>NW_027130457.1:1992500-11992500 GCF_026122565.2 Emydura macquarii macquarii
TTAGTTTGTAAATTCTTTATTGCAGGGATTTGCAATTACTGTGTTTGTATAGTCATAGTGCCAATCACAATGAGGTCCTGATATGGTAGCATCTAGCAGTCTCACCCGGAATATAAATGTTAAATAATAATCACAAAGAGGCCAGATGGGTGAAGCAATATCTTTTATTGGAGCAACTTCTGTTGGTGAAAGAAACAAACTTTTGGGTTCCAAAGACCAGAAGAAGAAGAGTTCTGTGTAGCTTGAAAGCGTGTTTCTTTCACCAACAAAAAGTGGTCCAATAAAAATATATTGCCTCACCCACATTGTCTCTCTTATATCCTGAGTCCACGTGGCTATAACAACACAGCAAACAAATAGTTTGTTAGTACAACTTTTGTTGCAATTAAGACATTACTCCTGTCTCTGTGTTTGTGTGGGGAGGGCGGCGGAAGGAATACTCCTTGTTTGTAATTGTTAGATATGTAACAAGATAAATTTATGTTGAGCGGAGACTTAGGCAAACAGCAGAAAAAAAACATTGTCATATTTTCTGCAAATTCTGTCTTTCTTTGATTTTACCATGTCTGCAACTATTTTTCTTTGTTTTTTCCTATAATGCTTGTGCAAAATATTTCTTGTTCGCATAAATGTGTGGGGAGGAGCTTATGTTAAGGGTAAATATGTGTTCTAGTGCATGCGAGAATACTTACCTGCAAATGTGAATATCTGTACTGCATAACAGTACTGCATTAAACCACCGCTGTCCAAACTGATTTTGTGTTTTTTGTCAATGAGGGAGGCAGGGAGAATGTTTGTTTTTAAAATCACTGGCTTCTCAAGAAAAAATATTAAAACTGCATGAGCAGCAGGGAGGAATAGAGGGGAAGACTGAATGGATACTCAAACATCAGAAAGATCCCTGGGCTGTAGGGCTTGGAACTTGGTGAAAGCTTAGATGTAAAATTAAGCCTCCTAGATTTGATTCATGGACTTGGTCGATATACAAAATAGTGGGCCAGATTCTCTGCTTATGTGCATGGGTGCAGCTCCACCGATGTCAAGGTTGCTGTGTCTATTTATACCAGCAGATGATCTAGCTCGATGTGTTGCACATGGAATATGACAATACACAACTGCTCCTCAAGTCCTTCTGGCCAGACCCCTGGCACTTGGGGATTGCTCAAATGAGATAAGCGAAAACTAGAGACCATGTGCACTGTGGAAAGAGCACACTCACATATATGTGAATGAGACAAGGCAAAAGTGAAATCTGCTAAACAGCTGGTAAATATGACCTCTCTTCCCAAGTCCAGATCAGAATCTAAGTGTTCTTAAACCTGGCTTCATGTAAAAAGCCAACAATTATGATCTTGATTAAAAGGAGACAGGAAAAGATTGAGAATTTCCTAAAATTCTCTACACATTTTCATCAATCGCTCTCTCTCCTCCTGCCCACCCACCCCAATTTGTTTCATTCCTACTCCACCATCTGTTGGAAGAATCAAAGAATCAGTGGTTTCTTCAGGCATTCCAGCCATATGTAAGGGGTTCCACATATAACGAGGGAACAGAAATAATACCATGCGACTAGATGCCATGTGACTGAGGTGACAGAATGCCTAGCCTGAATAGCAAATGTCAAATGCTTGAATTAAGGATCATCACAAACTTTGCTCAAGTGTTACATTAGGTGAAGTATGCTTGCACACACATCTGTGTGACTAATACATTCATGAGAATTGTGATCTGTTCACCAAAAACTTAGGAACAGGAAGGAAAGAAAATGAAATTAATTTGATAAGGTTTGGGTTCCCCTCCCCATGAATAAATTAGCTGGTTTTAGGTGGGAGTATCCTTCAAACTAGTAGATGGAGTTTTACTGTTATCATACTTATCCAGGAGAAAGATTTGAAAAAGACAGTTATGTAGCCATGTAGTTAAGACAGTGTATATATCAATCTCGGATTTAGCCAGTAAACAAGGGCATCAGCCATCAAGCCAGACCATGAGAGAGAGAGCCTAAAGGGTGATTTCCATTAAACAAATGCTTTTTTTTTTTTTTTTTTTTTTTTAAAGCCCTCCCAAAAGACAGATTTGTGAAAGCTTCCTGTTGTCATACCGATCCTCTTCAACCAAAGCAACATTTTACCTTGAGCAAGGAGATCAAAGAAGTAATACAGCATAGAAAGCGTATTATTATTCATTTATTTTCATTAATTAAGTCGTATTTAGGGGCTCCAATCAAAATTGTGGTCCCACTGTATTAGATACTGTACAAACAGAAAGACAGTTCCTGCCCTGAAGAGTTTACAATCTAAATAAATGAGACAAAGAAGGGGAAGGGAAACTGCCTGCCCAAGGAAACACAATCAATCAGTAGCAGAGCTGGGAATGGAGGTAGGTATTCTGGCTTCCAGTACAGTACCCTACCTATGCTGCTACCAAAGCTAAGTCTGCCAACCTCTAGCCATAGTGTAATGCCAACAGACCCTGGTTGTGATCAGTCCTGGGTTTTCTGGAGCTTAGTGCATGAGACTCTATTGCATGAGCTAAAAGACACACGTCAATTAGCCAAGGTTTGTAGCTGCCTCATCAATCTCTAGTTGCTACCAGAGGGAGACTGAGTGCCACACCAAGCAGGCATGGGTTACACTAGCAGCACTGGTATTTCACTAGTCCAAGGAATTTTAGCTACTTAAAATATATATATTTTTAAAAGAGCTTGCTGAGTGATGCAGTTTCAGGATTGACATTCATAGAACCCAGCACAAGTTGAGAATATTCCACCATATTATTTTTTTTAAATACCACTTAGTCCCCCGTCCCCCCCCCCCAAAAAAAAAAAAAAAAAAAAAAAAAAGGTTTGATCACACTCAAATGATTGACATTCTCCTTCTGTCCAACTAGTAGTGGTCAGTGAATGTCCTCATGCTCCTGCCTTTTATATAAGAGAAGGAAAAATAATGTGCTTGTAGCATCGTTGCAGAAATAATGTGTTTAGATTTTTTCTTCTTCTCATTAATACATTACATCTGCCTCCTTTTCCTTTGTTTTATTAATTCATGTTGTCAGTGTTTGTTCTTTTTGAAGCAAAAGATATCAAGTAGCTATTTTTCATGATCACTAGTGCCGGATCCTGTACTCTCTGTTCTTCTGTAACTTTTTCTTGGCTTTTAAATCTCACAAGTGAGTTAGGCCTAAACCAGTGTTCTGGTACATAATCACTTATTATGAAGAGTCACTGATTGTTATATTCATGCTATCCCATGTTCCTCTAAGTAACAATCTCTCATGCAATGCATCTTGCCTAGGGGCTCTCCAACTCTTCCATGCTGTGGGTTGTCTCATGGGACCATCCTGCTTTCCCGTTAGCAATCACATAACATTCTTTTGGCAACTGAAGTAATTGCTTATAGAACAGTATTATTAGGAAAGTATTTATGAGTTATAGCTGTTTTATTATGTGATTTAGCAGAAATGAGGAAATAGGACTAGCATACAGTCAGTCGGCCCTGCCTGGACCACCAGCAAGTCTTCTACAGTTTGAGACCCTCTGATCTAATCTGTGCCTTTAAAGGCATTTTCATGTGTGTCAGCAGCATGTCAGAGCTCACTATATGAGGTACTCATAAGTACCTGAAAGGAAAGACTGCTCTTTTTGTACCATATCAAGTTTTACTTTCAAATTACTTACATATTATCTTTCTTTGAGTCATTTCCAGTTGTGCATTCTTCCTCAGTTTATTCACACATCTCTTTCTGAATCTTTGTACAAGCAATCCTGGCTTCTTTTCAAACTACCTCTTCTGAAGAGCAATATATCCTTTTAAGCCTTGGACACAGAATGAGAGGGGAGCATGGCATGATAAAATAAAGAGTAACCTTTCCTTTCAGCAACTCAGTTTTCCTCAGCGGCAACAGGATAGTTAAACAAATTAAAAACACCTACAAAAAGGCCAAAACACCAGTCTATTATCACTTGTGATCTAACCGTTAAATAACCCTTAAATCAACCCCTGCACTAGAATGAAATGACAGGACTGAAACTCTCTGGGATGAAGCTATTGAAGTGCTATTGCTATGTTATCCATTAGACCTGCGAACTTGTCCACTGTCAGAGGCAAGATTAGAAGAATTAAAGTTATTTCACGAGAAATAGCAAAGCAAACATGATTTATATGCTTAGCTGATCCTGTGGTTTGTGAAATCTTCAAAAAAAGCCATAAGAGCTATAAAGAAAAAAAAAACTAAGAAAAGAAACTGTATGAAATATACTTAGATTACATCTCCTTCATTTTATTGAAATGAGATAGAATGTGTATTTATTTAAAATACACAAGATGTATCTATAGAACATTTAGAAACAAAAGATTCTATGATTTAAGGAGGGATTTGCCCTAATCCTACCATCTCCAGATTCTCCAGCAGTTAGAGCACGAGTGTGGTGTGTGTAACTATGAAACTGAGATATGTGTGTTCTGTATACTGCACCTTTTACATTTTTATGAATGAATTGTGAAGATCTGTGGCCATTTTTCATCTCATATTTGCTACAGCCTCTGTCAGAGGAGAAACACACTACTCATGAAGACTTTATCTTTGTCCTTTCTTGATTTATTATTAATTATAAATTAGTCCTTCAGAGTGAGAATGTCAGTCTTTTCTTTGCATATGGAGAACTGCAAACGGGAAACCTAAGCTTTGTTCTTGACTCTCTCTGACCTTCTGCAGATTAGTTAATATCTTTGTGCCTTCATTTTCCCATCTATAAAATGGATGTAATAATAGTTACTCATCAGCCTAAGATTTAAGTATAAGGCTTGTAAAGTTCTGTGAGAACCTCAGATAGAAGGTGCTACTGTTGATAGGGCAGAACCTGCTCCTCTGATCATATTGAAATACTATTATGTTGCATTTTATGTTTAAAAAAAAGAAGAATGTGCCTCTATGTTGAGGAATCCAATACCTACTAAAGAAAAAGCAAGCAAAACAAATAAAACCACAAAGGAATACTGAGGGAGTATCTTTTTGCTCTGCATTGCCTGAGTGTACAAGTCGGGTATGAGGAAAAAAAATCTTTCTTTTGTGCCACACTCTTTTTTTCACAAGGAATTGTAGTAGTCAGAGTGAGTAGGTCAGAGTGTTCTGGCTGCTGTTGTTGTAGACAAGATGTGATTTTCCTAGTGTGCTGGTGAAGTGATGCAAAAGATTAATGACTGGGGGGGTTGCAGTGTAGCCACTTCATGACTTTATCACAAGACTTGTGATATTTTCCTGAAAACCTCATGGGGATATTACCTGAGAATCTCCTCTTTCCTTTAAACAATATATTTTTCTACCCCTCACAGTTGTGGATAAAAGCTTGAAATCCTGAACCCTAAATGCTCCAACAGCAAAATCCAAATATAAAGAATCTGAAATTGATTATTTTTAAAATCCCATGTTTTTTAAGCTGATTTTTAGGAACCTGAGTCCTGGGTTTTTTGAATGCTTAGGCAATACTGGGGTTGGGAGAGGTCCAAGAAGTGGTGAAGGATTGGAGAACCTGGGGTCTGAGTTATATACATTGAGTGCCATGCTACATGGAGTCACAGGCCTCTTTTACAAATTGGTCTTTATTAGGGAGAACAGCAACAAGATACTAGTAAAACAGGCTGTCTTCCATCTTTAGAGATTTGCAGATATCTGCGGACCATTTTTGTGGATCGCGGATTGGATGCGAATACAAATTTTGTATCCTCACTTGGCTCTATCCATCTTTACGCCCAAAGACTACACACACCTATTCCTGGAATGTACAATATGGCATGGAGACATCTAGTGACTGAAGAGTATAACTGCAAGTAAATATCATCACAATGGGACAGGCAGCAAAAAACATCAAACGCCCCTTGCTGACCAGGTTCCTCAAATACATTTTTATTTCCAATTGTTTGTACTGTGTACATTAGACAAATGGATAGTTTTTGTCTATAGTAAATATGAGGAAAAATGTCAATTTGCTTCAGGTTCTATCTTGAAAATTTAAGCCCATATCATGCCCTGACATCCCTATCAACAGCTGTCTTCTTCAATAAGGATTGCTTGCTTTGTCCTATTTGCCTAGGGGGTCTTCATCATTTCCTCTCTGTGAATGATTTTGTAAGAAAATATCTTTTAATAGTTCTTTCCTCAACCCACTTTCCACACATCATTCTGTCTTTCTCTTGGGCTTCTGTGGCACACAAAAAAAGTTTCCTCAGGCTCTTGCGGATCTTAGTTTGAGAACCACTGAAGCTGTCAATATTTTTCTCTCAAAGAAGTAGATGAATTGTGTCATAACATTGTTCTGCATCCGGTAGCTGGTGAAATACAATAATTGCTGTTACCGGACTGTGAGACCAGTATCCTGCCGATCAGATCATATGAGAAGGCAAATGTCTGGTCAGCAGAGTTAGTTGCATTATATTTTTGTCGGTAAACCTTTCTCTACAGAGAGTACAGAGTCATTATGGTTAATGGGAAATAGTATAATATAGATTTTTCTCCCACTATAATTGTCTATCTGTGACTGTTGAATATGGATGGAATCCCATAAAAATGATAGAATATTTGTAGTTTTAAAGGCTTTCTCATTGTAAATCAATGTTAAGTTGAGGTATACGTCATGTGTTTGACAGCCACCACAAGAGACTATTTAATATCAACTGTTTCATAACTGATCCATTAAGCTTAGACTTCATGATGACTCTTGGGAGGGGTATGCATTTATGTCTTTGCCATTTACTCACTCGAATTTTTGTCCCGCTGGGAATTTAGTGTGTTTAACTGTCCAGATAGCTGTTTGTATTCAATGAAAAGCTGAGCTGCTTAGGTTGGGATGCAGGCTGTTTTGTAATCCAATGTGTCTTTTGGCTGAGAAAGAAACACAGAAGAAATGCATTAATTTTCTTTCAGAATGCTCAGTATTAGTGATGGACTGACCACTTGAGGGATAGGTGAGAGATGTCCTGAAGCATGTTCAACATTGCTCTGAACCCAGATCTTTTTCAAAGTTTGGACTGTCTCATCAGCTCACCCCTGACCGTGCCCCATTCCAAAGTATCTTTTATCACATACAAGCCAGACTCCTTCCCCCACACTTACTGATAATACGCAAGATGAATTGTGGGTACTTGATACAGATGGACCCAAACCAAAGCCTTCGTCAAACACCTCTGAGTTTTGGCGAAGTTTGGATCCAGATCCAAATTTCATGTTTAACTCTAGGTCTTAAAAATCCTGGCAGCTTCTACGGGGCCAGATGCTCTTTTTGCAGCCCTGGTAGTGAATGTGATACCAGTCAATTAAAGAAAAGGGGAGGAGGGGGAAGAGAAAGAGATGAGTGATCACAGAAATTATAATCTAATGAGGTTTAACTCATCAACAGGAAAAATATGCTAGATGAGAAAATAACTAGTTATTAAAATATAACTGATATTTGGTGATAGCAACATGACATTTTTAAGAGTACACATTATGCCTCTCTAATGTATTAGAATTCTTTTATCTAATTAAAAAATAGTGTATAGTAAAAAACAAAAAAAATAAGAAAGTTTATTTACACTTTCAAAAAGGCTTCTGAGGAAAACATTCAATTGGAGCTTATAAATGGACAGATTTTCAAAGGCCAGAAAGGTCTATTATGATCATCTAGGCTGATCTCCTGCATAACACTGGCCATAAAACTTCACTGTGTAATGCCTGCATCAATACTGTAACTTTTGGGTATGGTAAAAGTTATATTTTAGAAAAATATGTAATCTTGATATAAAAACATAAAGTGAGGGAGATTATACCACATCCCTAGGTGTGTTGTTCCAAAGGTTAAATACCTCCCATCTGTTTGTTTGTTTTTTAAGTATCATATTTATAGTATGCATTTGTCTAGCTTCAGCTTCCAGCCACTGGACTTTGTTAGTTGAATTAAGGAGTCCTGTATTATCAGAAATATTCTTCCCACATAGGTACTCATAGACTCTGAATCATCTTTTGGATTAGGTAAATATATGGAGCTTCATTAGCTACTCGTTACATGGCATGTTTATGAGAGCTGGAGTCATTCTTGTAGCTCCTTTTTGGGCCATCTGTAATTTTTCAGCATCCCTTTTGAAATGGGGACCCAAGATACGAATGCAGCATTGTTGTAGTAATATCACTATTCCTATACACTGAAGTAATACCACCTCCTTACTTATTCTTCATATTCTCCTACTTATATGTCTAAGGATTGTGTTAGCCCTTTTACTCTTCACATTGCTCTGGGAGCACATGTTCTGTTGGTTTATCTGCCAGGACTCCCCTTAAATCTTTTTCAGAATCATTGCTTTCTGGAATACAATCTTCTGTGTGTGACCTACATTCTTAGTTCCTATGTATGGCCTCGCACTGGGTTGTATTAAAACACATGTTCAAATGAGCTCAGCTTACCAAGTGTTCACTCAGTAAACTGACATCTCCTTACAAGTATTTACCAGTCCATCCATTTTTGTGTCATATGCAAACTTGACTATGAAAAATAATTTATATTTTCCTCCAGATCATTGATAAAGATATTGAATAGCATTGGCCAGATCCCTATGGGACTCCATTAGAAGCATCTTCAATGGATGGATTAGCCTAGTCGTGTATTTAAAAAAATGATTGAGACAGTAAACCCCGACAAACAAGTGATTCTTACTTTTATATTCTGCAGCTAGATACAATGGTACCGAGTACTTTAGTGAAGTTCAGACAGACAGCATATATTTTTGTATATGTGAGAAGGTGGGTTCCAGCATTCTGCACATGCTGCGGCTGAAGATCTGAGATATAAAGAAATCAGAGATGTTGTCATTGATTCTTCCACAAATCCAGACTCATGCCAATACTCCTCCTCTTCTGTAGTCAATAGAATATAATAGGTATAGGTAAATAACAGGTGTTCTTCAAAACACCTTATTGCAAGATGTTACAGTTTTCAATGAGGGAACAAGGATGTAGCACTATTGCCCTTTCCACTCACACCCTCTGGAGATCTGGTGCAGTAACCCCATATTGCTCTGTAGAAGCTAAAGGACCTACTTCAATTTACCCCAGCTGAGGATCTGGCCTAATGACGTCACTTAAACTGCTAGCCTTACACCATACTTTTTTCTTTTATTCTATCCTCACCACACTCCTTAAAAGAGGTTCTGTTATCTGTTTGTTTGTGCCATAAGGCTCCAATGAGTCCCATTATCTGGTAGGTGCTACAAATGGGAACACCTTGAATGGCTTTCTTTACTGCTGAAGTTTCTGGAGCATGCACAAAGGTGCCTCAGGATAGGAGATGGAGTTACCAGCCATAGGCTAATTTAGCTCAAAATTGTTCACCGCCACCAGAGATGTCAGTACCATTTTGTAATTACTGGGAGGGGGGGGAAAGGAGGGCCACAATAATATATACAATAAAATATAAAAGCTTAAGAGGTGTGTTTGATCTTAATGTTGGGTAGTTAGTCAGCACCAAATTAGCTTGGCTTAGCTACCTTCTAAATGCTGTCATCAAACTGAGCTCTCCTCAATTTCCTTCAGCCCTCTCTTGTGTCATTAACATATTGGCTGCAAGCTGGAAATGGGAAAAGAATGCTGCACTGCAGTATAAGACTCCTTTGTACAGCCGGCATCATAAACTGTTAGCTAATCTAAAGTGAGTTCTTCCAGTGTCCTAAGGTTTTTAGATCATCAGTGGCCAGGTAAATAAGGCTTAGGAGAAATCAAAACGTAAATTTGACAAGCTCCAGCAATGATTAAGGCTGAAAATAACCATTGCAGTTAACTGTATGCTGTCCTCTAAATTCAGCAGCTATCACCTGAAAGTATAGCTGACCTCACAGAGAATTTGTGTGTGCAGGAAAAGCAGCTAATTAGAAGCAGCCTGTTTTAAGTAAGTCAAATCCCTTTACTTATAATGTCAGTAATTAGAGCAGGGAAGAAGACTTTACAATTAAAACCCAACTGTCATTCACAGTCTCACAGCTGTTGGCCTCTTGCCCACAAATCTATTACTGACAGCAGTTTTACACTCCTGCATAAGTCCTACAAGGCACGGCGTTGTGCAATTAAGGCAGAGTCTTGAATGTAAAATATGGCACACTTTTGCTAACAAAGTACCTTGAATGTACAATTTAGCAAATTAAAAAGACTAAAGATGCCTTGATATTACCCACTGGCCATCAAATACTTGCAGACTGCATATTTTTAATCAGAGCAGATAACCCCCATAGTTTGCTGTCTGCTCCAGCACTTTAAATTTAGAACTCAGTCCTGCTGTCTTCATGCAAGTATAACTCCCCATTGATTTCAGTGGGAGTTAGGCACATGTAAAGATTGCAGGATCAGGTAATTAGTAATTATGATAGATAACTGTAGCTCTGTTGTAATACATTATTATCCGGGAAGGGAATGGGATTATTGTCAATTTTTGGAAACATGCAAAGAGACAGAAATGCTCACAAATGAAAAATGTTTTGGCTTCCAGCAATCTGTGGAATTCCTTATTGTTTATGTCCAAATGCTGAATTGTCCAGTCATCATTGTCAGCGTGCCCTTTTTGCTCTCAGTCTTACCTTCTACAGTTGCCAGATACCATTGGACTGCTGTTTACATGCTGTTCTGATCCTGCTTGCTTGCTGTGATGATGCTTTTGATTTTTCTTTTTCTGCGTAAACATCCTCAGATGATGCACTACAAAACAAATTGAACTGTGGTAGAAAACAACTGCTACTCTAACTGGATTCGATCTATGAAAATGATGTCTTTTTTTAATCTGATATGTACAGATGCAGAAATTGATCATACAGGCCCATTTTTTGATAGATACTAAATGGAGTAGATTATTCACCTTATCAAAATCTTTAATAGACATTTTTATTTAGACCTAAATAATTGATCTACCCAGCTACATTGCTCAGGAGTGTGAAAAGTTCACACCTCTGAGGGGTATCACTAAGCTCACCTAACCTCCAGTGTAAACAATGCTAGGTTGTGGAAGAATTCTTCTGTTCGTTCACCCATCTACTGCCTCTCAGGGAAGTGGATTAGCTATGTTCATGGGAGATCGCCTCCCCTCTGCATAGGTAGTGTCTACACTGAAGTACTGCAGAGGCACTGCTGTAGCATTTCAAGTGGACACAAGCCCTTAGTCTTAACTCAAACCTATTGCTATGGCTATGAATAACACTTTTAAAAAGTGCAAGTCTAAATCAAGCCTTAATAGTAATTATTATTTATTATTTTTTCTTGCATGTATATAGTGCTTTTTGTACAATCTGTACATGTATTACTTCCCCACTGAAGTGCAGCTATTTCTAGGGTGATATATGGACCTGTTAAACAGTGCGTGCTGTAACACTACACAACATTTTAAGACTGGAAGTGAATGAGAATACCATATCCAAGTGAAAACATGAGATGAAACTGGAAGATACAACAGAGACACCAACATCTTGCACATCTGTTTTTGTTTGTTTGTTTTAGGAGTAGGAAAGCAGTATAATTTGTAATTTAAAAAAAACAGATCAGATCATGCAGACCTTACTCAGTTTTATGTCGCTCTTATGATCTCCAGGGGAATTTTCCATTAGTGAGCACTGCAGAATTTGGCTCATCTTCTGTACCTAACATCTCTTGCAGAACAGACAATAATTGTGTATGGTTCAGTCTTTTCAGTCTAAAGGTATTTTTCTATCTACCATTCTCCAGTAGATCCAGGAGTAAGCCAGCATAAGAGGATAACCCTTTTCACCTAAGGTTCTGAGTACCATCTTTCCTTCATTTCCTCTGGCTTGTTTCTCCTGTTTGCTTAGTTCATTTTCTGTTTTTTCTTAAGAAGGAATAGTGGGAACTATTTCACATCCTTTGATGAGGGGATTATGCCAGTTAGAGCTGGATGGAAAATGAGGAATTTTTTCACTTTAAAAAAATATTCTTTTTCTGTTGAAATTCAAAACTTAGACGAAATATTTCATTAAAAAAAAACCCAACCAAACAACAATCTCACAAAAATTTGGACCAGCTTTATTAATCATGCAGATTCATAATTTGTAGAGTTTGTTAGATCACCATCTTCCTTTGGATATCCAGGTGGCAAGTGTGGCCTTTTTTTCCCCCATCTAAGTTAATCTAGAAGGTAACATTAGCAACTATTTTGTTTGGATATGGACCTCACTAGAATTAGCCAGGCCTTCCTCACTTGGGGTTAAATCAAGACACTACTGAAGTCAGTGACAAAACTCCAATTGACTCCAGTGGAGCCAGGATTTCATCCTTGGGGTAGATCTTCAGCTGATGTAAATGGTCATAGATCCATTAATATCACTGTATTTTTGATAGTGGGAATGTTGTCTACATGGGCTACACCTGAAAACCATTTGGAAACTTCAGCTACTGTGAAATGTGGCTGGCCAAGCAGTGAGCACATTACACCAATGCTCCAGTACTGATTTCCGGTTCATGTCTGCATGCAGTTTGAAGTGTTAGTTTAGGACCCATAAAGATTTAAGGTTTGTACCTTGTTTGCTTAGACACTGGGGTCAGCTGAGAAAATTAAGGTTGCAGCCACCTTGTTTAAATGGGAGGGAGAGCGGGGCATTTTTAGGGAGTGGCTTTTGTCTGTGGAACTCAGTTCTCTTCTAGTCAATGGCAGCTTGAGACTGCTGACCTTCAGGATACACTGCAAAATTGCTTTTGAGATGGGAGTGAGCTGAGAGGACTTATGGAGAGAGGTTACTGATCATTTTGATATAGCATCCTGTTGGGTTAATAGGGCAATGAAGAATATATAATTTCCTATTGCTTTTTACTGATTAGTAATGGGTACATGTGCCTAGAGCATTTGGCAATGTGCACTTTAAATACACGTTAATAACTAATTTCTTAAAACTGTTAAAGTGCAAATGTTTCCTAACATGAGATACCTGCTCATTTATGAATAGGAAGAAAGACTACAGTTAGTAGGTACTTTACATAACGTAAGTACTTATATAACAAGTGGTTTCTGATTTTCCTTTTCTTTAAAAATAATTGAAAATGTTCTCAGAGTTGTGATTTTTCTCATAATGGAGGTAAATGGGAGGTTAGGACAGAAAGTCAAACAATCTCTGAACTCTACAAAGTCTTGATTTGGAAATAGGTTTCACTTATTTCGATGCTTTATCTTAGATTTGCAAACACTGATTGCTGAGTACTATTCATATTACTTGTATGAATGCCATTGTAATATACAAGGAAATGAATCTTTCATTATATTAAAGGATTTCCATATTTTTAAACTGTTCATCGTTTCTTTACCACATGATGAAGCTGACTGTCCCTTGAATATACACGCTCCATTTTATTTCAGCAGAGAAAAGAAACTTAGCTTGGTTTTAGCTTTCTACTCAGAAAATTACCCTTTTAGATTACCCTTTAGGTCTTATCTACACTAAAAAAGTCAGAAGAGCAGAAAAATATTAGCCTTGCTTCTGCTTTTCTTCCTGTTTGTTTTCAGCAAATTAGAGTTCCCCCTTAGTTTATAACTCCTCAAATGGTAGCATTTTACATACTTTCACCTATTGATTTGCACTGGTGAAAAAGGGACAGCACTTCTGTTCTGCAGCAGAGGACATTCTGAAAGCAATCAACAGCCTATCTCTGTCAGAATCCACTACCGGAGGACTTGGAATGTGATATAGAAATGTGGAACGTGTAATGCAGCATCTTTCAGTGTAAACAGGAATTAAACTTTGACGTATCGAGCAAGCTAATCATTATCCAAATGGTGGTGTCACAATAATGCATCTGGAAGAGACTGAAGAAAGAGAGGTCCATCTGCCATTAAAGTGTTTATTGATTGAAGGTTAATGTTGTGTGTCTAAAAGATCACTCTGCATATCCTCTAATAATCAAGTAAGTACAGAATGGAATGACTGAGTAAACTGCTTGGGTGGATGTCCATTTTATTCAGTGTAGGATATCAGCATTGATTGTTCAGTGTAATGTCCACAGAGTCTAAAAAGATTTTTATTCCTAACCTTTGCAGCTGCCTGTTGACTGGAAATGGCCATATAAACTCCTACCAAGCAGATGGACACTAACATTTACTTGTGCTTTTATTTCTTGTTAAAGTTTTAATAAGATTTCCTCTAAAATTTGGTCCAGTTTCTCTCTGTCTCTCGTGCTGAGAGTCACTTGGCAAAGGAGAGGAAGACACCCATCAGGAAACATGTTACACCACTTTGATTCTTGTGATGCCTCTGTGGTGTCCAATGCTCCTCAGCATAAGTCAGCAAAGTTCCATCACAGCTCTAACATATTCCAGGTGGCTGTCGACTCTGTGGGACTGTGTAGGGGGTGGTTGTGAATTGGTGCAGTGCAGGAACACACTGGCTGAACCCCAATGCCACCCCCTAACATTAGTTGTAGAAATTAGTTGCATCATTTTACATCATCTGTGAGCTCCTCTATTCTGGTACATTCTCAGCTAGCCAATTTCTGACCCTGTTGCCCTGCTCAGATGGCACATAGTGGCTGGAATGGGAAAAGAGCATCTGGGCCTTTACATCTAATAATAGCCATCAAGCAAGTTTCTAGAAAAGTTGTTTTTATTCCTGCCATATATTCACTCTCTGTCAATAGTAGCACACAACCTACTCACATCTGATGATTCAGGAAGATTGAACTACAAGCTAATTTTGCCGTGGAGTGGTATCATGAGAGGAGAGGAGGCTAAATAAATGCTTGTGTGGTGATCTCTCTTTAACTGAACAATCAGAAGCTTTTTCAGATAGGTTGCTTCTCTCCCTATCTTTCCCTCTGTCTCTGTTAATTTTTTCTTGCTGTGGAAGACAGGCCTGAAGCTGACCTGCAGATCCGACCTTTTCACTATCCTAAAAAATGGAGATTTTTACATTTGGATCCCGATGCTGCAACTTTCATAGACCGAAAGCTCCAAACTCTCTTAAACAGGCTGAACTAGAACACACTGAATATGAATACACTAGAACTTTGGTGAAATTCTCATGCAGTTCACGACACAAACATCATGACTTTGGCCCATTTCTTTTGCAATGTGTCTGGGAAAGAGCTCTGTCTCATAAGTGCTTTGGCTCTCTGGTTGCTTAATGGTGGTTTAATGGTGGTTCCTGCTATGAATCTTTCATGGAATTGGCATAGCCTAGCTATTCCTGATTACCTCTCTGTGCATGCATGCTTTTATAATGGAATAAAATATGATGGAATAATGGAATAAGGGCATATTAGGGCTTGTCTACAACAATATTTAGTTTGTGGCAAGCTGGGATGTAAATGTATCTGACATTGGCTTGCCACTCCATGGATTTTGGTATACAGAGATCTCGGCCTGCTTAGTACCATGGCAAACACACCAAATATATTAAACAGATTAAACATATTTAAACCTTTTAAGAAAGATCCCAGCGAAGAAAAGGAAAAAAAAAAAAGTTAAAGCATTTGAAATGTAAAGGATTAAATAGGGCTTTCATTTTAACATTTTTTCCCCTTTCCCTTTTGCTGCAGAGCATTTTAATATGGAAAAACTCCTTGTTTGATGGTCTTTTGGGTGGTAAAGATGGCAGTAACTGTCCTTTATTGGGTAAAGAGAAGAAGTTAGCAGAGGTGGACTGGAGAGGTTATCACTTTTGCTGTTGAAGTTCAATCCTGTCTTCTTGAAGATGAAATCAGACAAGCACACAGAAGAGGGTAGAGAAAAGAACCAAGATAGAAACGCAGGTTCTGTTCTGGTATTCACTTTGACTTGCAGCCTCATTATTGGAAAAAAACACAAACACAGCACATGGTCTTATCAGCCACTCCAGGACCTGAAAAACTTGTACCAGCCTCAGTATGTTTAGGGCATTTAGTTGGGGTTGGCCCTGCTTTGCACAGGGGGTTGAACTAGATGACCTCCCGAGGTCCCTTCCATCTCTAATCTTCTAGGATTCTGTGATTGCTTTTTAGCTGCAATTTTCTGGTTAGAAGTGCACAGCAGTGTTGCAAAATATACAGTCTTGGCTGCCTGAGACAGTCTTGTCAGACAGAAGGCAAAAGCAGAACGATAGAAAAGAGAAGAAATAAAGTGCTGAAAGAAAAGACATGCCGTGTGCGAGTATGCATGCATGTGTGTGCATTAAGTCTGACATCCTTGGTGGTGGTCAGGATTTTGCTGGTGGAGGTGGTGGTGTCATTTGCCATCTGGCTTCCTCTCTGTGACATTTCTCAGGATCAGGACAAGAAGGTGCAATGGGGTAATTTTGGATTCCTGGTTCCCGGGAGATTGTAGGGATGGCAGCCACGATGGTGAAGCTTTCTCCTTCCTTCTTTCAGTCAGCCAGATTTTGCATCCATGCGTCCACATGAAAAATTTCCTGCAGAGTCTTGTTGAGGACCTCAAACGGGGAGTGGTAGGTGGAGTAGCCCATCCTTTCATTATTTTGCCCACTAATTAGACCTAATTTCCTCCACACCAATTTTGATCAATTGAATTTTGGTCCAATGCTGCTCTTGTTTACCAGGCAAGACCGTACCACAATCTTTGAATTATATGATTAAACCTTTTTGTTCAGACTAATATAGTCTTCCTGTCTCCCTTTTTCTTGTCATTTGTTTTAATAGGTTATTGTGACATTTTAAGAAATTACATTCACTTTTTCCACAGTTGAGCTCATAATTAGGACAAATTTGTTGGATCAATTATCACAACAGACCCTGCTGATGCGCACTCATGGTTCCCTATTATGCTTTGATCTATCCCACTTTGAAACAGGAATAGATCAAAGAGCTTTAAGTGATTGTTAGCATACATCAGCAGGATCCACAATGATACTTAGGGCATGTGTATACTGGAGATTTTATAGCGGCACACCTGTACCAATGCAACTGCACTGCTGTAAGATCTCTAACAGAGCGAGCTCTCCCATCAACATAATTAAACCACCCCCCAACAAGTGGCGGTAGTTACGTTAGTGGGAGATATTCTCCTGTTGACATAGGGTTGTCCACACTGGCACTTCTGTTGGTGTAATTTATGTCATTCAGGTGTGTTTTTAACATCCCTAAGTGACATAAATTATACCAGCAAAAGTGGTAGTGAAGACGTAGCCTTAGTGTGAATCAGGCTAGACTCAGACCCCAACTTGTTGTGAACTAAATAATTAGTGTAGACAAGCCTTATTCTGAATTAGTTTAATTCATTTGGGAAGTGAATTTAAGCTAATTTGGAGTAAAGCACTCTTATTCTAGAAGACGAGCATTTACACAGGGATTTAATTCTAGAATAATTTCCATGTTCAAATCCTTTAGGTCAGTGGTTCCCAACCTTTTTGGCTCGAGGGCCACAAATATCATTTTTACAACCTTGAAGAGCCACCAGTCTATCAACTCATAAAAAATGCTTTGACACCCACACCATTAAGGAGTACAAATCACTTCATATGTAAAGGAAACATTTTGATGCTACTGTGCTCATTTTTATATTCACTATTTTACACCTACAAATTACTCACTGTATGTCTCACACTCACAGACAAAGCACTAGTGTAGATGAGTGACTGTCACTACACACTGAACCACATTGCCAAGCAGCTAAGTCATGGTGGGTGGCCTGCTAAGCGAAGGCCAAACCAGAAGGCACTGATTTTTAGAGTCCTGCTGCTCCTCAAGCATGGTAGGTCCTGGCTGCTCCACCAGCACCGCCACCCCACCTACCCACTGCAGCCAGATGGAAGGAGTTCAGTGAGAAGGCTGCCTCCTCGCTGATTTCCCATCCCCCTGGCTGCAGGAGGGAAACCACACGCATCCTGTAGCACTGTGTGCTCCAACTGGGTTCCTAGGCAGTGACTCCCTTCTGCACCCAGGGGAACAGAAAATCAGTACTTCCCTCCCTCTGGCTCCAGCAGGGACTCCAGAGCCTATGGACCCAGGCGGAGCACTTTGTTGTGCTCCCTGCAACAGCCAGAGGGAGGGAAGCATTGATTTCCCATCCCCTTTGCCTGTAGCAAGGAGCCTGCACCGGTCTTGTAGCCCCCCACAGCAACATGCTCTGCCTGAGTCCTTAGGCAGCGGCTCCCTACTGCAGTCAGCAGGAAGGGAGCCACGGGCCACTTTGAAAGACCCCCGTGGGCCACTTTTGGCTGCCGGGCCACAGGTTGGGAACCACTGCTTTAGGTGCTTTTGAAAATTGTATGCTAGTATACTGGGGTTCTAGTCCATGACTCCAAGGTACTATGGTAATACAAATAAATAATAAACATGCATCCGCATAAGAAAGCAGAGGTTCCTCTAACTTTATCTTCCATATTTCCTGACTTTCATGATTTTAAACTTGTAATCTTAATATTAATGCCACTTTGTATTTTAACACAGCATTTGAATGCTTGTATGGTATGTTTTGATGTGGTCATCTCTGTTGTGATAACACCCAGGAAAAACCCTTCCAGGAACAAGGCTCCATTGTACTAGGTAACATAGAAAGAAATGATCCATACCCAGAGGAGGTTACAACCTATAGTGGCAGGCTTTGTTTTGCTGAGACTGACTGTTTTCTAGTATAAAGAAGTCTCAGCCAAGGATGAAATTAATTTGTATCAGATATAGGAACATATGCATTAGGTTATTTTTAGGTTATAAAGATGTAAATAAACAAATAACTAGTCAAGTTATTTGTTAATGCTATGATTTTTTAAGAAAATTTCATGCAGCTTTCTAGCATAAGCAATGACCACCCATATGCATAGTTTAAACATTAGACTCCTGGTATTTTATACACAGAAGCTTCTTCTGGCTAAATATGTGTTTTGGGGGTTTTTGTGCAATGATGTGTTACTCATTTCTCAAGATATACTGTAGCCTATAATATATCAAGCTAAGGGCCTAGTCATTACCTTGATACATGATATTCATTTTAGTGGTTGCAAATGGTGTGGCTGCTACAGTAGCAAGAATCAAATGCAGATTTTAGGCAAGAACACAAAAAGGCATTTTTTAAAGTACATTAATGTTATCCTATGGCAATTTGTCTGGATTCTTGAGTACAGTCTCTAAACATGCAATGCATGATAATAAATTGACCAAAAATGTAATCCATTTTTTCCCTTAGTAAATTATAGAACTCTCCAGTAGGCTATGGACAAGAGCATCTTTTCAGTAGCTGTTTTACTCTCAAAAGAGAAAATTTCTTTCTTTAAGCTGCCGCTTTCTTGCCTATTCTTGTTCTGTATATGGGACTCCCATTGATGCCAATGGAATTTTCTCTCATGAAATTTGTGCAGACTCCCAAATAGTGTGGATCAGAGAGGGGGATTTTCACCAATGAGCTTACCCAACCAGTCTTGGATTAACAAACCCAGCCTCCCCTTTTTGAAGGGAAAAAAATTGACTAGCCCTACTTGATATCCCTCAAATCCCATTTTCTCTTCCCCTCTACTTCACCCACCTTTCTCCACTATGTTCAATGCAAACTGTGCACAAGAAAATCAGGGACTTAGTTTGTGGTCTCTGTTATATGACCACAGTCAGCAAGAGCAGAACAGAGTGGCACAATGTAGAAAAGGCTCATTAAAAGACCTGAGATTAAAAGAGAAAGTGTAACCTTCAAAATGTAGAAGTAGTTGGGGGAAAAAAATGATGGAATAGCTTTCTGTAAGATAATGCAGTTGTGTGTCAGAATTGAAACGCTTCATGGGAACGTGTTGATTTTGACAGGAATTTTTAATAGGAAAAAGTCAAAACAAATAGTTTCGACTTTCTCATTTCATTTCAATAATGTCAAAATATTTCATTGAGAAAAGGTAAACAAATTTTGTTTTGACTATTGTTTAATTTCATTTTGTTTAGACATTTGTTATACTAAAATATTACTATATCATTTAATACTAAATATATATACATGATTTTATGTCTGACATTATTGAACTAAAAAGATTCAACGTTATTAACACAAAACATTTAGATGTTTCATAACTGAATAATTTTTGGAATTTCCATTTTGCAAAAGTTTTTCCTCTTTTCATTCGGAAAATATTTTTTTTGAAAGGTCAAAAATTCCCATGGAATGGAAATTCCATTTTTCAACCAACTGTATTAAAAAAGTTATGAAGTAACATTCTGATTTGTTGATAAGAAAGAGGGATTCTTTTCTCTATTAACAATGGAACAAAAACTGCTTGCTCTCTCCTTCCTTACTGAGGCCCATTTGTTTCTGGCAGCTTTTCTGAAGCTATTGTAGATTAACAGCACTTGATGGGTTGAAAACAGCAATTCCACTTTTTGGTTCAATCAGATCCTCCCTCACACTGCTCTCATCTTTTATTCCCCTGATTATTAAGAGTATCTGTATGTAATGATTTAAAACACAAGTAGGTCAATAAACATATATGTATGTGACTAGATGAGAACCTGCTGTGTATACAAACCTGATTAGGAGTGTTAAAGGTTAAGAATCCATAAGCACTTTATTGATGCCACTACTATAAAAGTGTATTTCTTAGTTTGGGGATTCAGATGCTATTAGAATACCTGTAAGAGAATACTGAAGCCATTGTAATAGATGATGGGAAAATATCATATGAGAGAACAAAGATAGAAGGATACGTACATCACCCATACTTGTCCAGTGCTGAAATCAAAGGAATTGCTAATAGACCACAAGTGAGTAGGTAAAAATATAACTGACATGGGTGTGGGATTACATCTTTGTATTAATATGTTACTCCAAGGTGTTGTAACATCTGTATGTTAAATAAATAAATCTGGGTACAGAGAAAACCATCTGTATTAATGCATTAATAATCAACTGATTAATAGCTTGTATTAATAGATAATAGCTTTAACCAGTGGGCTTTGAGATATTTAAACAGGTGAGCCATTTCAGAACCTACAAGTGTATATTTTTTCCAATGTCTAAATCTATACTAGTGCTGGCCCTGATTTGGCAAAGGTCTTAAATATGTGCTTATCTTCATACAAGAAAGTGGTCCCATTGGCCTGCTTAAGGTTAAGCACTTATTTAAGGGCCTGATCCGAAGTTTGTGGGAGTCTTTCGATTGATTTCAGTGGACTTTGGATCAGGACCCAAGTGCTTTGCTAGATTATACCTTTGTACAGTTTGAAACTCCTTGTGGAGCTCTTAAATTTCCTGTTTTCTCTGCATCCCTAAGCTTCACTGTAAGGGGGGATGGTCATTAAAGTAAAGGAGATCAGAAAACAGGGAAGAGGAGAAAATGAGCAGACTGCAGGGTGAAAGGAAGAAGGAAATATTGAAAGGCTATCCCTAAGAAATAATAATCTTGCTGAAGGGCTTAAATATCCTTTTAAAAAAGCTGCTTAGCTGACAAGTCTGTGTGTGTGTGTGTGTGTGTGTGTGTGTGTGTGTGTGTGTGTGTGTGTGTGTGTGTGTGTGTGTGTGTGTGTGTGTGTGTGTGTGTGTGTGTGTGTGTGTGTGTGTGTGTGTGTGTGTGTGTGTTTTTTTTTTTTCCCCCAAAACTAGTCATGGTCTGTCTAGCTGATTTTATTAGCATCAAAGGTGTTTGGGGAAGGATTTCAATATATTTAATTAAATGGGGAGGGAGAATGCCAAGGACAAAAGAGATTTACAATTTGTGATATTTGGGGGCAGGAACATGAACCATATTCATTTAAAAAAATGATTAAAGAGGAATCATTAATAAGTGACTGTAAGATGTAAGTACAAATGAATGAGTAATGAATATTGTACAAGAATGGATAGTGAGCCTTCTTGAAATTTTAACACTGAACTCTTTCTCAATCCAGTTGCTTTTTTCTTCTTTACTAATCACTGCTGAGTAACCTCTTAGCATCTTAGTAAAATAGGCATGGGTAGATGGGTATCCCCGTATTTGGAATTCTCCACACTTTTTAACATTAGCTTGCCTATATTGTACCATTGTTTGTGTCTCTTTCATTTTTTTAACAGTACCAAATAGTTGAGGTCACACACAATTACAATAAATCTAGCTCTTACAATGCTAAAATGAGATTCCATCTCACAGCCTGTCATTTACAATTTTTATCTTACCATGTTAGAGTCTCAGACAAAGATAATGCACCTAGAGGACATTGGTCTCAAAAGCCCAAATGCATCATAAAGGAAATGGACATTTGTTTGAGGTATAGAACATCCTCATGGGATCATTGCAGGTATAAACTTGCCTATAAATTGACAAGCAACCTTGTTTGCCCTTGGGCTGTCTGAAATCTATGAAAAAAGATGTTTAAAATGCTTTGGGAAAAAAACACTTAATGGATTGCCATTTGTTTAAACTCCAGCTGTGGTACTGTGTTTTGTGTACAGACTTTTCCTGGCCATGGTACACAAGATAAATCTAAGCCCGCTGGCTATCGACTTTCATAGCAAGTCAACCATGCTTCTGCAATCCTCAGTATTGACCAATTTGCATAAAACAGTTACCAGAACAATTCTTTTAAAGAGATGCCAATAAACAAACTTGCAAAACCTTTGCCAAAAGTAACATAACTTTTCGGTTGTTTAATTCTTCCTCTAACATCTGTGTCTGCTGTACTGCACTTCCCATGGTTCGAAGAGAGTCAGCTTTTTAAGGCTGGCTACGCTGTGTATAATAAGGCTGAAGTAAGATGTTCCAATTGCAAATGGGACCTGACAAGTCCCAAACACTCTGTTATAGTTGTCTGTTTTTGAAAAGAGGAAAGCAGGAGAAAGTAGAAGGAAGGGTTTTTTGGTGTAGTGATGACTTGGGGGGAAGGTTGTGCGGGGGTGTTTTTTGCATAACTCATGAGTAGTTTACAAGCATTACCAAGCTTTTTGCTTAAGGTTAGCTGTTGTTTGATAGTCAATGTGGGACTAAGGGTATGTCTATTCTGACAGCGGCAGAGTCGCTGCCACCAGATCGATCTTTCTGGATCGATTGAGTGGTCAGCGTAGACGTGCTCAATCGATCGGGAAGTCGACTGAGTAAATCCACCCCCTCAAGTAGCGTAGCATTGCGTCGACGGGAACGTGGTTCCCATTGGCGCAGTGCAGTGAAGACACCGCACAGAAGGGAAGAACAGGGAGTTACGCAAGCTAATCTGTGTAGCTTGCGTAACACCCGTCGACTGCTGCCGGTTCACCGGGTAATTGTAAACCAGGGCTGAGTTTACAAGAATAAACTACAGGGAAAGCATAATCCTCTCTCTGTCACCCCTTCCTCTAATTTATCATCTTTCTAATTCTTTTTCAGACAACTTTTAGTACATCTTTATCTTTTGTTAGAAACAAATTAGAAACAATTTTTGTTGACAAATAAGTCAGATGGTATATTAACAAAGTAACGCAGAGTAAATGGGAGTTGCAGGTGAAATTAATGTTACAATTCAACTAACTATCACTTGCTTGTCAGATTGGAACTTTGTACTTTTTCTGGGAGGCATCACAGTGCAACAATCATATAGATTCTTAGTAGTATTCGTTTTAGATGCTAACCTACACATCACCCTGGAAATAACTATGTGGCTTTGAAGTCCTGTATTACAAAAACTACCTTTTGGAAAATATGATGGCATTTTAATGTTAGAAATAGTTAATTAAGATTATTATAAGTGAACTTACTAAAAAACATTGTAAGGACCTAATTATGATGCATTTGTTAGACCCCCATCCTGCAGTTTGCACAGCCCTACAAAATTCCATTATGTTTTGGAGTTTGGGGGTACATGGAGATGGCATGGGTGGCTGATTTTGTTTGCGTGCATGCACGCTTGTGATTATCAGGTATTATAAGTAGATACATCTTCAGTATAGTTACATAATGGTTGAAAAAAGTAATTTAATTTGTGGAAATAAAATAAGAAGTCAGGTGCAAGCAATATTTAAATTCTACTAAAGCAAATAATTAAGCATTCTAACTTAAAACACAGAGAGATTTATGAAACTTTGTTTATCTTGTGTTTGTCTTGGAGTGGAGTCTCAGAAGATCTGAGTTTAGCTCTTGCCTCTGCCACAGAATTTCCTTGTAGAACTGGGCAAATTTTTTTGCCTGAAACTTTTTTTTGGTGAAAAAATGCAGATTCCATGACAACAGCACATTTCAGTGATTGTGTCAGTTTTACTTAACTGTTCATGCAAAAAATATCCAAACAAACAGCTCCCAAAACAGTCAAACTTTTGCTGGATATTTTTTAAATGAAACACTCAGGTTTTTTTATTCAAAATGACTGAAAAAAAATTCTAAAACAAATTTTGTTAAAGAAAAGTTAACAATGTTCAGAACTGAAATTACACATTTTGTTCAACTCAAACCATTTTTTAAACATTTCGATTCTCTGAAAATTTAAAAAAAAACAATTTTGAGGTCAACCTGAAATGATTGTTTTGAAATTGTCAGTTAAGTGAGAAATCAGTTATCTGCACAGCTCTGTTTTCATGGTAAGTTGCTGTATCATTACTTGCCTCAGTTCCCCCATCTATAAAATGGCAATAACGGTATTTTCTTTCTACCTTCTTATACTGTCTTTTCTATTTAGATTTTAAACTCTTTGTTTCAAGGACTGTGTCTTACTCTGTTTTTGTTGGTATGGTACATAGTATAGTGGGCCCTGATCATGACTGGGGCCTCTGAGTGCTGCCATAAATAACATATAACAACAATAACAACAACATTGTTTCTCATGGTATTTCAGAAATTTTACTTCAACTAAACAGATCGTAGGGGTACAAAATGAAAACTACAACAACTTAGTAACCTCTTTTTTCAAATCTCAGAAAAGTTTGGTTATCTGGTTCATTATGACTTTTGAGCAGGTTGTTCTTATTTCATCTATGCAATGGCTAATTTGAACATGGATTTAGAACATGGTTTGGTTTTTTTTGTTTTTTGTTTTTTGTTTTTTTTAATTGATGGAAGTTTGTTTTATATTGTACTATGCAATGTGCTTTATATTGTATTCTGCTCCAAGGACTTTTCTTCATGAGGATGCACCCTTCAGAAGTGGTTAATGGGAATGTACTACTTGGGGTAACAGGAACTTGATGGTAAAACTGCCTCAAAAGACTCCTGCTAAATGCTCCTTAGACAACTGTTACTGATGCTTGGAAAGTTTTTGCCTCCAGAGCCTTTGCTGCTGCCACTAATAGACCTTTTGAGTGGGATTGAACTTGCAATAATCAAAATAGTTAAGAGTTATACACATTAAAATTACTGGTAGTTGTTTATTAATCCAATACTTAATAGATTAAAAACAGAGCAGAGACTGCAAATTGCTTCTTTAGCCTTCTTCATATTCACTGTAATTTCTTTGGCTTCTTAAAGACATATACAGTGTGCCCTTTCAATGATTCCAGTCTCTACTGCTATACACTAAGGACCTTATTCACCCTTGAATTAATCTGGTTTTAAACCAGTGTAACTCTGTTGAAATCAACTGAGTTACATCAGTGTAAAAACAGAGTAACCCAAATATGAATTGGGTCCCGAGCTGTCAAAATTAGAATACTGACTTCAAGTCATCTGAAAAAGAGATGTACCACTTTTTTGTTCAGAATCTGTCCAGCTCCAACTGTGTGCAAAATAGACGTGAGCGGAGTAAAGCACACAACAAAACAATGAGGATAGATGTGATGCAAACCACCAATTCACATTTTGTATTCTGATACTAAGATTGATGGCTTTTTTTTTTCCTATTCAGATGAACGCAATTTCAATTAGTCTTTATTATCCTGAGAAAAAACAAATGGTGAATCATAGCTTTGCATCCTAGGGCATTTGTTATATAATACCTATTGAATTTCATTTGCATACTTTATGAATATATTTATTGTGCTGAAAGCTGCTTACCCTGTTCCTGCTAAAGTCTTTCAAGGCACTAAGCCAGACCGTCCCAAAGTTTACAAGCATATTGTTTTTCACGGTCAGGAGAGTTTGAGATTTCTGTATTAATTATTCTGTTTACAGAACAATGGGCTTTATATCATTTGTGCTTTCCTATTACACATATTTTAGAAATTACAGAATAATTACACCAATTGCTAAAGCTGTATGTGGCACGTAATTTAATTTAACAAGCTACAGCTACATCATTTTTCACATATCATAAAACTAGGCATATGAGATTGTGAAGTTATAACAAACTGTTAGATATTACATTATTTTGAGAATTTTTAAAAAATTGTTTGTCTACTTAGTGATGATTACTTCTATCATGAAGAAATATAGGTATGTTTTGCACCACATATACTAGACAAAATATGCAAATAGATATCCAGCCACTGCTTACTTCATGTTGTTGCAGTTTCATAACTTTAGCTGCAGTTTGAGGTAGCACATTTTAGTAAGCTTCCAGTGATGGTCATTGAACAGATTGGAGACTGCTTGTAATGTATACAATGCAGGCAATGCATAAGTGCAGATGGTTTAACATTACAGCTCACCAACATTTTCCTTGATTTGAGGTTCTCTGACCTCTAAGTAAGTGCCACTGTGAGAGTTTTCTATTTAAATAATGATCCAAGTAAATGGGGTTTTTTTGGTATCTATGACAGATGAACAAACAATAGGAAGCTTGACTCTCTTAAGAAAGCCTGGGTAACTCTCAAATGTGCCACCTATTTATGTATGTAATCAAAACCACGCTCTGACATGTATTGCCACAGGATGTGGTACACTCAAGATAGTGTTGCCATTTGTTATCCAGTGAAGGTTCTGTGAGGTGGCGATACCATTCCTATAACTGTTACTTAGAAGGGTGAATACTTGAATAGCGACATTATTCAAGACCTGATCACACTGTTCAGGAGGGTAGATTGTAGAGCTAAGTACCTGCAAAATAAGGATCACGTGCTGTGCTATGTCTGGAGGATGCCTGAGTTATGGTAGCCTGTCCCTAGCTGCCTGTGGGCAGCAGCTCTGCCCAGAATCTCTGCACAGAATCGCTGTGATTTGTCTCCACCTTCCTTTCACCCTGATCCCCATCTCTGGCACACTCCTTAAGCCAGGGCTTGTGATAGGGACATAGACACGCTTGGCCCTGGGTGGGTCATGGTCCATCCCATTAGCACCTAGGCACACTCAAATTTGAGCTTGTGTGAATGCCAAGTACCACAAATTTCTCCTGGTCTTGAACAACTTCAGTGAGAGCTAATTCCACCCAGCTCCTGGCCACACCCCCCACCCCTGCTCAACCAGTGCTTGGCCCAAGTCTGTGGTGATCGCCTAATTTTTGCTGGTCATTATTTGTGCACTATAAATCAGGGCCACCCAACTTTCACTCTAGCTACACCACTGTCGTCAGAAGATATTGTTCTCCTTTTTCAGTTTCTGGGGTCTCTTTTGTCTCTTTTCTCCTCCTTTTTTCTTGGTCTCTCCCTCCCTGCCCCCTTCATTCCATTGGGAAAATGAAAAAAGGGGGAAAAAATATAATTAAACTGCAAAGTTTTGATTAAACAAAAATGTCATTCTTTTTAAAAACTTTTTGAAAATTATGTTGGAAACTTTCCATGAAATATTTACTCTTTGTCAATTTTTTGTCCACATTCACATTCATTATTTCAGTTTTACAGCTGGGAAACCAAGATTTTATGATTGTCCTGAGGGCCAGGGTATATGAGTGAATTAAGCATGCGCCTTACCAGACAGGAGACTAACCTGGGTTTTGACATTGAATTGCTTTATGATCTTGTGTCCATCACTAACCCTTCTGAGCCTCAGTTTCCCTGATGTTATTCCTGGTGTGTAAAATAAGGAAAATTATTTTCTCCTTGTTCTGAGGACTGGGAGGTCTAACTAAACAATGACTGTAAAGTTCTATACAATCAAGCAGTAGTAAAAGTGGGAGTAAAACTCAGATCTCATCTGAGTTGTGTGATATGCAGAGAAGCGCCACCATGACTGTTTGTTCCTCATGATCAAATTTGTGTGCGAAAAGGACTTATAGAACTTTCACTTTCTTTACTGCAAAGAATTATTCCAAAATTGTGTTTAAACCCTACCCAAATGTCATCAGACATACAATAATAATAAAAATAAAAATAATTTCCTTCACATCTCTAACATCTCCTTGTGTGATACCATCACAGTAAACCAGATTCTCCTGCTTTAAGTGGGAGCTGTTGGTATGGTGTTTTCTGTGAGGTTTCCTTGGCTCTACAATTTGCTGCCCTCTGCCAGACCTCACAGTTGTTAATCCTCAGGCATTTGGGAGAGATGTGGATGGGACTGCAGACAGTGGGTTGGTTTAGCTGGAGTCTTGGGAGTTTGGTGGGTTGTTTTATCATCTTTATTGGTCATTGAGGTTACTGGATAATTGAATAACTGAACATTTTATATTTTGCTTTGTGGATTTTTTTAAAAAAGTGGTAAGGTAATACATGTATATTAAATAATGATAGGTGCCCCGAGCATGATGCAGGAGCCGGATTATAAAAAGATACCGATAAATAATAAATACTAATAAAATGAAATACTATAATAGCTTTCTTAAAAATAACCTTCTGAAAAACAATATTCACTTTCATAGAATACCTTTTAGATGCTCAAAGGACAGGACACACAAGAAGAATAATGATTTTGAAATAATTTTAAATCATGTCATCACATTAAAAACAGTGAGTACCAAATGAGAAATATAATTGTCATTTAAAGGTTTAATTAACAAATCAGCAGTTGGAACCTACTAAACTGCTGCGCATCAAATGTGCACAATATTTTTGTGCAGCTACATAACAAACTTGGTTTTACTTATCAAAACTGTTTTGGCTATTTATGTCTGCTGTAGTTGAGTTATCACACTACTTCTTCAGTTAATGGTAGCATTGAAAGACATTCATCATTAACCAAACCAAACAATACTGCATAAATATTAGTAATGGAATAGTTGCTAGGCAGGCTGAAGTAATATGTTTGATATATAGTAATATTTTTGATATATCTCTGCAGGGGAAAATATATGAATTTTAGGAATGAGAAAAGGTCCTTCAGCTTCTTCCCTCCCAGTACATTAAAGCATTTTGTCTTGAATTTTAATAACTTGTTGAACAGCAACATGTTCAGTATGAAAATGCTGTGTGTTTAACATTGTCCACTGAAACTCATACAATAAGTCAATGGGATGGTTAAACAGCAATCCTCATGATACAATAATTCAAAATTAAATCACATTTGGTGTATGACTGTCCTCGAAAAATCAGAAAACAAATGAATGTCAACTCTCCTCAACCATAAGAGAAATGCTTCCTTAAGAAAAGTTTTCACGGGGGTGAAATGAGAATCTCAGCAACCTTCACTTACCTCACAACTGGAGTTCTGGGTAATTTGATACTGCATCTAATTAAATTGCTGTACACTATGGATCTCCAATTGCTGTGCATCAAGCATTCAAACTCTCTCTCTCTCCCTCCTCCCTCTCTTCAGTGTGTAAGAAAGAGGAAAAGGAAAGTGTGATTCATTAAAGATAGAGATTTTTTCATTTGCAAATATTCCAAATTGCCCAATGGTATGTTGTTGAAGTAAACTGAAATGTTTTTAAGTACATAAATAAATCTATGAACAAATATCTGTTTACTATTTCTAATTATAAAGGCACCACCTCATTTCTTCCAGATTTTCAAGCCATGCCATTAGCCTTTCATGGTCTACTGTGTTAAAAGCTTCTGAGAGATCCATCAGTATGAGAATAGATATTTGTTCATTGTCCATTACCAGGAGAAGATAATTTACTAGTATGACCAACACTATTTCTGTATCATATCTCAGTCCCAAGCCTGATATGAAATAGGATATTGGCAAAGGTCAGCTGTAGATGGAGATGGTCCTTCATCAGCTTCTCAATTGCTTTGCTCAGGAAGGCAATATTAGACTCTAGGTGACAGTGAGATCACTGTTATATAGTCTATTAGTTAGCAAGGGATTATGAATATCTTTTATCAGAGTATAGCTCCAAATGGCATCTGATGGTTCTCTTTCACTGTCTCCAAAACTACTTGTGGTCTGAATGGGATTGACTCAGAGAATGACATATTAGTGGATGTGTGCATAGCCTCTCTTTGAAGGATTCAAGAAGCTGGGTCTGAGAATTTCTCTGAACTAGACTGGCAGCTAATGATACCTCACAGTGCATGATGCTGGGGCCTGATATTGAGAAGAGGCATATGGAGAAGATCAAATGGATCTCAGATCTCCATAGTTGTGATTGGGTCTCACTAGAATGGAACTGGGGATACCCATGCCCTGAGCTTGTGAATTCCCAAATTGACTTGCAGCATGTTGGCCCCACCTGAATTTGTTTATAGCTTCCAATATTAACCACAGCATGACTCGGGCTTCTGGCTATGTTGCTATTCCCTACCTGAGTGCAGCTGTTCTTTCTAAATCCTCTGATGCCTTTGTGCTTCTGAGTATTGATTCCTTCTTCTAACTCTTTAGTTCTCTGGTATTTATTAGTCTAGTCCTCTCCCTTATTTTTCCCTGAGTGTATTATACTGGAGCAAATGAGTGGTGTAGTCACCATAGTCTTTCCCTTCTCTGCTTCCTTTGAGAAGAATTCCTTCTCATGGCCCACTAGTCTAAAATGGTGGCAGACAGTCCACAGAAAAGAACATTAACTTGATGATTCCTTCCTTTGGACCAGTTTCTCTAACACAGACCCTTTCCTTTTCAGCACTGACCTAGAAAACTGTTGTTCATACTGGGGCAAATCTGGAGGGTCCCTCTTTACTCGTCTCTCAGGCAAACTTCCATTCAAATAAGGACTGAGTGAAACCTGACTAAGGACCTCTGGATTTAGACTTTTACTACTGTATTAAAAAAGTCATTTCTTTCTCTCTCTTATCTGGCAAGTCTTGGTTTCTGTGTTATGCTGAGACTCTTATTTTGCTGCTCAGTAACAGCACTAATGGACCACAAGGTATCTTACTCATGGGAGAGGAAAGTCAAACGTTTCAGTGATTGGCTGCAATGATTGCTATTTGACTTACCCTTTTTGCTTTTTATATATTTGAATTTCTTGTCTTTAGTTCTCAAAGTGTAACAGATTGTCTGGGTTAACTTCATGTGTTAGATGTTCGTATGAAGAAACCATTAACACTTTACCTTTATTTTAAGAAAGCTAACAGGGTAAGACCACTGCAGAAAGGGTGTCATTATTCAAGCTGATTTAATGCATAGTAGTAGAAACACTATTTTTCTAGTCAAGGCCTGAGTTCAGGATTCTGTGTTTCACCTTTGATGGCTGATAACACCTCTAACAACGAATTCAATGTAAAGAGTACAGCCTCCTGCTTTGCTATAGGTGGTGTTTGCGTCAGATGTTGCCCTGGGGAAAAAAACACCTGTAGCTCAGATCTTAGCTGATAAGAAGCCTTTCAGCTTAACTTTTAAAGTAGGGTAGCTTTCTTCTGGCACTTTATATACAAGCAAAAATTTGGTAAATCAAATTTATTAGATGTGTGAGAGAGGCTGAAGGGAGTTTCATCTTCCCTTTTTAAAATGAAATTGGAATGTTAATTTTTTTTCTGTATTTCCATCACTAGCTTAAAAATACGTAATCTATTGCTCTTTAAGAATTAGAGAAAAGTGATTTAGTCATAACAAAGGAAGAGCAAATTCAGTGCATAGAAACCAACAATTGCAAGATTTTCTTGTGTGATAACTTCTAGTATTTTTCCCTTAGTAATAAATCCTGAGTTCAGTTGTCAGTATGTATAGAAGGGCTGATGGGATTGTAGCCAGGGGGTCTGCAGCCCCATCAGGCTGTGAAATGACTGGGATAGCCTTTACAGTTCCTTCCATGCTCTGCATCTCCCAATATATGTGCCACACCCTCCTGGGACAATGAGAGGATCTGCATAGAGGTGAATATCCCAGCCTTCTCTTCTCCAAACTCCCACGTCTTACCCCTTCTGAAACCTACATGCTTCCAAGCAGATCTCATACAGACCAAGCGAACACCCTTTGTGTGCTGCTTGTGTATCAGGTTCCCCTGTAGCACAGCGGAGCCATACCATTTTCACTGTGAAGGGGCCATCGACAGCCACAGAGCAGGTGGCTGGATTTGCTTTGGTGCTGTAATCATGGGTTACAGGATCAATTCAAAGGGTGTGTAATACATTATACCTAATGGGTTTAGCAATTCCTTGAGCCACAGCTAAACTGTCTTTTAGGCTCTAGGGAACTGCTTGTCTGACACCATAGATGGAGACCAGTCAGGGCTGCAAAATTAGACTTGTTTGATACCATTCTTGCTGCTAATTAGGAGTCTCATGATCCCCATCTGTTTCAAAAGACATAGGTACAGTAAAATAACAATGTCCTGTGTGCATAGATGATGAAGATATAGCTGTCTGTCTTAATATAGAGAGGGAAAATACACAATATGCACAATAATGTGTGTACACAAAACAATCTTGCAACAAGTAACTGACTGACACAAAGTTAATGTTTCCACTGAGCTGGTATCTTGAAATGTAGTGCATCCATTCTTACAGGCCATTGAGTACAGAAGAAAATCCCACATTTTACATTTGACCTTTTCATCTTCTTATGGGTTCTGAAGGCGAAAACAATGAATCTGATGCTGGGTAAAAGATGTAGCTCCTCTATCATGGCAGCATCGTCCAAAGATGTCAAGCACATCCATCCACCATCAAGATGATGAAGAGGGCAGTCCCTAACTAAATGGCACAATGTTTGTTCTTGAGCTCCACTGAAGCAGAATGGCAAGCTCAAGAAGCCCCGACAGTAAAAATGTAAGTTAAATGTAAGTTGTTCTGAGGGACGTGCAACAGCCAATCGAGAGAGGCAGATCTGAGTTGTCCATCTGCCAAGAAATGCACCATCAATTCAAAATATAGTCCTGCACCACCTGTTGCTGGTGTTCATTAGAAAGTATGTATGATATATTGCCTCAGATGCTCAGCTATGTCATAGAAAGGGGCACCTAGAGTTTTGCAAGCACTTTTATGTGTTTTGAGATGAAATTGTGAAGCAAACTGTCTTGACAGTTGTTTGCATGCAGTAAGGAGGCCAGGGCCACGTCTTCACACCTAATTGCAGGGGAGCAATGCTAGACAGGACCACAAATTTGGAGACTGGAGTTGCGCAGGTCACACCGGTGAGGATACGAAGGGCAAAGTTGATCATTGAGTTCAACTTGCCACAATACGACTGGATCTCCATGATGCTGCATAGTATTCGGCAGGAGCAATACATAGAGCATTGATAGATGTTCGTAAGTTTGCAGCACTGGTGTCTTGAGTTGCCAGTAAAGATTCAGAGGAATGTGACTCTCAATGGGACTTTAGCATGTGTCTTAGGTGTTTGTTGAAAGGACAGACAGTGGCCAAGCTTCATCCCCAGATAAATATGGTACAGTTAAAAAATGATGGGCTGATTGATTAGAAGGACCTGCAGATGTTGATGAGATAACCAGATGGATGTGATGTAAACAAGATGGAACAGTTTTTAGTGCATTTAGTTTGTCGCCACTTCAAAAAGTACATGGTCAGCATGTCAAAGTCAAATGACAGGCAGGACTCCAGCTCCAAAGCTCCTTCTGACTATTGCTAGGCAGATGTCATCCATATACACAAACTTAATTGCTGAGGTGAGCAGAGGATCATTTGTATTTATATCAAAGAGCATCAAAGTGAGTACAGCTTCCAGGGAAAGTCCATTGTTCATATAGCATTGGTGATATGAACCATATCCTCACTTGATGATCACTGTTCCACATAATAAACTCTGCAAGTTTCTTGTTTGGGACCAAAGAGTATAATTTTAAGACTATTTCATGGTGCTAAACTTTGTAGTATGCTAATGAAAGGTCAACAAAAACAGTGCCAACCTTCTGTCCTGCCTCAAAGGCATCCTCAATAAACACTTCACCCTCAGTACAACAGCCTGTTTGGAACCCTACCTGGTAATGAGGTAATTGTGGATTGATTAAAAGCAACAGTACTTTAAGTACCAGTTTTTCAAGCAGCTTAAAAGTGACACTGATCAGAGTGATTGGGCCATAGGTCTTTGGGACATCTTTCTTCCTTTCAGGATTTAGAAGTGCCACTAAGTGTGACTTCTGGATGATCTTTGGAACCGGTAATTGGAACAGGATGAGTTCATGTAGTGCAGGAACTCCCCATGGATATTCTCAAGGCCAGGTGTCTTGAGTTCCTGCCCAGTTAATGTCTGGGTTAAGCTGGAGTTGGCTGAGGTGATTGACCAAATCTTTCTAAGGGCAGACAATCCCTTCAATTCGTGTTCTCTATTTGTAATTAGTGGTCAGCAAGTGGCCACAAGATGAGCTGCCACAGCATTCACTGAGACATGTAGTGTGTTTAGGGGTTTCCTTTGCCCAAAGGTGACAAAGGTAGCTCGAAGCCCTATGGCATGAGCCTGTGAAGTAGTATGAGTGTTTTGAAAGTCTGGACATTTCCTGCCTCTTAACACTAAGATGTTCCATTAACATATTATTGGCTTGTTTTGTTCTGTCAGGTAAAATAGACTGTCTCTCTTTTTGATAGACGTTGTCACTGATATCTTTACAGCAGGGGATATATGCCCTATGAAAATGTCAACTTTCTAGCCACACTTAACTAAGTCTCTCAGAAGACCTTGTAAGTCAAGTTCACATCATCAACCATATGACATAATTCCCCAACTATAAGGAACCTGTCTGTGTGTTTCTTATCTGAAGTGTTCCCAACTATCATGCCAAAAGTTCCATCTCTTGCAATGTGTTGACTTCAGCTGGTGCAATCATTAGCCTTGCTATCACTGTTAAAAGGGGGGTAATGCTAAGAGTGTGGGAAGTTTTCAGGTGTATGCTGAGAGATGGAAAACGGAGCATCCACAGAGATAAAAACAAGCTCTGGTGATGACTCAGTACCCCAGGAAGTTGAGTGGGAAGTATGAGACTGTTAAAGTCATAGGTTGGCAGCAAATACCCAATCACAGGACATCAGGTGGCCAGCATTTGGATGAGGGGAAACAAAATCTCCACATACCACTGCAGAATATGGAACAAGAGGGAAGGGAGGATGTTGCTGCTGTTCTGGGGGCAGGGAGGGGGCATATTTGCTCCATTTACAAGTATAAGGTGCCGGGTGGTGGTGTTGCCTTCCTCAGATTCTCCAAGTACTTGAAACTTAAGGCCAAATTTCGCATAGATGTAGATAATGAACTGTTGTTGATGAGTGGCAGTTACAATCTGATCAACCTAATTTATAACTGAGATTCCTTGGTGAATGCGTTTCTTAAAAATCATGAAAACATCTGTAATCACATTAGCTGCTAGCTACTGAAGAAAATTTCAGGGACAGAAATCCCCTCTATATCGAGCTATAAGATTGTTGGATTGTCAATGGCCATGTTGTCAGGATTATTTCCTCCCATCCCGTGGGGTTAAAGGAGGACACCAGCGTGAGAGTTCTGACATATCCCCCCCTCTTTCACTAGAGGGTACCAAAAGGTCACCAGTTGTTTTGATAGGATTTCAGCCATTTAAGTGCACTTACCTGCGTCTTAGAGGTCACTGTTTACAGAAATCCTTTTAATTTTTTCTAAGAAGTCGGTCGTGCTGGGTATGAAGCCTTGAGTTTGAGAAATGGAGGTCACTCTGGGGACCATATGTATTTTTATCTATATGAAAACAGACATAAATATATTTATAAGGAGAGTAATTTAAAAATTGAATTAATTTTACATGCTGCTATCTAGGAGATGATGTATTTAACCATGGCCAGTCATATGTTGCAGCAGGTCATTTTTAGCCACAGGTTCATAGCCTAGAGCCCTCCCTTTCAACATAAAGGGAACTTCCTTGAGTAGATAATTAGGCCACATGTTGATCCAGATTCTCTTGTGGCAATATGTGCTCAGCTCAGGAGAAGGTTGCATTGCAGCTCCCTGATTTCTTTCCTTGTGCAACTACAACCCCATCCCTTGTCATACACCAGAGCTGCATACATCATCTGGACCATCCACCAAATGAGAACTGGCATGAAAGATTGATGATTCATCCACATGCCCCCTTCCATTTCCTGGGAATCAGGAAACCTTCACCAGGAAGCCATTTGCACTGTACAATGCAACATTTTTTATTGATCCTATAAAACCCAGGAAATGTGCTAAGTATTCTGTCCTGATTGTCATCTGTTGGCACTTTATCTACTAACCAACTATTTACAAACATGCATGTCTCTCTCATAGATTATATATATATATATATATCCAGAGTATGGATATATATAGATAGATATATCATGCATGTTCGTAAATAGTTGGTGTGTGTTTATATATAAAATGTCACTCTTGTACCACCCAGCACACGTTTTAAGCCAAGGTCTGGGTTCGAGTGTGGCGTAAGAGCCAGCTACACCAACTTTGTGCCAGCTGAGATCTCCTTCCCTGACCAGGGAAAACTTGAGCTTCTCAAATACAGACAGTATCCATTCCTTTTGTGCCATCTAAGCAGCATAAAGTGTCAAGGTTACTGGATAAACTGACCTTCTGATTGTTCCCAAATTTGCTATTTGAATGATGGGTTTGGATCAGTGGCATGGATGTAACTCCCATTGAATTCACTGCAACATGCTTCTCTGAAGCTGGGAGCAGTTTGATCAAAATGCTAACATTGATCTTGTATTCTAATCTCCATATTTAATAAGCCACTACCTAAAATTAAAAGCTTTTTTAAGGTTTTAATTAGTTGGTGTGTTTTGATGGGTCATTGTCATTATTTCCTATTAAAAAACTAATAAAAATTCCAAACTAGTTTGGACTACTTTTCCTGAAGCTGGCATGGAGAAACATGTGAATCTGTGGTTTGTGGAGAAATTTGTGAACATTTTGATTTCAGTGGAGGTTGGGTCAAATCCAATAATAACTTTGGAAAAGCACTGTTCTCTAGCACACACCTCCAGCTGTGCTATAAGAAAAATATCCTTTTGTGACAGAGATTTTCCCCATCACATGAAATGTTTAATCTCAGAACAATGACAGAAATGTTGAGTTCACTGCTGTTTAATCCTTCTTCAAGCTGCTGTCCAATTTTCCCATTAAAAATAAATCAAATCTTGCTGTTTTTAAGTCTTAAGATGTTTTGCAGCAAATGAAGTATGCAACAAGAGGACAGCTGTGTGTCCCCCACCATGTTCACAGCTCAATGATTCTGTCTATCCATAGGTACTTACATCTATTTCTATGATCCCCCACAATCATGGTATCTGAGCACCTCACAGTCTCTAATGTCTGTATCCTCACAACACCCATATGAGGCAGGGTGTGTCAGCCTTGCCCTTTCCCCCTTTCTGGATGGACACCAGTTTGTTGTGAGTGGATCCAACCACTGGTTTCCATGTGATTCTAATCCCCTGTGTCTGGGCAGAACTGGGTCTCTGTTCTTAGCTCCAGTGCCCTAAGATGCAATCCTGGGGCAAACCCCATGTCTGCCACCCTTCCGTGGAATATGGGACTCCACACCTGGCTGCCTTAAACCCCCAAAACTCAGTGCTTTAGCTCTCCTGAACCCCAGTTGCTTATGCTTGCTCCCTCAGAGTTCTATCTCATTATGGGTACTCTGATCATCTCAGTTAACACCTTCAGGGATTGTTGACAGTCAGGCAAGCAATCAAGGAATACTCACTTAGCAAAAAAAAATTCTTAACCACCAGCACTTTTACTCTAAAGATACACTAGAGAGTCACATGTCTTTTCAAAATAACAAATAGTCCTGAGATGCACCCATCCTGCTTAGTGTGGTCTCATCCCTTCTGTAAGTGTGATATCTGGTCTACATTTCAGACAAAGCATAGCCCCTTCTACTTTTCATCTCTCTCCAGGTGTTCTGGCATGTTATGGTGGATGTTCCCATATGCCATGGGATATTTCCCTGGGTCACTTTTAATTAACTGAATCCCAGATATTTTTTTATATATATTTCTTTTAGATTGGTTGACCAATGGTCCTTTTCTAAATGGTTCCTATTAAAAGTATAACATGAAGTAGATTCAAAACAGCTCCCATGGTTTCTGATTTGCTACCTTCCTATATCTGCAAATAGAAAAGGGGATTTCCTCATATGTATACCATTCTGCCCCTGCCATCCACTTTACCCCTTATCAAAGAGGTGTATCAGTGTCTGGTTAGGACTGGATGGGAATGAAGAGAAAGAGAAAGTGTGGACGTGGCTGGGGCTCAATGCTGACACAAGTGAAAGAAGCGAGGTGCAGAATTAGGGAGGCACCAGGGGCGGGTTACAGCCTTTGCTCCCTTTTTTTTTCTCTGGTCCTGCACAGAATCAGACTGATCATCCCTGCTGTATCCTATTCTTGCTTCCTCAGATAGGCATAATTTAAAGGCAATGAAAACTTGGACCTCAAACTGTCAACATTCCAACAGTTGTCAACTATGGCTGTATATTAAAATAGGCCCCTAAAACATAACTAACACTAGCAATCTTATTTAATTGGCAGTAGCTGCAACAGTGTACTTATAGGATTGGTTCTCTAGAGAATAATGGCTCTCTTAATGTTTGGTTATGCCTGTGATTTTTCTCCTTTGTTTTCCATTATTCTTGCTATTTATATATCTGCTATAATTTGTGTATTAGTCTTTGTTTCATTGCCTTCCTATTTTTATGGGAGAAGAGCTAGAAGCATTTTAATAGACTATCCAAGAAAATAATTACAAGAAACATAATTGCCAGTAAATAATTCCTCTTCAGTAAAAATCTTTTCTCTACAGGGACTGAAGGAATCCTATTAGCCAGTGTAAATGTAATAGAGTTGATGATAAATATGCACTATATTATGCTGCACATAGTGACCAGGGCATTGATAAAGTAACTGATAACAAGCTGTAATTCATAATTAGATTAGCAGCTGTAAATTAGAACATCTAAATTCCACTCTTGACTTTCTGTATGATATTGGGGAAATCACTGGTCGGTCTCTGCATATGTTTATTAATCTGTAGAACTAATATTATATTTGAGTAATTTACGGAGTATCAAGAAGCTTACCTAATTAATGTTTGAAAGTACTTTGAGATCCTTAGATGAAAGCTATTATATAACCATCAAATGTTATCACGTACAAAGTCAGAATGATCATGTTAACTACTGGAGGTAATTTATTTTAATCCAGGAGACAATGGTCACAATTTTCAAAAGGTAACTAGTGATTTTGTGTAACCAAATTGAGACTCCTTATTCAGAGGGCAGGTGTCCAGCACTTTCAGAAAATTGGGCTCCTTTGAATAATCAAATTGAGGCATCCAAAAATTGCAAGCTATATTTGAAAACTTGGCCAACACCTTTGTCTTATTAGATGAAAACCTGAATCTTTGTGTTTTGTTTTTATGATTATATTTTATCTTGTAAGCCCTTTGTTTTTAGTTCTCAGGGTGATGTGACCCTGATCCCTGAATTGCAGAATTCCAATAGTGCATTAATATAACAGTATTTTTTCCTCTTCCATGTGTCACTCAACTATTAAAGTGACTGCATGCTTGAAAATGGACAGATCAACAGGTCTGATTTTGCTACATTTCTATTATATGTATAATATGATTTGCATGATTTTAGAAGCCAAACCAGTTTTGGAATGGTTAGCAGTACTGTTTACTTATGGGCCAAAGCTGGGACAATAGTAACAGTCAGCTCATGAGAAGGGTAAAAAAGGCCCTTTTTCATATCATTTTGATATGATTTTGTGTTTAATTATAACCCAGTGTGTATGCAATGATCATTTGGACACTTTTCCAATATAATTTTACACATACTCAAAATTTTTTTTACCGATTCAAACATTACCTAGACTACACAGAGCATAGACAAATTTTATACGCCCTGCTCTTAGATGTAATTTAGTCCATGGGCTGGGATGGAGGTTGAGGGATTGGGGTAAGAGGGAATAATGTTTCTGAATTACTATTGTGAAGCAAAAAGGATTCTTTTCCCAAGAACCAGGCAGCACAAAATAATACTGAAGGGGTTTATTCATGGTACCTGGAAGTCTGCCTTAAACAGCTTTGAATTCATGTTGGTAGAGAAGACACTTATATATGTTTTTTATCACTTAAACAATGTATTTACATTTATTTTATTTATTCTCTTATGAATACAGACATTGTTACACCCAGAAAGAACAGGAATGATAATGACAGATACAGAATATACATGCAGAGACTCTCTAATTACATCAACGGATCTCTGCCTACACTTGGGTGGAGAAGAAGAATTCTTACAGATAAGAGGGTACATGACAGGGGGGTGTAAGGAATGTGCTGTTTTCATTGTGAGGCAGAATCACTGAGTGGGCATCTGGCCTTCCGAGTTATCAGGTATTTACATTTGCCATTGTCCTGGGGGCTCTGATATGAGTGCCTGTTAATTGCTATGAGTTTCAGTTTAGCTGAAAACTGCTTCAGACCTAACGCTATTGAGCACACTAGGAAGATATTCCATTAGTGTTGATAGTTAGATGGGTGACTTCTGTTACTGAGAATACCTTATGTTTCTTTGAGACATCAATGGTTGCTCTGAATGATTTTATGTTAACGTTTTCTGACCAAATCTTTTTTTTCAAGTTTTATATTTCTTGTGTATATGTGTGGCCTGATTTTCAGAAGTAATGAGCAGCGAGCACTCACAGCTCTTCTAGAATACAGCAAGACGTGTGAATTGTCAGCACATGTGTAAATCAGGCCATTCATATTTGTCTGCTAGCCTATTGGTGCTAGTCGGCAATTTTATGTGAGAGAGACTTGGGTTTGCATTCTGGGATTGAACAGAGGACCTCAAGAGCTAAAAGCATAAGCCTCTATACAGCTTGAGCTAAACAATAAGATCCTCATACCTGGAACCTGTATCAGATTTGTATCCTCTGTGAATTGAGGACACATAACAAAATAAACAATGGATTATACTTTTATTTCCCATCATATAGTTTATTTTTGTTGGGGAATAACTAGCCTTTTGCCAAAACATCCAGAGGTTGCAATATTAATATTAAGTGTTTGGAGGGGATGGATGTTGTCATGGAGGTAAAGTGTACATTTAGTGTTAGTAACTGTTGCAGTAGATTTTAGTAATGGAATGTTTAGCATATGTTGGCATATATGTGCTTAAAGACGTGAAATAGATTCTGAAGAATTCCAAGGAAGGCTGTAGGTGGCCATCTCTGGACAACCTTATTTTCACAAAAGTTATTCTTATGAAGCTTTCTCACACTGTGGGAATTTTTAAAATTGACTTCTATTGTTAACATGGGTTCCTACCTTAAAGATTTGGTATATTTTACCTGAGAGACAGTGTTGTCCAGTGGCAAATGCACTGGACTGGGACTCAGCAAGTCTGAAGGCCATTCTTGGCTCCGCCACTGACCTGTTGTGTGACCTTTGTCAAATCACTTAACCTTTTTGTGCCTCTGCTATGCTATGTGTAAAATGGGGATAATGATGCTTGCCTTCCTCAAATCACTTTGAGACTACAGATGAAAAGTGCTGTGTAAGAGCTGTGTGTTTGTTTTATTAATTAAAATTAATCCTGTTCTAACTCCAAAAGAAGCAAATCCTTAATCTTAATTAAGGTCCCCGCTTTTTTTTAAAAAAAAAAGTTGTTTACTTATAGTACCTTTGCTTTCACTGTGGGGAACCTTCCTCATTGCCCACATTCAACTCCCATTAAAACCAATGGAAAGACTTACACTGACTTCAGTGGGAGTTGCATCAGCCTTTCACAAGCACTGAAGAATTGTACTACTCAGAGTAGTAGTAGACCACAAAGGCCAAAGCCACCATTCTATTGTGTTGGTCCCACACAATGTTTGACAACAGAAATTGGATCAGCCAGGATTACAAACAGGAAAGTCCTCATGTAATTCATACCATTACAGAAGTTATTCAGACTTAATATTAGCAAAATGCCCCATTTACTTAATTAATTTAAGCACAATAAAGTGTATACAATATATTTTGAGAGGCTTAAGAGTATATATTCACTGTAAATATACATGGATAAATTGCATTGTATAAATGCATGTGTAAACTATATTAATTGCTGCAACATTTTGACTGTCATGCTTAGCTGTAATTGAAATGTATAATAAAATAATTATGAGCCCAGATGTCAATTATAACTTGAATGGGACTGGTCATTGGAGAATGGAACATTGGTCTCTCTCGTATCTTTTAAAATATTTTACTTTTCAGTTAATGATTATTTCCGGGTTCTTTGTGCTGTGTGGTAAATTTTTGTCTTGTGGAAATTGCCTGAGACCACAGTTAAATAAAAAAGACAAGGTAAAGGTCAATGCAAAGGAAATCTGAGCCATGTTTCTGTCAGTTACATGAATAAGATAGGAAGAAACATTCACTGTATCTAGAAGCTGGGGATTAGTAGGAAAAAATCCCATGCATCAATACTCTAAATATTTACAAAGTGAATAATAGGCCAGATCCTGAAGTCTTTATTCATTGTGTTTTCTCTGAGTAAAAACTGAGGGCCAGAGTTTCAGCTCGTGCAAGCTGGCATAGTTCCATTAAAGTCAATGGAGATACATTGATATACAACACCTGAGGAACTGGCTTTTCAGGATTTGGCCAATTAATGTATTTTTTTAAATCTTTAAAGCACTTCACAAACATGAATTCATTAAAAATAGATTATACACCATAGTTTTCCCATTGAATATTTTAGGATCCTATTGCTATATAAAAGGCAGACACACCACCATATGGATTTGAACCAGAATTCCCAACTCATTTGTTACACAAAGTACCCTGTAGTCAATGGGGAGAGAAGTTCTGTATTTTTCGGCTGCAGCTCACATAAGTATTATATAGAGAAGTCTAATGAATCTTCTCATCCAGAGAAGTAGACCGTGAAAATGTTCCATCCTGTGACAGCCTAACCATTAACAGCATCCAAAATTTAATTTTATTTCTTCAGCTTTTTGGTGGAAAACACTGTGGCTAAGATTTATTATGCCATTCTCATCTCTTCCTCTTTTCTCTTTCCTCTTTCATCTGTATTCTTTGCAGAGCCCATAAACATAGGCTGTCAGAAAGCTAAACTTGTCAGATTTTTACTTTTTTCCTCGCCTGTCTGATACTTGTGTTGCCCGAGAAAGAAGCCTACACATTTCATCCTTAGTATGATTTTCATCATCACATCTCATTCATCACTGACTCCAAACATCGTTCAACATATTAGAAAATGGGTCAGGGATATGAAAGTTAAAAAGAAATAAACAACTACCCTACAGAAATGGCTGAGCTTCAGGAGATTGTTGGAGGTAATATCGGAGGCAATTTTTCTGCCAGCAGCTGTGTAGGGTATAGAGTGCTTGTTACACAAGTTTTAAGTATTGTAAGCTACAGGGCAATGTAGTGGTAAAATCTACTTTTTCTAGTCTATTTCCTAACATTACAGCATAATGTATGGTCAAGGAAACCAGAAGAAAGTGTCCGAAAACTTTTCTGAACTGGAATAAAAATATAAGATTAGCTATGGAGTGAGCAGGAAGCTAATAGTATCCAAGGATTGGGCTCAGAGTTCAATAACTAGATTCTTGAGATAATCAGATAAAAAACCTTGGGTTGATTTAGCAGTCAAAATAATAAGAGGGATACTTGGTGAAAAGTTTTGCATGGGGGAAAAGAGAAATAAGCCTACATGAGGTAGGCAATATTTCTTGAATTAAGAGCTGTTGTACACTTGACTTTACCTGAAATACCTGCTTAGTGCAATTCTATTCTTTGATGGATACACATTGCAATGTAATTTGGAGAAGTCAGGGCAAAAATATTTGGCTAAGCTTAATTGGGCTAATGCTACTCTTGTTTTTGTTGGTATTGTTGGTTCCCCATCATCAATGATCTCTTTGACCATTCAGTATTAATCACGTAGGTGGGATTTTTGTAAATACCACAAGCAGTGGTTTTGGTGTCACAAACAACAGAAGTCTCCTTTTGACATTTTCAGAAGCTCAGAACAAATGAAAACCTCCTTGTACTTTCCATCATAAACAGAAAGCAGTTGACAATAGTAAAGCTTCATTTTAACACTTTTGGTTTCTTTGGGATTTGAAAACCATATCAAAAGTATTGACATGATAATACTGCCATCATTTCTTCCACTCAAAAAATAAGTCAGCCTGTCTGGCAGATTATAAGGAATTTGCAATACTGAGGTCAGGAGAGTTTGACAGGAAGCAATTTGCTTGTGTTACCACAACTTGTAGATTAACGAGTTTATTTTATTTTTCTAAAGATGTATATGTAGATAGGATCTTTTGAATCCTTTAACATACCAAGAATACTTTGTGTATGTTATAATCAGGGTCTACCATTATATAATATGTTATGTGACAAATAGTTCAGAATTTGATGTATGCAATCTGATTTTATAATATATTGCCCAAAAAGCATGGTGACCTTTGGTCAAGTGCTTGATTAAGTGAATGTCACTGCCAAAGACAATCTTATGCAGAAATGTCTGACTGTGCTTTATGTAAGGAGGAGGTTCTTTCTCTGACAGATTCTGACTATGCTAAATTGTTGATACTGTTCCATGAAGAAAGTATTTATTTTTTCTATCTATGTCAATATTCTCAAAAATGGGTGTTTAAAATGTACCTCCAAAAGCCTTAGTTGGGCACCAGAGTAAGCAGGCTGATTTTCAAAACTGTCGAGCAAGGCAATTGCTGGATGCTCTGTTGCTTTATTTAGGTGCTCAGATATAGACATAGGAGCCTAACTTTAGGCACCTGTTTTTGAAGATCTGTTTTTTAGTCAGTGCTATTGTGTAATGGGCATGGGGTGATTGCTGCCTTTGGCTAAATTCTGTTACCCTTAAGTTGAGGATCACTTTACACCACAAATAATTCCACTGACTTCAGTGTCACTACTTCAGAAGTACTGAGTGAGGGTATCGGAAATGGATTTCCTACCATAACGCCTAAGAGCATAAGTGTTGATTCCATGGGGGCTTTGGGGCTCACGCAGCCATTGAAAAAAATAGGGGGTGCTCAGGATCCATGAGCCACAGCATGGGCAGTGGGTAGAAGAGGCTTGGGGAGGCTAAGCCTCCTCAAATGGAGCAAGAAATGCCAGACGCAGCACATCTCCCTTTGGAGGTGCACCAGCCCGTCATCTTTGGAGCACTGCTGCCGGAAGCTCCCAAGAAACGGGGGGCAGTGGTAGTAGCACCCGGACCATGGTTCTGCTCATACTCTGCCCAAGGCCCTGCCCTCACTCTGTCTCTTCCCGCCCTCACTCTGTGCCTTCCCCATAGGCCCCCACCCCCAGCCGCAGCTCTCTCTTCTCTGTTCCCTCTCCCCCCCGTAAGGCAGGAGGGGGCAGAAAGGTGTGAGCAGCAGCTGGGGGGGGGGGGGAGGCGGGGGCGGAAAGGAGCATCCACCAGCCAAAACAAAAGTAAGCCTGTGTCCATGAGAATTTTCTCAGGAAGGTAATGATAACCCATTCTCCCCCTCTGTTCCATGAGTCCCACACATCACCCCTCCCAAGGGGTGGCTTCAGAGAAGAGAACATAACAGTTCAGGAAGGAGCATGTTGTCACAGGGAAATACAGTGCTCAGGTAGCAATATGGAGGCACTGAGCTTCAGTAGGACTGCCCCATCTTGTGTGTCTGTGTCTACCAAGTAGTGAATAATAATGAATGAATAACTGATTTCTTTGTTTCAGTGGCCAAATTGAAAAATGTGGAAAGTTTTCTTGTGTTAGTTTATAACTGAAACTGATGGATTTTTTTTCCTCACCAAAATGAAAAACTGAAAAAATAGTGTGTGGGTTGAACAAAATGTTTTCAGTGCAAATCAAAATGTCATTTCCTAAATGCAATGTGGGTACAAATTGACATTATGCTTAAAAAAAGTTGTTTTGAATTGACACTTCAGATTCTTTTTCCATTTTTTCCAGCTGTAACTATTCACAGAATTCTACCCCAACTTGCAAATAGTTGTAACGTTTTGAAAAATTGACTTTTTGGTAAATTTACTATTCACTGAAAAAAATATTGTCCAACTCTGTTGCCAAGCATGGCAACACTTTCCTGTCTTACTCAGGTTATACACAAATGTAATGGATCTTGCCCCTGTCCATTCCATGTAGAGGCATCTCTTTCCCCATCCCCTTTTTGCCTCCCCCTCCCCAGATATAACTGCTGAATTTCTTAGCCTCTGTTTGGATATTTCCCACGTACAGGATAAGTTCCCAGACTTTTGTAGTGTCCAGCTTTTGTGACTGTAAAATCTCCACCACAATATTGCATTAACACAGTTTATGCATTTATCTAGACTGAGTCAATGAGAGGAAAAAAGACATGTACAAATTAAACACATGGGGATAAGATACTCAGAAATCAGACAACACTAAGTCAAGCTGAGAATAAGACAAATTCTAGATTAATGCAAACAGTGGGAAACAAAACAGAGTGTCTGTTGAGAATAAGAATCAGGAATGAAAGCACATTAGAAAAGGGAAGAGTATTTAGGCACATGTAATTTACTGTATGCTGTCAAGTATAAATGCGGCATTCTGACACTGCAGAGCTCAGTACTATCTTGAGTCCACTGGCACTAATGTAGATTGAATCATATACTTGAAAATAAGACGACAAAGCACATCAGAAATTTCACTGAATCATGAACCAGAAGGTTTGAAAGACATAGTACATTATAGCCATAAAATAAAAATATAGTCATGACACAATTAGGAAATAAATGTGAGTTTTCATGAAGCAAATTGAACTGTAGCAGCAGCAGCAGTGGTAGTATGAAAATGATGATTCCCACTACTGCAGGAAAAAATAAACGTGGGGAAGGGAAATAAAATAAATCCTGGGAAACAAATGGGAATATGCCGGAAAATAAAAAGTGTCAAATGGAAATCTTTAAAAGGATTAATTTGTAAACTAATAATAATAAACATCCTGCAATAAGGTAATGTGATAGCTGCAGTGATAACAGCAGCCTCATGGAGGAGAAAAGGAGTGAGGGGAGGAAGTATGTTCCAGGACCTAGAGTTTCCCCTGCTATGGAGATACCTCTGGGATAAGGTTTTGGAGGAGGAACACTTTCAGCCGGATCCTCAACTAGTGTCACTTAGTTGCCCTTTATTGAAGTTAATGGAGTTATGCAATTGATGCCAGCTGAGGATGTGGCCCTCAGTGAAGATCTCCTTGCCTCTCACAATGAGCCCTAATTCTACATGAGGCATAGGCCTGGGATCAGAACTCTTTCTTCCTTGGCTTATTGGGAGTGCTACAACAACCATTCCTGGCTATCCCTGAGATGTCCTTTAATGGAGGAAGCTAATGGGAATGGTCATACAGTCTGAAGTTCTGTTACCATTTCCTAAACATCTACATAGAGCTGGTGCAGCAGGGGAGGTAATGCAAGGATTCCAGAACAAACATGTTTCAGATCTACTCAAAGAAGCCTATGCCATGTACTGAGTGAAATCATGCTGTTCTTGCTCATGGGCAACTCCAGTTGCGCTGAGCTTCAAAAGTAGTGCAGTACATTGAATTTAATGGGAGCTTGGACTCCGAAAGAACTGCGAGACTTGAACCATAACTTGTCAGCCACTATCGTCATGCTGCAAAGCACTTTAAGACACTCATATGATGGTTGCTATATCAGAACAAATAATTATTATATATAAGTGAGCATGATGACTCTGACAGGAACCTCAAATTTACAGTCACAGGCCCTTTTTAAATTTCTTAAAAGAATAGACAGATACCTCGCATTCACTTCCCTGACTATCCGGCAGACCTTTCATTATGTGATGCACTCATCTCTATATAGATTCTGTCTGCAGTTTGATTACAAACTTTGTTTAGGATATTACAGTGGGCTATGAAAATTGGATTTTGGTTGACACTTGAAATGTGACCATTTTTAAGTTACACGATTGAGCAGTAGAAAGGAAAATGTGAATGAGATCTATTTAAAATATTTTTCTCCCTTCAGAGAGCTAAAATATATCTTTGGTGGTGAATGATTGAGCTATGATATAGTCTGGTTGGTTTTGGTAATTTGGAGAAATAAAAAGTAGATTTTAAAACCCCGAGATACAAAATTGTAGATGTCATTTGTCCAAATATGAAGTATTTTTCCCCGCAATAAATATTTCATGAGGATTATTTTTGGCACATGGACTTCATTGCATATGCTTGGCAGCTCAATTGATTCAAATCAATAGTGCATAGAATAAGAAGGATTTGCAAAATGGCTCCTTTGTTACAGTCTGTCAGATTAAAAATCCACTTTTAAAATATATGACATAATATAGATTTGTATGATATACCCAGAGGTCTTCCTAAATAAAAGGGAAGCACAGCAAGCTGATTTCTCACATCCTATAGTGTTTAGAGAGCACTCAAGAGTCAGGTTTGTCAGGAGAAAAGGCACAGGAGTTTTATGGATTTGCATGAGCACCCAGCTCAATTCATGTCTTTTCAAGCGTCTGAGAATGTCTGTACCATATTGGACAGACTGAAAAACTTAGCACAAGTATTTCCAAGCCACTTGTGTAACCCTTCGGCTAGGCAAGGGCTGGGTTCTATATCTACGGCTTCCTGTCAATAATACAACACCAAACCTGCTCGAGTCCCCACCCAGTCACCTGGGAAATCACACACTATCCTCTGGGAGCTGCCAAAAGGCAATACTTCCCCTCTCGCAAGCACAGAGTCTGAGTGTAGAAAGTAAACCTTTTAATAAAAGGAAGGAAGTAACACAGCACTGGTCTGGGAAAACAGAATTCATTAACCCAATGAGCCGAACCCACCTCACCCCAGTGTGTCCTTCACCTCTCCCTTCTTGCTTCCCCTGACCTACAGACCGTCGTAGTTGCACTGTCCACCCCTCCATTGTGGGGGCCCCCCCAGTCCACCTGCCACCAGGCAGGTGTGGGCTTGACTGGTCCCCTCTGCTGCACCTGCCACCTTCAGGCATCCAACTGCTGCAGGCTCCGACCGCTGCTGGCTCCTGCCACCTCCAGGAATTGCTGAGTCCCCTCTGCTGGCTCCTGTTAGTCTCTTGAAGTTTCCCAGTTCCTTTAATGATTTCAGTTCCAGCTGTCAGCTTTCATTCATGGGAAAACCTTCTACTGACACCGGAGCAACATCCCTGCTTTTGTTAACAAAGAACAAAAGAACCCAAAAGGAATAATTAATTCTACCTTTTAACAGTGGGAGGAGAGAGTCAATCTATGCCTGAGGGTAATCCTTTGTCAGGGCTGGTGCAGCCTCAGCAAGATGGTGAGCCCACCTAGGTGGGCATATGCAGGTACAGAGCCCATGCAAATAAAGTGCCCCCCCTTTCAGCTGACTGAGCAAGGGGAGGGCTGCTCAGACCTTGCTTACACTTGATACTTATCTGCAGTGCAACCACCATATATACTCTGTTTTTTTCCATCTTGAAGAGCAGCTAAGTGTTTTGTCTTTTACCCTAATCCCAGAAGAGGATTCCTGAATGGAGCATCTGGTGAAGTTATTGTACTACTCTAAACTCAGCAGGGTTGCACAGTGCTGTGTGATTAAATGAAAAATGTGGGGGTCCATAGCCAGACACTTCCATACATGAAAAATGACTTTGAGATGGTTCAAAAGGATATTATCTATTTTCCCAGAACCAGTTAATCCAGTGCTATTAAAAATTCATTTTACTTGACATCGGTGGTGGTGTTTTTTTACTGAATACATACGCATGGTCGACTTTATTTTTGCTTCCAGTCACCTGCTACCTACCAGTTTGCATCCAGAAATCAGGTCGATTGTTGAATGTTATCTATACCCCTGAAATTAATTTTGCCTGCAGTTCATTGCAGGTGAAAATCATTCTTGCACAGAGGGCTTTACACAAGGTATATGTGCCACTTAAGTCCTGCTTAAACTTATTTGACGTCTCAAATGGAATATTGGCCTTGTGTGAGACTTGTGCACAGGGTGAGTTTGACCTGGCATGTGCAAGATTAGAGGTTGGATGGTGTGGCACCTTTACATATGTGACCCAATACGTATAGCATGCAGATCATCTGCTTGGGTTCTGCTGTTTGTATTAATTTACTTTTTATTCAAATGAGGTCAGTGCCTTTTAAATTTGTTACACATGTTTGAATTTGAAAAAGCGTGTGTTCTTTTTTTTATTATTGAGGTTTTTTTTATTTTTAAATGAACAACTTTGGATTGTGAATGCTTCGAATGCTTTGAAGTCATTGATCCAAGGCTGAAATAGAGTAGGAAGTACTAAATGTATTCCATTTCTAGCTACCATATGCTGCCATACGAAGAGAAGTATTACAGTGCCAGTGCTCAAAGGCAATTTATTTCCTGCAAGTGCTAGCCCGTAATGCTTTTGAAGGATGCTATCAATGGCAGAAGCCTTTGTTTTTAATGTGATATACGTAATTAAAAAAAGGGGATTTCTTTTTTTAAAGCATCATCGTTTTCATATAAAACTCATCCTAATTACTTAAAATGGCAACATTATGCAGTGGAAAAGAGCACAGAATAAATAGATTTTTTTTTTTTAAATTCATCTCTTCATAGTTACAGTCTTACAAAAATCTTGCAAAGCAGTTGAAGTGCAAACTACCCACTACATTATGCATTATTCATTATTGGTACCATATTAAGTTCCTGGCATTCTTTCGTATATTATAATAATAGAATATGATACTACTTTTTTTTTTTATGCAGGATTTTGAAGGCAACAGTTGGAACCTAGTTAGTGTTGAGGCATGTTTGCTAATAGCTGAACATGTTCAACTCCCTTGTGTCACTCTCCTGACTCTGCAATGCCAGAAGGGAGATCTTACATCAAACATGGCAGTATATCCCCAGATCTGAGCAGACAGAGGATGAATGTGATTAAAGTGAACCATTTAGTCCCCTGAGGGGAGAGTCCCAGCTACTGTGTGTCTTGGCTTAAACTCTTCATCAGTGAATTTCCACAAGGCAGCATGGGCATCCCTCTCTTTTCCATCATCAGTAATTAAGATGCACATATGATGATGCCTGCCTGAAAAGGACAAAGCATATTTGTTTCCTGTCACAGTACAACAGTGGCTAAGTGTGAGCATTAACTCCCCTTGTCCTTGTGCTGTGTGTTATAATTGCGCTCTCCCCTTCTCTTTGTGCTATGCTTTGTAAATGGGCTCTGTTTTTGCTTGGAGAAAGCAGCCTCATTTCCCCAAATCAAAATAGACAATGGTCCACTGGCTAAGGAAGATTGTCTTTTTAATTAAAAATTGTATCAGCCCATAAGAAGTGACACAATTTCTGCTTTAATTGCAAAGACCAGGAATCAATTTTCAATGCATCATGTTGACATGGCACTCATTATCCCTAGCCACGTTTCATGAGCTATTACATTGATCTCTCCTCCTCCAACTCTGTGCAAGTGCAGTGACAAAGCAACTTGACCCGTTGTGACACCAATTAGTGGCTCCCGCTGTAGTAAATTCTTTATATCAACCAAGAAAGTCCTTTTCTTTTTTTCCCGAGGGTTTCTTAGGGTGTTAAAAATAGTGATGTTGTTAATAAAATGAGAAATAACTGCCGTGAAATGCAATAATTACCAAGAAATGACTTGTTTCGTATAAACTCTCCTCCGGTCTTTTTCTCTCAGTGCTGCAGCACTATGCTACTGTCTACAACTATTAATTAAACATAAAGGATTATTATTTTTTATTTGGAATAGTATTCTGGAAGCCATTCCTAGGCCAGCACTGACAGCAGGCCATGGGATGAAATTCATCCACCTACAGGTGGGCTGTACAGAACAATTTAAGCACATTAAGTTGATAAAAAATAGATTTGCTCTAAAAGGTAACGATAAAAATGGAATCTTCTTGACCCACAGATCTTTTTCTCTGATGTAGTCAAGGTCAGTGATTTTTTTTAAAAGTTTTTTTCCCCCCCTTTTCTGCTTATTAGTCTGCATAGACAACACAGCTAAGACACAGTGAACAGGACTCTGTTTCTTCTTGTCCGTCATCAGTAGAACTATTTACTAAATTCTGATCAGTTCTATATGTCCAAACCCACTGAATATAATGGGTATTTTTCCCACAAGTGTCAGTGAGGACTAAAGCTGATTGAATTTGCTTCCCACAGATGAGGGGAAAAAGTCAAAATCTAGTTTACTTGCATGCAGTGGGTTCCACCCTACCATCCTGATTCAGTTCCCGCTTTCCTGGAAATTGTCTCTTTGTACCTGGCAGTCATGGGGGACTGGACTTGGAAGTCCTGGTTTAACAACCCCTGTCTAGTATCTAGCTCTCTGGTGGGGGGCGGGGGAAGGAAGACAGACATCGTCCATCCTGTAGCTGCATGCAAAATAAATTTATCATATGTCTTTCCACCATCCTCACATACTATAGGCAATAAGTAGGCACTTTAAAATTGGGATTACTAAGGGAAGAAACCTGGTGGCTGGTTTATTTGCACCTCTAGGTATAATACCAGAAAGTAATTTGCTTCAGCGGACTTAAGTGCCTTCATATAAATGAACATATGTGACTTGCACATTGTATAGTGTGCTTGTAGGCCTGCGGTCCTCTACTGCTGCTACAACCTAGAGCTTTCTCATTAAGTCAGGGACAAAGAGAGAGGGGTAATGAATGAGCGGCAGAATAGCAACTAAGAGAAATAGTCTTATGCAAGATGCTACAAATGGCTGAGTAAAACAGTTTGGCAGTTATCACTCAAATCTTCAATGACTAGCTACAAACAAGAATTCAGGCTAAGCGATTGCTGATGTAAATATTACTGAATTGAGTTTTTATTTTATTTTCCTGTGACAAGTGAAGATGTAGGACAAAGAGGAAAAAATTAGAACAATGAGCTCAAGGAAATAAATGAGAGGGGAAAATAACGTGTGGCATTGGCCCCCGTTTTTTTTAACTTTACCCATTTGCAATCTGCTAGATTGAAACGATGCAATTTCCTGAACTACTTTTTACAAAATGAGTTTTTCATTTATTATTACTTTACACAATCAAGGTTTTTCCTGGATTTTACTTTATATAAAAAGGCATGGCTTTAATCAAGTCAGCCTTTAATATTTAAGATTATCAGTAGATTTGGAAACAGTGAAGATCAATGAAGTAAGACTTAGACAAGTTCTATCAGTTCAGGAGCTTTATTCAGCTTATTGTGAGCATGTATACTAGCTCTGACTATGGAAATGGCATACTATAGTTATTTAAATAGTGTTGTATACATCTCAGTGGACTTACCTATGTGAAATCAAACCAACAAGGTGCTGAGTACTCTGGCTTGGATCCAACAAATCATTTAAGCACATGCTTAACTTTCAGCACGAGTAGTCCTATTGAAATTAAAGTTTACTGGAAATGTTGATGAATCAAGGCTTGCCTCCTTAGTCCCCAGCAGGATTGGCTCCTTTAACAACATAGACTGAGTATGAAAAAGTAACTCCACATTGGTCTGGTAATCTCCTCATAGAGCCCTGCATATCATCTAAACTGTAATGATATGATCATCAGGCCATATCAACTTCAAAATGCTAAACACAAAACTATATCAGCTTAACTTATCTGAAATGTTTTTAAAATGGCCACTGAAAGGGAAATAATGACATACTATTGAATACTTTAATTTGTATCCACATGTAGGGCCTGATTCAAAGCCTCTTGAAGTCTATGGAAAGACTTCCATTTACTTCACCGGGTTTTCGATCAAGCCCATAATGACTGAAACTGGTAATAAAGAAATATACACACATTATTGTAAAAAGACTTTTCTCTCTTCCCCTATATTTGACGATGAAGGAAAATCAAGCCAGCCTTCCACAATGCAGAACAATTTAAAATTTGAAATCTACTTAACTTTGAAGTTTAATGCATCACTGTGTATCTGCAGTTTTCTGGTGTAGTATACATCTCATGAATGTAATAAATCATTATGCCATTGCTGATACATTGGACATTTATAACTTATCACTTCAAGCAATTGTCTCCTGCATGGAACTAATGACTCTTGTTACCTGGCAGGTTACCTCACAATTTTCAGTGAGAGGGAAGTGCCAAGTATCTAGCATGGTTGTGCTTTTGAGATGATTGATAAGTTTTTAATTATAAATCAAGTTTTAATTCAGTTCCTCTGTTCACCCAAGTATAACGTATGAAATGTAATGTATAAAATATTAAGATGTGTTATAATTGAGTTTGTGATGCTGGTGGATCCCATTGCTCAGGAATACAGAATTGTTATCTCCAGAATCATTAGTTTCATAACCTGAGGTCTGATCTACAAAAACTCATGTGAATGGTCCTTCCTCCGTGGGATTACTCACAAGAGTAAAGGTGAATAAATGTTGACAGGATTGGGCCCCTGTCACATGCTCAGGTCACAATAGGATATAAGCCATAAGTGTAAATACTAAAGTATAGATTTCATTAGACCAGTGTAGCAGTTGAAATATAATGCACATTTTAACTTCCTAGGTCAAGTCATTCCAAAATATAAAGCAGATGAAACAGCAATTTTTTTTTTAAAGATGTGCTTACACATGTAAAAACAGGGAAATCTAAAGCTAAGGAAAAAATGTTCTGGTGCACAGGTCCTTACTCCTGTTGTGGTGCTCTCTTGATATTGCAGATATCTAATAACCAGTGTGGTGGGCCAGGGCTTTACATTGTTGTGAAGAAGCTTGGTTGTCCACCTATATTGCTAAACTTTGTGAAATCATTACACAATAGCACGAAAGCAACTGTAACTTATGAAAATCAAGAGTATGACTCATTTAACATCAATAATGGAGTGAAGCAGGTCTGTGTCCTGCCTTCCACATTGTTTAATATTTACTTCTCATTCCTGCTTCAACATGCATTCTGTGATGTTTGAGAGGGTGACTACCTTAGTACTAAACACGATGGAAGTTTGTTTAACATTGCCACGTTCATAGCTAAGATGAAGGTGAAGGAGATCATCATAAGGGACCTGTTGTTTGCAGATGATGCACCTGTCCCTAGGATAGACCACCTGAAAATGCCAAGATCAGGGCAGGCTGCAAAAGGAGAGCAGATTCTCCCAGCACTAGTGGGTGACGCTGAAGTCTGACTTCCCAACCAGTCACAAACAATGCTTCTGATTCCCCACACTGGTTATCAAAAAGCTAACACAAAATATACACAACCCCCTTTACTGTACTTCAGTCTCTGGCTCCCAATAAGCAATTAGGTCCAGTAAAGAGAGAAGTTGTATAAAACTCTATGCTCTTTACCAAAAAGGCTCTCCTGACCTCAAAGTGTCCATCACATTACCAGCTCAATAATTAGTTTGGATCTTACCCAAAATACCACTCTGCCAGCCAATCATTTAGTAACTAATCCTTTAGTAAAGGTTTATTGTAAATGGAAAGAAACAAACTATAAGAGAAATGTTAAATAATTAAAGCAATTATTTAAAAGTCCTTATATATCATGTTTCCAGTATAATTGTGGAGTTTGCAGGCTTGTATAGTCCCTCTGGTGTACATGCAGTACCTGGATGGGTGTCAGTCCTTTGATTCACAGCTTCAGTTACATATGAGTTGATCCAGAGGTGGGTGAAGACTGACTGAAGACAAAATGGATGTGGTGCATCTGCCTTTTTATGTCCTTTTCCATGCTGCTTGTGGAAATTTACAGAAATTAGATGGAGTCCAGGGTCACATGAGTAAGTACTGGTGACTCATCAGGTGTATCTCTGGCTTCTCCTCCTGGGCCCATTGTACCTGTGAGTTTCCTTAGTGGGCCATTAAGCAGACTAGTGCTGCAGCAATCCTGTCTGAGGTGTCACCCAGAAACACAGCAGAAGTTGAAATACAGGCACATCATACATATCCATAACTTCCAATATAATATCCAATATACATATGACACATGAACATAAACAATATCTTACTTAGCAAATTATAACTTTCTAATGGTACCTGACATGGCATATATCATATGAATTATTGTAATTTTGACATATTGATGTTAAATAATATCATAAATGGTCCCCCTAATCCAGCCAGCATCACAGCACCCCTTGTAGCTCCCAGTGTTGAGACATCTTATTACCAAGTTCATGCAAACTCTTTGGGCTAGCAATAATCTTGAAAAAGACTGTTATCATGCACAAAGCTCTTCAGAACCAGTCCAGATGTCACTTAGATGTTATTCATCTGGATGTCGTTGCCCAGTTTTATTACCTTGGCTCTACTGTTACCAGCAATGTAGATCTTGATAGTAGAAGTGGCAAAACAGCCAGGAACTTTGGTCTTTTGCGAGACAGATCCTGGAACAATAACAAATTGTCAAACTGAAAATCCATATTCATGAGATATGTGTTTTGTCCACTCTTCTGCCTGGCTCAGAAACATGGAGGATTTATGCCACACATACCAAAAGACTAAACAGCTTTCATACCAGATGCTTGCATAAAATTCTTCAAGTAAGATGGCAGGACAGGGTGACAAATGTGGAACAGTTGGTATCATGCTGGTATGTCATTCATGGGAACGTTGATTAGTAAGAAAAGACTCAGGTGGCTTGGACATGTCAAGCAAATGCCAGATTACAGGCCCTCAAAGAGTGTGCTGTATTCTGAAGCTCGCAAATCATCTAGAAAGAGAAGCAGACCGCTGCTCAGATTTTGGGATGCTTGCAAATATGACTTAGTATCCTTTGGACTCTCTGTGGATGATTGGGAAAAGAGTGCAGAATGCTGCTGTGGTTGGTGGAGTGAGCTTGTAGATGGAGTGAGGCATTATGAGGTATTTTGGATCAAGCTTTCTGATGACCAGAGTGAGAGAAGGAAGGAACTGCTGCTCAGATTCATATCAGTGGTAGTACATGGATGTGACCTAGTTGTGGACGGGACTGTTACTTGCGCATCATACTCAGAAACCATCAAAGAACTCATTGACGCATACACCATGTTCTATAAAGAGCGACAATGCCATTGTGTTGTATCTGATATGGGCCTGAGTCTCCCCTCACACAGTTGTAAATCAACAGTAACTAAATTGAAATTGAAATGAAAGAGGAATCAGACAGTCTATGGGACAGAAGACTTTTTGAGTTTCCTTATTAACATAAAGGGACAGAGTCTCCTCTCACCTATGCCAGTTTTAGACTTGATCCTGCAAACACTTACTACTGCTTAACTTTACTACTGGAGCAGTCACCTTGAAGTCACAATAATAAAATTAAGCACATGCCTAAGTGTCTGCAGGATCAGAGCCAGAGACAGGTGTAAGTCCAATGTATGGTACTCTTGATTTGTACTGGAGTAACTGAGAATAGAATCAGGCCCTAAATTAGCATATGTTTTGATATAATTTAATGTTTCCTTTGTTAATTTCTATAGTATTTACATTTCTAAAAAAATAAATGGAAATAGTTTCAGGGAATGTGTGAAAAATCAGACGTGATACCTTTGATATTGTAGCCTCTGATATGAATAATTATTTAAAATATTTTAAATGTGTTTTTACCCTGTTGACCATAATAAATGCAAGAAAGTTATTTTACTTTATAAAGTATTTAATGTGTGCCACAGCATATGCTCAATAACATGAATGACTCCTTTGGAGCCATTATTGACTCTCTTATAATGTATTTTGGAAAAAAACTTCTGATTCTTTAGATGGAATGATATTCAGTGAGTTTCAGTGCATACCAGAATAGTAACTATGTAATTGGCAATTTGTAATTCATGATTTGTTCCCTCTCAATGACTTGCCTATCAGATTTGGTCAGTCCATAAAGGATGGTTTGTTTAACTTTCAGTCTTTTAGACAGCCAAGAGTGGGTCCAAACCTTGCTCACCATATAATGTACAGAATTTCAATTTTTATGAACTTTTCCTATCCCCAATTAGTTTATAAAATAGAACATCTCAAAATTGTAGGTATGGTGCATAAGTGAATGCATTAATTGATCAATGATAATGTACATAACAAATGGTATGACTTGTCTGGTACTAAGGCGCTTTCACCAGTGTACATCTGAATCTTGTTGAGTGAGGGATAAAAATGGTTCATATAACCAGTCATTCATAGGATTCATAAAACAAGGCTTCTGCTGTAGTCCCATTGATTGTTCCATATGACACAAGTAATAAAAGAGAATAAGTTGAGATATATGTATTGTTTAGGGCTGGATTGGCATTTGTGATTAACCCTATCTTAGACTTCCCCAGAGTCACAATGAGGGTAGTGTGCTGTGCCAGCCCATTCCTTGGTACAGCTTACTTCATCCTCTGTGCCTGCTCAGTTGCACTTGGTAGCGCATGGGGGTGGAGCCAAAGGTGCCCACTCAGCACCCTGGAAAGCAGTTATCGGTTGATGGCTGCTCCCCCTCACTGCTGCAAGCTGCAACATAGGTAGCCTGTGCTGGTGAGTAATTACACCTTCCTCACATCTCCCAATTCTCCTTCAAGGGACTGTCCCAGGGTTGTAATATATCTGGGTTTCTCCTACTTCTTTCACATTCCTAAATACAAACTCACATGTTTGACTCATTAAATGATTTGTGTGTCCTTTTCCTGCTTCTCTGAATGGTGGTGATGAATCAGCCACATCAAATTGTTACACATCAGTGTTTTTCAACCTCTACAGGTTGGCGACCCCTTATTTGAAGTCAAGAATGTTCAAAATAGCCTTACATTTACTGTAAAAAATGTCTGTGCTAAGCCATATAATTTGTGTGTATACTTCGAGAAGTTGGTAGAGAATACTTGACCTTGAAGGGTAAGGCTGTAGGTGGAATGGCAGAGTGAGATTTTCTTTGCTTTGTAATAAAACTGTCAACAGCTCGTGATCCCCTAGATGTTTTTTGTGACTTCCTGGGGGTCGTGACCTACTGGTTGAGAAATATTGTTATAGACAAAAGGAACAGAGATCTGTGCATTGACTTGAAATGAGAACCATCCTTTTTTTCTTTTTTGGGAAGGGGATTTCCCCCAGTGGTATCAACAGTTGTTTGCACAGCTGGGATGTCATCTCTGGCATTTTGCACTGCTCCTCCCCCTATAGCTCTCTCTAGTCACAAAATTGCATTCGGGAGCCTGTTTATTACTGTCACCATTCAGGCCATTGCCACTTTGTTGGATGTTCCTCGTGCGTCTGCAGGATTTCTGGGAAACAGCATCAGTATCTACTCATCTCTGCATGTGCCATAAAACAAGGCGCACCACAGCAAGTGGTGCCATGCTGAGCTTTATAGGTTTTATTAAGCCTTTTCAATACTTGGCTAGTAGTTTATTTCCAGTCTTGTTTCAGTTATTGGTAATTAATGTTGTATTGTTGCAGATTTTGCAGATAGGCCAGAGGCTTGTTTCTGCAACCCAGTTCATTCAATGGAGGCTGTAAGGGATTTCATTTTGGATTTCTTGCTTTGGAGAAAATAACAATGTCAATGTCACTTCCTGCTCCTTGTATTGGAAGAATCCAGACATTGTGGATGATGATTTAAGTGCTGGTTTACACATGGTCTTATTACCTTCTGTACATGAACACGTATGAAATTCTCCATCACACTGAGTAGCTCCTATGATGTTTCATCTTTATTTGGCCACACAACCATAGTAACTGTTCTTTTGTGTTTGTTTTTTAAACATGTATAATGTACACAATGAATCAGGGGCACAGACTTCAGACTAGGGGCCAGCTTTCAATCACCATCTCTAGTCTTATACTGGCAATAACCTGTACAAATCTCTTTGTATGGAGAGCTCAGATAACTGCACATTTATGTGCACAAATGCTGCATGTGTGTGCACAGATTTAAAGGCTGTCTGAAATGTGGTCCTTTCTGTGCTTGTTTGGAATAAACCTCATGTGAGCGAGTGAATAGATTAGTGTTCACAATAAAACCAAAATTGGATTTCAACCCCAAGTGACGTTAGTCATAACACTATCTATCTATTTTAGGTACTTGTATGCCCCCCATTACTATGTTATCTGAGCTCATCACGATAGTAGCTGTGGTTGCAAGAAACTAATTGAGTCACTAAGCTATTTTCTACCCCTCCATTCCCTGTTGCTGTATCAGCATTTGGAAAAATGGAATGAACAGGGATGGTGTTCAGACACTATGGGAACAGAGCACAGTATAGAGACCAAAAAATATGGCTGGCTAGATTACATTGTGGGTGCTCGAAGGGGGAGGTTATTTTAAGTGGCAATTTTAGTATATACAGTTTTTGTTTCATGGGCACTCTTAGTCCCCTGCTCCTTTTTTTTTTTTTTTTTTCTTCTCCCATAGCAGGATATACTTCCTGGTTTGGTTTGGTTTTGTTTTAAAGGAGAGAAAATTGAAAAAAATTATTTGCTGTAGTTAATCCTAGCTTTCTTGTCTTTTTGCTTCTTTCCTTTGGTATCTTGCCTGTTAGAAATTCTTCAGAGTAATATACAAAAACCAGATGTGTGGTTCTAGTGGCTCAAACTGTGGAACAGGAGTTGGTGTGTAAATATATTTAGTGAATTGCCTGCTTCCAAAGAATAATCATCTCCCCAGTAACAATACCTAGTTCTTATACAGCACTTTTCATTTGTACGTCTCAAAGCACTTTGCAAAAGTGTCATTCTCGACATTTTACAGATGGGAATACTGAGGGAGAATGAAAGGAAGTGGTTTTCCATGGTTCCCCACCAATGCCAGAGCCAAGACCAGAACCCAGCTCTCCTGAGTCCCTGTCCAGTGCTCTGTACACTAGAACACAAGAACTCCCAGGGAATTCTTATCACAGAACCAATGCATGGTAGGGACTTCAGGAGTCATACCAGTATCTAAATGACCTGAAATTGGGAAAATGAGTATATTACTATATTGCAGTACCACCTGCAGGTCCCAGTCAGGGATTGGGGTCCCATTGTGCTATGACCAGTTTACATATACAATGGTCCCTGCCCTGAAGTGCTCACAATTTAATTAAATGTTCAGTCAATTCATTCTCAAATTCCTAGACCTGTTGTATCACTTTCAGCTTATTTATCTTTGAAGTCTATGACTATTTGCTTTAAGATGGTGAAGAAAATTTTAGGAATAAGAAGTTCATTTCTGAATGGTTTGGAGATGGGAATTTCTGATGTGGAAAAATGAATATCTACTCTTCAAGGAAAAAAAATAATGAAACAAATAAGACAATGACATCTCTGCACACTGAAGAATCTGTTGTTTGTGACACGGTTGCACAGAGCAAGACATTTTTGGTCAAATACTGGAAGAAAATATTTATCAAACAAAATATCCATGAAGAAATTCACCTTTGTTCAGAGGGCCAGGACAAATCCCAAATCCATTCACTCTCCATTTCAAGGGCTTATGTGAGATTAAGAGGTGAATAAAATGTTTATTCTCACCCACTCCTCAGGGTTGAGTTTCATCCTCAGTGGATAACAGCAATAGTCATTGAATAATAATGTGTCTGAAGAAAAATGTTTGACTAGGTCCAGCAGGCATGTAGAACATCTGAGGAGGGTGAGTTTAAAGTTCTCAACTCTTGATTTTGAAAACACCTCGGTATTCTTTTTTTAGGAGAGCTGAATTGTTCAGGGTGCCTGAAAACATTTGAGAGAGACAAGATGGGTGATGTAATATATTTTATTGGACCAGCTTCTGTGGGTGAACAAGACAAGCTTTCGACCACACAGCTCTTCTTCAGATCTGGGAAGCTGTTATATTTATAAAATAAACAGCAGGATCTTACTCAGAGGGACAACGCAATATGCCACGTTTATTGTGAATACAAAAATTTCAAAAATCAATTACACACACACACACACACACACACACAAGTTCTACAAAGATGGAGTATAGTTACCAACCTGAGTTGCTTGTGTTAGTCCACTGGCCAGGTGGCTAAGGCACGAGGGAGGAAGCAGGGGGCTGCCGGTGTGCACCGATGCTCCCAGAGGATGATTGTAGAACCAAACCCAAAGTCTCATCTTTTTGTCCCCTTTTTACAAGGGTAAGCTCTTTATGCCACTCTGTGGGTTTTGCTTCTTCATGCTACATCTGCTTCCTGGTGTGATTATGAATAAACCCATATTTTGCAAGCATGACCATTTGTTGATATTTATTACAGTTCATCTTGTTTTTCTCCTTCGAGGTGGACCCCAGGGTTATCAGGGTGGGCATTCTTCCGCTGTCTGGGTCGTAAAAGTTATCTTCACTCCCTTAAACAATTGAGTCTGGTACCTTTCTCTGTCACTCCCTAGTCTCACATACACACATTACTCACTCATTTATTTACACACTAATTTCTTAACATTTACCTAAAACTTGTAACTGGAGGATGGAAGTGTCCTTCAGAAACAATAACATTTCTTTTCATTTAAAACATTCCCTGCTATTACAAAACACAATCATTTAACATTGAATCTTTCTGTTTCAGAACATTTGCTGATGTTACTTTAAACAATGATCTTAAATGTACTTCATTGTACTTCACACATGTACTTCAACAATAGCAACAGTTTTCCAGGATGATCTTTGGTAACTTTACAAACAGGATAGCCAATGACCAGATGTTAGTTTCAAATAAACAGATTGTGGTTTCATACAAACTTATCAATAGTGAACGGATCACCCTAGATGGCCAAAATGTAAAGCCTCAGAGAGACTGCTGTGGTGGTTCGTCACGTACTAAAAGAATAAGGGTATTTCTCGTAGAATCAATAAAACAGAATCAAGCTTTGGGCCTACAAAGCTAACTCAGTGCCTGTCTACACTTGCAGCAGCACAGCTGCACCAGTGCCACTGTAGCACTGAGTGAAGACTCTACCTATGCCAACAGGATACTTTCTGTCATCAGCGTAGGCACGCCACTTCCCTAAGAAGAGGTAGCTATTTCGACAGGAGAAGCCCTCCCATTTACATAGCTCTGTCTAAACCAGGAGTTTGGTTGACATAACTGCATTGCTCAGGAATGTGGATTTTCCACACCCCCGAGTGATGTAATTATACCGACATATGTTTCTGTTGTAGACCAGGGCTCAGAGTGTCACTGCTGAATACAAAATGGAACAGATTTTTTAGCATAAGTTGTTAACACATGTTTTAAGAGACCATTCAGACTAAAGTGGCCCATTCAATGGTTCAGCCCTAAAGAAGAGCTCTGTGTAAGCTTGTCTATCTCACCAACAGAAAATTGGTGGAGTAAAAGTTATTACACCCCCACCTCATCTCTCTGATATTCTGGGATCAACATGGCTACAACTCACTGCATAAAAACATTTAAGACCAACTTAAAAGAAACATTGGAAATAGATTAAAGCATACTATCCACTTATAGCAAAAACAGATTCAAATTATAATATACTCACATTATTCCTTTGCAAAGCTGAAATGCATCAGTTCCTTCCATAGGAGGAGGCTGCTTCTAATGCCTTGAAAAGAAACAGGGAAGGAACTATACATCATAGAGGCACAGTTCTCTATCTGCTTTCCCTCTGCATAGAGATAAAGTAATCAAATTATGACCCCCATGACAGTTCAAATGTGTTGCCTAGCACACTGAAGGGTAGACTCAAGATGCCACACATTCCCTGCTCCTCTCTGCCCACTCCTGAGTCCCTACTCACCTGGGAGGATAAAAGTACCAGTCACATAGCATCTTTCTCATTTCTATTTATCCCCTTTAGAGCCAAGCTGTGGTCTGGCCTATGGACAGAGTCTGAAAGCAAAGAGCTTTGTCTGATTTAATTTGTTGTCCCAAAACAACCACTAATTGTGCTAGATGTGACCTGCTATAGAACTGTGGCTACTTTGGTTCCAATTTCTGTCTCTAGTGCTCTCATTTGTTCCCCTTCTCATTTGTCTGAAATTAAAGGAATAATTTACAAGAATGTATTTATTATGGTTTGGTCCCTTGGCTGTGAGGATGGTTGGAGGCATTTGGTTATAGACCCAGGATCACAGGATTGTGGCTGCCTATTCTTGTTGTATAGGTGGCTAATTGTCATTTGTACTATGTGAGGAGTAGCCAATTTTTCCCTAGTGTAAGGGACAGAGCCGGGTTGCTAGATTGCTAGACACTCTAGGAGGTCCTTTCATGACAATGAAGACTTTTTACTTAGTTTCTATATGTATTTTTTTTTCTGATTATCTCTTAGAGACAGGCTGGAAAAGCTCTAAGAAAATTAAATGAATAAATGTAACAGGAATCCAATGGGGATTTGTTTTCCCCAGTCTAGAAGAGAACAGGACAAATGGAGAGAGACATAGCATTGATCTACAAGAGAGTCTCACCCGACCTCTCATCTAACCCAGAACCACATCCTTTAGGAGGATGCCACTGCTGCAGACATCAGCGTTTCCTTTTAACACAGCTATATTATTTGCATATCACTCTTTGGGCAAAATAATCTTTACTTATGTGACAAATTATGAATTTGGAAGAGAAAATGGAGGTATCTGAAATAAAATTGAAATATTTTTTGGGGGAAATCCCACTGTCAATTTAGAGGTAATTATATTCCTTTAGAGCAGGGTACATTTTTGAACCAGGAAAATTGAACTTTACCCACTAAATAGGAGAGCAGATAAAATGTTATGAAAAGTGTGAATCTATCATTCTATTTCTGTCTTCCTGTTGTTATGAAGGCTGGGTCCAAGGAAAAAAATCAGAAATAATAATTAAAAACAAAAAACAAAAAAACCCCAAAAAACATAAAGGGTGGGGCTTGCCCTTGTGATTGAGAAAATGTTTCTGAAGTATTATGAAGAAAAATAACGGGCTGATGCAAATTAAGGTAGTTTAATTTTCTTCAATGGGACTAACGCTTGTTTATATCAGCTGAGTATTTTGACCAAGAAGCCCAACTTTTGAGCAAGTGAGCCTTTTTTAGCAGCCAAATACTTTTATTCTCCTAGAAGTGTTAAACTTAAGTCCAGGAACACAATATGTATGTATCTTTTTTTTTTTTTTTACACCTTTGGAAAGTCAAGTTGGTCCTGAGGCAGCAAGCATTGCATACATGCAAACACATTTATTTTTAATTAATAGTTTCAATTAATTAAGCCATGTTTGCAACTTTGTAACCACCTGATTAAGCATCCAAAAAAAAAAAAAAATGTCTGTTCAGTTTAGTAACTCTAACTTGTTACAATAAATCATTGTTACAATGTTAGCTTCTAAAGGTTCTGGTAATGTTTTTCCACTCTGCGTAACACAAAGGCTGGTGGTATGCAAAGACCACTATCTATCCTCCTGAACAATATCATCTCATCATTTCCTTGTACTCCCGTTTGTCTGTCTATATCCATCGGTTGACTCTTGTCTTCTACTTAGATTGTGAGCACCTTTGGGGAGGGACTATCTTTTTGTTCTGTGTTAGCCTAATGGAGTCCGGGTCCATGATTGGTGCTCCTAGTGCTACGATATTATACATAAATAATAACTAGCAGTTTTCTGCTTAATTTCATACAATAATAGTATTTTAAAGTTGCTGGATGAAATTCAATGAGTGTGCTTTCTTATACCAGGGCTGAATATGACTTGCAATGCAAACAAACAATATTCTCTTTTTAAAAAAATACAGTTTAATATGCATGGCTTAGTATGCATTCAAGTCAGGAGATGCCAATGCTTGTCATTGCATGTGTAACTCAAACTAAGGGAACTGGGTTTTTGCACCCCCCTCCCCCCCCAATGGCTAGTCCACAGAAGAGGTTAATAAATCTATATGCTGCCAGCTAGGGCACTTTAAATAGAGACTCGTGCCTGTAGTGCAAGCTTAACACTTCACTCATACAATTCTCATCATCATCTATTACAATTACAACAACAAAGATATAATATGGAGTTAGTGCTGGAAATACAGCTTTTCTGTTCAAATGGGGGTCTATCTAGATAATAATAATTCATTACGACAGGTCAGCAGTCTAGTGACACCATATGAGTGAAAGAGTCTAGAGGGCAGTTGTATGCCTGTACATTTCTAGATATGGCAGGAGTCTGATACTGTGAACCAATAACCTATCTGCCTCTCAGGATTGTGAACCACCCTATTATATCATTACAAGTTCTGGAAATTCAGTCAGAGAACTGCTTTGAGAATGTTAGCTTCAATGGTCAAGATATTCTTATCACACTGAGAGTATTATTTCAGCCTCTGGCAAGAGGGACAAACTAGTTTGTATAAATAATGTATTATTGATTTTTTTTCTCTATCTTTTCCTCTCAGAAAGATCTTTTCCTCCTGCATGCTCCATCACTGAAAGCTATCATTTTAGGTTGACGGTTTGAAGCCATTGGCGTGCTTCCAAAAACCTGCAAATGGAATATTCATGTTGTAATTATAAATACAATAAAATACCTACTGAATGGTAAATTTTGGAGAGATTGCTACTTTTAAAAGAAAAGGGACACTTTGATATTCTGTGACTTCTATATGCTCTCCTGCTGTCTTATGCAGTTCTGTTCATTCTACATAGTTACATGATTGTTGAAACATTTAGCATGATCAGTGGTTAATTAAAACCTCTCAGAGTGATCATTCAGATTAACTGTACAGTGCTGTTACATTTTGGCTACTCTTTGTGTGTGTGTTTGCGCATTTTAACAAATGGGTCTAAGCATTTTTTTTTTTTTAAATGCACTATTTTATTCATCTTTTTGCTGCTAGTTACAATATTGTAATTCAACTGCATGACATTTTGCCTGAATGGGCAAAGCTATTCATTACATAAAACTGCAATCTTCCTTTATCCATTTGTAGTTTTCCTTTCTTTCTCCATTAAGGTCCCAGGGCTCAGCTGAATAAAGCATCTTTCCTAGTCAGCACAGAATTTAAGCGCATGACTATAAAGGGGCTAAATGCTGTCCTCAGTATGGATGGTTTTCTAATCTTGTTCATTTTTAATAGTGGGATTCAACTTTAAAAGCACACAGTCAAGAAAACAAAACTGACTCCACAACACAAATCATTTTGGTTTTTCCTACTCAGCTGCCCTTTCTCAGGTCTTTTGTTTGAGACTTTTCTATATTTTAAAGGTTAGTCGGTATCTTGAATTTGGTCTTCGGTTGGTTAAAGCATGGTCTGTTAACAGGAAAATTCATGCAAAAGGAATATTCCCTTTAAGAACAAACCAACAAAACAGAACATAAGGTCAGTAAAAAACTGGGTACTACTGATGTTATGGTCACCTTCCATTAGTGAAGTGTATTATGATTCTGAGTGACGGATAGCTGTCCTTCAAATCCATCTTTTCTGAGTTCTAGTTGGAGGAAATAATGGGCAAAAATAATTTCCCTGGAATTTATTAAATGCCTGCCACCTGCTTTGAAATAGTGTTTTAGGTATTTTTTCTTAGAATTATAAAAGCTAAAGAGAGCAGACAATATGTGCTATGTGCTTAGTGTTGTGTTTGCGACAGTGGGAAGGGCAGACACCGCTGTAGTAAAGGTTGCATAATGGTTGCCATTCTAACCTCTTTTCAATAACTGATACATTTCAGAAATTAAAAAGTATTATGTTGTGTTGCACCATTGGAGAAATAATGTGACCATGTCATTAGAGACTGTACTGTAAAGTGCACACACGTTAAAAGTAAGATATTGATAGGACATAAAAGAAAATTCTAATCTCACCTTAAATTCATGTTGCTACACTGAGCTTAGTGTAAAAACAACTTGAGTTCTCTAGCATTTTAAAGACTAACAATTTTAATTTCAGCAGGCATAAGCTTTTGTGAGCCTCAGCTGAGGAAGTGAGCTGAGGCTCACGAAAGCTTATGCCTACTGAAATTAAAACTGTTAGTGTTTAAAGTGCTACAGAACTCAAGTTGTTTTTGCTGTATACAGACTAACATGGATACCCCTCTGGAACTGAGCGTAGTGTATTTACTCTTGATTTACATGGATGTGAATGAGAGTGACATCTAGCTCACTGTGTGTAAGTAGTGGGGAAAAATGGTAAAATTATCCAAAATATTTATGGCAAAGCAAGAGTCCCATATAAGATAGCAAAACCTTTATTGGCTTGTTAATGACATCTTGAATAATAGACGGCTTCATAATCTGCATTCTTCATTCTTGTCAATGAGTATGCTAATGTAACATGAATCAACACTTTAGATATCTCAATTACTTTTCTACTGGGACTTTATTTTTGAGAAAATCAGGCAAACTTTTCACCTGTTACAGCTGTTCCCCTGTTAACTGAATCTTCCAGATAATCTTCTAGCACCAGCTCTATAGAGGAGAAAAAAATATACGTTTTCCATAATAAGATATAAATGTCTCACTTCACAACAGTCACAGAACATGGGTATACAAAATGAAGCACTGAAGTTCCCCACCATTCCTAAGAAGAACTAGAAGCTGAGTCTTCTCCAAAAAGTGACATGCAATGCTTACCGTGTCTAAGGTTAAAATGAAACCAGGTGCTTCCAACCCTCACTTTGAGTAACATTTCACTCCATAAGGGAACCCAATGATTTCAGGTACTACTCAGCATGAATAAGCATAGTTTCTGAAAACACTGCTTTCTGTTTTCTGGATTTATTTTATCCAATGATTTATATTTTATTTGAATTGAAACTCTGCTAGAGAGATCATAATACCAAGAGCCCTGTTTATTAGAATACCTACCAAACCTTGTGTTTGAGGGGTTTTGCTGTAGATTTCCCTTTAATCTTTTTAAATCTTTAGTACTGTATAGTGAAATATGTTCTTTCTACTTCAGATGCCACATTAAATGGATAGTATGCTTTGGAAAATATACATTTTGTTCTTCCCCATTGAATATCTGATTAATTGGAGACAGAAAATGCTTGCAAAAAATGTCAGCCTGCCATTAATTTTAACTGTAATTTGTGTGCCAGTTTCCTGTGAAAATTATATTTGATATTCAGGGGCAACCAGAAGATTAAAATCTTTATGGATATGATATCATGGATCTTCTGAATTTAAAGAAATGGGAATATACTTTGTCATGAAATGTAGGGAAAGGAGAATCCATATGCCCAGATGGCTATTCAGCATTATTACATTGCATGAACTTTCTGTATCACCAGATATGACAGAGCAGTGCTTGGCCCACCCTTGAACGGGTCAGGGAAAACATAAGTCGTTTCATTCTACCTTTCCACTTCTTTATACATAGATCTCCCAGGGCCAAACTGACTCCTGGCACAATTTAAAAAGCCACATAGAAGCTATTCTACCTTGTACCAGCATCTAAGAGTCCTCGGGGGGTTGCTTCACCAGCTGTTACAAGAAGTAACTTCTGTTCTGGGCGGCAAAGTAAGGAGTCAGAAGAAACAGGTATAGGTATGGCTACATCAGCTTAGGGATTCCCCTGTGCTTTAAGGCAGCTGCAGTCTTTCTTAAGAAGGACCAAATATAAGTCCCTGAATCTATTTAGTGGTGGTGGGTGCTAAAACTCTGTTATTTGGAGAATTGAGAGTCATTCATACATGTTATGTAGAAATTACCACCAATTTCATGTGTGGAAATAAAAAATGAGGACACTCAGGCAGTATCTTCACTAGGAAAAAGATAAATCTTCGCTGAGATTTTAACTTGTGATAATTAACTCAGGTTAAGACAAGGCAGTCTGAATTTTTCATGAGTCATTAGGTCAAGTTAAAGATCATAAGGAAGCCTAGGGTTTACCTCAGCCTGCTAACTTGTGTGAAAACTTCAAACTGACTTGTTTTCACTAGGATTTTACCCTGTGTAAGGTAACAATGCACCTTCCCCTAATTCCCCCTCTTCCTGGGAAGACAAGGCTGCTAATTCTTATGTTTTCTTTTTTATAAATTTGGTGATTCTGAATTGCAAATAATGACATTGCATATGCCATGGAGCATACAAATATTACTTATCCTCTGAATGTGATTCTCTTTCTTCTTCGGTAATAGTCAGCATGTGGATCAGTGTGTCGGCTGTCAATACACAGCTAAGTATCCTTTCTGTGTTTTAAAATATGTAGTGCTTGATATTTAAAAGGAACTCTTCACCTTAACAATAAAAGAATAGATTATTTCTGTTATTGTAGGCTCAAATATTTGTTCTTGGTCCTGTTGATTCCCCACAATCACTCCCAACCTCTGCCTTCTCTGTTTCTTTCAAAGCTTGGATCAGGTTCGGACCTTTCACAAACATTAGGAGTGGCCTGGATCTAGGTTTAGTTTTAGTTCTTAAGGAGATTAACCAGACTTTAAAACAGGTGTGCATGTAAAGGTTTGATTAGACCTAATCTCAGAACATTTTCACTAAAATATTTCATGAAAATGTATTGGTTTTCACTAAATTTCTGTCAAAGTTTGGGGGAGAAATTGACTGAACCACTCTGACTCAGGTTTGAAACCCTGTGGGGAACTTGGGTCTCTCACATCTCAGATCAAGGTCTCCTAACCACTCAGACAGAGACATATATATGCGTTTTTACAGAAATAGTCAATAGATTTTGTTTTCATTCCAGTGCAGAACAAAAAATCTGAAACCTCAAAAGTTGCCACAAAAAGGAATTGTCATCTTCCAGTCAGCTCTTGGTCTGATCCATCCCATCAAAGTCAATAGAAAGATTTCTTTTAACTTAAATGGATTTTGGAATAGGCACTAGGTGTGTGTGTGTTTTTGTGCTACCAGCTTGGGTGTACAGATCCCATGTGTATACATGACTTGGAGTTGCATGCGTACATGTCTATATGCAAACACACAATATTACTTGCTTGTATATGTTGAGGGATTGGAAGCCCTATGTTAAGCACACATAATCACACTCCTGACTGAAAATTAGGGTCATGGAGACTAACTATAAATTCAGATCTTATATATAATTTTACCATCTAGAGGTCCCACCTGAGTTTAAGGTCCCATTGTGCTGAGAGTTGTACAAATACACAATAATAAACAGTCTCTCCCCTAAAGAGAGTCTCTCCCCTAAAGAGATTGCATAATAGACAGATGGGGGGAAAAAAGGGGGTGAAAGGAACTATGACTTTCAGTTTTGCAGATGAGGAACTTAGGCAGAGAAGGATCAAAAGCCCGTCAGATGTCTGTGAGAGAGATAAGAATCAAACCCAGTTCTCATGAGTCCCAGCCAATTAGTTTATTTACAAAACTATCCTTCCGTAGTATACAAAGGTGTTCAAGTCCTGGATTTTGGTTTGTCCCTTTGTCATGATCAGGGTCTAATTGATTTCCATATTTGAGGTTGGGAATGAATTTTTCCTGGATCAGATTGGCAGAGATCCTGGGGGGTTTTCACCATCCTCTGCAGCATGGGGCATGGGTCACTAGCAGGTTTAAATGGTGAATTTTCTGTAACTTGAAGTCTTTAAACTGTTATTTGCGGACTTCAGTAACTCAGCTAGAGTTTAGGGATATATTATAGGAGTGGGTGGGTAAGGTTCTGTGACCTGCAATGTGCAGGAGGTCCTACTAGATGATCATGATGGTCCCTTCTGACCTTAAAGTCTATAAGTCTCCTAAAAAGGACAACTTATCACCAAACTAAAAATTATAGTTGAAACCTGCATATTTTAAGTTCATGGCGTTGTTAAGCAGTGTATTTAGGCAAGATTTGAGGCTGTCCTTTGCAGGATATATTTTTTCATAATTCAATTATTTATGCAGCACTCCCTAATTAAAATACCCCCGTAAATCACGGGAAAAACATTTTACAGTACACAGGGCACAGTAAGTTGAAACATGCAATTGGATATTGATCTATGGCCACATAGAAAACTTATAAATGTAAAGCCTTCACTTAATTTAGACAAAAAGAAAAATCATCAATGGTCCCATTACTTTGTTGGGAAGTATAATACAATTTTCATGCTGTCTGGTGATGGATCTGGTTAATAGAATAACCTTCTCACCTTTTCACATTTTTATTCATATGCAGAGAGCAATATAAATATCATCTGTCCTTTCCCAGGCCTGTAGGCCATTAAGCTAACTTGCTTTCTTCAAGGCCCAATATATTGTGGTCACTGTGTCTGTCTGAAGTATTGATTGTTTTAAAATAACCTATGTTATTTTAGGCACATAAAGACCAATTCCAACTAATCTTACATTGTGTTGGAGGGTGCAACTACATTGAAGGCAGTGCTGCGGCATTTATGCCAAGAGTGAAGCAGGCCCATAAGCAAAATCATTGGTTCTTCGAGCATCTCTCTCTCTCTCTCTCTCTCTCAGTGTGATGACTTAGGGCACCTATCTTCATAGAAATTATGAATTCCAGTTTGATTTTTCTGAACTCTTTGTATGTTTATGCCTCATAGCTCACATTTGCTGAAGTCTTGCATCACACTTCATGTGTTGAGGAAAAGGGGGAGGAGGGAATAGTGCCTGGGTGTGTCTCCCTGAATGAAATGGCCATTTAAGAACCATCAGCAACTGAGTAGTGGAGGCCCTGCCCTAAGAGAGCAATGGTTATGCAGAAGAGTGTAGCCAAAGCTGCAATAAATTTAGTTTTTCAAGTCTGGAGTCCAGATAGATGGTAAGCATGCAACAGATCTCCTGAGAGATGCAACAGATCACCTGGGTGAAGAGATGGGGGCAGGGGGAAAGAGGTGAGAAGGGAGACTGGAGATTGACCAGGAGGGTTAGGTCCTCTTGGAACCGCCTTCTCTCACTGACTAAAATGAAATGAAAAGAAAAGCCTGTGTTGGGGGAGATAAGTCTAGGAAATGGGACCTAGAACTCTAAAAAGACACTGACTAAATACCAAAGAATGCTTGGTATTGTTGAGGAAACCGAGGCAGGGAAAGGTGTACAGGTATTTCTTATTTCCATGCATCTGTATATCTCTTGTGCTGTGTAAAAGTAGAAACAAAGAGTGATTGGTTTAGAAATCCCTCTGCAAAGACTTTGTCTTATTAGATTCAACTTCTACATATCCCCAAAGGCTTAAACTGTAAATAAGTGTTCCTACTAGGGTGGCGCTGTGGAGAAAGTATTCTTAAGGTACTGAGAATCTTGTGGGCACTAGTTTGGGGCCTAGGGCAGTAGGACAGTGAAGGGGTGCTAGATAAAGAGTTTATGGCCAGGGAGAGCCTTAGATTCCACAGAAAGAGACAGTCTACTCAGGCCTAGGGGAGCTTAAAGCACATGGACCCAGCAACCATGTGAGTGTCCAGCAGGGCACACACAACCAGGGCTGTGGCAAATAGACAAGGTAAACCCTGTTCTGTGTGGGAAAGTTTTGCCTCAGTATTCCTCTCTCCAGGGCTGCTACGAGAGGGAAGCTGGGGAGGTGTGGGGGTCAGCTTGTCAGCCCTCGCATTGGCTGTTCTTTGCCTCTGTGCACATGATGCACGATGTAACAGTAGAGTTGGTACAACTGCACCAGAGTCGGGGGAGTGGTAGGGGATGCAACATGATTAACTTGAGCTAAACCTAGAGGAGTCCCTTAGCAGTTATGACATCATGGTAAAGGGAAAGAGGCAAACGGGTGAAAAGCGCAAAACCAGGGGACAGAACACAGGGAGAAAAATGGGGAATAGGGAGCAACACAGAGGGCCATAGAGAAAAACAGTTGGAAAGGGAGCCAGGGGGAAAAGTAGAGGGAGAACAAGGAGGAGAAGAAAAACATGGGGAGGGGACAGGGTGCAAGAGATGATACAAGACTGTTGTCTGTTGGTGGACAGGGATTTTGCAGTGGGGAAGGCTATTGTGAGGGGGTGGATGGATGATAATTTCTTGTCCTGGGTGCCAGTAGAACCTGGCAGCTGGCCTCCATCTCTCTGCAAATAGCATGGCTCTGATTTTTTCCCCAAATCATCCAAAGCAGGAGTTTCTTCAGCAATAGTAAGAAGGAAGCATTTCTTTGCATTACAGTTTAAAAAACAAGTGCCACTTGCATATTGATTCATTGAGCCAGCTCATGTGTAAAACAGCAGGTTTGAAGCTAGAGTTCACTTTGCACTTCTGTGTTATCAATAAGGATAGAGTAGCCAAGCATTCAAACAGAACTGCAGTGACCAGTGCATTACCAGATAAACATTGTCACGGTGCTTCAGCACTGTCAAGGTATAGTAGCTGCTGGCACATACAGTGTATAAAATAAAGTGTATTGCTGTAGTTCTATGCACAGTCTCAGATACCTGTGCAATGCATAGTAGTACATAAGAGCAGAGAAAGGAGAGAAAGAAAATGGTTTAACAAGGACTTTTCTGGATGATTTATGAAGGAAGCATGATCTAGAGGATTGAGTATGTGTTTAGGAACCAAAAGTGAATGTTTTCTAACTCTGGCTTGATTACTGATTCTGGGGTTGATCCTGAAAGTGCTCAGAATTCTGTTTCCAATCCAGAAAATCACTTAAGTATGTGCATGGTCCCGTTGAATTCAGTGGACCCCGGGGCTAATTACTTATGAGCTGCTTTTAAGAGGTGCTGAACAGCTACAGCTCCTATTGACTTAAATAGGAGTTGTAGACATTCATCTCTTCTAAAAATCAGGCCACTTAAATGTGTTTGTGTGTCAAATTCAGCCTATGAGGCAAATAAGTTGTGTGAGGCTCATATACACTGACTGAATTAGTCCCTCTGTTTCTCATTTCTTCCCCATCTGTAAAACCTGGTTAGGGATCAATGGGGATTTATTAGCAGCATAGTCCTTTTGAAAATGCAAAATTGTGTGCATATTAGTGCTACAATGGTCACCATAACAATCTTTATCTTTGCAAATTGTTAACATTGCCCTAGTATTAGGAATGTGAACATCACCATATAATGCTCCTACTGTACTTGCAAAGGCAACATTATAAAGATTATAATGGTGACAACTGTAAGTATTATTATGATTAGATTCTTTGCCCTCTGTCCTGGGAATTCAGTATGTGCTATGTTGAATCCCTTTTAATTGCTTGTATTCAGAGAGAGAAATCAGCACAGAATTACAGAGAGATGAAACACTGGGAGCGTCTTTATTGAACTAACACCAAAACCTGCCAGGACTGGCTGACCTATCCCCTAATAGTCTAACTCACTGCTATGGCAACAAGCTAAGCTTTGTTCCTACGGCAACCTAGGCAATAAGGCAAGACACAAAATACACAACTGTATGTGTTATCTTTTTTCTCCACATTCCTACCACAGTATATCAGGTTGGAAAGGAAGCCTGAATTTTCAAGTGCTCTGCATGCAGAACTGGAGTGAATGAATGGAGCATTTTCAAGACTGGGTCCAGGCTCCTAGGAAAATAACCATAATCTAGAAAGACAACTATATACAGGACATCCATTTTTTTTCTTCTTTTTTCAAAGAAAAGCACCGTTAGAGACAACATCATAGACCCAGATTTTCAAGTGGGGTAAATTCCATAGCTCCATTGACTTAAATAGATCTCTACTGATTAACACCAGCTAATCATCTAGTCCTGATATTCTTTACCCTGCAAGGCCTAAGTTGTAAAAGCAAAACTAGAGGCTGAAATGGTTCTGGAGAGTGAGGGAGAGTTGCCCAGTGTTCGGGATGAGGAGATGCTAGTACTGCAAGAGGCATAGTGCTGGAAGCAGGTACAATGACTGTTGTAACTCTAGGTTGCATGGAGGAGCAAGGCTCTGCGCTAGTTTGGAAGATTGCACAACTTGAATTCGCATTGTGTATAGCTATTGACCTCCTTCTCTCTGCCTCCTTTGCAGAGTCTATTGTCACCAATCCCACCCACTAAGCTTTCACCCGGATGCAAAGGACCTTATGCGTGCTCTCATCACTACCTAAGCACGGCACTGATGGGGGAGGGTTTATGTAGCTCAGTGGTCAGATAGGAGTGTCTGTGCACCCTCTATGCATTTTGTAAAAGGTTTCCATGCTGTACCTGCTCAGGCTAATACAGAAGGTGACACTAAGGATAGGGACATGCTAAGCTGCAGTTCTAGTAGCCCCAATACTCCATGCAACTCACAAGGAGGTTCTGTAGCCTCTTTTGCAGGCTAGAGGCTGATAATAACAAGTGGAGGTGGGTTGGTGAGAGAATGGCTGCACAGTGGCTCAATATCCTGACCTGGCTGGGTTGAGGCTAGTTATCACTTCCCCAACAACTCCTCATTCCACCCACATAACACCTGAATGTGCTGGCTCTGAACAGGTGCACTAGCGCACACATACAAAGGCTGCCACTATGTCCACATCCTGCAAGGGTCCGTAAAGGGACAAGGAAAGCTGTTTTCTAACCTTACCCTTTTGTGCACTCACCCAGGGTGTCAGGTACAAATGCCAATGCTATTCAGTAATCAAGGAATCCTCAGTACCTAGCCCACCATTTTTTCCCCTTGGATTTCTAACTACAGAAGAAGAAAGAAAACTGCAGATTGGATAGTGGCCTCACAATTGTTTCCGCATTATTCACAAACATATGCTTACAAGTGTTCTGTTTGTTCATTAGACTTGAATCCCAATAGGGTTTGGCAGAATCTGCCAATGTAGTGTGTAGCTAAAACAGGTAACTTCTGGTTTAATGTTATCTTCCTGACTACATTTACTCTTTTTCTTTGTCTTCTACTTTGGTATAGGGTTGACTTTAAAAAATGTGGTGTGGCAAATAAACCTTAGAAAATACAACATTCTGAAGAATTTGAATCTCTGTTTTATAACATGCTTAATAAATATTGCAGCTGTGTTTTTTCTTTACTTACCTAGTGATACACAAAAAGAACATATTTTGCTGTAGAGTCATTTAAGCCCTTTAAAATTCAGTATAGAATATGTTCATGAATTTTTTGTGTGTTTGGTCTGCATGAGTTCACAGGCTGTAGCTCATAAAAAAACAAAACAAACAAACAAACAAACAAAAAACACTTTTTTTCCATGTTAAATCCCATTGTGATGTCATAGGCAATGATTATTTTTGATGGATTTGCTTACATTCATATGAGTTTGCATCAGTCACAGAGATTATCCTAGGTTCACTGGTTCAACGGGAGTGGGATCAGTTGCCATATTGGAAAATACCATACAAGTTACCCACTGTGATTTTTCCAAATGAATATAATTTGCACTTGAATTGCACTGATAGAGGAACCTAAAAATACGTTCAGATTCCAAAATAGAGCCACATAGTTTGCATTCAGATTTGATTTAAAGTTTATAGGCCTGGCCAAAACCCAAGTGAACTCTTACAGATTGAGAACTGGAGGTGGAACTTGAACCGAATTTGATTTCAGGTACTGAGGCCTGGTCTACACCAGCCACGGATTTCAACAGTAGTTGATGGGAGATATGCAAGCTACGTACAGTATCTTGCATATCTTCCGTCGACTTCCTAACGTCTACTTAACTTGGCGTCTCCACTGCACTGCACCGACAGGAAATGCCCTCCCATCGACGCAGCACTACGCTACTTGCTGGGGTGGATTTATGGAGTTGACTTCTGGGTTCGATTGAGTGAGTCTTTACTGATGCTCAGTTGAACCCGCAAAATCAATTCTGCACTGCCGGCTGTGCCACCAGCAGTGTTGACATAGCCTTAGATTTGAGTTGAATACTTTACACTCTATTGTTCCACAAGTCTTGCTCTTCTTCTTTTTTTCTTTTTTTCAAACTGTGCATGAGCAGTTTAATCCTAGTGGATCGCACAGGTACCAAAGGTTCTTAGATAATAAAATAAATTAGTAACATATATATTGAAGGAGTGCTAGAAAAGGGATAGGATTCAATGCCAGGGCACTCAGTGATTACCACTAAAGAGCCAATTACAGTTACCTCAGTGGGGTATCTTGAGGTTAATTTTCGCTTTTCTTTGTGTCTGCCTCTCTCACGTGCACCATGATACAGCATCTAGGCACAACTGTTTCCCATTCTCACTATACAAAATGTTGCCACACCATACTGTGGTAACTATTGATGAATGTTGATTTTTAATGGCAACCAGTATAGAGGAGAAACCATTAGAGTACACCCAGTTCTAAGTAAAGAATAAAACTGTTGGGGTTGCAAATACCACTGCAAGGTAACTATTGCTCAAGGCTAGCTTTTTAATATAACCTCTATAGGTGAGCAGAAGGGCCAGAAACACATTCCTCTGAAGCATGGGGCACAGGTCACTTGCTGGTGGATTCTCTGTATCTTGAAGTCTTTAAGCCATGCTTTGAAGACTTCCCTAAACTCTGGCTGAGTTATTGGTCTATTACAGGAGTGGATGGGTGAGGTTCTGTGGCCTGTGTTGTGCAGGAGGTCAGACTAGATGATCATAATGCTTATAAGCATATGAGAAAAGCTGCATATCTGCTGCAGGAGAAACTAAAGCAGTTGAGACCCCACTAAGAGACTTTTGCAGCAGATCTCAAATTTCACCATGAGGTATGTTTGTGTGTGAGTACCAGCGGCCTGGCTAATGGGTCCAGGCACAGCATAGATGAATATGGCCATATACTTATAAGGGGGTGCAGACAGTCTTGTTTGCTACTCCTTCCACCTGCATGAACAGTGATGACAAGAGGCAGTTTACCTGCACTGGACTTGGGTAATTTTAATGGGAATTGGGCATCTAATTCTCTGAGGAGGCTTTGAAAACTTAAACCTTAATCTCCAGGGGATGTAAGAAAAATAAATGGCTAATCAATCATCAAATACACCATTTTGGATGCATGCTACTAAGATCACTCTGATTATTAAAAAAAACAATAACTCTTCTTCCCAATAGGAACAGAGTCTAAAACTAATTAACAAATGTCCAGGCGTCAGGGTTAACACATATGAGTTTTTATTGACTCACATCTTTTTTCAGTTACTACTCCAAATGTGATTGGCATTATTTTTAGATCTATGGTGAAGGATCCCAGGGCATGCCAGATAATCACAAAGAGAACATTGTTTAAAAAATGCATTAAGAGATTTATTTGTCACTGCTGAAAATTTAATGTGGCGTGAGCTCCTGAAGGCTTTCAATAATACAGCATATTTGAGATCCGGGGAAAAGCAGTAAGATAGATAGATAGGATTTCAGTCACATGATGACATAAATTAGGGGGTTTCCTTCTTTGTGTGTGCGGAGCTGGTTTGGGATTTATTTATTTAGGAAAAGTATCTGGTTTATAGTGAATTATCTAGCCAAAAATGCTTCCATGGTAAAATCTTTTGAACAGTATATGAACAGGGAAAAAAACTACATCTCACATGAAGTAAACACAGCGTTACCTGTTCAGATTTAATTGTTTGGGAAATCTCTGTAAAAGTCACCCAAGGTTCCTGGACTGCTTGTAGTTTCCTGTATCCAGGCTGAATCATCATATAGGATTCTATATTTTAATATGGTGATTTGAAATGTATAACATGGCATGTGAAATATAGGAATGTATATGATCACTTTTATGACCATATATCTGGCATAATTAAATAAATAGCCTATTAGTAGTACCAAGTCAGTTGTGGCAGGTGGCTTGATAGATTCAGGCAATAGGGAAAAAACATGGCTTGTTGATTGCACTGCTGCCTGTGCAGTGGAACTTATGATCGTTTTCCCCAGGCACCTTTTCCCCTCCTACCTGGAAATCTACTCAAATCAGGGGGCAAATGAAAAGGGAGTCAGATGAGTTGCAGTGACTAGGGAGCTGGGGAATTCGCATTACCTCTTCACTTTCTGGCTGAATATGGACTTTATTGGGTTGCTGGTGTTTAGGCTCATTACCATCTCTTCAGTCCTAAGGAGAAACTGCATGTTTGAAGGGAAGAAGGAAACAGTTTCTCTGACAGGCTGTTAAAAAGATGGCAGGTTTTGAAGATGCTAAGTGGTTTTGAATTCCAGAAATAAAATGGGCATGGGTGGATTAGTTGGCAGATTGCAATTCTACTTGTAGAGTAAACAACGTCTCCGAGGGGGTGAGTCACCTTGCCTCCAAAACCCCTTGCATTCTAGGAAATGTCCCTATTTATGCTATAAATCTCTGGGTATTGTTCAGGGGGCAAACCATGTCAGAATTATCTTGATAAATTGGTCTGAAATCAGTAAGATTAAATTTACTAAAATCAAGTGTGAAGTATGACAGTTCAGAAAGGAAAAAATCAAATGCATCCATATAAATGGGGAATAACTGACTAGGTAACAGCAGAAAAAGATTTGGGGGTTATAGAGAATCACAGATTGACAGTATGACATTAGCATGAAAAAGGCAAATATAATTCTGGGATGCATTAACAGCAGTGTTATATGTAAGGTAATTTTCTGCTGTATACAGCTCTGGTGAGGCCTTAGCTGGAGTGCTGTGTACAGTTTGGGCTCTGCATTTTAAGAAAGGTGTGAATACGTTGGCAAGAGTCCAGAGAGAGCAACAACAACAACAAAAAAAAAGGTTTGAAAACATGATCTAAGGGAAAGGTTGAAAGAACTGGGCATTGTTTTACCTTTAGAAGAGAAGGCTGAAGGGGACATAAGTATCTTAAAATATTTAAAAGGTAACAACGAAAAGGATGATCATCAGTTCTCCATGTCTACTAGGGTAGGACAAAAATATCTTAATATTCAGAAAGGGAGGCTCAGGTTAGTTACTGGGGAAAAAAACTTTCCAACCTTAAGGATAATTAAGCACTGAAACAGGTTACCAAGGAAAGTTGTGGAATCCCCATCACTGGAGGTTTTTAAGAACAGGTTAAACACACACCTGTCAGGGATGCTCTGAATATATTTAATCTTGCATCAGTCTAGGGGAATGGACTAGATAACTTCTTCAGGACTCTTCCAGCCCTACATTTATATGGTTCTATCTGCTCGCTCCACAACCTACCATCCCTGCCTCTGGAAGAGATCAAAAGACTTTCTTCATGTATCACACTCATGTTACAGGTAGCTCCTCTCCTTCATCATTTTTTTGTTGTTGTTGCCTGGATTCTTGGGTACTTTGGGTCTAAAATAGCATCCAGCTTAATATGTTAAAACAACTTTTCACAGTCTGCCTCTTAGCTACACTGTAGCCCTGAATCTTCATAACACCAAATGTATAGTGAACAGAGCAGGGGCTAAAATTAGCTTTGAATTTTTAAAAATGGACACAAATTATGTTTCTCAGGCAAAGTTTATGATCACCTATCCACTTTAATTTCTTGGGAAGGATACTATATTTGTTCTGTAGTGGTTCTTCCGGAACAAATTTGTCTTTCATTTCTTAAAACCTCAGTGATGCACCTAATTTTGCAATAATGTATGAGTAAATATTTCTCTGACCTTTGCTGCTTTTCGGCTTGCACTCGGACTCATGAGCACTGATTAGAGTAACCCGCTGTTTGGTGTGAGCTATGTCTCCCCACTTCATCAGATGACAAATATTAAAGTTTAATATTGTATATTACTACTCAAAACAATTTCTTGTCACTAATAATGAAAAGACTGATGTGCCATCTGATTTTGAGTAGGCTGTTGCGCTTCACCATCAGGTTTAATGTTGTCCAGTAGCACAGTGTCATCTTGGATGTGATTTGTTTTCCCTGTTAAAAAGGCTCAAAGATTTAAATCCTTATTTTTTAGGAGTTGGCTTGCTTCGGAAGTCTTTTTTTTCTTTTATGTGTGGACATTCTTTCACTTTAAAATCTGACATCTTGGAGGAATTTTAGTCTATCTTGTTCATTAGTTGAAAGCAGTTTGAAGAATATTTAAGTGTCAAACATTACTTTTATAGTGGGTTGCTTTATCTTATTTCTTTAAAGAAGTTTAAACAAATAGATTTAAGTAATGCTAACATTGCAGGTGGAGAGGGTAAAGACTGGACCAGGGGCAGAGTCAATGTATAGGTTGAATGTGGGTGAAAGGATGGCTCTCCACTGTGCCCCTCCCCTAACTCCCCCTTCTCCCTATCCTGGAGAACTGCCCAAGAAAAATGTAACAGCCTAAAGCAGTATTATCTATTCAGTTGTAGCCTTCCCATCCTGGATTTCCCCTGAGGAACTCACTGGTAGTGGAGTTCCAATGAACCCTCATTACGGACAGGCAAGCTCAGGGGACCCTGCAGTTGGAGAGGATGCAGGGTTACGGGGATTCTTCTCCAGATGGCTGATGTAAATGTAGAGCAACAACTATGATTTTACATTCAGGTGGTTAAGTCAGATAATTGTGTCTGGAGTAGTCGAGTATATTGCTGTGATACCTCCTTTGTATTTGGAGAGGGGATGACTTTGCCTGATATCAATTGTAAAAATAAAAGGATGATTCTGGACCTTTTACTCATGTGAGTAATTCTTCCCCCCCTGTGAATGGTCCTGCTGAAGCTAATGAAACTACCTGCATGGGTAAGAATTATTACCTATAATTATTACCTATAATAATTGTGTGGAATTAGGGCCATAAAGTGAAAACTGCCATTCCCCTTCACCTTACATTTTGTACTCAAGTACTCTGCCCATATAACATTGTAGATCACTCATTTCTCCTTCAGGAGCTAGACACAGTGGTTAACTTACGGAGACAATAACCATTAGGTTAAATATTCTAATACAGTAGAGGTTTGTATTTTGACACACTGCTTATTTTGAAGAAAGATTAATATGGAGGAATCCAAGACCGTCACATCCCTCAATGGATATATAGCCTATGTTCTGAATATAGGGTGCAGCCCTATTAAAATTCCAGCTTTCACTTGAGATGTAAACTCAGGTTCCTGAGCACTTGTGGTCATTAGAGATTGCATTGTACTTTTTCTAAGAGAAGGGGACTAACAACACTCTCCTAACCAAATTCACATTTTCAATCTGCCCATGTCAATAATAGCTAGCTGTTCTTTTTCAAATACAGGTCCATGTGCCTGAATCTGGAGCTGTTAATTTGGCCCACCCATGCAGTAGATCTCCTCATGCTCTCCAGCAAGGGTATAAGAGGCAGTACAAGTAGACTCCCCACACACACTCAGTTCCTTCTTACCGCTGAATGGCCTCAGGCAAATTCCAGTATCCTCTCTTCCTTCTGCCTTTCAGGAAACCTGTAAATAAGATTGTAAATAGTTATTCTTTTAGCTTAGTTCAGTTTATTTTTAGTATAGTTTGTGTAGTTTGTTTCCCTGGACTGGGGGCTTCCTCCCCATGGTTGGGTGAATATACCCATCATCCCAGGCATCAAGAACTGTGTCTCCTGTCCTAGATTCTTCTCCATCCATCAGTGATGAATACCAATACACCCTGTACTTTTGGGTGAGACACACATTTTCGCAAAGTGCAGCATTTCCTAAAGTGCTTTAGAAGGATGCTTTTGTTTTTTTTCTAAAACAACTTACCATAGTCTTCTCTGGATGTGGCTGTATTTAAGTGATTAATGTAGCAACAAGCTTCCACTATAAACCTTTTATAACCTTATGGCTATTTATGAGTATTTGTAGCACCCTATTTTATCTTTTTTAGATAGATTAATTTATCTGTTTTAGCACCCTGTGACTTTGACTTGAGAAATGTTTGGCCTGAAAAATGGCAAATTTACTCTGAAGGCAAACAGGGCTATTTCTGCAAGGTTTCAAGATAAATGCTCAAGCTGCTTTCAAATTAGAAGTCATTAAATGAGCAACCTGATTTGAAATTTTGACTTTTTGTCTGAATGGTCATGGCAATAAGCATAACCTGCCCCTTCTTACCAATAGATCCAGCACCCATGAGAGACATCCATGGCAAATTACACAGAGTATGCCTACAAATGTTTTGCCATAATTTTTGTTGGTGATTTCAAGTTATCTACTGGAAAGATAAGTGAGGTTTGATTCATCATAGTGGATGATGATTTGAAGACAGAAGGCTCAATTCTACCCGGCATCTGAGTTTCACTTGTGACAAGTTGATGAGGGGTGGGGAGCATCAGGGAGACAGTTATGTCCCCCTGGTTCAGTGTCAGCCTGGCCCTAGTGTTAGCTAAAGTAGCCAAGGGGCTTATGCCAGGGGAGAGTCAGTGCTTTGAAATATGTGTTCCCTTCCCCCTCTTCAGCACCTCCTTTCTCCTGAGCATGTCTCCTGCACCGGGGCAGAGGGAGACAGCTGATGCTAAAACAGGTTCTGACAGCTTCATGCCAGTATGGTGTTACCCACTGCAAAGGGTCGCCCGCAGCCATTCAGTCTAAAATTCATACTCTTTGTGCTGCTTGAATAGATTGTACTGGAAAATTTAGAGCAGCCAAATCTTGCCCTATGTTGACCTAAGGGGAATAGGCTATTGGAAGCGTCTTTCTCTCTTCTCTGCAAAAGGCAATTGCACAAGAGTAGGGTAGGATACTGATCTAACAATCAAGAGATTGCTGGTAGGGAAGACTATTGATCTCTCTCTCTCTCTCACACGCTCTCACACACATACACACCGCAACATCACACAGCTTCCCCCTACTCCCAAGCCATCCTGCCTTGGTGGTAGGATGACTGTGAGGAACTTGCTACCTTCAGATACCCCTCCGTTCTCTCCATTTGCACGATTCCCAGAAGGCTGAGATTCAGTTTATAGCATGGATTACTATATATTGTTTTCAAGGAATAGTATTATAAATTATATTATATGGCATCTGAATAGTATCTCTGGAAATACCCCACTTGTGACTTTCAAAATTCTGTTTGAATGTTCACTTTGGTTTTAACTTTCAACAGAGTACTTATAATTCACCCCAAATTATTGCATGTCAGAGTCATTTACAATAGTTGCAAACTAATGCAAAACTATCAACCCATGAAGAAAGAGGAGGGGTCTGGTGATTGAATGCTTTGGCCTTGGAGTGCAGGAAGCCAGCGAGCTAGTTAGCAGCCTAAAAAATCACTGCTCATTGTTCCCATCGTTCATCTGAAATGAATCTCTACCTACAGTATATTATGATATCAATTATACATCTGTGCTAGGCATTTATAATTAAAAGGTTTTGTTCATGTTAAGACTGTAGCTACAAATCTGCTGAATGTTTGTAGGGAAACGGATCATTATTTTTTCAGGTACAGGGCTGTATGGACAGAATTCTTATATGATTCATCAAAGCATTCAAGCATGTGAGCAATTCCATCCCCAGTCAGCAAAGCAATTCAGCACATTACTTAAGTCCCATTCACTTAAGCACATGCGTAAAGATATGCATTTGATTAAGTTTTTTGATGATTCTGGGACTTAACTGTTTATAAGCAAAGTATAAGCTTGAGTTTAAGAGGGGAGCTATTATTATGGTGCTTAGGGTATGTTTGTGCTGTGATCTGACTCAGATTTCAGTTCAAGACCCCCTTCCAGCCAAAAATCAGTCAGACTTGGGTCAGCAAGTACCAAGGACCTGGGTCCTAGAACCCTGCTGGGGTATGGAAGGGTAAAACCCAAGTCCCACTGTGACTCAGGTCCCTGTCATTTTGCAGTTAGGGGGCAGCTCAAGCCTCAGACCAGCGCAGTGCAGTATGAGTGCATGAACATGGCTATGAGACCCAGATGTAGCTACTGAAAGCCCAGGTTTACAATCCAATGTGGACGCTCAGGCATGGGCTTGGAAACACTGAGTCCACAAGCCTGGGTACCACAGACCTGAGTTGACACTGTAATGTCGACATACCCTTAGGGAAGTGTGCAGGGTCCCCCAGCTCAGGCTACAGCTTGAATCCAAACATTTACATTGCAATTAAACAGGCTTTTAGCCCAAACCCCATGACATTGCAGTGTAGACATACCCTTAGAGGCCCGAAATGAGATCAGGGCTTCGTTGTGCTGGGTGCTGTAAAAACACAGGTGAAGAAAGACAGTGCCTGTCCCAAAGAGCTTATGATGCATATGTATGAGGCAGACAAGGATCGAGAGAAAGGGAGTTGTATTATCTGCTTTTGTAGATGGGGAGCTGAGGGGGAGAGCGCTGATGACTTGTCCAGCGCCACTACACAGAGTCAGGAATGGAACCCCAGTTTCCCCAATCTCAGTCCCGTGCCTTAACTACTAACCCATCCCTCCTCTCTGCTGTGATTTCTCCAAAAGAAACTGTGGTCAATATATTTCTTTCTTTAATTTAGCAATCTGCTAAAAGACCCAAGTAGCTTTTAGAAAGGAGGGACTTTTGTGGCTTTGACATTCTTTGTTGCATTGCCTATAACTGGCAAAACTGCATTGGTTCTGCTCATGAGAACTAAATGTTAAAAGCTACATTCAATCTTAAGGCCATTAAAATGTGTCTCGTTTTCTGTTTCCTCAAGCAACATTGTCAAAATTCACTTCCCAGGTGTCTAAACAGATGGAATTTATGGCCAGTGTCTGTCTTTTTCCTTACACTGATGTTTGTATTTGTGGTTCTAATTGAATGCCACCTGGAGGATGGGAAAGACTTAGAGAACTCTGTCTTTCCTGCAGTGTCTGCCTGTCCACAGGAGATTGTTTAATTAGTGATCTGTCCTGCTTAGTGCTGATTTAGGTTATGTAAACCCTCTCTAGTATCTCCTTATCTCTCTCTCCAGTCCCTAAGGGCAACAGCCTTCTCTGTCTCTGGAGAAAGGGGGAAGGTTTTCAGTCTGTTCTCTTCTTGCCTCAGGTTCTGATTGCACTTTTTTCAATTTGACATTTGTTTAATTTCCTGACTGGATCTGTACTGAATACAGCTGCTTTGGAGCGATATAAAGTATACATCTATATTATAACCCTCCCAGCAGCCAGCTCCATATACATCTCTCCTTACTCTGAGTGACTAAAACAAATAACTTTTATTCATAGAGAGGTTCATTTCCATCTCACACCAGAGTATGTCCACTCCAGATTTACACCAGTTCTAGGAGAAGAATCAGACACACAAACTGCACTAGTACAATAAATATTTCCCCATGCTTTCATGTTTTCAAAACCAGAGGTATGAATTCCGCTTATAGTCGTATAGTTGATTTCTCCAGTGTTACTCCAGTATACATCAGTCCGAGGTTATGAAGCAGTATTCATCTCCGAGGTTACTCCAGCTTCCCAACCAGATGCTGATTCTAAGCAACAGTTCTGCTTTGTTTTTAATTAACTGGATGTTTGGCTTTGTGACCTCCCAAAGTGGCACTGATGATCAAAATGCATGTTGCACGCTGGATGTCATTTTGTGGAATGAATTGAAAAACAAAAGAGAGTGACAAAATCATCTGTTTCCTATAAATAAATATATGAAGTTCTGTGTATGCAGATTATTTTTAAAATACATCTGGCTACAAATTGATCAAATTTAATCTTACAGAAAACAGAAGGATGTCAAGAAAATGCATGCTGCATTGGTTTAGTTAAATAAAAGTGTTATGAGAACACTTATAATTACATCTTATGGGATAATAACAATTTACAGAAATATATGTTAGAGTATGCGGGAGTTTTTACTCATATCTGAAAGTTGTCCTTTAACTACATTTATCAGAACAAACTTATATTGCGTTCAACCCTCTAATGTTCCTAACAAGCTGAGCGAGCACCAAGTCTCATAGTGATGTATCTGAAGTAATTTCATTCTGGATTTAAGTGCACTGGAGACAAGATTGAGTCTGTCAGATCTTATTTTATGTGAAGGGCAGAACTCAAATTACTTTCCCACCCCAGGGGTGCTTACTTTTTATTTATTTATTTATTTGTTTGTTTGTTTGTTTGTTTTACACTTGATTTTCCTCTTGACAGTCTTGCATTCTTTCAAATGTTTCCTTTGTTCAGGTACAACTGCCACCTTTGGAGAATGACTGAGATTCAGTAGCAAAAAGTGAGCAAGGTTTAAACCCTATTAATGTGTTGCTAGTTTTTTAAATTAATTTTTCTATTTTAATAGAAAGTAGAAATACATTTTCTGCCAGCACAGACTAGTGTTTTGATCAGTGCCTCCTACGAAACCTGCTGCATCTCCAGGAGCCGATAAGCAAAAAAATATTGCTTAAACAGTTTTACATAGAGTATGTAGCTTGTCTACTGAAAGTTGTTTCAAGAAAGAGAAAAGCTAGGCAGTATTATTATTATTATTTATTTTTAACACTTGCAAACTCTTAGATGGACAAAGCTGAGTTTAGTTTTCCCAATTGTCTTCAAATGTTTTATTAAAATTAAATATAATATTTTCCAATTAATAATGAGAGTCCTGTAGCACCTTAAAGACTAACAAATTTCTGCAGCTATAAGCTTTCGTGGGCTGCAACCCACCTCATCAGAAAGCTTATGCCTGCAGAAATTTGTTAGTCTTTAAGGTGCTACAGGACGCTTGTTGTTTTTGCTGTATACAGACTAACACGGCTACCCCTCTGGAACTTTCCAATTAATGTTTCATTATGTGCTTCATGTATTTTTCATACCCCAAATTCCTCCCAATAATCCAGGTGATGGTTTTTCATCTTGGCCATGAATGCAAGGTTTATACTGAAGAAGTAGGGCCCACAGATCTTACTTATCTTGGTACTGAGTGTCCATGGTGACTGACTGCCAGCACTGCATCCCAGCTACTGTGATAACACATTTTCTCATCTTTTTTTTTTTTTTGCCTTGATTTTGTTCCTTTTCCTCTGACGACGACTGTTTCAGTTCCACACATTGGACCATAAAAGTTTGACAGGCAGTTAATACCTGACCTGCTGCAACAACATATGAGACTCCGCTGCTAGGCCAGGCATATTTTCTCTCTCTCTCTCTCTCTCTCTATCTCTGTCCCAGTTCTGCAATGAGCTCAGGATGGGAAAATCCCTGAGCCCAAATGGATCCCTGTTGACTCCATGTTGTGATGTGTTCTGCATCAATAGTTAGCCCCAAATTTAAGACTGGTGATAAAAGTGAGTGCAGTTGCATAGGAAAATAAAAAAAGTCTTTATTTTACTCACATTTTACCACAGTGTAAATCAATATTATCTCCGTCAAAGTCAATAGAGATGCTGTGACAATCTGCTGGGGATATCCAGAGCTGTGAGACACTGTGCTATCCTTCTCTGCCATAGCAAGTGGGAGCTTTGCTGTGGCTAAAATGGGCGACAAGTCCCTGACACACCAGATTGTCTGCCTTGCCAGTAAACTCCTCAAGGCTCTCCCAGCCCACACCTTGCCTATCCGGTAACCATCTGTGCACTCCAGTCCCCAAGCTCCTCCACAATGCCTCTCTTCAATGCACAACCTCTATCCTGCACGTTCACAGAAGATATTAAGTTTGCTGTGCCTTTAAAGAGATAGAAACCACAGCTTGTTACCTTGACTGAAGTGAACCATCACTTCAATTCAATCAAAAGCGCTGGGATGATTTAGATTAAACATTTAAAACAAATTTGTTTAATCAAAAAAGGAAAGGTTAAGTGAGTTCAAGTATAAGGGATAAAGTTAGTTCCGCATCCCCGGTAATTAAATAACCCTAGATCAAAGTACGTGTTAATGTAAGAATGTATTCAAGTGTTAGAACTTCATGAAAACTAATGGAATGTTGTTAGTTTTGTTTTCACTCATCTAGTTCTGTTATAATGTAGTGGCAGGCATTTACATTTTGTATATCCATGTGACTGGATGGTCCCTCTCTGGATGGACTGCAACCTCGTCATGGTGGAGAGGCTCGTGTGGGCTAAGAGCTATACCATCCGGAGCTTTTGTACTCCTGGTAGGGTCACCCTTGATGAGCAGGTCTGAGGCGAGGCTCCTGACTAAACACGGTCCAAACTCCACAAGACCCCAGTGGTGGATTGAGCTCATAAAAGGATCTTTTAGAACTCTGCGGCTGTGAAGGTGGCTGAGGGCTGCAGCACAAGGGAGGCCCCTGGTTGTCTTGGATCTCGTTGCCATTGGGTCTGGGTTTTCTTCCTGTCAAACTTCATGTGGTTACCACCTGCACACCGGTTTCCCTGTGTTAAAAGATTTCACATGCCGGCCTCTGTCAAAGGGCTCACGCTCACAAAGTCCTGCGGAGACGCACAAGTGGCAGTGAAGACAGGAACAGTGATCTCTGGGAGTCTTTAGTCACAAATATGCATGCAGGCAACAGCTGTGTGATGGTCGTCTTGTGCTTGGATGAGACAGAAGTGCATTTTGGCAGCAGCAGCTGCAACTGAGCAGGCCCTTTTAGGATCCCCTCTGCTCACCCCAAATGGGGACTGGGCTAGAAAAGGTGCTTCAAACATAATCTGTCTCACACTCCTCCAACTGGATGGCCACACCAAGTGGGATCACTCAACTCTGGCCAAAATAAGAAATACAAGACCATGAATTTCACCACCTGGAGTGTCTGCATCATTAGGGACTCTCAGAACAGTGAATGACCAGGAAGAACAACTGCCAGAATTGCGAGAGAACTGGCAAGACTTAACATTGACATTGCCACCCTTAGTGAGACCTGTTGGGTCGATGAGGGCAGTTAAAAGAGGATGGAGGTGGCTATACCTTCTTTTGGAAAGGAAAGCCACCTGAAGAGAGATGCATCCATGGGATTCGTTTTGCCATCAAAAATAAGATCACCACTCAGCTTTTAGAGCTTCTCATGAGGATAAATGAGTGTCTGATTACTCTTCAGCTCAAGCTCAGCAACAACCAGTATGCCACAGTCATCAGTGCATACATCCCAACACTCGATGATGAAGACAAGAAAGAGCAGTTTTAGAGTGCTCTCAATGCAGTTGTTACAACCACACCTAAGGAAAGCAAACTTCTTCTGGGAGATTTCAATGCCAGAATTGGACAGGACTCCCAACTCTGGAGTGGCATAATAGGCACAGAAGGGGTGGGAAATGTAAACCCCAATGGTATACTCCGCCTCAGCAAACGTGCAGAGCATGATCTGCTCATCACAAATACCATCTTCAGGCAGAGCATCAAATTTAAGACCACCTGGAAACATCCTCAGTCCAAACACAGGCACCTCCACCACTATGTAATAGTCAGAGCCTGAGATCATACCAACATCCTTATAACATGAGCAGTGAGAGGTACATATCAATGTTGGACAGATCATTGATTAGTAAGATCAATCATGTACCTGCAACTCACTCTACTGCACTGCAAACACCCAAACACTTAAGCGAAAGTGGTACAATGTCAAAGCATTTCAAGACCAAGCCAGTTGCAAAACTTTGCAGCAATACCTGTCTGAGAAACTCTCTAACTTGCCTGATAACATAAATGACAATCAAGAGCACTGGAATCAATTTAAAAATACCATTCACAGTAGATATGATGAAACCATAGGATATTCCACTCATCGGTGCCAAGACTGGTTTGATGAAAACAATGAGGAAAGCCTAGCATTTTGTAACTGGAAAAAAATGACTCCTGTAACCAACAAAAACATGAGGCGTATAACCTGCTCAAAGTCCAAATCCAAAGGAAATTATGTGACATCAAAAAGAAATGGTGGCAAGAGAAGGCCTCCGAGATCCAGAGTTTCATAGACCAGGTTGACATGAGAAGCTTCTTTCAAGTAACAAAAGCTATATGTGAGCCAAGGTCCAAAGGCCCAATCATCTTACATTCCTAAGATGTCTCCACCATCTCAAAGGACAATGCAACCACTAAACAACACTGGCAGGAGCATTTTGAGAGCTTATTAAACCGTGAAACCATTGTCTCTGAAGACACCATTGAGTTTATTCTGCAATGTTCATCTTGCTGATCTCCCATCTTCTGAGGAAGAAGTCATCACCCAGACAAAAAATCAGAAGGCACCTGGCCCAGATGGCATCCCAGATGAGGTTTTTAAAGCTGGGGGAACAATGCTCCAGCACAAACTCCACCAGCTCCTTGACAAAATCTGGACCTACAAAGAAATTCCACCTAACCTTAAGAACTCCAACATTGTTACAATATTCAAGAAAGGGGACAAATCTTTGTGCAAGAACTACAGAGGTAATGCCCTCCTCTCCATTGCAGGGAAGAGCCTTGCCTGGATCCTACTAAACCTTCTCTCTTTTAAGTCAGGGAAGAAGGGCTTGCAGAGGGGAGTGGAAACTCTTCAAAGACATACTGAAAGTACACTTTAAAAAGGGTGGTATCAGTCTAACAAACTAGGGGAATTTGGCATGAAACAGAATACACTGGTGCCATACTATACACCAAGCTACAGCCCATTTTGAGGACAACAGAAGTGACCATGAGATAGAGAAGCGAAAAAGGAGGAAAGAAAAGGACACAACACACTAGCCAACAACTATCTCTTCTCCACGGTTACACCTGTCACCTCTGCAGAAAAATCTGCATGGCACGAATTGGACTCTTTAGCCACCTAAAAATCCACCAATGAACTCTTTGGGCAGACATCATCCTTGCATCAAGGGATCTTTGTGATTAAATAACTCATCAAATGCAAATGAAGAAGAGTGCTAAATTCAAAGCAGTTGGCCATTGTGTGGGTACAGACACTTGTTAGGTTGTTGTCTGTGAAAAGAAGCTATCAATTCTGATTCAAAGAGAGATCCTTTATCTCTGGACTGTTTGGATTCTAATACAGTAGAATAACTGAACAGGAAGATTGAGATCCCCAGAGTTATTCTGGCTAGCCCTGAAAATACTTTTGGGAAACTGGCAGATTATTACATATCTGCTTTCATTTTGGACTTACAAATTTTGACTCAACGTTTAATGTATTTTACCTGATTTAACCTCTCCATAACCACCATTTCTTTTTCTTAACTATTCATCCTATAGTTAGTTTACTATGGAATTGACTGCCTGTCTTGTTTTTGATGTAAGATCTGGAATATCAATTCATATTTGATCAATGGGTAAGGGGCTAGTCCCTTGGGACTGGCAGCAACCTGATGTGGTGTGATTTTTTTTATAATCTTTTATCACAAAGTTCCGTTTGTCTGTGTGGTAAGATAGGCTGGAGATGCTAAGAGAACTGTCTGTGACTCTGTGGTAAGAGTAATATAGTGATTGAGAAGTTCCCATTTGTTACTGGCGTGGTGAAATCTAATGATAGAATATACCACCAGTTTGGAGTGTCTGCCCTATTTTCTGACAGTCTGACCTAAGATTGGGACTCATAGTTGTGAGCCACTCCAGGCAGCATGATACTAAGATCTAATTTAATAAGCTACAGTCTTTGTTTAAGGTAGTTTCCTTACCAATCTTCCTTTCCCAGCAATGGATGACTAGCTTTTAGTGAGGATCCCCACAGAGTCTGAGGGGCTGGTTTTCTTTGTCTCCTCAAGTGAAAGATAATTAAAAGATAAGTGAACCTGATAGATAAGTGAAAGACCAGTAAACCTTTAAAATGTATTCTTCTGAAATGTATACCCAGATAAAGTTCTTTTTCACTGCTGAGTGTAGAAGTCACACTGTCTGGTGTACACTCCATGCTTGTGTTCTCCCACACTGGGGATTTTGGTAATGCAAATGATCTTTTTCCTGCAGCCTCTAGTGCAAAAGAATGGTCCCTTGAATTTGGCCATACTTGGTTTCAGGTGTTGGCCTCTTTCCTTTGTCTGAGAAAACCTGTTTATCAATTCCCCCTGACATGCTTAGTTTAAAAATATTTTAGTTATAATTTCAGACCACTTGCCTAATCCTTTATAGGTTGACCATACATACATCATGCAAGAATATTAATGACCAGTGAGTTATTAGTTTTCCAGTGATCATGACACCTTTTTAGATACCGATTTATAGCAATAGTGAGTTGGGGGTACACTGAACTGGCCAGACCATTTGAAACCTGCTACATACCAGTGATCCCCATTCCTTATGCAGTCTGCAGGAAAAGATCATCTGGGTGTTGTTAGGGTCACAGATACCCCAGGGTAAAACTTGTTTTCAGAACCAGAACCATTCTGTCCCCCCATCCTCTGCCTTTCTGTGTCAGTAATCACATTTGTAAAACAGTGATAACCTTGATGTCTTGTGTTTGCTTTGAATTTAGTTTATATATATGCGTGGTTAACTGTCCAGAATTTGATTATTATTTTTTTAAAGTCACACCAGACTGTGGAAAAGTAACCTCACAAATATACCATCTTAAAATAAAAGCAATTTAGTGACACTATCTCTGCCCACCTAATAAATACAGAAAGAGTGTCTCAAAAACAATTAAACTCAGATACAATCGATGCATATATTAAAGTTGCTGGGAAGCAATTGTCTATCTCTGTTTCCCATCTTATTCAAGAGCCACTTGTATGTAGTGTTTTGAATGTCTGTAGATTTTGCTGCAGTCTCAAAGCATCACCACAGATAAGTAGCTTGTTTATTCACAAAATCCAGAATATGCATTGGAACTTATTTCTGCTCACTATGATTTATTTAGCTAATCAGAAAGATAACTAAAAAAGGCAGCTTAAGAAAATAACTACTAATTGACTAGTCACCTTCTTTTATCTTATCTCCCCACCCCCTAATGCCCTGATTGACTGACTTTATATCAAGAACTCATTTGGTTACATGTTTTCTTTGAAAGTTATTTTATTTAAAATGAAGCTGTGGTCTCCCCAGCTTTGGAATTTCTTGACAGCATCTGCTATAACCCCTTGACTGGGGTGGGGAATGGATTTTAAATTCTTCTTTCATAGAAGGTATGGTTCTTCTGGGCTTCAGCTGCAGGTATACATTGGTCATTCCTCCTGGCTTTTCAGAGCATTTAAAAAGGAATTTAAGTCCAAACAGTTTAATAACAGGAGAGGCTGATCTTATTGTTAAGACCCTGAACTGGGATTTAGGAGACCTAGTTTCAGTTCCCAGGTCAACCACAGGCTTCTCTGTGACCTTGGGCAAGTTACTTAATCTCTCTTCCTCAGTTTCCGCTCTGTAGAATGGGAAAGAAAATATTTTCCTGCTTCACAGGGGTGCAGTACAAATAAATTCTTTAATGTCTGTGAGGTGCACAGATACTATGGTAATAAAGGCCATAACTGCCCCTGCATGGACTGAAGCCTGAATCACAGCAGACAACATGAACCTTCTCAAATATATATTCAGAAGTAATTTAGAACAGCAGATAAAATCATAAAAACCTCCTGCTCAAAGCGGTATAGGCAAAACCTGCACTGCTTATCATCAAAGGGCCTTCCTAACTCAATGAGTTCTTTCTTCTCTCATCACTGTATGAACTGGGTAGCAATCTTGCAGAGTGCAATTCATGCACAGATGAAGCGAAGAAAGAGTTTCATCCTACAGGTTGCAATTATAACAATATAATTAGCAGGAAGCTATAGTGTATTGAATTGAACACAGAGGGCTGGGAGTTAAGAAATGAATTTTGTTTCTCTCTCTCTACAACTGACTTGCTGTGTGACCTCGGGCAAGTCACTTAACTCTCTGTGTATCTGTTTCAATAGGCTAAAATGATTACCCTTGATGAAATATTATGAGATGTGTAGTGGTGGTCCCAATTATTTAAGAGGAAGTTTAGAGAAACGTCAATATTATATTCTTTATTCCAGCATAACTCAGGTCAAGTCATTCTTAAAGCCACCTGTGCTGCTCCATATACAGCACAAATTTGCCAGAAACCATCAATGCAACATTATCCATTTGTATATGCTAGAGTAAGCATGAGGTCAACTGAAAAGTGAGGGTTTTTAATCCAGATTTTTGACAAAGTAGACAAAACTATTTTGACATTTTAGTACAGATAATTACAGATTGAATAATATTCTGAGTTCTATTGCACTTCTGGAAAAAACATACATTCTCCCTGTATGTGCTAAATGTTATACAAAAATGTATCGCGCATAATCCGTGTTTAAATACATTTGATAGTTAATAAATACAATTTAATGGAAATCTTTTGTAGTGGAGTATATTTTTCCCCACATGGAATTTCACCTGAGGCAGGCAGTCTGGGCCGGATTTAGGCGCTGGCAACCCAGGTGACTGCCTGGGGCGCCGGGCTCAGGTGCTGTTTGTGCTGTTAACGACAAAAAGGAAAATAGAATGTTTGAAGTAAAATGCTTCAGGTATTCCATATGTGGATACATTTTTTCACTAACATCCTAGAATATTCTGGACCTTTGTAGAATCTCATGGAATCTTTCATGCTTTCTGAGAACTACATTTTCCTCGAACCTCCTACAATGTTGTCTGCCGTGCCCTCGCAGGTGTACACGGGGCAGGGTGTCGCCAGCCAGCAAGTGAGATATAAGAATGAACTGAAGTGAAGTGAGAGCCCAGCTGCAATATTGTGAATCTTGTTTTATTGTGTAATTGTGAAGGTGTACTTGTGTTTTAAGACTTGAAGAGTGTACGTAGTGACTAATAAAGGACGTATTTAATGAGATGCCAGACAAGAGACTGACATCGCTTGCTATTTTATTGCTTGAAAATGCCATTGGACAGTCTTTGGATCTCTCTGACACTGTGCTTCATTTCATGAGGGCAAAGGTGAGAAAAACAACCATAGTCCTTTAGTTCAAAAGGTCAGCATTCTGTCACCCACTATTTAATACTGGTCCACACAATGTTGGTACAGTTCCATTTCTTAGTATTAATATATTTTCAGTTATTCTTAAAATTAAAAGTTTCTATAAGCTTAGAGGAAACAATTTTTATTTGTTTATATATGGCATGAATATATACAGATTTACAGATCGTAGCATGTAAATTCATTGTCTTACATGATAGGGATAAATCATGCATGTAAATCAGGCATCAAAGTCTTGAAATGGGTTACAAATGCAATAAAAATAAGGTATTCTAAAGTTTAACAAAGGAGGGGGGTGCCAAAGACACTCCTCACCTGGGGTGCCATTTGGTCTAGGGCTGGCCCTGAGCAGGCTATCACTATGGCTGTGTTGCACAGCCCACTGACGTCAATGGAAAGACTCTCATGGGTTTCAGTTGTCATGTCCTAAAGCCAGTATTGTGATTGCTTCTATGCCCTGCTAATCTGGGACTTCCATCCAACTTCATTATAAACGGAACTTCACTATAATCACCATAGCAGTAGAGTCTGTGGTATACTGATATTTACAATACCATAATATTGGCCAATGTTTATGTACAAAATATAATTTCCAATATATTTTTGTGTAGCTTGAGATTTTCAGAGTTGGGTGCCGAACTGCCTTTTACATCTCCTTTTGCATATGCAGTCTGGTCCTACAAGATGAGCTATGGATACTATTGTACCTCTTCTATCTTAGTCCACACCGTTAGAGAGGATGGATGGTTTAGTGGTTAGGATGATTGCCTGGCACTCTGGAGACATGGACTCAGTTCCCTGCTCTTTGAGAAAGTCACAGGATCTCTGTGTCTCAGTTTCACATCTTTAAAATGGGATAATAGTACTGCCCTACCCAGGGTTGGATTAACCCATCACTGGGCCCTAGACAAAACCCCCTCATTTCTGCCACCCTTTTCTGACCAGCTCCCCTATGTGGTCATTCACCACAGCTCCTGTGAGCAGAGCAGCTGGCACATGGGCTGCTGGAAGTGGGGCGAAGCTGGGCAGGCCCATGGGTGTGAAGCCCTGGCACAAGAGCCAGCCTCACAGCAGTGCTGAGGAGGAGCACTGCTGGCTTCCCCACTGCCCACTCAGGTTTGGTCCCATAGCCCTCTGTCATGACTGGCCAGGTTGCTGCTCCTTACCATTGCCATTGGGCCAGCTCCTGCACCAGTATACAAACCCAACTGGTTAGAGCTGAGGTTGGCCTACCCAAGAATCGGGCCCTAGGCACGTCTCTGTCTTTCCTATGTCTTAATCTGGCCCAGGCCCTACTTTATAGAGGTGTTTTGAGTTTACATATATTAAAGATTGTGAGGTACTCAGGTTCTTCGAGGTATCTGAATTGCACCCACAAAAACACAAGCTTTGAAGGCACATATTATGCATGCACAAAGGAGGTCATCATTCTGAAACTTTTTCTCTGGTATTGCTTGAATATTGGCATATTTACCACAATATTTTTTTATATTTCTCAAATATATTTTCAGTAAAGAGCGGTAGAGTGTATGCATTACTTGGCATACATATGGTGTCCATTTTCATTAAGTTAGGAAGTTAAAAACACATCACTTTTTTCTCAGGTTTGTTTAGGTACATGCAATAAACCACATTTAAAACTTAAATGCCAGTTTTGCCTTTATTTTGTTTTATTTGAAAGAAATGAACTTGATACTGACAAGAGCAAAATACATATTATTAGGGTTGGTCAATATTTTCATTTAAAATATTTTCCCTTGAAAAAGTTTTTTTTTTTCCCAAAATGAATCTTTTCCATTAATTTTCTTTATATTTTTAAAAACCAAAATTCTTTTGAAAACGAATTCATTGTGGTTTAATTTGGTTCTGTTCAACCTATCCCTGTTATCTTCCTTTTTCCTGGAACAGGGGAAGTAGGAGCCGTGAGGGACAAAGGAAGGCAAGGGAAAGAAAGTGCAGAAAAATGGGGGGGAAAAGTCAGGTTTTAGTTTTAATTTTTTCCTGGAAAATCTGGAAAAAAATTGTAGAAAATTTCAAGAGAAAAATATTTTTCAAAATGCCCTCCCTGGAGGAAACAAACATGAAGGTATAGTATAAACAGATGCAACCAATAAAATGAAACAAGGACGGGGAAGATGTTGGAGTATCTTACCTGGATAAGATAGACAAATTAATACTCAGGAGAATGTCTTTCTATTTGTCTGTCTCGCCAAGCTCCAAAGGTCTAAAACAATGCAAACTTGATAGTTATAATTTACTATGCTTGCTATATTTTCAACTGGATTAGTGACACACACAAACATCACTAGAATCATTTAACATGACACCATTAAAGTGTCTCACTACTGTAATCCAGGCAGGTGTCATTTATCTTCTCAGAAGTATAACAGAGGAAAGTTGCACTGTCTACAGAAACACCAGTTCATTCTCAGTCTGATGCACAAATTCCTCTAAAGGCATGAAGTTACCACCAAATATCCCACACAAATCCCCTGCTAGCATAAAGCAAACGCCAAGGAACTCACTTGAGTTATTTAAATTAATATTCAGTTCTAACATGGGCCAACTCTGTTGTCAAGACAAGAAACCTCTGTCCAATTAATATAAAAAATAAGAACCAATCTTAGGCTTGCCATCAGCAAAGACTGCCTAATTGTATAATTAGGTCAAGATTATCATTAAACTCACTTGCGGTCATTTGAGAGATTATCTTCGCACAGTTTTTGTCCTGATGTAAGTGCATTAGATTAGAAAGAGAAGTAGTTACATTGGGGCAACTCCTTAAGACAGATGCAGTTCTGTATGCGTAAAGATGCTAATATCAGTATAGCCATGAATTTACAGAATTAAGCCAAGCCAATATAAACACCTGCTATTGGTTTATAAACTAATGTATTTAAATTGGTGGCCATATCTATGCTACAGAGCCTATGTCAACATAGCTATGTCAGCAGAGCCCTTACTGTAGATGCAGTGTACACCAACAGAAGTTCTTCTGCTGACATACTAACACCCCTTCCCTCAGTGACTTTATCTAACTCACATAAACTCTCTTCTGTCATTGTAATTGTGTCTGGACAGGGATTTTTGTCAGCATAACTATGATGGCCGTGTGTGTGTGTGTGTGTGGTTTTTTTCACACACCTCACTGACAAAACTGAGAAAACTTTATAGAGTAGACCTGGCCTGTATGTAGTTTAAGCAAGACTTGACCCTATGCATCAAATTTGTGATTCGAATAAGTGAGTGTAAATCCATTTAAGTCTGTGGAGGTGGACCAGTGATGAATTTGGCCCAAGGACTATCTAAGGGAGAAGTAATAATTCATTTGGATCTCCAAGACCTCTGTTTTATTTGAAAATACACGAGCAGTAAGGCACAGTTTAGGATGACGAGACTAAATTAATTCCTGGAATAACTCTATGGAAATCAGTGGTGTTGCACCAGGGATGAATCTGGACTACAGTCTTTAGTTTCAAATGGGTAAATCTCTATTTTGATTTATACTTGCACCACTCAAAATGGCAGAATCAATTTGTCTGAAAACTGGTAAAACAAATTTGCTTTGGGCTATGACCTTATACGCCAGGATTCAGCCCAGACCAGATTTTTATGGTTGAATTATAAACCTCTAAAGAGCAGTTCTTGTTACAGAAGTGCTGACACAACCTTAACTCGAGCAGTGTGAATGGTGCGGCTATAATTTTATTAAACAGTAGGTACGGGTATCTGTGACAGCTAACAACTAGTGTATCTTGAATAGTAAATGCTGAACAGAGAAAAGTGCGGTGGTAGAGAGCTGTAATTAATGCTAAGAACTAATAGAAGGGCATCGATCAGCAGTTGAAATGTGAAGAACAGCTTTATCAGTTATTAAATCAATCAATTGGAATGTACTGGGCATGGAAGAGGTGCATGTGTGTGTCGCACAAGAAATTAATGCAAAGCAGATTATGATGCAGAGATATACATGTCAAATGTTCAACGGAAATGGTGTATTACAAGGCTGTCTCAGTTCTGTCAAGAAATGACACATCACATTATTCTAACTTTGTAATACAAGATTCAAGTTTTCCAGAAGGCATTAGAGGCATTTATTATAGTTACCTCTGACCTGATTTAAAGCAGAACTCGAGCCTTATTTTATTGTGTAGAACACTATTTTTTCACTTAACTAAACTTGTTCTGGTGGGTTTTTTGTTTGTTTGTTTGTTTGTTTGTTTGTTTTTTGGGGGGGGGGGGCGGAAGGAGGGTGAAACTGGAGGAACATGGGCAGTGAACTGAAATAGAAAATATTTGATAGGACAGAAAGCTAGTCTGATCCTAAATCCTGTACCTGGGTAAAAGTCCCATTAGGCTACATTCTGCCCAGTTTCTATTGAGGAAAGAGGGCTGGCACAGATATAACTCAGCAAAATCTGGCCCATTGATTTCAATGGTCAAATAAAGGCTTTAGAATTAGGTCAATAAGTGTTTTTCATTTATCTCCCTCTCAAAATTAACTAATTACAAAGCAAATACTCATTATTGTGAGCTGTTGGCTAATGATTCAGACTTCCTTGTAGATGCTTAAGACATTTTGCCTGATAGACAGATGCTTCTGTGGCTGTCTCTCCACAGCTGTAGGAAGCGAGTCTTGCAGCCCTGGTGAACATTCTGGCTCAGGCTCTGAAGAATAGGGATGGGGGTTTGGGATTCAGATCAAATATCTGCACAGTAATTTTTAATACACTAGCCCAAGCCCCACTAGCATGAATTTGTCAACTTGGACTGCAAGGCTCACTCCCAGCAGATGTGTAAACATACATTATGTGGCAATCAATTGAATTATCAATAAACCAAATGTATACACACATGAACAGGTGCAAATATCAGGTCTACTTCTGACATAAATGGGGCCAATAGAGTTGCTCCTTCTTTGGAGGAGTTTGCATTTGGCCCTTTTTCAAATTGAAGTAAAAAAGGATTAGGGACATTTAAATATTGCTGTCTGTCCAACAGACACACACAGACAATTGGACTTGGGTCGCTGTCTCATCTGACTTCAATCGACTCCATGGGTGTTACAGCTGGTAAATATTCAAAGTCCATGACTTGTTGGGCAGTTATAGTTACCCTTAAAGAAAGAATCAGTTCAGAGTACAACCATACAGAAATACATGTATCTAGAGCTTAATCTGTAATGAAAGAGGTGCCAGGGCCCAAACTAGGGTGGCCAGAGAGTGGCAGCTGCTCACTAGGTGCCCAGTTCTGAATGCAGTGCAGAAGTAAGGGTGGACTGTACTGATATTGCCACCCTTATTTCTGCACTGCTGCTGGTGGTAGCACTGCCTTCAGAGCTGAACGGCCGGAGAGCATTGGCTGCTGGCTGGGAGCCCAGAGTTTCTGGGCTATGCCAAGCCTCGAGGTGCCGGGGCTCAGCCACAGCAAGCTCCAGCACAAATTAAGCACTGCATATATCACTTTGATATCCATAGGTCAAGTGTCTATCAGGGGGCATAAAGCGTTAAACTCGATCACTTTTTAAAACCTTGCCAGGCTGTTGTATTGCTTAAGACCTCAACGCTCTAGGAAAAAAGAAAACATAGCTGCAGTCTCTCAGTTTCTTGGACTTTTGCATGTTCTTAAAAGAATATCTTAGCTAGGGGTAAATCCTGGCTCCACTGAAGTCAATGGCAAAACTCGGATTCAGTGGAGCCAGGACTTCAACCATGATGTTCAGTTCTCTTCTTTTTCTCAGTCCTAGACAAGGTGAGACATTTTACAACCAACCTAATTTACACTTTTCTTCATTTCAAGGCAGATTTTAAAAAAAAATCACTTTAACACTTAGGATAGCTATTTCTAGCTCTACTGTTTTAATAAGATTATTAGACTTTTGCTCTGTTCCAACAATCTGTCAAGCCAGAGTTCTGCTCCCATTTGGGTTTTCAACCACTAATCTCTATGTATTTTGTATGATTAATTTGCCAGACTTTAGATCTAAGATTCCACAACCAGGTCAACTTCAAAGACTAATTCCATAAATCTGAGGCTATATTAATCACACTTGAATAACTGGCACTTCTAGACAAATATATATATATATATATACACACACACACACACACACACACACACACACACACAGATAGGGAAGGTATCATGAGCTAGCAGCAGAGGGAGGAATACCTTTGTGAATCCTAAAACATACAACAACAAGCTAATGTCAAGATTGAGATCAAATGAAAAACAAAACATATTATAGCTGTTGTTTGAGAACAGAGAATGGTGGAAAATAAAACCTACCCTCCTTTACTCCCTGAAACTGTGCCCATTCCTACAACTTGAACCTTCTGAAAAGTTGGTTAAGTCTTTCATTAGTTTTTTAATAAACTTCAGGAGTTTTTGGAGTGGGGTGGGGGGTGCATGTGTGATGCTTTCTATATGTTCCTCAACATATGGAACAATGTCTATGTGCATTATAATTCCTTGATCCCCTTCAGAATTTTACACACCAGGTCCTTGGTCATTGCCTTGTGGATAATCATGCTCACCGCATATGTTCCTCTAGACTACCTGGGTGGCTACACTTATTGCCATCTCCACTACTACTTAGCTTTGTGGACCCTTGCAATAAACCCACAGCACTCTGTTTTCCAAACCTCACTGACAGCTTTTTCATCAGTATACCTCCTTACTCTTTTAGTGGTTCTTCTGGATCCCTAGTCTTCTGGCCTTCATGTCAGCTTTGTACAGCAGGGCATTCCAACATCTCTTTAGATTGCTCTGTCTCTAAAGACCACTACATGTGCAAATAAAGTCAGTCCTGGAATTGGAATTGTTTCCCAAGGCCCTATGCTAGTGATACATACAAATTAACAAATCTTTGGAATTAGTTTTAAACACCCATTGGTATGAGAGGTGAGCATCCTATAGCATTTAACTGCTACCTTAGAGTTTCATCAGCTCCATTGGATTCTTGCCTGGAGCAATCTGAAATGTTCTGCAAGATCAAGAATATATTTTTGACTTACTCTTCAGTGCAAGTCTAATGGGGGATTAATGGCAATGCACTCAAAAGCACTCAGGGGCTTATTCACCCCATTTTGACTCTATTGAATAGTTCATGGCAATCTGAAAGAGAATGTCACCATTTTAAGGTTATTTTAGCACCTCAGTATTCAATTACTAACAAGTACATACTTTAGCAAATCCAACATTTTGGGGTGCAGGTAACTTTGTTGCAAAACCAAGGTGCTTTACTGGAATATAATTTCTTAGGCTACGGCTACACTGATGGCGGCAAAGTCACTGCCGTTAGATCGATTTATCTGGATTGACTGAGCGGTCAGTGAAGACCTGCTCAGTCAATCAGAAATCGACGTACTAGGACCACCTTCACAAGTGGTGTAGCGCTGCGTCGACGGAAACGCGGTTCCCGTCGGTGCAGTGCAGGGAAGACGGCATGCAGAAGAGAAACAGAGAAGTCAACGGGAGTTACGCAAGTTTTTTGCATAGCTTGTGTAACTCACGTCAACTGCCTCTGAATCTCAGAGGTAAGTGTAGACAGGATCTTAGTGTCTGAGTCAGTGTCTTTCCTATCCATATCATAAATGATACACTTGCAAATTCTGCCACAATCATGGCAGTGCTTCAGTAGAATACAACCAGGACCCAAAATGTAGACCATCCAGTTGTGTTGTGGTCTGCAAATATTTGTTACCAGGGCTAATAAAAAAACCTTTGAATTCTACATTTTCTTTTCAGAAAATGGGGTTTTGTCAAAATTTAATTTTTCCTTGGAAAAGATTGATTTTGAGAGAATTTTCTATTGAGTTCTCAGACTGGGATTGGGAACATGAGGGGACCTCAGCTCCATGAGGCTTCACAGCAGCTCAGGAAGAACACAAAGATTAATGTCGGCCTGCAATGAAATGTTTCAATTCAGGTATATCAAAACATTTTGTTTTGATTGAAAACATAGAAATGAAAAAGATTGACACTGCTGTATCTAAAGTTTTTGGAACTTTCCATTTGACAAAAGTTGTAATAGTTTGATTTTTCATCCTGATTTGGGACAAAAGAATTGAAACATCAGTGTCTCAGGTCATGGCATCTGCACCTGCATTCCATCCTTGTGGCCTATCAAGGACACCCATTTTGAGGCTCCTGGCTCCCAGATGTCACCTCTCTTAAGTGCATCTCTCTCCCTCCTGACCAGAGTATTTCCAGGCTGCACAGTTCCCTGCCTCCACTGTAAATTCCTCAGCAAAATCAGACTGCCTAAGCAGGCCTGCTCTGCTTTCTCTTTGAAGGCTATGAACAAGGTAATTGTCACAGTTATAGGTTACCACACAGCTCTTTCTAAGCAAACACATTTATTCTTAAGGTAAAAGCATAAGAGAAAAAAGTTATAAAATAACAAAAGAACCTGCATTCATAGTAATAAGCTTACCAAAGATCATGCCCTGACCCCAACATATTTGATTGGTGAACACTCCTTCATACCCCATCAAGGGGTTTTTCTGTGGTCACAAGTTCAGAACAAGCACCCGCCATGAATCTGCAAGTACTGTTTTATCTAGTTTTGTGTCTGTGATCTGCAGAGAACATAAATAGGTAAAACAGCCAGACAGTGGATTTCTCCTCTTAACTTCAAAAGGATGGGTCCAGTGGTGGGTAATTTGCATTCCCCTCCTCCCAGTTATTTTCTTGGCATCCCACTCAACTAAAATCTCAGTCTTGTCTGGCCAATTATTTTAAGAGTCCTTTGAAGCTCATAGCACTTCCCAGGATTTACTTTAATCCTGTCTCCCTTTAAAGAAATGTATATACACTCCCACAATAATACATAAATACTAACATTTTTAACACAATGAACTCTGAAGATACTTGAACTTAATTCAATATGTTCTTTCTTAATTCAATATCTGTCCAGGATATTGCAGGAAATTGTCTCATCTGTCACAGTTGGAACTTTTCACAAGATTGAAATTCCATGTCTGATGTCTACTCCGGAGTTTAGCCAGAGCTTTCCAAACTTGTTGTTCACCCATTTTTAATCTGACCTTCTTCATTAACAGTCAAAATATTGTTTAAATGCTGCATATGTGAACAGAGTCCTCCTTTCTTTGCATTAGGTGTTTATTTGAAAAGATCAGATAGTTTGATTGTTCCTTTACATTGTTTCTCTCTTGTCAATTAAGTCAAATCAATCTCCACTCATATTCGAGGAGGTAATTGTTTTTATAAATGACTAATGTCAGGTCCCTCTTGCCTTCCAGCTTCCCTCAAAGCATGTATTTAACTTATTTTCTCCTCTTCCTTAAAACCTTGATCATCTTTTTCATGCCCCATTTACTGTTCATCTACTCTAATTTTGAAATATGTTGGCCATGTAAGTAAAATAAATACCTGACATAAAGGAAACTATTGTAGAGATTTATTCCTGCTGAGTTGGAACACAATGGAGTCTTCACAAATCTCTACTGGTCTCCATTTCAATGAAATGATGCCTCCAGTCTTGGAGCCTTATTCTATCTGTCGTATAGGTAACGTGGGCATAGGACAGATCCTCAGCTGATACATATTGGCATAGCTCTACTAAAATCAATAGAAGATTTACAGCAGATGAGGGACTAGCTAAGGAACTCAGTTTTGTTCAGTGGAATTCACCCTCAGGAAATCCTTCAGAGGACAGGTGGAGTTTTGAACCTCAAGCTTTGATGTTAAGATCACCGATGTTGTCAGTGTGCCACAGCAGGACTCCACAGAAAGTATGTTTGTGTCATGTTTACAGTATAAAATTTAATGCAGTCAAAATATTATTCACAAGATCTTAAAAGAGTAAAAATAAAGGCAGAATAAAAATATTTGTAATTTAGTAGATGAGTGATAGGAGAGATTGGAAATGAAGTCAAACAAATGTACCGTTTTATATATGTGAAGAAGAGATAAATAAATGGATTTGTGTTTTAAAGGGAAATAGCATTTTTTCTTGTATTATATCCTGGAACCTTTCATTACAACTAGCAGGCACCCAAGGAGAACACTGTCTGCACGTGACTGCAATGAATGAGTGCTCTAGGCACGCAATGCGTGCATAATTGTACCTTCTATAACTACATCTTTTTCCTCAGAGGAGCTTAAAGTCAATGGAGAACTCTCCAAGACAAGACTACAATCACTTACATGTTCTATTTTTGTTCTGGGTTCACAAGGTCTCTCTCCTTTGCAGATATCAATCTTTGATAAAATAATTGAGTATATACACTCGTATCTGTAACCCCCTGAGTGCAAGTGCCACTCCTCATGTACACTCAGGACATTCAGGTGTAGAAATGCCCAAAACAGGTAAATCATGTGTGTAGAGAATACTGCATGGTTCACACTGTGTGAATTCTACGGAAAATAGGAACATTACAGCCTATGAAAAAGTTTTACATGGGACATTTGGTTCATGCACCGCATTTCAGTAGAAATTGAAGGACGGTGAATGTTTTAAATAAAATTAAATTTAAAAAAAAACAAACCCTGCTTTTGGGGCCTGATTCTGACTTCATGCCAATATTACACTGGCATACTCCATTTTCAAAAGTGTTGTTCTTGACCTACACTGGTAAAAGTGGGATCAGAGACAGACATTTCTAGTGTAAATCTCAATGCAAACGAACACTGCAACTTAAAATGCTACCATGCTAAAATGCTACCAATGCTTAAGAGTTGAGGAAAAACAGTGAAAATGAAAAAGATTAGGGCATTATTTTTCTGTTGCAGGGTTTGAGCCCATTACAATATTTCAGAAATTGTCCAATAAAAATATCTCATTTGCTCCTAAGACAACTGGACAAATATCTACACAAACAATTAAATATTTCGGAATTTGTAAAATGTATGTTTACTCAATGAAAAGTATTTTAATCTGTGCTTCCACTCTCTGCCTGATGCTTGCTTAATTGCATGTCATTCTGTGGCAAATTTCAGGTTTGCTTGCATCATTTCCCAAAATTAAATTACTTGAAATGTATCCAATTGAGCTGCTCACTAGAATTCAAATCACAGGTAATCAGCAGGCACGAGATGGGTGGATAGATGGACATTGAGTTCAGAGCTGTGTAATGACTCTAGTCAAATTGAAGAAAGAGCACTCCCATTACTATGTGTACACATTTAAGCTTGATCAGTAATCTAAGGTACTGACCATTTTCATGACGTCAATGTGACACAGAGGCTCATTTTTGATCCACTAATGTGTGTCAGCAACTCTTGTCAGGCCTGACATACTCATTACACTTCACACACTGCTGTGATGATATTCATTTAAAAGGTGATATGTAATGTGTTGCTTGAAATCTAATAATACACTGGTCATTAATGTCACCGTGAAATGTTGTAACATCTCCATAGGTGAAATTATGGATACTCTGTGATGATATGTCCTGGACACTGTAAACAGATAAAAGTGACAAAACAGGTTTCTTCAACATAAAAGGAAAGAAAATATAGTGGCAGATACTCTGTCCAGGAAAGAGGGCTCTGACCTGCTGCTTCTGGGTCAGTCAGTGGCTAACCCTCCTGCAGGTATGTGAAGGGGAAGGTCTGACCCTAAGTGCATCCCAGTTCCAGAGGGCAATGGTAAGGAGGTATCAGGTAACGTGTTTCAGTTAGCCTGACCAATTTAGCGTACCTCACTTCACTATGTCTTAATCTGTATTTAAAAGGTGTCTTGTACTATGTCATTGCAAAACTAATAACTCACTGATCATTAATATTCTTGTATGATATATGCATGAGATGTACAAAAAGTTATGAATATGAGCTAAAATTACATTCTTAAAATGTATTTGGCAAGCAATGCATAAGCACAGTCTTCTTTAGACAAAGGATTGTGTATTTGATTCTCTGACCAGCCCAATCATCAGGTAGAGATTGTGAAGGTCAATTTACATACTAGGGAAACAAAGGTATCAAGCTAACAGGAGGGGGAGAAGACAGCGTGGCATCTAAACCCAGCAGGAGGGAGAAGCTTGGTCTGGGTTTTACTTTTCAAAGAACACATTTCCAAAGTTTACTGTTCTTTAAAGACAGGGGGGCTGAACCTCAAGTGATAAAAAATCGAATCAGCTGATTGCTCAATACAGTAATGTTATACAATGTCATTTATGAAAGCCTGTGACTCCCTTGTGATTAGTATCATTGTGAATTTTTATGTATTAACACTACATAAGGAATTATGAATGCTCATTAATATCATGCTTTACTGTCTGTGACTCAAACAAAGGGAGAAACAGGTCTCTCCCATATAGGAGAGAATGTCACAGCTATCTGTCTGTCCCCAGAGAAATTAAACAAGGTATGATAAAAAACAATGGAAGCCCTGTTTACATAGAAATCAGCAGGGGGATGAGAAACAATAGGAAGGGAAAAATAGCATGAGAGCATTCTTGGCTCTTGAAGCAAGGTTGATGGACTTTGAGAGAGATACTTTTCAAAAGTTTACTGGACTATAAAGGGAGGGGTAGAAAACCCTTAAGTTATCCATCATTAGACAGACACAAGGGAACCAAGCTCTTGCAAGCTTAGAAAGATGGGTCCTTCCACCAAAGGGGGAGAGGGAGTGGAGATGAAATCTCTGGGAACTGAATGTAGGTGAGAAACCTGCTTAGGCAAAGATCTTTTACCTAGAAAGAAAAAGGAAGTCAGCACCTTGTACTTCTGTGGAAGGTTCTGACTGGAAGGAAGAATTACTGGTGAGAAAAAACAAACAAACAAAAAAAGCCTTTGCTTTTCCACATTAAGCTTTAGACCTTTAGATGCATGTTTCATTTTTTATTTGCTTGTAATCCTTTCTAACTTTATTCCTTTTACTGGGCATCACTTAACCTTTGTCTTATTTGTTAATAAATTTGTTTTATATTTACTAGAAACCAACTCAGTGCTGTGTTCAAATGGAGGGGTATATTTACTCCTGTTAAGTTAATAAGCTGTGATGTGTTTTTGTCTCTTTAAAGGAACAAATAGACCTTATTATTTTTTCACTGAGCAGGAAAGGACTGGACATTGCAAAGCACATGGTTTTGGGAAAATTCAGTACTAGGTGTGTCTTGGGGTCACCTTGCTGGTTGTAACCAAGACTGGTTGAAGACAGTTTGGGGCTGTAGATAGGCTGTTGGGGTCAGCTACTGAACCAGAGTTGAATGGAGACACAGTGTGTGTGACCTGCATGTGTATTACTGACTTTGAGCACGCCAGGCAGAGAGCTACAGAACCAAAGAATTGTTAAGATACCCAGGGTTGAAGGGCAAATGATGACACAACTCTTCACTGGTGACAGTAAGATTCTGAAACTCTATTTTAATGGCCTAGATCCCTAACTGCACATGCTGTAGATGAAAAAAACCCAAACAGACTAAGAATATTCCTTGTGTCATCTAGAGGGGCAGCACAAAAAGCCTGGGCTGATGACAATAGGAGTTGATAGTCAACTTCAGCAATGGAAGTGAACAGTGGAGCAGCAATTATTTAACTAATAAAAAGCTTATAAAAGTAACTACAAAGAAGACACAACCCATTATTTCAGGAAAGTACACTTGTGCAACAAACATATTCAGGGTAGCTGATTACCCTCCTTTGGGGCCCTTACATACATGTTATTGATTTATTTTTAACATGTGTTTACCTGAAAGGAGTTGTATGTATTTTATCCTTTATTTTAAAATGTATAATGGCTTGTATGACAATCATTTGGGAGAAAAATGTATAGGAGCAGTATCCCCTTCTTAAATTTATAATTCTTATTTACTTATTTGTTTATTTAAAAATGATCCAATAATTGAAGGAACTGATCTCTGGCCAAAGTTCACTTTTCAAGATGAAATTAGATATTTGAACTCATTCAACTAAAAAAACAAACAAAGTTGAGGCTGTCACTGAGGGGGAAAGTTGAAATTGGATAGCTTATAATAATGTTTAAGTACATTGCTCAGTTAGCTGAGCCTATTTATATAAACTGGGGTTTCATCAGCTAGAAATGGCATAGAAGGAGAAAGATCTGGGTATATTCCTTGATTACAGGATGAATATGAGACACCAATGTGATGTGATCATGAAGAAGGTAAATTCAATACCATGATGTGTCAGGTGAGATATTTCCAGTAGAGATAAGGAAGTATTAATGTTATTGTACAAGGCACTTGTTTGGATTACTGTGCAATTCTGGTCACCCATTTCAAAAAAGAAAGTTTAGGAGAATGGAGAGTCTGAGAGGTTGGTTTCCTTAGACTAGCAAAACAAAGGCTTAGAGGGGATATGAATGCTGACTATAAATATATCTGGGGGAAAAAAAACAATTTAAGCTAAAAGATAATGTTGGCAAAACAACAAATGGATGTAAACCATGAATAAACTTAGTCTGGAAATTTGAAGAAGGTTACTTACCATTGGAGGAGTGATGTTCTAGAACAACTTCCCAATAGGAGTAGTGGGAGCAAACAACCTAAGTAGTTTTAAAATGGAGATTGAAAAATGTATTAATGGGATTGTATTGTTGGGGTTGCCTATGATAGCAGGGGATTGGCTCGATGACCAAGGAGTTTCTTTCCAGTTCTATTCCTATGGTATAGGTGGTGATTCCTCATGGAGAATTTATACATCAGAGTGTCACAGGATGGGTCAAATTTTGTCTTCCTCAAAACAGCCAGATCATTGTCTGATAAGAAAAAATGCAATATCTTGGCCATTAACAGTTATTTTTGCCACCCTGGCTACTTGACTGTCCAGTAGTGTTGAGGAGTCCAAAAGTCCCCAAGGATATGAACCTACTTATTCACACCAGGCACCCTTGGACGGGGTTATAGATGATGCAGGTTCTTCAGACCGCTTCCTGCTCCTTACTAGCATCACCTCAGTCTTGTTTCAGCATTACCTGATTGCTCATAATGAAGGTTCTGATTTTGATAGGACACTGAGAAATCAGGGACTTGGACTCTTTACATTTGAACTAAAGCACATGTAGAGAGGGATGTTGTCTGCATACAGCTGGCACGTTAGCCTGTATTATTTCACAAGCTCTCCCAATGTCATCAAATAGGTACAAGATAGAGAATTTAGCTTTGTGGGACTTTGTAGCTAAGGGGTTTGGAGGTGGATGAACAGTTACAATAACAACTACAAGAAGTTTGTCTAAGGGGACTATTAGTTAGGACTATTCAGGGCATTTACATTCACCTCTGAAGCTTTCTGGGGGCAGGATAGGAATATTTGTACTCCACCATATCGAGTACCATACAAAGACTCAGCCCGACGAATGTGGATATACTTCCTCAACAGTGGCCTAGTGTATATTACCATATATATCAGTGGCTGGTCCCAATGACTATGTAGCCTACTACTATCTCACAATTAAAGGAGTTCCCCTTTACCTCAGTTGGAAGGGGCCTGTGCTTTTGGTGTTGAATGTCATAAGATCAGTCCCATCTGACAATCATTGTTTTTATGTATATGCAACCACGGTTTGTTACATGTGGAAAGAAGACAGGATCCAGCATTCTGGTTTCTGGCACGTGACACTGGAGTCTTTTTTTTATTTTTTTTTTTCAATTAGTTGCCTTAATACTACAACCCTTACTCAGGCACAACTCCCACAAAGAACAGAGGAATAGAGATCACACCTACACAGCGAGGATAAGAGAAAAATAGCAAGAAATTATCCAGAGGTCAGAGTTAATGTATTGTAAATTGATTACAATTAAGCTTGTTTGAAGTGAGGCTATGAATAAAAGATGACAAACTAAGCATCTGAGCAAAAATGCACAAGTATCAGAAAAGATGAAAGAAATCGATATAATTAAATCATTCAAAACATATCACTTACCAGATTTCTAAGAGATCCCATTATTGCAGTAGTTATAGTTAGTTCAGATTAATTGGGAAACATTTTGTTAGTTATCACAGTAAATGATAGGATGTTTACATGTTATTACAAAAATCTTATAGTTCATAAGATAAGCGCTTTAAATTAGATGTTTCTGGTTGAGGGATCCTGGATGGATAAAGAATGCATTTTGTTTTATATACATCTGGAGTATGGAGCTGGAATGAGACAAAGGAATTATAAAGAAAACATTTAACCAAGCCTTTTTCTTATACTAATATAGTTATAAATCTTGGTTGACATGTGCAAATATTATGAATAATTTTGGAGGGTCCAACACTTATGAATAATTGAGGCTACCTAATGAAATAAATACATTCACACCATGTAACTCAGCTTTTTTTTCCCCTTCACCATATAACACAAGCCCACCTACATCACTGCATAAAAAAATTCTCTTCAAAGGAAACAGGGACAGCCTTATTTAAAGACGCTTAGAGGACAATTAGTTCCTCAGGCTATGTTCCTATTTTGAAAGACACAGAGGAGAATATATAGGAGCCAGCAGCATATGTGAAATTATGAAATGGGGAATCTGGTTTTATTTTATCTGAAGCACAAATTAGTCATTTTGCAAATATATCTTGCAGTATAAATTTACCATCTGAACTGGTGTCATGTATGGAATTGTTTTTCCATTTAAGCCAGAAGCCATGTTGCAGTGTCTCAAAGGTGTCTTTTCTTGTTAACAGTATCTGTTTCCAGATTAACAAAGAAAACTTTCCTTTTGAAATACCCTTTCTGAACCTTAAAGGGCAGTTATGGGCAGAAAATTGACTGTAAACATACCATTTCCATAGTCAACAGATCTGAGTCCAAGCACTGTAAAAATGTATTCATTCAACTTGAATGTTCCTCCTACGATAATTAAAATATGATTTCTTGTAATCTGTGAAGGGGAAGAGCAGTGTTATTTAAGGTTTTTATATTGTTAAAATAGATTTCAACTGGAAAAATAGAACTGTTCTGTGACATTTAGTCATGCATACAGAAAATACTTAGAATGATTCCATGCATATTTTAACAGATCATTCTGACAGGAATTAACATTGATCAGAAAAGGCAAGTGAATGAAAGACAGAAAGATGGATAGATTTATGTGCCAACGGGTTGTAACTTTATTGACAATGGGGAGGGATGCTATCCAGTCTGCAAAGATTTGAGGTCTCCCCTTTGTCTTGCAGGCAAAAGGGCCTTCAGCCAAATCCCAGGTCTCATGTATAATCTGCTGGGTGATCCTTTGAGCCTTTATCCGCACTGGACACCAGCCAGAAGTTGTGATGAACTGAACATACTTTTAACCTAAACTCTGCCTCTGCAATGCTGTGAGGAAGCCATCTCCACTCCCCCCTCACAAGATTCCTGCCAATTTGGCCCTATAGGAGAAATTCCTTCCTTATCCAAAAAGCAAGTGATCAGTCAGATGTCTCAACTACAGGAAGAAAGGATGGGGCAGCAGTACAGCCAGATGGCTCCTAGTTGCTTGGGCAAGTTTTAAATTGAGGGGAGGGGTCTGTGCGAGCCCATCAGCTTCTATTATCCCCTGGTTGGAGAAAATAAACAGGATTCTATAGGAGACACCTAACCCTCCTACCAACAATTAAAAAAAAGTAAGTGTCTAGGTCCCCCTTCCGCATCTATCGTCGGAGTAGTCAGGTGGGTAAATACCAAAACTCAGAATAAAGCAAAACAAGGAACGATTTATTCAGGGGGCAAATAACAAATGAGGGGGTCACTTGCGGATTTAACAAGATGGAGCTTAACTCCAGATTCCTTCCCAACTTAAACCTAAACTACTGTGGCAAATGGCCAGCTTCACCCTAGTGGGTCGCACACTCCTGCCTCTTGTAATGGACCAGGGCGCCACCAGTTACCCCATCTCTCCAGGGAGGGGGTAGGGACCCAGGCCTACCCGCTTCTCCAGGTCCCAGCCCAGGGGCCCTATGCGTAGCAGCTATGTGCTGCTGGCACCGTACTCACAGCTGCAGTCTTTTCCCCTGAGCTAATTTCCCCCCTCAGTCCTTCTGGCTTCTCAGGCCCTGCTTCCTTGCTGCCTCAGCACAGACTATAAAATCGTGGCCATGGCCCTCTCCCTGAGGCTGGGGTCCGTGCTGCAGGACATGGTCCATCCTGACCAGACCTACACTGTCCAGGGATGCACCATCCTTGATAACCTCTATCTGGTCCGGGACCTCCTGGAGCTTGGATGTAGGGATGGCCTGTTGTTTGCTCTCCTGTCCCTGGATCAGGAGAAGGCGTTCAACAGGATGGACCACGGGTATCTCCTGGGCACCCTGCAGGCATTTGGCTTTGGGCCCCGCTTCATGTGTTTTCTCCGGGTGCTGTACGCCTCCGCACAGTGCCTGGCCAAGCTCATCTGGAACCTGACCAAACTGGTCAGCTTCAGGTGAGGAGTGCACCAAGGCTGCCAACTGTCGGGCCAGCTGTACACTCTGGCCACAGAGCGCTTCCTCTGTCTCCTCCGCCAGAGGCTGACGGGATTGGTGCCCCTTGAGCCAGACCTGTGGCTGGTCCTGTCAATTGTACACAGATGACGTACTCCTCACGGTCTAGGACCCAGGCGAGTTAGAATGGCTGGAGGCCTGCCTCGCCATCTATTCGGCAGCCTCCTCCACCCAGATCAACTGGGTCAAGAGCTCTGGCCTGATGGTAGGGTCTGGGTGGCAGACGAGCTCCCTCCTACCCATGCTTCAAGTCATCTGGTGGAGCAGGGGTCCGCTGCTCTATCTGAGCGTTTACCTTTCTGCCATCCATCCCTCCCCGGCAGAGAACTGGCAAGACTTGGAAGACAGAGTGTCTGAGTGGCTGCGGAGATGGACAGGGCTGATCCGGTGCCTCTTCCTTCGGGGGAGGGCACTGGTGCTCAACCAGCTACTCCTGTCCACGCTCTGGCACCAGCTCAACACCCTAGTTCCAACCCCAAGCTTCCTGGCCCACCTCCAGAAGACAATTCTGGAGTTCTTTTGGCCAGGACTGCACAGGGTCTCTGCAGGGATCCTGAGTCTTCCCCTGGAGGACGGAGGGCAGGGCCGGACCTGTGCTGTCTCCACAGCCAGGTCCACACCTTCCGCCTCCAGACCTTTCAGAGACTCCTTTACGGTGCAGGTAGTCCAGCGTGGAGCCACTTGGCGCCCACCTTCCTCCGCCGCCTCCAAGGGCTCCGATATAATTGGCAGCTCTTTTATCTCCATCTGAGAGGTCTTCTGTGAGACCTCTCCAAGCTGCCGGTCTTCTACCAGGACCTCCTCCAGCCCTGGAGGCTGGTCTCGGCCTCCAGGCCCCTTGTGGTCACCAAGGGGGAGGGTCTTCTCACGGAGCCCCTGCTACACCACCCCCAGCTCTGTGTGCAGGTGGCGCAGACCTCTTCGGTGCAACAGAGGTTGGTCCTGGTAGAAGTCATCAAGATCAGAGATCTTCTGAACTACGACTGTGGGGACTGGGTGGACCCCCAGGTGCTGGTTCAGCGCATTGGGGTCTCCACCCTTCAAACCCCCCGGTGCGTACTCCAGGAAGTGAGGGCAGCCTTGCCCCCACTGCTCGGGTTTACCTTGAGCGGGTCTTGCGAGAGGGCACTCCCCACCCCCTCTCAGTCTCAGCCCTCTGATGCTTTCCATTGGGCCTCGGCCCTGCGAGCCCTCCCAGCCTCCCTCTCCCCATGCACCGAGCTGGCTGCATGACCTGCAGTTGGTCCTCTTTCTAACCGCACTGAGGGACCATCTCTACACACTCATGCTGCACATCCTTCACTTCCTCGCCCTCATGTCCCGTCCTGACACCAAGTAGTGGGACCTGATGCCACCTGTGGAGGGTGAGGACCCCCAGTGGGCCAGTCTGTACTCCACCCTGAACCCACGACCCATCGGAGACATCCGTTGGTGGCTTCTTCATGGAGCCGTAAGCATGGGGGTGTACTTGGCGCGGTTCATCCCTCACCCCGACACCTGCCACTATTGCAGCGAGGGAGACTCTGCCGCACATCTATCTCAAGCAAGCCAGGTTGCAGCCCTGTTCCAGCTCCTCCGGAACCTCCTGTTGAGGTTCTGGCTGTACTTCTCACCACACCTGTTTGTCTACGCACACTCCATCCGTGGCCCCACAAAGTCACGGGCCCTCCTCGTCAACCTCCTTCTAGCCCCTGGCTGAAATGGCCATCTAAAAGACCAGAGAGAGGAAGTTGGCTGGGGGTGTGCTCTGTGACTGTGGGGCCTACTTCCATTCCCTTGTGCACTCGTGCATCTGGGCAGAGTTCCTTTGGGCAGCGTCCATTAGCTCCCTTGATACCTTCTGGGGGCAGTGGACGCTGTCCGGGGTTCTCTGCTAGGCGTCCTATTCTGGCTCCCTTCATTTGACCCTGTAACCCCCACACCCCTTCCTGGTTTTTTCATTAGTTTTTCCCCGTAATTAATTGTATCCCAGGTCCAGTGACTCCTCCCCTTAGGCTGGGGGAGGGGCCTTTAGCTTGCGCCTGCCCACTTCCTGGATCACAAATAGGACCATTCTCCTACTGCCCTCTGCCCTTGCTATGTCACACTACCCAGGCCCAAAGTTAATAAGAACTACTCAAGGTCTTTCTTCACCCTCCTGGGGCATTGTTCACGACTCCCAGGATGATGAGCCAGGAACTCAGGATCTGATGATGGACTCAGGAACCACAGTAGGTAATCTGATCTTCCGTGATGTTCTTCCTAGAAGCTTCTCTTCTTCTCTCCACGACTCCTGCGCATGACGACACCTTGCTGCCTCTAGAGCGGACAGCCCCGAGCTGACTGGCTCCCTACAATTTATGGAGTCCTGTTGCCAGGCAGATCACGCTCCTTTCCACCTGACCTTTCCCGCCTTTTTCCCAGAAAAGGCTGGAAACACTTGGGAAGAAGACCTCCAAGATGGAGTCCTAGTTGTTCTTTCGCCATTTCAAAATGGCAATCAGCTTAAACATTTCAATTAATTAACATAATTCCCACACTGACGATTTTACCCATAAGGAACAGGGAACATAATACAAGGGTATTCTCAACTAAACATCCCCCCAAACCGGCTGATGGATGGGAGAGAAGCCCCTCCCCTAGGCATATTCCCACGTTACACTTTGAGGCACAAAGAGTGGTTCGACTCAAGTATATCTGGATATGAGTTTTTCCCTCTCCCTCCCAAGAGCTGGCCAAACTTTCTTCCTGTTGAGGCGGAGAGGGGCACTCTCTGGCAAGCATTCATATTCTGCATATATTCAATATTACTGAATGGGTAGAAATAGTTAATCAGGACACCCATCCTGAAATCACAACAGGCCAGATTTTCAGTTGATGTAAATTGGTAGAGTTCTATTGAAATCAATGGTTCTATGTCAGTTTGCACAGTTTTCTGTTGAAAATTTGACCCATATATTATTTTGTTAAAGAAGAAATTCAATATATCATTTTGGGGTATATTTAGGTTTCATATCTCAGGTAATTCAAATATAAGTAGGTTAGCTCTGTACTGACACATACTTGGTTGAAGTTTTTTCATAAATTTTCACTGGAAGAAAATTTCCTCTCATAATTAACCAATATTCAATATAAATCTAGGACATAATATAAATCTTGGGACTTTTGAATTAGAATTGAGGACTCATCTAAGCTGTCCCTTGTCCCCCACCTGACTGTATATCTAATATTTATCTCAACTCAACTGAAGAATCCTGGAAGGTTTTAATAACACAAGAAACAAACCTCCTAACTGCCTTATACATGACTGATGTTGCACATTTTGTGCCAAATTCAGAGACGGTGTATAAACTGATTAAAGTTATACTCCCTTACATGTACTCAGACTCCTTTACACTCAATGAGATTTTCAGATCTAATTGCTCATGCATAAGTGAATGTAAGGGGTCAAAGTTAGCTTAAATGACATGCCAAGCAGTCAGAAGATGGTGTAAGTTATAATATGGGTTGTCCTAATTTGTCTGACACTTTCTTACACCCTCCTGTTTGTAGCTTTTTGTGTGATTGCCCTGCCCCCGTCTTTTTTGGACTCTGAACTTCTGAGTAATACCACCTCATATTCTGACAGATTCAGAGATGGAAAGTGGGAGGTGTAAGTTACATGTTGTGAAGTCACTGTTAGTCCGATGGAGTTTAAAGAACATGACATTGGTGAATTGTATGTACACTGTGAGGGCAGCAGAAGGTGTAAATCATATCTACCGCGACTCCTTTTATATTTTAGAAGGCAGGTTCCCAACACTTTCTGTAAAAAATCAGGCCCCTTTAAGGAGTCCCAAGTAGAATTGGTTGGGAATTTTTCAACAAAACTAAAATGCAAATTCATCAAAAATGAAACTGTTTATGAAACAGTCTCAAGTTTGACAAAACACCTAACTCAAAAAAATATTTGGTTAAAAATAACATTTTGAGATTATAGGATCATCATTACTTTTCATTTAAAAATTTTAGTAAATTTAGACTAAAAAGGTTTTAAAATGGAGGGGGAGTGAAAAATGAAATAAATCATTTTGATTGGTTGAAACTGACTTTTTCAGACTTTTGATTTGTGAAAATTTTCTAGATTTCAAATTTTTCATCTAATTCAAGATGGATATTTTTTTTAAATGTCAAAAATTCTTGGATGGAAAAGCTTTCCTTTCCTGCCTTAATCACAAGATGGGCACCTGAAATAATAATTAGACCTCATAACAATTTTAGGCTTATAAGGGTATGTCTACACTGCAATTAAACACCTGGAGCTGGTCCATGTCTGCTGAATTGGGCTTGCTTTGGGTGTTTAATTGTAGTATAGACGTTTGAGTTTGGGATGGCTCCTGCATGAGGGGAGGATCCCAGAACTCAGGCTTCAGCCCAAGCCTGAATGTCTACACTGCAGTTTTATAGCCCCATAATCAGAGTCAGCTGACATGGGCCAGTCACAGGTGTTTAATCGCAGCGTAGAAATATCCCAAGTGTGGTTTAAGTTTGAGGAGCTGCTACCACCTGTTATTACTAATACTTGTAGTTCTGAGTTTTTCCCAAGATTTTAGAAGCAAACATTTTACTCTGTGATGACAAAGATTTATTTTTCCCTAATAGCATACAAATAGTAAATGTGCAAAGTATGACTGTCATTAAAACTCTCAATAATTTAATTTGTACTTACAACAGTTCAGGTCCAGATACCCCCATCCTACTGGAAAACCTATGGGAGATGGTCAAGAGAAGAGGAAATATCAGGAAAGTTCTCTCTGTATATTGTCTTCTAAATTATTTTGTTGTGAAGAGGGCGTTGCCCCTCATCAAACCCTCATAAAGAAGCGGAGGATTTGACTCCTATACCCTACAGGCAGTGCTTAATTTGTAATGAAAGAGGTGCCAGGGCTCAAGCAATTTTTTTCATTTTCACAACTCATACAGCAAGCCTAGAGGTGCCAGGACTCCACCCTCGCACAAATTAAGCACTGCCTACAGATTCCTAAACTCTGCTGGAAGCTCTAGAGCCTCCTGTATACATTGGCTTCATGGCAGACCACCACTGCCTGTGGCTTTCCCAGAGAATCTCTTTAAATTGCCGGAGTTTGATTAGGTTTCCCTTTTCTGTGTGTGTGTGTGTGTGTGTGTGTGTGTGTGTGTAATGGGGGAATAAAACATATCCTTTTTATATCCCCACACATCAGTCCTGGACTGTATGAAGAGACATCAGTGTGAGGTCCTAGGAAAGGGGGTAATCGGAGGTGGCTGACTTGTTTCTCATCAGGGGTCTGTGAGAAACGAACGGATCTTAATTTTGTAATTGTTCTAGTCTGTCTCGAACTACAGCTGACTCTGAAAAACCCCAGCCCAAAAAAATGTAAGAAGCACTTAACTCTTCAAAGGTTTCTGTGACAGATATGGCAGTTTCCTGCAATATCCTTGAAACACCTTACTATATTTATTTCATATATTATTTTGATCTGGGATTATATGTAAATTATCTGGGTGGTGATGTCACAAATGTAAGACTGGCAGGTCAATATACTATATTGAAAAACTTCCTTGCAAGTATGGACTTTTGGGACAATAAGTGTGAGATGGATTTACCATCAATTCCCTAAGGAGAGATTTATGCAAATTGCCCAACTCATGTTATGCAAAAAAACAGCCTTTTGAATCTACTCCCTGAGAGGAGGGGTCACTGTCTTCTGATAACCTGTTATAGAAGGCCAAGATCAAAAGCCCAAGCTGTATAAAGAAATGGTTGCTCTTGTCCAGCCTTTATTATGGTTCTGGATCTAAGATGTATATGAATTTGTAACCATGGGGAAAACCCAGTTATGGATTTTGTAGTACTAAAACCTACTTGAGCTCTATGTAGGAGTTGGGTTTACATCTGGTATGCTTTTTGATATAGTATGAACATGTGTAGGTTCCTTTATTGTTTCAATATGGTTTCTCTGTTATGATTTTACCTTAAGAATAAATGTGCTTGAGTAACATGTAACTTCTGGCAATTTACTGGTCATAGCTCAAAGTGTAGGCATGGGCCTGTTTAGGCAATATTGCTTGTTGAGGATATCATGGTGTAAGGTATGCAGTCTTAAAACTCCAAGTTAGGAGGAAAAGAGATGAGGGTGTCTTCCCAAGAGAGGAGGCAACTAGGAGTTGGAAGCCTTTAAATGGGTGCACTCAATGGACCCAGGAGGGTGAATAAAGGTGCGGTTATCCTGAAACTGTGAAAGTTACTATAGAAACAGATTCCTGAAAGATCAGTAGATCACTCTGGCAAAAATTATTAGTGGTGATGTGGTCTGGAAATAAACAAGTTTGTTGTTGAAATGCTATCTGATACATATAGCCCTGGTAGCATAGGAGGAGGTTATCCAGAAATTGTTAAGATGATACTTCCAAGAATTTCCTGAAACTAGTCAACAAGGTGTTGATAGTTTGTCTCTCAAAAGATTGGCTAGTTAGCTAGGCAGTGAACTTGAAAAGGGAATTAGCATTTAAAAGTTAAGCCTCAGAATCCAAAGGAACAGATTGCATTTTGAGATGACAGCAAGAAACTTTGTCTGTACAATTCCCTGAGTAATATCTAGGAATTATTTCTAAAACATTTTCTTACCTAATATATTTTTTCTTTAACCAAGATTTTTGCTAGATTGCAAAGTCTTGCAACATATTTACTTCAAGTAGTTAATATTTCATTTGCAAACATTTCTATGTGAGATAACTCTTATTAATAAAAACGTATTATTAATCAAGCATTCCCCATGCACTTCACTTTGAGGTAGCAGGAAAGTGTGCATGCCCCCATGATACTGAGAGCTATGTTGGCAGGAGCGTAACTCCTTGTAGGGAGACTGACAAGAATGGAAGACAATGGTGAAGGACCCTATGTCTACATGACATAGAGGGACATAAAGAGAGATTATTAATAAGCGGAAAGATACTGATGCTTATGGATTTGTTCACATTCTGAATATTATCCATTTATCCAATATCATCTATACATAGCAACAAATAATACTTCGCTCTTATATTAGCTCTTTATATATCTATATCTATATATCACTAGATTTCAAAGCACTTTAAAAAGGAAGTCTGTATTGTTATTCCCATTTTACAGATGGGGAAACCGAGGCTTTAAGAGGTGAAGTGACTTGCCCAAGGTCTCCCAGAAGGCCTCTTGCAAAACCAGGAATAGAACCCAGATTTCCTGAGTCCTAATCCAGTACACAAATCATATATTTTTTCCACAGTCAACACATCATACAATTTGTTATTCCATTTATTAACTGAAATGATGTTAGGAGAATTTCATTCTGAGTAGAGCTGTTCAGGAATTATCCATTGGGATGGTTTTCTGATGGAAAATGCAGTTTCTGTGGAAAAATCAAAATTCTGATTTTGCCAAAAGTGTTCTATTTTCTGTCAGGAAAACCTACATAAAATATTTAATTTGCGGTCTGCTAGCCCTGATTTGAAATATTTGGGTTTTTTAACTGATCCAAAACATTTAGTTTCAAGTTAGTTCAGCAAAACATTAAATAGCATTTCTCATGTAGTGCAGTGCCTTCTGGGATTTGTAGTTTGGGTTCCCATTCTCCTATGGGCTGGACTGCCTGGAAGACTACATCACCCACAATGCCATGTGAATTTTCCACTAACTGAGCTGTGTCATGCATCAGGGGAATAACATGATTCTTGGTGTACTATGGAAGATATAGTCTGATTAGGGAGTCTGGCCCATAGGAGAAAGCATGGTGACATTGAGCTTCTGAACTACAATTCTGATAAGGCTATGCACCACTCTGAGAAATGCTGTTTAATATTGAACTGACTCAGAGTGAAGTGTTTCATTTAGTCAGTTCATTAAACCAAAATGAAGCATTTAAATTTCAGGCATGTCAATGTTCAATTGCAATTAAAAATGTCCAAACAATATGTTTAGACATTTCTGAAACAAACACTTCAAAATTTCCATCCCATGAAAAATTTCAACTTTTTGTCCTGATGTGGGATGAAAACAAATATTGAAATGTCAGTGTTGCCCACTGAAATGGAAATTCTGAGGTTTGATATGAGATTAACATCACTCTGGCTTGTAAAAGAGGCTACTGTGAAAGGGATCAGTATTGATCTCACCATCTGGGCACAAGCAAGTCCAGGAGTGAGATGAATTTGCTTAGTGGAAATATAAGCATAATTAAATATAGGTTCCTAGAACTGTTTGGCAACATTTTCACCACATACACTAGAAAATATCAGTTTTGCCAATGACTCTCGAGCATTAATCTGAGTTTAGTGCTCTGGGTCTAAAGCTCAATCCAGCTCCCACTGAAGCAATGGAAAGGCTCCCATTGAATTAAGTAAGAACTGAATCAAATCCCTAAAGAGCAAATGGACATCAACAAATGTTGTATAAAGTGATGTGATTACATAATTAATTAAGATGTGCAGATGGAGGCCTTAGGGAAATATTTTATGAATGCTAGATCAGAGATTATTTTAAATTCATTACAAATTATAGCTATCCTTCAACCTATCAATATAGTAATCTTCTGGTTTAGAACAATCTGAAAAATAACAATGAACACAATTTGGTTATTGACTCTTTTGTAATATTAGACTTGAGTTCTAGCTTATTGGAGGCCTGATACAACTGAAGTCAACAGAATGACTGCAGTGCAAGGTCTTCCATCAATTTAAGAACACATGGACTAGACATTTAGTCATCTACATTGTTTCTGATTTTGATTATATAACATTGACTGTTATTTCATTGTTTCTGATACTATTATAATATCTTACAGGATACATATCTTACACATATACATACATACATATCTTACACATATACATAAGATACAGGATATCTTACAGGATTTAGGATACATATCTTACAGGATGCATAGTTTCATATATTCTGTAAGACTGAAATAATAGTCAATGAATCAGAAACAATACAAAACCCTGTGAATTGACTATTATTTCATAGCAGCATTACACATGAAGCTATAAGCTGAAATCATGACTAAAAGTATGTTTTCCAGATAACCTGACACCTCAGCCAGATGTAAACAAAGCTGATGGGCTATTACCTGCTAAGTGGCCATTCTTTGGCAGTAAATGCAGCAAGGGCAACAATTTTACATCTTAGCAAAGAAACAGCATGGAGTCGCCTTCCACACAGACTGCCTGTCACCTTTCTCCCAGATGGAAATGCTTCTCAAAGGAGGGACAAGACTATAAAAAGAAGGGGCAGACACTACAAGATACCCCTCTCTTTCTCCCTGCCCATCACATTCTCTGCATCTGAGAAGATAAAAGAAACTGCCACTGGACTTTGGGGGAGGGATCGGTTTGGTCTGAGAGTTTGGTCTGTAATCTGCTGGAACACGTTGGGAGAAAGTTTGCTTTGCAACTAGATTAATTTCTTAAGTAGATACTAGTAAGTGTTTTATCTTAATTTTTCTTGTAACATCTCTGACTTTTATGCCTCTTCACTTGCAATCACTGAAAATCTATCTTTGTTGTTAATAAGCTTGTTTTACCGTTTTATCTAATCCAGTGTGTTTTATCGGAAGTGTCTGGGTAACTATTTCAGATAATAAACTGTCACATTCCCTTAAAGGCATAACTGATTTATTATTTTTATACTGTCCAGGAGAGGGCTGGGCAGTATAGGACACACATTTCTGGGGGAAGATCTGGGACTGGGGTGTGTGTTGAGGTCACCCTGCAGCATAACCAAGGTTGGTGAGGCCCAAGGTGTAGCTGGCAGGCTGCAGTTACACACAAACACTCAGGGTGTGGCTTGCATGCTGGAAGGCTGTTTGTGTGTGGCCCAGGTGGGAGCTAATACAGCAAGGCATTTTGAGGCACTCAAGGTTGCAAAACAGGTGACCCAGCCCCCCACTAGTCTGGATTGTGCCACAATATGTCCACAGTGTTTTGTATTTTTTCTAATTTTGATTGTGATATGACATCTCCCTTTACAAATATGATGGAGCTCAGTTATAGCAATTTTAAACCTATTAGTAGTATCAAAATAAAAAAAACCCCTTATAGTTCTTTGTATAGGGGAAAGAGACATTAATGGGAAAGAGAATTGTTCTTTTGACATACTTTTTTTTCCATATGCTGAATGATTAACAAATATAGGGTTGTTCACTGTAAAATAAAATCTTCTTTTTGAAAATCTGGAATATATCTGGGAGAAAGTGCAGAGAATTGCACACATTTTGTTTGGAGAATGTTGGTGGGAACTGTGATTAAAGGATTAAACTGAATCTTCAGGATACTGCTCTACTCCGGGGTTGGTGCAGGTGGAGTTCAGACACAGGACCCCTGCCTTTGCCCCCCAATATCTCCTGCCTCACCCACACCCCCAAAACTTTGAGGTGATGTGTGGTGGTGGAAGCAAAAGAGCAACAGTCTCTTCTCTCCTCCAAGCATAAGTACTACAGTTGTGTGGGCCCATGCTCAGGCCACGTAAGTGTGGAGACTGCTTGCCCCTGCACACCTTTGCGTAGGTCATTCATAGTCTGGCTCAAATGAATTTGCATTGGAATATTAAAATAATAAAGTTGAAGAGTCTGAATTTCCAGGTCACTTAAAATACTGCAGAACACATCCTGCATAGAGTGGGTAGCACTCAGTTTAAAGGGGATAAGTGAGCTAGGAGGTCCCCTGAACAATGTAAAAAGTTCTTCAGGCAAGCTTAGTCACTGATGGCCTGCGGGAATGTTTATGAAATACAGTATAAGATTATCTCCTAAGCTTTTATTTCTCCATTACTGTATTGTCAGTGTGGATTGCCCATCACTTTGATGCAGCCCTTACATGAGTGGTCACATAATGCAAATTTGTAACTTATTACAAACAATTAGTTTTCAATAATAATGTCACTGCTCCTCTGTTTATTGAGAGGTGTGTACAAGATTGCAAGGATATTCTTTTGTTTCGTCTTTGTCTCTCTCTTTCTTTATGCCTTATGAGTAATCTTAGGGCTTCTGAAGGTACCTGATTATCTGTCCTGGAAACCAAAGCCTTCTCTTTATCCACAGAACTGATACGGCATAGGTAATGGCAGTGCAACTTCCCCATGTTGTCTTGCCCATATGCCTGTACCCTGATCTGGCAGAAGCACCTCTAGAAATAAAAAGATAGTTAAGTCTTCATGCCTGTTCAGTCCTTAGTCTCTTTGCTGAGACTGCTGAAAAGTGTGAAGGACCATTTCATGTCAAGCACTTAGCACACCATGGGAAAGAAATAATAGTATGCCAACATAATGCCAATTGCAATATTAATGCTTAGTTAGAGTTGTAAATGTTAATGCTTGGAGCACCATTAACTTTTGTACTGACGGCCATTAAGATATTTGTGAGGCTTTGAAGGCAGGTTGCTGTGGGTTTCAGCTGCTTCTGGCATCTTCCTTCCAGACATTCCTTGTTCCTGATCCAGGAAGCCCTGGGCAAATGGAATTGTACAATCTTTTTCTGCTTGGTTGGCGAAAGCATTTCATGGAGCCACAGATCCTCTCCCTTATGAAGATCTGGCTCCTCTCTGTTGATTTTACTGAAGGTGGAATACAAGCTCTTCTGCAATTAATATAATGACTAATGAAGCAAAGGTCACTGTGTGTTCCTTAAGATCACCTAAGAGAGGTTGGGGGAACTGATCCATCTTAAATATAGCGGCTAAGTAAGGAAGTGAAACAAACAAAAGTGGATGTTAATTAGCCCAGAGATTTATGACCCTGGTGGAAAACAAAAACTCTATAATGAAACCAAAGACCATTTTGTTGTGCTATAAATGGAACACACTTTGGTGGCTATGTACACTTCTGTTATTTTGTAAATCACCATATCCCAAAAGCTTTTTGATGCTGTGGAAATGACAGCAAGACAACACAGAAAAAAATTCAAGGAAGCTGCTATAGATTTTCTGTTTCCTCTTAGAACTATGACTTTCAGAGTCCATCAAAAGAGTGTCCAAACGCCATCCTGTCTTTGTCTTTACTTATGCAGGTGTTAAAAACCTCAAAATCTTCTGTATTCAAATGCCAATGTGCCTGCCATTTTTGCAATGCTATTGAAAATGTCATACTGTCATTTCATGCTGATGCAGAAAACCCACAATATTGAATAATGTAATTCAGGTACTGATCCTGTACATTAATTGGATGTATTTTTCAATTTCATCATTCAGGTCCCAGATGATATATGCTGAAAATATGCTGTTTTAACTTTGTGATGCATCCTAAGTATTATAGGAATATAGAATTTAAATTCCATAGTTTCTTACTATTACACATGGCAGTATTTTAAAGTGAACATATATTGTATGGCTTTTGGCCAATCTTCCCTAAATTCATTTTTTTTAAATTGTTTTACTAATTTATTAGAATTACAGATATGAGAAACACTTTTAGTGTGCATCATTTTTATTGGGCCAAAATCTGTGGTCCTTGCTCAGACAAAAATCCAGATGAACTTGCCTGAGCAAGGGCTGAATAAAAATTACAGGATTGTCTCACATGCTGAGCCACTCTGGTGAAGAGTTGAATGTCCTCAACTCCTGTCCGCTCCAAAATCAGTAGGATTTGGGAGCAGAGTTGCTGATTTTTTGGTTTATTTATAATTTCAAAAAGTAAAATAATAATAAATAATCTGGTGTCAAACTGAAAACAAACAAAACTTTTGGATTTTTAGGCAAATTGAAAAGTTTTTTTTTAATTGCATTATTGTGTCAAATAAAATATTTTGCTTCAAACAAAATAAACATATTAAATATATTTTTTAAATTTTTAATAATAAAATTAAAGGAACTTTTACAATAAAAAGTTGTTTCAAAATAAAAAATCAAATTTTTTTTATTCTTTTCCCCAGAATAAACAATTCAGTGAAGCTAACATGAATTCACAAAATGTTTTGATGCTGCCAAGTTTGAATTTGAATTCCAAACTGAAAATTTTGCTCAGCTCCACCTGAGACTTGGGAGTTGAGAATGGTTTGGATTTCACTGGAGAGACTCAGCATGTCTCACTATAATGCTAAGTGGTGAACTTCATGTTTCCTTATGTCATAGAGTTACATTTTTAAAGCAATCCAAAGATAAGGCTTTTATTTTATTTCCTTTGTGTACACCAAAGTTTTAAGAATTTTTATCTTTTGGTTGTTTCTAATTTAATGGATTAACACTGTGCAAAGGATCATTAAAAGTAGTATACATGGTTTGGGGCCTGCTTCTGATATCACTCATTCTGATTTTACACTGATGTAGTGTGATTGATTTCAGTGGTGTTCATCCCAATTTACACAGTTGAAAGTGAAAAGAAAATCAACCTTCTCTGTGTTTACATCTCTTGGGAAAATAAATGAAAATGTAACTCTTAGGGTTTTGCAATGATAGATGATAGATAGATAGATAGATATAAAGCGTACATGTTGTATTTTAAAACAGAGTGCATATTTGTGTTTTTCCCATGTGGCATTGTAACGATGCTAAATATCTTTTTAATTTAATTTAAATGTAATTTAATAAGCATTATTCATCACACCATTCTGAAATGAATGTTGGAACACTGTGGTGTACATCCACTAAATTACAAAAAAAGAGAATCATTAGAATAAGAAAAATGGAATTACCATTTCATAATTTGTAAGTTATCAGTATTTATTAATGCTGCAGAAATGTAGCAATAAAATACTTTGTTAAAAGAACAGTAACAATGTGCTGAGGTTATTTCATACTTCTGTAGTACATATCTGTCTGTCTAATGTGTGTGTACACTATGACAGATGGGTAGATTAGCTGTAATGATTGTTGTGAGGTGTGCTCTTTCATATTATTAATTCATACATAAACTCTAGGTGCATTTAATTCAGTCTGAAAACAAAAAGATTGCAACTGGGGATGTCCATGAGATTAACATCTTTAAATTGTAATAGGATTGGTTCTGTTTGTACAATTTCCCATTATCATTACAATCATTATCATGAGTGGATTCATGTTGTTACATATTCTGTTCTCATTAAAACCTTTTTACACAGAACAATGCTATACACCTGTGACAAACAATAGTAAACTATGTTAATCTGACCTTTGGCATGTGACTAAAAATTCACTCCTGCCTTCACAGCTTTTACGTTAGCTGCCAGCCAGTTTTAAATGGATGCACAGTAGCATTGCATATTTCTATTTTTCATGCATTTTTTAGGCATTATATATGTCTAATGAGCCAATTCCACTTCTGGTGTAACTCCATAGATTTCATTGCCCAATTCTTAGTCTTAGAATGAAAGAAAGAAAATGGCATAAGGTATGAAACTAAGGGTGAAATTATGACCCTGTTGAAGTCAATGGGACATGATAATGAGACTGGACAGAGTTAAAAATCACTGTAACTGCATTTGTACAGAGAATGGAAATTCTATTTCATGGATAATTTTGAAATGTCAAAATTTGTTTTGGCTCTAGTTAGGAACAAAATACAAACATTTCAAAATTCTCTCAGAAAGAAAATTATGGGGGAAAAAAAATCAAAAATCCAAATTCAGTTCCATTGAAATATTTTATTTAAAAAACATAGACACATTTAATTTGGCTTTGTTCTGAATTGGGAGGTGATCTGAACATTTCAAAAGTCTCCATGATGGAAAATTCTGGGGGAGAAAAAAAACTTTTTGGATTGATCAAAATGTTTCAGTGAAATCAGATGTTTAATTTCACAACACAATTTCAGTGGAATTGCAGTCTCCTATGGAAAATGGTTCTAAGTTTTTCCAACAACTGGAGTTGTTTTTTCTTTAATGTAAATTATTTTAATTCAAAAGTAGGCTCAATTATGAAGATTTTTAAAAACCCATCTCATAATGAAGGGTTTTTTAGTATGTTGTCAAAGGGAGCTGCTCTGTTCAGGTGGACACCCTCTAGTGTCTCAAAGGAGGAATTAGCTCAGATGGTGTTTGGGGAGGGGTGTATGTGAAAGTAAACCTTGGTCTTCTGGTAGGGGGAAGTTGGTATCTCAACCTGACTGATTTTATTATGATGAGAACATAGTTATTTAAATAGGTTATAGCATTTCAAATGCAGAAAAAGGACTATCCTATTAGCTTTATAGGAGCGGTCCTGACATGTTTCACATTAAGATGTCTGCTTATTATATGGAAGCGTGGATGTCAGTTCCTCAGTGAGGAGAGCTAGTCTATTAGGTGTGAAATCGTGGTTTCTCTAACACTTCTTTTATTAGTGAAGGAATGGGTCTCTAGTCATTTTCACCTACTTTCTCCAGCTGGCCATCATCAACTTCTTCACAAGCTCTTTGTTACAACACATTCTTGTGTTTCACCCAGTCTTGGGAAGGGTTTTGCTATGTATGGTTATATAGTGTTGAAGGCAAGACATTTACAGAATAGGTCAGGGGAGTCTTAATTTCTCATCAGGAAACAAGTTGAGAGAGAGCCTGAGACTAGATCCCCTGGGGAACGTCTGCCTACTGCCATGCTGATATCTGACCGCCCCAAAACTGCAACATTAACAAACTGTGTCAGCAACTTTGGAACCCAAAATATCATGATTTTCTTACAGCCTGATCTATAATTGTTTCATTGCCCCCACACAGCATTTCCAAAAATGACAGATTCATCCTGTGGCAAAACTTCAAAATCAACCGCATATTGGAAACAAACCCCACTTGTTTTCCGCATTTCTGCATGTTCTCTTTCTGCTGGTGATATCCATACCATTTGGACTTACAGCAGGGTTTCTGTACATTGGCAGTGTGCTTCATGGCTAATTAGAGGCAGAACTCCCAGTACAGGGGGAGTTGAGTGGCTAATTTTTAGAGCATTGTACTGAAAACTTACCTCATAATAAAACAATAATCATGGAAGAAGATGTCATGCTGGCTGAATTGGAGGGGGGAGGGGGCATTTATTATATTTTTTAACATCAGTACGTCGGAATCATGCCATGTCATATACTGTTAGAAAGGCTATAATGTGCTAAATAAGATGATAATGTTTATGTTCATGTGTTATATGTGTAATGGAAGTTATGGATATGGTTGATATATCTGTATTTCAAATCGTGCTGTGTCTGGGCGACATCCCAGACAGGATGGCTGCAGCACTAGCCTGTTTAATGGCCCATTAAGGAAATTCACAGGTACAATGGGCCTTGGGGGAGAAGCCAGGGATATACCTAATGAGTCACCAGGACTTACTCATGTGACTCTGGACTCCATCTTATTCCTGTAAATTTCCACAAGCAGCATGGCAAAGGCCAAAAGACATAAAAGGCAGCTGCAGCACATCCATTTTGTCTTCAGTCATCTTCAGCCACCTACCTACTTCTGGATCAACACATCTACAACTGAACTGAAGCTGTGAAACAAAGGACTGAGACCCATCCAGGTACTGGATGTATACTAGAGGGACTATACAAGCCTGCAAACTCCACAATTCTACTAGAAGCCTGATATATATATGGACTTTCAAATCAATTGTATGTGTCTGATTGCTTTAATTATTTAACACTTCTCTTATAGTTTGTTTCTTTCGTTTTATAATAAACCTTTAGTTTTAGTTACTAAAAGATTGTCTGGCAGCATGGTATTTTGGGTAAGATCTAAACTTATATTGATTTGGTGCTGTGGCTGACCCTTTGGGGTCAGGAGAAACCTTTTTGGTAAAGAGCATAAAGTTTTAAATAACTGGTCTCTTTACTGGACCTAGTGGCTGATTGGGAGCCAGAGACTGAAATGCAGTAAAGGGGGCTGTGTATATTTTTATTTTGGCTTCTTGATAACCAGTGTGGGGAACAGAAGCACGTTTGTGACTGGTTGGGAAGTCTGACTTCAGTGTCACCCACCAGTGCTGGGAGAAACTGCTCTCCTTTTACAGACTGCCCTGACCTTGGCATTTTCAGGTGGCTACCCTAGGCATGGATGGGTCACAGAAGAGTTAAGGAGTAGCACAATGGCATCTTTGATTTATGAAAAATCAGTTTCCATTTTCTTTCTAATCTAGAGCATAGATGGAGAGTGTGTATGCGCAGATTAAAATGTCAGACCTGGGCAGAATTGTAGCAACTGCTTTGGTAAAGTATAAAATATTTGTGAAATGTTACAAAGGAGAAAAATAGTCAAAAGTGGGCACACAACCTGATTCCCACTAACTTGGCAGAATGATCTTGTTATGTATTAACCTGTAAGCACAAATGCATAGAAGTTTTAAAACAAAACAAATTGAAATAAAATCACTCATTGAAACACCATACATCCTTTGGGTATTACACTGACTAATTGAGGTTGGGCAAGTCACTTAGGCCACCAATTCCAGACTTGTTTGCCTTACGGTGGTTACCTAAAGCAACATCTAGGCACCTAAAGAAAATTAATTGGATTTTCAGAGGTGCTGAGCACCTACAAATGCCATAGACTTCAGAGGGACATAAAGGTACTTAACATCTCTGAAAATAAGACAATTTATTTACATGCCTACGTATAGGTTTAGGTGTCTAATCATAGGCAAACAAGTTAGACCAAGGTCAACATTTCCTATCTGAGCCTAGGTTCCCTATCTATAAAATAGGCCTAAAATTTATATGAATCAAAGAGTTATTGTATGAGCCTCAACTCTGTAATGTTTGTGCAATGTTTTGGGATCCTGAGAGAGGACTGCTGAGAATACTGGTTTTATTATTTATTAACTCTTGGTTCTTCAGCCAAAGTTGGCTCAGGCGAGAACAGCAATGAATGATGGAAATTGTAGTGCACTGTCCTTCAATTTAACATCTGGCATAACACCAAGTAAAAGGACACTGCAGAATGCCTACCTAATCAACCAGGGAGCTGGAGTTGTTGTATAAACTTGGTAAGCAAGAAGAAAGCACACTAGAAAGGAGGTGGTTTTTTGGTTAATTTTACTTTCTATAAATGTTATATTTTTGTGAACACACAGTAATAGAAAGCCTACAGAGACTGAGTCTAATGAAGTTTTAATAATAATAGGGAGAATTCATGGGTGTTAAAATATTTTAATTATGAACACTTTGGTGAGACCCTGAAGTGCAATTCTGTAAATTGTGCATCCAAAGTAGCACTTTCAAAAAAACTCAATGTGTTGGTTTCAAGTTAAGAGCTTAATTCAGTCAGTCTTTGCTCCCATGAATAGTCACAGGTTAAGTCACTGTTGCAACACACACGATCGGATTCTTATTTGTACAACACTGTGTGTGGTCATTTACAGCAGTGTAAAGTAGAAATAAAAGCCTACTCCATCAAAATGGTAACATTGTCCTTCCACTTTATGCTGGTGTAGAAGGCTATGTAAGGTGTAGTGTTAAAGAGAATCTGGCCCCAGGTGTCTATAGATGTTTTACCAAGAGCAAAATAGTAATTTTCAGGTTCTAACATTTTTTATTTCTTGCAAACTTTGACCGAATAAAATGCTATACTTAATTAATAATTTAAGCATATTGTGTGCCACAATTTGAGTACATTCTAGTATTTTGATTAAAATCTTTGCCGCTCACTTGCATAAGCTTTTCAGTGTCAGGCCATACGTTTTCTTTTCTGTTAACTCCCTTACTCCTAATAATCCCATTGACTTTGCTGGACCAACCGCAGTGGCCTAAATCGTTGATTGCTGTTTCTGCAAGGAAAAAGGGTATGTCTACACTCGAAGAAAAAGTGTGTTCTTAACACTGTTAGCTAACTTGAGTTAAAATAGCAAGGAAAACATGGCAACTCAGGTTAGTAATTTAGGTTAAACCTGTTGGGGGGCCTGGGGCTGAACTCAAGCTACTCATCTGAGTTAAAAGCCAAGTTGCCATGTCTTCACTGTTATTTTAACTCAAGTTAGCTAATATAGGTGAACTAACTCAAGTTAAGAGCAGACCTTTTTTTGCAGGGTAGACAAGCCCTTAGATAGGTGTCATAGTTTCACCCAGAAATACTTGCATAACAGTGGGGAGTGAAGGGTTCTCAGGATATACGGAACCAAATCCAGTTCTTGCCTACCTAATCTTCAGGAGAGTTGCACTGGTGTAATTGAGGATAGAACCTGCCTGCTGTGGGTTTATAATTGTTTATAGTGTGTTGAGCATGAACATTGCGCTTTGTATTGTACAAACATAGGATATAATCCTTGTTTTAAGAATCTTGTAGTGTGGGGGCTTGACTTTGCAAACACTTTCAGGAAGGCGTAGTACTTATTACCAGCCATAGTACCATTGAAGTAATTGTGACTATGCTGAGTAGTAAGTGTTTGGAGGATCAGCCTGTAATTAAGAACCAGGTAAAATAGCTCAGGCGCATAATAACCAAATGACATGACAAGTTTGAAGGGTGCAGATGTTATCATTGGAAAGCTATATGGAATAAATGTATTTTGAAAAAGGTATTTGAAAGAAGAGAGAGTGGTTTTTGTTTTTCTATGGATTTTTTGTGTGCATGAGAGGAAGGTGGTTTATCTTTTGAGGGAGCCCAGAATAAGGCATTAATCCAAGGGTGGAAGAAGGCTGCAAAGGGTATGGGTTGGATGAAGACATAGGGGAAGGAAAGAAAGCAAGCAGGAGAATAGGAAGAATGTAGATCAGTTTAAGGCCACATGCAAAAATAACTGAAGCAGGAGGGTATGTTTGTAAAACTCTTTGAGATTCTCTGTAATGAAGAATGCCATGAAAATTGAAGTTAATGCTAGAGTTGGGTTCGAACTGCAAACTTTTGGCTCGGGTTCTGTAACTATATTCAGATCCAGGATTTTGTTCTGATCCATATCTAGTTAATTTCCTTAACAATACTTTTGCTAATAATAGCTCCAACTGAAGAAAGCAGTTCACAAAGAGCAAGAGATGAAGTCCCATTGCCTTCAATGGGGCTTAAGCAGGCTCTTTATGTTAAGTGCATGCTTAAATGCTTCCCTATTAGGGAATGTTTTCCTGAATTGGAGCCTGTAATAATACAAGGACTAATGTGTGTTTCTATTGTTGGACTTTCTTCCTTCTAGTTCTCTCTTCTGTCTTTTATTGTTGAATTTAGGCTTTGAGGTTCTTATGTCAGTCAAGAATTTTGTCCGTGAAAAATGATGACACTTTCTTTTTCAAGGTGTACTTCAGTTTTAAGGTACAGTACAGTATGTTAATTCAAAATTATAGTACAGTTCCCATACAGATATTTACTTAGGGGTTGTTCTGAAAGCAATGTTATCAGATTTGTATTTTACCACTGCTTACAAGGACAGAGAGTCCTTTTTCACATATGTGATTATATATTTAATTATTTTTAAAATTATTTTAGGGAAATTTCATCCTGGTGTCCTGGTCGTGAAGAGATCAGGATTATTTATTATTTATACTGTGTTTTCTTGAAGAAATTAATATTTTATTATTAATATTCATCATAAATAAGTAATTTGTACCTTTTATATCATTAATGACATTGGACAAATATACTTTTGGTTGATTGCAAATGTGGTGCTGTGCTAATGCCAGTGTGATAGAGCTACTTTACTTTATGCCATTAGTGTAGCTTTAATTAAGTAATAAAAATGACATCCAAAATAATTATATACTGTATTCTGGAAGAAGTGTATAAAGCCAAAACATATGGAAACAAAAAGAATGCTAAAGATAATAGTGACACTTTCATGCCTAGCCCAAATAACCTCAAATACACAAAAATGTTGGCATAAGCAACATTCAGATCATATTAACAAATTTTAATTAAAGATGTAATGATATGGTGGTTTAATTGCAGGTACCAAAGTCTAAAATCCAGCAAACACCTCTATGAAAGGCTGTCTGCTGAGCTATAGATAAATAGCATTGTACAGCATGCCACTCCAATTTTTTTGGTATAGATTGAAGCTCAATTAAGTTGTCAGTACCAACCTTCTGAGAGAAATCATTCCTAAATTTTATAAATTTATGCATAAAAAATAAGGCTAAGTTGACAAAGAGTACAAACTCTTTTCAGTTACTTCATATTGATAGTTCATATTGCAAAATGGCTTTTTTGTGCCGATACTCTTTTGCTTTTGTTAATGCCAACATTTCTAAAATGACATTATAAAAAGCCTTTTATCCTATGAGTAGTTTCTATTATATTAAAGATATAGGGCCTGATACAGACCTTATTTTTCCAGTTCCTTAACCACTGGACTAAAATTTATAATATAGGCCTTCATCTCTTTCCTTGTAAACCCCCACCATCCACGTACAGTTAGCCTTGGTCTGAGCATGCCGACTGGATTAGGTCCCTCAGGCAGGACAGGTGTTCCCCTATCTATTTTACCATTATTCAAGGTTCAAACAGGACTAAGGTCTGATTATAGGCATCCAGACACCTGTCTGAGGCACCAGTGCATATGCCCAGAGGTGGGAACTTAGGAGCCTACTGGACTTTTACAGTGAAAACTTAGGCACCCCGTGAGTGAAGCAGCCTGCAGGGTTAGATATTTTTTATGTTTCCCATCCACAGGAAATTTTTAAATTTCTACTTTTCATTTGGAAACAGAATTATTTTTTTAATTGGAATTTCCCACAGAAGGGAAATTCTGACTTTTGACCAGCTTTATTTAATATTTCATCTAGCTGCTCACTCACCAGTTCTTTTTCATATCTCCTTTCCAGAATCCACAGTTCAAATATTTCCACCCATATCCGTAACAGCCAACTTACCATCTTAACTACAACCACCAATATAATATACTGACACACACAATTCAGCAATGTCAGCATGAAATGTAATGGCAAACATAATCCAAACACTGACAAGTAGAGTTAGTCAAAAATGAGAACCAAGAGGGCTTGAGTTTCTAGGGACCTTATAAGGTGAATCAGAGGGGAAACAGGCATCATTTGTAAGGGAACAGCACTTCGTATTTTGTGGGTGGAAAAATATTCTATAAAATGTTCAGATAATTTTCTAATACAGTAGTGCTGTTTTTTCTGTCCATCTACCTGAAAAGTCAGGTTGCCTTAGTTACTATGCCTATGGCAACCCAATCCTCCAAGTGGTGGGAGATGGATATTAATACAGCACAATATTACAGATTTAAGAAAAATCTGAAGTACCTTTTCAGTTAAATGTGGCATAACCAAAAATCCATGATTATGTGATACAGTATAAAGATTTTATTGACACTTATTTGTAATGACTATCATAATTCACACTTGTTCTGACACTGAGTAATGTGGTAATCCCAAACCAGTGCTAACTTAATACCACACCATCAAGTGTACTTTCATTTATTCCTTGTTTGTCTAGCTGACTGTCTCCTTCCTAAAGGTCACGTGTTTAAAAATAGTCAGAAAAACAACTATACTGAGACTATTAAAGTATTTTCAGAATTGCAGTTTTTATTCTATTTGAGTGTGTTACTTAAAAAAAAAATGAACTGCCTTTCCTGTTCTATTAATGGAATAGTCAAGGCAAAGCATTATTTTCATCAGTGCCCCCCCCCCCCCTCCAGTCCACACAAGATACAAAACAACTGCAAAGTATTCTCTGTGCCCCTGTCCCTGCCCTCTCCCCTCCACCATCACACTCAGGATTACATCTTCATAGACCTTATCTCCCTTCAGTAATAACCAACATGTAAAGTTACCCAAAATCCATGACTTACTCATATTGAGATGGAAGATGCAAATCAGCATTTTGTATTGGAAACTCGTGCTTCTAACCTTTCTATTCTGTGAGTTCTATTCATATAGCCATTACGCTGTGGGGTAAGGGGTGTCTGTGTGTGCATGGTCTCAGTATTCAGATATCTTTGTCTGTTCTGACTGCTGAATAAAGAAGAAAAGTAGGTTTGTCATACTTACCATTTCTTTTCATTCATCACATTCTGTATGTCTAGAAGAAATCAGGGATCCATTAAAAGATATAGTCAGTAATACATAAGATGGCAACTCACATTATCATCATTCTTATAATTTGGGCTCATCAAATAATGAAAATCTAATTTGCATGTATTTTCATGGGTAAACTGCTCAAATTAGGTTCACCACTATTTGTGAGGTCATACTATTTATTTGCAAATCTTCATTTGACCACAGGAGTTCAATGTTTGTGAAACCAATAAGTTTCATGGATTTGTACTGGAAATGTTATTTGGCATTCTCCCGATGAAAAATTAGGGAACAATATATCATTCACTCAATCACACATCATGAATAGTCAAAATGAACACCTTTATGAAAATCCCGTACTCTGAAAAGCAGTGATCTGAACTAAGTGACAAATATTTATGGCTAATGCATACATTCAAAGAAATTAGGAATGGAATAATTTATGAACCAAAAGAAGCCCCAAATTTGTCTGTTTTGATTCAATAAATATAATCAAACCTGAATCTCTAACACTAACAGAAGATGTGTGTCTATTCTATATACATCCACGGAAATTTTACTCCTTAGTTTCTGAAATGTTATCACTAGGTTTCTGACATGAGGCCATATTCTGTAACCGAATGAGGCAGTGCTGCACCCAGTACTAAGTGTTTGTAGGGTTGGGTGTTATTTTATTAGAGGTTAGGGAGTAATTTATTAAGAAAACAAAACAAAACATTATTTTCATATCACTCCTGATCTAGCAAAGAAAAAAAGTGTGTGAATAGTACCAACTAAATCAACAGGATTACTCATGTGATTAAAGTTAAACGCATGCTTGGACTTTTCGGGATTGAGATCATAAGGAATATTACATTGTGTATTCTAGTTTGCCTGAAGATAAGTAATGTTTTTCTCTTGTTGTTCTGACATTGTATTTGCATTTTGAACCACAAAATTATTTTCTAAAAGTCTTGAATTAGACTCGGGGTTAATTTGTGCAGTCGTTCTGTGAATGTGTTGAATCAGAACAATGCTGATTTGGGTCCTGGTCTCTCTTTCCCAAAGATGTGCCAGAGTGTATTCATTTGGCACTTTTAACAATTAAAAATATAAGAAAAAATCCAGATGTGATGGTCAAAGAAGCACATGGGACAGAATAAATGATAGAACACACGATCATAGGGCCAAATACAGAGAGAGGACTTGAGTGGGCAGATGTCCCACAGACATATGGAGCTGCACCACTTACATCAGTGATTAATTTGGCCCTATGATCGTGTGTTGATATTAAAATAAAAAGAAGTGGGTGGGGGGGAAGGAAATTCAGAAAGAAAAGGAACAAGAAATAGAAGAGACAAAGATTAAAGAAGACAAGAAGATAATTGAGGAAGAAGAGATAGAGAAACGGAGGTTAAAACATTCTAAGATTTATGATATTATTATCTATTTATTTATTATTATCATCCTCAGAAAAATCAGATCCCATGACACAGATAATGTTGCACACTTTTGGGGAAATTTTGAGAACATCAATATTGGCTATTGGAATGATTTCTGAACCCTTTACTTCGAGTTGTACTTTGCTCTACAGGTAGTCCCACTGAAATCTGTGTAAGTGGTCCACAAAATAGTTGAACAATCAATTATTTTAATATGGCTACTGGTGGAGCAAGGTACTAATTCACACGAATAAGGGTGGCAGATTTGTACTCTACATGAACAGATCATATTCTACCTGCTGTCCAGAGGACATTTGCATTACATGGCAAATTTTGAGATTTCAAAATGTATCATCATTCTGCACTGGAATGAAAACAAAACCTTTCAAACATTTTTTATGAAAATTTGGATTGAAACCTGAGCTTTTTGAGATGAAGCATGTGCCCTGCTGGTTAGGGCCCTGGAGAAACAGAGTTTCAAGTGTCTGAATCAGAGAATAGAGTTTTCCACCCTGTATCACTCTGAACCAGACAGCAAGTATTTGAACCTTCGTCTCCCATGTCCCAGGCAAGCGCTTAACCACTGCAAATTTTCTGAGTGGCTCAGTTTACACTATCATACAATAACATAACCCCATCTAGCCAAAATGTATTGAGGTGCTCAAAATCATCTAATTAAATTGGGGGTTGTCTAGTAGAGTAGCAACTGATTTTTGAGGCAATCAGTTAGGGAGCAGAGGGAGCACGCTGTGATCTGAATTAAAGGGAAATTTATAGTGTGAATCAAAAATATCTAAGTGGGATAGCTGTAACTTTAAATGTTTATTATTTGGGGTCCTGCCTCTGGAAAGCTGTTTTGTAGGCCTTTAGTTTCACACAGCCTGACCTGAGATCTTATCCAAATCCCAATGACTTTAGAGGGAAAGGATTTGGGTACAAAAGTCCTAGTCACTCAGAACAAATTGTCTTCCTAGGAAATTAGAGTAGAACTGCAGAGTTATGAACACCATAGTTATGTAGTGACCGGTCAAACACACACCTCATTTGGAACTGGAGTATGCAATGAGGCAGCAGCAGAGGAAAAAAAAAAAGATGTGTTAAATGTAAACTACTAAAAAATGAAGGGAAAGATAAAAAAAAAAAATTAAAAAAAAAATGCTGCTTTTAACCATCTTAATTTAAATGAAACAGACAGAAACAGTTTCCGTACCTTGTCAATTTTTTTTTTATGTTGTAAAGTTCCAAAAGTGTATTAAGCCAATGTTCAGTTATAAATTTTTGAAAGAACAACCATAACATTTTGTTCAGTTAAAAACATTTCAGAGTTACGAACAACCTCCGTTCCCAAAATGTTCGTAACTCTGAGGTTCTACTGTATGTGGTTTTTGTGTTCAGTTTCCAGAAAATGACGCCCAACATCACATGCAATGCGAAATAAATTAGAAGGAGATTTCCAACTTCCTGACCTAAGTTTTGTGCTTAGGATGTATTTTAAGATTCTGCTAGTACCTAAGAACACATAACATTTTGTTTTCAAATGCTGTATAAGTGTGCTCTTTTAAGTATATGTTTAATATGTCAGTTCAATTTTTGTGATTAGTTCAGGCTTTGGAATACTGAGCAACTTCATAATACACAGTAGCGCTGGCACTGCCTTCCCTTCAGTGATAAATTAAACTCCTCACTGGAGACTCAGAATTATTTGGTAAAACATCATCATAATTGTCCCATTCATCTTCATTTTTTTCTAGTTACATGCATCTTTTTCTTCGTTCCTTTCCTTCACTCCTCCCTTTGTGGTCTCAGACAAATTACTTAACCTCTCTGCTAAAGCTTTCCCATCTGTAAAATGGGAATAATAATAGGGGTTGTGAAGATTAATTAGTGAGTTAGTATTTGTAAAGCACTTTACAGTTGAAAAGCACTAAATAAAGGGTAAGAAGCGTAATTAGTGTTCTACAAAATGTCCTCTAAAATAGGAGGGGAAAGTAAGTGATAGTGGAATTTCTACTGATACAGACTGATTAGGGCCAGTGAAAGTTGTGATTTCATAGACTGTATGGAAATTGTGAAATTAGCCCAATAATTCAGTTTTTCCAACAGCAGGGTGTCAGAAGCAGGCATCCGCGCACACTGATGCTCAGAGTGGCTTGTAGCACACAGCAGCAGTTCATGAGGGTATCTGGTCAGTTTTATGCAAGGAACAGTAGCCAGCACTTGGAACAAGAGCGGCCATGGCATCTGCAGGCATCCAGACATGCCAGTCTCATGCATGGTGCAGCTCATAGTGCATGTTCCAAGAAGCAGCAGCAGTGCTGGTTACCGTGTCTCATATAAAACCAGCTGCAAAGTCCACTCCCTTTCCGAACTGCAGTGAAGTGACTTGCTCAAGGCCATCCAGTAGGAAACAGAACCCCCAGGTCTCTTGAGTCTCAGTGCAGCCACTAGGCCACACTACCAGTACTTATATAGTCTGGGAGGAGTTGTTTATTCAGGATAATATATACATTACAGTTTATATTCCTGACCTGTAATTTTTAATATAATATGAATCTTGTCCTTAGAAGATTTCATTTCATACCACCCAGTACCTACAAAGCAAAGAGAGAGAAAAAATGTGACCCAGTGAAGGGGGAAACCAGGCCAATAAATTCTACAATGTAGCTTTGAGTAAAAGTATTTGCTTTTAATCCGATCCCCTATAAGTATATGTATATTAACTGTAGTGCTTCATTCCGAATGCAAAACGAACTGAGAGATACTGGGAATAAGTATTTTAAAGTAATATTCTATAATCTATGCATTGTATTCTGATTATGCTTTACACCCCTCAACTCCAATTGAAGGTAATTTTCCTAGTGCTATAATTAAACTATCTTTCATTCTTCAGTGGCCAGGAGAAGGGGAAAGAAAGGCTAATGGCCCAATTTGGATATGATTATATAATGATAATGCCTGTTCAGAAGAAGATATAATTTTTAACCTGGAGATTATTTTAAACATATTGTAAATGATTCATTTGTCTTCTGCAGCTGGAGCATTGCATAAGGCATAACCAAATTGTGGTATTTATCTACCCACCCTGGCGGTAGGTTGGGTGAAACCATGCCACCCCGTAGGGAGATCGGGGAGAGATTGTGCCTCACGGAAACACATTCCCAGCATGAAGAGGGACTGCATGCCCTGCACCATATTTTAGGGTCATGCAACCTGTTCCACAGGCCACTGTGGATGGAGATTGAAGTAACCTCCTACATACTCTGCCAGCCTCTTCTGTGTACACTCCTCAAGGGCACACTGAGGGAGGGTAGTCTCTGCAATCTCTTGTGGAAGGGACTACCTCTGTGTTAGGGTCTTCAGAGCATAAGAACAGCCATACTGGGTCAGACCAATGAGTCATCTAATTCAGTATCCTGTCTGCTGATAGTGGCTATATACTTCAGAGGGAATGAACAGAACAGTGCAATTATTGAGTGATCCACCCCCTCCCTTCTAGTTCTACCTTCTGGCAGTTGAAGGTTTAGGGATACTCGAAGCATGGGGTTGAATCCCTGATCATCTTGGCTTATAATCATTGATGGACCTATCCTCCATGAATTTATCTAATTCTTTTTTGAACCCAGATATATTTGTAGCCTTCACAACATCCCCTGGCAATGAGTTCCACATGTTGACTGTGCATTGTATGAAAAAATACTTCCTCATGTTTATTTTAAACCTCCTGTCTATAATTAAGGGCCTTGGATGGGCTGCACAAGGGAAGGGAGTTCATTGCCCACTCCCTGCTTCCCTTAGCTTGCACCCAGGGAATGACCTATCACAATGTGGCCCTAGATGTTTTCTGAACTTTTAGTCATTTTGATTCATAAATGTATAGGTTCTCCTGGAAACCAAGCTGGGGAGACGAGAAATTGGAAAAAGATTTTTCTACCTTCCTACCCTTAGTCTAATGACTAGATGATTGCAAATGCTCGGGCATCTGGGTTTGGGGTGGAATTTACTTCTGTTCAAGATTACTTGGTGACTCCAGTATAGATCCTTCTTTCAGTGCACGGAAGCAGTAGCATGATGACAGCAGGCATTCAGTTACAGGAATAGTTGGGAATTTGTTCAGGAGGACCAGACAACCTAATCATGGGAGCATAAACAGCTACTTAGTGGGGTGCTACTAGAAGATGCTGTTTGAAACAGGACAGGCTGAAAAGGATTAACGTGGGAAGTGAAGATAAGCAATATGTACAAAAATAAAGCTACATTGACTCAGGCATCACTGAACAGTTGCTGTCTCTGTCTAGTTACCTAGATTGATAACTCCATGGTTCCTTGGCATCAGGGGATACCACAGGGACAGTAAAATCCAAGATGAGTCCGACAGCCTATTAAATTCTTGGAGGCGGTGTAACCATTGTAGAAGTAATGGCTTGAATGAGGGCCCAGAGAGGCCACCACATTGCAGTCCTTGGGATTGTGTCTTCTGAAAGGCTCTGAAAATTCTGCTCTATTCAGCTCACTGGAAGGAGATCTCTGCTTTATCTCCTGTTCCAGCATCACCCTGGAATGTTACGATGTGAGTATTCTGACAGCTGGAAGTGAGCTAGATACTGGCCAGTCTCTTTAAAGCTTTAAGAGGGTGTGTGGAAGCTAAGGGACAACTCAGCTTGTGGCCAATGTTCCCATCAACCCATCACTTCATCTGCCTTGTTGCCTGTATTTCAAAACAAAATAATGCAATTGGGTATACTGTCACCTAGCCTTGCCTCTGTTTATTTGTTATACAGAAGTAAGCTTCTCTTTCTAGCTGGAGAGCTATTGTCTGCTCTCAGGATAGGTCTACTCTAGAAGTGCTACATCAGTGCATCTGCACTGATGCAGAGTGCTCTCCTGTCGGCATAATTACTCAACTTCCACCTCGTGAAGGTGAGGTTGGAGGAAGAGCATCTCCTGCTGACATAGTGTCAGTGTGGACAGTGCTTAGGTAGCTATAACTTGAGTCACTTGTGTCTTTTTCACACCCCTGAGTGACGTAAGTTAGACCAACTTAAGCGCTAGTGTAGATCTGCCCTCAGAGAGAAAACAATTTTAATAGATTGAATGGGGAGAAGGAGATACAGGGTCATAGAGCTTCCCACTCAGGCTAACAGAGAAAAATCTGACCCATTTCTGCCAACTGTCCAAAGTTATCCCAGTCCCTGTTGTATGGGTCCTACTGAAGAGGAGCTGAGGGAATGCTACAGAGGAGCCAAGGGATTTGACCATGCCTCTTACCAAACTTCCTCAATTTATACAGGGAGAAAAAGTACAGCACAGCTCTCCTCTCCCCTGGCTCTCCTCCACACAGCTTCCACCCAAGACAGAGAGAGACCCAGGGGAAGAAGGGAATTTGGAAAGTGAGGTAGGATGAGGAAAGAATCCTTGGAGCAGAAGACTAAAGGACGTTTATGCGGGCAGGGGAAATTGCAAGAAGAGAGAATAGTGGAGAAAAAGGGGATGAGGAGAAATTAGGACAGAAAGCAGGTTAGAGAGGTAAAGAAGATGGGAAAAAAATACCAGGAGAATAAAAAATGTCTTGAAAAAAGAGAAAGCAGAGAGCTTTAGAGGAAAACATAAATAAATGATGAAAGATTATATAAAATGAGTTTGAGGGAAGAAAAGACTACTTACGATAGAAAAGAAAATTATTGAGGGTTGGAAATAAAAAAAGGTTGGAAGGATGAAAAATACCGAGAGATACAGAGCACCACTGTGTAATATTTATTTGTTAGGAAGTTTCCTTTTCTTGATGTTTTGAATCTTTTCTCCAGTAGTAGTTTGGTTCTTTGCACTAACCAAACAATTGCTGAAATATTCCTGCCCTTTAGTCAGGGGGGACGTTCTCTCCCCGCCCAAAATGTGAACCTTTTTGCATGCTATAGAACACTGTACATTTTCCTCTGACTCTGTTTATGACTCTGAAAATGTGGCCCTTAAAATGTGTTTTTGATTTAATGTATTGTTCTCAGGAAGTAACAGAGTTGGCTTTATCTATAAAAATGCCTAGGAGAATCCTCAGAGTAAATTGCCACTTAGACTTTGCATTCATGTAAGGGAGAAAGAATTCCCCTTACATGGGTTACCTGGACCATGAAGCCTGTGGCTTAATGTCAGTAGGTGGTGTGGTCCTGCTTCTTTCTCCAGACACTGAAGCAAGTGGGTGAGGAGATGCGGGGAATGGACAGAGCCTTAACTGGGAGATGGTCATAGATTACTGTACCCTCTACCCAGACAAGCCAGAAGGAATTATGTAATAGAGTGGCATCTTGGAGTCTCTCTGCCTCCACTGTTCAGTGGCATGAGGCCTCTGGGGACAGTGGTGCATCTTACATACCACTGCTTGTTTAGGGTTGGGACTAGCCCCTAGCAAACAGGAAACCAGAGTAATAATTCCATTTTACTATTTGGGTCCCAAACCATTACAGCTGTACAGTTCAGTTGGCGTCAATGGAAATGCATGGGAATAAGTGAAGGCAGAAATTCTCCTCTTCCCCCACCCACCACCACTCTTTGTAAGACATAAAATTCCACCAGTCCTGTAGAGGATGTATTCCTATGGCTAACACTGATTTCATCTATACAAAATTTTCTCTCCTTAAAAGAGAGGATAGTATGTTTCACAAAAGCTGCCTTCTATAATATTCTGCTATAAATAATACTAAAGGCATATAGCATAATCGAATAACTGTCCATTGTTCTCATTGGTTTTGCCACTACCTGCCATTTTATTGATGGTTTGAACCAGAAGTGTAAAAATCTTTTAGGATACACAGTGGATGAATCTCCCATAACAAAAATAAAATTGAACATAAGGCTGTAGCAACCCATTTCAGTTTGAAAATGAGAAAGTGTTGTTAAACCAGGAAGGGTTTTATCCCTAGCTCATTAGGAAGACCTTTATTTTTATTTTTGTTCACCTTTGTATCCATATCAATTGCTGATTGTCCAATCCGTCTATGTCTGATTTGGAGAAATAAGAATGTTGGTAATTACCACCACCTCCCTGCCCCATACACAGAATATTTGCTGCCTTTAGGTTCTCAGCACGCCTTCCCAGTTTCAGTTGGCCCAAATGTTTCCTACATCCATCAACCCTGGGCTTAAGGTAGATTTTGCCTCCTGGTTTTCTGCCAAAGAAATACAATAAAAGCAATGTTAAAACATTAATAATTAAATAATCCCCTTCCCACCCACCCACAGTATTTTCTACCCTTAACACACTGGTGGTTTTTTGCTTTTTCTTTCTCCATTTTGGTGTCTCACTTTCATCTTCATCGTTTGCTCTTTCTTCATGTCTGACTTTTTGCTTTCTCCTTCATATTTTTTTCTGTTCTTATCTCTTCTCCTTCCATCTTTTTCTCTTCACAACCTCCCAATATTTTTTCCTCTCAGTCTTTTTTCCTCCATCCTTTCCTGATTCCTTCTTTGTCTCCTTTCTTTCTCTTAGTAGGTCCTCCTCTCTCCATATCCTCTCCTTGTTTCCCCTGACCTCCATTCTCTCCATCCCTCTTCTTTTCCCCCACTCTTCATTCCTTACATGCCTCCCTGTTTCTCTGGAGTCTCTTCTCATTGACTGTGCTTCAAAACCTGATTGAGCCTGGAGCACCGAATATTCAGCCATCATTGGCCTTCCCACATCAGCGTCACTTTAAGATTTATCCTACCCTGAGGTTTCATGCTTCAGCATCTGCAAAATGCTTTCTTCATGAAGCTCCTGGGCCTTTTCTGAAACCCCTGGGATGTCTTCTCTCTCTGGAGATCTCCAACATTGTGGGCTAACCCCCAGGGAATTTAAGATAGGATATCAGTATTGAAGTGGTTCAGTATACCATGCCGTTTAGCAATTGTGTGCCAGCTCAATTCAAGTCCTGCATTGCATAAAATAAAATAATTTGAGATGTCTTGGAGCAATTGTTTGTACTACTACCATTATATTTAGAAGCCTGGCCTAGGTAAAGAAGGATATTAGTGAGGATTGTTCTTGGACTGTGTTCAGGAACACTAGGCAAATAAGGACACGTTTGTTATGGAGTTAACTGGATTATATAGCTATCAGCTGAGAAAAGTGGATGAGTCAAGTAGTTTCAACTGAGTGTGGCTACAATCCAGATGCTCCATCCCAACTAGGTAACATCTTTAACTTAACCTCAACGGCTTGTTGGACAAGGAGATGAATTAAAGTGCTGAATGTTCATGCTGACAGTGCTGTTAGATACAAATAACTTCCCATGGTGGCTGTACATCATGAAGCTCGGGCAGTTTGAAAAAGAGACTGTAAAATAGGTTACATCAAACACTAGAAATCTTTTTAAGAGCTTAGGGGGTGCTGATATATGGAGTCCAGCAGAATATATGGTACTATCTCATAAGAAGTTACACAATCCTAGGGCCAGATCCTCATCTAGAATAAAATGGGTAGCTCCACTGATGTCAATGTAGCAATGCAGATTTATGCCCTAAAGGGCTTAATCCTGTACTATTGACTTTTGCAGTTCATGTTAATCTGAGTAGGATTAGATTTTTGGCTCCCAGAATCCAAGAGACCTGTAAGAGGAGTTCTCAGGTTCTGAGGACAGTTTAGTCAGCTTGGCTGCTTCCAATTCTCATAGAGAAGTTTGGCTGCTGAATTCCCCAAGAATATGAAGATTGTTTGCTTTCAGTAGTGCTTGGGCAGTTTATTGGGAAATATTTTCAACAATGTCAATAAGTTTATTATTGTTATGTTTTACACTGGGAAGGTGAAAGTCGGAGGGTTTTGTTTTTTTTCTTTCCATTTCACCTATTAAACCCAGAAGTTACATATATTTTGCCACTTTAGCATGGTGTGGCAGGTTGCAGGTCCAAGTGAACAAGATGTTAATCCAAGTTTACCTTTACCCTCTCCTCTCACTGGGCAAAAGAATTGCCGTTTGGAAGATAAAATGCAAAGAATGCTTTTGAGATGGTAGGGCTCCACATCCAGGGGTTACAGGACTGGCTTGAAGCACCAACTGGAGGATATATATATATATATATATATATTTTTTTTTTTTTTTTTTGTCTGATTAACACTAACCCTTGAGGAAAAGATTTTGTTGACGAAAACTGTTTTGTTTATTTTTGGTTTTACTTCAATCCTGGATCACTCCTTCAGGTGACAGTTGGTCACCACTCTTCTAACCAAGATGAACTAGGCATACCCCCTTTGGAGTCCATCTGTGTTGCTCCTTAAACATCTGAAAGGGATATCGTTGAGTGGCAGGAGGCCCTCAGCATCCTGTCAAGTGTTTAGCGTTCCCCCTCCATCATTCTCCACCACCCCTCATAGCTGTAGAAGAAAGAGACATTTGCAAATTGAAAATAGGTTTCCCAAATAGCAGTGCAGAACACTCCCACTGGGCCAGCCATCATTTCTGTAATTATTTTGACATCACATTTGCTCTTCCAATCCAAACAAACATCTGTCTTAAGGATATTCATCAAAATTTACCATTTATCTGATGAAATGTTGCAGCCCTAACAATCAAAGTAATTTTGAATGAGACATAAATACCTAATGGCCTATGACTGTGTGAGTTCTTTGACCTGAACATTGATATTGTGGGGCGCTTTGAAGCTTTACTATTAACAAGTATAGTAGCAGGCCAAGGCATTTTCCAAGATTATAATGATTGCTATTAAAAATCAACAGTCAGTTTATCTGAAATAAGAATTAGGGAATTACAATACTGAGCCAGACCAGTGGTCCATCCACTCTGGCATTCTTCCTCTGACAGTGGCTAATATCAGATGTTTTAGAGAAAAGTGGAAACAATCTTGTAATCAGGAGTATGGAATCACTTTCCCATCAGGGATTTTTCCCCCTAACTCCTGTCTGATAATAGTTGGCTTATGCCCATGAAGGTATATAAGCACGAAGGTTTATAACTTCACATAACACAAGAACCAAGGGTCACTTAATGAAGCAGGTTTAAAACAAATATAAGGAAGTATTTTTTCACACAATGCAGAGTGAACCTGTGGTAATTGTTACCATAGGATGTTCTGAAGGACAAAAGTATAACTGGGTTAAAAAAAGAATTAAATAAGTTCATGGAGGTTATGTCCACCAATGGCTATTAGCCAAGATGGTCAGCGATGTCCCTAAACCTCTGACTATCAGAAGCTGGGACTGGACAGCAGAGGATGATCACTCAATAATTGCCCTGCTCTGTTCATTCCCTCTGAAGCGTCTACTCTGCCCACTTCTGGAAGACAAGATAGTGGGCTAGATAGACCATTGGTCTGACCCAGTGTGACTGTTCTCATGTTATGTTCTTATATCCTTCCTACATTTTAATCTTAATGTAGCTGTAGATGTTCTCACTAATTCCTTTTAATGTGCATCATCTTTCATTTATCAGCAATGAATTTCATGTGCCATTTCACTGCCCTGTTGTCCAGCTGAACAATAAGTCCCAATGGAGTTTATCACAGTCTTCTTTCATTATGACTAACTTAAAATTTTTAGTCAGTTCAAATTTTCCCACTTCATCATTCACCCCTTTTCCAGAACAGTTAATTGCTATTCCAGGCCTAAACTTCCCAGATAATGATACTGACCTCCTTTATCCATAGAGTTATTTCCATATAATGTTCCCTCATAAGGCAGTCAGTGCCAATGAAGATGTTCTTTGAACTCATCTCTTTTTAGTGAGTTGATGCTTACAAAGATAACCCCAAAATGGAAATCCTGTTAGTTGGCTAGTGCCACAAACATTATCCAAGCAGGAAGCATCCAGGCAGGCACTTAGCAGGTGACTCTGGTCACCAAAGTTCACATATCTGAAACAATGTGACTGACCACCACAATCAGTGTAATTTCTGTCCATCATTCTAGTTTGTTTAATTGGTGTTATTAAATATACCATTAGAGTTTTGTGTAATAAGAAAAGGACAACACACTAATTGGCCTGATTCTCCTTATAATGGTTTTCCACCATAAACTTTCACTGATTCATAGATTTCCAAAGTCAGAAAAGATTGTTGTAATCATCTACTCTGACCACCTGTATAACACAAGCCACAGAACTTCCACAAAATAATTCCATCCGATCTTGATTTTAAAATTGCCAGTGCTGGAGAATCCACCAAGACAGACAGTAAATTGTTCCAATGGTTAATTACCTTCTCTGTTAAAAACATTTGCCTTATTTCCAGTCTGAATTTCTCTAGCTTCAACTTTCAGCCATTAGATCATGTTGTACTTTTGCTAAGTTGAAGAGCCCATTATTTAATATTTATTCCCCATACAGGTACTTATAGACTGTAATCAAGTCATCCCATAGCCATCTCTCTGTTAAGCTAAATAGATTGAGCTCTTTGAGTCTATCACTATAAGGCGTGTTGTCTAATTGTTTAATCATTTTTGTGGCTCTTCTCTGAACTGTATTAAATTTATCAACGTCCTTCTTCTGTGGACACTTGAACTGAACACAGTATTCCAGCAGCAGTTGCACCAGTGAAAATTAAAGCAGCAAAATAACCTGTCTACTCTAACTCAAGATCCCCATGTTTATGCATCCAAGAATTGCATTAACCCTTTTTGCCATAAGGGATTTAGGGACAATCCCAAATCTTTTTCAGAATCACTACTTCCCAAAATAGCATCCCCCCCCATCCTTTAGCTACAGCCTACAGTTATTGTTCCTAGTTGCATACATTTACATTTTGCTGTATTAAAAATTGTATTGTCCTGATTGTTCTGTCTGTGACCTGTCCTCTTCATTATTCCCCCAATTCCTTTGTCACCTGCAAATTAATCAATTATGATTTTATAGTCTCTTTCAGGTCATTGATAAAAAAGTTAAATAATGTAGGGGCCAGAAACTGATCCATGTTGGATTCCACTAAAAACACAACCATTCAGTAGTGATTACCCATTTACAATTATATCAGTTACACAGCTTTTAATCAATTTAATGTATGCCATATTAATTTTATATTGTTTTAGTTTTTTAGCTAAAATGTTGTGGAGTACTAAGCCAAATACCTTACAGAACTCTTAAGTATATTACAACAACAGTATTACCTTTATCAAACAAACTTGTAATTTCATCAAAAAAAGATATCAAATTAGTTTGACAGGATCTAATTTCCATAAACCCATGTTGATCGGTATTAATTATATTACCCTTCTTTAATTCTTTATTAATCTAGTCCTATGTCAGCCATTGCATTATCTTTCCCAGGATTGATGTGAGACTGACATGGCTATAATTACTCAGGTCATCCCATTTACCCTTTTAAAATATTGACACAGCATTAGCTTTCTTGGAACTTCCCCAGTGTTCAAGACATATTGAAAAAGAGCATTCATGGTTCAGTGAGCTCCTCAGCCAGCTCTTCTAAAATTCTTGGATGCAAGTTATTTGGATCTGCTGATTTTAAAAGTCTGACTTTAGTAGCTGCTCTTTAACATCCTCCTGTGATGCTAGTGGAATGACGAGTGTTATCACCATCATATGATATGACTGCATAATCTGTTTTTTTCCCCAAATGCAAAACATAAATATTTATTGACCACTTCTGTCTTTTCTGTATTATTACTGGTAATTCTACCATTTCCATCTAGTATTGGACCAATTCCATTGTTAGGATTCTTTTTGTTTCTAATATACTTTAAAAAGGTGGTGGGTTTTTTTTGTTTTTGTTTTTTGTTCTTTACTCTGCTGCCATAGATTTCTTTTTCTTTCCCTTAGTTTCCCCTATCAATTTTTTATCATTACCAGTTTCTGATTTATATTCATTTCTATCATCCTTCCTTTTCTTCCATATGTTATATATAGATATATATTTTGCACAACTGACCTCCCTTTCCCTCTAAACCAGGTTGTCTTAACCAATACCAACCAAAGTTTGTGGGCCTTTTTCCTGATTTATACAGCTGTAGGAAGCAAATCAAGCCCTTTAAATGTTTAGTTGCTTTATATTTTGTTTGCTGCTTATACTATTCTAGTGAAAGGAAATGTGCCTTTCTGCACTTTGCTTCTTTGAAGGGGCCCTTCTGTAATGAAAGGATAATTCAGCATTCTTAATCTGTTTTATTTAAACTGTCAAATATGATTATTTACTCTGTCTAGCCTGCTTTTTTTTTTTTAACATAGGCAGTTGCCATCTGGAGGCTAACACAAGCCCATCAAAATCATTTCATTTATGCTAGGCTGGAACTGAGCTCTGTTCTCGAGAGTCATAGGCAAGTGTATGAATCTACTTTATCTCTCAGCTTACAGAACATTGCATACAGTGTGCCTCGTAATACAAAACGGTTACATCAGTCTCTAATTACTCAGATGTACCTTATGTTGAATGCTGATGCACCTTGAGGAACAGCAAGCAAAAGCACATTTGTTTAAGTCCTTAGATGGTTAACATTGTGCATAACCTCCTCACAAATTACAGCCTCAGCTGCAGCACATCCATTAGTCTGGAAGAGAAAAGATTCCCGAGTGGCCCTGGTGCCTTTCCCAATTCCCTTGCAGCCCACCAATCCTCTCAGTGCTTTCTCTGCATGTAGGGAGTGTTCAGTGCTAATCAGGTCAATGATCATCCCATGGCTCCCGGGACATGACAGGAGCCTATCACAGCAGTTACAGGATCTTCCAGACCTGAGCACGTTTGCTGAGAATCTCATGTTAAGAAACATTGCTTTGGTACTCTTTCTTTCACTCACTGGGAACCTCTGAGGATTTCAGCTTATCTTTCTCTCTCTCTCCTTTAGACAGTGAGGAGTTCAACACAACCAAAAAAAGGCAGTACAGTATGCAGCTACCTGGAAGGTGTTGATTGAAAACTTAGATTGCCCCCAAATCACTGCTGATTTGACTGATGCCTCAGCTCTGTCAGAGAAAGGATTTCAATTAAGGTAAGTGCTGCTTTATCTGGGGGACTGCATCATGCTGAATTTCTGCATTGAAAGTTCTAACTGAGTAAACTGACATTCTGCACTGCAGTAAGTGAGTCCGTTTGTTATGTCAGTAAAAGGCTTAATTTAGAAATAAGTGTCCCATAATGGAACTTGTCTAAAGAAAATAAGATTTTTAGACAGGTTCATGTGAACTGTTGGAAATATTTCTGATCAGATGGTCTTCTGAATATAGCAAAAATGGTTAGAAATAAGAAGCGGTGGGGAGAAAAAGAGGCAAATACACTTTCTTCCTTCTTTGCCCTTAATATATTTAAAGGAGTCTGCCAAGCAAAGGTAACTTAATTTTGATTAAAGAGGTTTGTTCATGCTCAAGTGGAAACTCGTGGTCTAAAGGCTTCAAAGTTCCATGGTATTTAAATGAGATGGAAAGGAGTATTTCAAATGTGAGTTGAGAATGTGTGTGCAGCTTCCCAGGTTAGCAAGACCACCGAGGAGTCTGAAATTTATACTAAGTATCTGATATGTTTTTGAATATTTTCCGTTGCAGGGTTAGCAGTTGGGCCAGGGAGGAGGGCTGTTTCTTAGGTGAGCGGCCAGAAAATAAAATCTATAGCTGTCAGCGAAAAAGTAGTCTGACATGAATAGTTGTTTTGACTAAAAATATGAGACTGATCTTTCATGGGGTGATGGAAGCAGCATGCCATGTTAAAAGAAATAAATAAACTGATGATTAAGATGTTTATTGGAAAAGGACAGAACAGGTGAAAGCGGACGTCTTGAAAGAGTAAATGTCTTATTAAAAAAAAGTCAGGGATGTTTACGGTGACTGCTGTTAGCCTGCCAGCCTTATGTCTCTAAAGTGAGTTGAATTTAATTGTCTCAGCTCAGTCTGTACTTAATGTCCATGCAGTCAGGAGCCAGAAATAAGATGCTGGTTAAACTGTCCAAACTTTGTAACACAGTGAGACCCAGAGTAAGATCTGTTGTATTAAACATGTAAAAAAAGAAAACAAAGAAACATAACACATTCATTTAAAAATCTACTATGATACAAAGAAAATCCCTGTGAGATGAATGAAAAGTTAACTGATTTCATATCTTGCTTTCATATGTATATCCCCTAGGTAGTTTTTAAAAGTGTGATTACATTTCTTTGTTTTTCAGCCAGTTGTGTTGTAAATATTAATAAATGTATAGGGCCTCAAGTATTCACATAGTTTATCAGCTAATATTGTCAATATTAATAGAATTTTGTCATACATTAAATATCTAGTCACTGCTGGAGAGATTGTCTTAACTCCTCCGCACTCCAAGGGGAAAAAAAAAAAAAAAAGGAGTTCAGGAAAATTTCAATAATCTTCAGGTTTATCACTTATGCCATCAGCTTTTCATGGCTGGAACTGCTGCAAAGTTTCCTTTCTTCCATTCATCCTTCATAAATGCAAGCATATGAGAAACTGAACTGTGGTTTGGGGGAATGTACTGAAAGCACTGAAAATCTTAATTGGCTGTCAATATGGTCTCATTCTTGAAAATACTAATTTCCATAAGCAGTGTATCCAAGACTGGCGTCACCATGTAACTGTTGTATTCTTGAGAATGAAGTTGGCTTTGGAGGTACATACAGGCATTGCCAACTAGTTTGTTTTGTCACATTGGCCCATTTCTCAATCCTTATAGCAGTGAAGAGATATTTACATAGATATGTGCTGCTTCTCCCCAGAGAGGGTACTTTGTCTTGACCAGTGCTGGAGGGGATTTGTTAAGATAAATTTAGCTCTACTCCACACTTAACTTTGTTTCATGAATAATCAGTGGCTTCTGAACATAATTAGTATTTATTAATCCAAAAATTTAATCAAAAGAAAACAACCTATTACTCTACATAGAAAAGTTTCTTAGCTTTGAGAGTAAACATTCCCTAAACAGCTGCTGATTTGTGTGGTCACATGCAAACAGCAACATCTTCTTTTCTGCTCTTTCACAAGGGCTAACTATAAACAGTGTTTGACATGATGGATTTTGTTCCATTTCCATCAGAGACAATGAAATAGATAAAAAGAAAAGCATCACATTTCCTTTTCATCGTGTCTGTGGCTCTCTAAAGCCATATGTGTTTATATTTCAATTATTACAGAATTTAAAAACAAAATCCAGATGCATCTTCAGTTTTTAAATGAAGAGCCCTTACTTTTTAATATGCTGGCTAGAGATCATTGATAAGGATGTTTCTGCAAACACTTGCGGGTTCCACCCACACAGTTTTCTTGACGTTATGAAAAAATAAAAGATAGTACTAATTATTTTATGGTGCTGTTGATCTGAGGAATTCAACACACTTTATAAGCATTAATCTTTCAATTGTCAGATCAGGGATGAAGAAGAGAGGTGGTATTCCTATTAAACACACTACCTAGGGAAACTGAGGCACAAGTCTGTTGTGTGATGTGCTCATGCAGGAAGCCAGTGGCGGAGCTGGGAATAGATCTCCTGCCTTTGGGGCCTTTGTTTTAACCATAAGACCATAGCAAGTAACTTTAAGTGTTGTATACAGGTTTCAGTTCTATTTCAGTTCTTTCTAGGTCTTTGAATGAGGCCAGTGTTCAAATCTTTGCCTCAAGCCGACTCTCATTACTACTGACAGACAAGAGAGTTTGCTATCTGGCCTATCTCAATTGAAATTAGTATTTGATACTAACATTTTCATATGTGGGGCTTCTTTAAAAGAAGCTTGACAGGCAGTGAGGTTAAAATAACACAGAGGTAAAAAGAATTAGATCTATCTACAGGCAGACATAACAGTACCCATTGTAGATCAGTAAGGCACAGTTCTGATCACAGTGTCATGATAATGTGAAGAAAAGTAAATTTTTGTTGATGGCTAAAGTTAACACTTACATGCCAGTGGAGGAAAAAGGAAAAGGGCAAAAATATATAAAAAATAAAGGAGAACTAGGACAGTGTTGGAGATGCTATGGGGCACTGAGTTCCAGCAGCTTCCCTGTCCTCAGCCCATGTAAAGGCTCAGGACTAATGAGAGAGAAGTTCTAAGGGCAGCTTTGAAACTCCAAACCTCTAGAACTCTTTACAGGAGCAGCATCACCAGCACCAGCAGGGCTTCATATGCCTAGCAGCCTCCTGCTGTCACTGAAACATTTGAAACTGAACTCATGTCACTTTCGTGTTCTGTTTCCTGGATGTGTATTCCTGTCTTTCTATGGCTACCAAAATTCCCTTGGATATAGCACCTTTTCTCCCTGCTGACCATATTCCTTCTCATCCTTCCACTCAGAGGATCCCATCTTTCCCTCCTTTCTTTCCCTTTCCTCCATATCTTATATTTTTCTGCGCTATCTGTCCCCCATTCCCTCCTATCCGTCCTCTCATCCACTCCTTTGCTTCTTCAAATACACCTCTTCCTTACTATTCTACTTGCCCACCACTGCCCTGTTAGTGTCCTCTCCATGAAAAAGAAACCCTCCAAAAATTATATATATTGGAACTAACAAGACGTGCTCACCATTACTCTGATAATGTTGCTTGTGGGCATGATCATGAAAGATGCTGGTTTGTGATCTGATGTACTAGATGCTCTCAGCTCACGTTAACTTCATTCAGTGTGAAGACTGCCTAGCACCTTTCAGGGAGTGCTCAGAATCTCACGGGACTGAGTCCTTCAAATCAAGAGTTAATATACTAAGTGGTAGATCCTCTGAAGAAGGTTGTAAAAAATATTGAATTAAAGGGAACCTGGCACCAGGTTTTTGTTCTCTGTGTTAGAGTGGATTTACGACTGATCACAAACTGATTAAATCACTAATAATGTTACCACTATGCCCAACACACCAAACATACTGACGATACGATAATAGGTGATTCTTGATATATAGTATTTTATTATATTTATTTACTTATTTATTTAATCACTCACTCATGAAAGTAGCTCTAGAGACTGAAATCTTCCCCTCCCCTCACAGATCAGGTCATTGAGAATCTGTGATCATTCATTTCTTGGTCATTCTTCCAAAACTGCCAGAAAATGCCAGTCTTAGTTGTAGTATTAGTGAGGTGGACAGCTTTCCACCAAAAACTTGTCTGAGACACTGACTCCTTTCACAAAGGCCACTGTATTGACATTGGACCATAGACTTTTTTTTAATCTCTACCTGCCTGTGCTCAGTTTGAACCAGTGACCTGTGTTTTGTATGCCTTGAGTTATCCAGGTCCTTGGTTTCATTTATTTTAAAGTGTACAAGGCTTCTGTGTGTGCTTGAAATGGTAGTTTGAGTAACTGTTAAGAGCCTGTATCGAGACCACAGGGTGCATTTGCTAAGAATAATCAACTTGGCATTTCTATCTTCAGATATACTGATTCTGTTTGTGCATATTAGTCTTTCGTATATCTATTTTGTATTTCGTTCTGTATCTGTGTTCCAGGATGTGATCTAAAAAATGGCTTGGTCACAAGTTTCACTTTTCTCATTTTAGAGAATAAAACAAACAAACAAAAAATGGGTGAATGGAATGCATGTATCAAGTAGTACAATTTAATAATGGTGTTCTAAGAATAATTGTAGTAACTGGAGTGGAGGGAGGATAAGAACTAATACTTTTGACTGGATTTCCATTGGTCTGAATAGCCTGAATGTAATTCTTTAATTTATTATGCACATTAAGGATTTTTATGACCAAAACATTTTATAGATTATATTTTCAACAAGCTTGTTGGAAAAGCTCTTTCATTTAAAGCAGCATTTCAGTCATTTAACTGGGGTACTCATTATCTAGCAAAAGCTAAAAGCCTTTTCATAGCCTTTCAAAAGAAAATGTGAATGTTGTGCTTGCTAATGGTTATTGCAGTTATAACTAAAATGCTACGAAAAATGTTCAGTACTTTTACTACTTAGTTACAATAAATCTAATTTTAAATCTTTAACTAACTTGGTAAATCCAACAAGAACTTTTTGGAAAATAACATTTCTTACTCCTTTGTTTGTTAAAACGTGTGTGCTCTAGAACAGATAATGGACCTTTTCAATGTGGCGTTACCTCAGTGCAAGTCTATTGACTTCACTGGAATTATTTCTGAATTACTTTTATGGTCGGAAGCAGACCCTGTGCCTTTAACTGGACCCTCATCATTGTACTGACTAACAATAGGCATGTATCAAAAAGTTCAGCTTTGTTTCAGATTCCCACCCTGAAGTTGGATGCTTAGTTAAACCTACTAGGCCTACAAAATTGGGCAGGGTTTTTCATGAGAATAGTTTTTCTTACAGTATTTTGGCCCTTCTGCCTTTGAAACTGGGTGCTACCTTGAAGAGTCGATAGGTACAAAAGGTGGGGGAGTGGAAGAATTGGGGCAAGGGGTAGGAGATGCAGTTAACTAAACATGCTAACTAAAATCTTATATGGTTAATGTCAGAAAAGATGTGTTGATCTTTTATAGTAACTCATCTGTGTCTGCATGTCTGCAAGTTAAAGGTTTTCTGAAGCTATATATAACTAACTTAATACACTTTCTCTGTGTTCAGTCATCCCAGGTAAACTTTTCCATCTTGGTCTCCAGCACTCATCTGTACAGATTTGGCATGAAGAATCTTGCACTGTGATTTGAGGGACCCCCATTTTCTTACATAACTTCACTTCTTTCTTCTAGAACGTTGTGGTGCCCTTTATCCAATTTACAGAATGGGTGAGCTTTCAATACCACCACTAGTGCCACTTCGACTTAGCCATCACACACTGCACTGATATAGCAATTACCTGTCACTCTCTCTAACCCTGAGAGCCCACGTGGTGTGTCAAGTCAATGACACATCTGAGTTCCACCAGCCCATAAAGTGAACAACCTTAGGTTGAGTTCAAATGAGGTGTCCTGTGTGACAGAATAATGCATAGCCATCAGGCCACCCAGCTGAACATTTTAATAGGCTAAGTTTTAAAAAAAAGACTTAGAAAATACTCCAAAGAAATATTTTTTTCCTGTAAAGAAACAAAAACAACCCCCCCGCTCTTCCCACAATTTTCTAAGCTTGTTATTTAAACTATTCAATTGAACCCAGTCTTGAATTCCCTCTCGCGCTATCTTCTAACAAACAGTAGACATTTTTTGCAAATGCTTTCTAAAGGTCACCTATTTTAATCAACTCACTTTTCTCTGTAATAACTGTGTGACATTTTTTTTCCCTATTTGTGATCAATGAGCATACATATTTTAAATCAGAAATTCATGCACTTTTAGCATCTTTCAGAAATTCTCTGTTGGGCTAACGTATCCTTGGGGGGGGGGGGGAGGGGTTGCCAAATGCCCAGAACTCCCACTGGTTTCAGAGGGCTTTGCAGGTGTTCAGAGTTTTTCAGGATTAGATTTCCATGTGTATTAGCTGGGATTACCGTTTACCAGACGCAACTAGATGATTAAATTCAGTGTGCTTGATTTTTTCTTGAATACAAAAATCTGTTGGCATTGAGGGGCGGAAGGGGGGTTAAAACTGGGTCATCATGCTCAGTTTGCTAGTAGTATATTATAATTTAAACTAAGATCCAAGACATAACAAATTAATTTTAATGTAAATCTTACTCTTTGAAAAGTAACAGATAGAACTGATCCTGTGTAGCTAACTTCAGTTTCAGTGCAGGGTCGCACATGGTATACAAGGTACAACATAAATTTTATGTCTATCCTATCTATCTAGGTCCTTATATGGCCATCATCATCCCAGTAACTGAGTACCATTGTTTTTCCCCTCTTTACCAGGCACCTATTTTTAATCATCAACATTTTATTGGGACAGATGCTATAGTAGAGAAAGGGCTAAGTTAATTGCAAGTCCAAAGAATCATTCACCATACATTTTCCTTTTTCATTATATATGCATTTGAGAAATAATTATACCATTATCTCTGATAAATCCATAATTAAGTTGTCTTTTTTATGAATTGTTCTTATATATTTTCTCTTATGGCATGTTTTAAGAATCAATAAAAAGTAAATAACATTTTTGAAAGTATCTCCATCACAGATATTTAACAATAATATCCTCAAGTGGAAATTGCAAACTTTGCAGAAAGAGAAACTTGGGTCAGATGGCTCTAGGTCTCTCGATATAGATATTTAAAAAGCTCAATTTGCAAGGCACAAATGTGATGTTTTAAATTGTTTGTCAGGAGAAACAAGTGATTTTTAATGCAGATCCACCAAATGTAATGTATTTTAGTAGCTTCAGTACCCCTGGAGGCAAACATTTGAAAAAGCAGAGAGAATCATAACATTAAGATAAATGATGTGACTAGGATCGAAGACGAAACATAATACAAAGATAATAGAGAAATATCTCTTATCACAAGGGGGGAAGTAAGGAGGTTTATTGTTCTAGGAGTCTGTGTCCTTTCAGAAGTCTAATTAGACATCATGCTTTTTCACTATATTATTTTCTTTAAAAATATATAATTTATTTAAAAAGACAAGTTCAGAGTCATATAGTTATTTTTATCCTGACAAGGACCAGGATTACAGATGCAAAGATAAGCAGTTGTAAAATAGATTAATAAATAAACAGAGATCTATGTCTTAGAAGATAACAAGAAATTATAATAATAAAACCTGAAGTGTACTAAAGCAGAAATACAGAAAAGGAAATAAATGCAAAACAACCCTTTGATACATCAATATTTTATGCTTTGGGGGGGGGGGGGGGGGTTGGTGTTTGTGTGTGTGTGTTTGTGTACACAAGTTGGATTGACTAGTTTAAATACTAAAACTTCTCAAACTGTCCAAAGAATTAAAATGTTCTTTGATAACAGTGGGTGTAAGATTTAGTGATACCCTGTTGTCATAATATATTCTCTTCTGTGAAATGTGATATAGAAGGAACCATACGGCAGTATGGTTGCTATCCAGAGCTCACACTCAAGCAAAAAGGGATCTGTCCATTTCATGAAAATACATTTTGTGTCCACCAACAAGAAGTTGAAAGAAGTTACCAAGTATGTTTGATATTCTTGCCTAGAAATGTCATGTTCCTAAAGAGAACCTTCAGGTAGCAGATGAAACCTAAAAAAAATCTTGCTAGCAGAAGACGGCAGTTAAAAGGTTCCATTCTCTATCATAGAGGCAAAAAATCCTTTGGTATCAATCAAACCCAAGTTAAGATGCAATAAAACTCTCACTGAAATCAATGTAAAGAGTCCTATTGTCTTCAGTAGTAAATGGATCAGGCCCTTAATCCAAGGCGTTATAATATGGTGAATAGAATATGAAAAACCTAGCTATGTAGATAAATTCAATATCCACAGAGACTTAAAGCTCCTGAGATTCACATATTTGTATCTAAACATATCAACATGAAGTGAGCTACTTTCCTTTTAACCTTTAAAATGATATTTTATAACTGCAGCAGATAGCTTTTCATTGCTAGTGTATGCTTCTGGCTAGGGTGGGATGGTGGGTTATAAACCAGGATGCTATTCTATGTTATGAAAGTGCCTCCTCCCTGGTGCACCCACCAGCTACCCTGCTTGTCCCCAGCACTATTGCAGGCGGAAACCCACCTTATATGCTGGGTGGATGGTACTGAGAGATGAGTCTGCTGCGCCAAGTTGAGTGATGTTGCTACTTACGGGGTGCTGCTACTGGGACTCCTTTGAGCTATCCTCAATCTGGTCATTGGCCCAGGTCCAATATTTAGAGGAGTTTACTGGTGCTGAAATAATTTTCAGTGATCTGTCATATTGTTCCTCTGCCAGTGGGATGGCACAGAGCCTTATATCTTAAAGTGTAACTCCCCCTTCTCATTTATTGGGTTATTTTAGACCAATTGGTTTGTTGTCATTAAATATAATTATTCAGAACTTCAATTGTTGCATAAAACTGAATGAAAAGTGAATATTTATCCCTTGGCTGGCTCCTTCTCCTGGTAAAGTCTGAGAGGCTGTTTGACTCCCATGCTGTTAATATCATGACATCACAAGCAATTCCTGTTTGTGCATTCAAGAAGTGCTGCAACATCTCCACCTAGGGTTCAGTGGATGACATTATTTCCACCACCACCCAATATTTTCTCTACTTTGTTGACCAGCTATAGCATATTGGTAGAACCATTGATGGGGATAAGGAGAACTTTTTCCCTTCCTCAGCTTTTTACATTCCTATGTATATCCCCGTCAACGTGACTATGTAGAAATGATGCATTCTCACCCCAAGAGACATCCCTCTCAGCTCTTTTTAATGTAATTGTGTGATGACCACCAAATTGTTCAACAGCAGTTATTGAACGGGGTACTGCCACAGCTAAAAACATGAGCTTCTATAGCTTGAGATAAAGGACCCAGTCCTTTAGCTATACTTCAGCTTGAATACATTTGTATGATGATAGAAGGAGCACAGGATTTAAACAGCTTCCTAGACTTTGAAGCAGGAGGAAATTGCAGGACCTTGGAGCAAACATTACCATATATTTAATTTTGTTTGTGAAATTACTCAGGTTTCAAATAATTGCTATTGAAAAATAAAAAAATATTGGGGCAAAAAAAATAGATCGGTATCCACTCGTTAATTAAAATAAGATAATTCTAATTACTATGTTGCTTTCTCCTCACATTTCAATTCCAACATTACTTTAGCAGCCAATATTTTTACAAACTCCTAGAGTTGGATATTAAAGCTTTATGCTTCTTGAAAGCTTTCCATGAGTATTCAGCATTCGTTCCAGCTGTAACAGCTTTGAAGGTACAGGCTGTTAAAATCAAGTTGGAAAATAAGTGGGAGCAAAAGGACTTCAATGTAATAACAATGTGATTTTGAAATCTGATATGTCACAAACTACCAAGACTAGGAACAATTATCATTAATCAAGTGAGATTCCCACTTGTCGAAAGGCATATAGCTTCATAATCCCATTGGTTGGGTCAGCAGCTGCGACTGAACCAAGGACTAAAGCTGGGTGCTTTTTTTTTTCCCCCCAGAAAAATTAGTTAATTGTACAGCTCTGTTTGGGACTTAGAGCACCAAAGAAAAAAACCCAACCACTTGAGCTAAAGGAGCTTTAGTTGGGGAGCAGTAACAGCCATCCCTGGATCAATATGTGTTCCCGTAGTATTAGTTTATAATCTCTAGTGGTTCATGTGATACCATGTCTCGAATGATGCCATGTCATTTTTTGGCCAAGCAAAAATCACAAGTCATTTACCACATATACTACGATGTTTTCAGAATCCCAAACATCTTGAGCCAGTCCATGCCTGACACTGCTAAGGTTTTCTTTAGCCAAAGTAGCATTTTTTCTTAAAATGTTGTTCCATTTTTGTAGGAAAAAGTTTACCGTACTTATTTTTTTTTACATCATTTTTGGAATTCTTGGAATCTCTACTATGATATTATTAGGAGTAAGTTCAAGCTACAAAATATGTCTGTATTTCCACATGTCTGTATTTCCATAAAGTTAAAGGATGTTGAGATCTGGGATTTTGTTTTGGGTCCATCTCTATATATCATATATTGTATACTTAGGTTTGATAGAATTCAATTTTTATTTTTTTAAAATAATGTTGACAGATCATGTCAATATTTATTTTAAAGCATTTTAGATTTTCATTGATTTTATATTCTCACAGTGTCTGCTCCTCCCCATAATTTCCTGCAACTAAGAGGATGAGACAATACTTCTTTAATGACAATAGATCTTGAGATTCAAAAAGTTAAAGCTTTGTAACTGTTAAAACACAAATTGTCAAAATCAGATGTCAAAATACACAAAGTAAATATACTTGTATCAAATGTTAGTAAATGCTCAAGCAGCATTTTCTTATTTTGCCTATCTGTAAATTTATTATTATTGATGGAAATATTGGGTGGGTGGTAAAATCTTATGTTTACCAACATCAATCCTTTCACGCCTATGTATGCTCCATTAGTGGGAGAGATGAAAGGGAAGATTCATAAATAGAGGAAAACAAGTAAAAATGTTGCATGGTTTTCATGGGGAATATTTAAAATTGTGAGTAGTTTCTGTTTCTTAGGAATTCCTGCACTGTCTTTTGACCTGCCCTCAGCTATTTTTATTGCCCTGCAGTCTCTGATAAAATATTCCTATATTACTCCATGTTAATGTGTCTAAGCAAACAACATATTTTTTAGACTGTTGGAATGGCCTGGCTTACATGCATCATTTTAAAAATGGTCTCTTTACCTTGACATTTTCAAGAGGGATGGGTGGGAAGAGAATTCTTGAAGACATTCTCAGTTGCAGATGATATATGCTATTTTCCTTTATTTTTCCATCTTAAGTTAATGTTGAGGTTAAACCATTAGAAATAAACAGTTATATGTATATATAACATTTCAGTAAATTTTTATTCTGTAAGTCCAGGTATTTTTAAAATAATTTGATAGAATATATTGTACCATGGTAATAGAAGTTGTAAAAAAAAGGGTGACTTCAATGATACCAGAATTTCACCCAGGGTTTCTTTAGGTCTATATTGCTAAAGGGATCTTCACATGGAGTCCAGTCTGGAAGGCTTCTTAATACTTCTTGAGAGATGTTGAGTGCCAAGTTCTGAACTGGTGCAAGAAACAGCAGACAACCACCTAACACTGTTAGGGCCTGATATTGTAGTCTTTATTCAAACAAAACTGCCATTAAATTCAATTTGAACCCCAGGGGAGGGATTATACAATGGATGAAGTGTCTGTACCTGCCCACACCTTAAGGACTAATCACTGCTTAATTCAAAAAGACCAGACTTCCTATGTCGTAACACGTTCCAGAGGGGTAGCCGTGTTGGTCTGTATACAGCAAGAACAGTGAGAGTCCTGTAGCACCTTAAAGACTAACACATTTCTGTGGGCATAAGCTTTTGTGGGTTGCAGCCCACGAAAGCTTACGCCCACAGAAATGTGTTAGTCTTTAATGTGCTACAGGACTCGCGTTTTATTTTTATATCGTGACAGGCAATCAAAGAGCTGGAGTCCCAAAGTCAGCCATCAGAAAGAGCACATATCACACAACATTATTCTGTTGCTCTGTGCTTTGTAAAACCAGTGTATAGATTGTGTGAATTATGTATCTCTTATATAAATGCAGCATAATTTTCTTACATAGCCAGAAGAAAGTTTTAAAATAAAATCCTACACTTGCCAGAAACATGCATTAGAAACCACAAACATACATTAGCAATCAGAAACTATCTGCTGCAGTTATAAAACATCATAATAAACATTAAAAGCTTAAAACAGCTCAACTGCTGTGGATTTGATATTTTCAGATGCAAATATCTGAGTTCAGGAGCTTATCTGGGCACTGAGGATATGTTTAGAAATGCATTTCAGACAAAGATTTGGCACATGCATGCACGCGCATGCACAAATCATGTATATGAGTGACTGATGAACCTTAAGGGTTCGTTCATATACATTCATCATCCAAAGCATGAGAGGTCTGGATGAGCATCTACACCTCTCATGTATTGGATGGACATTTTCATCACTTCATTCAGTTCTGTATAGGTATCCCTTACATCACTTACTACCTTCACCAATCTGTCCTCCAAAATAAGACTGCCTGCTATTGTCTGTTAGTATTGAAATAATAATTTCACTGGGACAGAGTTCCCAAGTAGTTCCACTCTGTCTCTTCCCTCTTTGCTGTTTTCCCCTGCTGGGTTGTAATTCCCCACTGTCCGCCAACTTAGAACAGACACCAAGTCAGACGGATAAAACAAGATTTATCTGATTGGTCCATGTTAAACAGCTTCCTCTTTAACATGCACACATATGCATTGAAATTCTGTGTATTAGACTTTTCACTCTGTTTGATTTTTTTCTTTCTATGAAATTGTTCAGGGACAATCCATACAACAGGCAAACTGATTGGAGGACAAACTCAATCAAAAGTGCATATTGTACCACTGTAAGATTGCCATCCACCAATCCCCTTTAAAAACATTTTATAATAATTATCATCTTCAAAAGAATTAATACTCCATTGGTTAGAAGGCTGATGAGGATACAGATCACATAGAAATAAGAAGGGATCAATAACCATAATCTAGAAAAAGAGTATAATGATACAATATGAGGATTAATTGTGAAAGTAATCATGTTAGTTTTCTAATTATTCAAATCTTAATTACAACTGTGTTGGCCCAATTAGTTCAGAACACAAGGCTAATGTTAGGGTTGGATGGATACTCAGCATCTGTGCATACGTGAGAGGCATCTGTTGCCAAGTGGTGGAGTGATGGAAAGTGTCAACTCACCAGCTGTGAAGTCAGCAAAGCTCTTAAAAAACAAATTTGAGCCAACACAATGATTTAGCACACTTGGGGGGATGTAAAGCTTATTGCACATGTATGCTTTAACTACCAGTTGTCACCTAGTGGGATTGAATATCTAGAGCAGCAATGCATATTTAAGTCTTTGCCTGCTTCTCTAACAATGCCCTGCCTGACAAAAAAAATCTGTGCTGGAGAAGCTGGCAGTGGCATCTCTGTCCATCAGCCCTTCAGAAGATTGATTTTGCTTTTTGTTGAACAAACTGCATAGCAGAATATGTCAAGGTACTAAGGTGGTGACAGACACTTTAGAAATGCCATAGATAGACAGATAAAAGGGTGGAAAATAGTGAAAGATTTAAAAGTGGGTATCCTATAAAAACAAAACAAAGTATTTTAAGTGGAATTATTTATGATTTTCTAACACTGCTTTCTTCATTCTCTACAATCCCGTAGAGAAAGAGATGAATGTATTAATTATGAATCGCACCATATCTATTGTTTATAGCTATCAATTTCAGAATGACAGGGCTTTTACGATTCTGACAATTGATACTGATCTTGGTAACTTCTAATATTGCCTACCAAGATTGAGGATATTAATAGTGTTGCTAAGTTTACAATGATGTGCTTAATATTTATGCATTATTAACATTTAATGATAGCATGTAAACTTTACTGAAAGGTAATCAATTGACAGCAAGAACAAAAGGAGAAAGAGAACATTAAAATCTAGGATGGAATTATATTGAACACTAATGCATTCACTTTTGACCTAGTTCTGAATTTGTACAGATCTTTTGTCAGCACCTTCATTTGCATTACTTTCAAGTTTTTATTTATTCACGTTTCAGAATGTACAGATGGAGGAGTGTTTAGATTCATTGTAGTTTGATAATGTTGTTAATTTACATGAAATGCATAGACTATTCGGTGCTTTACTATAAAGTAATAAAAAATGAGCACAGCTTTCAATGCTGGCTCCACAGATTTTTCAATTACATTAAGATAAAATTAAAATAGAGTTAGGGGAGCACTTCTAGCATTCCAGATCTGGGTTTCCTTATTTGCAAATCACAATAAGAAGGCTTTTGATTTCTCTGCCATTTGAGCAAATCCCCCTCCTCAATTATGTCTTGCACTTTAATAGGGATATTTCTACTTCAGGAGAATTACTCTGCAATATTACTGCCACTGATACTTCCATATAAAAGCCATACTTTGCCTGTTTTGCAGAAGTTAAGCATCCCAGACCTCCTCTGTAAAATATATACAAATAAATGTAACCGCTTCTGAGCAAAGCGTAATGAAGTGTAAACGTCCATGGCTGAAAACTAAGAACGTCAGTGACTTGTAAAACACCTTTTAACATCCAGTTTTGTTTTGTTTTTGTTTTGTTTTGAAGTGTCTAGCAACTATACACTTTATACTGAGAAGTCAACTTCAGCACTGCTGCAAGTTATGCTGTAGTGTATATATATGTGGTGATTTAATGATGCAGATGGCAGTTCATCAAACGTAGCTAAGATTACTAGACCCGTTTTGCTTTCATCTGTATGAAAGACTTCAGTGAAAGTTCCCAAATGATCTGAAGCCAGTACCTTCCCCGCTGACCACCAGCACCTCAAACCATGAGTCTAACTGTAAACTGCCCATAAATGGAGAAAAAAAGCATAGTGAGGCACACAGCAATTAATTATATATGTTTTAATGTTTTGGGTTCCAGCTTCCTATGACTGTTGCAGCCGTATTTCACCTGCAAAATGCCTCTTTCCTTTTAAATCATACTGACAATGTGAATAGCACATGTATACTTTAACTAAACAACTTACCAATTCGAGTGGGCTGCCTCAGCTGTAAGACATGAACTCAGAAGTGATAAAGCATAGCACTGCTTCAGTAAAATGGAGTAAGAAATCATTTTGACAGAGCCTAGATCTCGGTCTGGGCTGCTGAATGTTTTTTTTTTTTTTTCTTCCCTTTCCTTTCAAGGTCAATGTTCCTTATTTCACGTGGAGTACATCTTATATGACAGCAAAGGAAGAAATGCAGGCAGGCCAGGTTAATGCATTTGGGGTCAAAATGGACTCTCAAATGGAGGAAGCCTGTCTCCCTGAGACATGGCATTGACACCACACATTAAAGGGGAATGGTGATGAAATTTCAGTTGTCTAAAGTGCAAACTGGAGTCGAGATAGTACTGATGAAAGCAAAGATTCCAATTGTTTATTAAATGAAGAAAAACTTTTTTTATTTCCTTGACCACGTGAAATTAGTTGAACATGAGTGGGACCTATTACTCTACAGCCAAGAGCAGTGGTTGTGAGTTGTTATGTCCAATCCCAGTGTTTCTCATTTATTGGGTTCACAGGCACTATAAAAGTGGCAGACATGTTTAGGCATTTGCAATTTGAAATAAACATCTATTCCCCCATTCCCACTCTCTTGCCAATGGTGCTATCGCTATTCCTGGGGAAATTCTGCACCACTGCGCAAGCGCAGAATAAACGTCCCCCCAGATTTTACACTTTCTCAGAATAATTGATTCATGTGCCCCTCCTGTGAAGTGGTCCCGAGCAGGCATGTATGGTTCAGGCATTAGGAGCAGCCGGGTGGAAATGTAAATCACTGCCTAGGGGATGGGACTGTGTGTGTGTGTGTGACTGTCCCTCTCATTCGCTATTGTGGTAAGCCTGGAATTGGGGAGGGGCAGGGCTGGGTACACCTCGGCCAGGGGCTCCTACTCTGCACTGGAATCCAGCTACTTGTTCCACCACACACCCAGACCCTCCCTGCTGAGCCGCAAGCACCATGACCTGGAGCCCCCCCCGCACAAAGTCCCATTCCCCCTACACCTTGACCCTCCCACCGCCCCACCAGCATCCAGATTGCTCCACAGAGAACACTATCACCCCACACCTGGATCCCAACACACTAAGCCGGTCCACACTTGGATCCTACCAGGATGAGCCTGCTTGCCCAACACCTGTGCTGGGGCCAGAGCTGGGCATGAGTGCAATACTGTGTCCGTCTCGCTATCACGGTGCACCTGGCATGGAGGGACAGGCCTCTGAGGTGTTTCTGGGGCAGGCCTGGCCCTTGTGTTGTGTCAGCGTTGGGTGCAGCCTCACTGCCAAGTCCATGTCCCGAGGTGATCCCCCACCTCTTTGCGGTCAGTGGCCTGCGCTCCCAATTGCCATACTGGAGCCTCCACTCCCATTGCCCTTCTAAACTATTGTCTGCAACAATTTCAGTTCTAATCCAGTGACTGTACAGTGACATGCTGAGTACTATTTAGGCATGTCATTCACTAAGGCCCCAATCTGGCAATGCATTAGTTTCAATGCGGTTACTTGGGTGCTGTACCAGATCATGGCCTAACTTCACTCCTAAAGATGTGCTTCCTTTTAGAGTATGTCTACACAACAAAGAAAAACCCATGGCCGGCCCAAGCCAGCCAACTCAGGCTCATGTGGCTTGGGCTGCAGGACTGTTTTACTGTCGTGTAGACTTCTGGACTGGGGCTGCAGCCCGAGCTCTATGACCATGCAGAATTTTAAAATCTTGTGTGAATTTTTTTTTATTTTTTGGGTGCAGAATCCCCCAGGAGTACATCACCAGTATGCCAAGTAGTGGTATAGTTATTTTAGGAAGGGTAAATAAAAATGTGTGTGTAGTCAGGAAAGCAAGTTATAGAATTGCCTAAAAACTCTTGATCATCATGGAAAGTATTGGTTGGGAATGATTGCAGCACAATTGCTGGTGGGCCTGACCCTTTTACTGGGACAGTGGTCCAGTCCATCTGTGACTAATTAGCATCACCTGTCAGATCTAATGTGGGATAGCTGGCCCCTCTAAATGTCGGTGGGGAAAACCAGTGGGGAAGACATGAGGGAAAACTGCTAGAGGCTGGAAAGGCTCTGGCAGGAGCCCAGGGTTGGCTGGGAAGAAAGAAAGCAGCTGCAAGGATTCTTTGGAAAAGTAGCGAGAACATGAGCGTCCTGGCCAACACCATAGAAAACCCAGGTAGGGCAAATGACTTTTGTTTACTGTGAGGCCATGGAGTAAAGCTGTATGAAGCTCTGGTGGGATGAAGGACTTTTTCTGATTGTTTTAAGAACATGGTATAAAGCTGTATGAAACCCAGGTGAGGTAGAGAATGTTCTGTATGTAATATTTCTGATGGGGAAAATTAAAAGGCAAAGTTGGGAAGGGGAAAGAGCCTGGTCTGTATTTTGGTTGGGAAGGTGTGGCTTGGCAGCCAGACTGGGATTCCAGGAGCCAGTGACCCTGTGTCATAGCCATATTGGTATATATATTTTTAAATATACAAAATATTGGGTGGTTGGGGGAGGGGAATCCATTTGATTTTGTTCCCGTTTCACAAAGGCTAAAACTCTGTGTGATCTGAGGAGGAAGGAATTCATCCCTCAAACCATATAGGAGTATAACCCCTCCATGGCTGCTTTTCCCTCATACAGTCTAGAGTGGTGGTCACTGTCCTTTGCACCTTATATGTAAGGAGACAACCAGATCTGTGTAAATAGGACTCCAGTGGTTCCCCCTTTATCTCACCATCTTTGCACCAACTGCAGTGGGTTAGAATTTTGGGGGAATGAGAAGAGTTTTCATAGAAAAAATGGCCTTTTGTCCCCAAAATAAAATATTTGGGGGGGGGGGAGAGGGACTCAAGGAATTTTGCAAGATTTCTTACCTTTTAGAAATATTATTTGTTAAAAATTTTCAGCAAAATAAAAGTGCGGATGACCCCCCACAAGATTGTTTTAAATATAAAATTAAAAAAATCATTAAAAACTCATGTTCTTTTTGTTCTCAAAAATAGATATGTCTTTTGACAAATTTGAGCAGCTCTAGTACCAACCAACCATCATGCCCACACAGTGCACCAAAAACTCCTTTTGAAGACAGAGTTTTGGGTGCATGAAGACTGCGAGATCTAGCTGTTTGGCAGCTGACCCCAGATCTCCTGTACTGCAGAGCTGCTGGATTATGATATCTGCTCTTACATGTCATAGATAGGCCTGATTGTTAAATTGCTTAAACGTGACCTTTAATTTTGAACTCTCAATTTTACAGCACAATTTTGCTGCTGAAAACAATTTCATTTACACATTTGACTACCTGATCTGTGTGCAAAAAAACTGCAAGTAAAATTGGAGCTTGTTTCCAAATCAGATCCCTTACATTTACATATCCTAATACCTATTTTTAAATTTCCTTTTGACTAAAACTTTTGCAAATAATTTTAAGTCCATATTTTAGCTGCAGCTGATGAGGGAAAGTGGAGTAGATGGCACATCGAAGTTAACCATTTCAGGTAATTATGATGCTGCTCCTTTAATTCCTTTGTTCCAAAAGATGTTGGCTCATCTCTTTATGCCACACATGTTCAAGGTATTAGTCCTTCCAAGGGCTTCTCCTCGAGGAAGACCAAGGTCACAATTAGCACTTGAAGTTTGAAAACACACATTAAAACTTTATGCAGCTTGTAGGTTTTTCTCTTCAGTAGTCACAATTCTGATTTCAGTCATATTGCCTTAAACTTCAGCAAGGTTATTCCTGATTGACATTAATGTAACTGAGATCAGAATCTAGCCCATCTGTTCCCGTTCAGCCAAATTATGACATAACATCAGATTTGGTTGTTTTGTTTTGCTATTTGCTATTTGAAATTGTCCGTGGTAGTGAACATAAAAAAATGCATTCTATATTTGAAACCCAATCAAAATCTTTATCATTATTTACAACTCATCACTAAGAACCTAGTTCAATTCCCATTGAGGTCAGTGGCAAAACACTTCCTGGTCCAGACCTACAGGTGGTGTAAATGGATTTAGCTCCATTGACTTCAGTACAGCCAATTTTTCATCAGCTTCAGATCTGTCCCTCTGATTTCAGAGGAGTTGTACGAGGCTCTGATACTCCGTTTTTCAAGGCAGAAAGAAGACAGAGCTAATTCTTTCAAACTTGAGATGAGCCGGCCTTGAAATGCATCTTGTCTCGGCCTCACACAATAGTATTTTCATCAGCGTTGTTACTGCTTTCTACTTCAAGTAACCTTAAAAAAATAAAACTTAAAAAACAAAGTAGAGTTATGGATTATTGAAACTCCGATGTGACTCCTTTAGTCAACACTTTCCCCTGTTTCATGTCAATTATTTGACTTTGTTTGTTGCTGTGAGTCTGAATTTTCCAGCAAAGACCTTGAGCTATCAGCACACTGAAGCAGAGAGCAGACTGTTAAAGCAGCGTGCAGCTCTTAACATGAAATATCAATTTCAAGGGAGAAAACAAAGTGAAGCTGACCATGACAGAGCAATATGCTCCTGAGTTAATCAGTGTAAACTCTTTTAAAGTCAATTAATCTGAACCTTTTGCAATGTGTGATCACTAAGAAGAAACCAATTTGTTTCAGAATTTTGTTTTGAAGTTCAGCAGGAACATAATTCTTAAAAGACAATAAACCATGCATAATATTTGGTGGCAGCGGTAACACAGTATGAGTCAGATCGTGGTATTTCATCATGGGCCTATATTAGAGGTTGCTCAGAGCCATCCGATCCCACTGACAATTCCATGAGGGGGGGTCATGCCTCAGGGAGCACACTCTCAACCCTTCCCCCAGCATCCCGGCTCAGAGGAGTATGCAGCCTTCAGATGGCCAGTCTTCTCCCCTTTCTGTCCCAAGCCAGTTTAGCAGGGTAGAGAGGTAAAACGGCTCCATCCTGTCTGATGTGGATTGTGGCTCCAGGATGCAATGAAGAGAGCAGATACTGTCCCCCACCTTAGTACAGAGACCACAGTTGTTCCAAGCAAGGAGCATGGGGGGAGAATTGAAGGGTCCTTGTAGGCTCCCATAACCCCACATAAATGACCCTGAGATCAGACATCTCTATATATACTATACTGCTGTAACATTCATGTACAATTGAACTAGTTTGTTTTAGTTAGGTAGAGGAGTTGTATGAAAATAGATTGTGAAATCATCTCACTTATTTTTTTTTTTCTCTCTCAAATAATCCTATCCTAAAATTAACACATCACAGGGCATAAATCTCTATCCCAGGAGTTTGAAAAGCTGGCCTACAGTTAATTCCAGTAAACTGAGAGAGATCATTGGTATTGCAAATGAAACACTCCATAGGATACTTCCTTTAGTATTTGCCTCTGGTTTTCTCCATGTTCATGTTAGCATAGATTGCTCACTTTTCTTATCTGCTCTCCTTGTTTCCCTTTCTATTTGATGGAGTGGCCTTGATTGTAATAAATAAAATACTGAAAAGAGGAAATGTTAGCTGCAAATAATACTGGTTCTAATTAATCTACACTGGACTTCTCTTCATGTCATAAACTGAACAGGCAGGAAACCTAAAGTAGCAGTTGGATTTTCTGGTGTGTATTTAGTACATAATTCAACACGCACTGATAGAATTGGGGCCTTCCTACTGTCATCAATAAAAGTCAGATTGAACCTTTAGGCAGTCCTTTTCTCCCAAGGTCTCTAACAGCTACTCTTTTAAGCACTAAGAACAAAAGCTCATTCAGTTATTCGCCAGTTATCAGAGATAGGGAGTGAAATCACAGATATGGCCTTAAAGACGGAAGGGATAATGATTACAAGATATGACTTCCACTCCAAAAGTGAATAACAAATGTATTTTATATTAGTAAACCTGACTAGTAATACGTAAGTATGCATAAAATTAGTGCAAGAATAATACTTTATACATAAATTCAATTGGCTATCAGAGTATATATCAAACATAAGTAATCAAGGTACTGATCAGTGCTCTTAACACTGAGCTTTAAAACTCTTTCTAGGAGCCTTATGGATAAACAGCTGTTGACCTACACAAAATTCTTTGAGTCCTGTAGCACCTTAAAGACTAACAAATTTCTGCGCTCAAAAGTTTTCGTGGGCTGCAACCCACTTCGCCAGATGCACTTTGTCACCCTCTAATCAATGGTTGTGAATAAGCCTCATCTATTCTAACTGAATTGACTTTGTTAGCACTTGCCCGCTCCATTGTTGTTTCTTACCCTTGGAGGTGTGTGTGTGTGTGTGTGTGTGTGTGTATACACATATATATATACATATACTTCCTATCTGTGATTTCCACTTCATGCATCTGACAAAGTGGGTTACAGCCCACGAAAGCTTATGGCCACAGAAATGTGTTAGTCTTTACAGTGCTACAGGACTCTCGGGTTTTTTGCTGTATACAGACTAACACGGCTAGCGCTCTGGAACTTTTCACGAAATTCTTTGGTTTTGTTATAATAGAAACTCACTGTCATCCTCATAATCCTTCTTGACAGTGAAGCTGTCTCTGTTTCATTAGACTGAGAGACACAAAAAGAGGGGAGTACAGTTTCTTAGTGAAATGTTCATACGTGTCCTTTCTCTCCCTCTACCTGCACCCCAATGCCTGCAGCAAGGAAAGAGGTAGTGAGACTATTGTTGCCATTGAAACAAAAGAGTTGAAGTGAGTTGGGAAGTCTGTTGGTAGCACACAGACTAAGGGAATGGGGGAAAGGAGACCACTGAGAGACCAGGTTGACTTTGGCAGCATTAGCCCTGCTGCACTGTCATAGGAGTCCTGTGCTAGCACCAGTACAAGCTGCTAGCAGGCAGTTAACTCTGGTTATATTTGCCTGGAAAACTGGATAAGACATTTGTAATCCAAACAAGGAACAGTACCCAGAACCACCTAATCGTTAGAGAATCCAGTATGAGGGAATTTGTGAGAGTGGCCAATTTACTGTCTTGTCTGTCTCAAACAATAGCAATCAGAAACAGAGCCTTAAGGTTCAATGTGAGCCTTGGATAAGCTCTTAAGACTGTATTTTAGGGACAGTGGGGTGATACGCTATTTTTAGAGGCAGTCTGAGTCTTTTAATAACAACAATATTTAAGATTGACATCATATTTTACATTATCAATGTGCTGTGCCGACATTGAGACAGCAATTATAGCACTGAGACCTGAAGCTTAGTCTTTAACATTCTGACAGCCAGGACCCATATAAAAAAAAGTTCCTGGGGGAAAAAAAAACCTAGAATTTTACCTAGGTGATACACTGAAGGCTACATTTACATGCACACACTCCATGTGCAAAAGAAGTACCTGGGCAAAAGGCAGTGATAAAAGTATCTATTCAGGTCACATGATAATGTGTTAAGGTGAGGGTTGGGAGGTGTAGAGCCCACCTCTGGGACTTTGTGAAAGAGCCAGCACCTATCTGTAAGGATACCAGTTAGTGGAATAATTATGGGTAACCCACAGCAGGAGTCGGGGATCTTTCTCTTCTGTCGTGGCCTGGTTGACATAATTCTGCTACTTCTTCTAGCTAAAGGATTTAGTTTTTAATGCCAGGGGTAGAGGCTCATGTTGTTAGTGCTGAAGTTCCCAGATTCAAACCTTACTATTAGCCCAAGCAATGGTTGGTTATAAAGGTGGCACACCAACTTCCATGGACTTCAGATGCTTGGGACGAGTTCCCCCAAGCAGGAAAAGTATGTATATTAAACTAGGAATTGCCTTCCCTGACTGATTTAACAAGGAGGAGGAATACAGTGAAGATTAGCAGAACTTGGAGGTGGACAATGCTTTAACATGTGCCTTTTCTAATAACTGCAGCTTGTGTGTAATTTTTAGTGGTTGTGAGATGTTTGGAGGGGTGATCTGGATGTCTCCAAAAGCTGTGACAAGAGGGGGGGGGAGGAATCAATACAATCTCATGAAAGGCACCATTTCTATGAGGCATGGATTTTCTGAATTGGAGGTACCTGATTGCACTGTGGTTTTTTCCCTGAATGAAAATCACAAGGTCAAATAGACTGAGCCCAACTGGGCTCTCTAAGATTACCTTCAGTAATGGTTCAAAGTCTTGCAAAGGGAACAGAGAAAACTAAGTCCAGTGGACTGCACTACTTCATTCTAATTCAACCAGTTATAGGAATTTCTTTTTGATTTTTCTGATTCTTTCACCATTTTTGTCAAAAGATGAAACTGTACTGATGAGAAAGCTAGCTGAGTGAAGAGGGACAGGAGGCTAAATCCCAATCTTCACTCTGGGCAAGGCAAGTCAAAACTGAGGGTCTTGGGAGAAAAGAGGCAGTGCTTATATACATGCCCTGAAGTCCTGAGATTTCATTGATGCAGAAATGCTTGTTTTATTCAGCTCTAATAGTAGTGTAACTAGAAAAATTCCCATGGTATTCATGTGGTCAGCCATGCCCGTAATAACTCAAGTCATTGCAACACCTCTAACCCTAGAAATTGTATGTGTTTAACTTTCAGAAAATAAAAAAAAATAGATTAATCAGCGGGCAATAATTTCTATCAGAGGTTTAATGATTATTGGTAGTAATTAAGAAAAAAATATAGTCCAATTTTATTATCTTGTCATGGGAGATACTCAACTTTTCCCATTAATCAATAGTTCGTTAGTGTGTGTGAATAGTGAAAGAGACTTGGGATGCCTTAGTGGTGCAGTCTAGAAAACTTTGTTCAGGATCTACAAAGTCGGGCTCATGTATAAAACTAGTAAGTTATTAATATGAAGAATAATTTTATGTCATAGCATCCCTGATCAGCAGGTCTACAAAGGCAGCCAGCCAGTGGCACATGAGCCAGCCATCAGAATTGAAAACAGAAGAGGTTGAGTGGGTGTTTGGAAGGGGAGTTGTGGGCAGGTGAGTGTGGTGTTTTTGTCAGTGGTGTGTGTGTGCGTGTGTGTGCTTTTTTGTTTTTCTTCATGACAGGAACTTAGGAGGCAAGGCTATAACAGCTACAGAGGGAGCAGTGCTAGTGACACAAAACATGGAAGGGACAGTGAAGAAGAATGGATGTGGAAGCTGCAGGGTGTACATTATTCTGGAGATGATACCTGAAAGGTGCCTAGTTTTCTGAAGTGTGGTCTGATAGATCTGATGGAAGAGAATATCCATGGTTTGGAGATGCAGCCAGAAACTATAGTTGTGTTTCTAATGGGATTTGAGTGGATGATGGAGGGAAGGTGCAGAAGGCTGAAGGGAAACCTCATGACTTGTAGATGAGTGTTGGACCAGAGAACTGTGAAGGTAGACTGCTGGAAAGTAGCCAGTGGAAGCATGTGACTACAAGAACAATGCAGAGGAAGACTGACTGAGGAGCAGGTTCACTGAATTGAAAAATGAAGGGGCACAGCAGGTAGTAATAGAATGTGGGAGGGCAAGGAAGAAGAGAAAACTGGCTAGTACTTCAAAAATATGGGAGGAGACATGGAGATAGCCTAATTTGGGAGCTCCACAAGGACAGAGGATGACTTGCAGAAGATTGCAATTGAGAACAGAACACAAGAATCCTTGCAGCCAGAAAGAACAAAAGGGGGGGAAGTCCAGAGAATTGTACCAACACCAGGAAGAGGCACATCTACATGTTCTACTCAGCAGAACAGAGCTGATCTGGAGAACAGAAGGGTGTGTTGTCTGTCAGGAGCTAATAATCCTTTGAGGCCGAAGAGGATCTTAATGGGAGCAGGAAAGAATCCATTGATTGTTCTTCACATGGAAAAAATTATACCGCTAGATACTTCTTAGGATGCATCCAGGAAGACTGTGCCAGGCTGTGGAAGATGCTTAAATAAATGGAGGGTCAGGTGATCTTCAGTGGGATTCTGCCTGTCCCTAGAGGAAGAGAGTGAAAGCAAGTCAAGATTATGAGGATAAACAGATGGTTTAGGCAATGGCGCTATAAGGAGGGGTTTGGGATGTCCGACCACTGAAAGGCATTCATGGACAGAGAACTGTTGTCATGGGATGAATTCTACCTGAGTAGGGGTGGGAAATAAAATTCTGAGATGAAGGTGGGCACAACTGATTAAAAGAGTTTTAAACTAGGTCTTTGGGGGAGATGGTTGAGAGATGCTCATGTAATCTCTATGCATGATTCTAATACTGAGGAAAGTCAAGTGAAAGAGAATACAGCAATAGAGAAAGGAATAACAGAGGGTAAGTGAATGGACAGCAAGAGGAAAAATAGTGCCAATACCACAGACAGAAACAGTCAGGTAGGTGATAATGGCAGTAAAATGAGTACCTAAATGGGTGAGGAATCTGGGTGAAGACAAGCAGAAACAACTAAGATGTCTGTACAACAATGCAAGGAGTCTAGCTGACAACACGGAGGAACTAGAACTGCTGGTGCAAGAAGTGAAATCAGATATTATAAGGATAACAGAAACACAGTGGAATAGTAATCATGTCTGGAATATAGGTACTGAAAGGTATGTTTTGTTCAGGAAAGACAGAACAGAAAGTAAAGATGGTAGAGTAGCATTGTATATTAATAAGGTAGCCTGTAAAGAAATTAGATGTGAAGGAATGGATAAAATGGGATTTGCTTGGCTCAAAATCACTTTGGGGAAGAAAAGTAATAGAGGCTCCACTGGGATAGTGCTAGGGTCTGCTGCAGATCCCCAGCATCTGATTTGGATATGGACATTTTTAATTAAATAAATACTACTGGGAATTGTGTGATTATGGAAAACTAATTTTCCAGATATAGATTGGAGTACAATACTACTAATAATGGTAGGGCTCAGATATACCTGGATGTGATATCTGACAGATTTCTTTACCAAATAATCACTGAACCAACAAAAGGTGATCATTTTAGATTTAGTATTGGGGAAATAGCAAGGATCTCCCAGAAGAACTGGTTGTAGGAGACAATCTTGGTTTGAGTGATCATGAGGTTAATCCAGTTTAAACTAAAATAGGACTGCAGCTAGGGTCCTTGATTTCAGAAGAACAAACTTTAAAAAAAAAAAAAAAAAGGGGGGGGGAGGGGAGGGGGAAGTAGTTAGGGAAGTGGACTGGCCTGAAGAACTCAAGGATCTGAATGTGGAGGAGGCTTGGAATTACTTTAAATCAAAGTTGCAGAAACTATATGAAGTCTGCATCCCAAGCAAGGGGAAAATTACGTAGGGAAGGGCTGCAGACCAAACTGGATGAACAAACATTTAAAACAATTCAGAGAAAGCAGAAAGCCCACAAGGAATGGAAGAAGGGATGGATCAACAAGGAAAGCTATCTTGTGGAAGTCAGAAAGTTTAAGGAAAAAGTGAGAACTGCCAAAAGCCAAGCAAATGAAAATAAAACCAATAATACAAAGTTCTTTAGCCATATAAATAAAGAGAAAACAAGGAAAGAAGAAGTGGAACCACTAAGCACTGAGAATGGGGTAGAGATTAAAGATAATCTAGGTATGGTCCATCACCCAAACAAATATTTTTCCTCTGAAGACTTTAAATTCACATTTGAGGACTTCAGTAACTCATTCAGAGGATCTGAGACTATTACAGGTTGGGATGGGTAAGATTCTGTGGCCTGAGGTATGTAGGAGGTTAGACTAAGTGGCTGTGATGATCTCTTCTGGCCTTAAATCTATGAATCTATATATAATTATTTCATCTGAAAGTGCCAGAGCATTTTTCGCTTCTGTAATAGGGATTTGCAGTAGTAATAAAGGTAACATTTATATAGATGTCTACAAATGTTACCTAATCATTCCTTTAAGAAAGTAAGAAATTGACCGATGAAGGAATTTAAGATGAGAAGTTGCATAACTTTTAAGCATGTGCTTATCTTTAAATACACAAGTAGTCACATTGAATCTAATGAGACTACACAAATGCTTAAATTTAAATTAATTCCTAAGTGATTTGCTGGTTTGAGACCATATACCATGGAAAGAGATAGTAAGAACGCATTAATATGTGATTCAGTGTTCTCGACTCAAACATACTACACCCAGACATTCTTTCTGCCTTAAAATGTGAACTATATTAAAAAACTTCTTGGAGTATATCTGATACTCTCAAAGCCTGATTCTGAAAGGTGTTGAGCACCTGAAGCTCCCATGGAAAGCTCCTATTGAAATTGTGGGTACTCAGCATTTCTCAGCCTCAGAACGTATTTTGTAACGTTTTTTTCTGCTCTGCGAGAGTCATAGTAAAAAAAAAAAAATCAACATCTAGAAAATGGATTTAAGGTTCACAACAAAAATAATTTCACAATCATGCATACCATATTGCCAATATAAGGACTCTGCTCTGATCTGATATGGCAATATGGTAATTCCTATGAAAAGCAGGAGCTAGGAAAACAATGTAAGCACAACATAATAAGGTGAAATTTTGATCAAGATACTTGGGAAGATACCTAATCTTGCAAAGAGTGCAACTGGGTCTTTAGGGCCTGATTTTCAAAAGGTTGTAAGCCTAGGGCTATCTGCAAACATTCATGCATGATTATGTACCGACATTTTGTGAGCAATTACTGTTATATTGAATATGCAGATTAGGTATTTGTATTCACATTTGTGGTAATCTTTTTGGCACATTAGCCCACCAATTGTGGATAAAAATGCCTCTGACTTTTTGACTATACACATTAGAAAATCAGACAAAACTTTGATTTTTTTAAGGTTTTGTCCACAAGACCTTCATCTACATAGAAAACTGTGTGAACCTCGTTTCTTCAGCCTCAGAAATACAAAATGCTGAGAGGATCCTCCTAACTTTTGAACCTCGTTTAGGTAGTGTGGTTAATCATGAACAATAGGTCGTTCCTCTAACAGTGAAAGGAATGCACTAGAGGTGGTCAAGAAAGAAAGAGCAAATTTAGCCCCCTCCTGTTTATGAATTGCTCATGGACAAATTGCATTTCTTTTATGATTTGATTTGGTATTTTAAACTGTTAAGTGAATGTGTTTTGGTCAATAAATGCCAGCCTATGGAATGCTTGTGAATGTAGTAGATGTGATTATTCCCTTTGTTGCACAACAATTGCAATTCAGTAGTCAAACGGTGCGATTGGTTGTCTTAGTGGTTTATTTTCTTTCTCTTATTGGATGACACAGTCAATGCAAACTGCCACCACTCTTGACCCAAATGAATTCCATTTTCATTTTCTGATTGCTTGAATTTGGTCAGTGGGCTTGGTTTTTATTTTCTACAAACTCTTCGATGTTTGTTACTATTTATTTGCTGCAGCCACCCAATTCAAACACAAAAGATGCTCCCTGCCTTGAAGAGCTATAGTCTTTGCTCACAGAATTTGTCTATTTGTGAATAAACAAGGTGCAAAATTGACATAAAATTATCTTTCATCCCAGAACATTTTAGCAGTCACTGGGAGTAACCATTTATTCCCATCCATGGCTTGTTCCTCTGTTAAGCACAGCCTGATCATGTCCCTAAGTATGATGTCCCATTATCTACTTGGTGGTAAACTTCTGGGTTAGACTGACTTTTATTGTGCTTGCATTATTCTCTTAGCCATCCTATCATCTTCATCCACTTCCGGAATGAGCAAAGAAAAAGGAGTGGGGCTGAATGAGAGAGAAAGTATCTCTCTCACCACTCTTGCCCAATATAGATATAAAAATATACTTCAAACCCATCTTTGATATTATAGGTAGATGCCACAAATAACTTGCTGATGTTCATGCCACAGAGGGTCTTCAAAAGCTTCCTAGAAACAAGGTAGCTCGTTCCTGACTAGCTGCAGATATTCTTAACAACATCCTTCCAAAGATTTAAACAGAGGAAAAAATAATATGGTTTGAGGCTACAGAGCATGCTCCCATCCCACTTGTCAGGAAACTAGATATTTAAAAACAAATGTGAACAGCTTACCGTTCATGGCGTCTTTTTGCAAGATTCTCAGCTCCCCAAAACTGCTTCTTCTGGAGCAAAACACCTACTTTTTAAAAATCTCTTGAGTTAGAAAAGTTGACAGCAGGTTTTTTAGTCTCAACTCTTCTTCCTAACAGCTCTCTGTGGGAAGTTCCTGTACATCATAGCCAAAATACTTACATGGCTTGGTATACTTTTCTGCTCAACAGTTCTGTGAGTGGAAGCCAAATCAGTAAATCTCAGCAGGTTGCACAGCATTTTTCAAACTACAATAAGGACCTGACATTCTCTGAATTCTCAGTACCTTCACATCTTCCATTATTTAAATGAAAAGATGATGAAGCCCAGTGTTTCAAAGCATGCTGGATCTTTTCAGGATATTTATGGAATGCTAAGCCATTTAATTAATCTGTTTGGTTTATCTCCAGGAAAGCCTTAATCTTGATGTGAATTTTTAGAGCTTTTCTGGGCAACAGTTAATTTCTTTTAAATTGGATGAAGAATTTACCGATTAGGCAAGCGAAAGACTAATAGCATGGCAGAATGTGGGCAATTCCTTGTCAACCAGTTCAGGTGCTATGATGCTATGAGGAGCGATTACAGTATGAAAACCCAGTTTGGATAGAATAGCATGGTCCTGAGCAGAATTGACAGATGTTCAGTGTGTGCTTAAAAATGTATAATGGTTTTGAGATGTGTACAAACCCATACTAGAAAGTGGACTGAGACTTTCAGATTTGTTTCTTCGGTAGATTTGAATCTGGATCATCAGAATTGAAAAAATGAATGTATTTACCACATATGCCACATGAGATCCACTGGGTTCATCTTAAGATGTGTCAGAATGAATCCTTTGACTCTAATTAAGATAACCTTAATGTGAGGGCACTGTTTGTTTACGTTCAAGCTTATTGGTTGCGCAATCTAATGTTACTAAAGTGTTTGCTTCAAAAGCTGTAGGCTTTTTGCCTACATTTAGTTTAAAGTAAACTACAATATGGTTCACTTTCAAATACTTTTAACTATCTCATTTTAATGCCCACATAAATCAAGGAAATAGTATGTCATGGTAACATTTTAATTGCTAGTTACATGCTGAATATCATCAGTGTTAAACTTCATAGCTCCACAATCCAATTGTTCTCTTATTTACTACCATCCTGCAATAACTTCTGCAATATTTGTTAAATATGCTAGCATGAATAAATAGCTCAAAAGGAACTTCTTTTATTAATTTACATCAGCTGCAATGTGAATCTCAGTATTGACTTTTAGAGAAATATTTTCACATAAAGAAGTCAGTGGTGTAATATGTTGTCTTCTTTAAAAAATACTTAATCTTCAGCAGACTGAAAAAGAAACTTGTATATTGTGCTTCTCTTGTTCATTGCACCACTTACGGTCCAAAGGAAAATGGTGTTAAAGGCAAAGAAAGCAATTAGCGGTGTGTATGAGAAGGGAAATGTATCTTCCTGTGAGAGCCATGTGATGAATTGCAAAGACGTGATAAATTGCATTAATCATGTACCTTTGGCCACTTCACCTGGACTCTGCTCATGTATTCTAATCTGCTGCATCTATATTTTATATTCCAAATCTCTGAGCAGTTTCGAATGCCTGCCATTATTAACAAAATATAGAAAAAAAAGGGGGGGTAGGGTACGCATCAGATATATACTTCCTTCACCACCACACCCAACTGTGGATTTCCCCACAAATATGACGGCGTGGGGAGGGAGGTCAGAGCAATGTGTAGTCATGCACTGTTGGCATGATGAATGTCTGACATCTCATATGTGAATGAGGCCTAGAATGAATGAAAGGGAAGAATTCTACCTTCCCAATAGGATGGCACTTTTTTCTTACAATAGGAAGGTCCAAAATATCAGCCCTCAAAACTGAAATGTTGTGTATATCAGGTCCTTTTTAGAGGCATTAATGGGTTTCTTCTGTGCCCTAAAAAGTTCAACTTGGTTGCAAACGCAATTGGCTATATATGGGAAAGAAATATGAAAAATAATAGCAAATAGATATTTTTAAAACTCTCTAAGGCACCAATAATAAAATTAACTTATGCCTAATGGCATGGAGTATTCAAGTTATATGGACATTCACTAGGAACAACCTGACTAACTCACTCATGGCTTCACCTTACTTTATGGCCTCACAGGACCCAGAAGGTACAAGAGAAAGGCCTGCAGGTATTGGGAGTTAGATTTATTAAAACTAAATGTGATGAAGTAGTCTGCTCGCTTAAGGGAAATGATGCCTGGAATCAGCCCACCCCATTCACATTTCATGGCCCTTTAAGATTCCAAGAGGTTTGATATATTCATGGATGCTTGACAGAGAGGAAGCAGTCCTGGGATTAAGTAGCATTTGGGAAGAAATCCTGTTACTGTTTCTGTAAGGGTTTGGAACCAGGAACTGTGGAGTGTGAGTGGGTCAAAGCTCCCCTGTGTCCCAGCCAAGTGGGATGAGATTTAGGAAGGGGACCAGCATACATGCTGCCTCCTCCCTCTTAGCAGGGGAGACACCAGCAGAAGAAGACTGGCCTGCTGAACCCTCTGAGCCTGAAGACTAATTGGGGAAAAAGAGGTCAACTGACAGTGAGGCTGGTTAAGGCCTTACAGCTGGCCTAAGTTACCCCCACAGCTCCAAGGAGGAGAGCTTGGAGGACTTGTAATCAGACATGCTAACTTTCACGAATTTATCATGAAAGAGACGCTTTCTAAGTAAATTTAAGTCTCACTCATGGCCTAATGATAGAACTCTCAAATGTCAGTATTTTGTTTTGTTTCTTCAGCCACAGCTGAAAAAAAAATCCCTATACTTGAGAATTCTATCCTGATATCATGAGTGAGGCTTAATTTTACTTAGAAATTCCCTTCTTCACAGGGCTGGCAGCAGGAGGCCCTCTTCATAGGCTCTGGCTGTCAGCCCCCGGTGGCGGAACTCTGGCTGTCAGCCTGGGAAGCAGGAGAGGGGACCCCACTGCAGCTCCCCCACAGCTGTATTGATGGTGGGTTCTGAGCAGATGGAATGAATGCTGGGAGGGTGAACTGAGGGTAGCAGGCATCTATGTGGTAGCGGGACTGAACTGATGAGGTGGTGATGGTGGGGGCTAGAGGAATGAAGTGAGGGGGAGCTGAAATGAGGGGACTTGGGTGCGGACATAACTGATGGTGGGCTGAAGGACAGGATTAATTGCTGGACAGGAAAAGGAGAGGAGCAGATGTGGGGATGAGAGTTCCTGCAGCAGGGACCAAAATCACCGTATCCAATACATGTGGGAGGGTGGGCAACACTAATTGTCACATGCACACACTTTGAGGATGGCTGGGGGGCTTAAAAATCAAGAGATTGACATAATATACACAATATAAACTTTTTTTAGAAATGTCATTGTTTTGAGGGGTCTGACTCTTGATTTTTGATCTCCTGAAGTTGGCAATACTGTGTAATGATCAGTAGAGACACAACACCATCTCTTGGTAGGTGCTATCACTAGCTTAGTGTTAAGTTGTTGTCTTGTATGTCCTTGTGTTGTTGTATCTGCTCTGGGGAGTTAGCAGAAAATTTAGTCCTGCCTCTATATGCTAGAGTTGGTACTTGCAATGGTCCAGTAAATCCCTGTGATTCTATAAATAAATATTAAACACTCCTGTCTTTAGGGACTGTCTTTGGGGCAAAGGGACTGTCTAAATTTTAGCTCACAGCTTCAAGGAGGAGAGCTGGGGATTCGTATCTTGAGAGACTCGTATCTTGACTGTTTTGAAGCACAACTTTATTTTCATGAAGTACAATCCCAGTTCCAGTAATGAAACTGTGGGGGGAGGGAGAATTCTTGAAAAGGAGTTAGACCCAGTTACATGGACCTAGAGTGGATGTGAACTTGAGTGATTAAAGAAGTGAGCTAATATTTGTAGAATTAATAAACCAGACCCCAACAAAGAGGGTATGTGCTTTGAATTAATCTGGCCTGGGTAATTGACTGGAAGAGCCTGAGTGGGTACCGTGAGCAGAACACTTGCAGAAGATGCCCCCCCTCACCTGCCGCCATGATACCAGGGTAGCATCTGACAATGAGCAAGAGATAGTCTTAACATCATACGAGAGCTAGGAGAACACATGTTGAAGGGGACATTAGGGAAAAAAAATACACAGTGCTATTCCTGAAGGTGGAACTTCATGAGTGGAGAAATAGTTGTGCAGAGCCCTGTGGTTTTCAAATGTACCTGTAAATGGCATGTGCAAATTAACACACCCTTTCTGAAAACTAGCCCTTAACATTAGAGACTTAAATGCATTGTATTTTTAAGAGATCTCTAGAATGCTTCCACTGATGAACGCATATAAGAATTGTCATTTGAGGAGATATCCCCTCGTTTGTGCACCTGAGAAAAAATCTGAGCTCTGTGAAGGAAATGGGAAAATGATCTTCAGTACAAGAGAAAAGAAGTGGAATATATACATCTGACATGGGAAAGTTTTCTTCATCCCCTCATTGAGACTGATAGTAATTCTCAAATGCAGGTCAGTGGCATAAAGATGTCTCTCCTGCATTGAATTTTTTCGTCTCACTCTCCGCTGAATTTGAGTGCTGTTTGTGTAGCACCTCTAAATGATTTTCCTTGATGTTTGTTCTGTGAATAAATATCTTTACTGAGCTTACCGTTAGGTTACTGAGAGGCTAAGAGGTGATGAAAATTTTGAAGCGTCACCAGGACTAGCTGTTTGCTGACCTGTGTTTATTAAACAAAATCAAAGTCGTAAATATAATAGAAACAGTGGCAGCTGCAAGACATTGGTACCATGGGGTCAGGGTTGAATCTTGCTTATGGCATTCAGTGCTCTGTCCCTGCTAGTTTACAGTTGCAAGGTCATTCCAAGTCCCTGAGGCTTATTTTCCTTTATCCTTTATCCAGGGGATAAATATCCTGAAAATGATACCTTTGACCAACGTTCTAACATGCTTCTGTTTAAAATTCTTGGCCTGGCTAGCAGCCCATAGAATATAAAGTGAAAACCTCAAACGTGTTAGCTCACCAGTCACACAAGCATGGTACGATATTATGTGTTGTCCCACACTGATTAAAATTGGTCATCTCTAAACAAAATTGGTCTCCTCTAAACAAATTAAGGGACCTGATCTCTCATCCATATTCATGGGGTAATTCTCATTAGTGTTAATAGAAGACATATGCATATATGGACAGGAGAACAGATCTCTGAGAGAGATTGACTATTCAGTTGTAGTTAGGTTTATTTCCCACAGTGGCAACAAAACATTCCTTGCTAAGTGTTTTATCAATTTGGAGAAAGATCAAAAAGGAGAAGGGTCAATATTGTAATATTTCTTCTGCCCTACAGTAGTAAATAGATAAGTAGGATATAAATCCTATTTCTATTGAACTGGAAGGCTAGTAGTACATTTACTTGAAATTGGCTTTTTATGGTGTCCACTAATGAATTCAGATTTATTTTCCTGTGTCTTGAGGGAGAAAAAAGAAAACACGCAACACTGAATGCTAGTCAGTTTCATACTTTCAAGAGGGTTAAAACATTGTTTTATATTGAAGCTCTTAATGTTATCTTAATAATTTTACAAACTATAAATATCCATTTGCTGTGTTTGAGTATGTGTGTGTGCTATAGCAAATCAACTGCAATGGCATCAGAAAAACTTCTGTGATTTAGTTACTTGCTATTCAGTTAAATGTTCTTAGAACACGATCTGTCAAAACATTTAAATATTTGTATAAAACTATAAAAATAGTGTAGTGTGGGCTGCATAGGATTCCTACAGCCTGAAGCATACTGGGAAAAGGAAGGAAGTTCACTATCCAAGTGATGATGCCATGGAGAATATGCTTTTGCAAATACTATGCCTTTGAAAAGCATGATTTCTTCTGCAATCTGGGAGTCATTGGGAGAGATATCTCCTAGTTCATGTAAACTGCCGGTTGCACTGCGCAAAGCACTGGCTTCATTCTGATATATAGAGAGGGGGCAAGATGGTGGCAGTAAGGTCATTCCTCTGGCAGTACAGGTTTTCCCCCTTGCACTATGTATTGCTGGGAGTCAGATTATTCTGGGATTTCACTCTTTTCATTGAAAAACAATTGATGATTTTTTTTGTGACCACCCCTAATATTATCTTCCAAATAATTTTATAATGTACTTACCTTAAATTGATCTAAGTCTGTGTCTCAGCGTATGAGCAATGCGCACAGCCGTTCGATAGCATCATCATCAACCAGGTGAAGAGCAGGTAGCCCACCATCAAAGTAAGTCAGTGGGCATTCATCAGGGATATGCAATATAGTATGAAGTTTACCGCATCTACATCGCGGGTCATTAGAGAAGCCCCACTTGATAAGGTTGGCCACACAATAGCCTATCTGGTTCAAAAACGATTCAGGGATGACCACAGGTGTTTTGGTAGGTAAAAACTTGAGCAGATGGATGGGTCGGTGATGACAGAGTGCTGACCAATCATTACCCAAGCAGATTCCAACGTCATGTCCTGTAGTGGCATATCATAAAGGATGTGTAGAAGACAGGAGAACTGGCAGGTGGTTGTAAAGGTCTGAGTAGAGAGGCAAGTCTCTGTTCTCATGGATCGTGGCCTGGAGCATGATGGAGGCCCCTCATGGCAAATATGGGGCAGTGTTATATTGCAAAGTATTGACAGCCATGGCAACAAAGTTGCATGTAAAGTACCAGTAACAATATGCATAGTGTTGTTGAGCTCTACATCGACCAGCTTTGTGTAAGATGAACGACATCAGACAGGAGGACAGTGCTCTGCTGTTGAATAGCACAGGTCAAAGGCTCATGTTCTAAACATCCGGGCACTTGCACTCCAGGTTGAGCCAGCCAGTTTTCTGAGCAAGTTATTCCAAGTGCTAACTTTGACCGCTGTCGTCTTCAAGTGGTTGTGATACATCAGTGACTTATCCAATGTCACACCGAGGTAAACTGGGTTTGGGTTATGCTGCAGTAATTGGCCATTTAAGAAAATATTTAACTCATGGTTTGCACTTGCCTTATGCAGATATGATATGCTAGGAAAGCTCATTGACTAAAGTAATCTGCAATGAGCTTTATATCATCATTCAGATATATGAGAATTTCTGAGGGACTGAGCTTGATAACTGCAGCAGATGTCATCAGCATAGTTAAATGTCCAAGAGAATGTTGCTGGCAAGTCACTGATTTACACACTGAACAGTATTGGTGAAAGATCTGAACCTTGAGGAAGACCATTAATCTGACACTGATTGACTTCAGTGGGAGCTACTGAATATCCAGCTCTTTTGAAATTCCAGGCTACTTATTTATGTAATAAATAAGAATTTAGCATAGAGGTGGTTAAAAAAGAAAATTGATGAAAAATGAGGTTTAATTAAATACACAATTCTTCATGGGGGAAACAAATCGTTGAATTTTATTTCCCTCCCCCACTCACATACAAATTTTTTCCAAAAAAAACCCTTTGTGGACAATGTTTTTAATATTTTGAAATTGTGGGCAGAAAAATCCCACTTTCTCTCCATTTTTGTTTTTACTTCTCTATGCTTTTTTTCCCTGTGGGAGGCAGGGAGGGGGGGGAAATGAAATAGCATAAAAAATGTAAAAGCTTTTTTCCCACCATTTCCAAATTTTAAAAGGCTTTAATTTTTTTCATTAAAACAAACAAACCCAAATCCTGAAAAAAATTAAAATGCTACAAAAAGTGTCTTCTTTTCCATTACAAACTGAAGAACAAAAAGTTTCAGTTTTCGACCTATCTTTTTTTTTGTGGGTGGTGGTGAAGGCAGTGTTAACAAAAGAATGAAATTGTCTGAAATGGGTAAGGAAACATTTTTCAGCCACCTCTAGTTGTGCTTCCACTAATTGTACTATGGCTAAAATTCAGGTCTTGAGTGTGTCCTGCAGTATTAGTGGATCTAGGGACAACTTCAGCAAGTCTCCATGGGTGGATATGAGGTTCTGAATAGTTTAATGTATTAGACTCCTATGGACATCTAAAAAACTTCAGTATCATTTGTATTGAAATCTTCCAAGTTGATAAACTTTGGCAATTAGAGTGCTGAGTTTGGTAGTAGCTCTGTTAGTTCTGATAAAAAGCCAGTATTTGTGTGGGCTACTATGATTCCCATGTGGGTCTTTTCTCTGGATTAACATGTCATCTGAATGTATGCTGATGAATTTTCCTTTGTGGTGCGGTGTCTTGTGGATAGAGGGATATATGATGACCCGTTGCATCTCCCTCACCTTCTCTGACTTGTGATCTAACACGTAACTCAAGAGAAACATGTAAAAAACAGAATCAGTAGAATCATCTGGACAGTGTCAATGATGTAGGGGAGCTTCAGTGCCTTTTTTGAGATGAGATTGAGGGCAATGCCAGTGTTGTTAGAAATCTTGCATTCAGCCTCAAATGGGAAATATATGTTAAAGTTAGTAGTAGTAATGCAGGCTTGCTAGTATGAGAACAGAGCCCTTTAAATGCAGTTCTGGTCACTCAGCAGGTTCAGTATCAAACTTTTCCATTTAGAAAGTAAAATGATGCTGCTGTTGTTAACTTGGCCAGCCATGCGAACTAACATTGAAGTCTGAAGGGCAAGCTGTTTTCTTTCTTGCTTGTACACTTTTACCAGTAACTCTGGTCTACCTGAAGTGTATTATCAGTATAGCTGCGGTGTTCCTCTGTACAACATGAGGTAAAAAGTCTGTATTTGGGGCAAAGTTAACAGTTCTCTTTTGGCCTGGTCCAAAAAAGTATCCAGATCACTCTCCCACAGCTGTTTAGGATCTGCTCTGTCCATTGGAAACAGTGTATGGAAAACCTATTTTTGTTTGAAAATAGAGGTGGCTGTAAATTCACAGAGGGGGCATATCTGTGCAGTGTGCTGGTGTTTATTTTACATAGTCACTTTCTGACTGCCGTAATGAAACACAATTTTTCACATTAAGATAGCCACAGAGTTAATTCGGCCTCAAAGGTAGTGCCTTTTGTCAAAAAAGGGTGTTCACAGAAAGTGCATGTGGATATGTAGAATTCTTATTTACACAAACAATAGGGCACAATTTTCCCATTAACTAAAGTAGACAAAAGGAAATTGGGTCAGAAATATTTGTCCTGTTAGTTGGTTAAGTGGCAGAGCTATTAATAAGAGCTTTATAGTTACAAACTCAAGTGAAATGGAGCTTGTTAGGAGGCCCAGTACTTTGGATGGCCACACCTGTGATGTGATGATCTGATGTTGGGGAACATAACTTTTCAAACCAAAGCCAAAAGAAAATACATAAGTAAAGCGGATGAAATTCACAGGTTCTTGACAGATACATATCCTGTTTATTGGCTTTGGGTTTCAAACTGGACCAGAGACTATTCAATTGGCTAAATGACTCCAAAAATTGGAATTAAGCTGTTAAATATAGAATGGCATGTTTCTGAAATATAACAGATGGCTCAAAGTGGTGAACCAATATCATTGGCTTTCCTTTAAAAAGAGAATGCCAAAGCAATCAAAACAGAAGGAGTACATAGAATGGGCATTTGCATAAATTTAGGATGGAGAAGGGAGACGAGGCACTTCCATTTGTTTTGTGAGGAAGAGATGTTCTATGCATCAAAGTCTTGAGGCATATGCAATGACTAATTCTGCCCTTTGGACATCTCAGGAGTATTTAATCTGATTAAACATATATGCCATGGTGGTATGCCAGTGGTTCATTACACTGCCTACTTTAGGTCTAGAGTGATCTAGTTCTGGCCTCATGCTAATGTATTTCTAGGGGCTTGCCTTCACTTACCTCAGAGATTCGGCAGCAGTCAACCAGAGTTACGCAAGCTACGCAAAAAACTTGCATAACTCCCGTCGACTTCTCTGCTTCTGTTCTGTGTGCCATCTTCATTGAACTGCGCTGACGGGAACTGTGTTCCTGTCGACACAGCACTACACCACTTGAGAAGGTAGCCTAGGGTTTCTCTGTAGCTAATTATGCATATTTGCATGTACAGCCAGGTCGTTTGGGTTGTTTTTAAAGACAGTGACAATTCTAAACAAGTATTGCAGGTGTGGCTTTTGCTGCCTCTACCTTGCTGAAAAGCTAGACGCTGTTCTTTGGAGATAATGATCATCATTTTTTTTCTGTTAAAATTAGTTGTTGTACTATTTGCTTCACTTATTGCCCTCAAACAATTAGCTGTATACTGTAGAAACCTGGCTTTTCCCATGACTTCAAGTCAGGCCAAATTGAGGAAGTACTGTAAATTGAGGAGAAGAATTGCATTTCACATCCAGATGCTCAAAAAATATACCATACCCCAGCTAGCAATCTTATCTTTGAAGCTAAATAAAGCAAATGTGTACACTTCTCTAATTAACTACTGCAAATCAGAGGAGAATTTAGCTTTCACAATTTTCCTTTACTAAAGAGAAAAAAAGGACAAACAAAAAGGAGCGAGAGAGGTTTATGCAGGAGACTACATTGATTTTTGAGACACGGCACAAAGTTTGCATTGTTCAGGGCTGGCTCATCTGAGTATTTGTACTGGTACAAAGAGGACTGTGCTTCTAACAAGATGAGTTCCTGAGTATTCTATAATCATTCTTATTAGTACTTGACATTTTTTGTTGGTAATAATGTAGTGGGCAGAGGAGGAGAGTGGGTGGTGCAAGCAATATGACAGGGCAAGATTACTGATATTCACTGATTCAGTAGGATATGTCATGGGAGGAAATATAAGATCAAGCATGTGATGTTTAATGTTGTTGGGCATGCTAAAGTAATGATGGACACACAGCTTGGTGTATAGACATGCAAGGGAATTAGTATTTGAGTAGATTATTTTGTAAATTAGGCCAACCCTGAAAACAGCAGGCAAGAGTGACGGAATTTTCTCTAGAGCAGGGTTTCTCAATCCATGGGTTATGATCCAATGATGAGTTCCTAGAATGATTCAAAAGATTGTGGGGCTGGTTGGGTTCAGCTCCATGCTTCAGGCATTGTAACCTGGTGCTCAGGGTCACAATGCCATTCAAATTTGTCCCAGCCACCTTTCCACCAGGATGATATGGGACCAGACAGTTCAAATCTGAGGGACAGGCATTGTGACCCCATGCACCAGGTCACAACACAACTCTCACAAACTTGGCCTGGGTGGTGCCCCTTAAGGGAATGATGCTACAACCTCTGAGTTTACAATACATGGAGTGGGAAGCCCAGCCCAGCCAGCCCCCGGGAGGGGAGCGCTTGGTGTATGTTTGCATTGGATGCAGCAGGTTGCTGTGGGATACACAGGGGAGGATGACAAGGGGAGTGAGGAGCAGGTATTTATTGTAGAATCATAGAATCATAGGATTGGAAGGGACCTCAGAAGGTCATCTAGTCCCATCCCCTACAGTCAAAGCAGGACTAAGTATTATCTAGACTACCCTGCCAGGTGTTTGTCTAACATGCTCTTAAAAATCTCCAGTGATGAAGATTCCACAACTTCCCTAGGCAATTTATTCCAGTACTTAACTACCCTGACAATTAGGATTTTTTTCCTAAAATGGTTGATCTAAACCACTCTTGCTGCAATTTAAGCCCATTGCTTCTTGTCCTAGCCTCAGAGGTTAACAAGAACAATTTTTCTCCCTCCTCCTTTTATTTTTTATATACTTGAAAACTGTTATGTCTCCTCTCAATCTTCCCTTCTCCAGACTAAACACACCCAATTTTTTTCAATCTTCCCTCATAGGTCATATTTTAGTCATTTTTGTTGTTCTTTTCTGGACTTTCTCTGATTTGTCCACATCTTTCTTGAAATGAGATCCCTAGCACTGCACAATACTCCAGTTGAGGCCTAATCAGCATGGAGTAGAGCGGAAGAATTACTTCTCGTGTCTTGCTTACAACACTCCTGCTAATAAATCCCAGAATGATGTTTGCTTTGTTTGTTTGTTTGTTTGTTTGTTTGTTTGTTTGTTTGTTTGTTTGGTAAGTGTTGCACTGTTGACTCATATTTAGCTTCTGATCCACTATGACCCCCAGATCCCTTTCTGCAGTACTCCTTCCTAGGCAGTCATTTTCTATTTTGTATGTGTGCAACTGATTTTTCTTTTCTAAATGGAGTACTTTGCATTTGTCCTTATTGAATTTCATCCTATTTACTTCAGACCATTTCTCCAGTTTGTCCAGATCATTTTTAATTTTAATCCTCTCCTCCAAAGCACTTGCAACCCCTCCCAGACTGGTGTCATCTGCAAACTTTATAAGTGCACTCTCTATGACATTATCTAAATCATTGATGAAAATATTAAACAGAACCAGACTCAGAACTAATCAATGTGGGACCCCATTCAATATGCCCTTCCAATTTGACTGTGAACCACTGATAACTATTCCCTGGGAATGGTTTTCCAACCAGTTATGCACCCACTTTATAGTAGCTCCATCTAGGTTGTATTTCCCTAGTTTGTTTATGAGAATCTCATGCTAGACAGTATCAAAAACTTTACTAAGCTATACCAAATTTACCACTTCTCCACTATCCATAAGTCTTGTTACCCTGTCAAAGAAAGTTATTAGGTTGGTTTGACATGATTTGTTCTTGACAAATCCATGCTGACTGTTACTTATCAGCTTATCATCTTCTAGGGGTTTGCAAATTGATTGCTTTATTATTTGCTCCATTATCTTTCATGGTGCTGAAGTTAAGATGACAGTAATTTTCTGGGTTGTCCGTATTTCCCTTTTTATAGATTAGCACTGTACTTGCCCTTTTCCAGTCCTCTGGAATCTCTCCCATTTTCCAGGACTTTTTGAAGGTAATTGCTAATAGCTCAGACATCTCCTCAGTCAGCTTTTTGAATATTCTAGGATGTATTTCATCAGGCCCTGGTGACTTGAAGACATCTAACTTGTCTAAGTAATTTTTAACTTGTTCTTTCCCTATTTTAGCCTTGTATCCTAACTTGTGTTCCCTGGCATTCACTAGGTTAGATGTCCAATTGCTACTAATCTTTTAGGTGAAAAGTGAAACAAAAAAGTCATTTAGCACTTCTGTCATTTCCACATTTTCTGTTGTTTTTCCTCTCTCATTGACCAATGGGTAGGGCCTATCCTGTCCTTGGTCTTCCTCTTGCTTCTAATGTATTTGTAGAATGTTTTCTTGTTGCTCTTCATGTCTCTAGCTCGTTTAATCTAATTTTGTGCCTTGGCCTTTCTAATTTTGTCCCTACATATTTGTGTTATTTGTTTATATTCATCCTTTGTAATTTGTGCTAGTTTCCATTTTTTGTAGGACTGTTTTTTGAGTTTCAGATAATTGAAAATCTCCTGGTTAAGCCAGGGTGGTATCTTGCCATATTTCCTGTCTTTCCTATGCAGTGAGATAGTTTGCTCTTGTGCCCTTAATAATGTCTCTTTGAAAAACTGCCAACTCTCTAGAACTGTTTTTCCCCTTAGATGTGCTTCCTATGGGATCTTAACTACCAACTCCCTGAGCTTTTTCTAAAGTCTGCCCTCTTGAAATCCATTATCTTTATTGTGCTGTTTTCCACCCTACCATTCCTTAGAATCATGAATTCTACCATTTCATAATCACTTTCACTCAAGCTGCCTTTCACTTTCAAATTCTCAACCAGTTCCTCTCTATTTGTCAAAATCAAATCTAGAAAAGCCTCTCCCTTAGTAGCTTTCTCCAACTTCAGAAATAAAAAAAAATGTCTCCAATACATTCCGTGAACTTGTTGGATAATCTGTGCCCTGCTGTGTTATTTTCCCAACAGATGTCTGGGTAGTTGACATCTCCACCAAGTCCTGTGCTTTGGATGTTTTTATTAGTTCTGTATAAAAAGCTTCATTCACTTCTTCCTGGTTAGGTGGTCTGTAATAGACCCCTACTGTGACATCACTCTTGTTTTTTTACCTCTTTTATCCTTACCCAGAGACTTTCAACAAGTCTGTCTTCTATTTCCATTTCAACCTTTGTCCAAGTGTATACATTTTTTTCTGTAAAGCAACACCTCCTCTCTTTTTTCCCAACCTGTCCTTTGGGGGATCCTGGCTGCTTCCCCTAGGCTGCCCCTTCTTCCCACAGGGGAAGCACAGACTGCTGCTTCAGGTTGCAGATAATATTTTCTCTGGTAAGTACCAGCCCTGACAATTTACCTCTCGTCCCACAGCCAGTTAAGACCGTAATTTCCATATCCCCTGTCATGTTCCCAGGCTTCCCTAAGGTGGTCCCCCAAATGTGCACCTACTTTCATGATGGGGATGACATGAATGGACATGAATGGACACTCTCAATGGAATCATGGAAAGCAAACTCATTTAAATTCCTGTCATAGTCTTCTTATGGGATGATATGATTCTTCAGTGCTGAACCTTCAGCTGACTGCATGTAAGCACATCCCATGACTAACATTCAGTGAACTGCAGAATTGGGGCCCCAGTTATGCAAAACACATATGCATACGCTTAACTTTACTACTGCAGTGATACGTCTCATGGTAGTAAAGTTAAGCATATATATGTTTGCAGTACTGGGGCCTTAGTTTGGTATGTAAAATAGCCAAATAAACATCTGCAATGTAAAAGACTCAAATACTCTATAGAAGAACTACTTGCTGTACAGCAACCATTACGACCATACTTAAAAGCTATTCTAAATGATAAACTAAACACTTCAGTGATAAATATTGATCAACAATGGACTAAAATGATATTGCCTCTTTCTCTGGATTATTTATAGCTGAGTGTTTACATCAGCAGAACTTCTTTTTCTATTTTATGCAATCATTTATGCTGAACATACTGAATCCTTATCTATTTGTGATTACAAAAATTAAAAACAAGCACTGCAAAATGACCAATAACAATGGCTTTCAAATAATTGTCAGATCGTCTACTATGTCTTCCCCTGGCTTTACCATTCACAAGTAATAAATGCTTGCTTAACTAAAATGCTTGTTTTGAACAGATAAAGTATGTGTTGTACCATGTCTTAAATATTGTCTCCCACTGGTTATGGCAGTAGTTGTTCATGTGTGATAATATACACACTACACCTGTATGCTTTTAATTTATTTTAAATGTTTATCTTTTTAAAATTGTGTATTAAGCATACAGTTTCCCATGCTATTGATGGAATTTTCAAATAATTCATGTTGATGCTTTTTGTTTATCTTGGGATGTTTCATGCTGGGGAGAACATGAAGATGGGGACTGGCAAATATTTTAACCAGGCTATGGCACGACAGAGCTTGAATGATGTTGTGTAGTGCTATTTATATATTGCAACCTGCCTAAATACTGCTTCTTCAATTGGTATTATTCCATTATCTCTAAATTTTTTATCAGGAGCACTAAAAAGAAAGGACAGTCTTGTGTTGATGCAGTAGACTGAGAGTAGGGAATTCTGTGCATTTCTAACCCTACCACAGACTTCCTTGTGAACTATGGTAAATCACTTGGCCCATTTTTTTTAAAAAAGGTCTCTCATTTTGGATGCCTGAATTTAGATAGATGTTTAATAATAGTCATCCAATATGAGAGGCCACTTTTGAAAATTTGGGCTAATCCTGTCTGCTTCGCTTTCCCTATCTGACAAAGGGGCATAAAAGTACTTCATTATATCAAAAAGTTGCTGTGGAAGTACATTAATATTTGAGAAGTGATTTTACAGAAATAAAAAGTATTATTAGCATTATATTGAACATGGAATTTTGAAATACAACAAGCCTCACAAAAATCATAAAGGATATTTTATTGAAATAGAAATAAAGCTCACAGTCTCCTGAATGTTGCAAAAGTGGTTCTTTTCTTGCATTGTATGGTAGCAGCTGGTCAGTGAAGGGATACTGGTTCCAGAGTGTAAGTGAGCAACTATTACCATTCCCCTGAAACGTGTTTCCCTCAGCATCTTTGCTGTCAGACAGGTATAGAGAATTACTAGATCCCACAAACAATTCCTCTAGGATAACTTTTTGACTCACTATCTGAGTTTTGACAACATTTTCAAAGATTGTTTGTTTGTTTCACACTTTTGAGTTGCTCTTGGGTTGGTAGATTTGTATATATTTGTTTGTTTGTTTTTATCACCTGGTTAAAGTATCCCAGGGCATTTCTTCACAATTCCTGTTTGGCTAAGCCTAGCACAAGCCAGTCTGATTTATTTTCTCAGGACAGTGTGAGAGGGAGGTTGGGTTTATGATCTCAAATTATGCCAGTGGGGGATAAGACCAGCAATTTGAAAAGATGTCAGATAAATGAAGCAAATCACGTACTCCCATGAAGGTAACACTGGATAGAAGGTAATGAGGGAGATGGTTGTTAGAAGTTGTGGTGGAAGTAAGGTCTATCACAGGGCCTTTTAGTGGGTGGGATGGAGGGCAGAGACTGGACTGCAAAAGTTGGGATAGTTCAGATATACACTCTATGATCAGATGTTTATCTGAACCAAATTCTGAACCTGTTGATACTTACTCATCAGTATCTTTATTTGTTTTTTTCCACTGTTGAAACTGGATTGCTGGGTATACAGCTTTGTTTATAAATGTAGTTTTGTAATGCTGAAGCTGTTTTTACACATAGTTTTACAATAGGCAGTTTGGTTTACTGCAGGCACTTATATGTGGTCTTACTATTGTAACAATGGATTTGCACACATCTATTTCATTCTGTTGCCTTATAGAACCAAATCAGGGCAAGAATTATTTTAAAGGAAAATGATTAATATTGTCTCATTTTGGCAATTGCAGATGAACAGTGGAAATTGGAAGCTGCAAAATGTTCCATAACCCTGTAGCTAGAACTGTGTAACTAATCAATGTTTTTTGGCTCACTGGCCAATCCAGAGGGAGAAACGGAGTATTTTGGACTGACACAAAACAATTTTTCAGTTTGATATCGTGAACTATCCCTCCGAGTTCAAGGATGATTGTCTTCCAACAAAATGTTGGCTGGTTATTGCTGGTGGTTCTGCAGGTGACTAATGAGACCTATCTGGGATCCACACACCTTGTCACAGTTGGGGCAGACATTTCCCAATGGAGGGAATTGGCTTTGGATTATTAAAATTGTGGATATCTTTTACGATGATCAAAGGAAATGCCATTCACATCTCCAGAGGTGGTGGTAGTCTTTCCTGCTGCGCCCCCACCAAATAGCCCAGTGGTTAGCACACTAATGCAGAATACCTAGGTTCAATTCCTCTTCTGCCTGATGTGGAGCAGCGATTTGACCTTGGGTTCCGATATTTTAAGTGAGCAACCTTTCAACTGGGATATAAGGTATTCTTGGGTGGGACTTTCCCCAAAAAGCTCTCTTCATGCCTTAGCTAATTGGAATAGTTGGAGCTTCACTAAAACAGGTGGCATCCCTCAGTGAGAAACTAATAGCTTTTCCTCTTGGATGGAGTTGGTCCATAGCTATTCACTGGATCCCAGGGCAGGGGAGGCTTACCGGGCTCAGATGGTAGTCAAAGGCAAAACAGAATTTGGGGCTCAGTCTTCCTTTTTGGAGCTGGGGCAGCCAGTCAGTCTCAAGCCCTCTGGCCAAGAAACAAAATAGTACCTTCTATATAGCTGCAGGGAGCAACTCCAGGACTGCTTCTCCTCTGTCTGCTGTAATCCAACCCCCTGCAACCACCTCTCTTCAGCAAGCACTGTCCTTGCCTGGGCTGATCACATATGTCAGGGCTATCCCAGCCACTTGCATGCTTTCAAGGCCCTGCCTTTGGTTGCTTAGCTTATCCATCAGTGTCCTCATCTGGCCCCTACAGTGTTTGTGTGCCTCAAATGAGGGAGACAATCCCCATTTGAATTCCATAGTTTTTGCTTCTGCACTGCTGTCTGTGGGATCTGCTTCTCCCAAGACACCAACTGGCAACATAAGTGTCTGTTTATGGGTGTGTGTAGAGAGACAGTGACTCTATCCTATGAATGCTATTTGTTTAACAGTGACCCTATGTTTGGTATTGGATAATATGCAAAAATGACAGCTATGCATCAAAAAATCTATGGTTGAAAAGATCCATATAGAAGATAGGAGCACTGGGAAAACCAGAACTGACTACAACTGTGCACAACTTTTTTTCTCCCTTCAAACTCCAGCAACAATCTAAATTCATTTTTATGGACATTGTGGAAGAAGTGATTTATTAGACATATTTGAATAAGGAGGGGTGGTGAAAGTGGTAAACTGGTGACTAGGGAGGTGATTATATCCATAGAGGGACACATTTATTCCTGTGTCTGAGCTCTGTACAGAAGGCATCAGGGAGCTGGTTATGGCTCCCTGATTTTTAGGGCCAGCCTCAGCCCCAATTATATTTATTGTTGCTGCCAGGCAGGTCTAAATTACACCTCCATTTGACCCCCAGTTATTGGAGGAAAGGATTAGTGGAGCACACCTCAGTTACACTCCCTCCCCATCTCTAGTGCCCCCTCTTCCCAGGAGGATGAGGGCACAGACACAAATCTACTATAGGCTTAAAGTTAGACATGCTTGAATATATGCCAAACTTTAAGCCTATAGTAGATCTATGTCTGTGCCCTCACCCTCTTGGTGAACAGGGGGCATTGTTGAATTGAAGGCTTAGTGCAATGATTTATATTTGTTCAACGTGTTCCTATTTTTCATAGTGCTCTTTATGTCACTTTCAGTTTATTAATTAATTATTGTAGTCCCATACCACTGGGCCAAATATCTTTCATACCATATTTTTCTTTAGTGGAAGCATATGTCTGAGGCAGTTACATTAAGAATGGCCAGTTTGTTGTGATGTAGATGTCATAGATCAAATCTAGGACTTCATTGAAAGTCTAGAGGAAATTAAGTTTTGAATGACTTATGGCACTACCTGAAACTCCAAATAGTCCAGGAGGATTTCAATTCAGACTTTTCAAATGGCTGTATAGTATACAAGTTTAAATGTAATCCCTTTTTAAATGACTTTGCTTTGTCAGAATGCAGAAGTTTAAGACAAAAGGTTTTCATTTATTTTTGAGCTCCCTGCATTAGAAAAGGCACTTAGGACTTTGGTGTATTGTTATTGCACCAACAAATCTAAAGTGAGAACCTCATTTTTATGAAGGAGAGGGTAAGTAATTTGAGTGCAACAGTCTAATAAAAGAAATATACATTTTGAGATCCTCAAATGGCAGGCACTACAAAAGTGCACAGTGTTTTTATACATTATAGTTTGCAATGCATATATTTCAAAAGCTCTTCTGTAAAGTAAACTATAAACCATGTGGATTTTCATACGTGTCCCTATTGTTCCATTGGCTATTACTGTGAAGTGTTCATGTCTGAGAGTTTGCAATGCATTAATAAAGCCTTCTCTCACTCTTTCTCTCTGAAGGTCTTTGTTATGATGTGCCAAAGTGCAGTGGGTGTTCTATCAGGCTAGCATTTTCTGATAAGATCTGAGAGTCCCACTGGTTGTCAGTATTTTCTTATCAATAATGACAATCTCAGTACAGAACAATGTGTCAAGTAGGATCCATGGCTCTAGGGAAGAATGAGTGACATTTAACTTTAGACAGTTTTGTATACTTATGTGTGATTTTTATACCAGGAAAAGGGCGGGAGTGATGACACTAACTGAAGCAAAGCATAATTCAAGCAGCTGTTGGCACAGCTGAATGGGAAATCTGAAAGTGCACCCCTCTTTCTTTCTATTGAGGCCTGTAGGAGATTGGGGCCACCCCTACCTGTCTGTCGGGGAGGAAGGTCATGCCCCTTGTAGTTGTACCTGAAGAGACAGATTTGAAATGGGGGAAATTAGCTGTCTCGGGGCCCTAGCCCTCATTCAATGGTGGGCAAATTAACAGTTTTTGGCCCCCAGGAAGGGGGTGGGGCATGAAAGCAGTCTCTGGCCGCCAGGCAAGACAGGGCAGCATAGGCAAGTAATCTGTAGCCCTGACCCTCAGGCAGGATCGGGAAGGCAAGTAGCTGCCGGGAGGGGCAGCAGGTGGTAGGGGGATGTGGGCCCACCTAGCTGCACCTCATCTGAACCCAGGGCCCTAGCAGTCAGCGGGACCCCATTCAGAGCATGCTGACTGAGTATCAGGCCACAACCTGATCAGACTATTGTCTTCTTTCCCTGAGCTACTTTCTACCACTTCACCATAGGATGCCTGGGCTTTCAGGGTAGTCATTGGTCTCCTTGGGGTAAATGGCTAGCGGCAGCCCAAGCAGTTCCTCAATGTCTCTAGTGACAGGCAGCTCCTGGGCATCCCAGGTGGCAGGCAGCCCCAGCAGTGGTGGAGAGATGTCCTTCTCCTCTGACAGCTCTTGTCCAACTGAGCTATTGGGCCCTCCCTTTATGCTTTCTGCCCCATTCCTCTGCTTTTGATGGGCTGGGCGGGGCTGTCAGGTTCTGCCCACCAGGTGGCGTGTAGGGTGCCCTTCCTGTCAGTCTCACTACAAGACCTAAATGGACATTGCTAATTATGATAAATGGGTTGGTGGCTTTGGTAGCTTTTGGGTTTTGTAATTAAAGTTGTAGTGTTTAATTTTTCCTAATTATTCAATTAATTTACATTACAGCACTATCAAATTGCACAACCCTGGAAAAAAAGGAATCTTATTTTGCTGAAAAGGAGAAACATCAGTTCTCTGGCTAAAAGTGTTGTGGAATTTTGTAATAGTGACTAAAGACAATATCAAGCCTTCAACAGGTTCATTGAACAGAGTCTGCTTCAGCAAGTACAGGGAATTACATAAATAGTAACCATCATCATGATTGGGACAACTCCGTGCATATGTAATTATCATCTCTTTCTAGCTGGTGTAGCTGTTCAGTAGTTCTTTATTTTAAGCTCCTTCTCATTCCTCTGTTCTCATTCCAAGTTTTTCCTTTTTGATTTTTCTTTGCTATTTGAGGGATTTTCTAAGGCTTCAATCCCTTTTTTGTGGAGCATGGTTATCTCTTTTATTAAATTCACTAACTTTTGGGCTGGAAATCCTGGCTCCACTGAAGCCAGTGGTAAAACTCCCATTGACTTCAATAAGGTGAGGATTTCACCCAGAGTGTTTAGCTTCCTAATACAAGTCATTGATATCAATGACAATCCCTACTCTAGTGTACTAATCGCTACTACAGTGGTCACCATTTAAAGAAAATATTTGCCAACAGTTAACATAGTTAATTTATTTTCCAAATACAGGGGAAATCAGTGCTGTCTCAGATGCTACTTGTCAAGGTCCATGGGCAGGTTGCTCCTTCTGAGACTCTTTTCCAGGTCCCTGTGTTTGCAACTCTTTTGAGTTACAGGGTCATTCTTCTATTTCTTTTTGGGATGGGACCCATGATCCAACCACTCTCTGACTAGGTCTCTGGGTTGCTACCTCCTGGTTGCCAGCTGTGCCAGCTATCAGGCCCAATAGGAAGAGTTTCCCATCAGAAGCTTGTGGACAGTAACACTGTGCAGTGTCACAGGAGCAGGTTCTTCAAATCAAAGAAATTGTTTTGCTAACCAAAGACATGGATTTAAAACAACTACAACTATACACATTGGATTTTTTTTGTTTTGTTTTAAAATGGGGGTGGGAGGAACGAGACTGAAAAATTCCACTAAAACATTGAAACACAACAAAAATATTTTGTTTCATTCGAAACTTTTTTGGGAAAATATATAGTAATTTTCAGGCAGCTCTGCCATTTACATTAGTATGCTGGCATATTCTAAAGCCTCAAGCCTCTTAACTCAGTGGTTCCCAACCTGTGGTCTGGGGACCAAAAGTGGCCCATGGGATCTTTCAAAGTGGCCCACTGGCTGCAGAAGGGAGCCACTGCCTAAGGACTCAGGTGGAGCATGTAGCCCCGGGCTACAAGACTGGTGCAGGCTCTTTGCTACAGCTAAAGGGATGGGAGATTAGTGCTTCCCTCCCCTGGCAGTTGCAGGGAGCCCAGCAAAGTGCTCCTCCTGGGTCCCGAGGCTCTGGGGTCCCTGCTAGATCCAGACGGAAGGAAGATCAGCACTTCCTTCCACTGGCTCCAGCAAAGAGCAAAGCGCTCTGCCTCGGGCCCTAGGCGCTGGGGTTCCTACTGGAGTCAGAAGAAGAGGAGCACTGATTTCCCTGGCTGCAGAAGGGAGCCACTGCCTAGGGACCCAGTGGGAGCATACAGGACTACAGGACACATGCAGTTTCCCTGCTGCAGCCAGGGGGACAAGAGATCAGCAAGGAGGCAGCCTCCTCGCTGAACTCCTTCTGTCTGGCTGCAGTGGGGTTGGGGGCACTGCAGCCAGGACCTACCATGCTTGAGGAGGGGCAGGACTCTAAAAATCAGAGCCTTACGGTTTGCCCTGCACTTAGCAGGCTACGCACCATGACTTAGCTGCCAGGCCATGTCCTTCAGTGTGTAGTGACAGTCACTCATCTACACTAGTGCTTTGTCTGTGAGTGTGTGACATACTGTGAGTAATTTTTAGGTGTGAAATAGTGAATGTAAAAATGAGCACAGTAGCATCAAAATGTTTACTTGAAATATATAGTGATTTGTAGTCCTTAATGGTGTATACGTCCATTTTTTTTGTATGAGTTGATAGACTGGTGGCCCTTCAGGGTTATAAAAATGATATTTGTGGCCCTCAAGCCAAAAAAGGTTGGGGACCACTGTCTTAACTGCTTCACAAAATCTGAAAGCAGACCAGTAGATGGCATTTCATTTAAACTTTTTCAGCTGCTTAAATCTTCACCCCTTCCTAATTCTTGTCTTACACTTACCTCCCCTATACCACCCTTTACCCCACCTTGTTACATGTTGGGCACCGACTAGCAGAGGAACCTGTGAAGGACAGACCTAAAGGAGTGGAAGAAAGTAGGAAGTCTAATACAGAAACAGACATGGAAATGGAGGGTAAAAGGACAGCACTCAAGAGGACTGCATAGCTGAGCAAGGTATATAGGTTAAGCCAAACACTCAGGAAGCTCGTTGAGCTGCAACTTTGAACTTCCTGGCTTTTTTCCAGGTCTGACTCTTTATGTAGTTTCAGCAGTTTGCAGTTGTTTCAGGTTGTCTGATTTACAATAGCTTGACAAAATAAAAATCAGACAAGGGACCCTTCCTGTATGTCAGAACATCATCCTGCTTGTACATCTGCAATCACACACACTTTAAAGAGCCTACTGTTTCCCTGCGTGTTGGTAACACACTCAGAGTTATATTCTGTAATGAAGGTTATGAACTGATACAGAAGTGGATGATATTAAGTGTCTATTTACTCATTAGAACATATCAGCATTGTGTACTATAGGCACCAGATTGAAAGAGAGGAGTCTTAGGGATATGCTCTGTAACAGTGACTCATTTAGAACTATGATATATGGATCTTTATTACAAAGACATGTGAGGGAGGGAAGCAGTATGGTTTGGTGAACTGAGAATCAGGAGAACTGGGTCTGTTCCTAATTCTGACACTGAGCTTGGGCAAGTCACCTCATCTCTCTTTGCCACTTTTTCAATTGCTTTTTTTTTTTTTGGTCCTTTTTAATCTATTTTTAGATAATCTGGGAGAGTTTAAAATCTTTTGCTGTTTTTGTAAAATGCCTCACATGATGGAAGTAGAGCTAGTCGGGTCTTTTTTCCCTTAGAAAATTTTGAGGGTATTTTTTTTTTTTTTTGGTGAGGGGGTGGGGGGGGAAGAGGGGAGGGGGAGGAATCAAACTTGAAAATATTTTGGCTGAAAAATGAAATAATTTAAATCAGAAAAAATGCTGTGGTGCCTCATATGAGTTGCAGTTTGAGTGCCTCATATTCCCTATCTTCTCTATAGGCTGTTTCCCTGGTCAGACTACATTTCATGACGTGCAACAGTCTTCCGTCTTGGAGAGGGTAGATGATGCATTATGGCAATTATATGGCTTTGCTGCATCATAGGAGATAAAGTCCAGCTGGGGAACCTAGCCCATAGAGAAGAGTGGAAGCCTGGGTACTTCAAACACGTCTCAGAGACACATTAGAGATCATTCAGTGTTTTTGCTATGGGGAATTTTTGCTACAAAATGTCAGCTATACTTTTTCCCCCCCTTTTGCTACATATTTTATCCATTTCTCCCCAAATTTATGTGTGTCAGCCAGTATCTCGTGTAAATTCTTGTTTAGAAATCAAAATAAAGGTGGCCTGATTTTTTTATTTTTGAAATCCACAACTCCATCTTAACATCAATAGGACCTCATAAAATGAAACTATTTATTAAGATTTCTAAATAAGATTTAAGGAATCCAACTGGAGGAACCCAAGTTTGGCTTTGGACTTAGGAAGTTCACTGTTTTCTATGAAACAGAATGGTCACTTTGTGATGTGGACGCACATTAACTATGCAATACGCAGAGGCCACAAAATCATAATAAAAGCCAAAATAGATACATTTTAGTCCAACATGAGCATCATTTAGCTTATGTGCTGCACTTTGGGGATGCGTGTTCTGCTAAGAACAAATCTAATTGACTTCTTTGAAAGGGTATCTGAAAATAGAACTTGGAAAAATTATGAGCAAAATTTGAGATTTTAGTTGAGCAGCGCTTCTCAGCCTCTTTCCATATTGGGACCCGTCTCCCATCTGCTGTGATCTGGCCAGGATCCCCTTCCAATTTAGCATTATAGGAAGGGCAATGTGATTGTGACACTCTATGTTGAGAACTTATGCAGTTTAGCACTTGATAAGGTGTTGTATAAAAATTGGAAAAGAGAATATGAGATGCTTCAGGTACTGTTATCCAAATTCTTCACATGGATAATACAGTGACTATCATCCTCAATAACACTAAAAGAAGAGGACTTGTGCAATTTTAGGAAAACGATGGTAGAAGTTATGCTGACTAGTTGTGAGAGGAAATTTTATTACCCAGATATAAATTAGAAATGTGTTTGCTAGTAAACGTTCAAAGCCAATTAGATGCTCATACCAGACTGGAAAATGCTATCAGCTATGAAGAAATTCTCATTTTAGTTAACTTCTTAATTATCACAAAATGTAGGGTCCTTTTTGATGTGTGGAGGAGAAAACAAACAGTAAAAACTGAATACAGTTGCAGCTGTAGTGTATATATATAAATGACTTTCTCATAGACTTTAAGGTCAGACGGGACCATCATGATCATCTAGTTTGACCTCCTGCACCTTGCAGGCCACATAATTTTACCCACCTACCACTGAAATAGACCCCTAACTTTTAGCTGAGTTATTGAAGTCCTCAAATCATACTTACAGAGAATCCACCAATGCTTAATTTGTAATGAAAGAGGTGCCAGGACTCAGGCAATTAGGTTATGGGGCTCAAGCAATTTTTTTTTCTTTCATAATTGATGGAGCAAGCCCAGAGGTTCCAGGGCTATGAACTGCCAAGCCTAGAAATATCAGGGCTCAGCCCTGGCAAGCCCTGGCACAAATTAAGTTCTGGAATCCACTATTTACACCCATTTACACCCATTTCCTAGGAGAATAGAATTATATTGTATAACAGATTGGTACAGATTTCCAGGGGCTATTGCAGGATTGACTATTGAATGTTGACTTTAGTATGAGTATTTTCCCCCCAACTTGTGCCATACAAAAATCTTTATTAATTAATTTTTGTTTCTTCTTGCGCTTGTCAAAAGAAGACATTTGCATCTTGTTGAAGGCCATTTATAAGCCTTTGAGGGTAAAGCAGGCTTAAAAAAGCATTAGGTCTGAGTTGAATTGTGAAGTACTATTTATAAAATTATATATTTATATAGCAAATCATCCCATAATGGTCAGGACAGGGAATCTTGCCAAGTAACCACTTACTGTCATACATGGAATTATTAGCAGTCAGTTTGGATGTTTGATTTGGATAAGTAGCTGAATGTTTGGGTGAATACATGAAGCTTTTCTGATCTTGTTCAAACTCATTCTGATTGGGAAAGAAATTGGAAGAACGGGCTTTCTTATGAGATTTCCAGAAGACATTGTATAATGGTTGGAGCTGACTTGGATTATATTTCTGGCTTTGTAATTCACTTCCTGTATGACCAAGTTCAAGTCATTTTACCTTTCAGTGCTTCCATTATTTCATCTGTAAAATAGGGAAAATAATGCTTACCCATTTTTAAAGCCTCATGTGAACTGTAATTGCAATGGGTAGTAATCCATTGATTTGGAATTCATGGTCATCTAAATTGCAAAGCATTGTTTCTATCCTCCAACAGGATGACTTAAACTTTGTAAACTGCCTCACATGTTCCCAAAATGAATTCTGATTCATTACAAGAAATTTGTTTTAAGATTAAGTCAATCTTTGCGATGGGCCCAACATTTTCAGCAAACACTCAAATAAAACCTTGCTCGTATAAGGATACTTGAAAACTACAAGTATTAAAGGATGTAAAAGGGTTGAATCAAATAGTTTCTAATTCAGAGACCTGGCTGAGAGTCAATTTTTTAAAATACTATATGACCATCTCTAGAGATAACCTGAAGGTTTAGTGGAGAAAATATATATTGTAGAGAATGTTGTTGCATTGAAAGGGGGAGATGGACTGAATAATTGAATAAATCTTTCTCGTCAGTGATCTTTGGTATTCTTATATAATTCTATTAAACCATTATTTAAAATTAGGATTACCTGAAGTCACTGGTTTTGATTCAACTAATTATGATGAAGAAAAAAATGTGGTGTGTTAGTTACACTATGGTTTGTGAGTCTCCAAATTCTGCTTGGAATTTTGGGTTTGCAAGACTTCAGCTTGAAATAAAACTTTCAGGAGGCTTGATGAAACTTACTTGCTTAGTAATGAAATCAGGGAGTTTCACCATTCTCTTCTCTCCTCTCTTGCATCTTCTGTATAAAGTGATGAGACACTCCTGTGCTAGTCTCCAGGCTATCCACAAGCCAGGAACTGATCTGGTGACTCTCAGGGCATATAAGCCCCAAAGGAGGAACAGCAGCTTGGTCTGCTTAACATCAATCCAGGGCTTGGAACTTTCTCATGTATGACAGTGGCAACAGAGTCCCCAAGCCTTAGCATGCTCCATCTCTGCTCTTGCTCCCACCCTGTTTGTAGTCCTGCTCCAGACTTGCTTTCACTCCAGCCTTGCTTTGGACTCCTGGTTTTGGCTCTGACCCCTGGATCTGAACAATAGGCCATCCCCTCACGATTTCTGATATTCTGGGAAGGCACTGTTGGCCTCTTTCTGGTACCATCAATGGAAAGCTGGATTATCTCTTCCCCCCAAATGTGCCATGTTAATAAGGGGTCCTCCTGGACAGTCACAAAGCATGCTTGGGTGCAGAGTGATGTAAGTGGCCTAGATAACTGACAGCAGTGGGATCAGAGAAGCATTTCTTGGTCTCATAGATGCAAGAAAAAAGAATTGAGCAGGCTGCATGCCCTTCCTCAAAAAAATACAAGGTAGATGTTGAGGGAGAACAAACATATTGGCTAAATCCCCTAATGCAGAGTGGGTCAAACAACTGTCTTCTGAACTCTCAGGAGTTGAGAGGGAGGGGCCAGCCAGTTTGTCCATAAAGTTCAGATGGGGTAAAAAGTTACAGCCTTTCTCACTTCCAGCAAAAAGACTTCTCAATGCAAGGATGAGAACTAAGGACTGTTGTGTAAGGGGGATTTTTTTATTGTGAGGAATGCTTCTGGGCCAGCCTGTCCCAGGTTTTCTCTGATATTTTCTTGATTGTCCTGAGAGTTTCATCTGACTTAGGCTTTTAATGATAGAGGGTTATATAGCTGCACTGAAAACCATTTACTTACTCTGTAAAATTGAAGGAATAAAGTTTAACAAACATTTTTGTTAAATGTCGTATGTATTACTTGTACTTATAACTTTTATTGGTAATTAAAATGTGTGGTGTTTGGATACCACAAAGCACTCTAGACATGCTTACGATTGTTTTATTATTCAAACTTGGATCCTATTCTTTCTTTGATCAGCATGTAGCACTTCTATTAATGATAATACCATACTATTCAATAACTTAATTTAACCGGTTCATCTTGAAAATGATTAATACTGCATTTCAAAATACAGCATCTAAACGAGAAAAAAGAATAATGTTCATTAAATTATCAAGTCTCTTTAAAACAAAAGCAGAGGTACAGGATGATTATACATTATAGTTTAGTAATGACAGGCTATATCCAGTAACTATTCACAATGCTATTAAAACTTAACTGTTATAAGCAGAGGTGTTATGGGAGCGAATTACTCACTACTTGCAGGAAGGAGAGGAGTTCAGAAATATTTTTTGTCATCATGCATCTGCATAACCCCCAAACCTTATTGCCATCTAAAGGGTACAACTCCCCCGAGACATAACACAATTTTAAACAGCATAAAGAACAAATCTGTGTATAATTTACAGCATTTCCAGTGAAAAATCCATCCATCCATTCATCCATCCATGCATCCATCACATTGATATTGGTTCAGTAAATTAAAACAAAAAGTTTACCTTGTTTAGAAAAGAAATTCTCCCTAAAAATCTTAACCTCATCAGATCTGTGTTCTGGTATAGCTTTTATACTCTCATGTAATATGGTGCTATTACACTAAGATACCCTTGTTCCACAAAAATGCTGGTACCTCAAAGTTACATTCCTGATAGATGACATTACTTGGTGTTCATTTTGTCTGTGTACCTGGGAAGTCTTGCAGCATGCAAGCAGTTAACAGTACAGATAATTCCACCTCAGTAATTCTGTCTTGTAAGGTTAAATTCAACATTTACACCTACAGATCACATGGTTATAAATGCTATTAACTATGGATGTAATTTTGTGCCCACAAGATTAGAAGATTACATTGTTTTTAAAATGGATTCTAAACTCAAATGCATGTTTCTTTTCATCTGTAATTCCAAGAATCAGAAAAGACTGCCAAGTGGTTAAAATATAGGGCTGGAATTCAGCACATCTGAGTTCTAATCCCAGCTCTGTTATAATCATTCTGCCCCAGACAGACTTAAATAATATATTTTCTCTCTGTCAGTTTCTCTGTCTATAAAATGAAGCTCCTGATATTCATGTTTCTGATGGGCCTCAAGTGAGGTTTTTATTCATGAATGTTTTCTTGTAAAGTGCTCTTCAGATAAACATTTACTAATGTGAATATATGTGTGCATGGATGTACAGACAGAAAACACTATATACATTGGCTAGTAATACTTTTATGGCCATTGCATTTTACCGTATTATAGTGACTTGAGTTGTGCTTGGAATGGCTAATAATGTTATCTATGTAAATAACTTTTTAGCTACTCATATGTTTCTCTGTTTAATATACTGCACAAAATACTCCTCAAACTACTTTGTAAATAATAACCATAATTATAAATTGTAAAGTTCTTTCTTTCTTGTTATTTCTACATCACATTTTGGTCCATTAACATTTTTTGTTTGCTTGTTCGCTTTTTTTCAGGACAGGAGAAGGAAGAGACAAAGGGCTCTGGGTGGTGTTTACCAGTAATTTTTTTTTTTTCACTAATTAGTATTCAGCACAGATATCATGTTTGTCAGGGACTGTTTTTGCTGAACAGGTCTCTAATGCTAACAGCAACAGAGAATCTATTAACATCATGGCTATAGAGCTTCCATAGTTCTAGAATCTGCAGAAGCTATGAGTGTAAGGATACAAGCAGAGAGGGCACACACTCTCTGTTGCAATTTTAACTTTTTTAGTTTCTATCCCAGTTGACTATAAGATGACCTCTGTTTCTGATGACCAGGGTACTAAAAAGATGCACAACCACGTATTAGAACACAAAAATACATATTAGAACAAACAAAAATAAGAGATAACCAGACGTCTTGATAACATGTGAATAAAATCTACACAGACATCACTGACTGCATTTACAGTATAATACTGTGGGTTCTCAGCCTTTTTATTGTTGTTCCTCAACCATAAAATGGCTGAAAAATGACCATATGATGTACGATAGCCTATCTTTCTTTGTGGTGCAAAAAGTTGTGGAATGAGGGTCACTGGACAATTTTTCAGCTATTTTATGGGTTGCAGATTTTTTTTTAAAAGTGAGTTTGTGGAAGGGGCTTCTCCCTTGCCTTTGATCTCTACCCCATCCTGAATGACACTTGACTCCAGATGTTGGAAAATGCTGCTTCATGAGACTGTGAAGTTAAGTGCTGGGTGAGTGTGCTGAAGATGAGGGCGGGGATGCTCTTGAATTGAAGGGTAGGTGAAATCAATAACAGGAGGACAAGTGGGAAAGCAAGTACCTAGTGACTCAGGGATTTTGCCTCTCTTGGCCACTAGCTGCAACCCACTGGGATTCCCTCATAACCCACTTGAGGTTGTGCCTCTAGTTTAGAACTGTTGTTTATAGCAAATAGAATGGTGCAATGTGGATATAGTGGAACCATGCAGAACCCACAATGTTTATAAAGGGGCCCTTATGAAGGTCACTGAGGATTTGTTTGTTTGTTTGGTTGGTTGGTTGATTGTTTTTTGACAAATCCAAATCTCATGTCAGATTCTCCAAAATATTTGCCAGAGTTCACAGGTTCTTTCAGGTGACCCATTGTCCAGAAACAAACTTGGCTGATGTATTAATTTTCCTTTACATTATGCAAAATTTATAGTTTTCATATGAAAAGTTATGCACTGATTGCATATCATGTCTTCCTGTGTGTTTTGTACAGCATGTAACATAATGGAGGTCCCATGCTGATTTTGGGGACTTGGGGTGCCTCAGAGAAATTTTATATAGTACTTTTTACTGTCTGCTGCCATCTTTTGCTCTGGAATCTGTTCCTATGATTAGAATAGGGTTGTCATTCAAGATCCTCATTGGATAATGCTTTCAGCTTAAAAAAAGAAAAAGAAAAAAAAGGATTTGTTGGTGAATATTTTCACAAACATTTCCCCCTCTTCTTTTTTTTTCTGACCAAACTATACCAGGCAAAAGGGGCATGATTCTGATTCTCATCTCTGACATCAGTTGTGCATTGATGCAACTGCACTGGCTTCAGTGGAATTCCCCTAACTTTATACTGATGTACATGAGGCCAGGATCAGAACCATCAGTTCAGCCTTCAAACTACCTCTCTTTCCATTGCTTCCATTTGTGTCTGCTTTGTGTCTGTCTGACTCTCCCATTCATTGTCATAGAAAAGAAAAATGGTTCATTAGAGCTACTTCCTTCTTTCTCCGATCTTTCTTCAATGCTGTGGTGTGTGTGTGGACATAGGTTGTGCACTTTTCACAGGTATATATATTTTGAATGTTAAATATCAGTAGCTATATTCTGATCTCAATTACCATGGTGTAAATCTGGAATAACTACACTATAATCAACATAGTTAATTTGCAGTTATATCTGTGTAACTGAGGTCAAAATCTTTTTTTAAGGCTTGCTCATCTTTAAAACACAGTGAGCAAATAGTTGTAAACCTACAAGCTTGTGGCAGAAAGTTTCCCCATCTCTGTCAGCTTGCTATTACTCTAATTAATAATGAAGTGTCAGGTCTGCTACTGTTTATGAGGAGAGTAAGGAGTGTTGTAGAGAAATAAACATGTCCTTTACTTTTAAGGGACCTCAAATTTAGTAGGATAGTAAGTGCAAAGGTCTCAGAGAAAACGAGGTGTAAGGGGAAACAGTGACAAAAACAACGAAAGTGTTTGACTGAAGAGGACGGTATTATAAATGTGAAGTGAGTGAGGAGAGAGACACCTCTTTTTATCTCCTATCTTATTGTTTTCTCCTATCCTCCAACTGCGTGTGTAAAGATCAAAGGTGCATCTGCCTATCTCCCTGAGAGAATTCTGTTTCAAACAATGACACAACCAACCCGGTCTCCCAAAGTGACACATGCACAGACATTCTTTTTCCCCTCCTAAGAAATATTTAATGATGGAAGGGAAGTGTTTGGGTCTTCTTAGTGACTTCTGCTCAGCCAAGCTAATTCCATTATCCATTAGTCATGTTTACAGCAAGCTAACAGCTAATAACTCATGCGGAACTCTATAACCATTTTTAATCTTGCTCTTCATCCAAGTCAATGCTCAAGGAGCCTTGCTTTCTCTGATTATTAAAGATGATGTGCAAATATCCTGTCAGCTTTCAGTTCATGGAATCTGAATGAGCACAAGGTCAGGCTTTTCAAACTTGCTGTGTGGATTGGCATATGATAATTACAGGAACCTCTCCTCAAAAAGGGTAGAACTGATTATCTAAGACAGGGCCTCAGCAGATATTAATGCTGCATTCATTCTTTCACAGCTCACAAAATGGTTGAATTTTCACTTCCAAGAAGGATGGGGAGAAAAAAAAATGAATGAGGAAAAGTCTCCTGTCAGTTCTGTGGAAGGTTGTTTATATCTGTGTGAATCTTTATTGTAAGAAAACGATCTTACAAACTATTTCTGAATCCCAACAGATATAAAGAGGCAAAGGACGAAGTCAGACTGAAATAAAGGATGCCTGGCTTATTTTGAAAAGATCATCTCCTAATACAGTTCTAATTGATTTATGTGACTCAAAATAACTTCAGTAATAGAAAGCAGTAATTATTTTATCATCCTAAAATGGTGAAAATTGCATGTATATGCATATATGACTATCTAAAAAAAAAATCTGTGTGTGCGCGTTTGTGTGTGTGTAGAACATAATGACATTCACAGTAGTGAATTTGAAATTTGAAAAAAGAACCCTAAGAACCCAGACTTCAGTTCTACACAGAGTCAAAAACTTGGAGCCTTAACCTACATGATTTTTTCCAGACAATGGGAGTTTTGACTGCACAGTAATTGCAGCATAAGGACCTTGATAAGGAATCTATGACATGATCTTGACCATGCCAACCATTTTGATTAGTTTTGTGATTTTTTGCAAGAAGTCCATGATCTTACAATGCAATCCTAACTGTCATGAACAAAGACTAAATACCAAGTCTCAGAATCATTCTTGCATCACATTGAGGGTATGTGTTATGCAGGAGGTTGGAATGGCCTCTTCTTGACTTAAAACCTATGAATCTAAAAAAACCTTATTTTAATAGGTACCCAGAGAGAAGATAGGTATAGAGAAAAGAAAAAGAAATGAAATTGAAATAGTGAGGGGGAAAAATTCCCTAGTAAAGAAATCTATTAATTTGTGGATTCGTCTCTCAAGGGAGGTGACCAGTGACCCACTGCTTGAGAGATGTAAATCTTGACAGGACAACATACTAGGTACTATACTTTAGGGAACAACTCTGAACAGATAGTGAGTGAATATAATGACCTTCAAGATCTTTTCTGTCACATATTTCTATTTGTCATGTAGCTAAAATGTAGAGAAAATTCTCCTCCTCTTCCTTGCTTTTTCACGGAGAGGAAAGGGAAAAATATTAAATCTATTTTTTCCGGAAAAATCTGTATTCATGTAAATCTTTGTGAAGACTGGTGAAACATACTTGTGGGGTGATATTCTGATCTTCGCTATTCCCATGTAAATCCAGAGTTACCTTGTAAATATTGGAGGGATATACATATATATCCCTCCAACAGGATTCTCACTAAGTACTTTTGATATATGAAGTAGGCACTTCATTCATTGTGCTTCAAAGTTGTTGGTTAGCAGCTATGGAAATATGCAGATATTGTTTTTAGGTTTAAAAGTATTGTGGATGATTACAGAATTATTTTGTTACAAGTGTTATAAGGCTAGGTTCTGAACTCACTTAGAGCTGTGTTAAATTCCAACTAACACCATTTACTTTCATGTAGTTACTCCAGTTTAACATGTCTAACTGTCATCAGAATCTGACTCTATAATGCTTCTATTCATTTTTAAATTAATTTAATCCCTCACATTATTTCACCATTAATTTCATGGAAGAATATAGTAATCTATGATGATATTTCTAATTCTCATAGAAGAAACAACAAAAAACAAAATTTGAAGTATAATGGATCAAGAGTCTGTTATATTTTTCAAAAATACTGAGGTCAAATCCTATTGAAGTGGTAATCTTATAAAATATTTTTCATATAAATCTTTCAGTGTCCAATGGCAGGCTAAATTTTTAGCATATGTATTTTATCTTTCCTTTTGGCTAATCTAGTAGAGTAGCTGCCTGTGGATCAAGAGTGCCAAATATTGAACTGCTGTCGTGCTAGTAATGCAGAAGTGAATGGAAGTAATTTCTTTTACTTCAATAGGGTTTGACTCACACCTAAAGTCTGTTCTATTATTGCAAGTAGTACTATGGGATGAGAAGAGAGGGGTGTATGTGAAGGGAGACCGTGCAGGAAGGCAGAAGCTGAGCTGATGAACTCTCTGAGATGGCTGGTAGTTTTCATGTTGTTAGCAGGTGCAACTTGCCAAGAGGGATGCTGCAACTGTGATGGGCACCATGCAGCAGGGCAAAGCTTTGTGCTTATCAACTCAAAGGGAGGTGGGTGTTTCATGTACTGTGTTCTGGGTAATAACATGAAAGGATTCCATGTTTGTAAAACTAAATTGGTCATTTATTCAGACAACTATTTCCAGAGATGCTGCATCTGCAGCTAGTGTTCCAGCCATATGTACATAGCCCGACTTCCGGGTGCCTCTTACTCTCTCTGCTCTTCCCCCCACTTTTCCTTTTAACAATTTTGTTGCTGTGTCTTTGGTGAAAGTGTTTGCTGGCTCACAGGGGCTGGAGATTACTAGTACATAGCCCGTCCTAGAGACATTGTTTAACATCATTCCATTGCAGCCTCTTAGGTCTCATAGCCCTTCAAGCGTGCTGGTCTTCAAATGTGTCTGCCACTTCTTGTTTGTGTTAGCTCTGTCAGTGAGGGATCAGTTTCTACCCTGTTGCTCCCTTCATTCTCTAGGGTCCTCTGTGGTGCTCATGTACTTGGTTTCTTCTGACTCTCCTACAGAGAACTGAGACTCTTTCTATGTCATCCAGGTCCTGGCTATGTCCAGGTGAACCAGCTTTCTGCTACTAGCCAATACTTACCTTCAGTTTAATCTTCACAGCTGTTCTGACCCTGAGTCTGTAGCCACCTCAATTGACCTATGTCCCACTGTAGCATGGCTTTTGACTTTTTTTTCGGTGATGGTTGGACTCAGACCTGCTCACTTGTGCATAGTGACCCCAGGTGCCTGGCTCCTTGGTTGTAGTGGGCTGCCTGTTTAGCTTGGAATTCTCTTAACTGCTTCTGCATCACAAAAAGTGTCTGCTTTCCATTGGAAGATTTAAAAACCCAGAATATTTCAGCCAAAAATCAGAGATGTAGTGCCTCATGGGATTTGTAGTTTACTCCTTGTACCCCCATTCTCCTCTGTGTTAGGACCCCTTCTGGACTACATGTCCCACAATGTACCATAGCCACAGTATCCATGATGTGGTGCTTCCCCCTCACCAGAAGAGGAGATGATGTCCAACTAGGGAGCCCAGTCCATTGAGGAGAATGGGGATATGAGGACCAAATTACAGCTCCATGAGGCACACATTCCCATTTTGGAATGAAATATTCTGATTTTTGCCCAAAATATTTCAATTTTCAACTTTTCAGCAACTAATCCAAATATTATGTGGAGAATTTTAGCAAAAACTAAAAGTATCACCTTCCCCAATCAAAAATTTATTTAGGAGCAAAATCATTTTCAGACCAGTTTTACCATTTGAACTTTGAGCAAGTCTGAACAAAGCTAGTGGGAAAATAGATATTCCACCCCATGAAAAGTTTCGTCTTTGTAAAAAAGAATCAGGCCCAAATTGTGCCAAAAATGCAACAGTTCTAATTCATTTTTACAAAATAAACTGCCAAAAAAACTTTAATTTTAGTTCAGTTGAATTTTTTTTTCAATTTTGACCATTTTTACTTTTTGTTTTTTATATATAATAAACATAAAAATGAAACGTTTTCTTAAACAAAAAATTGAATCTTGCTGTTCCAAAAATATTGAAAATTTTCTTCCAATTTTACAGAGTGAAACTTTGTCAAAATTGATATGATTTCATGAAAGAAAAAGGTTTAGTTGAAACAGCATTTTCTGACAAAACCATTTCAACAATTTTTGCCCATCTACTTCTGATTCTCAGCAGGCCTCCCAAAAAATGGTGGATTACATCAAAAACGTCCCAAGTAGAAAAGGAAATTTTCATTTTCTAGAGTCTTTTGTATGACTTTTTCCTACCTGAGAATGTGTTGCTCAATAGGGGATTCCCCAGACTTCTATGGCAATAGGTCCCGGTGTCTCATTCCACACCACCTTTCCAAAAATAAAAAGAGGAAATGCCTTGTTCTGAGGAAATTCCAATGAGAATTATGAGAAAACAACTCCTTGTGCTATCTCAGAAACATGTGATGTAATATGTTCTTCCTTTTGTAGCATTTCCAGTACAGAGGGCTGAGTAAAAGTTCTAAAACCAGTAATTGTAAATGAAAAATTGAAGAATAAAAGTGTACATTTAATTTTAGTTAACTGCATGAGGCATGCATATCTCAGGAATTTTGATTCAGTGAATGATCTTGTTTTTTGATTACATGTATTTTCTATAGATATTTTCTCTTTATTTCTGTATGCTTTTTTCTGTGAAGAAGAATGGGAACTGAAGAATAACAAGAAAATAGTTACATAATGTAAACGATTTGGAAGGTGATGAAAAATATTTTTACAAGCGTATACAATTAATGTCCCAATGGTCTACTGAAAAATAAATGGAAACAAAGCCAAAACAGACAGAAAGACCCATTGTATATTGTTCAGAGCAGGATATCTATTAAATCATCTGAGTTCTTCTGGGGTGTAAAAAAACACGACTGAGTTTTCAGACTGAAATAAATTCTAGGGAGAATTGAATCTTTGAACTGAGTCAGTAAGATGAAGAAAAGCTTCATGTATGTGGAGGAGGTAGAAAATATGTGTCCTGAAGGGGAAGACTGTTGCATTATGCTATTACATACAGTGCTTTTATGTACTAGGTACTGACAGGTTGTCAAAGAATCACAATATTCAATTGCGGAAAGGTGATAAGTAGCTTGTGGCTTTCTAACTACTGGGAGCTGTTCAGATTCCCCAGAGATGGCTTTTACAGATTTACTTTTTGCAAATCTCATTTGATCATGTTGCATGAGAAATCTTGCAGTCGTTTTTATTAACTTTCATTGCGTCACCTGTGATGTTGTTATAGTCTGCTTCATAGTACCACACAAAACTAAGTGAAAACAGGCAAATTAAAAAGATGTCTTATGCCATTATTTTTTCCTCCAGTACAATACAAATGTAATCCAACCTGTAGCAAAATGTAAATCAATCAAATTGAGAATTTGGACTATCATCTTTTTATAGTGTATGTCCGCTATCTGTTCTGGCTAGTTTTAGCTTCAACTTCCATTTTACCACCCCCCGCTCCTTTTCTTTTTCCTTTTCTAACTGATAGCAGGCAAATAATTTCTGGTCAAGAATGGGAGTTCATCCACTCATCTAACCTTGGACATCAATCCTACTAACAGACTAATTCCATTAGCCTCAAAGTTCTGACTAATAACTGTAAAGGTTCATTGAAAACAGTAATGCACTTTGGCTCATGCATCAATCTTCAGCACCTCAGAAACTAAGTGTAATGAACATTAGGTCACAACCTATTGCTTCAATAAAATGCCACAGTCAGGACAGCATATCATATACATTGTCCTGATTCACTAAATAGTAGTGTCTGGTTATCATTTCAGACACTTGTAGATTAAAATAATGCCTCAACGTACGTGGTACTATTAGTAAACCAAAGATCAGAAGCATAATGAGTATGACTCTGTTATGAGAACTGATTTAAAGTTATTTCTGGGGGGTCACATAAAATAATGATGGCGTTTCTGCCAGAGTGTAATTATATGTTTATATTCTGAAAACGCATAAAATCAAGTTGAGATTTCCCAGGCAATTTGCACCAGTTAGAGTATTTTGCTCAACCAATTATCTGTTTCTTTATGCAAGGAAGTAAAGAAGTATGCAGAAGTAAAAATCTCTAAAGTATTTTTTCAGTATTTGGGTTTTGGTTTTATTTTATTGTTAAAGTGGATTTAGTGTTAGTGGAAAAGTTCTATGTTGGCAGCCCTGGAAATTGATTTCTTCTCTCTATCCACAATAATGGGTATAGCTTCCCCATACAATATCACCAAAGTCCCTCTATCATATTTGGGAGGCATTTGTTCTATGGCTAAGTTCCTGCTCCGGCAAATGTTAATGCACATGCTGAACTTTACATGTCTGAGGATCCCCAGTGAGCTCAATGAAGGCATAAGTTTGTGTGGACATTCAGTGCTTGATCTCTTGGCTCAGACTACCAGCAAGAGTGCCAGTTGTGTTGCTGATATTTCCATAGGGATAGCTGTCCTCTAAAAACTGGACTGAGATCACCAATTTAAAACAGGCCCCAAATGGGCTGCAATAGAAGTGGCATCCCTGAGGTGACAGGCTCTGTATTTTATCTAGTCCTCTAAAATGCATTGATTTAGAGTGTCTTGGGTGCTCAAAGTAGGCACCCCTGATACTCCGGCACCCTTGGCAGTGCTATCTTCAAAAGTTCTTCATAGCTTCATTTACATGAATAACCATGTCCCTAATAGCCTTGGGATAGGAGAGAACCACACATGAATTCTGGTAATAGGTTAATGAAGCAATGTTATGTGAAATAATAATCATGATAAGATGCCTTAAGTGTGATGTGAGACTTGAAGGAAAAGGCCATTTTCCATTAGCACACAAGAAGTGGTGGTTTCCCAAAGTGTTGCATAGGTTGAGCCAAAGTCTATGCAACAGGCCAGATCCATTTGGTGTAGCAGGTGGATGAGGAAGCAGTCAGTGGACTGGTTGTGAGACTGATTCCCTAGGCAGCCCAAGACATAGGAACAGGTGTAATGTGCACCAGTGGGCAATGGTGCACAGGGGACCATCTGCCAGCTGAGGGTAGCCAGAGCCTAATGTGTTCTGAAATTCCTCCTACCCACTCCTGCATGCATTTTCTTCAATAGGAGATCTGGGGCCAGATTTAATATTTAATTGCCAGTTCAAATGGGACAGAGTAGGGCAGAAAATGTCTCCTTTTGTTTCTTATTTCAATTATTGCCTTGTGAAAATATTTAATGCGGTGAGGGAGGAAAAAGCATGGCTGAGGGGGTGAAAAGAAAGCAATGATGATTTAAAACTGTGACTATCTTCTTCACACAAGCCCTTTGTGCGGGTTTTCTTCATTTAAACATCTCATCTTCAACTGAACAAGGAGCCTTGAAATGCATCCCAGTTCAGCTTTCTAAGCCTCAGTGCAGCTCAGTCACCTCAATTGTGCTGTGGTTCTGAGCTCTGTGGTTTGGCTGGGATAGGAAGTGACTCTTTCATCTTTAATGTCACATTTCTATGGAAACAAAAAAGTATTTTAACAGCTAACTGACGAGTAGTTCTAAGATGCCTGTTCACTTTAAAATTGCTCTTTTCCTTCCATCATCTTAATCTAACTTACCCCTTCTGCCTTTCCTGCATGAATCTATATGTCTTGTCAGCAGCCCTCTGTTTATAGCCCTTTGGCCATTTTAAAGTCTTCCACCCACCCCCACCCCCACTTAATTGTTAGTAGTATATTGGAAGCCCAGATTTAGGTTATATAATAGAAAAATAAGAATTGAAAGTCATCTTGGGACCAAAGGGTGTTACTGAGAAGGTAGCAGTGCAACAAGTTATGAAATAAATTGAATAACAGCAAAACAGTAGAAAATAAGTGTGCATAAATCTTCCGCTATTTTTTTTCTTTTATCCACTATGTTTCATAGTGGAAAGATATGTCTTATCAGCATGCACAGACATTGGACCCACAGTGTACCCTCTGTGTAGTCTAGACATTGAGGGGAACAGTGTTGGATGGCAATTACCTGCCACTTCTGTGCAAGAAAAGGGAGATCCATGTATTGTCTCCTCTGTGTGTGACTCTGGGGCTGGGGAACAACTCACATCTGACTAAGGACTTGAAGAATTGGTTTATTATTGTGATTCCCCAGATGTGCTTAGTTTTAATATAAAGTCAAAGATGGTGGATTACACTTTATTGTTAATGTCCATTGCCCTCAACATTGGCAGTTAATATTACTGATGTTTTTCTCTGCTCAGCTGTAAAACCACTCTCAGTACCAAAGACCTAATACAAAAGGTCTGCTTTCCTCTTTCTGACAAAATACACACGCATAACCTATAGAGAGAAAAAAAAGAGCTCTGAAAACTCCAACCTAAACAGCAACCGTCATGACAGGAGGGTCCCATTCCACTAAAGGTCAGATGAATTGCAGTGAATGATGCAATTCTGAACAAAGTTGAAGAAAATAAGGGACCTATGGCTTTTGCCTGGATTTCCTAGAAGTGCAGAATAATCAATAAGAGAGGGGAAGGAGAATTTGTAATACTTATCTTGGCCTCTGTCTTGAAAAAAATCAACATTTTTCTCTGGGAGAATGCTCATGTCCTGACTCTAATCTTAATGCTTGGAGATAAAACTCTGTCATTCTTCTTAGATTACAAGAGACACCAACTTTGAAAGTCATTTATTTAAAAATCAGCTTTCCCCTTTGTTATGTTATCAACACCTTATAAACCTCAAAGTTAAGTGTATTTTAAAATTAGATCTATTGTACTCTGTTTTCTCACCTTGGTTGTACCTGCTAATTTCTGTGCGGATGAAGAGGGTTTATTTATATGTCAGGGGTTCTTGCTGATCTCATGAGTCAGCATCCTGACACAGTAGGCTCATAAACTACTCTGGAAGCCATGAGAACTCTCCCCAATTTATTCTGTAGTGTGTGAACAGAGGAACTGCTCCCATCCTTCAAGGCCCTTCATGGCACATCCTCCTATCATGTCTCATTCATTATCGAAAAATCGACTCCCACCTCTAATTGACCCATGATGCTAGTCTCCAATGCCCACATGCTATTTTTTTAAAAAAGCACCTACATTTTTTCTCCCATGCTTCACCTTATGCCTGGGAGGAATCCTGTAAACATCTGCAAACCCACTTCGTTGTTTTCCTTCAAATCCCTCCTTAAAACTCTCTTTTGCCGTGGTGTCTACAAAAAAACTTGACAGCAGTTAGGCTGCTTGTGTGCAGAGACCACAGCATATCACACTGACCAATATTCTCTCATTGTTTCCTTGTACTCCCCCATTTGTCTGTATCCATCAGTTATCTCTTGTCTTACTTGTCTTACTTACTATAAGCTCTTTGGGCAAGGGACCATCTTTTTGTTCTGTTTGTACAGCCCTTAGCGCAGTGGGGTCCTGATCCATGACTAGAGCTCCTACGTGCTATGGTAACACAGATAATTATTGTTTGATGATAATGTATGGATTAGAGAGGTGAATATGGGTATTCATTAGTGAATATGAGTATTCATTGTATTTATATTAGAGCGTGGTGGAAGGATCTGTGAGAGGGAACTCAGCAGCAATAGCATTCCCCTCACAACAATATTTTGGAGGGGGAGCTACTCTGAACTAGCATTTTAGAGCACTCTTCCCACAATAGAACTTTTTAGGGTGGCCAATAGTAGCATTTCCCATCCAGCGCCCACAGTTTTGTTGGGGCACCTCAAGCTTTCTGTGTGCTTCCTGTTTTTCTCTTCTCCTCCCACACCCTTTCCAGCCATTGTGGAGTGGGGATACTGAATAGAGCTGTAAAAAGCTTTTGTCCAAAACTTTATTTGGTGAAAAATGCAGGTTCAGTGACATTGAAACATTTAAATGCATTCGTGTTGACTTTCCCAAATTGTTGGGAGGTGTTTGTTTTTGTTTTTTGTTTTTTTGGGGGGGGGGGGGAGCAGGTGGTTGGGAGGGATTAAAAAAACCTCCACAAATAATCAAAATATTTTTTTTGACATTTTGTTGCAAAGTTTCACTTACATTTTTGTTTTGTAAATGTAATGTTAAATGTTCACAATCTAAATGAAATCCTAGAAAAAACTTATTTTTGGTTTGATCCCGATAATATTTTCATTTTTTCAGAATAACCAGAGAACTAAGAAATCCATTATTTATCCAGCTGTTCTTCTTCATTCAGAACTTACAGGAGAAGTTCCTAAGGCATGATTTTTCTCTCCTTATTACCCTAGGGCTCCCCCCTGAGCTGTTCCTCTTCCTCTTTATTTATTTATTTATTTATTTATTTAAAAATCAGATCACATTTAAGGTGTAGGTTTAAGTGAAAGTACTGGACCAGTTAGCAGTTTTCAAGCCTTTGTCCAACATTGGAAGTGGGGACTTTGAAGGAGGTATGGGAAGCATCTTGGGAGAGACCCACCATGAAAGAATTTACAATAATGAAGAGTATCATGGTCAGCTCCTCAGTAGGAAAGAGACTGCAGTTTCTATTTCTAAATCTGTCCCAAAGACTGTAGACAAATTGATTGAAGGATATGTCTGTCTTTATGTATCCTGTATGCACTGTAATTGATTTGAAAGCAGGATATAAGCTGCTGGTATATCAGTAGCTAATATAGGACCAAATGTGTCTGGAGCATGCATGCTCAAATATGAAGCAATTTGCTACTAAGCCTGCCTGCAAAACCTGTACAAAAGCTATAGCTTTCTGTTTGGCCTGCTACCATAGCAACTTAAAACACAAAGACTCTCAGAATGACAGAAAACTCCTGAAACTGAAATGTGGCCCAGAGAGACGAGAGAGGAATTAGAGGGTAGCCAAAATACTAATGAATTCTGCCTTGTAAAATCAAAATAAGTTACACAGAGAACGAATAGTAACTCCTTTGAAATTCAAAAATCTGGTCTCTGATGAGGCTCATGTTTCTGTGGATGTTGAAGCATGCAGAAAGAAGCTGCACGTGATGGGAGTATACTTGCTTCATCTCACAGTTCAAGATGCTTGGAAAAGTTTGATTCACACTTACAGACTACTGAGCTCCTTACTACATTTCTTCAGTAAAGCACCTGAAGTTTTAAAATCTTTTAATGAGTTGTCTCCAGCCACACCCACCGCAATTAGTTAAAAACAAACAAAAATTTCAAGTCTCAGGCTATGTGTTTATTTATTCAGCTCAGTTTTGTAATGTATTTTTGAAGATTTTTGCACTTTCTTCAGCTTTTCACTACAAAAGGGATCATATAGCTCATAGTTATAGACTTACCGTCTTGGTACCATATATGCATGCAGTCTGTGGGCCAAATCCAGACACTCACTATGAGAAGGGCATAAAGGTCATAAAAATAACTGTATCTGGCAATTGTCCCCACCAGTGACTGCTTCGCCAAATTTATGCCACATCCCTCAGAGCCTCTGGCATAGATGGCCTGGTTGATTATAAAGAAATGCAACCTGTTGTGTTCCAGTGATCCCCAGAAGGCCCCAGGGGGCAGTTGGCATCTGGACAAAACTTAAAAGCAGCGATGCTGCTGCTCTAAATTGATTCAAGGTCTCTACAAGTCCGAGACCAGCCCTGGGATTGGATGTGGTTTCCAGTCCTGCACTCAGTACCATTCGGCCAGCCTGGAGGATTCACCTGTATGTCTATATCCTATGCCTATGTGCCTCTGCATAACTGGCTTGATTTTCACAAGTGCTGAGCATTCACAACTCCCACTGAAGTGAATAGAAGGTGTGGGCCATCAACAACTTTGAAAATCAGGTGCCTAGATATAGATGAAATACTTTTTGAAAATGTGGACCATAGCACATTTAAGCTATTCATTTACTGATATTTCCCTTCTCTCTCTCCGTCCCCAAAATGCCACGTATAAAATTCTTACCATAATGGCGTATTTGTGTGTGTGTGTGTGCGTGCGTGCGTGCGCGCGCGTGTGTATCCAACTTACTGACATGTTAGGAAGGCTCTCTTGCATAGTGTTGTACATCATTTTTGATGCAAAAGCCTTAGCCCTGTTAGAGTCCAGGGATGTTGTACAACGTAACTGTACACTTATCTTGCAATTATACAATTCTCTGCACCCTGTCTGAGAGGTTCGCTGGCATAATTATAGTATGGCTTTTTTTCAGTAAGAGTAAAATATGTAAAACTCTGTAATCCGGCTGAAGATTCTTGATTTACATAATCACTGTTCAAGTTATTTCTGAATATCAGTCCAGTATGCAAATCATTTTCCAGTGATTGGCTGAAAGACATTCCATACACCTGAGTAAGAAGAAATCATATAGTTGTTCTTTCTGCTCCAGTTGTATAATTACCACAGAGCTCTCCATCCTAATGTCCAACCCAAACATGAACACCTTAGCTTCTGACCCTTTCCAATATATTGTTTCGAATCCTAAATACACTAATTAAACACTGAATTATTTTAGCAGTGCTTAGATATTACAGTCATGGATATTGTACTAATACCGCAGGCAGAGGGTGAGGAGAGGGAAAATAAAGCCTTTCTCAAGGTATGAGGAGGAAGACTGAGTGATATTGAATAGGACATGTCTGGTGACATTTATTTATCCCTTCCACCAACTAAACTTTCAACCTAACATTTATTTAGCCCTTGAAACAGATACTTTGCACATAAATGATAACTTGAGCATGCCTTTTAAGCATTTCAATATAACATTTTACTAAATTTGGTCAGTTCTTTGGGTGACCATACAATTAGTTTAAAAAAAAAAAATCTGCAAAATGGCAACTCTAGTAAATATACTGGAAGCCTTTAAATGGTTCATAATAATCTAGCTAGGGAATTACCTCTGGACTGGATCATCATCCTTAAACATAAAGACGTTGTGAAAACAAAACTGTTGATTACGAAATACTGCTATGGATTAAATACACTCAAATTTCAAATGATTCAGCGTTTGAGTTGCTTTTGGAATACATTCTAAAGTGTGGCTACTTATCCAAAACACATTAGCGCTGAAGTGAAACTATTGAATCTGCAAAACATTTTTTTTTTTTTTTTTGGAGAGAACAAGTTTCTTCTCAGATTTCCACTCTCAGATGGAAAGACTGTGAGAAAAACATTTATAATGGTATTTAGGCTTTTGGTTTCTGTCTCAGTCAGAATGTGAAGGTGAAAAATTCTTATCTGCACATTTCAGAACCTTAGTAAAGGTTCTAAAAATGGGCAAAATTTCATGTTGTTTTTCTTTTATGCATACTAATTTTGTCATCCCTCCTACAGGTCCCACAAACTTTTCAGGTTCAATCACAAGTTCAATCATAAAACAAACTCTATTCATTCTTTGGAATTGCTGCCACTCTTTCTACTGCTCCTGATTTGAACATTTCCTTTTTTTTTTTTTTTTAAACTGGTTAGTATTGCTTTCCTTCCCTGGTCCCCCCATTAGTCTCTAAGAAGAGCACTCTCTTCAGCTTTTACTCTTTGAAAAGATAGACAAGTGTTGTGTCGGGCTACTTTTAGAGCTTCTGTGTCTTGTGCAGAAGTGTTGTAGACCTGTGATTTCTTCAACTGCCCCTTGAAATGGGGAAGTGAATGCTGTTAGCTAAGGCTCTGATTCAGTAAAGTTCTTATGCATGTTCTTTCATGGGAATAAAGTATGTGTTTAAAATTAAGCTTATATTTAAGTGATTTGCTAAATCAGGGACTCTGATGAGCTCATGTTGTCTGTACAGTATTTAAGCATATGTTTAAGTCCATTCTTGTTCCAAATTAAATGTGTGCGTAAGTGCTTTGCTGAATTGGGATATCAGTTAGGCTAGCAAGTAAATAGACGAAAAAAGTACCTGACTATTTAGCAGATGATTACATGTGGCAAACAATGCTACAAATGATGAATCAATAAAAACTTCTCGTTGATCACGGGAAATTGTTGTATTCTGATTTTCCAATCAAAGGGTTAATAAAAACCAATAATTGGAGGTGTAATCTCAAAAGTAAAACTTTATTCAATTTCTAAGTTGTAAGGTTTAGTTTTTAATACTCTTTAATGCAACAAACCACACACAAACATGTATGTGCATCAAAAAGGGGTTACTAAACAAAGACTTGTTTTAGTTCCTTTTGAAATGGAAAACAAGAGTCCTCCTGGGGAGAAAGCCCTCCCAGGAATATCAAAAGCTCAAACATCAGAGGAACTTTTAGCTAAAGCAAGGCATAGTAATAAAAGCAGTCTAGCTGGAATCGCTTTAAGAGAGAAACTTTTATTGTCTTTCATATTCTTGATTGTTTTCAACACCTTACTGACACTGCAGAAAAGCAAATACTTGGTTTTATGGAGAATGAATTATCCATCTCATATTCTTGAATAATCTAAATGTTGACAAAATATTTTACCATCTCCAGGGAGGTCAGCAGCTGAATAACTTGTTTAAGACTATTGATGGATCTAAATATGCTTAATATGCTTAAAGTAAACCTCCAAACAACCTGAACTCTAAAGTTTGAAAATTATCCATAAAGCATCTGTGCCACCAGCCAAGTGCTCCTAACTGCATATATGGCAAAAATTTCAGTACCATAGAAAAATATCTTGGATGGAAATGTTTTATGTACAGTATGAAAAATATTCTTTCAACTAAATGCAAATGTTACATTCCTAAATAAAACCACATTTAATATTCAATAAAATATCCATATTATTATTATTATTTTATTATCCATATTGTATTATTTACACATACATAGCACCTTTCCTCACAAATAATTTTATCATTTTTATGTACTTAAAATAACAACTAAAATATTAATACTTGGGTACCTAAATTAGGCATCTGAAGTCAATGGGTGATATGATATTCAGAATCTTTGAAAATCAAGCCTTTTTTATTTAGGAGCTTAAATTAGGTACCTATACTTTGGTATCCAATTTATATATACATAATATAAATAATCCAAATTATATATATATATATATATATAAAAATATATATATATAAAATAGGATTATATCACTCAGAATTGAAATACTCCTGTAAACTAGAGAGAGGGTTTAAAAAGTGGAGTAAAACCATACATAAAATTTCCCAGGAATTAAAAATAATTAATCAAGCATCAAAGGAAGTGAAATCACTCAAGGAGTTCTACTGGGAAGAGAGAAAAATCTGAGGGGTACATTTGGGTACATAAATGAAGAACTTTTATCTTGCTTCATCTACTGGTAAGCTTTTTGAGTCTTTACTCTTTGTGAAAGTGGGAAAAAAAAGAAAAATAATGGGGAAGTAAGAAGATAAGGTTACTGCATATGTGCCTGTTAGACATAAAATGTTCACTACCTAGTTTCTTACCTGAGAATGTGTGTCGGAATGATTTTGTCCCAGTGTGTGTAAATCTGTGTAAATGTAAACGCTGTAGTCTGAAGCTCTAAAGGGTAAGAAGCTGTCTTCTCCCATATGCTGGTGGACTTGAGGGAAGAATGTCCACAGAGCTGCTTCATCTGCATAACTATTTACCCAGAATTCTATACATACAGAAACTGCAGAGGGGATGGAATTCAAGCCTGAGTGAACATGGGGAAGTACAGCTACAGAGAGAGCTTCATTTGCATAACTTTTTTACCCATAATTTTTCCAGTGACACTTTGGGAGTCACCATAACTGCACACAAATTCAGAATTGGTTGTGTTGGCTAGTGAAACTGAACTGAGGAGGGGGGAGGGGGATTTCCATATGGCAGTAAGGAGTGTGGTTAAGGATCATATATGTTGCCGATTCATCTTTACTGAGGATCTGGTGCCACTAGGAGGACTCTGACTGGATAGGGCTTTTTACTGAAGCTGCAGCAGAGCTGAATAAATTCTTGAGAGGCCCTTTCTACTTAGTTGAAATCACAATAGCTGAGTTAAGTGATGGAGCCTTAGGATAGGACCAAGCAGCACTTCCCCAGGGAGTGGAGACAGGCTTTCCTGAATCTACTGCAGAACTCTGGAATTATGCCGCTCACTGACATCAAAATATGAATGGGGTTTAGCAGATGGGGAAAAAGAAAGTGATGGTGTAAAGGGACATTTGTCTGTTGGACATTTACCTGTGGGTTAGAACAGAATTAATATACTGCCATCATAATCATAGGGGAGTGTTTTATTTATCATTCATATAGATATATTGTTACTGTATTTTCCCATGTTGATTTTCCACCAATGAAGTTCTCCTTGTTCCATATTCAGCCTCAGTGTTTGCTAATGGGGAAATATATGGGTTCCCAGGAAAGGTTTTTAATGATCTCAGAAATTCTGGTTAGGGTCTTGAGACTTAGTTGTGTTAGTTTAAGAGGGACCCTTAGCTATTGGTACCCAACTCCCATTGAGGATGACAGCTCCTGGTAGAAGGGTTACATATGCATAACTTTAGATTTGGAGAGACAATCCTGTCTTTATTTGTACTAAATAAATAGCATTACCTGCTCCTGAAATCAAAAGAAAACTTTAAAAAAAATATTTAAAAAGTATCCGGCTTCTATCCACCTACCCCATTGTTTTCTATGCCCTTGGATATGTAAATGTTGCCTCCTATATGTTTTCTATGTTCCCTATTTTGCTGCATCATTTCTACCAACTGCATCTGAGGAAGTGAGCTGAGGCTCACGAAAGCTTATGCCTACTGAAATTAAATTTGTTAGTCTTTAAAGTGCTACAGAACACACGTTGTTTTTGCTGTATGCAGAGTAACATGGCTACCCCTCTGGAACTCTTTAAAAATATTGGGACTGAAGCCACCTTACTTTTCACATATGAGAATTCATACCTTCCAGTACTTGAAGCTTATATCTGCCAAGTTTATGTTCAGAAGCATAGTTCTGACAGGCTAGGAATGTGCCTCCTAATTTTCAATTTGAGGGAACAACTCTAAAATATACCACTAAAGCTTTCAAAAGGCTCTCCATCAATAGCTTATATGAGACTTGTGCCTGTTAAGTGCTCATTGTAAAGAGCTGCCAGTGGTAATCATTGCAGTGCACAACATGAAGTTCCATTGGTCATTCAACACCCAGGAACTATGCTGCATGTTCTGGAGTACCATCTACTGGCCCTTTCTCTATTTACTAAATGTTTACCTGTATAGACATCATTCATTTATAGAGCATTCCTGTAGCAGTGTCTGACTGGTTACTGAGCAGCATATTTCACAACCTGCCAGTGCCCGAATGTGGGACACAAAGCATGACACAAGCACAAAAGGAAGAACACAAAAACAAATTATTCATGCACAACACTTAAAATATTATAGGATTTCTTTCTTGAGTGTAAATAACCTTTTATGAAAAAAAAACCCTCAGATTCATGATTTTTTTCTTGCTTCTGGAGCTATGATTCAACAAAAAAAGTGAAGGATACCAAATCAGTATGAAATGTAGAAAACTCTGGGACTGAAATGAATGATGTCCCTAGAAAGGAGACAGTTGAGAGGTATGACAATTGTTGTTCAGAGCCCAACTTCAGCATTTTTTCCCCACCCTAAAAAGGGCACAAAGCATGGAGCTGCTCTCTTCTGTCAATTCTCTGCCCTCCTCTTACTCATCAGTAGTGAACAGCCAGGAGAACAAAGGGCCAAGAGAAAAGAGATCCGGGTAATGGTGAAAAGAGAGATATAGGGAAGTAAATACTACTGGGAGCTGGGTAATTATGGGAGACTTTAACTTCCCAGATATAGACTGGAGGACAAGTGCTACTAATAATAATAGGGCCCAGATTTTCCTGGATGTGATAGCTGACGGATTCCTTCACCAAATAGTTGCTGAATCAACAAGAGGGGATGCCATTTTAGATTTGGTATGGTAAGTAGTGAGGACTTAGAAGAACTGTTTGCAGGGGACAACCTTGATTCAAGTGACCATGAGCTAATTCAATTCAAATTGAATGGAAGGATAAATAAAAATAGATCTGTGACTAGGGTCTTTGATTTCAAAAGGGCTAATTTTAAAAAATTAAGGGAATTATTTGTGGAAGTGTAATGGATGGAAGAACTCATGGATGTAAAGGCAGAGGAGGGTTGGAATTACTTCAAGTCAAAGTTGTAGAAACTGTCTAAAGCCTGCATCCCACGGAAGGGGAAAATTCATAAGCAAGAGTTGTAGACCAAGATGGATGAGCAAGGATCTCAGACAGGTTATTAAGAGAAAGCAGAAAGCCTACAAGGAGTGGAAGATGGGAGGGATCAGCAAGGAAAGCTACCCCTTGGAGGTCAGAACATGTAGGGATAAAGTGAGAAATACCAAAAGTCAAGTAAAGTTGAACCTTGCAAAAGGAATTAAAAACAATAGTAAAAGGTTCTATGACCATGTAAATAAGAAGAAAACAAAGAAAGAAGAAGTGGGACCATTAAGCTCTGAGGATGGGGTGGAGTTTAAGGATAATCTAGGCATGGCCCAATATCAAAACAAATACGTTGCCTCAGTTTTTAATGAGCCTAATGAAGAGTTTAGGGATATTGACAGGGTGGGTAATGAGAATGAGGATAATGGAGGTAGAAATTACCACATCCAAGGTAGAAGCCAAACTCAAACAGCTTAATGGGACTAAATTGGGGGACCCAGATAATCTCCATCCAAGAATATTAAAGGAACTGGCACATGAAATTGCAAGACCATTAACAAGTATATTTAATGAATCTGTAAACTCAGAGGCTATACCATATGACTGGAGAATTGCTAGCATAGTTTCTATTTTTAAGAAAGGGAGAAAAAGTGATATGGGTAACTACAGGTCTGTTAGTTTGACCTCAGTAGAATTCAAGGTATTGGAAAAAATTATGAAAGAGAAAGTAGTTAAGGATGTTGAGGTTAACAAAATACAACATGTTTTACAAAAGGTAGTTTGTGCCAATCCAACCTGATCTTTTCCTTTGAGAAGATAACAGATTTTTTTTGACAAAGGGAAGACAGTGGATTTAATTTACCTAGTTTTCAATAAGGCTTTGATATTAGGGAATTATTAGTTACATTGAAAAAAGATGGGGATAAATATGAAAATTGAAAGGTGGATAAGGAAGTGGCTAAAGGGGAGACTACAACGGCTCATGCTGAAAGGTGAATTGTCAGGCTGGAGGAAGGTTATTAGTGGAGTTCCTCAGGGATCGGTCTTGGGACCAATCTTATTTAATCTTTTTATTACTGACCTTGGCAAAAAAGTGGGAGTATGCTAATAAATTTGGGGTTAACACAAATTTGGGAGGTATTGCCAATAAAGAGAAGGACCAGGATATCATACAAGAAGATCTGGATGACTTTGTAAACTGGAGTAATAGAAATAGAATGAAATTTAATAGTGAAAAGTGGAGGATCATGCATTTAGGGACTAATAACAAGAATTTTTGCTATAAGCTGAGGACAGATCGGTTGTTAGTGACAGAGAAAGAGAAGTACATGGGCATATTGATTGATCACAGGATGACTAAGAGCAGCCAATGTGATGTGGCCATGAAAAAGCTAATGCGGTCCTAAGATGCATCAGGCAAGGTGTTTCCAGTAGAGATAGGGTGGTATTAGTACTGTTATACAAGGCACTGTTGAGACTACATCTGGAATAGTGTGTGCAGTTCTGATCTCCCATGTTTAAGGAAGATGAATTCAAACTGGAACAGGTGCAGAGAAAGGCTACAAAGATGATCCGAGGAATGGAAAACCTGTCTTATGAGAGGAGACTCAAAGAACTTGGCTTATTTAGCCTAACCAAAAGAAGGATAAGGAAAGAGATGTTTGCTCTCTATAAATACATCAGAGGGATAAATACCAGGGAGGGAGAGCAAATATTTAAGTTAATCACCAGTGTGGACACAAGAACAAATGGATATATACTGGCCATCAGGAAGTTTAGATTTCAAATTATATGAAGGTTTCTAACCATCAGAGGAGTGAAGTTCTGGAACAACTTTCCAAGGGAAGCAGTGGAAGCAAGAAACCTAGCTGACTTCAAGACTGAGCTTGATAAGTTCATGAAGGGGCTGGTACCTGAAAGGCGGTTCCAGGGAGAATGGAGCTAGGCTGTTCTCAGTGGTGGCAGATGACAGAACAAGGAGCAACGGTCTCAAGTTGCAGGGGGGGGAGGTCTAGGTTGCACATTAGGAAAAAGTTTTTCACTAGGAGTGTGGTGAAGCACTGGACTGGGTTACCTAGGGAGGTGGTGGAATCTCCATCTTTAGAGGTTTTTAAGCTGCGGCTTGACAAAGCCCTGGCTGGGATGATATAGCTGAGGTTAGTCCTGCTCTGAGCAGGGGGTTAGACTAGATGACCTCCTGAAGTCCCTTCCAACTCTATGATTCTGTGTTTCTATGATCATCATGGTCCATTCCAACCTTAAAGTCTATGAGTCTATGAGACCTGGGAGAGGAGTTGGGGAAAACTGAGAACCGGGGTTAGAGTGGGTAAAAACTGGGACACAGACATTGCTTAAAATATTGATCACATGATCTGGCTTCCTATATACTTTGCCAGTACTAAAAGCATTGCCACTTCTCTGCCTGGCTTCTGCTCTGGTACCCATAGTTCTTTCTGGAAGGTTTTTAGTTATTTATTGGCTATATCCTCTGGTGAAGTTTTTCACTCCTCTTTGGGAATGATATTCAATCCAAGTTGCTCCCAATCAGATCTGCCTATCTTTCCACATATCTTGGTGCTGAAACACTTTTTTTTAGTACAATAGAATTATATCTTAGTTATTACAGTATATCTGATTGATTGGCTACAATCTATACTTCAGGTATGACATTACCCTCTTCACATAATGCTGCTTTTTGTCAGTTTGTTAGTTCAGCTAAGGTACTGTTTCACCAGAGACTATTTCTGAGCTTTATTTCAATGAGTCTTAATCTTCCAAGTGCATCTTTTATTGCATTTCTAAACCATGGTTTTGCAAATTACAATAACTAGATAAATTTATGCTTATTATAAAAATAACACAATAAGCAGAAATGACTTCCCATTACTTACATTGAATTAGTTTATATATAACATAAAAACATATGTAACTGTATAGTGTACTTACATTAGGTTTGAATCCAAAAGGAATTGTGTGGAAGAAAACTGTTTTAATGGTTAAAAATCGTTCTGAAGATCTCAAGGATCTTTACATACATAGATGCATAGACGATAAGGGCAGAAGACACTACTAGATCATTCAGTCTGATCTCCTGTATAACCAACATAATGCAGTAAGCCTCAGAATACCCTGTATCGGTGCAGTGGTTGCCATCACAATGGCCAATATTTGCCAGCAGTTACAAACGCTGGTATTTCTGTGATTCCTATTCTCAGAATATGGTAAAACTGCTAAATGTAAGTGTTGACTTTTTATTGCCATCACTATAAGTTAGCTTTCTAATACCCATTCTTGAACCAAAGTTACTTTATCTCTGTCTGTTGGCTGGATGGTGCTGGAAAAAATATCCTACAGTTGTAGCAATGCCTCTAAAGAAGGTGAACTTTTTTAGTTCACTGTAAAATGCCTATTTCTTGTATTCATTGTGTAATACTATAACAGGATTTGTATATGTGAAGAAAGATGAATGGAATGAAAGAGAGAGATGAGATGCATTAAGAGGTATTAATTTCTGAAATTAAAGGAGCTACCTGCATATGTGGAAGTGTGAATATATGTATACCCACACAAAACCAAACCAATCCCAGGACAGCTGGAGAAAGGAAGTGTCAGACAATGAGAGTCTGCAAAAAAAAAAAAAAAGTAGCCTGCTATAATTTTTTCTCTCAATTCTGTTGTTGGATTGGTATGAAATGGAAGTATTTTTCTTATACGTTCATTTCCCCACCTTATAGTTCAGATATTTGGAGGGAAATGCATTGAAATTGAATGAAAGAAAGAAAGGTGAGGGGGAATGGTTTGTAAGAATCCAGTCTGTTTCTTTAGACAAGATGCAGAAGGATACTATATTAGAAGCTGTCAAAAATGTGTCTTTTTTATTTCTTCTCTCTATCACACCATCTGCTCTCTGCACTGGGCCCTAAGTGCTGAAATCCAGAGCAAGCATCTGTTATGAAATTACTCAATTCATTAGTCATGAGACTGGGAAATGTGCGGTATGTAGACCGGAGACATTTGAGAGTTTCTAATGATGTAGGTCAAACAAGATTCCTGTTTTACCTTACATAGAGAATTAATGTACAATGGTTCATTATTTTAAATGTAACTAGGTGTTTAGCTGCTAACCTTATTCTGCAAATCTGGAAATATTGTAGATGGACAGTAGAGTGGAAAGTTTGTAAAGGAGAAATGAGATCGCTTTGCTTTTTCATGGGACTTCATGACATTCAGGTGCCTTCTGAAACGCACCTGGTTCTTGCTTTGAAAAATTAGACAAACAAAAAATAGAGACTTGTTTTGATTAGAGTTATTTATAGTTGGCTGGAATCTCAGTGTTGTCAGTTGGCTGCAACCCCTTTTGGTTATAGCAATGAGCCAATCACCAAGTGCATGGCTTATTTATTAACACATTGTCCTTCAATTTTCATGCTGTAATGGCTGTCACATCAATCTTCAAAGAAGGGACATAGGCAAGAGGCTTAGAGTGGAGAGTCATAGGTGTCTATATAAGAGAGCCCCAAATATGGGAAAGTACTTATAAAATCGGGATATCCGGTCACCTTACGTAGGAGTATTATTATCCTAGTATTTAAAGATGGAGAACTAAGGCACAGAGAGATTAAATGACTTTCCCAATTTCACAAAGAGTGCCAATAGCAAAGCTGGGAGATGAACCCAGACCTTATGAGTCCCTGGCCTATCTTTCATCTCTAATATTTTCACAGTCTATCTTTAATAGTGTGGGCATCTTTTAGCTGTTGCAGTACTATTTTTATTTTTTCCAGATATTGCAGAGAAATGAGGTTAGATGGTCAGCCATTATGCATTCATAGATCTTAGTAGGCTTTCCATCTGGCATGGATCACTATTGCCAAGACTTTTTTCAAACTTCTTTGTGAGTATGAAGATAGTTGTTCTGCATTAGTTGGGTTTCACTTAAGCAAAAACTGTTCTTTGTGATGACTGATTTATGATTAAGATGGCTGTTGAAATGTTCCCACCATCAGCACATAATGGATCCTTTGTCAGTAGCAATGCACTTCCATTCACAGTGGTGCAATTATCATCTTTGCTGGACTGAAGACAGTTTTGAGTTCTTCAAGAAACTTTAGTGTTTCTTGTTAGTCTACATGGGACGATAGCTCATTTGCTGTCTTACCCTATCAGTTATCTTATACGCCACAAAACTAATTTAGATCTGTATTTCAAAGATCTCTATAGATTTGACTATTATGGGCAGATTAGTGGTCACAAGGGACATATGATTGTCCTTTCCAGAAACTAGGCACTGCCACGCTCGGTGAGGATATTCTCTTGTGTTGTACCAGAATGTGTTTCACTAAGGGCTGTAACAACAGTGTTGTAGAATGCAGGTGCTTCTATGCTTAGAGCAATCCTGCACTCAAGCTGTTTATTTTTTGTCAGCTTAATCTAATTCTAGTGTTAGAATGTTTCAAGTAGCAACAATTATATGGTATTTAATTGATTTTAATAAATAATAATGATATTCAATTTCTAATCGCATGTTATGAGTAGAGCTGGTTGGGAATTTTTCAACAAAACTTTTTAAATCAAAAATGCTATTTTGTCAAAACTGCATCTTTTCACAGAAAAGGGTCGGTTTCAATGAATTTCTCTACTTGAAAAAACTTGAAATCATTTTGAAATTTAAGATGTACATTTAAAAAAAAATCAAAATGAAAAGATTCAAAATTATTAAACATTTCAATTGATCCAAACTGAATTTATGGGGGAGGATTTTCAGTTTGGGGGGGAAATATATATATTTTGTCTTGATTCAGGAAGGGAAAAAATTCCAAAATCTCAGTTTGTCATTGGATGGAAAAACTATTTTATGCCTGGCTCTAGTCTTGAGCTACTTTACCTGCAGCAACAAACGGCACCACATTTCACTGCAGCTGAGATATTGGAAAGAAAGGGAACAGACCAACAGAGAAAGGGTTAAAGTCATATATTTGTATTGGATACCAACCTTCCAGCCATGGACGAACAGTAACCCTTTCACTGGAGTCCTTCAGTCCCTTTTGGTACCATATTGCATTTAAAAGCTCCCTGTCTGATGGGTGTGGCCAGAGGCTGAGATCTGCTGGGAGAATCATAATATATTGAGTAGAGCCTCCACAGTAAAGGACAGTGGTATAGTTGTTAAATTGAATACAGAATGATTTTTAGGACTGTAGAGCAATAAAGGCTGTGCTCCAGCTTTTTGTATCACTATTTATTTCCAGCTCTAATCTAGGACTGGGGATTTGGAGCAGACATTTGAAGCGGTTGTTGAGATTTTGCCATTCAAACTAGGCAAAACTCAGTAATGGCAGAGGAAGAGAAGCATGTGAAGCTGACAGCCTTGGAACTGAATTATTGATTAACACAATCTGAACGTAATGCTGTATACCATATGTGCATTAAAGAGAGAATCACACAAAGTCATCTGAACTGTTAAATAAATAAATCTGTTAAAATAAATGAATTTTATGTGTACCAATATTGAGAGCATATGCAGAGCCATAATATGATGGAGTCCTTTCTTATGGTGTCAATAGAATGCAATAAATAAAAAGCAGGTTGGATGTTTGAGAGAGGATTAAAGTTTGAGAATCAATAATTTTACTTTGTGACCTAAGAATATTCAGTTCTGGAGAGGAAAAAGAGAATTGTCTTCCATAAATTTTTAAAATATCTTTATTAAAACCAACTGTTTGGGGCTGGTTTGTGCCTTTTTCCCTACTGCAAATATCCAACTTTAATCCTTTCTGAATATAAGGCTCAAATAGCCACTTTAACTAAATACCTTTTCACTGCACTTTAATATCACATTTTATTAATATCTGTGCATGTCTTCGTTTGCTCTTTACGTCTTGCAATGAGTCCAGTGTGGTGGAGGCTTGCGGGGGTAGGGGAGGGGAGATTACGGTGAAGGAGTGTGCTCCTTTTGGAACAGAAATAACACTCAGTGTAGGTTTTTCTACTTTCTTTTGTTCTCAAAGCTTGTTAGATTTCCCTAACCTCCCAATTATGTGTCTTTTACTTTGAGAATTGAGAGTATAACTAACAAATAATAACTGCATAATTATTACTGATAAGAATAACATTATATACAAGGAAAAAATAACTACTGACATTATTTGAACATAAGAAAATATACCCAGTAAGGTAGCTTGCAGTGTCTTCTTTGTGAAAGACCATATTGTGGCATTGATTTTTTTAAGCAGAAGTCTTCACTGAAATCAATGATGACTTCTGCTTTAAAATCAGTGCCATAATATGGCCCTAACAAAGTGATAAATTCCATGGTGATATAAGTTGTCTTTGTTTTTTTAATATTTAAATCGCACCTGTCTTAAACCCTGAAAGCAGTACACAGCATGCTTGAGAAACTGCATTTTGTCCTAGAACTTCATCCATAGAGGTCTCTATCAGAGTTTGGTATAATAAATACATAATAGTTACAGGTGTAAGTTGAGCAGAAAACAACTCTGCTTCCCTGCCATGAAAATAAGCAGTTGTGATGTTATATTTTTGGGATACTTACCCAACTCTAGAATCCAGAGATACTGCATTGACTCCAGTGCAGTTTCTGTGGATTTACACCAGTGAAACTGAGAGCAACATTTCATCTGTTGAGACTGGAATTCAATTACTAGAAAGTTAGCTTTTGTTGTGGACAGTATGGCATGAGTTAAAAGGTATGGGTCTGATTCAAAGCTAACTGAAGTAAATGGGAATATTTAGACAGACTTTAGTAGGCTTTGGATCAGGCCATATATAGGTGGTATGGGTGTTAATTTTCACCATTTCTATCATCACTGAATTTGGTGAAAAGACTCTAGGGGAGCTGTGCTCAGGCTACATTGGGCTGAATTTGTTCCATATATTTTTTTTAATATTGAAACTACTTAATTTGTGTCCTTCTACCATTGCCATTTTACTAACTACTGGCAATGAATCAAAGAATTTCCTAAACACAAAATAAAAAAAATTGAAAGAGAGGGAGAGAGAACACCTCGGTAATTACATTGTGGCTGGAAAACATAACATTTTTTTATCAGTCATGTGAAATATTCTACACTGGGGTTCACATGACTCACTGAGAAAAGCACACAGACAGACAATATGATTTTTCATTGTTGGCATCTGGCTGCTACAAGGGTCACTACAATTGTAATAGCTCCCTTGATATGATAGTTCTGTCCCAGCCACATAGTTAGTGTACTGATTTATTTTTTAATCTGTAGGTTTGGTATATGTCAGTGTAAATGTGTATCAGTGTCTTGCATTACTGATTTTTTTTTTTCTGCTTTGCAGTTTTTTCCACTTGCTGCTCTTTTGCTGTTTTTCCTCTATTATTATTATTTATGTTATGGTAGCAGCTAAGAACCCCAGCCCTGTCCTGAACTGCAACATCCCTGACATTTAACACTACACTTGTCTTGAGATGAGATTGGCAATCGTAACACATGTGTTCTGAATCAGTGGTTTTATTTCACTATATGAACACGGTTTCATCCTTTTTAGTTCCTGTGGCATTCACACACTTTCATCTCTCTGAGAATAAGGTTTAATGCAAAGCTGTCTGTGTGTAGCTCTAGCTATGGTAAGAAAGGGGGAATGTTTCCAACACTTATGTTTTATGGCAGAGATAAAAAAGTACAGAATCCCACCTCTTAATAATTTGGTCCAGGATCTTTCAGTATTTTCTGCATGCATCAAGAGTAAATATATGAAATCGCTCAGGTGTAACAGGTTTATTTGATATCTGGACCATAAAGGGTAGGCTGCATACTTGTCTTCATACAGACACAAAAGTAATACTAACCAGAGTAAGAATGAACCGTTCCTACAGCTACTGTGCAATATCCTACAGCAACTCAATGCTTCCCCCAAAATAGTAATACTTTTAAAGCTCTGTTTCCTGATCCTCTCTCTCCGTCTCAAGAAACTAACTATGTGTGAGAATTTTGATGAACACTTCAATGTAATTTTACGTAATTTAATGTTGCCATGTAAATCTCTTTTATAGGTCCCTTTAGATGGAATTTAATGCGGCAAAAACCTTGTCATCAGAAGGATTAATGTCTGCATTAGCATTTCCGCAATAAAATCCGAAGCTAAGTGGTGGAGGCCACAGACACCTCAAACCTGGATTCTACAGCTCTGCATTAAGTGCTGGAGTTTTTATAACTTGCTGTAGGGAAGCCTTTGCCAATGCTTACAAGGAACTGTTTATCCCTGCTTCTCTGGGTCCTGTTTGATGGAGGTCTCCTAACGCCATTGCATCCACAACTACAACAGACTTTAGAAGCAGAGCCGAGAGAAAATGTTGTCACAATGCCAGGGAGGAGGTCATCCGCCCAGCGGGTCAAACGAGGCTGGGTATGGAACCAGTTTTTTGTGCTGGAGGAATACATGGGCTCTGAACCCCAGTATGTGGGAAAGGTAAATTTTTACTCTTCCTTTAAAAGCTGAAGTGACAGATAAATAGTAATAAAAGTTATAAATATGTATGTTTTAGGCACGATGAATCTTTTCCATTCCCCACTCCCATAAACTTAACCTGAGTATTTTGGAGTTATATTTTGTGTATCTGATGAAGCATATAATATATGAATGCAAAACTGTGTTTAAACTAAATTGAAATCCAGAAATTCCCTCACTTTACCAGAAACTTAAAAATAAATAAACAAATGACCCATATTTTGGTGTTTCGTACAAGTCACCACATGAGCAAAGAGAATAATAAAGCTATTAATAAATGCAGTTTGAGTACTGTATAGGGACCAGATCCTCAGCTGGCGTAAATGATCATAGCTCCGTTTGCTTCTGTGCAGTTATGCTGATTTATATCAGATGAAAATTAGCCCTTCTTTGTTTCTGTTAGAATATTAGGGTACAAACAAACCCCCATCCCAGCATATAGGTAGTGTGGAAAGCAATATTTTTATATCAACAAGTTTATAACACTTACTATGTTTACATTGGACTAATTTTCTTATCCCTTGCTTTTAAGATAAAATAAATCTGGAAATTCTGAAACATTTTGGTGTAGTATAATAAGCATAGTAGGCTCTATTATAGTGCTGTTCTTCATTATTAGCACTGAAAGTAAGATCAATTTCAGGGGTCAGATTTGAACCCACAGCTCTTGACCCAGGGGCAGCTATACTGCCACTTTAGTCATACTGACATACAAAGGCACTGTATGTACAAACAATCATTTCTGGGTTTGGAACAATTACACAAATTAGTTTTTTGGCAAACACCTGCTTTTGGTCTGTTAAAGACAAATCATATTGCAGTACCATAGGCTTCACTTTCTGATCCACTCCTACCGTTTCCATGAATGTCTAATATAACAGATGGGCAGGTTGCTTCATATCACATGATTCAAACAAACATACTAATGTGATGCACTTCTTATGCTGTATGTATACACACACACACAACGTAAGAGCTGCATCAAAGATAATCTTTGTTTGACCCATGATTATGTCTGTGTATCACACTGGCAGTTATTTCTTCTGTGGTGCATGAATAAGTTGGCAACCAGTTGGGTGGTGGGTGTTGGCAGCTGTAGGAACAGGGTTTTTCAGAAATGAAAGATGAGACATTATCTAAAGTAACCAATGTTCAGAGTTGTACAGGGGTTGGAGGAGTAGTTAACAACTCCAATTAAGCATTAGTAGGATACATCAAAATCTGTATGACGCACTGGAAATTGACCCAGTGATATTTTATCTAGTTCATATTTCTCCCCTACTCTGTCATGCATAAATTCTACTTTGACTATAGGACATTACTCAGTGGAAGTCAGAGGCCAATGATTCATTTCTTGAGCACTCAAAACTGCCACTGAAATGAGTGTTGGCCTTTTCCTTGCAACAGAAATGCAGCAGCATGCTTCAATTCTCAGCTTAGTATCACAGAGATTTTTTTCCATCTTTGTTTTGAATTTAAATGCTTCTGTCTATGTGGGGAAGGAATACCATACTCTAGCTGTAACCTGAGTGACATTTACAACAACTTCACCTCTCTACAATCCCTGCCCCAAGCAAAACCCTCATAACCAGGGAAACGAGTAGAAAACTCCTTGAAATCCAGTAGGGACTTTGCTTTGCCAGTCCAAAATGGAATGTGCTCAAATATTTTTTAGCGTTTAGGCATTAATAAAATCCTAAAATAGATAGACATAAAATTTTGAAATACAAAATATATATACTGAGGAGAAAACACAACAGGTAACATGGCAAACTTATTCACCAATCCCAAAAAGAAAGGAAACTTACATGCTGATAAAATTTTGTCCTTAATGCTGTGTCTGAGATTTATTGGAAATATAGTTACTGGAGACCAGCAGTTTTTGTTGACATCAGGAAAAGGTACTAAGATATTGCAGTGATAAGAGTGGTGTACACGCATAGATAGACAGACAATATAGCTTTATATCTTATTATTGTGTTCTGTATTGGGTTTTTTCATATCAGTTTAGGATTGTTTATTTGAGATTGGATGCTTGTTTTACAAATCCCATTTCAATGAAAGTAGTTGAGAAATCCTGATACACTACCATGCTGCCGACCTTCTGAGCACATGAAGGAGGGAAACCCAACATCTCGTCCCCACCTTTTAAAATGTAATTAAATAGAAAAGTGATTCTAAAATTTGATACAGTTCTAAATTATGTTTTCACTTAACTCCCTCCTTCCTCTGTCCTATACAGAAGATGCTAGAGAGGAATTGTATTGCAAGGATTTATATCACATCTTCTCCTGTGGTACAGAATCACTAAGCTTTGTTCTCTCTGTCTCAGCACATAGAGATGCTACTACAGCACCACCATGGCTCATAGATCTTTATGATCTTATGTAAGATGACTGGCTAATCATTTTGGGCAGTTCTAGGCTGCCAAAGGACTAACTGAGTCATACTAGGCTTGCATCAACAGTAGATAACATTTGTGCATCTTTACTGGTCAAACCAAAAGAACCATTATAGTTAAGGAGGGATATTGGTCAGAAGTAGGGCTTACAGACTAACCAGGTCTGTCTTTTATTCTGAAGATTTTTTTTAACTGATTCGAGTTGCTAAAAAGAAGAGCTCTTTATCACACATATGGGTATGGATATAATTTCACTTTAAGACAAGTAATATTGATGCATCTTGAGTACTTAGTGTACACTTTAAGGAAATGTGCCCCTAGCGTGCCACTTCTACCTAGAAGATAAAAATAAAATACGAAGGATCTGCTTGTAGAACACAAAATAATTTAGAAATGGTAACAAATACCTCATTAACACGAAGGGTGGAAAACATGGATCTGTTTCCAGGATACACAAACTGTTTGAGCTGATCATGTATTGAGACAATGTACATTTCTACTTTCTGCTTATTATCAATTATTTCTGTGAGGCAGAATGTCACGCATTCTAAGCATTTATCTCAAACAATCCACCTGAGAACATTGAACAGATATTTTAAGTGGTTATTTCTTTGCTTGATTTCCCTAAAGAAGTAACAGGTTATAGTTGTAAACCATGTGTGTGTATATATAATCTCCAACTGAAAGTATAGTAAATATCAGTATATCTGGGATAGAGCTGTTCTTTAACCTTTTGAATACTAGCATGATATGCACAGCTAGATGGGTAGAGGGTAACCAGAGATGTTCACCCCCTCTCCCTCCCCGCACTGCATGATATGAAACCTCTATTAGAGAGAAAAGGTGGGTGAGGTCTTTTATGAGACCAACTTCTGTTGGTGAGAGAGATAAGCTTTTGAGCCACAGAGAGCTCTTCTTCCGGTCTGGGAAAGGTACTTTCAGCATCACAGTAAAACGCAAGGTGGAACAGATTTTTAGCATAAGTAGTTAGCACACATTGAAGGGATCATTCAAGGTGAAGTGGCCCAATAACACCTCTGCAGTCATAAAACAAAAAGATGGGGTTAGTGGGTTACAGATTGTTGTAATATGCCATAAATCCAGTGTCTTTGTTCAGTCCATGATTTTTCCTGTCTAGCAGAATAATGAATTTAAGCTGTCAGGGTCATCTTTAGAAAGTGTCATGCAAGTTTTCTTTAGTTGTTATTGGGACATTCAGAGTCCTGGATGAGGTACGCCACATGGTCTGATAGGATATATGGATATGTTGTGAGAGGTGTTAATCATTGTAACGGTGGAGATATTTCAGGTTTTGCATGTGGTGTACAAATGAGTTCCTAAATACTTTCCAAATTCAATGTTTGCTTTATGTGTAATGATTCTTTAGCATTAAGCTAAAAAAAGCATATTTTGGAAGCAATTCTTGATTTAGGATTATTTTATTCTTAAAAGTGTTAAGTGCATTTGAATGTCCAGGATTTTTCATTTGGCATGTAAGACTATTTTATACTTACAATTACAGTTTTTGAATCTTTTTCTTCCAGCCAGAATAACATAGCACAATAATCTGATAAGTGCACCGGTGGTTATAGCACTTATTATTCAGCTGCAGCACTAACCATATCGCTATAATTTATAATTAAGGGTTTAATGTGCTTATTAAATAAGCTGCCAATTTAACTAAACTTTTAGGGGTGACTAGTTAATTGTGGAAGCAACCTGGAAGACAATGGAAGAGATTTACAGCATTAATGTCAGATATTATTAGCCAAAACTCTCAATCTATTTTATGTTGGTTTTTAGGAGACTATCTTAAAAAGTGTCAGGTTGCAATTCAAAAGATAGTTGTAGAAACTGATGGGGATTGGGCTAGTTCACACTTAGAAAACCTGAAATAGTGTTTCAGGTTGACACATTCAAAGCTGTCAGTAAAGAATTCTCTTGACAGCACACTTCGGCCATTGTAAATGGAACAGTAAATCAAAGTTTCAGAAATCCTGTGCCTGCATAGCAGACAGTAGTGTGGGAGTGCAATAAGAATCTACCAGTTTTAAAGGCAAGAGAGAGATTTCTTTAGTTTAGAGATTTCTAATAGCAGTTCTAGACTAAAATGCAAATATTGTGCCCAGTACTGCCCTGAGTTGTACTTGTACAAATCAGAGGGATTTTTGCATGCTTATTGGATGGTAGAAATACATCGATTTCCTTTGCTGTGGTTGATGTCTTTCCCAGCATCCTGAGACATTAAGAAAGCCAGCGAAAGGCATAAACATAGTTATATAGAAACACAAAGGGCAACATTCTCTCCTCAGACCTCTGTTCGACACAGAAGGTTGAGGTATACTTGGGGACCCTGATCCTCAGGATTAGCTCTAGCCACAACACAATTTAAAGCTACTAGCAGGCCTCCGGGATAGTGTCCTTAATGATCCTCATGCCACTGCAGGACTGGTGTAACAGAGAGTTGTTCCATTATGCCCATTTCCCCATCCTCTCATGCCCCTGATGTTCCCCTTATACTGGGTTGGAAAGGCAGAGGACCACACTAGGGAGCTGGCAGGGACATTCTCTTTATGGTGCTTGATAATCTGGCCAACAAATTTGAAATACAAACTCTGGACCCCACGCATCCTTAATAGGAAATTATTTGGCGGCATCAGCTCATTTCATGATGAACAGGTATAAACGTCAGAGTTACGAACTGACCAGTCAACCAAACATCCTGTGAAACTGGAAGTAAGCAATCAGGGAGCAGCAGATGGGGGGAGGAAGGAAAGCAAATACTGTGCCTGAATTGCAAGGTCGGCATGCAGAGCAGAAACAGTCCAGGGTCTGCGCTGTTCCTGTAAGCCAAGGGCACTGTTTCACACCAAGGTTTCACCACCACAATCCCCACTCCTCACTCCATCCCCCTGCTCCTCACTCCATCCCCCTGCTCTGGAGCCCAGGATAGAAATCTCTCTGTTGATGCAAGGAACTGAAGCTTGCAGCCGAAGCCAGGACTGGAGCTGAAGTGGGAGTCAGCTGAGCTCTGGAGGAGTTTTGAAGGGTCACAGCCTGTGCACCGATTCAACCCAAGCTTTGCCCTTGGCTGCTCTCCTGGATCCTTCCAGCACCTCTGGGAATGCAAGGGGCAGGAGGGTGGGGCTCTGACAGCTGGCTGCCACTAACCCCCTGCACGTGTTGTCTCTGGAGCATGGCAAGCAGTGCACTGAGCAGGGTGAGCCCTAAGGAGAGGTAGCTGAGGGCTGGGGCTTCTAGTGCCAAGGGTGCAGGGCAGGCCCCCCAGTTCAACCCAAAAGCAAGAAACAGGAATAGGGCAGGGAGCGGCTTGCAAACCAGGCAGTGCTGCCACGTGCCACCTTTACAGAAAGATCGCCCAGCCTCAGCTGAAAGACACTGACTGCAGGGTACTGTACCATAATGTTTTGTTCAGAGTTATGAACATTTCAGAGTTACAAACAATCTCCATTCCTGAGGTGTTTGTATCTTTGAGGTTCTACAGCATCAATAATACAGAAATCACCACCATATTTGGTACTTATGCTGGCAGGCTCAGAAAAGATACCAAGGACAGAATATTCCTTGAGAGTGAACTGCACTTTCTCTCCCAAGCTGATGTCTCCAGAACGAGTTTGGATAATGGTGAAGCATGGGAAAATAAGCTAGAATTGCATGTGCTGTAACGCTCCTCTAGAAAAATAAATCCGCTTCTGGGTCTCTTAATCTCACACTGTTTGCAAATCCTTATTCACTTGGAGGAAATAAAACAATGAAATTAAAAGGAAGAGAAGTTGGTACATTTAAATTTGAAACCGTATTGCTCTTTAAAGAAAAATCTCAGTCTAAATCTTTATTGAGACATGTGCCTTGGCTAATCTGATTTTCTTTTAAATTATATTTTGAATCGATTTCTATTGTTGAGTAATACCCTGGTAACATTTCATTTGCCAGCTGTCACCCAGCTTTTGTGCTAGCACATCTGAGTCAAAACCCACAAATGAGACCAGGCTACTGCAAAGAGAAATAGGAAAAGTGCTGTGCATCATTCCCATTAGTCATTCACATGATGTCACTTTCAAGGAGATAAAAGAGATGATGTTGCATGGGCTATTGCTTATGACATATGTTAATTTAGTCCCTTGAGAAGGACATCACAGTTGCTCTTGGATATAAAGCATTGTGGGCAAATTACATTTAAAGATAAATGGAACCGTTTCAGAGCAGCAGTAGTTTTAAGAAGCTATTCAGCATGTTTTCTGATCCCACCAGAAACTCACACACCCACTTCAGCCCATGGATAAAGCTTCCCACAGATTTCAGTGGGAGATGAACTCATGTACTGGAGGTTAGAATTGGGATCCTTGTTTGGCAGTTTAGATGCTTCCGTTCAATTAAGATATATCTACACAGCAGCCAGGCTCTGATTTTCATCTCATGTACACATTCCCATGCTAGCTGTAATCTAGCCTAATTGCTAAAAATAGAGGTAAGGTCAAGGCAATGAGCACTGCACAAGCAAATATGTTCCCAGGAAGTTGGGGGAGGGGGAGGGGTTGTCCAGCCAGTGACACCACATCCTTGCTGCTATAGTGAGCTAACTGGAGGTCAGTGCATGTATGTCTACACAATCTTTGAACCACACCTCCAATTACAGTGTAGGTATACCCTTAATCAGTAACGTTCTTTCTTAGCTACGTGCCTCTTGTGGGCATTGTTGTGATGATTGCTGTCTTCCTAACACACATTCTTTCTTTTAAGAATACATGAGACATTAATAATACTTAGCATTTTTCATCTTCAAAGGGCTTTAAAAAGCATCAGGTAATGCTCACAATACCCGTGTGAAGCTCATTAGCAGAGCAGTACTATCCCAGATTTAGAGATGGGAAAATTGAGACAGAGAGGTGACTTGCTAGAGTTCACAGAGGGAGTCAGCACTGGGATTAGTACTCAGGAGTTCCCAGCTCACATGACTGTGCTCAGACCCTTTGACCTCATATCTCTCCTTTAATATTAGATAATGAAAAATGGAAGATGTTAAAATTTTGCATCCTGTTCATTGCATAAAGTACACGAGACACAAAACAAATTTGACAGATACACAGGAGAGTGTGGGCTGGAATTTTGGTAAGTGGTGTTTTGGAAATAAATAAAAAAATCCCAGCATCAACTTAAATTTGCTTTTAATGTTTCCCTTTGTATGTTTATCTTTGGATGAGGTTCATAAAGACTCAATATTACTGAAGCATGTTATAAAGATTTCAGAGTTAATATAGCACACTTGTTGCTGTTGTCGTTGATCTATTGGATTTGCTTATTTAAAGTTTGACATCAGGCAGTTTATGTGGAAACCCAAGTATCTATCACAGCAACAACTTCTGCCTGTGGTTTTTATATTGCTAAGAATTATGTAATATATATGGTGATCAAACAAACCAAATTAAACCTGCATTTTCATTTGTTTAATGAAAGGGCAAAAAATGGACTTTTGATGGAGGGGAGACCAAAGTGGAATGGGAGGACAAACTCCTTGAGTTGGGACCCACTTTCTGATATATATAAAGGGGGCTGATCAATGATCATTCCTCACACATTAAGGAGATCACACCAGAAAAGGGTTACAGTTGTGAGACATCAGCAATTTATGGTTTATGGAATTCAGTCATAGGTAGCTGAGTGTGCTGTGATGGTGAGAACTATTCAATGGCTTCCCTACTTGGTGTGAAGGAAACAGATCTCATGAGACATCTAGACACAGACTGCTAGATGGTGCTGGAGATCAGCCTGTGGTTGTGGTAATATTGGAACCACTGATCTAAAGATGTGTAGGAGAGAGTTCATGGGACCTAAATTTAGATGGCTAGGAAAAGACTGCTTATATCTGTAGTTAATTTCCCTAAAATGCTCATGTTTATAGATGCAGGTTCAGACAGATGTGCGATTGTCAAAAACACAATGAATGGATGAGACGTTGGTATGAAGGAAGAAGATTTAAAAGCACTGGGGAGCTTTATAGATCATTGAGAATGTATGCAGAAGGGATGGGCTCTAACTTAACCAAAGTGGAACATGACTGCTGGTAGAGATGATTTGCAAGGTCTGATGGGCATTTTTATCTAGGTGCTGGGGAAAATCTGAGAGGTCATGAAGAACCCTCAGAATAGACATAGACATCTGGTAATCCAAAAACAGCTCTGTATCCAGTAAAGGATTAAAACAGAAATTACAATGGAACTGAAGGAGGAACAGGTTGAGATCACAGAGTTAAATTCTGGAAAACAAACAGAGTCTCAGTCTAGGGAGTTAAAAATAGGCAGACAGCAAAATATAAAAATGTAGAAATATCCCAAAGTGCCTATATCAATGCAAAGATCTTACAAGTAAAAATGAACTAGGGTGTCTAAAGATTGAAAGTGGTCATATTATAAAAAGCATTACTGAAATCCGGGTAGATGATACAAATCAATGGGATACCATAATACTGCCCTATGAACTATACCTCAGAGATTTAATGGAATTCTAGTGAGATACAATTTTAAGTATAATAGACCATACAGTAGAATTTTTTTTAGATACAAAAGCAAAGTAATAAGAATTTGGATATACTAGTAACAGTATTCTATTGGCCAAAGTGTATTGAGTACACAATGTTGTGGAACCAGTAGCCACTACACAAACATCCCATTTTGTATGAACTTCAGTGGTAAAATTCAGCTTCATGAATGGTTTTAGTTTGAATCTAAACTTGGAGATCATTAGCTTTCACTCTTACATAAGAGAGTTTGAAGAGTTAAAACATCTGGGTTGGCATAGTGGCTGCTGACAACATCTTATCTCAATACCTCACTCAGTAAACTGGCTTCCATAGAACATCAGGTCAAATTCAAAGTCTCAGTTTCAATCTCCAACATCCTTCTTGGAATTGCCCAAGATACTTCATAGATTAATTCCCTTTACATAGTGATGGCCTCTCTCAACAGCAATGTTCCTCAGGTACAACAAAACTTGCTCTGAAGGGAGAAACTTGTGAGAAACAGAGATAGAAGTGGGGAAAGAAAACTGTCAGAACAAAAGTTGACCTGATTGCCTCAAAACTACTAGGAAGGCAATTAGTCCACCAGGTGATTCTGATATTTCTTGTAAGGGGCCCATGCAGAGATAGGTGGGTATAATAGCTAGGGTGACCAGATAGCAAGTTTGAAAAATCAGAACAGGGGGTGCGGGGTCATAAGTGCCTATGTAAGAAAAAAACCTGAATATTGGGACAGTCCCTATAAAATCGGGACACCTGGTCACCCTAATAATAGCATAGATGGATAGATGAAAGAATCAAATGAAAATGTGTACATTTGAACTTGACCCACATTTGAAATAAAATTGCATTAAGTTTTAATTGCTAATTTCTAGTTTAAATTTTAATTTCCTCTGGACTAAGGTACAGCAACTTAGTTTCACAAACCCACACACTAATAAAAGGATCTTATTTTATGTTGTGTGGCTGTACTAGAAAATGTGAACAGTGCATTGGAGGAGCAGTCTGAAAACAGAATAATATGGGACAAGATTTTTGGGGGAAAAAAAACCTTAAAGAATAAAAAATAGTAATGCTGAACAGAAGCAGAAATGACAGCAGCAATTAGGTGCAGTAGGAAATACAGAAATGGCACTGGTAGAAATAAGGGGACGAAATCCTGACCCTATTAAAGTCAATAGGAATTTTACCATTGACTTCAACAGAGCCAGGATTCCAACAGATGCTCCTAAACCTCCCTGGCTTTCATTTCTGCATTCCACTTTATAATTTGTAATCTATCTTAATTTCTTACCTTGCTTCAGCAGTTAATTGGTGCCATTGCTAATACTGCTAAAGTTTCTAACTTATACAGCGAGCATAATTTTGAATGGCAGTTAGGGTTCATCTGTCATCAGCACTTACTGTTAGTTTGCTACTTACTGTAGTTTGTTTTGATTCTGCTTAGTTTATTGGCTTTAATTATACGGATTGCTGTGACTCAGAATAAATACAAAAGATTTATTTCACTGAGGGCATCAAAAGTGGAAAGCACTTACCTCTCACACAATACATGAAATCTCTACATTTTTCATTCTGTTTTATTATTTGGTTTAATCATGTATTCAGTATAATAGTTCTCTCTAGTAATTTATTGTATGGAGTTGCTATGAAGCCCTTCACTTCTGTAGGCTGAAGTCTCAACAGTGTCTCACTGGGGAATAGTAATATATGTGATTGGTGGATGACCAGGGTGTTTCTGTGGTGCTTTTCCTGTGATGGTCATCATTAGCTAATGACTTCAGGTGTGTTGGTGCTACCCAGCGAGCCAATGAAGGCATCAGAACCGCCATCAGTTGATTCTCAGACAACTGCCTGCTGAGCAGTCAGTGCCGCTGCTGGCCATAAGGAGCAGCAGCTCAGTAGCATGATCTAGTCTGGCCTAATGCAGAAAGTACAGAATTGAGAGAAGGGGACTCATATATTCTAACCCCAACTCTAACAACTCTAACACTAACTTCCATGGTGACACAAAGTTGAGAGGTATTGCCAATGGTGACACAAAGTTGAGAGGTATTGCCAGTTTGAAGGAGGATCAGGATATAATATGAGAAGATCTGCATGACCTTGAAAACTGGAGTAATAGAAATGGGATGAAGTTTAATAGTGCAAAGTCATGCACTTCGGGACTAACAACAAAAATTTTTGTTATAATTAGGGGACTTAAGATGGACGCAACACAGGAGGAGAAAGCGGGTGTATTAGTTGATCAGAAGATTACTATGACTCATTAATGTGATGTGGCTGTGAAAAAAATTAATGCAATTTTAGGATCCATCAAGCAAGATGTTTCCAGTAGAAATAGGGAAGTATTAATACCATTATACAAGACACTGATGAGACCTTATCTGGAATACTGTGTGCAATTCTGGTATCCCCTGTTTAAGAAAGATGAATTCAAACTGAAACAGGTGAAGAGAAGTGCTACTAGGATGATCAGAGGAATGGAAAACCTGTCTTATGAGAGGCGATTCAAAGAGTTTGGCTGTTTTGCCTAATCAAATGAGGGCTGAGGAAAGATATGATTACTCTCTATTAATACTTCAAGTGGATAAATAGCAGGGAGGGAGATGAGCTATTTAAGTTCAGCACCAATGTTGACACAAGAATAAAGGGATATAAACTGGCCGTGAACAAGTTTATGCTTGAAATTAGAGGAAGGTATTTAACCATTCTGGAACAGATTTCCATGGATAGCAGTGGGGGCAAAAAACTTAACTGGCTTCAAAACTGAGCTTGATAAGTTTATGGAGCAGATGGTACAACAAAATTGCCTACAATGGCATGTAGCCGTTCTGTGACTGCTAATAGCAAATATCTCCAATGACCAGTGATGGGATCCTAGATGGGGAGGGCTCTGAGTTACTACAGAGAATTCCTTCCTAGGTTACAGGATGTTGGGTCTTGCCAAAATGTTCAAGGTCCAAGTGACTGTTATATTTGGGGTTGGGAAGGAATTTTCCACTGGGTCAGATTGGCTGAGACCTTGGGAATTTTTCACCTTCCTCTGCAGCCTGGGGCATGGGTCACCTGCAGGTTTAAAGTAGTGTAAATGTTGAATTCTCTGTAACTTGAAATCTTTAAATCATGATTTGAGGACTTCAGTTATTCAGTCATAGGTTATAGGTCTATTGAAGGAGTGGGTGGGCAGGCAAGGTTCTGTGGCTTGCAGTGTGCTGGAGGTTAGATCAGATGATCATGATGGTCCCTTCTTCCCTAAATTCTTTGTAAAGTTTGTAAAGTATGAATCTATTGTACAGAAATAGTCCAAAATTATCCCACCAGGTTCCACCACCACCACTTCCAAGCTTCCCCACTTCTCTGCCTCCTGCTTCCCCAGGATCCCCTCTCTCTCTCTCCCTCCCCCCCCCCTCTCCCCCCACCCCCGCCATAGGGTCATACAAAAAGTCAGGGTTCAGTGGCAGGGCAGATCTGGGTCCTTAGTTCTTAGGATATCACAGACAGCTCTGTCCACATACTCAGCCCTGAAAACTTTCAGAATAGAAGAGCTTCTCTCATCATTGCAACAGCTCGTTCTGCATACAACAAATGTACAATGTACAATACAATGATGTGCAGTCAGTTTGTGACAGCAGGCAAAACTGCACCACTGCCCAATGCTGGCTGCCCAGAGGAGACTCCACTTATCCACCACAACCCCCAGGCTGGAGGAGCTGCCATTCCATTTCCTGCATCTCCCACCCCATCACTGTCCTCTGCATCCTCCTTAGTCTCCCTGCTGCCTCCACACCCCCCTGCAAACTTTAAACCTGCCTCCTACTCCCCCAGTGCCCTGCTCCCTTCAGTTACCCCGTGCACATTTCATAGTGTCTCATCTCTGCTCACAGTCCCTGTGTTCTCTCCAGCCCCCTGACCCACAGAGCCATTTCTCCTGTGGACTGCTTCAATCTCATTGAATACAGTGGGATGTGGCAGCCAAATTTAGGGGCAGCCTTGTTCCCACAAGAAGATAGTTTATTAGGAAATGGGAGCCATCTTGATAGCTTCAAACCTATTGACAGTCATAGGAGATGGTGGCCATTTTGAATAAGGAAAAATCCATGAGTTGGCAGCCTTTCACCATTTTCATGAGACCAGTAAAAAAAAAAAAAAAAAAAACCCTCCAAATTGCTAGATAGTGATAAAATCCTATGACTGACGGCTTAGTGGCCCCACACCAACAATGTAGAGAATTGATCATTGAAAAATATTTTGCATGTAGGCAACTAAGGAAACCAGCACAGTTATAAAAATAAAATAATTAGTAGCAGTAATAGTAAGTTGGCTCTGCTTGTCCTCCAAGAGGTCTCCTATGATCATCCATATTAAGGGGAAAAAAAGTCAGATAAGTTTGGAAGTGCTACCCAAAACCATGTGGTGGACTCTATAAAATCCTTATGCTAGCCCTATGTATTGAAATATGATCAAGGCAGATAAGAGTCATTGAAGTTTTGGATTGAAAAATGTTTACCCAAATTTTTTTTTTTTAAATTCCCAGAAATGCTAACTATGACTATGGATTCCACAGTATTTTCCTAGGCTTACAATGCAAATAACTGCAATATCTCTGATAATACAATATGGCAACCTCTTTGGTAAATGCTGAATCTTTAATGGTGTGCACGATAATACATGTGCACCATAATGAAGTGTTCAGTGAGGTTATGTCTATACTACCAATACTATAGTTGCAGTGCTGCAGTTATGCTGCTGTAGCACTGGTAGAGAAGACAGTTACTACAGTGATGGAAAGTGCTTTTCTGTCATTGTAGTATATCTGCCCCCTTGAGAATTCTTCTGTCAACCTATCGGTGTCCATGCCAGGGCTCAGGTTGGCTTAATTACATCTCTCAGGGATATGAATTTTTCACATGTCTGAGCAACATTGATAGGCCAACAAAAGTTTTAGATGTAGACCAGGCCTGAAGTGTTAGGTGAATGTTATTTGTTTTGTAGAGAGACAAGGGGCCATATCCTATAAGGTCTTAAGTACTTCTTGTGGGAGAATTGTGATGAATTGGGGGTTCTGTCTGTATCAGTTCTGAACTGTGGATGATTTTATGAAATTTTATCATGAAATGATTGTGTCATGGCAAGCTTATCTGTATGTGAAGCAACCCTTAAGTTAGCCAGAGAAAATGGGGAATGATCAGCACTGTGTGAACTTCTATTCCAAAAAGTGCACACACATTCATACACTTTGGAACAATGGGTCTGTTTTAGCAGGGAGAATTTACTTCCTCCTCTTCTCTGAAGGGAAGGGGGTTTGGAATTAATGGAAAGTTACCAGGAGAACAAAAGAAGAATGTGACCCCAGCAGGAGTCTGTACAGGGACTCACAGGGCGGAACTGGTAATGAGAGTTATCTTGTACCAGAGTAAGCTGAGATAGAGCTTACTGTAGAGGCAGGGTAGGCAAAGTGGTGAAAGACCCCGCCCGCCTTCCCGCCTGGCTGATGGAACACAGATGCTCTCCGAAGGAAAGGATTGAGCCAGTGAAGGATATTGGATTTAGGATTTTTTTAAACATTTTTTTTTGGTGATCTGTACTATCCTGTGTGTTACATGATTAAGAATAAAAAGCATAAAAGTTGATAGACTTGACCAAAGTGTGTGTGTGTGTGTGTGTGTGTGTGTGTGTGTGTGTGTGTGGAGTGCTTCACAACTACTGATTGACTCTGAGGGAATTAAAATGCAAATCATAAGCTTCACACCTTTTAGATGGAATTATGAGAGAGGGATGTGTTTAAATACTGGAGCATCAGAGGGTTCAGGGCTGTGCCCAGAGGCAGAGGTTCACAAACTTTTTTGGGGGGGGGATCCCCTTTGAAAATATTTCAGGCTGTGATGACCCCCCCAAAAAAGTGATGACCCCCACCCCATACCTTGCCACCCCCCATGCCATGCCACCCTTACTTCTGAGCTGCTGCTGGGGATGGCACTGCCTTCAGAGCACCCAGCCAGCAGCCACTGCTCTCCAGCCACCCAGCTCTGAAGGGCTCTGACTGTCCACCATGTACGGGACTGGCAGCCGCAGTCCCGGCATGCATGGGGGCTGACAGCTCGCAATCACCCCATAATAACGTTGGGACCTCTTGAGGGATCCCGACCCCCCAGTTTGAGAACCACTGGGCTAGATGGTTGGACAGCAGTTTCCAACGGTCAAAAGAGGTGCCAGATTGAAGATCTGCATCCTAAATACCCTGAGACTGGGACTGTTCAGACTCCAGAACCTTAACATGCTCCAGGGAATCTAGAGCAAAGATGCTTGATTCCCCGAACAGCAGTCTTTAGTTGGTGGCCAGGAAGGGGCGCTTGCTAGGATCTGTGACAATCTTCCAATTGCCTCTGAAATCAGTGAGAGTTGAAGGTATTTAAGACTTTGCAGGGTTGAGCCCAGGGTGGATGTGATTTCTCCATCCTGCTATCTTGATTACAATGTTTCTATCTTCTTATCTATTTAAGTATTTAGATTTTCATATCAAATCCAGCTCAGTGATATCCTACATCTTTTATGCTGGATTCTGCATTCTTTGATTCTGCAGTATTATTCATGATGTCAATGGGACTACTCATGTAAAAAGGCCTAATCAACATGAATAAGGATCAAACTCTGGCCCTTTGTTTCTGTTCTTGACACATTAAATAGCAACAAGTAAGAGGAAGTGAACATAAGGCACACCTGTATCCTATTGGCTTCTGTGGAAAAACTTTTTGTTCAGCTGGTAAATTCAAAAAGTCTGTGAGAGATGTTGGACTTTCCCACAAGATTCCATGGATCATCCTGTTAAATTATTATTTCTTTAGGCTCATTTGCTGGTGATGTTTTTCCAACTCTTTCCCTTCTGTTACCTGGAGCACTGTATATTAGATGATGATGGATATTCGCTAAAGGCCCAATCTTGTGAGTTACTGAGCACCTCTTGGAGGTACTAAGAACATCTGATACCACAGGCACTTAGATTTGATGTGTTTAAACAAATCCCCCTTTGAAACTCATGTGCAGTTAAAAATAAATACATCTAATTTACATATAAGTTAGTTTCTGTGTAACTAATTTCAAAGTTGAAAGAACCTTTATAGAAAATCTTATTAAGGAAAACTCCAAAACACAAAGTAAACACCAGAGAATTTTGCCAATAGTATGTACTGGATGTACAGATTGAGTAAGAATGCTGGGCTATGCAGGATGTTTATACCAGTCTTCTGATTTCCTGTACTCCTATGGCTGTTAAAAATGTACTGTAATGCCCAATTACCAGGTGCTCTTTTAAGAAGCTTGAGAGGAGGCTTTAGCATAATGATGATTTTTTTCTGTGTTAAGATGGTTGAAATGGGGCATGTCAATAAACTTGTTTTAATTAGTAAAGGGTGGGGTGTTTTGTTTTGTTTTTTACTCTCTGTGGCCATAAGCACAAAAAAAATTCCTGGAAAATATGTTAAATCACTGAGCGAAGAGAATGCAAGTGTTGTTCTATTTGGATCATGCTAGTGACATTGCTTCTCAGCAGTGATGAACTAGTGATTTATTAACCAGCAACTTGGAAATTTGGACCAGATTCTGATCTTCAGAACTTTAATGTAAATATGGAGTAGAAGTCCACTGAAGACAGTGGGGTTGTGGTTGCTCAGCACCTTTTAAATTGAGGCCATCTTTCTTTTGGTGCCTAAATATGGGTTTAGGACACAAACTTTAATCACCATGTTCTGAAAATATTGGCACCTGTGTGTGTGTGTGTGTGTGTGTGTGTGTATTTGTATAAACACATGCAGGTATTCGTAACTTGCATGTGCAGTAACCCATTAGGGAGGTGGAGTGAGCCTTCTTCTTTATGAAGTCTGCTCAATCATCATAAGCACCGTTTGTAATGTGAGGAACCTTCTGTCTGTTCTCACAATAGGTTTTCCTTCTTCTGAGAACAAAATCATAAATTGGTTAAGTGTAAGCCAGAAAAAAAAATCTCATTTCAATGATTAGTGCAATGTACCATTTGTAAAATCTTGAACACTTTTTTGAGATGATAATAAAATCCAGTTAATGACCCTCCATTGTCAATACCAGCTGTATCAATCTGACAGCAGGTAACTGCTTCTAGTTTAACCCTAATTGATGCCAGTGGTAAAAACCTCGTATAAATCGATGAATGTCTGTGGATTCAGAAGATTCCCACATAATCCTAATTAATTCTGGCACCTGGCATTCGAGCAGCTTAACAGCTGTCATAAATACATTGCAAAGTTGAAACAATGACCAGCTTCCTTTCAGTATTATATATATGCAGTTTAGTCAAAAAATAGAAAGTCATAAAACAACTAACTTGCTTCTCTTGCTCTTGTGCCGTGTAGACTACTTTCATATATATTAAAAATTAAATGGACACAATATAATCCTTACTTGTATTTTTTTTTTTAAAAAGAGTTTAAGAAAAACCCAACTCGTTATATTTCACACAAAATTGACAGCGACATTAGTTTGATTTGATTCACTTTATAGTTGTCACACATAATACTACAGTATTTCAGTTGCAAATACTATGGGAGATGTATAGGGCCTGATTCTTGACTGCTTTGCATTATATATAATAATGTATACCTATGCAAACTTAACATAAATTGATGGCACTTGGATGTGGTATCATTTTCCACCCTCTTTGCTCAAGTATAAATTATGGGTGCAAGACAATGGAGAATCACATCCATAAATATCTTATTAATTCATTTAAAATAATGACACATTACTGTAAGGTTTAGGATAACTATTTTAAAAAAAAGCAACCTATATTTGAGTCGGTGCTACATGAAAATGCCCTACATATTGCACTTATTCTTCTCTCTATAAAATGCAGTCATCTATGTAGGTATATATATGGGCATCATCATTATCATCTCTCAACATCTCAGTCATTATCGTCACATTGTCCCCCTGAGGCAGGGAAATATTATCTCAATTTTTTCAGATGCGGAAGTGAGGAAGAAGGTATATTCAATGAGTTATCCAAGATCAGACAGGAAGTCTGTGTCAGAACCAGTGCAGTGGCATAGGTACATATATCAATGCAAAATTTGGCCCAATATTTCTCATTCATATTTAATGCTTTATGTTATTGTCCTACCAAAAAAAAGTGTGTTTATGAATGATGGACAATAATGTGGTGGTTATTGGGCTCATGATCAATGTGTTCTGAGTAATGTAGCACTGACAACTGTCTTGGTGGGGATATCTGCCTAGTTGAAAATGAAATAAAAGGCTTATTGATGAGGTTTCTCTGAATCCAGTAATTATGGTTCTTATTAGATTCAGCGTGCAGCTTCTAAGTCAGGCAACTTGATGTAACAAATTTACAACTGCAAGGTGAACTAAGTTCCAGGGAGTAAAGGGAGGGAGATGAGAATGAAGTTGTCATCTCCAACAAGCTGACATTCATTGACTGTCTCACTGTTATGAAAAGAACAAGAGAAAAAGATGCAATAAAAAGCACTGAGCTGCTAAAAATCATCATCTTTTTCCTTTACACTTGGTATGGCTTGTTTAATTTTTTCCTCATTTTGCTTGGATAAGTTACCTCTATTTGCTTCTTGTAAGATGTGCCCAATCTCCAAAAGTTGATTCTACAGTATTTGCAATAATTGTTTACTAAAATTATATTAAATATTTCTGGCATAGTTTATCATTTTGTTAAATAATCTTCAAGTGTTAATAGCAAGTTCTAGAAACAATCACATATAATGAGCCATCCAATCATTATTTGATCAATGTTATTATCTTTCTAACCAACTCTGGGCTTGTCTACACTTAAATTGATGCAGCAGTGTCACTATAACACTTCAATGAAGACACTACCTATGCCAACAGGAAGGGTTCTCCCATCAGGGTAGGTACTCCACCTCCCCCAGAGGTGGTAAGTAGGTTGACATGAGAGTTCTCTGTCTACACCGGAGGTTAGGTCGGTTTAACTGTGTAACTCAAATGTGTGGATTTTTCATAATCCTGAGAGACATAATTATACGGATCTAATATACTGGTGTATGGTTATGAAGTTTTTGAAAATAGTCTTTATTTCATATTTTTATTGTGCTGTATAATGGGAGATTAATGGTTGTGTATTAAATATAAGCACATTATGCAAATTCCACAAGTCAGTTGTTTTATATAAAAGAAGCAATTACTAACTAGCAGTGAATAATCCACACAACTGAAAATAAGAACTTATTCATTCCTTTATGGATGTCAGCATCATTTTTTTTTTTTTTTATTATTATTATTACCAGTGGACAGTCAATATATTAGTGTAAGCCAGATGAATATGCACAAGTTATTTCCTTCAGTAGTTAGTCTCCAGTGTAACTAAAGCAGCTCACACTGCAGGAAGAAAGTAAGTTAAAAAGAGAAATACATGCAAAATTATTCAAGAACTTTGCTAACCCATTGATATCATATTACGATTATGTATTTAAGTAGATGAAGTCATTTACAGTCTTAATATGCAGGGGTGATATAAACTAAAAGACAGGATGAACAAGGGCCTAAAACAATACCTGTGCAAGAGATAATGGTGACATTTGTCTAAATGTTGCTGATATCCTACAAATATTGACAGATTTTAATTAATAAAAATGCATTTTACAGAATCAGTGTTCAGTTAGAGCTAAAAATATAAATTTTCATTCCCCCCATTGAATTCCACTTCACTTCACTTCACTTCATAATATGCTAGCACTAATTGTATGAGTCATCAATAATAGATGTATGTCTCCATTTAAAGAGAAAATACCATAAATTGTCATTTAGATGTAAACTAAAGAGCTAATCACCGATACACTGAGTCACATGCTTGACTGAATAAATAGACTCTTTCCTTTTATTTTCCTTTAAATATGATCAGGATAGTGGGAAAGTATTTATTTCTTTTTTCTTTTTCAAAGACCTAGCATTCAAGAGTTAGCTAATATTCTCTCCCCCTTAATCAAAATCAAGTATGAAGACATTAAGCAGATTGACTTTAGGGCTAAAATAACATTGTCATGTTCTGATTCAACTCCTCTTTGCTTACGGCTTAATCAAACTTTCCACTCTTTTCAATATTTCCTATCTCACGTGATATTTAGCTGTACAGAACTAGCCTATATAGTCAATGCCACAAGAAAGAAGAGTTAACATACAGAACTTCATTGTGTAGCCAAATATCACCAGAAAGGGGAGAAACTATACAGAATTTCACTATACAGTAATTTATACGATTGCATCTGTGGAATCCTTTTTAATCATTTGTAATTAATATTGTATTGAAAATACTGTTGAATGACAATATATACCTAAGTAACCTACATGCAAGTGCTAAAAAACACATTGACAATTTGAAAACTAGTCAGTTAAAAAAGAAGAGTTAAAATTTGTTTTTAGGTAGCGAGTCATTCTGCCACTTTCTTCTTGTTTTTGTTTTGTGGTTTTACAATCACATTTTCCTCTCCTTAAAACATATTTTTCTGTTCCTTGTTGCTGTGTGAAAGGCCCACATAAACAACACGGGAAATAAAGGGCCAAATCTAACACCTATTGAAGTCTTTCCATATACTTCCATGAACATTTAACTTGGCCCTAACTAATGGATTATTGAGGGAAAGAATGACATTGACAATATGAAGTGTTGTCAATCACAAAGTAAACAAACTGGATAAAACTAAGAAAATACACACACACACACACACACACACACTTATAACAATTATAGATTAAAATATAGGTTCTGATTGTGCAAAGACTTATGTACATAGTTATCTATAAGTGCGTAAGTAGTCCCATTGAATTTAATGGAACTATTTACATACTTAAAACTAAGCACATGCATAAATTTTTGCTGGGCCCTCAGCACATTTGTAATTTTTTTATGTCACCAGTCTCCTTTAAATTAGCAAATTTAAAAACCCCACCCAGGAATATGGAAAAGGAAGAGGGACATACCTAGGGGGATAGAGAGGGAACTCTGCCGTGTTCTCTCCTCTGCTGAAGTCTCTGAGAGAATTTACACTAATGGTGTAAGTTAGGGCTGTCTGGTACAGCTATAATTTGCACCACAGCCAGACAGCCCTGAATCAGAGAATTCCAGTGGGCTCTCTATAGCTGCCATTCTACACTACATCTGAGTGCAGCTCGGGAATGGTTGAGCATGAGACTTTTGTCTAGTAGCTTGGTACACCTGGAAAGGATGAGAAAAGGACATGAGATAAAGGAAAGGGCTTTTCCCCAAGAAAGACAACCATGTAAAGACAAGACGTTCGTGCAGCAAACAATGAGAAATTGGTAAGTCTATAAAATCAATATAAGTACATTACTGCAGGACAAATAAGAAATGAAAAAATAATATGCTGATAAACTTAATTTAGGAAGCAATGAATTGATGGACTTTTTTTGAATGAAAGAAATGCAAGGCAAAGTTCAATTAAAAGAAAGAAAAGGAGAAGAATCTCTACTTGATAATGGATTTTTGAAGAAAAAATTATTTTCCATATGAAAAAATGGAAAAAGGGCTGTGAAGAGTGGAAGTCATTCTTAAAAAAAAATAAATAAAAAGAACTTGCAAGATCTTAAAGCATATTTAATCCTAAAGGCAATAGTTTCCCCCTGAAAATATGTTCCTCGATTAATTCATTATAATTGTATCTAAAATACAAAAGCCAGACTTCCAAAGTTTTTAATATATATATAAATTATATATAAAAGAGAGAGAAACAATTACATTATTCACAAACCTTAATAGAGAATTCTTGTACTTAGAATCCAGTTTAAAATTCCATCTGGCTTCTTTTCCATGTTCCTTTTCAAATGTGTATTTTTTAAACACTTGGCATTTTCCACACGTAAAATCAATTTTCCTGCTTGCCTGGAAACGTTTACTAGATGTTTTGCAACATCTATTAGTAATGCATAATCTAGAAAATGTGACTTATATGTGTTTGATCTTATTCTGATTTTTCCCTTACAGGGAAAAGAGTGAATTAGAAACACAGTCATCCCTACCTCCATCTATTAATCAATACATCTATTTATGATGGGCAAGTTTTAATAACCACTTCATCTAATTTTTTTCCCCATGGATTAGTCCTCCACATTTCCTTCTCAGAGTCCCTCTGGATCCCTGCTTACTCTTGCTCTTTACTATTCCCATCCTCAAGCCTTCATTGGATGACCTACTTGCATGTTAAGGAAGGATAGGGGGCTGCCTGTAAATCTAATTAATCCTATTCCCCTTTTCCAGAATTAGCTTGAGTAGTGACTAAAACTGATGTGGAACATTCTCTTCTTAGCCTGGTCTACACTGGCAACTTAGGTTGACTTAAACTCCCTTAATTGGATTTAATTACACCTGTGTCTACCCTGGTGCCACTCTTAATTTGAATTAAGGTGCCTGTAAAATCAACTTAATAAGACCACCTCTGCAAGTGGCGTAGCACCAAATTCGAATTTGTTAAATTGATTTAGCATCAGTGTAGATACAACAGGACTTAAATCAAATTAATTGACCTCCAGAATGTATCCCACAGTGCCCCATTTTGACTGCTCCGGACAGTCGCGCTGTGCTGCTCTGTGGTCATGCTAGCAGGAAAAGTACTCTCCCCTCAAGGCCCGGGAAGATTTGAATTTTCATTTCCTGTGCTTGCTGCCAGCATGGAGAGAGCTTTTCCACTGTTCTCTGCATGGTTACTGCAAAGCCCAAACATGCTTCAGCATGGAGTCAACAAGAGGTCTTAGATTTCAATGGTCTGTGGGGCGAGGAGTCCATTATGGCTCAACTCAGAGCCAGAAAAAGGATTCTGGACATTTATGGGAAGATATCCCAGGGCATGCTGGAGAAGGGACACAAGAGGGATGCTCAGAAGTGCTGAGTGAAGATCAAGGAGCTGCACCAGTCCTATCAGAAAGCCAGGGAAGCTAACAGCTGCTCTGGCTCCTCTCCCAAAACATGCAGGTTCAATGAGGAGCTGCAAGGAATTCTCAGTGGTGATCCCACCACGGTGCCTCCCTGCAGCATCAATACCTCCACTAGTTCACAGTCCATGATCCATGAGGGGGACTCTGCGGACAAGGAGGAGGAAGCTGTGGAGAGCAGGGTGCAGGAGAATGGGGAGTCCGTTCTCCCAGAAAGTCAGGACTTATTCCTGACCCCCGAGCAGTCCACCAACATACAGGACAGCACAAATGATCCCGGGAAGGAACATCTGGTGAGTTTTCTTGCTTATTATCATTTCTGTCCTTGTACATTGGGTGGGGGAGGCATGAAGGGAATCTCAGGCATTTCGTTGACTGTACTGTGTGGTTACCCAGGGATCAGTTTTTTTATGTGATGAGAAATGTTACGTTTATCATCAGTTGATATCACGTGGAAAAATTATTGTATGTAATCTGTTATCCCTTGAAAAACTTTTCAGGGGAGGGCTGCCTTGTTCCTCCCTCCACAGTAGGATTCTTCTCTGCAATCAAGGTAGCCAGTATCATGGCTTCATGTGTTTTAAGCATAGTCTTCCCCCCCTCCCCTGCACAGTATCCGCAGTTCCTCTCTGTAAGGATTTGAAATACAAACAGAGAGAGGAAATCCTTTGCTACATTGTATCATGGTATCATTATCTAAATTGTTACATTTGTATCATTTCCTTACTATGCTAACTGTGGCTAACTTGTTGTTTTTCTTTCATTCTGTAGACACCTCGGCAGTGGACCGACCCTTAAGAAGTGCTGCGGACAGACTGTCTCAGATTAGAAAAAGGAAAAAAAAAAATCAGAGATGACATGTTTGCAGACCTCATGAACTCCTCAGCAGCCGCTGAGACAGAGCAAAGAGTGAGGTGGCTGACCTTGTCCCAGAACATGGGACAAATGCAGGACCATGATCGCAGCACCATGCAGGAGACGCTGCAACTCCTGCCGGACCAGGCAGATATGCTCTGGCATCTTGCGGACCTTCATGAGGAGCAGAGGCAGGACGGAGTCCCGCTGCAGCCCCTCCATAATGCTCCTCAACCGAGGGCTATGCCGCCCTGCCCCTCCCCCACCCCCAAGAGGACTCGGAGGAGATTGGCCAGGATGCAGTATGTGCTCTCCTCCACCCCAGTGGAGGAGAGCAGAAAGCTGTGGTGTCCATGCTGACTGCTGGCCAGCAAGCTACCACCCTACTCCTGGAGACAGTGAATGAACCCTTCCCCCATGACTTCAATGTTAACAAATAAAATGCTGCATCATTCCAAAACATTACTTTATTAAATCATATCTTGTTCAGGAGGGATTTTTCGGGCACAGATATCTGGGGGGGGGGGGGAGGGTATAAGGATCATCAAAGGCAAACAACATACAGGAACAGAAATCATTCCTGCATCAAAAGCAAACAACATACAGGGGGGTGGAGGGATCATCAAAGGCAAGCAGCATACAGGAACAGAAATCAGTCCTGCATCTCATTGCAGAACCTGGTTTTTCCCTAATGCAAAGCTCTCCGCGGTTAGCTCTCAGCGTACTGCTGGCATGTGGTTGCTCATAATTGGTGGTCAGCCTTTCTGCCTCCACAGCCCAACCTGGGGGAACCTTTTACACTTTGATTCACACACATTATGAAGAACACAGCAAGCAGATATCACAGAAGGGACGTTCTTCTCACTCATGTCCAGCCAGGTGAGGAGACTCCTCCATCTACCCTTTAAACGCCCAAAGGCACATTCTACAACCATTCTGCAACTGCTTAACTCTTATTAAAACACTCCTTGTCACTGTCTTGGGGGCGGGGGAAGGGGATGGCAGCAAAGCCCTCAGTTGAGGAGCATTATGGAGGGGTTACAGTGGGACTCTGTCCTGCCTCCACTCCTCCTAAAGCTTCATAAGCCTCCCGAGCATTTCTTCAGGGTGGGGCCAAGGCCGAGGTGTCTACAGAATGAAAAAAAAATTCACAAGGTAGCCATTGTTAAGAGAGTGAAGAAAATGATACAACTGCTACAATGTAGACAATACTCCCCATGCAGTGCACAGGGCAAACACAGACCCTCATTCCATTCCTGACATCCCAGAGGGGTTTGCTCACTGTGCCCTTACATAGGGGATCTGTGGACACCGTGGGGTGGGGAGGTTATAGCCTCTGCTTAAACCAAAGAAAAGTAATCAAAGTGACTTGGTAGGACACTACAATGGGGAATACAAAGGTACAGGGCATCTGCTGTATAGATCTGGTATTTTAAACATGTGCCATCTTCCCTAGGTGACCATGACCGATATCAGTCTCCTGAGGGTCATGCATGAGGAAAGGGAAGATTTGCTGCATGCAGCGGGGTATTAGCTGTGTTCCGCCATGATGCAGGCTCCCTTGATTGGAGTGTGGTGCGGCAAAGTATCCTACCATGAAGGGAGGAACAAGGCAGTCCTCCCCAGAAAACTTTTCCAAAGGATAACAGATTGCCTACATGAACGTTTCCATGAGATATCAAATGATGATTATCGGAGCATATCTCATCACAGAAATAAACTGTTCCCTGGGTAACCCCCCAGTACTGTGACTGAAACGCCTGAAATCCCCTTCCTCCCCAACAATGTAAAAAGACAGAACTGCTAAGAAGGAAAAAAACTCACCAGATGTGCCTTTCCCGGGATCATTTGTGCTGTCCTGTGTGCTGCTGGACTGCTCTGGGGTCAGGAATATGTTTTGACTTTCAAGGAGAACAGACACCCCGCTCTCATGCACCCTGCTCTCCTCAGCCGCCTCCTCCTCCTCGTTCACGGTTTCATTATCATTGTCCAAGGACTGTGACCTAGCGCAGGTATCGATGCTGCGGGGCGGCACCATGGTGGGATAACCACCGAGAATTACATGCACCTCATCGTAGAAGCATCAGGTTTTGGGCAAGGAGCCGGAATGGCTGTTAACTTCCCTGGCTTTCTGATATGACTGACACAGCTCCTTGATCTTCATGTGGCACTGCTGAGCATCCCTCTTGTGTCCCTTCTCCAGCATGCCCTGGGATATCTTCCCATAAATGTCCAGATTCCTTTTTCTGACTCTGAGCTTGAGCCATAATGGACTCCTCGCCCCACAGACCATTGAGATCTAAGACCTCTGGTCGACTCCATGCTGGAGCACGTTTGGGCTTTGCAGTAACCATGAGGAGTACTCTCTCCACGCTGGCAGCAAAGGAAATGAAAATTCAAATCTTCCTGGGCCTTGAGGGGAGGGGATATTTCCTGGTAGTGTGACCACAGTACAGCGCAGCTCGAATGCCCAGAGAGGTCACAAGAGGGCATTGTGGGATACCTCCCGGAGGCCAATAAAGTCGATTTAAGTGAAGTTGTGTGTACACTGACACGAAATCGAATGAATAAATTCAAATTAGGTGCTACACCACTTGCAGAGGTGATCTTATTAAGTCAACTTTTGCCGTGACTTAAGTCGACTTAACAGTTGTGCCAGTGGAGATGCAGGTGTTTGGAGATTGACATAAGTGACTTTACGTCGACCTCCATTGCCAGTGTAGACCAGACCTTAATCGTTAAGTATGGTGGGAGAGGGCTAGGGGGTTCAACCTTGCTGGCAAAGACATAATAAGATACAGTGGCTGAAAATGTAAGTTAGACAAATTCGACCTTGAAATGAGATGTGACTTTTTCAACTTCATCTGCAGCATCAGAGACTGGCCACAGCTGGAGATGGAACACACGACAGAGCAAACCAGTGCTCTGAGAATCCTTTTTTAAAACAGGTTTGGCTGGTGGGTCTTTCTCACAAGCTCAGGGTCTTCCTGATTGCCAAGTTTGGGGTTGGGAAAGAATTTTCCCACAGGTCTGTTTGGCAGAGATCATGGGGGGTTTTCACTTTCCTCTTAAGCATGGGGTGTGGATTGTCTGCAGGGATCATATGAACATATTTCACCTTATCTTCCCTGACATTGTAGGGGCCTCAGGCATTGGTGGCACCTTAGGTCTCTCCTGTTCCTTGTCTGGAGCATTCAGTTTAGTTTTCTGAAGTTTGAAATGTTTTGGTCTAACTAAAGTCCTATGGCTGAATCTAGGCTAAATGTAATGACCTGTAATATATAGGCAGTCAGACTAAATAAGATGGTGCTCCCTTCTAGGGTTAAAATCTGTGAAGATCTATGAAAAGGCTAAAGATGTTAATGAAAGCTGGAATTCTATTCTGTATGGCCCAAACTCTTGGTTTGTTAATAATCGGGTCATGCAAAGCCTGTATGGCTCATCAGTGGTTTGGGGCATTAGAACGGAAGATGGAAGTGCTATGTTTTTAAGATGTGACTGGTACATACCATTGGGAGGAAGGGAAATTTATTTTATTTTGCTTTTATTTTTCCTGAGGTCTCCACTGCTCTACTAGTGAAAACACTGCTCTCAAAGTAATATTTCAACAACATTTTCATCTTAAGATCCCTCCTTTACCTTAGTATGGTCTGTCTAATTCTGCTTCCTAATGTATAGTGGATAAATCAAGATACAGTAGAAACATATTAATCAGTATCAGTCAGTGTGATCAGGTGAGGAAGTTAGTTAATAATTTAGCAAAAAAAGTTTGCTGTATTTATAAACCTCCAAATTCTAAGCAGAAACCCCACCATCTATTTTCGCTTTCCAACTGAATATCTGGAGAAACTATGGAGTTTAATTGCTTTCTATTATAACCAAAGCATCACTCTCATAAAGTTGATAATGTGCAGAGGCAAAACTTATTTGTACTTTTACACCACAAAATTTCATTTTGTTTCAGGTGCTTGGGATCCCATAAGAGCAATATGTGCTTCCTGTAGATGTATTATTAAAATGAAAAAAAAAGGCACTTTTAAGGCACAGATATAGTAAATAAAAAGCTTGTTTTTACTTAAATATTTTCCTTCATCTGTGCTAGATCATTTTTTTTAAAGCATATTTTGCAGTGCTCAAAACAAGCTGGATGCCAGTGAGTGATGACCTTATGCCAAATGTTTAAAACTGTACTGTGTAAGTGAATGCTTTACTTTTTCATACCTTTAAGCCAATCTGTCGGAAAACCTAGCATTTGAGCTACATCCTCTACTCTAAGTGAGATCTGCATGTGGCCCTGTACCCAGCAAAAACAGGGATGGTGGTTCTGTCGTGCACGGAGAGGCAGGGGGCATAGAAAGGTGGGTGTATGTTGGCAGGGGCGGAAAAGTGGGCTGTGTACTCAAGGCCTGACTTTGTTCTCATTGAAGCTGGTGACAAAACTATCATAGATTTCAATGGTACAGGATTAAGCCCTTAGATTGTAAGGTCTGTGGGGCAGGGAATTTTTTTGTCATGTATGTGAATAGTGAACAACTGGACCTAAGCCTTACTTAGGGTTTTCAGATGCTATCACAATATAAATTATGATGACAATGCGAAGCAGCAAAGCCTTTCACAGTGGGTGTGCAGAGTGGACTTTTGGGGTCAGATCTATTGCCCTGATGCTGTAGGGGGGGCTCCATAGACGTTACAAACTTCCTGGATAACCTGAGAATTCAGCCCCAGCCCCAAACCCTTGTGTTGGATTTGGCCCTTAATGTGAGATTGCTCTGGTGAGAACTTTCATTGTATTGAATTTCTTCAAATAGATTATAATAAATCTTCTGTATCAAGTCTAAAGAAAAGCTTTATTTCCTATGCTAATAGAGTTACAAACAGTAACTTTACACATTTCAGTATTTAACTACAATATTTTCCTCTAAAAACCTGGATGTGAATTTTCTTGCAAACTAATTTTCTCCAAACTCATTAGCCAATCAATGCAACCACCTGTCTCTAATTTAATTTGCAGGAAACAAAACCAAAGTTAGTTTATGTAATAAATTCCAAGAAGAAATTGGGTCCTTACAGTAATTGACTTATTGTCCTATGTAAATTAGATTTCATTATTTCCCATTGTTAAATATGGATCATTTTATGGTGCTAATATTGCTAAAGTAATAAACAAATTTATGCTAATTAATTTAGGATTAACTAATCTAATTTCAAATGGCTATCAGGGCTCTGTGATTTCATTAGTGAACATGTAGTTTCTTTATAGCTGTCTTTTCAAGTATGGTTAAGATTCATTATCTTCCAGAGAGGCTGGTGTAATGCGTTAACATAGCCAAGCTTATTTGTAGTGCAGGTTCTCTGTTCTCAGTGAGTGAAATATATTATTTTCTGTACAGAAAGAATTCAGAGATTTATTTTTATCATAGATCTTGAGCATTTAGACTGTTTTTTTTTAAAGAGCAGTAATGCCACACAAAATCACAAAAAAATTACAATCCACAATTTGTATTTTGATATCCATGTACTATTTTGTTTATAAAGTTTAACACATTAATAGTGAGCCCGGAGGTGAGACTTTTTGAAAATAAAAATACTTGCTTATAGCAGACATACTTCTTAAACTACTTTTCCATATTTGGAATAAGACTCTTAATACAACTAACTCACGGACTATGTTGCAAATCCATGAAAATGGGAATTCAAACAGCAATGGAAGTAGATCTCCAGCTCATGAACTCTTATTATCTAATAGCCAATTCTGATTTTAGATTCAAACAGGCATGACGAGCATCTATCATGTAGAGGGAATATTTCTCCTCGTAGGAGAAATGTCAGATCATTAATCTCAGATCGTTAGTCAAAAGTGTATAACAGTTGTAAACATGGAACATCGCATGGTTTTCTATCAAAATCCTGTGTAATTTGTGTGGTTTTGACAAGGGACTAGGAAAAATGTGGCAGTTTGCTTACTTATCGTTTTGAGATCTTAGGATTGTTTAAAACCTTAAAGTCAAAGTGGACCTTGAGTGATGTTAACCTCTGTGGACTGAAACCAAAGGACATGATCACTAACCCTTCAGGAGAAAATTTCGAAATGTTGTGAGACTCTAATTAATGCCTTCCAGATGTTAGTTTTAGCAGTTTTGAGAGAAAATAGTATTAGCTTGACTAACAAAACCAAAATAGTCTTATTTTGTTTCCATTTGTTTCAGAGGGAAAAGACAGTATACATTTTATAGCAACTTTTCAGGACACCATGGGTGAAATTCATTGACTTCTTAGAGTCAGAATTTCACCATATGGATACAATTATGTCTCTGTGGTGCCTGGAGATAATTATGCCTTTGTAAATCCCAGGGCCTCCAGAGTTCCCAGGAAGGACATGCAGAGAAACTTGGTGTACCTGTAGAATAAGCATAGCCCTGGTTTCTCCAGGGCAGCCCTGTCAGCAGGCAAGATGGCTGGGCCAGCCAGACGCGTCCCTTCTGGCGAGCAGTACTCTTCTCCTATGCACCTCATCACCTGCAGCCAAAATATGGTTGCTTTCTGTGTACTATGGCTTGTCTGTGCCCTATCTTTACACCACAGCAGTTTTGGAGGTGGCCAGAATTTGGCCTCATAAGAATAAAGGAATATTAATTTCCCAGTCTATTACACTTTACTCTCCACTAATTGCTCTGGATATTTTTCATTATTCCTTAAAAAGACATTAAAAAAAGAAAATTGTTTATATACATCTAGAGGACATAAATTTAACAACCATACTTTAATATAATTATGTTGAGACAACCTGGGAAACAGCAGAGACAATACAAAGCCAGACATAAAAAAACACCCAACAACACTGAATTACAGAAGACACTATTCAGGCTCAAGCCATGGAAGATATTTTTTTTCTTTTGATTATTAGTGAACAGCTAGATATTATGAAAGGATTCATAGAAATACTTCATAATTATATTGTGCGGCTTCTAAGGGACAAAACATGAATTTCTTCAAAACTTTTCTTCCACTACTGTGTGAAAGAATATGAAGAGAGAAATACAGGAAGGGAAGTGGACAGTTGCTGAGCACTTAAACATCATTATGTTGATTTTCCTATAAATAGGTGAAATGTTTGGGATTTGTAATGCATTCAGCACTTGTGTAATAGCATAAAATTCTATATGGTGTTGTAAAAATGCTCTTTGATTAAAAGAACAACTTTCAAACCTGAAGAACAAAATGTGTCTAGTACTGTGCTTATACCTCAGGAGTCTGTTTTTATCAGTTTTGAAAGTAGATTAATTGAAGCACTCCAGTAAGAAAGAAATTTCTTTGTGCTTGCAAAATTGCTAGAACATATTTCAGTGAGACTAACTAGATAAAAATGCAAACTATGCAATGTCCGTTACTTTTTATAGATATTTTTATTATTATTATTACTATTATTTATTTACTACACTCTCTGGTCCTTCATGCCTCACTCACATGAACGCACACCATGTACAATGTTTCACTGAAATAATTGGTACTATCCATGAAAATAGTGCTTACACGTCTGAGTAAAACACTGCAGGATTGGGCTCTTTATTATTATTGATAATGTTCAAAAGCTTGGAAATGAAATTTATATCCCTCCCTGTTAAATCCATGATATGTTTTCCATTTTCTAATGGAGCTTGAAATGAATATAGCTCTCTTTGTAAGTAGGCCAGATCTGGCCCTCAATATGCCTCTGCTCCCACTGATTTCTATGGTAGTTCTGCATGTGAAATGATGACACGGTCATCCACTGACATCATGATGCATGGAATGGCAACCAAGCAGAACTTCAGAGTGTACAATTCCCATTTTTTCCCTTTCTCTTCATCCAAAATGTCCCATTAACCCAACCACCTCAGCAATACACTGCTGCTCTTTCTGTGGCAGCTTCTTCTTATTCCTATTATTTTAACCTGTTTTAAGCAACATTGCTTCAGTTATTTGCTGTTAAGTGGACATTCTTAAAACTGTATTCACTGACCATTAGTTGATCCATGGTGCAAATTTTATAAACTGATCAGACTGGAAGCCAGCCATCCAGGTCACAAGATGAAACACCTCACTTAAGATGGTGTCGGGGTCTCCACTTATTACTGTTTGTTATTTACATTACTCAGAAGCCCCAATTAGCATCAGAGACCCTTTGTGTTAGGTGCTGTACAGATACTTAGTAAGACACCGTTTCTGCCCCGAGGAGCTCATTCTCTCAGCTGTCCCTCTCACAGCTGCTCCCAGTTTCTCCTTTTATTCCAGGTGGGGGAAACCCTGTTCTCCTCAGGTCTAACCACAGATGTGCCTCCAGAGCAACGTCTCCATTGTAGCCTCCAAAGGGCAATGTCATCATAGTAGCAAGAGAACTTAAGTCCTGATCCAGCCTCTGCTGCTAGCATGAACCAACTCCTGCTCCCTTCTACCTCCAGTACCTGACATTACCAAGGGAGAGACTGTTTGAGCTCAGTTCCATCCACTTCAGCTGCCGTTGCTGCCTCCATGGCATCCCATCCTCTGTGATGGCAACTAGTATCAAAACATCCTGGCTAATGAGGGAATAACTGAACTTATAAGAGAAGGAAATATTTGAAATTTTGCTGTTTTGAACTGCACGGGAGACCACTGTTATCCTTTTTATTATTGTTATGTTTTGTGACTTGTACTATTAGAGTGGCTCCTTTAGAAATTAAATCCCAAGCAAAAGTTTTGCATAAAAATCCTGGCCCTATTAAGTTAATGGGAATTTTGCTATTGTAGTGCTTCAGTGTAGACACTACCTATGCGGATGGGAGGGGTTCCCCCATTGGTGTAGATAATCCACCTCCCTGGGAGGTGGTAGATAGGTTGACAGAAGAATTCTTCCGTCAAGCTAGTCTACATGGGGACTTAGGTTGACTTAACTGTGAATTTTTCACACCCCTGACTGATGTAGTTAAACTGACCTAATTTTCTAGTGCAGGCCAGGCCTCAGTTATGTAAATGAGATTTTTAGGGCTGGTCTAGACTGGGAACTTATATCAGCATAGCTATATCTCTCTGGTGTGTGAAAAATCCACACACCTGAGAGATGTAGCTATGACAACCTAACCCCCAGTGTAGAGAGTGCTAGGTTGAAGGAAAAATTCTTTTGACTTAGCTACTGCCTCTCAGGGAGGCGGATTACTTATGTTGGTGGGAGAACTCCTCTCATTGGCATAGGCAGTATCTACAGCGAAGTAGTACAGCAGAGCAGGTGCAGCACTGCAGCGGTGCCACTGTAGCATTTTAAAGTGTAGACATATCTGTAGAAGCCCAAGAACAGAAATTTAAGATTTCTTGATATAAAGGAAGATTTGGAGGGAGTTGCTTGTATTTGCGGGGTGGGACCTCTTGGTGAAATACTCTTGGACTCCATTGGTGGAAAAGGTCTATCATTTCCAGTGCAAAGCTTCTGATCAAGTGAAGTCTGCTTTAAGCAACCATCAAGGAGCCAACAAAGCCACTCTATTTAATTTGGGAATTAGGTGTAATATCTTTCTCTGATCATATTAAATTGAAGTTCTTATTGAATTAGACAAGATGGGCAAAGGATGGCAGAAAGGAAGCGTTATTAACCCCTTTGTGTTGATTGAAAGCCAAGACACACAGAGATTCTGCAGCTTGCCCAGGGCCACATAGTGAAATCTTTGACACGGAGAAAAATTGGATCAGATCTCCTGAGTCACAGCCCACTGCCTTAACCACAAGACTATTGCATATTTGTGTAGAGGCACACTACCAAGTGGGAACTCTTGGAGTTAGACACAATGACTCTCGCAGCTCAAAGATGTGCTGCTGCTGCACCACCCTTTGACAGAGGACAGGAAAAGCTCCATCGTGTAAAGTATCAGTCCTTCTGGCCTTGGAAATGGGAGTGGAGAGATTCAGACCATAGCCCATTTTTACCCTCTCTGGATAGTCTAGCACCAGTAGGGCTGCTAAATTCATATGGACTGTGCCTTTCTGCAGTATAGGAGCTGTAATTGTGTCTAATTCTACACAGAGAGGCACAAGTGAGGTTTTTGTCCTCACACCACCATGCATGGTTAAGCGCTATCGGACCTTGGCTGACAGGCTCTTTTGCTTTTAATTTTTGAACAAGTGTTGGATTATTAAAAAAACAGAGAGAAAGGGAGATTTAGAATTCAGAGGATATTCCACAGCAGAGTATGCAGTTTATGGAAGACTATATTTTGGCCCTACTAAGATACTTAACAATTTCTCATTACTATAGTCAATAAAGCTAATATTTTTAAACTTTGTGATCAAATATAAACTGAATTTTTTTTTGTCCCTGGTTCAAAAAGAATGAGAACTGGTCAAATTATTTACAATACCAGGACCTGTCAAACAGTGATAGGCAGATTAAAGCAGAATTTTTCTATTCTATTGTTCCCTACAATTTCTGGTAAGTCATTATCAAACAAAAATGAGATGCTTTAAAATGACAGCACTTTGAAATGAATGATTTGCATATCATCTTGTTGTTTTTAAATTCACTCATATGGGAAGAAAAGGGATATTGTACCTGTTTGGAGTGTAATTAGTGAACAGAATAATTTAAAAAAAGAAAAGGAAAAAAATTGCATAACTCCACATAATCCAAATATTAAAATATAGGACTCTTATCTACAACCAACCCAATTTAAAAGGCTTTTACTCCAGAACCCCATACAATCAGTAGAATTTAACAGCAAACTGAAATAAATAAATAAATAGCAAAGCAGTGAAAGATTTATTTGCTACTTAGTCTCAATCAATGTCAAATTAAGCATAAGCTTTTATAATCCCTTTAAAATCTTTGACTTCTACAAATGGCAGACTTAAATCAATGCTGTTTCAGTGCATGCTGCCAATAGCATGTTTACTGAAAGGGACTCAAGAGACTGCACAGTTACAGTGTATGTGCAAGACTTTCTTTTCATCTTCCAGTTAAAGAGATCTTTTCTCCCCTTGATGTGGAAGCAGGGCTCCCATTACCACTAATATAAGTTGAATATTTTGTTATGGAGATTCTGCTTGAACTTCCCCCTGAAATATAGTTATAGTAACATGTTGGCATTATATCGGGCAAACCACAGATTTTTCAGCAAAGGTGGATCCGTGTTAATGCATCAGGATTCTTTCTCGTAACCTTTTTGTCCCTATGTATCATAAGGGAAACTGGAGGTTAGAGATTAGAGGGTTTTGTAGCAGAACAAGCCTATCTGAAGAGCTCTGCAGAGTAGGAAGCCTCCTCCTCCTCCCTCATGAACTTCCTTGCAGTCATCTTCTGTGCAGCTCTGGCATCTCTACTCGCAGGCCAGCAGGGTGGATGTGCTGCTGGATATCAGACTGTGCATTTGATTAGAAAAGTGGAAGTGCAGATCTTTTGAATGCCAGATACATAGATGTGGTAGGCACTCTTTCTTTGTAGCCATACACCTCCTTTCCTCTGCCCAGCTGGAGCCATGGAGGTCAATTTTCCTTGGTAGGAACTGTGTAACTGAAAGGAGATGGTGTTTTTGTGGGTATCAGGCCTTTAAATGTGCAGGTGTCTTCCTGTCAGCCACAGGGTTAGCTGTAAGGCAGCTGCCATTTTGTTTGTCACTTCCGATGTAGAATGGCACAATGTGAATCATTTTGTTCTTTTCTCTCTCTCTCTCTCTGAGGCATTATATTCTTTCTCTCTCTCTCTCTCTTTGTCATTTTCCTCAATCTGAACTGAAACACAAAATGTAGCTGCCTTAAACTGCCCCTGCAGGAGGCAAGGAGACTCCTGCACATTTAAAGGTGCAGTCCACACACAACAGTATGACATCTGTGACCCTAAGGACTCCTCAGTGCCCACTGGCAAAGGGTCCACTGTTCTGTACCAGCAAATCCTCTCAGGCCTGACAAACTCATTACACCCAAAATGCTACTTTCATATTATTTATCCAAAAAGTGTCTGGCAAGGTATCCAATGAAATCCGACAACATACTGGTGGTTAATATAATTGTGAAATGTATGTATTGATACTATATAAGGACTTGTTATATACAGTGACATTATGCTTTAAAATCTGTAACAAGGTAGAGCTGACAAACTGTTTCTGCCTGACGAAGCATGTCTATTAACCTATCCCTATCTCTGATGTAAATTAAGCACCTCAAAGCTGGCCACCTCCTCCGTTTTGCTGAAGATATCCTTCTGGAATCCAAATGTGGCTTCAGACCGTCTCGGGGCATTACTGACATAATTTTTGTTGCATGACAGATCCAAGAGAAGTGTAGAGAACCACACCAGCCATTGTTTATGGCATTTATTAATCTAAGGCCTTTGATTCCATAAATCGTGAAACGTTATGCAAGGTGCTTCTAGGTCCAGCTGTCCATTGAAGTTTATTTGCATCCTCAGGCTACTTCATGATGGGATGACTGCCACAGTCCTTTGTAATGGGTTGGAGATGGACCTGTTCACTATCCGTACTATTGTCAAGCAGGGCTGAGTTATCGATGCAACCCTTTTTTCCATTTATCTTGCCATGACTTTGGTTATTTTTCATGACTGCATCTCTTCTGGAATTGAGCTGGAGTATCGCATGTACAGCCGTCTTTTCAACCTGCTGCATCTTCATTCTAAAATTAAAGTCACCAGGACTGTTACTGCCGAGCTTCAGTATGCTGACGACTATATTATCCTCGCACACACACAGGCTGACTTGTAATCCATCCTAGCTCTTTATTGAAGCACCTATCATAGCCTGGAACTCTACCTCAACATTGGGAAGACTAAGGCGCTCCATCAGCCTGCTGCAGCACAAATTGCCCCCCTTCTACTGTAAATCATCATTGGTGGTGAACCCCAGGGAAATGTTGAGCATTTCCCTTATCTTGGTAGCCACCTTTACCAGACAGCCAACCTTGATGTGGAGATCAAATACACGATCCATTGTGCCAACGCATCCTTTGGAAAATTGCTTCATCATATATTTATTGAGCGAGATCTGCAGATGGAAACTAAGATCTTGGTCTTCAATGCATTAGTCATCCCCACTCTTCTTTATGGGTGCGAGACATGGATGACATACCAAAGCCATCTTAAGCATCTGGAGCAGTACCAACATCGCTGTCTTAGAAAGATTGTCTGTATCAGATGGGAAGTCCATTGCAGCGATACCAGTGTTCTTTCTGTAGCTAACATCACCAGTGTTGAGGCAAAGATTAAGAAACATCAACTTTGCTGGGCTGGCCATTGTGTTCAGATGGCTGATACTCGTCTTCCAAAGCAAGTCCTTTTCTCAACTTAGTCATGGTAAGAGGACCCATGGAAGACATGGGAAACACTACAAGGACACTTTGAAAGTATATCTTAAGAAGGGAGGTATTGACCCCATAAATTGGGAAGAGCTGGCTGATAATGGACTGCAGTGGTGTCACATCATACATCAAGACTCACCCCATTTTGAAGAGGATTGCCCTGCTCAAGAGGCTGAGAAACTGCAGAGAAGAAAGGAAAGGGAACAGTATCCTGGCCTGCAGTTGTGTTCTCTCCAAGCAACTACCTGTCACATATGCAGAAAAACCTGTAGACTACAGATTGGACTCCTCAGACATCTTAAGTCTCATCAACGACTTTTCCTCCTGGAAGACATCATCCTCCATAGTGCAGGATAGCCAATGATGATGCAAATCCAACATAATGGATGCTCTAATTACATCTAAAAGTCAACAGAAAAAACAGGTCAATGGGAGCAAAGGAGATTGTGAAACAAACAGGAATATGAAAAGATGCCTTGGATCCAGCATCCCAGGAAGGGAACCCTGGGGATCATCCTGTTTTGAGGGGAGAAAACAATGAGTATTGGGAAATATAAGGAGAAGCAAAAAGACATTTTGTCATCCATTCACAGAGGAAACCTGTTGAAGGTCCTGGGGTATTCATGAAAACTTAGATCCTGATTTTGACTGAAAACCAGCAGCTCTGTCAAAGGCTGAATCATTGAGAAAAAAGTCTACTTTAGTAAACAGGAAATGTAACCATTGGTAAGTGTAGACCAAGGATTGCATTATATATTTTTTCTTTATATGTAACCTATTATTCTTGTTATCCTTGATCTTAAATCTTAACCATTGTTAATACATTTGTTAATTTTCACTATAAGTAGATTCTAGTGTTGTCTTGTTATAATAAGGATCTAATCCTAAAATTGCACTAGTCAAACTGTGTGTACACTCTTCCTTTGGTGACAGCTTAACTGATCATTTCTATGGGCGTCCAGTGACAGGGCTGGATCCTACTGAGGGAATGCTTTGGGCAATCCGACGTTGGTGTCTGCCTGTTACTAAGCTGAACTGAGAGAACAGGCCTGCAGAGGCCTGGAAGGCAGTGTTTGTGTGGCTGTTGGTTTCAGGGAGATGAGCTACAGCAGGCACAAACAAGACTGCTTCACATTAAGAGGAGGTAGTGCTGAGGTGCCTCACAACCCTGGATACCCCTGGAGAGCATCATAACATTATTTCTCTTCACTTACCTACATAGCTACAAGGGTGCAGGCCCTGAATGTATTGATCAATTATTTATCTCTACGGATTTATCTATATCTATGTAATACTACCTTGCTCTTATATAGTGTTTTTCATCTTTAGATCTCAAAGCACTTCACAGTCTTTAGTGTATTTATCCTTACCACACTTCTCTGAGGTAAAAAAGTATTATTTCCCCCCCCTTTTTACAGAAGGAAAACTGTGGCACAAAGAGGATAAGAGTATGCCTACATGTGAATGTTAGCCCATGCTTCAGCTTGGACTTAAGCCTAAAACCTCTTGTGTCTACACTGTAATTGCTCTAACCCAAGGCTCAGATCCAGAGTTTCAGGAAACTGCAGCTCTGGAGGGTCCGAGCTCAAGTTAAGCAGGGACCCAGGGTCTGAGCCCTATTGCTTTGCAATGTAGATGCAGCTCTGCTTGACTTGGGTCCCTTGTAAGTATCCCATAATTTGATGGGACAACTTCTTTAGTCTTCTCTATCCCAACAATCTGCAATCTACTATACTGAAAACAGAAATCATCTGTCTCCCTCTGGCAAATGGCATCAGCTCAGGTCAGCGTTAACCCATTCTTTTCTGATCACTGATCTAGAAGCACACTGTCAGAGAGCCTCCTGGGTTTGCAATGGAGAGCAAACCAATCAAGTCTTTTGGAAAATGAGCTACTTCCTGGTAATGTGCAGGGTGGGCAGTAAAGGTTTCCCACAGTGCACCATAGTCCTAGGGCTAGAGTGGCCACAATTGAGAGGTGGGGGAGGGCATTAGGGACTCTGCAGTATGGTTACTTTGACTCAGGTCTGTGTACTGCAGTGTGGACACGAGAGCCCTAAATTCGAGCATAGGTTCTAAAAGTCTTAACATAGGGTTAAAATATAATGTAGACACTCAAGACCAGGGTTCCTTAACACTGGTCAGCTGACCTGAGTCCATACAGGAAGTCGTGGCAGATCAGGGAATTGAACCTGGTTCTTCCTCTAGACTATTTCCCTAACCACTGGACCATCCTTCCTCTCTTAGAACTCAGAATTTGGTCCATTAAAGAATTCCACTCACCCCCTCCCCCCATTTGTAATAGTAATCCCCGTTCTTCCTAGTTTTATATATGCTCTTTAACATTTCATATTTTTCTCTTTATGTTTATATATGTGAAAAAAATTCTAGACCAGAGTGTAGGTCTCATGAATATTATATTTTTTTAACTTTCTCAGATGAATTTCTTATTATTTGTCAATGCTTCATACGCTGGACACAAGCAGTAACTATGCTATTATTTCAAAATAATATTACTAGCATAATGTAATGGCCTAATCCTGCAGCCTTAAGAGAAGTATTCCCACTGAAGTCAACAGGACAGTTCATGTGAATAAGGAAAGGCTCTAGGACCGAGCAACTTTTACAGGTGGCGTAAGCAGTTCAATCTAATGGAAATGATTGTTTATCAGCATCATGACCCTTTATGAGATGATGTGTGAAATTTCACATCTAAGCATGTTGGATTTTAAATTAACGTGTACGTCCATTGTGGTTAATGATATTTCTTTGTAAAACCTAAATATTTAATACGTACTGAATGAGGAAAATAAAGTATTTTGCCATGGTTTTTGTATCTTATAACTTAAGGCATCCATACACTATCGTTCTGCAGAAAATGGGTCACCTGCACACCTCCTTGAAATAAATCAGATTTTGTCATTTCAGCACATGATCAAAAAGACAGCATTTTATGGTGAAGAGACCTAAGTGGGAGAGCAATTTAATTTCAGTAGCAACTTACACTACTAGATTCTTCCCTGTTCCTATCTTCTTGTGCAATCGCAATCTCTTTTCACAAAGAAAATCATCATAAATGTTAGAGTGTCAATCAAAATCCCGCTGTCTTCTAAACGTATATTTTAATTTTTCATTATAGATTTTACATGTTTCATATGAGAGCTCTTATATATTTCTATTATATTTACTCATGGAGCATAAATCATATTTTCCCATGTGTTCATCATTTATGTATGTGTTACAGCAGGGGGCATGCTTTAAAATATTATGTAGTACTAGTATTTGGCACCCAAAAAGGTGCAGTTATTTTCTGGTGTTCATACCGTGAATCCTGTTTCAATAAGGAAAGATCTAAGCACATTATTACTATATAAAGAAATGCACTGGAGCTCTATACTTGCAATTTTAACTAATTATAGCAATGTCAACAGGTGTTCTGTAGATCCATGCCATAACAAACAACATAAATATGAAAATCAGTTTTGAATTCTGATTTATTACATGCACTTTTTTCAAATAAGAAATAAAAATTCTTTGTAAGGTGATAGTTGCGCCTCACAGTTGTTACTTCCCTCCCTCATTCCCCAACCCCTTTAGAGTGAAGTAACCCTCAGCTTCAACCATCAGAGTTGCGTTCTTCCCTGCCCACTTGAAATCTGACCAAGTACTATGCTAGAGCTGAATGAGGCCTGATATTCCACTCGTGTAAATCAAATACCCCGACTATTGTCTGTGAAGATACTGATTTATTAAAGGTCAGGATCTGGCCCTGACTTTTCAGCCACAGGACAGTGTATAATAAATTTCAATTCCATGCCAGAGAGAATTGTGGACAAGGTCCCATGTTCTCCACAGCATTCTGTCCCTTTGTATTAAGTTCCCAGGATTCTGCCTCAGTTTTGTGTCGCTGACTGCTAATTTTGATGGTAGCTTCATTTTAATGAAAAAAAAACAAAACCACCCTTTAATTAATTAAATATGAAACTCATTAATACAATGAGATTAATAGCCCGTGTGTAAATTATTGCTTTTAAATCCACACTTGGAGAAGTCAGGGAGGTGACTGTAAGATGAGTACAAATGCTGGATGTTCTGCTGAGATAATCAAAAGTGAAGTAGTTAACGCAGTTGATATTTAAACTGTCACTGGGCAGCAGTGAGAGCTCAGGAATCTCTTTTCTGTTGGTGGTGGTAAGTGAATGCACAATGGCCTCTTAAAGGTTTGGGGGTTTTTGTTTCCTACCTGATCTTGAGAAAAGATAAGCACCTGCAATTCCCATTGACTTCAGTGGTATCAGACCCTTTGCAAGCTGGTTTTAAGCCAGCACTGAAAGCCTGAACTCTTGATTTGCCATTTGTACACCAGCAAACAGCCTAGGTAAGACTGCACCTGGCCATGTGGAAATAATTCAAACAAAACAAAAAGAGTTTTTGAGATTGTTTCATGTTTGTCATTTTAAAACCAACACCAAGCTTAAAAGTGAGCTACTGGAAACTGAAGCATGAGGCTTAACTCTTGTTGTGCCGTGCACCTCTGTACAGAAATGTACTTTGATTCAATGAAGTCAGTGGAATTACACGGTTGAGATCAGAATCAGGGTGTTGTCCTGCACTCAAACCCACATGGCGCTGTGTCCTCTTTTATTTCAAAGTAGTTAAATTTAGCAAGTAAAACTGCAGAGCTAGTAAAGGGAACAAATCTATTTATGAAGTTAGCTTGTCTGACTCTAAAGATTTTCAAATAAATTAGGTTTGTGCTGATATGATGATGTTGCTAAACACCATACAATAGTTTTCTACTAGCAGCTGCATCATACAATGAGTGTTGCATTACACATATTATTACTATTATAGTGCAGTCATTATGGCCCTGATTCAGGAAAGCATTGAAACTATGTAAGTCTATCCATATGCAGGACAACACTTAATTATATTCTTATCTTTTAGCACGTGCTTAAAAATAAACCGGTGCCCAAGTGCTATCCTGAATAGAGGTGTTTTCTGAACTGGTGCTTATAGTAGTAACCAGAAAACCATATTGGAATTTTCCATTGGAAGTTATTGTTGTTGTTTAATATTTATATTGTTATAGTGCTTAGAGGCCTCAACTGTGTCAGGACCCCATAGGGGTCACTGCTGTTCAAACATATAGAAAATCAGTCCCTGTCCCCAAAAACTTACATTCCAAAAGACAAGACATCAGAGGTGGATAAGAAAAACAAAGGGAGTCGAGGTGAGGGCATGGGAGATTGGATGACAAAAATAATATGATGTACACAGTTCTTAATTAGGAGCAATAAACACAGCTTGCCACCTGACTAACCAGAAATAAGTTGAGACAGTATTGCCAACTCTTCAGATCTTTGGTGGGTTTATTTTCTTAAAGCCTCAGCTCCTGGAGTCATAAGATTGTCATGGGACTGCTGGCTTTCACTGGGGAAAAAAAAAGTAATTTTCTAGCCTTTATGGCTGCACAGGAAATCTTGGGAATATGTACTCAAAAGACTGATAAACAAGAAGACAAATAAAAATAATCCTGAATTTATTATTTTTGAAGTCATATGAATTTTAAGCCCATCACATGATTTTTGAACTCTCATTTTCACATTAGTCACAAACCACTCCATCACATGGTCAAATCTTTCTATCGCAACTCACGTATGTTATTTGATCTGAAATGAAGGAACTCTAGCAAATCTCAACTTTTTCCAGGTAGTGCTCAATGTTGTTATTGATTCATGTAAAGCAAGTGCTAAATAACGTGCCAAGATTGTGTTACTTGAATCCAGTAAAAATAATTTACTATCAGAAGTAATTGCATACTGTATTAAAATAGCATTAGTAGGAAATAAGACCAGAACTATTTCTATGTATATGTGTATGTGGTTTTCCAATTTGAAATAAATGAGGAAATTTAGTTACAAAACTAAGTAATTCTTGGCTAGAATTTGAGGGGCAGGGGGGTTGGGGGGGGGGGGGTTTGGTACTTTAGATGTTTTACTAGCGCTGTGTGTTTTCATTTAGTAGTACGTTTTTCATGTCTGTGGGTAATTATATTTTCATAGATTCTAAGGCCAGAAGAGACCACTGTGATCATCTAGTCTGACCTCCAATATAGCACAGGCCATAGAACTTCCCCAAAATAATTCCTAGAGTATATCGTTTAGAAAAATGCATCCAGCCTTCATTTATATATGTAGAACAAGTAAAATATGTATTTTTAGAATGTACTGTGACATGCATTATTGCTGCATGCTTGATAATGCAACAGAATGTAACACATGATTACGGAAATAATGGGTTCTAACTCTGAAATCAAAGAGACATCATGGTGGGTCCATGGTCCCATAAAGGTCCATAGTACCTGATACCTTTGCACTATCTGGACCAGGTAAGGTCAGGTTTAGTGCTGGCTCTTCCATACTATCTTTTTTGCAATCAATACTATTATTGAATGGCAACTGCAGTCCTTAATGGAAAAAATTGTGTCTGAATTGGTGTACTTAAATTAAACCTTTCTGACAGAAGGAGATAATGTTTTGTTTAATTGGGTAATTGGTGGTTTAATTTAAATCTAAATAACCTTCAGCTTTATATGTCAAACAGAAATAATTAGGAATGTGTTAGAAAACCCTACTGTTTAATTCCCCTCTAATACTAATAGCATACAAACCTTTATTGGATAGCATATATAAAGCACCATAGTCTTTACTTTTAAATGGCTGTTTAAATGCTTCAAATGTGCTGTTTATTTTTATAAAACTGAATGGAAGAATCAGTCTTCCCATATTAAAATCATTAATAATATATACCAGGAAAACCAGCTAAAGACATATGACACCCAAACAAAATTACCATGATGATGATCGATGCACAGCCTGCTGGTTTCACACATTTTTATTAATGCTGGGTTTTTTTTGTTATATTATTATTTATTATTTGTATTATCATATCACTTGGGAGCCACAGTCATGGACTGAGACTTCACTATGCTAGACACAATACAAACACAAAACAAAAAGACAGACCCTGGTCCAAAGAGCTTAAAATCTAAGTAAAGTAAATAAACTCTCCTGTGTTTACCCTCTACATAGTCATTATTAGTTCCCTTTTCTTCTTTTACCTTTCCCCTTTATGTGCTCGTTCTTGCCCTCTACCATTCTGTAAAACGGTATTTCTCTATTCCACCTCCATATCTCCCTATCCCCATCCCCAACACAAACCTTGGACTGAGCATGAGCTGGTTACCACATGAGGGCACTAAAGCAAAAAGTAACTAGATAGACAAGGTAGGTGAGATAATATCTTTGAGACCAACTTCTGTTGGTGAGAGAGACAAGCTTTTGAGCTACACAGAGCCCTTCTTCAGGTCTGGGAAATATACTCAAAGTGTCACAGCTAAATACAAGGTAGAACAGATTGCTTAGCTTACGTAGTTAAAATGTATTTCAAGGGACCATTCAAGAAATGACCCCATTCACACCTTTCCAGTCATGAGGGGAGGAAGGGGGAAAAAGGATGGGGGTTGGGTGGAGGTGATGATTAAATGATTTACAGTTTGCTGTAAGAAGCCATAAATCAAGTGGTTTTTGTTCGGTCCATGAACTTGAACTATGCCAATGCCATTAAACCAAAGGACAGTAGTGAACAATCAAAAATACTTTCCTTTTATGCATATGAGATCTCTTAAGACATTAATGATTTTTGCTAATAGAAATATGTATATAATAGAGACCTTTACACAGAAACGATGGATCTGGATCCAAATTGGAAACTTTCAGAGGGCTGATATCAAAGGTTTCTTCAGGACTAGAGTAGACTCTCAAAGATGTTCTCTGAAATGTTCGTGACTCTGAACAAAACATTATGGTACAGTACCCTGCAGTCAGTGTCTTCCAGCTGAGGCTGGAAAAAATCTCTGCAAAAGAGGCACCTGGCAGCACTGCCTGGCTGGCAAGCAGCTCCCTGCCCTATTCCTGTTTCTTGCCTTTGGGCTGAACTGGGGGGCTACCCTGTACCCTTGGCACTACAAGCCCCAGTCTTCAGCTGCCTCTCCCCAGGGCTTACCCCCCTCCTAGTGTGGTGGGAAGGGATGAAACAGCGCCCTTGACTTACAGGAAACAGCGTAGACCCTGGGCTGTTTCTGCTCTGCAATACAGGCATAGTATAATATTTGCTTTCTTCCCCTGCCCCCACTCCACTGCTGCCTGATTGCTTACTTCCAGTTTCACAGGGTGTTCGGCTGACTGTTCAGTTCATAACTCTGGTGTTCGTATATTTGAGGTTCCTTTGTATATGTAGTTTCTATGTTTGCAATGGCCATTGCTCACAAAGCTATCTACTTCTCCAACATCTCACCAATCATTGCACAACAATTAATTTCTCCATGCCACCACTTACACAACTAACTATTTTCATGCCACTACTCAAGCCACTATTCCATATTTTCATCACTAGCTTCAGTTATGTTACCTTGGTTACTTTGACTGGCATAGTTCCACACCTTCTCAAAGTATCGGGATAATGGAGATATAGAGCAAGGAGGAAAGTACCTGAGTAGATATATTAAAAAAAGAAGGGAATGAAAATAAGAGGGGGAAAGGAGGATCCAGAATGGAACGCATAATAAAAAATGATACTAGCAACATGGGGGAAAGAGCAAGAAGATTTTAGGTATGGATTGTATACATAAGAGGGCTGTGCTCACAAGTAAAGGTTAACATTGAAGAGGATACACCTAACACACTATTTTACAGCCCAAACCTGCACTGTAATATAGCATCAAATGAGTTGTTGTGCTATAGGAATTTTTGTCTGTATTCTTAGATAACCTTATGAAATTGGCTAATATAACCTTGCATATCAGAATATAACAGAGGCTGCATCTGTTAGTTTCAAGACTGATATTGGTATTCTTTTCAGTTTTTAGAACTTTCTTTTCTTTTCTTTCTTTCTTTCACTATTACTGAATTCAGAAAACACACAAATCCATGAAGAACTTAATTATTCAGCATCCATATTGCAGCTCCTGAGCACTTTGTAAAGTACATATACTCTTGGCAAGCACATCACAACCCTTGCACACCTTACAAAATGTGTAGGAGTCCATGGGGAACTTAATTATTCAGCATCTGTATCACAGTTCCTTTGCACTTTTTAAAGTGCATTTGGCCTTTTGCCTACCTCAGGAAATGTGTATTGGTCCTTCAAAATTCACAAGTTGCATTGACTTTCTGAGGGCATTAATACAAGCTATTCAGATGTAATAAATGGAGTAAGTGTATACCTCTGAGGAACAAACACTACTAATCCACATTACTGCTTGAAGACTTATTTGGAAAGTGTGCCACAACTCCTGCGCACCTTATGAAGTATGTAGACTGACACACTGGCTGAAGTTTTATACACTTTCCAGTGTAATATGCCCCATAAAATATGAAGCAATAATTAACATGCTGAATAATTAAATTCTCTGTGGACAGGTATTGACTTTGTAATGCTGAGACACATTTGTTAAGTTTTTGAGGCAGTGAGGTCCTCATTCAGCAAAGTAATTAAATACTGTTTAAGTTTAGGAAAGTGTAGAAGTCTATCCCTGTTCAGTAAAAACATGTACTCATTTTACAGAAGTCAGTGAGACTTCAGCACATGCTTTACTGGGCCCTAATAATCCACAATGCTCCTGAGAGATTAATCAGATGTTCTTAAATTCCTATTCCTAATACTCCAACACATCTACTTTTTCTCAGATGTTACGAGAGTACTTGCTCCTTTAAAGTTCATACTTGCCAAAAACCAAGTATGAGTATGGTAGAAACATGTAACTGTTTTCCAGTAGGAGAGTAAAAGATATTTCTAAATGTTAAACAGCTTGCATTTTGCAAAAGAAAGGCTTACTCCTACATCAGGTTGTTAGCGGAACCAATGAGCTTGCTTATAGGTATTCATGTTGCTTCTTTGGTGGCAATCACATGAGGTATAACAAAGGATATGTTTTCACATAGGGTTAAATGCCATGGCATACCAAAAATAGAACCGTGACCCTCCTAAAGGGGAGATTCATTTATTAGAAGGATAGCACAGATTCATTAACAGAGGCAGCAGTCAGAACCTTTTTTCATCAGGCAAGACAAAGTTCAGACAATGTTCTACTGAAGCTAGGAGAAATTGTAGAAGAACAATGAATTCCATCCTGCAGCAATGAATTCCATTGGATGACTGTATGGTGCATAATAAACGTATGAAATTCACTGTTCTAGGAAGTCATGAAGTCAAATATCATGGCTTTATTTTCAAAGGGAGTGGGCAATTTTATGACTACCCATAACATTTCTTGCTAAAATAGTAGTAATCCTATTTCATTCTTAAGGGTATGAGTTACTTGCCTGTGGAGCTAGTAAATCATTTCTCTCAAATGCACTCAATGTACATATGCATTGCACAGGTGACTACATGCATTATGGGGATTTTCACCTTCCTTTGAAGCAAAGTATTAGCTATAAGCTACAGTTGCCTGAGGCAAGATGCTAGAGTGAATGGATCGAGCCCAGATCTGGTTTGACAAAACCTCTATGGGAGATATTCACTCTCTTTATGGTAAAATAATGAATTGACAAAGGATAATTTATTCATTTCCATGTACATTTAGTAAAGGTACTTAACAAGCAGCTCAGTGATAGCACTTGTATACAGCTGATTATTTTTAACGCCCAGTTCCTCAGGGGTACATATCCTTTTGTTGCATGAATTAATAGATTGTGATATAATATGTGTGTTCTGATAAATGATAGTTTCTAGAGTTCCTTTTATTAATCATTGTCTTTATTTGCTATCAGTGCAGAAAATCATGAATATTTGTCTGTATAACAGTGTCTGCTGTAAGAAATCTTTAATTTTACATTTGGGAAAGATTTGCCTAAACAAAGATCTGATGTTAAGAATTATTTGTATGTTATAGAGAGAGCAAGAGAGCTAATTTGAACAATGCTGAGAACAAATCCTTCATGTTTTCAAAATTTCATGGCTTTTTTAATACTCAGGAATGACAAAGGAAACATGATAGCAAAAGAAATTGACATGGATGCAATCATTTGTTATGTACTGTACAGTAAATTCAGGTCACTCCAATATTTAAACAAAGCTGATGCACTGAGTTAAGATTTGTTTTAATTTTATTCAAAGAGCAGAAAAGCAAGAATTAGAAAATAAATAAAAGCCAGGGAAAAAAATGGAATGAAATGATAAAATTACTGTTGGACACAATGATAGAAAATGTGCTCAAATTTTATTTCAACTCTAAGTAGACAAGGCTAAATGTATTTTCTTTCAGTGCAGTGCACTTTTCAACATATAAATCAGATACAGAATAGCAAGCACTTATTCTGTAGACTAAACTGCTTTCTGTAAAGTTTAAAGCAATGAAAGTCAAGATCAGCCTGTACTCTGGTGCAAGCCTAGCAGATCCTAGTTCTCTGTCTCTCTCTTGGCATCTGATTTTCACACACCATCAGAGCTGACTTGGGGCACATCAACAATACCACCATCACCACCACCACCAAACAGTTGTCTGGACGCTGCCAATCTATAGTTCCATCATCTATGTGACTGTTTTTTGCTTTTTTTTCTCCAAGTGGCTTGTTGTTTGAAATCTAAGTGAATTTGGAGCTCAATCAGATAGTGGGATTAAGGTTAGGTGATGCAGCTGGTTAATGTGCTTTGTCTTTTTATTGCTGGAGGACTTCGTTCAGTTAAGATGAGTGATGTTTTATCATGTTTAGGAGATGCTTTGTAACTCCAAATCAACCCATAATTTGCATAGCTCAAAGTGGATTAAAAGTAAGTGCCAGGTCTGCCCGTTGTCCAGTGATGGATTTTCATCAGCTGGTAGCAAAATCAAAGGACAAAACAGCTTGATGAAATAAATATAATGGGCAGGATCCTCAGCTAGTATAAAACAACATGGCTCTGTTGAAATTGATGGAGCTATATCGACTGGGGATCTAGCTCATTGCTAGTATGGAATGCAGTGAAAATATTTTTGACAACAAAACTTTGAATGCTGCAAAGTATAAAGCTTACATGACTTATTGCATCTGAAGGATCAACAATGTAGTTGTGCTTCTCTTTCCATTTTAGCTTCTTTTCACTTTCTTATTCTCTCAGAAACCTTTATTTTCTTTATTTCCTGCATACAATTTATACTTTTCTCCCATGAGAAGTTATGGTTGGTGGATCGCCCTGCTACAAATTCCTGTTTCTAAATCACAACCATTTGGCCTATGGCATTCCTTCCTTCATCGTAGCTACAAGAAGCACAGAACAGCCTAGATCACATGGTACACACACTAAAAAATATGCCTTAATTTTACTAACATACATGTCAGAAACTGTTGCAATTCTCTCAGTACCATACGAAGATTTTTCTGTTTTATTCATTTTCATTTTGGTTTTCTCCTCTCGTACTCTTCGTGTGACTTTAAACCTCCATTTGAAAGCTGTTTTAACTGTCCAAAGTGGTGGCTCAGCAGGATGCGTGTGAACCATTTAACCACTTAAATTAAAGTGATGAGGAGAGAGACATTAATTATCTCAGGGCGGGAGCTATTATCTTTTCATTTCACAAACAAAGGGGATGTTTGACTCCCAGCAGCGGGTGGATAAAGTGCTTTTGAATCTAATTATAATATACCTTGCACACAATGGGTGGAAAACACTATGCTAAACTGGTGAGGTAATTTAAAAACCCATGTATGGGGTAGCTAGATTCAGGGTCAGGTACACATTACCTCAGAGAGGAGGAGGAAAGATGGTCTGAAAAAAGCTTAGGGAGGGGAAACCGTGTGAGAGTGCTCTTTCTGTCCCACAAACCATGACCTCTTCCTGAGTCACAAGGACCTAGATTCAATTTCAAGAGAAGAATGGGTTATAAATGTCTTTCCCTCTTCCTTTTTAACTAAGCTTCTTGCCTCATTACCGAAACCTTTTAGCTAGTTCTCAGTAATTCATTTTTGGTATAATCTCCTTTCATTTTCCATGTTTTCTCTATTGTGTTTTGCCTTGTACAATGTATAATATAAATAAAGCCTATAGCCACAGTCTCCTGACTGCACGGTTTAAGGAAATTCACTCTGAGGCCTCTTGAAAGCTTATTTCCAAACTATGTCCATCACAACATATCTGTTTACCCCTTATTAGATGGGACTAGGAATATCTAAAAAGTCGCTCTGTGTTTAAATCTATGGCAAACCAGGGAGTTCATACCACTGTGACATAGCCTTTGGCATCCATTAAAGTTTTCTAGCTACATCTTAAATGTGAGTGTGAAACAGATGTCACCATGTAGAAAAGAAGGCCATGATGATATTATTTATTGTTACTATTGTGGTAGTGCCTGTCCCCACAAACAGGGTTTAAGGCCCTCTTCTATGAGGCACTATAAAAACTAACAAATAACAAAAACATGGTTCTTAAACCAGAAAGCTTGCAGTCTAGGTTTTTCTCCCATTAAGAATAAACAATTACTATTCCAATGGACTGGAAGATATGTGGAACTGTGCATCAGAAATTTCAGAGTGCTAGCCCCAGCTTTCCCTCTGAGGGCAAGTCTACACTACAAATTTTCTGTGGCCCAACTGCACTCCTCTCCAGTCGGCTTAATAACTCCACCTCGGCGAAAGGTGGTATCTATGTAGGCTCTCCTCCCAACGTAGTGCTGTCTACACCAGTGTTTAGGTCAGTATAACTATGTCACTTAGGGGTCTGAAGTAGTTATACCAAAGTAATTTTGTAGTGTAGACCAGGGCTCTGTGAGAAGATCACTTGATCTCTTTATGCTTCAAGTTCCAAACCTATAAAATGGGTTCTGACAGTTCTGAGAGTCACCTTGTTACCCCCTGCCTCTAGCATAAAGGAGTCTGGCCTTTGCCTGGCTGAATGCCAGTTCTCTATCACCACCAGCCTTTCAGCTACTCCAGCACTCTCCTCTGGGCTATGCCATGAAGATCAACAATCCCTGAGTCCTTTTGAATTTTTTTCCTGTGATATCCAGCCCCTGACACTAGTGCTCACAGAAATCCTAGTGTTGTTTCTAGTCACAGATAGGGCAAATCTCTATCTTGTTTTATAAGTTCCTTTTTGTAGCTGAAAGTGGTTTTGATTGTTTGTCATTACTTCTGATGGTTTTCCAATAAAAGTCCTAGTATTACACAAGGCTAAACAATTTAGCTTTGCATTACATCACTAGCTATACAGGGCAGGGTTGACAACTTCCCCCTGCCCAAATAGACCATCACTGAGACTTGTTATCCCCTAGTGACTAATGTTTACTCCAAATCCACAAGGCATACTTTACTTTATTCCTAAAATAGTACCCTTATATACATCTTGCAATGATTATGAATCTGGACAAGTTAAAAGCTTTTTGTAGATACTTTACATGTTACTCTTCATGGACAAATATCTTGTAAGATATGTGTTTGGTGAAGTGAGATTGTCAGGTCTGAGGTGAGAGATGTTTGCAAAGGGGTCTTTGTGTCACAGGGTATAATGAAACTACTGTAATTCACAGAAGGGAGTGAGTTAAATGATTAATATTTGAACATTGAAATCAATGGGGTGGCATGGGTGTAAATGAATGTAGAATCTGACTTTCAATGTTCTAACTACAGCTTGCAGGCTTGCTTAGAATCAAGTTATAGCACAGTGAATTGATTATGCCTTTTAAATCAAGTTTGGGGTTTAAACAAGCCTATCATATAAAACCAAAACTCAGTTAAATCATCTGCATTGTGTAAAAGGCAAATGAATGTCATATGTTTGACACAAAATCACAAATCAGCTCACGTTTGCTCTAAACTGGGTTGAGGTTTGCTTGGTAGCCAGTTTTCTGATGAACTTGGTTTTTAAATTTGTGGTCAAATTCAAAACCTGGTGCATTTGAATTTTTATTGTAAGGAATTTGCATTTTGCATTTGGATTTTGAAATGCTTCCTACTTAGATATTAGTAACTAATAAAAATGATCTTTGGTATATTGTCAACCATTTCCTTTCATACCTATAGTATGTTAAGTGGTCACAATATTTTCTCCAAGGTACTCTGATAACTGATATTGTATGTAAAAATAATCTAGATGCCTTACAGACAGGAATGTCCCATTAATATTTTTTTCTCTTCTCCTTTTTTCTTTTCTGTTGTTAAGCTTCATTCTGATTTGGACAAAGGAGTGGGTACTGTTAAATACACCCTCTCAGGAGATGGAGCTGGCACAGTGTTTACCATCGATGAGACCACAGGGGACATCCACGCCATAAGGAGTCTTGATCGAGAAGAAAAGCCTTTCTACACACTCCGTGCTCAGGCTGTGGACATAGACACCAGGAAACCACTGGAACCCGAATCAGAGTTCATCATCAAAGTGCAGGACATTAATGATAATGAGCCAAAATTCCTAGATGGGCCGTATGTTGCCAGTGTCCCAGAAATGTCTCCAGTTGGTGAGTAAGAAACGTAGATAACTAACTAGGTCCTACTTACTTCTTTTCAATGTTAATTTCCTACTGAGGATGTTGAAGGGGAAATTTAGCTTCTAAAATTCATGGTCAGAACACAGAAAATGGCTGGGTTTGTTCTTAGGAATATACAGATTTCAATTTGATTTTAGCATTATCTTCTTACATTCAAGTGTCTTCTCTTCTCCACTGTTAATGCATAAATGGCTACCAACATATTACGTCACAGTCTGCACTGGGAAGGATTGGGGTCAAGTATGCTTAGCATTGTGCAGCAGTAGGAGCCAAAATGAATCAACCAAAATAGGTCCAGGGACTTTGTGAGGAATGCAAACAGGAAGGGTATTTTATACAGTGTAGTGGGCTCTGTCCTTGCACCAGCTCGGTTGTCCAAGGCAGAAGCTTGGCATAGAACCATAGCACCAGCCTATCCGCCACTCCCACCCCACACAGTGGTGCTAGATTCACATAGTCCTTGCACCCAGGATGATTGTGATTGATGCCTGGGCAGTGGTACAATGGGGACAAAACTCTTGGTGCCTTGTCCACACTACTTTGTGCCTCCACTGGGACAGCCACAGTCTGGCTCTTAAATGGTCACAGACTGTGCTCACATCATGATCAGCTATCCACACAACCTGGTGACTTCAATTCAAACAACAAGCACTAATTTCTTTGCCAAGGTAGCTCTACCTGACCGGAAAGAGTTTTACTTAGTTCTGCATTTGCGGGGCAGGGGGAGGTAGCTTTCAACTATCAGTGTTTTGGGTGCCTGGTTGTTGCTGTTTATTAGCCACTTCACTTACTCCAAAAGTTCTTCCCCCTTTCCCAGGACATTCACAAATCAGAGCTGCTCATCACCTCCTAGGCTATCATTTAAAACTCCAAGTATGAACAATTGCTAAGGCTTTCCAACTCTGAAACTATAGAGAGGGCTTTTCCTCACCTTTTAACCAAACAGCACATTTAATGGAGACTGGATAGACTATCTTAGGGGCAATAATAGGTTAGCCAGCTACACAAATTGTCATATAGAATTAACTGGGATGTATGTACAATTGTATATGTGATATGACCGGGCAGTCAGAGATCATGTTACCATCCTGACCTAACGAGTGGCTTCAGAGAAGTTCACTGAGTTATAAAATCACAAAATGCACATGCAGTTGAATTAGTAAGTAATGGAAAAGACTGGTTAGATTTTCAAGTCCATGCCTTTAGCAAGTACAAAATATAGTTTCCCATTAGAGGATGTATGAGATATTAAATTGATGCTAATAATATATGTGATCTTACACAAAGGGACAAAAAGAAATGATGAGCAGGAACACTGTTTGCATGATCAGGGAATGCTTGTATTTGTTTTTTCCTGGTGCTAATAGATATGTTTATACAGATGCTAACTAAATATAAACAGATGTCTTATTGCATGGGGAGCTGTCTTTAGGTTCTGAGGTGCAGTATGTCTATTACACTGCACTAAGAGCTGTGAGCTAGATTCACAAAGGGGCTTATGTGCCTAACTGCCCTTTTAAGTCCCTAAGTCCAAAAAATAGATACCACTGACATTCAAAAATCCACTGCTCTGCTGCTGGCTATCCCTGTAGGCACCTAAATCCTCATAGGTGCCTAAGTTTCTACTGGTAGGCCTGCTCGAAGCTGCTGAAGTCCTGACAGCTGTCCTACAGGTAATGAGCTGCTCGGAGCTCTGGGACATGCCTAAGCCCCATCAGGGTTCCCAGACTAGGTGTCCCCCTGCCTATCTTGTCTATGCAGCCTAATCCAGTAGGCATGCTCTGAGCGTGCCTAACCCTCCTAAAATACAGCTGGGGCAAGCAGGTCTGGAATTTTTTAGGCTGGCTGGTGGATGTATCTCAGAATACCCAATAGCCCAGCGGTTAGAGCATTCATCAGGGATAGCAGAAACATAGGTTTGAATCTCCACTGTGCCTACAAAGAGGCGTTCTCTGCTGGTCTAATTCTACCAGAACTCCATGTTTCTCCAGCAGGGGTGCTGGAACAATTTGTATAATGGGGCTACTGAGAGCCATTGAACCAAACTGTAAACTCTGTATATGATGGAAACCACTTCAAGCCTGGGGGTGCAGCACCCCTAGTTCCAGCACCTATGTTCTTCAGTTTTCTCTGCCCCTAGAAGATAGTCATAGCAACTCTTTTAAAAGGAGTAGTTAAAGATAGATGAAAATCCACCAGAAAAGGTTGAAAAGAAGAAAACATTGCCCTAAGTACATGTTTACACTGCAATCGGTGATTGCCTCTTACAAAAATGTGTCACAATCCTCAGCTCCTAGATTCCCAAACAGCAACAGTGTCCAGAAATGCCTTTCGTCATCTATGATTAGACAAGAAATTGGATCTTTTCTTCTCAGATGTAGATCTTACTGTTACCCAGGGTTATTTGAAACCAAAGCTATGGTGACTAATCTCTGTTTTCCAGGAAGTGTCAGGAAATAAATCAGTGGGGACACAGCACCTCCGTCTGATAAATGATTGGTGCACACAAGAGTGTTTACACTAAAAAATCCTCGTTTTTATTGGGTCTAAACCACACATCAAAATCTAGCAATAGTTTAGAGGCACCCCAAATAGTTAACCAAAGCCTGAGGTGGTATTGAGTGACAGTAGGTGGCCACCTTCTTCCATGTTGCTGGGGAGAGGGGTGTCAGAATCCCCTTCTTAGCAGAAATCCAAAACTTTTCCAAAGTACACTCTCTGACTGAACTCCTTTATAGAAAACTTAAAACAAAACAACAACTCATAATAACCACTAATGGGATGTCTATTTCCCTAGCAACAGCAAAGAACTCATAATCTTTACTTATCAGCAAAGCAAATTCTCAGCAAAAAAATTTATAATCAGAGGCACAGAGACTCAAGGTTAGCTATTTTTGTTAGTAATACTGCTGCTGCAGTGGATTTGTATGCCTAAGAAAGGCCAAATTCTTTGTTGCTTTATGGTGTCCTTGCTTCCAGATTTTGGTGGCTAAGTGCTCAAAAATGATTGTGGGTTATATCAAGACCAGTTCTCTTGTAACATTGCCACCATTATCCATGCACTGTGGATGCTACTTGAGACTAACATTGAGACCTCTTGGAATTTTTCAACCGCAGGATGTGGATTCCTCTCTTCTAAGTAGGGTCCCCAGAAAAGAAGATTCTACACTTCTACACTTCTCTTCCCTGGCTACCAATTCACTTTCATGTGAAATTTAAGGTGCTGGTTACCATGTATAAATCTCTCAATGATCACAGCTTCATTTATCATCTTCTATGTCCAATTGTGTAAACTGCATTCAAATTAAACATTGTGTTTGACTCTGCTTGGAAGCTCATTGATGCAGAGGACAAGAGGAATGTACACTAATTTTCAGGCCTTCTTCTCTGGAATTCTCTTCAGCTAGAAGTTATATCCAAGCCCAAATCAGGCCAGATTTATAATGTGATATAGAAGCATCTTTGTGTGGGCTTTCTCCTAATGGTAGCTTCTGGAAACTTCTAGCATTTACCAAGTTAGTTCATAAACATTGGGTTGTGATCCCAACATTTAGATATTCCAGAGGGTCATAGCACCAAATCTGCCTCTCTGCTCCCATGTCTGAGTTCATTGCTTTCTTGGGAGCTCACAAATATGACCACTGACTCCGTGAACTGAGAACAGGTAGGCTGGCCCTACACCTCTGACTCTTCCTCATTGGAGGTGGAAGGAGTGGTACAATAATAGGAGCAATCCTTGTCACAACAATACTCCCTTTCCCTTTTTCTTTCCAGTTAAGACTGGAAAGATACACAGCTAGAAGTTGGCCTAACTGCCATCAGCACAGCCCTATTTATAGGCTCCTTGGGCTACATTGTGCTCAGGTGTGTACTCTATGTTGCTTTCATCCAGACCTCCAGATGCTAGCCCTGTTTGTTTGGTTGCTGAAAGAAACAAGTTAGTTTTGCTGGTCTCTCAGCTCCAGTTATTGATATTCTAATGGAAATTAGGTGATCCACCACATACAAGGTGTGAACCTGAACAACACTGATCTTCATTATATGATTTTCCTGGAAAGGGTTACAGACAGCACTAGATCCCAGGAGCCTCAGAATCGAGACTTCTGCCCTGTTGATAAGATTTAGGGTATCTATCTGATCCAACTTACAGTGCATTTCCTGGGATCAACTAACCTATCTCACGCTGCTTTCTGCAATATCATTCCACCTGGAAATTTAATCTTTTCCTTCAGAAACATTGTGAACCTCCCTTTAATACCCTTGCCATGGTTTCTATGTATTTCCAGAGCATTAAAATATTATTTCTAGTAGCCATTTCTCCTCCATGATTAGTAGAGAAATTGGTATCTCTTTCCTTGAAACTACTTTATCTGATTATTTGTGAAGATGAGGTAGTTTTAAGAAGAATATTGTCATCTTTTCCAAAAGTGGTCTCTTTTTTACTTGTGAATCATATTTCTTTGTGTACTTTCTGTCCATAACACTATCTGGATATGTGCCATGCACTAAAATTCTACATTGACAGGACAGCTTCTGTGTGTAAATCAGAACATCTGTTCAATTTATTAAAAAGACCCAAAGCAGGCTCTAGGCATCCAAAGCTAGTCTAATCAAGTGAATGAAGAAATATACAGGCACTTTTCTCTGCCCTTGTATGTAGCAAAACATACTCTTCTATGGGTTTTAACAGTGAAAGGCCTGAAAAGGAGTTGTGTGAGTCAGCTGTATTATACTTCTGTTGACACAGCCTTTGGCTGGTGCATCCTACAGGCTGCTATGCCCATCTAGGACTTCCTTTTTCCTTGATACTTTCCTATCACAGCTCTTGTATGTAGTGTAATACATTGCAACAGAGGAATTTTTTTTTTTTTTCAGTGTTGACAGTTTGTGGTTTACATAACATTTTTAAAGAGTTTATTCATAGAGTGTTTTATGATGAAGCATTTCTTGTAGAAAGGATAACTGAAGACTTAAAAGGATAACATGAAATTCCTTAGGGAGATACTCACCAGAGGATGATAGAGTTTTTTGTTTGCTGTCTGGTTACTATTACTACTGCCTCTTCAAACATGTAGCGGACTGCAAACTATCTATTCCAAATTGTTGCACATTGTACAGCCAACACAGAAAGAAGATTAAAATGTAAAACAAATATTTCAGGAATATATCAGTGTCATACTAGGTGAGACTAGTTGTCCCTTTATTCTGATATTCTGTCTCTAATAGTAGCCAGTACTATAAGTTTCAGAGAAAGGTGCAAGAAATAGCTTAACATGGCCCAAATCTTTCTTTCTTTTTTAAAATAGTAGAACACTTTTTTTGAAGGTTCTCTGTTTTTAAAGACTTTAAAGATTAAGTTAGAGTTCCAGACATAACAGAAAACAAAAACAGCAACACACACAGACACACACAAATAAGGGATGCAAAGATATCTGGAGGGGGGTGTAATTGAGCCCATTGTAAGAAAATATTGCCAGTGTTTAAGTATTTTTAAATTAGCCATAGGTGATAGTAGGAATTATTCTGTCTCTGCAGCTTTTAATTAATAAGTATAAAAAAGGGTACCCTAAAATATTTTTATTATGGTTTTTGCTTGAAAATTCTATCTGGTACAGCTTTAGTATTGACTCTGTATCATGATGCTAAAATTACCTATATAAATGTTTTAAATTTGGTGTCCTTCCAAGCTTGCTGCAACAAACATCTGTTTGATAAGGTTTTTGGAGAAAGCTTCCCACAACGAAGAAAAGGTGCAAAGCAGTTTCTGTAAGTGGCTGGCTACTAGCATGCCTCTTGAAATGATTAGTTCGATGCTGCTGCAATTTGATTATATTTTGAATGATGTGTTAGGGGCATCTAGAGACTTAGATAGGCATTTAAAAATATTTAAAACTAAATACATAAATAATTGAATGTGTAGTCTGTTGTGCAAAAATAATAATTTGATTCTCTTTGCCATGCTATGGATGAAGGTGTCCGTACTATACAATAGGGCATCTGGGATGATATGGTGTATCTCTCTCCCTTTTCTGTGTTTCCCAGCTATTTTGTATGATGGAACTCATTACATGCATTTAACTGGATCCGAGGGTGTTGTGTTTTAATTGCCTACCAAGAACAGACATAGACAACATCCAGATGAATTACAGTGATCAATAAGTAAACTAATTAGTGAAGTGTTAGTATAAATGCAGGGTATTCCAGGTTCATATATGGATGTAAAGTGAATGTGAGAAAATTGCAAATTTTTTAGTTAGGCCCAACAGGTAAAATTATATGGTCATACTCTAGACATTCCATGCATTCATATTAAATTAAGGTAAAGCCTCCTCACCATACTGTTGCCACAGGAAAGGTATCCCCCTGTCTTTATTTTTAGCTCATTCTCTCTTTTATGAACCTCATCACCGTATCACCATAATAACAAGTAATTATTTTTTAAATATCAAAGGCCCGATCACCTAGCACCTAGCAGTATGCCCAAGCAATTTAGAGGAGCCAAAATAGCATTTATCAAGGAAACATCAGTCCTCCTGTCCTATTATTAATTATGATAGCACCCAAAAATCCCAATCAGACTGGGTCCCCAGAGTGCTGGGTGATCTGCAAATACAAATGAGAACATTCCTGTCTTTACAGTTTAATAACACAAACAGATTAAGGGTAGGGGGTGAGGATACAACATACAGGAGAGTAAACCTGATTTGGACTTGCCACAGCTCTTTTAGTTACATGTACTCTATTGTACTTTTTAAAATTGGGAATGGAGGTAGAGAAAAACTGAGTAAGGAAAAGAAAGGAAGGAAAAACAGTAGTCACTGTCTGTCAACTTCCCAGCCATGATCATTAGGAGGGGTTTTAGAGACTTCATGATAGTGTTGATGGAATATGAGGCCATGGCTGCTTGGATTTTATCAGGGAGTTTTTCTCCAGCATAAGGGGCAGCCTAGAAGAAAACACGGAGGTGTTTAAAGGAGAAGAAGACAGGTAGGCAGTAAAGGCTAGAGATGCTGGTGGAGCTAAGCGAGGCTTGCTATCATGATAGATTAGTAAATCACATAGGTAGGGTAGATCTAAGTTATGAAACGACTTAAAGATAAGACAAGAAGCTTGTTTTTGATGCAGAGGTGAAGGGGTAAACCATGGAAGGACTCAGAGATGGAGTTGGCATGATCAGCATGTCAAAGTTATGAGTCTGAATATTGTCAGCAAAACAATGAAATATGATCAATAATACTGGCCACTATGAGCCCATCTAAAAAGAAAATGAAAACCCTACTGGGCTGAGCCCAGCAAACCCCACTTGTAGCCAAATGATTGTAAGTGAGGAATCACTAAAACTAAAGCTAGCTGAAACTGATTAAACACTTCTTGCTAATTAGTTTCATAACCACAACATTTTGAAGGATGTGAAAGCTCAAAAACAATATGTTGCAAAAACACACATCCAAATAATTGCCAACGTGGTACTATGAAATAAAACTTTTCTGTGGGTATGTGAGCCCTCTCTTGACTATATTTGGACACAGAGTTTTGGTGTTTAACTAGAGATGAGGCAAGCCAAAATCCCATCTTGGAAGAACCCCTCAGCACTGGAGAAGTTCAGATCCAAACCGAGATCCAAACTTTGCCCCAGCTCTTCTCAATGTGATGGCTCTCATTTCCACCAAAACTTCAGGGATCTTCAGACCCAGATCGAAACTCATCTGCACAATTAACCAGATAGCATTTTGGCTCATGCATTCAACTATTGTTTTTACACTGAACAGACATGTTAGACACTTTTGATAAGCTGAATATCCGTTTCTTGCTTAGCCATGAGTAGTGGTATGCATAATCATCTTGAGGCCGAGGAATGGTTGTATTAGGTTGTTATCAATATGTGTTGCTTTTGTCATGGAAGCTATTGTTGAGGTAAAGGTATTGCAATGTTTTGGTGTTGCCTTGAGATGTGTGGGCATTATTTTTGTACAGGCACAGAATGTCTCTAAACATAAAACATGTTGTATCGATAGTTATTTTAGTAGCCACTGATCAGCTGTAAATGTTTAAAATTAACAAGAAGTTACTTTTTTCTTACCACTAAACAACTCTAAACATTAAATATCTTTTTAGCAGGAACTGCTCTCTTGGCCACCAAATGGCTCTAAATATTAAACATATTTTAAAGGTATTACTTTTCCCAGCCACCGAGTGCCTGTAAACATTAAATATGTTTTATAAAAACTGCTTTTTCTAGCTACTGGTTGAGAGGCTATGAACATCATTTTTCTTTCAAGTTGCTTTCCAGCTGCTGAGCTATTTTTTTCCTATTAGCTACCTTCTATTTATATTTCTCACACAAGAAAGCAAGCACAAGACTTCATTGGCACAAAGCAGTGCTTAGTTTATGACAAACAATCATGTCCCAGTCATTGCGTTCTCATAAATACATTGTGGATAATGAGAACAAGCTGAGATTTCAGCTGATTATAATGGATATACAGCATAGGCACTGGGCACACCTTTATTTTCCCTCCTGCTTTTGAGTGTATAATTCTGCAGTGAACACCAAAGAGTAAGGACAGAAACAAACCATCTGCAGCATTAGGGAAAGCTGGTCCAAACGACCAGACACTGATGGATTGCATGAATCAATTGAGTCATCAGCAGCCCTAGAAGAGGACAAAGCAGAAGGCAAAATGGTCTCAAGATTGCTAAGCAAATGGGAATCAGTAAACCAAACATGATTAATGACTTTAATTCTAGGTGTAGAAATAACTCAATGTGGCAAACTAGCTACAATCCCAGGAAGACTCAAAGTGACAAGAAAGTGATCACAAAAAGTTGGATTAATAAGAGTTTAAAGAGGACCATCACTGATCACAAACATGGTATAAATGACAAATTTCCTTTTGTTTAGGGGTGTAAAAGGACTACAATATACAGTCCAGTTGTTGCAGATAAAAGTAAAATTTTAGACAAATTATATGTAAAATAATGTAAAATCCCTAAAAATAGGGACAGAATACACTACATTCTGTTTAAATGGCGTGCCAGCTAGTTCACTAATTGTGTCTGTCTGTGAACTTCAGTTTTTGTAAGACCTGGAGATATTAGTCCTCTGTTAAGCCACAAAACAAGTACAACATGGGCAGAACTAATGTAGATTTCCCTCACGCTGTCCTGCCAAAGCACCTTAGCCCAGCTCTAGAGAGAGAATCTTGAAGGATGGGATGAAAGTTTAAACTCTGTGTCCCCTCAGTCTTTGGCCAATAAGCTTTCCAGTAGAGCTTATCAAAAAAATTCCAGCAGAACAACTTTCTGCTGGAAAATACTGATTCAGCTAAATCAAAGTATTCTGCAGGAACATGTAAATTCTGGTTTTGATGGAAACCAGGAAGGCAGGCTGGCTGGAAAACCTGTCTAGTGTCCTGCCAGCCAGCTAGTGAGCAGTTGGGCTGGCAGAAAATCAGACAGGCTGGCTGACAGCCCATCTGGCTTGCCAGCTTGCCAACTGCCTGATAAACTGGCAGGAGAGCTGGCACCCATCCACTCACCAGCCAGCTGCCTGAGAAGCCAGAGGGCTGGCTGGTTTGTCTGCTGCCGAACTTGTTGTCTGGCTGAAGGGTAGGCTGGCCAGGCATCCAGGGATCCATCCAGTAGGTAAGCAAGCAAGCTTCCCCGTTGCCCAGCAGGTAATGTGGGGATCACCAAAAAAGATTGTTCCATTTTGCTGGAAATTCCACAGTTTTGATGTTTTGTTCCAATGTAGAACACAATGACATATTGACAACATGAACAACGAGAGTTCTGTGGCACTTTAAAGACTAACAAATTTATTTTTTGTAGGCATAAGCTTTCGTGAGACTCAGCTCACTTTGTCAGATGCAGAGGTAGAATGATACAGTAAATAGGAAACATAGATATACAAGTGCATAGAGAACAATGGGAGGTGGATGAATGCCGGGTACTTGAGGGCTAATGACAGTCATTGAGTAGGAGGTGAGAATGGGTGAGCAAAGCAATTACCTCTTGTAATGAGAGAGCCATTCCAAATCTCTGTTTAAACCCAGTTTGAAGTGTCAAGTTTGCAGATAATTTCTAACTCAGCAGTTTCTCTTTGAAGTCTGTTTTTGGAGGTGTTTTTGGAGAAGTACAGCAACCTTCAGGTCAGCGACAGAGTGCCCTGGGAAATTGAAGTGTTCTCCAACTGGTTTATGGATGTTGTTATTTTTTATGTCTGATGTGTGTCCATTTATCCTTTTGCATAGTGATAGTCCAGTTTGGCCAATGTACATGGCACAGGGGGATTGCTGGCACATGATGACATATATAACATTAGTGGATATGCAGGTGAATGAGCCCCTTATGCTGTGATTGATGTGGTTAGGACCAGTGATGTTGTCACTACAGTCGATGTGTGGGCAGAGCTGACAACGGGGTTTGTTGCAGGGATAGGTTCCTGGGTTGGACTTTTTGTAGGGTGTATGGTTGCTGGTGAGTATTTGCTTCAGGTTGGGGGTTTCTCTGGAAGCTAGGATGGGTCTGTCACCCACTGCCTGAGCGAGAGATGGATCATCTGCTAGGGTAGGTTGTAGATCTTTAATGATGTGTTTGGAGAGATTTTAGCTGGAGACTGTAGGTGATGACCAGTGGGGTTCTGTAGACCCAACAAAGAAAACAACAGAACCCCACTGGTCATCACCTACAGTCCCCAGCTAAAATCTCTCCAAACACATCATTAAAGATCTACAACCTATCCTAGGTATTGGCAAATCTCCTCACACCAGACTCACAAGAAAGAACTGCCTTTACACTCCATTCGGCCTTCACCAGTTTCAAGCTATGCCCTTTGGTCTCCACGAGGCACCCAGGACATTCCAATGGCTTATGGATCAGCTTATGCAGCCCCATGACTTATATGCTGTGGCCTATTAGATGATATAGTCATCTACAGCCGAGCTTGGGAAGAACACCTAGCACAAGTTGCGGCTGTGTTCCTGTCCCTACAGCAGGCTGGACTTACAGCAAGCCCTATAAAATGTAAAATAGGAAAAGAAGAAACTATCTACTTGGGATACATTTTGGGAAAATGCCTGGTCCGCCCCTTATAGATAAAGTCAAGGCCCTCAAGGAAACCCCATGCCCTGCCACCAAGAAATGGATCAGGAGTTTTTTGGAACTCGCTGGCTACTACCGCCAGTTTGTGCCAAGGTTTTCAATGGTCACAGCCACCCTCACAGATCTGGTCATGAGAGACAGCCCCAAGAAAGTGCAGGGCCTGTGAAAAAGCCTTTCAAAAATTGAAAGAACTTCTATGTACGGAGCCAGTGTCATTCAGTCTGGATTTATCCAACGAATTCATGTTACAAATGGATACTTCAGATGTGGGACTGGGCACCATTTTATCTCAGGAAATAAAGGGAGAGGAACACCCCATGCTCTATTTGAGTCACAAACTGTTCCCACAAGAATGGGCCTACTCTATCATAGAGAAGAAGGGCTTGGTGATAAAATGGGCCATAGATTTGCTCCGATATTATCTTCTGGGTAACCCATTCAAGCTTGTCACTGTCCATACCCCATTAATATGTCTAAGTACCATGAAAGACACAAACTCCCACCTGATGCACTGGTATCTATCCATCCAGCCCTATGTGTTCCAAATCCAGCATTTGAGCCGGCAAAGCCCACCAGAACTCTGACTTCTTCTCTAGCGGGGAGGTAACAAGATGATACAGTATCGAGCACACCGAAAAAGCATAAAGATCAGCCTTCTTTTCTCTGCTGGCACCCAGAATTCATCCCCAACTGTCTAAGATACTTTATAATGCATGGGTCCTCAATAATAACTTTCTATCCACTAAATATAAAACATGTTTTTCTTTTAAAATTTCCCCCATCGAGTGTCATGGAAAGAGAAAGAAAAGAGGATGGAGATATATAATGGGGACAGAACTCTCCCTACATGAGCAGTATAAAAAGAGATGAGAGAGAGTGAATTCTGAGGTTGAGAGAGCAAAAGGAATACTTGGTGAGGTCGGTGGGGGTCCTGGTTCAGAGCACACATTGAATGTGAAAATTTAGAAGAGCAAGCTTGAAACAGCAGTGAGACAGGTCATCAGTAGGAAGGGTGAAGTTCCTGAGGATAACGGTAAGGTGTTGGTAGCAGAGAAAGTGGAGAAACAAGTCTTGAGGTCAGAGATGAACAAGACTGATAGTTGTACTGAGGTAGAGCCAAACTCACTTTACAGAAGACATTGAACAGCCCTCAAATGGTAACTGTCAGTAACTACGGTTCTGGGAAGGATTATGGGAAGGCAATCAGGAAAGGAATGGCTCTAGCTCTCATTTCCAGTCCTCAGGGTCACCCAGTCCCCATTGCTGGGAGAGATTTATTTTTATTTCATAGTTTTCTTTAAGAATAAACAACCACCAAGGTATGATTAACTCAAGTAGCAGCCATAAGAGAGAAGGGAAAAATCATGAAATAAACAAAGGGACATGCAGTGGCAAATGGCTGACACACAAACACCAGTTCACACCTGTTATTGACTGATTATAAGGATTAGGCATACCATTGAAATTTACCATTCACAACTGGGTGCACCATTACAAGTTCATTAGTGTCACAGTGAACCATTTTTGGGATGCAAATTAGGTGGGAATCTAGTTGTAAGTATAAATATGAAGCTCAAATATTGATATGGTAACAATACGATCATGGATTCTACAACTGGAAAAGAGCTGGTGAATCATGTAGTTCATGTGCCAGTGCAGATTTATTTATGTTAGAACATAAAAACAATGAGGATTTAATCACTTAATTTAGTCTAAAGGAATATCCAAAATAACTTGAAATACCTTATAATATGATGCTCAGGATTCACATTATGTGGGAACATCAGACTGGTGGTCCAGTACACTGTCTCGGGCAGAGCCAGCACATCAGAGGAACCCTGAAGCAGATAGTTATGCAATAATCTGCCAATAAGGGAGTTTTCATCCAAACAACCTTTATTTATTGCCTGACTTATGCATTGAGGATTTTTATCCCTTTTTAAAAACCCAACTGACTATAACTTTTTCATAGAAACGTCTAATACTTTTAAAATTTCCCGTAAATCTTGGCCTCTTAGTGCCCAGTGGGAGAGTTCCCAGGTCAACAATGTGTTGTCTAAAAAGTATTCCCTTTTATCATTTTAAAATTTGCTATCTTTCTATTTAATTGAATGTCCCTTTTTTTTTTGTTCTATGAGAAAAGGCAAGTAGCAGCAGCAAGTTTACCTTGTCTAAACTACTGATTATTTTATACACTTTGTCTCATCTCTAAGCTAAACAGTAGTAATCTTTTAAAACTCCTTTCATGTGAAGGTCTTTCCACACCTCTATTTATGTTCAGTGCTTGCCTCTGAACCCATTTGTTTCTGCTACATTAGTTTAGCCGTAGGGTAACTAATCTTTTCAACCAATTTGAAAGAATTCACAAGAAAAGAAAATGTTGGAAGAATTCAAATGCTCAGCCTTGCAATGTTTACTCCTGTGAGAGATGATACAGACTCATATGTTCAAATTAGCAGCCCTTTTGCTACTTGTTTGGTTCAATAACTCCAAACTCATCTACTTTTTCCAGCTACTTCCACTCCATGTGCTCCATCCCAAAACAAAAACCTAACTCTGTCAGACAGCTTTTTGCAGACGTTTGACAGTCCTGCATCTCTTCCTTAGTGCTCCCATGTAATGTTTACAAAAGCTTCCATTCACAGGTATTTAGCTCTACACCAACAATAATTACTGAACATAATCCAGTGAGACAAAACACCTTGCTGTTCAAATAATGGATGATCCCACATGTCTTCCAGAGCTTCTCCAGCTGCTATTGCCATAGGAAAACCCTGCTTTCCTCTAAAAACAAGTAGGGGTGAAACACAGGTTTTGATATAATAAACTGATCAAGCCTGAGCGGTGCTCGACATACACTTTCTATAAGTAAATGGATATGTGTCTATGTGGAGAATGACAGATACACTTACTTGTTGTTGTGATGAAGGTGATGATGGTTGTTATTACAGTAACACCTAAGTACCTCAACCAAGCTTGGGAACCTCATAGTGATAGGCACTGCACAGATACGGAATAAAAAAAAGTCCCTGCCTTGATGAGCTGATTGGTTTCTACATCAGCTAAACTTTTATTTAAATCCAATCAATAAATAAGCTAATATTCTAGCCATTATCACTGTGAACTGAATGTTACCTGAATGCAGAGATGTGTTTCTGAATTGGCAGGTGAGCATCTCAAAATAACAGAGAGGTGTTGAACTACTTGTAGCCCTACTTTGGCCCCAAAGTACAGCCCCAGAAGCTGGTTGTGCACGGGGGAGTAGCTTCAAAATTGTGGTAAAAAAATCCTTTCCTCCAGGCCACTACATAGCAATAGTGGAGCTCCGTGAGTTTGACTAGGAGAGAATGTATTAGCTAACATGTTCTAACCAACACACACTAAAACTCTGATGTAAATAAGGCAGCATAGGGTACCTCTATGCTGTAGCTCATGTAGATGTACCTGCACTAGCTGTAGTCTAGCTAGCTTGCTAAAAAGAGAATTGAGGACATTGCAGTGCGGTCTCTGCAAGTAAGTATGTATCCCAGGGTGTCAGGCAGGATTGTGCAGCCCATGCTCAAACCCATGCTGTGGCATCCTCACTATGATTTTTAGCAAGATAGTTAGATTACAGTTAGAACAGGTATGTCCACATGAACTACAAATCACACCCATGGCTGCAGCCTACAGGTACCCATAGACAATTAACACATTCTAGGCTCCATTTTGATCAAATGGCATGTGTTAGGCCTATGCTGCCTCACCTATGCTAGAGTTTAAGAATGTGTGTGTTAGAACACGTTAGGCAACACATCCTAGCAGCACATCTTTCATCCTGGTCAAGACAAATTCTTTGGCTATATCTGCACTGGAGTTAAACACCTGCGGCTGGACCATGTCAGCTGATTCAGCCTCATGGGGTTCGGGCTGCGGGGCTGTAAAACTGCAGTGTAGATATTTGGGTTTAAGCTCAGTCTGGAGCCCAGGCTCTGGGACTCCTTCCCCTTATGGGATGTTTATGCCACTATTGTGTCCATGCCACAATTCTACAGCTCCGTAGCCCGAGTCCTATGAGCACGAATCAGCTGACATGGGCCAGCTGCGGGTGTTTTATATCCGTTGGGCCTTTCTAGACTAGGGGTAATGGTGCTTTTTTAGAAGTGAATTAGACAACTCGAGTTATCTAACATGACTTGAAAGGCCTCTTAGTGCCAATGTACACACAGTGTAACACCTTTACAATTGTTTTAGCACATCATACTGTAGATTGGGGGTGGGGGGTATCCTAATTACTTTCGTAGACAGACAGGGATTGTGTGTCCACTTCAATGGTGGGTCAGGGCCACAAATGAGGCCAGTGGAAATGAAGAGTGGCAGATGCATTAACCTTGCTCCATCTTCATCCCCAAATTTCTGGGAAGCTTCAATAAAAGATAATAAAATAACCATGTATTTTGGACTATATAAGACACATATTTTGAAGAAATGCATTTCAATTGCTATTCTCTTTATGAATGGACCATCTATGAGACACCTACCCCCCCCCCCCATGTTTACCTTTATATTGTAGTGCTGCTTCCTGCAGTATAATGCATAATTTTGTTACCATATTAGAACTAAAAGAAAGACTCTAAGGTATCACACTTCTTGGGGGGGGGTTGCCAACACTGACACAGCATGCCACATTGGACAAATCACTTTATGTCTATGTGAGTAGGACCGAGCCCCTTAGCGTAGATTGGCAGATTTGGGTTAGTTTGGCTCATGCTATTGTTTTAAAAATAGCTATCTAGACAGCACTTTGAAGCTGAGACTCAGGTTCTGACATCTACCCTCTTCCCTAAGCTTCAGAGCTCCAGCTGACTCTCAATTTCAAAGCTCTGTCTAGACAACTATTTTAGACCGCTAGCACATGCCCCACTAACCCATATTTGTCAGTCCAGGCTGGAAGGCTAGCTCCTGCTTGCTCCAAAATGCTGCATGGATATACGCCTACGGGACGACTTTTAAAGGCATTTAGGTGCCTAAGGATGCAAGTGGGATTTTCAAAAGCTCCTAACTCCCCTTGAATTTCAGTAAGAGTTAGGCACTTAGGCCCAGATTTTTAAAGGTTTTTAGGCATTGCTCTTCTCAGTGTCACAGCATCTAAGTGATTTAGAAGCCTAAATCTCATTTTCAGAAGGTATATGGGCACTTAGGAGACCTCTAATTGCCTAAATTCATTCAGAAAATGAGATTTAGACTCCTAAATCAGTTAGACATTACAATGCTGAGCACAGCAAAATGAACAAACCTTTAAAAATCTGGGCTTCAGGAACTTTTGAGAATCCCACTACGTGCCTGTCTGCATTTTTAGGTGCCTAAATACCTCAAAATATCTGTCTCTTAACACCAGCTGTTCAAAAGTGGCAGCTACTATGCCTATGTGAATATTAGGCCCCTTTTATTTTGGGGCCTGATTTTAGAAACTCGAGTTAGAATTTTTGACCTAAAAATGTATAATGAAGTAGAGTTTATGGCTACTTTATACATTGTGAAATAGTTGCTGAGACTGCACAATCAACTGTGTTCAGAAATCTTTTCTAAATAACTATATCTTAATAGTAATTTCTTATAGTAAAGTTTTTAATTAAGGCAGGAGGAACAGAAATTTGTTTCTAAATGGTTTTGAAAACTGTCCACAATCACCACTTTTAAAACATTATGCTCCATTCACACTCGAAAAAAATTGTGTTAACAGAAGCCATTTTTTAGACAGCTTTCTTTAAAATCTGTATCCAAATAGGTTAGTTTTACAGTCTAGGTAAAGGCTAAATGATTCTGTGAACCTAGAATCATTAGATAGCAGATTTTATTGCAGTGTTGGAAGCCTGGATCTTCAAGTAATTTCAGTATTTAACTTCTGCTCCCCTGAACCAGAAGAGGAAGGATTGTCCAGTGGTTAGTGCCCTAGCCTTGGACCCATTAAATCTGGGTTCAGCTCCACGCATTACCACAGAATTTGTGTGTGACCTTGGGCAAGTCGCTTAGGGCAGGATCAGAAGGCTCTTAGGTGTTGCAAGACTAAGTGTCACAGCACCTAGAAAATCACAGGAACAACATTGCTATCCACAAAGCATGATTTAGGTGTCTAGATTTCCTGTACAATGAATGGGGAAAGAATGTGATCCATGAAAGCCAGCATGCTAGGTATGGAGCCACCTAAGCTAGCCAATGGGAGATGCTGATAGAAAGGAGCATTCAGCTTAGGGGCCTAAGGCGTTTCTTGAAAGAATGAGTTAGGCACAGGCTTCACTCCACATAAAATGGGGTGGAGGTGCACCCACTTTATAACTTCTAGCTCAGTGGATAGGACATTCACGTGGGATGTGGAAGATCCAGGTTCAATTCTCCTCTTTGGTTGAGGGGGAGAACCGATTTGAGCAGGGAGTCTCCCATCTCTGAGGAGGGTACTTTAATTACTGAGCTGTATGATATTCTCATACGGTGCTCTCTCAGTCTCTCCTGTTGGAGCTGTTCCACTTTGGATAAATAATGAACAAGTGGTTGGAGAAGGAAGACTGCATCCTGGGTCTGCCACTTCCTAGGTGGGTGCCCCAACCACTGGACCACAGAGTCATTCTCTTCTGTGGCCCACTGACAATTTAAGTATTTATCCACAATGGAACAGTCACTGGGTAAGAAGAAATAGGAACTGACTTTGTAGTCAAATGGTTAGGACACTCACCTGGAAGGGTGGGAGATCCTGGATCCAGTCCACCTGCTCTAATCAATCTTTGATTATTTATCTACTGCAAAACAGTGAAACAGGAGAGTATGAGGTATCCCCACATCACAATAGCTCAGTGGTTAGAAACATCTCCTGAGAGTTATGGGAGAGCCCTGTTCAAATCCTTTCTTCTCCTTAGGCAGAAGTAGGAATTGAACCTGGGTTTTCCACATCCTCTTTCCCCTTGGGCTAAAAGTTATGATATGGGCACCACCACCACACCTGCTCCTCTTCTGTTCAGTTTTTGAATGGGACCCAAGTTGGTAGGCAGCCTTTGAGCATGCCTACCAGATCGGGTCTAGCATACAACGTAAGTAGCCGAATGCAGATCTGCCCCGTTAGTAGATTGCTCTGGGACCTAGGCAGAATTTAGGCATCCAGACATCTAGAGAGAGGCAGCAGTACACATGTTCAGAGGCAGAAATTTAGGCTCTTAGGAAACTTTTACCTTGAAAATGTAGGTGCCGAGTGAGTGTAGGCACCCACAGAGTTCAGCGGGAGTTTCGTGGCTCACAGTGGAGCCAAATCTGGTACTTCCATGCCTAAATCTGGGGTTTGGGAACCTAAGTACTTTTGTGGATCTGAGCCTCAGTTTCTCTGTGTGTTAGTTCCCCATCTCTAATTATGATAGTACTTCTCTGCCTCATAAGGGAGTTGTTGATACATGGAGACAGAAGTGCTTAGATACTACAATAATGGGGACCATATATGTACCTAAGGTGTCAGGAGGGAGTATTCATTAAAATGTTTCCTGTACTTGTTGCTCACTGGATCCATCAATCCAAAATTATGAGACTAAGATGACAATATATGAGTGGCAAAGGAAAAGGGGGAGATCCACACTAGAGAAAATAAGCTCTCTCCATGTGTGTGGTGCTGGAGGCAATCAGGAAATTAAATGTGAAGGAAAGGAACTGTAGAATGAAGATGTGGGCAACAACCCATAGTTGAACATCCAGGAAAGGTCGTTAAACGGTCAAATAATGATTGACTTAGAACATAAATGTAACCAATCATTTGCTGAGCAAAAATCACATTCCTAACTATTAACATCCATTTCACAGCATTTTTAGTTCCTTGGCTGTATGGCTGTTCTTTTGCTATCTGATTCTCACCCGTAAATTGCAGCATCTGAAAAACAGTTCAGCATCACCATCATTTTCTTTTCTTTTCTTTTAATAAAAGAAGACTTGTATCCACACTTTGATTGATACAGTGCCAAAACGACTGGGAGGTGGGCAGGCAAGCAGAAAGCTTAGTTTGGAAAAATCAACTCTCTTTATTAAGTATCTGTGCCAGAAGAAGTGCCAGGTTGTTTTTGTTTTTATTTTACTTTATTGTCATCTTATTGGCATTTCACAGGACAGATGACATTTTAGTTTCCTCCAGCTGTGTTCTGAGCAATCAGTCAAGAAATAACCAGTTTGTAGTAGACAGTAACATGGGATCTGCCAGCATTTTTTTTTTCTTTTAATCTGAGAAAGAGGTTGAAAGGGGTTGGATTTGATAGATACTAAAGACGGGCCTGCATTGCAGGCCTAATCCAGTTCCCATTGAAATAAACGTAAAGAATTCCATTCATTTCACTGGAGCCTGGATCAGACATTTAAGGATAGATGTCAATGGGAAGATTCCTGTTGATTTTCAATGGATGTTGGATCAGCTTCTATAGTTCCTGAATCTGAGAAGCCTTCAACTTTGGGAGTGGAAGTTCACCATCTGAACCCAATTCTCAATTTATCAGCTGAGCCGATAATGGGTTAACAGAAAACCTGAGATCTACACACATCCAAATCATGGGTTTTTTGTTGTTTGTTTGTTTTTTTTAAACCAAGATCTGAAGTTAACAATTTGGGTCCATCTATATTAGAAACATATACAAACATGTTAAGCAAATATTTAGTCAGTAAGTAAAGGCATTTGTATAACCCAAAGAATAATCACAGGGATGTAGAATAAATGTTACTTATTCAATGTATGCAAAAGTCTTTTTTCATCTTCAATATTTCAGTACTTCAATATTTTGCTTATATCAAGGCTCACTAATACATGTGATGATGCTGTGTATTTTAAAATTTGTGAATATATATAAATGAGATAAAAGGAACTTCTTTGGCTTACAAAAACAAATTACTAGAATACAATTATCACTAAAGTTAAAGGAGGGTGAAATCACACTTTGGATAACATCCAAAGACTTTGAGCAAAGTATGTTTTGTCTTTACAATTTGGGTTTTATTTGTCATTGGTCTGTTTTTTTTTTTTTTTTTTTTAATCCTTTGCCACTGGTGCAAACTGAAGTAATGCTTTTATCTGGTCTCCAGAGAAGAATGATTTTGATCATCAAAGCAGAGGAAAAACATGCAAATTAGGGGGCAAAAATATCCCAGAGCTCAGACAGTATAGCTCTGACAAGTGAATGATTCAAACAATTACTTTTCAAGAATGAGGGTGTTTTAGCTGTTATAATTTCTACAGTGCGATATACAAGTCTAGATATTTTCTATCCACCCTAGTTATAACTCTGCAAGAATGGAGGTATGTAGTACAAATATTTAAATATTCACGCATGCATAGTGAGTAGGAGATACTTGCATGCCCTATGTTCCCATTGTCTTTTGTTTGTCATCTCTGTGTCCCTTTGAACTCAATTGATTTTGCTATTCATTGTCTTTTTTTATTCCTTTCTCAAAGGACATAAAAAAAGCTTATTTTTCTTAAAAAATTATATTTAAAACTAAAATGTAGAGAGTGGTATTTAAAAAGAATACATATCAATATATATCCTGGCTAAACTCATGGAGATATTATGATGCTTAATCAACATCAACATTTGTGAAGTACTTTGAGATCCTAGGAGGAATGGCACTATAGAATTCTCAAATGTTAATAATTGTTGTTATTATAAATGGTATTAATAAAATACTTTGTCCTTCTGTAGCACAGCAATGACTGTTGGTGGTTGGTAAGTATTTTTGCCTCGATTTTACAGATGGGGAAACTGAAGCTAAGAGGTAACTTACCCAATTCTATAGAGGGAAAGTCAGTGTTAGAGCTGGGACTTGATCTCAGAAGTTTCCAGCTTCCTGTTCTGCCCTTAATCTGTAGAGGAAGAGAAGGAAGCAGAGCAGGAAAGAGGCAAAAGTAAGACAGGAACAGCATCTTTAAATCATTCTTTAAATGTTTTGGTTGGGGTCAGATGGTGATCATGGATAAGTATCTTCTGCAGTTTAAACTGAGGCCACTAAACTAATTTCATCTCCAAATTTACCCACAGCACTGTATTTTTGCTAATTTGCGGTTCTTTTAAGAAGTGGCAGTTAACTATGACATTGGTCAAAAGGCCTGTCAACTAAACTTTCAGGTGTCTGAAACTCCCAACAAATTACTGCAACCTGTAATAGTTGGTGGTGGTGGTATTGAAAAGTTCTTGTATCGGATTCAAAGAGAAATAGGCCAGATTGGTGAAAGAAAGCATATTGCTTTTTTCAGAGTGTCATATAATATTACTCATTATTGTGGATTCCTCTTATAAGACTACTGTAAAAGCACCATAGGGCTATATTTTAACTATGAATTATATATATACATTTATTTTGGGACATCAGAGATAGAGACTACAACTACAGTGAAAGACATTCTCATGTTCTGCACCACTTGGAGTGTCACCAAGGGGACTGAAATTAGCCATATATCGCCAGTAGCTTTAGAGCGAGCATGGTCAGCTCCTACACCCACAAATATTTTAGTCAATAGGATGTGTCCAGGGCATAGACAAATTTCTGGCTCACTCCAGCTAGCGGACAGCTTCTTCGAGGCAATACCAGCAGGCGCATTTTGGAAGAGCTCTGTGGTGGTGTATGATTGAACGTGACCATTTATATAATTGATATTGCCACTATTGGACAATTGCAACAAATCTTGTGCAAAGTATGTCATGTAAGGTGTCAATGGAAAAGTTATGATTCGCTAAATATGATTATCCTGTTTATATGCATGCATCATTTTTGTATCTGAAATTACGAATATTGTCTGTATACTGGCATCATACATATGTGTTGTATTCCTGGATAACACTCACCAGGTAAAATTTACATTATGGCCAGGCAGTTATGTATTGGTGGCCCATCAAGGACACTTAGCTCTCACAATGGGCCATAGAAGAAACTCATTCCATCCAGGTAGCTCTTCCTATGGAACCCTCAGCAAAAATATGGCCAATGGCTACCCCCTGTGAGTATCAAGCCATGTAAGAACATGTGATATGGTCACGTGACCCTGGATTCCATCTTAGGCCAATAATTTCCCACAAACAGAGACAGTAAAATTCCAGGTACATGGCAAAGGATATAAAAGACCCATGACATATCTCCATTTTGCCTGTCTCCTGCCCTGATTCCCTGGACTATGGATTTACAACTCAAATGAGCATTTTGAACTATGGACTGAGAACCTTCCAATTTTTTGGAAGTCACCAGAGAGAGTTTACAAGCTAGCAGTCTATTCCATCATTGCTACAAAACCTGATATAGAGACTTTGCAATTACTTGTACGTATATTACCTATTAACCATTATAAACTCTCTTCTTCTTTCCGTTTATTATTAAATCTTTAGTTTTAGTTACCAAAAGATTGGCATCAGCATGATTATTGGATCGGATCTGAGTTATATATTCACCTGGCTAAGTGGTTGATCACTTGGGATCAGAAGAACCCTATATTTTGATTAAGTTGATTTCCAATAACCACTCTTTGTATAGTCCAGTATCTGGGTGGTGAGACAAGGACTGGAATGCCTAAGGAGACTACATTTTTGACTGCCTCTTAACCAGTGTGGTGAGACAGAAGTTTATTTTTGTTACTGGCTTGGTGTAATCTAATGATAGAATAACCACCAATTTGGGGGATAGTCTGTCCTGTTTGTCAGCAGTTTATCCTGAATTTGGCATCCTCAGCTGTGACCCACAGCGACTAGCTTGTAGGCTGCTCTCGTCAAGGACTATTGCAAGAATATAAGCAGCCTGAGCATCTGAGAGCAGCAACTGACTAGCTCCTGGCTCTGTTCTCTCTGCTGCATCAAATGGAGACTGGTCTCAAAAGAGAGGACCCATAGCTTATAATTATAAAGATACAATCAATGAACATAGGCAAGACATTGCTTATGTAGCTCCTTCTGTCTAGTAGCCCGGCATGAGGGTGTTCAAGACAGGGAAAGTCTGCCTTAGGACTTTTTTCACTGCTTTGGGAAACTGGGTCTGAGGGTCCTCTGTGTGCTCTGTGTTGTGTGTCAGTGTGTATTCACCTCAGACCAGACCCACTCAGACCAACCACCAGGAACAAGGTTTTTTTCTGCAAGGAAACATAGAACAGGATTATAATCCATCGGCCTCCTCCCTGCTTGTCTGCCACATGCTCCCAGCCTCAATCAGTGCAGAAACTCCCTGCTGTGGAGGCCAGAGGGTGCTTCCTGGCAGGAGCCAGGAAGTTCTCCCAACATGCCACAGTTTGTAAACCACAATTTGTAGTTCCCACCACTGCTGTTGAAGCACACTGGACCTTGGACTACACTTACACAGACATATAATTGAAAAGATTGTTACAGGTGAGTAGCACAGTTAGGGAACAAAAATAAATTCAAGATAACATAATGGAATTTAGCTTTTCAAATGTGACTATATTATAGAAATCATAGAAATGTAGGGTTCAATAAGTCATCTAGTCCACACTTCCATGCTAGTCAGTATCATGACGATACTAACATCAGGAAGCATTTGTGAGCAGAGCTGTGTATTAACAGATTTTTCAGTTCACTGGCAATTCAGGAAAATAGGTTACATCAGGTCAAATTAAAAACAATATTTTTTTGAAAATTTTGAAAAGTTAAACACGTGTTTTAGGTCAAACAGAATGTTGTGTTTTGAATTTCAACCATTTCTAAGGGTTTGTGGTGGATTTTTTAATAAAATTGAAGGGCTTTTCTAAATAAACAGTTGCTTTAAACTGAAAAATTGAAACATTTAATTTAAAATGTTTTTTTTTTCTTTTGTCAAGGACAACTCAGCAAATCCTACAAAAATTTGCAGAATATTTCAGTGTTTCTGAATCTGCATTTTTCACACACACTGGGTGCCTGGATGGGTTATACTCAGTGCAGACTATAAGGAATAGGGCAGACAATCCCGCAAACTGGTGGTTTGTTTCATAATTAGATTAATGAAGCCAGTAACAGAACAGCCTCTGTAATACCACACTGGTTACCAAGAAGCTAAATACAGTCCTCTTTGAGCATTCCAATCCTTGACCCCACCATCTAGACAGCCAAGTCAGTGAGAGGTTATTGAAAACCCGATTCACCATATGTGAGGTCCACCAATCCCAAAGGATCGGATACTTATCACCAGGTCACTATGAGTCTCAGAACTTATCCAATAATCATGCAGATGCCAATCCTTTAGTAACTAAAAGAATAAATATTTAATAATAAAAGGAAAAAGAAAGAAAGGAGTTTCAAAAAGTTAAGAGATCAATTATACATACAAATATGGTAAAGTTCTTTCAGTTTCATAGCAGTGACGGTGAAGCTAATGATTTGTAAAACTCTTTGTGGAATCAAGTTAAAAGGTTGTAGTCCAAAAGACAATGCAGGTTTAGAGTCTATTCAAGTCTTTCCATGCATTTCCAGGTTATTCCAAATAATTTTTGGAAGATCTTCATCTTATGACTTATACTTTCCCTTTTCAAAGTTTAACCTGACTAGAGATTAAAAGGATCAGGCCCGAAGCTCCCTTTATAGTTCTCTAGAAAGCTGACAGGCCTCTTCTCACAGCAGGACCTTCCCTGAGGAAGAATAGGCAGTGCAAATTGTTGCTTGGAAGCTAATCTTCTATTTCCTATACATACACAGGTAAACTAGTTGCATTCATGCACATAAGGCAATTAGCCATTCAAACTATCATGACAGTTCACAGGTGGGTTACTATCTGGAATTAAAAGTTTTGAGGCGAGAATAGGACAATAATATTATTATACCACAAGTCCCATCTAAATGATAATATTCTTTTTTGATCTCTGAGTCAATAGAATGCAGTAATGAAGCATTATAAGACAGGAACAGGATTTAGCATCTACAAGCTAATTAGATCACATGGTTAAACTTCTAACAAGATACAGGCAAACACAGACAAATATAGTTAGCATCTAGCCTTGATTGCTGCTACTACAAATAAATGGGTTAAATTATTGCTAGTTTAGTACATCTCTTTGAAATTCATACACAGGTAGGTTTGTCTTGATTACATTTCAGTGCCTCTTGTTAAGTTGTTATGGGTCATGCCCAAGTTAACCAGTCTGTCAGTGATATATATCTATAAAAAGTTTTGGCTAGCACTAATTGTGAGATTATTTCAGAACTACAGAGTGGCATTGCAAGTCACCTTTTAGCATGCTCAACAGCTACGTTTCAAATATAGATAATGCACCAAATCCATTCCTGGTTAACCTTCACAAAGGGAGCTGCACAGAGGATGAATCTGACCTATTTTATCCATATCTAAACATTAGGTCTGATTCTCCTCTGACTTAGGCCTTGTCTACACTTGTAGTGGTGTTCAAGGTATGTGTAGCTAGTTACAGAAGCAAAAGGCTGGATTCATCCACACTGCAGTGTGTAGCTTGACAGTGAAAAGCTCTAGCTGGGAGGAGGCAGCAGCAGCTCCCTGCTACCTCCCCTCAGCCATAGCCTTTCCCATTTGCCAGGGAAAAGTTTGGCATTGGGGAGGCAGCGAGATGCTACACTACTAAAAATAACAGTATTGATATAGGGGGCACTGCTTAGGTGTGTAGAGAGCCACATAGGGTACATAACCTAGCATTCTGTCATGTCTCTTCTAAGCAGTGCCTCACTTCTGCACTTTTGCTATTGATATCTGTGCTAACTGGGCATGCAATGTCTGCACTCTATATGCTGCTGCAATGGTAGATCTAGTTTTAGTATATGTGTACTTTTCATGCAGGAGGTGTGATTTCCATCCTGGGTAGATGTATAGGCACCAGCTTTGATCAAGCTAGCATGCTAAAAATAGAAATACAGCTGTGGTGGCATAGGCAGTGGGGCAGGTTAACTGTCTTTTGTACAATCCGGTTTGGGACTCTTAAGTACTGACTCACTATATCAAAATAACTAAGAAAGCACTATTCCAGACTACTTTGGTACATTTAATAAAAAATAGCCCATTTTTAGCTGGAGAATGGAAGAAGGTAACATTATTTTCCCTGATGCTGAACTAAGCGTTATTCAACCTTTTAAAATTATTTTAGTGTGTGGCTTTTTGCATAAATGTTTGAAAATGATCACATAAAATCAGTGTTAGGTTGCAGCTCAATCTGGTTTGAAATGAAGGAGATGTTAAAAATTGAAAATCAGGTTTTAAATTAAGAAAAAAACACTTCAGCCTAAACTGTGGTGCATCAGCATTAGCAGTGTGAGGCTGTCTGTGTCTATTATGTCTTTCTGTGTTGTTTCACTTCCTTGATATTCACTGTTCTCTATAATCATTACTCCCTGTTGGATTTCATGTAAATTCTAAACACAAGTGATATTTAGCTCTTTCAGGAACATTTCATTGTACAAGAGCCCCATGACAGGTGATACGACATTCCCAGTGCTCAGTGATCCACAGGTTCTTGCAACCTTATCTTTGAGCCCTCAGGGATTCAAAGCAGCATCCGCTGTTGAACTTCTCCTTTAATAGCTCTGTGAGAACCTATTCTAGGTAGTTTCTAATTAGACACACCCAGATGGCAGGAACTAAGCAGCTGTACTGCCAGCTTGGTGTGTATTTGGAGAAAAGTTTCTTTCCAGCACCCCATAGTTTTTCTTTCTTCTGTTGTTTCCATTTTCCCCCCTCATGTTTACCACAGAGTTTGAGCTACTCTAGCTGTTCTTTTACTTTTTATTCGTATATTATGAAAAGAACCATTCTAATATCAAGGGGCAGATTTAATCTAAGATGCTAAAATGCTGCTGTGCTAGGCAGGGTCTAAGAACCAAGAAGAAAATATTGGTTTCTTGTTTCTGAGATATTACTCTGAATGGAATTGTGAATTCAGTTTCAACACCTTCATCTTTAGTCTTTACGATGCAAAGTTAAGAATCTGCTATTGACACTTAGTGAACAATTCTGTCTGTGAGATATAAAGCTGCAGCTCACATTTACATAGCCGTGTTAGCTGTAGAGAACAAATGAAAGTAACAAGCAGGAGCGATCTCTAATGTAGTTGGTAAGGTAACCAGGTATGACTCTGAAAACACAGGAAGCAGCAGGAAGCTGTCATTTTTCATAGTTAGTTTTCACAGTAGAACCACAATTTCAATGCTTAACAGCATATGACAGTGAAAGGGCACCTAGACAGAATATTTACCTTACCCAGTCATTTGGCTGTCATGCCTTAGAGTATGTATCCCATGCTTCATTTACTGCAAACGTTGAAACATTTCACTCAACATCTGTGGTGATGACTGTTTTCATGACAAAGGGCCCACGCTAGTTCCGCGCACCAAAACGTCGTCACCACTTACTGGACAGAATAAGCTTTAAAGTAGAATACTCATTTATCATCTCTTGTATTTGTAGCACAACATTATTTTCTATCCATATTTCCAGATTATTAGAAAATAAAGCAAACAATATATCACCGTCAAGTGAACTGTAATTTTATTGTTGAATATGACTACATTAATTAAAATAATTTTTACAATGGTGCTTTATTACACATGTCATATTAGCTAATTAAGTGAGATTTTATAATGGAAGTTATATTTCAGCTTTGCCATGTAGGTCACAATCAAACATTCAAAGCAAACTTAGCAGAAGTAAGTGAATACTATAAACTTTTGGATCCTAGCAGCTAGAACTGGTAAGTGACAACAATTGTGACAGATTGAATGATAATAAGTATTTGCAAGCCACATGTGGTTTAGTGCATCCCAGACTATCAAGATATATGTCATTAGAATCCATGTTTTGAAATTTCTGGGCATTTTTGAACGTTTGATCATTTAATTTTCTAACAGCAGGCTGTGTGCCTCTTTGAAGGGGAATGTGTGACAGATAGTTGTATGCATAAGCTAAGTATTAATACATGGAAGTGTGGAATGTTTGGCAAACTGGTGTTTAGCCATATCACATCCATTGGAAAGGCAGATGGACATCAGAATTATAAGTATTGGAATTTGTTTCTGTCTCATTCTTCATTTATCATTATTATTAAATTATAAAAGCTAAAAATGGAACACACTCATCACCTACTTCATCTTCTTACTAGTGCATGGCTGTTGAGTTCCAGTGACAGGGCATAAGTATATAACTAATGTAAAAGTCAATCTTAGTACAAAACACAGAGATATTTAAGTAAATATTAGGTATAGGCAGACAGGATAGGGAGCGGGGTGGGAGAAAAAGCCCCTCTAAATAAATTCTAGAGCCAAATCCAAATTATTTTGGAAGGTATGAAATAGTTGGCTAGCTTTATTCTCTGTTGTTAGATATTTGCACATACTGCACTTGTGGCTTTACAGCTGAGACTGGTGCTAAAAAAATGCTGAAAAATCGTGAACAAAGGATGTTTTCCAGTGTTTCCAGCCTGACTGGAAGCTGAGGGTATTGGAAGTCTTCTTGAAAGAGCCTTTTCTCATGAGATTTCAAACTCAATTTTGAAGACTCAACAGATTTAGATAAGGTTTGGATTAGCTTTCAGACTCCCGAGGGCTTATCTGATTGAAACACAAACTCTGAACCTTCTGAGGTTCTCCTATCATTAGTAAAAAAATGTGAAAAATACTGTTCCTGCATGTACAGCAAAAAACTCTTACTGGGCCTGATCCAAAGCCCAGTGAAGTTAATGGAAAGACTCACCTTGATGGCAGCAGTTTTGCATGAGGTTCATAAGGTTATGATATGTCTACACTGTAGTCAAAGGTATAACTGTAGCTTGGGTAGGTATACCCACACTGGATTTAATCTAGTTTGCTAAAATAACAGTGAAGAAGGCGAATCATGGACCAACGTCACAAGTATGTACCCAGGATGACTGACTCTTACAGCCTGCATCGAAACCCACGTTGCTGCACTTTCACTGCAATTTTTAGCATGCTAACTAGATTAAAGCTAGCTCAGATACAGCTACCCAAACTGCAAATCACAACTCGGATTGCAGGGTCAACATAGCTTGAATCAGCAAAAGTAAAATTCTCTTAAGCTATGTCTACACTGGCAAAATTCAGACCTGTGATGTTCTGTCAAAACAGCGTTGCTTGTGATAGCAATGGTGGTAGCTGTAGTGTAACACAGGGTGTAGGTATTTTAACCACCTTGATTTAAGGGCAGGTGGGACAGTGGTAAAAATGCCTACACCTTGCCTACATTACAGCTTCCACTGTTATTACAAATGGTGAGGAATTATGGATCCATTTTTTACTAGTGTAGGGTACTTAATAGACATCCCATCGCCATTCTCTGACAGTGCCCACAATAATAGCAGCAGTGAGCTATTCAAATGGGATCATAACTAAGCAGTTTCTCATTTTTATTTTGCCCTTTAAAAATAAAATAACAAGGAATGTAAATGAAAATCCAAGCTTATTATGAATGTAAAGTCACCAAAGTCAGGGAAAGAAAAAAGATCTCAAATTCAGCCGTCAGTTACATCAATGTTATTTATTTGCATTAATTAATCCTCCTTTTATTCGAGGCTTCCAGCCCTTTCATTTCCTCCTCTTGCTCCCTTCCTTACGTTCTTTTCTTAAAAATAAGTTATTGGTTATCTGATTAAATGTTAATTAGTGACTTCAGTGCGACTGCATGCATGAAACTGAGGACATAATACTGCCCAAGGAATTTTTAATAAATCAAATATATAATAAGAAAAGAAAACCAAAGTGGTGTACAGCCTTTAACATAATAACCTAAAAATCCGAGCACGTTTTCAGGAATCACAGTCTCTCCATAAGCACATGAGGAAAGCAGAGCCTGGGGGTGAAGTTATGCTGGTAGGATGTCGCTTCAAATTTAAATTTAATTTGATTAAATTCACATATACAGAGATTAAAGAGAAAATAAAAATAAAGTAAGTACAGGTGTGGATTGAAGTTTTCAGTGAACTTAATTATGAAATCTGAATCAATACCCTGCACTTGCTTTGCTCTTCTTATATTAAAACTTAAAACACACTCTTAGTTTGACTATTTTTAATTCAATTATTTAAGGTTTGTGTGGTGTGTTCTGATGTACTTGTTTCGTTAGTTAATGAGTATAAAGGGCTTTGAAGAGGAAATGGCCTGTGTGAATACTAAATAAATATTAGGGATTAGTTTTTGTTTAGATTTTGCTAGTAACAGATTTATCTGTATGCATTGAAGGTGGAATTCACACATGGTACAGAGGACACAGCTTATGGAACCATGCATAGAAGCATCAAAAGGGTGAACTGCAGGTAGATTAACTGAATGGAGTGTCTATGTGTGTCATCCACACACCCCGTGTAATTGGGGTCATAGCTGCTATTTCAGCCCATGGAGACTAGAATACCAGCCACATGGGAGAAGTTCAACCCTGGCCCTCGACTGAGTAATGGATTTCACTTATATCTTCTAGAATAATTCTCTATAATCTCATTATAATGAACAGTGCTACAGGGAATGCCCAGCCGCAGTGAACAACATTTTTACAACCCCTCCCACCCCAATAAACAGATAATTACAATAATATTGTCCAGTCTGCTGTGCTATCAATCACTTCTCTGGAGTCACAGGGCTTCATCCAGCTTCCACTGAAGTCACTGGGGGGTGTCTCTCCATTGACTTAATTAGAAGTTGGTTTGGGGCCCATATTGAAGAGGAATAGGGATAAAAGATGTGTCAGCATTTCAGCACATTTGTTGTTGCTTACTGAAGCTTCATACTGTTCTTGATGGTAAGGGATGAGTGTGCAATGTATCATTCTAAACGTGCCTACATTAGTTCACGATTTGGTGACTCTTCTTCAGTTACAATATGCCATATGGTGTCACACAATCAGGAGTTCACACAACAGCCCTCCATTCCTATCTGCCATGCTAAAAATGAAGCAAACAATTGTGAAGCCTGTTGCTCCGATTCTGTCTTTGACAAGCCCCACAACACAGACAAACCTCAATGTATCCGCTAGGAGAGGACCTCAGTCTCCATGGTCATCAAAGAAAAATTATCGCCATAGGAAATACCTTACCGTAACAAGTTAAGGCCTCATAAATTCCCCAAATTTTGTTATACCAAGGATACAATTTAATTAGCAAACTGCAAGTCTATAGTGCTATCCAGATTATGTGCTAGGTCAGGTATTGCTTCATTTACCACCATGAAGCTATCTCTGGGTGGTATTTGTAATATATGACATAAACAGTATTGCTGGTGGTGGTGGATGTTCCTATAATTTTGAAAATAGTAGTATTGTATATTCTACCCCCGTCTCTGGGCCCAGTGAAGAGACTAATATTTCCTTCTGGTGTTGGAAGCCCAAACACTGCAACATTGTATTGCTGCGTAAAAATCAGAAAGCAAAACCAATGAGAGAAAACCTGACCAGTCAAGGTCCAGCAGCCAACCTTGAGTGAAGCAGAACAAGTATAATAAATTGCTTAAACGATGAAAAGTAAAATGAGATTTTGTAAATAAAATAGTTCATTTCAGCAGATCAACTTTCTATTAGTAATATTGGTGAGGAGTATTTGTTTTCAATATGGTTTATCTTGACTGTATCCTTTAAATGAGAGTTGCCCCAGGTCCTCTGTGACTTCTACTTTCAACACTTAGTGTATGTGGCATATTGTCAGAGGAATTGCTGGGTCTTTCATATCACAGTCCCTATAAATGTCACTCACTAAATACTCTCAGTCACATTCACATTGATTAAAAAAGGCAAAAAATATGTAACTTCTACGTCTTTATTGTAATCCAAAATCATCGCAATACAAGTGAGGTGCTACTTAGCAAATTACAGGCACACTGTTACGTAACAAGATCCAGTGGTGGGAAGCTGAAGCTAGACAAATTTAGACTATAGAAATAAGGTGCAAATTTTTAACAGACGAGGTTATTAATCATTGGACCAATTTATCAAGGTTTGAAGTAGATTCTTAATCACTGGCAATTTTAAAATCAAGATTGGAAGTCTTTCTGAAAGATATTCTCTAGTTCTAACAGGAATTAATTCAGGGAAGTTCTAACTTGTACAAGAGGTCAAACAAGATGATCAAACTAGATGATCACAATGGTTCCTTATAATCTGGTTTTATAATCTATGAATATGTAAAGCTATATCATCATTTGCTTAAATCATATATTTTTTCCAGTATAATAATAAAAAAAGTGTAAGCCAAGCATTCCTCCTCTGAGCCAGAGATACTGGCCCAGATTCTCTCAGAGCTTAATCTCTCTTCTGCCACCCAGGTCCTTTGATGTTAATTGAAAACATTATCTTGTTAAAGAAGAAAAAATATTGAATGACCTGGGAGTCAACCTGTGAGTTATAAGAGACTATGCAGGGGCCCTTTTTTCTTCTTATGTGCTGATCTAGGTATGGGAGAAGGAAACATTTCTGTGGTGGGGGCCACAGGTGGTAACAGAAGTATCAGAGATGGAAATCGTTTAGAGTCTGTCTAAGCTGACATTGCATTGCATTGCATTGCATTGCATCTACATCCTTTTTTGACATTGTTGTAGCTATCATAGGTTTAGCATGATTTCAGTGTCTAGTGTGGATGGAGATATTTTTAAACATCTATGCAAGCAAAAAACGTTCTATAGGCCTGTGCTTTTTGACTGGTGGGATACAATCCCTGAATGCAGATGGGCCATGAAAGGAAATCAGGATCAGGGGGCCAAGAGGTGTTGAAAATGGTATTACAACCTAAAGGAAAGAAAATCCCACTTCCTTGCCCTTCAAAGTTGGGTATTGTCCATCAGCCATTTGAAACATTTATCACTTTTACTTTTACCCTTTCTTTATAGTAAGGGCTTTGGGGAAAAAATGACTTTGAATAAAGGGATGCTAACTTGAAAAGTTTGAGAAACACTGGTTCAGACTCTTCCTTGCATTTGTGTAACATGCTCTCAAATTTAATACTATTTCGAACTGTGTTGCCAATACATAAAAACTTTGTCATAATCACAAGTAATTTAAAATAAGAGAGGCACAGTATAAAGTCACACTGAAGTTAAGTTATGACATGGTTCAACTTTCCAAGCTCAACAGCACACGCTTTTTAAACAATAAATATCTTTAGCCTTCTATTTTTTAAAAAAAAACACAACCTGTTAATGCTATTGCTCATTGTTAATCAATGGGAGTTTTGACTGATGAGTCCATTGTGTGTATCTGTACAGTATAATCTGGATCAAATACCATTTTTCTCCATGTTGAATCAGCTATCTAGGACACAGATAGTCAGATTTTGGAGGCTAGGCATACACATAATTCATAGTCTGGATGGGGAGTTCTGTGGGGGTCTTGGCTAATTTTGCTTTAACTGGCCTTTGATTCTAAGTCATTTCCAGTTTTTATCAGTTTGAGAATAAGCTCTGAAATAAATTGCGTATGATAAAAGTCCCTTATTTGTCCTTTACCCCAACATGTTTTCATGTAAAGATGCTTAATGGCCTTTAGCAACATATATGCTGTTAAACATGTCACTTGTGCATCCAATTTTCTGACTAGTGAAACGTGCATTCTCAAAGTCATATTATTTCACTTGTTTGTTTACTCCAAAGGTTCAATGCTCGTTTATACTAGGGCCCCTTTAAGCTACTCTGGCAATGTAAAAGGACCTTAAAATGGGTGCAAATTATATTTATATATCATTTTAAAGGCTCTTTATGCTGCCAGAGTGGTGTAGAGGAACCTTAGTGAAAACAAGAATTAGGCCCTATGCACTTTATGTGTGAGTGTGTGAGTGATAGAGAGAGAGAGAGAGGACAGTGGGTTCAAAAAGTTCCATACATTCATTAATCTTTCTCCTCAGTTATGTATAGTTATAATTTTTAAGTGATGATTTAAAATAACATCAAATCAGCAAAGCGTGTACCATTTTTCTTTCTAATGTTTAGATCAATCTCATGACAGTGCTGAATTTGATAAGCAGAGAGAGAAACATTTTTAAAGTATCTTTTAGACATATCAGTGGGTAGACATTCCCACCTAATACATAAATGATAAACTTGAATTGGTGGCATTTTTCTTTGTCTTTGACTGCATGCAGGTTTCAGGGATCAGTTTTGAAGACAGTGAAGGGACTACATCTCTGTATGTTGTTTAGCAGGGAAATAGAGAGTGACGGTGAAAAGAGCAATGGCTTTTTGCCACTTCACTAGAGCAGCAAAATAGCTTTGTTTCAGCCTGTCACACAGACATGCTTCTGGTCAGCAGACGGGAATATAAAACAAAATACTATCTAAATGTTTTGATCTTTTTTTTTATTAAGAAAATATTTACTTTTTTAACCTCAAGTGTAGAATCATAAGTGATCATCTCAGTTTAATATTCCTTTCTCTGACCTGCTGCTGTGATTTCTCATGTATTCTGAACTAATTCTGTGTATTGAACTTCCATTGATGTCAATGTACAATGTCCAGTACAGAGCACAGCAGCTCTAAAGTGCAGATGGTAGGGAAGAATGTTGCCCTAAGTGAATACAAGTAAGGAAAGTAGTTAGAAAATGATGACAACAAGAAAATGATGAAAACAAGCCACTCTGACAATAATTCTTCCTTTGAAATATATACTTTGACTGGTATCTACCTTTAAATAAACATTAACACAGAATTAATAAACGTACAGGACACAGATAAAATAGAAAACAGGCAGATATGGATTATTAAATAGAATATCTGAATGAGAACTGAGGAGTTTGTATGTTGTATGTTCCATATTCTTCTAGGAAAATGGCACCATCTGATGGTATGAAACTTACCTTGTAAAAGGAACTGTTGAAAATTATAATGAATACCTTGTTGCTACACTGAACAAGAATATTTTATTGGAAGAGGTGGGAATCAACTCATAAGAGAAGGAAACTCAGAATAGTTAACTATATAATCACTACATTTTGAGTGGGTGTTGTATGATGCTAACATGAGTATTTGTTGTGCAATAAATGCCACTTAAGTAAATATTTCTATATCGACTAAAATATAAAATAATTTCTCAGGCATTTCCTTAAGCCATCTACACAAAGCTATGAATAAATAATACAGGAATAAAGTGGCTTAGTTTTGTCTGATCACAATATTCATCATTGCCAATGAAGAAGAGACAGAAAATCAGAAGAAAATATAAAACTCAATTGCAGAGTTGCTTTATAAAGTCTTTTCCCAAAGACTTTATGATTCCTGTAATACTAACTTCTGTATTTTAAACTCTTTGATCATTTCTTATCACATGTGTGACATTGTTTAGGAAAGAGAAAAAGACATGAGTGGATAAAAAACAAATGAAGAAACAACAACAACAACAACAAAAACCCAGATACTAATTTTGGTAGTTTAAAAGAAAAATTCCAGCCCCATCAAGATTTGGATTATAGGATCAGAACCAAAATATAACATGCTGTGTTTATGAAGCTACACTGTGGCTTCAGTTGAAAATAATTGTAATATGAAGTGCAAAATCAGTCACCTGAGATCCCCAACAGACCAAAGAATGTAATAGAAACACACTGAAACTGACAAAGAAAATTAATTAAACATTTTTACATAATGGTCAAAGAGTGTATTCCCTCATTCACAACAACCTCCACACGCATACCAAATTTCATGGAAACCAGACTCTGTTCTACATCTCATATTTAACTTCTTTAACCATGAGATGAATGAGAATATTTTCTTCACTGTCTGTCTATACACTTCTTCTTAAGTAGCCCCAATCCACATGAATTACCGTTAATTTCATTTTCCCTTTTGATGTTAGAAAGAGCATGGTGCACCTGTAGAGAAATTCAAAATGCACAAATTAAATGTCAAACCATTAGAAGTAACCGACAATGCTTAGATTTCGTATTAAAATTCCAGCTTGTTTCGAGTGTCACAGTAATGCTATTTTTTCCAAGCATCTTGGAATGAAGTCTGTTGTTAGTAATGGATGTCATGGGACCATAAACATGGACAGATTAACTAGTAGAGCTGTGACAATCAATTTTCGCACAATACACTCCCAGGAAACTTGATTTCTTTTGTTCAGGTTTGCAAATGGGTTGAAAAAAATTAAATTTGTCAATAAAAATTTATTAAATTTCACCATAATAATAAAACCAAAGGGAGGAGGCAAAGAGAGGAAACAAGGTATTTTGGGACAGAGGAGGAGAATGTCAAAGACTAGAAGTAATGCATGCTGGTGAAGAGGACAAAGATATAAAGGAGCTTCTGTTTATTGCAGAAAGTGACTTGGGGAAAGCAGCAGATTGCTGGTGCGACTTTCCATTGACTAGGATCTGGGCAAAGGCCAGCAGTGGACCTCTGAGCTGAGAGAGAACCAGGGAAGGGGATTGGCTGAATAATCCTGAGGAAGGATAGGAGGCCTAAGAGGAAAATGGCCAAGTGTAAAAAGAGGGCATGGGGGAAAGTAAAACAGGAATGGTTGAGTTTGGATCAGACAGCCACTTCAGTGTTGAGGGCATCAGGACAGAGTACACGGTAGCATGAGGTTATGGCATATTCAGCACCAGGGTACCTCATCCAAAGGTGGTGCAATTGTGTCCCTGCAACTAAAGGGAAGCACTCTATAAATGCTTGCATTCAGAGGAAGAGACTGAGTGAAGTACCATTACGCCTCAGAGAGGACAGAAGATGGTCAGGAAGTTGGGAGGAAAATGTGGGTTTTCATTTTGTTTGGGCTTTTTATATTTAAATAGGGGGACTTTTTTGTTTGAGTTAGGGTTAAACCAACTACTGAAAGGGTAGGGAAATTGAGGCATAAATGTTTTCAGACATCAGGCAATATAGCAACTCCTCCCCACCACTACCTGCATGTGTGTGAACTCATCGCCCATCTGTCCTGAGGAGTTCCACAGATGTAAGTAAAGAGGAAGTAGTTCTGCTGCAGAACTACTGGTGAATGTTCTATTGTACTACATTATACATCTCTTTTATGGGATATTTAGCCTGTATTTGTTTGCCCCAAATCTTTGGCAGTTAAAAAAGAAAAACAAACCATAAATAAAATGTTGCAGTATGCCTGAGGCCTGTTACTAAGTTTAGCTTGCTATTGTGTGATTCATTTCTCATTTCAGGGGTCAGTTAAGTTGGGAAGTGAAATTGTAACTCTTGAGAAAAAAAAATGGTTATCAAAAAAGTTTTGTTTAGATTTGAAATAGCAACATTATTCAAATGGTTCCCTAAAGATTTCCTAGGATTTTCAAACACTGTCAATGCTGGCTTAAGCTAGTTTCCACTGAAGTCAACAGTAAAGCTCCCAACACAAGTGCTTTTGAAAATATCACCTGAGGCATTCAGGATAGTTGTCACAGCAGAAAATGCTTTTGTTTGTTTGTTTAAGTGCAATTAAATAGAGATAGAGGAAGTGATTCATATAAAATAAAAACTCCTTCAGACCTTCATGTACATTCCAAACCCAGGCAGAATGATCTGTCAGGATGAAAAAAGGTCTTAAATATGCACATCTGCACTTCCCACTGAAGACTAAAATATTTAAAAAATAGGTTGTTTATTTCACAGCCATACCAGTACCAAGAAGTATTGTCTCTGTCATTGAAGAGCCTGATCTTGTGAGAGTTCTGGACCATAAAGGTTGCATACGTTTTGGGTAAACCTTAGATAGTTTAGATGATTAACTGATTGAACTTTTGAATATTTGGAGAGTCAACTATACAGAATTGAAATGTCAGTATCTCCACAGTCATTTGGAAAGTAAATCATTTTAAAGTTTACTATATGAAGTTTGAAATGATATCAAGCTTACATTCTTATCCCATCATACTGGGCAGATATGGGCATTTCAGGAGACATCTGGTGTTTGAAAGGAAATGGAAACTAAGTTATAAGCAGAGATGGACTGACAATTCCACAATGCTTGTGCTATTTAAGGGCATGATCCTGCATCATTGAAGCTAATGGGAGTTATATCACTGACTTCAGTGGAAATAAGATCAAGCCATAAATGTAGTGATTCTAAGAGGTGCAATAACTTTTTAACACCCTCCTCCCAAGCAATACTAAACAGCAGTTTAGGACAGGAAGTGATAACAACACCAGTTGAAAATACTGAGGGAATTTATATAGGCAGAATGTAATTACCAGAGTTGAAATATGGCTAAGACACTGCTACGATAGCAAAAAGTGCTGTGGGATCATTCAAGTCCACCAGTCTGATTTGAAAGATGACACTTTGGACAGTACAATGGTCCATAGCAGAATGTTGGGGTATTGGTTCAGTACTGATCCACAGAAAGAGCTGCATCTACTGAATCATCAACACCATTTCCTGCAACACCCAGTAATTTCCTTGGGGACTCCCAACCAAGTAATCTCTAGGGCCTGGCCTTACTTAGTTTATAAATTCTGCAGTCACAGCTCTATGCAATGTCATTGCAGGCCATCCCACATGCATTGATGCATATAATGCACTAGTGATTTGTTTGTAAACAACGAAAATTGTTCTCTAGGCTCTTTAACTGTTACTCTAGCATCCTTTTACACCAGCATTCAAAATTTTCTCTTTTCCCCTGAGAAAAAGAATTGCCTGCTCCCTATAGTGTTCTAGCAAGGCTAATTTATTCTGTATTTATTTCAGACATCTGGCAAGGATCTGGCAAAATCGAGACAGTCAACAAGTATGTTTAGGTACACATAAGGATCTGATTCTAATAATTCTAATTGCAGATGTGCAGGCTGGCATTTTCAGAAGCACCTATTAATTTTGAGGTCCCTCCAATTTTGGGGTATTCAGTTAAAATTCCTAGTGCCTGAAGTTGGACAGCAACAACTTGGGATGCCCATAATTAGTAAATACCAAAGAAAATTTATATCCCAGTGCCCATCACCAGAGTAATTTGAACTACTTTGATTCTGACCCCTTCTGCATGGGGAGTTATTGCCGTGATAATATTTGCCATGCATTGGAGGTGTCTTTTCCCCCTTATCAGGAACATTAATCACATCAGAATGGCTAAAGATGTCCCTTGTTGTGCTTCTTACATGCCTTAGCAATAACAGATTTTTTTTTCAATAACTATAACAATTTATGCAATCCTATGTGGGGCTATACCCAAGCCCATGGAGATTAATACTGTAACTTTCTAGATCTTGCTGATTCCATGTTTCCTTACAAAACTTTGTAGAAGAATGCTCCAAATACACAGTATCTTATAGTGCTATCGTCTTTTATTGTGGTTCTTTGACTCCTCTTGACAGTAGTCAATAATGTCCTCAAAGGTGTGCATGTTAGAGTTTTGAAGAGCAGAATTTGCCACTTTAACTGTGCGGTGTCAATTGTTATATTTTGATGTTCTGTCCAGTAAACATTTCCGAATTCCATTTAGCAAATACGTTGTTTCTTCTGGTGTACGATAAGTGCTAGAGCAACACATCTTAAAGCAGTTTACAAACATTACTGAATTGAACCCCTCAATGGCTTTGTGAGGTAAAAGTATGAATATTTATAATTACCATTTTGCCAATTAGGAAATTGAGGTACAAAGAAGTTAAATGTCTTGCTTAAGGTCACTTTGGGGAAGAATTAGTAATAGAACACTAGTATCCTCATTTCCTGTATCCCAGCCCTGTGCCTGAACCACAAGCCAATTCTTGTGGCCTTAAAAGCTGCATGTAGGATGATAAAAGGGAGTAGAGAGCACGTTTTTGACTGACTTTTTTGTGTAGACTATCCTACCAAATATATCTGGGAATTTTGTTCCTCCAATGAGACACTGACATTCTCTTTAAATCATTGGGCCTTCCACTGAAAAATGTTGTGAAGACTCTGATTGGGCATCACACTCTAGAACTCTGCCAGATTCATAGGAAGTTTGGGATTTGTTTTTAATTCATTTTTATTGTCCAATCCTTGTGCTGCATCCAGTTAGCGGGGTTAACGTAAAGAAAGGAGTCACTTTCTTGCATAAAAAGAAATCAGACTAGTCAACTGGAAGAAGAAAGAGAACAAAATACCCAGACACAAGTGCCTGGTGTCACCTGAGTGAGAGATATTTGGAGGCTATAGAATCATGGGCTCACCCATGTTTTTCTGGGTCCATCTGAGTTTTAGTGACCTCCTCCCTGTACACCAATATGCTCTCCCTCTGGCCCTGTACAGCAGTATAATAATAGTTGTGGTAGCATTTACACAGCATTTTCCATCTTCCATTAGAACTTTACAACTATTAGCTAATTAACTGCCAACCAGTCCTGTGAAGTAGATAAGGATTATTATTACTAATAACATTAATTTATATTATGGTAATTTCCAAAGGCCTCAGTCAAGATTGGAGACCTGCTTTGCTGGATAGGGTACAAACACAAATAAAGAGAGCATGCCTGTCTTGGCTATGTGGCCAAGAACTTAGCAGGATTCAGAAATGGGATTGGACATTAATATGGATAGCAAGAATAGCCAGAATCATGGTGGTGTGTAGATTACAGACACTGTTCGTCTAGCTAGCATGAGTATAAATTGCAGTGTACGTGGCGAGGCACAGTTTAGGTGGGTAGAGCCCTACAGATCTGGACCCCTCTCGTATGGACCCTATGCAGGCTCTCTATACACCTGAGCAGTACCTCCTACGTCTACTGTGCTGTTTTTATCTGTGTAATGTCCCATGGCTGGAGCCTTTCTCTGTTGCAGTAAAAGGCTCTGGCAGCAAGGAAAGGCTATGGCAGGGGAGAGGCATTAGGGAAAGATTCTGGCAGCTCCTTGCTGCTGGAGACTTTCTCCACGGCCTCCTTACTGCCAGAGCCTTTCATTGCTGAGTATAGCTACATACCTCAGTCACAAATGTGCACGCACCCTGCCATTCACTATGGTGTGTAGCTACACATGTAGTTCCTATACTTCACAAACCACTGTAAGCGTAGATATAGCCAAAGTTAATGTCAACCAAAAAATGATTCCATGAAGCTCCCTGCAGTTCATCATGTAAGAACGGGGCTTTAGTTTTTATTATTATTATTATTTTAAAGGGGCACATTCCCCTTTTCCAGCTGCTACCTGGTTGGAGAACAGAAGAAACAAGAGGATAGGAAAATTTCCTATGGAACTGAATAGAAAATGATCAATGTAATCAATCTACACAAGATGACATTTTCAAAGAATATTCCATTTTAGAACAGATTTGTACAGTAAAATCCTATTGTCCCTCTATTACATTGCACTTAAAGTGGTAGGTAAGCCACCAAGGGAATGTTAGCATTAAATTAAAACAAAATCAACACCTGCCACCAATAGTATATGCTGTCCTGTGCATGTCTCATGTAATAGTCATGTAATAGTCAGCATTGCTTTCTGATTGTAATTTTGCTTGTTACCATGTGAACATCATGTCTAAGTTTGCCTCTCAAAAGGCTTAGCAGTTTGCAGGTGGAAAGGAAAAAGTGAGGAACCAAAAGCAGAATTATCAGATCATATTTCAAACTCAAAGGAAGGTCGTGCTGCATCTTTTATAAAGGATTTAGCTGAAAATCTTAAGTAGCTGGTAACAGAACAACTAGCAGGTTTAGAATCAATATCCCTGAGGAACTTGCTTTTGTGTATTGGTCCATGAATAATATTGCTTAATATGTCTTGAGATCTTACGTACATTAATATTTAACTTTGAGAAGGCAGGAAGGGGGAGAAAATGAAAGATAGAAATGAGAACTTCTGGCAAATAGAAAGATAATTGTTGTGATAAAAAGCAAAAATGACTCCTTTCTTTACGTTAACCCCACTAACTGGATGCAGCAGAAGGATTGGACAATAGAAAATGAATTAAAAACAAACCCCAACCTTCCTTTGAATCTGGCAGAGTTCTAGAGTGTGATGCCCAATAAGAGCCTTCACAACAGTTTTCAGTGGAAGGCCCATTGATTTAAAGAGAAGGTCTCATTGGAGGAACACAATTCCCAGATGTATTTAGTAGGACAGTCTACACAAAGAGGTCAGTCAAAAATGTGCTTTTCTTTCATCTGTATCTTCTTAACTACTTGTTGATTTGTATTCAGCAACAAATTTGTATATGAGCATCTTCTGCCTGGCCATGAAACCGTGTGAGCCCCAAACTAAAGATGCCTGAAGCCTTCATAAGGAAATCCAAAGCAGGCAAAATCCCTTGACTTGATTTTCAGAAGGTGCTAAGCATCCATGCTCTTAAAAGCTGCCTCCTCTAAGGTGTCCTGAATTGGACAAAATCTAGGTTTGGATGATATTGAGCTAAGTTTGGAAATATTGGTCTAAGCATATGAACCCAAACAAACAAAATTAGCAAAAAGGGTCTGGCAAAACCCCTGTGACTCAGAACCAATGGATTTTATGCAACTCTAGCCCAGAATTGCAAACTTTATTTATCTGGGGCTCCCAAGTGGCTGATATTTGTATTCACTTTCAAAATCTGGACTAAACAGTTCAAACAAAAAAACAAACCAACCTTCAAGCACACTGCTTATATATCATGCAAATCACAAATAAAGCCTTAAAAATAAAAAAATAACTGCCACATAGTATGGTTGAATTTATTTCAGACTCATATTTCTTTCTGTGCTTTGTAAACCTGCAGTTATCTCACTATTAAGTAATGTGTAAATTATTTGACATTTGAAACTCAGCCATGAACAGCTTTACACATTAAAGCAATGAACATTATACTAAGCTTCCTTCTGCACTCTTTGTGTCACGTCTATCATTTTGGGTCGGTTTGTCACAATTTAAAAGCCTTTGTCACACCTTCAAAGTCTCCAGTGAGTTACTAGATGGGAAAAGTATGTGCTGGTGCCTAAATGGTTTTAAAATATTTCATCCATTGGTATTCTTTCGTCTGGTACTAGGATGATGGCATGGATTTTGAAAGGCATTCAGTGAATAGTAATGAATGCTATGCATCTGAACATCATTACAACCATCTAACTGCATTAATATTCAACTGCCAAGCATTAATTCCAGTATATTGCGGGCCCCACTCAAAAGACTATGTGGTAATCACACAGTCTCTCTGCAAGCTTGCTGAGAAGCATGTTTTGATCATGTTGCGGCTGACGCTGCTTTATGGAAGAGGATTGTGCCTTTGTTTTTATTCTGTGCTGTGCATTTCCTCCACAAAATTAGAAGGGCTAGAGCCACAAAAGGATTTAGGAGTCCAACTGCTACTTTAGGTGCCTTAGGACCAAAATTTAGATCCTCAAAACCCTGGCTAAGTTGCTGCCTAAACCAGTAGGCACCTAAGTTTTTACCAGTGTCAAGCAGCTCAGAGCCTATGTCCAAGTGGGATCCTCAGTCTCCTCCCCAGCCTATCTGGCCTACAGGGCCCAGCGTGGTAGGCACTCTCAGGACTAACTTGCACAAAACACTGCCGAGGAGGAAGTGATGCTCCTCTTATACTTAAATATTAATTTCAGCAGGAACTGGACGTTGCTTCTCCCAAGTCAGTGAGCTAACCACTGGGCTATAAAGCCATTCTTACTCACTCTTTCAGCCAAATGGCTATTAAAATATATTATAAAAAGTTGAAACCCTATAGCCACAGAGGTGATGGGCCATGACTGTCACCTTTTTTTAAGTAGTCATCTCTCCCTCTGTATTATACAAGCCTGGGCTTTTAACAAGAGTTTGTGGCTGCCACTAGACAGCAGAGTGCCTAATATTAAATGTTTCAACGATGAATTCAAGTCCCCTTTATGGATCTAGCCCTAACTCTACAATTCATCAAGGTAGTTAAGCATATGCCTAACTTTTAGCATGTGTTTAGTCCCACTGAAATTAATGGGACTACTTGTGTTTAAAGCTGGGCGTGTAGTTAAGCCATTTGTGAAATCAGGACTTAATGCCTTATCACTCTGGTCAGGATGATAAAAACAAACACAAAGTCAAATCTAGATTTCTTTATTCCTTTCTTTTTGAAACACCTATCTGAGTGGGAGTGAGGTATTTTTGGCTTTTCCCTCATTTAAAGTACACAAGCACTAGTGCCATAGTCCACAAGTTGAGAATGGAGGGGTAAAATCACTTTGAAAAGGCATCTATTTTAAATGATTGGGTATCAAAGTTAGTATTTGCTTCTTGGATCTTGTGCTTCTCTCCCAGTACATTATTTCTAGCAGTTCTTTATACCCAGCTATTTCTTCATGTGCATTTTGGGTATAGCTTATTAACTGCTATTTTGAGCTCCTCGTTTTCTTCAGACATTCAATTGATGTAAACATTATGGCAGTCCAGGGATTGTGTGTACAGCTAGATTATTTCATAAATAAATAAATAATCTAAACTAATAAAAATAATTAAATTAAATAATTACTCAAGGAGACAGAGTCACTTATAGCTAGAGAATTTTTTAGTGGCTTATATTTGGCTGATCACAACAGAAGACTAAAAATAAATGCCTAACTGGTCTCTAAACAATACAGCTATCTAAAAATAAAGGCCCTAGTATGTTATTTTATTTTTCTCCCCTTCCCCCTGCCCAGTTACCATCCTCCAGGGGGAAAAGGGGAACTGGCCTCAACAATTTGCAATACAGAAACATTGTTATAAATTTATATCTCTGGTAGTGAGGTAATGGGTTGACTCTTAAGTGTTCAGCCTGATTTACCCTTTAAACTATTTGGGCCACATTCTTCAAATTTTGCCATGAAATTTGTTTTGTATGCACAGGACTAACAACGTGCAAAGAAATCCAAAAATGAGTGTTTTGCAGACGTCATCAGAGTGTACTTGTGCTGCAGCCTAACAAAGCCTGTTGTGAACTCCAGCCTCCACATTCCCTGGTCTGTTGGCAGTATAAATCAACTTGTGTTATTCTAGCGATATTAGAAATAGATGTGGTCATGCACTAAACACTGAGACTTGCACTGACTGCCTCTAGCTGCTGGTGCACTGAACGTATTAGCAAAAGGCTGCCATTCTTCATCAATTATAACAGGGAATGGCAGCATTGCTTTTGTGGACATGGCTACTTCTGACAGCTGAGAATGAAAAAAAAATTATATTCAGCGTGCTGTCTGGAATGCAAAACAGGAGAAGTGTACGCTTCCCCGATTGTGTCTAGTATTCAAGATATTGATGGAGCCGGCAAGCTTGTGTTATTATCAGGGCAGCACAGACATGAATGCATAAGCTAGAAATAGGCCTCTCTAGGTAAAATATTCCTTCCTCACATAATTTATGTAGGAGTCAGCTTCCAGAGTATATCTTCAGAACATATTATTGGTAATTTTTTCTATAAAAGATAAACCCCACAAGGGCAATGTCAGCATCTCTCTTTACAGATGCACACATTTTCACGATGCTGGAGCTTTGCTAAAACTGTCAATGACAGGTCAGGGGAATGTGTTTTGAGACTGGGGGCCTCCTGATCTGAATTGCAATGTAGTGCTGCAGTGAGTCATAAATTTACACTCTCCTTTTTCTAAAGAGGGAAGAAAAAAAAAAAGGGTAGGCAGGTTCTGATTAGGTTTTGCTTGAGTTCGGAAATGAAGATGGACATTTCGTTGTCAGCCTGCTATTTTGGGAAATACCGAGGGAAAATATTGTTGCAAGTGTTAGACTTCTGGGCTACCATTTACCTTCTAGCCCCCTGCCCTTATGAAAAATATAAAAACTTGCAAACTAATGCATGATTGGTCTGATTTTTCAAAGGTGCTGAGCACCCACAACTCACAGCATTGTTGGAAATATATGTATACATGTAGAAGGGAAGAGTTTTTATAAGTCAGGTGATGATGTATCTTTTAAACCTCCAGTAGAGCCAGTTGCAACTGGGGAAAAAAAAAAACAAACAAGCATACATAAATAGCTGACAACTGAAGGTCTAATAGTACAGTCCTTACACATGGTGATTATTGGAACTAGTCATCATGAGCATAATATTGACTAAACGATGTAGATAATTGTTTAGACTACACTCACAGTTCATTTTTTAAAAACGTTCAAGAGACCAAATAACCAAACTTTGCCAAATTTCTTGTCTTATATATATGTATTGGCTAACGGTAAGCACTACTACCACAAGTATAGGTTGCAGAAATGAGCCCTAAAATATTAGAGGTATAATTACCATCATATTATGTGAGCGCATGTTAGTGCACTAAACAATTTGACTTTACATCTGTTACATAGTGTTTGTTTTCTCGTTTTCTTCCCCAGGGAAAAGCATTTGTATATATGTTTCTATGTATTTATGTTCGGAGAAGGCAGGACAAATAAATTCCACTTTGAGATTTGTGGTGATCCCTAGGTTCTGGGGGATTCATTGTACATCTTGGAGCAACACCCAAGAAAGTTCCATTTCCTGTACAGACAAACTTTACCCTTACTGTAGAGAGATCCATTGTGCTAAAAGAGTGAAGTTGTGGACCAATTATCCCAGATTTTTAAGCGATCTTTTAGGTACCCTGAACTCAGGCCATGGAACACTTTGAACATAAGGACTGAGACCTTAAACCACATTCACAATTCTCTGGGAAGCCAATGTAGAGAGTGAAGGACAAGTTTGATGTTCTCATGGTAGCCTGGGTTACTAAAGAGATGCCCTATAGCATTTGATCCGAGCTGGAGTTACCTTAGAACTGAAGACTTCAGGACCAAGTTTATCACATTGCTGCAGTTCAGCTAAGTGATGAAGGCGTGAATAACTGAGACCATGTCCTTGGTCCTTTAGAATAGGATGGGATCTTCTAGCCAACCAGAGATGATAGAAAACATTACTTGTGGATTCTGCTATGTGAAAGCTTAGCATCTGCAAGGAATGCAGACTACTCCTAGACTGCAGAGTGAACTGTTCAATTGTGGATGTGTACATCCAACCAAAGGAGGCTGCACTGTTGCTGCAAACTCTTGAAAATTCTTTCTTATGCCCCACCAGCATCACCTCTGCCTTGTTCGGGCTCATCTTCAGCCAGTTCTTCATTTATGAGCTCACCTCATCTAAGCACTGGGCCATGTTGGTGGTAGTGGTGTGATTGTTTGTAGTAAAGGATTGGCAGAGTGGTATGTCATCTGCATGTTTAGGGCACGTGAGTCCAGGTTGTCTGACCAGTTCAGATAGTGGCTAAATATATATTTTGAAAAGGACTTGACAAAGGATTGATCCTTGTAGGACACCACAACTGAGGAGTCTAGTGGGGAAAATGTATTTTCCCATCACTGCTTGTTGGATGTTTCCCCAGGAGGGACTTAAACCATTTTAATGCATTACCCTGAATCCTTGCCATCTCCCTCAAGTGAGACAGCAATATCTCATGGTCAACAATGTCAGATGCTGCAGAAAGGTCCAGGAGGATAAGAATAGATGTCTGTCCTCTGACTATTGAGAGGAGGAGATGATGCATCAGTGCCACTAAAGCAGTTTCAGTTCTGTATCCTGGTCAGAATCCAGACTGTGGATAATATTCTGTCTAGAATATTATTTTAAATTAGATGAACTTGTAGTTTGCCTATGGGTAATTTCTGTAAGAAACTGAAGCTTTAACACTGGGTGGTAGCTGGCTAGAACCAATGTACCTAGCGTGGGTTTCTTCGGTGCTGGTCAGACTAGTTAATATTTGAAAGAGGAAGGGAAGATTCCTTTGAGATACCTCTACAAGAAGTGAGTACTGTCAAAGCCCTTCAGTGGCTTTGTGTTGCAAGGCATAGAGAACGTGTCAAAGCCCTTTTGTGTTGCAAGGCATAGAGAATGTGACCCCACCTCACTAATTGTGGCTCCTAAAGTCATGTGGCCCTCAGTGTGAACAAACCTGTTTGGAGAGAAGCCACCTGAGATGTGTAGAGAGATGTTATGGGCTCAGATAGTAGATACTGGTGAGAAAAGGCTTGGTAATTAGAGCTTTTTGTGCAGTTGTGTTATTTTTACTTTTAGAGACTTATTTCTGTGGGAATTGTATAACTCTAAATAATAGTAGATATGGAGACTTTTTAAGTCATGTGTCCTCATTTCCTCTTCTAAAAAAATAATTTTTTTTCTGGTCCCAGTGAGCTAACTCCTCAATGCTGCAACCTTACAATTTCCAGATATCCCTTTAATTTCCATGGAATAATCATAGAATCATAGAATTGTAGGACTGGAAGGGACCTCTCAAAGTCATCTAGTCCAGTCCCTGCTCTTATGGCAGGACCAAGCATTATCTTGAATATCCCTGACAGGAGTTTGTCTAACTTGCTTTTAAAAATCTCCAATGATGGAGATTCCACAATCTCCCTAGGCATTATATTCCAATGCTTAACTACACTGATAGTTAGGAAGCTTTTCCTAATGTCCAGCTTAAACTGCCTTGGATGCAATATAAGTCCATTGCTTCTTGTCCTATCCTCGGAGGTTAAGGAGAACAATTTTTCTCTCTCCTCCTTGCAATGATCTTTTATGTACTTGAAAACAGTTGTTATGTTGCTCCTCAATTTTCTCTTCTCCAGACTAAAGAAACACATTTTTTTTCAATCTTCCCTCTTAGGTCGTGTTTTCTAGACCTTTAATTATTTTTGTTGCTTTTCTTTCGACTTTCTCCAATTTGGCCACATCTTTCCTGATGTAAGACGTGCAGAATTAGACGCAATATTCCCTTTGAGACCTAATCAGTGCGGAAGAATTACTTCTCATGTCTTGCTTACAACACTATTGCTAATACATCCCAGAATGATGTTTGCTTTTTTTGCAATAGTGATACACTGTTGATTCATATTTAGCTTGTGATCCACTATGATCTCTTTCCACAGTACTCTTTCCTAGGGAGTCATTTCCCATTTTGTATGTGTGCAACCAATCGTTCCTTCCTAAGTGGATTATTTTGCATTTGTCCATATTGAATTTCATTCTATTTAGTTCAGACCATTTCTCCCATTTGTCCAGATCATTTTGAATTTTAATCCTATCCTCCAAAGCACTTGCAACCCCTCCCAGCTCAGTATCATCTGCAAACTTTATAAGTGTGTTCTTTATGCCATTATCTAAATCACTAATGAAGATATTGAACAGAACCAGATCCAGAACTGATCCCTGTGGAACCTCATTTGATATGCCCTTCAAGTTTGACTTATCTTGAGCAAATAAGAGATTTAAAGCAATTTTCTGATGGTTAGCAGTATATTTAAAAGAAACAAAAGAAAAAAATCACATGCAAGGTAAACCACCCCAGTTTTGTGCTACGATGTGAATATGATGCTTCCTACTAATGTGTACAAGTATTTGCTACAATGTAATACTTTTTCCAGATGCACTAATTCCCATGCTATTCCCACAATGAGGTTTGTGACATACATGGCTACAGTAGGACAGTGGTGGATTAGATGGTACCAAAGGTTAGTACACTAGCCTTTCACTTCTAGAGACTTTGATTCAAATTTGATTTAGGTCACAAGTTTCTATGTGTTTATGGCTCAATACTGAAAGTTGCTCAGCACTCTGGCCTGACCTGGTGAAGCATTTTAACACATACTTCACTTTAAGTATATGAGTAGTCCCCTAGAACTTGTAGAACTGAGCACTTAATTTTTTGGAATTCTTTGTGACTGTAATATCACTACAGTAATAGCATTCTGTTTTCTGGGTGGGCCATGGGCTGGAAGTGCTGCAGATCCATACTGAGCAAAACTCCATGAGATATTGAGCACCTACTTTACTTGCACTAATCTTGGTTTTAGCTTCTATTTTAAGGTCCTTATTTCCATGAGCATCCACTTTACAATACAAATCTTGGCTTTCAATGTAGAAGTTCTTCTAGCCATCCTAATATGACCCTCAAGAACTTTTACAATATTTTTCTCTATATTTGGTCAGGGTGCTGGTAGTCATTGGTCATGATCCTGTTTCATTTGGAGTCAACAACAAAATTCCTGTTGTTTCCAATAAGGAGCAAGATCTAGGCCAATGGGTTTTACATAGCTGAAGAAACTATCTAAAATATCTCAAATTTCATTTGCTGTCATTTTACTCCCGATTAAGCATTAGAATGTCCATTTCCTTAAACCTTTAAAGTTATTTGGCATTTCATAGCATTTTAATTCAGCCTTTTCCCACCCTTAAAAAGAAAGAACAAGGGCTTAAGCATATCAGTCTGTTTCCCTGTATTTTACAGTCTCTTAAAACAAAATTTTTCCAGATTACAATATTAATGTATAAAACTTCCTTTAATGCTGAATACGGTCTGAGGTATTTACATTGAAAGAAATGATAGTCTGTTTATTTTGGCCCTTTGATTATGTTTGTGTATTAATAAAGCTATAAAAATAAAATGATCTTTTTTATTAAAATGCCTGGGGAATGTAATAAATTTAATCCTCCGTCATTGCTTAGTAGACAATAAATATTTGCTGCTATATTGCACTGTATTATTGAGTGGAGAAATAACTAGGTTATAAAGGCTGCTTTTATAACTGTTTTTATGCTTTACAATAAAACAATACATTTGTTAGTGAGGCAGAATGGACAATGCTCAATAACACTGAAAAGATGAGAAACCAGTTTCACAAAACCTGTTCATAATACAGGAGATGTATGTAAGTAGTTGAAGAACCACTGAAGCCAGACAAGAAAAGGTAAGCAGGAAATGACCTCTCACAAAAACACACACACACACACACACTATACATATTCTCTGTTTTTGAGATGTGGGCAGATGAATTAATAATGTTTAAGTTGATATTCTTGGGAAAGATATTGTTTTTCAAAACCAGCACACACTACTATTGGGATTCCTAGGCCCACCTACAATTACTTGCCTGGGTAAAACATGACTGAATGTTTTCCTTTATAAAACATAGTTTATTATTCACCAGTTCTACCTTACTTTGAATAATGTGGCTGATACATGTGTATGGAAAGAGTGTGTGAAAAGGAATTTAAGCTAACATTTTTAGATATCTAAATTAAACATCTATATTGATACAAAATAAGCTGCGTTATTTTTTAGGGGTGCTGACAACTTGCAACTTCCATTTCCTTCAATCACCTATGAAACTCGTGGTACTTTATTTAGATTCTTAAACATGGGTACGAATTTAGGTGCCTAACTTTGGGCACACACATTTCAAAATTTTGACCTTAACCCCTTCAAGATTGAGCATGTTTCAGCATCAGGTTCTTTTTCAGGGGAAATAATTTTTATTTGTGCTTCCTTTATCAACACTCTTATCAATATTTCATAGCCATACCCAGTTTTCTAACAGTTCCAAGTATTTTTCCATCATAAAGCTTTTGTTTAACATGATAGAACTGCTAGCAATGATAAAGATTAGGTCCTCCAGGGATTGTATCTAATCTGGGTTCACTTTGGGCTCTTTTTATTTAATAACACTTATGTGTATAAAGCCTTATGCATACAGCAAAGATAAATGAGCTGATCAAGAGGTATGGAGATTGTTTTTGTTCGTAGTGATATTCTGAGAAAAAGTATAAAAATAACCAGCTGTGTCTGTAAAAGTCTGTTTAATCAAATCCAGGAACTCAAACCCTAAAATGCAATCATAATTGTATGGTTAGCTCATGACATGACTGCATGGCAAAGTTAAGGTTGTTTGGTGTCTTAATTGGGCATTTCTTACCTAAGTATGTTTGGATTTATTTTAAGTGGAACCACTAAATTCTTGGGTTTATACTGTTTGATATGTGGATACTTGCAACATCCCTGTAATGTTTTTATCCGTAAGTGTTACTGATACACACTCCCAACCTTCAATCCACCATAACATAGTTTTTTTAGGAACTGATTTGTTTGTTTTTGTCTGGGAATATATAGTTAGGTTTCAATCTGATTCCCTTTGACTTCAGTGGGCATTGGATTGAGCACTTCAATAATATTATATTGCTGTCTCCTAGAGAATCTTATATGACTCTTTTGTGATAGGATTTCTTTTCTTTCAGCTCAGTGTGTGAAATACTATGCTGCATGTGTTGTAATAGCTAGGCATGATGAGTTGAGTTAAAGGCAGAGTTTGCACTCTATTAACTCTGAATTTCTTTATTTTTTATGGGTTTGTATCACAACAGTAATGTTGTTTAAGCATAATGGGCCTAATCATCCTTGGTGTAATTCTATTAATTTACATGCATAGGATATGAATGTGAACCAATGTGTGTAATCCTACAAATACAAGACCAAATTCTTACTCAGGCAAAATGTTCATGCAGTCCACACAAATTTTGTCTAAGTAAGGGTTGAGTAAAGACTGCAAGATTTGTCACATGTAATAGTGGGGTCCCACAGAGATCTGTCCTGGTTGATAATCTCAACAGTCTGAAACTATTCAACATTTTCATTAATGACCTAGATAATGAAGTGGTGAGTACTGTATAATATCTGAGAATAACACCAAACTGGGAGGGGTTGTTAGCACTCTGGAGGACAGGATTTGAATTCAAAATGACCTTGACAAATTAAAGAATTGGTCTGAAATCAACAAGGTGACAAAGCACTACAATTAGGCAGGAAAAAAATCAATTGCACAAATATGAAATGGGGAATAACTGGCTAGGTAGTAATACTGCAGAGAAGGATTGGAAGTTATACTGGATCACAAATTGAATACTGTAAGCCAAAAATGTGATGCAGTTGTGAAATAGGCTAATATCATTCTGAGATATATTAACAAGAGTGTCCTACTTAAGACACAGGAGGCAATTATCCTATTCTACTAGACACTGATGATCCCTCAGCTGAAGTATTGTGTCTGGTTTCAGGCACCACACTTTAAGCAAGATGTGGACAAAATGAAGAATATCCAGAGAAGAGCAACAAAAACAATAAAAGGTTTAGAAACCTTGACCTATGAGGAAAGATTAAAAAACCCTAGGTATGTTTAGTCTTGAGAAAAGAAGACAAAGAGAGGACCTGATAACAGTTTTCAAATATGTTATTAATATCTGGACTTTTATAGGACTGTTATAAAGAGGAAGTGATCAATTATTCTCTGTCCATTGAAGGTAAGGCAAGAAGTAATAGACTTAATCTGCAGCAAAGGAGATTTAGGTTAGATATTAGGAAAAACTTTCTAATTATAAGGGTAATTAAACTCTGGAATAAGTTTCCAAGGGAGATTGTGGAATCCCTGTCCCTGGAGGTTTTTAAAAAAACAGGTTGAACATACACGTCAGGGATGGTCTAGGTATATTTGGTCCTGCTTCAGTGCAGGGGAGGGGGGCTGAACTAGATGACCTTTCAAGTTCCCTTTCAGTGCTACATTTCTATGATTCTGTGACACACTGTATCCCAAAGCAGTATACTGTAAATCCCATGTTCATCATTTCTGTATGGTTGTAATAATTCATATTAAGCATATCATGTAAAATATCTGATGAAAGATGATAATCTGCTACAGCCCATTGGGCTGTCAAGATAAGCATATTACTAATATGTATTAAATTATAAGATTTTGCTGTTATTACAATACGTCATAAGTTTGATAGTAACAGCAGCGGAGGCACCTCTGTCCAGGAGGAGCTCGGACGCCATTAGCCAACAAAAGAGTTGTAAAACAAAGGATTCACAATACAATGACAGTTGCACAAGACTATACAATAGAGATTGCTCAACTCTATAACTCACTAGCAGAGAAGGGATTGAGCAACCTTGTAGCTCAGTAGGGCCCACTTGGACATGTCTGCACTAGTGTCTAGAGGCCACATGGTCAGAAGATATAAAAGAAGGAAAAGAGGCTACATGCTTTGTCCTTTCTCCTCCCCCACCCACGCTGAAAGCAACAGGAATGCTAGAACACTAAGAGACTGGACAAAGGCTTGAGAGTAGCATATATACTGAGAACTGGAACATCCAAGTGGGCTGAGAAAACTGCTTAATCTAGATACTGCCTAGTGTTAAAGGTTTAAGATTTAGTTTGCATGTTTATCTTTATTTCCTTTGCTATGTTATTTCTACCAACTGCATCTGAGGAAGTGGGGAGCAACCAATGAAAGCCTATGCCTACTGAAATTAAATTTGTTAATCTTTAAAGTGCTACAGCACTCTTGTTGTTTTTGCTGTATACAGACTAACACGGCTACCCCTCTGGAACTTTATTTCCTTTGGTACCTATCTCTGATTTCTTATGCCTATCCCTTATGCTCACTTAAAGCCCACCATTCTGTAGTTAATAAACCTTAATAAGTTATATTCTTAACTAAAACAGCATGTTTCTGTGAAATGTTTGAAAACTCCCCATTCAGTTAACAAAAGCTGGTGTGTCTTCTCCATGCTGAGGGAGGGGCAAACCAGATGTTAAACTTATTGGGGAGACTTCTGGCCAGGGTAGGACAAGGCAACTTTGGGGTGCAGGGCAGGGAACTGGGGCAGACTGGCTGAGGCCTTTCTCTGTGAGATTTGTGAATGTCTTTGAGAGCATTCATGCAATCTAGCTGGGTGTAGGGCTTCACCTACTGATAGTCTGAGTGACAACAGCACCTGGAGGGGTTTGCTGCTTGTCACTAGCAAAGTAGTGTGAGAGACAGCCCCGCCTGGAGAGTTAAGAGGGTACAGGAGTGGTACCTCCGTCCCAGGTGGCAACCCGGGGGAACCCAGGACAGATTTTACGAATTTACCTGACCACAGTCTGCCTTGTGTTTTATGATTATAAACTGAGGAAAACTAGCATATCTGAAGTTGTACTACCAAGTACCCTGTAGTTATTTTTTTTTATGAACTGAGCACCCAATGATTAAAAATAATGTCGATGGTGGTGATAATTATAGATGCTGTGCTGTAATGGCTAGAAATGAAGTGTTACTGATTAACTAAATCAGCACCAGTAATTTTTTTGATGAAATGTGTTAATGTAAAATCAGATTTATGATTTATTTTCCCTCTTTGCAGCTGGAGTGTATCAGCTTGTATTGATTTTAAATTTCAAGCTCAATACAGTATTAGGAGTTAGAATTCAGCTAAAGAAATAAAATGCCTGGGGTGTGGATCAATGTTATATGCTATTTTCAAGGTGTATGTGGTCTGTACTGAACCAGAGTTTCTATGTATTAACCCGTAAATAGAGGTTCAGGTATATTTTCAAACTCAAGAGATTACTTTCCTGCTATTTGAGCCCCAGAGTGGATGAAGCAATTCAGAAATCTAATGTATGTAACACTCTAGCAAAATGTGTGTTGCATCACCTTCTGGTAGCCAGCCAACTAGATGCTGATAACTATCTACTTCCTTCTGCTACCAGCTAAAGGCATTATTCCTTTAGCTCAAGAATTAGAGGTCTGAGCTGTGGTGCTTGAAGGCTCGTTGAGTTCAAACCCTTCTGACAATATGAAATGGTTGTTATGGCCAAGATTTTCAAAAGCAGGAGTCTATAGTTAGACTAAATCCTGGTTGATTTCTGTGGGAGCTGTTTAGCATTCAAGACTTCTGAAAATCAGAACCATATTTAGAAGCCCAACTTAATTCCCTATTTTTGAAAAACTTGATGTATCTGTCCATCTGGTGTATGAAGAGAATGCTGGTCACTCTGGGTTACAAATTCAAAGTAGGCCCCCTACTGTCTCATTAATGTTGGAAAAGAGCTTTGTTCTGTCCCCCAGATACTCTTGCTGCCGCTAAGGTGTACTTAGTCTCCTGATACCCTTAAAACATGCTACTGAGGTCTCTAATGGGCTTCCCAACTCCTATTTCTCCCCCTCACAAGAACTACCAACCTTAAATGTAGGGTACAGTGTTGAGGAAATTAGTTCAAAGGAGGAGATCTGTGTGGGGAGAAAGAGTCTGAAGGTGCACCAAAGTTTCTACTAAGAATACAATTTTTGGGATGTTTATCTAATTCAAACGTCAAGATTCAGGGAGTCAGATGATTGGCTTTAGTCTTTGAGATGGGAACAAACATCAGCAGTATATGGAAGGAAAGTAGCAGAAGAATAAGAGTCATTAGGATGGGAGAAGGGGAAAAAATGACAAAAAGGAACATTCCCTCAGTCAAAGAAAGGAATAAACTGGATTTTTATGGTGGAATGATAGTAAAATATTGTGATGGGAAGAATATATGGATGGATGGATAGACAGAAGGGCATTTTTCAAGATAAAAGGCTCAATATTGCATTGGCAATTAGGGCTGTCTGAGGGTTGTAGTTACTTTTATATATCTTTATTTGTATAAGTAGTTGGTGTTTGCTTTTTACTGGCTTCTTTAATGGGTCAAGGAATCTTTGATGTTGGGAATACCTAATGTTGAACAGATTACATTTTTCCTACCCCTGTAAATGAGCACCACCCTCATCCTTCCCCACCCACCAAAAAGTCCATTGAAACTGTAAACACTAATTGAAATACTGACCCATCCCAAGTTTATCTAAATACCTAAATATTTATCTTTAGTCAGGTTCCTGAGGATCCCAAATACACGGCCCTTTAACCCAATCCCTTGAGTCATCAAGTTCTTAACATCTATAACTTAATACACAATATATGCCTAGTTTGATAGCCAGATTTATGACTGTAGCTGAGTTGAAAATGTGAATGAATGTTCTTCTGTATTGTGGGTAACCTGGGTTGTAGGATGACAAGGTAGCAAGTGTGAAAAATCAGGACAGGGTGGGGTGTAATAGTCCCCTGTATAAGAAACAACCCCAAATATTGGGACTGTCCCTATGAAATCAGGACATCTGACCACCCTACCTGGTTATGATATGTTTTGGGCATTCCTGGTAGTGTAATTAAGGAGTATCGGGTAAATCTTGCCTTTTCCTCTGCAACGCTAGTGTGTCCCCTGGCAAAAGAACCAGTGAAGTTCTGCTTTTCAAGATGGGAGGTGGGTCCACAATTCAGGAGTCACCATGAAGGATATACCATGCAATCTCTACCCCTTCCCTGACCCTAGTATAGAATTTAGCTTCGTTGGGGCTCCCTGCATTTCAGCAGGAACTAGTAGGGAGGGGACCTGCTATGTAGACCCCTCTATCTTCCCCTCCTGTGGTGGGGAGTAAGGCCACAGAGGGTTTTGCATGTACTGTAGCTTCTCCTTTTCCTGGCAAAGGGAAAGTATCTCTATATGCAATGCCTCTCTCTCCCCCACACAATAGTGCTACACAGTACACATTCAGTTATCTTGATTTTCTACTAGATGAGAAGTTTAGTCATAAATCCTTGAACATGCAGTGCTTCCATAATTATTATATGGAACTATGACTTGGAACTTCTATGGACATCTCATTGCCTCTAAAACATGATATTCTCCATCCTTCAGCAAACCAAAGATGACTAACCTCAGGCTTCTTCTGAAATGAATCCAGATGATCTCTGTAGTATCATTTTATTTATTTACTACATCCCTTATATTTACTTTCATTTAAAAGTTTAGTCTAATTAAACATGCCGTCACCTTGTAAACATGACCAGCGTTATTTTTAAGGCAAAAGTCTGGCTAGTCAAACCGCTTTTCATAAACTCTCACACTTCCACATGATCATCAGTGGTGGTGGAAAAAATCTCTGTGGCACCTTAATATTTTGCTTTGGCCCATGACCATCTGTAACTGGAGCAACTCTACAATACTAACAAATCTAACAAGCAGTCCATTTGTTTATGCTATCAGTTCCAATTCCTCCAGTGGTCCAGGCAATCGTAAGTTAGAGTTAGGAGAGTTTAAAAAAATATCACCTTAAACTTTTCCCTTATCTGTATTGGAGTATCTTTTCACTATCATATCAGCTGTGCATTTTTTAAAGATAAACTTTGATATGTACATCACAATTAGTGCTAGTACAATGATCATGCTTAAAACTTTCCATTTGCCTTTACAGCAAATAATTCTGCTGCATTTGCAGTATTCCCTGGGTATTCTCTAGGGAATGCCAGATGTTCTCAAACTTTTGCTATAGTGTGCACCCCATCCTAACAGAAAGATTTGTCTGATGGACCAACCTGTCACCTCCCCTCCCATTCACTCCCTTCTGTATAAGTGATGCTTAAAATCACTTTGGCAACTACCACAATTATTTACTCAGAGGAGTAATATTAGGAAAGTAATGTAGTTCAGAATCAGAAACATGGAGGGACAAATGGCCTGCTTTCCCTCATAACACACCCCCATGTACTCCCCCACACCCCCACCTGCTGGTAAGTATCTTCTGAAGAGAGGTTGACTGCACACCTTCCATTTCCTTCCCTCTCTGCTGCAACTGCTACTTGTATTTTATTCAGTAAGTTGGGTTTGACATAAATATATCTTTCATTCTAAAATGTACAGACTCCTTTTTGGACTTGTATTCTACCTGTGGGCTGAGACATTACATTGTTCTCACCCTGTTTCCAAAGAAACAGGAGCTACAGCATGTGTAATCAGCAAAAGGGACTAGGTTATATAATATGTCAGAAATATTCCTGATCTTTGTTTTCTTTTGGAAATTAAAATATCATTATTTTTTCTAGGGGCATATGTGCTTCAGGTCAAAGCTACAGACGCTGACGATCCAACATATGGAAACAGTGCCAGAGTGGTTTACAGCATTCTTCAGGGGCAGCCATACTTCTCCATTGATCCTAAGACAGGTAAATGTTTCATCAGCAACAACATTATCATTGCCCATTTAAACTTTGATTAAACATACAAGTGGGCGGCATTATTGGGGTGTATAGAAATAAATACCGAATGTGCAGATACGTCCAAAAGCCAATACATAGTCATACATTTGCTTTGAGCACAAACTTGGTTTTGAATAAATTGCAGCCTGCCATATAGTTTGGAACATCTAAAGTATGCAGAGTAGAATCTGAGAGTTATGAACTCCAGCACAGTTATGGTCGTACCTCCGAAACGTTCGTAACTGAGCTACATGTTATGGTTATTTCTTCAAAAGTTTACAACTGAATATTGACTTAATACAGCTTTTAAACTTTACTATGCAGAAGAAAATGCTGCTTTTGACCACCTTAATTTAAGTTAAACAAGCACAGAAACAGTTTCCTTACCCCTGTCAAATCTTTTTTTTTTTTTTTTTTTTTTAAATCTTTCCCTATATTTTTTAGGAGTTTACCTTTAACACAGCACTGTATAGTCTTTTCTTTTTTTTTTTTTTTTCTTTTTTTTTTCTTGATCTCTGCTGCTGCCTGATTGCATACTTCCGGTTTCAAATGAGGTGTGTGATTGACTGGTCAGTCTGTAACTCTGGTGTTCATAACTCTGAGGTTCTATTATATGTGTTGAAGAGAGGAAGGTGATCAGGAACAGTCAACATGGATTCACCAAGGGAAAGTCATACCTGACCAATCTGATTGCTTTCTATGAAGAAATGACTGGCTTTGTGGATGTGGGGAAAGTGGTGGATGTGATATACCTTGACTTTAGCAAAGCTTTTGATACAGTCTCTCACAGTATTCTTATCAGCAAGTTAAAGAAGTATGGGTTGGATGAATGGACTATAAAATGGATAGAGAACTGGCTAGAGCACTGGGCTCAAAGACTAGTGATCAATGGCTCCATGTCTATCTGGCAGCCGGTCACAAACGGAGTGCCCCAGGGGTCGGTCCTGGGGCCGGTTTTGTTCAACATCTTCATTAATGATCTGGAGGATGGGGTAGATTGCACCCTCAGCAAGTTTGCAGATGACACTAAGTTGGGGACCGATGAGCTAGGCAGCAGTTCTGCAGAAAAGGACCTGGGGGTAACAGTGGATAAGAAGCTGGATATGAGTCAGCAGTGTGCCGTGGTTGCCAAGAAGGCTAATAGCATATTGGGCTGCATTAATAGGATCATTGCCAGCAGATCGCGGGAAGTGATTATTCCCCTCTATTCGGCATTGGTGAGGCCGCATTTGGATATTGTGTCCAGTTTTGGGGCCCCCACTACAAAAAGGATGTGGAGAAGTTGGAGAGAGTACAGCGGAGGGCAACAAAAATGATTAGGGGGCTAGAGCACAAGAATTATGAGGAGAGGCTGAGGGAACTAGGCTTGTTTAGTCTGCAGAAGAGAAGAATGAGGGGGGATTTGATAGCAGCCTTTAACTACCTGAAAGGGGGTTCCAGGGAGGATGGAGGTAGGCTGTTCTCAGTGGTGGCAGATGACAGAACAAGGAGCAACGGTCTCTAGTTGCAGTGGGGGATGTCTAGGTTGGATATTAGGAAAAAGTTTTTCTCTAGGAGAGTGGTGAAGCACTGGAATGGGTTACCTAGGGAGGTGGTGGAATCTCCATCTTTGGAGGTTTTTAAGCTGCGACTTGACAAAGCCCTGGCTGGGATTATTTAGCTGAGGTTAGTCCTGGTTAGTCCTGCTTTGAGTAGGGGGTGGGACTAGATGACCTCATGAAGTCCCTTCCAATTCTATGTTTCCAAGAGGTCTTTCCTGATGCACAATGACTTCCATGATGTTCTATTTCTGACTACTTCTGGTATTAAGTGCTGTTCAGTTCCTGTTTTTTTAGTCCTGGTTGTTTTGACTCCAAATCTGAAGTCTTCATCCTGTTTACTCAATTTGCAGTCTGCTTGACTAGAATGAAGAATTCTCTAGCAGTGATTCTTGTGCTGCATGTTTTTAATTTGAGACAGTGGACAGCTGATTAGTCTCTGCCCTCTTCTTTTGCTGGGACACCAGATATTGGTCTAAGGTTGTTAGATGTGTTGGCAGAGGAGAGAGGGAGGCTGCAATATGTATCTTGTCCTATATTTTTAAATGCCATTCCTGTTTCTATATTTAATAATTCAGTGAATGAACCAAGAACATACACACTGAACACTACAAACTGTGTATCTTGAATGTGTACAGGAATAGTTACCCATATGCACCTTTCAACAAATGGAATTTCTCCTCCCAGTGAAGCTGTAGTTGAATGTCAGCTTGAATGTTAAAGAGTCCTTCTCCTAGATTAATCAATAACTGGAGATGGGAGCTGCATGACACTGTTAGTGCAGAATCTCCAAAGGGCACGTTCTTCTGTCACATGCTCCATTTAGCAGATCATATTGTAGGCTGGGCTTGATGACTCTACTTTCAAAATCTGACTTTTCAGACACCTGGGGAAAAAAATCTTTTTTTTTTTTTTTTTGATTAAATCTCGTGGTTAACAGAGAGGAATTTAAAAGTGAACTGAAAAGCTTTAACCTGCCACAAGCTGAATTCTGGTGTCTATATTTCTCATGCAACACTTGATATCCCCACTGCATTCCCTGCATTGTTTTCGCTCTTAGGAGTATATGCTCCCATCTGTTACTTAGTATTGAGTGGAGCAGATGGTCAAAGCTTACATGACAAGAGCCCTGGAAAATCGTACAGAGGGGAAATCCCATATAACACACATTCACCCTCAATCCCTCTGAACAGGCTACGCTAGTGGATCCTATATCAGAAATGAGCATATAGATTAATGTTACTCTGAGCAACATTAACTTGCATTATACAAGGGTATATACAATCCACTGGAGGAGTTATGTTCACACCCAGGGAGTTGGCCATGACACCAGTATATCTGGGGAGGCAAGGAGTGTCAGAAAAGTCATCTAGAGAGAGTTGCTAGATACACCCACACTGAAATCTAGCAGGCTTGGACTGGACACACTTCTGGATCTTCAGGCAATGAACATTTGCTTGTATCTCATTCCCCTTATGCATCGTGTAACCAAGGGGATGATACAGCAGCTTTTCAGTGATCCACTACAGGAAGCTCTCTGAATATAAATATTCCCCTTCTGCCATTTTTCAGTAGAAAGGAAAAATAGAGCTCTTTGTGATGTAGCTGCAGAAATAAAAAACAGAACTGTCAGCAGCTAGATGATAGGGTGAATAATACACATTTTTACAATGTATTTATTTGCAACTTTGAAATCTCCTCATGTATTTTGTTAAAGATCTTGGTCCATAGTCTGCCCTTAGTTACATCCTTTAAAGCCCAAATGGATTCAGTGGGTCTGCTCACATTACTCTCCATTAAGTTCCCTGGAAGTCAGTCCAGGTGCAGGCCTATCTGCATAGAACTCATGGCAAGATCAGAACCTATTTTTCTAATTTTTAGTCTGTTGACACCTCAGTGACATTATTGTCAATTCACATTCAAGAGCCATATTTCTTGCAAAAAAAAAAATCTTTAAATATTATTCAATGCTGCAGTCCTCTTGGTTAACGCTAAAAGATTATAAAAATGGTAAAGCTAGGAACATGCAGTGAAGTACTGAATGCATGGAAATCTGTTCTTTACAATAAGCATTGAGTTCAAAATTCTGATGTTCTTTGTGAAGTGGAAGAAAAAATGTTATGGCTTATATTCTTTTCTTTCCTGGTAATCATTAATCCACATAATGATTTGCACTAGCCAACGAGATTCTTAAATGTGCTGTTTGAAACATCCATATAAACACGTCTTTTTATGGAAAAGGTTTTTTTTCATTTTTATTTAGTCTTTTAATATAGGCTACTGGGTGATGGGAAAATATTTCCAATGAAACATTTTTTACATTAAATTATTCTTATTGATTTTTATTGGAGACAGAGATGTCTTATGGGAAAAGCTACAGAATGTCTTCCAACTTCCAGACAGGAAAAGCATTGAGTGATTAGGAACTTCAATGCTAGAGTGACAGCCAATTGTTTATGTACTGAAGGCCATTAGGAAGATTTTTAACAGATTTAAGTTGTCCAATGTTATCTAAAAAGTAATGTAAAAATCAAGGTGAACTGCACCTTTTGCTCATGAAATTTTCTCTGCCTGTTCCATTGAGTGTTGAACACCTCAATTTATATATATATATATTTTGCTCTCTCCTGTTAGTATAACAAGGTGAACAATTATTTTCCATAGTATTTTCTGATAGTATTGTTCCAATTTCCAAAAGGACTTTTGCTGCTAAAAAAAAGATTGAAAATATTTGCCTTTCTATTTTCAATCCCCAGTGATCCCCATTTTTAATGATGCTATTAGGACTTTTTAGTATTTTATTCACTTTTAAAATATGTATTTTCAGTTATTATTACAGTACTGGAGCTTTACATTCTAGGATTTCTACTTTGAAAAGTGGAGAATCACAACCCCTTGTTTCAAGAGTGTGTACATGTGTGCTTAATTGTGTCAGATGTTAGTTATTATTTAGTGCCTTCACTGCCATGCTGAGGAATAAGGCACTACATTGTTGTCCATCGTTGTTACTCTTATCAATGTTACAAGCTTCATTCTTATACAATTCAATTTATTAGGAATTTTTGATCAGTTGAACCAATGGTGAAGCAAAGCCAAAGTCATTTCTAGACTTCTAACAAGCATTATAAACTAATTGATTCCATTCTTACTGGTTGACATGAGTTAATTGCCGGAGAAATAACTATCATCCCAAGAGACACTTTTTCTGATCATTCTGCATACATTGTAACAAAAGAAAAAAGACTGATTTTAAAACCAATCAGCCTAATGTTCATAGATAATAATTTCTGAAATAATAATAATCCTGCTCCAACTGGCTTATTTTGTAACCACACAGGCTGTCTGCATTAAACTGCCTGCATCAAACCATTTCCGAGAAATATTGTCTAATTATATTGCATTATATGGTGTTGGCTTGTGACAAGGTAACATACTTTTTCCCATGAATTTGGTCACAGGATCCTACATTTTTAACATACCAGAAAGAAAGCTACAGAAGATGTAGTTAGATACCAATTGTTCAAAGTCACTCAAGATTAAAACACAATTGATTAATTACTAATGATTAATGACTATGTTTGCAACTGCAGGTAGGATATTTACTATATTGTATTCAAAAAGTGCCTGAGCATTTTCAGCAATTGCTGTGTCAGGCAAACAATGATCCCTTCTGTAACATCAAACACCATTTTTTGTATAGAAGGAATGTTGTCTTGGCTAATGGAACATCACTACATTAGTGGTAATGGTGGATATTTTGTCTGAAATGCATAGAGAGGCATATGGACGGTCTGCGAAGCAGTACTGACTTCCCACCTCTTTCTACTTTTTTCTTTGTCCATACTTCATCCCTTCTCCCACTCACATCTCTGTGGGATTTTTTTCCCCCACACTGTCCTTTATGCCTTTTCCATCCTGATATGGAAGACATCCACTCTTTTCATTCACATTCCTAGTCAAAACACACTTCTTAATTGAAGCTTGTCAGTCTTAATCCACCATCCAAAGTGCTATTTATTTAAGGATGGGGGGGGGAAGGAATCCCTGATACATTGCTGTATAATCAATCTTCCTTCTGGTCACCCAGAGCCTGCATCAAAACCCATTGAAATCAATGTCTCTCTCTCTCTGGGAGCTGCTGAGGTATCTAAATGGGAACTGCCAGTTGATGAACTCTTTGGAGAATCTGACTAACAGCGTACATAGGAAAGATAACTATTCTGTAAACAAAACCTTTGCCAAGGTTTTCGTTTATGTGTATTATGTTTCTCTTTTTTTTTTCCCCCAAGGTGTAATAAGAACAGCTTTGCCAAACATGGACAGAGAGGTCAAAGAACAATACCAAGTCCTCATCCAAGCCAAGGATATGGGAGGACAGCTGGGAGGATTAGCTGGAACTACCACTGTAAACATAACGCTCACCGATGTCAATGACAACCCACCCAGATTTCCCAAGAGTATGTTTTATTTTATATACACTAGTTTCAAAATGAGTGAAGTTTATAACATCAATGTGAAGATGCCTTTAAAGAATTTCTTGGGTTGGAGGCCAGACAGAAAGGAAACGTAATTCATCATCGGAAAGTATGGGTTGGATCTTTGCTAAGACAAGAGCTGTTTTAAAGAACATAAGGTCCAATCTTGCAAGATGCCAAAAGCAAAAGGAAATGAGGGCACACAGCATCTTGCAGGATTAGGCCCATAGCTGTTAACAATTACATTTTTTTAAATAACATCAGTTTTGGAAATAATATTTTATCAAGGGAAAGCTGATGTTCCTCTTCAAATGACTCCTGATTATTATACTCAAGGGTGGGTCACAGGCTCCTAACTCTTTATTAAAGGTATAAGCTGACATTGCTCAAAAAAACAACTAAGCAGTAATATTTGGTAAAGTACTACAAGTCAGAATCATTGTTGTCATAAGCAAATGCAAGTCTTGTGCCCTCTGGGTCCATCAACGTTAAGTCTGTACTGGAAAGTTTTCATGGATTCAGAATAGAGATTTTGTACCAAAGATTTATATAAATTAATTGAAATTGGGCTTTTCAGAAATATGCTCATTTAAAAAGGATCTGGGTTGTTAGTTAGGTCCTGATGTTCCAAAGTGCTAGCACATGCAGATCTCTTTGGAGTTCTGAGTGCGCCACAGGTCTGAAAATTCAGCCCTTCCTGTTTATTCAAAACAATAAACTTTGCCAAAATGTAGCAACTGTAAACCTGGGTAGTCATGCCAAATTATTAGGATGGGATATTTAGGCACCTAACTCCCACTTGTTTCAATAGTTTCATAGTTGCTAAAAGACAGTCAACAAGACAAAATTATTTTATTAGATAATATTTGAATGAACAGTTTAGTGATGGCACAGGAGTGTTGTTTTTGCCACTGTTTATATGGCTCTGCCTTGTTTTGATTGCAATCCTACTTTGTGAGGAATCCGTAACATACTGTAATTACATATAAATGGCTTTTTGGTGACAGGCTCCAGATCACACCTATATTTTTATGAGACCATTGTTTTCTCTCAAACATTTGTTCTTCCCACCTTCAGTAATGGAATTCTCTGCATTTCTGGAGAGATCCCAGGATGTCCTGAAAACCAAACCCAGTGCAGCAAGGGTCACAAAGCTCTTCCTCCAGTAGATTTTTAGTTGTACCTTTGACTCTCTTTGCCACTGTGGGCTTTAATCACCTTCATAAAATTACTTAATAATGTGATCATTTGGCTTAATAGACTGAAGTATTTCAAAGTGCAAAGGAACAATATATATATAAAAGATAGAGACACAGGGAATTCTTTTTTTATAGTTCCAGAAAGACAGCGTTAAAGGTCTTATTTCATGTGTGTATTGTAGGTATAACTTTTCAGTCCAATCAAGGCTATGTGCAGTGGATAAAATATCAACAGCTCAAGTTTGTCTTCTTCTCTGCACACTATGAGAGTTGAAAACCTTTTCTTTCCCTTTTATCAAATGTCACAGAAGTCAATTAAAAGCAGCAGCTCTTGACGAAAAAGAAGGGAATAATATTTGAGGTGCACAGTGGGTAATAGAAATAACATATATGTAGTATGGCCAGAGAATAATACGGGGTATTCCTTTCAGTAGGGACATGCTTAACCAGGGTAGCCACATCACTGAAACACAGTCTTTATTGGGTATGTCACAGAGGGAATAGTTTTAGCTTAAGGAAAAGTAATCTCTACTGCTTTATCAGAACAGACGTGCTCTTTATGAGAACAGCAAAAGCTCTGCTTAATGGGAACGTACTCGACCAAAGCCAAAGGTTTAAGTGAAAAATGACTGGGGTAGGGGTGGGGGGAAATGGTCATGTGAGAGAGAGAGAGAAATTCTCAGCACCAAATACAGACATTGACAAAGATGAAAAGTAATGGGCAGCAAGCTGAAATATAATTGTTAGTTCCAGAGGGATAGCCGTGTTAGTCTGTATACAGCAAAAAGAACGAGAGTTCTGTGGCACTTTAAAGACTAACAAATTTAATTTTTAGTGTATTTCTTATTCAGTACTCTATTTATATTGTTTTATTTTTCCCTTAAAAAATAAAAGTTTCTCTGCTGCATTGGCGCAGCTGCACTGATGCAGCTGTGCCCCTGTAGCACTTAAATGAAGACACACTAGGCCAATGATATAGTTAATCACCTTCACGAGCGGTGGTGGCTTTCTGTTGATGTATTCTGTCACAAGGTGATCTGTGCCCACAAGGTGATCTGTCACAAGGGATAAAAATGGGGATACATGTGCCATCTACTGTCCCATCGCAATAGGGAATCTCATTGCTGCGAAACCATCCACTATTTCATCAATATTGCCCAGAGTCAAAGTCCTTTGTAGCAGGAGGTGATTCATGACCATATACACTTGCATCAGTGCAACTCATGCAGTGGATTTCTCCACTCCAAACAGATTCATGACTGATCAGTAGCAGTCTGGTGTTGCTAGCTTCCACACAAAAATTACAACTTGCTTTTCCACCATGTGGGCAGCCATCTTTTTGGTGGCACTGTGCCAAAGGGCAGGGGCGAGCTCTGCAAATAGTTCCAGGAAGGAGGCTTAGCAAAGTTCTGAAAGTTCTGCGGCCACTGCTCATCATTCCACACCTGCAAAATGATGCAATCCCATCACTCAGTGCTTGTTTCTCACACCCAGAACCAACGGTCCACCATGTGCGGCTGCTCCACAAATGCCAACAGCAATCTTGAATTGTTTCTGTTCATGGCACATGTAGGGCAGATACCATGGCAGCATTATCAGATTCGCAGCTCATGAAATACTGCAGGATCAAGTGCGTTGTGTTCACTATGCTGGAGAGCAGTGCAGGATCTTTCTGACAGAGATGGTGAAATGTGCAGTTTACAGGGACTGTTGAAAAAGCTGCCCAAAATGTATTAGGAAGCCCATGGAATGGTAGGTCAGAGAAAACTGCATCATAGAATTCTGGGCCTCCAAACCTGAGGCATTGCAAATCCTTCCCAGAACACTTTTGGCACTAAGTGGAGAGTTGCACAGTGGGATAGCTACCCATGGTGCACTGCTTTCTGTGTCAATGCAAGAACAGCTACAGTAGATGTGCTCTACCAACACAAGAAGTGTAGTTTGGACATGCAACAGTGGTTTAATTATAGCAGTAGCTGTTCATTGACGTAACTTAGTGGGTTACAGATTGTTGTAATGAGACATAAAACCAGTGTCTTTATGAAGTCCACGAGCTATGGGAATTGAGGCATTTGGCATTTCACCAAAGTTGCTCAGGACCAGCAAAATTGGGCCCATTAATGGGGTAACTACTCTTGTGCCAAAGATGCTGTACACCATGCTAGCCTATAGAGTGAGAAACTATTGATTGATTATGATAGAATAAGGCTTAGGCTTATTTTCTGAATTCAGTTAGAAGGATTTTTCTTCCCCAACAAAAGTGAGACATATATTATTAATACTAGGAAGGAACTATATACTAATAAATAATGTATTTTAAGCTTGCCAAAAAAAATTCAAGCACACGTCACTTTCCTCTCACTGAAGGGCTTTTAAAGAGCGAGGTTGGTTTAGACAGGCTAGCAGATTCCAGTGATGAAAAATCATTGAGTGTTCTACTGAACATGGAATTTTTTATATAGGAAATGTACTTTTGAAAGTATTCAACAGGGATGTTCTAGCTTGTGGTTTTTTTATATAATGAAGGGAGACCAGTAAGACAATGGGGTCTTTATACAGCTGTGATTAAGCTGTTTGACCTGCAGGTATCACTTAACCCACTTTTTCAGAAAACAAGATAGTCCATGGCAGCAGGTTTTCATATAACTAGAAGGATAGATGGATTTAAAGTTTTCACTGGTAGGAATATGTTTCCATAGGGGTTTCACATGTCTATTACTCTTCCAGTCATGCTGCCGTTCCAAATTACTGGACGTGATTTGTAAAGAAAGACAGAATACTTTTGTAAACATGGAGACCATCTTCTCATAGCCAAATGTTTTGTTTTTTTGTTTTTTGTTTTGGCCAAAGAGGGGAGGGAGTGAAACTGTGTGTGTCTTCTAAAAACTAATGCCAATACGTGGAGCAATTAAATCAACAATGTAAAGTAATAAATCCTAGAGGAAAAAAGAAGTTGCCTTTGGATGGTGAAGGCTGAGGGTATGTATGTCCACACTTACAGTGACTCAGCTGTGCCACTGTAGAGTCACTTTAATGCTTCAGTGTAGACACTACTTACATCAATGGGAGATTCTCCCATAGGTGTAGGTAATCCACCTCCCCACAGAGATGGTAGCTTGGTTTATGGGGATTTAGGTTAACTATGCTGATCAAGGCTGTGGATTTTTCACACCGCTGGGAGTAATAGTAATGCTGATCTAATTTTCTAGCCCAGACCAGGCCCAGGTGAAGGCAATTCCCATTCAGGTATGTCAGCTAATGGGTACTCTCTCTCTCAGCTAGTAATGCATAGAGGGAAGTGTTCAAGTAAAAAGACAATTCAGCACATGCTTCTTTGAAGCTAATGTGCAAACACTTAACACATTGGGTGTTAGACTATTCTGAACTAGCCTCTAGGGTGGTTGTGGCTGATTTCCAACTGTTAAAAGAAGCTTCAGAAGAAGGCTGATGGGATACATTTACTTCAACATTTAAATGACAAAAGCCGTATAATTAGCTGATATAAATTATACATTATGGCATCAAACCAATTAAGTGAAGTGGTTAATTCATATTTTGCATTGTTATTGTGCTTCAGCTGCCTGTCTCTTTCGTCTGCTCACTGATGACAGAGTGAATGTGAAAGCAATTTAAAGACATAAAATATTATATACAGAGCATTAAATGCTCATAGAAACAATCTGATTCCAAGAAACTCTCTTTTTGTTATGATTTTAATAAGATAAATATCCTTTTAGAAGAAAAACAAAAAGTATATTATTTTCATTCCAATACTAGCAACCAAGAGACTACTGTGAAATGTCTCTCATGGAAGTCAGGTTAGTTAATTCTTTAAATTCTGACACCCTCTTAATTCACTTTTTGCTGGAAAAAAAAAACCCAAAACACACTTATTCAGATAAAGAGTTTTGTCACATAATTTCCAAGTCAATATGTGACGGAGCATGATCTTTAATGCTGTAGCAGAATGATGTGAATTTGTCTGCATAATGGAAAAATGACTTGAGGAGTGGATGATTTAGGGCATATTAAAGTGGCATGGAGCTTTTTACCTTTTGGTCGCCAGAAGTTATCATCTCACTGTGGATTGGTGGCTGTATTTGGAATGTGTAGAAGCACTTACTAGTGGACAGAAGCCTATATCGCAGAGGACTCACTCTAGCCCTCCTTACTCCTTCCACAAGCGCTGTCAATGAAACCAAGCAAACCTACTTGCATAAGGAGGGATGACAAAAGCCCTAGCACATTTTGAACCTTCATGTTCACTCCCCATGGTGAGGCCACAGATAGAATGGAAATGGAACGTGTACTTTCCATCTCACTGGTAGAAGGGGTTCTACCAACTCAAGCTTGAGAGACCGATGTTGTGAAGCCTGAACTAGGTGTGCCTGTATGGAACTGCATCTATTCTGTGGATAAATGCAAGAAGGGAATTTTCAGGGATGCCACACCAGCACCTTCCCCAAACTTTACACTTTCTCCACAGGTGTTTCCCCCTTTCCCCTCACATACCAACAGCAGTGAAAGAAATTAAACTGATATTTTTTCCCAATGGGAAAAAATACTACTTCACAAGTTCAGTAACTTCACTAAAAGCAGCTTTTGCAAGTGAGAACTAAACTGTTTTATTTTAGTAAAATCAAACAGGCACATCATTTGAATTAAGCTTGTTATACAGAAGCCCTTGATTTGACTCTTCTCTAGCTGATCAGTAGTACTAACAGTTGTGCAGTTAAGTAAGAGATGTAGCAAAAGTAGGTGAAAAATGAAAAAAACCAAACAAAACCCCCCACTAATTTTCATTGATTTTCAGCAATTTTTAAATAGGGTTTTCTTAAGTATAAAAAAAGTTATATTTTTTGAACAAATGAAGTGGGGTTTTTTTTGTTTGTTTTTTTGTTTGAGGATGTAAAACAAAGATTTTCTGATCAATATTGCTTTGATGCTGGAATTTTCAAATTCTGTTTGTCCCTACTGAATAGTTTGAAAACTCAAAGAATGGATTTTTTTAAAAACTTCACATGCCAAAAAGCCCTTCCTCTCAGAGCCCAAACCTGTATCTTTTCTGCCATTCTCAGATGTCCTTGGTCACACGGTATGAAAAGTGTGAGAGCTAAGTCCTCCTGCTCTCTATCGCATCACTGAAATAAGTGGAGTTACTTGAATTTACACCAGTGTAGATAAAAAACAGATTTGGTTCTAGATTTCTGAAGCCAGTTAGCATCTAGGTTTATATCCTCCAGTAAACAATGTACTGTGGGCCTGATCCAAAACCTGTTGATGGCAATAGGAACCTTCTTACAGGTTAGGCATTATAACAACATAAGGTTTTGTCTAGAAACCAACTTATCTTGTTTTCCACAAATACCCAATTCTAATAGCTTCTTTTAAAATATGGATTGCCTCACATGAAAACATCACTCCTCTGCCCCCTACATACTGTATAAATCAATCCATCATTGACTGCTTTAGTGATTGCAAAATAGGCTTTTTATCATGGTGCGTGATTCCCAATCAAGTTCTAAAAGGCAGTGCTGTGGGTTTATACTCCCATGACCAATATTAGGTGCAATGCCTACTACCCCTCACATCAACAGTTCATGTTTACCAACAAAATTGAATAGAAGCTATTAAAAATGGGATAAGTTGGATCTAATTGGAGCTTTCACACTATTACTACTGAAAATCATATGTATGTTGACTACAGTAATATTACAACGTATAGCACTCCTACCAAAGATACCGTCAATATTGTAGAATTGTCTAAGCACGCCTATATGTATTATGTATTTTTCAAACATTCCCATTGCCTATTCTCTTTGTACTGTAAGGAAACACATTAGTCTTAAAGCCTGTCAAATGGTAATAGAATAGGCTTTACAAACAATATTGCCTGTTTCTGCTAATGGTCATTGTTTTTTATGGATTCAATTATCTTTGGAAAGCATGGTGCCTCATAAAAATCTCATGCAAGATTTAGCAATGAGTTTAGAAGAAGGCAGGGGTTTTGGTTAACCCATTTCAATAAAACAAAAGATTCAGGTTTCATTCATATAGTTTTGCAGCTGTGGAATGTTGGGTCTGGGTGCTGAGGGGCAGTAGTACATCCCACTCCACAGAGTATAGCAATGAGTGTTCTGTTCCAAAAATTTAGATTGGGGTGGTCAAAACTCGTTCTTGAATTGGAGGCCTATTGTCATTCTCCAAAGGTTGCTGATGAGGGTGGTGGGCCAGCAAGCCAATATAGAAGAGCCTCAGATGAGGGTAGCGGGTCAATCATCTGCCTGCAAAGGCTTCAGGGGAAAGGAGTGAATGTCATCTTTCCCCTATCCCACTGAAGATATCTTGAGTTAAAGAAGGATCCTGAAGCTATATGGTGGAAGAAAGGAATGTGGGGGTTTGGGGAGAGAGGCGCTGACTCAAACATTAAGACTGAATAATGGAATCATGCAGGATTCATGCAGTTTCAACATCTATTACCAAAGATTTAGATGGCCCTAATTTATTGGCTATGGCTGTGTGTCTCTGTCCAGATTTCACTCATTGTTTGCTCTACCAGCACAACTGTAGTAAAATCAAGAGGTGTTTGGATGCATGGATAAATATTCACAAAAAATTATTCCCACATGAACCCTGGGGCAGAACCATAGGACAAAGTTGTTGTGTGCTTGCTAACAGTGCCACCCTACATCTCATTTTCTCTGGCCTACTAACATCCCTCTGACTCTGACTCCATTCTCTCCTTCCTCCTCACTATTTCCCTCCTGCTGATCAGTATCTCTCAAAAATACACCCTGGTCTCTCTCCTCTTGTTTCAAAAATAAAACGAGTGAGCAAATTTCACACATTGACCACACCTGCCTCTTGTAATCTCTGTCTGCCCTTTTCATCCCTCAGAATGTTGCTAAAATATTGGTTCTGACCAGACCCTTCATTGTCTTCCACGATTTCATCACATTAAATTCAAGCTTCGTGTCCTCATCTTTCAAGCAATTTACAACTCTGCATCTCTCAACTTGTCAATTCTTCTCTTATCACCCTGCCCCTTTCTTACCTTCTCTGTTCTATCCACAATTATTTCAGTCTCATCCTCCTGCATGTCAGTTTTTCACACAGACATCTGCATGCTGCCCCTTATGTCCTGAATGACCTCCCGGAACTGTTCTGTAGAGCCAATTGCCTCTCCTTCAAATCTTTCCAGGCTCACTTCTGCCATGAAGCTTCTAAGAAATCAGCCAGTCAGTCATGCAGGAGAAGGCAGATGGCAATGGTTGACACTTACTTTATACACAGTATTTTTAATAACCACTGGAGAAAATTGCAAATGTATGTGTACATTAGTGCTAGTTAGAATTTTTTTTAATGAAAATAATTTTTTCAAAACCAAAAATATTTGGAATATTTGCTGAACATTATCAAAACTGTTTGCATATTTTGTGATCACTTTTATTCACATGGTTATAGAAGTTACCCAGTTCAGTAAATAAAATTTTTGATTAATATAAAATGCTGCCAATTTAAAAAAACAAAACAAAACAAAAACAAAAATCATTATGAGCCCTGCAAAATGAAAACGTCCTTAGAAATTTCAGGTTTTTAATTTTTTTTTTCCATTTTCCCCCCAACAGCTCTACTGTATCTAAATTTTTTTATATATAATTGTATCCCTCCTTTACTCTCCTTGTAAATCACTTGTCTACTTTGGCCCTGATCCTAAAAACACTTACATATATGCTTAACTTTATTTTCAGCTAGATTACTCACAGTGATAAAATTAAGCACCTATCACCTACCAAAGTTTGCAGGACCAGAGCCTTAGTCCCTGCCCAATGAGCTTAAAAACTATTTTCATACAGAGGTGGTACAGCACTAACCACAGCTCCAACCCTGATTAAAACCTTTGGGTATTAGCATTTTATAAATGTTATACAATAATTATCATATAGCACTTATTGATTTTCAAGTGTTTTACAAATTCTAACAAATTAGCATTCCCAGCACAGCTGAGGGATAACATTAGTATAACAGTGAGAGTCCTGTGGCACCTTAAAGACTAACAAATTTATTTGGGCATAAGCTTTCATGGGCGCAGAAACCCACTTTGTCAGATGCATAAAGTGGAAACTTCAGTTTGGTAGGTATATATACACATGCAAGGATGGGTGAGTTAACGAGGCTAGTTCAATCAGGGTGGATGAGGCCATTCACAACAGTTGATGAGAAGGTGTGAATGTCAATGGAGGTAATATTATATTTTGTAGTGGGCTAGCCACTCCCAGTCTCTATTCAGACCTAGTCTGATAGTGTCAAGTTTGCATAGGAGTTTCAGATCTGCAGTTTCGCGCTGGAGTTTGTTTTTGAAGTTTTTTTGTTGAAGTATGGCAACTTTCAAGTCTTTTACTGAGTGATCAGGGAGATTGAAGTGCTCTCCTACTGGTTTTTGAATGTTACCGTTCTTGATGTCTAATTTGTGTCCATTTATTCTTTTGCCTAGAGACAGTCCAGTTTGGCACATGATGGCATATAGTAGATGTGCAGGTGAACGAGCTCCTGATGGTGTGGCTGATGTGGTTAGGACATATGATGGTGTCACTTGAGTAGATATGTGGGCAGAGTTGGCAACAGGGTTTGTTGCAAGGATACGTTCCTGAGTTAGTGTTTCTGTTGTATGGTGTGCAGTTGCTGGTGAGTATCTGCTTCGGGTTGAGGCGCTGTCTATAAGCGAGGACTGGCCTGCCTCCCAGGGTTTGTGAGAGTGAGGGATCATCTTCCAGGATAGGTTGTAGATCCTTGATGATGTGTTGGAGAGGTTTTAACTGAGGGCTGTAGGTGATGGCCAGTGTTGTTCTGTTTTCCTTTTTGGGTCTGTCCTGTAAGAGGTGGCTTCTGGGTACCCGTCTGGCTCAGTCAATCTGTTTCTTCACTTCCCTAGGTGGGTATTGTAGTTTTAAGAATTCTTGATAGAGATATTTTAAGTGTTTGACTCTGTCTAAGGGATTGGAGCAAATGCAGTTGTATCTTAGGGCTTGGCTGTAGACAATGGATTGTGTGGTGTGTCCTGGGTGGAAGCTGGAGTCATTTAGGCACATATAGCAGCCTGTGGGTTTTTGGTATAAGATGGTGTTTATGTGGCCATCACTTATTTGCACTGTAGTTTCCAGGAAAAGGATTTCTTCTGTGGTTTGGTCCAGGCTAAGGTTGATGGTGGGTTGAAAATTGTTGAAATCCCGGTGGGACTCTTTTCCGTGGGTCAGATGATGAAAATGTCATCAGTGTAGTGTCGGTAGAGAAGGGGCATTTTGGGACGAGAGTTGAGGAAGCATTTTTCTAAGTCAGCCATGAAAATGTTGGTATACTGTGGGGCCATGAGGGTACCCATAACCATACCGCTGACTTTAAGATATAAATTGTATCCAAATCTGAAATGGTTGTGGGTGAGGACAAAGTCACAAAGTTCAGCCATCAGGGTGTGCCGTGGCATTATCAGGGATACTGTTCATGATGGCTAGTAGTCCATCTTTGTGTGGAATGTTGGTGTAGAGAGCTTCTATATCAATCGTGGCCAGGATGGTGTTTCTGGAAGATTACTAATGGATTGTTGTTTTCTCAGGAAGTCGGTGGTATCCCAAAGATAGCTAGGAGTACTAGTAGCATAAGGCCTGAGGAGAGAGTTCACATATATTAAATAAATACATTTTATAGTCTTTAAAGGTGCCACAAGACTCTTGCTGTTTTGCTAAAACAGATTAACATGGCTACCCCTCTGGAACTCATCAACAATATAGTTTTTTTTAACCCCATCTGTAAAATGAGACTAATTGAGATCCAGCTCAGTTGTGCAATTTTCCCAAGATTGTACGGCATGTCCAGTCAGTGGCAAAGCTGAGACTAGAACACTGGTCTCCTGCCTTATTCTGTGGCAAGTAAATTAGGTCACATTGTCCCTCAGCACCATGATTTTGCAGATATGGGTGTACCTACTTGTTTAAAAAATAATAATTTTTCAAAAAAATCTTCTAATCCAGGATATGTAAATAAATAAAGTAGCTATATATTTATTCAGGTTTCCATTTAATTTTAAGAACTTTATTTTTTTATTGGAATATTCGCCCTGTCATACCAGAACTTCTCATAAACTTCCATTGAAAGCAGCCTTGTTCTCCAACAATCTTCACAGAAGACTCCTTAGATAGTTGTTTGTCTTTTATAGTCAGCTCTCAACATTGTATGTTCCTGATCATGAAGAATCTGGAAGAAAGAAAAGTTCTATTTAAATGAAGAATAACATGGAAACCTTTAAAAGCATAAAATGAAAAAAAAATCTGAGGAATACATTAAAAAATCTGGAGAGACACAAACATTCAGGTAAAACAACACCTCAAAGTGTTTAACATTTACTACTTTTTTATCTGCCATATTCTTATTCAGTTGATTTTGTTTTTAGCTCTCACAAAAGTACGTAAGTAAGATGAAGCTCTCTGAAAGGCTATTTGGAATATTGACTGAATGAAATAAAAGCCTCTGTTACAGTACACAAACAAGATAGATTGAGCAAACAACAACATCAAAGCAGGTAAACAAAAAAAAATGACTGTTCCTCAGTATTATGCAATGAATAACTATAGTATTTAGATAATTTGTCAATAGGTAAATTATAGTGCACTGGTATACACTGTCTTCCCAGAACACAAATGACAATTATTTACCTCATAATGGTTATAAGATAAATATTATCTGTGTCTCATGAAGATGGTGTTATTAGTCTATTCTTATTCAGTTCATGAAATAGGGTTATTTTTCCCTACCATCAGCTTTAAATTCTGGCTGGCCATTAACAGCAAAATGTGTAGGTTAATTTTAAAATGTTTTATCATTGCAGGAGACTGTCTTCATTAATAATCATAACTTACATCATTTGTTTTCTGGATGAAAGGAGTTTACAAAAGTGCTTCATAGAAATTCAGCAACCTCTGAGTGGAAACATAGCAGCCAATCTACCCAGTGTGCTTTCCATGAGGAGAAAAGAAGAGATTATTCTGTGGTATTTAGGGAGACAATGAAAATTACATAATTTAGCCACATATCAGAGACCAAGATGAAGTCTCTAAGTACTAGGATACTCACTATGATTGAAGCACAAACGGTAGGAACTTGAACCCAGGTCTCCTACATACCACCTCGACGCCCAAACCACTGGGCTATTATGAGGTGCTTCTTACTATATCCCCCAGCTCGACCTGACCTGAGAAATTTTCTTCAAAATTTCCTCAAAACATTCTGAGTTCTAACAAAATGGCATTTTTCTATGGAAAAAAGCGTAATCAAATTTTTATTTCAACCAACCCTACTGAGCACTTTTGAAAATATGATCACTTATTTATTTGTCTATTTGAAAGCCCCTGGGGGCTAAGCAATTGTGGAAATCTGGCTCTAAATATATTGGCTCAGGCCACCCCTCAAAGAAAGCCAAAGGAGAAGACCAGATGGCAGAAAAACCCTGCAAGGTATCCCTTTAGAATTTTCTATTGAATTCTTATTTGTTCTTTGAATGATTGCACATGTGCATTCCAGTGTAGGTGTGTGCATGACTTGTGCACGATTGTCAGACAGCTTTTTCCCTCAGCAGTACCTGTTGGTTTGGCTCAAGTGCCCTCTGCCATTGTGCACCACTGTTGCAAGTATAAGAGGATGGAGATGCCCCCTGAACTCTTCAGTTCCTTCATATCACCAGTAATTGTTATTGGAGTGCTTCCAGTCTTGCTACAAGTTTTCCCCTCACTCTTTATATACAGTTCATTTGTTCTCTTAGTAGTTAGTTAGCTTTAAAGTATAGTTAATGTTAGATTTTGGACCAAAAATCTTGGTACTGGGACTGGAGCCATGCCTTGTCTCTGGAGCTTAAGTCCTGCCAGTTGTGTGCCAGGCTAATGTCAATCAGCAACTCACACCTCAGCTGCCTAAAGTGTTTGGGGGAGACCCACATCAGTGACAAGCATCACAACTGTAAAGGATTTAAACTTTGCTCTATGAAAGATAGAGCAGAGAGATTTAAGTATCTCGTTATGGAGACAGCACTCCACCCTCCATCAGAGCCATCGGGTTCAGATCATACTCTCTTTGGCACTTTATTGTATGGCTCCAGTATTATAGAAAAGACACGGATCTTCCAAGGACTCAGTCCCCCATTCAGCAGGATCATCATTACCAAGACCATCTAGAGGTAAAGACTCAGAGATTCTGAGGGGAAATGTTTCCTAGAGCATGCCTCCTCTAGGAAGAGGGGGAGAGATTGTTGATTCCAGAACCTATGCCAGGGCATTGAAGCCGTCACCTGAAGTTCCTATGCAAATGCATCAAACTCAAGACCCAATTCTGGTACTGGCAACGATGGAACATATGCAGTTGCTGGACGACTGCTCAATCTTTTGGTACCAGTGTCCTCAGCGGAACAGGAAGGGTTTCAGCCAATATCAGTGATTGCAATTCTTACACCAACTCTTCAGAGCATGTGGTACCAATGCCCTGTACACATCTGGTATCAAAGAAGCTGTTACAATCCAGGGGCAATCCACCAGCTTTGGGGTCAGTCCCAGGAGTGGGCATATCTCAATATCGCCTAGCTTTGACCTTCCACATCATCAGTGGGTCATTTTTAATTGATTCCAGACTGGGCAAGGTCTCTGTGTAGCCAGCCAGCACCACTGGGGTCTTGGAGACAATCCAAGCTGCAGCTGTAGCGCAGAACAAACAACGAAACACATTGTCCAAGACTGCCTGTTAACCAGATTCATAGGTGGGCTCCTGAGAGTCCACATGGCCACTAAAACACTGTTGCTTGGATCAGCAAATATGCAAATGCTAAATAAATACGGGGCAATAGCCTTCATATGTATGGGGCTCACCATCACCACCACCATGTCAGTGGCCCTTTTGGACACCATAGAGTGACCTCCCCCTGTTAGGACCTCACCTCACACACCGGAGTTGACTTCCTCTAGGATGAATGGAGATCACTGGCACCACAGACAACATTCTGTGATGCTCACTCCCAAAGAGCTGGAAGTTGTTCAGATAGCTTGTCCACCACAAGAGACAGACCAGATATTTCCTCAGCATCCTGGTGTGTCTTCAGTCCTCATCACCAGATGAGGCTGTAGAGATAGTAAGTGATTCACTGCCACCAGAGGATTACAAGGCTCACCAAAGAATCACCTAAAAAGGTGGCTACAGATTGAGGTGGAAGAGATCTGCAAGAAATCCTGCCTGCTAGTGGATATATTAGCTTCAACAGGGCTCTCCAGTGTGGCATTTCTGATTAATCAAGCAATTCAGGAGCTGATAAGAACACCCTGGCAGATCCCTTCTTCCCACCTTCTTATGAAAAAATGGGCAGAGAGGAGATACTATTTCCCCTTGAAGGGTTTTAAACACCTCTACTCTCACCCTCCCCCAGACTCTATGGTGTTGGCAGCAGCCTCTGTCAATGTTCCAAGCACTCCAGGGCCTGGTCATGGAACTAAAAGCATATCTTATTACTGGAGTGCACAGTTGCCTCAGACTCCTGGGGCACCTGGAGCATGTACCTGTGTAGTACAGCACACCAGACTACACTGCAGAAGGCTTCAGGGATAGCTAGTGTCAGTGTATGTTTCCAGTTAACGTAATCTAGGCAGAGTGGTTTGCATACCAGAGGTGATTTTATCCGCTTTAGATTAGTGGACAGAGCATCCAAAAGTCTGTAGCAGAGCTTCCTTTGTTTCACCACAACCAATGCTTACTTTGATCACAGATGCCTCAACCCTGGGTTGGGGGGCACACATGAGAGCCCTGCAAAGTCAAGGTTTATGATCTTCCCAGGATTTGAGCACTCTTAGATGTCAGGGAGTTATGTGCTATCCATCTAGTCTGTTCAGCCTCCTGTCCACATATTGTAGGGGGAAAATATGCTGAGTTAAGGGACAACACAACAACTATGTGCTATATAAATAGACAGGGAGGAATGCAATCATCACAACTGTGCCAGGACACAATTCTACTGTGAGTTCTGCATAACCAATTCCACTCACCTGACAGCTGCTTACCTCCCAGGAGAGTGGAACATATTGGCATGTCACCTGAGCAGATCCTTCTCCACTCACCATGAAAGGTCACTACATCTAGACGTGGCCAAATCTATCTTCTGTGGGAGACACCCCAAGTGAGCCTATTTGCAACATATGCCGACAGAAAATGCCATTAGTTCTGGATCTTCATTTCATTGATGGATCCTTTCTTGCTACTATTGAAGAACTCCCCACTGTATGCCTTTTCCCTGATACCATTACTGTCTAGGGTCTTATTCAAGACCAAACTGGATCGTGCTTAGCTCAGGTTAGTAGCACCAGCCTGGTCATGTCAACACTTTGTTCTCTAACCCACTAGCATTGTTAGTAAGACCCCCCCCCCCTCTGCCTCTCTCATTGGAACCAGACATGGTTTCTCAGGATCATGGCCATGTGCTCCATCTCAGCCTGCAAGTCCTCCACTTGATATGTCCTGGCTAGACAATTGGAAAGGGTGAACTCTAAAGGCATTCAGGAAGTGCTTCTGAATAGCAGAAAACCTTCAACTAAGCTTACTTACCTGGGCAAATGGAGATATTTTTTTTACCTGGTCTAAACAAAAACATGCCTCTCTAGCACAAGCATATATCAACCATGTTATGGACTACCTGTTGCAACAAGGTCTGAAAGTTAGTTCTATTAAAATACATTTAGCAGATATTTCAGTTATCTTTCCTTCAGTGGGTAATAGATCGCTTTTTTCCAACCCCATAGCTATCAGTTTTCTAAAAAAGTTACACATGTTATACCCACAGGTGGAAGAACCTGTTTCCTCACATGATCTCAGCCTAGTGCTAGCAAAATTAATGGGACCACCATTTGAATATCTTGCTTCTTGCTCCCTACTCTACCTCTCTGTGAAAGTGGCATTTCTTGTTTCAATAATCTCAGCAAGGATAGTGGGTGAGTGGAGAGCTTTGGTCTAAGAGTTTCCTTCTACAGTTTTTCATAAGGATAATGTTTACCTCTGCCCTCATCCACCATTCTTGACAAAGATGGCATCCAGTTTCCACATTAACCAGGCAATTTATTTGCCAGCTTTCTTCCTGAAACCTCACACACTTTCATTGGATGTGAGAAGAGCTTTAATTTTCTATGTGGACCACCAGACCAGGTCTTTCAGATTCTCATCTCAATTATTTGTTGCAGTTGAGGCAGGAGGAAAGGCCAACCAATTTCCCCTCAAATGGTTTCTTTGTGGATTTCTTCTTGCTTGAGCTACCAGTTCGCTCATGGCATGCCATCTCCTAGACTGTTGGCCCATTCGACTAGAGCACAAGCAGCTTTAGTAGCTTTCCTGAAACAAGTACCTATTTAAGACATTTGCCAAGTTGTGACTTGGTCATCAGTTTACACTTTTGCTCCTCATTATTCCATTTCCCATCAGTTCAGACACAAAGCCGGTCTTGGATGGGTTGTTCTACAATCACTGTTCAGATAGACTCTGAGACCACCTCCATGGTAATCTACTTGAGAGTCACCTTCAGTGGAATGAACATGTTCAGTCACTTGAAGAAAAAACCCAGCTACTTACCTTTCCTTACACTGCTGTTCTTTGAGATGTGTTGCACATGTCCATTCCGTAACCCACCCGCCGTGCCCTCCCGATTGCAATCTGGTAAGAAGGAGCAGTGTGGGGAGGAATGACGGATGCAGCTCCATCCTCTCAGACCTGCATGAAGTGACGTGCCATAATGATGGGTGTTCAAGCAGGCTTGACAGGTACCACTGATGGAAAAAGTTCAACAATTGTACACAAGGTGCACATACACCTACAGTGGAATGGACATGTGCAACACATCTTGAAGAACAACAGGTACAGAAAGGTAGGTAACTGTTGTTTTCCCTCTTTCATGACTTCCACAGCAAATTTGTTCAGTATACAAACAGTGAGGGCCAATATTTTCAAATATAGGTGTGTAAATCCATATTTAGGCACTTAAGTAGGTGCTCTGACTTTCAAAGGGGCTGAGCACCCACCACTCTCATTGGCTTCAGTGGGAGCTGCAATAACTCAGCTTTTAGGCACCCAAGTTTGGGGAAAAAAAATTCATCACTTTTGGTAAACTGATCAAATTTGCTCTGGAAGTCAGAAAGAACAAATGTGAACTCGCACCATTCCAATTTTAAAGTTATTTTTCTGACTACATCATGCTTTTAAAATGAAAATCTGCAGAGAAAATTAGTCTAAAGAAACTGCATACAGAAAAGTCATAACTTAAGCAGGGTTAACTACATTTTGCATTTGTAATCACATATGTATAGATAATTATATTTTGACAAATCTTAAATCTTATTTTCTGTTTCAGACCCTATGCATACAGTTTGCTGAAAAGAAGAAAAGTGGACATTTCTCCATAGTAGAAACTGATTGTAGAATTTTGTAAACAAGGGGGATGTGCCACTCATGGTTCCATAATAAACATTCTTGTGAGCAACACAATAATGGGATATCAGGAAAAGAATATTAAGAGATGATGAGTTAATGAAGTTTTGTTATTTGTGGTACTGTAGTGGTGGAGAAGGTACAAAAAGTGTTTCTCTAATGCCAACAGAACTGTGTTGCTAGCAGGCAGAATTGAACCTGGTATCTGTGAAGCCTAGGGTATGAGCTGCTACCGTCTGACTTAAAAACCCACTTCTTCTTAACTATAATAGCAGCAGACTCATCAAGCTCAAGCTCCGCTAGGTGCCACTAGAGGGCGATAGAACACCACACCAAGCAGTCATGGGTTACACTTCCAAAAGATTTTAAGGAGCAATGTACTGAAATGTTAATCAGAGCATCACAAACTCCATGTCCCATCCTAGGCAATATATTTTTATCCTTTTAATTATCTAGTATGCCAAGCTATTTAAGTTCTAGGGAAGGGATAAACAAATTGCTTTTTCTTTCTGTCCATGGTAGTACAATGGACTGCACAGCAGCAAAGCTGATTCGATAATGCCAATTTTTCATGGAAATGTTTTAAGCAATGTTAGTTACTTTTGACCATAGTCTTCTTTGTGTCTATGAAGCACCATATATCTTTATGGTGCTTTTTATAATTAATAAAGCAATATTTCAATTGAAATGTTTGGTTAAAATCTTTAGAATGAATAGAAAACAAATAACAATATTGTTCCCATTTGTGCTTAACTTCTATATGCATGTTCAAAATATTTTGTGTAAACTATGTGCATTGAAGTCATTATGTTTTCCCATTTAAGTGAGAAAATACATATTTTTTCAGTCTAGATGGCTTTTATTTCAGATTCCAAGACACAACCAAGAAAGAAAAAATATAGAGGTTTATCCAAAGCCCATTAAAGTCAGTGAGTTTTCTGTAGACTTCAGTGGACTCTTTCAAAGTGCTAAGCAAGTATTAATTAACATTATCCTCCTATGACCCTTCTGAGGCAGGTGTTCATTATTACTGTACTTTGTATATACTTATTTAAGAGATTATATGGACAATGGCGTTTTTATCCCCTTTCCCTTACCATTTTATACTTTAAACACTTTTTAAAAAATCCTATATTATTTGGTATGAATAGGTTATTAACGCCAAAGGTAGGTAGCAAACAATTTAAAATTGATTGTTTTTGTCTCTGAATTATCCCCGTTTTCCAAGTGAGGAAACTGATGTAAAATTAATTGTGGTCTTGTGTTACACAGTGCAGAACAGAGAAAAGATTTCAGGAGTTCCAATTGTCCATTAAAACACTCTCCTGTATGGCTTACTATACAAGAGAAATATTTTGCAATAGGCTTTTCAAATGCAGTTTTCAAAATTATTCCTGGAAAACCTGTGTAGAAATCAGGTAATTGCACAGGACAACAGGTAGTTAGACATACAATCAGGCAGCTCTCCCGTGTCATCTCGGGATACCCTCCAGTCTTCAATGGCTAGTTTGCCCTACTTTCAGGCAACACAGATCCTGGGGCTGCTTCTCACTTGTTCTGTTAAAAGCTGGATCAATTAGCAGTGTATAACAATGACTTTATTTAACCTACTAACTTGACACTAGGTTATATTGTTCATATGTAGTAGTAGATAGTTCTCTTTGTATTAAATAACTGTATATACATAACATCCCTCCTTCCATAGCAGTAGTGTAACAGCTCCCATGCAGAAAAACACTTCCTTCCTATCCTTTCCAGCTAGTTTAAGAAGCGGTTGAGCTACAGCTTACAGAAAGGTAATGAGATCAGCAGACGTAGGTCCACTGTTTCAGGCCTTCCTCCTGCAGGATTTCCATTTGCCTCCCATCTACTCACCCCATGGCAGTTCAGATAAATGTGACATTAGATTTGGTTTAGTAAAACTAAAACCAGACTGACAAAAGTTTGCCAAAGTCACTACCACTCTTGCCTTAGCCCTCTGACTTTGTTATTTTAAACATCCCTCAGTATCCCCTGGGGAAATGCACTAAGGCACCCGTTCTGGAAAGTATTTTGGCTTGTGTCTAACTTTCAGCATATAAGGAGCCACAATAGTCAATGGGACTCTTGGACCCTGCAGTCCTGGTTCCAACAAAATTCCCATAAACTGCAGTAGATTTCCCCCCTACCCCACCTCAAGAAAGCCCTGCAAGACAAAGCCCTATGAGTGGGAGACATGGGAATAGTTGTTCAATACTATTACTAAGTACTAGAAGTAGCTGCTTAAACCAATATCACCACACCTACTGATTAAAAAAATGTGAACTACGCCCCCTATCTAAGTGCCAAATAATTATTATTGTATTTTTACTATCTTTTACATTTGCTAGTACAACAAACATTATATTAGACTATAGGCAAGTAACTATCAAACAGTTACCATCCTGCTTGGATTTTCCTTAAATCAGTCAAATATCACCTAAAAAATGTACCCAATCATTTGATACCATTCTGGATTGAATAACTGAGATATCTTAGTGGGTTAAGCTAACAAATAGACAAATGTTTGTGTTCATTTTATTTTTTAGAGGAATGATTCTCTTTCCACTGAGCTTGCTTTTGAACATTAACTTTGAACGGTTCGTAATAAAGCGAGACTACCTTGATGCTGTCACAGAAATTAAAAAACAAACAAGCAACTCCCCCTCTGACAACAAGAAATGAAGTCTTGATTAAAGAGAAAGCTACAGTGGGAATGATTTGTTGTTAGGTTGTCTGTTACATGGCATTGAGCAAACCGTGCTTTAGGTGTTACTTTTTAAAAGAAGAACTAAAATACATACAGCTGAAAAAACATCAATAAGAGATAGTTTTACACACAGAAATGTGGATGACTAGAGGCCCAGAGGTTTGTTAATGAGATTTATAGCCATTTAGCTGAAGGACACTGGATTCTTCCCCTGTTAGTGACTGAACTATAATACCATCTCATGGCTGTTTGCTGGTCTTTGTGCAATGAAATTGTGATCTCGGGCTATTGTTCTTATCACAGTTGGCAACTTTTCTGGCAGACATACACAGGGTTGACTGGGCATAAAGATTCTGATTCAAGTCCAGACCAGAAATCAATGGAGTTGCATTCACTAACCCCAGGTATAGAAAAATGTTAGTAGCGAAAAGCAAAACTCACCAGAACTCATCTAGTTTTGGACCTCAGAAAGTGAAACTTAACCCAACTGAACCAAAAAGGTTCAGACCTGGGTTGAGTTTCAGTCAAACACCACTGCTCTCTCCTCATGTGCATAACCCTGCCCCTCTCCCAGAAATGGCTAGGATCCCACCCCTTACTTTTGAAAGCTTTCTGGTTGGGATGTACCAGGTGGTGGTATTTCCATCCCTCGCCTTGGCCTTGTCAGTGTCTTTGGGAGCTAGCTGAGATTCTTCATTAGTCATTTTGGCCCAAGATCTTCAGTGGTATCAGGGTAGTCACACCCCTTTTTCTATGAACCCTGTAAATACCTCCTCAGTCTGCCATTCTCCTACATACCCACAACATAGAGTAAGAAGCTAGGTCGGTTGCCATTTTGTGTTACTGACAGCAATGGAGCAGAAAACCTTTCTGCCTCTGTGTTTGCTTGCAGCCTGCAACATTCCTTGCATCATAATTAGCAACAAACAAACAAACAACAATGCTTCTCTATGTACTGTTGTGGGGCCTGGGCTGAGTTTCAGGCACACTCAGACCTGAGTTCAGTGATAGTTTATATAGCCCTGTGATCAGACATGGTAACTTTGATTTGCAAAGTCCATGAATGTTGAAGCTAGTGGATCTCACACTTTCCTTACAAATTTCACCCAGGTCAGGATTAAGGTATGTTGATAGCATGCTATAAAGAAGCCTGTACTCTCACTGGTGATAGTACACAGTACTTGCCCTGGCTCAATGATACCATTTCATGGCTATAACTATGACCAAATGCAGAAATATCTAAAACCTGTTACCCAGTGCTGACAGATCAGAAAGGGATTGATCTGCTGTCCCTCTGCTAGTTCCCCATAATCACCTGCCCTTTACAAAAGTCAGCACCTATCTCTGATTACATGTACCAAGTCTTATACAAAAATATTTCTTTCTAAATCTGTATGTTTAGCCTCTTTATACAACTGGCATATGCTCTACCCTCTCCTCTTCATAGAACAGGCATGTGCTCTCTCCACACCACCCAGCCATTCACACATATCTCAGGTTGCTACTGGTAAGAAGCCCAGAAAATCAGATTACTCACTCTGAAAACATCATGTTTCTCCTGTCAGTCCCTATTCTCCAGGGTTCTGGTGGCCTTCCTGCAGAGTTATGAAGAGTAGATTCAAGCACGTTTGTGACAAACGCCTCTGCAATATAACTAGTTTCTGCATAAGCTTGTTTGGGCTGCTTGCCCCATGTTTCGTTTTTGGCTCTAGAGGATCATAAAATTTCTTCAGAGTGTTAAGGAATGGGCCAAACAGACTGCTAATCCAGGTCAATTTCAATATACTGGTGCAATGAATGCATACAGGACGGTGTACAGGCAGAACTGACTATAACAATTGACCAAAAGAAAGTTGTCACAGCAAATCCATTACAGTGGAACATTACGGTCTAAAGAGAGACCAGAAATCTCACTGAGCTGTCAGTCTGGTCTTTTCCACAAGCTAGCCTTATTGTCCACTATTAATTCACTTTTTTCTTTAAAAGATAATTTTTGAGAAAGCAAATGGGAAGTTTGGTTTCTATAAGTTACATTCTGTTGCTATTTTTTTTTTTTTTCCTGTGCTGGCAGAAATCTACATTATTTGTTTTCACTTTAGAAGTCAGTTAGCACCATTAAGAGCTTCCATATGCAATGAAGGTAGTTTTATGGCAGCATGATTATACAACTCATCTTCAAGGATCTGGACTCTAGTAGAGTTGAAGATTGCTTCAGCGTTTGAAATTCATCTGAATGACCCCAGCTTAGCTGCTATTATATTTCTGGAAATGATAAAATGCCAGGTCATTGAAAATAAACAGATGTAGCCTAAAAAAAATCTGAAATGAGTAATGTAGAGTTTATTTGACTCCATACGACTCCCATGCACTTTAGTCAGGCACAATATTTTATCAAGAAATATTTTTCTTAATGAATCTGAGTGCTTTTCAGCTCACTATTAGGGAAAGTGGGACAAAATTCATTCTCTTTGTTCTATGGTTGTTAACATTGTGGATGTACAGAGCAATGCTGCACCAATGATTTCTGCAATATTCACCATAAATATTTAGGGAGGACTCAGTCAACAGAGTTAAAGCTAAGTGGGGGCACAATAAATAAAACCCTGTGCGTCTATGTCAAGTTTCCCTTTTCTTTTAGCAATAACTTTCCAAGTGGAGCTCAAGCATACTCTCAAATCTCATTAACTAATAATAGGATTTGTGATTGTACCTCCTGTAGACCACTTAAAAAATTTACTCCTTAATCTAAGTCAGTGAGATACCACTAAGAAATAGCTGAGCCTAGTCTGACTTGACATTTCTTGTTATTTGCCTCATAATTTTGTTTTTATGCTGAAAAACAGATCTCAGCATGTTACTTCAAAAGGGGGGGAGGGAAGTGAAACAGTATCCAAACAACCTTGTACTGCTTAGCATGCAATGCATACTACAAAGCCATACAGGTAATGCACCAAACAGGGATGCTGACCCAACTGATTTTTTACACTTGGGGATTCTCTCTTAAATGTGGAAACCAGACTGTGTCCTCAGTTACACACCCATGCCTGCTGAGAGGGAGGAAGAACAAGATCTGCAGTGGCTTCACTTCTGAACTGTGCCATGGGCACATCTGTACATGCTCATGCTCCACACTCTCCATTTCCTTGCCCTCATTTCCCACCCTGATACTAAGTGGCGGGACCTTTTGCCACCTGTCGAGGGTGAGGAACACCGGTGGGCCAGTCTGTACTTCATCTTGGTTCCACAGTCCGCCGGGGACTTACCTGGTGACTCCTTCATGGAGCTGTGAGCATGGGCGTGTACCTGGCGCAATTCATCCCTCATCCCGATGACTGGGTTTTTTTTTTGAGGTGTGAGGGAGACCCTGGCACATGTATATCTAGCATGCGCCAGGTTACAGGCCCTATTCCTGTTCCTCCAGAACCTGCTCCTAAGATTCTGGCTGCACTTCTCCCCATCCATGGTTCCACAAAGTCACGGGACCTCCTCGTCAACCTCCTCCTTACTTTGGCCAAGGTGGCCATCTATAACACTAGAGAGAGGATGTTGGCTGAGGAGGTGCCCTGCGAATGTGGGGCCTATTTCTGTTCCTCCGTCTGATCACATATCTGGGCAGAGTTCACGGACTCCTTAGTTACTTTTGAGGAGCAGTGGGCGCTGTCCGGGGTTCTCTGCTTGGTATCCCTTTCAGGTTCCTGCCGTTTAACCCTTTGACCTTCATGCCTGTTCCTGTTTTCTCAGATGCTTTCCCCCCAACGTTAATTGAGTCCCAGGTTCAATAACTCCTATTTTTAGGCTGGGGGAGGGGCTTTTAGCCAACATCCCAGAACCCAAATAGAGAGAGGGAGGGAGAAGGCAGGCAGCACATAATTACAGTGTTCCTCAAGTAGGCCAGCAAATACTGTATGTACCACAGTACAATATGAATAATTACTGGTGTGTTTCTAACTCACAAGGGAGCAGGGATCCCTATCACTTATCTCAATACGGTGAATGTCTCCTATCCTGCCTTTAGGTGGCCTGTGAATTCACCTAGACATCTCCAATCAAGAATGACTGAACCAGTGTCTTGCTGAAGTCTTGCATAGGCCTCCATCATAAGTAGTCAAAACTGCCTTGTATCAGATGGGGGTTGACCCTGGGTGTCAGCCTCAGAGGGAGGCTGCACCGCTTCACTACAGGCAGGCAAAGCGTCAGTAGCCTGGGCCCTCGGTCAGGGCAGGACAGGCAAAACAAGCAGTTTATAGCTCCAGCCCTCAGTCAGGGCGGGGCAGGCAAATTAGTCGGCTACAGCCAATTGAGGCTTCACAGGCAAGGGGCGATCACCCCAGGGTTGGGGTGGCCAGAGGGGAGGGGGACACAGGCCCACCTGACTCCACTGTGTCAGCCCAGGGCATCCTATCACTGGATCAGCGGGGCTCCAGCTGAAACACGCTGAATATTGCTGGGGCTTGAACACAGCTGGCCCGTGGTTGGCAACCCCTTGGCTACTTCCTCCACCCCTATGCCCGTGTACCTGTGGTCCAGGTCATAGTCCACTTCCTCAGAGTAGATTGCGAGATGCAGTCCCAGCAGGCCTCAGGGTTGCTAGCATCTGATAGCTCCTATGTGTCATTGGAGGCAGGCTGCTCCGGCAAGTCACAGACGGCAGGCAGTTCTTCCCAGTCGCAGGGACCTGCTAAGCTGCAGTCAGCAGGTAGATCAGGTGACCCTTTAATGGGATCAGGCTCAAGCCCCAGCCCTGGGGGAGAGACCTCCTCCTCCTTCAGCAGCTTTCCCTGACTAACCTACGGTGCCTGGCTTTTATCCTTCCTGTCCCACCCTTGCATTTCCAGTTTGTGAGTGGTGTGGTACCTGGTCCCACCCACCAGGTGGCATGTGTCAGCCCCCTTGGAGGGAGGCCACACCACTTCACTTCATGCCTATATGTTGGTACTTTTTTTTAATGAAAAGTCTATAGGGTTGCTCTAACTTATCTACATATATAGTGAGCCATAGGCAAAATTTTGCTAAGCCAAAGGAAAACATGGGAAGAGCTGCTAGCAGGTGATTCAGCACAACTAGAGTCTGGCAACTTTGCAGTTCCATTGAGAGTCAGTCAGGGTAGTGATTAGGGCTAAATGAATCAGGCAGTTATGGTCCGGCTGAAGTGACCACCAAAAGGTGCAGATTAGTTTCAGTAGGCGTATTGTAGTATCGAGCTATGAGTGAATCTTAGTGCCATCAACTCACAGGAACGCTGAGACCCTAGTCATAAAGTGTAGAAAGCAGCTTGGCTTCACTAAAATGCATTACTACGAGGACCCCCACCTCTCCAGCATGTTCCTGGAGCCAAAACTATGAAAGTGACCCCCGCTCCACTCCACCCGCAGCCTGGGAACACTCTCCCAGCCATGCAGCCGGTGCAGGGACCTTTAGACATTATTCAGAGACCTTTCAACAGTCTAAACTGGACTTTAACTGTCCTGTGCTGAGTGGCTGTTTGCTCCAACCCCCTTCCTTTCCCTCCCCATGATCTCTACACCTCAGCCTCACTCCACATCTGCTGCTTTTGCCCTCTTCTCCTTTGGCCACTCCCCCAAACCTCCCCTGCCCTTCCCTTTTCTTTTCATTTAGCTGATCTCCCCCCTAATTTACACCCCCCCCCCAAAAAAAAAAAAAAAAAAAAACCTCATGGGACTAACGTGGTGTTTGTCACCATCACATAGTTCACGCTGCATGTTGTACAGCCCCCCTTACCCCCCCCCCCCCCCGGGTCTGCCTGGTCTATGGTGTAAGCACTTCAGGCTAGGGGCCAGCTACTACTCTGTTTGCGCAGTGCTTAGTACAGCGGCCCTTAGGTGCTGCTGTAATAAACACAATGCAAGAACGCGTCTTGGTTTTGCTGATATGTCAACATAATAACAATTTGGTAGACAAGCTAAAGCTTAGTGTTAGAGACATTTGTCTTCCTCTTCAGACAAGCAGCAATGCAGCAAGTTAAGCCTCATTGTCATGATTACTCCTGCTGAAGTCAATGTCAAAATTCCCATTGCTTTGCAGGGAAGCAGGACTTGGACATTGGCATTAATGCGTTAAAAAGCCCTTTTATAAAATGTATTTTAATAACAATTCTTTGCCTCATTTCCAAGCCACCTGGCTCCACACTCACAAGGGAGCGTGATTATGTATGACTATTGAAGTTTGATATTTGGTTTTTCAAATGAAAAAAAAAAAACCACAAACAAAAAACCTAGGGTATATAAAAGTCTGGCCTTAAAATTTTAGTAAGAGCACACGCTGGTGGCTAATATTTTAATACCTGAAAGCTGTGTGTGTTTTTGCTCTAGAAATTGTGTAATTTATTGGTAGGGCTGCAGATTTGTCATAGCATTTTTTATCAAAAGTGCCAGAGCAGTAACACTAAATTTAGTAGGAGTCATAAATCTGCTGTGACTGCTGCCTGATTTTGTATAAGGCATGTCCTCTTCCTCATCTCATCAAGGGGCACCAACCCCTCTACACCACACTCTTTGCTCCTGGCATCGCAACCCTCATCCCAGCCCAGACATGAGGATAGGGGCCAACTGCAGAGCCATTCCTGCCTCCAGTGGGCCTGGCTCTTCACTTCAGACATTGTAACCTAATGTGTGAAGGCTCATCTTTGGCCTGCCTGCCCCTAGGGGCTCCCTCCCTGTCATGACAGACGGAGGCCAGGCCAGACCACGATTAGTGAGGTGACTTGATGCACCAGGTCACAATTCCCAAAGTGGGAAGCTGGGCCCAGTACCATGGGACAGAGGCTGCAGGATCTGTTGCTAAAGGGTGAGTCATGAACAGAGAAAAATGTCACAGACAAAGAGGAAAAAAAATCACACTACCTTTGCCTTTTTTTCCTCACTGTAACAAATCTGCTGCCCTACTTATTGGATATGGTACTCTACTGATATTTAAGGTGATGGGGGTCATATCCTACTACAGTTATATTTTTTCCATTATCCATCACTGTGATATACTTTACCCAATTTTCCAACCAAAACAAAATTTATATGTTAAAATATGATATTAAATATTCTGCCAGGTGTTGGCAGCTGTAACAGGTTCCATTTTTTAGGAGTATCTTTAAAGACTTAACTAAAACTTGAGACCCCACCCCCTAACCCAGAACCCAGAAAAACTATATTTACCATCCTGGATGCACCTAATGGCCAATTCTTCCCCATTTCAAAGTACTGAGTCCAGAGGTTACATCAAAGAGAACTCTTTTATGGGGCTGGGGAAAAGAAAACAACAGAATGAATGCAGGAAAGTAGCAATTAACAAACAAACAAATGCTATGATGTAAGACTCCCACCCCCCAGGGTTTCACAAAGTCCTCCTTTGGCCATTGGACGTTGCTGATGTGTTCCTAGCCACTTCTCTTCTCCCTGACTCCCCATTCGTGGTTTGCTGCCCTGGGTTGAAGAAATTCAAGGACCCTAGTAGGTCAGTGCTGGCAGGCCTAATACCTAACTCAGCTAGGGTGGTTTCAACTTGAATTGCTAGGTAGGGAGGCCTGCCCCAGAATCACTCGAGTAGGCTGCTGCTTTCTCTGGTTTCAGACCAAGCTGCCCAAATCTGCTGTCACTCCGCGCCATCCATCCACTCGATGGTGCCACCACCACTATCACTCTGAGCCAGCGGCCACCATAGGGCAACTGCTGCTGCTGCTACTTGGCACCGTCCACCTCCTTGGAGCTACAGCTATTGCTGCTCCCTGCCATTGCTTGCCACCAAGCTGCCGCTACTGCCATGAAGTTGCCACCAAGCTGCATGCACCCACAGTGCAGCAGGCTTGGCTCAGCTCTTAGACAGAGATGACTGGTCTCTAAGACCCTTGACAGAGCCCTTACCACTAGACAGGCACTCCCAACAGCAGACAACAGATTTATTCCCTCTTCGTCTGCTCTGTTCAGGCTCCCTTACCCAGTTGTGCCTGACAGGTGTCAGTCAGGGTGAGCCCAGGCATGTTGCATGTCAATGTCTTGTTCTTGCCTTTCCCAACAAGGACAATTCCATTTTGTTGTCCACATACTCAAAACTTAACTGAATTTTAATCACAATGCCCCAAATCTCCATTAAACTGAAATGTACAATGAGGCCTGCCCCTTCCAGTCTACTCGCCAACAGATGCCAGCAAAGAGCTCCCTTGCCAGTGGAGTCCCAGCTCTTAAGCACTTCTGGGCCACTCCCATTTCACCAACAGATGACCATAGTGAGAATTTATTTTGAAAAGGGTCGACTATATAGACAGACATTAAAAACATACTATTAAGCCCTCCAGGGTGCATAAACCAACATTTGGGGCTCTGGGGACTTAATTGTACCATGTTTAACTTGTCAAACTACATATCTTTTTCTAACCAGATCTTGTTGTGAGCACATAATCTTACCAAATGGTGGTCTAACTTAGTTTAATTTTGTACAGGATACTTTTTCCTGAGCAGGTGTATTGTGATAATGCCCAAAAATAATTGTTTCTCCCAGGTATCTTCCATCTGAAAGTACCCGAGTCCTCACTTGTTGGTTCAGCCATTGGAAGAATCAGAGCTGTGGATCCTGACTCTGGAAAAAATGCAGAAATTGAATACAACATTGTTCCAGGAGATGGAGGGAATTTATTTGACATCACCACAGATGAGAACACGCAGGAAGGGGTCATCAAACTGAAAAAGGTATTCATTTACCACAAATCTAGTGGCTGAAATTTGAAATGAGTCATACAACTAAACACGTTCTGTGATATACAGGGTGAAATTCTGGCCCCCTTAAATCAGTGGCAAAGATCCCACTGACTTCAGTGGAGCGAGGAATTTCACCCCTTATGTCACACAATCAACAATGACCTGTGACACATCAGTTTTATTTATGTACTAATTATTAGAGCTAGTGAGGCACCAAAATGTCCATACTTCAGGAAATGTAGACATTTAAAAAAAAAGTTCCAATTCAGAACAAAAAAAACCAAAATTTCCCACAATCTGAAATTTTGGAAAATATTTACTTCTAGGTCAATCAAAAAAAGAGGGTTTTTTAAGTTTAACTTTATTAATTTATTTAAGATGAATTTTCTAGCCTCTTCCTAGTAAGGCTCTGCCCCTGCCTATCCCACAGATTCTCCAGTCAGTTCTTCTACCTAGATAGTGCAAAGATCCCCCTTCTGTGTTCTTTGTCCCTGGTGTTTTGCTCCCTACTGGTCTCTTTTCCTTTATAATCTTTTGGTGACCTTTTCTCTAAGGACCAGGTCACCTGCAGTCTATCACCCAATCTCTGGCTTCCAGCCCACCAGCTGGGAGCAGCTAATTAGGTGGGACTAAGACGATCTCACTGAAAGGGCCATTTCACCTTGTGGTACTTTAATGTTAGAAAGAAATTCAAACTTGCCTTTCCATACCTTGTCATTTCCATGACAGCCTTTTTCTTTTTCTTTATTTGCAAAAACATGGATATAATCTCTTCTGTCATTTTTGATGGATGAACGACTGAAAAAATTACCTCTCTCACTTTAAGAAAATTCTGATTTCCCTTTTCTCTAAGCAGATACTTCAAAACCAGCTACATTTTGAACTGTCACTCTTGGCATTTGGTAGGCTTTAGTGTGTATTGCCAAGTTTGAACCAATAATGAGTATAAATGATTGAAAAAAAAATAAATTATGAGCAGGCACAGTAGGCTTTTGATGATTGCACTTAAGCCTCTACTACAGTGGTGTAAAAAAATAAATTATGAGAAACAGTGGTAGTACTGTTTCACAGTGCAACCCATGTGCAAAGGTTTGCACTTGATAAGATTAAATTCTTCCTGTTGGAATAATTTTCTCATGAAAAATCCTTTTGGGTTCCATAAGAAAATTTCAGTTTTGGCAAAATAATACAAATTTTCTGGTGGTAAGCCTCTACTAGCAGTCAATTTCACTTCCTGGTGTAACTTCAGCAAGCTGCTCAGTCTTCCTCCCAGCTCCTGGATAGAGAGGCAGGAAGCCTTGCCATGTCTCTACCATCACTCCTGAAAGTCATAGGATAGCTCGCTCCTATCTCCACAGCAGGAAGCCTGAAAACACTGAGAACCTGAGTTTAGCCAGAACAATCAGGAGCCCAGAAGAACTGGCACAAATTCCCAGAGTCCAGGGTTCTGGGGCTGCAGTGAAATTGACAAGAACGTCAATTTCATTCAGCAGCTCTCAGGTTCTGTACTGTTTCAAACACCAGGTGTCATGGGAAACAAAATGGGGGGGGGGGGGCAGTTTCCAGATCATGGGAAATTAAAAAAAAAAAAGGATTAATTCCAATGTGAAACAAAGACAAATTTTAAGAATGCAGAATTTCCCACAAACTGGAAATCCCACCTTTTGGCCAACTTTATTTCTGAGACTGGCTTGTGAGGAAGAGGTTAATGTCTCATTGAGCCACTCGTAAGAAATCATGGACACAGATAAATCCTCAATCTGATTATTTTTGGCCACTGTTTGGCCACATTATTTTGCTGTATTTATCTTAGTCTTTGCATTGTCAACCTTTACCTATTATCCTCTTTACCACAATAAAAAAAATCTCCACCATAATGGATTGGCCAGTCAGCGTTACCTAATGCAAGCAACAGAACTCTGCCACTGAATAGGAAACAAACAAAAAACTGAATAAGAAACAAACAAACCAAACAAAAAAACCTAATCCCGTCTCAATCTTCCCCATCAGAGATAGGCTTTGAAGGTCAAGAATTGTGGCTGTGTAGTATGAAGTAATGCAAAAGAAAATAATTCCAAAATTCAGGGACCTCCACTGAAGGATGCCTTTAGATAGACCCTGATCCTGCATGTTGCCCTTTGAATGACTTTGCTCAGGTGAAATTCCCATTGATTTAACCCTTCAGACTTCAGTGATTCAAGTGCTTTAAGATTCACAGGCTTAAAGTTATATACCTGCTTAGGTGCTTTAATGGAGGAGGCCATAAATAAAAGCAACATGATTTTCAGAGGTGCCAAAAACTTGCTGCTTCCTTAGTTGTCTGTTATAACGAGTGCACAAATGTGGTGTGATTAGTCAATGAGACACAATGTTTCAATTCAGGTATGAATATTTTATCTGGAATATTGTGCCAGTAAAAGGGTGCTAATATATTCCATGTTGAAGTTTAGTTTAGCATTGTTCCTGTAAAAAACAGCAATTAGGCTCTTCATCTGGGAGATTAGTAGTTATTGTATTGTTATATGTACAGTGAAATCCCTTGCAAACACCTTACCCTTTCATACTAATTACAGCTTCTTTTTACACTGAGGAACATATTTTTAAAGAACCATGCCATACGGCTTCTAAAATTGTTCATTGATTTAACCAGAAACCTTTTTAAAAAAAAAAATCAGGACAGTTAGTGGACATCCGTGGAATACCTGCATTCTTAAAATAAAGTGAATTCTCAACTGGTTTGCCGGATTCTGATCCTGGTCCTGATTTTCATAGGCGCTGAGCATTTACGACTTCCTTAGATATCTATCTGCTACAATGTGTGTGTTACGCTCACTATGGATATAGGCAATGGGACTACTCATGGGCTACACTTATGCCCATTCTTACGTGTTTTGCTGGAACAAGGCCCTAGTTGTTGTGAAGCTCAGCATGAAAACTGTTCAAAGTACAGGCTCAGACTCAATGGGACAACTTAAACTGCTTAAAGTTAGGCATATGCTTAAGTACTTTTCTAAATTGGGGCCTATGAAGGTGCAGGTTCATCTTTAGGACTGCAGTAACTATTTGACTAAAAATCACAATGAGCTACAGCAGTTACTCAATACCATCACTTAACCAAAACAATTATCTGCTTGCAAAGCCAGTTTGCTTTCCCTCCTCCACTTCCTGCATCACAGCATATTAACATCTCCGGACCACTGCTGTAGTTCAGCAATAAGCTGTAGCAAAAAACAGGAGTTCTATTTGTAAAGCTTGCTTCTATTTTTCATGACAAATTCTCCAAGGCAGAAACTCTCCTTCACTGCAGAAAGCTTCTTCTTTTAAATGGTGCAATTTCTACAGGAAAATAAAAAATGTCTTCCTGAACTCATCTTCATAAATATGTTTGGGTGAAAAGCTGTATTTGCTGGCAAAAATGACACAGGCCAGGTTTTACTCTTCAGTATTCCAAGTGAATTGACAGGGAGAGGGAGTTTTGTGCTTCTCTGGCACTAGATGGATTTTCCAAGTCAATGTTTTTCTTATGGAAGAGGTGTACATCTTAAATTTCAGAATGGAGTTGCTGACCATTTAACGTCAATATATGATCTGGCGTATAAGCTTAGTTATTACAATGATAATTCAATAAACAAGAAACAGATTATGTGACATTCTGCCAGTCAGAGGCTTCTACTGGCATTTAGCACCACGGTGTGGTTGGTACTGGAATAGCTCCAAGAAAAATGAAAGTAAGGAAGTTTAAAAGTGTGTGTGGAGGGGGAATGCCTTATGGCTTAAAAACAACATCTCAATCAATTAGCTTTTTAAAAGATTTATAAATATTAATAGTTAGACATAATTATTCATTTCTTTGCACATAAATGTATCTTTGTTGCATAGGTAATGACTATCATTATAGAGACATAAGGTGGGTGAGGTAATATCTTTTATTGTACCAATTTCTGTTGGTGAGAGACACAAGCTTTCAAATTTACATAGAGAGCTTCTTCAGGTCTGGGCAATGTACTGAGGGCAAGTCTACACTTAAAAATTAAATCAACCTACATTATGTCAGCATACAGCCACGGCAGTAATTGAATCAGTTTTACATGCCCACACTACAATTGCGATCCTTGTGTCAACGGTGCGTGTCCTCACCAGGAGTGCTTGCACCGATTTAACTGCCAGTGTGAGGTATTGTGGGACAGTTTCTGAAAAGCAGCAACAGTCAATGCAAGCCATGCAGTGGCTACATTGACTTTAGTGCTATGCCTCTCGTGAAGGTGGAGTTTTTAAGTCAGTGTAGTGGGCGAGTTACATCGGTGGAAGCTACATTTTAGTGTAGAGGCTTACAGCCTTACATTGACCTAACTCTGTAGTGTAAACCAGGCCTCAGAGTGTCACAAGGTGGACCAGCTTGTTTAGCATGAGTAGTTAACAAATAATTCAAGGTACCTTTCAAGGTAAAGTGGTCCATTAAACACCCTCCAATCATGGGGCGGGGGGCAAAGGGGGGGGGGGGGAGGAAAGAGAGGGGAAGCATTTGGAAGCGTGTTGTTGGTAGGTCATAGACTGTTGTAATAAGCATCATTCCAGTGTCTCTATTCAGTCCTTGCTTTTTAATGTCTAGCGAAGTTAAGCTACCATGCTCGTCTTTTGAAGATGTTGTGCAGGATGAGGATTGAGAGGTCAGATACAAGCAATCATTTTGTGAAAAATGTTTGCCCATGGGTGATAGGGTGTTTTTGTCTTTTCACACAATTTTCTGTGTGTGTTCATTCAAGAGTGTAGTGATTGTCTGGTTTCACCCACACAGTTGTTATCGGGGCATTTAGTGCACTGGATGAGGTACACCACATGTTGTAATAGGCATGTGTAGGACCCATGGAAAATGTCATGGATTTTGAAAGGTGTGTTATGGAGGAGTGTTGATCATCATAGCAGTGGAGATATGGCTTGCAGGTTTTGCATCACTTGTTCCAGCAGGGTCTAGTGCGGTTTTGACTGTCGGTCTGTCCTAGTCTTTAGGGAACTTGCTTCTAACAACTCTCCCCCACAGCTGCTTTCCCCACTTTGAGTACACTTCCCAGACCTAAAGAAGAGCACTGTGTAAGATGGCAAGTTTGTCTTTTTCACCAACAGAAGTTGGCCAAATCAAAAAATATTACCTCACCCACCTACCTCAGCCACCTTGTCTATCTAACATCCTGGGACCAAAATGGATACACCACCACTGCATATATCATTGTTTTAGATTTATATAGCATGTTTCATTCCAAAGTGCTTCACAAATCAGAGTAGAAACAAATATCAAGTACAATAAAAGAAAGAGCCAACTCTGGTGGGCGACAAGCCACTACTACACAGAATACTGCACCACATTGTGGGAGGAGAAAATATTTCTGCATGACGTTTAGACAAACCCCTAAACTGAAGGGGATCTTTAATCACCACACCAAGTAGTGAAATAGATCTGAAAGAAACAAGCATGGTAAACTGCATGGCACTATGTTTTATTTACTTCAGGAGGATGAATGTTGAGTCAGACCTATGGAATTTGCACCTGAGCTCCCTTGGTATCTAAGGCTTCCTCCAATAAGCCATAATATACTACTGAGTATATTAAACAAGCCCATATAAGAAAAAGGACACTTACAAAGTGATTATAAAATGATCACAGATACAGAACTACCGGGGAGCAATGCTGATGCCAAACCAGCCATTATTTCACTAGCACAGACAATATGGTCACAGGAAGGCCATTTTCTGGAATACACTACTTCCCTGCACTTCAAAAGCCTTGCTCCCTTTCTAAAAACTCCCACTGTAATAAAAAAGCACAAGATTCATTTGCCAATAAGCTATGCTTCCTGTTCATGACAGGACACTTATACATGCCCCAGGATATATTACAAGAAGGCTAACACCTGTAAACTAATATGACCCTAGGGGATCATAAGGATTTTGTAGACACTGATACTGAGTACAGGGAAGACAGCCGGTCGTAAGAGAGGATGGTGCATGTGTGTGAGGAGACTTCACATTTTAACAAGTAGGAGAAGACATACCAAGCCCTTTGACAAATAATGCTATCAGAAAGATGATGGCGGCCATCAAAAATACAAAGCTAATGAAGTGTCAAAAGCAGGAATAGGAGCTCTTGAGTCCCTGCAGACCAGATCAGCCATTTTTTTGTATGTGTGGTTTTGGGTTTTTTTGTTTGTTTGTTTTTTGTAGCAGTAGAAGATTTGAAATACTTACTGCTGGAGTTTGTGAGGGCTAGTAACATGTTGGGAGCTCCTATAGAAGAGTGGGAAGCTTCTTTTGGTTAGGCATCTATCACTACCAGTTCACTTTAAACATTCCAGCGGTTACTGTACACCCTCTGTTTTTGCATTCAGTGTGCTAAGAATACAGTTCATCAGCCTTGTAATAACAAACTATGAGCAAAATTTATACAAACATTCCCTGTCCTTTAACAATGACGTGTCACATTGTCACAGGGTCTTACCATATAGGCATGGGAATGCAGCCATTTCCTTACTTGCTTTCACTGGGAAGTTGGATTAGCTCTGCAGTATAACTAGGCCATACCTTTCTGGAGTAATGATAGTCCAAATATATCAAAGTGCAAAATCAACCCCTCGCCCCAATCTTTACCCGGACCACCAGCTTTCCCCTGTGGGTCTGTGTCTACTTTCCACTTTAGTGAACTAAGTAAAGCAGAACTTCTGTCCAATTCCAGCTGGAAGTCCCAAAGAGGAAGCTGGTGTCTAGTCCAGATATATAACTGTTTCTGCTCAAGGCCACTTCTTTCACCTCCGTCTAATTTCCTTGACATTTTCTGAGGTCTTAACGAAAAGCTCAATAACCACAAATATGCAATGTAACCAGTAACCTCCCATCCCTTCTTTTCCTGGGGGTCGCCGAAAACTTCTTCTTCTCCAGGCTGCTTTATCCTAGCCATGTGGCTTCAGCTCCTTCTCAAGCTGCCACCCAAGACAAAGAAATCCTGCTGCTGCTGCTTCTCCCCCTGTTATGAGGGAACAGAGCTCATATATAACTCGTTCCTTCCCATCAATCCTGGAGGTAACTGCTTACATTTCCCAGCTGTCCCTTGGATTGGAGCGCCTAGCATATCACTTGTTCTACACTCTGATCTGGCACATAGGACAGTGTTGGAGCAAGCGCCTTTTCTTAACAGCCCAGTATGCGTTGTCACTTTTATCTTTAGTGTTACCATTTCAAATTCAGCCCAGGTCAGTACATATTGGGGGGCAAGGGGGGGAACAAAAATAAAAAACACATGGAAGCCTGTGTTAAATAAAGTTGCTGGTCTCAACCCATTTCTATTGGTCAGGGGTTGACATTACAAAAAAATGTCATCCCAATGAGCAATCATTGACTTTCTTGTTGGCAGTGTCAAAACACATTTTATACTCATTCACAGCTTGGCTTACCATCCCAACCCCAAAGGTGGTTCCTCCATGACAGAATAGTGAAATATGGATGCTGTAGTTTGGGGAAAACTCATCCTGCCCAGAGTCATGTTTTACTTGTTCTGTGGGTAAATACTGGAGGTCTGGGGCTGCCTGCCCGGCACTTTTTGTGAGCTCTTCTTTTTCTCATTGTGAGAATAGAAAATGAATACATGCAGTTATTTTCACACATCTGTCATGCTTATCATGATAACTTGTTAAGCCCCTTATAGCCTTACAGTGTGTTTTGCATTTTAGATTTTTTTTGGGGAAAAAATCTCTATTGCATTTTACTTGTTCCATTTACATTAAGGTGTCATTTATCAGTTTCCCTTCACTTCCATATGGGGTAGGGGAAGCAGTAGTATTTCAAAATACCTATGCTTTCAAACCAGAGATGTTGATGTGCTTTCCTATTCACATTAAATAAACCAGTTCATAAGTACCTTCTGTGAAGCTAAATAATGTGGTTTGTCATGATGTGTTATTTAATTTTAGTATTTGCAAATTGTCATTGCTATACACAACTCTGCATACACTGATAGTGCTTTAGTATGAGTCTATATACAGTAGCTTATAGCCAAAACAAAGAGAAGAAAGCCAGGGACTGCCAAGGAAGCCAAACTCCTCTATTATTAGACTGACAGTTAGGACATCATTACAAAATGCACCCCTAATATCTCTGCAGGACATGGTTGGGAAAAAAAAGAGCCACATTGGTGCTAGCAGAACTATTATTCCCTTGTGAAAAAAATCCTATGAAATGCAACAAAATGAAAAACTTGCTTTATGGCAGGTTTTTTGTAACTGTCCTTTTCAATTTAATAGAAGTCTATAGTACAGATAAGAATTTTCAATAGGTTTTCTTTAAAAAAAAACCTGTAGAAAGGAGTTCCTTCTATATTCAACTCTATAGGTTTTTCGCAGAACTTCCACAGACCCTTGCTGATTTTTTTTAATACAACCTCATTGGTTTTGTCCCTATTAAATTATTCCATGAGTTTTAAAGCATTTTAATCATGACCTTAGAAATGGAGCCCTGACTGGGGAAACTTTTAGGTAAAATTAGCTGGGCTTTAAGGAACTGAATATTCATCAAGTACAAATTCTGCTGTGCTTGGAGATCTTGAACACCAAAGTTACTAGTGTACTAGCACTAAGAACTTTACATGCATAATTGGGTTTAGTTACATAGGTCAGCCACCAGGTGGCAGCATAGATGTGAAATGTTTTTGGCTGCTAGAAATAGTTATATCACAGTTAACTGTTAGGGGTAGGGCATTATATAGCTTCTTTTGTGATATGAGAAGCATCCACCAAAAACAATACCAAGGAACTGCATTCCCAGATCTTGTAAAAGATGAAAAGTTTATAGAAGTCTAGGCTGAGAGCTAGGCTGCTCCAAGATATTCAACCGTCTAATTTTCTGACAGTCCCCCAATATATCAACTGGGTGCCATGATTTTAGTTGTATGATAAGACTTGCACTAATCATCTGCATGATTGAAGCATGCAAGCAATCTCATTTCCGTACAGCTAAAGGTTATAAAGCAAATATTTCCAGTGCCTGTTCTGGAGTTGAATGAAGTGTCTGGGAGCACTTTGGATGGGTAAGTATCTAGAAGGGGAGAAATGGGGACAGGGAACAACTAATGAGGCTTCAGAGCTTTCACACCAAATTACACTTGTCTCTTTCTTGTCTAAAATGAAATTTATGGGGGAAAAAAAACCCTAATCTTTGAGTAAGTTGATATCTACTGACATACTTCTGTCTATATGAATCCCCGCTGATGTTCATTTGGCAGACAGTCTTGTAAATGGAGCATTTCCATGATTAGAGAGTGGAAGATGTCACCATTTGGGCCATTTGTATTTTGTCTGAAATGTTGCACTCATTGCTAGTGTATTTATTAGTACTATACAATGTATTATTTTGAATCAGTTCAGTACAGTTTATTTTTCTGGGCAGTCCATATTACAGACTCAGTATGCCAGAGAGAGAAGGTGAAGCAGACATCCAGTCAAACAGGGCTATCTGCAACACAAGTAACTACTTTGAACCCCAATCTTATTCCTGCCTAGAGAGAGGTGAATTTTTTTGTCCAAAACTTTTGTTCAGTGAATAATGCAGATTCCGCATCACTGAGCCATTTTGCAAATTTATGTTGGTGTTGCTAACTCATTTGAGTAATAAAAAAAAAATACTGAGTCAAGACATTCACTTTGAAATTTTTCAAAACAAAGTGATTTGACTTTTTGATTCAAAATAATTTTTGGTTTGAAATTTCCTTCAGGCTTATTTTTAAAAAATTAAAAACATAAAAAAGCTCAAAATCAAAACTAAATGTTTCACTTGGGGTTGGGCGAAACATTTCATTCAACCTGGAATATGGGGTTGTTGGGGTGGCACTGAAGGGGAAGGCAACTTAGGGTATGACTACCCTGCGTATTAAAACCAATGGTAGTGAGTTTCAGACTCTCTTTCTACAGGCTCGGGCTTGCATGCAGCGCTAAAATGTCTGTTAGACATTCAGGCTCAGGCTGGAGCTTGGGGATGGAGAGGGTAGCCGTCAGTGCCTGAACCACAATGTCTACACAGCTCTTTTTAGCTCATAGTACAAGCCCGTGTCTGTAGACCCGGGCTCTGAGCCGTGTGGCTACAGGTTTTGAAACAGTGTAATCACGCCATAAGAGGCTATCTACCCATGCTGCTCATGTGGGGTCTCACAAATCTTAAGGCCGGGCCTAAAGTCAAACCTCTGAATATTTATGCTTTACATGCTTTACAATTGATCCAGGTCAGCCCAATTCTGCAGCTCTTAATCAGGTGAAATTCACACTAACTCCCAATGGCATTTTTTCTGAAAGAAGACAGCCCTGTTTGATATTATATTAGCAGCACACCGTAGTCAAAGTTTTCAAGCTTGACTATTTACATGACATATAGAGATTTAGATGCTTAACATTAAGTGCCAAGCTTTGAAAAAGTTTGACCATATTGTCTGTTAAAGATATAGAGCCTTTCACAAGGATTTAAAATCATTCTGCAAAGTGTTCAGCTGCTGTAAATCAGCATAACTCCCTTAACTTTAATGGAACAACTCTTATTTATGCCAGGCCAGCCTCTGGCCAATTATGGCCTTGTTGTGACAAGGGAATAAAATGGCAGAGTTTAAATCCATGCTAGAAATGAAAACTGTTTCGGAGACTATGTGGTGACCATTGTGACAGTGGAAATGAAAATAAGAAACGTTAACCTATTCTTGCCACAATCTTTCAGTTGTAACCTAGTGGTTCTTTTCAAATATCATATCCTTTTAAATTGAAAATTTCTAACTTGACTATTATAACTAAAAGCCACTAGATGCCAGTATCACCTAAACATTAGGAAAACACTGTTTCAGTAAAATGCTAGAAGCCTGAGAGCCAATCCAGTCAAACAATGTATTGATAGTAAAGCTCTTATACCTTTCTAACTAGATATGAGTGTACTAATGTGACAGAATATTAGTGTAATAATGCACAGAACATATATTACTAGTCACTTTACTAAAACCAACCACACTAGATTATTGTATATTAAAATAAATTCAAATCAATCTACTCCCATTTCAGTATGTGTCTCTGTCAAGCAACTACAGCTTGCTGTATCCAAACTGCCATGTTGTATTCAATCCACTATAGATTAGAGCTGTACCCAATTTACACAATTAAAATCTGTTTTTTGAATATATTTCCTTCTTAAATTCTTCAGGTTTGTTGTGTGTTCTTAGCTTTGCTTCCTAATAGAAAGAAGAATTCATATCTGGGTTCAGATTCCAAGCCATACTCTAAAGTCTAGTTTGGACCCATTTCCACACAGCAGGATTTTGGGTTGGACCCATTTCCAGCACAATTGTTCTTTCTGTAGCTCCTTGTGATGAGAGGAAAAATGGATCTTGAATTTAAAGTACTAGAATGGGATGCAGAAGATCCTGGTTCAATACCCAGCTCTACCACCATCTTCCTGGGTAAACTTGGGTTTGGTTGGGAGCCACCATAATACTATTAATAATAAATATTATAATCCAACTGTTTGAAGAGGGCTCTTTTGTGCGGTGAGTGAATGGGAATTAAACATGCCAATCTCTGATATATCAACACCCCAGGTTAAACTACACAGTCTGCAGAGAGCGTGTTGCAAAGCAATTTTGCCAGATCTGATGATGTTTTTTTCCTCTGTTCTTACCACAGCAATTAGACTTTGAAACAAAAAAGGCATATACCTTTAAAGTAGAAGCCTCCAATCTTCATCTTGATCATCGATTCCACTCTGTGGGTCCATTCAAAGATACTGCCACTGTAAAGATCAATGTGTTGGATGTGGATGAGCCTCCAATTTTCAGCAAGCCTATGTACACCATGGAGGTTTATGAGGATACTCCTGTTGGGACCATTATAGGTGCTGTAACTGCACAGGACCTAGATGTTGGCAGCAGTTCTGTTAGGTAAGGAAACCTTTTCCTTCTTGTGTATTTTTCATGAAGATCAAACTCAGAAAAGTTCAAAAAGAGAATTAGATAAATTAATGGAGGATAAACCCATCAGTGGCTATCAGCCAAGATGGTCAGGGAGGCAGCCCCATGCTCTGTGTTTCCGTAAATCTCTGACTGCCAGAAGCTGGGACTGGATGACAGATGGATCACTTGACATTTGCCCTGTTCCATTCATTCCCTCTGACGCATCTGGCACAAGCCACTATCAAAAGGCAGGATACTGGGCTAGATGGAACATTGGTCTGATCCAGTATGGTCATTCTTATGTTCTTATTCTCTAAACTCATGCTAACAAAGAGATTGGATGGATTAGGGGACTGGTAATAAGATATGAACCATTTCATGTCAAAGTCAAAATGCCAGGGAACTGTTGCTGAAAGTAATTATCAAAAAAGTAGAGGCTGTATAGGGTGGTTTACATGGAATGAGTTGATCTATATATAGTAGTTACTGAAGAATAGCAGTCCATAACACAAAAGCACCATATCAGTTGGCATTAACTGACACCCTTGACCTTAGCAGAGGTTCTAGGTACTGAATAGGTATGGAGACTTGTGTCATACCCAGAGAGCAAATGTGGAAAAGAGGGGTGGGGAAACTGGCACTGCTGTTGGACATACTATACTGATATGCATAAATGGAGGGCTATCAGTGCTGCATCTTTCCCAAGCAATAGTCTTTTTGTCACACTTTTTATTAAGGTTCCATTCATAAATAGTTTATAAAGGGTAATAAATGATTAATCAATTCTTATAGATTGTTAGTATCAAACAGGTAAGTAGGCTGCATATAACAATCCATTGTAACACCTTCTGATTATGTGCTCATAAGCATTTATTATACATGGTATTCAGATCTATAACATGCTGATAACAAATATGAATAATTTGTTAACCCTTTATGAAAAAAATGAAATCTTAATGTAAAGTGTGACAAGTCTCACTCTTTCTAAAACTACCTCAGTCTTCCAGAAGTGATAAACATAAAAAAAGTCTGATGCTAATGATAAATATACTTTATGTATACAGAATTAATGTCTTTGATTTAGAAAAGTCACTTTAATTATTGCATGAATTTAAATTCTCCTAGAATACCACATGTAGTTAATATGTTAAAAATAACTTAACCTAGTTGACCACAGCCTTTCTACTCTAGACTCCTGAATTCACATCTTGATGGAGATTACACTGAGCATGTGAAAATAAATGATTAATCTCGCAACTGTCCTTGATAAACATTGTCCAGCACATCTCCAAAACCACAACACAATCCAGCAGGATGCCAGTCTCGTCAAGAGGCTCCCAGGACTGGAATGTAAACACTGCTGTAGTTCAGGTTCTAAGACAGTTGACATAGCAACGGGGAGGACAATTTCATGCCCACAAGTAGCTCTTGTGCCTGTCCATCCTGCATTCCTTTCCACCACAAGATGAGGTAATTTCATATAGATTGGGGGACATATGTTACATTTCTCCCTCCTAACAATGGGCCAGGTTGTAAACCCCTTCCCCAGCAATGAGCTTACAAGACCAGTCCCATCAAAACCAGTGGTATCTTGAAAATTGGGCTCTCTCTTTGGGCCAGATAGAGAGCCCCTTACTCATGTTTCTGAGCAGTTTCTCATTCAAGTGGCCCCATGCTAATGGATTCTTCTGAATAAGTAACTGCTGTCTGGTGAGAGTAACTGGCTCACAATCTGGCCCTAAATGAGAGACCAGTTTTCATGCTTGAGTGCCTTAGGCCCTGATCCTGCAACTGGATCTGCCAGGAGGGAACCCCTCTTTCAGTCAGTAGGGTGTCTTGTGGGTGCACGAGCCTGTAGTATTTTTATAGTGAGCAGAGCAGTGTCGAGATAAACCCTTTATTATGTACAGAACCTACGTACAGAAATGAGGTGACAAACTTTCTGCAACTCTGTGTAGCTGCAGCCTGTGACTGACTGTCCTGGACTTCTTTCTTTCTGCCTCAGAAGGAAGTGTCCCCCAGGAAACTAGAGACTGCATGAAGAGTGTACAGGAAGCATGGCATCTCTTTGGTTCCCGGAAGACTTATTCCACATACATCTTCTCTTTTTTGGATCCTTTCTCAGCTTCCTGACTTAACTAGAACATTAAACCAAAACTACGACAAACACATTAATTGATTTAACAATCCTTCAGGACCATGCAGAGTTTATTCCAGTACTGGGGCCTAAAGTAGGTTAAGGTGCTCATTTCCAAATTAGCCCAGTCCAATCATCATTTGGATGTCTAAGTGACAGGCTGAGCATCTAAATGAGGGATTAGATACTCTGATTTAGGTTCCCAGATTTGAAAATTGGAAGTCAGCAGAAAAATTCCTATTGAGAAAAATGACTACCGGGTAGTGTACAGACAGTACAGCTCCTTCAATTTGACTCAAAGATAATTTCTTTCAGCCTACCCATCTTGATGCAAATACATACTTATCTCTTCTCCCCCTATAACGCCCCATACAAAGTGACTTTAGTTGGATTTAGATGCCTTATACCTATGAGGATCTGAGCCTTGGTGCCTGATCCAAAGCTCATTAAGTCAACAGAAAGACTCCTTTTTGCTTCATTTTTCTTTGGGTCATAGATCAATTCTGGAAATTGCCAGTAAAAGATTTCCCATATTTTGGGGGTGGAGGTAAGATGTTCATTGCTTACTATTTAACCTTTCTGTGTTCACATATTGGATAGTTCAAGTGAAAGAACATAGATGCAATTGTTACTTACTGACATATTACAGTTCAATACTCCCTAAGGTTTATATCCTCTAATTGAAGGTAAGAGTCAATAAAGAAAAGTTAGCAAAAGCGTAAATTAGTTACAAAGAGCTGCATGTGATTACAACTTTCAAATAGGTCCTACAGCAATTATGGTCTCTTAGCTATTTAAAATCTAGATTACCTCATGGGGTAAATAAGGGTCTGTCAATTTTATAATATGTAAAAGAAGGAGCTTAAGTAGTGTAACACTGCTTCCAAGTAAATAGGCCCTCTAAGTAACTAGACACACATGGCAAGAAATGTTCTCTGAGGTAATAGGCAATATAATGTGCTAGATGGCTTGGTTTCTTTACAAATTAATTCATGTTCCCTGAGATGCTTTCCTAGAGCAGGTTAGCCATTATGATACCTATTACAACAACAATCTGCAAAACAATGAAGACTACAATAAAAGAAAAAGCTGCACTGTATGCAGCAGAAGTTATAAGTCAAAGGAACAAAGCAGTCTAAAACAGCTCACATTAAAGGATGAAACACTAGTCACAGCAACTTAATCCACTTTATCAGGCAAAAATGATTAACTCTGTTTTAAATGTATGGAGGAGGGAAATAATAGCTAAATAATAGTGGAGGTTGATTTTTGTTATTTAGGAGAAGAAAAAGAAAAAAAAAACCCAACAACCACCTATGTTGCTGGAAATAATTGAAAATGCTATTTTTCTCCAGTAGATGGAATTAGGGCTGTTGAGGTTTCTGAGACGATCAGAGTTTACATAAGTATGTTTTGTGGGGATGGATGTTGACAGAAATATGGAAACGAAGAGGCTCAGAACACACATTCAGTGAAAGCGAAATAAAAAAACACAAAGAGAAGAAGGGGCCTTAGGTAGTCAGCACCTGTAAGGGTGACTCTATATGACACTGTTTTGGAACATTGCCCTAGTGCACCTGGTTTTCAAACTGTGTTAAATTTAGATTTTAGTACTCTTGGGAGAGCTGTTCTGTCCATTTCTATTTCCTTCATAGTTCAGTGAGAAATGCTTGGCATAAATGTTAAGCTGAAGTCCTGTATGCTGTGTGCCCATTAAAGATCCCAAAGCACTTCTCAAAGAACGGAAAGGAAATATTCTCATATGTTCTTCTCAGATTCCTCTAACCCTTGACAGTTACAAGCATCTGTGCTCAAATAAACACTGAGAATTTATGTCATTTATACATCAGAAAATGTTGTTGTCAATAAAAGCTCATTTCTTTTGGTGGAAGATAGCATCAGGCTTCTTTTTTTGTTTTTAAACCATGCTTACATCCGCACGTACTCTATACAGGTTGAGACCAATGTGACATTTTAGGGATGAAGTTAAGTAAAGAACAAGAATGCCAGTGTAAATACATGGGGGGAGGAGGAAAATGACAATTACATACAATGATATCTGAAGTATAGAGGTTTCTCTAGCACTGTGTGAGATTAAGCCGCATTTCCACTGGCACCATTGAAGATGTCAGATTTCCTAGGAGATGATGTATTTTACTGGATAAAGGATTTTTACCTTTGGTCCGAACTACAGATGTGACTCTAATTTAAATAAGTTTGATATTCTCCTCTGTGACACTGCCCTGCAGATCCTCCTTGCTTGACTCGTGTGCCCTGCCTCATGAGCCAGAGAACCATACAAAGCAAGAAAGCCATCGGTGCTGTGCTCAGATCCAGAATTCTGGAACTGGGGTACAATGCCCCCCCACACACACATACTTACATCCTTCAGTACTGTTCTTTTTGAGATCAATGCTATCTTGGGACCAATCCCTGTCTTCTATGTGGGATTCAACAGCACAGTTTAAAGTTTGCAGGTAGTCCAAGATTTAATTTTATGGCTCTTTGTTGTCCATGAAAATTCTGATCCCTGTTATGTTTGATCAGAGCCAGACTTTGTTTTAATGGTGGACATGGAGAAAAAGATGGATTTCTAAATATCGATGTATGATGGTCAGACCCTTAGTTTTAAAATGTGTGGGCAAGAGGCATTCACCACACAGCTGTAGAGATGGCTCAAAAATCACAGCTCAAACCAGGAAGGAGAGGACCCACAAACTTTAACAACAATACCTAGTTTTTACCTAGTGCTTTTCCACAGTAGATCTCAAAGTGCTCTGCAAAGGAAGTCAATATCAATATCACCATTTTACAGAAAGGGAAACAGAGGTGAAGTGCCCAATGGCAGAATTTGTTTAAAAAAAACCTCAGGAATCCTGAGGCCCAGTCCAATGATCTATCCACTAGGCTGATAAAAATACTAGAAAGTCAAATACTACTTTTGATATTTTATATGAAGAAAAAAATAGTATTTGTACTCTTCCTTCAGTAGGTGGACTATAGATCCCTAACTCAGAGACCCACAGACTTTGAAGCCAGAAGGAACAATCATGATCATCTTGTCTGACCTCTTGCACATCACAGACCACAGAACCTCACACACTCAGTAATAGGCCCCTAACCTTTGGCTGAGTTACTGACGTCATCAAATTTTGATTTAAAGACTTCAAGTTACAGAGACTACACCATTTACTCTAGTTCAAATCAATAAGTGACCCGTGTTCCATGCTGCAGAGGAAGATGAAAGACCCCAAGGATATCTGCCAATCTGACCTGAGGAAGATTCCTTCCCAACCCCAAATATGATGATCAGTTAGACCCTGAGCACATGGGTGAGACCCACCAGCGAGACACCTGGGAAAGAATTCTCTACAGAAACTCAGAGCTCTCCCATCTAGTGTTCCACCTCCAGTCATTGAACATATCTGATAATAGCAGTTGCCATATATCACTGGAGGCAACCTCATGAAACCATCCCTTCCATCAATTTAACAAGGTCTGTCTTGATAACATTAATGAACAGTTTGGTCAGAAAGAGTGTGCTATTAGTTCAGCAGAAAGTTTAGTACTAAGGGAGAGGAGAAGAATTGGCATAGAAGTCGTCTAACTTTGATTGGGATCAGCCAGAAAGCAGGAATGAGGGAGGTGAGCACTCAGCAGCATATAGTGATCTGACCACTCCCTTGTAGTTTACTGGAGCAGCATTTTTAGCATATTTTCCATCCTAGTGTCTAGATTCTTCTTTTACTCATGTAGTACAACTCCTGCTTTGGATGAAAGGTCCCCATTCCAAGTCTCTGGAGCAATGGATTTCTCAAACACTCTAGATTAAAAGCAGTGATTTCATATGCTACAGCCATATCAACTCAAACTGTGATCTTGTCATGGTTCCAAACTTAAGCAAGTTTAAGATGGGTCATTACTTGGACTAACCTCTAACGAAACCCAGGCAATACAGGAAGCAGTGTTGGTTAGTCTTTAAAATGGTTCTCTTTACTTAGTCAAAACGTAAACAGCTCCCACCACGTAAAGCTACATCCCTGAGGACCTGTGGTAATTAAAGAGCCTACTGCACTTCTCACAAGAATAGGGATGTTACATCCTATTAAAATTTCCCTTTTAATTTAAATTGGCTATGTTAGAGCTAACTTCCTATTGTAGTTTGCTGTTGTATCTGTCTAAACAGTTGCTGCATTTCATCTAGAGGACCTTATATTTTGGCCCATTGTTCCCTTACAGTATCATTAATGTAATTTTAGGCCAGGATTTATTGACAGTCACATATACTTGAGGAAGGTGGGAGGGTGATCATATGCTTGGACCACAGTTTCAGTCAGGGATGTCCTTAGACCTCTACGAGAAATGGAACAACACAGAGAACAGTAGCAAATACACAGCTGAGGGCACCACTTTGCATGTGGGTGAATAGAAAAGAAAAAGCAGACAAAATGGGAGTGCTGAAGGCATCCATGTGATTGTTAAATTCAGGATCTGCAATCTTGTATTAATGGACTAATTTAGGCCTTAATTCCCAAGGGCATCTCCTTAGAGGTCACAACCCAAGAAGTAGTTGAGGAGCAGGAATGGGGAAGGAAACAATGATCACCATCTGGATCCTGGGTTTCTGTGTGGGTTTGAACAACCCTCAGTATAAATTGGAGAGGCCTTGGGGCTGTTCTAATTTATGGCCACCTCTTCAGGGATGACAATGGGCTGCACAGCAGCACAGGATCCCACCCAGTGCTTAGCATTATTGTCATGCCCCTTCAAAATCCCCAACCCTGCCAAACCCCTTGCTGCAGGGTTTGTGAGCCCAGCTCCACACCCCGCACCCCCCATAGAGGCCAAAGTAGGTGACAGAATCATCCCACTGTGTGGCAACAAACCCACTAGTATCATTTTGGCACCACAGGTCTTCAGCGTGATCCCCTTTCTCTCTGCTCAGCTTCATTACGGTTTTGATTTACACTGTGAAATTAAGTACTGAGTTAATGCATCTCTAAGACAAAGACAGGATGCTGAAAGCCAAATATTTATGCACTGCAAAGTGAACTTAAAGCTGCCAAAGATTGCCTCTGGAGAATTCCTGATGTGTGAGGGAAATATTACCAGTATGAAGCTCTGGGCTCTCCTCCACCAGCTCTGCTGTCACATATGCTAGCCCCACCATTTCCTGCACTGGAAATTTGTTTCCTGGTGTAAGGAGAGGGGGCTGGGCATGTCAGGAGAAGAAGGGAGACAGAAGGGGGTGTGATATAGTGAGACTCTGATGATTCTTGGTTGGTGTTAAGTCCCTGATGGACATTATGCCAGGGTGCAAATTGAAGTTGTGTGGCAACACGCAGCTGAGAATGAGGGAGCCACAACCAACTCCCTCCCTGGCCATACTGTATATTGTCCTATTTTTTTCTTTTAAACTCATACATCCCTAAACCATCCTCCAATGCTTCTCCCGTCACCAGAGATTCTAGGATGCTCTTTAATGTCCATCCCATCATAGCCATCCCCCATGGAAAGCTGGCAGAGCAGGAAGACCTGCACATAGTCTGATATCCCATATGCAGGCAGTGGAAATAAATGATCCTGTAGCAAACTGATCTCCCACTAATGCTGGAATAGTAGACTCAGATGGCTCTATCCTTCCCTCATTATGGTCAGATTAAAGAGAGAGAGCACACACGCAAAATGGCCTTCATCATTCAGGTCTGCCCCAAACCTGAGCAGTATCTAAAGCAGCATTTCATGATTCATCACAGCATCAAGGAGAATATGGGTGAGAGGCTTTGTCCTTAACCTAATTTTTGTCCTGTAGGTGCACCACAACTGTACCATTCCTGGATGGATATTGTGTATTGTGAACTTGTACTGAAAGGGTTAAATGCAAGATTCCTGGAGTTGTAAATTTTACCCCAACCATCTAAGCTTTAAGTACAAGATATGCCTTTTCCTTCTCTCTCGGTCTTGCAGCACTGTCTGTTCAATGTACCAGTAAAACTAAAAACAATGTGTTTTCCAAATGACAACAGTTTTTGCTAGGATATGCAGCTCATCATGAGAACTGCAAAGCAGATAACAGAGCTGACTGAAGAGTCTGATAAGCATATGAACAGCACTTTAGATGGGGAGGGCAAGGAAACGATGAAATTTGTAGACGGGAACAATTGGCAGTTTGGAAGTGTTGATAATTGAAATGCAGCAGATTTTATTTCCCATTTTGTCTAGTGGGTTTTTCTAAAATTTGTATGTAAAATGTATAGAGCAGATGAAAAGTTTAGCAGCTTCTCTCAGTCAATTCTGATGTAGTCATCAGAATCTGTGAGTGTTCCTGCAGCCATTGCCTTCATGTAAATTAGTTCTGCATCATGCCAAATAAACTTTCACTATTCTCATCAGAAGCTAAGAGCAAAGTGTTATTTGTTTGTATTGATATTACCTTAGTCACATCAGGTGGCCTGCCGGCTGCTGAAAAACATTAATCTTTATTTAGAAATGGAGTGAGATTGTAGCACACTGTGATCAAGACTGCAAATCATGTATTATACTGTGCAAAGAATTCTAGTCAGTGGAAGTGTTGAATTTGTTCATATGTTTTATATATAATTCACATGTGAGGGGGCTAGCCATGTGATAAGGTGAAGATAAATGTTTTCTTATTTTTATCCTCTCCAAATGTAGAATTCTTCCTCCACCCTCCCAAAAGTCACATCTGTCCAATGCCCACAATGTGCAAAACTCTGTCTAGCACCAATGAAAAGTTTTGGGTCTGAGCTCTCACCAAACATCAAGGCTTTATCACACTTGAAACTCAACCCCTTTTTAAATATAGAAAAGCCATTGTGGGTCGTTTATATAGGAGGATTAGGTATATTAGTGTTTCTCTCCCTCAGAGGTTTATACAATTTTATTTATAGGTGGAATTTTTATAAGCGCTCAGTTGTGACTATGACATCAATGAGAGTTGACTTCCATAATAGAAGAGTTCAGCCCATGTTTCTGAAAATCTCACAGTAACAAAGACACTTGACTTTACCGGTGGCAGGGTACCCAACAACAACAAAAAAGTAGTTCCACTGAACATTTTACAAACACTTTACAATGTCTGTAAAATGGATTTTATGGGAAATATATGTCGCATTTATAATGCCTATCCAGTGAGGTGCAAAATGAAAGTCTTTTGTCATTTGTTAGGTGTGACCTACCCAACCCACTACTGGCTTTGCCATTGGTGAATAATGTGTGTGCTAGTAGAGATACTTACAGGAGCATATGGGGAAAATACCGGATGCTAAGTAAAAAATAGTGAAGTTAGTAAGCCACCCTGCCTAAGAAGTCTCTGTTTGTTATCTTTGACATTTTTGCCATTTTGTTTATATTTTGCTATGGCTAGTTTCTCCCTGCAAGTATTTAAGCCTTGATGTTATAAATTGCTTGGGATGTATTTGCATAGATTGGCTTCTTTTGGGATCAAGCTGGTATTCGTAGGGCTACATGGAGGATAAGACAAGAGCTGACAGCAGCTCCATTAGGATTTTATTTGGTTTGACCTTTAATGCACTAACAAGACTTTGAAAATCTTCAGCAAAGGTATGGGGAGTTCATGCCCCCATTAACAGAAGATGAGCTAGCCTTACTAAATTATTTAAAGAGGAAAAAAAGCTTGTGGGGATATATTAGCCTGCTTTTGAGCTCTATTACCAGTCCTTCCTGTTTCTTGGCTAAGAATAAATAAAAGATAACAAAGAGAACATTCAATGTTGGCTGGATATTATGAGAGACAGTATTAGGTTTTTTTTCTTTCTTAAATTAACCCATTATGCATAACTATATCAGACCACATTTCCTGCTTCATAGTAGTTAAAGGTACTAACTTGGTTTCTGTTGATATTGACAGGATTTTTATCATTTAAGTAGGGATTTTTCCATAATTGAAGCATTTTAATGTTAGAACTGGCAGAAAGCAGAGGTGTGATTTACCCTATAGCAAGCTGATCTATTAAAATAGATTAGGTTTTCAATAGGTTAAAATATGTTAACCTTCACCTAACTTCAAAATAAATATGATTTATCCAAGAAAAGCGTAGTCTTACTTGATTTTATTGAAAGATACCTGATACAGGATAGTTAGCTCCATGCATATTGGAAGTGCTATGGGCATTGGATAATGCAGAGTACTGAGGAACTGAAAAATCATTCAAAACAACATGAATTGTATGTGGTCCAGATGAGTGAAGGCTTTTTGTCTTCTTGTCTTCTGTGCTTATGAAAACAACATATTTCATTTTTGATATAACTATTTCATAGGATCATATTAGAAAAAGAAATGGTCTGTTAGAATCCATCCTCCTGCAAGACCTTAAAACACAAAAGCAGATTTAAAGTCTTTGTAAGTATGGAAAAATACAATCTTAGCACTGCCAAATAATCTTAACACTGCCCCAAATATTAAGGCCCTGACAAAAATAGGACACATTGTGGCGACCCCGTGTAGCCATAATAAGAAGTTTAACTGAATCACTGAGCACAAAAACCAAAGTGCCTTACTTCTAATCAACTTTGATTGTACTTGTTCCAGTTGCCTTTAACAGGTATAAAAAGCCCACTGAGGAAAACATACTTTACAAGCTTGTGAATAAATAGGAAATTGAAGGCAATCACTCCTCACTCTTGCTTAGAATTAGATAATTGTGTTGGCAATTATTCAGGAGTTATTAGACACAGACCCTAATTTATCTACCTATATAAATCAATTAGGCCCACATTAAGAAATTATATAATTTACACAAGGAGGACAAAGGTTAATATGATGACAAAGCATCTCAGTGCATAACACATGTACATGTGAAGCCATGCTCTGTGGTGCAAATTTCTGATGCTCTAGGCACAAACTATTTTCCCCCAAATTTATGCTCTTTATGTCTTTAAAAAAATGTTATAATCCTAGAATAACTCATCCTATAAAGTAGATATGAAAGAAACAAAGATAGGAGGCTGTGGTTCCTAAGAGGACAGAGTTAAGGTTTTTTCCACATTTAAACTTCATTACTTTAAAATACTTGAATACTTTAGGACAAAATGTCTTCAATTTCTTCTTCTGTTTTTTAATTTTTTTTTAAAAATAACTGCAACATTTTTCTAAGTTTTTTAATTCCTTAATTTATCAGTATATACTCAACTTCAATTTCAATTTAATGAAAATTTTGTCTGTGATTAAATTCTTAATGTGAAATGCCAATTTGCTTACAAACAGAGGTTAGACAGTAAGACCTATTATATCATCCAGTACATCTTGCCAATGCAGGATTCTTCTGTACAGTACATTCATTATGATTTTGTCCAAAATAGTTTTAAAAAAATGCTTACGGATAGAACTTTTGTCATTTTTCTCAGGAAATGACTCTGCAACTTACTATATATCATTGCCATTTTGTTAGTAAACCTACATTTCTCTCTGAATTTCATTCCATATGTTTGTTATATCCATCTATATCATTCTAAATAACATTCATCCCTTCTTGGTGTTTATTACACATCCTAATTCAGTATAATCTCTGAATTTCATTAGGTTTGCTGTTTATCCAGATCATAAATGTAACCTTTGAGTAAGACCACTCCCAACAATGTGACCAGAGACACTTCACTAATATTCTCTCCTCACATTTTGCTATGTTGTCATTTATAATTTCTCCTTTGCAGTCCCCCCCCGTCCCCCCCCCCCCCACACACACTTTTCAGTGAGGCCAGTGGGAGCCAGAACAGGGGATATGTGTTTCTCCAAGCAAATTTAAGTTAATTTTTCAAGAGTTTGAGAGATATGTTATCACATGCTATATTAAAAAAAAAATCGACTGTGTTCCTGTAGTCCACATCTATCTAACCCTTGCCCCTTTCTCCCTCACATCTCCACCAACAATCATCAAGTTTTCTGACAAGAATCCATGATAATTCAATGCCTAATTTTCAGAGGTGCTGATTTCTACTGTAGCAGTAGATGCTCCACACCCCTAAAAAAACCCCCAGGTCTTTGAACAAATATTAAAGAAAAAAATCACTATCTATTGTTTTTTTCAAGATATAGAAGTTAGGATTCAGTTATAGGAGCATAATTGCCAAGATCACATTTCTTCCCTACTTCAAAAATCAGTATTATATTGGTTATTCTTTAGTCTTCAGATTCCTTTACCAGTTGATTTTTCAAAAAAAAAGTTATCAGGGTTTCACAGTGAGTTTTTTTGTTCATTCACCTAGTAATTTACAATTCATTACCTAGACTGGCTAATTTGTATATGTTCAAATATTTGAAGTATTCTCTTTCCTGTTCCTCATCAACAGATATTTCAACAGGTTTTTCCTCCTAAGTGGCAAAATATTTGGGTTTTTTTCTAGTTGAAGACAGATTTTAAGAAAAGCAGCAGTCAGAGAACACTACCAAGGCTCCAAGCACTGCTCTGAAACATCCAAAGGTTTCTAGTGGAAGCCAAGACATGAGACTCAGTTCTAGGTGGTGGAAGGCCACAGAAACTAACAAGACTGGCAGACCAGAAACACAATCCCCTCAACAACAGCAAAATAATAGGACAGCCAGTCACAAAACTCTGCCACAACTTCAAAGATGAGCCACAACTTAAAGTTCCACAGGAAAATGAAAGAGCAGGATATTGGTTCCTTCCAACATGGCTAAGGTGTAAAATAAGCTTGCAGTATTGCCATAGGTGAGAAGGGATTAAGAAAGATGCTGATGTAGAAAAATTGCATCTTACCTTAGCTTTGAAAGCAAGACTAAGTTTAATAAAAATTATACTTCATTATTACTTCATCATATCAGGAATTCACTTATGTACAAAATGCCTTGATTAGTTGCTTAGGTTTTGCACACATAAGTCTGAGTAATAAAACAAATTCCAAATTGAGCTTGGCAGTCAGATGCTTCAGTTGTACACACAAAAACTAGATTAAGAATTATTTTAACATCTGGGTCCGTTTAAGCCACAGTTAAAAAAAAATGAAATGCAGAAAACAACACTGGGACTGATCAATGAAATGGATGATGTAGGACTAGGCTGAATTAAATCTAAAAAGGTATTGGAATATTTTTCTTCCTTAGAAGTATGGTTCAATATGCTATTAGTAAAGTAGTAAAGTAACTGCAATAGAGAAAGTTATTAATTAAATGCTAGAACCACTGGACACAGTTGTTCATTGAATTTGATGATGGTGATTCCACCCATTTTTCAGATGTTTTAATAAGTATGCCACCCCTGGTAAATTGTTCTCATACCAGGTCTGATCTCAGTCCCAGTGAAGTCAGTAGGAGTTTTGTCATTGATTTCAGAAGTAGCAGTGTTAGGCCTACTGTGAGAGAAAGAAAACGTTTATTCATGCGCATAAATGTTTACAGGATCCAAGCCTAAATTAGTCTCTTTGGACTCTCGTTCATAAAGTTAATGACATGCATAAGGATTTGCAGGCTGAAGTCCCAAGGCCTGCAAACATTTATGCCTGTGCTTAACTATAAACACAAGAGTAATCCTATTGACTTCAGTGGAACAATTCACTTGCTTAAAATTAATCACATGTATAAGTGTTTGCAGGATTGGTACCTTAAACTGTAGCCTCCTGGGAGCAGGATTCAGGGGCCCAATCCATACCACACTGAAGCCAATAGAAAAATGCCCACTGACTTCAAAGGGCTTTGAGTCAGATCCTGAGTCATTTCTCTGATTCATGTAATGCCAAGCACATGGCAGGTACTTTAACTGAAAATAGCTGACATAGGCACCAAAGAGGGGAAGATAAATGAAGCTGCCTTCTCATGATCTTCTTCAGTACATTTCAGCATTGATCTCAAATTAAAACATTTAGCAGTCATACTTTATTAAATAAGAAACTTCTGAAAGCATGTTTCCATATTTTACCTGTGAAGAAGAGAATATTACCTCTCCCACCTTGCATCTCTCATATTCTGGGACAACTACAAAAACATTGCAAACAGCACGTTACCTATATCAGTCTACTGACAATATTTTTTCTGATAATTTTGATGTAACAACCGGACTTTGAACACTGACACCAACATTTTCAGTCATGGTTGGCTAATGTTGGTCACCTACATCAAATCATTGCAGCCCAGCTGTATACAATTATGCATCCTATCTTCAACTAATCATATACAAGGCTTTTAAAATTAAGGTGTGGACTGGCAAAGCTGGCTGCTAGTCAATAATATATTTCACCCTCATATGGGATTTTCTTGTAGGGCACGTACAATTTTAATGAAAGGAAATGTCCCCAAGGAATATTACACCTCAGTCGTGGATTTAAAGTTAATTCTTCTCCAATTAAAGTTCTCGAGCTCCAGTTTGAGTTGGTTTACTCTGGGATAAGTCCACCATCCCTTTTACTCATTACTTAATTCAACAGTGAGGAAAAGTCTGATATTCTACTTTTTGCCATTACAGTACATATATTTTCTTCTCGTAAATCACACATATAACGAGTGAGAGTGATAGAAAATGGGATACTACTTTACTTTTACTCTCACTACTTCACAAGTGAATGGGGGGGAGCATAAATCACAAGATGTGTGAAGCCTACAGTCCTCTGACATTTACATTCTCTTAAATTCACCTACAGCGACTATCAGTTTTATCTTTATTGCCCACTTTTTGCAAGTGACTGTGTCCATTCCACTCTGCCTAATATTCAAACACTGGCAGCACGGTGGGCAGATGTTGTTACCAGATAATGATAATTAGTAGTTCAATGCACTGACTTGGAAAAAATCATTATTCTGTTATGATTGCAAACAGTAGCATCAGATGAGAAAGTAGATTTTGAATTAATTAGCATTCAAGGGGAAAGGTTTTGAAACAAATTATCAGATTGTCTGTAAACTGCTATGTTCACACACATATCTCCTTCTTCTTTTAAGTCCTTCCTAGCACAAAAATACACTCAGATTAATGCTTTGCTATGCCAGAGCTTTGCTTGGCACAGAGGGTCTCCAAAAGAGTGTCAGGGAGACAGTTACAGCTCCCTGATTTATCAGGGCTGCTTATGGGCCACTTTAATTTCACCTATTGATACCGGGTCTTTGATGGGCCCTACACTAGAGGAAGATGTTGTGTAGTGGAGCTGCACCACACTCACTTCACTCCCCCCCCCCCCCCCGTCTCCCTCCAGCATGACCCCTCCCACCTCTGATACACCACCTAAGCCAGGAATGAGGGAGAATGATGGAAACCACGTCTAGAGTCAGTACACTCAGGCCTTGAAGGAGTTCATATCCAACAGTGGAATTCTCTGCAGGCCAATTGCTGCCAGTTTCTGGCATTTTTATGCTTCCAGAATGGTGCAAAAGGCCCAGATCTGACAAGAGAATCCAGCTCTTAGGTACTCTTTCGGATCTCTTTTTCTTCCTTTTCCCCAAAAAGTTTCTCTGGTACTTTCAGCAGTGATTAGTAGTAATGATCAGTGGTCACTGAAGCTGGGTAGCATGTGCTGAGTTTTGTAGGTATCAAGGGCTTAAAATCTGAACATTAGTAGTACTAAATCTTTCTTATTTCTCATTTCCCCTTGACTTTGCAATAAAGAAATTGTTTACAGAGAGAGAGGGGGAAAAAATAAAACAAGTCAAGAAAGCCTGGTTGCCAGTATGATAAATGTATAATCATTGCACATTTGCATCTACTGTTTTCATATGCAGGTACTTCATAGATTGGAAGAGTGATGTGGACAACTACTTTACAATAGATGGATCTGAAGGAACCATTGCAACTAATGAGTTACTGGACAGAGAAAGCACTGCACAATACAATTTCTCTATAATTGCAAGTAAACTTAGTAAGTATGGCATGAATCAAATTAAGGTCCTAAAGTAACTCTCAGAATACAGTGCTTGGAAATGAGCCTCTTCTAAAATGTCTATTAGTACGAAATAATTTAAGGATGTAGAACATGTATCAGTTTGGCAAGGCTTGATGTAAGGCTAAGTATCATATTTAAATACTCCCATATAGTTAGGTTTGATCCTCTACTCCTTATGCATGCACAATTCCCACTGAAGTCAATGGAAGTTTTGCCATTAGAAAGAGGTTGGGATTAGGGGATGATATTAGAATATACATTTACTGGGACTACTGAATATTATCATTCTGTGACTAAACAATTGATAATTGTGGTGTAACTACTGTTGTTTGTGTCTTGTGTACTGTACTTTTAAATGGAGAAAGGTCCCTCTGTGCTGCAGAGGGAGGTGCCATTTTGTCTTCAGGCACTACAGGGGAGAGTGACAGATTCTGCTCTCACATGGAGATCTTACTTTTGTTCTTTGTTTTGTTGTTTACTTAATAAGATCAAGTTGAGGACAGTTGAGTAGAAGACATACCTTTCTTCTCCATGTGGGGAAGAGCATAATGGTTATTTTAATTCTCAGACAAAAACTACATTAGAATGGAGTTAAGCTTGGAAGGCTCTACATGAATCCACTTGCCTGATCCATCTCTCCTCTCAATATGCCAAAGCACCTCTGCCTAATCACTCCTTTTGTTGACTTCTCCCATGTTCATCTCTGTGCCTTCTTTTAGTCTGTCCTTTATGTTGGGAACTCCCTCCTTCTCATAGGGCATCCAGGAACCATCTCTCTCTTCATTCACATTCTTCTGCATAGCACACCTCTTTCTTTATCAGATTTAATTCTCCTAGGTTTGAGCCATCTTTTGAAAAATCTGTTGTTCGATGATCCACAGAAGTCTTTCAGTTGATTTCAATATACTGTGGATTGGGACCCATGGTGCACTTTACATCGGTACTGTATTGTTTATCAGTTTTGGAATGAAAGTTCCTGAGACAGGGACCATATTTTCCCTTGTGTATTGTTCAGCAATGAGTACTCAATAAATAATACACTGTAATAATGTAGAAGGTAGTATGTAGAGAGATATATATATATATATATATATATATATATATATATATATATATATATATATATATATATTATTAAAACTTTCTCCCTCTGAAAAAAAAAATCTCACTTGTAGTTATCCCAAACTGAACTAGAGAGTGAAAATTCAACAGGAAATAAAATAAAGTAAACTGAAGTAATCATCTCATTCCTGTGAGTTCATTCCTGAACCGTGACTTTTGGCCTTACCTTTGTATGGGGGAAGTATATTATACATACATACATACACACACACACACACACACACACACTTTTTTTGAGTGACTTAGAATAAGTAGGGAAGCAGAATTGTAATCTGATTTCAGAGGAGTTGAAAGGCATGCAGATATGATGTTGCAGCATGGAGGTCTCATAAAGGGCTGTGCTTCAGCAAAGCTTAACTATTTAGATTTATTGGTAGGTAATGAGCATTTTTAATTTGTGAACTTGTCCTGCAATATGGCAGTAGTTCTAATGAATTCATTGTGAATCCATTTATTATTCTACAGGACTCCAGAGTAATTAAAAAGCCAAGTCAAAAAAACCAAGCTCACTTATCTGTGTACCAACATGGCATATAAAGGGAAATAGAGTAATAGTAATATAGTGTTTATGTTAGAGTTGTTGCATGTAGCCCACATTATGAAATTCCCAATTCTAACTATTAACTAACCTAGTAAATCTATACCTCTCATACATTTGAGATTCATAGCTGCATATACCTTAATATTTGTGCATCAAATGTTATTCATGACATTAAAAATAAATGTTATACATACAGTACACCTGTAATTGGCAATACCTTGGAGAATGTAAGAAATATTACCTGTCAAAGCTTCATATAGGTCTGTCTGACTCAGAGGTAACAGAGAGAAATGCTGGGATTTCAGAAATGCTAAATAGTGGGAGGGGGGCAACTTTCTGAATTTTCCTGCCATGGAAATGTTTTAAATACTTTTCCTGTCGTATTCACTGTATCTGTCTGGGAGCAGGAGTAAGGGGAACATTGGAAAAGGACAGCAAAAGCTAATTTAATTATTTAGAAGTGTTTCTGCTTTAAAACTGAATATTATGGCAGTTACTCAATACTAATGTAGGAACCTTGGAATGGCTACGCTTGATCAGATTAATGGTCCATTTAGCCCACTGTCCTGTCTCTGCAGGTAGCTATTGCCAGCTGCAATTGCCACCTTCAGAGGAAGGTGCAAAATACTCCATAAAGAACAATTATAGATTAACCTGCCCACCAAGAAAGTTTCTTCCTTAACCTCATCAATTGGTGATTGTCTTACATCCTGGAGCATGAGGTTTTAAATTCCTTTTGAATTTTTATCCTAGTTGTGAGCAAAAGATGTTCACTTATTTTTTTTTCCCACTGCCTTTTGCAATTTTGGTTAAATAATCTCATATGTTCTCCATTTCAAGCCACCACAGCACAACAAAATTAGCCTCCCCCAGCCTCTTATAAATATCACCCATGGAAATAGATTTAAAGATCAGAGCAAGACAAAATTTTGTTTATTATTAGTATTATTTATAGCAACAAAGTCTGGTAGCACCTCTACTATTCTTATGCTTATAGCTAGCTCAGACAGGGCTATACTAAGGCAGTAGCCAACATGAGTAAGGATAGAGGAATCTGGGCCCCATATATTATCTTTCATGATTATCAATAGCAGACAAAAAAGGGTATGTTTTCAAAGTGATGATCAGGAATTAATAAAAAAACAAACCCCATCACTCCCATGGATTGTTAGGGTAGTCACATGGTCAAATCCCTCTTAGCTTTTTAAAAAAAATTGCCCCCATTAATTTCTACACTGTACTACAGAATCTGAAAACAAAATGGAAATAATCTTTCATATGAAACACTTACAAAAGAAAATTCAAATAGATATGATATAGCGAGAGACTGCTACTTTAGTGGGAATTACCAGGATTTTAACAGTTTAAGTAGTCAGCTGCTTCCATTTACAACACACTTGAAGAACATAGATCCTTCATAACTAATGCATTATTGGAAAGGTATTTTAACATACTTTTAAAATGGTATAAAGGACCTGACACTGATGACTGTGCTCTCATATTGTTGTCTCCATCTACAACTTAGCTGCAGAAGAAGTTCTGAACCTAGCTTCATTGCTTCCCCTAAAATGAATTTACAATAGACTCAAGGAATGACCGACTTATCCTGTATGAATGTGCAATATTCCTTCTGGAGAGTACTGCTGGAGGGGCAAGATTTTTAAAATTTTAAAAAGTGATTCTGAAAGTGACTCTGTGAAAAGAACACTTTCTTACATGAGCCAGCTGATTTCTGTGTATTCAGAATCACTGTTGCTTTCTTTAGTGACTACAATAAGCTTTTGCTATATTTTTACAATTTTTTTTGCACCACAGAGCCAATTCAGCCTTGAGAGAGTGGTCTAGAATTTACCCAAGATTGCCTATCAACAAAATTGTCACTTAATTCCCAACTGCAGGGCCAAATTCTGTCCTTGGTTATACCCATTTGGCTCCAGTGAAGTTGAACAAGTGTAGCTGAGGATGAATTTCAAGAAAATGGGGTTGCACAGGGACAGAATTTGACCCACAACATATTTTGTGCTAGTGTTGATTCACAAGAAGAAATAGCATACCTTATTTTAATTTCGACTGTTTTTTAGATCCTAAATTGAGACTGCAGGACTGGCAGTGGTACTTTACTTATATATTATAACAACAACTTTTTACTTGTAACTGAATGAATTTGATTTGGAAATCATTCAAGTCTAGATTGTGGCTTTTGTAAGAGTTTGCATACAGCTGTGCCACAGGACAGGAAAGAAATTGTGCCTCTCAGAGGTATAATTTCCACCTTGGTTCTATGCTGGTCTGCCAATGGGGAATTGTAAATTGCTGGCCTATCCACATGCAGCAAATTACTATATTCTCTATCCACCTGTTAACTGTGCTGACCACAGATGCCAGGATTGCAGGGTTTTGTGCAAAAAATATAAAAGAAGCAAGTAATCCAAACAATTCAGCACTTCTGTGTAAATTTGGTTCTGAAAATGGGTGGAGGTTTAAAAGAGCTCATCTATTTCTTATCCCATGCCATTGTGCCTCTGTCAGACATGACTCATAGAACATACACATTTATTTTTTATGGTTTAACTGTAACTGTATAGAAGCCTCCATATTTTTAACCCAAAGGGACAAAATTATCCTTTGACTTTCTAACACAATTACTTTTAAGTCCCACGGGCTACCCCTGGGTAATGCAGAGAATTTTGCATAGTAGAATTGTTCCTGCTTACACCAGCATTGAATTTGCACATAATTCTATAAACTACATAGTGGTAATATCTGTATGACACATCAATTTGGCAGAGTTGGAAGGTCCTTGCCTATTAACATAAGGCATACCCTTTTTAAATATTATTTTTTTTGTACGCAAAATGCATGTGTTACCTGGACAGTAAATGGATAATTGTTGCAGCATAGTTTAGTGGACTAACCACTAGTTTATGATCTAGAGACACCTGAGTTCCAATGCTGATTCTGTCAGAGCTCACTCTGTGGCAAGTCATTGAACCTTTGGTCTCATTCTCCCCATCCGTACAATGTGTATATACTATTTAATTTCTTAAATAATTAACATTTATACAGCATCTTGAAGATGTATAGCAGTGTGTAAGTACTAAATTTTTATTTTTTTTAAATTTTTCATAATTAGAACAAATCAATGTTGTTTGCAATCATGGGACGTGTTTAACAACAGAATTCTTTTAGAGTGATCTGAGAATAGTATGCACCTACAATTTCCACCTGAAGGGCCAATTTCGGATACCCTTACTTGTACTGAATAGTTACCTTACATTGAGTAGTATCTTCCTGTTCATGGAGTAAGTAAAGTGATCAGGATCTGGTTCAAAATGATAAAGCCTTTGAGTCTGATTCTGGTCCTGCACTGCTGAGAATCAGACTAAGTCCACTGGAATCAAAGATTTGCACCAGTGTAAATTCTGAGTATCTGAGCCCGGTGCATTTCATGCCAGATAATGAGCACTGTTGAAAAGCCATACAAAAATAGTATTTCCTAATTTTTCTTTCTTGTCTAAAATTTGTTATAGGTAATCCATTATTAACCAGCAACATCAATGTTATAATAAATGTCTTAGATGTCAACGAATTTCCTCCAGAAATTTCAGTGCCATATGAGACATCTGTCTGTGAAAATGCAAAACCAGGACAGGTATTTTAATACTTTGATATTTTGGTTTCTTTTTAATGTTACTATTATTTTATAAGACTGAAAGCCAGTTTAGAAAAAACTTCATCATGGGTGGGACATGTTGGAGGCCCAGTACAATTTGAGTTTCTTGACCACCGTCCTACGGGCCTAGCATAGCTTCAGTTGCTTCAGTTGCTTGGCTATTCTCACCCCTGTAGCATGACATCTTCCAGTTGGCAGAGATGAATAGGACTACTGAGTAACCTTGTAGCCGTCTCAGTTTCTGCATACTGCAGTACATAACAAAACAAAATACAGCAACATGTATGCTTGCATAGATAACGGTGATTGGAACAACAAGTTATCCTTGAATGTCTGGGGATACATTTTTTCATTGCCAAGGGGCATATTTTTACACTGCCCCTTCTATCACCAAATGTTGTTTTGACAACCCCAATTATCATGGTGAGAATGGAATGTAGTTAAGGGTGAAAACCCAGTGTAGGTAATTAACACATATGATAATGAACAGAAAGCTGTTTATGGAAGGTATAAGAAGTCACTACTTAGACAAAAGGGCCCGATCCATCAACACCTGACTCCGTGGGAGGTGCTGCCGGTCGGACCAGAGGCCACTGACTCCCTGGCATGGCCCCTGAAGAAAGCCGTTCATGTATATAGTCTTCTGAGTAACTGCTTAGCTCTCCAGGTTTAGTAAGTATGACATATTGTAGTTAATTTCAAGCTTTGTATTTAACTAGTATATTTATAGAAAACCTTGCACATTAAACCTTATTGATCTGCAAATTGGGCGTACCGTATCTCACTGGTATCCACACTGATCAATAAGTGTCCAGTATCAACAGGACACACTAAAAACAAAAAAATTGTGGATAAGATTTTTCAAAGCTGCCTAAGGGATGTTAGTGCCAAAGATTCAGCATGCAAAGGAAGCCTTGATAATATTTTATAATTCTTTCAGAAATTAGCTGTGGGTCCCCACTGAAAACAAGCAATGACCTTTTGAAATTCTTATTATTGCCCATCATATTTTCTGCTATTAGTACTATTTGTTTGTATTATGGTAGCATCTAAAGGCCAGGGCCCCATTGTAGGCACTGTACAAATATATAACAGAGACAATCCCTTCCCCAAAGAGCTTAGGATTTAGTATTAGACTATAGGCAATAGGTGGATAAAACAGAGGAGATGGGCTTAAAGAAACAATGAGATGATACTTGGTCAGGTGACTTAATCCATATGTTCCTTCCCTGGGAAGAAGTCTCAACAAAGCTGAGTTATTTTTGCCTTATATTAGCAGTCTGAAATATACACATTACACTCAGGATCTGATTCAAGTACCCTCACTCATCTGAACAGCACTTTAATCCAAAAGTGATACAATTAAGTCAATAGTAGAACAATAGTAAGATGTTTCTCATCTGACTGAGGCATCAAAATTTGGTCCACAATTCTTTGGTATGTGGTCCTGTTTAATAAGTGATGAAGAGTCAAAGGTCTGGAAAGCCCCAGTCTATAACATATTTTGTACTGTATTAAAATGTTGTCTCAAGGAAACAGGGCTTTCAGCCTCAACAGTTTGGTTACTTGAGTTAACAGCTGTGGAACAAGCATAATTTTGCCTGCTCTGTAATCAATGACAAAAAAAAAACAAAACAAAAAACAACACACCTAACCAACATTGTTCTTCAAGGAGTGTCCCTGTCAGTGCTTCACTTTAGGTGTCCATGCACCCTACGCCTGAGATCAGAGATTTATAGTAGCCCTTAGCAGCGTCCTTCTTTCAAACCTAGAATTTAGATAGTGTAGAGTTGTTAGTGATTAGGAATTAATTAGCAGTTAGCTAATTTATCTTTATTTTCTGTTCACCCTAAAAAAATTTCTTTATTAATAAATCCGTAGAAAATAGGTTTCACTTGAATTTATACTCTATACTTTTATTGACCTCTCCTTCTTGGGCCAGAAAAAACCCTGGCATGCCCAGCTCTTTGGGGCTTAAGCAGTGCCTGTTGGGCAAGCTCTCCGTACCTCCATCAGATGGACAAACATAGTGTGTCCATTGACTTGGCGAGTCACTTATTCCTCAGAAGTGCTTGCATTGCCACAATCTAAAGGCCAGAGCATGGAAGGCAAGAAGCCTTCAGCTTAAACTCATGATGGAGAAATCATTTAGACCTGCATCAGACTCTGAGTCACAGTCCCCTCCTGGCCAACGGTCGCCATCGGCAGCCTCTGATACAGGGCTGGCCACAAAAGCGCCTACTAAAACTCTGTGCCCTAAAAGGCTACAAAAAGCAGTCCCCAATACTACCTCAGAAGGAATCAGCTAAGAAAAAAAGCTCTTTAGCCATGGAGACTTCTTCTGTACCATTGGCACCAAGTGCTTCAGATTCCAAGACTCCGGGACCATCAGGTACCTCTGGTACCGAGAGAACTAAAGATCCTCAGAGGGCAAGCTCTGAGAAAGTCACTAATGGCAAGGTGAAAGCCCACAGCCTCAGTACCCATGGAGTCAAAAAGACATGCATCATCAAACACCTCAACTACACAGCAGCCAATGGTGCTGCCTACGGTACCGGAAGTGCACAGCACGAAATCTTCGGCACTGATGACAGCTACACATATGTTGGTACTATAAGTTACACTGACATTGGTACTGTCCCTCCCAATACTACAGCAATTCCTGAGACAGAGAGACCTCATGGTCTGAGCCACGCCAGAGTCTCCTCTCTTCGATGCCAACATTACTCCAACCCACTTGGTACCAAGTTGCATGACCACTCCATGGAAGTCCCCACCCACTATCCAGTGATGATAAGGAAGAAAGGGAAGGGCAAATACATTCATCCCGTTACTCCTCTCTGGTTCATTCACCCAGACCAGGGGCATCACATCACATAAGCTACCATACAACCTCTCGAGCACCCAGCTGGTATGGGCACCCCTGGGCGCCACCCCCATGCCATTCCCACCGCAATTCCTGAGCTACATACAGGGCACAACAGCAAAAGGCCCCAAGCCCACCAAGATTTAGGGCACCATGATTACCAACATCAACTCTACCAGTACTCTCAGAACCCCAAGAGAAAGTGGTTGAAAAGTCTGAGGAAGTCTCTTATCAAGAAGACCCATCTCCTCTGAATTTATCATCATCTTCACCAGATGAATGCCCCCACTGCTCACCGTAGGGAATGACTTTAAGCAATTCCAGAGCCTCTTCAGAAGAGTGGCAGAGTCTCTTGACATGTCCCTTGAAGAGGTACCTGAGTCCCAACACAAACTGCTTCATGTACTGCAAATAGACACTTCTGCTAAGGTAGCATTACCTATAAATGATGCCATCATGGAACCTGCCAAGACCATCTGACAGACAGCAGCGATAGCAACACCATAATGGAAGAGGTCAGAAAATAAATATTATGTCACCTCGAAAGGAAGTGAATTTTTGTTCAAGCTCCCTGAACCAAATTCCCTGGTAGTGGAGGTGGTAAATAAGAAGGAGAAACAACACCATAACAGGATGAACCCCTATGACAAAGACTGGAAGAGAGTGGACCTATTCGGCCATAAGTCATATTCATTCACAACACTACAGTTCCAGATTGCTAACTATGAGGCCCTCTTATCCAAATACATGCACACAATCTTCTCCAAAATGGCAGAATTTATTGATAACTTGATAAACAAGAAAAAAGAGCAATTCAGGGCTAAAATATCTGAAGGCCATCTTATTGCCCAGAATGCATTGCAAGCCTCTCTTGATTCAGCATACACTGCTGCATGCTCCATGGCCACATCAACAGTCATGTGTCATGCATCATGACTTCATCTTCTGGGGTTTTACAGAGAGATGCAGACGACCGTGGAGAATCTACCATTCGAAGGCCCAAAATTATTTGCGGCAAAAACCTATGAGTCTCTTTCTTAAAGACTCAAGGGCAACTCTAAAATCACTCGGCACCTATACACCTGCAAATAAAAAGAAGCAAGGTAGGCATTATACCCAGAGATTCTTATACAGAACCCAGACAGCATGATCCGAGGCATAAACAAACCAGGCAACGCCAAACACCAAATCAGCCTTCAACATCTCAACAATCTACATCGAGACAGCAATTTTGAAGGCATGGTCAAGAGCATGAGACAACCAGAAATTCTAACACCGGGAACATATGCCATCTCCACACCATTCAGAGACTGACTGTTACCATTCCATCAAGTCTGGAAGAACATCATGGCAGATAAATGGGTTCTAGAAATTATAGAGACTGGTTACTCCATCCCTTTTATCTCATCCCACCTACCCACTCTCTTCCGCGTCCCTTTCCCAGGCTCCACATATGCTGCTAGAACTAAGAGCAGTTCAGAATGCATGCAAGAACTTCCTTCCACTGATCAAAGACAAATCAATCAGGATTTTAATGGACAGTGTGACATAACTGGCGGAGGCAGAGGGGGAGCAAGATCACACTCTGTGCACGGAAGCAATGCCTCTCTGGAATGAATGCATCAGTCACAACAATATCGACATAGTGGCATCCAGGTTGCCAGAACACAACAGTGGATGCACTAAGAGAGACTTCTCACAAAATCATGGATCCTGGAGTCCTTCACATGATATTCACACAATGGGGTTCCCTACAATAGACCTGTTTGCAACGGCACCAGACATCAAGTGCCCACAGTTCTGCTCCAGAACAGGACTGGGTACAAACTCTTTAAGCGATCCTGTCCTCATCAGGTGGGACACACCCTTAATGTACGCATTTCCACCCATACCATTATTAGCCTGAGTCATTCACAAATTCAGGAGGGACAAATCCATAATCATTCTGATAGCACCTATTAGGCAGACAAAACTGCCAGAAAATCCCAGACAAAACTGGTTTCCTTACCTATCACAAATGGCAGTATGCCCACCGTGAAGTCTTCCACAAATACCTCATCTCCTCTCTCAGAAAGCGAGAAATATCCATCACCCCAACCTGATGGTCCTGAACCTCAAGGCATGGTTACTCCATGGCTCACAGAAAGCAAAATAGCCTGCTCGGATGAGGTAAAAGACATCCTATTAAATAGCAGAAGACCAAACACAAGAAATATATACACCCACAAATGGAAAAAATTCTGCACAAGGTGCCACAACAAACAACTTATTCCAAATTCTCTCAGTTACCACAAGTACTGTATTATATATTGGAGCTAAAAAAAACAGGGACTCACCACAAGTTCCATTAAAACACAGATAGCAGCTATTACAGCATTCCATGATAGGGTGGATGGGGGGGTCCACATATTTATCCACCCAACAAAAAAACGATTCCTTAAGGGCATTAAAAATACCTACCCTGAGACAAAAACCCAAATTCAATGTGAGACCTCAACCTGGTCTTACACAAACTCATGGAACTCCCATTTGAGCCACTTGCCACTTGCTTTTTACTACATCTTTCCATGAAGGTGGCTTTCCTCATTGCCATCATGTCAGCTAGATGAGTAGGAGAACTGGGTGCCTTAATGCTTACCTCCCCCCATACACAATTTTCTTTAAGAACAAGATCACCCTGAGGCCACATCCTAAATTGTTAGCCAAGGTCGCTTCCTCATTTCATTTAAATGAACCCATCCACTTACCTGTGCTTTGTCCAAAGCCTCACACAGATAAAAGAGAAGCAGTATTCCACACTCTAGATGTCCGAAGAACACTGGCCTTCTACACAGACAGAACAAAAAGCTTTAGAAAATCAATGGGACTGTTTATCTCTATAACAGAGCAATCAGGAGAGAATACCTCTAAACAAAGACTTTGCAAATGGATATCAAGGTGCATTAATTTTTGTTACCAAAAACACTGGTTACATGTCCCAATAGGAACCTGCACACAATCCACAAGAGCATTCTCAACATCCATTGCCTTCCTTAACAATATACCCATTACAGACATTTACAAAGCAGCCACTTGGGCATCAGCCCACATGTTCTCAAAACACTATGCTATAGAACAGCAATCATCTTCAGATGCATTATTTGGCCTCATGGTTTTATCAACCATACAGAGCACAACTGCGAAGCCCTGCCTTCCACTGTGGGGTACTGCTCATCTTTCACCAAAAGTGGAGCACCTAGAGTGACACTCCTCGAAGAGAAGGTTACTCACTTTGTGCAGTAACTGAGGTTCTTTGAGATAGTTGTCCCTGTGGGTGCTCAACTAGCCTCCCTCCTCTCCCCTACTTTGGAGTTACATAAATATAAATTACACTCCACAGTAGACAAGGAACAGATGGATGGCTGGTCGCTCTGCACTATGTAACCGCCAGAGATGGCACAAGGCAGTGTCAGCGCATGTGAGACTGAACTGGGCAGTGCTACCATAAATCTCCCATCTCAAGTGCTGGGCACATGGACTCCTAAAGTGAAGCACCTACAGGGACAACCATCTCGAAGGATCTCAGTTACTGCACAAGATGAGTAACCTTCTCTACTCATTTTTTTTAAGTGACAGGTCTGTCAGTGTCTTCAAAACACAGGAATATATAAAAATTGATTGATAAAAAATTGTTGGCTTCTTTGAGAAAACGAGGAGCTAACTCACATCTACATTTAGATGGTGGCAGTTTCTCTGTTGTCATACTTCATCCCAGCTTCAGTGCCAGCCCATTTGTTTTTATTTTGAGAGGAAAGCTGGGAGAGCTCAAAATTTACCACAAAAGGAATATTGTGTGTCAACCAGTTTCAGTGAGGTGCTGTAATAATCAGAGTGCATGTATCGTCTGCATGTACCTCTGTCTTATTTATGTATTTTACCTTCCTAATTCACCGGTTTAGTGTAAAATATGGTATTTATAAAACACCTATGAGTTTGTTGTCTAGGCACTGATAGTAGTGATGAGAGAATCTTAAAAGGTTTGGTTCAGATGAGCATCGCAAAGCTTGAACAGATACCACTATTAAGACAATGTCTACGCTTGAAACTTGTACTTGTTTCACTAAAATGGGGCTTGTTTGGGTTTTTTAGATCAATGGAAGCCCCTGAAACGGCATACTTAAATCAGTTCATACCATGCTTACGTGGGGCTTAGTGGATAGAGCACTGAACAAGGGAGTCAGGGTAGCTGGCTCTGGTTCTAGTCTCAGATCTTTCTTGGTGATCTTGGGCAGATAATGTCACCTGTCTGTGCCTCAATTTCCCCATGTGTGACATTGGGATGTGATACTGACCTCCTTTGTAAGGAGCTATGAGAGCTGCTGATAAAAAAGCATTTTACAAGAGATTGATATTGATTTAGTAATCAATATAAAGCTGGTGCAAACTGACTCAAGGGCATCCATGAAGGGGTTTGTACTATTTTACTAAATAACTTTAAAACAATTTTACTTAAACCAGTGCAAGTTGTATGTGTAGATAAAGTCAGAGTCTCACACATACTCCCAAACTATTGCATCTGTGGCCTTCTCCATGCACCTTTGCGCTGATGCTTCCCTGCCTCCATTTTCATACAAAAGAGGTTTTCTGAGACAGACTCTTGGTCATTCCCTATTAACCACCGATAGCAAGAGCCTTTAGGGAGCCAAACTTCCACAAAGTTTGGGAGAGGCGTTCAGATCTGGAGTTTTTATTCAAATCTGCCTCTATTTCTAAATTCTCATTTATTTAATCCTAATTATCATATTTTTTCTTAGTGTGAACTATACAGTATGGTATTACTACTTGGCAAGATAATATCTAGATCCATCCTGTGTCCTTCACTATGCTTTATAGGTACAAGTTACAAAATATTTAATATTTGTTTCATGGACTGATTTTATAATGTCATTCAGACACTTCAGAGTATAACTTGCTGGGGTATCACCACTTCTCCTTCAGGAGGATGTGGCATTCAGCCTTCCTCTTACCTTACAAACCCTTTAGAGGAAGGGTACTATATTCTTTCAAGAAACAGATTCAGTCATGTCTTATCGCTTAAATGTCCATTTCTGTTATTTCATTTGATGACTACATTAAGTTTCTTACAAAACTGCTTCTTTTAAAAGAGTGATCTGACATCAAATTCAATTTCAATCTGGTTTCAGGTAATTCAGACTGTCAGTGCTGCGGACAAAGATTTGTCCCCTGCTGGACAAAGATTTTCCTTTAGACTGTCACCTGAGGCATCCACCAAACCAAATTTCACAGTCCAAGACTACAGGAGTAAGTTGTTTATCCATATTCTCCACTTTCACAGCAGCTGTCTTAAATTTTGTATTACAATAGTGCCTAAAACTAATACTTTATTTCACATTGTAGAAGAATGACTCGCCAGCCATCACATCCCCCGTATAGCTGGGCATGATATTGCAGGACCTTCCTCTCAGTCACCTCTTCTGATGGCCATTCGTGCCCTGTGATGCTTTCAGGGACTTTGCCCTCTGGCAGGTCATGTACAATTTCATACCTTCCAGGCTATCAGTGTCCCAAACAGTATCTGACATGATTCTGGTCATCCTTACATCCTTCCTGGGCTCCTCTTCAATTCCACTCTTTCATAGTAGCAGATTCTCCCCCAAACAAAACTGAACCCTATCTAAACCACTGCTGACCTTACGGGACTTGAGCTCTTAGCCCCTCTGGGTTCTCTCCAGCTCCCAACACCAACCCAGGACTAGTTCCACGCCTGTGGTTTTATCCATGGTTCCTTTCCAAGAGAAATGAAACTCTAGAACCCTTTTCACCTGAGTCTTTTCACTCACTGCTCTGGACTCCTTTCTTTATGAAGACGACCCAGCTCTTCCCCCAGATGGGTCTAAAAATAAAATGAGCTTATCACATTATCCAGGTTCAATGAAGTCAGCTAACTGAGCTCTCTGGTCGCTGTTAACTATTTGTCTACTAGTGTGGTACACCCCACCACACCCATTTTTGGGATACTGGAAAATCCATATATCCATACATGTGAACAAAATGCTGTGATTTCTAGGACATATTACAATACAACCAAATCTAGCATTTTGTTTTTTCTCATGATATATTTTAGGGAACAGGGATGGTCCTGCCACTGAGGCAGATTTTTTCCCTACAATATAATTATTAGAAGTAAATGGTTTGTGTTTCTCAAAGTGTTTTATATGTACCAATGACTTTAGCCAGTACAGTATTTATATATTTTACTTTATTCAAAGTTTTCTGCTCCCTTAGGCCCCACTCCTGCAAATACATATACACTTGAGTAACCTCATGCATGTGACTATTCTTCGCTGAAAACAGTGGAATTAATCCTGGATCTGAAGTTACTCATCTAGATGTTTGCAGAACAGGGGACAAAAACCATAAGTGATGGGGAGCACTACATCCATCCTCTGAATGAGTAGGAAAGCTCTGTATGATTCAACAATGACTCCTGCTGTCCATTAAAAAAAACCACTCCAAAGAGTCTCATTCAATCCGTAACTCTCAAATTAAGAAGGCCACACACAGGGCCTTGAAGGTGGAAAGTGTAAAGCAGGGATGAGGTGGGAACCTTTTGGACTCTGACCAGAACATCAGGACTCTGTGCCTCCTCTATAACCTCCAAAGCATTGATCAGGGCAACCAATGTGGAGCAACCAACAGGTGGTTTCGTTTTCTTTTTGTTTTTGTTTTTACTGTATTACATGGTAATACACTAAATCACAACAAGGAGACTACTCATCACAGCCAATGCCAACTTTAAATGTTTATGATTTCACTTGTCTTTGTTTATCTTTACATTGGTGGATCTCTGACTTTATATGACTGTTTTTTTGCTGCTGGCATATATATGATGATTGACAGTAACACGCTGTAATAGACTGTAGCAAAATCTTCTCCCATTAGCTCTCTGAATCAAACATGAACTGAGATTTTAATAACAGATGTAGCAACAAGTGTTGTTTGAACAGCAATGGTTTAATGGTTGTGCTCTTATGGAAAAGTCCTATAGAAATCAATAGAGAATTATATCATTTTTATGAATGTGTCAGATACCCAGCATAGTTCTATAGCAGGGTCTCATTCTCTATTAAATTCTATAGTGTTATTTTCCTAGGAATGCATTTAATTTCTATAGTACAATATTCACTTCTACAGAATATTTCCATAAGGGGGAGGAGTTGATGGGAGTAATTACCTAACTCTCAGTTTGTGCAGCTGAATGCTTACATAAACAACCAAAAATCTTTCAACCTTAATTCAATATTTTAATGAGATTACAGCTTTACTTGATAAAGGTAAACTGCTTCAATGAAATATACTTTTACTTGCATATGGTATTTGACTTTGCACCATATGACATTCTCATAAAAAGCGCTATAAAATATCAATTAAATACGTTAAATAGATTAAGAACTGACTATCTGGCATTTCAAATAGTACTTCATCAGTGGGGAATCATCATCAAATGGAAATTTTTCTAGGGGTTCTACAGGGATTGATTTTAGGTCCATGTTAATCAAATAGTTTGGAAGTAAATACACATTTACTGCTGATAAAATTTGTGGATGACAACAAAGATTGGTTGAGTGGTAAATAATGATGGAAACAGGGTAGTCATATACAGCAAACAAAATGTGTTTCAACAGAACAAATAAAAGATCATATCTAGGAACAAAGAGCATAGCCCAGACCTACAGAATGGGGGACTGTGTTTTGGAAAGTAACAATTTTGAAAAAGGATTTAAGAATCTTAGTCAACATGAGCTCCCTGTGGGATCCTGTGGCAAAGAAGGCTAATGCCACGTTTGGATGTATAAACAGGGGCATAGTGAGTGGGAGAAATAGGGAGGTGATAAAGATCAATTCTTGAATACTGCATACAGTTTTGGTGTCCCCATTTTAAAAAGATGTTGAAAATTGGAGAGGGTGCAGAAAAGTGCCACAGAAATTATTTGAGGGCTAGAGACAGAACCTTACACTTAAGACACTTAAGAGCGCAATCTGTTTAGTTTATCAAAAGAAGGCTGAGAGGAGAGTTGATTACAGTTTATAATACACCCAGGTGCTAAAGGCCTCCTTAATTTTGCAGAGAAAGGGGTAATCAGAATCAATGGGTGGAAACTGAAGCCAGAGCAGTTCAAATTAGAAATAAGGCACTTTAAAAAAAAAAAAAAAAAAAAAAAGTGAAGGTGATTAACCACTGGAACAAATAACCAAGGGAAGTGATGGATACAGCATCTCTTGCTGTCTTTAGATCAAGACTGGGTGCCTTTCCAAAAGATATAATTTAGCCAAAAACATGTTATTGAGCTCAATAAAGGGGTAACTGGGCAAAGTGCAATGGCCTGTGGTATACAAGATGTCAGACTAGATGATCTAATGGTCCTTTTTGGCTTCAAAATTTGTTAATCTGTATAAATCATTTACATACTTTGTGAATTGAATACTGTAATATTATTGAATACTTAAATGCAATACAGTATGTAAATAATCCCTGACAGTTCTATATTTACATAATCTATTTGCTTTAATTGTTCATGAACAATGACTGAATCTGCTAACAAAGCCAAAGAGAACTACACAGCATCAGTGAGTACATGTGATAGCCCATTTCTGTGAGTCCATTATGATTCATGCACAGTCAAGTTTTACACATATAAAGAGTTCCACATTTCCCCTTTTTTCATTTCATTTACTTAATGCATTTGATGTACTTATTACACAATCACTTTCACGGTTTCCCCTACATAGTCAGCCAGTGAATCCTTTCTGATAATAGAAAGAGACGAATAAGGAGCTGATAAATAAAGTTAATAGCCCCAGAAATAGGAAGGTATGGTGTTGAAGGAATGAGATGAAGTACAGTTTAGGAGGAATACCTCAAGTTAGTTTTCCTGCCCAGCTCTATTTACTGCCCTGCAAAAGATATCAGAATTTTTTTTCCTATTGCACATCATGACAAAACTGAGACCTTTCAAAATGTTTAGGGCTGTCAAATAATCACAGTTAACTCAAGCGATTAATGCAAAACAAATTAACCAGATTTTTTAAAAAATAGTCGCGATTAAACACACTATTAAACAATAATAGAATATGAATTCAAACTTATAAAGATTTTGAATGTTTTTCTACATTTTCAAAAATACAAAGTGCAAAATTTCCATTTCAAAGAAATGACATTGTCTGACAGAAAGATACTCAGTTGGAAAATTTTCAACCAATTTTAATCAGAAAGGTGTCTATGTACTTAAGAAATCTGGTCTACAGATACTTGCACTAAACTTCTATCAGCTTTAATGATTGTAGAACACAGGTATGTGAGAGCTGAATGTGGTTCTTAATCTTTATATTCAGTGGCAGGATTCAAACGGGAAAGGGGGAAAAAACCCAGTAAGTGAACTCTTGTAATGTTGTAGCAAATGATCTGAACTAGACAGTAATGCACATGAGGGAAATGGTAAAGGGGAGTGAGCACTGCAGGCTATCCCCAGTCAGACCTGACAGTAAATTGCTTTCTAATTGTGCTTTTGCTTTCACCTCTACTTAATCCTTTTAATCTTCACATCATTTCCTTCCTGCTCAAGTTTGCTTGATTCATGTAAAGCAGTGGTAAGTCAGCTCCTGCTGGGAAGAAGTGGCAAAACTCAGCTCCTAGGAGCTCTGTGCAGTTTCAGCACTGATTAGTAGCAAATGTACTAATGGTATGAAGGGCTCAGTTGATTCCTGCAATATTTTTAATTTTCTGTTTTCAATGGAATGGGGAAGTCAAGGGGCTATTCTCCAGGTTGCCTCAGTGTCAAGTCCAAAGGTTTAAAGAGAGACATATTCATGGGGACCTAATCCAAAATCCACTGCAATGAAGGGGCTTTGGATCAGGCTCTTGGTCTATGACTAGATGATGAAAGGAAAGATTGAAATCCCCTGCTAATGGAATACCTGTAACAGAAAAAAATAAATATATATTCTTTTTCATTTCTGCTTTGAAATGTTAGCTGTCAAGCTTAGCAGAATAAATGTATGCAAACAATAAAGATTACTTGTTGCCTCGGAAAAAAAAAAAAACTTGACTGCATTGGATTTGAATTTGACAGCTTCAGTAATAATGAACCAAGGGAGTTATAGAGCATATATAATCCACTGATTCTGGAAGACAGATTAGTTTTCTACTGTTCAACATAATACAAACTTTAAAATGTTAAGTGAAGCACCATAGTAATAATCCTGTCATGATTGTCATGTTTTGCAGACAACACAGCTGGAATTGAAACTAGGAGAAGTGGCTACAGCCGTAGGCAGCAAGAGTTGTATTTCCTCCCAGTTGTGATAGAAGACAGCAGCTATCCTGTACAGAGCAGCACAAACACAATGACTATCCACGTTTGCAGATGTGATTCTGATGGTACCATCCTATCCTGTAATGTTGAAGCAATCTTCTTACCAGTAGGACTCAGCACAGGAGCTTTGATTGCAATATTGCTGTGTATTGTTATACTTCTAGGTTAGTTTTCATCCTGTAACAAAGTATGTCTCTGATTCTCCTTGTGAATTAATTTGTCACCACTAGTTTCATTTATTGTTTAACAAAGGCCATTGAAAATGTATGACTGTTTACAAGAAGAACTTTTGATGCTTCTACCTTCGTAGAAAAATATCCCAAAGCACTGACCATTAATTTGAATCCAAGCATGCAAACTGCTAACTTCTACATATTTCTTATGGAGTGGGGAAAAATACCTTACAGTTGGGCTTGAAATGCAAATTTTGCTCTGAAACAATTTTGATTAAATACCTTTCATGAGGAGCTGATCTCTATATATTTAAAATTACTAGGCAAACACCAGCAGCTATCTGGTAAGGGCCTTTATTCAATTATTATGAGGGATTAAGTAAAAAGAATGAAGAAATGAGACAGGAAGACAATTATAATGTACACTGTGGCTGCCTGGACCATTGCAAAATAATACCAACAGTAACATTTATTCAGAAACTAATTCCATAGCATGATACTGCTCTTTGGGTACAAGATATCTTTACATGATGTCCTACTTATACAGTGTCATTGGCAGCCTATGTGTTAACCAAGGTTTTTCAGAACCCAAAGCAGTGGTAACTTAAGTTTCTCTCCAGGCAGTGTTAGGATTAAATAAATGGGAACACAGAACTTTTCTCTGATAATTAATACAAGCAAGCATGCTCTTATCTAAAACTACTATTTATTAGACATTAAGCACACACACACACGCACGCACGCATGCAATAGATTTAGGACATCCCAGATATAGTTACCCACAGCCAGAGACAGTTTTGAGTGATCACCAGCAAAGCTTCCAGGTGCCCTCTTTCCATCCAGCTGATCGGGAGTTTAGGTGTCAGCTCCTTGCCTGAAAGAAACCTCCCTTGGATTGCTCTGAGGTATTTACTTTTACCTAATCTTTTATAGCTAACTCTAACAAAACATGTAATCTATAGTGACTCCTAGCAGGTTAGCATAATAACTTCTCCTGGGTCACCAATTCTCCTAATTTCAACAAAATTTAATTATGCCAGAGCAGAGAGACAAGCCCAGCCAGCCCCATGGCAAAGTAGCTGCTGAAGTTGCCACTGTGGGGTGAGAGGAGGCAGGAACCAACCCCAATGGGGGGCCATGATCTGACCAAAACCACCCCAGAGCCTCCACCCCCAGACAATTTACAGGGTTGTGACAGGCCGTAAACATTTACAAATGGGTCCTGAGTCCAAAAGGTTGAGAAACACTGGACTAGATGACCTATCAAGGTCCCTTCCAGTCCTACATTTCTATGACTCTATGATGTGACACAGCAAGAGGGCAAATTACTAAAGAACATGGACTATAGTAGCTGCTGCTAAGTGACTCTGTTGGCACTCTGGAGCCTCAGGGGTCAGTTCCATCACTGATTCTCACAGAAATTTACTCGGGCTTTGTACAGAGAAGAGGATTTGGGTCTATTAGTGGTTCTCTGCATTCCAGTCATTCTGGTAACAGTGTGCTATGTTACACCTAAGAACATTAATTTGTCAATGACAATCTTCAGTACTCCCTGAAGTCTAAGGTGATCTTCCTTATCCCAAACCGATTTCCTACTATTATCTATAACTTATAAACATCTGCCATAACTGTTATTCAAAAAATCTACCTGATACAGAGATTTTAAAATCAGATATTTAAAAAGTCAACCTACCGTACCCTTAAGGCTCATCTTCACTAGAAAATTACACCAAGTTAGAAGAGCACCCTTAGGAGCTATGTTAATTATTGGCCATGATTCTGCAGTCAGTATAGACAGGGAAAAGTCACATGTCTCTGGTTCCTGGGTAAACTATTAGGACCAGGGTTTAACTCCAATGATTGATACCATGTTGAACATGGTATGTCCTTGTCTACACTGACTGCAAAGTCATTATCAGTATTGTGTCAGTTAGTGTGATTCCTCAAGGTCATGCTCAAATGTAATTTTCTACTTGAAGTCATCAGGAATTTTTTGACAAATTGTTTTTCCACCAGAAAATGCTGATTTGTTAAGATCAAACCATTTAGCAGCAATATGTCACCTTTGATGAAAATTAATTTCCAAATTTAAAAAAAGTGATGATATAGAAAATTTTGACCTCTGACATAGAATGTTGATTTTCTGTTTCAGAATTATTTTTGTTTCTGTTTTTTTTAAAATGTGTTTTCTAAAATATAATATGAAATAAAAAAGGCAAAATCTGAATGAAAAGTTTTGATCAGTCCAAAACTATTCCCTCTCCCCCACTGAATTTCAGTTTGCAGGAAATTTTAACATTTTTTGGTTTTCTTCCATCCATTTCAAAATGGAAGACATTTTGAATTTTTGAAACTCTCCTAAAAAAAAAAAAAAAATCTTATTCCTGCATAGCTCTATTTGCTAGTAAAAGAAAGCCCTTTGGGGGTTTATTCATTATTCAGTGCAACAGCATAGCTAACAATGATAGCAATTAGGTGCATGCATCAAACTGCAAATATCCCTTACTGGTTATAGCACTATTTTATAAAAAAAGGAAACAGGACCATGTCTTCTAAAGAAAAGGTCCTTTTGATTGCTGTTACCGATCAAAGATGGATATATTGATATGCCAGCAGATAACCACGCTATTTCCATACTTGTCTTAACTTACAATTCTTCACTTGTTCCAGTCATTGTTGTGCTGTATGTAGCACTGCGAAGGCAGAAGAAAAAAGACACCCTGATGACCTCTAAAGAAGACATCAGAGACAATGTCATCCATTATGATGATGAAGGAGGTGGAGAGGAAGACACCCAGGCTTTCGACATTGGTGCCCTGAGGAATCCAAAAGTGATTGAAGATAACAAAATACGCAGGGATATAAAACCAGACACTCTATGTTTACCACGTCAGAGACCAACAGTAGAAGATAACACAGACATAAGAGATTTCATTAATCAAAGGCTGCAGGAAAATGATGCGGATCCCATTGCACCCCCTTATGATTCACTGGCGACCTATGCCTATGAAGGAAATGGATCTGTAGCAGAGTCTCTCAGCTCTATAGATTCACTTACTACTGAGGCAGACCAGGATTATGATTACCTGAGTGACTGGGGACCTCGCTTTAAAGTCTTGGCAGACATGTTTGGAGAGAAAGAAAATTATAACCATGATAAAGTCACTTAAGGGGGGAAAAGCCCAAAAGGAAAGGGAAAAAAAAGGAAGCATAATAACAACAAATTAAAAATAAAACCCAAGCTTTATAGGACAAGATTCCTTTGATTATAAAAGACAGAAGAAGTTTCCAGCAAGTTACTCTATTTATCATACTGTCAGTTTTGGTTTGTTCTGCAAAGGGAGGATAAATCCTGTAATATATACTTTTTTGTTGTTGTTTTTTTGTTACTTTGGAATAACACTGAGACAAGCTCAGGCCTATTAGCTACAATTTACTGACATGACAACTCAGAAAGAAGATAGCTTTCTGGCATCATGGTGGAAGAGTGGTAGATTTTTCTTAATTCCACTAAAGTGCCTATTGAAACTTTTATCATTTAAAGTGGTAAAGACTCCGCTGTGATGGTGTTACAGAACTGAGCTGTAAACTGAACATAAAGGAAATTAACTTTATGTCAAGAAGCAATAGCAACATGCTGACTTCTAGTTCTTTTAAAACAAAAATGAAGATAACTTGCAGTGACTACAACTCAAGGGGTAGTGTTTTGGATTTTTGTTTTATTTTATTTTAAGGAATAATAATAATTGTATGCCAAGATATCACATTTCTTCTGCTCACATTTCACTGAAAATTTGAATAAAAAATGCTATTACTCAATTTCAGTATGTAAATCCCAAAATTAAAAACACACCAAACTTTGATCTTAGCAGTCATAAAGGAATATTAAAAGAGTTAATCAATGTTACACTTTTTCCAGGATGAAAGAGAAAATTATGAAAACACCTATTCCTTTATAGGAAGGAAACTTCCGTTGACTCCCACTCATCATGTACAGAGAGATTATTAGTACATCAGTGGTGGTTTTTAGAGGGTTATTGTATTTTTAGTATCAGTGTTGGTTTTATTTCATTGTAAGTATGGCAAATGAAATATATGTAAAGAACCCCACATTGCTTTTCTTTGAAATTAGTTTGTTATTCCATCAGTATTGTAGACCTATATGATAGAGAAGACGCATATGTCCACCAACTCCTGCTGGAACCTGAACAACTGGTCAGAGGCGCCAATTCAGCAGATGCAATACTTTGGTGTCAGTGCCACTATAGCGTCAGATGTTTTAGAACACTCTGAAAATGAAGCCTACAGTAATCTTTAAGAAAATATTCAGTGTCAGATTCAATTAAACAGGTAAAATATCTTTACCTACACATTATACATGCAAATCATGTACTGCACCGGCATTATTCTACTAAAGATTTATTGTGACATCATAAACAAGGTTTATGAAGCTGGAAGCTCCAGCTGGCATTTCCTTGTATTACATTTTTGACATTTTTTTTATATGATTTTTTTTTAAATTTTCTTCTCACACTTTCAAAAAAAAAAAAAAAATCCCCAAATAAATATTTATCATTTTGATACTGATTGGCATCAACGGTGCCAAATCAGTGTTAACATTTAATTGTCTGCTAATATAAAGTATGGTTATTTTATTTTTAGAAACAGCATTTTATGGCCCAAAGTGAATATACAGTTATTTTTTTCTCTTTCAGACCCCTACTGTTCTCTATAATCTGCTTGTGCTGAATTTGGGATTTATGGCATTCACAGGCTGAGTGTGAGCCTGGAGTGAATCACATTCTTTCATTCACCAAAAGACCATATCTTATCTTCTGCCACCTAAAGAATTAGTAAATATCAATCACAGTTAACACATTTTAATGAATTTGTAAGGCTTAATTGTAATTTACCCTAAGGTTCCTTAACAGGGCTCTTAAAGTAGGTGTAAATTACACCACCAAAGAGGTGCAAAGACCTGTAGCATAAATGAGACTCAGGCTTCTACTGTGCAATTGTAAAACAGAACTTCATGAGAAGTATTTACTATCATTTACCATCAAGGCTCGATCCAGTCAAAATTCACATTTGTGGAGGCACCCCTTTCTGTGCTCTGTGTGTGTATGATGATCCATCTCTATTGTAAACAGGCAATTCATCACTTCTTTTTTGCCATAACAAAATCTGGAATCCCAGACTGTCACAGGGCTAGATTCAGCTCTCAGTAACATTACTCAGGGTTCTTTACATATATTTCACTAGTAATCCTTACAGTAGTGTAACAGAGAGCAGATTTTGGCCCTCTGGCTTTACAAAGCATGAATGTCACTAATGGTTATAATTCCACTGAATACAGGGGCTGGAGGGCTCTGGAGCAGACTGGCATGTACTCTGGACAGGGCAGCCTGGACTCCAAAAGTGAGCAGGCAGAGAATAGGATCTTGCCATGTCATTGTTCACAATACCTATCTTAACAAGAGAGTTGTATGCTAAATAAATGCAAACTTGATGCTCAAATGCATATTTTGGACATTTAAGAGGATTGTAACTGAGATGTTTCAATCACATAGCTAATTAACCTCCAGCAATATTTTTAATAACATTCATTGGTATGCACTTATTAACATAATTGTCTATCTCAATTAAAATCTTTTTTTCCCCCAGCCATTTAGTTTAAAGGGTGATCAAACAATTTGAACGCAGCCTCCTGGACTTACTATTGAACATGGATATCTGGAACAAGGGTGACTGTAACAATTGGGGTTGTGGTTAATGTGTGATTTGGGGACTCCATGCAATTCATATCTTTATCACAGACTTTTTAGGGCCAGATTTTCAAAGGTATTTAGATGCCTAAAGATGCAGCTAGGCAGCTAGTGGGATTTTGAGAAGTGCCTTGATGCCAAACTCCCATTGAAATGAGTGGCATTCGGCATCAAAGTGTTTCTGATGATTGCACTAGGTGCCTAGCTGCCATGCTTAAAAAACGTGTGTGCATGGAGTGGGGAGGCACAATAGATGCACAATTGAGCTGGGTGGTTGCAGGGTGCACTGTAAGCATGGTCTTACCCTTGCTGTTTCTTCCATGTTATGATAGGACATTCCCCCCCCCACCCCAACTTTTTGAAGATTGTTTTATGAATTGCCTATTTGTGGCTTTAGGCACCTAAAAACCTTTGAAAATTTGGCCCATAGTGTCCCATACAGCTCCCAATAAAGTCCATGGAGTCTTTCTACTGGATTTAAAGGGCGATAGATCAGGCCTCTCTGTGACTCAATTCTGCATCTTTCCTGCTTCTCAGAGGTGTCATGAGGGTAAATACGCTAATGGCTGTGAGGCTATTATGATGATGGGGGCCATTTAAGAACCTACACAGATATCTAAGTCTACACATATGAACACAATGATGATGATTTGGGGTGTCCAACACTTCTCAAAACAGGTCCTTTTAAGGGGTCACATACGGGCCATCCAAAAAAAATCACTAGTCATTTGAAAAAAATAAGGCTCCAGTTCTGTACAGACGTGTATGTGAAGATCGCTGTACTGTGGCTTGACTTCAATGGGATTCCTTCACACTGGCGCAGGGAGGTCCATCTGCATGCATCTTTTTTTGCAATCAGCATTGTGTGTATTCGTACGGATCATCCAAGTGCTGCTCACCTGGCCACGCTGTTAATACAATGCTACAGAAAGGAATTGCTAAAGGTAAGAAATTCCTATGAAGATAGAGGTGTAAGGAGATCTGAATTAGAATAAAAAAGAAAACTAATGCGTTCAAATGATGACAATATAAGACTGCAGACCTTTTTGTGTCATAGTCTGAAGTGGGAGTTTATTATAGTATAGGAAAAGGACTGGGTTTTGGGGTTTTTTTTCCTAAATATGGCCGTAGTTAAAAGGTTAGAAGTAAGAAAAAATTCAGATGGTTTATCAGAATAAAAATACGCATTGAAATCTAGACTCAAGAACATTCTCCTTTATAAACCTGAGAACCTTGAAGATGGCTCTTAAAATATGAATTTGCAATAGAGCCAATAATACAAACAGCAAGAATTTGGAAAGGGATGGAAACATCTTCTGGAGTCGGGCCTAAATTCTAATGTGCTACTCCAGTACATAGCCAGGGTTAGGTTACTCCACTGAAGACAGTAGAATTACTTTGGATTTACACTGGAGAACCTGAGAGAAGACTGTGAGCAGGTTTACACTACACATTTACATTGGCACAACTGCACCGATGCAGCTGCTTTCCTGTAGTATACTAAGCTTATACGAGAGAGCTCTCCTGTTGGCTTAATAACTCTACCTCCGTGAGAGGTGGTAGCTATGTCAGCGGGAGAGTGTGGATTTTTCACACCACTGAGCTATATAGTTATACGGACATAAGCATGTAATGTAGACCAAGCCTTTTTCTCTCAGAGGGTATTTAAATGCATCAAAGGCCAGCCTAATGAGTTATTATACTACAGAGGCCTCCTTGAAAATATTCTTACATTAAGAGTATCTTTATCTAAAAGAAAAGGAAAACATCTTTCTTTGAAGACTTAAAGCATTATCCTACAGTGCTGCAAGCATTGTACTTAGTTTAGCATTAATTGCATCTGTGGATATAAAGGAGTTCTTTAAATGGTGTCCAACAGAGCATGGTAAGCCGTGACCCTGTATTAAATAGAGCTACAGAAAGTGAGTCTACTAATCCATTAAAGTATAGTTCATCATCCCTTCATGTGGTATGACTGTTTTAATTTTGTTGACTTATGTTTGTATAAGTTCCTTGCAATTATTTTTTTAAAATGCCAATAGCATAAATATTCTATTCCATATCTCCTGAATAGTGGGAGAGTGTTTTGAGATATAAAGCATTTGATAAAAACAAATAATGAAATGACCCTTAATCATAACCCTACTGGGGGTGACATTTAAGTGTTCCTAAAAAATCAAAAGTATTATTCCATTACCAGCATACTGCTAATGCCAAATCAGGTTCAATAACAGCCTAGTTCATTTTTATTTAAATCAAGAACAGAATAAATTGTTTAAACAAAACAATAGCAATGCAAAACCAATGCAACTTTTTAATATAACTGATCTCTCTCTTCTAAGAGATTGCATTTGATTCTGATTCAGACCAAAAAGCAAATTTTAAATTTTCTCACAAAATGGAAATTTCTAGTTTTGACAAGCTCTAATCAAACGATACCAGTTCAAATTATGTCTCTATCAAACACAAAAAACACCAAGATTGATGTGAGATGTCTCATGGAACTTGAACTAAATAAAAGCTCAAATGGGCCTCAAAGGAGAGAAAATGCTTTTACAATTTGTACATTGAGAGTGATATTCAGAAACTGTTTTAGTGAGAGGTCATTTTCATATGATCATAACCAGGGCCCCTGAGTCAAAATTCCTGGATTCTATTCCAGCCACTGATTCACTGTGTGACCTAGGGAAAACCATCTAGCCTCTCTGTGCCTTAGTTTTTTTATCTGTAAAATGGATATATATTACCCCTTTATGAGCCAAGTGGGTAGCCAATATTCAGAGCCTTGCACGTTGTTTCTATTAGGAGGAGAAATTGATGATGGGTTAAAGTATTTCTTTGTACATTCTTTGTAAATGTACAGGATTTCATCAATGTTCTGTTTCCCTGAATGCAATAGGACTCAAACAACAGGGGGCAGTTTCCTTCATCATAGTTTCAAGCCTGCTTTTCCTGTGCTCAAAAAGCCCTTGCTCTCTCAGGCCCACATTCCAAACACTTCTCTGGCTGTCACTTCCATTTTCTGATCCTCTCTCCCTATTTTTTGGCTGCTGTTTATGTACATACAACATAGCACTGTCCCTTCATTTGCAATCAATCTCCAGTTAAACCCCTTCACCTACACAGTTCAGCTTCTGACCAGCTTTGCACGTGATCCCTAGTTTGGGAGGTAATTCCTGTTATTTCAGCTATTTTACTCCATAAAAGGGGCTTAATTGCATCTTACATTTATGATTAATAAAGGGCAGCTAGCATGCCCTCTTACCTAACACTGCTATCTCAGCTCTGCTCTTTAGCCCAATGGAGTTTAGCAGAACGACTCTCTTCACCATCCAGAAAAAAAAAAATGACAAACTGCACAATCTTACAGTACAATAACTACACTATTCACAGTGTCTTTCTGGTGGGATATTCACACATCACTAATCCAGAACAATTTCACTTCCATCCAAAGCTCCCTGAAACTTCTCTCTCCCTGCCCAATTTCCTTTCAATCTCCTGGGAGAGGTTGCTTGCCAAGGCCCCTGAAGAATGTTTATTTTTTCTGTTGAGCAATGGGGGCACTGTTTGGATAGGTCATCGCTATTACCATGCTTGTGACTAAAATTAATAATTGATTTTTCAGTTCAGTGGCCAAACTGAAAAATAATAATAAATAAAAATAATAATAATAAAATCAGTTCTTTAGCATCAAAACTGAGTTATTTTGCTTTTCTTGCCAAAATGAAAGCAAAACCAAAAAATTGTTTGGGTCAAAACTAAGCATTTTGAAAATGCTGATTTGATTTAATTTTTTATTTCAGAATGATTTATTTTCATTTTTTTCCCAAAAAAATAAATCATTTTGACATGTCCAAAATTTTAATTTTCGGGGTTTTTTCTCTGAACCTATTCACCAAATTTGACCCATATTCTCAAATACTTTGGTAAAAATTAACAAAAAAACCCAAAACATTTTTGGTAAATTTACTGTTTTAAAAGATCACCCAACTCTGCTTGTGGCCAGCATTTGACTAAAACAACATTGCAGTTTTTCCAACCACTTGGCAAACTGACAAGTCTCTCAGGATTCCTGAATATAAAGAGCCATTGAAGAGATGCCTGGTATCTCCTGACTACAAACTTCTTCCCATTCAATAGTGGTGAAAATGGTCTACAGATTTAATCACAGCAAGGAGTTCCTTTTGGATGGTTCAATCATTTCTCTCTGAATAGCTTAGATTTTTGCCATAATAAGCCACTACCCGCTGTGTTCTTGGATCAATACTGATCCCATGATGTAAGCACTAATTTCTGTGTCCATTAAGAAATAGGTTATGAAACACAGGTAAGTAAAGACAGAAACATTCACTGGAGCCTTTTTAAAACTGGCAGCCACTGAAGTGATTTTCTTTCCTCTCCTAGATGATGCAGTGATTTTACAATACTAGTATATCTATAAATAAACCTTCTGTAAAGTCCTAAAAAACTCTACACATTTGTGAGTGTCTAGGGAGATGGCCCATTCTGAACTGCCTTGTTTTTATAGTTCACTCCAAAAATCCCTCTTCACTGGTTGTGGACCCAAGGTCTTTTACCTCTTTTTGAAACTACTCATATTTAATTGGGTTTAGTTTCAAAATCGGCAGCCATTAGCTTATCCCAGACCATTTATAAATGTCTCAGTTCCTATTCAAACATTTTAGTATGTGTGAGGACATCATCTAGAATATAACAAACAGGTCCTGCCATGTAATAGCCTCTTAAATGTGACTGGTGCATTACACAATCCAAAAGCCATCACTTTAAATTGCCACAGGCCTTGCTATGAATACCCCCCATTTAAAACCCAGTGTGGAAAGCCAGACTGAACCTGCTACGTCATCTGTTCACCATAATGATCGTGAATCTTTTCAAGTGATTTCATTTAGTTTTCTATAGACCCTACAGAATCTGGCACTGCCATCCTTTTTCTTAACCAGCACTTCAGAAGAACCCCAAGGACTGGTTGAAAGCTCATTTATGCCTTCCTGATAGGTGTCCTCAATAGCCTCTTTGCTATTGATACAGGTGAGGTGACTGTTTAATAGGCTGGTGTTCCCCATTATCAGTGTTTTGCTAGACCAACCCAACATAACCTATACAACCTCTATCTTTGTTGGATTGGGAGAGCTACTCCTGAATCCTAACAAGAAAGTCTGACCAGTTTGTTGTTTCCCATTTAAATGAACAGCACTGCACTAAAACAAGTCCAATAGAAACTCGGGGAGCTCATTTTCACCCCTCTCAGTTTTCTACCCCACCATATACTAGATGCACTGGTTCACATTTTGCCGCTCTAGGCCCCCTTTTTACTATTTGCTGCTTATTAGCATCATTCCTCAAAGAAACAGGAATGTTTTCCTGCTTCGGCTCCACAAGACCTTTAACAGCAACAATTTCTCCAACATCCTGGTTCTCAAAGCAGCTCTTAATCACTCCCCCACTGTCCTTTGCTAGAAGGCTACCTCAACGCATATGGTTTCTGCCCCGAGGCAGAACAACTTGTACACTGCAAACCAATTGCCTCCAGATAATCTCTCTTACCTGGGCCATATCTTTAAAGGGCATCTCCACAGACTTAATTTGTAGAGCACCTTTCCTGGCATTTATTATATTGTTAGCCATAATGAAATCCAAACCAATTATTAGCTCCTCCATTGTTCAGAAATCCTGATTTCTTGCTTGAATTTCAGAGGTCCAATTTTCAAATCCAATTTTTCCCCATTTTTGAATGGGTGAACATTCCCTAGTCTCTGTCTCCATCTGGTACCAATTAGGTGGTTCACTTTGGATACCCTTTTCTCCAATCTTTTTAGTACATTTTGTTTAATACTTGTTACGTTTCAGCCAGTGCCCACTATCCCCACACATTTCAGATTCTGTTACACATTCAATAGCCAATATTGTTGTTCAATTCACAAGATCTAAATAGCATCTATGGGACTGATCCTCCAAGCTTTGCCCCTTCAGAGTGGTGTCCCAACCACACCCCAAATTAGAGGAAGGCTTTCAATAGATCCTGTGACACTATCAGCATTTACCAGAACTGCTTCCCTTAAGTTTTGCATTATTGGCAATTTCCCTTGTTTTACAAACTAAATTGAACACTTTGTAATCATTCAAAAATGTCATAAATCACATTAGAATTCCCTTTTCCATCATACATATTAGATGCTTAAAGGATTTATGGCAATCAGCTTCTACTTTACTTACTAACAGCTGCTTTCTCTTCTGGTGCATCTCTGCAAGAAAAGATTCAAGTTCCATGGCAAATTCCACAGCCGCTCAGAGTATCCTTGGCCTCATTTTGCTAATTTTAATGTGGAAGCCCAAGTCCATCTGAGCATCTATAAACTGGTCCATTGCCAATTTATCCTGGAAGTTCTCACTGTTATCTGGATATTCCAGGAACACAAGCCTCAAGTCCTTTCCCAGTTCAGGTGGGTATCTTTTTCTTTCTTTCTTTCTCCTTCTAGCTCTTTATTATACCCTGGCAATCTCAAATTGATGGCTGACTCCAAACTACATATCAAGGGCTTGTCATAAATCTGAATATCTCCGTCCACTGTCTCAGCTGGAGTACTAAAACTGGATAAACCTCTCTACCCCCAGAATATATCTAGGAAGCTAAGGGGAAATAGGAATAACTTCTCCAGTGATGTTCTAAGAGATGACCCACCACAGTGTCAGTCCTGAACTCAGGCACCGTTGCAGCTGAGAATAATCCTGTACTAGATATAAATTATTTTGCAACAGGCATTGTTTGTGTCTCAGAACTGTAGCTCTAAAACTTATAAGCACATCAAAAGTCTTCAAAAACAGAGAATCTCTCTTTGGCATGCTCCCATTCCAGCTTCAGATTCCCAGTTCCTCACCTGCAGCTAATAGAGCACTAAGTTGCATGAAAAAATATTATATTAGAGGAGGGTAAAAATAAACTTCCCTTAATAGAATGCCTTCTACAACCTGGTTATGTGTCCCCTGCATTTTCCATCTGTGATGTTTATTTTCTGTCAGGATGTGTAGGACTTTACATTTAATTGTACTGAATGTGATCTTGTTGCCTTCAGGCTCCACTGCTCTCCTCTTTCCATATCACTTTTAAGTTTGGTTCTATCCCCCTGCGTACTTGCTATGCCTCCACCTTTGGTGCTGGCTGGAAATTTGATTACGATTGAATTTTCACTGTAGAAACAAAGAATTATACACAGCGCCTCTGCAGAGAGGAACTGTGGAATTGGTGTATCTACTTGAAAGGGGATTTTGAAAAGATCTTCAAATTGGCCTAACTCCACCCCCATTGACATCAGTGAGAGTTTTACAAGAGACTTCAGTGGGAGTAGAATTGGGTCAAACACTGAACACGTTTCAACATCCTGATTTTTTTTCCTTGGTGGGTGTAGGTAATATATTTGCTTTTCTTCCTGTCTGGTAGGCTTGTAGACTTGGTATATGAGAGAGAGGGTTACTCTGTAAAGTATCCAGGATTCTGGTGGTGTGCAGGCTGCCATTTACTGAGAGGTCACTTTGCATGCATGCTGCATCTTCTAGCCCCTTCTTGTGGGCCCCTTATGAACTGCATACAGTCTTTCAGATGGATCATGCGCACCCTTGCCTGGGGTTCATTTAAATAGACAGAAACAATTCTTAACAATCCTCAGGGTCCCAAAATGAAGTCCCCTCACCATGCAACTGTCCATATGTAGCTCTGGTGTTCTGTCACAGCCAGAGCTCTTCTTCAACTGTCCTCTCAACTATTCCTAGCTGGAGTTTAGCCTTCTGGCACAAGCCTCTAGGTCCCCAGTGCTTTCTGGGTTTCTCCATAGGAGCCTCTTGCTCCTCAGGCTTCTCTCTGTCATAGCTCCCTTGATCGTTCCTTCAGGAGCTCTTCACATTTTTTGTGAACGGCCTCGCTATATATATATATATATACACACACACACACCAACAACAAATTAGGCTCACAAATTTTTTAATTAGATATAGTTTCCACAAGAATCTTAGATTTGGAACAACATGTTTTGTCTATAGAAAAATAGACCAAAAGATTCTGGCAATAAAATTAATGAGATAAATACAAAATAAGATCTTTTTCCCCCTACATAGAACATGCATTAAATATAATTTACTAGTATACAGGAAAAATAAAAATAATGAAAAACATTTCAAGTCTACTAAAATTAAGGTATTAGATATTCCTGAATTTTTAGTGGGAGTGAAATTACTAGAAAAGTTTTGTTGTTGTTGTTGTTCTATTTCTGCTGAATTTAGCACCTCATTTAATGGCCCATGTTTTGAATGGTTCTATTTCTTTATTTCTGTAGGCCTGATTCTAATTTCACACCAATTTTAAACTGCTGTTATTACATTGAATTCAATGGAATAACTCTTGATTTACTCCAGTGTAAATGAGATCAGAATCAAGCCCTGTGTCTCTTCATCCTTTTCTCTGTGATTCAGGTAAGAAGCAAAACCTAAAGAAAGATCCTCAGCTGACTTGACTTCAATGATATTATGACAATTTACACCAGCTGAGGATCTGCTTCTTGTGGAACTGAGCTTTTCCTCACAAAGGACACACAAAGGACCTAAGGTCTCAGATTCCAATACAGACAAGCATTGCATGTTTAACTGTAAGCATGTACTTAAGTACTTTCCTGACTCTCTCCTGGAGAGACAGAAACTGTGCCTATCCTTTCAGAGGAAAAACTCAGTTCCATAGGTTTTTCTTCTTATCAGTGAATTTATCCTCTAGTTCAACACTTTTCCTCTCGAGTAAAGGAATTATCCAACTCCATGGCTGTCCCTTTCCACTGTCATTTTCACACCACAACTAAGGCCTGGTCTACACCCTTTTGTCGCTCAAAGTTTTTGCACCAAAACAGTGGTCATGTACACACAGCAATCCCCCACCCTCCCAACCCAAACTCTCCTGATTTTGTGACAAAATAAAACCACCTTGAGAGAGGTATAGAGCTTTTTGCACCAAACTTTTAGTGACAAAGTGTCCATGTAGGCACCACGCTTGGTTCTGTCACAGTAACTGGACTCTAGGAAGTGTCATGCAATGCCCATCTTGACTGCTCTGGAGATCAGTTTGAACTCCGCTGCCCTGCAGCCATCACCCCTACCCATTTAAAGTCCTGGGAATTTTTGAAATTCCTCTTCCTCCTTGGTTGGCGTGGAGAGCTCACATCTCATCTTTCCAGATGACCATGGCAGCTCCATGCATCAAACAATCTCTCACTTGGAACACAATGGAGTTTTTGGATCTAATTGGCATTTGGGGAGAAGAGGCTGTGCAAGTCCAACTGAAGGAACTTCAATATGTATGTTTTTAATGGAGGAGAAAGGCTATGAATGGGACACGCTGCAGCACCGTGCAAATATCAAGGAGCTGGGGTTCAAACTGTCGCTCTGGTGCAGAGCCAAAGACCTGCTGCTTCTACAAGGAGCTGGAAGCCATCCCCAGTGGTCCACCACCAAGAGACCCATGGATGCCTCCGCTGGCCCAGGGGTAGCGGACATCATACTCAACCCCGACAAAGAAGTCGTGGATGAGAAGGTCGAATTGGAGGACAATGCAGAGTAGGGGACCAGGTTGTTGCTGACATGGGGAGCCAGGACCTCTTCTCTACTCAGGAGGGTTTGAGACAGTTCCAACCCTCCAGCTCTGGCATGCAGGATGCAGGAGAGCAGAGTGTGGGTAAGTTATATTTTTGAGCTGATGCTGCTTGGTTCCATGAGGTACAGCTGACCTTTGCTTTGTTGTATTATACAGCTGGTTGCAGGGATAGAAATGCACAAGATTAGCTGTGTTTGCATGTGTTTCCCATTCCCCTGTTCATCTAGGCAGTGTGGCAGAGAAGGGTGTTAATACAGACCGAAATGTCATGGGAATCCTCCAGAGAGATCTCTAGGAAACTTTCCTGGAGGTACTCGCCAATCCTCTGCTGGACATTTGTTGGCAGAGCTTCTTTGTTTCTTCTCTCATTGTAGGAAGCTTTCTCATGCCAACTGGCAATCACTTATGCAGAGATCAAAGCAGCACACAGACGACATAGCGACAGCAATTAGAGACTCAGTTTGAAGCTGCTCACATGGAGGAGATGCACCCTAGCATTCCTGGTTACTCTCAGGAGAGAGATATTGGCTTCTTTGGCCCTCACCTCTGGAAAATGGTGGCAAAATTTGAAATTTTGTCAGTATCTACATGCATCAATATCAAACAACCACCTAGAAACTTTTCCCCAGCCTGAGTGCCCCATACCCCTGGGCACAACTCACCATGCCCTGGTTGATTGTTGAGCTGTGCGCTTGCCAGGGGACAGTGAGAAAGAGGTGTATTTTACAGTAATGCGTCAATGCTGTTCTTGCACTCACAATAATGTTTCTGTTCATTGTTTATTGTGCTTCTCCAGATGTCCGTAGATGGGAAAACCCTCCACACCTGCAGAACTCCTGTGGTTGATAGGAGCAAAGAGGAGATGTTGCAAGAATTCCTCCAGTCCTCTGAGGTGGAAAAAGAAAAAAGGGCCTGGAGACATGCTGTGTCTGAACATCAGAAAGTTGATAGGCAGGAACGGAGCAAAAACCAGGAGCGAGTGATTGCAGGTCACAAACACATAATAAAAATTATGGAGGAGTAAACAGAGCACTAAAGTCACTCATAACACTGCAGACTGAATTCATGAGTGCTCACCGCCCCCCTTGCAGCCAATACAGAACCGCTTACATACCCCCCCCAAACGCCCGGACTATCTCGGTACCCCGTTCACTCCACCCCTTCAGACTTCATGAGCCATGGCAGTAAGGGGTAGGCTGGGTCTCCAAGGATCACTGTGAGCATTTCAACATCTCCTATTGGAATCTTTTGTTCTGGAAAGGAAGCCCCTGCTTGCAGCTTTCTGTATAGGCCAGTGTTCCTGTGATGCTTGTGTCATGCAACATCCCTGATGAACCCACATGGATGTCAGTGAAATGCCCGTGATGATCCATAAGTGTCTGCAGTATGATTAGAGGTACCCCTTTCTATTGATGTATTCCATCCCAAAATGGTCCTGTGCCAAAATTGTGATATGCATGCCATCTATCACCCCGCCACAATTAGAGAAGCCTATTGCTGCAAAGCCATCCGTTGTTTCATGCACATTTCCAAAACGCACAGTCCTTCATAGCAGAATGCAATTACTGGCCTTGAACACTTGCGATAACACAGCTCCAACAGTGGAACTTCCTGACTCCAAACGGATTAACGATTGATCAGTCCAGCAGTCTGGAGTTGCCAGCTTCCACACAGCAGTTGCCTTGAGCTTCTCCACTGAGAGGTAAGCTCTCATTCTTGTGTGCTCATGCCACAGGGCAGGGGCGAGCTCCACCCAGAGTGCCGTGAAGGTGGCTTTGCACATTCAAAAGTTCTGCAGTCACTGCTCATCGTCCCAGACCTGCTTAGTGATGCACGCTCATCACTCAGAGCTTGTTTCACATGCCCAAAAAGCAGCCATGCACCGTGTGCAGATGATCCGTGAATGCAAACAATAAGCAGGCATTGTTTGTTTGCATGGCACACAGCAGGTCAGGCACCTCAGATTACGGGTCCAATGGGGAGCTCCACCCCGGGGGAATCTTTTCACCCTTAGCTTCAAAAATATTATTGAGCAGACAGTAGGCAGCTATAATCATGGGAATATTTTCCTTATTTAGGTCTAATCTGCCATAAAGGCACCACCAGTAAGACTTTAAATGTGCATTCAACTGTCATTTGGCATCTGCTCAGCCTGTTATTGAAGTGCTCCTTGCTGCTATCTAGGTTGCCCGTATAAGGCTTCATGAGCCATGGCAGTAAGGGGCAGGCTGGGTCTCCCAAGATCACTGTGAGCATTTCAACGTCCCCCCACTGGAATCTTTTGGTCTGTAAAGAAAGTCCCTGCTTGAAGCTTTCTGTATAGGCCAAGTGTTTCCAAAGATGCGTGTGTCATGAACCTTCCCTGACCAACCTGAGCTGATGTCCCTGAAATGCCCATGGTGATCCACAAACACCTGCAGTACCATAGAGAAGTACTCATTTCTATTGATGTACTCCGTTGCAAGATAGTCTGGGGCCAAAATTGGGATATTCGTGCCATCTAACACCCCACCACAGTTAGGGAATCCCATTGCTGTGAAGCCATCCACTATTTCATGCATATTTCCAAGACACTCAATCCTTTGTAGGAGAATGTGATTAATGGCCCAGCACACTTGCAACAGTGTCAGTGCTGGACTTCCCGACTCGAAACTGATTAGCGACCAACCGCTAGCAGTCTGGAGTTGCCAGCTTCCACATGGCAATTGCCATGCACTTCTCCACCAAGAGGGCCTCTCTCATTCTGCTGTCCCTGAGCCACAGGGCAGGGACGAGCTCCACACAGAGTTCCATGAAAGCGACTTAGCACATTTGAAAGTTCTGCAGTCACTGCTCTTCAACCCAGACCTGGCTAACGATGTGATCCCACCACTCACTGCTTGTATGCCCACAAGTGGTGGTGCACTGTGTACAGATGCTCCCTGATTGCAAACAGTAATCCCGTGTTGTTTGTTTGCATGGCACACAGCAGGTCAGGTACCTATTGAGAGCTCATGATATTGCATCATCATGCAAGGCACAACATTCTTCACAGCCTGAATGATATAGGTAGGTTTACCTAAGTTTTATGTATTGGCTAAGCATCAGTCTACAAAGTTCACATTGCGCTGCTTACAAAATGCAAACTAAACTTAAACCAGCATGTATAGGAGGAGTCTCCAGTCAGTGTAAGGGGACAGGAGGTAAGAGAAGAGAGAGTGACAGAACAAGGTTATGCTCTCATACTCTATGCTGGTGAAAGGTCTTCACCAGCAGCATAAGCTAAAGCTGCCCCCTGTAAGTTCCACCACAATCAGGCAGAGTAGAATCTAGGAGCCACCTATGTCACCCTACTCCACTGCTCCCAGCAAAACTGAACTCCCTATAACTTTATAAAGGCAAAATCTGATTTATATTCCTCTATTTTATAGCAACTTAAAATCTTCCTGTACTTAATAAATTTATTTGTTTGTTTGCTTTATCTGAAGCAGTTTATATGGTTGGAGTGTGTGGAGAAATCTTGTTTAGAGTGACAGAGCTGGTGCATATCAATTTCTTTGATAAATTGACTAACCAATGAGCTTGTAGAGACCAGTGAGCAGCACTGAACTTTGTAAGACAGCGGTTCCTAGGGCTGCATCTGGGACTAGGGGTTTTGAGTGAGGGGGGTCACACTGTTGCATAATCCCACGAGTGACTGGCCAGAAGCACTCATTCACTAAAACAGGGACCACTTGTTTGCAGGTGGCTGGGTGTGGGCTGATCCAGGAGTGGGTGATTCACACAGTGGGGCAAGTGCAAGACAGTCCCCCAGGAGTAGGGGGATTGGGGTGACACAGCAACATACTGGTCTAGATTGCAGAGGGGAATGCGAAAGCCAGCCTTATGATAACTGAGAAACCAGCATAATACAGTAAGAATATCTCTACACTACAATTAAACACCTGAAGGTGGCCTGTGTCATGCCTTGGGCTAAGGGCTGTTAAATTACAGTTTAGAAATTCAGGCTTGTGCTGGAGCTAAACTTTGGGACCACAGGGTCCCTGATGTAGACTTCAGGCTTCAGCTCAAGCTAAACATCTAAACAGAATTAAACAGTCCCTTAGCTAAGCTCTGCGAGCCTAAGTCAGCTGACATGGTCCAGCCACGTGAGTTTAATTGCAATGTAGACACACTCTAAAGTACAGTTTTTTTTTTGTTTTTTTGTTTGTTTGTTTTTTTAAACAGATACACCCTCCTGAGGTAGCCTTGTGGTTGAAAAAGTGTCCTTCAGTATAATTCTTAAATTGTAAGTCTAGTGAATGTATGAAGTCTGAAATGTCTTCAAATTGTTACTTTGTCACATGGAAATAATAACCTTTACTGAACTCTGAAATGGACACCCACAGAGTGTAGTTGGTGTGCTCTTCGATATACTTAGTCAGAACACACTATAATTTCCCTAATATGAGAAAGATTAACGTAAAAAGGTCCCAAAAGAAACAAGAAAGATTATTAAAAGTAATAATATTGCCAATAAAAAAAAAACTTCCATGGATGACCAATTTTACATCGTATTAGTTCATACCTTAAAGCTCCATGTTTTTGTAAAATCATTGAAGAGAGCAGTGTACCACTGCACATCATTTTATCTGGACTCTTTCACAATATCTCCAAGAGCATCAAGGACATTTCTAGTGATTTGGAATATAAGAAGCAATTGGTTTCAACAGAGAGGATGTTTATGGCTGTTTTCTGAACTCATTGTAAGTCATTTTAACTATGGCTATTTCACCTTCCTTTCCACAAATGGATGAGGGAAAGAAGGCAGGATGATGTTACGAATAGAGGTGAGTGAATAACTGATAATTTGATTCATGGCAGTTTTGAAAAATAGAAAATCAGTTTGACTTTGTTTCAAAATTTCCTTTATTTTTATTTTTAAAACATTAAATATTAAAAACAGACAAAACCAAAATAAAGCATTTCAATTTTCTTGAAACAATTTTTTTTTTTTTAAACTTTTAGATTTGTCAACATTGAAAAAAAAATATTTCAGGTTTGGTCCAACCAAAAAGAATCTCTCTTCCCCTCCCCCCCCCCCCCCCCCCCGTATTGCCCATACACAACAACTTTTCAAAATGGCCAGTCAACCAAAAAAAAAAAAATCCATTATTCACTCAGCTCTAGTCTATGCCAGTTTTAAGGGGCCTATAGACAGGCCATTGGGCCTTACTTATTAATTGTTTTACCTACAGTACTTTTTGAGCACTGGGTGCTGTATAAATATGGGCCAGAACTCAAACCTTTTACTAATGTTGGCAAGCAGTTCCAGAGAAGTACTACTGAAACTGCCGATCCCAAGCGGTGTTGATGAACTCCATAGCAATTGCTATCACGCTGCCCCTGGAAGCAATATAAATAAATACAAATGTAATAATTTACTTACACAGTCACCACTGAAGTCCCCGTGCAAACCACTCATCAAGCTTCATCCAACTCCCCATGGACCAGGAAGAAGAGAGAGACTTGGCAGAATGTGCTGAAGGTTAAAAACTCAGCCTGTCATGGACAATGGTGGGAGGAATGAATGTGAAACATGCAGGCCCCGATGAAAGCAGCCACCTTTTTTTTTTTTTTTTAAACAAATCATTGGTGTTTTAGCTTAGGCACCTCTGCTTACTCCAATGGTGGTTGATACTTATGAGGAGATACATTTCTTAGGGAAGTTCCTGATCATTCAGGATTTTGACCTATAAAGCCCAACATCTTAAAATCAGCCGGGCAACTAGTAGCCAGTCAACTGCAGGTCACAGATCACAGGCCTTATAAACTCTCCACTTCCCAAGCAAACAACTGAATTCTGCCCCAGCTGCTATTTCCAGGTTGTTTTTTGATGTAGTCCTCTATAGAGTGTATTGTAACCTCTTCAAAGTTAATCCCCAGATGACAAAGGCATAGATGGCTGTGGCTAGGTCCACATGCAAACGAAAGCCTCACAATCCTGTATTAAAGATTGGGGAGTAGGGGAAAAGGAGGGGGCAGAGTTGACAGGGGAAGCAAACTAGCCATGATTGCTTCCTACTCTTATAATAGCATGTAGTCTACAATGGAATATGACAGCAACAAGAAGCAGCATCTGTGAAGTCCTGACTCAGCAAGTGCATGCGCCTAAGTTTAGTAGCTCATTTGATTTTGATGGAACTCTTTCACATGCTTAAAACCGTGTGTGTGTTTAAGTAAGTACCTTCTGAATCAGAACCTATTTGCAATCAGATAGACAAAGCATCAAACTAACCACTGGTGTAAATCTGCAAAACTCATGCATTTTTCCTGGAGTCTTTTCCCTCTTACATTATTGTGAATTTGGCCTAGAGGGCTTCTGGCATCCTTTGTTGCTCAACTTTATTCATGCTGGAGGAGGTTGTTATAGACACAAAGAGAAGTTATGCATCTAATACAGCCTTTGAACTCTCAGTGCAGACAAATATCTCAGTTACATTAAGATAGGTGGAGTTACTGCTGTTGTAAATGTATTTATAAAAAAGGCCAAATTGCATATGTCAGAAATGACTGTGTGTGAAGGAACTAGCATGTTGCATTTGTTGCAGCATAGTAGGTATTTAAAGAATGATAATGGAACAGTTATGGCTGTGTTATAGTTATTATAACCATGTATATATTTAATTTTTTTTCTTGAATAAAACTGTGGTCCCTTTATCTTAACTTCAGACAGCTCCAGGAAATGTTTGGTTTTAAACAGGGTAAGAAGAATCTAGGTAACTCGGAATATTTATTTATTTATTACTGTTTAAAGATGACTTGGGGAGGAAATAATGTATAAATTAAATACAAAAAAGAACATGAAAGAAATGACAGATGTTATGTGGATACAAGGAAAAATAATGATTGTATGGTTAAGCCATTTCACTGGGTCTAAGGAGGTCAAGGTTTATATCCCAGATGTCACACAGGAAGTCTATGGAATCATGTTCAGTTAGGAATTGATTTTCAAAGACACTAATTAGGCATCAAAAGGCACCATTAGGCATCTAACTTCCACTGAAAGTCCATGTTTGTCTTGAAAATCTCCCCCATAAAAATCTCTATTTCTCAGCTTCCCATCTGCAAAATGGGATTAATACTATTTCCTTTCTCCCACCTTCTCTCTCTGTCTTGTTTACTTAGGGCTTGTCTACACTTAAAACATCACAGCAGTGCAACTCCCACTGCTGTAGCACTTCAGTGTAGACACTATCTATGACAATGGGAGGGATTCTCCCATCTGCATAGGTCATCCACCTCCCTAAGAGGCTGTAGAATTCTATCATCAATTTCGCACTGTCTACACTAGAGATTAGGTTGGTGTAGCTACCTATACTGACATAAAATCCTAGTGTAGATCAGTCCTTAAATTGTATGCTCTTTGAAGTTGGGACTGTCCCTTGTTTGACCTGTTTACAAACATTTTTTTGTGTTGTTGGTCAAGTAATAATCTCTTTGTGCTCACATTCCCCATTTACAAACTAAGGAAAATCATATGTCCCTATTTTAGAAGGATGTTGCAAGAATAAATGTATTAATATCTGTGAGGCATCCAAATACTACAGTGATGTGAGCCACATAAGCACACAAACACTGGTTAGCAGAGTACTTTCTGTATGTTGTGAGTACAGCTGTTCAAACCTTTTTAATTCTCATGGGCTCACAAGTCCTGTATTTCACTTTGAGTTCTGGTTCAATTCTGTAAATTCAAATTAAAACTGAACCAAAACCACCAAATTTTGCCTGATTTCAGGTAGAAATTCGAACTGGTTGAATTATTCATTATGAACCCTTTTAACAGACTAGTTTTTTCTTTTTTGTCTTTGTGAAATTGTGAGTGGACCTATTTTATGGATTTGTTCATTGTTTGAATTTTATGCAAACGTACAAAAATGTACATATTGCAAAAGAAATATTCAGATTTTTTTTTAAAAATCCCTTCTAAAATGTATGTATTTAACCTTTTGGGTAGGTCTAAACAACAACATTATAGTGAAATATTGTGGATGAGCTACTCAGCTAGTGTAGGTTAGGATATATCCATTGATCACAAAGAATCTTCACCAGCTGAGGATCTGATCTCATAATGTGCTATTGATAAAGGAATTTTCTCCTTTTTGAAGATGACATACAAACTAGTTTCAGATTTTCTGCTCAAACATGAAACAATGCCATAGCTACTAATATCCTACCTCTACTATACTTCCTGTAAGGAAAGATGTTTCAATTTCCATCAGTTCTACCTGAGGAAGAAAGGAAGAAAAGATTTAGCTTGCAGTTTTCAGTTCATTTCATTAAGCGCTTAATTTTTGTTAGATCTTATTTTCTCTTCAGTAAGTGTAAAATCAGTCATGTTAGATCATGGATCAGTTTCATACATACATCTTTAAAAGAAAAAGTGTTGTATGGATACAGCTATGGATAATTTTGAACTTGTGGATTGTAAACCATTCAGTCATGAAAATAGCAAAGTCAAGAAGTGAGAGCTGAAGTGGTCAGTGCATAGGTACTAAGTGAAGTGGGTTCATAAGAATATCTTAAATTTCCAAAAATATTCATGCACAAGGCCTAACAGTCACAGTAGTTTCTGAAATGCTTTGTATAATATAAAAGTGTAAGCTAAATGAATCAGCAGAAAATTCAGATTGCCTCCACACAATGGTTATTTTTACATGCTGATTAAGTGAAAAGCTGAATGTGAAAACTCCATGCATATTGTAGATCTTTAACCCTGCCTTTCTGAAAGTGTATTAAAAGGATATACTATTCAATAGAGCTTTCTGCCTATATGCTGTTCCCGGGCTTGCAGAATATATAGGATTTTTTTTTTGGTGTTGTGTGTTTGTTTGCTAACTATAAAGTCAGTTTCAAAGAGTTATTTTATGTGGAAGGAGCCATTTCATTTTATAAAATATTAGTGCAATGTGCATCCCTGACCTGTAGAAGACATTAGTATTCTGGTACTTTTTAACAGTAACCTAATAAAACAATAATTGGTTGGCATTTTCAAAGGAGTTTAGGGGAGTTAGGTGCCTAAATTTCATTGAAATCCATTGTGAGATGTGCATCTAACTCCCTTAGGTTTCTTTGAAAAAATCCCAAACTATAATATTTACTTAATTTTGAATACAAAAAAGTGTTTAATGTATTCAACTGCAAAAGCATTAGGGGACAATAAGGATCATTGTAGTAATTTTTAAGATTTGCCAGATATATTTTTAAAATTATAACTCATATTTTAGTTACTTTAATAGAGCAGGATCAGGGCCATAGTAAATAAAACAGGGCATGTTTACAAGTGGGATAAGGCACACTACTGGACTAATGTGTTGCGTGTTAATTGGTCTGTGTAGACCCTGATAGTGTGCACTAAGAGTTTCCCAATGCACTTTAACGAAGCAGCAAAGTCCCTTGCTTGTCCTCTAGTTTAATCCTTCCACATACCCCCTTCAACTCTATATCATTCATCCCCACTTTTTACTCCCTTCCTCTCACTCTTAACCTTTTGCTCTCCTCTGGCTCCTTCCAAAGACAATCATATTCTAGTTCTCCCACCATCCTAAAAAAATTGACTTTTTACCCCACCGGTTTCTCAAACCGCACCTCACCTCTCAACTCTATCACCCCCGACTTCTAAATCCATTCCACCTGCAAATTCAAATGTGCTGGTAATAGTCATTACTCTGTGTTCCTCTCTTCCAGCTCCACTTGGATCCCCTGTAATGTGACTTGTGCCCCAACATCAGTGAAACTATGATTTCCAATGGCATCTTCCTAACCATATCTCAGGGACTGTAGCTAAGAGTTGATCAGAATTCTTTTTAACCTGAAGAAAGTTGACAAAAATGAAAAAAAAAAAAAAAAAAAAGTTTCAAACTTTCATTAAAAAAAAAAATCCAGCTAATGATCAAAAGGCCACAAAGGTTTGATGTGTAAGCAGGGTCTGAATCAGCTCTCCCATGACATCTAGTGACATGCTGGAGAAAAGGACTTCAGGAGCGGACTGTTTCATAGAGATGCCTATTCCACCTACACGCACAGCATGATGGAGTTGCTTTGCCATTCTGGCTGGTTTTGGTTTACGTGTCACTTAATATTCGAATGGATGGGTAATGAAATGTTGTTATCCTTATGGTACGAGTATAGGGCAGCAGAACTGTGCATAGCATGCACTGATTGAGATCACCCTAAACTGAACCTCACTTCCTAAGCAGGAAGTAGGGATGCCAAATTCTCGTGAAGATAAGGGTGGGGGGGGATAGGTGTTCCTACCTGGGGGTATGGACTCTGCTTGAAGAGTTCTAGATTTCCGTTGACCTCCTTCTCTTCAGTATATAATGACAAAGCTGTTTAGACTCAACTAAGAGTTCTGGTTCCAGTCAATGATTCCTAGTGCTGTCCTCACTGCTGAGCAAGCCTAAGGGCTAAGCCTTAAGCTTTATGTGGGAACAGTGAAAAGCATAACAGAAACTGCACTGGTAGTGAGGTTCCCCACTACAAGCTGATGTCACTGAGAGTTAGGTTAAGTGGTGGAACATCAGAATGTGATGTTGCAGCAGCAGGTGGCCAGCGATTTCAAGGCGACAGCTGTGAGCCAGTGGCAGAGGCATTGCTCAATACAAACACGCCCCATTGCAAGAGATGGAGATGAATCCAACCTCGAACTCTGGGTCTTCGCTAACCAAGGACAACCATCCGTGAGTGAGGTGCAGTGGAGGAAGAGGGGAATGATGTGTTAAAGGGGATGATGTGTTCATCAGACTTTCCCACCACAAAGTGGGAAACTTAGTCAAAGGACACTGAGATATAAAAAGACTCAGTGCTTATGAGAAGGGAAGTATTGCCTCTTTGGGGCACCCAGGGTGGTGTTTAGTTTTCCAGGTTTACTGGGTGGGAGCTTGATCTGGTTTGGTTTTGTATTGTTAAGAGGAACCCCCTAGATATTGAGCCTGTTCTTTGTTGCCACTGCCTTCTCCTGGCAGATGGTGTACAGATGTAAAACTAGAAATTGTTAACAGAATAAAGTTTTTGCCAACATTTTCATTTAGTTTTAGTCTGTTGACTAACATATGCTGGTCTACTGTATATATTTATATATCTCATGTTACCAAAACGCATTATCTGAACCATACATATATTATTATGTGCTTAACACATACGGATAGAATAGCAGTTATACATTTTAAATTGGCCTGTGCTTTTTATATGGCTCAGTTCACTTATGCTAATGCCTTGCAATCACTGAAGTAAGTTTTGGCTTAAGTAAATAGGGAAACTGTGAAGACAAGGACCAATGAGTGCTTTACCATAGAAACAGGAAGGGTTTTACTCTCAAAGGCCTGTACTGGAATGTCTCAAAGGAAGACAAGATATTTGGCTGTTCTTCTGCCTCAGTATGGACCTAGTACGTGCCTTCATGTCCTTTGGTACCTGGAATGCATGTGTTCAGAACAAAGATAAGGGGTACACCATAGTACTAGAAATAACAAGGTAGATTCTCATTCTGAATAACATACACAATACCTTTTACTTGTAAACAGGTAGAGTATACAAAAATGGCTTTAGGGGTGTAACTTTGGGATCCCACCTGCATGAGACAGTATTGTATTGAACTTTCCTGTACTACATAATTACTGACTTTTAGCAATAAAACTGATGGATGTTGGTTATTTGGTCTGCTGAATATATTTAATAAAGAACCAAGGTGTACTAAAGCAAATGACTATACAATGTATCAACAGTCATGACCCCAATTTTTCTGTCAAAAAAAAGTTTCAGCCAGACATGTCTATATTCTATTCTCCCCTCCTTAACTTGTCCACTACATTGCCAGCCCCTCCTCTTCTTCAATGTCTTTTCACAGTAGTGTTCTCTCCTTGATCAGAGAGGTAGAAAGAAAGCTAACAAGGAGGTTGGTAGGGTATATTCGCATGTGTCTCCTGGATTACTCAAGTTTAGTACAGCTAGAAACGGGCTTCCAGAAGTGCCTCATACTCATATGAGACAGCATCAAAAATGTAAGCCAAAAGAAACATTTTTAAAAGTCGCATCTAAAATTGAAGCTGTAATTTTGAAGATGTGTTTTACATGAGAACTTGAAAACAAGTAGCACTTCTGAGCACAGTTTGGGTAAATGAAGCCCAAGTTTTCTTCCACTGAGATATAGATCTGATTTCAGAGCCCTCACATTGGTGAGCATTACTCTCACAAGCAGTCCCATTCAGCCAATGTGAATAAAGTTTGCATTATTGGGCTTGTAATATGTAGTTTGAAGATGAAGTTCTTTGGCCAAAATTTTCAGAAGTGATGTGAATTTAGGTGCCTCAATTTTGGCATGCCAACTCAAGATACTTTAAATGGACCTGATTTTCAGAAAGTGCTCTTTAAATTGTTTTTAAAAATCCACCCCCTTAAATTGTTGTCCGATCTCTAGACACATTAAAAAAAGCTTGGAATTTGTCTACATGCAACCAAAAACAAGTAGCAAACCTCATGGGAGGTCTTGGCCCAGTTATGAGAGACAATGGGAGACTAGTCATTGAGAAATACGGGAGGATCATAAGCACAAAGTTCTTTCATTACACTTTAGTTACCTGTGTTATTCTCCTGCGTTATGAGTTTTCTTCTTCTTTCTTTCTGGTATAATTACAGCAAGAAGTCTCCCCACTAGGAAGTGGGAGTATCTGCCTGCATGATTCTTCCATTCACAGCCAGACAGACAATTTATTCATGACCCTGACTCATGTAGACAGCATGCACTCTTTCATCTTTTTTCAAAAAGACCAGAAAAGCTTATTTAAGAGTGGGCAGTTGTCTCAGCAATTTTAAAAGCAGCTTGTGGAGTTTGGGAATGCAAACTTCCTTCACTACTCTCTCTCTCTCTCTCACACAGAGAGGTTTTCAGATGACCACCGCTGCTATTAATATTTCAATAAGGTGTCAAAGTAAAGTACAATAAAACTAGATGGAAGGACAAAATTTAAAACCTGCCTTATTTCTGTAGACACAAACTGTTGCGCAGAATGTAAAATGTCTCTTCATTTATTTATTTAATTTAGCCACTCCTACTGAGAAAACTAATGAAGGCATGATTGAAATTATTCCCTATCTAACAAAATTAGCATCAACAGTCTTCTGGGTGTGCTACAGCTCAATTCATTTTATAGAATCAGAAGTGCGTCAGTACAACAGTTTCTTTTCGAACCTAAAAATAAAGAAAAGCTGTCTTTCTGGATATAAGTGCCAAAAAGCGCAAAAACATGTACTATACAGATGTTTTTGTTTTCCTTTTAAAACATACAGGAGGACCATCATGTTAAAAGTTGTGGCTCATATCTTACCCTAGTCATACCAGTACAAGCTCATTAATGTAAATCATATTGCAAAGATGAATCAATCTTAACATATCCTATTTTAAAAGAAATCCTTACCTGTATTACTGATAACATTCTAGGTCTTTAGGAATTTAAAAATTGCTACAGTTCTATTTACTTTTCATTATTTACAGAGCCTTGTTTCCTTTTCACTATGTGAAAGTGAAAATTGCTAATTATTAAGAACTGGAACAATGGTGTATTGTCTGGGATGAAGCCACGTCTCAAAACTAGTACATTATGCATTCTCTATTCAAGTGAGCAGGTGCTAAAATATGCCTCCTCTTGCTTGTAGTATCAGAATATAGACAGACAATCTCATTGAATTCCAGGGTGAATATCACAAGTAAGTGGAAGAGAATTTTACCTCTGATCTGTAAAACACTAGACAGTGGATGATTTCAAGACCAAATCCTATTCATTTCAATGGCAACAAAATTGGGCTATTTCTTCTTTAGATAACAAAATATGATGACTAGCCCTAAGGGTCTGATATACCTTCACATCTAACATAACTACACAGATAAAATCAAAAAGTAAGTGTCTCAATTGCTAATTGTCACACAGAACCCTGTTCAAAATCCCTCCACTAGACATTCAGCTGGCTGCTGTGTAGCATCCCAATCCATTGGACCCTCATGCTCTAAGCTTCCCTGGGTCTCAGTAGGCCACATCATTCTCTCTCTCATTGTCCTCTCTGGGGCATTTCCTGAGCCCATGCTCTGTTTGTTAGCCCTTCACAGAAATTGGTTCCTGAAGCCCAACTGGCTTTAGGCCCCAGGACCAGTGCTAGCCACCCAGATCCCCAGTAAATAAGCACACCCTATCCCAGAACTCCAACCATGTGGGTGCTCTGGGTTTACAGAGTAAATCTTCAGTGACAAATGATAGAGAAGCAAACAGACAGAGATAGTTGTTGTGTTTTTAGAAACCCTTACAAAACCTATCTACTCAAATATCACATGAGATAGACAGATCTAGACAAAATAATAAACACACTTGTCCATATTCCTCTGCCTCAATTTCTTCATCTCTCTGGGAGTTCTTTGGGCTCATACCAGAATCCAGGCTCCCCCTCATGTGCATGGCTTCTCTTCCAAGTTATGGAGTATCTCTCCCTTATTCTAGGTCAGCTTGCTTCCTTTAACCTCTGTTAAAGTGGGCCCCTCTCCACCACAAAAATCATGTTCATTCTTCCTTTCTATAGCCTAAAGCATCCTGGGTGTCTCTGTGGTTTTAAAGGTTAGCATCAACACCTTTCTTTCTTTGTTCTGTGTTTGGAGATTTTCTACTTTCCATACACCAGCCTCCTGTAGACAAGTCAGAGGAAACTGGCTCTCCCAGCCTCAGCCAGCTAATTGTCCTAAAGCATTTCCATCTGAATAGACAATTATTAAGGTCTAACAATCCACCTTTGCACATGGCCTGGGAGAGACAGTCTACAGCCATGGCTGCAGGTGAATGACTCCACATGCATTGAGGTATTCCATGAGTCAACAATTTCATAACATCAACCAGAATTAAAACATTGTACATAATCTCATCAATGTGGAAAACCTAAGATTAATTGCTTTTAAAGTAAGAAGAGAACATTTTTATCATCTCACCTAATCTCCTGCATAACAGAGGAGGGGAGGGGACATAGACCTTCACCCAGTAATTCCTGTATTATGTCAAATAATTTACAATGAACAAAAGGATATGATTTAGGACATCTAATATTAAATAAAAGACTCTAAATGATGAAGCGTTTAACATAATTTTTTGCAAGCTGATCCAATGGTTAATTCCTCTCACTGTAAAAAAAAAAAAAAAAAAAAAAAAAAAAAAAAAAAAAAAAAAAAAGTAGTGTCTTATTTTCTATTTGAATCCCTTTTTAATTCCAAATTCCTGGTATTATGTTTTGTTATTCCCAGATTGTTATTTTTACCCCCACACAGCCCAGATAAGATTACAATATTTAGATAAATGAGAGTTGCTGATTTTCAGAGATGCTCAGCACCTGCAGCTCCCATTGACTTTGAGAAGAACTGCTGGAGATAGACCTAGTGCAAAAGGGTCTCAATACTGGAAAGCCTACTCACAGCTGAATTTAGTTGCATTTCAAACACAGCTAAGGATCTGCAGCTTTATGTTTGAACTGTCATATTAATGGTCCTGTTGTTCTGTTTACTTTAAAGCATAATAATTTTCCTGGCAGAACACTATCTGTTTTAGAAGTCAAAGGTTGAAAGCTCAAATACTTTCAGACCAATGCTGCCCTCAGATATGTACACCCAGTTCCCTGTAACTTCTTTGAGAGCTACATCGAGAGCAGGATTTGGTCATTAAATTCCAAAGGGATATAAGTGAACACGGTATAACATTTGCAATAAATCACATTAATAGATGATTCAGTTTCAAGTACAGTCACTCACTGACTTAAAATAATTTATACTTAAAAAAGAAATCCAGAGATATGATGGACCAAGAGATAAAATATTGATATTTACTGTGTATATATGGAAACTTATATCCTGAAAGACTTTGTATTCAGTTCGGCTTTCCATTAAAGCAAATCATTATTCTATTTACTGCTCTGGCTGCTAGCACCCTGCATGAAGATAATCGGATGTTTGTTTAACTAACAGCCCAAGATCAAGTGTTTAAGCCAAAGAAAAATGGAGAATGTAGTACTCAATTATTCTTGATAATAAAAGCAGAATTCATTCACCTCTGGTAGAAATAAATGGGCTTTCCAAGGGAGAGATGCTGAGAAAACTAACATCTTAGAGGTCTCAAGATCTATAGCCTCATCACAGCAGACTTGACGCCATTTACAAGCTAACCTTCAGTTTATGCTTATTAATTTGACTGGTAGGATGTGTTGTGCTGTTGGTTGGTGATTAATCACCCTTGTCTCAGAAATGACCCAGGCAGCTCCATTTCAAAAGGTGCTCCCCAGTGAAGATATTTACAAAGCGGCATTAAGCAAATCTGGCAAGTGACAAATGGAAAATCTGCATGGTTTTCGTGCCCAGTGAAAGCCTTATGTTGTTCTGTTTTTTTGTTTTTTTTTTAATTTAACAATCTAGTCGCTAGGACATTGATAAGTTAAAAATGGGGAAACTGTTTCAGGATAGTCTACTCTGCATGATTTTCATCTGATTGATTAGCGACGATGGTTTACATTCATATGTGATTTAAATGTTTGGTATAAATTGCATGTAGGAAAATGGGTCCACAGTAGTATAAATTGCTAGAGTTTGTAATTCATAAACTGTGCACATGGAGCCAATATCCATTGCAGTTTAGTGCCCCATTGATTGCAAGCTGTTCCAAAAGGGATGGGGAGGAGAAACATCTCTAACTCTGGCTCACAATGGCCAGAGGAGCTTGTCTTGTGATTGGCAGTCCCTCTGCATACTTGAGAGCAGCAGAAGGCAGTATGGTTGCCTCCTGGAGCAGTGCAGCCAGGCACCCCATCATTCACTCATACTCCGACTTTTCGGGGAAAATCAAATTAAAATATCTTTTGAAAAAGACTCTGCTTCCGCAGCTAGCCACACTAAGGCTCATTTGCCGAATGGATTGCATTGAGCGTGCGCAGCAAGTAAAGACTAACAATCTGGAAAAAACACCTCTATGTCACAGGACCTGGGTGGCTTCCAGGGTATGTTTCGGTCCTCCTTGGAACTGAACATCACTCCAGGCACAGTGTATTTGAATCCATCTTCAGGGCAGAAAGCTGAAGTTAAAAAAGCAGGCATATTGCTCCAATCTGCATTTGTCAAAAGGGGAATTTATTCTGAAGAAATGTAATCTGCATACAGCAAAATATTCAGAAAGTGCTGCCCCTATTTTTAAAAAAGAAAAAAAAAATCTACACACGGAAGTGCTCACTGGGATGGGAAGGTGTGGACGAGTTGGTGAGAATATGTGAAGAGGGATGGAGATCATGTGATGGAGAGAGGTGGGGGACCAGGGGAATTGGACACAACGAGGAGAGCATAGGAGGGGCGGGATAGTGGGATAAGAGGCACAGGGCACCAGTCAGCCCACATTTTTATCCCATGTGTGTGTCAAGACATGAGGGATATTCAACTGCTCTTCATGGGTATGACCCCCCCCCCATCCCTGATTCCCTACCCCCCCCCTCATGTGAGCCAGGTTCAGGGGGTGTCCCTTCCAGGGGTGTCTGAGCCCCACTCTCTAACCTCATCTTGGATCTGAGGGTCACTGTCCTTCTGTGGGAGTCTGCGGAAGCCCTGCCTTTCTGTGTGGGGAGCTTATAGCAGGCATGTTCAGAACACGCACTAAGAACTGCTGACACTGGAGGAGTTGAGAACAGATATTTGTGACACACAGCAGATATTCCCCAGCACCACAGAAGAGGGAAAGTAACCCCACTGACATGAATTTGTCTCCAATGGGGTAATTCTTTTTCAACTGAGAATCTTTCATTGTGATGGATGGGCCACTTCACACTGTTGAAAGCCTGGTATACTGCTGATAGATGTGTAGAGTCCTCCCCGCTCCCTTTTAATTTCATACAATATTATAATGGAGCATCACTCTGGTTTAACTAAGGTTGGGGAGCCCTTTCTTTTTAAAGGAGGATTCTTCTTAGGTCTAGTCTGCCCTTAACACTTACAGCAGCACACCTGTGTCAGTACAGCTGTGATGCTATAAGAGTGCTTGCGTAGCCATCCTATGTCAATGAGGAAAGAGCTCTCCTGCTGACATTAAAAAACCCACCTAAACGAGCGGCGGTAGCTATGGCAGCAGGAGAGCTCTCTCCCATTGACATAGCACTGCCCACACAAGTGCTTAGGCCGGCAACATTTATGTGGCTCAGGAGTGTGTTTTTTCACACCCCTGAGTGACAAAAGTTTTGCCAACATAAGCACTTGTATAGACAAGGCCGGAGAGTTTTATTTATTTATTTTACAAAGATAGAGCGATGCAGTGTCAGTGTAGGCGTGTCCCACAATGCCCATCATGACAGCTGTGGTCTGTAGTTTGAACTCCATTGCCCTGTAGACAGGTAGACAGGCATGTGCCCATCCCCCTGTAAAGGCCTGGGAAATTTTGAAATTCCTCTTCCTGTTTGGTCAGCAGGGAAAGTTCACATAGCATCTTCCCAGCTGGCCATGCCAGCAGGTTACATGCTTTGAGACAGAGATGGCGGACGTACAGTTTACAGGGGTTATTGAAAAATGGCACGAAACATAGTTGGAAGACCATGGAATGGGGAGATGGAGAAAACTGCATCATGGGACCGTGAGCCCACCCCCAGGCTGCACTGTGATCCATTCCCATAACTCCTAGCAACAGAAGTGTGGGATATCTACCCACAGTGCACTGCTCTCTGTCGATGCTAGAGCACCAAAGCGCTCTGTCGACACAAGGAGCGTTGTGTGAACATGCACAAGCGCTATAATTACAGTGGTTTATGATTGTCGATGTAACTGACGTCGACTTAGCTCTTAACACACTACAGCAGCACAGCTGCAATGCTATTGTCGCAACGCTGAAGTATTGCAGAGCAGACACTCACTACAGCAACAGGAGGGGTTCTCACATCACTGTAGTTAATCCATCTCCTCCAGAGGCAGTAGCTAGGTTAATGAATTGTTCTGGCAGCCTAGCTCTGTCTATACCACAGGTTGGGTCAGCTTAACCCTGGAGCTGAGGGATGTGGATTTTTCACACCCCCGAGTGACACACCTGGGTTGACGTAACTTATCAGTGTAAGCTAGCCTTAAGTACCCTGGAATCCTCATGTTTACACGTCTTGAAATTTGCCATGCCTCGTGGGAGCATAAGACAGGGTTAGTGATCCAAATGTGGAGTCATTTAAGCAAGGGTTTTCCAAGATACTACCCCCTCCAGCCGGGCAAAAAAGAAAAACAAACAGCACTTAATTGAATTCACAGCTTCTAGGTACTTTGAAATACATTCTGGACATCAACAATTCATTTTCTGGATTTCAAAGATATGCATGGCTCCTGGGGTGAGGGGAGGGGACTGGTCAGCGAGGAGAGTAGGGATGGGAAACGAGGGACCCTGCTCAGTGTACACCTCAGGATACATGATCAAGGTAACGTGGCCATCCAATAAAGTGGTGCCTTTAAAAATGTGTACACAGTAGCATGGGACAAGAGAAAGCAAGGAGCAATTTCTTTACATGTTAATGGCTTCTTTAGTGCCAACTAATAGCTTAGTGAGATTGGAAGGGGAGGGGGAGCTAGAAATGTTAGTGGGGAACACATCGTATTCCCCCAGGGGAAATGGCGGAGCAGGGGTTGGAGAAGGAGACACACACACACCAGGCTTCTCACACACACTAAAAGTTACTGTAATCATGTAATAAAACTGTCAATACTTTGGGAGATAGGGCATGGATGAAATGTTTCCCACCAGCCCTGTTAACTACACATTGCAAACATTACAACTCACAACCATTATCCCCAATCTACTATAAAAAAATGTACTGGAGAGGGAAGAAGCACCAAGGAATCACATAGCAACCAGGTAGCCAAGAGGAATAGTCCCAGTCTTGTGGTCTTTCCAAACTCTGCCATTTGCCTCTTGGGTCCTTTTGGGCAAGTCACTTCACCTCTTTGTGTCTCAGTTTCCCATCAGTAAAATGGGGATAATGATGTTAAGTTCTTTGCTATCTATTGATGAAAAGCACTATATAAAAGCTAGGTCTTCTGATTATTACCTAGATACAATAGCAAACCTCAGCAAACTGTCAAAATCACCACTAACTCCTACCAACAAATATTTATTTTTTGTTTAAAAAAAACTAGGACATTAAATGGCAAAACACACCATTAACACAGGATTAAGGCTGCCTGGTGAAAGCTCCTACCCTCCCAAAATGTCAAGTTAGGTAAAACTCAAACTTCTGAGAACCAGGAAATAAAGTTAAGATGCCCATGCAACCTTATCTCTGCCCTGTTTGAGCAATGCTTCAATATACCCATGAGACACATACTCTCACTCTGTCTTTTTGTTGTAATAGACAAACCTCACCTGCACTTGCCCTATGTTTAAACACTGAGCCTACCCCCCTGCCAGAACACCACACTTGTAAAATGTAACGACCACTTCATACCCTCTTGCAATCCATCTGCATACAGGATACCACCTAAAAGTATACTTTCCCCCCATATTCTTCATTAAATCCACAGACTGCTCTCACGTCCCAACATACTGCTGATAATATCCTTGGCAAGAACACCTCAGTGCCTTGATATGGGCACAACCTCCACAATTCTGTGTTGAAATAATGTCTTGAACCTCAAAGTATACATGCACTTCCTTTCTCTGATAACACACGTAGGAGACTCAGACCCACAGCTACTCCTATTACAATCACAGCTCTATGATGTGTCTCAAATTAATCCCTATATCTCCTCATAGCATATCACAGCTCTTACAAGCTGCTCCATTTTTCCTTCACCATTCAATACACTTACACCTAACACAGTGGCTGCAGATGGAGGGCATGCAGTTAGCTCCCAGTGGCTATTTGCCGCTCCAGGGAGGCAGAGTTAAGGTTGCATGGGCATTTACTCTGTGTTTCCTAATTTTCAGAAGTCTTGAGTTTGGCATTCTGGAAGGGAACCAGGTATCACCGGGCAACCTTAAGTCTGTGTTGATGATTTTTTTGCCATTTAATTAAAGACATAAATTGTTCTGTGTGCGCCTATTATGCAAGTTGGTTGCTTCGCCACGGGTTCCAGATGTGTTCTATCCTCATCCAAGAGCACTTAATCTGTTTGGATTAGCTCTGTGCAGAAGGCATCTTAAGGCAATTGTCTCCAATAGTACTTCTCAACTGTGCAGATTTGCTGCCCAGAACTTCTCAAGGTTCACATCCATATATATTTATATCACTCTAACTTTGTTGTTTCAGCAATTACAGTGATGATAGCCTGAAGCCAGACAATGCCTTTTTTTCCTTTGTGCTTCAAATTGAATTTTTCATTTATGATCTGATCACACACACATAACTTGATCAGAAATCTACTGTACTACTGCTGAAAAAGAATCACCTTTAATGTTGTTTTATAAAACAGTTGGCAGAATAACATTTCTGGTATGCTCTCACACTCAATTAACTTTGGCATTGGAGCAACAATGTATCTCTTTGGTTCACGTTTCATAATCAAGCACAATGATCATCTCTGTTATTCATCATAGCATGGCCTTGGTCAGGATATTTTGCAAAGAATGTCCCTTATTTGAATGCTGCTGCCCAGGACAGCTTTGCTTTGTGCAGCCTAATTAATGTTTCTGACTTAAGGGCATAATTCTTCACTTTAGCTGAATACCATAGCATTCACTCCCCCAGAATTCTCAGTAGGCCACCTCCTCAGCTGGAGTAAATTGATGAGGGTCCATTAAAATCAAATGTAGCTACACAGATTTACACCAGCTGAGCAACTGGCCCATTGACTTCAGTACGACTATTCAGGGGAGGAAATACTACTCCCCATAAGTAGTACAGAACTGGATTCTTAGGACACAATTCTATTCAAATGCCCAAATGCAGTTCAATTTCTGTCATCCTTACTCATGTTGAGAATTAGCATATTACTCTACACATATCCCACTAGAGTCAATAGACAAGATTATGCCATCTTTATTCAAACTGAGCAGCACCTGAGCAGTGAGTAGTCCCACTGGAAGGAAACAAAGTTGAAGCAGAGTTGACAGATTAGGGCGGAAGAGGAGGAGGAAATAAGAACCGAGATCATGCAGGAATACAGCTGTACATAGCAGTAATGAAGTGTTCTTTATCATGTAACTATTAGAATACAGCTACATTTGAGCTGGGAGATGTGATTTTTTTCAGCTCACGTAGACATACCTGTGCTAGATCTTCTGGAGCTAGTGCCTAAAAAAGAGCAGTGTGTCTAGCCACCTCAGTATATAGCCAGTGGGGGCAAGGAGGACTGTACTCTGTGCATCTAGCCCAAGCAGAGCTGGGAATCTCACCTCCCAGCTCAAATGTAGACATACCCTGCATGTGGGAAATTGTACAATATATGTTGTCTCATCAGACTGTATCACAGTGCAAACATCAGATGCAACACTTAAAACAGAGGTGTAGCCAGAACTGATTTTTTGGCAGGGCCTGCGATTGACATGGTAGGCACAAGCTTTGTCATGTGGAATGAATTGCTTAAAATCTGATGGAGTGGGTCTGCTTTCAAAGTGGTTTTCAAAGCCCACCCATAGCTACGCCACTGACTTAAAATATATTCAGTTTAACATCCCTCCCACTCCAAGCACTTAAATTATATTAAAGTGATTTTGGTAAAATAGTTGGAGGCACCCTTTAACATTTTCTGAACATTAAGACTACATCACTGATGGTTGTTACATCATTAAAATGTTGATGAAGTATACAAAACATGAACAAAGTACTCAGAGGAAATGTTTAAAGTTCTTATTATTGGGCCATTAGGTACAACCTAAGCTAAGTGGTAGGGTGGAGGTAAGACCTTCACAGGGCAAATGCTGGAAGAATTGACACAATATCTTCCAGTGGTCCCCATTGGAACCAGGAAGAATCTGTTTGAGATGCAGCATACACACTACTGCGCAACCAGCTAGCTATACTTGCTGCTTGCTGGTGCAGAGGTTTGGCTCCATCTGCTCCCTGCCCAGCCCCACCACTTTCCCCCCAGGAGGAAGGAATGGGGTGCATCCTCTGTATTCCTCGGCATAAGGGCTGTATTTGCAAACTTTTTTGGGATGCAGAAGGATAGGGAGAGCCTTTTCTCGACCTATCCTCTATCTGGCCAAGTAAAGCAAGGGCACAATTCAGTCCATTATTAGGAGTTTGGTCAAATTGGAGCAGATGCCTAAAAAACATTCAGGATACTTGCCTTCTCCAAAACGCCTGTTTGTTATTGCTTTGCTGATAGTTATGACCGTGACATTCAGCACACTGTTGCTTTGGATCATCAATGTACATTAGAATACTTTTTTTATTTTAGTGCTCTGTCTTGACACTCCTGGGCACATGACACATTTGTTTTCCCTATTCAGTTGGACTAAATATGGCTACAGTCACCTTTCATTTTCCTCATTACTGAGCATTGCAGTAAGAGTATATTGCTTTGTGACTCTTTTCCATAAATCACTGCAAAGAGAATTTCCCAGGAGGACATTTGAATCTCTCAACTTTTCATTTCTAAATTTTGAGCAGAAACAAAGGTTTTTGTCTTGTTGTATGAGACACTCTGACTGCCTTTACCCTTTCCCCGGGTTAATCTGATAAGGCTCAACCCACTTTAGGAAAAGGAACAAAGTAAGAATAAGCCTATGAGCCATTAAATAATCAGAAACTCATGCAGATGTCAAGGAATATTATCAGTGGTGGAAGGGCAAGATTCGTAGAGGTGAACTTCATCTAATCTATTTACACTTCCTGTATTTAAAATTCTATGAGTTATTTCATTACTGCATGTTATCACCTAATGTTATTAATACTGGACATTCCTATATCTCAGAAGTCCCATTGTCTCATTTGGCTTTTCACAAAACCCTTGCCTCCAGCATTCAATTTTGTACATCAGACCAACATTGCAGCAAGAACTACTGTAGGACCTCACATAAATGTACATCTCTCCTCTCATTATATACTATATCAGAGTATGAGACCAGTTGAAATGGGTAGTCTTGACTGAAGACATCACAGATATGCTCACACATTTTCTGGATCAGGACTTCTGAACACATTAATACCCTCTGACCTGTAAAGCTGATGTAATTTGTCCCAGATTTTGTTTTAGGTGAGTATTATTGTTGCCCATTCAATACAACTTCAAACAAAAGTTTACAACACAAAAAGCAGGCTCTCTTACCATAAAGCATAATTATAATAAAACTCTCTCATGGAATCATCATTTCAGTGATTTTAGATTAAGCATATCAGGAGTCTTCTGTAGAAGGGCATTAGCAGCTTTCACAAGCAACTGAGCAGCGAGCATAAGAAAATGGTAAACAGATGTGATGCACGGCATGATCTTTTGGGGTATCTGAAAAATAGTAAAATACCTGAAGAATCTTTACCACAAAAAGTTCCAGACACCCGAACAATAAGCTAAACCACAGAAGGTAGATATAACAGGTGTCATGGCAACAACCTTGGACAACTTTGTGGGTGACTTTTAAGAACAATCAAATGTCAATGCAGAAGGTCAACAGGATGTGGTTACGGTGTTCTGTCTCTTTCCCCCCTTCCTTTTTCCAATGATCCACTTGCAATAAGGAGATTGCTACTGCTACTGAAAGTGTTAATGAAAAAGGATGGCATATAAATATTGGCCTGTTTGATTGTGGAGAGAGAGCCTTCTGAAGTCCAAAGACCGACCTCATCCTGTACAGAAGGAAGGTACAGAACAGAAGACCCCTCTGGAGAGGGGTAAGCTATCACTTTGCTGCTGTATTATCATTTATCTAATTGGTGCTTAGCAGTTGTAGTGCAATAGGTTAATAAAGCATGGTCTCTGTATCAGACAGATGTGCTGTGCACTTTCATAAAACTCGTTAATGCCTTTCAAACCCAAATCAGCGCACTCCCAGGGTTTGGAGGAGCTGACAGGTTGATATATTTTTCCTCAAGGAGCCTTCAGGGTTGGGGAAACTGAGGAAAAATACCAGAGCCTTATTCAGTGAGCCCTCAGAATTGATTAATCTGACCTGCTGACCCAGTGCAAGGGTAACACTTCCCTTATTTTCAATCAGCACTTCTATTCTGGTGATTCTGAAGTCTATTCTCATTTTCTTTGATCTTGCCAAGATTTGCATCTGCAGTTTGAATGTCTAACCATCATGCCAAGCTCATTCTTTTCAAAACCAGACTGCCTTTGCCAGAACTCGGGAAAGGATGAACTGCACGGATTGTCGGTTCAGCGATGTGTATGCAAATATACTAAGGCTTGCTTTTTCACTGTCCTGATCTTGCTGCTGCTATGCACAGGGCTTGCTCCATGTTAAAACAGCTATTGTTTGGTCTTATTTCGGTAGAAATTAATACAGCTGGTCAGGAATTTTTCAACAAACCATGTTTTGTCAGAAAACTCCAATTCAGCAAAACAAAAACAATTCACATGGAAGGACTGGATTTGGGGAGTTGCCTATATAAAAATGGAAAAAATAAAAGTGTGTCAAACTTTCCCATCATTTGACATTTTCAAAATGAAATGAAAAAGTTTTCTTTTTCACATTGAAATGAAAAGTCGTATCAAAACATGAGTTAATTAATAAGGAAAAAAAAGGTTGACATCAAAATAGACCACTCTCTCTCACTCCTTCCTCCTCCTCCACCCCTGGCCCCAAGATTTTTTGGTTTGTGAAAGTTTGAGATTTCAACTTTTTAATCCCAATTCTCACAGGACAAGAAAACCATTTCACTTCCAGCATTAGTAAGTAGTTCATCAAGTTAGGGGATGTATCTTCTTTAAACTAGATTATGCCTGACTGTCTCATGGGTCAGACAATACCTATCCCTTGTTTTCAAGGGTGTGCAGTTGTTGCTTTTTATTTTTTACTCTTCAGTACTCTGAGAAAGGAGTGGGGGTGGAGGGACAGGAGGAATGACCATGGCTTTCCCACCACCCTCTGCACTGGCCAAATGGCCTGGCTAGCCATGAAGAGAAGCAGAAAGCTGACCCCCATAAATTGGTAGAGTAGAACCCCTGATCTCTACCTTCACCCAGGATGATTTGGCTCCATAATGCCCCTTACTCTACCTTTTGCCTAAATGACACCATTAATCCCTTTGTGTATAACACACAGTATCCAACACCCCCTTCTGCTGTTTGTTCACACACACTTCCGCCTCTCCCTTTCTCTCTCTGCAACTCAGGATGCTCTCTCTCATCATGGCCTGGCCCTCTGGCTAGGTCTCCAAATACCTTCATTTCGAGGGTTAGGACAGTAGGACAGTCCTACCAGACAGCTGTCCCAGACAGTATTCTGCTCCTCTGTCCAGTCTGTGCCACTTCCCCTGTGGTTCAAAGGGAAACCAGGCCAACCCTCTACTCTGGGCTCTAATTCAGGAACTGTATGTCTAGCACCCTGTGGTCTGCTTTCTCCATTGCTATTTCCCCAGACTCTTTTCTACATCTTCTAGCACCCAGGTTTACCAATCCAAACACCCTCCTCCCAAAGAGTAACTGCAGACTACTTACCTCCACAGCCCCAAACACATTATCTTTCTCTCAAAAAGTGACTGAAAACTACTTCACCTTATTGCTAGCCACTTCCTGGCTTTATACCAGCCCCACCTGTTTCATCTCAGCTGGGGCTGCATCAATCAGCCTTCCAAGCCCTAGCTTTCCCTCAAGTGTAGCCTATCAGGTTGATTAACCTAATTTAGCCAATTCTGCATTGTGTGGGGTGGACACCCAAACTCAATGAGTGATGACTGCAAGTTGAGGTTTTATCCCATATGAGAACAGTATCTGGCGTGGAAATAAAAAAAAGAAATAAGGGATTATGCAGCAAAAAACGTTAAATCTACCTCCTGGGTCCACTCAGCTATGCAAATCCAGATTTATTTTATTACACAATCATATGGAATTTTGCAGTTATAATAAGAATGCTATTACTTTAATGACATTACACCTGTGGAACCATATAACTGATAGTTTTAGTTTACATGTATCTTGTAATTGACTGGTAGCCCTATCAAGCAGTTAAATAATCTTTTAACTTAGTTTTCCTCATCAGTCATTCAACTTTTGATTATATCCTAAACAAGAATTAAATCCTTTAGTTTTGACTTGCCAAGAGTACAACTGTTTTGCCTGGCACCTTATAAGACTATGGTGGCAGGAATTCAGGTCTTGTGTGTACCTCTCTCCACTCTGAGCATTATATATGCACCATCAAAGCTCTGCATCATTTATTTTTCTCCTGCTAGAAATTACAGCGATTGAACTCCACACTTTTATGCTTCCAGAATGAGATTTCTTTAAATTGTCCTTATAGAACTGCACCTGCAGTTCATTCTTTGCCAGGAACTCATCCTCTACATTTGCCCTGATGAAAATATGAACTGTAGGAAGGATGGATCACTCACCACTACTATTCCAGTGATGCTGTACTGATGCTGCAGTATGTCTTGCCAGAGATTGTATGAACTTGTTTTGGTAGAAAATCTATTATCTCTTTGCCACCTAAGAAATATAATAAACTGAAATTCAAGTACAAAAGTTGTATATTTTTGATTCTGCATTGTGAAGCTGAAGTCTTTTGTTTAGTTTAGTTTGTTTTTTCTCTATATTACTGCAGTCAGAAGTCACAGGGGGTTACACCTACAGCTTAGTCATTATCAGCTATTAAATCTTCTATATTTAATAGGAAAATGAGTAATTTAAACAATTGAAATATACATGTCTGTAGTTCCAAGAATACAGCTCTCTAGTGTCCACATATTACATGCTAGATAATAAGTGTATTACATTCAGGTTCACCAAATAGAGTTAAATTCAAAGAAGAAGAATGCAGGTACCTCTCTAGTCAGATGTTTTTTATTCTTCTAGAGAGCAGCAAATACATCCTTATGAACTGTGGGGAGGGAAGGGGCAAAGTTACTTTATTGGTTTAATGCTATAGTGTATGGTTCTTTGCAGGAAAATAAACAAGAAGGTTAGAATCCTATCAGAGAGACATACAAGTTGAATAACTGATGGAGTAAAGCTATGTGTGACTATGGACAAAGATAGTTGGTGACTTTCCAGTAAGACCTTCATCCTGCAAAAAAGACTGAATCAGACTGTGAAAATAATAATGACAGATTGTAGGCTTGCTATTTTCTGATATGAAAAGCCTGGCTGCATACTGCTAGCCTGAACTGGAGGAGGCATTTTGGCAGACAAGTGTTGCGTGTCAAAGTTTTGGCAGACTCTAACGATCCCTCTCTTAATAATTTCTGGTTAACAGCCGGGAAAAATAGAAAGTATTAAAGAAAAATTGAAATTGAGTTGTTTTTTGTAAATCAATGCAAATATAAGCTAGATTTTATTTTTATTTCAAGCATTCTATTTAAGTAATTTATTTTAAGGACAACCTACTTCTCCACTTTTTTCTGTCTAGCCAGGTATGCATATCTTACTTTCTTGCTGCCTCATCAAGCTCAATAGGCCTAAAACTCATCCTGCCTGCTTTTTATCAGTCCTTCTTTCCCTGCCTTTCTCAACCTCTGTTAAAATTACTCCCACTTCCCCATTCCCTAGGCTTGCAATCTCATTGTTAAGTGTTTCTCTTCTCTCCCCACCTTTTCCGCCTCTGAAGCTCGGCTCTTGGTAATGGCTTGACCTAAAGTTCACTGAGGTCAATGGGGAGTCTTTCCATTGACTCTCAATGGCTTTGAATTAGATCCTAAATTTTGGCTTTATGATTTCTAGTGAGGTTTCTGGTACTTCTTGGTTCTGATTGGGTTATAAATACTGTGGTCTTTCTTGGGACATTTCAGTAATTGTGCCTCTCATCATGATAAGAGTTAGAAATTATTGAGGGAAATGAAAAATAATTAAGTAATTTTAACCAAACATTTTTGAAATGCAAAATGCAAACAAACAAACAAAAACAGATTATATTCCAATTCAGTTCAACCTCTGAATGAAGGCTTGAGTCTATTCTTAATTTACTGAAACCAGTCCACATATCCTTTATAAAAATATGCAATTTTTAAAATCTGGTATATTTTCAGATGTGTATGTGCCCTTTTAATTAAAATATATTTCTCAATAAATAAAATTCCCTGAAGTCAATGATAGTTGCAAGTGCTCAGAACTCCTGAAAATCAGAATATACTTAGGAGTCTAAATATGGATTAAAGAGCTTAGTGGTTAGGCAGCCAAATGCAAACGTTTTCTGTGAAGTGTCTTGGCAAGGTCATTAGTGAGACAAGTTAGATGAGGAAATAAACATCATCCTTAGAGGTCTCACCACCTTGTCTCTTGAATATCCTGGGACCAACACAGTTATAACAACACACACACACACACACACACACACACACACACACACACACACACACACACACACACACACACACACACACACACACACACACACCCCACCAGTAAGATCTCTGAGCATGGGTGTTCTGCTTCATGTTTCTCTGTAACAAATTCTAATAGCAGTAATGCATCTAGTGCATAGATTTAACTGTGCTTTTTTCATTTTTATATAATGTGCTTAAATCACATTAATGTAATTCCCTTCAGAGTCATCAGACAGGAAAGGAAAAGAAATGATCATGACCTCCATTGCTTTCTGGTATTAAATTCACCTTTTTGCTGAGGGGCAGCACAAGGCCTATTTATCACTTAAATCTCACTTTTTCTGACCCCATGAACCCAGGTGAATCTGTGTTTATTTCCCAGAAAAAAAATATGTTTCTGTTCTATTCCTCGCTATTCCCACTATTTTTTTCTTCCATTAAACATATCAAATTTTGGATGTCTCTTTTGGAAGACTAATGAAATGGAATATTGACATCTCAAGAGGCAGAAACTTTAGTGTATGTATAATCCACAGACAGCATTTGACTTTGTTTCTTCTGGGAGGGGGAGAGAAGCAGTGAGGAGGAGACATTGAACACTATGAGGTTTCACTATGTAATCTTCCCAAATGTGTGTCTCATGGTTTGAGGCAGATCTTGGCAAAACTCTACAGAGCTGGAAGGCCATTCACACCTTGTGACACCCTGTACCCCATGTACACTTTTATAGTGTGATTGTGTATCATTCATGTTCACCCTTATAGTGTGACTGTGTATTTTTTAATGCATAGTATGTCATGTAAGGTGGTTTTGGAATGTTCATATCATACTGAACATTACCGTTATAGTAGTATGTTTCTTGCAATGTCATGTGTATGGTTATGAGGTTCTGCTATGTAATATTCCTAGATGTGTCTCTCACATTGCTTGAGGCAGATTCAGGTAAGCACTAGAGGCAGAGAAGGTAGTTCACGCCTTGCTAAGGCATGCATAAAACAACTCAGCTCTTTCAGGAACAATGGACTGGCCTAAACATCTGATAAGGTGATGAACATTTGACTCAAGTGGAGGAAACCATGTTGGACATTGACGATCACCTGACCCGAGGGGGTGGCAAAGGAACAGTGGTTAAAGGAGGAGACATTTTGGTCTCTCGAGCTCTCTCTTGCAATCCATCTACAAGACAACATCAAGACTGCCTGTGGGGAGAGAGCCTGGTTGGAAGCCAACCAACCAGCCTGTGTTGAGAACCATCTAAAGACTGTAAGGCTACTGAAGTGTTAAATTTTGTTTAGAATACATTTCGCTTTTATTTCTTCCTGATCAAATCTGACCTATATTCCTCTTACTTATAATCACTTAAAATCTTTCTGTACGTAATAAAGTTATTTGTTTGTTTCATCTAAAGCAGTGCACATGGTTTGGGAGTATGTAGAGACTTTGTTTAAAGTGACAAAGCTGGTGCATATGGATGTCTTTGATAAATTGACAGACATATATGAGTTTGGAGAGTGCAGTGGGCAGCACTGAACTCTGTAAGATATCAATTCCTAGGGTTGCATGTAGGACTGGGGGTGTTTGTTGGGCCATTCTATTGCATAATCCCATTAGTGACTGGCCAGAAGTGCTCATTCACTAGATCAGGGATCGCTTGCTTGCAGGAGGCTGTGTGTGGGCTGACCCGGGAGTGAAAGGTTCGCACATCGCAGGCAACTGCAAGATGGTGCCCCGGAGTGAGGGATTGTGGTGACATGGCTATATATCAGTCCAGATTGCAGAGGGGAACGTCATACACCTCACTAAGACTTGGATAGAACAATGAAGCTCAGCATTCCAAGAACAAAGGACCAGTCCAGACTTCACAAGCAAATCCACAAAGAACCACAGTGTCTCAGGATGTAGAGAAACCCATGCACAGATACTGTTTGTCACCTGATCCTGAAGGGGGGAGGGGGCCCCAGAGTGGGGGCAAAGGAACATGTTAAAAAGAGAGAGATATTTTGCACTCTCTCTCTCATGCTCTTGCACTCCCATTCACAAACAACATCAAGCAACTGAAGCATGGATCAAAGGGGGAGAGCCTTTTTGGAGGTCAATCAGCCAGCCTGTGCTGAGAATAATCTAAGACTAAGATTGTGGAAAGTGATAAACTTAGTTTAGAATGCAATTTGCCTTTTATTTACTTTTGATCAAATCCGACCTGCTTTCCTCTGATTTATAATCACTTACAATCTTTCTGTACTTAATAATTTTGTTTGTTTGTTTGCTCTAAAGTAGTGCATGTGGTTTAAGGTGTGTAGAAACTCCATTTGAAGTGACAAGGCTGGTGCATATCAATTTCTCTGTTAAATTGAAGAACCAATGAACTTGCAGTGTGCAGTGGGCAGCGCTGAACATTGTAAGATGGCAATTCCAAGGGTTGCATCTGGGACTGGGGATATTGACTGGGGATCATACAATTCCATGAGTGGCTGGCTAGAAGCACTCACTCACTAAGTCGGGGGTGGGACAACTTGCTTGATGGTGGCTATGCGTGAGCTGCCTAGGAGTGGGGATTCCCACAACAAACCCAAGTGAGATGCACTCCAAGAGTGGGGAATTGTGGTGACGCAGCAACATACCAGTCCAGATAGCAGAGGGGAACCTCATCACTAAACATGCTCAGTAGCTATTCCTGAGACTATGTAGGAACTTTTTCACTGTTGGCAACCTACCTGGCAGGGCACACCCTACTCACCCAAGGAGCTGAGCCAATCAGGGTGCGGCGGGGGAGGTAATAAATTATAGGAGTTAACGACAGCTGTAGGGACTCAGTGACTGATCAATGCAGGACTAAGAGATGTATCTGCTGTGAGAGCTGGGGCAAAAATGTTGCCCTACAGAGTGTGAGTCTTACAGAGATCCAGGAAATGGATTTCATATGCTGATCCCAATCCCTATACTACTTTGAATACAAGCTACAGACTTCTGTTTCACAGGAACTGAGCATTATTAACCCCAGGGCTGGAATGCTGACATCTGTGGAGAGCTCCAGACTCTTTGTTTGCTGACAGGGTTCTGAAATGTTTGTAAGGATGGAGATGGGGCCATTTTATAAAGCTCTGAAGACTCCAGATGACAGACACTACATACTACTATCACATTATAAAGACTGAGAAATCATTTCTAAGAGAAGATCAGAAGGGAATGTGTTTTGATGTGTGTGCTGAAGTATAGAAAATGTTATACTGAAAACTTATACTTGAATGTTTGTAACAGAAACAAAAGGGAGAAACTCCAGTAATTTACTGTATAGCAGCTTTTGTTTTGAAAGTTATTCATAGTATTCCAAATGTCATTTATAAATTTTATAAATATTTATTCTACTAAGAAAGTGTATGATGCTCTCTCTTTGAAATTGACTGGGGACTATTCACGTCAGGATTTTACATACAACACCCATGAGATTTAACTCTGTGTAATGCTTTCAGAAAGGTCCTGAAAAGGACTGGCCTGTGCTTCAGCAAAGAGTTAAGCTAAGGTGCAGGAAGAAGGAGAGTGTATAAACAGAATTTTGCCTGAGTACCGCCTGCCCCTCATTATACATGCACCTATGTGATTGTCATGATCTTTTAGCAGATGTACTGCAACTTTAAATTTCTAGGAGAATCTGCTTCCTACAGCTGCCATTCTGTCAGGCAGTTGCTGCAGCATCTTAAAGAGGAGACATATTGCCCTCTCCCAGGGAGACAATTTTTGTTCTTTCCTTTTGTTGTTTTTTCAGTTGTCTGTTTCTTTTAGTCTAAAATATAATTCATTCCCATTGAAAGCGAAAGCTCATCTGGAAAACATAATACAGCTTTCCCAACCCTCTGCCTAGGAGAGAGAGGAAGGGAAGGGAATATGCTGACACAATCTAAGGCTCATCTTCTCCAGTCTTCTGCAAAGACTTTCAGTAAAAACAAAGCCAAGACCCAAGGTTTCTAGAATTAAAAAGCCAAGTAGAAAATGTTGTAAAAAACTCAATATGTTGCTTTCTTTATACATCATAGAAGAAATAAAATACACAAACTTTTTTCCTTTCTACTCACCCTTAAGATGGTATTTTTCAGACACAATGTGTCATTATGAACAGAGCTGTTCTTACTTGTCACCTAGCCATACAAGAGTGTTTTTGAATCACATCCCCAGGCCCTAAGGAAAGAATTTCCTCATTCCAAGACAAGCCAGGGAGTATTCTCCATGCAATACATCTTGGAGCTATTCATTAAAAGTCTAAAATGCATCAGAAAAACAAGATGGGTGAAGTAATATCTTTTATCAGACCACCTACTTTTGGTGAGACAGACAAACTTGTCTCTCTAACATCCTGCGACTGACAAGGCTACAACTACACTGCATACTAAGATGCATCAGACAGTCAAACAATGATGGATATCATATTGAGGTGTCTGGGAGAATAGTCTTTGACAAACTATATTTGCACGAGTTAGATGGAAATGCTGAGGTATTTGGGTCTCTCACATAAGTTTATCCAAAAATAAATAAATAAAAACCCTCCCACATGGGTGATAATGGAAAGCAGAATAAAGCCCTATATTTCGTTATGATGATATATTTCAACTTCTCTTCCTCCCTCTGAACTGTTCTGCTTATGTGTGCTGTGTCAGCTTCAAGAGATGATAATAAAGGCCTAGACTGCCTCAGAGAAAAAGAAAAGTTTTGGTGAGCAAGGGTCACAGCATTCAAAGGGAAAGACAAGTATATTTTACGAAAAAAATATAACTCTCCTTTAAGCAGTTCCTAGCTATGGAATACAAAGAAAAGCCTCTTAAAGCATTCATCACAGGATCAGCACTCGACATGGAAAATGAATTAATCCAGCAACTGCGTTTTGACACTAGAAAATTTGTATATGACTCAACTAAGGCAGTGATTCCAGTAATGTGCATACACTGCTTTAAAGCAGCTGAACTCATAAGCAAAACTGCATGATACAAAAGAACATGCTGTTTCAGGATCATCATCATGCTATTGTTTCATTTGGAGGGATTTAACACTGGCAGATGTATATAGAGTCTGTCTTTGGAGAATTTGTATAATCATTTCTTAATAGATAGCAAAATAGACACAAATATTAAATCCATTTCACTATTAGCTCCTCATATCTGCATACCTTCATTTGTGTCTGAGTTTATGGAAGCAGGAAGTTTACATATGGTCACCAACCAATCAGTGTCAAGATCATGTGGCCTTTCAAGAAGCAGGGCACAGAACCCTGGAAGTTGACCCCCCTCAGTCTGTGAATTCCCTAGTAATCGGATGAGTTGGTGTGGTGTGATGGCCACGGCTACATCCTAATAACCTGGTGGGCTTGGTTCAAGACCATGATTTAAGACCAGGTCCAGACAGAGGAAAAGGAGGATTGTGAGATTTTCCCTATTATCCCCTTTTGTTTTTATTTTATTAAGGGTTTGTCTGCAGCCACACTGCTGTAATGTTTCAGTGTAGACACTACCTATGCAGACAGGAGGGGTTCTCCCATTGGTGTAGTCCCTTCCCGAAAGGCAGTAGCTAGGTCAATCAAACAATACTTTCATCGATCTACCACTGTCTACTTCAGGGGGTTAGGGTCAGTTTATCTACATCATTCAGGGGTATGGGTTTTTCACATCCCTGAGCAACATAGTGAAGCTGACTTAATTTTGTAGTGTAGACTATACCTAAGTGTTTGTGTTTATTCTGGTTTTATTGCTGTAGCTGGAAGGTGACGCCTTACTGTGAGATTATGTAATTGGTGAATTAGGTAGAAGAGCAATCTGAGTTGAAAAATTTGTAGATGCTCATTAGAAAGATGATGTTTCATAAAGTAGACCTTGATGAAGGCAGAAGGGACTTCATGTTAGTCCCCTTCAGCAAATCCCCTTGGCCCCTACTCAGGAACAATCATAACCCATGGCTAAAATGGACTTATTTAGATTCCTATGTGCTTGAGTTAATTAATAATTATTATATTGATTATGATTATAATTAAAATTATTACAATCACTATTTATAATTATTTAACATTCGTATATACTATATGTGTTAATGCATTACAGAAGGCAAAGTTCTCCTCTCTGGTTATTTCTCTTATGTATCTAGCCTGTACTTTGGCTCCTTTTTTTTTTTCATTTTTTCTCAAAAATCTGATAAATGAAATTGACCAAAGAAAGACACACCATCACAAACTACTGAATTCTGAAATTCTACTTTTAGAAAATGTAATTATGGGTTCCTTAAACATAAACAAAACACGCTGAGTCCAAGGCTGCTATCAAAGTATTTTACAGAATACTATCAACAAGGTCACACAATAATGAAAAAAAACCAAAGGTCCAGATCCTGCTCTCAGTTTCACCACACTAAATCTGCAATCATTTTGGCAGTGTTCTGCATTTATACCAGTTTATCTGAGAGCAGAATCTGCCATTGTAGTACATTATAGGTTTTTTTTAAAACTTCAGTTTATTTAGCTCTCTTCCTCTGAAGCAGTGCTTCATAGCACTCAGTCTGCTTTTCAATTTAAATATGAAATGGCTTTGCCTTCCCAAAATTGAAATGATCTGGATGATTAAAAGTATGGAACAGCTTCTGTATGAGGAGAGATTAAAAAGACTGATTTTTCAGGTTGGAAAAGAGAAGACAAAGGAAGATATGATAGAGCTCTATAAAATCATGAATGGCATGGAGAGAATAATGTTATTTGCTCTTTCACACTAGAGAACCAGGATCACCCAATTAAATTAATATACAGTAGGTTTAAAACAAACATAAGGAAGTACTTCTTCACACAACACACAGTCAACCTGTGGAATGCATTGCCAGGATTTTGTGAAGGCCAAAACCATAGCTGGGTTCAAAAAAGAATTAGATAAATTCATGGAAATTAGGTCCATCAATGACTATTAGCCAAGAAGTTCAGGGTCGTAACCCCATTCTTTAGGTGTCCGCAAGCCTGCGACTGCCAGAAGCTGGGACTGGACAACAGGGAATGGCTCTCTTAAAAATTGCCATTCCCTCTGAATCATCTGAAACTGATCACTGTTGGAATATGGAATATTGGGCTTGATGGACCACTGGTCTGACCCACTATGGTCATTCTTATGTTATGTTTTTATCAGTGAGTGAAGACACCAGCACTGAGGAGACAAAAGTACCTCAAAGTAGCTTCCTAGAACCTCCATATTCACCACTGTCATAATTATTATAGGTTTTGTACAAACTATGTCTTATGAGATATCATTTTAAAAGTCTTGGTCTGTTGAACATTAACATCCTGTTGAATAGTATGTACTATCATAGTATGTAAAGTTATGAAGATAGAAGTAGGTTGAACACTGGAGTGGAATGTTCCCATCAAGTTGCACCTTTTCAAAGCCAATAGAGCTAATATTTAAAGGGTAATATATACAAATTCTCATTATTGCATAAGGAAACCATGAGAGAAGCTCATGGGGCAGAGAGAAATCAGAAGGGCATGGTGACTAATGGAGTAACTTGGATATGGGAAAGCAGGCATGTCAGCCACCTAATTGTCTGACAGCATGCTGCATGAGACATTTGGAGAGAGGCTTAGCCTTGTAAAATGTAGTAAATTAGTCTGTTAGTTCCACACTACCTTCAGGGCTATGATATGGGACCATTGGGAGGAACATAGACTAATGGCTGCAATGTGCAGGGAATAAAGTGGGAGCCAGTCTTATATTGAAATATTAGAATGGAGGACTTTGGTTCATTCACTACTGATGGTGGTTTATACATCATAATATAATGATCATCATCTGGTTCATCTTTTGTATGTCTAAGACTTTCCCACTGTTGTAAAATGAAAAATGTCCATAAATACTGAACTTAAAACACGGCACCACATGAAACACGTTAGACTTGAAATGACATGTCATTAAAGACAAACAAAGCTCCATTTAAGTCAATGGAGCTACCTCTACTTACCCCAGATGGGAATCTGGTCAATTCTTAGCATCAAGAGGAAATCCTTGAAATATTGACTGTGCAGAACATTTCCCTGATGAACCATTTTCCCTTCCTAGGAATCAAGAACAACAACATGAGAGTGCTTCCAAGAAACAAAGAACTCTCTGTGTATAGGGTCTGATCCAGAGCCCATTCAGGTCAATGTTAGTCCTACCTTTTCAGGCCTATAGTGCTATGCAATTCCTCCAGGACTCAGCAGCATTGATATAAAAAAAAACCTTTACCTCTTTTGAAAAACTGCACTGCTTTCCTACAAGATGTGCACATTGGAGCCATCTTCAGATAATCTTTTTTGATGCTCATAATATGAGACCTATGAACTGCTAAAGGCAGAAACCAAAAATATATTTATCTTGTGTGTACCCAGGCTATTCAATAAAGAGTTAATTTGGAGATCTCTTGCTTTATCTGACACTGTATCACTTACTAACCGCTAATGATTTAAGGCTGTAACTGACTTTTCCCTGCCACACAAATTTGCAGGGTGACTTTAAAGTACCTCAGTGAGTTGATAAAGCTTGAGAATGAGAAAACTCTGTACATCCAATAACTTCTGGATGAGGAAAAGGCTTCTGGAAAATGCAAATTCAATTTGTGTAGAAATGATTTTTCATTTGCTTTCCCCAAGGTCAATGAAGTCCTCCCCTTAGAATAGCTTTCAAAAGTGTAGAGTACAGTTACAACACATTAAGTGACTTTACATTATTTTCATTTATCTTTCAGCATTTACTTTCCAAGTTCACCACTAAAAGCTGAACGAGAGAGACCATAAAATAACCATAAAATGGTGATTAAAGCTATAAAAAAAGGGAGGTGTGGATTTAATATTCAGGGGCCAAATAATTTTCCATGGGTATGCTCCAAGTGACAGTTGGGCTCTTGGGTCCGTACAGCTACACACTGCCCCTTACTCAGGTCTTGTGGTAACTCCACAACCTAGCCCTAAGTGGTTTTACTTTAGGATAACAAAGCAAATCTTAAATGTTTACACAAAAAAAATTATATAAAAAAATTATAGAAACCTCGCCATGAAACAGTGAAGACTCATTAGCCTCATTTCTCACTCATGATATATGTTGCTGATGCCCAAGGTAATAGTTCCAGGAATCTTCTATATTTATTATGCATATGCATCCATAATATGCTGGTTGATTCACATAGAGACCTAAAGATAATGCCTCTGCCCAAAAGAGCATCATATAAAGCTGAGCGTTAAAGGACTTAAGACACCCAACTCTCATTGAAACTCAATGGGTAGGAACTGGGCACCTTGTTCACTTAGACTTCTTTGAAATCCCAGCCCTAACTGGACAGCAAACCCTATCAGTATGGGGAAAGGGGAGCAAAGTGCAAGAATTTTAAAGATGTCTTGTTATTTACACTGTGTGTAGTCTGGGATTTTTCTCACTGTGCATTACAGGATGCATAGCAGAACCCAGGCTACTTCAAATTGTGAAAAAAAATCCCACTGTGTTTGCTTAACAGGTGGGCTAGTGCCCTTTTTGAATTGTTGTCAGCCAGCATGGACCCAGAAATACTGCATGACACTATGCTGGCAACCACAAATTCACAAAGACTGATTGGACTGTGTTTCAGCACTCAAAGCTAGATGAAGTTAGTTTGGGATTTTGACTGATGCACCACTGAGCAGTTGATCTGGCAGCAGCAGGAGTTTCAGGCGCAATTAAACCAGGATGCAGAAAAGGAAAATGCTGAGCAACTGACAGTAGAGGACCAGTTCCTGGAGCACACAGTGAGCATCAACCTTTCTGGGTTCAAGATCATCTGCCAGCAGTGGTGAGAGAATTTCAGAATGGGAGAGGTGACCTTTCTAAAGATATATGCTGAATCTACCCCAGAGCTACAGTGGCAGTTTACCAAAATGCGGTGCACCATCCTCATGGACAAATGGGTTGCAATTGCCATAAAAAAAGCTGGCCACCCCTGAATGTTATACCATGGTAGTCAGCCAGTTCAGCATGGGGAGATTGATGGGTGGGCCAGTTTCATGCAAGTGCATGATGCTATGCATAAGGTATACTGTTGCACCACATTATAAAGCTTGGTAATGCTCATGAGGTTATTGATAACTTTGGAGACATGGAGATCCCAAACTTTATTAGGGGAATTCATGGGATATATGTACCTATTATTTGCTCCCCTCCATGCCCCTACAATCAGGGATCAGAATTCAAAACCAGAAAGGGATGTATCTTCATAAATGCAAGGTGGTTTAGAAGGGTCCACAATGCTAGGATCTTTTGAAATTCAGCTCTATTTACATTAATGGAGAAAGGACTGTTTGTATGAGGACCACTATGGACATTAATAGTGTGGACATTGCTTTGGTTTTCCTGGGAGATGAACTTTATCCTCTGCTTTCCTGGTTAATGAAGCTATTCAGAGTGTTCATTTGGTCAGCTGAAAGAGAGATGGTGCTGTTTGTGGAAGAGGTTGAAAGCAGCAGCAAAAGACATCCCAAAGATCATAACATGTATTTTTACACTATGTTTGTGAGAATAAAGGAGAGAGCCTTAGTGATGGGTGGGAAACTGAGGTGCCGAGACTTACCCAGTGGTTTCACAGCAGCCAGCAATGCATCCAATACAAAATGAAAATATCTGGGGCAATATTTTCAGGGATGCCCATTGTTCTTATTTTGAGTCTCAGGGCTGTAATAGTGCAGCTGTACATCTAGCTGTTGACCCATGGAGGGCAGAGTTGGAAGATTTTTGTGCAGTTCAGCATGGTTTATGGGAAGTAGACTGCCTCAACATTGAGGAAATCTCTATTGCACATTGTGTGTTTGCCTAACTGTGTTAATTAAACCTTACGAATTAGTGCAAACATGTTTTCTGTGTCAGATGAAGTGTCAACTCCTTATGAATGAAATTTTAAAGCTTTTTATTATTAAGCAATCTATTGTTTAACAAATAAATGAACCTTCAACTGAAACAGATTTTAATTATAAAACATATTACAAAATAATCTTATCTAACTACAAGGAATCCTTTCATTAAAGCAGCAGCAGTGAAACAAAACAGCAAAGTGCAATGCAGTAGAGGGCACAAGCAAGAGAGCAGAGCACATATATATCTTGTTTCTGTCTCTTTTGGTATTGAGTGCTGAGACTACATTACCAGGGGAGATAAAGGGTTCAAACAAGCTGGGTCCTAGGTGACACTATTCTCATTACCCTGATCTGAAGTCTGAGTGTGGAATGGCCTCTGGAAGCATGATACAGGAGTACAGAGAGAAAGACAAGTTGTGGGTCCCAGTAGCCTGTATTGTCCAGGGGGCTGGTTTATGGTATTTCATTGCCTGATGCCCTCTCAGCAACATAGAGCTGCAGCTGGTTTTGTATTGCTGGAGTTGCATCTTTATCTCCCTGTCATTTTGAATTCTGTCTTTGACCATGGAAATGCCACCTCTGGCAACTGCCACATGTCCTTGGCCACTGCCGGGGCTGGATTGAGGAGCAGGTGACCCAGGCAACCACCTGGGGTGCTGGGTTTGGGGTGGGCACCAGGCTCAGGGTACTATTTTTGTTGCTAGCAATAATAGAGGAAATAGACTGTCTAAAGTAAAATGTTTCAGGAATTCTGTATGTGGATTCATTTTTCACTAAACTCCTAGAATGGTCTGGACTTTTGCAGAATCTCGTGGAAGTTTCTGAGAACTACATTTTCCTTGAACCTCCTAGAATGTCATCAGCCATACCCTCACGGCTATATAAGGGTCAGGGCATTGCCAGTCAGTCAATGAGATGTAAGAAGAAGCTGAAGTGTGAGCCCAGGTGTGATATTGTGAACCTTGTTTTATAGTGTAATTGTGAAAGTGTACTTGTGTTTTAAGACTTGAAGAGTGTGAGTAGTGACTAATAAAGGACATATTTAATGAGACACCAAATAAGAGACTGACTTCACTTGCTGTTTTATCACTTGAAAATGCCATTGGCCAGTCTTTGGAGATCTCTGATGCTGTGCTTCACTTAATGAGGGCAAAGGCGAGGAAAGCAACCTTTTGAACTAAAGGACTAGGGTTAACAACCTAAGGCTATCACACACTGTAACATTATTTAATACTGTTCCACCCAGTGTTGGTGCATAGTTCAATTCTTGATGTTAGTACATTTCAGTTATTTTTAAATTAAAAAGTTCCTATAAGCTTAGAGGAAATGGTTTTTTATTTTCTTATATATGACATGTACAAATACAGTTTTATAGATCCTAGGACGCATATTTATTGTCTTATATGACAGGGATAAATCATGCATGCAAATCATGCATCAAAGTCATGAAATGGGCTACAGCTGCAATAAAAAATTAAGTATTCAAAATTTTAACAAAAAGCTCCTTGCCAAATTCCCTCTGTCAGATTTGCCAGCTGTTCATAAATGCCCTGTCCTTGAGGCTTTGTCCAGTGCAATTGCAAGTGCTGTAGCTGTGTGTGTATATGTGTGTGTCCATACATACATAGAGAGAGATATGTACCTGTGTGCCTCTATCAACAAGATGGTAATTGGTGTGTACATTGGGATTTTTGTCCATGGAGTATAAATGGCTTGGCTTGGAACTTGTATGTTGGAAGCTTGGGGACATGGTGGGTGCGTGTTGGGAAATAAGTTCCCAGTCTGGCTTTGGAGTTTTGATCTACCTTGGAGGTGCTTATATGGTGTTGAGGGGGTTAGCTGGGTGAATATACCAGCAAGCTGTATAGAAATCTCCTCCTTTAGGCTGTCCTGACCCTGGATGATGTTACACTGAGCTGGATGAGGAGGAGGCAAAAGCAAACGGTGGACCAGCAAGATATGCTGTGAAGTTATTCACCAAGATGGTCCCCCTAGAAGCGCTGCAGGAGTGGAAGAGATTCATCAGTGGGGAAAGCCATACAGCTATTTCTCATGATGCCTGAACAAAAATTGAGCAGTTTCTCAGCCTTAGATTTTGCTTTATCTCCCCTGGAGATTGCGCAGAGAAAAAGACAGGGTTCTGCAATGATTGGTAACTGTGAATGCCTCAGTCAATCTGTAAGAATGCATATTAAGGCATTTTTACCTCGATGGGGAGCTGTACTCTTTAGCTTTACTGGCACTCAATGTCTTTGTCTACCTCATGTAAAGAAGAACACTACCCACACTTCTTTTCCTCTAACTTCTATCTCAAACTTTTGCATTCGGCACAAAAGAATATTTTCCTCATTCAAAACTGCCATGCTCCTGGATGCCCTTTTATGATGGTGAATGGGGTTGAGGGTGGTGGGGGGCAGAATTAGAAGGTGATGATGTTCACTGAGAAGAACAGCTGAGGGAAGGGGAAAGGAGAATAAATGCATTGGCACATGCCTCCTGCAACAATAACCAGAAAACCGTAGGCAGTCAGTGCTTTAGTATGTGATGGAGGCTGATTGACCAACTGGAGTTGCTGCCATTTTGGAGCAATTTACTGGGGGGCTGAATGAATAGCATGGGACAGTTGGAGGGAGGCAGCGACTCAGGAAGGTTTCTAGATCACATCTGCTTACAATGGCTATGGTCATGGGCCACGCGGAACAGAAGTTAGCATGACAGTATACCAGGATTATAATACATTTTACAACTTAAATATTGAATTATTTTTAAAAATGGTTAAAAAGACTTACATGCTGAGGTTCCATCCATAGGGTCAGCCTCCTCAGTCCTGGCCTGAGTTGCTGCCTGGGAATTAAGTTGGGTTGCTGCAGGGCAGGAATCAGGGTCCTGAGTTCTGAAGAGATCCTGGCTTTCTGGGAAGATCTCTTCACTGGCTTCCTCATGCTCATTCTCAGATGAGTCTTGCTGGTCATCTTCAGGGGATAAGGCTGGGGGTGGGTCCACAAGGAAGTGGACAGCAGGCTCCACAAGCTTCCTGGATTGGATGGTTGTGTAGTTATGTCAAATCCTGTCCACCATCTCAAATAAAATGGACGGGTTACGTGTGTCCGATCAGATTGTTTTTCTTGTTATCCCTCATTTTAATGTAGGTCTTCCTATGCTGTTTGCTCTTTATACAGCACTGTTTAGTGTCCAGCGCTTGGCATCTGCCTTGAAGTGTCCACAGTAAGGTCTTTTAATGTGGCAGCCAGCTACAAGAGCCTCCTTCATTGATGCTTTTCCCCAGATGGCAATGAGATCCAGGATCTTATCACAACTCCACGAGGCATGTTGTAGTGCTTCTTGAGTAATAGCACAGCTATAAACTGGAATCCAGGAACAAATGGCTGTCTGCCAGCTGGAGAAATCAAGTCAACTTGACATCAGAACAGGTGAGGACACACAGGTTACTAACAGCCGCCAGCAAAGCAGTGTGGGATAGCAATGGAAGCGTGCCAGAGTACATTGCAGCAGCATTGTGTGCACATGAATAATAGACCAGACTAAATTAATTCACAGTTAGTTCCCTTTGAAAGAGTCCAGAGTTTGAAATATATAAGGACTCAATGCACTACAATGAATTGCTTCATGTGTATGCAAGCATTTTCAAACTGGATTAATTTGACCTACTCTGGTTAAAATTCCCCATGTAGACATGTCCTCAGATGCTTCCCTACCAAAAAAAAGATGGTCTTTAATAGTCATTTTAGCTTTCCTTGAATATCAATAGATATGAGTTTATATTCAAATAGGTTCTCACTATTAAAGCAAAACATCTTTAGTAATGGTAAGAGACTCTCAGAAAGCTAATTATGATGGTTTGAAGGCTAGAACAAGAATTTGGCTGTTTTTATGAACCACTTAGGGTATTTGCAGTCTTGTTTTATATCTATTTACGAGTGTGATGGTGAAGAAATTGCTGTTCAGATCTTCTATTTCTGAATAATTTGAGAGAAAAAGGCTAAAAACAAATCCTGTTCTTGTTTCATGCTAAATTCAGCCCAACATGAACTTTCCCCCACCTCTGTTCTCACTATTGTAGTTTTCTCATGATTGCTTTTAACAATAATTTATAGAGTAAGCTAGAGGAATCACCAGGGCTGTGAACTCAATGACCTATATCAACAAATAAAATTGGTAAGAAAATGCACTTTAAGCAGAATTATAGGACAGCTCATGACCATGCCCTTTATAACTTGGGAAACTCCTGGTCTGAAGTCCTTAAGATGTAATGGCTCTACAAGCAAGGTTAATGTGAAACTTTCTTTTAAAAAAGCCTCTAATTGACTGAAATTGCTACTTTAACACCACACATCAGTTTCCCTAAGGAAAGGCACTGAATTGCTCTGTACTCACTTTGTAGCCCTAGGAATCATGAAAATCTTAACACTTCATCAGTTTATAATGATTTTCTGACTGAATACAAGGCAAAGAGAAATCAACAGCACAATCTTGCAACAGCAACATTTAAGAACACTTCGGAAATTTAATAGTTGCAAATCAAATTAACAACTTAAAGAGGGTAGAGAATCTAAAATGTCTGTATTGTCTAGTCCACAATTATCACTCTGAGGGTCTCCACCAGTTTCACTATAGAATGAGTGCCTATGTTTTAGTGGTAGTTGTAAAATATGATCTTTCTAAACCATTGCATTGACTTTTTTATTTTTAACTACCTACTTCAAAGGAGACATCAGAACTTCCCTGCTTTTTATTTCCTTTTTAGCACCTCTTAACAAGGTTTTACAATGAAAAAATGTATGATAGAGTCTTAGCAGGCTTTTAGACTCAACATTTTATTTTTAAGAGCAATCCAATTATCCATATATTCCTTTCTCCCTATTTTTTCCATTTCCTTTTTATCAAAGTAGAAAATGTTTCAGTTTAAAGAATGAAAGATACAGGTCTCCTTTGATGCCTTTTTCCCATATGCTTTTTTGAATTGAGTTGAGCATAGGGGGTGGGTATAGGGCATTTACACATCCAAAGTTACAGAAAATCTCTTCCTTTATATACATTTACACACTACACTGCATTTACTATACATTGCATCACATGTTTGGGGATTGGCTCGGTTATTTTGCAGAAACCAATCTCTGTACTGCATGCTCTGTCCATGGATAATCTGACCTCTACTTTATCTTGCACTGAGGTTTGTTTACTAACGTCAGGATGTTCCTGCTAATTTCAGCTAGCCATCCTGACTCCAGCAGACTGCTTGTCACAACAGTTTAGCCTTCCATTCACTGCCCCAGTCATGCCCACTAAGAGATGAGGCAAGTTACTCGAGTCAAACCAGGCGTACATTAATGAGCCATTACTTCTTCAATAATGATGGTGTAACACCAAAACATGCAAATACCTCAGCAGGCCCAGATGAGAGATCAAAAAATAGGCCAACATTCCTTATGCAATGGTTATTTAAGGACTTAATCCAGTAAGGTGTTGAGGAACAAATGCCACTGACATCTAGTCTTCGATCTACTTCCCCAACACTCCCATAAAATATCTCAGAGAATGTTAGGGAACAATAATTTGCTGTCGGCATGGAACAGCAACAAATTGATAGCCCCTTGGAAAATGAAAGGAATTATGATCTTGTCTGTCCATTACATAGGACTTCTGGTGAAGCCACGATCTAGCCCTAAAATTAATTTTGGCTACAAAATTTTAAAAAAATTAGAGGGAGAGAGAAATTAACAGGTACAGAAAAGGGAGGGGGGGGAGAGAATTTTGCAAATTGGATTTGAAAAGAGATGGAGTGTTGATGAGCCATACAGAAAAAAAGAAACAGAAGAGTAATTGGCCCTCACTATAGCTATGTTGATATTATATAAATATTGACTGTATGATTTTCATCAGATGCATTTTGGCTCCAGCATGGGTTGCTGTTTTGCACAACTGCTAGATTGGGACTTGAAAGATCTGGGTTCAGTTCCTGGTTCTGCTACAGACTCCAGCTGGGACCTTGAGCAAGTTAATTGTGCTCTGATCCAAAGGTCACTCAAGTCAATGAGAGGCTATTTATATTAATAATCTTTGGATCAGTCTTTTAATCTCTCTGTGAACCCGTTCTCCATTTTTTCCATGTATGTTCTTTTTTTTTTTTTTTTTTCCTACCCTTTTATAGATTCTTGTTTCTTTAGAGTGAAAGCTCTTCAGGGCAGAGACCGTCTTTTACTACTTGTAAGGGCACAATATCTGTTTGAGTCTGTAGGCATCACTGTAATACAACTAAAATAACCAATTAAAATGTATATTTATTATCACTTCTGCCACTAACGCCTTGCTAAAGTTTGGATGTGGCTCAGGCACATTATTAATGTTCACAAAAATGGAGAGCTATGCAAACAAAGAAATAAAAAAGGCAACAATCCAAAGAAGCTGGCTCTATATTTTGTGCAGATTGTACATTATTCCCACTGTGTGCATCACATTACAGCTGAAGTAGTTTTGGAGATTTTGCTCCTGAAAATGGATTAATTCCAAATCGAGCTGGTTGAAAAATGGAAAATCTATTCTATGAAAAATTTCAAGATGTCAGTGTATTGTTTTTCTCATTTTATGAAAACGTTTTTTGGTTTTGTCTTTCAAATTTGTGATTTTTTTGAAAAATTTGAATTTACATTTCTCACTGGTTTTCCACTGAATGCAAACTAAAATGTCTAATGTCCATTTCTTCTCTCTCTCAAAACTTCAGCTTTTCAAAAGGTACAAAATGACAATGTTACAGAATTTCATTTTTATTTTGGTCACCCCGAAACGTCAAAAGTTGAGGAAATTTCAAGACCTTGAATGGGGAGGAAAAAGTGAAAATAAACCCCTTCATATTATTCAGACCTTTGCATTAACAATTATAAGGGGAAAACCAAATCTGATTTCTTTTTAAAAATAGGTTTCAAAAATGAAACAAATAAAAACTTCAGTTCAGAATTAAATGAAAATGTTAGTTCTACTTTGTTCAGAAATGTCCCATGGAAAACTTAAAAAAAAAAAAAAAAGACATTTTCCCATGAACAGTTTGTTATTTAACAAAAAGATCTTTTTCGGTGGAAACAATTTTCAGGTGAAAGTTTTGGACCAAGCTGTAATTCCAAACAAGATATGGGGTCCATCCCCTGGAAATTACACAGGACCTCATTTTATATCCATGATGGAATAAAGAGAATGGCATCCAAAATACAATGACATTGACTGTGAACTTTGATTCATTCATGATTATTATTATTATTAGAGTTGGTCAAATACTTTAAAAATATTTTAGTTATTTGACAAATTGTGTCACTATTTGTCATTCTCTTCCCCCCACCAAAAAATAAATTCTATTTAACCAGCTATAGAGCTTGTATAACTATTCCCCCAAATATTCACTGAATACATTGTTTGATGAACATTGGCAACATTCCTCGAATATGTTAAATGGATCAGAATTCCTTTAAGTTTTCCAAAGAGCACTAGTGTGAACTAAATTCTGCTCTCAGGTACTTCACAGTAACTCAGTAGATGACATTGGACATGCATTGGATTTGTAGGAATAAATATGAGCAAAGCTACCTAAATTAGTCACCTATTTATTTTGAAGGTACAGTAAAGAGCAGGAGAGCACCAGGAGGTATTTTATGCATTATGACTGAAAGGAAAGTTCATTGTATATGATGATGAAAGATTTCACAGAGCAAACATGCCAGTTTTTCCTTGGATAGGTTTACTCCACTTGCTATTCACTGACAGCCAGATAGACCAGTTAAAAATAGCTCTGTGCCCACTGGCCCAAATTTATCTCCATGGTACTATGATTGCAGTCAATGGAGTTATACCATGGCTATATCTGGCACATTAATCCAGTATAAATTGCATGCCCTGTATTTCTCTTGAGAGGAAAAAAAATGAATGAAATGGACCAGCAGTCTTCAACTAGCAGCCAATTTTGTTAATGAATATATTTCTTCAATAATGTGATTTCATTTTCTTAGTTAATAAATTCTTAGTGACTATATCAGCCCCACTGATTGCCTGCATTTTGTTAAGTTTGCATTTGGGGGCGGGGTGCTTAGATGTCCAGGTACCAATAGCAGTTAGGACCATTTTATTACTTTGAGATTCAACTACTTAGGACTCACAATGAAACAAGCAAAGACCATATGGATGCAAAACAACTGGCTCAGTGTAGTTCACCTAAAATAGAATTTATACTACTAGAGAAAGAGAGAGAGAGAACTCAAATTGCTTCATGGAACAATGTCTTCCCCTTCAATTGGTCATTTGCCCTCTGCTGTGTAATCTCAGAGTCCTGCTGAACTCTTTACTACTCCTAGAACATAAGAACAGCCATAATGGGTCAGACCAATGGCCCATCTAGCCCAGTATCCTGTCTCTGAACAATGGCCAATGCCATATGCTTCGGGGGGGAATGAATAGAACAGGTAATCATCAGATGATCCATCCCGTCAGTCATTCCCAGCCTCTGGCAAACAGCAATCCCTGCCTATCCTGGCTAATAGCCTTTGATGGCCCTATCTTCAATTAATTTATCTAGTTCTTTTTTGAACCCCTTTATAATATTGGCCTTCACAACATCCTCTGGCAAGGAGTCCAACAGGTTGACTGTGCGTTGTGTGAAAAAATACTTCCTTTTGTTTGTTTTAAACTGCTGCTTATTAATTTCATATGGTGACCCCCCTAGTTTTTGTGTTATGAGCAGTAAATAACACTTCCTTTATACTTTCTCCACACCTATCATGATTTTATAGACCTATATCATGTGCCCCCCTTTACTCATCTCTTTTCCAAGATGAAAAGTCCTAGTCTTATTAATCCCTCTCATATGGAAGTTTTTCCATACCCCTAATCATTTTAGTTGCCCTTTTCTGTACCTTTTCCCATTCTAATATATCTTTTCTGAGATGGGGAGACCAGATTTGCACACAGTATTCAATATGTGAGTGTACTAAGGATTTATAAAGAGTCAGTACAGTATTTTTATTTATTTTATTTAAATATTATTATAATAATTATAATAATTATTATTAATATTATTATTATTTAAATATTTTATGTATTTATTTATTGATCCCTTTCATAATGATTTTTATTTATTTATCCCTTTCCTAATGATTCCCAACATTCTGTTAGCATTTTGACTGTCACTGAAAATTGAGTGGATATTTTCGGAGAACTATCCACAATGACTCCAAGATTTTTTTCTTGAGTGGTAACAGCTAACTTAATCCCAAGTATACATATAGAATGATGAGGTCTGTGTTTTCCAATGTGCATTACTTTGCATTTATCAACATTGAATTTCATCTGCCATTTTATTGCCCAGTCAACCAGTTTTGTGGGATCCCTTTGTAACTCTTTGCAGCCTGCTTTGGACTTAACTACCCTGAGTAGTGTTGGATCATCTGAAAATTTTGTCATCTTACTGTTTACCCCTTTTCTCAGATAATTTATGAATATGTTGGACAGTACTCATCCCAGTACAGACCCCTGGGGGACACCACTATTTACCTCTGTCCATTCTGAAAACTGACCATTTATTCCTATCCTATGTTTCCTACCTTTTAACCTGTTACTGATCCATGAAAGGACCTTCCCTCTTATCCCATGAACACTTACTTTGCTTAAGAGCCTTTCGTGAGGGAGCTTGTCAAAGGCTTTCTGAACATCTAAGTACACTATATCCACTGGATCACATTTGTCCACATGCTTGTTGACCCCATCAAAACATTCAAGTAGACTGGCCAGGCATGATTTCCCCTTTACAAAAACCATGTTGACTCTTCCCCAACAACTTGTATTCATCTATGTATCTGATAATTCTATTCTTCACTATAATTTCAACCAATCTGCCTGGCACTGAAGTTAGGCTTACGATCCTGTAATTGCTGGGATCGCCTCTGGAGCCTTTTTAAAAAATTGGCATCACATAAGCTATCCTCCATTCATGCGATACAGAAGTTGATTTAAATGATAAGTTACATACCACAGTTAGTAGTTTTGCAATTTCACATTTGAGTTCCTTTAGAATGCTTGGGGGGGGGGTACCATCTGGTCCTGGTGACTTATTACTGTTTAATTTATCAATTTGTTCCAAAAACTCCTCCAATCTGGGATAGTTCCTCAGATTTGTCACCTAAAAAGAAAGGATCAGGTTTGGGAATCTCCCTCACTTCCTCAGCCGTGAAGACCAATGCAAAGAATCCATATATTTTCTCCATAATAACCTTATCTTCCTTGAGTGCTCCGTTAGCATCTCTATCATTGAATGGCCCTATTGGTTGTTTAGCAGGCTTCCTGCTTCTGATGCACTTAAATAACTTAAACACATTTGCTGTTATTTTTTGAGGCTGTCTAGTTGTTCTTCAAATTCTTTTTTGGCCTTCCTATATTTTTACACTTCATTTGCCACAGTTTATGCTCCTTACTATTTTCCTTAATAGGATTTAACTTCCACTTTTTAAAGGATGCCTTTTTGCCTCTATCTGCTTCTTTTACTTTGTTGTTCAGCCATGATGTCACTTTTTTGGTCCTCTTACTATATTTTTTTAATTTGGGGTATACATTTAGATTGAGCCTCTATTATGGTGTCTTTAAAAAGTTTCCATGCAGCTTGCAGGGATTTCACTTTTGGCACTGACCTTTTAATTTCTGTTTAACTAACATCCTCATTTTTGTGTAGTTCCCCTTTCTGAAATTAAATGCTACCATGGTGGACTGCTTTGGGGGTTTCCCCCACCAGAGGGATGTTAATTTTTATTATGTTATGGTCACTATTATCAAGCAGTTAAACCATATTCACCTTTTGGACCAGATCCTGTGCTCCACTTAGGACTAAATCAAGAATTGCCTCTTCTCTTGTGGGTTAAAGAACTAGCTGCTCTAAGAAGCAGTCATTTAAGTTGTCAAGAAACTTTTTTATTTCTGTATGCTGTCCTGAGGGGACATGTACTCAGTCAATATGCAGATAGTTGAAATCCCCCATTATTATTGAGTTTTTTATTGTAATAGTCTCTCTAATCTCCCTGAGCATTTCACAGTGACAATCACTATCCTGATCAGGTGCTCGGTAGTATATCCCTACTGTTATATTTTTATTATTCAAGCATGGAATTACTACCCATTAGAGATTGTATGGCACAGTTTGGTTCATTTAAGATTTTTATTTCGTTTGACTCTATGCTTTCTTTCACATATAGTGCCACTCCCCCACCAGTACGACATATTCTGTCCTTCCAATTTATTTTGTACCATGGTATTATTGTATCCCATTTATTATCTTCATTCCACCAAGTTTCTGTGATGCCTATTATATCAATATCCTCATTTAATATGAGGCACTCAAGTCCACCAATCTTAGTATTTAGACTTCTAGAATTTGTAGATAAGCACTTTAAAAGACTGTCACTTTTTAGCTGTCTTCCATTATGTGATGTAATTGAAAGGGACTCTTTTTCATTTGACTGTTTCACATCAGATCCTACCCACATTTTATCCTCTTCTATCCTTTCCTCCTTACTAGGATATAAGGAATCTCCATTAATAGATCCTCTCTCAAGGGATGTCTTCTGACTTAGAAATACAAACAGAAATAATGGCAAGAAATGTCTTCTTCCACCTTCTGCTATCAGGAGATTGTGTCAATTCCTCTTAGATATGGATGGTGGCCAGTTATTTCTATATTATTTACCTCCAAATTAAGTCTTCTTGGGGTTGACTATGAAAGCTCTGCTTGCTTCATCACACAGCAGTCTAACTTTTTAATGTAGACCAGATCTACCATTAGATTTGGAACTCGAAGGGTGAAATTACTTAAGCCATGGACCATGGAAATCAATGGTAAACTCCCATGGACTTCAACAGGGCCAAGATTTCACCCAAGAGATTTAGGTTCTGTTCCCAGCTCTCTCAAAGATTTGTTTATGTAACTTTAGGAAAATCTTGTAACCTTCCTACCTCAATTTTCTTATGTGTAAAGTTAGGATTAACATATCCCTAAATCAAATTAGTATTGTGGGGCTTAACTCATTAATACCTATACAGTTCTTAGACACAAGTTGCTACAAGAATAATGTATTAGTAAATAAAACAATCACAAAAACTATGTTAACACACAGTTAAGCTTACTGTTGAGTTGCACAAAACTCAAGCTTCTGAAAAGCAGGAAATGCCCTCTTTGCTCCAATATACCCGTCAACACATGCACCTTTTACTCTGCCAACCCCACAGTTGCTTATATATACACAAGCTTTACACCTCCTTTACAACCCATTCACTCTCACCCACAGTATTCCACCTATACTCTTAAAGTACAAAAAGGGGAAAAAGAAAAGTTGCCCATACCACCTTCCCTCTACCCTCTTTGGGCATACCCTGGCATGTTCAACTTATTTTTGGTCCTTAGATAGATTCCTTTGGGTATTGACTGTTTGTTTCCTGCTTTTTAGATGTTTGAGTTTTGCTCAATTCAGCATTCTGCAAGCGGATGACATACCACACAGCAAGCTTAACTCTACATTAAGGTAGTTTTTTGCAATTGAATTTCCTAGTTTTTTTTAAAAAAAACAGGCATTTGTAGTCATTTAAAGCAGTTGTACATATCATGTTCTGCATTTTGAATACCTTGAGAAACGCACCTGTAGTCAGAAAACCCCATGGCATTGTGTACTCCTTGCTCTCCTGCAAACTTCTACAACCTCCTGATCCAGGAATCACCCAGAGTCCACACACTGGTAACCTTGGCAGGGTCAAGATAACTGTGCTATTAGTATCAAATCTCCACACTCTGTGTCTATATGGATTGAAACATCACATGAACTTGCTTACAAAAAAAGAAATAGCCACTTGTCCACCACCCTCCCAAGGACTAGTAAAACACAGATTTTCTCAGACAACAAATCCAAGGCTTGCCTCCCAGCTTTATTCATTGCCCATCCCCTCCTCAGCAACAATCCCTCTCCCTGTCCATTAACATACACATACACGCACAGGCACACACCCCTCTCTTTTTGGCTTCTCCCTACCGGATTTAGCTAGACAAGATACTGAGCCCCTCTTGCTGTGTTCACAGTAAACCTCCCCATAAAATAAAAATGTATTGATAAGAGAGAGACAACTTGTAACAAGCAACAATATGTAATCTTTATTGCAGAGTTGTACAAAGGTTGGACTAGAAACAGTGACAGGGTGTTCATCAGGGCAATGCTGTCAGCATATTCCCTTGAACTATTCAGGAAAGCATAAAGGGGCTGCATAGAAATCTTCTCAGGTTATGTCTAGATTGACGGTGGCACTGTCAGCACCACCACATGGGGGGTAGAAAAGGGGGCCTCAGACCCCGACTGAAAGGTAGCCTGCCCAGAAGCTGGCTCAAATGAGGGAGGTGAGGACTCCAACTCTTGAAGATGGTGTGGCGCGGGCGGCTAGTCTAGCCCTCTTTTGGGTACGGTGCATAAGTCCTTCATCAGCCTGGACATAAATGGGGTCCCCTGGTCCGTCAATATTTCTTTGGGTAGCCCCACCCGGGCAAAAATCTTCACTAACTCTGTCGCGATCACCTTGGAGGTAGTATTCCTCAGGGGAACGCCCCAGCTTCCGGATATCTGGTGGCATAGACCCCCTCTACTACCCTCCTGTAGCCATCAGATCTAACCCTGTCACACATCCTCCCCCCCTCGAGGACAGTGAACCCGGGACAGGGCCTCCACTTGGATGTATTGGTGCCCCCGAGTCGTCTTTTCCAAGGGACCCACCAGATCCATAGCGATCCGCTCGAACGGGACTTCGATGATGGGGAGGGGCACTAGAGGGGCCCTGAAGTGGGGTTGGGGGCTATGTAGCTGGCACTCGGGGCAGCTTTCACAATAGCGCCAAACCTCTTCGTGTACCCCGGGCCAAAAGAACCGCCTCAGGATCCGCGCCAGGGTTTTCTCCACGCCTAAATGTCCCCCAAAGAGGTGGCTGTGGGCCAAGTTCAGCACGGCCCGTTGGTGCTTCTGGGGCACCAGGAGCTGTGGTACCAGTATCATCACCTGGTCTCCTGGCTGAAATCGCCGAACCACGGTGTGGCTGACCCGCTGGGCCCCCTCGGCTTTCTCCAAATGTTTACGATTGACTTGGGTTATTCGGTCCCTCATTGGATCTTCTGGGGTAGGGACTCACCACCTTCCTTATCATCTCCATTCACCTCGGTGACCCGATACAACAAGTCCCCTCTCATCATGAAGTACGGCCCTGGCCCTCGTGTTTTTCCCTCTACAGGCACCCCCTCTATCTCTGCCACTTCCGCTCGGGCATTGTTATATCTGGGGTCCTCGGCCTGGTCACGGCCGAAATTCCCTCGTACTGGGTTGAGGTGTCCCAGCTCTGGTAGGCTCGACTCCGCCTTTTCCTCCGGGGTGGGGAGATCTAGCCCGGGGCCTGCTTCGGGCCCTTCCTCTCTTGGGGCAGCTTCTCTAACTGCGGCCCGTGTCCACCTACCTACCAAGGCAGGTTTTATGCCCTGGGACAAAATCCTGGTACCCAGGGCCTTAGCGGCCCTCCTCTCTGCCCTGGTCTTTCGGCCCCTCCCAGGGGCCAAAAATAGATCCTGGGCGAACTCAGAGAATATCAGGGGTTTGCTATCGGGAGGAGCTAGTCCAGTAGGCCCAAGACCCTCCCGTTCTTCCGAGCCCTCTGGGGGAAGTAAAGTTCCAAACCCTGGAAAGTCTCTTCCTATGAGGACGGGATACGGGAGCCGGGGAACTACCCCCGCCATCACCCTTGTGACCCCTTTCTGAGCCTCAATATTCACTGGGACAGTTGGGTAATAGCTAACCGCCCCATGGACGCACGTTACTCCCATGCGCTTGGCCTGCAATAGTTGACTACGCTTCACAAATTTCCCTGAAATGAGGGTGATGGCGCTCCCGGAGTCCACCAATGCCAGAGTCTCGACTCCGTTTACTTTTACAGGCCTTGTATACCTATGTGGGGTTAAGGCCACCCCCACAAGGTGAATCAGGCTGCAGGAGTCTGCCCCGTGCCCCAGGTTACACTGCATGGGCTCCTCTGCATTGGGACACTGGGTGGCTATGTGCCCCCACTCCCCACAGGCATAGCACCGGTAGGGGGCTCGGGGTACCACTTTGTCCTTAGGGCTAGGGGGTTGTCCTCCATTTCCCCTGCCCAGGTGGTTCCCTTCCTTAATAGGCCCCAGTGGGCCCTCCGTCTCCCCTGTCCTCCACCTGGTCTTCCCCAGGCTCTTGGGAGTCTGGGCTCCAGGAACCGGGATTGGTCGTTTGCCCCGGGGCAAGTCCTCTCTGGCTGCCCGAGAAAAGCCTCTGGCCGTTACCCATCGCTCCACTAGGGCAACTAACTCATCGTAGGATGAGGGGTCATTCTGCCCTACCCAGGCGCGGAGGTCTGATGGCAGCGCCCTCGTGTACCGGTCGATCACGAGAATTTCTAGGATCTTCTCTGGTTGGTGAACCTCTGGCTGCAGCCACTTCTGGGCAAGGTGGGCGAGATCAAACAGCTGCGAGCGCGGGGCCTTGCCTTCCTGATACCTCCAGCTGTGGTACCTCTGGGCCCGCACCGCTGCAGTCACTCCTGATCGAGCCAGGATCTCCATTTTCAGTTGGTGATAGTCCGCTGCCGCTGCTGCAGGCAGGTCATAGTAGGCCTTTTGGGCTTCTCCACATAGAAAGGGGGCAAGAATACCAGCCCACTGGGCCAGGGGCCAAGCCTCACGCGCAGCTATCCTTTCAAAGGTCAGGAGGTAGGCCTCAATATCATCCTCAGCTGTCATCTTCTGTAAATGCCTGGTGGCCCGTAGTGTGCATGTTCCCTCAGGTACTGGGGCCTGGGGGTTCAGGGTCTTCAGGTGTGCCACCACCTCTCGCAAGAGAGCCCGATCCTGGTTGGCCTGGTTGATCAGCAACTGGTTGGTCTCCTGCTGAAGCCGTGTCGATTCCTGTAGGGTGGCCATCTGGACCCTGGTGGCCTCTTGCTGGGCTGCCGTGGCCTGTATGAGGGCCTTTACAACGTCTTCCATTGTGGTAAACAGAGGAAAAGAAATGTCCCCTCCCCTCTCGTGTCTTTTTTACTTTTTGGTGTCTCTCTCTCTCTCTCTCAGCCGCTGGGCACCCACGATCCCACTTCTGACACCACTGTGGCGCGGGCGGCTAGTCTAGCCCTCTTTTGGGTACGGTGCCCTCTTCGGCCACGACCACGGTGCACCGTGGGGAGGGCGAGCGGGGGGGGGGGGGCCCGGTCCCGCCCTCTGCCCCGGGCCCCGACCCAGGGACCCTGTGTGGAGTAGCCTTCAAATGTCCGTGACTTACTCCTTCCCTGGGTCGCCTCTCCTTGGCCCCACTGCTCGCCGTCTGCTTCCCAGAACTGTGTGGGGAGGGGTTCTCCCTCAGGCCTGTGCCTTGGGTCCCCGGCCGCAGCCAGACAGGTACCCCCCCGATCGTCTCTAGTACCTTTGTGGCCTTACTATGTGGCAGTGGTTGCTCCAAATCCTGTAGCCGCGCCGCTCCGCTCCGCTCCCTCTCCTAACTCCCTTCCAGCTGCCCCTGCCTGCCTGACAGGGAGGCTTTTAACTACTGGGAGCAAGCTCCTTGATTGGCCTCAGCTGGCCTAATTGGCCCAACTGCCCCAGAGTAGTCCCAGCTGGATCACCCAGGGAACAGGGATTTGCTCATTCTGGGGCTAATATAGACCCCCTCTACTACCCTCCTGTAGCCATCAGGTCTAACCCTGTCACAATGGACATGGACTCAAAACATCTTGACACGCACATAGGGTCAGCAAGAGGGGCTCAGACGCCCCAGACGGGTCAGTCTTCCCATCTCCCAGTTCATATGAGTGGGTCTCTGACCCTGCCCCCCACCACTGGAGAGGCAAGATCTGGGCACAAACTCACACAGGAGGGGAGAATATGGAGCTGACAGTGCCCATGCCCTTGCCCCATTCACCTCATGTCCTCCTTCCCACTGTCCCACCCCTCCACTCTTCCTAGCCACCAATCCTCCCCTCCCCTTGTCCCCAACCTCCTCTTTCCTTTACTACTGAGCCCCATTTATGCACTATAATAAAAAGAGATTGCTTTTCCATAATTTGGGGGACAAAACAAGAGATCTAAATAAGCCCTGTAATTCCAAAATATCGTATATTGATTGAAAAAGTCCTGTTTGATAGCCGTTTTAGAAAGACAAATAAAAGCACCGTACATCACTGCATCTTGGATTAACTTGTCCTGGAGTCCACAAGGGGAAAGCCAATTCTTGATTTAGTCTTCAGTGAGGCACAAGAGGTAACTGCAGCTGAGGTGTTCAGTAATTAAACTCTTGTAGGAAGGATAATACCAAAAGACCACACCATGGGAACAATTAAGTTTAAAAAGGAGAACTACACAAAAAGAGGATACCTATTATATGGACATTAAAAGGAGCTGTCATAAGGGTTAAATGTCTCTAAGCAGGCAGGGGAATATTTAATAAAACACCATAATAGGGGCAATCTAAATGTATACCCCAAATCATAAAACACAATAGGACCCCAAAAGAATGCCATGGTTAGGCAGCAGAGTAATGAAAATATGTCATGGGGTATTCACTCACTGCAAGTGGCACCTCCTCCTGGCTGCTCTGAAGATTAGCTCTCTTCCAGGTCTGAAGCCTCCTCTTGAGGTCTCCCCACCATCGGCCTCTCTTTCACACTGTAGCCCCTCTCTCACTTCAGTAGCTGAAGTTTCCTCTTCATGACTCAGCCCTCCAGACTGGTCACTATGGGGTTTCCCCCTTCTAAGGGGCAGAATCTTACTGGACCCAAAGTCCAGGCAGTGCCTCTCTTTCAGTGGCTGGTATGGGAACCCAGGCCTGGCCAACTACTCTGGGTTCCAGACCAGGGAACCAACAATATGCAGCCAAGGTCTGTACAATCAACAAACTTGCTGCTTCTCTCTGGGCTATTTTGTACTCACTTCCCACAGGGTCTCTTCTTCATCCTTCTATTTTATGGGTACACTTCTCCCTCATGACCGGGACCGGGACCAGGATCCCAGGGTCCTACTCTTTTCCTGGGTTCCCTCCTTCCCTCTCTAATGCATAGAGGATAGCTATAGACTTCCCCACTGCAACTCTTTCTGTTACCAGTTTCCTGGCTTTATACTAGCCCAGCCCATCCCTGCTCAGGTGAACTTCATCCTCAAGTCAGGGGGTGCTTCTCCAGCCTAATCCCCTCATGTGGAGCCTATTACACTAAGTGGCCCTTTCTGAGCTTTCTTAACCCTTTCAGGGTTGGTATACACCAATCACAAGGCATTAGAGGCAAAAAACAGCATCCTTTAAAATGTGGAAGTCAAAACATAGCAAGGATAATAAGAAGGAGCACACACCCTGGCAGGTTAAGAAAGACTTTGAGAAGCAATTTGCTAGAGATGCAAAAAACTAATAGTAAAAAAAGACCTCAGTACCTCAGAAGCAGGAAGCCTGCCAAACAGGTACTGGCGCCACTACATGACAAAGGTGCTGAAGGAGCACTCAAGAAAGACAAAGCCATTGCAGAGAAGCTAGTATGTAACCTATCGTTGAAACAAGCCTCTGTACCAAATGACTGGAAGGGTAACTAATGTAATGGCAAAAAGGGCTCTCCAGAGGTATCTTGGCAATTATAGTCTGGTAAGCCTAACTTCAGTGCTGGGCAAATTGGTTGAAACATCAGTACAGAACAGAATTGTCAGGCGCATGGATGAACACAATTTGTTGGGGGAAGAGTCAACATGGCTTTTGTAAAGGGAAATCATTCCACAACAATTTATTAGAATTATTTGAGGGTGTCAATAGGCATGTGGATAAGGATGATCTAGTCAACATAGCATAATTTGATTTTCAGAAAGTCTTTAATAAGGTCCCTCACCAAAGGCTCTTAAGGAAAGTAAGTAGTTATGGGGTAAGAGTTACAGGGATCAGTAACTGATTAAAAGACAGGAAACAAAGGATAGCAATAAATGATCAGTTTTCACAATGGAGAGAGGTACATAGTCGGGTCTTCCAAAGATCTGTAATGGAACCTGTGCAGTTCAACATATTACTTAAAGATCTGGAATACGGAGTGAACAGTGAATTGGCAAAATTTGCAGAGGAGTCAAAAATATTCAAGATAGTTAAGTCCAAAGCTCACTGCAAAGAGTTACAGTGGGATCTCACAAAAATGGTTAACTGAACTGTAGTACAGGTCAGCCAGGTGGCAGGTCTTGCCAGGGCAGTAGGTGTCAGCTGAGCACTGACAAATTCATATCTGATAAACAGACCAGTTCACCTGTGTGTTAGTATTCTTCAAGATCGGTGTTAAACTTGTAAAGATGCATTTAGTGTTTAGACTCTATAAAATGATTGTCTGTTGCTGCATGCATGAATCTTACTTGTAATGTCTGTGGTACCATGCTATAAGACAATGTGTATGTTTTGCCTTATAATTGTAAAAATGCCTGGTGTGAACTCAGACAGAAGGAGTGGTTTCCCCCTATCCTCCAAGGAGGACTATCAAGACTAAGTTGGCCATTGTGAAGCATCATAATACAAAGACTTTGATAATGGCCTATGTAGTGCAACGAGCAGGAGAGCACATCCCATCAGTTTGAATACTGAAAGAGGGAATATAGTGGGCAGGAAAATGTTCCATCTTTTTGCTGTTTGAACTCCCACAGAGCTGAAGCTAGGAAACAAAAGCAAAGATTCCCCAGTTTTAATCTGGGTTAGCCCTGCAAGACATTCAGTGGACAAATTACTACAATTCTGTCATTTTGTGGAGCCATAGACTAACTCATTTGTGTACATGTGTTGCCTTCTTTAGCTTGTAAATAACTTTCTTGTTGCTTTTTCTTAGTTAATAAATTCTTAGTTAATTTAAGATAGGAGTGGCTACCCACATTGTCTTTGGCATAAGATAGAAGGTACAAATTGACTGGGGTAAGTGACTGATCTCTTGGGACTGGGAGCAACCTGAATATTTTGTAATCTATGGTGTAAGTGACCATGTATCACAAAGTCCAACTTGCCTGAGTGGCAAGATATATTGGAGTACCCAAGGGGACTGTCTGTAACTCTATGGTGAGAATGACAAAGTGCTTTAGGAGTTCATATTTGTTACTGAGTTGGTGTAATCTAATTATGGAACATACAGCCAGTTTGAGGCATCTACCCTGCTTTTTGACAGTCTGCCTTGAGGTTGGCAATCATAGCCGTGAATCACTCCAGACAGCATGACATGGGCATCAAAAAGTCAGATGAAATTCAACATTAATAAATGCAAATATTGGAAAAAAATAATCCCAACTACACATATATAATGATGGGTCCTAAATTATCTGTTACTACTCAAGAAAGAGATCTTGGAAACATCATAAAAGTTCTCTGAAAACTTCAGCTCAATGCACAGATACAGTCATAAAGGCTAACAGAATATTAGGAACTCTTGTGAAAGGGATAGAAAATATCATAACACTGCTATATAAATTCATGCTGCACCCACAGCTTGAATACTTTGTGCAGTTCTGATCACCTCATCCCAAAAATGATATAGTGGAACTGGAAAAGGTCCAGAGAAGAACAGTAAACATGATCAAGACTATGAAACGGCTTCCATATGAGCAGAGAGAAAAAGATTAGAGCTGTTCATCTTAAAAAAGAGACAATTATGGGAGGGTATGATAGAGGTTCATAGAATCATGAATGGTATGGAAAACGTGAATAGAAAAGTGTTATTTACTCTTTCACACAATAAAAAAAAAACCAGAGGTCACCTGATGAAATTAATAGGCAGCAAGTTAAATACAAAGAAGAGGAAATACTTTTTCACACAACGCACATTTAACCTGTGGAACTCATTGCCAGGGGATGTTGTGATGGTTAAAAAATATAACTGGTTTAAAAAAAGAATTAGGTAAGTTAACAGAGGATAGATTGGTGAGGGATGCAGCCCCCTGTTTGGGGCAACGTTAAACCCCTGACTGCCGGAAGCCAGGAGGGGAAGATAGGAATGGATTTCACCAAAACTGCCCTGTTCTCTAAACTACCCCTGAAGCTGTTGTACAGGCCACTGTTGCAGACAGGGTACTGGGCTAGATGGATGATTGGTTTGACCCAATATGGCATATTCTTCTGTTCCTATGAAAACACTGATTTGCACTAAGAAAGGGAACACGCACACATATATTCAAGTATTGCTAATTTCATAATTATTGCATCTCTCACAAAAAACATCAATAACATGTGCCAATATGATTTGCATCATGCCATATAAATGTGTTGATTGTGTTGCATGTGCAATGCTAAAGTCATTCCCAAATATGTAAATATGACAAACAAGCTAATTTTACTCAGTACAGTGACATATTGCACTTAGCTTTACTTATGGCTTACATTTCATAGAATCAAAAGGCAATTTTTAATATTTTACTGGATTTGTAATCACAGAGTGTAACAATTTATATTCAGATGTATGCACACTGTTTTATTTTATCTGTATGGTGCATGGGCATAGAGAATGAATCTGTAATTCAGTTTCATTCTGGTCAGAAATTATGTGACAGCTCACTCACTGAGCTTCCCACTCCACTTCCCCCAACCCTGCAATTTTTTTGTGCTACCTTGTGCTGTTTCTGTAGGATGGCCATATTTATATGAATGTGAGCAGGGTATAAAGTTGGGCGGGGGGGTGGAGAGAAAATCTTGGTAATAATGCAATGATAAAAGGAAAATCAACATGACAATGCAAGCTATGAAGGTCTCAGAGGGCTTCACTAAATATTAATTAAATAAATACCAGTGCATCTCTATGAAATATGTAGATGTCATTATTTTACAAATGGATAAGCAGAGGCTTATAACAATAATTGTCCAAGGTCACAAACCATTCCGCTTGCAAAGGTGGGAATAGGATGCCTGTAGCATTGACCGACTCTGATTACACAAGTCCATAGCGTTTAATATGCTACAGCCCAGATTCCGATCTCTTTACACTGGTGTGTAAAGAGTAACTCCATTGACATCATGGGAATTATTCCTGACTTGGTGTGACTACGAGAAAAATCTGATCTTAACTGGTGAAAGTAGCATGCAATCAAAGAGCAACTCCCTGTCTCTGAACCATTTCTGACCAGCCATTTTCCGCCTTCCAAACTGCACGTATTTCAGACTGTGCACTGTTCAAAAGGACAGGAAATTGGTGTATACTAGTGGTGAGGAAGAACATTTCTTGTAGCTATCTTTTAATTGTGTGTGTTCTCCCAAGTCCTTTTCCTCCATATTTACACCCCACTGTATTGCAGCACAGATGAGGAAAGGAGTCCAAGTGGCTGACGCGTGGTCAGTCTGAAAACAGAAATAAATTTATGGGAAAAGAAAGTAATTCGATTTTAACAGCTCAATAGAGCTCATGCACAGTACAAATAAATAACATTGTAATTACTGTTTATGAGGCAGTAAGGTGATAAATCATATATAAGCCTGTGATAGCAACTCATAATTAGGGAGTTGAATTTTCATGCACTAAACCTGTTGTGTCTCATTCAAATCCTTCCACAGTGCATGCAGGAGTGTGCTGAATACATAGAGTGAACCTTAGAGTAACAGACAAAAATAAGTTGCTTAACTGAGGTTGTTCTCTAAAAGAAGGTGGAGCAGAATTGAACTCAATCCTTGTATATATATTTGGGATTATCTCATAAAACAGAATCTTGTCAAATCAGTGTATTCTCTTATACAGCTTTCTCAATGTAAAGAGCAGGTCTGTTGTTTAAGAAGATATCATTTTCACAATCATTTCTATGTTAGAAAACTGAGAAGTCATATGAAATAGAGCAATCAGGCAAAATTGCATGGTTAAAAAGGCATACGTCATTTTTTGAAATAAAAAGTTGGCATCAATTCTGTTAGAAAAGCCCAATATCAGAAGTGTAATATGGATTTTGGAAGTGAAAAAAAATCCTGTGTTGATTCCTTCTCTTGACTCAATTCTTATCTATTTAGTCCTTAATCCTGAACACAATTATGCACCTGCTTAACTTCACACACAGAAATAGTCTAATTAAAGTAACTGAGGCCTTACGGCATAAATTTATTAGGGCAATGACCTCTCTTGATATATCTGTAAAGGACTGAGAATACTTTTGGGTGTTACATAAAAATAATTGTTGATACTATTAGATGCCCATTCTAGGGATTTTAATGTACCCTTGTAGCTCCCTGAAATTTATCCAATGGAAACCTTGCATAAAATATGCAATGTAGGTTTTGTATGTTGATCCCTTCAGAAAAGAGCCACAAGAATGATTCAAGGTCTGGAAAACCTGGCTTATAGTGACAGATTTAAGAAGCTCCAACTATTTAGTTTATCCAAGGGAAGATTAAGAGGCGATTTGACAATGAGATTTCTGAAAGTAGACAATCTAGTACAAAAAAGCATAAGGAGATCCAGTGGTTGGATGCTGTAGCTGGATAAATTCAGTCTAGAAATAAGGCACACATTTTTAACAGTGAGGTTAACCATTAGAACAAAATGGTGGATTCTCCAGTACTCAAAGTCATGAAATCAAGACTGAATAACTTCAAACAGAAGTTATGGTCTTTAAGGGGAAATTACTGGATGAGGTTCTGTGCTCTGTGTTATGTAAGACATCAGGCTAGACAAATTATAATGTCCCTTCTGACCTTAACATCCAAAGTTCAACACAAATAAATAAATAAGCTGACTCCAGTCAATCAAAAGTAACCCCATTTTTCCCCCTTTAGATTATTTGGCATATGAATAGTGTCATAGGAAAGCTCAGGGCCCTCCTAAATTATGACTTGAGTATGTAGTTCCTTGAGGCAGTTTATTTCGAGCAGCTCGGAGAAGTGTCAGTCACCCTAAGGCTCCCGAGGACTTCTACCTTACAGACTCACATCACTCAGTTTTATACAGTATTCAGACAAAGAGAACAAAGAAAAAGATGACATATTACGGTACATTTCCATTAGCTCAACCTTTTCTACACTAAGATATACTAAGAAAGTCCTCTATATTGCTAATTGAACAGGGCCCCTGGTTACCATAACAACTATCTTTTGGAGCTAGCTAGCGATGTCCCGTTATCTACTGACAGCTGCAAAAACCTGCAACATCTGCAAAATGTACCTGTTTCAAGGCTAAGAAAGCTACTAAAAATCCAAGATGGAATCTTTAGCATACAAGATGGAGTCCTAAAAGCTTAATACAAAATAGAATATATAACTTGATAAGAAAGTAGAATACAAAATGGAGTATATAAAAACTTTTCCTTCCACAATAGTATTTAAATTGTAGGGAAAAACACATATTAAAAATTATCAGGCCTCAATGTCTCAAACCCTACGTGGCAAAACTTATATCAGAGCACTTATATTCATTTATATTTTCAATATTTCTTTAATTGCAAAGTAACATCCACTGTTTGTTTATATTTACCAATCCGTCAGATATCAACAATTATCGTACAATTTAAAATCTCATTTCTTGCCAATATTTTAATATTACTTACAACAAACGGAGCCATTTATTGAACAACTAAATTGCTATTTATATTTACTCTGCATAGTATATTAATTCCTGTGCAGTCTGGTTATATGTCAATAAACATATAATTACAGCTACTACCAAAGGTGTGAATGACATGGGAACAGCTGGTGAGTGTTTTCTGATACCATAAACAATTTACGATATCTGTGAAGGGGCGACAAAGAAAGGAATTAACAACACTCAGAGAAACCTATGTCAGAGATTTTCAATTAGGTCCCACTTAGACAATGGAATCTGCTAGGGTGAAGTCTTCCACCCACACATGGGGCCCAAATGTAGTCAATGGAGCTCATCCAGCACAAGTGTCTCCCCGTGTGGATCTAGACTGGAGCTTTATAAAAGACTATGACTTCAATATTTTTATGATTTTCCATCTAGTTCCTTCAAAGTTCTTGAGAGTGGAATTCCTGGTATGGTGAAAAGGAGATTCTATTCCTATATCTACTTGCCTAGGGATTACGGGCTCAGTCTTGTGAAGTGCTGAGCATTCTGATCCTGATCCAACAAAGCACATGTTTAAGCTTAAGCTCATGAGTATTTAAATTTATTTCAGTAGAACTACTCACATGCTTCAATTTAAACAGGTGGTTAAGTGTTTTGTCGGATCACTCTTAGTATCCAAGTTGCCCAGTGGAGGGGGGAAGCTTTCACATATAGGTGATCAATTACCATAAATCTGACAGAGGGTAACAATGTCACTGATTATATGAACCAACAGGCATCTTTGGCTTAATGATTGTCTTTGAGATGGATCCTGGCAAGTACATCTGAAATAACCAGATATTGCCAAAGTGTCATGGGAAAATGAAATCTCAGGGGAATGTATCAGAAAATAAAATGATGACTATTTCCATGTGAAATTCAGTGCATAAATATTTACCATTTATACACAGCACTAGCTTTGAGATTCACCTGACTTCAGGTTCTATTACAAAAGTTTCAAACACTTCTAATATTTATAGGGTTCCCACACTAACATTTCTAGTTACAAGTTTGTTAAAAATGATTAATTTCTGTTCAATTTTAGTTATAGATAGTGAGATGGAACATACTGCCATTGTAGTAAGAAGTGAGAGCTTAAGGCCTGTAAAACAGGCTAAACTCCTAAGTGGAAAAAAAACAAGTGAACAGAAGTATAAGTGGAAAAAAACAAGCTAGCTAAAATTGGCACAGGAAAGTGCTGTCAAAATATTAAATTATGTAGCAGGTATAGAAGGTACCAAAATACCAACTCCCTAAAATAACTATTTAATGAATAGAAATAACTAAAAAGTAATAAATGGGATTGTTTTGCCCAAATCAGCCAATTAACAGAAAAAGATGGTATTAAACTATGTAAAGAGGGTGGCAACTACCTACTTCAAAAGGGGCAGGACAAAATTGTATGCAACAATGCATAAAAAAGGGTGTCAAAGAAAATAATGTTGTCTGGTCTAGGGGATAACAGAAAGTCCCGCCGTTGGGCCATGGCCATTGTAACGCCACCTATACAAAACTGACCCAGAAATACTCTGTAGGTCATTTCTTATTGTGCCACACGAATAAACCTGGCCTTGGTGCCTTCGTTGCTCAGCTAATCCGTGGTCGTGTCGATTCATTCAATCGTGAGAGCCGTCTCGGTTTCCTGATCAGAGCTGGGACAGCATCTGCACAGGGACATACGCACACAGCCTACACTGATAAACACCGGTGGCCAACACACCGTACCACAGCCATAACAACATTTTACTTATATAATGAGAAAACATTTGCAGTACTTATATGTTGTTGGAAACGTCAGAAGTAAGGGTCATATACAAAGAATAAGATTGGACAGACTGGGATAATACGTGACATGTATGTTGCCATGCTGACTTGTCCTTGTGTAAACTTGCTCAATAATGCTTATAGCTCCTGTGTAGAGTAAAGGTGATGTTTTGACCACGAAATGTATCTAAGTTGGAGGATATTATATAGATAAGAGAAAGTTATCAATACAACAGATATACAAAATGTACTGCCAAAAGGCAATTAAGGAAAAACAGGAAAGTCCCTTCATTGAGTAAGAGGTAAATGGCCACGTCAACATGCATGATCAGTGCATGATCAATGAGGAAAAAACGAGCATTAGAAAAGAGATGTAACATAAAAATAGCACGAACAACAAAAGTTATGTAAATTGAACCTTCTACATGCATATTGTATGAGATATATAAAACTCACTGCTTAATGTTGATTAAAGGAAAGATATGGTTCTATAATTTGGATAGGTATAAATACTCTAGAATGTAATGCAGTAGTTGGAGAAATCCATCATGAGCTGCATACATCACAGCAGAAGATAACCAATGACTATATATTTCTCTATATCTGTCATTATCCATTGCTTTTATAGTAATTGTAAGTGCAAGTTATTGTTTTGGTTCATATAAAGGTTTGAATTAATAAACCTGAATGTCTGCCTCTCATGTATTAAGCTACACCCAACAATGTCTAGTGCACTTAGTTTCAAAATGTTTTAAAGGATTTTTACAGCAAGGTTGCTAAAAAAATTTACACAAAATTTGTCGCTCTTTATATTTAACATTCGTTATTTTACCCAGCTGAAAACTTCCTCTATGGTTGACTTAATGATAAAATACCTACAAATAAGCTTCTTGTGCAAAGATGCATTAGACTTTAAAATTTCCACAAAAGAGACATATGGCTTTTTTTCAATTATCTGTGGAAGCCTGCAATTTGCCATGATTATTTCAGCAAAACTATACATCAAAGTTTATGCTATTCCTATTTGTCTGCAGTAAAATTCCTCTAGTTTATACAGTATTTTGCATTTAATTCTAAGAATTAAAAGACCAAAAGGAATCTAAAATAAACTCCTATGAGAAAACTGACAGAGGAATAAAAATATCTTCCAAAACACTTCTCCCCCTTTTGTGGTCCCTTAGGAATCATGCCGTCTGTCTACAAATGTTGAGCCTTTTTGTGAAGAAGAATAGATTTCCCATCATGAAAACCGTTGAACACAATATGCTGTAGCTTTGCATTAAACTGAAATGGTTTCCACAGTGTGAAATTCATATGACTTCCTTGTATTTTGAAACAGCAACTTGGCTCATTCAGATTAGTTCTAATGATAACATGTATTACAGGGGTTATTATAGGCATTATCTACTTTATTGAACACATGAATTTTAATTATTTAATTAAGAACCTACGTGTTGTATTATCTATAGTGTAAATTATTGCTGCCTTCAGTTGTGATAATTTGCAAAACATTAATTCATGTAAAGTAATTATTTCTGGTGGGTTTTGTGTTTTTTTTTTTTTTTTGGGGGGGGGGGGGTTGGGGGTGGGGAGGGAAAGAGAAATAAATACACAGTTTAAAATCTTTCCTACTGTGTTTTATTCACATACCACATACATCTATAAGAGTGCCTGAGGAAAAATGAGTGTCCAGTCAGGCAAACTCTTACTACCAAAGGTAATACTTATTACAATGAGTAATCAATGGTACTATTCATGGTATTAAGCATTATCCGTGGTAGTAAAAATTGGCAGGGCTGGGTCCTGAACAAAAATACTGAAAGTCACAGAAGTCAAACTATACCACAAATATAGTTAACATATTACAGGTTGTAGATTTTTAGAAACCAAGATGTTAATGTGCGCTACTTGGGGAACAGAATGGACTTAATACATGTGCTATTCTGCCATTCAGACTGGAATTGAAATAGTAATTAAAAGCCACAACATTACTCTTAAAAACCCCATCTTGGCTAACAGGTTATACATATATTCAGTTATTTTTGGTTACATGCACTCCAGTGCAAAGATCCCCTACAGGTCTTTAAGGAAGCTTTGCCATTTACTTTTAATGGACTCAGGATCTGGCCATGAAAGTGGCACTTTTATGGTGCACTGTGCTCTGGGATGAATTTCACCCCATTAGCAGAAAAAAGTTACTAACCTGTTCAGTAACTGTTGTTCTTCAAGATGTCTTGCGTGTGTCCACTCCTCTCTTGGTATCTGTACAACCAGTGTACGGCCATCAAACTTTTTCCCTCAGGGGTACCTGTTGGGAGGCTAAAGTGCCCTATGTTGCTGTGTGCCACTGAATGAAGGTATAAAAGGCAGGGCCTCCCCTAGTGCAATCATTTCCTTCTTTCTGGAATGCTGATGTAGAAGGGCAGGAGGGCAGTGTGTAGAATGGACATGTGCAACCCATCTCAAAGAACAACAGTTACAGAAGTGGTTAGTAACGGTTTTTCCTTCTTTTGGTAATAGTACACATGCATCCCACTCTTGGTGACACACACCATGAAAACAGGAAGTGGGATCAGATTCTATTTAAACAAAGAGATTGTAGATCAACCTGTCCAACTCTAGAATAATCTCTGGAATTTTGAGCAACAGCATAACGGGAGGTAAATATACGGATTGAAGACCAGGCTGCTGCTTTACAAATATACACAGTTGGAACACGTGCCAGAAAAGCCTCTGAGGCCAATTGTGATCTTGTCGAATGAACTGTGACTTTGTTTGGTGGGATGACATTAGCCAGGTCCTAGTACATGCATATACAGGAGGCTATCCAAGAAGAAATGTTTTGGGTGGAGACTGATTGTCCTTTTATTCTGTCTCTCACTGCTACAAACAGGTGGGAGGACTTACGGAAGTACCTGGTCTGTCCATGTAGAATGCCAGGGCTCTTCTGAGGTCTTGAGTACGTAAACACTTTTCTTTTCACTGCTCAAATGTGGCTTCTGGTTGAATGCAGGGGAAAAAAATGGCTGGTTAATATGAAATGACACCACTTTGGGACAAATCTTGGAGGAGAGAGCAGGTAAATCTTGTCCTTAAAGAATATTATATAGGGAGGCCTGACATTCCTACTGTTCTGGCCAAGGTGATGGCCACCAAAAATGTCACTTTCATTGATATATGCAGCAGAAAGCAAGTAGCCAAAGGATCAAATGGAGGACCCATAAAATCTTGACAAAATTAAGTTTAGATTCCACTGGGGAATAGGGTCTTGCACCTGAAAATACTATTTGAACCTTTGGACATGTGAGAGAAAATGGTGATTATCAACTTTTAGGGTGGAACATTGAAATAACTTTCAAATATACTTTGACCAAACTAGCAGCCAAACCTTGATGTTTCAGGTGCAATAACTAGTCCAGAATATGTTGAACTGAACAACAGATTGGCGATACTACATACTGGCTAGACTAGATGGAAAAACGTTTCCACTTTGAGAGGAAAGTAGCTCTTGTAGAAGGATTTCTATTATTTAGCACAGTCCTATGAACATGTTTTGAGCAAGACCACTCTCTAATATCTAGCTATAGAGAATCTATTCAGTTAAGTGAAGGGAGTGTAGTCTTTGGTGAAGTAGGTGACTATGATTTTGCAAGATTAAGTGTAAGTGCAGTGGAAGTGAGATCTCAGGTTTCACAGACAGTGCCAACAGAGGGGAAAATCAATGCTGATGGACCCACCCTGTGCTGGTCCCATCTTATCTTCAGTAATATCTTGTGAATGAGCAGAACTGGGAAAGAACATAGTGGCAACTGCCTAACCATAGTGTATAGGAGATTTTGGCAAACTAGCAAAAAACCTGGACCACTACTGATAATTGGAATATCAATTATCATGCTTATTGCCAAAAAAGCAGCTAAATCAGTAGGTCTTAGCAGCTCTCTGCAACAGTCTTAACATATGTAAGCAAGAAGCCAGGAGGGGAGGGAGTCGATGGGGGAGCCTGACCCTCTGTCCTTCCTGATAAGACCTCTGTTGAAATTGCTGATGAATGTGTTTTGGAAAAAGAGGAAGCTTATCTATATCTGCTCTTTGGGATGCGTTTGTCAGGGAACTCAAGACATGCAAACTCTGCAAAAACACATCTGTCTAAGTAATGGTTGGGGGAAACCTCTTGCTTAAACTTTGAAGTTGTTTGCTTAACACGTTTTTTTTTTTTAATTGACAAATTATTGTTTCACTAACTCAATAAATAAGGAGAGAAAGTATGGGGTGGGCAGACTCTTCATGGACACAATTTAGGTTCCCCAAGGGTAACTGAAAGACAGGCCAATCAGAAGACTGCCGCTGTACCACTTAAGAGCCACACCAATTTTGGTGATTATTGAGGGTTGGCGGTGTTTTACTAACCTGTTGTAGATGTGTGTAAATACTCGAGACTAAGTAAAGTATAGCTTTAATTGAGAGCACTCTTGTGTTGTACTGTTTGTGCCATTCATCTATCGGTTGGACGGTTGTGTCTCCATTGATTTTTTTGCTGACACCATCTCACACAGAGTAGAGTTACCAAGAGTTTTGGGCTGAACCCCCCCAGGAAACAACAGTAGTAAAAACACATCCATTAGAGAAGTTAGTCTGTGACCTTGTAGGGAACAGAACTGCTGACATTTTCTGTTGGTCTTTGTCATAAATAGGTCTACTTAGGGAAACCACCACCAATGGCAAATGTATCTATCCACATCTGGATAAAAAGACCACTCTTGGTAACCTGTAAATGATTTGCTCAGATAGTCTGCTAGATCGTTTCGGATATCCAGTACGTAAGATGCTTCTAGGTCTATCAAGTTGGCAATGCAGAGCTCCCAGAGCAGACTTGCTTTTGGACCGAGAGCATAGTCCTTTCCAGCTTGTGTAGGCCCCAGCACTGTGATGTAGGCCTGAACCAGAGCAGGCCCAGACCATGGGTATGTATTTGAAGCTTAAGGGTTAATCCTCACACTGAGAAAGAACAAAACTAGGCTTTATAGGTAGGGATGTTCCGGACACATTGATTGTTTGTTCATGCCACCCCAGGCTCCACTATGATAGTTGAATGCTTGAATATATGAGTGGGAACATCCTGCCTAAATATTTTATGATTTAACATTTCTGACACATTGGGGCCCTGTTTGTAAACATCTACGTATGAAAGTTTGGGAACATCCTGTAATCTAATTGTGATCATTTACAAGTGAAGGAAAGTGCCCAATGCATATCAGGAATGTGGTTGATGTGTAAATCATGGGGCAATGAGAGGCAAATAAGATTTTTTTTATTTCCTTTTAGTAAAATTGGTGTTAATAAAATTGGTGTAGGTATAAGGACTTTATTATGTTAGTAAGTAAGTATACGATAATGTAGCAATGTAATGGGATAAGAATGTAATGATTCTTAGAAAGTATGAATGAGGAGTGAATGCAGTTTGAGTCTGCTGAGATAAAACGGTGAGGAAGTAATTGCTCAGGTAATGGTTCTCAGCCTCCAAGGGTAGGAGAGAGAGAAGATGCTTTTGTTTAAAGAACTTTTACAACCCAGATGGTCGAAGATCAAGATAACCCTGGAAAACAGGGGAGTCAACACCCAAGGTCAGGAACAAGACACTGTGAAACAGGAATGAAAGATTAATGGGAAAGCTGTCACACTTGCAATATCAAATGTAATTGACGATTACATCAAACAAGGAGACTATCTGACATGACAAAATTCATAGACCCGAATGGGGATGGATAAGTATAAAATTGGGGAGAAGAAACCTGGACTTTGGGCTCGTTCTGCAAACCCCAAGGAGCATCGTTTTAGGCAATTGCTTTTTCAAATATTTTCTGTATTCATAATAAACGCAGCATACTGTCTTGTCCCCTGAATAATATCCTACTGTTTATTTCATAAGTGTAACACTTGTTGAGATAGAACTTGATCTGCACTAGAAACACTTGGCATGTCAAAAAGCTTTCAGCTTTCTGATTTTGATGTATAATGGTAAGTCCTCCAAGGCCTCAAACATTTCAAGCTGTTGTGACAAGGTGAGTTTTCATATCTATCAATTGATTGAATTGCCTGAAACCTCAAGTCCAGAAGAAAAGTTCTGGCTTGAGTTGAGTCCAGTCCCAATAAACTCTATCCTCTGGACCAAGGAGAGGAGAAACATCTCTGCATTGATTAGTGGTCCCAAAGCATTGATTTTTAACTGGATTGGGGATAAATGGAACAGTACCAGCACCCTGGATCAGCCTTTTACTTGACAGTTGTACAGGTAGAGGTAAATTTAAACCCCTGATCATTTGAGAAATTCTGCTACTACTGTCACACGTTTTGTGAAAACCCTGTGAGATACTGAGAGGCCTAATATGGTAGTACAGTGAATTGGTACTTATTTTGATTTACCCAGAAATCTGAGATACTTCCTGTGAGATTGGCTGATTAGCACATGGAAGTAGGCATTTTTTATGTCAAGGGCAGTGTACCAAACCCCAGGATCCAAGGAGGGATTATGGAAGCTAGGGTGACTATGCAAAATTTTATTTTTTTAGATAATTTGTTAAGTTGACTCAAGTCTAAAATTGGTCTGAAACCCACCCCCTCTTTGCTTTTCGAATTAGGAAATAGTGGAAATAAAACCCTTTTTCTCTGAGACAGCATGGAACTCCTCTAAGGAGAAAAGAGATTGTACCTCTTGGAGGATGAGCTCCTTGTAAGAGTGATCTCTGGAGGAAATGGGAAGGGAGAGTGGGGTAGAAACAAACTGGAGAGTTTCTCTCAACAGCACAGTGCTTAGGACCCTTTGGTCTGAAGTAATTCAGGAGCAAAGACCAAGGAAGTGAGACAGAGTATTTGTAAAGGTGGGGGAATTTGTGTCTGGAGAGAGAGACACTGGTATGGTGTCCTTGACAGGGCCATCAAAATGACTGTTTGGCACTTCCTTGATGCCTTGAAAGACCCAGAGCTGGAGCTGAAGCAGCAGCAAAGGCCTAAGCCTAGAAACGTTTGGACTTCCTGACAAAGAGGTAAAGTGCAAAAATGGTGCATCTGCTGAGGTCAATAGTGCTTTCTGACTTAGGTGGACATGTATAAACTCAAGGAATTTTAAGTAGCTCTTGAATCCTTAAGGACATGGAGCTTGCTGTCCATCTGGTCTGAGGACAGAGAAGGACCCTCAAAAGGCAAGTTTTGAATAGTATTCTGGACTTCATAGGGGAGACCAGAAGACTGTCTGGATCTCTGAATGGACACAGCAGAAGCCAGGGCTCTTGCTACTGAGTCTGCCATGTTTAGTAGCAAGAACATCACAGCATAAGGTACTGATCTGCCCTTTTTCACCAGGGAAGAGAACTCTTGCCTAGTGTTCTCCAGAAGCAGTTCTTTGAACTTTTCCATTGACCCCCATAATTTAAAATCATGCTACCCAAGCAGAGCCTGATGGTCAGCAATTCAAAGCTGAAATCCCCCAATTGAATAAATCTTCTTACGAAACAAGTCCAATCTATTTGTGTCTTTTGATTTCGGAGTGGTAGCCTGATGCCCTGTCATCATCTCTTATTAGATGATGTAACAACTAACTGCCTTATATGTGGATGGAAGTAAAGATATTCAAAGTCTTGGGAGGGCACATAGTACTTTCTCTGTTTGCTTTGAGATGGGAAGCAATGAAGATGGGGTCTGCCATCGTGTCTATATAGGCTCTTATATCGCCTTAGTAATTAGCAGTGCCATCCTAGAGAGACATGTCATTGATAAATTGTCAGTCAAGCAATGTGAACACTTCCTGATCTCCTTAACCTGCATGCCCAAAGTCTGAAGCCACCCCCTACCATTTCCTGATGAACTTTAAAATCAGCAGGAAATGGTAAAGCTGCCTGTGAGGAAACCACCTCATTCCAAGAGGATGAGAAGGAAGCTAAGACTGGAAATGATTGACTCTCTTCCTTTTCCAGAGGCTGTACCTCTGTTTCTAGAACATCATCTTGATGCTTGCCACTGGGCCCAGGACTGGACGCAGGAGTCAGGGCAGCTTGGTGTGTGGACTCCCGCCAACTTAGAAGAGGGCACTGAGTTGTCATGACAAGGGAAGAATATAGAAGCTGGGAAAAAACTCCAGGAGTTCCAAAAAGGCCAGTGATATGAGGCATGATCCCAGTGACCTCCTAGCCATAATCCAATGGTACTTCCCATTGTGAGGCTGTGATGGTAAGTGGAGAGGAGGATCTACAAAGAGACCAGTGGGTTCTGCTCTGGGTTTGAGATATAAGATCCCACCTCCAAGTCTGACGATGAAGATTCCCCTCCCTCTAACCATGGAGGAGCTGCTCCAATGGGTGTCTGGGACCAGCATTGAGAACCTGGTGATGGATGGAATGTCACCATCATTGCTGTCTTCCCCTTAGATGGTATCATCAGGCTGAACATCTGGGAAGAAAGCAGCTAGAGTGACACCGCAAGTTCCATTTTTGGTGTTGATGCCGGATGGGCTAATGGTACTGAGGAATCTGACTCCTACACTGCTGGCGACATTGGCACCAAAAGACGGAGTAAATTCCTTGATGCTGTAAACACCTTCGGGATAGTAAGCATGGAGACTTCATTTTGCTGCTGTGTCAATAAAATTGACAGTGCCGCTTCTGGCACCAGGCACCATGGTTCCCTCTACGGTGCTGGAGCCAACTGTGCTGACTTAGGCACTGATTTGGAGGAGGAGTGCTTAGATTTCAGATGTACTCTACTTGACTTCTTCTGCCCTTTCTACCAGACTTGAAGGGTAGAGATCTTCTCCTGGTCAGAGCCTCTTTGGAAGACTTATGTTTCTTCCTTGCCATGAGTGAAGGAGATCAGTGCTGGGCCTCCAACAATGCTGGAGACATGCTTCTCACTGAAATTGCAGCACTCAGAAGACAGTCAGACCAGGATGGCTCTGACAGTGATCTGAGTGCTGCATCCATCAGCAGGAATGTCAGCCTCCCCTGTCTATCCTTCTTCGTTCTAGGCTTGAATTCCTGCTAAATCTGGTAGTGCCATTTCACGTGTGCTTCACCCAGGCACCTAAGATGATGACTGTGAGGGTTGCTCACCAACATAGGCTTTGAGCAAGAAGCACACACCTTAAAGCCTGGTGATCAGGGTATGCCTCAACGCAGGCAGCAGAACCCAAAAATTGGGGAAAACAACACCATCATTTTTTTAAAACCAAACTAAAATTACTAAACTAGCTATATCATATACAGAGCTGAGAGAAAGGGTTCTGGCAATGAACAAGCTTTCCAATGACCATCATGATGGGGGCTATGGGCAGCTCTGCCTTTTATACCCGCATACAGTGGTGTGCAGCGGCAGAGGGTGCTTGAGTTTCCCAATGGGTACTGCTGAGAGGAAAAGTTTCTGACTGCTGTGCTCTGGGTGCATAGATACCAAGAGTGGAATGCACTATTATTTTTATTCCAGATGAAGTATGTGTGGTGAACAGTGAAGTTTCTGACTGAGTCTAGTTAAAATGTAAAGAACAATTCACCTTCAAACATCCCTCAGTCTTCAAGCCATACAGCAGGAATTTTTTTTAACCTCATTTTGAATTGCTTTTGTATTAACCTAGATAGGCAAACACTATACTTGTCTTCGAACACTGAATCTCAAAAAAAGTTCATGCTTCCTCAAAATGCCAGTACCAGTATCTATACAGGTTTAATTTGATCCATTATGTGTAGTCCTTGATCTTTAATCTAAAATGATTACATGGAAGATTTTGTGCCTTGCACAGAACTTATTTATGCAAAATGCAGAGTCAGCTGTCTCAAAGTGAGTGATGTTATGAGCCCACAGTATATCTACAAACAAATATTCCCTTAGGTCCCTCCCCCACAAAAGGGATTGTGAAGAATGAGATAGATATGTTTAGCAAAGGCCAGTAAAATTCACTCTCTCTTCATGAATCACTGCTCTGCATGCCATAGCAAGGATCCATTCTGTAAATACAAAAAGACATTTTACATGAGGTTTAATTATGTAGAAGATAACTAAAGATACTCTATCTCCTTCCATATCCTGCATGTATAAGCATTTGAGAAAAAACAGATGGGAAACTATTTAAATCCTACTTAAGACAAAACATTTAAACACAAGCTTATTGATGTATATGACAACAGGAGAAACTACAATACTGACACTGTGGTGTATAGAACAATGATACAGAGAAGGTGCCATTAATACATGCTGCTTTTGCTACTTCACATTGATTCTGAATTTTCCATGTCTCTTGCTTTAAAAATAGCAAGATACCTGCAGGGTAAATATCAGAATATAAGTAGAGCAGTAGGCAACATTAAATGTGAAAATGTACACACCATGGTATTTCATGCATCTGATGAAGTGGGCTGTAGCCCATGAAAGCTTAAGCCCGCAGGAATTTGTTAGTCTTTAACGTGCTACAGGACTCTCATTGTTTTTGCAGTATACAGACAAACACAGCTTCCCCTCTGTAACTTTTCACCATGGTATTTATCTTTACCATTGTATTTACAGTATTCTTGATACACAGAGTGAGAAATATTGTGATAAATGTACCTACTGTGGTATCTGGCACCCACACGTAACCTGGGGTAAGAAATATTTTTATTTACACCCTGATTATAGATGATTCTGAAAATGGTTTACATTTTCAAAGTGGTACCTGAGGCTAGTGGCAGTCATTGGTGTTATTGAGAGTTGCATACTGCAAATATAGTTGCTCTGGGTAGGACCAGAGTCTGATCTCAGTTACATGGGTGTTACTTAACTGAGGTCAGAATAACTGTCTCAGTAGTGTATTATGGTCAAGTAGGAAAGCACCATTTGATGGCATCTTACCTGTCTTCAGTTCAGAGCTGCTTTATGGGTTTATGTGCCCTAGAAAGAGAAACAAGTAAATTCTAATTTAACTTTCTTAAATCGACTATTTAGAAGACTAACTTTTCTTCAAATGTGGCAGTTTTAAATAAATATTATGAACCAAATTCTTCATGTAGTTACCCTGGAGGAAATCTGGAGTAACTCCACTGAAGACAATCATTATTCATGGTGAAATGAGTAAGAGCAGAATCTGGCCCTACATCTTCACAGAAATTAACAATTCCTTTTCCATCTTTTTTTTCCCTTACCTGCACAATGTTTTGATCAGGTATCCCAAAGAACTCCAAAAGTGGCTTACTCAGAAGCTGGTTTTCCTACAGATCAAAGAGTTAAAACCATTTTAATGAGCATGTTCAAATTTATTGTTGTCTTAAAAATGTGTGTAGTTTCCCTACAAATGTTTAATCTGTTTGTAAGCATTTTTCAATGAATGCATTTCTAAGAATCTATTTGTCTGTGCCCAGTTGCTCATAAAGCACACTGCAGGTGTTGCCAATTTTGTCCTGAATTAATACGACCGCATTGTGCTCTAATTGGTGAAACTCAAACTTCACTTTGTTCACCATACAGATGTCCCCTTTCTTTATGAATATCTTCACAACAGATGCACTTGTGCCTAGAATTAAACTACAGATGGACCCAAACTGGGACACTTCATCTGAACCCCTTTGAAATTTCTCAAAATTCAGATTAGATCCAATCCAAACTTTATGACTGAATCCTCCTTCTCTAAAGAGATGCAAACTGAAATATCAGCCCTGAAATCCCAGAAACTTTGGAGAAGTTTGACTCCAACCCATCTCTAAAACAGAGCGAGCTGCATGAAAGTGAAAATGGCTTCCATAAAGGAAAGTGATACTAAGTGTTGACAAGTCACAATTTTATTGTAAATCTCATAATATTTGGTGATTTTCTTTAAGCCTCCCCACCTGGAGTCAGTGGAGGCAATATTGCCGAGAGGATAGGGCACTGAACTGGAACTTAGGAATCCTGGGTTCTGTTCCTGCTCTGCCACTGGCCTGCTGGGTGACCTTGAGCAAGTCATTTCACCTCCCTCTGTCTCAGTTTCCTCATGTGTGAAATGGGGATTATGTAAAGAGCTTTGAGATCTACTGATGAAAAGGGCTGTATAAGAGCTAGGTATTATAATATCAGCTTTCATTTTTTTAAATTAAAGCAAGTTTTTTATCTTCTCATACATGCAGAGAAAAGCCAGAATATTCCTTGCAGGTTCAAAAAACAGAAGGGAAATAAAGAAAACTTCCTGTCCCGCCCACCAATATTTTATGATTTTTAAGTCAATTTCATGATTTTGGAGGGTTGACTGGTGATGTTTTTAATGCCCCAAGTTGATGATACTGAGTACATCTCACCCTACTAGAATTTTTTGAAGGAGACTTAACTCCAGCTTGCTTTTTAAACTTCATACATAGGGCCACTACTTTGCCAGGCTAGCTTTGGAATTTGATACTTAACAGGTTAATTTAAAAGAACTTGTTATATCAAAAAAATAGTACTCTCTCAGCTATTTGGAATAAAGCCCTTACCTATGTTGGAACCACATGTGCTCCTTCCTGTTGCATGGACCACGACACAACACAATATTAGAAGTGACTGGATTCCACCTTCAGACCAGGAATTGTTTTCTTTATCCCAAGCACTGGAGAAAGCCGCAGAAGAAGCCATGCTGGTAGGAATCCACAGAATCAGAACTAGAAAAGCCCTAGACCAGCAGAGAGGCAAAGAAGAATGAAACATCATTAGGAAGAATGATTAGAGGAAATAGGTACAGACCTATAGCAAAGCAGCTGCAGCGGTTAATACAGCTGTCTGAAAAACTGATTTTTCAGTTCACTTGACTGTAGTAAAAAAAAAATCTCGTTTCAGGTTGAACTAAATATTTTGTTTCATTTTTGAGATTTTTAAACTGCTTAATTTTTTAAAATAAAATATAAGTAATTTTTTTAAATGAAAAGACGAGTCTAATCAAAAATCAAAATTTCAATTTTTGGGGTTTTTTTTTAAACCAAGACAATATGATGAATTCAATATGTGTTTACAAAATGTTCCGATCAACCTGAGTTTGCATTTCTCATCATAAAAGTGTGTTGGCCAAAAACTTCACCCAGTTCTAGCAAGGAGGTTATGAAAAGAAAGAGTCAACTCCTCAGGGAGGGAAAAGAAAAACAAAGGTCCTGAAGCAGTAAAACCAGGCTTTGGGGAGATGAGGTGTAAAAATAGCAAAACAGGGTTTGTAAAGGAACAAAAAGCTAATGTAACTATGGTTCTCCATAATGCCCCAATATGCTTTTAGCTTTGTTTTTTAATCAGATTGGCGTTAATGGGTAGTCCATTTTTAGCAGTTTGTTGTGGCATCTGCACTTGATAACTGAAGTGGGGAATTCCAAGTCCATTTCCTCATAAATACCAGACAAGACGACAAATTCTGATGAGACTCAACCCAGCCCCAGTTGAAATCAATGAGCCAGAAACAATGAAGAAACTATTTGATGCATATTTTAGTGGGAAAACTAGGCAACAATAACAAAGCTACTGTATCTAGTACAGGCTTTCAAATAGCTGGCAAAGGGAGAAACAATATAATTGGTACTGGGAGTAAAATGTACTAGCTTCAGTTCTAATTGATGTCAATAGCCTAACTCCCATTGACACCAATGGAAGCAAGATCTCACCCTTAAAAGCACACCAAGGTAAGTATTTGAGTTAAATAAGCATGGGTCACGGAGTTTAGGCATTATCCTGTTATCATTTACACCAGTGCAAATCAGGAATAACTTCTAAGGTTATTGGTGTTACACTGGCATAAATGTGATCCAACTGAAAAGAAAATCAGGTCAGAATTGTCAGTCTAAAGCCAAACTTACCCCAAATTCAGATGTATTTGGATCCAGAGTTTTGATCCAGGCCTATCTCCAGAGCTCATGTTTGAAATGCAAGGCCATAAGGTTTTTTGCTCCAGGCAGCATATTCACAGTTTAGGTGATGCCTTTTGTCTCTATTTTTGTATGTGACTACAGATTGTTAAAGTTTATCCCACCTTCTGTTTTTTGCTCAATACAATTGCTGTCTCATCAGTTCTTTTTAACTAATTTTGTACTTCTCTTTTGGCAGGAAGACTTTCTTTCTTTACCTTCAGGGTGACTGAGTAAATGGCTGAAGTTAGTCAGCCATGTAAAATGCAAAGTTTGAGCTTGGCACAAGAACCCTGGGAAATAAAACGAAACAAAACAACCTGATGATCATCAGGTGACATTTTGCTTCCAACAAGAAACATGAATTAAAGGCTTATCAAAAATGCAAAAACATGAGTCATAGGGATGGAACTTGATGGTAAATTTTATATAGATATCTTTAACTCTTCCATTGTTCTTCTCTAAGAACTCATCAGCTATGTATCTTATTCACAGTGACTTGTACAGCTATTGACAAGCAGTCAGCCGTTTGAATACCATTATGCCTATTATGTTCAGTATAGAGTGCAAAACCATGTTAATTGCCTCTCCTGTATCTTGCAGAACATTAATTTCCTTCTGTTGAACAGTTCTCTAATTGTGTTAGTACTATCAGCAACAAAGTCTTTCACTTTATTACTGAAGCTGCAGTTTCACATTGCAGTATTGTCTGTATGATGTGAAGGCTGATAATTGATACATAAGAGAAACATACAACACCTAACTGGGTGTGCTTAACAAGGAGGAAAGTAATTTACCCTGTTTTTAAAATGCTGACTAGTAGACAATGTCTATTGTTAATTTCTTTGGTGACTATTAGGCACTTTCCAACATTTTAAAAATACAGCATTAGAAACTAAAAACTTTTCAACACAATGCTTTGATTCATCAAATTTCCAGTTACACATTTTCAATTAATAGACTCTTCAACAAACGTAACAGCACAGTACCCAAACATGTCATATGGCAAGACATCATATGAAGAATCATATTCAGCCCCTGTGTAAGCTCCTTCAAATTCCCATTGATTTAAACAGGAATTACTCATACTTCAGGGCTGAATTCAGTCCACAGTTTCATCTATCTCAAGAGCCCCTACAGTTATATTTAAAAGAAATCAAACTACATGGACAGTGTAAATGGAAACTTCTTTTGTAAGCAAAGAAAACATTTCCCATTGTATTATAAAACGTAATGCCCATGCTAGCAAATATGAAATTAGAACATGTCACAATAGTCAGTCAGGAAATTCAGCACAGTAAACAATGCTGCAGCTGAAGAGTAATTTCAAGGACATGGAAAGAAAGAGATCAGGTTACTTTTCTGCTTTGCTTGTGAAACCAGGAGGAGGGTGAGAATAGAAAGTCAATACCTTGTTCATTAAGCATTAAAAGAAGCTACATATTGTACCACTTAGACTAGAATGAGTGATGCAAGGATGGAGTACTTAGAAACAATTTCAACACATTTTCTTAAAAACACCAGGGCCTACTAGAATCCTAAATGATTTATGTAAGGACTCAAAAGCAATACAGATCTTGAAAACTTAATGGATAAGACAGCTTGTGAATGGCAATTCCATAGTTTCACATAAATTTTTTCACTCTATCTAGGTATTTTAGAAAAAATATAGGGCTGAGATCAGTCATTTCTGCTTCTCAAGAGAATTAGCTACAATCTAACTGTGCTTTTGAAATATAGCTCCAGCAAACATTCATCATCGTAAAGAAACCTAGAAGTCATAAGGACAACGATCACTCCAACAAGGTATATGCAACTGGAAGAAAGGGATATGATTTCTGAATGTTTTAGTGATTAAAATAACCATTCTTGATCATTGCTGAAATATGAGCTTTCATGTTTAACTCCAGGTCAAAAATGGATCTTCACCGAACTGTAAACTTTATTAATCTGTTTGGAATAAGTTTCATTATTGGTGGGCCTCCAATGCACATAAAGAATCCTCAAGATGTTTTCCATGCATCCTAAAAATACCTCCATCTTGTCCAGGAGGAACTGCAACCAAATGTCTTACTACCACCCTGCAACTTTGGCCAAGACAGAATTGCCCAAATTGGATGTGGTGGCTATGTCGACCTGGGTATTCTCACTGTATAGACTTTCATGCCAATTCCTTAGATGGCTTCATATTTACATTCAACAACTATGATAGCTAAACTGACCCTTGTAGGAGACCCTGTGCAATGTTCATTGTGCTAGATGAATATTATTCATTACCATTCTCTGAAACATATCTATGAGAAAGTAGTCACTGAGGTAATCTGTTCCATTCACCTTTGTTAGATCATGTAGTTTACTGAGCAATACCTTGCAATCAATTATATCAAAAACAGATGGTCAAAAATAACATAGGAAAAATTGTCCACAATGCACACTATCCACAATGCACACTAATGACATGACATAATACATTCCCACAGCAGGTCCTTCATCACCATCATCATGGCAAAACCAAGAGGTATGTAGTCTCTTTGAAAATTGACCACCACTCAGACTGATCTCTGGCTATATCTTTGAGATAGTCTGACTGTTATATTCGTATTCAGTTACGTCCATCACTGGCAATGTTATCATACCACTGAAGCTTTTGGCATTCATGAGATTGCTGTCCATGTAGCAGCATTCTTCAATAAACAAACTTCAGAATTTGTTGGTCTTCCTTTCCAATAGTATGTCCTTACCAAGAGAGCCACCTGAACTAAACCAGTGCTGACAGAGGGTGGTTGCTGGGTTCTGCTTTGAATAGCCTCATTTCTGATCCTGTCCTTCCACTTAATATGGAGTAACTGACAAAGACAAGAATGAAAAACTCGTGCCAGGTTGAAAGATGTCATAAAATCTTATATTGTTTATATAGCCCTGGAGCTGCTCAGTCACAAGTTTATTGATTATCTTTCCCTAAATAGAAGGCTATATCTTCAATATTAAGAGAGTATCCTGAGTAGAGATTCAATTATGGCATATTTCAGCCCAACAGGCATTTTGTTCTTTAAAAAAAAAAAAAGGTTTTGGAAGTGTTGAAAAAGGATAAAATTAAAGTTTTGTATAGAACAAGTTGGAAAATATTTTTCCCCCAGTGGAAAAATTTTGAAGAAAAATTTGTTTAGTTGAAACCCAATTTTCTAGCAAAAAAAGGTTTGTTGGAAAATTTTCAGCCAGCCTTAATTTTGTATAATTGCAGAGTAGAAGTTCCCAGTATGGAGTACTTTTAGACTTTTCTGTTTACTGTTTGGATTCAAAAAATGAAAAGAAAAAAACCCCTGTAACTTCTCTCACACTAACTTGTTGTGGGATCAGTCTCCCCTCTCTTCCTTCAAGTAAGTTCTGCATCTCTTAAGGAAATTGATGTGCATCAGAAAGGCTGAAGTCTATTGACTTTTACCAGAATTGTTGGTTGCTGGGTTCTACTTTGAAGATTATTTTGGAAGAACAGGGAGCCCTGCTTTGGGGAAGAAGTGGCTCTCATGCCATGTCTGGATGCTGGCAAACATGAAGGGTTTTATAAGTTGGAAGAACAGATGGGGCTAAGCTTTGGGGCCTTGAGGTTTTAAGCATCTGATGTTATCCCGTCTTTGATTTACATGCCTGCAGCTGAATTCGCAGTGAAAGTTGCAGGTGTTCCAAGTAGTGGAATGAAGAGACACTCCCTGCTCTGAGTGATCACAGAGGTGTTTTCTGAACTACTGAAGGTTCTGGTCAGTCTCTATCTACAGTACCTCAAGGAGGGACAGAGGTGTGGACTTTCTCCTGTGCCTTCTGTTCAGTACAGCTATCTCAATGTAGGAGGTTTATGGATGTATGCTGGAACAGAAGAAATGAATTAGGGTTGTGGGTTCAAGACACAATAGTGCATATTGGACACAGGGAGGCTAGGTCAGGATTTAACTTTCTTTTGATGCACTGAATGATTTAATAGAAATTACCTCCAAAGCCACTACTGCAGCTACCAGCCATAGGAAAAGTGAACTTGTGTCCCTTTTCAGTCATGAATACTCCAATATCTAACTTTGTGCTGATCAGTGTTGGAGTTTAAGAGTCCTAAGTTTTACTACATATGTATAACAGTTCACATATGCAGCAACACAGTGACAAACAGCAAAGACGCCACAATGATAGCTTCCGGGGTTACTCTAGGCCAGGGGTAGTCAACTATTTTTTGTCAAGATCTAAATTTCTTGGTCAAAGTATAGTCAAGGTCCAGACTCCAGAGAAACATTTTTCACACCTCAATAAATGATGATAATAATAAGTAAATAAAAAGAATTTGTGGCCCACTCTAAAGCATCTGGCATTCCCAATTTGGCCCACTTCTATTTACTACACCTGCTCTAGGCTGTGTGGACAGACAGCACCCAGAGGGCCATTTATATGTAATCTTATCTTGTCAAGAGCGAGATCATGTCCAAACAAATCAAAATATGTTTTTGCAAAATGACAGCATTGTGGTGTATTGAAACTCTCAACATTGTATGCTGTCACTTTAAATTTGAGAGGTTTTTTCCTGGTCCTGCTTGAACACAGATGACTCTGTGGGGAAGTGTGAGATCTGAGTCTAGCAGAGTCAGTCTGCAGCCAGATGGCCTAGAGTAAGGTGAGGTGAGTTGTGCCTCTGTTTAGGGAGCAGCCTGTTTTGTCTCTCTCTGTATTTGGGTTTGTGGTGTGTTATAGTTCTGAATTCTAAGAAATAAAGTCATGTTTTATTGCAACCTTTCAGCAAGAAATATGTATTATTTTATCTAACAACTCTGTGTACACACTGTGAAATACAGAAAGTGTCACATCACCACCACAACAGCACATGAAAGCCAACAGCAAAAAATCCTCTGACCTTATTAGTACAACAGTGTACATCTAGTCACTAAATAATGGCTGTTAGTAGCTCTGGCTTCAACGCTGTCTTCTCTTCAGAAAAACTAATATCAGCATTAGCACCTCCACAAATGAAAAGACTAATTCAATGAACCACTTTTTCATAGCCCTGAGGGTATTTTTTTGGAACGTAGTGGGGAAAATCAAGTTGCCAATACACCTATATATTCTATGAGGTTTTTCTGTCCTCCACTCGGCACTATAAAGAGAAGAGAAAGCACATCCTGAAACAGGGGAGAAAGGTCTCTGCAACCATCCAAAAGGTTGTGAAAGGGACCCATGTGCTGAACCCTGGTCCACAAGAACCTTTTGAACTAATCGGTTCCACCCTGTCACACAGTGACCTGCTAACAATTGTTATGATAGAAGCTGAGCCCTGATAGAGGAATCCAATCCAGGAATCTGACTGGCAGAAGCTTGGGGGTCCGGATTGGTTCACAGCTTGTATAGAAACGCAGCATAGGAACCGGAAGTTGGCTATGCAACTAGGATCCTCCTTGTTCTGTACTGTGTGCCTTCTGCTCCTGCTCCCTAAGCTTGACTTCCTGGTATCCTGACCTGGCCCAAATCTGGTTACTGATTTGTGGTTCTTCACTCAAATTTATCGCCTGATTCTGGTAACCTGGTTCTGCTTACTTCCTAACACTCAAGTTTATGTTTGCTCTCTTGGATACTGACCTGGCCTGACAATTGACTCCTGCTCCAACCACAAGGTCAGCTTGCCCACATCCCGGTCATGAAAGATTGCTCTGTTCAGAAGGACCAAACAAATGTTAGAAACTTTTTGTTGCCAGGGATACACAATGAAATCTGTTATTTTCAGAATCACTTAAAAGGTACCATTGGGAAGTATTGCATACCTAAATGATCATTTAGACAATTCTCAAAGAACCACTAATTCATCGTATTTACAAACAATATTTTTATAGGTAATATTCTGTGTTTCTGTTCTGCTGGTTTTATTACATTATTAAGGACACATGTCTGAAAGCAGAATCTGTAATTTTAAGAATTCACTTGTTCCTGACATGTACTCGTCTCTTGAAGTCGTAATGTTATATTTGTGAGGTCATAATTTCCAAAGCAATCAACTTACAATGTAAAAAACATTCTTATACACTTCAAGTGAGTAATATGAAAGTAAAAGCAGAGGAATGCTAAAAAAATACTTGGGACCAAGTTTGTACTTACTTATATTGGTGCAAATCCACTAACTTTACTGGAATTACAAGGTTGACACACAGCAGCATTTTAACCTTATTTTGATTTAAATGTCCCTAATAATAGCATTTATCCAGAAGAATTACAAAAATGCTTTGCAGACTTTACAACATATATTTATTCTATAAACTCTAGGCTCTTTCCCAAATAAGTGTTAATGAAATTGACAATTTATACATTATATTTAAAAGTCAAGCAAAAATTTGTGGAAGTAACAAGATGTGTAACTAACTTTCCCTGCTCAGTCTCTTCATTATTTGTCCCATCTCTCCATTCTTTATTCTTAGCATATACACAACATGCCTCATGTGACACGTTACTAGGATTCATCACCAAATTTGGTCCACTGGCTGGATTATTAGCTTCCCTGGCTTGGGCTGTTTACTGATGGGAAGTGTGATGTGAACGTTGATCCATGCCCCCAATTCTTTATAGAGAGGGTAAGCTTATAGGAACAGAAATTTATCTTCTCACAGTAAAGGGCCCATCACTCTGTTGATGCCATATACATAACTGTAATCAACAAAGAGACAATGACTCGGGTATGGCTGAGAAGCATACAGCGCAAATCAGGAGAGTATGTGTGCATTCACATGCTCTCCTATACTCCTGGGCCAGCTGGTCATTGTACGTAAGTAAGTACAGTGTGAGGGCTTACGCCAGTGCCAAGGAGCAAATATAGTAGCTGAGGATTATAGTGAAGCTCTGGACACAATCTCTTTTGCCCCTGCCATCTTCACTGCACATTTGTCAGAGAGAGTAAAATTGTGCAGGAGTCAGTATGCTAGCTTTATTGTACTAGAAGACCTCCCTCTACTGTGGTTACCCTCGTATGGTCACTGAAGTGAGGCAGAGTGGCCTCCTTCCGAGACTGAAAGCGAGGAACCACTACACTCACCCTGGTAGGCATAGCCAAACCAGCCCTGCCCCCCATGCCAGAAGTGCAGGAGAGGGACAGGAAGTATAAAGGGAGGGCCCTTCAGCTCAGTTGGGACCAAGCCAGGGAAGATGGCAGACATCTTGAGCCCTCCACAGATTCTGGACGAGGCACCAAGCTGTGCCACAACCTGCCACCAGGAGATCGAGAGTGGAGAGGAGTTACTGGAACTGCCATCGGCTGTCTATCTCGAAGCGTCTGGAGACTCCCAGACTACAGAACCTTGCCAATGGAGGGTGGTAGGAACTAGCTGAGGGGAAACAGCTTCCCCACCGACTCAGTGGAAGGACCACCCCCTACAAGCAGTGCCCTGGGCTGGGACCCAGTGGAGTAGGGAGGGCCTGAGTCTTCCTACTCCCTTCTCCACCAATCCCACAGCTGAGGATTGGGTGCACACCGCACACTCCCCTTAGGCCTGAAGGCCGGCGACCATGCTTATTGCTCTGCCCCACTTAGAGGGTCAGAGCCCAGACTGTGTTTGTCATCTGCCTTTGCCAGGAGGATAGGCTAGAGACTGCTTACTTCTCTGCCCCACTCAGAGGGTCAGAGCCGTAGACTGCTAAGTGATTGTTTGTTGCATGACGCAGTGAGGTAGAATGGCCTCCCTCCAAGCCTGAGGGACCACTACACTCATGTATGTGCAAGACCAACAAGGCAGTGCAAAACAGCTTAAGCACAAGAAGAAAGAATAACCATCAACTGCAGCCACCTCCGTGTAGTAGTGGTTGCAGCCACTCTGCGCCAGCAACAATAGAGAAAAGGTTTTTTGGATAGAATTGTTAAGAATACTCTGGTTTAGCCAAATTTTTATGGGGAATTTTTGTAGATTAGAATATATTTATTGTTTTGCAGTAAAGCCATCATTCATTTGGGCTCTCTTCACATTTTCTTTCCTTTCCATCTGTGCTGGTTTGCAAGCCCCATATTTTGCTTTGAGACAAATGAGCCCCAATATTCTGAGATCAATATTCAAAATTACTGAGGTTTACTTGTAAAATCATAAATTTGTCAAACTATAAAGCGTCTCAGATTCACTTTGAGCCGTGTCCAGGTTTGCTCAAACGATCTGCAAAACTTAACAAATATTTAGAAACAAATGTGATCTCAGTTTGCTACAAAATATGAAACTAGGAAGTTGCTGGGTTATGCAATCAACTTTTTATATAGTGTCAGTAACCACCACTATTCTCAGAAAAATAAATTAGGAAGGCCTGAGAGCCACTAGTTTTTGGCCCCTTGCAATATCAGCATATTAAATGGGTAGGATAGCCCCTAACTGATCCTAACAGATGAGTTTTGCTCAATGCTACAGAAAGGGGAAAATCCTTAAGAACCTTGACAATATGTCCTGGGGGAAAATATCTTTGGCCTCTCTGATCTGTTGATCAGCTCAACTTGTACATGTGAGTTAAAATAATTATACATAACTGGAATAAAGAGTAAAAGAGTAAATCAGTAAGTAATTGCTAATTAATACCTCCAGATACCATTGCTAACCAAGAACAACCTTTTTCTCCTTGAATCTTGGTATGGCGGATTCTGCTGAAGAAAGCAAAACACCAACCAAAAAAGACCCTTCCCCGTATTTAATTCTAAATTTGGAGGGTTAAGAAAGGTTTCCAAGTATATACACATTTTGTAAAATAGGTTTTGGGACCTCAGTTTTAATGTGATAGGAAATGAGTATTTATTAAACAAAATGTTTTTTTCGCTCCAAATTGTTCCACAAAATGTCAGTGGGATATTAAACAATATTCAGTTTGTGTTCATTATATTAAAATATAGCTGGGGTTTTTTGTTTATTATTTGTATTACAATAGCTCCTAGGAACCTCAACTGTGATTGGGTCCCCACTCTTCGGTGTGCTGTATAAACACACGATGAGAGAGAGTTCTTGCTACAAACACCCAAAAAACTTACAGTCTAGACAAGCAAGAGAAAGGGTGGGAGTGGAAACAGATGCAGAGCAATGGCCAGGATCACACAGCTGGTCAGTGGCAGAGCCAGAACAGAACCAAGGCCTCCTGAGTCCCAATCCACCTTGTCCACTATGTCATGCTACTTCCCATAAAGTTTTATGCAAGGTATGGTATTCTGGACTAATAAGTGGTTCAGTGTTCTGAACAGAGGACAAACAAGTACTTCCTGAGTCTCCATATCACTTCTAAAAACATTGGTGGTTTTGGGGAAGTAATTAACTCAGCTGGTTAAAATGGGAACAGGATCTAAACCCTTGTATTCATTTTGTACCATCTTACCAATGAGGTCTTTCAAAAACTATTACAACTTTCAGTTTTGCCCACCTCTTCTGGGTATACTAGACATTCACTCTGCATAATGGTGGAACAGACATTAACATTATTTCTTGACCAGGAAAATATTAATTTAAACTAAGTGGTCCAAATGTATCCCTGTTCTATTTCCATTGACTTGAACAGGGTTCTAGCAGTCAAATTTGGCTCAGTCTCCTTAAAAAGCTTTCTAACTTTGAATATGAAAGTGCTATATACATGCATAGGGCCAGAACCTCTGAAGATGAAAATCAATATAGTTTCAATGACAGAAGTAGATCTGGATAGATTTATATCACCTAAGGATCTGTTCAATTGTCTTTAAAATTTCATGTCTATTTCACAACTACACATGATTTCAGAGATATTGGTTGGCAGCCTACTGTTATTCATCCTGTTTACCTTTCAGAACTCCAGGACAATACTAATTAATTTTGAATCTGAACTGATTAAGATAGTCTCTAGTACTAAGAAATCAAAGGTAATGATGTACATTCTGAGTGTCAGATGGTATATTAAAGCACTCTCTCTTTTACACATAAGTATTCATTAAGTTACTTTCCCTATTTTATGGAGCTTCATTTTGCATCTCATTTTGTAATCATCTTATTTCCTCCTTCAATGATTTTTGCCTTTAAGGTACTAAGGAATGCCAAACATTTACAACAATAAATGCTTAACTCCCCCACCTATGGAGGTTTCAAAGGGCTTTTACGCATTCCCGAGAGCCAGATTGTGCTTTGAAAGTACAGGTCCATTTTGGTGTAGTGCAGCTTCACACCATTCTAGTATGTGAAGAATTCAGCACCTTCCATATCACCATGGAGCCAGAGGAAACATGGCTCCTGAATATCCCACAAAATAGTGCAGAATAATACTTCCTCTGCAGCCACAAGGGCCTAGGGTCACATCCTTGCAGAACATAGGAACTGCAGTGGTTCCTGGCTTAAGGCATATGGTGGGAAAGTAGCCTTTTTTTCCTTCTCTCCCTTGTGATTGCACACAAAGGCCAATCACAATCTGGCCCTCTATTTGCCCCTCTCTCTGGTCAGTGTCCCTCAGATACTAAGAGCCACATAAGTGACAAGTTTTGCATGTGGTAGCAAACAATTAGCCATGAAGGGGTTAATTGCCATGCTGAGCTACGACAAACAGGTGTTCAAATAAGTCAGATGGATTAAAAAACAACCAGTAGTCTTGATCTGTACTTACCAAAAGCCTAATTTAACTCCCACTGAAATCTTTTCATTGACTTTATTGGGTGTTGGAGCAGGCCCCAGAACCCAGTTTACCCAAGGGACAGTTACTTAGGAAAATGCTTATCCTTTTAGTTTCAGGTATATTTTAACTCCATTAACTAAAGTTTTCACTCTGCTTTAGGTTATTCATGGTATATTATCATTTCTGTTTCTCTTCTATCACCACCTCAGGAGGTTACAGAGAATCCACCATTTACACTAGTTTAAACTTGCAAGGAATGGAAACCTTCCCTTATGAGAGGAGACTCAAAGAACTTGTCTTGTTTAGTCTAATCAAAAGGCAGCAGAGGGGATATATGATTGCTCTCTTTAAATACTGATAAATACCAGGGAGGGAGAGGAGTTATTTACATTAAGTGCCAATGTGGACACAAGTACAAATGGATTTAAGCTGGCCATCAAGAAGTTTAGGCTTGAAATTAAGCAAAAGTTTCTAAGAATCTGTGATGGGATCCCAGAGTACAACCTAGAACTGTGGGATGACTGTGCCCCCTTAACTCTCCAGGCTGGGCAGACTCTTACAATGTTGTGTTAGTGACAAGCAGCCAAACCCTCCAGGTGCTATGGTCACTCAGCCACCAACATACAGAGACACACACTCAGCTAGGTTATATGAATTCTCTCTAAGTCACTCATGAATCATACACAGGAAAACACCAGCAAATCCTCCAACCTTGCTTCCCAGAAGTATACAGTCTTACACTGCTCAGGATCTTCTCTTGAACAACACAAGCTCATTAATTAGTTTGCCACTTTGTCAAAGGATAGTGGACATGCGACAGCATTTGTAATCTGAGCAGATTCCTCCAGCACTTTAGACAAACTCACTGGTAAGGATAAAACATAAAATAAATGTATTAACTAGAGAAAGATATATTTTAAGTAATTGTAAGTGATAGGCATACAGGTTAGAGACAGTTACCTAAGAAAATAAAAAGTAAGCATGTATTCTAAATCCTAAACTTTCAGACTAAGCAAGACGTGAATCAAATGGCTTTTTTCACCCAACTGGACATTGCAGGCAGATTACAGTTCTTAATACGTAGGCTGAATTTCCTTCTCAACCTGGGACCAATCTCCTCAGTTCAAAGTCTTTGTCTTCTCAGAATTCTTGTTGCCTTCAGAGTAGGTGAGGGAGGAGGGAGTTGGACTCATGATGCCACGTCCCTTATTTTATACTCTAAATTCATATTCCGGGAAAGATATTGGCCCAGGAATGTCTTGGTGGGCCTTGCTGAGTCACAGAGGTGGGCAATCCTTATTGTGTGGTCCTTGAGCAACTGCCTCTTACAGAATTGTCAATCTCTTGTTTACAGTTCCCCTGCTGGTGAATGGCTCATGATGGTCGCTTAAAGCCCGTTTGGGTGTTCTTGTTACTAGAGAGCTAGCAATGGACATCTCCCAAACTCACAACATATTTCAAAAACAACCATATGGCAAAATCTCATAAGTTCATACACACCAACGATATGCATATTTTGACAGAACAGTGAGTTTCAGCAGATCATGCATGTCCTTTCCTATGGTATCTTACATGGCATGCCTTGTATGAAATACCACAACCATATGCAAATGATGAATATGGGGGTTACAGGATGCTCTTTTGAGGTACAACATATCACGTCATCAGAGGAATGAAGTTCTGGAACAGCCTTTCAAGGGAAGCAATAGAAGCAAAAAAACCTAACTGGCTTCAAGACAGAGCTTGTTAAGTTTATGGAGGGTATGGTATGATGAGACTGCCTACAATGGCATGTAGCTGCAACTGCTAGCAGCAAATATCTCCAGTTGCCAGTGACGGGACGCTAGATGGGAAGGGCTCTGAGTTACTACAAATAATTATTTCCCAGGTGTCCAGCTGTGGATCTTGCCCACATGCTCAGGCTCTAACATATCAACATATTTGGGGTCAGGAAGAAATTTTTCCCTGGGTAAGACTGGCAAAGACCCTGGGTTCTATTTGCTTTCTGCAGCAGGGGACATGGGTCATTTGCAGGTTTAAACGAGGGTAAATGGTGGATATTCTGTACCTTAAAGTCTTTAAATAATGATTTGAGAACTTCTGTAATAGACCCCTAACCTCTGTCTGAGTTACTGAAGTGGGTGGGTGAGGTTCTGTGGCCTGTGATGTGCAGGAGGTCAGACTAGATGATCATGATGGTCCCTTCTGACTTGAAAGTCTATAAGTCTCACCAGATCATATACTTCCGTTATGGTTTCCAGCTCCAGAATGCAGTTTAGAAACCATTCAGCTTCATTCAAAAGATACCTGGGATGTCATGCAGATGCCAGTTCTCTCACATTAATTTCAATGTTACTTCATCAGGCTCGTTAAATCTTGCACACTCTCTATTGTACCACTTCAGTCCTCTCAAATTGTCTTCCAAATTTTTTCCAGACCTCTTCCATACCATTTTCCCTAAACCACTGATGGAACTTTTTCAGCTCTCTTCTCCACAGGGATTTAGAATTAGTCACTCTTTTTTAGTCACTCATTTTTAGTCACTCTTTATAAAGTAGCTCTCCCTTTATAGTTCTCCATTTCATCGATATCAAGACCTCTTTTTCTCAGCTTCCTAAGGCATCTGTCATCACTTCAATGCTTGCCTGTTGACGGAGTATCTCTAATCATTCTTTATGTGCCACAATAAGCGTCTGCAATTTCACAAGCTTTTCTGATTGTCTCTCACCCCTTGCCCATAATATTAAAGTAATGTCAAGGAAAGCGAAACTGAGTTTAAAAGAACTACCAAACATTTTGACATACTAGACAATGTGTAGTGAATAACTTATCCAAGGAGCTTCGACCTCACTACCAATAGAGACCCACTTATTACATTGGCAATTCAAAACTGCCAAGTGATTAGATACATAAGAGAAATTTTAAATTTTAGCTAACAGCAGCTAAACACAAATGGGGGGAAATTAAGACAGCCATCCAAAATTGTAGGAAACACTGAGTGATGCAGATTCTTGGGTTCCTTTAATCTCCCTCTGATTGCCAACAACTGTTTGCACTAACAGATTTCAAATGTATTCATCCAAGACCAATTGCTCATAACATGGCATCTTTTCAGTGCCTAGGTCACTGCTTCTCATATGTTCATACTTATGTTATAATATACAATCAAGGGATCTTTTTAAAAAGTGTTCTTACCAACAAGTCATCTTTCCATAAATTACAGCTTAATAAGAAACCCAAATGACCTCTAATATAGAAACCTTTATAGAATTATGGGAGCTATAAAAATCCTAGGGGCTTTTTTGTTGTGTTTTCCTTCCTCTTCCTGTGTTTCCAATTCCCATTATTATACCACATTCCTATCATTTGAATAAGTTGTTATTACAAGCCCTGTGTGTTAAACTGTGATCACCACTACCAATAAAAGCATTAGAGAACATTTATATTGTGGGATATTGTACTTTTCTAACATATGAATTAATGTATTCATTTACATTCATTGCTTGTGATTTCATTCATCATGAAGAAAAGTAAAGTCTTTTCAACAGTTTATTACACCATCAATATCTTCTAAGCTAAATCTGATTTTTTACACATTATATAACAGTAATGTTATATAAATTGCGATTAATATTATTTTTTACAAAATAAAAAACTATTTTATTTCATAATAATACTGACTTTTTTTTAGCCACACTCAAATAGGAATAGGAGAGCATGTTTTGTGCAATGGACTGGAACTCAGGAAATTTGGGTTTAGTTCCTGCCTCAGTCACAGATTTCCTGTGTGATCTTGGACAAGTCACTTACAGGGAAATTTTCAAAGGCATAAATAGCAGTGAGATGCTTTACTTCCATTGATACTAACTCGGAACTAAGAACCTGTCATTTCTGTCCCTGAAAATCTCCCCCTTACTCTACTTTTTGCCTCAGCGCCCCATCTATAAAATGGCAACAACTCTTCCCTGTCTCACAGGGGTGCTGTGAGGATAATATCCATTGATGATTATGAGGTGCTCAGATACTATGCTGAGGAGGTCTATATAGGTATGTAACTCGAAGGGTTAGTTTGTACAGCCTTTAGTCTGTAATGAGAACTTACTCACACAAGGAGTTCTCTTGGGGCCAGATGCAATACATCCGAGGTTGCTGAGGGAGTTGGCTGATGTGATTGTAAAGCCATTGGCCTTTATCTCAGAAAACTCATGGTGATTGGGGGAGGTTCCCAACAATTGTAAAAAGGCAAATATGTTGCCCATCTTCAAAAAAGGGAAGGAGGAGGATCCAGGGAACCACAGACCAGTCAGCATCACCTCAATCCCCGGAAAAATCATGGAGCAGATTCTCAAGGAATCCATTCTGAGGCATTTGGAAGAGAGGAAGGTGATCAGGAACAGTCAACATGGATTCACGGATTCATGATTGACCAACCTGATTGCCTTCTATGATGAGATGACTGGCTTGGTGGATGTGGGGAAGCAGTGTACATGATTTATCTTGACTTTAGGAAAGCTTTGAATACAGTCTCCCACAGTATTCTTGCCAGCAAGTTAAAGAAGTATGGGTTGAATGAATGGACTATAAGGTGGATAGAAAGCTGGCTAGATTGTTGGGCTCAAAGGGTAGTGATCAGTGGCTCAATGTCAACTTGGCAGCCACGAAGAAGCAGAGTGTCCCAGGAGTCAGTCTTGGGGCAGGTTTTGTTCAACATCTTTATTAATGATCTAGGGGATGGAGTGGATTGCACCTTCAGCAAGTTTGCAGATGACACTAAGCTGGGTAACCTGGGGGTTACAGTTGACAAAAAGCTGGATATGAGTCAACAGTGTGTCCTTATTGCCAAGAAGGCTAATGGCATTTTGGGTTGCATTAGTAGAAGCATTGCCATCAGATCGAGGGAAGTGACTATTCCCATCTATTCGGCACTGGTGAGGCCTCATTTGGAGTATTGTGTCCAGTTTTGGGCCCCCCACTATAGGAAGTATGTGGACAAATTGGAGAGAGTCCAGCGAAGGGCAACACAAATGATTAGAGGGCTTTAGCACATGACTTATGAGGAGAGGCTGAGGGAACTAGGCTTGTTTAGTCTGCAGAAGAGCGAGGGGGGATTTGATAGTAGTCTGAATGGGGGTTCCAGAGAGGATGGAGCTAGGTTGTTCTCAGGGGTGGCAGATGACAGAAAAAGGAGCAATGAACTCAAGTTGCACTGGGGGAGATTTGGCTTGGATATTGGGTGGGAAAAATTCACAAGGAGGGTGGTGAAGTACTAGAATGGGTTACCTAGCGAGGTGGTGGAATCTCCATCCTTAGAGGAGGAGATCTACTTCTTGGAGCTCAGGACATGTATAGATAAAATGAGAAAGGCCAAAAGCCAAGAGAGTTGGACCTTGCAAAGTGAATTAAAACCAATAGTAAAAGGTTCTATAGCCATATAAAGAGGAAGAAAACCAAGAAAGAAGAAGTGGGACGGAAGATGGGGTGGAGGTTAAGGACAATGGAGGCATGGCCGAATATAAACAAATACCTTGCTTCCATTTTTAAGGAGGCTAATGATGATCTTGGGGATATGATAGGGTGGCTAATGGGAATGAGGATATGGAGGTGGAAATTACCATAGCCAAGGCAGAAGCCAAACTCAAACAGCTTAATGGATCTAAATCAGGGGGTGAGGGGCGGATAATCTCCATCCAAGAATATTAAAGGAATTAGCAAATGAAATTGCATACCCATTAGCAAGGATTTTTAACGAATCTGTCAAATCAGGGGCTGTACCGTATGACTGGAGAATTGTTCATATAGTTCCTATTTTTAAAAAAGGGAAAAAAGTGATCCAGGTAACTACAGGCCTGTTATTTTTACCTCAGTAGTATGTAGGGTCTTGGAAAAAAAATTGAAAAAAAAATAGTTAAGGACATTGAGGTTAACAGTAATTGGGATAAAATACAACATGGCTTTTCAAAAAGTAGATCATGCCAAAACAACCTTATCTTCTTTGAGTGGATAACATATTTTTTTAGACAAAGGGAATGCAGTGGATCTAATTTACCAGGATTTCAGTAAGGTATTTGATATAGTTGCACCTGGGGAATTATTAGTTAAATTGGAAAAGATGGGGATTAGTATAAAAATTGAAAGGTGTATAAAGTACTGGTTAAAGGGGAGACTACAATGGGTCATACTGAAAGGTGTACTGTCTGGCTGGAAAGAAGTTATTAGTGGAGTTTCACAGGGATCGATCTTGGGACAAATCTTACTAAACCTTTTTATTACTGACACTGGCACAAACAGTGGGAATGTTCTAATAAAGTTTGTGGATGACACAAAATTGGGAGCTATTGCCAATACAGAGAAATATTGGGATATCACACAGGAAGATCTGGATGACCTTGTAAACTGGAGTAATCGAAATAGGATGAAATTTAACAGTGGAAAGTGCAAGGTCATGAATTTAGGGACTAATAACAAGAATTTCTGCTATAAACTAGGGACATATCAGTTGGAAGTGAGGAGGAGAAGAACCAGGGTATATTGGTTGATCACAGGATGACTATGAGGTGCCAATGGGATTTGGTTGTGAAAAAAGCTAATGTGGTCCTTGGATGCATCAGACAAGCTATTTTCAGTAGATATAGGGAGGTATTAGTACTGTTATACAAGGCGCTGGTGAGACCTCATCTGGAATACTGTGTGAAGTTCTGGTCCCCCATGTTTAAGAAAGATGAATTCAAAATGGAACAGATGCAGGGAAGGGCTACTAGGATGATCTGCAGAATGGAATACCTGCCTTATGAGAGGAGACTCAAAGAGCTTGGCTTGTTTAGCCTAACCAAAAGAAGGCTGAGGGAAGGTATGATTGCTCTCTATAAATACATCAGAGGGATAAATACCACGGGGAGAGAGGAGTTATTTAAGTTCAGCACTAATGTGGACACAAGAAACAATGGATATAAACTGGCCATCAGGAAGTTTAGACTTGAAATTAGATGAAAGTTTCTAACCATCAGAAGAGTGAAGTTTTGGAACAGCCTTCCAAGGGGAGCAGGTGGGGGCAAAATACCTAGCTGGCTTCAAAACTGAGCTTGATAAATTTATGGAGGGGATGGTATGATGGGACAGCCTAGTTTGGCAATTGACTGATCTTTGACTACTGGTGGTAGATATGGCCAATAGCCTGTGAAGGGATGTTAGATGGTGTGGGTTCTGAGTTATTACAGAGAATTATTTCTTGAGTGTCTGGCTGGTGAGTCTTGCCCACATGTGTAGGGTTTAACTGATCACCATATTTCAGGAAGGGAAAGAATTTCCCCCCAGAGCAGATTGGCAAAGGCCCTGGCAGTTTTTCGCCTTCCTCTGCAACATGGGGCATGTTTCACTTGTTGATGGATTCTCTGTACCTTAAAGTCTTAAAGTATGATTTGAGGACTTTAATAACTCAGTCATATGTTAGAGGTTTATTACAAGAGTGGGTTCTATGGCCTGCATTGTGCAGGAGGTCAGACTAGATGATCATATTGGTCTCTTCTGACCTTAGATTCTGTGAGTCTATGAGGTCTTTAAGTCCCGGTTTGATAAAGCTCTCAGTGGGATGATTTAATTGCTGTTGGTCCTGCTTTGAGAAGGGGTTTGGACTATATGACCTCCTGAAGTCTCTTTGAACCTTAATGTACTATGATTTTATGATTAACATTTGTGCTTGTCCACACTGGATTTTCAGATACAAACATTTCTATACCAACATACCTGCACCAGTGCAACTCCCTAGAGTAGACCTGATGCACTAATACAAGTCATTGATTTTATCATTGCAATGCTTCTACACTAGGGTGCTTGGAAAGGTATTGTGTCTCTGGTATACAAAGAAATGGGCCAATATTGTTTGCCACTGTGTCCTGTGTTCTGAATTTGTCAGATGTGCATAAAGGAAAATATTTTTACAAGCAAATCTGGTTCAGCTCAATTCAGTTTTGCTTTATGCAAAAGAACCAACTGCTGTTTCCTAGGCTGATTCATTTGGGAATATTTGACATATTCTCAAAAGAATATAGCAGCATTTTCAGTACAAATAGCAAAAGAAAAGACAAAAAATTGTCTGCATATGCAAAATTAATGTGCTAAGGTGACAGCTGTCACCTAATAAAGTGTTGAAATCAAATGCAATATGTTGAAAGGAGAATCATAAGTGCTAAAGTCATATTTTTGCTTTAATAAAATGATACAAACATAAGACCCAATCTTATAAGGTACTGAGCATCACTGATGAGATGCTGACATTCAGCTTCTAGTCAGGGTAGCTAAGCACTTTGCAAAAGATGCTTAGCACCTTGTAAGTTAAGTCCCTTAATTTGCAATTATGCACATGTAGAAAGGGAACAACCCAGTAGGTGTTATTATATAAACCAAACAGCTGTTTAAAATAATGCTGGTGAAATGAAAACAGCTTTCTTTCTTGTATTGTCAGATGTGTGGCTGGTATATATAAAAAAAACCAATGTAAAATGGTACCAGTACTCTCAGATGAAGGGTAAAAGCTAACATTGTTTTGCTGTCCAGTATGCAAAGGGTATCTTGGTAATGAGATGCTTTAGAGATAGATGTTTACATAAGCCTAACCCAGCCAGTTTTAAAATATGCCATTTGATCTCAGGGTTATACACACTCCCCAGACAAGAAGTGGGTGGACAACTAGCTGAGAAACAGACAGACATCTAAGTAATTATGCAGATGAGACCTAACATCAATTGTACACCAAAGAACTCCTTCAAATCACTGACCTCCGTTTTGCTTTGATCTCACAACTAACTTTTGTGGCAATTAATATCTGTTTTTTTTTAATCCGGTAAAACAAAACTTGCCTCATTTCTGAGCACAAAGCGTCATGAGTGTGAAACAAGACCTCCATTTAGTTTTTCCAGATGGACACTAGAGACCTAATCCTCCCTTTAGCTACACTTGTACCACCTATTTGATTCCGCTTGTATTGCATGTATGTAATTGAGAATTTGGCCTTGTGTTGGACTCTCTCTATAATGCTTTAGTTAGTGCTTTTAAAATACTGAGTTGCATGAATCCTTCCAACTAACTGAATTTCTAGACAATTTGCTTCAACATTCCAGCTTGATAGAAGTAATGTATTTATTCAGACAGTGGTATATGGCAATATACAGCATGTGCAGAGAGTCTGCTTGCTTTCAGTACAGTCAACACCCTGTACTTCTAAGAGCCAGTGTCCCCTGCTTCTCAGATGGACTACATCTCCCATGATGCACTGTATCGAATCAACCAACAGGGAGATTGCAATGCATCATCGGCAATGTAGTCCAGCCAGGTTGCCCATCTTAGAGAGGTGAATGGATCATGAGGCATCCAAATTACAATTCCTGAGGCACTGCCACGGTTCAGACAAGCCCTGAACCAAAATTAAAGCTTTGATATGGTTTGACAGACTGAAATGGTTTGATTGGGTCAACCTGATATGAAATATTTTGTTTAGAATCTTCAGATGGATTTTTTTTTGCCAAAAGCTGCATTTTCCATTAAAAACCCATTTTGATGAAAAATTCCAGACCAGTTTTGTATAATAACTTCTTTTCTAAATAATACTTAGCCCATGTATAACAATATTCATCTTTCAATCTCAAATCAAAATACCAAGGAAGGTAAGCATCATTACACCATTTTACAAATGAAGAAACTGAGGGGAGGCAGAGAGAGTTGAAGAGATTTGCCCAATGTCACCCAGCAACTCAGTGGCAGAGCTGGGACTATACCTTACAGCTTAGCTGTCACCACTCCACTGTGTTACTCAGTTTTACAACCTGAAGCAGACAAGTTGGGTCACAAGCCAAAATGCTGTGCTACAGGCATGGGATGCACCACACATGCATCCCTCATTCAGATCCTTCTACTCCAGAACAATTTTCTTTGTTGTCTTATTTGGTTCATAAACTACTACAGTATTTTTTATGTTTGTGGTTCCTTCTTTTCCCATCATTCCACAGCCCTCTCCCACCCTCCTCTCATGACAGCCTCTCTTCCAATCTATAAGCCCCATCTGCACACCTCGCCTGTGGTGGTAGACATCTGTCTTCACTGTCATCTTAAGTGCTGGTCCTGGCTGTCTAGGATACTGGTGGGGAAAGTAAATTTCCCAGTGCTATACCTGTATTTAGGGCATCCCTAAAAGTCCGCTTTTTGTGCTGCTGGCAGGTAGGCACTTCTTTGAGGAAACAGAAGAGGCCTATCTGGTCAGGACAGGCAAAATTCAGTCCATTTACCAACGAGGTCATTTCTTTCAGTATCCCAAGCATTCTGGGCATTCTGCTTATTTCCTTTACAACATAATTCATTATTATTTTCAAGGCATGGTGCTTTCTATTCACCAACATGCACCACATGCTATGCACACACTTGCACTTGCAGGGTAGTGAATACCATATATCGCATTGCCTCTTTTGAGTGCATCTATTTTCCTTGGGAGGGAATAGATGCACATATGCACACAACAGACCCTGTCAATAATAAACTGTTGTCTTGAATTCAAACAGGAAGTTATGGCCTATGTTATTCAGGAGGTCAGAATAGATGATCAAAGTGGTTCCGTCTGGCCTTATAATGTATGAATCTATTAACCTTATAATAAACTAATTTGAGTTATTATGAATAATAATGAAGGGACTGATTTTCAGAGGTACTGATTCACCTTTATATGCCACAGACTTTAATTAGAGTTGTAAATGGCAGCACTTCTGTAAATCAGGCTCAGAAGTTAATGTCTTTCTATCATACAATTTCTTGGTACAAAATATCTCAAACTAGAGCATAGCTGTGAAATGTACATTGGCATAAACTGGAATTATTCAGTGTGTATTAATACCAAAGTTCTAAAAACTCCTGCAGAATTATACAGTACCTTTGTTTTCCTCATTTTATTTGCTTGATTAAAGTAGTCTTTTTTCCTCCTTGCAGTTCCTTCTTGTCCCATGATTCTAATAGTAGTTTAAAGTCTGAACCAAGCTTATTGCCTTCCTATTTTTATCAGCTGCAGACACCCTTACTTAAATGAGTACTTAAACTTTCTGTTTACTAGCAGAGTCATAGCACTGAAGTTTTGCCTTCCATTACAAAACAAAATATAAAGAATGACTCCTCTCAATCATCCTTTCCCAGCAGGGGGAGCTTTTAGCATGCTTGGAACTCAGCTGTGTTTTTAGTGATCATTTGGGAGAAGTGTAACACTTACAAAACAGATTTAATTAAACATTTCTGATTTTATGTTCAGAGCTGACACCAGATCTTAACTGTAACTAAACAAGTAAACAAAAAAGAATGGCTTATGACAAGCTTTTCATTAATAGTGGTTGGTCTCCTTTTGAGACACAAGCGCGGGTTTAAGCCCCCAACAGGCAAAAGTGCTATGGCAATTGTTTCACAGTTGGCTGCTTTTCTGTGTCAGAAATAGACCTTTTGAAAATAATAAAGAGCATATTACAGTATCAAACTAAAGCATGTAATTTTAAGTACATTAAGGTGCAAATGAGCATGACTTACAAGGGGGAGTGACTCAGAGAAAAGATACAGTATCTGTTAATGGCTTTGAGTAACTGGTCCATTAACTTGGATTTAAAAAAAAAAAAATCAAAAATTGCATATCTGATTCTGAATTTAGTAATTACAACTTTCAGGCAGTTTCCATGGAAATCCATGATTTAATTCATACATATATTTTCTTAGTAATTAAAGTAGTTATATATTCATTAATTACCCCTAACTATCATCTTCCTGCATCAGTGCATAAAATATTTTTTTTATTATTATTATACAACTTTTTTATGCTTCAACATCATAGGAACATAATGTCAGCTACAGAAAGATCTAGAGGACAAGCAGATTTGAAAGCCCAACCACAGTATTTCCATCACTTCCTTTCAGTTACTAATTCTGCTCCACAAGACAGTAATAATATACTGAAGTTGAATTATTCCCCACTCCTTCTGCTGCAAACCGCGCAAGTTAACAATGCTTTTTGTTTCCTTCTCCCAATCCCATCTCAGTTCCTCCCTCCGTGCATCCGGATCACTCTTACTGTCTGAATGCACCATGCTTTCAAGCCACTCTTTACAACCTCTTCTGTGAGCCCTACAAAACCGTGTCTTCTCCTCAAAGTAAGATTATCTGATATTTTCTTTAAAATGCTCCCAGTAATAATCTCACCCACAAGATGTTGTAAGCATCTGCCTGCGACCGCTTTAGATACTTGATATTTGGCACTGCTAGATAAGGGCAAACAACTGATTTTTTGGTTCACTGGCAGTCCAAAGAAAAAAAACTGAAAAAAAATTGATTTGACCCAGTCAAAATCCATTTTGGGTCAAATGAATCAATCTGAAATAGATTTTTCAGTCAGCAGATCTTCTTTATAACTTCTAGCCTAATGACAACTCGGGTTCAGTTTCCCACTCTGCTTGATATCGAACAGGGATTTGAACCTGGTTTCCTAACATTGCAGGTGGGCACCCCAACAATGGTTTGGTATTCTAGGGCAGGTTTCTCTCAGTCGCTCCTGTTGAAACTATTCTACTGTGCTTAAATAGATATTGGAATAGGAGGACTAAAACATGAAACTGTTGGAGGCCCAGTGCAATATGAGTTACTTGACCACTGTCCTACAGGCCTAGCATAACTTCAGTTGCTTGCTTAGCTATTCTGATCACTGTAGCATGACATATTCTGGTTGGTAGAGGTGAATAGGACTACTGAAGTAACCTTGCAGAAGGCTCAGTTTCTGCATACCACAGCACATAAAACAAAATACACATGTATGCTTGCAGTTGCACATAGATAACGGTAATGGGAACAAGAAGTTATCCTTGAATGTCTAGGGGTACACTTTTTCACTGCCAAGAGGCATATCTTTACACCGCCCCTCCTATCACCAGATGTTGCTTTGACTATCCCAATTATCATGGTGAGAATGGGATGTAGTCAAGGGTGAAAACCCAGTGTAGGTAATTAGCATACATGATAATGAACAGAGAGGTAATTAGGTGAAAGCTGTTTATGGAAGGGTATAAGAAGTCACTACCTAGACAAAGGGGTCCGCTCCATCAACACCTAACTCCGAGGAAGGTGCTGCCAGTTGGACCAGAGGTCACTGACTCCCTGGTGTGGCCCCTGAAGAAAGCTGTTCCTGTATACAGCCTTCTGAATGACTGCTTAGCTCTCCAGACTTAGTGAGCATGATATATTGTAGTTAATTTTAGGCCTTGTGTGTAACTAGTGTATCTGTAGAAAGCCTTGCACATTAAACCTTATTGATCTGCAGATCAGGCGTACTGTGTCTCACTGGTGTTCACACTGATCACTAAGCATCCAGTATCAACAGAAACTTTATATATGAGTGCCCTAACTACCAAGCTATAGTGTCACCCATTTTCTTTCTGTGACTATTTGTTGTCATTTACAATAGAAACCATTGGAACCCAGTCTGTGATTCAATAAAAATGTGTTGACCCTGAATGTTTTCACAAAACATTAAGTGTGATGACAAATTTCCAAGCAGCAATAACTGTGACAGATATTTCAATTTCCTGCAATATCCTAGACAAAACCTTATTGAATTAAGTGAAACTTTATTGTGTCAAGTTTAAGTATCTTAGGAGCTCCATGTATTAAAAAAAATCAAATGTTTCTATATCGTACTGTGATTGTATGTAACATCTCTAAAGAACAGACCTGACTAATTTAAACCCTGGGAAGTGTTATGAGCTTCAAAGAACCATTTGGAATAATGTGAACTTTTAAAACTAAGTGGGAATAGCTGGGGGAAGGGAATACAAATTTCCCACCCCCACACTAAGCTTCACCTGGAGGAGAGGACTTTTGTCTTCTGATCACCTGTTACATGAGGACAGATTAAAGATCCAAATGACATAAGGAAGTGATTCAGATTCTTGGGGGTACTTTATCTGAGTTAACACCTCTGATGAACTTGTGATTCGCCAGAGCCCTTGATGGAAATGGATTGATAGCTGGTAAGTTTATTAGCATGAAGGTAAGTTGCTTTATTGTTTTAAATATGTTTTCTCTTTAATGTTTTCACCTAAAAATGAATGTGGCTACTTATGAAAAGCTATATGGTAACTTAATTCTGGCAATTATGCTTTTTATAGTATCTCGAAGAAAGGATCCGATCCAAAGCCCATGAAAATCTCCTACTGATTTCAATGAGTGTTGCATGAAGTCTATAGAGTGAGGTTTTGTCATTGTTGTTTACTCATTCATTGTCCAGTCTGCTTTGTTTTTATACATTTGCATAATATTGTAAATTAATGAAAACATATTAAAAATCTTTTTAAAAAGTTATGTTCACAGGTTTGTTTAACTCCTTCTAATAAATGTTTTCATGATTTCTTTTCTTCTTCTTGCTAATGTTGATAATCTAAGATAAAATTCTCTCTCTATTCTCTTAGTCCTTGAAATTAAATTTAGATATGCATCCGTGATACTCACTTAAATAACTCTGTGGCATTAATCTTATCATTTCTTCAAATTTGTGTTCATTTGATTTGGTGTTTAAGTGATTCTTCCTTAATTCCTTTTTTTCTGAATACAGATGCTGGTTCTGATCCTGTGAACTGTTATTCACATACTTGAAGTATTAAAATATTTTGCCAGTCTAACACTGACACTCACTCTTTAGCAAAATTAGGGTCAAGGTTACATCAGTGCTTTAAAGAAGCCTACGCATACATCCACACTGACTTCTCTAAGAGTATGCCTATACAGCAGAAGCTGTGCACAAGCTAACTTGGGTAACAACAGCAGGGAAGACAGTGCAGGATGGGCTTCAGAGTGGGCTAGTGAGTTGAGTATATACCCAGAGTCCATTTCAGGATATTACTGAAGCTTATACTGCACTGTCTTCACTGCTGTTGCCAACCCTAGCTGGTTCAAGATAGCTCAGGTAGGCTAGCTAGTGCACAGTTTAGCTCTTCCTTATACTTAAACATTACTTTATCCCCTTTTTCTTGATTAGGACAGTAAAGATCCCATAGCTCAGACCTCTTAATCATAGGAAATTTTCTTTGGGTTGTGCTTCTAAGACCTGCTAAACCCTGCCTGCATTCACTTTGTTGTACATGTTATATTTAATGATCATCATTCAAATGATTTTGCTTTGCATGGACTTTGATCTCCATTTTATATACGCTGTTAAGTTTCATTACTCTTTCAACCCTTACTTTCATTTTCAATATTTCATCTGCTTCCCACAAGCCCTCTCTTCCACCCTTGTTCCTGGTAATGAGTTTTAATAATGTGTATGTCAATCTTTGTTCTTATACTGTGAAAGGACTCTGGTTGCTACAGTATATACATCTACGTTTCCCTATTATTATAATGGAATGTATCACTGTTATTAATAGCTCACTCATGACTTCAAAGACTGGCAAAACGATCCTAAGGAACAAAACTGACCTTAATATGAAGTAATTTTACTCACTTCTGCATATTAATTTCCATGGTCAGTAACACATGAAGAACTTAGACTCCTTCATCATCTCAAAACAACTGAAGTTCTAGTCTCATTCAATTTAAAAAAAAACACTCCATAAAAGTGATTGGCATAGGATTATTAGACAAATGGAAGGTCTACCCACTAGGGGCAGTACGATATCCTTTGTCAATGTACAGGGTCATTTTAGCAACCAGCCAAGTGTCCAAGCCACTGCCAATTATTGGGATGGACTACCAATTATTCTGCTTGTTGCCTTTAGCCATTTTCAGGCCATTGCAGGAACTTAGCATAACAAGGCAAACCGGGAGAGGGGAGATAGACAATGATCACGGGAAGTGAGGTAGACAATGAACACGGGACAGAGACTATGTGTTCTGTTTCTCTGAATATGCTGAGGTGAATTTCTGTGAAAAACAGGAAGTCTGGATATATTTTAAAATTGTTGGTATGGGGAAATTTAGCTATCAGACTAACAAATTAAGAGTGCTTGCTTAAATTTTTTTATATTTTTTGTGACATGTCTCTGTAACTCCTGCTTTTGCCTAGTGATTGATTTGTTTGGTCAGCTATAAAACACTCTTTTCATTGACATGTCTCTGTAATTTTTGAGGTATAAGAGGGAGGTAGCGAGTCTGGAGATCACTTTGTGGACACATTTGGAAGGATCTCCAGGCACAGATGGAAGGACTGGGCATCTGGAACTCTTTGACTGATTAACTTGAAGACTACCTCAGACTTGTGGGGTAACTATCAAGTTTTGGGGTACTCTAACCACCTATTGTATTTGTATGTGCTTAAGACCAATAAGTGGAGACTTTCAGTAAAAGTGATTCCCATGGGAATTGCTGGAGACTGCTGAAGTAAAGTTTTAAGCTAAAAGCACTTGGTTTAGACTAGGCAGAGGTACTGTATTTCCTTTGGTTGTTTCCTTATACCGACTCTCAGAGACTAAAGGTTACTGGGTTGAGGAACCCTGGGTAACAGTCAATAGCTGTTGATGGTATTGAAAGCTGTCTCATTGTTGCTTGTTGCAACCTTCACTATTCACATCTATCCATAATGTGTACCCAAAATTTCACCTGCACTGAACAACATACTATCATCATCCATTTCAAAAGTATTTTTCCCAAATGTCATAACTGTCTCAAGAAATATTTGTTCCTATATGTTGGTGGGGCCACCCATGACACTTTTCTATTTCCATTGGAGGTATTGTTTAGTGGTTAGAGAATAGGACTGGGAGTCAGGATACAAGGTTTCTATTCTCAAGGGTCTCTTTAAATCACTCTGCAGCAAGTGGGCAAATTATACAACTCCTTTGTGCCTGAAATTTTTTCAGGTGTCAAAAGAAAATAATGCCTTCCCCACACAGGGACATTATCACTGCCTAGTAATTGTTTGGCATCTGAAGATGAAAGGTGCTAAATAATTGCATATGTTATTGTTAGCCATTAAAAGTGGCTCAAAGGAATAATTCTTCATCCAGCTATAAACATGGAGGGCCAGATTCCCAGTTGGTGCAAATCAGCATAGTTCCATTGAAATCAAGGGAGCTTTGCTGATTTACATCAGTCAGTGGTCTTTTCCATACATTTCATCTTCCTTTAGGCTTCCAGACTTCTGACAAGTAAAGTGAATCATCCAACTGAAGACTTTTAATCAGCTATCACCATAAATCAACTTTTTAATCTATTGCTATAACAGTACAGAAATCATATGTAAAGTAACAAATAATATGGACTAAATTAAATTACCCATTTTTTGTTCTGTCAGGCACTTAGTACATCTCTGTGCACTGTAAACTCAATCAATCAATATTAATTGCCATTGGGCCAAAAGGACAGAGGTTTGTCAATTTATATTGCATTGCCAGGGAAAATTATTATAAAAGGGATTCATACTCAGGAAAAATCTGTTTTGACTACTTAAGAGGTCACTATACAGACCGAATACGAGCAGACTGAAGGAAGGCCAAATCTCACTCATAGCCAAGAACAATGGACAGCCAAATCAGAATTCAGTTACTGTGACTGTTGAGTATGACTAGCATAAATAAGAGGCTTCTGCAGGTATAATGGTTGGCAGGTAGATACAAATTCATCAATATAGATCTCAAATTCTTACCAAGTCCTTCATCAACACCTCTCTCTACACATCATTTATGATTCTATCAAATACTCATATAACTATGTAGACTTCAGAATTTAAGTCAAATCATATTTCTCCAGCTGTACCTAATACCAGAGTTAGTTGTTTAAGCCTGTTTTGAATTTCTACATTTATGATCAAAGTGCTTGACTTTGTGAACTAGACACAATAATCCACATAAACCCTTTTCAGTGGTGAGAAGTTCTATTTTCAAAAGTTTGTTTTCTGATGATTCTTTAACACCCCCGGAGGGATCAATTTTATCAAAGCACTTAAGCAAGGTCTTATCTTAAAGCACATCTGGGACTGTTACTGAAATACAGTTTCCACCTGTAGTGTCAACACTTCAGAAATGATGTTGGAAAACAGGAAAGGGTTCAGAGAAGACCCACAAGAACGATCCAAGGTCTGAAAAACATACCTTATAGCCAGGGACTTAAGCAGCTCAATATATTTAGTTTATCCAAGAGATGTTTAAGAGCTGACTTGATCACAGTCAAGTACCTAAAATGAGAAAGAATCTAATAGAAAATGAACGTTTAATCTGGCAGAAAAAAGCATAATCAGATTCAATGGTTGAAAGCTGAATAGAAACAAATTCAGACTAGAAATAAAATGCAATTTTTTAACAGTGAGGGTAATTAACTGTTGGAACAACTTACCTAAGGGTGTAGTGGGTTTTCCAGCACTTCAAGTCTTTAAATCAAAATTGGATGTGTTTCTAAAAATAGGCTATAGCTCATACATTATGGGTTTAATGAAGATTATTGGGTCTGCGTTATGCAGGAGGTCAGACTAGATGTTCATAACTCCTTCTAGCCTTAAAAGTTCAATTAATTTATGAAAGCACATACTTAAACCCAGCTCTATTTAGCCAAGTGTTTAAGCACATGCTTATCTTTAACCACATGCTTCTGTTCCATTGACTTCAATAGGATTTATGCATGTAGTCAAACGCTTTGCTGAATTGGAATTTAAATCTTTAAAGCAATAATGAGGGTGGCACCAAAAATGGAATAATTTGGCATCTTATGAATAATGTGGCTGTTGAGGATAAATATCGCTTTCTCCCCCCCTTACTACATCAGACAGACCCTTCCCAGAACTGTTTGACTTGGTGAGCAGGCAAATATACACAGGCTTCTGGAGTTTACAGAAAGCTGCATAAATGGAGGGATACAAAGCAACCCAAATTATCATGCATCCTTCAAAACGCCATGATTTCTATTTGTCCTTTAATGTGCATATTTATGTCAAGAGGACTGTGTATGGCATTGTGTGCCTTGAGAAAATGGACACACAATTTCTCTTAAATGTGTTTCTTCATGCTCCCCAAAATAATTGTCTTTTCATTAATTCCCAGATACCACAGGCACTCAATTTTTGCTCTGTATGTATCCATCAGGTTATCTGCAATCACTATACAATTTGAGACTGTCTCTTTTTCATTTTCTGGTAACCTCATGTTTGGTGTGGTGATGTATGGTACTGCAATTCTGTATTTTAGTGAAACCACTATCAGATACTGACAAATAGAGCAGCAAGAATAACTGCTTTTTCAGTTCTTTGGCCTTACCAGAACACCATCAAAAATTGATTTTGAGCAAACAAAAATTTCATTTTGATTTTAAAGTGTTTTCCTCCCCCCCGGTCTACTTTGTGAAATAAAATTGAGTGAAAATTGGAAACAAGTCATTTTGAATTGAAAACGTGATTTATTTTGAGCTTTTAAAAATGAAACACAACATTTTGATTTTTGTTCGGAATTTTTTTTTTCCTGCCAAAATAATTTGATGAATTAAACGTAAGTTCACAAAATGTTTTGGTTGACCCAAATCTGCAAAGTTTTGGTGAAAGGAGTTTCAACTGAAAAAAAATTGCCCTACTGTACAAACTTTTGGCTTGTTCATTGATCTTTTTATTTCAATTACTATGGTAGCTGATCATGCTGCACAGTTCTCACCAGATGATACTTGCTTTAAGATTAGGGGAAAATATTCGGAGAAAGAGAGAATTCAGAAGTTAATTTATTCATTTTTAACAGGTTTTTTTTAAAGTAATATCTCAACTTATCTTCTCCTATACTGCCAGCGTCACAAATCATATGACTATAACTATAACACAAATCATATGACTATGGCCGCAACCAGCAGTAGGCTTAAAAATGTCAATTGTAATTAAAAAACCTTATTTTCAAATACATTTCAAAGTTTATTCATGATGACAATACTTTGCCCTGTGAACTTTTCAACTTTCAGATGGCTGAACTGTGCAAAATAGATGCAGTGATCTTTTCAAATAAAAATTCTAACAGTACTTCCACAGAGTATAAAACAGCGAAAGGGACACACATTAGAAAACCCTCTGCTCATTCATGGTCTGATCCTGCACTTATTGAAATCAATGGTAAAGCTTCCACTGACTTAAATGGGCACAGAATAAGGCCTATGCTTACTCTAAATGAAATGAATGGAATAACTGCCCTTAAGCAGGACTTGGGTTTTTGGCCTGCCCCAAAGAGTTGCTAAGTACTTTTTGAGAATGTACAATGTACAATTAACCTATTGAGCATTGTGGGTGCTCAGCAACTATTATGATCAGGTGCTAAACACACAAACACAAAGGTCTACAGGTTGTGGAGTTGCATGTTACCACAAAAAATGCTTTAGGGTGAGTATTCAGTACAAGAGAAACCTACCCCTTCACACAGAAGGCTACTACAGGCTTTTGAAGCAATCAAAAGCTCTATTTTGAGGATTTACTGTCACCCTACATAAGTACTTTAGATGACTTGCCGAGTCTGGGGAACTGAAATCTTTTTTGTGGTTATAAAAGGAGAAATCTCACAGTGATCTGAAGTAGAGCTGAACAGGAAACAGTTTTCCCATTCCATTAATATTTTCAAGAGTTCATAAATTTGTCCCATTCTACATCAGGACAAAAGAGACATTTTGAAGTTTTTCAGTTGAAGGAAGGGGAGGGACAGAGAGATTAACTCTATAACCTAGTGATTAAGGCTCTCATGTAGGATATGAGAGTCAGATTCAAGTCCCTGCTCCAAATAACATAATTATTTGTACAAAGGGAAACAGCTCTAATAGCAGATACCCACTCAGAAATAGCCAATAGACTGGTGGTTAGGGCACTTACTTGGGATATCATATCCCTGTTCTACCTGATTTTGTTTTGACTAGATGTTTTGACTAGAAATTCTATCGTGGATCCAATAAACGCTTTTTGATGAAACTTGTTGAATTTGGTTCATTCCCATGAATAGTTTTGGTGTCCAACTGCAAAAGGTTAGGCAAAAAATTCCTAACCATTTAAAAAGTTAAGATAATTTCTATCATGAATATGAAGACACCAAGCAGAATGGCATGTACATTGCAAACTGCTCAGAAACACTATCGTATGAATTGCACCATCTAGATGATATGCCATGTTCATTGTGCATAATTCATCTCTTTGACCTGCCTTTCCCTCAGTCAGCTCTATACATATATATACATGCACATGTAAACTAATCAAACCATTTCTCCTATAAGGCTGGGAAGGAAGAAAGAGAGAGAAACCTATTTTTATTTTAAAATACTTTGGAGATATTGCAGGAATAAGGGCAAATGGATAGATGTTTAACTTTGTATTTTTCAGCTGACCAGAACTTCATAATTTAAGGCTAAAAATTGCCTTGTCACAATCAAGGATGAATTGAAAACACTTTGAAATAATGAAAAGGTTTTGGAGAACACAGCTATAATAGCAGAGTTTCCTCTTTCTGATTAAATCTTCCATGCCTTGTACATTTCCAAAAGTCTGGACAATTAATCTGAGTTCAAGTGGTCCAGTAGCAGCATTTTGGAGTTACTGGTGGGTTCCTAATACCCAGAGTTTGGAGATACTTTATATTGCTGGAGCAGTCTGGCTCGTCCCCAATCTAGAATTAAAAAAAAATAAATCTCTTTCAATGGCATAATCCTTTTGATCCCTTTGTGTTTCTCTGGATGGAAAATGTAGTTGAATGAATGCATTCCATAGCCCCATGGACAGTTATACTACAGCCCGGAATATGGTTGATAAACACAGAGCTTATCTTTAATGGTGTAACTGCCAGGATTTCCCTCAAGGAGTTGTATATAATTTGACAAAAATCTTGCTTTGGAGTGCCAATCACTTCAGCATTAAGAATAATTTTATTTATTCTATTGAGAGCTTAAGACAAGACACACATCCAAACAGTTTGCAAAAGCTAATGGTTCTACACTGATTTTTTTTAACTGTATTTATTTAAAAGCTCTGGAGAAAGATGAACTTTCTTAGTTTAATATTTAATGTGTTAATCTGCCTAAAGATTGGAATCACATGCAATTTGATAAACGGATAGTTGTCTAGTTTCTCTGCAGAGTCTGTAGGTACTTTTTTTTTTTTTAATCATTTCAAATATTGCTTAGTAACTTTTTGCAGCAATGCCATTCAGTACATTTCAAAGGATTAAGAATTTCTAAGAAGGAAATGTCATCATATGCAATGGCTGAAGTTAATCCCCTAAACTAAGTAATATTATTCCAGAGAAAACCTAAGAGAAAATGTTAAAATTTACTATACTGAACCTGATAACCAACTATTTTTTCCCAAAGCCTCATATCAGAGGACAATATTACATGTACTAGACAATCAGAAAACGTAATCAGTTTTATTGGTGCAGAGCTGCTGTGCATTAAAGATTACAACAAAAAAAGAGGATTGGTAACAGTCTTATGACTGTTTACATTGTTCAGGGAATGGTTAGAAGTCTGAAGGCATGCACAGAGCATCACAAGTATTTAACAGAGAGAGTAGGTTACATTTAGAGAATAAATGTGTATACTGTGTGTATTCATACATACATATACATATATAATATATAGATAGAGAGAGAGAGAAAAAAAACAGTGGTCCAATGATTCGAGCAGAAGCTGAGGAGGAAGGAATTTCTACGGTATATGCTAGAAACAACTAATTGGCCTACTGGAGAATTTTTCTTCCATTAACACTTTTGAGGGAGAATATTATTACAGACTCTTTATCAAGATGACAGTTTTTTAATCTCTGGTGTAGTTAAGACTTCACTTTGCAAGGGTGCAGTCCAATTCTTGATTTTTCCCTAAATGTAGAGAAATACACACTGAGGTGCTGGCAGCTGGTCTCAGAATGGATCTCACAAGCTAATGCTTCATTCAGGGCTAACAGTTCTTAGAGAACTTGGGGGGATGCAGGGCCTGTCTGACTTTAAGTATCTGAGATCTATGAGTAGGAATCCAGTCAAATGGTTTCTTAAGGAAAGCAGAAGCACAAATAAGCAATTATCGATCACCTTCCTCATGGGGGTGTTGCAATGATTAATTCACTGATACATATACAGCATTTTGAAGATGAAAATCTCTATAGGCCAAACCCTGAGAGTTGCAAATGCACAGCAGCTCACACTAGTTAATTCTATAAATAAGAGGCTATGTAACCCAACCGCAGCAATATTCACTCTGTTACAACTGATAGCAGTAATTATTCTGGCTTTTTGTCAGCCTCTGCCTAACACTCCAGCTGGGCAATGAAGGATATTGTGTCATTTTATTCTCTCCAGATGCTCATGATTAAACTGACTTACCGGCCTTCAACTTAAGCCTTCTATTTAAATAAGCAATAGCCACTGTGGCACTAGAGAGACTATAGCAGTGTTTCTCAATGGGGATTTCCTTATTTACTTCCTCAGAACTTTTCCCTCTTTCATTAGCCTGCTCCACCTAACAGGATTTAGTGGCTCTGAGGGCCCTTATGAGAAACAAAAGGCTGCAACAAATGCTTTGGGGCTTTTCTTGGAATGGCTGCAGCCATTGACACCCCAGGTCATCTTGAAAAGTGGTACTTGTAGGACAGGCAAGCTATAGGGTGGTAATTATACCCAAATACTTTCTCCTGACGCTTCTAATGACAACTGTCTCACTTCACAGTCAGATCCAGTCACTCCCAGCTGAGTGACAGTTTCTATATCTCACACTCACAAGCTTTGCTCCCACAGAGTCTTTCAGGACCTTGTAGTGGCACTACCTTGCTAACAGTCTGTCTTTTACAAGGGTTGGTGTAGGGAGGGGGCTACTTCTCCACTTTCTACAACTGTAGAAGCCCATTGGTGGTGCCAACAGTGCTTCTGTCCGTCAGAGAACAAGCCCTTGCTACAAACACTGGGACAACTATTTAAAACACTAGTATATTATCATTTAGGTGTATATCACAAGCAGCTTGTTAGGGGCTTTTCATACAGGTATGAAGACAATATCCCCACCACAAAGAGTTTATAGTGTAGTGAGATTGGGAGACTGGTGCTATTGAAAGCATCCCCACCTGCACCCATTCCAAGTGGGATAGATATGCTATAAAGGCTCCCCAAAGAGCAATAGAACAGAGTCCATAAAGGAAGACTAGGGCAAATGGAGGGAACAAGCCAGTTGAATTCTCCTTCATACCTGTATCTTAGTCCTCCTAGCCCTCTTGAGGCCTTCTTCCCAGGCTCAACAACATTCACCAGCGCTTCCCTTTGGCCAGCCTACAAAAGGATCCTGGGAGAAACAGCAGCAGGAATATCAGGAACTTACCTTCAAACACCAGAAGCTCACTCCACCCTCGAACATCAGCCATACTTAGCTGAAGGAACTGTCCATATTTGCAGAGGAAAGAGGGTCTGTGTGGAACAAGGAGATGACTTGACTAATGGGAAGAGGTGTCAGAAAATAGATGGGGAAAAGGGGTCATAATTAGTGCTGGGTGAAATTTTTCAAATAAATAGTCTATTTGCTGAAAAATGCAGTTTCAGTCAACCTGAACTGTTTACCAAATAGATTTGCTTTTTTGGGGCTGGATTCACAAAAAGGCCAAAGGAAATGGTAGTGGTGGCCACTTTATAGCTTTTAGCCCAGTGGTTATGGCACTCACCTGGAATGTGGGAGCCCCTGGTTCAAATTCCCACTCTGGAGCAAGGATTTAAACATAGCTCTCCGCTGTCCCCATGAGTGCCATAACCACCAGGCTGTTGGCTATTCTCTGGTGGGTCTCTTTCAATATCTCCGGTTGAAGTTGTTCCACTTTGTATAAATAAAAATTCTTTGGAGAAAGGACTTGAACCTCAGTCTGCCCGGTACTAGGAGAGGGTCCTAAACACCAGGCTGCAGGGTCATTTTAATTCTCTGGCCCAACAGCTCTTCAAAGCCACTATTCAATGAAATGTTTCATTTAACCGAAAACACAGACATTTTTCAGAATGTTTGGATTTGGTTTGATCTGAAAGGACTTTTTTCCCCCAAAATATTTTCAGAACTGCCAGTGAACTGAAAACAAAAAAAAAACAAAAAAAAGTTATTCCTCCAGCCCTAATCATTAAATGAAAATGTGTGGGAAGCAGGGGATAAATATATGCATTGTGCCTACTTCCCTTCTCCTTTGCCTGAGACAGAGTTGACTGGTTAAGGAAGGAGATTCTGAATACAAGCAGGCCATGTAGAAAAAGGTCGAGGAGACAAGAGTGAGACAACATGAATGGGGATTCATCGGGGAATTTGGGGCAAGGAAGGCAGCAGAAAGAAATGAGACCATAGAGGTATGCAGGGGAAGCAGGTAAAGGGGGGCCCTTGGAAGAAAAAGGGAATTTAATTTTGATACAAAGGATGATGGAAAGCCAATGAAAAGAAATGAAGAAGGGCTTGATACAACAGCACATCCAAGAAGTCAGATAGTTGACTGCATTTTGGCTGGGATGAAGGGAGCAAGGTGATATCTAGAAGATAAGAGATGAGTAGGTAGCTGTACTCTTTAATGTTTAAAGTAACTTTCTTTTGATATCTAAAAAGGACCTATCCTCAGTCCTTACATTAAAGTATCACATACACATTTGAGTAATACTGAAAAGCCGAACCAATCATCCTGGCCCTTTAGCAAAATCGAGCCATTATCAAAGTAACAGAATGAACAAACCAATACCCCAATCCACCTTAAAGCTCCTTCTCATCCTCTCTATATACCCTTTTGAAATGCCTGTGACAATAGATGGTCCTTGTAGCATGCTCTAAAGGTAAAACCAAGGTATGTTGAATGCAAACATATCTGCTGAATGCAGCTATGGCAGTGATGCAAGGAAAGAGATGCACTCTATCAAGAAGGGAATCTCAGGCTATATGGCTCAAAATTAACACTTTAAATTTTACCTAAAAGCCAACCATCAGCCAGTTCTCATCACAGAGCAATGGTGTTACATTCTTCCAGTGAGATACTTCATCGAATAAGTGGGTGGCTACATTCCTTACCAGTTTACATTTCTGAACAGAATTAAGGTGTAAACAGCACAGAGCAACGGTCTAATCTCAAAGTGATAATAAAATGGATTACAGTAACAAATTCTACAGCTAAAAAAAGAAAGCTGGATTCTTCTGACTAACCATAAATGGAAAACAAAGATGTCTGCTGTTGCAGATTACTCAGATAAAAGCAGTTGCTCTTCTATCCATACCCCAGATTATGAAATTGGGCAATGAGTGGCAGATGCACACCCACAATCAAAAGTGCAGATAGCATCTCCACCATATCTTTTGGTGGCAAAGTACAATCATCACTTCCATCACATCTGAATTAAGCTTCAGCAAGCAGGCTCTCACCCATGCCCAGTATCTACCAGACACTGGGTAATGTGCTCAACCACTCTGACTAGACTGATTGAGATAGAAATTATAGCGTTTATGTGCACTCAGCATAGTGAGAGCACTTCAAAATATGCCTCCTCATACATTCTAGGAGCAAGAGGGGTGATAAGATGGAGCCCTGTAGCACCTCAAATGACAGAACCACAACAGTGAATTAATAATTTCAAAATAGTCCAAATGAGAAATAATCAGGGTCTTTAAAAAGGATTTTCAGAGTTAGAAAGGAAAAAGAGTGGATGGATTTTGGAGAAGCTGTCAAGGAAATACAACCTGGATTTAATGAGAGCATCACTGTGAAAGGAGGAGGAGAAAAGTGAGATTGTAAACTTGGGGTTGAGTTGCCAACAGAGTGGAGAGTTTGGGAAGAAAGATGATTTCAGTTTGACACATGAAGTTGGAGTTTGGGAAAATGTTAGAGACCCTGCTGGAGATGCAGTTATGTACAATATACAAAAATGAACATCTAAGGTGGGTGCAATTCTATGGCCTGTGTTATACAGGAGGATAAATAGATGATCATAAAGATTGCTCTTAGAGCTAAGTGAATAACTTACTTTTTGGCTTGGTGGTCAACTAAAAAAAAAAAGAAAAAAATTACATTCTAATAGAAATTTAATTAATTTCAGTTTTTCTCACTGAGCTGAAATACTAAAAAGATGCTTTTGGGTTGATTTGAAACAACATTTTAAAGGTGTCTTTTGGAATTGACATTTTCTTTTGAAAACATTGTTTCAAAACAAAATGTCAAAATGAAACATTTCAACATTTCTGAACTATTGGGTTTTTTTCCTGTCAAAACTATTCTCTAAATTCAATCTGAATTGATGAATAGTTCTGTTGCTCTAGAAAATGCATTGTCCAGCTTTAGTTCATTTTGTCCTTAAATGTCCAGGAATGGAATTGACTGGATGGGGCAATGAAATCTTTAAAAGTGCAGGGAATGTTTCAAAGCCATATGAAACCAAATGCACATTTTCAGGATTTTCTTTATAATTTGTATGCTTGGTCCCAATATTCTGTGCCCAATGCTTGAAGTAAGTGCATTTAGATGAGTATGACAAATGAGATTTTCCCATTGCTTGTTTTTTGGTTTTTTTTTAAAAAGGTGTTAATGAGAAGAGGAGCTTGTCATCAGATTTTTTGTGTTCCATCAGTACTTCAATCTCTCTCTCGCGCACGCGCGCTCTCTCTCTCTCTCTCTCTCTCTCTCTCTCTCTCTCTCACACACACACACACACACACACACACACACAGTACAAATGGAAATTAGGTTAAAAAAATAAAGAAGGAAATAAAAGGGTTTGAGGAGGAGAAAAATGCACAGGGAGTCAATAAATATAGAAATAACTGAAACAAATGAGTATTTCTTCTGTTTATTGCAGATTCCAGATGTTGAAATCTATGATCAATCTCAAAGTTAGTGAGAGCAAATTAGCATAATTCATTAATTTAAGAGTAATTATCATAAAATTAAATTGTATATCATTTATCAAATCAAAAGTTCCCTGAGCATTATGATTTAGTCTAAAGTTAATGTTAAGCTCCTCACTAATGTATCTTGTTCATTAAAATACCGACAGGGATAACTCAGTTAATGAAAATTAGCATACTCTTCCTCTTGTTTTCAGTCATGTGGTCAAATCTTTCTCAAATGGCTAACAGTGTTTGGTACTCTAAGTCATAGGGTATTTTATCAAACTTCAAATAGTTTTTCTTAACAGCATGGATCATTAAAGGACCAAATGCCCTTCCTGCCTTAGGGTCTGAAAGCCTGGCAGAAGACCACTGACTCTTACACAATAAGATTCAAAAATTCTGAAGACTTATGTCCACTGAATCAGTGTGAAGTCCTGGAAGTAGGTACAAGCATGGTTATGGACTATTTTTGTTAAGAATATCACCTCATTCAATCACAAAGTTTCATGATCTGTTATCCAATTTTTAAATTCTCTTCCATTTTAACTTTACAAATTACATTCATGTGGTGTACAACTACAGAAAGGCATGTTTCTATGTCAAGTCAAGAGTTCAAGATCCTTGCAATATTGGTGGTAACTCAACCAATCAACACCCTTACTCTACAGCTAATTAGCATGCAACAGGTTCCTTGGTAGTAAGAGAAAGACTGCATGAATGGTGGATTATTTGGCCCAACAGCCACCCACACAAATCAACACAAATCCCCCACCACAATCCTGCCTAAACAAAAATTAACACAACCACCCACACAACACCACAACCAGCATACACAATCATCGCAAACAAACATAGCCCCTCACTGCAGTACATTGTCCTTATTCGCCACCCACACAAATCAATACAAATCTTCCAGGACTGTCAGTTCTGTGTGTCATTCTGAAGCCCAGAATGTGTGTTGAGTCAGTGTGAAGTAATGAAAACAGCTACAAGCATGGCTGGCAGCTCATTTTGTTAAGAATACCACCAGGTTCAGTGATCACGGGCCCTGTGAGAACCAGATGGAATATTGGAGTCCAAAGACTCTGTGGCAGTTGGAATGTGACAACTGATCATGGAAAGTTGGGTAGTGCTTCCAGCCAGGGGCAGTATTTGTGTATTTTGTGTCCTGCCTAGCTTGCCATAGTTAACAGAGCTAGCCTATAGTGGGATAGCTCAGCCAGTTCTGCCTGGTCTTACAGTAGAATAATAAACCCAGTCTGTGTGAGTTTACATCTCCCAGTGTTTCTGGCTGCTGGTTTCTCTGAGTGCAAGTAACTTCCATGCATCCAAACATAATGAAGTGGCGACAAGGACGATGAACCTATGTTAGTACTGCCACTAGCAAAAATGCAAAAGGAAAATGTAAGGAAAACGTTTACTCTTCTGGGTGGTTGTGCTGTTCCTGCTCACAGCAGAAACCAAAAATGAAGCAGACAAATTGGGAGTGGGGAGGAAGGAAGCAGTGCTAATGAAAGGAAATTACTAGTAATTTTGCATGAATGAAACCCAACACACATGAATAAAAGACACTAAAAGCAAAGAAAAAAAGGCAGCAATGGCTACACTTACTGGGTCCCTTGGACATTCTGATGAAATTGTGGAGCAGTGGAGATCATATACTGAGAGTTTTGAGTTTTTTGTTGTTGCAAATGGAATTGCAGATGATAAGAAGGTGGCAACTTTCTTAAGTGTTGTGGAAACTAAAACATTTAGCTTGCTGTGCAGCTTAGTGCAACCTAATAAGCCAGGCACAAAATCTTACAATGACATTATGAAAATTCTGGAGGCACATTTTTCCCTAAAACCACTGGTAATTACAGAGAGATATAGGTTCCACAAAGGAATCAAAACAAAGGTAAAACAATAGCCCAATATGTAACAGCTCTTAAAAAGCTTGTGAGCACTGTGAATTTAATGATGTGTTAAATGACACCCTGTGTGATAGGTTAGTCTGTGGTCTGCGCAGTGAAGCAATACAGAAGTGCCTATTGACAGAGGCCCAGCTCACCTTGCAGAAGGCCATTGAAATTGCAGTTTCCATGGAACTGTTAGCAAAGGAAGCACAACAGCTAAGTGCATCAACCAGAGTGCATAAGGTGTCACAGGAACCTACCAACAAGTCAGTGAGGAGCCAGGAATGTTACCACTGTGGAAAGCCTGGTCACCATGCGTCAGAATGTTGGTGAAAAGACTGAGTATGTCGACAATATGGCAAAAGGACACGCTGAGCGTACCTGCAAACATAAGAAAGAAGAGTCAAACAGAAAAGGTAAGCAGAAGAAAAAGAAGCCTGCTGTCTGGCAGACCAAAAAGAAAAATTTGCATGCAGTAGAGCAGGTGATCAAAGTGACACCCAGTTAGAAGAAGAAGTGCCACTCCATGTCTTGTCCATGGCAGTTGGCTCACATGAATATAGGGTAACTCCTGTTGGAAGGTTAACCTATACACATAGAACTGGACACAGGAGCAGCAGTTTTGCTGGTCTCAGACACTGTGTATAAGGAGAAGCTAAAGTATCTCCCGTTAAGCCAACAAAAATTGTTCTGAAGACATACAATGGAGAAACTGTACCCATGTTGGGCACTACTGATGTTAAGGTGGAGCTCAATGGACAGACTGCTAAATTGCCACTGTTTGTGGTGGAAGATAATTATCCTGCCTTAATGAGAAGGTCATGGTTTAAGAGGATCCAGCTGAACTGGGTACACATGATGGCTAAGGGAGAAACAGGTCTGGCAGTTGTATTAAAGAAACATGCTGCTGTTTTTTTGGAGAGGACTTGGGAAGTATGAAAGGAATTACTGTGAAATTGAATATTAAGCCTGACAGCCAACCTCCTAAAATCATGAGCCAAATTTCCTCTTTTTTAGGGCTATTGAACCATTACAGAAAATTTATTCCACAGTTAGCAACACTACCAAAACCACTACATGAACTCCTCAGCCAAAACAAGGTCTGGAAGTGGTCTGAAGCCTGTGATGTTGTATTTAATGAGGCTAAACATGCATAGCTAAATTCAGAGGTTTTGACACATTTTGACTCATCCTTACCTCTACAGTTGGCCTGCGATAAATCTCCTTATGGTGTGAGAGCAGTCATGTCACACATTATGCCTTCTGGAAAGGAGACTCATTGCTTTTGCCTCACACACCTTAAGGAAGGCAGAAACTAACCATGCTCAAATCGAACATGAATCACTGGGAATCGTTTTCGGAATTTGGAAATTTAACCAGTATCTGTTTGGATGGAAGTTCACACTTCTCACCAACCATCGACCTCTAACATCAATTTTTGGACCACACACAGGCATTCCATCATTGGCTGCTAGTTGTATGCAATGATGGACGTTGTTGCTTTCCACACACATGTATGAGATCAAATATCAGAGATCCACTCTGCACTGCAATGCAGATGGTCTCTCAAGACTGCCTTTACCTGTTAAGCATTAAGACACTGGCCAGAAAGAAATCTTCTACTTTGAACAGGTAAAGAACACACCCATCATTGCTACTCAAGTAAGGAAGGCAACTCGCATTGACCCAGTACTGTCCCACGTTAGGGAACTAGTGATACAGATGTTAGAACAACTACATTCAGGTCACTGTGGAATAGTGCACATGAAAATAATTGCACAAAGTTACTTTTAGTGGCCTGGCCTGGCCTGGCCTGGATAGTGGCATTGAAGAGAAGGTCAAGAGCTTGTACTTCATGTCAGAATGTGAGGAACACACCTCAGTTGGAGCCCCTACACCCATGGGACTGGCCTGAAAATCCACGGCAGCATATTCATGTTGATTTTCCCGGCTCATTTGAAGGAAGCATGTTCCTGGTTGCTGACGATGCCTACTCCAAATTGCCAGAAATCTCTGTAATGCTGTCCACTACTGCTGAAAGTATTATTCAGAGACTGCATGAAATCTTTAGTCATTTCAGTCTGCCAGAACAACTTGTGAGTGACACCAGACAGCAGGTCATCTCTCAGGAGCTTGAAAATTTTATGAAAGCAAATGGGATATATCACATCACTTCAGCACTGTATCATCCATCCACCAATGGATTAACAGAAAGATTTGTGCAGAAAATGAATCTTTAAAATCTGCATGGGGACATTCATCCATTCAAAAGTGTCTGGACACCTCCTAACTACCCTACAGAAACACACTGCATGCTACGATCAAAGCCTCTCTGGCCTTTCTAATGATGGGATGACAGCTGTGCACCTGCTTTGAGCTGCTGAAACCCTTCAAAGCACGACAAGTTGCCTAATGTCAACAGCACAACCAAGTCATAAGATGTGCACACAGAGCAAAAGACTGACCCTTCTATCCTGGACAGCCTGTTATAACTCTGGAACTAACTGGGTCCCTGCTACAGTTTTTGCCCAGACAGACCTGTTTCCTATACTGTCCAGATTGCAAATGATCACCTGGTAGTAACATGTAGATCAGTTGTTGCCAAGTCATACAAGTCCCAAGGACACATCTCCAATTGAACTGCCTGACCTCACTGTGACCCTTCCGTGTCCAGAGTAGCCACCTGAAAATGCCTAGGTCAGGGCAGGCTGCAAAAGGAGAGCAGATTCTCCCAACACTGTTGGATGACACTGAAGTCAGACTTCCCAAGCAACCACAAACTGCTTCTGATTCCCCACACTGGTTATCAAGAAGCCAATATACAAATACACACAACACCCTTTGCTGCATTTCAGTCTCTGTCTCCCAATCAGCCACTAGGTCCAGTAAAGAGACCAGTTATTTAAACTCTGTGCTCTTTACCCAAAAGGTTTCTCCTGACTCCAAAGGGTCCGCCACAGTACCAGATCAATATAAGTTTAGATCTTACCCAAAATACCATGCTGCCAGCCAATCCTTTAGTAACTAAAACTAAAGGTTTATTATAAACAGAAAGAAACAAACTATAAGAGAAATGTTAAAGGATTAAAGCAAATGATTTGGAAGTCCATATATATCAGGTTTCTAGAAGAATTGTGGAGTTTGCAAGCTTGTATAGTCCCTCTGGTATACATCCAGTACCTGGATGGGTCTCAATCCTTTGTTTCACAGCTTCAGTTCAGTTGTAGATGAATTGGTCCAGAGGCAGGCTGAAAGACTGAATGACTGAAAGACAGACTGAAGAAAAAATGGATCCCAGGCATCTGCTTTTATGTCCTCTGGCCCTTGCCATGCTGCTTGTAGAATTTCACAGGAACCAAAATGGAGTCCAGAGTCACATGAGCAAGTCCTGGTGACTCATCAGGTATATCCCTGGCTTCTCCCCCGGCCCCTTGTACCTACCTGTGGATCTCTTAATGGGCCATTAAGCAGGCTATTGTTCTGCAGCCATCCTGTCTGTGGTGTGACCCAGACACAGCACAATTTGAAATACAGATATATCAAACATATCCATAACTTCCATTACACATATAACACATGAACATAAACATTATCATCTTACTTAGCAAATTATAGCCTTTCTAACAGTACCTGACATGGCATATCTCACATGAATTATTATGATTTTGGCATACTGATGACAAACAATATACTAAATGCCCCTCCGCCCCCAATGCAGGCAGCGTGACACTCACCATTACAGGTGAGGTATCCTCAAGCCAAGAGTCACCCGTCCCTGACTCTATTCCTCCATCCACCTCTGCAGCAGATACAGCTCCTTCACCTGTTCGAACTACAAGTCCTAAACCCATTGATAAACCCACACCAATACCACCTCATGTTAAAGAACACCAGAAGTCCGCCATAATCCATCAAGAGAGAGAAAGGTCTCCTCAACGATTGAATCTTTAGCTAGGGCAAACCCACATTCACGGAACAGAATTATCCCCAGGGTTAGCCAGGAAATGAGGCAGTCTACCTCATTCCCTTGTTTAGTTATTGTTCTGTTAAATGGACGTTTTTATTAAGGGGTGAGGACTGTGTTGTGTATTTTGTGTCCTGCGTAGCTTGCCGCAGCTAGCCTGTTATGGGATAGCTCAGCCAGTAGAATGATAAACCTAGTCCGTGTGTATTTACATCTCCCTGAGTGCCTGTCTGCTGGTTTCTCTCTGAGTGCAAGTAGCTTCCAAGTATCCAAACATAATGGCAGTTCTGTGCACAAACTTCGGGGAACATGTCCAAATAGCAACACTGATCACTGCAACAGAGCACATGGAACAAAGAGCCCATTTTCGGCTTTTTAAAAAACAAAACAAAAATACCTCACATTTACAAATTTCACATGCAACAGTACAGACTACTAGTTTCAGGTAACTTACTGGGCATTTTCATGTTCTACTTCAAACAACACACAATCCTGTAACTGTAGTCTACCTTACTCCCACATACAGGCTGTAACCACCTCCAGTCATTCTAAATTCAGCTAAAAGGCATTTATTAACAATGGTAATTACAGCTGGGTGAATATTTTCATGAAAATATCTTTCCCCCCCAAAAAATACAGATTCAGGTTGACCAAAACAACTCATGATTTTGGGTTGAAGTCGGGAAATAGTTTTGGGCAATATTTAATTTCAGAAATGTAAAGATGTTTCATTTTGGCATTTTAAAAAATAAATAAATAAGTAAAACCAACCAACCATTTTGACTTTTCATTGCAGAAAGACATTTTCTCACAAAATTTACCTAAATTTAATTAAAAACCATTAAAATATTTTTAAAAACCCAAAATGAACCGAAATTTTTTTTTTCTTCGACCCAAACCACTTTTTTTTTCTGTTTTTCATATCACCAAGAAAAACTGATTTTATTGTTTTGATTTGATCTGAAATTATTATTTCTTTAATTTTATTTTTTGCTTTAATAACTGAAATTAAAAAAATCGATTATTTGCCCAGCCTTAGTGGTAATGTCCCTTCTGGCATCTGCCTTCACAGAGCACCAACCATTGGTGACTTGTAAAGGAGGGAAAGTTTCACAAATGGGTCCTGAGAACACAATTGCTTTTTGATGCCTGATCAGAGGTCCTGATCCCAAATATCACTCAAGCCTCCAGAAGTTCTGAAATGACAAAGCCCTACAATCTCTCAAGTAGTCAAATACACAGCAATGGCCTTCTTCTCTGATCTGACTAAAATCTGAGGATCCTCAAAGAGATTCCTAAAACACTCAGATATCATGGTAATGTTCATGGTATTAGAATCTGGACAGACTAGAAAGGAAATTCTAATAAGAAGTACTTTTCTATTACACGTCCTTCAAGAAAACCCAACTTTGTCTATATTACTTTTGTGGTACTTTATAGTCATTCATATCACTTTCACTCAACAGGAAATTACTTAACTACTATAAAAAACAACTCCCACGAAAAACCCACATTCAACACTGGTAATCCAAAAAGCTCCCTCCTGTGACTTTTAATACAGGAGAGGGTGATCTGAGCCAATAATGCAATTTTAGAATTTCTTTCCATTATTTCGGTGAAGTCAAAAAGCTTTTCAACATGAGCACGTTTGTACCTCTTGCAGGTAAAATTAAAGATGCACAAGAGTGTGTACAGGTCATAATTTCTTCTCCTGGGAAATCTAAACTTATTTCATGGTGTTGGCTGCAGGCATTTTGTTCCTTGTAATCCTCTCACCCTCACTTCAAAGAGCCATATCATCAGCTGTCTGAAAACACATGAGTACTTAAACAGCTGTTTTGTTTTGGCAGCAGTTGAAGAGCAGAGTAATTCTGGCATCATCTTGGGCTTTTTTAACTACTCCTATATCACTTTAAGACAGTGCTGTTACTTTTAATGCCAGGCAAGACAGGCAGTGGTTATCCACAGTGGTTTTTAGTAGATAATAAGTGAGTGGAGCTAAATTTAAAACATTAAAACAGAAGAGATTCCTTTGCAGAAAATTTTAAAAGATAAACAGTTACAGAAGCATAATCCATCCTATTGAGATGTATAGGAATGTATGCTCATAACAGAAATACATTTCAATGAGCATTTGAGGCTTAAAAACAGCACCAAATCAACATAAGTTATGGTGTGTTTTTAAATAGACCTATCTGATTTTTTGTGTACTCCTCAAACCCCCCCAATTACCATCTATCTGCTTTTGTATGACTTGAGCTTTTAGTTTGTTTGTGGCAGCTTGAAAATATTGCAGAAGTGGAAATAGTAGTCACCTCCACTGGTTGATGTGAAGCACATTGTTTCCTAATGGCAAATGCCCTGCATGCCAAACACTTGTTGGCTCCCAATAGCCTGATCAATAGAAAAGGCTGGCAGCAGCTGGCTTTGAAAGCAACCACAGCCCTGAACTCCATAAAACTGGAGCTAAAGCACCAGGAAATTTTGATATGGCCTGGGAGCTCTCTTCTGGAAGGTAGCTGTTCCATAATCAAGATTTGAGTGACAACACAACAAAACTCAGCGATGTTTATTGTTTATATTGGGCCTCATCCAGCATCCACTGAAGTCAATGAAGTCTTTCTATTAATTTCAGTGGGCTTTGGACCAGGCCTATTATTAACCTGATCATGCCTTCTTTGAGCATCCTGGTGAAGCCAGTATGTATGCAAAGAATGCAGGATCAGGCCCTAATATTTGTTTAACATTTTTGTGGTAAAATAAATTAAAACAACATTAAACATTAGGGTCAGTACAAGTGGTTCTTCACACCGCAGTAAATGTCACACTCTTATTTCAAGATTTAACCTCTCGCTGCTAGGATTTGTAATGATGGGTCTCTTTAAGGCCACCATACTGTAATACGAGAAACCTCAGAATTGCTTGATATCAGACAAGAGCTGGAGCTGTGGGGCTTACTGCTGGAACTCTGCTAATAAAAGAAGCATTAACCTTTTACCTGTGTGTATGCCTGAATTTCCTTCAACAGGATGCTACAGGATGGAGTCCCCAGTGTGCCAAGAAATGTTTCAAGTAGAAACAAAACATTTTATTTTGACATCAAACAAAGTGTTTCCACTCAAAATCTTTCATTTCAGTAATCTTGAAATATTTTGATTTGTTTTGACTCACTTTTTGTAACTTTGCACTTCACCAAAAAATGTCAAAAAAAGTTGTCATTTTCAGTTAGAGCCAAAACTATTTATTTTTTTCAGAATTGCAAACCAAAAATTTCATAATTCACCTCATTCAAATTGTAATGGTGATTGTAGAAGAACTGGTAACTACATTTTAAGTCTCTTGCTTATCTCATACACATGAGGAGTCCCATAAAATTAAACATATCCACAACTCTTTGAAGTTTTGGAGCACAGGGCTGTACACTGACAAAAGGGAGATCGAAGAATGCATTCAAGCTATGTATTATTATACCTTTTCTTCCTGAATAACAGTTTGTTCTCTGATTCCAGGAAGCAATCTAATCAATTCCAACACAGCCAGAAGTAAATCTTGTAGCAATTTTTGATATGAAAATGTATTAAAATGGGACATCTTAAAACTGAGAATAGGAAAAGTTTAACAAAAAGGAAATATTTTGTGTGTGTGTGTATATACATATACACCCACACACACATATATTCAAAGCATATATATATATATATATATATATATATATATATATATATATATATATATATATATATATATATGCTTCGAATTATATCTTGTGAAAGAGACTGGGCTGTGGATAATCTATTCTGAGAGAAATAAGGTAAACAGGTTACATTTAAACAAAGTTAGAGAAAGTGCTATATATTTTCTACTTTTATTTCATAGGCACTCAAATACCATAGTGATGAGCACAGTATAGAAAAGAGTGACAGAAGGATATTAAATTTGCCAGCCCAGAGTCTTGCATGAAGGCAAAAGAAAGAAAAATAAATAAATAAATAAATAAATAAAGCAATTGTTAGATTTCCAAGAAGACAGTATAAAAGCATAGCAGTTTGATGGAGAAAAAGAAGTAGATTTGTTCTCACAAATAGCAACTCCATCTACCTAACATCTAAGGTAGCAGGATTGGTGCAATAATGGTACTTATGTTTTGTCACAGAGATGGTTGAAGGCTGGCAGAGGGTGAAGGAGGGTGGTGAAGAGAAATTGTCATTTTACCAGGCTGAAATTCCTAGAGATGGGATATCTTCAACAGCTAGTGCCATACCCATTTCTGCAATCTGTTCTGTCTTTAACTAAAAAAAAAAATTCCATAGAAACTAGCTAAACAAAACAGTTTAAAAAATACCCCACTTAACTCTACAGGATTGCTACAGAGTTTGCATGTAGGGGAAGAAAAAATCCACGATATAAGCATAAAGATTTAGCATTGCTAAGAGGTACCACATATGAACCGAACAACATTGATAGCCAGTGGCTAGCATTAATGTCATGTAGGAGCCCCTTATGAGAGCAAGGCACTTGTATCATAGGAACACAGTTATAGAAACATTCAAAGCATAGATGTGAAAAAACCCAATCCAACCACCAATGCATCTTCCCTATGCAAAGACTAAACCAATATAAAATTACAAAACAAACTAAAACCATCTGTTCTAGCAGGAAAAAATTAGTGTTGGTTAATTTTTATATCCTATCAGATTTCTCAGTCCATTCTAGAGAAAAGGTATTAAAAAGTCAGTGCTGACAAGATATCAAATGTTTAATTTTGAAAGGTATGATCTTCAAAGCTCATGAAACTCAGCTTATCCTTTATGAAACAAGCACACAAACAAAACAACAATGTAGTATTCTACAGTAGCAGTCCCAAATGTTTCAGCTACTCAGGTGTTTTGCCCATTATGTAGAACAATATAGGATTGTGAGGGTTTTTTTGTGTGTGTGTGTGTTTGTTTTTATAAGAAGGGTTCTATACATCTTTTGTCATTTTATTAAAATGCCAAAGTATTCAGAAACAGTAGATTTGAAGGAAAATTGAAACTAGCTGCATACCTCACTTATTTCATACTATGCTTTTTAAGAATGGGAGAAAGGATAAATTGTGGTTAGAGCAGAGGATGGGAATAAGAGGACCTGAGGCCTGTTCATAGTTCTGCTACACAAAATTAGTGACTACTTTTGAAAATTTTGATTTTATGGCCTAGTTCTGTTCCTATTCAAGTGGCAGCAAAAGTCCTATTAACTTAGGCTTCAAGCATATCCATTAGAGCACAGGCCCATTCTAGGGGTGGTGAAGAGCTGTATCACCCTGGCAGAAACTCTAGCAAGTGCCAAGATCTTAGCTGCAGCTGGGCCTTAGTGGGGAGGACTCCTGAGAACTCATACTACTTGTACAAAGGTGTTTTCAATGGGGTACTTTCAGAGCCCTGGTAAGCACAAGACAGTCTTGTGAGCACTCCTCCTTTAGGCCTCCATTTAGTACACTCAACCATTTGTTTAATATTAAGCACATGCTCAAATACTTTGTTGAATCACAACTTTTTGCATCAGTATGTATGATGCATATTCAGTTGTGATATTGCTCCTTCTGAGTAATGGGTGGTATGTAAAGCATTGTGCCTCAGACAATTCCTTCCCTACATCTTCCCTTTCAGCAGTGGTAGTAATTTGCTCTTGACCTACACCGGCCATGGTCAACTTACCCTGCATGCCTGGACATCAAGTCTGAATAGCCTGCACAAGAGGGGCACTACTTCCCCCAGGCAGATGCACAGTGTAAGTCAAAATCTAACCCTTTCCTGGAGGCAAAATATGTATAGACACTAAAATTGTTACTGTATGTGAAGAGGTTAGCAAAGTATTTTGCCTTACAAATGCTGCTTTTTCTCTTTTTCATTTTACAGTTGTTCTCTTCTCTCCTATTGCTCCTTTGACACTTTCCTCCCTTTCATAGAGTCATAGACTGGAAGGGACTTCAGGAGATCATCTAGTCCAGACACCTGCACTTATCGCAGGACCTTCCTCAATATTTTCCTCAATCTTTTCCCACCCCACATGTCCCTTTTTATTGCTGTTGCAGATCTCTTACACTTTTCAAATCACTTCTACTCCATTCTCTCTCACTGTTTTCCCCATATATACTATCTGCTTTCTTTTTCACATAAGAGTACGGAAAAGTGCTTTGCTCATTGAGACTTATAGCAGAGTGAAGACAGGCTTCAGATAGTGGGTCTATTCCATATGTTTTACCATTTGTCATGCTGTCTGGAGTCACTCACGATCGAGAGTATCAACCTCAGGGCAGACTGTTAAGAAGCAGGACACAAACCCCAAACTGATTGGGAGCTGTACATTAGATTTCACCAACCAAGTAACAAGTGCAAACTCCGCAGGCACTATACAGCCTTAAAATAGAGCCACAGACAGTCCCTTTGGGCATTCCGATCTTGATTCTGTGGTGGTCACTTTATGCCCGAGATCATAAAATATTCAGGTTACTCCAAGTCCCAAAGGTTAAAACAGATATACATACATGCTAAAATAAGTTGAAATCTTAGGATTTAGATGGTGATAAAGTTGCTGATATATGCCAGCTCTGTATGTCCATTAGGTTAGTCATGCTTACATTTAGTAATCTTTTGCCCCTTAGGGTTTGTCTACACTGCAGTTAGACACCCGTGGCTGGCCATGCCAGCTGACTTGGGCTCACAGAGCTCAGGCTGTGGGGCTCGGGCTAAGGGGCTCTTTAATTCCAGTGTAGACTTCTGGACTCTAGGATCCTGTGAGCTGAGGGGGTCCCAGAGCTCAGGCTGCAGTCCAAGCCTGGAAGTCTCCACTCCACTCCACTTGCCCTTCAGCCCAAGTCCTGTGAGCCTAAATCAATATATAGAGCACTGGTCTGGGAGTCAGGAAACCCGGGTTGTATTCCTGACTCAGCCACAGAGCTGCTGTGTCATCTTGGGCAAGTCACTTAATCTCTGTTTCCTCTTCCTTTTGTCTGAATTGTAGGTTAAGACTGTAAACGCTTTAGGCAGGGACTGTCTTTTTACTATTTTTTTTTTAAACAGTATCAAGCCAATAACATGAAAATACTAAAAATGAAGAAACAATATTTTCCAATTAGATATCTCTGGGACTGGTTCTTCTCTTCAAAACAAGGAGAAAAAAATTAAGCACAATTACCATAATCTTCCTTTTGATGGTGATTTACTATAGATAGAATAGCTGCAGGTGCCTATAAGATATAGTCACCAAGCACCTAATGTAGGCACTTAAAACTGGCGATTGTCCAATAGGCATTTCCTTATTTCCTTTTCTCATTTCAAATGGAAACTTAACAAAATGGTGAAAAAATAGACTCCTAGGTGAAATCCTGGCTCCAGTGAAGTTAATGCCAAAACACCCATTGATTTCAATAAGGCCAAGATTTCACCCACAAATTTTAAGGACAGAAGGGACCATTGTGATGACCTAGTCTTATCTCCTGTATAACACAGTCCATATAACTTCATCCAGTAATTCTTGTATCAAACCCAATATGTTTTGATTAAATAATAGTGATATACTAAGTAATACTAAGACTTGTTTCCTTAACTGTTCTATAACTTGATTTAAGCTGTTTATTTAGGCATTTGTTCTTCATGATAGTCACCATAAAACCGATTTAGTCATTGAGTGAGATTTTCAAAAGCAATTACGTCTGAATTTAGGAGGAACATTTTGACTTTTAAAGGGTCTTGCACTCCTTCTGTGCTTTTACAAATCCTACCCAATATTTCTCTGTGATTGTGTGTGTGTATATTTACATATACACCCGCACAGAGACATAACTATATATACATAATTGTTTATTAATGACTACATACATTCAAATAAAACTAATTTACAATACTGCACAAGTAAGAATTGTTCTGTATCTCTGTCCACCTATTGACCATGAAAGAGTTCTAGATATTAATTCAAGAACTGAATGTACAAGACCCTTATTTATATGCACAGTAACAGCATGAATATGGATTAGCAAATGGATATAATTCTTTCATTCATGCTCTGAAACTGGGTGGTACCAGGAGTGTTAATTAGTTTACATGACTTATCACTTCAATGTAAAACAGTTGTGTCTGATTAAACAGTTAGCTCCCAAATTTAGTTGATAATAAGTACTGTAGTGTCTAATTAATTGAGTTATCTTTTTAAAAGCTATGAATAACACATTTAATCAACCAGTTCCCACCCATCCTACCATCTTTGCATTGTTCAAATGCATTGTCAATGGTGATATTACTAGAGAATAAATCTGATTTACTTATATATGTAAATTAGACAATCAATGATAGATCATGGTGTAAAAAATTGGCCCACAATTTTAGTTCAAAGTCTGAAGTTTACAATTAGAATATAAAGGGCCAGATTTTCAGAAAAATTCAAGTGCAATTGCACATCTCATTTGTATATGTCTGTGTAGCAACTGGCCATACAAACGGCCAGTTAAATGCCTACCTAACCATTCTGCACATGCAGTTGTGAAGGTACACATAACGGTCTTTATTCTCCGGGAGAAACTCAATATCAAACATAAGAAAACTGCATGAATTTGTTCTGGAAATTATAGCCTGCAGTTTTATAGTGCTTTGTTGCTCAGCTGAAGAAGTAGTTTTACGGACACAATCATGACACACTTAAATTCTGGTCCTGTACAGTGCCAAGTGTAGTACAGATTGGTTAATATCCCAGGATACTGGCGTAAAACTGAAATAAATCAGTGATGAGTCAGGCGTAGTAGAGACTTATTGTACCATACAAAGTTAAATTATTTAAGTATGGAATTCATTTTAAAATACAAACTGGAACAAATATTCAAAATACAACCTGCCTTTTTGCTGAAACAATTTGTGCCCACAAAATGCATGCCTGAATTTATGCATCCATCACTAAATTGTGGGTGGGGTTTTAATTGGAAGTGTACAGGGATATTGTATTTGCTCAGCTCCTCCAAATTGCTGTCTTGTGTTCTATAATTATAGTTTTTTTTTTTGGTTTGTTTGTTTGTTTGTTTTTTTAAATGAAGACTCTAGCATTTATGGATGCACAGCGAACCTTCAGAACTTGAAGTAAGTGCAACCATTGCCATGACATCTGCCTGAGTTCACCACCACAGTATTCATACCAGAGCTTTAGGAGCTCTTTTAGATATTCTGGGCCCAGTCTTGCAGACAGCTTTTAACAAATACTCTGCAATGTATGAACTGTCCCATTCATCACAGGGAATTTTTAACTTGAATGACCAATGGTGATTATTTAAATATCAACATTTTAAACTTGTTTGACTGCTGATTGTGCATATCTTCATAATAGGATTCTTCTTCTCCTTTCTTAGATGCTATAATCTGAGAGTCTCACTTAATCCTAATGTCTCAACAAGGCAGAGTTTACTTTGTGGGTGAACTTGCAAGAATAGCAGCATTCTGGGACCACTTACTGTTCTGTGTCTCTAAGTATGCGTGCATCATATAATTGGAAGGACAAATTCTGTGATTTGTACCCGCAATTCCATCTGTGGGTGAAAATAAGTGGACACAGAAGATACTCAGATACTGACAGGACACTCCATTTCATCTTGGCAGACAATGACCGTGCCTTCTTTCCTATTGTCTGGGCCACAGCAACGTAACATACCTGGTCACAAAGCCATTAATGCTTAAACTCTAGCTAGTACAGAATGCTTCAGCATGTGTTTTCAGAAATCTGGCTACCCAGTAATTGAGTCCTGCTAGGATGCTCCAGGACACCAGTCCAGCACTTTTTTAGGCAGCCAGAACTTCATTTAACAGCACATTCATTCCAGCGCTTCTTGACTGCAGCACTCATCTGCTGGGACTATCACAAAACACACCAAACCCACCTGCTGCTCTTTATTTTGGCTTCCCATGGAATACTGAGTTAAATTCAAGATCTTAATCCTTAGCATCAAAGTGCTCAATGGCCAGGGCCCAGGATACCTAAAATATCTCCTAAAGTTTTGCAGTGAATACCATGGGATTTAACTCTGCTCCTTCGGCAAAGTGGAACTGTCTACCATAAGGTAAAGCTCTGTGTGGGAGACTAAGCTTTCTTGGTGGCTTTCCTGTGGAATGAGCTCCCCCACAGGAACTAAGATCCTTCACAAATCTCACCACCTCCTGCTCCAAGTACATTTCTTTGACCTCGCTTTCTCTAATATAAACACATGGCAGCATATGCATGTTAGTTCAAAATAAAACACAACCAAAACTGAATGCTACACTACACACACAATTCTCCCCCTATAGAAAGAATTATAGAGAGAGAATAAAGCAAATATGACAGATGTTAGTTATGTCATTTAATGCACTACTGGAAGACACACACATTCTACAGTGATGAAGATATTTTTGGAACCTAAAGAGGATAGATCTGACCTCAATTGCAAGAGTATAAACCAGGAATAGCTTTAATGAAGTCAGTGTGGTTACACTTATTTAGAACCAGCAAAAGTGAAATCAACATCAGGCCCGTGGTGGATAACTTGCTACAAGATATACTGTCAACTGAGACAAGTGATTTACTTTTCAGCTTTGATTACACTTGATTGTTTCTAATAAGCCTGCATATGCAGAGAAACAGCTTTAATTATTTCTTCATTTTGAACTTTCATAAAAGAAATGAAAGGTAACACTGGAGAGATTAACATGCATTTTTCTTGGGACAGGCTCAAAGTCTTAAAAGGCTTTCTCTTTGTACTGGATTAGATAAGGCAATTAGAAGCACTGAAGGTTGCCACAGCACCAGGTTCAAAGGAACTTGAATCCCTTAGTGCAAGGGAAGGGATAGATTTTGCACAACATATCTCTTTCTTCTCCTCACAGCCCTGCAAGCTGTGCAGGCATTAATTTGTCCCATGAAATACATTATTATTATATTACCTAATCCATCTCTTTAGGAGTATAGTATACTCTCAATTATTCAAACAGCATGGAGGACAGAGATTTTATTCTGATAATCGGGAGTTCAGATAATCGAGAAATTGAGACCCATCCTAGAACACCCTGTTTGGTGATTAGGGCACCCACCTGGGATATGGGGCACCAGGATTCAAGTTCCTGATCCAAAACAGGGATTTGAACCTCAGTTTCCCACAACTCAGGTGAGTGCTGTAATCATTATGCTAAAAGTTATAAGGGCGGCACCACCACCACTTTTGTGAATCTCACCCTTCATTTCCTTAATTTTGCAATGAATGAAATGTCTTTTTCAACCTGAAATACAACTTTCCCAACTTATTCAATTTAACAAAAAATCTGAAATATTTTGGCTTTGGTTTGACCCAAATAGATTTTTTGTCTGTTGTTTTAGAACTGCCAATGAACCTAAACAGACATGTTAATTTACTGACTGCTGAAAACTGAAAAAAAAAATTGATACCATATCAATTATGGTCTCAATTAAAATATTCAAAACCCCACAACTGTGGAAAAACAAAAATATTGAGAGGAAAAACAGTTTTAGCTAATTTTTATTTAAAATATCATATTTCAATAAAAAGTATTTTCATTTGTAGAGCTGGAATGGAATTCTTTGTCAAAACATTGGAAAATATCAGTTTGTTAACTTTAAAAAAAAAAATTTCCTGGAGAGGGACAGCTTAGACAAATTTCTTGACTCGAAAAAATTAAAAAAGTTATAACTGTCAGTATAAAACATCTGACATTTTCAAAATGCAAAACTCTAATTTTCTAGTTTGAACATTTTTTGTTTTGAAATTTAAGCTATTATAATGAATAATTAAAAGATAAGAAGAAAAACATTTTGGAATTACTGAAATGAAATTATTAATTTTAATCATTGTCCAGATTTATTTACTTATTTTCAGTTTGAGATTTTAGGTTTTTTTATCCTGATTCAGGATGGGAAAATTATTTGAAATCTCAATTTTTTTCACAGAAAAAAACAAAAAAAAACCACCCAAACATTTACTGCCAGCTCTATTCAATTGAGAAATATCAAACATCTCTAGGTATGACTGATTTTTATCATCGTCAGTCATCATTATCAAGGTAGTCACTTGCATTTCAAAAGATTTGCATCATTATTCAGGAAAATAAAATTATAGCCAGAAGGATCCCTTGGAAGAAAAAAAAAGTAGAAATAATTTACTAAGAAAGAAAATCATAAACAGCAAACAAAATCTCATTTAGCAATCAAATGATATAAATACCAGGAAAAGCATTAGAGCTCAATCAAAGCTGAAAACAAATCAGGCAGGCCAATCTTCATAGGATGCCAGCAATCTCTACTGTGCGTATAATTAATAATTGATCAAAGTAGCTCACTGGCTGGGAAGGCCGTGACTGTGTCCAGACAAAATATGCAGTCTCACTCAGATATAATTAGTCTTGCTTAAGTGGCTTAAGGAACACAAAACTCCTAAGGAAAGAGACTTAATTATGCCCATTAGAGAAAATGGTTGAGATTTACAAAAGAAAAAGACCCTGAGGAAGTATTAGTATAATTGTCTCTGAAGTTCCTTTTAAAATATATGTATCCGTTGCTTTGCCCAAAATGATAAAACGCCTTTACTGATTCCACAGTTGAAGTGAAGTTTCAAAGATGGACAAAATGCACGATCAGACAGGACAACAAATTTTTTTGGTGGGAGAGGCACACAATCAATGCTAAGATCTTACAATCCAGCTGTCACAAAGTAGCAGAGATTTACAGGGAAGGATCTACTTTGAATCAAGCCCTTTATCATTAGGTTTTGAGTTGATGTTTTTCAACTGAAAAGAATTTACTGGCAAAAACCAGAGATTTAGTCAAAACTCAAGCTAGGTGACAATTTTCTGTCAAATCATTTTGGACAAAAATGCAATTTCTGCAAAATCCTGTGGAAAATTAGATTTTGTCTAAATGTTTCAAATTCCATCAGCAAAGTTAAAAAGAAATATTGGTTTGGTTTGATTGAACCCAAATTGAAAAATGTCAGTTTGGTGGACTGAATCAAAAGGCCAAATTAAAATAATCTACGACGATTTAATGCCGCATAGGAGCCGTAGTTTGGTTGCTTGATGCCTCTATTTTCCCTTATTGGCCGGACTCCCTGGAGGAACTACATCTCCCACAATGCACCAGTGGTCTCTTCTTTGTCCAAGCCACACAATGTTATGAAGTTATACTAGTGCGGAGCATAATGGAAGATGTACTCCATCCCGGAAGACCAGTCCATGGGAAAGAATGAGGTCACAAGGCACCCAAACTTAATTCAGTACACCAATATAAAATGTTTCAATTCAGGATTGCTGAAATATTTTGTTTCAATCAAAAATGTAAAATGAACCTTTCAGCTTTTCTGATTTTTTTTTTAAACTTTTCATGCTGCTCAAAGTTTTGACAATTCGAAGTTTGATCCAGACTGAGTTAAAAACAAATATTTAAATATCTGAATTTCCTACAGGCCAGGAAAATTTCCTACAGGATGATTCACCCCTCAGGAAAATTTTGTCTGATGAAATTTTTCTTTTGAAAACAGAAGAAATTAACATTTTCATTTCAAAGTGAAATTTTCCTTTTAATTTATTTAAATTAAATTTTAGACTTTTGTTTCTCTCTTTCTTTCAATTTTTGCCATTATCTGAAAAAGAAAGAATAGGCTTCTTTTTATTTTTCCTTTTTTCTGCAACTTTTCCAAATGCAGAACATTTGGAAAAGTTGCAGAGGAACTCTTCTGGGTGGAGGAAAAAGATGGTGGGGCAGAGGGGAGAAAAGGAAAAAGTGGGGGGAAAAACAATCTCTGCTATATCAAGATTCTGCTGGGTGCAACAGAGATGAAGAGGCTACAAGACTGCTCGATACTGCACTGTGCCAACTAGCTTTCCTCTCCGAGCCACTACATGCATGCCGGTGATTGTCAGAGTATATTGTACTCTCCAGTGTCCCTGCTCACCCTTCTTTCCACTCTCTGGGCTTCTCCTGGCCCAATGCACCGGCTCTATGTTTGCTGGGAATTCCCTGCCAGGAAGGGTAGGGGCACTCTCTGCTCTCTTTATGCTGACTGCGTATCTGAAAAGGAAAGGAGCAGATCCAAAATTGTTCTCCATAGCATTTGGGGCCATTACAATATCATACAATATTATAGTAGCTTATAGAGATTGTTAGCTCAGTTTTAAAGTAATTCAGAGGGTTTGCAGTATAATTTTATGCAGTGAATATAATTAGAGTCACATAGCTCATTCAAAACTCTTCTAATGTCAGATCATTCAAAAATTAATTAAAAAAGAAATTTTACTCTATAGACCATTTATAGATAAGAACATCTCTTAAGGTAAATGTAATGGTATGCTGAAAAAAGTTATAAAGCTCTGCTCTAATACAAGCTCCTTTTATTTATGAATAAAGGTCAAGCACAATTGCAAGACTCCACTGCTTCAGATGATAGCCATAAATAACCATTTACAGGGTCCCAGTAAGGCTGATTAAATCCCCAGAGACTTTAATTATTTATTTTTTTAAAAGGGTCTCTCAAAGATGTGATACTAGAGGAGATACTGGTAATATGGCTTTGCATTTGGGGGTGGGGGGGAAATATGATTCCTAGCAAAAGCAGTGAAAGGTGGTGTTCTTGTGATGGCATGGAAATAAAGACCTCTTTTATGGAACACCTTATAGAAATATGTCCATAATCAGGTAAAAGGAAGGCAGCTGTGAGTAATCAGGAATGTGTCCCCCTCATATGGAACTGAGCACAATTTAGATAAAGGATTTCAATACTGAAAGAGCTTCACTTTATTTTCAGAGGATGAAATCTGCCCATTGTTTGGAGGCTCTTCTCTCCATAGAATCCCTGTGGTACCCCTGCAATAGGGAAGACGGAGCAGCGGGCACAGTTGTGCTGGTGGAATTCCATACTCCCTGTATGCTGTTGGAGAGAGCTGCATGTTAGTTCCAAATTTGCCAGTGCAGAGAGGGATGCCGAGGGTGGCCTGGGGAAGAACAACTGGATCTGTCCTTACATATATCCCATGGCTGGTTAGGGGATATTGAGAGAAAGACAAACTGTGCTGCAGACCCAAGATCTGTGCTAGGTTGGGAGATGTATTTCTTTCTCTCTCAATTCTCCACCAGACACCTCATAATGCTGATTATTCATGCTTCTGGATTCGAAAATTTTACTCAGTCCCTTCTCTCTTTCTCCCTTTCAGACAGTAGCCCTCCAATAACCAGAGGGTTCAATCACAGCTGAAATAGGTATTGCAGAAATAGTAAAATACAGCCTCTTTCAAAGACATTCTCTTACCTATTAATGTTCATTTTGAAAGTGAAAAATAAGAGGAATGAAAGAAGATTTCTGTAGTGATAAGGAGCTGTCCCTTCTGAGGAAGTTATAATCAAAGAGGCTGTCTCCCTTCAAGAATTATGATGTCCTTGAGGCTTTCACTCTTTAAAGAATTTCTTAACTATTGTTGGGATAACCTTTGGGAAAGTATTTAAGGTATATAATAGGATCTGATCTCTGACTCTGCTTCTTTGGAAATTCTCATTATTGTAACTTATGCTCTGCCCCCACAAATCTTTTTGTGAAATTTCATTTTTCTGTCTCTCCAAGGACCAGCAGAATTTTAACTCACTATATTTCCACTGTTCATCTATCTCTGACTACAGCTGTGTGTGTTTTTTTCCTTCTCTATGGAATTAACCTATAAAACAGACATTTCAGATTTCACAGTTCCTCATCCTGTTGAAATAAATGGAATAAAAATAATCCACAAAGAACAGTTCAGTCAAGTACATCTCTTTGATTTAGACATTTCTTGACCTACAACATAAGCACTAGACTAGTGTTCACACAATTACATTTTTGCTTTAGTAACCAAGTGAGGGAAAAAGGGGGGCACGAAAAGACTAAGAATGTAAAATATAATAAAATAAAAGTATTTTAGGTATGTTTCTTTGAGGCTGATCTTTGAAGAAAATCTTCTAATCATCCAGTTAGTAAGACAAACCTAAAGAGTAATCATGGTTCAGCATTTTCTTGCACATTAGAACTAGTGATCTCTTTTCTAGTAAATACATGAAATGTCTTCTGGTGCTTTGCTCTTGACCGAAAGAAATGTTTTCATATCAATAGCTATAAAGAATACTTGTATCAGATGCCAGCAAGGTCCTTTTTTGCCATTTTTGAAAGGCTAACAGGCACTGATGGATTCATTTGGATTGCTCATTAAAAGTCTGTTCCTACTTCCAGAAGTTAATATCCATCCACCTTGAAATTAGGAAACACTCACTGTTGGTTTATTTAAAATTCAAAGTAATAGAAAGAGCAGATTTTCTTTCCCCACTCTGCCTTCTCTCTGATAGCTGAGGGCAGCAGGATGAAGTGAGGAGTTGGAAAGAACTCTGAAGTCTACAGTACAAAATTATGTCAACTTAAGTTACATCGACATATAGCTACTACATTAATTAAATCACTTGGGCATGTCCACACTATGATTTTTGTATTGGCAGTGCATGTCCTCATCAGGAGCGCTTGCATTGATTTAACTGTCAGAGTGGGGCATTGTGAAATGGCTTCTGAAAGCCAGCAACAGTAGACGTAAGAGTATGTCTACACTTCTGAGGTTCCAGGGATCGATGCAGTGGGATTGATTGAGTGGGCTGTGGAGACCTGCTCAATCAATCCAGGAAGTGCTGTCTGGTTGCTGCCATTAATCAACCCCCTGGAAGGAGTAAGGCTGCATAAACTGGAGGGTGTCTCCTGTCAATGCAGCGTATTGGAGATCCTGTTGTATGGCAACATAAGTAAGTTGATGGGAGATATGCAAGCTACATTACGTAGCTTGCGTAACTCCCATCGACTGTCGGTGGCAGTGTAGACCAGGCCTAAGCAACCTAAATACATTGACCCAAGTACTATGCCTCTCATAGAGGTGGAATTATTAAATCAGCATAGCAGGTGAGTTTCATTGGTGGGAGCAATATTTTAGTGTAGTCGCCACAGAGTTAGGTTGACGTAAGCTGCCTTGAGTTGACCTAACTCTGTAGTGTAGACAGGGCTGTCTTTCTCTGTCCCTTCACAAAGTGTTTTATAATGTTTTTCCTATTAATGTCTTATTCACCCTTCCCTCTCTCACACTTCTCAGTTCTTCACCTGGGAAAATAGGAGTGGCAACAGGTTGCAAGATCAAATATTGCCACTTTTATTGAACTGTGTTCAGGTATCCAGGATCTAACTTATTTGGCCTGATCTACACACAGATATTGTACCAGTATAACTATGCTAGTTTAAAAACAAAACAAAACCCACCAGTACCATTACAACTCCTATTATAGACACAGTTATAGCAGTATAAAAGTGCTTATACTAGTTTCATTTATTTTCCTTCCTAACTTTATATTGGTGTAACTGTTTCCACAGTAGGAGTAATTACACTGTTTTAACAATATTAGTATATCTAAAGTGGTATAATATTGTCTGTAGAGAAAGCCTTAATTAAGCACAGACTGTGCTCAATTCCTTTTTCAGGATTAAGAGATATTCCCAAGGGTGTTACATGTGAAATGGGGATAATACTTTAGTAAAGCATTTCAATCTCTATTGTGTCTTTTGCTCTTTACAAAATAAACATAATACAAAAGATTCATGTGGGCATGGTGTTGTTCAGATAAATATATTTACTAAATAATCACATAATGCAATGCTTAGCTACAGATACATAGAATCATAGAAGATTAGGGTTAGAAGGGACCTCAGGAGGTCATCTAGTCCAACCCCACTGCTCAAAGCAGGACCAACCCCATCTAATCATCCCAGTTAGGGCTTTGTCAATCCAGGCCTTAAAAACCTCTAAGAATGGAAATTCCACCACCTCATCTACATAATGCTGTGGTGGCTTGCTTCTGTCCAGTTCTAACCACAGAACAGAGTGAGTACCACTAGAAGGCTTACAGACTAGTTAACTACCTTATTCTTATATGCTACAAGATCTATGAATGAAAAGAATGATGATATTTACTGAGGAAAGCATTTAACTACATGGTTAAGTTAATCTCTACCTAGGAAAGCAATCAAGCTTATTTTCCTGAATTAGGGAATTTTCAGTATTCTGTGATCATGACTGTATTTTTATTGCCTACATAAAATACTAAGTTTTCTATATTCTTCATTTTTTTGAAATGATGATTTTAAATTAAAGAAATTTAAGAACAAAGAAACGATGCAGAGTTTTTTCCCTATAACTTCAGACTTTTCCTACAATTGCTTTTCAGCAGATGGAAATGTAATAGAAATTATTTGATTTTCCTATTAAGGAAGAGCTTGATCCTGTCAAAATGCCTAGCATTTCACAGAATTGGGCCCTTATTTTTTGTTGCAATGATTCATAGTAAATAACACCTCCAGTTATACAGTCCTAATACAACCATAATCCAAATTCCCTTGAAGCATGTTCCCAATAATACATTTTATCCTGGTAACACTGATGAATTAAATTCAAAGCGCCAAAATAGAAATTACATTCATCCATCTTGTAACTTACAGTAATGTAAGTCTGCTAACTTCCTCATTTATATTGTGACAAATGTCTCATTAATCTATTACCATCCTGAACTTTCGTTCAGTACGCTTCATAAGAACAGTGGAGTAGATAAACTATGTGCAATGTATTAGGGGAAGGAACAAATTATATTTTTGACACTTAAGTGATTTCCACATTTCCTTTCGGTGTATTGCTGCTGCAAGTTATCACCTAAGCACCAACACTTTCATTAAACTTTCAAATGGACTTTCTGTATGTGTAGACAACATCAAAGTGAAACAAATCATCTCATTGTGGATGTTGGTTGCATCCAATTGTTGTCTCCAGTCTCATAGTTAGATTGTAAATTCTTGCAGGCAGAAGCAGTCCTTTGTTATATGTTTGAACAGTGCCTAGCATAATGGACATTGGTCCTCTTGGCCCTTCTGAAAACACAAATAAATAAAATCATGAGAGAAAGATGTGGCCTTCTTTCTTGCAAATAAACTATATGACCAATTTAGGCCCTTTCTCAGTTCTCAATTGTTTGCATACCCATGTTAATTTCATGGATATTTATATGGATAACTAGACTATCTGGAGTTACAATTGTTATCGGTGCTAAAATAATTGGAAGGCATATAAACCTCATGCTTTAAGGCTTAATCTCTAACTATTAGATATCAAGATTAGATCTAACATGGAGGGCAGATTATTCCACTCCTGTTTACGGTGGTGTTCTTACACCTTCCTTTGAAGCAGCTGGTGCCGGACACTATCAGACAGAGAAGATACTGGGCTAACTGGAACTCGGCTCCTATCCAGTGCAGCAATTACTGTGTTCACCTGAATGTATTTCTCATTAGTAAGTTTACTGAGTAATTTTGACAAATATTCACATTACAGGTTATTTGCAAATGGTTCATTTCAACTATTTATTATTGGTTATACTTTATTTGCAGAGCTCTTTAAGTCATGTGGCAATGTTGCTGCTTCCCTGATTGTCTGAAATATTTTAAATAGGAGATTAACAAGTGACAAATAATGAATATCAGTTTGTGAATAATGAAAAGTGAACAGTTGTTCATGCACATATACCTTTGAAAGCATGTACATATTTGTATAGTATTTGTTCTTAGAACAGCCATTTTGCAAATATTCTTACAACACAAAATGCACTCACATAAAAGACAGCAAACAGCAAGTAAAAAGGTGCCCACAACATGGTTGAACTGTGTAATTGTTTGGAAAACAAATATTTGTGAACACTGTTTTTGCATTCTTTGGCCAGCTCTATAAACAGACAGAATTTAAGACTAAAAATGAATAAGACCACATTCTTAGGAAAGCAAGGAAGCATATTTAAGCAAGGAAGTTAGAAGGATTTTCGGAGGCAGTACATTCTTGAGTAACATAAAGACAATGTATTGTATGTAATAGGACCTTACAAAATTGCTGCAAACATTTCTTAGCCCAGGCACAAGATCTTTACTATACTGTTAATAAAATATTTATTTGCCAGGGGTGATATTGCATAACTAAAAGCTCAATTACTGTGCTTTGGTTTTGCAAACCTCAGTCTATCCCAAGGTATTTTCCAACTTTCAGGTTTCCACTGTGCACACTTGATTTGCAAACTGAAATAACAATATCCTTTCTCCCCTTAAAATATTTCTTCCCCTGCTTGTAGAGCTATATAACGGAAGTCTAAACAAAATTGACAGTCTGTCTGGAATATTGGGAAAATAAATATAAGAGCTTGCAGAAAAGCCAAGCTCACTGTTGGAAAATTGCACATAAAAGCATACAAAACCACACCATTGACGCTTCATAAATGAACATAAGGCAGTTTGATAACTTGAACTCATCACTGCAAAATGTCATGATAGGTAAATTGCAATATCTTGTCTGGATAAGTTTGGACAGTTATACTCAGTGAGTGCTACTTCAGATGTTCTGAAGATCATTGGCCAGTTTTATGATTTGGACTCCCAGTCCTGTACCTTAAAACGTTCAAGCACATCTAAGTCTCAATGACTTTCACTGAGACTTAGGCACTTTTGAAACTTTTACTGAAAACATTATTTCCCCTTATTGCTTTCTTATGTAAGAATCTTTAATAGCCACTCAGAATACTGAAAATATCCCTAAAAATGCATAAACAGAGATACACAATAGCAGAAAGGTTAACAAAAAGGACTCAAATCCTGCAGAGAGTTATGCAAGTGCTTAACTTTCAGCACTGTGAATATTCTCATGGAAGTCCTGCTCACAGGATGTAAAGTTAAGCATGTGTGTAAGTCTTTGCAAGCTCTGGGCCCGTGTATTTTCATGAACTCTGGCTAATAGTACAGAAACTTAAAAAGTTGGAATAAAGTAAAGCTATAAATATACAACAATCCTTCACTCATGCTGTAGCTCAACTTTTAATTCTGTATGATAAAACTGTCAATCTCAGACTGAAGGTATATATTTCTACATCCGAGGAGGAGAGAGAGAACACCAAAAATAATTCTAAGGAACAGAAATGTCATTGTTATCATTTCCTCAAAAATCGTTCCTTGGATTGGACCTGAGTGTGTGTAGGGTTGAGGATAGACTTTTTTTGGTTGTTGAAAGCTTTATTCTTAAGAAACACAAATCAGGCCACTACTTAGGATCATAAAACAATGCACTTTGCCATTTCATCTCATGTGGCAACAACAGGAGAACCAGAGTTTAAAATTTCCTTTTAGAGTTCATGTTTAACCTCTGACAAAAAGGTTAAAATGATTTTTTTTTCACATCATGTCAGGAAAGATTTTTTTTTCTCCTAACCATTGAATAATATTTCCATTATACCATCTCTCTAGTCATAAAATTCATTCTTGGTTTGATGTACTGTAAAGACAAATGCCACACTATTGGTGTCCCTTGGGAGCAAATCTAATGGTTGAGCAGAACCTGGATCAGTAATAGGTATTGTGAGAGATCTTAAAAAAGCATAACTGGCTGTTAGGTGCATAATTCCTATTGACTTTCAATGGGAGGTAGGTCCCTAGCTACCATTTATGTCTTTGAAAGTCTCCCCCTCTGATGTTGGTGAACACTGTAAACTGACTAAAAAGGGCTTTGGTTATTTGAGGTACAGATTCCTTTTTAATTTCAAGCACCTATTTGAGATCTATTTTAAACACCTAAAGGGCAATTGGTTATTAGAGTTCCCTGGTAATATAGGGGCTGATCCAAAGTCCATTGATTTCAATGGGAGTCTTTCAATTGACTTCAATGGGCTTTGGATCAGGCCCATAATGAGAAAATTCACAAGCAGTGTTTTTTGAATATTTATAAAACATGTTTTCCATTCTTTGAAAGATACATTGTCTGTAATGAATTACTCAATTTGTGTTTTCATGAAAAGAAGCTTACCTGAAGTTTATTCCTGCTTTTCAAGTAAAGCCGTTTAATATTTTTACACATTTGAAGCTTTAGCTTCTACTCCATATAAAGTAATGTGAATTGAATCAAGTTTCTGCAGTCTTCTTCAGAAAGTGATAAAGATAACAATCTAACAGAGACGTTACCAGATTGAGGTAACATCAACCTTGAACAGCCAGACATTCTCATCTCTCCAGTTGGTGGTTATGTACAACTTCAGCTGTCATTGCAAGAAAACCTGTACTCTCCTAAGACTTCTGCAGAGATACCCATGGGGGAAGGAATCTTCCTCATCTGCTAATATTCTGTTCATTATTGTCTGTCCTTAGCTACTTCAGTGAGGAGAAAGTGTGTAATTTTTTTTTTTTTTTTTTTTTGCTGTTCCTTGGTTCCAGTTTCTCAAGTGGGTTTTGAAATAGAACAATGAATCCATCAATCTATTGTTTCCTGGAGTTACTGACTCTCCAGTAGAAACCAGTCATCACAATAATGACCAGTAAAAGTAGTGTAATGGACTTTAATTAGGGATTTATTAGCTCTCTAATGTCAAATTTTCTATTTAACTCTTTATCCCAGTATGCACTATCTTCTGAAATTTAGACTATTCCTGGTGAGGATTCTGACATAAAGGTAGGATCATCAGGCTTTGTTTTGTTTTTTTAATTCAAAAACAGACATTCCGACAATTCCATTTTAGGAAAATATTTGGAAAAAAAATTTGGATTTGTTCATCATTGGAACAATTTTGAAGCCTCAAAAGTTGCTGGGAAACAGAATTTTCATCTTCCAGTCAGCTCTATCAGGAAGCAGTGGAGGGAATAGGAGTAATATGTCGGGGGAGAACTGAGGTAAGGAACCAGGGAGGCGGTATATGGAGAGATTTAAATCAGATGATTATCCTGGGAAGGAAGACTAGGACTGGGAGCTGGTTGGAGGGGGAAAGACAGATTGGATGATGAGCTGGGGAGTGGGAAACTGGAAGTAGCTGGGCAAGGAAACTGGGACTGGGTATGGGGACAGGGAGAGTCTGGGAGTAGAGACTAAGACTGCAACAGCAAGTGTGGGGATGGGGGGGATTTAGAACCAGCTCGACAAAGAGACTAGGACTGGGATGAGAAGTTTGAGAGGACAATGGGATTGGGTTGCCAAGGAGAATGCGACTGGGATGAGGAGCAGGGGCAGGGAAAAAAAAACAGGACTGGAACAGGGCAGAAAGGGGTCAAGCTTATGGGGAACAGGCAGAAGAGAATGTGTCCACTACAGCACATTCCTCTACTGTCAACAATTATCTGTAAAACCCATTGGCAAACTGCATGTCTGATCTCCCTCTACTGTTGAGCCACATAGAGGATGATAATCTACTACTACTACTATCATCAGTTACTCCATGAGCTCAAGTGGCAGAAGTTTGTGCTGTAGATTTAAAGGTTCCAATCCTGCTGATGAACCATATGGGTGTCAAGATGTCAGATGAAGGAATTATTTTTCCTCTCCCAGTTTCCTTTTTAAAAAACCTAGGGAATTACCCACAAACTATATTTATATTCTTTAAATGTTGCAAGCTCAAGCATTCATAAGTTGGGAAATGCCAGAATTGCATGGGTAACCTTAATTATGGCATTTTCTAACTTTTGAGTGCTTGATTTTGCAACCTTAATAACCATCTTTTTAGCATAGGTCTTTGGGTGCAATAATGTATAGATTGTCTTGATGCCAATAGCCAAATTCCAACAAGAGCAAGATCCAAACCTTCTGCTTGTATTAAATTGGTTTTGGTTTGATTTTTTTTTTTTTGGGGGGGGGGGGGAGGGGGGGGGTTCAGGGGGGCAGGGTGAAATATTTTCTTGTTGCCATAACTATCCTGTACTGGAGCACAGTTCAGAGTTCGCGGTTTTAAGAGTGGTTCATAATTTTGTGCACATCTCTGCCATATAATTACAATCTGCATTCTATTTAAAGTTTAATTTAAAAAAATTAATTGCCATTTATTAAAATCTCCCACATTACGTTATTGCTGGTCATGCAGAAAATTACTTTGCTGCAGGAAACAAAACCATCCAATATAATCACTTCTGTCCTACAGAAGGGAAGATAATTGGATTAATCACAATGCAAAATCTTGGAAATAAAGTGCTTTGTTTGCTAAACTGAGCTGGGCCTATCACTTAGCGAGGACACAGAGTAAAGCTTGAGAACTGTTCACCAGGCTGACAAACACTACTAAACATGCTCCTTGGAACTTGCAGGTTACCTGCTGGTTGGTTCTTTTAGCTTGAGTCAGAACATGTCCAGTGGACATATAAAAGCCAAGTCTCTAACACACAAAATTCAATCAAATAGAAAATTCAAATATTTCCAAGCAAAGGAGTCAGTAAAACGATTGAAAAAGTAAGTTATTGTGCTCTCTCAACATATATGTTGATATATATGTTCATGTGTTTTTCAAAATGGGTTTAGCCTTCTGGGCATGAACAAAGGCAAGTAATACTAGTCAATAGCTTTGCTTTTAATTTATTATACACCTATTCAGGAGATTGGGAGGAGACTGTGAAAAGCAACTGAAAGTTCCACCCTTCCCTCCACCACACACACTTCAAAAGTTTCTTCAATTTTGAAATATTCTACCAGTTTGAGAGAACTTCCCTGTATTTGAACTAGGGAGTATCAGTAGAAGTGTTGTCATCTCTCCAAGATGTATACATTCCAGAGACAAAATTACAAAGACATAGGCTCGATTTCCAGCCTTATTTTAACCTATTGTAACTTCTGTTCTGGGTTTTGCAATCTGGCTGCCACAAATATACCAGATTTCACGTACAAATCAGATATTTTGAGGCTCAGGTAAGAACCAGGGCATCTATAGTGTGATCACAAATTGTATGCAAAATTTAAAGTGGACACATGCCCATTTAGGCACCTAGCTATTGGTTTTTTTTATGTGCAATAAATAGGTGGGCTTATAAAGGGGTACAATTATTGACACAATTAATTGCAAGCATGTTTGGTCTGCGTTTAATTGGATGGTTGGATAAAATCCTTTCAGATACTTCTGTAATTTGTAATGTTGATTAAAATGCATGTTTTTTCTCATTTCAAGGATCCTCTCCCAACAGTTCAGGAACAACTGGAACTTTCACTGTGTCTGTTCTTCATGTTGGTGTCTTTCATGCATTGAGAGTGTTGTGGATTTGAACCACTACAGTGACAGGCACAGAAGGAAAGGTGCCCTATATTTTCAAAATCAAGAACTATGACGCTTTTGTGGTGACACATTTGTGAAACAGTTACACAAAAGATATAAGTGTGTTGGAGTCGCTATTGCCACCTGCAGGCTCCCCTTGCGCATATTGCTCAGAATTAAGTTTTTTTACAGTAATAAAGGGTCCTGAATCAATTTATCGTAAAATGCTGAAGATGTGTTGTTAACACTCACTTTGATGGAAAGAAAAGCTTGGTGTGTGTCTATGCTCATTTGACTTTCCTTATCACCCAAAACACTGTTTATCACCCTGATCTCTCATAGTGCGATCACTGGATTGTTTGTTCCTGGCAAACCCAGAGCAAATTGTACACACTATGATAATCCATCCAGAAGAAGCATTTTTCAATTATAAAATACCAAAATATTTTGACTACAAAAATAAAAAACCCCCAGGACATTTCACATGTCCTGAAAGTTGTTGCAGGACACTAGGGGTATGTCTATACTGATGGCAGCAAAGTCACCACCGCCAGATCTATCTTTCTGGATCGATTGAGCGGTCAGTGTAGGAAGTCGACTGAGTAAAACTACCCCCTCAAGTAGCGTAGCTCTGCGCCTATGGGAACACGGTTTCCATTGGGGCAGTGCAGTGAAGACGGCACAAAGAAGGGAAGGGCACGCAGGGCACTCTGCATAGCTTGCCTAACTCCCGTCGACTGCCACCGAATCTCCAGGTAAGTGTAGACCAGGGCTAGAAAACCATATAAACATCCAAGACATATGGGATAACATTTCCAAAAGCACCTAAATTATTTAGGAACCTAAAGCTTATTTTCAGAAGTGACTGAGCCACTAGGACCCTAAGGGTATGTCTGCATTGCAGATTGGAGCGGTGATTCCCAGAATAGACAGACAGACTCACGTTAGCTCAGCTTGAGGTAGTGCACTGAAAACAGCAGTGTGGACACCAGCGGCAACTCAGGCAACCACATGAATTCTGATCCAAAAGGTCAGACAGGCTTGGACTCAGGTGTCAAATGGGACATTAGGTTCAGAAGTCATTTAGAAAACATTATCCATGGTCAATTTAGCCTTCAGAGGCACAATCCCCCTGTATGCCTGGGAATCTAACTCATTTGCTATTACACCCCTTAATGGACTGCAGTATCTGCTCCTTTTCTTATCCAACCTGTTCTGCTACCTGATGTGGAGGACAAGTGGCATGATGATCCATCCCTCCCCTACTCCTACTCCACGAGGGAAGTAGTGGGGAGCAGACTTTAGACTCAGTTGTAATTGTAGGTGCAACTGTAGCTGGTCCATGTAAAAGAGTTCAAACAAAAATGGATCCCCTTTACTTTCCCATCTCGAGTAAAGGCTGACCACAGTCTAGTGCATTATGTGCAGATAAATTTGTAATAGAGGGACAAGCATTTTTAAAATTGGTTTATGCATATATGCATGACAGTATCTGTGATGTTGTTAACCAAAGTGCCAGCTCAGGCTACGTTCATAGCTGTTAGCTAAGATTTCGTAGCGGGAAACCAAACCAGGTCTCTTATATGTTAGTTTTGTTCAACACAGGTATTAGTCTTATAATAATGTATTTAGTGTTTAGACTCCATGAAAGGCTTGAAAATTGGCTGCATGCCTTAATCTCACTTGTAATGCCTGTATTCCATGCTATAAGGAAATATGTACATTTTGCTTTATATGAAAATGTTTGCTTTGAACTTGTGAACCCAGGCATGGGAGTAGTCTGGCCCATCCAGGAAGACTATCAAAATTAAGTGGGCCACCATAAGACAAAGGTTTGTTAATTACCCCATCTACCAATGGAAAAGTATGGGCAGAAGGCCTCATCCCAGTGGTTTCTATGCTGGGATGAAGATTTTTCATATCATTGATGTTTGAACTCTCACAGGGCCAGAAATATTAAAGTAAGGCAGAGATCCCCAGTGGTTAATCCTGGGTCCACCCTGAAAGACATTTTGAATTGACAGATCACTACAACTCTGTCACTCTCTGGATTTAGATTGCAACTCCTTTATGTGTATATGTTTGCTTGCTTTAATCTGTAAATAGCCCTTATTTCTTTGTCCTAGTTAATAAACCTTTAGATCATTTATTACAGGATTGGCTACAGGCATTGTCTTCAGCATAAAATCTAGAGTACCAATTGATCTGGGGTAAATGGCTGGTTTCTTGGGATTGGAAGTAACCTAAATATTTTGAGATTTTTGGTGTAAGGGATCATTTACCACCAAATTCAGCTTGCCTGGATGGCAAGATAGACTGAAGAGCTTAAGGGAACAGTTTGTGACTCCATGGTAAGACTGGTACTAGTTTGCTGAAATCTAATTATAGAACACACCACCAGGTTGTGGCATCTGCCCTATTTTTGACAGTCTGCCACTCCAGACAGCATGACAATTGGCAAAGTCATCAGGCTTCACATACCACAGGTCAATTGGGTTTATAGATGATAACGGCAGTTTAAATTTAATATTTGGGATTTTTAAGGGTTAAGGATTAGTCACAGTGAGTGAATCACAATTATATGATGGTCTTGAAACAAAAAACCTTTAAAATTATGCAAAAATAGGGGAATATCCCATAAAAAGAAAGCCTCAGATAAGGAACTGATTAGTTTCTTCATTGGCTTTCACAAGGCACCCAAGGGCCCTGCTACCCCAGACACAATAGGAGAACAGGCCTGATTTCAGTACCTACAAGCCCAGAAATTATGTGAACACGAGAAAAGGATGGCAGACCTGTGGACCAGGAAGACTAAGGCAATCCAAGCAGCAGCCAGACAAGCCAAAGAGGTTAAGAAGAGAGCCCACCAAAGACACATAAAAACACTGGCAGCAGTCAAAGCCAACACTGAAATGGAGGAGAAAGCCCACCACCAACACCTGGAACAGATAGAAGCTGAGCAGAAAACTCACACACTGCACCTCAAAGTACAGGAGCAGCCTCAGCTAGTGAGTACACCCTGCCCCCCCCCCCCCCCCCCCCGAACCAGGGAATGGGAGAAAGCCTGCCCAATTTATCAAGAGACTGACTGTAATGAGGAGTTCCTGTCTACCTTTGAGACACTGTGTGGGATCCACAAGTTTCTAGAAGATAAGTAGATGCCAATCCTTCTGACCAGATTAACTGGGAAGGCAAGACAAATTTTTAATAATGCGGAGGAGGAGGATGTTACAATGTATAAGAAATTTAAAGATAAAATATTGAAAAGGTTTAAGAATACCTCAGAATCCTATCAACTCAAGTATAGAAACCTTAAAATGTTTGACAATGTCACTCATGACAAATATGTGCATAAATTGTGTAAATTTATGAAGAAAATGGATAATGGGGCGGGGGCTGAAGGTAACTATGAAAAAGAACAATTTTGGGGATGGTCACTGATGAGGTAAAAGTGGTTATCTGTGACCAAAAAAAAAAAAAAATCTTCCACAGTTCTGGAGGCAACAGAAATTGCTGTTGAATATATTGAGTTAAGGGCTCACAGGAAGTGCAAACTCCAGGGGAAGGGTAATCCCCCTGTTCCTCAGGTTAGAGGGAGGAAGAGTCTAGGAATAAACCTAATCCCAGCTCCATTATATAACCTCAAGGGAGTCCAGATTTTAAAACCCCTTATCCTAAGGGTAGGTAAAGTAGGTATTCTGCCATTATTATGTAGCTTCTGGCCACATAAAACCAAATTGCCCCAAATTGAAGGTGTTATGATACTAACTATAGAGCTGGTATCACAGTTCATACCTTTGGAAAATATTGTCAACATAGAAAACATTTGGTGTGCAAAGATTTCAAAGCAGCAGCACATTCTCTGGGAACTTTTTTATGCTGCTGTAGCATTTATAGCTTCCACAAGAGGGAGCCTTTCTCCTGCTGAGTTTATAATCTCAATAGGTGGGAACATTTTTCTGCAGTTGTAACCTTCACAGATTTATTTTCCTTTGGAGAGATCTGATAAATGCTTCATGAACAAAATTATGGGCAAATCCAGCAAAGCTTGTAAATTTTGCTAGCCTGCTAGTTCCAATTCACAAACACTTTACTGAAAATATCCTGCCACCAGATGCTGGAGTAATGGATGACCTAGAAATACCATAAAGAACAAACACTCTGCACCAGCTAAGAATCTGAAGCCTACTCCACTAACTTCAACGAAGCTAGGTTGGTGTACACTGGTTGAGCATCTGCTCTCAGGTTTTAGGAAAAACCTAAATGAGTCAAACAGAATAGCTCCAAATTACAAATATACCACTCAGTGAGATTGAGGAAGGTGCAAATTTTGTACTTTTTGTGCATCTTGGCCTCCTCCCTTTCTCTTTTCAAATTTTGTCATTATCAGTCCATTGTGGATGAAGGAGAGGAAGGCAGGTGTTCTAGGTAACATATAGGTAAGGGAGCATCTATAGATACAGTACCATTTTGCTAGCAAGTGACATAGCACATTTCCACTGACCTGCTTTTTTAGATGTACTTTGTTGATTTTAAACTGCTTAATGAAAGGGTTTGATCACTCAATAGGTTATTATACAAAGGTAAATTGTATTGACCATTGCAATATATACAAGTCATCAGGATAGTAATAAATCCTAATAACTATGCAGTTTAAAGTGCAATTGCACTTGATTTGGTGAGTGAATTCTCTTCTAATAAAATTTTCAGGGTCCAATAAAAATGTGTCTTTTCCCCCACTTAATAACATGCTGATCGTATTTAAATACAGTGCCTATGAATAACTCAGAAGATTTTAATGGATTTTTAAGGACACTATATCTGAAGTTAATACTCCAGCAGTTAATAGCAGTTCATTATTAATGTGGAGGCAGCAGGCCAGATTCTCTCCTGGGTGTAAATGGGCCCAACTCACTTGATCTCAATGGAATTTGGCTTATAGCTAACTGAATTTTGTGCTGGGTATAATATTCATTTAGCCCATTTTATGGTCCCTAATTATTTGTAAACTATGCCTAGTTTCAGCAAATGTATTTATTTGTGAACTGTCCAATTTGTCTGTTAACTATTCATTATTCATAGAGTGATTACTCTATGCCTAGTTTCAGCAAATGTATTTATTTGTGAACTGTCCAATTTGTCTGTTAACTATTCATTATTCATAGAGTGATTAGTTACCTAAGTCACAGGTTATTGTTTCTGCTCCCTGATTACAAGATAGAAAAAAATAAAAATAAAATAATGAATAGCAGATGATGAATAATGGATAGCAACTAATAAATAAAGTTCTTCTAATATGAATATTAGGATGCATAATTATCCATGCTACCATGTGTTATTTTTTCTGAATTCACAAAAAAATTAATACTTCTCTGATTAGGGCCTATATGAAATGGCTGGCATGAACTACAATCAACTGAATTCACTGTTTTTAACCACAAAAATATTAGTTATTTCAGCAGTTATATTAGATACAAACAAATTTAAGCTGCAATGAGAAATGCCTTAGTATAGAACAACTAATATTTGCTTATTAATTATGGAAATATGATATGTAACTAGGACTTCAAAGGTACTTTTAAGTAGTTTGCAAAATACATTGTATAGTTTTGTGGGGTAGGTAAAATTAATAACTAGCATGCTGAATAGAATGAATATTGACTATATATGAATATCTTAATCCAGCTGAATAATTACAACCACTATTCATGCAATTTGAATAATTGCTCTATAGAACACAATAAGGAGCTCTGTTAAGCATCTTGCTAGCAGAAGATGATGTTACAAAATATGAAGAATGGAGATGCTATTTTAGACTTGGTATTGGTGAGTAATGAGGACCTCATAGAAGAACGGGTTGTAGGGGACAACCTTGATTCAAGTGACCATGAGCTAATTCAGTTTAAACTAAATGGAAGGATAAACAAAAATGTAACTAGGGTTTTCGACTTCAAAAGGGATAATTATAAAAAATTAAGGGAATTAGCTAGGGAAATGGACTGGACTGAAGAACTCATGGATGTAAAGGTGGAGGAAGCTTGGAATTACTTTAAGTCAAAGTTGCAGAAATTATCTGAAGCTTGCATCCAAAGGAAGGGGAAAAAATTCATAGGCAAGGGTTGTAGACCAAACTGGATGATCAAGCATCTCAGACAGGTTATTAAGAGAAAGCAGAAAGCCTAAGAGGAGTGGAAGATGGGAGGGATCAGCAAGGAAAGCTACCTCTTGGAGGTCAGAACATGTAGGAATAAAGTGAGAAATGCCAAAAACCAAGTAGAGTTGGACCTTGCAAAGGGAATTAAAACCAATAGTAAAAGGGTCTATAGCCATATAAATAGGAGGAAAACAAAAAAAGAAGTGGGACCGCTAAGCACTGAGGATGGGGTGTGGGTTAAAGATAATCTAGGCATGACCTAATATCTAAACAAATATTTTGCCTCAGTTTTTAATGAGGCTAACAAAGAGCTTAGGGATAATGGCAGGGTGGCTAAAGCGAGTGAGGATATGGAGGTAGCAATGATCACATCCAAGGAAGAAGCCAAACTCAAACACCTTAATGGGACTATATCAGGGGGCCTGGATAATCTTCATCCAAGAATATTAAAAGAACTGGCACATGAAATTGCAAGCCCATTAGCAGGGATTTTTAATGAATCTGTAAATTCAGGGGTTGTGCCATATGACTGGAGAATTGCTAATACAGTTCTTATTTTTTAAGAAAGAGAAAAAAAGTGATCTGGGTAACTACAGGCCTGTTAGTTTGACCTCAGTAATATGCAAGGTGTTGGAAAAAAAAGTGAAACAGAAGGTAGGTTAGGACATTGTGGTTAACAGAAAGTGGGACAAAATACAACACGGTTTTATGAAAGATAGATCATGCCAGATCAACCTGATCTCCTTTTTTGAGAAGAAAACAGATTTTTTTTTGTACAAAGATAATGCAGTGGATCTCATTTTCCTAGATTTCAGTACGGCATCTCATGTGGTTCCACATGGGGAATTATTAGTTAAATTGGAAAAGATGGGGATTAATACAAAAATAGAAAAGTGAAGAAGGAATTGATTAAAGGGGAGACTACAAAAGGTCATTTTGAAAGGTGAACTGTCTGGCTGGAGGGAGGTTACTAGTGGAGTTCCTCAGGGATTGGCCTTCGGACCGATCTGATTTAACCTTTTTATTACTGATCTTCGCACAAAAAGTGGGAGTGTGCTAATAAAGTGTGTGGATGACACACAGTTGAGAGGTATTGCTAATACAAAGGAGTACCAGGATATCATACAAGAAGATCTGGATGAACTTTTAAACTGGAGTAATAGAGATACGATGAAATTTAACAGTGGAAAGTGCAAGGTCATGCATTTAGGGACGAATAAATTATTTTGCTATAAACTGGGGATGCATCCATTGGAAGTTACACAGAAGGAGATGGACCTGCATGTACTGGTTGATCACAGGATGACTATGAGCCACTAATGTGATCTGGCCGTGAAAAAAACTAATGCGGTCCTAGTATGCATCATGTGAGGTATTTCCAGCAGAGACAGGGAGGGTTTAGTACCATTATACAAGGCACTGCTGAGACCTCATCTGGAATACTGTGTGCAGTTCTGGTCCCCCATGTTTAAGAAAGATGAATTCAAACCGGAATAGGCTCAGAGAAGGGCTACTAAGAAGATCTGAGGAATGGAAGATCAGTCTTATGAAAGGAGACTCAAAGAGCTTGGCTTGTTAGTCCTAACCAAAAAATGAGTGAGGGGAGATATGATTGCTAACTATAAATATGAGGAATAAATATTAGGGAGGGAGAGGAATTATTTAAGATCGGCATCAATGTGGACACAAGAATAAATGGATATAAACTGGCCATCAGGAAGTTTAAACTTGAAATTAGATGAAGGTTTCTAAGGGATGAAGTTCTGGAACAGCCTTCCAAGGGAAGCAGTGGGGAAAAAATACCTAGCTGGCTTCAAGATTGAGCTTGCATGATGATGGGACAGCCTAATTTGGCAATTAATTGATCTATGACTACTGGTGGTAGATATGCAAATGACCTGTGAAGGGATGTTCTGAGTTACTATGGAGAATTCTTTCCAGGTGTCTGGCTGGTGAGTCTTGCCCACATGATAAAGGTTTAGCTGATCACCATATTTGGAGTCGGGAAGAATTTTTCCCCCAGGACAGATTGGCATAGGCCCTGAGGATTTTTCACCTTCCTCTGCAGCATGGGGCACAGGGTCACTTGCTGGTAGATTCTCTGTACTTGAAGTCTTTAAACCATTATCTGAAAACTTCAATAACTCAGTCATAGGTTAAAGGTCTATTACAGGAGTTGGTGGCTGAGGTTCTTTTGCCTGCGTTGTGCAGGAGGTCAGACTAGATGATCATAATGGTCCCTTCCGATCTTAAAGTCTATGAGTCTGTGGTTCACAAAAATCAGCATCTTAGCCCAGAGTCTACTAGTTTTGAAGAAGCAACAACAGGACCTGTGATGGTGGTACACTCATTTGCTCATTGTGTATAGAATTTAGCCTTGTGTTGTGAATATTAGAGATAATTAGAATCAGAAATAACCAGAGCTCTTGCATATCCTTTTAAACATTATGCATACACATCACAGAGCAAAACTCACTCCTAGTAACTCTACCGTAATTCAGTTTATGTCAGTAAAGATCAATTTGAACTGTCATTGTGTCCCTGGAAGTATCAGAATCTGTGAATGAGATTTCAGAAGTGACCAATGCATCTCTATTTCTTATTTTTATTTTTCTCTAACGTTTGCTTTTTGGGAATTGAGGAATAAACATCAAAATAATGGTGCAAGAAGCAAAATACCCACACTCCTGTGAGGCCCCAGAGCAATCTGTGTTCTATGCAATTCACATCCTTCCTCAAATGCTCATTCTTAGTCAATAGTCACTAGATGCCAGCAAGAGAGAACTCTAAAAAGAGTACCTTTTAGAAGACCCAGCGTAAGAGTGAAACCATTACTCACTCGATTAGATTGCTTGCTTTTGTGCTTTGTGTGCTGAGAATTCAGAAGTCCTGCATGCCATGTTATCTATTTTCCGATTTAAAATTAACTGCCTCAAACTGTAAATCATCAGAACTTATTTTCCAGAAACAAAATATATGGTTTGATGGATCAATTCTGATTAACTGTGGCAAGGCATTTCACATATAGGTCTGAACTGATTTTTGTTTGTTGTTCTTATCATGAGAATATGATCACTTTTTCTCTCCGAGCTTTACAGGTACCAGGATATTAAAGAAGTTTGACAGTTCCAGAAAAAAATGAATTCTGTGCCAGTGAAATGTTGCAATTCACTCAATTCTTGAGAGTATTAAAGTAAATATTTTAAATATGAATGTGCATTAAAATGATACTAGAAAGAAAACCAAAAGGGAGATTAGCAAAGGGTACAGCTGCTTGTGGGGGAAAATATGTGTGACTAAAACATAATAATGTAATGATCTCTCTAGTTGATGGAATAGCTGGTACAAAGATTTTTGGTTATCCCAAATGTAAAATTATTTGCAGAAAATTATTTGTTGATTTAGATTTTTTTTAGTATGGGTTTTTGTTTAAAATGTTTCCAAAACAGTTTTCATAGGCTGAGGAGTGGAAAGGGAGGACTATTGTCTTACATTTGGAAGTAAATATCATATTCTGCCTTCTAATGCACAAACAGGTCTTACACTGAACTAACCAAGAATCATACATTTGAAACCAAATTTGGCCCCCAGAAACACACACAATATTCAACCATTAAATATCCAGTGACAAGAGAGAAAGGTGGTCAGAATTAAGACAATTAATCCAAACCATTGGTAACAAAGCCATCGATAAACTTTGGAGCAATATGTATTCTTCTAGTTAAGTAGACATGCGAAAAAATGGTTCAGTCAGAGACATTCACATAGTGAATCAACTTGTCTAATGTATAGGTAACAGCTTCTAAAACAGAACTGCTCCACAACTAACAGCATTTCCCCAAAATATAACTTCCTGTACACTCAGTTAAATGAAACTTGTGCAGTTCCCAATAGCCTTACAGCTCTGCTATTCATCACATGAATATTACCACCACATGTAAATATATGTAAAGCAATCTGTTTCTTTTAACAATACACACCCGATGGATCATGTAATAAAACATTATCTCCCACTGATTATCTGCAAAATAATTATATAATGAAACTTCCTTGAGGGAAGAATATAAATCTGCAGCTACGCTGTATGAGAACAGAAAAATCCAGATTCCGGTAGTATAAAATTGCTACAGTGTAACAGAAAACAAAGAAAGAGGTTCAGACTAATCAGTGTAGCAGAAAGCTTGGCATGAGTACATTGTCTCTGACAAACAAATAAAGACAGGATTATTGATTTAATCAAACATGAGTGGCAGAGCTGCTTACTCTACCAATCTGGACACACATGGAGTCAGTGGCAGCAGTATATATTCAATTCCCATATTGACAGACATTAGGTAGTAAACCTCTCTTGAAAATATCCTATTTTATAAAAAGGAGGCCAGTTTCACTCCATCAGGCACAAGGAGCTGAATCAAACGATAGGTCTATATTGAAATTGAAGGGGTAGTTTCCTGCATGGGAAGACATACTCACACTAACACACTAAAAATACCAGTGTTCTTTCACGAGCAATGGGACTGGCTAGTCACTGAATACAATCCCTGCTGTAACCCAGTGTACGTACCTAGGGAGGCCATCTCCTCCTATCTCCCATGCAGCCACAGCTATATTGCTATTTTTAGAGCACTAGCTTGATCAGCGCTAATGCAGTTATGTCTACCCAAGCTGGAAATTACACTACTAGCTCCAATGTAGATAGACCAAGTTCCTATACAGACCTTATCTCTGTAGAATCTGATCAGTTCCCTGGCCCATCAAAGCATTCCAAAAAACATTTACACTGGGTAATGGGGTAAGGCTCTGTAAAGAGAGCCTACCATCTGCTCTTGGGTAGGTGAGGTAGGGACATGGCTAAGGCAACTAACGTTATTCAGCACATCCCTACTGCACCTTCCACCAATCACAAAAAATAAATCTGCCTTCCCATGCAAAGGGAAGGCAGATTTATTTTTTGCGTTGGCCTCTACAGCTGACCTATTGGTTGAAGGTGCAGTAGGGATGTGCTGCATAACGCTAGTTGCCTTAGCCATGTCCCTACCTCACCTATTTCTCTCGTCATCTGCACCCTAGTGTATGCCAGCTGAAGTCCCTATTAAAATTGTTATCTCCTCAGTTATGCAGAAACAGACACGAACAAGAAAGTTAATCTTGCCCAGAGGATATTGCTAATCAAGACTGGCAGAAAATTTGGGCTTTCAACCATTCCTCATGTTGCAGAGTAAAATAAATGTTTAACAGAGAAAACAGCATTGACAAAAGAGATTAAATGGAACATTAACGTAAAACTTCCAATGGGTTTAGTCATTGGTCATTAGAAACAGGTTCTTGTAAATAAAATAAATGAGATGTCAGCAATAATGCTAATATCTTTCCGTTTTAATAGCAGGATCAGCTGCAAGTTTACTTTGTGACAAATCTGACTTTGGTTAAGAATCTAAGGATCCAGAAGTAAAATAAATGAGATCACTGCAGAGCTAGAAAGCAGGAAAAGTTGAAACTTTATATAAAATCTTATTTGCAAAATGTTTGGGGTCAAATTATCTCTCACTTGCACTGGTGTAAAATCCAGAACAACTCCTGGGAAATCCATTAAGTTGCTCTGGGTTTACATCAGTCAATGAAAGCAGAATTTGGCCTTCTGTCTTCCATGACAAGAAATCAAGACAGAATGAAAAGATATTTACAGAATGTTAGATTTTGTAACTAGAATGGGATTGAACCACCACCACCAAGAACTCAAAGAATGTTGAATTTTTGGCATAGTTTTGGGTCTTTTCAACTTCAGGAGCATGGAATCAGCTAAACTTAATTAAAATATACAGCATTAATTCACAGGAAATTGTTTGGATCCCAAGAGATAGATAGATCATAACTTCTTTATAACTTTCCAGTTCAGGCCAGTGTTGCTGTTCATGTTTTAATATGAGTGATTGGTGAACCCTTAAAAGTTTGGATGCTTCCCTGTACTATCTGAATTTTGTAAATCTCCTATACTTACTTGGAAACCTCAAGAGAAGAAGCACTCTCATGAGATATTTGGGACTTGCGTTGTGGCTAGAATTAGCATGTGGACAATTTTTTTGTGGTACTTCCAGTTCCTGCTTCAGGTTCAAATTCAGAAACACAGAGACTTTCATGGTCAAATTTTCCACCTATACAAATATATAAAATAACAAATGGTATTGAGATGATAGGTTGGTTGCTTCTGTTCTCCTTGTCTCCTAACACAAGAACAAGGGGACACTCAATGAAAATTTTGAACTTTTCACCTTTCACAGATAAAACAATATATAGTTAGACTGAAACACATTGCCACAAGGTATCAGAGAGGCCAATAATTTTAAAAGATTCAAAAAAGGGAGTGGACATTGATATCTTTAACAAGATTATCAGAGTTGCAATAGAGAGACAAGATGGATGACAAGATGGTCCTTTTATTGAACCAACTTCTGTTGGTGAGAGAAATTTCAAGTTTACAAAAGTCCTCTTCTTCAGGTTTCAGGTCTTTTCAGCTCTGTGTAAACTCAAAAGCCTGTCTCTCTCACCAACAGAAGTTGATCTAATAAAAAATATTACCTCACCCACCTCATTTCTCCAATATCTTAGGATCAACACAGCACAGAGTTATAATATATAATTCCAACAAAAGAGCATTAAAAGGGAGACACAAATCTCATATTTTGGGGTTTAAGAATCTCTAACTGCTAGAGATTAGAACTAGACCTTCATGGGGGAAGATTATATTGCATCTTTAGTATTTCTTGCATTTTCCACAGAAGAATCTGGTACTGGAGACTATCAGGACACTGGATTATATAGACCACGGTATAGTGTAGTCTAGTATAGCAATTTTTGTGTTCTTACATATAGGATGGTGCTTAGGATGTCTGAAAATCAGGTTACAAATGTGTGCAATTTCTTAAAACAGTATTGCCTGCACTGTGCCATAAGATATCTGCACTGCATTCTAACTGTGTAATTTCAGTATTTTTTTGAAGTTACAGCCAGGAACATAGAAATGAAGTCTTAATTGCTTGATGCCAATTTTCAAAGGACTCGTTAAAACCATCACCTGGATTTCTGGTCCAGATTCATGAAAGCACTTAAGCATGTTCTTAAATCCCATGTAAACACTTCCTTCAGCATTAGAGGCCCTGATGCAGTAAAGCATTTCTTTCTCCTCTGTTGATACTGTTGCCCCATGGCATTTTAACAAATGACATGATTGACTCAAACTACTTTGGGTTTCACCATTCACTATTAACTGAAAAATATAAAAATAGACATTTGGACCAGTTTTTCAATGATACAGGCTAACTAAAAATATTTGTTATACCTGTTGCAAATTTAGAAATAGAGGCTTGGTATTCTCATGTTCACAACATTTTCCCATCTGCCACAATCATATTGCAGGAGGACCTAGTAACAATCAGCATCTGAATACAGTGAGTTTAAAACGAAGTACAAGGATATGACAATACATGATGACATCTATTTATTGCTCTGATTGTATGAATATTCATTAAAGCTGATTTGAGATTTCAAAATTTGTTTTCATTCTGATTAGAACTCAAACCTGAAAATTTCAAATTTCTCCGAAACAAAAAGTTTTTTAAAATCCCTCATTTTGGGATGGCCAAATGTTTAATTTCTGACAAAATGGACAGATTTTGTTTAGATTTCAACTTCTTAAATTTTTAGAATATAAAATGTATATTCCCTGCAAAAAAGTCAGAGGACCAAAAATGACCCGTTTGTTAAACAGCAGGGTAAAAGAGGAGGTTAGAGGCAAAAATACATCCTTTAAAAACTGGAAGACAAATCCTACTGATAAAAATAGAAAGGAGCATAAACTCTGGCACATTAAGTGTAAGAGTATAATTAGGAAGACCAAAAGAGAATTTGAAGTGCAAACTAGCAAAAAAGACACAAAAACTAACAGTACATTTTTTAAGTACATCAGAAGCAGGAAGCCTGTCAAATCAGTGGGGCCAGTGGATGATCAAGGTGATCAAGGAGCATTCAAGGAAGACAAAGCCATGGCAGGGAAACTAAATTAATTCTTTACACTAGCCTTCACTATGACTGTGAGATACCCACATCAGAGCTAATCTTTTCACGCACCAAGTCTGAAGTGCTGCTGAACATCGATACGTCAATAGAAGAGGTTTTAGAACAAATTGATAAATAAAACAGTAATAATATACCAAGACTAGATGGTATTCACCCAAGAAATATGAAGGAACGCAGACACAAAATTGCAGAACTACCAGTTGTGATATGTAACCTATTGCTTAAATAAACCTCTGTACCAGATGACTGGAGGGTAGCTAATGTGAACAAAATTTTTAAATTACTCTGCTCTGCTGTGAGAACCCCCACTCATGGGCTGTTCACGCATAGCCTCCAACTAAGTGAGTGAGTGTTTCTAGCCAGCCACTCTTCAGATTATGCAACAGAATGACCCCAGTCAAAATCCCCAGTCCCAGATGCAACCCTAGGAACCGCCATCTTACAACATTCACTGAACAATGTAACATCATATACATTTGTTGATTTAACAAAGAAATTGATATGCACCAGCATTGTTATTCTAAGGTTACACACAACCCTGGCCCATGATTATACATAAGCCATTCATTTAATGCAATGGACCCCAAAGACACAAACTTAATTCAATGAGGTCTCCCAAGGATAAAGCAGGAAATTGCCCTATTAGTCATAATATCTGTATCTAAAAATTTAATAGCAAAGCATTATTATTACCTATCTTACAGTAGAGCCTCCAGTCCCCAAATGAACTCAGACTCCCATTATACAAGCCACTGTACGATATACAGTACAAGATACACTGATAACACTTCAGGGCATGCACTAACTAGGCAAGAACAAAGGTGAGAAGAAGGATGTATTAGTCCCCATTTTACAGATGGAGAACTGAGGTAGAGAGAGTGCTTCTTTCAGCGATATGTGGTATACATATCCACAGAGCCCTCCCAGCACAAGTATAAACAACAGCATAGCCAGTGAGGCACAACTTCGGCATGTAGAGTAAAGACTCAATTGAACCCTGTGGGTAGGTATATGAGTACATAGCCTACATGTTCTCTACTTGCCCAAGCCATGTCTCCCCACCTACACTGATATTTTTAGCAGTGTAGTGTCCTACTGTCTCCATGTTTCTGGAGCCTTGCCCTTTCAGGCATCTCCCCACTCCTAGAGCCTTTCCCTGTGGAAGGCTCAGTCTTTCCCAGCTGCCGTCTCCCCTTTCCCAGAGCCTTTCCTTGCCATAGTGAAGGCTCCAGCAGTGAAAACTGCTGAAGCTTTTCCCTGTAGTCTCCCCCTGCAAGAGCCTTTCACTGACACATATAGCTACACACTGCGGTGTAGACATAGCAGGCTTTTCACCATGATATGTAGCTACATGTACACTACCATGCCATTGCCAATAGTGTATCATACAGATGTAGCCTAAGGGATTTGCCCTGATAGTACAGGCAGTCTGCAGCAGAGCAAGGAACTGAACCCAGATCCCCCGAATCCCTGTTCAGGGCCTTAACTACCAATTTCCTTCTTATTGTGCCCTGCTGCTACCTCCATCTTATCACCTGGAACATAGAAACGTGTGTAAAAAAAAAATCCTGCTGGATGGCATTACAAGTGATGATCTGTGTAGACAAACACAGAGGGAGATTAAATGTTTGTTCCATCAGCAGGACTTTCTCCATGGGCCTTGAAAAAAGTAGTGAATGACATGGCTGCATCTTCCTCATTGTCCATGTTTTCTTGAGGAAAAAAGAATAAAGCTTCCTCAGATGGAGATATAATGAAGATAAAATAGTCCCCCCAGTGACTAGTAAAGTTTTTCTCTTAATTGAATACTGGTGTAGCGCACACCACAAAAAATCATCTCTTTGGCAATAAATTCTGTGCAGGAAGAACTGTATGTTCTACTGTGAAGTAAGAGCTGATGATGTCACTTTTATATCTGATGAGCCTCTGCACTTTTGTAATTCTTCACTGGTTACCTAGAAATCAGTGGGAGCTGCTCGGTGCTTGGCATTTTTGAAAGTCAGACCATTGATTTCGGAGGCCAACTTTAGGGTCTTTTTTTAAAAATGTTACTCAGCTCGTATGAGTCTTCTGACACCACTGATAACAAATTGAATGTTTCAACTCTTAGGTGAAAATCCCTTTAATTTACCATGAGCTGCCTGCAATTTCCATGTAAAATCTATTTATAATTTTTAGCATTAACATCATGTAATTGGAATCACATTTATAAATGCACAATGTATACTATTACCATTTGTGATAAACATTGGGGGTTGGCAATAATGGGACCCCAGGGCTTGCACGGAGTCCCAGTAACTTCAGAGGGACCCCATGCAGAGGTAGGGCTCTACCTGTGCAGAGTGAATTACAGGATCAGAGCCTAACGTCAACAATTCAAATCCCTCCCACATAAGTGAAAAATGTTATAATTTAGTGGTTTATGGAATATTAGTTTGGTTCAGCTGAGTTCAGCTACTAGCACACATTCAGCTACTATATATCCATGTAGTTTCATTCGCAGCAATAGCATCAACTTTGCATCAGTAAGTGCTCAAAAATCATATCAGGTGCACAAAAAAAAATCATGAGGTTGGCTTGATCTATAATAAATGACAGGTTCTTTATTTGCCTTCTGAGTTTTGATCCTTTGAAGTTTACATTTTCAAGCTTTCCTCCACAAATATGAGAACTGGAAACTTTTTTTTTTTAAAATAAAAGATAGGATTCTCACAATCACATGACTTCAGGATCTCGGGCTAAAAGAAAAATACCCGATGTTCACAAGAACCAGAACATCACAGTTTGAACCACTGACGTTAAAAAAGTTGGATGTGAATTAGAAAAATTACAGCTATAGCATTAAAAGTTATATTAAACCACACAAGCAGGAGCACGGGAATATTCTGCTTCATTACAGAATGCTTTACACAGAACTCCATCAGCAGGGTAGACATGACAATGTCAGTGCTTCAATGACTAAGGATTTCTGGACTGGGCCCCTCAGTCAAGAGACTAGGGACTAAGTTAATATGAAACAGTAATCCAAACTGCTGCGATTTTGTCAAACATCTAGAGATGTTGGGTGATTTTATTAAAACCCTCGCCTCCTGGAGTTATGATTATAGGAGAAAGAAAAAAATTATGTTTCTAGTCCCCATGGTTGTGGAGAACAGTTTGAAAATGGGAATTCAAATCAGCAGACAAATAAAAAGAACGCAAAACGTATGTATGGGGCTTTTTATAATCATGTTCTTTTAGCAACTTGATTTTTTAGGTTTGACACATGATTTTTTGGCTGTTTGGATTTGGAGATACTGACAGAGTGGATTTTCTAACCCTAAGAAATGGGCCTTCCAGTTCAAGTTGAGACATTGGTGGGAAAAGTTAGTGCAGGAAGTGGCAACGCAATGCTGAAGGAGTGGCTAAACAGAGAAAGCCAACTTGTTCAGCTAATATAGACTTCATGGTTCTATGCCAATTAATGGAGTTACACCAAGTTATACCAGCTGAATATCTGGCCCAAAAATTGAGACTCCAGTGCACCATATCCACAAGCATTAACATACACACACACACACATTGCTGTGTAAATTCAGGAGCTGTTATCATATTCATAAATCAGAAGACTAAGCAGAAGCAGGATTTGTGCTTTTCCCCCTCAACTCTGGTGATATTTCTAAAGAAAAAAAACTTTGTTCCCAGAACCTATTGGCCTTGAAAGGTGTTAGACTTGACTGTTCTGCAACACACCACAGATCATTGGATATGTTGAGCCTGTTATCTGTGAGAAACACATAACGGATGTGTTTGGTTCCAAATCAGTCTTTGAAATAAAGCCTTTGCTGCTTCACAGCCACTTACACAATGACAAGCTCTCTATATTTTTCTCTTTATTGAATTGGTTGATTAATGACACTACGTGCTATCTAGAAAAGTCCCTTAAGAAAGGGGCCTAGCCTCAAACACAATGTTACAGAGCTTTGATGAATTGGTCAAGGACTTTGGAAGATGCTTTGAAGCAAAATTTAGCTATGATCCCTTTCAGTGAAGAACCTTCAGACACATTTTTGTGCTATAACTATGAAATTGTATAGATCCCTGGACAATTATACTTGATTATCAAGAAATTGTGGCATTCAAGGGTCATTTTTGTTCTTGTTCAAATTGTGCTAACTTTTGAGAACATTTTGCACCTCCATTATCGAAGGGTGAGTATCTATGAGAGTTTTGTTGCTTCAGTTGACTCTATGGAGTAAATGATAAGTCTCCCACCTTTAGAATAAGTGCAAAATTGCATGCGCATACATAACTTTGCAAGTACAAGCAATTTAACTCCTATATACATGAGCCAGAATTTGCACCTGGAAAACTCAGTACCTCCCATTCAAGTCAGGAAGAGCTGTTGGGTAGCTCAGCACTTTTGAAAACCCAGGCCACTTATTTAGTAGTCCCAATTTAAGCACCAGATTTGGAAAATCTTGGCACTAAATCCTTTAGACTCAAGCTGTAGAGAGCTGTACTTTAGTTCCAGAGGGCCCTGGGTTCAATCCCACGTAATAATAGAGATGACAGTCATTACACTAGTAAAACACCAGTAATTGCTCTAGTCTAGACTTCTGTAGCCCTTGAGTAACTTGAAAGTAAAGAATGCAATTATGCTTTGTCCTGCACATGGGCACAAAAAAGGGGGTGGGAGGAAGGTGGATTTTCCCTCTTTTTCCTTCTGCATTGTGTAGCTATGTAGGAGCTGGGAGCAAATGAATCCTTAAGAAATAAAATGCATTGCTTAAAGGCAAATGCCCCTAGTAATAAAGAATGACCAAAGAGAAACAGAGGTTACATGGTATGGAAGCAAATATATAAATAGGATATTTGATTATATAGGTAATATAAAGTTACCAAGGAAGTAATGTTGGTTCTTTAAATTCCAGTATATTATGAGCCTCTCACTATTTTGCTAGAAGGTGACCTGGATAAGATGTACATGCTTAAAGATGCAACAAGTTCTGATTGCTGAAGCCTGAGCTGGTCTATGACACAAATCTCACTTAATGAATGTTTTTGTTCACTGCAAGCTACAGAAAGTATGAACTAAGACAAAGGAATATTTGCTGGTGCTGCTGGAAGACTGTGCTGCACCTAACAACTGTTCTGCAAAAACTGAATATTTTATTTGAATAAATCAGTAATAAATAATTCAGAGGCTTTAGCTGTCTCTTTGCCCATTTACATGGAAGATTATTTGGAAAACATCTGGCCCTATTTTCTGTTATAAACTTGTCCTTGCTACCGTGCATTAGAAAGTGAACTCAATAAAAGTTTATTGGAGATTGTTTCCATTGTCATAGTAATGTTTTAAAAGAAGAAAATCAGGGTCAACAGGAGGTGAAAAAAGTATCATTTCTGTTTCAGAAAGGGAGAAGGGAAAAAATTGATTTCTCATGCATAGGAAGAACATTGAGATTACATTGCATTATGTTCATACTCCACGATTAAATGGCCTAGAATTTTAGTCTACCTGGTTAGTATTCAAAACCTTAAAAACTAAACTTCTGATAACAAGTGTAAGCAAGATATTCTAATGTTTAATCAAAATAATTTTAATCACCATGGAGAACATGAATTAGCAAAAGTAAGTTTCTAGTGAATACTATATAATCTGGGTGCAAGGTTTGTTTTTTCTATGTTTGCACTATGGACATTTATGTGCTATCATAAAATAAACATTTACTAACAATAATAAAACATTTACATATGAGATCAAAACCAATAAAATGTGCAGAGTGTCTTGTCTGTTACAAATCTGTGTGAGTTTCATTCTGAATTGTGTTGACACTCTATTATTTTTCCACAAACATTGATATTTCCTTTAATAATGATTAGAGATTTGCAAAATTTTGATCACTACCTGGGGTTAACCTTTTGTCACACATTCAGAACAGGCTATCTGAAAGGTTTGCCAGTGTTCACAAATCTTTCAAGTAAATCTGGAGGAGTTTATGATTTTACTACAAAATTAGAGATGCACAAAAATGAAGAGGGAGAAGAGGGATTATTTCAGTTTTGCAAAATCTCATCAGATTTTAGTTTTATGAACTGAAAAAATCAAGTGATGAACCATCAAGTCCCATTCTATCTGAATACCACAAGGTTTGGGAATGGGGTGGAGGGGTTAACAAATAAAAAAGTCCTTGTTTTAGCCTATCTGTAATCAGATCTCATTTTGATGAGAAACCAGATAAAGTCCTGTGATTTTACTGGGTTTCATTGTGAGTTTGTTAGATAACATAATGACCAGGATATAAAAACCTACTGCAGCTAGAGGAGTTGGGTTAAAAAGTAAACCTCAGAGTCTGGGAAGTTAATTCATGTGGATCAAAATAAAAATATTGTTTCCTTCTCAGAGTTTTGTCTAAATATCGAACATGCATTTGTAACAATGGTGTCACTTTTGTGTTTTCTGAATGTGGGAAAAAACACCTCTGTCAGCTTAAAGAAGCTAGATATACCAACATTATTTCTAAATAGCACAAGCACTTCGAGAAGAAAGAAAAAATCTTCACTTTTACCTGCACTTGATCCCTTGCTGTGCACAGAGCATGCTGCCAATTGCCAGTCATCAGAAAGGACCAAGAAGAAGGAAAATATCTGAGTAAGCGCTACATAATGGGCAAACAAAGCCTTTTCAGAACTGAATTAACTGTAGTTGTGTTAATGGGAATTGGAAATAACCTGGGAACAGTCCAAATCTGTGTTTGCCATTCTGTGATCTCTATTCCTTTTGGTTCACGATATCAATTAGCTTCCTAGAATGAATTAAAACATTCATATTTGCCAAGAGAGATTTCAGTTTTTCAATCCAGAATATAGATACTGTATATATGTTTCTTCCTGTGCAGATCATCACCACCAGAAAGTTAAGAAATCAAGTAATTTGTACATTTGTCAGCAGTGGGCTCAGCTAAAATACCAAATCCATTAATAATTTGGAAGTGCCTATCACACTTCCCTAGGTAAGACTCAGGCCTGGTCTATACTGGTGACTTAGGTAGACTTAAAGTCACTTAAGTCGATTTAATAATACCTGGCACCACTCTTAATTTGAATTAAGGTGCCTGTAAAATCCACTTAATAAGACCACCTCTGCAATGGCGTACTGCCTAATTCGAATTTGTTAAGTTGACTTAGTGTCAGTGTAGATGCAAAGGAACTTAATTTGAATTAACTAACCTATGGAATGCATCCCACAATGCCCCATTTTGACTGCTCTGGACAGTCACGCTGTGCTGCTCAGTGGTCATGCTAGCAGGAAAAGTCCCCTCTCCTTAATCCCCGGGAAGATTTGAATTTTCATTTCCTGTGCAGCCAGCATGGAGAGAGCTTTGCCACTGGCTGTTCTCCACGTGGCTACTGCAAAGCCAAAATGCATTCCAGCATGGAGTTGACCAGAGGTCTTAGACCTCATCGGGCTGTGGGGCAAGGAGTCCGTTCTGGCTCAGCTCAGAACCAGCAAAAGGAATCTGGACGTTTATGGGAAGATATGCCAGGGCATGCTGGAGAAGGGACACCAGAGGGGGACACAGCAGTGCCGCATGAAGATAAAAGGAGCTGTGCCAATCGTATCAGAAAGCCAGGGAAGCTAACAGTCATTCTGGCTCATCACCCAAAAAATGCAGGTTCTATGATGAGGTGCACACAATTCTAGGTGAGGATCCCACCACAGTGCCTCCCTGCAGCATTGATACCTCCGCTAGGTCACAGTCCATCATCAACAACAAGGACTCCGTGGATGAGGAGGAGGAGGAAGCTGAGGAGAGCAGGGTGCAGGAGAGCGGGGTGTCCGTTTTCCCTGAAAGTCAGGATTTATTCCTGACCCCCGAGCAGTCCACCAGCACACAGGACAGCACAAATGATCCTAGGGAAGGCACATCTGGTGAGTTTTCTTGCTTATTATCATTTCTGTCCTTGTACATTGGGTGGGGGAGGCATGAAGGGAATCTCAGGCATTTTGTTGACTGTACTGTGTGGTTACCCAGGGATCAGTTTTTTTATATGATGAGAAATGCTACGTTTATCATCAGTTGATATCACATGGAAAAATTATTGTATGTAATCTGTAATCCCTTGAAAAACTTTTCAGGGGAGGGCTGCCTTGTTCCTCCCTCCACTGTAGGATTCTTCGCTGCAATCAAGGTAGCCAGCATCACGGCGGAACACTGCTGGTACCCCGCTGCATCCAGCAAATCTGCGTTTTAAGCGTAGCCTCACCCTCCCACCCACTGTATCCGCAGTTCCTCTCTGGAAAGGTTTGAAATACAAGCAGAGAGAGGAAATCCTTTGCTACATTGTATCATGGGATCATTATCTAAATTGTTACATTTGTATCATTTTCTTCACTATGGTAACTGTAGCTACCTTGTTATTTTTCTTTCATTCTGTAGACACCTCTGCACTGGACAGACCCTTAAGAAATGCTGCGGACAGACTGTGTCAGATTAGAAAGAAGGGAAAAAAAGCCAAGATGACATGTCTGCGGAGCTCATGAACACCTCAGCAGCCGCAGAGACAGAGCAAAGAGTGAGGTGGCTGACCTTGTCCTAGAATATGGACAGGGACAGGGACAGTCACAGAGAAATGCAGGAGCATGATCGCAGTACCACGCAGGAGATGCTGCAAATCATGCGCAACCAAGCAGACATGCTCCAGCAACTTGTGGAGCTTCAGGAGGAGCAGAGGCAGGACAGAGTCCTGCAGCAGCCCCTCCATAATGCTCCTTAACCGAGGGCTTTGCCGCCCTCCCCTGCCCCCAAGAGGTCTTGGAGGACATTGTCCAGGCTGGCAAAACCTTTTATTAACCTCTTATTAAAACACTCCTTGTCACAGTCAAGTTGACCGGTGTATGGCTTCATTAGCCAAGGGAGCAAGGGGTAAGCAGGATTCCCCAGGATCACTATGGGCATTTCTACATCCCTGATGTGAATTTTTTGGTCAGGGAAAAAAGTGCCCACCTGCATATTAGAGAATAGCCCCAAATTCCAAAATACATGTGCGTCATGCACCTTCCCAGACCACCCCACACTGATGTCTGTGAAATGACCCCTGTGATCCACAAAGCCCTGCAGGACCATGGAAAAGTACCCCTTGTGGTTTATGTACTCAGTCGCTAGGTGTGCAGGCGCTAAGATGGGGATGTGCACCCCATCAATGCCCCGCCCCCACCCTGCAGTTTGGGAAGCCCATCATGGCAAACCCCTCCAGGATGTCTTGCACATTTCCCAAAATCGCTAGCCTTCGTAGCAGAAGTCTATTGATGGCACTGCACACTTGAGTTACAGCTATGCCCACTGTAGATTTACTGACTCCAAATTGATTCCCAACTGAGCGGTAACAGTCGGGGTTTGCCAGCTTCCGGAGAGCGATGGCGACTCTTTTCTCCACCGTCATAACTTGTCTCAAGTGAGTATTCATGCGCTTCAGGGACGGGGTCAGCTCCGAGCACAGTTCGAGGAGAGTTTCCTTTCGCATACGAAAGTTTTGCAGCCACTGATCATCATCCCACAGTTGCATAATGATGCGGTCCCACCAGTCTGTGCTTGTTTCCCTGCATCAGAACCTGCGCTCCACAGACTGCAGATGACATGTTACAGCCTGCAGCAATCAGGAAATGTTCTGCTCAATGGTTTGTAGCAGGACAGCCTCGGTGGCAACAGTGTTCTCTGCTTTCCCTTCTTGCTCTATTTCTAAAATAATCTATGATAAGCTGTGATGTATTTGTCACTCTCACAATTATAGTGCAGAGTTGAGCTGGCTACATGTCTCTGAAGCAATGGTGATCACAGGAAGTAAAAAAACCGCGTGAAAATACTTTTCCTGTTTGTTTGGGAGGGGGGAGAAGGGGAGGAAGCAGCACTGCATCCTGGGATGATGACACTCGTCCCAACAGCCACCGTGGCTAGTTGTACTGTGGGATAGCTACCCACATTGCACTGCTTTCTAATTCGAATTAAGGCTGGTCAGTGTGAAGGCAAGAGACCAGTGCAAACAGCGTAGTGTGTACACTCTGCTGCGATTTCTAAAAATTGTCTGCTGAAAGTCGAATTAAACAAAGTCCACTTCCCGCCGCAGTGTAGACATAGCCTGAGCTGACTTTTGCATTTAAAGCAGGGGTTTCAAGCACTTCATTATGTAGCCTCCCCAAAATTATAGCACTTACTGATTGTAAAAACAAAACATCACTTCAAGTACATTTACTCAAGGCTGTGGTTTTAAATTTACATTCTATCAGCATGTATGCATATAAAATTTGATCTCTCAGATCTTCTTATACAGTGAACACAAGGGTTGTGAGCACAGCCAAGCAAATTCATTTTGAAATTTAAATGAACACTCATGAGAAATTTTTTCAGTATTCATCCAGCTTCAAAATAGAATCATTTGAAACAAGAGAAAAAAACAACAACAGTAATGAGTACTTCTACCAATATATGTTGCTGTCCCAATAATTTCTTCAGGGGTTTCATAGTTCATGTCAGGTCCTGACTAATAGGTGTCTGAAATCTCAAGCTGTTCTCCATCTGCCTCTGGCTTACTAGAAGGAAAAATGGGGTCTCTTTCTCCCCTCCTGACCCAAGAGACTCCTTTCTGCGAACCTCTGGGGTTAGCCACTACCATAGCACTTCTCCCCAAGAATCTATATTTTAGACCTCACTATTTGTGAATACCCTAAGTGCCTGCCTCTTATGCTGCGTTAGTCACCTGCAAAATAAAAATGTACAGTTCCAGTTTTAGTTTTATCAATGTAAGTGATTAGTCTAATTTCACTCTTGGAAAACTATGAGCCACCTGAGAGATCCTGGAGCTGTCTCTCTGCGGACTCAGTCACAGCGCTGCACAGATTCACATATGGAAGGTTATTTTCACTACAATAATGTCTATATATGTAACCAATTAAAATAGTGCTGAATCAAAGCTATGTTTATTAGGTCAAATGATCCAATTAAAATAGTGCTAATCCCATTTGAAGGGCTTGAAAAATCCACTCTATTATTATTGGGAAGAAGGAACCTCTCTCTGAACAGGAGGTATAGGATTAAGCCATGTAATATATATGTAAACCTAATTTTTACAGTGTTAAATAGATTCTTCAAGCCCTTTAGATAGGATTAGTACTATTTTAATTTGATCATTTGATCTAATAAACCTAAATCATCTGATTCAGTCTTTCACCTCTGTGTCCCCTAGAGTTATGACTGGTTTCACCAACTTTCTTGGATTAATTTCCCTGCAGAGGATTCATTAACTCCAACACTATGGCTAGACTGACATTACGGAAGCAAAGATAATGATATAGACAATCAAATTTCATGCTAGAGATTGCAAAAAGATCAGCTGTCTGTATCAAGAAATATCCAAGAATATCAAGACACAATTGAATAGATAACTCACCAGGTGTTTAGTATGTATCATTCATATTACTGTAAAGCATCAGGCATGTGCTTATAGCAGAATGCTATTTTAGCTAGACAAATGATCTCATCCAGTGCATGGCAATTGCTTTGGTCCAAATATATGAAGGGAATTATTGTTAATGAGATTTGTATGTGTACTTCTCAATGCAATGTACCGAAAATTTAAAGCAAGACTCTGTGAATAAATACATTGGTAGCTGTGTAACTGAGAAAATATGTTCAATGATAATAGAGTGATGAAGCACTAAATAAAGAAGAGAACTGTTTAATTTTGATCTTTTGTCATGTGGTCATTTCTAATAAACTGAGGAACTATACAAAAGGCCAGAGTGCAAAGTGGACATAGAGGCTACAAATGTTTTGCACCAATTTTGCACTGATGTAAATGGTTACACAAGGTGCAGGCCAATGGAGAATCTTGTCCAGGATGGTAGCTGAGTACTTAAGTCTTACGTGCTTTTGAAAAATCACAACCTAGGTCTGCTTGGTTTAGAGGAAAAAGCATGTGTACAAAATAATGGTGTACAAAATAATGACTTTTAAAGAGAAGGTAAACTAGTTAATGGGAAGGTGAGAGGGACTACTCACAACAGTAAATACTGTGCCTGGAAGTATGGATCTGATTTTAAAAAAAAAAAAATCAATGGGCATATTTCCATTGACTTTCACTGAAGTTGGATCGGGTCTTAAATCCCTGAAGAACTGGCACTTGAACAAGGTCAAATAATGAGACAATGTCGATCAATAGCATCGATCTGAATAAAACAATCAGGAGTGGCCCCAGAAGTCTGGCCAGTCAGGGTGGAAAACATTTTTGTACCCCCCACATGCTCAGCAGCTGAAGTGCATAGCTAGCTGATCATTGGTAGGAACAGGAAAAACAACATCTGGAGGCACAGTGCTCCCTGGATGTTGGCATCCAGAGCAACTGCCCCACTCACCTTCCCCTAGAACCAGCCTTGAACATAATGCATAATCACACAATGACATACCTTGTGCAGTGTGAGAAGTACATTTAGCCTTATTCACATTAAACAATTAAACTGCATGTAAAGGTTGTGATGTAATTTTTTTTTTTACTTTCCCTTTCCAAGGTTAAAGTTCTGTCCTTTTGTTATTGCTTTAGTTTCTGTATAGATTTCTGTTATGTTGCACCCTTGTACATGAATTAATTGGTGTATTTTAGAATCACTGTGACTTTTGGACAGCGATATCTCATTTTGAATGAGACCCTTTTAACACTGCTGTTCAATTTAAATGTTGTTTTAAACTTTTGATACCTAGAATATATTTTATATGCATATTAGTTTATCTCAGAGTTATAAAGACAGCCAAAAAGCATGTTGACTTCAGTACTTTAATGTTTTACACAAGATTAATACAAGTTTTAGTTTAACGTATTTTCTATTTTGTCTGTAGGGCAATAGCCTTAAACCAATATTAAAGATCTTGTAGGTATTACTGCCAATATTTAAATATTAATATTTTTCTGATATTTGATTACTTCATGTCCACCAAAACTATAGTCATCCTTTCCTTAACACAATTCCGTCAAAGAATTCACACCAGAATACTATTGTTGAAAACAATGTTCTAGGTCTTTTTGAAGCAAGCTAAATTTGCCTATCGTTTGATTTATTTCTCTTTTAGAGGAGATCTTTAATAATGATGCTGATTATCATGCTCGTTTGTTTTACCACTAAACTTCTTCCTCCCTCCAGGAAATACTGGAGTTAGTAAAAAAAACCTACTATTATGCAAGGGATGCATTTTCAGAATCCTGAAGGTGTTAGATGCTTAGCTTGCTAAGAAATTAAATGGGAGTTGAGCATCTAATTCCATTAGCCTTGTTTGAAAATCCCAAGATAAAACATCCATGACACACGAAAGCCATCAAATTGGAGTTTTATTCATATGGTCTTTGGGCCAGATTTTGCCACCCTTACTAATGCTGCATATTATCTTACTCTTCAAGCAGTTTATTGAAGTCAATGGTCTGCTCATTAAGCAAGATATTTCTCATTGTTAGGAAGGTTTCATACATACACAAATACAATCGATACATCTTCCATTTAAGCAATATTGCCATACACATTGCACTGTTTCTGTAGTTTAGTGTGATATTCCAATTAGTATTATCATTGTGCTTGAACCTTTTGTTTTGTGACATGCATTTATTATGACTGATGTCCTAAATCTTTTCCCACTCTGATGGGACCTAGCAGACCTAGGTTGTGATTTTTCAAAAGCATCTAATATTCTGATATAAATATTCCCTACAAATATATTTTACTCAGAAAAGGTTCTAGGTTTCAATTTTATTGTAATCTTGCACTAAAAGCAATATTCTAGTAATGATGGGGGTTGTGTCTGTAAGTGAACATTGTTATAAACTGGACTAAAGCTCTTCTGTTCTGCATAATAGGAAGAGTGCCTGCAAATCAGTCTCTGCACATGCAATTTCCCAGTTTGTTCAATTGCATACTTTTTCATGCATTTGTGTGCACATCCCGTTCACATCCCGTAAAATCACATAAAATGTAGGCACTATACACATTTTTTTATACAGAAGACTGAATCAGCTTTCACTTTCACAATTGCAGCTCTCGCAGTCATGACAGCAGATATTCACAGCCAGAACACAATCTAAAACCCTGAAATTTAGGGGGCAGTCGTAAAAGCTTTGACAGTTCTTTCAAAAGCCCAAGACTCTTGTCAAACACCCAAGATTAGGCAGCACCATAGCTGGTAAGATTTGAAGACAGTATCAAGAGAGATTGTAAGACCCCTCTGAGACACAAGACAGATTTCCACCAAAGCAATCCCATATTGGAAAATGTGGAGAAGGAAGGGAAGCATTTCTTAGGGCTCACTGGGAAATTTTTTACCCTGCAAAATATTTGTAAATGATTTTTTTGGTTTAAGTCATTCCTCTCTATTTCAGGCTTTAGTAAGGAAATCTGGGGTGCACAGAGGGAGGATACATTTTGTTAACAACACTGACAAGTTTAGTAAAAAATGGACATTTCATGCACCAAAGTTTAGGACCAAAAAAAAAAAAAAAAAAAAAAAAAAAAAAAAGCATTTTCTATCAAAACAACAGTTTCTTGGTTGACTTGTGTCAACGTTTGGTCCTTCTATCTTCTTTCCAGACCCTCTTTGCTTATGTACTAGGTTTTATCCCTACTAGGTGCTTTTAAAAAGCAATATAGAGCGTAAGACTGATTTTTTGTGTGGATTCTGCCCCTTTGTGCTACTTAGGCAAAATGAGGGTGCCAGAAAGCAGCTGGGTCTGGCCAGTTTAGAATGCCCCTGATGTGAGGGAATGCTAAATTAGCATAGCCAGCTCCTGCACCAGTCCCACCTGCGGCTGCAGCACAGAATGTGTGTGAAAGGTAATGCAGGAATAGGTCAGAGAGTGCAGCACTCCAGCAACCCCCGTCTGGCATACAACCCACTGAGGGACGGCAGAGTTTAGAGCATCCCCCTTCCTCTGCTATACTGTGTGGATCTTGACACAGCAGAGAATCTGGTTTGTGTGTTGATGATTGTGTGTCTGAGGTCCACACAGATATTCAGGTCCCAGTATATTTTAAGTCATTTGCTCTTTTGCATAACAAAATTTTGATGAAATAACCTATTACATCTACATGAGAAAAAAATCCACCTTGTAATTCTGAAGAGTGAATTTAGTTGAACAAACCACCTCATTTTACGCTCTGCTCAGCAGACTTTCTTTCCAAATCTTCTTGGCTATTAATTTGCCAGGACCATTTAATTGTTGACCTATTCTGATCTTATTATCTGTAAGCAATTAAGGGACTAATTGAGAATTAGTTTGCTGTGTCAGTTCTCTCTTCTTACATTTTAAGAGGTCATTTACCAAAACCGTATGCCCATCTGAGTAATGACTACCGCACAGTACTAATGTTCAGCATGGAAGAAAATCCTGTAGAAATATAATCATGAAGTAATTTTAGGTGAAATCCAGAGCCGAGTGTCCAACCAAAGTAACCAGACTGTGCAGATGAATAGGGAAAAGGAGAGAAAACTAACTGTCCCTCGCACCATCCCAGGCTACAATGACGGAGTAGTTTTGATGTTCTCTGTTTTTGGGTGGAGAATGGATGAAACTGCTTAGAAACAAACAGTCCATCCTTCTCCCTCACCTGCACACAATGTGTACCTCCATGCTTTGTTATGGAGGCAGTTCCTCTTAAATCATGACCTCATGCAGCAAAACCACACAGGTTACTGCTGCCCAGGGTTCTAGCAGGGAGGCAGAATTTGCCTCTCTCTGAATGAATATGTAACACAACATCCCTGGGTGAGACCCCTCTAAAGGGGGGGTATTCACACTGTGATGAGCAAAGGGGATTGTATCTGGGACCTCTTGATCTAAAAACCACTAGCCTTGACTAAAAAAGGCCAGTTCTGTTAGCTCAAGGGCTGCAGCAAACTCAAACCTCTATGTGATACAGCCACTCAAAGAAACAGATAGCCACATTGAGTAAATGCAGGGGACACATACTTAAAACATATCAGACAATCCTGCACTGGAAAATAATCTTTCAGATTCAAGAATTGTTAAATTTTCAAACAAATGCTCTCATGCTTTCTCCCATGCTCTTCTTCACTTTTGGGAAAAGCTCCCCATAAACATCTGCAAAACTAACTCTTTACCCGCCTGCAAATTCTTCCTTAAAGCTTCCTTAATCCTTCCTTTGTTATGTTGTTTACAAAAAACTTAACAGTTAGGCTGCTGATGTGGTCAGACCACAGCCTCTCATGCTGACCAGTGCTGTCTCAATATTTCCTTGTACACCCCTATCCGTCTGGCTATATCCATCTGTTGTCTCTCGTCTTATACTTTGACTGTATGCTCTTTGGGGTAGGGACTATCTTTTTGTTCTGTATTTGTGCAGCAGCTAGCACAATGGGGTCCTGGTCCATGACTGTGAAGTAAGTATTGTCGACAACAAGGAGGTCCTTGTGGTTAAGGCACTGGACTAGTTTTAGAAGTTCTGGTTTCAATTCCTGCTGCCCCAGCCTTCCGGTGTGTCCTTGAATTTAGTGACTTTAGATGCTTTTGAAAATTTTACCTAGATAGAGCTAAACTAAAGTAAAAATTTCCATCATGTGGGAAATTCTGATATTTGTTGAAATATCTGATTTTTTTGCATATAAAAAACCCCAAAGGTTGTCCTTTGTGTCAGTTCAACATTAAACTTCATCTGAGAGTCATGGAAGTTGTACTTCAGATACTTTATGCCTTCATTCTCGCCTATTGGGCAAAGCTACCTAGACCAGACTGCATATCCCATTATGTGACTACCATGATGCAGAACATGGGTTGGTCAGAGGAGAGGTTATGGTACATCATAGAAGATGTAGACCTGAGAAGGGGGGTTGGTCCACCATAATTTCACAATCATTCAGTTTAAAATGTTTACTGGTGTGTGAATCAATACTTATTGCATGGTGAAATGAACTAGTAGCATAGGTTAGAACCAGGAATGCAATAGCACTGTGCAGCCTTTCACACAAACTACCAATGCATCTTATGTCTGACAAGCCACATCCTTGCTATTCCAGTCCCGGATCTCTCTTGAGTGGAAACAAACTTGTACCAAACTGTGATTTGAGCTTTTGGTTTGTAAAAACGGCAAAAAGTCTGAAGCCACTAACTGGTTTTGTTTATATGCAACATGGAATAATCTTCATTCAGACCAATAAGCTACTTCCCTCTACAGCAGTATATTTTTGAGGATATGGATAAGTTGGGGTAAAATAAGCCAGTGCACTTTCATTTTTCTGAGCAGATTCTTCCTTCTAAGTAGTCTGATGCAATCATTATCCTTTAATCATGGATTCTGCTGATACTTTTTCCTTCTTCAAGAACATTATTTCCCTGTTAATTTTCACATTCTACAGCAGTCAGATGAAATCCATTTTAGTAATTATATGACGTCACTATTGCTTATTATTAATACACCTTTATTAAAGGGCATAATCACTGTTCCCATTTTAAAGGATTGATCAAATCCCTGCACAGGAGGGGAGGCACTCACACAATGAACATTGTTCTCCCGGTGAAGGCTGTGGACTCAGAATGCAATAGACTTTGCCTCACATCATTTTCTAGAGTTTTATGACATTTTCTTTTCATAAGGGACTTCTGACTTCTCACTCCCAGACCTTTCTTATACAAATTCTTCACTATGGGAGCAGCAGCAGCAGCTTATTTTACTTTTCTTCTTTATTATGTGGCTCCAAATGAATTCACATTCTTGCCCTGTTAAATATTTATATTGTCACCCCTTTGGCCTGAGCAGCCAACCAATACTCGGGGCCTTGACAGGTTGTTTCCATTATGATGAAAAAAAATCAATGATTCAACTCAGGTCAATTATTTGGTGCAATCTTGTTTGTTTACAACAAATATATAGAGAAAGTCGCATTTCCCTGATCTCCATAGAAACAAACAACAACTGGGAGATTTCTGAGCAAATCTGCCTCTCCAGCTCATCCATTTTTGTGCCCAAGCAGCTTTTTCTTTACTTCCTTTAAAGTCATGTGGGCAACTCCTTCTAGTTTCACCACCACCTCCTGGCCAGAAGGCTATGTCACAGCACTAATTCAGACAAAACTAAATGGTAAGTGTAGTTTCCCTTCCTCTCTCCTCTCCTAAATCAGGTTAGAGTATCCAGGGCATCATGACAACAGACAGCTTATTTCACAGAAATGGACGTCTGATGCCATTGACCCTTAGTCTCTCTTTCTCTCAGTCTTCACTCTGCCTGTTATCGTCCCTATTATTACTATTTCCACTTCTATAATGCCACCATGCTTCCAGCACACACATTACTACTCCAGGAACATACTGCTCCAGCTCCACCTATTCCAAAGGCTCAACCATGTTACTATGCCAAAAGGTAACCATCAGACCTGTCTTTCTCATGTCATCTGGCACATCAGTCAATCATTCCTCCATTTGGACTGTCCCATAGTACAATCAACTTCATCATCTATCACAGTTCAAATTGTGAGGAACAGAAAACAGTTATAAGTATCCAGACTCCAGACATCCAGCTCCTATTTACTAAAAAGGAACTCTACCTTAACCTGGGCCAGAAACAGACAGCCCAAAACAACATGATCTAAAGTTGATACGGATCAATGCAAGATCTATCGCCAACAAACAGGTAACAGTACACAACCTTATCAGTGATGAAGCACCCCTAATAATTGCCATCTCCAAGACCTGGCAGGATGACACTGTGGACCCTGTGCTGGCCACCTTGTCCCCATAGTGTCTCGGTACATCACAGACCCAGACAGGACCAGAAGGTAGGGAGAACTACATTAAGCTTCTCTGCAAACATCAAATGCAAGAGATGTTCCAGAGCCAAAGAGAAAAGATTTTCTACTTATTTACTAGCACAGATGACAGAATTACAAAAATAAAAAAAGGAGCTCATTATACCTGTTTGGTGAAGGTGGTGAAATATTCTAGACTTGTGAACCTGGGAGATTTCAACACACATCAACAAGGCTACAGATGCAAAATTCTAAAATTCATATCCTTCTTAGGACTTTCACAGGCCATCCCTGGTCCAATGCACACAGCTCGTCAGATCCCGGATCTGATCCTTGGCCTAAATAACAATATGGAAGACATCACAACCCAGAGGATGAGAGAACAAAGAAAGATGTGACAGATGTTAGTCACACTGCTTAATGCAGTACTGGAAGAAGCTCGGATACTATGGCGATGAATAGAATAAAAGAATCTGTATAGAACAGAATAGGATAGAAAACACTTAAGAAATAATTGCAAAAGGAATACGCAAAAATAGCTTTTTCTCTAAGATTTAGGCCACCATCTGATTTTTTCCTCATAATGTTATATCACTTGTAGGCCTGATTCAAAGCCCATTGATGACAAAAGAAAGACTTCTACTTACTTCAACAGGCTTTGGATCAGGCCTTTTGTCATCACTGCTCTTTGTAATGATCTGTGCTGTGAAACAAAAAATGAGATGTGCTCAGCTGGTTCCTGACAAGTTCTTGCCCTTTCTATCTCATTCCAAAAAGAGGAAATATCCTAAAATATATTTCCAAGGAATAGTCCTCAAGTAAAGAAACATTCCATGGGATGTTTGTAATGACAAATTAGGTATGCCTTCTGAACATTCCTGATGTACAGAAACTAGGTCTCTAAATACAAGGCGATTGCTTCCCCTGCATCCTACTATACCACAGTGGGGGAGGCTGCCATGCCCCACACATGCGGCACATGTTATCAGCTTCCAGATTGGTAGATTATAGCCAGCAAAATGCCCCCACAGTGAGCAGAGTGAATTTGACCCAAATGAGGAGCTGCGAATGGCTATTCCAATAAGGTCCATCCATTGTGCAACTTGTGTAAGGCATAGTGAACTGGATTAAATGTGAACAAATTCAGACCTCCAGATGCAAAAGATGATGCTAGTATCGAGAAGTTAGCTGGTAAAACTGTCCTTCATTTCACGTAGTTACATTTTGAATAAGAACAATGTTTGATATGAAAATGGAACAAGAATTTTAATCTTTTAAAGTACTCCCTTAAAGGGTCTAAACAGAGGCAGCTCACTTAGACCATCTTCAGTAATACAGGTTTTACTATACTCTTTACTTTACTCTCCAATCAACAATCAGCTACAAACAAAAAGAGGCCAGTAAGAGGAAAAGTGAGGAAAAGACAAAAACAAGACAGCCTAAAATTTTGGATCACCTCTCCAACACATAGATGAACCATCTCCTTCTTACAGCACAACACAGGAGTGTTGCATTCAATATGGGTCAAGTGTCGCTTGCTGTAGCAAGAATAAACTGAATCATCAGATTGCATTGTTACACAGAGTCTTCTAAGTTTGTTTTCTTAGCATGTGAGCAAGTTTTCAGTCTTGGAAGAAAATACTGTAGGGTTGTGGATTTTCTTATGCACATTCTTTGACAGAGATATTGTAAGTAATAAGGGAGTTTGTGTTCACTGCCTAAATCTCTTTAACTAGAACCAGTTCTTGAGGCAGAATTGTTCCCTAGGAACCAAGCATTGTTGTTTGTGCTGAGATTCCTGAAAAGGGAGATTGGCAGTGTACTGTCTGTGACCATTCTGTTTAAGGATGGGATATACGTGTAAATAAACAAGTCATACTAAGACTATACCCAGACATCAAGTCACTAATTTCTCCTCTAATGGGAAGCTGACTTGTAATCATATCACCACTACATAACTCTTATACTGCTTTTCATCAGTAAATCTGCAAGATTCTAAGATCTGTTACCTCTTGGCCAAGGGACAACATCATTAGTAGTAGTAAATATTCATGTTATTGTGGTAGCAACCAAAAGTCCCAACCAAGATTGGGCCCCCAATGTGCTGGGAGCTATACGGATATAGCATAAAGACAATTGCTACTCCAGATAGCTCACTATTTAAAAGACGCAAAATAGAAGAAGGATAAAAGGATAGTCATACAGGCAAGTTAATATGGTGAAGAACCGGAGCCAAAAATTGAGAACCAAATGTGTTTCTGAAGTGACCTGTCCTGATAGTCTAAAGAGAGCATAGTAAGCTGTCATATGAATTTAAGAAGTTACTACTGTAGATGTCACTGTCACACTAGATGTGGAAATGCTGCTGCAGTTCTGCCTAACTGGAAAAAAACCCTGACTCCTAGCAACAACAAGAGGAAGGTTAGACCCTACAAAATATGTGTAAAAATAATAGGGAGCAATCAATTATGAAGCAGAAAATTCCTTGCTGCTAGAATGATGCAGTTTAGTCACAGTGCAACAAAAAGTGTCACACAGTGAACAGCAATTCCAGATATTTACAAAGTCCTTTTGGGTTATAGATTTTATATAAACATAATAAATAAGGTATTCACAAGCCAAGAAGTCCATTTTGAAATAGAGCCGTCTAAATATACACTTATTTTTTGAAAGAAGCCCAGCTAGCACTAATTTGGCCTTTGTAGTTGGAGGCCACATGATCTTGAAGATTCCTGAAGTTCTTTCTTAATAGATTGTTCCTGTAATTCTTATAAATGCTGCTATATAGTGTAACAGAGCATGAGTGTAGCTATCAATGAGTGTAATAGGTAGTTAAAAATGTGAAAATAGTTTTAAATATGCTGTTCATCAATAAGTGCCTCTGCCACTTCCTCTTTTCAAGACAGCTAGGTTAAGAGCATACAAGCATGTTTCATTTGCTGTGTGTATTTTTATAGTTATATAAAGAATCTTTGACACTCTTGTAATATGAAAATCTAGTGCATTGCGCATATTGCAACAAAAAATATCAAACTACTTTGTGTAAATATGTGAATATGGGCTAAATTTCACAAACCTTAACCATGAACTAAGTCCTTACTGAAATGGCTAGTCAAGGGTACAGATGTCTAGTTACTGATCCCATGAACAGAGAATTGCTGGATCCAGCTGTATTTGAATGAGTCCTAAAAGTAAAATTCCCAGACAAAATCTTATAAGATGGAGTCTGTGGAAGGGCAGAGTGCATGTATTATCAAACTCACATAGTACAATGCTACTTTTGAATACAAGGAATGATTGAAGAAAGGCATCTCTGCAAGATTATGATGTCTCACAAAAAGTCAAACCACTTCAAGCTGAGGAAATCGTGCTGATAGCACATGTGGAATGCTTCTAGCTGTTCCAAGTCTGCCTGTAAGAGGGATCAAGATTCTGACCCATATATCCATGCAGGTAATACACAGGTTCGTTAGATCCCGAGCTTTGTCTCAGCTCAAAGACATTTTTGCATCCATAAGTAAGATATGGACTTCATGCAATAGGCAGCAAGACAGACATTGAGAAATGCCCAGTTTGCTGTAACAATTTGAACTCTGCTTGAAGCCTACAAAGATCAATTTATCAGTGTTCTCTACAGTACTTGACCCCACTTGCTCTGGGAGTTCTGGTGGCCCAGCTCTAAGGTTCTGGACACTGCTCTTCTGTCATGGAGACATTCAACCCCATATTGTGGGCAGCAGCTTAGAAACATTGGAGGGCAGGGATGGAATTCTCTGACTTCTCCACAAGCAATGCAGAGTCATCGGTGTAGTCTTGGTCAGTGAACACTTCTTGACCAAGCTTGAGTCAGATATATGTAATGGCAAGTCCTAATATCCAGTTGATAGCTTGACAGAATAGTCCCAAGGCAAGAAAGCATTCCTGCTGCACATCTGAGGTTGTGTAGAAATGTGGCATAAATGGCTGAAAGGAATTATCCAGGACATGGCAAAAAGGTGACCATGAGATCCTAATCAACTCCCTGGCCAACAAAGCAGAGGATGGCCTAAAGCACAATAATCTGAATCCTCTCTCCAGAGCCTAGTTGGCAGCCATAAACAGCCTTCTGACATCCCCATCATGAAACCAGACTGCTCTCATCGATGGATGATGTCCTGGATAGATCTAAAACACATGATGAAAGGGTACTGAACTATGCACCTGCTAGCGACTGTCCAGAACTACGTGACCTGGGAAACCACATGGCTGAAGACCCAGGGACAAACACTGATCCTCTGTTATTTGAGGAAGTATGAACGGCCATGCAAAAGTTATGGAATGAACATATTGTTGGACCTGAGAGTACTTCACTTGAGCTGCTCAAAGGTTCTTTGGAACAGCGAACATCAGCTTGCATGTTGAAATTTCTTAAGTTTCATTGTTTTGAAATTTTAGACAGAATGGTTTGAGGTTTAATTTCTCTAATTTAATATGGGCAATTAATCACTGTTACAAAAGTTGGGTGGAATGATAGATCATTAACTAGTGAATATGCTATGAATATGAGCCATTTCAAGTGAAATGAGTCACACGACTCAGATGTTCTAAACTGTCAATTCCATCTTCAAGATGGGGGATAGCAGAAGAAATGTACACTCACTTTCCTTTATAATATAGGCTTTTCGTAACACTCATAAGGGAACTCCAGAAAGGGAAATTATCAGATGATGATGTTTGGGAAGTAGATGCACTATGTTGTGTCTTCAAACAATGAGCCAGGAATGTGATTTTTCTCATGACAGGCACCATGTCCATGCACTCCCTTTAGCATTTCATCTAACCCTTTGTTTTGTGATAGGAAAAGCTGTCAGAACAATACCAAAAAACTAGCGAGTGATGGAACTCCCACCACTGTGCATATTTTAGTACTCCCTTTCCAATCAAATCATGATATTGGATGGGGTCAGACAAACTTTCACATTTTAATATGCAGATATTGAATTAAAATCCACAACTGAACTCCAATACATGCTTTGCTAAACCACACACTTTATAATCTTCACCAAAAAAAACCCATCAGTCTCTCCCCATGTTTCAGCAAAGATTTAGTAACAGCTGCTGCAAAGACTTATTTCAGGATTTAATTATTTTTGCAAAATATACTACTGTGCATTTATTCGTTAACGGTGAAGTAGAGTCAGGAGAATACTGCAAATAGTATTTACCCAAATATTTGCTCAAACTTCTCTCTCTTCAGCTTTGTCTCTCTTCCTGTTGTTAGTGAACATTTGAACAGCTGTGTTTGATTTGCAAAAAAGGTCACCTGATGTGGAGTTTAAACACGTACAGTCACATTTCTACAAATGCTCAAGGCATGATGGCAAAGCTACAAGGAGATCACTTGGGATCTGACCCTTGCATTTGTCTGTGGCTTAAGCACCTCTGTTTGGCAGTCAATGTTTTTCATCTTTAGCTGCTGTGTCTAGTTGATAGCCCTGTTGGCTAAAGATCATTAAAATCATTAAGGGCAATTATTACATTTAATGGTTTATCCACCTAATTTATCATGATGGTAAGCTTTTGAGAGCAAGAAATATAATTTGCAATATATGCATCATACAATGGGACCCCCTAATTTGTTGAGTGCTCCAGACACTATCACAATATAAACGTTAAATATTATTGTGGCAAGGGATCACTAGATGGTGCTATTACATATACTCTTACAAGTTCTTTTTCTTAGACTGTGATAAAACTTTAATTTTAGAACAATTGCTGTGTTGTTTTTGATCTTCTGTTGTCGTTTCTTTGGCAGAATTGGTGCAAGCAGCAAGGGAATTTGGACTTTGCTGTGATCTCTTTGTGAAGAGACAATTCTTGAGGCAGAGATGGTCCCCAGGAAGCGGCCAGTGGCACCTCTTCTTTTTTATGAAAAGAGCAACATTTACAAATTAACAGAAAGATGTGAAATCCATTTGAGAGCTTCAGGAGATGCAGAATGCATCTTTGCTATATCTCCTGGAAATGAAAAAAATGGGAGACTTGTTCACAATATGGTCAATGGTTTGGAAGTCTCTCCATTTACACTGTGGAGAATCTTTAGCCCTCCCTTTGTGCATCAGGTGCACTCATCTTCTGTGTGGTGTCCTGATGTAGTTAATGATCATTCAATGTCTTTGGTGGAGCAAGAAACCAGGCAGTTTGATTGTGGGATCATCTGTAAGGTGCTTACTGTTTACATCAGAGCCTGCCCATTGTACCACCACCTCCTGGTGTTTTCAGGCTGAAGCTGAATGACAGAAGAGCTTCTCCAGCCACCCAAAATGGTCAGCAAAACTTAAGGTGAGTGTGAGGACAGTGAACAAGGTTGTCATGCAGAGGGAGCTTTTGGTTAACAAGAGCTTTCTCATATTCCACTCAATGTAGCCATCTCTTGCTGGATGGTTGGAAGAGGGATGACTGCGAAGACTAGAAGCCAAGGCAGCAGAGTGGATTTCAGGGTGCTAGTTATAAGTCTCATTGCTCCATTTAGCTGGGTATCAATAAGGTCTGTGTTTCTTTCCCAAACAGATGTGCAGTACTCAGCTGTGGAGTAAACTAAAGCTAGTGTTGCCATTTGTAGCATTCCAGTGTCACAACCCCCACTAATTTTTGGATGATATTAAATGGTACTTGATTTCAGAAAGAGGAGATTACCAGCCTACCACTTGAGACCACCACTGTTCCAGAACTGGTGTATGTGTGTAAATGAAAGAAGTTGCACTAAGAATATAACAGGCTAATTTCTCCTCTAACAAGAAACCAACCTGTAAGCCCTTGACATCCGCTACTACTCAACAGAGATGACAATATTGCTAATAGCATGGATGTTATCTTTATGTAATTCTTGCTCCTAATTCTAGGGCAGGTGTGTGCAGTTGTGTCTCTATTTCCCCTCTCACTCAGCCTCTCCCTCCCAAGCTGGACCTGAGAAGCCGTTCTGACAAAAGTTTTGTCAAAATCAACATTTTCCTGCAAAGTTTCAGTTTCAATTAATTGGCTTTTTCTGGCAAAAAACAGTTTCATCACAAAATTCCAAAACACATTTTAATGATAGACGCCGCTCAGGGAAAAGTCCTAGTAAGAATCCAGCTGAGAAGGCTTAATATTGAAATAAAAAGAAAGTCACAGACTGAAGTGTAACCATTAAAAACAAATTATAATAATATATTACCAGAAAATTAGCAGTTTGGAAAAATCATCCTTTTCTGATATGGTTCTAATATTTCCTCAAGGTTTAATACTCTGACGCTGGTGTTGTGAGGTGGATGGCTTCAGTTTCAGTTCAGGAAAGCACTGGCTTATGCGCTTGCCTGAATCAGATCCTTAAATCTTTATCTTTCCTTGTAAACCAACATCTCAGAAATAGCTATTCTTTAATGCAAAACAGCAATTAAATCTGAAGCCCCACCCTTTGGCTGCTTTGTTTTTCTTGTGGGATAAAGACTAGAAAACAGATCAAGTAGTTACAGCATCATTATCTGTTCATCCTTTCACATTAATGCAGTTCTGCCATTGACATGATTTATAAATAGTAATGCTTGTAAAAAGGAAATCACTGTTGTTGTTTCTGGCCATGCATAGCATGTTGAAATTAAAAACAGGGCTGTAAACTGGATATGCTGTCACCTTTGTTGCAGCTCATCAAGAAATTTAATTCATAAATCCTTCAGCAATGTTGTGCTTGGATTCCACTAAGCACCAAAATTCCAGTCACTGAAATAGATTTAATTATCCTCTTCAACTGCAAGTGGAATATTTATTGTTGTGGGAATAAGGATGTAAGGGTGCTTGCAATGTCACTGTGCTATATAACCTTTTCATGAACCATTCATTAATGTAGTAGGTATGAATGCTGAGCACAATAAAGGTGACAGATTTCAGTCCAATCAGTTTTGATGTATACAGTTATTTAAAGACACAACTGAACTGAATTAGGGTGATGGTGGCATCAGTGGGAAATCAAATTCACCCACAAATATAGAGCCTTACACAGAACAAAAGGAGTGGGTATAATGAACTAGATTATTTTCTACAAAACTATTATAGTACCCACCATTTTGTATGTTCCTGATCAAGGTAAGTATGAAGACTATTTTTAAAGAGAAATTGGTTGCACAAGCCATTTCTTCATTTAAAAAAAAAATCAGCTTTCAAATGGAAGTTGATACAACAAATGAAAGAGCAACACAAGAAAGACATGGGCAAACTTATCAAATACAAGAAAAATGCCCATAGTAAAGAATATGGTTATAGATTATTGTAAAATAAGAAAGCATAAAAGAATATAATGTGACAGAAATACAGTTAACAGAATGAGCTATATCTTGTTGAGTCATAATATAGTGATGAGAACATAATATTTTGAAGATAGAAGTAATGAAGCTGGCCAAGTTAAATGAAGGAGGAATATTCACATTATGTTCTATTTTAACATACAAAAATAATCACGGATAGCACAGAATGAAGAATATACTCCTGAATAAAAATCATGTCTCCCCAAAATATTCACAGTCTTATAATATTAATAATGACCACTAAATTATATTATGTAGCACTTTTCATGCCAGAATATTCCAAGGCACTTTATGAACTATGGGCCAAATTTTGTTCCTTGATAAGTGTGTGCAATTTCTCCTAAAGTTAATAGGAGCCATTGGTTTACATTCAAAGACAGAGGGCTACATTTTGTCTCTGTTACACCTGGACCCATTTCAGCAAGGCTACTTTGGATGATGGGGCAAAAGAGTGTGAAAAGCCCTTCAGAAATTTCTGGGACACAAGCTGCTACACGTATCATTGTTATTGGCATGTTAGCACTAATCAGACTAAAGTAGTTTACAATATACTTTGGGGAACACAACTTCTAGCAAGTTGAACTTAAAATTTTAAATTACAACTTATTTTCATTTTTAAAACTATGCATTCCCTTTATTGTGCAATTGGTGCATTTAACAAAACATTTTATTTTCTAACCATTGTTATGTTTTAATTATACAATAAATGAAGACCTAGTAGAGATTTCTTATCAGCAAATCTTTGGATGTTGTTTTTGTCTACACTCTTCTGTTAGTGTGGTTTTGTAATATAATGTTTTTCTCTGGTATATTGACATGGAGCTCTAACCCAATACAATGTATGCTTAAAAATAAAATTATGATTCCTAGCCAGATCACTTAAGAGCCTAGACAATTATAAACAAATAAGCCTCACTTAATGTAAGTATAGCAAGTTATGTAAATTGATTGAAAACCTTACTTCAGGATAAGATAACTACATTTTCAAAATCAGACACTGGGAAAATTGTAGCAAATTTTTGGGGTTGTGAAATAGTCATAGACTACTGTACTGGGTGGCACAGAATGGGAAGGAGGCAAACATCCCGCAGTGCTGAAGAAACAGGTCCAAGACTATTTAGAAGGTTTAGACATACACAAGTCCATGGGGCCGGATGCAATGCACCCGAGGGTGCTGAGGGAGTTGGCTGAGGTGATTTCAGAGCCATTGGCTATTATCTTTGAAAGCTTGTGGCAACAGGCGGAGGTCCCTGAGGACTGGAAAAAAGCAAATCTAGTGCCCATCTTCAAAAAAGGGAGGAAAGAGGATCCAGGGAACTACAGACCAGTCAGCCTCATTTCAATCCCTGGAAAAATCATGGAGCAGGTCCTTAAGGAATCCATTTTAAGGCACTTGGAAGAGAGGAAGGTGATCAGGAACAGTCAACACGGATTCACCAAGGGAAAGTCATGCCTGACCAACCTGATTGCTTTCTATGATGAGGTGACTGGCTCTGTGGATGTAGGGAAGGCGGTGGATGTGATATACCTTGACTTTAGCAAAGCTTTTGATACTGTCTCTCACACTATTCTTATCAGCAAGTTAAAGTAGTATGGGTTGGATGAATGGACTATAAAATGGATAGAGAACTGGCTAGAGCATAGGGCTCAACGAGTAGTGATCAATGGCTCCATGTCTAGCTGGCAACCGGTCACAAGCGGAGTTCCCCAGGGGTCGGTCCTGGGGCCGGTTTTGTTCAACATCTTTACTAATGATCTGGAGGATGGGGTAGATTGCACCCTCAGCAAGTTTGCAGACGACACTAAGCTGGGGGGAGTGGTAGATACCCTGCAAGGTAGGAATAGGATACAGAGTGACCTAAACAAACTAGAGGATTGGGCCAAAAGAAATCTAATGAGGTTCAACAAAGAAAAGTGCAGAGTCCTCCACTTAGGAAGGAAGAATCCCATGCACAGCTATAGACTGGGGACCAACGAGCTAGGCAGCAGCTCTGCAGAAAAGGACCTGGGGGTAACAGTGGATAAAAAGCTGGATATGAGTCAGCAGGGTGCCCTGGTTGTCAAGAAGGCTATAGCATATTGGGCTGCATTAGGAGGGCATTGCCAGCAGGTCACGGGAAGTGATTATTCCCCTCTATTTGGCATTGGTGAGGCCGCATTTAGAATATTGTGTCCAGTTTTGGGCCCCCCACTACAAAAAGGATGTGGACAAGTTGGAGAGAGTACAGCGGAGGGCAACAAAAATGATTAGGGGGCTGGAGCACAGGACTTATGAGGAGAGGCTGAGGGAACTGGGCTTGTTTAGTCTGCAAAAGAGAAGAATGGGGGGGATTTGATAGCGGCCTTTAACTACCTGAAAGGGGGTTCCAAGGAGGATGGGGCTAGGCTGTTCTCAGTGGTGGCAGATGACAGAACAAGGAGCAACTGTCTCAAGTTGCAGGGCGGGAGGTCTAGGTTGGACATTAGGAAAACATTTTTCACTAGGAGGGTGATGAAGCACTGGAATGGCTTACCTAGAGAGGTGGTGGAATCTCCATCTTTAGAGGTTTTTAAGCTGAGGCTTGACAAAGCCCTGGCTGGGATGATATAGCTGAAGTTAGTCCTGCTTTGAGCAGGGGATTGGACTAGATGACCTCCTGAGGTCCCTTCCAACTCTAATATCTATGATTCTATGATTCTAATACAAAAGTGTACTACTGTAGCTACTACCATCTCCTGACTCAACAGCAACATATCCATATGTCTTTGAATAGAGGATATTTTTCAGCAGAGAGTTTTGAATGAGTATATCATGAAACACTGAGGCAGCGTTAACTTCACTTTGAGCCAAACAGAAGCACTGGAATCAAGAGAAAAGTCAAATGAGTGTTGACCCTGGCAAACACTGTTCGTCACACTAAATGCTCATTCCACAGCATTGTAAGTTCTTGGCAAACACAGAAAATTCTACTTGGTACAGCAATGCTCCTTGAACATAGATTTTGTAGTTATAAAAAGAAAGTGATTCGACTGATGAAATGTTGTGGTTTTTTTTTTTTTTTTTTTTTTTTTCATTTTAAAGTGTTCTCAAAGAAGTTCCCCAGGACATCGGGATATAATAGAAAAATCAAGACTTGGTAATTTTATTTAAGGTTTAACTAATTCTCTAAGGCTTACTCTCCCCCACCTCCACTTTAAACTCTCAATCCAGGGTAATTAGAAGAAGCTCTTCCTGGAAAGATATTTTAAGAAGAATAAAGTTTCTGAGCTACTAATTGAACAGCTATGTCTTTACAAGAAAGAAACAAAATAAACAAAATATTAAAACTAAACAACGGAGAATAGGAATGATTCCCTTCGGACATCAATTACATTCAAGTACAATTCAAAAGAGAGCTTACAAACAAATTATCAGAACAAACTAGGTTTTCTGGCTTGCCCTTGACTGAGTTTAATACCCGGAAAACCTTAATAATTATTACCAATAAAAACCAACCAACCATACTCAACTAATTTCCCAGGGTCATTTCTACACAGTCAGTAGCTGATTTATATAAATTCTTTGACCTTAAAATAATTACCTAATCATTATCACACAACAAGATGAACTTCAATAATAACTACCAATAAATGATCACTGGTACATATATATCTCCTTCACAATTCAATGTTCAGAAGTAGATTGCTTAGTACTACAACATTTAATTTCAATAAACCTCATCTGTATGTTTCAGAATACAGTATTCATAACTGAATGCTGAGACTATACTTTGGTTCCTTTAAACACCAGTTCTTTATACCAGACACAACAGAATCCTTTTTTTTCCTGTTAGAACTCAAAGCACATATTTGTAAACATCTTGCAAATGAAATTATGCAAGTATCAGTACACTTCAAGTCCAATAGAGATATTTCTAGGACCACCAAACTCCCTTGAGGGATAATTCTGTGACTAGAAATTATAATTAATACTATTTTTTATTTCCATCAAATCTATATCTATCTATCTATATAGGTGGCTGACTTACGGATAAAGATTGATAACTACTTTATACACATTTGGTTTTACCCATAAGTTTGTTTCAGTGTCTCAGCTGCTGAAGCTGTGGTGTGATGTTTACATGTGGAGAATTCTTTTGTTATTCCTTAAGATTCTTCTTCCATAGTGGAAGGTTTCTGATGTTAACTGGAGCTCCATGTGAAGATGCAAAAGAGTCCTTTTATATTGCATCTGCATGTCACTGATTTCTATGAAAAGTGTAAATAAGCTCTTTTAGATTGAGTTACTTGAAGAATGCCTGAATCTTTTGCCTGCACACATTTTGAAACATCTGATATGAAAATACAGAAAATACCTTGATTAATTGTCTTATGAAACAGGTATTTATAAAGTTTGCCAAATGTTACAAACTTATAACTTGTGAACAATTTTGATAATTTGTTCACAAACAATGCTGGCAGTTCAGGAACCTTATGGACATACTTTCCTAACATATCTTCAAATTTCACTTAATTAAAGTTAAAACTGCATGAAGTCCTTTATCTATCAATAGTTTATATAATCTTTAATTCTTTAAGTGAACAACATCCCTTTTCAAACTTCCTGAAGATTTTCATTTGTTCTGCATTGAAGAGTTTAATTTCTACACTGATTTGGTGTGGCCAAACTTGTGAAAACTTCAGTTTTACTCCAAAATGTATGGTCAACATTTAAGCTGTTTACCAAATATACTACAAGGTTAAAGGGCATCACACACATTATTAATAATAAGCATGTTCATGCCATTATTTGGTATTTAAAGCTAAATATATCAAATCACTTTGTTTCTCTTTCACTTATAATTCTTTAAAAACAAAATCATCAAAATTATAACAAAACTGATTGAAAAGGATCCTCGTTTTATCTCGTTTTATTTGTTAATTCAAAGCTGTGCTCTAGATCTTTGTAGCAATAATATCAGAAAGATATTTTGTAACTCAGTCAATGTATTTTAATATTGAAAGAAGAAAAAGGCCCAGTGCAACCTGTTTCCCCCGCCCCATTATTAAAAGGGAGAAATACCTCTTTACTATGAATCATTAAAGCCATGGGTGTGAACATATGCAAAGTTTCTCAAGGCAAGCCAATGATGTATCAGAAAGTAAAATCTCTGTCTTGCATTATATTTGTGTTAAAATGTACATGAAATAAAAGAAAAGATACTCAGCTCTTTTTCAATCTTAGGTCTTGATCTTTTAATTCACTGCACCTGTATTGAGCTTATTAGGGTCAATAAGACTCTGTGCTGGCCCATGGTGTACCTGGGAGCACTGAATTACAGCAGCAGTGCCTTAAAAGGAAGATCTCAGGGCAGGATTTCAGGGGTGCAAGGTTTCATCTTTCCCAAACCCTGTTGAAACGCCCTCCCCTCTCAGGAAAGCCAGTTTATTCAGGGTTTATGCAGTGAAGAAGATTATGACTATATTATTTTGGTGAGAGACTAAAACATTGCTTTTCTATGGAGCTGTGCAAGTCTGAGGTAGTGAAAAAGCTTCTTCTGATAAACTATAAATGCACATTGCAAAGTGTATCAATTAATAATCACCCTCAGATAAAGCATTAATAGAGGGTCACACCTAATAGTAAGGTTACATTTGTAAATGGGTTATAAAGCTTTTATAAATTATTAATAGATGTTATAAATACGTTACAGACATGCATAATATGTTATGGATGCTTATAGAGGGTGTTAATTAGTAGAGGGTGTTGTAGGTAGTTCTAACCCCTGTCTATAAGCAGCCTACTGAACAGCTATACTCTGTATCAATCTAGAAGAACTGATTAACTATTCATTAAAATGCTATTAATCTCACTGATTTATAATTGAAAATGTAATGGAAATACAAACACAAACTTAATAGAAAGGGTGAAAAAATATGTTTATTAGAATATTAAAAAGGTAGATGTGCTAATTTACAGTCTAACTTTGTCATCCTTCTTCATGCTCAGTAGTAAGGCTGTCCAAAAAGCAACAATTCCATTCCACAAATAAAACAGAGGCTTTGTAGCTTATAGGACTAGCCTCCTTGCTTGCATATATATATATCTTTACTGATAGATTTAAGTATTGTTGTTTTATTATAATAGAGTCATAGACTCATCTTAAAGTATTATAGCTGTAATGCAAGGGACCTTACAGGCTGTATCCTGCATGAAAGCTAAGGCAGTTAGCATACATATGTTCAGGACCTTTGTCCCAGATAAGTAATGATGAGTTAAAGGATAAGACATATATGGTTATAACCTTTACCCTAGATAAGTCAGGAGGTGTCAAAATGGGGGGGGCGCTGTCTCAGGTTATGCCCCAAGTAAATGTCACAGATACACCTCAGAACCCACAAAAAGGGCCAGAAATAACAAAGGTGAGATAAACGAACTGTCTGGAAAGGATGTGGATATGTCATTAATATGCACGAACCTGCCAGCCTATAGAATAAGTGTACCCAAATAATTTGGGGGTGAAGAATCCAAGTTTGGACTTAGAAGAAGGACCCATATTGCTCAGGGTATAAGAAGGGGCAAATCATGTTACTTGGGGTGATCATCAGCTACTCCTTCTTGAAGTTTCTTTTAGTTAGTGTATTAAGATTCCTTCGCTTATACTTAGTATTATTTGTACAGTTAGTCTTAGCCTTACAACTCTTGGCTCTCGAGCAGTGCCTAGGTCTCCACCCCTCTACTCAAGAGTTGAGACACCGGACATCTCTCTCAACCAGGTCATCAGGGAAGGGTGTGAGTATATTAATCCAAAGGATACTGTAGAAATATATATATATCACATGAGTCTCTAAAATAAGACTATTATCCATTATCCATGTGATTATCCATTTCCTTTTAATCAGTCATTTGTCTATCATTTTATGTTATTTTGATAAAAGCTTATAAAATTATCCAAATTCGGCTATCAGTGTGAGCATTCCTGTCGTGCATCCTGGGGTCCCTATAAAACTCTTCTGGAGCCTGATTCCAGGAGAAGAACCTCATTACCTTCTGATTAGATCAATTGGCGAGCCTATAACCCCATTCAAATGACTAAAACACCCAAAATCAGGCTACAGGCTTCAAAATTTGTTTTCATTCTCATGCAGAACAAAAATGAGACCTTTGAAATATTTTTTTAATGAAAAAAAGACAAGTAACCCATCCTAAAATAGCCAATAGCATTTCTGGGTAAGGCCCTCAGCTAGTATGTGGGAGGCCCAGATCCAAGTTCCCATTCTGAATCAAGCAGGCTTTTACCCTACCATCATGTGGTTAGCTGTTCTGGGGTAGTTGGTGTCCCTGAATTTCTCCTTGAAATTCCACCCCAAACCTAATACATTTCTGCAAAACATTTCAGTTTCAATGACATAGCGTTTTTCAGTGGAAAATAATTTCACCAATATATATATATATATATATTTTTTTTTTACAAGCTCTACTAATTAGCACCGTGTTCAACACATGGGGCCATAGCACTGTTCATTAAGTGAGATACCATTCAACATAAGGTTGGAAGAATTGAGTCTTTTTGTAAGATCTTGGATGTTCAAATCAATAAAGTAATAATAAAAAAAGTCTTATCTATCTTATTTTTTCTTCTTTAAAATGTAATTTGAGTTTTATAACTCCTGAACACAACAACATTCCTTTCCAGCCTGAGACTCCTACATGCATTGACTTCCACCAATTTGTAAGTCTGTTAAAAATCCCAGGAAACAGGTGGTTACAATAGAAACAGGTGAAATAGTCTTCAGCTGTAATGCACAGTGGATGAGCTATAGTTAAAGATTCCTTCTGAGAAGTCTAAAAAAGTAAACTTTATAAATTATCTTCTTTTCTGCCAATAAATTCAAAGGCTCCTTAAAGCTTCCACCATAACAAAGAGAAGACAATCAAGACTGGAGCCAGAAAAACTCTACAGTAGACAGTGACAGTCAGGATAGGACCAATTATTTTTGTATTTGCAAGAGGAGTTGTCTGTTGCTGGCTTGTATGTTTTAATGGTTTGCTAGAAGGTGAAAAATAAAAGATGTGTCCTTGGACAGATAGTTTTCCTTGAAACTGCTTCACGCGTCTTAATTTACCACTGCTACATTTTCAAACACAATATGCCCAAGAGCCTCTTTTGTCAGGAAGTATCATTGAAGCATAGAGAGGGATGTTTAGAATGAATTTATCTTTAATTGGGAGCTGAAGTATAGTAGCTTCCAATCATCCTTTAACACAAGGCTCCGTTTTTCCCTTTATATCAAAGGTAAGAATTTATTAATGTTTTGCACTACCAAAAATCTATTAAGCACTTTAAAAGATCAGGTAAAGGCATCTTACAGCAACACTGGAATGTGCTATCAAAATATTTTCAAAAGTAATTTGGAGGCTAAGATAGGAATTCTGCTAGTGGAATATAGCTTCCAATGCACTTTACTCTACCATCTGTACAGTAAGCATCATCATAAATGAAGATATAGTATAGCAAACCAAATTATGCCTAAAATATTCAAGTACAAATTCTGAAGAAACTGGACAACTTATGGATAATACAAGAAATGAAGTTGCCCTGTTCTTTTCACAGCTGAGCGCTTCTAAATTGCCAGAGGAAAAAAAAAAAAGTTCTTTCAAAAAGGAGAAATCCAGTTTTACCAGAGACCACTAACAATTTTACAAGTTATTTTTCAAAATAAATTATCTTTTTTCAATAACTTGCACATATGTCACTTCTAATATTTAAGCCAGTGAAATAAACATACACATTTCTAAATATGAAGTAAACTACAATTAAAGGAAAAGAAACAAGAATTTTGTTGCCTAAGGCTCCAACACTACAAACACTTTTGCATATTTTTAGTTTTACACACAGTGAGTAGTCCCTCCAAACATTTCTCTGAATGATGGGGTGGTGTCTTCCTTCTAACACACTGATGTACACCCAGTTTAATCAGTTCTAGCAGAAAAGACCATTAAATATAGGCATCTACCCTTTATTATGGAATTGCCACCCCCCACTCTAACACCAGCAAATAAAGAAGAAAGAGAAGAAACCAAAGTCCTTGTCCTGCTACAAATATTAATCCATGTGTTTTGCTACCTTCCTCCTCCCCATTTCAACTGGAATTCTAACAGGAGCAAGCTAACACAAGGGTTCAGGTTTATTGAATTTCATGTCACTTAGAACCATATTTGTTGAACCCAGTGTAAGAGTACATCACCCTTACCAATAAAAGCAAAAACCAGCAGAAAACATGAACTGAGTACTTACTAACTAGCAAAGTAGAAATGCCTCTTTCAGGAGCAAAATGGCTTCTTTAGTGTTGCAGCTGTTTGATTCTGCCCAATTTAAAGTGCAGGAAGGTATGCTGGGAAAACAAGTTTGAATAAAAGGAGACCACTTTAAAAAGGGTACTAAAAAGAGTTAATAGGAGCCAAGAATCTAGCAAAGAAAGGCCTACTTCTGTGTTGTATATAGTGTTACCATATTGTAAACCACTGATTAGTACATACTATGTGTTCTCCTCTATGTCCAGTATACAGAGAATGGATGAGTTACAGTCTTTGGCTTCAAGGGGCTAGATTCACAAGGGGAATTTAGCTTAACTGCCATTTTTGGCATCTAAATCCAGTATTTAGGCACCTATGAGATCCTTAAAACTCTGGTTCAGCTGCTGCCTAAGTCTGTAGGTGCCTAAATTTCTTCTGGTAAACTCTCCTAGTCATCTTAAAATCAGCCAGTGAGCATGTGCACTATTGCCTCAATCCGGGTGCCTAAACCTTAGCCAGATCCTCATATTAGGTATTCCCCTGCCTATATTGCCTGCAGGATCAAAGCCAGTAGGCATTCTCAGCACACACCTAACCACATAATGGAGGACACAATGAACTTGTAACCTAGTAGTTAGTGTATTCACCTGAGATGGGGGTGATGTAGGTTCAATTCCCCTCTCGCTCTCCTGTGGAAAAAGGATTTGCACTTGAGCCTCCCATGAGAGTGTGCTGAGTATCGGGCATTCAATCTAAGCTGTTCTAGTGTATATCTAATTAAATATTCACTGGGCCAGCCAGAGAGGGTATGGCTCCATAGTGCAGTGACTAAGACACTCCTGTGGGAGACCCACATTTCTTCATTTTTCTTCACAGCAGGGGGGAAATGAACTGGGGTATCGCACATCCTGCCTGATTTTTCTACTGAGCTAAAAGTAATGGTGGGTGGGTTTCACCTTGTCTGAGAGAGAAAGGCCTGGCTGTGAATTCAAAGCAGAAGGAAGGGCCTCCCTCTGGCTTACACTTAGTCACTAACTCTTTCTGAAATGCTGGGCTTAGGATACACCCCTCTCCTTGACATTTCTTATTGGTTAGTTTAGGTATCTCACTGCTCAGCATACTGGCTTTTGTGGAACCTGTTCTTAGGCACCTACATTTCCATCTGCATTGTATAGGGAGCCTGGGTGCCTAACTCTGGGCTGTGGACTCTACTGGGTGTCTAAGTACCACAACACTGAGCATTGCAATGTCTAAGTCTCTTTGTGGCTCTAGGACCAGTCCAGTTGAGTGTAGCTTTTTAGCAAAAACTATAGAAAAATATGCATTTAACTCCTGAGATCTCTGGTTCTGTCTCCAACATGTTGGCAAAGATAAGGGTTGTTGTGTTAGCACAGTCAATGGCAAAGTGAGTTTAGACTTCAACTTGGGATGTACTTGGTTTTTTGTTTGTTTTTTTGAGTACACTTCCCTCATATTTTTAACTTCATTACAAATAGAACCAAATTACACATATTTTTAAAGGATTGTAGGAAAATTTGGTGCCTGATTCAGTTGAATAGATCCATGCCTTTCCAAACTGTTTAATAATGGATGAAACTCAAATGAAAACATGGCTTAATATGGCAAGCACCTTCCTCTAATTTCACCTCTTCCATCAAATAATCAAAGTTCATAACTGGAGTTGGTTAAAAAGGAAGTTTATTACTGAAATTTTCAAAAGAAAATATTTTTCATTTATGTTTTTTCAGGTATTTTTAAATGAAAATTCTTGAAAGAGTGTTTCTTATTCTGGGCAATTAATTTTGGTGGAGCAGAAAAAAAAATGAGAGCACTCTTTCATTCCCTCTCTCTCTCTTTTTCAGTGGGAATAAAAGAGAAGAGAGTAAAAAAAGTGAATGGACTTTTTCCCTAGCAAAACATGAAACATTTTCATTTTTTTTTTAATTTTGTAATTATTTGTCAAACAAATTTCAACTCAAATGAAAACCATTCGTGAACATTTTCATTTTGATAAAAGAAAAACAAAAACCACACCTTTGACAAAAAGATTTCAACCCATTCTATGAGCCAGCAACTGTAGTGACTATTTCCTCATAGAAGGGTCCTCAGAAAAGAACTTGGTAATATAAGTTTTGTCTTAGTATGCTAGAAACAGTATAAACTCATCACATTTGCTGTCCCTCTTCCGCTACATCAGAGCAGTCACCTGACCCCAACCTTCGCAAAGGTACTTAGCTGTCTAAACTGCAGATTTAGGAACCTAATTCTCAGATGTTAGCACCTAAATCCCAGTTTTGGTTTCACTGTAATCCACAGAACTCCTGCTAAATCTGTTAAGTGCCTAAACTCATTCAGTGCCTAATTTTTCAGGGTAAAACTTCCCTAGGCAACTATATTTCAGCCTCTGCGCATGCTCACTGCTGCCTCCCTCTAGGAGCCCAGATACATATCTCCTGCCTGAGCTAAGCTCCCGAGTGATTCACAAACTGGGGGAAGATAGGCACTTGGCTGCCTAAGTCATGTACAGGGCCTGATTCAGTAGGCCTGTTCAGAGTCTGCCTACCAGATCAGGTCCCATTCAAAATGCAACCAGAGAAGGAGGAGATGGTGGTTCCAGTGCCCACCGTATAATTTTTAACCCAGCAGTTACATTTACCTAGGATAGTCAATTTTCAAGGTTTAATTTCCCCTTCTTTATCAGAAGGGGGAGAAAAGATTTGGACAAGAAGCTCCCACTTTCTCAGGACCCTGGTCGAACTACTGAGCTGTGGAATATTCTGATGAGTCTCAAACTCTCCTGTTGAAGCTGATCCCCTGAGGAAAAATACTGAAAGAGTGACTGGAGCAAGATGACTTGTCCTGGGGTCTCACACCTCCGATGTGAGTATCCCAACCACTGGACCACAGATTCTCTCTCTCACCCAATGACTGTTCCACTGTGAATAGATACTTAAACAGTCATTGGGCTAGAGAGAGAGAGAATGACTCTATAGTCTAATAATTAAGGCACGCACTTTGAAAATGAAAAACCCAGAGTCCAGTTACTCTTTCATTATTTATCCATAGGGGAACAGCTTCAACAGGAGAGAGGCTCGGGGACCACCACATCAGACTATCCCATATAAATTGCTTGATTCAGAAAATTACTTAACTATGGGCCTAAATTTTTCACCTGAGTCATTCCATTAATATCAGTGGGATTTCTCAGGTGCTTAAACATTTTACTGAATGGGGCCTTTGAGTCTCCGTTCTCCATCTGAAAAAGGAGGATAATAATAATACTGATTTGTCTGTTTAGACCCTAAACTTGCAAATACTTATGAATGTACTTAGCTTTACTTGTGTGACCAGTCCCATTTGCTTCAGAAATTGCCTCTTACCATGTACAGCACATAGGCTGATGGGCCCTGATCTTATTTGGAACCTTCAGGTATTATAAAATAAAATAATAATAATAAAAATAAAGTTCAGAGTATTGTGCTTACACAGCTCTCCATTGTTTATAGCATAGAGAACTCTGCAATGGAATTGTAGCCCTTCAAATGGCAGATACCATTACATTACCTGTTTGAGAAAAAATTCTCATGGACAGGCTTTAGATCTTATGTCTTATTTTTATTAAGAGTATGAATCCACACCTGTTTATATGTGTGGTATGGTACAGGTTAGAGGAGAAAGAAAAGAAACATTTTATTGTACCTGATAGATGAGACTGAGTTCAATGTGGGAACGAAGATGAATCAAAATCTTCCCCCTCTCGTGCTCACCTTTTGAAGTAAAAAAAAAATTGCTTTTGGAGAATATTTCCCCCTCAGATACTGTAAAAATCTTTTCCTGTGATCTCTGAAGTTTGTTCTTGTACAAAATAGTCTCTTATTAAAGAACCAAAGGATAAAAGAAGAAACTGGCTTTGAAGTTTAACTACTGTATCTAGAATCCAGAAACGTTTTTTCCCCTTCACAGCAAAGAAATATCCATTGCCTGAAAACAACTGTCTTTCTCCAGAATCACAAAAGCAACAATAACTTGCATAGCTATTTTACATTTGGTAGGTAGTGCATTCAAATGCAAGATGACACAAAGCTCAAAAATAGTTTGATTAAGCCATTATGATGGAAATCACATTGAAATGTCTCAACCATAAAACGGTTGCAGAATAATTTCAAAATACATTTTATGCCAAGGGAAATCTATTATTAATTATTATTATTACTGCAGTGTCTTGTCGTTAAATTACCTCATGCTTAGCTTTAGCATTTAAGCTATTTACAAAGACAAGGCCTCAGCTACCAGTCTGTTTCTTATAAACACAGTGATGTCTTAAATTGCTAATATACAAGAATAAATCTGTAAGCAATTTTTATTATGACTGAATTAAAAGACAAACAAATTGTATTCAGGTTAATGCACAATGTTAAAATACCCCTAACAAATCTATTAAACATATACAAGGTCCTTATTTACTCTACTGCAATCATGAACTAAATTCTCCATTCATGCCCCTAAAACTCTTCAGCTTTCCACAACAGTGGATTGGGACAAAATTTCCCCAAAAGATGAGACGAACACTGCACTGAATGGTGATTACTAATGAAAGTCAATGGGACTTAGGAACAGATCCAAAAAAGGGATTTAGGTACCTAAAGCCAGAATTAGGTGCTTAAGTTCCATGTTAAGACCCCACTGCAATCCATAAAGCCCTTCTTGACTGCACATACGGGGGTAAGTGCTTAAATTCACTCAACATCTTAAGTTCCCACTGTAAAAGTTCCCTGGGTGCCTATGTTTTGCTTCTGGCCATGCGTACTGCTGCCTCACTCTAGGCATCCAGACACTCATCTGCCACCTAGGCTACAATCCACAAACCATGGGAAGATGAGAGTTTCTAGGTCTATCTTGTCTGCAGGGCCCAATCCGATAAGTGTGTTCTGGGAATGCCTGACCTGCACAAAATGGCCAGGAGAGGGGAGTATTCTTATGTGGGTCTCTCTGAATTAGGTGCCAGAGAAAGAATAGGAATCACTCTATAGTCCAGTGGTTAGCTATTCGCCTGAGAGGACCAGATTCACCAAGTTACATAGGATCCTAACTGATCTTTAAGCATTAAGTCTAACATTTAGGCATTACTGATATTCTCAACAGCACTGCTCAGATGCTGCCTACATTTCTGCTGGTTGGCATGTACAGAGCTGCCTAAATCCTGATGCCACCCCACAGCTAACGAGGTGCTTGGAGCCCTATGCAAACCAAAGGCCCAGCATCTCCAAAGTGGGATTCTCAACTTGTGTGTTCTACCACCTGTCTCACCAATGAAGCCTGTTGCCATGTGCTGGGCACATCTGCCTAAATCCAGGTTTCCCACATTCCAGATGAGTGCCCTAACCATTGGGATATTGGCTATTCAGGTATGGAGTAGGGGTCTCTCTCTGTGTCTCATTTTTTGTAAGAGAGGCCTCACCTGGCTTAGGCATTTAAGTCTTAGACAGGGTTCACAGCTGAGAACTCTGAGCAGAAGCAGGTGAATTTCTCTGGCTCACCAGTGAGGCACTTAAGGTTGAGATCAACTGACTTAAGTGTCTAAATATTTTTGAGGATCTGGGCCTAAACTCTACCCATTTCTTCTCCTGGCTAGCATAGGCAGCTCCTCATTTAGCATTCCGGCTGCTGAGAATCCCTTTCTGCGGCACCTAACCCTTGCCATGCCTGGGTGCCTAACTCAGGGTTGAGAAGTCCACTAGGCAAAAAGGATGCCTAGCGGGTGAGCTGTTTTAACATTCAATATTACAACACCTAATATGTTTGTGAATCCAGCTCTTAGGCACTAATGAAAGTGTGAATCCTTATTTAGTTGCCAAATAAATGACTAGCTTTTCAAAAGAACTGAGCACCCAGGAGCTTCCACTGACTTTCTGAAACTCCATCCATTTATTTAGAAGCTTAGCTTTAGGTGCACGTATTCAAAAGTCTTAGTGTGGAAATTCTGTAGCAGCCTCAGGCAAATTAAAAATGGAGAGGTTTTTTTTTTTAATTAAATCAAATATGACAATGAATAATACAACATTCCTGAGTAATTTAATTTGATGTTGAATTAAATTTTATACTCTCCCTACATTTTCAAAGTGCTGTAGAATTTTGTACTGATAATGCATAACTATCAGGACTGATGCTGGAGGTTGGCTGCGGGACAACTGGGGCTTTTGGTACATCCAATAATATGGGATTACATTTAGGGTTGTTGCGGGGCAAGCACATTAGCTGTAAAATGATCAGCTGTGAAATAGTTTATTTTCTCAATTAAAATTATCCTCCTCAGGTTTCAGTGTTAATATATCACTGAAGTTAATAGAAGAGATTATACCTCAGAGTCATTGTTTCAGACGATCTGAAGACTCAAGACGACATTACTGCATTTGGTTCAGCTTTGCAACCATGTGGGAAAGTGTATTCTCCTCCTGGTAGGGATTGTCTTTTGCTAGATATACATACAGTGCCTGTCTGATGGATCTGCTAGCAGGAGACTACAACTCACATCGTCCCTCTCCTCATTGAACATCCCCTTCCTCCTGGCCAAGTAAAGAGAAAGATCCCGAACCAGGAAGTGGCTTGGCTCTGTTTGGAAGTGATGGCCACGTGGTTATCAATAACCAGGAGATGTAGGAAGCTGAAACGGCAGTCACATGGCAAACAGAGCTGGAAAGAAGCTGAATTCAGAGCAGGATTCCCAGGAACCACATGCACAGCCACAGATAGAACTGGCTGAGAGTGCTAGATGTTACAGCTGGGTGCACATGTGCATGGGATTTATGATGAGCAGCAGCTGGGCAACGAGCCAGTGCACAGGGACCCCAATGAGTGATGCTAACTGAGCCTGCTCTGGAAACCTGAAAGCCACTGTTTGCTTGAATAGATACTAGACTAGAGAGTGCACCCCAGGTTTGAGGTCTGAAGAGCCTTGACTTTCCATTGGACTGCCCCCAGGGACCCAAACAAGAACCATAATAGCTCACTTTGAACTGTAACTATTTAAGCTTCTCTATCTAGGATATCCAGAACCTTTAACTTTCCTGCCTGCCCAGTAAAATACCCTTTCATTTAGTCATGTGTGTGACTGGCTACTGCGACCCACCAGGGCTAGTGCCTCCAAGACCTAGCTGACAAATCACCTACAGTGCTTGCCTCCAAAACACAGTACACCTGGCACTCTACAGGCACCCTTAGGGTTTGACGTCTGGGGTAGCTCAATAACTGCACCTGGTGCTTTAATTTCAGCTGTGGCCTCTGTGATAATTATAGACATAATTATGTACATAGTTATGTAATAATTATAGACATATTCTGTGTTTAAATAAAATTTAGATTCTGATTAGTCATTCCTTGGCAAGGGGTGGATTCTATGGCAAAAACAAGTAGCCCTTGGAATCACAGAATGCACCAGGACTTGAACAAAGATTGGAGTTTAAAAAAGATAAACCTTAAATTCTATTGCAGAGTTTGTGCCTGACATTCCAACTTCAGTTTCTGTGCATGACATGGTAGAGTTGGGCAAAGATTATTTTGATTTCACAGACATTAGTCTACCTGGGATGCAAAATCAGTGCACTGTGTGATTGGTAATCTAAATCACCTGGTATGGCTTCGGATTCTTGATAGAATGACAATTATTTTTAAAACAGGAAAACAATGATGGATGAATAACAGTAAAATGTACTTCCACTGTAAACATGCACAATCATTCATGATACTATTTAGGAAAGTTTGGGGATGCATAACATTTTAACCATTAAGCCTTTCGTTGTCCAAAACCTCCTACACACTGATGACTATTGACCCCAGGAATAACAGCATCTCTTTTCATACTGTTCCACCCCAGCTTTATTGATAATCTGAACAGACATAAGAGGGGCAGCTTCGGTGAGAGAGTTATTTAAATCCTTCGGACTTCCAGACTGCTATGATTCATTGGAGATGAACCTTCATGATTTTCTTATGATTTGTTTGTTTGGCCTCAGTTTATATACTTCAAGATTTGTTAATCCCCTGGGGTTTCAGTGCATGTTGTTGCCGTTGTTTACATAAGTAATGGCTAGACTTGAGAGAATGAGACACAAATCTCCCAGTGAGCAGTAGTACATATGAGAGCTGAAGAATTCAGAGATGATTAATTATTTAGCATGTCTTGGTGGCATATTTATCTATCTAGGTTTTTATAAGGTCATCCTTCCCTGTGCAACTTGACTGCCTCCCACAAAAATATAAAAAGCTAAATTCCTCCAGATTCTCCAGTCTCTCCTTTCATTTTTCTCTGTGTTTCTCTCTTTCTTTTTTTATGGCAGTTGCAAATAAACAATACAACAGAGGTTACATAGTCTTTAGCCCCTACTGAAAATTATTCTTGCATGTGCTCTTCATTTGAAACTTGCAAAGCCTTATGAGAAAATCATGTCACTATGTCACACAAAAGGGTGACGCTCTCTCCTTCCTTCTATTGTGTCTTCTTTCTGAGCCATTGACCCCCCAGCATCCTATTGAACACATGCTCTAGAGCCCAGAATCAATAATGTGTTCCCTGTCCATTTAATTAATCTGATAACCTCAACAGCCTCTCCACCACATTTGTCATGTCAGGAAAACAATTAAAGGAAAGCTTAAAAACCCGAATACTGTTTTTTAAAATAACATGGAAGGAATACCTATACGGGAGAGTGTGATTTTTCTTCTCACACTGGTATAAACCTGGATTAATACTACTGAATTGCATTATATTACACTGGTGTAAATCCAGAATACACAGAAGAAAAAGGTCCTCTGTCTATTGGGAGTAGAGGTAACTATCTATCTATCTATCTATCTATATATATATCCAGATTCTAAAAACAGCTCAACACCCAACAGATCTCATTTATTTTAAATAGTGTCTTTATTTTCTAAAGAGCTCAGCTTCCATTTAGGCATCTAAATGAAATGGATGGACTTTGAAAAGTGAACCTAAGAGTTCCCACTAAAAACAATGAAAAATTGTTGAGCTTTCTGAAAATCTTCCCTGTGGTCTTTTTCATACGTATTCCTGCCAAACCATAGACACTCAGGAGCTTAACACATCCATATGCAATTACATTTAATTCAATAGAAGTATACTAGTATAAAACTAGCACAAAATGAAAATCAGTCCCTCAGTAAACATAACTCAAACCTACCTACACACCCTTGCATGTGAGTTTACTACAATTGGATCTCTTTTCTATATCAGGGTTTACAAATGCAGACAAACTTAGAGCATAAATCTCTCTGAGCCACAGAGCAGGACTTTTGCATAAAATGAACTCATTTCATGCTTGACATTTCCACTGTCATCAATAGGAGATTTGCACACAAATCAAGTACAGAGTTTGCAATACAGATCCATGTTGATAAGATGTCCATAATGTGGATAAGAGAGAAGAATTTTATTTTAACACTGATGGAGGAAGGTGCCAGAACATTCCACTTCACAGCTCTGAATGGGTACATCTTCTTTCTAACAATGGTTCTTATGGAAATACAGCAGGGGCAAGGTTTGGGACATTAATATAGCAGGAATGGTTCATTAGAGGTTTTTAAAAAGCACAATTAATGAAGTATGGAGAAGCAGGAAGATAGTGAGAGAAGTGGGACTTGAGTAAATGAGTGGGTGGTGAATTATAAATAGTATGATGTAGTAGACTGTAGTGGTGGTAGTACACTGTGGTAGTACTACTAGTAGTACTACATGCTTAAGTAGTAGTTTTGGTAGTACTCTGTAGTATGGTATAGTAGACTGTAGAGGTGGTGAGAGGGACACAGTCAAAGCCCTCATCCATAGACAAAACAGAACATTGTCCAAGAAATTATAGTTTTTGTCCTTTTCTCTTTGGACATGTCTAATTGTGATTGTAGTTTTTGTGACATGGACATCTGTCCATTAGGACCTAAACCAAGACCAACTAATTTTACTTAGGCCACAAGATGGCAAGAAATTAATGAGTGATCACTGCCACTGAGGATGGGATTACAGAGCAGCTGAGGTGTTCTGTTTTTTTGATTTTGCACAAATATCAGCTGTCCTGGATTTTTTTATTGTTATTATTTTCTTCCCCCCCTTAGGATACTAAGCATTTCTGGTGTAATTTGAATGTGTTTGCTCAGGTAACTTAAATTTTGCACATTAAATTTACAGGCAATCTTAGCCTTTTCCTCTTCCTTTATGAAGGATTCCTAGGGAATATGTCCCTTTCTCAAGACACATCTGACTCAATCAATGTTTGGCTCTGTTAATGGCCTCAGTGGGTAGTGATCCCTCAATACTGCTACATCTTAAACAGCCCTGATTTTGATGAGCCACTGAAAATCATCCCCCTTTACCATGTGCTAAAGGTGGACACGCAGATCACTAAGTATTTTTGAAAATATAAGCCAGCATTTTAAAGCTGTATTTTGAGGTTAGTAGTGCTCTCAGACTGCGTTTGGCAGCATAGTATATGTCCTAAAGGAGTCACCTGTCAATTTCAGGGGCTAGCCAATGCCTCAATACAGAATTCTGAGACTCATTTCTTCTGAAGACTGAATGGTTAGACTACTACAACATTGTTATTGTTCAGGGTAAACATAGAGCTAATTTTAGGCACCAGCACACAGGGCAAAGAAATTTTTTCTGTCTCTTACTGGTTACTCTAAAACTTTTGGATCCATGAGATCCTGTACTGGTTTTGGTGTACTAATGAGCCAGTCCTGGGCTCTACTTCTTTGAGTAGGGGATTTACAAGGGGTTAGCAGGTGTTTCCATTTAAATCATTGAAAACTCCCTAGACCTGCCTGCCTCGGTTTACCCTTGAGAGGACATGTATACAGCCATCTGCTCAAAGGATTGACTCTCAAATAGCAAAATATCTCTTCATTAAATGCCAATTCTAATGCAATTGGATTTTAAAAATCAATACAGTGAAACGTATGATATGAGCCACTTGAGACAATACAAAACACTATAAACCATAGTTTCTCAACCTGTGGTATGTGTACCCCTGGGGGTATGCGAGACACAGGCAGGGGGTACCCAGGGAAAAACAGAGTGCAGGTAGGCAGGTGGCAGCTGCCGACTTCTGGGGAAGCCGGGTGGCAGCAGCCCAACTCCCACCTGGTCCCAACTCCCAGATGTGGACTTCTGGGGAAGCTGGGCTGCAGCCACCCACTTTCTGCTCTGTCACAGCTCCCAGCTGGGAAGCGAGCGGCAGCCACTAGCTTCTGGGGGAGTCGGGTTGGCAGCTTCCCTGCTTCCCGCTGGGTCCCAGCTCCCAGGTGGGAGCCTGGTGGCAGCCCTCCTGCATCTCGCGAGCTGGCCTTGCAGCTGGGTGGCAGCCTCTCGCACCCTGGCTCTGCGCCTAGGGACAGTCTCCAGCGCTCCAGCTTGAAGGTGGGCAGCAGCCGCCTGCCACATCCCTGGGTCCCAGCTGGCACGGAAGTCTCCTCTGCCCCAGCTCAGATTGGGTGGCAGTCACCCATCTCTCGGGTTGGCAGCCAAGCAGCAGCCGCCTGCAACTTGCCCAGGTGGCAGCCCCTCTCCCTGGCTCAAAGCCCAGTGCGCAGAAAACGTGTCAATTTCACGGCTTTAGCTGAGCCGTGAAATTGACAACTATGACACAGCCCCAGATGTCATCTTTTTCCTGTCTCTCTCTCTCTCGTGCCCTCCTTCCCTGTCTCTCCCTCACTCCTACCTCCTCTGAAATCTATGGCATAAAATTTGGCATGGCGCTTTATATTTCCCAGCATTGGCATGCCGCTCAAAGCCTCCTCACTTTGGCCATCACCTCTAGCCCAGGTACATACTTGAGTTGCGCACCCCTGGTGTAAAGGTGGTAACCCTACCCACACTAGATCTGACATCTGTCATATCACGGCCTTATAGACTCAGCCCTTCTTCCAACATATGGCTCACATTAGTCTGTAAATATAAAATCCCATGGAAAATTGAGTGTTGGGGTACTTATTAAAATTTTCAGAAGTTAGGGGGTACTTACTACTTAAAAGGTTGAGAAACACTGCTATAAACTATATACGGTATACCATTACATATAGCATAAAATTCTAAAATTACAACATGACATTCACAACACAATACAGTATTTCCTTAACACATGCTACAATGTTATGAATACTTAATTGTGGCATGGCATATGTTATACCAGGCACTGCTGACTGTCGGTTCTGGATACAAGGTAAGGAATAAAAACATGCCCACACTGGTTAGGTACACTTATCTTTAATCACATCTTACACTCCAAACAGCAAAGGGAGACCCTAGGGCTCTGCAAAGCGGCTGCAGGGGAATGCCAGACACTCCCGGTGAGTTCATGGCGGAGTCTCTGGGATTGCTCGCATTTCAAGCTCTTATACAGAATAACATATTTACTCTAGGGCATAGCGGGGATTTACAGCAGATGGCTTGGCTAACACTTTCACTTTCCTTGGCACAGAACACAATTAGATAATGGGAGGAAAAACAGGTTATATAATTGTGCTCTGCTCAACCGGTCCTGACCAGACCTGCCGCGTCACTATCTCAAACGCGTCACAACATCTTCCGCAGCCTACACTACAGCATAATAAACATACAATGTTGCAACACAAAACAAAGAAATCCCACATACATATGTATAAATCCTTAATACAATGTCACATTAGAATGCTAAACTCATTACAATATAACAGTTAACACCTTTATACATAACATTACAATAAAACACTTAATTAATATTTAACATTCTATGTGTGTCGATCGGGCAATCATAGAATGGGTGGGGTTGGAGATCATTCAAGCACAGACATCCAGCTTTATTTACAATCATACACATTAATTTCTTATTTTAAGGAAAAATCATACTTACTTCTTCTGAGATTTAATCCCTCTGTATCATCTCACTGGTCCTTCCGCTCTGTCAGAAAAGCTTGTCCTGTTCAATCGGTGCTGGTGCTGGTGCAAATCTTCTTCTGTAGTCACCATCACCCACACTCCAGTCTGTCAGTTCTCTAACTTATATACGATTTTACTGACCTTTTCTGACCCTTTCTGATTGGTTGCTTTCTTATGTGGAAACGGAGAGAAAAACTCTCAGATAGGTTCAGTTTGGGATACGGGGGGTCGGTGAGACAGTGATGATTCTGGGGGTTTGCTTAATCAATAAACCCTTTATTTTACAATAAACAATTCTACCCTTATAATAAACAGTTCTATTTCTATAATAAACAGTTTCACAGCAAACAATTGCACAGCAAACAGTGATAGCAAAGGGCAGGAGAACTCCGTGCGCGAAAAGACAAAATGCGCCACCCAAGACTTTAGCGTTTTGTGATCTCTCCGGATCAATGCATGGCTGCCAGCGTGTGACACTAGGGTGCCCGGTTTTGGAGTTCCCCAAAGAAGTTACAAGACAAACACAACAGAAAACGGTTAATCCATACTCACAAACATTATATACAGGTATACCATGTTGACCAAATTCAGTTGCCGTTTGCTTTAGATACTGCAGACGGGAGAGAGCCACTGTGAGTGATCAGTTCACAGCGAAGCGGGCTGGGGAAGATGCGTCGGCCCACAGAACCGACACGACCAGGAGATACACAGGATGCCAAGTAGATTCAATTCCTCTCTGCCCTCTGCTACCTGGGTTTGAACTTTTATAGTTTCCCGTGGTCAGCAGAGGCTAAGCCCCATTGGTTGCTATTTGCTGCATGACCTTCTAAGGTCATGGCTTGGAGTTTAGCCAACCAGGTGCCCCTGATTTCCCGGGCAGGTATGGACCAGCCAACCAGGTGATTACAATTTTCCCGGGCAGTTGCTGACCACGCACCAGCAGGTGAGGTCACTTCATTTCCTTATAAGGAGACAGGTACGTGCGGCTCGTGCTGCTGAGTCAACCCTCCCTAGGCTGCCTCTTTATCAGCGTGGCCAGGGCGGTGCACGTGGTGCTGCAGACGCCACTATGCGATTTTGTCTCCACATCTTAATGTCAATCAACAGCATCTTCCCTCCCAGGGGTGAGATCATTTTTGACCAATCAGTTGTCCAGTATGCTAATTAACTTTACCTTGTTTATCTCAAACTTAGATCCTCCTCCAGCCCCTCCATCAAGGTGATATCATTTTCAACAAATCAGCTATCTGATATGCTAATTAGCATCACGTGTTTACTTCAAACTGGGACCTTCTTTAGGTCCCTCTCCTCACCAACTGACCCCTCCTCGCAGGTATTAGGAGTGACCTTTATTTCACCATATTCTTCGTTCTTGCTATTGGGCAGTTTCTTAACACTTCCATTTTGTTTCACTTAGTGCTGACATCATAAGTTACCATTTTGGATTTCTAACTAAAACTTACTCTAAACTATCATTAATTACTACTTATCAGAAGCCTTAAACTTAAAGCTAGCTATATTTCTATTCATGCCTAAATATCATGTTCCTGTCACCACTTTTGTTTTTCTAATCAAAGCAAATCAAATCTTTGCTGTTTTTATCCCTCTCTGCTTGAATTTCAGCTGTGTGGCTAAATGCTGTCTCTGGTGCTGGTTAATTTATGTGGGCTAGAGCAGCTTTAAAAATCTCTTATATCAGACCTTCCTGCTCCATGGGCTCAATAAAGGCCCATAGCCACATTGGGATTTTCAAAATTGCTTGGCGTTGGCCTAAATCTCTTCCCACTGAAGCCAAGGGGAGTCTTTGCACTGATTTCAATGGGAGCAAAGTTGGGCCAACACTGATTGCTTTTGAAAATCCCACCTGTTTTCACAGATGAGATGAGGTGTACAGTCCTGCTTGTACCTGAGTATCTGGGAACGGGCTGTGCCCATGCTCATACAAGGCATTTTCCATTCACTCAGCTCTCATTGTATTCAGCAGGTCCAAGTTATAAAATATGCACAGTTGTTTGTAAAGCTGGTCACACAGTCAAAATATTTTTTAAATTGTCTAGTAAATTATTATAAAAAAGGCCTACAAGCAGCTGTAGTGATTATGATTTAATCACTGTACCCGAGGCCTGGGCATTGTGGGTGTTCTGGTTAATATGCTACTAAATGCAGATTTTGGCAGTTGAGGGAAGGCAGATTGTGTGGTGTTCAAGAAGAAGGCTTGGCACCTGCCATGGAGCTTATATGGGAGGTACATGTAGTGGAGTGCTGGAACATTTTGGTATTTAGGGTTCTGGGACTAACGTGCTTATACCTGATGGTTGCCACTCCACGTATATTTACTCCCCTCTCACTTTCTTTTTCTCTGCATGCCAGTCTTCTTCTCCACATGCCATCAGCTTCCAGAAGGTCTCCCCACTGCCTACTGTGATTCCCCATCCTCCTCTGCATTATCCCCTCCTTACCTTGACCGTAGATGAGGTTCTGTTCCAGTTGGGGCCCAGCTCAGATACAACACTCTTCATCCCAGTTAACTTTTGGGATGATCCCAGAAGCAATAGAGTATAAAGTTCACCAAATGCTTTCTCATATGAGACTGACCTTAGGTGCACCAGAGAAGGAAATAATTTAACTTTTAGGTGCTGTGCTGGGTCCTAGCATAAATACAAATAGATGCCACATATTTAAAATAGGAAAGTAAATCTTCCCCTGAAGTACCTACTGCTATGAGGTGGCAGGTCACAGGCTGTACAAACTTTACTATGTGTCGTTTGCAGGCAATGGACCACAAGTTAGCAATTCATGTGCTCAGTTGCATAATCCTCTATTTTAGTTTACCCTGAATTAAATCAGAATATTTCTAATGGCAAAATCAATTTGGAAGTCCTCCAGTTTGGCATCTCCTGACATAATCCTCTCACAGATCATTTTTTCTCTATTTAGACATACATAATGCACATGCTTCACATGTTCCAGCAAAAATACCCTGTCTAACTTCGAATGAATGTAATGTAACTATAAAAAATAATTATTTAACTGGGAAATTACATATTACTCTTCTCTTTTATTTAAGACTGAACAAGCTTAGATTACCACAAGTTTGACATATTAGAAACAAAGAATGATAATTACTATATCAGTAAATATATTTGCTCAGTAAAAGATAAGCTGCAAAAATATATACAATCCAAAATAACTGTGTTTTTACACCCTTTGTTCGATTGACATGCTGTAATTCAGATCCTGAAGTTTCTGCAGTCATAACTTTGTTCAAGTTATTAAAATATTATTTACTTTATAAAATAAAATTTGTTAATCTGCTTATAGTTGACTCAGGAAAAGAGTAGTGGAAAGGAGCACAGTAATACATTTCTTCCAACATTAGTTTGGTTTACCAAGTCAGTGTCTCTCATTGGAAGATCAATATTGCTTCATTCTGTTCATCACCACTTATAAAGCTTTTCAATAATTCTAATTTTAAGGAACTATTACTGAAATTGTATAGCCATTGATTCTTTAAAAGTTACAGTTAATGTGAACAAAATGTATTTGAGATTCAAATTAAAGGTGCTTCTTGTAACATTGCAAATCACATTTTGCCAAGAAAGTTTAGAACCAGCTTTTCAGCTGGTGTAAATTGGCATAGCTCCATTAAAATCAATGGATCCATACATACTTACACCATCACTGGGTCTGGCCCCTAGACTACAGGAAAAAGTGGCCAAATCCTGAGAGGCGGTATGGCCTGATCCAAATGAAAATAAAACTCCCATTGAATTCAGTGGACTTTAGTGAGGCTCTTGCTGAGAATTTGCAGCTCCAATTGAAATCAATGGGATTTGTAGGTGCCCTTTGTGTTTTCTATATCTGTTTAAAATTGTACCTAATTTAAAGTCAACCTTACCTCTAGGGCCACAACTGGATCTTCCATAATAAATCACAATGGGATTGTCCACTGGCTAGGACACTAACCTGGGATTAAGGAGACCCAGGTCATTTCCCTACTTGGCTACAGACTTCCTATGTGACCTTGAGCAAGTCAGTTTGACCCAGATCCACCAAGGTATTTAGGCACCTAAACTCCAGGTTTAGGCAGTACTGTGATTCACACAATTCCTGCTCAGCTGCAAGTGCCTATATGCATTCGGTGCTTAAATTTTCCCAATAAAAGTTCTCTAGGTGCTTAAGTTGCTGCCTCCGGGCATACGCACTACCGTGTCCCTCTAGGCATCTAGATATCTCCTTCCTGACTAAGCCACAGAGTAATCCACAAATCAGAGGAAGATAGGGGCTTCTCCACCTATCTTACTCAAGGTCTAATGTGGTAGTTGTGCTCAGAGACCACTAACCATCTTGGGTCCCATTCAAAATCTGGCCAGAGGAGGATGAGAAAGTGATGGTGATGCTTGTGTCCATCTCTCTGCAACCCAGACTTAGGCGCCTATCTCCAAGAGAGAGGCAGGGCTTAGCAAACACACTTCTGGTCAGCAACTCCCATTAGTTAGTTTAGGCCGCTCTCCACATAGTGCGCTGGCTTTTGTGGATAACATACTAAGACTCTCCCCATTCATTGGATAGGGAGTCTAAGTGCCCAACTCAGACTTTGTGAATTGCAGTGTTGTTCCTGTGATTTTCTAAGTGTCTGAAAGTTAGGTGTTGTGACTCAGTAACTCAACGCCTAAATTTATTTGTGGACGAGGGCTTTGGTACCTAGGTTCCCAATCTGTAAAATGGGAATACCTATGCATTCTTACCTCAATGGGGGTTAGTTAGGGTAAATACATTAACATTTTGAGGTGCACAAATACTACACTAATGGTGGTGGTATTTGGGGGAAGAGGGGCAGATAAATACCATACATGCAATATGCTATGTTTGTGCCATTTAATTACTCTCTGAAATATTTAGATTTTAAGTTCTTCAGAGAAGAGACCACCTTTTGACATGTGTTTATAAAAACCTAGCACAATGGAGCACTGATGCCTCTTTAGAGACCTTTGGTACTACCACAATACAAATAATAATCATTGTGGTATAATCCAGTGTTTTGGTTTTTTTGCCAGTCATCTTATAAAATGATCAATTAAAAAAAATTATAAAAAATATTCATGAACATTTTCACCTGTGTTAAAAAAATTCTTCTGCATTGTTTGTCCATCTCAAATAATAAATAAAAATAATGATATAAAGCAAATACACCAGTTCTGGGGTCTGAACCTTCCTGAAATTATAACAAACTTTAAAGACAATGAATCAAAGCATTCTGAAAGGTAAATTCGGGTTTGCTCCACTGGCAGTACGTAAGCCTGTTCAATACTTATGCCCACAGTTGTGATCGCTCTTGTGCCTTTCTTATTCCCCACCTTGGACCTGCCTTGGTGTAGCCTTGCTCTTGCTTTGCACCTACCCTTCTCCAGTCTGCTCTTGCTCTGTTCTGATCCTGCCCCATTCTGCCCCAGCCCTGCTCCCTTATCCAGCTTCTGACTCTGATTACTGACTTCTGACTCTGACCATCGGCTCCATCTACTGGATTCTGACTCAGATTCTGACCTCTGTCTCTTGTTATTGATTCCTGACTCCAGCTCTAACCCTTGGCTTGATTCCTGGTTCCTGATTCCAGCTATGACCTGTGGCTCTGACATTTCTCCTCTGGCATTAACCACTAGCTCAGGTAAATTGCTTTTTCTCTTTTATCCTTTTATCACCCCTAGGCAAACACTTTTCACAAAGTGATCATATCTGAACTCTTAATCCTTGTCCTCAAAGAATTATATGCATCTAATTACCTGTGACTTGAGGAGTGATTACATTAAAAGGTAAAATATATTAAATATAATGCCTTTATAATTTAGAGATTTATTCCACTGATTGCCATTATTTTAAGTTAAAGGTTATGGTAAAGCCTGTGAAGCTTGCACCATTTATAAAACAGTGTCAAATCCAACACCATTTAAAAGAGAATTTGAATAAACCTCTCTTATTCCTGATAATGAAAGCTATGGGTCAGATCATCAACTAGTATAAACTGGCATAGTTTGATTTAAGCCAATGGAGCTATTCTTCTCTACAACAGCTGAGGATCTGGCCCTCTAATTTTGGTGAATGGACCTGTTAAAACTATTACATTAATATGATTAAGGTATACTCAAAGTAAACTAACTTTTAGATGATTCCTATAACAGAATAGTATAAGACACTTACTATGGCTTGCAATGGCAACAGTGGTAGCTATAGGGGATTAGAGGAGGGGGAAGCATCTAAGAATATTCCTTCTCCATATTGGAACCAAGTCCACAAAAATTTCCTATACACATTTTTTCAGGGACTATGTCAGTTTACATATTTTTAAAGGCACCACACAGACAATATGGGCCTGATTCGCCTATGGTTGGTATAACTCCATTCAAAACAGAGTCTACTGTGGCCGATTAGAAAAACACAGACATAAAAACAACTCTTCTATGCCATGAGCAGGAACTAACCTTCCCTGTGTAAATGAGCAGATTCAGGAGATCTCTTCAGCATTTACATTCATAGATTCCAAGGCCAGAAAGGACCCACTGTGGTCATCTAATCTGGCTTCCTGTATAACACAGGCCATAGAACTCCTGCCACCCAAAATTCACAGATCACATCTAATTCTTAGGCAATAACCTGGGTAGATTCTTCTCTTGGATCGATGCTAATTTATATTAGCAAAGGAACTGGGCAAATATGTTCTACTTACCAAGCTCAATATTTATATATGAAATATATAGGATATAGATTGCATTCAGCTTTCAATAGTAGAAGCTCCATTTCTGATTACTCCACTTACTTTGGCCTTCATGGTAACAACAAGTGACTTGATGACCACTTTATAGGAAAACTGAATTTAGGATTTATCAAAATAAGAGAGAAAATCAAGACGCTCAGGGTAAATCAGCCTTACCATTTTTTACTCCTAATGATGACTTAATTACTTGCAAGATCTTAATAGAAATGTGTACTGTGCATGAATTTACTTTTTAATTTTGCTGTTTATCTTGTAAACTCACAACTTTAGGTATGCCCATATTACAAATTAGTGCAGTGGCAATTTAACAATAAAGACAAGTCAGTAATACCAAATGATCTTTATCACTTGGTAAGTAGGCAGGGCTCATGTGAACAACATATGTTTTAATATAGCCAAAGGCAAGGTCATACATCATGGAACATAGGTAACACTTACAATATGGGGGATTGTATCCTAGAATGTAGTGACACTGAAAAGGACTTAGGAATTATGGTAAATAACCAACTGAATATCAGCTCCTACTGAAATGCTATGGCTAAAAGGGGTAATGTAATTCTTGAATATACAAGCCAGGGAATATTGAGTAGGAGTAGTGAAATGGTACTATCTCAGTATAAAGCATTAGTGAGACCATAGTGAATATAGTGTCCGGTTCTGGTGTCCATACTCAAAAAGGATGCTGACAAATTGGAAAGGATCAGAAAAGAGCTACAAGAATGATTCGAGTTCTGGAAAACCAGCCTAAAGTGAGACCAAAGAAGCGCAATCTAGTGAGTTTATCCAAGGAAAGGCTAAGAGGTAAAGCTAGACAAATTCAAACTAGAAATAAAGCAGTTTGTAACAGTGAGGCGAGCAAATAATAGGAATAACTTACTTATGGATGTAGTGGCTTCTCTATCACCCATAATCTTTAAATCAAGATGGAATGTCTTTCTAAATGATATATTCTCTAGATCAGCCATAAATTATGATTGATGCAGGAATTACTGAGTGAAATTCCTTGGCCCATGTTATGTAGGAGGTCAGACTAGGTGATCATAATGGTCATTTCTGGCCTTTAAAAATCTATTAAAACAAGTAGGAAAAAAATAAAATTATAGAACATACAATACAGACAAAAATATTCAGCTCACTCCTTATTTTCAACAATTCATTGAAATTGATTGTGTCTGGAATGGAGCTGTTTTACAGCAATCCACAACTGTCTTTTCTAATTATTATTTATGTACGTCCTGTAAAAAGAACTCCAAATAATTCATGATTCAGTCTACCTGACCTTTTTTTTTGAAAATGTACCTTTTGAGTAAATGTCATTCCTAAGCAGTGGTGTTTTAATTGTCTTTGTTTTAAATAAAATAGCTCCACATAATACATAATATTAATAAGAAGAGCACCAAAATGTGTGGTTTGTTCCCATTTTGAAGTTGAAGTTATAATGCTTATTGATATTTAATAGTGATCACCAACTATTTTCCTCAAGCAAATTGTTACAGGCAGATTATGCTATTTGTTGCAGACAGAGTATCCTTTTGCAGCCCTTGATATGGCATAGAAATAAAACAAGCAGTTATCATCAAGGCTGTATACTGCAACTTAAAACCAATGGTATTGCACCCAGGGCTGAATTTAACCCATAATGTCTATGGGGAATTGCATACAATACATGCAAGAAACCTAAGTACAATGTTAGAGTGAAAATTTTAAAAAGTCAGGAAAAGCAAAAGACTTTCAATACAGCAAAATAACTCCTGCTTCCCTTGCTCAAATCAGTCAGTACCACTAAAGTTATTAAACTATTATATACATTAAAGCTGGTCAGAATTTTTTGTCCCCAGGGAAAATTTCAATGAAAGGAAACTAAACCTAGAAAAGTTTTAGCTTTTCTAAAGGGGACTTGTAGCATCATTGTAGCTAACTTCATTAAGACCTCTGCTCAATAGGCTGCTATGGTGAACACAAAAAAGCTAATAATCTGTTAGGATGCAAAGAATATTGTAATGTCTTTATAAAAATCAGTGGTGCGGCTTCACCTGGAATACATTTTGCACTACTGGTCACCCCCTGGCAAAATAGATATTGCAGAATCAGAAGGGGTTCAGAGATAAGCAAGAAAAATTATTAAAGGCATGGAAAAGCTCTTATATAAGGAGAGATGGAAAAGACTGGGATTGTTTACCTTAGAAAGGAGATGAATGAGAAGGGATATGATAAAAGTATATAAAATAATGAATGGTCTAGACATGGGAGATTGGGATTTTCTGTTCACTCTAATTCGTAACACAAGAACAAGGGGACAGTCAATAAAAGTGAAAGATAGGAAATTTGAAAGTCATAAAAGAATGTCAGGAACTGGATGTGGATGGTCTGACCTAGTGGTTAGAACCTGAGGACAGGCATGAGAGCTACAGGTCAGAACCAGAGTCATTAACTAGGAATCAAGCCAAAGGTCAGAGTTGGAATCAATAATCAGAGACAGAGGTCAGAGCCTGGGTCAGAAGCCAGTAATTAGAGGCAGTTGTCAGAACTGGAAGTCAGTAACTAGACCCAGTTGTCAGGGCCAGAGCCAGAAGCTGGGAAGGGAGCAGAGCTGGGGCAGATTGCAGCAGGACCAGAAGCAGGGCAGGAACAAAGCATGAACAAGGCTGGAGCAAGGCAGGCATAAGAGTGATCACAACTGCACTCGTAAGTGTTGAGCAGCCTCTGATCTGCTGGTTCTGAGCTTGCATGCATTACATACATTATATTCTGAGCTTACTGTTGGCTCCCTTCAGCCAATCAGACAAACTGGCCAATCAGATGATTCTGCTACAGCCCAGCTGGGCTCATTAATCTGACTGAGGGCTGGACCAGCTAGCTCCGGGCTCAACAGAGGGAACTCAATGACAGGGTTCCTGACAAAGAAAATACTTTTTCATACAGAGTGTGCTTTGACTGTGGAACTCATTGCCACTGGAAATTGTTGAAGCCAAGAAATTAACAAGTTTCAAAAGAGACTGGATATTAAACACTAGGAAAACCTTTCTAACTGTAAGGATAGTGAAGCACTAAAATAAATCACCGAGGGAGGCTGTAGAATTTCTATCATTGGAGGTTTTTAAGAACAGTTTAGTTAGACAAACATCTGTCAGGGATACTCTAACTAATACTTTTTCCTGCCTCAGTGCATGGGACTGGACTAGATGACCTATTGAGATCCCTTCTAGTCCTACATTTCTAATATATCAAATATATCCAGAGATGTTATAGCTCATGACAACAAAAATTTTGGAAAGAATATTATCTCATGCTTCAGGGTTTAAGCAAATCTCTAACTATTAGAAATCAGGTTAAAACCAGATTATCCCATATGTGCACACTGCACGGTTTTTACACCTTCCTCTGAAGCATCTGGTATTGGCCACTGTTAGACAGGACACTGGACTAGATTGATCTTGGGTCTGATCCAGTCTGGCAATTCCTGTGTTCCTATGGAAAACCAAAACCCTCAATTTTTTTGGCTTTCAGACAAAAACTGAGTTTTCTGTGAAAAGCTGAAAAAATGCATTTAAATTAAAACACAATGAAAAATTGTATTTAATTTTAAAAAAAAATAAATTTTCTACAGTTTTGATAGAACATTTTAACTGGTCCTTATAAATATTTATATTTGTAAACATTCATCACACAAAATTTTGCATTCCCTGCATCACTCGCCTCCAGGCTGCCACAGGACAACTGATAAGGGAGCAGACCTCACAGAGTTCTGTCGTTCATCCACTTCTACCATAATGCAGACCTGCCAGTTACTGTGCCTCATGCTCTTCAACCTTGCTATAGGGCTGATGTCAGGGCAAAGTCTCTGAGGGATTTATAACTCATGCCACCTCTTCTCTGCGGAAGTGATGTCAGGGTGCAGGTTCCTAGCTGGGTCCTTGTCTTAATCTATCTGCCATGTAATGGACTGGTGTCAGGACACAAATACTACTCACACTATAAAAAGTATCAGATTATGTAGATTAAATACTTGTGTTTTATTGTATGTGTACACTCATATACCTAATTTACAACATTTCTCAAAAGACTACTTCAAAATGAGACAGTCAGCAAACAGTTCTCTTAAAAGAAGTGCAACAACAACATTTCAGATGAGCTGAATTACCTCAGATTCTCATCATAACAAAAGATATCCCTAAATATCAGATTTATTACAGTCCCTGCTGGTTCAACTTTATTTCACCTGTGTCTCAACCAGATGTTTCAAATAGCTTTGATAATATTCAGTGGCAATGCTAATTAGGAATGTTTATTCTCTGTATTTATCTCAAGGTATATATCTGCTTTTTACAATTTTAATATGAAGGAAATAAATTAAATTCAATATGAAATTGCCTGCTGGCTACAGCTGTCTGAATAGTAAAGTAGTCAATTTCAAATTTTAGCCCTTTTTCCTATATTATTCTAATTTCACTTGTACTATATCTATTAGTAGTATACCAGTTTAAATGCAGATAAAAGTTCTGTAGCCTATTCTTTTTATTTTCTATCTTAGTTACTTATATGGCCCACATTACTGTGGTATCTGAGTGCTTCATAATCTTTAACTTGTTTATCCTTAATATTCTTGTGAAGTAGGAAAGTGATGTTATCCCAGTTTTAAAGATGGAAACCTGAGGCACAAAGAAACTAAAGGCCCATATCCTCAATTAAGTGTCTGAATACCTGTGATGGTCTGGACCTAAGGCTATGTCTTCACTGACGGTGGCAAATTTGCCGCCATCAGATCGACTTCTCTGGATCGACTGAGCAGTCAGTGAAGACCCACTCAGTCGATCCAGAAATTGACGTATTAAGACCACCTTCTCAACGCGGTTCCCGTCGGCGCAGTGCAGTGAAAACAGTACGCAGAAGAGAAGCAGAGAAGTCGACGGGAGTTACGCAATTTTTTTCTGTAGCTTGCGTAACTCCGGTCAACTGGTGCCGAATCTCGAAGGTAAGTGAAGACAAGCTATAAGTGATTTGCCCAAGGTCCTACAAAAAATCTGTGGCGGAGCAGAAATAGTATATCACATGTGCAATTATCACAGTTGTGCACAGAGCTACCGCAAATAGGCTTACAAATCAGATATTTATGCAACAGATAGTATTTGTTCACATAACTGGGCATATGCATATGTAAATTTCCAATTACATGAGAAATTGCAGTAGCTGTAAGTGAAAATTAGGCATGTAGTTCCACACAGATTATACAAAAAGCCTTGGGTCTTAGTTTTGGGAAAATCTGACATTTATATTTATTACTCTCTTTCACAGATGGATAGCCTCTAGAAATAGAATGTCAGCTATTCATTATGGCCCCAATCCTGCAATGAATTATGGCTTTATCTTTGTGCTCTGTGAGTAATACCATTAACTATTCAATTAGATTGCTTACAGCATATAATTATTTGCTTAAGTCTTTGCAGGATCGGGTCCTGTATTGTGATATAGTAGCTTCATGTAAATAAGGGTACTGGATAGTTTCTAATTTCTACAATATCTTTTTTAGAAAAAATGTGTTTTTATGTATTTTAACTTTGTTAAACAGGAGTCTTATATAGACACAGCTTAAGCCTGTTGAGTAAATTTTAAATATTTTCCCATTGATGGTGTTTGAAGAACAAAAATCCCATATATTAGGGTATTTTGCTTGTGCAACATATATGTGCATCAGGAGCTTCCAGAGGTGTTCAGAACAATTTAAAAGGAAGTGCAAGAAATGCCTAGGTGGGTAGCATGATGACATTCCTTGGCAAAGGGTGGTAGTTGATACAACCCCCTCTATTGTTATGTGAAAGAGAAGCTAGATTAGGAAGCCAAAGACCCATATACATAGTAAAATTCTGCAGAGTATTTTATTACTTCAGTTGATATACAAACATGTTATTTGTCCAATATGCGGTAAAAGTCATGAGTACTCACATAATGCTATTCTACCCATATAAACTTGTGAGGTCAAACCTAAATTGTTGTAAATCTACATACTGCTATCTGGTCTGCTTACTTCCTTAATCAAATATTTTCATTAAACAAAAATAAGCAAAAGAAACCCTTATACTAAGAACAAATATTTAAAAAGAAACTGAATTCCATTCAAGGCAGGGAAATTAAACTAAAGTGCCCCTCAATTTGGTGTCTCATTAGTGAAATATACATCCACAAAACACAAAGAATCACATATAACTTTTACTTAAATTCTCATTTAGTTATCACTTACAAACATGTCTTAAAAGTTGCATCTTGTCTATCACTAAATTCCTAGCATGAAGCCATGTTAACAGGTATAAGAACAAGGATTCATAAAGTAATGCAAGTGTGTGGATAGAGTTCTTCATGACACAATGATCCACCTTGTGTCACCATTTCTTGCAATGAAATTGTCACTTCTTTCCATCACTGATATTATCAACAGTGACATAGACTGGATTACCAGAAGTTATTCAGCAATATCCTTAGTTAAGTAAACATCAGCTACAGTGATCAGTCCTCCATAATTCTTAAGAAATCCAAGCATGCTTTCAGTCAAGTCAAATGCACTTCTGAGATCAAGACATTTACTTTGCATCTCCTTGTTCATTAGGTGGAATCTAAAGAGCACATCAACTGGCCAACAAATTAAAGGAATTTTTTTCCAGATCCTTAGCTACAGAATGTGTTACTCTGTTTGTGTGTAGTAGTAGATTTTTTGAGTGAACTCATATATAGCACCAGATAGTTCATCTAACTGGAACAGAATAACTGCATTGCTGTTATTTCAGCATTCCCAGTGACTGTCTGGCAGGCTACATATTTCAAATCTACTTTTTACAGTAGGTAAACACTTGCAGCTCCTGTGAACTTCAGTGGAAATTCTGGATGCTCAACTCCTCTGAAAACTAGACTAACGGCTTTTAAAACATCCTAGTGATGAGACTATGTTGTAATTATTTCATGGATAATGAGCTCTGAATTACATTGAATAAGGACTTTGGACCAGGTCCCAAGCTGCTGTAAATCAGTGCAGCTCCATTGATTTACAGTTTATGAGGATCTGGCCCTTTGAGAGAGTAAAAGACACTGCAGACTCCCCCAGAATTCAAGTTAAGGTGCAGCATGTACAGGACACAAAAAGCTCTAGGTTTCAATATCAGTATTCTGTCTTGTGCCTAAATAACTTTCACATTGGACCCCAAAATCCCATGCCATTCCTACTTTCTCAGTGACCACACAGAAAACCATCATGTAGGTGACAAAATGGAGGTAACAAAATGCTCCAGGGTTTCCAATATTATCAACAAATTGAATGAATACAGAGAGCTGCTTAACATGGCTAGAATTACACAGTCAACATGACCTTTATTTTTCGGCATTGCTCAAGAATAATTTTGGCAGAGGGGCTACTCCACTAATTCTGATAAGTCTCGCAGGTCACATAACACTGGAACGTCAGGCAGCTTTGGCCAGTTGCTACCTGAACTTCCAGCTTCCAGTCACAGCTACCTTGGCAACTGGAGCATCAGGCAGCTTAGTGGTTCTCGGCCGGTCGCTTCCCTGAACTTCCTGCTTCCAGCCACATGACCGGAAGCAGGAAGCTTGGGTAGCAACTGACTGAAAGCTGCCTGATGCTCCAGCATAGCGCTCCTATAGGGTGGGCCAGACAGAAAAGTTAGACAGGCGGGATCCGGCCCGTTGGCCGTATTTTGCCCACCCCTGCTCAAAAATAATAATTCTGTTTTCCAGGTTCTGGTGTACTGAAAGCTGAGCGTAAAGATAAAGTTCTGTAGAATTGTGAGGAGTTTGAAATACGCTTATCTTGCTGTTGCTGGGAAAATGCTTTAATTGTTTGTTTGTTTGAATTTAAGAGGTTATACAGGTCTTAGGGCCAGTTTCACAAGTACATTATGATGATGCAAGGAAGCTATAAACCTGGTTTAAGCCGCCTGTTAATAGGATTTATTGCTCCTTTGTGTTACTCAAGTGTCAGAAAGCAGCCAAAGAGTACTATCAAATCCAGCCCTTATTCTTATATAATTTTGGATGCACATAAGGAAATGGGATTCAGTAAAATGAAGATGCTATCTACAAATGAGGCAAAATAAACCAGAGAAGATTAGATACTGGTTTAAAAGAACTGTTATCAGAGAGTACAATGTCACATTTACTAATTAAATGTAGAGGTGTTGTACTTCAAACATCTTTCTTATATGGTATTGTTGAAGTAAAATGCTTAGGTCTTAAACTTTGGTCAAGAAAAGTATGTCTTATGGGTAAAGTGAGGAGGTAAAAGAGTGAGACAGTGCAGAAGAAAAGAATGTAAACAGTGCTGGAAAATATCAACTGTCTTAGCTGAAAATGCTTGTACTGCAGTTTGCCTATGTCTGTAACCTTGACTAATGATAAGAAGAATGACTGCTGTGATTCTAACACTGTTATAAATATATGTTAAAATCTGCCTAAAGGTAGAGACCCTTACTGACTGTCAGTGGCTCTCTCCTTGCATATGCTTGTGCTTTTATAATAATAAGAGTCTCAGATCTCTGATGAGCCTCAACTAAAATGCAGAGTGAAGCTTTTTTTCTTCCACAGTATTTTGCTAAACACTGATGATATCGTTATATATGAAATCTGTCTGAGAGAAGGATAGGAAGCAATATGTATTGAGAATCAGAGTCGGATTATAGGTGGAAAATTATAGCGATATCAGACTCAAATTTGAAACTTCAGCAGTTCAAATTTCTATATTATATGTATTGGAAATCTATGAAAATGTGTCATTTGTACCTCTAATGTTATATTATATTATATATAATATGTGTGTGTATCTGATTTATATATGCAGCCATGTGATAAAGATATGGAAACAATGTCTTCAATTTTCAGAAGTGATTAGTAATCTGGCGTATGTCCATTTTTGAGCGTCCATTTGGAAACACCTTAAAAAGACCTGATATTTCTCAGGATGAGTACTCAGCAAATTCTAAAACAGGTCCCATTATGCCATCTCAAGTTTGGTACCCACAATACCACTGCTCACTTTCAAAAGTTAGGCCAGCAAGATTAAGTTATACTTTCATACATTCCCTTGAATAGGTTTACCGTAAATCATAGCAACTGATTCACCTGTATACACCAACTTCAGTGAAAGTAGTTAAACCAATGCTGAGAGCTTTTTAAAAAAGCTATTCAATGTGGGTTTATGACTACACATTGAAATATATAGAAAGAGGTTATGACTGAAATTGCAGTTTCAGGTCTGAAGAATTATTAAAACCTGCCATTTATTCAATTAAAAAATTGGATGATCCAGGGGCCAGGATGTAGCTTGATTTTTCTCAGATAGCAGAAAAAAAAAGATACACCCCTCCCCGCCTTTTGTTGCATGCATGCCAGATATTTTGGAGCACTGTAAGAGACTTGCTAACATATACTGAGATTTGTGCATCTAAATTATAAAAAAAAGAGAAGAAATCAATTAGCAACAGTATGTATTTTGTTTTTGTCACAGGCAGGTATAAAACTTTAAACAGAACATAAATTCTTTGACATTGATGTCTGCTGTTTGAAGACAAACTGTAGATTTTGTAAGACATGGCTGAAAGGACAGGAAACTCCATTGAGTGATTTATTGGCTGTCTGCCATTCTCTGAATAGATGCCTGTCAGTGCTGCATGTGGCATTTTTCAGATAGCAGCTCTTTCAAGCAAGTCCATCCAGGTAGCAGACAGACAGACAGAGATAGAGAAAAAAGTGCTTTCATTAATGCTCAAGAACATTTATTTTAAAAGGTTAAAAATGAATGGTCCCAGAAATCTTTCCTGTAGTTAGCAAAACAAGGCTGGTTTCATAGTCTTGCAAAACACAAGAGACTGTTCTTTAGAATTAAAAATGTTTCCATCACTTTGTAGATAAGAGCTTTCCCACACCTGGTTAGGCTTAGGATTCTTTTCTTTCTTTTTTTAAAATGATCAAATCTTTGTAAGTTCCAGGAACTATCTAACTGTCCCTGATGACAGGAACAGGCAGAGCCAGCCTAAGAAAGCTACAAAAAAAACTCATCTGATTTAGAATAACTAGAAATATCAGGGATAATTCTGAGAACATGTTTTAAGATGTTCCTAGACCATTTTCTGAGAGAAATAGTCTTGACATTGCAAACTGATCTCTAGGAATGAAAGGTTGCTCCTGATTTTCCTAAACAACACACAGTCCTTGCCCCCAGAGCTGCCCAGGGTTGTCCTTTTGAAACCCATAGCCACAAGTCACTCCATTTTTGGGACAACCGGATTTCAGTGGTGTGGAGGCAGTCTGCCACTGATGGCACTATGTCCGCTATGAGGAACCTCTCAGCCAACTGCTTGCCAATTGTGAGACCATGTGCCACAAGAAGTCAATCAGTGTTTGAATCAACACAGTCTAGTGAACTAAACAAAGCACACCTGCATTCTCATCCCACGTCTGATTCTATCTGTGGCTTGGTTAAGTCGCTTAAAATTTCTGCCATAGTTTTACAGTCTGTAAAATGGGGGTAATATTTACTTATGCTCACAAGGGCTGGGATGATCATTATTTTAAAAGGGCTAGATGTAAAATTCAACAAAATATGCAGTAAAACTTCAGCGTTACAAACACCTTGGGAATGGAGGTTGTTCGTAACTCTGAACAAAATGGCCATTTGTTCAAAAGTTTACAAGTGAACATTGATTTAATACAGCTTTGAAACTTTACTATGCAGAAGAAAAATGCTGCTTTTAATCATCTTAATTTAAATGAAACAAGCACAGAAACAATTTCCTTACCTTGTCAAATCTTTTTTTTTTAAACTTTCCTTTTACTTTTTAGTAGTTTATGTTTAATACAACACTGTAGTGTATTTGCTTTCCTTTTTTGGTCTCTGCTGCTGCTTGATTGTGTACACCAGTTCCAAATGAAGTGTGTGGGTGACTGGTCAGTTCATAACTCTAGTGTTCATAACTCTGAGGTTCTGTCTACTGTAAATCCCTCTACTACTTCAAATCCCCTCCTTGAGAACCAACTCTGCAAAAATGTCTATCAATAAGCTGCCAAAAGCTAGGTTAATAATGGCTAGTGGGCAGATGGGGATAGCTGCCATTTTATTTAACAATTATAATAAGATATATGTATGTGAAATTGTATGCATTAGACTGTATGCCTTCCCTGGCAGCCATCATGTTAAATGTCTTCTTAGAACACCAGACATTTGTGACCGGGTCTGTGACATCATATGTGTCTGCATAACATCTAGCACAATAGCACCCTAACACAGACTGGGCCACCTGGTGGTGTGGGGACACAAACCGGTGACATCACTACTGCCCTTTATTGGTGTGTTCAATAAAGGGAAATTGTCTGACTATAAGGGAGATGGTTGGAACTGCCCCTAGAGAGACAGTGTGATCTAAAGGATAAGGCAGCATGCTAGGAGTCAAAAGCACTGGATTTTAGTTCCAGCTTTTTCAGTGACCTTGGGCAAGTCACTTCACTGTTGTTTTCTTTCCCATTCTTTGTCAGCCTTGTCTATTTAGGCTGTAAGCTCTTTGGGGAAGCAACTGTCTCTCACTATGAATTTGTACAATGCTGAGTAGAATGGGGCCCTGAGGTCAGTTGTAGCCTCCAGGGGCTGCTGAAATATAAATAAGGCTCTTATGAAGGGTATGTGCACAGAAAATTAAGGATTAGCATAGAAATGAATACATTGTCATTACTGGTTTGTTTCTTAATCTCAATTATAAAATTAGACAACAGTAGAGATTTAAGTATGTATAGTTAAATGGAAACAAGCAGAAGCAGAGATTTAAAAAAAAAAACCACATACACACACACAAAACCTTGAAAGTAGGAATAGAGAGAGGCTTTATGTAAAGACTAAAAAATAAAATTAAGTATTAACTACAGGCAGAGATATTTTTATAAAAAAGACATACTGACACCTCCCACCGCCAAACATTTAATTTGAATCAGAAATCAACAATGTGTGCACTATCTATTCTATGTAGCTGCCTGTTACCTTCATCCGTTCTCTCTCTTCTCCCACCCTATTGTCAAATTTAGGTCCCAGTGCTATTCCCAAGCATGTCCATAAATGAGAATGTGTTTTTAGGCTTGAGGCCTTAGATTTTAAACTTTTCAGGGCAGGGCACATCCTGTTCCTGTTTTATAACACAATGGACTTTTATCCTGATTTTAAACCTTAAAAGGTACTATTATCGTAGATAGATCAAAATTAAAAAAAAATAAGTTGCCCTCTGAAGCAGAAAAGGAGACAGACAGTTACCAGAGTGCAGAGCTAATATATTCTTTACAGATAATACTGCTAAGCAGGCTAGCAGTTACATTCTTCATCAGTTATAGTTTCTGAACAGTCTTCAAATTATAGCACCATGTAGAGCATGATTTAGTCTAGAAGTCATTGGGGAGAAGGTTCAGATCCATGAGAAATGTTTGCAGCTGTCTAGCAGATGCAAATGAAACAAGGCGTTCTTGGCCACCAAGTTGCAGTACCAGGAACAGCAAGGGATCCAGAAAAATATCCACATTGCAAAACTCTGGCAAAATAATCCAGTCCAAATTATCTTTTGCTTAGTGTCATACCATATAATGCTAGCTGTGCTTCCTTGATGAATCCTTAATTAATTTTATGTCCTTGTGTTTATTTCTGTAAAATATATTTAGGCTATTTTTTCTCTCCTCCCATAATCATTGATTAGTGAATCTATACACACTTAAGGGTTGTTTTCTTTTAAATCTTTCCTTCTAAATTAATCTGTTCAGCCCCCTTAATCAGTTTTACTACTCTCCTCAGATCAGCCTAGGGACCATATGCCAGTTGAGGAGCAGTATAGCAGAGTTTCACCCTATCTACTCCATTCCCCCCTCTCTCCTCAGCTATGTCCCCTATACTGAGGTGAGAGTGGGAGTAGCTGGTGCAGGTGCTGGCTCTAATGACTACTTGCTGTCCGGGAAGTTGTCCAACTGGCCAGTTATGGACAAAATCCAATTCCTTGGTTCCACCTGAGAGGTGTAAGACTGGATTTGAGAATCTGGTCCTAAATAAGTTGCCTAATGTCATACAGGAATTCTGTGCAACGGTGAGTGCCTCATGCATTCCAGTTCTTTAGCCACCATGCTATCCTTCGAAACATATGGCTGCTCACCTATTTTAGAAAAATGTATCTATATGGATGTAATTTGAAGGCATTTGGCGACAAGCCTTTGCTATAAAATTAATCAGATATTGTGGCATACTGTATGCTGTTGTTCAAGAACATTACAAGGAAGTTGAGCAATGCTCTATGGCCAGTAAGTATATCCAGTTCAGTAGACTTCTATATTTGGAGAAGAGAGGAAAAAGATCTCATCTCATTATGGATAAATTATTCACAACACAATAACTCAGTTCTGGGAATTACAGAGGCAGGAATAGCACAGAACGCATATGAAGAAAATAAGCTTTAAGATTTTCAAAGCATTGCACTGTGTTACACATTTCACTTCATTATTAGACAGATAGAAAATCAGGAATATTATACAACACACATATTGCCTGTTGCCAGTTCTCATTGAGCAAACCCTGATGGGGGCACTTACTCAGTTTCCATGCAGTCCCCAGGAAAATTAGAATAAAATACATTGAGGTCAATGCTTGTTTGCCTGAGCAAAATATAAGTGAACTAGGATCTCAGGATTTACCATACTGAAGATGAAGGAGAAGGTGAAATATCCCATTGAAAATATGCAGAGATGTACTGATTATTTGAAGGGTCCAGTAAGATGAGTTGATCATCAATAATTCTCCTTTTTATCATTTGTAATTGCCACATTTAAGATGAACTGTGCGTTCCAATATTATGTAGAAAAGCCCTGTCAAGTTGCAGGTTTGTTTGCTATTGAACTATGGTCAGAAGGTACAATGGCCAACATTTTCAAATTAGATGCCTTAAGTTAGACCCTCAAACCTATATTTAAGAACCTAAACAAAAGTGATGAGGTTTTCCAGAGGTACTACATACCTGCAGCTCCCATTTACTTCAATGGGCATTGCAGGTGCTCAGAAAGTCAGGCCAGTAATTTAAGAATCTAAATATGGATTTAGATGACTATCTTTAGGCACCCAAAATCTGAAAATTATGGTCCATGTCTACAGGTTCCATAAAGAAAGAAAAAAAAAAAAAGCCAGAAGAAGCACAGTACAGAAATGATTTTTTATTTACATAGTGAAATACATTAAGCTTTGGTCTATTGATTACTGGGGATCTACCAAGTGACTCTTTTTATAAAATGAGGAAGTATTGTAACGTAAAATTTCAAGACTAAATAAAAATCTTATTCAGCTTGCAATCTGAGACAGTTCTCTTCAAGAACTGTTCTCTACCATATGTCATTTTCAGACAATGCTAAGTACGTCAAGGTAAAAAGAAATTCTTTGTTAGAGCACCATAAGACACTTCTCTGTTTATCTAAACATTTCACAGAAGCAGAGCTTTCAGCGAAACTGCTTAGTCAAGGAAAAACTGAATATTATAGGTTTACAATTAAAAATGTGGCTATGCTCAGAATGGATGCCTGGTTTTTTTCTGTTTCTCTTTGGGGAAGGCATGGGGAAGTAATAATTCATAAGCATTTCAACAATGCTGATACTGGGTTCTTCAAGCTCCATGTGTCACCAGTCTATTCCTCTGTTAAACTATTAGTTACATTTTTAACCTACAGTGAGTTTAAATTTGTGCAGAATCTTTACACTCTATAGGCTACAATGAAGTACAATTTAATTAGAAAGCTTCTATCATGAAAAAAACAAAACCTAATGGGACATGTATGCATTGATATAATATAGAAACCTTGAACATGTAACAATGATTGACAATTTCATATTCCTACTGAGCTAAAATCTTGAAATTTGCTATACTGTGATATAATGGGTTGATTAGTAAAAATCCCAGATTAAGATTTTGAAAATTGACTCAGATTTGAAATAAGGAGTATGTGGCTAAATATCCTCATCCACTTTGAAAATCTCACCCCTAAACTTGAAATGTAAATACTTCCACTAGATTTTACCAAAAGGTCAAGCATTTTAAAATCAGACATAATTGTTCAATTTCCTCTGCATGTGTATAACAGAGAACAAATTACAAAAATGACAATAATTTGAGGAAATTATGTTGGGAGTGAAGCCTCCAGTTCAGAGAAGTGAAAGTCACCAGTTCTATTTATTGGATTTTAGTCAGGGAAGTGTCCAGAATTATTTCAATTAAATGGGAGATTGCAAAGATTGTGTTAATTTCAGAATTGCAGGCTGCTGTCTAAGAGATGACAAGCCAGAACCTTAGTGAGGGCATAGCTTCTGGGCAGCTGGATGCTCATCCAATATTTTTCCTCCTGGACTATTAGATGCTGCACTAGGGTATGTTTTATTTGTGAGAGGGCTTTATGTTGTTAGTGGCAAAACATGGGCATAAAGGAAAAAGACCTCATTCTACACACCCTGCCAGTTTGGCATGATGTAATTAAGCATCAGTCTGCTACTTATTTGGTACCCTCCGCCAGTTCACCAGTACAGCATTGTGCAGCAACATAAATTGGAAGTAAACTCCTCCTCAGTGCCCTCTTTAGGGAAGGAGAGGGCAAGATCTCACCATCCTGAGATCCTGTATCCCTTGACCCCTGCCAGATTCTCCCCTTACACTTCCTTCCTGTCCTTGAACTATTTCCAGATGAAAGGTTGATTGCTCTCATTGACTTGTCTGTCTCTTGCCTAGTTAAGCCACTGAGGATCCATCCACACCAATTAAACCCACTCCAAGGGACATAGCTAGTACCTTAGTGACCAGAGTGCTGGGTCAGCTCTAGGCTCCTAGCACTCCATCACACACTCCCACAACTTCAAAATGGACATAAACAAGCATGTCTCTGTGTATAATATTACCAATTATCTACCAGTTCACTCGTATTTTACTTCATTCTAATTCTACCAAACCCTGAGAATACCATAACCAGTGTGACTAGGAAGAAAATCTGATTATTTATATAAAAGGGCTCAACAACTAAGCTTAAAGGGCCTGGCTCTCTGTTCTGCTACTCCTTTTTGACCTTAGTGTAACTTCATTGGCATCAAGTTCCCAATGGCAGCGCGGCCTTTTTTGATCATGATTAATACTCCATTAAACATAGGAATGACTCACCACAGCATGATAATGATTGTTGCAGTTCCACAAATAGTGCTTTGTGGGTGCAATGCCATTTACTTTCTTGCATACCTGTGCAAACAGCAGTGACAGCTTCAGTCTTGTGTATGTCAAGCCCAATGTGAGGAAGGGAATCACAGTGCTGACTGTAGAACTACATTTACTAAAGGATGGGTGGTGGGACCATGGCCCCTTTTTGCATCAGCTGCTGATATGGGGAAAGATCTGTGAAAAGGAAAAGCAATGGCCAGTCCAGACTGAGGTTACCACAGGCCCCTCAGAGTGCTTCTGAGTCCTGTCACTCCAAGTGGGAGTCTCCCCAAATATCTTGCATGCACTAAAATAAAAAAGATACACGTTATGAGCTCAATTTGCATCTGTACTTTGTTGTGTAAAGAAAATGAATGAAGGGGACATGATGATAATATTTTGCACCCTTTGTTCTGAATGATGTTTTAATGGAAATACATCAGGCTTTAGTTGTCAATGTGTATGGATAGTGCTAATTATGCTAGGAACCAATCCACAACATTACAATTACATATAGTCTAACAAAAACAGTAAGTGGGCTACTACAAAGCTTTTTGTTATCATGCAAACTATTGCTATTTTTCTCTGATTAAAAGCAAAGTAATGAAAAAATAAATTAACTACATCACTTTCTCCATAAGTATACTAATTTGTATATCAGAAAAGATGATTGCAATCATTTCTTTACAAACCCTCTCGAAGGACTGGAAACTCTGCAAAAGGAAATCAATTTCCTCATGGCTTGTCTACATACATCTTCTTCTTTCAAGAAGATGTCCTTAGCTTCCATCGGGAACCATACTTCCATTGGTTTGGGAAGATGAACCCCTACCTTCACCATTTCCCCTCATTCCCATCAGCCTGAATAATACAGAGGGATTCCAGGACGTGACAACAAAGTCCACACACCAGTTTTCATGCAGCAAATTGGTGCACTCTAGATTCACACCCCATCTTGCCATGCACTAAGTCTCCATGTAGACAAACTCTCTGTATTATTCAATCCGGGGAGAAGGTGGAGATGGTGAAGACAAGGGTTCAGCTTCCCAAACCAATGAAAATGTGGGGACCTGATCAAAGCCAGGGACATCTTCATGAAAGCTTTCTGTTTCTGAGGAACCCTACCCTTCCTCAAACTTCCAATAAAGCCCTGCTGCCATAGACACTCCTGTCCCTGAACCCTTCCTCCACCATCATGGAAGGGTGCACACAAAATTTAAAACTGACTCAGTCCATGTTAGCTTTTGTGCAGGTTTCCCATAGGATTGGTGAAGAAATAATAAGCGTCTCTCAAGCTCCTCCTCTTCCCCATATGTGGGTCCAGAAATATTTAAAGGGTCCAGTAATAAGTGAGGACAATGCAGCTAATGCAGCTTTCCAACTCCCAGGATAGGATCTGCAAAGTTTTCGTCCCGTCCTCTAGGAATGTGAGTCACTACAGAATGAGATAAGCCAGACCAAGCCTACAAAAGTGTGTGTTGCCTCTTCCTTAGAAATTAATTTTGAATTGGCAAACACAGAGGATTCTAGTGCCATGATTTGCCTTCGCAAGCAGCTGAGATGCACACCATCACAGTCTGGTTATGATACCTTTGAATTTTGTTTCCAAGGCTGTTTTGAATGCAGACAAGAAATCACACTTTCAGGATGTAATCCTCTCTAATTGTGATGTAAAAGTTCTCATGTTTTTACTCACACAGGTAGTGTAGTTTGTTTGTGTGAAAGATTTTTTTAAACATCACTATATTATCGTGAGAAGAAGTGGATTGGGTCCCAAATTATATTAAAAAGAATTATAAAATGCAACTAAAAAGAGGAATATAGTTTATTGCCATATACTGGAAACCTGTAACTGAAATGTAAGATCAAGCAAAATCAGCACAATGCTAGAGAGAGGCATGGAGTCTTAGAGCAACTTTAGTACTGTCTCACAAGGGGAATTATGTGCAGCCATCCATGCATTTGCTTTTCATTCAAAGCAAATTTTCTGAGACTTTAGACCCTGTAAAGAACACAATTACTGCAAAGGAAAATGTAATCGTAGGCCCTGATCCTGGAAAGGCTTACGTGTATACTTACCAGATCAAATCATCCGATCGTTATTCATAAAGGACTTAATCCTGCAAGGTGCTGTGCTCTCTGATCCCAATTCAGCAAAACACTTAGGCACAATTTTAATTTAAAACTCAGTTGCTTGCACGATGAAGCCCCAAAATACTTAAGTACATGCTTAATTCACATAGACTTCAGTTTTAAGTAAATGCATAAACATGTGCTTAAGTATTTTGTTGAATCAGTGCCTAGTAAAGACACTCACTTTACTTAATCATAATTTTAAACAAATATCTTCAGTGATTTTAAGCTCACTAACTTGAAGCATACAAGACAACAACAACAACAACAACAAAAGATTAAGAATGGTCTCAGCAGATTCTAAAATCATAGTACATTAAGTTATAATTGGAGGTTGATCTAAAAAGATATGATCCTAACGGGTTTGAATCACCATAGCAAATGCATCGCATAAAAGTTCTGGCTGCTCAACTACTAGTTACCATCTTATTCCATGCATGGAACTTTGGTATATGATCTCTATTGTTTAATATAATCAGATTATTCCAAACATTATAGTGATCATAAGTGCTACAGTCAGCTGAAATGCTAAATCTCTTATTGATAAATGCTGGAAGGGGATAACTTGATGGCATTGTTTGCAAGCATTGCCAGAGTGCTTAAAATAAATCACAAATGGCCTCAATCCCAAACCAAGAAATTGTAATCCATGCATACTAAATCACCATCAAATAAGATGTTAAATGTTGCCAAAGACATCACACACAGTGCTGCTATATGTAATCTGACAAAGGAACTGGATGACACATAATTACAAATAATCATACTTTTAGGGCTGAACAAGCATTTTAGAGGCATATGAGGCTTTTTTCCTGGATCACCTGAAATATTTTAGTACTTAGGATATGTCCTAAAAGAGGACCGGTTTAAACAGATGGTACTTTAGATTAGTCTGTATGTTAGAACTATGTTTTTAAGTTATATTACTTTAAGGTGCTCAGATAATTTAAGGAATGTGCATAGATAAGTTAAAATGGCTATATTCAAACAAAGTGGTGACACAGGCCATAGGACTTTCCTGAATTAATTTCTGTTTGAACTTAAACGTATCTTTGAGGAAAATAATATACAATCTTGACTTTAAAATTTCCAGTGCTAGCTAATCTACAACTATTTGTAAATTGTCCCAATGACGAGTTAACTGTGAAAAAGGTGTGCCTTATTATATATGCATATTTTATAAATCTATCTTAGATGCCTACTTTTAAAATGTTGAGTTTAAAGATCTCTATATTTACTAATAAACCTTTATGTTTCATTTGCAGGAAACCAGCACTTTCAAACTTGGGTGCTTAAAGTTGGGCACCTACATCAATATGTATACTTTTAAATAAATGTCCTTATATTTGTAGGTATTGATCAGTATCTGCTCTCATTCTCTTCAGGAGGGTGTACTGAGTGCTTAGCATTTTTTAAAGTCAGTCCACTTATTTAGATGTTTCACTATGAACATAGGACCATAACTTTATTATTTTATTTTTGATCTACTGTCTTATTTTTTTTTGCTCCTGCTGCCTTAAAATTGGTCTTTTTTATATACTGAAAAAGCATTTAGTGTGTCCATAATAAAATATTGGGACACACTGAAAATGCTGTGCTCTAATACATCTCCAGCTCTTCTAAAGTTGTTTTCCTTGATATAGGACTAAATGTTTCAAACTGGTGAGCTGATTTATGAAGCAGTGCAGTCTACTGACCTGAGCATTAGACTTGGGTCTTCCCTTCTTGATTTAGTCCTGACTGATTGTATGGCCTTGCAGCTAAATCAACATCTCTGCCACCAGGGTATAAAACAGGGCTTGTAATAATTACCTGCCTCACAGGAATGCTTCGAAATGTAAAGTACTAACATTCTGCAGCAAGTCACACACCCTGATTTTGGGTATTGTGCATTACAAAAAATGCCTAAGTATTTTATTTAATCATATTTGGAAGTGTGCCAAGTACCATGACTTCCTCATGTGCATTTCAATTTTTGTCACAAATATGTCTGTTCCCTCTGGCTGTATCTTCACTGCCAAAAAGAAGTACTGTCACCCTATCAAATGGAGCTAGCTATCTTGATATGAATCCTACTGTAGACAAGGGTCTGTAATTTTTACCTGAGTGTAGCTAGTTGAGGTAAACACCAGGTAATGGTGATGGTGGGGGTATATAATATTACTGATTTATGTTATCTGGCATTTTATTTGCTAGCCAGGAGGATAAACCAAAGCTATACACATTCATTTAAGCAACTATTATAGCTTAACGTTAATTTATTAAAATTCTTACTTTACTTTATTATGTTAGAATAATGATGAATGACACTTATTTACTGGATTAAGGTTTTTTTTTTACTCATGATTTGCATCAAGCTGCACAAAGATAAAAATTGCAATTAAAAATAAACAGCATTTTAAAGTTGTTTATCAATTAAATAAAACTGCCTCAGATTTTTTTTTTCTTATATACCCAGCACATAAGTTTATCAAAACATGTTTGCATTTAAAACTAATTTATTAAACAAAGTATTAGCAGTTAGGCAATTGAACAGATTGTTTCTGATCACTATGTCCCTCAAGAGTTTAGAACTAGTAGATGTCATCTTATCATACTTTGTTTTTATTCATAGATTGAAAGAGGAAAAAAAGCTTTTCTGCTTTTTTAAACTCCATTTTGTCATCATTTTGACTGAACTAGTGAATAAACTGAAATGAAGAAAGTGTTCTCTCTGCACCTGTAGAAGAGACTACTGCTGTCAAAAGCTGATTTAACCCTTTAAGAAACTTACTGTAGATGCCAAGATAGCAACCTCCACCTGTTCAATGGTTTGACTTCATTAAACTTCAGCAGCAAAAATTTACTTCCTGAATATTTTTAATTAAATAATGTTAAGAGATTGTAGTAAGTGTAGGTCTTAAGATAGGTTTCATAATTTCATAGTTAATTTCAATAGGTCTTTTAAAAGAAAATTTATTTAATTTTTAAAAATCAGTTTTATTTTAAATCAGTTTTTATCCACCCCAGTCAATACTCTTCTATTTGAGCAGCATCCCAGTTCCTTGCTATGTAAATTACAGGACGGCTTTGTGCAATGAATAGACACCTCTTTTATGGAACAATTGTAAACATGAAAAACAAGCAAACACTTATTTTGCACACCCACTGAGTGCCAAAGTGGTGCAGGAGGTACACTGCTTTACACTTTTTACTTACACCCCACATGTCACTTTTACCAGATTTAAATCACAGATTAATTTGTCCCCAAGACTTCCATGGGTGCTGCATTTCCTTAAACCAGTTTTATATGTGGTGCAATAACTTTAGGTCAGCCTGAATTCAGCAAAACACTTAAATCCATGGGACTTATGCATATGTTTGAAATTAACCACATGTTTAAGTGGTTTGCTAAATCAGGGTCTAAAAGCCTGATCATTTTCCTTGGTTCAGAAAACAGTAGAAGGAAAGGGTAAGAAATTTAAATGAGGTTATTTTAAATTAATTCTTATCAAATTTATTTTGAATTATTTAGTAATGGGTGTTTTGATAATGCCCTTCATATTTAATATTTGGAGTCTGAGTTGGGCATAGCATTGCTGCCAAGATCTTTAGGACACGGATTGTCCTTTTACTGTTGTCTATAAGGTTGTCTATCATAATGGGGCCCTGATTTTTTGATCGATGCCTCTTGGCACTACTGCAGTATAAATAAATAATAAAATAAAGTGATAGCAGAGCAAAATGCAATGGGTTAATCACACCTTTTATTTTCCCGCTTTGTTTGATGATTTACTTATTTGACAGTTTCATTCATCTTGATACTACTGCCATTATTTCTAATACATCTTTGCCCGTTCTCATCATGCTAAACGAACATTGCTACACAAATAAACTCCAGAAGTATGACATCTCAGCCTCCCGCTTCCGGTTCACTGGAAGAACCCACTGTACAAAAAAGTTTCAGAGATGATTAAAATCCAGTTTTGACTCTCTCCAAGAAGAGATTGAGAAAGAGTTGGTGACTTATGGGAAGAAAGCTCTCAACGTTAATTGGAAGGTATCAGCATTGGAGGTCATCACTGATAGGCATGACATTCTCATTACAGAAATATTCTGAAAGTGAATAAAGATCTGAAAAAAAATATCTGGGTAGATTCAGACAGTGATTTAAAGTATCAGGATTGCAGGCATACCTGTCACAGGTTCAAAGATGGAAACTTGGACAGTGTTATATTGAAACAGTTGTCAAAAATAGTGGGTATGAAAAACCGATTATTAAACTCAGTAATATACTTTTCCATGAAGAATGCTGCAGAGATGAAAGCATCTAACTTGATCTCCTTGCATTACTGCTACTTTAAACTGCAGAGAAAGGATTCTTCCAACTTCTTTACTCATTAGGGACATCTCTCATAGAGGAGATGAAGATTTTTGCTCCACTTCCTGCAGCTTACACGCCAGGTTTATTTAACTATGGGAAATAATTTAAGATGTACCAGCAGTGCTTGGGATAGAGTCTACCAAGCCTACAGCCAGAAACAGAGTTCAAGCACACGCCTTTGCCTTAGGAGGAGGTCAACTGGTTCTGAAAATACAGACATGGTATTTATCACAAGATACCTGATAACTGACCAACATATCACTTGAAGTGGTTATTTATTTTTGTCTGAGTATAAATATTTACACTACAGGCTCCACTCTGAATGTCTTAAAGTATATATTGCATTTGGATGACTGAAAGGAATGGAGATACTGTGAAGATTGTAGAATCCAGGTCCTCCTTTCATAATACTGCAAAGTCAACAATTTTACTCTTCATAGTTGTATCAAAAATTTCATAGTAAGTAAAAGGAAGAAGATATGAATCTAGAATATAAGGATTAGATTCACTGAGCAATAAAGTACCATTTTTACAATTACTTTTCAGAATAAAGACACTTAAAATGACTTGGGGATTTCCTCTAAGCTTTGGACTGTTTTTTAACCACTTTTTATGGTGGCATAATGGATTTTGCTTCCTCACTAATAGGAGGCTACAAACCAGAACTGATTCAAATGGCAACACATGAACTAGTTTATATTTTTCATATAGATCAATGCCAATTTAATCATATCTGGATGCTGCTAGTGTTGAGGACAGAGAGGACAATCACCATAGTTTGAATGGTGAGACTGTTGACTAGTTTCCGTATACATGACAAGTGGGTATCACTTTTTGGGCCAGGGAAGCTTCTTTTATAGCATGTGTGTTTTAACATGGTGAGGAAGACAATGAGCAACAGCTTGATTTTACTGATTTTTATATTGCCTCCTTTATTTTTAGCTCTAGGACTTTTGTGGGATAAAATGGGTTGCAGAATATACTGGGTAAAGCAAATAATTTGGACATAAGTTGTTAAAATGTACCCAATCAATTGACATAACCTGCATGTACTAGTAATGAAAACTTAATGTGTCTTTTCATTAATAAGATTTTAAAATCTGCATGAAGTACAAAATAGAACTTTTCTGAGTTCCTGACTGTTGGCATCACCAAGACAGATGGGTAGCTTTTTTCTACATGTGATTATTTTCTAGAGCATTTAGGTGATTATTAATAAAAAACCAGCCAACTAAAACAGAGATTTGAAGAAAAGGTTGACAAATCTTTGGGCTAGCTTATGATACCCTTGCTCACACTTAGTACATTACTCCACAAATAGTCCCATTGACTTTAATAGTACCTTACACCAGGACAACTTCTATGTATCAGGAGTGAAGGTGTCACATACTGGCCCTTTATCAGCTGGAAGCAATTTGGCCATGTGTATTATGAAGTTGTGAACATATCTTTCACATCCCATGTTTATCATTGCTATATACAATTAGTGTTAAGCATTCTGTAACTGATGCTGCACTCTTAACAATTCAGCCAAATGGGGGTGAGCACTTGCTTTGCCCACTGACTCCAGTGGAAGATGCTTGCACCCAGCACTTTGTGGGGTCATATCTCTGACTAGTTATATGGATCCTCCCTCATCACTTTAGTATCTGACCAGCTTCCAAATATTCACAAATAAAAAACAATAGTCACCTCTCCCCTTCTTATTTTCTTCTCAGGAAATAGCTTAGTTAGTTTAGAAGTTGACTGCACTGGAACTGTTGAAATTCCCTAGTGAGCTTCTTTCCTGCACTGGCTGCTATTTTCTCTGTTTATTTCTTCCTACTATGACTTTTATTGGGAATGGATGAAGGTCAGTGGGTGGCCTGATTACACATGGTGGTGATTTAGTGATGTGCCAGATACCTAGAAAGCAACCAGATGTTCAGGGTATGCCAAGGATGTTTGGCTTTCCTAGGCACTGTAATATTGCTGTGCCAGGGGAAGGAGCCACATGATGGCTCCAGAATAATGTGAAATGACATTGTAAAGGGAAGACTTTGTAAAAGGAATCAGACAGTTGGGGGGCGGGAAGCAGAGGGAAGGATGGGCGAGGGAGGTTTAGTTTACTGTTAGTACACAGCAGTGACAGGCCCCACACTGCTTACTCCTGGGATGAGGAGAGAATGTGCTTCCTGAATAAGGGTTTCTAAACTCCCAGACCCAGGAAGAATCAGAGCTAAGCTGGTTCCTTGAGACAGAGGATGATATCTCACTCTGGTTCCAATTAGAAGAGGGGACATGAAGATTCCTCTATCTCTCCTAATGTGGGGTGCAAACAACCTCCTTTCCCTATATTTGTGAGGACTTGTAGTGATTTTGATGTTACTTGTGGAGATGGTCATGCTCTTTCCTTTGTGTAGCTGTGGCCAGAAGAAAGGAAGCTGCAGAGCCTGCACAGAGACCAGTCAGCTCTTCTCAGACTGCAAAACCGGTTGATCCTAGTTCCCCAGTATGTTGGCAAAGTGTCCTTTCCTCTGTGCAGCTGCTCCTAGAAGGAAGGAAAATGCTAAGCTGAGGTGTAGAGCTGTCAAAGCCCCATTGCAAGTTCTAACATGCACAATTAAAGGGGAGGAAGAGGACACTGACAACACCATCAGGTTCAGCATGGAGTCAGGCAACAAAGGTGCACCTGTCCTAGTGTGGCTGTGCATCATGAAATCAAGTCAAGAGAGTGTCAAGTACCATCTACACAAGCCTGAAAGGCTTTCCTCTTCTCCATGCAAAGCATAAGCTTATCTTTGTAAAGCTCTTCAAGATTTCACCCCAACCTACTGTTCTATTATTTTACTTTGATGTTAAACTCACCTTCACTCTACCAAAGCGCCAAAACTTAATTGTGCACCTGTCATCTCTCTCAAACACCTCAACATTTTCTCTCATGATGTACTGTATAAGTGGGGAAACTCCATCAAAAGGTTTGGGAAGACACTATCGTCTCCTCTTCCACTATCCTTAAGGTTCATTTTTCCCACACTGCCTGCAAACCGCTTTCAGCATACCTTGGCCAGGACCTCTGCTTAATATATGATGACTTGCTTGTTTTACTGTTTCTCTGTCTCCCATTTGTTTGCACTTCTTGTATCTTGCCATAACCTAGACTCTGAGCTCTTTGAGACAGGGGCTATTTTTTTATTGCACATTTGTACAGCAATTAACACAATGAGGCCCTGATCCTTGAAGAGTACCCTGAGACACTACTGTATTTTATTTATTTAATATACATATAAATAAAAATGTCTATGTAGTAGCATAGATACATATACACCACCAGTGATTGGAAACCACTGCTTTAATTAGACCTGCATGATCACCACACTCATTGAAAAATGCAAGTAGAATGATAGACTGGAAACACTGTGCAAAAAGGACTTGATAGGAAATGCATTTTCTCTTTATATTGTTGTTTTGTTTAAATAGTTTTCCACAGGTGACAACAAAGATAGCTTGGGAGGGCTGATTATAGCACATCTTGCTGCAAAGGTGGTCAGTAAATTAAGATAAAATGTGACTCATCAGGCTGGCATTTCAAGTGGGTTAAAATATTTCGTAAAAGTAGTAATTACAGCTAATACCTACTTAAACATCTATATCTTGTTTCACCAACAAAATGTGGGCATGGCACTAACATGAGTGGAGATCGTGAATGAGCATCAAAGCTGAGGGTATACTCATTATGGAGGTTAATTAATTTAGCAATCTGGTCTTCACACAAAGAATATTGTATCAGCAGCATACTGACCCAATCCATTATAACTCCACAAGTGTTAATTTGTGATAAGACTTACATGAAGTCTGTTAAGAACAACAGATTTATAAATCCCATTAAGTATGAAATGATAGAGTTCATGATTCTAAGGAATGGTAGTAGGGAAAACAGCAGCATAGAGACAATGGATTTCAAAAAGAGAGACTTTAGCAAAATTAGAGAATTGGTAGGTATGATATGGTGGAAAGCATGTAAGGGAAAAAAAGATTTCAGGAGAATCAGCACTTTTTAAAAAGAGACATTACTAAAGGCACAAGAGCAAACTATCCCAATCCATAGAAAAGACAGGAATTACGGTAACCAGGAGATCTTCAATGACCTGAAGCTCAAAAGAAAAAAAAAGTCATACAAAACTGAAATTAGGTCAAATTTTTAAAAATGAACAAAATAGCATGTAGGGATAAAATTAGAAAAGTCAAGACAAAAAAACAAAAACAAGACTAAACTATCTAAAAATGGACATAAAAGCTAGCAAGCAAAATATTTTTACAAATACATGAAAAGCAAGAGGAAGACCCAGGACAAGGCAGGCTTATGAATCAGTTAGGACGGAAAGATGATAACAGAAAATGCAATAACGGCAGAAGTGTTAAATGGCTTTTTTGTTTCAGTTTTCACCAAAAATCTAGCTGAGATTGGATCACTAACATAGTGAACATCAGTGTAAATGGGATAGGATCTGAGGCTGAAATAGGAAAAGAACAAGTTAAGAATTATTTAGAAAAATTAGAGGTCTTAAAGTCAGAGGGACTGATGAAATATGTCCTAGAATACTTACAGAATTGGCTGTTGCGATCTGAGCCATTATCTTTTAGAACTCGTGGAATACCAGAAAAGACCTGTAGTATCTATCTAGAAAAAGGGGAATAAGGACAACCCAGGAGTTATAGACCGCTTATCTTAACTTTGGTACCTGGAAAGATAATGGATCAAATAATCAAACAATCCATTTGTAAGTACTTAGCAGAAAATAAGATGATAGATAACAGTCAACATGGCTTTGTCAAGAACAAATCATATCAAACCAACCTAATATCATTCTTTGACAAGTCTTGTGGTAACAAGGGTAACAAGCCTTGTGCTTAGGGAGGAAAGCAGTAGATGCAATGTAAAGTTAGGAGGGGTTGCAAGTGCTTTGGAGAACAGGATTAGAATATCAAAGAAACCCACTACACAAGCATTTAACTTCAGAAAAGGAAACTCCACAAAAATGAGGAAGCTAGTTAAATGGAAATTGAAAGGAACAGTCACAACAGTAATATGCCTGCAAGTTGCATGGAAATTATTTAAAAACAACATAGAGTCCAAAATAAATGTATACCACAAATAATTAAACAGAACAAAGCAGTAAGACCACCAAAAAATTCCACCGAGGCTAAACTCAGAGGTAAAAGATACAATTAGAGGCAAAAAGGCACCCTTTAAAAATTGGAAGTCAAATCCCATTGAAGAAAATAGAAAGGAGCATAAGCTCCGGAAATTCAAGCATAAAAATATAATTAGAAATATCAAAAAAATAAATATGAAGTGCAACTAGCAAAAGACACAAATACCAACATCATTTTTTAAGTACATCAGAAGAAGGAAGCCTGGCAAATAATCAGTGGGCCCACTGGATGATTGAGGTGTTGTTAAAGGAGTACTCAAGGAAGACAAGGCTGTTTCAGAAACGCTAAGTGAATTCTTTGCATCAGTCTTGTAGAGATGTGAGGGAAATTCCTACATCTGAGCCATTCTTTTTAGGTGACAAATCTGAGGAACTGTCCCAGATTGAAGTGTCAATAGATGAGATTTTAAAACAAACTGATGAATTCAACAGTAATAAGACACTAGGACCAGATGGTATTCACCCAAGAGTTCTGAAGGAATTCAAATATTAAATAGAGAACTACTAATTGTGGTATGAAACCAATCACTGAAATCAGCCTCCGTATCAGATGACTGGAGCATAACTAATTTAACATCAATTTTTTGTAAATAGCTCCAGAGGCAATCCTGGCAATTACAGGATTACAATGCAAATTGTTGAAACCATAGGAAAAAACAGAATTGTCAAACACATAGACGAAAACGATTTGTTTGAGAAGAGTCAACAACGCTTTTGTAAAGGGAAATCTTGTCGCAAAAATCTATTAGAATTCTTTGAGGGGGTCAACAATATGTGGATAAGGGTGATCCAGTCAATATAGTGTACTTAGATTTTCAGAAAGCCTTTAACAAAGTCCCACACCAAAGGCTCTTAAGAAAAGTAAGCAGTCATGGGATAACACAGCAGGTCCCCACATGGATCAGTAATAGGTTACAAGATGGGAAACAAAGCGTAGGAATAAATGGTCAGTTTTCACAATGAAGAGAGATAAATAGAGGGGTCCTCCAAGTATCTCTACTAGGACCAATGCTGTTAAACATATCCATAAATGACCTGGAAAAAGGGTGTGACACACTGTACTTCAAAACAGCACCCAGGAGCCCCCGTATATACCACTGTGATATGATTATGAAACATTTTATACAAAGTATGACTTGTGAGCTATCATTATAAAAGTCTTGGCCTGCTGAGCATTAATATTCTGTTCGATTGTATGTGCCATCATTATATGTGATGTTATGAAGTATTGCAATGTGTGTTACTGAAATATGTTGTGAGGCTGGGAAATGCCTACAGCCAGCTTTTCAATTGCAACAAAGGACCAGCCAGACATGTGCTGATAGCCCATTAAAGGGAATGCACTTTCCCAATGGCCATCCCAGACACTTCTCAAAAAGAGCACGTAGTCAATGGAGACTGTCTGACCAACGGGGACTGCCAAACCCCCATCTCACAACAAGGATCTTTCTGGCAGGATAATATAAAAAAAAGAGATCGTAACATCATCATTTGGCCTCTTCACCCCATCTCAATACCTGGAAGCACATGTGGAAGATAAAGACTTTGAACTGAGGCAGTTTGGTCCCAGTTAGGAAAAAGGATCCAGTCTGTGTATTGAGGAACTGTAATCTGTTTGTACCATCTGTCAGGGTGAGATATTGTTTGATTTGACTCTCGCTTAAACTAAAACTTTAGCAGTTAGAATGTATGTTTACTTTTCTTTTCTCTGACCTTTACGCCTACTACTTATAATCACATAAAATCTATCTTTCTGTAGTTAATAAATTTGTTTTATATTCTACCTAAAACAGTGTGTTTTGGTTGAAGTACTTGGGAAATCTCAGCTCAGGTTAACAAGGGCTGTTGCATGTCCACTATCCTTTTGTTGGAGTGGCAAACTAATGAACTTACACTGCTCAAAGCTCCCCTGGGCAATGCAAGACAATACAATCCTGGAGTGTAGGGCTGTAGCTGAGGGAATTGGTTGGAGTCTTTCTATTGATTGTCCATGAGTGACTGGAAAATCATTCATGTAACTCAGCTGGGTGTGTCCCAACTGCCTGTGGATGTCTGTGTAAGTGCAGTAATTTATAGCCTGTTTAGGAATTTGTGGCTTCACATCAGCATCACAGTGTCAGAGGCAGCCCAGGTTGGCGCATTTGGAGGGCTCAGTGGTCCCAGAGTTCAGATTGCAATTCTGGGGACCACTGTTTACTCCTTTGTGACAGGAAGGGTAAAGTTTGCAGGTGAGTCAAAATCACCAAGTTAAGTCCAAAACAGACTGCAAAGAATTACAAAGGGATCTCACAAGACTGGGTGAGTGGGCAATAAAATGGCAGATGAAATTCAACGTTGATAAATGCAGAGTAATACACACTGGCAAAAATAATCCCAACTATACAATAGGAAATGATGAGGTCTAAATTAGCTGTCACCCTTCAAGAAAGAGTCATTGGAGTCATCGTGAATAGTTCTCTGGAAACATCTGCTTATTGTACAGTAGCAGTCAAAAAAAGCTAACAGAATGGTAGGAGCAGTTAGGAAAGGGATAGATAAAAAGACAGAAAATATCTTAATGCCATTATATAAATCCTTGGCATGCCTACACCTTGAATACTACATGCAGTTCTGGCCATCCCAACTCAAAAAAAGATATAATAGAATTGGAAAAAGTACAGAGAAGGGCAACAAAAATTATAAGGGGGTATGGAACAGCTTTCATAAGAGGAAAGATTAAAAATATTGGGTTTGTTCAGTGTGGAAAAGAGACAACTGTGAGGGGCAGATAAGATAGAGGTCTATAAATTCATAAATAGCATGAATAAAGTGAACAGGGAAGTGCTATTTATCCCTTCATATAACACAAGAACCAGGGTTCACCCAATGAAATTAATAGGCAATATGTTTAAAACAAACAAAAGAAAATATTTCTTCACACAACGGACAGCCAATCTGTGGAACTCATTGCTAGAGGATGTTGTGAAGGCCAAAAATATAACTGGGTTCAAAAAAGAATTATTTAAGCTTGTGGAGGATATGTTCATTAATGGCTATTAGTCAAGATGGTAAGGATGCAACCCCTTGCTCTGGATGTCCTAAATCTCTGATTTCCAGAACCTGGGATTGGACAACAATGGATGGACCACTCAAAAATTGCACTGTTCTCTTCATTCCCTCTGAAGCATCTGGAACTGGCCAGTCAGAAGACAGTATACCAGGCTATATATGGACCATTTGTCTGACAGAGTATGGCCATAAGTAGAGACAAATGTTTTTATACAATCTATTGCTATAAAGTGTAGCCTGTTGCAACCCCTATGATAAGAAGTAATGGTCTTAAATTGCAGCAAGGGATACTTAGGTTATACATTAGGAAAAGATTCCTAACTGGAAGAATAGTTAAGCATTGGAAGAAGTTACTTAGGGAGGTTGTAGAATCTCCATCACTGGAGATTTTAAAGAACAGATTAGACAAACACCTTTTAGAGATGCTCTTGATAATACTTAGTCCTACCTCAGTGGACTGGACTAGATGACCTATCAAGGTCCCTTTCAGTACTATCTTTCTAAGATTCTATGGCAGTGGTGACTTCAGTTTGAAGGCTTGGAGAAAATACTAAAGCAATGTGTAGAACATGGCTTGTGAAGAGAACATTCTTAACCAGTGTTTATTTTCCCAGTTAACATAATGATAATTAGGAGCATGACCGCTGCTATTCTAAGACTGCAGAATTTGCTGCACAGTCCACCTCTTGCTACCAAATAGAAATGCATTAAAATTTAAGCTTTCATTAAAAATTAAAGTCAAATTTCTAGCCTATATGTTTGCAAAAAATCAAAAAGTGAAAATCAACACCTGGATGCCTCAGTTTCCAGACATTCTAACAACATTTGAGAGGTCTAAGCTGCACTTTTCTCACTTTCATTATACCAATATAGTTAAAATGGTAAGCTTCTGCAGAGTGGACGTATTTATAAGTATGTTTATACTGGTATAGCATAGCCCCAGACTTCTTTACATGTCAGTGAAGATGCAACTTATACCAACAAAAGAATTCAGAAGATGATAGCTTAAAACAGTTCTCCAAATGGAGCAAGCTATATCATCAAAAGGACTCATTTTGCTTTCACATCTGCATCTATACTAGGGCTTTCACCAGCACACCTATGTCATTTAGGGGTGCAGAAAAATGCAGTCAAGATGTTTATATCATAATCCTAAACTGCATCCCATGCTCTCATAGGTGCCAAAAGATCCATCTGTCCCCACCTAGCCTGCTATCAAAGTCTCCAGTGACAATTTGCGTAATGTAGTCACACATTTTCAATACAAAGATCTGAAGCATATGGTAACCTGAAAAGGTAGGAGAAGAGTAAAATACATTGAATATCATTTTGAATTCAATAATAAACTAATGTATTGTGTTATTTCTTTTCAAATGTAAATGAGCTAAAAAAGAAAAAAACACTGAGGTTGCCATAGAGTGGCCAACCGCTGCACTGGAGTGCTGCAGAATCTAAAAGTCTTGCTGCAGAATACTTGGGCCTAAGGTCCTTAACACACTTTTTTATAAACTATACTAGTTTAAACTCACATGTTAAAAGTTGAGCTAACCTTTTTCTTTAAAGTTCATTAGCTGTTTCCATCTGTGGCCCATGGTACAGCAAATTTGACTCTGTAACAGTTCCCACTATGTGTTCTTTTAGCTCAAGCAGTCCATCTTTCGGCACTGAAGTTTCCTGGTTCAAATCCCGGTCACAATTAAGTGGCTATCATCACACAGGCAAAAACAGAATACCTCTTAATCATGTTTGGACTCCCTCTGTGTAACAAAGGACTATTCAGTTTAGTTCTAAATAGGTTGTTGTTATATCGCTCTCATCACCATGGTATCTGAGCACACCTTCCAGTAATGCATTAAGCGAGGGGACGAACATCTGTCATGCAGGATTTGTTTCCTCTCCATGGGGGGGAGTTTTGTGTTTTGTGTTGTGTTTTTGTAGGGTTTTATATTTGCTTTAAACATACATGCTGCTATGTGCTGAAGCAGTTGCTAACTAACCGAACCATAAGGACCAAACTCATTGCAATCCTGCTCATAGGACTGAGATGCTTTCAGACCAACGGTAAGAAAATATGCTGATATATACAAGTGTTGAAGAGTCTACTCACCACAGGCACTTCTCCTCGTGATTTTGGTTTCTTCTCCTTTGATGCCTCCAGATGACAGCCCCCCCTCTCTGTGATGGTTTGCCTCTTCCTGTGACTCAGCCCTTCAGCCAGATAACTTTTAGTCCTACCACTTTCAAGATAAACACACCTGTAGCCTGGCAATATCATGACAGAGCTTTAGCTCGACTTCAGAATTTATGGGCCTTCCATGCCTTGGTTCCAGGGTCCTCATGCCACTGCCTTAGGTGAGCTAGTAGAGGAAACGAGGACCTCCCTCTATTCTGGGTTCCTGCCCAGGAATTGTGTCTGAAGCAGACAAGGACTATTTGTTCAGATTGTCTTCTGTATCCTGCATTGCTTCCTACTGTTGCCTACAAATAGGCCTCTCACAGCCTCTTCCTGGGATGACTTTTCCACAGAACCCCCAAATGGGGGAACCAAACTAGTTATGCAGGACAAAAGAAACAGTAGGTCCCACACCAGGCTTACCTCCCCAAGGAGACTTTGAAACCAAGGAATCTCTAGTTAGGCCCTTCCCCAACCAGGCCTTGTCTTCCTTCACGTGGCTAGCTCAAGAGGTCCACTCTTTCTCCCCTTCAGCCATAAGTGAACTGGGCTTTTTTCACCTTCCTCCAGACTTGAGACACTTGGAAAAGGTGTAATGGGGTGGGGATAATTGGATCCACAGGCTCTTATTAACACCTTCTTGGTCAGTGTGGAGTTTGAATACCCCATCACAAGATAGAAAAGACCGATGGTGAGTTGAGTTTTGCTTGTTTCACTAAGGGAAGCTGGAACAAACTATGCCAGCAAAAAGTGCCATTTTCTTGATACGAGTTGCATCCACATTGTGTTTTGCCAGTATACTTTATTTCTGCCCCCCTTAGTAAAAAAACAAGCTACATTGAAAAAAGTTCAGTTTTGCCTTTATAACTACCTCTACATGAAGGGCTTTTGTCAGCACACCTGGATCAGTCACATATCACAGTAGGAATCAAAGCATGACCAAAAAAAGGGTTTTTCACACAATCAACAGTCTACATGCATGTAGATTAATGTGTAGGTAAGACTAGTTTATCCCAGGTACCTTGACATCTGGGTTTAGGGGGATCAATCTGCTCCCATGCTGTCTCTGCCTTCCTCTTTCCCTGTGTCCAGGAGCTCAGACTTTAAACACTCCCATCACGATTTCATCTGTATCAAACCACCTGTTGAATTCAATATGGTGATAGGTAAACTTCAAAGGAATTGTGACTTGTATTGCCCTGTTAAATTCTGGTGAATTGTGCTATCTGAAGTTTATTGTCTTCCTTCCTGGCCTGCCTGCTATTTGTTCCTGTTGGTATAAACCCCTTTGTAAATGTCCAACACAAACAATCAAATAGATATATATATATATGCAACATTAATAAAACAGTATGGGTACCTTCCATTTCACACACATACACACACACATACACCTAGTAAAACTTTTCTGTATACATGACTCCATTAAGTTTATATCATGTAATATGCAGTATATGTTTATTTTTAGGAAACGTTCAATGATAGCCTAATAAAGTGATACTAAATTGCTTTTAGCCCATAATATTCTAACATATAGATTTATTTGCTAAAACGTGAGCACAACAGAAAGTTATGCAAGCCATCAGAGAGAAAATTATGCAAAGAGTATTCTTTGAATTCGGTATTATACTTGAGAGTATAGAATACACATGCTGAATACTTGATGACAAAGAGTTTTATTTTTAGATTATATTGTAATAATGACCATTTGTGTTGGTAATTTTTGACCTAAAGAAAATGACTTGTTGACCTTCAGTACTCTACTACTTCTGGTCTGGCTTGAAAATGTGGACACATGGGAGCAGCTGCAAAAGATCATAAATTATTATTTGACTTTACTTTGACAGCTGGAGCATAAAATGTGAGTTCTACCTAGCTGTCTGACACTGTGCAATATAAAAATGCAGAGCCACATGAGAAACCACATAAAAGGAACCCCATGACCTTAAAACTGAGTTCATTAGTGGACTTTGAAGCTCCTAACATAAGCTGATTTTGAAATCTCTTGTTGCCTGTGATGGAAATGTAGTGCTGTCAGACTTCTTGGTGGAAAGGTGAACAGAAAAGCTCCTCTGTTATTCCAGGTCCTCCTTTCTAAGATGTAGTATGTCACGTCAATTAAAGTAATAATTTACATATGTATATGGATACATAAAATTTATATATGTGTGTACAATATCATCTATATCTATAAAATTTACCTCTGCAGTCTGATATATAGGGGATAAAGCCATGGTTTTGCCTCCTCTCAGCCCCCTTTGAGGCATCATGTGCATGGCTGCCAAGCGTTGTGCAGCTCCATGTGTGACATTTTATGCAAATTATGCAATACATTATTGGCATGCTTGTGTATTTTGATAACTTGCATATAAACCTAAGCTTCCATTTTAAAAAGTTTGTGCATGTAGTGCTGATGAAAAGCAGAGAAACAGTAGTGACAAGTCACTGGTTTTGCTCACAGGATTCCCCTGAATGGTGGGAACAGGTGTGGGAAGGCAGGTCCCTATTCCTTGCAGCCCTCAGAAACAGAGGTTTGAGGGCTGTGAGCACCCAGTAGCAGCTGGAGAAGCCAGGGAAGCCTGAGAGGAGTGTGGTTTTTGAAGGGATCCTGCAAACTGGCGTGAAACCAGGGACAGGGGTTGCTAAAGGGTGACATTAAACTAATTAGCCTGTTCCATCATTAGCTCCTGCTGCAGTGCTGATCCCCTGTTAGTGCCTACTTTCATGTTAGGTCCTGGACCCACCTGAGCTCCTATTTCCCCTATTCCACCAAAAAACTGCTGCTCCCCTTAGTCCCTCCTTAGCCTTGCCCCTTCTTCCCATCACTATCTCACTGCTCTTCTCTGTGGGGAACTGATGACAACACAGCTGCTTCCTTCCCTGTCTGCTGCTGCTTATGCAGGCTGAAAACCAGCAGGAGTAACAGAAAGCAGCAGCAGCATGGCCATCTGCTCAACTTGCCCCATTGCTGTGCATAGTGTTAGCGAGGCACTCCTCTTTGCCCAGAGCCCAGCTGAGGGGATACATGAGGGGAGAGCCTGCATGCATGCGCATCATCTGAGATTTGTGACACTTTGGCAGGTCTGCACGTGCCCACAGGGGAGCAGTCCCTCCACCAGTGCCTAGATAGCATTCAGCACGTCCCTTCTTGCTGAAGAGAGATTGATATGTACTGGACACACTTTATTCAGTCCATCTGGCCCCATTCGGAGGATCCCATCCTACTGGGCTGAAGACATCACATGCCTGCCATACATTGGCACAGCTGGCACAGAAATGATTTTCTTGCATTCCACAAGATTCCCTCAGAGAAGATATTGAGCAGAGCAGGGTTTGTGGCATCTCCCCATCATTCTGGGCTGGAGCTTGACTATGTGCAGCAACTCGTTTTCTCAATGCATTTGTCCTCGATTGGATTTCCATGCTAGTTATGTGATTGTTCATTCTTCAGTAAAAAAAACCAACATATATATTGTATTGGTACTCTGTTCCATAATAAACATATCTGATCATGCTGTTTTAATTCTGTATTGTAACCACTGTCACGGGAGTCAGATGATGGTTTTGACTGTACACTAGATTAAATTTTCACATTCGATTCTGCATGGCATTGGGACCACACAAAATGCCAGCAAGATAAGAGGAAAAATTGAGCTGGCTCCTTAAGGACAGACAGGATATTTTTAATTATCTGATAATGGTCTTCATGCTAGCTTTCTCTTGAGCTAATGCAATCAGCTTAACCTATGGCATTCTAGTTAATATTTATGTTTAGGAAATTCGTGCAGAGAATTCAGAATAAGAAGAAATAGTTTGGATCTGTAGCTTTGTAAGGGTTGTGACATACTAATGGAGAGTCTAAGGGAGCATATAAACTATAAATGATTTTTGGTAGTAATGGGAGAGTTTGTTACATATTTTTTTTCAAGACATTCTCAGTAGTGCATTTTGGCCAAGCAAGGAAAAAACTATTAAAAAACATACAGAGTGTAAATCCAGCAGTATTTCTGAGACCTGGATCTCTATAAATTGTTTTATTCAGAAAGGATTTTCAAAGAATGCTAGTTTTATGTATGACTCCTTTAACCTTCTCAAGAGCAATCATTGATGGAATTAAATGCGAACATCAGTGTGAAAAGAATAATAATATAAAAATGCTGTTTTCTAAAAAGGACCAAAATGAGACAGGATCAGGGTATATTAATATAAACTGTATCCTAGAATTATGGATTTAAATTGGAAGTCTCTGTGCAAGCTCCTTGATACACTGGCACATAGGCCAGGTACAAATAGGCATTTCTTATGCTAGGGCTCCTCTATGTGCCGTGCAGGGCACCAATCACCCCAAAGGAGATGAGGTGGAGAGAAGGCAAACAATGGGACCCATGGCACTGTGCACTGGCAGGATATGTCTGAAACAGGCTTTGGGGGCAGTCACTAGCTGGCAGAGCTAAACTCGTCTAAACTCTGACAGATCTGTGGCCAATGTAAAACTGACCAGAGAAACTGGGAAACCATAACTAGCTCCTGACTGCCTTTGCACCTCAAACTTGGTGCAGCAGAGAATCTAGGCTAAAAAGTTTGGGAGATAATCACCATTGGACAGTGTCAGAGCCCCACAAACTCTGCAGCACATTTTGGAAAGGGTATTATCTATAGCAGGCATGAAGAACTCTTTTGGAGGAGAGGGCTGGATTCCATACAATAATTAATGAGCCAGGATATAGATTGAGGACTTCATACTTCCCTCTATCCAGAGCACACATCTCTCTGATATCAGGAGGAGTTTTGCAGATAAATCAAGGGGAGAATTCTGACTTTAAGCAATAATTAAACTGTTATTTATTATTTATTATTAAACTGTTAAATTCATAATCATGCATCTCGGTAAGCCACTGCTACTTCTATCCTTTGTTTCCCCCCTTGCTTTCTCTGTTTATCTCCCTCTTTTCTCAAATCTCTTCTGTTCTTCCCTCTTCATTTCTTTTCTAATTCCCACCACCGGAGAGCTTCACTTTCCTCTTCTTTCCTCTTCTGTGTGCTAAAATGATCATCAGTAACATAGCTAATGTTGACACTGATGGGGACAGGATAGTTCATAGTCTTGGATTATATTTTCAGGCCATCTACAGACTCAGGTAAATACTATGGTAGAAATCCTTGAAGTCAATGGGAGTTTTGCATTACTTTGTAGTCAATTCATGTCTGGAAGATTATCTTTGTAGTCTCAAGTGTTATAAACTTATTTTAAATGAAGTTTATATTTTGCACAATCTAAATCAGACCATCTAAATCAGACCATATAAATATGGCACACATGCCTGTTTCAGCCAATCAATTGGTTAATTAACAGTCTGTTGTATTCAGTTTTCCGAGAGTTGTATGCAGCTGTATTAAGAGTTCTATATCCATAACTTAGTGTTTTAAAAGAATCATCTTATGCTTGCTTTTCTCCCCTCTTCCCATGGCTGTCCCATTTCTCCACTGCTTTTCTTTAAAAAAAGCAATTGCTAGTGACTTATTAATTCCCCTGAATAACGAGTATGGTCAGCAAAGTGATATTGTGGAGTCAATGTGTATTGCTTTAATGAGTTCAATAACAACTGTAGCAAGACAAGGTGGATGAGGCAATATCTTTTATTTTAGAGCAACTTCTGTGTGTGAAAGAGACAAGCTACATAGAACTCTGAGATCTGAAGAAGAAAGCTCTGTAAGCTCAAAAGCTTGTCCCTTTCACCAATAGAAGTTGGTCCAGTAAAAATATTGCCTTACCCATCTTGTCTTTTTAATATCTTGGGACCAACATAGCTACAACAGCAATGAAAACAGCAAATGCATTCATTTTAAAATTCAAATGTTTATTTCTCTAAGTGCCAGTTCTGGTAATTCACCCTGAACTGGGCTTTGTCTTTCTTTTACATCATCACCAGTATAAAGATTCTGGAATCAGAACCGAGATGACTGCTCATAAAAAATGAGTGAGAATGAAATTCAGCTTGGTCTGCCCATTGTGTCTGTTAACAATAATAAAACTTTTTATTCTCAGGCCATGTCTACTGTACAAAATTATGCCAACCTAACTTACTTTGGCATACAGTTATTAAATCACTTGTGTGTGTGCACACTTGTCTCCTTGTGCTGGTGGTACACATCCTCACCAGTGCTTGTATCTATTGCATTGTCAGTGTGGAATACTGGGAGATGACTCCTGGAAGACAGTAACAATCAACACAAGCAACACAGTGTCTACACTGATACTGCATCAACCTAATTATATTGACTGTGACTACACCACTCTGGGTGTGTAGTCACAGCATAGAGAGGCACTTATAGCGGCAGGAGACAAATTTAAGGGAAGACATTTCCACAGAGAAGTCAATGCAAGACAGCTTACATCAGCATAACCAGGCAATGTAGACCAGGCCTCCGTAAAATTAATAAATCTCACTGGGAAGATTCAGTGCACATGGATCAGATACATGGACTAATAAAGTATATTTTTAAATAATAGTCTTCTGGGCAGGCAGTAATTATACTTCAACACCTAAAGATGTGTCTCATCTGGCCTTATTAATTGATGTGCACTTGTTCATTTTTTCCAATTATTCTTTTACATTTTTAATCAATAGCTATCATTACAAGGCCTTCATTATATTTAATTGTTGGCACTTTTTCTCCGTTTCACTTGTTAAAGACTGATTTAAAGAGCAATTCATTATCTCAGCCATTTTGAAGTCCTCATTAATTTAAGGTGCCTGCATTCCAGTATTTATATATTTATATATATATATATATTTCAAAATCCTGTCTTATTTCTCTAGCTATATTTGCATTATCTCAGATTGTATTTTATCAATTCTTATCATTTCCCTACAAGCTATAGCTGCATCTATATGTTTCTTTTTGGGTCCTTTTACCTTCTACAAATTGTGTGACTGATGATTAAACAGGGCTTGGAGCCTTTCTACCTTAATTGTAAATTTACTGTATATTAATCCACAGCTCGATAATGATGTATTTTGAGAGATTTAATAAATCTCTGTTCTGGTCCTAAGATCCTGAATTTGCCTTGATACCTGAATACAGATAGACACGTTTGTGAATTACTGAAAGACATGAGGCCAACATTTACTCTCCTTTACTATACATCAATATGAGTAACTTAACTGGCTTCAAAGCAAACTTTTGTCTGAAGGACTGAGACAAATATTATCTTCTGATGGGGAGCACATAGTATTCATACTTACATGCTGTCTTGTAAGCCTGCTGAAACCTAAAGACATCACTGGGAATAGTAAGACAGATCTTTAACTGATGCAAATTGCTGTAGCTCCTTTGACTTAAATAGAAGTATGTCAACATACCCCAGCTGAGGATCTGTCCTAATGTCACAATGAAATAGCAACTCACATTACTGGGAGAATATCCTTGTGTTATCTCACCATAAAGCAGAAGACAACACATGACCACATTGCACTAAATACTATACAAGGCAATTCCGCATGATTTCAAACTCATATAACAAAGAATGAAATTTGATGTTGCCATCTTTTCCCAATTGCTTACATAAATACCAAAATTTTCTTTTCACAATATAATTGTTGCACACTTTCTATACTGTTTAATTACTTATATTTGTATTTAGTAGTGTTATGCAGTAGGTTGATTTCTGAACAATTTAGAGTACTTTTGTAGAAAACTGAGAGACATTACTGGAAATCCTTTTTCTGCCATGTATTATGTGGGAGACAAAGTTCAGTAGCTTTCTACTGCTTAGGGACTTCAGATGAATAATACACACCCATATTTTCTTTTAGCGTGATGGGAATCAACCTGAGCACTGAAGTAGCAATAGACCCCAATGGCTTAATTCATGTAGCAGTGCATACACAACATTCACAAACTAATTTAGTATCAAAGGATGATTCAGCTAATCTGATTGTCTAATGTACAGGACACTGAGTCTTTTGAAATACCCTCCGTGTACTACTTGTATAAAAAATCCAAATGCCTTTGAGCCAATTTCTGCTTTCATAAGAGCATAAGAACTTCGTATATGATCATATGATCAGACCACTGGGTCCATCTAGCCAAGCATCCTGTCTCTGACAGTGGCCAATACCAGACTTCAGGGGGAGTATACAGAATAGGGCAATTATGGAGTGATCCACCCATCTAGATTCTAACAGTGAGAAGGTTAGAGTTACCTGAGTATGGGGTTTAATCCCTGACCATCTTGGCTAATAGCCATTGATAGAGCTATTCCCATGAATTTACATAGTTATCTTTAACCTGGTTTTACTTTTGGCCACTGCAGAGTCTCATAGCAATGCATTCCACAGTTAATTTTGTACTGTGTGAAAAAAAAAAAAAACTTCCTGTTTGTATGAAAACTGTTGCCTGTTAATTTCATTATGTGATCCCTGGCTTTTGTACTGTTTGAAAGGGTAAATAACTCTTGTTTATTCACTTTTTCCACACACTTCATGAATTTATAGACCTGTATCATATCTCCCCTTAATCATCTCTTTTCTGAGCTGAACTGCCCTAATCATTTTGGTCACTTCCCTTATGAAAGTCATTCCTTACCTTTGATTCTCTTTGTTGTCCTTCTCTGAAACTTTTCCAGTTGCACTAAATCCTTTTTGAGATGGGGCACCCACAATTGGAAACACAATTCAGGTATGGGTGCACTCAGAGTAAATTCAAAGTCAGGGGAGTTACTCCTGATTTACAATTTGATTCTCTCTTTTTATTTTAGGCTTGTAATGGTGGTATTGACCGAAGTGCAGGCCTTTCCTGGGGTTTAATAATTGACTGAATTTAATAGCTCTCATCTACACCTGATGCCTTAATCTCCTCTCGCCCCTTGTTAGTCCCCAAGAGACAGTCTGTACCTCAATCACTATGGTTTGTGTAATCGAGTTCTTTAAGTGATCTGCAGACTGCACTGATTGTAACTCGAGATGATGACTTAATTAAAAGCATTCTAAGTTATAAAGCAGGTCAGTGTTTACTTCACTGATGAATAAATGTTGCAGAAGAACCTGAAATTCTACTTCTCCAAGATTACACAGAAAATATACAGCTGAATGAGGAATTGCACTCATGTCTCCTGAATCCTCTAATCATTAGACCATCCTTCTGTTCTCCTCCACTTCGTGCTTCTTACACTCACCTCCCACATACTTTCCTACTATTGGGGACCTGCAGCCCACGTCCTGCATCTGAATTAAGTCCAGAGGATTAAAAGATGTTCTATTAAGTCCCTTACTTAGGTCAATATTGTAAACAAGCATAGCCCACTATTCCAAATGAAGATCTTTTACTTCACACTATTTACCAGTGACCTTTTCTATATGAACAACTTTCATTAACTTTAAAGTTTACATTTAAAAGACTTCATACACAAGGAGTTCCTTTAAGTTTCAATTTGACACCACATTTTTTCACTGAAGAATTTTGTAGAAAAGTTTATATATGCAAATAATATTGTGCTATGTTACAAAAGTTGTCTCATCTAACCTATGCCTATGCATATGTACAGTTTTCTGGAAAAGAATAACAGGGAAATGAAAGGTAAATGTGACAAATTATATTATTAATCCTATATGAAAAACAAAAAAATGTCACAGGCAAAAAAATCAGGAGATTTGTTTGCTCTCTTAACAATAACCAACAAATGCTAAAAAGACACTGTGGTTTTATGTTGTAGCTAATGTATGGTAAGTGACTTGTAAGCTTTCTGGAACAGGAACTTTTTCATTACTGGTGCATACAGCACCTAGCACAATGGGGTCCTTATCTGGTGCTTGTAGGACCTACCACAATGCAAACAGCAAATAAAAAATAATAAAGAGAAGCAGCTGTCCATATAAGAAAAAAAATTACTTCACACTTTGCATCTTCAGATTCCAGTACCGTTATCTTTGGAAATACCTGGAAGGTGTGTACTACTTTCTGTAATTATAAAAATGCAGTTGAAGAAAAAGAGAAGAACTATGATGGGGTGTCCACCCCACACAGGATTGGAAGGGGTTAAATTGGTCCCCCTGGCCATCTAACTGCACAGACTGCACCTAGAGGAGGAGCCTGGGAGCATGGAATTGACTGGAAGCAGGCTCAGCTGGAGGGGTCTATATAAGACAGGAGCTAGCAACAGAGGGGGCTGCAGGGAAGTAGGCTGCAGTCACTCCCTGGGAGGAAGGAGGTGTGTTCAGGACTATGAAGAGTATTCCTCAGTTACTCTCTCGAAGGAGAGAGTTGAGATGCTGGCAAACCCATAGAAGGGGGAAGCAAGGAAAGTAGGAGAAGCCTCAGGGGAAAAGCAGCAAGGAATAGGCATGCTGACAGCTGGTGTTTAGAAGGACCCTGACCTGGAACCCAGAGTAGATGGATGGCCTCGGTTTTCCTACCAGCCACTGGGGATGTGGCACAGACCAATCAGAAGACAATGGGTTTCCCAGGACCTTTTGCTCTAAAAAGATTTTGTTACTCTCCAAAGAAGTGGGAACCAGGTATTTTCCTGGCTGGAGGGCCTAGTCATGAAGAGGAGGCTGCAGTTCTTGGAGTGAGAAGGGTCCACAGGATGAAAGACAGGATGGGTGACAAGAGATCTCCAGAGGAGGGTGCAGTGCCTGTCAGAGCTAATCCCCAGGATGACCAGAAGGAGGTGCCACTAGCAGTGACTGAACTCATCACAACCACATAAATCATTACACAGAAAGCATAGGAATAGAGATGGAGAGCAAATCTCTCAAGTTGCAGTCATTATGCCACTAATATAATCATGATAAGGAAACCAAATAGCCCTAGAAACATTTTAACTACTCCTCCCCTCACTGAAAACAACAGAGGAGATACTATAGTTGGTCAGCAAGAAGTTCAAGGGGCAATAGTAAAAAGTGGAGTGGTATATAACTTTCTTGTTCATCAAAATTTTGTTTTTGTTGAAATCTTCTAACCACAGCAGTTACTGCATTGAAACTCAATCTTTATTTGGGGCTTTGAGGCATTACTGTAACACAATAAATAAAACGAATGATTATAAATATTAAGTGTCCCTGCCAAATCAGAAAAGAACCCACAATCTTTAAAAAAAAAAAAAAAAAAAAAAAAGTATCGTTCTTAGATACAGAGAGAACAGAATTTAAATAAAATACTTAAAAAAAAAAAAAAAAAAAAAAAAAAAGCTGAGAAAGATCCATGGCAAAGGCTAGTAGTTGAAATGACAAATTTAAAACAAACCAAATTCACAGATTGGTGACCTAACCCTGATAAATCAGAACTAGACAAATTAATAGAAAAAAGCAATGCTTAATTCATAGTAAAAGAGATGCTGGGGCTCAAGCAAATTTTTTACATTCATAACTGATGCACAAATCCAGAGGTGCTGGGGCTATGAACTGCCAAGCCCACAGATGCCGGAGCTCAGCCTTGGCAAGACCTGGCACAAATTAAGTATTGGAAAAAAGGATACTCAGGTAAAAACAGTCAAAGGAACTAACCAAAGAAGAGAATAATCCAGATATCTCCTCTAATAGACACCAATCTGCCATCACATGAGTAGACCCCTCAGTTGAATAACAATAATAATATCTGCATTTTATCCAATAAAAATAGAAATTACTGCAGGAGCAAAGAGAGAGGAGAAATAAACAAGTCCAAATAAATGTAAACAAACCACTTGCCACAACTTCTCTGTCAAAACTGCAAGAAGCTTTTGACTCAATCTAGCACCCAGGACTGAACCTTAAATTCTTACAAAATGGAACTGGTGAGAAAATATATGACCTCATTAAATACATATACTAATCCATCAACTGGCATATAAATATAAGGAATATGGAAATAGAGGCTTTCAGGTTAAAAAAAAAGGGGGGGGGGAGGGAGAATAACCTTGTTTTGTAGGAATATTCATGTGGGAAATTTTTTCTTGTTCCCATGATCACAGTAAAAAATACAAACCAACATTTGTTTTGCTTAGGTCATCCAGCAAGAATAGAAACAAAACTATGTGACTGAGGTGCCAGTTACTAAGCTGGTATATTGAATTATCAATACTTATTACTTAAGGAAAGACTTGCAATAAACAGCGTGACACTTCTGCCAGGTGCCAATGGCAGAACCAAGGACCAAGTTCCAAATGTCTCTGGGTTCCTAAAAAAAACAACAAACAAACAAAAAACCCATTAATCTATGGCTTAAGCTCCCACCCAAAACTGTACTCTTATTTCTGGCTTTGGGAAAGAAACATGGACACCCCACCACCACCACACATACCCAGTATATATACTTGTATATTCATATAAGAAATTGAGAAATCCAAATCAATATATTAGCAGTTTGATCCATTCTTCTCTGTCTAAATGTCAAAAAATCCACTTTCTGGTAGAGTCAGTCTCAGCGGTAGTCAAAGACATCTGGAGATTGCTGTCCTATGTTGGTCTGCTCCAATCCTGAACGAACTGTTCAGTCAAGTCCCACGCCTAGGTGAAGTCACCAGTGCAGTTCAGTGATTTCTCACTGTTGACACTGCTGGTTCAGTCTGACCTTGGCATGGTGTTATCTCTGCTTTGCTCCTGCCTCTGCTGGTCCAGTCAGGCTTCACTGTAGAGTCACCTTTTTGCTTTACTGCTCAAGTTGGTCCTTGCTGTAGAGTCAGATCTGCTGCTGGTTCATTCAGTCCTCAGAGAGTCAGCTCTCTAACACCACTGGCTGGTCCAGTCAGGTTTCTCTATGGAGACAATTCTGGTCCACCATCACACTGGCCTAGGTGGACTCATCCCACAGAGTCCTCCACACAAAGCACATGATCAACAGACAGTGGAACCCAGAGCAAAACAGACCTCTGTTCCCAAGTTTAGACCTCCTACTCTATAGGACAGAGCACTTTTCCTTTCTTTTTGCTATGCCTTATCTTCATTAGGCAACTAAAGTTCATCTCTAAAACTTCTGTTAACATTCTTCTGAGATGAAATCTTGTACTTGAAAGTGCTCATCCTTAGCCAAGGCCAATCAATCACTTACCTGGCACCACATGTCTGTTTGTCCTGAAACCAGGATACTCCAGGAACCATATCCCTGTGTGTTAGCTTCAGCTTTCTCTAATCATGGTGACATCTCACCCAGGGCCTATTCTGTACAGTTTCTATGCTCTTTCTTTAGACAGTAAGGATACTGATTTATTATCACCTTTATACATAAAAAATTAAACAAATACCAACCAAAACTTAAATCTCAGTAGGTGGAATTATGGGTAAACAAAGTGTAAATGAGGCTGGCTACACATGACTTTTCCACTTCTCCCCAGTAAAGAGAGCAGGGAGCTCCATCTTCTAGATCTTCTGAACATGAGACTTGCCCACAGTTTGCCCACAACTCAGAATGATAATTTGTTTACATAAAACAGTCATTGATCAATTCTGAATAGCAAATAAGTATGTAAAAATGGCAGTCTATTGATGTCTAGGGTGAAATATTGGTCTTCTTGAAGTCATTAGGAGTTTTGCCATTGACTTCAATAAGGGCCGGGATTTCATCACTAGTGAATAAGAAAAAGGTCTAAATTCACCAAATAAATTGGATAATTCTGGAGTTGATTTTAACTGACAAATATGCTAATATTTTAATGGCTGATATATATATATAAGAGAACCTTGTGGAATCTAATGAATAAAGAGGGGGCAGAATGGGAACAAAGGAAGGTTATTAGTCTTAGAACTGAAGAAAAAAAAAAAGAACAGACCCAGACAGAGAATAGATGAGTCATGTAGAAAAGTCACAAAAGTTTGAGAGAAAGAAAGCCTTTTCAGGTTGCAACAGTTTTATGAACCAGTTATGAGTGTCTTCAGGCAACATAACAAAGAAATTAATATTAGCAGAGTAGTGTAGGAGTTGTTTACACTTGTCCAGAAAGAATACTGAGATTGCTTTCATTCTCTGCCATATAATTGTCATTTGAAGGAACAAGAAAGAATAGGCAACTGAGGACATCAAAATTAAAATTCACTTAAAAAGAACTTTATCTTCATTAATAAAAGGATGAAAACAATAGAAGCAAAATTTGCTTGGTCAGGAGGATAAGTCTATCTGAAAAACAGAAGCAGCTGAATCAAAACTGACAGCATTTGCTATGGGCCACATTTTGCTATGTTATACCAGTCTTATTCAGGGCTCAGGGTTGCAAAATGCTGAGCATTTTGGCCCTGATCTAGCAAAGCACTTAATCATATGCTTAATTTTGAGCATGTGTGCAGTCAATAGGAGACTTCAGTAGGCTTACTCATGTTGTTAAGTATATGGTTAAGTGTTTTGCTCGATCAGGGCCAGAGCACCCAGCACCTCATAACATCGAACCATATTATCATTAGAGAGACAGCATAGTTGAAATGACAGGGTACTGAACTGGAATATAGGAGACCAGTGGTAATTCTATTCCTAGCTGTACCAATGAACTGCTGTATGAATTTGGGATCATCATTTCATTGCTTTGTGCCTCACTTTTCCTCCTATCCTTTGTTTGACTTGTCTATTTAGGCTGTAAACTCTTCAGAGCAGGACAGTTTCTTAGTCTCGGTTGGTACACACCTACTACAAGGGGGTCTGACCTAAACTGAGACCTTTATGTTCTACTGTAACACAAGTAAAAAACATTAGCATTGACTGCACTTGAATTACTCCAGATTTACAGTGGTGTAACTCACAGCAGAATTCGGCTGAATGGGCCTGATTTTCAGATGTTCTGAACATCCACAACTCTATTGAAGTCAAAGGGAACTACGAGTGCTCAGTGCTTCTAAAAAGCAATCCCTTATATGTTTCTATGTCTTTGTTGAGGATGAGGGTGTTATGTCCAAGGTCAGTAGTACTGCGTAATGGAAATACTCCAGGCTAAGTCACCCAGTGGCGAGAGTCGGTGGTCACCTTGCCTCCTGGCTAGAGTCAGTGGCAATGTCATTTGACAGCAGGAGTCTGTGGCCACCTTGCCTAGCCGCTAGACTCAGTGGCAATGTTGCTCAACAGTGAGAGGCTGTGGCTGCCTCACCTCGTCATTAGAACCAGTGGTAATGTTGCCTAACAGCAAAAGTCAGTAGTTAAGGGGGTAAAGGGAACCGAGGTCCACTGTGCTGCACCAGGTCCCAACTCAAGGCCCTTCAAAATAAGGGTCCCATTACATGACCTAGGGACAGGCACCTTTACACCTGTTCCCTGGGTCACTTTATATCCCCTGCTTCTGTTCCTCTGTCTGTGCTACAACTCTGTCTTTGGGTTCCCCTTGGAATCCTCTGGGGTCACTGTCCAGAGCATCTTCCCCTATTGGCAGCAACTCATCATCCTCGGCCCTGCAACTGAAGGGCCAGCAGTGGCTTGACTGTGAGGCTCAGTGATTTTTCTGCAGGAGGCTGTAGCAACTAGACTGAGGCTTGGTCTACACTTACCTCGGCGATTCGGCGGCAGTCGACGGGAGTTACGCAAAGCACACAAAGAACTTGAGTAACTCCCGTCGACTTCTGTGCTTCTCTTCTACGTGCCGTCTTCACTGCACTGCGCCGATGGGAACTTGAGGAGGTGGTTTTAGTACGTCGACTTCTGGATTGACTGAGCAGGTCTTTACTAACCGCTCAGTTGATCCAGATAAATCGATCTGACGGCGGCGACTTTGCCACCATCAGTGTAGACATAGCCTGAGCTGAGTTGTTCCCTTTTGAATTCTCCCTCCATTGGGAGTGTGCCAGGCAGAAGTGAGAAGGCTTTAGTTCCTGTGTACAGAGCAAATTCTTATCCCTTGCCTCACCAGGATGGGGTTGGTACACCCTATCACATCTAGGTTTCCTCCCCATGCACCTAGTTTAAGTCAGTGCTAACTTCATTTACAGTAAGGCTGCTAACTCATAAATAAAATATAAAATCCTTTCAACTTGATAACTGAATAGCAGCAAAATGTACATTTTTTGAACAGATTCATTTCTTAAACAAGTATTAATTTCAGAGGGCCCCTGGCTTTATATGAAATATATTTAAGTCTAATACTTGGAGAATGTATTCATTATCAGTTTGGTTTTCTATTGCTTTCCCTCTTTTAAGCACCAGAGATGTATGCATTTAACAAGTCTATTTCTTTCCCAGTTATACATTTATGAATGCTTCAGTGTAGTCCTATACTTTGGTTAGTTGTACAGAAAGTACATCTTTTAAAATAGTTCCTTCCTTTAAAATGCATTCATTTGGGTGGATCCCGCTGTGGCAGAGTATATTACTAATATTAGACTAATGACAATACCATAGGCACAGACTCCTGTTTCCACCCACCATGCATATTTATGCCAGGAAAAAATAGCAAAGCAATTGAAGGCTTCAGAAGGCCACATGGTTCTTGTCAAGCTACAGAAGTGTGAAACAATAGAGTGCATTGTTTATTCTACAGTTCTGTACCTGCTGGTGTATTATTTAATTCTGCAATGTAATTGAGCAATGGCATGTGCAATATGTGGCCATTCTGTCCAACTAAACAAAACGCAACCCAGCTGCAGCAGCAAATCAACTTACTGTACATCATTACACTGAGTGGTATGTTCCCTTCTATTTGGACCTGATGTATTATATCCATTAGAAATTATTTAAGAAGTTGCCTGTGTATTAGCAAGAACATGCTAGACAAAATGGATATTCAATTTTCATTGTCCATCTGTTTTTAAGATTGTTACTGAGGAAGCAAATGTTCTACAATTTTAAGTCAATTATGGCTACTGCTTGTCTGGTACAGGATTTACATCTCTTTACATTAAAAATGCAAAGCAAATTTAAAAGGATAGGACATGCTGCAGCAGAACTAAGAAGAAAAGACCAAGCTCTTTTAACACATACAGATTCAGAACGAGTAACCATTTGGCAGAGGTGAGCATGGGTTGGCAACATAACTTGAGCCATATTTCAAAGACTAAATTGGAATCTTACCTCTGCAGGGCAAATGCAATGATCACAGTAAAGATCCTGAAAATCAATAACAAAATGAGGGGAGAAAGGGAAATTACACTGTACAACATATATCTTTTCTAAAGCCTCCTTTGTCTTCCTACCACAGAACTTTTTCTCACACAGAATCTTTCTTTTCTGTCTCTCACTGCCTTGTGCCTGATGGACACCTTAATTTCTCTCTCCCAGCCTGCCCATCTTTACAAGACTTAGGCTCTGTGGACAAAATACATCACTACCAGTTTTCTGTCTGGGTTGACTGAGGTCAAACTATTTGTTTTCACGCTGAAAGACGTAGACACAGAGTGAGTACAAGGAAGTAATCTGGATTTCATGGAAGTCTGGCACTGCAGTGAGAGGACTGCTCAGAGATTTTCTAAGCTGGATAGGCACATAAATTAGAGAAATAAGCACCTAACTGGGCAACTAATGTCCATGAAGTTTTCAAAAAATGGCTGAGGTGTAGGCAAGATAGCTGTGTGCATTGGGGACAGGGGCCCAGATCCACAAAGGGACTTTTAGGTCCCTACCCACAGAGCAGAATCCACAAACCATAAGCTGGGTAACAAGTCTCCCTATACAATGCATAGGGGGAGATAGGCACCTGAGAATGAAATCCACAAAAACAAGTTCACTAGGTGTGGAGCCATCTAACCTAGCCAAAAGCAGACACCAAGAGGTGGGTCCTAAACTCCACCCCTCTTAGGGATTCAGACAGGTAAATCTGGGCTAGAAGGAGACAACTGTCTCTATTTGCATTCCAGAGCTGATAGCCCTCTCCTATAGTTAGGCACTTATGCTGTTTCTTTCAAGAGCAGCAGCAGCAGCATACACCTAACCACATAAAGAGGCCAAGGGATGGGGAAGAAGGAGGCAGTAGCCTCCCTGATAATATTTGTTATGTTGAATTCCTTTTTATTGCTTGTATTCAGAGAGAGAAATCAGCACAAGGTCACAGAGAGAGATGCAACACAGTGAGCGTATTTATTGAACTAACTCTAAAAAACATCTAGGACTGGCTGAGCTATCCCCTAATAGTCTAACTCTATTGCTATGGCAACAAGCTAAGCTCTGTTGCTATGGCAACCTATGCAATTAGGCAAGAAACAAAATATACAGCATATTCCTCCCCCCTTAATGAAAACGCCCATTTAACAGAACAATCACTAAACTAGAGAATGAGGGTACACTGCCTCATTTCCCAGCTAAACCCAGGGGATTATTTTGCACTGTAATGTGGGTTTGCCCTAGGTAAAGATCTAGCTGTTGAGGAAGCCTTCTCTTTCTAGGTGGATTACGGTGGACTTCTGGTCTTCTTGCACCAGAAGGCGTTATTGGTGCGGATCTAACGATGGGCTCAGGACTCATAGCTCGAACAGATGAGGATGTTTTATCTGTTTAAACAGGTGAGGGGGCTGTATCTGCTGCAGAGGTGTATGGAGAAGGGGAGTCAGGAACAGGTGACTCTTGACTTGATGATATCTGACCTGTAATGGTGAGGTGAGGCAGTTCAACTGGAGATGTGTCCTTGGGACATGTATGACCTGGTAACAACTGATCTACATGCCACCGCCAGGTGAGATCATCTGCAGTCTGGACAGTGTAGGAAACAGGTTCTGTTTGCACGATGACTGTAGCAGGGATCCATTTAGCTCCAGAAGCTTAGTTCTGAAATAGGACAGGCTGTTCAAGACTAAAGGTTCATTCTTTTACTCTGTGTGCACGTCTGATTACTTGGTTTTGCTGTTGATGTTGTACAACTTGTCGTTCTTTGGCAGGTTTCAATAGATCAAAGCAAGTGTGCAGCTGACATCCCATCATTAGAAAAGCTGGCGACTCTTTGGTCGTAGCATGAGATGTGTTTCTGTAGGATAGCAAGAAGGTGTCCAGATACTTTTGAATGGACAAATGTCCCCTTGCAGATCTTAAAACTTGTTTCATGGTCTGCAGAAACCTTTCAGCTACTCCATTGGTGGATGGATGATACGGTGCTGAAGTGATGTGATGTATCCCATTTGCTTTCATAAAATTTTCAAACTCCTGAGAGAAAAACTGTGCTCCGTTGTCATTCACAAGTTGTTCTGGCAGACCGAAACAACTAAAGATTTCATGAAGTTTCTGGATAGTACTTTATTCAATAGTGGATGGCACTACAGAGGCTTCTGGCCATTTACATTGGGCATCTACAACAACCAGGAACATGCTTCCTTTAAATGAGCCTGCAAAATCAACGTGAATGCATTGCCATGAGTTTTCAGGCCAGTCCCATGGGTGTAGGGGCACCAACTGAAGTACGTTCCTCACACTCTCACATGAAGTACAAGCTGTTGCTTTCTCTTCAATAGCACTGTCCAGGCCAGGCCACCAAAATTAGCTTCATGCAATTTCTTCTATGCGCACTATTCAACAATCACCTGCATGTAACTATTCTAACATCTGTGATCTCAGTAATGGTGGAATAATGATGCACATTCCCCACAACAAGCAACCAGAATGGATTGATAACTCCATCCTCCTGGACATGTAGAAGGAAGAAGGTAGTGTGAGACCTGATAGCCCCGTAGAGATGTTCCATGCATCACTAGGTCCATAACTTGGGACAGGACTGGATCAACACGAGTTGCCTTCTTTACATGAGAAGCAGTGATGGGTGTGTTCTCTACCTGTTCAAAGTAGAAGATTTCTTTCTGGCCAGTATCTTGACTGGTATCTTTAACTGGTAAAGGCAGCCTTGAGAGACCATCTGCATTGCAGTGCAGAGTGGATTTCTGATATTTGATCTCATAGATGTGTGCGGAAAGCAACAATGACCATCATTGCATATGACTAGCAGCCAATGATGGAATGCCTGTACGTGGTCCAAAACCTGATGTTAGAGGTCGATGGGCAGTGAGAAGTATGAACTTCTGTCCAAACAGGTACTAGTGAAATTTCCGAATTCCAAAAACGATTCTCAGTGTTTCAAGTTCAATTTAGGCATAGTTAGTTTCTGTTTTGCTTAAGGTGCATGGGGCAAAAGCAACGTATCTCTCCTCTCCTGAAGGCATAACGCATAACACAACCGCTTCCACTCCAGAAGGAGAGGCATCACAGTCCAACTGTAGAGGTAAGGATGGATCAAAATGCATCAGAAGCTCTGAATTTAGCAGTTCATGTTTAGCCTTGTTAAATGCAACATCACAGGCTTTAGTCCATTTCCAGACCTTGTTGTGGCCAAGGAGTTCATGTAGTGGTTTTAGTAGTGTTGCTAACTGTGGAATAAACTTCCCATAATTGTTCAATAGACCTCAGAAAGAATGAAGTTGGCTTACGTTTTGAGGAGGTGGAGCTTCCACAATAGCTTTGACTTTTGCAGAACCTTATGCAGGCCAGTAGCATCTATGATATGTCCCAAATATTCAACAGAGGGCTGGAAGAATTCACATTTGTGTTTGCGGACTCATAGGCCATACTCTTCCAGTCTTTGTAGGGCAGCCTCCAAGTTCTTAAGGTGATCTTCCTCATTCTTGCCAGTGACCAGGATGTCATCAAGATAGCACTTTACTCCTGGCAAGTCACTCAAGATCTGGTCCATAGCCCTCTGGAACAAATCTGGAGCAGACATTATTCCGAAGGACAAGCGACAGTATCGGTACAGCCCTTTCTGTGTCATGATAGTCAACAGCAATTGGGACTTCTCATCGACATGCATTTGTAAATATGTCTGACTCAGATCAATCTTGCTGAACTTTTGTCCACCAGCCAAGACAGAGAAGAGGTCATTGATGTGGGGAAGAGGGTATTACTCTGCACACAACACCGGGTTAACAATGACCTTAAAATCCCCACAAATCTGAATGGAGCCATTTTTCTTCAGTACTGGAACAATCGGCTCTGGGTAACTGGTACTAGGACTCCATTTTTGACCAGGCACTCCAGGTCTGCTTCAACCTTTGGCCTGATGTCATATGGCACAGTTCTGGCTTTGGTTGGCTGTCAGGCTTAATGTTCAATTTCACAGTGATTCCCTTCATACTTCCTAGGTCCTCTCCAATAACAGCAGCATGTTTCTTTAATACAGCTGTCAGACTTGTTTCTTCTTTAACCATCCTGTGCACTTCTGCCCAGTTCAGCTGGATCTTCCTAAGCCATAACCTTCCCATTAAGGTTGGGTAATTGCCTTCCACCACAAACAGTGGCATTTTAGCAGTCTGTCCATTGAGCTCCATCTTAACATCAGTAGTGCCCAACATGGGTAGAGCTTCTCCAGTGTTTGTCTTCCGAACAATTTTTGTCGGTAGTTTCTCCTTATGTATAGTGTCTGAGACCAGCGAAACTGCTGTGCTGGTGTCCAGTTCCATGTGTACAGGTTTACCTTCCAACAGTGGGTTACCCAGTATTCATGTGAGCTAACTGTCATGGACAAGACATGGAGTGGCACTTCTTCTTCTGATTGGGTGTCACTTTGATCAAGCAGAGTCTGCTGTACTGCATGCAGATTTTCCTTTTTGTTCCGAGAAACAGCAGGCTTCTTTTTCTCCAGTTTGCCTGTTCTGTTTGACTCTTCTTTCTTTTGTCTACAGGCATGCTCACTGTGTCCCTTTTTGCCACATTGTTGACACACTAAGTCTTTACACCAGCATTCTGAAGCATGCTGACCCAGCTTTCCACAGAGGTAACATTCCCGGCTCCCCACTGTCTTGTGGGTAGGTTCTTGTGACACCTTATGCACTGTGGTCAATACACTGAGCTGTTGGGCTTCCTTTGTGGCCAGCTTCATAGAGATTGCAATTTCAGTGCCAGGTGTGATGGGCCTCTGTGAATAGGCACTTCTGTATTGCTTCATTGTGCAGATTACACAGTAACCTGTCAAGCAGGGTGTCATTTAACACATCATTAGGTTCTCAGTGCTCAGCAAGCTTCTTCAGAGCTGCTACAAATTGCACGGTTGGTTCATCTTTTTCTTGATTCCTTTTGTGGAACCTAAATCTATCAGTAATTACCAGCAGTTTTGGAGAAAAATGTGCCTCCAGGATTTTCACGATGTCACTAAGATTTTGTCTCTTGCTTATCAGGGTGCAGTAAGCTGCACAATAAATTATAAGATTTAGGTCCTACAACACTTAAGAAAATGGTCACCTTCTTTGCATTTGTAATTTTCTTTGCAATAACTAAAAGCTGAAAGCACTCAGTATATGAGTTCCAATACTCTAGAGTCGCATCAAAAGCCCCAGGGGCCCTGTAAATGTAGCCATTGCTGCCCATCTTTTTTTTTTCTTTCTTTCTTTCTCTTGTCTTTTAGTGTCTTTTATTCATGTGTGTTGGGGTCATTCACACACAATTTCTGGTGATTCCCATTCACTAGCACCACTTTGTTTCTATCTGCTTCACTTCGGTTAGAACAAAACAGAGCCTGTTTTACTTTCAGTTTGAAACATCAGTGTAAATAGCCCAGCCCCCAAAACACCAAAAAGGTTTATTTTTACATTGACTTTTACTTTTTTTTGCTTGCGCAGCACTGGCTGATCCCATTCTCTGTCAACACTCTTGTTATGTTTAATTCCTTTTTATTGCTTATATTCAGAGAGAGAAATCAGCACAGAATCACAGAGAGACGCAACACAGGGAGTGTTTTTATTGAACTAACACTAAAAATCAGCCAGGAGTGGCTGAGCTGTCCCCTAATAGTCTAACTCTATTGCTATGGCAAGAAGCTAAGCTCTGTTGCTATGGCAACCTAGGCAATTAGGCAAGACACAAAATACACAACAGCATTTAGCTCAGATGTTAGGAAACTCAGCCCAGATGTGGAAAACCCTGCTTTTAATTCCCCCCTGCCTCCCCTCAGTCTGAGGAGAAGGGATTTGAACAGGGGTTTCTTATTTCTCAGGTGAGTCATTCTCATAGAGTCATTCTCACTCTCTTTCTGGCCCAATGAGTATTTAATTATTTATATTTATTAAATATACATTTAAATTAAATAAAATTAAATTATTAAATTAAACTGGAATGGCTTCAACAGGAAAGAATGAGAGCCCCACCTCAGAATATCTCATAGTCCAGTGGCTATGGCACTTGTGTTGGAGATGAGAAAGCCCTATACAAATCTCTTTGCCTAATCAGGCTGAGGTGGGACTTGAACTGAGTATCTCCCATGCGAGTTCCCCAGTTGATGGGTTAAAGGTTATAAGGGAGTCAACCTTCTTTCACCCCTTCACCCTGATACTCTTGGCCATTTTGCATGCAGATAGGCATGTTCAGAGTCAGACCCACTGGGTTCTTCTGACCCATAGAGCCTCTGGCAACTGTCTCTTTTTGTTGTGATCTGTGCTCCACTCACTGTCTAATAGCCTGCTGAGCCAGGGGAAAATGTATTGGTTGGATGTGGCAGAATGCTTCTGTCTGGAAGTGAGGCCTGTGACCATCTTTGGAGTCGGGCAACACAATCTGAGAATCTCTGAACTAGACCACAACACTTCAAGAGCCCACTAGCATTTAAGATCTGTCTTATGTTGGAGGCCCAGTGCAATTTGAGTTGCTTGACTACTGTCTGTATCATTGTATCAACATCTTACTGTACCTATTCTGCAAAGAATTATGATTTAATATGGACAATTACCCCCCATTGTGTATTTGGTAAAGACACAGAACCAACATTTCAAATGAAGGTTTACTATATTTTTGCATGTATGAGATTTAGGCACACAAACACCTCATTATGTAAATCAGCATTGTGAGATTAAGCTGGATGTATGCAGAAATGGAGGCAAACCTTTTGTGACACATTGGAAAATTTGGCCCTAAAATGCTTAAATTATCCTGCAGCTCAGAAATAACTGATCCAGAGAAAGAAGACCCCAATTCAGCAGTCCATCTCTAGTCAACAAAGCACTTAAGCACACACTTAGCCTGACTTCACTGACATTTAAGCATGTGCTTAAATGCCTTGTTGAATCAGAGCCTAAGAAACAAATTTCTGGCTTCTCAGAATGTACATTGACTTTACTTGTGAAGCAGAATCTCTATTTATCCCCAGTCAAGACACTGGATCAGATCTTATCTATATTGAAAAATAATCTAGAATTCGCAGGAAAAAAGTAAGACCAGACAAAGGGAGCTGCAGAAATAAATCTTGCTAGCAGCAAAGCTTGTAATTTGATTGTGTATATTGCAAGGAGGCAAGAAATCCATTATGGCAACAATATGATTATGTTCTATCCTGAGGTAAGCAACTTAAATAAAAAAAGGAAGATGAGGGCATTTCAATGAAGAATACACAAAAAGAACCCTAGTTAACCTTGTATCTGTATCCAATTGTATCTGACCAAACTAAGGATACAGCCCCTGGTTTGTGTTTGAGGGAGGCATTATTTCTGTGAAACTGCTGAGACTGGGAAGTTCTCAATTGTTCTATTTTGCATAATTCTCTAGGAATTTTATTTTAACAGTATATAATCTTAAAGTAAAAGACAATAGACTCTTTTCTTCCATATATCATACTTCTTTCTCCATATAATTAAAGTGATTGAGTAATTAAGTACTACCTATTGCTATCTGTATCCATATTCTGTTTTTTTAAGTACTTACCTTTAATGGGTAATCTAACCCATTAATTTGAACTGAGAAGTATATTTTTATTTTAATATATGCTGTAATTCAATTTTACTGATAACTACTTGTACTCATTCAACTATATGGATCAAAAATGAATTTGCAAAAGCCAGATGTCATTGGTACTAATGTGCTTGCCTCTTGATTATACCAATCAGTGAGCTTTTGGTTGAATAGGTCATATCAGAAATGACTGCTTTCATTTTTCAAAGGAAGAAAGAATTTTGTGCCTGAGTGTAGTTCAACTGACAGTAAAGCTTTTTACATCTTGTGGGGGTGCTAATTAGTGCCAGTTATAAGTTCATTGGTCTACCTGCGCATTGAAATGCCTAGTAAATGGAGATTTTTGCTTATATGCTCATATCTGATTTGGGAACCTCATTTTTTCTTTGTTATTTTAAATGAACGTACCCATTCATTTGGACATAATGATTAAATAGGGCTATTCATATGGATTTGTATACCAGAATTTCACCATACTGCAGTATTATAGTTGTATATTGGTATATATTTAGTTACTATACTGTCATTTTACTTCTAGAACATCTGTAGCTTTTTAATTATATGCATGGCATAACAGAGCTGGGAGGCTAGGCTGATTAATAACAAAGATTCTCAGGGCATAGCTGGCAATTAAAGATGAATCAGGCTGGAAAATGATTTCAGCCATGGATTCTGTAAGGTATGTGAATGTTATTTTCAAAAAGTTATTTTTTTAATCTCAAAGCTTTAGGAAACCCACAACTTTTGAGGCTTGTGACTCATATTGACTGCTTAGATGACATACAAACATGTTCTATGGTGGTTTACAGCCCATACAAATTCACTGATAAACTCTGTGCAAATTTGTGGGGAAGTCAGTGTTGAATTTGGTCTTTAGCTATTCAAATAACCAATATACCAAAACTGCTGCCCTAAATTAGTAAAATGATTGGTAATTTATCAGTTTCAAAAGTCCTGAAGACTGATGTCTTTAAAACAAACATCTGTAATACTTTCAAAATTAGCTAAGTCTGTTCTTGATGTGCATCCTTATGGATCACACACAAGGCCACTTGAGTGTTAAGTTCGCTTCTGAGATGTTTTTTCTTCAACCCATGGAATAAATTTCTTCTTAAACTGAAACAACTTCATTATAACTTTCATAAACTTGAACCCAAAATATTTCAACTATTATGGTTTTCTCTATATTTTATATAATTTATTAGTGGTGAGAAAATGTGAATATTGTTTACAACACAGTGCGTATAAATACAGGTGCTTCAGAGCAGAGACTGAGCTTGGAGTTTTCAGGATTCATAAAACGTGTTTGCTTGAGAATTGAGCTCTACATCACATGCATGATACATGAGAAGGAATATTGTAATGTAGTTCTGAAAGGTACTTCACCATGTCCATATTTTATTTAATTAGTGTAGATTAGGGTCTTCTAATTTATTTCTTTATATAATTATTCTCTTTCTTCACATGATTGTATTTAACAGGACTATAACTAGGAGTAATGGCATGACATTAAGAAAGGGAAAATTTAGACTGAATGTCAGGAAAACCTTCCTGACATGGAATCTATTAAATTTTAGAAGCGTCTCCCAGAGTAAATGGCAGAAACTCTTTATCTTGTGACATTCAAAACTTGAAACTTGACAAAGCACCAGTAGTGCAGGGAACAGATTTGCATTGGCAAAGAGATGGAATGAATGTATGCCTTAAATGGGCTATCCCATCTCTAACTTTCATGATTCTGTAAAGAAAATTATTATCCATGTGAATAACCCTGTCACAATTTTCCATTCTGGTGAGTGAACACGCCTAATTTTTAGTCCAACTAATAAAAGACTTATTCATTTTCAGATATGTTTTAGTCATTCATCATCAGCATTATGTATGATTTGCTGCAACATTTCTCTCTCTGCCATTTTATGGGGCGCAATTATGAGATCAATTTTGAGACCAATATATATTGTTTACATAGAAATATAGGATTTGCCATTGGAAAAGATCAATGGTCCACTGAGTTCAATATCCTGCCTCTGGCCATATTCAATAACAAGATCCTTCAAAGGAAGGGCAGAGGGGACAAAGAATCTAACCATTTTCAGTGCTATTACACAGTAGAAAAGTTTCCAATCTAACAGCTGAGATGATCAGTTTATACTTTTAACTCTGAAATTTGACTACCCTTTTCATAACACGCACAAGTATCACTGTTACTACAGATCATAAAATTATCCAGCCCTTTTGTAAATCCATATACACATGTGCATTTGTAATCTATAATCTCTGACCATAAATTCCACAGGCTGTCTACACACCATATTGAAAAAATATTTCCTTTTATTTGATCTAAATGTATCTTTCATTAATTTCACCAGAATATTGTTCTTTTATTTTAAGACAGAAGGAAAAGATCAATTTTTAAGAAAGTCCTGATTTAAGACAGTGTCCCTATTTAGGACACCATTAAAGCATGTTCTTATTTTCAATGACACTTAGAATATGTTTAAAGCTGAGCACATTTTTCACTGCAGTCCTCATTAAGAATGGACTTTAGCATGTATTTAAGTGCTTTTCTTAGTTCAGGACTTCAAGGCCTTCAGGCTTTAGTATCTATATCTCTTTCTATCTTGTTTTGTTTAGAAAACAGAGGTGGCCCAGTCCCAAACTGAGATATACAAATGAAATTAAGCCATAGGCAAGTTGCAATTCTGACACCATAGGCCTGCATTTTCTTCAGAGTGACAAATACTTATTAATTTTCTTTGATATTTATTTTCTGTTTAATTCTCCACTCACTCATACTGGTGGCAATTTGCTGTGCTTGTAGACTCAAAGATTATGAGGCCAGAAGGGACCATTATAATAACTTAGTTTGATCTCCTGCTATAACACAGGCCAAAAAAATCTCTACAGATAATTTCTGCATCAAGCCGGTAACTTCTCTTTGATTTATAGCACATCTTTCAGAAAGATATCCTGTCTTGACTTAAAGGCTGTAAATGATGGAGAAAACACCACTTCCTTAGCAAAGTTGTTCCCATGGTTAATTGTCCTCATTTGAAAAAGTTGCTCTTTACTTCTATAGTCTGAATTTGTCTAATTTCAGCTTCCAACCATTGGATCTCATTTGCCTTTTTCTCTTAAACCGCTGCCTATCAAAAATCTCTTCCCAATGTAGGTACTTGTAGATTATAATAAGGTCACTTCTTAACCCATTTATTGTGCACAGGTTTAAATGAGTACACAAGATGCAAGGCATGGGAAATCCAGGTTTTTGTCATCTTACTTTACTCCTTCATCTTTCCCCAAAACACACACTCAGAACATCCTGTTACTGTTTATTGCACACTCCATGGTTTCATCTACACTAATGACTGTACACATATCCATGCATGTGGTTATGCCACAACCCCTTAAAGTAGGGGGCAACTAAGCTAGCATGCCTGAAGGGTGTGGATACATACATTCCTCAGGCTGTAGCATAGCCCATACCCATGCCAGTATACTGTGTGGATGGGGTTAAGAGGCATGTACCAGGTTTTGAGTTTCAGTGGTCCTCAACTCGCATTCCCACAGTACAGTAGGCCATTTTCTGCCTGACACTTCCATTCTATAAAAATCCCTGTCTTCCATTTTTACAGGTAGTACTGAGCTGTACTGACAACATCAGAACAGCTATCTGCTGTACTCTTTTGATCAGTATAGGCAAACATGGATCTGCTGGGATCCCCTTCGAGACCTGTCCATTTGGCTTATCCAGAACACGTCATCCAGTTCGGGTGGAACACTTCATCCAGTTATCTTGCCTAGGTGCAGGAGGTTTAGGTACCAGGTGATTCCACAATTCCAATTCATATCACACACACCACAGTTTATATATATCATTCTTAACTACTAATATCTATACTTCTTGAATGTAAAGGCTAATCATTTTGCAGATTGCATATGGACCAATCACTTTGTAGATTGCATAAGGCAAGTCTATCAGTTCAGCGTGTTTCTGCTTACTTTGTTTATTATAAACATACACACAATACTTAGTTTCTGCCTACCTTATTTACAATAAACATTCACAATAGTTAGTTTCAGCAATTACTTGCTTGGGCATCTTTTGTCTTTACTTGAGCCTGCTCGTGTCAGATAAGCCAGCCCTACAGGATCATGCTCCAAGAGCAGACGCTTGGCCCGCTGACCACAGCTGAGTGCTGATCAATCTGTGGTCAGAGTACACCATCCTCCACAACTTTTCTTGGAGAGGCAGGAACATTCACCTCTACCTGGAAATTTTATGAAGGCTGGAGCAAGTGAGCACTGAGCAGACTCTAACCTAGTGCCAGCAACACAAAGATTCAAACAGTTGCTCTGGAAAGATGCATTGTACATGGCCCTTCTACAACAAGCTTGACTGACTTCTGTCAAGAGATCCTGGCACAGAGTCTGAAAAGGCTCAAGACCCTTTCCTCAGTACTGTCTGCCCCTTTGTACAATGGGATGCTGATGAGGATAGGGCAAGGAGGCAGTGGGGACCACCAAGGAAGCCCCAGAGTTAAAAAAAGCATGTGATTCTGCACCTCTACTCAGAGGAGCCAGTTGAGGAAGCCCCTGATAAACCTGAGGACTCCAAGCTGCGGCTGATAAATTACAAAGGACCCCATCTTCTCCACCAATATCCCCTCTTGTTATGATGCTACATTCCTGATTTTAATCTCAGCCCCTTCACAGCCCCACCCCAAAATGGTTCCTGAGCAGGACACAGCTATAAATCAAGGATTTAATTGCTTTTTCATGAACCACTATTATGCATTTGACAGAAGCTATAAAACAGATTATTCAGGAACAATCACTGTGTTTGTGTCTGTGCATTTCTTGACCAGCATGCAAGCAATAATGGTCCCAGGACCATGTGGACTGAGGAAAGAGAGAAGGTGGGTTTAGAAAGTTTCTGGTTGGTGATGGGAGAGTTGTTGAAAACTTCTTGTTTGTCCATAGTTAGCAACAACTGTCTTTTGTCCCTACAAAGTTTCACTGCCTCTCCCATTTTTCCTGCCTCCTGATCTTACCGGTCCCCTTACAAATCGGAATCACACATAATGGGAGTACTGGATTAGGTCTAGGAAGGAATAAGGAACACTGGTTATCTGAGGTAAAGTTAGTCTTAGCAGTCCTTTCTCCCTTGGGAGATTACAAAATGTGTTACTGTCTCTGTCTGTGGTGTCTGGCTTCTCTCCTCAATGAGCCATGCTACACAAGCCAGGGGAAATGAGATTGGGAAAAGGATCTAATCTGGTAGTTGAATAAATCCAGGATGGTATCCCTTTACATTGGAGAGTCAAGGGGCTCGTGGTGTGGACCTGAAACTTCAGGGAATGAAATAAAGTTGTGGTGTGTCTTTCTTTCCCTGTCCATTTTACAGTTGTTAGGCAGACACTGGCACAGGATTTTTGGTGATGCCAGGGAAGGTGGTGGGCGGTTTTCTTGTTTGCATCTCCCTTTGCTTGTACACTTAATCAGCTAGCTGAGAATATAGTCAATTTCCTGTTAAATTGCCTCACCGTCCTGTAAACATATTTCAGCAAATTTCTGGTGTAGCAGAAATGCCCGCTGGGTCCGGCGGTTCAAGGACAGTGCAACTCTGCTTCGTCCACCTTCATAGCTGACCAAACTCCTTCATTCAGCTATATGTAGAGAAGTGACAATTAGCAGAAACATTCCTCTGGCACAGGTTGCTGGATCTTCTGCACAGGACTGGAAAGTCACCTCTTTTTTCCATTCTGTACCTTGAAAACTTATGTTCTCCAAATGTTGGCCAGCCTTTAAAAAAAGAAATTGATAGCTGGTAACGTAGCCCTTGGAAGAACAATTTCTCTCCCTCTGCCCCACCACAACTTGAACCACTATGAACATTTATATTAAAAAAGCTATATTTGTACATGTACTTTACCATTAATAGCCTCTGTTCCTTCCCTGTGGGCTGCAAAGATTGTCTGAGATCCGAGGATAGTCAAACAGTCTCATTTCTGGAATGCTGAAAAGGATTAATATTGTGGCCTTCCACAGCAGGTGGGAGAATTTCTTGGCTTCTTCCAAAGGAAATTATATATATATATATATATATATATATAATATTATATTATATATATATACACACAATGTTAACTTTGTCTTTGAGTTGGAAGGCCCTTCAGCTGCCAAGAGAGAAAACATTCTACCAGGAGGGCAGGAGCAGCACCTCAGAGATAGCAGAGGCAGACAGAGAAGGACCCTGGAGGTCCTGCTCATTGGCATAGACAGGAAGAACCAGAAGCAGTTTGAATTGTTCAGGGTATGGGAGGATTAGGCTTTCTAGCAGCAAGAGACACTGATGAATCAGTTCATGGAGCAGGAGATATATTACAGGAAATGAGGGCATACCTTAATGGAGAAGATCATAAAACTGGTTGACAAATGAGTTTGGGGTCACCTACTGCTGTGGCTAATTCACCAATTCACCTCTTCATGAACTGCAACCACCTCTTCCTCCGGCTGCTGCCCAAGGTGCTGCTGAAGCAGAAGACCCAACATCCCCAAGAACTGGGAGAAGCCTACAGGACTACACCTTGCACTGGTATCTGAAACCCCAGCGAGCAGGCCGAGGGCACTATGAAGTTGTGGGAGTCCCTGAGGCTAATCAATGGCCCACTCCCCACACTCTGTGCAGGAGACATCCCCAGTTGTCCCTAAGAACAATTTTCCCCAGATTTCCCCCCCTTGACAGGGAGTGGGGCAAGGGTAAAGAGACAGCTTCAGAGATGTTAACATTTGGCTGTTGTTCACGGAATCAGTGCTGTTATGTTTTGTTTTTTTACATCCCTTTCAAAAATATTTCAATTGCATGTTCCATATAATACATTTAATAAAAGTTATAGTTTCTATTGCATTTATGTATGATGTCCTATGTATGATGAATGTAAGATGTTGTCAGGTTCAGGATTGGGCTCCACAATTCACAGCACATGAACAAGAATGGTGTAACTGGCTGGTGCCATCATATTGCTTGCACATTTCTGTCTGTCTCATACCCAGGACTTTTTCTCCTTCCCTTCCTCCCCTTCCCCGCTCCCCTGTTAAGAAATATGCCAAGTCCTGAAGCTATATGTGAAGGCTGAGGAAAATGAAGTTAGTGTGATGTGTTTACAGAAAGCACTACTAGTTCTAAAAGCAGCAGAACTCACAACAAATGGGTAGATAAATGTCTTTATGGCTTGGTTCAAATGTAGAAAATCAAAACACATTTCATGTAACAATACAGTCATTTGCCACTGCCCAGTGTTTAAACAGTCCTTCCCCTGCATCCCCAACCTTGACCAGTTCCGACCATAACAACTGGTAAATGCAGTTTAGACTGAAAAGGAGGACTAAAAAAAAAGAATGAGTGCACCAGCCCCAAAAGCAAATGTTAATATGGTCATTAAGAGACAATGAGAGTTAACAAAGGTTTGTAAACAAGTGTGAACAGTTAAGGCAAAAGTATTGCACAATGATCCCATTATAACTTGGCCATCTTTTACATCACAAACCCAATACTAAAATAACAACCCAATGGATGTGGCCTATTATAGTTGTCTGCAATGTGTGAATTTTCACAGGAATGAATAGCTAATAACCATCAGCTACAGAGGAACAAAAACCCTCACAAAACTATTTAGCCCCACAAGTATGTGCTGATGTTCTCTCATGTGCTTTTTCAGCAACTGCACAAGTGTGAAAGTGTCCGTCAGCACAGGTAAATGTAACAGCAGCAAAGCAGAGAATGAGAAGATGTGTGCACATGTGGCATCCCTCCGGACAAGTGTCCACATAGATGGGATCTGGCTGCCTGTACAGTGTTTGGAAACCAGACTTATCCTGAGCCCACTCTGGACAGAAGTATTCCCTTTTACCCTCACAAATGTTATGGATTCTGCAGCAGGTGACAATTAGGCAAAAGCATTGACCCTGTTCAAATCCAGACAACTTCTGTCAGCAAATCCAAAAACATATCAGCCTACCAGATCCACACATTACAACCAAATGGCCACCCTGCAATTACTCAGTTTGTAACTGAATTCTCTTTTCCCAGGGTCACTGATGTCAAGGTATAGTACATGGGCTAAGTTAGGAAGGGAATGCAGGGTCCCCCAAAATAACAATTGGCAGAGACACAACATAAAGAAACATATTGTTTCTGGGAAAAATAATCCCTTTTTCCTCCTTCAGATACAATCCCAATTCCTCAATAACCTGGTATCATGATCCTTCCAATGTTTCCACCACGGGTATTCATGAATCTATCTCTCTGGTCTACTAAGCCTTGCAGAATGAGCAAATACTAGTCTTTTTAGTTACATAAACACTTTTCCTTTTTGGTAAGCAAAGTATTGGGATGATCCCCTGCATGGTTCAGAAACCCCATCCTCTGAAATCCAGCTATTTATTTCTGGAACTTTATGTATGGTAGCCACCCATGGGTAGATTAGTGTTAACTGCCTTGCAAAACTGCACAACTACAACTCTACAGTGGACTTTCCAACCCCCAGCTGGTTTTCAACTGACCAGTAGCTCTCTGATATTGCCAGCTTCCATAGGGCAATAACATCCCACTTCTGCAAAGGCATGGCTGAAATGAATGTTCTGAGCCTGACATTTTGGTACCAGCTCTTCACACATCTCTGTGAAGGTCTGTTTGCTCACTTGGAAATGTTGAAGCTACTGCTGGTCATCCCGAGCTTCCAAAATGGTGTGATCTCACCACTCCATGCTGGTTCTCCTGCATCAGAAGAAATGATCCACTCATGGCCCTACTGAGGTAATACCAGCATTTGCCATAACTGTTCCATGGGAGCCAGAATGAAATGTCATTCCCTCCCAAGGTCAGCCATCCTTGGTGTGTCAAAAAGTTCTGTCCAAATTCCATGTTCATCTCACTGATCACCAACTCCAATGCATAAACATCTGTCCCGCTATATGAAATAGGAGCAGAACCAGATCATCATCCCTTTGTTCCTTGTCTTCCACCCAGTTTGGCAGGATGGAGATGCGGGCAGCAACTGCCACTGGCAAATCTGTGAAAGCCAGGGACAATACCAACACCACACAACAAAGCAATTCCTAGAATGTCTCCCTGAGGCACACAGAACTGTGGAATGCCACCCATGAAGTGGTAGCACTACCAGTGCTTAACAGTGGCAGTGTGTTCACAGATACAGGCATGTACACAGTGTTATACCTGAGTCCAGCACAGCATATGTGGACACTCAGCATAGATATAGGGAACATGCTCAAGCATGGTCTAGGTCTAGTATCTGAACATGCACACCAATGTAGACATAGACCATGATATACAAGAGCTATACATAGGCCACGTCTGCTCTACAGAATTCTTCCAGCATAACTATGTTGGTTAGGGATGTGGAGAGTTGTGAATCCTGACTGACATAGCTGTGCCAACAAAAGCCCCTAGGCCTACACACAGTTATTCTGGCAAACCTGCTCTTTAGCCACTATAGTTTATTTGTCTAGTGGGGGTGGAATAAGCTATGTCAGTAATATTTCAGCTATACTAGTATAAACTGCATCCAACAAGAAGCAATTTGTTGGTATAGTGTACTGGTATATCTATACTGGCACAGCTCTCCTAATATAGATATGGCCTTAGAAAAAAAGTTTGGACAATTACAAAATAAAGATAACTTTGGATCAAAGAAATCCATCTTTCCATGAAAAAACAGAAAATGGAAGATGTAATGTATTTGAATTTAAAAAAAATATTTCAAGCAACATTTCAAAATCAATTCAAAATATCTTGGGGAAACTGAAATCTGGCAGACAAAGGATAATAAAAAACAAAAACAACACGGCACTAAAGGGAGGCATCTAATGTAAGTGCAGAGACTAGTATTAGACCTACTCTTCTTTAACAACTAATTTATTTTGAAAGAGGGAATAAACTGCATGTTAATAAAAAAGAGATGCTGACAGGAGTTGCAGGTAAACAGTAAGGATAGAGAAATAACACAATGGGATATCAAGAGATTAGAAAAATGGGCAGAAAAATAAAGTGATATATTTGACTTAAAAAGAAGCAACTAAATGCATCTATGGAAATATTATCCAACACAGCTATTTAGTTGGAAGCAAATCCTGAAAAGACGTGATCTGGGGTTGAGAGTGGACAGCAGACAGACATGAGTTTGCAATGTGATATGGGAATAAAATAGTCCAGTGAAATTTTAGACAGCAAACACAAAGTCAACATAACATAAAACAGGGAGGTAACAGTCCCTGTATGATTTTAATGACTGCAACTGGATATTTTATCAATGATTAGGGAGCTGGAAGGACTGACTTAGGAGGAAAGAATGAAAGAGCTAAAGCCAAAGGGTCAGATCTTCAGCTGGTATACATGAGCATAGTTCCATTGATTTAAATGATGCTGTGCTCACTTATGCCAGTTGTTGATTTAGCAAGTATGTATTGCTTGGTTAATGAAGAGATGTGAAACTAGTCAACAAATAACTGAACGATACAATTGCTACAAGAGGTGGAAAAATGGCTGTGTGGTTAAGATCATCCCATGGGATTTAGGTGATCCTGGTTCAATTCCCAGCTCTATCACAGACTGCCTATGTGACTTCAGACAAGCCATTTAATTCCTCTGTGATTCAGTTTCCTATCTATAAAATAGAGACAGTAATACTTCTGTCTAGTTTATTTAGACTGTAAATTCTTTGGAGCAGGAAATATCTCTTACTATATATGTGTAAAATGGGGACTTCATCTCAGCATGACTAGCATGAAAGTAATAATCAGAGATAAAAGAATTATTTAAGGTTCTGCAATGAGTTTAATTGGGAGGATCTGTGCTAAATTAAGAATGGGAAAAAGCAGGTCAAATGTTAGAAATGATTTCCAGAGAATGAAATGTATTATAGGTGTGGAAAATGGACATAACCCCATTGCACATTTAAAACTAACTTGTACAGTGCACTAGGAAAAGTGCTGTAGAGAATAACCTTGCATGGTTGGGAATGGACAAGATGACCCAAGAGGTATTTTCTCTCTCTCTGTTAAATGTTAAACTGGTACACTAATTATATCCCATTTACTGAAGAGTGAGGCCTCCCATATTATCGATTTAGAAAGATTATCACAGTTTTTAAAGCAAATTTATTTCCACACTTCTTTAAAATCCACAAACATTTTAAAAATACTGGAAGACAAAATTTCAATAGTTTTGTCATTTCAGTTCAAATAAGCCTCTGAATTTCTGGAGGCTTAGTTGTAATGTATACAAATTTATGTGAACTTGGCTCTCTCAGGATCTTCTTGTTTTCTTTTCCCAGCCTCTCAACCCAAACAAATCATCCTTCTTTGTCCCATTCATTTCTCTGTTTTTTCCTCAACTCCTTTTCCCGGATCCTCTTAAGGGGTTAGACAATAAGCAGCTTAACATGGTTCTCACATCAGACTTTCATTTTGTTGGGCTGTGGCCAAGCTACTCTATTCAAAACATGTACATTTTGGGGCTTTCACAAATCAGAACAACCCCTGGTGTATCATCCCCATCCTAGGGAGGGTTTAAAATGTATGAGATTAGAAAACAGCAAATAATGCAGCCCAGCATCCACTGACAAACCAACTTAGACCCAACAAAAGTAGAAGGCCTTGAAGGTTGCAGAGAAGAAGGAACAATGGCCCTCTTGTTTTAAACCCATTCCCACCTCCCGCAGGACAACTTTACTAATGGCCCAGTCCTGAAGTCTCTGTGCATAAGGAATTCAGGTTCGGGCCCTATAACAAGAAGTTCACCACAAGTGGAATTTGCACAATGCACTACATCCAATTTGTAAATCAAGAGTGGATTTTTTTCCCTAAGACACATACTCTAGTTCAAACAGGAATTAATTTAGGGAAGTCCTATGGCCTGTGTCATACAGGAGTTCAGATTAGATGTCAAAATGGCCACTTCTGGCCTTAGAATCTATGAATGCACTGAATTGATCTGGGACAATCATTCTCTATAAATGGAGATTCAGAATTTCATAGCAAGTTCATCCCAGAGTTTTTTCCCTCAGACATTTCTAATCTTTAAAATTAGTGCAGGTGAAGTTTGGACAGCCTCTTATTTTTTTCTGAACCATCTCACTAACTCCTAAATGTGAAAAAACTGACAGAATAAAAAGAAAACTTTAAAAGAAAAGATAATTCTCTTTTCCATCAGCTGTCAGCAATTAATTTTTCTAGCTTGTCTAGTCTAATCAGTCTGTTGCACTACACAGGTGACAACTGCAAGACGACACACTGACTTGCTCACTTGTTGTCAACACCTGCCTCCTGCTTTCCTTATGAGTGTAGTCCCTTTTCTCACCTGGGCAAGATGAACGGGATTTGGCCTCTGTCTGTGTTAGATATCCAGCCATCAGGCAGAATTTTTACTTCAATGAGATTTTTCAAAGCCACCTGAGGGATTTGGATGCCCAGTTCCATTAAAATTAAATCCACCAGGCTGCTTTGAAACTCTCAGTCTATACGCAAAAACAAAGAACTGGATGGTGCACCCACAGGGTACCAGGAGTAAGCCATATGCTATCTCAGCAGGAGCTCCTGAAGTTCAGCAGGCTTCCTGCTTTCCATTGTCATATATTGCAAAGGAAGTCTAAGCCTTTTTATGGTTCTTAAAATTGTGCTTTAATGTTAAGCTTCATTGAATACAAATGAGCTCTGCTTACTGACCATTACAAGTATGTTATTTATTCTAGCTGCAGTCATTTTCTTTAGAAGCACATTTTCTTTGGCTCCAAAGCACCCTCTCTTGAGCTGATACAGTAGAACAGATTAAAATTAAACGGACAGACAGGTGAAATTAATCCCTGTGCAGAGGGACAGGGCAAGGTACTTGCACCATTTAAGCCTGATTTGAGAGCATAGGCTTTAACCCACAGTGAATTGCATTTTTTTTGCTTGAATATAAATGGATGAGGAAATGACCCATCCAAATAACAGTGCCAAAAATCAGTCATTCAGAAACAAATATACATGAGGTGATATAGGGCATTAGGTTTTGCCTTGCCAGCCATTTTGTGGGGAGGCTGATGCTGGCTGGTACTCTTCACCCATGCAAAAAACCACAAAATTTTGGTCCTGAGCACTAATTCTTCACTTAATAACACACATACTCACACACACATGCATGCACAGACAACCAAAACAATAAAAACAGTAAGTGAGAAGTTTTACAACCTGCATTACAATTCTAATGACTTTTTATCAGTCCCAGGCAGATATTATGACACATGCTTTCAGAATTCATTTTGGCTACTTTTGTTACATAAAAGTTAACATTAAAAGACAACAGATTATTAGAGAGTCAGATTTTAAAATTAATTCACCCTCTTCAAGATCCCCCTATTCCACAAACAATTCCTTCCCAAGCCCATTTCTCTCCCCAAGATTTTATCTCTGAATCCAAATTTCAAAATTAGGGTTAGACTGAAACAAAAGATAAAGCCACACACTAACTGACAAGAATAAGAAGAAACTTCCTCTTTGGCTGGTTATTCCATAATTGTCCGTCATGGATTTTAGTTCTCTGAAGCAGCTGGTGCTGACAGAAATAGAATACTCTTCTAAATGGACCACAAGCCTGATCTGTAATGGTAATTTCTGTAGTCCTTTATTCCCATGCATGGGAATATTACTACCAACATGAAAGTTAATCAGGACATATCTATATGGCAATTTAGTGCATGGCAAGCCAAGGTGTAAATCTGCAGATCTCTACCATCCTGGGCAATAGATGGCTGTGTGAACCCTACTGCCATGCACTATCAGTTCGATAGCATTTTGATCAAACATCAGTAGATCAAAGTGCACTACAGAACTCTTAGGAAATGGTTGCACAGTCCATATGGCCACTTAGAGAGTGGAAGGCTAGAAAGCTCTAGATTTACACCCTATTTGTCACACACTAAACTGCTGTATAGAAAAACTGTTTGAAAATTAATACACCATTATAAAATTCTTCAAAGTTAGCAAATTCTCATAACAATTTCTGCCAGATGTTAGATAAACAGTATGCAAAAGACATTTTAAAATTAAATATACTGGAATCATCTGTTGGATGAGATAGGGGAAGCTTCTGTTCTGCTGTCCACCTACCCTTCCCCCCCCCCATACAAATCCTCTGACAACCTCAGGGCTCCCCTACTGAGGGCCTCCTAAGGTGTTCACTTCTTGTGACCTTGGGAGGTCAGAAGGAACTGTGTCTGTGTCTTATTGTGACCCAATCCCATTGAATGTCTTAAGATGCTTATTGAGGATTCCCCTGGAAACCTTAATAAATGTAGTGGGATCCTTCAGGACAACTGAGAATCTTAAGTTAAGCAGAACCAAATGAGCTTAGGTAGATTTGTCTAAAAATTTCAAAATATCAGTTCTGCTTTAATAAACACATGGCTAAGTCACATAAGTTACAAATGAATTATAGTGCCCGAGGTTCACAGTTGTAGGATGCTAGGATATAGGCTTTATGATGCTTATATTGACTAAGAGAAAATCATTTCAAATAACCATCTAGGTCAGAAGTTCATGAAAGAGGGTGGCATAATTGGTCTCTAAATCAAGTCAACAATTTCACCATCATTCTCTTAATGGAGTTCACTTACAATAGACATCTAAACTCAACACCCAGACTCCCTTAAGATAAACTGCAAAATAAAATGAAACAAAATAATACAATGCTTTCTAAATGAATCTGAGAATACTACATTGTAGCAACTCTATCTGTGCACAGTTAAGGCTGTGCTTATTTGGCTATGAATCCATGGTTTGCTCTGGAAATACAATCTTAATTTCAGAATTTTCTGGCTTTCTATTTTTAGCCAACTTTCATGAAAGATAAGATGTATTCCAAACATTGATATGAGCCTCCTGTCCCCCAGCTTTACTGTAGCAACATTTTTTTTGTGTGGGATTGTATCTATGTTGCTTCCACAGGTAATCCACCAACAGCTGATTCTTGTACTGATATTGTATTTTTATCCTTATAATGTTTAAGTAGGAATTAACAACAGTGGATGAAACAGAGCTGTTGTATTTGGTAGGTCCTTTGTGTCTCATTAGCCAGAATAATGTATTTCATGCTGTTAACCTTATGACTTAAATCATGTTTTCATTATTTTCAAGCAGCTTGTTCCTGTGATTTGCATGGGGTAGAGAAATAAGGGTTGTGTGTTAATCTCTGCATTTCTTTTCATCAATATTATTTCCCTCCCCCCCCCCCCCCGGCCTATTAAAATATAACAGTTACGTACTTTACACAGCAAAAACAATTATTTCTTCGAATTAAAAAGAAATCGATTTAGACCTGCAAGCTGAGCATCTGAATCTTGCTAAAGTTTAAATAAATGATGACTGAATATCCATTTTGGTTTTGTCATGAATAGGTAAACAAGTATCCAGAGGACACTACTAATAGTTCACAGGCTATATTGTAATATATATAGCTGAGCAGGAAAGGGTTTTCCTATCCCTGAAAATGTTAAAATGTTAAAAGATTTTAAAAAAGAAAAATCTATCTTGAATCAGGATAAAAAGTATAAATCTTGGAAATTTTCACAAACGGGAAAAAAATAGATTGTGTCAAATGAAACATGTTGAAAAGTTTTGTTTAAATTTTTACCTTTCATCTATTTTTTGTACTAGAAATTACTTTTAATATCAAAATTTAAGTTAATTTTTACAAAAAAAACAAACACACACACTAATAGAAGTTTTTATTGAGAAATTTTCAAAATGGCCCATTTTGACAGTTGCAAGCCTTTTTTATTTTTTCCAAAAAAATTCAAAAATAGGAAATTTGTCAAAACCAACCTATTATATTTCTGGACCCAGCAGAGAAGGAGACAGACACGGAGGGACCTGAGAGAATCATAGGTTTCTGCTGTGCTTGTTTTATTGTTCTAGCAGAAAAACTGAAACTAACAACATTTAGGCTTTTTACTGGGGAGGGAAGAAGGGAGGAATGCTCAAACATTTAAAGGGACAGGACATCACACCTCCTTTTATACAAATAGTTTTGATTTTGACAAATCAGTATTTTCTAATAAAAAAATTGTCAAAAAAATTCCCAGCCAGCTCTAGTAGTATGCAGAAAGTGACAAAGAAAGATGAAATGTCTATTGTAAAAATATTTTTACAAAATTCTTAAAATGCCAGTTTCATTAAAAGAATTCTGTGTAAACAGTATCTTTTAACAAGTATTTAAGATAGTACCTGATTCTGCAAATATTTACACACTTTAGTAACTTTATAGCAAGGATTCCCATACCTATTCCCAGAATGAGGCATCAGTAGAGGAGGTTCTGGAACAAATTGATAAATTAAATTGTAATAAGTCACCTGGACTAGATGGTAGTCACCAAAGAGTTCTGAAGAAACTCAAATATGAAATTGCAGAACTACTCACTGTGGTATGTAACCAATTACTTAAATCAGTCTCTATTCCGGATTACAGGAAACTAGCTGATATGATGCTGATATTTAAGAATGACTCCAGTGGCACTCATGGCAATTACAGGCGTGTAAACCTAACTTCAGTACCAAGGAAATTGGCAGAAACTATAGTATAGAAAAAAATCAGACACATAGATGAATACAATATTTTGGGGAAGAGTCAACACAGCTTTTCTAAAGGAAAATCATGCCTCACCAAACTATTAGAATTCAGTGAGTTTCTCAACAAACATGTGACCAGGGTGATTCTGTCAATGTAGGGTACATGGATTTTCAGAAAGTCTTTGACAAGGTCCCTCACCAAAGGCTCTTAAGCAATTTAATTGGTCATGGAATAAGAGGGAAGGTCCTCTCCTGGATTAGTAATTGGTTAAAAGATAGGAAACAAAAAGTAGGAATAAACAGTCAGTTTTCAGAATGGAGAGAGGTAAATAGTGGGGTCCCCCAGGGATCTATACTGGGACCAGTACTGTTCAACATGTTCATCAATGATCTGGGAAAAAAGGGGTAAATAGTGAGGTGGCAAAGTTTGCAAATGATACAAAATTACTTAAGATAGTTAAGTCCAAAGCTGACTGTGAAAAGTTACAAAGGGATCTCACAAAACTGGGTGACTGGGCAAGAAAATGGCAGATGAAATTCAATGTTGATAAATGCAAAGTAATGCACTTTGGAAAACATAATCCCAACTATACATATAAAATGATGGGATCTAAATTGGCTGTTATAATTTAAGAAGCAGATCTTGGAGTCATCGTGGACAATTCTCTGAAGAAATCTGTTCAATATGCAACAGCAGTCAAAAAAACCTAAAAGAAAGTTAGAAACCATTAGGAAGGTGATAGATAATAAGACAGAAAATATCCTAATGCTGTTATACAAATCCATGGTATGCCCACATCTTGAATAATGTGTGCAATTCTGATTATCCCATCTCAAAAAAGTGATATTAGTACTGGAAAAATGCAGATTATGCAAAAATGATTAGGGATATGGAACAACTTCCATATGAGGACAGATTAAAAACTATGGGACTGTTCCACCTGGAAAAGAGATGACTGGATTAGGATATGATAAAGGTCTATAGAATCCTGAATGGTGTTTAGAAAATAATTGAATAAGGAAGGAACCTGGGGTCACCCAATGAAAATAATAGGCAGTATATTTAAAACAAGCAAAAGGAATACTTCTTCACACAACTCACAGTCAACCTGTGGAAGTCTTTGCCAGGGGATGTCATGAACACCAAAAGTATAACTGGGTTAAAAAAATCAGATAATTTCATGGAGGATAGGCTTGTCAATGGCAATTAGACAAAATGGTCAGGGACATAACCCCATGCTTGGGGCGTCCCTACACCTTTGACTGCTAGAAGCTGGGACTGGACAACAGGGAATGGGTCACTTGGTAAAATGCCCTGTTCTACTCATTCCTACTTCAGCATCTGGCATTGGCCACTGCCAGAGACAAGATATTGAGCAATATGGACCTTTGGTCCAACCAATATTTCCATTCTTATGGTCTTACTCAAAAGGGCAATCCCACTGAACTCACTTCACCCGAGTAAAATTAGGAATGTGTGTATTTGAAGAATATTTCTTCCTTTATGATGGGGGATACTGCTAGTAGTACCAGTTTAGAAAAGTATTATATATCTGTATAAGTTTATCCCTATTCAGCAAAGCTTTTAGGCACATTTTTCAGTTCCATTTAAGTTAATGGGACATAAGCACTTGGATAAGTGCCTTGCTTAAAAGGTGTAGACTGCTGAATCAGATGCGGAATTAGAAATTTTGCCATCAGTAAAAAAGAAAAGCAAACTTTTTAAACTGTATCTACTATGTATAAAATTATAAACAAATTACCAAACCATTTAACACATCTAAATTTAAAAACTAAAGGACTACTCTAGCAATGAACAAAAATATTGAATTATGACTACAAGAGTTACACTTCTATTTTTGTAATAGCTGGATATTTTAGTAATTGTTTGTTGCTTCTCAGCTGTAGTATGATTTAATGTAGTTTAACTCTATCTTGAAAAAAAAATGGAACTAGGCTAATTCACTCTAGTGGAGGATGTAGCCCATCATTATGTATTTTGTATCCCATGAGATAATGCAACAAAACAAAACCCTACAACCAAAATCTTTCTTACTGATCATTGGACAGGAGAAAATTATGTCTTTGAATTTTTCAAAGAAGTAAAACATATTTTGTAATTGTCTCAATATTCTTTGCAAAAACAGAAAAATAAGAAAATTGGAAAAATCAATATACTATCAAAGATTTTTGTGGTTTTATTTTTTGTCTGTCATTTCCACAGTCATGCTTCCTTTTTTACCTCAAAGAAGGAATTCAGAGTGAAAAAATTGGAAGAAAATATTCCCCAGACATATGCACACAAGGGACTAGATTCACAAAAAGATTTCAGCACCTACTTGCCATTCAGGCACCTAAATCCAAGAATCAGGCTCCAGGTATTCACAAAACCTTCCTGCTCAGTTGCCCCCAAACCTGTTTGCACTTAGACTCATGCAGCACCTACATTTTTGCAGTAAAAGTTCCATTGGTGTCTATGTTTCTGCCTCTGCCCAAATGAACTGCAAGACCCAATCCAGTAAACATGCTGAGGGCTCACCTCCCAGATCAGGCCCATATAGATTAGTTTCACAAAACAGTCTGAGGGAATGAAGGAGGAGGCCATCCCTTATAACTTTTAGCCATCTAGTTAGTATACTTAACCTGGGATGTGGGTGACCCCACGCTCAAGTCCCCCATCTACCTGAGGAGGAGAAGGGATTTGAACTGGGATCTGCAACCTCTGAAGTGAGTGCCCTAATGATTGGGCTACTGGATATTATGATGTAAAGCACCCTCAGTCTCTCCTCCTGAAACTGTTCCACTGTGAATCGTAAGTCATTAGAAGAGGCGGACTGGATCCTGAGTCCCACGTACCAAGTGAGTGCTCTAATTACCAGACTACAAAGTCACTCTCTCTCCTCCTTCTCCCCACCCATACTCTGGCTCTGGATCAGCTTTAGATTCAATCAAAACCAGGAGAAACTATATTTCTCACACATGCAAATCAGACACTAAAAATAATGTGATCTCAGAGAAATATAGTATATACTTGTATTTATTAAATATTTTCTTAATTTAACCAAAAGTGCCAACAGAAATCCTCTTATTTAAATGATGCTACACTATAAACTTCCCATATATAACAGTTGTGGAGTCTTTTAGAGTCCTATAGTTGTCATATATGAAGGGAGGGATGCATATGTTTAAGAATTGGGGAGGGAAGAAAATGGAATGTAACCTTCTCCATTGAGCCAGTTATTCTTTCAACCTCTTTCTAGGTGAAATTCAGCTAGAGCAGTCTCAGTACAAAACCTATGCACCATCTAACTATCAACTCTTGAGAGCATAGGTGGGACGTACGTGGTTCACAGGTCTTGTACTGGACTTCTACAGGGCTCAATATCGGCCTGTAACCACAGTAAGTGTTTTAAGAGGCAGACCCTAAAAGGAGAACTCCAAACTCCACCTTAGTTGTGACCAAGAAAGGAGTTACACCTTAGTGTGTGTGTGCTCACATATACAATAAGTCAGCTTGAAAAAGTAAAGTACGTTGGAGGCATCCCTGTTTTAAAATATTCTCCTCTGATATCCAGTGTAGGAAATCTCCCTTTGGGAGCAATTACTCCTGTGCTCACAAGCACAGAGAATTCCAGTAGAAGGCCTTGCTAAAAGAACAGGAGCAATGCTAGCTTTAACTAAATACTGTGACAGACAAAAAGGACAGACACACTCCTGCTTTGAATTAAAATAATCATCATCAACACACAAAGAATATAGCACTGCATACAAAATGCAAAGTATGTGATTGCTTATTCTGTGGTCTTTATTGGACTTAAAAAAAAAAAACGAAAACCAACAAGCCTAACCCCTGAAATGGGAATATATTAAACATTTACAAATGATGGAAATGTCACACAGAACACACTGACTTAATATATATGGATTTGTGTCAGATTATAAAAATAATGGGAAAACGTGTGATGCATAGTGAACAAATTATTGAAAACATGAAAGTTCTTCACTGGACCCAAGGATGGTCCTCATGGGTATTCCTCCCATTTCTGAGAAGAGAAGTCTGCTTCTTCTCCCAAACAGAAATTGTTGCATATCCTTTGTTATATGGAATGTTAGCTACATATTATACAACAAGGGGAATCAAGAAAAGTCTCAGTGATACATAAATAGATTTAGAAGTTGCACAGCATGCTGTCTATGGAGACTAATTTGTAGACTGTAAAATAGTGATAAGATTTTTAAAAATAAAATGCTAAAATCTTTGACTAGATAATATGGCATAAAATGGACTCCTCCTTTCACTTTCCTCTCTGGGGGAAAAATTACCTCTTTACATAAAGTATATAAAAGCTCTATGCATCTATATAACTCACTTAAGCTGTCAGACTGAGACTTAGGTGTGCATAGTTCATTGTGTAAGTCTTCTACATAAGGGTAAGTTTAACCTTGGCCTCAATCCTTCATTGGATAGCTAGGCCCCCTCCAGCAGCACAGAGTACTCTGAAGTTAGAGGGACTCCATGTAAGCATAGGGATCTGCCCATGTCACAAATTGAGTTGAGCACTCCCTGTTGGCCACTCACCAGACTGTTGTGAGGGGATCCAAATACTGACTCCCCTGTGTTGCTTGTTGGGGCTGGGCAGAATCTAGGCACTGTTCTTGGCTTTGGACCTGCAGGCATGCACTCCAAGTGCAGACCTAGTATCTGACACCCATCTTGGCAATCAGGATTCCCCAGGTAAAATGGGTAGGTCTTGAAACTAGAACTGTTCTCCCAAGCCTTCTTAGCAGATCCTGCACATTTCCCAGAATCTAACGAAAGGTGTGAGCCTTCTGGTTTACAGTTGAATCCTTCAAGACACATGATAGTTTAAGCCAATAGCCATAGACAGACTTTGCACAGGATTGTAAAACACCATTGCTTTTTACTTAACAGCACAAAAGATGCAAAGATCTAGATAAAATAATAAACATACCTGTATCTATTCTGATGTCTTGTGTTATCACCATGCTGGAATGGACTTGGGCAGAGCCCTCTCAGGTGTGCAGGATCCTTCCTCTGAAGGTCATGACTTCTCTTCCAAAACAAGGAACTTTCTCTACCCTAGCTAATCCTTCTCAGCTCTTGGTTGGTTTTGCTGTTAAACTGAAACCCATCCTTTCCCCAAAAAGTCTGTCCATCTTTTCCCCTTCTCTCCGAAAGCTGCTTCTTCCTATCTCAGTGAGTCTCAGGTTTATGTATCCCCATACCAACACCTGGTTCTTTTGTTCTACTGCAGGTGTTTTTTCCACTCTCCACTGCACCAGCACCCTATAAACAAACTAGACAAAGTATTTTCTCCTAGCTCTACCCAACCTCCTTAGTATACCAATTGTTCAGTGCGGTCATTAAGGTTAACTGGTCTCCATTATACTTTCTCAGGTAAGTACATGCTTTCAGTCCTGTCAGCAAATGGTGGATTCTACTTCCATACAGAAACAGTCAATGGTACACACTTTCAACTGGAATTCATAAGCTGTACAGATAGATTCCCCAAGGAGTCACACCATGCAAATCCAGTTGCTGGATCAGGGCTTTGGTTTGTAAAAGTCTTAGTAGATGTAGCAGGACTTTGAGTATCAGAGAATACTCCTTCTATACTCCTTTCACTGAAGAAGTGTTTTGAAAAATATCCACCATTATGAGCTCTGAAATATTCCAGACTGTAGTAATTGTATTCTGTGTTAACTATTGCTGGGAGTGGATTTTCCATGCACTGTAGTCATGGGAGTTACATTGCTCCTGCTCATAATTTTTGGTGCACAGCTTTAGCAAGGATATGAAAGGAGAGACAAGGATGCAAGAAGCCTTCTCTTCCTTTTTGGCCCCGCACCATACCCGGGTGCAATTACTGTCACTGTTCTCTCCTGCATAGAAAGCCTGCTGCTTCACAGCATAATCCTGGGGTACAAGACATGCCAAAGGGATGTGAGGAAGTGGTCCCTGGCCTCTACAAACTAGCCCATTGGGCTGGCCAGGTGTTTAGAGGGGATTACATTTCACCTCCTCAAAATCTGTGGCATTGGGCACACTACCCTATGAACAGGGCAGGTCAGAGGAGAATTATTCTTGACTTCCTCATTCTTCATACTACACCTCTCTCATACAGACCAAAACATGTTGAAACCCTTGACTGGTCTAGTCTTTTTTTATTTCTTAAGCAGACAGATTTCAGGTCTAGTCTCATAAAAAGGATGTAGCATAAGAAGCATGGTGACCCTCTTTCCTTCCCCACTGTTTATAATGTTATACTTATGAAATAAACAGCAGGATCTTATTCAGGGGACAAGGTAATATGCTGTGTTTATTAGGAATACAGAATATATTTTGAAAAACAATTGCCTATACACACACAGTTCTGAAGGAGGGATATAATTACCAGCCTCTGTGTTCCTTGAGCCACGTCACTGGCCAGGTGAATCAGACACGAGGGTGGAGCCAGGCTTTGTCGGTCGTGACACGATGCTCCTTGGAGTTTGCAGAACAAACCCAAAGTCCTGATGTCTTCACCCCATTTTTACAGTCATCCATCCCCATTCGGGTCTATGGATTTTGCCATGTCAGATTGTTTTTCATTTGATGCAGTCATTAATTAGTTTGATGTTGCGAGTGTGACAGCTTTCTATTATCCTTTCATTCCTGTCTCACACTTCATCTTGTTCCTGTCCTTGGGTGTTAACTCTTCTGTGTTCTGGAGTTACTTCGGCCATCTGGGTTGTAAAGGTTCTTTCAACAAAGCACTTTCTTTCCCTCCTGCTCTTGGAGACTGAAAACCACTGCCTCCCCATTTTCTTATCTCTTACAATCTAAAACTGCATTCACTCCTCAGTCACACAAACTAACTTCTTAAAAACAATTACCTTCTTATTTCATCTAGTTAATACAAAATGAAATTAATACATTTATCACAATGGAATCCTTATATCAATATAACAACATCAAAACTAACCCTATTTCCACTAACACTTTTACCATGGGCCTCATGATTTACACATCAACACATTAGACACTTACAATTTACAACAACAAAGTTTCAGGATGTTCCCAAACAATCATGCATAGGTCCTAACAAGCAGGGCCCCAATGTGTCATAATATGCTAAATCACAGAATGTTTAGGCAGGATGTTAGACGGAATGTTCCTATACATTCTAGCAATCAATTATTTGTTTGTGGAGCCTTGGGTGATGTAAATAAGCAATCAATGTGTCCCGACCACCCTTATCTGTAGAACACACTATTTCCTTTGTAGGGTGAGTATTAACCCTTATGTACCATATACAGAGTTTAGGCCTACAAGTCAATTTGACCTATGTTGATTTTTTCAAGCCCTGTAACATGATCTCAGCTACTCAATCCTTGGAGAAGTATTTCTTCAAAGTTAATCTTGACAATATGATGACAAAATACTGTAAAACAAGAAAGAGAAACATAAATATAAAGAGTGCTGAGTTGCTTTTAAACTAAGTTCCTCAATAAGCCTGATTCTGTAAACTTTCCTTATGTAAGTGGCACCATTGACTTACGTGAGACCTTACATACCTACGTACTACTCAACAAAAGTAAGGGTTGTAGAACCAGCCCCAATATTAAGCTTCTCTGATCTAGGTACTTCTATTAGGATCATCAGTGAAGTGGCTCATATCGTCATGGCTGATATCTATGAGAAACCCGGGAAAAGGCAAGCTGAAATTCTTGTCCATTTTTCAGTCCATTTTCTCTGAATTCTTCATAGAGGGGTAATCAGAGTTTTATGTTTTCTAGAATGGGTACACTGATGAAGAGCCAGAAAAGAGGGCTACATTATATCTGGTTATTCACCTCAAACTGCATTGTTAGCAGGTGTCGTGTCTGCTATGTTATGCTTAGGGATAAGACCTCGAGCCACGGGCAGCAAGGGGATGTCAGAGACCCAGGGTATCTTTGCTGCCCACAGGAGCTCTGAGCTCTGGGGTCCCCACCACCCGCAGCAGATGATGGAGGGTGTCCCTGGAGCTCCCTGTAGCAGCAGGGGAATCCCGCAACCCCATACCACAGTGGGGGACCCCAGCCTGGACCTCCTCCAGCTCCCAGCTGTACCTCCTCCGCCCCCCTTGGCAGCAATCCCAACTGTCACCATGCTATTTTTAGTAAAAATCACGGACAGGTCATGGCTTCCATGAATTTTTGTGTATTGCCCATGACCTGTCCATGACTTTTACTAAAAATAACCATGACAAAATCTTAACCTTAGTTATGGTACAGAATATTGGAATGATCAAATAAAATCTAGCCCTGAAATCTCTCAGATAAGCTAATGATCTATTGGCTTTGCTCCGGGAGTTCAGTGCGAAGCTTTCACATCAGTTAATTTAATTCTGAGCTGGAAAATTAAAACAAAAATCACAATATGCATGTGTGCCAAGTAAAGAGCCGACCATGATGAATCAAACTGGATGGAAAAGCTCATTATAATGAAGGTTTTATTCTTTAGTAGTGATTAAATCAGTAAAAGAGAAAAATAAAATTATTGATAAAGATGTGTCCAAAAATATCGCAACTTTAATTTCTTGTGTATCCTAAATAGTAAACAATTTTCCCCAGTACTGTAATATTACATGATGTCTTTTGATTTTCTATTATACTGGGTTTTCATTACCAAATGCACTGCATTTTAAAATTCCATTCATAGAATCATAGTATCATAGAAGATTAGGGTTGAAAGGGACCTCAAGAGGTCATCTAGTCCAACCCCCTGCTCAAAGCAGGACCAACCACAACTAAATCATTCCATCCAGGGCTTTGTCAAGCCGCATCTTAAAAACCTCTAAGGATTGAGGTTTTTAATTTCCAGTCATTTAATTTTAATTCATTTAATTTTCCATTCATCTCTCTTAGGCAGTGTGAAATTCATCTCCATACAGATGGCCATAAGAAGATCTGCATTGCTCACTCCCAAAATAGAGTTCAAGTAGGACTTACATAGTGCATTGATACAGTCCATTGTGCTGGCTATCTACACAACAGTACATTTCACACCCTTGAACATCTTGTCTATTTATACAGCACAAAGCAATCACCTGGTCTAATGAAATTAGAAACAAATAATTTTTATTTGTAAAAAACATGGGCCATATTCACTGCTGGTATTGGTATGAATAACTTATTAAAGTCAATGGCACTGCATCCACTTACATCAATGGTGAATTTGGTCCAGTGTTTAAATGTTCTTTCAGGGACACACGTGATAGTAATACAAATGACTACCTTCTTAAGCATCCATTTTGTGCATATAAACATTGAATCTGTTGTTAAACTTTTTAAAGTAGAAAAGAATTCTTATGGAATCATTTTTAGTTGATTGTCAATGCTATCTTGTCACACTTTACATTCAATTCAATTAATAGTCTTTAAAGAGCTAATAAATGATTAATAGATGTTTTAATACATACTGAATAACCTGAATCACTATATCTGTATTCTTCTAGCGTTCGATAGACTTGTCAAACTTTGATTTGATTTTTTTATAATCTTGATGGATAAGACTCATTTTTTATTTTTAAGAGTTTTTATATGTTTAGCCATTTAAATTCCCACAGCTGCACAAAATTAAGGGTTTTAAGGATTTTAATTTTTGTACCTATTTACATTTTCACAGTTGCAGGAAATTATGAAGGGTCAGAAAATAATTATTTAATGATAATAAATATTGAGATTCAAAAAGTTACAGCTTTGTAATTGTTAAAACACAAACTGCCAACATCACTTGCCAAAATATACATTGTATATATCCATATATCAAACACTAATAAGTTTTCAAGCAGCATTTTTCTTACTTTGCCTATTGTAAGTTTTGATTATTAATGATGCAAATATTTTTAATTTGGTTTGTGTGTGTACAGTGATGTCAACATTTACTGACATTTATCAATAATAATCTAATCCTTCCAAGCCTATTAGCCATGGCTAATAACCATCTGTAATACCTTCTACTGATGTGATTATAACCATTTGTAACACATAATGCTCATGTCTATAACATAGTTCTAACAACTATTAAACCTTTTACCCTTTATAAATGGAACATGAAATATAAAGTGTGACTTATCTTTCTAGTGAAGTTATAAACTTAAAATATTTATTGAGACTTTTAAGCCACAGTCCACTTTGTAGGATGGTGGGGATGACAATATCTCTGGTGACATTCTTGCTGACTATACCTGTAAGGGCTTGGGGGGAGAGGGGAGGAGAAATGCTTGCAAGAATAGAAGCACAAAAACAGTTATAAAGTACAAGTGTTTTCTCCCTCAAACCTGCACTGCACAAGGGGACAATTTTTCTTCAATATGTACAAGGCCAATCTTGATATTGTGCCCTCCCAAGAATGCAACTCTACTGACATCAGTGGAAATTCTCTGCATATATGAAAAGTGTGGCACACTGAACTCCGTCAAGATCTGCTGCATTAGATGTGAGAGCAAAATCTGCCCTCTAAGCAAAGAGCCTATATTTAAATGTACTTTCAGCAAGTGTTATGCACGACTGGGATCCATATGGCTTCCAGCTTTCTAATGGAGAAGCATCTGCATTCTTTTTTATTTAATTTTTTATTTATTCTTTATTTAAATAGAAAGTTATTTTTGCAAGCTATTTCCAAGTCTGTTTTGGTAATTTATTTTATTTATTTATTTATTGCAATCACCACTTTCTTTCAGAACAATGCTTCTTGGATAGATTTAGGCCTATGGGAATAAATTACCGCTGATGATTTTTGGAATTGACTTTTTTATTGAGCTTCCTAAAGAACCAAAGAACAATATAATCTCAATGCCAATAAAAAGCAGCCAGTGATCACACAGAACCCCTAAATTCCATATTCTATTAACATAATACTATAGAAGGGACAGATATCATCCCACAATCTTCTCTGAATGCTTTCATACTTTGGATGGTTTGCATTTAGTCATCTAGCCTTCATCCAAGCCTCAGTTGCATGTAGACTCTGAGAAAGTAAGGCACCTGTTCAGATGTAAGGAGATACAGATACTATATATTACCCAATACCCCCCACTTTGAGTCTTTTCTGAGACAAAATAATAGTCACAAGTTCCTAGTGGTCAACGCTAGCAAAGGTAGCCAATATATTACAACCTGCACATTGAGTCTTGTCTAAGAAAACATCATTCATCAAGAGAAGTGGTGTCTCTGTTTCAACCCCCTGAAAGGGGTCCAAAAATAGAAGATAATGCCAGAAAAGCTTTGCCACAGCCTTATCACTAACCTTCACCAAACAGGAAGACTAGAGACAGGGTGATAAGTGGCAAGATTATCAGTGAAAAGTGATTTCCTCTGTCTTAGAGATACTAGTACCCTGCCTTCCTTTTGCATCGTGACTGGGACATGGGCAGTCTGACCTCATGGTCAGAGCACGAATCAGACTAGGATTTCCACTTGGCCAGTATAAGAACAGACTGGCTGTTTTTTTTTTTATGGATTTGTCAGTTGCCGTAAAAATATTTTCATTTGCCTATTTTTTTTAATTGGGGCTAAAGATTTGCATTATTACCTAAATACACTGGGATATCTAATGTTAAAAATTTCTGTGTCCAGCTAAAGATGCTCAGTGTTCCTACTTCTACACTTTAAGAAATAAAATGATGTTATCAATCTTATCTATATGTGTAATCTCTCTAGATACTTTAAGGGCTGTTGGGGGGGAGGGAGGGCTGGAGATACCTTGTGGCTGGGGTTGCAGCAGGCTTGCCTTGGTGGGCAGGGGGCTGGTGTTTTTGCATTTTAAAGGTGGTAACCCTAAATCAGGCTAGGTCAGATACCAGGAGATTAGAATCCAAGATAGGCCAGTGGGCAAGCCAGGAGTCAGGCAGGTCGATCAGGTTGCCAGAAGGTCAGACTCAGATAATAGGAGCAGGCACTTCCAAGCCCAAGCAGCCCAGTTACACAGACAGCTTCCTGTTCCTGTGTTTGGTCGAAATAGAAGCTGGGGACCAGTGTTCCACCAATCAAAGCCAAGGACTGTAGTTCTCTGTCAGAGTTCAGTTTATATCCTGGCAACTGTTAGGAGATTGCTAAGTGGCAGGTTGGCCCTTAGTAGTACCTCAGAATTCTCTGGACCAATGTTCAAGACCTGTTGTGCGTGATGATTTAGGGAGAACTGACAATTTTCACCTACAGGGAACTAAATACAGTGCCTACTTATAACTGTAATATTTGGATGTATCTAACATTGTACATTGGAGACAATCATAAAATACTGGGAAACATCAGACTGTTACTGGCTCTTTATGAGCTGTAAAAATCAACAAGGAAATGTTGGTTGGGCAAGGACCTTACGCACGTTTGTTAAAGAGATGCCAGAACCCCACCTTCCCTTATGGATGACAATGGCCATTAACATAGGACTCTATTTTCCCACTAAATTTAGCTACTCATAAGAGCACAAATTTGAATTTTGCATTAGCCCCAGAAACTCAGTGAGCTTTAATGAGCAGAACTCAGTAAGGTAAGATGTTACATTTCTCTTCCTCCGCACATGCACTGAGCATGGAACGGCTATCATTGAATCACTCAGTGTTATATTGGAAGTAGACGGAAAACTCCTTACAGCAAGAGACAACTGAGATTCACCCTTCCATCAAAAACCTGGAACAGTTCCATATAGAAGCTATGATGGAAGAGAAGACATTTCTTCACCTCCATCACACTCATAGGGTAAGGCTTCAGAACATTGTTTATGTCACCATCAATAAGACACAGAGTATTATTTCTACGTCTGGTACTCCAACCTACATTCCTTCCTATGTTAATTGTCCTTAGGTTATGTCTTATGACCTAGGAGGAAGCCACAGAGAGTACTGTTTAGAAGCCAGTGAATTGATAATAAAGGACAAATGAAGTTTCCCACTGGGCTATCAATAAAATGGTCCATCATGTACAGAGCATTCCTCTTCAGAGAGCTATGAAGCCCAATTGTTTCCATCAGTCTCAATACAAACTATAACCATCCCCATGGGAGTAAATGTGATCCCTAATCTCACACCAAAGAAAATAATGATCTTACCTGGCAAAGGTATACTCTGCATCTCCCTGTCTCTAATGTACATAAGAAAGCAAGGTCCCCAGTATGACCAGATTTATTTATGTGCAGAACCAAAAATTATCTGAGGCAGTATTTCGATTGTGAAGGCAGTCAACATATTTTGAATCAGCCTAACATATGACTCTGCATGAGTATTATCAGCAGATATAACAACAAATAGTGCAAGATACCAGAAATTGGCAGCAAATCTGGGAATTGCAGAATGTTTGAGTTAAAGTTTTGTAGAAGAGATGGCGTAATAGGGTGGCTTGCCTGCAGGCCAGAGAGGCTGCAGCTAAGCCAACTCTGATTACAAGATGTGAGGAATCAGGTGATCCCAACATAAAAGATAGCAGGAAGTTGCAGGGGGTGTGGTTGAGAGAGAGAAGCAGCTAGGAGTATGCCTACACTGAAATTAAACACCCATGGCTGGCCTGTGCTTGGGCCTGCAGGGTTTAGGCTAAGGGGGCTGTTTAACTGTGGTGTAGACCTTTGGGCTCTGGCTGCAAACATCTACACTGCAATTAAACTGCTCTTAAGTCATCAGGCACAGGCCAGCCGCAGGTGTCTAATTGCAGTGTAGACATACCCTGATGGGGCCAGAGATAGGAACTATGGCAATAAACTGGGGGATACTCAAAAAAAAAAAAACAACAGGGAACTATGTGGAGCTGATGCTGGTGGAAGGAGCAGCTATAAGGAGCAAGTCTGGCTTTTGCAGAGCCATAGCCAGATCAAGCCTGTGAGTTGAATTTAAAGAGAGGAAAAACAGAGCTAGACAGAGACTGCAGAGAGAAGCTGCAGGGAAAGAGGGTTTCCTAAAGTGGTCCCTGGGCAAGAGACAGTGACTCAGGGAGGAGAGGTTGTTCCTAGCTTAAGGCTGGGTGGAAGATTTATCTTGTGGGGGTGTTTTGGGAGAAACTTTGTTAACTTAATACCAAAAAAAAAAAAAAAAAAAAACAGATCCCAAGAATGAGGGTGTTTAAGCAAGACTGTGTGGAATTTTGTTTAAGGAGCCCTCGTGAAGGGGAAAACTAGGGTAGGACACTGCAGAGGCACTGCTGGCCACAAAAGGGTGCTCAGATGGGGAACACCATGTTGCATGTGGTTTATCTTAATAAAGAAGCAGAACATGTCAACTTTAATATAGAATAACACACGAAGTTATCTTATAAAATAAAACTTCCTTGCTGGTGTTATTTCTTCCTTGGCAATTCATTAGCTGTAAAATAATTATAAATATCTTCAATATGCTTAAGCATATACCAAAAACACAAGCCATAAACACAAAAGATGATTTATTTTAAAAATACAAAACGAATTTGTAATTATATAATTAGTGTACATGTTAATTAGGATTGATAAACAATGTAACTGGCGCTCATAAATACAAGTATATTACTAGCAAATGTTTAGCCAGCCTGAAGAAGCTGTTTGTCATTAAAAAAGTGTGTTTTAGATTCATCCACATGGCTGCACAGACCTCAGTAACATTCAGCAAACATTTATTATGAATCGCTGTGTGCAAGTCTGTTTCCTTTTTATTACCCACTAGATTAATGATGTTTCCTGCAAACATATTCTCACAATCACCATATCTGAAAAAAAAGAACTTTATTGAAGTTTTACATGCTCCTGTGTAGGTTTAACTCCCTCAGTATGATGCAGAATTCTCCTCTTAAATCTGCAGCTCTCAAATCTGGTATTATATTCAATCTACATATGTTGTATTCCGATTACTGGTAATTAATACCAAATAGGGCAATGTTTCTAATGGTTAAGGCTCAGCTTGTAATAAGACCTGGAAAAACAGTGATGAATCAAATCGTTCAATTCTATTCCCAATGCTGCCACTGACTCACTGTGTGGCTTTGAGCAAATCATTTCTGTGTCACAGTTTCCCCACCTGTAATATGCTTTGAGAGCTTGGACATACACATGGAGGTCTGTGCACATTTGATTAAGCACTAGTCACTAGAAAGAACTGCCTCATTCAATATGTATGTCATGACCTCAGGTTTCCTGTACTTTGTGCTCAGGTAATTGTGCTACCACCAAGATTTGCACTTGGAAATGTTACCCCTTACTCTGCTCCCTTATTTAGGAGTGGGGTGTTTGTTGTTTGTTGTTTGTTGTTAAATCTAATAGGTGCTTTTCAAAGACCACTACAGGAAAATCCAGTCACCAAAACCCCCATTCCAGACCTGATTAATGAACTATTATTTTATTAGTGACAAGTAAATGAATGAATACATTAATTTACAATCCTCCTCTGGTAACTTCAATCAGGTCCCTGAACAACCCACCTCTACCCAGAAAGCCTCAATTCTCCTTTCCCCCAGTCCTTCTTTGACTGCTGGAATTCAAATGAACATTCCATGGTGGCTTTGGGCACCAAAATGGGCCTTTACAAAGTCCTTGGATGTTACATCATTGTCTCACATCCACTCACAGGTTTTACTTCCCCTATAACCCATATATAAAACAACATTAATTGAAACATTACCTACCATTCTCCACAGTGGATCTTGCATATGTACTTTCAACATATAGCTAACTTAACCTCAACTTTATGTGATATACAGTTTGCCTTCCTTCCAAAAATTGATAGAAAACTGATAAATATTTGATATACACATGCAAAATTCACATTTTTAAACAGGCAAAACTCATTCAATTTTCAACATGACAGTCAAAAGTACTTCACAGTAAGACCCATCTACTTCAAACTATTTTAGATCTACAGATGTTCAAATACAGTCACAGATTTTTTTTTTTCCAGAACCATGACCTTAGAATTATCCAAAAAAGTCTAAAATCCCGCTTCAGCAGGGTATGTAAGCTTCTGAATCTCTTAAGGCAACCAAGGCCTCCAACTGAAGTCAATGGGGCTACTCACATGTTTAAACTTACACACGAGTAAATGCCTTGCTTCATTGAGACCTGAAAGCTCAATTTCGTATAGGACAAAAGAGATCCAAGTTTAATTAGTCTTCAAAGCTGGTATGACTCTGGAAATACTTAATAAGATTAACATGGCCATGGTGGCAGATTACTGGAAAAGTTGCATGAGGCAGAAATTCAGTTATGGAAGAATTCTCCATATAGTCATAATTTCTAGTTCACCGTTCATAATAAAATTAATTATATCACAGGTGTGAATTTTCCTTAGAATCCAGCAGTTGCTTTCTTTGGACTTTGTCCTGAAGTTCTATCAATGGATAGATCAATTCAGAGGTTTCTGAAATCGTCCTATCTGAGCTGTCATAGATGAGACAGTAAGGATCTGAAAGAGAAGTACACTGATGACTGTGTAAATGGATTTTGACAGTGTCAGCGTGTCCACACTATGCAGTAGAAAAGAAAAAGGTCAGGATTAGGTAGTAGTTAGACTTCTTTGTACACCTTTGTGTGAAGTAGATTCCAAAAGCCTGAATGACCTAAAAACTGTCAATGTCTTTTCTATAAGTTTATGATTGTAGGGCTTTAATCTGTAAAAAGTATACTATATACTTAGAACATTTGCTTCTATTGTCCAGATTCTTGGATCCAGCCAAACTGAAAGTGGTTGCATGTAACATTTATGGTTCTGTGATTCTGGAATGGGTAGCTCTGACCCAAATTTAAGTTAGAGCCTGGAGAATGCTCTACTTTACACCTGGCTCCTTATGGCTCCAAAGGAATATGTAGACGATAGAGACTATTTGGCCGTCTTCTTCCCTGCTTCCACACCTCCTGCAGAGAACAGAATAACACACAGAAGTGACCCACTGGCTTTGGGGCCCCTTTGCATCAGCAAAACAACAAAATGGAGCTGTAGTAGACTAAGATTCAAGTTCTGTGACGTTGGATTGACAGGTAAACACATGAATAATATACAGTCCATAATAACAGTTTTATTTTAGTGTCATTGGTGTTTTAAGTTTAAATGATTTTGCTGTTTTATTACTTGAAAAATTCCTATCTTAGTTTTGATATATTCTGTGTATATTGTATGAGGTTTAAGAGACGAAAACTTAAATAGTAAATTTAATGCTTACACCATTGGAACTGCAAAAATATTGTGAAACCACTTTATTGAGATAAATAAGCGTGTCTATGTTATAAACATAAGAATATACATTGTAGGTGAAGAAAGTGACCTGAACTGCAAATGTATGTCGGAGGGATTTAAATAACTGAGAATATACAATGGACAACTGAGTGAGAGCAAAACTTTTTGATGGTTTCATGGGTGCTAAATTAAGAGGGTATTAATTATCATCGGGACATACATTACATTATATCTTTCCTGTGCCAATGTTGACGCAGAGGACAGACACTAGTCTCTTCTGTTTCAATCTGTCATTTGCTGCTTCTTCCATGTGCTCTATGGTGTAAAGATTGTGTTGTGCATTCTCTACTAAGGATTCTTCTGAAGGTTTCCCTTGGGCAGTCACTTTTCCTTACATCATTTGATGACTTCACATAGGAGTCTGTGTGCTGGCAGTTGGAGTACATGCCTCAAATATGTCCAGTGCTTCCTTCTGATTCTAGTGGAGGCAAACTGCTGGTTCGTGATTTATTGGATCTCTTTGCTGGTGATCAAGTCTTTCAATCCAATGACTAGGATCTTTTGTAGGCACTTATTTTCAAAGGCATCTAGTTTTGTGTCTAACATTTTGGTAGATCTCCAACCCTCACTGCCTATGCTAGCACTGAGATTACATTTGACTTGAAAATTCTCAGTTTTGTTCCAGTAATATATATCTTTGATTTCAATACATTATTGAATTTAATGAATGCTGTGGATGTCTTTACTAACTGCGGTTGTCTTTTCTTTCATCAGGATATAGTGATATAAATATTAATGCTAAAATGAAAAAACTCTAAAAAGAATAGAAGTGACAGAATGAATGTGTGATAACTAATATTGTGGGTTTTGCCATTTTTTTCTGTTTCATATGTATAATCTATGGTGGATATGATTTAAGATGTCTGGTTTAATATGTAAAACTAGCTGGAATATTTGTCATTGACTTTACATACATTTTACCTGTGGTGGCATGGAGGCAGCTGAGGTAGGAGGACCTTCCTTTTTTTTTTTTTTTTTTTTCAGTTGGAACCAACTGTGAATTTCCTGGCTTTTAAACATTTGTTTATCAAGCTACTTCGCTATTTTTAGTCCATTTTAAGCTATTTATACACATCTATGACATAAGCTAAACGGTGTATTTGAAAATTGTTTTCAAAGCAACTTACAAATGTGAGCTAATTAACTCTCACAAACCCCCTGGGAGACAGAAGGCAAGTAAGATTTAGACACCATGTCTTTTAATGTCCTGTCCCCCATCTAATACCCATAGACTCATAGACTTTAAGGACATAATTATCTACTCTGCCCTCCTGCACATCACAGGCCTGCACCCATCCATGCCTGCGATAAGCCCATAACCTCCTCCTGAATCTCTAAAATCCTCAAATCTTGATTTAAAGACTTCAAGTTAGGCAATCTACCATTTACTGTAGTTCTAACCAGCAAGTGACACATGTCCCATGCTGCAGAGGAAAGCAAACAAAACAAAAGAACAGAGACTCTGGCAATCTGACCTAGGGGAAAATTCCTTCCCAACCCCATGTATGGTAACCATTTAGACCCTGAGCATATGGTTGAGAACTACCAGCAAGACACCTGGGAAAGAATTCTCTGTAGTAAGTCAGAGCTTTCCCCCATCTAATATCTCATCTCCAGCTGCTGGAGATATTTGCTATTAGCAGTCGCAGATGGGCTGTATGCCATTGTAGGCAATCTCATCATACCATCCCCTTCATGAATTTATCAAGCTCAGTCTTGAAACAAATTAGATTTTTTGCCCCCATTACTCCATTTGGAAGGCTGTTCCAGAATTTCACTCCTCTGATGGTTAGAAACCTTCACCGAATTTCAAGCTTAAGCTTGTTGATGGCAAGTTTATATCCATTTGTTCTTGTGCCAACACTAGTCCTTAACTTAAATAACTCCTCTCCTTCCCTGGTGTTTATCTATCCAATATATTTATAAGAGAGCAATCATATCTCCCCTCATCCTTAATTTTGTTAGGCTAAACAAGCCAAGGTCCTTAAGGTAGGTTTTCAATTCCTCTGATCATCCTAGTAGCACTTCTCTGAACCTCTTAAACAAATTGCACACAGTATTCCATTTCTATTACTCTACTTTTCAAAGTTATCTTAATTGTCTTGTATCCTATACTGATCCTCCTTCAAATTGGCAAAATCTCCCAACTTCGTGTCATCTGCAAATTTTATTAACACTTTTTTCCCAAGGTCGTTAATGAAAATGTTAAATAAGATAGATCCCAAGACTGATCCCTGAGGAATTCCACTAATAACCTTCCTCCAGCCTGACAGTTCACCTTTCAGCATGACCATTGTAGTTTCCCTTTTAATCAATTTCTCACCCACCTTTCGATTCTCGTAGCAATCCTGATCTTTTCCAATTTAATTAATAATTTCTGATGTGGAACTGTATCAAATGCTTAGACCATAGAGCTGTTTGAGCAAGTCAATTAACCTCTCTGTGTCTAGATTTTCTTTTAGTAATCCTAAACACATGCACTACATCAACTCTTTTTAAGTCCACAAAACCCCAAGGATCTAGTCAACCATTCACCTATCATCTCCTTCCATTTGCACAACAGATTACCCATAGTTTATAACTATTCCTTTATATATACATATAGTTGTTTCTGGTTGATGTGATAATTTTGAATCCCTTTTCCCTGTCCAATTTTTTTTCCCCACAGCAGATCCACTGGCACAAATTATAAGTGGCTAAAGAACTCATCCACCTATCTATTGGGAGATGATTTTTTCCATGCTCCTCCCCAAGTTATCGGATAAGAACATCATTAAATTCTGTGCCAGAATGGCAATATGCAGGAGGGCAACAAAGATCCCAATTTTATTGATGGCGAAACAGACACAGCAAGGAGTTGTGAGTGCTCAGCGCCTCTGAAAAATCATGCCATTGTTGTCTGGTACCCAGCACTGGGGGGTACTATTGAATGTTTCAGGTGAAGAGAAAAATGTTCAATGTAGAGTGTCCCATGTTTGTCATGGGGGAGGAATGTTTCTCATCTTTATTTTCCTGTAGTGACACTCTTTCCTTTAATACTTTAGTGTCATGTAAGAGTTAATTATTTTGTAACTCCTTTTATTTCACAATTTTTCCCCTTGTGTTTTATAAACCTTGTTGTAGAGCTCTATAGATATAAGACCAATTCTGTCCTTGGAGAGACATTGACTAAAAGTGAATTGGATCCTTTACCTGTAAATAAAGCAAAATCTGATATATACACTACTGGAATCTTACTATCAAGCATTCTCTAGCCCCATAATGAGGACACAAAGCAAAATAAATCTTGTCTCTCCTGAGAGCTGGAAGGCAAGGGAATAATGTGTAAAGCATTAATCTCAGGACTTGTCCACCCTAAAACTGAGAGAGCACTAGAACTATATATTGATTCCAAGAATCTTGAAGCGCTTTCCTGACCAGCACAGAAAATAGTTTGTTCGTTTTTCTTAAGTCATCTTAAAGCCACATTATAACTCTAGCAAGGGAGTCAGTATTATGCTTTGTTTTGCACATTTGTCCCCAGGAAAAATTACCTGGTCACTCAGGTCAGTGTTGGGATGCTGTCAGTCATAACAGATAGAGAACATGATGTCAGTAGGTATTCTGGTATTCATGTAGGTATCAGAAAAGATATTACAAGAGCTATAATCACCAAGAGATCCATGTAATCTTATTGTTGCAAACCCTGTACATGTCCTCGTATCATCTCCCCACTGCTTGTCACTGCCATTTGTTACATCATATCGAAAGTTGAATTGTTAGTTCATTAGGACAGATATCTTGTTGTGTTACATATCCTGTGACATTTGGAGCTGGTAAAATTTTTTCAAAAAACTGTTAAAGGACCTTTAAAAAAAAACTCCCCAAAAATATATCAATTTTGTGAAAGATTTTCATTTTAACTTAAAATGTAGTGGGTTTTTTTAAAAAAAAATGTTTAATGAAAACAAACATGTTATGAAAAAATGTTACTGAATTTTTCTGTTTACCAAAAACTGGAGGTTCTGATAAATAAAAAGTTTCCATTTACAAGAAAAATTCCAAAGCATACACAGGTTTCACATTTTGCATTTTTTGTTGAAACTACTTTTGTATTTTTGAGTCACTCTAGTAATATTCACAGCCCTCTTCTAAGTATTGTAAATAATAGCTAACTTACTAAGTAATCCTCAAAGTTGATTAGAGAAGATAATTTAGCCATAATGTTTAAAGACTAGAACTGCTTAGGAAATAGTTACCAGCAAAAGTTAAATCCAAGTGCATAACAATTTAAGCACAGAGAGAAAAATAATCAGATTGAGACAGGATAAAGTAAGCTTATTACTTAAAAAAAAAAAAATTCTACATTATCAAGCCTGATATAAAATGCAGCAAACACCACAATTCTTAAGATGTCCTGTAGATGGCATAAAAATGCTGAGAAGGACTGAAGGCATCGTTATGGATCCTAAGAGGGGATTTGTTTCTATGGAGCTTTTAATACAAGTGAGGCTAACACTGAAAGCAAATAATTCAGAGAATATTTGTGCTGTTGCATTGCTGTTTTTGTGTATTTCTTTGATTTGTTTTTATTTATATTCAGAGAATATTTGTTCTGTTACGTTGCTACGTTTTAGAGAAGAAGGATGATCCGATGCTTAAAGTACTGTGCTGGGTTTCAGATGAGCTACGTTCAATTCTTAGCTTTGCCTGTCACTTAATTTCTTTGCCTCAGTTCATCACGTTTATAATGAAGGCAATGCTTCCTTTCTCCCAACAATTATCTGAAAGCTTTTTGGAGCAAATTCTGTCTCTTACGATATGTAGGTACAGTTCCTAGTCTAATGAGGACACAAACTTAGCTCTATGTGCTATTTTAAAATAAATAATTAATTTGCTGGACAAAATTAGAAATAAAAATCACAACCAATGTTTTGAAATGGTGTTAGGGAGTATTTGGTCACTCTAGGATCACAATGACAATGACAAATGTCAGTAGCATGAATCATAAGACTGGAAGAGACCTTGAGAGGTCATTTAGTCCAGTCCTCTGCACTTATGGCAGGACTAAGTACTTTCTAGACCATCCCTGACAGGTGTTTGTCTAACGTGCTCTTAAAAATCTCCAGTGATGGAGATTCCCCAAATCTTCTTAGGCAATTAGGTCCAGTGTTTAACTACCCTGACAGTTAGGAAGTTTTTCCTCATATAAAACCTAAACCACCTTGGCTGCAATTTAAGCCCTTTGCTTCTTTTCATATCCTCAGAGGTTAAAGAGAACAAATTTTCTCTCTCCTCCTTGTAACAACCTTTTAGGTACTTGAAAACTGTTATGTCCCCCCTCAGTCTTCTCTTCTCCAGACTCAACAAACCCAGTTTTTTCAATCTTCCCTCACGGGTCATGTTTTCTAGACCTTTAATCATTTTTGTTGCTCTTCTCTGCATTTTCTCCACATCTGTCCTGAAATGAGGCTCCCACAACTAGAAACAATATTACAGTTGAAGTCTAATCAACGTGGAGTAGACCAGAATTACTTCTCATGCCTTGCTCCTGCTAATACATCCGAGAATGATATTTGCTTTTTGTTGTAACAGTGTGACACTGTTGACTCATATTTGGTTTGTGATCCACTATGACCCCCAGATCCCTTTCTCCAGTATTCCTTCCTAGGCAGTCATTTTCCATTTTGTATGTGTGCAACTGATTGTTCCTTCCTAAGTGGAGTACTTTGCATTTGTCCTTACTGAATTTCATTCTATTTACTTCAGACCATTTCTCCAGTTTGTCCAGATCATTTTGAATTTTAATCCTATCCCCCAAAGCATTTGCAACCCCTCCCAGCTTAGTATTGTCCACAAACTTTATACGTGTACTCTATGCCATTATCTAAATCATTGATGAACATATTGAACAGAACAGGACTCAGAATTGATCCCTGTGGGATCCCACTTGATATGCCCTTCTAGTTGGACTGTGAACCACTGATAATTACTCTGTGGGATTGATTTTCCAACCAGTTATGCATCCACCAAGAAGTTGATTGCAAGTTATTTGAGGGAAAGGTTAATTCTTTGTATATGTCTGTATAGGGTTTAGTGCAATGGGGCCATGCGATGGGGCAGATAGGCCCCACATTGGCAACAAGAGGGTTAATTAAAGTCTGCTTTCCAACCTACCCAACTGACCCCATCCCACTAACCTGCAGAAAATGTCAAGCAGGAAGAGAAGGATTAAAAGGGGTAGATCAAACCCAGTTCATGGTTGATTAGGAAAGAGAGCAAAGCTCTTCTTCTTTTGATGAGAGAAAAGCCTTATTTCAGACCAGGGATCTTGCCATCTGGAGAAACCCCTGCTAAAAGGGATGACCAGACCCTGGAGAATGAGCAGAAGCAAGGACGATTTGAAGACAAACCCTAAATAGAAGGTGGGGAAAAGGGTTTGTGGGACAACCTTGTTTTCAGGTGTCGGGTTTTTTTGTTCCTGATTTCCTTTGGACCTTAACACCCCAGAAGAGGTAGGACTGAAATGTGCCTTGTCTAGGGGGCAAAAGCACAGCTTACACAAATCTCAACAAGACAGCGGCCAGTGGAGACCCACAACAGGGTCAGTCATGCCTTGATAGAACACAATGGGGTGACACAGTGGCAACCTGGTCACAAACTTTGTGGAAACTATGGGCAAAGAATTAGCCCCTGGGGAAGGGAGCAGGTCTGGACTTTAAACAGACAAAGACTTATGGAAGTGATTCCCAGCAATATGGACATGGAACAGCTACTGCAATGGATGGCAGAGCAGAATACCCAGTGCCAGCAGCAGCTCCTACAGTAGCAGGAACTGATCCAAGACTTAGTTGTTCAGCAGCAACTGAAACAACAACTAGTGCAGCAAGTTGTAATCCTATTGCAGTCTCCCATAATGGCTGGGCCTTCTGTCACGGATCCAGTGGGCTACCAAAAACCTGACAGAGACAGTGACCTACCAGCAGAGGCCCACAGCTGGGTGAATTGTCCCCTCACAGACCACAAGGGACTACTGCAAATACATAATAAATAAAATAATTATAAAATAATAAATAATAATAACTCAAATGGGCTTTATTTACACTGGTGTACACTTATGAGTGTACTCCCATTTGCTTTAATTGAATCATAGAGATGATCAGAGGTGGATTAAGATTTATTGGGGCATAAAATACATGGTCCCTCCACACTCCAGGGGCCCCAAAACTGGGAAAAGGTAAAGAGAGCCAGGGTCCCCCCCCCACTTTTAAAAGTGGGGGTGCCATGCCCACCTACTTTTTAACATGGTCATAGTAGCTTTGAGCAGGTGCGGGGCAGTGGTGGCAGGGGCTTGCGGTGGGGGAGATGTTAATGTGATCAGTTCCCCGGTCATGAAGCATAACCCTTGCTAGTCATGCCAGTTTCTTCCCAATGGGGGGGCCAAATTGGGCCTTAGTCCCCTGCTCACCATGGGCCCCTGGCCCTGCTTCTCCTCTTCCTGCTGAGGCTCTGCCCCCGGCCAGACCAGAAGCCGGAGCTAAGCCATGACAAGAGCCGCTTAGGGAGCCCAGGCTGCTGTGGGGAACCCCTGATTCTCCCATGCCCTGGGGGGGCAGGCATGCCAAGGAAGGGTAGGAACACAGGCCAGGGGCTGCTCTTGTGCATTATCGTTCATGTTAAGTGGTCATTAACATGAATAAGATTTGGACAATTAGATCATAATTGTGAAAATCAAATTATCTGAATAAATATCTACCATAACAACAGTATGATGTTCCTGTCTAGCACTTATCCGCAAGTATGTTCATCCTACAGTGAACAAGCACAGGAGTGAGGTATGGTCCATAGGAGCTTAGTGTACATTACTGAGGAAGTTGCTCCATGGGGAAGGGACAACATGAAAGAAAACATGATGTGGGGAGTGGTGCAGAGAGACAGAGGAAGCAGAGAGAAGCTTGATGGATTGAAGGGAGGAAAGAGGGTGTAAGAAGAAATGAGAGTGTGTTATGTTCCAGTTGTGACAGGGGCTACCAGAGGGTAGTACAAGGACGCTATGTTAGCCCAAGACTGATCAAAGCCCTGTTCCCCTAGCAGCTGCCCAAGGTTTCCTTCAAGCTGATTAGGGCCAGCTGAGGCCAAGGTCAGCTGAAACTAATTAGGGTCAGCAGTGGTCAGGATCAGCTGAGACCAATTAAGGGCTGCCTGGGAGCAGATAAAAGCTCCATGACAGCCAGGCAGGGGCCTCCTGGGGTCTGGAGAGTTTGGAGGTTTGGAGTTTTTGGGAGGGTTTGGAGTTTTTGGGAGAGTTTGAAGAGTGTGGAGAACGGGGGGCGGGAGAACTGTGAGTGGCAGGAGCCAGAGAAACGCAGGGGGTTTGGCTGTTGGAGTGGCCACTTAGCCCCGACGGAAACCAGGGCTGGTGTCTGAAGAAGAGGGCGGGCTTGGACACTCCCTACCGCACCATAAAATCTAAGGTCCCGAGGGCACTGCTCGGCCGGTGAAGGCCCGAAGGGAGACTGGGCAGAAGCGAGACGGCTGCCATATTGGGACTGGTGGGAGCCCCGGGCGGCCATTTTGTGCCCACCGCACCAAAAGAAGCGCTCAGCCCACGGGAGCACGACGGCCACCTTACCACAACTCTTATAATGAGCAAATATTTAAGATTTTCCTCCCACCTCCAATAGTATCTTAAACTCAAAATGAAGGAAAAATAACAGTTAAAACTACATTTCAAGGAGCCTCAAAATCCACCCTGCAGAGTGAGTTCCAGTAAAAAACACTGAGTTCCTGTGACAAAAGACACTCCCTGTAATACAAGTGGAATTGCAAGTCTCTGGTACTGCAATATTAAAAGTTCCAAAGGAAATTGCTCTTCAGAACAGAAGAACACAGCAAGATCTTCAGCAAAGAACAAGGGCTCACATCATCAAAAGTATTTAGTATTTTCAATCAATTGGCATTAAGCATGTAATTACCTTTGAGAATTTTGGGACAAGATCCTCAGCTGGCATAAATTCAGATCATGCCATTGGCGTCAATGAAGCAATGCTAATTTACAGGAGTTGGTTTCTTGTCTCCTTTTTAAAGCATTTAGAATTAGAATCCCTCTGGTGTCACAATATGAAGATATTAAAAATAGAAAGATCCCCCCCCCCATTATTCTTATGACTTGATCCTGGCAGTGTAATCATGCTTTCTCACCACTGATGTGATATGAACAAAAGACACTCCTACCACAGAAACTGAAGAGTCACAAAATTAGAAAGCTACACAGTACAAGAAAGAATACGTACAGATTATTATATGGAGACATGACGGAGAAAGACTTCTTAAATTAAGTTAAAGAGTGTGGTCGTTGGTCCTGCAATTGACTGCATCCTGGTGCATTGCTGGGCCTGCCCGATGTCCTATTGAAGATGGAGCTCTGTATGGGAGCTTAACTACATCAGTGCAGCCCACTTGGCTTCCCATAGAATACTGATTCAAGTTTAAGGTCTTGGTCCTTATCTTCAAATGGTCTTGGCCCAGGGTAGCTAAATGATAGATTACAGCTCTTGAATGAATATCACAATGACAACTCCACTCCTCAGACATAACTTTCACACACACAGTAAAAGCTTATATACGTACGTGACTGGGCTTTCTCAGGGACTGGTCTGGCACTCTGGAATGAACCCCCACAGGATCTAAGAACCATCACAAACCTTACTACCTTTTGCTGCAAGTGCTCCCTTCTCTAATACATACACAGCAGCCTGTACATTTAAAAATAAAAACAAAATAAAAAACTGAGCAAAACAAAACGCTACACTGCATACACAATTTTCCCTCTGGAGAAAGGATGAGAGAAAGAACAAACCACAGGTGACAGATGCTGTTAATTAAGTCACTTAATAAACTACTGGAAGGTGCTCAGATATTGCAGTGATGAAGGTGATACAGGAATCTATATACAATAGAATAGGATCTTCTGCTGACACAAAATGAACTTTAGATGTCTCCTAGAAATGTATATTTCATGATGTGAAACTGATGTTGGGTGAAAGTCACTTAAGTAGTGACTATTCCACCAGCTTTATTTTAGATCTATAAATGTATAACCAATATGCATTTCATCACTATTAAATACTGTATAATTATTATTGTTCTTATGCAAATTACAAAGACATAAAACTCCATCATCAATTTATAACAGCAGAGAAATCAAAATTGCACCTTGCTGGTTTCATAAATAAAATAAATTGATAACAAATGTAATAATAATTTCAAAATATTAACCCACAAGGACACGTCCATAACACTGATATCCCAGCAGTAATTCGGAGCTAACCCTTCATGTGGCACTTGTCATTTTAGATTATAAGATTGTCCAGACAGGGACCATGTCTTCATACAAATACCCAGCAGAAAGCAACCCCAGTCCTCACTGGGGCCTCTGGCAGCTATTGTGCTTAAGAACAATACATTTATTCTGTATTTGGAAACATCCTGTTTTATCTACTTGGTGATGAGTTTATCTTTTCCTGAAAATAAGAGTTATAGTAAAAATAAAATAAATAAAAAAAAACAAGTGATGCAAGCTTTCTGATATATTTTATAGAGGTGCATGTTCAATAAATGTAATAGGAATAAGGCAGAGGTGGGAGGGAGACAGGTGATTCATTATAATGACTCAGACACAGAATTACTTATCTTAAATTTCAGGTTATCTGTTGTCTCAGTGTGTCATGGAAATGACTCATTAATGTCAATTTTTTGGAAAGTAACACCCCAAAGCACTAGAATAAAACAGAAGCCATATTAAAACTTTTTCATTTACACCAGTAAATTTGTGAGCATCTTTGGTAAAGAAAGCTCCTTTTGCCATTTAAAGCCCATTTGAAAGTTCAAATGCTTTCTTTGCTGGTACTGAAAAAGTACAATGCTCTCATCTCCAGTCATTCAGAGTTCATTCCATGGATTAACTGTGTTGTTGCCTTGGCATGATGCACTGCACTGATTCCCAGCAATGTCTTGGAATATACTGTGCACACTGGAAAAAACACTGCAGGGAGCTAGCTCATCATGGAGGAGGAAAGTGGGGAAAAGATCTAGAATAAAGACTAATTTTAGAGATGCTGAGTGCCAACAGCTCCCATTGACTTCAAATGAAGTTGGGGATGCTCATCATCTCTAAACATCAGGCCCCAGAGATCTCAAATTTGGCATACAAAAATTGAGAAACCATTTTTGACAACATGAGCCTCCATTTCCGTGCCGTGCATTCATTCCAATTAACTCTGACTTAAGTGGAAGGAAACCTTCGTTAATCAGTTTGGTTACTACAGATGTGTGATGTAAGGCTTTGCTAACCTCCCTGCTTATGGGCAGTCCTACAGGTGTTCTACAGCTGCGATGTTACAGAGATCCCCAGTCTTTTCTGTCAGTACTCATAACATGATTAACGAATCCTTAGCATTGGTTCTCTTCAGCCCAAACATCTATCCACAGAACATTCACATGACAGAGAAGACAACAGATGACAGATACAGGAGGTGCAATCTTCTTTACCTACTAGGGGACCACAGCCCAGAACTGTAAATGAATGGGCACTGCCACATCAGTGAAGTAGGTCACCTGTTACAGCTTATTTGGTTTACATGATATTCTGTTCATGGATCCCAAGATCAGAAAACATTCTGATCATCTAGCAATATTCATAACATAGGTCATACTAATGTTCTCTCTAAGTTTTCCATCCCTAGGACTGTCTCTAAGGAATATTCTGGAGTCTTCCAATTTCATCTCTACTACAGGAAGGGAAGGTGTTTCTCCCCCTCCTTTTATTAATTAACAGGAATTCAGTGTTATACCATAACAGTCACTACAGAAGAAAGCTGAAAACTGCAGGACAATATTTTTATATGGTTTTCTTTTGAAACACAAGTTTGAACACCATTTATTATGACTCCAGCAAGCAACATCAGTGACTTCTGGGAAATGCAACACATTAGAAAAATGGCTAGAAGGGTGTCACTAAACTCTCTACCCAAGAGTTAAGATTCCATGAAAAAGGTCAAGGGAGAACTCTTGACGGGTTGAAACAACTGAACACCTCTAAATGGTATAATTAATTTTAGGTCAACCAAGGCCAAGAAAGAATCATAGAAGTGTAGAAGGAACCTCAAGAGGTCTTCTAGTCTAGTCCCCTGCACTCAAGGCAGGACTAAATATTATCTAGACCATCCTTGACAGGTGCCTGACCTGCTTTTTAAAATCTCCAATGATGGAGAATCCACAACTTTGCTAGGCAATTTAATTAAGTTCTTAACTACCCTGACAGGAAGATTTTCCTAACATCCAGCCTAAGCTGCCCTGGCTGCAATTTCAGCCCATTGCTTCTTGTCCTTTCCTCAGAGGTTAAAGAGAACATTTTCTCTCATTCTCCTTCTAACAACTTTTTAGGTATTTGAAAACTATTATCATGCCCCCCCTCAGTCTTCTCTTCTCCTGAAAAAACAAACCCATTTTTCTTTTCAATCTTCTCTCATAGCTCATGTTTTCTAGACCTTTAATTGTTTCTCTTCTCTGGACTTTCTCCAGTTTGTCCACATCTTTCCTGAAATAGGGTAACCAGAACTGGACACAATACTCCGGTCAGCATGGAATAGAACAGAAGAATTATTTCTTGTGTCTTGTTTACAACACTCCTGCTAATACATCCCAGAATGATGATTGCTTTTGTTGCAACAGTGTTACACTGTTGACTCATATTTGGCTCGTGATCCCCTATGACACCCATATTCCTTTCTGCAGTACTCCTTCCTATGCAGTCATTTCCCATTTGGTATGTGTGCAACTGATTGTTCCCTTCCTATGTGGAGTACTTGGTATTTGGCCATATTGAATTTCATCTCATTTACTTCAGACCGTTTCTCCATTTTGTCCAGAGCATTTTGAATTTCAATCCTATCCTCCAAAGCATTTGCAACCTCTCCCATCTTGGTATCTTCTGCAAATGTTATAAATGTACTGTCTGTGCTATTATCTAAATCCTCAAGCAGACACTCTGGTTACCTTATGCAGACCTTTGACCTCTGTGAAGCTTGAAAGTTTGTCTCTTCCACCAACAAAAGTTGGTACAATAAAAGATATTACCTCACCTATCTCATCTCTCTCATATCCTGGGACCAAAACAGCTACAACAACACTGCAATGTTCTATCTCTCTCAAAGAAGCCTCATCTTCCCAGACCAGTAACTTTGTTTTAAAAATCTGGGGCACGATTCCTGAGGATGATGCAGCACTCAAGAGGGAAAAATGTGATGTTAGGACTATTGTTGCAGCTCCATTTATTATGGGCCCAGATGATGGTTGACCTGTCCCACAGCAAAAGTTAGAGCAGCCTTGGGGTTTCTTTAATTTACCCCCAGCTGCCTATGACCAAGGCAGCCTGTCTGTCTGCTGGAAATAGATGTTCCAATCCCATCCATTTCCTCAAGGTCCTTCTCCCTTACCAAGGTACAGCAACACCAGAAGTTGATGTAGAAATTCTATGACAATTCTGCACCTTCCAGGGATTCCCTCTAGACAGGTTAAACCCAAGTGGTTCTGTCAGATTTCCAGCCTCTTTGTGCCATAAGTAGAATGGAAATTAATGGAGATGATTCCATTGAGTAAGAAATGGAGACTACAGAATATTTTAGTCATCTGGTATTTGCGATATTTTGGCAAAAGTGTTTGGGAGACAATGTTAAGCTTGGCTGAGCGGTGTAAATTGGCTGGGCTCACATGAGTAAAAGAATTATATGGCAGTGAGAATATGTCTGGATCCTTCACCTGTTCATTTCCAGACTTTTGAATGTTTGGGTTTTTAATAAATGTGTAGGGAAGGAAAGCATAATGTTCTTGTTGAGCATTAGCTGCACCACTGAAACACTTCATTCTCAACCCTTTTTAAATAAAATACGTTTTTTCACAAATAACTTGTTGCTGGGTTTTAATGCTTTTTTCCATGAGCACCAAAAGCTTAAATTGGTTTGGTGTCTAAGGTCTGCAGGAAGGGAGCTTTGCTCCAATGCGTTTGTATATTTAACCAAAGCAGGGCTCCTGTACTTGAGGTGTTAGCAAGCCCAAAGCATGTATGATGGTGTGATGTGTTGGTAATGGAGGCAGAGGAATGGAGGACATGAGAGGGAGGCTGTTTTCCACAGAATGCAAGAGCTCTGCCTTTTCTTTTCTTTTCTTTGTTTCTCCAAATATGCTGCAAAAACACAACCTATGTGCCTCCACTGTTTTCATGAATCCACGTTACATCCCCCCCCTTCTTTCCTATATTCAGATTTAAGCTTTACTATGAAGACTGAAATACATTTTTATTTTATTATTATTATTATTATTATGTTTGTTATTTGTTTTGCAATAGCACCTACCAGCTTCTGTCAAAGGCTGGGACTTTGTTGTGGTAGGCACTGTATAAACAGAAAAAAAGATGGTTCCTCTACTCCAAAAGTGCCACTATAAAATTATTTTAAAACAAATCACAGCCATTTTAGACCCCAATCCTGCATTAAGGTCCTCTAGCACAGTTTCTGGCACATGTGAAGAGTCGCACTGGCTACAAAGTTCCATTCTCCCTATCCTAGCTCCTCTTTAATATTTCTCCATTGCCTTACATATTTTTTCCTCTGGAACTAACATTCTACAGCTTACACTATCCTACATCAAGAACTCTTCCAGTTATTCAATTAGTAGCAGTAGCTTCTATCTTTTCCCACTCTGGATGTCCTCACCCTGAATAACAGTAACAGCTAAGATTTTTTTCCCCCCAATCTGGAATAATGGTGCATCAGACTAGTCCATGTTGCCGCATGCACGGAACTTAGAAGAAGCGACACAGACTGCAGGAGGGTGGAATTTGGAAAAGACACCAGCAAGTCAGTCTGTGTACACATGATTGGAATGCTAATCTGTAGTTGCTGCAGCTCTGTAAACAGTTGCTTTTTAAAAGAGCCAGTTTAGTTCAATAAGAATGAGATCCTTATGTGCACATGATACATGAAACAGCCCAGCAAAAAATGGGGCAATAAGAGGAATAAAGAGCTATCTGTCCCTGGATCCACTCAGTCCAACCTTCAAATGTGCTCCAACAACAGTATATAAGGCACTGGGTAGCTCCTTGGAAGAGTTCTGCTACAGATTCATGTATTAGACAATCAATCCAAGTCTCTCCTGTTTTGTTTTGGTTTTTTTTCCTCCCATGGCACTCAGCTGTGTCTTGAAAAGCCCTGTTTTATGGTGTTACCACTAGATATCCCCACTTACATATGTGGTGAGTCACAGAATGAAGAGAAAAAGCAATAAAGAAGAAAAAGCTTTTCAATTAAAAATCAAAAGGGAGGAAAAGCAAGTAAAGAAGGATAAAGGAAAATCAGGCTGAAAAGGACAAAAGAGTAAGAAATAACCAAAGAACATACAGTAGGAGATGAGGGAACACACAAGGCTGCATTCATCCACTAATCCAACATAAGTGGGGCTCTGAATAAAAAGAAAAGGGGGGCTGGAACCAGAGAATTAAGGTCAAGCACAGGTGCTGCAGATGAACTAACAGTGCCTGCCTGCAGTGCAGCTCAGGCATCCTTGGCAAAAAAACAACAGCAGTGCTTGTCTCAGCTCAGGTTTTTCTTGACAGCTGACAGCGCTAAAAAGGCATGAAGAGCCACAGAATGAGAACAGAGGTCAGAAAATTAATAACTACCTGACCTAAAGGTACCAAGTCTGGGGAAGACAACTTTGTACTAAGGAAATAAAGATTGCTGATACGTGCATGTTTATGTTAAAAGCACACTGCAGGCAAAAGGTAGAAATATAAAATAAACTAAGAAAAAGGTCAACCAGAGCTTAGCATAATATGTGCCACCAGTTCAGTTCAAGGGTTAGCACTGGACCAAATGGTAAGGCCTGGCAGACACAGGGGATGGATGTACAAAGGTGGCATGAACTCACTTTTTCACTCCCCTGATCCTGGGGAATCAGTGTGCAGTTGTAGTTCCCATATGCTATATAAGAGCATGTATTTATGCTGGCTGCTATCAGCCCCAAGGGCCTAAAACCATAGCCAAGGATTGGTGTTGCATAGGGCAATTGGGGCCATACACACTTTCCTCAGTCCATGTGCTCTCAGCCACCAGAAGACTGGGGTGGAGTCTCTGTCTTTAAATCCACCAGAGGATTCCTCTACAATGGAGTAATCCTTGCAGTGATGGACCCCAATTCAGCAAGGTGCTTAAAGTTATGCATGTGCTTAATCATCTTGCTGAGTCGGGGCCATGAACATATGCCGGCTCCCGCCAGATTCCACCGGTGCAACAGATCACTGCAGCAGCACTTCATCTCAGGATCTGGTCCATTGTGAGCCCTAGGGAAAAAAGAAAATTGCCCCAAATCTTTGGCTTAGAGAATCTTGCAGATGTCCTTCCAAACTGAGCAGAAAAACAGTTGTCACCAGAAAGGCAAAAGCAGGGAAATAAGAATTAAAGAAAAAAACCTAAATTAGCTTGAAACATACTTGCTTCTCTTCATGCCGGGTATAAATATATGGATTTAGTCTTAATAACTAAGACCTAACCTTCAAAAAAGAAATTTAAATCAGGATCACTTTCTTTTAGCTCTTGATAAATTACCTCTTCTTATTTTTTCTGTAATCCTCTTTATATTTTTGAAATCCTGCTGCCATACACTTACCCAAGAAGAAAAATGTCCCTTTCTATTTCTAATGCCCAGCCTTAATAGCAAAGTTGATTCAAACATAAAACTCCAATAGCTCTGACTGATGAAAATATTAACATTACAGAGAGAATATGAAATCCAGTGACTTTTAACCAATTAACAAGGTGATTTATTTAAAACCTTTTTGTTATACTTTATAATAACCCGTACGAAAAAAACCCCGTCATCTTTATAAGAAAGAGCTTAAGGGTTTGTGGAGATTTTTTAGTGGATGCTGCTTAATAAAAAGCTCTTTTGCATAAAATAGAGGTGTCAAATGATAAAAATTAATGAAAGCTTCAGCAGCTTTACATGCTACCAAACTGGCTGTGCTCTTGCAGCACCGCATTCTATAACACATTAGTCAGGTGTGTGGTTTAAGACGTGCACAGTTAGAGATTTCCTTTCTAGGCTTTAGGAAATGACACTCTTTAAAAGACTAACGAGCAGTAGTTATTCTTTTCTTGTGCAACTTTTTCATCCTTTGTTTCCTTTTGTTGCTGTCTGCCCTTTCCAAAGCTAACACATTAATTTATTTAAAATTTGCATGAGTGGGTTACACTCATGAGATGCACATCTAGGGCTAAAGCCTCAACTGGCATTCCACCATTGAAGTCAGCAGAGCTATGCTGATTTACATCAGCTGAGGATTTAGCCCCTTGTTCTTCTCAAGACTCCAGATGGGTGAGCAATTACTTACTCAGACAATAAAACCATTGAGCCTCATTCACCACTGTGTTATTCCACTGTTGTGCTAGTGTAACTGCTGAAATTGTTGCAGCTACATCAGCATAAAACTGGAGCAGCACAATGATGAATGTTGTCTGATATAATGTAAGACACCACATCTACAATAGCAGACCATAGCGAGCAGTTACTGTTTCCGTTTGTTTTGCATTGACAAAACATGTTTTAAAAAAGGGTGCTCAGTTTCTTGTACCAAACACTTTCAATGGATCAGGTAGTTTCTTCCACCTTATTTCAATATAACAAGTAGTTTAGTTCACTGCAATTGTTGGGTTAACAATCTCAGAAACCAGCTTCCCATTTAAGTGTAGTAACACAGACTGATTTTCAAAGGCTCAAAGGCAGTAGCACCCAACTCCTATTGAAAGTCACCTAGAGCTGGGTACCCAATTCCTATTTGTGTTTTTGAAAACCTCCCCTTTAAACATTAACTTTTGCTTTGAACGAAGAAAGACATACACAATGCGCTTTTTAAATGAAAGGCTAGTCTTCTTGCATTTTCATAAATAAACTAATGCTAATGTGAGACTCCAACTGTTTTGTATTCCAGCCTGAGTTTTCTCTAAAACACTCTCAAGTAAGTGCCTGCAAATAAATACTTGCAGACGCCACCTTTAAAATAAGGGTGTTATAAAGCAAGAGGAATAGAGAGTGAGGAGCTACATCCTCCGCTGGTTTAAATTTGCACAGCTCTATTGATGTACATTATCTGAGGATCCTAGAACCACATAAGGAACACATACCAAGCCACATTTTCCTTTTAAACCAGTTACACACTGTTATAACTCAGCTGAGTACAATGGAGTTTACTCCAGTTTAACACCAGTTTGATAGAAGATTCAGATCCAAAGCCATTATAATAGGCTCAAAAGGCAAGCACAATAGTTTCTCTCTTTAAAAAAAACAAACACACAAAAAACAAAACAGGGGTTCAATTCTGTACTCCATGCTCCCATTGCTTCAGCAGGAGCTAGAGTTACAAGGAAATTAGGATCAGACCAATAAAACTCTAAAGTATTTAATCCAGGTCTTTTTCAAAAGTTATATTATAAAGAATATAGAATCAAGCTCAATGGCCTGGGCCCAAGATATCTAAAAGAATTCATAAAGCTCTGGGATGAAAGCTGTGGCTGAGCACCTTGCTCCTCAGACATGATAGGATGTTTGGTAACGCTCGTCTGTGCAGGAGACAGAGCTTTCTTGGAGGCCAGTCCGTAGCTGTAGAATTAACTCCCCTAGGAACTAAGGACCACCACAGGCCTCACCACCTGCTCCAAGTGCAAGGTATTTTTCTTTGACAAACACATAGCAACCTGTACATTACAAACACACAACAAATAAACCCCCAAACCCTATCCAACGAAACACTTCACTGCACACATAAATTTCCCTCTTGGGAGAGGATAAGATAAAAAAACAAACAAACCACACATGACAGACGTTAGTTCCATCACTTAATGCACTACTGGAAGGTGCTCAGATACTATGGTGATGAGAGTGATTTAAGAACCTATGTAGACTGGAATATTACAGTCATATCACACGTCTATTACTGATGGGAAAAGCTTAAATGAATTAATCCTCACGTTTAATATTTATCTGAATTAACCAAAAAGCCTCTTAAGAGCTGCAGATGTGAGCTGGAAGATTTCAGAACTTCTTCCAGGAAAACCCATGTGCTTTTCCCATAGCAGTTTAGCATTTCAGGCTTCAGTACTGATCCAGACCAGAAACGGAAACACAGGGATTGGGGAATCCCCTATCGAAACATTCCAGAACTAGAGATGGGACAGAGCCCTAAGGTTTGTATCCAGATCCAAATTTCCTCAAATATTGGATGTGTTTAGATCTGGAGTTTCATTTGGCTCATTATAAACCTGCTCTTGCAAAGCTGTTATATTGGACTATTCATTTGATTAAAATTAAGCACATACTGAATTGGTTTGCTGGATTGAAGCCATAGATTATAATCAGCCTAGATCAGATGTGGATTTGAGGTTCAAAAATTCAAGAGTATTTGGATCAGAAGTTTCCATTCAGGCCTAACACTGTAGAAACCTTAAAAAGGTCTTCATTTTAAAAATGGGTGAAGGTACTTGGGTTGGTATTGAATAGATTAGTTAGTATGTAATCCAAACTGTAATTTACACCCCTAATAGTTATTGATTTTGTGCCTTTTTTAAAGGAAAAAAATCAGTTACAAAGAAAATTGGTAGGGTGGCAATCTATGAGGTAGACATTATTTGCTGCCTGTCAACTTCATTCCAAGTGGGTCAGAATAGACATAAGCAATTATTCATTAACACTTTCCAAGGGGAAGAAGGAGAGAAAAACGCTAATGGAAAGTTGCCTAACATGGTTATTTATTGTCTTGAGCCTCAATTACCCCAAATCATGATGACCTGGACTTCTTGTTTTCCTGGCTTCTTACTCATTTTCACGTGCCTCATCTTGTGTTTGTTGGAAGCAACTTCATCACTGAGGCAAAGGAAAGTGAAATACTTTTGAGCTGTGTAACACGGGGGTCTGTCTGGCCCTGCAGTTGTGGCCCTTCTTCGGGCCCTGGCTCGGAGGAAGGCCACTACACCTTCCAAAAAGGGGAATGTTTGCTGCAAAATGAGTCTGGTGCCCCGGCTCTCTGGCAGGGCGGGCGAGCAAGGCAGTCTATCGCCCCAGCCCTCCGGCAGGTGGGCGAGCAAGGCAGTCTATCGCCCCGGCCCTCCGGCAGGGCAGGCGAGCAAGGCAGTGGTTCCAATTCGAGAGTGCAGGGGACGGTGCTCACTCTCTGGGTGGCAAAGGTAAGGGAGATGGGAGGGGGTCACAGGCCCACCCAACTCCACTGCGTCCCAGCCCAGGACCCTAGCAGTAGCAAAGGCGTGCCACTAAGTCGGCAGGGCTCCTGCCACAACACGCCGATTGGGGCTTGCCACTGTCTCAGCCACAGTTATGGCCACCCCTGGGCTACTTCCTCCCCGTATCCCCAGGTACCTGCATTTGTAGATTCCTCAGAGTCACTGGGATAGACCGCCCGCAGCAGGCTCGCCAGTCCCTCGGCGTCCACCGGCGGTAAGGCAGGAAGCTCCTTAGCTAGGGGCAGTTCCTCTAGGTCCCAGGGCTTGGGGAATGGCTCGGCCTCCAGCAGCTCCTCAAGGTTCTGTCCCATCTGGGGGAATGGCTCGGACTCAGGTAGCTCCTCTAGGTCAGGTCCGGCCTCAGGAGGGGTCTCCCAGCCCTCCGGCTCAGGGAACTCCGTCCAATCGCTAGGGCCTACAGGCTAGGCTTGGCCCAGTCCAGGGGGCCTGTAGGCGTTGGCCAGTCTAGGGGGCCCCGGGGCCCAACCCAACCCCTAGTGATTGGTCTCTTGGGCCGCTCCCGGGGTCTCTGCCCCGGGGGGCACTCGCTCCTGTCAGCGGCCCGGCCTGGTTCAGGCTTCAGCTGTAGCCAGCAGGGCCGCATGTCTGACTAAGGCAGCACCTTCTTCCAGTCTGAGCTGTGGGGCCTGCTTTTTGTAGTCTCAGGCTTGGCTGAGACTCCGCCCATCTGGTGCTGGATTGGTTGGCCCGCAGGCCCTATCGTGAGCCGGCCTCCTGGTTGCCAGGCAGACTGGGCTGCCGGCCCTTTCTCTGTCTGACCCCTCAATTGTGGCCCTTCTTCGGGCCCTGGCTCAGAGGAAGGCCACTGCACCGTTCTACAAACTGCTAAACTCAACATTAACCATTGTGAGAACCTGCCTTTTTGCAAGATTTTTTTTTCTCATTAAAAGTAACACATTTGATTTTCCAAAGTGGATTTAAATAGGAAAACATTCCTTTGTTCATATCTTAATAGCAGTTGGCTTTTTGTGCACTGCAGGTGCACACCTCTGCTCAGAGCTGGCTCTCATTTGCAGGAACATACTTCCAAACCAAATAATACTTGCCAACTTAGCTTCTGGAAAGAAAATGCTACTTTTTGTTCTCTATGTGCTTCAGAGTGACAGTTGCATGCTGTTGCGGTCATAGGGGCCTGGCAGAAGAAGACAAGGACAGCCTGCTGCTACGGCAGGCTAGCAGCCAAAACGTGTTGTGCAAGCTAGCTTTTGCACCAGGTGTCAGAAGAGGAGCTGCCCTCAGTTCAGCCAGAGGCTAATCACAGCTAGAAACCCATTCCCTAATCCATCAAACTCAGGCCACTGCCCTTTAATAAAATATCAGTTTGATTAAGATAATTTATTTTTCCTTCTGGAATATGGCAGGCACCACTGAAAGCAGTAGTTAGAATCTATAAGAATAGTAAATGCTTTGGTGTTAAGCATATTCTACTGACCCTCTCAATTCCTGCCCAGTGGGATGGGGAGGGGAGAAGAGTTGAGATCACAAAATGGAAGAAGAGCAAGACTACAGAGTTTGGGGACTGACAGAAATTGGGAGCGGGGAGGAAGGCCTATTGGATGGCTAACTTAACACACTGTTAAAACATACCATTTAAACACTGCTTTCTCCATACCTCCTTATAACCAATTCTCTTAAATAGCTGAAGGAAAGGGAATCCCTTGAGTCTTATTTTGAATCACATCTAAGGGTGAAACTAGCACACATCTTCATGGGCAAATCAGATACCATATGCAGTGGAAATTGTGCATTTCTATTGTGGTGGGAGAGCTGGGAAATGGCTAGTTTATGGAACACCACTGAGCACTGTGGGCTGAATTCACAAAATAACTTAGATGCCTAACTGTCTCTTTAGGTGCCTAAATCCCAGAATCAGGCCCTAATGGGGTTCACAAAAATCCACCTCAAATCCTGTAGGAATTTAAAATTACTCAGCTCCTAATTTTTTGCAATAAGAGTTTGCCTACGCACCTATTGTAATAACCGTGAAACAGTTAAGTCAGCAATAGTCTGAACAAAACATAACAACAATCCAAATGGTATGTAGCAGCCGGACCTGAGTATCTGCACACACCCAATGCTATGTGTACGCTCACCCACCCACATTGGAACACTGATTTCAGGGAGCAGGAACCAGGAAACAAACTGGAACAGGAAGAGAGAGCAGGAAGCAATAAGCAAGAAGGCAACACATGCATACAAACACCAGTCTTTACAACGTTTCTGCTTCTGGCCAGGTGTACTGCAGCCCCACGCCAGGGGTCCAGATGCCTACTTCTCAGAGCAATGCACAACCTAACTAACTCCACCTAACTCACTTGCAGGGCCTAATCTGGTAACTGTGCTCAAACCTCACCTACCAGATTGGGCCCCGATAGATAAGTAAACACAAAACAGCCTCTGTCGGGGAGACAGTGGCCCTCCCTTGTAACTTTTAGCTAGAGGTTCGAGCTGGGATGTGGGAGACATTGATTCAAGTCCCCCCTCCACCTGAGTGGGAGAAGGTATTTGAATGGGGCTTTACCACTGCTCAAGTGAGTGCTCTAATCTTTGGGCTATGCGGTAGTCTTACGGAGTCCTCCCTCAGTCTCTACTGATGAAGCTGTTCCACTGGATAAATAATTTTTTAAAAAATCAATGAAGCAGGAGGACTGGATCCTGAGTTTCCACCTCCCAGGTAAGTGTGCTAATCACCAACTACTACAGAATCATTCTCTCTCTGTCCCTTTCTCTACTCCTCACCCTGACCACACACACCTCCCCATGTTGAAACTGTTGCATTGTGGATAAATAATGAAAGTGTGACTATACTTATAAATGTGTTATTTGGGGAGGGGGAGGGATTATGAATCTAGCGCTATGTGGCTAAATTTGCGGTGGGTCTCTTAATGAGACATACTGGGACAGGGGTTGTGAGTGGGCTGGAAAGGTAGTGAAAGCATGGACAGAGAGTGTGAAAATTGCATGTTACTTTTACAAGGACATACTCCCTTAATGCCTGTCCTGCACCATTGAATTGAATGGTATTTTTGCCACTGATTTCAATGGGAGCAGGAGCAAGCACTAAGGGAATATGTCCTCGTAAAAGGCCCAATCCAGCTCTCAGTGATGTTATTGGAAGACTTTCCACTTACTTGCATGAAAGTTAGCAGAGGCCCTTAAAATAAAATGATATTTACAGTAATAAATGGAAAATGTTAACCATTCTTCGTTTTGGACCACCTCTATTGTCATGAAACACTTGAACAGGCCTCATGACCTATTTCTAGGACTCTGGAGAAACATCATCAGGGAGCAATTATTTTTTTATTAATAGAATTAATAGATTATTGCTATTATTATTAATTATTAAAACAAAGCCAAACAAACAGTAAAAAGCCACAGCAAACCTGTAGAGGCACAAGTTACAAAGGTCCCAATATCCTCATTTTTTCTCAAGATTATTTATCCCCCCGAGTTCCTGCATGCATCTACTCTGTGTTGAAGTTCAAGCAAACAAATAAACCAACAAAAAATTCTCATGTGTGTTTGACTGTTTAATAGAATAAAAATCTGCCTCGCATTAGAGCTGTCCTCTTATATTCCCCCCATATTACAGAGATTTGGATGGTATGGTGACTGATTCTGATATAAGCACTTTCATCCAAATTGCAGTCTATGATTAGTGATTAGTCCAACCTGACTGATCTGGAGAATCTACCATCGGCAAATTACCAAAATATGGGACTGGTTTCACCACGGTGGCACCATTTTTTATTCCTGTGCAGTGCCTTTGAAAGTTGACAGATTTAAGATGTAAGCTGGCATTTCCATCAGTGCAGCACATCTATATTAGAGGTTTGCTTTCATGTAGTAACATTAGCGTAGTTCCACCAGTGCCATTTACTCTAATGTAGACAAGACATATGACTTACTCATCATGGGCCGTGGGCTTTGGGTCAGGGAGCCTACGGACTCCAACAAGCTTGGAACAGGCCACATATCTGTAAATCAGGGATAATGAGAAAGACTCCTTTTGCAAAGCACTTGGTGATCGACTGGTGAAAAGCACTATGAAAGAGCCAGGTGTTATAATAATTATTTATTTTTAGCGTGATGGTGCATTCCAATATGGTGTCAACTAGACATAATAGGCATTAAAGGAAAGATATTTAATTTTTATTCCAGAAATGAAGCATTTCAAGGTGAGACAAGTCTTGCATCCTGGTTCTTTATCATGTAGACCTTCCATTTTTATGTCTATTTTATGACCTGATCATTACTTATAGTGGTACCTTTGGAGTTTTTGATGGGTTTTTTGGGTTGTTGGTTGTTTTCTTTTTTTTCCATTTTATAACTAATAAGCTTAATATGGCTTCTTCAATGACCAGAGGGTCTGAATTAATTGATTACTCTATAGAGGTCGATGTTTCAAGGTACAAACTGGCTTCAGGGTGCTCAAGACCTTGCATAATCATGCCCTATTTAATGTTTATTTTATATATAAGTTATTGTATCAACAGTATTGTGTAGTTGAAAATTAATTCATTATTGCAGCTGTCCTGCTATTATAACCACGACTAATATTTTCTTCTTTTATTAGACTCCTCTTTGGTTATTTATGGAAGACTTATAGGACTACATTTTCTAAAGCTATGTAGACAAATCATCTTATGCCTTCTTGACTCATCTGTTGATTGTGTATAATGACCACTTTACACTCCGTACTTTGACAGGGTTCTACCTCATGACCAGACCAGAAGTATTAGTGTTATTACAAAGATCTGGATGTGAATGAGAGACACAGCTACACTTAGGAAAGGTGTTCTGTCCTTTGAATAATTTTATTAGCACACTCAACAAAATTACAAACAGTCCAACCCAATGAAGTAGATAGAAATAATATAGAATGGTCAAAATGTCCAGCGTCTGAAAATCCATATACTCACACAATTCCTTGCGAAAAAACTTGAAGCGTTAGTTATCATCCTCACCATCATCATCCTAACCAGTATTCATCTTGCATCTCCCCAGTCATACTGCCTGGGATACAGCTTTTATAATGGGTTACACTCATGCCTAATACATATTCAGTGGGGCTTTCAGCCTCTTTTCCTTATCTGTATTTCCTCATCCTACTAATATTGGGGTGGCTGTCTTTTATAAATTGCTAGGCCATTTACCTCAAGCTTATGAGCTTGTAAATTAATAGTTAGCATGTCATTCTTGTGGTTGAACATCTGCTTATGTTCCTAACTTGACAAAGCCCTGGTTGGGATGATTTAGTTGGGGTTGGTCCTGTTTTGAGCAAGAGGTTGGACCAGATGACCTAGTAAGGTCCCTTCCAGCCCTAATCTTCTATGATTCTATGAAATATCTAAAGCTGGTGTAAATTGACATCTAGTGGTTACCTGTCAGCAGCAACACTTATTGATATCATCACTCTGTGTTGTGACATCTTGTCATTTCTGGGTTAGTTACTTATGTCAAGTCTTTAGGCCTTGAGCCTTGTAGGCTTCTCGTATAACTGCCTTAACTTATACCTATAACCTTACTTGCAAATACCTATGCCTATAAGCTACAACCTGCACAGCCAGGGTTTCAAGCAGGGGATGTGCATGAAGAGGATGTTCAAGGTGAGTGGGCTGTTGCATCATGAGAGCTGAAGACAGAAAGAGCTGATTTCTGTTGAGTGCTGACAACATGTTTGGCTCTGTAAAGGACAGAGTAGAAAATTAGGAGGAGAGGAAAAGGCTTTTTTTTTTTTTTTTTTAATACCATGCCCTCACTTTGGCCAGATTTATATTATGCCTGTACTATCAGGTCATTCCTGATTGTGACATTCCATATTTATTCTCTCTCACTGACTTTTGCAATAATTTGCTTAGTTTAGCATTCAAATCTATCCTACACTTTTCTATAGCTTCCACAATCATAGTATCTAAGCACTGATGACTTTTCTGTCAGCCCTGCACTAGCAGGTCACAGTGCCTACTTCACTTAAAACCCTGCTTCTTCAAACACTCATGAACATACTTATGTTTAAGCATGTGAATAATCTCCAAAGGGGCTAATCAGTTGAGTAAAGTATGTGTATAAATATTGACGGGACTGGAGCCTAAACGCCAGGTTTTTAAAGGTATTTGGGTGCTATAGGTGCAACTAGGCCCCTAGTGGGATTTTCAGAAGTACCTGAGCATCCAGTTCCTATTGATATCAGTGGGAATTAGTCTTCTGAAAATCCCACTAGTCATCCATCTGCATCTATAGGCAACTTAAATACCTTTAAAAATCTATCCTTAAGTGCCTAGCTAATCACTCAGTAAATAATAAAATAATATCTGTTATATGAAAATAGTAGTTATACATCGTCAATGAAAATGTAATGTCATCAGTGATAAAGATTTTACAATCAGGATGCAGCTGAAAGTGTCGATGGTTCATGAGACAGGATAGAAACCAGCTCACTATTCCATACCAGTCTGGACTCTTTTGGCGAACAGTGACATTTGTAGTACTGTCCCAACCCCATGCATTCAAAAATCATACGATTGGCTTCAAGGTTGAAATTTAAAAAAAAAAAAAAAGTTGGGGGGTTATTATTTGTCTTCTGTGTTTTGACCCTTAAAGGTTCATGCTCCCAGGCTTTTCTCCACAGACATGAGGGCCAGAAACTTACTTTTGTTTTCAAGTGAAAACTGTGATTCTAGCATAATCATATGACCCAGGACCTGGGGCTTTACAAAACAAAAAACAAAAAATTGTGAGAGTTGGAGTGAATGGGACCTTAACTTGTGCTTAAAGTGAGGCATGGGTTTTGCTGAATTGGAGCCTAAATTATGGAGGAAGGAGAAAGTTCAGTGCACGATTTCTGTACCTATTCCTGTAGTTTGGTCTCCTTAACTTCAGCATTACTGGCAAATGGGGAATAGTAAATAACAGAGAACCATTTTAATCAGGAAGCTTTGGAGAGATTTATCAGTGTTAAAAGTGCTTTGTACAGACTGATTACTATTTCTAAGAGTAAGTAGTACTGCAAAGCAATACAAGGTGAATTCTTAATGTCCTTGTCTTCAGTATATAGTTTGATTTACAGCACACATCCTAAATTCACCCTGCTTGGGTAAAAAATATTTTAATCAGAATTTCTTGTGTTTTATGAGGCTTGACTTAGTCTCTACCAAGTGATGCCAAACTTGTTTTTTCCCCTCAATTTAATTTAAAGGTATGAAAGAAATCACTTTTTGCAATCATTTTTGATATCATTACTTGAAAGGAAATTGTGTGTGTAAAGGATATTCTACTGACCTGTTGCAAATAGACCAATTTAAAACAGTGCCATGAGAGTTTTAATATAAACACTGCTTGTTTGCCTCAAAACGATGAAAGTGGAACTTTGCCAAAATACAGAATTAGGTCTACTGCTAGTCTTAATGATACAATTTTGATTCAGTGCCTGGAGTGGTTTAGCAAGACTTGGTAAGATTCAAGTAAAAGCTGGAGGAGGAAGAGCCTGGAGAAGTTTGTGGATCTATAAATTCTATGAAAATGCTACAATAATTAAAGATCTATGTTTTCTTTTTGGAGGGTTAGTGGGTTGGAAAAAATACTTTAAAATAAAAATATGTTAAGACCATTTAATCCTTAATGGTTGGCACCTCTTCAGGGACTAGGGTTGCTCATTTCTAGATGATGTATGTTTCTGACTATTTCATTTCTGCTGAACATGAATATGGAAAACCGATATCTGACAAACTGCAAAAAGTCTGGTATGTTTCCATAAATCTTCAAAAAATGAAGATGCTGTATCCAAATCCCCTTTGAACTCACCTAAACTATTAGGGACTGATTTTTCAAGAGGATGAACACGTACGAATCCCGTTGTCTTCATTTGAACTTGGCATTGCTCAGTCTCTTTGGAAATTAGGCCCTTAATACGCTTTTCTCCTCTCAGTTACACCAGACACTGCCCTCTCTGCTGCCACTACAAAAGGTTTTCTGTCCCTTCCAGCTAATCAACCTCCAACAGACCTCTGACCCTACAAAACATCCCCTCCCTAATTCTCAAGAAGGCATATTCCTTAGGTATTATTAACTTGGAGTGTTTCCAAACATCACTCTGTTGGTCTCCAAATAAATATTTATTTTTCATAAGTATTCATTGAATAAGAATGTGAGAACAGTCATACTGAATCAGACCAGTGTCCCATCTAGCCCAGTATCCTGCGTCTGACAATATCCTGTGTCAGATGCTTCTATCATCTATGAACTTATATATTTTTACACCATTTATAATTTTGGTCTTCACAATATCCCACGGCAATAAGTTTCACAGGTTGACTGTGCATTGTCTGAAACGTACTTCCTTTTTTTTAAAACCTGCTGCCTATTAATTTAATTGGATGATCCCCAGTTCTTGTGTTATACGAAAGGGCAAATAACACTTCCTTATTCACTTTCTCCACACCATTCACGATTTTATAGACCTCTGTCATATCAAAAGTTGTCTCTTTTCTAAGCTGACCAAACCCAGTCTTTTTAACATCTCATAATTTTTGTTGCCCTTTTCTGCACCTTTTCCCATTCTAATATATCTTCTTTTGAGATAAGGTGATCAGAACTGCATACGGTATTCAAAGTATGGGTGCACCAAGGAGAGAGAGAGAGAGAGAGAGAGAGAGAGAGAGATTGGTATTTTCTGTTTTATTATTTATCCCTTTCCTAATGGTTCCTAATATTCTGTGAGCTTTTTAAATTGCTGTTGCACATTGAGCAGATGTTTTCAGGGAACTATCCACAATGATGCCAAGCTATTTTTCTTGAGATCTTTTAATTTAGACCCCCATCATTTTGTATGTATAGTTGAGATTATTTTCTCCAAAGTGCATTTTTTGCACTGATCAACATTGACTATCATCTATCATTTTGTTCTCCAGTCATCCTGTTTTGTGAGAGTCCTTTGTAACTCTTCGCAGTCTGCATTGGACATAACTATCTTGAAATATTTTGCATTAGCTCCAAATTTGCCTCCTCACTATTTACCTCTTTTTCCAGATCAGTTATGAATATGTGAACAGCAGAGCTCCCAGTATATATCATTGGGGGACACCACAATTTACCTTTCCTTGTTTTGCCATTGAGGAATTTTTTGGTCCTCTTACTGTATTTTTTTTAGTTTGAGGTATATATTTATAGTTTGAGCCTCTATTATGTTTTTAAATAGTCCATACATTTTGCACGCATTTCACTTTTGTAACTGTTCCTTTTCATTTCCATTTAACTAGCATCTTCATTTTTACATAGTTCTATTTTTTTTAAGTTAAATGACTGTGGTTGGTTTCTCGGGCATTTTTCCCCATAGGACATTAAATTTAATTACACTGTGGTTGCTATTACTAAGCAGTTCAGCTATATTCACCTCTTGGACCAAATCATGTGTTCGACTTATGATTAAATCAAGGATTGCCTCTTCCCTTGTACATTTCAGGATAAGCTGCTACAAGAAGAAATCACTGAATGTGTATAGAAATTTTATTATTGTGTTTTCTGCCTTTGTAGCCTCTGTAATCTCCTTGAGCATTTCACAGAGCACTGTCACCATCACGGTCAGGTGTTCAGTAGTATATTCCTACTGCTATTCTCTTATTATTCAAGCATAGAAGTTCTATCCATAGAGATTCTGTGGTACAGTTTGATTAAGATTTTTATTTTATTTGACTTTATGTTTTCTTTCACATATAGTGCCACTCCCCCACCAGCATGATCTACTCTCTCATTCCTATATATTTTGTTCCCTGGTATTAATGCGTCCCATTGATCATCTCCATTCCACCAAGTTTCTGTGATGCCTATTATATTAATATCCTCATTTAGTACCAGATTTTCCAGTTCACCCATCTTAGTATTTAGACTTCTAAAATTTCTGTGTAAGCACTTGTGCATTTTGTCAATATTCAGTTACTTGCCTTCATGTGTTATATTTAAATGGGATTCTTGTATGTTTGACTGTTCCTCACTAGCCCCTATCTATACGTTACCAACTTCCTTTCTATTCTTTTTACTAGGATAAAGAGCTCCTCCTTTAATAAATTCATCCCTAAGGGATGTCCCTGCCTTAACCATGTGCTCCTCCACATCTGTCAGTTTTCCCCCAGCCCTTAATTTAAAAACTCCTCTACCACCTTTTTAATTTTACATTCCAGAAGTCTGGTTCCATTTTGGTTTAGGTGGGACCCATCTGTCCTGCATAGATTCCTCCTTTCCCAAATGGTTCCCTAGTTCCTAATAAACCTAAAAATCCACCATTGTCTCATCCACGCATTGAGATCCTATAGTTCTGCTTGTCCATTGGGCCCTGCATGTGGAACTGAAAGCATTTAAGAGAATCTCTTATCTAGCAGCCTACATTTGGCCTCCAGGACCTCTCATACTTTTCCCTATGTCTCTACATGTGCTATTACATTGGCTTCTCCCCAGCACTGCACATAAGTTTGTCTAGATGTCTCATGAGACAGGGAACCTTCACACCCAGCAGGCAATTTACCATGCAGTTCCCCCAATCATCATAAACCCAACTACCTGCATTTCTAATACTTGAATCCTACATTACTATTACCTGTCTCTTCCTGGTATCTGGGGTTCCCTCCACAGCAGTGCTTTCCTCGGTGTGAGAGGATATTATGATGACATCATCTGGAAGAAAGGTCCCAACTATAGGATTGTTTCTCTTCACTCCAGGTTGATGTTCTCCTTCCCTGAGACTATCATCTTCCTCATCAGCACAGAGGCTGTCCGACTGGAGGTGGGACCATTCTACCATGTCCCGGAAAGTCTCATATAGGTACCATTGTGTCTCCCTTAGCTCCTCCAGTTCAGCCACTCTGGGCACAAGAACTCATACTATGTCTCTGAGTGCCATGAGCTGCTTGCACTGTATGCACACATACACCACCTGCCCACATGCTGCATTCAGTGCAATAGATTACATAGATCCCTGCTGGTGTTGGACTTCTGCCTGCATTCATTTTACTCTTGCAAAGTGTTTTGTTTGTTTCTTTTTTTCTTTTTCTTTTTTTTTGGGGGGGTGGTGGTGGGAGGGTGTAATCGACCTAAGTCTAGAGTCTGTTTAGTAAGTGTAACTGCTTATTGCACTCCCTATCAAAACAATTCTATTTGCTAACTTAGCTGGTCACTGAGGAGCTGGCTTTTAAAATCCCTGTTATCTCTGAGTTAGCCCTAACCCCTTGTCAAGGGCTCCTAAAGAGTTAGAGACTTGTTAGTTAGCTCTCAACCTTGCCTAGCAAGTCGCTTGGCTCAGCATATAGCCCCCAAAACAGATCACAATATACTCCCTAATTCAAGCAAGCACACAATGAAAAACAAACTAACACACCAAACTCTACCCAAGGATCATGTACTCCCTCCTCCTCTTTCACTTGAAGAACTCCCTCACAAAATTCCTGGCTGCTCCTGTTTGCTAGCTCCTCTGGTTGCTTAGGAGCTGTTTTTTTAAACCCCTGTTCCCCCTGAGTTAGCCCTTCCCACCTTATCAAGGGATTCTAAAGGAGTTAGGGATCAATTTTGACATGCAACTTTAAGTTCATGGGTTCTTTGAAAACTGGTCACTTAGAACATTTGCTTTTCATTATTTGCAGTACATGATTGGTAGGTAGGTGGTATTGTTTCCATTTCTTGACTTAGTCATTGGGAGTCTAGTGAACAACAAATAATCAAAAGCTTTATTGCACGTCACTATATTTATTCCTATGAAGAGCAGCCATTCCCCCAAAATCCATGTGCATAAATGTTAATGAACAGCATATGCCAAGGGTATGAGGCGTATGAAGCTATATACCATGTCAAACAAAACATTTGTTTGGGATTTGAACAAATATACATGAATATTTCTTTGATTTTTGCAGCATCCAGCACTTCACAGTATCAGGTGCTAGCTTTGTAGTTTTATGTTCCCTTTTGATTAACACCAGGGACAAAGTAAATCAATCAGCATAGCACTCAAAGACACTATGAACAACCCTCCACCACCAATAAATAAATAAATAAATAAATAAATAAAACAAAAAACAACACAACTAACTCCTTTCTGGGTATGTTGATCCAAATATAATCTCATCAGCATTCTATTCCACCATCATAAAATTCAGGGGAGCAGGGGGAAATCCTCAGAAACATGAAGAGATAAAAGGAAATTGCTGTGCAGAACCCCCCTCCCCCGACACACACACACACACACACACACACACACACACACACACTTAGCAGTGCTGGAGAAAAGAAAGAGGATGATAATAATGATAGAACCACACAGCTTTTTAGCTTTTTTCTTAATGAGAACATCCATCAACTAATCTAGGTGAGAAATATTCCAGTTATCATGCAGTAAGTTGTTTATGAGTAAGTTTAAGCAGTGTACAAATCATGGTACAGTATGTGTTCTTAGCCCCTAACACTCTCCTATAATGAACTATGTTGATGTCAGTACCAGGAAAAAAAAAAAGAAAAAGGAAAAAACCCTTTAACTCTTCCATAGCAGTTTCATTCTCTGACCTTCCTATTTTTGTCCTGACAGTAAGCAGCTATGAGACTGAAAACTCAGAAAGAATTCAAGTTACTTTTTGATGATCATTTTTCATAGCAGAACTGCATTTAAGCTAAACTTCCCCAAAATAGTTTGAGATCATCAATCCAATGTTTGCCCTGATTCAGCGAAGCATTAGCACATGCACCTTATACAGATAAATCAGTTGAAGTCAACCGGACTATTCAGATCCTTAAAGTTGAGCATGTATTGAAGTGCCAAATCATGGATTTTGCTGGCAGTGAACATTAAGCTTCTCTATTACCATGGTCAGAGGAGCCTTCTGAACTTTCCAGTTGTTCAACAAAACTCATCCCATATCTAGTCAGGTTTTTTTGGTCAGAACATTGTAAGAAACAAAAGAATGATGCTCTGTTTTCATTTAGGATATTAAAAATCCCTTGCAATGGTTGTCATGTAGGCATTGACTATATAAAATATAAAGACAAATTTAAAGGGCTCTCCATCCTCTTGGATAGCGTGTTACAGGTCCAAATACTTTTTTGTATGCTCCTCCCCACTAAGCTGTTTATTGTGCTGGCATGAGTGGAATATAAAGGGAAAATGGAAGACATTATTGTTCAAGAAAATGAGAACAAACTATAATTGTTTTACAAGCTTAATGGAGCAAAATGGAATGAAATAAAATAGTGACAAAACTCTGGGAGAGAGTGCTAAGTGATTAATGGGGAATTTGATTTGGTCCGAATGATCTTTGCTGAGCATGTTAATAAAGCAAGAAGTAGTCTGGAGACAGAGAACAAAATATACAGGAGACTGTGGTTGAGTGAGACCCTGTAGGCAGCCAGCTTCATAACATATCCAAACTCTGGAGCTCGTCAGTTCTGAGCAAGATTCTAGCTACCTGTGAAGGTATCAGGACGGCACAAAGCATTTGGGAATGGCATTGCAGAAGTGAGTGTGATGTAATGTGGGGGTGCCTGGCTATATGTGAAAGTTAAAGAGGCTCTCAGAATATAAAATGGAGATGGAGTTCAGGAAGCAGTGACCTAAGCACAGACATGAAACAGTTCTGAGTAAAAGAAGAGAGAGACCAAGATAAAGGAGGGAATGCTGGAAGCCATCCCACAGATGCTTTCAGAAGTACCAAGTACCACTGTTGGCAACCATGTGGAGGAAGATGTTTGGACAGAGGCGAGGGAAACTTTTGGAGATATAAACTTATCTGATCTTATATTTTAACACATCTCAGATCCAGATCCTCAAATGGTGTCAGTTATTGTAGCTCCATTGACTCTGGCTGAGGAGCTTGCCCTCAGATTTTACCTGTCCACTGACCCTCACCTTCCATTTTTAAAACTGTATGATAGGGCTTTAGAAAAGCGAAATAAATGTTGAAGCTGTAAATCGGCACTCCTACCTGACTGTTTTGAGATTGCCTTTGAATCCAGGCTCTGCAGCAGATTGTACAAAAAAGGGAAGGACAGCATTTTTTGTTAATATTTCTGGCTCTTGCCTCACATTATCATCTCAGATTAATAGTAAATTCAGATTATTTTGAAAAGATACATATTGAGGGTTTGATGGCAAGGGAGTTTTCAAGTTAATTAATTTTGGGGGAAAAAACTGTTGAAGTTAATAATTGGGAATTGCAATAGTTTCTGAAAATAATCGGAGTTGGTTAAATAAAATCTAGCAATAATAGATGAGGCAGGTTAGATACCGATGTTGAGTGATTAGTGATAACTGAAACTTCAGACGTATCCTGCTGGGTACCTTCTAATAACTTTGGTCAGGTTGGTAATTATCCTGTAAAAGTCTCTCATACTCAAATCAGCAAGTCGTTTAATCACATGAAGGAGACTTTTATTGCAGACCAAGTTGAATGTTATTACATTGGCCCAGATATCACTTAGCTTTATTGTGCGTACAGTTATGTAAGTCTATCTACTTTTACATCCTCATCACCATAGTATCCAAATGCTTCACAATCATCAATGGATTTTGTCCTAAAATCTGTTACTTAGGAATGTATCATACTCATTTTGCAGATGGGGATCTGAGACACAGGAAGATTAAGTAACTTTTCCAAGTTCATAAAGGAAGTCTATAGCTGATCCAGCTCTCCTGAGTGTTACCCAGCAACTTATCGACTAGACCATCCTTTTTCCCTTCTTCTTCATATGTTAGTGGAGAACTGGCTCTCTAGAGGCCTGAAGAGGTTAGAGATTAGCCTTGTAAAGATTATCTTCTGACTAGAGCTGGTCAGAGAAATGGCACTGCAGTATATTCAGGCCTTGTCTACACTAGCACTAATTCCGGCAAAACTTTTGTCACTCAGGGGAGTGAAACCCCCCCCCACCCCTGAGTGATATAAATTTTGCTGGGATAAGTGATTGTGTGAACAGTGCTTTGTCGGTGGGAGATGCTGACATAGCTACCACTGCTCATTTGGTGGTTTAATTATGTCAGTGGGAGAGCTCTCTCCCTTCAACATAATGCAGTTACACAAGCACTTATGCCAGGAAAATGTATGTCGTTCAGGGGTGTGTGTTTTTTCACACCGCTGAGCAACAATTTTTTGCTAGTGCTAGTGTAGACAAGGCCTCAGTTGGAATATTCAGTTCTTTTGAAATCAAAATGCTTCACGAAATCAGAGTAACCATTTATGGAACTAAACATTTCAATTTTTCATATTGTATTGACTTTTTGTCCTGAATTTCTTTTAAACTTTGTATTTTTTAATATGCTATAATATGATAGAAAAAAAGAGTCAAAATTAAAACAAAATGTTTTGATCAACCTGGAACAAATTTTTGTTTGGAATTTTCCTTCACTGAGATTTTCAAAATTTGCAGTTTTAATTCCAGTTTGGAACAATGCCAGATTTCAAAATCCTTTACCAAATGGAATTTCTGTCATCTGCATGGGTCTACTTCTGACCAGTGTTAATTATATCATGTTTGAAGGTGAAAACTTTAACAGATATAGTACTGGACACCCTAAAGGACAAGATTCAATCTGAATAAAAATCAAATCATGTGCAGGCACAGAAAACACAAAAATAACTATGAAAGGCCCTGTATAGTTTAAGCTTCTTCCAAGTCTTTAAAGATAAAGTCTTCCTAGAATACAATTGAACATAAAAAGAGAAGGAAAAGAAAGACAAGCAATTAACTCAAGTCCCTTATTCCCAGAGAGCTAACATTCCATATGCCAACTTAACCACCTTTATCTATGTGCTACCAAAAATACTAAGCGAAACCAATTAATTCAGTTAAAACTCATTGAAACCTCCTTTTTGCATTTAGTCATTTTTACAAGCCTCAAGATTTCCCAGCCTCTGGATTGCTTACCCTGTCCATCTAATGTTTTTCATGGTTTAATTTTCAATATACCTTTTATTCTACAGACCAATTTGTTTAGTACTTTTCCCTTCACAATTAGCTGAAATTTATTTTACTTTTCTTTTCCTTCCAAAACTACAACCTATCATTGCCATAAAATTGATGCCAGGGTTTTTTGGCTTTGTGCCATTTGTTTCATTCAGAAATGATTGTGTGCTTTGTGTCAGCACCACATGCAAAATGGGAGTATTATTGCCTCTTTATAATCTCTGTATTTAGAAGTCGAAAATTTAATAACCAAATCTCTTCTGGGGTTCCAACTAGCAAAAAACACTATAGAAGTGGATAGACAAAGTTCTTATTGTGGATTCTAACCTGTGGACCTGAGTTTCTCAAATGAATTTATTTAAAATACACACACACACACACACGTCATATTGTTTCCTAAATACTACAGGAGTCCACTGACATAGAAGCAGAGTATGTACTCCTATACCCCCTCTCTCTCCAACCTCCTAAAGAAAGGCATATGTCTTGGAGAAAGAGGGCCTGGGTCAACAGAGAAATAAACTCAGGATGGAGAAGCCACAAACAGTTTCCCTTAACCTGCATCAGCACATATCAGGGGCAGCTGCATACCTGACTCTGTGGACTCATTTTTCCCACTTGGGCACTCGTTGCTTATTATTTGTAATCCTGAGATGTGCCAAAAATGATCAGGGCTGCATTGCTCTGAATACAGAGCTAGGTGAAATTTTTCATCTGAGACTCCTGTTTGGCAAAAACATGCATGTTTGGTGACACCAAAATGGTTTGCAAATTGATGTCATTTTTGCCAAATTGTTTGGGTTGCAAAAACAAACAAAACTAAATTCCAAAAGAGTTAAAACATTTTTAAAAAACTTTTTAAATTGCACTATTTCGGTGGAGGGGGGAGGCGGGGAGGGTAATTTACAATGACTTTTCGTATCGAAAATTTCCTTCAATTTTATTCAAAAAATAAATTTAAAAAAAAACTTCAAAGAATACTTGAAAATCTGAATGAAATGTTTTGTTTTGGGCTCTCCAAAATGTTTCATTTGACCCCTGTCGGAGGGTGCCCTCCTCCACGTCACCTCTCATGGCCTGAGATCCCTCTACAGCTCCCATGCCATCCATCACTCCTCTTTAAAGTGCTCCCCAACTAAACTCCACACCGATCAGTCTTGTAGGCTCTTCTGGCAGGGCTTTCTTTATTTTTCAAAAAACAATAAACTAAAGTACAAATACCATTAGGCAATTACCCTGCTGACCTTAGTCTTTGCCCTTAGAGTATTTCCTGCAAGGCTATTGCCAGGCCTCCTGTCTTTGGCAGTCCCTTCTTTCATCTGTACTTCCTGCAATTCCCTCAGCACTGACTACTTTGACTTCCTGCTACTCTGATGTCTTGTCTCCTCAGGTGTTCTTCCTTAGTCATTAGGATTGGCTGGCCCCCACCTATGCCCCTTAAAGGAGAAGCCACCTTGTCACTTGTCCAAAATTATTTTTTAAAACTTTCTGATTCGCCAAAAAAAATTGTTTTCAGGTTGACCTAAAAATATTTATTTCATTTTGGAATTGCCAGCGAAACAAAAAAATCGGTTCTCTCTCCAGCTCATTTGGATACTATACAGATACACTACAGAAGACAGTCCGTGACTTGACCTTCTAATACAAATAGCCATGCAACCAATTCTGCATTGGGTTACTCAAACCACCATTTAAGTGCTTAGTCCATCTTATTCCTTTGTCTACACTACAAAGATAAGTCGACCTACGTTACACTGACTTACAGCCACCGCATTAATTACTAAGAGGGGCAGGGTGGGGAGCTGAAAGCCTGGTCTCTCAGTTCCACTGGCAGCTCCCTGCTGGAAGCCCAGCTGCCCCACAGGCTCCTGGGCTGCCAGCAGGCTGTCCCTCCCCCACACACACTCCCTACTCCCCATTCCCCGCTGGGAGCCAAGGGAAGCTGCCTGGGGATTCTCCCCATTCCCCAACAGGAGCTGGAGGAAGCCATCCGGACTTTTTGTCCCACCTCAAGCTGGGAGCGGGGTCCAGCCACTCAGCTCTCCAGAGGAGTGGGGAGGCAGCTGGGCTCCAGCTGTCCAGCTTTCTTGTCAATTTCACGGCTCCAGCAGAGACAATTGACAATAATAATAGCCAACAGTCAATGTAAGGAATGCAGTGTCTACAATGACACCGTGTTGCCTTAAGTACACTGACATAAGCCCTACACTTCTTGTTGGGGTGGTTTTTATGATGTTGGCATTACAGGGAAGTTACATCGGTGGGAGGAGCATTTTCAGTGTGTACACCTCCACTGTTTTTTCAACAAAAGCTGACTTTTGTCGACAAAACTGTAGTGTAGACCAGCCCGTAGACACCTATGTAAATGCAAGTTTGATCACTCAAATATGCAATTCATAGCCCTGCCCAAGTATAGTGCACTCTATAACTTTTAAAACAGTTTGTAGCAATCACATTCCATTTGTTCACCAGGAGGCATTATTTGTCCCTGAGACACAGCACCGCCTGGAACTCCCAGTGAGTTGGTGCACTCCCTCACAGATTGCAGCTAGGCATTATGAGCATAGTACTAAAGCTACCATAGCTGGAAAGCCTTGATCACACTCATCTGCAAAATGGGCAGCCTTATCACACTCATCTGCAAAATGGGCAGCCTTCTGAAACCCAATCCTTCTTCTGGTTCTACACTGCACAGCACCCAGAGGAAGCTAGGTTTCCCTGTCATCATCACTGTTAAGAGGTTCTCATCAGGTGAAAGCACTAGCCATATTTTCAAAAATGAAGCCATAAATGTATTTTATTTTGATTTATTTTGTACCAGAATATTAAAAAGAAGCACACTTACCTGGCTCTGAAAAGACAAAATTCAGTTGAGATGGCCATTGAAATAGTAAAGTCTTTCCTAAGAAATAATGAGAGATAAGTACAGATGAATATAGCATTTATGTGGTGTTTCCTGTTGCCCATGATTTCACAGTGCATGTGGTACACATAGGTACCTAAAACCGGCTTATGGTATTCTTCCTGAAAAGTGAAACACTGTATTGAAAGCTCTAATGGAAAGGTTCAGCCAAGAGACCTCTGAACAAAGCTATACAGTGGCCTATGAACTTGAATTCAACTCTAGGTTGTACCTTTTCACTGATGACTCAAACTTCTGTAATGCAAAGCAGCCACAAGGAATCTTCCTGAAAAACATCCTTCACAGTGGTAACAGAGACAGAAGTTTTTGAAATGTGGTTCATTCCACCTGGTCAGGCTACTGGGGAGAAGAAACTAGGCAGCTAGGACTAAACTGATCCTGACCAAGAAAGACCATGCAAGTATCTGAAACTATGGCTTATGTTGCGTTAACATTGTTGAGTTTCCGAGAAAAACAAATCCCCAAAGGTGGTGGGGGAGAAAGTGGCATTTGTGCACTAAGGCTACATTTACACTACAAACTTTGGTCAATGCAAGTTACATTGGCACTGGTTAGAACATTGCAGTGTATATGTGAGGGGGAAGAATGGGGTGGAGAAAGAGATGGCTCTGACAAGGACCCAGGGTGTGAAGGGAGAACTTGGGACTAGATGGGAAAAGAGGCTGGTTCAAGGAGCAGAGAGAGGCAGAAAGGTAATTACAATGGCACCGGTGATGCAGTGACAGCATGGCCAACAGAGGCTGCTCTACCTTAGGCACCATTGCAGTTATGTCACAGTCTACCTAAGCAGACAGGGGTGTCGAGGAGAAGGAAACAGCCCTCAGCCAGCTGGGCTGCCGAGGAAGTGCTCCTGAGCCCGTACCCCATCTCTTCAGCACTTGTTCCCTGTGCCCAGCACAGGTAAAATTGTGACTGCAGACATGGCTCAGGTGCTGAGTGGCATGGGGCTCCTCCTCACAGCACTTCCAGTACTGCTGGGACTTCATATCAGCACCCAACACACACCTGCCATTCTGTGCCTGCCCCCTGTGTGGTCTGATGCCTAGGCAGCATGGACACCATTTAAACAGGAAGAAGGAGCTCACCTGGAAAGGTATGGGAGGTAGACTGGGGGACTGCAATATGCAGGAATCCAGACAAGGGGAGAACAGGCTGGAATGAGTTGGGGATGCAGCAGCTGTTGAGGGCCTGGCAGGGGCTGTGATGGGCTGGGAGTGCAGAGGCTAGGCATTGACTGAGTTCCCCTGTGGCTGAGCTGAGTGGCTTTAGAGGAAAGGTTGTGAGGGGTCCCCGGCCTGAGGGGGGGAGGGCGTGGGAGTAGAAGAGGAGACCATAGGAGGATTGCAGGGGTGGATGGGGAGCAGCCGTGATCAGAATTAGTCTCTTTACTCTGTTAGAATATGTTTCTCCTCATCAGGCTAGCTACTATGCAATATTTTGACAATGGAAAACTATTGTCAACCTGGTCTGATCTGCCACTTAAACTAGGTTTATGGAATAGCCCAAAAGTAGCTGGAGCATACCAGTGAATCTTTCCCCATAAAGGGTAAGTATCAAACTGTATCTGAATAATGTGTGTCTCTTATAGGCCAATAGAGCATGTTACAGATGTTGGCTGGCTTATTATCTAGGTCATGTAACATTTCTATAATATGGATATAGACAACCATAAGTGCCTTAGATAATAATATAAAATTGACTAGGTATCTTTGAAAAGTGCTGAGGATGTAGTCATTTTAATAGGTTTTGGTTTGTTTATTCTTTTTTTTTTTTTTTAATTTCATGGAAATATAGATCCTTCTGTATTAGTTTCTGTGATGGAGAAAGAACATTTTCAGGACTGGTCTGTGTATTTGTGACAATACTTGTTTGCATCTGATGACTTGCCACATGATTGGTGAATGCAAAGCAAATGCTGTTTGTGCTCAAATTGCAAGTTTTTCCATGGGCAAAATAGTGGCTTGATTGCCCCTTGCATTACTCTCCTTTTACAGAAATGTAGTTCCATTCATGTAGTTCCAGTAGAGTTGCACCAAACTGAAACTGAAGTAACGTAATGGTAACTCCATCCCTTTGGCTTTTTGACTAACTGCATGTGTGCTGTGATTGTGCCTTGCTTCTTAGTTTAAAGTTCACCATATAAAACCTGACTTACATGTGTTTTATGTTGATACAATGTATATTCATTACTAATGTGTAAAGTCTGATCATTGCTGTTGCACAGATTTTCAATTGGGTAAAATTTACTGGTAAAATGTTAGTTAGGTTTTGAATATGGGTGCTCTATCTTACCATGATGTCACACACAATATAGATTTTGGAGACTCTTTCATATATGATAGAATTAGCAACTTGAGATCGTTTCTGCATAGGGCTTCTGTATATCAAATTTAGCACTACATTGCTGCCAGTGAGCATTTTGTATAAACACATAATTAGAAATTTCCTCTTTGTGTGTATAGTCTGCAAAGATGTACAGACATATCCTACATATTGTATTTGTCTATTTATGGATAAGATGGATATGTTCTGATATTCCAAGGTGGTAAAGGTAAGCACAATTTTAGATTTTGGAATCGGGAAGGGGGCCACTAAACTACTCTTTTCCCAGGTCCCTTGCTACATCCCTGATGGAGTGGTACAGACTGATATTGGACAAGTAGTCTGGAAAGAAATCTAGAACTGGGAGCTCGGGGAAGATGGGTGTGACATAGATCATATGAGGAGCCAGGAGGGGGAACTGGGACACCAGGTGGGCAAGGAAACTTGGACTGCGTATTGGGAAGGGAAGACACACACACACACACACACACACACACACACACACACACACACACACACACACACACACACACACACACACACAGTGCTAAAAGGCTATAATTCAGTAATAAGTGAAAGGAATATTCAGATCAGAAGAAGATGTAAGTTCTGTATCGAATATACAGTACAAAAAGACAGTTGATAAGATCTCCTCAGAAAAATTTGATGACTGCAAAGGCCAACTTTTACTCCTGTCCTTTCTATCTTTGAGACATTCCATCCCACCGCCCATCATTTCCTGCACTGCTTTAAGAATGTCTTTACCTCGTTTTCACTTAGAGAAGGGGGGTCCAAAAGTACACAGAAGTACAGAATGGGCAGTTTTGGTCAAGTGTTTATCCTGAATAACCGACAGTATCTTATAGGCTATTTAGGCTTTGTTTTGCATCATTACTTCATATATTCAATTGGTTACACAACAGTATCCTAAAGGCCTATGAAACGGGATTGTTCTAGTAGAACTTTGACTTTGGAATTCGTGAACAACTAAATTACATAGACATCTATTATCCTTCCTAAAATCTTTATCACTAATTGATTAATATGATGCCAGGTTTAAGTAATCTCATCTTTTACAATGTAATCATTTTATTGTTAAGTGCTTTCTTTTTATTTAGACCTATGTCTATTATACAAAGACATCCAGGCTGACATAGCTATAATTATCTCATGTGAATTATCTCATGCTCACAAAGCATTCTGTAGCAGTCATCTAGCTCTCTAGGAATTAAGAGAATAATCTGAATTGAATTCTAATTGATGTGTTGATGTTAGATTCAACATTGGTCACTTACATCTCTCAAGGGACAACTATCCTTTAGAAAAATACAAAATGCTACCCTGAATATATCTATCTATTACTGGTCAAACTTGTTATCGAAACAATCTTTAAAAACCAAGATGATCTGACAAAATGAATTAGGTAACAAAGGCTTGATTTTTATTGACACCACGCCCACATTACCTTGCTCTGGTGGTGTAAATCACCCTCAAAGCAGGTGTAAATGTAATTTGTATTGCTGGACCAATGTAAAAGGGACTTTAGTGTAAATGAAGATCAGGCCCCATTTAGACAGAAGTGAATGGTGTGTGTGTGTGTGGCGGGGGGGATGTCTAGTCATCAAATTAATGCCTTGGTATAGAAAATACACAGAGCCTGCATGGTGGTTCAGGTGCACTGTACCATTGACACTATCTCAGTCTCTCCTGTGGGACACTTTCTAAGTGACAGATCTATACCTGAATTCCTTTCAGACTGGTACCCCACAGGGTTCAATCCCACCTTTAGACTGGATCACCAGGCTATAGTACCCGCTGTCCATGTACCACAGTGCCAAGAAGATTGGATCCTGCTGTAGAATCCTCTCTGGGAACTGTGACCAGCTGCTAAATGCAGTAACAGAAAACAAATTGTTCAAAATAGTATGTTTTTTCATCCATAGGAACTTCACAAGCAGAAAAAAAAAAGGGGTTAAGAATAACAGAAACCTGTACACATAGTGTCTTATCTAAGCTTGGCCATCCCTTGCAAATTTAGGTAGGTCTGCCCTTACCCCTGCATCCAGCATCTGAGGACAAACCATGTCTCAATCCATATCTCTGCAGACCTCTGACCCTCCTAGCATCGGATATCCAGCTTTTCACTGCTTCCTAGCTCTTTGTTTGGAAATGCCATGCCTAAAAGCCCATGTGGTTTCAAGTTGGAGACTTTTCTGCCTGCCTACACACTATTCTGAATACCAGCACTGTATTTTCAAAGGGGGGTGATCACAGCTGAAATTACACTATTGAGGGTAACTGAAGATGCAAGGATGCATCTCCTGCATGCATGCGGCTTCAGGCCGATCCCATGGGCTGCTCTCCTGTGTCCTGCTCTGGTTCCTCCAGAAGTAATTGCCAACTGGTGTGGCAAAGTTTCCTACAATGGGGGAAGAAACAAAGCAGCTCTGCCAAGGAACCTTCAGCAGAGGATTGCAGAGTATCTGCAGGAAAGTTTCCTAAAGATCTCTATGGGGATTCCCGGGAGATCTCTGTGTGCATTAACAAACTTTTCCATAGGGCTCCCACTGCAAAACTGCACAAGGGAATGTGAAGCATATGCAAACAGTACCTAGTGTTAATTTCAATCTCTTGTGAAACTAGCTAAACCCCCATTCCATGTTCCTGGAGGAAGTCTACAAAGGAATTATCACCTCCATTGTGCATCTGAGTATGGCTGTTTACACCCAGTTAGCTCATGCTTCCTGCAATCCAAAGCTAGCTCAAACTGATTTAACTTCTTAGTTACCTTTAGCCAGAAACCCATTAACCACCAAGTCCACAGAAGAAAAAAATAATCTATATATTAAGAAACCACCAAAATTAATACAAATAACTCCCATATTCTTTACAGCCTGATTCTCTGTTATGTTACATCAACTGGTGGAACTGCATTGACTTCAGTGGAACTACTTTGTTGTAACACTGGTGTAACACAGAAAAAAAGAAGCCTTAAACGTCCTGATTTTTCTCTCACTTACACCAGCATAACTCCACTGACTTCAGCAGGGTGATTCAGCCCTTATTTGTTTTAGTGTGATAGGACAATCAAGCCCAGAGGCCCAATTGTGTCATCTACCATAAGGTCATGTTAGCTCAGGCACTCAGCTAAACATGCAGCAGAATTTTTTTTTAAATGTACTTCAGAATAAAAGCATAGTGATAAGTGCTACTAAATAAGCAGAGAGAGAGAGAGAGAGAGAGAGAGAGAGAGAGAGGTGTGCATTTCTGTGGGTCTAGAATGTGTTCTCTGTTCCATTGTACAGGGGCATTTTAGGAATCCAAGCCACTGCCAATTATTGGGATGGACTACTAAGTATCCTGCTTGCTGCTTTTAGCCATTTTCAGTCCTTTGCAGGAACTTAGCATAACTAGGCAAGCTGGGAGAGGGTGTGGTAGACATTGGACAAAAAGTGAGCTTGACACTGAGCAGTGTCTCTCTCTGAATATGCTGGAGCAGATGCCTGTGAAAAACAGGAAGGCTCGATATAGTTTAGAACTGTAGTTATGGGGAAATCTAGCCACTAAATGAACAGCTCAAGATCACTGGCTTAACAATTTTTTTTATGTGACCTGTCTGTAACCTTTGCTTCTGCCCAGTGATTAATTTTGTTTGGTCAGCTATGCAGCCTTTTTTGATTGTCATGTTTCTGTAACTTTTGGGGTACAAGAGGGAGGTAGTGACTCTGAGTCAGCGGATCACTTCATGGACACATCGAAAGATCTCCAGGCACAGATAGAAGGACCATCCATCCAGAAATCTGTGACTGAATCACCCGAAGACTGCCTCAGACTTGTGGGGGTAACTATCAAGTGCCTGACTTCTGGGGTACTCTAATCACCTATTGTATTGTGTTACTTCAGAATGATAAGTTGAGACAGTGGTGAAGGTAACCCCAATGGGGGTTTGCTGGGCACCAGAAGTAAAGCTTTGAAGTTAGAGCATTTGGTTTGGATTTGTCTTTTTTGCCAGCCATAAAATAGAGAGAAAAGCTGTTTTCTGATGCATGGCCTGATACCAACTGACTGAGATTAAAAGTTATTGGGTTAAGGAATCCTTGGGTAACACCATAATCAGTACAATACCATATAAAATTACTCACCTTTAAAAAATAAACACAAAATTGCATCTTCTAACTATCAGATGTGTTACATAAATAAGAATTTGTGGATTGTGTGGATTTGACCCAGTATCAAACTAAATATAACAGTATATAACTGAACGTGTGAGCCAAACAACATTCATCCTTCTAAGTCCAAAACCTTACTCACTGAGTATCATCAAAGATGTTACAATTGCTTTCAACACAGACTATTTCCTCCAGAATGCTTTTATTATGGTCACACTAAGGAATAGCCTCAACTAGAAGACACCTTTCGTACCATGGACCAAAAGCCAACAAAAACTGGATAAAACTCAAGACGATTTTTAGTTTCAGAAACAGTATGTAATCATTTAACTAAACAGTAGTGTTTGATATGCAGTCACATGAAAGGACAGAATTAAGATTGAGTTTACAGTTTACCGATTTGACATTCTCTTAGTGCAGTTTTTGTATGGAAAGTGGAGGAGGTTTATTGAAAGTGGATACTGAAGTGCTTATATTGAAATGAAATACTGTATTACTGTATGGTGTTAATGATAATTTATTGGTACAGCATTTCATTTAAAATATCATTGAACATTAGTATTTCTTTTGTTGTCTAGTTTTTAGGATATCCCTGAGAGATCAGGTAAATCAAAATAATGGATGTGAGGAACTCTGTGAGAAATTAGATGAATATATTACATGATTTGTTGTTACTGATGGTTATTAATTAATACTCACCTAGAAGAAAAAAAAAAAAAAGAACTCTCTCATAAGACGAGCGAGAAAATCTGATTTAATCATGTACCTTTCAGGTACTGTTTTTAATTACACATGCCTTAATGTAATAGTCAAGATGCTCTTATTATCCTTGCACTGCTGAACTGTAGTCTCTTCTGTGATGGGACAAACCATTCATCTGAAGAGTGAAAACTTTACAAGTTTCAACATATGGAGTTTCCTCTTTCTTACTCAAGAACAACTCATTTAAGGGATAACTAGATTTCTGGTGTTTTCATTCCTTTATATTTTCAGCTTTAATTTTATCATTTGGAATTATGGGACACATGTCTTCCCTTTGAAATAATATTGCCATGAAGAATGTTACTAAACTGCTATGAAAAGTATAGTCCGTTATTTAGATCAATTGCTACTAGTCTAAATTTCTCTTCTTGTTCACTAGATCATGTGCCTTTTGACAAGGAGAGGCACCGCCTCCTTTTCTAAGTTTTTCAAAATTCGTAAGTATGGTTTTGGACTGAAATGAGGGCCTTCCTGCTGTTAATGAAAATCTGTAATATCAATGCCAACATATAAAAATTCAATCTAGAAGTGGATTGTGCAAACTGCTCTGCAAAATATTTTTTGCTTCTTCAAAATATCAGGAAAGCAAGCTTTTGAGAACATAAAATCCATGCAAAATGAATTGGTGAAAATGTTCAGGTAAAGAAATATCACAGAAATCTTTTCATTAGTTCAAACAGTCCTACTTTGGCCCCGATCCAGAAAAGAACCCATTGGAAAACTACTCACAAGGTAGAAACTACTCATGTGCTTAAGTGCTTTGCTGGATTGGGCTCTACCTTCACATAAAAAGCTGGTGAGGGAGGTGGGAGCTTCAGCTCCTATGAAATCCATAAGGGAACCTGTTGAAGTTTTATGGAACTTTATATTTTCCAATAGTAGTCCCTACTAGTAATGGGGGGGGGGGGGGCAATGTAATCTCACAAGGGCAATGCAAGAAGTAGGATTAGAGCAGATTCCTAACCAGCTGACTTTGATTTAGTGCATTCACACATACACTACAATGTACACTGCTTGAACCAGTTTTGTGGGAGCTGTTTGATCTGAACTATTTCCCCAAGGAAATATATTGCTTATATTATTAAGACTGACAGCAGGCTGGTCTCCTAACGTTATGTGAGAACTAAAGCTCCATTTTGTACACAATTGGATATTTTACTTGGTTTGAATAAGCAGCATACATTACACAATCTACTTGTACAATCTGAAAGAAGAAGTAAGTGCCATATATAATTTATTCTATGACTTTATATCATCTGTTGTTCAAACCAGTATGGTACATGGAGCACACAGATGCCCTCTTGCACAATGTGTTGTCAAAACTGGAGTGTACATAATTTGCTGCAATATTACAAGAATATGGAGAATATGTTGAGATGGATACATCTGCATTAACTTCTGTTACTCTTCAAAGGCTGTTAGAGAAGTAGGAAAAGGTACTCTTAGGCTGACGAAGTATTTATGGGACAATTGAAATCAAATCACTAGGGATAAACTGTCAGTTTTTCATCTCCTGGGAATCTAAAATTTCAAATATAAACCCAAGCCTCTTTGATAAAAGCTGCAAGTAACACTCCCATGAAAGACAATGGCAAAACAGGGGTTTCAGGATTAGGCCATAAAACAATCCTGATCCTGCAATTGGATCCCCACAGAGATCTCTGGGTGCAGTTGTCCTATTGCAGGATCAGAGCCTTAATTTTTCTGTAATGTTTAGGCTATCAAATGTTTAGTGTTGTATACATAAAGCACTTGTGTCAATGCAGAGTAAACTACTCAGATGGAACAAAGGCTATAAGATGTTAGAGATGTTGCAGGAGGACACATCATTTGAAAGTAAGTGGGATTATTCAGTGCTAATGACACTCCATTGTATTCAGTGATTTCCACACTATCTAGAACACAAATGCTGTACTTACATTTCCTCCAACACTTATTATAAAGCAGATGGCACTGTAGATAATCTCAAAATATTTTCCTCTCCAGGGAGAATAAGCTTCAAAAACTGTGTTTATGTATTCCTCAAAAATAGAAGTAAAATATATACTCTTCTTCAATTTCCATTCTCTCCAATTCAATTAATCCCATGAAATACAATACAAAATCTCTCTATTTTATAGACTGGTAACATCTCTCTTGCTAAAATGTCTGACTAATTAATTAGTAGTTACAGACTTGTCTGTAAACTACAGCAGATAGAAGTAGAAGATATTGGCAAGAGAAAAGATACTTAAATCTCATCGGAAAATATAACAATGGTGGGGGGAGTCACTGACGCAGACAGAGAAAGGCATATAGCACTTTAAATTATTCATATAATCTGTGGGATGGGTAACAAGAATATAACTTCTATTTGCCTCTTAGTGAATAATCATGCATACATTGGACTTGATTTTCCACTTCCTTTGTACCTGTGCTAAGTGGGTATAAACATTTGGGTAGCATTTTGCACACATATTACACTCATTTTGCACAGGTGTAAACGATTGCACGGAGTACAAGGCCGTGAAGAATCAAGCCCCTTCTTGTTTATTTTATTGCAGCTACCATCCACAGGGTTGATAGCATTGGTATTTTAGTGTATGGTCAGTTGTTAAAATTCATACATACTAAAGATTATTTCTACAGCATCCAAGGCTTGAATGATTAATCTCACCCCAAACCAATGTGGTGACTACAGAACACACATGCACAATGCATTAAGGCACCACATTCCATAACATCATTTTGTTGTAAAGCAATAGACAATGATCCCAAGTTCTGTCCCATATTTATAGGAACAGTTTTTGTGTAAATTGGCTGAATCACTAAACTGAGACTCCGTGCACTGGAGAAAGGATAGATGCAGTAAAGTGGTAACATTTCTCAACCATACAAAACTGGGGGGCAATTGCTGCAAAAAAAGGAAGGCAATAAATGTCAGTATGATGTATAGATCTGGGGCAAGACTTATGTAATTCAGTGGGGACAAATACAAGGGTATGAGTCCAGGGGAAAATAGCATAACCATAAATAGGAAATATTCTCTCAATAGTTATGAAGATCAAACAGCAGATTGATCGAGGATATTGTTGAACAAAACTTTAAAACTTTCTGCACATCTCTTAATACAGTAAAGCACTAAAAACTCAGAATCAAAAAGAAAGATGCATTAAAATCAAAGAAAAATGTTCTGGTTTTATAGAAGAGGCTAGTGAAATGAGCTCACCTTTATACACTCAGAGCCATTCTAGGCACTTTATGGTGAAACCAGGAATGTTACAGAAACACAAAAGTTGCTGCCTATGGCTGTGTACTACTTCATCTATCATAGCTTGGAGTCAAAGACAAGAATTTTAAACTTTAACACAGTAAAACAATGCTTCTTCTTTAGGGGGCACTGTAAAGCTATAGGTCTTCCCAATCATTTCTTTCTCACTTTCTATCTCAGACAGAGATAACCTAAAAGAGTGGGGTAGGAGGAGAGAGGAAGGTTCACAAGCCAGAGTGTCACCGCCTCTCTTGAGGAAAGAAGAGTGAAAACTGATGGAGTTTTGCATTGTGCTTTAAAGAAGTTAAAGACATGAATTCATTCTGGTCCCCTCCAGCAGTTCTGCAGCTGAACCTCCTTTCCCCAGGAAAGCCCTATCCCCAGCTGCACTGAGGTCCACTCCCGAGATTGCAAAATTCTGCTGAATGTCTCTTTGTCAAACCTTGAAAACAGTTGAGAACGTGACTCATGAAGAAATTATGAGGCAGTGTTCATGTGAGTTAAAAATGCAGATTTTGATAAGCTACTTTAATTCTTGAGCTGATTTTGCAAAGGTGTGGGAAAGTTTTGAGCTAATTATTGTTATGCTTGTATCATCTTTTCACACTGATTGTAACTGTAATTGAATTTCCAAGCAAATACATAAAGAAAGAAGAAGGAAGCTATCGGTCCACTTTGGTATTCCGATTCAAAATATCAGAAAATATGTTACACACATATACTTAAGCTAAAAGTCACACAGCTTACAATTTATCTTCCCCACTGTCTTGAGTATAATACTTTGGAGTCCTGAAATCTAAAGTTGCAGCTAACTATAAAATCATATTGGATTTGTCATTACAAAAATATTACCAAAGGACTTCTGCTTTTCTCCCTCTGTATTGCATCCTTCAGATCTGCTTATAAGCCATATCCACATACAACATATATGATTTTTAGCCGTGGAGGCAGGGGACTCTGAGGATGTACCAGGCATAGCAGCACATATATACAAAATAATATTAGATTTTCAAATCTTGTACACCATATAACAGGCAATATATCTTAATTTTGAAGGTATCAAGTCCAGTGTTGTACTGATACTAAACGAAAGTCACTTTAAACTAGAAAAGATATTAAGAACTGGTAACACCTCACAGAAGCTTGGGAACCACTAAGAGCTCTTAAAAGATTACTCCATTTCAGTGTCATGCACAGCAAGATTCCGCATTCCTGAAAACATAGCACCTAGTCATCAGTGCAGGCCCATAAGAATGCTATCATATAAATAGAGGTACCAGTTCAGGAAAATCCAATGCAAGCGAAGACATACCAATCTATGAGAGGTTGCAAATACTCTGGAGAATAGAATTAAAATTCAAAATGTGGACAACCTGGAGAGATGGTCTGAAGTAAAGAAGAAGAAATTCAGTAAAGACAAATTCAAAGTACTCCACTTCGGAAGGAACAATCAGTTGCACACATATAAAATGGGAAATGACTGCTAGGAAAGATTACTGTGGAAAGGGATCTGGTGATCATACTGGATCACAAGCTAACTATGAGTGAACAATATAACACTGTTGCAAAAAAAGCAAAGATCATTCTAGGATGTACTAGCAGGAGTGTTGTAAGCAAGACACAAGAAGTAATTCTTCTGCTTTACTCCATGATGACTAGGCCTCAACTGGATTATTGTGTCCAGTTCTGGGTGCCACATTCATGAAATATGAGGACATATTGGAGAAAGTCCAGAGAAGACCAACAAAAATGTTTACCGATCTAGAAAACAAGACCTATGAGGAAAGATTGAAAAAGTTGGGTTTGTTTAGTCTAGAGAAGAGAAAACTGAGGGGGAAGATAAAAACAATTTTAAAGTACATACAAAGTTGTTAAAAGGAGTAGAGAAAAAATTGTTCTCTAACTTCCGAGACTAGGACAAGAAGCAATGGGCTTAAATTGCAGCAAGGGTTGTTTAGGCTGGACATTAGGAAAATTTCCTAAATGTCAGGGTAGTTAAGCACTGAAATAAATTACCTACGGAGGTTGTGGAATCTCCATCATTGGAGATTTTTAAGAGTAGCTTAGACAAACACCAGTCAGAGATGGTCTAGATAATGCTTAGTCCTGCCTTGAGTGCTGGGGATTGGATTAGAAGACCTCTTGAGGTCATTTCTAGGATTCTATAGGCCTGTGTTACTGCATGAAGGAAAGCCAATGTTTTAGGTTTCAGACAATTAAGATTTTTCCCCATCATAAGTAAATAAATGTAATTTTGTAAAAAATAAAAGCTATTATTTGGAAAATGGCAATTTTGATTCGATTTTCAAATCAGAAGAATCAAAATGAAAACGTCTTTTGAAAATGTCTATACAAAATGAAAAAAGTTGTTTAAAATGTCTAATAATTTAATATTGATTGAAAACATCAAACTTTTTATTTAATTTTAACATTTCTGATTAGAAGCTTTTCTCAAATTATTGTTTCATGCCTTTTTTTGTTCTGATTTGGAAGAGAAACTAACTTTGGACTCTCTTATGGGAGCTCCAATTTTATGCATTCAAGTCTGCACAAATATAAACAGTGCACAAATTAAAAAAAAAAAAAAAAAAAAAAAAAAAAAAAGGGTGCAATTGTTTTGCTTTGAGCACATCCTTCAGTATACATCTCGCACAAATAACTGATCATAAGGCTCCCCAGGCAAATGTGTGACAAGCCACCCACTGCAGGGCTATCAAGTCTACATAAGATGATATTGACCTTCACAAATGTAGTAATATGTTTAAACACAGATGGGAAAGTCTGTACCAATCTCTGATACCGCATGAAGATTGTTTCTCCACCAGTTCTCTGTCCTTGTACCTTTTCTGCTGTTAACTGTCTTCATTTTCTTCCCTGTACCAACTTTCAACTCCCAACGGTAGGCTTCACTCCCATCCATATCAGGAATGAAATTGATTAAAGGTGAAATAACTAATGTTGACATTTAAAGGTGTCATAACTAGGCTTTAGAGTTAACACTCCAATTAGATGAATAGAGACAGGGAAAATTAGAGCTCTCAGACCTATTGCTTTATTCTTCTTGTCTGCAAACTCAGCCGGACATGATGGCATCACTTCACAATTGTTCTCACAGTTCTAAAACAGAATATGGCTGGTATGGCAAAGAGGATGAATACTAAAATAGTCAAGAATTTGCTGTGTAGTCTGACTAGTTAACCAAGTCCTTAAAGTACTATGCAAGCTGAACTGTGCACTGATATTATTTTCAGAGGCAGTATGGAGAACATCTCACAATTGGAGGCACTATTATAAATAAAAAGCAGAGTGAGGGTATTAGCTCTTGTTAACAGGAAAGGGATGACAATAAATAGTGATAATTTCAAAAGGCATCAGAGAAAAGGAGCACTCCCACCAAAGTGCACATCAGACACATTGAATGACAACACCCATTGGAATACCAGTTAGGTTTAATTAAAACCATTTGACTTTTAAATAGCAAGCAAACAGTTATGGTTAATTTATGTATTTTAATTTGTGTTATGAAACCTACAGAAGTGCATGAAGTGCATAAGTGCATTATTGAACTCCTCTTGCCCATCCCCTGCGTGTGTGTGTGGTGTGTGTATTCCAGTCTAGTTACTGGCAGTGGCCAGGGCATCCTACTGGTCGGCAAAATCTCCCCTATCACAGTCCCCCTCAATTTAGTCTCCAACCCTCTTCAGTTTCCTTTCTATTTCACCCTCCTCTCCCAGACCTAAGGGGCTGTACTGGGGTCCCCTCTCACCTCCCTTTCCCCAGGTTTGGAGGGAGGCCCCTAAATCTCTTCACTCCCTCTGCCCCTTCCCAGATGGGTGCTGAAGAGGTGGGAAAGGTGCTGTCCTGTCCATGTTTCTCACAGGAGGAAAAAGGGGAGGAGGGAGCAGAGCTATGCTAAGCTGTTTGGCTTTTTGCTCCCACCTCTTCTCTGAGAATGATGAGCAGAGGAGAGAGACTCTGCCAGCTTCTGGCAGGGCTGAACTTCACAAGGAGGGTGGAGCTTCTCACATCATCCCAAAACAGGCTCCAGAACCCTCTGAAATCCCATCACTTGCAATAAAATTGAGAATTGGCAGTACTGTGTTTGGCTGTTTGCTCCAGTCCTCCAAATCCCTCTCCACAGTGTCTTCACCTCAGTTTCACTCCACACCTGTCCCTCAAACTCTCTTCTCCCCTGCCTGGTCCCCCTCAAGTCCCCTTCTCTTCCCTTTTCTTTCCAAGCTGATCGCTTTCTAACTAGATCCACCAAATAAAATAAAATTAAATAATTGTGAATCTAACATGAAATTTGCTGCCATCACATTGTTCACACTTTTTGTGCATTCTGCCGCTTCTCCCCCACTGTGTGTGTCTTGTCTATATAGATAATAAACTCATCTGAGGAGGGACTGTCTATTACTCTGTCTCTGTGCAGTGCCTAATGCAATGGAGCTCTAGCACTTAAGCATTTGTTGGTCGGCCCTTAGACATTTCTGTAATAAATACATGCCTGGATGGAATTCCAGCTGTTTTGACTCTGAAGGCCCTGGAAGTGTTGGGGACAATGTTCTGAAGCAAAAGCAAACTCCAATCTGCATAGGAATGACAAGACTACTGCTTTGCTGTCAAGTCCAAAGCACAAATGTGATGAACTGTTTATCTTTTTCAAGTAAAAGGTTATTTAGCCTTTAAATTGCCTGTGCATCCTCTTCCCACTTCAGTGAAGGCTTTCGCCTGAACAGACCATCTGGAATTGTGTACAACAGTATGTCTGCTGGGAGCTTTTCAGTTCTTTCTTCAGCTCCCTAATGGTTCTGCTCTGTTCAGAAATACTTAGCAAACTAAGTCACTTTCATGATTTTTCAAAAATCTTCAAGTGTCAGGAGCTCCTACTGTTGTCAGTGGGAGCTGAGCGCTTTGGAAGATCTGGCCAATTAATTTAGGGGCCTAATATCGTAAGTAAGCTTTTTTGAAAAACTAGTCCCATTTATAGGTAATTACTGAGCACTTTTGAAAATCTGGTCCTTAGTACTTGTCTTAAAGGGATACCTGTTGAAATAGGAGGCAGTTATGATATAAGCAGTAACACATGCGAGAGAATTACATATATATTTGTATAACTCCATTCTCTTTAATGCAAATAATATAGACATGAATAATGCCCTTTACTATTTACACACTTCATTAAAAATTCCGAATATATTTGTTTTTAACCTTTGCTCTATTACCCTTATATCTCCTGTAAGAATCAGTATTTACTGTCGTGACACATATGGGCACAAGCAGAACTAATCATCTGCAGGTTGTCTCTTCAGCTGAACTGAACAAACAAGCTGTTCAAGACTCCTGCAAATATGTCTGCTTTGTAAATCAATGAGAACCTAGTGGAACATTTTCATTCTCTTTTGCAGGAACACAACTGAGATCCAGGCACTCATTTCTGCTTGTCACAAACAAAGATGCTCAACTAGCTGTTATGGTATTCAAAGGCACGGGACCCAGCAACCTAATAGTGAACAAGCATGCCAGTCCCAATGAAGTTTTAATCTATAGAATTAATAATGTGTTCTGGTTCCAGCACCTGTAACAGATGGTCAGAAGAGAAAGCTGTCCCCATCAGCGCAGCTGAGTTTTGAAATCCCAATGCACAGGCTGCAGATGGCATTGGCAGAACTCTTTAGTGCTGAGAGAGATCGAAAAATAGACCTCACTTGTTCTATGATGCATTACTAAATGTTTGCATTATCTGCAAATATACTTAAAAAAACCCACGTTAAAATGATTTGTCAAGTTTCATGGATACAAATGGTGGATCAGGAACATGGGGATCCAATAAATTTATCTAATTATTATGTTTGGACTCTAAGTTTCATTCATTTCACTGCTAACTGTGGGCGTATGATTGCAGATTACAGATCCTGCACTGCTTTTCCATTGCTCAACAGTCATTAAGGTATAGATTGCTTACTTATTTGTCTGTGGTTGAAAGAAAAAAGTTGGGTACTGGAAAAATATTACTGTTACAGTTTCTCTGATCCGAATGATGAAAGCGCCACTGCTGCAAATGATTTAGAACGGCTGCAGTAGATTTACATATCTAACAGCTATTTATAGAAATACAAGAGGAGCATGAGGAAAAGAGAACACTAAGCTGAAGGGATTGGTAATGGGAGAACGATCCTCTGTTCTCTACGCTGTCAAGTCCTAATCCAAGCCAGATCAATAGCAAGAAAGTTACCTCCACCTCATGTCTCTTTGTTTGCCTAATGTGAAATGCAGTTGGTATTATCATTTCAGTGCCGAGTAGGCAGGTGTCTACATAAATAAGAGATGCATCACCATAATTGTCAATAAATGTCACCATTGTTGGCTCTCTCAGCAGAAGGACAAGAAATGAATGGGCATGGAGACTGAACTATCTTCTCATTTCTTGAGGTGGCCCTGCCACATCAGTGCTGATACATGTTAGGGAGGTAATGCACGGAATGTTGCTGCTTTTAGCCCTGTTCCCAGCAGACAGCTGTTCACATCACAAACAAAAGCAAAAGCATTGGTGCGAACTAGAGGCTTTATTATTAGCAGTAGTATTTACAGAGTGCCCCTCATTATAATATCTGGTTGTCACTCTCATAGACAGGCATAATCATGAGTGGGCATAGAGACTGGAGGCTCTTGACCTTTTGTGATGGACCTTCCCACTTGAATTCAAACTACATTTAGAAAGCACACACCACTGCTACCTGCACTGTACTGTAATTATACAGCTGCACAGGTTTTTTTTTGTTTGTTTGTTTGTTTTTTTAAATACAACATGGACCTGTTCCTTTAGGAATTTGTATTATAGTTATCAGGGATCAAGGCCCAAGGTACTGTACAAATTAGATTGCAAATTCTTTGGGACAAGGATTACAAATCCCTGAATCATGCCCAGATTATAGATCTGTACAGCTGTGGACATGGGGAGAGGGAAGCAAAAGGTATACTGAAGAGATGCTCATGTGGGGTGGGTAGGGTGTGGAAGACAGAAAAAAATAAGTGGACAAGTAGGGTGTGGCGTTGTGGCTGTCATCTGGGCTCAACCTAATTGCTCAATACAAACCTATGTGAAGATTTCAGTGTCAGTTGATCCTGGGTAGTCAACTCACCAGCCTTAATGAACCCTCAGTGTTGTCTGTTCTCTTAATGTTGTTGCAAGTCTCACAACATTTGATTTTTTTTTTAAATGGCCAGCTCCTGGATTCTTGATATTAAGTGAAAATCAAAGTTTCCATATAAACAAAAAAAAAGAGAAGCCCTGATGGCTGCCATGAAAAGCTTGAAATCGTCACCCAACTGCATCCTAAAGGCTCAGATGACAAAATGAACCCAACAATTATCTTTTTTTAAAGGAAAAATCTCAAGATTTTTAAGCCAATTTCAATTATTTGAGTCCTGACTCATGAGTTTTGAATGCTAGGGTTGGCAATATGCTTCACAACTCTTCTTTTATTTTATTTTAAACTTTGAACATTTAAAAGAATTCTAAACACAGAAAAAGTAGCTTATTGTTATGTAATATAATGAATATATTTAAAAGAATTTTATAGTGTCTGCTTGCAGTGTCATTACTTTTTAAACAAAATTTCTAGGTATCCTAAAATAAACCTCTCTCACTTGAGTGAGAAGTTGACAAACTGCTCCACTCATCATGAAAAGGAGTTGGCAAAAGTGCCGAATGCGAAAGATGAGTTTAGAAAACAGAATAAAAAGCATCTGTAAACTTGCGACAGGTGGAGAATTTCAGGAAAATAGCTAAAGAGATTTAATCCTGCATCTAGAGGGAGATGGAGTGGAACAAAACTAGATGCTTAATGGCCTCTTTCACTGTTTTATTAGAGTTCCTCACAAGTAATAAAAAGAAATAACTAGTGTCCTTTTTTTCTCTCTCTCTCTCTTCCTTCCCGGCATACAGAATAAATAAGCCTGATTAATTTATGAGCTTTTTATTTGTTTGCTCCCTTATGTTAGAGAGAGATTGTGCCTGTGAGTGTAGAAAGAACTGATGGAAAACTAAGTCAGAATGAGTTTTGCATTTAGCTCTAAATGTGCCTAGTTCTGAGCTTATTATCTCTTGTGGAACTAAATTCCATAAACGAGGCTTGGTTTGTAAAAATTCTCTCTTCTGGGCTCTTGAGTCTCTCCCTGTTGGCCAACAGTTTCATTGTTCTAGTGAAACATACCCATCATGGAAAACACAGTGGCAGTGGGAAAGAAATCCTTGGAGGTAGCAATGGCCATTTGAAGCATTTGAATCTCAGCACAGAGAAAATATAAGCAAATATTGAATAATTGTGCTGCTGGTGTTAGAGAGAGAATGGTGAGAGAGAAAAATGTGCTGCTAATTGGGAAAGCCTCAAAATCTTGAGTATTCCATAATGTGTTAACTCCAAATCAGCCATAAATGTGGCATCACAATAAAAAAGCCTACTTAATAGCTGACCAAGTAGTTATATTTTTAAATTTCTTATAACTGAAAAATGAAGCTGCAAAAAGCTAATGTCTTCCTTTTTATGGCCCCTAACCACATCCAAATGTGCAAATAAAATGTCTTCCAGTAAATGGCACCTTGTGACTGTAACTAATGGATGCTGGAATCATCAAAACATTTAAATCCTATCAGGAACTAAGAACACTTCTATCAATAATTGCTGAACCTGACACTGACGAAAATACAGCATTTGCAAAACAAATCTATGTTCCCCATCTGCACACCTGGGCTATTGCAAGCTAAAAGAGTGCGAGTATTGTGTCAAAAATATTTCATTAGTTAGTGTGTTATTTGACAATATATAGAATTCTACTCTCCCACAGAAAGATAGGAAATGGGCAGTGCAACAAGTTGACAAATAATTAGCCTGCAGTGACTTGGAGTGGTTCTTCCCTGTCAGCCTTGGAGGGAGGCCATGCCACCTCACGATGCCACCTAGAGGCTGAGAGCCAATTGATAGGGGATTAACATGATAAGGGTCAGCAAAGACGTTAAGGTCCTGGCCCCTTGAGGATGGGGCAGACGGAGTCAGACTCAAGCTCCCTGGGAAGGGTAGAACAGCTCCCTGGCAGACAGCAAATAGTCAGGCTCATGTCCTTTGGGTGGGGCAGTCTATGGCCCATTTCTCTGGCTGTGACTGACGCAAACAAACAGGCTATCTGACCTAAGGTGGGTATGTTGCCAGCACAGAGGTGGGGTAGGCAGCAGAATATAAAGATAGCCGAGCCCACCCTACTCCACTGGGTCCCAGCCCAGGGCCCTAACAATGGTGGGGAATCCCACCACTGGGTCAGTGGGGATCCTGCCGAAACACGTTGACTGTGGTTTCAGCAACACAACCAGACAAATGTCTGGTTTCCGTGGGCTACTTACTACCCTTACCTGTTCATAGGGCTTTGTCGCTCATGGGCTCTCAACCTCCTCAGGGTACTCAGCAGCCAGCAGTTCCAGTGGCTCCTTGGGTTATTCGCTTATTGGCAGCTCCTCAGGATATTCCTCCAGAGGCAGGAGTTGCCAGAGGTTGGTCCCTTGTTCAGGGGCCAGCAGCAAGGCAGTGTCATGCAGCTCCTTCCCTGGCTCTCTCTCAGCTGAGCTGGAGGCTCCACTTCTTATACTTTCTGTTCCACCCCTCCATTTCCGGTGGAAGGGGTGGGTCCAGTCTGGCTCTACCCACCGGGGGACGAGGAGTGGTTCCTCCCTGCCAATGTCAGAGGGAGGCCACTTGGTCTCACTACATAGCCACATGTTACGTGGCAGGCCTGCTATAAATTGTGACAGCTTGTGAAGGGTTTAAAGAGAATGTGTGTGTTTCCATGTGCGGAAATGAAAGTGGAAGGAGGGGGCAGAAGAACTTCTTAGAGCTACTCCCTGAAATGAAAATTAAGGACATTTTAAAAATTTCTAGGAATAAGAAGAGAGGCTACAGAGAACCCACATGCTTCAGAAATCAAGATTAAACCAACAATAAATTTCAGCAATCAATAGCCTATGAAAGTGTAAGGAATTCAAATTTCTAAATTATAATTATTGCAGAATGACTCTGGATCTGTCCCTCCACCACATGCTAATATTGGGTGCAAGTGTAAAATTCCATAACAGGACCCTTTACATTATACAATTTATATAGGATCTTGACATGGTGATAAATCTCTATTAATACTGTATCTACTTCATTACCCATAATACATTCATTCTTCTCCATATCTAGTTCACATCATTTAGTTATGCTTGCACAATTAAAAGTGTATGAAGAATAGCTTGTGTCTTTCTCGTTATTTGCTTAATAGTGGAGTAGGCAGAACCGTGTAATAATGACCCTTCAAAATGATGTTTGTTATGTACAGATTTCACTGTAGAAACATTAAAGATCTGTTATTTTGTCAGCAATTTTTTAAATTAATAGTAACTTTTTGGGAAACAAACATGTGAACATACACCTCTCTCTGCTGTACTTTCTACGTAAATTAAAGGACTTCCTTCTGTTAGAAGCAATACCATTGTTATTCCATAAATATGCTATAACATACCAGAAGTCATTTGGTTTTGTCTTTCAATAGACAAGGAGCCTAAGAGAGTGAACCTAAATATAAACCAAGCCCTCTAAAATGCACTTTTGTTCAGAAAAGTTTCTCGAAAAAGGAGATTGTGGAGATTCATATTTATTCTCTTTCAAGTGATTTTTTTCATATCAAGTTTATTTAGTTTACAAATCAAGAATCAGATCCCAAGGTTCTTATACAGCCATACAGAAGCCAATGGGAGTTTTGCCTACTTAAGAAGTGAGTACCAGCTAATCCAAATCCCACAAACATTTAATCATGTGTATAACTTTACTCATCTGAAGTTTAATACATTTAAACATTTACAGAATCAAGGCCTAAGTAAGGACCTCAGAACTAGTCACATTTGAACACTTTTTTAAAGGTATTCTGAGCATTTTTCTTTGTTTAAGTTATTCAGCAAATAGGGTTGTATTCATATAATTCCTTGCATCTGTTGCCATAAATTACTTATGACTTTATTGTTACATTATCTGACCAGTGCTAATAGTGGCTTCACATAACTGTGAAAATCAATTCTATAACTGGAATATTCATATCTTATTTCAACAAAGCTTGACTAATAATAATGACAAAATCAAAGGCTTACACTGAATGTTAGGCATGCTTAGGCTACTGGTCAAATTGTAGGAGAAGTATGTTAATACACTAGTAGGCTCTTTGTTTTACACTCATGTTTTTAGAGAAAGGTTGGTCTAATGGTTATGGTGTTAGCTTTGGAGATCCAGGTTCACATCCTCTCTCTGACATAAGCTTTCTTTGTATCCCTGTCCAAGTCATGTAGGCTCTCTGTGACTATGTGTCCCTATCTCACAGGGGTGCTGTAACTATACATACATTAAAAAGTGTGAGGTGCATGGATATTACCCTAATAGGGGTCATATAAATACCCAAGAAATTTGTCCAGTGCAGTTATGCAAAGACATCAGTCTTTGTTATAGACTTGTCCATGTGAGGATAGATTCCCTTCAAAAAATCAAAATTCTTCAGTACTAAATTTATTTTTTACTTCAAAAACAAAGACAAAGGAAACTATTTTTCTTCATAATTCACATTTTCTTGAAATATCTATCTCACACAGAAACTATATTATACTTCAGTTTAATATTCTTCACAGTCAATATTTTTTTAAACAATGAATCAAATAATTGTTGGTTTCCATATACTATAATACTTCAAGAAAAAGACAGAATGGGAGAAGTGCCCTGCGTTTTCTATTAGACAAGGGCATTTCACTGCAGGTAGTTAATTCAATTTGTTGAATAAGCTTCAAATCAAAGATTGTAAAATGTTTAGAACATGGTGGGGTCAGGCAACTGCCACAGTCCCATGGTTCTTAATTTTCTTTTGGCTGTCAGATGGATAAAGTAGTCAAATCGGAACAGTTATGACATTTATGAAAGACCATGGCTCTCTGGATGCAGAATCAAATGCAAGTGCATTTTTCAGTGCGGTTGGAAACAGTACATTAAGTCAGTGGAAGGTAAAGTAGATGAGCTATTCAGATAGCCATCAATGGAGGTGTAAAATAAGATACAGAAGAACATAGCTTCCCAGAGTTTCTTTTGGCAATATCAGTATCAAATAAACTGATGTTGAGCTACTTGCAGATACTAAAAATAACAGAGAATATTATTTAATTTTAATATTATACCATTGTTTCCTTGTGCTCCCCAGCCTGTCTGTATTCACTTGTCTCTTGCTTTCTATTTAAATTAAGCTCTTTGGGAGACAGACCATCTCTTTGTTATGTGTTTGCACAGTGCCTAGAACAATGGCATCTTGGTCCATGAATGGGACTCTCACGCACTACACCACCACATTATAGAGCTGCTTCTCATGGCCCTGGATGTCTTCTGTGTCTCTGGACAGGATCCAGAAACAGATGAGCTGTGGCAGGCGGCAGGTCATGGTCAATAGGCAGATACAGGGGCTGTATTAATGAGCTTCTCCCAACACCCATGGAGCTGAGACTTGGTAGTCAAGATGCAATATGTGACTCATTGATTTAAGAGCAGGTCTTTTGCTGCTTTCAGAATAATGCCCATGTCCTCTGGATTATGCCCTGTAATTGTCCCAATAGATCATGGGATTGGAGAAATGCGGTCAATCACAGCTGGCCTCATCCACTGTCTCTTTCCTGATGTGCTGTTCAATATTCAGGGGTTCAGAAACCTTGAACTGTTCCCCAGCGGGACAAAGCAAGAGACTAAGGACAATCTTCTCCCCACTATAATTAATGTCCATAGAAGAAAAGGGCTGATTCCACAAAGATCTTCCTGTATTTCAGGTCTCATTAAGACCCAGTGACTATTCTGAGAGCCACTGCCTGGATCTCAAAGAGTTTGAGGCTGTCACCCCTGAAACTGCCCTAGTTGCCCCATGATTAGTGCTTAAAAAAAACAATAAAATTCCCCTCGTTAAGACTGCTGGCTTGAAAATTCTCTGGTAACTTCCAAAAGATTGGAATGTCCTCAGATCATTGTTTAGAATGTTCCTTTTAGTGTAAGTCCAGAGATCAGAGAAGAAAAGAGGCAAAATGGAGATTCTTCCAGGGCCTTACATACCTTCTTCCATGTGTGTGGATGCTCTCAGTCTCAGTTTGTGGAAAATTAAAAGCATAAGATGGAGTCCAGGGTCACAGGAGCAAGTCACATGCCTTTGCATACTTTGTTGAGTCCTAGGAGCAACCATTACTCATAGTCTGGCTAACACAGCCACAGGAAGGCTCACTGGTTGAGAATGAGCTTCTTCTATGGCCTACTGTGAGGAGCTAAGTGTTCTTTAATGGGCCATTAACTTGAATAATCCATTCACAATGTGCTGGCAAGACTATATGCAAATTAACTTGTGGGTGTTACCCCACGAGCAAACACATTTGAAATACAGTTAGCTAGTCAATATTCATAACTTCAGATACAAAGACGATGCATGCATATAAACAGGATAATTATATTTGATAGATTGTAACTCTTCCATTAGTGCCTCACATGACATACTTTGTGTAAAACTTGTTGCGGTTATATAACAGTGGTAGCAACAAAGATATCCATAGTCATAATTAATCATACAACATCACAGAGGGTTCTATAGTGAGAACAGGGGAGACTCCAAATCACATCTCCCATTCACATCCCTCTGCAGGCAGTTAGCAAGAGTTCATGACAAGATGACAGTTGTTTTTTCAATCCTTGCCTTTAGCAGCTATCTACAGAGGATGTGCTATGCAGCTGAGCATGGAACTGATCAGCTACTATGGATGGGAGCTGGGCTTCTAGGCGTCAAACACAGAAAGTGGAAAAAAAGGAAAGGATCCCTCACAGAAAAGAAAGGGCCTCCCCTGCCATTTTATTAATCCCCTAGCCTGTTTATCTCCTCTCACCCCACCCCTAGGTGAGTGGCTCCAGCTAATCAAGTGAGCAGGGATCAGAACCATTCCTGCTCCTGGCACAGAGGAGTAGAGTGATGACCTACTTGGATGTGGATGTTATCTTTCACTGTGCCTATTCTGAACACACAGCACAGGGCAGCCCACAGGAGGTGAGATTCCAGTTCTGGGTCCAGGGTCAGCTTCAGTTTGCTGAAAGGAGAGAGAAGGATCCTCAATTACACTGTGCAGCGAAGGGTGGGCCTGGTGCTAACGTGGGCATTAATGTGAGAAAAAAAGGCACAGACTGATGAGAATGGAAACCAACGCAACAAGTGGGAGAATGTCCTGGCCAAAGTCACACTGCCAGTCAGTGGCAAGGCTGGAATAGAGCCTGTTCCCCAGCTCTCAACACTGGACTCTTCTGTATGACCCCTACAGTAATCCTTCCTCAGAAGACCTTCAATTTTACTAGAGTGAAATCAACCCCCAAGCTAGGGAAGTATGACCATTCCTGATCCCTCTGCCATGAAGTTACAGTCAAGCTACAGTTTGAAGATCACCTGGTAAGGGTAGGGGCACCTGGATCTGAGCAGCACTGGGATTAGAGAAGATGGGCAGGAAGGTTTGTTGAGCCGGGATCAATTCACACACTCACAGCTGGAATACAACATTCAGTTATCAGTGTCAGTGAAAATGCCAATTCAGTTTATCCAATTCAAAGCTGTTTATTTGAAGACAGACATCACAGATAGACAGCAAAGGTTATACAATGCCTATCCTTAACAAGCCTCAATTCCTCAAGCATAAACCTCAGTAACTATGCTGGCCTTGCACAGTATCATGACTGGCAAACAAAGCAGGTATAGCTACCAGTTCTAGGTCGAAACTGTTTCTCCTCTACTTAGTCTTCTTTTTAGTACTTGGTCTGCTTAATGGTCCCTTGCACAAGGGTGTTGGCTACCCCAATACTCTCTGGTTTCAAAGTCTTGCCTCAGATGTTAATTGGGGTGTGTATGGCATGTGATATTCCCCAGTACTTATACCTTTTTCAAAGGAAAGGAGTCACATCCCCCAATTTAGGGGACCTCTCTCACTTTTCCCTCCCACCCATCAACCATTGTTGCTCCCTTCCTCAGCAGCTCCTTCCTGACCACCCTGCTGGAAACACCAGATTACCCCTTTCCCCCAGCCTCAGTTGCCTCTGAAGCCTCCTAATTTCCCCATTGACCCTTATTGGTTAATCCCAGAATTTCTCTGAACTCTACTCCCAGACCTCAACCCCAGGAATCCCTGATCTCCACTGCGTCCCCCACAATGACCTCACAGATTCCCCTCCGCTTGGCTCAGGGGAGGCCCCTCTGTATCCCACGTCTCACTCCTTCCTCCCAGGTGCCAGGTGTTGTTTCTCACTCATTGTGATCCACTCAGGGCTGCTTTAGAACTGTCCAGCTCCAGGAGGTCCTGTCCACTCCTGTACACAGTAAAGCACATGGTGGGGCAGATGGCACACAGGAATCAGATCTGCTCAGCCTCATCCCATACCCACTAGAAGTGGGGTTGGGGGAGAGATCCTGTTAGCCAGGGACCTCCCAACCCACCTAACCAGACCCAGTGCTCAGGCCCTCCATGGTAGAGGCCAAGGAAAGCCTCCTCCCCACGCCTCATTCTAATTAAGTCTTCTACTGCACAGGCAGGGTCAGGAATTGGAACATTATCTGTGCAGGACCCTGGGTTCTCTGGGACAGACAGTTCCATACAGGGGGTCCCAGATCATACAGGGGCTGTGCATTGTTCAGGACAAGCTTCCCTACAATGTGTCAGGATGGTGCAAGGGGAAGGGTGGACTCGGCACCAGTTCACCTGAGGAATATTTGTAGCATTGCTCCATCATGGATATGCTCCATGATGATTCTGAGGGGAGCTTCCTCCAGCATCAGGCCCTCTTCTTCCTCCAGTGTCCAGCTGTGTCCCTACAATATGGAAAGGGGCCCATGAACTGAGCACACCCTAGTAGGAGCTGATACTGGGAGTTGTAACACCAAAGGAGTCTCATCCTTTGAGAGCAGCAAGGTCAGACAAACATCTTGTTAGTTCAGATATACAGCTCTTTTCCAGTCCCAGGCCACATTCCCCACAACAGGGTAGAGAAGGAACGGAATACCCAGGAGCCTGGGCTTCCCCTGGGGAACTATTCCTCAGCTAAGGTTCAGAAGATCCCAATCATATAATGCAATTCCCACGGATTTCAATGGGTGCTGTGGATGCTTAGCAGATTGCAGGATCTGGCTTCCTAGAGACTAAGGCTGGGGAACAGTCTCATACAAGGGAAGGTGTGACCAAAAGCACCTCTGTATTCACACCCTACAAAGCAGTGTAATAATCTTTGTACAAAATATGCCTTACAAACTAAACTTACAAACTTATGAAATTGTTGGCCAATAATATCATGGTGAAATGTATATGGCAACATTATATAGTTATGAATTCCCCCAGTATGAGGTTGTTAGCAAATGTTTCCTAAGTGATGCTTAGGAAAACATTGTTAAACAGGTCTACCCTAAACAAACATGTGTTTACCTCAATTTACATAGAAATAGTAAATAGGGTCCCTTGAAGCAGAAAGAGGGGGAAATGGCAAGAGGCAAGGCAAATCTGCATTTCAGCATACACAGGGGAGAAGACAGAGCCTGGAGCTACATTCACCACCAGATTCCACATAATCTTCTTCTTTACTGTTTTTACTTTGCTTTTTAGGGTAATCCTCGGAAGAATCCACTTCAAAGTGTGACTAGACTATAAAAGTGAGGCGCAAAGATACCCCAACAGATTTAACTCTCCCTATTTCTCACCTAAGAAGACAAAGAAACCAGCCCTTTGACTTTGGGGAAGTTCCTGACCTGAAATTTTGGTCAGCAATATTTCTGGGAACCTGTGGTTAGGATTTTACCCAGAACCAAGTCTAGCTTATCAAGTTTTAGCTATTCAAAAGTGTTTTATTTCTCTTGTAACCATTTCTGATTTTAATTCCCCCAGCCCCAAGTCAGCTGACCCTGGCCATCCACGCTGTGTTGTGGGTCTTTTATCCCTGTTTAGATATACCATAAGTGATTTGACCAATCCAAATGAGAATCAGATTCAACTGGGATTAAAATGCAGGAATCCCTTGTCCAGTCTATCAGACCACACTGTCTCAAGCTATTCGGTCTACTCCTCTTTTTGTCTAGAAGTCACATTAGCTGTGCAGAAGATTGGTGAGCACAGCTACCCTTAATCAGCTGAGATGAAACTTGGGAACGCCACCAGGCCACCTGCACAGCATTGTCACCTATAACAGAAAGCTGAAATCAAGCCGACACTCCCCAAACATTAACAGACATATGGCCGTAGTTTACAAGACCCTCAAAGGCCATCCCTGAGTGACTGTTGGAGGGAAATGCTGAATAACCTGTGATCTTCAGGAAAATTCATGGGGCAGCTTCCAGCACCGTAGCTTCTGCTGTGATAATTCCAACAACTAAACCAGATTTTCTTATTTGTCATGAGAGTGACATGTAACCCAGCACAAGGGAGTTGACTGTAAATGATGTTTAATTGCAATTACAAAAATTAAAGAAACCTACATGAAATGTTTATTTCAAAGTATCAAAATGTTTAGAGCAGTTACTGGGGAACATGGAATGAAGACATAATTCTTAAGTTGGGGACTGCAAGACATTGGGACTCATGCTGCAAACTACCACACGTACTCCATCGATACAGAAACACTACATGAAAAACATACATAATCTAAATGATCCATCTTTATAGCTGATTAAATAAAGGCTAATAATTTGTTTAGTTAATTAATTAGGGATCAATGTGCTAAAGCCACAAGCCAGTCAGCTTTCTGATGACAAGAAATGAAATACCACATGGAAATTCAAACAAACAAATAAAGCTTTTGAAAAAAGAACACACTCTCCTACCCAATCGACTGAGAGGAAATGGATCGTAGGTCTAATGTGAACATATACCTGAAAATCTCAAAGTATGTTGTCTCATTTCATTTTGATTTTATAAAGTTGATCCAATTTTGCAACTTCCTTCCCCCAATGACATCTCATAGGATTTTGTTCATGACATGAATCAACTTTTGAATAAAAATGTTGACATTCTGATTTTCAATTTTTTTCCTGCCAAAGATCTAACATAATATGATACATCTTGTATGCTTTGACATGAAAACATTCTTTCCAGAAAATTTTACAAAGGAGAATTTTTGGAGCCAAATGACATAAGATAAAAATGGTGCATATTTTCACAATTTTTTAATAAAAATATTTGCCATTTTGTCAGCTCCTTTTGTGTAGTCTGTACCCGTTCTATTAATTGCCAGGTCCCTCAGAAACTACTCTGCTTTTTTCCACTGTTCTGCCCTTTTAAAATGTAAAAAGAATCGAAGGAAGAACAGAGAAGAACCTCCCACATAGTCCTCTATAAATTGTTCCTGTGGGAAGGAAGGAGAGATCAAGTGTTGATGAAACACATTTCACATGACTTTTCAATTTTAGTGCATCTTAATATTCCTTTCTTATAATGAAATGATTTTCAGTTAAATAACTGGTCAGAGCATAAATCCAGGGGAAAAAAAAGATGTTGGTCAAAATAATTTAGGAATTAAAATAGGGAGAAAAAGGATAAAAAGAAATACTTTTCTACATAACATACAATTAAGCAGTGGAACTCATTGTCACATGATATCGAGGCCAACTATTTAGCAGGATTTGAAATGTATATGGCTAACAGGAATATTCAGACTATACCATAAATTCCTAGTTTGCAGTTTTTCTTGCATCTTTCTCTGAGGCATAAAGCATTGGACATTGTCAGTAACAAGATACTGGACCAAATGGACTGGTTTGACCCAATCTAGTAATTCTTATGTTTCTTAGGAATACTGATAGTGGATAAGAACAGATAATCGTAGTTTAGTATTCAGTCTCTGATCATACCATCAGAATGGATATTTATGCAATGATGTGCCCATATGGGACCTTTATTTTATTTTTATTTTTTTTTACTTAGTCTCACACAGCCAATGGCTTGCTTACGTCCTGAGCACGATGTTTTCATAAAGTGATGAAAATGAAGATATTCAATGGAATTCAGATAATTATTATTTAATATTTATATTAAAGGGACCCAATCCATTTCTGGGCCTATTAAATTGACTAAGCATACAAAGAAAGTAAGTAGTCTGGGACAGGCACTCTATCTAAGGCCTAATTCCTGTAAAAATATGTCATTTTAAGGAGGCATTTCTTTAAACTGTCCAGCAGCTAAGAGTCTCCACCCCTTCCTGAGAGGACAATGACCTATTCTCAGTTATATATAACTGTTATCTCCCATCTGGACTACAGCAATATAATATACCTGGGCATAAAGCCATCATCTCTTAACACACGCCAACAGGTAAAAAACACTGCAATGCATTTCCTCAGACTGGTTTCCTGCTGTCTATGTAGGCTTTGCACAGAATAACAAGAAAAGCTCAAGCTCTCAGTCCTTATTGTCAATGTGGTCAATGGCTTGGGCCCAGCATATCTAAAAGATCCCCTTAAAGCTCTGGGATAAGGGCCACAGTTGGTAACTCCACTCCTCAGTCCTAAAGGAATGCTCTACTGAAAGGATATAGATAATCTGTGCAGGAAAGTGAGCTTTCTTGGGACTGGTCTGAGACTTTGAAACAAACTCCCATAAGAATTAAGAACTATCATAAACCTCCCCACAAACTCCAAGGCACACTTATTTTACCTTGCCTTCTTTAACCTAAATACACAAACACACCACAAATGAACGAGTGACTGAACGAACATAGCAAGATACTTCAATCATGAAAGGTTAACTCAATGGCCCTACTTTCCTGTAGCCTAAGTAATACAAGAATTGGAGAACAAGAACCAACAGAGAGACCAAGACCAACATAACACACCTGAAGAAGCAGCCTTGGAAAACTATGTGCAAAATCTGCAATACTCAACATGAGAAATATGAGTAATCTTCATTTTTACAGCTCTTGTGACAGACTGTTTTGTTGCAATTGACAAAACAACTGAACTGTAGGTCTAATACCCAGGTATCAAAATAAATTCAATTAGATTTCATCCAATTGCTTACTTATTTGAAAAGCACAGCATGCAACCGGAAAATAAAAATTGCCATTCTGTCATTTCAGTTTATAAAACTGAACTCAAAGAAGTTACTTTCTAGATGCATCCTCAATAATCTATTGACAGCTCCCATTACAGAAGAAATTAAAGATCTAAATGGTGTTTGAGAAAACTATTATCTCAAACATAAAACCTTTCCAGACAGACAGTCACTGAAACACTACAATGTGTAATCTTCCATCAAAGAAGTGAGTTCAGAGCACTGAAGAGGCAGAGGAGCCTCTCCATATGTCTGTGGATGTGTTCATATTTAACTCTTAGGAAATAATAAATGTTCCACCAAGAAACATAAGTGCTCCTTGTTCTAGTTTAGGTAACTGTAATATTATCAGCTCTTTCATGGGAAACTGAAGCATTATTTGCGTTTAGTTAACATTTTTATTTGTGGATTGCGAGGTGCTTTACAAACCTGAAGGATGAGATCCTATGCTTTACTGGAGTTATGCCTGTTTACAGCAGCTCAGGATCTGGCTCTAAATATTTAGACTTCACGAAACACTGCAACATTATTGTAAATATCATTACTTAACCTCAATTTATAAGAGAAAGGGATATAAATTTTTCCAAGGACTAAAGCAGAGCAAATAATTGATTTTTGATCAGTGGTCAGACCAAAAAAATCCCTCCTCCTCCTATTGGTTTTCTTCAAAGCAAAACTGATTTTTGTTTGTTTTTTTTTTTGCTGAAAATTAATTGCCACCCCTTGTCCTCTTAAAAAAAATAATTTTAGGTCGCACAAAATCTAACTCAATATCAAACAAACAGTTTCAATTTGTTTGTTTTAATTTTTTTTATTCAGCCAAAGCTATTTGCGAAATTCACAAATAATGTTGGTTGCCCCACAACTGCATATTTTGGCAAATTTACTGTTCATCAGAAAAAAATTGCCCACCTCTTCCACAGACACATAGTGAATGAGTGGTAGTCAGGACACCGAGTCCAGGAATGCTGACTCATAGTACCCTCATCTAACTGCTAGACATACTCCCACAGCTCAGTTGGTAAGTGAAGGACAAATTGCTTGTCTAATATTTTGTTTAAGATGGGAAACACATTTGTATTTTACAATTTGGGGCCTAATTTGTAAAGAGACCTTTCTCCTCAATCCAGTCTCTAATGATGTACCTGCAATTAATTGAAGGGGGAATTATGATTTACAAAGCTAATCAAGTAGTTAAACATATTATAAATTCTATCATTTCATTGTGAATACAAAGTTAGAGGCTGCTTGAAACAATTGTTGCTATTTTGGACTATTAAGTAATGTTTTTCGAAAAGGTTTGCAATTCACCTTTAAGAGAACAACTAGTGTATGTTTGCACCAGGACTGGAGACAAAGGAAATGTGAGAGGATTCAGGTATAAAACAATGGCATGGTTCCAAAGATACCGAAACAAACTGGCCATAAAATATTTGCTATCTATATCCAGGTTAGACAGTTGCTGGCAAATAGTTTTTGTTAGTGCTTGTTTATGGCTTATTCCCATTCAAGTTAGAGTGTGTATCTATTAGCATAATCATTTTTATTAGTGCGTCATTCACTTCTTTCCTTCGTTTCCACTTTGTATTGGAGCAATTATGCAACATCCATAGAAAACAAAGTTCTGCCCAAGATTCTGATGGTGTTCTGTGTATGTAGTTGTTTCATTTAAATGCACATCCATAAAACATTTTTTTATTATTTGTCTTTAAAATTCCACTAGCCTCTTTATGTAATAATTTTCACTTGTGTAGAATGGGTGTAAAAATGTTATCAAATCCAAATGGTAGTCTTTTACATCCACTTTGTACCTATTAACACAGTGTAAATGACTCTTTGTGGTGACAATGGAAATGCAGACCCTATATCTGATGTTCATTCACAGAGGTAAGGAGGATATTGAAGAATGAGAGATTAATGGAATTTTAGATGAGGTTTATTCAAAAATTGTTTATTACAGCTTTTGGGCATTTAGGATAACACTTAAAGAAATGGGTGCCAACATTCAGGTCTTTAAATCCTTACACATGTGCCTAGATAAATAACCTGAAGTCAGTGGGAGTTCCTGGGCACACTCAGGACTTTTTGAAAATCAAGCACTTTATTTACATATCTAAATAAGGATTTGAGAGCCTAAGATTAGGCAATCAGTTTTGTAAACTATGCCTCAATGTCTAAATCTTTTATCAAAGCAATAAAGTTGTTCAAGCAGCAATAGCTAGAGATTAAGTATATAGCAGCATTATTTATTTCATTTTCTAGTGCAGCTAACAAATAAACTGGCCACTCTCAAACTGTTCATCAAATGCTTCTCAACCTAATCACTGAATTGGCAGAAAACAGAGATAGGAATATACTAATGTTGATCAATGGGCTTCCAGCACCAATATAGGATCAGATAATAATCATACCACACAGGTGGAAAAAGTGACTGTCATTCTTAAATCACTGTGCAGGGCTTCACATACCAATTCTGCTGTTTGTACTGACAGACCTGTGTCTTCACAGTCTGCTGTGATTACCACTACAGTATACACCAGTCTTTTGTTGGTGATAGGCTGCCTTGCTATACTAACTGCATATGGGGGAAGGAGCTTATTAGGGCTGGTTAAAACTTTTCCATTGAAAGACATTGCAAGAAACATATTATTATAATAATAATGTTCAGCATGTCATGAGCATTTAAAAAACATCTTACACGACATACTTCGCATTAAACAATACAGTTACACTAAAGGGTGAACATGAATGATACACAATCACACCATAAGGGTGCACATGGGGTGCATTGTGTCACAACCATAAATGGACATTATTTGTTACCTGATCCTGAAGCAGGGGGTGAAGCCCCAGAGGGGAGAAGGAACATTTTTAAAAGGGGAGACATTTTGCTATTCTCTCTTTCTCTCTTCCACCTCCATCTACAAATGCCAACAAGCAACTGAAAGTGCCGACCCAGGGGGAGATCCTGGCTGGAAAAGGACCAGCCAACCTATGGTGAGAATCATCTGAGTTTGCAAGGATGCTGAAAGTGTTAAACTTAATTTAGAATGTGTTTGTCTTTTGTTTATTTAGATTAAGCCTAACTTGCTTTCCTCTAACTTATAATCACTTAAAATCCTTCTGTAGTTTAATACATTTGTTTATTTTACCTAAAACAGTGCATTTGGTTTAAGGTGTATTAGAGTCCATTTGAAGGACAAGGTTGGTGCATATCAATTTCTTTGATAAACTGACAAACATACGAGTTTGCAGTGTTCAGTGGGCAGCACTGAACATTGTAAAATGGCAGTTCCTTGGGTTGCATCTGAGACTGAGGAAATGACTGGGGTCATTCTTTTGCACAACCCAAAGAGTGGCTGGCTAGATGCACTCACTCACTCACTCAGCTAGGGGCAACTTACTTGCTGGAGTCTATGAGTGGACACCCAAGAATGGGAGTCCTCACAGCAAAGCAGAGTAAGATGGGCTCCAGGAGTGGGAGATTGGGGTGCCACAGCGATTCACCAGTCCAGATTGCACTAGGGGAATGTTACAGATAGGTAGATAGATAGATATGAATTAAATCTACTCCTGTGTGTTTTTTCCGTATAAGGAGAATGTGGCCTATTTTTATAAAATTAGTTACTTTAATGTTACTAGATAAGATGAGGAATTGTAGAAAAATGCTCTCTAAATATTAAAATATTGCAAGATTGTAGCTAGAGAGACATTTCACCTTAATTTCTAAATTAAGAAATTCTGGATTCTCTCTCCAAAGCACTTTTCTCATCTTTTCAGTAGCTGAGTAAAATGATCAGAATTGATAGTCCAGGGCAAAGACACAAGTACTAGTTTAATGAACCACTGTAAATTATTTTATCTGCAATCCCTGAGCTAACTCTTATGTTGTTGCTGCTTCAGTCAAACAAAATAAATCAATATCCAAATCTTTCAAAGTGAAAATTCTAAGATTAGCACTTCCCCTGTATGAGCAGAAAGGCAGCATTTTAGAGGATCATGTCACTGGAGTATTCCAGCTGACTTTATGACAAAATAAGAACCAGGCCAGACTTTTTCACCAATACTGTAGGTTATTTTACCCATTTTCCCTGAGCCATTGGTTCAGATCATTTCACTTTATGTAGTGGCTGAGTAAAGATGAAAGTAGTAATAATGACAGGGATGATAATTAAAGCAGTACCTGTAGTCACATTCAAAATCCAATGTTTCTTAAATTAGATTTTTAGAGTGAGATCGTGGGGAAAAAAAAAAAGAACACATCAGTATCTTAATATTTTGAAAACATTTTCCACCAATCTGCCATTTAATCGGTACATAATCTATATAATACCCAAGCGGGTTTTTTTTCCCTTAACAGAGGAAAAAGTTGGCCCACTGTTACCAATATCGCTAATTTGATGACAATGGGCCTATAGTCGCCTCTGCATAGAGAAAACACATACAGAAGGTAGAAAAACTCATGACTTTAAACTTGTTGAATTCTCTCTTCATTGTTCTAACTGGGGGAAGGAAATGTGAAGTTGGCCACCACCTCCCAGGGATGGAAGAGGTTTTGTCCATGCTAAACTATTAGACTTTAAGATCTCCATTGATCTTCACAAACACTCCTGGGTACATACGGTCTCTTCACAGCTGCCCAACCACCCTTAACCCCTTTGCCCTTTCATTGTTAGATCATCTGTTGAAGTAGACTTAGCAGAAGTTAAAATAATGCTAGCTAAGCATTATGTCATCATTAACTCCCAGTCAAGTTTCCAATGTTAAATCGCAAGAGTCTTAGGAGGAGTGTCACACAATCTGAGTCCTGAATCCAAACATAACCCCAACATACTTGAAGGAATGGGAAGCACCCATGCAGAGAGGCATGAGATGGAGATGGCATTCTTACTTCTTCAATACTTTAATGTGATCTGAGGGGATTGTTGGACAAAGGGCCATATTTTTCTTATAGGAAAAAAGAATAGTAGACTTAATCCATTATATAATGGAAAGAAGTTGACCAAAGCATAAGGGAGACTCAGTAGAACTAGGCTGAAAATTAATTTAAACGCAAACAATGGGTTTTCATCAAAAATGAAAGTTTTCACCAATAATAATTTGACAATGGTATGGGTTGGTTTTTTTTTTTTTACAATAATTGGAGGCCATAAACTGAAATTTCCCACCTGAAAACCCCTACATTTTTACCAAAATCCTGTTTTCAAATTGAAAACAGACGTCTTTTACCAAAAAAAAAAAAAGTTTCCAAAATCATGAATTAATTTATTTTTAAAAAGGCTATTTTTAATGTGAAGTTACTATAGAAGCAAATATATGACTTGTTTAATATTACTCACAAAAAAGTTAGAGTACGTCAGAAATGCCATGACCACACTTTAACACTTAGTTTTCAACCATTTTCATGTTTGAATAAGTGGGTTTTGAGAGATTACTGGACCACTTACTGACAGCCAAAACCGTTTGTGTTTCTTCTCAAACAATGTTTCTGTCCTTCAGAGCAGTTCCTAGGAATTATCAGAGTGTGAAAGAGAAAGCGGATCTCACTTATGGGTTGTTGAAGAGTGGAATAGTATACTGCACCACTGGCATGTATACCTAGGTAAAAGTGCATAGAATGCATATTTGTCACTGACAACTCACTGATTTACATTTTATTCTGAGTCATTTGTCATGTCTTCTTATGCTCGTGCCAGAAAGAAGCAAGGCTATGTCAGAAATGATGACCAAAAGGGCTATCACAGAAAAGAACAAAATCTAACATGGGGTGTGCAACAGCGAACAAACTATTCTCCCACACACATTCATTTGATGTATGATGGAAGCAGTCATTGTAAAATGATTACCTTTGAATAATAAAAATTAAAAGACAAGCATGGTTCATTAATTATAGGAGTTCAGCAAGGCCTGCCCTTTTCCAACACTTAGCTGGGATCATTCATCCTTCCACTAGTGAGCCTTCTGACTATATGTGTCCCAGTGGTTTGAGACTTCCATGGATTAATAAATTCTAAAGCCACAAAGAATGTGTGTGCGCGTGTGTGCGTGTACACACAGATTCTTTCTTGCTTTAGAGTTCATTAATCCATGGAAGTCGTAAGCCACTGAGGCATTATGACCATCCCCAAAGCAGTTGAATTTGATGAAACAAACAGAATTATGATGTTTCAAGTAATGAGGGAGTAAACAGAGCTGGTGGAAATAAAAAGTCAGTCAGTCATTTCTACATTTCAGGGTTAAAAGTGAATTCATTTTTCAGTATTTTTCACAATTGCTTTTAATCAAAATCATCAGTCTAAACATATGATTTACTGAAACCTGGACTTTTAGTAAGTAAAAAAAAAAAAGCATCAATGATGTTCAATATATTTTTTAATCAATGCTGAAAAGCTACACTGGAAACAAATATTTTCAAAAACTTAGTTTCTTGCAAGTTTTTGAAAAGCCATTTTCCACAAAAATAGTTTTAACAAAAAAGTTTGACCGGCTCTAGTAATCAAAGTGCACATTGTCATACAAAGGGCTCAAATAAGGAAAACAAGAGAAGAAAGCCAAGGAAAATGTAGCAAGAAGGACGCTTTATGATTAAGGCATTGAACTGGGACTCAGCATACTTTAGTTCCATATACATCCTGTATGACTGTGGACATCTTATTTACACTTTGTACCTGAGTTCCCCACATATAAAAAAGACTGAGTGAATTTTTTTGGCCAAAATCTTTTTTCTCAACATAAATAAATAAATCAATAAATAAATCAGATTTGGTTCAACTGAAACATTTTGCAAATTCTTGTCAATTTCTGCAAGTTTTTGTGATCTAAGAAAAAAATTCAGAAATGTCAAAATAGTTCATTCTGAAATGAAGTGTTTTCATTTTTCTGGCTAAATTCATAAGGGGATTTAGATGCCATTCACAAAAGAAGAGGAATCACTGCCTTCCTTATACCCAGTAGTCTGGTGGTTATGGCACTGACTTGGGTTGTGGCTGACCCAGGTTTAAACCCAAAGCAGGATTTGAACCAAGTTCTCCCAGTTGAATACCTTGAATCTCAGGTTATACAGCAGTGGGTTGCAATCTCTTCTGTTGAAACTGTTCCACTTTGTACAAATTAAATATTCACTGGCACAGGGACTAGAACCCAGATGGTCCCCCCTCCTAAAGGAGCATGCCCAATCACCATGCTATATAGTTATTCTTACATGCAAGCCCAATTAATATTCATGGTCATTCTCAGTGGCAATTCATTCATGATGACAAGGTATAATCCTTAGGCTAAGGAAACAGCAAGAATAAGTATAGCCTGGTGGTTAGAGCGTTCTCTGAATGGTAGGAGACCCAAGTTCAAATTCCTTCTTCACATCAGGTGGGGAGGGACTGAACCCTCCTTTCCACTTTGCTTTTTCCAAAAGGCCTGAATTTTATTTTATTTTATTTATTTATTTTTTTTAAAAGCTTTCTGATTCACCGAAAAATTTCATTTTGAGTTTGACCTGAAATTATTTTTTAAAATTTTTGTTTGAAATATTAGAGCTGGAATTTTTTGTAATTGCCAGCCAACCAAAAAAATCTATTATCCACACAGCTCTACACCTAAGTCCCTTGTAACTCTAGCTTGTCATTTCCAAGTGTCCTTTGTTTTTATTTATTTTTGAAAGTTTAAAGAAAGTGTGAAATGTTTTGTTTCAGACTAAACAAAATGCCCCTCCCCGCAACTTTTCCATTTCCTTGACATTCCCCAAAAAATTCAGTTTTGGGTTGACCCAAAATGATTTTTTTTTTTAAATCAGTTATTCACACAACTCTTGTTAACATTTCTCTAAGTGACAGGGGTGCTCTGAAGAAAATTCACTAATAAACATTATGGGCGCTAAAGAAAGATCTGGACTGATAGAAATATCTCAAATTAGAATGCACGGTTAAGTTTTTGAAAACCTAGTTCACCTCTCACACCATGTTTACATCTCAGTAACTTAGTTGACATCAGGGGGTTAGATATTTCTGCTTTGCACTGCTCTTTGGGAGAGGAGAACAGGGCCAATAAGTTTTCCATAAGCCTTTTGATTCTGAGAGAGATACACGTAAACTTAAAAATAGCTCTGAAAATATTTAAAATATTGATTTTAATTTTCACAAAAAGCGGTTTAGATTGGACATTAGGAAAACCTTACTAACTGTCAGGGTAATTAAGCACTGGAATAAATTATCTAGGGAAGTTGTAGAATCTCCATCCTTAGAGATTTTTAAGAGCAGGTTAGACAAACAACTGTCAGGGATGGTCTAGATAAGACTCACTCCTGCCATGAGTGCCGGTGACTAGACTAGAAGACCTCTTGAAGTCAGTTCCAGGCCTACGCTTTTATGACTCTATAATCAAATCTCTCCCATTCTGTTCTGTAATGTATTACAATTTGCAAGATCTGTTATAGTGGCACTTCATGGATCTATGCTGGGAAGAATTTCCTATTGGATAACGTAAAACTTACACAGGTAAAAAGAAATATATAATAAATGTCATTAAATCTAAATAAAATAAGACAACTAACGTTACGTGAAACTTTACATACTGTGAGGGATACTTTGCATTGAAGTTATTATCCAGGGAAGAAAGAATATTAGCGTATGCTATATTTGGTACTCAAAGAAAAGTTACATTTAACTTAGCTATACAGACTGAACTACTTTGAGTACTATAACGAGAGTTCTGTGGCACTTTAAAGACTAACCAATTTAATTTTTGTAGGCATAAGCTTTTCGTGAGACTCTGACGAAGTGAGCTGTGTCTCATGAAAGCTTATGCCTACAAAAATTAAATTGGTTAGTCTTTAAAGTGCCACAGAACTCTCGTTGTTTTTGCAGTATACAGACTAACACGGCTACCCCTCTGGAACTGTTCTTTGAGAACTATATAGCCTTAAGACAATCACTTTTTGATTCGTGATTTAATATTTCTCAGGCATTAGTATCTGAATAACAGTTTGTATTACATTTGTCTTTATGCTGTAAGCTGCATTGTCTGTGATTCTTTCACTTTTATTTGAGATCAGATGGAAAAAATGCTAATATTGGGTAAAATATCTATTTTTTTCTTTGGTATAGAGCAGCTAAATAATGGATACAATATGATTCGTTAACTCAAGGCTTGAGTCATGAAAGGACCTTTGTCTAATTTAGCTTCAGGTAAGTGAGTCAAGGTGCATATTATATGCCTGATCAAGAAGAAGCAAGCTGACATTTGAAGGTCAGATCAGAGAGGGGAACAACAGAAAAGAGGAATAATTATGCATTATTTTTAAACACTGAATGAGAACAAAGATCTTATTTAAACAAGAGTCATGATAAGCTATGCTATAATAGCTAAAGAAAAGAGAAAATTGATGCAATGTCAAAACTTAGGGTCCTATTCATATATTACTCATACCCTAGATTTTAATATGAATCTCATGCAGTGTTCACAGAAACACTGTGTAATGTGTAATTTAAAGCATAGAGGGGTGGAAACTGATTCAGGAATCTGCAAGGGGCAGCTATTTTTTCTTCTTAAAATAAATTTATTTGTTCTTATATCTGAATAGATGTAACATGTTTAAGGTGTGTCTTATAAAGCTAAAAATGTATAAAGTAGTAATGCAATTAGAAAGATTTATTTATTTACTTACTTACATCTCAGATGAGTAGTTTTTAACAGCTCTTTTATAGTGTAAAGGATGACTACACAGTCATAAGTCAACAGAGGGCAGGGCAATTTATCTTCTGGGAAAAGCTCCTCTTCTCCTGACTTGAAGGTGACAGGTGATTGGAAGATGGCAGGAGAGGAGGTGAATGTTCTGCGGCAGATATGAGGATAGTTGGTGGGGTGTGGATGATTGAAGCAGGGTATCTGGAGGCCCTGGTAGAAGCATGATGATTGGAGATATGGATATTGGGATACACTTACTACTTCAGCTAATAGGACCCAACAGCTGAACCACATTAACCAGTTCCCAAGTCACGTGCTTGGTGTGCTACTAAGTGCTGTAGCCGAGCACATATTGGTGTAGCTCAGCATCCTAGCAACTGCACAGCAAGGTAATGCAATGCTTGGATACATTGCCAGTAACTTATAGTTTCCATGTGCCAGAAAAAAATGCCAAGGTGAGGCAGAAAGTAGGCAGTCTTCACTCCACTCCCATTCACGCATCAACCAGCAGAGGTAGTATGCAACAGCTAGGGCTGTTTGAAAGTTTTTTGCCAAAAATTTGATGGAAAATTAAGTTTACTACTCAGTGAAGTTGCATGGAAAGTGTTTGATTTCAGACAGACAACAGTTTTTTGGGTTTGGCAGTTTTTGGCTAAAAGTTTTCAGTTGCCAAAAACAAACTTTTTTTTTTTTTTTTTGGACAAAGAAAGTCTGTTTTTTTCTCCAGAAAATGTATTTTCCAACAAGCTCTAGCTGCAACATATACAAGACTGTCACAAATTATACTCTCATCAAGGTATTGGAGAGTTCCAGACAGCATTCTGCCCCTTAAGGAGAGTTTCATTTTCTACCGTCTTGCACCTTTTGTTCTTCTTTGCACTTGCACAAAGTGGGTGTAAAATACTACCAATCAAAATGATAACACTTCACACATGTGTAAATGATCACAAAATGTGCAATGGAGTGGAGAATTCTAATCTGATTGTACCACTTTACCAAAGCTCATACCTTTGATAAACAACGTTACCTTCCAAGAAGGTTTTTAATGGATCTCTGTCATTGTATATCCTTTAGTTTTCTCTTCACTCTTCCTTAGCTCTCTGGTAGGACTAAAATAGTAAACAAAGTAGGAAAAATATACTAATGCATTAAGCAGGCACAGACACTTGAATTCCAAGTTGCTGAAAATAAAAATATAGTGGCTTGTTGAATGTGACAGCAAGAATTGGCTTGTTTTCTGGTTTACTTTTTTTGTATTGGAGAGTGATCTTTGAGGACATTCTCTTCAGTGACTGATTAAGAAAGCTACACCAAAATAAGGAAGAGAATAGACTCAGTAAGCACTTCTTGTTCTGGTGAATGTGAACATTTCTTTACATTACCTGTTTAAGCTAAGGCAGCAGTTTCCAAAGCAGGGTTCCCCAGGACCCTAAGAGGTATGTGGGTATTCATTCCTTGACTAGTTCAGTTAAAGTGAAAATAATGATGATGTGATAACTTGTAATAATTGCAGACTGTTTACTTTTGGCTCCTTTGAGTTTTAGTTTAATTACAAAAAAGTATTTTAACTAATAAACTAACCAAAGGACAATAGAATAATAATAATAACAACAACAGAAAATGTATGTATAAAAATAAAAGGGGCCTAGGAAATCTAGTCAGATACCAAGGGGGGTCCTTGGCGGACAAAAGTTTGGGAACCACTGCTAAACTACTTTAACAATTGAGAACAGGAATTATTTGTGCTCCAGGAGCTAATTCTTTTGATTTTTCTTCTTGTATGTGTTTCTTTCTTGACTTATGAACAAGCAGCACTGCCACAAGAGAGAATTTTCCAAAACTTTTAGGTACATTCCATTACATGTGTTATATAATTCTAAATTTAATTAGAAAATAGACAAATTTAAGCATGATCTGAGAAGTGTTGTCTCAGTGAGTCTGCATGTATAAAAAATAGGCACAAAGAGGTATGAGCTTTCCAATGCATCTCAGAGTACATTCATTCTGAAACGTACATCAAAATTGAAATGTTAACATTTATGCTGTGCTGCTCGCAGGGCAGTAGGAAACTACCTGAGGAAAGGAGAGGGAAGGAACAGTTAGGTGTGGTCTGACTGAGGACAGAAGAAACTGATGTGGGTTGGGAGACAGGAGCTACTGAGAAGAGTGTCAGGAAAGACGTGCAAGTCTGAAGGAGCTGGATCTTAAGAAAGGGTAAAACTTCCAAGAGGTAAAAAGAAATTACTTTTTCCATATATTGCATAGAATCCACTGTGATCCTTCATAAATTGTTCCAATGATTAATTACCCTCTATATTAAAAAGCTACACCTTATTTCCAGTCTGAATTTGTCGAGCATCAACTTCCAGTGATTAGATTATGTAATACCTCTCTCTTCTAGATTGAAGAGCAGATTATAAAACATTTGTTTCCCATATAAGTACTCTCAGATTCTAATCAAGTCACCCCCAGCATTCTCTTTGTTAAGGTAAGTAGATTGAGATCCTTAAATCTATCATTATAAGGGATACTTTCTACTCCTTTAATCATTCTGGTGGCTCTTCCCTGAATCCTCTCCAATTTATCAACACGCTTCCTGAATTGCGGACACCCAAACTGGACACAGTATTCCAGCACTGCATCAGTGCCACATACAGAGGTAAAATAAACTCTCTACTCCTAACTTGAGACTTGCCATTTATACATTCAAGTACAGAGAACAAGACAAGACACGTGTATTCAGAAAAGAAACAGCAAGGATAGAAGATGGTTAATTAATACCCTTGACATGAGAACAGAGGGAAGTTCAGTCTCTTCACATAAGAACCCTAAAATTGAGATGAATTAAATCTTGAAGTCCTTTGCTTTATCCCTTCAGGCAAAACTCCCAACGAGAGTTATGGCTGAATAAGTAGCTCAGAATTTTGCTGTAATTATTTAAAATTGCTATATTTAAAGAAGGTTAAGAGGTCTTCCTTGAAAGAGCAGCAGACAGTAGACTGAAATACATTTAAACATCCTTCTTCAGTCTGATGATATTTTAGAGCTAGGAATAATGAAAACTATATATAATCTCAAGACCTCATGAGGTTGACTTTGTTTTGCAAGATAGGATTATTTGCTGTTGTTGTGTATCAGGATAAATGCTTGAACGTATGATGTTAACTCAACTGTCAATTCAATTTTTTTTCACTGTATTAAACCATTACATCTGTGACAGAAAGTACCTCTGTATTCACACCCCACACATTATTGTGATAATCTTTGTACAAAGTATGCCTTGAAAGGTATCGTTTGAAAACTAATATTTTGCTGATCAGTATCATCCTGATAAAATATATGTGGCAACATTGTATGTGACGTAAGATTCCACTGAATGGTGTTATGAACACATGTTCAAAACTGAGACTGGCAAACAGATCAATCTGAAACAAAAGAATGTGTGCTTAATTCGCATTTAAGCAGTAAATAGAGTCATCAAACACGTAGGGAAATAAAGGAAGCTCAAGGAGGTGAGGAAAAAGAAGCAACAGTGAACATCCATCCACACAAACTTTTTGTCTCCTGGTACCCAGCTGGAAATTTATTTCAAGAGGGGGACTGAAACTATAAAAAGGAGCGACAAACACCCCCATGGAACCTCCCTCTCTTTCTTTCTCTGCTCACTAATTCACTGCACATGAAGAGACAAAGTAAGCAGATGTTGGGCTATGGGAGGGTCCTGACCTAAGAAGGTTGGTCAGTAAGACTGCTGAAAGCATGTGGTGAGAAAACTTTGCTTTGAATTTAACATATGGTTTGTTAAGTTAGGCACCAGTTGTGTTTTATCTGTATTTTTCTTGTAACTGTTTCTGACTTTTATGCCTCATCACTTGTACTCACTCACAATCTCCCTTTGTAGGTAATAAACTCGTTATTGCTTTGTCTAATGCAGCGTGTTTAAATGGATCTGTCTGGGAAACTCCATTCGGGGTTGCAAGTTGTGTTCATATTATTTCTATTAAGGAAATAACAGACTTTATATAATTGACTTTGTCCAGGAGAGGGCTGGGAAGTAGAGGACATACATTTCTAGGGGAAAATCTAAGACTGGGGGTGTGTTGCAGTCACACTACAATATAACCAAGACTGGTGTGAGCCAAAGTATAACCCAAGTGTGGCTGGCAGGCTGCAGTTGCACAGAAGCACTCAGGATGTGGCTTGCATGCTAGAAGGCTGTTTGTGAGCAGCCCAAGTGAGAGCTGCTTCAACCAAAACATTGCAAGGCACCCAGGGTTGCAGCGCAAGGGTGGTACAGCTGCTCATTAGTCTAAATTTTACCCAGGTTTATCACAACATCATACTATGACACAAACAGTCAAGATAACTGCATTTATACTGAAACAACCAAATTCTACAAAAACACACGGGCAATTGGTATACCTACCTCCACTCCCCTAGAACTCTAACAAACAGCAGCTTTGCTTGCATGATGTATCTGTTCAGTTTAACAACCTTTAACAGGCTGACATTTTGGAGAACGGTATTTTGAACGCCTTGGAAGTAACCAGATTTCCCCAAGCATACAAAACTGAGCCTAAAGGATGCCAGTGAAATATTCTAAGGATTTCGTTTACAAGATGCTGAACACTAATTGCAACACACTCTGGTGGACAGAGCACTGGCAGCAGATGCAAAGATTTCCTTTAAAAAAAAAAAATAAAAAAAAAAAAAGGAAATGTAATGTCTTTCACAGAATGCCTAGATGCTCACTTAGGGTCAAGAACCACCTATAACACATAGAATGAAGAGACAGCCTTTACCCCAAAGTACTTATAGGCCTTCCATCTCAATAGATTGCTGTTATGTTTAGTAAGCTCTCAGGAATTACATTTGTCAGGAGAATCAGTACAGCTCTTTTTCTTAATTGCTGAAGCATTCAGCTCAGTCTGATTCCACCTTAGCTCCCTAAAATATCTAGTTCACATGTGGAAGCTTAACAGACACACTAAATGTACATAATTTGCATTGTCAGACCAATACCACAAGTTATCCAGAGTCTGTGCAAAGAGTCTGCATTTCCCATATAGTGTTTCAAGTGAGAGTGAGGAGCATGAAATATCATCCAGACAGAAACTTGTATTATATATAGCTATGTGGGAGCCAGTAATTTCACAGCTACTGAACCTGAACTTTGAAAGTCATAGTTCAGACTCAGCATTCACTTTAGTTTCAAGGATAGTTTGCCTCAGCAACGATGATAATAATAATAATAATGTTATACTTGCTCTGATTTATGAACTATGCACAGACTTAATTTGTTTTTAGAATCATTTACAATACAAGAGGGGTACAAATGATATTGGTACAGTGTGTTCTGTTCTCACATTAAGCAAAGAATTGCTTTAAAAATGTTAAGCAAAATTATATTGAATGCAAATAGAGGGTAAAAATAATGAATGTATAGAGAGATCTTTACATATTAATTGCAAAGTGCTTTGATAGTTCATGTGGGAAATGCAGAATATATTGTTACAGAAAATTATTCAAGAACAAAATTGTAATATTAAAGGAAAAAATTCTTCAGTTATATTTGGGAGACAGTGATCTGTGCTGTATTGCCAATGTATGAGCGAATGAAAAAGAAAGAGGAAAGAAAAACACATCTGTTTTGAGAGGGTTGGTTGGGGAAGAAGTGTTTCCACTGAACTAATGATCTTACATTTCATCTACCTTTCATTTATTTAGATGGTTATCAAATGTTTGACTAACTGTATAATGGCATGATTTTGTAAGATACTGACACCTCTAGTGTATGACCCCTTTATCAGATCTGATTCTAACTAAATGTAAAATAATTGGGCCCAGTTCTGTTCTGATTCGAGCTAACAGCAAACTCCGCATTGACTGAATAGGCAATATCATATTACTACTGAATGGCAAGTGAATAATTTAGCTCTTTAACACATACCACCACCAGAATGTGATTTAGGATAGAGTGCAAACATTCTACAGGCACCTTAAACTACAGGTGAAATTTTAGAGTGTAGTTATTGGAATTCGATTTTAGTGACGACACAAGAGTTAACACCCCATCTCTTCCAAAAATTGCCACAGATCAGTGATTTCAAAACTGTGAACCATGGACCACCATTATCGGAGGAGAAATGGCTGATCAGATGGTGCTGGCTTTTCTTCCTTGTTTCTGTATGCTAAATTGCACCAGAAAGATAAAAATATATCAGATTTGCCTAATACTAATTTTCCATTAGAATGTGAAGAATTCCATAAAATGTGAGGAATCCATATCGATGATTCAGGTATGTTATTTGATCACCAGTGAGACGGTGATTGTTAAGGGGTGGGGAGGAGCCCCCTGGGATTAAAAATGAGGAAAAGAAGGGACACAAGATAATAGGTAAAGTTTTCAAAAATTCCTGAGTGATTTAGGAACCTAAGTCCCATTGATTTTCAATGAGTCACTTAGGTGCTTTTGAAAATTTTATTCACTGTCTACTACCAGGATGTGATGCACACTATACAAATAGTATACAAATAGTGATGCCCACTATACAAATATTTTCAAACCTTTGCCATGGTGTAGCAGCAGCGTTGTTTTTAAAGAGATCACAAGAAGTCTGAATGTAATTTTGGCTGTCATCTGAAAGATGCCACTTCCAGTAACAGTGCTCCTTAACACCATATTAGGGTACTGGGTCACTCAGTATTGACTTGTAAAAAAGGTGAAATTGAGTCAAGACTGCCTTGAGCAGTTGAACTGAAGAGAGTTGTTGTATGCCCAAAGCTTCATTCTGTTATATTGATTCTATGTGAAATACCCTTATTCTTTTGGTACGTGACAAAGCACCACAGCAGTCTCTGTGAGGCTTTGCATTTTTAGTATGTAGGGTGATCTGTTCACTGTTGTTAAGTTTGTTTGAAACCACAATCTGTTTGTCCGAAACTAACATCTAGTCATTGATTATCCTGTTTGTAAAGTTACCAAAAATCATTCTTTGAAACTGTTGCTATTGTTGAAGTACATATGTTTTAAGATCACTGCTTAAACATCAGAAAATATTCTGAATCAGAAAGATTCAATGTTAAATGAGGATGTTTTGTAATAATAGTGAATGTTTTAGTTAAAAAAAAAAAGTTATAGGTTCTGAAGGACAGTTGTGTCTTCCAGTTACAAGTTTTAAGTCAATGTTAAGAGATTAGGGTGTGAAGAGATGAATGAGTGATGTGTGTATGTGAGACGAGAGAGTGATGGGAAAAGGCACCAGCCTCGGATGTTCAAGGGAGCGAAGATAACTTTTACAACCCAGATGGCCGAAGACTGCCCACCCTGATGACCCTGGGATCCGCCTTGAAGGATGAAAACAAGATGAACTATGAAAAACATCAACAATGATCATGCTTGCAAAACATGGGTGATTGATAATCACACCAGGATGCAGATGCAGCATGATGAAGCAGAACCCATAGAGTGGTATAAGAGCTTACCCTATAAAAAGGGGACAAAAAGATGAGGTTTTACAACCATCCTCCAGGAGCATTGGTGCACACCGGCAGACCCCTGCTCCCTCCCTCGTGTCTTATCCACCTGGCCAGTGGACTAACACGAGCAACTGAGGTTGGTAACTATACTCCATCTTTGTAGAACTCCGTGTGTGTGTGTGTGTGTGTGTGTGTGTGTGTGCACGCGCGCGCAATTGCTTTTTGAAATTTTTGTATTCACAATAAACGTGGCGTATTGCCTTGTCCCCCTGAATAAGATCCTGCTGTTTATTTTATAAGTATAACATTGTGGCTCCATTCTATCATTATGTTGGCTATGCAAGATATAATTTTGTCATTTCCAGAAGTACTGTTTTTAGGGTGAGATGGGTCAGTGCATTAGGGTAAGATGACATTGAAGTTTTAATTTGTTTGCTGGCAGAGCAGTGATCTCCTCACAAACACGTTAGTAGTTTGTTTGTAACAATATATGCATAGGTACACACACACACATCCTATACATAGTGTAATAGGCTTCCTTATAAGAACATAAGAATGGTCATAATGGTCCATCAAGCCCAGTATCCTGTCTTCCAACGCCAGGTGCTTCAGAGGCAATGAACAGAACAGGTAATCCTCAAGTGATCCATCCCATCGCATCACCCATTCCCAGCTTCAGGCAAACAGCAATCCCTGCCTATCCTGGCTAATAGCCATTGATGGACCTATCCTGCATGAACTTATTTAGTTCTCTTTTGAACCCCGTTGTAGTCTTGGCCTTCCTCCTCCACCAACTGTGTTGCAGTCGGGTGTGGGTTGACAGAGAAGTCGAGGGAATGAGACTTGAAAGCGTGTTCCTTGAGGTAAGCAGTACTGTCTACAGGAAGGGGGTCCTGCTGTGTGAGGGCTGTGGCTGAATTAAATTTCATCATATTTTAAGAGCATGTGGTTTTACTCATTCACACAAAATCCCTGAAACTACAATATTATAGATATTATACACACACACACACACACACACAAAAAACTATGTTAAAAGAACACTATTAAGGTAGCAAAGTCCAGCATTCAAAAGCTGGGAAAACCAGAATTAAAAGTTGTCCCTGCTCTTTGTCCCATCCACACTACCTGCATACCAGCAGGGAAGTGGGGGCAGAAAGCACTGGAGAGTCAGGTTCCCTGCCCTCAGTTCTAGTGCCCAAACATGAGCATGTTACAGGGAAAGTCCTTCTCAGTTCCTATCACCTTGGCTAGAACATGATTAGGTACTCTGTGGGGAAGATGCATGCACAGTCTAGTCAGGAGTCAGGACTTGGAACATGCTCAATGAGGATGGATTCTTCAGAGTTTTTAGCTGCCCAACTCTAAGAAGTCTCCACTGAGCATGTGTAAACTGCAATTTTGCAAAGGCTTATAACTTGGCCAAGTACCGGCTGATTTTCACTAGGATGGCACAATAAAGGCCAACTCCTCTGCCCAATTTCAAGTTCTTGTTACTAAGCATCAGAGTGCTAGAGCTGGTCAAAAAAGATCTGTGGAATTTAACACAGACAGACTGTATTTTCCCTAGTGTCATTCTGAGAAATGGATATGTTACTTTTTCCCCCACATACTTGCAGGTACCCGTACAGAAAATTTCAGCCCAAACAGTTAAACTTTCACAAAGTTGTAAACAACTGAAAAATAGGGGCACACAGGGGGAAGTGTCAGGCAATCTTAATAGGAAGTGCTACCAGTTCCATCTACACACACACACACACACACACACACACACACACACACACACACACACACACACACACACACACACACACACACACACACACACACACACACACACCTGTGCTACCCATCCAGTCAGATTCCAGGATAGCTGCTACTTCAATTTCCCTTCTCAGAGGCTGATTTTTCCAACCCAACTGAGCTCCTCTCTGTTTTATTCCCCTCCTTAGAGCTAACCCAGGGGCTTCCACAGTAGCTCCTTGCAAATCTGCATTTTTCCCTTCAACTGAGCTTCTGTCAGCTTTTATAAGGTCAGGTGCTCTTCACTAGTCTCAACTTCAAGGTAGCCAATTGTTCACAGAGCCATCTGCCTTTAAGGTCTAGTCACCCTGTGACACCATGCAACAATAGACAAACATCCACCCACACACATACCACTCCACCCCCCCTTCTAGGCCTTGAATCGTGTGTCTACAACCAAAATCAATTCAATAAAAATATTTATTTTCCTAATCACATTCATGATACCAATGTGATTTTATGTTTTGCTGTAGAAGCATAAAGAATAAGGATATTAACTACGTCAGTGTAGAACATGTCTCCATGAGCAAATTTACACATGGACAAAGGTCTTGATGTTGTAACCAGATGGTTTGTAGTTGGGTAGTGAAATGCCATTTATTGCAAACACAAGCTCACACTTTATTTATCATTGTATCTGAGCATTAACTTTTGTAATATTGTGAAATCTAACTGGTTGACTGCTGGACCAAAATTTGGCAGTGCTTTAAAATACATATATTATAAAAAAGTATCAGCTGATAAGATTAAATAAATAGAACTGAATTCATTTTTGTGACAGTTATATTAACTCTGATAAATAACAACAGGAATTTTATGTGAAGTTGCTGTATTAAAGGAATCAAATAGCCAGGACCCCAGTTTGATCTCAGTTTCAAAGGGCAAATCTGGAGTAGGTAACTCCATTGATAGTGATGGATAATAGCATCTGGCTATTGTTTAGAATTTTCTAGTTGAATCTCAAACACAATATTTGTTTCAAATCTCAAAGAAAACAGGATTAATAGATACAGGGTTGCCTTTCTCCCCCCCCTCCCACCCCCCCCCCCATTTTCTGAATATATTGTGTTTAGTTATCTTCACTAAGTACACTGACTATATGTTAACTTGGTCAAGTAAGGACCTAAAATAAGGGATAGAAAGAAGTAATAGTTCAGGCAAAGTACATTTGTCACATTAATTTATTTATGATAAATAACTATTGTTCTAAACTCACTTCATAACTTGACATACTTGAGGTAGTTGATTTACAATAAAAAAAGGAGCATGCCTAGTCACAAATCTGTCCCTCATTTTAAAAAAGATAGAAAACAAAAAAACAAAACAAAACAAATTAGATCAAGCACAACTAATCAGAACAGGAGAGGGATCAAGCATCAATATTTGTATCCTTTCTTGTATATTTTAGACAAACATGGTCTGCTACAGAAGCAGTCTAGAGCATTCCACTTCTTGGGTAGTTCCTTCTTCTCTGACTAAACTGACCCTTAGCTCTTGCAGCCATGCTCAGCTTCATGAGCAAAGAGAAGACCAGGGAAAAGGGCCCAGGCATCTAACTCCCATTGATTGATTGATACCTTTGAAGTTCAGGGCCAAATTGTCAGTAGATATCTATAAAGCCAGGTCTTTCCCAGGTAGAATGGCTTCAGATCTCGTCTGCTGGTTCAGTGAGGGTAGTTTCTTGGAGGATGGCGGCAGTCTTGAAGAGATTAGTAGAAGCAGGTGCAGGGGACATTTTCATTTTTAGTACCAGGCCTTGCTCCTATTACTTGTAGTGTGTCGAAGAGGATTAAAAACAGAGAAATTCCTTGGTGTAGAATCCCCTCTGCCTATCATAACTTCTGCTAGACTGGAAAAACCAAGTAATTTCTGTCTCAAAAATAGGAGAGCCTGTGGAAAATTTTCAAACAAAATTTCAAAGCTACATAGAGGGACGTAGTTAAACAAAAATATCCTGAATGCTCCAGAGCCCTTGAAAACAAATGTGGTGGTAGGCATGGGGGTAAGGAAAGTGGTAAAATTTGCCAGAGGCCCCCAAAATTATTGTTTTTGTTACATAAAGCAGAATACATTTTTACATTCAAATAGCAATTCATCATTCTGAGTAAAATAGATTTCTGAAATTAATACATCACTAGGCTCATTAGTCCTGCCAGTCCTTTTGAAACTCAAAAATATCACTTTCACCTTTAAGAGGGAAAGGGAAAACACTGACCACTTTTCCAGTCATGCAAAAAGATCCACCATTTCCTATACATGCACCACCCACATTCACTCACAGTGGCTATATATCCTCCTCTAGTGGTTGCACCACACAAGGGTTTACTAGACTGCTTCTGACTTTGAACTAACTGGCAAAGGAAGCTCATGTATGTAGATCTAGAAGTCCTGGATGTAATCCCCGCTGCTGACAACCCACCAATGAGCATTGTGTTTCAGAAAACATCCCTTGTATTCTCAACCCACTCTAGCACACCACTGTGGAGTACCAGGATGAGTGAAGAAACTGACAAGTTCCTCCGTTTCCCCTGGATTTAGAAGGGGGAGGCAGTGATAAGCATCTCATTTCCCCTGAAATTGAGAGACATGGATACAGCATGTTCTCTTTCCCTGTCTGCCCCCTGGAAAGGAAAGGGCCAGCAGGAGGCCAATTAAAGGAAGGAAGGCAGCTAGTGGACTCCCAGCTTCTTCTCCCATCACAGCTAGTGATGCTCCACTTACTGAGAAGAAGGTTTACAGGCCAATAAATACCCCCTGCAAGCTAGGCAGCAAATTCTTCCTGCTACTCCACAGCCCAGTACTCTCACTCAGCATCCTTCTAAACATCCAAGGGTTTTAAGCTCCTTAGAAAAGTCCAGCCTAAAAGTACATTTAAAGCTGCAAAGCAAAACCTCAAAAGTCAGAGAATGAGCAAGTTAAATTTGCCTGCATAACTTAACTTGCTCCCCTTGTGTCTATGCAGTCTTTTATTACATGATCAGATAGTATTTTCCCTCCTCTCAGAATCCATGCCTCATTCAGTTCACATATTGGACAGTGATGGTGCATGACTGTGCAATGAATTTGCCTGTGGGCTAGAGTATCCCTGCCTCTTCTTTCAGTTGTTGGATGGTGTGCAGTGAATGGGGTCTGTGTGTGATCTTTTATGGCCTCTTTTTATTATTATTTGTATTGATATGCATCCATAGGCTCCATCATGCTGGGGTGCCTGGTAAACACACAAGACGACAATCCATGACTTAAACAGTGTGCTTCCTCTGCATTGTTCTCTTTGTTTCCCATTGTGGGTTGCCTTGCAGGTTTTTTGGTTTGTATGGTAGTGATTTTTGTCAATTGCAATAGTGTTTACACAGACATATCAAGTGGCTGTGGCTACTATAAATTTTATCTGCAAGAGAACTGTGATACCCTAGGACTAATAATATTTTTAACATGTAAAAATCCCTTTAGAAATATTCAAGAACAACAGCCATTTAACTGAAATTTCAAATATCTTATTTATGAATTAAAAAAAACAGCTCTAAAAATGAAATTGAATCCTCCTGAAACTTTGTGAAATTACTATCTACGCTATCAATATCATTATCATTGGCTGTGAAAGTAAAAGCCTCTGCTACATAACATTTACTACAGCATTAAGGAGGTGTACTTTGGAAAGTATAAATTGCTTCTTGCAAATAGGCTTTTCGGATTTAAATGAAAAGGAAGGTTGTTACAAAGATGTAAGTTTTGGTTTTGTTTTTAATATCTGGAAGGATGAAAAAGGCCTTCCATGTATTCTGACATTCAAAAGAGCTACTATACAAGATACAAAGGTTATAATACCTGCTATAACTTCACCAATGGAAAATAGTAAACAAGCAAACAAAACAAAACACCTCCCAGTGAACTAAAATTTAGTCCATAAAATACAATTCTCACTAAACTTTATCCAAGTGATTGAAAAAAAATTTTTTTTTCTTTTCATTTGCATGCCTCTATAATTCACCGAAGTGTGGGGTGTTTTATTATTTAAATTGCTACTGCTCTAGACCATTTTTCTCAGAACTTACAATACATCAGTCCAGTTTCCTATACTGTAACAGCCTGTTTTCAGGTGAGAGCCACCTCCCTTCCTCTTTAAGGAAGTTACCACGCTTACGCTTTTGTCAAGCTACTGAGCATACCTAATGTGAACTAAATGCCTTCAGAAGCCTGAGCATTCCACTCTGAAGTGAAAGCTTATGCAGTTAGTCCCTTACTCAGAAAAGCACTTACGCACATGCTTACATTTAAGCATCCCTTAAGTGTTGGGATGTTTTACTGAATTGGGACCCTACCATCCTCCTTGCTAAATGGTTTACTTTCCACCAAGGAGCTCTTATAAGCTTTATTCTAGGAAGTCTCTCCCCCACACTCCCAGTCTTCTGCTTCATGTTCCCAGCAGGGAGGCAGTAGTGTTGACCCATGGCATCCTCGCAGTGGCCACAGAGCCCCGCTGCTTGTAGCATTCCAAAAATCAGGAAATTAGCAAATCTCCCCCAGGGTGCAGAATATCAGCCAGTTTCCAAAAGGCAGAAATGAATGGAAACCTCTCTAGCTCAGTTTTATTTTAGGATCCTAATGAGCTGACCAAAGGAAAAATTTTAGGCAGCTGTGGAAGGGCCCCCAAATTCTTGGGATTTCACAAGAATATATTTAGATATAATTTGTGTAAACTGTGATATTATTTTGCCTGTAAAATACATGTGTTAGACGGCATAAAATTCACTCCCACCGTCCAGAGCTAGGAATCAGGTTGAAGAGCAGCCTTATTGCAGCCATCCAGATTAGGGACTGCAGATCCTGCATAGGAAAATGGAGGGAGAGGATGGTCCAGTGGTTAGGGCACTAGCCTAGGACTTTGGAGACTTTTTGTACAGTCTTGGGCAAGTCATTGAAGCTCTGTATGAGCTTGTATCAGTTCCCCTTCTGTAAAAATGAGGATAGTAATGCTTCCCCACCTCACATGGGTGTGGGGAGGGTAAGTACATGAAAGATGGTGAGGTGTTCAGATATTAGGGGGGTAAGAACCATATAAGAACCTTAGATAGATGTGCTATTTTCAATGAGGCATAAGGAACACAAGATCCATGTAACTGGAGATTCCAGATCTGTCCTGTCACATCAGCCTGGGTGCCCCTCCCCAGTATTCATTGTGGGATAACAGCTCTGCTCCACATTCAACCCCTCTCCTGGGCAATAAGTCATGAGGAGGGTTTTTTTTTTTTTTTTAAATCTGGGCCCTTTTGTGTCAGTGTGAATTTCTCCCTAAATGCATCCAGAATATTGCTCTATTAGTTGGCTTGTGGCTGCTGTTGGTAGAGAATGACAAGTGCAAATATTACTAATGAATTGGGAAAGCTTTGAGGAGTGGTTATAGGCATTTTAAATTAAGGTGAGCCACACAGTCAAGTAAATACATACATGCCATATTTCCATCATATTAACTAAGACAGATTCATTTCTAATTCTCCATTACACTTTCATACTTTCAGCCTCTTCTAGCAACATCCCTTGCTTTGCAAATCTAATTGAATCCCCAAAGCAAATTTGTTTTTCCTGGTCTCTTGCCCTAGCTATATTTTCCTCCATCCTATATCACCTGTCCTCAGTTCTGTCATTGTGAGCATTGCCAATGTCTTTAGAAATGTCTTGAACAAACAACTCTATCTAATCGATTACATTTCAGTCTACTAAGAATATATTAATGCTAGCATATACTTACATTCTCCCCAGCCTCACTGTTCAATAATTCAATTTCATGGTTTCACTGGCATACGAGGACTACAATTTTATTCTAAACACAAAGTTATCCTAACAAATAAGTCATTTTGTATATTATAAATTATTCGCATTACAGTCATTCCTAGAAACCTCCATCTAGGATAGGCAGTGTGCAAACACAGTTCATCCCTGAAGAAATTGCAGTCCAAATAGACAAGAGAAAGGGTGAGAGAAAGGAAGTAACACCATTTTACAGATGGAGAATTGAGGCACAGAGAGACTAAGTGACTAGCCCACCATGAGGCTGCAACAAAGCCAGGAATAAAACCCTAGCCCCAGTCTATTGCTTTAAATACAAGACTCTCTGAACTGTCCCCAATACTTGAACATGTACCTATCTTTAAGCACATGAGTAGACATCCTGGAGTCAATGGGATTACTAACATGCTTAAAGTTAAGTAGGCACTTAAATACTTTGCTGAACTGGCGAATATATACATAAGCAATGTTACTTATGAACCTCCATACCCATGAGCAAAGTTCACCTTGATATCCATCAGATCTCTTAATAGGTGTACAATTTATCTTTATCAAGGAAATGTACTCGTTAATATCCTAATTTATAAGAAATGCACAGATTTATTTCATGCTACAGTAAGAACACATCCCAAACAAAGGGCATAAACATTTCTATTAACTGTCTCCTTCTCACAGACAACTGCAAGTCTGTTACATATGGTCAGCTTCCAATACCTGGAAAGGCAACAGATCTGCCTAACTGGAAATAGTAGCTTTGTTATCATTATGAAATTATATGCTATTCACTTCTGTTCTCGAAGGTATGGGGCAAGGGATAGATGGAACGGTTGAACACTATAGGCATTGCTCAAATATCCAGCTGACTATACATGACTACTAATTACTTCCCATTTGCCAGCAATATTTTAAGATGATTAACTTTATATTTAAGAAGCTAATTGCCCATATCCCTTAATACCAACTTGATACCTAAAAATGTCATAATTGAACTTGAAGAAATGTCTATATTTTTCTCACACAAAGGAATCCAAATAAGTTTCTCTTCCTTAAGAGGCCCATAGAGGTTTGCATCATCAGGAAGGGAGTCCTGAGGTCATGAAATAAAGTTGTTTGATTCATGAGAAATTAATGAACAAATATTGTTCTGAACAAGACACTTTGAGGACAGACAAAATGGGGTTATGTTCATACTAATGCTCCTCCCATCGCTGGCATTTAGAGAATAATCAAAATAAATAATACAGGTGGAAGTTCTCTATTCTTCTCTTACTGTTATATACATATGTCAGTGATATTGATGGTGTCTTTTACAAGGCCATGGTGTTTCTCAAATTTAAATTGTACTATATCAAAAACCAAGAGTAATTGATGGAGGGAAAGAAAAAGAAGTGAAATATGGGAAAATTAACTAACATGTACACAGTGTTGATCCTTTTAACCCTGTGGTGCTAGCATGTCCAGAAAACTAGTCAAAAGTACTAATGCATTTTATATTAGCCCATCACAACTTCCAGCAGTAAGAGGTTAAGAGTTTCAGAAGTCTCTCTCCTTTCCAAGCCCTTGCTTTTAAATATGCTGTAGATAACATGGAAGAACATGGCTTACTCTGGATTTGTCAAAGATTAGTTTCCAAAACTCCTTCTGATTCTTTATTCAGTTTAAGGGAAATCTATACTTGATCCTGCAGTCCTATTTAGCACTTTAAAAGAGTCAACAATCATTTTCATGGGGTACACTCACTGCTTGGAGACACTCACTGTGACTAGGGAATCATTTCTAATCTGGCCTGTCAATCTGTCAATCACTCACTCCACAGCCTCTCTCTCTGTGATTCAGCTCTCTGGCTAGGCCACTGTATGTTTCCCTCCCTTCTCTTTTAAGGTATCAAAATCCTTCTGGACCAGCTGTCCAATTGGCATATCCCACAATCCTGTGCCACTCTCCAGTGGCTGGTAGGAGAACCCAGGCCCACACAGAACTCTGGGTTCCAGCCCATGGATCCTACAATCAGTAGCCAAGGTCTGCACAATCTGTACCCTAACTGCTCTCTCCCTAGGCTACTTCCTATTCTGCCTCCCATGGACTTTCTCCTCCACACTTCTGGGTAAACGATTCCCTTAGGGCCAGGATCCCAGGGCTTCTCTCTCCCTGGGTTTCCTCCTTTTCCCTCTCTAAGCCCAGAGAATAACTGCCAGCTTCTCTCCTGCAGCCTTCTTCTGCTGTAAATTTCCTGGCTTTAGGTCTTATCCAGCTTTTGCCCCAGATGGGCTTCATTGTGATTAGTCAGTTTCAAGCAAGCAAGACTCTCTACCAGATGCAGTCCACAAGTTTAACTGGCCCATATGTGTCACCTTAACCCCATCAGAGCTGGTGTGGGGTAGCATTGCCAGGTGCCTGGTTTTTTACTGGAAAGCCTGGTTGAAAAGGGGACCTGGCAGTGTCCAGTCAGATTTACTGGCCAGACATCAAACGTCTGGTTACTGTGAGGTGTGGGGAAGTACCAGGTCATTAACCCGCACCAGCCCCTGGTCAGCCAGGGCTGCCTCCTACCTGCAGTCACTGTTCAGGGAACTGCACCTGCATTTCTCTTCCATGGCCCAGGAAAGACACACACTCTAGGCTCCCGGCTCCTCAGCTGTCACCTCAATTTGGCAGAGACCTTCATCTCTCTTCCTTCTGACCTTTTCCAAGTTGCATGGCTCCCTGACTACACTGTGAGTTCCCCAGCAAGTCAGACTGCTCGTAGGCCTGGTTTGCTTTCTCCTCAGAGACTATAAACAGCGTAATTGCCCACAGTTAGAAATTACCACACAGCCCTTTCAAAGCAAGAACATTGATTTTTACTGTGAAAGCATTACAGAGAAAACAAAGAACAATAAAAAAAACCTTACATGCATGCTAATAAACTAACCAGAGATCACCCCCGAACAAGTTCTCTGAAGGTGATCAGTCACTCAAACCCTACCAATGGGTTTTTCCATGGTAACAAATTCATAACAGCTGTTAGCTCACAACAAGCAGACCCATGAATTTGTAAGTCACTTCTTTATATAGTTTGGGCCTTTGATCTTGGAAGCCTGGGAACAGATAATCAGCAAAAAAAATTGCCCTGTCCTCAGGGGATAGCTCCAAAGAGATGGATTTTCACATAATGGGAGGGGAGAAGAGATTTGCATTCACCTTCCTCTAGATATTTCCCAAGAAATCCATTTTACATGTATTGTCCCAAAAGTTCACTATAGTACTTTGGTCATCCAGGCCCAGATAATATATTACCTTTGCATTTAATGCAATGGACTCCAAAAGATACTTAAACGTCATTCAATGAGCTCTCCCAAATATACTGAAGGAAAATGCCATATCTGCCACACTATGTGTAAGGGATCTGATCTGAAAACTCTACAGAGCTCTTCCAGATTGGTACTACTTAGCTATAATTACAGAGAATAAACTTACATATCTAAGTGACACATTCTTCTTTTCTCCTATCACCTGGCTTTTCAGAACTATATTCCTATTTGACCTTCTTGGTCAGGCAGCAACTCAGAAATATAGTTTTTAGTTACAAGCGTCTCACATTTGGATTCCAATCTTTTATAGTCTGTGAACATTTGTAATGCCCAAGATGGGAGAGAACTCTTAATCATCATATGAGGCAAGTTGGCTGAGGTTGTATCAATATTTCAGAAATGTAAAGTTTCATCTGATGTACTGTACTATTGGGACATGGGAGGGAACGTAATAGTCTGTTTCACTTACAATGGCTATTGTTCCCTATATCTTTTAACATGTCCCTGTACAGCCTTGAAGGCGTTTCCCATTTCTTCATTCAACTACCTTTTGAAACTCATCTCCATCTTCTTAAGCCTAAAATAAGGGGTGAAATCCTGGCCCTGCTGAACTCAATGGGAATTTTGCCACTGTCTTCAATGGGGCCAAGATTTCACCCATGGTGGCCAGATTCTGGTTTCCATGTCAATTGTCCTTTGGCCAGAAACGTTAGACTGTCTAATTAGTTAAGTGTGTCTTTAAAAATAAGAGTATTTACAGGTGTGTATAGTTGCCTTTTCCCAGAATTCTACTCTATATTATTGGATTAAAATCCTGCTATCACAAGAGGTATTTACTACCACACTGCCAACTAATTAAGTTTGCCACCTAATTCAAGGGCTCAGGCCTGTTCCTGTTAATTTTAATGACACAACTTATATCACTTCAGTGTTACAATCACATCAGAGTTTTTGTTAGGACAGTACACCCCCTAGAGCACACAATAGGATGACAAGCTCGTCCACAGTTGCTCAAAGGAAATAAAGATTTAATGTGTTTTATTCTGTCCAATTTTGGGGTTTATTTCCCCCCACAATTCCACTTGCACTATGCTCTTTCTGATTGTGTAATAATTTGTATGTTTGCCATTGTGTTATTCAGTTTAAAAACTCCTACATCCAATTTTTAGTCTATGTAATTGTTGAGGAGTGAGTGGGGAGTTTAAACAAGCAGGATGTTTTTAATGATTAGCAATTTTAGGCTGTGGGTGGAGGAGCTACTGCTAAAAAGCAGCAGTACAGAGGTGGTTCAGTGATTATCTGAGATTTATTTTGATTAGACTTAAATATTGAAACAGACTATTACGATCCCTCCCATGCCCCAATAGTACAGTACATCAGATGAAACTTTGTATCAATATTTCAGAAATGTAATCTTAAATAAATAAAGAAGGTCCATTTTATTAAAGAGAAGCATGTTAGAGGGAGAAGTGGATAGTGAAGGAAGGATAATTGGTTAATAAGAAGAGACAGTAAAAAACAAATTTAGTACACTTTTTTTCAAGTGAGACTAGAAGGTGACGAACAAATAATAGAAGGGACAGATAAGCTTAAGTGGAAAGAAGTGAAAAACATCAATGGGAGAAGACGAGCTGATTTTCCTCCCACTGGTTTCAAACTAGTGTAATAACATTGACTCAATCAAGTTATTGCTGATATAGACCAATGATAGAGGAGAATCATGCCCTCTTGTGTAAATTTTTTGTTAAACTTTTTCTGCTGTTATCTAAAGTAAATCAATTCAGCAAATAAATAAGTAAAAAATAAGTAAATAAAATATAAAGCAAATAATTAAACAAAACGGCAGATAGGAAAATTCACAGTTCAGTTGGATTGTAGAGAAATTTATGGAAGGCTGTCCTCCAGAGGAATATTTAAGTGGGCTTCTTACAGGTCCACTAATGACAAAGAATCTTTTGGGAATATGAAATCCTGGACAGACTTTATAGTTTCCATATGAAATTTCACCATCCTCTTATATTTGTTTAGGGTCTTGAAGTCTCCTCACATGCCAGTATATTTTTGTGAATAGACAGAAGACTCCACAAAAGCATTCCTCAGTTGTGACCACTTTGACTACCTCTACCTACAGTAGATGAGATAGAAAAAAGGAAATAGTATTATTCCTATTTTACAGAAGGAGAACTGAGTCACAGAGACTAAGGCATTTTCTCCAGGTCACACAAGAATCTGTGGAAGATCCAAGAACTGAAACCACATCTTGAGGCCCAGTCCAGTGTTTCAACCACAAAATCATCTCTCTTGTAGTAGAGCAGTACTTCAGCTTCTGCACTCATCTGAAGTCAAAACAGCAAATGTAGAGCCTTAAATTTGCATTTTTTTTACTCGTGTCTGGAATGGACAATCTTTGTAATTTCTGAACTCAGTGACAATGGACCCACAAATCTTTTACCATTGAAGGTCAGATGATCTATTAACTTTTAGTTTCTAAGAGAAGTTCCGTGCTCTATCACTTGTGGCAGATAATCATTTTTCTTTTGGCCAAGCAACAATGATGGTTTGTAATAATGTGTTAACTGATTACCTTACTTAGCTACAACCATTAATTCTGTCAATTTCTTGTCTCACACAGGTAATATGGACAGACTAGATGAATTTGTGCCTCCATAATGTCATGCCCTGCCAGAAATAATCTGTTTCACATATGAATGGCTGATATATCCTATCCTGACCTCTGTTTTAAAGTTCTGTTTTTGCAGGTGCAATATTTTTGTAGCTTTGGTGGAATTGCTGCAAGGGTTATTTAGTGTTGTTTATATTTATTTTATTATTGCCTCCAAAGACTAAGTCAGATTTCACTATTACTTTTCTCCCATACACATACTGATGGAAATGCTCAGAGCTGAACACAATTTCATACATCTCTTTTTGATTTGTGCATAGTTTATTTCAGTGGATTTGAAAGACTTGGGTACATAAACTACTGGCTTCCCTTCTTATAGCGAGACAGTCCCAAATTTTTACATAGATGTATCAATCTCAAGAATTACCCCTTTATTTATTTCACAGCTTGTCAATGCTTTTGGTGAAGACTAAATCTTTACAAGGCATCCCCCTGAAACTCAATCTTTCTTTAGGAGATTTATTAATGGTGCCAAAAGTTTGATATAACTCTAATGGTTCCTGATAGCTCTTCTAGTGTGGCAAAAGTCTCTGATTGCTTTTACCTAGTAATTGCTACCAATTTTTGTCAATTCTGCAAAAAGAATGTGACCAAAACATTTCCCTTCAGTTGCTGTGATTCAAGTTGACCCTCTTATCTGTAGATCTCTAAAGCATGAATTGACTAGGTATCTAGCTTCTTGGATTGTCTTGATGGTCTCTAAGAAACAATATATCATCTACCATGCAATCAGAGGGTTCAACCTCCATAGTCCTTTAAATGATTATTTTACTTCCTTTTAAAACACTTAATAGGCTTAGCAATATTGAAAGGGTGAGAAGCATCTGTATCTTCCTTCTGAAGTGCTAGAAGTGTTAGCAATTAATGTTTTGTCCAGTTACCCCAGTACTGAGATCTGGCATCCAGAAGACTGAAGAAATGGGCTCTAGAAAATTTACCTGTTACGTCAGCACATGTAAGCATCCAGAAACGTACTTGTTTGAATGCCTTTTCAAGGTTTCCCAAACTGATGTACTGTCTCGTGTGTTTCTCAACTACCCAAAGTACTTTTACCCATTGCATCCACAGTGTTGACTATTACCCCTAAGTTTTCCATCTTCAAAATCAGTTTGGCCAATCAGTTTCATGGAGGATCAATAAAGGTTCATTTTACCCTTATATTCCCTGGGAAATGCCTTAATCCATGAAATACATAATTTGGATTCTTTCACTAGGTCGTCTGGGTTCTTTCAACTATCTGAACTTCTTGAGTTTGCAAAATCAGGATATCTCATGACAACAACATGTTGTATTTCAACATTTTGTACATTTTTTTTCAATTGAGCCAGGAATATTGTGAAAGGAACCTCTTGACAGGATGCCAGCACTTCCTATTCCCATGCATGATGTATCTGGAAGTAGAGCTATGAGACAAATTTTAAAAAAATAAATAAAAAATAAAAAAAAAAAAAGAGTTATGAACTTCTTTGAACCTCAGGAAAGATTTTGATTCATGTCTGGCTGGCTTCTTGAGCTAAGGTTTGGATTGGTTCTTATTTCGACTAAAATACTTCAGCAGCTATTTGGGGTCTTGAACCTCAAAGGTACAGTTCACTCAATTCCTGAAGAAGTTAATGAGAGTTGAATGCTCTTAGCAACTCAAAGGATCAGACCTGTAATGCTCATCTAAATATCAAATGCTTTATTAAGTTTAAAAACTATCTTAGATTTCTAGGTTTTGTTTAAAAACAATGACAATATTTGCTTAATTTTAGAATTAGTTGAGTTTGTTACAAGAAAATATCCAGAATGTCTTTTTTACCTCCCCTTTTAAGAAGCACAATGCTATTTTCTCCAGTAAACAGAAATTCAAATTAATGCACTATGTCATGTTGTCAGTCTGGTATCTTCAAAATATAGAAATGGGTTTGATAAGAAGTAAACAAAATGGTTTAGTTGGAACAGTCAGGCATTTGCCTGAGAAGCTCCCAGGTGTCCCTAGGGCTTTATCTTACAGCAATGCATTGACAGGTACATGTTTAAAAATCTATTTCTCCCCAAATGAACTGCATTGTCTAGACAGAAGTGTGTATGTTTGTTCATATGTTGTCTGCAAAGGAAATTAAGTTATACCATGACTTTGGAAATGGGGTGGAGGGGGGGAAAAAAAATCACATAAGCATCTGGTTTTCAGACATTCTTAGGTGTGTCAACATAAGGTCTTCTTTTCCCTAAAGACTATAAAGAGCATTTCAGAGAACTCTATTAGTTGGATGGTTTGAAGCAAGAAGTGATTTGGGATTGTAGCTTTGTTTAAAAGTGTCAAGTTCTCTATTTTAAAGTAGGGAGAATGACCTACTGGAGAGAGCCCTGGACAGGGACTCGAGTGCTGAATTCAATTCCCAGCTTAGCCACAGACTTCCTGTGTGACCTTGACCAAGACACAATCTGTATATCTGTAAAATGGGGATAAACACTTCTGTGTTTCACAGGTGAAGAAGATAAAATCCTTTAGTGATTGTAAAACCCTCATACTATAGTGAGGAGGGCCATAAAATACTAAAAGGATCAATGAATAACAACTATACAGTGATTTGATTATTAGGCCTGATTCAATAAGAGAAAAAAGTTCTTAAATAAATAGATAAAACAGACCCCTGATCAAATGTAAGTTGTTAGTTATTAAAGAAAAAAATCAGAGTGTTGAGGAATTAAACTAATTGTGGCTTGAAGTGAGAAGAAAGATATGGAGATGAAATGACCTGTCATCTTGTAAATCTGTAACAAATGAGCCTAAGCAAGCAAAACCTAGAGCAAATACTGTGAAGTAACTCATCCAAGAATGCAAATAGTTTAATATGTGCTTAAACTACCTCATTTTCCAGCAAGTGCAATGAAAAACAACAGGTCTTCCTGTAAGTTCTCAGAAATCCTGCATTACTGCTTAAAGACAATCCCAAAACATCAACATCATTGACATGAATGAGGATCAGAGGTAGGTGAATCATACAAAAAGTTTTCTACAAGTATTTAGCTAAATTTTGAAACTGGTTTAATTGTGTTATTGATGACCACTTTTGTGTATTTTCCATGAATGTCATAAGGGAGCTATTTTGTTTGAAAGAACGTAAGTGGAAAACAAAAGAATCACAAACACCCACATAAATTAATATTAGTTAATTATACTCCAGGGTTCCTATAGCCCTGAACAGGGATCAAGTCCCCATTGTTCTAAGCACTGAACACAATTAACAAGTTAGCCCTTGTTCCCCCAAAATGTATAATTCTTATGTATGAGAAAAATATATTGATGTGAAGATTCACAGAAGTCATACTCCTGTCCATTCTGAAATGCTTTGGTGGGCTAGAAGAGAAAAGAAGGGTGGCCACTCTGATGGTATGTCTACGGCACCAGATTGTTTTTATATCTTTGTGATGGGTGACCTTCTGAAGGCCTTGGGGTCCTGCCACACCCATCCCAGGAAAGGAACAGTAGCTTAGTCCTCCAAGAAGAGTGGCTGTAGGGGAAGCAGCCAATCACAGAGGATGCAGGGAGCAGCAAATCAGAGCCCAGTAGGGTATTATAAAAAGGAGCTGCAGTGCAGAGACAGTCAGTTCCTTGCTGGAGCTAAAGGAGTGCATGTGGTGTTCTTGGTTGTCCAAAGAGCATTGCAGTACCATGGACAGCTCATTTCTGGCAAGGACCTAGGGACTGAGAATGAGCTCCTGGGTGGCTGCTGGGCCTGAATGTACATTTGCCCTAAGGTAAGGTGAAGCATCAGTGAAGGCTGGGGCCCTGGGGAAGTAATCCAGGGAAGTGAAAGCAGTTTTGTTAAAGGGACACAGTCGTGCGTGACTGCTATTCTTAGGCTTCCTGAACTGGGACCTGGAGTAGTGGATGGGCCCAGGTGCCCCGCATAGGCCACTGGGTAAGTGGTCTACAGTTGGACAGAGATTAAGCCCACAGAAGGGGATCTGAACTACTTAGTGGCTGAGCTGAGGAGCTGGGGCAGAACAGACCAAGAGGGCAAAACCATTGCCTTCAGGAAAGAAGCCCTGAGGGCTTGACTCAATAGCAGGGCTGGGATTGGTTAAAGACTGCAGGCACACCTGACTAGAAGGGGTGCTCACAAGAGGTGGGTGCAATGACATTACAACCCCCCCACACACACACACCCACACCCACACACCCACACACACCCTGTAGAGAAGAGAAGAATAAAGAAAATAAGAAGTGGCAGTGAGCAGCTAGAAGTGGTTTGGTGCTGCAACACCACCACTATGAAGCCAAGCAGTGGATGTGTACACAGTACAGCAGTACCTCATAGCCAGGGAGATTGCCATTCTCAAAGAGAGCGTCAGGCTCTGAAATAGGGTTATCTACAGCACAGGATATATTTTTCTCCTATGCATCTCATGGAAAGGTGACATCCATTGATTGTGGTTGCCATACTACCCGAAATGCTGCAACTGCCCAGGCACCCAAGCAATGGCCTCATACGGAGATGGGACAAGCAGCATCACCAGGAATGGGAGAGGGGTCTACAGCAGGTAGATATAACTGGTGCTTGCTGCACTTGATGACAGAGTCTCCCAGGTGAGTACACTTGCATGGCACAATGCAGCTGATTTCACCATCAGTAAGCAGGCTATCTTGTACTGGCTCTCAAGGAAAGTCGGTCGTTGCTGACTGCCAAAGCAGGCACTGGAGGAATACCAAGAGTCCATGGAGGAGATTGTCAGCCCTTACTCAGGGGATGAAGAGTCAGAAACTTCTGTACCTGCTGCCAAAGCAATTCCTTTTGCATAGGCCAATCCTTGTAGCATCAAGAGTAGCCATCTCCCCTTAGTAAAATAGTGAATTGGTTTAATATTACCAGGGTTCCATTCTGGTTATATTAACAATTATGAATTGCACAGAAATGTGTACAAACCAGTCAATTGTTAGATGACTTGCAAACAGAAAAAAAAACTACATTCAAAGAATAAGCTTTTGTTCTGAATCTGCCAAATTCTAACTGAAATGGTAATAACACATGATGGTTATCAGTCAGTGAACCTCTGTTTACAGAATGACAGACACAATGGGAATGTCACTCGACAATCTCATACCAATGACAATGTAACACTCCAAACAGCAGAGCAAATTTAAGCACTAACAATGCCTAGCAAAAGAACAAGAGAGAGAAGTTTAAAAGCACTAGAAATTACACTGTAGGCTACTGTACCTGTTTGTGTAAGACCTGAATCTACTCAGATTTTCATTTCTATAGTCAGATCAAGACAGGTGAGTTTGCTAGTTTGCCCTTGAATCAGAAATTCTATGACCCACTTACACAGATGGGTGGAGAAGGGGGGGGGGGACCGGATGATGGGTATGTACCACACAACCCCTGCCGTGAACCTATTGCACATATAAAGGGGAGGAACTTCTGCTGTATGTCTTCCTTCACCTCCCTACTGGATCACCAAATTGTTTGATCCAAAGAATACAGCCATTTTATTGCTAACACCATTCACTGTGGGAGAGGTGGGAAAAGAACTGGGTTGTGTTATTATCCCAAATGTGCCAGCTATTTGATTTTTGGAAATGGTAATCTGTAAACAGAAGAACTAAATATGCCAAAATCCTCTAGATGGTTTCCACTTCTTCATCTGACTCCCAGGTCATATATATTATTAATGCTCTGTATAATGGGGATTTCTTTATCATCTTCTTTTGTTGGTTCACATTTGCCCAAGCTACCTGGGTTTCTATCCATCCTAATATATCAATTTGTTTCAATTCAATACAGCCCTCTTCTTTCCTAGTCACTGATGCAGCTCAGTAGGAAAGAGGTTTCCCATTCCTACAAGAACGTTCAACATTTTGAAACTTTTTTCTGTCTCAGATCTGGATAAAAAGTCAAAATCTCCAATTTCCACAAGCCTAAACTAAAAAATCAGTTTGGGTCAACTGAAATGTATAATTTTGAAAATTTCAAAATCTTTCAGTTTAATTTTGATATTTTCAGTATAAAATATATTAAAATTTGGAAATAAATAAGTTGTTTTGACTGCAAAAACTGAAACTTTCCAGTTAAAGGATCTTGAAACTTTTCCGTAAAAAAATATTCAAATCAGATATTCCATCAAACATGACACTGCTTCATGAGCAGTTTTGGGTTTAATGAAGCATTGCTCAGCAAAAACATTTTTCCAAAATCCTGATGAACATCATACTTCCTTTTCTAATTAATTATTATTTCTCTTCTCTTTCCTCCCCTAATCGCCTGTTGCGTATCCATCTCCTATCTTCCAATATTCTGTTCTTCTACTTCCAATTACTTCCATTTATTGCTCTAATACATTTGTTCATTTTATATTGCTGTCTGAGATTATATCAATTTCACTTTGCTGCTGTATTCTCAGAATGGAGTAATTGTACACAAGGGAGCAAAGATAAGAGAAAACTGATGGCACATTGGAACAATATGTATCGCTTCCCTTTGACACCTAAATGTAAATACAAGTTTTTCTATTACCTAGAAACCTTCTACGATGCTCACTTCACTATCACTGCAAAATGCCAGAAGTGATTGAAAAGGAACAGGGCAGGAACAGTTGAAAGAATATCATGTAAGAGGCAGCTAATCAGGATCTTCAGCTTTCTGGATGGACATTAAAATAGGTCATACCAATGAATTCCTATATGCCTTAGATAATTCCTATAGTTAGGTTAGTTTACAAGTATACAATCCAGAACAACAAGTATAAATCCAGAATAACTCTACTATATTTTTAAAATTTACTCTGGATTTGGACCATGAAGAAAACTGACTGCAATCAATCCAATTAATGAAATCTGACAGCATATAAAAAACAAGACTAAAACAAGGAGATCAATGAACAGTCTACAAGGCATCTCAAGTCAGAGAAACCTAACAGGGAGGTATGTGCCACAATAGGTCAAATAATTATATAGACTTTTTACTCTAGTGACCCAGGTTTCTTCACAAGTAAATGTTATTTCTTGGTTTAAACCTGTGGAAATTCATATCCACATAAACATCTTTTGAAAAATTAAGTTATAAAACACAAAATGAACTAGTAGATTAAACTATAATTTGGAGGAAATTTTTGGCATTCATTAAAATGATTCAAATATTGATCTTACTCATATAGGATCAACATGTATCTTAATGCAAGGATCATTTATCCTGATGATTCACTGACTCCAATTTATTTTATTTAACTGCATTTTAATGTTTGTTTTTATTTTGTGTACAGTGTGTCAGTTCTGATTGACTGAGGTGTCACCATTTTTGTTGAGGAATGCATCAGTATTTTCACAAATACATTATTTTTGTGTTTCACTGTGCTGAAAAATAATAAAAATAGCTATAAACAAAGAAAAACAAATCAACAATCCATTTTGATTGGCAGTATGACTGGCGGCCTTGGGCACAGAGACCAGGGTTGGAACAATTTCATAGACAGAGATGAAGACAACCAGTTAAGTTATTGAGTCCAAGCCAGGATTGATTTCTACCATATATTTTTCTGTACTTGAACATGATATTGTTTAAAAAAAAAAATCAACTTATTTTTAAATAAACAGTTAATTGAACTCATGCAAGAAATTTGAACCTGCAGGAAAATACACTTCCCAACACTCTACACCTGCTCTCAAGCATCATATGGCTCCCACTCCCAGATGCACAATTAATATCTTCAATGGACAAGAAGTTGGTGACAGGACTCCTGAGGCCAGTGGATTCTTTTCTCTGGGGTGTTCAGGGAATGACAGGTAGCCATCTGGCTAGGATCTTTTCACATGGATTAAATGGTCTGATAATCACTCATAAGCAAGGGGAAAAGGAAACTTCAGCCTCACCTGACTGCCATTTTTAACTAAGCTGCAAGGGAAAGTAGCAACTCTTAAGGGTTAGCACATAACTGCATAGATATCTTGAGGACATTTTTCCAGGAAACTGTGTGATAAGTATTGTGGGGCAATTCAAGCCCTTGGGATTAGTGTAGAGGGGTCTCCTGAGGATAGGAAGGATTTTGGACTCTTTCTGCCCTGTGTGGGGACTTTCCAGCCCCTTCCAGACTCTTGCAAATGTTTGCAGAATATCTCAGGAGGGACCAGTTGCTTTTAATGGTGGCTTCTTTAAAGGTACAATCAACCAGTGTCTCCAAAAGATGAGACCTAGTTTGAAGTGACCGTAGAGGGTCAAGTCCACTTCCTCTTCTTAAGACATTAATGGTGAATGTGGAATCCCTTAAGACTGAGGGAAGCTAGAGTTTGTGTTAAGGGACATTTTGGTGGACTTGATGTTTTTGATTAATCTTGAACCCTAAAACACTTTACGACTATGTGAGGATTCAGAGTTCTAAACAGAACTTCACACAGCTCTATTTGACATTGATAGTGTCTACTATTGATTACATATGTAGTTATTACTTTATACTAGCTTCTAGGAGTTTGTTCATGTTTTGTGATTAAGTTACTTTTCCCCACATTTCAGATTTTTATAATTTTATTCAGAAATAGGAGGGAGGTGCTGATATATGGGGTGGGAAAAGGATATTCTTGTAATTTTGTTTTGGCATACAGGAAGAAGAAAAAAGAACCTCAAAATCCCATTTATATGAGTTTTTCAACCCAGTTACACACACACACACACACACACACACACACACGATTAAACAGTTGTAGATCTTGCCCAGCACTAGTCCTACGGGATAAACAGCTGAATATTTGAATACTAATCCAAAATTGGTCTCTGAATATTTTGAAATTGTCTAGCACTAACTGCAGCAGAAGTTCCTGCCAGAAATTTACACCAAATTGTTTTGATGCAAATAAGATATTGTTGGATAAACATGGATAATAACTAGGACCAGACACTGTGATGCTTACACAGAAAAAACTTGTATTACATTTAATAATGGGAGTTTTACACAAGCAAATGATGAGCAAAGGCTACAGGACTGGGTTCATAGATAAAATAATACCTGACTGTCTAATTTTACACTGACGCTACAGAAAAGCTATGCATTTGACACACATGTTCTGATAGCATAATTTGTGTTTGAATGGCATGCACCTATTTTACATACTAGGATACAGAATGGCCTTAATTTAGATAACTCATGCACCCTTTGAAATATGACTGAAGTATTCAATTATTCACAAGGAAAAAAAGGTTTCAAAAAATAACATTCAAAAACAGGTTGAGTCTTTTTTAGATTAAATTAGGCTTCCAGTGTTTGGAAAATAGGTATAAAAATAAAGTTAGGAAGAGTGGGTGATTGATGGTGACTCAGTTTTCAGGAGTGTAAAAGAAAAGGCTGCATCAAATTATTAATCCTTTGACAACTTTAACCAATACTACTTCAGAACACATATGCCAATTATCTTAGGCTCACCTCCAATTAGTTACATATTCGCTGGTCTCAGCGCCACATGTACACTTTAATACAATCAACAGTTTAAAAAAATAAAAGTATAAATCTGTCCCCAACCACAACTGCACACCCACCTGTGACAATAATAATAGCTATTTATAATGATAATGCTGATATCCTTTTAATTATCGCGATGCAGCTTTATGCCAAAAAGACAAATGAGGAGTTAATATTTCCTGGCTGTTATCTGGTAAGGATGACATTGGAAAATGGAAAGTATTGTTGGTTCGTTAATAACATTTTCAAGAATACATTTTGAGGAATGGGAGGAACTCAGAGCAGGAAGGCAACAAATTACAATCTGCAGGTTCCTAAGAGAAACTCTTAAATCTTGTTTCGTGTCCTAATCAGTCATACTCATACCATTAACCCTTAAACATCCTTCAGATACTTCAATTAGCAGCCATTCTTAACTCAGGCAATGTTCGCAGTGTTCAGTTTAAAGTCATACTATAACATATAAATAAAAAACAGGACTAGGAATACAGCTTGCATTCTGGAAGTAGAGATAGGTTGTTCCCTAAAATTCTATAGACCACCTTGAAGTAGACACTTCCTGTTATTTGTGAGCATCCTCAGGCTCACCTGCTTCCTGGTTCTCCCCTTCTTATTTTCTCCTCTGTGAACTTCTTTAAGTGTTTTGTGATGTCTTATGGAAGTCCTATATTACTACTACTACGCTATTGAACTCAATACACTTGAAAGAAAAACATTAAAACTCAGATCCTGAACTGAGAACCACACAAACAGAAGTACTTGGGGCTCTGTGGAGCATAGAAGTGCACCTGCGTAGTTCCAAGTGCACAGCCTAGAAAGTATTAATATATCAAATGTATGCATAATCTTCTTGATGGAAAGAATCTCATAACAGAAATGTCAAAATATAGAGATATAATTATATATCAGAGAGAGAGAGAAAGGGAAGAAAAGGTGTGGATGGTTGGTGCAACACAACAAAATATTTAAAATGCCAGCAAGACATTTCAGAGTGAGAGATTCAATTTTTTGGGTAATGGAGGAGAAAGAAAAAGGACTAGATCCACAAAGACACCGAGGCATTGGAACGCTGATATAAATCTGAACTCTGAGGCATCCTGCTGCCTAATGGAAGATTCAACCCTGAGTTAGGTGCCCAGTCTTTCCATAAAATGCACGGGGAGAGCTAGATGCCTGAGAAAGAGACTCTCAGAAGCCAGCAAGCTGAGCAGTGAGTCACCTAATGTGGTCAGGAGTGAAGTGCAGAGGGAAGGGGCAAGGCTTACGGCAGACATTCACAAAAGTACTTAAACCCTTAACTCCCATGGATCTGGGTCTCAGGCACTCGATTGATAGGCCTGTCTCTGCTTGGGATTTTCAGCTGTGCTCTCTCTCCTGAAGTTGGGCACCTATGCCAGATCAGTCTTTTCACACAAAGAGTAAGAGAGAAAGATACCCACTCAATTATACCCAGTAGCCCAGTGGTTAGAGCACTCACCTAGGAAATGGAAGAGTCTGCTTCAAATCCCACCTCTGTCTGTTTTGGAGCCGTGACTTGAATCCAGGTCTCCCACCTCTCTGGTGAGTGCCCTAACCACCAGGCTTTTTCAGTTAGAGTACTAACCAAAGAGGTGGGAGACCCGGGCTCAAGTCCCCACTCTAAATGAGTCAAAGGCGGGATCTGAATGTGTTTCATTAGCAAAAGAGTGAAGCTGAATGCAAGATAAGTTGAACAATTAGAATTCACATAAACCTTGGGAGCTGCTCTGTCTATGTGACTGAGTTGCTTCCAGCCTAACTCCCCATACTTCCTGTTCCCATTGGTGTCCCCTCAATAAAAATCCCTTCAGAGAACATGGACCTTTGACTACAGTTCCACTGATTATGATTCATCTTCCCTATTTTACACACATGAAAAACAAATAATTGATGGCCAGACCTCCTACCCATGTCCCTTCATCCAGAGGTTGCTGAATTCTTTTAAGGCAAATTGTGGACTGTTGTCAGTGACTATCCAGAATGCCATATCTCACAAAGTGGGCCTTCAGTTTGTCAATCACTGACTTGCTTCTTGTATCAGGCAGGACTTCGACCTTCCAAAAAATTGAATAGACCACTGTAATCAAGTACTGCTTTTCCTTAAAGGTACATAAGTCCATTTCTGCCTTTCCCCCTGGTTGTATGGCAGCTAATGTGGTAACAAGGTCTATTTCTGTTGGCAGATATCACACAAACAGCGGGTATCACACTCCTATCAAGGGGCAGAGTTGTGTATTCTCCAGTCAACACACTCTCAAGCCCATCTAACTGAGCTGTCAATACCCAGGTGCGAGGCATGAAATCCTTACATAATGAGGCAGAAACAGCAGCTCTCTTTCCTCAAAATATGATTCCATCCTGCACACCCAGCTAATCCTTTATTAAAAATATGGTTGTGCTCCTACTGCTACTTTGTCTTCTTGTCTTTTTGTCTTCTGCTAGTATCATTCTCTCAGCTGCCTGTAGTTAGATGTCCTTTTCCGCAGCCTCTTTGGTTTCCATCAGTTTAGCTGTCAAAACTGGGATATTGTGCAGCATGTTAATGAATTCAATGTCCTGATTCCCTTCTCCCAACTCAGTGATGCTGGGTACATGTGCCCCACTCAGCATGTCAGCTAACACTAGTAATCATCCTGGACAATATCTGATCTCTGTCTGATGGTGCTGGAGGTGCATTCATATGTGCTGCAATCTCTTTAGAGCACTGAGAAGGGGATTTACCATTACTGTGTCTAGGGGTTTGTGGTCTGATTCCATGATTACTGGATGGGCATCGGTATATTGATGGAATTGCTCCACTACAAATTCCACAGCCGGAAGGTTCTGCTGGTTTAAGCAACCAACTGCCCTAAAGAAGAGCGACACCCAGTCTTTTCTTAAATGCATCAGACTAGTGTGTCAGTATTTCAGGATAGAAGCAACCGTTATTTAACATGTAAAATGCTTGCTCTTGTGCCCAGTCCCAATCAACATCTTGCCTTGTTCACTTACTTATGTGTTCTGCTACAGCAGCCAGGTGTGGACTGGAGTTGGGCAGATAAATTATCACTCCTATAAGAACTGTACCCCTTTCACATCCACTAGAGCTGGCATGTCTCGGACTGTTTCGATTGTGTGGGCTTCTGCTTTCAGTCCGTCTGCTGTGAGCCAATATCCAATGTCTGTTACCTCACCTTGTTTGAGATGAATTTTTCTGGGTTGAGTCTTTATGATTTTGTCCCTGCACTGCTGTAGAAAAGCTTGTTTTCTGTAATGATCTTGTTCAGTTTTTATATCACTGCTCCCTTCACCTACAATGAGGATACAATTCACAATTATGTTTACACCAGGCAGTCATTCCAGGGCATGGGTAAGTCTTCTCTCGAACACTGCAGGTGCTGGGCTTATGCCCTTCGGCCATCTGTAGTGACCAAATGGTGTTGTAAACATTATCAGCATCCTGGACTCTTTTTTTCAGGTTTATGTGCCAAAAACCCATTCCTCACATCACAGACCATAAAGATTCTGGCTTTGAGCATTCTGGAAAGACGTCATCAATTGTGGGCAGTGGATATTGGCATCATTTAAATGCCTGGTTCAGCGGCTTTGCATCTATGCAGATGCATAATTTGCCTGATGGCTTCTTTATCACAACCATGCTGCTTTCCTGGTCTGTACTGGCCTCTACAGCAGCTATGATACGTCTTCTCTACAGACTTTTGAGTGCTTTAAGTACTGGATTACATAGTGCCATGGCATTTTTCTTTGTGATAAGCACACAGATTGCACAGTGTGGTCTTACTTCCAGTTGCAGCTGTCCTTCAGGGCATCTGTTGCCTTTGAAAACATCCATAAAATGCTTTTAAAATTGTCTTCTTTGTTCATTGGACTCCCCCTTTTGCTTTTTTCACTTCAGTTATAAATTTATGACAATGCACTCCAATCAGATCCATGGCTTGTATGTCTGTACTCCCGAAGGGGGGCGGGGGTGGTCTGTGTACTTACCACACACCAACACAAACTTCAGTTGATACTGTGTGTTATTTTTCAGGGTAGTTATTATGAGATCACATTTTCTACGGCTGTGTTATGGTCTTTATACATTATAAGATTGCATCTGCTTTTTTGTAATGGGTATGTTCAAGCCCAATTCATCCTGGGGAATCACATTTCAGTTGAATAGCAGGGCTTCCTGCAATCACAAAGGACATTTCCTTATTAACGTTGTTGCGTGCATGGAAATTAGTACTGTCCCATTTTGCTTTCTGGTCCTGAAAACCTGAACCTGATATGCTCTTGCAATCAAGGAAGGAATCATGAAGTTATCACTGCTGTCTGATATGCCATCCCCCTCTTGTACAAGTCTGGCTGAATCCTTCAGAGACTTCTTCTGCTCTTCCACACACAGCTAAAATGGTTCAACTTGCCACATTCCTTGCAATTTTGTCCTAACACAGAGCTCAGTCGAAAGTGGGTGCAGTGTATGGCTGCTGGAGTAAGGCATCTGGGGATTTGGGGCAGTGGGCAGCTCTGACTGAGATGTGATAACAGAAGATCCCTTTATGAAGCTTTTCTGGGGAATAATGGATTTAGGATTGCTGCCTCATTAGGACAAATATTCTCAGTTTCCACAGGACTTTGGAGTAGGCAGGGACCATTGGCAAGGAAACAATGCTGAAGAGATGAGCTGGAGGAAAAAGCCCCCATGCTGGCTGAAGAGCAATCTGGGTCCAGGAGATCTTGGTGCACAGGAATCAGGAAATTGGATGGGACCATTCGCCTTGTGGCTGGTGGAAAACAGATTCCATGGGTTTCTCTGTTTTTCAACAGGGACCAGTAAGTGATGTCCAACTAACTGACAGCTTCTGACAGCCATAGGACTAGCGATTGCTTTGAGGACATTCAGGGGCTAGAAGGCCTGCTTTACTGAATTAATTTTGACTTTTTTCTCTTTTTTCAGTCTAATTACTTTAAACTCAGTGAAAAGTTGCTTCAAAGGGAAAATGGAGAGTTTTAATCTAAAAAATGGAAAATGACTTTTATTGCTGACTATTTCAAAACTTTTTCTTGACATCAGAGTTGGGAAATTTGTCAAACCCAACCCAGTGTCATAAATTGTTTTTGTTTCAAACAAACAAACTGTCATTTTTCAACAAAAATGATTTGTCAAAAATTCCAAATTGGTTCTAGTACTGAACACCACAACCATCACTTTAGTGCAAGCAAAAGTTGCATCAACAAATATGAATTCCCCTTTTTAACTATTTGTCTTAAAACTGCAGATTGTTACAGCTGTTCCCTCCAATCTCTAAAGTTCTTCTTCAGACATTTTAAAGCAGCTTGAACAGCAAGTGTTGAGGCAGAAATATAATCTATATGAGAGCCTTATCATCAAAATAGGATATTCATTACATATGTTGTTCTTCAGAGTGTTTAATGTGTTACAAATAGGAAACAGGAAAATTTCTTTAAGTAACATAAAACAGCAGGGGATACACCATTTCATTCAGCTGTGAATTGCTTCAAATTGGATATGAAAACATTTTCAAAGATTAAAATTAGTTTGATAATGTCCAGTAAACTAACGTTACTTTTTTCCGTTTTAAGCCTTACTGAATGAGAGCTATGACAGTTCTTTGAATATTGATTTCAGACTTCAGTTCTTCTGGACATATGGATAGAATTAAATGAATTCCATTTTTAAAGTTAGTTTAATCATTAGCAGTTTTAAAGACATCATATTTAGAACTTTGATGAAATTATTATTTGAATCATTTCTAAGTACTCTTTTTAACAGATCTCTTATAAGCAATGTCCCTGACTGAAACTGAGGAAAAAATCCTTTCAATTAACAATGATTTTGAAGCCAGTTGATTGCATCTCTGAAGCTCATGTTATATGAATCTTCATTATAGCTAATAAAAAGTGCCTTTGACATTTTGGAAATGTATAAATCTAGGATAAGAACTTACGAAGTGGTTGTCAATGGCATTACTACAGAACGCAGATATTCTAAATATAAAAACTACATGATATTTCAGTTGATACTGTATTGTAGTTTCCTCATATTAGAAAGTGTGGTGCTAACTGCATTATTTCACTTTAAAAAAAATTCAGTTAGAGACCACTGTTACCCTGATTCCGCTCACACTGACACTATTTTTTCACTGGTAAAAAAACCACAATGATTTCAGCAAAGTCATTCTGCATTTACATCAGCACAAGAGAACAGAATCAGACCCATAATCTTTTCTGTGACAATGCCTGTAAATGCTAATCTCCCAGTTTCATCTTGAATAATGATCACATTTAAATGGACTACAGTTCTGTGGTGCCATTCCCTAAAATACTAACTACAGTGGAAAAGGCTGTATTTGACATTAATTAAAATGTATTAGATTGTCATTTGAATTTCATTAAGTGTTCAGTGCATAAAATAAAAAGCAATGAAACACTGCTTAGATGATAAAGATATACAATGTCATTCTTCTGCCCAACTCTGTCCCCATCAAAAGGAGCCAAGAAATCTAGTTTTACTAGAAACATTTGTTATTTTTTCCCTTTGTATTCTAAAGAGGAATTAATGTTTTTATGCTTAACAACATAGGGATAGTTTCATGTCTGTCTATTGTGTTGGGGTGGAGTAAAAATCCTCCCCGGCCTAGCACGATCCATTTGGACAAGACATAACTACAAATCTCTGTGGTCAGAGAAGCACAGGGAGTCGTTCTGGATTAATCGCCTAGGGCCACCACAAAGAAAAAGGGAGAGGCTGGAGGTGAAAAAGGAGACAGAGGCATAACTATCCTCTCCTCATTTCAACACCAGTGACATGAAAGGAGCAGGCTGCAAAGGGAATATACACTGGACTATACAAACTGAAATCTACAAAAAAAAAAAGATGGAATGAGATAGAAAAGGGCATGAGACCTAAAAAAAATGACTGCGGAGAAGAAAGTGCCATTGATGCCAGGGCACAGAGTAAGCATGCACATAATCCATATCAAAGGAATAAGAATCACTAGCTTAGGGGGTTTCAGTAGGAATGTATTGGGGAAAAGAAAGTGGTCTCTTCTACTCACATTCTGTTGTCAGTACAACAGTAACTGGATATTTCCACTAAAACGAACTATAATGAACTAGACAAGGTGAGTGAGGTAATATCTTTTATTGGACCAATTTCTGTTGGTGAAAGAGACAAGATTTCAAGCTCCAGAGACCTGAAGAAGAACTTGTCTCCCTGACCAACAGAAGTAGGCCCAATAAGGGTATGTTTAAACTGTAATTAGACACTCTCAGGTGGCCCGTGTCAGCTGACTCAGGCTGTGGGGCTGTTTCATTGCAGTGTAGAAGTTCAGGCTCAGACTGCAGCCTGAACTCTGAGATACTGCAACCTTGCAGGGTCCTAGAGCCCAGGTTTCAGTCCAAGCCTGAATGTCTACACTGCAATTAAACACCCCTTAGCCCGAGCCTGAAGTCAGCTGGCACAGGTTGATCACAGGTTTTTTAATTGCAGTGTAGACATATCCTAAAAGATATTATTTCACCCACCTTGTCTCTCTCATGTCCTGGGACCAACATGAATACAACAAAACTGCAAACACTAATTACATTGTTAACTTTGTTCTTATTAAATTGGTCATTGCCAGATCTCAGAACCAACATTCAGTTGAAAACAAAGTGAGGAACTCACGCCGCCAGGGATTTCCATAGACACAGTAAACCAGCAGGAAGCTGAGTCTCATTTGGAAGCTCTTCACAACTGTCGAGGTATAAATTAATTTATTTAAAAGGGAAGAGTCTGAGGAAATTGATGAGCCACTGGAAAAAACTCCATGGAAAGTCAATGGGAATTAGACATTTAACTCCCATTCATGCCTTTGAAAAATCTTTCTTCACATGCAGAGGCAGGAATTAACTGTAGAGCATGAGACAGAGAATGTAGATGGTTTAGTCTGTAGCAGGGTCAGTACCTTTTTTGACTTTAAAAGTTGTTCCTTGTTGGTGTACTAAGTTTTCCTAAAACCTGGCTCATTCTTCCCTAAAACAGTAAACTGCAGCTTCTGGGGAAGGTGGTGGAAGCAGGGCCAGATTTAGGGGCAGGTGACCCAGGTGAGTGCTTGGGGTACTGGGCTTGGGGGGCGCTGGGCTCAGGGTGCTGTTTTTGTTGTTAGTGACAAAAGAGAAACGAGAATATTTGAAATAAATTAATTGTTTCAGATATTCCACATGTGGATTCATTTTTCACTAACCTCCTAGAAGGTTCTGGACCTTTGTAGAATAAAGACAGATTTACAGATCCTAGCATGGGATAAATCATGTATGCAAATTGTGCATCAAAGTTGCGAAATGGGCTACAAATGCAATAAAAAATAAGGTATTCAAAAATGTAACGAATGGAGGGGGGCTGTCAAAGATGCTTCTCACCTGAGGCACTATTTGATCCAGGGTCAACCTTAGGTGACAGATTTACTTCCCTTGCAAATCAAGTAGCATCTATGAAATTCACTTAAGCTTTGGATGCAGGGGTAATGACATGTTGTTATCCTTATTATATGACAAAATGGGAGCAGAATTGTACTTAATGTCCTAATTGGTGGGAGGGGGGTACCCTAAATTGAATCTCACTTGCTGAGTAAGAGGCAGGGATGCCATATCCCAAGTAAAAGGCAAATGGATTGGGAACAAGTGTTCCTACATGGTGGTGTATTCTCTGTTTAAAGGGTCAAAGATGTTATTTGATCCTCCTGCTCTGGTATTTAAAGGCGGAGTTGATTAGACTCAATTGAGAGTCTTTGTTTCTGCTCAGCAATCACTAGTGCCGAAATCACTGATGAGGGCACTTAGACTTGGTGTGGGGACTGTGCTGCAGTAGTAGTGAGGTTCTCCATTACCCAGTGAAATCCCCAAGAGCACAAAAGACTGGGCTATGTGGCAGAACCTCAGAACTAGCTAGCGAACACAGATAGCTAACGGGAGTTTTGCAAAGGAGTTCTCCAGGTGCAGGACCACTATGTGAACCTTGCGGTGAGTTTGTCGTCTCTAGTGTGTGTGTTTCTGGTGTCCTTTCTTCTTGAAGTATGTTATGTGGTCTGTTTATTTGGGGGACCATGTGCTGATCCTAGAGGCCTGGTAGGCAAGACTGAGAGTTTCTTAACGAGGCTTTAATCCCCAAGAACCTATCAACCCTTAATCAGGGGGCAGGGCTGCTCTGGGAGAACCAGGGTTTAAAAAGCCCACTTCTAAGTGGGCAGAGGAGCAGGTGACCAGGGGCAGCTAACAAGGGGGGTTTGCAATGGAGTTTAGAGGAAGCATAGGAGGGTAGATATCTTTAGTTTACAGAATGTTAACAAAGTGTAATACCCCCTCCCCTTATTTAAAACAAAAAACAAAAAACCAACAATAAAAGAAAGAGCTGCAGGAGTAAAAAGAGAATGCAGGCAGAATTCATGAACAGAGTGGGGGCTATCCAATTTATTGTACTGAATGCAACATGTATGATTATCTGCCCTAAGGGTAGCATATGTGTGCATTCAGTGAAAGGAGCTCCTGGCCCTCAGAGACTCCATATGGGCTTTGGAGACCAAGGTGGCTGAACTGGAGGAGCTGAGGGAGACAGAGATACATAGACAAGACTTTTCTGGGACACAGTAGAATAGTACCACCCCCAGTATGACAACCTCTGTACAGTTGAGGAGAAAAAGTCTCAGGGAAGGAGAATATCAAACTGGAGGGGAGGGAAACAATCCCACACTTGGGACCCTTCTTCCAGATGATGTCATGGTATCCTCTCGCACTGATACCACGCCGTGGGAGGGAACTCCAGTTATCAGTAAAAGAAACTGATTAGAAACCTAGATAGCTAGGTTTGTGGTGACTGGGAGAACCACATGGTGACTTGCCTGCTGGGTGTGAAGGTTGTGGATCTCTTGAGACACCTAGACAGACTTATGTGTAGTGCTGGGGAGGAGCCAATGGTCATGGCACATGACAGAGAAGGATAGGAGAGGTGTGCTAGAGGCCAAATTTAGGTTGCTAGGTAAGAGATTGAAGTCCAGGACCTCCATGGTAGCTTTCCCAGTTCTATGCACAGGGCCAGTTAGACAGGCAAAACTGCAGGGTCTCAATGTGTGGATGAGAATGGTGTAGGGAGGAGGGGTTTAGATTTATTAGGAACTGGGGAATCTTTTGGGAAAGGCGGAACCTATACTGGAAGGATAGGCTCCACCGAAACCAAAATGGAATTGGATTGCTGGCACGTAAAATTAAAAAGTTCATACAGCAGTTTTTAAATTAAAGGCTATAGTATACTTGGACTTTCAGAAAGCCTTAGACAAGTCCCTCACCAAAGGATCTTAAGTAATGTAAGCAGTCATGAGAAGATGGAAGTCCTCTCCTGGATCAGTAACTGGTTAAAAGATAGGGAACAAAGGGTAGGAATAAATGGTCAGTTTTCAGAACGGAGAGAGGTAAGTAGTGGTATCTCCAAGGTGTCTGTACTGGAATTAGTACTGTTCAACATACTCAAATGATCTGGAAAAAGGGGTAAACAGTGAAGTGGCAAAATTTGCAGATAATACAAAACTACTCAAGATAATGAAGTCCAAAGATGAATGAAGAATTACAAAAGGATCTCTCAAAACTGGGTGACTGGGCAACAAAATGTCAGATGAAATTCAATGTTGATAAATGCAGTATAATGCACATTGGAAAACAATCCCAACTATAGCTATAAAATGGTGGTCTAAATTAGCTGTTACTACTCAAGAAAGACCTTGGCATCATTGTGGTTAGTTCTCTGAAATCATCCACTCAATGTGCAGCGGCAGTCAAAAATGGTAACAGAATGTTGGGAATCATTGGGAAAGGGGTAGATAAGAAGACAGAAAATATTGTATTGCCTCTTCATAAATTCATGATATGCCCACATCTTGAATACTGTGTGCAGATCTTGTCACCCCATCTCAAAAAAAGATATGTTAAAGGAATATTTGTCTGTTGGACTTTTAACCTGGCAGGGTGGGAAACTAAGGCAAAGAACTACTGCCCAAAATACTGTGGGGTGGGAGTTTGCTTATTGTTTGCATAACTTTGAATCTTTGGCCCTGTGTTTTTTCCAAAGTAATGCTGTGTTCCCTCTACTCTTAACAAAAGTTTTCTCTAGTTATACACAGACTTACTGCTTCTGAGTGGGGACATATTGCCTATTGGAGGCGCCCAGATGTGGCGTTTAGTTTTCCAAGGTTTCTGGGTGAGGTCTTGAAATGGTTCTGTTTTGTAAAGTTAGAGGAACCCCTAGATATTGAACCCAGCTCTTGCTGATGATGACTCCATGGGCCTGGAGGGTTATAGTTGTTTGTTCTTCATGAGAGTCACGTGGCTGGGATTTTCAGTACTGAACTGGCCAGATTAGACAGACCTGTTTTTGTCTCTGTGGGGACCATGTAGTAGGGCCACCTCCATCTATGATCAGCTCTGCTGCTTGAAATCTGAGCAGTTAGTCCCCTCCCTGTCATCAAGGGGATTAAGCTAAGCAGTGATGCTTAGGATAGAAGTCAGGCAAGTGAACTGGGGAGGCTGAGGGAATTTAGAGAGGGCACATGAGAAGCTCTTTCTAGGTATAGTTGTACATCCAATATCATGATTGCCAGCTTGATAGAACAGTGGGTCTGAACTGAAACAAATGTGCCACATTTTCTTTCTTGCCTGAAACTACAAGGAACTTGGCCTGTATTCTGTGCAAATTGGTGACTGCTGAAAAAGATTTGTAGTTTGGAAGGAGAACTTGGTTAACAAAATTCAGGAAGCATCACAACCCCAGATTCAAGAAAGAAAGGAAATGGTGACTAAGGAATGACAGAGTGGAAAACAGAAAGGAGGATTAGTAGTTTATTCCCACCAGAGAAATATGTGGCAGGATACATTCTATACAGCTGGAGAAAGAGAGATGACGACCAAGACTTATGCAGGTGGGGACTGGAGCTTTCTCTGCAGCTGACTCACACCTGTGGAACTCGCTACTAGAACACATCAGAATGACCTAGAATTCTACCACCTTCAGAACAAAATGCAAAAAACTCATATGTTTGCTCTGGCTTCTTCTTAACAAAACATAAACCTCCAAAACTAGATCAGTTGGTTAGAGCTCTGTGGTTTGGAGCCGAAGAGTAAGAGAGTTAGTCCCCACACCCTGTTGTCTGTACTCATGAATGTGTTATAATGCAAGAAAAAATAAATTCTAGGATCCTTTTTTAAACACAAAGCAAGTATTTGTTGCCCACAGAAAGAGTATTCATTGCCACAGACATGGAAGCCACTCTTCATTATTTAGGCCTATGCAGAAATATTAATCCCCTGGTAATAAATCCACTTGCACAAGATGGACAGCTATTTGTGGCTGGATTATTATCCACTTGCACAAGATGGACAGCTATTTGTGGCTGGATTATTATAAGGATTTCAGGCTGTCTAAAAATGGGAAGCTTGTGCATGTCAAAGCCCCAGCCTTAGATCAGGACGTTGGAATTGGAATAAAGTGATTCCACTTTGTTTACTGAAAATAGTACGAGAGAATTGAAGAAATGTAAGGGTAGACGAAGCCTCCAGAGGCATCAAGTCCATGCCTTACTCTGAGGCAGGACTAAGTATACCTAGAACATTATTGACAGGTATTTGTCTAATTTTTTTTTTTTTTTTTTTTTTTTTTTAATTAAAAACCTCCAATAATGGGGATTCCACAACTTCCCTTGGTAACCTATTTAGGGGAATCTTTCTTTATTTCCTCACAAAATTTAAAGGTACCTTCTAACTAATCGTCTAGGACCAGAAAGTCTACAGAGACTTAAGAAAATGTACAAGAAGCAGATCAGGGCTTGGTAGACTTACTGATACCATAAGATGGAATGGTTTTAAAAAGTTTTGAATTTTATTCATATGCATTACCAGTTGGCCCTGGCTACTAAAGGAGAAAGGATGCTGGACCAGATGGAGCAGCGCTTTAGAATCCAGTATGGCAGTTCCTATCTAGTCTTGTACTTACAAGGAATTTCCCAGTTTACAAATTGATAGTGCACGGTAGATTTGTGCAGCATACAGAAATTAGAACATTAGTGACAAGTATGCAGGAATAACTCTGATACTTCTTTGTGCCGGTTGAAGATGTCCAAAATGTTTTGTAATGGCATGCCTGCCAAGCCAATCTCTAGAGAGGGGGGTTGTAATTTAGTGTGAAACTTTGGTAAGATAAGTTCTAGAGGGGTAGCCGTGTTAGTCTGTTTTTACCAAAACAACAAGAGTTCTGCGGCACCTTGAAGACTAACATTTATTTGGTCATAAGCTTTCGTGGGCAGAAACCCACTTTGACGAAGACTCTCGTTTTGGTAAGATAGGGTTGAATAAAACAATTGGAAATATGTTGCCCAACTGAGCTACCAATCATTGAGTTATATAAGATAAATGCCTGGATTCTTGTTTGATTTACATTTACAAGTTGCCTCATTCATCATTATTTTGTTTATGTACAAAGGAATAAAGAGAAACTCTAAGTACTTACTCTTTTGTTAAAAAGTCCATTTTATAATTGCAATTGAAAGATAGTATACTGATTAATACATTTCTTGGTTGCTGTAGAAATACTTGGCTTCACCTCAAGCTTGTATGTATCTGAGGTATGCTTTAATCAGTATCACCCCATTCTCTGTGTTTTATTGCTTAATTAAATCAATATTACTAGGGTATGCCCTTGCAGCAGCATTTTAGCAGTTAGGATATATTAGTGTAAGTATGACGGTGGAGAGGAAAAACATCACAATAGTGTTTTGTTTGATGGACAATGTTTTACCACCAATATTATTTTCATGAATGTTATTGTCATCTTGGCTTTGTCCCCTCATAGCCACAAGCCATTTTCAGTGCAAATATTCCCCTTTGTTCTCCAAAGTTCTGATGTTACTGCAATGGCTTACAACCTTTTTAGTTTGTGCTACATTACACTATTGATGCTTGGGGTTCCTTCTGGATTTACCCACCCTTATTATTTTGTGCTTTCTCCCTCCAGTTCTATTATTTTCCTTTTTTTTCCCCTTTGTTCTTATTTTTTTTCTTTTTGTGTTTCATCTTTTTTCTTTCCCACTCTGATCTTGGTGGCTCCTCCCACTGACTGATCAATCTTTTTTCTCTTCCACAACACTGCTCCTGTTGACCTCTGTTTCTCACCCTCTTCCCTCATATTTTGCAAACAGTCCTGAGTTTTTCAACATTTGTGACTCAATAAAACAAAAGTAACTTCAATTCTACCATTTGGTCACTACAGATTACTTTCCCAGGGAAAACCTGGGAGAAACAGGTTGATATGTGCTGCAGACAGACAATTACTGTAAGACATACACAAGGGGAGCTGGCACTAGAACCCTGAGCCTCCAGCTTGAAAACCTTGTAAAGGAAACCAATCTTAGCTGATAAAAGGAGCAGGTCCCTGATCTCTTCCATGTGCCAGTCATCACGTACTCTAACATTAACTGAGTATATTACATCAGGTGAGATAACCCAGTGATGGCCAAAGAAGACGACACCACAGGAGTGACAATGTGGGGGAACCCCAATGAGAATGAGGTAATCCACAAAAATTCTGGACAAGTGAGCTGGCTACTATCCTTCTCCTGAAGACACTAGGGGGGAAGTCTGTCCCCAGTAACACTGCAGGGCATAGAAAATCATTCTAAAGACAACGGTAGATAGGGAGAGATACAGGGTGTGTTGGGAAGGAGAAGAGGGTTATTGTCTGTGGGAGAGGCTTGTGGAGTTCCCATAGAATCAGATCAGCATAGGATGTTTCTCTTAGCTTGGATTTCTCCAATTAGTTTTAATATATACTTTGAAAATGTTAGTTACCGACAATAAATCCAGTGTGTATGATGCAGGGAAATAACCTTTTGAAGGCAAATATGCACAGATTCAAACCCAGAAACCTTTTGAATTGCTGATGGATGCATGTTTTCCACAACTTTATTATTGCCCATCGGATCATCCCCTAATAAGGGACCTCAAACACCTCTCATTGGCATCTCAAAATAGTCTGGGGGAATGCACCTTCTGACAAGCAAATAATGTTAAGAGTGCAGATATATGATCTGGAAAATAATTGCATGTGCACAAAGAAATCAGTTATTCAAGGAGACATCATTCCAAGCATGAGACCAAAATCCATATCCCACTGCTTTTTCCCTGCCCCCTGATTCATAAATAGAAGTCTGTCTAATCACGTTGATGTACGTATGCCGTTTTTGCAGCTATGCAGCAAGAAGTTGCGAAAGAAACTAAGTGGCTTGCTAACAATTGGCTGTCTGAAGATGGAAAGCATTCACGCATAATAAACAATGCAGAACTATCAGAGATTGGAGTGCTAATGAAAGATACAATTCTTGTATCTCTTGCCTGGATGAAAAAGCTTAGCCATACATGGGCATATAAGAGTCATTTGGTAATAGAAAAATGCAAGAGGTGAATAAGTCAAGTAGCTTGTTTAGTCAGAAACATATACAGTTATTGAAAAGCTGGCCATTAACTGGTTTCTCTGCATCACAGAAATTAACAGTCAAAAGATCTCATGGATCTGAAGAAAGAATCTTCATGCAAAAAAACTGGGCTTAGATTTATTTATGCTGCAAGGTAAAGACTTCGTGGCCATTATGGATTACTACACTAACTATCCACTGGCTGCATCTTTGTGGAGACCTAGGGTTTCTCATTTTATCAAAAGGATTAAAAACAGCAATCAAGCATTATCATTTTATGATATGGAATTACACTGCAAATCATTACTGATAACAGTCCTTAGTTCAGTGCAGCTGAGCTTGCAAGGTTTGCTGAGACATATGGATTTGAATGGGTAACCCTACATCCAAGATATCCATCAGCTAATGGACTTGATCAAACTGGAATATGACACCTTCTTTAACAAGATTATCATAAGTTAACAGCAGCAAATGAAGTTCCTTATTTAACTCTGTTGAACTACAGAGCAATTACTTGAATAAATTCAGTTTCTGAGAGAACTACTAGTTAGCCAACACATGAGGACACATTTGCTTAGATAAGGGGGTAATTTTAAGTAAACATAATATCTAATTAAATGAGCATTCTGACATCCACGGGCCTTAAGAGTTTGCTAAATGATTGCTCTTATAATTTTTGTCAAAATTGCATATGCCAAACATCACTATCCTCCACTGGCAGAAAAATTCTTTCTACCTAACCTTAGGGATTCACTAGAATACTGGCAAATTGGGATGCTAAATTACGCATTGGTCAAAGTTATTTTTGCTAGAAAAATCTTCCTCAAACAGTAGTTTCAGTCTTTGTGACCAGCTGCGTGAAACGGCTTGTCAACCAGGAGTTACTCAAAAAAGGTTTAAGATTTAAAAATTAGATCAATCCTCACCACCCCACCTCTGAGTGGATTTTTTACAAGACTTCCTACCCAGTCCCCTGAATATCATTTCTGGGAACCATTTCTAACATCTGAGGCTTTTATCCTCTAAATATTTTTTCTTCTTGAGCTAGGGAAGCATATGTGCCTATTAAATAAATACAAATACAGAGCAATCACGATTTCTGAGAAATCAAAAGAAAAAGCAAAGCATAAGATAAAGGGAAAACAAAACACACTGTTTCCTGTGGACTCTTGATCTTTTGAAAGTTTGGTAGTAGTGGTCAAGTGGGCTCTGCCCATCATTGAAACGTCATTAAAATAAGACCCTTCCATCTGAATAGACTTCAGATTATCATAATATAATAGTTAGAGGTTGTCAATATTTTAGTCACTGAAACAGCAATTCAACAAAAAATGGCTTTATAACTAAAATGAAAAGATTACCAAGGGAAGGTTTTCATTTTGATTGAAATTTTCTATTTTTCTACAGAAGCCTGGAAACCACCTTATTTTCCCCCCCCCCCCCTTTTTTTTTTTTTTTGGTAAAGCAAAGTTTAACCAATAATGGTTTAAAAAAATGTTAATTTTCATTTTCTTTTCTTTCATTTGTTGTTGTTGTTTCTGAAAAAACTATATATTCGCAGGACAAATAGAAAAAATAAACTAGCATATTTGACCAGCTCTAATCCTCTGTGTTGTGTGCTTTGACTGATAATATAGTAGTTCAGGACCAGACTTTTCATCATGAGGCTTCAGAGTTAAGGTTCTCCGCTAACTGGGAGCAATTCACACTTTTTCATACCTATTGTTTCAAGCTGCCTACAAACTCAGGAAGGCAACAGTGAACTGGTTACACTTGGATCACATATCAAAGGTTATTTTCCTAAATACAAAAGCTAACTACTTAATTTATTCTAAATGGGAAAAAAAAAAAAAAAAAAAAAAAAACCAAGATGGCCACCACCAAGAGCATTGGCTAACCAAGGTGCCATAAACTGTTTCAATCTAATCTGTGGTTGTCCTTTGATGTCTGTAGGTCTTCCCATAAAACAATGACTAAATCAGACTCCCCTAAACTCTATTCAGCTTTTTTATTCTGGAGATTTCCCAGTGTGCTTCTAGCATAAATGGAACTGGACTCTCTGTTCCTTATAGACAAAAACCCTTTTCTCAGCATAAGCACAACTATGTACTTGTATATTTATGTTTTCATTGGTTCAAACCCTTCCTGAGGTTATGAATGTAGGAAGACTTGTAAAAAATAGTCAACATGCATAGGACATGTGTAACAAAAGTAAACCCAAAGGGTGGCGGGGGACAAATCCTTGCACATTTGCTCTCAATCATCACTCCTTTGCTCTTGCTGATATTGGTGTAAGCAGTACAGCTCATGGGATTGGGCCTCAGGAGATCTAGGTTCTATTCCTGCATTGGCTACCATCCTGCTGAGTGACCTTGGACCACTCACTTTAACCACCCTGTGCCTCAGTTTCTCCATCTGTAAAATTGAGATAATGATGTTTATCTTCTTTATAAAGCAGTTTAAGCTTTATTAATGGCATACAGTATCAGAGCTAGGCATTTATTATTATTACCATAGCACAGAGGAGCCCTAGCTGTGGACCAGTACCCCATTGTGCAAGGCACTGCACAATCATAGAACAAAAAAAAAAAAAAAAAAAAAAAAAAGAGTCTGTTCCTGCTCCAGAAAGCTTACAATTTAAATATAAGACAAGAAATAACAGATGGATAGACAGGCAGACCGCTGGGGGAGTATCAATAAAGAGACAATAATAGGTCATTAGAAAGAAGGACCATGCTTTCTGTACATTTAGCTGTTTGACATTTCCTTGCCCAGCTACTTCTTAGAGAGAGGAAGCTCTAAACCAAGCAGTGAGATCAGAACAAAGCAACACAACTGTTCTAGAGCATACTCTGGCCACCTGTGTGTCTTTTCCTCACTTTGGTGGGTCCTTTTCCCCAGACTACTCTTAAATTACAAGAGTCAGAAGATACTGTTCACTTTATGTGCAATGGAAATTATCCTATTTCTTAACCAGGATTATAACATTGTGATATTCAGGTGAAATCTAGCTCTTTGATCACAGTATACTAATAGCAATTTCTCTCTCTTTTTCAAAGGGCTGGTGTTTAGAGTCATAGAATATTAGAGTTGGAAGGGACCTGAGGAGGTCATCTAGTCCAACCCCCTGCTATATCATCCCAGCCAGGGCTTTCTCAAGCCTCAGCTTAAAAACTTCTAAGGATGGAGATTCCACCACCTCCCTAGGTAACCCATTCCAGTGCTTCACCACCATCCTAGTAAAAAACTTTTTCCTAATGTCCAACCTAGACCTCCTGCCCTGCAACTTGAGACCGTTGCTCCTTGTTCTGTCATCTGCCACCACCGAAAACAGCCTAGCCCCATCCTCCCTGGATGGGTAGTTAAAGGCCGCTATCAAATCCCCCCTCACTCTTCTCTTTTGCAGACTAAACAAGCCCAGTTCCCTCAGCCTCTCCTCATAAGTCCTGTGCTCCAACCCCCTAATCATTTTTGTTGCCCTCCGCTAGACTCTCTCCAACTTGTCCACATCCTTTTTGTAGTGGGGGGCCCAAAACTGGACACAATATTCTAAATGCGGCCTCACCAATGCCGAATAGAGGGGAAGAATCACTTCCCGTGACCTGCTGGCAATGCCCCTCCTAATGCAGCCCAATATGCTATTAGCCTTATTGACAACCAGGGCACACTGCTGACTCATATCCAGCTTTTTATCCACTGTTACCCCCAGGTCCTTTTCTGCAGAGCTGCTGCCCAGCTCGTCGGTCCCCAGTCTATAGCTGTGCATGGGATTCTTCCTTCCTAAGTGGAGGACTCTGCACTTGTCCTTGTTGAACCTCATGAGATTTCTTTTGGCCCAATCCTCCAGTTTGTTTAGGTCACTCTGTATCCTATTCCTACCTTGCAGGGTATCTACCACTCCCCCCAGCTTAGTGTCGTCCGCAAACTTGCTGAGGGTGCAATCTACCCCATCCTCCAGATCATTAATAAAGATGTTGAACAAAACCAGCCCCAGGACTGACCCCTGGGGCACTCCGCTTGTGACCGGTTGCCAGCTAGACCTGGAGCCATTGATCACTACTCGTTGAGCCCTATGCTCTAGCCAGTTCTCTATCCATTTTATAGTCCATTCATCCAACCCATACTTCTTTAACTTGCTGATAAGAACACTGTGAGAGACAGTATCAAAAGCTTTGTTAAAGTCAAGGTATATCACATCCACCGCCTTCCCTACATCCACAGAGCCAGTCACCTCATCATAGAAAGCAATCAGGTTGGTCAGGCATGACTTTCCCTTGGTGAATCCGTGTTGACTGTTCTGATCACCTTCCTCTCTTCCAAGTGCCTTAAAATGGATTCCTTAAGGACCTGCTCCATGATTTTTCCAGGGATTGAAATGAGGCTGACCGGTCTGTAGTTCCCTGGATCCTCTTTCCTCCCTTTTTGAAGATGGGCACTAGATTTGCTTTTTTCCAGTCCTCAGGGACCTCCCCCTGTTGCCACGAGTTTTCAAAAATAGCAGCCAATGGCTCTGAAATCACCTCAGCCAACTCCCTCAGCACCCTTGGGTGCATTGCATCCGGCCCCATGGACTTGTGTATGTCCAATCCTTCTAAATAGTCTTGGACCTGTTCCTTCAGCACTGCGGGATGTTCGCCTCCTTCCCATTCTGTGCCACCCAGTACAGCAGTCTGGGAGCTGATCTTGTCTGTGAAGACAGAGGCAAAAAAGGCATTGAGTACCTCAGCTTTCTCCACATCCTCCGTCACTAGGTCGCCTCCCTCATTCTCTAAGGGGCCCACACTTTCCCGAATCTTCCTCTTGTTGGCAACATACCTGTAGAAACCCTTCTTGTTCCCCTTCACGTGTCTTGCTAGTTGCAACTCCAAATATGCTTTGGCCTTCCTGATTTCATTCCTGCACGTTCAAGCAGTGTTTATATAATTCTCCCTAGTCATCTGACCAAGCTTCCACTTCTTGTAAGCTTCTTTTTTGCGTTTAAGTTCGCCAAGGACATCTTTGTTAAGCCAAGCTGGACGCCTACCATATTTGCTATTCTTTCTGCACATCGGGATGGTTTGCTCTTGTGCCCTCAATAAAGTCTCTTTAAAATACAGCCAGCTCTCTTGGGTTCCTTTCCCCCTCATATTAGCCTCCCAGGGAATCCTGCCCATCAGTTCACTGAGGGAGTCAAAGTCCGCTTTTCTGAAGTCCATGGTCCGTATCCTGCTGTTCTCCTTTCTTCCTTTTGTCAGGATCCTGAACTCGACCATCTCATGGTCACTGCTGCCTAGGTTGCCACCCACTTGTACTTCCCCTACCAAATCTTCCCTGTTTGTGAGCAGCAGGTCAAGAGAAGCACGGCCCCTAGTTGGTTGCTCCAGCACTTGCACCAGGAAATTCTGTGACACTGTCCAAAAACTTCCTGGATTGTTTGTGCTCTGCTATATTGCTCTTCCAACAGATGTCAGGGTGATTGAAGTCTCCTATGAGAATCAGGCCCTGTGAACTGGAAACTTTCCCTAGTTGAGTAAAGAAAGCCTCATCTACCTCATCCTCCTGGTCTGGTGGTCTGTAACAGACACCCACCACGACATCATGCTTATTATTCTTGCTTCTAAGCTTAACCCAGAGACACTCAACTGACTTATCTCCAGTTTCATACTGGAGCTCAGAGCAGTCATAGTGCTCTCTTACATACAGTGCAACTCCTCCCCCCTTTCGCCCCTGCCTGTCCTTCCTGAACAGTTTATACCCATCCATGACAGTGCTCCAATCGTGAGAGTTACTCCACCAAGTCTCAGTTATTCCAATCATGTCGCAGTTTCTTGACTGTGCCAGGACTTCCAGTTCTTCCTGCTTGTTTCCCAGGCTTCTTGCATTTGTGTATAGGCACTTGAGATAAGTAGCCGATTGGCCTACTTTCACAGTATGAATCGGGAGGCCTCCCCTGCTGCACCCTCCTCCTTCTGCTTCCTTGTGGTGTCCCTCTTCCCCACTTACCTTCGGGCTTAGGTCCCCATCCCCCGTCGAAACTAGTTTAAAGCCCTCCTCACTAGGTTAGCCAGCCTGTCTGCGAAGATACTCTTCCCTGTCTTCGTTAGATGAATCCCGTCTCTTCCTAGTAATCCTTCTTCCTGGAACAGCATTCCATGATCGAAGAATCCAAAGCCCTCTCTTCGACACCAACTGAGTAACCACGCATTTACTTCCACAGTGCAACGGTCCCTACTTGGGCCTTTTCCCTGAACAGGGAGAATGGATGAGAACACCACTTGCGCTTCAGACTCCTTTATCTCCTTTCCCAGAGCCACATAGTCCACAGTGATCCGCTCAACATCATTCTTGGCAGTGTCATTGGTGCCCATGTGGAGAAGCAGGAAGGGGTAGCGGTCTGAGGACTTGATAAGTTTTGGCAGTCTCTCCGTCACATCTGTAATCCTAGCTCCAGGCAAGCAGCACACTTCTCTAGTTTCCCAGTCCGGACTGCAGATGGATGACTCCGTCCCCCTTAGGAGGGAGTCCCCAACCACCATCACCTTTCTCTTCCTCTTCGGAATGGTGGTCGTGGAACCCCCATCCCTAGAGGAATGCATCCCTTGCTTTCTGATCAAATGGGTCTCCTTCTGATCCATTCCCTCTGAAGGGTCCTCCAAATCATCTCTGCCGTAGTACTTGTGCAGAGAGGATGAAAACGATTCCTTACTTCTATCTGCATGGTGGGCACATGGGTTCTCTTTCTTCGGGAGGTCACATGCTGCCAATTTTCTACCCCGTTCTTCAGTTTCGCCTGCCCTCATTGTATCTAGAGAAAATAAATGGTTTTCTCCTGCTTGGTAAATGCAGGGGAGGATGACAAGCAAAACCTCTTCCACACATTAATGCTCCTGTATTCCTTGCTCATCTCCACCATTCCACTCCTCATAGGTAAAAGATTGCTTGAAAAGTAGACAGAAGAGGTATATTGACCATTCCTTTCAGAAAGCAGAGAAGCAGAAGAAACACTATGGCACACCATCACCGCCCCTACCATTATACAAAATCATCATTGTAAATTTTCAGAGCAAGTATTTTTTCTCTAAATGGATGATTATAATATATCTTTTCTTTCTTTTAAACCTCTAAGCATATGGATAAATGTTATATAAATAAAACATGGTGATGGAGCTGGTATGGGATTTCCAGTAGAAATAGAGATACAAGGCACTGGTAGGACCTCATCTGGAATACTGTGAGCACTGGTCATCGTGTTCAAGAAAGATTAATTTAAACTGGAAAAGGTGCAGAGAAGAGTTACTAGGATGATCAGAGGAATTGAGGGCCTATCTTAGGAGAGGCGACTGGAAGAGGTTGGCTTATTTAGTCTAGCAAAAAGAAGGCTGAAAGGGAATAAGATTGTTCTGTATAAAAAAATTAAGGGAGTACATTCCAGAGAGGGTGACAAGCTATTTAAGATAAAGCACAGTGTTGGCCCAAGTACAAATGGCTATAAACTGGCCACAAACAAATTCTGGGCTGGAAATTAGAAGAAAGTTTCTAGAGGTTGAGATTCTGGAACAGCCTCTCAATAGTAGTTGTAGGGGCAAAAAACTTAATTAGTTAGAGAGCTGGACAAATTTATAAGCACAACTGTATGACAGAATTTCTTGTGACTGTAGATGGGAGGGCTCAAGAACTCTGAGGCTCACTTCTGGTTTATGTCTTATGTTCCTAAAGCTCAGTGTTTCAACCAGCCACCAGCAGGGGTCAGGAATGGATATTCCCCTCCCCTCTATGTACTATGAGAGGGTTTGGGTTTTTTTCCCTCTTTCCTCTGAAGCATTAGGGACATCCATGGATGGAGATGGGACATTGGATGGGGAGGGCAAAGCCTCTGAGGTGATATTGAGCATTCTTTCCCTCAGATGCTTGGCTGATTCTTGCTCACTTGCTTAGGGTCCAACTGGTCACCATAGTAGGGTTAGGAAGGAATTTCTCCTCAGATCAGATCGGCAGTGATTTTAGGGGATTTTACCTTCCTCTGCAGTGTATGGGTGCAGGTCATATGCCAGGATTATTTGGGTATATCTCACAATCATTTCCCTGCTGCTGCAAGGGCCATGGATACCTCAGTCCTGCCTATTCTCTGCTTGTGGCACATAGTGGTCTAGTCTATTGTGGGCTGTAATACTATGATTAGTTTCCAGTGTAGGTTTAGAGTGTGTGAATGTTGATTGTGTTGGTGGCCTGTCATATAAAGGCAGACTAGATGATCTAGTGGTCCCCTTCTGGCCCTAAACTATGACTTTAACATGCATTACACAATTTTGCAAGACTACACTAAGCAACTGACATCCAAGCTTACAATCTATTGTAAAAAGAAAACATTTAGGGTTGGGTGTGTCTGAACTAATTATAATATGCAACTTATATATTGTTAAGAGGACCTTATCAGATTGCTTTGTCAATTGAAATCTGCATTTGCTCATGATATGTTCAAAAGATAAGACGCTGTCCTTCTATTAGAGAACACAGTACATACACAATCTCATTAATGTAACATGAATAATGACACTCTAGAACATTTCCCAATAATGTATTAACATTTTTCATCGTGGATTTATTTTATTTTTTCATGATCAAAGAAAAAACTTGAATACAAAGGATCTGTGCTTTTAAATGATTAAGTAACTAAACTTTATGTTTTAGCACTATCACAGTAAAGCACATCATTGTCTAAAGCAATATTTAGATGGAGAAATGTTCTATGGTGATTATTTTAATGAGGGAGATGCAAAAAGTAACTATCATTTTAATGTATTAAAGTCTCAATGCACAGGTGGGAGTCAGACCTTCTGTTAAGAGACTACAATTCCATGGAAGGCAGTGATGTTACATCCCTATGCACATGATGTGAATTTAACTTTGTAATTTTTGTATACCCATAATGAATTACAAAGCAAATACTGTATTGTTACACTGATGAACTGCAAAAAAGCTCTTGCAGTATTGGTCTTGGAGCTATAAGGAATGCTGCTGGGTTAAAATTACATATAAAAACTATAAATTAACTATATATGTATAATATAAATACATATAAATTACTATTAAAAACCCTATAAATTTCACTATTAGGAAATGCCAGAATTAAGGGTTCCTGTGCATTAGGGCAGGACTATTGAATGAGGCTGTTTGTTGGACCTAGCCTTATGTGGAAGATGTGTGGTGAATAAGGAAGGTAAATGAGGGTTCTATGGTTAAGTCAGCTGGACTAACCAATTAGATTATTCTCCTGCCACAGTGTTCCTGTCTGATGCTGGACAAATTATTTAAACTAAAATGTTCAGTTGGGCGCTAGCTGGGCACTGAACCTATGTTAGCTGGTTAAGAAACTCCTCGGGTAGGGAGGGGACAGACATACAATTATAGTGTAAGATTTAAAAAAAAACTGAATACAGAGGCCTATCCAGCCTATGCATGGGCTGACACAGTGGGATTATGGAAGAAACAATCTTTGTTCAAGACCAGTTGTGACCGTCCTGTGTCACTGACACAGTTCATCACAGAAGAGGATGTAACAATGCTATAATGTCAGTAGCTCATGCCCAATTGTTGCCTCGCATTCCATAGCATTCTGACCTCAAAGAGCAACTGAGGCAGGTGAGCCCAGGAAAAGTTGCTGTAAATTTATTCATGAACTGCATTAGGGAGGTCAGAAGAGAGGAACAGCGGGGGTGGGGGAGGGGGGAGAGGAAACTAGGTAAGTGCCACAAAGGACTGCATGGAGGAAGGTCCTCGATGGATCACGTGGAGGAGGAAGGAGGAGAACAAAAGTAGATGCCATAAGGAATGAGTGACAAGGGAGGAGTGACTATGCTGAGGAGAGAGAACACTGTATGTATAAAAAGAGTTTGAAGCTTCATTTTCTTATGTCTAATGCACTCTCACATGCCAGGTGCTAGGGCAGGGTGAAGCCTTGCTTTCATGGGCATCATGGGGTGGGACAACGAGTAGGGAGGTAGAGATTAATGAAGTGGGGGTGGCAGAACTCCCTTGCTCAGAGAGAACTAGGAGCCCAAATCCTTGGAACAAGGGAGAATTGAAACCCTAAAAGGGACATGTTTGAGCCTGAAGGCCCAAAGAAGACTTCTTCATAAAGACTTAAATTTGTCCCCAAACAGGAAAATGTTAGTTTAAATACTCTTGGCTGTGATTAAGTTATTGGGGTAACTGGAAAGAACTGATGGCAGGATACCTCCAGGCCCTCTCTGTGCCAGAAGGAGGCATACTCTGGAGAGACACCCAGTCACTGGATGTGAGAATTTTTTTAATCAGCAGCAAAACATATCTTTTAACGTCTTCTCAGAAAGCTCCTTCATGGGACCATTCTAGCTCAAATTTTAAAAACAATTCAGGCTGAGGCAGACATCTGGAATGGAACATTTCAGACCATAAAAATAAGGTCTGGCTCAGTTCTAACCAACTGAAAATAGGAGATTTCAATGGCAAGAGTAGGGCAGTCTTAAATATAGGTGATGTTATTATCACCTCTACCTATAATTGGTGCCGGAAAAAGCATGAACATTGCAATGCAATCATGTTTTAAGTGTTTTTGTTTGTGCTATAGTTATGTCAAACATTTATTGTAATACTGTTATTTCCTACTATTCAACAACCTACTACGGATGGTTGAGCAGGAAATATTTCACAGTAGGATGCAATATGTCACTATCCCCTGAGTCATTGAGAAGACTGATCATATAACTTATTACAAACAATAACTCCTTTAAAAAAAATCCTGCTTCTCTTTGGACAGCAACATACTGGCAGCTGTAAATAAATCATTTTATAGTTCCTCATAAAAAATTCCTGGATAACAACATGAATTCTCACTTCAGGCCATATCCTCCATTTCCCTGGCTGAGACTCTAAGGGACATATGCTGCAAATATAGCAACTAAAATCCTAGCTTGCTAAGAAATTTATAAAAACATGAAAAATGTGACTATAAACACGAATATACAAATTTATTTATTGGGCAAATGCACAAGTCCCAGTCACAGGTCACTCATTTAGTAAATATTCCAGTGCACCAGCAAATGAGTCCATTCTGCTGAGTCACAGGATTGTTTGGCTAGTAAATCAACATGTAATCATCATTGTGTATGCTGTGGCCACATCTACACTGTACTGATGCAGATATGTTGCTGTAAGATTACTCATGTAGTTGCTCTATGCAGATGGGAGAGAGCTCTCGTTGAGATAATAAATCCACCTCCATGAGTGGCGTTAGCTATGTTGATGGGTGACACTTTTCCGCAGACATAGGACTGTGCACACTACCACTTATGCCATTGAAACTTATGTCATTCAGGGAGGTGTTTTTTCCACACCCCTGAGTGACATAAATTTTGCCAACATAAGTGGTAGTGTAGACATGGTCTATGTATTTTTATAATGGATGATTATTTCCTGTTTGAGAGGTAGGTCAGTATTTCTGTTTAGATGTACTTGTGAAGGTGGAGTATCTTACAGTGGACTAGAGCTGAAATGTATCCTTACCCTTTATGATAGTCACTATAGCATTGACAGTTTGTATTCCCCAACACAGTCTGTTCCATCTCCCATTGAAATCAGTGAGTGTTTTAAATTAACTTCAGCAGAAGCAGAGTTTCAACATATGCCTTGAAAGGCTTATGAAGGTCTGGAACTTTTAGCGTGAAAGAGTCATTGAGTAAACACTGCTTTCCCTTCTGCTGTTGCACTGTGACAGTTCGGCAGTACCGCCTCAACACAGAATTAGGGTTGGAATGCCTCTTGGCAAATTGAGAAGATATTGCATTCTGTAAGCATTAGTATGCTGGCTGAATAATTGTTTCTTAGCACTCCCAAAGATAACCCCTAAGGTGTGTGTCTCCTCACAGTTGGGAAGGAACCCCTCAGAAGTTATTTGGTATGTCTGTTCATTGCCTTAGTATGTCTGTTCTACCTTTGTGAGAAAGGAAAGCTGTTGGATAACAGCACTGCCAGCAGCAGAAAGGGAGCTGCCTCTATAATCTCCTCCTAGTAATAAACAGAAGTGGGTTCATTTGTTCATTGAACTCATTATTTAAATGTTACCCTATAATGATGCCAAGGTCAGTGTCAACTGTGATCGTTGTTCATGCAAGCTTTTGTCACATGCAGTCAACTTTAATTTGTGTAACAAAATTTTAATAATTTTCAGAGTAGCTTGCTCATTTGTATCAGAACATACTTTTTCCTCCTCTTCCTCACAAGTGCCATTTTGACTTTGCCTCCCCTTTTAGATAACAAAAAATCCAGTTCAGTTGCACCATATAAAGTATATACAGGTGGCTATCAGTCACACATGCAAAAAGTGATGAGACACATTCTATTATTTTTAACATACATTCTGAAAAAAAAAAAAAAAAAAAAAAGTAGACTTGTTGTATATAATTTCTCTTCTCAAAATCCTAGCCAAGATTTCAAAAAATGGCTTCCTAAATCTATAGCCCGCCACCTAATTAAGTCTATTAGGTAGCCATCTTTGAAAAATCTTGTCCCATACTTAGTGCATACTAATATTTTTTATTCTGAAGCTACCTGAAACTCCACAGCCACTGCTCCTTACCAACTACTTTCTCTATCAATGTACTAGTTTCTTCTAAATTCAATGCCCTAACACACGTTTTTCTTGAGACTTGAAAACCATTGGGATTGGGAAAATGTTTTGAGTGGAGTTAGATGTAGGAGAGATTCCCTTTCAAAGAGACATCAGGAGAGAAAATTCAATAATGTTTAAACTAATCAGTCCTCACAAACTGCAGGGAGGTCATTTGATTTCACTAACTTTGTTATAATGGTAAACAACGGAGACTGGGGAAAGGTGTAGTGCAATAGTGGCCCAAAAAGCTTACAATCTTGAGGAAGACAAAGGATGGGGGAAATGATTAACTCCCTCTGCCCACCTACCTCCTCCCAGAAGAAGCCCCTTGAAGCGTGAACAAAACCTTGCTTTTAAAGTTTGAAAAATATAATTTATTTTTCCATCTTCATAAGCCTCTACACTTATGTGGTTGTGTTGTCTGGGAACATGTTGAGTAGCATCTTAAAACCAGTGTGTAAGCTACAGTTAGGGGTATATTTAGCTATATTAATGTTGATTGCTTTCTTTATACTTCACTGTAATGGGTGTAGCTGGAACAGTGCTCCCTTGTGGACCTTTCAGGTGCCCTGATGTGACCTTTGTTCTCCCCAGAGGGGGAAGAAGTCTGACTCTGGTGTCTGCTCAGGTGGGCTTCAGCCCACCAGCTAATTGTCCCTTCAGTCCTAATCTGGGGAGGTTGGAATGGTTTAACCACAAAATGTTCTGAAACAAAAAGCAAACCCAGCTCAATACTAGGTCATCTGCAGTCTTGCCATGGTGTGTCCCTGCCCCTTTCCTTTGGAGTTGGTTCTCAAAGAGAGTCTCTTAGTCATGTGTTATTCACTCTTTGGGGTCTAACCACTCCTCTGCAGTGGCTGCTTCAGCTAACAGGCCCATCTCTTCGCACAACTCTACAGGCAAAAATCCCATTTGGACAGAGAGGCGGAGCTCCTTTCTGGCTAGTCAGCCATTAGTTGAACCAGGCAATTTCCTTTTATTCTCCATGCTTGGCACTGGTTGCAGGGCTGGGTGGGCTCAGAGGCTCTCCTTAATCCCTGTCAGGATCCCAACAAAGGCAGTCAGTCCCAACCATGAGAGCAAGGGCAAACCCAAGCCTGGGAGTAGCAGAGGAGTTCATAGTTGGGGGGGTTCCAGGCCAGGGTCTATACCAAGGGTCAGAGTCGAAGTCAGATGGCAAAGACCAAATCAAGCATAGGTTGAGCCAGGAATTCATAATCAAGGAGTACAAATGGTCATTGCAGCTACAGAAGACACATGCAGTTACCAGGACACTTCCTTGAACACCCCTTGGGTTTATATAGGGCAGGGATCCAATTAGCAGCCATGAGGTTTCTGCCTGTCAAACCCTTGAGGCAGAACTTCCCTTAGTCTGGTGTCCACAAAGTGTCATGGGAAGTGGACCATAACCTGGTCACAGCTACTGCTGGGTGGAAGCCTGGAGATGTTAGCTGCCTGAAAGCTCTGCCGGCCTGAGATCTGGTGATGTTGGGACTCTTTGCTCTATTTACACTTTTGTATTTCTGGAAACAGCTCCCATTTTGTGTTTTCTTTAGATGCAGGCTGTTAAAGAGGAGATACAAGCTTTGCTCTTAAAACTTTTCTTCTCCCCCTCCCTGCCCTTTAATTAAAAATAAAACATTCAGGCTGAAACTATATATGCATTCTTTTGGTATGGAAAGAACTTTTAGGGCAAGTATTTTGGCATGCACCCCACACCCTCAAACCACAAACCCTTGAAACGGAGTCAGAGAAAGGTAAGGAAGTAGAGGCCTTCCATAGGCATTTAAGTTATTGCAACTACATTAATTTACATCAGCTGATGATCTGTCCCAAAATGTTTAGAAATATTTGCCTAAGGGTATCAGCTAGGAGACCTTAACAACAATTTTCAGCTTCTTCTGAATCCCTTACAGGATTGTTCTGTTGACTTCCATGGACCCACACAGCTGTCAGCTCTGAATCTAGCTATTTACTGAACCTCTTTGCTATATTTTATAATCCTGCAAGGAGCATTGGGAGGGAAGCTTTGGTTATCCCGGAAGGGTACATTGGCTATGAAACAGGACGATGGAAGTCCCCATTAAAATGTTAGTCGGGCCTTATCTACACTAGCACTTATGCTAGCAAAAGCTTTGTCACTCAGGGGCATGAATAAAACCCCCCTGCCCAAGTGAAATAAGTATTGCCAGCATAAGCACTTGTGTGGACAGTGCTCCCGTCAACATAACGCAGCTACACAAGCACTCTAACAGCACAGCTATACTAATAGAGCTGTACTGATGTAAATAAGTTACAGTAGAACCTCAGAGGGAATGGAGGTTGTTCATAACTCTGAAATGTTCCAAACTCTGAACAAAACTTTATGGTTGTTCTTTCAAAAAAGTTTACAGCTGAACATTAACTTAATACAGCTTTGAATCACCACTATGCAGAAGAAAAACACTGCTTTCCCTTTATTTTTTTAGTGGCTTACATTTAACAGTACTGTACTGTATTTGCTTTTTATTTTTTTTTCTCTGTGACTGCCTGATTGTGTACTTCTGGTTCCAAATGAGGTGTGTGGTTGACTGGTCAGTTCGTAACTCTGGTGTTTGTAACTCTGAGGTTCTACTGTACTTGGATTTGGAAATCTGTCTTAACTAATGAGGGAAAAACAGAGGCAGAGATCAATTAGATATGATCTGTAAAATTTTGATCCAGTTCAGCTTCGACTCCTGGGAGCTGTATAGAAATCAAAGGAATGTATTGTTTTATGTTCCAAGTCTCACTGCCTTCCCTTCTTCACCTAAGATTTCCTGATCTGACCAAACCAGGGACCAGATGAGAGGCTAGCTGCTGACAAGAAGATTCAGAAGCAAAGATACAGAAACATTTGTGTATGGATTGAAACATGGCAATATTCATTCTAATTCTGCTTAGGCAATTCAAGAACTCAGGAAGCATGCTACAATACAAGAGATTCTAAATGGCTCTGAAGATTAGAGGAAGAAGTCTATGCATGTGTGTATATGATGAAATACAGGAGGATGAATGATGAGATATGAGCTGGTACGCAGTAGTGATAAATACTATGATCTGTGCTATACAGGATGTCAGACCACAGTATCGCTATGGACTCTTCTGCCTTTGCAATCTATGAAATCATCTGAATATATATAAGCAGAAAGAAAAGTCTTCAGAAAGTCTAGAAAGAAAGGATGCTTTAATAATTTCCCTAAATTTAAAAGGGATTTAAATCAGTTAAAATACATATAAATGGGATTTTCTATTTATTATTTGTATTAATTTAATATGTAGTACTTGTACATTAAATAGTTATGTAACACTCTTTGAAAGTGACTGGGAGCTAATATAAAGTTCAAGGTTAAACACTCTAGCCTTAAGTTTGACTCTGTATAACTCTTTCTGAAAAGTTCTGGAAAAATCTGTAGCCTCTGATTTAGCAGAACTAAAAGTACAGGAAGGAGAGTGTAATAGTAGTAATCATAGAATATTAGGGTTGCAAGGGACCTCAGGAGGTCATCTAGTCCAACCTCCTGCTCAAAGCAGGACCAACCTCAACTAAATTATCCCAGCCAGGGCTTTGTCAAGTAGGCCTTAAAAACCTTTAAAAAAGGATGGAGATTCCAGCACCTCCCTACATAACCTATTCTAATTCTTTACAACCCTCTTAGTGAAAAACGTTTTCCTAATATCCAACCTAGACCTCTCCCACTGCAACTTGCTCCTTGTTCCGTCATTTGCCACCACTGAAAACAGCCTAGCTCCATCCTCTCTGGAACCCTTTTTCAGGTAGTTAAAGGCCACTATCAAATCCCTTCCTCAGTCTTCTCTTCTGCAGACTAAACAAGCCTAGTTCTCTCAGCCTCTCTTCATAAATAATGTGCTCCAGCCCCCTAATCATTCTTGTTGCTCTCTGCTGGACTCTCTCCAATTTGTCCACATCCTTTCTGTAGTGGGGGGCCCAAAACTGGAAACAATACTCCAAAGGTGGCCTCACCAATGCCAAATAGAAGGGAATAATCACTTCCCTTGATCTGCTGGCAATGCTCCTACTAATGCAGCCCAATATGCCATTAGCCTTCTTGGCAATAACAGCACACTATTGACTCATATCCATCTTCTTATCCATTGTCACCTCGAGGTCATTTTCTGCAGAACTGCAGCCTAGCCAGCTGGTCCCCAGTCTGTAGCAGTGCATGGGATTCTTCCATCCTAAGTGCAGGACTCTGCACTGTCCTTCGTTGAACCTCATCAGATTTCTTTTGGACCAATCCTCCAATTTGTCTAGTGTCACTCTGTATCCGATCCCTACCCTCCAGAGTATCTACCACTCTCCCCAGCATAGTGTCATCTGCAAAGGTGACTGAGGGTCCATCTTCTAGATCATTAATGAAGATGTTAAACAAACCTGGCTCCAGGACCAACCCCTGGGATACTCCACTTGCTACTGGCTGCCAGCTAGACATCAAGCCTTTGATCACTAACTGTTGAGCCCGAGGATCTAGCCAGATTTCTATCCGCCTTATAGTCCATTCATCCAACCCATACTACTTTAACTTGCTGGCAAAAATACTGTGGGAGACCGTATCAAAAGCTTTGCTAAAGTCATGATGTATCACGTCCACCACTTCCCCCCCTTCCACAGAGCCAGTTATCTCATCAGAGAACCAAGTTGGTCGGGTATGACTTGCCCTTGGTGAATCCATGATGACTGTTCCTGATAACCTTCCTCTCTTCCAAGTTCCTTCATGACCTCTTCCATGATTTTTCTGGGAACTGAGGTGAGGTTGTCTGGTCTGTACTCCCCAGATCCTCCTCCTTCCCTTTTTGGAAGATATACAAAATGTTTGCCTTTTTCCAGTCATATGGGATCTCCCCCAGTTGCCATAAGTTTTCAAAAATAATGGCCAATGGTTCTGCAATCACATCAGCCAACTCCCTCAGCATCCTCGGATGCATTGCATCCGGCCCCATGGACTTGTGCTTGTCCAGCTTTTCTAAATAGTCCTGAACCTGTTCTTTCACCACTGAGGGGGGCTCACCTCCACCCCATTCTGTGCTGCCCAGTGCAATAGTCTGGGACCTGACCTTATCTGTGAAGACAGGAGGAAAAAAGCATTGACTACTTCAGGTTTTTCCACATCATCTGTCACTAGGTAGTCTCCCTCATTCAGTAAGGGGCCCACACTTTTCCTGACCTCCTTCTTGTTGCTAACATACCTGTAGAAACTTTTCTTGTTACCCTTTACGTCCCTTGTTAGCTGCAACTCCAGTTGTCTTCTTGATTTCACTCCTGCATGCTCGAGCAGTATTTTTATACTCCTCCCTTGTCATCTGACCAAACTTCCACTTTTTGTAAGCTTCCTTTTTGTGTTCAATCTCACCAAAGATTTCTTTGTTAAGCCAAGCTTGTCATCTGCTATATTTGCTATCCTTTCTGCATATCAGGATAGTTTGTTCCTGCGCCCTCAATAAAGTTTCTTTAAAATACAGACAGCTATCTTGGACTCCTTTCCCCCTCATATTAGCCTCCTATGGGATCCTGCCCATCAGCTCCCTGAGGGAGTCAGTCTGCTTTTCTGAAGTCCCAGGGTCTGGATTCTTTCTTCCTTTTGTCAGGATCCTGAAATCATGATCTCATGGTCACTGCTGCCCAGGTTGCCACCCATGTCTACTTCCCCTACCAAGTCTTCCCTGTTTGTGAGCAGCAGGTCAAGAGAAGATTGGTTCCTAGTAGGTTCCTCCAGCACTTGCACTAGGAAGTTGTCTGCAACATGCTCCAAAAACTTCCTGGATAGTCTGTGCACTGCTGTATTGCTCTCCCAGCAGAAGTCAGGGTGATTGAAGTCCCCCATGGGAACCAAGTCCTGTGATGTGGAAACTTTCATTAGTTGTCTGAAGAAAGCCTCGTCTACCTCATCCTCCTGGTCTATAACAGACACCCACCATGACATCACCTTTGTTGCTCTCACCTCTAAACTGAGCCCAGAGATTCTCAACAGGCTTTTTCTCCAGTTTCATACTGGAGCTCTGAGCCATGATATTGCTCTCTTACATACAGTTCAAATCCTTCACCTTTTCCCCCTGCCTATCATTTCTGAACAGTTTATACACATCCATGACAGTGCTCCAGACATGTGAGTTACCCCACCAAGTCTCAGTTGGTACAATATGTCTATATCCCAGTTACTACTACACAAAAAAGAAGGCAGAGATTGGTCCCAGCCAAACCCTAGATCCAAACACTTGCTGAACTGAAATAGTGGAACTAAACTGAATCACTAGCTCCTACTGCTAGTATAGGTTGAACCAAAAATCAATAAGTAAATATGCCTGAACTCTGTGGCTCAGGCCAATTTCTGCATCAGATTAGAAATTCAGACACACGAGGGGCAGTGGCACCCTACTAATAAGACTACTCATTTCTGACATCTAATGAGGAAAGTCCTGTTGCAAATCAGTGACCATGTATGAACTTCCATGGATCTTGGAGTGTCAGAGCAACAGCTGAGACAGAGCTCAGATATTTCTGCCTCAGAAGTACAGCCTGTAGGAGAATTGTTAGCAGTGCTGGGCTTCTGATGGCCAGTATTGATTCTAACCAGTAAAGTTGAATGTGTTTACACCTGGTTTGATATGCACACAATTAACAGAGTAGTTGCTACATAAAAGTAATTCAGACCAGTTCAAAACAGGAGCCCTTGGAGCATCTGAAACTATAATAGCCACAAATAGTTTATTTAAAATTGTGTTGGTTGGAATTGCCTCAAAAAATGCACATCCTGCTATTGTGACAATTGTTAATTAGACAGGAGTTCAAGCTGCAAACACATCTAATCCAGATTTGGATATAAAATACCCCATGTTGAAAGGTATTTGCATCCAGAATTTTGGTTTGACTCATCCTCGCTGCAAGGAGTTGTACGGATAGGAGAGAACGTTTTATGCCAACATTCATCTAATACCCTTAGTGCTAAGAAAACCAGAGAAATAGTTCACTGCATCTCCATCAGCAAAGTGACAATAAAGAAATACAGCAATCATTCCTAGTATGAAAACGTTATCACTCAGCCGCCACCTGTAATTAATGGTTGCTGCCGTCCCCTATGGTGCAGAACACCAGGCACTAAAATTTACAGTGACATACTACTATACTATTCATTTTCAAAGCATTACAGATGTTTGCTTATGGGCTGATGTGTATCTTACATACAGTTTGCAACCACAAAAAGCTATTCTTATGTAAGAGGGATAATACCACATTTTATTCAAGGAAGCCAGGTTAGTGTGAATTTTGAAAGTATGGTATCTGTCTATTTCAACTCCAGAAGCCCCATTATCGATGTTCAAAGAATGTAACTGCAGCATGTTGCACAAGTTGAAAGCAATGTTGATTGTATAAGACAGGTTTGGATTGCTTTAACTGAATGGGGAAATCTTGGTCCCCACCAAAAAAAACCCGGAAAAATTGTATAGTCCATGCTGCCGCATTTGAACTCCTATTTCTAGTCATGCTAGCGCAGCTAGGTCTATCCAAATTGCAGTCGCACCTCGGATTTCAGTGTAGACCTGCCTTGATTCAGAATCTGTACCTGAAGGAATAGTTCTATGGGGCTCTCATAGTGGAGATGGGCAGACCCAAGTTAAGACAAGCCCAAACAGGTAATTGCTGAAACAACTATTGTGAATATTTTATAGTAAATAAGGGAGGCTGAAAAATAAATAAACTAACTATTGTGAGTATGTTATTGTAGACAAATGGGGAAGAAACACCCTGAATTCAGAAGCTTGCCTTATGCAATCTGTGAACAACTGGTCTTTACATTCAAGTAGTACGGATGTTAATAGCTAGGAATGATGCATATAAACTTTGTGATATGTGATGTAAATTGGAATTGTGGTATCACCTGGTACCTAAGTCCCGTGTTTGGGCCTGGCCAGAGTGGACAAAGAGCTGTTACAGGTCTAATAAAATAACCTGAGTGGCGATCTGGAGTCAAATTGAGTTTGTTGAATCCCAGAGACCTGAATGAAGTGTTCTCCCTGAATTGTACAAGGTGTTCTGGATAAGCTCGGTGGAAAGGTCTCAGAGGGAATCCCAAAAGCAGCCATATGGTGTAATTTAACATCATGGTTAATAAAAATCTATATTATCAAATTGTGAATGTTGTTCAACAGTCCCACATATATCTGAGAAACTGTAGTCAGAGCTTGATTGCACTGAGACCAAGAGGAACATGACAGGGCTCTTATTTGTTGATGGGAAATTCAAGCAATTTACACACACAGATTAATTATGAGACTGTGATAAGGAAAACACACAAAGTTGAAGCAAGCAAACAAGCTGTTTAATCAGGATATCATAAGCTGCCTTCCATATTATTTGCTATTGACAACATCTGTAACTGTGAAATATATTTCTCTTGCAACTACCTGGCAAGGTGTTCTCTAGGAGTGAGCAATTATAATTTTAATATTTTATTTTCCTGACTTCCTGTTTGGAATGAATAGCCTGAAGTATTATAGTTGGGTTGGGGGCATTTAAGAATTGAGCAACAGAGATTTGTGCAATAGATATTTGAACAATAGGAAAGAGAAACATTGCTTTATTCTCCAATTAATCTGCTAGTCACGTTAGAATGGATATTTGAAAATGGTACAACAAAGGGAGTAAATATAACTGGGGATACTAAAAATAACTGTGTATATCTATAATAATCCTATTACTATACGTTTTGTTACCCCAATTTGGCATATATATGGTATAAGACGCTCATATGGAGGCGCTCAGGCAGATGTTATGAGTTAGCCTCTTTCGGTGAGCAATGAGGTTAAAAACAACCCCCTGTATTCCATTGACTACCACTTACTTCATGTATTTACTTCATTTTATTTTTTAATAAAATGTTATTTTATGTATAGATTTTCCAAACATCCCAGATTTACTCAGAAACATTTTTCTAGATTAATTCAGACTTTGAATGAATATTAGTGGGGCGCAAAAATGTAAAAAAAGTCAAAATGAAAACTGTTCTAAATTAAAAGTACATTATTAGAATGAGGGATTTTTTTTTAAATTTGAAAGCATAGAAATTCAAAGATAAATTTAAAAAATAGTCAGGAAATTCTAGATTAGATAAAGTTCCACAAAGAACCTTCACTCTGACCTCTTCTCAAAATCTACACTCTGTCAATCCACCACTAATCTTTATAGACTAAACAGTCCTGAGTTAGATTTTCAAATGCCCTTAAGTCACATAGGAGCCTAAGTCCTATAGACATCTTTGAAAATTTTGCCGTACACTCCTGAATCACTTAGATACTTGAAAATATTATCCCATATCTCATCTAGAGTTTCAATATTGTCCACAAACCATCAACCACATACTGTAAAGATTACAATAAAAGCATTGTAGTGACCTGTGGTCATCCCTTCCCATCAAGCGTGGAGGGAGGCCATTCTGCCTTATCTCATATAGCAGATAGTCAATCATTAGGCCTCAGGCTCCTTAGATGAGGCTGTGCACCACACAATCTGTAGCCTCAGCCTCCTGGTGGGGCAGACAGTAATCTACACATTCTTGGGTTCTGAGCCTCTGGGAGGGACAAAGAAAGAGGTAGTCTTTAGCCCAGCCTTCTGGCTAGGACAGACAGCAAACACAGGCCTTCAAGTGTAGGGCAAGTAGGCTGCCACCACCAGGGTGAGGTCAGCAGCAGAGGTTAGGGACCACCCTATTCCACCATGTCAGAGCCCAGAGCCCTAATAGTGGTGGGTGGGCTTGCCACTGGCTCAGTGGGGATCCTAACTCATATTCCAACAGCACAACCAATCTAATGGCTGGTTTACCTGGGCTACTTCCTACCACAATTCATTGTTATTACTCTCTTGTCGGTGAGTCCTCAACCTCCTCTGGGTGAACAGTGGATGGCAGTCCTAACAGCTCTCCTCCACAGTGTCTCCTCTGGGGTCAAGGTGCTACACAACTTGGTAGTGAGGCTGGAGTTCTGCAGCGGGTCAGGGACATCTGCCTCCTTCCGTACGTCTCATCCAACTGAACTGGAGGGCCTCCCTCTTATATTTCCTATCCCACCCCTCCGCTTCCGGCACACGGAGTGGGGCTAGCTTGGCTCCACCCACCAGGGAGCATGGGGCAGTTCCTCCCCATCAAACTCAGAGGAAGGCCACTCTCACTACATGTATTAGAACTACTTCCTTGTTGGAGTAGCATGATTTGGGCTCTGATCCATACTGGAAATAACTTCAAAAGTAATAATACAGATATAGAAGAGATATACAAGCTACCACTCCCTCATATATGGGCTCCCAACCTGAAACATAGACTCTTATTTTAATGCCTATTGGGAACAGGAAACACTAGCTTCTCAGTTGTCTCATAGCTACTATCCAATATTTGAAATGCTCAATGTACTGTCCAAAACAGATTGATTAGAACACACCAGTTTCTACATTTATAACCTCCTGATATTATTCAGAATGTGCACCTCCTAAAACACCTGAATCTAATCTAATCTAAAATAGTTTTTCAGTGGAGAGAGGCACAATTCCTACCAGTGTTCCTTTACACCCCTTTTTGGAATGTAACATCATACATATATGTATACATAGCAGGTCATTCACTGCCCTCACCTCCATCCCTAGTTAGAAGTATTTTTAAAAAGAGAAACACCTTCTTATACACATATGCATACCTTATTGAATAACCTGCAACTTTCCCCAAATTCCTCCTCTGATGATAGGCCACAGTATGCAGTTTCAGGAGGAAAGGAGGTAGTGATTTTTTTTTGTCGGTTTGTTTGTTTCTTTGAAGAAAGTTGGCGCAAGGAATTTGATACTGGGTATTTAACGCTTTAAACTATGTAGTTTCAGCTGTGCTTCTGTAATGTGCGACTTTTCTTTAGAGGTCACATTGCTCATAAAATGTAAGTAAAAGATGTTCTAAACAACCATCTAAAAACCACTTTTTTTTTTGGTAATATTCATTTTTCCCTGTTATCAAGTCTTGTCCTTTATAACTGGCAGCTACAGAGCTCCTGAAATTTCTGCCTTGATAACCTTCAAAGGAAGACAGCTTTCCTCTCCAGATTTAGTATTTTACCTTCTTTCTCAGTTTTCTGTTTCTTTCTGTGACAAGAAGGTATTTTATATAGATCTCACTACAAAACCAGGGTAAGCAAAAGAAATTGTCATACCAATGTCTGCTTGCAGACAGATAACCTTTTTATGCACATCCTCTGAGTATGTAGGTTTTTTATTCTCCTCAGCAGGACTCATACAAATAACACCTGCAAGCAGAAGTGAAGATTCAGCTGAAGATGAAAGAGTGATGCTTAATTCTTGAGGTCTCCTGCCTATTTCCATGCACTGTAACATCGAGGCATTAGAAATTTCACAGAGGCTTTGTTCTAAGAGCCATATATTCAATCAAAAAGTCCCTCCGAATCTTGCATGTAAAAAGTATTTGTTCTTTTCATAGAACGTGAATTCTGTAACATTCATTTATGTAACCATCTCTTTGTATAAAGCGATGCCCTTTTATACGGCACTCAGAACCAATGCTTTCAAAATCTGGCACACTCAGTAAGCACTCTAAAGCAATCAATAGATTAGTAAATGTTCTACTTAATTGCATATGCTTTAGTCTTCTCACACAAGGTGGTATAGATTAAGGGGGTGGAGTGAATAAATACTTCATTAGCTTACTACCATTTAGCTCCCCTTGTTTAAGATAATTAAACTCAAGGTCTTGGAAACAAAATAAGTGGATTCTGGTCTTGTTCCTAAGTCAAAGAAGACAGAGTAAAACCATTTAGAAGGCAAGAGAGAATGTGATTAGATACATTATCTTTTGACATGTACCTAACAACTAATGGCATTGACCACTTTATCAAAAATGCCAACACTTCCTGTTCTGAACATAGCATAAAGTCAGTCATCGCTGAAGGAGTGATTTTTGTTACATCAGTTTGTCACATCTTTGAATACTTCAAACAATTTTGTGCTGGTGGCAGAACGTTTATTTCAGATAAACCTTCAGCACAAACCATATCTTCACCTTTTAAGCTCTTCATGGCCTATACACATTAACTATCATCACATAGATGGTATTGAGATGTTAACTCCCACTGTGCAGGGGCATTTTAGCAATCAGTCAGGTGTCCAAGCCATTGCCAATTATTGGCATGGACTACCAATTATCCTGCTTGCTGCTTTTAACCATTTTCAGGCCTTTGCAGGAACTTAGCATAACTAGGCAAAGTAGGAGGGGGAAGTAGACAACGGACACATAAAATGAGCTTGACTCTGAGCATTGTCTCTCTCTGAATATGCTGGGACAGATGACTGCAAAAAACAGGAAGCCTGGATATATTTTAGAACTGTAGTGATGGGGAAATCTAACTACTAAATTAACAACTCCAGATTGCTTGCTTAACAATTTTTTGATGTGACCTGTCTGTAACCTTTGCTTCTGCCCAGTGATTAATTTTGTTTGGTCAGCTATGTAAACTTATCTTGATTGACATGTTTTTGTAACTTTTGGGGTATAAAAAGGAGGTAGTGAGTTTGAGTCAGCAGATCACTTTGTGGACACATTGAACAATCTCCAGGCACAGATGGAAGGACCGACCATCCGAAAAATCTGTGACAATCACCCAAAGATTGCCTCAGACTTGTAGGGGTAACTATCAAGTACCTTGATTTCTGGGATGTTCTAATACCTATTGTATGTGTTTAAACTAATAAACTCAAACATAGGCAATAGAAATTCCAATGGGAATTGCTTGAGGCAGGAAAAGTAAAGCTTTGAAGTTAAAGCATTTGGTTTGGATTGGTCTTTTTGCTAACCATACAGACAGACAGATTGGCTATGTTTCCTTGGTACATGGCCTGATACAAACTCAGAGACTAAAAATTATTGGGTTAAGGAACCCTGGATAACACCACCTCTTCACCAACATCAGCCTTCATTGCCCAATAGTCAATTTTCCATCAAGCACCTTTGCACTTTCTCCCTTCTTTCCTCTTAAGCATGGAAAGAGATATCTGTAAAAATCTGGAAAGCCATCTGATTGTCCTCTTTCAAATCACATCTTAACACTCTCCTCTGCTACAATGCCTACACATCAGTACAATGGGACTCAGCTTTCTAGATGCTACTGCAATACGGATAATAATTAGTACTAATTTCTACTTATAAAGAAGATTAAATATATATATTTAAATTGCTGATAAATAATTCATGAGAAGAGGATAAACTTGATTAAGGAATTTGAAAAATTCACTGGCAATTAAATCAAGATTGGATTTTTGTTTAAAAATATGCTCTAGTCTAGGAACTATTTTTGGGGAAGTTCTGTGGTCTGTGTTATACAGGAGGTCAGACTCAATGGTCCATTCTGGCCTTGGAATTTATGAATGAGCATAGATTTTAAAACATGTTTGATGAAAATTCTCAGTAACGTCTGTGTAATTTTCACAAAGCAGAGTGCAGCAGCTTTTCATACAGTTTGAAGACCCTGAGCTTTGGGCCCTTATAAGCATGTAATTCCTTCTGATGCCAGTGCCTTATGATTCACCTTGCTGGACAAACATGGCAAGTTACTCTGTGGAAGGGAATAAACCAATCGGTTCACACTGCATAAAATAACTCTGTTATTTAAGTTTTGAAAGAATAAGTTCTACTTTGTGCCTTGGAATTAAGAAACATAGCTTGCACTCAAGTCAACAAGAAGGAAATACATCCCAGAGTGAAATTTAAAAGTGTTTTGGCTCAGACAGAACATTTCAATAAAAATGTGTTTTGATTTCAACTTTTTAATATAAAATAAAATTTGAAATGAAAAGTAATTTGAAAAACATTCTGTTATGAAAAATGTAAAAATGGACATTTGTTTCCTAAGTGTCACGTTGCCTATATTGACATGCTTCCACAGAAAGTTTAGATTTTGATGAAATGGCATTTTCATGGAAAATCTTTCCACTGAAAAAAATTTGACCAGCTCAACTCTTTTTATTGTAAAATATTTGAGAAAGGAAAGACTGGTACACTGTGGGTGATGCTGTCAGATAAAAATAATAATAATTGGGTTTGTACAATGCACAATGGGGTTCTGGTTCATGACTATGTTTCCTAAACACTATGGTAAAAATAAAATAAAAATATTTGAACCGAGATGGGGAGAGAGAAGGCCTGATTCTCCAATGTCTACCACATTGTGCAGTCTTACACGAGTGAAAAGTGAGAACTAAGTCAGAACTGTAGCATTTTGCACTTGCGTAAATGACTACAACAAGATGCATGGCCACGAAGAATTGGGCCTATTATGTTTTTCACCTAGAAGCATTCCAAAAAGCCACTTCTGGGGTAAAATGTCTCTGCTCTGTCTCTTTCAACTTCCCTGGTTTTGCTCTGCTCTGCCAAGCCCCACGTCTAGCTAACCATTCCAATTCCTCCTCCCACTCTGATATCCATGTGATCCCCTATGCCTGGAACACTTTTCTTCTCTTGGCCGACCATTTCTCCAAGTTCTCTGCTCAAATTCCACCCAAAGCATGTTTTATCTATGAAAAGAGTAAAGACAGGTTGTCTAAAAATAAATAAATAACTTTGTGCTTCTATGTGATGTCTTCACCCACTGATCACCAGATGTACTAACTGTAGATACCATGTTTAGACTGCAAGGTCTTTAAGGTCAGGACTGTTCTCTTTTCTGTACAACACCAAGCACAGTATCTGTGCTCAGCAATTAATATGAGTAGTAAACTTGGCAGAGTAAATATATTCAACCCTGGATGGACAGGTTCTCCAGTTTTAGCATATTTGAGTATTTTCTGAATGCATGATATAAATGGTTTCTCAGTTTAGGCTGAGCACACATCATGAAACCGGCTTTGTGCATCACTGACCTTGCATTGTACACATCATGGAATTTGTGTTTAGTGTTGATCATGGAGCTCGTCACAGATGTGTTTGTTTGCACAGTGTGGAGTAGACGTTGCCCTTTGTGCATTTATTATGGAATGTACATTGCATGCAAGTCATCAACCATGAATTGTGACATGGAATATGTCTTGCATGTTTGTGGGGTTGTGGCCAAATTCCATTTTGGATAATTACATTTCTTTTTCCTGTACTCACTAGCCTTCTTGTTTTGTCCTACTTTTTATAAGTACTGTCTTTCTTTTGGTTGTCATTCAAACTTAAAAACATTCCATTTATCCAGTTTACATTTATATTCCATACTATTGACGTTCAGCATTTCTGCTAAAACCCTAACTTCTAACCTCAGTTTCAGTAACATTATATTCTTGTTTATGTGCATTCTACCACAACAATGTCCTCTACTGTTAATAGGGATTCCTATCTTCATGGTAATTTATTTGGTATTTATTCTTGAACTACTGGGTTACTAAATAATCTTGATTAATAATAATAATGAATAAGTAAAACTTAGTGACAAATCACCTATTGCATTCAGTGTGATATTGCCCATCCCATAACTAGTAATGATGTTAGACATGTATGTGTTTTTGTTTACTTCTTACTGGATGCACCTGCTTTGATTTGTTCTTTATTTTATGATTGAAGTTGTGTTCATAGCTAAAAAGAACAATTTGTTGTGTATAATTTTTGCAATAATTCCCCTTTTTCATTCTATTCAGCTACATTCAAGAATCTAATAATTCCCACTGTATAAAACGTATGCACCTGCTGTGTTCACCCATTACTAACAGATACTCCATCTTATTTTCTTTATAACAACATTTAGGTTTTGTTTGCTGTGCTTCTGTATTATGCAAATAAATACATATAGTTCTTTTAGCATGTAGGTTGAATACAAATTACATCCCTGCCCTTGAACTCAATTCATGTCCTCATAAAATCTGCTTAAGAAATACAGCATAGACATTAGCTGAAAGGAAAAAAAAATGGGAAAATAATGTCTTGGGAATGGAGGAATGAATTCTTTTTTCTTAGAAAGCCTGTTGTCTTAGAGATTTATTTTTATGTCCAATGAAATAGAATATTTTGTGTTTGGAGAAGACAAGCTGTAACTTTCTGCATGTTTTATTTATAAATATATTGTCCTTTTTCTTGTTGCCTTCTTTTTAGTAACATACTGTATCATCACTCAGGAATGTTCAATGAATCAAGAGCATGAAAACATTTGCATCTTTAATTGCATTGTTTTTTGCACAGCCGTTCAAATAAAAAAAGCCTCATAAGAGAATCAAGGCAACCAGACTAGCTGTTTAATTCTTAATGACTATTGTCAGATTTAGCATGCTGCATCCCAAAAGGGTGACAGCCCTTTAACTGATTATTCTGGCTCCCTGCCAAATTGCAATAAAACTATTGGGGAATGGAAGTAGAAAATGTGCTCTTATGCTTTCCCCTAACTCATCAAGCTCTAACGCCTACAGCCGCTACGCTGCTTCCTCTTTGTGTCTCACCCTGGTGTTAGCACTGATATAAATTGGTGCCATTGACAATTCAACAAAATTATTTCAATTTGCTGCTAATCAACCAGCCATTAGTATGAAGTGACAAGCACTTTTATGATGGATGCAATGACTTAAGTTTGGGAAGCAGGGAATTTTGATAGTATACATATTGATAGGTATTTACCTATACAACCTCAAGATCACTATGGATGAGTGGAATTAATTCTCTCATGGCACACAACAGATAGAGACCAGAAATTTAACCAAAAGAATTAAATAAACTCAATGTCAGAAGCACACCATGCATTTTAGTTTAAGCTATTGTACTAAACAACAAGAAGAATCTGCTTTCTCAGGCCCTCATTAAGCATTAAGAGCAGACAGAGTGGCTCCCAGTTCTCCTTCCAGGCTTTTCATAGCTAGTGGAGGATAACATCATTTAACAAATAGCTCTGTTCCTGTTTATATATTTAGGCAGAAGCTGAGCAAAAACTATTTTTTAATGCAGACCATTTTTATATAAGGCCAGCCCTTTTATAATCAAAGAATTCAAGTCCTTTAGTTGTTTCTGTGGTATTAAGAAGGTTGGAGCCTCTAAGAACAGCGTGTGTGTGTGTAAGTTTGTCTTGAAGTAAACTGAGGCAAAAGTGGTTGCCTGTCTCTGAAGGCAGCAAATCTCTTGGAGATTTAAAGTTGCAGTATACACAAAACAAAGTCTAATAGATATTTAAAACACAGACACACACAAAATCATTTCAAAGCAAATTCAGGTTGCTCAACTGACAATGTGTAGCTATCTATCTATCACATCACTCAAAAAATTCCAAGCATTTCAAAATAAAAGCAAAAACAATAATTAAGGATGTAACAGGTCTTAAACTTCTCATATCATAAGCACATTGGCTAAATTTTTTCAAACCTGGATGCCTAAAAATTAGGCTCCTAAATCAATGTTGTGTTCTAAATAAAAGGGTTGTAAAATAACAGGAAGAGGACTTAAGCCCCAAACTCTCCACAGCAAAAAACAACAACAACTTTGATTACAGCCTGTTTTTTTTCTAATATTCCCTGTACACAAGTTTTCAAGGAGATTTAACTTTGTGCACATTTTCAAGGTGTAGTAATAAGCTTTTTAGCAAGAGGTAAACACAGAAATCTTAGGCAAAAGTCAATGTTTTAAATTAGAGGAATTATTTTATAATCTGTATCTTAAACAAAAAAATGAATTTTCTTCCAACTGGGCAGAAACATTGTCCTTTTCCCTTCATAGTAAATGAAACAATTTCTAAGACCAATGTATTTTACAAGCCAACATTACAGTACTACTAAATCAGAACTTTATAATGGAAGCTAGCTGCAAATCATGGCCTTGATTCTTGCTCCTTCCTCCCTGTGCTCAGCAAATGAATGGGGGGAGAGATGCGAAAGATGGCTGGGAGTCACATTTTACTCTTCATATTCTGGGGCCATCAGGGGCATGCATGGCTTCATGGTTAATCTAATTTACACCTGGGTTCCCAAGGCTATGAGTCATGAGAATCAGACAATAGCAGAAGTGTAGAATAGCCCCCCTTTCTGACTCACCTGGACATGCTGAGGGCTGGCAGAGGGCAACACCACACACAGGTGGGACTGATTGGGAATAATTCTTGGCCCCTTTATGCTGTCAAGGACCCATAGAAGAATTGAAAATCAGCTCCTCTACCACCACTATACAGCTCACTGTACCACAGAAACTGAGTCTGTTTTATGGTTAAATAATGTTCTGTTTCTCATCATTTCCATGTGCCTTTTCAGTTTCTGATTTCAGCTGGTACTGAGAGCTGATTTAGCCACATACCCTGAGAGTGGCTGTTTTTGCAGTATTTCTGGGCATCCCCAAACCAAGAGGATCTGGAAGTCTTATGTGAGAAGATAATCTCATAATATGTCTACCCTAACTTCTTGACCACAAAGGTTTGTGAATAGGGATGCTTCAGATTCAGAAGTTTGGATTCCAAACTCTTTGATGGTTGCCCTTCACTAGCTTTTATACAATATGAAGATTTTCTACTTTAATTCTAATGGCACTATTGTCACGCTGTTTTCATGGGTTTCTAAAAATATATTTAATTCATATGACTGTTTAGTTAGTAAATACTTAAATGCTTTGCTCTCAGACATCTGCCTTTCTGAAAATTTCTGTCAACTTTTCTCTGGGCTATTTGGGAGATCTTATGCTGACAAAGAACCTTAAAAAAGCCTGTGGAAATTTAAAGCTTTAATAAGTGGTTTTTCATGAACATTTTAGATTATGTTTTGGAATAAAAGAGAGACTGTAGTTCAACAGGGAGTGGCGTTATGTAAACCGACAACACTGACCCCACTATGCTCTCACTACAGTATGTACTTGTGGTTTTATTAGTCTGGAAGGACAGTGAAATATATATATAGTTGTGTGTGTATATGTATTCCTTTGATCTATGTACAGAATATCGATCTACATTATAACCTTCATCTGTAATCTAACATTTATTCGCTGAGAGTAGGAACCATTTTCAAGTTCCTCATTCTAAGTCATATATTGGTGCTAGTTTAGTAGTAGTGCTTAACTATTTGCGGCAAATATATTGCAGAATCTTTATTAAGCCCATCTGTTCAAATGGCTATTTCTTTCTCCCTTTGAGAAGTCGCTGTTTTAATAAAGTCATTGTTGGGAGTGAAGAACAGTAAGCGAATGAAATCAAATGTTTAAATGAAACATTTCTTTCATAGTGTTTACATTTTTCAATCAAAATTCAAAATAATTTTAAAACCAAGAAGTACTATATAATGATTAGATACAGAAATCTATACCCAGCAATTTTTAAACAAGTTGTTGAAAATATGGCATCTGAGAGCTACATACACATGTAAGAGACTAGAATTAGGAAATTTGTAGAGGACTGCTTCATTTTATTACTATTTAGCCAAATTAGGTTAATTAAAAGTGTACTTTATGTAGTTTTGGAAAAAAATTAGCAATTTTTAAAAAAAGTAGAATTAGAGAATCGAGTCCATTCCTTCTATAGAGATATAGATTTCTGCTTTTCCAGATTTAGCTAAGTATGAAAATACCCCTTTTGTTCATAGCCAGATAGTCAGCAACAGCTATAGGGTCACATCTTGCTTTCTTACTCAGATTACTTGAGTCATCAAGTGAATAATAATTGCAGTGGCTATTTACATGAATGAGGTTTATTGATGGAAGTGAGGGTTACAGGATAGGATATTTTACTGCCTCTTCCTATACTGCAGCTACTTCTGCTCCTCAAGGATCCAATCCCAGAAAACTGTATTGAATTAATCCTTTCTCACATTAACATACTCAATAAAGTCAACAAGGAGTTGTTCATAAGGGGGAAAATGCTGAGGTTCTTTCTCAGCAATAGCCAAGGGGCTGAGAAAAAGAATAAATAAAAAACATTGGTCCTGGACTAAACATAAGGAAATCCAGTGCAAATACATAAAAGAAAGATAAAATAAGAAGGAAACATAAAAGTGACTTACCATTTGGGAAAGACAGGTGCACCCAACAGCAAATTTACAAAATGGCCATTTTATAGCTGCAGCCATTTTGCTCTCCCAAATTTAAAGGGCCAGCCTTGAAAAGGCATGCTGTGAAAAAATATCCCTGTGAAAATGAAACCTTGAAATAGAGAGTGTTATTAGGGACTAGGATCTTAGCAAAAAAAAGGGCTTTTTTGGTCTCAAAGAACCACATTAGCAACTGGATGAAGATTCTACAAAAGTCCACCTGTCATGAACCCTGTGGAATAACATGAAAAACTCCTCTTAATCTAACATCAAAAAGAGCATTCGGTAGGATACACAGAAACTGGCATTGCATCTTAATGATAGAGTACATCAACAAAGCCACAGACATAGGCATGTGCATGGGTATCCCCCCAGTAGTCTTTTGGCGGCAGGGAAGACGTCGCTAGCTGCTGCCGAAATAGATGACGCAGCGAGATGTAAGGCAGCGGGAGTAAGTCAATTTTAATGCAGTGCTGCCCGAAAATTCCCTAGGTGCACACCCTAATGTAACGTGCTGCGCACACCTATGGGCACAGAACATTTCCATTAAAGCTCTACCAGCAGGAGTAGAGAAGGAAGGCAAATCCAAAATGTTAATAAATATTTAAAAAAAACAAGTTTTAACAAAAACTTCTTTTAAAACTGACATTTCTGGTAGAGTATAATGTGTGAAACAAGGGGCTCAGCGGGAACTGGTTGGTGGCAAACACACAGCAGTTCATGATAGTGAAGAGGAAAGGCAATTTCCTGAACTGATCAGGGCTGGTATCTGGGTTAGGGAAGGGAAGTGGCTTTGAGAAGGCAGAGCTAAAACAAGGCATTTATCTAGTAGTATGCAAGCTGAGTATGTTAACTGCTTTCTCTTCCTTTAAGGACTGAGCAATAGCAGTAAAGGGGCAGAGAGCTGCTGTTAACAAAGGTTTATGTGAGCTTTGGTTCCTAGGTAGTGACTCCTTTTGGAAAAAACATGACCAGAGGGAGCCATTGTAAAGCAGAGAGCCTTTGGTTGGAAGAGAGGTCCATGAAATGCCTGGACATGTTTCAGCCAAGGAAAGAATTATGCCATGTATGTATAAAAGAGTTGCCTCAGGGAATACCTGTGAGTAGAGTCTACAGATAGACCATTGAAAGCCAGCAATACAGCTGACCCCTGGCATGCAAACAAAGTATAGCACTATACATTTAGAAAACCTTTAATGATACTTACACTTAGGGTATGCCTACACTGGAGCTGGAGGTATAATTTCCAGTTCAGATTCTGATCAAACTAGTGCACTAAAAAATAGAAATGTAGCTACAGAGGTGTGAAGGGCTAGCCACCATGCGTATGCACCTAGGGTTTCAGATGGTATCATACCTGATGCAGCTAGCACTGCTTCAGCTATTCTTCTACTTCTAGTGCACTAGTTTGATCAAAGCAAGCATGGGTATGGCTACCCTAGCTGGAAATTACACCTTCAAGCTCCTGTGTAGACATACCCAAAGAAATACAGTGCTGCAGAGCAACTCATAGTTCCTGAGGTTGAGGTTGCAGAGTAGTAAAGGAGCAGCATTCAGAAACTGTGAGTATTGTCTATTTGTGTATTTACCCAAATGTGAATATATTTCACATTTCTTGACCATTATAGTTTGCCTTGAGAATTGCAATGACTTAGGTTGCTTTCACTACACGGTAACTTGAAATACTATTAAGTAGATATAGACTCACGCTTACAAATCAGATGAAATTTTGTTCTCTTGCAAAGTTTAGGAGCATGTGGATCTGGGGAGAAATCCTAGTCTCATTGAGGTCAGTAGGATTTTTGCTATTCATTTCAAAGGGACCAGGATTTCATCCCCTGATATTTTGGTTTGTTCCGTTATGAAGATTAGGACAGGCCATGAAAGTGGGATCTGGATCGTGATTCATTTTGGGACCATCTGCAATACTAAGATGACTTTTTTTGGTTGTAAATAATTGCTCACACAACTGAAATGCATATTCACTTTAAAAGTAAAAGTGGACTGTTTTCTGCTGCTCACCTCTTTCTCAGTAGATTACATGGAAGTATCATGAACCAAAATATTGCTCCTCTTATACTTTTAATATGGGATGCTACGACAAGCAAACCAATGTCTGATGTGTTCTCAGTTTTGGTCAGACCACCCCTAAGTTTACTAACAGTTTGTGTTGACTAAATCATTGATGTTTTCATTGTGTGCCACAAAATCAACTGATTTGTCATCTTGGCATATCTTGATGATGTTGAAGTAAAAACCCCTCTCAGCCTGAGTGATCTCAGTGTAGAATTAATCAAACAGCAGGTTGTTGCTGAAGAGGCATGTCCTGAGAGGAGAATGGGATGACAAGTAGCAGTATGCTCCAAGTGTGGCGAAGAGGATAGATACATACTGGGGATGTGGGAGAGCCAAGGTCATTCAATAAGATATTAGTTCCTGGGGCTGTTTCTTTCTTTGCAGATTGCAAAATTCTTTATAGGTATGGCTCTAGGGATTTAAATACACAAGCCTTTTTTTTTTTTCCTCTGCCAGAATCTTTGTGAGCTCCAAACTCAAGTCAAAACCCTAGGAATAGAGAATGGATTAGTACAGGATTACAAGAAGATTATATTTCTGGATCCTCTCATCTCTTCTTTTTAAATATATAACTCAATATTGCATTGTGTGTATTCAAAGTAAATCCTTTATGCAGAGCCAGAAGTTAATGTGACTGTCAAAGAAGAGTCATTTTTAAAAGCAGCTGAGATTTGTGGCAAATTCTGAGAGGATTTATTTAGCTTAAAATGAAGATTAACATGAGCATTCATTAAAACTCCAGAATGATTTAGGATGAAATGTGTCCTTGTAGTGAGCACTCTCCCTTGCTTTGTGTTTGGCCTTTAACATATAGTATTAGCTGACATTATATTTCTTCTTTTTCCCTCCTTCAAATACCTTGCGCCCTGTGACATACTTTTGTAATATAAATTTCACCACAAAACATCATGGACTGTACCTGCCCCTTTCATCCTGAGAACAATCTTTCTCAGAATCTTTCTTTAGTCATCCCATGTTTAATGATTCCAAAGGCTCTGATCTTGCTCCTGCTGAAGTCATTTGAAAACTTCTAGTGATATCACACCTATCTTTTTCTCATGTTTTAATTAATCTGGGGCACCTCAAAAATAGTGACTGTTTCTATAAAAACTAAGGCTCCATTCCAGCAAGATATGTAATAGGTGATAATTATTAACTTACATAAACATGTTGAATACTCAGGCTTGGTCTATATTGTCCGCGAAATTCAGTAGCTGTCGATGGGAGATACGCAAACTACGTAGGGTAGCTTAAGTATCTGCTGTCTATTTTCTAACTTCTACCTACTATGGCATCCCCACTATGCTGTGCCAATGGGAAATGCTCTCCCATTGATGCAAAGTTACTCTTTTTGCAGGGGTGGATTAATGGTGTCGACTTTTGAATCAATTGAGCAGGTCTCCATTACCATTCAGTCGATCCCACAGAATCGATCCTGATGGTACTGACAGTGCCGCTGTCAATATAGACATACCCTCAGACTGGTAACCTGCCTACTTTGCACATGCTTAAGTGACTGCAGTCTGGTTCTTTCCTGACATACTTAATCTGTTACTTAACAGATGGCTAATCTTGCTAGGTTGTATTGCAGTTTGGTAAGACTGATTCATAGTTACTGATAACTAAGTTGAGACCATTGCTCTCATTTCACTTCACCTAATTCTGATTGGAATACTATGGTATGTCTACACAGCCCATGAAAGCTAGCCTCTCAGTCCAGGTCAACAGACTCGGGCTAACTAGGCTTGCATTAGCCTTTTAAAAGCAGTTGTATAGACAGCGCTTTGAAGTTGCAGCTTGAAGCCTTTGGCAGGGGGAGAGGGAGATGAGCTTCGGAGCCCCAGCTCAAGCCTGAGCTACAACTTCAAAGTGATGATTGTATAGCTATTTTTGAGTGCTGATCTGGGGCCCGATAGCACATGCGTATCATCCCATGCTGGTAGGCTTGCTTCCATGGGCTATAGAGATACCCCTAGTGTCCATAAGAGAACAGCTAGTGTCTTGATCTGCTGCCCTGCAATGTACAACTTTCTTTGTTTACCTTCAAAAGTCAAACCTATTTTGTTTCTCAGTTGATTTACAGGAAGAGGAATTAAGCTAATATCTTACTGAGTACTGAAGTCCAATGATGCCTTCATAAGGTTAGGTTGTCCTTCTCTGCTTCTGTGAGCGAAGGGAGGAGAAATCTGGTGGGTCTCACCAAAGGTTGGAAGGTTACATCACTCTCATGCTTGTCCTGGTCCCATGAAAGTCCCTCTGTAGGTTTCCTCTGGTGATCATGGGGCAGACAGAAGGATCCACAGCTTAACATAGCACTGTGACAAATGTGTCAACATTAACATTGGTGGGCTCTCTCTGTATGATGCAAAATTAACAAAGGAGGCTCCAGGTCAGCAGCCAGCAAGGGACCTAGTAGGGCTAGTGAAGTTTCCTGGGAGGCACAAGGACGGCCCTGGTCTTTTGTTTTCCATGGACCTGTGGATCACGTAACTGAACCTCTTGCCAGATCTGCTGTGGCAAACCCCTTCCTCCTCACCGATGGGAGAATTCTAGGGAAACCCTGCAAAAGGAAATTTGTCATTTCTTTTCTGCTGTGTAGGAATAACCCATTTGGGTGATGTCTTTACTGCACAGTTAGCCTGACCCTGACCAACCCAGCTGTTGCTCCTAACCCCCTCCCCCTCCCTCTCCTGTTCACATAGAAAACCCTCTCACCTGAATTATAAGTGTTTTCAATCCAGGATAGCCAAGGGTAGAGGTTTAGAGCCTGAGATCTATTCCCCCCCAACCACTTTGCAGTGAGGATGCAAGCTAAATCACTCATGCTGATAGTGCCCCAGTGCCTTCCCACAATTCCCCATGTACTCAGAAGGACAGACAAGTTCTCCCACAATTCAAAGTGAAAGAGTCACAGGGCTTGTCTTCACATACAGCACGACAACGGCACAGCTGTGCCTCTGTAGTGCTTTAGTGAAGACACCATTATGCTGATGGGAGAGCTTCTCCTTTTGCCGGAGTTGATCCACCTCCCCTAAAGGCGGTAGCTATGTTGGCAGGAGAAGCTCCTGTGCTGTGTATGCCAGGGGTTAAGTAGATATAACTACATTGCTCAGGGGTGTGGATTTTTCACAGCCAAGTGATATAGGTATACCGATATAGGTCTTTGCTGTAGACCTGGCCATAGAGCGGTTCAATTTAATGCAGCACAAAAAATAACAAACAAACAAGGGATAGTTCCCCCAGAAGTCCAAGTAGCACACACACAGGAGTGCAGCACCAGTGACTTGTGTATGTCTTTGCAATGTGGCTGTTCATCCCGGAGCTAGGCTAATCCAGGTGTTAATCGTCTGAGTTAACTCTGCATTGAGGACATTGCCTTATGGGAGAATATGGGGTTTGAGCTAGGCACAGTATAAGCAATACAACCATACTTATGCCCTCAGTCTGTTGACTTTTTTTTTTTCAAATTGAGGATGTTTGCATAGACATAGTTACATATTCTGATGTAGTTTAGTGAACATGTGGTAGTAACTTTAAACTATTTTTTTTGTAACAAACTTTTTTCAGAGACTTCCACTTCTTTTCACATTAAATAACCCCATTCCTAATCTTTACTTCATTTTTTCCTTGTCAAAGAATGCTCATTTGGGGATACAGTCTACTCCTTCCCCACCCATTATTTTTGCTCAAAAAATAATTCTGCTTCTCAAAAAGATTCCTCTGAAAAAGGTATTTGGTAAATCAGACAAGAATTCCTCATAAATTTTAGAAGTAAAAGTACAGATGAGCCATAGAAAGTCCTATGGACAGTGTCTCCTTAGTTCTGACATTTTGGTATGGATATATTTTTTAATTATGTAAATGGAGGTAGCATGGGAAGCTATTGGTGTGGGTGGAGGAAGAAATGATAATTGTCTTCGGGTTTTAAAGTGAAGACTCCCAGCTCTGTTGTTGAATAGGAGACTGATCCTGCAGCCCCTATAATAACTAGTAGTCTTATTTGAAGCAATGAGGCTACTTGCGTGAATAAGGGGGGTGGTAGCTGGTCCTAGGACTTTTATGTATTCTGCTAGAAGGGTCTGGAAATGTGTCATACCTGATTCATCAAAAATGTTAAAGTGCATTTAGGGAATCCAACACTGTCACATCATTGTGCCTAAATTCTGACCTAGACGGACTACATCTAGGAATAGGAGGGTAACCCAGTCTCTGTCTCCATTCAATTTTCATCCTCCCTAATAAGATTTCTAAAATAGACGCATCTGACGAAGCGGGTTGCCATCCACGAAAGCTTATGCCCGCACAAATTTGTTAGTCTTTAAGGTGCTACAGGACTCTCGTTGTTTTTACAGCTGTTACTGATAACTAAGATAAACAACTGTCTTCTAGGATTTGAACTGAGACCAGCAACACTACTGGAAGTTAAAGCCTTGCACTCTTATTAAATCTTTCATACTAGGATTCCAAAACACTTTTACAATCACCAATTAATATTCAAACACTTGTGAGGTGGGTGAGTATCATTGTGCCAATTCTATGGATGGCTAGACTGTTGTCAGGGGACTTGCCCAAAATTATAAACATCTAGATTAATGGCAGAGATTGCTATTGAAAGAAAGGTCCTGATGACTCCCAGATCTGAGCTCTGATTGGTAGACTACACCTGAGTGATATTTAAACCAGTGCGGTGAAAATGTTTGTATTCTGTAACTAACCCTCTGAGCCAATGTCACATACACTTTCTGACTTTCAAGAGTGCAATATAACTGACAATGGGTATAACAATAGAGTGCTGGGTATTTTTTGTATGTGTGGGTTTTTTTTTTTTAAAATGCATCTTCAATGTTCCACTTCAGAAAGCAACGGGCTCAATAAACTGAATTTAAAAAATCAGATATATTTATTTGCATGATTCTTTCAATAAATGGCTCTTGTACTGTGGTTATGCATATTGTATGTATATGCAATATATGTGCTTGAGTAAGCACAAAGTTAACTTTCCACTTTATACACTTAGCATGCACTCCATACATTATTTTCCATATGATTTTAACGTAGGCATTTTTTAGCCTTATTTTTATTTTTTTCAAATTTCAGATTGATTTCTACCTCTTTTTGCCATGTTGAGTACTATCTTATTCAGCATGTAGTTCCACTGAAATCAGTGGGACTAGTCGCAGAGTCAGGATGGCAGAATCTGGCCCTGAGCAGTTCCCATATACACTGTGGGTGAAATTTTGGCTCTATTTAAATCAATGACAAGTTTCCCATTAATATCAGCAGGGCCAAGATTTCATCACAGCTGTGGTGTATGCAATTAAGTCAATGAAGACATGTTGAATGAATTTCGCATAATATTTCTCTCTTCTTTCTTTCCCTTTCCGTCACTTCAGTCACTCTTTCCATTGAGCTCTTGAATTTCCTCTTTCATATTTCTCCATTTCTTTCTCTATCCTTCCTCATAATTCATTCTCTCCCTTCTGCTTTTTTTTTCCCTCATGAAATATCCTCACGGTAAGCAGGAACCAATTCTCCACTCATTTACTCCAGTTTTAGGTGGTGTAACTTCATTGTATTCAGAGGATGCACACACATATCCATACAATGCTGGTTGCCAGAAGGATTCTCTGTACTGAGGAACACTCCTGCAACTTCTTAACCGTGGGCAGCTCCAGCTGTCAGAGTGCAGGGCTCACTGCATGCAGGTCTTTTTTGTCAGCCACACTTCTGTTTGAAATTAGTGTGTTGTCATGCTGGGATGCATTATGAGATGTTCCAACTTTGGGATGCCATAGAATACCACACCTACTCCAAATAGAAAGTGGTAGGTAGAAGGGGTAAGGATCACCTGTGTAGTTGTCTCACCCCCCTGTGCCTTCCATCCTCATATTGCTCTGGTAGGATCCCAGGCTGAATCTTCTCTTAGAGACGTGATAGATTAGTGTTTCCCACAGCTAAGAGGGCTGAAAACATCCATTCAAATCTTACCATGGCCACCGGGAGATTAAAATATGTAGCCTTACCAGATCTTTCTGAGGCAAGGCAAAGATGTGTTGCACAGTTGGTCTCCCAGTAAATGCTATAGTCTCTCCCCTCCAGCTCTAGGAATGACAATGGTAGAAAGAGATGGGAAATTCAGGTGGAGAGTTGAAGACCATACCCATCAAAAAGGTATAGGTTCTTCTTATAGTAAAGCTGATCATTTCAGCACATAAGATTAATTATCCAGTAGTTTGATTGACTGATTGCCTGTTGTACAAAAATTGCTTCAGGCAATCTGTCTACAATCATGATAGTATTTTTCAATCAGAAAACTTCATCAGGGGGCTCAGCTGGTTTCCACATCTCTGTTAGAAACAACTGGTTGAGCTGTTCAAAAGGCACTAATGTGACAGTTCAATCTAGGTCACACTGATGGAAAGGAGAAAAGTTTACTTTAAAAAACCACATCCTTCCAATTGCCTGTGCCTAAATCAGAAGGTGCATTTAGTTTAATTTAAAGACCAGTTGCATTGTCATGGTGGAAGTTACTGGTAAGCATGTTTAGATGCACAGCTAGCAAATAAGTTTTACTGCATGTATTCTCATTATGTAATACAAATGTTTCCTAATTTCCTCTGTGCAAATTCTTACTTGTAAGTACTATAAACTTTTATGATGCATGTACTGTTTCTTTAAGAGTGTAGCAGGAAGCCAGGTCAGAAGGAGCAGGAGAAGATTGTAGGGAGAAGCTCTACAGCAAAGCAAGGCGAGGCAGAATAATTTAGGGATTATAGTGTTCTCCTTATTTTAATAAGAGTTTCTTGTTCAGTGTTGGAAGAAAATGACTGTTTCTGTGATTCTTTGCCACTTTTACATGACAAGGTTTCACAAGCGTGGAATTAAAAGTGTACTTGCATATGGATCTGCAGCTGACAGCACTACATAAAGGTATTAAAATGTTAACAGAAGCATTTAGGACATGTAGGGAGGCAACAGATGTGAATAATTTTAAAAACAAACAATGTTAGATTTCAGAAGCTGTTTGGGATTAGTATGTGATATTTTCCCCTAGCTGGGCTGGTTCAGAAACCTTAATTCTAAGCAAGCAAATTCTTAGAATCCTTAGGGCTATTTTCTGCCTCTTACTTATATAGATGTGCCACCGGGTGGGCAGTAAAGAACTACCCCCCACAACCTGCCCCTGACTGAATGTGGTTCATATCAGGGCTGGGCAGAATTAGCCCCTACACACAGCGAAGGTCTCAGTAGATCTGCCCTGGCCAGGAGTATTCAGCACCCCATGAAGGGGTATAATAGCATAAATGCACCACCAAAATGCCTCTTGGTGCTTCTTCTAGATAAGTGTGATTCTGCACTGCCCCTCCCCCCATTTACAATTGATCCTAAATGACACGGTGGACTCCTTTGTTTTTATTACTCTGTCCCTAGTCCAGCAGGGCTCCTAATGGGCTGAAACCTGATGCACACTCAAGCGAATTCCCACTGAATGAATAAGGAAGTCGTCCCATATTTGTTGCTAATTTTATTACTTGGACCTCAAAAAGGAATCTACAGCTAATTATATTTAAAAAGCAGTTAGAGTACCATTAATGCTGAAAAAGCAGTTAAATAGAGCTTTAGGGAGGTTAGCAAGTTTAATATGGCATTCAAAATACCCCTGGTCATGGTCCCGTCCCCCCCCCCCCCCCCCCCCCCGGCCCTCCAGACTCCAAGGGAGTTTAGACTCCAAGGAATTTTTTATATAATTTGTCCTATTCAGAACGAGAATCAGCTAGTAATTACATACTAAAGGTTCCTTGCTGTGTTGTCTATTTTATCCTTCTCTCATTCCCATGATAGAAATAATTAATAATGATAATGGCACATTTGTGGCAGACAGATATAGAGTAGTCTCTGCTTTAAAAAATAGTTATTACATCCAGATAGTTTTAATTTACTAGAATTTAAAACTGATGGCAAAAATTGAATGGATATCTATGTGTACATGATGCACAATTTCATCTAAATTTTCAAGACTTTTCAACAATCTTGCTATTGGTGGAAAGGTAGTTTAAAAAAAAAAAAGCAACAAATAAAATACTCTTCCATTATTTATGTTGTTTTCTGTTCTTCCAAACACTTCTACATGTTTGGAATTGCTGATAGCACTTAGAGAACACTAATGGTTTCACAGTGTCCAATAGCCATGGCCTGATTTGATTGCAATATGATGGACCTAAATTCTATAGAATTTCTACAGGGAATCTGCGACAAATTGCTATATTGAATTATTAAATAGAGGGTGGAAGCAAACATTTAAGGACAGATCAGCACTGCTACTAATATTGATGGTGTTCTTACTATTAATATTTTAATCAATGTGTTTTCATTTAACATTTATTTGAAACTAAATCTGATACAGGCAGCACGTACCTGCATTTTAGCAGCTGCTGGCAGGTAGCTGGAGGGTTTGACACAGCACAAGAAAGCAGCTCACTCTATAGGCAAATTCCACAACCACAAAGAGTCACAGCCTATGGCATGGGGCCCTGCTCAGAGGTTGGGTTCCAATGCTGATAGCAGACACAGGGAGGATTCCACTGCTGATGGCAGAGGATGCGGGACGGATAAAGCACAACAACCAATATGATTGCAAGCAGCTCAATGGTCACACTCTATAGGCTATTATAATTCACACACCACAACCACAAAGAGTCACAGCTATCTAGTGGATGGCGGCCAAGTCCGCGGAACTCGCCGCCAGTAGGGCATGGGGCCCTGCTCAGAGCTGATGGAAGAAAATAGCAGAAGGATCTAGAGAAGGGCAGTAGTAACATCAGTCTAGAGGAAATGGGAAAGGAAGCACATCTGCAGGAGAACAAACTAGGACTAGGTTGCCTCTGGTACTTAGCTGCAGCCGTGAGTTTGGGGTGCTGCTGCACTCTCTGAACTGGAGCTTCGGAAGGAGTTGTTCCTCAGTGAGGTACAATCCCTTCTCGAGCTTTCCAGTGCACAGGCCCACTTTATGGGTTGATACAGAAAGGCACTGGGCCTCGTTTCCTCCTTGTGTCTTCCCATCCACTTTGGGGCACACAGAAGGAGCAGTCTGTGCATTCTCTCCAGTAGAAGGGCTGTGATTGTTCCTGGCATACAAAGTGGGAAAAGAAAGGTTTTGCGTTTTTTTTCCCCCTGCCTTTTTCACACCATTATTCCAACACTTATAGGAACAATCTGTCTCTAAGACATCTGTGGCTCACTAAAATGATGTTATTTGTTTGTTAGGGCCAAGTACTGAAGTCCTACTTCAATAAGCCTCTTGACAAAATCAGAAATAGTATTCTGGCAACTTAGACTTCTGAAAGCAGCTGGCTATTCGTATGGTAGTACTTGTCACGTCCCTGCATCAGATATGACTCTCTACTCAGCTTGTGTATACACATCTTGCTTATACACCCCAGATATGTTAATCATAAGATCCTTTAATGCTTTACCGGGTATAGGTTAGGTTAGTTTTAAATAAGGTATTTTACACAGTGCCACCCAGTCATTGAACAGTATAATACTGCCTTACCATTCTATTGCATTCCCCTCTCTAGTTCTACCTTCTTACCATTTACAATATTTACACAATCACACTGTCTTTGAAGTTCAGTATGTATCAGTCTATTAAGTGTCTCTGAATCATAGTGGTTTTCTAATTACATGACCCAAACACATAAGTTGGTCATCTAGCTGTTCATTAGTTGTAATGACTGGCTGGGGACAGTTTGGATTCTGTGTCTTCTTCGTGTTCTGCCTCTGCCATCTGTAGAGTTTGCTCTGTTCTTTCTGAGGAACAAACTGTAGATGTCAGCTGTTGGTCTCAATCACATGTGATCTGAGTGCTGATTTCTTTTTCTTTATGACAACTGAAGTTTTCCATCCTTTTTATCCAGACATGTAGGTTCATATTTTCCATTTTTCTTTTTAACTGGTACCACTCGGTACCAAGTGTCCCATCCGTGCCTAGCGTAGCCACCTGAAAATGCCAAGATAAGTGCAAAAGGACAGCAGATTTTCCCAGCCCCCTGGTGGGTGACGCTAAAGTCTGACTCCCCAACCAGCCACAGACACTGCTTCTGATTCCCCATACTGGTTATCAAGAATCTAGAACAGTATTTCTCAATTTCTTTCCACCCACAGAACCCTTGCCCGATCATGCCATACCCTCGGAACCCTTGCCCGCCCATGCCATACCGTCCACCGAAAAGTCAAGGAAATATTCCGCTTTTCGATGGCGCGGTGTTTGATTGATTCGGCGGCGCGCAAGCAGCTGTTCGGCGGCGCGCAAGCAGCTGTTCGGCGGCGCGCAAGCAGCTGTTCGGCGGCACCGGATTTTTCTCACATTCGGCGGTGCGGTACAGTTTCTTCGCGGAACCCTTCTGCTAGGGTTCCGCGGAACACCATTTGAGAACCACTGAGCCAGAACAAAAGATACACAGCCCCCTTTATTGCATTTCAGTTTCTGGCTCCCAATCAGCCACTTGATCCAGTAAAGAGATAAGTTATTTAAAACTCTATGCTCTTTACCAGAAACGTTCTCCTGACCCCAAAGGGTCAGTCACATTACCAGATCAATATACGTTTGGATCTTATCCAAAATACTAAATAATTGGCTGTCAGAGTGGTAACTAATCCTTTAGTAAAGGTTTATTATAAAAATCATTAGAATTGTGGAGATTGCAGGCTTGTACCTGGATGGGTCTTAGTCCTTTGTTTCACAGCTTCAGTTGCAGATTTGTTGATCCAGAGGTAGATGAAGACTAAAGACTGGCTGAAGACAATATGGATGTGTTGCAACTGCCTCTTATGTCCCTTTGCTATGCTGCTTATGGAAGTTTACAGAAATAAGATGTGTAACCCTTCTGCCAGACCACGTCGGCAGCAGCAAGGGCCGGGTTCTATATCTAGGGGTCCCGGTAAATGATGCAACACCAAACTGGCTCGAGCCCCCACCCAATCACCTGGGAAATTACACACTATCCCCTGGGCGCCCTCCCAAAGGGCAATACTTCCCCTCTCGCAAGCACAGAGTCTGAGTGTAGAAAGAAACCCTTTAATAGCAAAACAGAGATAACACTGCACTGGTTTGGGAAACAGTGCAGACAGAGTTAATGAACTCAATGAGTCCAAACCCCTCCCAGAGTACAGGGTGTGTCCTTCGCCTCTCCCTTCCTTCTTGCCCCTGTACTGACCGTCGTAGTTGCAATATCCACCTCTCAGGTGTGACTCCGCCCCGTAGGCCGCACCGGTCCAACACAGGCTTGTCCAGGCCCCCTCTGCTGCTGTCTCCTATTGCCTGTAGGCCTCACTGAGTCCCCACCGCTGGCAACGACCAGGCCGATCTCCCACCGACTGCTGGCACCAACCGCACCTGGCTCCCACCGACCACTGGCCGGGCTGGCACCGACTGTGCCGGCCCCTCCGCCGACCGCTGGCCACCCTGGGCTGGCACCGACTGTGCCGGCCCCTCCGCCGATCGCCCTGGGCTGGGACCGACTGTGCCGGCCCCTCCGCCGATCGCCCTGGGCTGGCACCGACTGTGCCGGCCCCTCCGCCGATCGCCCTGGGCTGGCACCGACTGTGCCGACCCCCCCTTGTTGACTGGGCTGGCACCGACTGTGCTAGCCTCCCACCAGAGTTTCCTATTGCCCACTCAGCTCTGTTAGTGGTCAGGCAAAGTTCAGCTCTTAGTGATTTCAGCTCCTAATGATTTCAGCTCTTAGTGATTTCAGCTTATCGGTAAACCTTCTGCTGTCATACAGGGAATGTCCCTGCTTTCAAGAGACAAAAGACTCTAAGATGAGTCATTAAGTCTACCTTTTAACAATGGGAGGTGAGAGTCACTCCCTGCCAGGGGGCCACCCTTTCGCTTGGCCCCTGCAATCCCAATAGGAGACTCCTCCACCTCCACCTTTTCCAGGCTGGAACATCGGCCTGCCACCCTTGGGGAGCTCTGTCTATTTTAGGGTGAAGTGTTCTATCATAACAGACTAAATACAGTTTTGCTGACATCTGTTCATACAATTGAAGGACAACATTTCATTACCCCAGCAGTTAACACAAAAGTGGTTTGTAACCCAAACCCAGCCCTGCTAACCATTTCCCATTATGCTCTGCACATAGGTAAATTATGCTAAGTACTTAATTGTACTCATGCAGATACAAAGCCCATGCAAATAATGTGCCCCCCTTTACTCAGACACTCAGACCTTGCTTACAGATGGAGTCCAGGGTCACATGAGTAAGTCCTGGTGACTCATAAGGTATAGCCCCTGGGTTCTTTCCCTGGGCTTATTGTACCTTTGAGTTCTCTTAATGGGCCATTAAGCAGCTTATTATTGCTGTCTGGGGAGTTGCCCAGAAACACAGCACAAGTTGAAATACAGATACATCAAACATATCTATAACTTCCATTACACATATGACACCTACACATAAACAATATAATCACACTTAGCAAATTTAACTTTTCTAATGGTACCTGACATTGCATATCTTTTAGGAATTATTGTAATTTTGAAATATTGATATTAAATCACATTATAAATGGTCCTCCTAACCCAGCCAGTGTCACACTACGGTGTTGGCTCAAACATTTTCTTGATTATGCCAATACGCTCCATTCTCTAACTTAGTTTCCAATTTTTGAAGTAATAGGAGAGGAATCATGTGAGGTGTATGTACACTGTATGTATGTATGATTTAACATTGTTTCTTAAGGTTATTTGTACTGGATTTTGTTTCAAAAGTCCAATATCACCAAACATTTAATCAAATTCTTCCATCTTTTTTCATTAGGCCCATCATGGCTTCCACACTGAGGCTGAGATCTATGTTCCTTTGATCAAATACATTCTGAATGCAAAGCTTTTGTCTTTGCAAATTGTTTCTGTGGTAAGGTGTCCCAGGCTGTTCAGAATACCTCCAGGACTAGTTAGAGCTGTGTCAGGTGACTTCAGCTATGGGCTGGAATGAAGGTGATTGTAAATCTCTTCTAAGATGACTGTGAACTCAGCTCCTGAGTCACTTTCAAAGTCAATAGTCTTGCCATGAATATTCAATTTCACTCTCCAGACAGGCTCTATGTCATCACAAGTGATCGATCCCAGAAATAATGACTCTTAATTGTCTGAAATATGAGTCAACTCCCTGACTTCTTTGGTGCTGCAAACAGAGGCAAAATGTCCATATTTCATGCTTTTGTTACACAGTGTGCCTCTGGCTGGACATGCATCTCTTGGGATATGACTTGTTTCACACCTTGTGCATGTAGACTGGAATTTGTCCATTAGCCTGAGAGTTCTCTCTCCTTCCCTCTGGAATCTTGCGGTAATGAATTTTAGTACTCATGCTGCATCTGTTAACAGTTTCTAAGCTAGTGTCTTGTTTTTCAAGTTTGGCAAGTTGCTCTTGGTTTTGCTGTCTCACCAGCTTAGACTGCTTTGCTACTTTAATAGCTGTGGCAGGTTTAAATGTCTTTGCAGTTGTAGTTGTTGTGAAGGGTTTGGGGTTCCCCCTCCCCCCTCAATTGTTAACCAAATAACCAGCTTGTTTCTGATATTTCCTGGATTGCACTCCAAAAAAATGACAATTTTCAGCCAGTGCATGCAGAGCTCTTATAAAACATTCAGCATTTCCCCATGGTTCTTGAATACTCTGGTGAAAACATGCTCTTTCATAAACCACATTTCTCTGAGATATATCTACCAAATATAGCTAGAACCCTTTCATATTCATCTTTGTGACTAACTTCAGTAAAGTCAAAAGGATCTAAAGATGTGCTCTCCCTGCTTCCCCATAGCAAACCATCTTAAAGAAGATACCTGTATATCTCCAGTTTCTTTATGGGGTTTGTTTGTAATTCAAAAGTTGGCAGAATATTATTTTCCAGTCTGTCCATTGTGAAGGTTTATCAAAGTTGAAGTTCTCTAGGGCACAGAAGAGCAGCATGTTGATGGGCTACCTACTTTGAGTTTAAAGCCCCAGTTACAGCGAACTAGAAATTTTGGGGTGTAGTCAGGTGTCAGGTTAGAGATGACATTTAAGTTATAACCGGAGATAACAATGAAGTGAAGACAATCCCTATGTTGTGTAAACCAATACCCTGAGAAAGAACTAAACAGTAAAAAAATGACTGAAAAAGTTCTGATGCTAATAACATACATTACAGTGGTACAACTTTAAAAACAGTAAGTGGGGAAGGAATTCCTTATTATTTCATTAGAAACCTGTCCCCAGTGAACTAGCATAAACTCTAGACTGAATACCTTGTGGTTTGGTGAAATGGGTTAGATCCTTGATATCTGATCCTAAAAATGCCTTTTCCATTTCATATGCTGCGTCATCTAAGATAATTTAGAATAATCATTCAACACAAGATAATGTATCAAAATTAGTGGATTTCATTTTTTTAAATAAAGCAAGTCAAGAGAAAAGCTATAGGAATATTTCCTTACTAAGTAAATTTGCAGACACCAAACTTTAGAGAATTAAATTATACCATAATTTGGTTTGTTAAACAAAGAACTATTTATTCAAATTAATCAAGTGGCTTAATATATTAAAAAGACCTTCAAGAGAAAAAAAAAGATTGAAACTTGCTCCTCTGCTAGTTCATGGTTATTAATGATTAATTTCAGACATTATTTAGTAGAGTTTGAGAAAGTCTGGTTTTAAGAACAACTGTCTAGGCTGATAAAGTAAATGGAGGAACAGTCAAATTTAACAACTCAAAATTCTCACTGTAGTAACTCCAGCAATTTTTCCATAAACTAGAATACTTGTGTATGCTATAGTCTTCTGTATTATTTGTGTAACCCACGCAGGCACAGTGTGTTCAGTCCCCATTTCCAATGACTCATCCATGGGCATATTTTCAGTTGATGGTCCACACTGTCATTTGGACAACTATAGATCTCTGAAGCTCAGGATTTGAGTCTCCCCAGCCAAGGGAAGTGTGCAACCGATATTAACACAGTGTGTCTTTTTGTTCCCATCTAGTGTCAAACCACAGAGATTTAGGAATCCATTAATGCCTTTGATCTGGTGGATCTCTCATGCTTTTGGATCCAGAGGTCTCAGATTGAGTCCACAGAAATGACTGCTCAGCAGGCATCGTTACACTTGAAAACTGTGATTGTCTTCCTTACCAGGAGCAGGACAATTTGATTTGATCCAATACTGCTTTTGTCTCCATTTTTTCTCCCACACAAAAAACTTGTGACTACCAGTGCAGGCTTCTTTGACAAAGTTTTAATCAGTTTGATGGCAAGAGATTAACTTGATCCATAGTTGAATACAGAATTTTTTTTTAAATGGAAAAAAAAATAACTGTCTACACATTTTCTCTCTTTCTGACACCGTTTCGAATATTGGCCCAGGACTAACCAACCAATAGTTTAATATCTTATTAGCAAATATGGGCCAAAACTGAAACCTCAGATCAAATATTCCAACTTGACAGGATTCAAAATCTGAATCTGAATTTTGTAGCTTGGGTCTTTCTGTAGTTTGGGTCCCAATCTTGCAAAGACTTTAGCATATATGTGACTTTATGAGTGCAAGGAGACCAATGTCTAAAGCTGAGAAGGTGCATAAATGTCTGCAGGATAAGGACCTTAGTCACCTGTGCTGGATCTTTTCTTGCTCTCATAATTTTATGGTTCTAGACAGTAGGTATTCAGTGTTCTAAACACATAAAATAATTGAGAATGTAATAAAGTCTAGTATTTTACCATGTGAAAATCTATTTCAAAAAAATTTGAGTACACTGTGTGTACACAGAACTACATAATCACTACCTTGCATAATAAACTTGTGTAATGATATTTTCAGTGCAGCTATAGTAATGTGTGTAATGAACCACATACACAGAGACACAATGGTCACCAGCAGGAATTAAAACTGTGGCTCCCAGCAGTAAAAGCATAAGCCCTTAGCCTTTTAGCTAAAGGAAGCTCCATTAGCTGTCAGGTAGTTGAAGATCGTATGGTCGCTAGAGGGAGACATGATCACATATTAGGCCCGTATATTGTACATGCATAGTCTTTATGCACAGAATCATTTATATAATAATGTATTCCATGGTTTTGTCACTAAATACAGTTTCCCAAAGACTTAGAGTAGTCCTTTTTGCAATAGCAATAGGGCAAAAGTTAGTAAAAAGGTCCATAAAAGCTTTAATACTTGGAACATTTATAAGTTACATACAGTGATAAGGGATTCAAATCATTTGATGTTTGCTTGAAATTAACTAAATAAAAGCAGAATACAGCTTAAATTCATGAATGTAAACATGTTAATTAGACTATCCATACTCCTTGGCAACCTTTCTTCTTGATTTAAGAAACTTTTGTAGCAATGACCCAGCCTTATAGCAGAGTCAAATTAACAGATGTCCTTTGTGTGATAGGATTAAGTCTGAATCTGCTTGTCTAGTATAAATTTATTGATTTACACTATGGAAGACAAATCTAGAATGTGTCTCAAGAGCTTACATTTTACTGCGAACAGAAGCCTATTTAAAGGCTAAGGAACAGTGTGAGCAGAAAATACTCCTGAAATTGCAAAACATTGTAGTTAAAATGTTTGCCTGAATAACAGGTAGCATTTAACTCTCTGAGAAGGTGAAACTTCTAGTTTCAGTACAAAAGAACTTGACTAGTCATGTGTGGATGGTATAGGGCAACAATCTAGTCTCTTCATCTGAGGGTGCAGAGTTGTCCCCAGAGGGAGGAATTGATATGATTCTGCTTCAGAAGTGAAGTGGATGGCTCTGGAGTAGGAGGTTGCTTTGGGGGTTTTGTATACCTGCTACACCACAAAACCTTGTGCATCATGAAGCAAGCTTCCCCTGTGCATCAACGAATAGTAGGAGGGATGAGAGTGTGTTGTCATGTTGAAGCTGCAAGAACTGCTTCAGTAAAGATAATGGAGTGTATTAAGTCTAGAAGAAAGAACATTTCCTACACAGTCCCTTATGAAAAGATCTAATGTATAGGCTGGTATACAGGCTATGCATTAGATGGGAAGATTTGGCCCTACATACATTGATGCGCTTATAAAGTTACTTTCTGAAAATCAGTTTATTTGTAGAGAACTCCCTTTCAGTTCTGCTGGAAGGCATTTGAAAATTTATCATTGTTTTCATGACACTTGGAAGTAGTGCAGCTAACAACCTGCATCACTTCCAGATTGTTACTAATGTAATAAACCATTTACCTCCATAGCAACACATGCCCAATGCTGCTTGTTCTTGCCTCTACCACATGACATTAATACTCAAGCATCATAGACTAGTTTAATTTAGAAATAGGAGGTAAAGTTGGTCTTACAAGAAAGTATACACACTAGGGCTGCATTAACTAATGAGGCCAGTTCACATGGATTACAATCTATGTAAAACAACAGATACTGATATTTGCTTTAACATGGTGAAAATCTCTAAGGGTATAGAAATACTTTTTGGAGCTGAGTGGGGATAAAAAAAGTTGCATTGCAGAAGGTCTATATTTATAGTGACTTGTTTTCTTCCTAGCGAATCTATACCATACGCTACCAAGAGTTACTTGGTGTTTAAAACAATGTAATTTAGTTTATTGCTGCATTAATATACATTGTAGATCCATTTTCTTTTGCTGACTGTGTAAGAGGTGAGAACTTCACTCCAAATACTTCAGATGAAAGGCCTATGGATTAAAATGATGTTAAATTACCTAGTAAAACTGAACATTTAGAAGGGATAGGAGACAACAAAAACAAATGAAACCCTGGAACCTTTACAAAAAATCTAGCTAGCGATGGGTTATAAAAATGGGTAAAGATCTGAAATGTTTGGACAAATTTCTGTTTCTTCTTCTGGCTACATGTGGAATCATAAACTGCAATAATATTAGGAGATCTTAGCTTAACAAAGAGAAAGCATTAAGGGTTGTCTTTAAGAATCTACATGGGACCAAAAAATTGATAATAGACTCTTCAATCTAGCAGACAAACAAAATCCAATGGCTGGAAGTTGAAGTTAAACAAATTCAGACTAGAAAGAAACAGCGAATTTTTAATAGTGACGATAATTAACCACTGAAATGATTTACTAAGAGTTGTGGTAGATTCTCCATCATTGGCTATTTTTTAATTAAAACTGGATCTGTTCCTAGAAGATATGATCTACTTCAAGCAGGAATTATTTTGGGGAAGTTCTGTAACATGTGTAATACAAGAGGTCACAGTGGTCCTGTATGATGATCTAGATGATCACAGTACTAGATTATTAATCTAAATAGGAATTGCTGATATGTAAATATATAAAAGTGGATAGATTGATGGTGAGATTTTAAAAAATACTCAGTGTTTGCCTATCATCTCATTGAAGTCAGTGGTAAAACACCCATTGGAACAATTAGCCCAGTGTTGCGTGCTTTTGAAAATCCCACCATTAACACAAAATTGGTTCAGTTCATGGATTAGATGCCCTTGGGTAAAGCTCAAGTGCTAGCAAATCTTGTAAGATTTTCAAAACAACTTTGCAGAAACAAGAAGCTTGGATGAGCTTTGATAAAATTTCTAAATCTTTGAATTTTTAATCTGTGGCAAAACCAACCTCTGACTATATTCGAGTTTGCCAGTCACTAATATTGGTATCACAAATTTGGGCATTTTTTTAAATTTAAAAAAAGATGAATTATTTTCAAATTGTAAATACATTTTAACTTAACATTTATAAATTATGTATGTGCTAGTATATCTTGAAATTATAGACCATATTGACCAGTGACATTGATTGATGCAACCTCATTGCATTCAATGGAGTATTGCCACTTTGAGCTAAGGAATTTGGCATACCAGGGTTGGCTTGCTTGTTTGGTAGAAGAAAGTAACTGAATAAAATACATATTTGCACAGTTATGTATGCTGCCTCATATTTTATGCTGAGCCTCCTTACTATTGAGGAAAAATAATTGTGGTCACACCTTTTTATATCCAAACCCCAGATTTACAGTTCAAGATCATTACAAATGTATTGCCAGTTACTGTAATATTACAATGTAAAGGGCTTTTAAACAGATCTCAATAAAGGATGTTAACAAGAAGCACAATCTTTATTTTCTTCTTCTCCCAAGTGGAATTCGGAGAATGCTAAATGGGATATTGTGCAACAAATATGTTGAGACTGCGAAAAATATCCTGAGTTATATATTCAAAATATTCTGAATAAACTGCATCAGACGAAGTGGGCTTCTGCCCACGAAAGCTTATGCCCAAATAGATTTGTCAGTCTTTAAGGTGCCATAGGACTCTCATTGTTTTGAATAAACTTTGTGCATTCAAAGGACTTTCAAGTTTTCTTTTGCATGTGAATGCATTTGCTACACTATATTCAGCCCTTAGTTTTTAAACCATGAGCCCAGTTGTGAAACCCTTACTCGCATTAAGTGTTCATATACTTATCAGAACAGGAATAAACACGACTACTGATGTATGTGCTCACCAAGATGAGGAAGGGTTTGACAACGTTGTCCTTTGTAACTGTGCATTGCCATGTACATTAGATATCCAACTGGCTGTAAATGAAAGTGGCCATCAGATATGCGTAATGGGAAGCACTCTGTTTTCTCCTTTTTATGTGATAGTTGTGAAATTCAAAATGAAGGGCCAGTTCATCAGTTGCAGTAAATAGTTGTAGCTGCATTGTGGAGCTATGACTGACTATTTACACCAGCTGAGGATCTACCCCAAAGCTTTTAAAAGACACTCTGCTACTCAGGAAGGGACCAGAGTCTAAAACATGAGAAAGTGATGAGTGAGATACCACATCAGAGATCCTCTTCTTTGTATAGCTTAGGTTCCAATCATTTAAGTTGCTTAGTGCCCAAAATTCCTAACAGTATCGGGCTTCTGTCAGTATATATGTCCAAAATAGGAGTCCACCTGCCTATGAACTTGTCTTTGTGCCATTATTTAACTGCAGTCTGTTCCTGCCACCCTCTCCAAGTTCCTGGATCTTATATAGTTGTGTAATGAATGGCTAACCAGGAGGATTCTTCTTTCCTCACAAGTGTAACACATTGTTCTTATGCCATTCATCTTTGTTCTAACCCTTCTGAAGTACAAGCCACTATCAAATACCATGGATCCAAATAAGTACATTCTCTTTCTTGAGGCTACACCAGGCTCCGTAATAGAATTACTAAATGTGTGTCTGGAATATATGCAGGCATATCCTGTATCCAACAGCTGATACAGCTCATTCATACAAGTTAGAAATCAGGACATCTGTTTGATCTGTTTCCAAATGGATTTTCTGCATGACAAAGTTGGCCGATAAAACATGTGTCCCATATCTTTCTCTGCCATAATTTTAACAATTTTCTGTTACAGTTTAATTTCATTTTTCAATATGTAAATTCTATATTGACCCAATCTCAGTCCAACTGGAGTAAGCAAACACTTAGTGCCTCTGTTCATTCATTGGTTCCACAGGTGGAAGGCCACATTAATATTCGGTTCATAGGAACACTGTATTGCCAACTCTTATGGTTTTAATTACAAGTTTGGTGTTTTTCTTAAAGCCCTGCTCCTGGAGTAATGTGACTAATAAGAATCTGAGCCTTCATTTAATTTAAAGTAAGCCCCTGTGGTTGCTAAGAAACATTTGGAAATGTGAACCCTAGTGGCTCAAAAACCTGAGGGCAAATAAAAAGAATACAACATGTGGCTTAACATGATTTAAAAAAGAAAAAAAATCGTATGATTTTGGAGACAACTCAATACTGAATGTCTGAGATCAGCAATCCTGGGAACAGAATGACACTTCATTAGTAGATCTACCATCTTGTCTTGCCCTGACTTTCCCAATGCCAGACCAGCTCTGTCCACTTTTCAGACTGTACCTGAAAGCTCCAGTCCCAGCTTGTTAGAGGCTGCTCATAGGTTTCTTGTTCACCACCACAGGAGGGTCTACTTCTGCCAAGGGCCTGCAACCTTGACTGCAGCAATGGAGAGAATGTGTGATTCCTAGGCAAATTATTCTTAACTTTGAATTAAGACTGTGAACATCTAACAGTTACTTATGGAAATATTCTTTAAGTGAATGTTACAGTTTTGTCAAAAAGTTCAGCTATTATAGTGTTAGAAAGTTCAGAGTTATTGTTACACTTAAAAGGGGAAAAAAAACATTGGCGCATATGGAAATATACAGTTATGGTCATTCAAATAACCTTAACTCTATCCATGTATCTATGCCCACAATCACTACTGAATAGCATTCAGAACAGCATCTATTTCTTCCATACATTGCAATGCTGAAGCCTAAATGAACCAAATTTTATAGACATGTGCACACACTTTTGTAAACATCTAAACTATATTCACAACTTATCAGGCATTCACATGAATCTAAGTATGACATGTCCATCATAGGTTGTGTGCATGTTTGTGCATATACACTGTGGAAGATTTAAGCCTTACATGCTAATGATTGGTATTGAATTATTTGATAAGTGGAATAGAAATATTTGGCTGATCTGCTGCCAGGATGGCTGTATGCACTTCTTATGCCACAACGTTACACAGATATAAGGTTCACGGTTTAGATAATTACAAATCATTTAATATTCTATTTGAATATTTAGTTCAGCAAGACGTTTTCTATTAAACTAAAACCAAAAAATCAGTGTAAAATTATGGTGAAAATGGACTGCATTGGGGCAGAGAGGCACACCAACAAAGCAGGGCTTAAGGAGAGCCTAGGGGCTCAGTTAGCTTCTCTCTCCACCTGCAGCCAATGCAAAGCCTGGAGGGGGAATGAAAGAAGAGAACCTGGCTCAGTTCAGTTCAGGCTGACTGGCAAGAAGGTGGATGGTCCTTTGCCCAAAGAGCGCTTTACTTGCAGGGAGATGGGCCTGCTAACAGGGGCAACTACTGGGGAGGAACACAGATTAGAGACTGTTTAGGAATCAAACTCAAAAGAAAGGGCAGGAACCAGAAGGATGGAGGACAGTCCAATATGTGAGTTACGTTAGCTTTTAATTGTAGAACATTTCAAGGATGATCCCGTCTAACACCCGCAAAGGGGATAAAACCGAAGAGACAATTAGCCAGTGGGCCGGAGCCTGCATCAGTGGATGCTGGAGAGAGAGACTTCTTCCCCATCACCTTTCTCCTCCCCCTCCCCTACCCCAACCCCTGCCCCCCCCCCCCCCCCCCCCCCGTCAGTTGCCAGGAATGTCTAGAAGGGGGCACTGCTCTGGCCATGACACTACCTGGATTTTACACTACCATCAGTCAAAGAGCTTTGACAGGTGACCACCTAATGTTTTGATTTACAAATTTCCTGCATATTTTGTTCCAGCAGCGAAGACAGTTGAGTTTAATAAGGAACATTTTTGAACAACCTTCTTCATGTATTATGAAACCAGGGTATTAAAATATCAGAGTACAGCTAAGTATAATAAAAAAAAAAAAAGAATCTTTGTAGAAAGTCCAAAGATTTCTGTGACAGAGATATAGATTTGAAACAAAAAAGAATCCTGCAGATATTACCAGAATTCCCTGCAGATATCTCATTTCCAGTGATTAGTATCACACAATCTGTAGAATAAGCATGTTGCTTTAAAAAATAATTCAATAGACCTCTTTATTTACATGGCTATTTTACTCTCCAAATGGCTACATACAAAAGGCACCCCTTTGAGGAAAATAACTTTTCCTTATATTTTGGAATGAAAGAAATCTGAGTATGTATTTTTTTTCCATAAAGCATTTAGTCATTGTATTAGGCAACTTAATGTTCTTGCCTCTAACTACCAAGCACTCTTGGAAGTTAACTAGTGTGCAACTTTAAAAGCCCCCACACTACTTTTGTCTCATTGTGCTTGAACACCATATCCATGTCTGACAACAAAAAAAAAAAAACAACTATTAATTCACCTTTCCAGTACTTCACAGAATCCCAAAACAGCTTTTCACATGATCAGAAGCAGGAAGTTCGAGTACCGACTAGCCAAAAGCTGCCTGACACTCCAGCATGGCGCTCCTACATGGCAGGCCGGACAGAAAAGTTAGATGGGATGGATCCAGCCTGTGGGCTGTATTTTGCCCACTCCGATCTTGCACATAGTGAATCAGATAGTGGCCTTGACCTTAACGTACGAGTAGCTCATAAGACTATTTTGTTCTTCATTAGGCAATGAGAATTATGTTTGTATAAATTATTCCTTTACATTGGTTTTCTCCTTAGTGTACACTATGAAGGTGTTCCTATCCCTACAGGGTTGATTATCCATAGAATCAGTGAAGTCCCTGTCTCTTATAATATTAATCTAGTAGAGTAGGCTGCACTAAATGTCATGTTGGCTGATGACATCAGCTTGCAGCAGCTGTCTAGGGTATGTCTTCATGTGACAAGGCAAAGGCAGAACAGAGTTTACTGCATTCATACAAGTCTAGAGACCAAGGAGTGGGATAAGATCTAGTTGGGGGCTCCTTTCCATTTGTATGACCCACTAGGCACTATCCTGCTGCACAGTGGTTGGGAAGCTCTCTTCACACATGTACAAAGTTTGTGATGGTCAGTCACTGTGCTCAGATTTCTTCTCGTTTCTACAACTCATACATCACACTTTGGTGCTAATTTTACCGACTTCTATGGTAAATAGCTTCAACAATAACTCTCAGCTTTTCAGCTCAGTGATGCCGTTAAAAGACTGTTAAAATAACCATGTTATATATTTAATATTTTCTACTTCTAGTCATTTAAAATACAGTACCTTTCTCCTGTAGTAATTATTTCTTTTTTATATAAATTGCTCTGTTGTTACAGTGGTGTCAGACTCTTACAAATCAATTTATCAATTTCTTCCCCTTCAGGGCATTTCTTTCTCAAGGGAAAATGAATGAACAGTGTTCCAATTTTCATTTGCACCCTGTCATCTTGTGACAGCAGGGAAGGATTTTAAAGATAATTGAATTTCTTTACAAATTATTCCAATATAATAAAGTGCATGAATATGCTATTTTTCAGAAAACTATGTATCCTCCATGCTTCCTCTCTCTACTCACATTGGATAGAGTAATGATTAGAAAGTTTCTTTTAAACACCCTTCTGAGAGACTTTATAACAAGTCTATTTCTGTCAAAGGCTATATTCAGTGGGTTATAACTTTAATCCAGAAGATCATTTTCTCCAAAGGACACTGGTCCTATAGTATCCCACACATGAGTCTGTATGGGGTATTTTAGCAATCAGTCAGGTGTCCAAGCCATTGCCAATTATTGGGCTGGACTATCAATTATTCTGCTTGCTGCTTTTAGTCATTTTCAGACCTTTGCAGGAACTTAGCATAACCAGGAGGGCAGGGGAATAGATCCTGAACACTTGAAGTGAGCCTGACTCTATGTGATCTCTCTTTCTGAATGTGCTGGGACTTATGTCTGTGAAAAATGGGAAGTCTGGATATGTTTTAGAATTGGCAGTATGGGGAAATTTAGCTATCAGACTAACAGTTTAAGATTGATTGCTTAACAATATTTTTTTGTGCAACATGTCTCTAACTTCTGCTTTTGCACAGTGATTGATTTGTTTGGTTAGCTATCTAACATTTTCTTGATTGACATTTCTCTAACTTTTGGGGTATAAGAGGGAGGTAGCAAGTCTGAATTAGGCGGATCACGTGGTGGATATTTTTAAAAAGATCTCCAGGTGCAGACAGAAGGACCGGCCACCTGGACATCTGTGACTGATTCACCCGAAGACTGCCTCAGACTTAGTGGTAACTATCAAGTTTTGGAGTATGTATTTGTATGTTCTTTAGACTAATAATTGGAGACTTTTGGTAAAAGTGATTCTGATTGGAATTGCTGGAGACTAATGAAGTAAAACTTTAATTTAAAAGCACTTGATTTGGACTTGTCTGTGTCAGCCATAGAGCAGGTGGAAGTACTGCATTCCTTTGGTTTATTTCCTGGTACCAACTCACAGAGACTAAAAGTTACTGATTTGAGGAATTCTGGGTAACGAGTCAACTCTATTCTAATACTTTCACATGTTTCTCACATTTATAAAGCACAGAGGGGAAAACAGGGGGAAATGTTCATACAAAAAATAAAATCAGAAAATAGGGAAAAATAGAAAATAATAATTATGTCACTCTGGCTCTAAAGCATCTCCACCGAAATGCATGAAAGAGGACAAGGACTATAAGAAACCCGGTTATAGATGTACACAGAGGTTCCTTCAACAGGAAAGAATTCCAGAAAGCATATAGTAATTTAGAGTCAGATTGTGTCACCTTTACTTCAAGATGAGTACTATCTTACTCCATTGAAATCAAGGGGATCACTTGTTGAATAAGATACTACTCTACAGGAGTTTGGTTGGCAGAATCTGGCCCTTAAGTTGGGTAAAAAATCTAACGGAAAAGTATTAAAAAGTGAATAAAGGAAAAGAGAGGGATAAGGAATAGCTTTATATGTCAGTCTATGTGCACATGGTTAGAATGCTAGCTGCAGTTACAGCATATCTGTACATTTTGCTCTTAATAAAGAGCCAGTTTATTTTTAGAAATATGGAGTCTTCTTATATTATTACCCAGCCAGCACCACATGAAACAGGCATCATGGTAACTTACTAGAAGTCAGTCACACATTTGGTAGTAAACAAAGCAGTGATCCCTAAGGGACTTTGTAATCAAGTCCTTGGTGGATTAGGTGGTATAGTGGTTAGCATACCTGGTGCCCCCTCCCAGTGGATTAGTCTTGCAGCCCTGGTCCTCCTTTAAGCAGAAGTGCAAAGGGGTGGTCAGATGGTTTGGGTCCCTCCTGCAGTGGAGGCAGTGGTAAGGAAGCCCAGGCCTGCCCACTCCACCAGACTCTGACCCAGGGCCCTAGAATTGTTAGTGGTGTCTGACCCCTAAAAGGTGCCCTCTGAGTCACCTTCCCTGGGTCACTTCCTACTGCTGCTTTTCTCTCCCAGCTTCCAGTCCAACATAAGGTGTGTGGGGGGGAGTTACCAAACTATCAGTCCCAACCAGGCTCAGCATAGAATCTTATTCCCTCGGGGAGGTTTATTCTCTGCTCAGGAGCCTTCAAGATTGGGGAGGAGAACAGACCTGTCTCTTTCCTTCTGAGCTGGGTGACTCCCTTTTCAGTCCCTTCTCCAGTTGGAACATGCACTTCAGGGCTAGAGGTGCAGGGCTACCTGGACCCAGTACTGCCCTTTACATCGTTCTGGCCCACAGTAGGGTTTGTATATCCCATTGCAGACCCTCTCTCTGTGCCAGATGGATTATTTGTTATTTTATTTTGTTATTACTGTATGAGTCCATTTAAAATTGTTGTAGCTAAATTAAAAAGGCATGATAAATTTTTTTGGTGAGACAAACATGTACACTTTAAAAAAATGAAATTCACACAATGTATAGATTTCCAATGATAGCCATGATAAATATACAGCCTTAGCCATTCTGGATCAGATTTAAGGATAATAAAGAGAGTGGGAGTTTGTTATACACTGTAGCCTGTGATCAGAATGAGCAGCTGAATAATGAATGAGATAATATAGATCAGAGCAGTTTTGGGGATGTGGAAACTAGTAATATAACTAATGAAATATTTCAACTGCTTAGGCATAAATTGGGGCACAGTAAGTGCACCTAATATATCAAGCAATACTTTTATAGATATGACATTATCTACAGGACAGTTAATAAATGATTTTCAGTCTCAGGTTTGAACAACAGGAAATAATGTGATTAGAATTTCTCCCACCTCTTCATTGCCAAACAACAAGGTTCATGGTTTCAATATAAATCAAACACAAACATCCCTGAAAAACAAGCATTCCTGGGCCACTCTCCTACAAACCTGGGCCAATTTATGTAAAATTAAATGGTTTCCAGATGAGTCAAGTGCAACTTGGTGTATTTTACCAAGTTTTTCTCTCAACGACATTTGAGTTCTTTCTGAAAGAAACTACCAGAAAATACACATACCTAAACTGAGTAATTACATTATTAGATTGCTTTATCCTTCTTCCTCCCCTGTCCCTTCTTCTGCTTTTTCCACCCTCACCAATAATGATGTCTAAAACTGAGATTGTAAGCTTTTTCAGCAAGAGTCTCTACCCTTCTATGAGCTCTGTGCTACGGATTTATAATTGACTTCATTTATAGATAAAATAAAGCTAAAAATGCTGCTGTTGTATGTTTGTAAGATATTTAAACACAAACCCGCTCTTCTCACTACAAAATGGGTAAAGATGGACACCACCACCCCTTCTGCTGCTTACACAATTAAAGCTGTACATTTACATATACCATGAAAATTGTTTGTGGTTACATTTGCTTACTTGCAAAGCCCCAAAAGGGAGTGTTGGGCAGAATAATCCATCCTCATTATTTTTTCCACAAATAGGCCTAATTTGTGACACACCAATTTTGGTTAATTGATTTTCAGTCCTCTTCTCCCTTTTATTTACCAGTTATAATCTTAACTCAGTCCTTGAGTGGTATCAATAAAACCCTTTGTTTAAATTAATTTGTTCTTTTCTTAAACAATTTTATACAACAGGTCATTATTACCTTTCACTCACTTTTTACAAATGAGTTTACAAGTAAGGTAAATGCATAGGCCCGGTTACCACAACAGGACCTCCCACACTTTGGGATGCTACAAAACAAAAATGGATAAAAACCAACTGAACTCTCACATGCAGCCTGAAACTAAAGAAAGTCTTGGCATGAAAACTTGCAAAATAAAACTACTGACATATACATACCTTTGGGTATTACTGATTTCCTGGTTTTATTTCTGATATGACATTAATGGCCAAGGCATTTTTTTAAAAACTTTGTATGGGCTTTATCAAATCAGGTTTCTGTGTTTTTCACTGAATCATCAGTAGAAACACCTTCCAGAAGGAGACAACCCAGCACAGCAATATGAATGAATGAAACATGATTTCTCTTTTTGCTTGAACATGTTCACCTAACTGAAAATTCAAACATAAAATGTGATTATGTCTTATGCAAAATCTTCTTGTGCAATACTCAATTTTTGAATTATGATTATGGAATTAAGACTTTTTCCCTCTTGCACTCTCAGACCCTTGCTGAAGGTCTCTGGGAATGTTAAAATAGAAACTATTTTAAATCATTAAATTAATCAAAATATAAAAAATAAAAATAAAGTTAAGAAAACAATCAATTAAGAGGTCCATAACTGAAGAAAAAAGCAGGAAAAGGAGGGGGGTGTAATTCACATGAGATCAAGTGGGTTCAAATTGCATTTGTAGCCTAGGATAAATAGAAAGGAGAAATCCATTGAAATTAAATGTCAAAGAGGAGGTGGATCCTCATTCTAGGACCCATCACAACAAAGGCTTAATCACATATAGGCTTAAGATATGGAGGTTCCTTAAATGAGGATTGATGACTGTGCACAATACCCATCATGTCAAGGCTCAAGAAGGAAGTCTCAGATATAACAAGGGGCCACATCATTAAAAGTTTTAAAGAATTAACAGAGCTACTCATCTCTGTATAGTTAGACAATACAAAGCAGATAAAAATTTAATTAAAGTAGCTCAAGCCAATGAGCAAATAAGTTGCTGCATTATGAACCAGATCCAAGTCACAGAGAGGTGTTGGTGTAAGCCCTTGTAGAACATTTGACATGAGACATTACAAATCAGCAAATACTTCAACATCAAAAATGGCAGGCCTCCGCGTTGGCACAGTTCACTCTCTTTACTAAGCAAGGCATTCTTGTTACCAATGGCACCACAACCAAAGAAGACAGACAACAGTAGACAGATATGGTGGGATTTTGTGCAGCACATCATCAACCCTACACTTTGTCTGAACATGCACCGTGACCACAGAATATGGCCCAGCACTTAAAACAACAAGCTTATAATAAATTCTTTAGATGCAGTAGATCATGTCAGAGATACTGGAATCAAAAGAATTAGGAAGACCATGTTAGGCATCGCATGGGAAAGCTATTCAACAGAAGCCAATCAATGATGGTCTCAGCAGGGGAGACCGATACCTGGGATTTGTAGCCCATATGTGCTGTATTATGTATGTTAGACCAAGAGCTGTAACAGATATTGTCATTCCTTTCACGTCACCTAGTAAATAATTCAGTAGTAGTAGATACTATATTCACTCATTTTCATTGTAATCTGAATTCTGTCTTTCACTCCCCAAGTAGAGCCCTGAAGGATACCTTCTACCCTGCAGCTAGGAGTGATATTCCCAGCCTGGGCAATCAGATTTGCACTAGTGGGATTCGAGCTAGCATGCTAAAAAATAGCAGTGTGGATGGTGCTGTTCAGGCTTTCAATCCTTGGGGGAGCTTGGAATTGGGGATAAATTCTGACTTTTTAAAGATCAAATCACTGCATCTACATTGCATATATTAAAGAGTGGTAGAGGACTTCCAAAAGGCTATTGTTCCTATTCCCATACTTTTGACAATAAATGTTACACATAAAAAATACAGAATGTTAAATTGATCATCTTCACTTTTTTTTTCCCCCTTAGCCTTCTGCAGAATAATTATAGGCCTCATTCAACAAATGTGGCAGCAACAACAATCAACCCCATGTCAATTCCGCCTATTATCAATTAAAGAAAAAATATGTGGAAAAATGAAAAATCTATGAGGTTGTTGCACAGGCGTACTTTCCTGAATTTCATTGAATTGCCAATTCTCCTTTCCCTAGTCCTACCTTTCCATAGCTGGCTGCATTAAAAAAAAAAGTCCTAAAATAGAGAGATCCAAGCCAGCAAAAGGGTTGCCTCCAATGAATATTTGGATTCAGAGGTATAGCTTAGTTTTTGTGTCCCCAGTAGATACCTAGGAAACTAAGGACTGGAAGCATTTGGACCCAGATACAACCTGATGCTGGCACAAAATCCAATATTGTGAGTAAAATCCTGGCCCCATTGAAATAATTTTTTAATTTGCTTCTTAGGGTGGTCCTTGGCTTTCAGAATCTAGTTTTCCTTTCAGAGAACAGCTGAAGAGGGTGGATGAAATTGCTATGGGAAACAGGGATGAGGGGAGAGGGCGTAATAGGCACCTATACAAGAAAAAGCCCAAATATCGGGACTGATCCTATAAAATCAGGACATCTGGTCACACCAGTCATTCTGAAAAGCTGACTGGGCTCTTCAGCCAGGCAGAAGCACTTTTTGCCTTTACTGAATAAGCTGCTGGACAATTGAAGCCCAAAGCAAAGTTCAGAAGAGAAAAGTGTCGTCCTCAGGAAAGCTGAAGAGCACAATGGGAAGTTTCTGTGTATGCAATAAAGTTCTGTTCGTTTCCATAGCAAATACTTCTGTGGCTGGATATTCTTCCCAACTCTTTTCCATTTAGTTGCACTATTCACAAATTGTCTATTTCTTTTTCCAAACCATTTTTAGATTTTATTTTTCTACTGATACATCACTGCCACTGTCCATTAACATTGATTGCATGATGCAATTAAATTGTTGGTGCATTTGGAAGCAGCAGCCGCAGCCAAAGTGCTTAATCTCAATCAGTGGCAGGGTAAAGCTGCTGATTAGTAATGGAATATAGGTTTAAAAACAAAACAAAACTGGATTCTATTTTCTCAGGTGATAGAAGCTTTACAACAGATTTAAGGGAAAGTTCTTTACAGCTACATTTTATGGGTACCCTGTCATTTCATATAAGTAATCAAAGAGTTTTATTTTCTAGATTTATAACAGGTTAATTAGTTATTAAAGAGGCTGGCAGATCAATAATTTGCCATCACAATGCTTTTTTCCTTACTGTACTCTACAATAGTGGTTCTCAACCAGAGGTACATGTACCCCTAGAGGTATTGCAGACGTCTTCCAGGGAGTACATCAACTCATCTAGATATTTTACAACAGGCAACATAAAAAGCACCAGCGAAGCCAGTGCAAACTAAAATTTCACACACAGTGACTTGTTTATATTGCTCTAAATATTATACACTGAAATGTTAGTACAATATTTATATTCCAATTGACTTATTTTATAATTATATGGGAAAATAAGTAAGCAAGCAATTTTTTTTTTCAGTAATACTGCGCTGTGACACTTTTGTATCTTTATGTCTGATTTTGCAAGCAAGTAGTTTTTAAGTGAGATGAAACTTGGGGGTATGCAAGAGAAATCAGACTCCTGGATGGGGTACAGTAGTCTGGAAAGGATGAGAGCCACTGCTTTACAACATCAATTTGAGTCCTTTTCCACATACAAGAGTTAAAACAGTAGCATAAATCTTAGTCTTACTGTTTTGACATAGTGGAGAAGGATGAGATGACAGGATGGAACACTGTCAAATCCTCATTGAGTTGACAGATACCATTTGTGTAACATTCAATCTTCCAGCAACTCTGACTTCTACTGGAAATTCAACAAATGCCCCTAAAAACAAATGGGTTACACAGAAAAAAGTGTTTCCCTGAATTTTATTGGTGTCCATTTTAGCGGTATGTAATGGAGTTAACTAGCAATGCAGCTGGCTACTACGAAAAATATTGGTTCCTATATCTACTAATACTAACTGGTTCCAACTGGTTTCAGGTGTGTGCAGCCAGAAGGACTGGTGAGCTTTGGCAGACAAACAATTAAATTAATACAGTGTATTGAAAGGCTTAAAGGCTGAATGTCCAGTTTTACAGTATACAAGAAAGGACGGGTAGCATAACTCCCAGTTACCTTGTTTCAGATTTACCACTGACAGGACAATTTTAGCCTCTATACGATAGTCCTTTGTTATGCTCCCCAGCACTACACAGGTTTGTGAGGCAACTTACTATTATTGCCTTTCGCGTGAAGCGGTCTTGTCTGTGCCTGCTGCAACTGAGCTCCCTGAAATCAACAGCCTCTGGCAACAGAAGCTCTTCTGTCCAGGTCTCTGCAGACCTCACTCTCAGTTGAGGCTAGTAATAGTCACACACCAAATCCTTGAGTCCCCTTCATTAAATGAATGATATATTCTAACTATTCCAGCAGGTAACTGGGTAGAGCAGGCACTATGCTTTAGTTGTAAATTTGACAATACAAATAGGACTTGACACTACACACACCTTTTTTTAAACTGCTGTAACTCAATGCCATATAGTCAGTAAATACCAATTTATATCAGTGGATGTAAAATAATTTAGTATTTAGTATCTCAAACTCAGATAGTTGGATTTCACTCTTGGTTACTCCTGTATAAACCCAGAGTAATTGCATTGAAGTCAATAGAATTATTTTGCAGTTACAATAGTGGGAGATCAGAATATGGCCCAGAACAAGCGGTTAGGAATATTTTATGTAATTTAATAGATAAATAGATTTAATTACTCTAATCCCTCATTAAATTTGGAGTGGTTCTACAATAAGTTGTTTCTAAACACTACTACTAAAAAAATAAACCCTTCTAATTCTTTAAATTAAACAAGTCAGAACTGTAGAACAAAAACCCATTGTTCAAACAATTCTTTATTTTCACAAAACAGAGTGTTTGAAAGATTGATCTTTCATTCCCTTAAAAAAAGCTACTTTTTAGTAATATAACCAGAACACTGGTATTTTGATAAAATAAGACTTTAGTTGTTCAACCTATTTTTAATATCTGTGTTTTTCAGTCCATTTCCTTTAATTAAACTGCACAGTTATAAGACAAAACATACATCACATTAATTACATGTTTCTTGCAATTTTGTCGTTCATTAAAGTAAGATTAGCCAAAGGCATTTCTTAGATGAAATTAATAATATACATCAAATATATACATCCATTTTAAAACAGTTCGGTAATGATTACATTTATTGAGACTCAATGAGAAAAATTAATCTCCCTTGGTACAGTGACATGGCCTGACAATGTGATCCCTCAAGAAGTATAGTGGTATTCATAGAGACAGGTACAATGCAGAACACCTGGACTAGCAAATTAGCAACCTAATGCTAAAGGGTTTGCAAGCTTGAAAGGCAAGTTGGTAAGAACCACACTGCTATCCCTGCTGAGTAAACTGCTTAAATCCACTTGCATAATTATTCTTTATCTGATTACTTAAAATTATTCTGCACTGTGGTTTATACCAAAAAAAGGTTACATTGTTGAATCCTGTTGCCATAGCAATTGCATTGTTTGACTAACTTTGAGCAAATTGATGTATTAAAATATTTCCAAAATGGGATTTCTGTTTTAATTTGAAAGAAAATAAGCAAGTTATTTTTTCCTATAAAGAAATGGGTTATGGAACATTATGATGAATATCTACAAATGCTCATTTTGGGGGGCTAGTTATAGATTTAATTAAAAAGAAATTTTGCAGCCATACTTTCTCTACCTGCATATGATTTTAAAGTGGCATACATTTTATAATTACAATCAATTAACAATCAAGTAGAAGTGGGTGTTAGAACACTGGCAACCTAGGGAAATCTTCCAAGCAGAAATCCTTGTGAAATCATTCTTCAGAGTCCTCCCCCTGAAAGGCATTCACTACAGAAATGATGTAAAAGCTCCAATAAATGAACATATCTGATGTCATTTCCTGGAGCAATTTTATAAAATCATGGTGCTGTCCCTGTGTGTAAAGCATAATAGAAAAAAGTCCAAACTTGAAATCCCACATAACTCATCTCTTTAGGATTTAACAAGCAAGATTCAATCAAACATTTGCTAGGTCTATGTATTGTAGGAGTTCACCACAAATCACAATGACAATTACAATGGTTATAATGGAAGATGATAAACTCCTGACTGTCAAACCAACTGATCCGACTTCAATGGACTAACTAAAATTGCTGTCTCTGCACTGTGCTGATTGAGGAGCCACCTTTTTAAACTAACCACTACAATGAAGTCACTTTACCTCTCTGTTCTTCATTTTCCCCATATGTAAAGTGAGGATAATTATTGTAACCTTCTTTCATAAAGCATGGATGAAAAACACACTACATAAAGATCTAAATCTGCTTTTCACCTGTTGTCTGGGGTAATCTGGACTCCGCTTAACATTGAGTAACCAATTCCCTCTCCTGGTGCTATTCATAATGGGAAATGAAAGTTTTTAAAGGTTACCTGGACTGGACAATGAAATTCTCATGGAAGTCATTACTTGACAGGAGATTAATGATATGGTAACTTTTGCTTCTCAGAGGCACCATTAAACTGCAGAATATATAGTGTATGCAGCTTTAACTGAAATGTGTATGTCCATACAATTCCTTCTAACTACATCATCTCCTGCAGGGGATGGTTGGAAGCCATTCCCTAAAGTTATGACCTACTTAATCACTACAAAATAATTCATGTACAGTCTTGCAGCTCTGAAGTGACCTGAAGAGCCTGGAAGGGGAAGAACTGAAGCTGAAGTACTGAATAACCTTGCTAAAATGGTCATGTTTCTTCATACCGTTTTGCAGACGAGCCTATAGCTGCCTGCAGTACGTACAGGAACCTGATTTTATTACAGTCCTAGCCTAGAAACTAGTACTCTGTGTCCTGTTGGGAAGATAAGAATCATCCCTTTGAAAAGTGACAGAGCCTTAAAGAGGCTGGAACCTTCTTTCCAGCTCTTTCCTCTCCCCATGCTATACTGTCAAAACTGAAGTCAGTAGAGACTGAACTGACTGCCTCTTGGAATCATAGGCAGGCTCTTGGGACAATGGGACCAACTGACAGGCCTCTCACCTGGAGAAAGATGGCAGCAGGTTTACAGACTATAGGTTACCACCTTAGAATTTTTGGAAAATTCATTTAACTAGAGTCACATTAAAGAGAATCTGCGTTCTGAGAACTGGATACTTGTTGATCCATCTGAGATACCTATGGTTGCCTTGTTTCTGACTTAAGTTTGTCAGAGTTCAGAGGCAGGAGGTGGTGGTGGGAGATAAGCTTCTGCAAAGCTCTGGAAGAGACCATTTTGAACAGCCTGGTAGTTTTTCATGGACTGAGGAAGTATAAAACCCACAGTAACCTGAAGGGGAGCTGGGGGAGAGAGAGCTCATTTTCACATTTTGTCAGTTGTTTCATTTTTCTTCCATCTGTACTTTCTTCCATCTGTTTATGATCTGCTCCAAGTTATTGGCCTAATGAGATTAACCCAGTCACCACAGGCTATGATGTTTCTTGGATTTAACATTAAATGGTCCTAGACTTGATTGTTACCTGATCTTCTCACATCCATTTTCTGGTTCCTTCATTTGGGGAGATAGGAAGAAGCTTCCTAAAATGTGTTAAAGTTATCTGCCCCAGAGATGGATGGATTGATGAAGCTAATTAGCTAATCACTAAAGAAAACTAGGGTGGGATTTTCAGAAGCATCTAAGGCACACAATTCTCATAGAAAGCCATTAGGTACCTAACTTCTGTATCATTTCAGTGCTCAAAAAAAAATCTCACCTTCGTTTTAGAATGTAAATGGTGGCACGAACTTTGCTGTAGAATAGACAAATGGCATTACAATAATAGGCACACATCTGAAGAACTGTTATTAATCAATTCCTTGAGTGTAGTCAGAATGAAAATAAGAATCCATTTTCTTTGAGCAAATAAAAATAAATTCAACATATTTTTATTGCTGGTGTATAATATGTGATTGCAGGCAATACATGGCTGATGCTAAAAGTCTAAGGAAGGTAAATTACATTTCCTTTCTCACTCTTGTGACAGGTATTTTGAACAGCTACTGGGAAAAGGAAAGACAATAGTCCAATCAATAACCATTATGTCACTTTTGATAAAAAACAAACAAAGAAGCAATGTAATTTAGGTTCCAAGTAATTACAGCTTGAAACAGTTAAGCAGCAACAACTGTATGCAGGTAATTGAGTCTTCACCAGAGTATCATTACAAGTTATAGATGGCTGCAAAGTGTAGGTGTCCTGGTCTAGCTATAGGAAGCACAATGTAACCAGGGTATATTGATCAGAGAGAGAGAGAACAAGCCCTGGGCTTCAAACATGGAGGCTGAGAACTGTATAAATTTAAATACATACATATTTTCTTTTGAAATGCAAGTTACAATTTATGAAGGTACAGCATTTTAATAGTGTTCAGAACTACATTAATTGTAAAGAAGCAGGATTATAGGAAATGTAACTTATCCCTGTCAATGCTAAAAGGAAGGAATCGTAAATGATAACTGTAAGACAGGAGCATAAAGAAGTGGTAAAACAAGTTATTATGATATATAAAATAGCTGACAGCAAAATCAAATTTTGGAATTTCTTTATGGTTCAGTAGATGTAGGAAGCTAGGAAAAAACATTACAAAAGACACCCAGGCAAACAAATCTCTAGAATAAATACATCAAGATAGGAACTAAAAGCACAAAAAACTCTGAATTAAAAAAATCCTTTTCAAACTTGTAAATTAAAGGTCTTTTTCCTTACTGCATTTCAAAAGCAAGAGGACAGAGACATTATCAGATTCTGCTTGCCTTACTCCTTGAGAAGTCCTCCTGAAATAAGTGAGTCCATTTGTGACGTAAGACATTACACAGTACAATCAAAGATGTGGCCACAGATAAATCGAACTAGATGTATTTTGATCAAAACATTTTTAAAAAAATTCCGATCCATCAAATATTCATCCATAAAACTATGTCCATAATGAGCACATCAACACTGAACTGGGGAACAAGCCTTTGAGCCCAGGGCCACAGACTTGTGCTAGTGGGGCTTTCATTCGCACTCTAAAACAGCCATATGGACGGTGCTTTGACACGAAGGGTTGGTTTTGAACTTGGGCTCTCAATGACTTCAAGTCATTGCACATCTATCACAAAATAATGTGGCTCATCAAGAAAACAGCAGGTCATCATAAGATCCAAACCCTTGAATTATCCAAAGTAATTTTTTCAGCAGTGATCTCTGGCTGCTACATGGCCTCTATAGGCATTTGTGCTGATCATTCTGAGTTGCTATTAAAGCCTGGTTTAAGAAGATAATGAGTCATTTGTACTGGCTTTTCCTTCTGGAGAAAACGTTAATTTGCCTTACCTTCAACTGCACATGAAAATTCGATGCAACTTTATTTTGTACAGTAGCAACTTTTCTGTAAGCGGTTTAGTACCATCAAACATAAAAACAGCAGGCAACACATTCCACTATAGATTACAGTAAATACTGGTGTAAGGACACAATGTCAAATAAATCAAAGGATTTGATGGTAAAGATGATGGAGACTTGGGGCTAAATTCAAAGGGGGATGCAGGTGTAGCAAGCCTCAGTATTGCAGTGCCTAACTTTTAGGTGCCCTGCCACCTAGTGGAATTCACAACCCCAAGTTAGACACCCAGGCTCCCTATAGGATGCATGGGAGAATTAGGAACCTAAAAAGGGAGTCACCAAAGCCAACGTGCTGAGTGGGGAGCACCTAAGATAGTCAGAAGGACTATGCCATCTGAGGGAGGTGGCCTAAGCCCCACCCATCGAAAGGTAGCTAGGTAGTCCCCTTATGACCAAGAAGTGGTTAGAGCACTCACCTGGGATATGGAGGTTCATCCCCCCTCAGCCTGATTTGGAGCAGAGATTGGACACACATCCCAGCCTCCCAGTGAGTGTCTATCTCCAGGCTATAGAGTCATTCCCACTCTCTTCTCTGTATAAAATAATATTCACCAAGTCAAGGTGGAACAGCTTCAACAGGAGAAACCCACACAGAGTATCCCAACAGCCCAGGGGTTAGGGCACTTAGCTGGGAAACATGTGTTCAAGAGGTCCCTGTGGCAAATCAGGCAGAATGGGGATTGGAACCTGGGGTCTTCCACCTCCCAAATGAATTTTGTAACCATTGGACTATTGGGTATAAATGAAGGAAGGGAACATTTCCTCCTCCGCTGTCTTTTGTGCTGAACAGGCTTGCTTTGACCATGTCATGACACTTCCTGCAGAGGCAGCTTCACACTACCTATCCTTAGCACAAAAAAGCCTTATTTGTGTTTACCATGGGTCAGTTCCCCAACTCCATTCCCATGGACAACACAATCACTCCCCTCTAAGCCTCGCAGGCCCCATTGCCACACTACAGGTTAGTGATATGGACACTCCAACCCTCGAGCACGCCGAACATCTCCCAAGAGTGTTCAATCCCCGATCGACTGGACACTTGCAGCATGCTCCACATTAACAGTTATACCACTGATCATCCTTCCACTTAACACACTATTTTGCATATATCTGAGCCAGGGGAACCCTGTAAAATCTCTGCACCTCTGTGTCCTGTATCAGTAAGCACCAAGGGGTCCCTGGGTCACATGTCTAGCAGATCAGGCCCTGCCATCCAGATAGGTGAGGGAATAGCTAGTTTGTGACTCCTGCTGGGGCATAGGCATTAATTAGGCAGTGAGCTGCCCAGCGGTAACAGGACTTGGACAACTTTTGCATGCTCAGTGGCAGAAATGTAGGTGCTGTAGGGACTTCTTCGGCAGAAACTTATGCATGTAGAGGGTTAGATGGTAGCCAAGTGGGGGTTTTGTGAATGCTAAGAGTGCCTCAATGACTCAGGTGTCTAAAGTGGCAGTTAAGCACCCAAGTTCCCTTTGTGAATCTAGCCTTTCAGGCAAAATTGTGACCCCAGTGAAGTCACTGCGTATTTTGCCATTGATTTCATGGTGGCCAGGATTTCATCCTGAGACAGGGATCTCAAAAATGAAATACAATCATGGAGCTACGTGGGCAATGACACTTTAAAATATTGACTTTAAAAAGGTAGGGAGAAGAGCTGGAGGCATCATTTTAGGTTGGTCCCAGCACTTCCTACCCTATAGCATAGCCATTTCAGATCACAAAGTCTGTGTCACATGTATCTTTTTAGAAAGTTCATTTTTTCCAGTGTAGTGATAATTCTCCACACCCAGAAAAGGTTGGAAAATAAAGTCATTAATATGGTTTATTCATCTGCTGTTGACTTTAAACAAGTTCTAATAGTTGCTAACAGATGTGCTGAAATTCTAAAGAATGATGGGGTACTTAAAGGTCTTACCCATCTTTAACTCAGTAGTGAAAAGGGCAATTTGAGAAAACCTCCAGTACTGATCACATTTTAAAAGCGAATCAAATAAGAGCTTTTCTTTAGTTTTTGTTCTCTCTTCAATTCATGAAGCCTCTAAAAATCTCTCAATACATCTCTTTATGATATAAAATAAATAATGCTCTTTTTAAAAAAATGTGCAGTATACCTTTAGTTTTCCCACTGTGTATACTATAGATAATAGTTTCTCTGAAGTCAGAATACACTACACAATTTCCTGGGGAGTGGATGGGTAACAAAGAGCTCTGTTTGTCCAAACATAGGTTTTCCTGGTTATTGATGGCTTAGGGATTGCAATGCTTATTGAATGACTTTTTATCTGTGAAGGATAATCCTTATTCAGATTTGAAAGATGCTGAAGCTCTGCCTCTTTAGCAACATCCTCTTTCCACTGCATGACACCTTAAGCCAAATTCTTCAGCCCTTACAAGGCTCCTACTGACGTCAGCATGGCCCAACAGGATGAGATTTCTCTCTCAGCCAAAACTATTTATTAAAAATAGTACACATTGATGCCAGTTGCTAATCTCCCTCAGCAGGCTGGAGCACACAACTGTGCTTTTAAGTGAACGGATAGCTCAGATGACTGGTAATGAGCAATGGACTGTGGAATCTGAGTTCTAGGTCACCGCTTCAAACCCAGTTTAGAACAGAGGGGTCGGAGGTCATTACCAGCTGCTAGCAGTTCAGTCTATCTAGTACAGTATTCAACAGGGGACAGAATTAAGGAGGCATGTACCTTCCCAGTGCATGGCAAAGACTTAGATGAGCACAAACTGGTTGCTGCTCAGTACATTACCATGGTGGTGATACTGGTTGATTTGGGCAGCCACAAGTGAGTATGATAGGGTCAATCAATTCCCACTTTTGAGATGTGCCCCCCAACAACTCAGTTTTCTCTGGACTCCTGATTGTTGCTGGATTCCCAGATGGCATCAGTGCCCAGAAGTGTTTCTCACACCCCCATCCCATACCCGCCTTGTTTGACACCCAAATGCATTATTGCAATGCACTTTGTAGGGCTGAACCTGCACCACTGAAGCCAATAGGAGTTTTGTCATTAACTTAAATAAGAGGACTATATGTGGCCATTCTTAATATTTACTCAGAAGTTTCAGGTAGAATATATTGGGCTTGCTTAACTGTGGAAGCTGAAGAAACATATTTCATACCAGGTGCTATTCAAAGTGCTGCTATTAATCGCTAGCTATCTCAGTAACTCTCTCTCACTCTTTCCTTATCCACCAACAGAAGTAAAGTCAAGTGAGGTGCTTGAGCTAACAGTCCATATACACGTTAATTGTCTGAAGGCTTCTGTCAGAGAATTTCCAGTACCAGACTGTGTAATTTTCTTGCCCTCTTAGTGTGAGAAACTGTTGATAAAGCAAAATCGTGCAAAACTCCCTTAGTTATGCACATCTTTGCCTTATGGAGGAATAGTAATGTATTCTTAGTTAAATGGTTGGGTTTGCTTTCTGGAGACAGTGTTATTTAAATGAACATTGTTGTGGGTGTTTTAAATCATGCATAATAGACCCTGATACATAGTGAAAGGTTTATTTAATTTTATACAATGAACAACATGTAAATAAATTCCAATGAAACAACACAGGATGAATGGTCATGAAAACTAGTTGTTTTTTTCCCCCTGCGTCAGTGACTCAAAGCACAAGCATATAAACAGTGAGTTTCCACCTCTTTCTGGATATATATATATATATATATAAAGACCATGTGTAGGTGGAACATTATGCCAAGAAATTCATAATTGCAGATAAGTATATTAAAAGGCACAATAATTGCTTGTAAGTGAGTGTGCCCTCAGTATATTTCTAACATACTTTATTACAGATAACATACTGTTAATTATACAGAAGAAATGGTCTATATATATTCCAGACCTTTCAAGGGCTCAGTTTCAAAGCTGAGAAAAAGACCAAAAATGAGGGGCCACAAGAAAAAAAAATAACGGCACAAACATTTGAAATAATGTAGTATTCATTAGCAATAATATTGGCTGAGTCTCACTTTGAGACAAGTTATTTACAATGATAAAAGTTAGAGAAGAGCAGTTGTGCTTAAAATGGAGGTCAGTTTGGTTTTTAAATGATGGACAACTCGTCAAAATTAGGGACAGTCTAAACATTTAACAGACATTCCTAAAATGTTAAGTACAAGAGACACAACAGCCAGCATAGTTATAAAAGTCAGATGATTCATAGATTTTTTTAAGGCAAGAAGGGACCACTCTTATTATCTAGGTTGAGCTTCTAGATAATCGGTCAAAGAACCTCAACCAATAATTTCTGCATCAAGCCCACAACTTCTGTTTGAGCTATATTATATCATTTAAAAAGGTATCCTGTCTTGACTTAAAGATTTCAAGTGATGGAGAATCCACCATATCCCTAAGTAAGTTTAACCACTGGAACATTCTTCTTACTGTTAAAATTTTGTTCCTTTTTGTTAATCTGAATTTGTCTAGCTTCAGCTTACAGTCAGTGGATCTTGTTTGCCAGTCTGTTAGGCTGAAGTGAAGTCTCTCTCTTATATAGGTACTTGTAAACTGTCATCAAGTCTTAACCTCCTCTTAGATAAGCTAAATAGATTGAGTTCTTTCAGTCTCTCATTATAAGGCAGGTTTTCTAGACCAAGTCATTCTTGTAGCTCTTTTGTGAACCGTGAACCTTTTCCCGTTTGTCAGTGTCCTTTTTTAAGTGTGGACACTAGAACTGGACATGGTATTGCAGTAATGGTCTCACTAACACAGAACACAGAGGTAATTCTACCTTCCTACTCCTATTTGATATTTCACTGTTTACACAGCCAATGTAGCCTATTTAACTGCAGCATCACATTAGGAACTCAGTTTCAACTGGCTGTCGAACATGACCCCTATGTTATTTTCAAAGAATCACTGTCTTACAGGATGCAGTCTTCCATTTTATAAATGTGACTTATGTTGCTGGTTCCTAGATGGGTGACCTTGACTATGACATTATTAAAATACACATTGTTCAAATGAGCCCACCTTACGAAGCAAGTGAGGGTTTGGAGGATGTGCAGAGTGCATACAGAGCCCCAACGTCACTGTTGGCCAAAATAATTCAATGTTATTTGCACACGCACCTAGAGTGGGACCTGTGTGGGACAATACTCAAAGAAGAAGCACAATTAGTTGTGTTTTACAGATGATGAATGGAGTCACAGAAGAATAGGTGACTTGCCGAAGGTCACACATTAAGTTTGTGATGGAGCAAGTACTTGAACCTACATCTTCCATGACCTAGTGTCCTGGTCACTGAACAATCCTTCTTTTACTTCTAGTCACCCTATCTCAAGGATGATATTGAGGAGATAGAGCAGGTTAAGAGACAGGTGAACTGAAAGATTGCATGCAAGGAAAACCTTCCATACAATGAGAGATTGAAAAGCTTGGGACTCATTACTTTACAGAGGAAATGAATACAAGGGGACATGTGGCAGGTATACAAAATAGTGAATGATACAAATGGTAGTTTGGACATCACAGAATTCCTTTGCTCCATAGTCTATCTAAAACAGCTCTGCCATGTCAGAGGGACAGGTTTCAGTTAATTAGAATGTGGTGTTTTAAGAATTATGTATGGTGCTGGTATGTGTACATTTACCCTGAATCCTCATTATCTTCACAGAGCATTCAGTCAGCAACTTATACTGCAAATCAGATGACACTGCAGCTGAGCTGTAAATATTCTACTATTACTTTACCAACCTCCCCTGGGATGGTGCTTCCAGAAGCTGCAAGCTGGGCAAAGTGAATTGGCCCTGACCATCCTGATCCTCATACTTTCAAAGAAAAATAACTACACAGTACATTGCCTAGCCACTCTTCACTTTCATATTTGTGGTTAGCATAGCTCCCAGCATTGTCCAAGTTCTGTGATTAATAACTTATCAGACCACCACGACTTTCAAACTACAGCAAACAGACCATGGAATCTCCATACAATACATATTTGTACTGTAACAAACATGATTAATAATTCAAAGCTACAAGCAAAGGGACTTTTTTTTTTTAATAATCATTGTTGATTGACATTTCTTTAATTAAAATTTTAAAAGTTTCTAGGGTGATCAGTTGTGATCCTGTCTATGCACCCATACAGGGCTGTAAAGGGTAGTAAGGTGCCCCTTATTCCTCTGCACAGGACAAGTTTGAGGGTCACAAGGCTGAGGTGTTGGGTGAAAAGTCATTGCTGAGGACCTGTACAGGTGGGCAAAGCCTTGGTTCCATGCCTTCCATACACCAGCCAATGTGACTGAGCCAATTCAGAGGGGGAAACAATCTGCACCAGCCCGTTATATTTCATGGATTACTTTCCTCTCAGAGAAAGGGTGAGGAGGGTCAAGTTATGATTCTGAATGAAATTCAGATCCCGTCTTGCTCCGGGGGTAGCACAAACAATCACTATCCCTTACTCAGTCTCTTCTAGAATGTACATTGACAAACATTTCCTAGAAGTAATTTGTTACTAAATGTGATATTTTTATATTGATTTAATTTTTAAAAATGTAGAGTTCTCATTTTCATAAATAATACATTTCAGCAGTTAGTTTAATGCCTGATAGAGGTTATTAATTTATTCACAATGAACTTAGAAAGTCTCGATCTTTTATAGCTTAAAGGAAAAGCAGTTCTTTATAGCCATGCAGATTATCTTCAGAGAAGAAGTGAAAATTAGAAAAGATGAGGGAAAAAAGAGAGTTGACAATTCAGTTCTTAATTTGTTATATGTATTACATCCCATGTATAGGGTCTGCTATTGCAAAAGCGAGCAAGTAGTAGGGCTATTCGTGTGTGCGGTTGATTAAATGTAGGGGGATATCTTCTGTCTCAAGAGGCGCTTCAGAGCCAGGTTACTTGTGAGTTTGTTACGGACTGCTACTTGACCTCTTTCTAATTATGGGTCATGTGGGTTTGTCCTTTGTATAGACTTGTTGGTCTCTCATGTGATGCATATGGGAAGGAGTCCCTAAGTGGGACTTTTCCATTGCTTTTATACTGTACATTGGAGCTGTGTCAGAGTCCACATTCTTCTGGAAAATACAGACTGTTACTAAACAGGTGTTTATAATTTCATTGAGTTATGTAGCAGTCTTATATGACATGTGTAGTTCATAAAGCTCACTATGAGCCCCTGCGTTAAGAGTACCCAACTGAGATACAGAGGAGATAGTTATTAGAGCGATCAAAGATAATGCACATATTTTGTTTTATCACTTCTTAAGATTTCAGTCCAAAACACTGGGAAAAAGTTGAGCTATTGAACAAATAAAATGATTTCAGCACAGGCATTACAGTCTCTATATACTATCAAGTGACAAAGATCAACAGTAGAGGGAGATGGGGATATTATCACATAAGAACTGCATCTGTAGTTAAAGGGTACAATTGATTTCCATTAATGAGTCTCATGAACATTTTAAATATTACGCCTTCATTTAGGAAGGCTAATTTGATCATGTCACTACTCGTTCTGTGTTCATATCATTGGAAAGAAGAACAAATTTCAGCAAATGTACTTCAAGAATTGTGACACCAGCATTTCAGTGCATAGCACCTTCCTAGACACATTCTTAACATATATATGCATTTAAGTAGTGCAGATGTAAAAGGGAGAGGTCAACTCACTCTAGATCATACTTAAACTTGCTTGTACTCCATGTTCTGCAGAATAGGCACCATGGCCCCTTTACACACCTGTGGTGCCCATTTTAAGGCTCTTTTACACTTCCAGAATGGGACCTGTGTATAAATAAGAATCAGACCCCACAGCTTCAACAATTAAAATACAGTGTATTAACAATTCCACATGCAAACTACTATTATTTTGACTAATCAGCCTAGGTTAGAGGAAAAATACTACTGTCAACTTCATGTCAAGCAAATTCTGTGAGAAAATCCAGAACTCTCATTTTAGTGGTTCAACTCACATGCACTTTTTATACTATATTCATGGGATTTTGGGGAAGCTTTTACTATTTGAGTAGCACTGTCCCACTCCACTCTATTTGGAGTACCTGTTATTCCCCAATAGGCCTCTGGTGGTGCCAGCTTCTTTACCTGTCTTTTCAGTAATGCATAAGTGCTGCATTGTGCAATTGGAACTTCCCCTGTGTTTCATTACTGAACCATCAACACCAACATGATTTTTCTGCCATCAGCAGACAAATGGAAACAGATTTTTTTGGAGTTCCAGCCAATACAGCAGTACATCTCTGATTTTCTGCAGCATGCATTTCTACTGCATTCAGTTAAAACTCTTTCCTATACAGGCAGATTCCACAGACTGCTTCGATGGGCAGGGGAGGCTGTCAGATCTCTGTATGGAACCAGTAGCAAGGCCTAATTGATCATCAACAACTTCCAGGGGGAATGGTGCTAAGGTTAATAAGCAGCAGGAATACAGTTGGTTTCCTTTGGAGGGAACAGCAGGGAGCCAGCACAGTGAATCTGAAGGTTTGAGAATAGACAGGTGTTCTTCCCTATCACACACCTACTGTAGCTGTGGGAATTTACCTTTTATGATTGAATTTAAAAAGCCTCCATGGACTCTGAAGCAAAACCCATCTGTGCAAATTCCTTTATTCTTTCAGCCATTGTTCCAGCTGGCCTACTATGAGTAGTCTATATAATACTATATAAATAAGCACTTATCTCAGGAGACAGAGAAAGAAGGAGAAATGTATCTTTCATTTGCCTTATGAATCCCAAAAAAGAAAAGAATAACCCAAATACCTACCTATAATGTCTTATCCAATGTTTCTGAGTGTGACTTGAAAAATGATTCTGTTTATTTTATCTTATCACATTAGTCTAGTATTACTTTTTGCTCATAACATTTGGCATTTAACATGCACTACAGTGGAAAAGATTGTAATCTGTTAAATAAGTTTTCAGCTTATCTGACAAGACATTTTTCTTGCATATGGCTATCTGCAAATAGTGTGATTAAGGATCAAAACTTCAATGGGATTTCCCCCCAGCAACAAGTTAGTTATGAGGTTGGTTATTTAGATTTCAACTCTAAATTGTCAATTTCATACTGAGCCCTTGGGTAATTTTTTAAAAGTTATGATTCTATGGACACCTCTGGAGTCCAGCTATAAATTAGAGTTTTAATGAAAAAAGTTTAGAAAAGTAAGACTTATCCTGTCACATAAAAGAAAAAGAAAAGCTTAGCAATAGTGTGACAGTTTATGGCAATAGGAGGCCCAGCCACTTCTGGCAATTAGTTTTTAATCAGACTCCCTACTCAAACCCCTGCTTTGTAGCAAGGGCAATTGCCAGCTGGTAGGTGTGTTCCCTGAGATCGGGAACATAAACCCAGCAGGAAGAGAACTGAGTAGTTCTTGATGGAAGGTTAGGAAGCTAGAGGTGTACTCTTTAAAAAATTCCCTCTGGGAACTGAAAGCTGCAGGAAACCCCAGCCTCTGTTTGAGTACTGATCAACACAAGCTTTCATTCTATGTAGAGAAATGGATTTTGCAGATTTCTTTTCCTTCCTAGTGCCATCACTCATTGCACCAGCCATCCCATCACAAATGGGGTACAGTTCACTTCATATTGTCTCCCCTGTAGAAAAGGAACATCTTTTTTTCCTGGAGCTCAGTAAAAATTCACCTACAGAGCAGCTAGAACTTTTAGCGAATTGGCATAGGTGCTGAAAGTACATATAGGTGTGAATAAAGTGAGTGAGCGTCTCAAGGAGCAATAGGCATTTACAGTTCTACTCCAGATCTGGTTAGTTAGCCAATATCTTGTCTAGACATGCCCCTCCACAGTTGGCTTGTATCTGCCTCTGACAAGCAGCCTAATTATTTCTGTGACTTGTAAAAGTACATTGCAAACTTGGTGATGGTTGCTGGAGACCACTTTTTACATAAGGTCAGCCACAACTGTCTCCTAATGAGACAATGGAAACTTAATTTTACTTGTTTAAATTTATAAAAGGCTCCTCTCAGGGTTAACCTCTAGGCCTATGTAAAAAGAGCTTAAAACCAGCATAATCAACTAGCCACTGCATAGTGGCATGGCTGGAGCAGCATTCCACTGTGGACTTTCCACATGGGTCTCCCCAGAGGGGAAGAAGTCTCAGCCTTCAGTGTCCACTGAGGCAGTCTTCTGCCATCTAACTAGTTGTCCCTTCAGTTTTATTCCTTTCTGGGAGGTGGAGAGGCTAAGCTCCAAAATGTTCTGAAACAAAAAGCAAATCCAACTCACTACTGGGCTGTTCACCAGTCTTCCTGTGGGTCATTCTTCCTTCTTTCCTTTGGACTTGGTTCTCAGTCTGTGTGTTGCTTGCTCCTTGAAGTCTAACTACTCCTCCCCACTGGCTTCTTTCGCTAGCAGACATATCTCTCTGCAACTCCACAGCCAAAGCAACCATTAGGCAGAGCTCTGACCTCTTCCTAGTCAATCAGCCCTGAACTGAGAGTCTCTCTTGTACTCCCCTTCCAGTCTTGGGATTGGTTGCAGGTATGTCAGGGTGGGGCTAGCTGAGACCATAGGCTCTCCTTAACCCTTTCTCTGCTGGTGTAGGGTCTCTCTGCCCCATCACACACTGCTCTGAAGCAAAGAGGAATGAAGTGACTAAAGCCTGCACAGGTCTGGATAAACTAGTGTTTGTTAATATAGCCCAAGATTTTCAAAAACAAGTGTGTAAACATTGGGCTCCTAAAGGCAGGCAGGTAGCACCAATTTTTACAGTTTGTCAACTTCCCATAAGACCTTTTTTCAGTTGCTTATAACTTTGCAAAACTTTAGCCATTTGAATGGCAATTTTCCATGCTGGGTGCCTGCCTCAGGCTATTTTTGGGAGATCATTTCAGCCAGAATGGTTCAACTGATTCTGATAAGGAAGGGAAAAATGTGTTTTATCCATCTTAAATTCTTGAGACCTTTTCTTTGAAATATTCTCTCCCTTCCATGCTTTGGTGTAAGGATTGAAATTTGGCAAGGAGGTGGATATGTCAGGTGTATTTATGACTTTCACCATTCCTGTGAAAATCCATTCAAATTATAAACCTTTGGGGGGGGGGGGGGGAAAAACTGCAATTCCCATGCGGTCAATACAGACTTCTTAGATTTTAGCTATGTTGCTAAAGGTTCTGACTTCATGCCTGAGCCTTTCACAGCTCCTAGTGTTGACCAGATTTTGCCATGTCATTCCTATAAAGCAACTGAGCATGCTCTCTAAAGGGGCTCAGAAGGTATTTCATTGCAATTTCTGTTCCCAGCTGCTCCAGGTTAGGGTAGAGCCAGGCAACAGAACAGAAGAAAGGGAACCTGGTCTCCTGTGCTTTCTAAGATGCCTTAGTATCACACAGGCTGCTGTCTGATTTGAATGAAAAGGGGACAAAAGCCAGATATGGTGAAGGAAAGGAGAGTATTGGGATAAGGAGCCTGCTGAGATTGGGACTAGAGGTGTCAGGTAGAGTGGGATTTGGAGGGGGACTAGGAACCAGTATCTGTATTTGTGTGTGCATGTGGGGGGATGAATAGGGGCGACAGTGAGGATAGGTAGATCTGATGAAGAGCTGGAGTATTGGGGAAGAACTAGCACTGACTGAGCAAAAAGACTAGGATAATTAGGCAGGAAGAGGCTGGGGGAAGATGGACTGGAGGAGAAGCCTGTGGGGGCAGGGGGAAAGGGAGAGAGAAATTGAATGAGGAGCTGAGCAAAGGACTGGGACTTGTTAACTGATTGTGGGTGTTGAGTGGGGTAATAGGCTCGCCAATGGATCTGATCAGAAGATAAAGGTTCTAGTCTCAGAATGAGGCTACAAAGAGTTTTACAAGGACCCCCGGGATGCACGACAGGAATGCTCACACTGATAACTGAATATGTATGGTTTTACAGACTTTTATTAAGATAGCATAAAAATGATAGACAAATGAATAATCAAATGAGTTAGAAATAGCCAAACAGGTTATCCCAGGGCTGAATTGGGGAGATGGAACCCTTTATTGCCTGCTTGTTCCACCTCGACTCCGTGAGTGAGCAACAGGGGAGTTTCTTTACAATTCTTTTATCCATAACAGTATGTAAATGTATACATTTTCAGCAACTCCCCATAGACCCTCATTTGGTTACATTGACACCTATAAAATGAATATTAATAAACTATATAATGAATACAATTATACCCACTCCTGTTTGTTGTTTACAGGATTACCATACAGAGATCAGGCACATTACCTTGAAATGTACTAACATTTTTTAAAAATATACTATATGCAAGATAATGTTGTATTTCCACCAAAGACCTTGAACAGAAGGGAGAATAGTTATTTGTTAGTCTCATTCCTTGTGCAAATGGCTAAGAAGGGAGGAAAAGACGGCAGATAACAGACTCTAGCTGAAATTCACACCAAGTAACAGAAACAAGGTTTTGCCTGTGCCATGACTCCATTCCCTGTAGCTTAGGCCTGATTACTCGTCCAGCTTTTAATTCTTTACTCTCCTACAAAATGGATAATGATTAGAATTATAGCCTTGATCTAAAGACCCATGTGATATATATATTGTACACTTTGGATTAATATACTATACCCTTCCCTGATGACCTGGTTGATAGAGATGTCCAGTTCCTTAACTCTTGAGTGGAGGCGTGGAGAGCTAGGCAGTGTTAGAGAGCTAAGAGCTATAAGACAGACTATGAATAGTACTAAATATAAACTAAGAACATAGATCCTAACACACACCCACACAAAAGCAGCCCCCTCCAAAAGTAGCTGATCACACCCAATTAACATGGTTTGCCCTCTTTATACCCTGAACAATATGGGTCATCATTCTAAGTCCAAACTTGGCTTCTTCATCCACAAATTATTAAGCTACACTTATTCTATAGGCTGGCAGGTTTGTGTGTATTAATGACATATCCTTATTCTTTCCAGACAGTTTGCTTATCTCACCTATGTTATTTCTGGCACTTTCTGTGGATTATGTCGTGTATCTGTGAAGTTTACTCAGGGCATAAACTGAGACAGCCCCCCCCCCCCCCCGTCTTGATGCCTCCTGACTTATCTAGGGTAAAGACTGTGGGCGTGGGCACAAAGGATGTCAGTGCTCGGCCACATTTCTGGACATGAATTTCCCTCCATGGGACCCCTGGCTTGGGCTAAAAGGGCCATGTACTACACAAACAATAATCATATGCTGATCACAGCAGCTTTCTGGCCTTGGAGTTAGGAAAGTCTGGAGCACGGCAAAATGACCTGACCGATAGGTACCATGGTAATGGGATTGTAATACAGGCAGGCTACATTCCCTGTCGGGTTCCTCCCTTCACCACCTGGACAAAGAATGTGGTAAGAAGAGCATTATCTCTCCTTTCCCTGACAGCATGCCTGTTAAGAAAGACTTGAGATCTCTCCCCCTAATTCTTCCTTTGCAGATGGTTTGTTAAGGAAATTTATGGTCATTCTTGCTGTTAAAATGGCATATGCATTTTCACCATGAATTTCGCTATGCAGATTAAGTGGTAAATAACAAACAGGGGCGGGTATAATTATATGCCTCCCATAGCCATTAATATTCATTTTATAACCATTTATATCACCAAATAGGGATTTTATGGGGCATTGTAGAAGTGTGTGTATTTATATATTATTTTAGATAAAAAGTTGTAAAGTAGTGAACTTGGGGCTCACTTCATTGGACACGTAGTGGAGGGGAACGATTGGATTAGAAGCTGTAACTGAACAAACACTCCTTATCACTCCAACTGGCTCAATCGCTCTCTTCAATCAACCCTGCAACAAAGGTTATAATCATAAATGTCTTATCCTTTAACGCATTACTTCTCTGAGCCAAAGGTCCCAAACATATGTATGTGAACAGCCTTTGCTTTTCATACAGGATGTGACCTGTAGGTGTCTTGCATTACAGCTATAATACTTCAACATGAAATTATTATAATAAAACAAATATAAATATGCAAGCAAGTGAGCTAGTCGTATAAGCCACAAACTAGGTTTGGGATAGGGGGAAGTTTGGCACTGACAGATAGGGGGACTAGCACTGGCTGGACAAGGCCATACACTGAACAATGAGTATCAAACAAAATATTAACTAGCTGCTCATTAATTGAAGTTCATCCATCCTGTGATGAAGCAACATAGTAATTAATTACATGATCAAGTAATATCTCATAATACATATACACAAGGGGGTCAAATGGAGGTTGCACTGACAGCCTTAATTCTGACTTTCCTAACTTTTGAGTGCTTGACTTTGCAACCATACCAATGCTATTTTATGTAATTGTGTGTAACTATATTTAACCTCAGCTGATGGGAGTCAGGCATAAGTATTTCCATTTTGGGAATCATCATAATTTATCTTGACCCTGGAGTTTTAGGGTTTAATAATGATGTTAATGGAGTCAAAACCAAAATAGATGGTGGTGAATGAAGTACACTAAAATTCCCATTTTTATGTCTTTTAATGCTGGTTATTTTTATTTTCTCCATCCCCTTCATTTACATTAAATCTGTCTGTGGGTAACCTGAATTAGGTGTCAGCTGTGCAGAAAGCCTAGGTGAAACCCCTGAGGTATATTCCTTCCTGAGATTGACACTTTACACACCATGATGATTTTACATTTTATATTAACAAGTGAAACTATAGCCATACCACTTACCTGGTCTAGTTCTAGGCTAGCCATTGCCTCAGTTTCCCCTCACACACATTGGATTTCCTGACCTTCTAACTTGCTTTGGTTGCTGCAGATACTTGTTTGGCCCTCTAGCTAAGTCATTAAAGCAAAAGTCAACCCCTTATGGGGTTTTGAAGTTCAAAAACATCTTCCACCTGGTCTCAAATTGGGCACAGCCCCTTCTTCCTGAGTGTGTCTTCTCTTCAAACACTTTTCAGCCTACACACTGGCCTGAGAACTCAGCCTGCACCAAGCACTGGTTCCCAGGACTTCCTATGTGCAGTCTCCATCTTCTAGTTCTCTGCAGGATTCAGTCTTCTCTTTCCCAAACCCTACCCAAAGAAGGCCTTGTTTAGCCACATGAGCTACCTGTCACATGACTTTGTTCATTTCTCCACCTGGGGATTCTGGACCCATCTGTCTCTCCCTTAAAGGGCCAGTCACTCTGCAATGGGCAGTATAAATAAGATTTGAACTTTTGCAGGAAAGCCAAAGTGGACCTTGTCATAATATGGAATATGGTTTCCATTCTACAATAAAAACAAAGGAATAAACCCATATCTGATGTCAGCAGTCTCAGAAACTATTATTTTTCTATCACTTGGTAAATGCTTTTCTAACAAGGATTTTTGCTTTTCTAATTTGTCAAGAAATTGGAAGCTCTTTGCCATTTATTTTATGTTCTGTAGTCAGACATTTATATCATTAGTAAACCCACTGACTCTTCAGTTCTTTCTTTAAAGTCCAGATAGGAAAAGAGTATCAAATTTGAGTATCCTTATTTGTGTTTTCTATTATGGCATTGACATACATGCAAGCTATTTATATAGTGTCATTAAACACAATATGTAAGCAATAAGTACTTAGGACACTACATGACTTTGTCCATTTGATGGCTTTGAGTACTGTTGAAAAATATATTGTAGTACTTAGACACAATGGTGATTGGTGCACTAAATATGCACAAAAATAGAAAGTTGTTACATTTTTTCAAATCATGTACACACACACACACACACACACACCTGGATCTTTACTCTACTGGTGTTCAAAAAAGCCAATTTTAAAGTAACTATTATTTTAGACTTTGAAATTATTTTATGCAGCAGTAAGTTGGGTCTAGATCTGGTGCAGAGCTCCACTTCTATTAGGTGATCTACACAGAAGCAGCAATCTGCCCAGATTGCAGGATCAGGGCCTCTGTTAGTAAATGCAATAGAAGCCCATCATATATTACGTAAAACCTAGAGGGTTACACAGCTTCTTCTCCATATGAAAGCTAGTTTTCAGTCTGAAGAAATGCTGTGGTGTTAATCTGGCTACAATTGTCTTTTTCCCTTTACACACCAAAGATATGAAGAAACCATGACAGATCAATTTAGTCCCAAATAACAGTATTTAACCGACTATACACAAACATGCAAGGCCTAAATATATACCTACTGCTGATCAAAATGGTTTCTGGTGGCTTCCAAAACAAAGAGTAGTGAGCACCACTACTGGATGCACAAACAGCTTAAAGGGACACTTCCCTATTCCTAAACTACAGTTAACCAGTAGATCTTTGCAGGTAGCAAAAAGTTTTCTTCCTTATTTTCTGTATTTGCAGGCATTATTTGGAGCAGAATAGTTTCTTGAAAACTGGGCATTAGTATGTGGACTGAACTTCCTGGAGGAGATGATTTCATAATAGAAAGGAAATTCAGTTTAGAATATAGTCCAACTCTGCATCACTGATTTCTCTTTCACTAGGAAGCTGACTTGCAAAGTCAGGCCAATCTGCTACTGCTAGGGAGAGGGCCAATACTGGTGTCAGAAGAACTTCTTTATGTTTAATGCTATCTTATAGCATCACAGTAGTGTAGGATTTATAATGATGATAACTCAGAGCCCAAACACCTATTAATTTCAGAAGGGATAGAGAGTGCTCAGCTACTTGCAAGACAAAGCTTGTGTTGAAAAAGAGGTAGAGGATCTGTATATAGTAGAAAAGTGATACATGAAACAATGAATTGGTTTGATCTTAGGAAAGAATTAATGTAATAGAAAGATCTTACCAAATTATATTAAGAATTATTGCTGCCTGTTAAATTGTTGACACCAAAGTGAACCATTACATCTTTGCCCTTCTACTGAGGTGTAGAATTCATCATACATTTCTAATAGTGTCAGTTGTCAAGCAATTATCACAAAACTCTGAAGTCACAGATATTCAGTACTGTAAATTAATCCCCTCAAACCAAACACATGCACTCACTAGTACTGGATTTTTACTGAATTTACTTTCAGTATGTTTTCCTTATTGCTAAGGTCTTGCATGGACAATACAGGAAATGGCACTACAAAACTTTCTGAAGTGCTATAGACTACAATCATTCAAATACACAGATGAACATTTTTTCCCCAAAATTCCAATATTTTTAAAGACAACTCCTCCTCTTCCCCTACCCATCCAACAAACCAAAATGTAAAGATCAAAAGGACAATAAGCCCAGAAAACGGAGAAAAAGTCAAAGGGAAAACAAGAAAAAAAGAGTTCAAATCCTCTCCAAAATTTCCTTTGTTTTTTTAACTAGAGGTTGGCTAGAGCCCCAGGATTTCATATCTGTTTAGTCAGAACGTCTCTCAACTTTGGATCCATAGTATGGTATTGATCCATGTTTCTTTTTTAATGTGTATAAGTTCTGAGACCTTCAATAGTGTGGCAACTTCCATGGAAGGAAAAATTGTGTCTTATTAAAGAAATGTTGCAAAAATATTTGGAACAACATTCAGAATGTGCAGTAGGTTTGTTATATTACTGGTGATTGAAAAGATTCAAGCTCAGCAGATTTGTGAAAATTTTCAAATAGCTCTGCATATAATGGAGTTCAGCAGCCTACACAACTATGAAAGAGTGCTCTTATGAATCAATGTTTCCAATCATTTTAGAAACTGATGAGATAATTAAAAGCAATTTTAGGTAATAAAAAAGTAAGTAATAATTGTTTTTTGCAAAAGCAAGGCAAATTTATATAATTAATATGGGAGACATACGATTAGGTAAAATAAGTTAATACTTTATTTGTTCAAGTGAACCAGTGGGAGGAGGGAGTAATATTAAAATATGCTGTACAGTAACTCCACGATGTAAGAGTGAAGTGATATTAAAAAGTGTGAATGGGGATAGTCAAATGAATTTAGATTAGGATTCTGGAAAGCTGTTATCTGTGTACAGTTTAGATAGTGGGTAAAGATGACAATGTGATTTATCCTGCTCTCAGTAACAATGAAAAGTGGAGCAACTTCAGTGAACCCAATGGGTCAAATGCTGTCCTTAATCCAGGAAAATGTCCACTGAGTCCTGCTCAGTTTAGGACTGCAGAATATAGCCCACTGAAATCAGTGTGAGATCAAATAGTTGAACCATTGAATTTAACAGCAAACCTGAATACCAGAAATTTTTCATCAAGAAAAAAAATTGTGTCCTTCCCTTTTATATTGTCTACTCACTTCCCCCTCCACCACCACCATTACACACATTTACAACTGAACAAACCTTAAGAAAGAATATTGAGAACTTAGGCTAAAGGTCAAAACTCACATGCCTAAAGTTAAACTAAGCCTCCAAGTTTTAAAATTTTGACTCCATGGTTGACATTTTTTACCTTAAATTCTGCATGACTTCAAATTTTATAACAGTTAAAGGGTTCTAAGTTTTCATCATCTGTATAAATAAGGAAAAAGTGGGATGCACAAGTACCAGCCTTTAACCGTGCAGCTCAGCATTTCAAGTTTTTTTACAATCATAAGTCTACACAACAAATTACCATTACCCTATTTGTCTCTGATAATTTAACAGCCAACAATAAAGAACACCACAAAGGGTGAACTCCTACGTCTATTGAAGTCAATGGTCAAACTCTCATTGGCTTCAATGGGACCAGGATTTCACTCCAGATACTAATTTTTATGACATTAAAGAGACAAATTGCAAAAATAGTATTCAGTATCTAATCTGTGCATACTTCCTTAACAGGTCTCATGGCTCCTCAAAGACAGGAGAAGTCTACTATTTGGGAATCTCTGTATAGCATTCCTCAAGACCACGGATGACAACCTTTTTTTTTTTAAATCTATTCTATACATGCAATTTTGATTAAATTAAAATTAATGAGCTTTTTCTTGTTTGTTTTTAAAAACTGCACTGGCATATATTCCAGGGCTTTGGAGATCAGTTTGTCATACTGCTATGTGGCTGGTATTCCCTCCAAGTGAAGTCTGGTCCTGTCCTCAAAGTGACACTATAAACCAATAATATTGTGGATTTCCAAGTTCCTTGTGTCTAACTGATTTCCATATCAAATTGGCTCAGCCTGCAATTCTTTGTTATTGTTTTTAAAACCACTTTCCCCCTGGGCAGGTAACCCCTTATACTCACCCTGAGCTCTAATAGTCAAACTACATCCTTTCCACATTTTACACCGGTAACAGTGGTTCTGCAGGTCAAATTTGTTTCTCTACTATTCCTGCACAGTCCCACTAGGGTTTAGCTGATTTGCACAGATGACTTTGGAACCATAATTTGAAGACTATAGTGGTGAGCGAGTGTAAGTGAACTAACATGGCCTACAAAATTCTGTTATAAAGAGCAAGACTGTCAGAGCACAGCATAAGTTTATGATGAGGTCCTTTAGAATTATTTTTTTTTACTTTAAAGCTGTTTTTTTTTTAAATGAACTGTGGAGACAAGAATATGGAAAATTATAGAATCACTAGCATTTCCCAGAGCACCACTGTATGTATTGAGAATTAATTTGTTGCAGGAATAAAAGTTCTATTTAAAACAAAGACATGTGGCTTTTGTCTTTGTATAAAAAAGGATCAATGGCAGAAACTTTGACATTTATGACTGTTAACTCCTCCACTCAGTAGTGGCTGTAGACTGTCCAACACTTCTGAAAATCACGTAGGTGCCTAACGTGGACATAAAAGCCTAAACCCAGTATCTATTTTTGAACAATGGTTATGACAGAGATAGTGAAGAAATGAAGCTAATAACTTTAGTTCAATAAAATACAAATTTTGTAATCTGGCAGGTATTATATAATATTTATTAATTAGCCACCAAAATATATTCATTATAATAGGGTCTTAGCTTATGAAAAGTATTAGCTATCATTAACTATAGTTGTTTGCTGCCTCCACTTATATTCATTACCACATTTAAACCTATTGTTTTCAAGGCAGTGATTCTGTTCCTATCCATGATATAAAAACTCTTTTCTCTTGTCTGGCTGGAGAATCCCTGATGAGACAACTCCAGGCGGACATTGACTATAATTGGACACCAGCAAGAGGGTCAGTGGCTTTGATTTACACATTTTGATTTATCCCTAAGTAAAGGAGTGACCACAAAAAGGTCTTTGGGGCTTAGTTTCCTACAGTGGAATTTCATTTTCACATGGGACAATTTTATGCCTGTCCTTCATTGTGTCACTGCTCTTTGTGGGAGCAACACTGTTGATTTAACAAAACGCAGGTGCAAAGTTGTGCCAACAAAAGTGAAAACCTGGTTTAAAAACAAAACAAAAAAACAAATTAAAAAAATCAGTCTCTTTAATAGGTTTGCGACAAAGCTATAGCAAAATAGTAATTCTTTCCTGAGATTGACTAGGTATGCCCACACTCACACATACCAAAACTAAGGCAATACATCTCCTGAGAAGAGAACTAAAGCAGTCAGTTTTATCTGAGAAGTTGAATCTGGAGTGTGGCTAGCAGGAGTTCTGAAAGTGGATTTATTTGTGTATGGCTTTTGCTGTCATGTTTGAAATGTGCAAATTGTGAACAGAGGGTTCTAGGACTAGAACTTGTACCACACAGAAATTGTACCAAATTTCACTAAATCCGTTTCTAAATTCACCTAGTATCCACACTACGGGGTTGTGCCAATTTAACTTTTGAATCAGTTTCAGTGGTTTATATTGATTAGCTTAATTCTGTAAGAATCTGGATTAAGGTACATTGGTATTAGCTACTCCAACAGATTTAAGAGAGTCTATATCAGGGAATTTTGCTAATTTAGTAAACTCAATTTAGAAACAGATTTGGTAAAATCTGGCTCCATTTCTGTGTATAGACCAGGAAAGAATATTCTGATTCTGTTGCCATTTGTTTCCCATCCAGCCAGGAAGGAACTCACTCCAGAAATCCAATCCTTCTGGATCTCTCAAAGTTGCAACACTAGTTTGAATGAGCTATTCTAATTGCCGTGCACATTAATTTAAGACATTTTTCTGCTCAAAAGAGAAGTACAATAGATTTTTGGAGTTTATGGGAGCATCTTTCTTCTGATGAATCATAATAGAAAATGACAAATCCCTGAATTTTATGTTTCTGCTTCAGAAAAGTAAATATGGAAAGAGAAAGTCTTTGGTGTGATATCAAAGGAAAGAGGAACCTCTTGTTTGCCATTCATGGGCTGCAGCCAACTATGATTTGATGATTAAGCAACACAATTGTTGTATTAAACACTAATGCTTATATAGAGTAGAAGTAAGTAAATGCAATACATGTTAAAGAACACCAAAGGGAACATGAAAGAAGAAATATAAAAAATACCTGTGTATATTTTTTGTGAATTTACAAAATAAAAATGTCCAGGGTCAATTCCAATGACTAGTTACTTATTTTAGTCAAAAACAAACAGAAGTCTGGCTGGTGGGTCTTGCCCACATGGTCAGGGCATAACTGATAGCTATATTTGGGTTCGGGAAGGAATATTCTCCTGGTTCAGATTGACAGAGACCCTGAGGAAATTTCACCTTCCTCTGCAGCATGGAGCAAGGTTTAAAACTAGCATAAATGGTAGATCCTCTGTAATTTGAAGTCTTTAAGCCATGATCTGAGGACTTCAGTAACTCAGCCAGAGGTTAAGTGTCTATCACAGGAGTGGGAGGGTGAGGTGCTCTGATCTACAATGTACAGGAAGTCAGACTACATGATCATGATGGTCCCTTCTGGCCTTAAAGTGGATGAGCCATGATGCTGTACAATCAGCTACAAAGAATGCAAAGCAATCAAAGGTATGTTTGCTAGATGAAGCAGATTTTCTGAGTTCCCTAACATTACTGTATTATGAAGACCATGACATTGCCATTCAAATAAAAACAACTCAGATCAGGATTGTGGTTGTATAAAAAGTCCTACATAATCTCACGCACAGATGTAGTCTCTTCCCTTGACTGAAGGGCAAAATTGTTCTTCTAAAAGATATTTCCCCTTGAAGACTTTGTATTTTAAGAACCAAGTTCTGCCCTCAGACAATTCCCACTGAAGCCATGGAATCTGTGCACAAAATGTGCACAAAATGTGTCCCTAAGTAACCTCATGGACAAAGGTACATAATTATACTATTTGCACTATGTAACACAGCACAACTCACTGCCTTGGTGCCTTCTGCTAGCTATCTCTGGGGTTTCTCATCTTCCATCCTGGCTCTGCTGCACCGTCCTTCTCATGACTTGGCCCTCCAGAAGAATCCATGTTCCCCCGCCTTCCGGGAGATTCTTCAGTCCATTCTAGCCACCTCCCACTCTGGCCACTGCAGTCCTTCCACCATTCCAATGGCAATTGGGGGAAAAGGTAAGGGACCCAGTCCTGCCCACTACTCTGGGTCCCAGCCCAGGGACCCTGTGTGTGGCAGCCTTTCACTGTGGATTTCCCTGGGCAACTTCCCTGCAGCCACAGTACCTTCTCTGCCCTTGCTTCAGGGCATTTGGTGGTCCTCAGCCAGCCACTGCTCTGTCCAGGGTGCTGCTAGTCCTCCCTCTTTGAGCTCCTGGAAGTTACTCCCTTTGCTTTGCTCTGCAGCTTCCTTTTCTACCGTCCTCTTGGGCCCTGACTGGCTGCCACATAGCCCCTTCCCATTGGCTACCTTTTGCATATCCTTTCCAAGGGCCCTCTTTTCTTAACCCTTTCCAGGCCAGTGAGGGGTAGACGCCCAGTCACACACTAGTTGAAATGTTTGTTGCAGGTAACTTTTTCAAGGAATATGGCAGTTCTTTGAATACAATATATTCACATTCAAAAAGTTTAGTTAGGCTTTGGGCTAAGACTCTGGGCTGTCTTCCCTTGATTCCAGCTGTCAGAAAGCAGGTAATAAATATTTGTTTACCTTTAATGTACCAGAGTTTTCATTTATACAAAAATGAAAGCCAGACTCAGCAAAATAACATGTGATTAGTTATTTTTCATTTTTCAAATTTTGTCACACTACCATCCTAGCTATTGATCATCTGTTTCTCTACTAGTGATCATTGCCACCACTGTTATATATTTATTATATTATATATATATATCTTGTGGTACAGAAATATTGTCTACATTTCTTCTAGTATTCTGTACAAATATCTGTATATTACTTAGCCCTAGAAATATTGTTAAAGCTTAACAACAAACAGTATCTGCCTCCCTAACAAAATGACAAATCCACTATATAAAAAGATGATATTTTCTAGCATAAATTGTTTTATGGATTTGATGAGATCAAATATGCAAGTAAGTAGTTATATTTCTAACACTGGGCTGTGTAATGGAAAATGCCCCAGTACGTTTAGGGAGAGTCCACATATCTATTACTGTTTCTGGATTGAGGACATTTTCTGACTTATACAACATTGTTCTTTACTTTAGAAAAACACATTAATTACCGAATGTTTTTAAAGTAAATCAATGGCAGGCAAAAGAAGCACGTAAAAAACCCAACTATTTTTCCAGATAAATTACTGCAATCTCATTACACAGGCATTTATTTGAGGTTTGAATTTTAAATCAGGTTTAAATCTTTAATTGTCTGCCATTTGAATCTTGATTTAAACTAGAATTAATCAATTCAGAAATCATTTAGATTGACTGGCAGGGTAGACAACACAACTTGCTCTAGAGCCTAGCTTGGCCTGATGGCCAGTTTGCAACAGATCTTTACACACACAAGGAGGGAGAGAATGCCAGGAGTGTATGCCCCTACTGTGTGGCCAACACAGAGGGCCTCACACAATTGTTGCATCTCTCCCTGTTGCAGAGGCTGAGGGGTAGGCAAATTGAGGTCTCATTTGCACATCAAATCTCTTATCTTAAACATACTAAGAAACACACAGATGCAGGGAAAGTGAAAAAACAGATGTGTGAAAAATCATATATATACAAGGCTGATGCTTTGATGAATACTTACAAAATGTCCCATTGGTCTAAATGTAACTACTTGTTTGAATAAGTTCTCATCAGTGTAAAAGTTGCCCAACCAAGTCTCAAGTTATTAAAATACATAATTAAGGGCCTGATTCCGACAACTTTATTCATTTATTTCACAAATCCTACCACCAATTTCTTTGAAATGCATTTCTGGACTCAGGTGCTCTTCAGTGTAAATAAAGATGGCACAATCAGTCCTGCAGAAGGAACAGACATTTTGTTAAATTATAGAAAGCTCTGATCTTCAGCTGCCATAAATCAGCTCGTATTCTAACTCCATTTGCTAGAATATTAGGTCAATTAATATAATGAAGTTAGAAAACAAAAAACAATATTGCAATATATTGCTACACAGTTCAGAACAAATTGTATTATATTTGAGAAATATGATGATGTGTGACTAAAGGCTATCATAATGTAAACAGGCAATGGGGCAGAGTTTAAGTTATATAGGAAAACGTAACTTGAACATTTTTTCCCAAATTATTTTTCTCAATATTTAAATTGTGCTGCCTGAAAGTTATTTAAAGTTTTATTGAAGAGGGTCTGTATACACACATGTACTGAATAACACAATATTTTGCCTACTGACCTTTGATGCTTCTGGGTAATGAAGACATTCTTGGAATAATATGCTCTTTATTCCTTAATATGTCAGAATACAATGGAATGGCATGAAATAGTTGGGTTTTTTTGGCAGTCTTCAGAGACAACAAAATGTTCATTACCTAAGGAAAAAGCACACAAACACCTTACAAGCTTAAAACTCTCAAGCCAAATAGCTTGATTCTTAATTAATTTCACAGCCATTCTATGGGAGTTTTGGGTGAACACCACCCGAAAACTACTATAAAGATACGCAGGAGGGAAAAGAGGGATATTTCCCTTTAATGAAGTTAATTACTATAGGAATGCTTTTTGGAAAGATGTGTGGTAAGTATTGTGCTCACATAATAGGGACTGAATTATAGGGGAGACTTACAGAAAATACTTACAGAATCCTGTCATTTGCCAGTGTGTACTTTTGCAAATCAATGATTTTCACTCAAGTTGTTTATTTTTCTAAGTTCTCCTGTTAGCACTTGTCATCATAGAATCTGAATGCCTCCCAGTGATACGAGCAACAACAGTATGTGTCAGTAAAACTGCAGAATAAAGGGATGTCTACACTTCAGGTTGGGGGTGTAATTCCCAGCTTCAGGAGACACTTGTACTAACTTCTGGTTGAGCTAGAACACTAAAAATAAAATGCCACTTTAACATTCAGCATGTGCTTAAGTACTTTGCTGGACTGGAGTCAACAATAAATTCCATAATTAACCCAAACCATGGATTGGAACCAGCATCAAGATTGGTATCAGGGCAGGGAGGCAGAGACCTGACTTATGCAGACAGGAATCAAGGCTGGAACAGGACTGCAGCAAGGCTGAAGTAATCGGTGGGAGGCAGACAGGATGGGGCTGGAACAGGGCTGGAGTTAGGAGTGGAAGTAGGTAGGAACAAGGACTGAAAGCAGGAACAGGGCAAGCACAGCTGTAGATATGGTACTGCTGCCCTGTAGCTCAGATAGCAAACCTCAAGCCCTCCAGCCCAATCTATAAGCATGACTATTTGGAGAAAGTTCAATGGGCCTACCTTACCCTTCTGAGTTGCCCCATAGAGCTCCTTCTGAAGGCTGTTGGTCCTGGTTTCTCAGGTTATCACTGGTGAAATTCCTGTAATGGGGCATCGGTGTGGATGTTTTCTAAGTGCTCCCAGAATTGCGCTTCTGGTCTGTCCCCCCTCCAATCTACTAGGCATTGGAGCTTACCCCTGACCTAATTGGGAATTCAGGATTTGATAGCTAGTGAAGTTGTTGATGAATGGTTTGAGAAGGGAGACATGAAAGACTAGGTTGATCTTGAGGGACTCCAGGAGCTGAAGTTGGAAGGTCACTATATTTATTTTCTGGGTGATCTGAAAGGGTCCAAGGTTGCTTTAGCTTGGCAGAGGGACAGGTTGACTGGGTTGAGAGCCATGCTTTATCATCTACGTTTAAGTCTGGGGTGATTGGTAACATCAATCAGCATAGCTTTTATCAGATTCCTTGGCAGCAGCCATTTACTCTATGAGCTCCTTACGAATTTGTTGGAGATTAAGGACCATCACCTACAGCCCCCATCTAAAATCTCTCCAACACATCATTAAGGATCTACAACCTATCCTAGAAGGTGATCCCTCACTCGTTCAAGCCATGGGAGGCAGGCCTATCCTGGATTACAGACAACCCCCCCAACCTGAAGCAAATACTCACAAGCAAGTGTACACCATACAACAAGAACACTAACCCAGAAACCTATCCCTGAAACAAAACCTGTTGCCAACTCTGCCCACACATTGACTCTAGTGACACCATCACAGGTCCTAACCACATCAGCCACACCATAAGGAGCTCATTCACCTGCACATCTACTAATATAATATATGCCAACGTGTGCCAGCAATGCCCCTCTGCCATGTACATTGGCCAAACCGGACTGTCACTACGCAAAAAAATAAATGGACACAAATCAGACATAAAAATTGGTAACATCCATAAACCAGTAGGAGAGCACATCAATCTTCCAGGACACTCTGTAGCTGAATTGAAAGTTACCATACTTCAAAAAAAAAACTTCAAAAACAGACTTCAGCGAGAAATTGCAGAGATGGAACTCATATGCAAACTTGACACAATCAGACTGAATAGGGACTTGGAATGGTTATCTCATTAGAAGAAGTAATTGTCACTGTTCACATATTCTCACCTTCTAATCAATGGTTGTGAATAGGCCTCATCTAACCTAACTGAATTGACTTTGTTAGCACTTGCCCTTCTCATTGTTATTTTTCTTACCCTTGGATGTATATATTTATACTTCCTATCTGTGATTTCCACTTCATGCATCTGACGAAGTGGGTTGAAGCCCACGAAAGCTTATGCCTGCAGAAATTTGTTAGTTTTTAAAGTGCTACAGGACTCTCGTTGTTTTCCCAGAGCAAGCTGTGCTATAGATGGAAGTTTGATGCTGGGGTGGCACTGGGTTTTTTTGAGGACTAGAAGAGTGGTGTTGCCAACTGGTGGCTGGGGAGCAGAGAGTGGATGGTGGTTGTCAGATGGCCCTCAACTATTTTTCTGATGAAGTGGTGCTCATCCTTGTGGGATGGGGCATCTCCATTTCCATTCATAATGCATGGATGGTGAGTGACTGCAAAATTAAATATGGACTGAAAAAGTGCCAAGTAGATCTGGCATTGATTTAAATGTCAGGCTGCCTGGTGCTCTAGGTTTTTACCATTGATACAAACTTGAGTAGAGACATGTGTTCCTTTAAGACAATGACACTACTCCTAGAAGGAAGCCCTTACAGCCAGTTCCTTGTCCCATATGTCATAGTTTTTCTCCCCAGGGATCATTTTCTGGAAGAAAGAAGCACAACTTAAGTAGCTGGCGGGACCCGCCAACTTGGAAAGGAACACGGCTATTGCAAAGTCTAAGGATTCAGTTTCAATGATGAAGGCATCCATGCACCATGGATGTGTTAGGATGGGAACAGATATGAAGGCTCCTTTCAGGTAACCAAACAGCCTGCGTTTTGGTGGACCAGGTGAATCTGGCCCCCTTCTTAAGAAGAGACATTAAGGGCATGTCCAGGTTGGCAAACCTCTCAGCGAATCCTCTATAAAAGTTTGCAAAGCCCAGGAATTGCTGTACTCCATGTACATTTTAGGCTGCCGTCTAATCTGCGATTGCTGTTAACTAGTAGGAATCCGTGGCAAGCCTTGCTGGGGAGATGACATAATGCAAAAACTGCACTGTCTTTGTCAAATTCTTACTTTTCAGGCATGGAATAGTTGGTTTTGGAGAAGCAGATCTAGAACAACACGTATGTGATGGTCATGGAGATCTTGATATTCATAGAAGATGAGAATGTCATCTAGATAGGGACCATTAATTGATCAAGGATATCCTTGAAAGAGGTTATTCATAAAATATTGCAAGATAATGGGACGGTTTAGAGATCAAACAACATAACTAAATATTCAGAATGCCTGTATCTGGATCAGAAAGCTGTATCCCTGCTGGATTCTGACCGAGTTATATATTTCACACAGTTCTACTTTTTTGAAGATCCAGGCTAATCAAAGTCTATCCAGGAGCTCATTTATAAGGGGGAGGGATATAGATTGGGTATTGTGATTTGATTTAGGACCTGGTAATAAACACAGAGTCAGAGAGAGCCATCCTCCTTGTCTATCAACACAATATGGACAGCAGCAGGGGAGGTGGAGGGACAAATACATCCCAGACAGATTGTAAATATATCCAAAGGGAACCCTGGCAGAGTTCAATAGGACAGTAATTACTGCACTGGAGTGGTAGGGTGTCCACCTTCTGTTTGTGGAACAACATGGCAAAACTCCAGGTATTTCACAGGAATATTAAGGATGGCTGGGCCCACTGTTTGTTTCTCTGGAAGTGTCAGGGTTTGGAAAGCATCATCGAGTGCCATCACCCATGGACAGAAGTTCAGGAGGCATTCTTGTTGGCACGACAGGTAGCTGAAGAACACTATCCTTGATTGTTAGAGGTCATGGTGATGAGCCAAGGGGCACCTATGATGACTGATGACTACAGGGTGCCTAGCACCCTGAATTGCATAATTTCCCAGTGTCCGCCACTGGTGATGACCTCCAGGGGCGTCCTCTGATACACGATGGACCCAGAAAAGAGGGGTGACCCTTCAATGATCTCAACGAGCTCAGGGAACCTTTGCAGATAGGAATCCCCTGACCTTTGACAATTTCTTGGTCACTGTTGTTAACAGATTGGCTGAGTTGACCAATGCCTCCAAGCAGAAGTCAGGCATTGGTGGGTGCTGAAGGTGGAGGGGAAAAAAAAGTGAAGTAATGTGCTCATTAGGGTTTATCCGGATTTTTGGCAGAGTAACTCACTGTGGGCAGAGTGAAGTACTATAAGGGCTGAATTAAGGTGTTTCTCTACCCCGAGGGGCATTGATTCTTGGCCAGGAACCCTACCACAAATGCTTGCATTCCCCACAGTAAAGGGAGAGTCCTATAGCTGGACACTGGTTCTTTTCATCAGCAAAGAGAAGAGGTCACACTTGTTCAATCTTCATCAGCTCGATGTCTAGATGACTACCCAGAGGTCTATAGAACAGAAGGCTCCAATTCCATGAGGGTTGGTGTTGTGCCTCTTTTCCTGGCCTCGTTTTGTTAGCCAGTCATCAATCCTAATACACAGATCAATCAAGACTCCTGTGCTAGGCAGGGGTTTCACCTCAGCTAATTCATCATTAATTAGAATTATTGAGTCATTGCCAGACATAATGTCATTGCGTGACCTCATTCCAGTGAGTATCAACTGCCAAGCATCAAATCTCAGCTGTGTATGTGGAAACAGGGTAGGACACCTGCCTGAGGGCTTGGAGTGCAGCTTCTTCAGTGTGCTGTCTATTAGGGTAATTAAAAATGCCTGTCGTTGCCTGGACAAACTCTGGACAAAGCATTCTAAAAAGGGCAAGCCTAGCCCATGTCAGGGACCCTCCAATAACTATGCTAATTGCAAGTCCTACTGAGAACCAGTCTGGGACAGCAGTCACAGGATAAACAGCAGGCAGAATTGTTTCATAGTCCCCAATGAACTTGTCAGATAGGGGGATGTTGGGCTTGGGAACAGTAAATGTGAGGATTGTGGGGTGTCCCCAGCCACGATCTGGGCCTAGGCCTGGAGGGTAGCAGTACTGTCTTGTAGTGCAGCAACCTAGAACTGAAGTTCCTGTAAGGCCTCAACATAGTCTACAAGGGTGAGCTGGGTTTTTGCTGCAGTCATTACAAAGGGATCTCCATGTTGTTAAACCTGCGCCCTCACTGTATCTGGTCTTTGTAAGCTGCTCAAACTATAAACTGGTGGGTCCTAAATGGCCAACCTAGAGGGTGGAACAGGGCCTTTGCAATTCAGAGTAGTGGAGAGTGTAGATCCAGGAGTCAGGTACCAGGCTAAGGGTGAAGCCAGAGTCAGAAGCCAGAGATCAGAACTGGTACATCAAGCCCAAGTCAAGGTAAAAAAGCCAAGCCATAGGTCAGAATCGGAGTCAGGATTGGGAGAGCAGGGAAGCAAAGACTAGCCTGGAGCAGACAGGAGTTGAGTCTGGAACAGAACTAGAGTAACACTGGAGGAAAAGTTGGAGGTAAGCCAGGGCTGGAACCATGCTAGAGTTGGATTGGAAGCAGGAGCATGGCAATTGCAGCAGCAGGCATGGTACATGTTGAGCAGCTACTATGCTGCTGAGGTCAAGGCAAGGCTCAAGCAGCAGGCCACATACTCTACTGCCCAATCAGGAGGCACAACCATTTGGAGAAGGCTCATTGGGCACACTGAGCTTGCTGGTTTGCCTAGCAATAAGACAGGGAGCTAGTTGTGCTCCTCACAGAGCTCCACCACCCCCAACAAAAACCATGTTTGTTTTTTAAACAAGAAAGGAATATTCAATTGATTATCCCTTGCAGACCAGAAGAATAGCTAGCACCAATCATTTCTGCTCCTTAAACTCCCATTCAGAGTGTTACCCCCCAAAATTAGACAATGGCCTGACTACATCAGTAACTCAGTTGTCAATTTTTCTGTTTTTTGTAGGTGAGAGGAGGTGGCCCACCCTAAAGGAATTGCCAGGGTTTTACCAGAGGTTTTCTTCTGACCTTTGGAAAACTCCCTAGAACAGACTAACTCTGTTGACCCTTGGAAGGACACAGATTCAGCCTTCTGCTCAAAGGATTGACACTCAAGCAGTAATCTTTGATAACAAAATAATCTTTATTTAACGCAATATTTTTAATACAATGAATCTAAAAGCATTATAAATTATTTCTGCAAAAGACATATACTAAAAGGTAAAATAAATTCCCTTGGCTCATATACATGCTGAAGTACTCAGTATAGCGTTTATTATACAATAGGAAATAGCTTTTAAGTAGTTACATTCTACATGCAATAGACAGTCACATGTAGCAGCAAGTTGCATGCACTGACAGCAAATTGTTACCTATACACTAGAACAGTATACATACACATACACAGACAAATATCCAACTTTATTATCCCAGACACACATCCTCATACATTCTATTTGTTTCCTTTTGAGAATCATCATGCTTATTTCTCCTGTAGTCTTCCATCCCTCTGCTCTTTCAATGGGTCCTTCTGTTCTGTCTGCTGCTCTTTCTCTTTTTTTCCATGATTTCAGGTCTTATCTTTCAGCTTCTGATGTCTCCTGATGATTCTCCTGATGTCCACTCCAGCACCTTCCACTCACATTGACTCAAGCCTGTTAGCTTTCTGCCTTCTATACAGATTTTGGTTTACTTTGATTGGTTCTTTTCTCGATTCTTGTCATTAGCATACTCATCCATCAGTCTTCCTTATTGGTCCATCTTATGAAACAATCACAGCCACTAAACTCATTTGTCAATCAAGCTGGTCCTTTTTGAAAACCTGCACTATGCTTTAACTGACCTCTCCCATCACACTTTGGAGTGATCTTTTTCTCACCGCAGCCTGCCTGCTCTCTATAGGCCGAATTGCTCCAAGACCACCATTTTAGTTGTTCTGTCTGTGATTGCCTGCAACCTCCATCTTGTTTTTCCTGCCCATAACCGCTTAACACTATCTTTATTAATTATTATTAAAGCCTTTAAAACTATAAGCAATTACACATTTATATGCATTTTAACAATATGATTCACTGTCACCACTTTAATTTTAAATACGTTTAATTATTTTTGATCTTTTCCTTGCTTCAGTTAGTGGTGGCAGGACAATAACCTTAATCTTGTATTCCTCACACCAAACAGAGCAGCTGAAAAATCTCTTATATCAAGAGCTCTGCCTACTGAAGTCTACAAAAGTTTCACTTCTATGGGATTGCTCTACAGGGGCATTCCCACAGGGCAATGGTGCCATGCAGGGGTTGGCACTTTAATAACTCCTCTCCTTCCCTGGGCTTTATCCCTCTGATCTTTTTAATAGAAAGCAAATGTATCTTCCTTCAGCCTTTTTTTGGTTAGGCTAAACAAGCCATGCTCTTTGAGTCTCCTCTCATAAGGTAGATTTTCCATTCTTCGGATAATACTAGTAGACCTTCTCTGCACCTGTTCCAGTTTGAATTCATCTTTTTTAGACATGGGAAACCAGATGAGGTCTCACCAAAGCCTTGTATAATGGTACTAACACTTCCCTGTCTCTATTAGAAATACCTCGCCTGATGCATCTTAGGAATGCATTAATCTCTTTCACAGCCACAACTCATTGGCAGCTCATAATCATCCTGTGATCAACCAATATACCCAGGTCTTTCTCCTCCTCTGTTACTTCCAACTTATAAGTCCCCAGCTTATAGAAAAAATCTTGTTAGTCTTTAAATGCATGACCTTGCACTATTCAATTTCATCCCATTTCTATTACCCGAGTTTTCAAGGTTGTCCAGGTCTTCTTGTGTGATAGTTCAGTCCTCTGTATAGGCAATATCTCCCAACTTTGTGTCATCCACAAATTTTATTAGCACCTTCCCACTTTTTGTGCCAAGCTCATTAATAAAAATGTTAATAAGATTGGTCCCAAGACCGATCCTGAGGAACTCGACTAGTAATTTCCCTCCAGTCTGAAAGTTCACCTTTTAGTATGACCCTGTTATAGTATCCCCTTTAACCAGTTCCTTATTCACCTTTCAATTCTCATATTAATCCCCATCTTCTCCAATTTAACTAATCATTTCCCAAATGAAACAGTATCAAATGCCTTACTAAAATCCAGGTATATTAGATCTACTGCATTTTCTTTGTCTAAAAAAAATCAGTTATTGTCTCAAAGGAGGAGATCAAATTGGTCTAGAACAATCTACCTTTTGTAAAATCATATTGTCTTTTACCACAAATTACTGTTTACCGCTTTGTCTTTAACTACTTTTTCTTTCAGAATTTGTTTCAATACCTTGCATGCAATTACAGGCCGGTGGTTTCCCGGATCACTTTCTCCCCCCCGCCCCCCCCTTTCCTAAAAGTATGTACCATAATAGCAATTCTCCAGTCATAGGGTATAACCCCTGAATTTAAAGATTCATTATTTTCCTTGTGATGTCACTGCTCATCGAAGAGTTGCTGCCACATAGTCCGGTGCCTCTCAAAATGGCACCTTAAATAAATTTCTTTAAAAAACAGGAAATCTCCTTTTCTAGAATGAATGAGTTAATAGCTGTTTTCTGTGTCTTTTTAAAATGTTTTGTTCATTTAGTTGTCAGGGTATACAAAAACCACTAAATAAAAAAATTCAAACAAAACAATCTCAGAGGCAATATTGTACTCTCCCTATAGGATGTATATACATGGATTGTTTTATAAGCCTTCCCCAAAATTAGAAAGCCATTCTTTCTTTCTACAAAAGGAGTGATTTCCCCTCCATTTTCTTAAAAGAAAATCAAAGCTTGTGAGTATTGCTTTATGTAGGACACTTTTTGCTGTGTGGAGAATATTGTAATAGGTATATAAATGTATTGACAGCATCTTTGAGGATACCATGACTCTGAAATCTTGTTTCAGCCACAAGTACACTTGCAACATTGTACTCACACCCATTGTGTCCATCAGAACCTAGATGCACTGAAATTGGGCAACTGTTTGTGCACACTAATAGTTGTATGTAGTATTATCTGATTTGAAGGCCTGTGAACATTTTTATAAGTGTGCACATTATATCTTTGGCTGAAAATTTGTGAGTCTCTGTATCCTCTCCATTTCTTACACATCATGTTAAGAAGGCAGAGTTAGGAACAGCTGGCCAAAAAATGAAAACATATATCACAAACAGATTCATTTCCCTCCCCCCTCCCCCCACCAGTGTTTCATCTAAATTTTGTTTTGACAGAGGTTTTCCAACTAGGTCTCATTGAGAATCTTTATAAAATCATTTGATCTCTTTCAACATAGAACTCTTCTGTTTCTGCCTCTAACAACATTTTCCTCCTTCACTCTACAAAAGTGACTTTGCTGTTGAAAAAGTGAATTGATGATCCGGAATCAGACCAAGCCAAAACTCAGTGATATGCTTTTCCAGAATTTCCCTCACGCCCTTACGAGTTTTTCCAAAAGAACACAAAGCTTTCATTTAAAAAAATAATTACATCTCTAACCCTCTGGGTGTAGTAACCTGGAAGATACTCTGATTGTGACCAGATGCAACCCTGCCATCCTCAGTCTATGACAGACATGCAAACTATAGGAGGTACACAGTGCTTCCATTCATCTCAGTAGATGGTAACAAATATTGATAACCATCAGGCTTCAGATTTATCACCTATTTCACTATTGATAAATTTAGAATAAATATTCCAGGAATTCAGACTAGATTGTCACAATGGTCCCTTCTGGTCTTATAATGTATTAATGTAACATGAGGACTGCCATATAACTGCGCCAGTCATGCCACAACTCATATTACTACCACAACTATATGAGTGATAGGTGTTTCTATTTGGATAGGAAAACTGGGATTGGGTTAACAGAAACTCATGAAGTATAGATTTTTAACTCACTAGTGATGCCAAATCCTTAAGGTCAAAATAGGGCCTGATCCAAAACCAACTGAAGTAATAGGAACTATATTTATGGTCTTCTGTGGGTTGTATATCAAGCTCATATTGTTTGGTTGACAATCCCACTTCACTTTTGTGGCCATATTTTAACAAATGCTCAGAAACCAACTCCTCCAATTGTTAATTAATGCTGCTAGATGCTGAGCACTCCCATTTACTTTATTGGGCTTTGGATAGGATCTATAACCTACTTTCTCCAAAAGTGACAAATGTTATGTGTTAATGAGAGCAGCTGAATACTGAGAATTTATGAAAATCTAGCTATTAGTGTCCAGTTGTAGAGCTAGCAAATATGCAGCAGATATGGCAATAACCAGTAATGAATTAGGAAATCTAAAAATTTAAGAAGTAAGTTATTTCAATGAAGACTTCACATTTTATAGCTGATGAGAGTTTGGGATAGGTATTGGATAAATTGAAATAAACAAATAACTTGAGCAGAAAGAATGTGACTGAAAATTATCATAGCCCAACCTGGAAAATGGGATCAGATTTAACCACTGCTTCCAAACCCAACAATTCTGAGACCAAAGGGCCATTGTTAATTTGAATCCTAGTCAGTTTTTAAAATGCAGTAAGTGGTTCAGTTTCTCTGCCTGTTAATGTTTATGATTTTACCATTTCAATTTCTTATGTTTGAAAATGTTTTTCTCACTTGTTGTATGAAAGATCTGCATAAACATCTGGGAAAGCAGATTACATAAAGACTTCAGTGGGGCTACTTGCTCATGTAAAGTTACTCATGTACCTAAGCACTGAGGAACTGAGCCCTAGCTGACAATACAGCTGAACAAAGAAAACAAACAAAGATCAGACATCTTTGTCTCTAATTTCTTTTAGCTGTCATAATCTTAGATGCTACTTGTATCAATAATAGGTACAATTTTTTCAAACAGAAGAGTGATTTTTAAATTGAGGGTGTGCTTTTAAACAGTTTTATTATGTTTCAGCTTTTGTTTGGGAAAATCTTCACTTAACTAAGAAGTTCATTCCACTGAAAACAGAACATCCTGATCAAGAATGCAAGGAAATAATTTTAGTATTTGAGAGCCCCAAGGACAACTGAACAGCAGCCAACGATTCTTCTCTACGAGGAAATGAATAAAGCTTTTTTGGAAAGGAAGAGGACTTGAGGAACTTTCATAATATAAATGCTCAGGAGAAAAAAACAACCATGAAACATGGGACCAAATTGAAATTGTATTTACTGCTGTGATTGGTAGCTTTACTTTATACTGTAGCTTTATAATTAATAGTGATGATTATATTTAAAGAACCATCTGGTCTCACATTAGGGAACAGCATGTTTTTATAAAGCCCAATATATTTGATTTGGAATATGTTATCTACTGATATGCGGATAACACGAATCAGCTTTTTTAAAGAATATATGTTCTAGCCAGAAATTTTACTTTAGTGGGAAAGTAACTTGAAATTTCTGCCTTCACTACTACTTCATTATTTTTAATCAAGATGAGTAGTATCAAGGTTAGAAATATCACATTAGATCTAAGTCATTCTGAAAAAGTCCACTGATGGTGTGAACACTGTCTATTTTTGTGTGTGAAAGTTTTATTTATAGAATGTATATATTTAGAATGTATATATTCAATGCCCTTCACTTGTTCCTAAGAGTGTGACTTTAACTTCAAGTTGTACAAACATAAAAGACAGATTTTGAAAATTTGATTCAGAAAGGAAATATTTGCAGAACTAGAAGTGTTAAAGGAGTGAAATATGTACCTCCTGCCCACATAACTCAAGGTACCCTACCTTTTCCTTTGTTTTGTTGGTGACAACTTCAAAATGTTTCAATGAAAAAAAGATGAGGTTGCCACCTGTGCATTATGCTGTAGCACCCACAATTACTGAATCTGACGATGGAATAAAATAATCCAGAAGATCGGAAAATGTTTGTATAGTTTGTATAGTTCAAGTTTAATGCTTCACTGCAACAGTTTTAGGAGGTATAGAATAGTGTGTGCCATGCTGATGGGCACGCTTATGGCTCAATAGCAAAATAGAAATGCAATTTTTTCCTCCACTGATGTGCCATTAAAATGGATCTTCCTTTTAGAGTGAGAATGTAAGAAATTAAAACTTTTACCTGTTCTCACTGTACTTTTAGTAAAGCATCACACAGGAGATTACATCCTTTTTCTAAATGTTATAGACTGACTGTATCAATTTACAAAATCAATCCTTATTGTAAACTTATATAATGTACATTACTTTCTTCAGTCAGTCAATCTTGCTCCAAATTCCACAGAGCCTGGAAGGATGCTCTTAAACGATCTGACCTTTTCAGCACTTGTGCAATTTTACATTAGCAAACAAGAAGAGTCATGGTCAAAAGACAGCTACAAAAATGGGACGTGGGGGCCACCTACTTCTGAATAAATGTTAACTCATATGCCCAGAAAGAGAGATTTAATCTACTGGTCTTTATATGTGAAAATCCTTTCTTTCTGCTAAAGAAAGGTCACTGGATGATCGAGGTCCTAAAGGAGCACTCAAGGAGGACAAGGCCATTACAGAGAAGTTAAATGAATTCTTTCACCAGTCTTCACTGCAGATGATATGAGGGAAATTACCAAACCTGAGACATTCTTGTTAAGAGACAAATCTAAGAAAACTGTCCCAGTTTGATGTATTAATAGAAAAGGTTCTGATACAAATTGATAAAATTAACTAGTAATAAGTCACCAGGATCAGATGGTATTCAGCCCAAAGTTCGGAAGGAACTCAAATATGAAATTGAGAACTACTCACTGTTGTATGTAACCTATTTCTTAAATCAGTCTCTGCACTAGATGACTACAGGGTAGCTAATGTAACACCAATTTTAGGAAAAGGCTCCAAAGGCAACCCTGGCAATTACAGGCTAGTAAACCTAATTTTGGTATGTCACAGACAACTCATCTTGAATGTTGGTCCACAGGGCTCTTAAGACCTAAGCAGGCCTAAGATGCCACCCAGTGACCTGCCTACAGCTGCTATAATAGCAGCTGAACTTGAACAGGGGCATTATATGCTCCTAATACCTGTTAATTTGACCCTGTCTGCCTCCTGACATCTGATTTGCCTCTGGCTGGTCTTGTACTCTGTCTTTCTGCTATTAGATCTGGTCTGACTCCCCACTTCTGCTCTGACCACCAGGTCAGACCACCCACGTCCCAGTCATGACAGCGTACCAAGCAAATTGGTTGAAACTATAGTAAAGAACAGAATTATCAGATACATAGATGAACACAATCTGTTAGGGAAGAGTCAACATTGTTTTTGTAAAGGGAAATCATGCCTCACTAATCTATTAGATTGAGGGGGTCAACAAGCATGTTGTCAACAAGCATGTTGGCAAGGCTGATCCAGTTAATATAGTGTACTTGAACTTTCAGAAAGCCTTTGACCAAAGGCTCTTAAGCAAGATAAGTAGTCATGGGATTAGAGGGAAGTACCACTCAACTGGTTAAAAGATAGGAAACAAAGGGTAGGAAGAAAGGCAAGCTTTCACAGTGGAGAGAGGTGGAGAGAGTGGTGGGGTCCGCCAGGGATCTTTACCATAACTTGTGCTGTTTAACATATTCATAAATGATCTGAGAAAGGGGTTAACAGTGAAATAGCAAGTTTGCAGAGGGCATGCTATTACCCAATATAGTTACGTTCAAAGTGGACTTGGAAGAATTACAAAGGGATCCCCCAAAACTGGCTGACTGTGCAACAAAGTGGCACATGAAATTCAATGTTGATAAGTGCAAAGTAATGCACATTGGAAAACATAATCTTAGGTAATCATGAAAAATGATGGGGTCTATTTTAGCTTTTACCATTCAGGAAAGTGATCTCAGAGGAAGGAAAATGTCTACTCAATGTGAAGCCATAGTCAAAAAGTTAACAGAATATTAGGAATGGTTAGGAATGGGGTAGATAAGACAGAAAATATCATAATGCTATTATACAAATTGATGATATGCCCACACACTGAATACAGAATGCAGTTCTAATTGTCCCTTCTAAATATATATTAGATACAGAAAAAGGAAAACAAATGATTTGGTATATGGAACAGCTTTCATATGAGGAAAGATTAAAAAGACTGGGACTGTTCATCTCAGAAGATACATGACTGAGGGGGAGAATATGACAGAGTTCTGTAAAATAATGAATGGTATGGAGAAAAGTTGTTATTTGTCCCTTCTCATAACACAAGAATCAGGTGTCACCCAATTAAATTAAATAGGCAGCAGGTTTAAACAAACTAAAGGAAATACTTCTTTGTAAAATGTACAGTCAAGCTGTGGAACTCATTGCCAAAGGATGTTGTGAATGCCAAAAACATAAATGGGTTAAAAAATTAGATCATTTCATCTGTCAATGGTTATTAGCCAAGATGGTCAGGGACACAGCCCTATGCTCTGAATGTCGCTAAACCTCTGACTACCAGAAGTTGGGACCTGATGATGGGATATAGATCACTCAGTAATTGCCCTCTTCTGTTCATTCCCTCTAAAACATCTGGAGTAAGGCACTGGATAGATAGACCATTGGTCTGACCCAATATGGCCATTTTCATGTTCTTAAGGGTCAGATTCTGATGGTGTGCTATTCTGATGGTGTGTATTCAGATTATCAGAATCTGACACTAAATTAAGAATTTTAGATAGCATATAAAGAGGATGCATTTGGTGTGGCTCTATGAAGAGATAGCCATGAACTTTGGGTGTAGATCTGTACTTGTCTAGAGTTTGCAATATGAGGTTAAGATTTGTGTGTATCTCTACAGCTGACAGACACTGGAGTTATTTGACCACCCAAAATAAAAAAAAAAGGCCTTTGTTTGGAACATAAGGCTAAGCGTTCTATTCCTTATGCTATACATGTATGGATTGGCTAATAAGCACTTATAAAGTGCTCAGATATTACAATGATAGGACCCTTCTAATTATGTAGATTCATAGATGGGTGATAACTGCAGTAAGTGGCTATGGACTGTTGTGTAAGTAGAACCAAATTTCACAATAACGCTTTATTCTATTTTATTATATTTCATCTCAAACACTGCACTCACTCATCATATAACTCTCTTCGTTATAAATTAAGTTTAATAATTCTTATCAATCACATTTGCAGATGATGTTTTGGGTCAAGTTCTGGCTCTGATTTATAAGCATTTGTTCAATTCTTCACAGTTCTCTTATTATCTATTAATTAATGACTTTATTTTTGCATCATCACCTGGTGGTATTATCAATGATTTTAGACCAGTAATTTTTCAACATTCATTTTTATGTTGTGTAGTTTCATTTTTGGGTTGATATTAAATAGTTTGTAACTTTTTCTTGGTAAAGCACTGAAAGCTTCTTACAGTGAGGTAATTCAAGTCAAGACATTCTCTTAAGTCCTTTGGTTTGGAAAGGTATGCATTAAATTGAAAATTAAAGAATTTCTTTTTATTGTGGTTGCTGTTTGTGAAAGAAAAGAATATATATTAGGAGTGAATCACACTGCTAGGTTCTAGTTTGTTATTCAGATACAATATATTAAAAAGGAACTTCAAAACGGAATCTACAGGAATAGACCACATAACTACACTGATATGGGTATGTAACAGTATTGGACAAATTTAGCCAAATCAGACAATATTTGGGAACTCCACTAAAATGATAAACCCAGTCTAAAGTTTAGCCAGCTACCAGTTCACATACAACTGATGAAGAGGGCAGAGCTGGCCTGCCAGGAGAGGTAGAAAAATCTAAGACACACATAGAACTTTCTATCTGAGACAAGTTCAGCTAAGCTTCTACTAACTTGGTCAAAATGTGGTTCCCTTTTGGATCCACAGCCTGCAATTATTTGGAATTTCAGCTGTTCAAATATCTAAGATGACACACACAAAGTCCAACTATTGGATGGGATTCTTTGCTAATCGATAAAATCTGCTCTAACATCTGGCCTACTGTTGTCAGATATAACATTCACTTAGAATGTCTTTCATTATATTATAGCATATTCAAATGCAGCCATTTAACTGGCTACATTTAAGCATTTTCTTCATTGAACTTCTCAGCTAATATCTTCTGCTGGAAGATTTTGATTTATGATTATATGATTATATTGGATGTTATCATCTGCTCCTTGAAATGTCTTGTGTGATGTAAAAGAGTTTAAATCCCTTTACTAACATTTAATTTGGGTCATTTGAATTCAGGGAATTTTCTTCTGTCGTGTATAAAAGCTACACACCATAATGTGATTGCCTTTAAATGGCAACTCTATGAAGAAAAATAATTAGAAACACTCACCTTCAAATAATCTAATTCCAAAACATATTACTCTTTGCTAAATGTATGATGTATTTAGGGTTTCCAAAGGCAGTGTCCCAAATCAAAACTTAACACTCTATACTTTAAGGTTTTGAGCAGGGTGTTGGACTAGATGACCTCCTGAGATCCCTTCCAACTCTATGATTCTACGTCTGCCCACCCCAACTTGCTTCACAGTAAGGAGCTCAACATTTGCCAACAAAACAATATTTGAGGGTTACCATTTCTAATCACAGAGAAATGTTTTGATATTTCAGTTAACATAATGTCATAGTGTCCTTAGAAGATCTGACATATTTTATCTAATTTCCCTTCTCTGATCCTGTCTAACACCAACTGCTTCACAGCAAGATCCAAGAGAGCCTGTGGTAGGCAATTATGGAATAACCTGCTCACAGGGAAAGTTTCTTTGTTACTGATTACATAGAGGTTAGTTTAAAGCTTGTATTGTGAAGGTTTCTATCCCTTCAAAAACTCTTGGTTTTATGTAGTCATTATTTAACTCTGGATCCTCTTGTTTACCATATAAACTATTTTCACTAATACTGATTTATTTCAATTTATGATTGAAAGCTAAATATTGGAATAGATTATAGCATGTATATATTAAATTAATAATGTGGTTCTTGTGGGGGTGGGGAGAGAAAGCTTTGTCCACAGATCATGACAGCTTACCAGAACCAAACTGATTTGTGGCATATGACTAGTTGAGAACTGAAAATCTGGAAAACTGAAGCAATCACCCTAAGCCCCCATGCTTACTAGAGAAAACAAGAGTTTTCTGGCAAGCTTTTAACTAGCTCTGAAGTTAGTTTTGAGCTTCTGAAACTGAGCTCTGAAAATGGAAAAAAATATCAACTTTAATGAATGTTTAAAAGACAACTTCTACATTTGAGAAAATGTTTCTCCTGTTCAAGGTTCTTTATTTGAGGAAGCTTATTTCTTATGTAAAGTATCAAAAACATGGCTAAATATTTCAGTTCCAAATTCCACTGAAAGGTTCCCTTAATGCAGGGGTGGGGAACCTTTTTTATGTCAAGGGCCTGATGGTGGCCCTGGCGGTGGGGGAGAATTCGGCGGCGGCGCAGTTTCACGGCGACGGCGGGGTTCCGTGGGGTGCGGGGGGCAGTGCCCGCCGCCAAAGTCCCCCCGCCGCCGAAAAGGGGCAAACCAGGGACCCGCCGCCAGGTCCAGACCAAATCATTCCCCACCCCTGCCTTACCATATATGAAAAAAGGTAAGTTCCACCCCAAATCCATTCACTATAAAATGGTACCCTGGATAGTTTTACATAACTCAGAAAAGTTGGCAGCACCTTCTATTTAGCACTGGAAAAATAGATTTTCCTTATTTCTGGTAATAAATCTTCCATCAATTAATCTATCTCTGGAAAAAGGGAAGAGATGATCCTATTGTAAAGAAGTTGTTTCATAGTTTCTATAAAAAGAAAATACCTACACAGAAAGATGATATTTAAAAAGACTAAACTCTGTTAGCATAACTCCACTAATGCCAACTTTGGCCCAAGGCTCCCAAAAGGCTAATAAAAGAAATCTATTTCTAGAGAACAGTGCTTTATTCAGTCAACCAAGAATAATGTGTAGTGCTGTTAATGGTAGAATAGGATGTAGGAATCCAGTTCTGACTAACACTTCTGTGAGTTTAAGTAGTTTGCCTCAGTTTTCCGGTCTTAAAAATCAGTATAATACTTAGGGTGGATGAATTCAGAATTCACATTTTCATGAACCTCAAGGTATTTTTCAGGTATTTTGGGTTTCCCCAAGATGAGCTTGGTACCTGTAGAATAATTTCTATTATAAAAATGAGTTTTGTGAAATCTCCATTTAAAAAAAACCACAGAAAACAAAAACGAACAAGTCTTTTTACTCCATTTATGATTAGTCAGGCCAGATTACTGCCTCAGACCTCTTTCTATTAAAAAAAAACGAACCAAAACAGATGTGTTCAACACTTACTGAAGACCTCAGGCATTAATGCCACCTAAGTAATTTTATTGTAATCTTTTCCACACAAACAAAATATCTTTTACATAAATAGCCTGGCAGCTCAGTCTCAAAGACAATATACCTTTGCATTTGGGAGGAGGGTTAACATGATGTATGCAGTGCTTAACCAGCATGCTGGAGGTACTGAAGTGTAAAATAAAATCTTTAGTAGCTGTTACTCTGATTTCAGAGATAATTTAATAATGTTATTTTTATTTTTTTTTTTTTTTTTGCCAAAAAACCAAAATATTAGATCTGTAAAAGAAATAGTCAAGGTGTAGGAGGAAAAAAGTCAAGCTATTTAGGGGCATGGAAACTGAGAAAATGTGAAAACAAGTTAGACAAACAGTGTAGACAAAAAATCCTGCTTAATATCTCTTTCACTTATTCATCCACATGGCCACAGAAACAGAGAATCATAGGACTGGAAGGAACCCTTGTGAGGTCATCTAATTCAGTCCCCTGCACTTATAGCAGGACCAAGCATAACTCTAATGTTCCACACAGAAGAAGCTGATAGGATGTATATAAGTGAGTCCCAGTTGTGTACAGCATCTCAAACTGGATATATCCAGAATCCACAGAAAACAATGGAAAGACACCCAATGGGCACTGGACTGGACAGAGTGTGCTTCAGGAGCCCCCTACTAGAGGTGGGCAATTTTTTTCAGTCAAATAGTAAATTAGTCAAAAATGCCATTTCAAGGAGAACAAGACTATTTGTTAACTTGGGTCACATTTGGTAAATAGTTTCAGCCAAAGAGAAAAAAGAAACTAACAAACAAACTTTTTCCTGCATTTAAAAAAGATTTGTTTAAAAAATACTAAAAAAAGGGTAAAAGACCCCAAAAATGTGATGGAACAAAGACACGCACAAATTATTTTGATCTAATTTTTTTCTTCATTTTAATAAGAAAAAACAAAGCAGATTTGTTTTCAAACTGACCAAACATTTTCTTCAATTGTTTTCATTCAGCCACTGAACACAAAAAACATATTTGCTCAATTCTACCCTGGGGGTCTACACTGACTAACTATGATTCCCACATAATCATAGCTACTTCAGTAGTCTGAAGAGTGTATTCAGTACAGCTCTGGTAACCTATACACATGGCCGCTAGCTACTTACGCTGAGCAAAAACTTGCCCCTACATCTCTGCACCTTCCTAGTCTCCATTTGACAAACTGGGGGAGGAGAAAGGTAGATCAAATAAGGTCACCTAAACTCAAACTCAGCACCCTCCTCTTCCATTAAGAGCAGCACAAGATGAGGAAAGATATGGAAAGAGAGAATGACTAAGTGACAGGAAATAGAAATAAATAAAAAGAAAGAAAAGAGTATAGGAAAGAGAGAAATAAGTATGAGCAAAAGCAACTGAGCCATACAAAGCTGAACATTAAAAAATATTTGATGAATGGGACAGTGTATTATATATATATATATTACGTATGTTCTCTCACACACAATTTGAATATGTTTGGGGCGAGGGTATATTTTCTTTGCTCTTGGTCAGTCCAACTTTTCTGAGGGTACTATTATTGTTAGAAATTATGTTTTTTCTTTGGATTGCACTAGATTGTACCCAAGGGGACAGGTTTTAAAAAAACAGGGAGGATACTCTTGAAACACCATTCACAGGATTTCTTTCCCTCCACAACAAACTAGTAGAATTTTGTAAGCCCATTAAAGTAAGCCTGGTCAAAAATTTTCCAACAAAATTGTTTTAAAAACAACAAAATACAAAAAGCAAATTAGGTTTGACTAAATGAAATAGTTTGTGAAAAGTGTCTGCTTTCTGTAGAAAAGCTTTTCTTTGAAAAACTGAATGCCCCAAAACCAAAGAGTTTTCAGTTTTTGTCTTAAACTTGAAATATTAAAATACTGCCATGGAAGATGTCATTTGAATGCCTCATGCTCATATTCTTCTCCACAGGCCAGTCTCCCCAGCTGGACTTTATCTCCCATCATACATTGATTCCCCTTACCAAGAAAGGAGATGTAGTCTGACCAGTGAGCCTCGCCTAATGAGAAGAAGGGGAGCATGATGCACATGAATGATTATTCCCATGAATTGCTGTAGCAGCATCAACATTTCAGTTGTTAGTCAAAATTTCAGATTTTGATTTTCAAACGTTCCTGGTGGGAAAATGAAAAAAAAAAAAATTCCAACCAGCTCTAATCATAACTACTATTTAGGACAATATCATCTTCCAACCCTCAGTCCTTCAAACAACAGGGGCTCAGAAAGATTAAAGGTGAATATGGCAAGGGGATAGAGAGAATCCATTGTGTTGGGTTTAGTATGTAGGTGCTGTATGTGGGTGGTGTTGGTGGCCTGTGATATAGAAGAGGTCAGACTAGATGATCTGGTGATCCCCTCTGGCCCCAAATTCTCTGACTAAGCCAGAGCACATCACATAGTAAAACAATATTAATGGGGTTCCAGGCTCAAGAAGTTTGAGGCTAACTAGTTAATTCTCATGGAGTGAAGTTAACCCCAGTGCAGAGAGCCAGCCAATGGCCAATACATCATTAAGTCCATTTAAGCTCTTGAAGTAGAACTTCAGCTGGAGTTAAGAAATCTATCTAACTCATGCTGATGCTCTGATGAGAAAATGTCTTCACTGATAGAAAGAGTTATACATATAAGTTCCTTGTACTTCAGGGTGAATCCTCCAGCATGAAGCCCATTAGTGTTATAATTAATTCCTCCTTCACCTCTCCCCCAGTCTCCAACAGGAATCCCACTAATATAGTTCTTCATATATGTTTAACAATCACATTTAGGGCCCAATCTTGTTCCCATTGAAGTTAATGACCAAACCCCAAAGGACTTTGGGCCATTAGTAGCTAGAATACATTTTCAGATAAGAGGTCTTTATAGTAGATAGTCATGATCCCCAGGTGGATCATTTTAAAAAAGTGTTTACTGGAAGAGAGTTTGGGCTAATGAAAGAGAAATATATCGACAGATATGTGCACTGCTCCCTGGTGTTCTTTATCTATTAATAAAACTTAGCTTTCCTGGATCTATATCTGGGGATTATATGTATTGCCTGCATGACAGCACTATGGAAATGTATTTACCTATGCCATTAGGAAAAAAAGGCTATCTACAAATGGTTGTATAAAGCATTACAAAGTGATATCAGCTATAGGCTATTTAATAGCTATAAAACCCATAAAATAATTTCCTCATTAACGTTGACTACCTTTGTTTAAAAATGGAGCTTTTTAATCCCTTTGGAAACCACTGTATTATTTAGCAGTATAAAAACATGGAACAAAAACTGCTTAATTTTTGCAGAAATATTTTTCCTCTATATGAGCATGTAGCTTGCACAATCAGTGGGGAAGCACCAACATAGCATGTGAATTTCATCTTAAAATATTTTTCTGATGTTAAATTAGTTACATGTAAACATGCAAATGAAATTCATGCAGTGACTGGAGACACTGGTGCATTAATAACTCAGTTCGGGCTGCATTGCCTGGCTTTTATAAAATATGAACCATAGGGAATATTTGCCTATTTGAGCCTAAAGTGAGCTTGCTTGCACCACTTTCACTTTATTTAACCCTCTGTTGAGGCAATGCAGTTGTGTAAAACTCAGAGTGAAAGCCGGGAGAAGTTTGAATGCCGTTTTCTGCATTAATAAAACAAGAATGTTCTAATAGGGTGAACCTCAAAAAGCTCCAGTAGCCAGTCTGAATAAACCCTGGAATATTCAGACCCTTTTCTGAATTTTGAGATCTTCTCCACTGATTCCACCAACCAATGCTGCTCTGGATATCCTCCTCAAGCCATTGCACTTTCTCCTTCCCTTCCCCAAATGACCTCTACCACTCTCTATCTGCAGCTATACATAATACAGTCCTGTGATGATAATGTGCCATATCAGTAATGGAAAAAGGGAAAACAAAACACACAAAAACTGACAAACAAGGACATATTAGCTGGAAGACGAGAGGTAGTCCAGTAGCTATGTGTTGCAAAATGGCCACTGTGAGGTTGCAACTGCTTGACTTTACCAAAGTTAAAAGGCCAGCTCCAGAAAAGCATACTGGGGAAAAGACTTGACATCAGTGGGAGTTTGGTGTCTAAATACCTGCCATGATCTAGGCCAAAGTTCTGATGAAAGGGAAAGCTTGCATTTGGAGGGCTAGTAGAGACCAGAAATCATTAAAGCAGGCAGTCTTTGGGAAGAGGCTTTTTTGATATTGTGCCCATCATACATCCATACATACTCTGATTTCCAAACCCACTTACAAGCTTGCAGTCAGTGACTTGTGTGCCATATTTCCTACCGTGTTGTTTTTTCTTCCTATGATTTGAATAATCTCAGTCACCATCATTTAAAAAAGTCTCAGTAGGTCAGGCTTTCCTGTGGATTGGCAGGCAGCAGGCTTCACATTCTTCACGCTCTCTCAAAATCATAGAAATGGCTAGATGGGACTTTGCGAAGTCACCAGGTCCAGCCACTACACTGAGGCAGGACGAAGTAAGCCTAGATCACCCCTGACAGACATTTGTCCAACCTGTTCTTAAAAAAAACCCAGTAATGCTTTGGATAAAAGTTCTATCAATTGTTATGTCAGAACTGGTTTATCTAAGACACACAATGATTAGTGAGCAATATCAGTGTAAAAATGAAGGGTATGGCACTGCGCACACATACTGCTGAACCTAATGCTTCCTAGCACGAATTACGCAATAGAATTCACTGTGCATTGTTCTTGGTAGTAGTGTGTTTGTAAGATCAAGGCAGGAGCATGCACATGGGAGGGCAAGCAGGGGCATAATCATCAGGGGCACAGAACTCCCCTGGCTTTGGGGCTGCGTGGCAGGGGTGGAAGAGTGAGCTCCTCCCAGGGCCAGGGTAGGGTTGTGAGGAGGGAAGAATGAGCTCCTGTTGGGCTCAAAGTTAAATTTCTGTGCACACCCCTGAATCAGGGCTTAAACTAGTTCTCATCCTGCTCATTTAGGATTTCTTTGAAACAGTTAATAATAAAACAGCAGGTCAATGAATCAATCTGCAAGTGAATTAAGACTGCAAAAATTCTCTCACGTGAATGATCTGTATTCTGATTTCCACTGGTATCATGCATAAGGACAGAACCATATACTAAAAGGTCGCTCATCAGTCCTGATGATAATGGATTGGCAGATAAAGTTGTATAACTGTGTCAATTTAGATTTTTAGTTGAATTGCCTTTAGTCTATCAGCCTATCCGCAATCTAGTTGGAATTTGAAAATACATTAGGATTTTTCCTGTGCTTAATTTTTGTCTAAAGCTATCCCAAGCCTGTCACCCATTCAACGTGCCACACTATGAATGTGCCCTTATTTGTGATTTCCTATTCCTGATGGTGAACATTATTCTTGGTTTTTTTATTGGAAGGCCTTGAAAGCCACTTTCTCACATACAATTTTTGGGTACATGTACATTTTTTTTTTTCCATTCAGGGTCACTTTTTCACAGTTAGGTGATTACATTGATCCAACACAATGTAGGTTTGATCCAATTAAAATCAATGGAAAGTCTCCCACCACCTCTAATGGCCTATATGATCGCAAATTCAAATATTTAACTGTACATATAGTTATTTCATATCTGACTGTGAGATGAAAGGAGAGTGCACGAATACATGCATATCTTACTGTAGGAGTCTGTTGGTCAGTTTAGCTTTTAATGACCAGATGAAAATCACCTCACTCCATTCATTTAGCATATTTCATATTATTTAGAGGTGTTATCAGTAAGTTATTCATTTATGACTTGATGAGCAGTAAATTGTTTCAAAGGCATTTCCTATTCTAATCATTTATTAACTGCAAGTGATTAGAAGCTTATAATTTACAAAGAAGCTTCACCACTTGATAAATTAGACTATTACAGTGTTACATGTTTGTTTTCAGCTTCAAATATCCATCTATTTATCTTACCCTCAAAGTTACACCCAACTTTCCTCAGCTATCAACAATCTAAATATATATATATATGTATGTATAAAGATAGTAATTTTACAAATTTGGCAGGTAAGTAGTCTCTCTCTAATCTCTAATTACAGATGTCAGATATTAAATAGACACATAATCAATAAAGCGTTTTACTTCAGATTCCTTTGCACCTTAGCATGCATCCCTCACCTCTTTTTTTTTTTTTTAACTATACACCAATTTCCTCATTTGGTCATTTTTCACTCTGCTATGCCTATCATTTTTAACAGCTTTGATTAGAACCAGGCTGTAAACAATATGTGTGGAAATCCACACTATCACTGCTTTTGCTACAGGACAGTTGTTCTATGGAGAGAAAGAAGTCTTCTTTCTCTATCAGTATCAAGTCAGCCCTGCATCATCAATAGTAAAGTCACACCACACCCCCTACATTTCAATTACTGTAATCATATGATATACTGCATTTTACAAGTTCTGAATTACCTTACAGCTGTGCGGTCTTCCATTTATGTTCCCCAGTATACCTAGGTCTCTTTTTTTCCTCCTTCCCAACCAAGTCACTTCAACTCTTCAAAGTTCACCTCATACCCTCTGTGTTTTTCTCTAGCTTATGACTAATTCTGTATGTAAAGCATTTTGCATGAAATCCATCCTAACACAAAAAAGGGCTCTCTCATCCTCCATTTGCCCCACATTACATACATTTGAACAGTGGGATTCTTCCACCCCCTCCTTTTTCCTTTCTCTTTCACAGATGTGGGAATATTAGACTAGGCCTGCATAAGCATGTCTTGTGCAAGGAGACATGAATTCTCCTTATGCCACCCTATCCATCCACCCATTCTATGGGCTTCCACTCAGCTATGCTAGAAAGGGTTTCTAACTCCTCAGTCCACCCAACTTTTGCTAATTGGTGCTAGGACTACAGCTGAACATATTTGCACTGCCCTCAGTCTATCAGTTCACTAGAAGTATTTAGCTGTTTCATTGCTACCAAGCCTGGTAATACCCTCCATCATTCTCTCCATGGCAGTTCTGTGACCTGTCCCATAACCCCGGGCAATGCTTCACTTCTAGCAGCCCTTCTGGGCAAACTCTATCACTTGTGCCTGCATGTTGCACATGCCTAGCCTGCTCTTGTACATCCTCTCCCATCCCACCACAAATTCTATGACTACTCTTTTGATCTTCAACCTTAAACTTTGGGTTTGAGGTTCTAGAACCCAAAAGGCCAGGGAGAGACAGCAATGGCCAGCGTCCATGTCCTCTACATCCCATCAATGCCTATTTGGACAGGAGAGAGTCACTACCTGAGCTGGATGTTGGCCATAGCATGGAGTAACTAATTAGGTCACTACTGAATCTTGCTTTACAAGAAGAGATCTTTTGAGGGGAGTAGACTTGCCAGATCGCAGTCATACCTCTCGTAGTGTAAGCAACAATCTGGCAAGAACTGGCTACCAATTGCATTGCTGGCAATTTCCCCTTACTCTCTTTGCCTCATCTTAGAATTTCCCATTTGGTGAAAGAGCCTCTGGGTAATAGTGTTTTATACACTGCCTTTCTTTACCATACCAAAACCAAGAATTGAGTCAGGCACTCACATCTTGCCCATTCATCCTGTGTGTAAAAACAACAACAACAAAATTCTGCAAGCTGTGCCATATTCAGTTTTGAATGCTATTTGTTTTCTGTTTGCTAATAGATCTATTGTGTTCTGTCTCTGAAGATCATAGCAATTTGGATGTGGTATACACAATCTTTTTCAGTCACTTAATGAGGTTTTATATTCCTTTTCTGTGGTCCCTTTGCTTTAATCCCCTATATTGCCACTTCCAGACTCTGGGATTCTGTTTTCCTTACTATTGGATTTTGTTCCTCTTCACTGCATTTTGCTCTTTAGACAGTCTGGTACAAGTGAAATGTTTATTCTTGGGTGTGAAGGGTTTAATGTTCCAAGTGACTATATGTAAAATACATCATTTACAGCAGGAACATTCAGGAATAAATGCCAAGATTTTGAAAGGTAGGATTAGTTAGCTTGAAAGCCTAAAGATAGAATCCTACACCTATATTTAGTCACCTACAGATGTGGTTTGATTTTCAGAAGCACTGAACGCCCAACAGTTCCCACACCTAAAACTGACAGGATTGACCATGCTTTGGGAATGTTTTCAGTTCTCAACTGACTAGGCAGGTGTTCATGTTTTAAACACAAAAACTTACCTATGAGAGAGTTAAACTAGCAACCTTTAAAAGGGATGCAGGATTCCTATCCTTTGGTGGATTTACTACCTATACTTCAGAACAAGAGGAGATTCATTGAAGTTAATTTTGACTTTAAAGTAAGTTAATTTCTTGATTTGCTGTTGAAATAATACATTTTTATAAATAATCCCCAACCCTTTTTATGGACTATCCAAATTTCATTATACAGTGAACATAACCTACAACTTCCTTATATTTTCTTGACAATTTTCATATGTGCATGTACATCTGCCTCTGTCTTTGTCTTTTGGCCTAACACTACTGTTTTGTTTCTAAGATATTGTTTGGTGCCTTTTCTTTTGTGGGATGTCATCTATTTTTCTAGTGGATCAGGCCCTCTCCCTTTTTTCTTTTTAAATTAACATTGAAACTCTTTCCTAAGTGGAATATAAAAGTCCCATAAAAGTACAACCCAACAAGTTATTACCTTCTTGTACACAACCATCTGCTCTAAATTGTTCTTAGTTCAAGTCAGAATGGTAATGTCTCTTAAGAAAAACAAGATTTTTAAAACATTATTAGTTAGAAATACAACACTTTCATTTCTTATAAAAAGCAGTAACATTTCAAATATATTTTTGTAAATATAAACAATTTTTTTAAATGATATTTAAGCCATCGTCACTCAGTTGTATACTGTTATAATCCAGTTAATTTCAATGAAGCAACACAGTGGTGAGTAAAACACTTGGTGTTGTAAACTGCAGCAGTGGAAGAGAGTGGGATTTTTTGTGTGTGCTTGAACAAATAGGAAGCAATGGGTCAAATCCTTTTCTGGCTGTGATGCTGTCTGGATTGGGGTGACCATTTATAATATTTATTGATATCAATATTGCAAATTTACAACAAATCTTGCAAAATATGCCAGGTAAGGTATCATTGGAAAAGTTATGATTTACTGAATATGATAAGATCATCTATATGTATGTATGTATGCATGTATATATCTTTGTAGTGTAAATTATGAATGTGTGATATTCTGCATCTACAACTTGTGCTGTGCTACTGGGTGACACCCCCCGGCAGATTAGTGTCAGCATTGATGACTCATCAAGGGCCATCAACTATACAATGAGTCCAGAGAGAGAAGCCAGAGGCATGCCTATGAGTCATCAGGACATGTAGGGACATGCCTGTGGTCAGGGGGACTACAAATGCTTTTCCCTGCCCATGTGCTCTAAACTTGTGTTCGGGACAAGCCACATGGCAGAAACTATAAAAGGCTGCTTTCACTATCTCCATTTTACTCTTCCTGTTTCTTACCTCTGGATCAACATTTCTACAATTGAAGCTTTAAAACAAAAGACTGACAAACCCATCCAGGTACTGGATGCACTCCAGAGCAACTGTGCAAGCCAGAAAACTCACCAGGCTGCTAAGAATCTGATATACATGGACTTTGAAGTCATTTGTATGCATCTGATTGCTTTGATAATTTAGCATCTCTCTTCTTGTTCCTTTTTGTTTATAATAAACCTTTAGTTTTAGCTACTAAAGGATTGGCTGGCAGCTTGGCATTTTGGGTAAGATCCATCCCAATATTGATCTGATAAAGTGGATGACCTTTCGGGGATCAGGAGAACATTTTATACAGTGAGCAGAGTCTTAAATAACTTCTCACTTGACTGGACCTACTTGCTGATTTGGAGCCAGAAACTGAAATGTAATAAAAGGGGCTGTGGAACTTCTTGTTATAGTTTCTTGATAAAAAGTGTGGGGAATCAGGAGCACTGTTTGAGATGGATTGGTGAACCTAACTTCAGTTTAGCCACCAGTTTGGGGAGAATTTGCTCTACTTTTTGCAGCCTACCCTGACCTTGGCATTTTCAGGGGACTACACTAAGCATGTCCAGGTCACACTGGTATAGGAGTCTTTATTTCAATGGAGTTGCATTCACTTAGGCCTGCAATAATTTGGGCCATTGGTTTTTGTGTGTTTGTTTTGGCTTTTGTAGGGGGAATGGGAATTTCATACCCCATGGGGCAGCCAATGCCCTGAATAAGTTTTTGCATGAATTAACATTTTGCAATATTTTTGTAGACTAGCATACAGCAACACATTGGCATAAGAGGCACAAAATGCGCTAATTTTAGTAGATGTTGCTTGCATGCATGCTGGCTGTATAATTCTTCATAGTAATTAGTATTCCTAGGGTATGCATTTGCTATGATAAAGCTGAGAAAAGTTTAATATAAATTGATGGTGATAATTTTTGTTTATCAAGTGGCGCATAACTCTTTATAATATAAGTTCTCTTTTATATCAGTAAAGGACTTCTTCAAAGAAAAATGTCTTCCTAATTTTCCAACTGAAATAATATCCTTCTTTTCCTTATTTTCAGTATGCTAAGACTTTGACTTCAAAATAAATATAACAAACTAAAAGCATTTTATATAACACAGTCAACAAAATGTTAGTCTTCCCACTGAGTGTGATTGGAAAGAATAATTGAGCAGAGAGGCATGAATAAGACTTCACAGTAGTGTTCAGTGATCATTCAGTGCTTAAGGTGCCTGCAAAAGATCTTTTGTATTCTGGGTCTGATTCCAACTGACTGTGCATAACAACAAAAAGGGCTTCATACTGCCTGACTTAGACTGTTGGGGCACTAAGTCCTTAAAGGCACAGTTCTCAACATCACACTACAGTCATTCTGTTTTGTGCTGTGATCCGATCTATCAGATTCCATAAACAAAGCAGGATCTAGTGAGGACTGTATATGGATTACATGATTTAGGTAATTCTGCAGGAAGTGTTGGCAGATGACTCAGTAGGTGGCATTTTTCTCACTGGGTATGTTTACACAGAAATTAAAAACCCATGGCTGGCCCATGCCAGCTGATTTGGGCTCAGGCTATGGAGCTGTTTAATTGTGGTGTAGATGTCCAGGCTTGGACTGGAGCCCAAATTCTAGGACCCTGCAAGGTGGGAAGGTCCCAGAGCTCAGGGTGCAGCCCAAGCGCAAATGTCTACTCAGCAATTAAATGGCCCCTTAGCCCGATCTCTGAAAGCCCAAGTCAGCTGGCATGAGCCTGCCATGGGTTTTTAATTGTGGTGTTGACATACCCACTGAGCCTATTCTTATCAGTGCACAAGTGTGGTGCTGCAGAGGTGCAGTTTTTCAGATGTACATACTACCAAAAAAAGATGTAGCTCTGTAAGCATGAGTCTTTTCTATTTGAGTTGTTTCACTTATCTAAACTAAATAGAGCAAAGTTACTTGTGTGCATTATTCGTTCTAGGACTGAGCCCAAACTTTTGACCACTTATCATTAAGTATCCTTAACACCTTTTCTAAGATAAATGTTTACCATGAAATCCCAGACACATTCTAACATAGATAGTTGCATTCTGAACACACATAGAAACATCATATTGCAATACTATTACTATTTTAGCATGCTTAGTTTTAAGTATTAGAATTACAATTCTGTCTAAAAGTCCTGGTAACTTTAGAGACCTCAGAATAACAGTTAAACTGGTGTGTCATCAGAATCCAGAGATAGAGTGACCTTTTTATGTAGATGTCAGAATACTATTTGTCAAATGGTTTATATTTCATATTTTAGAAAAGTCACCATAAAATAGATTTATCAACACTAGTGAATAAATTATAATAAAATAATCTGTAATGACTCAATAATAACTGCAGCTCTACAACAATTCTGAGGGGGAAAAATACATCTCTCATACCTACCTTTGTTAAGGAATAAGAACAAGCAATTTTTGTATTCAATGATGTTGGAGTAAGATTAAATATTTACCCAAAAGTACTTAGATGAACATTAAACAAAATAAAGATAAACCATGATGAAGCCAGTTCTGAATGTTGATACAGACTTGTGTTAATTTGCCAGTTCTGTGTTAATATTATACCTTTGAAAGTTTAGATAAGGCATAATTGCTTGCTGAGTATATTCTGTGGCCCTATTACAGTACAAATGCTCAAAAAGAAGATAATTATGGATAAACTGTTTATTTTCATGGTCCAAACACCTGCTTAAAAGTCAGTTACACAAGCCTCATCTCACCTGGAATTGCATTGCCACCAAACAATGCATATGGATAGGCAAGATGGTTCATTTAAAAAAAAAAAATGACTGGTAACCCTGAATGCAGTAACAGAAAACATGCAAGACTACTCTCAGCTTTGAAGGATATATTTGACTCCATAGTGCCCAGGTGTTACCTGGTAAATACGGTTAGCCAGTTGGCAAGAGAAAAAAATACATCTCAGGTATAGAAAAAGTGGTTAGCACAAAATTACAATGTATCACAAAGTCTTAGAAAGACAGTTGACTAGATTATGAGGCTGATAAAAAATGCTTAAGTCTTGTAATGCTATTGAGGAATGGGGACCTGAGGCTGACTGAATTTGTCATGCATTCTCTCTCTAGCTTAATAAAATGAATACAACGATTTGTACTGAGGTGCATAATTTTAGTAATTCTCCTAGTCTTAGCTTCACTTGGTCACACCATCTGGAACATATTCCATTGCAGATCTATTGATGGGCCTTGGTGAGGGAAACTGAGGCTATTGCAGAAACGTGGAAGTCCTGGGGTGAAACCTTGCTCTACTGAAGTCAATGGAAGTTGTGTCATTGTACTTAATGGTGTCAGGATTTTACCCTGAGAGTTAAAGCCAGAATTTTCTTGGGATTCCCTCCAAGACCTTTTCCACTCGGTTTATCCAGATCACCTTATACAGTTTTGGGAGGACATTTCATGCAGCTCTCTGGGATCCAAAAAACTCAGATTGACCCCAGATTTCATCACTTATTTGGCAAGCAGCAAAACTACACCGATTTGATCAGAGTCAAGCATAGTGGGTGGGTACAGGGTGTACTACAGTTACACAGAAAATCTCTTCCTTTATATACATTTACATGTTACATTGCATCACACATTTCAGGATTGGTTTGGCTATTTTGCAGGAACCAATCCTTGGGCAGAAGGCTCTGTCTAGTTTTTACCTCATCTCTGCATTCCTACCTTATTTTGTCTGTTAGTAAATGGTTCCCTGGGTTCTTCCTCTTAGTTCAGCTGGCTCAGACATTCTGTTTTTTAGCCTACTGACCTATTTACTTATTTAGCACAAATATCCAGGCCTCAGCTACAAATTTGAGTGGAAGAGGTCTCTGACCAAGTGCATTGAATCAGATGTGAAATGCAATATCACTATTATACTGCTATCCTAAAGTACAAATGGAGCTGGTTGAAGTTCAAGTTTCAATTTTTCAAAGAAAAATTTAAAAAATTGATTCCTCCCCTCCTGAAGATGATTAAAATTTCAGGAAGAGTTTTGTTTTCATCCAGCTATAGAGATGGTTGCAATCTTTCTTTTATAGAAAAAAAGTCAGTAAAATTTTTAAAAATTACTAACATTTCTGGTTCCTTCACCAATTCAAAGTATATACAGTATAGAGCGTGATAGCCTAGAGAAAGCAACAGTGGTGAGCTGTGTGAGTGCTACTCAGACTGACTGCACACCTCAGACTGGGTTTGGGGGAAGTGAGTGGGAATAAAGATTTACAAACTCCCACCTTCACAAAAAACAAAAGCCCACATACACTAAACAATCAAGCAAACACTGAATTTTCTTAATCTAATTGATCAGTTTATTGAGGGCGAGATTCTGCCTGGCCCGTATTCAGGTGAGGGGAGTGGGAGAAATGCACAGGACCTTGGTACCCCAAAGGGAAATTTATAGCACCCTGGCCTCTCTTCTTTCCCACACCCACACAAAATGGGAATGGAGTGTAGAGAGAATTAGGCAACACCCTACAAGAGGGGTGTTGAAAGCAGGCTCATCGCTACCATTCACATTGGAGGCTTCAGAAGTTCTGGGCTTTAAGGCAAAATGACTCTGGACCCTTCCTTCCCAGAGCAATGAAGCACAAAATGGGTGATATGAAGCTTTTGTATCCCAATCTAGCTCTGGTATTTAAGAGATGGGGCTATCCTTTGCTACACCATTATACATCTGGAGTAACTCGTGTCACTCCCTCTGCAGGTTTTTCTGTAAGGAATGTAATTACTCTCAGTAACAACAGGAGTGGCAAGGACAGTATTTTCTGCAGACATTAAACAAAACATTAACGGTTTAATTTTAAAAGATCTAGAATCCAGAGGCTGTTTCATTTTTGAGTGTTAGCAATAGCTCAGCTTTTCTAGTTGCCTTTAGACACAAACATTTGCACAACATAATACTGAATTGTGTATGATAGTGGATAACCAGAAAAGCCAATTCTTCAAACTAAAATAGCTGCAGGACTGTTTGGAAAGTTTTCTTAGTGTTTAACTTCTGTAACTTTCACACAAATGAAATGTTCAGTTTTTAAAACCGAGAACCCTAGACACCGAGGGTTTGTCTACACAGCCTGCAGCAGTAAGCCTCCAGCCCTGGAGTGACCAACTCAGGCTTGCATGGCTCATGCTAGGGCTCTAAAAATATTTGTGTAGACATTACAGCTCAGGCTCTGAAGCCTAGGGAGGGGAGTGGGTTTCAGAACCTGAGCGACAGCTTAAAAGCTCTGTCTGACCTTGCACTTATTTTTAATGGCATAGTGCAAGCCCGTCTGTCAACTCAGGCTCACTGCCACTGGTTATGTAGATGTATCCTGAAGCATGCTGTGTATCCACAGAATATAAGAAAGTATGTGGAGCAGCACTTCACACCGTTCCACGCACCATTGTTTCCCCACACTTCTGTACCAGGACTACAGGAGAGTCAGAGTATACCCAGGCATTATAGGGCTGGGCAGAAAGCTCCTCCCCTCTTCCTTTCTCCCATACCTTCACCCCTCCCTGCCATGCTGAAATAACCTGATTAACTGGGCGGGAGGGAATTCCGCTCAACAAGGACACAGAATTATGTCTGAGGCCAGGGAGGAGTCAATGAGCGGCGTGGGGAGGCTGGGGTGGGAAGATTCAGAGAGGGAACAAAAGAAGAAGCAGGGCAGCAAGCAGCAGCCTGAGCTAGGGCAAAAGGGGACTCATATAAACATGCAGCCTGGAGCTGACAGGTACAACTGAGACCACGCAAGACCCACCATTCTTAGCTCACACTTCATACCAGAATCCAAGTACAAAGACAAGTTTTACTGACCCAAGGTGTGTGTGTGGGGGGGGGGGGGCGGGAATTGTATTAGCATGGGGCCAAGAGTCTGTGTGAATCTAACCAGGCATGGTAGGCGGGGGCTGTATCAGAGATCCTGACCTATGTCTACTCCTGGCTTTGCCTGGGTTAGACAAACATGTTGTTCCATTGTTAAATATGGTGCTTGTTTCGTGGATGGAGGGTTGGTGTTTATATGGAGTGCATGGCTGAGTCCTGGGACCCCTCTCCCAAACTTGGGAATCCCCTAACTGACAGCTTCATTGGTGATGGGTAAACATCAAGGCAGGAAATGTTAAAAGAGCCTTTGAAATTCAAGTTGAAGTAGGCATGTAAAGCCCTTAGGCTCATTTGAGAATCCCTAGCTCAAACTTCTTGCAGATTGCTTATTGTTTATCTATCATCATAAGTGGGAGTGGCATTTCACAAGCAAATAAAAGAAGGGCTACTAGGATGATCTGAGGAATGGAAAACCTTCTTTATGAGAGGAGACTCAAAGACCTTGGCTTGTTTAGCCTAACCAAAGTAAGGTGAGGGAGATATGATTGCTTTCTATAAATAGATCAGAGGGATAAATACCAGAGGGAAAAGAGTTTAAGATAAGCGCCTATGAGGACACAAGAATAAATAGATATGAACTAGCCATTAACAAGTTTAGGCTTGAAATTAGACAAAGGATTCTAACCATCAGTGAGGTAAAGTTCTGGAACACGCAGGTCCAGTCTTAGGGAAAACGGCATCCTGGGCAAACTTGTATTTTGGAACCCCTGACCCCCATGTGTGCAGTGACCCCCCATTGCCCTGACTCACATAGGGTCCCCAGGATCTCCCACTCTCCTGCACCACTAACCCCTGCAGCCCCCTTCTGCACACACATGGGGAAACTGACCTGGATGCACAGAGTGGCTGGTATTGCTGCTTGCTCCCCCCACAAACACTGCTCCTTCACCTCATGCCCACCCTAGGGGCCTGTGATGGAAGGTGAGGAGCAATATCAGCCCCTCCCTGCATTTAGGTCACTTTACCCACCTAGGCTGCATAATGGGAGTGCAGCAGAGCAGAAGCTCCTCGCTCCCCTCCCCCAGGTGGGGGAGCAGAGGAACATTGCGGGGCGAGCAGTATCTGTGCTTCTCCATCCCATCATCCACCAGGAGAAAGCAGGGAGAAATATGGATACCCCCAACCCCCCACACGTTGCCTCTGTGAATTTGCAGTTCTCCCCTGTCAGTTGGGGGCTGTTTCTGACACCACATTGGCACTGCGCACCTCTGCGCTGCTGCTACCTGGTGTCCCCCTGACCACAGCGCCCTGGGTGGTTGCCCAGGTGTCTCACCCCTCAGGCCAGCCCTGGGAACTGTCTTCCAGAGGAAGAGGGAAAAAACCTAACTGGCTTCAAGACTGAGATTGATAAGTTTACGGAGGGGACGGTAGGATAAGACTGCCTACAATAGCATGTAGCTGATCTGCAACATCTTTTTCAAGTTTTCAATTGAAAAAAAATCAATTATTTCACCAATTTCATTTTTTTTCACGTGTCCGATCCATAAAGTCTGTAGAGTTGACCAAGATCACTTATGTAGGTTTCCCACCAGTTTCACAGGGCTGAATTTGGCACTTCTCATTTCTTGTGTACATTATTAAAGCAAAAGTTCATCCAGGATTGGATCACCACATACAGCAGTTTTCTGTAGCTGATATGTGATGTGGGCCACATTTTCCTATTACATAGAGAAAAGTTTGTGTTTGCCTCAACTATTTTCTGGCAAATTAATGACTCAAGTTGGCAGGAGAGAGGTACCATGAAAAGTTATGGGTTCTTGTTTTAGGCATCTAAGTTCTTTTGTGACTTTGGCCCTCAGTACTTAAGGTTTGTTTTATCCTATATCTGGTTCCAACTGGCTGAACAACAAAAGTGTTCCACCCAGACTGTCTGGGAAGCTGAGCCCTAGCTAGATAAAGATAGTCTGGGGTTTTCATAGTATCATAAAAGTGTAAGGTTGGAAGTACCTTGAGAAATCATCAAGTCTAGCCCCCGCACTGAGGCAGGACCAAAAAAATCTAGACCGTCCCTGACAGCCGTTTCTTCAACCTCCTCTTAAAAACCTCCAATGACAGGGATTCCACAACCTCCCTTGGAAGCCTATTCCAGGGCTTAATTACCACAGGGTATATCTATACTGACGGCGGCAAAATCGCCACCACCAGATCGATCTTTCTGGATCGATTGAGTGGTCAGTGTAGACCTGCTCAATCGATCAGGAAGTTGACTGAGTAAAACCACCCCCTCAAGTAGCGTAGTGCTGCATCGACGGGAACACAGTTCCCGTCAGCGCAGTGCAGTGAAGACAGTGTGCAGAAGGGAAGGACAGCAGTCGATGGGAGTTATGCAAGCTACTCTGCGTAGCTTGAGTAACTCCTGTCGACTGCTGCTGAATTGCCAGGTCAGTGCACACCAGGGCTCAGTAGTTGGAAAGTTTTCCCTAATATCTAACCTAAATCTTTTTTGATGGAGATTATGCCCATTACTTTTTATCCTACCTTAACTGGACATGGAGAACAATTGGCATCCACTCCGCATCTTCTTTAACAGCTTTTAACATATTTGCAGACTTATCAGGTCCCCCACCTCAGTCTTCTTTTCTCAAGATTAAACATGCCCATTTTTTTAACCTTTCCTCATCTTTCTTAAAGTGCTGTGCCCAAAATTGGACACAGTACTGCAGTTGAGGCTTCACAAGTGTCATGTTGTGTGGAAAATTACCTCCTCCTGTTAATTCACCCTAGAATTATGTTAGCTTTATTTCAGCTGCATCACATTGTTGAATATGAGTCAATTTGTAATCCACTATAACTCCCAGATACTTTTCAGCAGTACTATCCCCTAGCTAGTTATTCCCCATTTTTCCTTCCAATGTGTAGTACTTTGACTTGTCTTTATTGAATTTTATCTGGTTGATTTCAGATAAATTCTCCAATTTATCAAGTTGTTGTGAATTCTAATCCTGTCCTATAAAGTGCTTGCAATCCCTTGCAGCTTGGTGTCATCTGCAAATTTCAGAAGCATACTCTCCACTCCATTATCCGAGTCATTAATGAAAATATTAACTAGATCCAGGATTGACTTTTGTAGGATCCCACTAAATATGCTCCCCCTGTTTGACAGTGAACCATTAATAACTACACTGGGTATGGTCTTACAGCTAGTTGTGCACCTATCTTATAATAATTTCCTCTAGACCACATTTCTCTAGTTTGCTTAAGAGAATGTCATGTGGGACTGTGATAAAAGATTCACTAAAATTAAGTGATATCATGTCTACTGTTTCCCTTCTGTCCACGAGGCCAGTAGTCCTGTCAGCGAAGGAAATTAGGTTTGTGTGGCATTATTTGGTCTTGATGAATCCACGCTGGCTATTCCTTATAACCTTATTATTTTTCAGGTAACTACAAACTGAATGTTTAATAATTTTTTTCCAATATCGTTACAGGTATCAAAGTGAATCTGACTGGTCTATAATTCCCCAGGTCCTTCTTGTTCCTCTTTTTAAAGATAGGTACTATGTTCACCCGTCTCCAATCCTCTGGGACCTCACTCATCCTCCATGAGTGCTCAAAGATAATTACTAATAGTTCCAAGGTTGCTTCAGCTAGTTCCTCAGGTACACTAGGATGATTTTCATTGGTCCCTGTCTAATTGAATACATGTAAATTATCTCAATATTCTTTAACCTGTCCTTTCCCTATTTTGGCTTGTCTAACTTCATCCTTGCTTTACACAGACCTCAGTTTACATAGCCCCATGGCAACAACCATTATTAAAAATAAGTATAACCTTTTATACAAGAGTGATAGGATGCACTCTCCTCTTGTGAGCACCTTCTCTCAGCTGTTTCCCTCATCAGGTGGGTCTTCAGTGGCTCATCCCATCAGCTAAGTCACACAAAGGCCTTCCGAGGTAACACAGTCTAAGAAATGTTTGGTTGTGTTTGGGATTTTCAGCCCCATCTCTGGGCATCTTTCAATTCTAGTAACTTTTTCAGGCTTTTAATACTCAGTCTTATCCTCCCCCCATCCTGGGGCTTAGGCCACCTCCCAAGGGGGTGGTGGGGAGACCTGGGCCCACCCACTACTCCATGTCTCAACACAGGGGCCCTGCAAATAGCAGTGATGTGCTGCTTTCTTTAGTAGTTGCTGTTGCTGTATTCCCTCAAATACTTCCTGCTCTGTCTCATCACCTTCTTGGGTTCTCTATCTATCACCCTGTTTCAGCATGGTATCTCCCAGGCCTCCTTGCCTGGAGAACTTTGCAGTTCTATCCCTTCTTCAGCAGATATTCTTCCAAATCTCTACCTGTGGAATTTCACAGTGTTCTTCACCCTTCTAGTCCCAGCCAGAAACTGAGCTGCTTAGGTCCTGCAGCTCCTTTTAACTGACCCTGCTGTACTCTGATTGGCTGCCTCCTTGCAGCCTTTTTAGACAGGCCCGGAGGAAGCACTTTCACTGCTTCTTTTCTAGGATAGGCTGTGGTAGGACCATGAGGCCTCTAGCTGGGGGGCCTAAAAGGACCCAGTATACCCCATTACAACAAGATACAGAAAAAGGGAAAACAGTTGAAGTATTTGAAATAGAGAATTAAGTACAGCTTTCATTTTCACAATATTTCTTATTCCCTGTAGCTGTAGAGAATTTTTAATAGGGAAAACCCACTGTTTAATAACATGTAAAGGACAGTCAAGGATGATAATAACTATCCTTTTTGGAGTAAAGCTAAAAAGTTAATGGAGACAGGCTGGAACTGTTGTTGTTGCTGCTTCCTTTAAGACAAATACCCACTAAAGGGCAGAGAAAAAAACCCCAGTGAAGATAGAAAATGCAGCTTCTGTCTCTAATGCAGACTCATATTTGCAATCTCACTGCTGGAGTAACACAGGCATAGCTTAAAGACTTATTAGTCACTCTGAGATTTGGAAAGCTGCTCCAGCATCAGGATGTGGCTTTTAGCTCCCTCTCTCATCATGGTCTCCTAGTGTTGCAAAGTTGCATTGGCCAGCTAAATCAGAAGCAGCATGTGACAGAATGGAAATAAGGCGGGGAAGGAAAAGGTTGGATTTGTTACCTTAGACAACTCAAAGTTCAGGCCACTGCATAACAGGGCCAGATTTGGCTACGTTTGCATTGAGCACTACTTTACTCTCCTACCCATGGCTGGTGTACTGGCCCTGTAATAAGTTGGCCTTTAGCTCACAAAGGAACTACCAAATTTTTGTCTCTATTTTCTCTTTCTCTTCACTTCTACCCTCATTGTGATGGAATGTATTTGTTAGGTAGAAATACAGAACAATAAAAGCAATTTATTGTACCTAGAAAGCCAAATAGCAGCATCTAGAATAGTAGCTTCATCTGAAATAGTTGCGATTTCCTAATGTAAATAGTGAGATACAAGGAAGAACCAAGGACTTAATTTACTGAAAGCAGCAAGCTGGTACTAAACAAATATCACTGAATCCTGAGAGATTTAGCACCAGATCATAATTAACAAAGGAAAATGGGATTTCTTGAACACTGTGGTCTGTGCTGAGGATTACTAATTAATCAGATTGAAATCAAAGGAAAAGCACCTCCACGGCAGACCCACACATATGTACAGCGAAGCCTGCAATTTTTGAAAAAGCAACATTTTAATACAGCACCTGGAAGTAAACATTTCTACACTACATGTCTCTGGTGGCAACTGATAGTGGGGGAAAAAAGATCTAGGTTCTTTTTGGTTGTTCAACTGCAAAAGAAATTGCAGGATAGACTATTATGTGGACTTTCCACATGCACACATGCATTTTCAAGCTTTAAACGGTTTTATGGGCAAGCTTGACAGCCAGTAATGTCTTTTTACAATATCCCTGTCTAGTGCTCAAATTCCTGAGGTACCATTACTTGGATGTGACTATGCAGCCTCTCCAAGTCTTGTATCCCTTAACTTTCTGCTTCAGTTCCTGTAGAGATCATATATATTTATGTAAGACAGGATTCTAATTGCATTGAATTGCAGTGTCCAGGTGGAAATCAATTAATTCTTAAAGTATCCGAGACATTAAATAGCATAATCACCTAACAGTAATACTTTAAAAGCTCTCTTGTTAGTTCTTGGTTGCATATTTTTTCAAGTTTTATTTAATTTTTAAAGAGATAGCAATAATAATTTATTCAACACTGTATCAAGTGTGTCAACATTTTCTCGTTCTGCGTACTCACCATTTAGAAATTTGCTGAGGGAAAGTACTATATAAATGCTATGTATTATTATTTATGAGTGAGGCAATGGTGTGTACATTATTATTTATTAACTTCTACATTCCCACACATAAATCTAAATCCCATACAAGGCTCACATCATCCACCATTTATTCAGTAATGGGCAAGACTGATTCTGTGCCACCAACACACACACACACACAAATAATTAAGGAGGGGAAATGATAAATAACTTATTTTGAAATTAAAGGAAAACTTAGCAGTAAAGAAGCTATTAGCACCAGCAACATTAAATGAAAATGTCTAATATTGTAAAAAGTGCCATAAATATTTTTAGATCCTAAGTTGTCAGGGCCTTGTAACTTGATGAAGGACAAAACAGGAACCTGTCTTTTGATAAGAGACAATCTGTGAAGCATATCTTCTATGCAGAACTGCCATTATAAAGAAAAATTGAATGTGTTTTCTTACAATGGCCTCCAAACGAGTGAGTTTGCCCAATTATAGATTTGAAGGATAAATCTTAAAACCCACTTATCTTTCAGACTCAGAAAATTGGACTGGAAGGAAACTGATCAAGGACATAGCAATCACTTTACAAAGGGTCCTGTAGACGATGTACTGGCTATCTCCCCCAGTCCCTCCCCCAGCCTAAGGGGAGGAACTACTGAGCTCTGGACTCAACTGAATGCGGGGGACAACATATAAGAGAACAGGAACAGTCATGAAGGTCAAAGGCTTAAACAGAGGAAACCTGAAGACAGAGAACCCCAGACAGCACCCACTGTTCCACAAAGATAGCTAAGAAATCAGCAGACGTGGCCCAAAGGAACTCTGCCCAGATGCATGATCAGACAGAGGCATGGAAATAGGCCCCACAATCTTAGAGTACCTCCTTAGCCCTCCTCTCCCTCTGAAGCTGAGAGCCCTGGGAAGATGACTGAACCAAAACACCTTAATTGGAGGACATGCCTCATGCTTGCTTTGCACTGTGTCAAAGCTGATCCAGGTTCTTTGGTCTAGCCTTGTGCTGTGCTGGGCAGCTCCATCTAGGGCAGATGTGCAGCCAAAATGCCTTCAGCCCTTGAAAGATTTTCTGACAAGTGAAACAACTCGTTACTGCCATAAAGAGATCACGGTCAGTGCCAACAGCTTTGAGTGGCTCTGTGCTGTTTCAGCTAGCATGGACATCATCTGGAAGCAAGACATGTCAGTAATTCTGTATTAATTTAGGCACCCACACTATCTCAGTTCAAAGTGTTTTTAGTTGCTTTATTGGGTCAGGGTGTCTTCAGAGGCTCTGTGGCACCACAGACAATGCCAGTGGGTAACAGAAATCTCTGTGCTTCATCGGTCAATCGGAGGAAACTTCAATGAATCTTTGCCATTTCAACAGACATTAAAGGCCTTCAGCAGGTAAATGCCGCCATGAAGAAGAATCATGATGCCTCATGTGGCGCCTCGAGATGGAGTTAAACATCCCAGAGGATCTTGCCACCTAAACTAGTCAATCACATACGGTAATCTTGTGTCACCTTGATGAATGCTTCTGTCACTCTCGTGGGCTCCCACATTTATTTAAGAAGGCACATAGACTCAGAGTGTAGGGCTGTAAGGACCTCAAGAGGTCATCAAGTCCAGCTTCTTGCCTTGAGGCAGGACCAAGTAAACTTAGACCATCCCTAGCAGTGTTTGTCCAATCTGCTCTTAAAAGCCTTCATTGATGAGGATTCCACAACCTCCCTTGGAAGCCTATTCCAGAACTTAACTGCCCATATAGTTAGGAAGTCTTTCCTAATATCTAACCTAAATCTCCCTTACTGCAAATTAAGCCTATTGCTTCTTGTCCTACATTCATTGGACATGGAGAACAATTGATCATTGTTCTCTTTATAACATCCCTTAATGTATTCAAAGACTTTTCAGCTCCTCCATCAGCCTTCTTTTCACAAAACTAAATATGCCTGTTTTTTTTAACCTTTCCTCATAGATCAAGTTTTCTAAACCTTTCATCATTTTTGCTGCTCTCCTCTGGACTCTTTCCAATTTGTCCATATTTTTCTTAAAATGTAACACTCAGAATCGGACACATACTATAGCTAAGGTTTCACCAGTGCCAAGTAGAGCAGGACATTTGCCACCTGTGTCTTACATACAACACTTAATAAACCCTAGAGTGATATTAGTCTTTTATGCAACTGCATCACGTGGATGACGCATATTCATTTTGTGATCCACTATACCTCCCAGATCCCTTGCAGCTCTACTATCACTTAGCCAGTTATTCCCTAATTTGTAACTGTGCATTTGATTACTCCTTCCTAAGTGAAGTACTTTGCACTTGTCTTTATTGCATTTCAGCTTGGTGATTTCAGACCAATTTTCCAGTTTGTCCATCATTTTGAATTCTAATCCTGTCCTCCAAAGGGCTTACATCCCTCCCACGTATAGTTCAAAAATTTGTATTAGGAGGTTCCATACTTTCTAGAGGGCTGCACTCTTGAGGAAGTTTTGTGTTGCAGAATTAAGAATCAAATAAATAGATTGGGAGTAATTAGGCATGGCAGAAAATATGTTGGTGATTCCCTTACACAGCTGTACTTGTATTCAGAAAGTTCATGGAAAACCAGCATCTCAAGTATACAAAGTGCACAGTACAACATACATGTGCTGCACATGCATACACATAATTGAAAGCAAAGGTAGTTATATTTGAAAAATAAATGTATAAATAATGATAAATAATAATAATAAATGTTAAATAAGTGTATATTAAATAATGTTAAGGAAATAGATATATTTAATTGTGTTATAAGAAAATATAAGGAATTTTTTTCTGCTTTCTGTATGTGTCTTGGTTGAAACAGCTTTCAAAGCTGTAAAAAAAAATCAGAATGTTAGTTTGTGTCTTATCGATAATGAATTCTTGGTCTGTGTAAATAACAGAAGAAAGAAAAACAGCCAAATGTGTGATTTACTAAGCACATCCCTAGTAAAACAGACTAGGGAGGATAAACACTGACTGAACAGAGGTAGCCAACCAGTAATTTCAAGGCCACAAGTAGTAGATGAGTAACAATAAGACAATTGTTGAAAGAAATAATCATTACATGAAAGCAATTAAAAAAAAAAGATAAACAAGGAGGTACCAATTAAAATATTGGCAGAATAGGTAACAATGTATTAGAAAATATATTTAGAATGAAATTTTATAGAGGAGGTAGTTTTAAACATTTGTTAAATAATAATTTAATAATTAACGCACAGTGTTAGACAAAATAAAAAGGGGGTTTGTTTAACAAAGGGGGAATGGAGAAATACAGGACTTAGACAAGATCAGACCAAGATGGATCTAATGATGACAGAAACAGCCTACCTGTGCCCTAGGATTGGATAAGATCATCATGCTATCCTGCTCTATCTGCCTTTTACTTATGTTTGATTCAGGCAGTAGTATATTGTCTTAATTTTTTCTTATTAAAGCTTTAAAGTAGTTAAGTTTTGTGATTTTTGTGGACAGTGCTTTTCACCCAACACAAGGATGGTTTAAAGAACGTGGAAAAAAGCTCATCAGTCAGAGAACACTGGATCCTATAAACAATGCAAAGTGAAAGGTTGTGAAGAAAGGAAGTGACACTGATATAAGGAAATCTCTAGTTCAGCAAGCAAGTTACCCACATATATCTTTTACTTAGAAGAAAGTAAGAGGGAATTGAATTAAAAATAGTATTAGAGCAGCATGAATGCTATATTATTAGGCATTCGAAAGACAGGACATTTCTGGTTGCTCTAGCAATGTTAACATGGCTGTGTTGTACAAATTACTACCTGACGAACAGTACAGTATATAAATTCTTCAGACTAGTTAATTTTAGATTACGGGATAATCTATAAAACAAGACAAATGTTGAGAACAGTACGGTAATTGACAAGTAGCTTTTTGACTTAAGTTTAGGCGTAACAAGCTTTTTTTTTTTTTACATACGCTATAGAACCTGCTCTGATCCATATCTATTCCTATGTTCCCTTATCGCTTAAGGAAAGGATTCAACTCTTTTCCCCTCCACCCAAATGGAGGTTTTGGTTAGATTGCATCTGAGAGACTACCCCGAAAAAATTTAGGCCTAGACGAATTCGTACTGAAGTAAAGTTATTTCAAGTTTTTTAATCTTCTGTTATAGAGATCAAATATATTACTTACCTTTGGAGAAATGAAAATTACTTACCTAGAATTACTGATCTGAGAAAGCATCATTAGAATAAATCCACACTCATCCACCCCTTTTTCAGAGTTCACGATCATGTTATGTTTGGTCTATGTTATTCAAATAGGAACTGCTGTTGGGGATTGGATCATACTTTCTGATTTTCAGGTCAAATAATTATATGTCTCTGCTGACATTTTGAGAAGTTTTACTTTTCTAGCCAGCTCGGCCAGTCTCACACTGAAAGCATGAATTCAGGAATGAACTATTCTAACTACATATCTCCAGAGAATAAGAATTACAGTTAAGTAACTTTTTTTCCATGTTTCACTCTATCTGGTACAGCTTTGACTATATTCTAAAGATGCCATTTTGCTCCTGAAAACAAGACTGCAAAGAAGCTTTAAGAACCATATGGAGAAAAAGTGTGTTATTTCTCCATTAAGACACACTAGTCTATATTTTAATGTTTGTTCCTCTAAAAGCTGGATATTTATTATTGGAGGAATACATTCAAAGACCATTCTGTCAACTGCGACTTTCAATGGTTTCATATCTCTGCAGCTGTGATTGCATATAAAACAAACTAAATGAATCCAATCAAGTGAAGAAACTTTGTTTCTGCTAGAACAGAATTCCCTTTCCCCTGACTTTTGATTTGTTCTGCATTCAGTGGCTTTAGGTTCTCTTTATTTTTGGTTGCTGCAAGAAAACTGAATGAGAGACACACACACAAAAAAAAAGTCAGCACAACAGAAGACAAAATTTACATCCCTTTGAAAAAGGCCTGAAAGTTACTTAAAAAGAACCTGCAATTTTAAACCCACCCAAAGATGTGACCTTCATTCTTATATCATTAATATCTTAATAGTCTCTCCACAGGTGGAATTCATGCATTCAGATCCAAATACAAGTCACATTTCTAGCCTCTCCTTCAGTGATCAGTATAAAAATCTACGGTAAAAAGACCTTCTATGTAGCACATTATAATGGGTAGTAACATAAGCAACAGTCTTAGTGAGGTTCTTATATCTAAATATAATTCCTCTTAGCTGACCTTAACAATGTCTATCACCTGAAAGAGTTCCACCATGCTCAGAAAGACAAAGGAGTTTGGCCTTAAGCAAATTTATATTGACAGTCACTTCTTAAATCAGATGGCCATTTCTAGATTTCAAGCCAGAAAGGACCACTGTGATCTTTTAGTCTCACCTCCTGTATAACACAGGTCATAGAACGTTCCCTGAATTAATTCCTTTTTAATGAGAGCATTTTTTTAAAATAAAAATCCAATCTTAATTTAAATGTTTCTAGTGATGGAGAATCCACTATAATCCTGGATGAATTATTCCAATGTCTAATCATGCCCACTGTTAAAACTATATGCCTTATTTCCATTTTGAGTTTGTCTACTTTCAACTTCCAGTCATTAGATCTTGTTAATACTTTGTCTGCGAGATTGAAGAACCCACTATCAAATATTTGTTCCCTATGTAGGTATTTATAGATGGTGATCAAGTCACCCTTTATTCTTATGGTTAAGATAAACAGACTGAGTTCCTTGAGTCTTTCCCTGTAAGGCATATTTTCTAATCTTTTAATCTTTCTTGTGGCACTTCTATGAACTTACTGAAATGTATCAACATCCTTCTTGAATTGTTGACACTAGAACTGGACAAAGTATTCCAATAGCATTTACACCAGTGCCAAATACAGAGGTAAAATAGCCTTTCTACTCCTACTTGAGATTCTCCTGTTTATGCATTCCATCACTCCAGATGAAAGGAGCCCATGGGCATTCCATGAACTACTTGCAAGAGAGAGATCATTGGTGAATAGAACTGCATTTTACTTATCTATTTTTGTCTCTTTTTTTGTTGTTGCAAAATTGATACTATGATCTCAGTGAACAGGGAGTTTATTTGTAGATGTCCTCCATTTCAGTAGAAAATACAACCCTTAGATTCAAAGCTGTTATGAATATGTTATGCCTTTATTACCTCTAGGTGATGTTTTTATCAGAAATTTCTGACTGAATTATAGTGAACAATTTAGTCCTTCAAATTGCCTAGATTTTAAAATATAGAAAGAGGAGGACTGGTGGCTCAGGGGCTGGTTTTCTATTTCCAACTCAGTATACCTGGGAAGTTGTCACAAGTCACTATAACCTGGTGACTGGTTGGCACTCTCAGTTCAGTTGCTACTGAAGAGTTTTACACAGCACTGAAGCTGTCACGCCACTGGCATTTTGTTGGCCTTGTAGGAGGCATCAAGAAATGAACTACCCCTTCAGACTTAGAGGTGAACTTTCCATTTCAAGGAGGTAATGCATTGGCAGGGCAGTGTGTGTACTGGTAGGCCTCCATGTGTTTTGCATCTATTTGGACTTCATTTTCCTAGACTCTCTGTCTAATATCTTTCATGAGCACTAAATTCACTTAAAAGAAGTTAAAGTAACACCATGGGGCTGGATCAGCTGTGTGAAACTCTCCCCCATCCTGTTTAGAAAGGATGTCAGCAGCCTCTGTGTCACCATAGCCTGGTCCTGTTGGGGACATACATTGTCCCCATTCCCTACTCCTTTCCCTCCCACTTATTTGAAATGGAATTCCCTAGGATTAAAAATAGAGCTGGTCAGAAAACAGAATTTCCATTCTGTGGGAAACCCCAAGATTTTGAATCTCCCCAGCTTCTGAAATGGAACAAAACACCAGAATCTTGTTATTTTCATGGGAAATTTCATTAAAGAGAACAACAACAACCAAAAAAAAAACACCCCCAAAAACACCACAAATAGAGGCCAACAAATCATTTAATTTCAATAATTCAAGAATGTTTTGGCTGGACTTTCTCTTTTTGATTCATTTCATTCTGACTTGTATACAGAATATCAATCATTAATATAATGGAATAAAGTATTTTAATTATAGGAGTATATTTAATGTAATACAATTCAACACTAAATGAATTAAAATGGGTAAAAATAAAGCTTTTATACTTTCTCTTTGAAATCAACATGTTCCTGTGAAATATCTTCCAAAAATTGCATTTTTAATAGAAAATTGTTCCATCAAAAATGTTTCTACGAGCTCTATTTAAAAATATACATAAAAAAACCAGAGGAGGTCAATATACAGGTACCTCCTTGTGTTGTTTCAAGCAAAGAAAGGGTTTTTTGTTTTTTTAAAGGATAGCAGCAAAGTTTTCACAGATGTAGCACCATTTAAGACAAGTACATATCTTTGCTCACGTGTACACGTTAACTTACACCCAAACTCCTTATACAATTTTTTTTAAAAACCTTTCTGATTAAAAACCAGTACTACACACAAAAAATATGGCAAATATGCAGTAAAGCCTGACTAAGGACCAGATTTTGAAATATAGCTTTTAATAGGAAATCATCAACAAGTGGGTTTGTTGCTATAGAGGATTCTCAAAAGGATCAATCCTGGGCCCAAAGCCCAGATAATATTTTTATTAATAGTCTTGAAGAAGATATAAAATTATTGCTTATAAAATTTGCAGATGATACAAATTTATGGAATAGTAATTAATAATTCCAAGTCAGGAACAGCGTGATCTGTATTGCATAGTAAATTGGGCTTAGTTGAACATGCATTTTAATACAGCTAAAAGCAAGCAGATCTTGGAATTAAAATGTAGGTCACAAGGCCTTGGATGGGCCTGTATTTTGAAAAGCAGTGACTCAAAATGACTTAGGGGTCATGGTGGATAACCCACTGAATATGAGCTCCCAGTGGCTAAGAGCAAATGCAACACTTGTTGATTACAAGTAGGGAGGTAGTATTACCTCTGTATATAGCATTAGTAAGACCAATTACTGGAATATTGTGTTCACTTCTGGTGTCTATACTCTAAGACTAATCTACACTATGAGGTAGGGGTGTGATTCCTCTGCTCGTGTACAGAAATGCTATCTCAGTGGGAGTTACCATGAGTGAGTATAAATATCAGTGTTTCTACAATAGCACAGGTAGTGGTAGCAGAGGCACAGCTGAGCAGTGCAGAATACAAACTTGCCTGACATCAGTGGGTATGTACTCGGCACAACTCAACTGTGCCTCTGGTAATGCTATCTGTACTACTGTGGCTACATTGCTATTTATACTCAGACCTCAATGAAAGCTAGCATGAGTACGCATACATAAACAGGGGAATCACACCCCTAGTTTGGAGCATAGGCATAGAATAAGAAAGATGCTGACAAATGGAGAGGGTACACAGAAAGAGCTCCAAGGATGATTTGAGGTCCAGAATACTTATCTTGTAGGCAGAGACTAAAGCAACCCAGTCTATTAGCTTACCAAAGAGAAGGCTGATGTCATTTGGTCACAGTCTATAAGTATTGACATGAGAAGAAGGTTTGACAGAGAGCCCTTTAATCTAGCAGATGAAGATATAATGAGATCCAGTAACTGAAAGCTGAAGCTTAACAAGTTCAAACTAGAAATAAGAAGCATTTCCTCCCCCACCCAGTGACTAATTAACCCTTGGGACAGCTTGCCTAGGGACATTGTGGATTCGCCATCACTGTAATTTAAGTCAGTAGTGGAGTGTTCTAAAAAGCATGCTCTCACTCAATCAGCAGGCCTGGGCCTGATGCAGGAATCACTTGATGAAATTATATAGCCTGTATTAAGCAGGGGGTCAGATGATGAGATCCTAATGGTCCCTTTTGGCATTAAAAATTATTGAATCCCACAAAGTTGCTTGGAAATATTTTGAGAACAAGTTTACTTACGAGATTTGTAGTGCTTCTTTCATGCTACTTATTGCAAACATGGTTTGTTTAGAGCTTTACTATACCGTGTTTGGGCCCTTTAAAAGAAAAGGCTGAATTTGAAGTCCATGCTCAGGCAAATCTCCAGTTTATCCCATTTAACCTAAGTATGAACTTGAAATCTGCTGTCATATGGTTATAAGAAAGAAATTGGAAAACATTATCATAGGGATGATGGAGACCTATTTAAGGATGGGCCACTCAAGCAGATGCAGATTTTTTGTTGGGGCATGGTCCTGAAAATGATTTTGGCAAGTTGAGTCTTATACATATTGTATCATACCCAGACAGCGGTTTGCTAGTGATTATAAAAAGCTCTTGACTGTTTTTGTTTTGTTTAAAAACACACACACAAAGTAGATGGAATTAACTGTAGAAAGTGTTCATTCCAAGCAGCAGCTCTGCCAACCCCAAACATTAAAAATCATGAGTCAGGCCACCCAAAATTATGGGATTGATTTAATAAAAAAATAAAAAACATATTCAGAACCACTGAAAATGAGCCCACTTATGCAGGTGCCTAAATATGGATTTGGGGGTATCATTTAAGGTGCTTAAGTTTGCAAATGTTGGCCTTAGTTTCTTTACCAACCACAAGTCTATATGAAAGGGCCCAATAACTCAAATGATGTGATTTTGAGATGATATTGTCCAATTACATGAAGCAGATTTTCTCTTTTTTTGTTTGTTTGTTCATCACCATGAACTGTGTTTAGTTGCTCAGTTCAGCTCCTGAATAGGGAAGATTAGTGTCTCTTCATTCCCATTTGCACAACTCCCTTTCCCGCCTCCAACTAGGGGATATTCCCAGTCAAGTTAATATTTCCTGCTCTGAGAACTTTTTCTTGCATGTGAATATCTGTGCTTGTGATACTAATAAGAGTATGAAAGGTACTTAATTATCCTTAGTATTCTTTTCCCTGTCTCCAATTCACTGCAATAATCTGCCTTGTCAACCCTTTCCCAGAGTAAACAAGCTATCCGGATAGCCTTTCAGTGCCTTGCACAATGGAGCCCTAAACTCAGCTGAAGCCTCTAGGTGCTACTATAATGCCAGTAATGAAATATTAACATCCTTATTTCTATGTTTTCCCTTATTTAAAGGGCTATATTGGAAAGTGCTGATGAAGAAACAGAAGCCAACTCCTCTGACTATTATAATCTAAAGTTATCTGTGAAGCAATCAATCCATGACAACTGCAGTCATTAGACCCCAGCAAGGCAAACTGGTGCTAATTTAAAGATTCTCAGTTGTGGCAATCAACAGCTAACAGGAGCCAAGACAGTACAGCTACTGCTGGTGTACAGATAAGTAGTACAGAACTGCAGTAGGTTGCACTTTACTTGAGGCTGTTTGGGTCTCCCGAGATGCAGATCAGGTTGACGCAAAGCTGCAATATAAGCTTCAGGAGCAAGGCATCATAATGAGTTTGGATTTTCTTCAAAAATAGAAGCAGCTTCAAAAAATTCCACTTTGTTCTTGTAGTGTTTCTGTTAACAAATTATGTGGCTGTTCTGCATCTTAAATCTGTCTGAGTCATTTCTAGCAAGCCTATGCCCTGCCTCACAGATCAGCAGCAGTAGTCAAGCAGCTCTTTTTTTTCTACTTCACAATCAAGCTACACACTCTTTGTATCTCAAAATGCAACCAGTCCAAAATTGTTGTACTTCATCAACTCAGGCACTTCAGATATTCACATAGTCAACTAGAGGGAAGCAAGAAAGATTTTTGTTGTGTTTTATATCTTAGAGAATTCCCACTTCCCCATCCATGCACTACTCATCCGCACCTTTATAAAGAGCCTTCCATAAATACACTACACATTTATAAAGAGCCTTCCATAAGTAGTATCTGAAAGCAGACACAAGAAAATGAATAACAGAGCTAAATAGGAATGCGTGAAACGCTCGAGAGAACAAGGATGTCTTCAGCATGCTTTCCAACAGAGACACAGGGAATTCAATTGCCTCAAGCAAAACTGACAAGCTATCTCTAACCTGTATTTAGAAATTGTTATAAATCAGTACCCAAGGACCAGAGGTTACAAGCAGAACGAGACAAAGTTTAGTTAACAAGCAAGACCACGGACATATCAATTCTTAAGGGTTATCAAAGTTTAATTTTAAATTAAGTTCAGAGTTATAGGAGAAGCAAAGTGGCTGAAAAATGAGATATATGATACAGTTCTGCACTGATGAATACCTTTGCCACACCAATGTGTCATTGGGATTTCTTCTTGTTTGTTATGGGTTCACTCTTGCCAAGTGCCAAAAGCCCTTGACTCCTATTAAAGTCAGTGGGATTTGAGGGACTTAGCACCTGGCCTTATTGAGCTTTATGCTTTGCTGTGTATCAAGCTACTGAACTCTAGTTAAGGCTGAATATTGGCCCCTTGATTCCAGGTAAAGGTAATGCTCCCTAAGTTCCAGTACCATAGCGCTCATGCAATTCTCTCAGCATCTCTATCAATGAATCTAAATCTGCTATGCTAATTTTAAGACTTTCATGAATAGTACTCATCAGTCACACCACATTCTGTGGTCGCTTTTTGATTTAGGGAGGAAGTGTCAATTAAGCATTAGGATGAAGCCTGCAAATTTATTTTTACTTGTGTTTTAAACTGGGATTTGAACACAACTCTCTGGAAAATACAGATTTATGCATGGATTACCTCACTGGTCTATCAAACGTGGTATCCCGCCTCCAGCAGCGGCCAGTCCTTTATATTTGAAAGTTCATTAATACACTTTCTGTATGAGTGGAAATCAGTTCCTGACCACTAAGTGGCAATTGGTTCATTGCCTGAAACATGAAATATAATATAGCTGATCTTATTTGAACATGAGAAGGGAGAACATACTGCTCTAGGGAAAGCTAACAGAGTCTCTACCTGCCTCCAGACAAAAATGTAAATTCATATAACAACCTCCTGCAATGGTCTGTTTTATTAACAAAGTAATTCCAAAATTTAATTATGTGCATCCCCAAACTTAACCTTTCTTCCCAGGTTTTAGGGTGTGTATACACTGCAGTAAAACACCCCTCACTCTGGCTGGAGCGTGGGCTCTTGGACCCTGTGAGTGGGAGAGAGTTTCAACTTGAGCCCAAATGTCTACATTGCAACTTTATAGCTGCACAGCCCAAACTGCATGAGCCTGAATCAGCTGAGATGGGCCAGCTGCAGGTGTTTTACTGCAGTGCATGTATGCACTCCTATAGTCCCTTCCCTTGGAATTTGTACTCTCTCACGTCTTTGTTGCCTACGCTAGGGGTTAGTTCTACCTCCCTTATATTCAGAATGGAGTCCAACAAGCCACATCCCCCGCAATGAGTTAGCAGTAGTGATTCTGCAGCTCCTTCAGGGTTCCATCAGGGGCAACAAAAGATACCAGATATTATGTTTCAGCTAATTAATTTAGTAGTCTTAGATTTATGGGAGATAACTATGTGGGTCTCTTGACAGAATTATCTGACTATATCTCACTTAATCATTTCCTTGCCAATTTGCCTCGGGCACTGGTGCATCTAAGTCCCTCCTATCCTCTGTCTGTGGCATATAATAGTCTAATCTCCTGTGGGCTGTAACACTTCAGTCTCATTTCAGTTGTTAGTTTAGTATGCAGATGATGTGTGGTGTTGGTGGCCTGATATATACAGGAGGTCAGACTAGTTGATCCAGTGGTCCTTACCGGCCTTAAACTCTAACTATTGTAATAGGAGCAACTTCAGAACATAAAACCATGTGGAGTTGCCAATATGATGTACCAAACCAAAACCACAGTTATATATTTGATCTTTGGTCATTAGAATAACTTTTAAAGAAAGCCATAAGTGAAGCTAAAGTGGTCTTTACAACTGGAACCACCTTGCACCACCTAAAAAGATAGAGCTACATATAGACACAGAAGCCAAGTCATGAATCACATCTAACCTGAAGGTAACAGAAGTTAATTGTAAATCAGAGTGACAAAGTAGACATCATGTAATCAGGCTTAATAGAGTGATGGGCTGACATTAAAAAAAAAAAAAAAAAAGGTAAGTTGGGGTCTGAAAAAAAAAGGAAGGAGGGCTCATGCCTTAGAGTTGCTTAGCATATTTTGGCCCCAATCCAGCAAAGTACTTAATTTTCAGCACAAGTACTTCAGTGGGACTACTCACATTCCTAATTTTAAGCAAGTACTCATCAGGATTGTGTCCATAGTGCTCAGCACCTAGAGGGCTTGAATCCAGAGACAGCTCCTCTTGGCAATGAAACTCATTAAGTGTAGCTGGTTGAAGTGTTGTACTTTGATCCTGAAAAAAATATACCAACTCAGCTGCTTAATTTATATAAATTTGCCAGTGGGAATAGGAGGTGGTGAAGAACTAGTATTGTTTCAGGGATGTCCTCCCCAGACATTGTTTCTTTTTATAAAGAAACTACTAATTTGGGGCAATGTGGGTTTACTTCTGAAAGATTAAAAAAAAATCCTTTCCAGAGTGTTATGAAAACCAAAAAATTATCACTAGAACAGATAGTTTAGCAGTACATCCAGAGAGTCCGTGAATGCCATCAGTGAAATCACTCCAATAGCAGTCATTGTAATTTGAGGGCAGCATTTTAACGAGGGGCTCCAGAGGGCATCAAGAGCACATCAGTGTTCTAACAGCACTGAGCCAGACAAGCAGGGCCTATAGCAATACCCAGCATCCCACCCAAGCATACGTTTGGAGGAGGGAGAGAGTGTGTATCAATTCGGGCCAGGACCCCGGGAAATGTCTAACTTCTGCAGAAATTCCTGATAGGTTTATAAGTTGTGCAGGAGTCCTACAGCTAGCTCAGTTTCTTTTCTTGTGGTGCTTTTAAAGGACCCCAATTCAGGAAAGCACTGGGTAAACTTTAAAACGTGTTTCCGTCCAATTTTATCTGAGGGAACTAAACCATGAACTTAAATTGAAGCATATACTTAAGTGCCAACCTGAATAGAGATGCTTCCTGATACAGGACTTATATGCATATATCTCTTCCACACAGAAATTATCCCCCCCACCTCCTCCACACACACACTTTTTAACAAATAAGTGTTCATTTATTCATGCAACAAAATTCAATGTATTCCTATGCACTAGCTCTCCTGGAGACACTTAAACAAGTTCCTAAGTCAAGCTGACTAAGGAAAACAAATAGACAAAACATAACATTTCTTAAATTGAAACTGAGTTTTGTTGCTGCATAGCTTGATTTTTTGGGGGAAGGCGGGAGCTTTGTTTTTTAAAGGCACATACCTCATAAGTGACCTGTGATATCCATCTCAAACAGTCTCCTCTGGCAGAGTCCAAATATGCAAAATATCAGATAGAAGTTAGATGAGGAGGTAAAAATGGTTTCATAATAGAAAATGTCTTGCAACCTTATGAGGGTGCTGTTTGGCCTCCATAATCAAGGAGCATACAAATAAGGCATTATCAAAAGTGTCATATCTGGGAAGGTAAACACTGTAGGTGTGCAACTGAGTGATAATCGGATTATTGCTGTGAATAAAAGGAAGCATAGACGACTTCTATACAGCTCCTGTTACAGTCAGCATTATGGAGTTGTGTAAGTACATACCCTGTTGAATTGAAATGAAGTGATTAATTTTTAACTGTGCTGCTGTCATCTCCATTCATCCTGAATTATATCAAATCCCATGCTGAGTTATTTGCATTTTGGTGTTTTGATGTGCACAGATGTCTCAGACTTGTGGAAGGAATGGATTGAGGCGGCTCTATCTGAAGCACCAAGCCTGTTGCAGAGAAAGATCATTGCTGCCTATGAACATACTGTAGACGACATTGTGTTATGTGCACGAGGTTTAGATAATTTTCAGAAATCTGGGGCCTGGCTGGCTATACTAGTTCAAGCACTTCTATGATAAATAAATACTGTAAATTTACCATCATGTGACTCAATAAAAAGCTTTCCAAATAATTGATTTTTAGGTTCAACGGCAATTTAAAAAAATGTTTTCTGGGGACAAACCAAATATGAAATATTTCAAAATGTTCAGCAAATCAAAAAGCTGAAAAAAATAAGTTTCCAGTGAAACAAAATATTGTTTCAATTTTAATTTTTTAAAATATATTTTTGAATTTAAAAATAAATTTGAAGATGCTTTTTTTTAAAAGTCACTTTGAACTGAAATTGAAATATTTTGTTTAAAATAAAATGTTTCAATTTTTTTGGAATTTGTCCTCCACATAATATTTGTAAAAACTGATATTAATTAGTGAAATGTTTGTGTCGCTGAGTCTGCATAGTTTGCTGAAAAAAGTTGTGTCAAAAAATTTCACCCAGCTCTACTCTATACATCAGTTGGCTGAGTTTAGAGTATAAAAAAATTTAAGCTCTGTTCAAATACTGTGTGATCAAGACAAAGTGAATGTGTAACAATTAGGTGATCTCTGAAAATCCTTGCCACTTACATGAAGCAACATAATACTGAAAACTGCCACCATCAGCAAAGGGAGTGAGTTTGGGAGAGTTTTCATTGATTTTAAAACCCAAATGTTTAGTCACTATAGTCAATATTCAGCAATAGGAAGAATATTTTGAGCTATTTCTCTCAACTTGTTTAATATTGAGTTCCATGGCTTTTTATTTTACAGTCTCATACAGAATGGGAATAATAAGTGAAAGGAAAGATAAAGATTCAAATCTAGCAATAAACTGTTTCTCTCAAACATTAACCTTGAAACATTATAGGAAAGAAAGAATCCCCAATTCATAGTCCTGAACATGCAGGAAGAAAGACAACATCCAATGGATATTGTTTAATTAATTATTAATTCATCTGGGAGCTATCCCACTGGCAATAATTCATACAGTGCAGGTCATGATCTCTCCCTCATTTGTTTCCACCTATTTCTGAAGGGCTGCCAGCAACCAGCCCCTCCTGGTCACCCAATGTATCCTCTGCTGGTCCCAGCCCATTTCTGGCACCCCACTGCCCTCCCCCATATGAGAGTTAATGGTCTGGGAAAAGGGGACTGCCCCCCTGCTGCACCAGGCATTATGAGCTCCAACCCTGTTCTTCAGTTTCTTTAGGGGATGCTTTCCCCTAAGTCTATTTCCAACTCTGGAAACCCAACCTCGATGGAATGAGTACCAGCATTGTACACCTGTGTGCTGCTAAGTATCTCCTGATCTAGCTCCACTGGGTCCATGAACTGATCTGAGGAAGACAAGAACCCACCATGCCCCAGCCAATCTGATAGTGATGGAAAAATCCCTTTCTAGTCTCACGAAAGGTAACTAGTGCAATGCCCACAACAGACATAAAACCTAGTCCTACGTTAATCCAGGCATGAGAGATGGCTTCAGCCAGACAGGACAGAGTGTGTATCTATTTTATTTACCACGGACACATAATGAAGGGGCCAATGGCTTATCTGAGCCACACCAGCAAGCCATCGATTCAGGAGATACACCTTCTTCCCTGCCCCCACCTTCAGGTTAAGAGAGGAACTCTGAAAGTATCCTTTGTTCTCACTTGACCAGACCAAGGCCGCCATTGGGGCTGCAAGAGTTGTTAACCACAAGATCCTAAGAATAGTAGAGGACAGCTTTGCTTTGTCCAGGAAATTTAGTTTCCAATTTTAGTGCTGATCTTAAATGTCAAACAGAGTGTGGAAAACAGCATTAACATTAACAAATAAGGACCAACAATCAGACATGAGACTCAACAGCTACAATTCCCCAATTTTCCTTTCATGTGTCGGCTGTTGCATGATAAGAGTAAAGAGTGAGACAGCGAGAGCATTATCTCTTATAGCAAGTGTTGGAGAATTGGTCCTTTATTTACTAACTTGACTATTTAAAAAAAAAATCCTCATTATATATCTATGTGTGTTTATGTACATTATATCCTTTACGTGCATAAATGAAGTCTTTGAACTATATTGTATTTGTAAATCGTTACTTTTTCATTTTCCTGCCACAACAGCTTTGCTGCGTTCACAAATTTTGATTTCTAATCTTAACTATAAGTACTGGCATTGGTTGTGCGTCTGCCCTTTTGATTTCCTTCTATGGAGTCCCTCCTGTCACAGTACCTGAAGTAAATGAACATCTGGTCTCTTGTGGCCACCTTGAGGGCACCCCCATTTTAGTCTCAGGCCTCCATCTGTCACCTGTCTCAAGGCAGAGTCCCACAACTCTCTTCCTCTAGACCAGGACCTTAAACTGCAGAATCCTGCAATTCACTGTGATTATTTCAGCAGGTCTGATTTTAGTTTAGCATCTGAAGGCCTGTTCTCTCAGGGGTAGTGGCAGGGAAACCCAATGACCATCCAACTCTTATAAAGTAAACTATTCAGAACAAAAACATTACAAAAGGAAACATATATTGAAAACAATAAACAGATTATTTGCAGGTCATTCCAAATGGGATCCCTGATACTTTTATAGTATTTAAGGCTCTTGGTCACAATTTTATGTCAATTCCTGGATTGAGTGAGACCCTTCTCCCAGATCAGGGGTGTCTCTTTACATAGTTTTTGTAGTTGTTGTTGTTCTTTATTGGCCATGCTTCAGTAGTATATACTGTTCTGCAGGGGTAAAATTCTCACAGACTTTCTGCATTAGGGATGTGCATCAATTAATGGGGGGAGTGAGAATGTGACTTTAGTTCCTACAGGAAACTTTTTAGCTCACCCATTGAATCAGCAATGCAATCACTATCCAGCCCATAAAGATACGCATAACATTTATAAAGTTGATATAGAGTCTTTGAATATTTCATGTTTCTAAAGCAATGCATCTGTTACCCTTCACCCCGTTCATTTTTATCACAGAGCTCCTTGCACTCTTGAGGGGGTACCAAGTACCAGAACACAGAGATCCTTTATGAAATGGTGTAGTCTTTGTTTCTGCAAAAAAAGTCTTACCTGCTGAAAACCACTTCTAATATACTTCATTCATTCTCATAGCACATAGTCCAGAATGATATCATCTTTCATATTAGCATCTGACATTTTACAGTTTCAGTTAGCTCACTCATAAAGCCACTATGTTTTTTTTATTAATACAAGATTTCATGTATAGAACAAATCAATAGATATACTACCACTCCTATAACCCACTGTTGCAAACTTGGATATCACTCTTGATGAGAGTTTATATAGATTATTGTTGTATATTTGTTTCTGATCCTACCCACGACATCCTATGTGTTTTTCCAAGCTTAAAAGGCACATTGCTTGCCTTGAAGCTCTAATACAAAGAGGGGAAGGGCATTAGTATAAGACTCCCCAGCCCATAATGCCCCTCACAACAATGACCAATACTGCAGCACTTCCACCTCAGCTTCCACACAATGCTCTTTGGCCTCCTCCAGTCACAGATATGACTTGCTGCAGTGACTCAGCTCTCTAGCTAAGTCATTAACAATAGGCCATCCTTTCTGGGGAATTCAAGTGCAAAAAAAAACCCCCAAACAATATACAAGGCCTTTGTCCCAGTCTCAAATTGGGCCCAGACTCTCCTTCCCTAGGGGTCTGTCATCTTTCCTGTAATTAAACTACTCTTCTGCCCACTCTTGTCTCATGTTTCACTTTTTCCAGGCTCTTTTTCATTTCTCTCAGTCCACCTGGGCTCTTTTGGGCTTCTTCTTGGTTTTTTCCAGAGCAACCATTCCCAGGCTCTCTCATTAACGTCTCTCTGCCTTATGCTCTCCTCTGGCTCCTCATAAACATTTGCCCTCCTCTCCAACCAGTTTTCTACTTCTGGGCTTCCTTTTTCTTAAGTCCAACATCCAGTGCAGGTGTAGCAGTGCATGGCTAATCAAACAGGGCTGATTGACCCAAGGACTACAAAGAATGTTACAGCATTCATCTGTGAATATGGTGAAGAGACAATTATGGTCCTTTGCCTCCAATTTTTGCCAGCTAGGACAAGACTAGAAACCAAGAGACACTGTTTACATGTGTGCTCAAAATACCATTAGCTGAGAACATGTTTTTCAATCATAGAGTATTATACTATACCTATGGTGAAAAATGTCATATAACCACAAAAGTGTAATGTATAATAAAAAGATATATACAACACATGTTGTGTCCATTTTGCCAACTTTAAAAAGGAGGGGATAGAATGGTTACCAATGGAATAATTTTGCATCAAAAGATGGAAAGGCAAAATTTCACCCCCAACACTCCTTCCCTTTCCCCCACAGTCCCATAAGCATCTCAACATTTGCTTTGGTTCCGGTTATCCTACTTTAGTTTTCTTCAGGCTCCTTAGAAACCTTTGGCCAGAACCTTTGACCTGTTGTGCTCCTCAGCTTTGACATCAACTCTCTTTGGCTGATGCTTTGAGTCTTTGAGCTGCTATCACTAAATGTTACATTAAATATAATTTCTTAAGATCTAATATTTCCTGATCTTATTTTTCTTGTTGTTCATAGGTGTACTATACCATAAGCTATATACCAGAGACAAGTTAGTGTGGCTTTTTGAATTTATTAAGAGTCCGTATATATTTTCATTAACATTTAAAAAAAATTATAGGAAAAGAATTCTACAATTGGTATTGAAGCCAAAAATGTTTTACAGATGGTTTGTAAAAAAAAAAATAATACAGCAGATATTCATTAAGTATTCACAAAGAGATCACTTTTGCAAGTGGCAGTACTGTTGTATGCCTATACAATTATGTATTACAAAGAAATAACTCCTGGAAAAGGATACAAATCTGCTTAAGATAACTGTTAACTAAGATGCCTAAGATAACTAAGATAGGTATAGAATAGAGGGGATATAGTAAGAACATAAGAACAGCCATACTAGGTCAGACCAATGGTCCATCTAGCCCAGTATTCTGTCTTCTGACAATGGCCAATGCCAAGTACTTCAGAGGGAATGAACGGAACAGGTAATCAAATGATCCATCCCATCTGCCATTCCCAGGTTCTGGCAAACAGTAATTCCTGCCCATCCTGGCTAATACCCATTGATGGACCTATCCCCCATGAATTTATCTAGTTCTTTTTTGAACCTTGTTATAGTCTTGGCCTTCACAACATCATATAGCAAGGAGTTCCACAGGCTGACTGTGCGTTGTGTGAAGAAATACTTCCTTTGGTTCATTTAAAACCTGCTGCCTATTAATTTTATTTGGTGACCCCTGGTTCTCTCTGTTATGAAAAGGAGTAAATATCATTTCCTTATTCACTTTCTCCACACCAGTTATGATTGTACAGACCACTATCATATCCCCCCAGTCATCTCTTTTCCAAGCTGAAAAGTCCCACTCTTATTAATCTTTCCTCACATGGAAGTTTTTCCATACCCTTAATCATTTTTGTTGCCTTTTTCAGTACCTTTTCCAATTTAAATATATCTTTTTTGAGATGGGGCAACCAGATCAGCATGCAGTATTCAAGATGTGAGCTACCATGGATTTATAAAGAGTCAATGTGATATTTTCTGTCTGATTATCTATCCCTTTCCTAATGATTCCCAAAATTCTATTAGCTTTTTGACTGCCGCTGCTCATTGAGTGGATGTTTTCAGAGAACTAGCCACAATGACTCCAAGACCTCTTTCTTATGAGATAACAACTAACGTAGACCCCATCATTTTATATGTACAGTTAGGATTATGTTTTCCAAAGTGCATTACTTTGCATTTATTAACACTGAATAAACATTTTGTTGCCCAGTCATCTAGTTTAGTGAGATCTCTTTGTAACTCTTCTCAGTCTGCTTTGGACTTAACAATTTTTGGTAATTTTGTATCATCTGTAAATTTTGTCACCTTACTGTTAACCTCTTTTTCCAGATCATTTATGAATATATTGAACAATACTGATCCCAGTATAGACCCCTTGGGGACACCATTTACCTCTCTCTATTCTGAAAACTGACCATTTATTCCTATTATTTGTTTCCCATCTTTTAACCAGTTACTAGTCCAGGAAAGAGGAGGAGTCAAGTCACTTAGGGCTAGATTCACAAAGGAACATAGGCATGGTGATACTGAGCATTAAAATAGGCACTCTCAATTTTTGATGGTTGTGTATTATCATGAGTGTTAACCTCAGATGGGGAAGTAACATTGCTTCATTTTGTATAATGGGACATGGCACAAGGCAGAGAATGGGGACAAGGAAATATAAGTACATATATGAAAGCAGTAGATGTTCCAAGAGTCCAACAAATAACCAAACAAGTATGTATTGGTGTGTGTGTGTGTGTGTGTGTGAGCAGGGGGAAGTCTGGTGTTGGAAAGGGAATGCTCAGTTGCTTTTAGTGGAGAAAAGAGATCTGCTTTCATCTCTGTTCCCTCTACTTTAGCCCCTGCTGCCAGGAACTCCAGGCTGAAGGTGGTTCCAGGCTGTAAGGACCAGAACTAAAATACTTGCATGGAAAGCAAAAGATCATCTATGAGAAATTGGAAATGAAGAATTCATGGAGGGGCATTTCTGGGAAGGAATGTGATCCATTCCCAGACAGTTTGTAAAGTAAGCCAGAATTCCTAAGTGAATTGTTAGTACCACTCGAGTTTCTTCATGGCTTAAACATCTGCCAAAGTCCTTAATCAGCTTGTAAAGTTTGCAGAAACTCTTGTCACTGAAGAGTTCACAGACATCTTTAAAATCCTAAATGAATCTCAAGGGAAAAAAAACCAAAACCAACCCTACAACGTTGTTTTCGGGTTTTTTTAAAGCAAAACATTAAAATGTTCACGTTTTTTGAGAAAGCTACACTTTCTCTCCCCAAGGTTGTGGTTTGGGTTTTGTTGTTTTTTTTTATTTTTTTGGCCTAAGTGATAGATTTTTCATAATCAACTCCACACTAACAACATTTTCACAGACTGTCTGTGAAAATGTTAAGACCTGTAAAAGTTTTCTCTCATTCCTGAGAGATGCAGATGAGGTTTAATGAAATTCAATGTTGAATTGCTGAATCTGAAATATTGAACTAAACTGTACACAGTACTATTAGTGGTAGCTAATAAACTAATTAGCTACTATTGAACTTCTGAATCTCTTATCGACTAATTAAAGTATTCCTTAAGGTCCAAGTTTTCATGTAAAGAAGTTTAACTGAGGGGAATTGACCCAGAGAGATGCTATGAAATTAATTTACAGAGCGATTATCTTACTAGTAGTTCTTTTCTTTCCTGGATAGTTAAACATTTCTCTATAGTAGGCAATCTGGGAAATCTAATGTGTTTTCTTAACTTACCTCTAAGTTAAAATGGTAGATGTGAGGCCTGATCTACACTGACAGCGATAGTCAATGGGAGATATGCAAGCTACATATAAGCTCCCATCAACTTACTAACTTTTACTTACTGTGGCATCTCCACTGAGTTGCACCGACAGGAAATGCCCTCTGGTAAATGCAGCATTACTCTTCTTGCGGGGGTGGATATACTGTGTTGACTGGAGGGCACTTTTGGAATCGATTGGGTGGATCTCCACTGCCCTCTCAATTGATACCATCGATCCAGCAGTGCCGCCAGTGCCATTTCCAGTTTAGACATACCGTTATTTTCTAGCATAGTCAAGATATCACAATTCTCTATACAGATGTTAAACTGATTTTCAAGCGATAGGTAGAATATCACAACTCTCCTTACAAAAGATAAATTTGTTTTCAATCTACTAAATGGTCTTTTATTTTAATGGTTGTAATACATTCTTGGGAATAGAACACATGCTGTATTTGTACTTAATGCCTGAGGCAAGTATTATAGGTTCAATTCTTTAAGTATACTTATATAGGTAAATAAACCTTACCCATGAGTACCCCCACTGATCTACATACATAGTTACAGGATCAGGCCCCCAGTGTGGTGATATTGCTATCCACGACTTTTGAGGTGAAGATCAAGATATATTGAGTGTATAGGTGAATATCAACTGATGTGAAAATGACTTCAATATCTTCCATGAAGGACAGTGAATTTCAGTTTCACCAGAATAAAATGCTAATACATGTATGTTTACATACTGCAGTGTGGTGATAATCAGATCAAGATATATTAAGTGTATAGGTGGATGTGAAAAGACTTCAATATCTTCCATCAGTGAATTTCAGTTTTAAGTTCATAAGCAATCACTAGCAATATTTTTCCTCTTAAAATAAAAGTAAAAAAGGAAAATGAGATTAGATGTCCACAAACATTATTGTTCACCTCTTCAGATGTAACCAGTTGGCTGCTATAACTTCAATGAAAACATACAAGAAATATCTATTTGTGTATGCAATCTTATTTGTTAACATTGTTTCAGGTTTTAGCATTAATAATTTGTGAAGAGATTATCAATAATATATTGACTTGCTATGAGTTGAGCCAATCACCACCCAGGATTTCTTTAAGAATATAAAAAGCAAAATAATAGCGTTAATAGTTTGTATTGATGTAGAGCCTTACCACAATATGTACGATTCTGTAAACAACTAAGTCTTGGAACACACAACAGTGTGCAGCTAATGGAGCTAAGTAATAGTACATCCATTTTAATGATGGTGCAAATCAAGTGCACAAGTTTTAAATAGAGAGATATATGGTGAATCATTGACAGAGCAGAGAACAGAAAGTGCTAGATTCACAAAAGGATTTAGGTGCCTAAAACCAAGAATCAGGCCCCACTGGGATTCATATAAACCTTACTCTGCTGCTGCTGAACATCGTAGCCACCTAAACTCATTTGGTGCCTAAACTTTTGCAGCAGAAGTTCTTGAGGCACTGATGTTTCTGCTTCTCCACATGTGCACTGCTGCTTCCATTCAGGCGTCCAGCGGCCTAAACCCCAGTGCGATACAGGAATCATGAAAAGACAGGCATTCCTTCACCTAGCTTGCTTGCAGGGCCCAACTGGTGCTCGCTACTGGATTGAGCCACTCACACAAGCTCACACAAAACAGCCAGAGGAGGAGAGGGACAACTGTGCCCTCCCTCAAATGTATTGCACAGTTATTAGGGTACTCACCTGAAATATGGGAAAGCCCCAGTTCAAGTCCCTCCGTCCAGCTTAAAGGAAGAAAGAATTTGAATAGGGATGTGCGATCCTTCAGGCGAGTGCTGAAACCGCTGGGTTTTACGATAGTCTGATGTGTGTTTGGCAGGAATGTCCCTCAATCCCTCCTGTTGAAGATGTTTCTCTTTGTATAAATAATCATTGATTAAGAGAAGGCACACAGTGACTGTGTATCCTCATGGTTAGAGCACTCACCTGGGAGATAGGAGAGCCAGGATCCAGTCCCCCTACTCCAATTATTCTTTCGTGACTTAGTCACAGTGGAAAAGCTTCAACAGGAGAGCTTAAGAGAGAGAGAGTACCACATCAGATTCAGTGGTTAGTTCGGGTGCTCATCTGAGAGGTGGCAGGTCCCTATTCAAATCACTTCTTCCTATGAATTTGGAGGTTTCCTACACCCCAAATGAGTACACCAACACATGAGCTAAAAAATCTGAGGGAGGGCCTCCTACTCCCTCCTTGGCTCTTTGCAAAAACAGTATAAGTGCTTAACACAAAGAGAGGGAGTGTAGCTGAGAATACCAAGCAGAGGGAGTCAACTCCTGTACCCTTGTCTGATATCCTTTCTCCTAGATGGCAGCCTGCACATAGGCCATGCACACTTCACAAAGCAGATGCTGAGATAGGAATTACTGGCCCACCAATTCTTTTGTTGTGTGGGAGGGTTGGGCTACATTTCTTGGTGGTTGCTTTTTTTGCATTGATTTTTTTAATCAAACAGTTGAAGTGCCTAGAACCTGGGACAGACATCCATTTTCTTGTATTAAATCAAGATACATAAAATAAAAAGTTTCAACCTCTTTTAAGCCAGTTTATTTTATTTCTTAAATGTTCCATGGAAATAGTTCTCTTTTTTATTACATGACTTTGCCAAAATATTTGTTAGGATACCTCCAGGAAAGCAACATTGTATAGCACACAGCCATATTTTGATAAGGAAAAAAGGAGGGCTTCAGGAAATAAACCGTCACTTGGATTTTAGGTACCAAGCTGTCTAGTTGGCTACATTTCTGCAGTTAAAATATCTCCAGTACAACACTTGATAACCATAATTTATAAAATGTTTATATAATCTTCATTAGAGTATAGACTGGTGAAAACAGTACACTCAATGATAATATTCATGTCCTTTAGGAGTTCCTATATATGGATCTGTTTGTGTGGGTAAAAATAGAGCAATATTTCATTGCAGTATGAAAAAAAAAGTTTTTATTAAACCAAAGGTGAAAAGGTCTGGACAGTTCAGTGGGAAAGTGAAGCCCAATGAAATTACATTTCTACTTCTGTTTGTACATAGAAAAGTAAAAATGTCACTTTGGCGAAGTTAAAAATGGTCCCTTTTTTGTAGAAATGTTATCAAACCAGCAGAATAAAAAAGGTCAGGTTCATGACTGGATGCTTCACTGCATCTGTTTCCACATGGACTTGCCATTTTCTTGAAAATATCAGGAACATAGATCAAGGCACCATAGAAGTGAATTACTTGAGCCGATAAGAAAATCCCGTCTTAAATGAGTTTGAGGGTAGTTGCAGCACAGGTTAATTGTTTCATTATCAATAAAAAGGGCAGAAACAAACATTTTCTCCTGAAAGAGCGTTATCAACAGTACAGAAACAAAAAGGTGACTGGGAAGCCATATGTGGGAGTAGAGGAAGGACTGAAAAAAAGCAATCATAAAGCAGAGCTAAAGGCAGAAGGCTGTTTATAAAATCAACCCCTTTTGGCTTGTGAAGTTTAATTAGTGTGTTCAGACCTCATTAATTTTTCCATGTTAGTACTTTTCCTGAGGTAGGTCCTGGAGTCAATGTGAATTAAGGACATTCAGCTTCTAACAGGATTGGGGAATAGTTATATTCCATTGTGATAACAGTTATGCCAGCTCCAGACAACTAGAACAGGGGAGAAGGAGGAACATATTTCCCTTGATTATACTGCCATTTGACTTCATAAAAAGTGGTTTGTGGGTATGCCCAAAGTCAGCCATTTGCTTTAGCAGTTATGAATGCATATATATTTGCTACTGGCTGTATCAGAATTACAGTTAGAGATAAGACTGAAAAATGGTAATCGTTTGTCTAGGGGTATTGCACACACTATGACTCAAGCTATGCAAATACTTGAAAATAATGAAATTTTCATACGAGTCACACCTTATTTATGCGTTATTGTTTTTATTGGGTTGTTTGGGGAAAATAGCACTTTTTCTGTTATGAATTGCAGCTAGTTATCATATACCACACATTGTGGGCACTGACACAACTGCATATATTATAATAGCAAAAGGCTGTTTAAATTATGTTTTTTTTTTTTCCACACCTCACTAGATCTTACAAGTGCAACACACACTAGATAACTTCTTTGGCCCATCAATTATATTACTATATCAGCTTCTATGTTAATATTTTTAGCCGTCTATATTCAGCTACAAGTTCTATGAATTAAAAAAAAAAGTTTACTTTTTACTTAGTTTATTACAGTGATAAATATCAACATGAAATACTTAAACTACAAATTATGAAGCCTATTGTTAAGATTTTTAAAATGTAATATACTTGCTAAAAATGCTAAAGACATTTGTTTGACCTGAAGCATCTGTTTATTTTTATTATAACATTCTTGACTGTTCAAAATAAATAAGGTCCCCATGCAGCAAAGGATTTAGTGCCAGATTTTTAGAGGTATTTAGGCACCAAAAGATGCAAATAAGCACCTTAGTGCTTTTGAAAATCCCACTAAGTACCTAACTGCATTTTTAGGTGTCTAAATATCTTTAAAAATCAGGCCCTTATGGACTTGCTCAGAGTTAACTAATCTACTTTAGGATGGGATGAAGACTGGATGTCTTTTTATGTAGTCTGGCACAAGTTAGTGGTGCTCAATGCAGGAATTACTGAGTAAAATTTTATGTCCTGCTATGAAGGAGCTCAGACTAGATTATAGTGGTGTTCCTTTCTGACCTTAAAAATCCATGAAACTAGGATTTAGCCAGTAGGATAGGAGACTCCAGATGTTCATATAGCTAGCAGTCCTGGCAGCAACAATAGTGAGGACTGCTCATATCTCCTGCACCTGTAAGGAAGAATATTTTTTTTCCAGATATGGACTTTTCTAAGATCATCCATACCTCTGTCACTTTGAGATTAGGCTACAGTAATGTTGTACTAGAAGAATCAATTAGATTTACTGAGTGCCCTGAAGTCTAACTCTGGAACATGCACCAGGGGCATCATTTGCTATGAGGTAATAAGGGCAGTTATTTCCCCCACTGACCCACTAACATATAGGTCAATATGCTCCACTCCCTGTCCCTTACCCCTGACTTTGTTTAACATACATAGCATATTTTACATGCTAACAACTTTGCCCTACACCCCAGAATTTTTCTGAAGTGATGCCCCTGGCTTGCACCCTTGTTGAACCAAAGATGAGAGCCCTAGAGCAGATGGACACCTGCCTCCCAATCAGGTGCATAACTTTACTGTGGCGGGAATGAGGTTCTCTTCAACCACATCTCATTGAGAAGTGGATCAGGGCCAACCTCATGGGAAAGGACAGAGGAGCCTGAAAGGGGTAAGATTGACGTTTTTGGGGGTAAAGTTGGACATAAAAGGGACTTGGAAGGCAGCAGCATTAAGGGCAGTGGACTCATAATAATTAGTTTGAGGGTAGGGTGGGAGAAGAACTAAAGTTACAGAGGGGAGGGGAAGACATGGAATGGAAGAACGGAAGAGCCAGAAAGAATTTATTGGGATGGGAATGTAGGTGAAGTTTGATTCAGGCCCAGTGGTAGAAGCAGTAGCCATGGGGCATAAGGAGAAGAAAACTTCTGAGGGATCCCAGGTTACAGCAGGAGAAGCAGGTGAATTACTCATGGAAGGAATGATGCAAGCAGGAGCCATGACGGTATAGAGTGATTGAGAGCTTCCCTCGCCTCTTAGGACCTACTTTTATTATTGGGTTTTAAACTGTAGTGCCATAACTGGTTTAGAATTTGTTTATAATAGATTGCCTTTCCCATGCTTCAATACCTCCACAGTCATGATCAGGTGAGAGGCTTCTGCTGGAACTCCCCCAATGTAAAGAGGAGGGGCTATTGGCAAGACATTTTTTGCAAAGGGACTACAACTCTGGAACTGGCTTTGCCATTGGTCCACCAGAGTTCAGACTAACTTTCCAGGCATGATTTTATAGCCAATTTGTTTGTCCCAGGGCTGCCTGAGCCAATGTGAGTACTAGTGCACAGAACTAGATAAGTGGCAGAGGTTTTGACTGCCACACCACTAGGGCCAGGAGAGGAATAGTTTTCCCATCCCACAAGAATTTTTGACATTAAGTTTATCTCCATACCATATCATGATGAAAAGACAAAATATGAAAATTTGCACTAACTAAATAGCTAAATTAATTTTTGTCACAGGACAATTATTTTTTTCCCCTTCTTAAACAAAACATAAAAAAAAAAAAACACCCCTCTCACCCAATTAAAGAAACCTTGCTGTTTCACATGCAGTTTCAATGAATTTGCATTTTCTGCCAAAAATGTTTTATCAGAAAATTCCCAACCAGCTCTCCCCACCACCTACCCTGGAGGCAAGCACGAGAGATGCTCCAGCAATTAGAACCATATAGGCACTGGAGCACACAGTCAATTCATCCAGAAATGTCAGTCACATGCAGGAGTCACAAAACAAGAAACTTTACTCTCGGTTAAGCTGGGTTAATATATCTGAAGTTTATAAAGCAACAAACAGAATTAAACACAATTAACAGTTGCAAATAATTAATAACAAAAAGATACCCCATTGCTCTAGGTCAGCACAAAACCCCATGGGCTACCATGCATCACTAGGGCAAACACATCCAGAGACAAAGTCCCAAACAAACATTCTTAAGTCTTTGAGGCTGAGGTTCCTTCACTTAGGCTTCTTCCTACTTAGAGCTTCCTTTCTCCAAAGCAAATGACTCCTTACCAATGCCTAATTCAAGCCTCTTTTTTCTTGGGCCAGATTTCAGAAGCTTCCATTGCTCCCTTTGCAGCCTTTTTGTATAGCTCCTGTCTCTAGTTCCCCCAAGATGATCTGAATGGCTGAGGCTTCCTCTGAGACTCAGCTGTGCAGCAAGATCAATCTCAAATCTGTAGCAGCTCAGTCCCTCCAGCTGAAAAGACTGTAACACCCCTGCTAGGCAGGGCATAGCTTCCTTTGGGATTGGAACAGCAGAGACACCTTCTGAGGTAGCAGAGATCTCAACTGGAAATAGAGGGGCATGTGGAACACTGCCTTATATACTTTCCTTCCTTGTCCTAACCTTCACTGTGTGAAGGCTGCTGCATCTCAAAAAATAGGCCAGCTCACTTATGGCTATCATTCATTTAGAATAGAGACAGCTACATTGACTTCAAAGTTGGAAAAGGGAGTAGAAGAGAGCCATTCTATTGGGTGTTCACAATTGGAGTGTGCTAGGTTTCACATTCAAACTCTGCACAGGAACAATACAACCTGCCATAGAGTAGAGGAGGGGCATTTGCTTGTCCCGATAACACAATACTCCTTCCCTGCCATCTCAGGCAGAAGGCAGGATTGGGGAAGCCATATTGGAAGCCTCCTTACTTACCAGATGCCCTATTGCATTGTCACTGTTAAAGATGTGTCTGTTGTTATTTTTCATGATGGCGTGGAGGGACCCAGCATAAAATGTTAGGACATGTGGGCAAAGAATTGTTCACTGAGCATGCAAAAGGGCATCTGGTAAGAGTAGAAGGTCCCAGAAAGGCTTCCCCGTCCAGCAGCCTGACTGAAATTGCAGGGAAGAAAGGGCATGTGGGGATTAGGGTAACTAATACTCCTCCTTCACTCTATGACAGGTTGCTTCCCTTCCCTCCCCCCGTATGTGATTGTTATTCATCTGGGGAAGAATGATTTAGACATAGAAAAATGGGTTAATTTGATAAATAGGATAAAGAGGGAATTAGGCTCCCCTTTTTTCTGGAGTGGTCTTGATCTGCTCAGAGATGATTCTGAGATGGATTTGGTGAGGCTCACCAAACCTAACGAGATTGATCGGGCCAGGAAAGAAATGAACTGGGAAGTTGTTATGTGTGTTCAATGTCAGGAAGCACAGTAATTTCTCATGTTGGAATTAAGTATGCTTCCCCAAAACTGTTTTCAGAGGATCGAGTACATTCATCTGATCTGAAGGATCTCAAAAAATGAGTAGATTCCTTTTAAGTTGCCCGGCAGGGTGGGAGTGGACTCCAAGCTGACTGTTGTCTTCCCTGTGGCAGGTTCCAATGCAGGTGATGGATTAGAAGGGGTCCAAATGAGATTCCTGTAACACGGTGGCCTGTCTGGGCATTTGTCATGAGCACAGTAGTGAATGGTGAGTAGGTTGCCTCTGTGTTTCACAGCTTGATGCCCCCTCACCTCACTTCTCCTACCTCCATCGTGGAGGAGAGAGTCAGGTGTCTGGCTTCTGGAATAGAGGGGTATGACACACTGTACCCATGTACATCCTTATGGTGTGATTTGTGTATCATTTATGTTCACCCTTACAGTGTAACTGTGTATCGTCTAATGCAAAGTATGTTATGTCAGGCGTTTTCGGAATGCTCATGACACTAAACATTATTGTTCTAGCAGTATGTTTCCTGCAATGTCACATATGTATAGGTATGAAACTCTGCTATGTAATATTCCCAAATGTGTGTCTCACATGGCTTGAATAGATCCAGGCAATCACAAAGCTGAGTGAGGGTTCACACCTTGCTGACAGAATGCATACAGAAACAATGAACTGGCCTGAGCACCTGAGAAGGCAAAGCTCATTTGACTCAAATGGAGGAAATCATATCCATTGCTGGATATGGCTGTTGCCTGACTCCAGAGAGTGACAAGGAGTCAGAAGTGTTTTAGTCTCTGGAGCTCTTCCTTGTAATCCATCTATGAAGCAACATCAAGCAAATGAAGGACTGCCCAGAGCTGAAGGAGTCATCTCAGCCAGCCTGTGTGGTAAGATAACATCAAAGACTGAAAGGTTACTAAGTGTTTAGTTTAGGATCTGATTTGTTTTATTTGTTTTATTTCTTTCTGATCAATCTGAATCACATTATTTTGGCTTATAATCACTTAAAATCTTCCTGTACTTAATGAACTTATTTGTTTATTTTATCTGCAGCAGTGCATGTGGTTTGAATGTGTGTAGAGATGTCGTTTAAAGTGACAGAGCTGGTGCATATCAATTTCTTTGATAAATTGGCTAACCAATGAGCTTGCTGAGCCTAGCGGGCAGCACTGAACTCTGTAAAATGGCTGTTCCTAGGGTTGCATCTGGGACTGGGGATGTTGGTTGGGGAGTCACACCATTGCATAAACCCGTGAGTTACTGGCCAAAACCACTCATTGACTAGGTCAGGGACCGCTGCCTTGCAAGTGGCTAGGCGTGGGCTGACCCAGGAGTGGGGGTTCACACAGCAAGGCAACTTCAAGATGGCCCCAGGAGTGGGGGAATTGGGGTGACACAGCGATATACCAGTCCAGATTGTAGAGGGGAATGTCACAAAAGGCATGACCTTCACTCTCAGGTGTATAGTCCAGCTTGTTCATTGGTGCCAGTTAAGGTCTGCACTAGAACTGTCACGCTGGGTAGTTTGGTGTTTGGTAATAATTTTCAATAAAGTTGCAGCATCTGCATGTAATCAACTATCGTGTCTGTGACACACTGTTTCTACGTCCACATTAAGTGGCCCTTTTAATGTTCATTACACTATGTAAAGTCCATCTTTTTTCTTGCACACTTAGAGGTTGATTGATTTATGTAATATTGAGAATAGATATGGTGCTTTTGCCACATTATCATTGTGTTGGGTAATTTTTATTTGAAGTTATAGGGAAAGTTTGTTACATATGTAATATCTGCACTTTAATGTCTCCAAATGTTTCACTTTATAGACTCTTTCTAATCTACCCATACATTGTTATTTGCATAAAATGTCCAACTTGAACTAAGTATTTTTTATGCTCATAAAAAAAACATTGCAATCTGGTACTAACTAGAGCTAGATAATCAGAGAAACTGGAAGATTAAATATCTGATCTTTCTGAAAAAGACTATTCCATAAAAATATCAAGAATAGAAACTGCTCTGTATTATATTCCATGATGTAACCTGTGGATTCTGAAGATATAAAATGTGATATTTCTGCAAAAAGAAGTGTGCTGTGATTGTCGTGACATGATTCCATCTGCATCCCCAAATTACATACATATAACTGGATTATGATAACTACACATATGTTGTCTAATTCTAGAATTCTCTTGTGGTTTCTAGCTAAAGTTTATTTTTGCTATGCCTGATTTTTTTCCTCTCTTCGTAATGGGTGCGATAACACAGAAGAGATAGACTAAAATAGTGTTCCTGAGGCCACAGTGTAATTTACTTAGTAATAGAAATGGGAATAGAATTCAGTAGTCCTGATTCCCAGTTCACACATCCTGTCTTTTGTGAGAAAAATGTTTGCACTATCCAGACTGGTTAATAGGAACCAACAGCCTGATCCTGTGAGGTGCACAGTTCCTTTTGAAACCAACAGGAACTGAGGACACAACTCCTTGTAGAATCACCCCCTTCCCCAAATGCCAAAACAGTAGAAACTATGGAATCAATAGAGAAATGTTTGTTTAGGAATACATTTAACATTCAGCCTGAACATAATTTAATACTTTTAGTAATACTCATCACATTTTGGATTCTTTATTGAAGTTCCTTGCCATTCGTGTGAAAACTGAGAATAAATGTGTTTGAGCTCAATAACAGCACAGTCAGTGGAGGTAAGGCTAATCTGTGATCCACTCTCATGATTTCAGACTTTTGACTATAGAGCTAGATTTTATTTATTAACAGAGTTTTAATGCTGTTATACTAGGTGCCAAGCTGTTTAAAGTAGGTCACTAATGTGAGTACCAACCTTGGGGCAGATTGTTATAAACCAGGGCACAAACCTCAAACTGGTTCTGACTTGTATACTTAGATTTCACCAACCAAGTATCAACTGTGAACTCCTCAGGCACTGCAAGATGGAGTCAGAGACAGTCCCTTTGTGCACTCCACTCTATCTTGCCACCTAGGCAAGCCTGCTTTTGTAATAGACGGCTCCTTACACCAAAAATCACAACAATATTCAAGTTCTTTGCAGTCCCAAAGGACAAGTAACTCATCCCAGGGAATTGCACCCTAGACCTCACACCAAAAAACTGTGTGTGTCGCCAATCCTGTAATAAACTAACTAAAGATTTGTTAACTAAGAAAAAGAAATAAGATAATTATTTACAAGGTTAAAGCAGGTAAACATACACACACAAAAGAGCTACAGTCTTAGGTTCCAACAGGTACTAGAAACTGCTGTAATATTCAAGTTTTCCATTTCCTTTAGTACTAACCCAAGTTAAATGGCTTGGGGATCCCTCACTTACACTTAGAAATCAAAAGCAGCATAGTGATAGTTTCTTCTGGTCAGGGATTTTTATTCTCTTCCCCAGGGTTCAAACTAATGGGGCAATTGTTTGTGCCTGTCTCCTCTTCATGGGTGTCTGGGGTGGAGGAGGGAGGGAGCAATCAACAACATCTTTCTCCATTGATGTTTCACAATGCCTCGTTTGGTTTCAGTGAGCTTTCATTAATTAATGTTTCTTTCCTGTTTGGAGAGTTACACAGTTACAGAGGTTTACAATGCAAACATTCAATGTAACTTTTTACCATGGGTTACAGATGTTATACACATAGCATCACACAAGCATTTCATGAGCTCTAAAACACAGTATCATAAATGTAACATCTATTTTAACAATTCTAATACACAGGTGAGCCTGCCTGGTTTCCAGCTACGCATTTGTCAGTATTCACTGAGGCCTAGGGTCTATCAGCATCACACTGGGGGTGGGCAATCACATTATCTCATTGAAACTGTTGGGCAAAACAACTACTTCTATTCAGACTAAGTGAGGGAACAATTGACTGCCCCTTTGTTTTGTAATAGTTGAAACAATGGAAAACCACTTCCCAAGGACTAGACCACATGCAAGCCTGGGCAGTCTCTGGGCCATGTTGTCCAAACAGTTTGGGACTGATTTGTTTGCAGCTTTGTGTCTGTGCAGGTGGGAGAGAAACACCAGAGGAATATATAGAGAAGGAACAGGAAACCAAAGGGAGGCAGAGATAGGTAAATGTTATTATAACCATTATAGAAGGCACTTAAAGATCTCATCTGGAATATTGTGTCCAGTTCTGGTGTCCTGTGTTTAAGAAAGATGAATTCAAACTAAAACAGGTACAAAGAAGGGCTACTAGGATGATCAGAGGAATGGAGAACCTACCTTATGAGAGGAGTATTAAGGAGGTTGGCTTGTTTAGGCTAACAAAATAAAGGCTGGGGAGAGATGATTGCTCTCATAAATACATCAAAGGAAAAACCATCAAGGAGGGGGAGGAGTTATTCAAGTTAAGTGTCAATGTTATGGATATAATCTGGCCATCAAGAAGTTTAAGTTTGAAATTAGATGAAGATTTCTAACCATCAGAGGAGTGAAGGTGGATGAGCCTTCCTAAGGGCATAGTAAGGGGAAAAAAATATTGTTTCAAGACTGAGTTTGAAAAATTTATGGAGATTGCCTACAATGGCATATGGCCCATCCACAACTGCTATTGGCAAATATCTCCAATGGCCAGAGATGGGATAGTAGAGGAGGAAGAAGATTCAGAGTTACTACAGAGAATTTTTTCCCAGGTGTATGTGGGGGTTTCACCCACATGCCCAGGGTCTAACTGAGCATCATATTTGGGGAGGGGGAAGGATTTTTCCCTTAACTCAGATTGGAAGAGAACCTGGGTTTTCTTTTTCTTCCACTGGAGTATGGGATACACATCTCTTGCTGATTTTAACTAAAGTAAACGGTGGATTCTCTGTTACTTGAAGTCTTTAAATCAAGATTTGAGGACTTCAGTAACTCAGCCTGAAAAAAAGCTAAGAGAGTGATTTTGGGCAAGTGCTAGCTGGGAAGAGACTTGGACCTATGAGCAAAGACACTGTCTCCTGCTATTTGATTCCTACTGTGTATAGGAAACTAGGACTCTATGTACACTGTTTGCAAATAAACTGGACTGCATCAAATAAATAACAGACTTAATCATCAATCTCCTCCTAATGGAAATAATGCTCAAGACCCCACATTTTGGCCAAACTCTCAAGTCAAAAGGGGTAACAATACACTCTAAATAAGTTTAAACGACAATCTGAAAATCATTAATTTTTTCCAGTTATACTTGTCTCTGTCAAATAATGCAGAATTTTCCTGGTTGCAGACACGAAGGTTTGTGCCAAATGAGCAGAACAATGACTCATCCGGATTTCATTTTTACCTTGGTCAACATTAATCTCACAGACCTCTGCATAAATCAACATAGGATTATTATAACACTTCCTCTTCTAGTAAACTTTCTATTATTACTATGCAAAATTTTAATGAAAAAGTGAATTTTCATATGGAAAAATAGTTTGACCATATCTGAAAATGCAGCATGAATATTTAGATTAAATATAATTACTGTAGTTAATATACTCTATTTCATTATGATGACACCATTAAAAGGTACTATTTCATAAAACAAAGAAGGTTAGGCTAATATTAAACATTTTGAAAACCAACACAAAATAAAGGCATATCATAGTAAGATATGAGGTCACTGATAAATAAACATCACATAGACATATATTTTCAGCATTGGTAGAATATACTGGAGCTACCTTATGTATATAAGAGGATTTTAAGCATAAAATAAATTAATAGAGGGTTTTGGGTTTTTCTTTTTTGTTTTTTTTAGGAAAAAAAAAAATAAATCACTAATCTGATCCTTCAAATGCACAACTTTTAGAGAGCAGCATGCTATGCAGAAGTTTCAGTATTAATCAAAGACTGACTAATGACTAACTTCCTGGTGAAATTTATTCACATTAGCTATTGATCTCATAATTTAGAGAACAACCATTTGTTTTAATAGGTTTCTTATTGAACAGGTTATAAAGAGAACTCTGTCATTCTCCAGACCAACATTGGAATACATTCTCATGGTTGTTCAGAGAGCTTTTAGAATTACCTAACTGAAGCCCTAGAGAGAAGGCTAGAGAGAAAATGCATCTTGGGAAAAGTGAAATCCTAGGTTGTTAATCCAGTTATTGAACTAAATACTGTTTTTCATTTTCTAACAACTTCACTCCTCACTATGCATTGAGAAAGAGAGAATTATACTACCAGCACACTATCTTTCCAACACACAGAAGATCGAATAGATTTTAGTCAGTGGCCTACTAACACTCTATTTATATAAAATAAGAACACTGCAGGCAATAGCTAGTCAAACTTCCCCCCATACTTCCCAGGTAGAGCCTGATTCTGACCTCACTTAAACTGGAAAAAATCAGGAGTAAGTCCACTACAGACAATGGATTTACAGCACCATGAAATCAGAGTCAGGCCTAATGTGACTGCACCCTGACCTGAAGTGACCACCTCAGGGTTAGAGAGGATAATTCATTCTCCAGATCCATTCAGACCTTGGATTCTTTATCAGCAATTTTGCACTGGTTACTTCCCTCTTGAGAGCCACCTTCCAACCACAAACACATTAATCTTTTGCAAGAAAAATTGGAATGGTGTATGCATGATTCCAATAGAAAAATGTCAGGCTCTCAGCAGGATTCATCAAAACTATAATGAGTACAAATGTTTTATTTATAAAGTATCAGTATAAATAAGCCACCATTCATTAAATCTCTGCTTTTGAATTTTAACGAATATCTTTAGTGAAAATTACTAGTTTTCTATATTTATAGACAAATTGTACTTTATAAATATTGAATTCTATCATCTACATACTACGTTTCACTATTCCATATATATAAATATAGAAAATTGGTAATTATCATTAGAACTGGTCATTAAAAATTCAAAAGTAGACAAATGAATAGGAATGGCATTTATTCATTAAAATTCAGCTAATGAAATGCATGAAAGCAATAAAGGTTAAATGTATCTTGCATTTGTGTGGACTTGTCAAAACAGTGGGGAATGGGGTTAATTCACTGTGCTGTAAACTGGGGAAATCAAAACTGGTTACTGGGAAAACACTTTTGCAACATTTTTGCTCATAGGTAGCTAGACAAATTGGTTGATTGGGCCAAAAGAAATCTGATGAGATTCAACAAGGAGAAGTGCAGAGTCCCACATTTAGGACAGAAGAATCCCATGCACAACTACAGTTGGGGACCGACGAGCTAGGCAGCAGTTCTAAAGAAAAGGACCTGGGGATTACAGTGGATAAGAAGCTGAATATGAGTCAGCAGTGAGCCCTTGTTGCCAAGAAGACTAATAGCATATTGGGCTGCATTAGTAGGAGCATTGCCAGCAGATCGAAGGAAGTCATTATTCCCCTCCATTTGGCATTGGTGAGGCCACATTTGGAGCATTGTGTCCAGTTTTGGGCCCCACACTACAAAAAGGATATGGACAAGTTGGAGAGAGTCCAGCGGAAGTCAACAAAAATGACTAGGGGACTGGAGTACAAGACTTACGAGGAGAGGCTGAGGGAACTAGGCTTGTTAAGTCTGCAAAAGAGAAGAATGAGGGGGGAATTTGATAGCAGCCTTTAACTACCTGAAAGGGGGTTCCAGGGAGGATGGAGCTAGGCTGTTCTCAATGGTAGTGGATGACAGAACAAGGAGCAATGGTCTCAAGTTGCAGTGGGGGTGGTCTAGGTTGGATATTAGGAAAACGTTTTTCACTAGGAGGGTAGTGAAGCACTGGAATGGGTTACCTAGGGAGGTAGTGGAATCTCCATCTTTAGAGGTTTTTAAGCTGTGGCTTGACAAAGCCCTGGCTGGGATGATTTAGCTGAGGTTAGTCCTGCTTTGAGCAGGGGATTGGAGTGGATGACCTCCTGAAGTCCCTTCCAGCTCTAATCTTCTATGATCATCTGGTATACAGATATAATTATTTATGAAACACTATCTGCTGCATTCTTTCAGAGCTGTGACAATGCATAAATACAAAATAGATATGCTATAGTACATTGCACATGTTACATGGACTCATGGCCAGGGATGTGGCTATGTGTGGGCCTGGATGGGCCAGGGCCCATCCACTTTGAAAGCAGGCCCACCCAAGCTCCACTGAATCTACCTGCAGAACTGGAACTTTCTCAGCCAGCAGAAAAATCCAAACTTCCTGCTTCCAGTCACATGGCCAGAAGCAGGACATTCAGGTTTTTTGGCCGGCCCACTCCTGTCAGCCAAAAGCCCTGCCAGAAGATCATGTCTGGCTATGCCCCTGCTCATGGTTACATTTTAAATGTGGTGAGGTACATAATGTAAAGAAAAAAAGATCATCCTTGGAGGGGATAATTGCCCTCCTCCAATATAGCTGAATGGTTTTGTTACCTTCCCCTTTCCCCATCTGCTCGAATACCAATCCTACACTCCCAATTTATTAGCTAATGGAAACTTTCTGGGGATATAGGCCCTGAGCTGGCAGCACTAATATTTTTGGTAATTATACAGAGCCATAATCCTAATCCTGCACCTGGGTCAGTGTGCATTGACCAAGTAGGTAACTGTATTAAATAAAGAGTTATTGTAGTTAAAGAGCCTAGGATCATATCTAATTGGTATGCTGTCTTTGCCTGTATGAGTGTCAAAGTTGAAAAGTAGTCTGAGTCATTTTAATCCTACATCACTGATGGGGTGTTATTCATAATATCTTATTTGGAGAACCCCTCCCCAACTCTACGTGATCTCTCAAAGAAGCATCCTTGCTCGGATGGCCAACACGTTCCTATTAAAGGTTTTGGATTCTTATTTTAGCAATCCATGACTGAATTTTCTTATAGGAGAACATAGAAGCCTTATGGTTTACCTTGAAAAAAGGAGAATGGTTAAACAGAATGGCCCCGACGATATATTTTTGGCTCTTCATGTACAGTGTGTTGCTAACAAGATATCTGATTTCCTCTCTCACTTCCAGTTGGAATGGTTCAGGACCTAGGCACATCCTTGCCATGCAGCACAAACAACTGTGGAGGCTCCATGAGCAGGGACTGGCTTAGTTTTACTGGGTCCTCTGACCTGGTTACCCTACACTACAGTGAGTCTCAAGGGATATTTGAACCTTAGCACACAGGACACTTGGCCTAGGTATCAGGATCTGTAGATACACTCTCCCCACCATTATTCTTGGCCAATGCTATTTAATATTTTTGATCACTGACCCGGAAAAAAACAAAATTACTGATAAAAGTTACAGATAGCGTAAAGATTAGGAGAGTGGTAAATAATGAAGAGGACAGGCCATCAATACAGAACAATCTGGCTTGTTTCATAAATTGAGAACAAGCAAATAATATACATTTTAATGCAGCCACATGTACAGTTATACACCCAGGAACAAAAAATAATGTAGTCCATACTTATAGAATGCAGGACCATATCCTGGGAATCAGTGACTCATAGTGTATGTCTACACTGCCATAAAAGACCTGTGGCTGCCTCAGGTCAGCTGATCCGACACCAGATTCCACAAGTTTTTTATTGCAGTGTAGACATCAGCAAAGAGACTTGAGAAGCGTAGTGGATAATCAGATTAATATAAACCCACAATGTGACTTTGTGGCCAAAAGACTAATGCGATACTGAGAAGTATAAACAGGCTTGATCACAGTTTATAAATACCAACATGGGAAAAAAAATTGATAATGAGGTCTTCAATCTAGCAGACAAAGGTATAACAAGAAACAGTGGCTGGAAGTTGAAGCTGGACAAATTTAGAAGGGAAATAAGGTGCACATTTTTAAGTGACCTTAATTAACCATTTGAACAACTTATCACCTAATGTGATGGATTCTCCATCACTGGTAATTTTTAAATCAAGATTGGATGTTTTCTGAAAGATGTAAAAGTTTTAGATCAAACAGGATGAATTCAGGCAAATCCCATAGCTTGTGTTATACAAATTGGACTAGATTATCACAGTGATCTCTTCTACTCTTTGAATCTATGAATCCCACAGCTGTATGGTGGTACTTGTAAAGCTAAATGGTTTTCAGCAGCCTTGTGTGGCTCATTCTGGGTGAGGAGGGTTGATGAAAGAGAGATTTGGGGTACCCCAGCTGGATGCCCTCCTCATGGATAACTAGCAGCTCAGTTTGATTCTGACCTTTATTCCACTAGTGTTTATCAAAGGAACAGGATTATATATGCTCCATAGTGAATTCCCCGTGAGTTGGCCTACATGGCAACTCTCACACCAGTTTATCACATTCCCCCATCTTACCTCCATGAGTGAGACTATATCCTGTGCAAGTGAAATCTTCACACCCTTACTGCCTCCCCCCACCCCCCAAATATCCCATCATCCAAAACCATTTCCATCTATGTGTAATAATCTTGGGAATGAGGCCTGGACATTACTAATAAAGCCTTCGGCATTTTTCTGGCCTTGAGGTAGGTGTCTTGAAGCTAAGCCTCCTTTCCTGGTCCTCCTATCCTACATTTACTGTGCTACTGACCCTATTGCCCCATCATAGTTCTGCTTGTTTTTTTCAATAGGTTTGAAGGATGAGGGGTGAAGGGCACCAAAGAGCCTCTCTCTCACTCAGGATACCTCTACACCACAAATAAAGGAGTGATTGTAGCACAGATAGGCATCCCATGGTAGATTTAATCTAGCTGGTAGAGGTAACTATAATAATGAAAATGTGGCACCTTGGATTTAAGAGCTGGCTAGCTGCCACTGTACAAGACAGCCAGGTATGTGCTTTTGTTGCTACACAATAGGAAGGGAACAGAAAGAGCCAGTAGTTCCTTCCCCAGTGATTTAGGAAACTGGCAACATTGTTCAAGAGGTTGTTAACCTCCACCATGGGTCTGGTTACCACATGTATGTGGATCACTATTTATGAAGCATCTCACTTTTTAGGAGACACTTTGAAGGTATTTTGGGAGCAGTGATACAATCCAGACAAAGGGGAAAAGATGCCCTCAGCACTTGGTTCAGTAGTCCTTCAGGTCCAGGCAAGATGACCGCCCTTCAAATCCAAGCCCTTTTGGCACCGAAACGTGTGGACTAAAAGCCCATATATTTCCTCACCATTGTACATATAAGGGCATCATAGAAGACCCAGTCTAAAGGAAGCAAGAGACTCAAAACAAGGCTGTTCATGCTTGATTTTAAGAGATACGTGAGAGGTGTGGCCAAACCTGATCAAATGCTGATATCTTATACTGCCACCAGGAACATCTTTTCTTGGCACAAGAAACTGGCCCTTCTCATAGCACAGTGAGTGGCTCCCACCACTAATATTATCCGCTTACAGACAACCAAATGAATTCCTCCAACCTTCCTCAACTTCTGGCTCTTGATTATATCAAGCCAGCTAGCAACTCTAACAAAAGAAGGAACCATTGAGATTGAAGAACAGCTCACCCAGTACATCTGAATAATATCACCGACACAATACAAGCAAAGCATGCAGAAAAGAAAAACATCTCCTCCAGTTCTGGGAGAACACTTTATCCAGTTCTCTGAAATCCAAATAATCAGTTTGAATTTGGACTTATCATTAAGGTGTTGTTTTTTTAATTGGCATTTCACAAAGCTACACCTGAGGTGATTAGGCTTAGGAGCATGAGGTAAATTATGGTGCAGCACAACTTCAAAGTATATTATAAATCAGATTATATATATATTATGAAAAATTAACACATGCCCATTGCATTCTACAGTATATTCCTAATTTTGTTATGCAATCTCTGTCGGTGTCATAAACTTTGCATGCGCTACGAAGTGTGCTCCTAAGCAAAGTTGGAGCAGCAAACTTACCACACATTATTCGTCTTACTATTGATATATTTACTAGCCACATATTTTATAGCCACTTGTGAATTCATGCTTTGTCCATTGTTAACCTCTATTTCCTTACTTCCATTCTCTTTCATTGTTCATGCAAGGCCTACACTGAATTTTGAACCCCACTGAAAGCTTTTTTTGTTATTATTTTCAGGAACAGTTTGCCTAAAATGTAATAGTCACCATTGGAAGACATGCAAGCTGCCTTAAACAGGATTTTTAAAACTAGATAAAGTAATAGTACATGTTCAGTAGTGGACTATCCTGGATCAGTCTGGAGATTGAGTGAATGACCAGTCTACTTTATGATGGAAAGACTAAATGACCAAATTCTTATGTGTGTAAATCTTATGTAAGTATGATGCTTATAGATGTGTTAATCATAGACCTTTAAGCGTATAGTATTTAGTGCATGGCTACAAGACATCAAATCAAAGGCCCAGTAAGTCAAAGTGTGATATTGGAAAACAACATCTGAGATAGGCTAACAGTATTTCACTCAAATTTTCTAATTTCATTTCATCATAACTAGAAAAATATTTTACTTGCGAGTATGATGTTTCTCTGCAGATGTTTTTTTCCCCTTCAATTTCTTTTCCCTTCTAGTTTCAAGTTTAATAAATGAGTCATATTCAAATTTCATTTACAACAGGCAGGGTTTGTTGCAAAGCAGAGAGGGAGAAGCGAATCATCTGCATTTTAAAATAGAAGTATTTTCTATATTTGGAAACAGCATCAAAGTAGAACAACTTCTCTCCCCAGGAGCCAGGGATAAAGTACTGATTTGTTCTTTTGAAGAAGCTGTGTAATGAGTTGGACTACAAGGGAGAGGAAAATGAGTGCAGCATAAAATGTCTTCTAATTGTTACATTCCTCTGTCAATTTTTTGCTTCATATCAAGTTCTACTCTTCCAATAAACTGCTGCTTTACAGTGAACTCAAAATATAGGCAAGAGATGTTCTTGCTGATGGCATTGGATCATAAGCTACCAGGTTCCCAAGTGAGCTAAGAGATAATGGGGAGAGTTGTTCCGTTTTATAAGGGAATAATCCAGTTTTTTAGTATTTATTTATTGAACATATAAAACTAATGGGCTGCAGGCTGAGCCATTTTCATTAACATGGAACTACAGCATAGTTGGGTCAACTTGCAATTAAAGTTAAATTACTGATATAGATTCCACAATGTTTCCCTAACACCACCTTGCTTTAAAATGTTATAGTGCTGTCTCATCCTTGTTTCTTCCATTTCTTCATCCTGTGGTTGGGGGACAGGAAGTTGGAGGGAGGAAGGCGCTGGAAGTCAGGAGTTTTTACAGGAGTAGCCTTAAGGTTGTATTGTGAGGTCTCTGATGTTTGTACATTTTATGCTAGTAGAGGCTGTACCTATAGATAGAGGGGCAGAAGAGATGCACTGTTAGATCACTTTACTTTTCATTTTCCTACTTCTAAAGTTTGGTGTTAGGTATGTTAAGTGTAGAGCAGCTTTACAGATAAACAATGTCTATCACTGATGTATAAAATGTATATAAAGGATTCATCTTCACATTAATGATCCTTTTCCTTTCATCTTGGTGCTCACTGCTCCAGCAAACACATGTTTTTTGACCCTCTTGGTAAGCTTTTGTCATCTCAAGTAACACATATTTGGCACTTTCTAGTATAATCTGAACTGTATAACAAAGTGTTTAATCAATGTCAAGAAAAATCTAGCATCATCCTCTTTGCATGACAAAAAATTATTATTGGCATGGACCATCTCATACCTTGCACTTGGATGAGTGGAGAGCACATGGAGTCATTAGATCCCAGCTGGGGAAGCATGGAAGGTGGAATGTCGCTTCTCCTTTCAATGGTCTATGTAGAGGCCTGTTTATTGAGTTCACACGCCATTGGTGAGGACAGCATGATATTGTGAAAAACAGGGCAATATTCTGGATAAACCTTATGGAATTAAGTTAAATACCTTTTGGGTCCCTTGTATTAAAAATGAAGCTTTTTATGTGTTATCAGCTTGTATGGAACTTGTCTAGGAGACGTGTTAGGAACTTCAAAGGACTTTTTGAAACAATGTGAACTTTTAAAATTAAGTGGGTTTCCCTTGGAATCTCTAGGAGGAGTGGGTATGCTACTGGAACTCCCCCAGGTAGGTAAAAACTCAGATATTTGAAGCTTCATCCCAAAGAGGGCACATTTTCTGCTTCATTACCAATTCATGGTTTCTACAAAGACCTGAAACTGGATAAAAGATTCACTCACAGATTCATAAGAGTTTTGTTCTAGGCAAAGGGTGTTATAAATTTGAAACTACAGGAAAACATCTGTGTGAGGTCTGAAGGATTAATTACCAACCAGAACCTTTGTTGGAGTGTGAGAGCAGATCTCTGGTAAATTTATTCACATGTATGTATGTTCTTTTATTGTTTTAATAGGTTTTTTCCCCTATAATGCTTTTACCTAAAGACTAAATGATCTTGCTTAGACAGAACTGTGTGGCAATTTAACTGTGGCAATTACTCTGTATAGCATCTCTGAGGGGAGAAGGGAAGCAGGAGAGCCTAGCCAGACTAGGGGGTGAAGTTTTCTGGGGAATTGTAAATTGGGTTTATAAAAGGAAGCTAGATTTAACAAAAGATATGGAGTTGTTACAGCCACTTAATTTGTTATCAAGACAATTTACCAATAAAAAACCAAACAAACCCACACACCACATTCATGAAGAGTTACCTTGAAACTGTTAACATTATTTTAAAGAAGAATATTTTGTAACATGAAAATTTCATATTCCTTCTTCCACAAACTGGCCACACAACATAAAGCCCATATTTAGACAAACCTGGAACACATCTGAAACACCTATCTGTCAATGGCTTTTCTAAAGTGACAGAGCAAACCTAGTGACTCTTTAGTTCTTTGCTCTAAAGGCTTGTCAACATGGGCGTTATTCTGGAATAGCTATTCCCAATTAATTCCATTTGTGCACATTCTTATTCTGGAATAAGAGTACTGTAGGAAAGTAAAGAATTAAAAGCTGGACAAGTAATCAGGCCTAAGCTACAGGGAATGGAGTCATAGCACAAGCAAAACCTTGTTTGTTTCTTAGTGTGAATTTTAGCTAGAGTCTGTTATCTCTCTCCTTTCCCTCCCTTCCTAGCCATTTGCGCAAGGAATGAGACTAACAAATAACTATTCTCCCTTTTGTTCAAGAGCTTTGGTGGGAATACAGCATTATCTTCTTTCCCTCCCTTGCATACAGTATATTTTAAAGAATGTTAGTAAGTTTCAAGGTAATGTGCCTGCACTCTGTGCAATAATCCTGTAAACAACAAACAGGCACGGGTATAATTGTAGTTATTATGTAGTTATTAATATTCATTTTATAGGTGTCAATGTAACCAAGTAAGGGTCTATGGGAAGTTGCTGAAAATATATACATTACGGTTATGGATAAAAGAATTGTAAAGTAACCCCCTCGTTGCCACTCGCAGAGTCGAGGTGGAATGAGCAGGCAATAAAGGGTTCTGTCTCCCCAATCCACCCCCGGGACAACCTGTTTGATTTTTTCTAATAAGTACCTTATTCAAATTTTTTTTAGTTCAGTGGATTAAACTAGTTCACTTTTTCCAGAATGAGAGTATCCAGACATGAGTTAACTGGGAATAGTTAATTGCTTTATAATCACACCCGACTATATTCCAGATTAATTTTCATGTGCAGACAAGCCCTAAGATTTTCACTTTTGAATCTGCTTTCAACCCTTCTTCTACCTGACCTAACCTCAGTGTGACGTCAATGGAAAGACTAAGGAAGCAGCAACACATGGTTTGGTATCCTTCACAAAACAAGAAGAAACAAACAAACAAACAAACAATGTTAATCCCACTTTTGATTACATGCATTTTATATTGTAAAAATAATATTGTTAGTGTCAAATTTTGCTAGCACCATTTGGGTTTATCACAAACCTAATCTCGGTTTTAGTGCTTAAATCACTAATAAAAATCATTTATCCAGCAGAGTATTGGAGGCAATAAAGCAATCCATTAAATAATCTCCAATAGCACCTCTCTAGGTTTAATATTTAATCTGTAAAATGGACATCATACTAAATTACTTATTAGTGCTCAGGATACTTGGATTAATTAGTCTATTGGACCAGGAAAAAAATCTATGTATTTGTTATTCATCATCATCATCAACTATATGCCTGACCTATGTTGCTAAATACTAATCTGTGAGAACAAGGCTCTTTATTCTTTGTACTCTGTAAGAATTCAATTATAAAACAGTACAGGAATAAATATTCAACAGCTATGATCATCCAAATGTGCTTTGCCAATTAAGTGTTATCCACTCTGCAAAAGACTTTCGTGTTTGCTGTCCTGAATTCTATCAGAGCTGCCCCCTGCTAGACAGAGACATGCTGCTTGCTCCATTAAAACACTTCCCGATTAAGCTAGTTTTCTATTTGATTAAAAAATAGGAAACAACAAATGTTACTTGGATGCTTATACACCAATATATTTCCAGACTTTGTTCAAAACAACCCCATTGATTTTAATGGGACTGCTTTCAGGACTAGGGACTGCATACAAACCAAGCAAGGCTTGGTTACTAGTGCATAAATACTATGTTAACTGTGCTGTACGGGAATCAGAGAAGACAAATACAATAAATGTTCACTCATTACTAGCTGGATCTGAAGTCACAAATACATCTTTAACAGTAAAATGTCTGATGGGCTCCCTCCTAACATCAGAGAAAGCAAACTAAGGGGCTTATAAGTGTATATTTCAGCGGCATCATTGGACATATTGACACAGTTTGTGAAGCTCTTTCTGTAGGACTCAATCTTTTTTATCTATCCCATTATATAAATTTCAGTTAGAACACCTTCCGCACTGGTTGTTGTCTCTCTTCCATTCTTCTTCCACTACTCACTGTGTGCACTGTCAGTCTTTCATTGTAATCTTATCCTTGCTGTTGTGCACTTAACTCTTTCTCCACAATGAGAAACTGTAACCTACTGACTTTACTGCTGTCTGATGGCTCAAAAGTTATTCCCAGGATGATTCTTTTTAAGAAAAACACTCAGCCTTGCTTCTGAAATATTACAATGCAGCACAAAAGGACCTGGCAATCAATTGTTGCAAATTTTGCGAGTAATAATCAAAGGGAAGCTTTCCCACTGCTCTAAAAATGTGACGCTTTAAAGGATTAATTGAGGCCTAAGTTGAGGCCTTGTCAGAAGCTTCAGAGAACATGGAAAGAATAGTTTGTTTTTTATTTTGTTTCTAAAGTTAAATTGATGATCTTTGTTTTAGATCTTTATTGTAAATCTCACATGAACCATTTTAAAGACATATATTATTGGAGTGAGGATTCTTGTTAGTGTTGTGGCTTATATGCATTCACTTGTGCCAGAATTGATGGGGAATCAAATTATATTGTCCATGAGACAGACTGTCACTTTTAAGGTGGCACATCATACACGCTTGCCGCCAACACAGAAAGGCAGGGACATCGCCTCACCTCCTCTCCACCTCACTTTGTCCTTTTTGGAAGTAGTTAATACTGCTAACCAAGAGTGCAAAGACTCAAACTGTAGCTGACTCCTGCATAGGAGGGGAGATTAGAGGGAAGTTTTTTTTCCACTTCCTTCCCTTTATGAACTCACAGTCTGATTATTTATGAAGTATCATGGTATTAGCTGCCAAAACAGTAGATTCACAATGCTCAGATTAAAGTCATTGTTTTCTGCAGTATTTGAGCACCTCACAATCCCCAGTGTCTTTATTCTCACTTCACCTTTGGAGGTGGACCTTTTTGATTTGGGCCTAAATGACTTGCCCAAGGTCACACAGGAAGTCTGTGGTAGAGCAAAGAATTGAACATGGGTCTACCAACCCCCATGCTAATGCCCTAACCGTGAGCCATCCTTCCTTTCACAGCAAACGGAATTATCAGGGCAAATGCAGACTACAAAGTTGTAGAATTGTTAGCAGAGTTTTGTGTACACTATCGTTTTTCCTCTAAAGTTTTCCACTGTTGCTACTACTGGTTCAACTCTGCTGGTGGCAACAACGGTAGGATCACTAGCACAGACAAAGCATTGAAACCCACAACATTTTAAGGGCCACATTGGGTAAATCTACTCTGCAAAGGATTAAATGATGCTATGCTTAAAATGCCAGTGACCAATCCCAATCCCATCTACAAGAGTAATCCAAGTACTGCTACCTCAAACTGAGCTGAACTGATAGGAGGAATGGAGGTAAATTTTTTGCCAAAAGGCATCATTTACACCATCTAAAAAGTTTACCTGCAATAACATGTTTATTTCTGCCCATTTCTTCAGTAACAGAAAGTAGCTGAACAATCTTTGATCTGCACTAAATAAATCAAAGCACAGAAATTGAAAATAAGACCCAGAGGGAAAATGTAGTGCAGATATGAAGCAGCAGAGAGTAATGACAGTTAGACAAGGGACAGAAACAAATTGCTTTAAGGAGTAATTGAGTCAACTTAATATTTTCATAGCAAGATGAGTTATCTAACTTGGAATGTAAAAAGGAGAATGTATCCTTTTTTGAGAGGAGTTGAACTCAGTGAGCCAGAATTCTACATCCTACCCTTTCATATATTAATTTCTGATTAACTCTACTAGAAAGCTAATTATTTTGAGTTATTAACACAAATCTTCCAGGGCTTGATTCAGCATCCATTGAAGGTCAATGGGAGTGGGTCCATTGGCTTGAATAAGCATTAAATCAGGCCTCAAAAAGACAAAACTTGGTTAAGTATTTACCTTTTTTTACTTTTGGTAATAATGAATAATGTTTTGTCAGACATAATGACTTCGCCACTCTGTCAGGATTGCTAATTCCAGATTTCCCAGGTGAAATCCTGGCCTTATTCAAGTCAATAAGAGTTTTGCTACTGACTTGAATGAGGCCAGGATTTCACCCCTAATTCTTAGTTTTAAATAAAACTGGAGCTTATCCATGACAGACAACCTAAATAGCAAATTATGTACAATAGATAGTTCTTCAAACTAACATTATAAGGCAGAGATATAGTACAATGTGTGCTTAACAACATTATCTGTCCTCATTTTCTGACAGAGCATGGAAACTAAGAACAACAATTCTTAAAAAAAAACAAAAACAAAAACAAAAAACAGAATCAGCAAATCCTATTTAAAGTGTATTATACGCTTTAGATTCAGCATTTCTTTTGGCTGTAAGTTAGAGTCTGTCAAGCTGATTTTGACATATTGATAATTACCTCGGAGATATTATATAAAAGTACTTTAAAACTTTCTGGATAACAACCTGACAAAACTATTACTTCTTTACATATCCTTCTCTAGACAGTGTAAATATTTAAAGTTATTGAAGATACCAATTTTATAATGAATATTGTACTCAGTATTTTAGTTAAAAATCAACCAGTGCGCTGTAAGTGAATGCAGAAATTTTAGTTGATTAATTTTTTTTAAAAATGACCTCTAATTGACAATCACAATTCATTATTAAAATTAATACTGGTAAGACTTGCATATCACTCATGAACATTTTATGCAGAAACCACTACCTGAGATAATTAATGCTTAATCACTTATCTCACATTACTCATAAATTTTTCATTGAGGTCACTTAAAATGAAAACTTTGTCTCTAAAATGTATCCTTCAAACAGAATCATGAGAAACATATGTGATAGATTTATATCTTTGCCTGCAGTCAAGTAATGCTGTTTAGAAACAAATATTTGATGCTGGTGTGGCAATCAAAATGATGGTGGAGCTCTGCAAGCCACAATGAGACTTGAAGTCTGAGACTCACAGCTTTGTTCCCAGGCTCCCAGGCTGGGAATGTTGTAGAGGGAACATGTACATCCCCAATAGGGTACTGGAAAAAAAAATCACTTGATGCTCTGTGGTAAAGCCAGTGTTTTTTACTCAAGGGCTACGAAGGGAGCAGCATCTGGCTCTCTTATCTGAAAGTTGGGGACATTTGGATTTTAAGAGAAGCTTGGAGAACTCCTCTTTTCTGGGAACTAGATTAAAGGGAAGTCAGAGTTCCAAATCAGTGAAGTAGTAACTGAATGATGCTTTCTCCTACTGAAAATGTTGCACACGCATATACAAAACTATGGAATTAATAAGGCATGCGCTTAACCTTACTTTTCAATTGCATTCCATCACTTCTCTTCTTAACTTTCTTTTTTTATATAGTGTCCAGTAAGATTATAAACTATTTGGTGCAGGAACCTGTCGTTCTATAAATGACCTGGCACACTGTTGGTGTTACCAAATACATTATTAATAAATTCTGTCACAGAAAAGCTACAAAACAGTGACAAAATTAGAAGATAAAATATAGGGCTAAGTACTGTTGGCCTTTCTCCTGTGTGTATTCCCAGAGGTCCCCAAGCAGTGTTCATACTGTCACCACCACATGGCAGCTCACCTGCTGCTGTGGAGAAGGGGTCTACGGAAGTCCCAACTCACGAAAAAGCTCTGACCAATGAAGCTTCTGATTGGAGGAGGTGACCAGCTCCACTAATTGGCTGGGATGCACTATGCAAGGTGGAGATATGCACAGGAATTTGTCTGAGGAACTAGGTGAATTCCTGGCTGCCAACTATAGACTCTGGCTATTTGCCTAACTCCTAAGCCCTGCCTCTCTTGTCCCAGACCCATGTCTCTACCTGATTACTGCTTTGTTCCAGGTTCCTGATCCTATGTCCTTCCACAGATGCTGTCCAGGGTTCTCACCTTTAGTTTGGCACCTGTCTCTGTCTCTGACCCAGGTATGGTTCTAAGCTACTGACTAATCATGAGACCTGACCACCCACACTCCAGTCACTACAAGTGCCTATGCTGTTAAGAATTGTGATGTTAATAGACAATTCTATTTTAAAATAATAGGCGGCATACTGCTGTCACAGAACTTGTTGAGAATTACTTGGTGAATTTTTAAAACTTACTGCGAGGCACTGTGAAATCTGGTTACATACTCCCTGAATAATTACTTGGTTGAAGTTTTAGGTAAAGTAAAGAGTTCCCCTTTTCCCCTTCCTTCAGAGATCAAGTTTTGTATGATGGAACTTTGAGAATAATGAGGAAAAAATGTGTCTGTGAAGTGTCTTTTATACTACCTCCTTTCAAGCAGCTCACAGCATATAGAGCTATATTAATGTCTCACAGCACAGTGGCTATTTAATAATGAAAATATTGATTATACAATCAGAGCATGACATTTGAAATAGCATCTTAATTTCATTCCCAAAAAGAGTAAGGTGAACATCCTCTGGCATGTTTATAAGTTTTCAAATGAACCAATTATCTATGAGTTAACCCCATGGCTCTGAGAATTTATAGATCAGGATCATGCTCTATCAGATGAAAGTTTGTCGCTTTACAGACACAAAAACATATTATATATATATATATATATATATATATATATATATATATACACATATATATATATATATAGTTAGTTAGATTTTCTGAAAATAGTCATGGAGACAAATCCCCAGAAGGGAATTTTGAGTTCCTTAGGATGAAGTCCCCTGAATTACACTGAGATTTCGTAAAAATTAGCAAGCTTCCTTCTTTTAAGTGTCCTAAGAGTCTCTATAAATTACTGTGACATTTGAAAAGAAAATACTTTTCTTGTAAAATTAGACTTAGACAGCTAAAATATAGCTGTCCGTGTGTATTATACCTTAAAGCTTGGAACCAAAATGTTGTTTGAGCACGCATTTCCAAGCTATATTCTTTTGCAGTGACAGATACAGAGCAGCTACTGGATTTTTGTGTCAATATACCTTTCCTTTGAGCTTTATGTATTTTCTTCTTTTGAGAAATCTTCTACCTAGGGGCAATTTGGAAACTAATATGGATAGTTCAAGTTATGCCTATTGTGTATTAATCATTTTTGTTGGGGCCTAAAGTTTTTTAGTCATAGATAAATACTCATATAGATTTCCTGACTTGAATGGACACAAAAGGCCAACTTGCCTCTTCCTGTGATAATGATGAATGAGGTATTTAATAAGGGGAAATAACATTCTACAAGATTTCCCTAAGAGTTCTTCCCTGCTGGCACCAATGCAGGAGGGAAAGTGGATTTTCCCACCATCATGGAATAAACCATGAGGCTAGTCCCACCAAGCTTAGTGAAGCTTCAAGAATCTCTGTGGATCCTATGAAATCCATAGGATTCCAAGACTCCCTGCATGGTAGCCCTTTGCCTCCACACCGACTCCTCAGGACATGAAACGCTCAGCTGGACAGACAGACAGGTTAGGGTCTGCATGGTTGTTAGTTAAGTTGAGCCGTGGACTGCCTCTGAGACTCTACCCTTAATGAGACATCCTGCCATGGAGGGGCTGTGCTGTGCCACTGAAAAATTCTGAAGTGATAAAAGAGCTTGCTATGAAAAATAAAGACAGTGACCATGTGCCTGTTTGGACATAGTGGGGTATTTAGAGTAGAGTTGTGGAAAGTATTAAAGAAGAATGCTGTGACTAGGAGGGTTTTTAACCTTTATACTGTATTTTATTCAGTCTTCTTGAGTGTTAAGTCCTTTTATTTAAGGTTCAACCCTTGAAAGGGGACTGTGTAGCTCCACCTTGTACAATGACTCACCAGTCTTTGGAAAGATGAATGTTATACCAGTATCCCTTGCCTACACCATAATTTATTGGGTAAATAGAAAGCATGGACAAAATATAGTTCCTCTACCAGACATGGGCTATGTTTCCTGCAGGATTTTCCCTCACCGCTTAGCCCCTCGCCTTGATCCAGGCATTTCCACAGAAGCCTTTGACTCCCTGACATTCTCACTCCTTCTACCATCCACCTAGGAGTCAACTAATATCTGGATTATTTCCCTTGTTTCAGGCCCTAATACAGGAACCTACCTGGTGTTCTGGACCACAACTGAACTCTTGCTGGCATTTACTAAGGCCAGGTGGTACTTCAAGTTATCACTTGATACCTAACCCCACAGTCTCAGCTAGGAGGAAATTGACAGTGAATGAATTTGTTGGCTCTCTAGCCAGGTCCTTAGCTGCCTGTGTTGCTTCTGCTCTGCAGGTGAGGCCTGTGCTTCAAGATGGCCCAGGTGCTGCACAGAGAGCTTAAAGAGGCCTTGAGGAGAAGGTGATTGGAGGAAGCCCAATAAAATTGGAGGAGGAGGAGTGGCAGGCTTCTTTAGGATCACTGCTAGTTTTTGGAGTAGGAGAGTACGAGGCCTCTTTAGTACGGATTGCTGAGCAGCCAGAGGGATCTTTGGTAGTAGCTGTTAGGGGAATAGAAGCAGGGATAGCTGGCTGTAGCCTTTATTGACAATCCCTTTTAAACTCCAGTATTAGACAAAAGTCTAAGCACGGCTATTCCAGTATTTAAAACAGGAGGGCTAACCCCACCATGTGGGCTAGCATTTGTTTCTTATATACTGCTCAAGTCTCCAGCAATTACATTTTATCAGATGCACCTTTATTAAAAGTCTTGTCACATAGAAAACCCCATTTAATACAACTGCCACATAAATTGCAATGGTTGGGGGAGGGGAAGTGTCCAGCACCAACATTTCAAATTCTTTCATACTCGCATATCCATATGAAATCCTGAAGAAGAGTAGAGGTGGCCAGCTTCAGTTGAGGGTCAGGAAACAATGACCTCCAGGAAGCTAGAACCTCCAGCCATCTGCCAGGCTCTATGTATAAGAAGTTATTCATATGCCCACTAAAGATCGTTAATGAGTTGAACCCTTTATGTCCATCTTGGGAAGTGTCACCCCCATACTACTGAGGGACTCTTCACATGATAAGTTTAAAAACTATCCAAGTGACCTAACACTTATGTGACCTGTGTTTGCCTTAAGGAAGTCTCTAACATATCACCTGGGCTACCAACAGTCATCTTGTCATGTCCTCTGGTCTCTCAGATATTTTGTCCAAACTCAGCAGTTATTTTTTCAAAACATCAGAAGAGACACAAACTCAGCAGATTAATTTACTTACGCTAATTTAGTCTAAATCTAAAGACTAATTTAGCTAAACTAAATATTTTTCAGGCCTAAACAGTTTTTGTTCATTTCAGCTTTAAACCGTAAGCATTTTTTTTTTAAACCTAGTACCTATCAGGTATTAGTCTTTTATATCCAGTTCTTATAATAAATTAGTTACAAGGTAGGTGGGGTAGAAGCATCCAAGGTTGCTTCAGTTCTGCAGGCAACCATGAAGGACTGTGGACTGGTGACTGCAAGTAATCCAGACATTAGATTGGCAAATGGAGGACAAACGGGGAACCCACTAGCAAAGCTGGAGCATGGATTGGTGGCTGTTGAAACTGCTGGGGAGGGAAGTAGCTGTGAAGGCAGCTCTTCTACTAGTTGCTGATATCAGGAGGGGACAACACCACTAACAGTTCAACATAGCCCAGGCAGATACCAGTCTAGTAGAGACATTAATGGTGTGTGCTGCCAATAGCAACAGAGGGATGGAATATGGAGCCAGCTACGTGAGGCAGCAGAAACAATGCCCCAAACATGAGGGGAGGAGGTGTTGATAAAGGGTCAGAACTCAGCTGCTCCTGATATGGAGCAGATGGAACAAACTCTCTTGGACAGACATGGTAGGGTTGTCCCTATTGGGACTCCCAGTACGCAATTCTGAGGCTGGTGAATGATGTGGAAGTACAGGAAATATAGAACGGGGGAGGATGCTGGTACAATCTCAGCCTGGATCTTTGGTGGGACTGAGAAGCAAAAGAGAGGTCTAGTGGCCTCTCCTTTGCGAGCCCTACAGCTGTAGGAACCAGAAAAGATACTGAGGTAGGGTGGGGGTGGATTATGTGGGAGCAGAGATTGAGGGAGAAACTTCCACCTCAGAGCACTACTGCTTTATCCTCTGTCACTTTTTATCCTTTAAGGGGAGATGGCTATGCAGCAGGTGGCTTGACGTGACCAAGGGAGAATCAGATGAGGAAGGAGAGTACAGCAGACTTGGAAGAAGTCGTCAAACTCTGCTATTCTGCATTGCTTACCAAGAATCTCTGGAGGGTCTGGCCAAACCAATGCAGACATTGATAGGAAGTGCAGCGGTCCCAGTTAGCATGGGCACAGCAGATATTTTACCCAAACAAGAAACTCAGCAAGAGACCAGTGAGAGGAGCAGAACCTGCTGGATGCACAGCTATCCAGGAAGGAAAAGCAAGTGCCCTCTGATTTAGATACTGGACCAGTGTTGGCTTGCAAAATAACCTTTTGTCTCTTACGTTGCCACTGTGGGAACCAGCTAGCAAGGTTGAAAGAAATGGATCTGTGCTTTCAGCCAGATTAGTAAGTCATCTGATGAGTATACACAATGATGCAGAATAGTGAGGGACTGGCAGCAGGTAGTAGTAATTTCCTTAATACAACTGAGTTTTAAGAAGATCACCATTGTATTCTGTAATCAAGTGCTCTTTGAGCTGATCTTGGACTGGCTAACCCAGACAGGTGACTATGTTGGGCTCAGGTGAGAAAATCCTGAGTTGACTAGTGATTTGGACAGGATGCTTGTCCAGCTCCTTGGTACAACCACCAGATTTTGCAATTGCCCAGCTCTTTCATGATAGCAAAAGAATGTGGGTATGTTCATTATTTTTGGACTGCCCCACATTTGTCATATCTGGGCCTTCTGATAATTTTTCTGTGTCTTGTCATCTGGTACAATGTTACTGCCAGGGGAAGATTGATTATTTAGGAGCCATGTGTGCATGTTACACCAGATGTGCACAATGGTGGTACAGGGAGAAGGCATGTGCCATGGGAGCACACGAAGGAGGGGAGGATGCTGGTAGTGGGAAAAAGAGAGGGGAATGGCAGTATGGAAGTCCATTGGTTACAAGATGTGGCATTGAAAATGAGAGTAGGAAGGGAAGAGGAACAGTGCTACTGTGATGGCACAGTGCCCTGTAGCTGTTAGAGGAGGTAGAGAAGAACTTGACAAAGATGCTGTCCTTCTTGAAGTAGGTGGAGATGCATAGACAAAGGTGGTAGGGGGTAGGTGCTGGAAATTGCAGAAAGTGCCACAACAGCAGAAGCTGAGACAGCAGAAGAAAAAGCGAGCATGTAAGGGTGACCCTGCCACCGGAGTAGAAAAGTCTTAGGGTCTGGCACGGTTGGTCAAAGAATGAGGAGGGGAAAAGGGTTGCAGGCTTTGAGATTTCCGGTATGGTTGAGAACAAGATTCCTAAAGTCTCATATCTTTTGGTAAGGGAGGTGGAGACTGAAAAGGAAGGGATGGACCTCTCTCCATGTCTAATGACTGCTATAGTTGGGCCGGGGGGAGAGGGAGAGGCATCTGCATCACAGGATTCTGACCTACTCAGGTGGCCCTTCAGTCCTCTGTAGCTTCTGCCCCTTCTTATTCTCCCTCTTCAAATCTAACTTTGGGCAATAGGTTTGCTCCTTTCAAGCCAAGGAGGGAGCTAAGGTGGCTATGGCTGCCAATGGTGCAAAGATTCTAACCATGACGACACATCAACAGGTCAAATCCAGAGTTCAGGGGCATGAACTGGACGGTGATGAGATCAGTAAAAGCCTTCAAGCTGAATCAGCTCTAGGCAAGGCCTTACCACTGACGGAGGAGGGCATGATTTCCTTCTCTCTCTCTGGCCTCCTGCTTTTGCTTGGGATGGGAGATGGGCCAGAGGTATCAGGTCCCTCTGGCTCAAAACAGTCCTTGTAGAAGATTTCTTCAGGTTACGTCTAGATTGTCTACCTCACAAGATCAGTCAGTGATGACCAATCGTGTGAGGTAGACAGACAGGTAGGAGTCCTGCTGTAGGTACGGACCATGAATTAGGGTTTGAAGAACCACCATGTTTTACCAAGACTGGACCCCTGGCTGTGCAGGGGAGCACAGGAGGATGTAGAAAGAAAGAAAAAAAGGGGAAAGAAAGGGAAGTGAAGAGGTAAGGAAAACGTAGTCCTTTACCAGTGGCATACATGTCTCTGAATTCTGGTATAAACCTATTTCATGTATTGGGGTAGCTCCAACAGTTTTTAACTCTGTCCTAATATTTTCTTTGATGGGGACAGAGGTGCCTTATGATTATAGATGTCTCCCCATACTGAAACCCAGCTGAGGGGATAATGGTTTTACTTTGCTTGTATGTGTGGTGAATAGTTCTGCATTCCTTAAGTTTGTGTTGCTCATTCTGTTTTGTAATAACTTTGTGAACCTATGGGAGTTTTGGCACTGTTGTGTGTAAGTGCCTTTGTGAATAAATGTAACAAATTCTAATAAAAGAACTTAGCTAAGAACCAGATGATTGGCCACAGGAGGGGTTGCCCTCCCAACGCCTCTTTAAAAGGCCAGGTACCTCCTGTCAGACTCTTCTGTCCCTGATGTCTTCTGTTTAATTCAGTGGGTCTCAGAGTAGGGGAAGAATTTGCTGGCATAGATGGCTAGGGGCCTGGCCTTGTGTAAGCTGATTTATCAACTGCAGCCATCTGAGATAATGATAACTCTAGTATAGATAGTGTGGCTACCAAGCTGCTGATTGCATTGAAAAGGCTGTCTCACTCCACCTGGGACCAAAAACTGTATCTGTACTTTGTTTCAGAGACTATAATTAGAAAGTACTGAGTGATACTGCAGTAAGGATATTAATTAATAAAGCTATTTTTGCTAAATAACTCAGTAAACATATGCTGGATATACTTACATTCCCATGAGGAAATGTAAAACACTGTTTAAGACAGTGAAATTACCATAATTGACAGAACACAGATGCTCTTTAATAATCGAGTAGATTGCACCCTCACTGAAAATTGCACTGAAAATGCTCATTAATTCTATTTTAAGGCATAGTGTCTTATAGACCTATAGATCAGATAATTAGTATTGAAAGCCAGGTAAGCAGAATGGTTAACCATTCAAATTCTCATAACTGCTAGAGCAGACACAACAGCTGAAGGTTTGACAACAAAGTGACTGTCTTCCACTCATCAAGAAATTATGTAGTCAAAAGGGTGGAGGCAAAACTAAGTTCTCATGTGTTTCTGAAGGATTTTTAGCTTTTTCCTCTCAGAGGAGATCAGTTATTTAAGTAGACTAATTACCATAATACAACAATAGTGCCACCCCCACACATTCAAAAAGTCAGGCTCCCCTTGAAACTCATGTCGTGCTTAAAAAGAAAATGAGATTTTGACAAATATGTTTTGAGTTGTTTCATTCTCCTTCTGGTTTTTGAGCCTTTGCAGACATGAGACCCAACATTTTTCCCACAACCATGAGGCCTAGAAACTTAAGTTTTACTTCATTTTTTTTAAAATGTGGAGGTTCTCCCATAACATGACTAGTAGTTGGAGCTTTAGGACAAAACCCCAAATATTGGGAGATGATTTTATTGAGTGAGTGCTTGCAACTGCTATAATCCCCCAAATATCACAACACACCAAAAACACATTATCTAGCATTAAGATTGTTGGGGTTTTCATTTGAACTATGTAGTCACCTAAAAAAAAAAAGTGTTGATGGGATGGGGGGGGGGGAGGGGAATATGCAAATGAAGGTTGCTTTAATATACAAACACCACACTGTCCAAATGGACTATGGCCCATTTTCCAACAATAGTTGGGCACCTAACTCCCATTGAGGAACTGGGCTGCTCAGATTACCCATCTCCACAAGAAACTTCCTTGCCTCTTAGTATATACCAAGTGCAATAGCACACAGTACATTTTCCTCTAAATAATGTTCAAATGTACATCCTCAACTATAGTTTCATACTTCCCCCCCATGTAGAAATAAGACTTTGCTAGTACACAGGTACAGAATGTGGATGAAATCTGGACCAACTGAAGTCAAACGGAGATTTGTCTTTCAATTCAAGTGATCAGGATTTCACCTTGGGTGTTCATCTAGCAGTGGTCAGAATAAAGCTTGTATGCATTTGGGTGTCATTTAATATAATTTTGCATTTATATTGTGGAGAGGGAGGAGGGTAACCTGGAAGTCTTGCAGTCAGTGGGGCTTTTTCCCTTCTGGCAGCCCTTCAAACTGCCTGGAATCTCACCTCAAGTTGACTTCTATGTTAAATATCAACAACCAAAACTTACCTAGAATTTTTGTTGATGTGTGAGCTGGAACAGAATACAGCTTCTTCTCTTAGAGTTTTCTTGACTCTTCTGTACCAACAGGGAGAAACGGTGAAAATGTTATTTTATTGAGTAAATCAATCAGTTATGATTCTGAATCACACGGGAGATCTGTTGAGTAAGAAAGTAATTTCTTTTTTTTTTCCTAAACCTGTCACTCATGAATGCTAGATTTTATTTTATTTTGTAAGAAATGTTGCCAATGGATCTCTCAAGTTCCATGAAGTGGAGCTACTTGAATTGACAGCACCTGAACATTTTTCCCCTTTAATGAGGCCAGGGGATTCCTGAATTCATTATAGATAGAGCTACAAGTAGTTTTTCCCATCAATTGTTTGAAAAAAAGATTGCATTTTCAATTAAGTACTTTCTTGTGAAAAATGTTGATGTTTCATTGGAAAGCTAGATACTGGAAAACCAAACACTGACTCAAAAGCAACATATTTTGATTTGGAAAAAGGTGCCACAGTGCCTCATGGGAGTAGTAATTCTGTTGCCCCATATCCCTATTTGCTTCTGTGGGAGAGGCTCTTGGGCCAGACTTCAACCTCCATGATTCACCCTAGCCAAGGAATCCCATGATACACTATTTGCCCTGTTCAAGAGGTAAGACTGTGGTGCTTCATGGGAGACAGTCTGACCAGCTCTAATTAAAATGAAACCCTGTCCCATTTGACCGAGACCTCCCGAGTACTCAAGAATTTAGTTTTAGCTGACATTTTATGTATTACAAAATGAGAGTTTAATGCTTCCTATCGATAACAGATGGCTCTCTCTCTGTCCTGTGTGCATCACCAAGATGTATTAGAAATGTATTAAAGTGTACAACTCATGGTTTATCTATTCAGAGTCAGCAGGAAATTCTTAATGTTTTTCATACAATAATGTCTGAAACCTCTTTCTATATTTGTAATTAATGAAAATTGTCCTTGTGATACAATCTCATTCTGAAAACAAGTTGATGGAATTTCAGATGGTAGTTCCTAGGTTTTTCCAAAAGATAATTAAGAGGAAATTAAATAATGTGGAACTATGAGTGGACACCACTAAAATACCCAATTATATTCAATTTTCAAACAGACTTTTACATTTTTCACTGTTACTAAATTAGCCAGCCTCACCCTAACCATTAGCAAAAAGTACTTAAAATTATACCAGTAATTATCCATCTTAAACAGGAAAATGGTCAAAAAGCTGCTATTTTAGTGTAGCCAGAATTTAGCTTCTTACTCCAGGGAGTTTCAGAGCTAAAGATGTTCCAAAATTGGTGACAAGATTTTTTTTTCACCATTTTTAAACAAGGAAAACATATTTCCCCTGAACATTTTCCTCAGACTCCAAATTAGCTGAGCTGTCTGGTTCAAGCTTTCTAAACACTTTCAACTTCAGGCAAAAGCCAAGCCCAGACAGTTTGATCCTGAAGTGTGAATTTTGGAAAGTTACAAGCAACTGAAAATTAAATTTTTGCGGCCTTGGTTACAGTGATCACTGCTGCCACTTCTAACATTAATCATATTGTGATATGCCAATATGGAGTTAAGCACACTGTTCCAGTAAGCTGCTATTCCCCCAACTATCTCACCGGTTGAAGGATATTTGAGAAGATCTGTTTTAGTATGCTGGTGTTTTCTACTCAAATGAATAACATTTCTGAAGACAAACAATTAGCTATAGTTGTCTGTCATAGATATTACTAGGTATTCTGCAGCATCCTTTTTTAACATCCCATTCTTCACATGCCATAGCCTTCCTTGGGCAACATTTCATTGAATTTTTTCTTCAAAAACAGAATATCCCTTAAGAGACTCAAAATCAAATTTGGATAAACGTACATTTGTGAACAACTTAAACTTTCAACCTGATCCTGAGGCAACTGCCTGCTCTCTGAGGTCTCCAAAACAGTGCATTGTGGAGTATTCAGTAACCACATACTGACTGCTGTGTATTGAAGAACGACAAAAACAAACAACTTTTAATCAAACAAAAGTTTCCAAGGGTATCAGTGATCAAGACAGTCAATATCAACTTTAAATTCGCACCTCCTCAATGCTCATCTAGAACTCAAAGAGTCAAATCCTACCCTGACCTACATGCCACTCATCTTTGATTTCAGAGAATGTATGTTGTTAGGGAAGGATTTCATCCCAGGTACAGAGTATTCCAGGATTTCTAAATAGCTTTCAACAACCTCAGGCTCTGCTAGTCAGCTGGAGCACAGCCGATACATAGGGTCAAATTCAGAAAGGACTTCAGTGTTAGTTGTATGCTGTTAAATGGGTATGAGTTTCAGTGGGAGTGTGAAAGTAACTTACACTTAGAAGCAAAGGGACAAAATTACATCAAGTTAAAGGGCCAACAGGTTGGTGTTTTAAAAAAAAAAAAAAAAAAAAAAAAAAAAAAAAAGTTGCTTTTTCTGCATATATATTTGTATAACTTTCATTTAGCATGCAAGTTAGCCTTTATAAATTTATGCCTACATAATTTAGACCAGCTTTCTATCGCTAATTTATGCCACTTCTGAACTTGGCCCAGAGTCTCCATCTGGCCCATGTGCCTCCATTACAGTTGATGGTTCACAATATTTTGCAAAGGTAACTAAACTAAACCCCATTTATTTCAGTGATTTGAGAGGTTTCCAAATTAGCTGGGGGACATGGCCGAACTTTTTACAAATACTAAATTTGTTTTGGTGGTGGTTGTAGACCCACTGGAGAATTTCAGATTTGAAAACACACAGTTCTGTTTGGTAACGTGCCACATGTCAAGACAACATAATCTGTGGACACTTCAGTAAAGTAAATGAACACATTTCATGTAAAACCAACAAGAGATCTGTGGCACTTTAAAGACTAACACATTTAATATTTATATTATTTGTTAGTCTTTAAAGTGCCACAGATCTCTTGCTGTTTTTGCTGTATACAGACTAACACGGCTACCCCCCGGAACATTTCATGTACTGTTTCCTGTTTTCAGTTAATTTGTCAAAATACTCAAGTACAAAGTAGTACTATTTTTCTTTGTAGTTTGGCAATTGATTTCCAAATATCCAAGGCTGTCAGAATAGCCTTATTTTAGTGTACCTGGATATTATAAATTGTTTAAGTGAAAATTAGACAATGTATTATCTGCATCAACTAGCTAGAATTCTATGACCTTATCTAGTCTTACCTCAAAAACTTGTAGATCAGGTGCCCCAGATACCGCCCCCCACCCCAAAGCAATCTCTTCCAATTATCTTTCTGTCACAGTGCTACATTTAGCTGTTTTGTTTTTTACTTTAGCCCATTGCTCCCAGTTGGTGTCCAATGTAAATGGAAATGGAGGAATTTTCTGCTAAAACGTTTGATGCGTAACCGTGGATTGTGGTCTCAGCCTCCTAATTAAATCAGAATAGGAAACATCCAGAATAGGAACAGTGTTCAGTGAGCTCTCCCTTTCTCTAGGACTTCTGCATATTATCCTGGCTGGAGCTGAATAGGAGAAGAAATGGCTTATTCAGCTTGAACCTGAGGCTTCAACCATGAAGGGTGGTTGATGCAAAAACCCGAAGATATTTTGTATATTTTTATTAGAATTGTTGGGACACATTTTAGTTCTGTGCATACAAGGTTCTCATTGTTCACATACTTCTCCACACTAAGGTTAATTTATTATTAGCAGCATATTGTTTATATGTTGAATAATAAAATATGGCTAGACATGGAGCCAAAGCAGAGATTCATCACTTTATTCCTCCTTTTGTGTAAAATAAACAAATCAGGCCACTGTTGTAGCCTGATTTCTTCCATGCTGAACAGCTGGAGAGAGATCTTTAAGCAAGTTTTAAAAAGATTTGCATAAAGCTAAGTAATGCATTGAAACTGGAATTAGAATACAAGAAAAACATTTTATCTTTTTTACATGGTGCAAAATAAAGATTTAGCCCTTTTACAATTCTACATGTTATCACATTTGGAACCTATTACTAACAATGTGGAAAGGGCCTATGGGTCTTTAGTGTCCCTTTGTGACAATGGTGTGCTTCACAGACTTAAAAGAAAAGAAAAAACAAACAAGAATTCCCTAGTATATCCTTTCTCATGGAAGCAAAATTACCTGCTTGAATTCACTGAGGAATTCTTTTGCAACAAGATGCAAAAGACTGTTATTTTAGCAGAGATTCAGCAGAGGCTGCTGAAATTGGGAAATTCTCAATCTATTCTTTAAAGTGCATGTAGCTCCCATGACAAGGTGAGTGAAACTATAATACCGAGTACAGAAAAAATGGTATGTTCCACAACCATTTCAATAAGACATTTTTAAAACAAAAAAGATCCATTAGCTTTAGTCAACACATTGTTACAAACAATTAGCTTCAAAGCAAAAATTAAAATTGAATTATGCACAGACTTGTATACTAGACTACCCCCACTAACAGCCTACAGGGGCATACAGCACAGAAACAATGTCAATGATCTGATCTAAAGTGATAATCTCCCTTTGATACTTCCTGGTTCACTGGATACACTTTAGACTGAAAGATCGAAAATAAAGCCAAATAAATTTAAAAAAAAAAAAAAAAAAACACGGTATTTGTTGTGTCAGGGTGTCACATTCTGGATCCTTTTCAGAGAACCAAGAACCATTGAGGTGATTTCACAGAGAAAGAAACTTTGAAAAAAAGAGAGGAGTTAAATGTGGAGCTGAGCAGATACAAAAAAAACCCATTAGCCTCAAGTGGTTGCTACTTTCACATAAGTTTTGCCCTGCCTTTTGCCCTGCAGAAATCAGCAAGTGATAAAAGAAAAGATACCAAAACAATCATTTTCCATTTATATTGTACCACCTTTTCTGACATTTTAAAGCTACAGCCTTAGTGCTTGGAGCTGTACCACTAGTATCAAAGCTAGTCACAGTTCCTTCTCTGTTCCCCCTTCTACTCCCAAGGGGTAATAATTTACTACTGTGAATCTTGGCAGCTGCACTAGCTAACCCATTGGACTGGGCCCATTCCTCATCCAGCCCCCATCCACCTGTGCAGCAAGCAAACCTAATTCTTCCACCACTGCTCTTCCCCCTATGCCTACAGCTGATCTACTTTAAGGCTGTGCAGGTGAATTTGTGAGAGAGGAAGATGGACTGGGTCTTTATTCTCCCTTTACCATTCCAGGGTTGTCCACAAACAGCAAGGAAAATTAATGCAAATAAACTGAATTACTAAGAGGTAGCAGGGAATGATTCCCTCTCAGGGCACATCAGGATCTCACCCTCAAGAAGAGACCTTCTAACAGAAGTTATCTGGGAAGTTCCTACCTTCAAGCAGCCCTTTCCTCAGGAGTTGAAGATCTTTTCTCTTCCTTAGTTTATCAACAAGAGAGTTGGTCTGCTCCCATTTGAAGCTCTTCCTCCAGCCTGTGCATGCCTTTCAGATGTGCTGGGGTGGAGCTGGCTGAACACAAGGCAACTTCTTAACCTTCTTAACCCTTTGCTGTCCAGTATAGGGTTGGCATATCCCATCACACACCCACATTAGCATTTTGCTACTAAGGAAATGGGCAGAATAACCTTACACATAATACCAGAGTTGGGCTTTCTTAAACAAATTTCCATGAAAGGAACAGTGCCCTGCTCTCTAAAAGGTAAATTACAATGATCATGTGACCTTGCAGGCTTATTAAAAGAACTTATTTTCTGACAACATTCTATAATGAACATCAAGGAGAATAGTGGAATCTCTCAGTGAGATAGCAGCAGGCTCCATGGAGATATTAACTCCAACTATGACAGCTGTATCATTTTGAATAAGTTCTCCTTAATGCTCATTTTAAATTTTCTTGAAATATTATGACAAAGTGGATTATATTTTTACTTTATAAAATGTATTGCTTCCCTTTCCAACAACTCTGCTGATTCTCTGCAATACCTTCCCTTCCCTTTTCTGGCAACTGACTATAGCCAAGTATAGGTTCACCTGCTTTTGGTACTAAACCTAAAGTGCTACTGGAAACTGTCCCCATGAACCCTTCTGTGTTCCTGCAAATTAGGCCTTGTCTATATGGGAAAGTGTTTTTCTGGTACAACCTAAAATGTGAATTTAAACTGATATATTTACCCTGGTATAATCCCTCCACACCCCAAGTGTGATTCACAGTCCTTGGTTGAGGGAAGGAGAAGAACTGGGTTCCTTGGGAGGTTGTGGGAAGATAAATAGAAAAGTAAATTGAGAAGGGGGGGGGAAGAGAGAGACTGAGGTAAAATTAAGGAGATCTTTCAATTTTGATTGGAAAAAATGCCCTGAAGCAGGTGATGGAGGAAGGAGAGATGGGGTGGCCAGACAGCTGAAAAAAATGTCAGGAAAAAGGTTGTGAAGAAGCCAGGGAAAACAGAAGGGGAGAAAAGGAGGCAGAAAACTGAAGGGAGGGGGCTAGAAAATTGGAGAAGGCACAGTGAGACAGGGGTTGGAGCATGAGGGGAAGATACCAGCACATTAGGAGAAAAGGGAACAAGTAGGAAGAGGGAGAGGGAAAACACTGTAGATGAATAACTGAAGAGTCTAGAAGCTAGATTCTGACCTACACCTCTCCAAGTCAGTAATGGTGCTATATAGTAGAATTTTGTTTTTTTCAGGGGAGCATGGGGGAGAGGGACAAGAGGGGCTGGTCAAATGGGGAAGGAGAAAAACCAGTCTCATGTTTCAGAGAAACAATCCTGTGATTGAAAATTCAGGACATGACTGTGTGATTAAGCTACAAGTACACACTGAGATCATTGTGAAGCTGCACTTCCACAGCAAGAGTTCCTGGAAACATTGTGCTTTAGCAGTACAACACATCTCTCTCCGTTCCTGGAAAAGCAAGAGAAGCAAGGCTGCTCCACCATCCTATTGTAGAGTTCAGCATGTACTCTGCCATCACACCAACTCTGGTGAGCAGTGCAAACAAACAGAGGAACCATAGTTCCACCCCTCAATACAGAGCCAGGGACTTGAGAGGTGGCTTTGAGCAGTTCTTGCACTCATAGGAGTCCCTCTTCCCATTTCCCATTCATCTTATTCCTTCAAAATATTCCTTCAAGTTAACACAACATACAACCATATGGCACATACACATTAACTGTGTAGTCATGCTGATATCAGTTAAAACAAATCAGCAGTGAAACGGTTACTTATGTTGGCCAGTTCACTTGTCAGAATTAGTCTTCAGTGTTATCACTGAAATTAATAGCACAGTTCATATTTCAGTCTGCAGGTCTGAAAATGGAGGCTGGCAACACTGACCAGATACAGCTAAGAGCATGTTTTTGGTTTTGGGTATTTGGTTGCTTGCTTGGTTTTTTTTTTATATATAAACAGGTTACTTTAATTCTTCAGATAACATCAAGAACACCTAAAATCCATGATGAACCCTGAACCAGCAGAATGTGCAAAAACAAACTCTGCACCCAGGGATTTCTAGTGCTCCAGGATATGTACCATAACACAGTGGAGTCCTCTCAGATAAATAGCAACTAATAGAATAGATGTCTTTGTAAAATGAGATTATGCATTTGACAATTTTCTACTGTGTATTCATTTTTCACATAGCAATTATTTGCCACTATAAAAATGAGAATTACAGAAAAGTGGTTTTAAATTGCACTGCATGGAACAAAATGCTAATTTCAAGCGATAAACACATGCAAGAATTGTAAATAAATTAGTTTTATCTGTGAAATAAAATGTGTGTCAATTTTTTGTCTCTTACATTGCTGTCTATGGAAAAGAGGCCACAACTGATGTGTGCAAACCCTGGTCTTTTCTTTTCTTTCTTTCTGGAATGATTATTTGAGAAGAATAGGCAAAATGAAGTATGGAATACAATTAAGTATGGGTCCTTGAGGTGCAATCACTGAAAAATTCAGATGAATCAAAGTGAGTGAACAAAATGCTACATAAAGAATAAACATGAAAAACAGTGTTTGGCTCTGTATACGACTGTCACATAAGAGCTTCAGACACTTAGTTCAGAAATGTCTAGGGCCCAGAGATACCTGCAGTATAATCAGCCATCTTAATTATGTATGCTATAGGGTTAGCAGGCTGCTAGGAACAATAGCTCTATGGCTCCTTTCAGAAGTTAAGTAGGAGAACTGAAGGTGTGTTCCTACCAGCTGTCAGACTAGTTTTAGGTGTTGCTCTCTCTCCCTTCTCTTATGGGAGAGTAGAGAAAACGGAAGGGCTCCTGACCATTCACCTAAGTGTTCCATGTAGTACTCAAAGCTCTAGCAGCTTTAGTTTCCTAAATGTACAAATTATGTTAAATGTGCTATATAATTGCAGATATGTGACAAGGATTGCAAGTGTGAGAATAACATTGAATAAAGAAAATGGGCCATTCTATTCTGAAAATCAGCAGGGTCAAGATTGGATGGTTAGGCCCAAGATAAACAGAGTGCTGAAGGATTTATTGTAGAGGTTTGTTATCCTGGATCTGATGTGAAAAGCTTTAATCAAACATCTGGGACTCCAGTGAGGAACCCAATAGGAGTTGACAACATGGATCTGACCCAACACATTGAAGTAATTGCAATGAAGTTAAGATTGCAAACACTTAATATACTGTCACATTGTTATAGCAAATCCTTCCTTTGAACCAGACATGTCTTTCTAGTTATTACTTCAGATATATGGCAATTTTTATATTATCCCCAACTAAAAAAAAATCAATGAGTATAAAGTATGGCCTTGTTAAATCACTCTGTTTCCCAAGACATTGCACACCATACACTTAAGTGGTATTTGGTGAATTTAAAAATGTGGTAAATATAAAGACCTTTTAACCTTCAGGAGAAACTTTAAATATCAGTACAAAAGACACAGAAGATGAACCATTAAGTGAGTCAATATAATGCTTGTTCTAAGACCAAATTGTAAGAGATTTGTTACAATTACGGTGCTAAAATTCTAAGTGAAATTGGCTAGAACTACTGAGGAAATCATCATAGAGAACTTTCATGAGGCAAAAGGAGGATAAAACAAAATCTTTGTTTGTGTAAATCAGTTTTTTATAGAAGATATTATTAAACCAATGTAGTAACACCGTGTTATTAAGTCATTTTGGCTGGCACTACAGTGAAGTTACTTATGGGCAATTGAGGATTTTATTTTAGTTTGAGGGTACATGATTTCTAGATGTAAGGCACTTCCTTCACGTATATGAGTAAATGATATTGCCCTTCAGGCCTGGGCAAGGGATGATAAGGGATCTATTACCGCAGCAATAGGGAACACTTCTTTAGCTGAAAGGGTGGAAGCCTGTTTTTTGGAGCTAAAGGACTTGGGTTTAGTCCAGTCTTTCTATGTGGAAGTGGTTGATTTATAGAATAGTGTTTGTTGTCTGTGAACACAGGTTTTTCATATTGTATCCCTAGTAGTCAAAACTGATAGCTCTGCATGGTGACTGCAATCTTAACTGAATGCTTGTGGGCAGAATGTTTGCAATTGTCAGTGGGAATGCTGAATTTCTTGAGGTCTTGTTTGCCTTTGTTGCTGTATCAGACATTTGGCCTTCATCTGCATCATGGGCAGTTCTTTAATTGGTCATCTGAATCTCTGAAAGACCAGTTTTCCCACTTAGGAACACTTACCAAATACTGCAAAATATGGAACAGATAAAATAGTTCTTGTTTTACTTTCATGACGCAAAAACATTTATAGATGAAAAAATCTCTTGGATATTAGTCATTTCTAAAGATGAAATTCATAATTATTTATTTGGAAAGAAAGATTTTTCTGCCTTATTGGAAGTGTAAGTTGAAAAAGCTGGTGGAGCAGTCAGGTTTGTTTTCTAAATATAATAGATGGTCTGACATTTTAATCAGTTTAGAATTCATTTGTACACTGCCAACTTTGGTATTTGATGGGAATTTTTCCTTAGTAGAGAGTTCCTCATCAGACTATATCTATTCATTCACTATGTACTTTGCACAGTTGAGCTGTGTGGACATATACAAAATTTCTGTATACAATGCTTGAGAAAGTTGTATGTGACTTTGATAAGAAATGCTTCTAATACTGTAGTCCTTGAAAATCAAATGTCAAGGTACACAGTTAATTTGATCTGAGTTATTGATCTGTAAAATACTTGAAATCTCACCATAAACAAAACCCATCATCCATGCACATGACACAGTGGGAAGGTAAGTTTACTACCAACAACGCAAACTACATTGCCCTGACCATGGCTGACTGAATTCAAATTGAAGCTCCATTTAAGGGGTAAGCTTAAAGAAATACCTGCATTACTCTAATGCTCTCAGACTTTGCCTTCACATACACAGATACCATGGGGCTTGGCAAAGTTTACTGTGATAGTTTGCTAAGGAACAGTTTCATACAGTTTAGGACCAAAATTTAACCTCCCATAATATTTTTATTCAAAGATTCCAAGATTCATAGATTCCAAAGCCAGAAGAGACCATTCTGATTTAGTCTGACCTCCTATTAAATACAGACCATAGAACTTTTCCAAAATAATTCTTAGAGTTCTTCTTCTAGAAAAAAAATAAACACCCAATCTTAATTTAAAAATTGTCAGTGTTGGAGAATCCACCTCGATCCTTGTTAAATTGTTTCCATGATTAATTATCCTCACCATTATATATTTATGCCTTATTTCCAATCTGAATTTGTCTGGTTTAAACTTCTAGCCACTGGATGATGTTATACCCTTTTCCGCTAGATTGATTATTAAATATTATAGACTAAACAATTAAGGTTGCTGAAGTAAAACCAGCTGCCCACAGTTGTGTTCATGTACTTTTTTTTTTCTTATTGTGTATATCTAGAGAGACAAAAAGCAGAGGGAGCATTTGAGAGGGTATATAGACCCCACACAGATGAGGAAGGTGCCAGAGAGGCCCTGGTGGTAGGGTTAATGCCATCTCTCCAGCCCTGTCAATCATGCATGATTGGGAGGAGGCCTTTAAAAGGAAGGAAACTGAAGTTAGCAAGAGGGGGAGAAGCAGGGTTGCCCTAAGCAGCAACTGCAGGAGTGACTCCTGAAGCCATGAGGGAACCCCTAGCCAGGAGACCTACATCCAGACTCTGAGGAGATTACAGCTTATTCCGAGAGTAAGATGGACAGGCTGAGCCTAACTCAGAGGCCTAGACAGTGATTTCTCCAAACCCCACTATGCTGGATTGCTGGCAGCACTGTAGACTCACTGTCACCTCCCCCACTTTTGCTAGTGTTACAGGGAAGATTATCTCTGAATGTGTTGGGGTTTGTTGTTACACTTATGAATGAAATAAACAGCAGGATTTTATTCAGGGGGACAAGGCAATACGCTGTGTTTACTGCGAATACAGAAGTTTTAAAAAGCTTACACACAAATGTTCTGTAGGTGGAGTATAATTAACAGCCTATGAATTGCTCAAGCCAACCCACTGGCCAGGTGGGCTGAACACAAGGGTGGAGCCGGGCTCTGTCGGTCGCAAATCTGATGCTCCTAGATGTTTGCAGAACAAACCCAAAGTCTCCATTTCTTCACCCCATTTTTATAGAGATCTGTCTCCATACAGATTTATGGGTCTTGCAGTGTCATGCTGCTTTTGCATCCTGGTGTGATCATCAATCACCCATCTACTGTTGCAAGCATGACCATGTCCTTGTTATTTCTTACACTTTGTCTTGTTCCTGTCCTTGGGGTGGACTCCTCTGTAGACACAGGGAAGGACATTGGAGGAACAACATTCCTTCAGTGTGTCCATGGAGATGTAGGACCCTACTCCAAACAGCAAGTACAATTGTAAGTGAGGGGACACTCAGCAAACATATGGTGGGCTTAACATCCATGTTAGTCTACCCAGTTATACTGGGCAGGGTGAGATTCAATGAGGTCCTGGTGGAGAAACCTCTGGAACTAAGTCACTCTGCTATAGAACTTGTGGGTGGGGGTGAGTGAACACAACACGACTGGAGAAGGACTGTCAATCCAAAGGGCTCAACTGTCATCCTACCCAATCCCTCCCCCTTAAGTCAAGGCCTATATTACTCATGTAGATATCTTTGCCTGAGACTTGTGCAGGAACAAGCAGACTCCACCCTTTCTCATGCATATGACCAATCAGCCATGGTAAGCAGCAAAGTAATAGACCCCCAGAGAGAGAAACAACGGCCTTGGTTAAAATTATGGGGAGAATGGCTTTATCACCTAGAGCAAGCAAAACAGTCTGGGAAACTAGGGCCCAACTGTTAGTTTCCAAAAACATAGGTGGAAGATACTCCACTTGGCCCATGGAGGTCCCCTTGCAGGATGATGGGGGAGAAAGAAAACCTTTGATTGTCTTGCAGTCTATCTTTACTGGCCTGGGGTATTCAGGGATGTTACACACTACTGTGCTTCTTCCCCAGATTGCTAACTCTCAGAGGCTAAAGGTGTCAAACGGGCCACCTCTTGTCCCACTGCCCCTAGTAACCACCCCACTTTGAAAGGATAGGATTAGATCTAGTTTTCCCCTTTGGAAAAAAAGAGTTTAGTGGGTCACCAATACATCTTGGTAATAGATGATTATTTTATGTGAAAGCCATTACCCTGTGATTTACCAATACAAACATGATAGCAAGCAAGTTAATCAAACTCTTTGCCAGGGTAAGCCTGCCATGGGAAATCTTCAGGTGAATACTTCACTGGAGGTTTAAGAGCTGGTTATACAAATGCCTGTCAGGGATGGTTTAGGTATTTGTGGTCCTACCTCAGCAGAAGGGACTAGATGACCTCTCAAGGTCCCTTCCAGAACTACATTTCTATGCTTCTATATGTATAGGAATTCCAGTAAGAATGGCTGCAGAGTAAAAAGGGAATTCCTACTGCTGTTCAATACACAGAACAGAATTTAATGCCTGATGCCACCTCAGTCAAAGCACTGAACACTTACTCCACCACAGAGTACTAGAAGATCAAGAACTAAATCAAAATGAAAACCACCCCCTCCTCTACATCGTTTCCCAGGCTCAGTAACTTAACCCCCTGACTAGTGGAGCAAAACAATCAAAACCTCAACGCTCAGTATGCTAGACTGGAAATTCAAACATCAATATACAAGTTCCTGAGAAGGACAAATGGAAAAAGCAACAAGCTGGAATGCCACCAATCCCTGCAGAGAACTATTACAGTGGCAGACTACCTTACTATAGTGAAATGCATAACATTAAGGCAGATTCTCACCAAGTACAGAATCAATAACCTTCAGCTGGGTGTGGAAATCAGGAGGCACAAGACAGTCACCCTAGAGGGGAGTGATGGTGCAGCCAATGTGACACAGGAGAGATTGAGTCAGACACATGTTGGCTAAATAAATGTCCCAAGTATGGAGCATGAAGCCAACATAAAAATAGCTAGTTGTGACTCTAGGCACCCCTGTATTCACCCTCACTGTACTTCAATTATTTTTTTTACAAAATATGCCTTGTGAGGTATCATTAGAAAACTACTACCACACTGGTCAATACCACCATTGTACAACATGAGTAACAATGATGCATGTGAAATTATGGATACTCACTAATATTATACTTTAAAGTCAGTGACTTAAAGACATTAAACAAAGGTTATCAAGATAAGGGAGAGAGGCCGACACCTCAAACCAGATGTGGCCCAGCTTCAATGGCCTATTTATTGTATCAGAGGTTGCAGCAGGAAGAAATAATCTGCATTGTATCAACTACTGGCAGGGAAGGAACTAGCATGAAGCCTTATCTTCCAGACCTCCTGGAACCTTTACTCATCATGAACTAATGAACTTTATCAGAAGAATACATTTTAAAGGTTCACTGAACCATAAAGAGAGGGGAAGCAAACCCCAAAGGTATTCTTCACTTCAAGGAGACAAAGAAATTGAGCAATGTGATCTCTGATGGGTCCCGGCCAAACCAGACAGTGAAGAGCTGGGAGGATGATTGGGGGTGAGAGAAAAAACATCTTGAGCAAAGGCTGTCTTCCTAGATTACATTTTAGACTTTTAGATGTATGTTTTCACTCTCATTTATTTGAAATGATTTCTGCCTCTCTCTTTACTTAGTGTCACTTAATCCACTCTTTTGTGGAGAAACTTGTTTTAACTTCATTAGAACTCGGTAAATTCAGTACAGTTCATGCTTCTAGTAAGTGGACTGGTTGGAATGTTATATATGTTGGAATGTCTCTGTACAGGCAGCAAGCCCAATATTTTATTTTATTTTTCTGTGAGGGTACAGTGAGAGGGACTGCACCCTGCAGGAGGACAATTTGTGGGCAAATTCAGGGCTGGGAGGCTGCTAAGGAATAATCACATTGGGCAAAGCCAGAGCTTTTGGACAGCTGTTGGGATCAAAACTGTGAACCACAGCTGCACAGGAACAAGACACCGAGGATTACAAGGCAGATATTGACTGAATTAGTTACTGGCCTCAGTGAATCCCAACCTGGCACACCAATACTGACCCAACTTCCATCTCTTTGTTACAGCCAGTCCTTCACCACGGAGTATGTTCAGTTTACAGTTAGTCAGAACTCAATTTCCATTCCACAAGGAATTCTGAGGCTTTGCAATTTTTTTTTTCCGTTCCTTTGTTTTCCATTCATTTATTCACTGGAAAAAAAGTCAAAATTTAGAAGTTTTCCATAAAATGAAATTTCTGAATTTTGGGGTGGGGGGTAAGGGGGAGAGTGTCCATTTTGACCTTTTCAGAATGGTTTGGTTTGATTTTTTTCTAAATGAAGTTTTGTTGGAATCACATTACTGCACAACATTTTGATCTTGACCAACTAGCATTTTCCAAAGAGAAGACATTCTACTGGAAAATGTTTCGATGAGCTCTAGTTCACTGTGCATATACCTCTGCACTTTCTCCTGCTGTCTGGTTTGGTCTTTCCTTACCTTGAGCAGCACTGAGCGTTGGCATCAGTAGCAACAGTGAAAGTGATGGAGTCGATAGAGACTGAAATGTTATGTACAGCACCTTCATATTAAGATCAATATAGGTAGTGATTGGAGGTGGGCTGACAATGTCACTTAACCCCCCAATTTGCTATAGTACTTCCACCATTGCTAGTACTGCTGGTGTTTAACCAGCACTAGACAAATTGTGCAAAAATTGCTAGTGGAGCCTGAGATTGATTTGTTGACTATGCTTTATTAGACTATGGCTAATATTGAGTTGGTGAGGTGACATTTCTCACACACTAAAAAATGGAAACATTGAAATCAGACTTGTACTGGCAGCTTGTTTAAGAGGTAGTTTGTGAGCAAGTGAAATAGACAGTCCAAATGGACCTAGACTCTACAAAATTTCCAAACAAAAATTGTCTTCTATTTTCTGTTTTTTTTCCTCCACAATATTTTGATTAATTAACTTAACCCAAAGAACTAAATTTGCTGCAGCCAAGATTCCTAACAACCTACACTTTTGTGGAGGTTCAGAATCCAAAGATCTATGAAAAATAGGGCATTCCCAAGAGAAAAATTTGCCATGGTCTATTTCTTCTCTCACAAAACCATTGATTTCTTGGGTCTAATCATGTGAGTTAATGAGCACTCCTAAAAACTCCATGTGAGTGAGAATGGTTATATAGCAAGCCTGCAGGATTGAGCCTTTATTGTGGCATAATATTCCACTTTTGCCGTTGCAGTACTGTGTCCACTAAGGCATTAGCAACTGGATAGCTCCAACAGAACTTTATAGCAGTGACAACTGAAAAACCTGAGAAAACAAAACAGCACATATACCCTAGATTTAGGTATGCATCTTCAGAAAACTGCCAGCTATACTACATATGTGCTTTTCATAGGGCAAAACATAGTGAATTCAAAAACATGACCAAGTTACATATTTGGTTCTCACAATTCAGTACTTAAATTGAATCTTTATGGCACGTGTGTGGCCATCTCTACCTCAAGCATAAGGCTCTAGGTTTCTATGACTTTGCCATCACAACAGGGATCATATTTTGACAGAGTTCTGGAGTAAATTTTTCTGAATTTTTGAAACACCATGGATCTCTGTTATCCAAAGTATTACAAATGTGTCTTCTTTCCACCTCCCTGTTTATATTGAAAAAAAGTTTATTTTGTCATTGCAAGGACTGTGTTATTTCTTTGTTTATTTTTTTAAGTTAATGGTGGAATTCTCCTTAGTTCTTCTTAAAGCATCTCTGGGGAAACACAGAATGAGTCAGTAGATGAGGTTTTTTACTGCAGTAGTATCCAAGCTCTTTGCAACAAAACTTAGTGAAGGTTTAAGTAAAAAAAAAGATACATTTATTTAGTGTCCTTCTAGCTGAAGTGTGATAAGACCCCTCACAGAAGCTGTGGGAATAATTTCACCCACCATTAAGTGCCATTTTCTCTTCTTTGGGGCCAAAATATGCTGAGTGAGCAACATTACAGAACAGTGTTTTTAGAAGGCAAGGGAAGAATATTTCATTCAATTCTAAAGGAATTTGGTAGATAAAATGTAACTACCTGACTTGTAATTTGGCCCAGATCCCTGTATTCATGAAAGAAAGACTAAATTTCCTAGGAATGGACACTCTGGGCAAGTATGAGGACTCCTACATTTACAGTGTTTGCATTTTGTAATTAGGCAACTGTGGAACCGGCAACTGAATGTTATAGAACACATAATCATACCGACCAGACAAAAAGAAAGTTTAAATATACATTTTAGGACATCTAACTATTTTTCCATGCAAGTCTACAAGCACCTGGTGTCTAGATCAAACATTTAACTAAATACCTTGTGAGAGAGCACATGAACCCTTCAGACACTTTCTCTGTATGAGAAGCAGGGAATTAATGTCCTCTATGCTAAGAGCAACCATTTAAAATTAAACTAAATGGAAACTGAACTTCTCACTGAAAAGGTGGTAAAGACAAAAATAAATATTAGCTCAGAAAGAAAAGTCTCGATCTTGTCTGAAATTGTAGCCTTGGTTTGCAGCATACATAAAAAATTCACTAGACTTTTGACACTTCCATCTGCCCAGAAGGGTACTGAGAGGGTTGTTCACCTCTAAATTGTGCTCCAATATTGCACAATTCATTTGAGGAACAGAGAAGAGTGTTTTGACTGAACAACAGTGCTATAAAGTGATTAAAGTGATGGAACAGATAGAGATGTGACTCTGAATGTGATTTTTGATTATATACCCTGTGGCAACAATTTTTACTCATTCATGTTACTCTAAAGAACTGACTCAGTCAGAATAGCAACTGCCAAGCTATCATCCAGTCAGTACTGAACTACAGCAATGAGGATTTCTACCCTATTTATTTTACCTCTAGCCTGTTTTAATAAGCATACTTCTGAGCAGCATGAAAACACTACATCAATGCAGCATTACTCCACCTGGCGGAGGTGAATTAATAGCGTTAATTTCAAGGTCGATTGAGTTGGTCTCCACTTCCACTCAATCGATCCGGATAAATTGATCTGGCGGCAGAGAATTTGCTGCCCTCAGTCTAGACATAGCCTATAGCTATCTCAGGACATATAAGAAGAAATAGTTAGATGTACATAATACAGTTCATATTGACCATGTTTGCTCTTAGATATAGTAATAATAACTACAGATGTGACACTGTTTCTGCATGCACAGCCCCCAAGAAAAAACTCATTATTAGGATTAAATTCCTGCTTTCACAAGTCAGTATTTCTCCATATCCTTTCTTTTCTTGGCTCCATTTTGGCAATTCTTTCAGATATGTCCTTATAGCAGCTGCAATCCTTGCAAGTAAAGGCATTTGGGAAACATACTTTTCATTGTACTCAAATGGTTGGGAGGATCTTCTTTCACTAAGTTTCAAGGCAATCTTACTGCCTTTATAGGAGGGCATCTACAGCATCTCTTAAAGGAGAGAATATGCTGCATAAATATACTAGAAATAGGAAAAATGGAGCAGTGAGAATTTGGGATCTTTTTCCCAAAGAGTTACTGAAACTGCTAGAGATGGACACAAGTGATATCAACGGTTTCCATGTTGGGTTTAAATTTCCATTATAAGAAATTCTCAGTTTTGTAGGTGAACATTGCAATTACATTTTATTGCTAAAAATGTAATCAGAGAATGCTCTAGATCTTTTATTTGCTCCTGGGAGTTTGTGAGAAAGGTTCTTGCAAGAAACAGATCAAATTTGATTTTCATTTAGTGCTCTCAGTAATTGGTTGCAGTGATAATCAGGAAACTTACATTCTGTTATATTTCATTGAACATGCAAAGGTACAAATGCTTTAAGGATTCCGATTCTGCTTAACCACTAACTATTCACCTGTTACTTAAAAACTTGGGTTTGTTTCTCACCTATGCTCACTCCAACTGAAATAAGAAATGCTACAAATTCTCAGCAACTCTAAAAATCAATGCAATGGTATCTCATTTTGGATACCAGGAAACAGAGGTATTCAAAGTCAATGGATATTTTTGAAAATGTAGTTGTGTTTACTCCTGTTGCAGTGAATGAGTGTTGCCATTGACTTCAAGAATGTAGGATAGAGCCCTTCTTCCCTGTCCCACCAATTCTTACTAAAGTGCAAGAAATAATTTTTAAAAATCCAAACTACTCTTAAAGTTTCCATATAATCTTCAGTTCTAACAATTGTCAGTAGAACAAAGCACTGTCTGTAATCTATCTTAAACTAATTAAGCAAGGGGCATCTTTGAGCAAAAATCCCATTTCAAACCTTAGAATAATTTCCCATGTTTTTCTTCTTTTGTTCTATTTCGTATTAATTATATCTGTTCCAGTAGTTTCCCTATTCAAAAAGATATCAGGCCTGTGACTGAGAAACTCTATAACTTTCCTTGTTGCCGTGGATTTGGAATATCTAGCAGACCATAGTCCTTGTCTACACTTATGGCAGTGTATAGGATATGTGTAGCTATACATGACCGTGAAAGGCATTAACCTGATATCTATACTGTCTCCTTTCCCTCCTTCACCTGTTTCTTGTTTTCTTAAGTTTATTAGATGCTCAGGACTGTGATCGTTCTTATATGCTACAACATCACTGAGTACAATGAAGTCTGATTCTTGATGGGTACACAGCAATATAATCTATACTTCAGTTAATACAAAACATAGCAAAAGGAGCTAGTTTTATTACCTTTGCCAGTTCTATTAACAAACAGAATAAAGCACCTCAATCCAACTACTCATAAAGGACTCGGGGAGAAAATAACTGCTCTCTTCTCCTGAAAGATCATATACTTTCTTCGTAAATAGAATATAATAGTTTCTAGGTATCTTTGTTGATGGGCACCTTAGAAATGTATTAATGAAACAGTACATAATTCATTGTAATTAATAAAGCCTGTGAGAACTGCTTCCCAACTGAATATTCAAGAGGAAGAAGAATTAAATAACTTAACCAGTAGCTTACTACTTGTTCCTGCCTCTCTTTTTTCTTATTCTCTTTTTCTTCATTTCCTTTTTTTTATTGTCTTTGGTTTGTGTTGTCCTACACCTAAAACCCCCAAAATCACCCAGTCCATCATGCTTTCAATTCCCTCCTCAATCCACTACACCCTAAAAGGACTATAAAACTCAAAGATGTTAGGCAACCATCAATCCACTAGATCATGGTGAATGTGTCAGAGGTATGGTAATATAAACAGTAAGTATAAATTTTAATTTGCCATATTTTAAATAAGTTTATATTCATGGATTTAACAGGTAGTGTTGAAGCAACTTTGCTTTTTAGTTGAATAGCGTGAAATAACATTTCACCCAGCTCCCCAGTGTCCCAGACATGGCATATTTTCTGCAATTTCTTACTTTGGTCATGAGGCCCAGTAAAAGCTCAAACATGAGATATGTGAATGGGTAGGGAACACATTATCTAAATCAGAGGACAATGGATCATAAGTTATGATCAGGAAGGTATCAGGCCCTAGTAATCAAAGAGCCATTTAGGAGTCTCAAATGTTGACCCAGATAAGGGGGATTGAGATCATTTTTGGTGGCGTCATTGTCTCCTGCTATTTCCTTAAAATTACTTGTTTGGGAAAAAAACACACAAACTAGTTGACATGACAAAGAACTGGTACCTTAGAAGGGAGGGCCCCAGGAGTGAACCAAATGTCTTAATAACCTCACTCAGTATGGACTGAACTATGTAACTGGGATGAGAAACCTATGATCCCTAATTCAATCAGAAGAGGACTAGGGAGGTTCTGTGGGAAGATATGGACCCCGAAGTTTCAACCTCAAAAGACCAGGTTTCTGGGGTTTGAGGGACTGACTTCTACCAGAGCCCTTGTTAGAGTTGTGGGGTGATCTCTGGTATGCTTATTAGCATGTGTAGGTTCTTTTAATGTTTTTAATATGTTCTCTGTAATGCTTTCACCTTAAGAATAAATGTGCTTGCTTATAAAAAGAGTGGAGTGATAAGTTATAGCAGCTGTTAATTACAGGTATTCATAGCATTTGAAGGGAAAGCAAAGCACAGACACTAGGCAGTCTGGCTTTTGGGGGATATCACAGTAGAGACAAAGCTGTGCAATGGTGAAACCCTGGTCATAAGGGAGAGACATGCGGAGAGAGGAGATGACTGTGGAACTGGGAGCCTAGAGTGGCAGGCCCACAAGTGGGAAATACAGGTGCAGTTTCTCTAAACACTCAATATCCACAATTAGGCCCAGATTTCCAAAATACTTTAGCTCCAATTCAGTCACCTTTACATGGCATGTTGAGCTCTTCTAGAAAATGTGGCCTGGAATGTGGTTGCTGAGCTCTTTCAAAAAAATCTTAGCTTTAAGGTTTTATAGGTACAAACCAACAAGTTACACTGTATGAAAACTAACATAGGCGCTAGAAACCTCAGTACCATGGTGTTACATATTCTTTGTGAGTTATCCCACTTGAGAGCAGCTGCACTCTTCAACTTCTGAATGGATTAAGATGACCTTGTGGGGTTTTTCACTTTACAGTCCTGCACCCTTTTAACAGAAAAGATACTCAAGAATCTCAATAAAATGGGCTTACAGTTTGTGAGGACTATGTCCCTTTGTGTGTTTATGTGAGAGGTCAGTCAAAATCCATGCTAGAATATGCAAGAAGACAGCCAAAGTGCATGTAAATTAATTCCCTGTCCCTCTGTTGACACAACTGAGGTCCTTAATATTCATTCAAAATTAAGCATTCAATAGCTCAGTACTGAAAATTTCTGCCTCAGCCTTCTCCACACAAACACACACCTCTTAATTAGATACTGCAGAATAAGAGTTGAAACTTTTAATTTAGAATAAGTCACTTAAAAGAAAACACTACAGGTGTTATTGTTCAAATACCAAATAATCCAAAAAAAATATTGTATTACTAACAGTACCATCATTTGGCAATATATACAATTCAAGCCTACTTAAAATTATACTGATCCATATCATACTTCACTCTTTGGGCTGACGTTGACACAAAAACCAAAGAAGAGATCTGCCAAAAGAATCTGACACAATATGGTCCATTAATATTCATCTGATGTATGTGATGGTATCATTACATTTAATGTCTCCATTGATCAGACACCTGTTATCATTTGTATATTAAATTATGCCTTAATACTTTGGTTTTTGAAGACAGCACAGGACATATCTGAAGCATTTATTAACTTACAGTACTGTCAGTTATTGATCAAACTGTACTCATACTGAATTTTATGACAAATATTTAGATCAAATCTATAAAGCAATTAAAAATATAACTCATGCTTATTATTTCCTCCTCACAGGTTTATAATCAGTTTTCCATCTGCAATCCAGCTAAATTACCTTGACAGCTTCTCTTTCCCTTTAAGATGCACTGAGCTGTAATCAGCAAAGGACAATATATTATCATGGAAAGCTTCAGATAAATGAGCTTTATAATGTATACATTATATTCTGCTCACTGGATGTTATGTGCTTGCTTAAAAAAATAATCACCTAAACAAAACAAAAAAACCTTGCCAGAGTTTAGTAAAGGGCAAGTGTAGAAAAACAAAAGGATTTATTCCTTGTCTAGACTAATACGAGTGGGAAAATGAGATTCCACTGTAAGAATTCTGTACCATCTACTGTAAATTGTGTTTATGATGAAAACAAGAGCTTTTATACTTCTGCTAAATTATTTTATTCTTGTTTTACATTTTCCTACCACCACAGAAATCAGAGCTGACTCTTAGCTGCAGCATGCAACTGTCTATTCAGCTCAGCATTAATCGAGCTCTACATTCCAACATGGAGAATTAGCACTTACCTACACAGTGGGTTTAATCAGCAGCATAATAATAAACATCAGGTAATTCACAATATGCAAGCTGCACCAATAGTTTGCACAAAAGATGCCTGTGCTGTCTTTCAATTTGCATCGTATTACACTTAGTGGTAGCTTGCTGTTCACTAAGCTTTTGGTGTTCTGGGAGGGTATTCCATGGTCCTTTGCTTCTTTGCTAAGAAGGGTGCACTCTGGGATTTTTCTTGATGTACCTTGTGGGATGTATAGTGGATGTTTCTGCTCTCTCCACATCACAGTTCCTTTCTAGGTGGGCTAGCACCATTTCTGAATTACCGTTCGTGGAACCAGCAGTTCTCTAAACCACTGTGCTGACAGTCAGGAATGTGCAGAAGCTGCTTGCTTGATGCATTTGGCTTTGAACTCTGCCTGCCGCACCATGGAGAGACGATGTGGTGGCAACATGAGCTCCTCCAACAGTAGTACAGCTTCAGCAGCAGAGGAAACATGACTCAGACCACAAGAGACAGTCATGATCATTTAGTTTGACCTTCTGAACATTGCAGGCCGCAGAACCTCACCCATCCACTCCTGCAATAGGCCCCCTACTTCTGGCTAAGTTACTGAAATCCTCAAATCATGATATGAAGACTTCAACTTACAGATTCATCATTTACACTAGTTTAAACCTGCAAGTGACCTGTGCCCTAGGACTAACACTTCTCTATCTCTACTGGAAAGACCTCACCTGATGTATCCTATCATTGGCCTTTTTCATGGCTGCATCACACTGGCAGTTCACAGTTATCGTGTGATCAACCAATACACCCAGGTCTTTCTCCTTCTGATGCTTCCACTGATAAATCCCCAGCTTATTGTAAAAATTCTTGTTAGTCCCTAAGTGCATCATCTTGCACTTTGAACTATTAAATTTCATCCAATTTCTTTTACTCCAGTTTTCAAGATCATCCAAAGCAGTGTGCAGGAGCATTGCTAATACAGTAGACCAAACTAATGCAATTCACAGCAAAGTTAGTTCACCTTGAAAGAGACTTCCAATGTCCAAGATAATACAGAGTTAGTGCACTATACTGAATTTTGTTGTGTGTATGCAAATATTTTCAAACTGGATTCACTTAATTTAATCTGATTTAACCCTCTCCCTACCCCCATATAGAAAAGCTCTTACTTTTTGAAGTCTTCAGCTTTCTCCAACACTTTTACTTAACAGTAGCTGCTGCTCTACTCTTCATTTTCAAGAAGACTGTGATCCAATGGAAGATCCAATGCCTGACATTACTCTGGAAAGTAAATTTCTTCGTGCCATAGATGGCTTTTGTTACTTGGGCTCTACGATCAGCAGGAATCTTAACCTTCAGACTGAACTGAGAAACAGAATTGGACAAGCAGCTAAGAATTTTGTGCTATTACAGAAATGTGCATGGAATAACAGCAAACTATAGATTAAGGTAAAGATGCGAATCTATGAGTCTTGCGTGCTGTCATCTGTGCTCTATGATTCAGAAACATGGGCTACAGATGTAGGCACATCAGGAGACTGAACAGCTTCCACACGAGATGCCTGTGTAAAATTCTGGAAATAAAGTGGGATTACAAAATACCAAACACAAGGGTGCTGGAGTGTTCAAGATTGATGCTTACAAACTACCATCAAGAATAGGAGGTTGCGATAGCTCAGTAATATCAGGAGAATGGGAGGAGACCATATCTCAAAGAATATTTTGTACAGTGAGATTCGTGACGGTTCTAGAAAGCAAGGTCACCATTTATGGCATTACCCTGATGTGTACAAAAGTGATATGAAGTAATTTAACATCAACATAGACTGGGAGGAGCATGCAAAATCCCTTTCAAAATGGAGGAAGCATCTGGCACTGGGTGCAGCTCAACATGAAGCAGCTTTGATCCAGAGGATGGAAGCAAAGAAAGAAAGAAAAAAGCAGTGTGCTGTAATTTTGAACTTCAACTCAGATAACACATATGTTGTTCACATTTGTTGTTCACATATGTGAAACTTGTAACAAGCTGTGTTACTCTTGAATTGGGCTTGTCAACCATAAGCAGATTCATCAGGCACATGACTAGAACTTTTACACGTACACTGTGATCCAGTTGATCTATAGAACTCTGCACATGGGCTACTTGAGATCAAATTTAGTGTGAAATAATTTTAAGGTGACTAAGGGCTTGGCTACCTGGGGACAGTCAGGAAAGCTAAAGTGAATCAGCTGAAGAATGAAGTCAATGCAAATAATCCTTCTTGGGTGAAGTTATTAAGTAACAGCAAACCAAGGCTGTTACTTCTGAATGAAAGCATCTACATGTGAAGCTAATGTGCTTTAATTTCTGTGTATTTACTTGTAGGCTGGTGGCACAGTCCAGCAGGGGCATCGCGACTCTTCCTCGGGCCCAGGCTCCAAGGAAGGCCACAGCACCTTGGTCTATGGGAATAAACTCCATGGATTATAAGGGCTGGTCAGGAGTCTATAGCCCCCGGCCCTCAGGTAAGGCAGGGCTGGTAAGCAGTCAGTTGCCCCCGGCCTTGCAGGCAGGCAGGGCTGGCAAAGCTTGATATCCTCTGGTAGGCAAGTTCAGAGGAATACAAGCACTCCCGGGGATGATTAGGGAAGCGGGGAGGGGGACTCAGGCCCACTCAACTCCTCTGCATCCCAGTCCAGGGCCCTATCAGTGGCAAAGTGGTTTGTCACTGGGTCAGCAGGAATCCAGCTGCATCACACTAACTGGCTTAGCCACACACTCTCAGCCACTCTATAGTCAGCTGTCCCTGGACAACTTCCTCCCACACTGTCCCTGGGCCTGCAGCCAGGGATCTCCCGCCAGGTCGCTGGGGTAGACTGCAAGCAGGAGCCCCACAAGTTCCTCATTGTCGACTGGCAGCAGGTCCAGAAACTCCTCGTTGTTGTCAGCAGAGGGCAGCTCCTCCAGGTCACAGGGGGTCCCTCGGTACACCAGGCTCAGGCAGCTCCAATGAGTTCCCGACATCGGGCAGCTCCTCCAGGTGGCCTCAAGGGGTTTCTCCCACTCAGCAGTCTTTGGAAACTCTTATCAGTCCCTAGGGCCCGGTGGCCCAGGCAGGCCTTGCAGGCTCCAGTCAGTGGAGTGTTTGCTCTGCACTGCCGAGGGGGCCTGGGTCAGGCCCAGACTGCAGCTTTGGGGAAGACACATCCTTCTCCAGAAGCAGCCTCCCCCTGACTGAGCTGCTAGGTCGATCTTTTATGCTTCCCTCTCCTTTCCTGGCTCTGTCCCTCTGCTTCCGGGGTCTTTGACCTGTAGGACCTTGTTCTGTCCAGCCGGGGCATCGCTACCCTTGCTCGGGCCAAGGCTCCGAGGAAGGTCACAGAGCTGTGCTACATTACTTCACATGTATAGTTGATTCATTTCAAGTTTCCTGAGTCTCATGAGGTAGGTATTGTCATGTTGTCTGGATTAGTTCACAACTGAGGGTGCCAATCTCAGTTCAGACTGTCAAAACAGGGCATGCACCCCAAACTGGTGGTATATTCTATAATTAGATTTCACCAAACCAGTAACAACTCTGCATTCCTGGATTACTATATTAGTCTTACCATGGAGTCACCAACATTCCCCCCTTAGGCTTTTCAGCACATTGCCATCCAGACAAGCTGGACAAAGTGATGAAAAGTTATTAAAACCAAGAATCGCCACACATTAGGTCACTCCCAAAACCAAGAGGACAGCCACCTACCAGGTCAATGGATACTCTTGATCTAACCAAAAACAGCACGGTAGCCAATTTCTCTAGTAATCAAACTAAAAAATTATTAGCTATTAAAAAAGGAATGAGAATTATTGAGATGTTAAAACAGGTAAAATACATTAGAGGTGAGTCTAAGTTTGTAGTCCAAATGATAGCAGAGATGTAATATATCTGCTACTTTTTCATAAGGCTCTCCGGGTTATCCAAAATGGCTTTAGGGACCTCTGTTCGATCATGCAGGATTCCCTGTGTGTGACAGAGTGATGGCTGAGAGCTGAAGGTTAAGCCAGCCCTCTGGCCCTGAATCCCTAATCAAAGGATGGAGCACAAGGGATGCCCTATAAAGGCTCAGGCTCACAGCACAAGGGATGCTCACAGCAGGGAGGTAGCAAGAACAGCAGGAGGAAGGAAGGAAGGAAGAAGCAAGTGGTCAGCCTAGGAGGAAGAAGCTTCAGTTGGAGGAGAGCTGCCCTGAGTTAGGGGCTGAGACTGTGTGGCCCCTGAGCATGGACTGTACTTGTAAATGGTTGGTGGTGGGAAAAGCCTGTGAGAAAGAGCACTAGTGGGAGCACAACGCTGTAATCTGCGCATGGTTTGTGGGACAGAGGACCTGAGCAGCAGGGGAGCTGCTACAGACCTGCTACACTCTGTCAGAATCCATCTATTCAGAAATACAGGATTGTTCTCTTAAGCCAGTATATATGGGCCCTGATCACAGAAGACAAGATGACAGGTGTCTTACACACATGGATCCTTCCTTCAACAATGAATAAGCAAGTCTGAATTCCAATTGTTGCTCAGTGTCCCTGGCTTTGAAGTTAACACCCTCCTTCATTTACACACACAAGGTTCTTTGAAAAGCAACAGCAAACAACAACCTTTCATTAGTTTTTATGAAGTTTTACACATCAAAACAACTTTAATACACTTTAATCTAGGGTTATCTAATTACAGGGTATATGTACTGTAATAGCCAACAACAGGTTACAGATAAGTATAGACAATAACATTAGCATTTCACTAGTTTTCATGAATTCAGAGCAAATGTAATTACTGGGCCATATGCCATGTAAATGTAATGTGGTAACATCCTGCTTTGTTCTATTCTAAAAAGTGACTTGGCTTGAACACATTATAACCTTTTAGCATGTCTTTGATATACATACACAAGTGAATTGCCCTATTGCTCTAGCCTGAGCAGGCAATCTGATACATATCAACAATGAATGGTACATACCATCTGTAATATAATGTAATTCACAAGCTTGGACACATTTTTTTCGTTTGCTATAATACCAGTTAGGTTGTTCAAGAGGGAAAAAAAGAATCTAATATTTCTACTATGTGATTAAGCTTTCTCTGAAATATTTTCAGTCTATGCAGTTGTCTATTTATGCTGCTAAAGGATTTTGTGATTCCCCCTCAGTCAGCTTATTCAGCACACAGTATGGAAATCTACTAGTCTTTTGATTTGGGGCTGCAGTTAATTAAAATATGAAGTGGGACCTTCTTGTTCTGTGTAATCAGAGTCATACCTGCACAGGATTTAGCAAAAAATAAGTTTCTACTTTAAAACTTATAGTAGTCCAGTGCAAAGTCAGCTCTGGAAAGGCTGCTAATTATGGCCTACAGAAGTGTTAACGTTCCAATTGCACAATGTAATACATGGCTCCCCAATATCATAGTATTGAAGCATCTCACAATGTATTTCTCCTCACAACACCCCAGTGCTATATATAAAGTTTAGAGATGGGAAACTGAGGTAGAGAGAACAAGGGCTTGCCCAGATCACATAGGAAGTATGTAGCAGAGCAGGGATATAATCTGAGTTCTTCGAAGTCTCAAACTAACACTTTAGCCTACCTTGTATTTAGCTGTGACCGTCAGACCTTTTCCAGGCCTGAAAAAGAGCTCTGAAGCTTGAAAACTTGTCTCTTCCAACAACAGAAATTGGTCCAATAAAAGATATTACCTCGCCCACCTTGTCTATTTTATAACCTGGGACCAACATGACTACAAAACTGCAAACCACTGGACCATCCTACTAGCCATCACCAGAGTGAAAGTTCGAGCTAGGCTTGAAGTTACTAGAATTAAGTCTTGCTGGAAATTAGAAATACACATTTTTAACTTGCAAAATGAAAAAAAAAGACTGATTTACAGTCATTGAGAGAAAATAAACACAGATGATTAAGAAGCTATTTATAAAGACTTACCTTTCATAACAAAAATCACACTTTAATTATACACTAAACAAGCATGAGTTTCCTGCCTCCAAGCTTCATGAAAAAACTCCAAGTCTGAAAGGATGTGAGTGAAAACCCTCAATAATACCCCAAATAGTATCATTGCAACATCAGAACATTTGGTTGAGTAGTGATCCTGAAGGCAGGACACCAGCCTCTGAAAATTGATTAACAATTTCCTGGCTGTCTTATAGCCATGTTCTCTAAATAGCTGCCTCTGTGCTTGTTCTTGTTTGTGAAAGGCATGGAAGAAGGGAGGCCTTATGAACAACTGGATTTATCCTAGGAACGGTGCAACTTGGTAGACATAGTAGGTCTTCTCTCTCTCTCGCACACACACACACAGACTTCGCTGGGAATTAAGTTCAAAACCCTTTCCATTTTACATGTTTCAAGCATCTTACTTGTCATTCAACTTTTACCTCTGGCCCTTTTTTCTATTCCAGGCAACTATTCCAGTTTTCTAAAGATTGTCACAGAACACATGCCTAAAAAGGAGTTTGGAACTTAATTTTGAATTTTGAAATAATATTTCTTACATATATATAAAGAACAAAATACTGCATCCGTATGACCGTAGATAGTCTACAAAGCACCGCAATGACTGCTGACAAAGCATTTAAAAAACTTACTTACACAAGTAAAGAAAAAAATATTTAACTTGAAAACTTTAAAAAATGAACAGTGAATAAACCTTCCTGTCCGTACACAACTTTCCAAGGATGTTGGCATTCAGATGATAAGGTTAGCTTTAGTAATGAGCAAACCTCAAAGTTCAGAAGTTTGGATAAGCATCCAAATCTGTGAATGTTACCTAAACATTACCTAAGCATAGTTATATCTGTTTTGGAAATAAGGGTGGAGTGGTAATATTTCAATGCTTCCTGGTCAGTCACTACAGTCTTTTCCCAAAATTTGCTCAACTATGAGAAGACTAAAGTCAAATATGGAGGTCTTTACTGAGGTAAACTCTAATGGGCTCCCATTTTATCCAAAATGGATATCTCCAGTTAACTGGGGTGGAATTTATTTCTAGAATTAAATTAAAACATGACTGCAACATGGTTCAACTCATTGCCTTGGCACCTCCTGCTGGCTGTCTGGGAAATCAGCTGTCAACCAGGCAGATGCCCCTCTCTGCGGTGTCTCGCCCTCCACCAGCCCCCTGGCTGAGTCACAGTCTATGGGTATGTCTATACTGATGGCTGCAAAGTTGCCACCATCAGATCATCCTTTCTGGATCGATTGAGCGGTCACTGAAGACCCGCTCAATCAATCCAGAAGTTGACACAGTAAAACCACCCTGTGTACTCTGTGAAGCTTGCGTAATTCCTGTCGACTGCCGCCGAATCGCCAGGTAAGTGTAGATCAGGCCTACGTCTCCCCCTCACTTCCGAGGAATTCTGCAGTCCATTCAAACCATTTCCCACTGTGGCCACCACAGTCCTGCCACCAATCCAATGGTGACTGGGTGCGGGAGAGAGAAGGAATCCAGGCCCTCCCACTACTCTGAGTCCTGGCCCTGGGACCCTGTGTGCATGGCAGCCTTCTGCTGCATCTGCCCACACCTCCTCCATGGATTTCCCTGGGCCACTTCCCCACAGCCCTAGTACCATCTCTGCCCTTGCTTCAGGGCCTTTGGCTCTGCTGAGGCCCAGCAGCTAGCCGTTGTTCTCTCCAGGGTGCTGACAGTCCTCCCTCTTCAAGTTCCTGGGAGTCATTCTCCTTTCTTTGCTCTGCAGTTCCCTTTTATACTGGACTCCTGGGCCCTGACTGGCTGCCACGTAGCCCCATTCTATTGGCCACCTTTCACGCAGCCTTTCCAGGGACCCTCTTAACTCTTTCCAGGCCAGTGAGGGGCAGGCACCTCGCCACAGTAACATTTTGGTAACATAGAACTAAATAGTTTAAAAATTCATATTGTCTGTAGAAGCTACTTTTCCTGTTCAGATTATTATTTGTATTACCAAAGTGCCTTAAATATAGTTCTAGCTCCTATTTCTAGCACCTGTAATTGGCCAATATTAGAACTAAGTTTAAAAACCTTGATCTGTCTTACGTGTCTAGTGATTGGGGTCTACACTGACCAGGGACTAGCTCACATCCACACCACAGACTGAGGCTATGTTAGAACCCTCTTAGCAACCACCATATTTATATATAACTTTACAGCAAGGTTCAATACAGTGTCCAGGGTGGGGGGTCCCTTTTTAAAAACAAAGGGTGTAACTCCAGTCCCTACCTACAGCTGTACTCATACTTTTGGTTCTAATAAATGAAAATCCCCATTTAATGATAATTTCCTTCTCCTCTCATAAACACACAGTAGTCTTGGACCTCGGAAACACAGCCAATTTTATTTGGCAGATAAATAAAGAAGAAACCAGATGGGCTTCCATACCCAGAAGTTCAGCTCCCAGGACAAGCCACACTTTGGTTATGCAAGTCTAATCTAACCCCTCCTCAGTTAAATAGATGCAAGTGTTCCCATCATCTGATCCCTTCAATTGTGGACTTGCCTTAGCATGCTGACATTGGCTCTGTCCAGTCTGCCACTGTCCAAACAGGGCTATGATGAGCCTGTTACCTATTCCTGTCTGGTTTGCTGCCACAAGGGTGCCAGCACTAACCAATTTGGTTTAGGTCCAATACTGCCAGCTCCTATCCAGTTCACTGATGGAATTTGAGACACTTGGTTAGAACTTTTGTTGCCATGGTTCCTATAAGACCATGAAAGATATTCCTACACTTTTCTTCTGTCCATCTTGAGCCTGACTACCCAGTCTGGGCCCATTGACTTCTGGGTTAGTGACCTACCTTCCCTGTTAAATCTGTTTAACAATATGTTTACACACTTGAACACCTTCTTTCACATAGGTACAGTAACAAAGCATAGTTCACACATTTCGTGAGTGTGGGACATAGAAAACCTTTGGATGACACAGCTTTGGGCAATTTTATGGAATTCCTCTGACATATGTGCAAATTGTATCTCCCAGAAGGGAAGAAACTCCTCCGTTTTCCTCCTTTTATAAACAGGTAGTGCTGAAGAACTGCATATACAAATTAGTCTAGAAGCAGGTAGTAACACAACCTCACCTCTCCCATCTCACTTACAGAGGAAGCCAAAGAATTTCTGTTACACAATATTCCGCATCTAGAGATCAATCCTGCAAAGTGTGCAGTGCTTGTGTGCGTGTTAAATTCTTGGGAATTGATAGCACTCAGAGTAATTAAGTGACTTTGGAGGACTGAGTGCCAAGTGTGCACAAGGCCAATTTGAAGTTATGAGAATAGAAAGATTTTTTCCTGAAGCTGTCTCTCTACAAGGAGAGACACTTTGGATGGGCAGCAGCTTGCTCCTAATGAACTTAATGGGAGTTTTACCAGATTTTAGTGAGAGCAGTATTGGGTGATAACCTTTCTCACACATCAAGAAATTAATATTTAGATTCAAGTCTGAAAGGAAAAAACAGTAAATATACTCATTTCTGTGCATTTTTTTAAATTTGCTGATGGAAGGCTGCTCTTATAACCATTTATTAAGATTAATGGGTTTTACTAACACACCAATTTCATTTTAAGTCCAACAAAATAGTAATATTAAATTCTAAGTACATTTTACAAATAGTTTTGCCCCTATTTATCTTTTCTTTTGTGTTATTACTGGAAAGATATTACAGATTCCAGTTTTATTTATATTTTCACAGATTTAAGTATGTTTTTCTGAAATCTAGTTTTTGCATACATGCTGTTTGATTCCCAACAATATGTTGTGTTAATAAAATCAATGGATGATTAATTAGGCAGCTATGAAAAGCATAATGAACATAATCACTTGTTTAAAAAAAAAAGATGACAAATTTTCTTTGTTAGATAAAAAAAATAAAATCTGGTGTCGCAATTGTTCCATTTGGGCCTTAAATTGAAACACCAAAACACACACATACATCACAATGGAATGGAGATGCTTCTAAATGAGATAAAGGAAAAATACATTACTGATAACAAGAAATACTTTTATGAAAGATAGTTGAATAACTTTGCTTACAGGTGTAAATATTGATTACTACCAAACAGATGGACATCTGAATATTTGTATTGGTACGTGTATAATTAAGGATCGATAATTATTAAGAAAAAGCCTACCAAATGAGAGAAACAAAAAAAACCCTTAGCATTTAAAGTGATAAATTATATGAAGAAACATAGTTTGCTAAAAAAAAAAAAAAAAAAGATGAAGCAATATTGAAGAGGTTTCGTATTGTAATGTTTTGTGTTTACTCTAATTTTTCTAAAAAGCTAGGTATGATTTTGTGACACTGGCAAACCAGCAAACCTGTGTATGATTCATAACAACTAAACAAGACACATTGTAATCGTAATCAGGACAATTCACTTATATGTGAATATCAAAGAAATGTGCTAGACCCGTAATTATTAACCCATTCATTTGTAGTAATAGAAATCAAGGGTAGATGCTTAAATGTGTTTGCCTATGAAACTATATCCTGTTAGAAGTTTACCAATGTAACCAAATTACCTTTTAGACTGGGATCTCCGTGTAGTTGCTTGGAATACTCTGGAAAAGTCAAGAATAGATTCTATCAGATTCTACATTTAAGCTGTATTTGGATTCTAACCTTTTGGGATAAGATCTGAGAGACTTTTTATACAGTAGCAGATTTAACATCACTGCTGTGATCCTGACCTGCAAACTCTAAAAATCAGTTGTAATGTATATGATTCCTTAACCATTTAATATCTCTCTTCTTTTCTTTGTATTATCATTAAAACGTTAAGTTTTTAGTTACTAAAGGATTGGCTACAAGCATGATTTTTGGGTAAGATGTGAGTATATATTGACCTGGTGAAGTGGCTGATCCTTTGGGACTGGAAGAACCTTACATATGATTAATCTGGTTTTCAATAACCTCTCATCATAAAGACTAGGTGTCTGGGTGGTGAAAAGGGCTGGATGGCTTAATGGAGACTGTGTTTAGCTTCCTGTTGCCTACCATAAGCCTATTTCGTTACTGGTTTGGTGAATCTAATGTTAGAATAACCACCAGTTTGGGGTGTGTCTGTCCTTATTTTTATCAGTCTGTCCTGAGTTTGTCATTCTCAGCTGCATCTCACAATAGGCAACAGTCACGGATATATTTCACAATAGGTAGCAATTAGGGTGTCCTGATTTTACAGGGACAGTCCTGATATTCGGGGCTTTTTCTTATATAGGTTCCTATTATCTCCCACTCCCTATCCCCATTTTTCACACTTGCTATCTGGTCACCCTAGTAGTAATTAAACTGGAATATTTTCTCCATTGTATGTATTACTTGTGATTGTAACACACAGTCATAAAGAAAAAAGTATTATGTGGGCTGAGGTGAATATGCATGTCAGGATGCATCTATCTTCAATCAATAGGCAATGTTCTATATTTGCTTTGATTTCTGTTTTTTCTATGGTCAGTCCACAGGCAGAAGACTTCTGTTTTATGTGCTTATATCTTCATACTGAGGGGAAGAGACTAGTATATTATAAGAACATTTTTTGACATATATGTGTGTCTATGCTGTAAACATACATCCAAACATTAGCATACTGGACCAGACTGCCAAGTTATGCATGGGTGCACAAACAGCAGGGAATGACACATTGCTTTCCCCCCATCCCTTTGTTCACAGACTCTTTTGGGGGCCTAATCACAATGTTGATCTCAGGGACCACTAGGACTATGGTAAATTAGCACCAATAGCAGCTCTAGCCTACACAAATGGGGCAGAAAGTGTGTGGAACCCTGGCTACCCACCAGATAGCAGGCCGGATGTATGTAGGAAGACGCAGGAGTTCTACCCTTTCAAAGAGTGTTGTAGTAGTTGTGATGTACTGGCAGTTTAGAAAGCATTGTCCTCTCTGAGACACAATGATTCCAGGAGGTACCCTCTATTGCAGGCTGTGAATAAAAGTTAGAATTTAAACCAATGTATCTATAGAGATTAGATAGATTTTTAAGACCAATGCTCTGGTTGACTAGCATAGATTGAATACATATTTTGAAGGAAATAATACCTAACATATCTGTTAGTCCATGTGCGGAATGACTGCAAAGGCAGAGATGGCCTAGACTGGGCAGACAGATCAAAATGATAGCAATAATTGCAGTGCTATGAAGAAGTAGATCAGAGATTTTGGGTTGACTTATAAAGAAAGAAGATAGAACATTCACCCTGGTGGGTATCATTTAGCATGACACTCAGGAGCAGAACAGGACATGTGGAAATAAGATATATTTATTATCTATGATGTCTAGGAAAGTATGCAGAGTGAATGAAGAACTTTCCTGTTCTTGATGATAAGAATGAACATTATGATGTAATATAAGGAAGCTATTGCCACCCTAAATGTAATTAGAGCTATACCAATCTGAAATTTTGCAGAAGTACACCTGACATTCGCTAACATTTAGACCTTCATAAACAGAAATATTAATGATCTACACACCCAACCATGCAATCCTTACTTAGAAACATTTTCCATTATTTTGAGAAAAGACTATAGGATGAGGCCCTCCATCTGTTGCCAGTATTTCCAAGTCATGAAAAAACACACAATTACTATAAAATATGCTAAAATAAAAAGGCACATTATTAACCTGGCAACATGACAATGGCAATAAAAATGTGTTTCAGTAGCTGAAAGGTTTGTTTAGTCTGAATTACTACTGATGCATATAATAAACTATTGCTACTACACCGTGCATTGTGTTTTGAAAATGTGGCCCAAAACCCATGTAGAAAGAGAAAACTTTGCTGACAAAAGACAAAACCCACTACAGAGAACAAAGTAGCTGCAATAGTCCAAGGCTGTGATCTCACCCGAAAAAAGCTATAGTTGATGTTCCTACTGAGAAATAACATTTTATCTATAGAATCTCAGTATATCACACTTACACACTTCATAGCTCAGTTCTGCCACTCTTAGTTACACTGAGTGTTATTTTACTCCTATTGATTTCAATAAGACTCCATGTGGAACCAGGTATGAAGTGGGTATGAGAGGGTGGAGTGAGAATAGGGAGCCAATGGGGCTAAGGAAGAAGAGAAGCAAGGAGGATTGCATTGATGGTGATCAGAGAAGGAGAAATTTTGAGGGAGTATATAGTTATTTTAAAACATGTCTAAAAAGTGAGAGAAAAGACAGAGCAGAAAAGATGGAGATAGAGGTGCAGAAAAAGAAAGGGGAACAACTATTATACATGAGAGAGAAAACAAACATTGTAAGAGACAGAGTAAAGACACTCCAAGATAGATAATGCGAGGGGGAAAAAAGTGCTGGAAGGGAAATGGAAAGAGAAAGAAGGACACAATAATTTGGCATTAGAAGCAATTTCTTCAGAAGAAAAAAAAGAATGCCCAAATGTTACGATATATAACCTAATAAAATAGTTTTTTTTTAAATGGAAAGGGAGAGAATGAATGGTGAGGTGGTAGAAAGGGACATGCTGAAGTTGGCCTAAGATAGAATAATGCCTAGAGCTGGCTCTGGATGTGAAAAGAGGAATATTAAGGTATATAAACTGATTTATGTCTCATATGAAAGATTTTGAGGACAACATTAGTAAAGTCACAGAACTTAATTTGTATGTATTAGCAGCAATTCTGGAGTTAATTACCAGACATGGTTTATTTAAATCTGCTCAGGAAATGACTACGACCTTGATTTTAGCTTTACAATACATCATCACAAGAAAAAATTAATGGAATCCGTCAACCCCATCTACTCAGGCTGAATGGTGGACCCAAATGTGGGACTCTTTGGAGCTGGAAAAAATTACTTGAAATACAAAATAGACACAAACAACTTTCTGACAGTTGATTAAGTCTCTTATTTCAAGATTTAAGACAAATAGAGCTTTATTTTTTCATGCTAGAACTGCTGACTCAAAAAGGGGAAATCAATGAATTTTGCTGTGACATGAACTGATATCTGCATTTTGTGAAAGAAAGCAAATATACATTTTAGTGACGATTGCTTTTTCTTCCTCTTTGTACAGAAGATAAAATATATTTTATTTATTTTATGTAAAAAGTGTTATTCAACTAAGCATTCAGCTTCCACTGACCAAATGTGTTTTTACAAGAAAATGTCTTATTTATTTATTTATTTGTATTGTACTATATTGCACAGTGTGTGGAGGTAGATAATTAATAAGAATTAATAACAAATTAACAAGCTCTCCTCCCTAAGGAAGAAATATGGATCATATTTGGTATGAAATATAAGTAATGAGCAATTTTAGTATTTTTACTTACTTAGGCCTGGTCTACACTTACCTTAAAATTTGGCGGAGGTCGACAGGAGTTACACAAGCTATGCAGCTACTCTGCGTAGCTTGCATAACTCCCGTCGACTTCGTAACTCCTCTTCTATGCGGCGTCTTCACTGTGCTGCACCACTTGAGGGGGTGGTTTTAATGCATCGACTTCTGGATCGATTGAGTGGGTCTTCACTGACTTCTCAATCGATCCAGAGAGATGGATCTGACGGTGGAAGATTTGCTGCCGTCAGTGAAGACATACCCTAAATAAATTAGGGTTGGAGGAGTGTACCCTGAACTGATAATTCCGTTCAATGAAAGCCTAAATGCTAGATGTATGAAACTGCATTACAAAACTCAGAACTGTCGTGTCGTTCCACAATTCAAAACTTCTGATTTTGGGGTCTCATTTAAAAAAATTAAGTCAACCCAGGTTTTTACTGAAAGGTCACTAAGATTTATAGCTGGCACTGATTCAAGTGCACCCATGAAGATTTATACACATCAAAACTCCTAGTTTTGTCTGGTTTTGAATCTAACTAAGATTCCACCCTATATAATTTGGTTACTATGAAATCTGCAATCTTAAACATTATAACTGTCTCTTTTAAATACTGTTCCTATGCAGTTGGCAATTTTTTAAAGAGACATTATTAAGGACACAAGAGCAAAGTATCCCACTGCATAGGAAAGATAGGAAGTATGGCAAGAGACCATCCTGGCTTAACCAGAAGATTTTCAATTATTTGAAATTCAAAAAAGAGTCCTGCAAAAAATGACAATGACAAATAACACAAGTATGTAGGAACAAAATTAGAAAGGCCAAGGCACAAAACAAGATTAAACTAGCTAGAGACATAAAGAGTAACTATAAAACATTCTACAAATATTCTAGGAGCAAGAGGAAGACCAAGGACAGGTTAGGACCATCACTCAATGAGGAGGGAAATCAATAACAGAAAATATGGAAATGGCAGAAGTGTTAAATGACTTTTTAATTTCAATTTTCACCAAAATGTTTAGTACTAATTGGACATCAAACTTAATGAACGCCAGTGAAAATGAGGTAGGATCAGATACTAAAATAGGGAATGAATAAGTTATAAATTACTTAGAAAAGTTACATGTCTTCAAGTCACCAGGGCCTGATGAAATACATCCAAGAAAACTCAAGGAGTTGACTGATTAGATATCAGAGCCATTAGTGATTATCTTCAAAAAAGTCATGAAAGACAGGACAGATTCTAGAGGACTGGAGAAGGGCAAATATAGTGCCAATCTATAAAAAGGGGAATAAGGAAAACCCAGGGAATTACAGACCAGTCAGCTGAACTTCAGTACTTGGAAAGATAATGGAGCAAATATTTAAGCAATCAATTTGGAAACACTTAGAAGATAATAAGGTGATAAGTAATAGCATGGATTTGTCATGAGCAAATCATGTCAAACCAGCCTGACAGGGTTACAAGTCTTGTGCATGGTGGAAGTGATAGATATGGTATATCTTGACTTTAATAAGGCTTTTGATACTATTTTGCATGACCTTCTCATAAACAAACTAGGGAAATACAACCTAGATGGAGCTACTATAAGATGGGTGCAGAACTGGTTGGAAAACCATTCCCAGAGAGTAGTTATTAGTGGTTAACAGTCAAGCTGGAAGGGCATATCAAGTAGGGTCCTACCAGGATCACTTCTGGGTCCATTTCTGTTCAATATCTTCCTCAGTGATTTAGATAAAAGCATAGAGAGTACACTTATAAAGTTTGCAATTGATACAAAGCTGGGAGGGGTTGCAAGTGCTTTGGAGGATAGGACTAAAATTCAAAATGATTTGGACAAACTGAAGAAACGATCTGAAGTAAATAGGATGAAGTTCAATAATGATAAATGCAATGTATTCCATTTAGGAGGGAACAATCAGTTGCACACATATAAAATGGGAAATGAGTGCCTAGGAAGGAGTACTGGGGAAAGGGATCTGGGGGTCATAGTAGATCACAAGTTAAATATGAGCCAACAGTGTAACATGGGAAATATTAGCAGGAATGTTGTAAACAAGACACAAGAAGTAATTCTTCCACTCTGCTCCATGTTGATTAGGCCTCAGTTGGAGTACTGTGTCCAGTTCTGGGTGCTGCATATTGGGAAAGATGTGGACAAATTAGATAGTCCAGAGAACAACAACAAAAATGATTAAAGGTCTAAAAAGCATGAGTTGTGAGGGAAGATTGAAAAATTTGGGTTTGTTTCATCTGGAGAAGAGAAGACTGGGGGGGACCTAACAGTTTTCAAGTACATAAAAGATTGTTACAAGGAGGAGAGAGGAAAACTATTCTCATCCTCAAAGAATAGGACATGAAGCAATGGGATTAAATTGCAGCAAGGGCGGCATTAGTTTGGACATTAGGAAAAACTTCATAACTATCAGGTTAGTTAAGTACTGGAAAGAATTGCCTAGAGAGGTTGTGGAATCTCCATCATTGAAGATTTTTAAGAGCAGGTTGGACAGACACCTGTCAGAAATGGTCTGGATAATGCTTGGTCCTGCCATGAGTGCAAGGGACTGAAATAGATGACCTCCTGAGGTCCCTTCTAGTCCTACAATTTTATGATTCCTTGCTAATACAATACAAAACTTTTCAAAGTGCACATGTAAAAGAGTAGCTGATTACAATTATTATTATTCCCATTGTTTCCTCTCTCGACTCCTAAGGTTCTTCAGCAATTTTCACCTTCATGGACACTAACCAGCCGTGGAAGTAGAATTGCACACAATCCCTAACAGACTGCATATCCACTTGTTGTTTGCATGGGGTTCAGCCAACAGCAACCATCCAGAATACCAGCTTCCCCAATGCTTAATTTCCTTTGTTCATTGTGCCTCTGACTTGGGGAGTGGGGGGTACAGCCCAACAATCTCACATGGCCATATACAGCATTTTGGTAGCCACTTTTCTAAATTTATAAGATAAGAATATAGGATTTACCTTATGTAATCAGACCTTTGGTTCATTGTCTGGTAACTTGCCCTAGGAAATGGCTAATACTCAGTGGTTCAAAAAGAAACACACAGAGATCATAATACATTTAATTACCGTTGTTGTGCAATGCAGTATGTGAAACGAAAAATGATATTTTCTACCACAGGAATCAACTTGATGTTGCCTCAGAACTGATTTAGTTGTTGACTTCACTGAGAGTCAGCCCAAGGTCACTGAAGGTGTGTTTCATACACTCCAGTTCCAATAACAGTTACTGTACCTGAAGGAAGGAAATCCTAATATGTCAATAGAGATGCCTTGTCCTTGTTAAAGGGTGCTCTATGTATATGTAAATAGTAATAGATGAGGTAGATGGCACTCAAGAATATGTGGCATAGTTCCTATGTTCTGTAGGAATGATAAAACGTATACACTGGAAATGGCTTTCTCAAGTAGCTCTTTACATCAGCTCTCAATAGTATCTACTTCTTGGGTGCCCCACATATGGATATGAAGTGTGTTCAAGTGTTAATAAAACTGATTCCACTTAATTTTTCAAAAGGTTTTTCCTTTCAATTTGTTTACTACTGATTTAGAAAATGGACAACATATTTTAGTTGATGTTTTTCTTGTTTTGCTAGCTAATTTTTCAGCCACACCCCAGTTTTGGCCCTATTATAGTGGCCTTCTTTCCAAATCAGTAGGTAATTATGGACCAAGATTTTCAGAAATGACTAGTGATTTAGGTTACCCAACATGAGACACCATAGAGGAGGCTGATTTTCAAAAATAACTTTTCAAAAGTAGTCCATGAGAACATAAGAATGGCCATACTGGATCAGACAAATGGTCCACCTAGTTCAGTATCCTGTTTTCAACAATGACCAATGTCAGATGCTTCAGAGGGAATTGCCAGAACAAGGTAATTATCATATGATCCTGTCCTCCAGTTTCCTGTCCTCCAATGTCAGCATCTGATAGACAGAGGCTAAGGGACATCCAGAGCACGGGATTGCATCCTTGACCATTTTGGCTAATAGTCATTGATGGCCCTATCCTCCATGATCTTACCTATTTTTGCTTTTGGTCTTCATAACACCCTCTGGCAATAAGTTCCAGAGGTTGACTGTGCAGTGTGTGAAGCACTTCCTTTTGTTTGTTTTAAATCTGTTCCCTATTAATTAATTTGGGTGACCTTTGGTACTTGCATTATGTGAAGGGGTAAATAACACTTCATTCTTTTCATTCAATTCACACTTTATTCATTTTCTTCACACCATTCCTGATTTTTATAGACCTCTCTCACATGCCCCTTAGTTGTTTGTTTTCCAAGCTGAAAGGTCCCAGTCTTTTTAATCTCACTTCATATGGAAGTTGTTCTATACCCCTAATCATTTTTGTTGCCCTTCTCTGTACTTCTTCCATTTCTATTATAACCTTTTTGAGATGGAGTGTCTAGAATTGCATGCAGTATTCAAGGTGTGGGCATACCATTAATTTATGTAGAGACATTATGATATTTACTGTCTTATTATCTATCCCTTTCCTAATTATTCCTAACATTCTGCTAGCTTTTTGGACTGCCACTGCCCATTTAGCAGATGTTTTTATGACTCTTAGATCTCTTTTTTGAGTGGTAACAGTTAATTTATATCCCATCATTTGTATGTATAGTTGGGATTATGATTACCAATATGCATTACTTTGCATTTATCAGCATTGAATTTCATCTGCCATTTTGTTGTCCAGTTCACCCAGTTGTGTGAGATTCTTTTTTAACTCTTCTCAGGCTGCTCTGGACTTCACTATCTTGATTAATTTTGTATTTTCTGCAGACTTTGCCCCTCACTATATATCCCTTTTTCCAGATCATTTATGAATAAGTTGAACAGCACTTGTCCAAGTACAAATCCCTGGCAGACCCCACTATTTATCTCTCTCCATTCTGAAAACTGACTATGTATTCCTGGTCTTTGTTTCCTGTGTTCTAACCAGTTACTGATATATGAGAGGACCTTCCCTCTTATCTAATGGCTGCTTACTTTGCTTAAGAGCCTTTGGTATGGGCTTTGTCAAAGGCTTTCTGAAAATGCAAGTACATTATATTCACTGGATCAACCTTGTCCACATTTGTTGTCCCCCCAAAGAATTGTAATAGATTAGTAAGAATTGTTTCCATTTACAAAAGCCATGTTGACTCTTCCCCAACAAATTGTGTTAATCTATGTGTCTGATAATTTGGTTCTTCTCTAGAGTTTCAACCAATTTGCCGAGCACTGACGCTTGGCTTAGTGGCCTGTAATTGCCAGGCTCACCTCTGATTTAAAAAAAAAAATGATGTCACATTAGCTATCCCCCAGCCATCTGATACAGAAGCTGATTTAAGTGATAGGTTACATACCACATTTAGTAGTTCTGCAATTTCATATTTGAGTTCCTTCAGAACTCTTGTGTGAATACCAGCTGGTCTTGGTGACTTATAACTTTTTAATTATTCAATTTATTCTAAAACCACCTCTACTGCCACCTCAATCAGGGACAGTTCCTCATATTGGTCACCTAAAAAAATGACTCAGATGTGGGAATCTCCCTCACATCCTCTGCAGTGAAGACAAATGCAAAGAATTCATTTAACTTCTCTGGAATGGCCTTGTCTTCCTTTATGCTCCTTTAGGACCTCAATCATCTACTTTTTGCATTTGGTGTTTTGCAAGCTTCCTGCTTCTGATGTACTTAAAATATTTTTTGCTATTAGTTTTTGTCTTTTGTTAGTTGCTCTTCAAATTCTTTTTTGGCCTGCCAAAATATATTTTTACTCTTGACTTGCTAGAATTTATGCTCCTTATTATTTTCCTTAGTAGGATTTGACTTCCAATTTTTAAAAGATGTCTTTTGCTTCTAACTGTCTCTTTTATTCTGTTGTTTAGCCATGTTTGGCATTTTTTATCCTTTTTATTTTTTAAATTGGAGTCTACCTTTAGTTTGAGCCTCAATTATGGTATTTTTAAAAAGTTTCCATACAGCTTGCAGGCATTTCACTCATGACCTTTTTAAGGTACCTCAGTTTGGGCACCTAAAAAAATGGAGGCATCTAAAATATCTCACCGCCTCTGAAAACCTTTATCAGTACAACTCATCTATCCAGTTTTGGCAGGCTACATGTCACTGGAAATTATGTAAAGATTTTCTTGTTGGGTAGAGTTCTATAATTCTCATATTGATTTTACTAAATTTATAGAACATAAGAAAAAAAACTGTATCAAATATGCAGTCAAGCAGCTGCCTCAGTTCCCCTTACTCAAGTTGAATCATTCAGAAAGAACTCAGTACCATGCCCACATATCCTTCCAGGCACAATTTTTTTCTTCAGACATAAGTTTCAAACAAAACATCAGAAACAAAAGCAGCTTCTCTGCCCATCCTGAGGTTTGGGATTTTTCCCCCCCTTGCTTTAATCAGCACTAAAAAGAGGATATGTACTTCCCTTCAATCCATCCATTTACAAGTATTACCTGACCCCTTCCTAGGCTACCTATTACAAGACTATTTTTTCCTGTTTATATATTTTGCAGGGCTTACCTTTCATTCCATTATTTGGACTTCCTTAGGCAAAATTTTGATCCTTAATACTGTGAAAAGGCTTCTAGTTTGTAAGTTTTATTGCTAAGCAATCTCTTTGCTTAATAGTCTTTAACACTGTAAATTTTCAGTAAAATATTCTTATTCATGCAGTCCTATCCCTGTTCAAGTAAGTAAAAAAAAAATTTACCAGTATTTCTTGGCAAGTCTATCCATTACATTAGACAATAAAGTATAGTGGTTAACATTTTAAAATGTCAAACAGATTTGTTTAACTATACTGCTATCTTTGATGATGGGAATATATAAACAAAATATATAATTTTGACCTTCCAAATGGTCAAATTAACATTTAAAACAAATCTACATATATCTAGCCCTGAAGAATATTTGTGCTAAAAAGTTGAAAATATTTTATATCAATTTATGCAAGATTAGATAACAGTGTAGAAAGGGCAGAAAAATGACCGAGAACTGCAGATTCAGCTAACAACACACGGTTATTAGAAGTGGGCAGTTTCAGATTTGTAGCTGAGTGTTTAATTATACCTTCCTTCACTCCCCACACCGGAAGCAGATAATGCAGTAGCTGAGAAAAGCAATCAGATATTACAGTTATCTGCGTGATTCATTCAGAAGGTACACTTTTAGCTTTAAGTTATGTAATCCTAGACCTGGAAAATGCATGTTTTGTGAAAGCATGATCTAATGTCAAGACACTCATAGAATCTCAAAGTCTTTTTAATGAGTGCAGTGCACTTGCAGCACAGTTTACAGAGTTTTGAATGCACTCACTGCTGATCCTCCACCTCCAAGTGTTCAAGCATTTTAGCCATCCTCAGAGAGAGCAGAAAAAAAATAGAACTTCTATAATGCTGCAGCACTTGTTTGAGCTAAGAAGAAGAGTACAATGGGATATAAATAGGATAGGAGTGAAGCTCAGAGAAAAGTCCAATTAAACACCAAATAAGGATATCTTTCCTGCTTCCTTTCTTATGGATGTTATTTTTAATAACTCTCTTTTTATTCATTCTATTTTATCATTTAAAAATATACAGGCGCATACAGGACATTTTTTCAGTTATTATACATGCATACAGTATATTCACACTCAGCAGAATTTTCCATGATTCACATAAAACCATGTACACCATTAAAGTTTCATTATTTTTTATTTGTCTAATGGTAGGAACTAAACATCTTGACTAAGATCAGTACTAGGTACTCTAAACACAATGAGAGAAAATCCTTGTCAAGAAGAACTTACAATCTTAATAGACAAGACACATACAGGGTGGCAGGGGAAATTGAGAGGTGGACTGAGTTGCCCAGAGCAGATCGGGGTAAAGCTAGGAATTCAACCTAAGTTCTCGTGTGGTGTGGCTCATGCTGAGAGTTGTGTGGTGATTTGTGCTTGAGTGAAATTCACCCATTATATATATGGTGGCCCATGTTGACATGTTCATCTCCATGTCCCCTTTTCATGAGTCAGTTTTGGATTGCTAACATTAAAAAAAAGTTTTCACTGAATCCTATAGACCTGTTTAATCCACTTCGTATTTCTTCCACATCCATCTCATCAGTGTTCTATATCTGATTCCTCTTAGAGATGGGTCCTCCCAAAGTGGACTGTAGTGAGTACAACTGAATGATTGTTTCTATAAATACAAAGTCCTTTCCACTATATTTAATTTAGTTAACAAAATTAGAATGATGATATTTGCGTCTGATTCTCATTTTCCTTGAATACATAGCTGTCTAAATCTCTGAAAAATGAGTGTAAAGTCAGTGGTGTTTTACACTCCTTTTGCACATGTGTAAATGAGTGCACAATGTACAAGGCAGTGGAGAATCAGGCCCAGATTATCCACTGTGAAATAACTGTACCTATTCCACACCTGTAGTAAGCTATTTTATGATATACTTCTACTGCATCTTTTGGGCACCAGGAATGTGTCTGCATGGTATGGAATCCATTTATTGACTAGTTTACAAGTGGAAAGATGCAGCCCATGTTTATTGGGAGTTACCAAGACCCATTCTGTGTTACTTCATGCTGAAAAGACAATATTGAAAAGTCTATTGTACTGAGACATAGAGAAATATATTTGCAGGACACAAGTCCTTTAGTTTTCTGCACTCTTTAAACTCATTGACACTATGTAAAAATCTTCTGGAATTGACATTTTGATTTTTTTCTATCAGTAGAACAGTTTATAAAGATTTTGATTGGTGACACAAGCATATTTTTGCTGCAGGCAAACCCTGTGAAAAATCTTGTTTTATGAAGGTGTGAAACACGCCATGGTCTGATCTTTGTCTGCTTACTTCAAAACTAGGATACAGCTTTCACAGATAAAAAGATTTCATTTTCTCTTAAAAAGTAATTTTGCTATATGAAGTATTAAATGTTTTTGACTAATGCATTGTCAATTATTTACACCTTTTACCCCTAGATTTCAGAGTGTTTAAATCTGTTAATTAATTCTTATCACTTCTGTAAGGTGGACAATTATGATGCCTAATTTGCAAAAAGATACGCTTTGCTGCAGTGTGTTGAAGCCAGTGCCCACTTCAAAAGCGAATCAATGGTAAAATGAGGTATACGCATATAGGAAAGCTGATTCCCATACTCCCATTCTAACTATAAATTATACTTAAAGAAGAGATTCAATCTCTTTGTGTTTTTTATTTTAAAAAAAAGTAGCACATCCTCACCAAATTTACACACTTAATCTCCAAGTAAATGAATTTTTGGAGTATTTACCAGTAAGTAGAACTATCAATTAATCACAGTTAGTACAAGTGATTAACTCAAAAAAAATTAACTTGATTAAAAAAATAAATTACAGTTTTAATTGCACTGTTAAACAATAATAGAATATCAATTTAAATTTATTATATTTTTTGATTTTTTCAGTGTTTTCAAATAAATGGATTTCAATTACAACACAAAATACAAAGTATATAGTGTTTATATTATTAGTTTATTACAAATATTTGCACTGTAAAATGATAAACAAATGAAATAATATTTTTCAATTCACCTCATACAAGTACTGTAGTGCAGTCTCTTTATTGTGAAATTGCAACTTACAAATGTGGAATTTTTTTGTTACGTAGCTGCACTCAAGTACAAAACCATGTAAAATTTTGGAGCCTACAAGTTCACTCAGTCCTACTTCTTGTTTAGCCAATCGCTAAAACAAACACGTTTGTTTCCATTCACGAGAGATAATGTTGCCCGCTTCTTATTTACATCACGTGAGTGCGAGAACGGGCATTCGCATTGCACTGTTGTAGCCAGCATTGCAAGGTATTTATGTACCAGATATGCTAAACTATCATGTGCCCCTTCAGGCTTTGGCCATCATTCCAGAGGACATGCTTCCATGCTTATGACTCTCGTTAAAAAAATAATGCATTAATTAAATTTGTGATTCAATTCCTTGGGGGATAATTGTATGTCACCTGCTCCATGATATTACCTGCATTCTGCCATATATTTTGTTTTATGACAGTCTCGGATGATGATCCAGAATATATCGTTCAATTTAAGAACACTTTCACTGCAAATCTGATAAAACACAAAGAAGGTACCAATGTGAGATTTCTAAAGGTAGCTGCAACACACAACCCAAGGTTTAAGAATCTGAAGTGCCTTCCAAAATCTGAGAGGGAGAGGTGGTAACATGTTGTCAAAAGTCTTAAAAGAGCAACACTCTGATGCGGAAACTACAGAACGTGAACCACCAAAAAAGAGAGTCAATCTTTTGTTGGTGGCATTTGACTCAGATGATGAAATGAACGTGTATTGGTCCACATGCTTTTGGATTGTTATTGAGCAGAACCTATCATCATTATGGAAGCACGTGCTCTGAAATGATGGTCAAAGCATGAAGGGACATATTAATGTTTATCATATCTGGCACATAAATACCTTGCAACACCAGCTACAGCAGTGCTTTGTGAATGCCAGTGCTCACTTTCAGGTGACATTGTAAATAAGAAGCAAGCAGCATGATCTCCTCTAAATGGAAACAAGCAAGTTTGTCTCTGCAATTGGCTGAATAAGAAGTAGGACTGAGTGTACTCGTAGGTTCTAAAGTTTTATATTGTTTTGTTTTTGAGTGCAGTTTTGTAACAAAAAAATTCTATATTTGTAAATTGCACTTTCACAATAAAGAGATTTCACACTACAGTGGGATGTGTGGGATGAATTGAAAAGTACAATTTCTTTTGTTTATGTTTTTAACAGTGCAAATATTTGTTATAAAATAATATAAAGTGAGCACTGTATCCTTTGTATTCTATGTTGTAACTGAAATCAATGTATTTGAAAACATAGGAAACATCCAAAATATTTAAAGAAATGGTATTTTATTATTGTTTAGCAGTGCAATTAAAACTACAATTAATTGCAACTATTTTTTTAATCTTGTGATTAATCTCGATTAATTTTTTAATTGTTTGACAGCCCTACCAGTATGTTAATTGGTTTAAGACTTAAAATTTATTAACAACTGGCTCTTTAAGAAATGTACCATCTGTGTCATTATTTTCTTTTGTCACATATAATTTTAGAAACAGAATAATATAGATACTTTTGGTTTTATTTCCCTTACCTTACTGGATAATTTAAACAGTGTAAAAACAAGACCAGACAGGAGTCAGATAATTGAAGATACATCAAAAGTAGATATTCAGTGTGAAATAAATGAACTGAACTGAATCATTCAGGTCACGTATGAAGTTTTATAAATTTGGAAGAGCAAATGGGTTTAAATAAAGTTGGTGAAATTGAGGCCCTTGTATTCATTAGAAATTCAGACTTTTTTCCCTGTGTTTGATCAGTTCTATTGTACAGCCTTGTAACAAATGGTCCTGTGTCTAAATCTCATGTGTGAATAGGCTATTTTAAATCATTTTCCCTCTTATGAATTGTACATGGCATTCCAGAATGACTAAAGCTGTGGAATCTTATTCTGACACATTTGTGTTTGTTTTTTAAATAACGTATTATTTTATTATTTAGTTGTTCTGGCAGTAGGACAGAGTTTAGGTAGGCTGGGTTATAAACTGTGTGAAACAGAACTACCTTATTCAATATCCGCAACAGTAGTTTATTTTCATAACACATGTAATCTGGTACTATTTGGAAAATCATAAAAAAAGTATGACTGAACTTTCTCACCAAGCAGATAATAGATATGCAACTTTTTTGCTATGCAAAATATTGCTAGAAATAACCTGCTTGTATGACTACTGAATTTTTATATGCAATATTTTTCAGCTGGAACAATTTGCTCTATAACAGAAAACAAATCCATCTGGAATACATTTTTTTAGATAACTCCTAAGTAGAATGCTTTAATATGGTACATTGAAATTTACATCATTAAAATGCATGAACCAAATAAAATCTTTTGGTAATTATTATTTCCCATATATTGAAATTCCTGTCATTAAAAAAAACCTTATTAGCATTTACAATAACTGTGTTTCTGAAAATTATAAACAGAGCAGAAAATGAATACTGATCTGTGAAACCAAATATATCACATGACACATTAATAATACAAGAAGTTAATAGGATTTTTCTTTGTATGAGCTTTGGGGAACAAAATTCCAGAAGCTTTAATTTTTGTGAAATCACTGTGGCCTCCACTGCTCTTTGTTAATGAGAACAAACAGCTTCATTTTAACTTTAAAGCTTAAATGGAGGAATGGGAGGTTCTGGGGAGGTTCTAACTTTGAGATTTTGAAATGCTCACATTGTGCCCACATTCAAGTTGAACTTTGAATTCCAACAGGTTCTAGTCAAAAGAAATAAAATAAAAGAAAGGTACTTTCCCTTTCACTTACAAATGGAGAGATTGCAGAAGATAGTGTAGAATGACTTCATTTCAGGAAGTCTTTGTAACATAATGCATATTTCTAGAATAGAATTCTTTAAACTAGCACAAAATCTTGTACAATAAAAAAAAGTTACTTCACTAATTCTATAATATTTGGCATTGTGTTGTGTTTAGTCACATACTTCTTATATCTGTTTTCTGTGTCTTTTTTTTTCTAGGTAATGCAATTTGAAATTTCTAATCACTCTTACTTCTCAGAGATAAGTCATTTTGTTCTCTATTAAAGGAAACACACACTTCTCTGTTTTTTCCCTTAATTTAAATTAAAAAACATTTTACACCAAAACTGCATGTTTTGTTTATGTACTGAAACATGAGCATGCTAAATAATGAGCTTTTGAATAGTATATATTAATTCAATTATAAGTTCAGTATTAAATGGTTAGAGGAGCTTCCCATCACTCAATCAAATGAAGTGCAAAATCTGTTTCAAGATTAGATGGATTAGAAACAGAGGGACTGTCATATTGATCATATCAGTGGTTCATCTACTCCAGTATTGTCTCCAAATGTGACCAGGAGCAATTGCTTCAGAGTAAGGTGCAAAAATCCCTACAGCAGATATCTGACAAACAACCTCAGAAGAGAAGTTTCTTCCTGATTCTAGCCAATTACCATTTGGATTTATGCCCTGGAGCAGAGAGCATTGTCCCTCATATACTGTTATGGAAGATGTGGCTAGATGGTGCTATTATGCACAGTCACCCATGTTTTGTTTTGTTTTTTTTAAGCATGCAAACAAGTTTTAGAAAGGCTGCATTGTAAGGTTCGTTCTGCAAAGTTCTGCATAGAGAAAGCTGTCGTGAGTAGCAAGAAGTTTTGCCCTATGCTAAAATGAGTTTTTAGTGCATAGTAGTTTCCTAGGAACCATGCACTGATATATGGCATGAGATTTTTGAAGAGAAGATTGCCTACATATTGTTTGTGCAGCTTCTGTTCCAGGACTGTAAATAAAGTAGGTTTGCTACTTGGCTCATTTTTGTACTGCCTTGACAGTTAAAAAATTTAATGTGCTGTGTTTCTTTATATTATTATTTATTTGTTTGTTTTGTTTTGTTTCTGTTTTGTTTTTCACTTGAAATACAGAGTGCTCTACAATTCACATCTTATGATGCCATGCTAGGATAAGGTGAGAAAATGATAACACATACATTGTGTGTGTATTTGTGTGCATGTGGGTATATAAAATGGTTCTCCAAAACAATTGAATAATGATTAGCTATAGTCTGCACTAGGACACTTTTGTTGGCAGAGGAGATGGCCAGTGAATGGTTTTTGTTAGGGAGGTATGCAAGGGGAAGCAGGGGCAGAGTTTTCTGCATCTTGGATGTGACAACCCTGAATTGTGACACTGAATGTCACACTGACTTTAAGACACTGATTTCCCCTTCAGTGGGAAGCTCTTTCGTAAGCCCCTAGAATTCTGCTACCAGAAGGGCAATGGTAGTGTCAGCACTGTGACACTGGTGTTTGAAGAAGGGGCAAAAATATATTTGTTACTTCTTCAACATCACAGCGGATGCTTCCTCATAAGAGTACAGAAATAAACAGTTACACTTATGATGTCCCTCCTGGGATCCCTTCCAATTCTAATATTCTATGATTCTATGATTATGTGACACAACATAGGCCTGTGTAGACTAATATATATTTTTTTGTTGTTGTTAGCACATGTTAGCATATACTAATATGTTCTAAAAGTCTAGTGCAACCAAGGCAGCATATAACTGAATATATGCTAAAATGGTTGTGTTAAAGCCTAAGATCCTGCCTAGACTTTAACTCAACCAATTTTGCATGTGTTAGAAATCTTGTCTCCACTAGATTATTAAAACTTGTTAGGTAGCACTTGTTAGCTAATGGCCATCACATCTTTAAACTTGGCTGTAGATAAGGTCATAGATTGTATTTAACCTGGTGGGTATATGCAACCCTAATTTGCACTGGCCATTTCTCTACCATATTGAATTTCAAATTTATATCTAATTAGTTTGTCCACTGTCATCCTTACATCTCTTTTAAAATTATTGTTTTACAGATTTATCCTTCTGGCTAAATATTTATGTTGAAATGATTTTCCTTCAGACATATTATTTTGCTTTTTTTTTCCAAGTAGCTTTTAATTCTGTGTGATTTCTGGCCATATTTTTAAATCTTCTAGTAATTTTATTGTCTCTCTGCCCTCACTATTATTTGAACATCCTACAGTTTAGTATCATCTGTGAATTTCATTAACATAATGTTTATTCCTGCTCCTAAATCACTAATGAATATGTTAAGTAAGACCATTTTAATAACACTCCATGTAGACCCCCACTAAATATTTGATGATTTGCCATTTATCATTAACTTTCTTTTTATGGTCCTTCAGTGAGTTACTACAGGACACTGTTCTTTTACAAACTAGACCCAATAGAAATTAATTTTAAAAGGAATATTCTGCAAGACACTATATCAAATAATTTACTGAAACACAAAATTATATCTTTTGTTCTTTATAACTGACAAATGGAATTACAAAATTAATTAAGACTTAAAAAATAAATTGTACCATCATTGTAAGAAAACCATCTATTCAGCAATCGGAAAAGAAAAAATATGTAGTGGTAAGGGGACACATTTAGCAGTAGGAAAAGAAGAAGATGCAGTCAGCCATTGCTAGTACAAATGGGCATTTTCAGTCGCAAACAACTGCAGTTCTAAAGAGCCAGCTCCAGAAAAGCATGGGAAAAATCCCCTCCAAAAGGACAGCCTGGAGGATGTGGAGGACTCAGTGGACCACTGAACAACATGCTGCTGGAGTAGGAGTTTATTTCAGTGCAATGTCAATTTCTCCTTTGTTCCAATCTTATTGTTCATGATTCAATTATCATCTAGTTGCTTTCTGATTTATTTTCTCGTAATGTTTCTTGTAGTTTATTAGGACTTAAGACAGTAATATCAAGGACTGCATTTTTTCCCTCTCTCAAAAACATTTACTATATCCAGTCTTCCCAGACCTCCCTACTTCTATATAACTTTCCAGAATATTTTCCCAGAATTTGGTAAACGTGTGCCGAATCATAATCCCATTGAAAATGATTAGGTCTGCTACTGACATCTATTGAAATCTGAGCAAGTTCCTATCTAGCTCCCCCCAGCACTCTTAAGTCATACATTAATGGGACCAAGCTGCTTCCATATATTCAACATTTTCAACTATTCCCTTATGCATTTTCCATCAATAGCTATTTTACAAGGTTTCCTTACTCCCTAATTATCCAGACTTCTTTTGTTTCTTTTTTTCTTATTAAAGATAGTTGAGTTCATTCTCACTAATTTTTTGAGTTGTCGTTAATTTAATTCCCCACTTATTAATCAGGCCACTTTATCTCAATACATTTTTCTCCTGATATCTTTGTCAAATCCCTTCTCCTTAGCTCTCTTAAGCCTTTTAGCCAACACTGAGTCACTCTGCTTTTTTATTGCCCTTATTGTTTTCTCTAAAAGACGCAACTGACATTGCATTCTTATTTGGTATACTGATCCCTTTCCCATTTTTTGTATCTTTTAAATCATGTGGTAGGAAGCTCAAAGCAGGAAACATCCAATGATCCCCTTTCAGGGTTTCTTCCTAAAAGTTCCTTTGTTTGTGGGGATTTATCCTCCCAGAGCAATAAGCCAGAGAATTCACCCCCACACTTAGCTGATTTGGGGAGATCTGCAGGCAATCTTCTATGGGGAAGCCCCCATGTCTTCACACTGGCTCTAGCCTTGCAGGAAGGCTTTGCAATTATCTGGTTTACTAAAATCGAATCTCCTTCCACTGCAGTGTCCTAGGAAACCAGTACTTACTAGGATGAGTTCCAGTAGCTCATGGTTACTGGCATCAGACTTCCTTATTCTTATTTAGGTCCACCCAATTTGGGAAGAAATAGATGCAGGATGGCTTATTTGCTGGTTAAACTATCCACTCTGTGGACCGAAAAGGCACCTCTTTGGGTAACAAATGCAAACATATGTCGCCACTCTGAATAAAATCCCTGGCTATTCTCTTCTGAAAAGATCCATGGGTTGAAATAAAAAGACAGCAACAGATCCATTCAGGAACATTAATTCTGTGGGTAAGGTACAGTAAAGAACAGAAAATGGTTTATGACTGCATGTGTTAAGGAGTGTTGGGTAGAATGTGAATATGATTCTGAAACTTGGGGTTTTATCCAGCCTTACTTACTCTTACGTGTATGCAGTCTGACTTTGAGTTAGATGAAATATTAGTGAAATATAATTTATTAAACTACATGAACTGGTTTGTTTAAAAAACAGTATTCTTTGGGAGGTGGAGCAGGTGTTTAAATATTCTCGTATGGCAACAAATATTGTCAGCGATTATAAGAGTGAAAATATACTGCTTTAAAAACCTGTGACCTAGTAAATATGAAGCTTGTGTGCACTTAAAACCAAGTGAGCCAAACCCTGGGCCAGGATTGCTATTTGTGAACATGGCACATGGGCCGGTGTAGATATTTCAAAGGCAAACTCAGGACTGAGCCACTCAACTACCATTGAAATCAAGAGGAGGTGGTGACATCCCCTGGTTGGCTTTGAAAATCTTAATTCTTGAGCTGACGTTATGGTTTTCATGGAGATGTCTACAGGTTTGTTAACTCAGGGGAGGTGAATCCAAACAAATCAAACCCAAAACAGTCAAGTTCTTCAAACCTCAAAAGAACTCATTCATACTGAGAGCCATGGCAATGTAATTTCTGCACACGGGAGCCAATGCTGACCCCTCCTTTGTAGCAGGTCCACTGACCCCGTGGGTGCGACTACACTGAAGTATAAACCCATCATTTGAACTCAGGCCCAAGCCTAGCCCCCTTTATGTCTACGCAAAAATCGCTTTAAACCAGGTCTTGGAACCAGGACCCCTTTCGGGTGGTGAGTCTAAGCCTGAGTCAAGCAAGGACCCAGGGTTTAAGCCCTATTGTTTTGCAGTGCAGATGTAGCCCTACTGGACTTGTGCTTTAGGAGTCTGCCAAAAGTATCGCATGATCCCCTGGTCCAACTTTCTTTGTCCTTTGCACGGTCACATTTGGTGGACAGTCAATCTTTCCCACACTGCACCACAAACAAATGGCTAGAGCAGCCACATTTTAGGAGGGCACTAGGAAGTCTGGGATATGGGTGGTGGGACTCAGGTCCACATAATGCAGTGTAGATGTTGGAGACTCAGGTTGGGACCCAGGGTACAACAATTCCTAACCTGAGGTTACAAATGAGTATATGTACTAAAGCCCTAGGTTAACAAACCCAGGGTCTGCTAATTCAAGTTCTACTAAACCCTTGGCTTATGTTGCAAGGTACATATACCTAGTGTGGTTACACTGTGGAGCAGAGGGCAGGATTTGGTGTGATTAAATGAGGGATATGACTGTTCCTTATATGGGAGGGAACTCAAGCTCTGTGAGGACTCTCTGCATGCCAGTGCACAAAGCAGGTGAGAACAGGGATGCACTGTTATCTGGATCCTCCTGTTTCTTTCCTTCTCCATTCTTTAGACTAGAGCTGTCTTTATTATAGGTGTTTCAGTTTGCTGGTACTTGCATATAATTGAAAAGAAGTTTTGGTTTTAGTTTTTCTTTTTTTGTCCAACCAAAACAATTCAGCATAGCCAACACAAATATACAAAATGTTTGTGTCACTGAATCTGCATTTTTCACTGAAAATTTTGCATGACATTTCATCTAGCACAAGTCTCTATCCCAGTTCCCTTATATGTCCCTTTTGCCTCCCTTGCTACTTGGCCCACAGTTCTTTTCCTACCCTAGTATACTATAATGAGAAGTGGGATGGGGTGTATAAACCCTGTACTGGTCAGGCAGGGGATAACCAATCGCTTTTGGCAGAGGAGGTCACGCCCCTTCATCCCTGATGCTCCTGGTGAAAGGAACAGATAAAAGGCAATTGGTCAGTTCAGTTGGGGCTGGCTGCGGAGGAAGACAGATGGATGCTGGGGTGGCTCCCACTGAAGAACCACCAGCTCTCCAGACTGCTGAGGCAGGTATCTCAGACAACACTATGGAGGATGAAGACCAACAGAGATGCTGAGACACTGCCTGTGAAGGATGAGCCCGAAGGAGATATTGGGAGTTGACACTTAAATCCTTAATAAGGAGATTACAGGCTTCATAGGGTCCAAGGTTGGAACCCGGTGAAGTAGGATTCAGGTTCTCCTAGCCTCACCCCATGCTTGCCACTAGGTGTTGCCATTGGGGATCATTGCTACACACTATTTGCTACACTACCCAGAGGGCCAGACCCAGACTGCTATTGCCAGCCCCAGCCAGGAGGCTAAGGGCTGTAAACTACTTGTTTGCTCAGCCCTGCCCAGAGGGCTGGAGCCAGTGGTAGTACTGCACGGCGATCAAGTGCAGCGCTGAGGACTTTTTGCTATGAGACCTGAAAACTCTGCAAGAAGAGGTGACTCAGAGGGAATGTCTGGCACAACGCCAAATGGGGGCACCCCCCTTTTACACACAGCGCCCCCAAGACAAGAAGCACCATCTTAGTATACAAAATTGCTTTCGAATCACTACCCAGGATACTTAACAAGAAGTCAAGTGTCTGTGTTTGAGAAGTTAAGACTTACCATTATTGGTTGCAACCTCAAACTCTCTGTATTGGTCTTATAAAACCAAAAATCATGCTTATAAAATATCACAACTTTTGATATTATGAAGAAAGGGAGGCCGGACACTTTTTTCCTCACAAAATGGTTGACTTTAGTGACTGGAGGAATGAAACAGAAGATCTTTACTTGGAAGAGACATCACTGAAGATTGAAGAGACAGCATTACTATAATAAGTGCTAATCATGGCTTTGTTTAAAGTTTGCATAAAGGAATTAATTTCCTACCACTGAAAATGAATAGGAATGCTGTGACAGTAGATTTTTGGATTTGCCAGCTCTTGTATTGTGTAAAACTGTATAAATGTGTCTTAAAATATAGCTAACCCTAGTCAGGAGGAAGCAGGGAATCCAGGGAATTATGGAAAGGAGGAGAGAGACAAAGGAGAGGGAGGAGTGAGATGTGTGTGCTGACAGAAGCCATTGTGTAATATAAAAGACACAGTTAATGTTATACTAGGTGCAATCTATCTTGCTCACAAAGAGCTGAACAAAGCAGCTATTATTTATACTGTCTCAGTTTGGTTCCTTTCTCTGGCACGTCCTATATCTGCATACTTCCCTTTTTTCACCTGTAAATCAATAATACTGTTGTTGTTTTGGATGCATTGTTTTGCTATTCTTTCTTGCGTGATCAGTCTCTGAACAAGAATTTATTCTCTCACTTTTTTACAGAAATTGGCACAAAGATAGTGCTTGGTGACAGTCACTCATCACCTCTGATTTTTGTCCCATGAGGGAGTGAATGGTGGTATGAGGCAGGCACCCCTATATTAAGAAAGTCCCGTACACGCTATTTAATTCCCCGTGAGCTACATTGTACATATGTACACACGCGCGCTGGTAGATGAATGTAAACAGACTTTGAAATGGGGTAACTTACATACCAGGGAATCAGAATATTGTAAGTCAGATGACCTACTTTTACTATTGTTTGGTAGTTGCTTTCTTGCTAAATTCCTTGCCTGACACCCCAATGTATGAGGGAAAAAAAACAAAAAACCCAAACAATTTAGATTGCATTAAACTAAGTAAACCAGATTTGGGGATGTGTGTAACACCAGTATGCCAATGTGTAAGATGTAACTGTAAGTCAGGCAAGGGGGTCAAGAATTATTCTAACATATATACTAAGAATCTGATACGCTAGTTGTGGTTGACAATACTTATTCTTGTCATTAAACCTGATTTAAATGTTTTTAGGTCTTCAACCTGTAGTATTTTGCCACTTATCCATCTACATTTTCATTCAATTTCTGTACTGTTACTAGCTTGCTCCCTCTCTCCAAAGTGCTGGTCATTGGCAAATATAGCATTGACAGTAGAATTGGAAATTCTCCCTTTACTACCTCATAGGTTTCCACCACAACTTCAACAACGACCACCCATCCATCATACTCTCTGCAGAACAATCCCATACAGCATCAACTTCATCAACTGCCCACCATGATCAGCTTCAACAATGGAACCCTACAGACAACTATCTACAAGAAACCCACAGATCACCACACTAGCCTTCCCAGATCCTAAAATTACCCCAGACTCACCAAGAAATCTGTTATCTACAGTCAGGCACTCAGCTACCACAGAATATGTGCTGGGGAGAAAGACCGGGATACTTAACACACTTAAAACTGCCTGCACCAAGCAAGAGAGGCAATGTGGGCGAGGTAATATCTTCTACTGGGCCAAATTCTGTTGGTGAGAAAGGTAGATGAAGTAATATCTTTTTTGGACCAAGAGGTCTGTGTAAACTCAAAAGCTTGTCTCTCTCACAATAGAAGTTGGTCAAATAAAATATATTATCTCAGCTCCCTTGGCTCTCTAACATACTGGGACCAACACGGCTACAACACTGCATTCACTAAACAAGGACACACCACCAGGGAAGTAGATCATATCATGGAATGGGCCACTCTAATACCCTGAGAAAAACTGTTTCAATACGGGAGAGGGGGGAAACACTGACTGCACATCCCTTACACATGCCTGTCACCATCTGTGGTGTGCCTCAGATGCATCAAATGCCCCAAAAAGTATGTGGGTGAAACTACACTCTCAAATAAACTCACACAGAAAAACAATAAAAGACAAAAACACCCTATCACCCCCTACTTAAACAGTTTTCACAAAAAGATCACTCCATATCTGACTTCTTAGTCCTCATTCTGAAAGGAAACCTGAACAACACCTTCAAAAGACAAGCTTGGGAGCTTCAATCATTACTCTTCTGGAGACCAAAAATCATGGACTCAGTAAAGACACGGGTTTTATGCCTCATTAAACAATCTCTCCTTTATCCTGTAACTGAAGAACTGCTAATTGCCATTGTATCTTGAATTGTTTTGTACAATGTGCTAACTCCTTATGCTGAACACTGTTCCAGCTTGCATTTAGCAGTGACATTCTGACTTACCTTTGCAAGACCCGAATAGGAGCTTTTTGGAGTTAGAAAGCTTGTCCCTCTTTTACCAAAAGAAGTTGGTCCTTTGACTTCCAGTAGTTATCCCATTTTGTAACTGGGAAATTGAAAGAGAAGGACAGAGTTAAGTTCGTTTTCCTTAACTATACTATTGCATACCTTAAAATATTTGGATTTCAGTGTAACTTGAAATTCCTTTATTCATAATATTTGTTTTGGGATAACTACAAAACCCCTGTAACTTTCTTACTGTCAAGTAACTGACATGTAGTCTCAACTTTAACCCCATTTTAATGTAGGTTGTTGCCTGAGAATAAACAGGGGCTCCGGAAACAATGGGAGAGGAATTAGGTCCTTCATGTTGGTAAAGAGCCATGCACACTAATGCTACAGTATAAATCAAGTAAACATAATCTAAATACACAATTGACACACTTCATATCTGAAGACACTAGCTTCTCCTACTGCCCTCACTGTTACAGTTTCCTCTTATTATATCATATAATTACTCCCTAAACCCACCCTGACTCTCAGTCAAGTCGGTGACATTAATAGGAGCAGGACTGTGCCCCAATTGAGAGAAATGGTATATAAAACCCATTAGTGCCCTGCCCTACTTTAATGTAAGTTTAAATATCCCTTCGTCCTGTACTTGACACTATCTTTAAAATCTTTTAGCGCTTATCTTCTCAAGGAAAGGAATTTATTGTAGTTTCTTTAACCTTTTTTTAAATAACCCAGATCATTGTATTAGTATGGTTGCCCTCTGCTGTACCTTCTTCATTTTTATAATATCCTTTAATAATAAGGTGACTTGATATGGACTTTGAAGCTTCACTAGTCTCTTACACAATGCTACAATATTTCTTCCCCAGAAAAAAATCAGTAGCATGGATTGAGTTAATTCCGACAGAGAGCAGCTCAATTTATTTTGATTTCTACCCGTTACTATGGCAGCAGTAGTAATGAATGTCAGCAAACATGAATACAATTTATTTTATCCTTTATTTAACTAAACTGAAGAGTAGTATCTAGAATACTTACTTTCAAGTAAACTTTGATATAATTGATTCAAACAGATATCAGCTCAGTCTACCTAAGATGAAACAGGAAAAAAAATACATATTTAGTTAAAACATCAGTTGGTTTTAATGAATTATTTGCAATGTTATTTTAACAGTGATGTAGTTGTATGCACTCCACTTTGTCAGCTTATTAGTAAACTTTTTTAACAAAAGTGTTCAGTGTGCCCATTACTAGGACTTCTACAAGCGGAATCAAATATCAAGGCTAGACCAAACAAGAACAAAAGGTATTATGCAACACTACGTGGTTGCTCTGTGATATGGGCAACAGAAGTCAGAATGGGAAGAACCATGGGATTGTTTAGTTCTCCTCCCTCTTTCTTTCAGAAGAATAACACTTTTTCAGTATGTGCATCGAGAAATGCTTCAGCTAGTGCTTGTGGACAAATTCATGTCTCTCTCACTTGCCTCTCCCTCTCCCACTGAGATGGCTAGCATTATATGGATGCCAGGAGAAGGAAGTTCATGTGGGTTCTGCAGGAACCTAGATTGTATATGACCCCTGCCCTGGGGCAGAGGGCTCTTCAGCTCACTCTTCTCTTACACTATCTACGAGAACCAAGCACAGTCTGGCTCTCAGTTAGTTGTATACCTTGATGAATGTGTAAAATGTAAGTAATCTTTTTCATGCTTAAATATATGCAGCCCATTAGGACTTCTTACAGTGCAGACCATTTCTCCTTCAAATTAAGTCTTGTAGCCCTGGTTTCTATAGATTTTTTCTAATTCTTAGGTGACTAATAGAGTCCTCAACATGTCAAATAAATCCCAATGAGTGCAATACAGTAGAATCTCTTTTGAATTAAATATAATTCTTCCAGCTGCTTGTCTTGCTGCTGATACACACTATAAATCTCCATTCAGATAGAACAAACTCAGAATGTTACTTCTGGGTCCCTTTGTCCTTTTATTTCTTTCACTTCTACTCCCTTCATGGTGTATTTTCTTTGCTATTAGTGCTGCCCAAATTTATGGCTTTTCACTTTGCGACTGAACTCCATTTGCCACATTTCCTTTCACAGTACTTCTTCAATCCTTCTAGGACAATCTGTAATATGTTGTCTTCCTCAGTTCTTATAATTGCTCCTCCTATCTTGGTGTCATCAGTAAATAGGCACACTGAATAACTAGTACCAGCTTCAAAATCATTTTTGTATAAATGTGTTAAATAAAATTACTGCCAGTGGCTCAGATTTGCAGGACCTCACTTGAGATAGGTAATTATAGCACTTTAGATTCTCCCCCCTCTAGCCAGCTTGCCATCAAGGACTTCATCCTAACATTAAAACTTATACTTTTGACCTGGGTAGGACTTTTAAAAATGCCTTTACTAAAATCCATAGATCACATTCACCCTTTTTCCATCTTTTTTTTTTTTCTTTTTTGGTCAGCTTTTCAAAAAACTCCATCAGATTTGTCTGACAAGCTCTGTCCTTTGTAAACCCATTTTGGAAATCAGTTGATAATCTTGTTTCCTGTTCTCTTCCAAGTTGCTGGTCATTTGATCACTTAATATAGATTCTAAACCCCTCTCTGATGTTGAAGTTAGTCTCACAAGCCTATAATTAGACATACCACTACTGTTTTCCGTTTTCCAAAACAGAATGCCTACAACAAAGCACAATTGAATTTTCATAAACGTGTAATATGTTCATTTACACAAAGGAGCCTTAATGCAAAGTCCAAAATATATCAGAAATAATTATCCTAAAACAAAAAATAAATTACATCATCTCAGTGAATTCCGTTCTTATTGTTCAAATGAAAAGAGGCTCTTTCAAGGTTAGCCAGACCTGTAAATAGAATACTGTAGTCTACAGCTCCCAGCATTCAAGATGCTTCCAGTTTTAATAAAATAAATCATTTTAGTCACTAAGATTGATCATAACAAGACTAGGCTTCTTTGGCTAAATTTCCAATCTTTGGGAATGGGCAAGCTCAAAAATGTGCAAGTGTCTGTTTTGTCCACAAACCAGTGTAAACTGTTTGTGCCATTAACTCATTAAGCATTTGGGCTCACTTTGCAGAAGAAATATATATTCTACAGTAGTTGTCTCTTAAACATTAACATTTATCATGCAGTGGCATTTGAGGTACTCTGGTTATTTCTAGTCTGATAATAGGCTAATAATAGGGTAATAATATCATTACTGCACTTTCCACCCTGGTTACTGCATTTCCTTCTGCAGGTTGAGGAAATTAACTGTTATAGCACAATGGCCCATGATGCACATTGAAATGACATTCTCTGCTTCACCCACAGCCAGGACTCCCCGCATCTTGGCTCTGGGCAACTCTAGGAAAAAAACCTCATCCATTCTGCATAATTCAGGATTTGTGTTGTGTTTACTGAACTCGGGCCAGAGGAATAGCCTTAAAAATAATCCTTGCTACCAAGCTCCTATAAAGAGCACTTGCCAGGGAAAATCATGTGCATCCATTTACATAACGTAATTCATTTGCCAAGGTTTCACACCAAATCCTTTTTGGAAGTCATCACTTTTAAAATGTCTCAAACTGTCTTCACTGAACTGATTTGAAAATGTATTATTTGAATAGGGAATGTCAGCTCAGTTCCAGAGGATCTGAAATGCATTTACCTCAAAGTGATAGCTTCTGAATGAAAAGATCTTGTAAAACATTCTGGATTAGCAATGCTCTAAATTACCCAAGCACCTTGGCAATCAATTAATTTTAATTCATGAAAATGCTGACCTATTTAATTTTACAATGATTGTGCAACTTTTTTTTCTGTGTTTGCCTAATTCTTATAAGCCAGCTGAAAAATTTAATGTTGTCCCTTTCCATTTTTCCAGGTGCTCTGAATCAGCACTTCCAAAAAGTGTGTGGACCTTCTGGTGTGGAAATGAGAGACCAAGACTACAATTTTCCAAAATGGGTGACTAAAGTAGTTTTATGTCCTTATGTAGGTATCTACATAGGTGACCTGATTTTTCAAAAGTCCTGAGAAGATTCCCTCTGCCTCTATTGGCACAATTCCACACAGGGAGCCACCATAGGACTTGAAGGACCTCTGCAGTCTTGAATGTAAGACAGAATTTGCCCCATACTGCATAATACTTTAAGGAAGGTGCCGTAGACGGTTAACATTGACAAAACATAGTGGACCAAATTCAGACATAAATGGGAGTAATTTCATTGGCTTCCACGTTGTTGCAGTACTTATATTAAAGCCCAGATCCTCAAGTATATTTAGGTGCCTAACTTCAGTTAGGTGAACTAAAGTTAGGTGCCTAAATATACTTGAGGATCTGGGCCTGAGTCTGAATTGACAGACCAGCATTTCTGAAAAGGATAATGAAAAAGCAGCACTGGTATTCCCTGAGCTTCCTCCAGCACCACTGAAGACAAATGGGAGTTTTGTGATTGACTTTGATGGGAGAAGGCTAATATCTTATGTCTACTTTGAAATAGCAAAACAATAATTCCAGTGGTGGTCTGATTTGCTATATGGAATGAGTTGTGATTTTTCTTTACTGACAAATGGAACTAATCCATCAGTCTTCTTTAAATATCAAAAACCAAGAGATTACTATAGGGAATATCTACAGAACCAAAGAAAATTAATAAATAAATCAAACCAGAATGCTATTTAGTCATAATTGTACAACTGAAATTAGATTACTCATGATCATTATGTGATGTCTATTGATTCTTGAAGAGAGAACCAATTACTCCAGCTTCTAGTGTTCAGCATAAAGAGACCAATTATTCCACTGTTATTGTCGCTGTGTAGCACCTAACTCAGCAAACTGACACCTTCATTTACCTGAAACTGCTTGCGGAGTCAGGTACTGTTCATAGATAATGAAAGTAGCAGAATCCAATCCAGCAGTATGAGGAACTTAATTTTCTTCCATGCCCAACCAATCATGCTCTCAGCTGTGCTGTAACCTACATGTTAACTTATGATCAATACACTATCAATGGGAATGGATAGTTAAAACTATAAACCAAACAAAAGAGTGCAATTTAACAGAACTTAACCTTGAACTCTGCTTGCGGTTCATGTGATTGAAAAAAATCACACACATATCATACTACATAAGGGAGAAGAGAAAATGTTTGGTTTAAAATTAAAAGAACAGAGCTCCAATAAAAAAGAAACGAGAGAGATTTTTAGGATTTTAAAGAAGAAATGTATCTGAGACATATTCCTTTTGGAGTCTTCCCCGTCACTAAGGTACTGTCTATAAGAGAGCATGACATGGGATGGACAACAAGTATTTGGCAATATAATGTCTACATTCATCTCTGATGTGCTCTTTTGTAATGTAGCATCTGTTCCTAATACAAAATTGTTTGTCACTAGGAGGATCTTCTTGCACATACGATGACACTTTTTGACATCTTCATCTAGCACCTGTTGACTGACCATAATGATAACATAACAGACGGATGCAAGCATATGCATGCCAAAGAACCAATGCCTGTATCAAGTTTGAATATACAGGTCGGGTTTGCATCCAAGAACATCAAAACAGCAGCCTGTAGAGAGCTTAGACATCTAAGTGTTTGAGTTTGTAACTTCAGAACAGAGTTGGATTAACCAATAATTATATTTAAAATAGTTTAGAGTTCTGTTAAATCAACATTCCCTAGGAAAGTAAGTATTATTATAACCTCCACAACCATCCAGTTAGTCACAAGCAACATCTACTGACTAGGAGATCTTCATGCTTAATAGCTCAGCCAACTGCAGCAGGTTTGTCTACGTGAGCCACATAGAATTTCTACTATACAGGTAAATTAGCTGGCAATATGCTCTTTGTGGCAGGAACTACCATTTACTATGTTTGTACAGCATGTAGCACAACAGAGCGGGCATTCATCTGTTTCAGGCCTCTATGTACTACTGCAATACACAGAATAAATAATATATTAATGTAAGTAAGTTATTTTATAAATTATCAAAAGTGTTTCATTTTTTAATATCTGTTCTGATTAATTAAAATCAATAAAAACATCTTTTCTTAGCAATATATTATGGTGGAAACTGAACACACTATAATAATGTACAGACTATTTTTAATCTATAGTTTTTCAGTAAGGTATTGGCATTTTTTGTTCAGATTTCTTTTTTGCTGTGTGTCTATTTTGGTATAGTATAACAGTAATGAACTCTTTTAGATGTGCTAAAAGTCACAAAGAACCCAAGACAACTTCACGAAATAGAGCAAGTTTAGACAAAAATGTCCTCCTTTTTATGGATCATATTGTAATATTTGGCAAGCATACAATGCAGCTTAAAGAGCGTAATGTCAAAGGTTCTGTATAATGAGCCATGCATGCTGGTCACATGCGGGACAGCTAAACTGAGGAGCCTAAGTCATAAAGGTAGCCATGCTGGTGCATTGCAAGTCTGCTCTGGTGTTATATATCAACACATAACATAAATATGAAAAAATAATTGTAAAATTTCAGCCATGTGTAGAACCCTAGGAGAAACATTACATGGAAAAGACACATGGTCTTTAGCAGGAATCAGATGGATGAAATTATTTATCACTGTTCATTTACGTTAATACACCAACTATTCTCTTGGAAGTCTGAAGAACTCATAGGCATTTTAATTAAAGACAGAACTACTAGCAAGTCTAATCCTTAAAGGTAAAACCTAAGCTACTCAGAGAACCTGGCTTAAGTCTTAACACAAACAAATGTTGTCTATAGTGCTGAAGAACCAAGCAGTTCATAGCTGAAAGCATTTGGTTATATTGACACTATTGTGACTGGTGCCTTCCAGAACAGATTAGAGAAAGTAGAAAATTTAGCACATGCTTTAGTAATCTGTGGTGGCTACGAGCGCCCATAAAAAAGGCAAATTATCCAACATAAGGAGTAACACATGGAGTATGTAGCAAACCCATTTGGTCAGCAAATATATGCCAATGTGAAAATAACACCAACAAATGAATACTGGATTTGACATTTTTTTGCTGTTATTCATCAAACTATCCAACAAAAAAGGGCAAAATGTGTTAATTTGTATTCAAACAGCTTCTAAGCTTCTTTAGTGTAAGCAGCTCAAGTCTCCACTGAGGCAACCATATGCACATTCATTAAAGAAAGAAAGAAAGATTCATGTGATGCAGACTCCTCAAAGGTACGCTGGCAAGAGATCAGTAGTGGCAGTCAGAAAGCAAAGACTGTGGCATATTATTTTAATGAAACACTGCCGCCATTCAACACAGAAGGAGTGGATGAAAATCAGACACCAAACTAATGCACAGAACAAAATTAAAACATGTAGCTTTAAGAGGCTGGCTCTATTGTGTACAGATGCTCTGTACACCCCTCACATGTCCTACAGAGATCATGCTCTGTCATCCCTCAGGCATCCACAGCACTTGGGGCCATCCAAAGTGGTGGAGGAGGAGGTAGAAATTTGTGCCATGTGAGCTGAATGCTAAGTGGTTTCACCTCTGTCATGGCAGACCTGTTATTAATGTTAGAGTCTAGATGTGGGGTTTGGGTCAAAGATTAATCAGGCTGCCAGAGCAAGTTTATTCTTCAGTAGGTGGAAGGAACACTAAGAGGTGGTTGCAGCCAGCAGTAGGTGTGGCCCTGAAAACTATATCCAGGGAGGAAGACAAACTCTTCTTTGTCATTTTTAGTCATGGGTGTCCTGAGAAAATTGACTGGAAAGATGAGGGTGTGGGCTGAATCCTACAGATCAAGTGAAAAGACATCACTCTGAGCACCAAAAAATCAACTCTGCTTCCCTGATATCCTTTAAAAGGCTTGACGAATACACGCCTCTGAAAAATAAGGGGGCTGCTTCGAGAGGGAGTTAGTTTCTGGTTGATAAAACCTGAATCAATCCAGTAATTATTTGCAAATTCAATATTGAGGAGTGAATGGTTTAGGAAACTGCTAATGATGTAATGAACTATGACATTGCTATGTCAACCGTCTAAATCTAACCTAGGTCATTAAGTGTTTTGTAGGGGATTGAATCCTGCTGGCTGTTGAGGAAGAGGGAGGTAAGTAACTACATAATTTTATTTGTTGAATTTTTATATTTGTATAAATCCTTATTTATTAATTAATTAAATAACTGAAATAACAGACATTAGCATCAGTCCATCCAGGGTCCAGTCTAATTGCCAGTAGACAGTTGTGCAGATATCATAGCCCACTACCTCCATAGCTGGCATTATTTGGCACGCTTCATAGCAGTTTCAACAGAGACGCCAAAGTCTGAATGCTTTCAGAATGAAATACTATCCTCTGAAGCCTAGAAGTGGCCACTAGGGTTAAGAGGATCCTTAATATTCAGTTGAACTACATCAATAGCATGATGAAGCTTGCACTGCTGCCCATTCATTGGACATGGATAAAATGAAGATTCCGTGTATGTGGGCTGTCAATCTGGTATCTTTCACAAGTCCTATGTTTAATTTATTGTAATGATTTGTCTATTGGACTGCAGTAGCTCCTACAATTCGAAGCCTGCAAATGGACCAGTGGGCCCACATGGAATTCCACTGAAGTCTACCCACATGCTATCCATACAGTAACGAGGCCTTAAAAAGACCAAGGGCCAGATCCTCAACTTTGGTAAATTGTTGTAGCACAGTTGAAGTCAATGGATCTATAGCAATTTACACTAGTTAAGAGTCTGGCACAAAGACAGATGAAGTGTGTCTAAGCTAATGATAAATATTAATAATGACCTATTCTTCTTCTGAATAAACTAGTTTCTAGCTAATTGTATAAGTTACTTAACAAAGGAGAAAGCTATTTTATTTTCTAGTGTCGTTCTACTGTATTCATTTACAATGGCTGGCGGCTTGAGCTTTGGCAGGGGATGGTCCCTGTATTTGGCACCTGCTGAGTCTAATCATTATTTATGCCTTTCATGTTCTGTGGCATTAGCTTTGTGGAACACAAAATGGGCTGTCAGTTTATGGATGCAGAGGACATTTGCTCCAGCTTTTTACTGATTTGAATGCCTGTCTAAAAAATGTCTTGTGTGAGTACAAAAGGAAATATTTTGTCCTCCCTAATTATTAGCATGGTTTCTGATTTGCTATTTGACTCTGAGACGTGAACCTTTACATCTATGAGATTAAAGTACTCAACTGCTGGAATGGCTTTTGATGAAGTGGAACCAGAAGTTTGTATATCCATTCCCATGATTTCAGTTAGCTCAGAAGCTTCAAGATCCTTGGCCTCCTCCCTAAAGATTTCAGGCAGAATACAGGTGCTGGAACTCTAACAGATGATGCATCACAGAAAAACATGACACAAAAAATAATGAATAGAGCCATTAATACTTGTACTGTAGAAATGCATCTAGTATATGACTCAGTTTAGCTACAGGAGGAGTATAAATAACATTGTGTAGAAATTGAAACAAAACTTCTTTCCTGTGTGAAGTGTAATCTGCTAACATTCTCTATAACATAATCTTCATTATAAGCAATTTATAAGAAAACACTAATTCCAAAACATCTATTAGAACCTTGTTAAGCTTTTCTAAAAATTATTGTATTACTCACTGGCTTATTACACACTGGCCGGTCCCCCTTGATCGGGTCTGGACAGGGTCAGTTCCTGGATCCTTTCACGCTGGGCTTTATGTGGGGCACCCAGAGATGTCAGTAAAATCACAGGTTGAGACATCAACATCGCACTTTTTCCTCAAGTGTGAGTTGCCGGCAGGCCAGGTCTACCTGCATTGGCTCAACCCATGGGGACAGGCTCAGTTACAGGGGGGTGTGGTTGTATCATTCCTCTTTTGTACTCTTGTCACTCCTGCAATCGATTATTGGTCCAGCTGGTGAGATCAATGAAAGTGTCCTGGTCTGCCAGGGTCTTGATCTGGGCTAGCACATCATTGATTTCTTCTTGCAGGCCTCACCAGAACTAATACAGTTAGGTTGCCTCATTCCAATCTGTATCTGATGTGAGCCATTGGAAATGTGCAGCACAGGAAGCAGTTATACCTTGCCCTTGATGGAGCTTCCTCAGGGCAGATTCTGCAGTGAGGATGCAGTTAGGATAATCAAAGACGGGTGGTATAGCTCACTAGAAGCCGCCCCAGTTAGACTGTAAGTCTTAAGTAAAGGGGAGGCCCAGTCCAATGCTTCTCCATTCTGACCTGGCTGCATCAAAGGAGTATGTCTGTGGTTGATGAAGGAACTGGAGGCAGCACTGATTACAAAATTGAAAAATCTTTGGCAATCCCCATTAAAGTGCTCTGGCAAGGGGATGATGGGTGCTGACTCGGGGGATGGTGCATAAGGTTAGGATCAAAGCACACCATTCTCAGTGAAAAGTTGGAGCACTTGCCCCTGCAATGTCTGATTTCAGCAGCAAACTGCATAGCCTATGCCTGCCTTGCTATGTTGTCTATCTAAAGGCAGGCTACCTGCTTGTGAGATGTTGGCATCCAGGGAGCCAGGAGGAGCTATGCTGGATCCATGCCTGGCAGAACCTATCCCAAGAGGCTGATGGTTCGAGCAAGCTGTCAGAACTGGGACATGGACAGGATGACCTAGCAGTCAGAGCAGGGAGGTCACATCTAGTCCAAGCCAGGGGTCAGAGTTAGTATCAGAAATCAGGGATCAAGCAAGAGTCAGGTCCAGTGTAGCAGCCAGTCAGGAAGTCTCTCAGTTGCTCAGGCAACATCCTGTATCTCCTTCTGCTTAAATAATATGGCTAGGCCAATTGGTGGGGCCAGTTATTGTCCCCAGTCAGAATCATCATGATCAGTGTCTCTGGGAGGGGTCAGAGTGCTACCTGCAGTTCTGGGTGAACTGCCCACTGGCAGCCAGATGTGAGACCTGCCTGAGAACCTATGGGTCCTTGCAACTAGCTTCACCTCATTTCAACACTCTCCTTAGCACACAGCACCTAGTCGCATCTATAGCAAAACCAAACAAAAGTTTGGCAAAACTTAAGACAAAGATTCAAATAGAAGCAAGTACAAGGACAGTAAACGTGTTTACGGATAGAAGAAAAATATAAAACACAATGTAGATCCTATACTTATTAACAAGTTCCTTTCCTGTCTAACCAGGTATTTTTTACACGACAGTCACTACAGAGAGTGCCTGTCCAGTCCAGGGAGCTGGGATCCACTTTTCATTAGGCACTCATGCTGACAGAGTGTTATCTCCATAATGGATGACATCTTGTGCCCTTCTTTCCACTGTAATACAGATCCAGACCTTCTGTTTATTTTATAATCAGGGTTTTTCCTTAACTTCAGTTCAACCCTGATGGCCACCCCCTATTCAAGTTATTTTTCTTTGGCTCTTTTGTGCTTTGTAAAGGCTCATGCCTGCACCTGGTTTAGATTATAAAGCAATTGGTGGGCTGGGTCAAAAGATGTCAATTATTCTCACTTCTGATTGGGTTAGCTCTGAGAACTGCCTTGTTCTTGATGACCAGTTTCCAGCAGTTTTGGAACACAATATTCTACATATTACATAAGCCCTAAAATATTGTCCTTATATACATCTCTAAATAATCATGACAACCAACAAGTACTTAACTTTCAGCAGAGACCACGCATGAACTCCTTAGGTGGAATATCCTGAAGATGGAAATCACAGGGGAAACATGCCTATCTGGGCATGTCTTGGCAAATTCCTGGATATAGTCTCATAATGTAACCCCCATCTACTGCCAGCATGGAGCACCTGGGTCACAGAGGATTAAGGAGCTGGGAAAAGGGGGTTATGTCTCCATTATACAGACATTAGGAGATCCAGACCTATTCCCCAGCTTCTTTAGGGGATGCCTTCTCTTAAGTCCACTTCCAGCTCCAGTTTATCAGGGAACTTGTCTCCTTGTAATGACTACCTACATTGGACACCTGCCACAAGGAGGCACCAGCAGTTCACTGGGCTGCCTTCCCTTCGACCTCCAGCTGCTTCCCAAACAACTATTCCCTCCCTAATGCTAGCCAAAAATAAGTCAGCACTCCTGTCAGAGAGATGTACTCCTCCTTCCCTGAATGACAAAACCAAATATGACATTTTTGATGAGTAAGTACTGGCCCAGCCCCCTGGCTGGGTTTCTGAGCCTGGGCTCCAGCCCAGGTGGGATCGTCTATACTGTTCTTTTTAGCTACACAGCACGAGCCCAAGCCAGTTGACCAGGACACTGAGATTCACTGTCATTGTTTTTTTTTTTTTTTTTTTTTTGCAGTGTTCCCTCAAAGTTGTGAACAGGGAAGTTCTAACTTTCTCTACTGACATAGGGTCCTCAATAGATCTAAACAGAATAACATAAGGGATCACATAAATTCAGTGGAAAATTTGTCTGAAAGACCCAGATTCTCAGAGGTATTAAGGTATTTTGAGAATCTGAGCTAAAATCCTATTATAGCATTGTATTGTATTATAGCATTAAAAGATCTTTTAGGTTGCAAAAAGTTTTTTTTTTTTAAATAAATATTTACACATTTAAAAGCAATAAACCCAAGATAAAATCCTAGCCTGTAAGAACTGTCCACACTTCTCTAAGGGGTAGTTTTACGATACAATGTGCTTGATATTCTAAGCATGATCTTAAAGCAAAGCTGATTGCGTTGTACAACTCTAGCTACCAGAATCACTTAAATCAGTTCTTGTCGAGATTTTTTGAAGATGTCTTTTAAATGCAAGAAATTTATCTGTAAGGAAAAAATATGACCTCAAGTTAGGAGGTCTTAGCCCTGATCCTAAGCCAAAACTGAATCAGTAACTCGTGGGACTGAAGGCCCACAGGAAAATTATTGTGAAGTGCTAGCCTTTGATCAAAGAAGGAAACTACAGGGCAGAATTTACTGCTTTTATCTGTGTTGCTTAAAACCAAAGTTAACTCTTTGTGGCATGGATCCCATATGAGCCCCTGTTCCATAATCAGCTATTTCTTCTTCAATAAATGAAAGTAACTTAAAAATGAGTCTACAATATAATGACAGTTATAGCATTATGGATAGATGCAAATTCTCCCTATGCATTTTCTGTTTTGTGACTAATGCCATATATGTTGTCAGAATAACGTATGTAACAGAGGAAGGATGATACTGTGATTAAGGCTGTGGATGGGGAAATGGGACTGGTTCAGTTCCTGCTCCATCACAGATTTTGTGTGTGACCTTGAGCAAGTCACTTACTTTCTCCATGGGTGCCCTGAAATGTCGTGTCATGTAGTTACATTCAGTGGCACTTGTGAGGTGCTCACATACCATAGTGATGAATGCAACGGAAAAGCAGGTAAATAAATATCAATATGTATCAATACATATCTCAACATATGCTGCATATGGATTGTACAAGAGGTGGAGAACTGTTTTCACATTAGAATTAGAAGAACCGCTCTCCTCCTACTGTACCCGAGCCTCAGGAAACATTTCTGTTCCATTTTAAAACCAGCTCAAAATAAAATAATAATAAAAAAATGGAGTAAAGATGATTGGGTACACATCCAGAGGAGCATGTTCCATATCATAGGGGAACCTAGCAACTAAAGTGCTGGTGCATTAGAAATGCCGACACTAAGCTACTATAAGCCAAGACTGTCACCTCCCAGCCTAGCTCATGATCACATACTAAACTGCGGGTGGGCAGAATCCCATGGACATATTTCCAAGCAGATGTCAGTGCAGGATCAAGAATAAAAAATATATTTTCCTTAAAGATTAATTCTGTTAACAGGGAGAGTGGGGAGAGGAGGAAGTAAACAAACAAACAAACCAAAAAACCCAGGGTCTCTGACCCTGATTGTGGACCTTTTCCACCCCCATTTCCCAAGAAGGCTATCTTACAGGCCCTCTCCTGAACACATATATATAAGGGGGAATATGGAGCTGAACTTCATTTAACACTTTGTTCAGTGGGAACCAGATAGTTTCCTGTACCATGCCCTCCACACACAGTCATACATTATATTTTTTTCACAAAAGTGTTCGTAAGTATTGTGCAATTTAGACATGGAGCACAGGAATTTTATCACTGTTCATCTACATCCATATTGCCCATGTCTGAAGGGAAGCATAACAGCTACATTTAATCTTGTGTCAATAAGGAGGTAGAGATGTTACTTTGTTCCTTTACTATAGCAGTTGCCTGATAACAGCTGCTTTAGAGAAGGTTGCAAAAGGGTTTCTACTATAACCCATTTTCACATGCTCATGAATTAATTTTCCATGATATTCATCTTTTGAACTAAGATTGTTCATCTTTCAGCTCCTCATGAGAGTTGTGCTAAAAAACAAAGAGAACAAAAAAAAAAAAAAAACAAGAAGTGACTAAAAAGATTAAAAATGAATCCGTTTTCGGAAACAGAAAATTTAGCAATTCATTAATTCTTTTGTTCAGTTTCTGGAAATAAATTTTAAACAATTAAAATTGGTAAGCATCCAAAGGTCATAAAATTTCAGTTTTCAAATTTCCTTGATGAACCACATAGAAATGTCATTCCTGGTAGCAATGGAATAGAAAAGCACTATCCAGAGACAGGGATGAATTGTTCTAGATATAAGGACATCAATTGACTCCCTCTTCCTTTTGAAAACTGGGATAAATTAGACATAATAAACTACTGCTGAAAGATATTTCATTAGAATATCTTAGAATTTAACATTTTTCTTCTGAGTATTTTCCTCCATCATTTTCAGGATCATTTATGTCTTTCTGTCCCTCCTCCTTCTGTTCCTCAAACTCTCTCTCTCTCTCTCTGTCTCATGTAAACAATCAGTAGGATTACTACATTCTTAGCAAGGTTTGGGGATTCCAAAATGGCAGATTTAAATTATAAGAGTGTGGATCTGGAGGGGTTTTTGTTATTGGGGAGGGGATACTCATAGTGTAGAAGTTTCCTTGTGTACTGAATCCTCTCTTGCACCTTTCTTTCATTGACTGGCTCTATGAACAAGAGGGTTATCTGAACCACTGAAATGACATGAGAGAAATATTACAGAGATTCAAGTCACTTCATAATTATCTGTGAACTCTACATATCTGTGCAGGAATTTGTACCACTATATTGAGTTTCAGTGTAGTTTGTTGGGATAGGTCACATCGCAGAAAGGAAGTCAGAGAGATGGTATTTTTCTCATGTTCCTGATTGAACTAGTTTATCCCGCGTGATCAAGAGTGCCAATAAATGACATTACTTCACCCACCTTGTCTCTCTAAAACAAAACAGACATAAAACATTTCATTCCATCTTTTGCTTTTGTCTGACTCTGGCCTTTACATTTTTTTGTGATCTTCTGTAACTGGAAACAGTTAGTGGAAACTATTCAATGTTATTTTATAGTTTGGCTCTTCTAATTCATCAGCTGCTATCCCTTGATATGAGGATGATGTCTGCTGGAGGAAAGTCATTGATGAGACTTACGATGACTGAGGAGTCCAATTTGTGCTCTACAAATTTTTCCAATTGGAGAGAGCACAACTGCTGGCCGGGATGCTGTACACTTTCCTTTCTCCTCTGCTGTTTCTCAGCTTCTTGACTCGAGCAAGGAGATTCTCTTCAAAATGGATTGAGGCTTTATGTGAGAAGTGATGTCATTGCAATCTATTGCCAGCCAGCTCTTCCCAATTTCTGGAGTCAATGCCTCCCTTCTTAAGATATACTTTCAGGGTGTCCTTGTAGCCTTTCCTCTGTCCCCCACAGGTCTTCTTACCATGACTAACTGCAGTCCTGTTCTATCCTAAGATGCCTAAACCCACACCTGGTCCCAGAACACCCATGTAAATTATCATGAAACCACTGAAGTCAAACTGTTTATAGGTTTAACAATGGGGGAAATGAGATATGTTGAAAGTTCAGGGAATTCTGAAACATTTTCATGAAAAGAAAAATCCTTTTGAACCAAATTTGAAAGAATTTGCATAGCTGCATTAATAACCCTAAATTTTGTAAATCAAAGTTGCAAAGCTCAAATTTCATTTGGAGTAATGGAATATGACTGACTTGTGGGGCCTTGGACATTTGTCTGAACAGTTTACCTAGCTCTGGATTTAGGATTTTGGCAATCCCCAGAGAGGCTATTCTCACAGAGTCCCCTCCCTGACTCTCTTCCTCTTCACAAACCCCCCTGTATCTTACTCACCAGCATACTCTAAACTCACACATTAAATATGGACTTATTTGCAAATTGGGGGCCTCCATCATCAAATTTTGCAGCACTCAAAAATCAGCTCTGCCTAAGTTTCAATTAATGCAAATTTATGTTGAAAGTATAAGTTAATAAAATATCTTTGATGAAGTAGAATATTGTTCCACTCTGGCACTGCAGACATTTTAAGAAACTGACAGACCAGGAATAAATATCAGTTTCAAAGAGTTTTGGTCACAGTGTTGAAGACCCATCCCTGGTGATGGAAAATATCCTGTTCTTAATATGGGAGAAAAAAACCCTGTGCATACTAAAGTTCCAGTTCAATACAAAATGACTGTGAAAGCACAAATGAAGAGTGTCTAACTCAAGGACTTTTTCCCAGAATGTGTTTTTCATCAGAAACTAGTTCCAGTCCACTTGCAAAGTGTACAGTCAGCATTGTCATACTAGCTCAGAATTCATGAGTACAAGCAGAAATGTCTCTCTGCCACCGCCCTCAGGTGGAACTAGAATGAGAGGAAAAATTTTGTTTGGCTTATGTTAGAGCCTGCAGTATAAAATGTCAAAGTGTCTTTTTTATTTGAACTTCTTCATATAGCTGCCGGTTCTAAGATGAGAAGTTTTACCATCAGATTGGTCTTTAACTCTATCTGAAGAGTAAAATGAAAAGACACAGCTGCATTAGATATTTAAATTCTAATAAACAAGCTCATATGGTTACCACAGATGTACCCACTATTCATCTCACTATACAAGTTGAGCCCCAGACTCATCAGATGCTATTTTCACTGTAGTAAAAGGAAACTGTGCCCAATAATACCAGGGTTGAAATTAACCTATTGTTAAATCCTGTGTAGATGTGGGCTGGTGAAAACCAGAACTGACACACTGACTTTAGATGTGTTTGCATATTGATTCAAAACTTTACATCTCAGATCCATTTCTACTATCCAGCCACTTCTGTTTGGCCCAGTTAATTTTACATTTATGTTACTGTTTAATGGTTAAGGGGTTTTAATCTACTATAAATATAAAAATATTAAAATAAAATTCAGTTGCAAAAACAAATATTTGAAAGTTAGGGAATGCCAGATTCACAGTTGTTTTTGCAAACTTAATTTAGCCCCCTTGTGTATCCAACTTGTGACATGAAGGAAGCAGGGGTCCTGGGGGGGGGGGGAATAGGATGTGATTATATAATTACAGATAGCCTCTTAATTTTTATACAAGGGGATTGAATTAAAATTATACTGGCAACCATCAAAATGGTATTTCCTAACTTCTGAGCTTGATTTTGCGACCTAAACAACATTTTTAAATGTTGCATTTTTTTGTATAGAAATTCCTAGGTTTTTGGAGAGTTTCGTTATATCCACAACAGTAACAGCTCCCAGATTGTTCATTTTCAGACAAGGGAGATATTGGGAGTAGAAGGGACAGTGGGGTAATGTGCCTGGTGTGGTAGATAAGATGAAGGGACAAGGAAGCCCGGTCCAGCTCTCTTCCTCCATCCCACCTTCTGCAGCTACAGTTGCTCTGGCAACATCCAGATGTGCCCAATACAATGTGTGCTGCAGCTGCTTTGGAGGCAGCAAAGCCCAGCCCTTTAGAATGTTTGTTTTAATGTATTCTGGCATGTTATCAGAAGGGACAAAAGAGAAATGGTTACTTTAACAGTTTATAACTTAGCTATACCTGAATGGAATTCCAGGTGATTCAGAAAAGACACTTCTCTAGCCCAAGTACTTTCTCCCTACCAAATTTCAAAGGCCTGCTGCAAACTATGGGGGTATTAGAACTTCTCAGAAAGTGTTACAAGAATAATATATAATAGAAGGTGTTAGGCAATCTAAATGTAGGGGTTGCTACCAGTTCCCCCTATAGGGCTAGATTGGTATGAAAATAACACAGAATAGAACTAATTTTAAGGAGCCAGTTAAAAATATTCATGCACAAATAAGTGTAAATGTGGGCCCTTAATTTGCCAGTGAAGTAATTTTATACACAAACAGATATCTGTGCATAGAAATAGCAAAACAGAAACATTGCTACTTATTTGCATGCACAAATTACCCTTGGTGCTGTTGCAGAAATATTTGATTTGCATGAACAACTATAGTAACTGCACATGCAAATTGGGTATACATGTGCACTTGGACTTTCATGTGTGCCTTTACATGCCTGACTTTTTGAAAATTAGTTTCTGAACACCAGATCCGCTTCCCAGTAACGGCTCCCCATCTCCAGCTATGGAGTAGGACTAGACATTCTGGAAGACATTTATTGAGTCAAAGGGCTGGAACAATTAATATTTGCAGAATGGCGCTTCTCTCGTTCCACAGCCTGAGATGGCAACATTCTTCTTTCCTTGCTTTAACAGAGTTTCTCAACACCATGACGGTTACCTGTGCTGAGGGTTGAGGAAAGAATATGCTGCGTGAGGGAAAATCCGAGAATTCAACTGTCCATAAAAAAGCTCTAAAGGTTTGTGTGTGTTTTGTTAAGAATAAAGGGAAACTATAGAAAGTGGTTGAGTTTTGAATCCTATCCCAGTGTGTGTCTGTGTACGCATGTGCCATGCTGACGATGCCCTTTCACAATTAGACACTAAAAGGATTTTTGTGATACAGCCAGTTTGTATCTATTAGTTACGTATATATCTGCATATATATAAAAATGTCAAGGCTCATCACTTATTGTATGAAGAAAGGAACATAAACAGGAAGACTAACTGTAGAAAAACATTAATTTTCAAAGAAAATGATACACATTTGTTTTAATGAGTGCACCCTTTTTGATTCTAATACATCACAGTGGAATTTCATATTCAGATTGCAGGCAGTTCCTTGACATTCTCCCATTCAAAAATGCTCTCTTGTGTCATGGATTATTTCTGAAATGAAATCTCAGATGCAGAGATCTTACAATGAAAGAGAATATTCATAATAACTATGGAGTAAGGCCAGATTCTGTTACCATTGCTAATACGGTGTAGAGCCTTACTCCATGAGTAGCCCCACTGCGTTTGATGGGATTACTCACAGAGTAAGGTGCTGCTCATCATGAGTAAGGGTGGCGCAATCAAAAGTTTGCAGCAAACAGAATCCCCTCTTCCTCCACGCCCCAAAAAGCTGTTTGAAGCTAGTTCTTCTGTCTACATAGCCTTTGCCAATGGAATAGGATCCAGATTTGCAAGGCACATACAAACACATGGAATTTTAGTAAAATATTTCAGCATCCCTGACATGATTCAGAAACGCATGTCCTGCCAGTTTCTTTCTTTGCAGAGTTATATATCAGTGTAGGGCAAAACGAGCTTTGTTACAGTAAAATTCATAGAATAATTACATATTCCAACAAACTGTGCCTTGTAAAATGTCTTTTATATATATATATGTATATATGTTTTATATGAAAAGAACACTTTGATTATACTGTAACACTTTGTAAGCCTATGCAAACAGATGAGATTTAGATTTCAAATTAAAGAGCATGACTGAGGTAAACTATGGAAATGTGCTGGGAATGATTAGATATAATGGTAGAGAGCCACAGTCAATTCTTGCAATCTTTTCTCTCTCTCTAGAGCGGTAATGTTTTCAGAAATTTGGCTAACTACAGACCATACCAAATGTGTTGGGTATTTGCCAGTTACCTTCTTTGTTGGCTCCCACCATTGCAATTAATTTAGGGGTGGGGAGACAGGCAGGGGCTCAAGCACAGTGCAGAGTTTAAAAGCCTTTTTGTATGTTATGAGAGGGCATATTACAATGGGAGCGGTCAAATGGGCTGTGCAAGCAAAGAGGCAGCCAAAATAAATAAATAAATAAATGAAACATCATGCCAGTAAAGGAGAAAAAGAGAAGTCTGAGACATAGAGACAATGGGCATTTCTTGAGGTGCAAAGGCTTAATTTGTAATCAGCATTTTGGCTACATATCAAATATTTCAATGATAATTATGGAAGTGTGAGAGGTACTTTGAGTGAGATCTAGGGCGTATTTTAATAGTTCTTATTATACATACATTTTGATGGTGCTCTTCACTATGATAACTGGGTGCTGTTAAGTGATATTACCCAAGAAGAATTTTCCCAAGGATAAATACACCTACACACATCCATGTGATTAGAGGGATAGCTCCTGAACAGTAAGAAGGCTATGAGCTGTTGTACCGAAATAAGAGACATTTTGCGCTAGACCCCCTCCCCCGCCCCCCCAAAAAAAAGGAAAAAAAAAAAGAAAAAAAAAAAAAGAAACACCTTAAACCAATAACAATGCAGCTGGGGAGTTCCTTTGCATGAGGGATTCTTCAGCTGGTATAATACTGGCAGAATTAGCTTTATGCCATCTGCTACCCTCATTTTCACCTTGGTGTAGGTAGGGGGTGAGGCAGTATGTCAGGATGGGAGGGGGTTGAAATTGGAGTGCTATTCACGCTGGTGATCCTAGGTTAACAGACTCTAGAGAACTCTTCTAGAGCAGTCCTGAGGCTGCTGTACTGTGCACGAAGACCAGTCCAGCCTCTGACCATATCAATTAATGATTTACAGGAACTGTCCCAGCTCCTGATTAACAGAGGAATCACAGAACTGTGGCATAGCAAAGAGTATGGAACACATTGTTTTATTTCACAAAATACCTCAGTCCCCTGTGTGTGTGTAAATATATTTTAAATTTGGTGGGGGGAGGCGCAGGAAAAATGTTGAAGAGCAACAGATGAGCACATTTTGTCTGGTTTTGAATCCACCCAAGACAGGTTGGCTCCGATTTAGATGACATTCATAAGCTTTTCTGGTCTCATGTTCTTCAGAGTGTACACAGTACACAGATGAACTTCACAGCTGGTAACCATGTTTTGCTTTCTGAGTTAAGACACGAGTGTCCCATAAGAGCTGACTTCTGAGGAAATTTCTAACACATAAGACAACTGCTGTGGGGCTAGCACTATTATGAAAACCACTCTAGTGTGGAAACGGACAGGAGAGGAGAAAGAGAAAGGAAGTGTCAAACAGCCCCCAAACACCTATATTTAAATCAAACCAGGCTATATACAAAAAGAAAGGGAGCAGAAATCCTTATGCAAAATGAAACAGGAATACTCTGTTTCAAAGCAAAGTAGCATAATCCCTCTTGATAAATGACAAGAGCAAAGATCCTATCAGATCCAAAGAGTGTTGCAAAATCAGTTCCTGCAAAAAGACACTGCTTCCGTTAGGACTAACACACATCTGGTGAATGTCTATCTTGACAATAGATCTACTTACACATCTGCTATATTACTATTAAGAGACTGCACTAATTTTTGCATCACTTGTTTGTGCATGGTGGGGGAGGGGAGGGCAATGTGCACGAACAGCCGGAGCAGAAAATTGGGAAGAGCTCTTGTTGACATTAATAAATCAGGCTTCCCTCACTAACACTTCCAAACAGAAAGGGAGGTATGGTGGAGATTATAAAGCTGACTCCTGTTTCTTCAGTCTGTCTTCCACTATGGCCTGGTAATTTGATGGGGAAAGTATGAATCATAGAAGATATGGCATGGAAGGAAGCTCAGGAGGTCATCTAGTCCAGCCCCCTGCTGAAAGCAGGATCAACCCAAACTAAATCAACTCAGCCAGGGCTTCATCTAGCTGGGCCTTAAAAACCTCTAAGGATGGAGATTCCACCACCTCTCTAGGTAACCCATTCCAGTGCTTCACCACCTTCCTGGTGAAAAAGTTTTTCCTAATATCCAATGTAAACCCTCCCCAATTCAAATTGAGACCATTGCTCCCTGTTCTGTGATCTGCCACCACTGAGAACAGCCTAGCTCCATCCTCCCTGGAACCCCCACTCTCTTCTCTTCTGCAGACTAAACAAACCCAGTTCCCTCAGCTTCTCCTCATAAGTCATGTGCTCCAGCCCCCTAATCATTTTTGTTGCTCTCCGTTGGCCTCTCTCAATTTTCTCCACATCCTTCCTGTAATGGGGGGGCCCAAAACTCAACACAATACTCCCAATGTTGCCTCACCAATGCTGAATAGAGGGAAATAATCACTTTTCTCGATCTGCTGGCAATGCTCCTACTAATGCAACCCAATATGCCATTAGCCTTCTTGGCAGTAAGGGCACACTGTTGACTTATATCCAGCTTCTTGTCCACTGCAACCCCCAGGTTCTTTTCTGCAGAACTGCTGCCTAGCCAGTCGATCCTCAGTCTAAGCAGTCTTTTGTCCTAAGTGCAGGCCTCTGCAGTTGGTCCTTGTTGAATCTCATCAGATTTTTTTTAGCCCTATCCTCCAATTTGTCTAGGTCATTCTGTATCCTATTGCTACCCTCCAGTGTATCTACCACTCTCCTGAGCTTAGAGTCATCGGCAAACTTGCTGAGGGTGCAATTCACTCCATCCTCTAGATCATTAATGAAGATATTGAATAAAACTGGCCCCAGGATAAACCGCTGAGGCACTCCACTTGTTACCGGCTGCCAACTAGAAATTGAGCCATTGATCACTACCCGTTGAGCCCAATGATCTAGCCAGCTTTCTATCCACCTTATAGTCCATTCATCCAACCCCCCCTTCTTTAACTTGCTGGCAAGAATATTGTGGAGACCGTATCAAAAGCTCTGCTAAAGTTAGATATATCACGTCCACTGCTTTCCCCACATCCACAGAATCAGTCATCTCATCATAGAAGGCAATCAGGCTGATCAAACAGAACTTGCCCTCGGTGAATCCATGCTGATTGCTCCTGATCATCTTCCTCTACTACAAGTGCTTCAAAATGGATTTCCTGAGGACCTGCTCCATGACTTTTTCCGAAACATTTTACATAAGACCATGTAGCTGTGCCTGCCTCTTCTGGTTGGCATTGCGTGAAGGAGGGTAGCTCCACAACTGTACAGAAACATATATAACCCTTCAGATCTGGAATGATAAAGACTTTATGAAGACCCAAAGATATTAGTTTTGTTCTGAGTTTTTCTCTGCCTAGTTATGAGGGAATTTAGGGATGAATGTTTCTTTCATTTTCATTGGAGCCAAGAATCCATAGCAACAGAATGTTGGCAGTGCTGCGGCATGAGAAGGCAGGAGGCATGTTAGGATTTGAATGTCTAGGCAAGTATTGTGCAGTCTCTGCAGAGGCTTTCTGTGTGCAAGAGGCAGGTAGTGGATTGGCTGAGGCCAGAGGATCTGTTCCAACAGGGATCCTTCAGTAGTCCCACCATGAAGGGAACATGCTAGCTAAGCTTGCAGTAGCAGCCATGGTACAGCTTCACAAATTCAGTGGGATAACCCTTCTCACACTGCTCTCTCTTGTACTCATCCCAGCCATGTTTCTCCATCTTCACCCTCTCAAGTGGAAAAGAAGAGAGAGGCTGAGTAGGAATAGATCACCTGGAACTATATTTCTGAAAGCAGGCCAACCTCAAGGTTTCCTCCATTTTGATTGGATTGAAATAATTGTTACTGCATGAATAAATGTCCCAAAATATACCACAACTTGAGGGGAAAGCACAAAATTAAAGAATTAAATTCAACATTCAATATTCAACACTCACTCAATTTTGTTTAAACCCAGAAAAGAGCTGCCCAGGTTTCCATTAGGGATGAATTTGGCCCAGTATTTTTTTTTTACTTTTTATGTACTGATAACATTTGCTAACTCACTGTATAACTCACTGTATAATGGTGTCCTTAAGGGATGTAGGATGACATGTGGTCCAAGTATTCAGCTGGGACTCAGGAGATCTGGGCTCTGCAGAAACTCTGCGTGACCATGGGCAAGTAACTTAATCTTTCTGTGCCTTAGTTCCCTATCTGTAAGATGGGGGCATTAACACTTTCCTTACAGGATATTTGAGAGGTTAAATTCATAAATGCTTGTGAGGCACTGAAATAGCATAGCAATGGAAGCCATCTAGCCATAGATGGTGGAACACTTTTTGAAATATTGATATAAGAAGAGGTTGACTTAGTTCTTTATGAGTGATAAATTGAGCTGTTTCAATATTTTTTCTGTTCATTCAAGCGTACATTTTGTTTGAAGAAGCTCCATGCAGCATATGATGGTTTAAAATAAAGATATGTCAAACTATTTGGAAATAATTTGGGTTGTCGGAGATCTACTGTAACTGCCAGTTTATGAGCACAGCAAATATTTTATCATTAGTTCTGCTTCATTCTAGTTCAATATTAACCACATGATTGCTACTGAATGTTCCAGATACATTGAAGCAGAATGCCCCTGGTGGCATGTGCTACCTTTTTAGGAGAATAAGAGAGATGGAATAAACTGGAGGGAGGCAAAAAATACACGGCCCTCATTGGAAAAATTACATGCTATTAAGGCCTGGATCTTTTATTTTTTACTAAACCTATATTAAGAAGCTGTCCATCTTTCCTGAGAAAAAATCTGCTTTGACCATTTCACTAGTGTTCAAAGGAAGTGTTACTTCACCTAGATACACACTGTTGTTTGCTATTACATAACATTGCATATACCCTGTAATTAGACAACCCTAGATCAAAAGTGTGTGTTAGTGTTAAGATGAGAATTTACTTGATGTGTAAACTTCATGAAAACTAATGATCGTTTGGATGGCTGCAACTAAATGCTTAATTGCACTTTTCTCGCTTATCTACACCTTATTGTCTAAATTGTTCATCAAAGAGGAGTGCTAACTTCAAAGCAAGGGCCATTAAGCAATAATAGAAATTCACAGACTGTCTGCATTGCTTGTTCTTTTCCAATGGAAGAACCTGCATGGGTGAGGACACTGTCTAGACTGTTTTCTATTAACAGGGTTTATAAATACTGGTTTGAGGGAATGATCCTGCCTCTCTGAACTGTTTGGACACTCACAAGGGAGTGCTCCAGATGCTAGAAAGAGATCCCTAAAATTATTTTGGGTAATCCTGAGATTTATGGAAAGCTAGCAGATCACTACATCTCTGATAACATTATCGACTTACAAATTTTGACTTACCTGTTAATATATTTTACCTGCTTTAATCTCTCAATAACTCTAATTTCTTTTTCTTAGCTAATATACCTTTAGTTACTTTACTAGAGAAATTGGCTGCCAGCATTGTCTTTGGTGTGAAATTAAGTAACTGACCCCAAGTAAGTTGGGAGTAACCTAATATAATGTGATATTTGGTATAAGGGGCTGTTATCACAAAGTCCAGTTTATCTAGATGGCAAAATGGGCTGGGGAAAATAAGGGGACTTTCTGTGGCTCCATGGTAAGACTAGTATTGTGATCCAGGAGTTCACATTTGTTACTGGATTGGTAAAATCTAAATATAGGATACATCACCTGTTTGCTTGCACAGGTCAAAGGCTAGGACTGACAGACTGAACCATGCTTTTAAATTACAACTGATTGCAAATTACAGTTTTATATTTTCTTAAGATGCCCTGTGTTATTAAAGCGATTTTAAAATTACAAGTTTTTCATAATAAGTGTGTAACTAAGTCATACATCAAGATAGAAACGGGTGATGGTGTCATTCTTCTACCTTTTACAATGATTTAAAAGTAAAGATGCCCGCTGTTGCTGATGGACATTATACTGATATTTACTCCCTGAACAACTGAAAATCTTGTATTTTACATGTTATTGTACAAGAGTTGTACTTTTATTCTTAATTTACTTCACCCAAAGACCTGCAACTGAACACACAGACCTTCATAAGACAAAAACATTATACAGTGATTTTTAATCAATCATTCTGAAATTACTATATTGGCACAACTTCGTTAGGGTGAAGTTAAGCTTGCATGTGTCTAACAGTGGTGTTTGAACTACTTTTATAGTCGGGATGCTGAAAGCCATTGAACAAAACTGTAAATCCTGTATATTTCAAGCCAGGGCGTGCTGTTGCACCCCCACCACCTTTAGTGACTACATATTATTGTTGAAATGCATCCTTAACTCCTGAGTTCTTTATAAGTGACAACATTTTTGGGGTTTAAATTTGTTTGGCTTTTTACTCTAATAATCTGTCAAGATAACATACACCAAAAACACAGTTAGATTTCTGCAGACTTAGCTTGGTCTTAATGAAGATCTCTGTTTAGGAATTTGTTAGGCTTCTGCATCCTAAATCTTAAGCCTATCAGAGACCCCACATTGTACTGCGAAAGATATATGACACATCACTACTTTCGCTTAAATTCACTGAGATGTCAGTTAATAATCGCAGGTGCAATACATGACCAGCAAAAAAAAAAATTAAAGAACAGACTTGGGTCCAAATTTAAACATGTTCTTTTTAGCTTGACATGTAATGTTAAGTTGCTTAACATCACTTAGTATCACTTCAGATGTAGCCATTCATCAAGAAAACCATTGGGATGCTTGTTATTCTCAGTAGACACCTTTCATCCCAAAATATTGAACATTCAAGGTTAAATTACATTTGACTGTCCACTTGAACAAGATTCTGCTAGTTACTCAATATAATTTTTCACATTACTACTAATAAAATATCCATCCATCTTTTCAAGTCAATATCCATATTATCTGGCATGATCATGTATTTTAATATACCCACAGACAGGTAAATCAGACTCGACAAAAGACCTGCTCCAAGAAATCATTGTTCAGGGGCACTCATATAGTAAATGAGCTAGGTTTCCAGACAACTGAGAGCATGACCAGCATTATTACCCTATAAACCAGTCTGATACAATCAACCAACTCTGCATAAATCAAAATAGTGTTTCTGGTAATGCTGCAGGCTGGTACATTATAAGGCCTAAACTTTCAACCAATCTAAGGATCAGCTTCCCTATTCTGTCAGAACAACTTGTGCCTATAATTCTATACCTACAACATTAAGTGTGGGAGCAAAATTGTGTATATGCATTTTTAACACTAGAGTAGACAGGGCATGAGCCTGCAAATCAGGAGATCTAGATTTTATCCTGGGCTTTGCCACTGATGTGATGTGTGGACTCAGACAACTCACTTCACTTCTTTGTGTCTCTGTTTCCTCCTAATCTTTGTCCACTTTCTTGATTTAGATAGTAAAGGGGTTTTTGGGGGTTGCAGGGGAGGGCAAAAGTGTAAAGAATTTCTCTGTATTTATAAAATATCTAACACACTGAGGTAATGACAGTAGTTGGGATCAATAAACACTACTGTCAGACAAATAAATAGAATAACAGTTATTAACTTATTTCCACCTTTATTTAGAAAGCTACAGGTAAAAAAAAACCCAGCTACAGGAAAAAATACCTGCCTGTAATTCTGCACCTGCAAAATCATGGGCACAAATTTAAGGGCACAAGTTTTGCTGGCAAAATGGAAGACATCCATTGTAAAAGTGTCCCTAAGAATGTTAAGCTCATACATGATGTAACCATATCAAATTCTGACTTCAAAGAGAGTTTTAAGCTCCAAGAACTCTATTTTCAAAACTCACCTGCTAGGATTTGCATGCTGTTATTCAGCAATATTTTTTACCAGATATTTCACATCAAGTGTCCCTCTTCTTTAGAAGTGTGTGCAACTTGTGTAATTTACTGAACTAACTTTTGAGTTATAAAACAGACTAAATTGCTGCTCAGGAGCGTATATGTAGATTTTAATTATGCAGTGCTTAACTGTAAACTGGCAATTGAAATGAAAAATATTCTACAACGACTTGCTTGTGGCTGCCATTTTTTATTCATCCCTGAGAAGGAACGAATCCCCATGATGACTTTCAAAGGATCTTTTTCCTTCATTTGCAAAGGCGTATTTGAAAATAAGCAATAAAGCTCAAATCTGTCATCCCAGCTGAAAACAAAGCTTTTCAAGCTTCAGAACTGCTATAGCGACTCACTGCTTTTGAGGAATAAATCCAAAACGGCAATCAGGATTTCATGGTTCCTGTGGAACACTGCTGATCTCTGTACATTTTCCAGCAGGGATACAACACTTTTTAAAAGTAGAGTTTCTGTTTGTTTTTTGCAGAATCTCAAATGAGATATGAAATCCTAGCTACCCTATTGGATTTTCTCCATTAGTTGATAGTCCTTGTGGTCTTTTATGAAAGTTTGAAAAGATTTGGTTATGTTTCAGAAAAGCATAACTAATTATGGGTGATACCCGTGGGAGAACTGAAGGTTGCTCAACTGTTAAACGGAACCATAACTCATTTTCACTATTTAAGGGGAAAGGACCATGTGAAGCTTATGAACAGCAATGGTGGAAGAGTGAATGTGAAGGCTGCGCCAGTGAGAAACCTCCAGAATATCTGAACACTGAATTTAGAAGATTTCTGTCCTTCACTGTTCTTGGTGAAAAAAAATTCCAGCAGGAATTTGGATTAGGTACATCCCTGGTATAATTCCATCGGTTTCAGTGGAGGTACACCAGGGATGAATATAACCATCTATCTAATCATTGATGGCAATTCAGGAAGACCTTCCCTTAGAGACTTAACCAGTGAATAAAGTCACCACACAATATCTGTCCCTCATGGTATTTATAAAATATTGTTATTGAACCTACATGGAAATCTCAGAGAAAGCATTAAGGTAGATCAGATATATTTTGCTGATCTGTAGTCCCAGCAGTTCACCAGGATTATAAAAAAACTACACAGAATAAAATGTGAGAGTAAGGATACTTCATACTCAGTTTAAAGTCCAATATAATTCCAACTTTACTTCATGGGCCAGACTACCAGGTGATGTAAATTGGCACAGCTCCACAGAATTCAGAGTTTTGTTGATTTAGACCAGTTGAAGAACTGGCTTTATGTTTGAAAAATATGAGTGCAAGCATTTGTTGCTACTTTCAGAAGGGCAGGACTGAACAGGTGTTACTGTGATTTCCTGGCCAGTAGTACATTTCTCAACATAAGGAATAGCTCCCCCAATTATTTTTAACAACAGCAATGAGCCAGATATTGAAACACAACATTTTTATTTCCCCCAACTTGTATGAATGGATCACAAATTGCAAATGCACACAATTACATTCTTAAGAAACTGGCCAATAGTAATATGTAAGTATGCACTTTCCAGCCAAGGCTCTCAAAGCACTTTACAAATATTAATGAGGTATTTTCACTATAATTTGACTGGCTTGTAGCAAGTAGAAGCTACCCAGAGCTCCTTCACCTCCCTTCTTTGTGGTAGGTGGCAGGCCCTCGTTGTTGGCATTCTCCATAGACACAGCCTAGGACCTTCAAAAGTGGATTGTCTGAGCCAAGCCTACCAAAGTTCCAGCCTGAAGCAAGAGAATTCTATGACTCAGAGTTTCCTCCTGTTCTACTGCCAGTCTCTTCTAATCTCTCAACACTTTCTGGCCTTTCCATACACCAAACTTCCCAGCTACCTGTTTGGGCCTTTGGGTGCTACTCAGCAACTCCATTTCTCTCTCTCCTTCACCTCTGAGGTCTATGGCCAAAATGAGGAGCTCAACATGATTGACAGAAGAATGATTTGCTCTCTTTACACATGTGCTTGCTCCCTTAGTGCTCAGTTCTGCATTCTTGCGGAGACTGGAGATGTTGGGGAAGGAATTAATCCTCCTATTCCACAACATACAACCTCCAAGCTAGTTAATTATCTCTCTACACACACCCCAGCAGCTCTCCATCCCAGCAAGTTTATTCTCTTGTCTTCTACCTGCTTTCCTATGTGTCTACAGGCTTCTTTTGAAGCATCCAGAAGCTCTCAGTTCCTCCTTATGGCTACCCTAGGGGGCTGTCTGGGGAAGGAAGCCATTCTGTGCTAGGTGCTTCTCTGGATCCCAGAAGAGACAGTACAGCACCTTTCTTCTACCTCTGGAGGCTTGCTGGGGGGACAGAGCTGTTCACCAACCTTTCTCTCCTTCTATGGGGTTGCAGAGGTGGAGCTGGTGCAGAGCCAGCAGAAAGGAAGGAGGAGGGAGACAGTGCCCCCTGCAGCCTACCTATAGCAGGCTCAGTTATTTTGCAGTCACAAAATCCGAACTGGAACACTTTGGGCTAGGCTTTGTCCAACCAATAAAAACAGTCCCCGTCCAAAGGCACTTGTGTTCTTCTAACCCTGTACAACCCCCCTCCAGCATTGAACAAAATCTTCTTAAGGCTGTTGTTGGAACTTGACAAATCCATTAGCTCTCTTTTCTTCCTTGCCTCCACTAGCCCTTAGAAAAGGGTTGCCTGATGAAAGTGGGTCAAAGATGCAGTTTCTGTGCCAATTTTACTTAGAATTTTGTCCTTTCCCCCTTTCAATGTGTACCTCTGACACTGCAAATGTTATTGCTCTCTACATTAAAAGAAGCCAAACCTCACACCATAGGAGAAATAGGAGGGATATTTTAATAGATAACTGGCTTGGTTTGCGGCTAGAGTTTGGATTGCCCATTTACACGCCTGTAGTCTTACAATTACATTTTCAGAAAGGAGAACTTTTATTTTGTATAACCAAAAATAACGGGGGGTGGGATTTCCTGCTTTTTCTTTTTTATTGCAGAGTTTGCAGTCAGAGCCAACTCAAGGGATTTTATTGCATTAGGGAAGTTAGAAAATATCTCCATCTCTCTTACTAGTAGTTACTCACACATAAAAATAGTCCCTAAACAATTTGCTAACCTAACATTTTGCAACCACCCATCCTGCTTGTATATGCTTAAGGTGGCTTTTCATTCAACTTGAATCCTGCCGTTCTGTGCTCTCACACTTTACTTTCTATAGACAGCCTCTGGCTGACATCCACTCTTGCTTGCTGTTTAAGTTCATGTGCTCTTGTGTTAACCTTCACCTATGCTTAATATGCTTTTATATCCTTGGAGGCATATGTTATTGAAACATGGAGTTAATTGAGTGGATCTTCCCTAGTACAGGTGACAGGAGAGATTACAACTGCAGACTGAGCATGTACTGCTTTTGGTGCCGCTTCTGTTTTATTCTTCCTCCTGGAGAAAAGGACAAATCCTGTTTATTGCATCTGCTTCCCAATGTTAACTTTATATTTTTCTTTATATAAGGCTTTGAAGAGTTTGCAAAATTCACTATGCTTTCAAGATATTATATCATCTTTTACATACCAGCATTTGACCCTATCACAGTAGTGTTCAAGTGAAACCTTCTATGTCCATTTCTAAACACTTTGTAAAAGGTTGTAGCACATACGGAACATTTCACAACACGTTGCAAATGTGACTATTTCATAATCTTCCATCTCTAAATGAACCCAGCTGAGAACAGAAAGAAAAATGCATACTGTTACAGAAAAACTACTCTGAAATGTCTTTTTTAGAATCCATCCTGCAATATATTTTTTCTTCCTGCCTTGCACTTTCGATGAGTTAGTTCCTTTCCATGATAAAGCATGCAGCTGCAGGCAATTAAACACTGTAGAACTACTTCCTATCAGACACTGGAGTTCTAAAGGTACCATAAATAAAAATAAACACAGTATGTTGTTTAAAAAAATGTGCAAAATTAACATAATGTGCAAAACTTCTTTTTTTTAATCATTAAATGAAAGTTATTCTCCTTTCTTTCAATTTGCTGCCTAATCTGTTTGAGTCATGGTACAAGTATTAAATATATTATGCCTCCAACTAACAGGCACAATGATTAAAATGATATTGTTAAACATCATAACTTATCTTCATGTCCTCCTGCAAAGTAGGTTGCAGTTTTTATATATTAACTTTTCTGCTACTAAGAAGCAGGAGCTAACACATTGAGTGGTATGAAAATATAAAGATAAGGGTTTGGTAAAGCCATTGGAAATCTAGATTTGAGTCACAGAAGTCAGAGATAGAAAAGGTCATCAATCCTGTCTATTTTAAAATGTCTCAAGCAATGTAGATTCTACCACATTCCTTAGGAAAAGACTTCAGTGTCTAATAGATATTCTTCATAGGAAATTTTCCTTATATTAACTCAAAAGCTTGCTTAACTTCATCTGATTACTTCATAGTTATAAAATCTAGTTTTAACACCAAGTTGTGGCCTATGCACATTAAGAAAACATTTAGCTTTTTGGGTGCTTTACAAACATTTTGCGTCTTTTCTGGTATTTATTATTATTAAATCGATATTATTTTACATATGCTGAAAATGAAGCAGAAAAGTGAAAGCACTTGTCCTGCATGCCACATCAAGGCCACAGTTCAGGATAGCATTTCATCTCCTTCCTGAATCCGAGTCCAAATCCTATTTCATGCTGTAAGCATTAGCTCACCCAATTTCCCCCGCAATATAGATGTAACGGAATATGCAAATGTTACTGGGTAAGTCATCATGCCTAGCCATTGGTATAGAAATAAGTGAATATTGTAGGAAATTATTCCTCAAGACTTTGAGGAACGAAATTATTCCTTTGTTCATGTGATCTGGTGTTTCCATGCAACAGTGCCCCCACTGCCAGGCAGAGCATGGCACCTGAGTTAACTCAGCCTGGTGGGGATGTCAGTCAGTTTCTGGTGCCCAGGGGATCTGAAAAGAATGAACGGGGATTAAGTGTCTCAGGGTTTGGTAGGAGAACCCAGGCCCTCCCATTCCACTGTGTATCAGCTCAGGGCCCTGAAGCTCTAGCAGGCAGAATCAGGACCCAACAACTCTGGCCATGCCCTGAGCACCTTCCTATCTCCCCAGGTCTCTATAGGCTCTTCAGCCTGTTGGTCCCTTCTTAGATGCTGTTTGTGAGCAGCTTTCCAACAGCTTGCTAGCAGGAATTCCCTTCTCTAGCCTGCTCATTCCTCTGGCAGCCACCCCACCCCCTACTTCCCAGCTCTTTTATTCTCCCAGCTGCTGCAAGGCTGCCAATCAGCATTGGCCAGCAATACCTGCATTAACACCTTGGTTGCTGGGCCCACAGCACCCCTTTGGGACTTGCATTTAATTTTTGGTGAACATTAATTCAAACAAACTTGTATTTGTACAAATGTTTGCAGAAAACTAACTTTAGGCCCACAGCTAAAATTCTTTGCGTGACTGAGTAATATTTGTGGGAAAAAATCAAAATTCATTATGTACAACTATGAAATTAGATTTCCTGCTTTTTCCCCCCCAAGCTAGTTTTTTTTTTTTAAATCAATGTTTTTTATTTTGGGCAACAGATCACCATGGTCTGCCACTAGCAGAAGTACCAGGTGGTGATGATAAAGCTATACTGACAGCACTGTTAGGGTTAATAATTTGTGATCATGAGACTTAGAGACTCCAGATAACTCAGCTCAAACAATCAGGCTTTACTGATGTCAGCACGAGCAAAAAGGCATATACATCACCAATCTGGAGAAAGTTCCACCAACGTTACATTTTCTCTTTGTTTCCCTTGTATTTTTCTTACCCAGGGTTTATACTCTATTTTTTTTTTAAATCACATTCAGCTCCTCCTAAGTTCTTTGGTTTGGTACCCAACTCAGTTCCTACAACTATATTGCAATACCTGATTATGAGGTTAAACCATCCTGTGTACATGCAAAAATGGGTCGTGCCCTTGATATATTTCCATTCCTTTTAAGGACACATCTAACGTAAGTTCAATATGGTTTTTATTTCCCTTTGACATAACCATGAGGGATATTTGGGAGCTCAGACCCTAAATGGCAACAGCACTCATGTTAGCACAGTCCCCTGATATCCCTATGGATAATAAATGCATTATTTTTTGCAGACCTTTTTTTCCAGTCTTTACTAGCTCTCATTCACTGTGTGCGCTGATGACCAGTAAAGTTTGTAACAAAGATGACAATGTTTAATTAATATAAAAGGCGGACAAATTTGTTAAAATGTTCACCTTTCTCCTGGCCAAAATCATGACATGGAGCTTATTACAGGGATCTTACCTAAGCCTTCCTAAATAGGAATTTACATGACTGCAATTAGCATTTTTTTGTCACAATGACTAATATGAATGCTGATCTATGACAGACCACCAGACATCAGAAAACACAATAAATATATTTGGCAGTTATACAGAATGTCACTGTAAAGTGCTTACCAACAATGCAATAACATGGGACTGGGTTCTCAAAAGCCAAGTTTAGAGCTCTGGTGTTAATACAGTTAAATGAGACAGACAAGGGTATAGTACTACACAATTTTGGGGGGAATTATTGAATACTAAGGCCCTAAACTAAACAAGTGTTCCAAAATGCAACAGATAACATTACTGACAAAGCTTTTTAATAATTTACAAGCATGATACTAGACTTTGAGCAAAAAGTCCCCTGGAAACCGGTGTCAGGAAAAAGATAAAGAATTACTGACATTAAAGGTCACGTTGTCCCCCATAACTCTCCTACTCAAATAAAAAAATCAGGTCAATTAATAATTTAGTATAATGTACATATACTGAATTACATTTAAATATAGAGGTGAAGAATTGCTAACTGGTAAAAATAAGGGTTTTGTTAGTTTAATCTGATAGTTTATAATTATGGATAGTGAATGGGTTTGAACAACATAATACCTATGGCAGTTTGATTTAGCTCTTGCCTGGCGTAAGTGTTGTCTTGCCAGCCATTTTCATTGATTTGTTCAGATAATGCTCACAGCTGGGGGGACAAAGGTGATGTTTTGTTATTGTGATGGAAGATTGAGATAAGAGTAAGTTAATTAGTGTAATAAAACACACAAAACATAATGCAAAAAATTCCCTATGTTGGAAAAAACAGGAGAAAGGTGACTTGGAGACATGAAAATAGTGCAGATAGCAAAAACGTATGTGCATGTGTATTGTAAGGGTTACCTAAGACACAATTGCTTAATGTTGATTGGATGAAAACTAATGAATATGTAATAAGGAAAGGGATAAAAAGCCAGTGAACAAAGGATCAGCACTGCAACACCTAACAATGGGTGCCCTGTTACCTAGTGGAATCCCCAAGCCTGAGTTAGGTGCCCAGGCTCCCTGTACAATGCATGGGGAGAGTTAGGTGCCTAAGAATAGGATCCGCAAAAGCCAGAAAGTTGAGCAGGGATCTGCCTAAGCTAACAAACAGGAAATGATGAGGAGAGCAGTGTGACTTGATGTCTACCACCTCAAGGACTGAGGTATATAACTCTGGGTAAAGGGAGACATCTATGTCCACTTGGAATTCACAAGTATGAAACCTCTCCTGGAGTGAAGTACTTGATCCAGGTCAGCCTTTCTCACAAAAACAAAAACAAACAAAAAATGAACATCCCCACACTCCCGAACCAAACAAGGAGGAGTAGAAGGTGGTAGCTTCTCCCCTTATAACCAATAATCCTTTTGTTAGGACACTCATTCAGGAGGTGGTAGACCTGTGTTTAAGTTTCTGCTCCTCTCTGGTATAGTGAGGATTTGAACCTGTCTTGCCCACATCCTAGGAGAGTTCTCTAACCACTCGGAAAAATAGAGTGGGGCAGTACTACCACCTGTATTTTGTGCAGGGCCTGAGACGTAGTGTTTGATGACAGCCTCTGAACACACCAACTGGAACAGGCCCTGCAAGCAAGATAGATGAGGGAATGCCAAGTTTGAGGATCTTGCTGGGGCTTAACTGTGAATTAGGTACCAGGTGTCAGCACTTAGGCAGCTGTGCCTATGTACAGTGGCAGATTTTTAGGCTCGTATGGGACTTTACTAGCAGAAATTTAGGGAATTTAGGTGATTTCAGGGTTAGGAGGCAGCTGAGTGGGGGTTTTTGAGGCTCTACATTTTGGAGTTAAGTGTACAGAATGGCAGATGGGCATCTAAATCCCTTTGTGGATCCAGTCCTAATTCTTTTCCTGTTGAAATTAACAGTACAACAAATGAGAGCTTTTGAAATATGCCCCCTTAGTGAGTGTGTGTGTGTATAAAATTACAGTTTTCAGTTTGCATATTTCAAATCCCTCCTAAATAAGTTTTTTGGCTGATTGATTCTTGGAGTTTTAGTAGAATATCAAAACTATAATATTTTAAATCTCACACTGTTAACATTCTAAAGCAATAAAATACCTTTCTGTTTGTTAAATAATTTCATTTAGAGGATAAGACATGTATTTGTATGAGTGAAATGATCTAGTGGTCCTACAACCAATAGAAATTAACTGTTCTTATTAAAATTCATGCATGTCTTTTTATTGCAATTTTACATCCAAATGAAAGCAAATGTAATTATTAGCTCTTCTTCAAATATTATTTCTAAATTACTGTTATTGGAAATAAGCCTCTTGCTAAAAGGATTTTGGGTTATATAATGTTTACCATTACAGGTAAAATATGTTTCCTTGTGTGTTTCTTTCATGAAACCTTCATACACAGAACCAAATTGTTCTGCTTTTCCATTTGTTTTTCCTAACTGTGTTTCACTGCGGTCCAAAACAGAATGATGTATTCTCCCACCGCATGAGATATTGCCTTATGATAATCTTAGTCCTACCCCTGGAAGCATTTTAGCCATAACGATGAATGCAATATATAATTGAGGTGGGCAAGGGGACAGAATTTCTTCTATTATAAAACATTACAAACTCCTACCATTTTTCATTTCACTTGGATTTTTGTTTATTTGAATTTTCACCTGCCCAAATTTCAAGTATATCTGAATTTTCTAAAACAGAGCTGTAAGGGACGAATCCTCAGAGTGTGTAAAACAGCCTAATTCCATTGACTTTAACAGGATCTGGGTTGAGATTCCGTGCTGCGGATCTTAGAGGTGCAGAACACAACTTGGCTTTAAGCTAACTTTCCATCTTCCCATTCTTTGGGGCTAAAGGGGGGAAGCTATCTATATTACAGCGAGCTCCCAGGCTGCTGTATGGACTGTGGCACTGCCTGGAATCTCTAGAGTGATGCATACTGCAGCCCTACCCCAACACATCTCTTTTGCCCCCAGTCCTGCCTCTGGTATGCTTTGTATGCCAGGGTTTGCCAAAGGGTCATTGGGAGGCAGCCTTATGGCTGTCTTCTATAGTGTCTGAACCAAGGCAATCCTTCCTAAGTCACATGCTGGGCTCTTAGGTCCCCTTTACAACAAAAATACAATAAAGTAAAATAAAATAAAATAAAATGGAGGGTAAGGATTTCATCCCTGGGCCTATTGCAATTCCATTAAAAAAATGTTCCCTGAGATGTGGGGAGAAAACAGAGAAAAAACTAATCACTTGCTGCTCCAGACATTTTTATGTCTCCAAAACTCACTGTAGAGTGGTGTAAAGCCATCAGTTCTGCACAATTCCTGCTCATTCCACCAGCACTGGTCTGGAATTAAGTGAGCCTCAATGATTTTGGATAATTATACCAATTTTTTTTGGTTAGTCAAACCTTTTGGTAGCTTTGTTTGATGGTGTTTTCCATTCAGGACAATGATTGGCCCAACTTTACTGTGGTTCACTGACTAAGGTTGTTGCCTATTGCTTATAATTGCATCTTTCTGTATGAAATGGAAACTGTTAAGTCAAAAATACATCATTGTGACAGAGTCCCACAGGGATCATGCCCTTGAACCACGCTGGTACAGCCAGTCAGAACTCTAGTGCTTCGGAGTTTGCCTCTTAGGTCTCCACACACCAGTGTCGCAGCCTCCTGACTCTGGCCCCGCAGATTTCAGCACTCCTGCTCTTCCTGGAACTCCCCCAGCAGGACCCACTTTACATGGATCCCGGAGAGTTCCTCCAAGCCCAAAGGGCCATGCACCCTGCCTTGCAGTCAGAAGCGATTCACAGCCAATGTGAAAGTCAGAAGGGTTTATTAGTTCTCAGGTTCACAGCATAGAAAGACTTTGTTAGGTATCAGTCTCAACTAGGAGTTACAACCACTTGGAGAGACCCATTCTCAGGGCTCCCTCTGCACTGGGCCCCCATGGGAGACAGGCCTCTTTCCCCCAGTCACCCCCAGATCCGTCCGCTAGCCCCTCCCCAGTCCTTTGTCTCCTTCTCCAGCAAGATGGCCACTCATCTTCATCACAACCTGTTGCAACTGGTTGGGCCAGGGCAGGGGGTCCTGGTTAGGTCTGTGTACATGTGACTGGGGAAAGCCCATCTGCTCTCTAGTGGTCTCTGAAATGAACACATACCTGGGTTCCATCACTGACATACATGAATAATATATGGGGGGAAATCAAGGCACACACACAGCATTCAGAGAAAACCCCAAGAATATCTCCATTTTATCACAATCATCAATTAGGTTCTACTTTATGATGTAGAGAACGTTTTGTACCTATTAGTATTCTTTGAGGAAATAAATGAAGATAACTACTAATGATCTGTCTACACTAGAGTTCAAACATGGCATTAACATGATGACATGGTTTGAAAATAGACAAGAATGAACCATATTACAAAGTACGGTTTTACAAACCCACATTCTAGTCTATTGTGTATTTTGTGTCCTGTTTAGCTTGTTGCCATAGCAACAGAGCTAGTATATTATGGGAGAGCTCAGCCAGTTCTGGTTGGCCTTAGAGTAGTTGAATAAAGGGTCTGTGTGTGTTTACATCTCTCTGTGTCACTGTCTGCTGATTTCCTCTCTGAATGCAAGTAACTTCCAAGTATCCAAACACAAAGTGGTGATGAGGAATGACGGACCTGTGCTGCTACAGCCACCAGCGAGAAGCAACAGTAAATCATAAAAAAACCTTTCGCTGTTCTGGGTGGCTGTGCTGTTTGTGCTGACAATGGAAACCGAAAGTGAAACAGACAGGTTGGGAAGAGGTAGGAAACAGAAGAAGCTGAAGCAGTGCTAGTGGGAAAAAAAAGACTAATTTTGTGTGAACAACCCCCAACACACATGAAGAAAAGACAGTAAAAGAAAAGAAAAAAAAGGCAGCAATGGCTACACTCACTGGACCCCTGGGACATGCTGATGAAACTGTGGAGCAATGGAGCTCATATACTGAGAGTTTTGAGTTTTTTGTTGTTGCAAATGAAATTGAAGATAAGAAGATGGCAACTTTCTTATCTGTTATGGGAGCTAAAACCTTTAGTCTGCTGCACAGCTCAGTGCACCCTGAGAAGCCAGGCACAAAATCTCACAGTGACATTGTGAAAATCCTGGAGGTACATTTTTCCCCAAAACCACTGGTAATTGCAGAGAGATTTAGGTTCCACAAAAAGAATCAAGAAAAAGATTAAAACAATTGCCTAATATGTAATAGCTCTTAAGAAGGTTGCTGAGAATTATGAATTTAATGATGTGTTAAATGACACCCTACGATACAGAAGCACCAATTGACAGAGGTCCTGCTCACCTTGCAGTAGGCCATTGAAATTGCAGTTTCCATGGACTTAGCAGCAAAGGAAGCAAAACAACTAAGTGCATCAACCAAGGTGAATAAGGTGTCAAACCTATCAGCAAGACAGTGGAAAGCTGAGAATGTTTCTGCTGTGGAAAGCTGGGTCAGCATGCATTGGAACGCTGTTGTAAAGAACTAGTGTGTCGACAATGTGGCAAAAAGGGACACATTGAGCGTGCCTGCAAACATATGAAAGAAAAGTCAAACAGAACAGGCAAGTAGGAAAAAAAGAAGCCTGCTGTTTGGCAGACCAAAAAGGAAAATCTGCATGTGGTAGAGCAGGCTCAGAAATATCAACTGACACCCTGTCAGAAGAAGTGCCGCTCCACATCTTATCCATGTCAGTTGGCTCACATGAATACTAGGTAATCCTGCTGTTGGAAGGATAACCTGTACACATGGAAATGGACACAGGCGCAGCAGTTTCTCTGGTTTCAGACACTGTATAAGGAGAAGCTAAAGCATCTTCTGCTTAAGCTGACAGAAATTGTTCTGAAGATGTACAATGGAGAAGCTGTACCCATGTTGGGCACTACTGATGTTAAAGTGGAACTCAATGGACAGACTGCTCAATTGCCACTGTTTGTGGTGGAAGGCAATTACCCAGCCTTAAGTGGAAGGTCATGGTTTAGGAAGATCCAGCTGAATTGAGCAGAAGTGCACACGATGGCTAAGAAGAAACAGGTCTGACAGCTGTATTAAAGAAACATGCTGCTGTTTTTGGAGAGAACCTGGGAAGTATGAAAGGAATCACTGTGAAATTGAACATTAAGTCTGACAGCCAACCAAAATGTCTGAAAGCCAGAACTGTGCCATATGCCATCAGGCAAAAAGTTGAACTGGACCTGGAGCACCTGGTCAAAAATGGAGTCCTAGTACCAGGTACACACAGCCAATGGGCAACACCAAGCAGTCCTGTACTGAAGAAAGATGGCTCCATTCGAATTTGTGGGGATTTTAAGGTTACTGTTAACATGTGTGTTGAATGCAGATTATACCCTCCTATCCGCATCGATGACCTCTTCACTGGCTTGGCTAGTGGATAAAAGTTCAGCAGATTGATCTGAGTCACGCATATTTACAGATACACGTTGATGAGCAGTCCGAAGAGCTGTTGGCTATCGTGATACATAAAGGGCTGTACAGATACTATTGCTTGCCCTTTGGAATAACGTCTGCTCCAAATTTGTTCTAAAGGGCTATGGACTACATCTGGAGTGGCTTGCTAGGAATCCAGTGCTATCATGATGACATCCTGGTTACTGGCAAGAATGAGGAGTATCATCTTAAGAACTCGGATGGTGCCTTGCAAAGACTGGAAAAGTACAGCCTATGCATCCACAAAAACAAAGGTGAATTCTTCCAGCCCTCTGTTGAATATTTGGGACATATCATTAATGCTACTGGCCTTTGTAAGGTTCCTGCAAAAGTCAAGGCTATTGTGGACGCTTGACCTCCTCAAAAACTAAGTCATCTTCATTCTTTTTTTAGGGCTATTGAACTATTATGGAAAGTTTATTCCACAGTTAGCAACTCTACTAGAACCATTACATGAACTCCTTTGCCAGAACAAGGTCTGGAAGTGGACTGAAGCCTGTGATGTTGCATTTAGCAAGGCTAAACGTGCATTGTTAAATGTAGAGGTTTTGACACATTTTGATCAGTCCTTCCCTCTACAGTTGGCCTGTGATGCCTCCCCTTATGGCATGGGAGTGGTCATGTCACACATTATGCCTTCTGGAGAGGGGACACCCATTGCTTTTGCATCACGCACCTTAAGCAGGGCAGAAATTAACTATGCCTAAATCAAATGTGAAGCAATGGAAATCATTATTCGAATTCAGAAATGTCACCAGAACCTGTTTAGACAAAAGTTCACCCTTCTCACCAACCATCAACCTCAAACATCAATTTTTGGACCACGCACAGGCATTCCACCATTGGCTGCTAGTTTTATGCAATGATGGGCATTGTTGCTTTCCGCACACACGTATGAGATCAAATATTGGAGATCCACTCTGCACTGCAACGCAGATGGTTTCTCAAGACTGCCTTTAACAATTAAATATCAAGATATTGGCCTGAAAGAAATCTTCTACTTTGAACAGGTAGAGAACACACCCATCACTCCTATTCAAGTAAGGAGGGCAACTCGCGTTGACCCAATGCTGTCCCTAGTTATGGACCTAGTGATGCATGGAATGTCTCTACAGGACTCTCAGGTCTTACCTGACCTTTGTCCCTACACATCAGGAGGATGAAGTTAGCAATCCATTCTGGTTGCTTGTTGTGGGGAATGCCCGTCATTATTCCACCACTACTGAGACCGCAACTGTTAAAACAGCTACATTAAGGTCCCTATGGAATAGTACACATGAAAGAAATTGCACAAAGCTAATTTTGGTGGTCTGGCCTGGACAGTGACATTGAAGAGAAGGCAAGAGTTTGAACTTCATGTCAGAACACACCTTAGTTGGTGCCCCTATACCCATGGGACTGGCCTGAGAATCCATGGCAGCGTATTCAGGTTGATTTTGCCGGCCCATTCGAAGGGAGAATGTTCCTAGTCGTTGTCAACACACACTGCAAATGGCCATGAGTCTCTGTAATGCTGTCCACTACTGCTGAAAGCACTATCCAGAAATTGCATAAAAGTCTTTAATCATTTTGGTCTGCCAGAACAACTGGTGAACAACAACGGACAGTTCGTCTCTCAGGAGTTTGAAAATTTTATGAAAGCAAATGGGATACATCACATCACTTCAGCACCATATCATCCATCCACCAATGGATTAGCAGAAAGATTTGTGCAGACAATGAAACAAGCTTTAAAATCTGCACAGGGACATTTGTCCATTCAAAAGCATCTGGACACCTTACTATCCTACAGAAGCACACCTCATGCTATGACCAAAGCATCTCCAGCCTTTCTAATGATGGGACGACAGCTACACACTTGCTATGATCTGCTAAAACCCTCCAAAGCACGACAAGTTGTGTAACATCAACAGCACAACCAAGTCATCAGACATGCACCGAGAGCAAAAGACCAAACCTTTAGTTCTGGACAGTCTGTTCTAGCTCGGAACTATGCTTCTGGAGCTAAATGGGTCCGTAAAAGTCATAGCCCAGACAGGACCTGTTTCCTACACTGTACAGACTGAAAATGATCTCACCTGGCGGTGGCATGTAGATCAGTTGTTGCCAGGTCATACAAGTCCCAAGGACACATCTCCAGTTGAACTGCCTGACGTCACCATTGCAGGTCAGATATCCTCAAATCAAGAGTCACATGTTCCTGACTCCTCTTCTCCATCTACCTGGGCAGCAGATACAGCACCCTGACCTGTTCGCGCTATGAGTCCTGATCCCCTTGTTAGACCTGCACTAATAACATCATCCGGTGCAAGAACACCAGAAGTCCACAGTAATTCATCTAGAGAGAGGAGGTTCAAAGGTTGAATCTTTAGCTAAGGCAAACCCACGTTTACAGGGCAGAATAATCCCTGGTGTTTAGCTGAGAAATGAGGCAGTCTACCCTCATTCCCTAAGTTAATGATTGTTCTGTTAAATGGATATTTTCACTAAGGGGGGAGGAATATGTTGTGTATTTTGTGTCCTGCCTAGCTTGTCATAGCTTGTATTTTGTGTCCTGCCTAGTTTCTTGCCATAGCAATAGAGCTAGAATATTATTGGATAGCTTAGCCAGTTCTGACTGTTCTTAGAGTAGTTGAATAAAGATTCTGTGTGTGTTTACATCATTCAGTGTTCTTGTTTGCTGGTTTCTCTCTGAATGAAAGTAACTTCCAAGTATCCAAATATAACACAGTTCAGGTCTGCAGTCAGAGTTCTTGTGAAATATTTTTAAACATGGTTCTTGCTAACATCACTTTAACTCTAGGCTAAAAGGGCCTACACACCAATACGGTACTCCTAAACTTATTCCAAATATTTACATTACTGTGAAGGGATACAAGATTGTTGCCACTTGAGGTAACTATTTCAAAAATGGTGTTGCCTAATGGAGAGAGCTCAAACTCAGGAGACCTGGATTCAGTTCCCAGATCTGCCACTAGTCTGCTGGGTAACCTTGTACACATCACTTTGGCCTGGATTCACAAAGGTATTTGGATGTTGTGATGCTGAGCACCACAATGCCTAATATTTAGGGTGCCTAGAAAAATCACAGGAAAAACACCGTGACCCACTAAGCCTGAGTTAGGCACCTAGGATCCTATACAACAAATGGAGAAAGTTAGAAACCTTCATCTATGATTCACAAAGGCCAGCAATCTAGGGAGGGGGCCAGTAGGAGATGTCAGCAAGAGGGGTGTGTACTAACCTCAACCCTCTCAAGGAGATAGGCTGGGCTGCAGGGATGTGCTATGAACCCTTTCTTTAGGTTTAGTGTCTGAAGTGATTTTTGCAAGAAGCTAGGGTGTGGGGGAAGGGAGATGAATTAGAGGAAGCAGAGGATCTCCCTCATTATTTTTAGCCCAGTGCTTAGGTTAGTCACCTGTAGTGGGGGAGACCCCTGGTTCAAATCCCCTCTCCACCTGATGAAGAGGAGGGATTTGAAGAAGGATCTGCCACCTCTCAGGTAAGTGTCCTAATCATTGGGCTAGGACTATGGGAAATTCTGATGTGGGGCTTCCTCCACCTCTCCTGTTTAAGCTATTCTGCCATGGATAAATTAAAGTATATTGGAGTCCCCCAAATCACAAAAACCCTAATCACCAGGCTGTAGAGTTATTCTCAGGCTTGTACATAACTTCTCCCCACCCCACCCCAATGACTGGCCCTCCTCCTTCCTTTCCCTCTCTCTCTGGCACAATGACTAGACCCCTTCTCTCCCCCAACCCCGTTTTGTGTGGACCTTCCTGAGGAGCCCATTCCAGCAGGCGTGCTCTGAGTATAACTACTTTACTGGGTCCAACATGAATGTATAGACAGGCGAAAGCCTATTTTATGCAATTCGTTAATTGCTCTAGGGCTTAGGCAAGAGCTAGACACCTAGACTCTAGAGTGAGGTAGAGTGTGCATGCCCAGAGGGAAAAACATAGGCATCGAGGACATTTTTTATTGCAAAAACATAAGTTTTAAGTGGGCGTTGATGGCTACAGTGTCTTGGGCGTCTTGTGAATTGTGGCAGAGCCTAAAATTGGGACTCAGGTGAGTAAACACAAATTTAGGCACCTAAATCTAGAGTTTAGGTGCATGTGTACCTTTGTGCATCTGGGCCTTTGTCGCATTGTGCCCAACTTTCCACTCCCATAAAATGAGGAAAATGATACTGACCTCCTTTGTAAAGTATTTTGAGTTCTGCTGATGAAAAATGCTATGTCAGAAGTAGGTATTATTCATTTTTCCTGTGGCCTTTTTCCTTTTTGCTGTTATTTTTGTTTTGAGGGTTCTTTTTTAATGCAGATTAGAGCTGTTGTTTCAATAAATCCATTATGTTTGTAAAACCTGACAATACTATTGAGTTTAGTGAGCTTTGAGAAAGGCTTTAAGGAAAACACTTCATGTTTACAGCTTGACTCTGAGCTTTAATGTGGTTTATCTGAGGGGTGGGGAATAAATATTTTAGAGGCGTTTTTCATTTTTTTCTTTACTGAGTTTACATTAGAACTGATCTTTCATTTTTATCTAACAGCTAACTAAGACTCAGATAACAGTCTTTATTGCTCATGTTGAATCTCACAATCTGAGAAGGAAAACATTGCTTTTTTTGGTCTGGGCTGTGGGTTATTGCTGTGGGAGCAAAAATAAGTATTATGTAATGTAATGGCTACCCACAATAATGCAAAAGATCAAAAGCTAAATCATCCCGTTCTTTGAGGAAACGCCCTCCCCAAGAAATGAAAAACGTCCTTGGACAATTATAGATTAATCATATGGAATTTTTGTTTATTATGACTTCAGGGGGAGATATTTGGAGGGTTCCCAAGAGAGAGAACTTTGGGAGAAGAGGCACAGTTTTGAACAATGTAAATTCTGGGAGTACGCTCACAATCCTGTTCTAAGTCACATGGATTTTAGGGGATCTATGTTGTGATTGCCCCTTTATATTCTTCCGTGATCCTTTTTCTCTGCTAACATGGCTTACTCCAGAGCCATACTGCCTTCAACTCCTCCTCATTTCAAAAGGAGAAAATACTATAAAGCAGGATTAATCAAGCAGCCAAAGGCATTAATGCCTCTGGAATTTGTATTAAATTAATAGACTATAAGGCCAGAAGGGACTAGTGTAATCATCTAGTTTGACCTCCTGTATAACACAGGCCATAGAAATTCCCTATTATATAAAGGCATCATGAAGGTTTGCCACAGGAACAATTCTACCTATAGTGATTGCTCCTTGGATCCCCTCCTCCTCTTCTCCCCATAATCTGTAATACCACCTAATCTCCTGCAAGACCACAACCATGCATTGCTCATTGGGAAGGACTTCTCTGGGAAGCCCCTTCAAGTGAACAATGTTGATGGGTTAAAGAAGGCATGACATCTCCATTCTTCTTTGCAAGTAGAAAAGGCTAAGTTGAAGAGAAGCTTTTAAGGGCTGGGGGGGGGAAATAAAGGAAGAATTGTATAAATGATGGAGGAACTCACACTGAAATGGGAGGGGGATTTTACTATTTTTACTATATTTTAAATATTGTTTGCAAACTTATTCCTTAGTTCACACTACTTAAGACAAATTCAAAGGTATACCATGTTGAGGGAATAGAACTGTGTATAGCATGTTCTGAAAACTGGAGTACATCCAATTCCACTATTCTCTTTTTCAGCTTATTGCCTAATATTTGAGCAAGGTCAGCTAACTCAGGTAATTGCATTAGTGTTTCACTCTGAGAGAAGTCAATCAGAATTTCCTCCTCACCAACTGTTGACTTTGTGTCCAGGGCCTGGTCTAAAAATTACATGTTCCTGCTCACAGACTTGAGAAAGTAATGTTTTTATTTAGTTTGCTTAGTTGCTTGAGAAAGACAAGAGGTAGCTTCCAGAAAGGAATCATATGCAGGTATTTCATAAAATGACACCCATATCCCTCTCTCCATTTATTTACTTACAGCATTCAGCTGAGCTAGAAATAAAGGCTGAGGAAGGTCAAAGAGTAGAATAATCTAAATAAACTAAAAATAACGGGGGAAAAAGGACTCCCAACACAACTTAATTTATTAAAAGGGAAAAGTAACCAAGTATAGAGGGTGAGGAACCAACACCTTGGATGGTGTTATGGACAGATGAAGGAAACTTCTCTATTTAGCTAAGGCATAATTGAACCATGTCTATTCTTTGTCCAAGAAAATAATTATAATTTGGAGTAATTTTGAGTTGTAGAAGAGAAGCTAGAGAGTGAGTCAGAGACCAGCTATTGGAATACATTTATTCACTATTCTTTATAAAAAGACTAAGCAAAGAAATATTTTCCTAACCTAACTGAATGAACAAAGGGGGGAAATGTATAGATGCGAAAGAATTTTTGTAAGAAAGGATTGGAATAGAAATGACTCAAGCAAAAGCTGTGGGTGGTGAAATAGCTTTGAATAAAGTGGAATTGCATAATACAATACATATTAGTAAGTGATAGTTTAAAAAAGGGTAACACTTTGGGCATTAGTGACTTCTGACATATCAATGGATAAGTTTAAAGTAGATGTACTGTACTTTTGTGTGTAGAAATACAAATCTCAACTAAACTAATGCACAAAGACTGAAATCCAGTTTTCCGACAAATAGTTCTGGGATTTAGGTTCTGTAAAGTTGAAGTATGGAGCAGTTGGAAAAAGGAAATCCAACTCCCCACCACTCCCCAATGTATTTATAAGGCTACTTCACAACTCCTCTTCTGGTCTGTATGCTAGTATAGCAGCTGCAGCCAGTTTGTATAGTATACTGGAACGTCTGAATCCTCGTAAGCATGGATCTATGGGTTCTCCCCAGTTTGGCCCCATGGTGACCTTTTTTACAGCATATGGAGATGTATATGCAAACCTGTGCAGCCTCTCTGGCCATGGGACCTCTTCACAGCCTCTATGCAGAGCTTAGGTGTGTTCGAGGGCCTTATGCTTTCTCTCCAAACCACAGCTGAATATTACCCTTAGCTGACAATACAGTTAGATTTCTTAACATATTGATGTGGCTAGAGATGTGACAACACCCTACTTCAGCATCTAATACACCTAGAAGAGCCAATATGATTTTTTTTAAATCAGTTTAGGGAATTGTATGAAAATACAAGTCAAAATGTGTTGTCCAATGAAAAGGGTCGGAGACCAGAAATAATGAGCTACAATGATGGTAGCTGGAATGTTTTCTTCCACAATGAGGACATGTGGAGGCTTTACCATGGCCATATATCTATCTATTTAAAGTATACACAGGTAATAACCCCTTACCTAAAAAAAAAATGTGTTAATTGCTCTTCTACTCACATTGCACTGTGCCAGCCCCTGTGTTCTTAGCACCATGTACTCCAGAAAGTTTCACGTCCTCTCTTAGCAGGAATCCACTCAGAGATCTCAGTAAGGGTGCAGCTAATGTATCATTTTTACAATATTTATTACTTAGATGTTATAAAGTTATTTTTTGCAGCTGTACATCAGACTATGGTCTTATGGGATCTCCTAAGATAAATAGGGTCAAGCCCACTCAGTACCTGGATGGGAGACCTCCAAGAGAATCTCAAGGAATAGCCAACAGTGGGAGTAATGTTTCAGTAACCAACACTTTTCAACCTAACCTGCCAATCCTTTCATCTTTTATGCACTGTATAACATTAAGCAGGAATGTACCACCATTTCAGACAAAGGAGCTACTCACATGATCTCGGGTCTTTGTAGTATCAAGACTTAGGTATTAAACTGATGTCCTACAATGACTGTTATGAGGCACTGGGCTGCAGGAGTGGCTACACTTAGGATGCAACATAATTCCAATTTCCTGAGCACATGGGGTCATCAAATATCCATGACACATTTTGCAAATATCATTAGATTTGTTGCCCAGCACAAATAGAATACTATGCTTAAACAAGAGTTATAACCACTTGTAAAATATAATACATGGCATAATTTAGTAATAGCTTTGCATATCCCCAAATATTAATTATAAGGCTACAATTCTTATAATTATCTGCCCTAAGACTGTAGTGAAGTATAGTAATTGTATAAATGTAAAGGAAATGGTACACCTAACTCAAAAAAATGTTACAACTGTTTTAAGTGTGATTTAAAATCATTGGGTTTGATTCTCTTCCCTCACCAACATAAAACAAGAGCACCAATATTGAAATATGGAATAACTCCAGTGTACAGCTGAGGCAAGCGAAAAGAGACTCAGGACTACTGAAAAACTTGTTTTTACTAAATTATACTTCTTACAACCAGACATTTTATAATGATCACATTTATTAATTGCCAACTCCTGAGATCTACTGGGCAAATACAGAGATCATACTGACTTAAGTGAAAGTTGCAGGTGCTTCTCACTTCTCAGGATTTGTCTGTAACTTTTATAAATAAACAAAACCCAAATATATACACTCTAAAGTATCTCTATGTGAATAATGGGTTTTTCAGTTAGCTGGCAATTAAAAAAAATCAGTTTTGGGTCAAAATGTTTGAGCAAAATATTTCAGTTAGATTGAGTATTTTAATTTTTTTTAATTGATAAAATTTTGGAATTCCACCCCCCAAAATAAAGCAACTTGGTGAAAAACTGACATGAATTTGCAAATTAACTTGGTGTTGCCAAATCAGCATTTTTCACACATACAAAAAGCTCTTTGTATGAAAAATTTGGTCTAATCCAGTGGTATAAAAAGGAAAAATACATAACAAAATATGAAGCCACTAATGAGTGGAAACATACTTCTTAGCTTTAATTATTTGTGAGTGTATTATTAATGTTAAATTAAATACATTAAGTAGCCCCAATAACAAAGAAAGTTATGTATGGTCAGGTTACAATATGACCTGGATTAGTCAGGTTATTCTTTTTCAAAGTATATTATAGCATAAAGCCACTTCTGGTAGGATTTGCTTGTTCCTGATAGCTCTCTCTCTCTCTCTTTTCACCCCCTCTCCCTCTCTCAAAGAGCTCTACTTACAAATTGATAAAGAATTTTTAACAGAGTTTTACCAATTAATAGCTTTTTCTTTTTGTTTTAAACTGCCTTTTCCAGTGTGCCAGCATTACCTATTAAGACTAGCATAATCTGTCATATTCACAAAGTCATACAAAATGTGTCAGCCAGGAAGTTAGAAAAAATGGTTTATGGTATATGACTACACAAACTATTGTATATTTTTCTGGAAAAGTTACAACAGTAGCAAAACAAGCATGGTACTATTTATGAAAACATCATATGCCCTCCTAGTATTCAGGCAAAAGTTTGACTGAGGATTACTTTGATTTAATTCCAGTCATTGTGGTTAGTTGGTTTAGAAATAATTGTTTATGTAGTCCTATATATACTGCCAACCTACAACTCCTAATCTAATACAAATTACTATGAGTTAGAAAGAGGCAATCATCGAAAAATATAATGGCCATCACTGTTCTCTCACATTTGTGTGAGGAAACCTCCACTGAAGTCCAAAGGAGTTACACTAGTGTAAAAGCCTGTGTAAGAGAGATCACAAAGTGATTGGGCCCAATTCTGATTAAGAACGGAAGTGAAAAGGTGGCAGACCCTTCAGAGAAAGGCAATCAGCTCCCTCTGGTGAAAGGTCCATTCAATCTGCAAACAAACAGATCTCATTCTAACTGAGGTGTATGCAAAGAAATAGTTAAATTGTCAAGATGTGAATACAAAGGATACCTTTCTGCTAGTATGGTAATAAGCAAATTGATACCTAGCCACTCAAATTAGCCATTGGATAATATTCAGGTGCCAATTCATACCTCTGGGAGCCCTTGACATATACTTAAAACCACTATACTAAAGTAGTTACAGTATAAATCACTCCAACAGCAGCCAGTCCACCCTAGCACACCTCCCATAAATTGCTTTCATTAGATCATTTAAACCCCACCACTGCAAGAATCCCTCCTGCAACTGCTTCATCCCTCCACCAATTCAGACATTGTTATTTAATTAATTAATATTGTTATAATTATATTTTCTAATGGCTTCCAGAGCAAAAGATCTCTAAGCTAACCAGAGGAAAGAGAAATAGCTATGTCAAGCAGGAAAAAGTGACAGGCACAAAAATCTAGAAATGAAAGTAGCATGTATCTTCATCTCTCTTTGTCACTTAAAGAGCTTTGAAACCCTGAATGAGGCTAGATAGACTTAGACCTAGGTGTGACAGAATGTACCCCACGTCCGCACCCTATGTACTATTGTAATAAACTTTGTACAAAATATGCCATGTGAGATATTTTAAAAAAACCTTATAATATGCTGATCAGTAAAATCATGGCAAAGTGCACATTATATGAGAAGTTATGAACATAAGATGAGATCGTGATTGCAAATATGTTTTCCAGAGAAGTCTGGGGAGTGGCCAACCCAGTTTCTCAGAGACACAAGGCAAGCTGATGCCTCAGCCAGGTGTAAACAAGGCTAATGGGCTATTACTTGATATGTTGCCATTTTTTGGCAGGAAAGGGGGCAGGGAAAAACATCGACATCTTAAAGAAAAAGCACAGCTTTCCCTTCCACACAGACTGCCTATCACCTTGCTCTCATCTGGGAATGCTATTCAAAGGGGGGAGCGGGGGAAACAGGACTATAAAAAAAGAAGGGGCAGATAGCCCAAGGCATCCCTCCTCTCTCTATCTCTGCCCATAGATTTACTGCACAAGAAGGGACAAAGGAAGCATCATTAAACAGAAGAAGGGGTCCTAGCCCAAGACGTTTGGCCTGTAAGACCATTGAAAGCATGTAGTGAGAAAAACTTTACTCTGAATTGAACATACCTTGTTCAGTTACACACCAGTTCCATTTTATCTTTATTTTTCTTGTAACCAGTTATGACTTTTATGCCTCATGACTTGAACTCACTTAAAATCTCTCTTTGTAGTTAGTTAACTTGTTATATCTAGTCCAGTCTGTTTGAATTGAAATGTTTGAGAAACTCTGTTTGGGGTAACAACATGTGTGCATATTATTTCTATTAAAAAATGACTGACTGTGTGTGAATGTGCATTGTCCAGGAAAGGGCTGTGCAATACAAGACATACATTTCTGGGAGAAAATCTGGGACTGCAGGTGTGTTGGCATCACCCTGCAATATAGCTAGGATGTGGCTACCTGGCTGCAGCACAAACATAGATGTAGCTGGGTGTGACTTACGTGCTAGAGGTTGTTTGTGAACAGTCCTGACGTGAGGCTACAACAGTAAATCAGTGTAAAGGGCTCCCTAGGTTAGAGGGCAGGATTGACAGCTACTTAGTCTGGATTGTACCTTAGGTGTATAATGCTAGGTAGGGATTTTCATAACATCTATTCAGAGTTAATTTGATCTTCATTTCTCTCAGCTTTCTAGTTTTGTTTTGTGAATGGCAAGGAGCCAATGAGGACAGCGACAGACATCTGGAATTTTAGGTGGTGCAATGAAAAGCAGGTAGAGGCTTTCCTTCCTCCCTGCAGAGGCTTTTATTACCAACCAATTCTGGACCTATGGCCTATTACAGGTGACAGGAACTGTGAAATGGGGTAAGGGTAGCTCAAGGGGAGTGGCATCTGTCCCCTCCAGATCCCAGACTTGTAAACTAGCTGTAAGGTTTTCATACTTTTTCCACAGTCTTTTCAGCTGGGGACATTAACAATTCCTTCACTGTCTGAAGAGAGGGAATGAAGGCAGAGCAGCATTGTAGTCATACTTGGGTATTTGGTCAAAGAACAGAATGATGAGTCCTGCAATGCTGATGGAATCTGGGCTGTTGTCATCCTGAAGAACATGGGTAAGAAACAAGTTTCAAGGTCAAGGTGCCAATTTTTTAGTATTTGTCCCTATCAAACATATATATTGACACCTTTAGTTGGCTGTGCTGATATTTTTATAGAATGACTATTAATGTGCATATACTTCAACAGTTCTGATCTTGTTCCTATTAAATGCAATTGAGCCTCTGCCATCCCCTTCAATGGGAGCAGGATTGGTCCCTTCACCTTCCATATGGGTAATGCATTCTTGATGTCTCAACTACTGATAAACTTTAGATCACACTATTCCTTCTTGGGTAATGGCAAATCCCAGACCAGAAAATGCAGGATGAAGCTAAGTGGAGCTTCAGCTAATTCAGACTAGTTTTTTGTCTAAGGGCGAAGAAAGGATCCAGCCTCTGCTCCCCAGTTTGTGTTTACTGCATTTGGTAGTCCCAAAAATGAAATTAAAAAACCTCAGGCTCATCACCAACCCAGAAATTAACATTCTACCCCATACAATATGCTGTTATTAGCACTTTCCCTATAACTATTCTAAACTTTTGTAATTTGCATGTCAGTACAAGCTGATGGACTAGTTTAGATTCTCTTATATTCCTCCTTTTGACCATCAAAAGACAGACAGCCTGATTAGAGTAAAATATCTGAGAAGGAAGAATCTGAAAAGGAAGTATCTGCTCAATTACTTCTGTAAGTTAAATGTGGAGTGATATTAAAGTGGCTTTGATTTTAACATTGCAGAATTTACTTGATGGAAATCAGCAATTAGTTCTTGAAATACACTGTCATATAATAATAATGATGCACATTTGTGAAACATTCGAATGTAGGAGAAAAGAAATGACAAAGCAAGAATCTAAACTTTGTTTTCAGGGGTGAAGTATTTGGATTTTCAGCCATATATTAAATTGCGTGTTTTTCATAGGTGAAATTCATAAAGGTCATGATCCTGGCAATACTGATGAGTAACCCTTACAAGAGCAAAGTAGTCCCATTGTTGTCACTCAAGCTAGACACATTACTAAGGAATGGCAGAATCAGGCACAAACTGTTCCAATAAGCCGGTACAATCTCTTCCGTATAATTTTACTATTTACATCTAGTCACAGAGGCAAAAAAAATGATTTACTTTGTGTGATTAAATTCCATATTCCTGTAATGCATTACATTTTTAATAGTTTGGATGACATTTCATTCGTAATTATATGAATTTTAAATAGTGCCTGATAAAAAGGAGTATACATCTTGGGCCTAATCATTCTCTCAATTACACCAATTTGGAGTTATGCCATTGAACCCTGAGTGCTCCACATTTATACTGATGTGAGAGCAGAATTCAGCTGCAATATGTAACTTTGTACATAATAATTAGAGGTGGGTGAATGGATCTTATTTGAGCATTTGAATAAAAACTTGAATTTGCTTCAAATGTGTTCACATCTCATTAGTCCACATGAATTTACTGGTAGAAATATTTGTATAAACATTGAATTTTAAATATATAAATGAGAAGTTCTCTCTTTAGAAAGGGCCTGCACAAGTTCTGTGCCCGACATTGTTATGCCAGGCACCACTGCTCACAGCTGCCTGCAGGTTCTGGATACCACGTGAGGAATAAAAACACGCCCACACCAGTTAGGTACACTTATCTTTAATCACGGCTTACACTCTAAACAGCAATGGGAGACTCTAGGGCCCGCTGCAAAGCGGGCTGCAGGGGATTTGTACCACACAATCCAAGGGGCTTCATGGCCCAGTCTCATTGCACAGTTTGCATTTCAAGCTCTTGTATGCAGCATAACATATCAGCTCTAAGGTACAGCAAGCATTGGCAAATTTACAGCATGAGATCTTGCTTCCTAACTTTTGGCACCACAGACAAATTTACATGGCCTTCCACAGCCTGTTTACTAGGCCGAGTAGCGCCTCTTATTAAACCGGTTCTGACCAGACCCGTCAAGTCCTTATCTCTATCCAACGCGTCACAAACATCTTCCACGGCTTACACACTTAAGTCTTTCTTATCCTCTCAAAACAACAGATGGGACTTGAGTGATGCACAAGCATTTTTCTGAAGGTGTGAATTTTACCCATGAGATTATTTGAGAGACCATATTAATTCATACAGATGGGCGTTTAACTGGAAACCTAACTTTAAAAGTTAGGCTCAAGAGAACAGGTGAAATATTAATTCCTAAATATGAATACCTTAGATTCTCCAAGGTATTATGGGGCCCAATTCCCTTTGAATAAAATGAGAGTTGATGTCTAAATACCTTTGAGGATCTGGGCCTGTGTGTCTAATCAACACTAACAAATACTGCTTGAAATTTGAATAGCTAGATCGACATGAGAACAACAGATGTAGAATAGATTCACTGGGGATTAGTGACAAGTTTTGCAATAGTTTGCAATAAACTGGTTATCATAAGAATCTAAGCATATCCAGGTAAGTTGCTACACTATGTTTTCATTTTCACTATCACTGTGCAGTTTTATTATCTTAATTTTCAGTAATCCTAGCTTGCAATAGTAATAATTTACACTTTTACAATATTATATCCAAATGATTTAAAGCACTTTAAATATGAATATTTCTGCATCATGCCTATGAAGTATGTATTGCATCCCTTTTACTGATAGGGAAAATGGAGGCACAGATATCAATTATATAGGAAACTCCTAGTAAGACAAGGAAGAGCTCAGATCTTCTAAATTTTAGACCTGTGCTTTGACCAAGCCCACAATATTTACCTGTTACATCTTTAAAACTTGAGATGGGCTGTCAGCTACTGTTGAAAAATGTTATACAAGACTTCATCTACACAAGAAGGTTAGTTTGCAAGGAGCTAATATGTGTTAGTACACCATACACAAGCCACACTGTGCCATCTGTAAACCCACATCACTGTGTATACACAGCAGGGCCTTGCTTTATTTTCCAGCATGTGGCATTCTTGAAGGACATCCCATGGTTTATGGCTTCATTGCTGAGCAGTATGTATTCTGCAGTTTCTCACTATGCATTATAGGATGCATAGCAGAGGTCAGGCAGAAGCCAGTGAAATTCTGGAACTTGGGATCAATTTTTAAAAAATATCCCATTATTCTGCTCTTTGTACCATGCTTTGGGTGGGCTAATGACAGTTTTAAATTGCTGGGGACCAGCATGGACCCAAAAATGTTCTTGGTATGTGCTTGCAACTATGAATACTCAGAGGGTGCGTGAGCTATATTTCAGCTCTTGAAGCTAGGTAGCTTTAGTTTTGGACTTCCCCCTGCACAACACTGAGTAGATGTGGCTTCAGATGGAGAAAGGACGATAAGGACAAAGGATGAAACAGAGAAACTGCTGCTATAGGAGGTATTCCACACAGTGCAGTGCTGTTTCTGGGCTTGAGAAGCCAGCATAGATGAGTGGGAAAGCATCCTTCCGCAGACCTGTGATGGCCAACGGTGATGAGAAAATTTCAGGATGGCAAAGGCAACCTTTTTGAGATATATGCTAAAAAAATCCAGAACTGCAGTGTACTAACAAGTTGTGCCTCATGCCTGTGGAGAAGAGGGTGGCCATTGGGAAGCTAGCCACTCCTGAATGCTACCAGTTCAGTGTCAACTAATTCAGCATGGGGAGATCAGCTGATGGGGCAATTATCATACAGACATGTAATGCTAGCCACGAAGTAATGTTGCATCAAGTTATAAAGCTTGGTAATGCTCAGGAGATTATTGATGGCTTTGCAAACACAGGGTTCCCAAACTATACATGTACCTACCATTTGCCCCACTCCTTCCCACATCAGGATTCAGTTTATCAACAGAAAGAGCTATTTCTCCATGTGGGTCCAAGGGCTGGTTGATCACAGTGGCAGGCTTACAAATGTAACACACAGTGGTCTGGAAGGGTCCATGATGCTAGGATCTTTGAGAACTCAGCTCTATTTATAGTTATTAATAAAGGACAGTTTGACTCTAGGATCACTATGGACATTAATGGTGTAGAGATTGTGCCATTTATCCTGGGAGATCCAGCTTATCTTCTGCTTCCCTTGTTAATGAAGCCATGTGGATAGAAGGAAGGAACTGTATAACTATCACCTCAGTTGCTGGAGAACGACAGCGGAATGTTCATTTGGCCATCTGAAAGGAAGGTGGTGCTGATTGTGAAATAGGTTGGAGGCTGCAGAGAAAAATATTTGGCTTTTGGGAGCATTGTTGCAGGAGTACAGTTGCAGCATGTGCTGGCTTGCAGTAGCCTGTATTGCCCAGCTGCTATAGACCATGGCTTGATCCTGGTTGAAGCACTGGATTTTCTTTGTGCCTGCTAGCAGCGTGCATTACAGCAGAGCAGTATTGCCTCCAGGAGTTGCTTCTACAGATCCCACTCTCTCTATGTCGCCGGCCAACTCCCTTTCGTTCTTCCACCCCATCAACTTCAAATACAACCTCCAGCTCTCAGTTGGCTTCATTTTGGTGGAGGAAGGGAGAGGTGGAAGAGGAAAAGAGTCATTTCATTCAGAGTCCTCTGTTTCTTCCCCCTCAGGTTGGCTAGGGGCTTAGCTGTTGATAAAGGCCCTGTCCTTGAGGATCTGTTCACTGCAGGTGCCAGGGTGGGGAGGGGAGTAGAAAAGAATCCAGGCAGTTATTTTTCATATTCCAGGGAGGCTATTGTTGATGTTCCCCACTTAGATTCTTCCCAGTTTTCTGTGGAGGACGGATGGGGAGGAGATGGGATGGGAGAGGTAACCTCAGAGACAGTAAGTGGTGTGTGCATGAGGGTAGTGGGTAGACAGATTTGATTGTGCAGTGCATGCAGTTTTGATTTGCTGTTGTGGCTTAAGAATTATGTTTCATGTCAGCTTTGTGGTTTTGCCAGGCATTGAAAGTACTTATGTAGGTCAGAGAGGTTAATGGTGGAGCATCTGAGGCTATGGTGGATAGTAATCCCCATCTACATCCTCTTTTGCATATCCTGACTCTCCCTGATGTTACATTGAGGAGAGTGACTAGGAGGCAGAGAACGGCCTTTTGCAAAAAGGGAAATGGGAGGCCAGCAAGATACACTGCAAAATTATTCAGCAAGCTTGTCCCACTAGGAATGGGGTTTGCTTGCTAGATGGCACCCCTCAGGCTCCTGGGTCCCAAAGAAATCTCTTCACGGCTCTCCTTGTGCTCCTGCTCTGATAATTCTTGCTGTTTATCCTCAGAAGTCCCAAAGGGTCCCTAAGATTTCTTGGGTGCAGTAGTTATATAACAAAATAGTGTCCATTTGAGGAGTTGGCCAAGTTACATTCCACTGCCAGCCTCGTTCGTGGCATCCCTGGTAACGTACATGCTCCTGGGTTGCTTTTCAGCCAGCATGTGCCGACATTGTGCTTGTGACCCCTCACAGACAGTTGTTCCCACTGACATCACTATTTCAATAGCTAGGCCCCAAGAGCTTGGTGCACAGATGTGGGGTCTCAACATGGCTTCAAAGGAAGTGGTGGAGGCATGGTAATTAAGTAAAATTTCAGCAACATTGTTATATTCAAATCCATGAGTAAGTGGGCAAATTCTGATCCCCACACTAATATTTTAGACAGAGAAGGGGACAGTCATCTTCCCCCAGAGTGGTAGAAGGAACACAGGTAGACCGATCAGTAATGTATACCTGCAAAGCAGGAGGAGACAGCAATTGGAGGACTGCTAAAGCAGCGCACAGCAGCATTGCATGTACACAAACAAGAGTCCAAACTAACTCAGGTTGCACTGAACATAATACTCTGAAAGAGACTGCATTTAATGGGAATCCTGGCAAAGTTAGTGAGCTGAAACGAATTGTATCATGTTCATACAGGCTTTTTCATGCCAGACTAACTCAAATTAGTACAAATTAACCTCCTCCCTCCCGACAAGGCCTGAAAGCTAGGTATAATATTAGATGACTGCAATCATCGAGCTGGCAAGAGAGTAAATCCTACCATTTGCTCTCCTTCCACCCCTAAAAGAAATACTAGCATTTTTAATATTAATGGTGAGGTGTTCAGTGCTGCCAACAATCTGTAGGTGATTAGTTCCTACTACTAAACAGAAATTAGGTATCCAAGTCAGATAGGAAGTTTTGAAAAATCTGACTAAGTTGTAGCATCAAAAGCACAAATCATTCCAAAACATAGTTGCTTCTCTGACATTTCTAACCAGAATTTAAGTGGCTCCAGGATGATTTATTGTTAAGAGCACCATGGGATGAATTGGCCAGAGACACATTTGTAGGGCATAGGAAGCTTTCTTGATCCTACAAAACCCAAGATGGACACCAAATTCCTGAGTGCTCTTGATGGCACCCTAGCTAATAAGTATTTGCACAATCTCATTATCAGATCATGCCTGCTGTAGTGATCATCCCTCCTTTATGCAGGTGATTGGAATCTGAACTCAGATTTGATTGAAATTCTGTACAAATTTGCTCAGAAATGGGGACATGGAATTAAAGCTTTGAGTTTAAACTGGTCAGTTTTGAGTTTCATTATAACCTTATTTTCAGTTTCATTGTGAAAGTTTTACACAGCTCTACTTTAAGCAGAATAGCTCACACTAATGTCAATAGGAATTGTGAGTAACTGTGCATTGCACTAAAAATATACTGCCTAATGACCCCCATTAACAAGCAAGGTCAAAACTCAGCATTATCACAAACTTCAAGTTGCTGAATTAAGCATTAGTATATTCATGTGTATGTTAGGGTCAAAGTAAACTGATAACTATCTCCTTGGTGATTTTGCATTCATTTAATGAACTTTAACACTGGTAAGTTTATCTTTATCAGCTAAGGAAGGGATAAATCAAATTGGCTTAATGTGTTTTTATACATGATTTAATTCAGACTGAGTAGACTTTGGCTTCATAATATGGTATCTTTCCTGTAATTTTAATGTTTTCCAGGGTGATAACTTGATTAATTGCTAATATTACCTTTTCTTAGCACAAGACTCAATTCTTAAAGGCAATTGTATTTTTTCTTCTGCTCTGATTGTGCTTAATAAAGCTGATTTTATAGCATATATAGAACTAAACACTGATAATTTGTCAGTCAATTATAAGTGCAAGAGAAAAACCTATTAGGGACTGTGGTATGGGGAGGAGTCATTATTTCTATATGGCTTATGGTTTCATAGTCAAAATTAACTTTTAAAAAACCAAAAATACATATTTTCCTGAAGCTGAATTGACCTTACTTCTACCTTGTCAGTTTAAGCAAAACTAATGATTTAAAGATGGGAAGTCTTGCTATAGTTTCCCTCACTATATTTATCTGGATCAGAGTCTGAAATAGTTGAACTGTCAATATATACCCACTCTGTCTCTTCTGGGATAAATATACTTTAGACATCACTTAAGCACTCTCTTGAATACTGAAATCATTTTTAATGAAATGCTTCCTGCTATCTAGACAGGGTTATAACTGTCAGCCCTGCAGCATAATTACCAATCATGGAAAGCTGCAAAAAACTGGGATGTCTACCATTTTTATAACATTAGGGCAACTTAGACAATTACATTTACAATAAAGTTAGCATTTCAGAACAAGTCTCAGTGAGATCTGTGCAAGAATTCATTGGCTTTGCTTCGCAACAATTTGTGGAATTGTTATCTGGAGTTTTGCTTTCCTCAAGTTAGTCTTTAAGCTGAGGGTCCAAAGAAATCTACAGCCTCAAAGTAGAGTGCTGCTGAAACTCTTCTGTTTCTGATCTTTTGCAATTTTCTCTGAAGATACTTATACACAAACATTTAAAAACAATGAGAAGTTAGCTAACACATTCAGTTTTAATTAACACTTGTATTTCCAGTTCTCACTTAACACCAGTTGTATAATTTTTGACATCATAGTTTAAGAAAAATAGATAAATATTTTATTTTTGATGTTTCCTGGTCACTTCTTTAGAAAAACCTTACATTCTAGTACCCCAAATATGCACTTTTTGTGCTTTTGCAGAAATCTCAATACTTTCAACCCTTTAAAGCACATTAGTCACCGCTGGCTTGATTTCATACTTCTGGCACAGTGTTTTATCCAAGTTAGAGCTTTATGCAAATAGGGATGCTATTGGAATGAGTGGAGCTTTTGTGACAGCCCTAAATGCAGCATAAAGCCAATCTATCAGAGGCAATATGGTCCAGTAGTTGAGTCCCCTACCGGGATGTAAGAGACCTCATTTCTGTTTCCAGCACTGACCTACTGACTGATCTTAAGCAAGTCATTTCACTTTGATGTCCATTTCCCTTATCATATTTTGTCTATTTAAATTGTAAGCTCTTCAGAGCAGGCACTGCCTTAGTATGTATATCTACAATGCCTAAAAAATTAGTTGAATGCTTTAGGAAATACAATAATATAAGACAATAGTGTAATGAAGATTTTATTGGCATAAGTTTGGGATGGCCACATTGTTTAAGCACTGCAAAATACAGACAACTATATTCTGTACATAATCTTGACAGATATTTCTGATAGAAAGTGTCTCAATCCAATTTTCTTCTGGTAATGGAAATATAGGAAGATAGCAAAATACTAAACAAACTGAGCGGGACCTATCATTGAGTTTGAACCATCTCTGTAGACCCAAACATTTTCCTTCCATTCAGCCAAGTTGAAAATAAATCAGTAAAAGCAGTTTTTGCAAGAAAAGAAATATGTTGTTATATGCATGTGCTAATACGAGTCAGTCTTAATAGTGCTTTACCAGGAAGTCAAGAATCAAATAGCTGCTGTTGAAACTAATCAGAATAAGCACCTAGAAATGCACACTCAGTTGGGACTCAATCCTGCCCCCATTGAAGCCCTGGCAGTACTCCCATTTTACTTGAACCATGCAGGATCAGGGTCTTGATTTTTGTTTTTATATAAACAGGAGTGGTAGAGATCCCATGGCTGGTATCAACCCGAAGAGGATTTTATTCCTTAGGTTTTGCTAAAACTTTCTGTTCAGCCACTTTTGGCTTGCATGAGGGTGAAGAATCATCATTTTACCACTTAGGGCAAAAGACTGTTTCTCCCTCCTTCCTAGGCCCAGTGGTAGCAAAGTTTACCATACAAAGCTTTCAAAACAGATCTACTGCTAATTGAGGATTAGTTTAATTTGAAAAGGAAATTTTGGCCAACTACTTTTTCTGTTCCCTCATATGTATGAGCCACACACGTGTATGAGCCTCATACATATTTTCAGTGATGTTACTTCGACATAAAACTGGAGTAATGAAGTGCTGGATCAGGTCCAATAGATATTTTCCCAAGATATGGAGCATTTGCCATAATTAGGACACCCATTAAGAATGTCTTTATATGGATGAAGCATGGACCACTACAAAAATAAAGTTGAAATGATTTATATTATCAGAAAAAGTCTCCCACGACCTGTCTTTTGTACCGTAGAAAGTAAAAATGCTCTTTTCCTAATTTTGTTTGAGTAGCTTTATTTACAAGAAATGAAACCAAACTGCATACTGAGCACTTTAAAATATTTTTCCCCTCTAAAGAAAAAATTAATTATGTTGTAAGCATTTAAATATAAATCCAAGGACCCAGAAAATAAAAAGCAAGTACATTGAGACAGTGAACAACTGGAATGCATAGAACTTTTTATACTATTTATACTAGTTTTCATGCTTATTTCCCGAAGTTTAACACAGAGAAGTATTTTGGATGGCAGCTTAATTTACACACAGCATGAGCTATCAAATGATCTATTGCAGTTTTCTAGTTTCCAGCTGATAACCAGATGACCATTTATTCTGACTCTTAAAATGGGCTTCATAAGGCAAAGTTATCAAGTAAAAATTGCACCATGATAGGACATAGAAAATGTGGCTATTCACAACAGTGTACATGCATTTATTGACTGACTCACTGAACATACAGCAACAATATACAAAATGGTTTTGGGACCAAATAATTTTGATGCAGTGCTTTGATTTAAAAGCTCATTTTCTTCCTTGAAGGGTTACTTTTGGAAAGTCAGGCTGAATTCCCATATCACTGCTTGAAAATATTTTAATATGTTCCCAGATTATCACAATTTAAAGAAACAACATAACCAACGATGGAAAATGGGACCTTTTTATAAAAAAAATACTGGGGGGGGGGAGCTTGGAGTACACAAAGGACAAAAACCAAGACAATAAAAGAGAAACAAAAATGTGATCTGAAGTATGTTAACAAACACTACTGCATGTGTATTGAGATAAGACAGTTTCTGGGAAGACTGCGATTAAGAAAAATAATCTATTTATGGTTTTTCTAATTTCAAATATTTTTAGTCATTCATAAACACTGGCTGAAAACATACATTAAGGGAAATGCCTAATAAGAATTTGTGGAAAAAACAGCTTTGAAAAGAGGTGCACATTTTGTATTACATTTGTTACCAAGAATGAACAAACATACTCCACTGCTAATTTACACATTTAATATCCTAAAGACCTCATCTTGTTTCTAAAGACTCAGACATCATTTTATAATATATCACAGTGAAATGCTTCAATGCCACAAAATATTCATTATTAGTCACAGATTTCTGATCAGAGTTCTCAGAGTAGTCAGCACTGGCAGGTTAGTGTAGGTTGCTATCACTCACATTTGTCCATACAGTATAGATTCTTCAGAGCCATAAAGTAAATCTCTAAAAAACATGCATTGGGAACCAGGAAATCTGCTCTGTCAGACAACCAGCTTGGACAAAGCCAAACTTATGATGGTTTTCTATAATTTTATAACAATGGTTGAACAGGAATTGGAGATGTTATTTTTAAAATAGTAAAAAAAAGGCTCAAGTTAAAAAAATATTCCAGTTAGCAATTCTGATCCTTAAGGCATAAATTTATTCATAGTAGCTGTTAGTCTGTCCTGATCTTTACTGTCCTTCCATGCTGCATTATATTTCTCATCTCTGAAAGAGGATGCTGATTGTTCTACATAAGTGTGTTACCAAAATCTACATTAGTTCTAAAGCACAAGGTTTCCTACTAGGTGCCTGCTGTGACAGTAGAGAGGTATGTCCTGTACCAGCTTAAAGCATTATGTATTCACCAAGAAACCAGCACCACAAGCCAACTTTGGGTTTGGCTGGGAAATTTGGCTTTGCTCCTTAGAGAAGATCCAAAAGCTGAGGTAGAGCTACTAGAGTTTCCCATGGCAGGTTCAGAATAGGTGTAGCCACACATGATCTTCTGGCAGGGCCTCTGGCAGATGGGGTGGGCCAGCCAAAAATCCCAAACTTTCTGCTTCTATTCACGTGACCAGAAGCAGGAAGTTCAGGAAAGCCTGACATTCCAGGCAACTGGAGCTTTGGGCAGCTTAGTGATTCTCAGTCTGTGGCTTCCTGAACTTCCTGCTTCCAGCCATGTGACCAAAAGCAGGAAGTTCAGGAAGCCACCGGATGGGAAAGCTCTTGGTGCGCTGGTAGTTTAAGCAGAGCTTGGGTGGGCCTGCTTTCCAAGCGGGTGGGCCTGGCCCACCCACGCCCACCTGTAACTACACACCGGGTTCAGAAGATCTTAATATCCAAAGGGTTGAACTATATCCTACATGTGGAAGAAGATGTAAAATATTGGTGGGAATGCATATAAATCCTGACCCTAATCTATCAAAGGCATTTGGAGAGTCAAGATCTTTCCCCACCCTTGGCAGAAGAGGGGCTAGATGGAGTTGTTCCATGACCAAACAGCTCAATATATCCATATATAGAGGTAGAACATCTGTATTCTTCATGTCCCACTTGAGATGGCATTAACTTGACCTACATAACCAAGCTATCTACTGGACCACTGTCCTGCCTGTGTAGATGAAAAGCCACTGAAGAAATCTGATGTTTGATATATTAGCAATATTGCCTCATGGTATAGAAACATAAATGAGCAAAAGGGAAATTATTCTAGCAGTTGGCTTGGGTATTGTGTGTGTGTAGCACCTCTTACTATCCATCCCTTAATATGGGAGAGGAAAGATTTCAGAGTGCACTTCATCATATGCAACTCCACCATATTGGAATTTCTGGGAAAGGAAGATACACAATGACTGTACACTTTCATAGCCTCTAGATGCATCCCACATCCCAATGTGAATGCATCTGTTGTGCATATCAGAGGATGATGGAAACATGGAACTGATCTCTTTGTATATTTTCTTACACTGTACAACAATGTAGGGTCTTTAGTCTCCTTAAAAGGCATGATGAAAAGAGAATGAATATAATCTTGCTTGAAGAATAATTTGTGAATAAGTCCATTCCTGTAATGCAGCTGGCTAAATTGTGCCATGCTATATACGAACAGGAAAAGTCTTTCTGGTCCCAAGAAAGTGATTATTGTATGTCCTGAAACAGGAGTTTTCATTAGCCTTTAAAGTTTGCACAAATGTAAATATCATCAGACTCAATGACTTCTTGCAACTGTGAATTCTGTTGATCCAAAGACTGATTTCTATACTGTAGGAAGTAGAATTTTATTTTTATTTTCACTAAAATTACTGTATGTTAGTTTAGTTATCCTTCATTCATGGGAAAGAATAAAGGTGGTATCAATAAGTGCCCAGAATAACCTGAGATGTACAAAGTTCTTAAGGGTAAGTCCCCTGCATCTCTTTTTACCAGATCTAACTTAACTTGGTTTTTGCTAGCTGCCATCATATAGGAATCATACCACTACATCCAACTATATTTATCTCCCTTCCCTGAAGGGATTTAAAATTTTTAATCTCACCTTTTTTTAAAAATGGTGACTATATTAGACAACCCAGATGACAATAGGTTGTTCAATACAAGATAAAGCCAAAATACATTCTCTATCATTTTATGTCACTCCCCAAATGCATGCAAGCTTCTTATTTAATTTTTTTTGCCATTATTATACACTGGACAGACATCTTCATTGAATTATGCAATGACTCTTAGCTTCCTCCTCACCCTTCAAAGTCAGTTGGCATATCTGAGCAGTTCAAAGTATTTTTGTAAAGGAACGTTGACTTCACACTAACTTAAGATGAACTTCATCTAATATACTGTATGATTTTAATAGTAAAAAAGTAGCTAGTGCCATCAGTATACTTACAAACTCACTTTCCATTTTTTTCTCCAAGTTTAATACTTGTGAGAGTTATAGTCTTACCATCCCAGAGCTCTGACTCAGAATGTGATAACATTTCAGCAAATGCCCACCTGAGCACTGAAGTCCCAAGGAGGACTAGATTTCTGATTAGATCATACAATAGTTTCACCCCTTCCACAGTCCCAAGCAAATAGTGTCCAACAAAATAATGGTAATCAAAACAGTATCTTTGACCCCTCCAAGGCTCCTCTTCAGACCCATTCTTCTTCTAGAAGAGCAGCTCACAGAGCTGAGCTCTGGAGTCCCCTAACAAAACTCAAAATACACACAAAAATAATTTCCCTCCTCCCCAGGCTTGAGCTTTCAATCTATCTCAGGCTCTCCCCAATGCTCCACTCTTTTATAGAGTGTCAGTCCACAAGGCTGCCACCCTGGGAGTCCTGCCCTTGTTTCAAGGTTCGCTGTAGGAGTTAACTCCACTCTTGTAACTCTCCTCACAGTTCTTGCTCAGCTTGGCTTCTGTCAGGCCCTTTCCAGAGATTAGGAATTCCAGACCACTTTTCTGTCTCTCCTCCCCTCAACTGCACTGAACTCCTTTCTTTTAACTCCTCCTTGCAATACCCTCCAGGTATAACAAGGTGGAGCTAATAGAGTTCTCAAGTGAAGTTAACCCTTTTGCAGTTGGTGTGGGTGTTTACACCCGATCAGTGTCAGAAATGCTAGCCCCAATACAGTTCCTTAAGTCGAACAAATGACCAGCTTTTCTTTGTGTCTTTTACTTTGAGAAAGAGCTATTCACTACAACTGTTGAGCCTGATTCTGTCTTGCATCTTGTGTAATCAATTTACAACTAAGTGAAAGGTAGCATTGGCAAAGCATCAGATTGGGAACCAAGAAACCTAGTTTCTATTCCAAGTTCTGCCACTGACTTGTGTGATCTTGGCCACACCTCTGTGTGTTTTCCCCATCTGAGAAATGGGAATAAAGATATTAACATTCCTTTGCAAAGCATTTAGAGATCTATTGCACAAGAATGCTACATAAAAGCTAAGCATTAATAATATTTTATAAAGAACTGGATAATTATTCTTGGAACATTAGCTAGATTTTTAAAACACATAGTATTGGCTTATTTCTGCTATATAGTGATAGAGTTAGGTCAGCTCTGAGTGCTTGAAAAATCTCACACATTACGTCTCAATAATCCTATTTAGCAACTTTTTGGAAGAACCTTAACATGTTAAAGAGGCATGTTTTTTCATAGTAGAAGCCACACGTCTGACCTTGTCAAGAGTTATGCTATTCCACCCATAATCAGAGTGTAAAGTCAGTTTCTCTGGACTCAGGTAAAGCTCATGAGTAAAAATCCTGGCTTGGTTCTAATTTAGTGGTCTGGAGAGCAGCTAGAAGTGATAGGTCAGTTCTTCAGCTGTGTAAATCAGCCTAGCTCTACTAAAGTCAACAGATCTATGATGATTTTCATCAGCTGATGATCTCACCCATATCTTTTTAAGGCTCAGCACTATCATTGGCATTTGATGTCTTTCCTTCTGAATGCTTAAATGAACACAGTCCAGCCCTAGGTTCATATCATACCTTAAATTTTAAGCAAAGCTGTCCATTGAAGTCAGAGAATTGTGCTTAAAAGTCTGAGTCACACCATGGTCCCTAGTGACTTAATACAGTTGTTAATACACAAGTTCCTTGAGTTACTCCATAGCAGTTTCCTCAGATATTTCAGTCTCAGTCAAATACATACACTGAACAGTACAATAAAGTGCCTTTATGGGAAGGCATTTAGCTTATTTAATTTCCCTAATCATTACTTCAGAAAACAAAGGTGATAACATTTTTATTCCTCCACTTCTCCTTGCTGTTCTAAATGGCAGTCAGATATGTAGCCATCTTGTCTCTAAATATCCTTAAAGGTTTTATAATTTACATTGCTGTCTAAGAAATTGTTTAATATATGTTTTTCTAGTGTTGATAAGTTTTTCACTTGAAAATCTATTTTTTGAACAGGAAATAGGAGTTTTTAGCAAACATTCCCCCCCACAAGGAAAGCTAATGCTTTCCACAGAAAAATGCAATGTTTCATGGGGTAAAACCTCTGAAAGATTCCATCCAAAGTACAAATTTAGATTTTCAACTGAATTTTTGATATTTCAACAAAATGAATTTTCTATGGAAAATTACAACAAAGAAATCTGACGAGTTCTATTTTCTTGTCATTTTTATTTCCAGGTTGCAAGTAAGAAGGAATAATTTGTGTTGTTAGAAGAGTATTTCCCTTCCTTACACTTTTTCTTCAGTCCTAGTAATTTCTTGTAATTAGTTTGTCCAAGTAGATTTCCTCCCCCCTATCCCCATCTTTGCTTTTTGCTCATTAGCACACACATCATCTGTAGTTACCACTCTAACATATTGTTCTGATTCCATAGTGGAAAGGGGTTACTCACCACAAGAGTGATTCCTCATGGCCAGGCAGGGTAAAGCAGGGGTCTTGTACGCCTACGTGCCCTGCAAACAAACAGTTATTCCATTGCTGTAGGGGAGCCTTTATGTGACTCAGATCTCCAGACCACTCACAGTGTTGACATTCATCCCTTTAGGAGTAACAAATTTTAACAAATGAAAGTCCAACAAATAATTCCAAGACTCAACAACATGTCTCAGGCCTCCGTGTCTGGGATCATGCCACATTGCTAGTGGATGGTAGGAGAATCCAGGCCCTCCCTCTACACTGATTTCTAGCTCAGGGACCTATAACCAGCAGCTAAGATTTGTACATCCCTTGCTGCAGTTTCTCTGGGCTTTTTCCTACATGCCTCTCTCAGGCTTCTTTCCACAAAACTTTTCTGGGCTAACCTATCCTTCAGGGCTCCACCCCAAGCTTTCTCTTTCCCCTGTAATTCCTCCCCCCAGTCTCTATTTCCAGAAAAAGTGACTACAGATTCCCTACAGCTCCTTTCTGTTACAGATATCCTCTCTTTATAATAACCAACCCATTTCTGCCCAGCTAGGCTTCATGATCATTTAAATCTGGTTCTCCCTCCAGGTGCAGCCAGGAAACATAACTGGCCTCTGAGGTCCACATTAACCCATTCAGGGCCTGGGTGGGATACACATGGGTTTTAAGTGTTTTACCCTTCAGCCTCCTGTTAACATTTTTTTCATAGCTCCAAAATCTGCAAAATTTATAATCTGTATGTTCCTTCTAGGGGAGACACATATTATTCAATATCAAACTAATATTGTAGTGATTATGCTTAGTCAGTAGAGTAACTACATTCATTTCTAGTATTCACTCCCTGTATTACTTAAGGGTATGTTGAGAATCATCTCCTTTCTTGTAGGCAAGAAAATAATATATTCTAAGAAACCATTTTTAATCAATACATTCCTACTCTGAATTATGCCATAATGTGCAATTCAACTAGTTAATATTTGGAAAACTCATTATTAATTATTATTATCGGACCTATATTTTGCCATTATTATCCCCAACTTTATTGGTTCCTCAATAACTTTTTCACATAAGAAGGTAATCATTGTTTCTCTTGCACCCTTTCCTATACCCCTACAATTTTAATACATGTATCTATCATTGTACAAGAGATTTGCAACAATTGCTCCCCGTAGTCATCACCGCCTCAGCAAAATTTAAAAAAAAAAATCTATCCTGTCTTTCATACACAACACTAAAGGCCAGATTCTCCACTGCCCTGCTACTTGCAGAGTCATTGATATCCATGCAAAGTGAGAGTAAAATGCTACAAAATCAGAATAGATGCAATTTACAGCCACTTTGCATTGGTTTCAGTGACTACACCAGATGTAGAGCAATTGAGAATCAGGCCCCAAAGCTCTAGAGATACAGAAACAACATGGATTCACCCAGTATCATTTAAAACAAAATGCAAAATTTACAAAGGAGAAGTGTGAATGATTGTGAATGCTCAGTCCCTTTTGCATCAGACTTCCCCAGAATATAATGTGCGCCTGTGTTTACTTTTTATAATCAGATCCTTCTTCAACTGTAATGTCTTTTGAGCTACAACAAACTACCATAGAGGGATATATATTTTCAGGCATTCTGCTGGTGTGATACTCCAGACCATATAGCTTCTTATACTAAAGCACCCTTATTCACTAGATACCGTTTCACTGAAATCTGATTATTTTAAATGCTGTAAATGCATCAGAGTAAGAGCAACAAAAGAAACTTCAGCTGTAAAAAAGAAGTAGTATCCCGCTGAGATTTGCCTTGTTTCAATCTCAGCCAAAGTGAAATTCTGCAGCCCTAATGATGGAATCTCTTCTACCAGGAGTCAATTGCTCAGCCTTGATCTTAGACTAGTGGCAAAATGGTTATAGAACAACAACAGAGGTCAGAGTTACCAGCAGTCATCACAAAGTGCTACCTAAGATTTCACAACATCACACCTGTTTGCTTGGGAAAGCAAATGACTAGGATATCTCAGGCATCACTGTGTGCAAATGGCTTATTTTGAAATGGTATGCATCCCCTCCCCTCCGAATTATGGAAGTCCTTAAAGGCCTCAGATAAAATCAGGGACAGGGCCCCAATGTACTGGGGGCTGTGCAAATACAGTTCTTGTGCTGAAGTCCTTGCAATCTCAACAGACGAAACAGACAAAAAAGGGAAGACAACATGCATCATTATCATCTTTATTTCACAGATGGGGAACTGAGGCACAGAGAGATTCAGTGACTTACCAAGGTCATGCAGGCAATCAGAGGTGGAGCAGGGAAATGAGCCAGATATTTTGAGTCACAGTCCAAACCTTAACCATAAGACCATCCTCCTTCATTCAGCAAACAGTATTCTGAACTTTTATTTAAAAGGCTGCCACACTGCTTTCTGCGCTTCAGAAATCAGTGACAAGTGGGGTATGTCAGGGTGAGGACCAATTTATTGTATAAATGTGTTTTCATATCAATGTGCTTAAAGCAATTGGAAATGTGAATATTCAGTATATAAGCAATCAATGTTGTTTTTAATTCTTCAAAGACAGGTCCCTTCTTTAGCAGAAGAACAATGTGCCATCTGTGTAAAAGCTTGACACTAATTGCTAGGATAACAAACATTAAAGCTGATTGCCCAGACATTTAAATTATGATAAATACAAGCAAAATTCTAGACAGTCATTTTCTCCGTACTTTAATAAAATACAGGATACTTAATATAGAATAAAACCATTTTTTTAATTTAAATGCACCTAGTCCTGGATATCTTCAAGAAGGTTAGAAATATTGACAACTGGGCACCTAGTCACTACGAGATTATAAACCACATGAAAGATGGGCTTTGCAGGGAATTAAAACTTCATTTCAGAATGAGGGAGTTAGTTTTTAAGGTCAGAATCTGCAAAATCCATGTAGAAAACTCTTTCAAGATCCCTTTTTTATTTGGCTGGAGTAACATGAGCCTTCAACCTGGCATGCCCAACACTATAATACAAAGATTTTTCTAAGGATGGAATTTGTGCTCTTTCTGAAGGACTTATCCATAACTAGAATACCCCTTAAGCCATCAAATCACTGGACTGCCAGATAGATCAAAGATCAGCTATGATTCTACCTTCAGTGAATTTGAAACCTGTCCACAGGTGCATGGAAATAATGGCTATTTCTCTACCAGATAGCATGTTAGCCAGATCTTGGATGACATGACTTGGACAGTCCCAACATTCTCATTAATAGGTATTAGATCTGATGAATACCACAAAAAGATTTTTTTGTGAAGAATACCAAAAATGTTCACTCCAGTTTCGAAATGGATCAACTTTGTCCTTGCTCATGCCTTCTTTTTGTTAGTTTTCTGCACAGGCTTGAGCAATCTAATTTTATTTTCATCAATGGCTGGAAAAAATGATATTTAAGTCATGCCTCCTATGCCAAAAGCTCCAGGTCACCTGGAAATTCCCTTTACCAGCTCAGATTCTCTGGATTCAGCATCCTTTACACAAGTGGAACAATGTTAAGAGGCCACCTAATGGTGTAGAATCTGGCCCTATGGTTTCAAATTTGTCAGTGAAACCCCTACCACACTTTTGTTAGCTAATACATGTATGTTAGGCAAAGTATTAATGAGAGAGTTGGGCAATTATGTTAACTGAATATATTATACTGTTCTCCCATGTCCAGTATCCCATAATATCTTGCATTGGCTAAAGTAAGTAAGAACAAAGAGATAAGGGGTACACCTGGGTACCAGAAAAAACAAGATAGAAAGCTGATTGGTTAAATCTAGTTTCAGAAGACACACACAGCAAATTTTTACTTGTAAACACATTAACTATAAAGAAACTTTAAACGTGTAACTATGGGAGCACACCCGTGTGAGATGAATTTAACAATGCCCCAAGAGATGGCTTCCTGGAAATTTGTATTGTATGGAGCCTTTCTTCCTGTACTATATTATTATTGGCTTTTGATATTGATTATTTGATCTCTTGAATATATTTCATAATTAATCAAAGTGTGGTGAAACAATTGACTTATATATCAACAAATTGGCACTAGCTAAATAATTTGTAAATAAAAAGCAATTCTCCTATAGCTCTGACCATCCGTATAGTCTATGTGTTGCACACCAAAAGCCACCTAGAATATGGTCACATTCAGTATCTTGATGTCCAGATTATGCTTTAATCCATTTTAAATGTGAGTACTAATCAATTTATGGCTGGTTTTATTAAAAGCTAATTGAAAGCTCATGATAGCCAGCTTCCAGAGATTGCAAGGCCATAATGGTACAAAGATCTGTTTTTGGGGGGATAAAATTACTTCCAACCAAACCATCTCACCATGCCTCTTAGGGTGTGTCTACAATGCAATGTAAGCCCAGGGTTAGTGGGATTGAAGCCAACTGACCCATGTTAGGGAACCCCAGGCTTGAGCATCTATACTGTTTCTTAACCCTATGTTGAGACTTTTCTAATCCAGGCTTGAATATGGGGTTTAGCTTTCACACTGCAAAGAAAAGATCCAAGGTCAAACCAACCATATCCCAGAGTCCTGAGTGCTCTCCCCAAATGCTGCCTCTCTAGCTTTATGACTACAATGCACTGTGAGAAAACTTTACTGCCTGCCCTGCACTTTACAGGAAGTTTAAACAGTTCAACAACACAGTCTGCTGAGTAGTCACTTTGGTCTGTGTGCTCCCAGCTACCAAAGCCAACAACATGGAGGAAGTAACTTTGGAAAAACTTCTGTTGCTTGTGCTTCCACTCCTGTGTCAGGAAACTGTCAGGAGACACTGGTGGACACTGGGCAGCGTTTTCTATCCCACCGAAGATATCTGATGGATTTCACGATGGAGCAGCAGGAGGAATAACCTGGCATGGCAGACTCACGCTGGCAGATGCTGCTCAGTACAATTAGTATGGCCATTGATATCCCCTACATAGACTGGCACTTCTGGCACAGGGCCACAAGCACGGTCTGTTGGGATCACTTCATCATGCAGACCTGGGATGAGCAGAAGTGGGTCTAGAACTTTTGCATAAAGAAAGCTACGTTTCTGGAATTTTTTCAACAGCTTGACCCAACACTCCAGCATAAAGACACACAAATAAGGACACACTTGCCAGACCAGAAGCTAGCTACTCCATACTGTTATAGATCCATTGCCAACCAGTGTGGGGTTGGAAAGTCGATTGTGAGTAAAGTGGTGGCAGAGATTTCTGTGGCAATCAGACGTACTTTACCCCAAGGTGGAGGGTATTAAAAATATTCCGGAGGTAATTGTTGGCTTTGAGACAACGGGGTTTCCTAACTTCACCAGGGCTATTGATGAGTCTCATGTGCCCATAGTTTTCCCTCCTCAAGGAGCACATGAGTACATCAACCATGAAGGGTACTCCATTGTTATGCATACCATTATGGAACACAGAGGCCAATTTATGAATGTCAGTATGGGCTGCCCTGGAAAAGTTCATTAGGCTAGAGTTTTTCACCACTTGGGAATCTACCTTCATGGATATTCTCACCAAATAACATTGTCATAAATGAATTTATTGTCCCCATTGTTATTCTTGGGGACCCCGTGTGCCCCCTTGTGCTTTGCCTTATGAAACCATACCTGATTTCAGAGGCCCTGACAAAAGAAGGTTTAATTACACTGTAGGACGGGCTCCTGCCCAGTCTAGTCCTGGCGGCCCTTCCGCGGGCCCAGGCTCAGAGGAAGGCCACTGCGCCTTCCTACACAACAGGGGATCGTTAGGCTTTTAGTCTTTCGCCCCGGCCCTCAGGCAGGGCGGGCGAGCAATGAGTCTTTTCGCCCCGGCCCTCAGGCAGGGCGGGCGAGCAATGAGTCTTTTCACCCCGGCCCTCAGGCAGGGCGGGCGAGCAATGAGTCTTTTCGCCCCGGCCCTCAGGCAGGGCGGGCGAGCAATGAGTCTTTTCGCCCCGGCCCTCAGGCAGGGCGGGCGAGCAAGGAGTCTTTCGCCCCGGCCCTCAGGCAGGGCGGGCGAGCAAGGAGTCTTTTCGCCCCGGCCCTCAGGCAGGGCGGGCGAGCAAGGAGTCTTTCGCCCCGGCCCTCAGGCAGGGCGGGCGAGCAAGGAGTCTTTCGCCCCGGCCCTCAGGCAGGGCGGGCGAGCAAGGAGCAGTGGCTCGAGTTTAGCGGGCGGCAGAGGCTATTTCCCTTTTGGGGAATGGCAAGGATCAGGGGGGAGGGGAGGGGGACGCAGGCCCACCCAACTCCACTGCGTCCCAGCCCAGGGCCCTAGCAGTGGCACGGGTGTTGCCACTCACTCAGCGGGGCTCCCGCCGCAACACGCCGACGGGGTGTTACCCCTCATACAGCCACGCCTCTGGCTGTCCCTGGGCTCCTTCCTCCCCTGGTTCCCCGGTACCTATGTCCATTTGTTCCTCGGGGTCGTCGGGGTACACTGCCCGGGGTAGTCCAGTCAGTCCTTCCGCGTCCACGGGGGGCAGACTGGGAAGCTCCTCAGCGAGGGGCAGCTCCTCCAGATCGCAGGGTTGTGGGTACGGTTCCACCTCTGGCAACTCCTCCAAGTCGGATCCCGCCTCTTGGGGTTGGGCGTCGGGCAGCTCCTCCAGGTCCGGACCAGCTTCTGGGTGGTACTCCCAGCCTTCTGGTTCAGGTGGCTCGTCCCAGCCACTGCGGGCCTGAGGCTGGGCCCGGCGCCTCGGGCCTGGAGACCTCGGCCAGTCCAGAGGGCCCGGAGGCCCAACCCAGGCCTTAGAGGCGGGTCGCCGCGGCCGCAAGGCCGGGGGGCGTTTACCTGCGGCCGTAGGCTGGTGTGGTTCAGCCCCTTGCCGCAGCCGGCGAGGCAGCACGTCTGTCTCCGCCGGCAGCCTCCTCCCTTCTGAGCTGCAGGGCCTACTTTTTATGGCTGCAGCCCTCTCTAAGGCTCCGCCCCCCTGCTGTCGGGTTGGCCGCCCGGCAGGACCTATCGGGGCCCAGTAGTCTGGTTGCGGGGCAGACTGGGCTGCCGGCAAGTCTAGGGTCTGATTGGGCGCCTGTGGCCCCTCCGCGGGCCCAGGCTCAGAGGAAGGCCACTGCGCCTTCCTACATACACTCTCAGCAGTTGTAGGGTGGTTGTTGATTGTGCTTTTGGCAGATTAATGTCACTTTGGAGACCCCTTTGGATGCCATCAATTCTGTCTGCAATACTGTGGCTTCCTGTGCTCCTCATAAGCTTTGTGAAGCCAGAAGTGAGCCATTTTCCTCTGAATGGACCTAAGACAGAAATGTGACCCTGAATCAGTGCACTGAGCCAAAAAATGTACCTTCCATAGCTGGAGCTAGTTGCAACCAGGCAACACAATTCAGGGATGCTTCGGGCTCCCACATTATGGACTTGCATGGCCCAATGGAAGAGGAGGAATAGTACCAGTACAAATGTGCTTAGGGGGGAAAGGGTCTAATTAAATGAGGTGGGGGCATTTAGTGCTTGGGAGGTGTGTGAGTTTGATTGCCTGCAAGGTAATTATGAATGACATGCTGAATAATGAATTGGGGCAGCATGGGTTTACAGATGGAATTTATTGACATATGAATTGTTGTACTTGGGTGACGAGAGGAAAAATGTTTGCTTACTAATGCATAATTGCTCCTGATCATGTTTTTAACTTTATCATCTCAGATCACAATTGTATCATGTGCTGCAGTAATAGCAATAAACTTTTTTGATGACCTAAAAGGCTTTATCTGTAAACATGTATTAAAACAGTACAACTGTCACCCAGTACGGAACAGGCAAGCTGCTATTACAACACCTCAAAACATGGACCAGAACAACATTAAAAAAATGTGCTCGGAACAGTGCAAACCCAACCCCGAACTCCTGGGCATGCATTCTTTCCCCTTCTTTCCCCATTTTCCATGCACTTGGTGCTGGGGGGTGGGAGCAGGAGGTATCCATAGGAGAAGGGTTGAAGAAGAAAGACTGTACAGCATTTAGTTGCTCTGCCAAGCCGCTCATGAGTCCTGAATTCATGGGACGCCCTGACATAGAGTTGTCTAAGTTATTTCATGATGGAGGGCATGTTGTGGGGAGACCAGGCCATGCTGTGAGGGAGGCAACAGAGGCGGTGCTTTTATAGCCATGATGGAGATGAGTTGCTAAAACAGTTGTCTCTGTTGAGATCTGTCCTACTCCCTTAGCTGCTATTTCTGTTCCAGGTACTGCTTTGCAAGTTCCAGCTCCCTCACTGAAATCATGTCCTCTACTTGAGCGGTGATCCTCAGCCTTTCCTTCTGCCCTGTCAGTATGTCATTGCTCCAGTCTTTCATCCCTCTGCTTCTGGTACAGGACCTGCTGTTCTGCCCTCTCAAGCACACTGACCATAACTTCATTATGGAAATGCTTCCTTTTAGAATGGCCCATGAAGGTACGTTGGGTGAGGGTCAGGGAAGCAGGCAATAGAGGTTGAGGGGTCTAAAATAGTACAAGGAACAGAGGGCTATTGTCTAAATTAGCTCAATGAAGGAGCACAAAATTAATTCTTGTGGAATATCAAGGACATAAAATGTTACATTTCAAAACTGAAATAACATATTTCATATTGTAATGAAATAACATATGAAATAACATATTTCTGTGGATGCTTCACTCCGCATACTCTCTCTGGACATAGCCTGGTTAATCACATTACAAAAGTGTTAAGATAATGGTAAGTTTAAAATTGCAAACTTTTTTCTGTTTTATACAAAGTTCATAACTACTTGGGATGGTGCGGGGAATAACACCCTTCCTGCAAAAAGATTTTTCTATCATTTCAGGGCTTTCACATTTTGGAGGACGTAACTCTTCTTCTAGTGCCCTGTTGGAAAAGGGAGAAGTTATTACAAGCTGCTGTTGGGAAACCTGCAGCAAAATTATTCAAATGTATAGTGACTGAACAGCACATCTCTGAATGGACTGAGCTAGAGGAGGGCCTGGAAAATAAGCCCCTCTCATTAATGTGACAAACTATCTGGAGGACCTTCTTCAGGAGAAGTTTGCAGCTATCAGCAATGAGGATTGTGTCAGAATCCATGAGGGAATTAACAGAATGCTGTATTAGCTCACACATGACTTGCTCTGTTATTGCTTCATGCAAACATGTAGAACTCTACCGCTTTCCTCCTTTCCGCTCCTGACACAGTTCTAGACAAAAACTGAAACCCCATTCGTACTTGGGAGACATGATTTTGTGACTTGCAGACTACATGGACTACCTCTAACTGAAATGAACTAGATTTGGAAATAGAAGACTGAAGAAGAAAACACACACACTTAGTTCACTGTTTCCAGATGGCTCTGTAGACTGTGGTGTGATTACACTGCAGCAAATTTCAAGCCTTTACTACTGAAAGGAAAACATGAATGACTCTTGCAAACGTCTGTGTCTTAATGGTGAAAACACTCTTTAAAGCTGTTTTTTTAATGTTTGAAATTCCTGGTTGCCATTTTGAACTCCACTTGGTGTGGGGAAGGGGACACACACCAGTAGCCGGGGTTTCTCCTAACTTTTGCACTGCTTCTTAGATCACTGTAATAATAAACTGTAAATTGGAGTCACAAACTTACCAGGCTCTGGGGCAGCTTCTGTTTGCTCTGTGTTTGCAACAGGATCACCAGCATGTTGCTCTTCAGGAGGAGAGGGGTCAAACAGCTCTTCTGAGCAGGGACCTATAATTTGCTGTTGATCCTGACCCACAGCCTGCCCTGGGACTGGTTTCATAAACAGACCTACTTCATGCTCCTCATGTGGAGCCTGCTGATGGCTTCCATGAGTCCCTATGCTGGATTGATCATCCCAGCTCACTAGGTTGTCATGAAGCATGGTTGACTCCATGCTGGGCACAGTGCCCACCACCTAATCAAACTCCTCTTAAAATGGGCAAGTAGCCCAAGGTGCAGTTCGTGTCTCTGGTCTTCCGATACTCACTCTTCAGTCTGTTAACATGCTCCTTGTCCAGAAAATCTGCAAAGCTGCCATCTTTTTAGCTATCTACTGGTACACATGGTCGTTCCTGGTGCTATTGCTAAAGTCCACAATTTTACTGGTCTCACATTAGAGATTCACCAAAATTTGGGTGAGCTTTCAAGACCAGGAAGTAGCCCACTTTGCAAAAGTCATATTCATTTTGGTCTCCATTGCAAACCCAGGAAGCTCTCCAATGGTGTGATTGCAGCTCAATTATCAGAACATAACATAAGAACATGAGAGCGGCCATATTATATCAGACCAATGGTTCATCTAGCACAGTATCCTGTCTTCCGACAGTGGTCAATGCCAGGTGCTTCAGAGGGAATGAATAGAACTGATTAGAACATCCCATCAGCCATTCCCAACCTCTGACAAAGAGCAATCCCTGCCTATACTGCCTATAATGCCTAAAAGCCATTGATGGACCTATCGTCCATGAACTTATCTAGTTCTTTTTTGAACCCTGCTATAGTCTTGGCCTTCACAACATCCTCTGGCAACTAGTTCCACAGGTTGACTGTGCGTTGTGTGAAGAAATACTTCCTTTTGTTTATTTTTAACCTACTGCCTATTAATTTCATTCAACCCCTAGTTTTTGTATTATGAGAAGGAGTAAATAACACTTCTTATTTACTTTCTCCACACCAATCATGATTTTATAGACCTATATTATATCTCCCCTTAGTTTTCTCTTTTCCAACCTGAAAAGTCCCAGTTTTATTAGTAAGACAATGGGTTAATGTTGACTCACTGAGCTGTTGCAATATGCCATGGGAGGTTTGCTTCCATTTTCAGTTGAGTTGCCTGGAGAGAAGATTAAGGAAGTTGGCCCATGGAATTGTGAGATACTTCTTGCAGACTCCCAGGACATGAGTCAAACTGGGCTGCACCTATAATGTAAAACATTAAAGCTTGAATCCTGAGTCCTGGCTTGTCACATCCTCTGACCCTGCAGCCCTGCAGGGTCCTTGGACCCTGGGTCTGAGCGCTGGGTTAGCACAATGTGTAGATGCAAGGGGGGGTTATGCTTTAGCTTGAGTTTAAATGTGGGCTTAAGTTTTAGTGTAGACATACCCTGAGGTAACAGAATATAGTTCAAATAGCAATTACAGGCAGAGAAATACAGTTTTGCAAAATTATTATTTCCTTATGAGAATTGATATTTAAAGTCTTACTGAAAGTGAAATTTTACTATTTTTATCAGAAGAATATAAGGCCTCGTCTACATTAGAAAATTAAATTGGCTTACCTGCATTGCTCGAGGGTGTGAAAAATCCATGCCCCTGAGTGGTGTAGTTAGGCTGATCTAATACCGAGAGTAGACAGTGCTAGGCTGACAGAAGAATTCTTCTGTCAACCTAGCTACTGCCTCTCAGGGAGTGGATTACTTTTAACACTTGGAGAACCCTTTCCATCGGCATAGGTGTTGTCTACACTGAAGTGTTACAGTGGTGTAGCATTTCTAGCATTTCAAAGCTGTAACATTTCAAGCACAGACAAGCCCTAAGGCTGTTTGTAGCAAATGTGATAAAATACTACACTTAAGCAAGAGTCAAAATATGTCTAAGGAAGAATTTCAGTATATAAATTCCCACTGTTCTTGCAGGAAATAAAAGAAAAACAACAAAAATTTAGGTCAAGATTATAATTCACTTCTGAACACAAAATATTACCTCTTCTTCCTATAAACCATTCAAGACAAGAATGACAAATATTCCACTCTGGAGAAAAATGAGGTTTTTTGCTTCAGTTCCTCAACAACATTCAATAGATTTTTCCTCTTAAAATAGTTTGTTCACAAAACTGTACACTTCTGCTTTTTGAGTTTCAATTAAAATGTTAAGTGGAAACTGCTTCCTATGTAAGCTATATGTTCTCAGAGGTTACTGACCATGTTCACGGCTGTATTATCAGGAAGAACTATTTTCAGAAAGAACTATTGCTTTGAGACTTGTTCCAGGGGTAGACTTAACAAGGCTCCTCATTGCTTGTGGAAGTTGCTCCCAGTCTGGTGTGTCCCATTTGGCTCTGCAAACAGTGGGACAGTCTAATCCCTGAGCCAATTCCATCCCCAGGGAAAACCATTTGGCATATGGCAGGAGAGGATATATCCCAACTCTCTGCTGCTCCCCTTTCTCAGAACCAGCTAAGTGCACAGAGAAGAACTTTTAGCACTTCTCTCCAAAACTGGCTCAGCTGGAAACTCCAATCCTTGAAGCCAGTTTATGCTCCCCACATAACCAAGTCAGCTTATTGGAAAGCAAGGAGGGAAAGGAGAAATTCAAAAATACTTCACCATTGAACTGACTACCACTGGGAAATTAGACTAATTAAAATAAAAACACCTAAGATTAATAATTTTTCACTGTTTCATTAGCAAAAAGTGAGGCTGAATGCAGGTTAATTTGAGCTAGTAGAACTTTACTGTTCACTTCTCTGTTCATGGCTTCCAGCCTAACTCTCCATATTCCCTGTTGTCCTGGAAATAACAGTTGCACCAGTCTATGACCCTCTGATTCCAGTTCCATTGATCATGACACACATACATGGGTGGATCAACTGTCTCCACCCAATAACAGAAATATTGTTATTATTATATTACTGTAACATTGAAGAGCCCTAGTCATGGACCAGGACTCTAGTGTGCTAGGTTCATGAGCACAATACAGCTCTAGCAAAAGTGGATGGAGCTCTTTTGACTTCACTTGTAGTTATGCTCCCTTTTGGCTGAGCTAAATTTGGTTCAAAATGTGAGAACATATGAAGAAACCATTTATCTTCCAAGATGTGAATGAACCTTCAATACACTATACCTCACTGGAAACTCAGATGTCTGTGAGCATTGCTCCTGATTGCATTTGGAAGATGAACTCCCACTGAAGTCAACAGTAAAACTCTTATTGACTCAGTACCTGACAATGAGACAGTATATTAAGCTTATTGATTATTCAGTCTTGCAAACATTTCTAATACCAATAAAGGAAACACAAATTATCCCTATCTGGGTAAGTTACCTAGCAAGGTATTTTTGGATTGTCACATTATAAACGGTTATCATTGCAGCATATCCTAGAACTGTTACAAATTTTTAATTTATAATTAGTACTTGAGTCACCTTGACCTTTTCTAGTACAGGACAAAATGTCCCTGCGAACCAACTGCAGCATCTACATCCGCATTTCTTTTTAATCAGAGCTCAATTTGGATTTCTATGTCTTGGCAATCAGTGCATTGCAGAGCAAGGAAACTGTAGAAATAAATGAGATGTTGCCTTGTTCCAGCTGATTAAAACATGATTCAAGGTGACTTTTAGGTGACACTACAAGTCTTCAGAACAGCGGTGTACTTTACTTTATGGGGAAAAAATGTGTGAGGGATGTTTATTTTCCCTATCTGAGATAAGTGACGGAGCTGAAATGAGAGCACTGGTGTGTCCATGAAAATATTTAGCAGTGTTTAAAGAATCCTATTATTAGGCACAGTAGAAGCTACATCTTGGATAAGCCTCCATACTGCGGGTAATTATTGCAAGCCAGAATGCTAATTGATTTTCGATCTGCAGGCTGTGCTTCCAATGAGTCTTGTTGAGGGCTACTGTGCCTGTACCAGGCACTACTATTTAATGAGACTGACTTTTATCAGAATACAGGATCAGCTCCTACTGATGAACATTAGTATAAGAGCACCATATTTTCAAGTTAGAAAAAGCACAGAACAAGTGTAAGTAAAACCATGAATTGTATTTATTGTACGCTCAGCTCACTTACTAAGATGTAAATGTATGGTTTCAGCAGTAGCCATTTGTTCATTCTGCGATGGAAATAATTGGCAACAACTTACATTGCATGTTATTGTTTGTCTGCATGAAATTAGTCAGTAGGCTACAGGTATATATGTAGTTAGAGACTGGGGTCAAATGTTGTTCTCATTTACAGCAGTGGAAATCCATTTAATTTTTTCTGAGAGCAGAATTTGGTCCTTAAGTGGAAGATCTCAAAGCAATTTTATGAACATTTGTATATTAAGCCTCACAATTACAGCTGATCAAAAGGTGGAGTTTGGGGAGGGGATGAGTTCTGCAGATTTTTTTTACTTTTGGACAAAAAATAAAAAATGATATTTTCCTATCTAGCTGAACTACATATCCCACGATAAACCACAGTCCTCCTCCCACCCTTTGCTGAGACTTTGTGGTGCATGTTGGCCCATAGAAGAGAAGGCGGCATGTGGAACACTGGTAGCATTGAAAAATAAAAACAAAATTCAGGCTGTGGCCTACATTTTTTGGTTTTAAGGGGTGCTTTTGTTTGTTTGTTTTACAAAGAGTCATCTTACAGAGAAATCAGACACCTCATAAACAAAAACTATTTTGTCAAAACCCCAATTTTCCACCTCAAAACAGTTTTGATGGAAAAATGTCTACTAGCCCTATTCAATACCACTGTGTTAACACAGTAAATATTATTATTGCCATTTTACATATGAGGGAACTGAGAGCTAGAAATAGAATCCAGATTTCTAAATTCCCAGACTTTTTACCTGCAAAACCATCTTTCCCTGTAGATGTTGATCACGCAACAAAATCTTGATCACCAACAGTTTGCAAGACATCTGATCTTTCGAAGTAAAACCTTGCATTGTAGAATATTTTGTTTTATTCCCATTTCAAATTTTTGCTTTGGACATTTGAAATTTTGTGATATTCTTCTGGGACACTGCAAGAACACCCAGTCTTTGTTTTTATTTCTGCAGGAAAATAATGCACTTTCCATGCCAAAGATGTAAAGAGTTGAGATTTAAATTTATTTAACAGGAGAACAGGATTAGGCCCAGAATGTTAAAGGTCATAGCAACTACAGTACTATAAACTAAGCCAGATGAGTTTTAGGGATGGAAGCAAATCTGATTGCCACAAATGAATGGAGTACACCAGAGGATCTGGACTGAATCACATTTATTTACCTTTATTCACCTACCAGATGGGAGGTAGCAGTCCTACCATAGCTGATTTACTTCTTTAAAATGCAAGGATTACAATCTAAAATTTAGAAAATATTTACCAAATTTTAAGTTTGTTTCTTCTTTATTCATAATTTTGAATATTTTTCAGAATAGATCCTAATCTTTATCTGTCACATAATAAAGGATCCAGTGTCTTTCCTAGTGAATATTTTTTAATCATCATATTCACCTTACAGTGCTCTATCTCCAAGACAATAACATCCTTCCTCCAAGATGGTGACATATTTCTCTTTGAATGTAGTGAGATGATGGCTAGCAGAGGGGCTGTACTATAACAACAGTGATTTTTGTTTTTCTTTTCCTTCTCTTCAGAGTAGTCCATTTGCCTTTAAAAATCACTTGCCTTCATTTTTTTTCCTATTTTTTGTTTGGGCGATTTAAATCTTCTTAGCCAGGTAAGCTTTTTTTACAGTTCGTCTTACTATCAAATATTAGGGCAAATAAGATAATATGTCTCAGCAATGACAGCAACATTTTTCTCTGGATTCTCTGTGTACTGGGTGGGCAAGAATGTTTCATTTCATATATCATTTACCACTTGCTTTGGGGATTCCAGAACATACTGTAAATGAGTTTTAAAGGGAAAAGCACAGCTATGGGTATGGATGGACAAAATGATCTATTATAGTAGCTCTTTCCCATCTCTAATCTCTGTGGCCCATATGCTGTGTGGTAAAGAAGGAAAACAAAACCATGGAAAACCCAGAGTGGGTAGCAAAAAGAGAAAGTGTGACTATGTGGTAGCATCTTCTTCTACCACACAGCCACTTCTAACTCACAAGGGGAACTTAGCAGAATCTATGGCCTTTGGCCTGGTGAAGGTTGGTGTTGGGGGAACAGCTGCACAACCTCTTCTCTGCTACAAACACCACAAGTTAAATCAAAACATAATGCTTTTAAAGCAGCATTAAACTCCCACTACCTGCTTGGTGAACCTCCCAAGTAGAAGGCCAATAAGGCAGCTGATGGCAGTATGCCTAGAAAGATGTCCATAATACCAGTGCTGGGCGGGAGGCCTGTAGGAGAGGTAGATGTACACGGGATCTCTACACTGGAGTATATGTGGAGGTTGGCATGCATTTACCCATGAAATTAAGTCCAACATGAATCTTGAAGGCCATATCGCCTGCACAGTCTACAATAATATTGACTCTTCCTCTCTAAGGAGATGTGGTAGAGATGCTGAAAGCTAAAAAAAACTTGGATATTTGGGGAATAGTTTTCCTTGCTCCAATTTTTTTTTAAACAGAAAAGGGCTGATACATGATGGACTTGTGATTCCATGAAAGAGAACCTATGTTTTCAAAGGTGGTATCAAATGTGTATATATATATATATTCCCTACTATTCATGGTCATCCCGGTTACTTAAAAATAGTTTAGCTGAACAGTGTCCTTTGGCGGAGTTGTTATATTTGTTTAAAACTAGTTTCATATAAACTGCTCAAGATGTCACAGAAAATTGCCTGTGGCAGAGTACTTCTCAATCATAGCCAGGGAGCTTGTCCATTTTTTTTACATTGATCACACTTAATTGTGGTTGAAATGCTATGTTTTAGCTGGGATAAGACAGTCAACGGAAAGTTTATTTTAGCAAGTCACTGGTTTCCTGTCACTCTGGGAAACCAATCAGTTAGCGTATTGCACTAACTCTTTCTGTTGCTGTGGCCTGAAGAGTGTTGGATGGATTTGGCAGGTCACTTAGTCACTGTTTGGATTTTGGTCATTTTATCAAGCTGCTGATGCTATGTTTTCTGTCAGGTTAAATTTACAAGCACATTATGTTGCTTGACAAAAGCAGTGAACCACAAGGATTTCAGTGGGACAAGTAATTTTCTGTCTTGGCTGTGGTAAGAATCTATTCTACTAGTTACATTGCCACCTTAATATAAATGTCAAGGATTTCATCTAGGGATTTGTCTCCCAGTGAGTATTCCCAAAACTACCCAATGCATTTTGGGTGCCACCACAATGGAAATAATTATTAAAAAGAAGTTTTGACTTCAGTGGGAGACGTTTCAGGCCTCTAATGGATGTGGGTCAGATTCTACTCTTAGTTGCAGGCAGGTAACTCCATTGACTTCAGTGGATTCACATCTCATTTACAATGGTGTAACTGCAATCACAATCTGGCTCTATAATTTTTACTAAAATAACTGAAATCCAGATTCTTAGTTTTCCACCCAGGAAGCACATGCAAAAATAGGCCAATGGTTTGGTGGACAGACACTGTAATAACTACATTTTCAGGTTCTGTATGAAGAACTCTGGAGTCAGAGCATACATAATCCCTCTCTAACCAGTGGGCTGACTACGACACAAGTATACTGCTGTTCCAGGCTATCAGGGCCATGAAAAGCGCAAACTAGTGGCAGCAGCCTCTATGAGCCTGCTATTGCAGATATTTACTGTGTGAATTTGGAAGTCTTTCTCCTTTCCCAAACCCCAATGACAGTATTTAAATGGTGCATACAGTTTGCACAGGTTTTCCCCTAGGTAAATTTCATTCAAAATATCTGTTTGTTTAGTAATTCAGTGTAAGAATGGTTTGTGTTGCAGGAACTGTTGCTGTGACTTCAGGCCTTTCTCTGGAGGAGTAATCTGTAGAGTAAGGAAAGAGAACACTAGCAGAAATGCTTTCTATTAATAACAGACATAATGTCTGTATCTCCCACTGTGAGGGTTGAGCATTAATCACCTAATTTGGATAAATACAGAATGCTGCTTGTGACAGGCCAAGCAGTACCCTCAGGGCCATTAAGGTCTATTGTCAGTGATTGTACCCCACTCTACAGAGTTGCAGTCACCTTTCCACTGTTTAAATGTTTTGCTATGTTATCATGCTGCATTCATAGAAAATATCAGTGGTAGATTCAGGCTCCATTCGGAGTTTTGTTATTGACTCCAGTGAGAGCAATATCAGAGTCAACAGCTCTAGTACAATATGCCATGAATACACTTCTGCTCTTAACATTCATAGTAAATATAACCAATTTGGCCAAAGATATTAATGGTCTGATACTACAAAGCTGTGAACTCAATCGCTGAACCAATTTTCACCCTCAGTTTCTTCACTTGCATACACAGGTCAGGTAATTCCATATGCAAATGTTCATAATTAGCATGCACATATATCCAATTTGTATCTTATGTCATGGCAACTATGTGCAATGGTAGGTCTTGCATATGCAATTTTGCACCTTACTTTTTTAAAAATGCCTCTGACACTGTGAATTACAGTGTATCTCTTTCCTCAAGCTCCTTTCATTAACATCTGCACTCTAATCTGCAATGCTAAGTCTCCATTCTGGGTAAATGACACAGAATAAAACTTTTAACATTGCAGATACAGCCAATAATTTTGGGGTGGAGAACAAACATTCATGCACACCTGAGCTCTTTCTTAGTTTGGTGTATTTTCACTTATCTATTTGAAAATATCATTTGTGGTCATTTTCATCACTGAGAAAGTGGGTAGAATGTTTAGTTGTACCTCCTAGGGGCTGTTATGATGGCAGGATTGCCACAGTGCAGCACTCTAATATACTTTTGATATGTTCCCTTCCCTGAGGGCTAGGAGAGGAGGCATAGGGCTAGCTATGCAACAGCTAAAACTCTCCGTATAGCAAAGGAATCTTCACATTTCCACTGGTAAAGCTTTAAGTTCCATTTATGCCACCAAAGCAGCACACAGAGGATCTGGCCCAGAATTTTAATTACAGCTAATTACAGCAGTCAGATTGTTTATGGAATTTCTTTAATATAAAAAATTGGTAAAGCAGGAAGCAAGCATCCAGAAGGTATAGAAACATAATGCTTTGATTGGAACTTAGATTATTTTGGCCTCTCAAATTACCAGCTGAATTCTAACTCTATGTGCATAACTTGAAGGGGAGGGAGGGGAAGCTAACCATGACATAGGCATGTTTTACTTAAATGACGTGCCTTTGTGATGAAGCCTGAAGTAACCAAACTCTCCACAGTTCTAACTACTGTGAAACAGAAAAAAACTACCTTATAGTGCCAACACTGAATTTGAGTTGATTAAAATGACTTCCCTACCCCAAAGATCTTAGACTGGACTATTTCAGTGACCTTGATGCTTTAGAGAAGATACCCTTTAAATTAAATGGCTACATGAAAGCTATGGTAATAGTGAAGGTCAGCTGACACCAACACTTTCGATTTATTGCAATAACAATTTATGTTGAAACTATTACATTTTAAAAAGTTATTATAAATTCTTACATTAAACAATATTGTCCCTAATACAGTCCCTATATCAGCTTATGATCAGTTTCATGCTTTTTTTTTTTTTTTTTTTTGGCACTCTGGTGTTAATAGTGCAGTTATTTTAGTGACCAGTTTCTGTTTATTAAAAAGCTATCCAATTAATCTGTTAATTTTTCCTCTTTGTACATTGTTAATGAGCTAACCTGATTTCTACCTTTCTGTCTGTTATTTATATTTATTCATCAAAAGTTTATGTGAACTATGATGGGGTGTTCACCCCACACAGGAGTGGTAAGGGTTAATGGAGGCCAGATGGGCCAATTAACCTAGCAAATTGAAGGTGTTACCCAAATAACAAATATTACAGGATCTTATTAGGGGATAAGGCAACAAGCCACGTTTATTGTGAACACAGAAACTTCTGTAGATAGTATTAAAGAAAAGAAAAGTATCAACACTGTAATAACATTAATATTGTGCTTTACTTAGTGAAATAGCATTAATAATTATGTAAACACTAGGAAAACAGTATTAACATTATATCAATACTACAATTACAAAGACACATGTTTCAATTGATGCTTTCATTCACACTCACACAGACTGACAGGCATACACAGACAGGGAGACAGACAAACATACATAGGGATCTTCCAGATGTCATAGTTACCAGCTTCTTGGTGCTCATGATAGTCACTGGCCAAGTGACTAGAGCATGAGGATGAGGAGCATCGGTACTACTGGCTGATGTGATGTTGTAGACCCGAACCTCCAGCCTTCATCTTCTTGTCCCATTTTATAGGGAAAGGACCCCATGTAAGTCTATGGGTTTTGCATTGTCATGCTGCAACTGCATTCTTGGTGTGATTCTCAATCACCCACATTCTTGCAAGCCTGATCAGATTTTGTCTTTTGAAATGGGCTGGCTCCCAAAGTCATCAGGGTGGGTTCCTCTTCGGCCATTTGATCATCTTTGCTTCTTTCTTCTTCCCTCAAGCATTTTAGGTGAGGCTGGTGTCTTCTTCATATCTGTTTCGATATCCCTTACTCAGACCAATTGTTCAATCACTCTTTTTGTCTACACCCAACTCAATTGCTCGGCCATTCACACTTCAATCACTCAGGGACAACTCCTAGCTGTTTAGAGCAAACCTTATTTCATTTTTGATAGTGTCTTTCACAATAGTAGATAGACACATTACATTGCACAGTGTGGCTTTTGTACTTAGAATAGGATTTTTACAAATATATTGGAAGCAGGTAAAATTAACAGATAAACTGGCCAGTGGACATAGTACAGACATTTACAAACAATCTTAAAATTATACAAAGTGCAGACAGACTTGAGTTAACATTTAAAAGGGTAGAACAGTAAGAGTCAGTTTGAGGTTTTAGCTTTTGATTCAGACTGATGTGCCTTTTGGTAGGAAGGGGGGACGGTGTTTGTGGCTCTGTTCTTACATATATTTCAAAAACAAGATTTTGGCCAACAAAGGCCAAGAGAAAAGCCCTAATTAGAGGAATAGGCTCACCTGTGAAGGAAGAGGTGGGGCCTGTATAAAGCCAGGTAGCTGTATGCAGATGTAGGCTGCTCCTGGGAAATGGCTACAGGGAAGTAGGCTGCAGTCATTCTCTGAATGGAGGAAGTTGGAGGCTTTCCCCCAGAGAGCGGGAAAGACAGATATGTAGGAAGAAGCCTGGGGAAACAGTAGCAAGAGGTAAAACTGTAAAGGGACTGCAGCTACTTGTTATTGGGTCCCTGGGCTGGAACCAAGTGTACAAGGTGGATCTGGGTTCCCCTACCAGACACTGGGGAGTGGCAAGGGTGTTGGAGGTGCCAGCCAGCCAGTAGGACTGGAAATACTATGAATACCTTGGAAGGGGTGGACTTTAGTGACTTGGCCAGAGGGCCAACCCACAGATAGGAAGCTGCAAATCTGAGTGTGTGTGGAGCAGCAGGGTGAAACAAGACTGGAGAAGACAACACCAGAGGGAGAGCACAAGCTGGCAGAGCTAATCCCCAGGATGGCCAACATGATGCATATCTCAATGTGAATGGACCCTGTGACATGAACAATTTCAAATGCTGAGTTATTTGCAAACAGTTCATTTTGATTGCCTACTCTTTTTTAGTGTTGGTGTTTGACTGGCTGCCTACGTCACAGGCTGTTACTTCTTTGCCTTGACTAGAGTGCATGAAACTTTTTTAAAAACAGGAAAATAATGAGGTAGAGCAAATAATTACACGAAAATATTCTTGTTCATATAGAAATACCTTTGTTTGCATGCTAATAGGGGGATTCTCAAGAACAGTCATTCTTCAAACATTTGTTCAAACAAAAAAATTGCTCATGGGGATGTTCTCCAATAGCAACTAAAAAGTGGAATAAGTGTACCTGAATCACACAGCTATTCTGAAATCAAATGAATGATCACCAATCCTAGTTTACAGAGTCCAACCAGATCTAATGTAAATCTAATCAATTTGTGTATCTTAAGTGTCTACCTTGTTAGAGATAGTTTAGAGATCACAGGGTCCCCATTTAACAGTCCAATAATTATACCTTTGACAGTGGCCAGGAGAACATTTGAGACAAGCTGATTCCATTAATATGTCTTCTAATAATGCTGGCCTTAGTCCTTATAATTTAATCTCTTTGGGCATAGAGTAGTCTCAGCCAGTTTTCACTTTATTATATCCATAACTAACACACTATATTGTCTGTCCAGGAAGGTGGATGCGGTTTTTCCTGTCAAATGTACATGTATACCTATAATTGTTGTGCTTGTTATAAAGTGAACACAAAATTTAAACTTGAAAAAAGTGCAGGCCACTAAAAAGCTGAAAATAAATTTACCAGGAATGAGAAATTATCAAAGCAAAAAGATAAAGTAGTTGAAAGGGAAAAAGAATCAACATAACTTTGAACTTTATATGGCATGAAATCCTTGCTGTTTTCAGATACAGTAACATTTTGAAATGGAAGATTGTATCTCTCTTTATACATGGCTTTTTATTTTCTCTAGTGTCCACGTTTACAAAGGTCAGGTGCCAGACTTATCTAGAATAAGACCACTTATGAGTGATTTTGAAAGGTTACTGAGGGGAAAATCTTATGCATGAGAAGCCTCGGAAATACAACTGACTCCTTTCCATTACCTTCTACTAGAGCTGATATCACATTAGAGATACTTGAAAATCCAGTATACTGTATGTCTGAGGGACAATACAGCACCATATCAAACATCAGTAAGAAATCAAATCAGGAATGTTCTTTGACTACATTTTCTTGACAAATTATCTTAATATGATACGTGGCAGGAACATGGTGTTCTGTGTGCTCATTGTGCAGTGCAAAACTTCATAAACACAAAACCGAACTGGTAAAATGTGTGCATTAATTTCTTTCAAGTGCAAAATTAATTCATGCTTCATGATTGCTATTTGGGAAAATGCTGTATTTCACCGGAGATGTGAAGCCAAAACTGACGTTCATCAAAGTACCAATTTGATGTAATTTTCACCCTTTTGGTTATCTGTCCTCAGATAATCAAGAGGTACCTTAGGAAAAGGAAAGGTCAGTCAAGTGACTCAACTAGCAAGGGCCACTCCCAAAGAGTGTTTTGAATATCAAGCCAGAAAACTTGAACTGGACTCAACAAGGAGCCGTGCAGAACACTTAGTCTGGATGCTCAGTTTGGCTGCTAAACTTTGTACCAGTTGGAGCTCTCCCAAGGTAAATTGAAGCTACTGACCTAGAGTGTGTGGTTTACAAAGTTTAATAGGAAGGGGAACATTCTGTCCATTTGCTGCAGAAAGTGGCTGTGTTTAGCTACTTGGACAATCAATAGAATTGAACAGTGCAGAGGATCCAAAAGGTTGCAGATCAAAACCAATCTAAGAGCAGAGGCCCTAGATAGTAGAACTGTTATAGAGAAAGCATTTTTTCCCAAGTGTTTCCCTATTCCTTCTTCAATGTCACCTGAGTTCAGCTTTAGCTGGTTACACTTCATCCAGGTGCTGATTACAGCTAGGCATTGGGAAAGCTGGGACAAAGTCCTGTATATGTTTGGTTTAAACAAAATGCAAAGCTGGATGGCAGCTGCATACTTCTGGCACTTCAAACTGTGTTTTCACACCAACTTTCCCAATGGCTTCCTATAGATGTAGGAGAACATGGGGGAAGAGGGTAAACTCTGTGGGATTCCTGAGATGGAGGAACAGTTGCCCAAAATGGAAAGTGAAATTACTACTGTACCCCTGGCAGACGAACCAAGTAGTCTTGAAACACTTTTTTTTTCCAGGGTTTTAGTGAAGTAGAATTATTTAAACCTTTCTTAAAATACAGTCTTAATTACATTTAAACACCAGTCTTATCCCCTTTTCCCATCTTATTAAATCTTAAAGATTATCTATCTTTCTATCTATAAAATAAAACTATAATCTTAAAGATTATATACAATATATAGATTGAAGTCTGTAATTATAGGAATCAGATCTATCAGAAGAATTTTTTAAGTGATAGATTGGGAGAAAATAAACAGCATGCCTCCAAGAATGCACCATATGTGACCTCCAGCCATAGTTACTGCACTTCATTGTAGATCTTCATTACTGCTTATACCTATGCCTGGAGCCACTTTCACCTCCGCAGCAGCCCAGACCAGTGAGTGCAAAAGTTGGTTTCTTATGCCCCAAGATTATACCTTTCAAGTGGTGCGACACATAAGGTGACCCCGGAACTTTACAGTTTGGTCCCATCTCCAATTATTTTAAACATTCACACTTTGAATACCTGACTTGGCATGAGAGCTGGTGGTATTTATCATCCATTATTAATTATTATTAGGAAACAAAACATACGTAACTACTCAAAATAGAGTCTATTTGAAGCCTATTCTTACTCAATTTCCTGCTTCTGCCTAAATATCTTGCTGAGTTTTCCTTTGCTGATTGCAATTTCAGGAACACAGTGGGAGTTTGGCCAAACCATTTTATTCAGATATCAATAGTAGTAGCATTATATTTTAGCTCAAAAGGGAACATTAGAAGAACTGTACAAATATTTTACTTTTAAAGGATCAAAGAGGACGAGTTTCAGACCTTGTAAGCAGGTTTTGCTGCTTTAGGAACAAGTTCTGTGGTCCTTTAGGATTTCCCAACAGATGGCACATTTATGTAGAAGTGCATGTGACTTGAAAAGGTCATTTACCCAAGTTCACAGCAGAAATTATCCTGAAGCTCCTGCAGCACAGAGCGAATCTTTCTTTAATGTGTGTGTAGCCCACACACATCAGGGTCAAAGAAGAGGAGGGGACCAACTGGAAGCAAGTTCAGACCGCAGTCAGGCAAACATTTACGAGCCAGTAATGTGTTTTGTAGCTCTGATCAGCCCTGCTGACAGGCTAACAGATGAAAATGTAATAACAGTGCCTCTGTCTTGGATAACCACTTCTGTGTTCATTTAATTGAAATTTATATATCCAAAAAGCACATTTGTCTTAACATAATGGAAGTGATCTTGTGTATTGGTGACAGGCATCTAGAAGGCACAATGGCTGCATTTTATCTGCTGAAACTTGTTTTTACAGTGCCTCATACAATAGGGCTCCAATTCTGATAAGGGCTTTTGGCTACTAATGAAAATAATAAATACAAAAAAAATATGGACAAAAGCTGCTTCAATGAACATTTAATTACTACAGAGAATGTAATACAGTTATTTGCACTTATATTATTCAATCATAAGGTGATTATGTGGACTGTATGGGATCCATACAGGTTATACTTCCCAGTAAACAATGCAGACAAAACTGGAAACTGAGTTCTGAATATTACAGAAAACTACAATTACAGACACAAACAAATGCTTCCTGTTTAAGGACTGTGATTCTATATAACATGACATAAAGAAGTTACTTAGTTGAGTATAAGACTGGAATAAAAATGCTACATATTGGCCAAATGCTTTGGTTTGGCATTACTAGTTATTGTGTTATAAATATCTTCGCTGGTCAGCTTTGTTTTTTTCCAATAAAAGAAATAGACTAAAGCCTGAAAAATATAACATTTCTTGAGGTTAATTTGTCAGTTTTGCAGATATTTGAATCCTTCAAAAAATACAAGATATTAAGGGCTGGTCTACACTGGCAGTGGTGGTTGACAGGAGATATGCAAACTACATGACGCTCTCCTGTCGATGCTGCCTTCCAGGGAGATGGACTAATTGAGTCACCTGAGCAGATGTACACAGACCTGCTCAGTCGATGCCACCACATCAATCCCTGCCACCACAGCAGTGCAGACATATCCTTAGCATCATTCTTTGACTCATGTTAGCACACTACAGAAAAAGTGGGGAGATTTTATTTGATTTTACTTCATTTTCTTTTGAATTAAAAATTACATTTAAGAATTTGGGATTTTTTTTTCTTTCCCCAACCCTCTTTAGTTAGGTCATTATCTAATAACCTTCAATTGTTATGAATATGAATTTCTGAGAGCTTCAGAACCAAAATTTAATGTTAAGTTTTGTGGTCCAACCACCATTATTCATGTCTAAACTGATAGAAGTGGGTAAAAAACAAGGGATGAAGGAAGGGAGCATTAACAGGTAAAGCACCAAAATAAAAATATGATGAAGAGGCAAAATATTTATATTGTATGTCAGGCATTTCCCTGCCAGCTTAAAATGTCGTTCTGTCTGATTTCACCATACATTAAATTGATACTACACTTGATCATAGCAAAGTTAGCAGTCACTTATGCCTTCTCAACTGATAACATTTCCCCTTTCTCCCTACCACTGTGCACCTTAGTTAATGATTTAGATACAAAAGGACAAAGGTCTGTTACTGTGGGGCTCCAGAATAGTCTGTTATCACTTAGGTATTTTGTTGCTTGTTCATCACCATCATGGATAAAGTACATTGTTAGGGATAATATTGAGAAATGTATATAGAACAAGGAATGAGACTTCATCTGTTACCATCCACCAGTTTTATGTTGCTTTCAACAACAACGAGTCAGAATTAAAACAAACTTTCAGATTTATTTTTTAGATTTTTTTTGTTTTTCACCTTTGTCTTAATGGTTATTCACTTGAAACCTAAGTTGTGGCTAGGGCGCACAATTTCGTGGGGGCCCTGGAAATCATGAGACCCCAGACCATACCTCCAAACTATGATTTTTTTAAAGGAAAGTTCTTTAATACAAAAATTTACCTTAACTAGTCAATTTCAAGGGAGGAATTAATTTTACAAGTGACATACTTCAAAACTGACTAATGATATTGTCACAGCTTCAGGATTATTTCACCTGTTTCCCCACCCTACCCCCTCACCATGAACACCCACGTAAAGTTCTCCAGTTCCCAGCCATCACATCTCTTCGACAGAGACCTGTGTCTCTCTCCCTTCTGACCAGGAAATATTTAAGACTGCACAGTTCCTTACCTATAGCATGTTATCCCCAGTAATCCAGACTGCCTAAAAGGCGAGCATCTGCACTTTGCTTTCTCTGCAAAGGCTGGGACCAGTGTATTACCTAGTTAAAAGATACCACTCAGCTCTTTCTGAGGAGGCATATTTATTCTTAAAGTGAAAGGATTAGCGAGAAAACGTATTCAGAATAATAGAAGAAACTTCATGTATGCTAAAAATCTTACCAGGAGACACCCTTTACCCTGAATTTGGGCTCTAGTAGGTATCAGTCCTTCAAACCTCAGAGCTGGGTTTTCCCTGGAGTTTTGAGTTCATGACATCTCAGATTCAGAACAAGAACCCCAGCTGGGCATCTCAGTCATTTCTCTATAGAGCTTGGGCCTTTGATCTCCACTGTCTGGGAACAGATAATCAACAGACAATGACCCATTCCTCAGGCATAGCTTCAAAAGTCTGGGAATTTGCATAACCAGAACTGGAGAACCAGAGGCGGTGGGGTATCTCCCTAGATATTTCTCAGCAAATTCACTTCATGAAATATTCTTCCAAAAGTCCATTCTTGTCTGGCACGTTTTCAGTATAGTCTTTTGAACTACCACACCTCATATCTCATCACCCCCTTAAAGAGGTTACATACAATCCTGGCCCACAATGTATAAACTTTGCATTTAATACAATGTACCCCAAAATATTTAAACTTAATACAATATTGTTTCCCAAGGATATGCAGGAAATTGCCATATTTGTCTCCAAAAGATATGAAAGAAATTACCATATCTGTTACGTCTCCCCTCTAAGGAAATGGGTGAAACTTGGGCGCTTAACCAGCATGCTGGGGAACCCACAGGTTTATTCCTTAGATGGCATTTCAGTCATTACCTTTCATAATTTCATATTTTAACTATGCATATAATAAACATTTTGCTAGCAAGCCAGCATACATCCTTAAAAAATACATACCAAATCATTTAATAACCATCACATATCATTCCTCCCATTATAACCTATGGGACAGATCTTTACAGAGAGCTCTATTGTGCCACCTTTTGCCTCTGTCACCCCAAATCTTTGGGTGTGAATTTGAGATCTGGTCCTCCCATTCCCATCTCCCATTCAGTTTTTAGTAAGTGTTTGTGGTGTCCCTTTGTCCCTCAAGGGATCATCTCCCCCAGCAGTGGGTTGAGGTTTCCCATCCCCCACAGCAATATTCTAGGAAGCAACTCTTTAGACAAAATGGAGAAATAAGGCAGGGCTGCCTCCCTGTGAAGTGACTTTCAAGTGGCATTGTTTTTTAACATTAGAAGGGTCGGGCAAGGGAGATTCTTCATACCTTCCCCATAGACAAATTCCTTTCTCTGCCCATCTCATCAGAGGCCAGGACCTGGGTACTCTTGTCACCAAACAAGAATTTCTGGGGGAAGGGAAAGTATTGAACCCCCAGCCCACTGGGGTGTCCTTTATTCCCTACATACCGATTCAAGGTGCACAACAGTCTTTGCCCACCAGGCCTAGGGGCCTTTACATTTTCACAAACCATCAGTCAGATGGTATGGGAAGAAGTTCCCTCTCTTTTCTGGCTGCTGTTACCTCTGTCTCCAAAGCAGCTGTCATACACTTTACTAGGGCATTTCCGAGATTTGGGTGGTTGTCGTAGATTTGCCACAGTGTTCTTACCTTTGGCCGGAGACCTAGCCATCGCTATGCTCTGTGCTGTCCCATTTTCCTGGTAACGGAATGCAAAAAGCCCATTTTCCTGGCCTGAGCTTCTGAAGCCAGAGAATTTCCCTTCAAGTCACTAGGTCATATCACTCCCCTGGAGCATAAGGCTGTCTCCCCACCCCCAACCCTCAAGTATATGTCTTTTTACACTGGGAAGGTAACTTTGATTCCTCTTGGATACTGAAAGAGGGATCCACCCCCACCTCATCTTCCTCCCTGTCAGCTATTCCATTTGCATTATTGCTTACACAATCTCTTGCCAGACTGGAACTAACTGATGGAGTCTGATTTACCCCTTCTGCTTTTAAAGCCAAAATATCATTCCCCAAAAGCACAGACTATGGAATACCTAACAACACAAATACAACCAGTACCCCTGACCCTTTCTGGGGCTGTATAGAAATCTGTACTGTAGGTAGAGAGAAGCCTTTTACACCTAGAACATTACACCCCTGGAGCATCGGATGGGGCTTAATTGTAATCTTATCAGTCCCCATAGCTCTCCATCCAATGATTGTGTCTAAATTGACAACCATGTTCCATCCAATCACCAGTGAGAATGGATCTGCACCCAGGAGGGTGCAGCATGACATGTGGGTGGTGATTTGGGGTGTGAATGACTCAGCATGAAAATTATATGCCACCAGTGAACTGGTTGTGTGATTCTTTCCCTCCAGAGATTCAGTCACACACAGTTAACTCTGTGAAGTGGGGGTGGAGCTGGCATTTCCAGCACTCCACAGGACCTCAGTAGGAGAAGTGGTCAATCTGAGGCAAAGTTACCCAGCTGCCCACAGATAAGACACTACTTTTTCCCCACCAGTCACAGGGTTTGTCTGGGATGACATCCCTAACCCCAGTGTAAGTTTTCTTTCTTGGCTAGATCCCTGTCCTCCGATCCCAGTCCTTTCCTATTAGGTTTTCTACCAAACCATGGCTGAGTATCCACATGATGGAGAGACAAGGTGAGTGCAGTAATATCTTTTATTGGACCAATTTCTGTTGGTGAAGGAGACGAGCTTTTGAGTTACACAGAGCTTCTTCAAGTCTGTGAAAAGAATATCGAGTGTCACAGCTAACTACCAGGTGGAGCATATTGTTTAGCATAAGTAGTTCACTCATATTATAAAAGACCATTCAAGATGAAGTGGTCAGTTCACACCCTATCAGTCATGGAACAAAAAAGGGGGATCAGTGGGTTACAGATTATTGTAATAAACCGTATATCTGGTGTCTTGTCTGGCACATTTTCAGTAGAGTCTTCCAAACTCCCAGATCTCATATCAAATCTTTCCCTGACAAGGTTACATAAAATCTCAGCCCCCCAATAATACATACATTTGCATTTAATACAGTGGACCTCAAAGATTTGTAAACTTAATTCAGTAATATATCCCAAGAATATGCAGGAAATTGCCATATCTATCACAGTTATCTGTAAAATTCATTCCATCCTTATAATTAACTACATCTACTTAAATACAATCTGTACAAAAGCTAAAGGGGAAAAAAAAGTGTGATTTACACAGGGTCCAAATTATGGAGAGTAATACAGTTAGGGAGTCTGCAATGCCCACTACAAAACCCTACTTTTGCCCTCTCATAGTTTTTGGTTGGAAAATTGATTCAGCCTGAAAATTGTCAAGTTTACTCTGAAGGCAAAAGAGAATTTTTCTGCAAAGCTTGAATGAAATTCTTCACACTGTTCTAAATTTACAGACAATAAAAAATTACCCTTATTTGAAATTAACTTGTCTCAGATTTGCCTTCTGATACCTCAGAAACGGCTGGTGCTATGCCTTCAAACTGTTCATCTATATGATAACTCATGACACAGTAACAGTAAGAAAGTATGTAGTAAATATGTAAAGTTACTAATGATTCTTCTGGATAGTTTGAGGCCCAGTCCTGATCCAATAGGCATTATGGGCCTGATATACACTCCACTGATTTCAATAGGAATATTTTAACACTGAATTTAGTTGAAGCAGTGCTGGACATTGTTTTTAAGTGCATGAACTGACACTGTCTTGTTACAGCCAAGAAAAAACATGAGTTTAATAGTGGGAGAATTTTTCTTTCTGCCCAAGTAGTAGAGTCCTCTGTTTTTGAAGCTCTGGGACCAGGGTACTAGTGAGAATTCTAGAGGTGTGTGGTTAATAATGGAAAGATATCAACATCAAGGCTAGGAACGTATTGGTTACCTCTGCCATGATATCAACACTCTGAAGTAGGACAAGAATTGTATGGTTGTAAAGAAAACAAATTTGTTACTTTTTAGTCTGAAAAAATAATTGAGCAATCTACGATAGTCAATTACATATAAACAAACTCGTTACAGTCAAGTGTTACTGTAATTAATTATTTTAACCTACAGTTATATGAACTATGGTGTGTGGTAATAATAAGTGAGAGCAACTTAAATTCCAACACTGATTTAAAAAAAACAACTTTTTAGTGTACCCAACTCAGGATACTACTATGCAAATATGCATCATTTTAATAGCAATTCCTTGGTGTGAAATTTAGTCTCAGTATAACACTGCTGGAAAGATTTCCAGAGAAGCCAAGGCAACAAGATGGTGCAATGAGTACTTGAGTGTATGTGCATCCAAGAAAGGGAACAAAGAGTTACAGTTATACCACAAAGGGAGTTACAAGTCTTGAAAGGAAAATATGTGAAACAAAGGGAGATGGCCAATGTTATCCAACAGCTGAACTTCTAACAGCAGTGATAAACTCATGCTGATCCCCAATCTCAGAATATTTTTTAATGTGGTACATTAAGCTGAATTACTAACTATAGCTAATAAAAAGTATAGCTCATAAATTCACATTAAGAAGAACATTGTGTGAAGCAGACACTCTAAAATACTTTTAAAAATACTTTTATGAGGTCAGACTAACTCATGTTCACACTTCCTTTTTAATGTTATAGTAGGGCCTTTAAAAAATATATATAACATTTGACAATCTTCAACAAGGTCAGCAAAGCTCCCTTTCCACTCTTTGTGACTTTCTTTGTACTGTTAGGAATTTGCTTCCAAAGAATTTTACATAGTTGTGAAAGTCTCTCATTATAAGTCTTATGAATACATAATACCTTCAATGTTGTAATTAATCTTTTAATTGCCTGGTACTCCTGTCTGCAGAAAAGGTGGTCAATTAATGCAGTCAAACATCTAATGCTGTATGTGCCTGCTAATCATTTTTCTTTCAAATTTATATCATGTGAAAGAAGCATCAGTGATGAATTTGTACAATTTATAAAAGCCTCTCCGCAGCTACCTGCATTTTCAGTAGTAATTCCTTTAAATTTACATGATTCTGTTTTCAGTAAAATTCATGTTTGGCCCAATCCGATACATCTTATGAAAGTAAGACTCCCACTGAATCTGTCTCAAGCTTTTTTCCCAGATTTCCCATATGTCTGTTCCATAGTCATTCTTAAGAGACAGCTTGGAGACCTTTAATGGATGAACAAATAGTGGTGTAAACTCCCTGGCTTGTCAAACCTGAAACTAGAGAACCCTTAGGGTATGTCTACCCTGATATTAAACACCCATGGCTGGCTAATGTCAGTTGACTTGGGCTCACAGGGTTTGGGCTCATGGGGCTATACAATTGCAGTGTAGATGATCAAGCTCAGGCTGGCACCTGGGTTCTGGGACCCACCCCACCACCGGATCCTAGAGCTTGGGCTCCAGCCTGACTCCGAACATCTACACCACAATTTTACTGCCCCATAGCCTGAGCCACGTGAGCTCAAGTCAGCTGACATGGGCCAGCCACGGGTGTTTGCAATGGAGACATAGCCTCAGACAGTGAGCCTGTGACTCAAATACTCCCTTTGGATAAAGTAATGACAAAAAGATCCCTGAGTAACTTCTTTGAAAATTGCAGCAAGAGTGTATCATAGATCAAATGTGTCAGTCCCCTTTGACTTGCATGACCATTCACACCTGGGTAGAGTCAGTGACAAGTCAGAATAAAATGTTACTATTCAGACCTGGGATAATTTTATACAGAGGTGAATGTCTGTGCAACGTGCAAGACAGCAAAAAAACAGACCTATATACCCATAATTCCAATTTTAAGGGCCTAAAGTCGGGCACCTAAATCCATAACCAGGCATCTAAATAAAAATGGTCAGATTATCAGAGGTGATGTGATCACAAAGTTTCCTTTCACTTTCGCTGAGCACTTTTATTTTAGGAGCCTCAGTACAGAGTTGAGTGTTCAGTTTCAGAACAGATTTGAAATAGTGGTTCCAAAGGCTTTATATATAGGCGCGCACACACACACACACACACACACAATGAAGAGAAACCTTATGAAATAAAGTTTAGTTACACACAAAATGTATTGGGAGTTTCTGGTAATGTGACAGAACACAGTTACAAAAAAGGAAATAAAACACACCTTTAAAAACATAAAGAACACCCTGAGATCTCATCTAGGCAAATTGACTCAGGGTTCTCACAATATCTGCAGGCTGTGGAAAACAGAGAATAAATATATCACTTTCCTAATTGAAACCTTCATATTTATTTTGGATCTATACTACTAAAAAAAAAAAAGATGAAAGGGCAACTTATCTTGTGTTCTAGGCACTTTTGATAGCCAATAACAAATATAAATGCCACAGCTTATTCCCATTACAATTACTATGTATCTAAAAACAGCCAATCAAAATACCAACCCTCACCCCTCACTCCTCAAATCCACAATCTTCACTGACCATTATTCTGCTCTCTCCTTATCAAAAGCTAGTATGTACAGATGGATTCTGCAGCCTGTCCTGATTTTCAGATGATTCCATTGATTCCAAATGAAAGACAAAGTGCTTGAGAAAGCTGAGTGGCTCTCAGGAAAGTGCTTTTCCACCAGCTCCATCAACTAAGGGAATTCCAGTTCAAGAGTCTTTGCTGATTGCCCCTAAAGCAACATGGCGTGGAGAGATGTGTTCTCTACAGTAGGCAGTTCATACATTTCCTACCTTTATCAGCTCAAAAAATAAAGCTTTTCAACTTCACCCAGTTACCAACAGGTAGCTGGTGTTCAATCCCATGTTCCCAGCAAGACCACATGCAAACAGCACTGGCTTAATTTTCCAAATGGACTTGAGGTCTCATGTGGATGCTTGTCAAGAAAGGATATAAAGAGCTGCCAAAATAAAGCTATACACAATGCACAACAATAAAAATTAGTGTCAGCCCAGGAACTATGCTACATATTTCTTAAGTGCCATCCACTGGCATCTTACCTATTAAATAACATATTCCAATAGTCTAATCTTAACATGTCAGTTACATGAAGAATGGAGGTGAGATCCCTGTCCAAAAGAAATGGTGAAAATCTCTGTTTTGGCCATTAATTACTCTATTATTATATTAATAAATAAATAGGAGCTGACAGCAACATTGCCAGAGCACAAGATTGTGAACTATAGTGTCAAATAGCAGACGCACACATGCCATCTCTATGCCATACTGAAGTTTCTACCCAGACTGACAAAGGTCAAGGGGATCTGAGACACTCAGCTCACATTTGCAGCTTAGTTATGAATGGTAGTTGAAGGCATGCAACTGAGAGCAAAATTTGGTCCACTAAACTGTTATAACTCACTAGTGTCAGAGGAAGATATGTTAGGAGTTTTTAAACTGGTAAGGGCAAAAAGTGATCTGAGTTAATTAAAATATGAGCAGATTGCTTCTCATTCAGAGGTGCTCAAAGTGTTCCATACTAGTCCAGTCCTGTTCTCCTTCAGAATTGGCCAATACTCCAAAGGACCTCAATGTTCTCTTCAGAATAATTCAGGCACACTTTTTTCAACTTTTTGAAAAGCTATCTGTAAGTCCCTACATCAGATTTCCCTCTCCATTTTTATAAATATATTTAATAAAAGAAAAAGGTGATCAGACCAGCACACATTATTCTAAAATACTCTTGTTACTTCTTTATGTAATGCTAGAATAATTTCATTAAACATATTCAAAATCTGTATTGTTGTAGCTCAGAATAGTTGGCTTTCTTTATAACACATTTCTCTGACAAGGTTTTGGTTTTGTCCATCAAAATTCCCTCACACTTCTCTTATTCAAACTTTGTATCATCTATTTTAAGTCTATTCCCCTTACATAGTGTTTTTTTTTGTTTGCTTGTTTTGGCCCCAGCCTCATAACCTACATTTACAGCAAACTATGATTTTTTTTCTATATGTTCCAACACTGGTCAAGTCATTGCATTTTAAAGTCTTCCTGGTCTGTGTAGCCTGGTTCCCCTTCAATTTTGTATCAGTTATTTTAGGAAAGAACTGAGACAGTATCTTGCACTAGCTAGGGATGAATTTAACAGATCCATTTGCATCTCTAGAATACTGTAGGCCAAACTTAGCCCTTACTTAAATTTGTGAAGATCCAATGACTTTACCAAGGGCCACATCCTGAAATGGGATCTGCTAGTACAGACAACTACATTGGTGGAGGCCCCATCAACTTAAGTGGAAATGCACAAGGCTCCATACTTCCCATTGCAGCATAAGGACTTTATTGGGCAAGATCATAACCCTGGCACATCTGTTTTGCACTGCTCCAGAAATTGCCCTAAAATGGCAGCTGGGAATTCTACTTGTATGGCCAACTCTACACCTCCCTCTTCTGGACCTATCATAGCAAAGGGGATTTTATGGGGTATGACATTTTGCTTTCTTGCTTGGATTGTGGAATAGCTCCAATGGAGCTGATGAAACATAGACCAGACCTGAGTCTCCTTTAATTTACACCAAAGATTGAACTGACCCAATGATCTAGGGAGTTAAAAAAAAAAGACTTTTAGCTACCATTTTACGCTTCCACCACCAAACGTAGCTTGCTGGGACTGAAGTATTTGGACTTACATGTGTAACTAAGAGCAAAATTTAACTCTATATGAGGCTTCATCTACATTTGGAACTAGGAGTGTGATTCCTAGCTCGCATACACATACCAGTGCCATCATCAAGCTAGTGTGCTAAAAAGAGCATTGTAGCCACAATGGCATGGGCTGCGGTGAGCAGCGGCAAAGGCAAAGCTGTGCCAAGTACATACCCATGGGGTTCAGGAACATTTGTACTTGACACAGCTAGCCCATGCTGCTGCTCACTGATGCCCATGCTACTACAGCCACATTACTATTTATACTCCCGCTAGCTTGATGAGAGCAGGAGTGGGTATGTGTCTGCAACCTAGGAATCACACCCCCAGCTCCAAGTTAGACATACCCAGAGTCTACAATTTGAAGTCAACTCTCTCCATCCTAACCTCCTTCCATATAGAAATAATTTACTCAGCCCTTTGTCTTCATGCTCTAATGAATACTTTTATGTGTTTTTTTTCAATTTAAAAGACTTGAGTTTAGCAATCAATGTCCAAAGTACTGGCAAATTATTGCAAATCAACAGTACTTTTACATCTGATCCAAACATTTCACCTGCCAAGAAGCCATCCTGGAAAAAGAAGAGTTCAGCTATCTCAAAGTGTGAAATCAAATACAGGAGAATTTATACTTTCAAATGATGCATAGGTATAACTGAGGAATGTTACTTAGTGACACTCAAAAAACCGTGGCTTTTCTTTGATAATTAAGTACTGGCTCTGGCTAGAAAATATAAATTCATGGAAGAGAAAATTCCATTTTTAATTGCTCATTCTCTCTACTATTGAAGAAGAGAGGATGTTAGTGCAATGTTTTGGAAATTAGAAGGGAAGATATTAAGAAACCTAGTAAAAATATTTGAAGTCTTTGGGAATTATTTAGTTATTTATTTATATGCCAGGTCTCTGATTATTTCACTCAGAAGGGCCATTTTGCCTTCCAGGTGAGCTTGATGGCTTGCAGGATAATTAGAATAGTTTCCCTAGGTGACAGGCACAGTGCTCGTGCAACACGTCCATTTGTTTTTCAAAACAATGTGTACATTCTGTGTATATTCTGATCACAGTGCAGCAACCCTGAAATAACACTGTGTGATGCCGCAAAGCTTTTGATATTCACTCAAAAAGTGGGTTTACTTAGTCTGAAAGGGTTACATGAACTATACCGAAAAACTATCAGGTCAATGAATGTGTACTGCAGGGAAGAGCTAAGCCTTGGCACCCGCCTGGAAAAAGGCACAGCATAGGGCAGGGTGGATCAAAGCAATTTAAATTACCAATTTTAATCATGATTTAAATCAGCAAGCAGGAAATCTTCATTTAAATCATGGTTTTTAATCATGTTTTACATTCTTATTTTTTAGTTATTTTCCTAAAGAAAGATTGATTCTCATTAGTTTGTAACTCTTAAAACACGTTGATTTGCAACTAAATATAGCCTTTGCACTAAATTTAGTGCTTTTTTTCCTAACCAGGATTATACACTATATCTATTCATATTTATTTAAGCAATTATATAAGCTTAACTTATATTTATGCAGATTCCTAATTTTAACATTTTATTACGTTAAAAATGATGAATGATTAATTTATTACTAGATGACTTATGATTTGTATTAAGATGTTTTTGGATGGAAATTCAAAATCAGTTAAAATGCAAAAAGAAAAAAACCTTTTTTAAAAAAATTCAATAAAATTACCTTAAATGTTCTGGACACATAAGAAACAAAGTTTATCACAAAAAATTCTGCATTTATTAGACAACAGCAGTATTATCTGTACTTAATGAACTGAAGTAATAGTTTCTGGTCACCATGTCCTTCAAGATTTTACAACTAGTAGATCTCATCCTCTCACATGTCATTTTTATTCATAGATCTGAAGAGGAAAACCAATCTTCTTTTCCAACACTCCCAGTTGGTTTCTTCACTTTGAATGAACTAGTCATTGAACTGAACTAGTTTAATAAACTAAAATTAAGAAAATGTTCTCTTTAAACATGCAGAAGAGGCCACTGCTGTCAAAAGCTGGTTTAGCATTTCAACAAACTGTGGTCCCATGTTCTCAGCCAGTGACTTCCAGCCATTCAGTGACCTAACTTCCTCTAAAACTTAGCAAACATGTACTGCTTAATATTATTCAAACAATTTATATAGATTATCAGTAGGTTAGGCCTTAACATAGGTTGTCAATTTCAAATTTAATTTTAAACAGGTTTATTCCTAAAAAATCTGTATTTAATTTGAATAAAAAAATCAATTTGAATAAAACAAATCAGATTTAAATGGGGGGACCCGTTTTAATAATAAAAAAAGACATGTATTTATTTTAAATAATTGATTTTTACCACCTTGGCACAGGGGGTATGCAGAAGGATAAGAAAAAGATATGAAGGACTTTCTCCTTCACATAACTACTTTTTGTCCCTTATCAAAATGGTCAGGCAGCCAATGAGCTTCATGACAAGGAAGCAAAGATGGAACTGAAGGGCCAAGATATTAAGGATGTCTTCCCCTTCCCTTATTTTTTTTAAATAAATAAATGCGTTCTTCAAACATATTAGGCTATGATATGTGACTCTCAATGGCTGCAAAATTTAGTTTCAGTTCAAATAGACATCCAAAATACTGGAGACTTATTTGGACTATTCACACCTATAGAAGCTACAAGAATGGATTAAAAAGCCCGTAGAGCACACGGCTTTTCTAATGGTATTTCAGCACTCTATCCTTCTAGGATGAAATCCCAGCCCTATTTGAAATCAATGGCAAACCAGGAATGAAATAAGGTTTGCTAAAAGTGGGGAAGAATCCAATCCTCCTTTGAATCTTGGCAATTTTGTTCCACAGGTTAACTAGTTTATGGGTTGTTTGTTTGTTTTGTTTCTAACAAGCACATTTCAAACCATATGTTTACAAATTTAACCAAAATAAAAAGGAAGTTAGTTGATCCCTATCAGAAGTCTCGAGAAATGTTTAACCTGAAGTTTCAAAATATAGAGCTAGACAGAATGCACCTATACTAGAGGTGAACAAAATTATTTGAGTTGGTTACCATTTTTTTCCCTAACAGTACTTCTTAAACACTAAAAGAAGATCCTGCGAAGACGCTTGACTCTGTGCAGGCAACGTGTCCTGTTGACTTTAATGAGACCTCATATGTTCATTAAGTTACTCATATGTTTAAGTCTTTGCAGTCAGGAACTTAATTATTTATGTCTGTATGCATCTTGGACTCGTGTTCAAAAGCTTTCTCAGAATGACCGAACCTCACAGTAACTGCTGTCAAGGTATAAGGAATAAGAAATAAGGGTACAATTAATGACAGTCACTGTGGTTAACAAGACTAAAAATTTTCTTTTAGTACCTTCTGTGAATACATCACTGATACCCAAGATGGCACACCAGATGGTTATACATGAAAATTGCTAGAATATGCTTACAACAGCATTCAGATGCTCAAAACACACAAAATAACTTAAATTACAAAAGGGCTATGTTTGGGAGAAAAATCTATATATAAATATTCTTATATAGTCCAACTGTTGTGTACAATGGAATGCACTTCTGGTGAAACTAGATGTAGTGAACTACCATTTACTGAATATAGTGAAATCAAATTGTTTCTGTGCACTGAAATATTTTTGAAAAAAATGCAATTATAGTTATAAATCAACTAGAGAAAGGAAGACCTTGAGGTTCAGAGCTCAGATATACATCCAAACTTATGCAAATTTACAAGATCCTCAATCTGATGCCTAGTGTATATAGAGGAGGTAAAACAGTAAACACTGGTCTCTTCAATTGGACTCAGGGTGATGATGTGGAGAGGACATCTGACCTCAACTCTTGTGAGGCCAAGGTGCCAGCAGCAAGAAGCAGCTAGTTGAAAAGTAGCTGTACCTCTCTTGGAACCCCAATGCCCGATTGTCAGCATCAGAAGGGGCCATTTAAAGCAAAAAAGCTGCTGGCACTGTCCAGGAAAATCATTTCCCTCTTGCTCATGTTTATCCACTGAGAGGAACAGAATGCCACATGACTGTCCCTTTTACTCATCTCTTCAGCAATAGGAATGAGCCAGGCAGCCCTGTTGTCTCCCTCAGCATGCGCTTCAGATGAGAGGGACGGAGATGGAAAGAAGAAGTGACAGACACCCCCGTCAGGCACCATTCTTGAGGACTTCTCCTTTTGGTGGTCACAGCATGCCTGGAATCATTTGCTCACATTCCCAAGATTTCTCCTGACATCGAGAGAGAAGGACTTAAAGACCTTCTCCCTACCAACAGGTGATTCAAAGACCCCCTCTCTCCAAAACAACCAAACAAAAATTAAGGGGGAAGGGAGATAGGTTATTTAATACAAGGAAGGGCAATATCAGTTGTCATGCATTGAGATACCACTGTGAGGGATGACCTTTTAAAAACTTGGACATTAGTCATGGAATATTAATCTCTGCCTTTGATTTCAGGCAGCAAACTCTGAAACTATATTTTTCTCCATAAGTGTCTGTTTACTGACATTGCCCTCAGCGTCAGTCACTGGTTATAATTTTTATATATAAAAATTAGAAATTAAATGGGGCCTGATCCCACTTCCATTAAAGTTAATGGAAGCACTCTTAGTGACGTCTGCATGAGTCGGACCAAGCTCACTGTCAGGGTATTCATTCTGACTTTGATATTGGTTGAGCTGTATAATCTTCCATGTATTCTTGAAAGAGTTCTTAATTTTTGGGAAAAGTGCACTTTTCAGCATTACTATTTGTGGAATTAAATCTTTGTAACTTAAATCACTCTGAAACAAATTACTATACAGTAATTTGCCCTTAAAATAAATTTGAGAGAAAATCTACAATCCTGTAATGCATCAAGTTCTTGTAATCCATGCGAAGTAACTACTATTCCTGGTCAAAGGAATAGCTGCTAATATTTGCTTTGTAACACAGCAAAATATTATAACTTCCCCAATAAGATCACTGGTGCATTCACTTTGTCAGAATAATCAAGAGAAATCTATTTTAAACAGAGTATGTTCTATCTAATTCTCAAGCTCTATATGGTAGGTTAAACTGTCCCAATAGGCTGTTCAGATTGATTCAAAGTGGGATCCTGAGACCTTGTTAGAAATCTTGTAATTACAGCTGCTAGCTACTGCAAATATATTAATGTCACATAATCATTAGCTATTGTCCACTGTGAATTTCTATTCCTGGTAGTGAAAGAAAACGCTCTGTATTAGTATTGGATATGGCATTTTATAAACTGCTGTAGAATAGATAGAACTTGTCTTTTGTTATGTATGGAACTTTTCTTTTTGCATAAGAAGGCAGAAAATGTTAACTGGAAGATGATTTACCTAATGCTGTTTGCAATTTCCTTATATTTCATATAGCTGACTGTTGCATAATATGATGATCACTAACTGCCATACTAAATTACTCATGCTAAAGCTTTTTGGCATTTAATCTTTAAAGGTTGAAAAAGCATACAGCTATTACAGTATTATTGTATTTTTAAATTTACTTCGGACCTGGATGAATTCCTTTGGTAGTACAACACCAAGTCAGTCCCACAACCTTTTATTACACAGTCACATACTATTTTCAATTAAAAAACAATCATGTAAGTTTTTCTGCAACCTTCAGGCACAATCCTGCCATCAGAACTTGGATCCATAGACAGCCCCATTGTCTTGGACTGGGTCTTCTAATACAGCATCTTCAATATTTTTTCATTATTTTGTACTTACACTAATTTCTCTGTCAAAGTACTTCTGAATGGCATTGAACTGAACTTTTCTATGACAAGTGCTTATTTAGTAAAGTAGTAGTTGTGTAGGGTGATCTACTATAATGTTGTTTTCAACTAGGAGAGCAGCCTAAAGCTATAAAGATGAACTTGATGCAAATATAGGTGGCATATGTATGCCGACTAGTTCCATTATGACTCTATTTTGTTACACTTAATCTGTAGTGTGATGGCCAACTACCATTTATTGAATGGATTTTAGCGGAGCCACTTTAGCGGATTCTATTTATTTGGAACAAAAAGTAGTACAGTTGGGGCATAGTTCAGATTGCCTAGGAAACCTTGCTTTGGTATTTCCTGACTTACATACAGAGCCTTAGTATTTTCTTTTTCTTTTTTTTCTTTGGATTTATATTAATCCATATTTATCAGAGAATATCAGTAGTAGCGTCAAGCGTCAAAAAGGTATCAGCAAATTTGATTCCATTTTAAGGGTGAAATGTCTGCAATCTTTGTGAGGAGAAATGTAAAATAATTTTTCTTAAACAGCATTAGATTGTGCCATGGCCATGAATCCTGTGTAAGTAGCCACTCCTGCAGCAGCCTAAAGAAGGAATCATATCTTGGGGAGGCACAATTCTCTCGCTGCTCCTCCCTTACTCTGGAGATTGGGGAAGGAAGTAATTTGTTGCTGGCATTACTTTCCCCTCTCTTCTTCCTTGCTCTGCATTGGTGAGGAAGAAGAGAGTATCAAGTATGCCTGAGATTTCTTTGGGCCTCTCTATGAGTGCATAGTCAAGTCAAATCTAGCCCTTGACCTTCACAACTAGCATTGCACTTAGATATTTACCACAGAAGCTGCTTTTAGCTCATGATATCATAGAGATGGAACAGAAGGTAATTTTAAATAGTTCCAAGTGATAAAATGCCTTAGACTTAGTTCCTTGAGAATTTAATTCTCAGCAGTTTCTACTCAAAGTGTTAGTATTATAAAACAATTCTAATAGTCTGTTTTCAATGCCTCAAGGAAGATATTATTGGACTAATTTTCTATGAACTACTGAAAGTAGCATCCTTCTCTGCTGAAGCTAGGCTCTGCACTCTTGCCAGCTTTGTATACCAAGAGTGGGATGAGACACTGACATAGCATGGCAACTGGGTTTCCACAACTTCCTCCCAAAGTGGGTAGTTAAGTGACCCACACAAAGCTCTGACTTCTGTCTTCAAACCTAAGATCACATCAAAGCTGCACAAAAAGCTGCCTTTGAGATGTTTAAGTGTAAAATCTGCGTCTATTCAAACTCTGTATTACACTGGTCTAGTGCATGGGATTATGCCTCCCTCTAGTGGCTGGTTCCAACAGCTGTTCTAGTCTACCATTCCACTCTAAACCAAAGGGGCAATAAAATGTGTTTTTGGCATTAAAGATTCCACAGAAAGTTATTTCTGATGACCCACAATGAAGTGTTGTTACAGTTACAGTAACCTATTTTTTTCCAGAAAGGATGCATTAGATGATAAAGCTTATTTGGCTCAGATAGGATAAGATTTATATTTGCTACAATTTCCTAATCCTGTATATCTACTATCTTTCTCAGAGATTCAGAGAACCAAATTCTTTAAGACCTCCTTTTGATTCTGACAGTGATGTTAGTCCAGTCCAGGAACAGAAACAATACTCTGTGATTTATGTGACCAATCACAACGAGCAAAGCTGGAATTTAGAATAACCAAAGTCTAATATTCACAGTAAATTATAGGTCATCAATCCACAGATGAAAAATGGCTTCACAGAAAATTAACTGAACACAGCCAAATAAATAATGCTGCGGGCTCATAAAAGCTCTATAACTAATAATAGTGAGTGTATTTTAGAAGATAGCTTGGTTCCTATAACAATGGAGGAAACCATTCAAATATGTTGATCTCTTGCAGAATCTTGATTGGCAAACAAAACTAACACAAAGTCAGAACAGAAAGTGGAGAGTACAGAGTAAAATTGGTAATGTGTTGTACTCTGATCTGATGATCCTATGTTGGCTTATTGGGTTACTTGTTTTCTATACCTGATGTTTGAAAACCAAAGACATGGTTCTATGTCATAGAGTTTCATGACAGAAGGGACCACCAGATCACCAAATCTGGTCTCCTGTACGTTCATAGATTTAATATATTCTAAGGCCAGAAGGGTCCCTTGTGGATCATCTAGTTTGATTGCCTGTGTAACACAAGCCAGATAATTTCCCTAAAATAATGCTTAGGCCGTATATTTAAGGAAAAAAAAATCCAACCTTGATTTTAAAAAATGGTAATAATGGAGAATCCACTGGGACCCTTGGTAAATTGTTACAATGGTTTATTATTCTCAACACTAAAAATGTACGCTTATTTCCAGTTTGAATTTGTCTAGCTTCAATTTCCAGCCTATGGATCATATTATATCTTTCTCTGATAGAATGAAGAGCCCATTATTAAACATTTGTTCCCCATGTGGATGCTTATATACAGTAATCAATCCACCATTTAACCTGTTTGTTAAGCTAAGTATATTGAGCTCTTTGAATCTATCAGTATAAGACATGTTAAAGAGGTCAGAGCAGATGAAGAATTAAACCCAACTTATTTAGTATACTATATAGCCAAAATTTTGAAAAATAGGGTCCTGGAGTTAGACAACTAAATAAATGGTCTGATTTTCAAAAGTGTTGAGCAGCCAGCCACTGCCATTCACATCAATGGGAGCTGTTGGGTATTCAACATTTTGAACAATCATGTCCTCGTAAAGTGTATCAGATTGCACACACCAAATGATCACTTTTGAAAATCTTGGCAAGGTGTCTAAATATGGCTGAATGAGCCTAACTTTGCACATATATTTTTGAAAATTTTAACCATAGATGACTTAAACATTAAGTGTTGATTCAGCTTTGCTCTGCCATTCCAATCAGGCCTCTCCTTGAAGCTCTCCACACTTGGCACAGAATCACCCAAAGGGGAACCCAGAACCAAACAAGACCTTTGGACAAAAATCTGTTCATTAGGATAGCACTCACCTCTAATACAAAGCTTTCTTGCCATTGTTTCTTACTGAGCAGATTTTCGTTACCCAACCAAAGTCCACTTCTTGTATACTCAGGGTAATTACTCACCCAGGTCATGTCCTGCATAGTTTCTATACCTTTTCACAAGTGCAGTAATAATAGTAACCTACTATCACATTCACAAGTCAAAACATAAACAAATTCTCTAAAACTACACAATTCAGTAGGTAGAATTATGGGTAAATAACTTTGTATGCAGTGTTGATGTAGCCATCTCAATCCCAGGATATTAGAGAGACAAGGCTTGAAAGCTCGTCTCTCTCACTAACCGAAGTGGGTCCAATAAAATATATTACCTCACCCACCTTGTCTCCAGGTAAACAACCTTATAGTTTATGTAAATGAAGCTAACCACAGCTGGATTTTCCCTCTCCCCCCAATAGAGGGAGCCCAGAGCTCAATCCCTTTACGTCTTCTAGCTGTAGGATTTACACATAGGATTTGCCATACCAGAACAAACTAGTGCGCCATCTAATTTAATGTCTTTTCCTAGCAATGACCCACTCTGAGTGGCTCAGAGGAATTCTAAAACACTCTAATTCCTCAGTTTGTAACCCAGAGGAAATAATAAAAGAGGGAACAATTTAAAGGACTGGACAAAAATACTGGGGGTTTAAGGCTCTGCTGTGCCCAATCAGTTCAGTCCTTGAGATATTCTAAACCATAGTTTAGGGACTGCTCAGTGTGACAGTGTGACAAAAACAAACTCTCTACTCACAATAGGAACTTGCTAATGTATTCAACTGCATAACAGTGTGTGTATGGTGGGAGACTTCCAGGTACAAACAAAGAAATAAGAGAGGAGTGGAAGTTGGCCCTGTCCTATAATAAATTGGATAACCCAATTAATCCCATAATTACCATTTTATTAGACATGTCTAGGTTTAGTAGAATTCTTTATTTAATGTTCTGTATTTTTCTAAATTTGATGGTAAATATATATGTTTATTGTTAACCTTTTTTTGTAATTTTTACCAATTTTATTTTTCACCATTTGATAGTGGGATTGCAGGGGTCTCCCTGCATAGCTGTGAGGCTGGGATACAAGATCCTTGCAGACCCCAGAAGCAGTGGAGGCTGCACTCACTGACTGTTACTAATGGATATTTTGTTAATTTCTGTGATTCAGGTGAAATTGATGTTTACCAGCAGCTAATGAATTAAATTGAATCCTGCCATGCCTACACATCCCAGATGTGATGGACCCCAAGGGGTCCCGAAATGCCCTTTACACCAGCTGCTGGGAGAGGTGTGGTGTAGATCAGACTATCTAAGCTAGTTGTAGGGGTCTCTGTGCTACCATAGCATCAAAAAGAAGACATAGTGAAGTTTGAGGATTAAGCCACAAGCCATCATTCTGGTAATTCAACTTTGAATCTCTGCCTTATGAAAGGGTATTGAAAGCTTACTTAGAATGATCAGTTATAGAAATTCTGTTTAAAATCCCTAAAGCTTGCCTGCTGGAAAAATATACATCCAAAGACACATTAATTAAGCAATCCTCAATTTTGTTAAAAATGTCCATGGTGTGAAAGATTATTTTCTATTCAAACAGACAAAACTTCAGAGTGCCGTGTGTCTCCCAGCTGCTACAATAAAGAATAGTTAATCAGAACTTAATATGTTGTCATTAGCAAAGAGAATGTGAAAGACATTGTAAATATTTATTCAGCAAATCACTGCACTTGACATAATGAGATGTTCAAAACATTGCAAGAGAGATAATTGTGCAAAGGCTGTTATTTGTTTAATGTTTTTGTCTCTGTATTTATGCTATGCAATGTTTAGACTAGTCCGTTTTTTGAGCCTTAAAAATTACTACTCCTTTATTTGCTGGTCATTGTTATTGGAATGTTGCAAAGATGTTTGGACATAGAGTGCTCAGAATCTCCAATTTACTAGAGTATTCAGCAAGATGTCATAGTTCTTAATTCTGCAATATTTAGTGTTCCACATAAATGGTTGTACTGATAAAAATATTTACAGATATTCAAGATCATATGTAATGCAATGCAAAAAAACAATTTGCAAAATTGGACTGGCTATTTGTTATGCAAATCAGAAAGTGAACAAAGTATGTGATGGAAAAAGAGATTTTTTTTTTTGTAACAAGTTGTTTACTGCATATGTAAGAATCTCAGTGGCTGTTTGTCTGTAGAGTTGATGGTAAATTGCCTTTGAAAGAAGCATTCTTAGAGTAAAGCCCATTCAGGCTGCTCCAGAGTCATGGATCCTGGAAGCCCTGGTGTTTCCAACTCCAAGACAATCCTCATGGCAGATTTGTTCCAGGGCCTTGAACTATGGAAGTGCCAGGGTCTGTGACTCCAAGGGAGTGGATGTGGTGGGTTGCTAAGGAGACTCACAGGAGATTAGGGAAGTTTCCATCAGAGATTCCTGTGGGGAATTTTTCTGACTTGCTCTACATCTCAGTCTTGAACTGAATATTTTAATGCATAACCTCGATAAGTGTTATCTGGCTGAGTATTCAACCTCTTGTCATTAAGAAAGGGGATAGACTCTACAGTCATGGTCATGGTGAAGCCAATGACACATACAGAGATACAGGGCCAGATTCTCCACTCTTCAATATAACCACAATGGAAATACACCTGTGTAAAATTAGTGTAAGTATGTTGAAAAATTTCCATAAAACCTGTTATAAGATGGAAAATTGGATTTTTGATTTAATAACTACTTTAAAAAAAAGTTTGATTTTCATGGAAAATTTTGACTTTAAAAAAAAAAAAAAAAAAAACCCCTCAACACTATAAACTTAAATATTTCAATTCAGACATGTTAGTGTATGCTTCCTGGGATCTGAAGTTTGGGTGCCTCATTCCCCCATTTTCTTGTCTGGGCTGTCTTCTTAGACAGACAACATCTTCTGTAATACACAAGGGACAGGGAAGCCCATCAGCAAGTGGGAAGATCATGGTGCAACATGGGAGATGTAGTCTAACTGGGGAGTCCAGTCCATAACAGTGTGTCTGAATTGAAATTATTAGATTGGAAATCTTGTGCAAAGATTTTTCCCACCCCACAGCCCATCCTGAGCCCAGATGTCTATGCAGCAATGAAACAGCCCAGCAGCCCGCACCTCATGAACCCAAGTCAGCTGGCACAGGCCAACCACAGGTTTTTCTTTGCTGTGGAGACATACCCTCAGAGTCATCAAATCAAATACTGGATAAAGGTAGGAAAATATATTTGGGAATGCACTTGGAGTGGAAGAAGTAATAGGATGATGGGTTCTCTTTGTTAACAAAAGAAGAGAAGAGGCAGATGACTGAAACCAGAGTTGACCAACAGCATGAAACAAAAAATATCTTCTGCCCTGAACTCTTCTTATATTCCTTCAAATTGCAACTGTCACTGAATTCCAGAAATTGACAGAAGATTCCCATGGACTCTGACATAATGCCTTGGATACCAATCTGAATTAAAACCAAGAAAGACCAAACAAAAATAAAGAGTAATGGATGCTCAAAGGAGAAACCAAAATAGTTTTTTACACTTTAAATGAACACAGTCTTTTAAACTTTACTGCCTTGATTCTCCTTTCACTTACACTAGTGTAAATCAGGAATAGCTCTATTGAAGGCAGTACTACTTTACTACACTCTAGTAAAATCAGGTTAAGCATAAGGAGAATAAGACTGTAAAAGTCAAAGTAATGTCGTAAACAAATCTGTTGTCTATATCCTTCTCTTGCTAACAGTTATAGATTCACAATGACCTTTATCTAACAACTCTACTTTAAAGTCACTTCCTTATAGCCCATTTTTGGAAATCCTTCCCACAGGAAGGATAGTGAATCAACAGAGCTGAGATATTGCTACACATGAAAGACTTAAAGCTTTGCTACAGGGCAAAATGAATGGTTTTGAACAAGACCGGCAAGTCTTTATAGAATGAAGAGGGAAATGGGAAGGGGGTATATGCTTTTATATTGATTTTTCTTTTTAAGATGAACACCAATGGGCTCTGTTGAAAAGCATTTGATATTTTTCTGTAAGTATAAAGTGATTGTATAAGTTCTGCAAATGCCAATGTTATACAGTGTATATAAATGGTGGGGCGGAGAGGGTTAGTTTTTATATGGTATAAATATTCATAAGAACACCTGCATTTGCGGCCATGTTTTGTGTAATAAGCTGCTCAACCAGTCTATTTTTGTTTTCGTGCTTCCCGGAATAATTGGTTTATGAATGTGTGCCTACATATTCTGCAGATCTGTACTCTCAGGCAGTGCTGGTCCAGTGCAGGAGCCAGAGCTGGCACTAGGTATAAACAGACTAAACAATTACTTAGGGCCCTGAGAAGCTCAAATGCATCCCCTATTCGCTTTTTATTATGTATTGTTTGGGAGTGGGGGGGGGGGGGAATATTCCTCCTTACAGACCCAATGGGCTAGCACCGCCTCTGGCAGGAGCACCTGCCCCAGCCCCACATGATTTAGGGACCATTTGTTTTAGGTGGTGCAGCTCTCACCACATATTCACAAGTACACATTCCATTCTGCCTCCTTCATTGTTCTTTTCGATCTGCACCATCAGAGCTACCCCATAGCTAGAGTTCTCACACACACACATTCTCTTTTTCCTCACACACTTTTTTACACACACACACACACACACACACACACACACACACACACACTTTTTAGATATAGTAACTGGCAGCATTTTCCATTCTTGAGCACTCTGTTGAATTTGGCTGAAGGGGCAATGCAGTTACAGGTTGTAGTCTCCTCTGAGGAGGAAGCTGGATGAGCCCCATTGTTACTGCACACCGGTGCTCTGTACAATTCATTTCCACATAGGCGGACCCCTGCAATTGCACAGAAGCCCTTTCTAGTCAATATAATTCTGCATGGGTGCAAAAAGCTGTTCTGTTCTGCTTATTGCAGAACTGAAGCCCAATCTCAGTCCTGCTATCATATAGAGGGAAGCAATGACTAATCACATTCAGGCTCAAACTGGATGTAGCAGCCAGTTACTATTAATGATCTTTAAATCAGCGAGTACAAAATGCATTGCTGATCCCATTTAATTTGGGAATGGCAGAACTTTCTGGTTTAAATCTCTCACTTTAGGAGGACTTACTTTCTGAGAAGTGCTGTCATGCTGGCCACTAATAAATCTTAGCTTGATATAACAGGCATGGTCTTGTTTGATTTGAAAAAAAAATAAAACTTGAGAATTCATAGGAAAGGTATAATGGGAAAGGATGATGCAATGTGCAAATATTAATGATCCAGCCATATAGAATATAAATAATGGAAATGGCACTGAAAAATCATGTTCTGTACCTTGAAAGACTTTAGGTTTAATAATGAATAATATTGTTTCTAAGAAAGAAGATTGCAGAATAGATGAAACACGAGAAAAGCTATCCAGTTTTACTGGTTTATAATAGAAAATATTGATTAAATCCATACCCCATTAGAACCATGTACATCTTTTCCTCCAATTAAATATGTTTATTTTTTACATTAAATTATATTAAACAGAATTTTGCAAAAAGAAAAAAAAACATGGAAAAATAGCTTTTTTTCTGCAATGAAAGCTGCTGTCTTTAAGAATTCTAAAGCTTTTAACTACAGGAAAAAAGTGCTTCAGAAAAATCCATTTATGTGCATGCTGCATTTCAATTTAATGTGCCAGATCTTCATCTGGGGTAAATCAGCATTGCACCATTAAAGTCACTGGAGCTGCACTGACTTGCCACAGCTAAGAAGCTTGTCCTACATCTCTGGTTTACTCAAAATTAGGGACAGGAGAACATTGATTGGCCTGAGAAGCTTTGTAACCTCACATAAAATGGTATCTGTTTTGAAAATTATTAGATAGGCAGGAGGAGGATTATCCTTCCCCAGAGTGGAGGCTATCACAAGTATTGCCCCAAGACCCTATGAAGTAAAAGCGCTCTAAAAGTCCTGTCTGACCAGGGACCGATTTTCTCAGTGCTGGCACTGAAGAACACAGCCGTAAGGCTGCCTTCCAGTGACTCCATCCTGAGACCTGGCTCAGGGGGTGTACCAAGGACATAACTAGTGGTGGGGAGGGTTATGCTAGGGCCAGGCCTCAGCATTCAGGACTGTAGAGATTTGTGCATAGCTCTGTAGTCCATAAGCAGGCACCCAGGGCTCTCAATATTATGCTAAAGGTCATGGAACAGCCCAGGATTGGGGAGTGCAAAGTTGGTTTAAAGCTATCTTAGCCCCACTCACCTTCAGCTGTGACTTCTCACCCCAAATTCTCAATCAGGGGGCTTCTAAAATGCTGCAAAACATCAGGTTCAGGTTAGAAATAGTCTTATACTCCAGGCAATTATTTCCATTGATTTCAATCACACTACAGACTACCAATATGAGTCCAAGTAGAAAATCAGTTTTGCTGGGAAATTACTCAGAATGTCTTAAAAGTAAATTGATTAATTTTTTTTGTTTGAAATATACAAAAATAATAAGAGTAGCTTTTAAAATAGAAGCTTTTAAAATGCCAATATATATGGTTCATCTCTCTTGCAAGATACATATTCAATAAACTATTTGGTCTGAAAAAGATATATATATAACTCGCTTAGTTCCACCTTGTTGGTTTTATTTTAATGTAGTCCCTGCTCCATTCTGTCTTCCATCTCCACCTCACTTTTCTTAACATTTACACAGAAGGGCTCTCAAGGACCTTCAATGAATGTACCCCATAACTGCCTGGGTTCTCCCCTGTGCTCTCAACACTAGTTTAGAAGCAACAAAAGTGGCAGGAAAGTGTAAGGAAAGACACATTATGCAAATGTATAATAGTTTCCTTGATACATATACACACTCAATTTGCTTTCTCTCTCTCATCTGCCACTCATTTCCTCATCTTTTTAGTTTTTAAATTCTAAGCTCTGGGCTTTTGTCTATATTTTCTCATTTTGGTAATATTCTTTCTTCCTTCCCTCATACACCTTGTTGACCCCAGGGAGTAATTTTGCCTTTGGTTAAAACTGTGCCAGTCAATTCAGATCCATAAGCAAATAATGTGTCATCATACATTTTTCTAGTCATCGTCCTTGGTAACTATTTGCACTTTTCTTTAGTTACAGACTTAATAAAGCATTTCCACCCTCCCCGACAAGTCAAGAAAATATAATGAAGTTATATAAAGCACAGTATATGCTAAATAGTTAAATAGGATACTGTGCACATAACTCCCAGTGGCCTCACTATGCACTATTATTGTTTTTAGTTTTTTGAAATCTTTAGCAATCCGTGACAAGACAGAATAAAAAGAGAATAAAAAAAGGATACACTGATCTTAGAAACTGTTATACAATGGATCCTTCTTAAGGCATTTTTTCCACACAAAAAATTCACTGTAAGCGAAGATTCATTCAAACTAGAATTGCAATTGTCACATCCATATGATGCATTGGAAATCAGTGTCTTTACACTGAAATATTGTAAATTGTATCCATTCTGACTCATTGTAACAATGAAAAGAAAAAAAATAATTTGAGTTCTTCAGCTGACCCAAAATATTTATGTCCTGTGGAACTTCTTTAACCCTAACATTTTAGGATTATTTAGCTCTCAAGACTTCACTGAATTCATTTAATAAATCTCAGGCTTCAGGACATAAAATGTTCAGGAATTGCAGATTATGTGCAGGAAGGCTATTTCCTGCTGACACATTCCCATACACAGCATTATACAATGACCTTGCTGCACTAAGTTTTGCTGTTTTAAATCTTCCTCTCACAGTGCAAGTGCCAGATGTTTCAGAGCATGACACTAGAGTGAGTGGATCAATGGGTTAAGAGCCCAATTCTTCAAGGTGGTGATCAGGTCCCAATCTAAGAATTCAAATATGTATACAGTATGTAAGTATTATATAACTATACGCAGGGCTGGTAACTTCACCTTGTAATAACATTGCCTGAGGCATCCCCTTATAAGATCCTGTTTTCAGTTGCTTTTATGAAACTGTGTCAAACTTTAACCTTCTGAACTAAAATTTTCCATGCTGGTTCAAGCTGGGTTTTTTTGTTTTGTTTTTTTGTTTTTTTTTTTTTTAATTACAGCCAAAACAGTTCAGCTATTTCTGAGAACAATAGAGAATTTTTTTTTGTGTTTGTTTTCTCCATGTTAAAAGATGCTGGGAATCCTGTCTTTGAAAAGCTCTAACAACCCCAGGCTTTGGAGCAGGGACTTGAAATAAGGCAGGGAGTTGTGTCGGGGATGTAGCTTTTCCTAGGAAATGGTGGGGGTGGCAGCTAAGATAGTGAAGTTTGCTCCAGTAGCCTCCGTCTGTCTTCCATATTTTTCTTCCCAAAATATCTTTCTTTAAGGACCCGAAAATGGAAAGATTGGTGGAATAGCCCATCCCTTTATTATTCTGTCCACCAGTTAGACCTGGTTTCTGATACACCAATTTTGGTTCACTGATTTCTGGACTCACATTATCTTGTTTACAAAGGACAATCTGAACACAATCCTTGAGTTCTATCAGTAGGCCTTTTTATTTAGACTAATTCAGTTTTTGTCTCCTTTTTGTACCTTTTCCCTGTCAACATTTGTTATGATAGACTTTTTGTGACATCTATGAACTTTTATATACTTTTTACAGTTGAGCTCAGTTAGGGTAAATTTGTCAGCCCAATTATCACAACAGTGCTATAGAGGCATATGTAGTTCAAACACAAGGTGCCATGAATATATTGACTAGAGGTGGCAAAGAAGATGAAAGGAAGACATTTAAATGCATATATAGCAATGGTAGGAGTCTGGGTGATGAAGAAGAGGAATTGAAACTTCTCATTGGTGGGAAAATTAAATTGGCATTATTGAAACCAGATGGGATGATCTGAATGACTGGACTATTAAAATCATTTGTCATCTTGACCTGCTCACATTTATTGTGGGCAAGCAGAGGACAGTCCTAACCGGTAATATTAATCCTTGGGGCTTCAAAAGGGCTAGTTTCTGAAAGGTGAGGAAAATAAGTAAAATTGATTAGGGAAAAAATAAAAAGGTGTTTGAAAGGGAAAGTCATTCTGAACCATCTTAGCTCTGGACTGGAGCATGCTCAATGATTCCGTAGGAATGGTGCAAGAGTAGTCAGCACTAGGAGCTGGGGAGGATGGAATAGGCTCAGTTGCTGTGTGCAGGAATGTCAGCTCGAACATGCTTAGTTAGGATGGAATCTTCAAAGATTCCACTGAGCATGTCAGAACTGTGATTTTTTTTCCAAAGTCTTATAACTTTTCACAGGGATGCCAAAAAAGGTGCAACCCTGACACAAAAGGCCACCCCCTGGCTAAATTTTAATTCCCTGATTCAAAGTATGGAGGCATTAGAATTTTCCAAAGAAAAGGTTACCAGATTTTATTTTATTTTTTTATATTGTTTTAAAATATGTTTTCCACTAGCCTTGTTCTCTGAAACAGCTGAACTGTTTTTGCAGAATTTTTCCAGATGATTTAGTCTCAGACACCCAGAATGGAAAATTCCGTCCAAACCGTTTAAATCTGACCAAGTTATAAGCAACTGAAAATAGGGTCTTAGAATGGGAAGTGTCCGGAAACCTTAGTAATAGGCAATGCTACCAGCTCTGCCCATAATAACTGGCCTGAGTTAGAGTCAGGCTCTTTAATATATTTAAAACAAGGATGGGGGGTTGTAACAGATGAAAAGATAATTGATTATCCTTAAGGACTAAAAACCACATGGACAACAGTGCTTTGCAAACCTCAAACTATGCAGAAGAACCCTTTTTCCCCTGTAAATTAGGCAAGCCTGAAAATTCTGATAAGCTTCCATTCATATCAGTAGAAACTTGCTTGAAAAAAGACTAAGCTAGAACTAACAAAAGGACTCTGAATTTATTCCATATTTATTCTCTCTCCCACCCCAATCAATCTCTAAGTGTGATTTGATTTATACTGCAAGATTTTTTTTTCTACATCAATGAAGAACAGAAGACCCTCCAGGAAGCTAGAGTGATGAAAATAGAAGTTCTATATAAAATGTATATATTGGGCAATTGGATTTTATTGTCATAAATGAGAAAACAATCTCTTTTCCTCTCCTTCCCTACACCTTTTTTTTACGTCTATCTGAACATTTTTCACTGTGCCTGCAATCCACTCCATTTTCACCATATTTCATTTGTATTTTCCTCCCTCCTTAATCCATTCTGTTCCTTGTCAAGTAGAATGTAAACCTGCCAGTATTAAGTCAGAATAAAATTTTTAAATCATGAAGTCCAAGAGGATTGAAGTTTGAGAAAAAACAAGGTCATCCATTCCACACAGAAATTAGATGCAAGTTTCCTTGTTGTGAAGAGAACCTTTCATATACAAACACTATACATTAGCTAATAAAGCACTAGGTAAGATGTACTTTAAAATAACTTTAGGACAAGCCACTTCAAATTAGAAAGCTTCTCTACATCAGTGAAAAAAACTCTGTTTGACTCATTGCCACTTGCAAATTACAAAAGAAAAGACTAAATGCTTTTCATTTGAAATTTTCATTTGTTTTGTATTATGATCTTAAAGATTACTGATGTTTTACTAATGGAGATTTAGCTACAAAAAGCATTAGCCACAGCAGTCTTGAAAGTATCCCTGGCGTGCAATTTCTAACTTTCTACTCTAGGAAAAAAGAGTTAGGAGTATTAATGGTTATTATTAAGCATGGATGATTATTATTATCACTGGGCTGCAAAATGCCATGAATAGCTTCAGTTTAGCTGCCACCTTATTTATCTGCATCTGCATATCAGAAGTGCAGTGCTGCTTGCTTGACATTTGAACTGCTTTGTCAGTCAATAAAAAACACATTCATACTTATAAAATCATAAACCTGAAAGCAGCCACTACTGTTCTGTTCTTTCAAAGTGAAAAACATGGAGACCTTGGAAAAATAAAGCTACATGTATCATTTTCTGTTATCTAACTGTAGCTCAAATTACCACAAGAAATTGTGCTGAATGAACTATATGCACAGTTCATAAAACATTATTATACTATATTGAAAATACATTTTTGCTGTTGACAATTGGATTGTCATTATATTGGCACCTGAAAAAAAAAACCCAGAAATTAGGGATGACTGAGCCTCAGAAGTTTCTGTTTAAATGATCAGCTAAAAATTATGGTGCTTATCCCAAATATACATGATCTTTCTTGAAGCTTCTTCAGCCAGGCTTAACTCCCTTCTTGCCCATATGACCTCCTTTCTCTCAATAGATAGAGAGTATCTGTTGTTTTGGGAACCATCCTTTTGTTCCCAGGAGGACTAGTAACAATCTCTAGTATTGCAGGAGTGTGTTTTCATGTGTTCTTCAAAACTTGATCATTCTATATTGAACACTAGGTCATTAGATGCAGGCAAACTCCAGAGCACCACTGAATTTTAAAAAAGTGAGATCACACACTCAGTTTTTATTTATACTTTTAATGTATACTGTTCTAAAAAAGACTGGTTTCTGATTTACTGGTTCTCATTATCTGGAACAGGAGACATTGTTGCCTGGTTGATGAAGTTACACAGAGGAATGGGTTTTTTGCTGTCCTCAAAGGAGGTGCAGGTTGGTGCAGTATGATCTTATACTTTCCTAAACTTTGATTTGAGGTATGGACAATGATTCATTCAGATAAAGAAGTAACCCTTAGCTGCTGTAAAATGGACTTTGTTCATCTTACTGTTCTTAATGTTTGCATTCCAGCACTCTTACCCATTCTAATTTTAATGTACTTTTATTCACATTTCTCCATGTTCTCAGAGACAAGTGATATTTAATTTGATACAAAAAATATCACAATTTGGATCCTTTATGAAGCTACAGCAATTTATAGCAGATGAGTATCTGACCTTGGAGTGTCCAAAATCTGATGTCTATTACTCTAGATTTACACCAGTAAATTTATTTTCAAAAACTTCTTTTAAGTCAGTGAAGCTCATCTGGTTTTACCTGGGCACAAGTGAGATCAAAGTCTGATCCTAAATATTTTAATAGGTCTACTGTAATTCTACGAGGTTTGGGCACACCTAGTGGTCAAGTCATAAAGGAGAGGAACTTAGTGAAGTCAGTGGAACTACACCCATTTATGCCATCTGAAGATCTGACCCTAAGACCCTGGAGAAATGATAGAGAAAAAACCATACAATTGTTTAATTCACTCCTGAAATGGTGCTTAGATTTTACAATAATAACTGTGGTATAAGAACCTGTATATAATAGTATAGAATAAGAACTTAACTTGTATATTCCTAGTCGTCTCTCTGGAAAAATATGATAGGATATTGCATCTGCACACCCATTCCTTCCTCCGATCTTGGATAGAGACGCAACAGCACATCATTTACATTGACATTTATTATTTGCCTTTATATGACGCACCTATAGAAAAGGTGTTATTTGTAAAAGGTTTTGGATTCAGTGCCAAATGTAAAAGGAGTCACACACTGTTTTGGAGCACTCACAACAGAGAAGGTCTCCCTGGAGTGAGATTTTGCATCAACAGGAAGCTACAGTAACCTAGTTACAGGACTTCAGACACCCTCATTGAGCTGTTTCCCTTACCAGATCCTCTCTCCTCTGAAGATGGGAAATCATTTTTTTTTTTCTTCTTAACAGGATTATTGCTTCACCTGAACCCCTTTTATTTCAACTTCAGACTCTTACTCTGAAGTGGCTTTTTGAACTTTGAAATACTATAACTTTTGAAGGTGTCCTGTGGCACCAGTCTGGCTTCAATACCAGAAAAGTGCTGTTGCCTTTAAACTTCAACACTAGCTCCATTTTGTACTCATTTTCACTTCAGGAAAGCTTCCCGGTGTTGGTTCCTCCACCTCAATACATGGCCAATATATCTTCCTCATCTTATAAGTCACAAACTAATTGAGACCCTTCATGGGTGTTTTCTCGTAAAGACAATCATGTAGACCACACCAAGTGCTCAAAAAAAGCTCAGAAGGAAACCAAAGAGAACTGTTCTTGATGACAACTTTCTGTGGCTTCTCAGTGTGCTGTTGTTTGCCTCAGAGATCCAAATTAAAAGCACTCCAGAACAGGACTCTCCAAAGTTAGTGTTCACTTAGTTCAGGAATTGCATCTCAGAGAAGCCAGCATTCACTTTTTTTCATTCTCTCAGGACAGAAGCTATTTATCTCATGAGGAATTATTTAATATTTCAACCATCCTCTGCCAACCTCACTGAAATGCAGGACAAATCAAGAGAAAATAAAGGGAACAGATGACTTCTTTCCTTTCTTCATACTAGAAAAAGAAAGTGCAAATATGAAACAAAAAAAGACAATTTCCTTTCTTTCGTTTTCTACCATTTCTACCTTTTCTAACACAAAAGCAGAAAGATTATTCCACTTCTTCCTCCTCTTCACATAAATATTCCATATAAAATTATTTGAAGAAAAGAAAGAACAAGAGTTAAGCTGTGCAGCACAAAGACTGTAAAATAGTTTTTAACAATGAAAAAGAGTTTCTTCTGAACCATTAGTCTGCCATACCTCCTAATAAACTTGGGTATCTGAATAAAAAGTTTATTTCTATGTTCCATCAACTAATGACAAGAGTTCCACATTCATAGGATTCCCCTCAAGATCAAGAATCATGGTTAAAATTTTCCCATTTACTAATTCAGAGGAAAAAGACACTGAATGTAGCTACTCCTCAATAAGAGGAGATCACTAGTGTGTGTCAGGTCTCACCCAAATTTTGAGATCCAAAAAAGTGTATACATGTTTTTCCTAAACTTGCAAATTGAATCTCATTTATCCCCAAACAGTGTCATTTCCATGGAATATCAGGGTCTCAAATAAATGTATTCATTTCAGTTATTACTGCACTAAAAATATCTTTAAGTCTTTTGTCATGGCTAAAATCCTCTCTGCAAAATAAAATAAACAAAACTGACCAAAATATACAAGATGGTGGAGAAACATGTTGGATATCTGATTGACCTTGTCTTTCATTTCTGTATGCTATATCGTGGAAGAGTTTTCTTCAAAGTCTGACTTTACTGAGTTGTATACAAGCCAGAAGATATTTATGGTGCAGGTCTCTGCACATGACTCTACTTCTAGAATTAATCTCACCCAGCCACAAAGGCATGTGTAAAATCTTTGGAAAAGGCTATACAACAAAAAGCTGCAAAACCACCTATCTGATGGCAACATGAATCCAAGCGGTTAGTTTATCAAATACATACATCTGTCTTTGAACAGACATCATTATAATAGAACACACGTTCTTAAGAGAGGCCTTTCTTCCTCAGAAGTGGAACTTACAGGAATGATGTCTAGACCATGTTCTGACATTTTTATGGAAAAATAACAAAAAAACAACAACTTTAGAATAGGGACTATCAAGAGAAGTAGGTCTTCCATGAAAAACTCTCTCAGAGCATCACTTGAGCAAGACAATGCTAGATGCCAGCCTGTTATGTCTAGTGGTCTAAGAGCCCTTTCCCATGATTAGCCATATGTGCAGAGACCACTGCTCCTGCACAGAGCTAATGGCAGAACTGGGGGACTAAACACTGTGTGGCAGATTAATACCCTCCCTTTTTTCCTCACTGCAAGTGAAAGTTTGAGATAGGACTTGTGGTAATACTGTTCTCCTCCCACTACCTCATTTTATTTTCCTGTGGGCTGGCATATCTGGTCATCCTGAAGAGAACCCTCCTGGTCCCAGGTGCACGTCGTCTTTTTTTCCTCCCTGATGCTGCTCTGACTGAACAGCCAATTTTTATCCAGCACTTTCTTCCATAACAAAAGGAGTTTCTCTGGGTGTGGTCAGGCTGCTAGGTTAGTTGGGAAAAGGGACCTGAGCTCGAAATGTTCTCATCACAGCTTTATGCCACGGGTTCTTGTCTGGCTAGCAAGAAGAAAAGAATCTGTTGTACCTTTAAGGGCTCCCCCAGCAACTCATGACAGATGGAGGAAGGGGAAAAGTTTTACCTGTACAGAGTGGGCAGGAGCAGGAAACGGTTGGACCAGGCTGAGGAGGCCCTTCCAGTTGGCCAGAAATTGTGAGAGTGGGATGGAGTGTTTATACCCTGTGCAGTCCTGGAGAAACCCAGAGGCATGTAGACAGGAAGGTGCCTCAATTCATACATAACCAAGGGTGTTTATTATTTCCATATCCAGATAAATCTTACTGGGCACTCATACTATTTAGGGAGGAAAGGATATACATCTGATTTGGGGGATAGATATATTTTTGTCTGATATTAAGGAAGGAATCAGTGAATATCTGGGGAAGGCAGAGAAGCATAATTGGTGGTGCTTACTCGTGGTAGATGTCCAGTGCAGGTACTCATTATGGAAGGTATACTGTTATTGGATAAAACAGATAGGAAAAGGATGTAAACAAAATATGCCTTAAGGGAACTGAGGAATGACGATTTGGGGTTCTTATGGCTGTTACTGCAGGGAGACAGCCCACTCCTTTTCTAGCCTCCTTAACAGTCTTATGAGGGGAGGATGGTGGGTCCCAACAACTGGATGACTGGGACCAGGTTGAGGATTATGATAATCTACACTGTACAATTTATTGCTAAGTACTCCCAGATATGTTAACTGTATAAACTTACAGTCTAATTAAACCACATCCATTGCCTTCTATTTTTCTTCTGGCTTGGCCGTACAGAAGAGCAAAGTGACTGACACCTAAGGGAATTTATTTTCCAGGAAAAGGGTTTATATCCAAGTGTATTTTACAGGTGTATTTTACAGTATTGAAAAGAGGTTTACTGTAGAGGAGGAGTCAGCTGATGTCTCTTCAAAGACTAGAACAAAAATTTCCTCTTTGGATTGATGTATGAATCCCCAGAAATTGTACGTTCTGTACAAAGTAAATGGTATGCCTCATATGAAGTCATGTAGTGGATGCTGACCTTTATTTTTGATTATTTGAGCTATGGGGTTTTGTTTTGAGTAGTGGGCGGGTTGTGTTCATAAGTGACCATTTTGAAATGCAGCTTTCTCACATTGAATTTAGTCATGCTACAGCAAGACCCAATGGATATTTTACAGGGTGCATAACAAGCTGCTTTCTAAACACAGAAGCAGCAAACTACTGATAGAACAGGAAGAGACAGTGAGAGAGAGAGGATTCACAATCAAACATGAAAAGGAAGTTATATCCACAAGCTAATTAGATAAGACTCTTTCTACAGGGGAGTGGGAGATAGATTTGAGTATATATCTAATTACAACATCTATGTAGGTCACTCCTGACTTACATCTGTGAGGAACTTTCTGTGTGTACAAAGTAACAAACTTTCTTCAAAACACATGGAAAGAGACAGAAAAGTTCATGACATTTATATGCCACCTTCATCCTGTGAAATGAGCAACTCATGTTCATTCCCTCCATTTTCTTCCATGCCAGTGTCACCAGGAAAATACAGCCAACAAATCCAGAGTACTTCTCATTGTTCCATACTTGCCTGATAGGTCTTGGCTCCCAGGACAGAGGAGGATGTCATTTTCATTCAGTGCTTGGGTACCAAAGCAGTAGGTTTCTAAGAACAACTACTAACAAAAGAAACTTCAGAAAATTTAATTAGACTCTGGTCTCTTTGGTTACAATTTTCTCCACTACATATCCATATCAGGCATACCAACTCTTTAGAGGGTAATCCTGCATCCGTTGAAGTCTACTGGAATTTTCTCAGTGGGAGAAGGTGCAGGTCCATGATGCTGAATCTGTCCCTTGAGGGCCAGGTCCTCAGTTGCTGTAAAAATTAGCATTGCTCCACTTACTTCAATGGAGACATGCCAAATTATACCAGCTGTGGATGTTAACACACTGTCTGGAGTGCTCACAACTGTGAGTACCAATTTTAGGTCAGAAAACCAGGCAGACATCCCAAACTGGTGGTATATTCTAGAATAGATTTCACCAAGCCAGTAACAAATGTGAACTCATGGATCACTATATTAGTTTTACCAGTAACTTTTGGTTCTTCAGCCTATCTTGCCACCCAGACACACTGGACTTAGTGATAATGGTCACATATACCAAAAAAATCACATCCCGTTTCTCCTAGTCCCAAAGGACCAGTCACTTACCCCCAAATCGATGGGTACTCTGGATCTTATTCCAAAACAACACTGGCAGCCAATTCTCTAGTAAATTAATCAAAGATTTATTAGCTAAGAAAAAGAAATGAGAACTATTGAGAGGTTAAAGGAGGTAAAATACATTAACAGATGAGTCAAACTTTGTAAATCCAAAATGAGAGCAGAGATGTAGTAATATGCTAGTTTCCCAAAAAATGTTTTCCGGGGTTACCCAGAATAACTCGGGGGAATCTCAGATTTCTCATTCATGGAATCATAGAACATAGAATTTTAGGACTGAAAGGGACCTTGAGTGGTCATCTAGTTCAGTCCCCTGCACTCAAGGGAGGAGGAAGTATTATCTAAACCATCCCTGACAGATATTTGTTTAATCTGCTCTTAAAAATCTCCAATGATGGAGATTCCACAATGTCCACAGGCAATTTATTCCAGTGCTTAACAAGCCTGACAGTTTGGAACTTTTTTCCTAAACTGCCCTTACTGCAATTTAAGCACATTGCTTCTTGTCCTACCCTTAGACTTTAAGGAAAACATTTTTCTTCCTCCTCATTGTAACAATCTTTTATTTACTTGAAAACTGTTATACCCCCAAAGTCTTCTCTTCTCCAGACTAAAGAAACCCAGTTTTTTCAATCTTCCCTCATGGGTCATGTTTTCTAGACCTTTAATCATTTTTGTTGCTCTTCTCTGGATTTTCTCTAATTTGTCCACATCTTTCCTGAAATGTGGCACCTAGAACTGGATATAATACTCCAATTGAGGTTTAATCAGCATGGAGTAGAGCAGAAAAATTATTTCTCGTGTCTTGCTTACAACACTCTTACTAATACATCCCATAATGAAGTTTGCTTTTTTTTTTTTTTTTGGCAACAGTGTTACACTGTTGACTCACATTTAGCATTTAGCTTGTGAATCACTTTTCCACATCCCTTTTTGCAGTACCCCTTCCTAGGCAGACATTTCCCATTTTATATGTGTGCAACTGATTGTTCCTTCCTAAGTGGGATACTTTGCATTTTTCCTATTAAATTTCTTTCTATTTACTTCAAAACACTTCTCCAGTTTGTCCAGATCATTTTGAATTTTAATCCTAACCTCCAAAGCACTTGCAACCCCTCCCAGCTTGATATCATCCACAAACTTTATAAGTGTACTTTCTATGCCATTATCTAAATCACCGAGGAAGATATTGAACAGAACCGGACCCAGAACTTACCCCTGTGGGAACCTACTAGATATGCCCTTTCAGCTTAACTGTGAACCACTGATAACTACTCTTTGGGAATGGTTTTCCAAGCAGTTATGCACCCACCTTATAGTAGCTCCACGTAGGTTATATTTCCCTAGTTTGTTTATGAGAATGTTATGTGAGACAGTATCAAAAACCTTAGTAAATTAAATATATATCACATATACCGCTTCCCCCATCCACAAACCGCGTTACCCTGTCAAAGAAAGCTATCAGGTTGGTTTGACATGATTTGTTCTTAACAAATCCATGATGGCTGTTACTTAACTTATTATCTTTTAGGTGTTTGCAAAGTGATTGCTCCATTCTTTTTCTGGATAAAGCTGACCGATCTGCAATTTTCTGGGTTGCCCTTACTCCCCTTTTTAGAGATTGGCACTATATTTGTCCTTTTCCAGTCCTGTGGGATCTCTCCCGACTTCCATGACTTTTTATAATTGCTAATAAATACTAATCTCTCAGATATCTCCTCAGTCAGCTCTTTGAGTATTCTTGGATGTATTTCATCAGGCCCTGGTGACTTGAGGACATCTAACTTGTCTAATTAATTTTTAACTTGTTTTTTCCCTATTTTAGCCTCTGATCCTACCTCACTTTCGCTGATATTCACTATGTTAGACACCCAGTCACTATTAACCTTTTCAGTGAAAACTGAAACAAAATAATCATTTAGCACTTAGGCCATTTCCACATTTTCTTTTATTGTTTTTCTCTCCTCCATGAGTAATGGGCCTACTACGTTTTTGGTCTTCCTCTTGCTTCTAATGTATGTAAGAATGTTTTTTGTTACCCTTAATGTCCCTAGCTAATTTAATCTCATTTTTTGCACTGGCCTTCCTAATTTTGTTCGTACATATGTGTGTTATTTGTTTATATTAATTCTTTGTAATTTGACCAACTTTCCACTTTTTGTAGGACTCTTGTTTGGGTTTCAGATCATTGAAGATCTCCTGGTTAAGCCAAGGTGGTCTCTTGCCTTACTTCCTATCTTTCCTACACAATGGGATAAGTTTGCTCTTGTGCGCTTAACAATGTCTCTTTGAAAAACTGCCAACTCTCTTAAACTGTTTTCCCCTTTGGACTTGCTTCCCATGGGGTCATACCTACCAACACCCTGAGTTTGCTAAAGTCTGCCTTCTTGAAATCCATTATCTTTATTGTGCTGTTTTCCCTCCTACCATTCCTTAGAATCATGAACTCTATCATTTCATTATCACTTTCATCCAAGCTGCCTTCCACTTTTCAGTTATTCTGTCCTGTTAGAATCCAAATAGTCCAGAGATAAAGAATCTTCCTTTGAATAATTTCTTATAGCTTTTTCTTCAGACAACAATCCGATAAATGTTTTTACTCACACAATGGCCACTTGTTTTTAAATGAGCATTTTCTGTTACAGATCTTAAGTCCTTCTCCAGAAGATTTCTTTGATGGGTAATTTAGTTTCAGGGTTATATACAAATTCACATCTGTAATAGCAAATAATAGGGTATTTCACTAATTTTCATGAATTGAACACCTGAATACATTCTCATACTAACACACACATTAATCTCGGGTTATCTAGTTACAGGGTATACATAATGTAAATGTACTTACAGGAGTATATGCAATGTAAATGAAACGTAATAGTAAACAGGATATAGATAGAGGAAAACAATAAAATGAACATCTCCTTTGATCTATATTAATACACAAGTGAATTGGCCTGAATATATACTAATATATGTAACTCCTTTGATATTCACACTCAAGTGAATTAGCCTATGGCTCTGCTTTGAGCTGGTCTGTCAGTGCCACAGAAGTGACACACGATCTTAAACATCTATTACTGTCAATAGCCTAGGGTTTTTTGTTTTATTTTTGTTTATATATAAAACCAAGTAGGTAATCTCTGCTTTTATTTGTAGATTGGTTTTGTATTTTAATCCTTGCATTTCCCTTCTTCTCATATTGCTTTATGGTTTATCCTTGTTCTATTTTTCTGTATGTTTTGTGTTTGTCATCTTTTCTCTAGTATGTAGTTCCTTTCAATATAAAACTGCACATCACAGAAATACATTCCTGAGAAGTTTTGTGTGTTTCAGGATTTGTGAAGAAGCTGAATGAAAAGAAGATGGGGCCTGAAATGGCAGAAGAAACTAGAGATTCATAGGTAAAATTCATCCCAAATCCCAAGAATTCCCAACCATACGCTCTTTTTCAGCCCCTCCACCAGACATGGCAGCAGAATTGGCTCAGTTGCCATGGTATCCCAACATCCTGCATTGATTTCAATGACAGCAATGTAAGAGGAATAGGATTTCAAAAGAGCCATAAAAATAGCTATTTGAATGAATAATCTGCCAGGAGTATCAGAACCTTGATTACACTGATTACCACAGATATACAATAATAATATTATTAAAATTATCAAAAATAATTTATCATGTACCACAAAGTCAAAGATTAAAGGTGGAACAGAATCCCACTATTTCTGCTCTCCACATATCAACATGACTTCTCTGTTAGGAATTTGCTCCATGCATGAACAGGGTTGCGTTGGAATGGGAGATGCAGTATAATAATGTAATGTTGTACATAGTCCTGGTTATTGGTCTGTTTTCTGTATGGCTAGATTGCCTTAGTTTGAGAGGGATAGGTAAAGGAACAGAATAGCTCAAGATAAGTCAGCCCTTAGCAGACACTTGAGGGTTGTTATGAGACAATGCCATTGCATGAAAAGGTGAACACACCGGAGATCAAAAGGAACTCTCTCCAAGAGAGAGGATAGTTATTCAGAGGACATGTCTGCAGAATCAGACTAAGACACAGGCTGCCGCTGATATATCTGAAGTACGTGGGCCTGCCCAGATTATCATCAGGGAATGGTAAATCATTACATACCATAGACATGTGTATACTGTTGGTTGTGTACAAATCCTTTTTCCTCTAAGTGTTTTGCTCCCACTGTTAAAATTAAACAGTATTTTGTTTCAAAGAGGCTGTCTGATCACTATATACACCACTGGCCACAGACTCCCAAAAGAAAGAACTTGCAGTGCCAGAACTCAGTTGAACCTACTAGGTAAGCACAGTTGATACACAGACAGTACTTAGCCCAGGGCCCACTATAGGTGTGGGAGAACAGCAGAATTCCATGCCAAGAAGGGTAAAAACACAGGCCTGAGGCCTCTGTCGGTGCACTCAGAAAGGGGACAGAGGTGCAGCTAACCCTGTAACTGTGACGCTTTCTCAGCAAGTTGTAGCATGAGAAGCATGAGAAGTTAGAGAACATCTATTAAAAGGAATTAGTCATGTAGATAATGAAACTACACTGCAGATGAAAATATCAGATAAATGGAATGGTAAATGTTGCTTCGTTGAAAAAAGTGTCATGCTTTCTGGGGGATTCATTTCCTTTCATTTAACTATACATTGCTTTACACAGTAATGGGGGATATTGCAGTATTAAAGAGAAAATGTTTAGCAGATCGAGTCAGAGATCAACAAAGAGATTCTACATATCAGAACAAGAACTTTGCAAAGTACTTAAAAGTAAGTTATTTTTCTACTCTGAAAAGTGACTCTAAAATGGTACCATGAGGGTTATGATATTTATTCATTGCATATGTGGTCTATTTGACTCTGGATATAAATGGGATTATCAACCTCGTATTGTAACATGGTAAGAACTGATGATGGACTCATACATATTCTTATGGTGGTCAATGGGAGTTTTATGCCCCATGTTCTTCAGTAAGGCCACTATTAGCCTTTTCTTATAAAACAGTTATCACAAAAATTGCCATTGCAAATCATTGGTACTTAATTTATATTTTAAGTAATAGAAATGTACTTAAAGCCACTGTTGTGTTTTCCTGTATATAAATTTCAATCTGGATGGCTTTTAGGCACTGATTCACCAATGAATTAAGTCAGTATGACTACACACAAGTTTAAAGTCAGGCAAATGCTTAAGTACCTTGAGGAATCAATGCTTTATTTTACAATGAAGGAAATGACAAGAATGAACAAATGTAAAGTTTATGAGTGAATATACCATTTGTGTTTCCTCTGTAAACATATTGCATCCAGCACTCTGCCTCACATAACCCTGCCTCTGCAGATAGGTAGACTACTTAGAAATGTAAATGTGATATACACAATAGCTACCTCAAGGCACATGAACAGCAACTATAATACACCTTCAAACGTTATTGGCTAACACAAGGTTAATTGAGGGAACCCAAGAAAGTCCTACCAAACCATAACAGAAACACAGACCCCATTGATGACCCACTTTGACAAAATCCCGAGGGCTTGTCTACACTTACAAGCCACTGTAATGCTTATTGAAGATGCTCTATATGCCAGTGGGAGAGCTTCTTCCATCATCATAGGTACCCCACCTCCCTGATAAGTGATAGCTATTTTGCCAGGAGAAGCTCCCCACCCCATTGATATAGCACTGTTGACAATAGGGGTTAGATTGATATAACTGCCTCTCTCAGGGCTGTGGATTTCCATAGTCTTGAGCAACGTAGTTATACCAGCATAAGTTGGTAGTGTAGACCAAGCCTGAGTTTAAAAAAAATCAAAAATCAAAGTCTTGCAACATGCCTTAAAAGTCAACAAGTCTGGGTTCTCGTGGATGAATGAAAAGTGTATTTTAAAGCTGAAGTCCTCCTCATAGAAAACACCCTGACACCATATCCACTGTTGTTTAAATATGGGGACGGTCAATGAGAACATCCCAGCTGATCTCAACAGATAGAGTAGAACATGAGAGAGAGAGAGAGACTTTAAAAAGCCTGACTACAACGTTTTTAAAAAATTCAAGGAAAATAATCAAAATACCTTTCTAGTACAGCATTTCATTACAAGGGGTTTTATTCTTCTGAAAGAGAAACCTTAAATGATAGTTTCCAAAAGGATAGGTGCAGATTGATCAATGTGTGTTAAGTGGAAGCAGTAAACTGACAGCAGATATCAATTTCACGGAGGGTAAGTAAATTCCTATAAAAACAACTATAATAGCTTGATACAATAGTCTGATGGACCATTCATTAAAGGAGTCCAAAATTATAGAATGCATAAAAGCCTTTTAGCTACCATAATTAGAACAACTTGTAGTTACATCTGCATATTGATCTCCTATAGATCTAAAGAGGGATATAAGCCAAAAACTGGGATGTAATGGAGCTCATTAAGAAAACAAAGTTCACTTTTCAAGAGTGGAATAGATAGTAAACTATATAAAAAAAGGATGGAATCTATCATGTAGTTCTTTCTCAGGGCTATGACCCTCATTCAGCAGAGTATTTCAAGCTCATTTTTAATTTCCATTTTATAAGTCCTTTTTAATAGAATATCATTGCTATCTTAATTATGGCAAGCCACTGGTATAGTTTCTGTTCTCTTAACTTTTATTATGCAAAGACCATAATATGAAAGTTACTATTATCTTGATTCCAATTCAGCAAATCACTTAAGCACATGCTTATTGCTTGACTTCAAATATGTATGTAAATTGCATTAAAGACAGTAAAAGCAAATGCTTGAAGACATGCTTAAGTTTAGGCATTTGCTTAATAGCAATAGACTGCTGAATCAGGGAACAGAAACTGGAATATGTCACATTAGCAATCACACAGCTCAAAAGTCAAATTGTAAATATGTACTTCTCAAAGTGTTATTCACATATACAATGTGTGATCAATCTATAGGCTTTAAATATGCTTGTCTGCATTTACCCAACAAATATTTGTATATTGGGCACATTTATGAAAGTTATAATCTGTTCACAGTTTGCAAAAAGGGGCAACAATCAATGAATAAGTTGTTTTCTATTAATAGTTTACCAAATTCAAGTACATCATTACGTATTTGGACACTTTTTAGGTATCACAGCATTCAGTCAATAGATTGAAATAATTCCTATAAAATTCTTACCATTTATCAGTAATATAATGTGTTTTTAAATCTAAATACATATCCCTTATAAAAGACAGTGATTCTTCCTGAGCTCTTACAGTATACTACATCCTATCAGACCATAGTGTGGCTGTACTATTTTGTTACCATGGTTATTCACCTTATAAAACACTGTAAACTGCAGCACTTACAGTAGTATATATTTAATTTAGTCAGTTTAGCAATTATTATGATTGAAAAGATAAAGAAGTTTATCACATAGTTCTCATGTGATGACAACTGCCTGTCTCCTCAGTCCTGCAAGGTGCTGAGAACTCCAGCTGGGAGCCAACAAAATTTGTAATCCTATGCTTAACTTTAAACACATTCGTAATCCCATTGGGTGATATCTATATACACATTTAAACTGGTTAAACCACTACTCAAACCTCCCACTCACCAGAGGTCTCCAGCTTTGATCACTTCTCACCAGCAGCAGCTGTCTCCCAAGCAACTCCTGTTAGTTCATCCTTGCTGCTTCACAACTCTGACTCCCAGGAAGGTCTCACCAGCCCCTTCTTCATTCTTACAGGCGTCTTTCCTTTAAGGCCCAGGTGTCCACTTTTAATCTGAATCATGGGTACACTGGATGCTGATCCATCTTAAAGAGCAAGTGACAGCATGTGAAAGGGAACATGTAGATGTGATGATCCAGGAACAACTCATGACCCAAGTTGTGACTCAGACTCATAGCCTGGTTTCTAGCTTCCCCCCTTGCTCCTGGGTTGGAAGGGGGATGTAGTCTCTTTAAGGGTCATTATCAATTTGGTGGAATTTAGAGGAGCCCAAACATTTCTCCAACTTGTGCCAGGGGTCAACTCAGTCCACATGAGTCCCAAGATTGGTGCAGGGCTCATAAATCATCTATACCATCCCCAGTTGCTCTAAGAACTGCTCTAGCATACTTGGGGATTCTACCCCTCCAAATTTATGTTTAAAATTCTGCTAATTGTGCTGTAATAAGAGGTATACGTCTTACCACATTCATCCCATGCATCATCATTTTCAAGTGATTTTCATCTGCCTACTGGCCTCTTAAACATATCTGCTATGTGTGGTTCCTTACCTGATTTATACTCCACATGGAGATCATATGTTTGCAACTTCCTCTTTTAATACAAATGTCTATCAAATGCAAATAGAGAAAGTTATAATTTTCATTTTAGGGCTGGTGCCAGGGAGAATAGTTGAAATTCAGGTAAGCTATTCAAGAAGAAATAGCTTTGTGGTGATGTACCTTTGAATTCTTTATGGGGCTCCCAACTGTGACAGATGCCTCCAGGCATCCAAATCAGAAAACCTAGATCTGCTGCTAGCGAAAGCACAGGCTGTTCCTTTTCATAGCCTTACCTTAAAAGAAAATAATGCATATGAATCCTGGTTCTTCAATTGCAGTGATCTAGGCTGTTTGTTAAAAAGACCAAATCAAGGGCTTGCTGCTATCCACTATGTTATTTAAAAATCACCTACTCTTAAATTATCCTCAAAGATGTAAGTGTTACATTCTTTTGGTCTTGTCATTCTGTATATTAGATTAAGCAGCAGAGATTTTACACACGAAACTCAAATCTTTCATTGAATTTGAGACCCTAACATTACTAGACTTAAAAACACAAATACATTAATCTGATACAATTTGAACTTTGTCTTGTCGTTTCTGTCCTAGAAATAAACTAAAATGTGTTTCCAAGTCAACATATTCCAGGTAATTTATTAGTGGGAGCTAATAGCACTATCCCCTTTGTTTAAAATTACATAATAATTTCCAGTAGAATTCCCTGTTTAACAGTTGCTAATAGTAAAGGTTAGTTGTTTATCATGGCAAAAATGCAAAAGTCATAATTTTGCTTTTAAAAAGTCCTGACAAATTGATTGATAATATTTTTCCTCCATTCGCTGTGATTGATTTCAGTGTGATTTAGACCAAAGTTATTGGATGATCTAATAAGCTCTAATAAGTTTAACACTACCAAAACATAGCAAAACACTATCAAAGATTATTTCATTGGAACCATGCCAATTTATACCAATTGAGGATCATGTCCTGGTTCATTTAGGAAAAAACTTGAACTCATGTTGTGTTTTTTGGGGGGTTGTTTATTTGTTGGGTTTTCTGTTTGTTTTTTGTGAATGAAATTATATAATTTAAAAGCACACAGCCTTGCTCATAAGTTCCTGAAACCTTCCCATTTTTAAGTGAATGTTTTTCTATGTTTGAGCTTTGCCTAAAAGTGATTTAAAAAAAAATGTGGAAATGTGGAAAAATGTGGAAACCTTTCAGCTACTCTGTGTAAAGAGGCGGAGGGGAACACACAACAAAAAACAAAACAAAAAAAATGTGAAAAATGTGGATGATAATTGTGTTGACAATTTTGGAGGCAAGTTTTGGAAAATTTGACTTTAAAGGCCAACTTTGAACAGGTATGATAGATATAAATTATTATGGTATCTTCACCTTCTGCTTAGCTTCCTTATCCACCAAACAAATATTTGGCTTGTCTTAAGAAAGGGTGGAGGTGTCTTTCCAGAGCCAAACATAATATAGAATTCAGCTTGAGCATAATATGTATGGAAAGTTTTCTAGTCAGTCTTCTCAAGATATTGGGCATACAAACTCAGTCAGACACAAGACCAAAAAAGGAGACCACAAAGATCTATGCTATTGAGATTTAGCTAAAAATCACCCATTGATCTTCTGACTCCACTTTCTTGGAAAAATAAGCATGTTAACTAGTCAATGATGCTATATCAATGGAAGAATGGCATGCAGGTGCATGATGGACACTCAGGGCTCCCACATGGGGGGGAAAAAGGGTACATTTTACCAGGGGCCCTGAGTCCCTGGGGGACCCGGCCCAGGCTGCAACCCCCAATACCATGAGGAAAAAAAATTTCATGGCTCATGAAATTGTATGTATGGGATGAGGGATTGTGGTGTGTGTGTGGGAGGGGGCCTGTGTTACAAGTTTGTACTGGGCCCAAAAAAATTATGCTTGGGCCCCACACACTTGTGGTTCAACAAGACAACTGAGATGTTTTCTTAATTAAGGGCCTGATCCAAAGACCAGTGGAGTAAATACGAGTCTTTCAATCGACTTCAAAGGGCTTTGGATCATGCCCTAAGACCTTTCTACAATCAGAAACAGCAAAATTGCAAATAATTTGTCTTCAGGTATCTAGGTACAATGTATGGAAATGGATGGTGTTATCACTGGAGTGGTAACAAATAAAAGAGGATTATTTAATCCTCCCATGTTTCCTTTAAAATGATAAGTATTCTGACACAGTAATCATTTTTAAAGTTTCTGTTGATAGTTCTACTATAGTCATTTTTGACCATGGCTTTGAGTTCTAATTTCTGAATTGATGCATCTATTTGTACCAATGTAAATGTCTCAAAGGACAAGAATACAAACTTCAGAGTTTCAAAGTATTTTACTGATAAACTCTGATTACATGCCTGGTTTAATAAATCTCAATGACGATGCTTGTCACCAAAAAAATAAATAAAATAAAAATGAATCAAAGCACTAAAACATATCCATCAACATTTCCACAAAATTCTATTTACAACAGAATTTATAAGTATTTGGGTAGATGGGCCCAAAATCAGCCATTAGTTCTCATTTCAAAAACCGCTACACTGGCCTTTAATTTATCTTTCATTCAGTTTTACATCTGGTCTACAGATTTCTGTTTTCGGAAATCATGCAGCTGTACTTTTTTGCTGCTATGTGTTTTATTTATTTATTTTTGCATAGCACTGTAACCACATACAAAGCTTTGCAATGGTTTAAAATCTAAAGGCGGAACTGGTACAGTAAATAAGCAACCATTTATAGTCATTATACGTTAGCTGTAGTGTTTCAAAAAGCAGGTGGGTTTTCAGGAAATTTTTGGAGGCTTGGCATATGTGAATGAGGAGGCTGCTATAAATTCAAAGCACAGCAAAAAGGAAGTGATCAAAATGAACGTGGGAGATAAGTTAGGAAAAATGAAGATAAAGTCTGAAGATAAATAATGTGTTCAGTTGACATTGGTTCTACAGTTTAAAAAATTAGAACAAATCTGTGACCCCAAAGTTGAAGAAATTCTAAGCTATTAGTATCCCATTACCTTTTCCAAGAAAAATTGATATTTATTATTTATATTACAAGATTTCAGAGAAGGGATTTTGGGACAGATTCTTTCCTATGAAGGACAGAAGAGAGGCCACCCAAGAGGGAGCTACAACTTTATGATTCTCTAGCTACTCCAGTCTTGATGTATGTTAGAGCAGCCTATGGGCTATTCTAACTGGCAACGGTTAGCTGTGGTTCCTAAGGGACCATGTACCAACTGAGAACTGGCCTAGGGGAGCAGGATAAGTAACTTTCTTCACTTTGCCAGGCTTTCATTATGGAGTAACTGTAGTGCTGGTGTTCAGAAGAGAGCAGGTACTATTCCCTCCCAGTTGTCCTGAATCTGCAATGCACCTCAGAGAGGATAGGCATACAGGAAAGGAGAATGTGGGACCATGGCCATAACCCACTCCTGCACGAGTCCATAGTTGGGCCCCCTGCTTATGGAAAGTAAGCTGATTTTCCCAGAGCTCCCTGAGGATGACCACTAAGGAGCCACCATCAACCTATCCATACTAACACTCCATACTAACACTAACACATTGCTGCCCCTAGTGGATCTTCAATAATGACAGTGAAGGTGGGAAATACAATGAAAAAGAGTCCAGTGAGGGAAAGCCTTAATCTCATTGGGCCTGATTCTCAGTTACACCATGGCCACTTTACACTAATCTGTTAATGTCAAAAGGCCTTACAGTGGATGTTGCTTGAATGCCCCTTTACCATACCAGAGAGGTGTAAAAAGATTTTACTATACATGAAAACCAGACACAGTGGATTACACATGGAGAAAGACACTATGTACGAAGAATAACGGTGCTAGAATCAATCGCCATGATGACTAATAATATCTGAGAAAGTAGATTATTATGGATTTTTTTTTAAATAATCTTATTTCCCCATGCAGCCATTTGAAATGGTTCTTATTTATTTTGTAAGGAATGCAATAGTAGAGTAGAACCTCAACTTCATGAACATCTCAGGAATAGAGGTTGTTCATAACTCTGAAATGTTCATAACTGAACAAAACATTATGGTTGTTCTTTCAAAAGTTTACAACTGAACATTGACTTCATACAGCATTGAAACTTTACTATGCAGAAGAAAAATGCTGATTGTAACCATCTTAATTTAAATGAAACAAAAACAGAAACAGTTTCCTTACCTTATCAGATATTTTTTATAAAAACTTTTCCTTTTTTTTTTTTTTTTTTTTTTGTTAATTTACGTTTAACACAGTACTGTACTGTATTTGCTTTTTTGTTTTATTTGTTTTTTTGTCTCTGCTGCTGCCTGATTGCGTACTTCTGTTTCCAAATGAGGCATGTGGTTGACTGGTCAGTTCATAATGCTGGTGTTTGTAACTCTGAAGTTCTACTGTATAACTTATTACAACAGCCCAAAATACTGCAGTAACACTTCCAAAAGCAAACAGTTTGCAGTAAACTATTGTAAAATATTCTTGTTGTTTCAGGGAGTAGTTTTGATGCATCCCATTGTTTGCACCTACAGCACCTGCCAAGGTTTAATTTATCACTTGCGTAGATGTGCATTGTTTTTCCAGGAAACCATATAGGGAGGAGCCCTTATCAAAGGGACAGTATAGCAAGGAGAAATGTGTTGAGAAGGAAAAGCTCTAACAACAGACCTTAATCTCTTTGTCAGATATTTGTGCCATCACCAATTATTCTTTTAAAACAGAATTTGTAGACAGTTTATCACTTAGTATCCGTTCACAGTGTTACTTCATGGTAAGCTTCCTTGAGATTGTTTTCCACAGCATCATTAATGCAGTACCCTAAAGCAGGCATAGCTGACCCCAAGAGAAATACCCCAGTACAGCTGTAACAGGAGCATAGAAACGCTGTAGCAACATCTACAGTATCCTGTTCCCTGTTGGCAGAGTAGGGGGTCCTGGCCCAGGGATAAGAGGAAGTGGTTGTGTCTTCCCTGATCCCCAACTGATGTAATAGCTGGTTGGGGTCATTGACTGTCAGTATAATGCCCAGCAGACTGAGAGGTCCTCTAATTTACACTGAGGGAACAGTGTGGAACACAGTGAGTGCAGCTGATGACATTGAATGCCAACCCCTCCCTCTCATTCCTGGGTAGTTTTTTGCACTCAGGGTTAGCAATATTTCAGGTTCCCAAAAAGAGGACACTGGGGTGAAGTTAGGGAGGAGGTGAAAACTGGGAGTGGTGAAGGGGACACCTGCAGTGGGGTAGTCATTGGAGGTGAGGGGACAGTGTCACTTCCTATCACAGTGGCTGGGTGGCTGATGTAAGTCCAGGACAAAGCCATCATTCAGTACTTCCCTGTTGGACCCCCTCCACAGGGCCAGGAACCAGGATTGAAAGGGAATGGATCAATCTGCTGTGGATGTAGGGGATAGACCAATGGGGAAGCTGGCTAATCGGGACTCTTCCTGAACTTCAAAATGGACTTTGCAGAAACCCCAAATTTTGACTCTTATTTCAAAAATCCATCCAGATGGAGTGTGAACTACCAAAAAAGAGGTCATGTCCAGGAAAACCCATACATATGGTAAGCCTATGTGCACTCCTCTGTGACAGCTAAGGATTGGACCTTTTAAGTTTAATTTTATTGTTCAGGTTGGTGGAATTGACATATGTCAGCAGAAATAGGTCAGTAGTATACAATATTTTAGTGGGGTTACGCTCTGCTGCCTTTCATTCAACATACATATTTTTTCTGAATCATAGGCATGGTCTACACTGACTGTGAAATTCGGCGGCAGTTGACGGGAGTTACGCAAGCTAGGCAGAGTAGCTTGCGTAACTCCCGTTGACATCATAACTTCTGTTTAGCGCACCGTCGCCACTGCACTATGCCGATGGGAAACGTGTACATAGACATACAGTTTTAAGTAGTGGATCTTTTTTATTTTCAGGTGGGCAAGTCACTCTTTAGCAGGCTCATCAGTCAGTTAACAGAAAAAGTCAAGGAAGAGCTATATCTGAACAGAATATCAGAATGTTAAAGATTTCAATCTGGCTGGTGCAACAGGCATGCAATTTGAGTGTTCCACCTGAGGCGAAAGCCTTTACTAAACAAAAGTGTGTCATTGCTGTGACTAAGAGAAAAATAAGATTATTTTTTCCCCATGTATGTATATTAATCTGTGTTTTACTGTGTGAACCTTTTATGGACTATTTACCACAACAGGAACAAAGAGGAAGAAAGAGGAGAGGGGGAGGAATGATTAATTTACTAAGAATACTAGCACAAAGTCCAGAAAGGAAAAATCTAGGCTAAATATCAGGGAAATCTTCCAACAATGAGATGTATTAGGCTATGTAATAGTATCCTAAGAAATGAAAGAGACCTCTTCACTTTGTGCTTCCATGCTCCAAATTTGAAGCATGGAAGTACAAGAAAGATGCTATAAGGAACTATCCTGCATTGGAAAGGAGATGGACTGAATGATCTAATGGGTCTTTTCATACGTCACTAAAACTTCACTTTTCCCCCCCCTTTTAATCCTTAAAAAAGATAAAGATTCTGTTCAAATCTAAGAAACATTGACATGCATCATTAAAATCCTTTGTGTGTTGATCCACTGTTCCGTATCTCAAAGTAGAACTGAGTGCTAAAAGGAACAAGGAGACAGTTAATTATAATTATATCTTTTATACTGTACTTCACTTTTGTTTATTGTATCCAATTGTTGCTTACCTTCATAAACTTACACTATAAGCTCCACAGGGCAGGGATGTGTGTGTGTGTGTATTTGGTGCCTAGCACCATATATCCTCACTCCATACTGGGGTCTCTCAGTACTACAATAATACAAATAATAAAATAAAATAAGGAAACATGATGTGAACTAGGGGTGGTCAGATCTGAAAATGATTAACATTTCCATTGAGTTCAGGAATACTAGCCACTATTAACATGTTGCATTTGCATATTATATATATATAAATAAAAGTAAGGTAGGTTTCTCAAAATATTTTCTTTCAACATTTCCACAAGTCTTTTTTTCATATTATTTCTGCATCATCACTATCAATCCTGCCCAGAATGAGAAATGCAGAGGTACACCCAAAAGAAAGATAATTAGAGAAGAAGTCAATTGTGTTTTATTTATTTAAACTTCAGGAAAGGTTCTTTTGAGGCCAGGTATGTTTTACAGGTGAAGATTTAGGACCTCTTTTATTTTATCTGGACTGGTTATAAATCCCTAGCTTTATCCACCAAACACAAATATTCAGTGTATCATAATTTATTGAGGGAACTGCAGATCCTCAGATAGTATGATAAGTACCATAGAAATCTCTATAAGTAAATAGTATGCAGTGTTATTGTAGCCAGTGTGTGTGTGGGGGGGGGGGGGGGAGAGGTGTGTACATAAGTGTGCTTGATTGGATGAGGAGGGTGGGAGCCTATTGCAATTACCAAGAAAAAAAAGTGTCCGATCGTGACAGTGGGTGATAAAGACATTGACAAGCCTATGTGTGGGCTTTCTGCCCAGTAAGTGGTGAGTTTCCTCTTCCTAGCCCACACCTTCCCTCCATAGAATGATCTTATGTGCAAGGGGGAAAATTCTGCTTCTATGGCACTGTTCCTGCCCCCTGAATCTTGCAGAGGGAGGGTTTTCAAGTTTTGGAAGTGGAGCAGGAGCTAGTTACACACTGTGGCACCATATCTTGCAGACAGACCAGTTTTCTGGTGGGGATTTAATTCAGCTCTGAGCTTGGTTAACTCTAGCTTTGTCCTCTCCACAGTCACTACTGAACAACTACAAGCAAACCTCTAATCAGAGCTGTGCTACTAGGGGCAGTTTTTAGCCTATCGATCAATGAGGCTGGAAGGCCTAATTCTCTTCAAACACCACTATTTCCAAATGCCATCTCCCTTGCAGAGGCAATTTCCAGAAAATAGCATGAGGCTGACCTCCCAGAATTTTTCTGCTTTGCCGATTCCCCTCCTGCAAGATTGTCTGTGATAGGCAGCAAATTATATTGAATCTCTTTGATAAGGGAGCAGACATATGGGTTCCATCAGAGACTATGTAATCATTTACTGATGTGTCCATCACTTCTTCCTGGTATTTTCATCTACTTTTGTTTCACTGAATTGAAGCTTGTGACTCAGCTCCCTCTTTTACTCTGGGTCAACCAACCATGTAAGCCCACTGTGTAGCCCTCTGTGGCAGCCCACACAAATAGATGTGCCTTGGAGCATGCCCTGAAGGTCAACAGACTCAGGTTATTCTGCATCAGGAATGGAAGCCTGTTCCAGAGCTGAAGGTACCTCTTGGAAGAGTGCATTTCTCTAAGCACTCTATCTTTTAAATCCAGGCAAATCCAGTTCCAGTTCCTCTGCTGATGGCAACTGTGGGTCTGGCATGGGAAAACAGTCACTCAAACAGCAAGGTCCCAAGTCACTTAGAGATTTAAAGAGAACAAACAAAACCTTAAATGCAGTCTGAAAACCATGCAGTGCAGACCCACACGCTGCCTCCAAGAAGCATTGCTTAATAGGCAGGCTGCCACATTCTACACTAGCTTGAGTTTCCACATTGACCTAAAGTGTGGCCTGAGGGAGGAAGCATTGCTGTAATCCATTCATGAAGTGACAAAGGCATGGATCATGGAAGCAAGGTATGCATTTGAAACAGATGGTCACAAACTTCTATCAGAGTTCAGAGAGTTAGAAGCATTACACAGCAGTAGTTCTTTAAATGATCATCTCACAGAAGCAGGAGATTCAGCAACATCTCTAGAAGACATACACATCAGTCCACCTACTGAAATATATGTGAATTCTGAGCACAGAGACTTGCAGGATCAAGCCATTAAAAGCACTCATGTTAAAATGCAAACCTTAGCTTTCCAAATCACTGCACAAATTAGTTAAAAGTGAAGACCTTATTTTTATTTAATATACATTAATTAGGGGTTTGTGATCACTATTTTTTCCCCACATAAAGTGAATGCATCATTAAAAGAAGTTGGATTTACCTATAAAACTTGAATGAAAAAATAGAATAGGGAAACAATCTATGAAACATTTTAATTAAAAAATTGCATTGACTATTAAAGTAATACATTTATTCTGACTAAAACATTTTCTGTCTGTAAACTTCTACAGCTACTCATTAGTGCCCATAATAAAACATATCAAAACAGAAAGGAAGGATGGGACTGTGTAATGGCACTGGACTAAGACCGTAGTGATTTGGATTCAGCTGCTAACTCTCCCCTGTGCTTCTCCTTGCAACCTTCAGCAAGTCTATTAATCTCTCAGTGCCTCACTCCCCTATCGGTCAAATGGGGTAACTAGTACTTTTTCCCACCCTTTGTCTTGTCCATGTAGATCCTGATTCCTGCAAATACTTATACACAAGATTATTACTCACATGAGTAGTCCCATTGACATCAATGGGATTATTCAGGATTTAAAGGTAAACAACACATTTTGTTCAGGATCAGGATCATAGAATGTAGTCTCTTACATGCATATACGGTGCATAGGACCGGGGGCTTGATCTTAGCTGCGGAGTTTCTGCACAACTTTAATAATACTAATTAGAATACACACTTGTGGAAACCAGCCATTTTATTTCCATCATTACATGAAATTCAAAATCTGTGGAACTGTATTTGAACAAATCTAATCTATCAGAAAATCAACACAGTACCAGTGGGTAAGCTTTTGTAAAGGTCAAGTAGGACACATTTTCTTATGAATTGCCTGTTTAGCTTCATATTTGCTCTTCTACAGAAGAGACAAGAACAAATTAGGAGGTAACTACTCACATCTGGCTTTTGATTTTGCTTGAATATATAGAGAAAATTCATGACAATATTTTATTACTTTCACAAGTCTGGTATCAAAAGGAATTTGAAACATGCACTAAAAAGATGTGAAAAAGAGAAAATACTATCTTGGGGAAAAAACTAGGTAAACTGATTTTCAAATGCAATATATTTCAGTTACCATACTAACACAGTGGGTTTCGTCTGTAGCCACCTATAGAATCATAGAATTGTAGGACTGGAAGGGACCTGTACTCAAGGAAGAACAAAGCATTATCTAGATCATCTCGGACAGGTGCCTGTCCAACGTCCTCTTAAAAATCTTCAATGACAGAGTTTCCACAACCTCCCTAGACAATTTATTCCAGTGCTTAAGTAACCTGAAAGTTGGGAAATTTTTCCTAATGTTCAGCCTAAAACTCCCTTGCTGCAATGTAAGCCCATTGCCTCTTGTCTTATCGTCAGAGGTTAATTAGAACAATTTTTCTCACTCCTCTCTGTAACAACCTTTTATGTACTTGAAAATAGTTATCATGTTCCCTCTTAGTCTTCTCCTTTCCAGATTAAAGAAATCCAATTATTTCAACCTTCCCTCATAGGTCATGTTTAATCATTTTTATTTCTCTTCTCTGGATTTTCTCCAATTTGTCCACAGCTTTCCTGAAACGTGGGGCCAAGAACTGGACACAATACTCCAGTTGAAGCCTAATCAGCACAAGATAGAGTGGAAGAATTTCTTCTTGCATCTTGCTTACAACACTCCTGCCAATGCACCCCATAATAATCTTTGTTTGTTTGTTTGTTTTTGGCAACAGTGTTACACCGTTGACTCTTATTTAGCTTGTGATCCATAATAACCCCCAGCTCCCTTTCCACAATACTCCTTCCTAGGCAGTCCTTTCCCATTTTGTGTGTGTGCAACTGATTGTTCCTTCCTAAATAGAGTACTTTGCATTTGTCCTTATTGAATAGACTTTTTCAGTCTCATAGTCTGCATCTCCAACATCCTGTCACTGATTATTTAAACAAAGAACAGATCCAAAAAAGAATGTGAAATGTGTATTTTAGTTCTCAATTATTGTTAATATACCAAACATACAGATTATTTCTTTTACTTCTATTTTTTTGTTTCTTACTGGAGGTGCCTGGAAAGTAAAGAATTCCATTTCATTTGAAAAATTGAGCTTTCACAATTCTGTATTTGAATGAAAATGACACCTTTAGATTTTTTTTTTGTGAAAAAGGAAGAGACAGACCCCTGGCTTTGGGCAAATACCCAGGAAGTAGGAGTCCCACGTTCAAGTACCTGTTTCAAATCAGGAAGAGTAGCAATTTGAAACTGGGTGTCCCCCAGTGTGCCCTAACCACTAGACCGGGGCTGGGGAGCACTGTCTTGTTCTTCTTTCTCAAGCCAGGACTTGAGACACCTTCCTAACAAAATTTTTGTCAAACATATACATTTCCACGAAACATCACGGTTTTGGTGAATTGTCATTAGATGACAAAAAAAATATTTTGTCAAAAATTCCCCAACCAACTCTATTTCTCACATTGCTGCTCCTGGAAGCTTTTTATTTCTCTTCCATTATGATATTTACAAGACAAAATAATTTCTTCTTTTATCATATGCACAACCTGTGACATCTTTACGTATTGCTTCTATGCAATAAAGTATTGACTATTTTGATTATAAGCTCTAAATGTCAGACTCTCTCCCACCATCCCCAATCTTTGTCCCTGAAAAGGTCAAAAAATGATGAACTACATTAATATAGCTATCATCTGCTCAGAGGAATTCTTATCACAGTATTTTGAAACACTCTGATCAGACAGTGAATATAAGAACTCTGCATCTTCTGCAGTGTAATGCTTACTTTCTAGATTTCTTCTCTTTGCGTGTTTTGTGCCATTGTCTCTTTTGCTTTCTTTTGTTCTCTAGCACTTTTGAGGTCTCAACATTTTGTTAGTCACCATATCTTTTTCACAATATTTATGATGAATGGAGTCCATGTCATAACACTATCATGTAACCTTTCATTTTAAACCAATAGCACACTCTATACTCTTCACATATTCAGTAATAGGAAAGAAAGTCTTGGCTATTAGACCCAGCTTCCCTGGCTATCTATGGCTGTTACAGGTGGAATGTGTTCCATGTAAGTGCTTTGCTACCAGGGACAAACTACTAAATGGGGTCTATATTCTTTGCACTATGGGCAGGTGAATGTATATGTGGTTATAACTAGAAAGATACTTTTGTGTCTATAATTATTTCATAGATGGGCTTTTATCATCACTGCTGGATTGGATTTTTTTTTTCAAATTAACCCCACTAAGGACAATAAAAGTGGTGATAAGCAAATATGATATGATATAATAAAGGAAACATGGTGAATTGAATAGTGTTAGTTAATTTAAAAGACAGCTGGAACATGCACCTAACTTTAAAATAAGCCTGAAATTATACCTTTTTGAATTTGGTAAGGTTGGTCAACCTTTATTTTCCATTGTAACCTGACCCCGAAATTCTGATTTCTGCCTGAATTCTGAATTGGAAGGGTCAAAAAATTGAGAGAGGATTAGACATTGTCGGAAAATGAAATTTCCATTTCAAGGAAAATTCTGATATATCAACATGTTTTTGTGCACAAAAAAGTAGAAATATTGAATATTTTAGCAGAATGAAAAGTTAAAAAAATGATTCAGAAATGTCAACACGAAAAAGTGGACATTTTGAAACGAAATGTTGATTTGAAATTAAAAATTTCCTTTTGATTTAATATTTAAATTTAAAGTGACATTTTAAATCAAATTGACAATTCAAATAGAAATGGTTTGGTCTGAGTCAACATTTGGAAATGTAACATTTTGTTTTGTTTAGAAAAGCTACTTTGGAAAATTGAAAAGTTTATTAAAAATCATTTTCCCCAACAGGAAAGGAGGATTATGATGAAAATGCTTTTTCTGATTGAAAAAAAATATATATACATTGGAAAAATTTCAACCAGCTCTGAAAAGGATCGTCTTTCAATTATTTTGGCTTGACCAAAAGCAAGAAATTCTACCTTATTCGTGATAATACCTGATTCTCATGAAATTTCCCATCCACTTTTGTAAGCCAGTGAGGAGTGGATTCTTTCGGTAAGCTTGATGAAGCCATCTGGATTTTAGGTGCTTATCTGAACAGAGCCGAAGCCACAAATAATTTCTCTGTCACTATCAGTATTAACTCGGAATTAAATACCGAGCATTCTGGGAGGTATCTGAAGGGTAAGGAAACTCACTCAGTCCCCATTGAAACAAGTTGCAGTTTGAAAGCTATTTTTGTCCCAAAAGGGATTACAGAGGCTTGTTTGCCAGAGAGTGAATCTGGTGAACTACTCGCTGTGGCTCTAGTTCTAATTGCATTTACTGTACAGAAAGAATGAAAAGTACAGGAAAGCAATTGAATTAGGTACATTACTATGTCTTTGGGGGGAGAGGGGGGAAACAATTTGCATTAAAGTCAGAATGTTTTCCATATTGAGTATCCAGCCAAATTCCACTTCAAATATCAATATTACTTGACACTGCCTGAGCAGAAATGACCTGAGCACCCAAGCCATGACATTCTAAAAAGCCACTGGTGATGCCAAGAATAACTGTGATGCAAATGTTCCTTAAAAGGCTATCAGCATGTGTATCATAATTACCTAGCCTATTGCAATGATGAATATGTTTATAAGATCATGATAAAAAACAAAACAAAAAAACCCCCACCACATTCAGACAAATGATGTAGCCTTTACCATTCTGTGCAGTTAATTTTGCACTGTTGATATCTGCAGAAGCTACAGGGTCACTAAGTTAGGGGCTGATTTTGTTACACTACACTCTGCAGTGAATGGAACTACTCAAGTGAACATATTTTACTCAACGGGGGTAAAGGTTGCAGAAATGGACGCTTCCAAAGCAGAGCTTCTGAAAGCACTTGTCCTAGGGGGCTTGATGCTCCACTCCATCCTAGCTGTGCTCAGACAGAGCAAAAGGGGGAGCAGTTGCAAAGCTGACTGAAGCTGATAGATTCAAAACTGCCCATGCACAGTGCAAGTTAGGGCTGCAACAGGCCATATACTTTATAAGACTGGAGAATCTGGCCATGTAAGTTAAAGTACACTGAAGGTTGTTTGCGTTACAGGGGGAGCTGTCAGGAAAACAATTTCACTTTGAAATACATTGAGATTTTGGAAAATTTTTCATCCCACATCACGTCTACCGGAAACTGCCTGGGTTCTGTTGGTAGTTTTGTTGAAATTGACATGTCCCCACAGAAAGTTTGATGTTGATGAATCAACATTTTGTTATGGAAAAACGTCCTATCGGAAAATTTCCAACTGGTTTTAGTTACAAGGCATGTTCTTTGGGGTTTTGTGGAGGATTTTTAAAGATTATTTTTATTTATTATTTGTATTCCAGTAGTCTCTAGGAGTTCCAGCCATGGACCAGAAACCTATTCTGCTAGGTGCTGTGCAAACAGAGAGATCAGAATTAAAATAAATGTGGAGGTGGGCAGAGTTTCATCTAGAGCTCTCGATGGTGCACATGTAACAAGACAGCAAGCCTACGAGTAGTATTAGCTGTTACTAACTGGAAGTAGATAACATGACTTAATTAAAAGTAAATACATTGAAAGGGTTATTACTGAATGGAAATGAAGGCTGTGCTACCTTTCTTAGAACATTTATATATAAATGTGTCCATGGGTCATATGCTCCCCTAAGCATTTTTTCCTGCACAGCAAGGCAAGCAACAAAGCGTCTAGTTGTGCAGATTCCCCCAAGTAATTCTCTTTGTAGGAGGAAAGTTTCCCACCCTCATTTTCACTGAAAATAATTTGAGGTTTGGCCTTTTATGCCTATAAATGTTCAAAGATCTGCAGAGGTCGTGGGATGCTTACGAAGGTCAGGGGCAGGACATGGGCCTCTTCCTTGGTTCTTCCATTCCCTTAGCAGTTTGGCTCCAAAGGACAGCTGCATTGAAATAGCCCACTAGGGTAAGGGGGACAGAGCGCTACAGCTGTAAGAGGGAAATTAATGTTGGTTTAACATGCAATCATTCCTAGACAAGCTACAATGAGATCCACCCCAATACAGGAAAGCATGTCACAGGGCATATGTCCCCATTGGTCTCCAGGAGTAAATAGTGCATCCCCTGTTCTCATTGTATTGGTTTGCCCACTTTCCTTACTCAGTTTGCTACCCTCTGCCCTGTGAACATTAGGCTCCATGTACTGTCTTGTTAAAGGTAGAATATACAGGCCATCCTCGTATAAGCAGTCTGCCTCCATCCTCTCAGAAATCATGCACTAAGCTAATTTCCAGAACTGCTGAGGATTGTGTGTTACTACAATATGATGGCCTTCAGGGAACACTTCATTCTAATGCACTCAGTCACTTTTTGGTGGAAGCTATATATGGAGCTGAGATGTAACAAGAACTTAAAAAGGTTTTTTTTGTATTTCACTTTTAATTTTGTAAACTATGTCTCGCATGTATGTCGACAGTACCCAGTATGTTACAAGTGGCCACTAATAAATAATAATAAATGTTATTCCAGATTTACTCTCAGAGGAATTTGGCAAAAAATTGACTTAAAATGAACAGAAAGTCAAAAATTAAGGTTTGTTTAAGGCACTGGACTGGAAGTCAGGAGAGCTGGGTTCAATTACTGTTCAATTACTCTGCCAGAATCCCTGGGTGACTTTAGAAAAACCACTTAAACCCTGATCTAGAAGAGTTATGTACATAGATAGAGTCTAAATGACTTCACTTGAATTTCACATGAGTGCAGGGGTCTGCCAACACATATCACTTTCAGAATCAGGACTTTAATCACTGATCCACAGATCTCCATCTGTATCATGGAGATAATATGGATTTCGCCTACACTTTTTCTGTCTTGTCTATTTAGATTTTAAATCTGGCTTGTAAAGCTGGGGCAGAGACTGATTTACCATGTGGGAATATACAGCACCTATTACAATTGGGCTCTGCTCTTAGTTGTGGTTTTTATATGCTACTGTAATGCATTTCTGTGCCAGTAATAAGTAAGTTGTACTGATGTTTAATTTTCAATTGCATTTTTTTCCCTTAAAAGCATATGTTAACATCATGCTATTTTGTTACATTTTACTATAAAATATTCAGGATGTGAAAAGTGGTCAAGTTAATGATGCTGGTTTAAATTCCACTTTCAGCTAGTGACATCAATTGCATTTACTCCAGATTTACATTAGTGTAACAGAGCAGAATTTGGCCCATCATGTGTAATGTGCAGCAAGGCTGATAAAAGTAAATAGTCTAAGTAACCACAAGCAATTTGCTACAAACATCTTTGAAATAGCAAGCTTTTATACAGCTATTTCATTTTCTGTACAGTGTCTTCCAATAAGGAAACCACTGCTTCTTTGTGATATGTAAATTATTTGTTAGTTGAGGAGAAAAAACAGATATTTAGGAGGCCTCTTTGCAGATAGTTGTGAACCAGAATTAGTATTCAGTAAGCTGTTCTTCAAACACCAGCAGTAGAAATATATTGCTCTAAAAGTTATTCATATATGAGAGAGGAAGGTGCACATGTGTTGTGGGGAGTCTAATCCCTAAGTGCAGTGGAAAAGAAACTCAGTTAGTATGACTTTAATTAGCACTTAGTAGCCTTTTAATGAATTTGACCTTAAAGTCTAATCCATTTCACTGCAAGTATTGTAACATTGTTAATATGACATTTTTAAACCAAAGGACTTTGGGAGAATGTTGCAGATCTATCAGCATTTTATGAATAACACCAGGTGCCAGTCACCTGCAGCCCTATGAGTTTGTTTGTTATGATTACACTGAAAGAAGCAAGCTCTCTGAATATACTGAAAACAACTTACTGTAAGTGTGATGGGCCTTGCTCTCATTCTTAGGATTTCTGACAACCATGAAACAGGGATTTATTTGGGCAATCAAAAAGAAATTTAAAATAGTGTAACTGACTACAAAAGTGCTGGAAATAGAATGGTGAAGTCTCTGAAAGATATTCCATCCATTTTAATAAAATATTCCAGTAACCTAGCATTAACCCATGGAAGTCATAGTTGGCCCACAACTTTGGGAGATAGGAGGGAAACAACATCCTCCAAAGAGATAGTGGAAAGCAAACAAATAGTGTAGGTATTTTTTAAAAAAATCACTGGGATTGCAGACCTGTAAGCTTTATTACTTTTTTCAAGAGAACCTGTTTGAAAAAAACTCTCTCAGCCAACAGTTAGAACTCCCCTACATGAATATCACATAGTAGGAACAAGCCAGCATAAAATCAGAGATACAGGGATGGAAGGGACGTCAAGAAGTCATCTGATCCATTCCTGTGCACTGAGGCAGGATAAAATATACCTAGACCACCCAGATAGCTGGATTCTGTAGGGGAAAATCATGCTTCTCCAATCTAGTAGAATTACTAGAGGATGTTAGCAAAATACTTGTTAAAAGTTAATCAGTTTACATAATTGATCTGGACTTTCAACAAGCCTTTGATCACAAGAAACTATACGTAGTCATGTGACAAGTGGTTAAGTAAAATAAGTGGTTAAGTACAATCATGTAGTGGAAACTTAAGAGAAAGGAAACAAAGAAAGTGAATAAATATCCTATTTACAAAGGCAAAAGGTGGTGCAAGAATCATACCAAGACCAGTGCCATTTAATGTATTGATGTTATCTGGAAAGCAGACTGAACAGAGAGGTGGCAAAGGCTGCAAATGAAACAAGATTATTTAGGTTAGTTAAAACTAGAAAAAAATCATAAAGAACTTCAGAGGGACTAAGAATCTTGGCAAACTGACAACACAGACAAATGAAATTCATTGTTGATCAATGCAAGATAATTCATGTTGGAAGAAATACCCTCAACTATACATACACATCAGTAGGATCTAAATTAACTTTAACCAGATAGGAAAGACTCCTGAGGAACAGTGTGTACAGCTCAGCAAAAACATCCGTTCAGTGTGAAGTAGCATTAAAAAAAGGTACATCAATTGATAGGATATAAATAATAAATAAATGCTATGTAATATTATATAAATCCATGGTATTCCCTGAGCAGGTCATCATATCTCAAAAGAGGTAAAGTAGAAAGGGATGGTCCAAAGAAGGGCAAAGAAAATAATTAGAGATATGGAAAGACTTCCATATGAGGAGAGATTGAAAAGGTTAGGATGGTTTAATTTAGTAAGGAGTCAAAATAAGAGGGAACATTCTAGAAAAAGATAAATTAATTTATATTTCTCCTCTCATACAAGAACAAGGTGACATCTAATAAAAATATAAGATACATTTAAAAGCAATAAAAGTAAATATTGTGTGAAAAAGTAATTAACTTCTGGAACTCACCATCACTCACTATCATTGCAGCCAGAGGTTTCGGAAGATTTTTAAAAGCATTAGATTTTTATATCAACATACACAGTCAAATAATTTAGGTTAAAAATGTGCACGAGCTAATTCCTCTTGCTTCAAGTCACAAACCAACCACTAAATAACCAAGGGTTAGGAATAAACCAATAAAGAAGACAATGGGTGGGAAAAGGCAGTACTATTATTCCCATTTACAGATGGGAAACTGAGGCACTGAGGAATTTAGTGACTTGCCCAAGGTCACACAGGGAGTCTGTGGCAGAGCTGGGAACTGAATCCAGATTTTCTGAGATTCAGTGTTGCTTTAACCACTTGTTCAGGGTTCCTCTCCATACATCAGGTGAAAGATACATGTGCTGATTGATCGTACACTTTCCCATTCCCTGTTCTCCTCACTCTCTCTTATTTAATTTTGAAATTATTGTTTTAAACTTTTTTTTTTTTTTTTTAATTGCAAATGTCAGTATGTGTTCCTGTTTTGTAAGAAAAGTGAGAAACAAGATGGCTGGAATTTAAAAGAAATGGATTTCCTTTTAAATGTCATTTGAAGATATGTCTTGGAACATACCAACTACAAAGCATTGTTTTCAAGAGGGTGTGTGAAGTCAGAAAATCTGGACATCTTTGCCCAATACATGTTTAAACTTTATCCAAGTTTGACAATGGATTATTTTATCACCAGCTGGCTATTTGTTCTAGATGCTATATGAGGTAACAAGGATAGTTTAGCCAGAATGATCATAATTACATTAACAAAGGGTTGCCACGTTTCTAATTGCTGGTAACCTAAGGACCTACCTCTTCTCTGCCTCTTCCCCCATGGCCACACCCCCCCCACTTCTTGCCCGAAGCCACGCCCCTGCTCCATCTCTTGCCCCTAAGGCCCTGTCCCCATCACTCACGACTCTCTCCCTGCCCCCCAAGTCACTCACTGGATCATCTCAAGAAGCCTGCCTGCTGATAGGAGGTGGTCCTGGATGAGCAGGACCTGGCGTGGGTTAATGACCCGGTGCTTCTCCCTGCCCTGTGGTAACTGGACTTTTGGTTCAGGTGCTATTTAGGGTTGCCAGGTCCCCAAAAACTGGGCACCTGACACCCTTAAATATTACCTGGATACAGAATCCAAAAACTGGACTGTTCAGGTAAAAAATGGATGGGTGGCAACATTACGAAGAAAACATCCTGAAAGCAGCTAGTGCCATTATCTATAAAGAAAACAAAATCTTGACTTCTTTTCGAAGATATGAGGTCCATTCTACATACAAGACATAAAGAATCTCTACCTCAAGAGAGAAATTGATTTGGCAGGTATATTAACTGCTATTCTATTCCCAGCAAACTTCTAGGTCATGCTTGATGAAAAAGCACACATTTTGGGGGGATATAACAATTCAGGAAAGGCTCTTTCTGGATATCATTCAAGCAAATCAGACTGCCACCCACTCCCCAAATGCCCTTGAGCAAGACCAGAAGTGATATGGCTTTTTATTCTCTTATGTTGACTTTGAGATACTTTTCTTTTCAGCCTCACTTGGTAGGTCCCTACCGCATGTTAAACAGAATGATTTATTATTTGTACTGCCGTAGTGTCCACAGGCCCCACACAGGATTGGACCCCAATGTTCTGGGCATGGTACAATGTTCTGGGCATAGACCTTTAACCTAAATGCTCCATGCAGAAAACCCTTTGCATCTGCATGGAGTAACATTGACTTTAGTGGATGGCCACATGGATTCAGCTACACAGCAGTTTGTAGGATTCAGGGCCAAGAAATGAAGTACAGTTTTTGAACCTTCCCCTGCAAGACTTTCCAATCTAAGATCCTTCTTATGTAAAGATGAATGTACTTGGTTTTATATACATGAGGAGTCCCATTAATTGCATTGGTTCATGCAGGATACAGACATGCATCTTTTCAGGATACAGGCATAAATAAAAACAAGCTGCAACTGCTGGGGATGGAACCCAAAGAGTAAAAAGCCAGAAATAATACCAGTAGGAATGCATGGCAGCAACTATTTGTAGCTGTTTGTGCAATCCAAAAACTTCATAAACGTGCTTTTTTTCAAATAAACAGCCAAGAAATTAAGAAATCGCTAGTGAATTATAATTTCCCCTGTGTTGATGCACATTCTTATTGCTAAACTCAGTCTAATGTATATAAATGAAAATAACTTAATTCTCCTTTTTTTAAAAAATGAGCTTTCATAGGTGTGTTTGTGCAGTGACGTAAGGCATATGCTCCGACTATATTTGTATTCGTATACTAGGAGTGCTCTATTGTATTAAACAAAACTTGGTAATGTGGTTAACCTTTGGAATGTACAGATGGCAATTTATATTTTGTTTGGACTTGCTTATTATTATCTTTTCTGTAATGCTCTCTTCCTATACATCTAAAACTTTTTTAATAGACACCCACTACCTGCAATTCAAGAAGAGAATTCCAATAATATGAAAATGTTAAAAGTTAGAACCCCATAAAAATGGTGGCAGAAAGGATACAGGGTTAGAGGCCAAGGAATGTCAGAGTAGCACTCTGCTTACGACACCTTTCTGGGCCTCCCAACCTCCTGCCCCCAGTCCCGGTGCATGCCAGGGACTCGATCACAGCCAGGATCCCCTCTCCCAAACCACCAAAAATCTCTGTGTGAGAGGTTGTGGAGGGCCGCAAGTCTTCCCTTCAGCTCCCAGTCTGCACACCAGAGGCTGGGAATAAAAGGGACAAGGATCTATTGGTCCAATATTTCAGGGGGGAGGAAAAAAAAGTACTCACAGTTGTAAGGAGAAAAAATAAATTCCATAAGAGGATGCATATGTTTCCTAATGTAAATGTTTGTGCAGAGTAATACAAACCCAGAAGGACCATTTTATCAGTCTAAAGGCTGCTTTCTCAGAAGATTGTGCACAAACAGCAATTTTGTACCCTGCAAAAATTCAAACCAGTTTCTAAGATAAGACATCTCTTTGGGGATCCAGATGAAGGCAACTGCTTTCTTACAGGCATATTTGCAAGACATAGATAATTTGAAGAGTACAGTAGAGGATAAGTAAGAGTGAAAGAGTTAATAATACTCCAGATGTTTTTTTAATAGTCTCAGTATTATCCTGCCTTTTATAAATCATGCTACACTATTTGTCTTGATAAACTCTTGCAGAAGTCAGTTCCACAGGGTGACTATAAGAGAGCATTTCCCTTCGTTCATTTTAAAACGTACTGCTTTTTAGCCATGAGTATCACCTTGTTTTCATAATATCATTATATAGGGCATAAAGCAGCATTTCATTTTTTTTACTATTGCCTTTATTATTTCATTTACCTTAATGAAAGTATTTGAGAATTAATAAAAAATCTCTTAATGGATGGAATTACGAAATCTGATGTTCTTTTGTGTGTCTCCCTATTGATTTATGTTCTAAAATATATTTGCTAAATTAATAAAATGTTTCTATAAAACAGATTATTTGAGGATTGTGTATATAAATACCAGAATAAAAATTTGGAATGACCAGTAAATAAGAATGCTCAGGCAAGGTTCTATGCACCAATTCTGCACTGCACTGCCCTCTCCAAAGCCATGTACACCTCAGTGGTGCTGAATGTACATAGGACCCAATCCTGCAAGCTGTTCTACTCTGAAAAGGAGAAGATAATTTTTCAGTTTTTGATTAAAACTAACATTTTGGTCTCTTTCAAAAGCACACCACAGTTAATGTCATACTACTATTATACAAGCTTTAAACTTTACTGCACCACAGTGGACACATGCCTTCTATATTTTACATGAATTATCCTATGGATCTGCTTTTGCTAGGTTAAGTTACAGCTCAAGGATTAAATCATTACTTTTTGAATATGTTGTAAAGTTTGACAATTAAATGTAAGGGTGTCTGACATTCCACAGAAGGTTACTCACAGTATTTTAAATGAAGTATATGGCTTATATGCCACATCTGTCCCTCACACTCAAAATAAACATGTGATTACATGTTACGTACTGTATATAACTTTACTGTATATGATATCCACCAAACAATTCACATGTATATAAAGAATACTTTGAAGATATTTATGCAATGTCAACTGAAGTGTTACTGTACCTACCAGTCTGGCTGAGCTATCCCCTAATAGTCTAACTCTATTGCTATGGCAACAGGATAAGCTCTGTTGCTATAGCAACCTAGGCAATTAGGCAAGACACTAAATACACAACATATTCTTCCCTCCTTAATGAAAACACCAATTTAACAGAACAATCACTAAACTAAACTAGGAAATGAGGGTAGGCTAACCCCCAGGAATTATTCTGCCCCATAAGGTGTGTTTGCCCTAGCTAAAGATCCAGTCGTTGAGAAGACCTTCTCCCTCTGGGTGGATTATGGCGGACTTCTGGTGTTCTTGCACCGGAAGGTGTTATTGGTGCGGATCTAACGATGGGCTCAAGCCTCGGAGCTCGAACAGATGAGGCTGTTATATCTGCTCAAACAGGGGACGTGCCTGTTATCTGCTGCAGAGGTGGATGGAGGAGGGGAGTCAGGAACAGGTGACTCTTGAATTGATGATATTTCACCTGTAATGGTGAGGTCAGGCAGCTCAACTGGAGATGTATCCTTTGGACATGTATGACCTGGCAACAATGATCTACATGCCACTGTCAGGTGAAATCATCTACAGTCTAGACAGTGTATGAAAGAGGTCCTGTTTGGACGACAACTGTAGCAGGGACCCATTTAGCTCCAGAAACATAGTTCCAAGCTAGGACAGGTTGTCCAGGACTAAAGGTTAGGTCTTTTGCGCCGTGTGCTGAAAGACGAACTGCGGTCTGTTGTCACTCACAAGTTGTTCTGGCAGACCAAAACGACGAAAGATTTCACGCAGTCTCTGGATAGTACTTTCAGCAGTAGTGGACGCCATTACAGAGACTTCTGGCCATTTGGAGTGGGCGTCGACAACAACCAGGAATATGTTTCCTTCAAATGGGCCAGCAAAATCAACGTTACTATGCTGCCAGTCCCCTAGGTGTAGAGGCACCAACTGAGGGGCATTTCTCATACTTTGACATGAAGTACAAGCTCTTGCCTGTCCAGGCCAGGTCACCAAAAGTAGCTTCGTGCAATTTCTTTCATGTGCACTATTCCACAGTGAACTGAATGTAGCTATTCGAAGATCTGTGATCTCAGTAGTGGTGGAACAATGATGTAGATTTCCCACAACAAGCAGCCTGAATGGAATGATAACTCCATCCTCCTGGGCATGTAGAAGGAAGAAGGTCGGGTGAGACCTGATAGTCCTGTAGAGATATTCCATGCATCACTAGGTCCATAACTTGGGACAGTACTGGGTTAACGCAAGTTGCCTTCTTTACTTGAGTAGCAGTGCTGGGCTTGTTCTCTACCTGTTCAAAATAGAAGATTCCTTTCTGGCCAATATCTTACTGTTTAACTGGTAAAGGAAGCCTTGCATTGCCATGCAGAGTGGATTTCCGATATTTGATCTCATATATGTGTGCGGAAAGCAACAATGTATATTGTTGCATACAACTAGCAGGTCCGTGGTCCAAATATTGATGTTAGAGGTTGATGGTTGGTGAGAAGTGTGAACTTCTGTCCAAACAGGTACTGGTGAAATTTCCAATTCCAAAAACGATTCTCAGTGCTTCAAGTTCAATTTGGCCGTAGTTAGTTTCTGCTTTGCTTAAGGTGCGTGAGGCAAAAGCAATGGGTCTCTCCTCTCATGAAGGCAAGTGTGACATGTCCACTCACACTCCATAAGGGGAGGCATCACAGGCCAACTGAAGAGGTAAGGACAGATCAAAATGTGTCAGATTATCTGAATTTAGCAATGCACACTTATCCTTGTTAAATGCAACATCACAGGCTCCAGTCCATTTCCAGACCCTGTTCTGGCCAAAGAGTTTATGTAGCAGTTTTAGTAGTGTTGCTAACTGTGAAATAAACTTTCCATAATAGTTCAATAGCCCTTAAAAAGAGTGAAGTTGGCTTACGTTTTGAGCAGGTGGAGCTTCCACAATAGCCTTGACATTTGCAGGAGCCTTACAAAGGCCCGTAGCATCTATGATATGTCCCAAATATTCAACAGAGGGCTGAAAGAATTCACATTTGTGTTTGCGGACTTATAGGCCATACTCCTCCAGTCTTTGTAGGGTAGCCTCCAAGTTCTTAAGGTGATCCTCCTCATTCTTGTCAGTGATCAGGGTGTCATCAAGATAGCACTGTACTCCTGGCAAGCCACTCAAGATCTGGTCCATAGCCCTCTGGAACAAAGCTGGAGCAGACGTTATTCCAAAGGGCAAGCGATAGTATCGGTACAGCTCTTTATGTTTCACGATAGTCAACAGCAATTGGGACTTCTCATCGACATGCATTTGTAAATATGCCTGACAGATCAATTTTGCTGAACTTTTGTCCAGCAGCCAAACCAGCGAAGAGGTCATCTATGTGGGTAAGAGGGTATTGCTCTGCACACAACACCGGGTTAACAGTGACCTTAAAATCCCCACAAATCCGAATGGAGCCATCTTTCTTCAATACTGGAATGACTGGGGCTACCCATTGCTGTGGGTAACTGGTACTAGGCCTCCAATTTTGACAGGTGCTCCAGGTCCACATCAATCTTTGTCCTGATGGCATATGGCACAATCCTGGCTTTCAGACATTTTGGTTGGCTGTCAGGCTTAATGTTCAATTTCACAGTGATTCCTTTCATACTTCCCAGGTTCTCTCCAAAAACAGCAGCATGTTTCTTTAATACAGCTGTCAGACCTGTTTCTTCTTTAGCCATCCTGTATACTTCTGCCAAGTTCAGCTAGATCATCCTAATCCATGACCTTCCCATTAAGGCTGGGTCTTTCACCACAAACAGAGGCAATTTAGCAATCTGTTGGCTCCACCTTAACATCAGTAGTGCCCAGTATGGGTACAGCTTCCCCTGGGTATGTCTTCAGAACAATTTTTGTCGGCTTTAGTGGGAGATGCTTTAGCTTCTCCTTATACACAGTGTCTGAGACCAGTGAAACTGCTGCACTGGTATCCAGCTGCATGCATACAGGTTTACCTTCCAACAGCTGGGTTACCCAGTATTCATATAAACCAACTGCCATGGACAAGACATGGCAATTCTTCTTCTGACTGGGTGTCAGTTTGATCATCCTGAGTCTGCTCTACCGCATGCAGATTTTCCTTTTTGGTTCACCAGACAGCAGGCTTCTTTTTATCCAGTTTGCCTGTTCTGTTTGACTCTTCTTTCTTTTGTCTACAGGCATGCTCAGTGTGTCCCCTTTTGCCACATTGTCGACACACTAGGTCTTTACATCAGCATTCTGGTGCATGGTGACCCGGCTTCCCACTATCTTCTGGATAGGTTCTTGTGACACCTTATGCACTCTGGTTGATGCACTAAGCTGTTGGGCTTTCTTTACGGTCAAATCCTTAGAGATTGCACTTTCAATGGCCTTCTGCCAGGTGAGCTGGGCCTCTGTGAATAGGCACTTCTGTATTGCTTTATTCTGCAGACCACACACTAACCTATCACGTAGAGTGTCATTTAACACATCATTACATTCACAGTGCTCAGCAAGCTTCTTCCAGAGCTGCTACAAATTGCACAATTGTTTCACCTTCTTCTTGATTCCTTTTGTGAAACCTAAATTTCTCTGCAATTACCAGCAGTTTTGGAGAAAAATGTGCCTCTAGGATTTTCACAATGTCACTAAGATTTTGTCTCTTGCTTATCAGGGTGCAGTAAGCTGCGCAATAAATTATAAGATTTAGGTCCTACAACACTTAAGAAAATGGTCACCTTCTTTGCATCTGTAATTTTATTTGCAATAACTAAAAGATGAAAGCACTCAGTATATGAGTTCCAATACTCTAGAGTCTCATCAAAAGATCCCAGGGGCCCCGTAAATGTAGCCATTGCTGCCCCTCTTTTTCTTTTTTCCTTTCTTTCTCTTGTCTTTTAGTGCCTTTTATTCATATGTGTTGGGGTAGTTCACACACAATTGCTGGTGATTTCCATGCACTAGCACTACTTTTTTTCTGTCTGCTTCATTTCGGTTAGAACAAAGCAGAGCCTGTTTTAGTTTCATTTTGAACCATCAATTTAAACAGCCCAGGCCCCAAAACAGCACAGAGTGATGCAGCACAGGGAGTGTCTTTATTGAACTAACACTAAAACTAGCCAGGACTGGCTTAGCTATTCCCTAATAGTCTAACTCGATTGCAATGGCAACAAGCTAAGCTCTGTTGCTATGGCAACCTAGGCAATTAGACAAGACATAAAATACACAACACTGTGCATAGCAAAAGTGTGCCCACATAAGACATTAGATCTTCAAAAATCTTGGTTTGAATTAATTCAGTGGTTGTACATGAAATTGTTTATATAAAAATGAGAGGTTCACTGCAATCTGTCAATAGCTTATATTTATCTGCACCATGAAAAGGCTGAGATTTGGCCCAAGCATACAGAAAGGTTAAATCCAAAGTATTTCCATCAATTTTAGCTTTTTTTATAACCAGTTTTGCTCTGTCTGGATAAAAATCTCTTTTCCTCTTGTAATCAGTAGTAAAGCAATTCTCTCAAATAACCAGCAAGCATGTCAGCTGCTAGAAAAAAGGAAGGTTGCTGCACAGCATGTGCATCACAATAGTTTCAGTTTCAATTAGTTTTGATCACAAATTGTCAGATATATTTTTACAAGATTGCAAGTGTAAAGTTTCCTGCCTGTCTAACAACAATTTTGAGTCAGTGGAATAAATGTCACATCTGCAAAGAGAAGCCATTATCTACTAAGAGTACATCATCATTCCTTTTACTCTACTGAAGATGCAATCAGCATCTTGTATTCAGTGTTACAGAGGCCTGTGTCTGAAAAGTGGCAGCAGACATTCGTAAGTTAAAGTACAGATCAGGAAAAGTAACAAGAGGATAATACTTTGGTTTCATCATCATAGCTGTCTGTCAGCAAGGAATACACAAGATTTGTTACTTTCCCGCGTTGAAGTTTGGCACCATATTCTTATGATGCCATCCAACAACCACTGACACCAATAGGAGTCTTGCCATTGGTTTCAGTGGGAATTGGATCAGACTTTTGGTGCTTTACTAATAAATAGATGATTATGATCAACAGGAAGATGATGATCTCAGAAGAGTTCAACAACAAAAGAGTTCAATCTCCTCACTGAAGACAATTCAATACAACATTGTTAGCAACACTAAATTCCTTGGTGCAACCATAAAATTCCTTCTCCTCAGTGAGATGTCTTTCAAAACCTAGACAAGATGAAAAAAGTCTTTGAGCAGACATCTATAATTTGACAAGGTTGTTGTTTTTGACAGGGATTGTGGTGGTGGGGGGGAAGTTGTTCGGTTGGGTTTAGTTTTCTTTGGTTGTTTTTTGGTTGTTTTTCATTTCTACATGTGTTTTTTTCTAGTTAAGGGACTCATGCTATTAGAACATACATCACTGGTACACCACCTGCACTAACTGGAGAACAGATCTAAATTATTCATGACATAACTTATTCAGTGAATTTTCACTCTGTTCATAAAATGCCCATCAAAGGATGACTATTTTCTTACATTTTTGTTTTTCAGAACATTTCCCCAAAAGATTTTCTGAATAGTTTTTGGCCAGTAGCTCATTTGGGAATAGTATGAGTATTCAATTTTTGAAACTTAAGTTGTTTTGATTAGACACATAGAACCTGATTTAGGAAGGCATCCATGTTCTGGAAGGAAGCTTAACTTCAAGCATATGCTTAAGTCCCAAAGAAACAAATAAGCCTTAAGTATGTGCTCCAGTGCTTTCCTGAATCAAGGTCATAGACCATATGGCATATTTGTGATACACAGGTCCTGACATAACTGTGAAAAAAATGGAACTGGATAAAATGTTTCTGACTTGCAATTTTGCAATAAAAATGTTCATCAAAATTTAGAAATTTGATAAAAAATAGAAAAAAAAAAACTTTAGAGGGTTTGTTTTCCTGTTTATACACCAACCACCAGTTAACATTACATTTTAAAAGTTTGGTGAATTTGTCAAAGTTTTAAATTTCAGCCAAAAAAGCTTCAATGAATGAAAAGCCAAGGGAAAAAAAATGTTGAAATCATTTTTGTGATTTCCTTTATTTTTTCCTCCAGTGGCTTTACTCAGCAGTCTGTTTTGTGTCTGAACAGCGCCTGGTGCAGTGGTGGTCCTGGTTCATAACTACAGCTTCTAGGTGTTATGATGGTATAGATAATAATAAGGACGTCAGTAGACTAGTAGAAGGCCCCAAATAGCACCAGGTTTCATATCACTAGTGAGAGGAAATGCTCACAGCTGCTATTCAGCATTTCTCAATAGTTTTGGCTATGTAACAATCTACTGAAGGGATTTATTTTCCTCAAAGGCTTACTGCACTGGTGAAACAAAGATTATGAGAACACACAACCAGCTTTTAAAGCATGGAGCATTATGACAATGAATTGTTACAAGGGACTCCAGCACAACACTGGCAACCTCCATGCATTTTAACTCACATATTTTCAGAAGTATCCAAAAATATACAATACATGCCAACTGATCTGACACAGACAAAAAAAGTAGCACGTGCAACCTTTGTATCCCTTGCTGCAGGCTGCTAGAAGTGGTAGTTGTATTTGAAAATGATTGGCATAACACGTAATGCACAATGAGGTACACATAATCTTTTGTTTGACAGCTATTCCACTTGTCAGCTTGGAGGTGTAGAATATCACCATCACCTTGTTTAAACAGACACTCTTTTATATTGCTCTGCATGAACTCATACGTCATGGGACTGCACGCGTCAAAGTATCTCAGGTAAATACAAAGACAAAAGAAATACGAGTAGATCTGTAGCACCAGTTTTTCAGCTCGTGTCAAGTAAGGCATCTCTATTGGCTTCAATGGAGCTTTGCTGATTTATACCAGCTGAAGATCTGTCCTGTAATCTATGAATAAATTGTTTTTAATTGTATGTATAGTAGAATAAATAAAACAGGGAGTGTAGAGAAAAGTATATAGCACAGACCTGTGGATTTGTATGTTTTTTGGGGGCTACATGTATCTGCTTATCAGGAGCAATGATTGCGCCTGGATTTACCCATACAATTTTGGAGTGGTTGCCACCTCACCTTCTTACCTGATTAGCTGTTTTCCTGAAAATAGTTACCTGGGGTGGCACCACATATTATTACAACATGATGTCACGTCGCTGCTCTGGTTTAAAGAAGAGTTGCCTCCCTTGAACTCTATAATGCCATCTTAACTGTCCACATACACATTGCACGTAGAACCTTGAACAGAGAGGATAGGAAGTGTGAAGAGAGCATATGTAAGCTGATGGGGCAGTTTCCCCTGTCAGGCTTCAGGCATCAGTTTTAGGGCTTGTTTTAGTTGTCTACAGAACAATCCCAAGACAAAAAACAAATAAATTGAAAAGCAGTGATAATTAATTCCCCTATGCAGTTCCTGCTTTAACCAGACAGGACAGAAGAGAAAAAACCCTTCTAGCTCTTCCTCAGTCAATGCTTAATTTGTGCCAGGGCTGAGCTCTGGTATCATTAGGCATGTCAGTTCATAGCTCCAGCATTTCTGGGCTTGCTGCATTGGGGCTTGCTTGAGCCCCAGCACCTCTTTCATTACAAATTAAGCACTGGTCTTAGTCCCCTTTGCCCCAGCTTCTCCTTCATTTTATACTCTACCTCAAGCATTTGCATGAGGGGCAGGGACCTGTTAACTTTTGTAAACAGTACCCTTGACTTGTCACCGTGGTCCAGAGCCACGAAAGGACCTAGGCACATAAATCCCAGATTTAGGTGCCTAAATTCCCATTTTAGGGACCTTGCAATATGACTGCTGTCTAACCCTGTAAGCATTTAAACTCACTAGGTGCCTACATGTTCACTATAAAAATCTCCTAGGCACCTATGTTTCTGCCTCTAAGCATGTGCTGCCTCAGTCTAAGTGTTTGGATGCCTAAACCAGGTGAAGATAGGTGGGGGAACACTTATCTCATCTATGAGGCCTGATCCGATAGGCTCAAATCACTCCCACGGGATCAGGAGCCAGTGAAAATCCATCCATTTGGAGGAGGTGGAGGTGGTACCACCACTGCCTCCTATATAAAAGTTAGCTCAATGGGTAGTATACTCACATGGGATGTGAGAAACCCAGGTTCAATTCCCTCCTCTACCACTTAGATAAAAGAATTTGAACAGTGGTCTCCCACTTCTCAAGAGACTGCCCTAACCAGCTATAGAGTCTGTCTCTCTCTCTAGCCTAATGGCTGATTGAGTATTGATCCAAAGTGGAACAGATTCAACAGGAAAGATTGAAGGACCCCTACCTCAGAATATCCCATAATTCAGATCAAGCACTCACCTGAGCTGTGTGGAAAATCCCTGTTCAAATCCTTCCCTTCTCTGCCTGATGAGGAGGAATTGATGCCAGGTGAGTTGTTTAATCAGTGGGCTAAAAGTTATAAAGGAGGTGGGCAGCACCTCCTAATACAATGTTTCTTGCTAGAACAGTTTAGGCAAGCCTGCCCATGTCCCAGAATCCAAATAGTAGTAATCCAAGACAGTGGGTTACAAGCAGCACCTTCCTGCAGCCTGGATTTAAGTACCTAAATCCCTGAAAGGGATGGGTTTAGGACTCACCCCTCTCATCAACATCTGCATTAGCTAGTTCATGTGGCTCCCTTCCTAGTGTGCTGGATTCTGTGGATCCCATTTTGAAGCAAATATCTTTCCCCATTTATTGTACAGAAAGCCTAGGCACCTAACCCACTGTTTGTGAATTGCAGTGATTTTCAAGGTGCCTAAAACTTAGGCCTTGAAACACCTAACTTTCTTCATGGATCCTGGACAGTGTTCTTAACTATTCTGTGTTCTCATGTCTCACAATGTAACATTTTTTACTTTTTTTTTTTAAACTAAGAACCTGCTATAAAAATCTCTCTTTCCTTTTTTTCTGCTAGGAAGATCAAATAAGAGCAGGGATTTAAAGTAAACCTCATCCATGGTTCAGGACAAGTAGTTGGTGGCAAATGTGAGAATCAGACTGCAATGTAATTATTAATAATCAACATCAACAGTTATTCATACAGGCACGTCTCTGTGTTGTGAGAATTACTTCTTGAATAATAATCCTATCTAATAATATCATAGAAATAAATGAATAACAATGTAGGGCTGTTTGTGGATAATCTGCAAGGTTTTATCTAATAAATAATTCCCTGCAAATAGTCTATCTAGGTCTAGTGGTTAATTTTCAGGCACATGCAAGGGCCCAATCCTGCAGTCCCTGCTCAGGCCAAACTCACATTGACTTCAAAGAGTTTTGCCTGCATTGGGGACATTAAAATCGGGATCCAAAATTCAGAAGCAGATTGCATCCTTAAATTGCCTTTGTATTATAAATTAATATACTAAACTATCACCCCTTTTTTAATTAGTAAGCTTCTCAGCAACTGTTTATTTCACATTATTGTTTTCCTTGACAAGGATTACATCAGGGCAGGAACCACTTATAGGATGAATTTTCAAAGTGGTGTGGAGGTTTTAGTCATGTGGGCTCCCATTGACTGTAATGTCCGACACATTGCTAAAACCACGCATATACCCCCAGAAAATGCACCCCAGAATGCTTTTGGTCTTTATGGTACCTGTAGTCTGCAGAAAGGAAATCTCATAATGAGGATAGATGAATTATATGTCTGATATGTGTAATAAAAGCTGATGAAAATGCAATGTTTCATTATCATCATTTGGAATAATTTTGGACATATTTTTCATGATAAGCAACTATTGGTACATACTGAGATATTACATAAAGAATGTATTGTTAGGGAAGGAAAGACGTGTTAAAGAAACTAATAAATTGTGTTAGTTTACTGAATATACACTAACTAATATTAGAAAAAATAATATTATATATAATACTATAAGAAACGATAAAGGAATTTTTGCTTGTATTTGCAAAATACAGATTTTTGGATTTTGCTGAAAGAGTTTGTAAATCAGAAATCTAGTCTGTGTGTCTTATCTGTAAATCCTTGGCCAGTGTAAATAGCAGAGGAAAGCAGAGTGTCACGAGAAAATTCTTAGCTTCAGGTGCACCTCTTTCCCCCAACAGGACATGCTAACAAGCAACCAAAGGCCACAAAAACAAACCAGTAAGAAGAATAACAATTATTGTAAAATGAGAACTGGATGGAGCCAGTGGGGTTGACAGAAGAAGACAGATAAAAGTAAGTATTAGAAGATAAGCAAAAATGTATTAGTTTAGGTTAGTTATTGTGATTTATACTTTAGAATGTTTATAAGTTAACTTTGTCTGTTTAAAATATGGAACGAGATAAAAGATAGATGATTAATACTAACAGTGGAGAAGACACAGGGCAAATACAACAGAGAGCAGAAATCTGAAGTCACCCTGTCCCCAGGAGAGATTTCTTGATCAAATTACTTTTCTTGCCTTATGTTTTTGCACATATATGTAATTCATAGATGATAGTATCATTGTCTTAAAACGTACATAATAAAAGCTAAAAGAAACTCTTTAACCCTAAATTAAATTAGGTCTCATTTGTCACCCACAGATTACTTTGGGATTAAGGCACTTCACTGGGATATAGGAATCCTGGGTTCTGTTCCCAGCTTTGACACAGACTTCCTGTGTGACTTTGGGCAAGTCCTTTATTCCAGTGGGAGTTTAGGTGACTAACCTGCTTAGGTGCATTTGAAAGTCCAGCTAGGCCTCTGTCTGTATCTTTAGGCACCTAAATGCTAAAGAAAATCTGACCCATAATTTCACTATGCCTCAGTTTTTTATCTGTAAAAAGATACTGATTGCACTTCCTGACTTTGTGGATGTTATGGGGATAAATCCATAAATACCAGAGAGGTTCTCAGGTACTACAGTGATGAAAGCCATATAAGTACTTAATTAGATTAGAGAGTTGCAGTGTCATTAACTAAGCAAATGAATAGGGACACAGTCCAGTTATTTTCAAATGATAAAATAGTGGTGCTTCGTGTTGCTAGCCCATTATTATAGCTCCTTTAAATGATAAAATACTGTATGTCTTAAAAATCAATGCCAGGTTAAAAGAAGAATAAAAGTATTAGTACCTGTGAAATACTGCAGTGCAATCTTATTGTGTACATGATTGGTTTTGACAGTTCTGTGGGTTCAGGAGAAAAGCCTGAAACTGTCTTTCACTGATAAATGTCTTTGTTGTTAGACACAATATGCAATGACTGAACAAAAGCAGAAATAGCTGGCAAGTTCTTTTCCCCCAGAACTACAAGAAGTGGACCTGAGCTTTATGTAAGATGTTGCCACTGCAAAATATTTTTAAAATTTCCTGATTAAGATCTTTAAATCAACTGATTGGAACTCTCAAATCGATCAATCAATCAATAAAAAGTCCTACCAAAGTAGTAAAGGTCAAGCTCTAGAGCAGGCATTAGCAACCTTTGTAGTTCAAATCATTTTAATGCTCTCACAAACAAGAGAATGGCCCAAACACAGCGGTGATGGAACAATTTTTATAGTAGAGGTGCAGAGAGCCATTGAACCAAATTATAAATCCTGTATATAATGGAATCCACTTGAAGATTGGGTGTGTGGCAACACTCCCAGTTCCAGCACCTATGCTCAAACACGCCTGGATATTAGAGAAAGCTTGGATATCAATGTAGATTCAGTCTTCACTGGATAATCTCTATATCTGTAGTGGGCCAGATCTGCATGGCTTTGAATTTTGATGCAGTTCAAATTCGGATCTGAGATTTGCAGTTTAGGCCTATATTTAATCCCAAACAGAAGCTGTAGTCTTCTCTGTATTTCTTTCTCCTTTTTTCCTGTCCTTTGAATTCTCTACCATGTCTATTTCGATTGGTTTCCTTTTTCTCCTGCTTTCTCCAGATGGCTCTTTATTCAATCATTGTTTTTATCCAGATGTCCTGCTTATATGTGATGTGTGCACATGTACTATAGAGTAGAATTTGGTCCGTATTTATTAAAGGTGCATGTTTACAAAAAAAGGATAATTGCCTGCTGGAGTCAAGAGCAATTTTTTCCCCTTGTACACAAACTTGCACCATTATCTGGGTGAACTGTTGTGGGAGATTGGGATAGGCAGAATTTCTACTTGCTATAATCCCTCAGGCATAGACTAATGTGAGAAACAGGCTAGACTAAATAGGCTAGTGCCATACACCATTTTTTCCCCCTGTAAAGGGTGGGGAAAAAATCAGTATACACAACATAAACACAGGGGAAAAAAGGTCTATTTTAATGCTGGTGTTACAGTGTGACTATAAAAGAGATCCAGTTATTCGGTGTGTGATTGTCCATTGTTCTTAACAAGGCCTTCTCAATGAAAACAATTGGCATCATTGGGACAAAAGGGCTGCAAGATCAGATCCTAAATCATTTGTTTTATTATTGTAAATCCTCTATGCGCATGGGTGGAAAGTTAAAATATGCTCTTCTTACAGATGGAAAATCAGAAAGAGTAATATTGTCAGTCTAAGGATCTGATTGAAACTATTTGCATTGGCTTACAAATACTAAATTAAGCTTTGACAAAGATATCTTCAAAAAAAAAATTTAAAAATCATGCAGTATGATGAAAACATTTCACATGAAAGAATGCCTATGAGGACCATAGGGAATCAAGCATATGTTGCTGTACTACAAAGAGAGAAAAAAAATTCTATTCACAACTACTATATAATTCATCTTTACCAAATAGAAAAACATAATCTGCAGTTGTTTATTTTTTCAACTAAGACAATAATGCTGATTTCATGCATATTGTTCACTTTGTAAATTTACAAAACATTCCAGTTAAAAGCTACAACACTACACAACTAACACCCACACTAGAAGCAAAGACTGTAGAAAAAAAAAGTATTGTTCAAAATATCTAAAAGAATAACCAGTGCTTTTAATAAATAAAAGAGAAGAAAGAGGATTAATAAATTGGAGTATTATTATTCAATTGTTTAATGTTCCATTATTAGCAAATGAACAGCTTTCTGCTGGCAAAAGATAACTAATGTGATCTTTGATACACAACTCAGTGGCAGGCATTAAAATGACTCCATAAAATAAAAAACAAACAAACAAACAAACCACTATATTCTCTCAATATAGTCTGAGATGCTGAAAAGAGAACAACGTTCCCATAACTGATGAACAGAAAAAATTGGAGAAGCATTAATCATCTGCAAATAAAAAAAAAAGATATACATGATTTGTGTGTATGAAATGTTCCCTGTCTTGGTCTCACGTTAGATGTGAATTTGTTGATACATCTGTTGACTCTATCACAGTACAGGCTGCCACTTGCTGTTACCAGAGGGCTTGGTATTTTTGAGATGAAGGCTTTTGGACATGGAATTCTTCCAACATAAAACAGTTTGAATCTTACCATCTTTAAATCTTGATCTAAAACAATCATTTTGCCCAAGCCTCCCTTCAATAAAGCTGGCAGCAAAGTAGCTGTTTGTATAGGAGATAAACTACAAGTACATTCTCCCTTTGACATGAAGCATAAGCGAAGGAGGGGTGTTTGGTATTTTGGTGTATTATTCATATGGTAATTCAACTGTAATATGCTAGCCATTTTGGAAAAAAAAAAAAAAAAATCAGCAGGCCCAGATAATTGTACCCAAGAGTCCTAGAAGAGCTTGCTGAGGTGATCGCTGGTCTGCTGATGCTCATTTCTAATAAACCTTAGAATGCCAGGAAAATTCCAGAACACTGAGAGAGTGTTGCTATTGTAGCAATATTAAAAAAGGGCAAACAGAATGACCAGGGTAACTAAAGCCCAGTTAGCCTGACATCAATCTTGGAAAAAATAATGGAAAAATCTGATTCAAGATTTAATTAATAAAGAATTAAAATGATAGAAATATAACTAAGAACAGTCAACATTGTTTTATGGAAAATATGTTTTGTCAGACAAACCAGATTTATTTTTGGAGAAGGTTGCAAGTTTGGTTGATAGAGATAGCTGTGTAGATGTACTTAAACTTTCCCAAAGTGTTTGACTTAGTACAACATGACATTCTGATTAAAAATTATCACTATGCACTATCAATAAGTCACACATTAAATGAGTTAAGAACTGTCTAGCTAACAGAACAACAGCAAAAGAGTAATCAATGGGGAAGCATCATTGAATGGGTTGTTTTGAATAGGGTTCTGTAGGGATCATTACTAGGCCTGACACTATTCAACAGTATTAATTATCTGGAAATAACTATAAAATCACTGCTGCTAAAATTTCTGTATAATGCAAAGCTTGAAGGAATGGTAAATAATGACAGGGTAGCCATATAGAGCAATAAGGATCTCTTGATGAACTGGGGCCCTTCAAAAATGTGTTTCAGTACAGACAAATGCAAAGTCATACATCTAGGAACAAGTTATGCAGGCAGTATCCACAGAATTGAGGAAAGTATTCTGGAAATCTGTAATTCTGAAAAGGATCTAGGAATCAGAGTCATAGAGTTTAAGCAAGAAGGGACCATCAGATCATCTAGTTTGGCCACTTGTATATCTCAGGCTTCTAAAGCCATCCAGCACCACAAACAAGCCAACAACCAAAATCAGGCCAAAATATTACAGTACTCAGGAGACAAAAGTATTATATACCACAGGCAGAGAATAGGAGGGACAGAGGTGCACCAGTGCCCAAGGCCCCTGCATTGTCAGGTAATTGATTTAGTGAGATATACCCAGATGATCCTAGCAAGTGACCCAGGATCAACTCTGCAGAGGAAGGCAAAAGCCCCCCAATGTCACTGCCAATTTGACCTTGGCAGAATTTCCTTCTGGCTCACAAATATGATGCTCAGATAGACCCTGAGCAGGTTTTTGCTATAATCAGGAGACTTATCAATTGGAATTGACAGAGGAGAAGAAAGACCTGGGCGTTTTGGTTGATCACAGGATGACTATGAGCCATCATTGTGATGCAGCCATAAAAAAGACTAATGGAGTCCTAGGATGCATCAGGTGAACTATTTCCAGTAGAGAAAGGGAACTGATAGTACCATTATACAAGGCCTTGGTGAGACCTCATCTGGAACACTGTGTGCAATTCTGGTCTCCCGTGTTTAAAAAAGATGAATTCAAACTGGAATAGGTTCAGAGAATGACTAGGAGGATGATCTGAGGAATGGAAAACCAACCTTATGAGAGGAGCCTCAAAAACCTTAGCTTATTTAACCTAACCAAAAGAAAGTGAAGAGGAGATATGATTCCTTTCTATAAATACATCATAAAGGATAAATCCTGGGGGGAGAGGAGTTATTTAAATTAAGTGCCAATGTGACACAAGAACAAATGGATATAAACTGGTCATCGACAAGTTTACACTAACCATTAGAGGAGTGAAGTTTTGGAACAGCCTTCCAAGGAGAGCAGTGGGGGCAAAAAACCTAACTGGCTTAAAGACTAAGCTTGATAAGTTTATGGAGGGAATAGTATGATGGGACTGCCTACAATGGCATGTGGCCAATCAGTGTTGGCCAGTAGGAAAAATCCCCTGTGGACGGAGACAGGAAACTAGATGGAAAGAGTTGTGAGTTACTACAGAGCATTCATTCCAGATATCTACCTGGTTGCTTTTGCCCACATGCTCAGGCTCTAACTAATCACCATACTTGGGGTCGGGAAAGAATTTTTCCCTGGGTCAGATTAGCAGAGACCCTGGGACTTTTTTGCCTTCCTCTGGAGCAGGTGGCATTGGGTCTCTTGCAGGTTTAAATTAGTGTAAATAGTGAATTCTCTATAACCTGAAGTTTTTAACCATGATTTGAGAACTTCAGTATCTCAGCCAGAGGTTAGGGGTCTATTTCAGGAGTGGGCGAGTGAGGTTCCGTGGCCAGTAATGTGCAGGAAGTCAGACTAAATGATCATGATGGTCCCTTCTGACCTTAAAGTCTATGAGTCTTTGTTAGCAAAACATCCCAATCAAGCACCTGAGAAAGAATTCTCTGTGCCACCTCAGAGCATTGTCCCACCCTATCAAGTGTCTCATATTCAGCTGTGGCCATCTCTGATGTTTCAGAAGGAGACAAAAATAAGAACAAAAACCACCATGCCAGAATACATTGGAGAAAATAATTTCCTTCCTGACCACATATAGGTGACCAGCAGAAGTACTGAAGCATGAGATTTTAGGAACATAAGACATGAACCAGAAGGGACCCCAGGACTGCCATGTCCAGTATTCCACCATCAAGGGCAGCACTATCATACAATACCACTTATATTTATCAAGAAGTCTCTTTATCAAGCTGTCTCTTAAAAATAATTTGGTTGTTTCCTCTTCCTCCCTTCCCCCCAATCTTACCAGGAGGCTGTTAAAGAACCTCACTCTTCTGATGGTAAGAAAACTTCTAATTTTCAGCCTAAATTTATTCATGCTAGATTATACACATTTGTTCTTGGGTTAACATTGTTCTTTAGCTTAAATAGCTCTCACTCTCCCTTGTATTTACTCCCACCCCGATATATTTACAGAGAGAAATCATATCCCTATTCAGTCTTTCTTTTGCTAAGCTAAACAAGTGAAGTTCTTTTAGTCACCTCTCATAAAACATTGTCTCCATTCCCCTGATCATTGTAGTAGCTGTACTCTGCATCTTATTGGGATTCCCTCTGAGACCTTTTCCACTGGGCCTATCCAAAACACTTCTTCCATTTTTCTAGGATCCAAAAACCCACTCAGACTCCAGCTCATCACTCAGGTAACTTTATGAGGCATGTAACAGCTTTCTACTCAAGATAGCCAGGCCCAGAAGTGGTGAATTTAGGTACAGGATGATATCACTACTCCAAGCCATATCACACACTTTACACAGTTTGTATACATGTGTCCAAGCTACTAACATCTATGCTTCATTAATCTAATTTGCTTGGACATTGTACAGATTATATAAGGACAAATTATTCTGCAGATTGTTTAAGGATCAATTGCTTATGTCTTCACCTTATCTACATTTTAAGCTTATTAGTTTAGTGTGTTCCCAGTTATCTCAATTAGCCCCAAAACACCCCTCCAGCACACAGCCTGTCACAACTTTGTTCACAGTTTAACATTGCACTCATATCAAGCTATATACAATTTTACTCATACCTAGCAAAATCTATACCTACATGTCTGTTCTAGTTTGAACTCATTTGTCTTGAACTTGGTGATCAGAACTGTATACAACATTGCAGATGAGATTTTTACCAATGCGTTGTAAAATAGCATTAATGCATCCCTGTCTCTACTGGAAATACCTCCCCTGCTATATCCTAGGATCAGAATTGCCTTTTTTGCAACTATAGCACATTAGTTGCTTATAGCCATCCTATCATCAATAAGCACACCTAAGTCTCTGTTCTCCTCTGTCACATTCAACTGATGAGGCCCCAATTTATGAATCAAGTAGAGTAAGAACCTGAACCTGGGCTTCCCATATGCCAGGTGAGGGCCCTAATCACTGGGCTATTGGCTATTCTAGTATCAGTCTCATTTTCATGAAAAAAGCCTCAAAATGTCTCAGTTGCAATCTGAGGCAGAATGGGAAATTTTTTTGAAATCACAAATATTTTCCTGGGACAGAGAAATCATTTCTTGCCCAGCTCTAGCAGGTTGGTAATTTTATCTCTGTATACAGCACTGGTGAGACAGATACTGGAATACTGCATACAGTTCCAGTGTCCACATTTTTAAACGGATGTTGAAAGACTGGAGAAGCAGGTGAAAAGAGTCTCCAGACTGTATCAATGGCTGAGCAAAATGCCTTACAGTGAGAAAGTTAAAGGGCTCAAAACATTAACAGGTGGGTTGATTACACTGAGCAAGTACTTTCATAGGGAGAAAATACTGGGTACTAAAGGGCTCTTTAATCTAGCAACAGCAAGGACAATAAACAACAGTGGCTAGAAGCTGAAGCCACCTGGATTTAAACTGGCAATAAAGCACACATTTTTAATAGTGAGGTTAATCAACCATTTGAGCAAACTACCAAAAGAAATGGTGGATTCTTCTGGAGTCTTCAAATCCAAACCTTTCTTAAAAATATATTTTAATCAAACACGTTATTGGACACTGTGACCATGATCACTGGTGGGGCCACACTGAGAATATTTAATCAGGGCAACCGGCAAAGAATAGGGCAAACAATTCCCAACATTGATGGTTTACTCTAGTAATTAGATTCACCAAGCCAATAACAAAACAGCTTCTGTAATACCTTACTGATTACCAAGATGCTAAAATACAGTTCCCTTTAAGCAATCCAGCCTTTGGCTACCACCCAGATAGCCAAGTCTAGTGGTGAGAATTACTTAAAATCTTATTCACCATACATAAATTTCTACCAATCTCAAGAGATTGGACACATTATCCTCCAGGTCAATGAATATTACTGATCTTACCCAAATACACACTTTCAGTAAATTTTTATTAACTAATCTGAGATTTATTTAAAAAAAGAAAAGAAAGGATACTGTGGTTGAAAGATCATTATACATACAGATGTGAAGAAAATTCTTAAGTCAGTTTCATAGCAGAGATGGTAAGCTGCTGATTTGTAAAAGTCCTTCTAGAATTAATTCAATAGGCAGTCCGTGGATAGAGTTTGTTCATATTCTTCTGTCAGAATTTGCAGGGATAATGCAGAGTCAAACTGAGGACCTCTGTCCTTAAGGCTTGAACTTGCCTGGACAAAATTTAAGCAGATCTGAGATCAGGACAGAGACCTTTCTTATCATTCCCAAGCAGGCTGAGAAGCCTGGTCACAACAGAACCTCAACCTGAGGAAGAATAGGTAATAATCATTGTTGCTTCCAAGTAAATCTCTATTCCTAGGCATACACAAGTAGCTAGTTGCATTGATGAGCATAAGTCAATTAGCTTCATAGGTAATTTATTACAAACTTCAAAGAGAAATAAAGGCAATGATATTATTAAACTACAAGTATGATGTAAATATGAATATCCCTGAATCAATAGGATATAGTAATGAAACATTACATACAGGAACCAAAGTTTAGCATCCACAAGCTAATTAGATCACATTACCTATTTCTTGTTAGAAGGTTAAAAAACAATCAAATACTATTAGTACCTATTCTTAATACTCTAACAATACAGATTTACATTTTAGAGAATTTAGTCTACTGAACATGGCTTTGATAACTATCCACAAGAAATGGCCTTGTTTACCATTTCAGTATTTCTCTAATATGTCCTTAAAGATTGATTTTAGGTCATCCAGCTTGCTGGCTGTTTAACCCTCACTGGCTCAGTGTCACAGACTCAACATAGGGGTAACAGAGAAATTTACAGGCCTGTGATGTACAGGAGGTCAGACTAGATGATCTAATGGTCTCTCTTGGCCTTAAACTCCATGAATCTTGTTAGAAATGCACAGAAAGCTGAATAAAGAGAAGAACTGAGCATAACACCAATGTTGAAAGTGTGGGTGAGTAAGGATGGTGGAGTCATTAAGAATGATGGAAAAGAAGAGAGTTCAAACTGGGAGCCAAGCTGGGATTCTGAACAATTTTCACCCCACATATCCTTTGGATGTATTAGGATCTGGGGTTTGGGATTTGTCCCATCTCTGTTAACAAGAAACATTAAGAAGAGGTTTGCTTGCAATTTATTTTGGCATTAGAGATCAGTTTATTTATAAGAAATTAAATGGAATGGAAAGCTGTTGCTAACCAAGTAAGAAATGCATCTACACATATTTCCTCTCTTCATGGAAATGTGAATGTATTGATTTATTTCGGAAAGGCAGAAACAGGCAGTATTTAGATATGCAATCCTATTACAAGATATAAAAAAACCTGAAGTCAAAACTGGGTGGGGGGGAAAGAGACATGTTACTGAAATTAAATGACTTGACATGTCAGGACAATAAGAATTTATCCCATTGTGAGTACATTGGAAGTACATTGTTTAGAATAATTCAGTTTGTTTAGATCTGTGCTGACTTCAGCAGAAGAAAAAGATTTAAAAATGGAAATTAGCAGTTTGAGTGGAAAGGAGATGAGCATGAAAAGGAAATAAATTATCCAAATCAGAAAAAGAATTAGGAAAATAAGCAGTTAATGATTTGCAATCTGTACAAAATTAGTACTGCTAGTGTCACCTAATGGAAAGACTAATACAGGAAGAGAAATAGAAGTAGTAAATAAATGACTTCCAGATATTCCTCATCTTGCTCAAAATTAGGTCTGTGAGGTGTAGTCTCCCTTCAATCTGCATACATAGCTCCCCATTAGTGGTAATTGGAGAGAAATGTTCACCGTGGGAAAATATACTTTTAAATGAATAAGAAGTGTCTGCACTTTTAAGAGTGACTGAGAGCAGGCAGCCTGTCTCTCTTGTGTATCAATGATTCCCACCCCCTAGTGGCACCCAGGCAGCATGGAGAAGGAAGACACCTGATTTCAATGCATAAGGAACAAAAGGCCAACCATGTGTGGTAAATGAGTGGATTGGGACAAGAGTTTGATGATATTGGGACTGGGATTTGAAGTGGGGATATCGGGGCTGTTTGGACAAGGAGCCTGGGAGCTAGAAGTGGGGAAGATTGGACTTGGACCTGATGAAACAAATGGAGAGGACTGAGGGCTTGTAGTCTGATGTAGGAAAACACTGAGATCAGATGAGGAGCGAGGGAGGCTGAACAGGGATACTGGGACTAGGAAACAGGAGGAAGGAAAAGGTTAAGGGGAAGGCAGACAGATCTGACAAGAACCTGGTGATGCGAAAGAAGAAGTGGGACAAAAAGAGTAGGGAGAGGTGATATTGGTGCAAGGAATCCAGGAAGGCATTACTACACAATCTTGATCCATTCCCCAGAGCAGGTCCAGCCTGTTCACTGAATGAGGTAGGGATCCTGTGAAAAAAAATAGTGTGTGATCATGTAATTAAAGACTGTATCATAATGCATATGCACAAAGGGGCTAAATTAATGTTGCAGAAGCAACCTTAATTCCGGCATTTTGTAACTTCCGAGTGCTTGACTTCGTAACCTTAACAATGTCATTTAAATGTAGTTTGTGTGTAATACTTTTGCATATTAAATATGGCATAGAGAAAATATAAATGAGAATTTTGGTTCTTAAGCAATCCTAAATGTGTATTTTGGTAAGGCCTATCTCTAGAAAATACATTATTTACATTGGCCTAACTATTAGTTCCATTTGCCTTTTCCTTGCCTTGGAAAGCTGCCTTTGAAGATGGCCTCTAACATAGGGAAATCCTCAGTTGTTGCAAAGCTGGTAGCCTCTTTTATAAAAGACATGTCAGGGGCAGGCTGGAGTGCATAGTTGTCTGCTAAATCCTGGCCAACTTTGTGGCTGACACTGGCATAATTTAGAGCAGGTCATATTGGCTGCCAGCTGTTCTATAATCAAGGCAGTGGAAAAGTAGTTAAGAAGCACCTTTTTCTCCATCCCCACCACCCAAATTTTCTCCTCATGTGCCCAGTGAAGACTCAGAGTAGTGGAGGATTGAGCCCAATATAGGGAAATTAATCTTGTTAGGGAAAAAAAAATCTTGTTCTCCTTTCACTTAAATATGGATCCTTAACGTTTCATTAATGGCTTTTTGTATTTAAGTTATATCATTTCAACAGATGCAACTATAGAACTTAAAGCAATTGCTAGGGGCAGCAGAGCTGCATGTAAAACAAATTTCTTTTCACCTTTTTTTCAGCAAAGATACATAGCATGGAATCTTAACAGTTCTTCATTCAACATGAGCATTGTCAAGAGATATTGAACAGTAGCAGCTTGTCCAAAGAATATACGCAAAGGCCATTTGTGGTGCTTTGAACCCTTTTTGCTTTGTCTCTGAATGTTTATTAAAGGGAAATATTTTAGAAGTTTGAATATTTGAGCTTTCTTTCCCCTGAAATGCAGCAGAGACAAGTTTCTAATTGTTTCCCTGAGTTTTTGTTTCTAATTCCTTTGTAGACTGGATTTTGGATATGAGGTTGTATGAGTACTGATTGATACTGCAGAACATCTTTATGCCTTTGTGTAAGTGTCATGGCTCCTATCTTGGGGATAGAACCAAGGACCTCCAGAACAAGAAGCATAAACTGCTACAGTTTGAGCTAAAAAGAGTCCAGCCTGTGTAGATGGGGCTGCAAAAATCAATGTCTTTTGCAGATCTGTGTAGAAAGGGACCTATAGTACACATGCCCCAGTGAGGTACATAAACAGAACAAATTTTGTAATCTCAAGTAACTGATAAATTTGTTTTTGATGATATAAACAATTTGAGCAGAAGTTCAAATAAGACCATCACGGTATCTGAGGGAGACGTAATTCATAATGTTTTTTTCTTTTTAATTGCAGAAGGAATATAGGAGATTATCATTAACCAGATGCAATAAGACGGAACAGAATTCTCCTCTCTCATGGGACTTCATCAGTAATGTTCAGATACATAGTTCAGAGATTATGTTCATGTTCTTAAAAGGACCTCAGCAGGTCTGCATTCACAAAATTGTTTCAGAAACTCACATGACATATTGCAGCATGTTTATTATTTAAAAAGCACTTGATGCAAAAGTAACAAAAATCAGCATAAAATAAATATGTTGATAGCTAGTGGTACCCAGTAAAAACAACAAGCAGAAAGATAAAAATGATCAGGGCAAATCATGTGGAAAAGATGAGCAAGATTATGAGCTGAGATTTAAAGTGATAGGATCAGGCAAATAAAGGAACAATGTTCCAAAAATTTAGGGTTAGAAGGGGACAAAAATTATGAGAAGATCCTCAACTGGTGCAAAAACAGCATAGCTATATGGTTCTGGCCCATACTATTTAGAAGCAACAATAGAGGGAGGGATTATGGTAAGATTGTGAGCAGATGACAGAGTGGAGGAAACGGGAAGGTAAAATGGATGAGTTTCGACAACATTATGACACAGAGGCCCATTGGTGCCAGCCAGCAAAGAGTTCAGTGTTCTATCTGCAACTCCTATCAGGCCTGACAAATTTGTTACACCCAACACACTTATCGAAAAAGTGTCTTGCAAGGTATCCAATGAAAGCTGATGAACGCTGGTCATTAATATTGTCGGGAGTTGTGAATATACTCTGAAATTATGCTTTAAAGCCTTAACAAAGCAAAGTCAACAAACTAGTTCTCTGTCAGACAAAGCAAGTCTATTCATTTATCCCTCTCTCTCTCTGATGAAAATTAAGCATTATAAAGCCAACACAAAGGAAGCCCTATTGCAAATGAAGTCAACAGGGAACAAAACAGGTTCACCAGTGGCTGTGAAACCAATGAAAGAGAAGCACATTGGACAACAAGCAAGAGGGGAGAAGAGTCTTCTATGGGAGTGCACTTCAAAAGGGGCATTTCAAAGGTTTACTGCTATGTAAGAAGACTAAAAAAGGACCCCTTCCTGATACATTAATGAGGGGACAAAAGGAACTGTGCTTTTTGCATCTATAAATGGTAGATCCCAGCAATGTGAGCTGGTGATACTGGGAAAGATTGCTTTAGGTGCAAAATTACTTTAGACAAGGATTTTAGCCTATTAAAATTAAGTTTAGACTAATAAGCATTTTATCCTTTTTTAAAACACATCTTGTTATCCTTGTTCACTATGTCTTAAATCTTAATTTTAGTAAATAAACATTTGTTTTCAGTACAAGTAGGTTCCAATACTGTATTGTTACAGAGGACCTGACTCTGTGTTGTACCAGTTAAGCTGTGTGCACACTCTCTCTTCAGAGCCAGCTTACCTGGTTAGTTCTGTGAGTGTCCAGTGACAGGGGTTGGATACTAAAGAGAGGGACCCTGGCAGAGGAGGTTGGTGTGTGTCTGTCACTAGCTTGCACATGAGAAGGTGAGGTCTGCAGAGACCTAGAAGTCAGTGCTTGTCTGTGGCCAGAGGCTGCTGGTTTCAAGGAGCTGAACCACAGAAGGCCTAGACAAGACTGCTTCACGCTAATGCCAGGTAGTGCAAAGGTACCTCACAACCCTGAGTACTTCTGGGGAGCATCACAAACATTAAAACCTTGCTGTCACCTGTGCATGTGGCCTTTTTCCCATCACCCACTTGCAAGCAGTCAAGAGGCCTTTCAGAACAGGGTTAATACACAGTATGTTCCTGTTTGGATAAAAGGGAAAGCCATCAAAAGAAACATGAAAAACAGTGTGTGCGTGTGTTTGCATACAATAAACTGAACAAACCAAACCAGGAGTTTGGCCAACACCCAGGGTCCCATAAATTAAGCATCCAATTTATGGAAGTTCAGAATGTTGGCTCAACCCAAACCCCTCTCACTGGTCAAGTTAGTTTCAGTAGTAGACCAGGGATTATCCAGAGTTAGTTCTGATCCAATGATCTGCTTCAATCAAGACCAAACAGTTCTACCAAGTCCTTCTCCAACATGAAGCTACCTGCTCCAGTTCAGTAATTTCACCTCTGCTTCCAGGGGAACTTATGCTGGAAAATCAACTCAATTCTGTTGCTCCTGCCACTGTTCTAATCAGGCTTTACAATAGAGTCAGCTCTGCTACTAGTCTAGTCAAAACAAATTCCAACCAAAACAACAAATCTCAGTAAGTGGAATTATGGCTAATACAAAATTATAATTCAAGTAAATGAACCTGGCTAGAGCTGACTTTTCCCCTTCTCTCTGAGACAGAGAGCTTTATTTTGCTAGGCCTGCTAACCATGAGTCTCACCAAGAGTGAATATTTTGGAAAAGTGGGTTGCAAAAACAAGAAAGAAGGGAAAGAAGTGAGGTAAAACAAAAAATACATGTGGTGCATGAGTTTTGATTGAGTGGATTTCAGAAGACGGCCAACATATAATTTGTAGAAATGTAGACATGAGGTCAGAAGCATATTCACATACCGATATGTGCTGTATTAAAAACAAAGACACTTGTAGGAACTACAGATGTTTAGATGATGTTAGCTATGACTTAGCAACTTCAGAAATCTGGGCAGATATATTGTGTTCTCACAGATAAAGCTGATGGGTGAAATCTTGCCCCACTGAAGTCTTGCCATACATTTCAAAGGGCCATGATTTCACTTGATGTTCTTAGTTGTGAGAAAAAGACTAATTGGAATATTATTGATGTTAAAAAGGACAGCAGAGAATAAAGAGAGAGTTAGAGGATAAGAAAACAATTTCTAGCTTGCCAATATTTAATTTACAATAATTGGCTTTTATCCAAGAAAAACGGAAGACAAGACAGGGAGAAGCAGAGTTGCAACGATAGTGGGAAATGAATTTAATGAGATTTGCAATTGAGTATCATCAGTGAACAAATGGAACAGTAGGCCATATGAAGAAACAATTACTCCAAGAGGTCAAGTATAAAGAAAATGGAGTAGGAGACTCAGAGGGAAGCACTTGGGAGCCCCATGTGCTCTAAGAGAAAATATGAGAAAGATTATTCTTCCATGGTACTCTAAAGTATCAGTCATTTACTGTTGTGCCACCTTAAAATTTCTCCAGGTCTTTAAGGCCTTTCTGCCCTGCAGGGTGAATTCAATCAACACCTAGTCCCTATCAAAAAAAAATAAATCTCCTTTTTTGGGGAGTAAATAGAATTTTAACATTCCAGGACTGTAATTAGGAAGAAAACAATTGGAATACAAAATGAGAGAAATCACACAGCATGTGCTAAGGAATTCAAGGAGCAGAAGAGAATTATCCAGAATGTGACAGGCTGAGGACAGAAGTAAAACCTTGAGATTTCCCCTATTCCATAACAGTTGCCTCAATAGAAAGATCTGAGTGAAAACAAGATTCGAAAGGAATGTCAATAGAATGCTGGATCAGGGAAGGAAGAATCTGAGGACAAGCTGCCAATTCCAAGATAAGAGACTTGGTGTGGTAGTTGAAAAGAAAAAAAAAACAGGTTTGGGGAATGATTTTTAGAGAAGAAGGGCCCTACATCTCATGACACATATTACCAACATCAGCAGCTGTGTTGAAGCTCTTGGGGAGTGACATTTCCACAGTCCGCCAGAACAGCAGGTCTTAGAGTTTACAACCGACTAAGTCATGAGAGGTGAGATTTAATGATGAAAAAGTTGAATAATCACCAGGAAGAGGAAGAGTCACTTTCATTGTCTGAGATTCAAAAACAGTTTTCAAACAACAGGAATTATTTAATATTTTATTATTGCTGTTCTTGTTTCAAAATGTAGTGTTATCTAATTTCAAGGGGTTCAGAGAAAGATGTAAAGAAACATTAGAAAACTTGCAAAATTACAAGAGCCATTTTATGGCTGTAAATCTAAAAAATTGACTTGCTCAATTTCCTCTGTACCTCTGTATTCCCCATTGTATTGTCCTATGGACTTACTTCAATTATTTTGCTTCAGTTTCTGACAAGACTATTAACCCCCCTGTGCTGTCCTCAGACCTTTTGTGGCTACCTCAGGACAAACTGGTCATCTTAATTAAACCGTGGTTCCCGGGCACCCCCTCATGCAGGGCATTTTAAATTAGCTTTGTAAAGATCATTAATCCTCTCTATAGCAGAATAAAGTGCCCTTGGCTTACCATCATGCCGCTTCTACGAGGAGCTGCAGGTTTCTGCAACGGCACAGTGAGTCGACATTTCTGAGATGTTCGGAATGGAATGAGGGTCTAGCTTAGCCTTGTGCACAGTAAGGGGAGTATTTTATACATTGTTGCAGTTGTTTCATTTTCCTGGGTCTGCTAACAATGGCAACATTGTACATTTCTTTTCATTCTGTAGACACCTCGGCCGTAGCACCCCCTTATCCAAATGCTGCGGAAAGACTATCGCAGATTAGAAAGAGGAAAAAAAAAAATCAAGAGACATGTTCGGTGAGCTCATGAATGCCTCCACGGCCACAGAGACAGAGCTCAGAGCATGGCAGCTGACCTTATCCCAGAGTATGGACCTGGACAGGGAGAGCTGAAGAGCAATGCAGGAGCATGATCACAGTACCACACAGGAGACATGCTCTGGTGGCTTGTGGAGCTTCAGGAGGAGTGGCGGCCAGACAGAGTCCCAGTGCAGCCACTCCAGAACACTCCTCCACCTATGGGTTTGCTGTCCTCCCCCTCCCCCAGCGGTCTTGGAGGAGAGTGGCCAGGCTGCAGTATGTGGTGCACTCCGCCCCGGTGAAAGCGAGCAGAAAGCAGCAGCAGCCCCGCTGACAGCTGGTCTGCAAGCAACCACACTACAATTTGAGACCGTGAATGAACACTAGCCCCCCCACCCCCACCAACTTGAATGTTCATAAATAAAAGTTTGCATCATTTCAATACGTTTCTTTATTAAATCATATCTTGTTTGGGAGGGATTTGGAGGATACTAATATCGATGGTAGGGGGGATGTTAAGCAAAGACACGTAACATAAAGGAACAGAAATCATTACTGCATCTGGTTTTCAATGCTCCGCGGTTAACTCCCAGCATATTGCTGGTATCTTTCTGCTCATAATTGGCGGCCAGTCTTTCTGCCTCCACAGCCCAGCCCTCGGGGAACCTTTCCCCCTTTGCTTCACACACGTTATGAAGAACACAGCACATAGATATCACTGGTGGGATGTTCTTTTCACTCATGTCCAGCCTAGTAAGGAGACTTCTCCATCTGGCCTTTAAATGCTCAAACGCAGATTCCACCACCATTCTGTAAGTGCTTAGCCTGTTATTAAAACGCTCCTTGTTGCTGTCAAGGTGTTCGGTGTACGGCTTCATTAGCCAAGGGAGCATGGGGTAAGCAGGATCCCTCAGGATAATTATTGGCATTTCCCCCGCCCCTATGTGAAATTTTTGATCTGAGAAGGAAGTGCCTGCCTGCATGTTAGAGAAGAGCCCCGAATTCCAAAACGTGTGTGCATCATGCACCTTTCCAGACCACCCCACATAGATGTTGGTAAAATGACCCCTGTGATCCACAAGGACTTGCAGGACCATGGAAAAGTACCCCTTGCAGTTTATGTACTCGGTTGCTAGATGGGCAGTCACTAAGATAGGGATGTGCTTCCCATCAATGGACCCCTTGCAGTTTAGGAACCCCATTGCGGCAAACCCATCCACTATGTCCTGCACATTTCCCAAAGTCACTAGCCTTCGTAGCAGAAGTCTATTGATGGCCCTGCAAACTTGAATCACTGCAGCCCCCACTGTAGATTTACTGACTCCGAACCAATTCCCAACCGAGTAGTAATAGTTGGGGGTTGCCAGCTTCCACAGAGCAATGGCCATTCTCTTTTCCACCATCAGAGCTTGTCTCAAGTGAGTATTCATGCACTTCAGGGATGGGGCCAGCTCCGAGCAAAGTTCAAGGAAAGCGGCCTTTCGCATACGAAAGTTTTGTAACCACAGATCATCATCCCACAGCTGCATAACAATGCAGTCCCATCAGTTTGTGCTTGTTTTCTGGAACTAGAAGCAGCGCTCCACAGACTGCAGATGATAGATTATGGCCTGCAGCAATTGTTCTGCTCGATGGCTCGTAGCAGGGCAGCCTCGGTGGCATCACAGTTGCCTATGCTTCGGCTTCTTGCTCTACTTGGAAAATACTCAATGATAAGCTGCAATGTATTTGTGATGTTCACAATAATACTGCAGAGTTGAGCTGGCTCCATGTCTCTGCAATAATAGCGAATGCGCAACATAAACAAACGTCATGAAAATCGGTTTCCTGTTTGTTTGTGGGAAGAAGGGAGTGGGAAGGAGTGTTGCATCATGGGACAATGAAACTCATCCCAACAACCACTGTGGCTAGTTGCACTGTGGGATAGCAACCCACAGTACGCTGCTTTGAATGTCGACACAAGCGTGGCGAGTGTGGATGCACGAGCCCAGTGCAAGGAGTGTGCTGTGGCCACGATCCAGTGAGTCTAAAAATTGGCAGGTGAAAGTCAACTTTAAGTAAGTCGACTTCACTCTGCAGTGTAAACATACCCCTAGTCTAGTGAGCTTCTGACTAGGCCACATTGCATCTCGTATAGAAGAATAGGGTTGGCCTCACAAAAGGAGTGGTTAAGTGCCTACATCCAAAATTTATATTCTCAAAGCCCTCATGTTCAGCTGCCCCTAACCCTGTAGGCACCTAGGTTTCACTGGTAAATTTCCCTAACATTTCTGTGAGTGAGCATGGGCGTAGCTACTTCCTGATCCCCGTGAGCAGCAGTGAGGCCCCAGTGAGATTTACAAGTCAGGTGCTCTCTATGTATTTTACCTGCAGGGTCTGATCATGAAGACATGATCTAAGTCACCCCTGAGCACATCTAATGGATTGTCTTGCCCCCCTCCCAAAAAAACCCCCACAGATGGTGGTAGTGCCCCCACTTTTATCAGATAACCTGGGGTTAGTGAATTATCATGGCAGATGGGAATCTGGGTTCAAGTCCCTACTCCTCTGAGGCAGAGGGGAGATTTGAACCTTGGTTTTTGACAGCCTCTAGGGGGAGTGCTCTAGCCACTGAGCTATAGGGTAGAAAGGAAGCAGCAGCTCCTCCACCTCTATTTTTCTTGATAAAGGGCTGACCTTTCTTAGGTGCCTAACTGCAGGAGAAGATTCATGGCTGTGAATTCTGACCAGAGAGAGGCACTTCCCCCGTTTAAGGGTGTGCAGCTTACCCCCCCTCCCAGTATTTCCTAGTGACTACTTCAGTGTCTCTTTGCTCAGCCTACTGGCTTCTCTGGATCCCTTTCTTAGGCGCCCAACTCTCCCATACGTTGTATAGGGAACCTAGATGCCTAACTCAGCATTGTGGATTTCATTTGATGGCAGGGCACCTAAAAATTAGATGGATAATTTAGACTGAGCACTACACTATGTGAATCACACCTCTAGTGCCTTATCCCACTCCTAGTGCCTTGCCTGCATTATATTTTTACTGGAATTAATTAGGATCTTATCAGCATAGGATAGGAGACCCATGCAGATAAATAAGCAATACATATAATTCTGATAAAAAAAGCCATCTTTCCTCTCTTTCATCAGTCAAAGCCACTTACTTTAAAAGTTAGTAAAGACAATCCGTGTCCATGCCTAGAGATATTATTGGAGTGATTCCATAATTCCTTATGGAAAGTCTTTGAAAAAGTAATGTCTTGCAATTCACTTCAAAAAGGGCAAGACTAAGCCACCTCCATATTTTGCAATGGCTCCAATGTGAAAAGTTAAATTCCTGCTTCTATAGATCATGTTTGTTTTTCAGCAACATTCTGGGTGTGCAGCAGAGTCTCATCTAACCAGAGAACTCTTTTCTTTAACATTTTATGGTACAAAACAGCAAAAGCAGCATATGGGATGTTCATCCAAAGTTCATTACAGTTGTTGGAAACATTCTCAGTGTCTTCAATGGGCATTGGATCGGATCCCAATTAAATATTTAGACATATATCCCACTTCTCATCCCCTGTGTTATTATATTTATCTGCAATTTTGAACAGGATAGAACACATCTGCTTATTTAAAATATTTGTTCAAAGCAGAGACATTGATTATTTATTTTTATTAAATATAATTTAAAGGAGTAAAGTAATTAATTGGTTCTTATGTAGTCACTAATTTTTAATTAAATCATTGTACTACAAGTACACACCGCTTTTCAAAGCAATTTATTTTTTCGGATAGATTCTTCTTGTATGCAACAGGAAGGTAAAATCTTTTACTGTGAAGATATAATGGGTTTCCTAAATTTTTTATACCAGAGGCATGTGAATTAGTTGCAGTTTGAACTTATTCATTTTTTAATTTAAATTAATCATTATTACCATGTGTTTTTGTGGCAGTGACAACAGGGGATGAAGTGATAAAAGAAAGAACACACTAAAAATGATCTTCAGAGTAGTCTAATATACAACAACAAAAAATCTTGGAAAGGAAAAGAAGAGTAAGGGACAGGACGATAAAATCCACACAGAGGAAAAAGCACTCTGGAAAATTAGATATGGTGAGCATATTTCAGATCGTTCTTCCACTTGAAAGAAATTTAGTTACTGAGGCATATAAAGAGGCACGCTATCCCTTTAAGGAAAGTCTATAAGTATAGTACGGTCCTTTTGTTTCAGCAAAACCAAGGCATTCTGGGGTGGTTCCAAGAGGGACAATAGAACTTGAAGTCGCCTACAATCAGTGCTGGGAAAGAGCAAATCAAACTCTCTGTCCTCACAGGAAATAAACTCTTAGAGCCTCGAGCTGATCAAGAACTGGAAAATAATTTGTGAACAATTATGAAATTTCTGAGTCATTTTTGACCACTCATTCAAAATGTTAAAACATTTCAGCAGACATTGTGAAAATGCTTTTCATTTGTTTTTTTCAGTTCTCTTTTTCACCCCTCTTTCCTTCTGCATTTCTCTCACTTTTGAAATGGAAAGGGAAATAAGAGGGCAGAGCAAAGAACGGAAAAGTGATAAACCAACAAAAAAAACCACAGAAAACTACTAAATTTTTCATTTTCCAGTTTGGTCATAAATACAGAAAATTTTAAAAACAAACACTTTTCATGAAAGTTTAATTTAACAAAAAAAAAACAAAAAAAAACAAAGAACTTTTTTGATAAATAAGTAGTTTGTTCAAAAAGTTTTGACCAGAACTACTAAAAGCATAGGTGGTGGCCATGGATATCTCCAATGTACAGAGCAGAGATCTGGGAGGATCAAATGATTTTCAGTAAGAGAGCAATGGCTTGAGAAAGAGGACTCAGAATGCTGGAAGATGAAACTTTTGAAAGGAGAAATGGAGTATGTGAAGCTATTTATTAGAGGGTCCTAGAGAGGGTGGAGAACCCCAAGCAAGTGGAGGAAAAGACTTTGGATAAGGAGGCATAAAAGGCTTCTTTGTACTTAGGAAGTGGAAATGAGGAGGTGGTGAGTGCTCAGTGAAAGGTGGAGCTTCTAGCGAAAGGGGAGAGGAAGCTTCCTTTCAATCTTCTGCAGCAAAAAAATGCTGAAGGAAGCACAGACTCTCAGGAAAAAAGAGTCAATAGCCCTAAGAAAGACTGCATAAACAATGTGTTTTGGACATTGATTTTTGTTTTGGACTTTCATTACCTAGGAATGTATTAAACCACCGAATGAGCAAGAGGAAAAAGTCAGCAGCTACAGCCACACAAGTGATCAGGGACCTTGCCACTAGACAAAAACAGTCTACCCCATATTATATAGTTCAACATCTGCCATTTATTTCTCAATAAGACAAAAATACTTCAGCTACATGATTAGATTCAACTGGAGATGCACAAGAAAGCTTGTATGATAGTAATCTGACCCTTATTTTGCATTTAATTAGCACTGTATAATATAGTTTAGGAATTGTAGAGCTGAGTGAGTTATTCACAGCAAACTGTTTACTTCAATTTATTCAATGATGTTACCTACTTTTTCTGAAAGCAAGTAAACTATGAACAGCTTTCTACATGTTCTTCAATGAGATTGTGTACAGGGGAATTTTCAAAGGTGCTTTGTGCTCTGCAGTGGAATGGGTTGGTCACTTTTCAATGCTTAGAAAAAAAGGAGAATCTGACTACATTTTTAGTTTATCAAGGGGTATCATTATCCATTTTAGCTGCACACCAGCTGAACTGGATTTTCAAAGACTCATTGATATTTGATTCCAGACACTTTTTTTCTGTTTCTAAATGGCATAGCCTCACCCTCTCATCTTGGTTTACTCCTGTCACTTCAGCCCTCTCATTGTGGCATTTATTCTTTGGTGGGATAGTACCAGAATCTGAATGGATTGAAAAAAAAAAAACCCACTGGAACAGACTAAGATAGGAAGGAAAGTATTAGTCATTTTGTTCAAGTGATATTAAAACAGCTTTCTACGTTCTTTGCTCAAGTGTTGCATAAATAGAATGTGGGACAGAAACAGGGGGCTCCCTATGTCATGTTGGGGAAAAGAAGTGAGTAGGGGCTTAGCTATATAAAGTGGGTAGACTCCAGGGTTCTGCAAGTCTGTTGCAGACACAGACAGCTAGCCAAGGCAACAATACAAGAACCTGAGAAAATAAACAGAGAACAAGACTAACTTCCTGAATGTTCCAGAGGCCACAGCAGGCATGATGCACTGTTACCCTAAAACTCCAGGACCCACAAGAGCCTGTGCTAGCTTGGGTATACTAACAATACTGCTCCCCAGCTTTTCTTCTATGAACAGGTAATTTCAGTGGGTCCCTAGGGGATGTACAATGTTTTTTTAAATCATAGAAAAATTCCCTATACCTGCCTGCCTTAGTTTACCCTTCAGAGAACATGGATATAGCCCTTCACTCAAAGGATTGATATTTAGACAGTAAATTTTTCAAAAACAAATGTCCCTTCATTAACCACTAATTCTAATATAATTGTTTTTTAAATTGAAAATCAATACAGTAAAACATAGAAATAAACCACTTAAGACAACACTAAAAACTATATATGGTATATCATTACATAGAACATAAAATTCCAAAATTGCAATACAGCATTCATAGCACAATATGTTATTCCCTTAGCATAAACTATAATGTTATGAATACTTAATTGCAGCATGGCTTAACAAATATACAATGTAGCAGCATACAACAAAGAAATCCTGCATACATATGTATAAATCTTTAACACACTGAAATATCAAACTTATTACTATGTGGCAAGCAATACACATACATATACAGTAACATTACAATAATATACTTAAAATAGTACTAATACTATCATAAACTAACATTCTGAGTGGTGATCAGGCAGTCATAGAATGGGTGGAGAGATCATTCAAGCCACAGGCATCCAGCTTTATTTACAGTCATTCCCATACATTCCTTGTTATTAAGTAACATTCATACTTACTCCTCCTTGATTTAATCTCTCTGATTCATCTGGGATCCTTCTGTCCTGTCAAGGCACTTCCCTGTCACTTCTGCTGGTGCTGCTATCTACTGTTCAGGTCTTCTCCAGCTGTCATAATCACCCACACCAACCCTGTTAGCTCTCTGCCTTATATACAACTTTTCTAAGCTTTACAGATTTTCTGACTGGTTGCTTTCTTAATATCAGTTAACAACTCCTTCCCAACCAAGGGTGAGATCATTTTGGACCAATCAACTGCCCACTATGCCAATTAGTTTTACTTTGTTTACCTCAAAGTCGGAGCTCCTCCTGCTCCTCCTCCACCTCCACCTCCACGATATCATTTTAAACCAATCCACTATCTGATTGATAATTAGCTTCACTTGTTTACTCCTCCTTAGCTCCACCTTTTCACTTATGGACCTCTCCCTTTAGGTGTTAGGATTGACCTTTGTTTCACCTCATCCAACCTTCCTGCTATTGGTCAATTTCTTAATACCTCTATTTTGTTTCTTTTCCCTCACTTACTGATAACATCACCCACCATTTTGGATTTCTAACTAAAACTTACTCTAAACTATAACATTAATTATTACTTATCAAATACCTTAAACTTAAAACTAACTATATTACTATTCATGGATAATCATTATGATACTGTCACCACTTTTGTTTTTCTGATTAAAGCAGATAAAACCTTCACCAATTTTCTCCCCTCCCTGCCTACATTTTCAGCAGTATGGCTAAATGCTGTCTCTGGTACTGGTCTTCCTGCATTAATCAGAGCAGCTTAAAAATCTCTTGTATCAGCATCAGCTGTCAACTCTGTTTGGAGCTATTCAGAATAATAGTCCCCAGCAGCTGCATGTGTCTCTGCAAGTTTCTGTGATGTCAGGAACTGGAGAGCTCCACCCCACTCCAAAAGGGATTGACATGCTTTTTAGCTAGTGGGGGAAAAAATCTCACCACAGGTGCAGTGGATAAAAATAAAACCCATAATAAGGACTTCTGATTTTAGGTTTTAGACAATAAATATCAATAAATCACCCCCGATATAACAAAAGTGAAATTAATATTTACCCAATAAACACAAGAAATGGTTACTTGTGTCTAAGGGCTTGTCTACACAGTGGCATAATGCATACTTTGGGAGTGTGATTTTTAAAGAGTATTAATAGGTTATGCATTAATTGGTATGTGTAGATTCTGCTGGTGAACACTAAAGGTTCTCTTGCACATTTTAATGGCATGCTGTGTGAAAGAGTCCTACACCATAATGTTCCCCAGTGAATTATTAAGATTACCCATTAGAGTATATTACGGTAATATATAACATATGTAATACACCCTACATTACAGTACATGCAAAGACAAAGCCCCAACCTACTCTAATTTTTTGACTTCTATGTAGATTTCCAAAATTGCTAAATAACCTGAAAAATGAAATTAATAAACTCCCAAAACAGAAGCCCTATCCATAGTTAACTAATATTGCATAGATGAGGCTGTGAGCAGAAACCACTCAGAACCAACAGTTCTACTACCTCATGCCAAGCACATTGACTTTGATTACAGACTGCAGGCCAATGCTTAAGCATCAGCTGCAATAACAAAGAAATGGTGGTAGTTGATTTGCACTTTCAGATCCTCTCATGCCTGTAGTTTGAAGTACACCTGACAATGGAGTCTTTCTATTAAGCCATAGTTGGTGGGTGGAGAAAAGATGCCCAACAAGATGACCGATGGGTCCTAAGTGGTGTGTGTTCAGTCACAACTCCAATCTATTATTAATTATATGCAATTTAGGCAGAGGGCTGGGAGCTCATACACCTGTGGGAAATATTGATAAGGCATTCTCTTCTTTTCTATTAAAAAAAGTGTTCAGATGCCTTTTCATGGTATGCATGTAGGTTTGACTAACTGTTAGAGATGGAAGGGGCCATTTCAGAAGATATAAATGCTCAAAATTGAGTATTAGTTCATATATCCAGATTATTCTAGAAAATCAGAATATGAACGTAGAAAATTAAAATTAGCATGTACCATCACAATACTCCATTATAGCATTTTTCACTGGAAAATCCACATACTCTCTACACCTACACTATGCTGGCTTCATTCAGACATCAGTCAATATTTACTGTGTCTATTGTCCTCTTGATGTCATTAACTTTGAATGCTACAGAAATGAATCAAATTGAAAAAGCATTTAAAAAAACACAGAATGTCAATTTTAAGAAAAATAACTTCAAGTGAATCAGTCAATTTATAGCTCAGTATGCATCTTGAAAAGGCTATTTGTCACATATAAAATATTTTTTAAATGTCTCCTCTTCTCAAGGAACTTTTATCAAACAATTTATTTAAACTAGCAAAAAAACCCAGATGTTTGGTGAGGATGTAGTGTGAATGAGACATTTCAGACCTTCAAACCATTAAATCCTTTTGGGAATGGGAAGATGGGTTTCAGTTTCTTAGGATGGAATTTTGAAGATTCTTTCATCTTGTAGAAGGGTTATTATAATATATTTTTATTACTGTAGCATCTAGGAGCTCTAGTCATGGTCTAGGACCCTGTTGTGCTGAGGTCAGGCCACAGTCTACCAGACATATGTGGTGTGAATACAAAGGACCCCATGTCAGAAGCAGGGAGAGAAGAAAAAAAGATATTGCTCCTGAAAAAAAGAACAATGAGGAAACCTGTATTTATTCTGAGGGATGAAGGACAGATTTTATTAGTGTAACATACTGTACCTCATAATAGCACCCTGTAACACCCACATTCACCACTTGTGTATGGCTATGATACTTTTACAAAGAAAGCCTTATAAAGGTATCCTATAAAAAGTCATGATTTGCTGAAACTCATTGTTCTGTCAAAATATGTATATCATTGTATATGGAATTATGAGATTTTGTTTATGGGTGTTATTGAAATATGTTGTGAGTCTGGGAGATGACCAGAGCTATCTCTCCCGTGACCACAAAGGGGATGACCCGCACCCAGACATATGTTAAGCAACCATCACTAGCCACTGCCCAGCAGGTGAATTGTAAACAAGAGATTTACAATCCAATAAGAGACAGTTGCTCAAGTTCCACACAATGGTGATTGCTTAATTCCATGACTCAGCAAGGTATCAGGACATGTGATGTTTGACTCCATGTTGGAGCCAGTATTTTTCCAAGCATATGAACTGAGACTATAAAACAAGGGATAGTGGCATCATGAGTTGACCTCTCTCCTCCCCCCACATACTCTGAAGGCAACAATGTTTGGAATGTTTGGATTTATTTAGTCTGATTTATTTAATCAGACAAAGTTTAGGATTTAGACTACGAATTAAGCTTTTGTTTCTTATATAACCAACTCTCACCTCTATGCCTAACACTTATAATCACTTAAAGGCTACCTTTCTATAGTTAATAAACTTATTTTAATGTTTTATCTTTACCAGTGTGTTTGTCTAAAGTGCTTGGGAAATTTCCTTAGGTTAAAAAAACTGGTCCATGTCCACTATACTTTGACAAAGTGGCAAGCTAATTAATGAGCTAACATTATTCAAGAGAATGTCTTGAGCAGTGTTAGACAGTACATTTCTGGAACGCAAGGTTGGAGGGGTTTTCTGGTGTCTCCCATGTATGTTTCATGAGTGGCTTAGAAAACATTCATGCAATTTAGCTGTGTGTCCCCCTGCATGTCATAGATTGAGGGATTACAGCATCTGGAGGTGTTTGCTGCTTGTCACTAGCAAAGCATTGTGAGAGACAGCCCAGGCTGGAGAGTTAAGTGGGCACAGAGGTCCCACAGTTCCAGGTTGTACCGCAGGGATCTGTCACAATTAGTTATGGGCCAAAACAGGAACCTATCAAATCCGAATCTTGCTTTTTGTGGTGGAGGAAAAAAATGGACTCAGAGCCCTTGCATATAAACATGCCTGGTCTGTTTTGGTTCTGTGTCTAGAATAATTTTAAAAAGGGTCTTCTTTCTCTTTCAAGACTGGATTCAACCAAATGATCATTAAAGCTGCTGACCTCATGAGATTTTTCATCTTTCAAGATGATAGAAACCCAGCCAGATCATCCAATTTTATCAGATTACCACCACTTAGAGGCAGAATCCTGCAAGAACAACTCAGCATCAAGTATGAACCCAAACTTCAGCATAAACCTAATCTGGAGTCATATCTCCATTTCTAATTACCCCTATATAGAAACATAATATAACCTCCAAAATGCTTGATAAAAAAGTGATTTTCCCCTTTCTCCTCCCCCCAAAAAATCTGTCAGAGTAGAGTATATGTTCACTACAGTACTAATAAAACCACTGAGTTTAAAAAACATTTGCAATTATGACTTTAAAATACAGGATTTTCTAGCTGGAGAAAGTGCCTGAAAGATCAACCAGCATTTTAATTTATTAGCAGCTGAAGGATCATCTTGGATGGCTATAAAGGGACTGAAAATAAGTGACTCCATCTATTAACAGAAGAAAAATATCAATCTCCATCCTAGCTGTGTAGAAAGTGAGAACCTGAGACATGAAGCCTAGTGTAACAGACCAGGTATGAGGCCTGAAGCCTGAGCTAAAGTAATCATCAAGCCCTGCTGTTTTAAAGCAAAGTTAGCAGAAGTCGGGTCATGAATGCTGGAAGACACAGTAACTAGAAAAAAACGTAACTGATATTGCAAATACACACATTCCTAAAGAAGCACTAGGTACAGACCACTCACATAAGTACATTCCAGAAAGGTACCGGAACATCCCAATACCCCAAATATAATGAGGGCTTACTAACCCCTCAGAATGACAATATGATGGATAGAGATATTTTGAATGAACTACCTAGTTCAAAGTAAACGGTGGCAACTGCACAAATAAGAGGGTGGTAAACACACGTCAGAGGGGCAATATGCAAACTTGTTTGTATCAGTGTACAAAAGAGGGTCTTAAAGGGAGTGTCTGTCTGGATGAGTAAAGAATGGAAAGTCCCACCATTTACTGAGCCAATACCGTTGTCACTGGCACACATGTATTACGTCTACTTGTAGCATATATAAGAAGCTTTTTACCGTGTTTGATTGGCAATAAAACTGGCCTGCTGCCTTCATTACTGAAATGGATCTCTGGTCTTACTGAATAGTACGATCGTGGTTTGGTGTCTCTGTTATCTGCACAGAGCTGGGACAGAATACACACTGGAAGAATACACATGCAGCCAACAACTGACAACACTAGTAAATCCATTTTCGAGAAGCAATCTGAGTTTCCATGCTAGCTTGGAAGACCAAATATGACATATTAAAACTTAAGAGTATGTTTTCAATTTGCAGGTGTATCTTTTGTAACATGTTATTTATTGCCAAAAACCTTAATTTGGAAGTATTTGCTTATTTCTCACTTGGAACAAATTCCTATTGTCATCAATAATTTTGAAAAGATATGAACTCTAAATGAAAGATTTTTGCTTCTCTAAGACATCAGGAAATAGGTAACATTTTTCCTCCTTTAGCATATCTAGATTCTACATATTTCCATGATTCACTTTGACTGCAGGAATAAAGCTTTTCTTGAGCTGTAAATTATGGGTGTGACATCTTACTAAGGTTAACCAGGACTGTGAGCCAGTATTATCCCCCTGCCACAGCAAGAGTGAACTTTGATGCTGCTAAGCTATGTGTCAACTCCCTGACACACTTGCTTCTCTGCCTTGCCAACAAACTTTTCAGGACTCTACTAGCCCAAACCTCGCCTTTCAGTGAACTCAATTCCTGAGTTCCCAGAGACGTCTTTCTGTAGTTTTCAGTCCCTCTCACTCAAAAAAAAAAAAAAATTACAGAAGTTATGAGGTTTGCTTACTCCAAAGACACAGTGCACACAACAGCCTGTTAGGTTAGCTGAAGAGTCACACTTCATCTCAATATAACACTAAAATGGTTTTGTAATAAAACAAGAATAAGTTAATTAACAAAGAACATAGGTTTACGTGATTTCAAGTAAGAGTGAAAGAGATTTGAAAGGTTACAAACAAAAAAACCCAAAAAACATTTTCTAGTGACTAAAACTTAACTTTAGCAAGTTTCAGTCTTTGTCTAAGCAGATTTCTATAGATTTCTATAGTCAGTTCCCAGAGATTTTTGCCTGCTTGGTTGAAGGAGCAAGTCTTTCAGATTTTAAGAGCTCTGGTCTCTTTTATCCCTCAGGTGATGGATGCCAAAATGACTGTTTCTTTTTATATTTCCCAAAGTCCATTTTCTCTGTTTAAAATGCCAGGAAAGCTTCCTGAGGTACAGATTCAACCCATCATGATCATTAAGTGGTCATGTCCCCTATCTGCTAGTTTGATTATTTTATTTATCTTATATGTAAATGAGCTTCCATTGCTTCTGGCCTTGCGTTGCTCAATTTACCCTGGAGACACTGTCAAGCAGGTGAAACAACATTCCTTTGTCTTAGACTTGCTGGGCTTATGCACAGCCTGCCAAACACATTTAAGAACATATTTCCAACACACATCTATAATTCTTTATATTCCATCTGTACATATATCACATAGTACCATTAATGATCAGCATGCTATCATTTTGCATATGATACCTTACATAAAACCTTTCAGATACAGATTATGACTACAAGGAGTTACAGCAAGCAGTATGTCAGGCCTGATGTGAGTTATGGGATGGTGTGTTCTCTGCCAGTTGGCCTTGAAGGAGCTGCCAAAGTTGTTATAGGAGCATTTTAAACCCAGATGAGATTGAAGTTAAAAATATTCCTATTAATGAAGGACAACATGGAGAGAGAAGTTTTAACTTAGGGATCCATCTAAACTGAATGCAAGCCAATACATCTAAGGAAAGTAATCCCAAAAGTGTGTACAGTATGGATGGTGAAACTCAGGAATCAATATGAGAACTACCTTTGAGAGTAAATTTCTAATTTCCGTGCAGAAATCTGGTTGAGAGACAGTGACATTAAATGTGGTCACACCATTTCTCCTATACACATCTCCATCCCCCAAACTCAGTGGAATCTCTTCTCTATTGGGGACATCCACAGGGTGGAAATGAATAGGGACAGTAACATATGTTGGCCCAATAAAAAAAATTACCTCACTCAGCTTGTCTTGCTAATATCCTGAGACTGATATAGTTACAGCTACACTGCATACTGCTAAACAATGTTACAAGTACTTATTCTTGGCTTAGTACACACTTGGTATTTATCAAGGTACCAAGCAAGCTGACTTTTCAACAAAATTCAATTTGTTCCACTTTATTTTCCAAAATTTATCAAGACATTGATAACATAATAAAAATAAGATAAAAGGCATGTTATCCTCTGTTTCTCATAAAATAACACATTTCTTTGAAATAACTTTACCTAGAATATGTCTAAATGAAGACAGAATTCAGAATTATTTTAAAATTAAGGATAAAAGGCCACAACATTTTTAAACAAAAGAAAACTACAGATGTTCTTTGACAAATGATCCCGAAAGCAGAATAAAAGGGGATGGGGAAAGAGAGTGATGTGGTAAGCTTTGGGGCACCTATCTGTCCCTTCCTGATTATAATTCACTAGCCGAAGAAATCATTCAGGTTTTTCAGTTGTTCCAAAAATTAGTGAAGGGGTGTCTACAGATCTGGCATACCATAGCATATCAGTGATTATATATCAGTGTATTGATAAAGGGATTCTCCACAGTCTTGTCTCATGCTTGCCCTTTGGAGATGGAAAATCTCTACTTTCTGGCTGCATCCAACTAAGAGACTACTCATTCTATGTGATAGTGCCCAAAGATTCAATGCTGATAACACTACTACTAGGAGAACCTGCTACCAGTTGTACATAGCCTAAACATGTGCAAATACATGACAGAGGAAGAAAATGTTAGATAGTGAATATAGTCAATGGCATTAAAGAGTCAGCATTTGCCAAGAGAGTTATCTTGTTCACAATTACCACATAAATCCTCTATTGTAAACAGAGGGGAACAGTGTGGTGATTCAGATATCGATATGTTTTAAATGTTGGCAATGGTCACGACCACATGAAAATGACTGACCACAGATATGTTATTGGAATGTGTTCAAATAAGACTGGACATTTGCTACCATGGATGGTGCTGGTAATTTATGTTGTAAGAGTTAGTAAATGTTGGCTTTCTAATTCTTTCTACTATAATCTCTCTTTTCCTGCATCTCAAATCTGCAAATTTTAGGATACACCTCACTGCATGGGTTAGAGTCAGGGGACAAACAAGAAGAGAAGTGATCTTTCTACCCATGAAACTGTATATAATTAGAAGGTGTCCAAAAAATGAAATGTTTTCCTTGACATTTTTTGTCAAAAGTATGTCTTTTTGTGTGGAAAAACGTTGAGTTTCTGTTCAGAACATAAGAACGGCTATAATGAGTCAGAGCAATTGCCCATCTAGCCAGATATCCTGTCTTCTGACAGTGGCAAATTCCAGGTGCTTCAGAGGGAATGAATAGAACAAGTAATCATCAAATGATCCCTCCCGTTGTCTATATCCAGCCTCTGGCAAACAGCAAACCCTGCCTATCCTGGCTAATAGCCACTGATGGACCTATCCTCCAGGAACTTATCTAGTTCTTTTATGAACCTTCTTATAGTCTTGGCCTTTACAGCATCCTCTGGAAAGGAATTCCACAGGTTGACTGTGCATTGGGAGAAGAAATATTTATTTTTGTTCATTTTTAACCTGTACCCTATTAATTTCATTTGGTGACCCCTAGTTTTTGTGTTATGAGAAGGAATAAATAACACTTCTTTTTTTACTTTCTCCGTCATGATTTTAATCAACCTCCATCATGTTTCCCCTTAGTCAACTCTTTTCCAAGCTGAAAAGTCCCAGTCTTATTAATCTCTCTTCATATGGAAACTGTTCCATACCCTTAATCATTGTAGTTGCCCTTTTCTGTAACTTTTCCAATTCCAGTATTTTTTTTAGATGGGGTGACCAGATCTGCATGCAGTATTGAAGATGTGGGAGTATCATGGATATATAAAGAGGCAATTATCTGTCCATTTCCTAATGATTCCCAATGTTCTGTTAGCTTTTTGGACTGCTGCTGCAAACTGAGTGGATGATTTCAGAGAACTATCCACAATGACTCCAAGATCTCTTTCTTGACTGCTAGCAGCTAACTTAGACCCCATCATTTTGTATGTATAGTTGGGATTATGTTTTGCAATGTGCATTACTTTGCATTTATCAACATTGAATTTAATCTGCCATTTTGTTGCCCAGTCACCCAGTTTTCTGAGATCCCTTTGTAACTCTTCGTAGTCTGCTTTGGACTTAACTATCTTGAATAGTTTTGTGTTATCGGCAAATGTGGCCACCTCTGTTTACCCTTTTTTCCAGATCATAGATGAATATGTTGAACAGTCCTGTTCTAATACAGACCTCCCAGGGATACCACTATTTACCAATCTCCATTCTGAAAACTGACCATTTATTCCTACCCTTTGTTTCCTATCCTTTAACCAGTTACTGATCCAGGAGAGGACCCATCCCTCTTATCCCACGTATCTTTTAATTTCTGTTTAACTAAATTCCTCATTTTTGTGTAGTTCCCCTTTCTGAAATTAAATGCTACCATGGTGGGCTGCTTTGGTGTCCCATCCCCCCTGGGGGATTTTAAGTTTTATTATATTATGGTCACTATTACCAAGTGTTTCAACTATGTTTACTTCTTGGACCAGAGTCTGCGCTCCATTTAGGATTAAATCAAGAATTGCCTCTCCTCTTTTGGGTTCCTGGACTAGCTGCTCCAAGAAGCAATCATTTAAGGTGTCAAGAATCTTTATCTCTGCATCCTGTCCTGAGGTGACATGTATCCACTTAATATAGGGAGAGATGAAATCCCCAGTAATTAATTATTATTATTGAGTTTTTTATTTTTATAGCCTCTCTAATTTCTCTGAGTATTTCACGGTCACATCCTGGTCAGGTGGTTGTTAGTATATCCCTACTGCCATATTCTTATTATTCAGAGCCAGAGAGTCAAGTTTAATAACATGTGCCACCTCTGGAAGGCACAATCCAATAGCCCTCTCTGCATAAGAAAATTTTCACTTTCTTCTGAAACCAAAATGGAGGAAGGTATTATCTGATCTGCTTCTACTTTAATGAGGTTTTGTTTATCAATGTGGCACTGTAACCTGATTCAGTTCAGGACACCTTTCATCTTTGCTCATGTATAACAGATACTGTCAATCTACAGGCACCTCCTATTAAATAACTAAAAATGCTACTCACTGCCTTTCTAGTAATCAACCACCTGTGCCACACTGGCAGGCTTACTATCTCTTTTGGACATGATTTAGTATTAGCACACACATAAATCATTACAAAGAGTCAGGAGGGATTGAAGCAGAGAGCTCCTGGACACAAAGCAGTAACATTGCCAAGTAAGGCAAGTAGTTCCACTCATTTGAGTAAAAAGGCTTTGAGAGACGTGAAATAATTTCATTCCCTACCTCAAAAGTAGTCAGTCACTGAATTCAGTAGAGCGATGCTGATTTGCATCAGGTAAGAATCTGGTCCATCCTCAGCAAAATTAACTTTAGGGGCTGATCAGCCAGCATGCCAAACTGTCACTTACCCCTCTCTGGAACTGGAGGTTATGTGACTGTGCTGTGCCTGAGGTAATGAAAACAAACATTGGGAAACGCACTTTAAAAAAAAAACAAAAAAACTCCCCCACATTTTGACTTAGAATCATAGAAAATTAGGCTTGGAAGGGACCTCAGGAGGTCATCTAATCCAACCCACTGCTCAAAGCACAACCAATCCCAACTATATCATCCCAGCCAGGGCTTTGTCAAGCCAGGATTTAAAACTTCCAAAGATGGAGATTCTACCACCTCCCTGAGTAACCCATTTCAGACTTGTTTAACTGTTACCTAATATGCTACCTGCAGAAACTGTTTACTTCTACAGTTCTATTATTTTGAATTATAGCTGTCCATAATGTGCCTCTGCCTTTGCAATTCTTAGTGCTAGAAAGGGGCAGCTCAAGGATGGTCATTAGACATCTGCAGGAGATTAGAGCTGTGAGCAAACCTTGTTTGGGTAGCAATTGCTAAGAAAGACTTATAGCAAAATTTGACCCTTGAAAAAAAAGATTTCTTAAGACTCCCCTCAAAAAAGTACCTCAAAAAACCACCCTCTTCGTATAATCTATAATTCTATGTGAAAATCAATGCATTGTGGCCCGTGAGAAAAAACAGAGCCCAGTAGATATGTGAAAGCTATCTCCCTCCTATTTTACTAGATTTTTTTCTCTGTTGTTGTAAATGCCCTGGAACATGTTTTTAGTATGTGTATTTGTAGTAATGCAGTTGCAATGTTCTTGTCCAATGAGGGGAGTCTGACACACTAATGTACATTATAAGTCCAATACTGCACTTTGTTCTGACAAAACTTCCTTTCGTTTCAACGACAGTTTTGCCAGAGAGAGAAATGCAGGAGCAAGGTCTAAGATTGTTTGCAAAGTTTCTTATCTGATATTAGACTTCATGAAATTACAGTGGATGCTGTTGCTCAGGCAAATACTGACAAAGTACCTCATACCTACTTTCTCAAGAATGGAAAGCAATGGTCAGAGCAGCGATTCCATTAATAGGAGGCAATATTTCTTTGGTAGGTAATCATTACCCAATTACTAAGTTGTTTTAAGGGCTACTTTCATGACCTGTGACACTATATCTTAGTATTACAACAGTTGCCATGAAATCTTCAGAAGCTTGTTTCTAATGTGCCCTCTTAACATCATTAGATGGCACTACATAACAGTTTCTCGTTGGTTTGGACAAAATATAACGTTTGCAATGCCAGCTACTTGTGATTTCAACAAAACATTTTGAATTTTAGTCCTTCATTATTTGTCTGTTCAAATGTTTTGATAACTCAAGCAGTACAGAACTAGAGCATTTTCTCTGCAATCTGAAATTGAAAGAAAGACAAACTGGGAAGAGGATCTGAGAGAGAACTATTTCACAGAGAAACCACAGTCACCCATGAGCATCACTTTATTTTCTTAAGGAAGTTAATAAAGCATTCAGCATCTGAGGCTGGGGAGCACTATGGAACTGCATGATTGAAGAACCAGTAGATTATAAAAAAAAAATGTCAAGACACCGGGGAACTGGAAGATTGAAGACACAGAATCAAACCTGCAAAAGGAGTTACAGAAACTTTTAAGAAATGCAATACATTCAGCATTATATCCTGTTGGTTTCAGGAAATTAAGTCCTTGCTAAAGAATATTATTGTCTATGTGTCAATCCTGGGAGTTCTGGATATAGGCACAAGACCAGGTGTATTCTAAAATAAAATATCTTAATCTGAATCTCTAATTTTAATTCCCTGATGAATCCCTAATTCCATTTACCTCTAATTCCATGGAGACAGTAGTTATAAGCCACATTCACCAATGGGTTATACATCCCCCTTTATGCCGACCCATAGAAGACTTCAGTTGTTAGAGTCCCCAGCTTTAGCATCTTATGTTTTTCATTCTAGAGGTTCCAGCTTCACTTTGGCCACATAAATGGTGGGGGAGGGCATGATTATGAGCACATGGGTGATAATCACTGGGCTAACAATGTAATTGGGAGGATATAAAGAAAGGAACAGGAAACAAGGGGGATCAGAGGGAAAAGCTCAGAGTCTGGGCTATGGTATAAAGGCTGTAGGGAAACTGCCCCTTGCTGCAAGCCTGTATTACACTGTGATGATTTTTAAGGAAAGAATAAATAAACCTTTGCATGAAAGGATAATGCACATCTGGTGTATGTCTGTCTGTCTGTCTCTGTGAGACCACATGAAGTGGCTGGGCAGTACAGTTCAGTGGGTAGCAGCATAGATGCCCTGTGAGGGGACTTACTGAGGATTTAAACCACTGTGGATCTCAGGGGCTTGGGTTGAGTTTCCTTTAATCAGAGGAGGTATTAACTTGCTGCTGAGTATGTTTTACAAGTCTACCTCTGAGACAGGACTTACATTCTTATAAGGTATTTCCCAGAGTCCTCCTTCCCCTCTCCCCCAACACGGTATAAAAACTCCAGGGGTTTTGAAAATTATTTACCAGAGCTCTGCTCAGGACAGTTCTAGCTAAATTAAGCCCTGGTCTGAGCCAATCCACAGAGGATATGAATTGTTACAGTTCCTTGCAATAGCACCTTGTTTCATTATTTCAAGCTGTAGCAACTCATGATTTTAGCTGTGGAGAAGCCCAGTTCAGCCCTTCCTAGGTCAGCGGAGAGGGTAGCTGTCACAGTTGCATCACTCTTAAAGATCTGCTTAACCTCAATGGTTTCCTTAGGAGCAATGTTCATACAGGACTATGCCTCATGTTTATTTAGATTTTTTTAAATAGTGAAGATTTCAATCCATGGCTCTATGTGCCCTTAACATGATTAATCATACAATAAAGACAACTACATTAAACCTCAGGAGCTCTGAAATCAGTTCCAGAGGAACTTGAAAACCAGCCACCTATCTCCTTTATCATCTAGAAAGCATTCCCTCAATCTGCTCCAAAACACCTATCAATCAATTGTCTTTTTCAACAGGCCTGAAAGTCACCAAATTCAGGCTATTTTAGACTGAGGATGGGGAACATGTTAGAGGATATAGGTGTCCTCATGGAGACTGCCCTGCCAGCCATGTTCTTTCTTTTATAATGAGATATGTACAGGCACACGCCAACTTCCATGGGCTTAATCTGCAGCAAGGGAGATTTAGGTTAGATATTAGGGGGGAAAAATTGGGAGGGGGTGGAAGATAATAGGCGCTTATATAAGACAAAGCCCCAAATATCGGGACAGTCCCTATAAAATCGGGACATCTGATCATCCTACCAGGGGCTGTGGAGGAACATTCATGGGGTGCGGTGGGGCCCAGGGCAGCCCACATGGGAAATGGGGAGGAAGTGCCACCCAGCCCTGCCCCTGAATTCGGCCTTGTTCCTGGCTGCTGCCCCAGCTGCAGCTCTGACCCCACTCTCAGCTCCAGCCTGACTGCAACCCTGCTACTGGCTCCTGCTGCAGTTCTAGCCTCAGATCCCATCCCTGACTGTGGCCTGGCCCCGACCATGACTGCAGTTCCAGCTGCAACCCCACTCTGGGAGCTGGCTCTACCTGCGGCCCCACTTGCAGGCCCAGCTGCAACTCCAGCCTCAGCTCCAGTCCCAATCATGGCCCTGCTCCTGGCTCCCGGTGGGGTGTGGACAAAGTCCATTACTTGCAAGGGGGTTGATATAAAAATTTTGGGGACCATCGATCTACGGTATAGCCTGATGGGGGATCCCTCAATCACTCTGTTGAATTTTTTCCACTGTGGATAAATACAGTGATTGGGCCAGAGAGAGAGAGAGTGAGTGAGCAACGGAGGGAATGATTCTGTCATTCAAGTGTTAGGACCCATGTCTGATCCCCCTGCTCTAATCACTTCCATTATTTAGCCACAGTGGAATAGCTTCGCCAGGAGAGATTGAGTAACTTTCCCCCATCAAGCTATTCCATAGGTTAGCGGCTCAAGACTATGCCATTAATGTGGGAGACCCCAGTTCACATTCTTTCACTCCCTGTAGAAGAGTGGACCAGGGCATGAACCTCAGTCTTTCACATCACAGGAAAGTGCTGTAACCAATGAGGTAAAAGTTTTAAGATCAGCTCTTCTCGGCCATCTTGTGTGAGTGAGGCAGGTACCTCAATCATTGCATGAAATAATAACTTAGGCAGCTGGTTCCAATTTGTGGATTGCTAAACAGGGCTAGGTGCCACTCTGCAGCCCAGATTTAGATGCCTATTTCCAAGAGAGCAGCACAGCTTAGCACATACCCCTTCTGCTTGACATCTCCTATTAGATAGTTTTGGTAGTTCTCTGCCTAGTATGAATGCTTTTGTGACTCATGTTCTTAGGTGCTTATCTCTCCCCGTTCATTGTGTAGACCACCTAACTTGGCTTTGTGAATCACAGTGTCGTTCCTGTGACTTTTCTAGGTGCCTAAAAGTTAGGCATTTTGATGCTCAGCATTTTAACAGCTATTTGGGTGTCGGGTACTCTTCATCTCTTCTGTTGAACCTGTTACACTTTCTATAAATTGTTCTATAACTAGTACAAGAATGGAGCTATAGCTTGGTGGTAAGAACAGCTTCACCAAGAGATTGAGAGATACCCATCCCCAGAATACTCAATAGCCCAATGGTTAAGGCATGCATATGGGAGACCCTGCTTTGAGCAACTGAATCCTGGGATCTGTATCAATTTATGTTACAGCCTTATTCCCGCTTGATCTATCCATGACAGAACTAAGTCCAAGATTTTAGCACAGTAGTCATGCACCTGCAACACAATTAAATCCACCCCTTTTATAACATCAAACTATGTGGGGAAATAACCATGTTATAGTCAAGGCTCCCAAAACATTGTGCATAATCATAAAGCACTCACATTTCTCACTTCCCCTTAATAGTTTCATAAACTCTGCCCCAGGTGTGAACTTTTATAGGCACTCCTCCCTCCCCCCGCATGCCTTTCTGGGCCTTGCCTTTTAGATCTGGCAAAGACAAGTTGCTGCAGCCCAAAAGGGAGCACTTTCCACTTGAAAGGTTCTGGCTGTATCTTATTTTTCAACTAGTAAGAGTCTGTTATGTTTTTTCCTTTTTTTTTAATGGCTGAGACAATTACATATTTGCATAGATTGTAATCCTATTTTAATCCTTATTGTTGCAAACTAGAAAGGCACAGGAACCTCTGTATCTTCCTGGCTTTTAACTTTAATGATATTGTGCCCACTTATATCTCTACTGAATGTGATCTTTAATACCTTCTCATATTGTGGGAAATAGACAAGATTTTATATTTTAAAATAATGGACTATTTGAATGTACTGTGTATTTGTATTGCTCACATATGCCTGGGACACATTCTGTAACAATTTCTTTGCTCAGGGAAAAATCATTTGATATGAGGGCTGATTCCTCCCATTGTAGGTATTAAAAGGCCAGGATCTCCTGATCACTCTTTCATTATTTATTATATAAATGTGTAGTCCTATAGCTATAGATATCTCTGTGTAACTTGTATTTTCTCCTGAAAAGCAATAATGAACAGCTTGTCATAATTTTGGTCTTTCCCATTTCTTTAGGACGAAGACTGTGTCTTCTTAAGAATTTGTACCATATTGAGAACAATATGGCCGTGGCTTTGGGGTCCTACTGTGACACAGACAACAAACAAACTCATGATATTTGGTTCAAAACTCAGGGAAAGGTGAGTCCTATTTATACACTGATGAGGTGGGTTAAAATGCATGGCAAACTGTCTATAACATAAAAAATCACTACTGTGGAGATATAGTATGTGCATATATATATATATATATACACATGTACATATACAGCATACACACACACACCACTTAGTTTTGAAACAGAGCAATTGAGCCACCTGGCTTTTAATGAGCTGTTTATTACTATATCTCCTCAGGGAATAATATAAGCAGAATATAGATGCATATGAAAGGCTAAAGATGTTTTTTATTCTGAATCTGGTTTTGCCTAGCTCTAATTCATACTGTTTGGTGGCACACAGATTCAATCTTTGGTGCTACTACATTGGGCTTTGGTGTAAAACACCAGTGCATGATTATGCCTTGCTAAACATTCTCTTTGTATTTTCAACTAAAATGGTGCTTCCTGTTCTATACTCTTGTGATGTGGAGATTCTTTCCTATGCACTGTTAAAACAGTATCATGTTCCAACCCAGAAATAGCTGTCTTTCTGTGGTGGCCAAAGAGATCATTTTTATACTGCATGCATAAATGTGTTCAGTATGTATACAGTATACATGGTGTCAATAGTAACACTACAGTTAAGTAGTATTGAGAGTTTCACTTAAATCAAAACTAAAATCCCATTTGCAGGATATAAAAGGCAGGAGACATTTAAGGAGAGGAGTATGCAGGGAGAAGTGAGGAAGCATTCCTTTAATGCACCAAGCAGCAACTCCATGAAGAATCCTTCAAGCAGAAATATCTGGACATCCCTATCATCCCATCCTATCATCCCATACCCAACAATGCTTCCTTTGTCTATTTCTCCTTCTCACCCCTCCTTCCCCCCCCCCCCCCCCCCCCCCAACACAATCTCCCCTCTCATGGACCTAAGAACGGTTCAGTTTACTGTCTTCTGGCCCAATAAGGTAGCCACACATCTCTCACCCCCCTCACACACCAAAGTCTTTACTCATGCTCAAAAGCAAACCCATATTTTTGATCATATAATATTTCCTTTACATGTAACATGATATACTTCACCACAGTGCATACAGAAAGACTATTAATTTTCACCTATCTAGGGTTGGAGTTCAGGTTGCACATTTGAATATGATTGTGAGGACCTAGATGTGTGCATTGTAGTTGTTGATATGTTGGAGTTGAGAAGGAGAATAGTGTGGAGCTAAGGAATCTGCAGCTGAATATTATGATGTTTGATAGTAAAGATGGGTGAGTGGGGGCTGGTGTGTATATGGACTGTGGCTTAGTAGGTAATTTCCTGGAGTGTTAGTGATGATGTTGATACAGATGCCATTGAGCAATCTTTACTGAAGTGGGAGTAAACACATTTGCATGCACATACACTCTGAATCAACCTTTCAGTCCCATTTTCCTGTGAAGCTTCTCAAAATCAATGATAAAACTATTCAGGCTAAAGAATTTTGTGGTGATAAAATGCTCAGTTCTGCACAGGGAACAATGACCCTCCCAATGTTTTATTTGTAAGATGTTGTGGGATATTCTTAGTGGTTGTAGAACTAATGGAAGTACGAAGTGGTTCAAGATCAGAGGGATATAAATATAAGACTGCAAGGCACGTTTTTCCTTCTAGTCAGTATATACCACTTGTTTTCTGCATTTACTGCAGATAAGTCCAATCTGCAAAACTCAGAACTGGATTTAAAACATCCCAATTTTCAGGTGCTTTGATCAGGGGTGCAGCTCACGTCCATCTCTAGCATTTCTATTCCAAAACATTTAGATTGGGGTAGAGAGGGGAAGGTTTCAGAATGCTGCTGCTGCTGCGCAGTATATGTATGTGTTTATATAATTCACATGAGAGCACAGAGACAAGGCTAGCTTTGAAGCTGGGCTCTCCTAAGCATTCTCTCTCTAAGGGAGATAAAATACTGAAAATACTTGGTTTAAACTGCTGCCAAAACTCTTATAGTTTGTACCACTTCTGGAAAAGACCCTGGGGACCAGCAGTGGAATCCTTTCCATTGATTGGCTGGTTAAATAGAGGCCTATTAGATTCAGACAGGCTAGATTGATTATACAGCAGCAGAAGGAGCTCAGACTCAGAGCTGAGAGAGCAAGAGAAGGAGAGAGTATGTACTATAGCATCAGTATGTGACTGCTGATGCCTGATAACACTGATACCTAGCTCCCTCAGTGGACAACTTATTGAGCTACCTTTTTCCTTCACGGGAGGATGCCAGCCCCAAGCCTGTTCAAGTGGTAACAGACTGGACCTTGGAATAGTTCATTTTACTTATAATCTCTTACCAATCTGCATCTCTGAAGAAGAGGTTCATTACTGAAAACAAAAAATTGCCCGCTCCCCACCAAACCCCCACAGCACTGAAGATATACACAATTTGATCCTCCAGGTAAGGAAATTATCTTTGTCCTTTCTCAGCAGTTAATAAAAAAAATGATTTATTCTTTTGTATTCTTTGCATGCTAAAAATACCTACAAGCTTTGGCTTTCATGTGCCGTATCTATTTATTGCATATAGATTTCTTTCATTCTCAGATTATAGGTATTATAGGTATTATAGAGAATTAGTTGGGGGCAAAAGTATAATCACAATTTTTCAGTCAAGAGCTCCTACCTATGTGAAAAAGTAATGGGTAAAAATGACATTTTTCTATCTACCTGTGCAATGTTTTAATGTAAACTGTCCCACGTATGCTAAGCAGTTGAGGGCAATAACAGCACAGCAAGAAAGCTCCCTTGTATTATTAATTCTTGGCTGTTCATGTTGTGCAGCCAGGTGAGGCAAGCATTTCACTGGAGCATTTCTCCCTGCTTGACAGTAGTTTAAAACAAAATCTCTCTTTTGATGGTAAGCTTACTACTACTGCACAAACATGATCTGTCTTAAATAATACAGCATTAGACTGCCATCTTATTATAGGGATGGTAATTATAGCTAACATTCTGCTTGCAAAGAAAAGACCAAGGTTTAAGAGCTGAAACATGAATCCTTGGATGTTCAGTTATTCTGTTCCTGACATGCCAGTCCTATCGGGCTGATTGCCTGTTTTGATGTGACACTGACACTACTCTCTCTTAAAGTGTCTTTTGCGCTACGTAAACTTTTCACATATTGCATCCCTCAGTTTGGTGGGAAATGGTTTCATTACCTCTCTGGCAGGTGATAGGTTAGAACAGAAATAATCCAGCTTTAGGCTATGCAGCATTTAGGAAGTTGATTGATTTAGGGTTTATAGGCGACAGAAGCGTAAAGCTAAAAAGACAGCATTGTGCCTTCGAACAAAAGGCATTCATTTCATATTCTCTCCAACTGTAATCATTTGCATCACATTTCATGTCAGTTTGTTTGAGTTTTCTGCTTCTTGATCCCAACCAAAAGGATTTTTTGTATTCCAGCCACTGTAATTTTCCATCTGAGTAGAGTGGAGTAGACACTACATTAATCCAAGCATTTGAGCAGTTATTCACACAACCAGGCACAACTTTCCAGTGGGTCATCCACTTAAGAAATTTGCACAGAAGTTTTCTGATCCTAAAATTTCTGTGTTTTTTAAACCTAAATTGTGAAGTCTACCGCTGGTGATGGCAAACAATCAATAAATATGGTGCAATTACTTTTCCCTCCCCCAAAAGATTTTACCTATAAAATGCTCTGTATGCACCATTAAATTATTAAATAATATAATTTCACCTGGTAACTGCAAAAGCCCGACAAGTAACATGAAATGACTTGTTCATAATTACTCAGTTCATACTTCAGATTTTGTAGATACTGAACATTAATTAAAAATGAGTTATGTAGAGCAACATGCTCATAGATAATTTTTTGAAATTAGCATTGTTGTAAAGGACTAGAGTGCATACTTCAATGTGAGTGTCTCTGGGTACATTTTTATATCATTTATGAAAAAAATGCTAGAAAAGTAAAGATGCAGACTGAAGAGCCTTAAAAATAGCGTTATCTGTCTATCCTATTCAGCTTTCTGTATTTGCATAGTGTAAATGAGTTGTCTCGGTGTCTGTCTATAGTTTATGGTCACAATTTATGCATATAGGTAATTCTAGCTTTCCTCCTATGATATTTTTCACAGATAACAGTGGACTCATTTAGAGCCAGATTCTGACACCCTTACACACATTGAATAGTGCCTCACTCCATGAACAGTTCCAATAGAATAAATGCGGCTGCTGGCCAGAATAAAGTACTGTACAAAAAGTGAATAAGTGTCAGAATCCAGCCCAAAGTAAGGGAGAGAGAAACACTTTCTATCTTATTTACTAACCATGTTAACAGAGCGCAATATAAGTGTCAAGTACCAAAAGGGATAAAGCTAGCAAGTATATTGTTTGTGGCTGGGATTTTTCAATTAGGCACCCACACAATTTAATTAGGAGCTGAACCCACAACTCCTTTAGGCTCCTCTGAAAATACCAGCCTGTCTCTTTAAATAGGTAGCACCTAGAGTAACATTTACAAATACTTTTTATATAGCTTTGACTAAGAGCTATGGGAAAGCTTTCATATTTCACCTCTCCCTTTTATCTATGCAGACATGCTCGTTTATTGAATCTGTGTTCTTTAATTGTACCACTTATGAAAGAGAGGGATTACTGATTATTCTTGGTGATTTCCCTCAATGGGATTTTCACCCCATATGAAACTACAAAAATAAGCATCATTTTTAATTTACATCAAAGGGGTCTAATATCACCAAGCTCCCACAAAGTATCTGAAAGCATTAACACTTCAATGCTCATCATGAAATTCTAAAAGAAAATGACATGGCTTATACTTCTCTACTAGCAATACTGAGTTTGAATAATAGTGTTGTTTTTCTTTTCTTTTTTTTTTTAAAGGAAAAAATCCAAAGCCTTCACATTATTTTAGGTTTTGAGATTGTGCTATTAAAATGTGTTGAGTGTGTCTATGCGTAAGTCTTACAACACCAGAGTTCACTTTTGTCACTCGGGTTTAAATAATTGTGTTTACCTCTTAAACACTTGCTCATTTCAAACTGGATTTAGGTAGTCTAAACTGTTCATTTCCTTTGACTTTTTGAGCAGAGTTAATCTTGACCTCTCACACTTTGGTTCAATATTAACCATTTACTCAAATTACTAATTTTGCCCATTCGAAAACTCATTTTGCTTCTGCTTTCCACCAGGAACTCAGGAAACTGAAATCTATTTATTTTCACAGATAACTTGAATCCATTAGGGGGCTCTTTCTTCCTGTACTATTCACACAGCAGGCCACATTGCACAGATACTATGGGCTCCTATACCCATTTTTTAAAAAGTTCTTCTTGAATGAGTTTATTTTGAACATAGAACAATTTTAATCAGACAAAGCAACTAGAAAATCATTATTGATTTTTTTTTTGCATGAATGCAGATGATTGGGAGGCTAGTCCTGATGCTTTTGATTATTTATACAACTACGTTTTAAGCTTATTGTGTGTCCATAGCATCTGAGGGGATACTTTCAATAAAAATAAGCCAAATTAATTTAATATTAGTTGCTGCAAATGTCCAAAAGATGGTACATATCTGCTCATTCCAGCAATATTTTCTGGGCACAATCAGGAAAAGAAATAGTCGATGACTGTTCTGCTATGGTTAGCAAAAGACACATATTTTACTGATCTGGCTGATAAGAACCTAAAAACTGTTTGGAATATGGAATAAGTAGTTTTTTCACACCTGTAACATTCTTTTAGAAGGAAAGAAGAGATGACAGTGAGCTTTAAAGTGGAAGCTACTTGTCTGAAATTAGACAGAGAGCAAATGCTGCAGTCTTTATTTCCTTTTTTTCTCTATTAGCCCAAACCTGCAAACCCTTACTCATGTGAGTAGTCCCACTGAAGTCACTTTTGGCCAGATTTTGATGCTCTTAGTCATACTAAGTATTATCTGACTTGAGAAGCCATCCATCGATTGCAATATAACACTACTCCAATCAGTGTCCTTGAGTATTACTTGCAAAATTGGGTCCTATTTCTGTATATAGTACTATTTAATGTAGCAAATTGACATTAATGCAGGACAGCTGAAACATAGATAAACAGTAACAGATTTAGCTTAACTAGAGAAAATATTTTCTGATGGAGATTCTACCAAGGAGTACACTTAGAGTGATCAATGGCAAGCACAGTTCTCCTCTCTGTACTGCAGGATCCCTCACACTAACAGCACACATCCTACTGTGCTGCAGATTTGCTGCACAGTTCCTCCATGCAGGAGGGCACTTGTCAGCAGCCTCCTCAGCACTGGAAACTGCCTCAGCATTGGAAACTGTTGCACAGAATCTGAGGTGACTCTGGGGACTGAAACTGAGCAGTCCAATGGATTTAATAAACCCATTCATAAATCTCCATGACAAAACCTATAAATAAATTCTTTCTTCTTGATTCAGGCAATACTGTAGAGGAAAAAATATATATTTTCTGGGAGACTTTTCTCCAAATTCATGATATTAACATAGTATTTTTTCTTTTTAAATGCCATCATTACCAAGGGATCTGTTGCTAAAAAACTGAAAGGCAAGCTCAGGGAGTGCATACACTAAAATCACTGTGTGAAGTTGGGAGGAGGGGGGGAAATGTGAGTCAAAGCTTACATAAAATTGTTTCCTCCTTCCTCCATTATTTTATATATTATTTTTATAACTGCTTAACTTTGAAAGAGGATACACTTGATGTTTGACTTTGCTTTTGCTCATTGGATAAGCTAACCTTCTAAATCTGGCTGGTGGCTTGCAAAAGGTTTGACATTTGTAATTATGTTCTTTTAAAAAAAAAAAAAAAATCTTCCTTGTACAAATGAGATGTTCTGAATATGAGCCACTCAAAGTTACTTGCAGTGGACTTATAAAAGGGATAGATTCTCCTATTCCTGCTCAGGCTATGTCCCCACTTAAACCACTGCAGCAAGCAGTTGCACCGCTGTAGCATTTGAGTGTAGGCACTCACTACTCAGAGGGGAGGGGTTCTCCTTCAGCTCTAGTTAATCCACCCCCCAAGATGAAAGAATTCCTCTGTTGAACTAGCCCTGTCTTCACTGAGGGTTAGGTCGGCTTAACTATGTTGCTCCTGGGTGTGTGGTTCAGACCCCTTAACTACACAGCTGGGTTGACCTAACTTTTTAGTGTAGACATGGCCTAAGTGACCCAGTTGAAGAAGGCAATAGGAATAGTCACTGAATAAGGTACTACTCAGCATAAGTAAAAATGGTAGGATTGGTCAAAACCATCCCCTCTTCAACTATAAAGTGAACTTAGCTTTTAAAGTATTGTTGTTTTGGTAGTAACGAGGGGCCACAGTCAATAATCAGGCCCTTTATTCAAATGTAAAAAAAAGGTGTCCCTGGCCAGAACCACATCTTAAAGAGAAACAATAAATAGTCATTTTCCTGAAGATCAAAATGACCACATGCTTGTTTAGTTGCAATTTTTCTGTGAGATGATGTGCGGCATCCTGAGAGGAAGTGCTGTAGTCCATTTTATTACAGTAGCACCTACTGGTTCCAACCAAGATTAGGAACCAGTGTGCTAGGTGCTGTATATATGTTCAGCAAAAGATACCCCTTGTTTTGCTTACTTAGGCTGTAAGAGCTTCAAGACCATCAAAGGCTGGGAGAAAGAAAGTATTATTTTTGAGATGGGGAATTGAGGCTCAGAGTGATTGATTAACTTGAATAAGGTCACCCAAGAAGTTTGTAGCAGAATGAGGAAATGAAGCCAGAACTCCTGGGTCAGAGTCTAGTGCCTTAACTCCAAGCTCACTGTTTTACTGGTTGGTCAATTTATCACTTAAATACACACACTGTGTAAAGCACTTTAAATTATTTTTGAATAAAAACTGCTGTGTAAATGTAAGGTGGTATTATGGTAAGCAGAAGTCATTCTCGAACTTTAGCAAATGAAATCTGTAACAGTCTGGGATGCTTTGCTAAGCATGAATAAAACATTTTTCACTGATGAATGTTTAAAGATGGATAAAACAATTCTTCCGACATGTCTCCAAATAAGACTCCAGATATGCTTAACAGGAAACATTTTTCCTATTTTCTGCTTTCTTGGAGTCAATGCAAAGGGGAAGATTGTCATATGTCACTGACTATCCTTGCTCTAAGTGAGAAGTTTACAAGAATAACTTACCTATTATGAAATCTGTTAAAGACTCAATTTAATAGAGCTGATTTAAGGTACCAACTATATTATATATATGAAACCAGGCCTGTTGCTGTTTATTTATTTTAAAAATTAAAAAAAACCATTAAAGATAGATGGACCCCTGTTCCCAGCTATCTCAGATCTACCCAGGACCTCCATCCTATTTAGCATTATGGAAAGGACCAGTCATGACTTACTGACAGCTACATACAACCCCTGGCTTGAGAAGCCCAGGGATAAACCAATGTTTATATTAGCTCTACCTTTTGTTCCTCATATCGTCTTGTATGTAAATCCCATCCTGTTCCATATTGTTGCATATGTAGGCCCCCACCCTGCAATAGGATGAGTGGCTGGACTCTTGCACCAATGCAGAATACAGCACTATATTGGCCCAAGGATCCACCTGTGCAGTTTCAGGATCTGGCCCCTAGTTCAGTTCTGTGGTGGATATAAGGTACTGAGAAAGCTTGTAACCCAATGCCGGAGCTTTAGTTGGTCATCAGATGTCTGAATCCTGCAATGATATGTGATCATTTGTTTTTCCAGTATATACAGTTATTCTATCCACCTAACATGATCAGCTGCAATATGTTGAGAAAGGGGAAAAAAATGTTAATGGTGTTTTTCTTCATAATAGACAGTAAAGTGAGTGGAAGACCAGTCTGGAGATAAGCTTTTGTACATTTTAGGTTTTACTTGAATTTCAAAGCCTTTGGAACAGAGCCGACAAAATGCTACTGCTTTGCAAAAACAGTGCTTGCGTTGAGGTCTAGAGCAATGCATGAACAAATGTGCTGTACAATAATTAATGATGCAGGTCAGCAAGGTCCTGCAGAGCAGCTGATAGTGAGAAGTACTTCTTTAGCACATTGTCCTTCCTTGGCAGATTTGTACCTTAGAAAATTAAGTAGTTTACAGCAACAACAAAGCCATGGCAATTATTTATACTTTTAAAAATATATATATATTTTTCATTAATTCCCGTAGTTAGCTAAGGACAGAACCCTGAGCATATTCTATACCTTCCCATTACTGAAGATTCCTGACATAAATTAGTGCAAATTTAGCTTCCTGGCCAGCTCCGAGGCAGCGACAATTTCAGATACAAAGAATATATGATGATTAACTGTTTGCTTGATTCCACTGAGGACAGTACATTTGTTCTTAGTACTGCAGAATGATCAGCAGTTCCACTTGTACATGGCCCAGAATATTTAATGGTGAAGATGATAGGCTAGCCAGATGGCCACTGGGAATTATGTCTCTAGAGGGGTGTAGCAGAACACTGTTTTATAATCTGTTGCATTAATCTTTTTCCTCTTGGAGTAAACGAACTTCTGTTCAAGTTCCCTGAAAAATTAAGACAATTTAATGAGTCTTCCTTTTTTGTACTGCCCTATCATCCAAAGTCTAGACAATAGTCCTTATGGGCCCCAGCCTCTATTGGATGATAAACAAATATGCTGCTGAGTTTAGAACCATGGACTCAATCTTGCTACAATTGAAATTAATGGCAAAACTACCACTAATTTCATTGGGAGCAAGAATGGGCCCGTTTTTTATTGACTTACAAAGGCACTGACGCTGTAAAGAAACATGACCCAAAGCTTCATCCAAAATTCAAATCCAAACCTTTTTTCAAGTTTAACTTTTAAAAGATATGCACATAACCTTCACAATCCAGTATTGGGTGGGACAGTATGTGGACATACTAAAATACCCTGTGGGATGCTAGTGTTCTGAAATGTCCTACCCAATGGAAACCAGAGAGTACAAATCCTCACAGGAAAGCTCTCTCTCTTAAGCTGTCCTACCCTATCTTGAGACACGGCACATTTGAATTTGCTTCAGATAAACTTTTTGGATGCTGTTCCAAAGCTTTTGGAGGTTTGCCCATTACTGCTGTGCACTTATGTAAGAGAACAAGAAAGCTTTTCTCGATAATTTTCAAACACAGTACATTATTAAGTATATAATTTAATTAGTAAAATATCAGCATTGCAGTTGGCAACCTGCTCTTCCTTCACCTTATTCCAGTAAAATGTCTAGGGCCCTATTCTCAGTTGCCATGAAGCCATTTTGCACTAGCTATGCTGATGCAAAGAAGCTATAAAACACCTGGTAAATACCCCTGGTAAGGAAAACCCCTCTGGGAGGTGCAACATCAGCTCTACTGATTCTACCCTCCTCGTTGCAGTAGGCAATGGTGCAGCAGTTATGGCAGGAAATAGAGGGGCATTTGGAGGATGGGGAGGGATTGTTGCTTGGGCAGACTGTTGCTCCAGTTATTCTTTTGCTGTCAGAAGACCTACAGGGGCCTTGGGCAGCTGTGTGCAAGTTAAGTGGCCTGGTTCGCTCCCAGGAGCTCCTGGTGCAAACTACCAGCCTCTGTATTTCTACAGAGATGATCTCACATATTTGTACAAGCAATTGGGGCCCTATTACAAGCTATGCTCTTCCTCACTGCTGATGAGAGTTAGGGTGACCAAATGTCTTGATTTTATAGGGACAGTCCTGATATTTGGGGCTTTGTCTTATACAGGTGCCTATTATTCCTCTCTCCTCCTCCCCTGATTTTTCATACTTGCTATCTGGTCACCCTAATGATAGCAGTTTCCAGAACCAAAGTTCTTCCTTCTCTAGGACAGTGGCTTTCAACCTTTCCAGACTACCGTACCCCTTTCAGGAGGCTGATTTGTCTTGCTTACCCGCAAGTTTCACTTAACTTAAAAAATTACTTGCTTACAAAATCAGGCATAAAAATGCAAAAAATGTCTCAGCACACTGTTACTGAAAAATTGCTTACTTTCTCATTTTTACTATATAATTATATTCCGATTGATTTATTTTGTAAACACTGTATATGCATTTTAGTGTGTAGTATATAGAGCGTATAAACATGCCATTGTCTGTATGAAACTTTAGTTTGTACTGACTTCATCAGTGCTTTTTATGTAGCCTGTTGTAAAACTAGGCAAATATCTAGATGAGTTGATGTACCCCCGGAAAGATGTCTGTGTACTCCCAAAGGTACATGTACCCCTGGGGTGAGAACCCCTGGTCTAGGAAACTAACAGGTGGAGAGAAAATGTCCTCCCCCTACTGGTATATAAGCAGGGAAACAGTTTCTTCTTCACATAAATTGTGATTTTTTTCCCCCATGCTAGCTTCTCTTTTCTCCTCCCGCCTTTTATGATTGTCAGCTGGGCATAGTTGGTTTGTGAAACACAGCAGCAACAATTCCCTGAGCATCATAACTCTTTCATGTCTGGTTCTAATGGCCTGCAGACTTGTCAGGAAATAAGACAAATTTTCTATTTTATTTAGATTCTTATAAGGAGCCCATCCCCATGATATCTGATCAAATGGCTTATCCTGGATGTCTCCATCAGATACTAAAAGGGCCAATAAGAACATTAAGTACACACACACCCTTTCAGAAAATCTTGAACATGCATGTTGCAGATAGCAAAAACAATTACTAAGCCTGTAGTCTGATGGTTATGAACTTCTCTTAATTAGATGGTTCTCATTATTTTCTACCAGTTTTCTTTTTCATCAAATAAACAGTAAATGCCAAGATTAAATCAATTCCTCTGCCAATTAAAATATAATACCCAGGGGATATCTGCTGGAAACATTACATATAGTAATGTAAATAAATGATGTCCCAAATGCTGCAGAAATGCCCAAGTTTGAGATAAACTCAGTCTAGTATTTACAAGCCAAACTATGTTCAAATCTGTCGTGTGTCACTTTTCACATGAAATGTTACTCAATGCCTCAGCCATGAAAGTTTTCCATTTAGTAGCCTGAAGTCCATCGCTACTGGTTAACCCACCCAAGTCATATCACTGCCAAATATTTCCCACAATTTCTTTACAAATATAGTACTCTTTTCCTTTCTGGAAAGCATCTTGAGGAGCTTCAGGAACATACTACTCTGCAAAGGAAGTTGTCTAAGGCTATTTACCAATCAACTAACTTGAGGAAGTATTATTTTCTGCATGTTGCATCATGTACTGAAAAAAAGAAATAGATTAGTAAAACCCAGGCCAGGTGAATGAACTTGCAGCCAAGTGTAAAGCATGTGGATACCACAGTTACTTCAGCATGCATGTGATTTGGACTCGTTATTTGTCAGAGGTACTTTAATGCTGTATAGCATCATGGCAGCACCCACTTATCTAAGAAACATACTTTCACCCCACACTAGGTTGCAGTACTTAATATATCAACCCAAAAAGCTCTTGCTGTTGGTTCTCAATTTAGGGATCCTTTCTCGGAAATGCAATCCTTTTGGCAGTCCACTAGCACCCAGGTCTAGTGAGCTACAGAGCCTGATGCAAGATATTTATTTAGTTTCACATGTTTTTACTGAAAGGGACCATTGTCTTTTCTTGACTCGGAAAATGACAAGATGGTTACTAATGCTATTCTAGGCACACATGCATAAGTTATGCTTTTTTTTTAATTTTGAAATTAAGTGCCTTGCCACCATGGAGAAGGGTGGTCTAATAAATACAGCATATATTTCTAGTGGGCGGAGGAACAGAGTGTGATCTGGGTCTTGAGGCTATTCCTACACCTCTTGAGGTGGCATGTAAGGTATGTGTAGCTATATGCAGCACTGAGAAGCCCGTTGTGTCACTTATGTCAGTGAAAGACTCTGGTGAGGGGGAGGCAGAAGGGAAGGGGTTTGGCAGTGAGGAGCAGCCGGAGCCTTTCCCCATTGCCTGCCCCTCTTTGCCGGAGACTTTCCCATAGCTGCAATTTTTCCCCGTTGCCTCCCCATTGTTGGAATTTTCCCTGCTGTTGGATCCTTTCCCTGAATTGGCTAAAATCTCCCACAGTGAGGAGGCAGTGGGACACTACACTGCTAAAAATGGCAGTGTAGAAAGGGAGGCACTGCATGTGTGAGCAGAGCGCCCTGAAGGCTACATACCTGGGTACATACCCACAGTGTTAAGAAGTGTCTTTGCTCTACTTGCATAAGGAGTACCTCGTCATCTGCACTGCTATTTATACCTATGCTAAGGAGACTTGCAGTGTATGAACTCTACATTCTGCTGAAAGGAATGTGCAATGTAGATATTACTTCTCTTTCTTAAGCTTTTTTGTAGTGGGAGTTGCTTTAGATGTGCATTTTCAGCACCATGCTAATAAATCTTGAGCTCAGATAGTAAAATATAATTAGGTCAGACTTCACACTGCTTGCCTTGTAGATGATGCTTTAACTTCTGGATTTAACTGCAGGCTTGTGGGTTTGTGAAGAACGTAGAAATGTGCCAACTCGGTAAATTCTAGCGATAAATCATAAGACAATAAGACGGTATCAATAAGGATTGTATATAAGTGAAAATAAATGTGTATAATAGCTTGTAGGTTTTAAAGCTTAAGCTTTACCCAAATTTCAAACACATAAAACTAATTTATTCTCATATTTTGCCTCTGTGATTTGCTATTATATTCACCATCGTTTGTCGTTTATTTCTGCTGATATTTTTTATTCACCTTTTGGTATTCATGATGCATTATCTGTGGTGGAAAAATATGTTGGTGTTCTTTGAAGAGCTAATATTCTAATAGATGTATCATTTTTAAGGTAGTAATGGAGGTGTGTTGTATCCTACTGGACAGCTATAATACAGCAATTAAATGGTTACCCAGGCATCATTTTGCTACTGCAACTCACAGGACCACACTTCACCAAGTTAACTCAGAAGAAGACTGATTGTACTCAAGAACTAGTAGATTTATTCTGCAATACATTTTTTCAAAACACTTTAAAAAAAATACAGGACATTCTCTTTCAATTGATTTCAGTAGATGACTCCATATATTCCTGGTGTTACTAATGTAAAGCAATTGTAAGTAAATGCCTTTTAGGGCTTCACACTTCTTGTATTTGACATACATGCAATATAATTTAATATCTTCTAAACTTTCTAAAATATTCTTCAAATCTGTGCATGCACATAAATGAGGTAATTGTTTGTTTTTAGTCCCCAGTTCTGCTTCTTTTGAAATCAAACTGTAAATACCCTTTTCTCCAGAAACTAGGATCTGATTCTCTTCCCATTTTACAACATTACGAACCAGGAGTAATTCCACTGGAATTTATGGAGTTATTCTGACATAAAATTGGTGTAAGGAAGCAGAGACTCAATTATCTATATTCTGCATAACTAAGTTCTTCAATTTCCTTAGTTATTCCTGTAGCCTGTGTTTATATTTACTCCATTATTGTTTCTTGTCAGTATCTATTTTTATACATCCAAATTGTGGCGATTTTATTATTTCTAAAATCCTCAGCAAAGTGTTTAGAATTCTATTGAGAGAATTGTGACTAAAGGCCAACTCAGACCAATACTACTACTAAATTTAGGACTGAAGTGAATTTGGGACCGAGTTGTTATTTCCAAAACCAGATATTGGGATTATTTTCTCTGGTGTTTTTTGAACACTTCTAATCTCTTCCAAATAACAAGAGGAAATCATGTTGAATGTGCCATGTTCCTAGGGATAACTGTAGGCAAAATACATGGAAAACTGTTTCTATTTGAAGCACCTGATCCTGCAGCCCTTACTCAGGCAAGTCACCTATTATTTTCTCAGGAGTTTGCATGAACAAGGAGTACAGGATTAGACCCTAAATCTGATTTCCTGACATTTTGCATGTTGTGTATCTTGGCAGGAACAAAGAATGCAAATATAGCGTTTGCATCCATTTTTATATTAATATAGTCTTGAAATGGATCCATGTCTTTCTATTGCTTTCTTAGAACAATATGGTCTCCCCCTAGTAGTTGAGAGAGCACATCAGTTCTCAGTTATATTAAGCCAAATCTGTGTTGTGTTGTGTCAGTCTGTCTATCTGTTTTCTGATACATTAAATGTTGTTGGAGTTATGTTTTTAGTTATTCCTGAGCTTTTCTTTACAACCAGACAAATATACTGTTGGAATACACCAAAAGAAAGGCATAATCATTGCTGCATTAAGCAAATTATTTAAGTGTAGGTATTACCAGTACTTGTGTATCCAAGAGTCATAGCCTCTCAGATTTGCAAAAGGGAAAATACTAGGTCTTGCCACTTTAAGGGAAATGTCTCTCTATTTGGAATTTCTCCACCCTGACCCAAACATACAGAATATGTCTACACTGCAATGTAAAAGCTGGGTTAGTGGGACTCAAGTCAGCTGACCCATGTTAGGGAACCCTAGGCTTAAGCATCTACATTGTATTTTAATCCTAGGTAAAACAATTTCTGACCCCTGCTTGAACCTAGGGCTCTGGTGTCCATACTGCAGTGCGCAGACCTGAGCCAAAGTAACCATATCTCAGAGTCCCTAGTGCCACCCTGCCTGAAATGTGGCCACTCTAACCCTAGGACCGTGGTGCACTGTGGGAAAACGTTACCCTGCACAATACCAGAAAGCAACTCACTTTGCAAAAGGCTTAATCAGTTTGCTGTCCATTGCAAGGCCAGAAGGCTCTCCGATGGTGTGCTTGCAGATCAGCGATCAGAAGAGAATGGGTTAACACTCACCTGAGCTGCCGCTATTTACTGGAGAGGGGTGTGGTGCTGCTTTCAATAGAGTGAACTGCATATTGTTGGGATAGAAAGGTCAAAGGAAGTTGTCCCATGGAATTGTGGGAAACTTCTGGATGACTGCTGGGACCTGAGTCAAGTGGGGATGCTGCTACATTGCAAAGCAATAGAGCTCAGACACTGGGTCCTGGCTTGACTCGAGATTGGACCCTCCAGCCCTGCAGGGTCCCAGGACCCGGGGTCCAAGACCTGGGTTAGCACAATTGCAGTGTAGATGCCGGGGGTGGGGGTTAGGGCTGAGATGGTCTCAAGAATGGGCTTACGTTGCACTGTAGATATAGCCACAAAGAGTCAGGATTGAAGTTTTCCTCCGCTTGTTCCAAAAGAAGAGCAATATGCCAAACTGAGTACAGATTGCATTATTTAGGGTTGGGGTGAAAGGAGAGAGAAATACCAAAGTCTTTGATAAGCAGTATGTTCCTTCTGTCTGGATTGTCTACACTTGAGATGCTACAGCAGCACAGTGCAGCACTGCAGATGCACCACTGTAAAACTTCAGTGTAAACACTCACTACAGCAATCGGAGGGGTTCTTGTATGACTGCAGTTAATCCGCCTCCCTGAGGGGCAATAGTTAGAATTCTTCCGTTGACCTTTCTTCATCCAAGTGCTGTCTAGGTGGCAGTAAATTCGGCTTAACTATGTCGCTCAGGGCTGTGGATTTTTCACACCCTTGAGTGACATAATTGAGTCAACCTAACTTTTTAATGTAGATCAGACCTTGGGGAGGTGGACTACCTATGCCAATGGGAGAACCCCTCCCATCAGAGCAAGTAGTGTCTACATTGAAGCGCTGCAGTGGCACTGCTACAGTTGTGCCACTGTATATTTTAAGTGTAGACAAGCCCCAAGTGTAGCAAGCTAGACAACTTCACTGCTATACCTTGCTTGCTGATGTAGACTTGTCTGGGAGTTTCCTGAACCTATTTTTTTACTGGGCTATGAGAAGAGAATGAGTACTTCCTCTTTTATTTTTTCAGACTCCCCGATATCTTTATATCCCTCCCTTAATTAGGCCAACTGGAAATCCTCCTTAGTTTTGGCTGACAAGTTGAACATTTTCTCGGGGGCAGGGATGGGCCTTCTGCCTTTTTCAATCTGTGAGCAGATAACCCCGTCTCTGTGTAATATAATGAGTGTGCTATGTGCATCCTATCACATCACCCCATTCAATGAACAATAAATTTAAATTTTCATAAAGTTGCTTCTGAAGGGCATGTACTTATCTTTCATGTTAGTTTTCCCCTGATTATTGTGGCCAGCCATTCTGATTCATTCATTCAGGATTTTTATTTGCCTTCTGTTTTTTAAACTGGATCACACATTATCAATTTTTTCTCTGAAATGTATGATGGCTAAAACCATACGTTTGTTTGTGTGTTTGTTTTGTTTGTGTGTTAAGAATAAAAATAGAAAGAAAGCTGAGTTCCTCGTGTAATCACTTGTCTCCAGAAGCTGGGGCATTAAGTAAAACATCAAATATTGTAAGATTTGTGCTAAAGTTGTGACAGTTGGAAACACTGAGTGTATATATAACCTGAAAATGGGAGAGGAGACTCTAAAGGTGAGATTGGCACCTGTGACAAGAAGTTCAGGTTTAGATATGCAGTTTCCCAAAGTTTAGAGGGTTTGGATTTGACGTTCTGATTCTGGTCAATCTCTAATAACAAAAAAAAAATCTGTTTTTAAAAATCCTGATGCTAAATACTTACTGCACATTTGTTTTTCAAAGTAATTTCTACCTAATTTTAAGATGAGCACAATTGTACTCAAATAGCAAAGAATTCTACACTTTCACATTTAAAACTGATTGAAACCTGCTCAAGTTGAACAAATACTGTAGCTGAGGTAAATTATTAGTTAGCAAAACAGTGCTCACCTTTCCTTGCTCTGCCAACAAAAATAAATCCCAGTCTAGCTTTCCAAAATAAAGCCAGAGTAATGCAGTCTATTGTGTAACTTGAGCCTACCTTATTTCTATCTACTTCCTTCTTTTACCCTATCACAAAGAGGACAGTCCTGGCAGCTTTAGTTATTATGCCTTTGCAGAATGAATGCAAGATCTACTCTTGTAGATCCAATTCATCAATTTTTGCTTTGTACTGGGAGACTGTCCAAAAAGAGGAAATGGTCTGCAAGAGCTTAAACAAATCTTTTCTTTTAGGACAAGATATGAAACAGGATGGACACATTTATGTGTAGGTTCACTTTGCTAAATTCTACCTTCCTGCCATCATGCAAACCCATAAACACAGCCCTCTCACATTTGTGATGTCTGATGAAATAGTAGTTTACAACAAGGCAAGTCTATAACACCATTGTATTATTCAGACTGGATAACTTTCTCTTTGCACCAGGGAGAGCTACAACCTTAAAGAATCTTATCTGGAAATGCACTAACAGCATGATCTCATCTTGTATAACTACTAACTACACACAAATCTATTATAGCATTTCACATACATATGCTGATTTACTTTACATAATAAAGGATGAACTGAATCCTTTAATGGTCTTGTCAATTCCCCCAAAAAATTCTAAAGTTGACATTTTTAACCACATAGAGGCAAATGTGTCCCTTTCATTCATACCAAACATCAGCCAGTTTCTTTTGTTAAATGTCCCATAAACCTCTTCACATTTGCTTTTATTATTATGAACATTGTAACTATTATTCTACAAGTGTAAGAACACATTTCTTGCCTTCAATAATGTACTGCATTCCACATTAAAAAATGAGGTGACTCGCAAATTTTGTTTCTCAAGTCAGTGACCTGAACCTTAAAAACACTTATGAGGCAAGGAAGCTAGAGTGTTTATTTCCTCCTTGATTTGAAATGAAGTATGTTGTGTAGATAGGAATACAACTTCTGGTGCAGACCAAATAGAGTGATGCATTTAAGGAACTCCTCTCATTAAATGCCTTTTGGAACCTTATGTTCCTTTGAAAATCATTGTAGCCTTTATCAATTGCATACTGAATTATTTGAGTGTGCCATTCCAACAATCATCCCCAATGCACTGTAAGAAACTGTCATATGACTAAATTCTGCCTCGTGATTTCCATAGACCTGTTACTGATGTGCTGCTTTTGAAATCCCTCTGTGGTGATCATGAGCTTCAGGCACAAATATCTTCTCATACCAACCTACATGCAATGCTTGTAATGTTAAAATGTTCTAGTGATGATATAAATATTATTTAAAGTGACTTTTGCCTCTACAGCTCTGTAGACCACAAAATGCTCCTGTTCCATCCTTTGTCTCACTGAACTGCAATTAGGCTCAATGACTCAAAAGAGGGATGATGCCGGATGACTTATGTTCTCAGTCCATGCAGAAGAGACTATCCAACTTTGTATTTGTTCTACATGCTGAAAGGCTGATTAGGCATGCCAGCATATAACCTCCATGGGGATTGTAACTAACTGTGTGTGTATGCACTACTTTATGTCCCTGTAGCCGTACAATGGAAGCTTGCATCACATGCTTTAAAGCTGTGAGAGACTGTAAACAACCGGTGGGGCCATGGCCTTTCAAAAATAAAATGTACCTACTAAAGAGGAAATTCAGTAAAGGGTGCTCTTTTACTTCCTGTGGAAAAATGAGATAGTGCACTTAAACTGCTTTTCTCAGCTGAAATACAAGATCATGACACATTATACTTGGGCATTGAATGACACCCACAAATATTTTTTACTCTGATGGATATGGTATTCCTTCATTACTTGACATGATTAATTTTACAAGGGGTTAGTGCTATGGATGTTTGCAAACTACTGTAAATCTACCATAAATCTAGGTGCCCAAAGAGACAATGCAAATGTTGATTTTTGGAAGGCTTCTGTACCATGAAAACTGCATCCTTTAACTTGAGTATAATGTAAGTGACATGAAAGCCAAGCATTTCAGCTGTGTTTATATGACCTGCAAATTGCTTCTTCCTACATATAGAGCTGAGAAGACATAAAATAGTCACCAGAAATTTAGTTATTGTCAAATTAATATAATCACAGTCATCATGGACTAATGACAACCTGTATGTATCTTGATCTGCTGCTGTATCTATTACCAGTCACAACCTGTGTAATGATCTTTACACTTCATTCCAGCTGACAGTAAAAATTAAGGTAAAGTTTCCTATTAGAGTCAAATTCTGTTATCGTAATCTCTGATGTAACACCATTGACATCTATGGAATTAGTCTGAATTTACACCAGTGTAACTAAGAGTAGAATCTGGCTCTATCTATACCTTATATACATATATATGGAATTTTTATATATATAGTAACTTATAAATAATACATATATTATATTATATTATATAAATATATATAATAATCAAAAGTTACAATATACTTACTGACTGGGGATCTGAGTCTTTTGTGCCTGGCATGTTGTGCAGTCCATTTACAGCAGTGCAGAATAGATGCAGAATGTCACCACTTTATATTCACTTTTAGCTGTAAATGACTACATATGGTGAAAGGCTATGGAGAACTAAGCCCTATAATATTTCATGAATTAAAAAATGAATGATTTCTACGTTCTCTTGATTAAGTGTTTTATTTTAGACTCGTTTTTTGAAAGTTACTTTGGAAAACTTATATTCCTGGAACTTCCTGTGAAGCAGCTGATAAAATTCAGGTTGGTCTCTCTATTGTTTATTTTATGTGCATGTGTTTAAGACACACATAAATGCACATGAATTAGAAGTGCATTCCTAAACTCCATAATATATATTCAGATATCACACCTGTTCCCTGTACTCTTCTCTAATCTAAATTGAAAGATCCTTAAGGTAGGGACTCAGCCTTTTGAAATTTGTGAAATATTATTCACATTTATGACATATATAAAAATCACACTTGTTTACTGAAAGGTAATATTAAAGTCTTAGTGCACTGGTGAATATAAGCTTGGCATAACACTTCAGCCTATTCAACTTCATCTAGGGTTAATATCTATTTTCTTATGCTTACATTGTTCTGACTGTTGCATTTGGCTATCATGTATCTATGGCTTAAGGGGCAGACTGGCAGATGGAGGAAGTCCTTGGACTTTTGCCATGCTTAATCTAGCCACCCCATTGATAGTGGCCAAAGTAAGCTCTGAAGAAGCTGTCATCAGTCTTTGCTGCCAGACCAGTTGCAAGAGTTCCCATGGCACTCCATTAACCATCTGTGACCTCCTTGTTGCAAAACACTTCCGTTTTCCAAAACCGTTGTCCCTTTATTCAACCTGTCAATCTAATACAAAAAATATTTTTTTAGTAGATAGTTTTGAAATGACAATAGTTCCTCTATAGGTCAGGTTGCAACTGTGATTCCATTAGAAGGCTGATTTTGCCTCTCTTCTAAAATGCACAAAAACCCACCTATCGTACTGGTCTCAAAATTGGTAGGTTAGATCTGAAGTTGGTATAGAAATTTTTGCAAAATTTTAACTTAATCAGACAAGAGGCTCCTGATGTATGATGCTCTCAAATATAATGGTTAAATGCTATTCCAAGATTCTTTTTTCCCCACCAACTTTATAGCAATAAAATAAAATAAAGGAAGAGAGCAACTCTATTTTACTGGATTAAGATGTAGTGCCCAACACTCAAATTTAGTTGATTTAAAGTATGGTTTCAAGAGTTATAAAAATGAAGTTTACTAATGTTAGCAGGTAACATTATCTCTGGAAATTTTAGTATAGCTCAATAGAAGACTGAATGAAACATTAAGAAAAAGTGCACCACTCTATCCTTCTTTTTAGATGAGATAGAGGTCAAAAGTATAACTAGGGAGTTTTTTCTGTAGGGAAAAAGTGATTGTTTCCTCCCATTTAAAAAGCTCATAAAGGGCCTCTCTTAGAGAGAGAAAAAAGAGCATTTGTGTGGACTTGGAGGTCTGTAGCATGGGGAAGTCCCCAGCAAGCCTTAAATTCATTGTTTTTCCCCATGCCCTTATGAAGCTCATGGGGGGGGGGAGGGCAACCTCCAGCTCACCAGGAGCCTTAGGACAATGGTTAGCCCCCAAATAGCTATTTTGGCTCATTGCATACAGTGGTGTTGTAGCCTTGTTGGTCCCAGGATATTGGAGAAACAAGGTGAGTGGTAATATCTTTTACTGGACCAACTTCTGTTGGAGAGAGAGACAAGTTTCAGAGCTTACACAGAGCTCTTCTTCAGGTCTGAAAAGCTTTTGAGGTTACACCGAGCTCTTTTTTGGGTCTGCAGAAGAGCTCTGCTTAAGCTGCAAAGGTTCTCTCTCTTTTATCAGCAGCAGATGGTCCAATAAAAGATATTATCTCACCCACCTGGTTTTTCTCTAAGTTAAGCTCACTGGAAGATAATAACCCTGCTTAGGTTTGTCTGGGGATGGGGTGGCTATTAAGGTCTTGAACTCCTCCTAAGTTTCATGGGGTGATGTCTGAACTTCCTAGTGCTAACAAGGGGGCCCCAATGGGACTCTATTTATGGCTTGTTAAGGAAATCCACAGAAATGAGGATGGTCCTCTGAACCTCCTCTCCTAGACCCTTTTCCTCACTCAGTCTCCCTTAATTGCAGACCTCCTTAGGGAGATTGTGAAGGGATGGAATCTTGAAAGGGTGTGAATATTGGGTTCTGTTCTCCACTAAGGTCTATACAAGGGTGGGAGTTGCAAGGAGTTTAGCCCCAGGCACCTATGGATACTGGGAGACAGAGATCTGTGTCATGCATGAGAACCGTGTGCCTTCACACTGGCTTTGGTGTCCCCTGCCTTCTATAAGGCTCCTTGGCTCCATCTGCAGCTGCCCCAGAACAACTCCTTTTCCATACTGTGTGGAGGGTCCACATCATGAAGGCGGCTGTGCTGAAAAACTAATACAGCATCACGTTATTTGAACATAGATCTCAGGATCTTCCCCAGTGGAGAGGATCTTCGGAGGTGGTTTTCTGAGAGCCTTGAGGTGGCTGATCTGACCATTTGATGCAAGAAGGTGGAGATGTGCCTGTGCATTTGAGGTGAGGAAGAGTGGACTCCAGTTTCTACCCTTAATAAGTAATGAGAGAACAGCCCATAAACCTGGCATTTTTTCAGAACCAACTGTGTCCTTTCCTCTGTCAGAGGAGTGTAATTTCTAAGAGAGAAATTGCATGGTTGTGGTGCACAGGTCAGGGAGGAGGAGGAAATATTTCTCTGGCAGGCTATTTTTTTTAAAAAATGGTGGCTGGCTGAAGCTACTTGGGGGGTGGAGATCCTCTAAGAGGAGGATTTCTTGTGTAACACCCTCTTGTCGGCAGCAGGTATCAGACCTAGGCACTCCTGAGCTTCTACTGCCTGAGTTCTTTTAACCATAGCTGTAGCAGGCTCCTTGAGCGCTAGCTGGCCTAGCCCCCAGTAGAGGGGGAACAGAGTGCCACACTGAGCAGGCCATGGCTTACACTTGGAAGACTATCAATGCTGTATAATAAATACAATTTTTCACATGGCTGCATTTATGAACAATATCTCTATGCATATGTATATATATATATATATATAAAGCACAAATATCTCTTTGAATGTAAATTAAGATAGAGGGATGGACACTTTTCTAGGACTACTTTTCACAAGGACTCTGCTTATAGTAGGAAGGAACAATTGTGTGTGTGTGAGAGAGAGAGAGAGAGAGAGATTTGCATTCTTCCATAGACAAGTGTTTATTCAAATTTCACGCTTTATTGAACATAAGAACTTAAGAATGGCCATACTGGGTCAGACCAATGATCCATCTAGCCCTGTATCCTGTCTTCAGACACTGGTCTTTTCTCAGTGGTCAAATGAAAGCTGGTTTAGCTATCTTTTCTTAGAGGTCAAATGAAAAAAGTTTTCTATCCAGAGATTGTCTTTCCCTTAGTCATGGATCCATAATTTAAAAATGAATTGCAGTCATCAGGTTTCTAAGTGACAACATGGGTTTTACTGCATTGTATTGTGCTTGGCAGATTATTTAAATATACCCTCCACATCTGTGATATTTTTCACTAACACACGCTATTATATACAGCTATTCACTGAATGGAAATTGTGCATAGCCTGGGAGGTTTCTGGGAGCCAACTGATAAGGGACCTTATTCTTAAAAACATTTCCATTCACTGTTGAATGTTGACACAATAGCCAAGAACTCAAATGGTAATTTTCAAATCACCTTGCAGATTATTATTAGAAGCTGATGGAATACCAGAGCTCAGTACACTCTGTTCTTTAAAATTATCAGCAGGAGACAGTTAATTTAGTAACTGTTATTTATCCACATGAGGTTTTATTTTACGTACCTGGCTCAACTATTTACTCCCACTTGTGGTTAATGATAAACTATCTTTTCCTGAGATTACTATCAGGTTGCAAAAAAAAAAAAAAAAAATGTATCAAACTGGCTCAGTTAATGAAAATGAATTTAGGGCTTGTCATCACTGCAAGATTTAACTCGAGTTACTCCTTGTCTGCACCACAAGGACAATAGCAGAACAGCTACAGTGCTGTAGGTATGCTGGCATAACCCCATAGCAAGAAAACAGCGTTTCTGAGTGATGGTAACCAGGTTGATTGAATCTGGGTCTCTACTAGGAGCTAGGGCACTTTAGCTATGGCGCTCAGGAGTGTGGATTTTTGGCCAGACTTTACACGCAAGTTAGACTATTTCCGTTGGAGTTATCTGGAGGGAGGACAGAAGAAGGGTGACCACTCTGCAAAACAACAGTGGAGCTACACAATGATGTGATTAACATCAGCAAGAGCTTGGATTAACAATTGATGAGTTGTAATTTGAATTGCTATATCCCTATTGCATTACTAGCTCCAGCAGCACTTGAATTTGAAACCACACCCCCAAAGGGCCAGCCTGCTTAAGTTTAAAACACCACTTAGAGAAATTGGTGTGTGGATGAGAGCTGGATTGGGGCAAAACTTGAGTTATAGTTCAAGCAAATAATGCAGTGAAGACAGGTCCTTAAACTGAAGTGAGTTCTGTTTTATGGGAACAGCCTCATTATGGAACCTATAGTGAAAATTTATCAATCGTGACATCAAAATCCAGATGATTTCCACGTGGCTTTTGCCTGAATAAAAAACTGAGTCAGGACTATACAAGGAGTCCATGAGATCTGAACCTCATAGCAGCAATGAGAAACGAATCATATTTTACAATATCTTTATCTTCTTTGCGATTTTTAATTCCAGTGTATAAAAGAAATGTATTACCTGGAAGTCAGGAATACTACATAAGCCATAGCATTTGGCTGGGCTTCAAAATTACCTTAAGTATTCACTGTAATACTGTCATCTGGAGAATATGAAGTTCTAGGTGGTTGTAAGCCGGCAGCACTGTCCGGCCAGGGCGTCGCAACCCTTGCTCAGGCCCAGGCTCTGAGGGAGGTCACTACGTCTCCCTTAGGGGGAATAAGCAGTGCCCGTTCAGACGTCTTCAGCTCCGGCCCACAAGCTGGGCAGCACTGGTTGGATAGTCAACAGCCCCTGACCTTCCCACAGACGAGGCTTGCAAAATAAATAGTCTGGGGCCCCCGGTCTTGCAGGCAGGTGGGGGACAGTAGAGCTCCTCTGTCTGCAACCGCAGAGGATAGCACTCCCTCCCAGGATGGTTAGGGAAAGGGGGAGGGGGATGCAGGCCCACGCGTCTCCACTGCATCCCAGCCCAGGGCTCTACCAGTGGCAAAGCAGTTTGCTACTGAATCAGCAGGGCTCCAGCCTCAACACACTGATGGGGTCTAGGCCCTATCTCAGCCACTTGCTAGTTGTCCCTGGGCCACTTCCTCTCACCCTGTCCCCAGGTACCTGGAGGCCTCAGTTTCCCTCTGGGTCACTGGGGTACACTGTGAGTGGCAGGCCCATAAATTCTTCCCCGTCAACCGGCGGAAAGTCCGGGAACTCCTCTGCATCATCAGCAGAGGGCAGCTCCTCCAGATTCCAGGGGTTCTTCTGGTCCACAGGGTTCCATCCATTCCTGGGATTCCCCAGCATCAGGCAGCTCCTCCAGGTCAGGGCCAGCCTCAGGGGTATTTCCCACCCACGAGTCTCGGGTGGTTCATCCCAGCTACCAGGGCCCAGTGGCCCTGTCCAGTCACTAGGGCCCGGCAATCCAGGCAGGTTTTGGACACTCCACTCAGCGGTTGCTCCAAACAGCTGCTTGGTCGGGCTTAGGCCTAGTCCTCCAGGAAGGCACGTCTGTCTCCAACAGCAGCTTTCTCTCTACTGAGTTGCTAGGCCGGCCTTTTATACTTCCTCGTCCTGCTTTGGCTCCGCCCCTCTGTTGCCAGGCAGTTTGGCCTGTAGGGCCCTGCACTGCCCAGCAGGGGTGTCACGACTCTTCCTTGGGCCCAGGCTCCGAGGAAGGCCACAGTGCCTTTCTACAGTGGTTCTTGTGGGAGGAATGGAAACAGCCTTCTGGCCAGCCATAGATGTCAAAATGCATCATGACCTTAGTTACAATCCTAGAGCCAGATGTTTTTCTGATGCTCTGAAGGTGAGATGAGGAATGAGCACTGTGCAAGCTGCACACCCTCATTGAGCACACCAGGAATAAATTCCCAATAGAGGGTGGGGGCATCAGCCCATTTCTCTAAATGGAATCACTTCTTTCCCTTAAATACTACAGCCAACAAGAGGCATTTGCATTTTATTCAGTTTGTGTCACAGTCAGTTTCTCTTTCATCTGGAACATTATCTTGTTCAGGCATAGGAAGACTGCAAAATTAGAGTTTGATTAAAAGATGTAGAGCTGAGCTTCTCTGATGCTTCAATGTCAGTCAATGTCATTTCACATACATGATAGGTGGCAAAAGGTAATCCCAAAGTCCCTGCAAGTGAAAGCCTTTGGGGGAGAATGAGCCAATGGCTATCTTCACTGAGCTTCTGACAGGAAGAAATGACAAAGACAATGGAGAACATCACTGCCACTATTAATAGTGTCATAGCCATGGATCTCCCAACAAGTCTGGGGCTGTGGTTGTTGGTAGAAAGAGCATGTTTGTAAAATAGGCTGCATGTAACTAGCCCACAAGAGATGTATCCCACGCTACAACTAGCTACCTACCACTGTCAGCTAAAAGAGTTCCTCTTTCATGGTAAAGATCTGTTTTACTGCAGATCTTGGATTCAAACCCTGCTGATGACCTCCAGTGAGGGTTGTTACAGGGTAACTCAGAGTAACCAATTGTTTTTAGGAAAAACTTGCTATTAAAACTTTTCACACTTGCAGTCAGTTTACACTCTGAAACATCTCTGCAATGCGGGGAACTAGAAACTTACTCTATTTTTACATGAAAACTGGGATTAGCAATGGTACATATGGGACCAGAGGTGAGCCTTTTGTTTTACCAATTACAGTGACTTCTCCAAAGACCAATGAAGCTGTGTGAGGAATTTATCTGAGTTAACTACATATAATATGGATGTCAGATTAGCTGATTACATTAGTCCCTCCTTTCTCATCTTTAGATCCATACTTCCCCATTTCCCTTGGGAGAGTCTCCTTGATCCCCATCTCTTTCTAGGACTGTCTTACTCTCCTTTAAATGGGCAATGCTATGCTCTTTCCACACCGTTCTCATTTAGTTAGTCCACATATTGTTTCCAATCCTGGGTTGGTAAAAGAAATAGACACAAGGCAGAAGTTTCTTTTCTGTTCTTTTCTTTCGCTACATTATTCCTTTTCTGAGTCATAAACCATTTACAGTGGTACAGGGTTACAACAGCTTAGCTCCATTAAATTTGCATGTTAATGTGCAATAGATTACAGATTCAGCAAGTTCTCACACCTGTTTTGACAGTGCATTTGCCACATCTAGGGAACCTCCCTCCCCACACTTACCATATTTAAGATCATCTCACTTGAGGCAGTCAGTTCAATGTTGCTCTCACAGAAGAAAATAAAGATGCGTGGGAAAACTTGCAGTTTAAAATTTTACGTTTTTTATAAAAAATGAGGAGTGCTGAAAAGGGTGAGGATTTGACAGATAGAACACAGTGATCATGAAATTTCAGATCTCCTTTGATAAATATAATCAAATGTGCAATGTTTTTAATATCTGTAATAGCATTCTAAGTTTGCACAAAAAATAATTAAATTCAACTAAAACATGTATGCAGTTTTACACACACACACACAGACATATACCTTAATGCTTCCCTTTCAATTCCTCAAGGTAGGGGTTTCATTAGAGGGTAAACAGAGTGATTATGCTAGTAGTGGTGTTAACACACAGTGTTCCACTTGAAGGTGGAAGACAATTATGGGGAATGTCATCTTAACGCCTGACTTGCTATACATATCTTTTATTCATCTGTGCCTTGTGTCCTATAGGAATTATTTGATGTAATCTCTTTTTTTTTAATTGACGCTTTGTTCTTTTTATACATTGTCATCTTGTCATATGCTTTGTGCAAGGAGTTTATTAGCACTCCCCAGTAGGGACTAGATGCTTGTTTTGTTGCTGAAAAAGATGTTTATATAACTACAGATAATAGAAAAAATATATATTTGTGGATTGTTGGGGAAAGTGGGATTGTGCAAATAGAATTAAATTCTAAAAATGACTGGAAGTTTTTCAGAGACATTTAACATTAGCAGGCATCATGAGGAAGGAAAAAGGAAGGAAGGAAAAGCACATTGTGACCTACATCTTGCACAAGCCGAGAATTCTAAAACGCTGAAGCTCTGAAAATACACCTGCATTTTTTTATGATTAAAAAGTACTGAACTTTGAACTAGCTGGTTTATTGAGGACTTCAGAGAAAAAGGCAGGATCTTTTACCATGAAGTATATATGTGAACTATGCTGGATTGGGACTTTAAAGCCACATTCTTGGATGGGGGAAGTCTGGAGTCAGTTCCTTTGGAGGAAAACCAGAGAAACAGGTACAATTTCTTCTCAAGCTATCCTTGTGCACCGGAGGTGCAATTCATACCAACCATTAGCATGGAGTAAGATGCTCTCCTGGTGTGCCAGATTCACTTTGCAGGCTGGTGCATAGGCAAAGACCTTCTCTCTGTAATTCCCTTGCCTATTTCAGCAACCTTCTCACTTCCAGCTGCAGGGACTGCTACTGCTATAGGGGAGGGGAGGACACTTTTTGCTTGACCCTGTGTAATTTGAATTTGAATTTGTAATTTGGGTCCATTTGAAATCCAGCTCACAAAGTGTTCTTTTCTTAATTTAGCATCCTTTATGTAGGAATCTTTGTATTTTTTTCTGATTTATTCCTGATTTGAGGGCCTCACTAGCATTATTTTAAGAAGAGGTTTAAAAAAAAATGCTATGTGCAGGAAGGTAATTTTATTTCTGAGGAGATTTTGAATATACATTTCACATTTGTAGTATATAATGATGGAAACTATTGCTACAGATAGGTTTCCTCCTGGCTGGTATCTTATCAGAGTGAGCAGCCACTGATTAAGAATTAGATAAAGATAAGATGGCAGTGTCTGCTATCATGATCTGCTGGCTTGTTCTATTCTCTTTTGTCCCAAAGTGACTGTGCTTCTACTGCACATCATATAAAATGTGCAGTCTAAAGACACAATCTCAAGTCTATGGAACAAACAATATCATGGCAAATTCCAGTGGCAGATTTGTAGCTGAAGACTGCTGGATCACAGAAGCTTAGAAACCCAAAGTAAGATTTTGGAGTGAGGATGACTGTGGTAGGCAATAATAATAGATAGAATAATAAACACCTTTGGAAGACATCTGGGAGAGAAACTAAATTAGATGATCCCACCACCCAGCATACCAGTTCCAAATATGTCTATGTCTCTCTATATAATGTCATTATGTTTTGATGAGACTTTTAATTGTGGATTCCTTCTTCTTGGTGTTGCTGCCAAAGCTGTGGTTTGACCATCCCTAAATAAATGGCTTTAATAGTGAGGCACCAGAGAGACAAAGAAACAGTTTGTCTTGTACCTTTTATATCTGTCTTATACGTTTTCTCTAGTAACTGAAAACTTGCCCAGTAGGAAAGGCATTGCTGTACATCAAAACAGGGTGATGAAGTAGCATTACTTACTGGTTGATGGAGTGGAGAGGTACAAGCAAACAGAAGTGCTTTGTCAGCATTCTCTTTCAGACTTTGTTAGCCCCCTTATGTCCACATTTTAAGACAAGCCTAAGGTGGCTACTTCAATAAACCAGGCTCCCTGCATTTGAATAAAATAACCCACTTGTGTTTTGTTTATTAGCAGCTTTTCTTATGCTAATTTCCCTGGTGCAAATTCAATTTAGTGGGGTTGTTATTCACATCACGCAACTGTGAATTTACTGGGAGGTTTCTTGTTGGCTCCTTGTGTTTAAACAGTGGAGTATGCTGGGTAGGAAGTGGTGGTTGTGAGTCAAAGATGGCATCATTACAGACATCAAAATTAATAACACACCAGGTATGACAGAGTGCTTCATGATGGCGTCTAATCTGCATTAACCATGCCATAAACAATCAATTACAAAGATGTTATTTCAATACCGCTGACATACAGCGCATCATTAAGAGTTAAAGTAACATGCAATAAATGTAGAAAGTCAAGAGAGGATGAAATAAATGCTGCAATCCTGCAAACAGCTGATTTACTTTATGCAGGTGAATAATTCCTTTGAATTTAAGTCCTTGTTTTGTCCTCTGTTATTTATTTGTATGTCATTTGATCTGAACTATGCACAATGTGCCTCTGGTATTGAGATAATCTTTGTAATTATGTTTGAAATGTTTACTGCTGAAAAACAAGCAGTTAAAGCACCACTGCAGACTTCTTCCTGTTGCATCCAAAGTGCTATTTTGGTGTCAGCAGTGACACCATCTCTGACTCATACTTTCTTTCTGCCCTGTAACCATAAACAGCAATGAAAAAAACTCCCACTGAGTTCACATTTGCCTGATGTTCAGTGGAACTGTTCAGGTACATAAGTATCTGTGGGATGAGGACTTTAAAATGCAAGTGCTTTCTAATTTCTATTGAATTTGGAGCTTGCTCAAAAGAAAAAGCTTGGGACTGATGGAGATTGAAGTAATATCCCCAAAACAATGCTCTCTTTAAATGTACTTTTTAATTTTTGTTTTACATGTAGATTTTCCATTTATGTGGTTCCATTTTAACATTTTTTATAAAGTTACAGTAGTGTGATGGGAATGTTGTATTGTCTTGTTTGGTCATAGCTATTTTTTTCTTGTATCATTTCTCTCTCTGGTTGAATGTCATTCAAACCAAGATAGAAAATGTAGTGAAAGGAAAGAAAAGAAGAGAAGCAATACAAATCCTTGATTCAGAGCAGGGCTGAAACAGCACAGAATTAAGGCAATAAAAATCAATGGAGAGGAACATGAGTTTATGATTTAAAAGAGATTTAAGTGGAAAAGGGGAGAGACAGAAATGGAAAGAACAGAAGAAACATACAAGATATCACAGCAAAATTCAAAGGTATTGTAGCAAGTTAGTAAAACAGACAAAGAGCAAGCTATAAAAATTAGACACACAAAAAATGTTTTCATGTACACGAAAAACAATAATATTCTGTCTCCAGCTTTGGCCTGTACTTGACACTTCTGAGAACACTAACCACTCCCACACCTGATAATGAGGGCTGAATGATACCTAGAGGGACTGTTTTGAGTGTCTTCTCTTCTGGTTCTCAGGTGGTAACCCCCTAGTACTTTGCTTGGACACCAGCAGGGGTTACCCCGCTGAGAACCACAAGGGAATGTGCTTTTAAAGAAATGGCAATTTGTGCCTCTTTCCAGAGATCTGCTGGTGATGCTGCGTGCACACACATGCTGCATCCTTTTTCTGTGAGGGGTCCACCAGAGGGAGAGCCAGTGCCTATTCCAATCTTACAGGCTCTTCCAGAAGGTTCAGGACTGGCCTGACCTCTCACTGGGTAGTGCACTTGGGGTTCTATTATCCTTCTGGATGCAAGCATAACTAATGGTCACAGAGTTATCCAGTTCTTTTCAAAATCCTTATATGCTTTTTTTCTCTGACCCTCTGCTGCTGCATAAGTAAGTCTGTCTCTGTCTTTTTAAATACTTCCTGAAAGTAAAAAAGTAAAATTCCTTTTACCTGGAAGGAAAAGAAACTAGTATTAAAATAAAAGCCCTAAACCCATTTTGATTAGGAATACTTTTTTACCTCTATTAATAAAATCCAGACTTACATTTCACTTTGATAAGAGAAGGGGTTTTTTGTTTTTGTTTTTTTAAGTTGATCCTAAGTTGCAAAAATCTAAATGATTGGAAAAAACTGCTGAACTTGATCTACCAAAAGAAAAGAAATAAAACTTTTAGAACATTAATTCAGTGCTTGAGAAAGTTGCCAGGTTGATAGATGTGGAACCTGAATCCCTCTGTTTAATGGCAGAACAGACACAGCACAAGCAGTGGTAGTACAAACTTTTCCATTCAGTCCCATAGCTGTCTCACCCCTGATCTGGAGGTAGGCCCCTCAGTGCCAACCGGGAAAGGGTTCACTGTTCTTTACAAGCAACTCTGACAAACTGAGTGGGAGCGCTTCACGAAAGACTAAGTGCTAGCTCCTTGGTTATTGCAAGTGCTGCACAGGACTGAACTTTGGTGTGAGAAACCACTTTATTAAATAGGAAAAGTAATTCTTAATAAGAGCAGGCCCTAGTTTGCATTTTATTATTTTGTTTTGTATCTGTCGCAGGGTTCACAACTCACTGCTGTGGACCCTCTTTGTGGCCTGTCTGGTAATTAGCTCACAACCAGTCTGAAGCCCCCACCTTCTCTTTCTCAACCTGTGGTCAGTCTTCCTCTGGAATCAGGCAATTTTCTCTTCATCACTCAGGGTGCCCACTCTTCATGGCTTGGTCCACCAGCTAAGTCACTATAGTTTTCCCCATCTGCGGTAGTATCTGGATAAACTGTCTCAGATAGCCTTCTGCTCCACTGCCCAGTCTGTGCCATTTCACCAGTGGTTGGAAGGGGAACCCAGGCCTGCCCACTACTCTAGATTCCAGCCCAGACACCTCATGTCCAATAACCACTGTCTACTCAAGCTCTCATCTTGTAGGAAGGAGCCCAGGGAAACTGCAAACTTTCCTTCCTATCTTCTGGCCCACCCCCCTTGGCTATCCATATGGCTATCTCACCCCTCTCAGGTTCTTGCCAGAGTCTGTATCCCAAGGCAAGATCTCAGGGCTTACTCCTCCTTGTCTGTTTGCAACTACCCTCCTCTCTAGGGAGTAACTGCAAAGCTTCTCCCCACAGCCCTCTCTTACCACCAACTTCCTCTCTATGTATCCTAGTTAGGCTTCATCAGTCATTAGGCATAATCAGTCCCAACTCTCCTCCTATCACAGGGTTAATTGGCTCTTTTCACCTAGTCAGGCCTTGTGTGAAGTAGATATCCAATCATAGAAGCTAACCATTTGTTTCTCTCACTGAGTGCTCCAGAAAATTTTTTCGAGCCCAGTACAAACTTGTAACGTAGTCCCCCTCCCACACACATACTACAATCCCTCATCCCATACGTATAATCTCATGAGCCATGAAAAATGTTTTCTTCATGGTAATGGAGGCTGCAGCCTGGACCGGGGCCTCAGGGCCCCAGTAAAGTGTATCCTCCCCCCCCCCCCAACCCCCATGTGGGGTCCCTGCTCTCATTTGTGCTAGTTTATATTTTAATCTCTATTTTTTTTTTAATTTCCTTATGTTTTACTGTACTTCAACTAAAGTGCTGCATGAGATACAGGAGTGAGGGGTTAAAGTCAAAATGGTAAACTTTGGAAACAGATTTCTTTGGGTATCCAGTGATTCAGGGCTGGACACCATAGGGGGACACTTTGAAGGGAGAGAGGACTGGAGTGCATCTACTGTCAACTTGCAGGACAAAGGCAGGGATAGTATAGCCCAGAGAAGAGTCCCTGAGTAGCAGAAAGGCTGGTGGTGTTAGGGAGCTGACACCCAGCCTGGCATAACCTGACTCCCTTAAGCTGGAAGCAGTTGGCAACAAGGTGAGACTCTGCCCTGGGGGCCCCAAGAAGCATCTCAAGCCATCTCTGGAGTTGACAGAATAGTTTAGTCCCTGTGAGCACTTGATCTTTGTGTTTTGTGCTGTTTCTGAGGAGAATACCAACAAGCAACCAGCTGTGTTGATATATTTTGCAATAAGGGCACCTTTCCACTATGAAAGGATGCAGATCAGCAATTTCATTTTACATGGGCAACTGAACACTGGATATGAACCAACAACCTAGAGGTGAAAAGCTCCTCATAATTTGAGCTCTCCAAGTCCCTAAATTAGCCGGTCTTTCAAGAAGAGCCAATTTCTTTATGTATTTTGTTCTCTCGGCCCACCAACAAGTTGTGATGCCGATTTGAACTTCATTTATATTCAGTGAACGACAATGAAGTCTGTTTCTGTCAACACTCCATTCCTCACAAAGAACAAAGAAGGAAAAATGTGGCACAGTGATTAATGATCATGATTAACTCCCTGCAGGTTGTGGTTTCATGCCCCAGTGATTCTTCTGTCATTATTCTGGGTAAGATGCTACATTAGCCACATATGCCTTTAGCCACTAAGCTTGATAAAACCTAAAGGTTAAGCTTCAGCTTCATATTTTTCATTAAGGCTTGTCTTTTAACACCATAAACCATTATAATTACATAGTATGAAGTTATTTAGCTGAGTTATCTAAAATGGTAAACATGAAACAGAATTGTAGCAACTATATTTAAAATATATTTTAAATAGTTTAAGAAAATATAAATGCATAAATTATAATTACAGAATTGTGCTTTGAGTTAAATTTTCAAGGCTGCTTCCTCCTGGCTTTGAGTTATGCACATTAGAGCGGAGCAAATAATTTGTTTTAGATTCCAGGGCCAAACAATAAAATCCATGGGGAAAAATTGGTTTGGTTTGAACTAAAACTGAGTTCATGTGGTTCTTTTCCTAGCCAAAATGAAAAAAAAAATATTGTTTTGGGTGGATCAAAACATTTTGTTCAGCCTGAAATGAATATTTTCTCAGTGTTTCTTTTTGGGTGTTTTCATCTTTTTAAAAAAATGAACTAAATTTCTATCTGAAATGCTGTTTTGAAACAAAATAAGTCAAAATGAAATGTTTCAAAATGGTTAAAATGAAATGTTTCATTTCAAAATGGTCACAATAACTATTTCAATATTTTTTTTGGATGGGGAGGGGCAAAACTATTAGCAGAATTTGACCTGATACACAAATAGTTTTAGTGCTTCAAAAATGCAGTTTTTGGCAAATATATTATTTACCAAAACACTCACCCAGCTCTAATGCACGTGCTGTTTTTGTGCACTGTCACTTGTAAATACAAATGAAAGAATGGAATGATTTAAAATATAAAGTCCCCAGTTGAATAATATTGTATCAGTTCTTGGTTGCCTCTGTTTGCTGTATGTAAACTCAGTAACCATTTTTATATTAATCATTTAATCACAGATTATTTGAGTGTACTAATTAGACTGTAGAAATAAAAAGGAGTTTTGCAGTAGAGGTGAAGATTGACACTAGAGAATTTCATGTATATGACAAGATGCTTGTGTCAATATCAGTGAACTTTTTAAAATAGGTCTGCAGTGACTACTGCCATGTTTTCTTATTACCACTATGTTTCTTTTCCATAAACACATTTCATATAACATTATTTTTTGAAGTTGTGATTTGGAGAAAGAAATAAAAGATCTCCATACCTCTTAAAAATCCTTAATACCAATAGTTTCAGTGCTCCTGATATGATATGAGTTTGCATGTAACATGTTGAAGTAGGAAACCCTCTATCACCAATAATTTTCACCTCGACATAATATCAAGAAACATATTTAATTCATATTTTTCCTTCACTTATTTTAACTACATATCTCGGTGCTGTATTTGTATATTTGGCTGATTTTTCAACATATTTTTTCAATTCAACAGGAATTTTTCAACATCATTTTGTCAAAAAATGCTGATTTGTCAAAATCAAAGCTGTGAAACAGGGTCAGATTTCATTAATTTCCCAACTTGAAAAAATGCCAAACAAAAAAAATTTCAGAATTGTTAGTATTTCATTCTGACATTTTCAAAATTAAAAATTCCAGTCTTCCAGTTTGAAATGACTTTTTTGTTTAAAAAATTAAATTAATTAGACTGAATAAAGCTACAAAAAGAAGAAAAAAAAGTAGAACTTGAAATGTTTCATTTTGGTATTTCAAAATGTCACATTTTGATTGACCCAGAAAGAAAAAAATCAGGTGTTCACTGTGCCAATATTTTCAAAATTTTGACTTGGTCCTGATTCAAGAAAATATCCATGGGACAGGAAAAGTGTTTCCTTCTCAGCTGTAGTTGTCTGCAACTTGTATAGGATAAGGAAGTTAAATAGATAATGGATGGGTACCAGTACCCTAGGAACACCAGAACTGACACATGGACCATCACAATTTAACACCTTAGTTGTGGAATTTCCATGCCATCCCAGATAATTTTTACTTATTAGAGTTCATGTTGAGTTCCGTTAGCATTACTTGGGCATTTTTTAAAAGATGTTCATTTAGACTGAATAATCGTATGTCTATCCACTTACTCATATTCATTTGTTTCTCACTATTTGCTTCCTTTTTGTTTGGGATTTTTTTCTCATCCTTGTTCTGGGGTTTGCATATCATCTAAGGAAGTGATTTTTGGACTCAGGATTTTTGGACTCAGGACCTATTTGTCAATGTTTATGGCCTGTCACAACCCAGTAAATTGTTTGGGGGTGGAGGCTTTGGAGTGGTTTCGGTCAGATCCTGCCCCTGCAGGGAGGTTGGGTCCTGCCCAGCACTCACCCCACAGTGGTGACTCCCACAACTCCTGTACTCTGGGACTGGCTGAGGTTGGCTCTCCGCTCCAGGAGTTGCAACCTCTGGGGTTGCAGTGCTGCTCAGGTTTGGCCCATCTCCCTAACTGGACCAAATATATGTGAGTGGAGTTCTGACCTGGCTTATATGGTTGCAGTGCCACACACTCAAATTTGCCTTTCCATACAGATCCTGAAGCATGGTCTCCCCATGCAGAAGTTTTCCTATATGCCCAGTGCTACCGTTCTGCTGCCCAATTACAACCTGATATATCCTTCTTGTATAGTTTGTAGGAAAAGTTTTGGAAGTCTAATTCTCCCACAATCAGCCTTCAGATTGTTCTGCTTTGTGCCAGGGGCCTAATCCCAGAATCAGGGTATGTGTAAAAGTGATATAAAACCATCTTTGTCCAGAATTGCCCCCCACCACCACCACTTCTTCTAAGTAACGGTCAGCCAGCCATACAGAATGGGCCTTCAGTCTCTGTTTCTCAGTCAGATTTCTTTTTAAATGTGAATTCATTCTTATTCTTTTGATTTCACTGCTGCCAGCCACTCAGCTCAAAATAACCTCTTACTAACTCATTTCTATATTTTTTAATTGAAAACCATATAGAACAACAGCAAAGATAAAAGGCATCACCATTTTTAGAAACAAGTTTTAAAATATACAGAACACATACCCATCAATGGTTGCCATGTGCCTTAGGGTCAGATCCTGTAAGCAGCTGAGCACCCCAAACACCAACCAACTTCAATTAATTTATTTCCTTTAAATGTTATTTCTAATTCCACCAATAAATTAATAAATCAAGCTCTCGATTCAGAGTAAAAGCAATCTTATATACTTGGAATAAGTTAAGTCACTGTTCTGTTCTCTCTGTTCCTATTGCAAAGAAACTGTTAAAGACTATTAAAAAAATAAAAAGCAGTGGTGATTATCACTACTTACCTGCTGGATTTTTGCCTAATTTCATTTTCAGTATTAAGTCACTCTATTTCTGTTGATAACTTCTCAGCTTAAGATGATACCTGCTTCAGCGTTTCAGCTTGTGCACCTTTATTTTGCACTAATCATGCAAAACTTTGTGGAGCCAACCAAAAAATACTGCAGGAATGCATCACAATACCAGCCCCTCCAATTGTAGAAACTCTTTGTCCAGATACCAGACAAACATACCCATGGCTTTCACCACACATAGCAAGTAAGCTCTTTTCTAAATAGCACCTTATAAAATGCAATTCATTCAATAATTACTAGTACAACTCTCACATTAAATGCTTAACTTTAAATACAAATGCAATTTTTTTAGCATATTGAAAACATATTAGAATTCAAAAGGTTGTTCAAAGTCAGTTAAGGTGTACATTATCAGGAACAGCAGAAAGCTGGGGTTTACCACAGAATTAGTCATGGGAGAGGTCTTGCTTTTCATGCATAATAACCACAGTTACAATATGAAAAGAATAATCATCCACCGGCCCTATGAGGCTTGTACTCAAACCCATGTCTATCAATAAATTTGCCAGGCATTCTCTTCCCAATGGACTCTCAGCTTAACTCTGCCATCAGTAGTAGTAGGTTGCTTAATACAGAGTAGCCACTCAGGTTACATCTACACAGCAAACAACAGTGAGGCTCAGAGTCCAGATCAACAGACTGGGGCTTGCGATAAAAATAGCTGTATGGACATTGTGACCTGGTTGCAGCTTGAGCGCAGAGGTCACATTTATGCTGCAATGGAAGACCTGCAGCACTGCCATGGCTGGCCCAGGTCAGATGAGTTGGTCTTGGGATACTCAGGCTGTGGGGCTAAAAATTGTAGTGCTAGAGCCCAAGATTTGGAATCCCACAAGTGGGGAAGTCTCAGAGCCCAGGCATCCACCCAAACATCTACACTGCAATTTTTAGCCTTGTGAGCCCCAGTCAATTGGCCTGGGCTCTAAGACTCAGTGCCACAGGTTTTTTCATTGCAGTGTAGATGTACCTTGAGCCTGCTCCTAGGCCTCAGAGCTAAAGCTCCAGCTCAAGCTGCAACGTCTACACAGGTGGTCTTAGCATGACCTGTGCAAGCTTGAATCTGTCGAACCAGGCCTTGAGACTTGTTGCCACAGCAAATGACTTACTGTCTAGACATACCCTCCAATACCTCAGTGACGATAAGCATTAGATAGATGGCGGGAACTCAATTGCAAACATATTGCCTCACTAGATGCAGATATGCTTTAAAAAAAGATTACCAGACACTCATTTTGCACAAAGTTATGTATTGTAGTTTGGCTCCGATTTTTATACTCTCCCTCCCACACAAACAAATCCCAAATTGTATTTTCACATGCAAAACTAAATTGTCTGTAGCATAAAAAGAGGGATAACTGTTTGAAAGTGGTTAATCTCCACCTGGGCAAATGTGTGAATGTTTATAATTTGTTGCAAGTTGCAATTTTGCAGTTGTGTACCAACAAAAATAAAAAGCTGATTGTGGAATTTTGCTTCTTATGAAGTTTAGCAATTTCTTGGATTGTTGCAAGCCAAATCTGTTGCTTATGTTGTTTTACCATTAATCATAATCCTTTTATTTACATACACCCAGATTTTAGGAAAATTCAGATCCAGATCTGAATTTTTCCATCAAACCCATATTTCTGTAATGGGCCAAACCAAAAGCGTGGATCTAAACAGCCTCCAAATTTTGGAAATCTGGATCCCAATCTAGATCCAGAATTTAGCTTTGCTACTGGAGCCCATCCTTGACCACAATTTTTCATTAGATAGATCTTGGAAGAATTCAATAGGGAAATTGTCAGACAGTAAAATCACAGCAGCCAATAGCCACAGAAACAGCTAAATTCCTCATACAAATCAAGCAGTCACAAGAGTAAAATCTATCTTGGGTCTTATATTGTTGCCCATCCCAAAAGTTTCTGAGTACTTGAAAATGAAGGAAAGTACAAACAATTTTCCATGTGAATACAATTGCAATATAAACTGTATCCTCTATAATCAGGAGAAGTAAATTTTATAGAGTTCCTTCTCCACACCAGGCTTCTCACTCCTCAGCAGTTTTGGAAGCCCCAGGTTTCAGGATCCCTGAGCGACACTACCCAACAGGCTTCTGAGGTTCCAGAAAGTTCAGGGAGCCCCAGAAATATTATGAAAAAGGTCAGAATGAAATATCATTTAGTGAGAGAGCAAAGAAACTCTATCTTTTTAATTTATGCAAGAGAGGGTAAAGAGATGACTTAAGTTCCTACACAGGGGGAAGATGTGATAATAGAGGTCTCAAGCAAACAGGACCCATTGGCTGGAAACTGAATATATACAAATTCAGACTGGAAATAACACATTTTTTAACAGTGAGGGTATTTAATTATTGAAACAACTGACTGAGGGATGTGATGAGTTTTCTGTCACTTTAATTCTTTAAGATTGGATATCTTTTGAAAAGACAAGCTTTAGCTCAAACAGAAATAATGGGCTTCATACAGAAATTGGTGAAATTCTGTGGTCTGTCCTACGTAGCAGATCAGACTCAATGATCATAATGGTCACCTCTAGCCTTTTGGTCTCAGACCTGAGGAGAAACCCAGAAAGTTTTAGAGCCACTACAAAATATGAAAAGATGTATAAATATTGTCAGGCATTTGACTTGCTACCATGCAACATTTTGAGAGAGAAATCAAAACAATGATAAATCAACTTGGGACACTTTCAAGTAGATTAAAAGCAGGTTAACTAAGGCAGTCTCAAAATGTAATTGTAAGTGGAGAATCATCATCAAGTGGATATGTTTCCAGTGGGGTCCCACAAGGATCAGTTCTTGGCTGTATGCTATTTAACATTTTTATCAATGATCTGGAAGAAAACATAAAATCATCATGGATAAAGTTTGCAGGTAACAAAAGATAGGGAGAGGGTGTCACAAGATGGTCCCTTGATGGTCCTTGCAAGCCTTAATCACAGACCACAACCACTCCAGGTCCTCTGAACTACCTGCTTTTATTGTATATTATATGTATAGGTCAGTAGCCAACTTCTTCACTTACTTGGGGGCAAGGTTACAATAGTAGCAACCAGTCCTCACTACTTCTGCCTTCCTCAGGCTCTTAGCACCTCCTTCCTGTTTCCTTATATAATCCCAGCTGCTGGGCTATTTCCACCCAAGTTTTTCCATTCAAATAGCCCTTCAGCTGTATCTCCACTCAGTTAATTGGCCTCCTCTGCCAACTGCCTGTCTTTCAGTCAGCGCTCAATTAATTTAAACAGGTGGGGAGTTGAGTGACAGGCTTCTGATTCAGCACACCCTGTTACAGAGGAATAAATAATGAAGAGGACAGGACACTGATGCAGAGAGAACTAAATCACTTGGTTAGCTGGGCAGAGGCAAACAATATGTGTTTAAATAGAGTCCATGTAAAGTCATACATCTAGGAGCAAAGAAAGAGGGTTATACTTACAGGATGAGGGACTCTGTGCTGGTGAGCAGTGACTCTGAAAAACACTTGTTGATCATAGTGGATAATCACCTGAACATGAGCTCCCAATATGATGCTGTGGCCAAAAGGGCCAATCAAATCATTGAATGTATAAGCAGGAGTAGGAGCAGAGCTGTTATATTACCTCTGTATGCGGCACTGACAAAATCTCTGCTGTAATAGTGTGTCCAGTTCTTGTGTCCATTTGCTAAGAAAGAAGTTGAAAAATTGGACAGGGTTTAGAGAAGAGCCATGAGACTGATTGAAGGGTTAAAAAATGCCCTATAGGAAAAGACTTAAGGAGTTTATTCTATATAGTTTATCAAAGAGAAGATTGCACTCTAAGTACCTATCTTCATATGGGAGAGAAACTTGATAACAGAGGGTTCTTCAGTCTAGTAGCCAAAAGGATAACAAGATCCAGTGTCTAGAAGTTGAAACTAAATAAATAAGGCACAGATTTTTAAGTGAAGGCAATGATTGTGCTGAATTCTCCATCACTAGAAATTTTTAAATCAAGATTGGATGATGATGTTCTGTTTGGGTTTTTTTTTCTAAAAGATATTCTATAGTTCAATCACAACTATTTGACTTAAAGCAGGAATTAATTCAGGGAAGCCCTATAGATTGTATTCTGCAAGAGGTTAGATTAGAATGATGATCAAACTGGTCCCTTTTGACCTTAAAAATCTATGACTTACTATGTGCTTTATATATAAAACCTCTTTCCTAAAACTAAGAGTATAGCCCAAGCTTAATTATGATTCATGCTGTTGAAGGATGGAGACTTGAGAGACTCTGAACCTTATAACAAGAATAAAATAGGAAATGTTTCCTCAGACATTTTACCTTCTCTCCATTTAAAGCCACTTCAGAAATCCATGAGTACAGTTGTCAATTTATTTTTTAAATTTATTTATTTATTTATTTTGCAATGGGAAACACTGTAAGACTCAGTTTTACTTCTGCAGGCTTCATTTTTATGTGTGTGTTGGTACAGAATAAAATATCACACGCATCACTGTTTAAATGTTGTGCTTGCTTAATGACTAAAACTGGTAAATGTGGTTTAAAAGCACCAAAAGCACAGTTGAAAGCACCAAGAGTGCACTTCTGTCTTCTCGAGTATTTTAACTTCAGACAGAGAACATCAACACTTCAAAGGAGTTGCAACATATTACACTGCAGTACAGAAGCTTCAGTGGAAACCAGCAGTGAATGGATTAAGCTGTAGAGAGGTTTTAGGCAAAGTGAAATAAGAAGTTGCATTGCACCCAATAATCTCATGGGCAGTCTTGGAAGATCTTGTGGCACTTGTGATAATTGCCTGTGTATTCACTGATATATAGAAAGAAATAGATGAAGCATGCTATTTAGTTCCTATCAGATGGCTCCTCCAGCTTAAAATATTGAACAATCACAGAAATTAGATTTATTACTATGGTACCTGTGGTGCAAAACAATCTCAGCCACAGCCTCAGTCACATTCAAAGGTTTGCAAAGGATCAGCATATCTACTGCCACAAGCAAGGAGGCAGCGCGGGGGGAGAGGGAACATACCCGTTTCTAAGCCAGCATTCTTCATAGGTCCACAGAGTGATTAAAATGTCAAGCCAGCTAAGAGCAAAGTGTCAGAAGCTATTTGCAAAACAGAGTTCATAAGTGAATTCACTTCTAGCAAACAGTTTTCAAACATTAGTTAAAACAATTTTAAAAATATACTTTTCAATAACAAGCAGTTTGGCAAATGATTGGAAAGGGGGATTACAAAGAAACCACTGCCATTCTGGATAAAGTGCTTTAAATGACTCACAGATTATTTCCTCTTGTTCTCAAATGGACTCCAGTACATTATACATAGAGGAGAATTTGGAAACAATATTCTATCAGATTCCTACGTCTGTGATCTCATAGCAAGCATGAAAATGAGGAAAATTGATTCCTCAGAGCAGGTCAAATGCATGAATTTTGATATGCAGTTTTGAATATTAATTATTCTTGAGTTGGAAGTCCTATCCAACAGAATCATTGATATATAGCACCACAAATAATATGATTTGTATACTGAGACATGCTTTTTGATGCACTGCTTAAAACTGTGCACATAAAATGGGAATAAGTTTATTTTCCTAAACCATTGATCATTCTTGTAATGAAAAATATTTCATGCAAGATTTTAAGCAGCTCCAAAAGCATCTGTTCAAACAAAGATTTTTAAAGTGATTTTACTACTCATAAAAATTGCTGGAATGGTAACCTTCTATTTTTCCTAATATTGACTGAACAGGTGTAGAACAGGCAGCAAACGTTCAAATTTCTCCCACACCTGAATAGTGTACTTCAAGTCTGACTTGAAGGGTGACATCTAGGGGTGAGGAAGTTGATATTAATTCTTCCTTATCCTTTCCATATATGGTCCCTCTACTAAAACTGCCAGCATAGCTGCTTAACCATGAACTGAGACATAGACATTTGTTCACTTATTTCATATAAGCCTCCAACAGCCATCATTTGATCATTTGCTAGTTGTTGAATGGTGAAAAAATTCTTTGGTGAATTTATTCCATTTATCAGTTTATGATGTTTTACTAACTGATTCATTATACACGATCATTGAATTTATGCAAACAAATTTCAGCCTTTTAGAATAATAGAGCCATAGGGTTAGAAGGGACCACAAGGGTCATCCAGTCTAACCCCAAACCAAGATGCAGGATTTGTTGTATCTAAACCAATCAAGACAGATGGCTATCCAGGCTGTTTTTGAAAACTTCCAGTGAAGAAGCTTCCATGACTTCCCTAGGCAGTTTGTTCCATTGTCTTACTGTTCTTACAATCACAAAAGTTTTTTTCCTGAGCTTTAATCTAAATCTGCTATGCTGTAGTTGATTGCAAACTATTTATAGTGAGTATTCATTTCATTGTTTCATCTTCAAAACTCACTGTTTGGATTGTGTGATTGGTCATCTAAATCTCATGATATTGTTTCTGATCCCTGATTGGATGATTTAATTTGAACAACATACTTTCACTTCTACCCAGCAAAATCCTTTTTTGTTCACTTAAATTTAGTTTCTTAATTACATTAAATATGATTTAAAGCCAATCCTGAGTCTTCTCATCCCTGTTACTTCAGTTTTATAGTGATGTTAATTAATTAATTAATTTCAGGGTAAAATGTGTTTAATGAAGTGGAGAATCAAGTCCCTAAAAATTTACTTCTAAGGAACATTCATATAAGCATAGTTTTGTTTGTATGAATAGTTGCAATTAAAGAACAATTTTACTTTAGTCCTGAACCAGCAAGCATAATCCATTTATGCTATTTTTTATTATACGAACAAACTGCTAGTTAAATAAAATGGCTCATTTTGATAAGGAAAGAGTTGTGTTTCTAACAATTAAAAAGGAAAACAAAGTTCCACGCAGCTCTGCAGATAACATATCAGGGATCTTCTAATAACAAAAAGCTGCAGGAGGTTTATATACTGCATGGTCAGATAAGTGAGATTGCTTGGGTAAAGATAATTACTCTCTATCCATAATACTTTCATCCCAAGGTGCATTTGTAAGTTATTGAAATGTATTTAGTCATTTAATACTGGTCAATTAGAAGACATTTAAGCAGGCAAACATTTAAATCTAAAAGACCAAAGGGAAAAATCAAGATGGGGCAATAAGATGTCACAACATTGTTGAAGCATTCATGCAACAAGTTTAACTGTCAGATATTGCATAAAATGTAATGAATGACTTGGAAACTTTATTTAAAGATCATAGCAAATCTATCTAATTTTCTGTTTTCTTCCCTTCCCTCATTATTAATGGGACCCCAAATCCCTTTAATGAAAGAAAAAGAATCACCCCAAAACAAAAGAAGAGATCAGTACTAGACAGGGGTTAGAATATCATAGCTGGATCAAGATCCAAAGTTCTCCAAATTCGTCAATATTTGGAGCCAGAGTTTTAGGTTGGTGTCTATGTCTAAGCAGTACATCAACAGTATACATCATACTGTGGCCTAGGAGACAACTCTAGTAGTATGGGACTGAGGTGGAGTTGAAAGGCTCAATGGGGTCTGAGTATAAATGTCAGAAGAAGTGTAAGGCCTCTGAGCAAAATAGTCTAAACTGAAGTCTCAGTCAAGTGATGGCTTTAAAGAACCTGTCTGGGGAGAGTACACACAGGATAGCCCTGGAGGGATCCCCAAAGAGCAATGGTTTGTACCTGGCAGTACTGACTGAAAGCTCTTTGTTGAACCTGTCTTAAAGGAAGTCTGAAAGAGCTGGAAGGGGCTGCATTCTCTCCTTCAGTCTTAAAAGATTGGCACCATGAAGTGACTATATCTCAAATTCTGTAATGGGCTTTGAAGACACTTTTCTTTGAATAGAGAAGAGTAGTAAGAAGTCTGCTTCGAGATCTCTGTTCTGGTCCAGTGGTTCTGTTCATGAGCCAGGCCCTGGAATGAAGCCTTACCATGTCATGATGTAGAACTGGTCCTTGAGGTAGAAGGTCTGGCCTGTTTGGAACAATACACTTCCAATCCCTGGACAATTGGAGAAGGTCTGTGAACCATGCTCTTCAGCCAATTTAGAGCTAGAAGGATCAGCAGGCTATACATTTTTTCCCCTCAGCAGTCCCAGTTAAAGGCTGTGAGTGGAGGGAAGGTTATAGAATTAATGCAAGCAATACCTCCTTTACCCAGTTGATCATGAATATGTCCTTTGCCAGGACTCTGGGATCCAGTTAGTAACTGCAGTACAACATTTCTGGTCAGTGGCTTGGACTTCATGTAAAGAGGTTGACTGTCAGTCAGTGTCTGTCCATACTTTTTTATGGGCCTGTTCCCATGGTAGGTTTGAGTTCTGTTTAGCCGGACTTCTTGCAGTTCTGGGAGCCATGGCCCATGCAGAGTTCTGAGACTTCACATTATTTTTGGCCCAACAGAACAAAAGAAGCTTCCTGTTTCAGAAGAGTTGCTTTTCTTGTTCCCTGAGCTTCTCATTGCCTGCTAATCCACAGATTCCATACTGCTCTGTTTATCAGTAATGATAGAAGACATAACTATCTAGGTAAGTTATCCTGTGAGGAATAGTAGTGCAAAGCTGACAATCTAAGTATCAGGATGTTGATGAAGTGGGTCTTATTCTTGCCTCACTAACATTACTAAGCCATCTGCCACACTGAATGTGCCCTCCACCAAACTGACTTCTGTTTGTGATTAAGCAATTAAAAAGAGGTGGGGCTTCTGGAGGGATATCCTTTGGAGAGTGTTGTGGCTGTTTATTCAACAGTCTAAGCATGAACCTGTCACATCTGCAATCTAGACACTTCGTTCACTTTTTGGTCTTCTTCCCCATCTCTTCTTCCATGGTGATTCAGTGCAGGTGGGAGCAAATGCATGTTCTATTATGTACAGGTTCTTTCAATGCCTCCTTACTATGGTATCTGAGCAAACAAAAGGTATCTCATCCTCTGCTGCTGCTTTAACAAAGGCAGAAAGTAAATGAGGGAACCAGCTGCAGGAGTATCTGGAATGAAAACTCTTAAATCTGAATTGGACACCTCCAGTCTCATTGAAAAGAGACAGGTGATATGCCCAGAGACAGCACTAGGGACAGGCACTCCTCAGGAGAATATTATGAAAGTACTTTAACAAAAAGGTCTGTCTTTGTGAAATAGGTGAACATAAGTGGTGAGGAAAAAGGCTGAAGTTAAAGGATTTTTTGAAACACTTTATAAAATATCATTCTGTGTTCTTTGATCAGCCACTTGTTACTATCGTTACGTCTTTTATTTTATATATATAATCTACCCTATATATTTTCCTTAATGGTTTGTATTACAATTCCTAGTATGTTAAAAGAAATTCTCCAGTGTTGCCTATGAGAGCATCACATAAAGGCAGACAAGAAAGTACTGAAAAATTTTATAAGTGCTTGTATACAATCAATGCAGTGGCAATAGACTGAACGGGTCTGGTGAGGACCCGCTCAGTCAATTGCCAAGCACTCTTCTGTCATCTCCGGTGCTCCATTGGAAGAAGAAGCGTAATCTCCTATTGACATAGGCTACTCGCAGCTAGGTACATCAATATCAGTTATGTTGCATCGAGGAAGCTGCACAGTGTGGTGAACTTGAGTGAAAGGCATACAGGTGATTGTTTGAAAATGTAACCATTAGGAGATAAAGGGCGGTGTCACTGGCTGGTGAGAGTTGACATGTCAATAGTGAATGAGAGATAGTAAGTAGAGTGAGGATAGGACATGAAAGCCCTTGAAAGGGAAGGTAATAGCTTTTTCTTGATGCGTTGGAGAAAGAGGAGCAAGGGATGCAAAGATGGGTGATATGGTCAAAGCAATGAGCTAGGAAAATGAGCTTTGCAGGTGTATTTTGAATGGATATGATCAGGGTAAGAAAAGAGGCTAGAAAAGAGCATGTTGTAGTAAATACTAAGAATGGTAAATTTAAATGCCTGGTATTAAATGAGGATATTGATATAATAAGCATCACAGAAACTTGGTGGAGTTGTGCTGATGGGTGAGGGACACTATATGTGAAAGAAAGCATACAGTCAAATATAGTAAAAATCTTAAATGAATCAAACTGTATCATATCTTTATGGATAGAAATTCCATGCTTGCATAAGAAGCATAGCAGTAGTAATATAATGCAGGCCACCTGCTCAGGGAGATTAGAGAGGTTACAAAACCAGAAAACCTAGTAATAATGGGGGATTTCAGTTATCCCCGAACTGACATATCATCTCAGGAAGGGATGCAGAAAGAACATTTCTAGGCACCATTAATGACTGCTTCTTGGAGCAACTAGTCTTGGAACCACAAAGAGAGAGGCGTTTTTTTGCTTAGTCCTAAGTGGAGCACAATATCTGGTCCAAGAGGTGAATATACCTGAATCACTTTGTAATTCTGACCATAATGTAATTACATTTTACATCTTTGTGTGTGTGTGTGTGTGTGTGTGTGGGGGGGGGGGGGGAGGGGGGGGGAGGGAGGAATACTAAAGAAACCTCCCACAGCAGCATTTAACTTAAAAAAGAACAAGTACACAAAAATGAGGAAGCTAGTTAAATGGAAATTAAAAGAACAGTCACAAGAGTGAAATGCCTGCAAGCGGCATAGAAACTAATCTAAAACACCATAATAGAGGCTCAAACTAAATATATACCCCAAATAAAAATAAACAGTAAGTGAATGGAAAAAATGCCACCATTGCTAAATAACAGCATAAAAGAGACAGTTAGAAGCAAAAAGACATTCTTTAATAATTAGAAGTCAGATCCTACTGAGGAAAATAGAAGGTAGCATAAACTCTGGCAAGTGGTGTATAGATATAATTAGATGGGCTAAAAAAAAAAAGAGAGAAAGAATTTGAAGAACTAGCAAAAAGACATAAAAACTAACAGTAATTTTTTTAAGTACATCAGAAGCAGGAAAACTGCCAAACAATCAGTGGGGCCACTGGATGCTAGAGGTACTAAAGAAACATTGAAGGAAGACCAGGCCATTGTGGAGAAGCTAAATTAATTTTTTGTATCAGTCTTCACTGCAGAGGATGAGAGGGAGGTTGATGTCACCTAAGCCATCCTTTTTAGGTGATAAATCTAAGAAACTGTCCTGGAATGAGGTGTCAGTAGAGAAGGTTTTGGAACTAATTGATATATTTGATGGTAATAAGTCACCAGGACCAGCTGGTACTCACCCAACAGTTCAGAAGGAACTCAAATGTGAAAATGCAGAACTACAAACTGTGGTATGTAACCTAGCATTTACATTAGCTTCTGTACCAGATGACTGGTGTATAGTTAATGTAATGACAATTTTTTAAAAAAGGATCCAGAGGTAGTCTTTGCAACTACAAGCCAGTAAGCCTATCTTCAGTACCAAGCAAATTGGTTGAAACTATAATAAAGAATTATCAGGCACATAGATGAACACAATATGTTGGGGAAGAGTCAACATAGATTTTGTAAAGGGAAATTATGCCTCATCAATCTATTAGAATTCTTTGAAGGGGTCAACAAACATGTGGATAAGGTGATCCTGTGGAGTGCTTTGCATTAGGGAAACATTGAAAACCAGGTTCTGCAATGAGATGCACGACTGATTTCTGTTCCTGTCTGTTATTTGCCTTTGCTCAACATCCCCCCACCATCGATATCAGTACCCTCCAAATCCCTCCCAAACAAGATATGATTTAATAAAGAAACGTGTTGAAATGATGCAAACTTTTATTTATGAACATTCAAGTCATGGGGGGAGAGTGTTCTTTCACAGTCTCAAGGCTGCCACTGCTTTCTGCTCACCTCCACCAAGGTGGAATGCATCACGTACTGCAGCGGGGCCATTCTCCTCTGAGACCTCTTAGGGGTGGGGGAGGGAGAGGGCAGCAAAGCCATGGGAGGAGGAGAGTTATGGAGGGGCTGCAGTGGGACTCTGTGCGGCCTCCACTCCTTCTGAAGCTCCACAAGCCACCGGAACATGTCTGCCTGGTCGCTTATGATTTGTAGCATATTCTGCATGGTACTGCAATCATGCTCCTGCATTTCTCTGCGACTCTCCCTGTCCATGTCCACATTCTGGTGCATGGTCAGCTGCCATGCTCTGAGCTCTGTCTATTCGGCCTCAGAGGCATTCATGAGCTCACCAAACATGTCGTCTCTTGATTTCTTTTTCCTCTTTCTAATATGCAATAGTTTTTCCGCATCATTTCTAGAGGGTTGGGCCAAGGCCCAGGTGTCTACAAAATGAATAGAAATGCACAAGGTTGACATTGTTAGAAATTGGAACAACTGCAACTATGTATAAAATACTCCCCTTGCAGTACACAAGGCAAACCCAGACCCTCACTCCATTCCTAACATCCCAGAAGGGTCGGCTCGCTGTACCGTTACAGAGATGGTAAAACAGGGGCACTTTACTCTGCTATAGAGAGGATTAATGATCTTTAAAAAGCTCATTTCAAATGCCCTGTATTAGAGGGGTGCCAGGGCAACATGGTTTAATTTGGATAAATGTTTTGTCAGAAGGCAGCCATAGGGGATCTGAGGACAGCGCGGGGGAGTTAATAGTCTCTTCTGAAACCAAATCAAAATAATTAAGATGACTTGGTAGGACAGTACAATGGGGAATACAGAGGTACAGGATATCTGCTGTACAGCTTGGGTATTTTAAACATTCACCATCTTCCCTAGGTGATCATGAGCAATGTCAGTCTCCTGAGGGTAATGCATCAGGAAAGGGAAGATTTGCTGCACGCAGCAGGGTACCAGACTGGCCCTTATGCCGCTATGCTGTGTTCTGCCATGATGCTGGCCTCCCTTGATTGCAGCATGGTGCGGCAAAATATCTTACTGGGGAGGAAGGAACAAGGCTGCCCTCCCCCGAAACCTTGTGCAAAGGATAATAGATTACCTGCATGAAAGTTTCCTTGAGATATCAACTGATGATTCTCGGAGCATATCTCTGCGCATAAATAATCTGTTCCAGGGGTAACCCCCCAGTGAAGTCTGCTAAATGCCTGAAATCCCCTTCCTGGCCCCCCCACTTTTAAAAGGACAGAACTGATAAGAAGAAAAAAAACCTCACCAGATGTGCCTTCCCTGGGATCATTATTGCTGTCCTGTGTGCTGCTGTACTGCTCTGGGGTCAGGAAAAGGTCCTGACTGTCTGGGATAACGGACACCCCGCTCTCCTGCACCCTGCTGTCTTCTGCCTCCTCCTCCTCCTCATCCATGGAGTCCTCATCATTGTCCATGGACTGTGATCTAGCGGAGGTATCGATGCTGCGGGGCAGCACCATGGTGGGGTCGCCACCTAGAATTGCATGCAACTCCTCGTAGAAGCGGCATGTTTTTGTTGAGGAGCCAGAACAGCTGTTAGCTTCCCTGGCTTTCTGATATAACTGCCGCAGCTCCTTGATCTTCACGTGGCACTGCTGCATGTCTCTGTTGTGTCCTATCCAGCATGGCCTGGGATATCTTCCCGTAAATGTCCAAATTCCTTTTGCTGGCTCTGAGCTGAGCCATAATGGACTCCTTGCCCCACAGACCGATGAGATCTAAGACCTCTGGTCAACTCCATACTGGAGCACATTTGGGCCTTGCAGTAACTATGAGGATTCCAGCTACAAGCTCTCTCCACGCTGGCTGCACAGGAAATGAAAATTCAAATTTTCCTGGGGCATGAGGGGAGGGACTATTTCCGGATAGCATGAGCACGTAACAGCAGAGCGCAAATGTCCAGAGCGGTCACAACGGGGCACTGTGGGATACCTCCTGAAGGCCATTAACATCGAATTATGTCATGTTCTGTCTACACTGATGCAAAATCAACCCAATAAAATCGATTTAGGCGCTACACCACTTGCGGAGGTGGTTTTATTATGTCGACTTTTGCCGCGGTTTAAGTCGACAGAATTGCCATACCAGTGTAGATGCAGGCTTTTGTAAGTGATATTACGTCAACCTCCGTCGCCATTGTAGACCAGGACTAGAAGTGCATACTCTCAAATGAAATCCCATTGTACTATAGTGTGCATCTTTCTGCTATATCCCATGCAACATTCACTTAGTATCAAAGCTCACATGCTGCCTACAGTTCTGTAACATAACACTGTGATTAATTTTTTAATGAAACTAGGATAGATTTCCCACCATTGAATAGCAGACACAACCAATTAATCCAGAAATACGAGACTAGGAATTGGCATCCAGTCACCAAAAATCTGATTAAAAACACAATTTGAGCCAAATGAAATAATATCATACTGAAATACACAGTATAGCAAATGCGTTGCATAACACCCCCACTATGCTTAGAGGTACATGCTTTATTAGTTACACTGGCATTTATATATGCAAATTTTTCAGTTAGAGTCTGAGTCTTATTTTTAATGGAAATTGGGTGTGTAGGTCAACATGGACTGAGAAGAAAAATGGTAATTCAGAGAAACTAGCACAACAGATCATCTTATTTAGGCAACCACCTGGTTTAAGAAACAATTGCACTAGTATGCTAAAGAATCATGATAGACGACAAATAACTTCATATTGCTGGATTCAAAATTTGTAATAACTGTTACAACAGGTGAATCGCACCCCACAGAGAAGACTACAATTATATAAAATGGAGTTTAAATATTCATCTGTTTGTGAGAAACTTTAAATAGTTTTGTGATGATTCAGCACATCTTTATTGAAAAGTATTAACCATTTCAAGTTGAGTTTCTTTGACACATTCCATGAAAGTAATGAAGCCATTAGGTCACCTATGGGGTTTTTTTTTTAAGCATTTTGATTGAATGTAATATCAGCCAAAGAGAATGTATATTTTTAAATCTTTGGCACATAAAACATATTCCCATATTATCTGTTTTTTATGTTAAATACCTTTTGCTTAATATAAATTAATTACTATAATTTGGCAATTCCTTTAAATTAACCATGCCATGATTACTTGTATACTAAAATTTTATCTACTTTTCTGACGGAAAGCTTTACTTCCTATCTTTTAAATTAAACTGAGGATAAAGACTGTATTACAGAATAAGCACATCTTTAAAGCTGCAAACTAGTACTACTAGCCCTGTTTTGTCAGTATGTCTTCAATGCTTCCAGACCAAATTTTCCTCTCCGTTACACCAGTCCAATCCTATTGAAAGCACTGGTGTAATCAAAAGGAGAATTTAACCCTGTGGGTAAATACATTCTTTTAAATACCCTAAAAAGAAAGAGATAATATGTTATTTTGATCAAGTGGAACAAAAATTAAGTGACTGGAAATGGGTCATATCCTTGAAAACCTCTCAAAATAGTAGACAATTCTGGAATGTCAACAAGAAAAGACATTCATCAGGTTTGAAATAAATCCTGAAGAAAAAATCACACATACTAATTCATACCAAATGAAATTCACCCTTTTGTACAGGCCTAGCCCAAGGCTTATGCACCACTAAAGTCCTACTTCAGCCTTCATAATAAAGGGTTGTATGGGGCTTAAATTATGTGTAAACCTAGCAATGTCCCTTTGCCCAGGGTGAATTTCTTCAGTTATTCACAAGTAAACTTTTGGCATCTCAGGTTAAAAAAGACATGAAGGATGGTCTTTTCACAATTAGGCTGCCTTGAGAGAAAATTGCCTAAATATTGCAGGAGTTTAATGACACTCTGACTGATTTTCATTCTGTGTTATATACATCAGATAGTCCCAGCTCAAAGGAAGATACTGCATTTTTAAAAATGAATTACCTTTCCACAAATGGATTCTGAGCAGGCTTATATCCTAGTTGAAGAGAATAAGTTAGAGGAAATAAAAATATTTCAGAGCCAAATTCTGCTCTCAGCAGATATTTTATCAGATTTAGAAACAACTAGTTCCACCATTTCTATAACATGCATTTTTCATGTTCCTTTGAAAGATGGGCCCTACTAACTCATTTAATGTGGCAATAATTACAGTAACACAGAGAAAAATAAGGATGCCTCTCAATGTATGTCATGTAAGCCAATATTGCTTCTCTGTGTTGTCAAGCTTTTTTATAAGAAACAGCAACAAAATTAGAGTGCTTGTTAGTCTCATAAAAACATAAGACCTAGTTTTACAGTAGGTTGTCGTGTGCAGATAATAATCCTGATTCTCTTCTCTCTTATACCAATTTTATTTCAGAGTGACTTTCTTGCCTTTGGTGAAGTTACCCTTGATTTACACTAGTTTAAGTGAGAGGCCCAATGGGTATAGTTTGCAGGAGGTAAATGAATGGGGAAAATAAATAAAAGAATTGAGTGATGTTATAATGTTAGATGAAGGAGTACTAGTCAATCAATTACAGCCAATGGTCAAGTCTGTTGGTCATGGCATTAAGAAAATGAAATTTTCAAGAACAAAAATGGATAGAGGTCTTGCATCAAATTCTGGACCCACCTGTGCAAAGAGCTTGAGTTTTGCAAATGGGACAGAGACAGAGGAAGTATGTTCTGAGGTACAGGAGAGTGAAGGAGAATGGAATTTCCCCCTTTGCAACAAAATGCAAGGCAGCCTGTAACTCACTACAAGATGTTTGCCCTATGAGAGGCACCACAAGATGCCTCTGAACTAAAATAATGACTGCTGAGCTTGTGACCTCCCTACACAAAGAATTTGGTTCATATAGTTATGGATCCACTGGCCACATCCTCAGACCTGTCCTCAACCATCAGTGTTCCTTCATCAATTCCCCCCTCTGCATTGTTACAGAAAAGAATACTGGATAACTTTGTTCCATGGTGTGCAAAAGGTTTGTGGACTCTTCACCATGGTGTCTTTCCCTAATCTGTCTCACCGTTCCTGGGGATCATGCTGATTTCTGCTGGGTCTGAGGCTTTCTGTGGCACTAGAATAGTTGGTAGGAATTTCTGAATCTATTTAAAACCTTGGACCATAATCAAAACACATTTAACCTTGTTCAAATCTTTATCAGCAAAAAAGAGGCATTAGTAGGATTTTCCTCTTTCTTCAAAATTGTGTTCTTTAGTTCAGTTAATATATGTATGTGCTTATTAATATAAATCTGGCAAAATTATTTGGGTCACAAACAATTTCATTTCATGCCCAGGACATCATACGTGCACATGTGCGTGTGTTGGCAGAGGCTAAAATGACATCCAATATACAAAGTGACATGGTTTGATTCAAGTAATTATACTAGATCCATATTAATATACATATAATTCTTAAATAAAGTAAAAATAGACTATGCTTGAAATGACTGCTGCAATAAGAGTTTGAGTACTATAGCAGTTTATAATATTGAGTCATGGAAAATATCATCAGGTTTCTTAAGAAATACTTATGATGCAAATGTTTCTTTACTTAAATAAGTTTCTAAATGTGTGATCTATAGTTTCATACTTTAATTTATTATACTTCATAGATTGTAACTGGATGAAACTAAATTTAAAAGTAAAATTTTTCTAAGGTTTTGTTACTGACTGTCCTGAAGTTTCTGAGAAATAAAGGATCATGTCTACATATGATGTATTAAGGAAAGCTGAAACATATTTTCTGGAATTATCACAAATCTGGTGCTGTCTTGGAAAGATCCATTTATTTTAACATATAAGCTCTTGAGACGTCCACTCAGATGCACGGAAATTGATTATTCTATAACATTATTAGGAAAAATTCCTGAGAATGACTGTGTCAAATGATCAGGACAGATTGCTCCAGCTGTCTATTATCTTGGAAAATATTATTGACTCTTCAAAAAATATTTCTTAGAATGTATTTATATAAGGAGGTCAAAGTGTTGAGAACCTCAAGGAATTAATGGCTACTTTGAAGAACTGCTGTAGTATATAATACTGGAAGTAAAAAGTATGCTGCTTTTGAGATCCTTTTAATATTGTCTATTTAGTCCCCTGGGACTGATTTGACAATCTGATACCTTCCAAGATTGAATAATGTTTTAAATTGAATTGATTATGAATGAATACTATATTAAGGTGGTCTAGCTATCTTAATCACGACGGCATATGCATAAAGTTTAATTGGCTTTTTCTTCAATATCAATGCTGAGAAGGGTACAGAACATTTTGTGTTTTTCTGTAAAGGGGAGGTTGAGGAATTGTTTTTTTTAAAAATTGACATTCTATACATGAAAATTTAGAGAAAAAGAAAATTCTCTATTCATTATTGTTATATTTTATACCATGCTATCTTATTTCTTCCAGGGGTAAATGTGCTTGATTTAAAAAAAAAATTGAAAAGTTAAATTAAAATGAGAGGAAATGCTATTACAGAAGAAGGCAAACCTGGTAAATCTTGTCAAGATTTTCCTTAACAAATGTTTCTTTCAGACCATGATCATTCACTGTTCAGCTGAGTTTGATAGTGCTGCTGGTTTCCCTTTGCAATTCCTCACTTTTTAAAAAAACAAACATGAATTTGCATTTCTTTTTTCCAAGTATTTTGATAATTTTTGACGGTCCTCATAATATTTCCTACTTGCACGCTGCTAAAGATGTTTCAAATGTATTTAATTAAATAATCGTTATTTGGCTAATGAAGCTGTGTCTGGAGTTGGTAATGACTTTATTCAAGCATTTATTTTCTAATTCCTAAACCAATTGAAATTACCAAAGGCTAAAATGAATATCGTATTGGTGCCTTTGATGCATTATCTCATCTTTTGTAGGAGATTGTAGGGAGTGTTTGCTATCCTCTGATCAAAGACTGCACAACAAATGCCATAACTAAATTGTTATTGAATATGTTTTAGGAAGAAAAAAATAAATTGATTATAAACATTGGTTGCCATAACAACTTTGGGCCAAGGGAATATAATACTCTACCACCATATAACATTTAGTTAAGTAAAAAAAAAAATCAAGTTATGTTGAAAGGAGGCTGTATTCTCAAAGGCATTTACTTTTGTTTATGCAGATTACTATAGAAGGATGTTATTTCTTTGAACTACTAAGGAATTCATCAAGGAAATCATGACTAGTTATATGCTGCTTCATCTAATCTCCTTCCATCTCTACAGGTAAAACAATACAAGAAGCATATATGCTTTAGAAGAATGCTTTAGCAAATGTGCGGAGAGTTTTATGGTGACAGTCTCTATGGAAGCTGTTGACTAGTCCTTAACCTCAGAATGGTTTCTCTACTCATATGTACTGTGTCTTTGTGGATAGGGAAGTAAATCCAAAAATACCAGGGTAAATCAGGAGTAACTCATTCATTTCAATAGCATTACCTCTCATCTCACACAGTAGTTTGCCCGTATGGTTAAAGATGCTGGTCCAGATTCTCAGTTGGTATAAATTGGCATAGCTACATTAACAAAAGTTGAAGAATCTGTCCATGTATTTTGTTCTTCAAAGAATCGCGTAATTATGTTCTTACGTGATTCTCACCATTCAGGGCAACTGCACCTGTATTTCCCCTCAGTGGTTCAGCAGTCGCTCCTGGCTTTCAGCTCCCTATTTGTAGCTTCTCTTGCGTGGAGATCCATGTCTCTCACCCCTCTGACCAGGGTGTATTCCTAGGCTGAACAGTTTCCTTACTTCACTCTGTCATTCCCATCATGGACAGGTTGCCCTAGGACACCAGCTTGCTTTCTCTTCAAAGGCGGATAACAGTGTAATTGCTATAGATAGTACTACCACACAGGTTTTTATGTTTGTTTTTTATGAAAGCCTACTTTATGCTTAATGAAAAAACATTATAGATAAAACATATTAAAAACAATAAAAGATTTTATAAGCATATCAATAAGCATACCAATAAGCTTACTAGAATTCATCCTGGCTTTCACCAGGGCTCTGGAAAATACAATCTTTTAATACCCCACCCCTGGAGCATCCTTGTTACAAATTCATCAGAGCTTCAGGTCAGACAAGCACTGTCCTATCATGTTCAGTTCCTTTTTTTACAGTTCAGGGGGTCTTTGAACTGGAGTTTCCAGAAGCAGAAAATGAGTATACAAAAGGTCTGTCTCCTCGGGCACATTTTCAAACAGTTGGCTTTGGATGGGGTGAATTTGCATTCTCCTCCAATACCTCAAGGTATTTCCTAACACAATCCACCTTGCATGTATTGTTCCAAAAGAGACCTTTGAATTTTCTCATACTCTCCAAAGAAGGCTGTAATCTTTTCTTTCTGCAAAGAAAGTCTATACAATTTCACAATAGTACATACATATTTGCATTTGTAATAAAATGAACTCTGTTAACCCTCATTCAATTAAATTAAACTTTAATTCAATCAAGTTTATCTTAATTTCACCAGGCTTGTTCAGGATATTGTCAATATGTCACAATGATCATTTAGTTTAGATTTTTTTTTATTACATGGTCTAACTATGTTTCTTATATACATATTCTGCAACACTAAAATCCTTTATCCATTCTAAACAATAAATTTCCTATGGATTAAGAAAAACAGGTCCAGTATCATTTTAAACTCACAGTAGGTGAAGGCTAAAAGATACCTAATATAACTACTATAGTTGCTCAGTGCTGCAGTTCAACAAATCCCTAAGGTACTAGTAGCATGCAAGTTATATGAACTTGGAGGTAAGAGCTGAAGGTGGGTCAACGGCTAGGCCCTGTCGGTGCTAGCCCTGGTGGGTCCCAGTAACTACTCAGACATATGTCTACAGGAAAGGGTATTTTACTAGGGCTGGCAAGAAAGGGAAAGGTTGAAAATACCCTAGGATCAGAGGCTTAAACAGTTACAACCCAGTGAAACAATAGCAGATCTTATTCGGGCTCCTAGGGGCAGCCCAATCAAGGATTAGGGCTCCTCTCTGGCTTGCTATCTATAGTCCAGTCTAATAAAATCGGAGCTTGCAGGTTTCAACACCAGGATCATTAATGCTATGTCTTGCTCCTGGTCCAGTCTCTGCCACTTACCCCAGAAGTAATGCACAGACTTGATCCCAGCTGTAATGTCATACCGTCACACCCTGGCCCACACACAACTCCTTAGCTCTTGCTACAGTCTGCTGTCCACATGGTTCCCTGGTGGTTTTTCCTGCATCCAGTTTCCCTGCTGCTGCTGTTCCCTGGCTTCCCATGCAGACTCCACTTGCCTCAGAGCCAGATCACTTTCTGGGTCAGGGTTTTGTAATATAGTTTCTGCTCCCTCCCCTACTTAGCCAGGGGAAAGGGATATGCTTGAGCATCCACCTCAGAGGATTATAGGACAGTAGGGATGGGGTTAATGGGGCTTAGCAGAATCCTCACAACAAATGCCAGAATTTCAAGTCCCTCACACAGATTATTTGGAATCAGACATTTGTATAATAAACAAGATTAAGGGATGTTGTAAAACAACACATTTAATATTCCTAACATAGAAAAAAAATTCTACTAGGAGGCCTGTAAATAAAATAAATAAATATTGGTGAGGTACAATAATTCTTTTTCATACAATAAAAGGTAGATTAAATATGTGTTCTAGGAGAATTTAGAAAGTCAAGATAAAATATCAGTGAACATATTCTTGAGACAAAATCTTAGTCCCAATTCAATCCCACAGACGGAATCTAATTAGGCCTCATCAGATAGGACGGCGTTTTCTCTTATGTTGCTGATCTGAGATCTTTGAGACTGCAATTTCCTTGCAAAGCTACAAATGATAATTTAAAATATAGTGTGGAAGTTTTTGGAATATCTAGAGAACCAATGTAATGTTTGATGTTGAAAATGGACTCCAATGGAATACTGAAAACTTCACATAAGAGGTGAAACAGAGCTATAAAATATAGATCTGATTCAGCTCTGGATTTCAGACTCCCTTCTCAACAAAGTTCCGAGGCAGGTAGTTGAGAGTCTTTTAAACATGAAATTCAGATCCGGGGTTGTGTCTAGAGTCCAAATCCCATGCAGTGTTGAGAGTTGTTCTGAATTCCATTTCAGGCCCATTTCTTCTTAAAACATACTTGAAAAATATATATATTGCTACAAAAAGTAAAAATTCTAAGTATTAACTTTTGGTAGATTGCTCAGAATATTCATACAGGATTAATAATAGCAGATCCCTTCTTGTCAAAAAAAGATATATATGTAAAGTGCCTTTTATCAAAGCCAGCTAAAGAATACAAACAAATACAAAATACAGATTGATTCTTGTGTTCCTACATAAATAAATGCTGATAGTGTTTACCTCCTTCATTATAAACTACAAGAATATTAAAGGAAATGAAGCACAGCACTGTTCCATAATGAAATGTCAATCCTGAGCAAATCAATGACAAACTCCCACTGAATTTAGTAGAAGTAGAATCAAGCCTGAAAGCTTTAATTTCAAAATTGCTTAAGTAATAATGTTTGATGACATGTACATAAAACATCTGGAAATTGCAAGTCATCCATGGTGGAAAAAAAGAATGCAACGGGTGGTTAACAGACCACTATTTCAAACTATTTCATAATCACAATGGCCCAGAAAAATGCTAATCAGGACACACCTGATCAAACATTAAATGCAAATGAAATTGTTTACATTCCTAGTATAAAGGCAATTTTCGTTAATAATTGTTTTCAATTAATATTCCATGTTATAGTACTAAGTCCAGTGCTGTTGGGACTGATTTCACTGCAGTGTAAACAAGGAGTAACTCTACTGAAGAAAGTGGAGTTATGCTGGTGTAAAAATGGTGGCAGAAAGATCAGAATCAGGTCTGATATCTCTGAACATACCATCTTGGAGAAGCACGGGTGGACATGGCATCAACAGCAGGAAATATTGCCCTGTGGGCAGATTGATCATAAGAAGTTGTCTGGCCAGTAATGTATCTGATTAATGGTTGCAGCTGTTACTAATGGTTTATAGACGTGAGCTACAACTGCGTGATTAGGCAGAGTGGAGGTGCAGCATGCCAGTTAGCAGTAGGGTTGAGTGAAGAGGCATTGCTGATGGAGGAGCAGAAATGAGGTGGGATAGTTGCAGAGCAAGTCATGGAAAACTGGGAAGGTGAGGAAAGTGCAGTGGAACTACCGAACTCCTGTGATGTCCCTCATATGCCATTTTTGTGATTCAATGAGAAAGACAAGTTAAGAACACATGTTGGGAATAGAACTCAAAATTTTAGGAGCCCACTGTTACGATTTCGTCCTGATCAAATGATACTTGAACAGTGACTTACTTAGTCCTTAGGCAACATATCTGAGATTAGCCAAATTTTAGGGTTCAATGACCAACCCTAACAGGCATTATAGAAAATGGGACAAAATAAAGCTTTCCTTGGCTCAGTCCATGATGATATCTACTAAACTTGTCTCAGCTTGAAGAAGTTATTTTTGTGGTGTGTGTTTTAGGCTCTCCAGGTGGTAGCAGATACATCTCATGTTACCTACCTGTGCTGTCCAATTGAATAATTAAGATATGGAGCCAGAAAATCAAAGTAAATACTCTTGATTCTCTGATAACTAGGAACACACCAGCAGCCAAACATCTAGAGACAATTGGATACTTCCGTCTGACTTTGTGGAAACAGCACCATCTACTCACTAAGCAACATTAACTAAATCACTAATCATGGGTGCAATAGTGGAATCAATCTGTAGGTGATGGACCATATTTGGCACAGACTTACACTGTCCCCAACCCTATTGATTTTTAGTGGGTATACACGTGGTATAAGTCAGGATTAAATTTTCCTGCAATTAAACTATGTTCCTATCCATCCATCCATCCATCCATCCATCCAATAAAAGTGTTTGTGTACACACACACACACACATACTCAACTTATTTTACCCACTACTTATGCTTTTTGTTTCACAAGTAATTTCAGATGATTTTTTATTAAAGGTGTATGTGGGTATCTGATTTATTTTCAGAACATCCTGTTGCACCCTTCAGTTTATTAAAAGAAATGTACCAGCTGTCATATATTAATCTCTACTAATCTATCTTGGTGTCTGTGTGTGCCAGGTAATCTTTAAGGTGGCAATGGTGGCAATCCTTATTGCTCCAGCTGTTTTGTGTCTCACTAAACCCCCTCACTGGAAGCAGACATGTCTGAAGCACCCTGTGCTGTAGGTGCTAGAATAGTCCACTGGGCCATGGCTGTGGATGTCAGGACTGAGTACATCCCTCATTGCTGGGCTTTCATCTCTAGAGGCCACTTTTCAGTCTACACTTATTGTGCACTCATAACGGAAATGGTTTCAATTTCGCTTCAGCTCATGATTCAAGTGACCCAGAGAAAACATAGCATGTAACAAAGAAATGCTGAGTGCTTTTTATGGAAGCTCTTGCTGATGAGACAATGCAGATGTGATTTGGCTTCTCCATATGGTGGTCTGATGTTGAAATCTGGAAATAACACACAACGCCATTAGGAGACATCAGTGCTTCTGTCCTCCTCCCCTCTTTCAGAGCTTGTCAGTTCAGTTGCATTTCAAAATGTATCAGTGCAATTGCATTTTACTCTTGTTTACTTCCACTGGGCCAGTGTTTTGACACACAATGCAACATCAATGGGATTTCTTGTCTCAGAATGTAACTGCAACTGTTACATTCAATTTTCCCAATAATTTTAAAACTTTGCTTAAATGACCCTTTAAAGCCATCGGCAGCACAGACACACGATAGATAGGAGTATGCTGTTTTTGCCCCATGGGAGCGTTGATTTACAACAGATTCAAGACTCTTGCTTCCTATGTACTGATTTCATCCAGTGCACCCAGTAAAGTGTGTGTGTGTGTGTTTATTGCTTTCATCTATCTAGTGAATGTCTGATTTACCACACAGCTTTTACCCTCTGTACTTATTATTAAAACAATTCTTCTTGAGGTATTTAGATGGACTATAAAGTAGAAATGGGTCAGATTTAGAGATTCAGATTGCCCATTTACCTGCAGATATCCACAAAATATGTGTAGGTCAACTAGTAACACAATATACCCATTTCTGGAGAAAAAAAGAAAGCTCTTTATTTTATATGGAAACTAGACAAGAAAATGAGTGGACTGTGTTAGATCAGTATTTTCTCAGTCTCCAAGATGCCTATTTTACAAAGAGGAAGTAAGAAAACATAAATATCATTAATAGCAATATGAGCAAACATAATTTTATTGCTCTGTGAACTCTAACAAAATCACTCACAGCCCTTATCAGAAATATTTAAATAGAAAGAATTTAAAGACCTAGACTCCCTTTTAGCATGTACAAGTAATTATGATTGTAAATAAGGATATGTAAATATATAGGCCCAAATTTTCAAGTGTCCACTAACTGTCATCATCATCAATATGGCAAATCCCAAAGGGACATGGCCCCTTGTAAATCGAGCAATACCCAGATTGAGCATTGTGCTTCCAGTGTTTGTCTATCACTGGCAATTTTGATGTGCCATGAAAGCTTTTGGTGCCCACATGATTGCTGGCTTTCTAGCAGTATTCCTTGATACATCCTCTTTGAACTTCACTGGTCTGCCATTCTAATAATACATCCCTACCAAGAAAACTGCCGAAACTGAACTAGTGCTGATAGTGAGGCAGTTACTGGATTTGGTTTCAAACATCCTCATTTATATCTAGTCCTGCCACTTGACATAAAGCAGCTGACAAAGATGACAAGAAATGAAAACATCATTCCAGTGTTCTTCAGTCTTCCTCAGTGCCCAGGTTTCACTGACGTTCAATGGAATTGGCATAATTATAGTTCACTAATTTTTGGGTATGTCTAATTTGAGGTTTCTTGGCCTCAGCATCCAGAAATTTTGACATCCCACGTTAGCAGACACTTGAAAACTGACTATGCCCACAATTCATGCAGTTAAATATCAACATACCTTCTTTTGATTACACTGATATAATTGTGTTTCCAGTTGTATGCAGTCATGAAAAGGGAAAAGTATTTTAAGGCTACTTTAAAAATCCATTCCATCCTGTGTATTGCCAGTGGATCAACAGAAATATTGGCTGTAATATGCAGCTGTCAATAACATATAGCTGTAAGTATCTGACATACTTAAGTTTCCTAATATATATATTTACCAGCTAGTCACCATCAGCAAGATTTTCTTTAGGCAAATTTAATATTCTATGTAGGATGTTAGATAACAGCTCCACTTCACTTTTTTGGGTCAACCGTCTTGAAATGTTCCACAATCCCACTATGTCTTGGTTTATCTTACTGAAATTATCCAGATGTCCAAAATAACAGGCTTTCTTAAACATGAAGTGTTTATTAAATGGAACTGCTATGAATTGCAGACACCAATTTCTATAGCTTGAATTACCACTTGGTCTTTGCCAGGTAGTTATACCCATGTCAGTCCCAGGATCTTAGAGAGATAATGTGTGTGAGGTAATATTTTTTTATTGTGTCTCTCTCACCAACAAGAATTGGTCCAATAAAAGATATTACTTCACCCACCTTCTCTCTTTAGCTTTGTCTTTGTGATTTTTCCAAGGATCACAGTCTGTCTGGAACACTACACAGCACATAGATGTCTAGTAGCTGAATATTATACAGCAAGGACACATCATCACAGAAACTGCATCAGAAGTATCAGTGAAGATTGTGGTTTTCTTTGTCAAATTTTTTCCCTTCAAAACCTAACTAAAACTACCAACTCACTTTTTGTAGGTAACCAAACTGCCATCAGTTGGTTAAAAACTTCTACTTGCTACTGATTTGGGAAGGATTCGAATCAGTGACTTAGATGTGAGTAGTGTCATAAGCAATATGCTTCCTGAAAAGGAAAAGGAAATGTTCCTTAGCCTAAATAAGAGATTAATCTATTAGTATTCATCAGTGTCTTCCAGTGTACCCTCATACTCCAAGGCGTAATTTAGAGGGGGGGGGATGTGTCAGCTAGTGAGTCATCCATATTCATTAGTATGCAAATGTTGTTAAGCACCCACTGCTGACAGCTTTGAGCAAGGTTCTTCATCCTATCCCTGTGTAATCAGCAGCCAAAAAAGATGTGCTCTGAATGTTCTCTGAATGTTAGCAATTGATTTAGAAAGCAAAAAAATGTTTCCTTCAGAGCTGGTCACAGCTGACTCTTTAGTTCCCCATTACATCAGAGCTTGTTTTACCCTGACATTTGTAGCCCTTTCATCAAGAGAATATTTGTCTATTGATAGAAGCACATTGTTGCCTGAATAGTGCCATATCACCATGAACTAATGACAACTGGATGAGTTATCCTTTTAATTGCATTAGCAAATTGTATAGGCAAAGTAAAATGTCTTACTGCTGATGATGTTCTTAGTGTTGCCACAGCGTGTATTACTATAGCTATTAGACTCTTTGGTACATTGAAGTTCCATGGATTAGGTGCACTAGATTTGTGGGATACAATGACAAGGCCTGTAGATTTGTTTATAAAATCATGCTTCTGACTACAGTGCTGTCAATATTTCATGCAGTATGCAAATGAAAAGGGGTGTTTACAGCAAAGTGTAGGTGTGTTTTCACAATTCTTTCTTACAGAAATATCGTATCAGACTAATTCAGTTAAAGAGCTCCAAGCGTGAGGTAGGTAGTTGGGAGTTAATGGGTGATATGGAAAGACCAATCTGTCTCCGTACAAATACTATAGATTGCTAGAGCTTCAGCCACATGATATAGTTTAGTTGAACTAACAATTATTTTGTTTACTTTTTTACTGTTCTAGATTCTATTTTTTATTTTGATATTTTATTTTTTAATGTATTCCTTGTAAGTCATCTCTCCCGTGTTCTTGTCTGTAGATATAGATTGATTAGATTCGGGATTATTATTATTATTGCAGTAGCACCTGAATTGTACTAAGTGTTTTCCAAACACTGAGGAATACAGCCCCTGGAAAGTTTTTAATCTGTTTTGACTGTCCATTGTCTTTAGTGTTGTAATTCACTGTTACAATTGTACATATATGACACAGGGAGTAGGCTCCTGAGTTTTTACATTCTGAGGAGAACAGAAAGGCCAATATTAAGTTCCTTTGCTTTCATATTCAGTACTGATATTATGTTGTTCATGGATATCACCTCTCTGGGCAATAACCTAATGTCTCGGGATATAATAGCAACAGCAGCCCTGACGTTATACTTTCGTAACTTATATTTGTTGTTCAAACCAAAGAACATATAGAACTTATCACAACATTGGCTTTTTCCTTTTCTCCTTGGAGGACTGCCTATTTCTCCCTTTTGCTCACCTTTTCTCTCCTTGATTGGTAGCCTAATGCAGAGGGCTTGGAAAGGGAATGATGCATCACCCATTTAATAAACTTGAAACATGAACATTTCTGAATAAATACAAATAACAAGATTCCAAGTTTGTATAGACTGATCCAGTGACACTACATTTCTTCAGGTCCCCTTGTCAGAGGGAGATGTGAGGATGGTCCGATATTGCACAACATATTCATTTCTACTTCAAATGCTCAGGGTTAAGGAATTTGATCTCATGCCCATTGTTAGAGAATTGTGTCATGAATTATTTTAATATATAATAGTAGAGAATAGATTATTATATCTAAATATTATAAGAAAATATGAAGAATGTTTTGGTTTTTATGTATTTCTCTGCTGATGCAGAATTTTGGAATTTAGCTGAAACAGCTTCAGAGTTGTGTAAACCATGAAACTTGTTTTTTGGATTTTATCTGTAAAATCCTTGGTTTATACAAATAGCAGAGTGAAGAAGAGTGTCAAAAGGGAATTTTAGCTGCAGATGTGCCCACCTGCCTTCACTTTTCCCCAACAAGTCAACCTAACAAGTAAAAACCCAAGGTCACAAAAACAGACCAGTAGAATAACAACTATTGTAAAAGAAGAGCAACTGGATGGAGCCAGTGGGGATGAGAGAAATAGACAGATAAATGTAAGTTTTAGCAGGATACGCAATAATGTATTCATTTAAGTTAGTTATTGCGATTTATGTATAAATATGTTTTATAATTAGGGTTTTAAAATAATATTCATCTAAAATTTAAACAAACAAAATTACAAGGCTGAAGGAACCCTAAAAAGCAAACTTTAAAAATAGTAGATCAAGCCCAATCTATTGTAAAATCAAAGATAATCTCCAAAACAACTATGTTAAAAATAATCCTTGAACACATAATTTAATGGTAAACGTAAATCTCTCTATTGTGTTATCTGCTACCTTGATAATTGTTTGTAGCTCTTGAACTGAAATTTGTGATGGCACTGGTATTTATGTAGGATCATTCTCATGGATGAAGATTAATATATATAGTAGCCAACATGGGTTTATAAGAAAGTAAAATAAAAATTGCACTTGATCAACTAATAGAATTAAATGCTAAAACTTACACTGTAGATCTATACCCAAAAAGAAATGACTTCACATAAAATGAATTTTATTGCCTGTTCCCATAGTAACCCTTGAATTCACAAACTGTATACATTCCTGTCAGGTGGGCTCATGAGTTTGGGCTGTAAGTTTAGCCATATTTTTATGCTCCCTACAGAGCTTTAACTATCAGTATTATGGAAGCACAGCCACAGTGCAAGAGCCACTTTGACTTTTTGCACTATATGGGGATAAATTACAGAATAAATCAAAGAGTATATATTTCTTTCATTTTGCCATGAAGAAGTTGATTTTCTTCAGCATAGGGCTGCTTATATTGGCTCCAACCATAAAAGAACAGAAGCAAAAGAAAGATCCTATATAGCAGTCTCGCTTCAAGTATCAGCAGCCAGTCACATGCTTACTGGATTCATTGAGTGAATGAGGTACAGTAATGAAGAATACATACTGCTTCATGGCAGCTCAAACCACCGATACTCTTTTAAATTGATGCTTTATCTTTCTTGCCTAAACATGTGAGGAAACAGCTAGTGCCTTTGCCAAAGTATCATATTTGTGCTAAAGCTGAAAAATTCAGATCCTGATTTTGAACACACCATGGTTTGGAGATGTTCAGATCTGGGATTTCAGTTCAGTACATTATAAAGATAGGGTCTATTTACAAAATTCAGATTTGGATCTGGGGTAGTATTTTAGATGCCCTCAAGTTTTGGGGGTTGTTCACAGCTAGGATTTTAGTTTGGAGAGGAACAATGATCCAGTGGTTAGGGTGTTAGCCTAGTTCTTGAGAGAGAAAGATTCTGTTTCCTGCTCTGCCACAAACTTCCTGTATATGTCCTTGAGCAAGTCACTTAGTTCCAATTCTTAATCTGTAAAATGGGGAAAATAGTACTTCTTTAGGATAAATATATCAATGATCGTGAGAATTTCAGATACTGTGGTGATGGGGACCATATCAGTGTGAAAAGATAAAAAAAAATAGACTGACACATTGCTAGGCAAGTGCTAGTATGTTTCATTTTACTGTCAGTACCATTGCATCATACAAATTCATTCTGATTTCAAAATCAAGTGTACCTTAAAATGAGTTTTAAGTTATTTGCTATTTGTGCTCTGCCAAAAGATATAATCATTTTGTCTGGAAAAATACAAGGATTTTAAGTGTTGGTTGTGGAAACTCAGCTTCCTTACTTTGCTTTCCTCCATATTTAGTCTCAGCTTTGCTGAGGACAATCTATACTGTGAACCAGCAAATTGAGGCTCTTTACAAGATAACAACATGAATGGGCATCAGCTTCAGGATAGATTTAATTTATTATAAATATATTTCATTTGCAACATCACAAAGTAGCAAAATTCTAAAGACGGCAATCCCACAGCTTCTTTGTGGTTGGATCTTGAAATGGAGGACTGTCCCATGTTGAATATAGACCATTAATTTAGCCTGATAAAAGGTTATAGTACATACTACATTTGACAAACATATAAATTTATAACTGAAAAGTTTCAAAAGAAGCAAAAATGGCAGGTTTTATTTTCTGGGTAGGATTTCCAATAATTTTACACTATTACAGCATTTGCAAATCCTGATAACTGTACAGAAATAATCATTGATTTCAAAAGACCATTTGTTCACTGCTGGCTGCCTCTTCCATTATTTTTTTTTCAGTGTCACCATCCAGATTTTGTTTGAGTGTTTAATCCAGCATCTGGCTAAGAACACTAGTTTCTAATAGAGCTAGTTAATGTGATATAGTCTAGGAATCTTCTTGTGCATGGTATTCTATTGAATTAGTATCCTAGTGTGTGTAAGCAAGGTCTGAGTGTCTGAGTAAAGGGGGGCACATTATTTGCATGGGCTTGGTATCTGCATGAGTACAATTAAGTACTTAGCATAATTTACCTAGGTGTGGAGCATAATGGGAGATGGTTAGCAGGGCTGGGTTTGGGTTACAAACCACTTTTGTGTTAACTGCTGGGGTAATGAAATGTTGTCCTTCAATTGTATGAACAGATGTCAGCAAAACTGTGCTTAGTCTGTTATGATAGAACACTTCACCCCAAACTAGACAGAGCTCCACAAGGGTGGCAGGCCGATGTTCCAGCCTGGAAAAGTTGGAGGTGGAGGAGTCTCCTATTGGGATTGCAGGGGCCAAGCGAAAGGGCTGCCCCAGGCAGGGAGTGACTCTCGCCTCCCATTGTTAAAAGGTAGACTTAATGACTCACCTTGGAGTCTTTTGTCTCTTGAAAGCAGGAACATTCTCTGTATGACAGCAGAAGGTTTACCTAAGAGCTGAAATCACTAAGAGCTGAAATCACTGAGAGCTGAAATCACTGAGAGCTGAACTTTGCCTGACCACTAACAGAGCTGAGTGGGCACAGGCAACTCTGGTGGGAGCTAGCACAGTTGGTGCCAGCCCAGGACGGCCAGTGGTTGATGGTGCCAGCCCAGGGCTGGGACAGCGGTGCCAGCCCAAGGCAGCCAGCGGTTGGTGGAGGGGCCGGGCACAGTCGGTGCCAGCCCAGGGCAGACAGGGTCGGCACAGTCGGTGCCAGAGACAGCAGACAGCAGCAGAGGCGGCCTGGACAAGACTGTGTTGGACTGGTGCGGCATATGGGGGCTCGAGCCAGTTTGGTGTTGTATCATTTACAGGGACCCCTAGATATAGAACCCGGCCCTTGCTGCTGCCGACTTGGTCTGGCAGAAGGGTTACATGTGAAAGTATACAACTGCTCTTTTAAACTTTTAAAGGGTCTAATAGTGTTCCTGTTTTATGTCTATAACTCCCATTGCTGAAAGTAGTTGTTAAGCATATAGATCAAGAAAACCATATTAGATCACTTTATGTTAAGGTTTTGCTTGGTTCTAAAGTGGGTGGGATTGTTTGTTTTGTTTGTTTAACCCTCATTTGTCAGTTTAAAATACTACTTCTTTTGGATCAGAAGATACTGGATTCATGTATAACTGAATTCATGTGAATTCAGGGCTCATCCTGTGAGCTACTGTCAGCACTAACATTGACACACAATGAGATGCAAGCCTGTGGATGAGAAAATATGCAGAGGATCCATATGCTGTGTTTTTTGGGTTTTTTTTGTTTTGTTTTTTTTGGTAGGGGGTGTTTGCCAAGTTAAACTACAAAACATTATTCAAAATAAAGCACCACTTTGCTGCACAGTATTCTTTCCGTTTCTCTGAGAATAGGTGCTAATGTTAAATGGCTGTGAGCGACCCATTGGCAAAGTGCATAATAGCTATTTCATTTGTCTGCAGAGCTATGGAATTGCTAGAATTTAACTTATTGCAAAATTACATAAACTACAAAGATTATTCTATTTCAGTCAGATCAACATTATGATTTACATTTTAAAACTTAACTATTTGCAATAGACACTAATTCCTTTTAGGGTTTGATTCTGTCATCCACATTGAGTAGTACCAAGTAGTCCCATTATAAATAGAGCTGGTAAATATGTAATTTCACAAAAAATCATTTTTCCAGATTTTCTATGAAAAAAACAAAAACCTAACATTTTTAGTGTGTTCCCCCCATTTTTTTTCAACTGATAAAATGAAAAAAAAGGAGGAAAGTGCCAAAATTGAGGAAAAGTTGAAAACAAAAACATTTTTTGTTTATCAAAAAATCTGGAAATTTGAAGGAAAGCAAATGACACATGAATAGTTTTGCTGTTTTCTGAAATGTATTTGCATTTTGAAATTAGTTGCTGAATAATTTCTGTCAATAATTCTTGGTTTGGAGAAAGGATGGTCTAGTAGTCAGAATGCTAACCTTGGATTCAAGAGAGTTGAGTTTAATTCCCTATTCTGCTACAAACTTCCTGTGTTACCTTAGGCAAATCAATTATATGTCTACATTGGGGTGAGGGGAAGGAATGTTGCTAACTCAACATTAAATTATCAATGAAGACATGGCAACTTGGGTTAGCAGCTCATGTTAAAGCCTAGCAGAGCTTGGGGTTGAATTCAAACTGCTAAGGCCATTTGCCCTGTCTCTGCTGGGTTTTTATAACCTGAGTCAGCAAATGCTGGTAAACTAACCCAATTTAAGAACACAACTTTTTTGCATTGTAAACATACCCTTAGTTTCTCTGTGCCTTTGTTACCCACCTGTAAAATGGGGATATCACACTGTGGTGTTTTGAGGAAAATACATTAAAGTTTCTGAGCAAATTCAAATAGAAACACAGTTGAAAAAAATTTTGTTTTACATTATAAACAAATAAAAGGAGAAATATTATTTGTTGTTGGTTTTGGGGTTCTTTTTCCCCTTCCTCCTGCAGTATTTATGCAGCTGTATTTGTAATGAAACACACTGGAGGGCAAGTTTTGTGTGGTATCTTGTTTCCTTACTAAAGGCTCTCTCCTATTTCTACCACCAATCTTAGCAGCAAAATAGGTATCTTATTTCATTATGATTAGCAACAGTATGTTAATTTAATTTTATTAAATATATCTGGCACACACAGGCATTTGTTTAACATCCAGTATGTTTTCACTGTTATTACCTGAGTTGTTTTTCACCAAAATTAGCTGTGTTTATTGTAACAATAATGTTATAAAGAACTTTTTATACTCCATGGTCGATTTGAACTTCCTTATGTTCCTCTCAGAATGATTTCCTCCAAAATTCCGTTGATGAGTACACTGAGTAAATCTTATTAGGACATGATGTTAAGAAGTGACTAGGGATTAGGATATCTCTGGTTTTGGATGCACAACTAGAAATGCCTAAACATGGATGGATTTTCAGCAAGTGCTGAGTCCCCGCCTCTATGGAAATCAGGCCCCTTTAAAATAGGTCAGGTTGGGCACCCAAAAAAGAGAAGCTGTCAAAATAACTACTCACTTTTGAATGTCTTGGTCCATTGCTATTTTAGTTCAGTTTTGGAATGTCATCTTGCTGTGTGAAAAAAACAAAATATAGTGACCTAGTGAATAGAGTACTGGGCTGGGAATCAGGAGACCTGAGTTTTATTCCTGTTCTGCCACTAACTTGCTGGGTGAGCTTACATAAGATCATATCATCTCTCCATAGCTCAGTTTCCTGATCTGTAAACTGAGGATAATGATAATGACCTCTTCTGTAAAGCATTTTGAGATCTACCAGTGCAAAGTGTTATACAAGAGCTAGGTACTATTATCACTGCTCTATATATTACCTCACCATCAGCAGATTATATGGAGGCAGATTTCCATCAAACAAAGTCATTCTTCTTGTATATTAACACTGTTCCATAAATGAAAGCTACTTCCTTTTTGGTAGATTAGGCCCCAGTCCTTCAGTGTGATGTGTGTGGGCAAAGTCCTGGTGAATTCAGTGGGAATCCAGATGACTCATGGCTCTAATCATGTGCATAACATTGCAAGACTAGGAACTGACTTTGTAAAGTACCTTGTGTGTGGATTTGTTCCCAGACATAAGAAAAATAGAGTCCATATGTTCATATTTGAAATCCATAATCAAACATTCCATTCTTAGATGCAGTTGTCCTTTAAGTAGAATGCCATGCATGAGTCCCACACTACACAATGTCCAGAGATAAGATAATGAATCATAATTAATAATCATGTGCCTGTGTTAAATAAAATCCAGACTATAGCTCATAGTGCTCAAATCCCACTTTAACATCATTAGCACATTCACAATATTTTCACACCTGCAGAATGACATCAAACTGTTTGAGAAACTATTATGAAATCCCAGCCCACGGAGCTCAATAGGATGTCAATTAAAATTGGTTTTGCGAATGGCATAGTTAAAAAGGAAGATAACATGATTATAATTGTAAAGATCTAGTAAAAAAAAAAAAAAAGAGAGACTAAATTAAACCTCTCTTTCACTTTGATGGAAAGGAAAATATTGTAATACTGTTCTGAAAATGAAAAATAGGTGAGCTGATACACCAATTAGCACTGGAAGTCACACTTAAATAGCACTTTATTTGTATTCAGGCACTCTGTGTGTGTGTTGATTATTTTCTGATTAGAAAAAAGGACTACAGCTGAGACCAACTGACGGATACTTTTTTTCCTCTGAGAATTTATAATGGATGTTAACATACAATTGACCGGTGTTCTCTACAAGGAGAAATATTAGCAGCGGACACCTATAACTTCATTTTGGCTCAGTTGAGTAGTTTGCCTATATAGAATTGTCCTTCTGTTGTGATTTTGAACTGCTTCAGTATATTTTCATGAAGAATGTCCAAATCATAACATCAAATGTAACAGAGTATCCCCTTTAAATAAATAAATTGTTTAATGTAATTTGGCTTAATTTTAGCTCTATCATCCATATCCTAAATGTTAATTTTTAGTTGCATCAGACCACACTGAATGTATTTCAGCCTTATATCCTAGAACTAAGGCTATGTCAGATATAGCTGGAAGGGATGATTTGGTTGTTGAAACAGCTGATGCCATAGCTAGGCTCCTTGGGACTACACATCTGAATCAGAACACATCAGAGTTTGGAGGCTCCCTGCATTCCCTGCCATTTAGAATATAGAGACTTTTTAAACAATGATTACTAGCTACCTCTTAAAAACTTAATATCCTAGCTCAGAGACTGCATTTCAGAGACCAGGTTGCTTGGTGGTTCCTAGTTTCAGTCAAACCCCTCTAAGCACTTTTTGTTTTTCCAACATATATGAATTATGGGAAGATCCTCATCCCCTCTGTTACAGTATCTAAATAAGTGACTTGATACTCCTGGTTCTTAGCATCCACCTCACCCATTGATTTAAAGGGTTTCAGATGGATCCATTGCCAAATGCTTTACAAACACTGGGCCAAAATCCTACAATTATATACTCGGTTTAAGAGTCCATGCTCAGGCAAAACACCAACTGACTTTTGCTTGAATCAGGACTGGGGATCTGGCGTTCAAATTTCACTACTGAAATACAGCCAGGTATGCTATGCCATGCTTCACAAAAAATAAGAAGAAATGAAATGTAGATGACAGACAAAAGAGCAAATGTCTACTCGTATGGGAAGTGCCATAGCATCTTCAATGTCCACACACAGCCTCAGTTGTAAAGATCTCATCATGAAGACGTTGCTCAAAATTTTCAAACATTGGTACCTAAATCTATGTTTGGGTATCTCATCGAGTGACCTGGTATTCAGAGGTGATGAGCATCTACTGCTCACATCAAAATCAAATGTTTCACAAATTGTGAGCCACATCTACAACACTATGCTTATTTTGAGCTGTTTGTGTCTGGCTGCAGGGTGGGGAATTGTTCCATGTGTCTTTCTTTTACCTTTCACAGTCACAGAACAGGAGGCCTAGACTCTTGGAAGAGGGGCACACATTCTTACCTCCCTTATAACGTATCTTGCAAACTAATATTTTTTATTTATGCAATTGTCTCATAACCTGGCATACAATTTGTTTTCTTCTGCACTTAATTATGTGTGTTTTCCAGCAAGTGAGTTTTGCTTCTCTGAAAGAATTCCTTTTAGAAATATTTAGAAAACTGGGTAATATTTCTTTGTTGAAAATGGGTAATAAGTATGGCAAATGCTGTGTATTGTGAAAACACTGGGGATCCACTTTATCATCTAAATAATTCTATAATAGGCAGTGGGTACACAAAGTGTTATGAAAGGTAGCTGTTAGCATCCCCATGTCGCAATTATTGTGATTTATCAGGGATTATCCTTGCTGTTTTGATGTTTGTTTAAGGTACTTAAAGCTACTAGTACATAGTACACCATGGACCATGCACTTGTAAGAGAGGATTTTTAAAAAATGCAATGTTTAGTGTAATTTATGCACACAGATTAGAAGGCCAATGGTAGCATATCCTGGTGGTGAAAGACCAAGAACTGTCAGAGCACAATAGACCATAACAGAACATTTTGATGTTTCTAACAGAGTGAAGCCCATAAATAATAGAAATCACTTAAAAAAACCAAACAAACCCAAAACACTAATAATCACTGAGATAATGAAAGAAATTAAGGGGATTAGCTAATACAGTTTGTTCTAGATTGTGCCTCACCCAAGTTTGGATGCAAGGGAATGAGGGGCAGGGAGACGTTCAGGAACTACTCCTCAATCCAATCATCTGTGCAGGAGAGAATGATCTGTGGATCATAGGTATTCCTCTGTTCTAGTGTCTCCCAGGATGTAAATCCACCACCCAGTGGGAAAAGGGGTAGGAGGATGAATGGCCCTAGTCCTCTGCAATGGCCAGCAGAGAAGTGAACATACCCTTACCATCCTAACATGGAAGACAACATGCATGTTTCACTTGTGCACTGGAGAACTCAAAGTAGTTTCAGACCACCCAGAGTTAAAAATGTCATAATTTGAGCAAGTGTCCACTGTGTATTCCTTTACTTATCTTGTGTCATCTTCAGAATCCTGGGTAATGTACCTCTTTTACACAGTCTTGAAAGAATCAAGACACTCACAAAACTACAGCAGAGACAGAGCACATATATTTAAACAAATATAGTATTTCTATAGTGTTTGGGTCACTGTAAACGTGCCCTTCTGGGGGCAGCGTCGGGGGGTTCCCCTCTGAGTCCTTTCTAGAGGGGGACCGCTCTTCCTGACTCTCCCCTGCGGGGGAGCCTAGTCCTTCGCCCCGGCCCTAGGCAGGGCGGGCGAGCCAATAGTCCTTCGCCCCGGCCCTAGGCAGGGCTGGTCAGGCAACAAGCAGTCTAGCGCCCGGCCCATAGGCAGGGCTGGTCAGGCAACAAGCAGTCTAGCGCCCGGCCCATAGGCAGGGCTGGTCAGGCAACAAGCAGTCTAGCGCCCGGCCCGTAGGCAGGGCTGGTCAGGCAACAAGCAGTCTAGCGCCCGGCCCGTAGGCAGGGCTGGTCAGGCAACAAGCAGTCTAGCGCCCGGCCCGTAGGCAGGGCTGGTCAGGCAACAAGCAGTCTAGCGCCCGGCCCGTAGGCAGGGCTGGTCAGGCAACAAGCAGTCTAGCGCCCAGCCCGTAGGCAGGGCTGGTCAGGCAACAAGCAGTCTAGCACCCGGCCCATAGGCAGGGCTGGTCAGGCAACAAGCAGTCTAGCGCCCGGCCCGTAGGCAGGGCTGGTCAGGCAACAAGCAGTCTAGTGCCCGGCCCGTAGGCAGGGCTGGTAAGGAGGGTAAAGTTCTCCCGGGGTGGCTCGGGAAGGGGAGAGGGGGACGCAGGCCCACCTGTCTCCACTACATCCAGCCCAGGGCCCTAGCAGTGGCAGGGGTACCTGTCACTGCGTTGGCAGGGCTCCGGCCGCAACACGCCAACCGGGTTGCCCTGTACTTAGCCTCCATTTAGGGCTGTCCCTGGGCTTCTTCCTCCCCGTACCCACAGGTACCTGATTCCTCCGGGTCACCAGGATGTGGTAGTCCCATCAGGCCCTCCTCATCCACCGGCGGCAGCTCCGGCAACTCCATGGGCTCCTCCTTGGAGGGGAGTTCCTCCAGGTCCTCCGGCCCCCAGGCCGCCGGTAGGGCCGGTAGGTTCTCTGGGTCCCAGGCTCGGTACTGCTCAGGTCTATCTTCCTCGGGTTCCCTGGCTGCAGGTAGCCTGGGCGGGTCCTCCTCTGGCTCCCAGGCAGCGGGTGACGCAGGTGGGCTCCCCTCTGACTCCCAGGCAGCGGGTGATGCAGGTAGGTTCTCCGCCAGTCCCCAGTCTGGGGTTAAGATGGGCCTTTCCCCTTCAGGGTGGGCCTCAGGCCTGGTTCTAGCATGGAGCCTCCAGGAAGAGGCATCCTTCTCCCTCAGCTGTCCCTGCCTGACTGAGCTTGCGGGCCGGGGTTTTAAAGGCCTGGCTCCGCCTCCCTGCTTCCGGTCAGGTGATCTTCTTCTGGGCTGTAGCAGCCAGGGTGGGTTTGGTTCTCCCTCTGGGTCCCTCTCAGAGGGGAACCATCCCTCCCCGCTACAGTCACCATGTAGGAATATAATTGTCACCTTTAAATGTATAGGGCCCAGACTCTCAGCTGATGTAAATCGACCTTGCTCCATCTAATTCTATAGAGCTGCTCCAATTTACAGAAGGTCAGACTCCAGCCCATAGAATGAATTACATATTACCATGTTTTTTTCCCCCTTGCTTGTCCAGAAGAGAATAACTGAACCTATCTATGATCAGAAAGAACTAAGTATTTTTAGTCAACTCTGGTTTTGATTGTGGAAGTATTTTATTTCCATGATCACTGAATAACGCCTTTCGTAGAAAGAATACAGTAGGTTGGCTATAAAAGTCCTATTTATACTACCTCTAAGGGATAAGGAAGAAAAAGACCTGATTCTCCTCTCACTTACAATGAACATCAGCAGTAGCTGCCTAGAGATAGTTGTGTTAAACTAGGGTGAGTAGTGAACAAAAACCAGAGAGTTTACAAGGTAAATAAAAACTTACTTTATATATTTTATCTTTTACTATAAACCCAGAATATGATTCTGTATGGACAAAATAGCCAAACATGTAGGCATAAATAGAATGTTAAATAAAGAATGTTTTAATTAAATTGTTTTATTACAACATCAAACAGGAGATATTTTCAACAAGAAAATGGCTCTATTTTAAAGAAACCTTACTGAGGGCACAGGAACAAACCATCCCAATGTGCAGGAAAAATAGCAAATAAGGCAGGTGACCAGCTTGAATTAACAAAGAAATCTTCAGTGAGCTTAAACACTTAAAAGAAGCTTAAAGGAAGCTTGGTCAGATGCATAGGAGGAGTATAAAAATACTGCTTGAACATGCAGGAGTGAAATCAGGAAAGCCAAAGCACAACTGAAGGTGCAACTAGCAGGTGGCTTGAAAGGTAACAAGAAGGGTTTCTACAGATATGTTAGGAGCAAGAAGGTGGTCAGGGAAAGTGTGGGCCCCTTTACTGGATGGGGGAGGCAACCTAGTGACAGATGATGTGGAAAAAGCTGAAGTACTCAATGCTTTTTTTTTTTTTGCCTCCGTCCACACAGACAAAGTCAACTCCCAGAGTACTGCACTGGGCAGCACAGTATGGGGAGGAGGTGAGCAGCCCTCAGGGGTGAAAGAACAGGTTCAGGAGTATTTAGAAAGGCTGGGCATGCACAAGTCCATGGGGCCGTATGCAATGCATCTGACGGTACTGTAGGAGTTGGCTGATGTGATTGCAGAACCATTGGCCATTGTCTTTGAAAACTCGTGACGATTGGGGGAGGTCCTGCATGATTGGAAAAAAGGCAAATATAGTGTCCATCTTCAAAAAAGAGAAGGAGGAGGATGCAGGGAACTACAGACCAGTCAGCCTTTCCTCAGTCCCTGGAAAAATCATGGAGCAGGTCCTCAAGGAATCCATTTGGAGGCACTTGGAGAAGTGGAAAGTGATCAGGAACAGTCAGCATAAACTCATCAAGGGCAAGCCTGAACAACCTGGTTGCCTTCTATGATTAGATGACTGACTCTGGATGTGGGGAAAATAGTGGACATGATATATCTTGTCTTTAGAAAAGCTCCTCATACAGTCTCCCACAGTATTCTTGCCAGCAAATTAAAGAAGTATAGGTTGGATGAATGCACTATAAGGCAGATAGAAAGCTGGCTAGATCATCGGACTCAATGGGTAGTGATCAATGGCTAGTTGTCTAGTTGGCAGCCAGTAACTAGGGGAGTGCCCCAGGGGTTGGTCCTGGGGCCAGTTTTTTTTAACATCTTCATTCATGATCTGGTGGAGGGAGTGGATTGCACCCTCTGCAGTTTGCAGATGACACTAAGATTGGGGGAGTGGTAGATAAACTGGTGGGTAGGGATAGGATACAGAGTGACCTAGACAAATTGGAGAAATTTAATGAGGTTCAACAAGGAAAAGTGCAGAGTCCTGAACTTAGTACGGAAGAATCCCATGCATGGCTACAGACTGGGACTGATTGGTAGGCAGCAGTTCTGAAGAAAAGGACCTGGGGGGTTGCAGTGGACAAGAAGCTGGATATGAGTCAACAGTGTGTCCTTATTTCCAAGAAGGATAACAGCATATTGGGCTGCATTAGTAGGAGCATAGCCAGCAGATTGAGGGAAGTGATTATTCCCCTCTATTTGGCATTGGTGAGGCCACATGGGTAGTATTGTGTCCAGTTTTGGGTGCCCCACTACAGAAAGAATGTGAACAAATTGGAGAGAATCCAGTGGAGGACAGTGAAAATGATTAGGGGCTGGAGCACATGACTTATGAGGAGAGGCAGAGGGAACTAGGCTCGTTTAATCTGCAGAAGAGAAGAGTGAGGGGGAATTTGATTGTGGCCTTCAACAATGTGAAGGAGGGTTCCAGGAAGGATGGAGCTAGGCTGTTGTCAGTGGTGGCAGATGACAGAACAAGGAGCAACGGTCTCAAGTTGCATTGGGGGAGGTCTAGGTTGGATATTAGGAAAAAGTTTTTCACTAGGAGGGTAGTGAAGCACTGGAATGGGTTATGTAGAGAGGTGGAAGAATCTCCATCTTTAAGATTTTTGAAGCCTGGCTTGACAAAGGCCAGACTGTGATGTTTTAGTTGGGGTTGGTCCGGCTTTGAGCAGGAGGTTGGACTACATTATCTCCTAAACTCCCTTCCAACCCTAATCTTCTATGATTCGATGATTCTCTTGAACGAACCCATGCAGAAAAATGATAAAAACAAAGACACCACATCACTTGTGGGTGAACACTTTGCACAAAACAATCACTCCATATCTGATCTCTCAGTCCTCCTTTTTCAGTTTTGATGAATATGGATTCACACTTCTCTGCTTTCACTTCGAAGCTGAGTTCAAACAAACCCAAATCTCACTTGAAACTGATAAGTTTCGCACTTCATTTTGATTGAGTTTCAAACCAAGTAAAATTGGATTTTGCATAATTTTGATGCAAAACCCAGAATTATTCTGTTTGTTCAAAACCGGACTCATATTTACCTGTAATAGGGTCCAGTATCAAGTAAAGGGCATATGAAGATTAGAAAACCATTCCATGAACCTGAGAAGAATTTTAAGCTTGTGATAAAACCTCCAGCCAGTTTTTACTTTTTCAATTTTAGCACCAAATATTTAGCACAGGTCTAATTTCTCTCTCTGAGGCTAGATTCTGGACTTAATCAGGCTATGTTATGTTGCTCTGTTGGCACAAAACCACTGAAAAGATGGCTAAGGGGGGATGTTAAATGGTAATCTCATTTCCTATTATAGGGGGTGTGGCTGGTTTGTTCAGCAACTGTGGGCTACTAGCATTGCCCCTTTGGTTGCTGGCAGCCAGCATAAAACAAAGCATCTCTAAGGCTTCTCTGTGCTACACCAGAGATAGATGAAGGTGGATTAAAGCTGATTTTTGACCCCAGCCTCCTGGGCTCCAGTGACAATTGTTTGGAACTAGTCCTTAATTTATAAATGTGTAGCAAAGAGAGGGGGGGAGGAATTTTAAAATAAAAACTGACAAGATCTGAGGAAGAGCAATTCAAACAGTGCCATTGTTGCACTACTGTCCTAGGTAGCTAGTATATAGTATTATTATTTTGTGGTAGCACCCAAAATCCAAACAGTGTCCACATATGCATTCAAAGCCAGTCTCTGCCTTAAAAGTGAGAATCTAAGGAAGCGATTACAACCTACTGTGAATTCTGTAAATAATATGAAATTATTGCATGTGGTAATGACTGTGCTCATTTATTATTCCTTTAATGACAGTGTTCTTTCATCAATAATTCATTTTTACAAATCATTACTATATTGTAAATTATTAAGTACATAAATTATTCTGTGTGTATAACCTGTAGTTTCTAGGTACAATAATATTTGATTTTTTTTTGCATAAAAGATATAAAAAATAATAACTATTACAGACAACAAAAGTAGTTTCATTATTGTGCCAACCATTTATTTTGAAAGGTTACATTACTCTGATTTTGTGTGTCTTTAGATAAAGGAGTTAAACACATTGTATGCTGATGTTAAAATGGCCCCTTTAGGACCCAACAGTCATTTTAGTATGTGGAGTATATGAGTAAATGAAGATTATTAAAGTAACACTGCGAGAGTTTTGAAAAAACAATTTGTACAGAGTTAAATATGTATTTAAAAGAATGTATTATTAAAATTAAAATATTATTTGAATTACAGTAGCTCCAGTGGAGATCATGCTAGGCACCGTACAAACATTTAGTAAGGAGAATCCACAGCACAAAACACCATAAGGCTAAAGAGGATAAGAAAGATAATGGATGGGTGAAAGAAAGTGTTACCCTAGTTTTACACATGGTGAACTGAAGCATTGAGAGATTGAGTCAGGGGTTTGCAAAGGAACCTTGAGAAAGTTAGGTGCTTGTGTACCACTGAAATTCAATGTGGAATGGCACCTAACTACTATAGTCTCCTTTGAAAAAGGTAACCTAAATGACTTGGCCAAGGTCAGACGTTCAGTTTGTAGCAGTGCCAGGAATTGATGGTATATCACCTGAGTCCCAGTTTACTGCTTTCCAGTAAATGTCGGTGGAAGTTATATATTTTCTGTGACATTGCAACTGCCATCTTATTGAGGATGTAGAGTAAAATGGGCTGTGTCATACCTGCATCTCTGTCATAACGCTCACCTTCCCAGTATTCCCTCCCTCTTCCCACACCTGTTGCCACAACAATCACCTTTTCTATTATGCTGATGGTGTTACCATAATCTGAAAGTCCAGTTTTTATTGCTCGTGAAATAGCATTCACCTGAAGTAAACTGTGTTATTGTAGTGTGTTTTCCCCTGCTTGCAGTGAGTTGTGAAACATCTCTACTTTGTTATGGAGCAGACTTTTATCGTTTTGAGTACTTTCCTTTAGCTATGATTTTGTATTTATTTATAAACTGTATAACCATAACCTGTCAAATAGGTTTGGACAAGTAGCTCAAAAGAAAGCCAGAGATGTGCTTGACTTTGACTTGAAGACACATAGAAGTTCCAAATAATCTTCAGATGGAATTCATCAGAGCTAGATTAATTTCAGAATGCATCACGTTTTACTGTTACTGCCAACCTAACACATAGGGAGTGCACTTAATTTGCAGAGAAACTACTGTTGTGTGCGTGACCCTTCCATGCCTAGGGTAGTCACCGGAAAATGCCAAGGTTAGGGCAGGCTGCAAAAGGAGAGCAGATTTTATATTGCTGCCTACCTAAACTCAAAAGGGTAAAGTAAGGTTGGAGTTGGGGTTTGGCCTTGGCAGAAAAAGAAATGAGGACTAAGAGATAAGATAGCTTCAGGCACACATCTACAGAGCAGGTAGGGGCCATTACAGGGAGATTACAGGCCATTACTACTTCCAACCACCAATGAAATTAACACTTTTTTGTACTGCCAGTGCTGAGACCCTAAAAGATCAGAGGACCCTGAGATGGTTCCCCTGGCAAAAAGGGTGGGGATCTAGGGGTGAGTTGGGAGAGGTGGCTCTGGGTGGGTCACTGAAAAAGCTGACAGGCTTGAGGAAGACAGTTGACAGAGTCAGAGGGAGAAAGCTGCAAACAGTGCAGGCTAGGTGTTTTAACTCAATGAAGGGGAATAAGCCAGACCTACCTCAGCTAAAGACAGAGAAACTACTCAGTTACAGAAGTTGGCTGGTCTCCTGACTAACCAAAAACAGTGCAAGTGAAGAACTATATGCCAACTGTAAAATTTACAATTTGAGAAAAGAGTTTTCCTTGACTATTTATGCTGTTCCAGCTTGTTTGTTGGATATTGGCCAAATGTGAACATGACAGTTGTATTCAAGTGAACATACAATGTTGAGGTACTTGCCTTGTTCCACTTTTGACTGAAAAATAAAATAAATGCTTCTAGATTGTTGTTTAAAATGAAGAACAGGTCAGTAGTTAATACAAATTGTTACCATCTAGAAGCTTTTTATTGTTTGATGTTAAATGTACATGTTGGTTGCAATTCAGCTCATAATTGACAGGTGTCCACATTACTAAGCTACTATCCTAACAGGCAATAATTGGCACTTTGCTGGTGATGGCAATGACTAATATGATATGGCTACAGCCCCTAGAGATGGTCCTTTGTGGAGGAAATTATCTCTGCCGTGCTGCAATATGCTTTGTTCTTTTCCTGTGCTCATACTGTACCTGGTTGTGTGATGCTTGTTTGGTTGGTTTTTTGTTGGTTTTTATTTTTTTTTAGATAAATAGAGAACTTGAGCAATGGCAATCTAACACCCTTCCTGGGCTTTTGAAAACAAAAATACAGCAGTGAAACTCTAGGTATTGAAAAAGCAGAAAACAAGGTTCTTACTTTACCATTTGATGTGCATTGCAAATTTCTGCATAATAAAAAGATTAAGTGCTTACTAAAGCATAGTATTTAAAAGAGATGAAAAGATGGTTCTTTGTATATGTGGTCATCTATATTTTTAAAATGAGAATGGAGGATAAAAGCTGGAGTCCATTATAAAAGAGTTTTTAGTAATACATAGTTCTAATAAAGCAAACAAAAAAACTAGGCATTTTCTTTAAAATGATATGACACAAAGGAAACAAAAGGTCAAGCACATTATATAATTAAATTAATTCAGGGAATGCTTATTCTTGTCTTGTGTAGACTAAAACATTATAATATTCTCTAATGGGTCTAGAAACTGTCAACAGCCATCATCTTAGGACTACAGTTCTTGAAAGTTTTTCTAATGCTGCCAAGCGTGAATTCTCTTCTTATAGAGCAGAGCTTGGAAGCATCAAGTCATCACTGTCTGACAGAGTACTGAATATTCTTAAGTGGTAGGTCTTCCTGCCTAGGAAGAAATGGATTATGTGAATCCATTCTAAAGCTTGAAAGATTTCACTAAATGGTAAAAAGGTCTGCAAAGTGTAGTCCTTCACTTATATCCACTGTGTACGTAGGAACTCTGTATGTATGTGTATCAGTATGTTGCCTATGTACCTCAACTTCTATCAACAATTAACACAGGACTGTACCTGAGAGACAATAAAACCCATGTCCCCAACCCATACTTAGAACACAAACTAATTGGTATCTCAGATACAGTGATGTGGTAAAAGTTAACTTTTAATGGCAACTATTGTGTGTTTGTGTGGCTTGGGAATATATAGCATATACACAATACATGCATTGACATAGTTTTACTGTAAACACATTATTTCAAACTAATCAGCTTAAATTTGTTTTGAACAGAAATGGCATTCAGGAAGGTGACAGGCTGCACAGCCAGTCATTTCTTTAAAGATATGCCAGAGGTAAAATCAACTCCAGACTCAATCTGCAAAACACTCAAGCAGGCAGCTAAAAAGTCTTATGACACAGCTTGACATTTGAGTCCTGGATTGAAGGACAAGTGTTATGACATCCTCAAGTGAAGCAACATTTGAGGTTGATGTAAAATATTTTTTTCATTACAACAGATTTTGGAAAAAGAAGTGATTATATTATATGCTACTTCCAGAGCGGATGTATTGTGTATGTGCATCCTGTGTGGGGGGGAATTTTAGCAGCTCTAAAAATATTAAGAGTGAGAATTTGATGGACTATGTCCTTCAGTGAATGCTAAAAGGGCATATTTGCACACTTTGCTATATTATTGTTTCCACAGGTGATTTGTAGGTGGCTGCAGTATTTTTTCATGGATTTGAAGCAAGTTCTTCAGAAAGTCAGGTGCTTCGTAAACAAATGGTATGTGATTTATTTAATTAATTATCCTAATTACCTTCTAAATACCTGGGTTTTTTTCCTGACAAGTGAGACTAAATTTAGTCCCTGATTCCCTTAAGTGAATACTTATTTAGTAAAGCACTTACGTATGTATTTATGTCTTTTTGACTTTAGTGATATTTAAGCACATGCCTGAAGTTTAAACATATACTTAGGTGCTTTGCTGAATAGAGACAGGGTTAAATATGTGATTAAGGGTCTTTTTTTTTTTTTTTTTTTTTTTGGTAAAGTCCCTTCATATTAGTTGGGTTCTTTATCTACAGTTTTTAAGCTTTGTTCTTTCAGATCTGCCAAACCAACACATTGTGACACCTGTTCCCCGCCAATCTCCATTATTTTATATCGGAAAGTGTAATATAATATGATTTACATTAGGAAAAGAAGAGTTACTATGAACATAACACATCAGACATACTAGCACTTAATATCAGTGGCAGAATGTATAACCATCTGAAATGAAAAAACAATGGGCCAGGTTCGTCAGTGCATTCTTGCTGCTTTGTACTGCTCCAATGATAGAAAGCTGCTATTAACTCAGTGTAGTGCTAAAGCAATGCAAAGCAAAGTGCTAAAGCTACAGGTGGTACCAGTAAATCTGGTCCTATAATTATAATAAAGAATTAACAACAGTAGGCCAAACTCTGAAGTCATAATTTTGTGTTTACTCATGCACAACTCCCATTAACTCCCCAAATGCATCATGCTTGCACACCAGAATGTTTAGCTGGGATACCCAGAAGAGTGTTAGGAGAAAGGACTCAGCTACTACAACTGTTTCTTAATAGCCTCAAATGGGCATTGTCTTCTAGCTACAGAGAGTGATCAGATCCTAAAGCCACCTAACATTATATATATATATACACACACACACACACACACACACACAGTAGTATGCCACAAATTAGCCAATATAGTGCTTTCTACTCTTTTCCAAAGGAGAAATAGTGTGCATCTTATCAGGTATTAGCCCCACCCTGCATAGTGAGGAAGGCTCCAGTAACATGTAATCTAACTGAACTTCTAATTCTGTTTCTCCTAGAGTTCAACAAAAATTCTCCCTTTTCTTTTTAATAACATTTTTCCTTTGTTTTCTCCTTTCCTTCCTCATTTAGATAAATGAAAAAAAATCAACTGATTTGAGGGGTTTGGGAATTTGCTTGAAATGAGGTTAATTTAATCAGAAAAGAGAAGACCATCTAGTGATTAGAGCTGAGTACAGGGAATCAGCACCCTCTGTCATCAGCTCCCTGTGTGACCTTGGGTTCTGTATACCTCAGGTAGTAAAATGGGTATAATAAAACTTTCCTACCTCTCAATGGTATAAGTAATTAATGTTTGCAAAGTACTTTGAGATCCTCAGCTGAAAGGTACTATACAAATGTCAAGTATGAATGCATTTGATTTATGTTCGGTGAGTCTTGTTTTTAAGCATCTAAATATTTTCACAACACAATCCAGAGGGGCCTTTAATAAGATGAAAAGCAAATGCCATTGCGTGTGCATTTCTGTGTGTGACTGCAATCAGTATTTCAGTGTGTGGAATGGTAAAAAAGTCTCTGTTCCTCATTCATGTTATTTCATTATCAGGGCTCCCAAATGGATAACTCTCCTGTCCATGTTCGGATGCAGCTCATAGCATCCTGGTGGGTGTGATATTGGGCTAATAAATCACCCCAATTATTATTTCTTTTGTTGGGCATTTCCAGGGCAAGTAGAGACAAGCTGCCCAACCTGCAGGTGCAGGTCAGGGGGCAGTTTGCCATGTGAGATAGATTTATATGGGTCTGCTACATGAGATTTTGTTCATGGGTTATGAGAAGAAAAGAAACTTGTGAGCACAAGGGGCAGCAGCTGCAAGACTCTTTATATGAGGAACACAAGGCTGCCTTTTAAGCCTTCAAGTTGATCTCCCAATTTCAAGTGACATTATTTCAGAGTGATGTTGAGTGAATGGTGTTCTTCGTCTTGAATGAGATTGTGGGTAATCCTTCCACCTCCCTAGGTCTTTAGGGTTGGTAATAAAACCTTGGTCTCTGCCGCAGCTTGGGCTTTGCATTCCATTAAGGAGAGGCTGGGGAGTGGGAGAGAGGAAATAAAAGGAGCAGAGGGAAAAAATGCAATTTAAAATGTCAGGTGTAGAATAGAGAGATTGCAAAAAACCTATATGTTGAAATGTAGTTCACGCATCAGTAATTGTAAGAGCAACATCCTGGAATTGGATCTATGTGGACAGACCAGTCTGCCACTCAGAGTCCTCTTTAAGTAAACAGGTCTCAGAGTGCATATGTCTGCCTAGATGGTTTCAGTAGGGGGATGTGGTCCTTTAGACATGAAGTCCTTCATCTTCCTGCAGGTAATTAAAACTGGTAAAATCTGAACTGTTGTGAAAATAATTCAAAAAGCAATTTGTGTCTATTACGCCTGGAGAGAAAGTAATAATTAAAGATTGTACAAGGAAGACTGTCACCTGAGATAAAGGGTGAATAAGAATTTTAAATGAAGTGGCTGGTGGAAACAAACAGGAGGAAAAAGAGGAGGAACAGCTGGAGAGGAAGAAGGAAGAGTGGCCTATAAGAAGGAAGTAGCAGAAGAAAAGTGAATGAGCAGTAACAAGAACAAAAATGTGCCCCTTTCAACTATATATTATCAAAAATGAAGTATACCAAAATTGTGGATTTATTTAATGGAAACAATTATATCTAGATCTGGGTTCTTGGTTTCCTTAAAGTTCATAGAGTTTTCTTCCATTTCTATCATTCTAGCTAACCAACAGAAGTTTAAAACAACGATATATTGATAAAGAGAAACAAAGGAGTTACAGCACTGCTGTCCTCTCTGTAGCTTGTTGAATGCATACTGCACCTTCAAATAGAGAGAATGCCCTTCCCTGCTTCTGAGGCAGCTGTCATTTTATATTCAAATGTAGCCTTCTACATTTGCACTTCTATGGGGAATGTTACTTTTGTTCTTTCATGGTTTTGTTGTTCTTTTAATATATGTTAAATGTCACACTGATTGAAAGCATAGATATTTCTGATTGAAAAAAAGTCCTGTTAAAAACACATGGTTCTTAATACTCTCCTGTAGATGTAATGTGAAGTAGGAAGCAAATTGAATTCACCTGCATCTGATGGAAATTAAATTCCTGGAAAAGTGTAGATGGCAGGGCTCCTGCTTTAATGTACCAAGGTTGGTCAGTTTTAAAAATCACAATCTGAGCCCTCTATTAGGTAGATCACCAAAGGTGACCTGGGGAATGCTTTGAATCACTGCATCTCCAATATCCCCTGAGCCCCACTCCCCCTACAGCTGGCTTACCTGAATTCTGGGTTGTAGGGTTTGCAAGCAGTTTATGATGGATAGGCTATTGCTCTAGGCGGACTTTCCATCACTAAAGGGACCACAGCCCATGTTCTGCTTTAGAACCCTTCCAGGAAACCAGGCTCATTTACTTCTTTCAGTAAACATCAAGGCTCATTGATCTTTTTGGAAAATATTGACTGAAGTGAACCTTGTGGGCTAATCCTGTCAGAAAAAACATTGTTGATTTAGAGTTAAGGTTCTATGTTCAATTCAAACACAGCATATTATTACACACAGTAATAGTTGACAGGGACAGGGAATTAATAAACTTTTATAAACAATTTGCAAACTAAATCTTTACATCCAAGTCAGAGACCATTAAACAGAAACAGTCTTACTGTCCATCACCCAATCAATGTTAACTCTAGCCCTGTAACAAAATACTTCCAGCAGCCAGAAAGAATAAAGCAACCTTTCCTCCAATCAGTCATAGCTGTGTACAAAACTCCTAACTTTTATTCATGAAACTTTATCTAAAGGACAATTTTCAAACAAAAATGTCAAAAGATTCTTCTGGTATTCAAAACTATTTGAACATCAGATAAATAGCAATCTGATCTCACAAAGCAGAAATTAATTCTATGTAGTTATAATTAGACCAATGTCATAAGGAGGAACCTATCCCAATCTTAACTCTTATGCAAAAATTAAGTAATTAGTGTTATCACCAGGAACCATCTGTGAAATTGCAGCCTCAGAGTTCATATCACTATATGCTTAATTGAATGAACAGAATTCCTTGTATACAACATTTATCTATTTTTAATGTTTGCTTGCTTTTTTTGTGGTTACTGTTATGATAAACCCATTAGCTTCATAGATGTTTTGAGATACACCACTAGAAATGTTATCAGTTTAATACCTTGTAGCTTCTTTTTCCTTTAAACAGAGATTGACTCTAGTAGATTTCTGAACAAGCATTCAACAAACACATCATAGTTGTTACTAATTAGCCATTATTTTGGTAATCTAAGTAAAAAGATTGAGTGGCCAAGGTTTCAGAGATGGTTTCTCCTGGTCAGACTTGAGGCTCATTGGCAGGACCGTGTGAAGAAATTTGATTAATTAATAAGACTTCATTAGCTTTTATAGAAACTCTGATTACTAAAGATATTAAATAACTGTCAAATAAGGTAATTTAACTAAATGAATGCTTCCGGAATCAATGGGAATTAACAGAATGAGGACATACCTATCAACATCAATTTACAGTATGCACTACCATGGTTTTTCCAACATCTTTTCCAGGAGTAACATTTCAATGCTACTACCAGACTACCTTGGAATGATGTTGCTGTAACAGTATCATCTGACAGGTCGGTGATTTGCCTGTCCCTTGAATGTACCTGAAATACAAATGAGTACATGCATTTCTTCTTCTCTGTATTAATCCCATCTGTCACAGGGTGCTTTACTCACTGCTGGAGTACCACCTCCTAGCTGCATCTGGGGATGAGCTCTGCCAAGCTGACACCCTTTCCTTCAGTTGCATTCCATCACTCTCTGTCTTGCTCTTTCAGGACAGAACTTCTCCCACTTCATGTAGTCCACTGTAGTTTTCCCCTTCCAGAATATCACAGTCTCTCGGGACTCACTGTCCCAGGCAGTCCTTCCTCTCTCTGCTCCTAAATGGCCCCACTTGCCCAGCAGCTTGTATGAGAACCCAGGTTTCTACACTGGGTTCAAGCCCAGGAACATTACAATAAGCATTCAAGGTCTGCACAGTCTAAACATAGGCTATTACCATCTCCTTCCTCCTGAGAGTGGCTGTAGTTTTTCTCTCTCCAGCCCCCTTCTACTCTCAGCTATAGCTTTATACAGGCCCCTCCTGTTCCTTTCCAGCTGAGCTGCCTCTTTAATTAACTCTCATTACTCCCTGGCCGCTTCTCTAGGTGCAGACTATGCAGTTAATTGGTCTACCTAGCCACCTTTAATTCTTCAAGCCTTGCATTCCCCAAAATGAAAATTTTCTGAAACAAAGCTTTTTCATTTAAAAAAAAAAATTCTTCCTAAAGGAATGGTAAAAATCAACAAATTTTCTAAAATGCTTGATTTTGATGAAAACAGCATTTTAAAAAAAAATTAAAAATTTTGACCATCACTATTGAAAAACAATGTGGTTTGTTTTTGCAAAAGTCTCCTGAGGTTTTTGATCCATATGGGCTTTCATCCTCAACCCACACAGAGGTTTAGTGTCTATGATTGTTTCAAACCTCAGATCTTTAAGTCCAAGAAAGTTTAACCCACAAAATTTCCCATGATTTTATATTGAGACTATGTGAACTAAAATTTTTCATGATTTAATTGCATGGCCAGAAATTGTTGCATATCCCCTTGAAAGGTCCCTGACATGCTTATAAAGTACATGAACTTTACTCAACCTTTTTTTTTAATGTGGTTTGACTTTGGCAGTGATATTAACCAGTTTAACATACTTATTTAGATTCTGTTAATTATCCCTTTTCTCAAAGTATCATACTGATGTATCGGTTGGAAGGTACTCATTATTTTTAGGTATTCAAATACCTGTCTAAGTCTTGGGTGTATATATATTATTCATATAAATATATATGGAAGATACCTCTTGTTTACTGTTTTAAATAAATATTCTGAATTCTAACTAAAAAGTTACATTGTCACCAGTTTGCAAAAGGGTCTACAAATGTTTAAATTATATTATACTCAGATCACTAAGCATTGTAATAGAGATAAGATAGAAGGATAAATGGTTAGAAGATAACTTGTGCCGAATATATGCTTGTAGTAATTCGGTGGAGTTGCCCCAGGTGTGAATTTGATAGTTACTATGTGTGGATGCAAGTGAGTGTGTGGGGGGGGGGGGATTTAAGTGTTCACATAAGACTGTGCACTAGTGTTAAGATAATTTCACCCTCAGTCATCACCTACATTTATGGAAATATTCTTCTTCACTTGAACTTTCATATTAAAGAGACCCTTGTTTTCAAATGTGGCTGAAATTACATCCCAAAATCTGTAATTAGACAGCTAAATATCCATTTGGGGCACTTCAGTGCTAATCAAGATGTCTAACATTTAAGCAGTTGCATTTGAACTGGTTAATCATTGTCTGGCTATACCAAAAGAAGGATAGGAGACACTTGATATTGTTTGTCAGGCCACAGCTTTATTATTAGATGTCTGGCACTACTTGGAAGATAAAAGTGTACAATCCATATAACTCCATGATTATTTCAACATCTTCCTGGAGACTTCCGCCAGCCTTCCCAGCTTTTTTTCCATCCAGGTTCTCCAGCCAACCCATTGGTGGGACCTTACCATTCCCCCAAAACAAGAAGTTAAGGTGAGCTATAAGGAGGGAGGTTGGGCTCCATGCCATGACAGTCAGAGGAGCCCTGAACATCCCCACCCCATTCTGCTCCTTTAATCAACTCTCCTTTTTAAGCCCTTTACCAAGCCATTTATCTGATCACTGTATACCTTTCCTATGGAGTACCTGCACTGGATATCCATCCCATATTTACATAATGAGTTGCAACATCATAGCTTATCATCCTTCCCTATCCACCGTAACAAAGCCCTTCCTGACACACTGTGGGGAAGATGAAAAAAACTCCACACTACCTAAGCCAATCTGGTGGTAAGGAAAACATTCCTTCTCAGCCCCCCTCCCCATAAGGAATGGCTAGCATAATTCCCACAGCAGATCCTGACCAAACCTGATATTTTGCCACCTCAAAGGGGGGGGAGAGTGAGTGCTGCTCTGCCTGACCAGGGAAAATGGGCTTCCCCAGCGAGGCTTGTCCCTTTTCAACTCCTCAGCCATTCCAGTCCCTGGGGGTTGCTAGCATTGCCACACTGACCCACTCTACTTTTGCAGCAGCTACTGAGCCTATTTCTCACCTGTATCTATATCCCTTTCCTCGGCAAGCCAGGCAACGCAACCTGCCCCCCCACTCACTTAAGGTGCGGTATGGTCAGTGTCACCACATGATGATGTGATTTCTGTCTTGAAAATGCTACTTTGGGGGATAAGGCTTTTAAAGAAAAAGTAATTGGAGACTCTAGAGGCAACTATGGCTGATAGACCCAAAAACAAACCTTCAGACCAATATACAAATATGTATTCTGAGATCCCGCAGTTTTTCTGAAGCATTATGCCCCTTCTCAAAGAGACCAATATACATACACAATGCTTCTTACCAGTGTCCAACGAGAGACCACTTCCCAAGAGCAATGACTTAGAGTACACTACAAGATGCGCTTTATGTGTGGGAGTCATGAAGGGATTTAAATTAAATAGACTATCGACTAGCAACCTTAAATTAGGCAGCCTTAAAATAAACTACATAGCAGCAGTGGTGATTGCTTAGTCATGTAATCAATTGGATATTCTCGTTCCTGAAATCATACTGATAGCGTAAGAATAGTTAATAGAGTATTTTTTCACCATCTATTTGCTCTCTTCTGAATGTTGTTTGTCAATTAAAGATACTGGAATAAGGAGTGCTGGAATGTAAATGTGTTCTGGTTTTGACCAGTGTGTTTTACCTGCTTCTAGATGCAAACAAGCAAAGAAAGAATCTCTTGCAGATTGGCTTGTGTTAGTAGCTTACACTTGAAATATCATAGTAAAAATAATCACTAAATGAACCATGAATTCTGACCTCAGTTTTACACCAGCGGATGTTTTACATAACATATCAAAGGGCATTGAGCATGTTTTGACTTGTGTAGTTTAAGACAAGCATGGACAGCTGCTGGCTTTAGTAAATTCAACCCAGTAAAAATAGTTGACACTGAATTTTATTTGTATATTCATCATTTTTCTGTTTAAAGATGCAGACAAAGCATCTCTTTGATGTGGTTATTTAAAACAGTTACAAAAATGCAATGTACTGACATAAAATTATTAATCAGTACAAAATATAAGTAAGATTACAGTGATAAAAGGCATCATATTTTAGTATTTCTCTTCTTATAAAAATAAATTACCCAGTGAATTATGAGAATAGGTTCACTATTATTATTTTCATTGTAGAAGGCTGCTATGAAAGAGAAATAGCCTGCAACTTTGATTGTAGACGTCAGCAGACTCTAATCATTGGAACATATTCTATTTCAATTTCAAAACACATTCATTTATATGCAATGCTTGACTACAGTCACACTTAAAGACATTATCATTTATCAACAAAAGTGATGTTGGAAAAGAGTAAAAAAAAATGCTGATCATTCAGTTGTTTGATTGTTGCTTCTTTATCTGAAGCAGAAGTTATTTAAAGAGTCCTGTAAAGAACATAAAAAAAATAATTTTTTTAAAACAACCAGGCTCAAGTTTGCAGACATGTTGCTATGCCCTACTTCGATGGTCCCCCCACACAGAGGCGAGAGAACACCATTTTGCCTACCTGTACAAAGTGCAGGCAGATTTTGGAGTGCTCCAGGTTATCCCGTGATTTACACATCTGGCTGAAGAATGGATAGAGTGGTGGGGGAATACAGTGAATAATGTGGGGGTCACCAGCAGGATTGATATCTACCCCTGCTGATATAGTGAGAGAATCTTTTGTTGAGTCTAAGTATGCTTTCATAGCCTTACACTTCGTGGGCCTGGCTGGGGGAGAGCTCACTTTAGATGACTATTTGAATTGGTTAGTCATACTGGTCTTTGTTGGATTGCATAGGTAAACACTGAGTATTTGGGCCTGGGGAAGAATATTGTGGCAGACTGGCCAGGCCTCAGAGATGTGGGAAGTCCACTCTGCACTTCCACCCTGCACTAACTTTCTCAAGAAGTTTGATAAGCATTGCCTAATTTTGTTTCAAATATATTATCTGAGTTCCTGGTGGTATAAAGGCAGTTGTCTTAGTTCTCTCTTTCGCTTTCAACTAACGTTGGGAGAATGAGGGCTACAGTGACGTTGGTGAAATCATGGTGGGAACGGTTCTTAAAGGTGGGTCCTGCTGTGAAGCTCCCCTTCTCTCATAGGTACTGACTGTGCTTTTGGGGAAATGTGGGGGAACAGAACTTTATTGTGTCCTTTAATAGTGAAATGTTCAGAGACATGCTGGGTCCACCTCGTTAATTTTTTAATACTCTAAAAATGTATTTTAAATGTTAATTGTATTAATGCTTGCCCACATCTGTAAAGTGTTTTAAGCACTTCAAGATTAAAAACCACTATACAAATTCAAAGTATTCATAATATACATATTTCATAGAATTAGTCTAAAAAAAATGTCCTGGGTCAATTGCATAAATCTCAGACCTGCATGAAGGATAGCAGAACATGTCAATGCTGAAGCCAAAAAACAAGGCAACATTATAAAGCATAGAAAAGGACCTTTGCATTCAGTTGATCCAATATCTGTTCTTAGATTGTGTAACCTCTTTGGGGTAGGGACTATTTTTTTTCTGTGTTTGTACAGCAACCGGCACAACAGGTCCTGGTCCATGACGAGGGCCCCGGGTGCTATGGTGATGCACATAAATAATAAAGAGCTCTCTCTGTACTGTAAGTCTTACACAACAACAAGACTTTTAGACAACCTGCTAACCATTGTAGGGCCATGATTCTCATCTGTTATAAATCATTTACTTCACTGGAGTTATGTTGATTTTCACCAGCTGAGGATCCAGCCCATACAGGGGCATGCACAAGGGGGGCAAGCAGCATCATGGGTCCCCTCAGTAATCAACAGGAGCACAGAACTCCTCCGACCCCCGTGGCCATGGCTGGAAGATCATCATCTTTATATATGCTTAGGAAATGCTCTTGAGCAACAAGGTCAAACATTCTTTCAAAATTTGTAACACCTTGGCACCCACCCACCTTGCCATCAAATTCTTTATCTGGTTTATGTTTTCCCCATTACTCGTGTTAACATCCCTTTTAAGATTTCTTAGCTTCACCCTATTTGTTTCAGAGGTGATTTTAAATAGTTTTAAAACCATTTATTTGAATTTATCATAATTTGAAGCATCCTTCAGTGGCATATTATTGAAGATATCCAGAGGTTTACTGGTTAACTTTGCAACCAAAGTGGGGATTTTCTGGGCATCAGGGATTTTATGAATCACATACTGTCTCTCAAAGGTTGTGAAGTACTCTGAAATATCACCTGTCTCTTTGTATGCAGGACGCAATTGTTCCAATTTGTGGATTTTTGGAGAGATGGAAATCAGTGGTGTCGAAGTGTTCTGGTTCTGCTTCTTTAGCAAGTTCAGTTGGTTCAGTATTCTTTCTCTCTCTTTCCCTTTCTTTCTCCTCCAGGGCTAATTTCTGCTCCTCAATTTCTTTGGCTTTTAGTTCCAGAGCTTAAAGAGGGGCTAATTCCATAGCTTACAGATGGGTTTCAATTTCTTTTTCTTTCTCTTTTATCTGCAGTTCTCTTACATCTGAAGTTCTTCAGTGTTCCTTTTCCTTTTCATCTGCCTGCAGTCTGAATAATTCCAATGTCACTATTGCCTCACTTTCACCCATCTTTTCTGCTTTTTCAGTCCCTATTTCCTTTTCCTGAAATAAGCAAAGAGCAAAACAACAAACTGGTAACTTTCTCTTTTTTTTCAGCCACACTTAAATTTCACTTAAAATCTTTGCACCAGTGTATGAAGTGTACATCTCACTCAAAACAACAAGCTGAGCATTTCACCATGCTCACTGTCATGGATGTGCAGCCTGATGCAGCTTGGATATGGGGTACCACTGACCTTCCTTACCCTTACCCATGCTTTTGCTAATGATAAACAGCGAGCCCATCCATGCCCTGTTATCACCCAACATGACAGCAAGTGGCACCACATATCCAACTGAGACAGATGAATACTATTCCTGAGCCTCTCATGTATCCACCATAGAGCAAGGTGACAGCCAGTAATCCCCACAATCCCCAAAATCTTCACTACCAGAGTGCAACCTGAGATTATATCATCTTACTCTGGTCAGAAGTTTGGCCAGAGTAAGCTCATTAATAACTTTGCCTCCCCTTGATGTGAGGAGAATATGCACCTGCTCCTGTTAACCTTAGTTGAGATTTACTAAACACTTCACTCAAAAACACACTGGTTAAGATAAAACATTAAACAAGTTTATCAACTACAGAAAAATAGATTTTAAGTGATTATAAGTAATAAGCATAAAGAGACTAGAAATAGTTACCAAAGAAATAAAAATAAGATCAGAGTCTAAATTCTACACACTAACCAGATTTGAATCTAGAAATGTCTCACTCTGAGAGATGGTACAAGCAGACTACAGATCTTTAGTACACAGGCAGAGACTGCTTTCCTTGCCTGGGACAACCGCTCCTCCAGTCCAAAGTTCTTTGTCTTCCTGACATTTCTTCAGGTGTTGAGCTGGTGGGGAGAGAGAAGCCATGTGATGATGTCACTCCCCTTCTTTTATAGTCTTTTTTCAGCTTGCTGGAACAATAGATGCTTTTGACCACGGGTTGCCATCCTTATTGGTCAAAGAGAGTTCATTGCCTATGTATTTCCCTCTGTGAAATCTTCACTGTAAACAATCCCTGTTAGTGGATTCTATTTTTGAATGGGTGAGAGACAGTCATCAGTGCTATCTAGCCACTCCATTGTTGTGCCTAAAACAATGTTTGTGGGAGCTTCCCACCTTGCAACATGTTCTAGTAGCATTTTCAACAATATTTTATAACTTCACATACAATGATAAGACATTCAATCCACCAGGATTAATGTTTAGCAGATCAAGACTTTTTAAAATAATACCATCTGAGGCATATTTTGCACAGAACATATTATAATTATATGACAATGGTGAATATGGGGTTTCTGGGATGTTGTTTTCAGACACAGAGTGTCACGAAGACACATTAGAAATATCCACATTTTGATGATTATACATACATATAATCGTGATTTAGTATGATAACAAATGTACAATGAAATTAAACTTGAGCAATGCACTAGAATATAAACTAAGAGCACAATCATATAGGTGTTTTACTGTGATGTGATTTTATTCACACTGGAAGTGCCAAGTAGAAGCTTTTTAGATTGAAATCTAAACTAAATATTTTTAAATTATTGAAACAAAATATTTCAACTGACCTACACCAAAACATTTTGGATTTTAGGTTTGTGAAAATGTTCAAGATTTCTACTTTTGTCCTGAGGCAGCAGGCGAAGGTTATTCTTAGCCATCTGATCTACTAAGGAAATGTACTAGAACAGATCCTGGGTACAATGGGTTTCTTCTTTTCTTATTGCAGATAGTGATCTTGTAATTTAATATACTATATTATGTCAAATGTACTTGTTTATCCGGATTGCAGGTCCAAAACTGGAGTGGAGGGGAAAAAAGGAGGGATATCATACATCTCTGCATTCCCAATATCCATTCTGAACATAGTTAATATGATAACTTAGTACTTTTCCCTAGTGCCTCAGATTCCTACAAATCAGCAGTGTAGATTTTTATTCTGGGTCAAGTTTCCTTCTACAGTTGGTTGCATAAATACAGATGAATATGTCCTTGATTTCTTGGTTCCATTAAAGCTATGGGTTATCAAGGCTCTGCAGCCTCTTCTCAAGAAGCAAAAACAACAGGATTTTCACATTTTAGTATGAAAATATCATCCATCAAAAATGTTCTGTTTTCTTTGTGTTGGGCTCTGTCCCTGAAAATAAGCTGTTACTTCCCAGACTAATCTTAATAGCCAATAGTGCTTATAGTTAAAAGTTGTCTAGATCTTGGCTCAATCCAGTTTCTAGTGCATAAGTGTCACATAACAAAATCCATAACTGGCAGTAATTGGCATCCTAGCAGACAATCTCTGCAGAGAGTGCAAGGACAGAATGGGCATGGGAACTGAACTTTTCTATCCTGTCTCTGCTAAAGGTGATTCTGCCAGGTCAGGGTTCAGGCAAATTGGCAGGGTATTGGAGGGAGACTCATTCAGACTGTACTAGACCTGTTGTGAGGATTGGGAAAAAAAAAAAGGAGTGGGAGAGGGGGGGACATCTGTCTCTAATTGTCACTCAGATAACCTTCAAAGTCATTCTGAAACCCAGTCTTACATAAAGTGACTTGAAAAGAATACAGAGAAGAACCTGGTATCAAAAGCAAGCCCATTGCCAGCCATTTTAATTTGTTCCCAGAGCTCAAATGACACCAGGAATATATCCTGGAACTATTATTTAACAGGCTTTACCCTTCCCCTTTATTTTTTTAAAGAACAAAACAAACTTTTTGAAAAGTCAGTGCATGTAAGGAAGAGAATGAGTTATTGGTCACGAGAAACAGCCGCAGGGATTTTACCTTCATTTTATATCTGCATGGAGGCAGGGTGATTCAGACCCATCTGCTGTCAGAAAGCTGCTATCCACATCCACACTTCCCCTTCTTATCGGGCTTAGCTACAGTGATGCAGCTGATCCAGTGGTGGCCCCCATTCTCAACTCCCTCACAGCTTGGGCTGTCATTTGCACAGGAACAAAATGGATATAAATGCTACCAAATCAGAATCAGTACCATTCACACTGTTTTTTTTTTTTAAAGCCTGCATCGGCACTGGTACAAATGCCTATGTCATATTCAAAGCAGTAGAGAAGTGGGTCCTAAGGTTCTATTTCTGCTCCCCATTGAAATTAATGAGCATTTTGCCATCAACTTAAGTGGCAGCAAGATCAGGCCCAACACACTGATTAGACATAAGGGAATATTCACAACCAGCCAGAATTGATAAATCAGTATTTTTATATTACTGGAGCACTTGAAGCCCTCAGTTGGTTGATTTTTTTCAATTGCAAAACCAGGGGATAAAACACTTGGTTCCAGTACCTCCATTTCTTTCTATCGTAATTCCCTTTGGAGTTCCACACACCTGGGGTCTTGAAAGGTGGCCACTTATGCATTCAGAAGATGAATTAGGATTGAAATGCATTCCAGCATCTTATTCTTCTGCTTTGATTAATCTGTATTCAGCATCTAAAGTAGCTGGAAAGTGATGATCCTCCATTCATATGATTATGCTGAGGTTTTTCTTTATTTGGTTAACATAACTGGCAAGAAGGATCACTCACACCCTACAGCCTTTCCATATAATACATTGTCAATATTAATGCACATTTTAATTGCATACTTTTCTAGAAGCCAAGCATGTATTTATGTAAATGGGCTAATGATAAAACATATTTTGGAGCTACAGTTAGAATAATAACAGGGCTGATACAGAAGCAGAAGTGATCCAGGACAGAATTCTGCAGGCACAATAGTGTACACAGTAGCTTTGCAAAGAGTTATTTCAAGATTGGTCTTAAATTTTCTTCCAGATAAATTTTGATACAACTTTTCCTATAGATATATTGAGGGAAACAAAATACACACAAATCCCTTTTGAGAGCTATCTGCAATATTATTTAAGGGTAGGTCAGTGCGGATGTATGGGTAAGCAGATATATATTGCAGATGGTCAACATTTTCCAAATTTCAACTTTAACTAATTTTTTGTTACACAATCTACTTTGCAATTATTTTTGGGAGGGCGGGAGGTGGAGGGTGTTTCAAATTCACTATACAATACAATTTAAAGGTGTTGACACTTCAGAATTAAAAAAAAAAATCAAAGGTTTTGTTTGTTTGTTTGTTTTAAATTCCCACAAAAAGTTCCCCCCCCCCAACCACCTCTAATATAGAGACACTTGCAATGATTGTGTTGAGCAATCTGCAAATAAGGACTTGATACTATGTTTGGAGATACGTCTGCAAGAGCCAGATCTGTTCTTGGTTATACTGGTTTTAACTAAAACCAGTTCTCTCTTTATTAACACACACCTAAACCTCAGATTGATTAAAAATAAATAAATACAAATATTATCCCACCGCCTGGTTTATTTTGATTTGTTACCATAATAAGTCAACAAAAAGGTGATACCTACGCAGACCCCTCTATCTACTATCCCAGACCCACTGATCCTTTATCATCTTTAAGAGCAGTGATTATAATAAGAGAAACACAAATAGTCCAAACTCCAGGAAAGTCACCCTTCTAATTATCCACAGTAGGGAATTTACTTGTGGGATACTTGGGTGGCATCTGAGCTCATTAGCCAGGCTCAGCCCAGGTTAGCACGTTACATAGTTTCTAGTTTTCAGATAAACAATGCAAACTTTTTAAATTCTACTGATCCTGGATTAATCTCCATAGTAGACACAGGGATGTAATGGGTTTAACGCTCATGGACCAGCTTTGTATAGGGCCTAAATTGTTTCTCCACTAAATCCTGAAGGGCTAGTACACCCCATCACACTGGATTTATCTCCTTCAGTCCATTCACTAGGAATGTGCAATAGACAGCAGAATATAGATATTTCTACACTGCCGCAGCAGTGTCGGTGTTCCCGGATTGATGCCGCGGATCGATTGAGCGGGCAGTGGAGACCCACTCAATCAATCCCGGAAGTGCTCTCCAGTTGATGCACCCCCATAAAAAAAGTGTAAGGCTTCATTGACTGGAGGGCATCTCCTGTCGGCGCAGTCCTGTGAGGATGCCATGGTAAGTCAAAGTTAGTAAGTCGACAGATATGCAAGCTACGTATTGTAGAATGCATAGCTCCCATCAATCCAGTGCGGCAGTGCAGAGCAGGCCTTTTACCGTAGGTGCTGGTATTCTAAAAGGGCCATAGTTTTTTGTTCGGTTTGTTTTTGGACAAACGTATATAGCTCTAGTTAGTGTGCTGCTATCTGAAAACTGCATATATGGAACCCGTTTAAGGAGTATAGTGTAATCTTGACATTAGGAAGATCTTTTTTATTTCTTGCAGTCAGCTGAGTTATATTTCCATAGTGAGTTGGCTGGAACATATCATCTGCTAATCCATAATTCTCAGCTTGAATATTTGCATACTGGAAAACTGTATTGATTTGAGACAGTCAACAGAGAAGTTTGGTTCCATTAACAAATATATAGCCAGGTTATGGTAGGTATAAACTTAATGTCAATGAGAGCTCTGTGAGTAAATTGGTGGCAATATGACCTTTAAGACACAAATTTTTGGAAGTAAACTCATAAGGGAAGGTTTTCATCCTGTGTGTTAACATTTCATATTCTAAGTAAATTTAAAGATCACAAAGCAAAGACAGCCAGAACCAATGGACATTCTGCAAATCAAACAAGTTATTTTGCAAGTTATTTTGCCTAATCTTTAGATATAATAAGTTTATTAATACTATGCAAAATTGCCACTGAATATGGAAAGTTTTATTACAGATGTAATTGTATTACTACTAATACAAATTTTATATGACATCATAGAACCCAAATTTGCTCAGCTCTAAGAGATTGCAAGATCTTATTGATTTTGTGATAAAGCAACTACAAGTCTTGAATAACAATGGAAATCATGTACTGAGCATTGTTCTCAGTGTACTGTAAGTCACAGTCTAATAATTCAGTTTACTTTCCAGTAATTACCTGTGGACTTTTTAAATTATTCCCTAGTTTTTGATGTTCATTAATCACTGGAAATGAAAATGGGAAGGAAACCAATAGTGCATAATTTGGAACATTTTTAATGTTTATGGATTTCTTAGCATGATGAGAAAATAGTAGTACTTCTGCTCCTTCTGCTGGATCAATATAGACACATATTAAGAACCATAACAACAGCCTTCTCAAGGACAATGATTTAACATAATTGAAAGTAGTGCTTGTACTACTGATTTCTTATATTTCTATTAGTGAACATGAGAAACGGGGTTTGTTTTAGTTTAGGGTTTTTTGGGGGGGTTTGTTTTGTTTTTAAACAAAAACATAGCAAAGCACATTTTTTATTAAGCCCCTTTTGGCACATATATTTCATTATTTTAAATCTATATCCACTGATATTTAATGAGATGATTCTAAGGTGTTAGCTGTTCTGGTCTGATACTTCTCATAATTTTATGGCCTTATAGATGACAATTTATACTCTCTCTGAACTTTGGCCACAGTTCCACACTGTAACAGAAAAATGTCAACCAGAAAAAAGTTTCATAGCAACTTAGATAAGCCTTTCTCCCCTTGGCCCCCCCAACTCAAGTGTCATCATTAAATGTTTTATCATTCTTCCAATGTAAGCACATTAAGATAGCCTGGGTTTGACATATCTACATAATTGTGTTAAATTGCAGATTCAAATGAATCAGTTCAACAGCAGACATATCCCATCCCTTAGAAGTAGCTTGTAAGATATTAAAAAATATCAGTTCCCAAAATTACTTTAATCAGACTGAGTTTATTTTTTCAGACTGTTACCCCAAAATTTTGACCCAGCAACTTCTAATTTGACTTAGTTATATTAACAGACCAATCACAATCCTTGTCTCTATAAGTGAGTAATAGGAGGTGGCTTGCCCTAGGGGATTTGCAAGGGTCATTGGAAAACTCCCCAGAACTGACTGGAAGGACATGTATAGAGTCGTCTTTATTTAAAAGCTGAACACTATGCTCAGTTATACACATTCATTCCTTCTAAAAAAGGAAATCAGACTTACTTCCTTAAACTCCTTCTATTCCCTCTGATTCATCACAGGGTCCTTCTGCTCTTTCTAGTGATTTTAGGGAAAAGCTCTTTTAGTAGCTTCCCAGCTTCCTCCTTAGCCTTTTGTTATTTTTTCCTGCTCCACCTTTTGCTCTCACCCTGTTTCCTTCCACTGTTCTGCTGCAGTCACTCTCTGCTCTGTCACACTCTCTGTTCCTTTGTACTACACTCTAAGCCTGACAGGTCTCCTCCTTACATATAAATCATGACCCTTTCTGATTGGCTGCTCTTTCAATCCTGCTTCCCATTCTGCCAATCAGCATCTAATATGCTAATGATCAGTCATGCTGGACCTGATTGAAAACCTGTGTCTTTCATGCCAGACCTAATTGGGAACTTACATTTCTACCTGACTGACTCCTCCCTTCAGGTATTTTTAATTACCTCTGTATCTAGACCCTTCCAAATCATTCTAAGGCCACCATTTTTATTTCTTCAAATAAAGTGCGTGTGGCTGCCATCTTGGACTTTAGCCGTTACTGCTCAAAACAACCATTATTAATTATTTATTAAAATCTTTTAAAACTAAAATAACTACATTTTTATGTTCACCTAATCACTATGATCCATTGTCACCATCTTCATTATGCTAATTAGACAGGCCAAAATTACAAGGGTTTCCCTGATTCAGCCTGTTTTAGGTGTATGACAGGGAGCTGTTCTTGGTGCTCAATTACTTACACAGGTCAGGGCAGCTTAAAAATCTCTTGTATCATAACAACGTTTTAAGACCTGATCAAATCTAATAAAAAGTAAACAGAAAAATGTAATGTGCTTATTACTTTTAATTCAGTTTCTAACAAAATAGGACTTATTTTCTTTTTTGCACCAAAAGTTCTATGTACATTTAAAAATATAATCCCCTGATTCTGCAAGTGGATTGAGAAAGGGAGACACAGCTACAGAGTGGAGTTCTTAGCCTGAATTCTGTAACAATATCCTTTAAGACGATAGGGTAGTGTAAGCTAATATGCCAGAACTGCTTTGTCATTGATTGTCATTAATTTTCTTATATAAGGGACATTTGTTATAAATGTTATGAGCTTGGTTAAACCTTGTTATGAATAGAACATCCATAGAGATTGATTGGTGTGAACTCACCCTTCAATTAATATAACTGCAAGGATATGCCCCCACCTAGGATAAAGAGTACATGAACTCGCCCATTTTTGCTGAGTATTGTTTTTGGTGAATTATGTGTGTGTGAGGGAAGGGAAAACTGACACACAAAAACTGAGAGAGAGGCACCAGTAAAAAGCATGAAAGCCAAGAAATAGCCTGAGAGCATAGTGTGACCCTGGAAAGAGCTAGACAGCACACTTTGGCTAAAAAGGCTTGGGCCTTTAAAGCAAAAATAGCCACTTTTGTTCTTTATTCCTGCTGCATTCAAACAAGCAGGACTTGGTATATTCCTCGTCAATAAACAAGATTGAAAAACCAAAATACCCCAATTCCTCTTTCTAACTGGAACATCCCAGGGCCACAAACCTTGACTAGCTGCTTGATTCATAAACAGTCAAATCTGTCTTCACTATTGTTTGGTTGGAATAAGTAGATTACAACCAGAATTTCTCATGTAGTTCATACTGCACTGTAAATAGGAACACACTGGGCAAATACATTTCCCGATTCAAAAAAACCCAACCAAACAAACAAAAAAACCTCAGAAACAGAGGAAGTCTATTTCTTTTTAAAATTAGGGAGATCTCCCTTATGAATAATCATAAATAAGAAGTGATCCAGTGAGGGAAAGAATATGCAACACCCCTTATTTGCTGAAACATGAGTATCATAGAGGCCAACAATCAAATGGATAGCTATTCTTTGTATTGGTCACAGCTGAATATGAATTTTGATCTCATATGGTGGTGACTATTAGCACTGACCCAATTCCCACATGTTGATATCTAACGTACTACACTTGTTTTCCCTGTTCTTCAATGAGGAAACAACTACAGTGCCTATGGGAATGGTACATCTATTATGGTACTGCAGATAAATAGGGATCTAGTAACTATTTTAGTACAATTAGGCTATACATTGATTGCTTATAAGGAACAATCCTCTTGTCCACTGTAATGACATGAATATTTTCTACTTCAGAGTTATAAAAAAGTAGATATGAGATAGTGTTGAGTTCTTTCAGCTGATGGCCAGGACCATCATAGTTGTACTTTACTCCAAGAAGTGCTGTATGTAAAACTGTAGTAATTTCAATATATCAGGTAATCTCTATGACCAGTGGGGTAAGAACTACTCTGTAAGCAGAATTCATCTTTTCTTTTTTCACACCAGCATGTGGGGAGCAGTGAAGAGTGAGAAGATATAGAACAGGGATAGGGAGATAAGCTACCTCTAACAGTGCATCTATTGTTTGTTTGTTTTTTTGATTACGTGACAGAAAATAAAAAAGCAGCTGTCAACATGGTAAACATTTAATTGTGTCCAAAGATTTCCCCAAAGATTTTTTTTCATCTATTCCTATTTCCATGTGGAAAAGGGGTGTGAGAACTAAGGTGAACAAAATATCCCTCATATACAAAATTATTTCTTATGTTCACAGCTAGAAATGACTGAGGAACTTCAGAGGGACCTAACAAAGCTAGATACATTTGTCTGGGCATAGGCAGATGAGTCTTGAGAAATAGAAGGCAATTCACATGGAAGAAATAATTTGAGTTAATCATAAACATTGTTAGGTTCTAAATTTAATGTAGATTTAGCCACTTTGGACAAAAGATCTAGCCTATCAGTGTGGACAGCTCAATGGAAACTTTGACTCAATGGGCAGCAACAGTCAAAAAAAAAAAAAAAAAGAGAGAGAAGAAAAGAAGTTAGAATGGAATAGAAAATAATTCTGAAAAATATTGGAATGCTATGAGTTGATGGTATGACATCATCATGTATGGTTACCCAATTTTATAAAAAGATATAGCAGAAACTGATACCTAGAGAGAGGTAAGGAAAAATGATTATTGTCATGGAAAGACAACCGTGTGAAGCACCATTGTAAAGAACTGGGCTGTTTAGTTTACAGAGGAGATTAATAAAACAAAATGAGTTCCATACACTGCATAATTCACTTATGGAGTTCACTGCCGTAAAATATCAGAGTGAAAGATTTAGAAAAGGAGTCGACTGACATATAATGAATCTTCAGATACATGAGGATAAAGAGTAATGGAGTCTGATTTTCAGAGGTGCTCAGTACTCTCAGCCCTTTTGCGCTGCTCTTCAGTTGCAAAGGTGCTAGAAACCTAGTGGAAGTTACCCCAAGTATGGTACATCCCTGAGCAGCATGAAGCTGGTGCAGGGACTCAATCTCATCTCATCTTGAGGCAGCAGAAGGGATATAACTGGGGGAAAGCTATAACACTTCTGGAGCCTCTGGACACTCATTCTTTTTTGCCACTACATCCCCTTGGGGCTCTAGATAGCTGGATATGTGTTTGATCAGCCCTGAAGCCTGCTTTAACTTAGACTGCAGATTCAGGGTTCCCCAATGATAGCTTAGAGCCATCTTTGTTCTCCGCCTTGGATCCTTCACTTTGTGCAGCTCAGCCAAACCCTACATGATGCTCATGCAATAAAACATTGGAGCCCAAATGTCTAGAGAATGTACTTACGTATGTACATTTAAGTGAAATTAAGACTGAATTTCTTGGTTTGTCATGAAAGAAACTGACAGTTACAGTGAACAACTTGGGCTAAAATTTTCCTGAAGGGAATTGAGCCCTGCCTTTAATTTAATCTATTTTCCTTACTTATGATGTCTATTGTATTTCAAATGCAAACCAGGATGAATAAAAGATGCTCAGAAACACTAAAACCTGTGTCCAAATGCATGTGTGCCACTCCCTGTGAAGTCAATGAGGCAGACACTTATTTGAGGGCAGACATTAGTTCTGCCAATTTCCTTTTTGAGTGTCAGTCACTTCATCATTTCATTTTTCTGAAACACAAAAAACACTTAAGGCTTTTAATGGCCTTGCTCCAACTTTTCTTGAGGATCTTTTTTTATGGTAATCTCTTCAAATCTGTGAGCATCCATTTGTCCTTACTGTGAAGAAGAAGAAGAGGAAGTTCAGAGATTTAGGATGGCAGTAGATAACTTTTGATTAAAGACTTGATTTTTGTGCCAATCTCTGTCCATGTTTGCTCTGTGGAATCTGTTTGGCACCTGTAAAATAGCTATGTCCTCTGTCTTATAAAATAACAAGGTTCTTTGGGAAGCTTTTAAGAATAATTCATGTAATTTAGTTTGCTTAATGTCAAACATGGGCCCATACTGCAACAGAAGTACTCTAAATGTCAACACAAATCAATTTTGCAAATGTCAGACTGACATTAATGAAAACCCAGCTCTCTTACCAAGAAAGTCCTCCTAATTCATAATATATGTTACAGCATCTTACATCACAACCATTTTATAAGAAAATACTTCCAGCTGAACTCTTTAGTAGGGATTCAGTTTCCTAATTCAGATGAATCATTTACAAGCCCTACACATTATAATGACCAAAAATTATGTTCAAACAGGTAATATATGTATAAATTATACACTTCCAAAACAAGGCTATGAAAAGTCTTTAAAAATTAAAAAATTAAAAAGTAATTAAAAATTAAAGCCAAATACTGTGAGGTTGTATATATGTACACATTTCTTATTCATATACAAATGTATCATATATACAAATTAGAACAAGTCAAATACAGAAAACCTTTTCCACTAATACCGGTTAGAATTTCAGTCATGCTTTCATCCTGTCATAGTATTGTTCCACAACTATTCGAGCAGTTGACCTTTACTGGCACAAATTTCAAAGGTGAAAACATGGATGTTCACGAAAAAATCACTATAAATTCATTAAATGCAAACTTTAAATGTACAGTTATTCTTGTCAGAAGTGCTCATTTCAGCCCCAGTTTGGTAAAGTACATTAACATTTTAAGAACAGGAGTTGCCTTAATTAAATAAAAAATAATATGTTTAAGTGCCATGCTGAGTCCTGGAATAGAAACAATGCCATCAGGTGAACCTGGCCAAACATAACAAAAGCAACCTAGCTTTCATTTTGAATATTTGTGATGAATCCATAGAGTATTTTTGAAGAGATGCTCATTGAATGAATTTGATTTATGAATATGAATAAATTTGTGGCTATCATGATCTGCTCACAAATAGTCTTCAAGCAGTGAAACAGACTAAATTCATTGAATGAATGATTTATTGTAAATTATTGACTCAGCTGTAATGGAAATATATAGTGTATACACCAAATACGCCCTACCCAAAACAAAGAATGTGGTTCATGTTACTCCATGAAACAAGGTTTTCTGTGACTCTGAGTCCCTCACAAGAGACATAGTTAGTTGTGCTTTGTAAATCTATACATCTAGGAACAAGGAATGTAGGCTATACTTCCAGGATTTGGGACTCTATCCTAGGAAGCAGTGACTCTGAAAAAGATTTGGGGGTTGTGGTGCATTATATGTGGAATATGTACTCCCAGTGTCACGCTATGGCCAAAGAAGTTAATGTGATCCTGAAATGCATAAACAGGAGAATCTCAAAAAGGAGTGGAGAGATTATTTTACCTCTGTATTTGACACACATGGTGACCACTACTGGAATACTGTGTCCAGATCTGCTATCCACAATTCAAGAACGGTTTGAGAAGGTTCAAAGAAGAGTCATGAGAATGATTAAATGATTAGAAGACATGCCTTATAGTGACAAACTCAAAGAGCTCAATCTATTTATTTTAGCAAAGAGAAGGTTAAGGGGTGACTTGATTACAATCTATAAGTATCAACACAGGGAACAAATATTTAATAATGTGTTCTTCGTGTTAGCAGTAAAAGGAATAACATGATTCAATGGCTGGAAGTTGAAGCTGGACAAATTCAGATTGGAAATAAGGCATAAATACATAACGGTTAGAGTAACTAACCATGGATAAAAGTTACCAAGGATTGTGGTAGATTCTCCCTTACTGAATTTTTAAATCAAGATTGGATGTTTTTCTAAAAAGATATGCTCTAGGAATTATTTTGGGGAATTAACAGAATGTTAATTTGGTGTCTAAGGACAGGGTCAAACTACATGATCATAATGGTCCCTTCTGGTCTTGAAATCAGTCAATCTGTTCTTAGCCTATCCACCGCCTAGTGTGATATGATTTTTTTTAAATGGTTTGTGGACAGTTAAAAATATACCATTTAGGGATTTGCACAAAAAAGTGGAATCCATTTCCTTGACAAACATTCATTACACACCCAAAACAATTTGCTATCTCATTTTAAAAAACAAGAGTCCTGTAGCACCTTACAGACTAACAAATTTCTGCAGGCATAAGCTTTCGTGGACTGCAACCCTCTTCTTCAGATGCAAGAATGTCTGATTTAGTACAGAGCAGGGCAAGTAGCACAAAATAGTAGATATTCTTGTGAATGTGAGCAACTAGTTCACTTCACATATATTTCCCATCCTTTTATTTGTGACCATGTAGATGAGAGACACCAGGACAGGTGTTTAGCTCTTCCTTCTGCAGCTTCTAGTAGTACAGCTTTGGCTACTGTTTTGGCAGAAATTAATTTAGGAAATATCCTCTCATATGCTGAGTTGGATAAAATTAAGTCTGAGGTAACCGTGATGCAGAAATCTACAACAGACCTCATCAGGACAACAGTAGATAAAAAGGAAAATTAGTAGAGTTATGGATGACCATTTTGAAGTCAGGAAAGCTAGTTTAGATTACTGTAACAGTGTATGCCTGCTCTTTAAGGGGCCTATGGATCTAGCATGGGCTTGTTCCAAGTTCAGCACAGAGCCAAGACCTTGAGAGTTGTATTTCCTGAAACCAATGAGAAAATTGTGAGTTTTTACAGCAGGGCATGCAGTGATGGGGAAAGCGGGACATAAGAAACATTATTCTCTCTGAAAAAAAAAAGACACCAGAAAAGAGAAATGACTTAGGATCTGACCCATTGTAGAACAACTTAATTATATATTTCTTAAGAAGATTCATTTTAATAGGGCTCTTCATACTAATGAAGACAGGCATAGCAAGATCCAAAGCCTGGAAATTGAAGCTAGAAAAATTCAGTCAAAATCAGGGGTAAACTTTTGACAGTGAAGGCCACTAGAGCAGCTTATCAAACGAAGTGATACATTGTCAGTCATTTGAAATAGTTAATTGAAGGTTAAACATCTTTTTTAAAAGAGATGTTTTAGTTCCACCACAAGTTATTGCAGTTACTGGGTGAAATTCTATAGCCTGTGTTATGCAGGAAATCAAAGTAGATTATCATAACTGGTCCCTATCGGCCCTAATATATGAATAAGAAGATTTTGATTTATAAATAAAATTAATCTTCCAAACTTGAATAATGATAAATTTCAAAATGTGGATGTCCCTATTATGGAAGTGGTGGTATTTGCCATAAAATTTACCATCTGAGAGATCACTAAGTTCAGAACAGCATACGATTGAACATTAACATTCTGTAAGGATTCTTTGTTCCTTTTCAGTTTGAAGGTGCATTTCCTCATCCAGTGATGGATGCAGTAATCACAAGGTGAATGGTACCTTCACCCTGGGAAAGAGATGGTCTGTGAATGTTCAGTGATATCTTTTGTCACCCCTGCTTTTTGCTTTAATAATGGAACCCCTGGCTTAGTTATTAAATAATTGTCCATATATTTAAAGGATTTACTTCAGAGTTAAAAGATAAAACAGCACTCTTTCTGGATGATATTCTGCTCTTAATCTTTCAGCCTGAAAAATTCTCGGTAGTTTTTTTTACTTGCAAGAAATTTTAAACACTTTCTCGTTTATATTAAACATGTCCTCATTGGAAATTCTGCCTCTTTTGCATGACAAATTTTAGAAGTGAATCTTTCTAGAGCCTTCATCTCTTATATCCTATCCAGGGAATCAAAGTATCCAGAAACCTTGACTTTTTTTCTACAAATATTTTAGCTACTATATATATATTTGCCGAAACCAGCATCACTGGAAGGTGGATTGTGAGGAAGCAATAGGCCTTTGAAAAGTGTGAAGTCTCTGCAGTTCTTAAAGTAAATTTAAGTTGGCTAGGGCCTCATAAATGAAAATGCATGTCTGATAGCAGTCCTAGCAACATTAATTCTTTAATCATAGTATGACTAACTGTATGCAAAGCATGTTAGTATAAGTGTGCAGTATGTACTAGAACTCTGATCCAGCAATCAGATCTTGGCAACTGAAGACCTTTGCCCAATCAGAGATGCATTCATTTCAATGGGGCTCTACATAGATGTGGAGGGTCCATCTTCTAAAATGTGATTGCAGGATTGGGGCCTAATCAATGACCGAACATCTGTTTAAAAACTATTTGGTATCTCATTAAGCTTCAGTACATAAGTTTTTGATAGGTCACCAAATATTATCTCCTACCCCGATATATAAGAGCACTATCAGCTAGAAATCTCATGAGCTGGCACAAATGTGATATATCATGTACTTTGTAAAATTCTAGAAAGCACTCAGCTAGATATCTCTGCAGTTTCCTGTCAGATGCTGCCAAAATCCAGCACATTTGCAAAAACCATACAAACTTCCAGAAACCTCACTGTTGGAATCCACTGCTGTTCAGTAGATGATCCTGCAGAGACATGATTCAATATATTATCTAAAATGTATTGATTTTACTGACAATAGAAATGTTGAGGCAAATTAGTCTCCGGTGTAACTGCGTTGAACAGAATGGAAATACGCTAAGAATGATTATGCTGCTCCTTGTTTCTTCACACCAGACCGTCCTTACTCAATACTTTCTTTTTTAAGACCTCTCCATCTCATAATATATTGGCAAGTCAAAACAGGAAAAAGGGAATTTCCTTCATGGTTTCAAAATAAAACTCTATTTCATCTCAGCAGTTCATGTTGCAAGCCAGTAGAGACATAAACGTACACATATGCAAATATTACATATTCTAGTTCCAGGTTTTATTCTGCAGAAATCAAGGGCTGTAGCTGTGAAACATGTGTTGACATTTTTTTTATCTAGATCTTATCAGACAGTGGATTTTATACTTTAAGACAGCGGGCAACTTTTTCCTGTTCCAAGTAATGAAAGGAAAATTAAACTTTGATTCCTTTAGTGTTTAGAGATTCCAGACAATTGTGCAAAAGGGCATTTTCTGTGCCAGCTACATAATAACTGAATTTCCATGCCACCTGCTCCATATCTCAGTGTAGATACAGGGGAGGAACAACTGTCTGTGTAACGTTGAGAGGACATTTTTGTTTTATTATTTTCTAACCTTCCTCTAATGAAACATAAAGAGGCATCATTACAATATGAAAAAATGCCCTTGTAGATGTATACAGATGGGTTACATTGCTGATTTTTATACCATAGTGTGGTAGGTAGAATTGCAATGGAGTGAATACAGGTTGAGACTTTCATAGTCTTTATTAATCAGTTTCCTGTGTTTTCTAATAATCTATATATAACACAGCTAGTTTAACAGTACTTGCTGGGGGTGTTTCCGCTCCCACAGAAAATATTTACAAAGTGCTCTTTGTTTTATATCTTCCTCCCTGCTCATGAAGTAGCTTTCATGGTCCCTCATCACAAATCTCTTTCTATTCTTTGCAAAGAAGAAAAACTAAAAGAACATAGCGTGTGCTTCCCACAGCACCATGTACAAAAGCAACAACCAGCCTTCAACTTCTGTCTATGGTTACTCTTGTCTTAGACTCAAAGCACAATAATATGTCTGAGAACATTTTCCAGATCTGAAGAAGAGCTCTGTGTAAGATCAAACATTTGTCTCTCTCACCAACAGAAGTTGGTCCAATAAAAGACCGTACTTTGCTGTGACGTATCAGGGTACAATCCAGACTAATGAGCACCTCTGTCACTCCTGCCCTCCCACCTGGGCTGCTAGTCTTCCAGCATGCAAGCCATGTCTTGAATGTCTGTGTGTAGTTGCAGCCTGTCAGCCAACTTGTGTTACAATCTGGCTCTCGCCAGCTTTGGTTATATTGTACAGTGACCAGAACATACATTTCTGGGGGAAATCTGGGACTGGGGGTATGTCCTATACTGCCCAGTACTATCCTAGACAATACAAAATCTTTGAAGTCCTTTATTCCCTAAAAGGAATAATATGCCAGCTCATGATCTCAAATAGTTATTCAGACACTTCAATTTAAAAGTACTGGATTAGATAAAACAGCAAAACAAGTGTATTAACTACAAAGAGAGAGATTTTAAGTGAGTACAAATAATGAGACATAAAAGTGAGAAATGCTTCCAAGAAAAATAATGATAAAATGTGTATTAATAAGTAACTTGACAAACTACATCAGATTCAAGCAAAGTTTCTCACCAACTATTTTCAGCAGTCTTACTAACCAAACTTTGTAGGTCAGGACTCCTCCCCCAGAGTTCAATGAATGCTTCCTTTGTCACTTCAGGTGCAATGACTATGATGAGAGAGAGGGAAATGTTTGTCCCTCCCTTTTACAGTTTCAGCCCTCTCTTGAAAAACATTTCCAGCTGGGCACTGAGACAATGAGTCTATGTGGAAGGATGTTCCCCGCTGGCTTTTTTTCACCTGTTTGAGATTTCTTTGTTTCCCTTGCTGCTTGATGACTCTTTACTGCTTAAATGCAAGTTAAGCAGGGCATACATTCCTTTGTTTAGGAGAGACCTCTTCACCTACCTCTAGACAGAACTGTGGGGTTTGGAACACGTGTTAATAACATTATTCAGCAAAATCTTATAACTTTACATACAATATTGCCACACAACTTTAATCAGGAGACCACAAACTAGCAAATTATAAGTTTTAAATGATACTTTGCAAGACATACTCTGTACAGAGATCATTACAATAGGGTCTGACTACAGGGGTGTATTCAAAAACTTGTCTCTCTCACCAATAGAAGTTGGTCCAATAAATGACATTGCCTCACCCACCGTGTCTCGCTACTATCCTGGTACCAACATGGCTACAACAACACTGCATACAGTAAGATGTCATGTCAGATATGAAAATCTGATTAATTAGTAGGCTATAGCTTTCATTTGCATGCTAATGCCAGCAGCAAAAGAACTACATTATGGTTACATAGTGCAGCTTAACTGATTATTACAGATTAGCACTTCAGCTGCTAATGTGTATGTTGTCAAGTGGTCTTGTTTGTCTGGAAACCATACTAATGCAGCTTAACTCTTAGAATGTTACTTACTGTGGAAATGATTGACACCTAAGAATAGACAATGTCTTGTTTCTTGGAGTCAAGTAGAGGGCTCAGTGATGTGCACATGTTATTGGACGGTGGGGGCGGTCAGGGAAGAAAGAAGGAGGTAAGAGCTTGGTTGGACCAGAAACACTGGAGGATACCTAATGTTGTAGAAGGAACGGACTTCAGAAAAAGTATTGGAACATGTTGCAATCTGGGCTGATACTGATGGAGAAATATTGGTAGAAGAAGGCAGAGAGGAGAATGCAAAAGGTGTGATAAGTGTGGCCCTAGCCCTGTGCCACTGAAGTCGGTGGAACCTGTCTGACTGAGTTCAATGGTCATAGAATCATGCCCCGTGTCATTGAGTTTAAAAGCTAATTTATCAATCTGAAGTATTGTAATGATTTTTGTACAAATGGTATTCTGTTGATAGACTTGTAAAGGTTTTGTTCTTGTAATTTACTGGGCCATCCTTTCAAAGTCAGGTTCATGCAATTATCCGTATACATTTGCATGTGCCAAACTTATAAATACCCAGTTTTCACTCACTCATGTAATGACAACTCCACATACAGGCCATTAGCAGGGTTTGAACTAAGCATCTTCAATAATAAGGCACACACCTCCATTAGTTAAGCTAAGGGAGCAACTCTATTAGTTATCACCTATAGCAGGCTGTATCCTCTGTCTATTAGTTACACAACTTGACATCTGTGTTATGCACCCTCATCTCGTATTTGCAAATGCATGGAGAGTATTACTTAACTAGCCATACATGTTCTCAAATATCTGATTTCGTAGAATCCTAGAAGTGTGAGGCTAGAAGGAAACAAGACAGGTCATTTAGTTTACCCTCTATGATGAGGCAGGACTAACCACACCTAGACCATCCCTGAAGGGTGTTTATCTAATCTCTTCTTAAAAACCTCCAATGACAGGAATTCCATAATCTACTTTGGAAATACTTATTTACACTTACATTTAAAAGTTTTTCCTAATAACTAACTTAAGTCTCCTTTGCTGCAGATTAAGCTGATCACTTCTTGCCTGACCTTCAGTGGATATGGAAAATAATTGATCACCATCCACTTCATAACAGCCCTTAACATATTTGAAGACTCCCCTCAATCTTCTTTCCTCAAGACTAAACCAGTCTAGGTTTTTGGATTTTTTTTTAAACCTTTCCTCATAGGCCAGGTTTTCTAAACCTTTTATCATTTTTATTTCTCTTTTTTGGACTCTCCACCATTTGTCGCATCTTTCTTAAAGTGTGGCACCAAAAACAGGACATAACACGCCAGCTGAGGCCTCATCAGTGCCAAGTGGAGTGAGATAATTACCTCTTTTGTCTCACATGACATTCCTTTTAATTCACCCCAGAATTATATTTGCCTTTTTCTCAACTGTCTTATGTTGTTGGCTCATATTCTATTTGTGGTCCACTATAAATACCAAAACCTGTTCTGCAGTACTACCACCTTGCCAGATAGTCTCCATTTTGTATTTGGGTATTTGATTTTTCCTTCCTAAGTGTACTCTCCACTTCATCATCCAAGTCCTTAATGAAAATATTGACTAGTAACTGACCTGTGGAACCCCACTAGATACGTTCTCCAAGTTTGACAGCAAACCATTGATAACTACTTGTTGGATATGTCAGCACTGCAGCTGGGAGGTGTGATTTCCAGCTCATGTAGACAGACTTATACTAACTCAGCTTGACCTAGAATGCTAAAAAATAGCACGATGGACATTGCAACATTGGCATTGTCTCAGGCTAGTTGTCTGAGTTCAAACCACCCACCCCTCTGGGTCCAAGCTTGGATGGCTAGCCTGAGCCATCAGCAGTGCCTCAACATTCACACTGCTATATTTAGCATCCTAGATAAAGCTGATCTACTGGGAGTCTGTCCACCCATGCTGGGTTGTACTTCCGAGCCACAATGTACACATATCCTCTGAGTACAGTTTTTCAACCAGTTGTGCAACCATCTCATAGTAATTTAATCTAGACTGCATTTCCCTAGTTTGCTTATGAAACTGTTAAGTGGGACAGTGTCAAAATCTTTATTAAAAATCAAAATAAAGCACATCTACTACTTTGCATGTCCCCCAGCTACAAGGCCAGTAACCAGTAATTTGTGAGCATATGCCAAATAATTCCTTGTATTTAGTAGATGGGCATAATGTATGCATTCATTTGTACATGGAACATCTTGTCCACATTGTCCAGTCTTTAAAAAACACAAATGTGTGTGTGTAAGCCATGAGATGAAAAAAAAAAAAACCAAAACTTTGGGCAAACAAAACATATGCATATTAATCGTCTTCATATGCTAAGTAACTATTCATAATGAGTCTTTTTATTAATTTTTCCATGCAATTTATTTTGGTTAGCCCTTACAGGCAGAAATTTTACCACCTGCTGGTTCTTCTGGTACCATTAACAACAAGCATGCTTCTTTGCTATGCTATGCTATGCTAAGCATATGCATATGCTAAAGAAAGCAATAGCAGGTAAATCCCTGGTAATTTAATTAATATTGAAAGTGTACATTTGGTTTAAAAGGTGGTTTCCCAGTTTTGAAGAGTGTGTTTTGTTTTATTTGTTTAGTTTAGCTTTCAGGTAGACGATAGCATTCTAGGACTTGTGACTAACTTTGAATCAGAAGTCATCAACACTAACTATTTCAAATCAATTCTATACAGGAGAGCTTACAAACTGAGGCTTTGGTCAACAATTTCAGTGCAAAACCTTGTTTATATCACACATTCTCTTTTTCCCTCATAAGCACACAGTATCCTATTCTTCTTCATCCAACTCTTCTCGTTTCTATTTCTTGAACAGAAAGATCAGTATAAGTGGTCCTCTCTGGGATTACTGAGGACAGTTCTCAGTTGGATGGAGCAGCTTCACCCAGTCAGTCCCTTAGACTAAGCATGCCATCACCCAATTAGACTTTTTATGTTTATGTTTTTCTTTAAAAAAAACCAAAAAAAACCCCTAGATCTGTTATCAGTTCTGACTGCACAGTCCCACCCTCAATATTGCTGGTAACACAGGTTTATACCTTGTTACTCCATTGATGTTAATAGTTTTTCCTCATTTGCACTGGTGTAAAGTGTGTCAGGGTTAGAGATCCACTGCTCCTCTCCACTCCTAATTCCTTCCTGACTTCTCTAGACTAGCTTCCACTCCCCTATCTCAACCTGGTTCCCACATGCTGAACAGGCTAATCCATCTAATCTCTCTCTTTCTAAATATATATTGCATGCATCATTGTAGTATCAGATCAGGGAAACACCACCTCTGACTAGCACTTATTTTCTCAGGAAAACAGCAGCACCTGGGAGGGAGGAAGAGGCAAATTAATTAGAAAAATATTTATACAAATCAATCAGAATCACCAACCTGCTTCTGCCACACGAAATTTAAAGCAGGGGATCTAAGGCACATGTGTGATAGTGCAGACTGTGAAGCAAGCACAGGAATTTTGTACCAGAGTCCTAAAATATGTTTAGCATTTTCCTTTTAACAGGAGTTCTAAATTGATAATGGACTAAACTTTTTGATGATCACTTTAGATTTCATATAAATTTCAGAGCATAGTTATAGTAATTGATATAAAAAAGCACTGCTACTTAATATTCATTATTGTTGTACAGTTAGTGCTCAAAGAAAATTCACTCAGCAATATCTTCTGTACCAGCATAATTCCTGATAGTGTAAGGTCACTCTAAGGTTCATCTGAATTTTTCCCATCCCTTCACTCCTCAGGGGATCCAGTTGCCTAGTAGAGTGGGACCTGGAGGGTCACTGCTAATTAATTATTGTGGCTATGAGATTCTTGTTGACTCAGTGCAGGGTGTTTCCTATAAATATGTGAATTCAGCAAGCTTCAAAAGTTAAACTTTCATCGTGTTATCACTACATTGACCATGCACACATGTGTTACGGGGCAATATGCAAAAGGGATTTTTTTCAATTTTATCAGGTGTTTTTTTTCTGGAGAAGGCGTCTGTTGAACATAATGACTCATGAGACTGACACATTCCTAGTAGCTACCGTTAAGTCATTCTCTCAGTGTATCCAAATGAAAAAAACTTTCAGACACAAGGAAATCTGATGCAGCACATAATTCATCATAAGTAAGAGTACCAGGCATACAATTAGGCAGCTTTTCAGCAAGGAGCAAAAACTAAAATAAAAATTTTGAATCAGAGGTGGGGTTTGAGTGGGGACAGATCGTCTGACTAATCCCTTGAACACTCATGATAGGGAAAGAAGTTAGAATGACCTTGAGCTTCAGACTGGATTTTAAAATGAATGACACCAGTTTGGAGTGAAGAATTAGACTCCAAGGTGGGCAGCAGGCTTGTGATAGGGAGAAGAGAAAACTAGAACCTCAAATTTCTGAAGAATATATACTGTCTATAGGCACTCTTGTTTTGGTTCCAGATTCAAAATCAGGGGGTAATGTCAGGTTCTAATTTGAAAGCAGCCAAAAACCTTTCAAGAACAGCCATTTTTTTCAAGACTTTTGTCCAAGACAGGATAACATTTTCATGAGAACAATTGATCTCATGAACCATTCAGTGAAAGTGGAAATTTCACCCGATCAATCTCATGAGAAGAGCATGTGAGATTTTGGCAGCCCTGAATCTGAGCATAAACTCTGGATATAGGGCCAGATCCAACCTATTGAAGTGAATGAGTGTTTTACCATTTGCTTTAAACGGTATAGGAGAAGAACAAGACAGCAAAGGCTACCAAAAGAACTGAAAACTGCAGGAGTTAAAAAACAAAAAACTACCAGGCACAGCAAATTTGCTGCATAACCCCTATTCTGGTTTGGTTTTGGCTCTGTTTAGGAATGAAAAATATTCACAAGCAAATATAACTCCTCAGAAATATCACAACCCTTCTAAGCCCCCTCTCTCTCGCTCTCTCAACCCATTGCTGAAAAGCTTATCATGGATATTTTGTTCTGTCTTAACAATTTACAAGATTATTTTCCAGGGCAATTTTTCCCCCCATATGACTCCTGGTGTTTTATTCCTTAAATCTGAGGATTATTTTGACAAAACCAAGTATAATTACAAGACAACCCCATTGTGGAACCAACCCTCATCCTTACCCAGCTGCGCCAGACTGCTGAAATATAAGGAAACTATTTACAGTATCTTATTTTCCTTTTGTGGGCTGTACATAGCATTCAAGTTACATTTTATATACAATGTGGGCAATCTTAGTACAGACATTCTTTTTAATAAGCACCTGCTGTAATAAAGAAGATTAACAAAGGCTATAGCCTAGTAACTAAAGTTAACTGTGAGAGGTATGCATCTTAACCAGCTGTTAGCTGGGTAGCAGGTGAACATAAATAAGATTCACAGGAGGCAGGACATTGTGGATGAAGGAGCAGAACAAATGTTATACTTCGTAGCATAAAATAAAGGTGAGATAAACTTTTGTTCATGGTATCTCTGCTGCACTCATTGTTACACCTGCATCGTTTTGCCACAGCAACATGTTACTCAATGGAAGCAAAATAAAGAACTACCAAGAGCAACTGATTGCAAAATAGAACAAGCAGAAACCAGATATTCTGTATGAGAAGTAAGCACTGCTTACGGTTTAAATATTGGGAGATAGGATTATTAAAGACATTTTTTAAAAAGCATCCTATGACTCAGCCTTGCCATGTGATGGTTACACATGGCAAGAAGAGCTCAGTAATTTCCTATATTGGTGTCCTTTTCCTGTTTTGGAGACAGCGTTAAGTCATCGGTCATCTATTCCCCACTCTGATAAATTGCAAAAGTCTTTTAAGTGTGTATTTCTTTTATTATATGAATCTGTAGGAAGTTTATTTTGTTAGTTCATTTTTATACTGTAAAATAGTAATAGCATTTCTAGCTACAAGGTTCAGCAAAATGCTGCAAAAAAGCCATCTAACTGATCAGAAGAAAACTGGTTGGCTGCTATTAACTACCATAATTGACTTCTTGACTGGATTAGTGCAGTACATTTGGCTTTAGCTGAAGACCGCCTAGAAGCAACATCTGGTGCAGAAGGTGTTGTCTACTTGTTGGGTAACATCAGTTGAACTGGACGAAGATTTCTGTAGGACCTGTTTCTTTTTTTGTGAAAAATGCTGATTCAGTGACAACAAAATGTTTTACAAATGCATGCCAGTTTCGCTGAATTGTTTCAATTCCAATTTAAAAAAACCCAAAAAACAAAATACTTGATTTTGGTCTAAAATGACTTCATATTTTAAAATTTTATTTTATTTTAAAAAACAACAAAAGACATGTTAAAATGGTACAAATTTAAACAAAACATTTGGCTTTTGTCACAGCAGATTGATTTGACCCAAAACAAAGTAAAACCAAAAATCAACTTTTAGATTTGAAAAGTTTAGTTTTAGGTTTGACTGAAAACTCTGCTTCACCCCACCCCTCCCCTCCTGCAGCTTTTTGGAATTGCCAGTGAACCCAAAAGATTCATTATTTGCACTACCAATTTCCAGAATTGTGTTACACTAGCTCCCCAAGAAAAAAGCACTGGTTTCCTTTTCATTTCTCAGTACAAATCCAAATGCTGACTTTGATTTATAAAGACTTAAATGCTTTGGTTCCCAGCTCTTTGAGAGACATCATCCCCTGCAATGAGCCACTCTGGCATGTGACAGCATCTGGGGTATTCCTGTTAACAACCCCAAGACTTAATTGTTTTATGGGAGGGATGTTGACTTTGAAATTCATTTCCTTTAGCTCCTCTGCCAAAGCCAGAATCTGTTGACCTTTAGGACATAGAACAAAGCCTAATATTTTTTTTTCTCCACAAAGCTGGCAGTGGGCTTTTGATGGGGGATAAGAACTGGTGGGTTTTACAGAACTTCCTTAAAGTCAATGGGAGTTTCAGGTGCTCAAGACCTCTGAAAAACAAACCAATTTTGTGTGGTTACAGATAGCCTTAGATGCCTAATTTAGGCCTTCTGTGTTTGAAAAAATGAGTCAGACTGCATTAAAGTTGAGGGTTTGTCCAAAAGCAGTTGCTGGGTTTTGTTGCCGGTATAGCTCAGCACTTCCACCTGAAGATTTGGGGTTAGACCAGAGCTTAATTAGTAATGAAAGAGGTGCTGGGGCCAAGGAATTTTTTTACATTCATAACTGATACAGCAAGCCCAGAGGTGTCAGGGCTATGAACTGTCGTAGAGGTGCCAGGGCTTAGCCTTGGCAAGACCTGGCACAAATTAAGCTTTGGGATACACATTTGTACAGTGAGGAGTTGGTGGTCCTCTAGGAAGCTGGTTATGATTGGCTGCTTCTCCCGGGGGGCTATGGGATGTATGTGTGATGGTACTGGGAGATGTTACCATTCTGTGAGTGAATTGGAATATTCTGAAAGAGTTGCGGTTTTCCATCAGATTCAGGTATTCAAGGTTAGTGGGAGCTTAAGTAGCTAGGAAAATGGGCAGATTGCTTGGGAAAGGTATTTCAGAGAGACATAGGCTAAACCCTATTGTGGTAAGCCTCACTCATGCAGCACTTTAACGCCTGCAGAAATTAAATTTGTTAGTCTTTAAAGTGCTACAGGACTCTCGTTGTTTTTTCTCATTTTAAATTTTCCTTAAGTTTTACTTTTTTAAAAAATTCAAGAACATTGAAAAAGTCAAAATAAAATAGAAGCATCTGGATTTTGAAAGACCAAAGTGTTTCATTCAATGAAAAAAAAATTTTTGCCAACATTTTGGAAGTGTCCATTTTTGGCCTCACCCAAAACCAGGTTTTCTAACTTTTCAAAATTACCAACAAACCAAAAAGTCCATTATGCAACCAACTCTACATATGCTTAATTTCAAGCATGTGAGTAGTCCCATGAATTTCAGTGGGACCATTTGTATACTTAAAATTAATCATGTGCCTTCAGATCAGGCTGGAGAATACTTAAAATATTTTTAAGTGTGAACAGATCCTTTATTTAGAATGCTAGTAAAATAGAAGGTTTGCTTTGAAGTTCTCATGTAAAACAAAACTCAGTGATAGCAAAAGATACAGAGGAAGAGCCATGTCTTTAGAATTAAGCTGAATTGATCAAAAGTCTGTCAAGTGAGTGGCAAGCAAGGGAAAAAGACTTTGACAAACAAGAAGATGGGCATAATCACTTCTACCGCTAATTAGCTACTCGAGGTTCATATAGAATACCAAAGGTAAGAACCTTGATTACTTACTGATGCATGAGGCCTTTATACTTAAAGAAGAAAACTGAGTGCAGAAAATTGACTACAGACAAAAGGATGAAGAAAATGGGGATTCCTCCCCTCCCACCAGTTTTCTTTACCAGAGATTTCACTTACTATTCAAAAATAGTGAAACAGAACAAGTAGAAGTCAAAGCCCATGGAAGTCCAAGGAATCTTTCTGTTGACTTCAGTGATCCCTGGATATGGCCCCTCTTGTAATTATAAAGTGAATTAGCCTTTGAACAAGAATGAGCTAAAATTAAGTTCTTGTTAAACTTGTACTAACAACTTTAATTTGAAGTCAGTTATGAAAATTCACAAAATATATGGTAAATGTATATAATAAAAATTTGAGTTACTGGAACTCTATTATAGTAATAACAGAGAATAAAAAACAGCATACAAATGTATTTCACTACCACCCATACAACCCTCCATCTAACACAAGCAGAAGCCAACCACACTCCCCAAAAATATAAATACTACTAAAAAAAGGCACATCTACCCTCCCACCCCAAAGTCCACACACAACATATGAAAATCCAGTGTCCACTTCTCCTCTTACAACCTGACACATAATATATACAAGAATTCAGCACTGATATTTTTTCTCCTTTTTCCCTTCAAGGTTGGACAGTCCTTCATCCTCTTCTACCTTCCCCAGACACATGAACCCTTTCTCCTCCTCTGCCTTTTTCTCTTCTTCTACCCCTTCCCTCCCAATCCTTAATTTATTTGTTCTTTTGGACGGCTGGGAATTTCTGTGAGTGGCTTGCCCAAATACCTGGCTGAGGCTCCCTATGATTGATAGAGTACGAGAAAGTTTATGCATAGTCAGTTGTCCCTGAATATCCTGTGATGATTCGCACAACTAGATTAATCGCCTGTATGATGGCTAGCTGCTGGCTGATGCAGCCTCATTAAGAGGTGACTACTAAGTGTGAACTGAAGTAGGACACCAACCATAACCTAGCCGGAAAAGGTTCCATTTATGATATGCCCAGCCAAAAAAAAATTAATCTGAGGTTCCTCCTGGCTGAGCCTATGCAGGTTCTCCTTCTTCCATGTGTCTGTAAACTGCCTTCATTCTCACAGTCTAGCTGTTACTGGTGAGCTGAGAATGTATTGTACCAGGGTCAGGTGAAGGAAGAAATTGTGGGGCAAGGAGAGGACCAGAAAGCAGCTCTGTGGAGGTGTCTGAGCCTCAGCCCTGCCATTGCTTCCCAGTCCCAAAGATGGACCTCAGTACTCCGAGTCTTTGGGACTATCCCCATCGATCTTTGGATCAAAATTGTGGGTCCATACACATCCTCTCAGTCAGGGCCCAAGACCATTGATCCATGGATCCCGCTTTAATACACAACTGCTACACAATGATGCTGAGCTCACAACACTGCTCTATTGACAAGAAAAAAAATCTTTAAAGTAATATTGCAAAGCCTAGAGTCACAAAAAGATGCATAATAGCCCTTCACCATAAAGAGATTCAAGATAGTTTTTTGAAAGGAACACAATATTTAGTAGTAGCTGTGAGGTTTCTGCTTTAGTTTGTTTGTAGCTTGGGTGCAAAATCAAGTAAGGAAAAGCCTGGAGAAAAAGACTAGATTTCATTATCCTAACAATGATTAATGAGCATGTAGTGGTTCACCTCAAATGGCCTTAACCAGCCTATTTGAAAAGGGACCCTATTATAAAAAACTGTTGAACTGATTATCCGCTATAGTAATGTCTGAAATGCGCCTCAGACAGATTCTGATACCCATACTCACACTGAACAGTACTTTGTTTCTTGAGTAGTCCCATTGAAAACACAAGTGCTACTACTCCAGGTGAGTCAGGGTATTAGAGTCCTGCTGCTCGTGAACAGAAGGCAGTTCCTGTCTTTTCCCTATCACAAGTGCTTGTGAGCATGAGATAGGTACCCATTCATTTTGATTTTCTAACAGAGACCTTAGGCTTATTCCACAGACTTTTTTTGTGTTTAAAACAATAGATAAATAGCTATAGAAAAGTTTTAGGGGAGGATTTTCAAAAACACTAGAGGTGTCAGCCTATCTTTACTCTCACTGAACTCAGTGGGAGATTTACCACTGGCTATAATGGTAAAGGAGTTAGGCCAACACTGAGTGCTTTTGAAAATCCTGCCTTTAGAGATATAAACATATTCATAATCGTTGAGGCCTCTGGATATTTCATAATAAGGCAGTCAAATTGTGCTACTCTACCAAGGGTCCTGGATGTCTTTAAACTTGGATTTCTGAGTGATGCGGGATTTCTGTCAAACTCAATTTGTCAAAGTGATGCCCTGAGCATCCTGGCCAGTTCTAAAGAAAATACCTTTCTATTAGCTGAAGAGAAGGCAATTACCTGCCAGTCATTTTGCATAAAAGATAAAAGGAAAGCATTTCTGACATGCTTGATGGAGGTTAGCAACCCTTTCAAATCTAATCAACTAGTGTGGATATTTTCATTCTTGACACAATTTTCTTGACTTGTAATGTCTGGAGAGACACAGACATTTAAATGCAGGTCATTTGTGATTAAATTGGCTGCAGGTAAAACAGATGCATTGTTCCATATTTGGTTTAAAGGCACAACCCAAGACTGAAAATCCTATTATCCTGTGCCAAACAGAGCTACATATAGCTCTTTACCCTATGTCTACGTGAGTGTAGCCACTTATTGAGCACCCCTCATGGCTAAGAGTCATTTTGCAGGCACCCTGCCCCTATTAGCTCACTCTTGCAGACTGCTTAATACTCCAGATAGTTTCAGTTCCAGACTCACATAGACCTTCTTCAAACTGGTTGTCAAATAAAGCTCATAAAAACCACTCAGTCCTTAATCACAAAATAATCCAAACAGTCTGCAACAAAGTCTAAAATCATAAGCCTTACCTAACGCCACCACTCCCCAGACCTAACTGACAAGAGGAGCACAGAACTGGATCAGGTGGCTGTACATGGGAGAAAGACCTTGTTGTCTTCAGTTTTCTGATCTAGATAAGACTGGCAGAGGAGAGTGTTCTCTGACTTCCATTTTTTTTTTGACTAAGAGATCTGGGCCACAACAAATCAAACAATTAATACTGCCAACTGTGATGTTAACCATACTCCTGACTCACTCAGTGAGTTTTGCTTATTTTGGGGTGTGTGGAGATGGGTGTATGGTTACTGACTTTTGTTTTTATTTTTGCCCCTTTTTCACAAATAAAAGGTACTTGTGGTTTCATAATGCCAAAGACTCCTGTGTGCTTGTGAACAAGGAAAAATCACCTAAAAAGGTAACCAGGAAGATTATATTTTAATATTACAGAGCCAGAAATAGGAGTATAGTCCTGATTAGGGGCTCAAGCCATATGTTTATTTATTTCATAAAAGGAACCTTAGACAGATTGAATCCTGCCCTTGCTGCTGCCATTGGCACCTGGCAGAAGTGTTATATATGTATGAGGAAAATGACAAAAGGTAACCCTCAGCAAATTCTTTCTCAATATGGCTTTCACTGGCCCTTTACATTTGGGAGAGTAAAGCAGCAGCAGCCCTGAATTGGTCATTTTGCAACTAGATGCTGTTTACTACATCTCCCTCCCTTCCAGCTGGTAAATATTTTTTTATTTTCTGTTATGTTTTCCCTTTGTTAATCCAGAGGACGTGGCCCCATTCTCACATAGACAATTAACAATAGAACATCAAAACACAGTTTTAAAAGTCATTTTCCAGAGCAGAACATCACATCAAGGAACACAGTTTATCCCCCAAAATGCCTTTTGTATTTTGGAGTCTTGTTCTAACCATAAGAAGCAGCGGTAAAGCTGTTTATCAAGGATGATGTAGTTTGATTTCAAGTCTTGCTTTCTGATGTGAACAGCTGGGTCCACTGAAGTGATATGCTATGTAGCATTAGAGGAGTCTAGGGTAGTTAGATGGGTAGTTAGAACTTCCACTCTCATTTTAGTTCTTTGTACCAAGGTTTAGCCCCTCTTCTCACAGCAGCACAAATCTCAGTCCCTTTTCCAAAATGTGCCTTATCTCAATGGACCTAGCTGCCTAGTGCTCCTGTTCTCAAAATTGTAACCAGGAACTTCCCTCTAAAATATTTCCCATTAGTCACTGATGCATGTTTCCCTGGTAGTGGACAGGGTAGTCTGTTGCAAGAATGGGTTAGGTTTTTTCTTGAGGTGAGCATGCCCTCAGCTGGCTGCTGGTACTCTCCTATAATTATAGGAGGAATTGGGTATGGACTGGTCTCAACATTTGGGAGAAGAGCAGAGGTTAAAGGACCCTCCTCCTATTGACTCTAAAGTTTGAGCTGAGTCAGGTCAGGCAGATACTGGAAGAGAGAAAGGTAGCTACTGCTCAGTACAGCAACAGCAGCATCTTGGTCTTACCTCCTTTTCACTGTTTATCGTAGGGCAGAGGTACAAGGACTACATCATGTATTCTTCAGCTGAAAGCACGTGGTGAGAAAACTTTGCTTTGAATTTAACATAGTTTGTTAAGTTAGGCACCAGTAGCATTTTAACTTTATTTTTCTTGTAACCATTTCTGAATTTTATGCCTCATTACTTATACTCAAAATCTCTCTTTTTGTAGTTAATAAACTTGTGTTTAAATTTAAGAGTCTGGGTAACTCCATTTGGGATGGCAAGTTATGTGCATATTGTTATTTTAAAGGAACAACAGACTTAATATAATTTGAACCGTCCAGGAGAGGACTGGGCAGTACAGGACATAGATTTCCTCCCAGAGATGTAGGACTGAAGGGGGGGGGGGGGTTGGGGTCACCATGCAGTACAGCCAAGGCTGATGAGAGTCAGAGTGTAACCTATGTGTAGGTGGCAGGCTGCAGTTACACACACACTCAGGGTGTTACCTGCATGCTGGCAGGCTGTTTGTGAGCAGCCCAAGTGGGAGCTACTTCAGCAAGGCATTGCAAGTCACCCAAGGTTGTAGGGCACAGCTGCTCATTAGTCTACACTGTACCCTGGTATGTCACACATGTGCCTAGATTTAAGCATGTGCTAACTAGCATTAAGGTCATGTGTCGAAGTGTCTTGCTGAATCGGCACCTAAAAAGTGTGTGTATATATATGAAAAATAAATGAACAACTAATTTTCTGAAAATATTTTTTTTTAAATATGGAATGTAGTTTTATCTTCTGCCTCCTTGTTTATTAGGAACAGCTCCTTTACAAAGCTAGATCTTGGAGTAATAATTTGATGGACAAACTCAAAGAACAAATGATGAATCATATGCACTATAGTGTGGTCTCATTTTCCTTATTTCTGTTATAACTAAGGCAATCAGTTCTTCAGCTGTGACCATCCAGTTCTGGCTTCTTTTTATCTCCTGTGTGAATTGATGTGCTTTCCTTTTAAATATCCAGATTATAAAAAATCTTTTTACTAAATTGCTTCCTACCACTCATTTATTCAAGCAAATGTCTCTACTTACAGATGCTTTGTCTCGTTATCTCCAATGTTTATTCTGAAGCTAGTTACTTAAAAAGGTGGTGAGGTCTTGGCTTCAGGCTGAGCTGACTTTGCTTATAACAAGTTTCCATTTGGGTTACAGTGTGACCATAGTACATCTCTGTAATTTTTTTGCTTATTAATTCATATAGAGGTTCTGATCATCTTGTTCCCAGTAGCTATCTTAGCTGTCTTTGATAAAATAGACCTTATTTTTGTGGTTGTTTGAATGCCTGAGGATGTCAGATGGATTATCTGATTCTTTCCTGTCCATCAAATTTTATTCTCTTCTCAGAGATCTCCCTTTTCTACCTTAGGCAACTCTAGATTTGCTCTTTCTGAAAATGAATAGTAGATTATCTAGGTTCCACCCCAGCACCAGTCCTTTTTCCTCTATATTCTACAACTTCAAGCTGTTGTAACAGTTTGATGGTATGAGTTGGACGTTTTCTGTTAGGAGGATCATTTATTTATTTATTTACATTGACTGGATTTTGCCTCCTGGAACAAAATTCTCCTTTCTGTCTACTTTTCAGATTGAAATGTAGCTGAAGAATTGACTGCCATAAAAGAGTTAATACTAAATTGAAATAAGACTCTGGTCCTCCAAGGAGCTCTGTGTGGAAGGTCCCTATGGCTATTCAGAGCCCCATTGACTTCAAATGTGCTCAGTGCAAGCAACTGCCCACAAAGAGCTCCTTGCAGGATTGGGGCTTAACTTTTTATCTTGTCTAGGACTGTATGGTTGGTTGGAACAGCTTTGTTACATGGACTTGTTTACAAGCCAAACTTACTATTGCTCTTAGACAGTGGCGAGATGAGACATTTTTTGTTAAGGCATGCAACAACTTTTTAGGGAGCAAATTTTGCACTAAACTTTCCATCTTGCCAAAAAGAGTTCACACCATTAGCTCTGCTCTATCACAGATGATTGAATTTTACACTTGCATGCCTTATGAAATCTGACCTTTTTAGTGATGTTCCACACAATTACGGCATCCATGCAGGAGGACCTTGTACATACAGTGCATGTGAGGTCATGCTGTGCAAAGGATGCCATTTTGTCCTACAGTGTGGATTTGGGTCTGAACAAAATTGTCCTGTGGACTGCTGGTTGGACCACATCTTTTGTGAATTCTGAGGCCTGCATGTATTGAATATGTAGACAACACCACTGCTGCAACAGCTGGTCGAATACTATAGAAAATGTATTCCTGACCATTAATTCATCTAAAACTGTCCAAGGGTCATCATTCGCTCTGATTTCCACACCAGGAGATTCTGAAACCCATGTGTAATAATTCTGTGGGACTGGACTGGCTCAGGCTGAAATGGCAGCAGTAGGTCAGAGCTGACTCTGCAGTCAGGCATGAGCAGACTGATGAGGGTGGCAATCTGGCTTCACTGCGGGGCCTGACCAGATCATCGGCAGGAGCACAGAGCTGACTTCACAGCAGCCTGACAGTTAATACAAAGCTAAGTTTCACCATGGGGCCCAACTAGACTACTGGTGACAAAGCTGATGTCACAGGATGGGTGTTCTCCTTGCAGCAGCTGCTGTAGTCAGATCAATGGCAGGTGCACTTGAGGTGTTCCATTTGTCTGTGGGCAAAAAACATCTAAGTGCCAGCCTCACAGAGGGCTGAAAATTGTAGCAAACCAAGTTGACTATAGCATTTATTCCTGCACCCTCTCAAATGACCCTTCCAGTCTAAAGAGTGCTAATGGCTTGCATGTTTTTGGGTCTTGGATGTATATGCTTCCAGACCCTCTTTAAGATTGAAGCACTCACCTTTGTCTAACAGTTAAATCCCCCAAGTTCCCTTATATTTTAAAACAGTGAGACAAAAGGAAGGCTGATGCCCCAGTTTTTTTCTGGAGACCTGGCCAGGTGGTCTAGATGAAGAGCTTTGAGATAAGGGGTTTCTCAAGTGTAAAGCTCAGGGGATGGGATAAGTAGAGAAAACTTTGTGTTAAACAGATTATAAAAGAGTCCTGGAGAGAAATAGAGGCAAATGACTGCTGCTTCTTGGAGCAGGGCAGAGGCACATTTGCTGAGGTTTCTGCTAGAGAAAGTTGCCTGTGTGTAGTGTGCTATTACCTCTGTTCAAGGAAACAGGACTTGTGTACATTTTGTGAATAAACAAGTTACACTAGAAAAATACCTCCAAACAAAAAATTGAGTTGGAGTGTCTTGAATTTTGCTCCCTACTACTTCATTTTTCACATGGCTGGTTTACAATTTGGGGAAAGGTTAATTTGATGATTCTTGGGGAAAAGACCCAAATTAAACCGATCATATTACATAAAACATGTGTTTGGGGTGGGGAAACCTTATGTTCACCGCATCTGCCCATCCTCCCATTGCAGAAGTGCAGTCAAGCTGCTTCTTCCTTTTGGACCTAGCATTCTGATTAAATCAGCCTACATGTTCAATGGCATCTCTGCAAGGGAAAAGGCAAGTGACAAGAGGCTCATTTCTGGCCTTACCCTAGCTCAGCTCTCATTGAAGTCAATGGAAGGTCAAAATTGTACCCATAATTTTTTTTGTTTCTTTTTCTTTAAAAGAAAGCTGAGATTATCTTTCATGGTGCTTCCATGCATCTTCTTGGGCTTATCAGTGATAGCTGTATTTCTGTGCTAACTGTATGTTGTAGCTACCAAACTAATGTCAGAAAAAGCAAAGTAGACTGTAGAGAGCACAATTATTTCATTAATAAATCTAGACCTGAACATTAAGTTATGGATGTTCCCACAGATCCAAGAATGTCTGTCTGGCATTAAACTCATTATCTCAGAATGGCATCATGAAAAACTATACTTTGATCTATAACATTAAAATTGTCCTTGGTGTTCAATAGACAGCTAAAAATTCAGAATCAAAATCTTTCCTGAATTTTCTTGATGCAGGAAGAGAAATAAACTGTCTGGGTTTGCTGGTCATACAAGGACAAAGATCTGGAAAAGTTTGGGTTGGATTTCAATTATTTTATAAATTTGATCCAAAAATCTATACAAGACTTTGATAGTTGCCAATAATTGTGCTTCACACCACTTTATCCTGGAGAGAGGGGCCCACTGGGAGGTACCTTTTCAACACTCTTTTTTTGTTTTGTTTTTTCAATCAAGGTCATGGCTATTCATCTCAGAATCTTGCACTTAATTTGTTCAAGGTATTCAAGCAGGCAATATTGCAATTAAAATGTATTGTATGCCCGTGATAAAGTCCTTTTCATTTCTGAGTGCAGCTCTTCTGTTCCAGCTGTTATTGCTTGTACATATGAGTTTTCAAAAAATCTATAATCTCCATATGAATTACTCTATATCGGATGCTTTAGATTTTTCTCCCCATGCATACATATAATTTCCTTCTTCAATGGACAAAAAGAAATGAGAATGTCTTTCTGTCTATCCTTTCCTCTCAAATTCTATTAGTATATTGATTTCCTCATCATACATCCTGTTCAAGGTTTTTTAAAGTGTATAGTGATTTTGGTTGCTTCAGTTTTTGTATACCCAGCCTGAAACATCTTAAAAGGGGCCTAATTTTCAGAGGGACCCAAAATCACTAATCATGCTTAAAAATCTATACCCCTTGTATAATTGATAAGTTCCAAGAGACATTCAAAACAGTGGCATTCTCTCCCCCATTTTTATAGGGGCATATACATGTAATTAAAATAGTCTTGATTTCCTGTTTACCAGATAAACTGCACATGTTAGAATAAGCTGTATAAAGCTTAATTGACTTTTTTCCTTATATTTCAGAAAGTGAAAGCTCACGTGTATTTTAAAAAAGATGAAATTGACCTCTGATATATATGTCTGGTTTCTTATCCAAAGCAATTGAGCTCAGCATGCCAACTGCTCCCCAGTGTCTCCATTGAATGATTTTTACCAGCAAGGATGCTCAGCCAAATCAACCAATTGGCTTCATTCCTATGCCTTTATTTGTTGGACAGAGCTGTTTTATGAAAATGGCCTGAATGAGATCACCCATCCCTTAAACTTTGGATGACCTCAACTCAGATACACATTTTGGTCATTGCTGATTCAAAGATGGACCTTCAGATGGCATACAGGAAGTTTAGAATACAATCACTGAATTCTGAGCCATTATGTTGTTTGTTGACATGTTTCTACACCTTTAACCTTACTTGGAATGTTCTCTCCCTATACCAATATTGCTTAACCATAGGTAGTGAGTTTCTCCCCATTCGTCTTATTTCCCTCCTCTTTTCTGTATGAATGTTTTCTTAGGATTTTGATTTTTTTTTGTACATTTTTCTCAACAAAGGTAAAAGATTTTTGCTTCTTGCTTTGTTATATAATTATCATTTGTTGTTTGTGCTATAGTAGCTTCTAAAGGCCACACCAAGGATTGAGATAGGTTCTGTTCAAACACAGATAAGTAAGAGTCAGTTCCTGTTCCAAGAGACTACAGTCTAAAGATCTGATTCCACAAAAGGATTTGTGTGGGGGAAGCCACTGATAACAGTGGGCCTCCGCCCAGCGGCAGGGATCCACTTGTCTGATGGATCTTGCAGTTAAAGAGACTAAACAGAGAAGTAAAACAATGGGTAGGAGAAAGGAATCTTCATTTTGCAGGTGGGAAACTGAGACAGAGGTAGACTGATTTGTTCAACATCACACATGCAGTCTGTGACAAAATTTCGAACTGAGCCCAAATCTACTTAGTCCCAGTCCACTGTGTGAATCCCAGAAACTTCCCCTTTATACATTTTACAGTTATTTATATTCCACAGACTTAATTAAATAGAAGAATAAATGCCTCTCTGTGGTGGGGTGTGTCGTCCCCAAAGGAAATGAAAGGGTTAAGAGGAGCCTGCACCAATTAAACCACTGAGTGGCACCTGGAGAGCAGTTAGGCACAACTGGTGATGAAACACAGCTGGGGAGGAGTATAAGGCAGTGGGAAACAGGGCAGCAAGAAGACCCCAGTGATCTGCGTATCTGCTCTTGATCTAAAGTTAGAAGGAAGCCTGAATCCAGAACCAGAGGCTTCTGAACCAGGAAGAAGCTTGGGAGGCTGGAAGCTGTGGAGCCTGAGGACAGATGTGAGTTGTCTTGAGTCAGGAGGAGGCATAAGGTAGTGACATCCAAGAGGCAATGATGGTAAATCCTAAGGGGCATTTGAGGGGTTACAGGGAAAGAAGGATAAACCCTGTAGTTGTTCTCAGGGCACTAGAAAGTGGAGATATCTGAAATCCATAGGACTGGAGCAAGCTCCTGGGGTTAACTCTGACCCAAAGGTGAGAACTGGACCTTTGGGGATAAACATTGGGAGGTGGTGTTTGTTACAAAGAGCCCACAAAGAGACTGGGGAAAAGGCCCTGTAGGAAGATTAATAGTAAGAAGGAGCCAAGGGAGGCAGTTGCAAAGTGTCTGGTGAAGCACACTTTGGCTGCCTGGCCTATGGTCCCTGGACTGTAACCCCAGTGTGGTGTGGGAGGGCTTGGATTCCCCTACCAGCCACTGATAAGTTCTTATGAAGCCCTCAGAAGGGGATATGGACTAATGGAAACCCTGAAATAAGGCTGTAAGGACCACTGGGCCCAGAATCAAGGGTAGCAGACTGGACAGAAGAATCAGACATTTCTTTCTGTTGGACTTCTGTTAACTAAGAAGAGGTGGGACTAAATGTGACTTTCCAGAGGACCAAACCATGAGAAGAGGCAGACAACTAAGGGAGTGGAGGCTCTAGAGAAGGCAGACCTGCTACCACACCCCAGGAGGCATGCCAGTGGTGAGTCCACCCTTCCATACTCTCCAGACACAGAAAAAGGATAATCTAGCTCTGCTGCCCTTTCACAATATAATCCTTAATGATGCCGAGTGCCCTCCACTCCTGTTAACTACAATCAAAGTAAAGGCACTGTGCTTAGCATCCTTCAGGATAGAGTTTATAGTACATAAGGTGAAATGGGATGGTGCTTACTATCTGCAAATGGACCTCAAAAGCCACAGAATGTAACCCACAAGTTTTGTTTATTAGGAGTGAGTTTTCTTTTTAAGTTTAGAACTTTCTCAAATTCTTTATAAAAGTGCTTGATATGCTTCATTGTTATGGTGACCTATAAATTGTAGGGTACTGTATAACGTAAACATATTTGAAGTTTGGGCATGAAACAGTCTATCGAGTAGTAGCACCCTACACTAGAGTGCATCTTGCATTTTTCATGAGTAGCAACCCCAGGCCATAATTCCTGTTGCATTTTGTGTGAGTTTGCACAGTAGGTATAATAGTCAATGTGTTACACTAAGATGGGTATCATATTTATTTAAATAGATATTCATTTTACAATAATAATAAATTAAAAACTATTGCAAACATCTCTGAGAAGTGAGACATAAACTTCCTGTGGGCTATAAAATGCAGAAAGAACAAGTAAAGTAGCCCCTCATTTTATAGAGCATGAATCCATTGTTATTCTTCAACACTCTACCCTGGGATAACATACATGCTTGAAAAATAAATTATCAATTTTATTAGCATACAGCGTATCTCTAATTTGCCAAATTCATTTTTCGGTATGCTTTAGGTCAGATATTCCGAAAGGAAACTCTTTGAAACAGTCTTCTAACACTGATAAAAGCAACAGCTCAACAAAATCAATAGTTCCTGAATATATCCCTTCACACTAGGAGACATTAAAGTGAATATGCAATAACTATCAACTGAAGTAAAAATTAGCACTGAATTGTAAGTTGTCCAAATCATCAAGCAGATTTGCTGTGAACTGGGTGAATAGTGCACAACAATATTCCTCGATACTCATTTGAATTTGAAGTGAATTCTGATACAGAGCATATCCATTACCCTTTTTTTGAAAGCTTCCCCTTTCATATTAACATTCAAATGCTCTACTAGCACAAGTAGTGGATTTTTAGCTGAAATATTCGCTGACAGTAACTTTCATTAACAACCCACCAACAATGGATACTTTGAAATGAGGATACAATTGTACTTGAGTGAAATATATTAATAAAAGTGGAGAACCTAGCTTGGGGTGAATTTTAAATATCCACTGTTTGTAACTGACATACAAACCTGACAACTAGTCACTGGAAAAACCCACAAATAAGCTCCTTGGTGAATACATTTGAAAATGTTGTTATAATCTGTTTGCAGACAATTCATAAACAAAAAAATTACAATTTGTTTGATACATTATTCATTGCAAATTATCCACCGAGTCCTAATATTTACATTATCCTATCTTTTGCTCTTTTTTTTTTTTTTTTGGTCAAGCATTTCTTCAAACATGAAGTATTTACTATCCTGTGCTGAAGTAGCTTAATAAATTATTGACTGCATCCAAATTGAAATTTATTCTCAAGGTATTCTGAAGTCACAAGAAGCAGGAGATAACAAAACAAGAAGAGAAAAAGAGAAGTTTTTGTTTTTCACAAGTTCCTTTGGAAAATGGATCATACTTTAAATTAAGTCCTAAATTAAAGATTTAATTTAGGAGCTCATACAGGTATCTGAGTTACAGTACAATAAATAAGACGCACAGAATACCAACCAACCCACCTCACCAAGAAAACTACCAAATCCTTTATGTGCCTTGACTGTGTTTCTCCATCTCACTCTGAATAATACCTTACTCCTTAGATCGTTCCTTCCTTCCTTTTTTTAATTAAAAGGAATGTTTGTGGAAACAGTGAAGACAGGCAAATAGTGCATAAGTTCTGCCTTGTTAAATATGAGCATCTATGCTGGGAACCCGATTCTAAAGGTACTTTTACCCTGCATACTGCTGGTGATGGCATGGAGGGTACATAGCTACATGCCTCAGTGAAAAGCAAGCTGCATCCACAATGTAACTACACACAGCAATAAAAGGTTATGTTAGAGCATTAACCCACTGCCAGAGTCTTTCACTGAGGCGGGAAAAGACTCCAGAAACTCACCACTGCTGGAGGATTTCTCCACCATAGAGAGCTGCTGGAGCCTTACCCCACTGCCATCTCTACTGTCAGTCGGGGAAAGACTACATTGTTTAAAATAGGAGTGTAGATGAAGGAGAGGTGGCCTTGGCATACAAAATACAGTACCTATTGTAACTGGTCAGTTGTATCTTTACTTGCGTAAGCCATGCCTCACCATCTACATTGCTATTTATACCAGTGCTGGGGTTGACGGTGTGTAGTGTGCTGGGGGCATGTAATGTATGTACTCTACATCTTATCATAAAGAGTGTGCAGTGTAAACGTACCCTAACAGTTACTCTCACATGTTCAGGGAACAGAAACATCCTATATGACTAACATGTCCAAAAAAACAGCTTACATATAAAACACTCACAGTAATTGTTCAGGAATGAGTGTTAGTCAAAAAAAATCATTTGCATACATTGCAGACAATGAACATATGAGGCTACCACAGACAATTTGCAAACAGAAAGAAGCAAAGACTTGTTTAAAAAAAAAAGTTATTCATTATGAATTATTCACCTAGATCTAGTAATTCTTGTCCTTTACTCAACATGAGTAATAACTTGCACTTTAAAAGTCAGTGGTAGTATTCACTGAACGCTAGGTTCTGTGACAATGATATGGAAGGGAGGAGCAGAAACAGGCTCTTTGTTAGTCTAATTTAGACTAAAAGCTCTTTAAGTCTTGGACAATGTCTTTTGTTTTTGTACAGTGCTATACATAGTTAATATTAAAGATATAAGGCCCAGTCTTGCAGACTTTACTGAGGCAAAACTCCCATTGAAGTCACGGGAGATTTGGGGCAATGCCCTTTATTAATTCGAAAGTGGAAATTTAGATAAGTAGGGAATGGGGGGTAGATTTTTTTTTTAAATTAATCTCAAGTGGTAGCTATGAGATGCTGCAGAATGAAATCATCTCTTTCTTCACACCCACACATCTATTCTTATTCTTATAAACAGAGAAATGGGAATCAGCACAGTTGCAATATAACATGCTTGATCTGGTCTGTTCTACTGAACTAAGTAGATTTCAGGGTGCTGATTCCAGGACACAGACTGTCCTCACTGTAATCCTGTGATAGCATAAGACTCCCAGGGTACAGCCTGGAAACTGTGGGACCACTGTGCCGCCTTAATTAGCCAGTCTGGGCAGGCTCCGAACAATGCCTCAATGGTGATAAATAGCAGCCCCTCTGTACCCTGTTATCACTCAACACAAGAGCAGGTGGAGACCGACATTCAGCTAGATAGCAGGAATGTTTACCTGGGCTGTCCTCGGGCTATGTGATGCTATCAGTAAGCTACAAACATATAGTAGGTAAAGTACTCACACAGGCATTCACAGGCATGGCTCCCCCAACTGTGGTACATGAATGCTTTCCCTCAGCAACTCATGAAACAACAACAGAGAATGGCATCAGCCAATTCCTTCCACTCCCAAGCCCTGCACTACGGGAGTATACCATTTTGCACTGAACAGAGGACTGTACAGTGCAAGCTCATTAATAAGCTCATTAATTAGCTCTCCCTCCCCCGCCAATGTAGGGAGGATATACACCAACTTTTTTTACTGAGCTGAGATTTCTCAAACATTTCTATTCAAGACACATTGCTTTAGGTAAAATTATAAAACAGATGTATTAACTACAGAAAGATAGGTTTTAAGTGATAATAAGTGGTTGGCATAAAGAGATCAGAGGTAGTTACCAAAGAAATAAAAATAACTTTGCGGTCTAAGTTCTTATACTCTAACAGGATATGAATCAGCAGTATCTCACCCTGACTGATGATATAAGCAGGCTTACAGATTCTTGATGTACAGGCTGTGTCTCCTTTGCAGCATGGGTTCTCCTCCCCCATTCAAAGTCCTTTGTGTTCGAGATGTTCCTTTAGGTGTTGAGTTGTGCGGCAGTGAAGAGAAATGATGATGTTATTCCCTCTCTTCCCAAGCTTTTTCCAGTTTGGGAAAGATCTGTGCATGTGACACCCCCATTGATCAAATAGTCTCCATTGTGTACATATTCCTGTGTGAAGTCTCTAGGGATGGGGTTGGCAGAGTGGATTCACTTTTAATGGCCCATCAGCATGTCTGGCTACTCCATTGTTGCACCTGAAAAGCAGATTTGGGTGTTTCCTACCTTGCCACAGCTTTCAGTAGAACACATATAGCAAAACTTCATAACTTTACATACAATGATAGCATATACAATCCAACAGCATATTAATGTTCATCAGATCAAAACTTTTAAAATGATACGTCACAATGCATAGTTTCTACAAACCTATCATAATTATATGACACTGGGGAGATAAGAGTTTTGGGGTGTTGCTTTCAGACACAGGGTGTCGCACATCCCCCTGTCAAAGGGAGATTAAGATGTGGTGAGAGTATAGCAGAATGTGGGACTGGATTAGTGGCCCAAGAGTGGAAATCATACTCTCTCTCTCTCTCTCACTCCTATTGCTGTTCACCATTTTTTCTGTCTCCATGGTTTATTAAAACATCAATTGCTGCTTCTAGTACACACATGAGCTTTATGAGTATTTAACTTTCAACACCAGATAGTTTTTTTGTATTTTAGTTTATGCAGTTTATTAGATGATGATGATATATGGCCTGATCCACAGGCCTTTGAAATCCATGGAAAGATTTCTACTGACTTCAGTGCAGTTTGAATTAAACCTATGCAGTGTGTTATGTAAAAAGTTATTTTCCTGCTATATAATAGTATGACCTTCAGCATCTCAAGTATTTAAAAAGAGAGTATATAGTCTCTCTTCCTTCTGTTCTTGTAAGACAAATAGCTTTATTAACACGTATATAAGTGTGTGTGTGTGTATATTTCTCTCCATCTTTCTCTCTAATGTATTTACTTGTATATTTTGTTATACAGAAAAAGATAAGAACATTTATATGTGGCGGTAAGTGCCCTCAACATATTTTAACAAAATACAATTGTTATAATTTATGATGCCATCAGTTTTACCAATCTCCTGTAACCAAAAATTGCCAGGCAAAATATAGCCACAAAAAATCCCTCCCCTTCCCACCACTCCTTACACTCCAAATTTCGGCTATCTTCTCCAAAGGCCAGGTTGAAAAGGGGGGCACTGCAGTGTGTATTAAAGGTCAAATAATTTGGAGTATTTAGAACCCATTGAGGAAGTGAGTTCCGAATCTAAATGGTCTTCACAGAATGCCTTACCAGCAGCTCCTACTCTTTTATACTAAGTGGCCTCCAACCTAAGTGTCTCTGATGACCACAACTGCAACAGTATTAGTTAAAAAAGGGAGCTGTTGTAACCACAGTTTATTTGAAATTTCTGGTGGTTTGTTTGAAAACAGAAATGGTCTTTGGAATCTGAATACTTAGATATCTATAGGGCAGAGAATTTTACAGATAATCCACTGGCTGAATCACATAGCAGAGCAGGACATAGGAATGCATCCATAATAAACTGTCAGTCTGTATTCTTGTTACTAGTCCATTTTAAAATTACAGGCCTTTGTCCAACTCCCACTGAAATAAATGAGAATATTTGCACTAACTTCAGTGGGAGTTGGATCAGGAGCACAATTAATTTACAAACAGTACTTAACATACTGCAGTCTGGAAGGGTCTGAATATATGAATCTAGATATGCAAGCATGCACACAAAGCAATTAGTGCTAATTTTAGTTTAAATGTGCCACAGTACCTCAGGGGCACTGTATAAATTTGTTAGAGAATTAAGAAATATTTTATCAAGAACTAAATCTTGCATTAATATTTAATGTGAAATTTAATCTTGTCCTTCCACATTATAGAACTGTTCATAAGAGAACTTGCAGTGCAGCAGGAACACAGGGAAAACTCTTTTACACTTTTTAATTTTTTTTTAAGAACTAGGATACATTTTAGTACATGGATACAGTTTTTAGTTCTGGTAATTGACATGTCTTCCTGAAAAAATATGGTGTTGCATTAATCCTTGTTCATGAAGCAGGAATGAAAATTCATCTGTTTTTTTAATGAAATTACTGGGTTTTTGATGTATGTATAAAATAAACCAGCTTTGAAGTTCATTGCTACTAGCAAATCATACATTTATTATGGAGCATTCTCTTACAGAACATTGAATATAGATGATTAAATTTAAAACTCAGTTTGGCACTGACTAATTTGACAATTGCTATTTCCTTTGTAAGCTAGTGTTGTATTCATACGCCACAACAAGATGTTAGTTCTATTATCGTTTCAGCTATACTGAAATGCTAAGTAAATCTACCCAGCCATACTGGAAGTACTTAAACACTTTACTTCATTGTTCTGGAATAGCAAATGTGGTGATGGCATTTTCCTTTCATGCCAGTAAAGAATTCAAAATATTGGTCAGGTATAAAACAGCTGCAATGATTTTACCAAACCAAGTACAGTCCAATAGTCTTAAAATTTCACCTGTTCAAATATTTTAAAAGGAGAAACAATTTCTGCATTATTAAAAGTAGAGATGGGCCCAACCTGCAAAATTTGGATCCATATTTGTATTTTGATCTCCAAAATTTTAGGGCCATTAGAATCTGGGGTTCTGTTTCAGGACTATTTCTAATTACATCAGTTTTTTTAAATGTGGGTTTGTTCATCTTTTCATCACATCCCTCTGATGTATATTCACCTTAATTCTTTTTTGAAGACCCAATTTGGAAAATATATAATCAACTTTTGCACTATAGAAGCTCTGAAAAAATATCTTAAGTAATGTAACATTGTCATGTTTTACTGAATTGGACTCAAAGGGCCAAATTTTCAGCTGTGGCTATAAATGGTGGACAATTGGACATGCAATTGAAAACAATGTCCTGCTATCACACAAGTTGGTGTACAGTTACCTTCTCTTTATGTACATATGTCCCTTTTTATGCAGAAATGTAGGGCTTTGAGGCTCTTTTGTATGAATAAATAAATGTTCATTGAAGCAGGTGTTCCTTTCCTAGATGAGTGTCCTAACCACTGGGGTGTAGAGTCTCTCGCTCTCTCACTCAATGACTCTTCAAATACTTTATACAAAGTGGAATAGCTTCCACAGGAAAACCCACCCCAGAATAGCCCGTGGTTAAAGAATTCACCTAAGAGAAAAGACTTGTGTTCAAGTCCCTGCTTTGGCCTGGGGATTTGAATCTGGGTGTTCAACATTCCAGGTGAACGCCCTAACTACTCGACTAAAGATTATAAGGCTACTTGCCACCTCTGTAGTTCTGTGAATGGTGTCTAAATCTGCTTGTGAATCTGGCGTGAAAAATCTAAGCCTATGTGTACACTCACCTTGAAATTCAGCGGCAGTCGACAGGAGATACGCAAACTACGTAGCGTTCCTAACTTCTACTCACTGCGGCATCTTCTCTTCACTACGCTGTCTGGAAATGCCCTCCCGTCAATGCAGCGATACTCTGCTTGAATGTGGGTGGATTGGCAGCGTCAATTTCTGAGTCGATTGAATGGGTCTCCAGGTCTGCTCAATTGATTCCGGTGAATCGATCTGGTGGCGCCGACTGTGCCACCATCAGTATAGACATAGCCTAAATGTTTTGATATTTTGCTATTGTCAAAATGAATTGTTTCAACACTTCCCTTTTTTTTTCTAATTTCAACCAAAAAAATTTGCCAAAATCTACGTGAATTCACCAAATGTTCCAGTTGACCCAAATCTGCATTTTTCTGTGGAAGGAAAAAGAAATTGTCAAAAAAAATTTGCCCAGCCCTGACTCTGACACTTTCTGACCAGGTAATAAGCTTGGCATCTTTGAATCTGACATATCTTAGCAGTGAAGTAGGAAAATGTATTAGTTTTTTTCTTCCTACAGCTCAGATCAATGTTTAGTGAGAAGAGAAATAATAAAAAATGAAAAACAATTTTGCATCAAGAAATAACATTATTAAATGAATGTCATTACTGAATGTCAGTTTGTTTTGCTGTAGGCATCAGTCTTCAGAATAAAGTATCCTTGTGGAAAGGAGAAAGATTAAGAATGGGTTCCTTTTCTTTTCATTGACAGGTTATGTTAAAAGGAAATAGCAACATTAGTTAGAATAGTGAAAGGAAGTTAAATAATGCTGGGCTAAGAGGAGAGTTGTGGGCATACACAGAGGCTTAATGGCTGGAATTTTTGGTTTCAGTTTCAGTTTAAGAATGAATGAATCAAAGAATGTCTCATTTTATAGTACAGTGGAATAACATGAAGGGATCTGGAATGCAACAAAAGAACTGAAGCAGTCAATAGAGGCAATTAACAACAAGTGTTTCCTAGTAATTTGAAATGTTACTTCATTTTCTGAAAGTGAAATTAAATTGATTGTTTTCTGCCTTTTACTTCACCTTGCTCTGTGTTAACTATATGTTGTAACTGGTTCTCAGGAGGAGGGAAGTGCCTCTAAATTAACACCTTCCCCCCAGCACAACAACTTTACCATTTCCCCATTTATTTTTCTGTAAGGGACTTGCTCCAACCTTTTTCTCTCTTTCTGCCCACCTTACTCTCCTTATTCATCCAGAAATTGCTATGGGCTCCTCTGTGCCTCAATATTTAGTCTTACCTCTCATGGCAGTAGTGTCTTCCTCTCTTCAGTGGCTATTATCAAAAACAGTCTTCTGATACCTTTGTATCATATATCAAATTTCTGCATGAAATATCACATCAGAACTTTTTCCTGCCATTAACCACACCCTTAAAAATGCTTGAAAAAGTAGCTGGGCCTTACATTCTGTTATATCAATCAGCCAATTTGGACTATGTCATACCACTAAAGGAAACAAGATCTGGAGTCAAACGCCTCCCCCCGTGATATTTTAAATTTAGGAGCCTCTCAGCTGACCTCAACTCACATTTTGTCTTATAAAGAAAGAGAGAGTGTGTGTTTCATGTAGGCAGGATCTCAGCAATGTAGGTATAACTTTGAATTGCACCCAGAAATGAAAGGAAGCTGGTGTAGTTCCCCTACAATTTGTCAGTTAATAGTGTAAGGCCAGGTCTACTCTAAGGCATTTTAAAAAAATCCCATAGGTGGAGGTAGTGGTTTTTAATAGATTCCAAGGTTGGAAGAGGCCACTATGTTCAAACTAGATGATATTCTGTATAACATAGGCCATAGAACTTCCCCAAAATAATTCCTAGGACATATCTTTTAGAAAAACATTCCGTCTTGATTTAAAAATTCAGTGAGGAAGAATCCACCATAACCCTTGGTAAATTGTTCTAATTACTCACATAGGTAAATATTTACACCTTATTTCCAGTCTGAATTTGTCCAGCTTCAACTTCCAACCATTGGATCATGTTATACCTTTCTTTCCCAGATTGAAAAGCCCGTTATTAAATATTTGTTCCCCATGTAGATATGTATAGACTGTTATGAACTCCCCCTTAACCTTCTCTTTGTTAAATTAAGTAGATTGAGCTCCTTGAGCCTATGACTTTAAGGTATGTTTTCTAATCCTTTTATCATTCTTGTCGTTCTTCTCTGAACACTCCCCAGTTTATTAACATCCTTCCTGAATTGTGGGCAGAACTGGACATGGTTTTCCAGCAGCAGTCACAGAATTGCCAAATAAAGAGGAAAATAATCTCTCCACTTCTCCTCCAGATTCCCCAGTTTATGTATCCGAGGATTGCATTAGCTCTTTTGGCCATACTGTCACACTGGGAGTTCATATTCACTTTTTCAACTGTTTCCCTGGGTAGAGTATCCCATCATGTATGACCTATGTTATTTGTTCCCAAATGTATACATTTACATTTAGCCATATTAAAACACATTGTTTGCTTGGGTTCAGGTTACCAAGCAATTCACTTTGCTCTGAATCAGTGACCTGTCCTCTTCATCATTGTCAGTCTCCTAATTTTTCTGTCATCTGCAAACTCTGTCAGTGATTATTGTGTTTTCTTCTAGGTTAATGATAAAAATGTTAAATAACATAGGGCCTGAGGGACTACACTGAAAATACTTACTCTATGATTCCTCAACAGGGTCTGATAAAAGTTTAGTTACAAAAGATGATCCTGCAAGTCGTCTGAGTATAGGTAATAAAGCTAAGGCAATTACTAACAAAATAATTATTTGAGGAACTCTACTGTAAAAACTGGGACAGTATGTACATGGCATGCTCACAACTATTAATCCAAACATAGATTTAAAAAAATCAAAGTTTGTCAGGCATTTAAGATTAACACTGGCTCTAAATTTTGCCAGTTGAAGTCTCTTTTATTCTGTCTGCTCTAAATTGAGTTTTCTTATACATCTATAAAATGATTTTTCAAGATATATTTTTCTTCCTTTGTTGTTCTAAATCAGCTTGTGCACATCTACTTTGTTTTATGTTATTTGTTTTTGTTTCAGTTTTGTTTTTAAGTTTTCAACCTATTATTAGAATTCCTCTTTGGTATTGATTTGTTTTTATGATCATTAGTTACCATATACCATATACCAGTTAAGGATCAGGGAACACTTTACTCCTTTTGCATTTGCAGGTGACCTATTTTTTTAAAAGCGGCAACAACAGATCAGAAAACGGACCAGATCAGAAAGCAATATCCTTTGCTTTCCCTTGGAAGGCAAGATTTGAATAGCCTTGCTCATATAGAGTAGTACTCTAGCCAGTCAATAGTTCCATTAGTGTCATGGAGAAAGCAGCACTACACCAGAATAAAAGTATAAGAATCTGATCCTTAAATAATACCTGTTCACTTGCAGTTGTTAGGAGCTTATTCTATTTATTTTTAATTCCCTTATCCTTTATTAAGGATTTGAGGTAGTGAACACTATTCTTAAGGTGGGATGTGGTTTCTCTCAGACCTCCCTGGCTCCTACATCCCAGTCACCAAAATTGCTTTTAGGCTGAAACTTTCAATGTTCTGTTTTAGCTACATGGCTGACAAGTTTAATACCAGTTGCACTGGAGACAGCTTTTTGCTGTTTTCTTAGACAGCAGTGGGTGTCTAACTGTACAGCATCTGTTAAAGTATATTAGATCAGATTCATCTTGTGGTGGTGATAAAGATTTATGTGACATCTTTCATCTTGAAGGGTTCCAGAACACTACACATACAGGAGTTACTTGATCTGCTTTATGTAGTGAAATGAAGTAGTGCACAGTGTTCAATTTGTTGTGCTAATTAGTAGTATGTAGTTACATTACACAACAACTAAGGCAGTGAATAAGACTATCATATCCAATTAAAAGTGTAGAGGGAATGTAATTTGAATGCTGCCTGAAATGACTCAAGAGTGCGAATATCAATGTCAGGGCAGATTGCAAAGAGTCAGGGTACAAACCCCAGATTGGTTGCAAATTCTATACTTAGATTTTACCAACCAATTATGAAACGTAAACTCCTCAGGCACTGTAACAGCCTAAATATGGAATCACACACAGTCCTCTTGAGAACTCTGATCTCTCTTGTCACCCACGTGAGTGTACTTTTGTGATACATGGTCCCTTACACTAAGAATCACAACAATATTCAGATTACTCCCAATTCCAAAGTTCCAGTCAATTGCACCTTAGATCTCACACCAAAGACAATGCTTGTAGCCAATCCAATAACTATATAAAGATGCATTGCATAAGAAAAGGACACAAGGGAGTTATTTACAAGTTTAAAGAGGGTATACACAAATGAGTTACAATTTTAAGTTTCAAAAGGTAATAGACGCTTCTATAATAACCAAGCTTTATATGTACTTTAGGACTAAGCAGCTGTGGATCTCTTGCTTATGCTTAGAACACCTTGCCCTTCAGAGTTTATGCAGCACAGAGATACAGTTTCTTCTTGTTAGTGTTATTTTATTTCCCTCCTCCCTTATGATCTGAGCTGCAAACTCAGCTGATGGGAGGAATCTACTTGTATGACTCATCTGCATAGGATGGACAGCAGAACATCCCAATGCCTTTTGTCCTCTTTAACATCCCACAACAGTCCATCTGGTGTCGATGGACTTTTCCTGTTAGGTAGGACATAATACCTACTGCTGGAGATCAGCATTTCATGCTAATTGTCTCTCCGTTCTCTGGCTGTTTACACAGTCACAGAGACTCACACTACATCCACTTAAATATTACCTTACAGTATGGGATACAGATGTTATAAGTAAGATTAATGGATGCAGCAACTCACAAGCATTCAGTAAAGTCTAAACACTAAACATATTTTTAATTCTAATGCCTATTTTAATACGACTAACACACAAAAGAGGAACTAGACTGATTCCAGCTGTGAATTTGTCAGTGTTTAGTTGAGACATGGGAACTTTGACAGGAGTTGGCACCTGGTGTGCCAGCATCACAGTAATAATTCAAAAGGGATTTTGGCCAGAACATAAAGGTTAACTGCTCTTTAAAAAATACTAGGGGATATTTATTAATCAGAAATTGTTGGGGCTCTGCTTTAGTGTATCCTTGAAAAATGGCATCTTTACCAGCACAATTTTCACTAATTACATGCTTGATCATTGGTCCAAGCATTGACCCAGATGGAAAAGATCCCCATGTTGAATTACTATGTTTACATGCTGCAGCACGTAGAGCTTTGTAAAAGCTCCCCATCCAAGTATAGATCAGGTTTGACCTTTATAGCTTATGACCAGACTGACCCAATGTCCCGGTATGTCATTTACAAGTAAAAAACCTCCTGATTTAATCATGTTACCAGGTTTGCCCCAGAGAGGCTGGGCCAGATTTCAGTGAGTGGCATTGTGAGCTAGCATTGGGAGACTGCAGGGCTGCTTAGGTTTGTATTGGCCACCCATCTGTCATGATCACAAATCTCCCTGAAATTAATTTGACAATGTTGATCACTATACTTTTGAGAGCAAAGCCAAAGGTGATTTGATTGCAGGTATATATAACTGTAAAATTCACCTCAGTACAGACTTTTGAAATAAGTCTATAAGCTAGTTCAGTCCTTACTCACATAAGGATCCACTGACAAGGATGAATGGAAAGTTCAAAGCCAGTGCTGCCTTTTTGGGTGTGGGTAAAAAGTTGTTGAATCAGGAGTGCCTGTTGTGCAGATTATTGTTAAGATGAACTTTTCCAAATGGAATTCATAAATGTTCCAATAAAGCCAGGACTGGTGCGTTATAATCCTGAACTAGCTGACCTTATTATCAAGTATGTTTGTTTCTGGAGTGAAAACTAATAAATGTCACTACAAATGCCAAAACTACTGGTTTTAGTTAAATGAACTTAGTGTTTGTGAAAATGAGACTATTAGTGTTGGTAAAAGACAGCTATAGTGGGCAAGCTGGCATTAGATAAGCTTTCTTACGTCTCCAATTATACATAAATCCCTGGCATGCAAAACTGCTTCTGTTCCAATCCTGGGCCTCTCATAAGCAGAGACAGTCGATAGCACCAGATGTGCATGATGGTTTCATGATGTGAATGCACATTCTACAGGGAATTTGCTGAGAGCACAAACCCATTTCTTGTTTTGACAAAGAATATGCAAGAATTGAAGCCAGGATACCAGAGGAAAAAGGCTAGCCACCACATATGTGAATATGAATATATAATATTTGCTACATTTTCTTTGACTACCTTTTGTTTCCTCTGGGAAACTGTTATGAAAGCTGTTTAATGTGCAGGAGGAACTTGCTACAACATATGCACTGATACATACAGATGGACTGCACTCTAAAATAATCTCTGAACCCATTATTTCAGAGTTCACTCTAGGAGACTGATGCAGAGAGCAGTATAAACAGTGCAATTTCATGAGAATTGTTAGTGGGTTGCAGGCCTCATCAAAAACAAGCTTGCAATATTAACAATCAACACATTTTACAATAGTTTCATACCAGACAGGTCAGTGAGGTTGTCCATCCTGACACCTGTAGTGAAAGCTCAGGCATGATATTTTTCTCAAAGGAACAGTGCGTGGTGACTGCCAACCAGCCAGCATTCTCCATTGGTTTTAAAATAAAACCTGCATAAGGAATAGACTGAGTGAACATCTCTGGGGAGATTCAATTTGCTGAGTAGGTTGCTGACTAAGCATTACTGAGCAGCTGCAGGTTTGTGGCGAGACCAACCAGCAGATAAGCATCCTGCACAATGCCAGTCTCTGCTTCCAGATGGTTTTTGAGCTGTTAGGGTGGATATTATTTATTACGCTTCTCTGTGAAAAATGTATAACACATGGTTTCTGAAATTCCATGGAGCGAAGGACAAGTCCATTAGCCCTGATGTCATAACATAGTTTAAATTTGTCCTGATTTTCAGATGAGCTGAGTGCTGGTAGTCACCGCTGAAATCAATGGAATCTGAGTGTTCAGGCCATTTTCTGTATTGTGTATTATTGTGAGTGCTTATGACCTTCCTGTCCCATGTTTCTTAATCATTTTGCTCTGTATTCTCTTGTTTTTTAATTTGGTAGTCCCTACTTCTCTCTAAGATATTACAGAGTACAATTAAACAATGTGTTTTTAATATAGCTAAATGTAAAATGTATACATTTTAGGAACAAAGATTGTAGGCCATATTTACAAGATGGGGGACTCTACCCTGGGAAGCAGGAGGGGAGTGTGTTGTAGTTGATGCAGACTCATCTGCTCTTTTCCCCAGAAACCTGACCCCTTCTTCTCCTTCCCTTCCAACCTGTCCCAGTCCAGTTTCTTCCCCACTCCTGGCTTCTTGTTCCAGTCCCATTTTTCCTCATTTAATAATCATAGTTTCCACTCCTCAGGCTTCAGATCCCAGTCTCTTTGCCAGGTAAATCCTAGTCTCACCCTTCCAGACTTTCCATCCTTGTTCCAGTCTCCCATCCATTCCCACTCCTAGTTTTCTTTCCCAGCCATTCCAAGTCACCCCTCAACCCTCTGCCTCTTTATTCCCAGTGTCCTTGCCCAGGCAGTCCCAGTTCCTTCCCCAAATTCCCTGTCTATCATTCTTCATCCCCACTGACCCCATCCCACTTTCCCTTTCTAGGTTTTTGATCCATTCCTACAGTCCTCACTTTCCCTGATTCCTTGGCCCAGCGTCTTTGCCTAGCCAAACCAGTTCTTCCCGCACACCTCAGCTCCTTCTCCTATCTGTCTTCCCTTCCCCCCACATCCTTCCCCTATCCCACTGTTTTCAATTCCCAGTCTCCCAGTTTTCCCCTCTGGTTCGTAATCCCAACCACCCACTGGCTCCCTTCTCCTCCAATTCCAGTTGAGTGAATTGGCGTCCTACTCCATGCTGCCTGGTTGCCAGCTGTAGTGTGTGTATGGGTGGGAGTTCATTCTGCTGAGACAGGCTACCTGCTGTCAGTTCCAGTGACTGACACAACCCCAGCCAGGAACAGCCATTATAGGGAAAGTCCTTCTGAGCCCCCGGAGTGCTGGTCTGGAGGAAATCACCTTAGTGAGTAAGCCATAGTTCAAACCTATGCTGCCAAACTACTAGCATTTTTCATTTTCATATCTGATCCATTCTGCATTTCACCTTTTTTCATCAGTCTTTTTGTTTTCCACATGCCACTCTCTCAACCTATTTCACCTGAATTTTTAATGCATGTGTGACAGGTCATTATTTTTCAGTTCTTTGTATTACCATAATCTAAATTTTAATTTAAACTTTAAATTTTAAACCAAATGCTTTACATTTAGCTACATGAACAAGCAACCATGCACCTGTATTTCTGTTTCTGAGACTTAACTTTTCATAGAAATAACACTGTTTTTAGTTAGAAACCATTATAATTTTCAAGCTTCTAAACATAGATATACGTAATACATAATTTATTTAACTGAATTGTCTTTTTAAATTGTCTTTGGAAACAATTATTGGCTACTCAATCAACAAATGTTATTTTAGAGGGCAAAGATGGAGAGGGACTAACTGCTGTTCTTTCAACAAATAGAGAAGCTTCTACTTTATTGTAGTGTGAGTCAAAGCAATATCATCAATCTTTTGAAAGTAAGAAACGTGTAGTCTTAGTAGTCAGTAGAGACACAGGGTTGCTTAATTTGCTACAGAAGCATCATATATATTTATGTTTAATGCACTGGATGGGGACTGAAAAGCTCTGGATTCAGTTTTTGACAGAGATGTCCTTTGTGATGTTTCTAAGGCATGTTTACGCTGCAATTGTAGAGTGTAGTTACAGCACATGTAGGCATACTGAGCTAGCTTTTATCTAGATAGCTCAGGCACCACTAGCAGTGAAGCTACAGAGGCACGGGCTTAACGTGGGCTATACAAGCCAACTGAGGATATGTATTCAAACAGCTGTCCTGTGCTGAAGTCAGTGCTGCCGTGGCTTCACTGTGATTGATACCCCTATGACTGCGGTGTCGACATACCCTTAATCTCTCAAAGCCTGATCCAATGGCTATTGAAGTCAGTGGGAGTCTTTCCATTTACAACAATGCACTTTGGATCAGACCCTGAGTTCCCCAGACCTTTCTACTTCACAGGGATGTTACGAGGCTAAAATCATTAATGTTTGTGAGATCCTCAGACATGGTACAACACCCACATTCGTAGAAGTACCTATATAGATACATTTGTCACTGTCTTCCCTTTGAGCTAGCAGTGTTGTCGCTTGTTGCACGTTTGTTTGTCCTCAGTGAACTTGATCTATTTAATGTTGCGATATCAGTTTCATTATTGTAAATGAAAGGAGCAGTCTGATCAGAAAATTTTATCTTAATCACTGATCCCTTATTCATGAATATGCAGATTTTCAACTTCCTACTCATAGTGGTCATGACTTTTCTGATGAAAGGTAAAAACAATTTCTTAAAGCACGGTAGAAAGTGGGGTTATGTGTTAATATCACAAGCACTTGTTGCTTGTGCCTCTTTAAAGGTTGTGGGAGTTCTATATTAGCAACACAGTTTGTAGAAAGAGATCGTTTTCTTATACAGTAGAACCTCAAAGATACAAATACCAGAGTTAGGAACTGACCAATCAACCAAATACCACGTGAAACCAAAAGTAAGCAATCAGGCAGCAACAGAGGAGGAAAAAGAAAGAAAGAAAGAAAGAAAAAGCAAACACTACACTTTGCCTGTATTGCATCTTAAAGATCGGCAGGCATGCAGAGCAGAAACAGCTCAGGGTCTGTGCTGTTTCCTGTAAGCCAAGAGTGCTGTTTCACCCCTTTCCATCCCATCCCACTGGAAGGGGGAAGCTGTTTTCACCCCCTACTCTCCAGTCCAGGAAAGAAAGCTGCAGCAGCAAGCTGCTGATGCTGCAAGGAACTGAAGGTTACAGCCAAAGCCTGGCCTGGAGCTTGAGTGGGAGTCACCAATGCCCTGCCATAAGCTGCCTCTGGAGCGCAGCAATCAGTGCACTCAGTAGGGTGACCCCTGGGGAGAGGCAGCTGAGGTCTGGGCCTTGTAGTGCCAAGGGTGCAGGGCAGCCCCCCCCCCCCCCCCCAGTTCAGCCCAAAGGCAAGAAATAGATATAGGGCAGGCAGCTGCTTGCCAGCCAGGCAGTGATGCCAGGTGCCACCTTTGCAGAGATCTCTCCCAGCCTCAGCTGGAAGACACTGACTGCAGAGTGCTGTATCATAATGTTTTGTTCAGAGTTACGAACAACCTCCATTCCTGAGGTGTTCGTATCTTTGAGGTTCTACTGTATAAGGGTTTTGCTACTAATATCAGCCCTAGCTCATACATAACCAAGTGCAGCATGAAACTGCCCAGGAACAAATGCATCACTTCTTGGACAGCAGCATGAAACACTTCTCGAACTTACCTCATCATTCCAATGGCCATCCCAGTAGTCCAGGAATCACTGGACACTAAAGACATTCGGACCATATTCCTTTTTTCCTGGTTTTGCCCCCTTTACATTTGCTGCCTTTCTTAAACCACCCAGAATTCTCCGTGCATAGCGATAATTTTCAGGTGTCCAGATCCACTGGGTTTCCAGCCCTTTGGCAGAGCAGTACAAAGCGATGATGGCAAACAAAGAATCAGCAACACTATCCTTTTTTATTCCTGATAGGTTGGTCAGCATTCATAGGAGACCCAGGTTAAAATTCTCATAACAAATTGAAGAAATGGGTGCGGTAATTTTGTTGTCTTTGATGAAACTTAAGCCCTCTCATCTCACTGCTTTATCCTCCCTGTCAGAGATGACTTCTGCCTGGGGCTGATATAAGTACTTTAGAAGGGCTATGTTTTTTGCCTTTGGAGTACACCAGACTTCACTACGTATCAGGTATTTTCAGAATACGTTTCTTTGCGGAGTGTGACATTAATTTCCACTTAGTACAGGATCACTTTCTAATGTGCCTAGGAGGTGTTTAAATACCTTTGTTTGCTTTACCATGATACAGAACTGAAAATGTAAAGACTGTCCTGTCCCTTTATGGTAAAAAAGGAAAATGAAACAAGGCTTCCCACAGCTAAAATGCAAAGTGTGGATTCCCTGCAGCCAAATTCCACTGAGGTAAAGGAAAAGACTTGTTGTGACCACAGCCCTCTTTGTGAGGGATCAGTCCTAGCTGAGTCACACTCACTCCTGAGAACCATAGCCTGTGGATATTGTCCCTTGTCAGGGGACTGAGACCAATCATCCTTTGGTCATTTAACTGTGGGCAGGAAAATAAATAATTTCTGTGTCTTATCTTTGTTATGCTCCTGACAGTGGATTTGGTGACCTCCATATGGGACCAAACTTCACATCCCTTACTCACCCTGAGTAGTTACTACACACAAGAGTAGTGCTACTGAACACAAGTACTACTCAGCATGAGTAAACGTTACACAATTGGGTCCACAGATTGCTGAGTGGAATTAATTAATCCCCCCTAGCTGGCTCAGTCATACTAATATTCAAATCCCTGCACCCAGGACATGCAATTACCTATCTAACAGGAGAGGGTTCCTTGCCACACTGAAGCAGGGTATATATATCTCCTTGTCATGGGGAGGATGCTACCGGACTGCTTAGTCAGTCTTTACTCCCTAGTTCAAATGATCAACATCAAATATATTTATACATTCTGGGTGAAATACTGCCCCCATTGAAGTGATGGGAATTTTGCAATTAACTTCAATGGAATCAGGATCTCACCCCCAGTGTATTCTTCTGGAGCAAAGTATGAAACTTTCCAGCAAGCATATGTCATATGCATGTGTTTGCCAAGCACTGCTGTTTCCCTCCTCAATCAAAGTTATGACAGGATTTTTAGTTAAAAAGGGGAGAAAGGTTTATAGATTTCCAGGAGCAAAAGTTTTTTGGAAAGCCCAGGTTAGTTTAAGCATGCTGTATAGTAGCTTGGGAAGAATTGGGATTGTCTCATGTAAGAGCCAATCCCTCCACTCCCCCCACCCCCCGGCCCCAACCAATTAGGAGGTGGAGGATCTGAGGAAGGAGAAGGGGGCAGCCCATGTTCTGCCATGCCTGCACTCTTGTATTATCACACACAAGACTCAGGGGGTCTGTTCATTCCCTGCTGTCCTCTTAAGATATGTCCCTTGCCCCCCACTGAATGAGGTGTAGAGGTATTTTTGCTTAAATAGGAGGAGAAAAAACTAATAGATTTCTATGTCTTTCATTGTGTCCCTACTGTGACACACATGATATTACAGAATTTACCACAGACAAAAGGAGAGAATTTTTATGGGAGCCTCTTGTTTACACCACTGAAAACATATCACTGCTTTATTAATGAAGTGCTTTTTGAATGAGAAAGCCAACTCTGAAGTTTGGCAGGTTTAAACTTTTCTTGATAATTACCAGAAAACTGAAAAGAGTTAAAAGGAATACAACAACTTTTCATATATTTCATAACTTACAAAATCCATCTACTGGATACTCAAAAGTCCTGATATTACAGTTATGATATAGACAAGATGACCATGAAAAACAAAAAAGATCTTTGTTGTCAAAATCAAAGATAGCTAATGAGGCAATAATGGTACTTGCTGACAGAGAGGTCTTGGCAAGTAAGCTTTACTAATATTTCTGCAAGGAAATTAGCCTGTGGGGAAGTGTGTAGAAAAACAAATGCAGTTGTTAGTATAAATACTCATTACCTTCAAAGTTTGCCTCATTTGCCCATGACCAAAATTTGCAGGTGTCACTGCTGCTGCTTTCTAGATAGGATGGAATATTGATTTTAGATATAAAATTAAGAAGTTTTCTACATCATGCAGTTAAATGAAAACTAGTTATGAATCTGATTCTTTATTACTGTAAGTTTCTATAGTGATACATAAATATTGGAGTGTAAGATATTCACTGAAAATATATGACGATCCAATTATCTACAGTAGACCACAAAAGCAACACAATGCAACAAAATACATGCAATAAAATACACAGAAATGGCATGATGCCATATGTATGTTAAAGATATATGCAAAACATATAGGGTGAATTTGAAACTGTGTGAAGACATTATTGAGGGAAGTTTTATGTCCGAGAAATAAGATGTGCATTTAGTACTGGAACTGCCTGTTCTTATATCATGGCAATGAGTTCCATAATCTAGGCCCGTCTCCTGTGAAAAGTTCTGTCTCCTGCACTGAAAAGCCTCCCTGTGATCGCAGTTTTTCTGTTTTTTGTTTTTGTTTACATTTTTGTCAATAGCCATGGCAGCAAAAAATTTTAATACCATTCAGGAGTCCAAAATAACTGCAAGGCTGCAGACTGACATAATGTAGCGACACCAGTTGCCCTCAATAGTGTGGCATGTTTTTAGAAGAGGCAAGTTCTTTAAAGCATTTTCCTCTTCCAGTCAGCATCACCTCAGTCTTGCTTAGCTTCACACTCTCTGCTCTTCATCCAATGGTGAGTTCAGCAAAGCATTGAGCAAACTGAGTGATGGTACTATTTATGTTTGATGTGAAGGAGAACTTTCACTGAGTGTTAGCTGCATTTTCCTGACACTTCAGCTTGTATTGCCTCATCAGTTTTCTAAAGGGCTTCATATAGGTATTGGATAAATAGGTAAAGACTGAGAATTGAGTGATGATAAAGGATGAAGCTCTGCTCCAGAGTAATCTAAAGTGATACTGTAAATGGGAGACCTTTTTTTAAAAAAGACAGGTATGGAAGTTGTAATCCATCCATGCTGTGATGTAATGCTTGATCCCGGTAGGTAGGGCAGGAAGGTGCTGCTTTTCTTCTTTCTAAAAGAAGGGAAACAGTGAACTAGGTGAGGTGCTTATTCCTAGGACAGAGCCATTTCTTGCAACCTACGATAGCCCAAGTCAGGATGCAATATGTGAAAAAGATTCACTGTGAGACCTATACACAATATATCCATTCAAAAAATGTACGTTAGAGCTGTCAAATAATGACAATTACTTTCTATGGGAAATATTTTTTTATTTATTTTTTAGACATTTCCCACTACAATGTTTTTGACAAAATATAAATAAATCTGATTTTGGAAAACAGTTTTCAATTTAAAAATAAGTCAGCTTTCTTCTAAAAAAAAAAAAAAAAAAAAAAAAAAAGAAAGAAAAAATAGGTCTTTGAAAGCCAAAAGGAATATTTTATCCAAAACTGAACAAAAAATACACAAAATTTTTTCACTGAAAATTCATTTTGCTCCCCAAAACAACAATTTAACCTAAAACTTTTTTTGGTTTTTATTTTTTGATGGAAAAGAGAATTTCTATCTAAATGGAAATTTTAAACAAACGATTCTGTTTGAAAAGCCAATTTTTATTTAAAAAATAATCGATGGGGGGAAAACTGTAACCAACAAAATGTAACCAACTTTGCTTAAAATGCTTTGGGATTAATTCATTTATTCTTTCCATAAACTTTGATAACTTTTTTCATGATTCTTTTTTATTTCTGATAACAATAAAAGAGAAATACCACTTCTATATTGAACACTTTGGGGAATTAGGTTACTAAAATTAGAGACATCCCTTGAAATGAAGAAATTACGTTATGTTTAGGTCTTTCCATGTAGTGGTATGGCACAAATCATTAGGTGATGCTGTTACAAGTTTTCTACATCATTTTTCTTAGCAAGTTTTAGTCTTGGGAAGACATGATGGTGTTAGATATTGGTTATAGAAGGTTCCGGATAGAATGAGTTGTGTGAGCAGTATTGTTTGCTCTCAACCTTGTCTCTGATTGCAGTCAATGCTTGAAGCAGAGCTGCAGAAGAAGCAGTAATAGTTGGGTTGCAGCCCCTTGATATTTTTAGTCATCAGGTTAAGTGGAATCAATATCCAGTGTTTACATCAGCTTGCAGGATTACATTTGCAATACCTACTGCAAAATGAAACAGGTCAAAGCAATATGACTGGTTAGATATTAATATTCTAAAGCAGGCTGGTACCAGATAATAAAAATGCATGAAGAGAAGGTATATAGCTAAACTTCAGAGGAGAATGAAACAGTGCATCAAGGCTGAGATTCTTTCCTGGCCATGAGAGAGAAAGGGGTGAGCCAGGAGTATTGAAGGTTGGGGTCTTACTTCTGTGCTGGATCTTGCTCTGTCTTCCCAAGGTTTCCTCCTGGTCACTTTAATGTGCACTGTTCCCTGTGCAAGTAAAGGTAGCCAATGATGTAGCACTTGCTCTCTCTTTCTACAGAAAGGGTCTGTTTTCCTCCTCTTCTCCCTCTAACGGCAGTTTTTTTCCTTCCTGATCTGGAAATGTGGATTTTGGTCCAAAACCCCAGATGATGGTTTGTATTCAGGTTCTATTTTCAATTCACTCCCAACTATAAGGTAGTTTAGAGAAAGTCCATGTCTAGCTTCTGTCTAGTTGGTGTATTGTGTTTGACCATGAATCCAAGACACCCATACATGATTAATTCTCTTCTAAGCAGAGCTCCAGCAGTCTGTTGGACACTCTAACACCTCGTGCACTAGACTGAGCAATGCTGGAGTTCTCAGGTTACAGTAGTTTGGAAAGTTACATTATTCCTCCAATACTTAAACACATTAATGTCTAATAAATATATTCTTCTATAGTTTTCTGTTACTAGTTCTCATACAAAGCATCATTATTATTACAGTCTTGCAGATCTTCCGTCCAGGTCACCATTTGTTTTTACTCTAGTCATTTCAAAAGATTGCTTGTCATCTAATACCGGTCATTCTGTTAAGGAGGTCTGGGTTTCCTCAGGACTATTATGATTTGAACCACTGTTTTCTTTGTGGTTCTATGTCCCTTGCTTATTTTCAATTTTGGTGTGTGACTCACCAAGAATGGAAGGCAGAAAATATTTTTCTTCCTGGTTCTGGCTTTTATCTGTTGTACTGCAAATGCACATCCAAAGTTCCTGTTAAATCAGTTTGATCTTTTTTGCCATCAGATCTTCACTGGCATTTTTGACTCCCTGAATATTTTAACAACTTTTCAGTTTTTTTTTTTTGTAAATCCATCCATTTCTTTCTTGCAATTTCAGGAGTCCTCAAACACTTTTTTTTCAGTCTGCAGCTGCTTGAAGTCTTGATGCTGCATTGTCACAGCATCTTTCACCACCTTCATTTTAGCTTCCAGTTTCCTCTTTTTGGGAATCACTTTTGTTCATTCTTCGTTGGCACAAAATATATTCTAGATCAGTGGCTTTCAATCTATGGTCTGCAAACCCCTGGGGATCCGCAGACTATGTCTAAGATTGCCAAAGGGGTCCACACCTCCATTCAAAATTTTTTGGGGTCCACATATGAAAAAAGGTTGAAAACCATTTTTCTAGATAATGCCATTGGAATGCATGACAGATCACTTTCTCCTCTTCTGCTGCTACTGTTTTCAGGACACTGTAGTTCCAACAGGCTGTAAGCTGTCTTCCACTTGTGTAAATGTCTTCAGCTTCCCCCTAGTCATTCTTGTTTTCTTGTGCAGCCATTGCCTAACCTACCTAAAATTCTCTCACATTCTCTATACTTCTCCCTCATACACAGTGGATGATTTTTTCCCCGCGTGTTGGGTTTGAACTGGTTCATCTGGTCAGAAGGTATTGTGCCAGTAAGTGGGTTTTTTTTTTTCTTTCTTTCCATATTTATAGAATTCCTTTCCAAATAGTGACAAACTGAGTATGTTTCACAGTTTTGAGACCCATTCTTGCATCTTGAGATTTGGCCTGTAGGCTATCCAGGTTTATGTGCCATTTAAATAAACACAGCTTGTTCATTGCTTCCAGGCCTATAGCATATAATGACATTGCTTCTATAGCTTGTCTAGCACCCAAAAAATTTATCTAGCATAAGCTATGTCACTTACATTGAAGTAGAGTGTAGTGGAAAAGCAATTTGTTAATTTGGATTCCCAATTTCAGACAATAGATACTATTTTAATCTGTTAGTTTGCTTCATCACTGAGCAACTGTGTCAACCTTGTGGATAAGAAATACTAGGAAAGTAGATAATGCAAATGTCATATACCTTTTTAAAATGTTTTGTTGTGTATTTTGTTCTTTTTAAACTCTTTATATTTTTTCTAACTGTGGCTTTTTACTATTTTTCAGATACTTTGCTGATTTTTTCCTCATTTATATCTATGCTCCTTTTTTAGTGTATGTGAATTGTTTCACTTTAACAGGTTTCAGTGATGTGAATGAGTGCACTGTCATCCATATCAAAGATGGCTGCCACACACTTCCTGTTATATCTCCCACATAAAACATCATAATCTGATAGTTAAGTAAAGGAAAGGGCTAAATTAAATGCTTTCATAAAACTTCTTGAGTTGTAGGCATCCATTATAAGGAATTTGTACTTCATAAAAACTCAAATTCTCGAAAGATTGAAAGATGAAGAAAATTGTTTTTTATACAAATTATTGAGTGGTTTTTTTAAATTGTCTGCGGGTATAACAATTTGTGTTGTGAACTTTCCAGATCTCAAAAAGTTACATTGTACCTCCAAATGAGACTTGAGTGCTGTCAATTTAATAAGTGACTTTCCCCCTAAGGCAGAAAAAAAAATGAATGCCATTAGCTGAGTTGTTTCTTTGTTTTTTGGGAAGAGAGGGAGGGGAAAAAGGTTTGCATAAGATGTAAAATTGGGGCCAAAAACACTGGAAGTAATAAGATTCCATGATATTTTTCACAACAGTAGTATTGACATCCTTGGTTTCTTAGCCAAATTCTAATTTGGATTTATTAAAATGCTAATTTTCATTTCCCCTCCAAAAACCTTGACTAGCATTACTAGGCTAGAATAGCTACTGTGTCCAACCTCACAGGCTGCTACATTAGTTTGAGTAATGATTCCTACAATGGAAGTCACAAAAAACAACATTTGCCATCTATTACTACAGTTGTCTACTATTCGAAGTATAGTGAAAAATAGTGGCAAACTCAGATACCATGGTATGGTGGCTGTATAGTGCATACACAATGCAAAGCAAAAATAAATTTCATTACATTTGGTTTAACATAAGCTATGGCTACAATTCTCAAAGGTAGGAGCCTAAAAATAGGCATCTGAATCCATATTTAGATTCTTAAATAAGTGAGCTGATTTTTTTTCAGAGGTGATGAGTACCCTCAGCTCTCATTGAGCTTTGATACAATTTAATATTCTCTAATTAGTTTTCATACACTGCAAAAGGAATTATATTAGTTGGAGAAAAACATGAAAGAAATGAAATCAATATGATGTTCTGAAACGAATGCAGCAGTATAATATAATTCCAGAAACAAGAAAAAAAGACATCTTTGAAAAATTTTAAGATAATTTTAGAATTTGAATATGTATTAAAATTAGCAATGAATAATTATCATGGGAAAGTGTGGAAAGTAGTAAAGAAAAAGCGTAGAGTAAAAACAACATGGAACACCTGACTTGTTCTAAAGATATTTGTAGATGTGTAATTTAAACAGTGGCCCAAGAAAGAACCCAATAAGAAAAGAATTTTTAGGGTTACTTTTTACTTTAGTGTTAGATCATTCAAAAGTTTTCAGGCTGGGACTAAGTGATAATGAAGCATACAGGTTTATGAATTGTTTTTTTGTTTTTTTGGTTTTTTTTTGTTTTGTTTTTTGGCATTGCCTTAGTGTCAATCATAGAATTATAAAAAAAATGTAGGTCTGGAAGAGATTTTTGAGAGGTCGTCTAGGCTCTAGTCCATTCCCTCTCCCCCATGCTGAGACAGGACTAAGTATATGTAGACTATCCCTGACAGGTGTTTGTTTAACCCAGTGGTTCTCAACCAGGGATATCCATACCCCTGGGGTATGCAGAGGTCTTCCTGGGGGTACATCAACTCATCTGGATATTTGCATAGTTTTACAACAGGCTACATAAAAAGCACTAATGAAGTCGGTACAAACTAAAAATTTCATACAGAGAATGACTTGTTTATACTGTTCTATATACTATACACTGAAATGTAAGTACAATATTTATATTCCAACTGATTTATTTTATAATTATATGGTAAAAATGAGAAAGTAAGCAATTTTTCAGTAATGGTGTGTTGTGACAATTTTGTATTTTTATGTCTGATTTTGAAAGTAGCTTTTAAGGTGAAACTTGGGGGTCTATAAGACAAACCAGACCCCTGAAATGGGTATAGTAGCCTGGAAAGGTTGAGAGCCTGGGGGTTCCAGGGAGGATGGGGCTAGGCTGTTCTTGGTGGTGGCAGTTGACAGAACAAGGAGCAACGGTCTCAAGTTGCAGGGCGGGAGGTCTAGGTTGGACATCAGGAAAAAGTTTTTCACTAGGAGGGTGGTGAAACACTGGAATGGGTTACCTAGGGAGGTGGTGGAATCTCCATCCTTAGAGGTTTTTAAGCTGAGGCTTGACAAAGCCCTGGCTGGGATGATATAGCTGAGGTTAGTCCTGCTTTGAGCAGGGGTTTGGACTAGATGACCTCCTGAGGTCCCTTCCAACTCTAATATTCTATGATTCTATGATTCTTAAAAACCTCCAGTGACACAGATTTCACAACCTCCCTTGGAAGGCTATTCCAATACTATAGTTAGAAAGTTTTGCCTAATATCTAACATAAATCTCCCTTCCTGCAGATTATGCTGATTGCTTCTTGTCCTACCTTTAGTGCACATGGAGAACAATTGATCACTGTTCTTTTTCTTATACAACTCAACATATTTGAAGAATTAACAAGTCTTCAGCCTTCTTTTGTGAAGACTAAACATATCCCATTTTTAACCTTTCCACATAGATCATCTTGTCTAAACCTTTTATCATTTTTGTTGCTCTTCTCTGGACTCTTTCCAATTTATCCACATCTTTCTTAAAATGTGGTACCCAAAATTGAACAGAATATTCCAGATGAGGCCTCACTAGTGCTGAGTGCAGCAGAACAGTTACCTCCTGATCTTGCATTCAATATTCCTGTTAATACATCCCAGAATATTACCCTTTTTCTCAGCTACATCACATTGTTGACTCATATTCGGTTTCTGATCCAGTGGAATCCCAGATTCTTTCAGCAGTACTACAACCTATCCAGTTATTCCCCATTTTTTATTTGATATTTCCTTCCTAAGTGTAGTTACAGTGAATATCTGTGTTTCATCTTGTTGATTTCAGGCCAGTTCTCCAATCGATAAAGGCCCTTTTCAACTATAATCTTGTCCTCCAAAGGGTTTTTAACCCCACCCATCTTGGTGTCATTTTCAGATTTTATAAGCATACTGTCTACTCCATTAAAGAAGTCATAAATGAAACTATTGAATAGTACCAGATCCAGGATGGAGTCCTGCAGGACCTCACTAGATACATCAACCAGTTGGGCAGCAAACCATTGATAACTACTCTGAGTATCATCTTTGAATAATTATGCACCCACCTCATAGTAAATTCATCTATATCAGATTTTTCTAGTTTGCTTATTACAATGTCATGTGGGACTGTGTCAAAGTCCTACTAAAATCAAGATATATTCTATCTGCTCTCTACCCCATATCCAATAGGACAGTATCATTGCTAAAGAAGAAAATTATTTTAGTTTGGCATGATTTGTTCTTGACAAAGTGATGTTGACTATTATTTATCACCCTATTATCCTCTAAGTGCTTACAAATTGATTGTTTAATAATTTGTTCTAAAACAGGTAACACCATTTTGATATCTGGAAAGATACTGGAATTCCCCAAGTCCTCTTAGTTTCGCTTTTAAAAGATAAGTACTATGTTTGCTCTTTTCCAGTCCTTCAGGACCTCACTTATCTCCTATGAGTTCTTGAAGATAATAATTAATGGTTCCAATATTGCTTCAGCTATTTCCCCAAGTTTCCTGAGGTGAATTTTGTCATTTTAAGTATGAATTAATTCAGGAGTCCATTATCTTCTCTAGTTACCCTCTCAGATGCTTTCCACATGCTACCTAAAATATAAATAGTGATGATCACTAAAATAAAATATTCTAATTTGAGTTGCCCTGACCCAGTACAAAATATTTTATTTTGATTTTCCTGACAGAAAGTTGGAAAAAAATGGCAAAACTGAAATTTCCATATGGAAAATGTGGATTTTGTGGAAACTTGAGTTTTCTGTCAACTCTTTTGTTTTTGTTTTGTGATGGAGCATTCTAAGCAGCTTGAGTAATAACCTAAGGTAACTCCTCCTCCAGGGTAAAAATCCTCCCTCAGGATGGTAACACATTCTGGTGACCATGGCAATAATTGTTCTTAGCCCAAAGCAGAAATGTTACCTAAGTGCTTTGTCTACATATAAATAGTTTTAGATAAGGTGCCAGTACATAGTGCTCAGGAATATGTAGCAAGCTCTCTAGATTTTGTAGAATCAGTACAACTTCTGTTGTGCATTGGGACTTCCTGACTGCAATTCTTTATATCAGTTCTTATTATCGTGTCAGAACCATTTTTTCTAATTGATTTAATTCTTCATGTCTGACCTGAGGCACATCATATTAGCAATAAATTTGAGCAGCATTCCATTCCCTGCTACAGTACAAGCAGGGATACTTATGAAAAAGTGAAGCTTTTTCAGGGCCTCAGTGATAAACTATGAAGTATCCACAAATTTGGATAAAGAAAATATGGCAATCTGAGTGGCCATTGATAATGACTACTTCCTAATTTGCCAGAACTAGAGACTCATCTAGCTACTGTACCATATATTGGACACCTTATTGCAGCAGATGGCTTACCAGATCTGAAGTTTTGAGTAATGTTTAAGAGCCTGTTCTCAACATATGCAGGACATAGTGCTTTTTGAAACACTTAATTATCTCTCCAAGCTCTTGCCTGGCTTCTCTCAGGTCAATGAAACTCATATGAGATGATCCATTAAAGATGCTGGATTATGTTGGGATTTCCAACACCAAGACGCTTCAAACAGATCCAAGAGTTAGTCATACATAGGTACAGAACAAAAACCTTTGGAATAATGTTGTTATCAGCTCCAAAATTTATTCAAAGAATGGAAATGGAAATTAAAAATATTGCTTGAATGTATAATGTGTCTAGTGTTCATTGTATATTTTTCTGTCTGGTGCAGTATTACTACAAAAGACTGTGATCACTGAGACATTTGATTATGTAATCTTCAGCATATGCAGAAAGGGGGAGTTTCATCGGAACTGGAACAAGATTATTTCTTGTAACTGATATGTACCTCTGTAGATAGAGAGATACCCAAACAGACACTGCTATTCAAGCATTCCGAATGGTCATCAGTTCAGGATGGCCATACAGAGATGGAAAGGTGCCATTTATTATTCATGAATAGTGGGACATATATGAAAAGAACTGACAGTACAAAGGCTCTATAAAGGCTATGGGGTCACAATGAACAAAGAGGTGTCTGCTAATGCTAATACACACACACACACACACACACAAACCATATTGGTGCTGAAGAATGTGTACTAATGCCTGAGGTGACCTTTATTAACCAAACATGAGCAGTGACGTGAAGGACATCACAAGCCAGGGTCATATCTGCAATATATTTTTAGCCAGTGTGCAAGGAGAAGCACAGGTTACCTTATCAGCCATGGAGAAAGCTAGAAATGGATTTATGTACATGGGGAAATGAATTTTACCTTGCGATGGCTGATTACCATTTGTATAATTGGGAGTTAGATCCCTTACATGCAAGAGCAGAATCTTCTATCAGTGAGTGCTGAAACGCTCAGTTTGCCCAGCATGAAATTTCAGATACTCTCATTATAGTTAATGGTCCTGAGTTTTACTATTGGGAATTTGTGTGGTTTGCAGCAGTAGCTGAATAGAAAGATATCACATCACCATCCTCCCCACATCACAGCCAGTCTAATGGCAAAGCAGAAACAGGTGTAAAGATTGTCACAAAATTATTAAAAAGAATACTAAATAAAAACCCACAAATAGAGTTGCTGTACTGGAGAAATGCACTGACAGAAGACCTGGGTAGCAGCCCAGTACAGCATCTCATTTCTCACTTCACATGCATTGCATACAGCAAATGAACTTCTGAAGCCATCAGATGAGGGAAAGATGACAAGACAATGGCAACAACAAGCCCAATACAGCTATGCCAGAGATACTAAAGAGCTTCCTGAACTCCAGGTGAAACAGCCAGCCAGAATACTTAACCATTAAGATAAAATGTGATACAAGGACAACTGCAAAGTCATGAACATCATTTCCTAAGAACAACCAAAGAGCAACAGGAATTGGCAAAGCTGAAACAAGAAAATCTATCAGTCCAAAAATCTCTGGAGGGCAACTGATAAGAGAAGGAAGGAACTCCAAAAAGAACCCCATAAAGATCAGTAAAATTACCTTGTAACTTCAAAGACTACAGCTACTTGAAATTACTAAGTTTTTAGTAGAAGCTGAGACGTAAGTGTGTCCTACGTCTGTATATATGTAAATAGATATTCAGTAGGGTGCTCAAGGACATGCAGCTTAGTTTCATGGGTTTGCGGGCCTGATACAACTTGCTTCCATTGCACAGGTCCCCACATTAGCTTTTAACGTACACAATTTTGGAAGTACTTTTTCAAATTTTCAATATTAGACACTGAGTAAAATCCAGCCATTAGTGTCACAGTTCAGGGCAACTGTATCTGTATTTCCCCTCAGTGGTTCCACCTGGACAACCACTCTAAGGCCTCTGGCTTCCTTGGGTGTTGCCTCTCTTGGGTGGAGACCCGTGCCTCTCTCATTTCTGACCAGTATATCACCAGTTAGAATAGTTTCCTGCCTGCATTGTCTTTCAATTCAGAGTCTAATAACAGTTTCACTGCCCACAGTTAGGCTACCACATTACTCTTCCTATGCAAAGTTATTCTTAGGTTAAAAGCATTACAGAGAAGACATATTAAAACAATAAAAGAGCCTATCTGCATACTAATAAACAGATCAGAGCTCAGCCTGATGCCAACATAAGCTCTGGCAAGTGATTAATCCTTCAAACCCCACAAAGGAGTCTCTTCTATAGTCAGAAGTTCATAACAGCCTTAGCTGTTACGCACATCCATGATAAGTTTAGTCCATCCTTTATACGGTTCAGGCGTCTTTGGCCTATAGTTTTCAGGAGCAGGTAATCAGTAGATAATGAGTTTTTCTCCCATGGTGCAGCTTCAAAATGACTTACAAGTACCGCCTAGGAAACCCATTTCTCACAATGTCCCAAACAATTCCTTAAAGTTCCTAACATTTCCCTAAGTTTATATTAGTCAGTCTCTTAGAAAAGTTGTATACAATCCCACAGTAACACACAACCAATTGAATTTTAATACAGTGGGTCTCAAAGGTATTAAGTTAAACATTTATTTATTTATTTGAATTAAGTTTAATTAAATAAAGTTTGTCCAGGATATTGCAGGAAATTGCCCTCTATCACAGCTACTACTCATAGTCCCTTTTGAGTGAGGGGGAGTTCCTGCCACACAGGAGGTATATCTGTGGTGGTTCAGGGAGACTGATACAAAAGAATAGGGGTGTCTTACTGATGCTGTATGTTCTCCATGCCAAGCATCTGCCCAGTGGATTTAGGTGCTTGACAATATCACAAATCCAGCATAGTGTGGACTACGTTCTGAGGGGTCCTCTGTTTGGAAACAGGAATGTATCCTGAGCGTGATGGATCATGCTGCCCTGATTCAATGATGAAAAGGAACAACTAATGTATAAAACACAGGGCAGGTTCCATTTTTTTTCCCTTTGGTTTCATGAATCCTTCCTGAGCACTCTACTAAAATAAGCATTGAGTTTTAAAAAAGCCTAACAAAGCTTCACTATAACAAGTGCCAACAAAATACATCTGTGTTCTACTTCCCCTGGTGTCATTTACAGTGCACTGAGTGATGTTGCTTCTCACATTTTTACTCAATATTATTCCAGTGCCAAGCTGATCAAGGAAAACAAGTTCAAACAGATTATGCTGTTTGCAGTTTTTGCACCGTATTCATAAATCCGGGGTCTTTTATGGTTACTCATTAATTAAGAATCTGTTTATGCATCACTAGAAATCTGTGATACACCAAGGGTGCATACAAAAGCATCACTGAAGGCATAAATTGTTACTTAATGGTCTAATACATGTTCATTTAATTTTTTAATGGCTGAATATTATTGTCAGTTACCCTCAGATTGGTTAGCTGATGATAGCTCTGATGACTCTGGCATACAGTAACTTTTCTGCAATCTTTTATTACATCTTTAATTGTTTAGGCTTTCAGTAATAATAGCTACTTACGTAATATATGGCCTTTTTAGTACACAGGTCTTGCATATAAGGTGCCCGTTTTCCCTCTCTGTTCTCTCTTTAGAAGCTCATTAGAAAAATAGAGATGGCTGAACTGTTTGGAGGAGGTGTGTGTCTCACATTGTATTACCTATCCTACAGCTATTTTTTTCAGAACCAGGACCTTCCCTTTTGCTGTCCTAAACAAACCATGAAAGCCCTCCCTTTCCAGCCGTTTCACTAACTCTCCTTCCTGTGAAGCCACTCACATAAAGCAGTCATTGAACACTTTTCTGCCCTTTGAAACAGTGTGTTCTACTCCTATGGCAGAGCAAGCTCAGAAGGAACCATCAACTTCTCTCTGCTAAGTGGAACTGAGGACTTCAAATTTAGGTTAATATTGCAAAAATGGAAACAGTAAACACACAGCATGTTGCCTTCCTGCATACACTAGATAGTAACACATTTGTGTGTATTAACTCCTTGTGGTGTTATGGGGAGTGGTTAGCTTGAAATACGGCCATGCTAGAGAGAATTTACCAAAGGGGCAGACTCCTATAGCAATGGTCTTTAACACAGGGCTTTCAGCTACCACAGGTACCATAGCAGCATTACATTTCTCTACAAATCTCTAGTTCCCTGAAGAGGTGGAACTAGAGGAAAGCTATGTTAGGGAAACTAAAGAGCACTATGGCCACTGAATCAGCTGTGCTATAAGTGCTGGTTTGGAAGGATGGTAACTGGAGTGACAGGCATGTCATGTGAATTACCCAAGAGCTGTGAGATTGAAACCAGGGTTTATCAAAGATCTTTAACCTTATTTTTCATTGCTTGTATTTCCTCCAACAGTAGGAGACAATGTGATGAAAGCTTTGTGCAATTATTATAGGGTTGTTTTTTTTACTTTTATGTGTGTTTATTTCCTTGGAAAGGGAGCACATGACATACAAAATTCACTGTGGAACTGTTGCATGTCTCAGTTAAATTATGACTCAAGATTGTTGAATAACAGATTCAATTGGAATTTCTTAATCAAAGATAATCAGTCACAGATTAGTCAGGATTATACAGAAATAGCAGATACATTGCCACCCTTTGTGGTGGTAGTGATGATAAAGAGCTGGTTTCATTCCCTAATTAAACTCTGATAACGGTGTCATTATATAAGGTTTATAAACAAAGAAAAAAACTTTTGCAAAAAAACCCATGTCTTGATGTCATTTCTATACATTCTCAGTTTACCTGATTTATGTGTGAAGACATGATTATTATTGTCTAACAAGATAATATATTTCAGTGGATCTTTCTTCCTCCATAATTATTCTTTCCTACCTGCTGTAATAATTATTCCTCCAGTTTCCCGTGTGTGTGTGTGTGTGTGTGTGTGTAATATAATCTGGGAAACCTTTTTGAATCTGGAGTTCTATAGACATAAAGGCACCCAAGAGGATTAAATATAATTTAACACATAGAATTCCTGAATAGGGTTACTTATTGGTCAAGATCCAGAGTTCTGGGCCTTAGAATTCAACACACTCTGTTAATATCCTAAAGATTCTAAAGAATAATTAATATATAAATCAAATATAAAGAAAATAAAGGACTGAAAGGGTTAATATTTGCTAACAAATACTAACAGAGCATGCAAAAGTAGCACAAATTGCCTGAATTACAGCAAAACAACTTGCAGAACTCCCTGTCGTATGAAGTTATCAAGGCCAGGAACTTAGCATGTTCCAAACAAGGACTGGACATTATGTATAACAAGGATATCCAGAGTTATAACAGAAGTTTTTTTAAAAAGAGTTTTTGGAAGGAATACGAAACCTCGTGCTATTGGGCAGTAACCAACTTCTATCTAATGAAGAGTTAGACATTTTCATCATGGGAGGGGGTTTCTTCCAACTGCCCCATAATCAGCTGGTACTACTCATTATTGATGTCAGGACACTGAACTAATAGATGATCCACTGGTTTGTTCCAGTATGGCACTTCCAGTGTTCATAAGCAGCATTGAATTTAATGGAGTACATGTAAACATCTATTGTAATACTTATGGGCTAATAAAAGCTTACTTAGGAATCAGTAAAGCTACATAAAGGATAAGCTACATAAAAGTTACACCAAAGCATAATTAAAAAAAAAAAATCAAATCTAAAACATAAGAAGGAATTGCAGCTGGGAACCCAAACAAAGAAAAATATTTTAGAGAACTGTGAAAAAATTCGAGCCCAAAGCAAAACTAACTGTCAGGGATCTTTGTCCATTCTTTCTGAATACAAAGTTACTGGCAGTAATAAAATAGTTTTTGAAACTTATAAAGGGTTTTATTCCTCCATATGTAACTTTTTTGGTCCCACTTAAAAATTGTGCTGTGGCCTAATAGGTCTCAAATGCCCAGACCTTGAAGATATTTGTTTCTTAATTTCTCTTTGAAGTATTAGAGACGGTTGTTGATGGTGTATAATTTACTAATCCTTGCCTTGCCCTTATTCTGCACCAGGTCCCAGAACCCCTGGGTAGTGTTTCAGTCTGTTGAACAGGGCTTTGCATCACTGAATATGTGGCTAGGAACTCTGGAATTCAAATACTGAGTCTGCCATGAACTAATTGGACCTGATTTCCCAGTGTCTTGTTTCTTATGTAGCAAGTTATGCATTTGCAAAGCGGATGTAAAATACTACTGTTTATTTTATACCAACTTTGTATTCATTTTCTACATGTATAACGTGGGGCTTATGGCTGTGGAGGATCAAGAGCACTGTGTGGCCTTGAGCATATCACTTAAAGAATAATTTGAACCATAAATCTGCTTCAGTTTCCTTCACTGTGTAAAATAGGGATAATCTCTTATAGACTTTAAAGGAAGAAGGGACCATCATGGTCATCTAGTCTGAAGTCCTGCATATCACAGGCCACAGAATCTCACCCACCACATGCTGTAATAGGCCCATAACCCCTCCCCCAGGCTGCAGAGGAAGGTGAAAAAACCCCAAGGTCTCTGCCAGTCTGACCTGGGAGAAAATTCCTTCCTGACCCCAAACAGGTTGTACCCTGAGCATGTCCACAAGACCCACTAGCGAGACACCGGGGAAAGAATTATCTGTAGTAACTCAGAGTCCTTCCCATCTAGTGTCCCTTTTCTGGCCATTGGGGATATTTGCTAATAGCAGTTGCAGATGGGCCACATGCCATTGTAGGCAATCTCATTATATCATCCCCTCCATAAACTTACCAACCTCAGTCTTGAAGCCAATTAGGTTTTTGCTCCACTGCTCCCCTTGAAAGGCTGTTCCAGAACTTCACTCCTCTGATGGTTAGAAATCTTTCTCTAATTTCAAGGCTAAATATGTTGATGGTTAGTTTATAACCATTTGTTCTTGTGTCAACATTGGCACTTAACTTCTCTTCCTCCCTGGTATTTATCCCTCTGATGCATTTATAGACAGCAATCAGTCTTCTTTTGGTTAGTCTAAACAAGCCAAGCTCTTTGAGTCTTCTCTCATAAGGTAGATTTTCCATTCCTTTGATCATTTTAGTAGCCCTTCTCCGCACCTGTTCCAGTTTGAATTTATCTTTCTTAAACATGGAAGAACTGACTCACAGTGATGGTGGTGATTTAATTGTGTTTTTAAATATAAAACATTATATAAGTGGCAATTATTGCCTCATAACACCTTTTCATTTGATAGCTAACCAGGGATGTGGTAGTGTATTACAATGTGCAACAGAGTACAACTTTGATCAGTCATGCATGCTAAACATTCAATATATGACTAAACATGTTTTCTCTCAAACCACTGCTTCCATCATTATAATTAGAACTGGTCAAAAATTTTCTGATGGAACAGTTTGCTTCTTGAAAATGCTGATTCAACTAAGTCAAAATGTTTTATAGGAATATATAGAATTATGGAAATATTTTGTTTTGATAAGGTTGAAAAATTTCATTTTGACTTTTATAATTTGGGACAAAACCAAATATTGTTACAGTATCTCTGAATTTCCCAGGGTATGGAAGTTCCTTTTTTTCAGCTTTAATTCAAATATTACAGCATGGCACAAGACTAACAAATAGTGAAGCTAAGTTATGAAGGAGCGTAAGGTATTTCTAAATTTACTGGATTCTAAATCTAGGCAACATTGAGAACAAAGTATGGACTATTTTTTGTTGTTATGGATATTTTTTTCTACTCTTTTGCTATTAAATATGCATAAAACTCTTTAAAAATCATGATAATTCTTTCTATAACAGTTTGTCATTACCGGTTTTAAAAAGCTGTCTGCCTAACTAATTTTCCAATGTGGAATATGATATATGGAAGGAAAATTCCTGGCCTACTTACAGACCTGGAAACATCTCCAGTATCCATTTTTTTGTTACCTGAAGTTGCCAATCCAGATAGCTGTTTCTTTACAAAAATTTTATATTACTATAGGAGCTTGATATATTTGCTGAGAGTAAACATCTCAGCATCTATCTGTCCCAAGTGCAGCATTATAGATATATTGCTATTTTTCACTTCTGCATCATGCTGGCAAAATATTATCTGATAGGCATATTGAAAGCAGTATTATTCTGTTTCAGTAAAAGTTTGTGATCCTTCCACGTCCACCCCTTGATATCTTCATTGGAGATGCTCAAGATTGATTAACAAACGTATTTCTGAGCTGTGAGTTACTCATCAAATAAAAGGTATTTTACTTATTTTTTAATTTAATCATCTCTGATCAATCACCTGGCTGTCTTGGTGTGTGATTTATTTATTTATAACTTTTGATGTTTCCCCTTACTCTTCTACAACCATTGCATCTTTTCCAGTTTTAGGTTTTTATCATTTTGGGCTAGGAAGACAGACTGCTTAGATTCTCTTTGGGGTTGGGGCCATCTTTTCTTTAATTTGAAAAACTGTATTTTTGTATTTGTATTTTTGGCTCATTTAGTGAGCGCTGCATAATATTTTAGCCAACCTTTAGGGCTCAGAATATTGTTTTATTGTGGAAAAGTTTGAAATGTTACTAAGAGTGCTAGTAGTTACACAGGCATGCCTATTCTATCATTGTTATTAAGGTACCAAATACAGTAGGGACTTTTGTATAAAGTTGAATTCTCTACATACTTCATGGTACATTTTCAAGATATGATTTTTTTTTAATGCTTAGCAATAGTTAAATGGCAATTGATAGTTCAAAGTTTTTCATTGCAATAAACCTTGATAAAACCTCCTTTAATATGATGTAAAGAAACTACAGATAAAACACTGAAATCTGCAACAAATTCACATAAACCCATGCGGAAGAGAGGAACTCAGGAACCATGGAAACAAGGGATTTCATGGTCCCAAAGCTTTTGAAATTTTACTCTATCCAGTTGGATGACTAGTAATTGTATCTGCCTGTGTACTACCGTGTTGTTTAAAGTAGAAAAATAAAATGAATCACTTATGAAATATCTGGGAACTTATGTACAGGTTGGAAGAATAGTATTGTTACTGAGGCACAATAGTGGGACTGAGAAGATCTGAATTCAGTTCCCACGTCTGCCACACATTCCCTGTGCAACCTTGAGCAAGTCATTTAATCTCTTTGCCTTGGTTTATCAGTAAAATGAGTATTATACTTCGTTTCTCCTAGTTCATTTAGACTGTATGCACCTGTGGGCAGAGATTGTCTCTTACTATGTGTACATTGCCTAACACAGTGGTGTCCTGATCTTGGCTGGAGGCTCTGGTACCATAGTATAAAGAATAATGTATTTAATTAATTTAGAGTTTCTTCATTGTCATCCTCCTCCCTTGTGCATAAGCTTATAACAATAACTTTTCTACAAGAGTGGACTGTGAGGAAAATAGCAAGACTGGAATGTTTGGAAAGAAAAGACTCTTGTATTGAGTTATTTTGTAAAAAACAAAACAAAACAAAACAAAACAGGGCAATAAGTTTAAAGTCAGTGACTGAGGAAATAGCTGGCTCCACTCATTCAAACAATTGAACAGTGGTTATGAGTCCTTCTAATCATGTCCTGTTATTGGGTCCTTGGTTATTGACTGAATGAGACTGATACTAGACCGAGCCTCTGTAATATCTTATTGACAAGCAGACCAGTTTCAAGATAAACTCTTTGCTGTAAATAGTTCCTGTTCATAATCAATGAGGTAACAAGTGTACCTGCAGCCTGCAATTGCCCTCTCCTGTGCTCCTTTGTTCCTGCCTCAGTAGGAGGACTGCCAGTAAACTAAAGACTGCATGAAGAGTGTATAGGAAGTGTGGCATCGCTACGCTTCATAAAGAACTTACTCTATAGCCCATCTTCCTGTTTTTGGATCCCTTTTTAAATTTTTCTGATTGAACTTAAACACTATTAAACTAAACTATCAAACTATTACAAATACAATGGAATTAACTTGTCAGGTTGCCTGAAACACAACCCTGACATATCTTGCTCAGCGTTTTAGGGTGTTTCAGCAATCTGCCCAATAGCTGTATTGGAAATCCTCTTCAGGTAAATCCTTGTATGTAACAGTTCAGTTTTGTGGTCAATAACAGTGTCAGTCTATGAATATTTTTCAACTTGCTCTCTCTTCACTTGTCTTGGCCAAGTTGTCAGGTATCTTGAGCAGATTATTATGATTCCTTAGTAATATTTTGCCTTCATCTAAGATCACTGAGTATGAGAAAGGTGATCTTCTTTCATTCCGGTAACTTTGAATGGCCAGTGTTTATCCTGTCAAATTCTTACCATTTTTGTTAGTTTGTGCGGGTTTTTGAACTGTGGAAATGGTTTTACTCCTTTATTGTAATATTTTGTCTGATTGTACTTTCCCAGTCTTTTCCTTGCTATCACAGGCTCCTTAGCAATCCTGTACATATCCCTTCAGCTAATCCTCTGGTTTGAAGACATCTGGGACTAGATATCTCATGATGAAAATTTTATATTTTAGCAAAGTTCAGGAATTCCCTCTTGAACTGTGATCTGCTGTCAGTTATTACTGTTCTCGGAATTCCATGACATGCAAATACAGATTTAATATTTCTGACAACTGTTACTGCTGTGACATCTGTAGGCTAGGTTTGACATGAGTAAATATAAATGGTTAAGGTCTCATTTCCTAGGAGGCAGGATTAGAGCGGTAAATGGATCAGCAGGCTGGAAACAGAATGTCTGTACTAGCTAAGATAAGGAGGAACATGCGGGGAATCATTTACAATAGACATGATAAGCTTGGAACTCAAAATGAGGCAAAGAGTAAGTTGTGAACAGACAGTGTGTGACAGAGCATACTGTACAGGATTGGTTCCTACAAACTAACCAAACCAGCCTCAAAACTTATGATGCAGTGGATAATAAATGCAATGTAATGTGTAAATGTATATAAAGGAAGAGGTTTTCTGCACAACTTTGGGTGTGCGATATACCCGACACCCACTCCTATGCTTGAGTCTGATCAACTCAGCGTAGCTTTGCTGTATGACAAATAAAAATATCTGAGTGATGAAATCTTGAGTCAAACTGAGTTCTTGGGAAACTGAGTGGAAAAGAAGTTTCAGAGAGAATCCATCAGAATTCTCCAATGTGACTGCTTTTGGGAAATTAGTTAAGTGGTCCATTATAACCAAGGGCTCATGTCATCCCAAACTGAATATGTCAGCTCCAATTTTGTCCCATGGAACTGCAGATTATTCATGTGGTAACACTGGTTCTTTCTATTGGGATTCTCTGTACTTCTGAAATGTTCCACATCTGCTCACTATTTCTTTGATGTCACTATTCATCTATGGCCAGAATACAACTTCCCTAGCTCTCCTTTTTGATTGTCATTCTCAGATGCCTTTTGTATAGTCATTCAAATATTGTTCTCTCATCACTGTGGGAACCACAGTATGTGTTCTGTTCAGGAGTACTTCTGAGATCACTGAACCTTATATTTATAGTTTGAGTGTGCAGGTGGAGAGTGTTTTTGTTTTGTTTTGTTTTCTCCTTTAGTTATCTTTTTTGTCACTACTTGCAGCATTTCATCTTTAGCTATTTAGGTCCCCAGTTTCTCTCAGATGCCTGGAGATACAGCATGTAACAGTTTTATCATATTCACATTTGATTTCTGTTCCAGATCATCAGGCTGTGTATGGTCAGATGGAACATGTGCTCTTGAGAGTGAGTCTTCCATTACTAAGTCGCATTCAAGTTGGACCTCCAGAGTCATGTCGTATACTTCTGTATTTTCAAAAGTAGTTATTGTTCTTCCCCAAGTCTTTATCTGTGTATTGCAGTTAATGGTTTGTGATCAGTTTCTGCTTTGAAGCTATAGCCATAGAGAAAGTCATGAAATCTTTTACACCCATACACCAGACCTCATCTCTTTTTCAATCTGTGTGTGTACATCTTCTTTGGGGCTGTCATAGCCCTACTTGCATATGAGAGTGGCAAGCAATCAGGTCCATGATGTTGTAATAGTATTGCTCCCAGCCATCCTTTCAAGGTATTTGTGGATAGTTTGTCTTTCAATGGTCAAAATATTGCAGCAAGAAAGCTGATATCAGAAAGTGCCTTAAATCACTGAACTCTCTTTCATGCTCTGGCATCCAAACCCATTGGATGGAGGAGAAGCCTAAGATGAGTTGTACGGTTATGTATGAATTTGCTAACATAATTCAACATGCTGAGCAGCCTTTGGAATTCCCTGTTTATCTTAAAGTCTCAGCATGTTCAGTGTTGCTTGAATCTTTGATTCATCAAGCAAGATTTCCTTGGAGGTCAATCTCTCGCTCTCAGATATGTTATTTCTGTTGTTTGAAACTGATATTTGGCCTTGTTCAGTTAAAGGTTATTAGCTCCCTCAATTTCTAGTACTCTCCTCAGTCATTCCTGATAGTCAAAGGAAGTCCTGCACCAAATTATCATGTAATTAATTTGCACTTTAATACCTTCTAGACTTTTCAGCATCTGATTCATTTTGCAGTGAAATACTCTGGAGTCAAACATATTCCAAAAGGCAGTCTTGGAAGCAGTGTCTGCCAAATGGAGTGTTTGAAAGTGTAGATCTTGAAGCTCTGAGTGTCTATGGAGATCTGCCAAAACACTGCCAGTGCATCTAAATGGCTGAAGCATTTGGTTCATGCCATCTCAGAAAACAGTTCACTTGGGGAAAGTGGAAGTGTTCTCTTTTTTATGTTTTTGTTCAGCTCTTTAGGGTCATCAATGACAGCTGTAGTCATCCTCCTTTTCTTTTTCCTACGGTCACTAAGGAGTGAACCCAATCTGTTGGTTCTTCTACTCTCCAAATGATATCATTTGTCATGTTTTGCAGCTCTTCTTCTAGTCTCTTTCTTAAGACTTGTGGAACTTTTTGTGTAGCACAAGTTTTCCATCTTCTCTTAACCGTTTCTTATATATTATTGAGAGGAACCCATTTCCTGTGAATACACCCTCATATGATGCTATGAATACTTTTTGTATCTGGTTCTGTCTTGTTTTCTATCTGTCTATAGTAATACATCCGCTTAACAAGACCAAACACCTCGCACATGTATAGGCCCAAGATTGGTTGCTTGCTTCTGTGTACCACCAAAAACTTGTTTTATCATTTGCCCATTTCTATTTAGGGTCAGTGTACACTCTCCCTACAGTTTCATTGTTCTTCCAATATAGTCTTTCACAGACACTTTAGATTCTTCCACTTTTATGTGCTCCATATATCTCTTTATTCCAGTTTATATTGTTAGATTTACTTACTCCCCAATGTCTGTCTCGTACATCACATAAGTGCCATGTGTGCACACTTTAATTAGCCAATCTTCTGAGTTTTCAGCCTCCTCCATTAATATGCTTAAGAATAGCTCTTCTTCTTCACTTGGGGAATCCCTTTCTGCACTTAATATATGCACTTTACTGCTTTCTTTGCACATGTTAGCATAATGGTTGAGCTTTTTACAGTTTTTACACATTTACCTGAATGCTGGCTATTTCCTGTACACATGCTGGATGCCCCATCATTGGCATTGTTTCCAGCTTTCCTTGTTTCTGTCTTGCCAGTTTAATTTCTATGAACTTTTCCCTTGCAAGTTCAGCTGTAGTACTCACAGTTGTGCTCTCTGCCTTCTCTAAGATTTTTGTTTGTGTTTCTGTTTGTTCAGCTTCTTGGCATATACATAGTGCCATATCTAGTGTCAGATCCATCTCTCTTAGTGATCATTTGTGGACATTTAATTGTTATACCATAGCACAATCTTGTCTTATATGAGAGAATCCTTTAACATTTCATATTCACAGGACTGAATGTTTAGTTTTCAGTTTGTGACAAACTCCTCTGTTTCCCCTTCATTCCATGTTCTTATTCTGAACATAGATCTCTCATAGATAGCATTTTTTCGAGAGATGCAATGATCCTCAAAACATTTTCTTTTCTCCAAAGCTTTCCTCTCTTTCCCCACCACCATGGAACACATTATATACATCTAGTGCATCTGTGGCTGACACTGTTAAGAGCAGAGCAATCTTTTGTGCATCCTCCAGTTTATTTCCAACTATTGTACAGTTCAAATTGATGTTTGAACATTTTGCAGGCACAGTCAGCATTTTTCCCTGATTCTCAGAGCAAGGGTGTGGAGGGAGAAGGAATTTAGTAGGATGGGCTCTGTAGCAGCTGTTTCAATGTTACCGTTCTCACTGATTTTCAGCACGCTGTGCCTTCCATTCCCGGTACTGTGTCATATATCTTACAGATGAGCAGACCAGTCTCAAGATAAATCTTTTACTATGAACAGAAACAACGTGTAGCAAAGAGGTAACACATTTCTACTGCTCTTTGTAGCTGCAGCCCGTGACTGCCCTATCCTGAGCAACTTTGTTTCTGCTCCCATGAGGAAATGTACGAGGAAACCGAAGACTGCATGTACAGAGACCAAGCAATGTGACATTTCTTCATTTCCTGGTGGGCTCATTCTATACTGTAACCTCCTCTTTCAACTAGCAGAGGATTTGATCCTGCCCAATTGAACTCAATGGAAGTAGGAGCAGGACCTTGATCAGTCCTTTACCCAAATTCTGACCCTCTATTGAGAATCAAAATCTAAACCATTCCTTATTTGAAATGAATCACCTCCCTGCCCCTCCCCCCCCTGTATTTAGGGCTTGCTTATCCAGAAAAAAATCCCTGTAGCGATTTGGTCAGTCTGTAGTTTATCCCAGTCCTTGGTGCCTCTCTTATCTTCCTTGATATGTTGTGATATGTTGTCTCCTCTGACAGAAGGCCTATATGAGACAGTATGCCTATAGAGAAAGAGACCCATGGAGGCAGTAATGGAACCACATCATTCTGAACGGCTGTCTTTACTTGAGGTTTTTTGTTCAGAAATACAACTCGTTGGGGTTTTTCTTGCTATTTCCAATTTTGCCAAAATGTTTCAATTTTCCATCAAAATGAAATATTTCATTTTGGGTCAGTTCAACCTGAATTGGAATATATCACTTTTTGAACTGACATGATACAATTTGTTTTGTGTTAGTTCAAAGCATTAAATGGCATTTTTAATAATAATTGAGGATTGGCCCCAGCCCATAAAATCTAGTAATGACAAGGATTGGCTTTTAAAGAAGGAAAACAGATAGTTTTATCAATGAAATGAGATTGTATGAGCCAAAGGGAAAAAAAAATCAGCACAATCCAAAGTCGGTGGTAATCAATATTCACAAATACAGATGGACTTTTCTGTAGGGAACTGAAGCTCAGACAGTGTAATTTAAAATTTAATAGTTCAATTTCATCTTGCCATTTATTATTCTTTAAATTATAAAACAATGCACTGAAGAGTGTCATCATTTTTAATGTGCCCTTATTAATTTAAATTTAAATGAATATATATTTCAACTAAATTCTGGATAAAATAGTCTAGAAACAAATGGACAGATTCTGCTACTGAGTTCAAAGGGACTCTTCAGAATAAGGTGGTACTCCAGCATGAATAAGCATGTCAGAATTAGGTCCAAACTAGAAAAAGACATAAAAAAAATCCAATAGCTAGAAGTTGCAGCTAGCAAAATTCACTTTTGAAATAAGGCATATGCTTTTAACCATTAGGGTAAATAACCATTTAGCAGATTACCAAGGGATGTGGTAGATTGCATCACTTCGATGTCTTTAAAATAGGATTGGATAACTCTCTAAAAAATATGTTCTGGTTCCACAGCAGATTCTTGGGCTTGATGTCAGAGTTACTGGGTGAAATTTTGTGGCCTGTGTTATGCAGCAGGTTAGGCTAGATGACGATAATGGTCTTTTAAACCTATGAATTCATAAATGGGTCCTCTCTGTTCCTCATGAACCTATTTGCATGTATGTGGCTAGTCAGAATGGTGACTTAAGTCATACTGATGTTTTTACCTGTACTTCCTCTAAGCAAGTATATGGCATTATTTAAATACCACACCATTAAAAAGGAATGAACATTTTGAACATGGGAATAATATAATTAAAAGAATACACAGAAACAAATAAATATTAGCAAGGAAATTTAAAAAACAGGGCTATTAGGGAGCACAGATATAAAGCCAGATTATTACCTGATGTCTTAAAAAAAACAAGGAGAGAGCTATACCAAGGTGCCACAGCTGTACTCATTGCTGCTCAAGTAGTGTGATGCTGGGCCCAGTATTGCTGAATAGGTGAAGAGTAATTTGTAATGTGCTCCTTTAAAGATGAACTTCAGCATTCATGATCTATTTAGGGAATTTTATATTAGGGGTATATTTTCAAAGCCTTGTGAAGGGCTTTAGCCATGTGATTCCCTTTGATGTTAATGGGAGACAGGAAGCTAAATCTTAGCACCGTATTTTGGGAATTCATCCCTAACATTTATTTTTTAGTTATTTGGGCAAACTAGCCCCTGTATTAGAACTGGAGGCTGTGAGATGGTCTGAGAAGGGAAAAAGGTAACATTTTCCAAGTATACTATGAATTTTTTAAAATGTATTTAAGTAATTGATAAGCTAAGTAATTACCTACATAACTAAGTGATAAGTAATCAGTGTTGGTTTTCACTCTGTCTCAGTAATTTCATTCCTTTGGACTTTGTGGTGATTGATGTGACTTCTTGGAATATTCAACCACAGTTTTGGAAGGTCACATTGGTATACAGATTATAGTTTTTGCCTGTGTTTTTCCTTGTGTGTGTGTGTGTGTGTGTGAAAGAGAGAGAGAGAGAGAGAGAGAGAGAGAGAGAAAGAGAGAAAATAAATCTTCATTGAGGCCTGCTCCTTCCGTCCAAGTTGATGGTACAGTTCCCATTGACATCACTAGTTTGGGTTCTAAGGGCCTGATTCTGAGAAGTGCTGAACATTTGCATCTCCTGTTGAATGAACTCTGTGGGAAGCTCAAAACTTCTCAAGACAAGTCCTAAAGTTATACTAGCAGTAAATAAACTGTGTATTAAAAATAACCCAAGAAATGATTGTTGTTAAAAACAATATAATGTATTGAAATATCAGTGACTGCTTGATGAAGATGAGGATGGGAGAAACAAAGGTGACCCTAAGCCACAATTCAGTCCCAAGACCAGAGGCAGTCTCCAGGCCTAACCTGGCCCAAATTAGACCAGCTCAAGGACAGCTTTTAACGTGTTTAAGCTTGCAGTGGTGTTGAGGGGCTATTATACAGTTATGGATTGCTGAATTGCAACCCCCAAAACATCCATTCCTATGAAGAACTTAAGCTGAAGGGCCAGAAGAGGTTGACACAGAGCCACTCTGCTGGTCAGGATTTTCCCATATCAGGGAATTCTCAGCTTACAATTTAGGGCATTTTTAAGGTGCTGTAAGCAGCACAAAGGTTCATTAGTGGTGAGCCAAGATCTGGCCGAATAAATGCATAGTACTGTTTCCCTGTGAAGCAATTTGAACACTCTAAAATGTAAAATGCATAAAAAACTACACTAATTGATTGTGACTGGGGTATAAACACCTGTTGTAAGTTGGCTTTCAATTAAACCAATGACTCCAGAGCTGAAGCAAAAATGGAAAGTTAGAGTGAAAACTGTTTTGGACACCATTTTATATATCAAAGCAAAGGAGGGAATGTGTCTGAAAGGCATACGTTGAGAAAATGATTATGTAAGTAGATAGTAGTAGATTATGTAAGTAGTAGTAAGAAACAACGTGTGCAAAAACTTAATTCATGATCAAAGGTTAGGAAAGAATAAATATGCATAACGTAACATAATTCTTAGAAGTAGAAGAATATTATTCTATGCTTTCTGGCAAATTAGTCTGGATCAAAACTTTAGGGAGGGTGTTTTGTTTTGTTTTTCTCATTTGCTTATGGATACAATGCAGCATCCAAACATTTAAAATGGGATCAAGTGGTTTTCTGAAATATATTTGGCAAAGGTGTTCCTAGAGGAAAGTAGCTGGCAGTGGTGCCAACTCAGATATTTCTACAGGGAGAGGAAACTTCCAGTCCCCTCCCCCCCAATGGCAGGGACTCTGTTCTGGTCCCCATCCATGCTCCCCGCCTCCTGCAGAGAACCCTGGTCTCCCTCAGTCAGACAGTCTCCTCTCGCTCTCTTACTCATACAGTGCATAAGTGAGGGCTGTCAGGAGCCAAGTTCTCAGCAGACTCACCCTCATTCCACCATACAGGAACAGCCTCCAAGGGGACCAGTTCGCAGCACCTTTTCCCCAGCCAACTGTTCATTTGGGGGGAAACTCCTCTCAGATTTGGCCTGGCCATCCTGCGTGCCAGGTTGCAACCCCATTCACTGAAATTTGCTCCGGCCACCCCTCCTTCTATACAGAGGGACAGTTGGGTCATATTTCAGTGGCTTTGCAACCACACAATCAGACCGATGCCATGGAGTGATCCAGTGGCAGCCCTAGTGATTAAGTATGGGACCCCTGCTTAAAAGTGGCCGGGTCTTGTTCCCCTGGCTCTGTGGCCTATTGAAATTTCAGCAAGTGTAAAAAACTTGGGGGGATGGGTGTCATGTGCCCCTGACAGCCCTCCTTTCCCCTACCCCTTCCCAACTTTCAAATACAAGTCTGGAAGCCCCCATTCTGCTCTGAAGATGTCTACCCTGAAATCAGGGGATGTAATTGCAGTACATGTAGAGACACTCTACATACTCTAGATATAATCTAGCTATATTGGGTACTAATAAGAGTGAAAGTATGGCAGCATGGACAGTAATGGATTACTCTACTTAGGGTCTATGAAGTTTCTTTGGATTTATATTGATGTAAATAAGCACAGAATTTGGTCTTGTGTTTCTAATCAAGATAAGAAGTTTAGAATAATATAGAGTAGTATTTACTAAACTATGTGCATTATTTTGTAAAACAAATCCATCTTGACAAAGATATTTAGTTTCCCCAATTGAGGTCCTTGGAAGAATCAAAAAGCCATTTATTTTTAGTAAGGTGTGCCTTCAGTCAGATAATCATTTTATAGTCACTTGGGATAGACACTCCAACTCTTGTGTTGTCTGTGTTGGCTCAGGTCTGTTGTAAACTGCAGTGTCTGAAGTCAATGCTCCGCAAGAGACAGTTATGGCAACAGAGGATCTTTAAAGTGCAGGATCAATTCAATCATGCCCCTTACATCCAGCCAGACTTCTTACATGGGGTCATCTGTATCACCGTGAATTCTCTTACGCCTGCAGAATTCCTAACTTGTTTTCTGTGTATTGTGTACCACCAGAGCTGATGGAATGGGATCCAGGATGTGGCCCATGATGTGCTGTTTAAATATACAGCCTTGAATTTCCATGCTTCTCAAAACAAGCATAACTAAATTAAAGTTTCTGATGTTGACTCGAACATGCAAACGTGGGATTTTGACATCCTTTTTCAGTACTCACATTTAAAATTAGACTCTGTTTTTTGAGTATTTAGTTCATGTTTATTTCACATGCATTTATGGTAAATTATATTTGAAATAACATGTCACAACCACAGTATACTATCACAAATGAAGCATGTGTCGTTTTACCTTACTGAGAGTCTTGAAGCCAATTCATGCACATTTGAGTAGGTATCCCTAAAAGCTTCACAACTGAAGCTTCACAAAGCTAAGTACATCAGAACTTTGCTAATCCTCAATTCACTAAACTACACGCATTATAATCCACATTAAAACCTGGCCTTCTTTCCTCGCCTCTCAGCAAAGATTTAATAGCAAAGAGAAACTGTGTTTCAGTGAGATCATATGACTCTCCCTATGTTATTTTTACAAATATAGTAGTACTTAGAGACTAAATTGTCAAAATAAATGAAGAAATAACATTTTGCAAGGCATTCTCCTTGCTTTTCTGCTATGCCCACTTAAAAGTGAATATAGCTCTCTCACTTACAAATAAATCTCTGTGATCGCAAAAGAAAATATTGTGATTCCATTGTGCAGGGGTAGGAGCTAGACACAGTGGGAAAGCATAGGGGATATGCATCCACCTCATGGAGCTATCTGCTCCACATGACCTCACTATGTGGTGGTATGCCAGGATATCTACTGCCAAGTGGTGGATTCCCCACTCCTCTACTGTGCAGGGAGACTGCATATGGGCTGCCCACTGAAGCTACTCCAGCTACTGAATTGGAGCAGTCTTTGTGGAGCAAGATCCAGAGCTGATCACCAGCCACTGTGGGAGGAAGAAAGATTCCTCCTCCTGCTACTTCATGCATTTGTTGAACAACCAACCTGCCTGCTTAGGGCCATGTTGTAGACTGAGAATTTTCCCTCTAGGGACAAATCCTGGATCCTCTGAAGCCAACTAAATCTGAGTGACTTCACTGAAATAAAAATTGACCCTTTTTGGCTGATTAACAAAATTTAATTAATCCTCAGTCTATTTCCCTGTCATTGGTGTGAAATAGTTCTTGTCAGTTGTTGGCTGCATGTGTGTTCTCTCTGTGTGCTGCATCAGCTCTGCGCAGATAGCTGACACAGCAGACCCTGATCAAACTGTCAAAGAAGACTACAGATTCGGTTCAGTAGCGAAGTAACGCAGCCAGGTTTATTGGCAGTGGAGCATAATAATAGCATCCAGCAGATTCTATGGGGATAAGAAGACATGGACCCGGCTCAGTGAGTGGCAGGATTTTCTGCTTTCCCCTCTGCTTCCCCTCTAAGACACCCCCTCTGTGACCCCTCTTTTAAACATTGAACAGCAAGTTACATATTGCCCCTCTGACATGGTTAGTTACCACCCTTTACCTTATACATGTTAGTTCATTCAAAACATCTCTCTCCATCACCCTGTCATCTTGACCTTATCCTTACGAGGGGTCATTGTATCCCTGTATATTTTCAGGGAGTGTGTTTACACCATAACCTTGTATTGGGCTGTTCTGCTACTGTCCTTCTGGAATATGTTCACGTGAATACTTAGTGCCTAGGAGTGCTTGTGCTTTTGCAACATCAGCCCCATTCTTGCCAAGTTCTTGTATCTGATAGTGAACCTGCAAGTAGGCATCTGCTTTGTAAAAGTGTCTGACTTTTACTCTTAGCCTGACTTTTGCTAACTTTGCTTTATATTGTCAGGCCTGACTTTAGTTCAAGCCTTAGCAGCTTATACCAGGCCTTATTTCTCAGACTCTCTCTTTCTACTACACTACTGAGGTTCTATCAAATTTAGATTTTACCACAAGATTCTACTAGTTTTAGATGGGGCGTGTGAATGTGTGTGTGCTTTAATTCAAAGGGGAATGAATAAAAGATGTAAATTTAAGAAAACATTTTCACAGTTGGGCTTAAACTTTAACAGTAGCAACCTGCTGTGAAATTACTGCTGGTATGAATGGTAGGAAATAATGGCAAACACTACTATAACTTTTCTTAACCGAAGTAACCACCCCCTTTGTTCTTTACAAGAATCAGTTTATTTATAATACTTTAAACTGCAGATAGTCCACGTCTGTGGACAGTTGTATAAAGAAATGGACACAAGACTCTGACAAATCCACAAGCCTTCCATTGCTTTATTTTCTGTTTCTCTCCCCCCATGCAAACACAAAGATAAAAACAACACAGTTCTCACAATGTCTGCTGAGACTAATGAAAACTTAATTCACCTAATGTAGGTAGCTGGGTATCTCAGATTCCTGTGCACATTCCAACCTAAATACCTATTTTCATTTATAACAGTGGCTCAGATCAGCTCATTTATTCACAACTAACATTGCTGATACTAGGAGAAAAATCATTCTTTGCTCATGCAAGTATTCTCTGAAGCCTACACAGCCATAGACTGTTAATAATTGAAATGACAATTCTGAAAATAACTTATCTTATGTTAACACACCTTACATTTTGCTCTGTTGTAATTTTCTTTTTTTAGCCGAAGCTGGAAATACAAAGAAAGCCATAGTGGATCAGTGCAGAATGCAGGATTCATTAAAAGCCATTTGAACAGTTTGCAGAGGATGTGCTGTGGAACAAGCACACACAGAGTGAATGTTAATTAGGAAAGTGTGTCGACAGTGGAGGCGTGGGGGCACTTCAGAAGAAATTTTTCTTTGATTTTTTCCAACTATTCCTCCTGTTTGTAGGAACAGAGAAGTTGGCTAGAGTTAGTATCTGGGGAAGTTCCCTGTGTTTTTCAACACTTGTTAGAAATAGATTAGCACAAACCCTGGCCCTTGTTAAAGGGTGTAAGCTAAACTATCTTTTCATTAAGATAGCACCATGTGTGCTTCTGATTTTTGCGGCTTTCCTTATTGAATGTTTCTATTAGAATATATACCGACAGAGGGGAAATTAGTGTTTACTCTGCACTTTTGGTTTACTTTGTGCTACTGCTTGATATATTTGTACCATATTCAATGACAAAACTCTGGTCATCTTTCAGCCCACAGAAGCCCATGTAGGGCTGTTCAAATCTAGGAGAAAACCTGTTTTTTTTTTCAGGTTTTTGCAGCTTTTTGTTGCAGTCTCAGAACTAGAGCTAGGTGAACACTGCACAAATTAACCATAAATATAGGTCTGAATTTTTAAAAGAATTTGGTATGATTGTTTGTGCCCCTTCTGTGCTCACTTTCTACTAGTAGTTAAGTAAACAACTTTATTGGTTTAAATATTCACCAAAGGAATGAATTTAAGATTTATTCCAGAGTATTTGTGGACAGCAAATAATTCATAATCCTGAGTATTCTCATGAGAAAAGTGATTCTAAGAATAATGATAATCCAGTTGGAAATATACATACTTAATGAAGAGAGGAAGGATGGTCCTGTGGTTACAGTACTAACTTAGAACTTGGTAGACCCAGCTTCAATTCCCTGCCCAGTTAAAGACTTCTTTTGCTACTTTAGGCATATCATTTAGATTCTCTGCTCCCCATCTGTAAATTGGGAATAATCACACTTTCTTAGAGCACCGGGGAGATGTACAGATCAATATATTTATATGACTATGAGCCTGTAACAAAGCATAGCTTTTCCCCAGCTTGCAAAGGACTGACTGCCATGCCCACAGTCTCTTTTAGGTAGTTTTATTTCTCAAACATTGGGAAAGCAAACAAAAACTGTTCTTCAGATGACTCTAGGCTACAATACCCAGGAGATTTTTTCTTTTTTCCTTTTAGGCTGACCCAGCCCTTAAGGACTCCGGCATTCCTGCTTCTCTTGCTTTTTCCCCGAGAGACCGCATTTTCAAAACAGTTCCTGTCAGGTTCTCATTGCTTCCATTCCAAGGGGACTCTGGCAGGTCTGCTTGCTATCTCTGACTCACCAGGTCTCTCTCTTCCCCAGGCTGTGGTGCTCTCTTTTGAAGCCTAATTTGGGTCATCTGTTGAGGCACAGGTACACTGGTCCTGATGCCTCTTAAAGGGTCAATATCCTCCTGAGACAGAGGTTCTCAAATACTATGATAATGGAGGCTATACGTGTACTCAGTATATAGAATCATAGAAATGTAAGGCTGGAAGGACAGATCATGAAGAGTCACCAACTCCAGACCTCTATGTTAAGGCAAGACTAAGTAAACCTAGAGCTTCCATGTTTTTAAAAACCTCCAGTGACAGGGATTCCACAACCTCCCTGGGAACCCTATTCCAGAGTTTAACCATCATTAGAGTTAGAAAGTTTTTCCTAATATCTAACCTAAATCTCCCTTGCTGAAGATTAAGCCTATTACTTCTTGTCCTATCTTTAATGACATGATGAAAAATTGATCCCTGTCCTCTCTAACAGCCCTTAACATATTTAAAGACTGTTATCAAGTCCTCCCTCAGTCTTCTTTCCTCAAGACTAAACATGCCAAGTTTTTAAGCCTTTTTCCACATAGGTCAGGTTTCCTAAACTTTTTATCATTCTTGTTGCTCTCTTCTAGACTATCTCCAATTAATCCACATCTTTCTTAATGTGTGGCACCCAAAACTAGACACAGAACTCCAAATGAGGCTTCACTATTGCCGAGTGCAGCAAAACATTTACCACCCATGTTTTACATACAACACTCCTGTTAATACGCCCAGAATATTAACCTTTTTTTTCAGTTGTATCACTTGGTTGACACATATCCAATTTGTGGCCCACTATAACTCCTGGATCCTTCTCAGCAGTACTACCATCTACTCAATTATTCCCATTTTTCTGTTGTACATTTGATTTTTCCTTCCTATCTGTAACACTTTGCATTTGTCTTTATTGAATTTCATCTAATTGATTTCAAATCGATTCTCTCATTTGTTATGGCTATTTTGATTTCTAATCCTGTCATCCCAAGTGCTTGCAACCCTTCCCAACTCGATGTCATCTGTAAATTTTATAAGCACATGCTCCACTCCATTATCCAGAATATTAATGAAGATATTTAATAGTACCTGATCCAGGATGGAACTCTGCAGGAAGTCTCTATATACACCCTCCCATTTTGACAATAATACTCTTTCACTTGGTATTTCAACCAGATGTGCACTCACCTTATGATAATTTCATCTAGGCCACATTTTTCTAGTTTGCTTATGAGAATTTCATGTGGGACTGGGTCAAAAGCATTATCAAAATCAAGATATATCATGTCTACTGCTTTCCTCCTAGTCACTAGGTCAGTAACCCTGTTAAAGAAAGAAATTAGATTGGTTTAACATGATTTGTTTTTGATAAATCCATGCTGACTATTCTTTATTAACACTATTACCTCTAGGTGCTTACAAAGTGATTGTTTAATAATATTTTCCAGTATCTTTCCAGTTATTGAAATTAGGCAGACTGGTCTGTAATTCCACTGCTCCTCTTTTTTTCCCTTTTTTAAAGACAGGTACTATGTTTGCCCTTTTCCAGTTCACTTGGACCTCACCCGTCCTCCCTTATTTCTCAAAGATAATTGCTATTGACTCAAATTGCTTCAGCAAATTTCTTAAGTATTTTAGGATGAATTTCATCAGTCTGTGCCAACCTGTATATATCTAATTTTTCTAGTTATTCTTTAACCTCTTCTTTCTCTATTTGGCTTGTGGTTCTTGTCCTTTGTTGTTAATATTAATTGTGTTGAATATCTGGTCACCATTAACATTTTTACTGAAAACTGGAGTAAAATAGGCATTAGACAACTTAGCCATCTTTACGTTCTCATGTGTTAGCTCTTCTTCCCCACTGAGTAAAGGACTTATACTTTCCTTCTTCTTTGTCTTGCTCCTGGTGTATTTAAATAACCTATTCTTATTGTCTTTTATGTGTAACTCATTTTGTGCCATAGCCTTTCTGATTTTGTCCCTACATGCTTGTGCTATTCTTTGGTACTGCTCCTTAGCAATTTGTCCATATTCCACTTTTTGTAGGATTCCTTTTTCATTTTCAAGTCATTAAAGGGCTTCTGATGCACCCATATTGGCATCTTCCTATTCTTACTACCTTTCCTTTGCATCCGGATAATTTTGAGTTGTTCTCTTAATATTGTCTCCTTGAGAAATTGCCTGCCCCCCATAACTCTTTTTTCTCCTTAGATTTTTTCCCCATGGGATTGGTACATTGTGCCAGTTTGCTGTCTCAGTAAGAATCTAGTCTATTGCATATCACTCCATTATCAAGCCCTTAGTTAAATAAATTCCTTCTAACAGCAACTTTACTCTCTAAGGTCCATTCAACAATTATTCTATTGCATTTGATCTGTCAACAGCTCGGTGTGCTCTAACAAAGTCTCCAGTGATGCTGACAAAATGCAACACTCTTCTCTTTCAACAAGATTATCATCTGTAGATTAACTTCTTTTAACTGCCTGTGGAATGGTGGAAAGAAATGTTCTATTATGCAGCTCATTCAGATGGTTACTGTTTTTGCAGCTGGATTTGATACACAAACCAGTCCCTTAAACCTCTGTCCGTCATGTGGTGGGCTCAACTCAGCAGAAATGTATTGTTTCTGCAGTGATAGCTGTATTCTCTCATCTCCTAGTTTCCAGAAAGCCACTCATTTTCATTTATGTAGGCAGAACCACCGAATTACTATACCTACATTGTATGTGCTCTAAGGATTATCTAAATATGAATGTTAATCCAGAATAAGGATTTAAAGCAAATTAACTACTCCTGATTAATGCCATGTATGGATGCTCTTGTCCAGCTATTCCTGATAAACTCCCTATGTAGAGAAACCCCCTAATTAAAAGCACATCTCACTGTAGCATTCTAAAGCTACAACATTTTCATATAAATATAATTTAGTGGAAGAATGTCAATGGCAATATTAGTTTTTTTAACATTGCTATTCAACTATAATTAAGGTTACACAACTGAAGAGAGGCCAGTCAGATCAGATAAGAACTGACCTGAAACTTCTTCCAAAATTAAGACCAAAATATCAGAAAACTTAATAAGGTTGGAAGACTTTTTATTAAATTACTTTTTTTTTTAATACATTTCTTAACTTCATGGCTCCATCTAGGCAGAGGCAGAAATGCTGAAATGATGTAATATTTACATTACATATCAGAAATCAGGTAGCACTAGAAATCATTTGTGAAAGCCTGCTCTTTTAAGATTTTCATTCTATTTTTTGCAAGTTTCAAGAGACTCCGATAATGTCTGGATAAGCAAAACAGACTTTGGGGTTTTCCAAGTGAACTTCCAAACCCTTTGAAATTTGCTCATCACTAGCAATGGGTTGACTTCAAACATATGACCACCTATCTTCTGATCATTTTGGTTTTGGTTTAGTTAGGTAAATGCTGACTGCTTCCACCAAGTAAGATTGCAAAAACCAACTGGCTTACATTACATGTCTGACCTTCTGGGAAATGCAGTATTTTGCTAACCTAAAGTGGCTGTGTATCTAACACACTTCTATATGGTAGCACATCATGGGTGAGAGTGAGAAAGAACGGTCGATTTGGCACTTCCAGCTTGTCCTAATGGAATATCATGATGTTAAGGATAAGTTGTTTCCCATATTCAAGTCCTTTTCTTCCCCATCTCTTTAAATGTGTTCAAGTGTCTTGCATGTTGCTCTTCAACTGTTAAATGAAAAGCTTTGCAACAGGTACACAAAGCCCCCAGAACTAGGAAATTGTCATGTCATTCCACACATAGAAACGCTATTATTTTGTCCTATACCCTACAAAGTGTTCATGATTAAAAGAAGAAATCTCCTGATGGACTCTCAGCCCTAACTGGAATAACATGAAAATATTTTCGAAATATTCTATTTTAAAATATTTCTAAGACAGAGCTTGGATAGCTGAATAGACATTTTCCCTCTCTAAGTGTTATGGTTCTCTAGAGGAGGCATCTTCATTCAGGCTGACATACAATACACATTAGGGTTTCATAAAGCAAATTTGTGCCATGCTTTAGACTACTTTTGGTTTTAAGTACTGCCAGTAACTTTTCATCAATAAAACTACTTTATTTTATAAACAACCTCTGCAACATGTGCTTGGGAAAGAGACACGATACATATTGTCATAGTGCTGGACCTGTGGCATTCAGTTGGACCTAAGCAGTGGCTTGTTACTTCTAGGAGAGAGAATGAATGGAAAGCTGACACAGGATTATTGAATTATATGAATCTACTTTTTATTTACAAATGTATAATTATTGCAGATGTTTCTGAATAGAAATGAGTTTTAGCAGCAAGAGCAGCACAATTCAAGCTTGCAGAACTGGGAGAGCAGCCAAGAATTGTCTCACCAAAGTCCTCTTTAACAATCCTCTGCATGTCTTTCTTCCAGCAGAGTCCAGATGGTTTTTCCCTGCACAGCTTGTCTTGTAAAGGTCACTTTCTCTGTTTGGAAGCCTCTGACCCAAATTCAGTTCTAGTATAATTCCACTGGCCTTTGTGTTTAGCGCCTCCCCAAATATATATTATCCCTCCTTTTCCATTATTCTGTGCTTAGACATATGCTTCCAGAAATATTCTATTTAGGGAAATCATCCTGATGGGTCTGTGCAATAGGACTAGAGTTACTGAGGGATGCAAAGATTTTGATGTCACCTACTTTCTATTATTTCTAAAAGGACTCTTCATACAAAGTCAGTAGCCCCTCCTGTTCTCTCAAGTCTCTGCTTTGTAAGCCAAGTTTGTTTCTGAATGACATTCTAATAGTGTCGATGTCCCATTTTAAAAATATTTTGTTTACATTTCCAGGACCCTTTTATATATCTTATATTTTTGCCACTCCAGCTAAAAATAATAGAATAATGTTAAAGCACCACCCCTTGTGTTCACCTGAGCAAAGTGAGAGTAAAATTCTACTAAATCAAAATGCCTTTTGTGGTCAGTTTGTACAGATTTGTTCTCAATTTGTGAATGTCTACACAAGAGGCAATGCAGTGGAGAATCATGCTGTAAATGTGTATGCACATCAGTCAGTGGTAAAGGGAACCTGTTTAGATTCCCAGTCGCCAACAACACATTATATCAGTTATGGAAGTATTCATTATATAAAGCATTTAACTTTCAACAATTCAAATATTAAGTGTATTGGATTTTGGATGTTAATTGAATGGAAGAATGCACTATAAAACAATATTCAAAAAGGCAATATGAACTTCAAGTAACCAAAAAAGTACTTAAATGTGAACACGAAAATTGTGTCAGTCTTAACATGGCTAGGCCATGGATTAAAACGAACAAACAAACCACACACACATACACAAAAACATCCTCTAGAAATGTATACACATCCTTTAGGAAAGGCTACTGTGTATGGGTTTGGGCTAGAACTAGAGAGAAGTTATTTTCCCTCATAAATGGCACCCATTGCAAATAACCTATATTTTTGCCTCAATTAGGAACAAGAAAGCTATGAAGATTGGGAGAGCCATGGAATACACACAGTTGTCAAGCTATTGAGTAAAGAAACTTTTCTAATTTATTTAGGGATGAAAACTAACTGGTCAACTTTCTCATGGTACCAGTACTTTCAAGTTAGGCATTATGTTTCTCAAATTTATAGAAAAACTGTTTTATACAGAAAGCTAACATCAATAGAAGCACTGGCATTTCTGGACTGTTAGAAAACAACAACAAATATAACTAATTTATAACTATTATAAACATAAATATAGTTATAAAATATAAGTATTGTCTTTGCAGACAATTTTTCTACCCAAAAGAAGTCCACATGTGACACACCAAGAAAAGGACCTAAATAGATAAATTAAGGGTTGAGTTGGAAAAAATGACTAACAACCTCATTTATTTGATAAAATCAAATATGTTTCAGACAGTGTTTCAAAGTTACTTCAGACCAGTCAGGTTAAATATATAGATACAGATTGAATGGGGACTGATGTTGGAGAAATTGTGATGAAAGAGATTTCACACATTTATGGTGGACATGTTCAGTCATTAGAGTACTGAGATGCAATCTCTAACCAAATATCTCAAACTTTTGGATGTTTATTACCAAAAGATCCTTCCGTAATACTTCTGGGGCTTCCTAACAGAAACAGTCACACAAGAGGAAATGAAGAATTAATCTTTCATCTACTAGTAGCTGCTTGATTGCCTCTCATTGGAAAGAGAAAACTAGTCCAGCCAAAGAATAATGGTTCAAAATAATGGGAGGTGGTTGTTATGGAAAAAAATAATGCACCAATTATGTACCCAGAAATGTAGACAGATGACAAAAGCTATTTAGATGTGTGGTTACCTTTTATTCAATACTCAAAGTACACTCACCTGCAACAAAATCCCCAGCATACCTGTCCAATTTTCTGAATATTAACAATTGATAGACATTCCAGGTGTCCCTGTAGCCTGTTGAACATGTTTAATCAGAGTTTTCACTCAATTTAATACAATCACTAGAAATAATATGTTATAGGTGTTGTCATGATGCTCACTCTTTATTATGTTCAGACGCTATTAAATAGAGCGAGATCTATTCCTGAATAATGTCTCTTTAATCAAAAAACTCATATTTGAAATTATTATTTGCTTTGTTTCTTATATTTAGTGTCAAGAATTTGTAAACCTGTTAATACTTCATAAATAAATAGTATTTTTTTTTAAAAAAGGGTACTTAAATGATAATGGTTGGAGAGTAACTATCCAAAGAATAATTTTGTTAGTGGGTTATTGAAAAGTGTTTGGTGTTTTATATTCTTTTTTTTGTTTGTTTTGTTTCGATTCAGTACATATAATAAGTTTGCTGTCAGCAGGAAGTTTAGCATTTGTTTGCATTGATTCCACAAAAGGAAAAGTGCATTCTTCATCTTTATAGGCAATCATTTTTATGCTTCTGCAATTGATTGCCCAATTCTTCGGAGAAGTCAACAGCCTGGTATATGTTTTCACCAAGGCACGCTAGGATCGAATAAAACAATCCCCACTGGTATTAATGAGAATTACTTAACTCAGGAAAGAGAAACGAGTACCTGACAACCCTATACACATCTTTCTTTCCTCTTCTAGACACTGCAGGGAGCGCATTGAGCTGCACTAGTGTGATTGAGTCCCAGTCCTGACCAGTTCAAGTGATGAAATCAGGAGTCAAGCATAGAATTCAGTCAGTAGATACATAGGCTAAGGTTTCAAACGGTCTTACTAAAATTTGATACGTAATTTTAGACACAGGGCTTGATTTTTTCAAGAATCCACAACTCCAACTGAGGTAAATGAGAATTGTGAAAACTCAACACCTCTGAAAATCAAGTTGTGTGCCTCGGAATGGGCCTCTAAATTTAGTGGGCTCTTACAAAAACTTTGGAAACCACATTTGGTATGGTGCAGGCAGAATGTTGAGAATATACCTACTTTCAATAAAAGTTTAGATACATTTATTTTCCAGTGCTATGATCAGCCATGAGATTCTACTTGCAGGTTGTGCCCTTTTTTACTAATACTTTCCTGTTTACAATGGTCGTCATCAAAAGTGATGGTTCTACTTTTCCACAGTGCTTGCTGCAATATAACCCATCTTAACTGGCAGCAAGACACTTTCTATCATGTCAGATTTTGGTCCGTTTTTCAGGTATTTCAGTTCTGACGTATATTTTCCATATGCTGTGAGCGAGTATAAAAAGGAATCTCATGTCAGTGCTTCATTGGCAGTGAAGAGAGAGGATTTCTGCAGAAGAGGGAGGTCTTGTAGGATTATATCTGCTTTCTGACTAAAATATTATTGCTTGGCACCTGTGCTATAAGGCACATTTCCAACCAACCTCTCAATGGGAACAATGCCCATGTAGCAGATGGCAGGAGTGGAAGCATCCAAAGCACCATGTCCAAGCATCAAAAATGTGTATAGAAGGCAGGATTCCCAGTTTAGAAAATTCACATATCTTCAATTTTTGTGTCAATGGTTAAGTGGGTATGCCATCATTAATCTTACTCAAAATAGGATTAACTTTGAAAAGTAAAAATCACCTTCCTCAGCTGAATAAGGAGACATTTCCTGGCTTTGAAACTTTGTTTCATTGCATTCAGGATAACAAAAAAATGGGAGAGTTACATGGGAAATAGAAAACACTGAATTTGATGTCATATAATAGAAGTACAAAGGAAACTTAATATTTAGCCTACTAATTAACAATTCTGAATATTAAATTAAATAATAATAAACTCTTTATAAATCTAAATACCACATATTACTGAAATCTTGGTGAAAACATTGATTGAACATAACTTGGTTTTCTCTATAATTTACAATCGTGGTAGACTGATTTATCATTTAGGAATGTCCAAACTGTTTGTTTATGTGTCACATAGTTTATGAAAGTATTTTTTTTTTTTTTGGTTCATGTTCGTCCAGTATGTTCTTTCTGGAAGATTAAAGTGGGTTCCAATTTCACATTGCCCCATTTGTAATGTGAGCTATGTTGGTACAGTAAGTAGATTTAAGATTAGTTAACCTGGGAGTACAAATAGCACCCAATTTATTATGTTACTCTAAGGATCAGCAACATGGAAAACTAATTACTGTCTTGTTGGATGGGTGTGTACGGGGACACAGAAATTATAGGGTAAATTCCTGTATCCCACTATGGCTTCTTGGGCTCTAGTGGAACAAAGCAGCCTTAAACACAAATTCAAGGGCTGTTGTCGATGTAGATATGGTAGAGCCGCATAATGATTTCTATAACTCACAACTCTCAGTCCAAAGGGCGAGTCTAGAGGAAGGGAATGTGGCTGGAGAAGCCTTTGTTTCTGGCAATCCCTGGCTGCTTCAAGCTACAGTTAACCATTATGGGACTAACCTGGAGCCAAGTAAGGGTAGCTAAAGACAATTTGCACTCTCCCCTCCTGAGTTACACCAGACATACGCAGACTGGAGTTAAGATCTGACCTACTGTATGGTAGGATTCTAAGTCTTATTTGGGGTGCTTAAGAGCAGCTTCTTTTTCACTAAAACACAGCAGGATGTCATCTGTGACAAGAACAGTTTTATGTTCTTCATGATGGATGACTGAATCTCTGGAGATTTTCTGACAGTTCTTAAAAGTAATTCAGTGCATAGAGTAAACAGAAGAAGTGACAAAAGTATATCTTTGCTTTGTGCCAGACTTTAAAGAGGAGGTCCGTGACTGGGAATCAGTCAAATAGAGGACACACTTCTGTAGTTTGAGTGACAGAGAACACCAAAAATTATGATTCCAAAATGAAGTGTTTTTATAATTTGATAAATATTTTTCACATAAAAGGGTGTTCAGTGTGTAAAATAAAAATGGACATCCAGGCTATACCCCCAACCCACTTCCTCATGTAGCCCGCTATTAATATATGTATTGTTATTGATTGATATTGCAAGTGTTAAATACACGCATTTCATGTACTAGAACTCTACTGCCTTGATTTTATATGTCCTAAATCATGCAAGGTCTTACTGATTAGAGGGAAGGGGGTGGCAAGGGTGCAATGACATTCCAATATTTTAAAATGCTCAGTGGTGATAGTGGAAAATCAGAGAGATTCTTAAAATGTATGTTCTTCAGATACCATACACTTGAGATAGAAAATTCACACGCACACACACATCCTGTATGGACCCTAAAACAGGGTTGACTAGACTGGCTGCTGGACTAGAATCCTTGTGGAGAATTAGAAAAAAGTTTGATGGAGGTTATAAAAGGCTGTTGGAAATTGACATTTCTCCAGTAATCCATGTAGACCCATAGACCCCTCTCAAGCACCTCTCCGTCTTCATCTAGAGAGGCAGGCATCTTTTTATTTGTTTAATATGACAAATGATGTTTAAGATTTGCCAAATATTATGATTTGTGCTACTCCCTGAGATAAAACTAGATTGGTCAGTGTGAGTTAGTAATGGTGGGACTGGAGAGAAAGTTGGTTTGTTAAGACCCATGCCAGTATTTCATTGTCCAAATTAATGAACCAATATTGGTTAGTATATTCTACAGTCTTCTGGATTTTAATCTTTTATTCAGGAGTAACATTATAGTGGCTTCCAAAGAGGAACTCGGGAGTTTCCCTTGTGCAAGAGCGTGAGGAACTTTTTTATCATTTGAGCCATTAAAAGTTCCTGAAAAGACTTGCACAATTTGCTGCTAAAGCCATCCTAGCTTGGTGATTTGCCATTTGAAATGTCTCCTGTAGCATTTGGAACTTCAACTTTTGATCTCTGCTTTGCAATTTGTGCCTTTTTGTTCTTGGTATTCTGGGACATTTAGGTTCTTCAGAAAACAGTGTGGCTGATTCTTTCCCTTGCCAAACCTCTATGGAGGCACAGTGGAGGGGAGCTGGTACTGGGAGCTGCCTGTGATTCCCTGATTCTTGGTCACCTGATTCTAGTGCAAGTTACAGCTGCAAGAGGGCAGCAATAAAGTACACTGCCAGCTGGATATAGAAGAGCTCTATGCTGCCATAACCTCTCCCCTCCTTCCCTTTTCATCAGTGCAGGGAAAGACTCACCTCTATTAAGCTTTCTGCCAGTGGTGAGTTCTCCACTAGCTAACTACAGCTGTTGAATAGTATGAAGTGCCTGTAATACACTGGAAGATCTATATTGGGTACTTGCCTCCCTATCCATCTTCCTAAGTGGCTATGGTTACACCTGTTACCCTCCTGGTTATCCAGGAACTGACTTCTCAGAACTTAGATAATTATTTAACAAATTCTTTATTAGAGATGTGAGGCTGCGGACAGGCAGAGTCATGGTGGGGTAATCTGACCAGCGAAGAGCTTCAAAGAACTGGTAACAGTGGTTATAGAGTATTGGTAATAGTGACCATAACAATACAATTTAACATCCCTGGGGGGAGGGGAGGACACAGACAACAATGTGTTGGGGAAGAGTCAATATGGTTTTTGTACAGGGAAATCATGCCTCACCAATCCACTAGAATTTTTGAGGGGGTCAACAAGCATGTGGAGAAGGGCGATCCAATGGATATAGTGTACTTAAATTTTCACAGAGTCTTTGACAAGGTCCTTCACCAAAGGCTCTTAAACAAAGTAAGGTGTAATGGGATAAGAGGAAAGGTCCTCTCCTGGATCAGTAACTGGTTAAAAGATAGGAAACAAATGGTGAGAATAAATGGTCAATTTTCAGAATAGAGAGAGGTAAACAGTGGTGTCCCCCAGAGGTCTGTACTGGGACCTGTACTGTTCAACATATTCATAAATGATCTGGAAAAAAGGGTAAATGGCGAGGTGGCAAAATTTGTAGATGATACAAAACTACTCAAGATAGTTAAGTTCAAAGCAGACTGTGAAGAATTAGAAAGGGATTTCACAAAACTGGGAGACTGGTCAACAAAATGCCAGATGAAATTCAATGTTGATAAATGCAGAGTAATGCACACTGGAAAATAAAATCCCAACTATACATATAAAATGATGGAGTCTAAATTAGCTGTTACCATTCAAGAAAGAGATCTTGGAGTCATTGTGCATAGTTCTCTGAAAACATCCACTGCAGTTCAGCTGCAGTCAAAAAGCTAAAAGAATGTCAGGAATTATTAGAAAAGGGATAGATAATAAGACAGAAAATATCATATTGCCTCTTAATAAATCCATAATATGCCCACATCTTGAATACTGCATGCAGATCTGGTCGCCCCATCTCCAAAAAGATGTATTGGAATTAGAAAAGGTACAGAAAAGGGCAACAAAAATGATTAGGGGTATGGAACAACTTCTATATAAGGAGAGAATGATAAAACATGCACTTTTCAGGTTGGAAAAGAGACGATTAAAGGGGGATATGATAGAGGTCTATAAACTCATGGCTGGTGTGGAGGAAGTAAATAAGGAAGTGTTATTTATTCCTTCTTGTAACACAAGACCGTAACACAAGACCTGAAATTAATAGGCAGCAGGTCTAAAGCGAACAAAAGGAAGTATTTCTTCACACAATGCACATGAACCTGTGGAACTCCTTTCCAGAGAATGCTGTGAATTCCAAAATTATAATGGGGTTCAAAAAAGAAATAGGTAAGTTCATTGAGGATAGGTCCATCAGTGGTTATTAACCTTTCACATGAATCATAACCATAAGCAGTAGTCCCTTCTGTTCATGTGTAGATACACAAAGGTCACACAGCAGACACCTAAATTGGCAGTCCTAAGCAGCACTCACTCTGCTGGCCATATATTGTGAGCGCAGTCTACTATGTACTTCTGGAGTGGTAGTTCCCTAGAGTATTTTATTGCTGTTGCTTGTTCATAGAAATTTAAAAAGTAGATCTGTTTTTGCTTTTTTTAACTAATGTTTTTCTTCTGTTACAGTTGCAGGAAAGACAGTCAGGGTATTAGCAAGATGCCATATTTCTGCAAGCATACAGCTGGCTTTTCTTTCTGCATTTCTAAAATAGCTGTTGGTCATAGGAGAGGTGCTTGTGTCCTAGCCATCTTAATGTTATCAAGCTGCAGTTAAATGTATTTGCCTTAAATGTTTGTGTTCTTGGGAAAGAAACTAAAATCTCCTCAACAGAAACTGATTGTCAATGTTTCCCAAGATCATTTGCCCTGTTAAAAGGGCTATTTTGAAGCCAGATTCTGAGACCACTTCTATGCAAGTAGACTCCTCAGTTGAGCTAGCCCAAATGGAAGCAGTCACAGGATCTGCTTCTTGGTTTGTATCATATAGGTAGGTCAGTGGCTCTCAACCTTTCCAGACTACTGTACCCTTTTCAGCAGTCTGATCTGTCTCGCCTACCTCCAAGTTTCACTTCACTTAAAAACTACTTGCTTATAAAATCAGAAAAAAATACAAAAGTGTTTTAGCACACTATACTGAAAAATCGCTTACTTTCTCATTTTTGTGATAAATATAAAATAAATCAACTGGAATTTAAATATTGTATAGTATATAGAGCAGTAGAAACAAATCATTGTCTGTGTTAAATTTTAGTTTGTACTGACTTGTCTAATGCTTTTTATGTAGCCTGTTGTAAAACTGGGTAAATATCTAAATGAGTTGATGTAACCCCTGGAAGAACTCTGCGTAACCCCAGGAGTACATGTACTACTGGTTGAGAACTCCTGATATAGGTTATGGTCATTCTTCTGATGATTGCTTTTATCCATCTGGGAAGACTACCTCATTATCATTTATTTGAAAATACTCATGTATATTTGTTGATAAATTGAACAAACACTTCCTTCTTTCAAGATAGACTGCATCTGGGTATTTGATATTAAATTGCATGCTTTGAGTCAGGTACACACAGGTGCATGCTCTGAGATAAGTTATAATATTACAGCAGTGGCAAAACTGCAGCTCGGGAGCTCCATTTGGCTCTTATACAGTTAAAGTGTGGCTCACAGAGCCCCTTAAGGCCACCCCCCATTTTCCGCCTACAGGACTGGGGTGGGGAGTTCAGGGCTTCTGCTCAGCAGGGAGGGGGGTCTCAGGGTTTCATCCCTATGGGGCATGACTGCTGGGGCTCAGGGCTTTAGCCATATGGTGGGGTAGTGGGGTCAGTGGCTTCTGCCCCACAGGAAGCACCTGCCAGTGCTCAGGACTTCTGCCCGATGGGGCATGCCTGCCAGTGCTTCAGCCCTGCAGGAAGTGGGTTGTTGGGTTTCTGTCCTGTGGGACTCAGAACTTCAACAGGCAAAAGCGCTGAGTCCCACCACCACCCTGCCACAGCGCTGAAGCCCTGAGGCCTGGCAAGCATGCCCCAGCTCTTGAACTTCTGAAGACTGTTGAATGTGGTTCAGAGGGTCAGTAAGTTTGGCCACCCCTGTAATATTACATCTATTTAGGAATCTTGGTCAGGTGTAAGGAGCAATAGTTGGGAATATCGGGATTGTAAGAAAGAAAAATGTATGGAAAATGATTGATTAGGAAGGTTGAATGCATACAAAGGTATTTGTATATGTCCCATCCACCTCTCCCCTTACTTAGTACAGCTTATATAGAAAGCACAGTCAGGACAATCAAATGAAAGGTCATCATAAAGTTTTTACAGGAGATGTTCCTTATGAATTTATAATAATTTAAACTAACCACACACCAGATAACTAATAAGGAAAAATAATTATTTGAAGATCTTTGATTTAGAAAAAAGTATTGGTCTTTTAATGACTTACCAGCATTAGCTTAACATATACACAAATGTTTCTTAAGATTAAAGTTTTCTGCTTTTCAATCTTTACAAATTTCAGAACTTCTTTAGGGTTTTTGAACATAATATGTATTTTTTTTTAAAAAAGTTCTTCATGATTGTTGGGCATAAGGTAACACACATCTAAGACCTTGATCTCCAAGTACTCTTTTTTTTTTAAATGGATTGTATGCAGTTCTCTGCCTCGTGACAAGGGGAGAAAATTCCTGGAAATAAGACATTTTCCATTTGAGGGCCAAAATCTATCCTCCTTGCTCACATTGAGTCTTACCTTCATTCATAGCACTGTTGGTGAGATTGGCACCATGCTTCCAGTCCCTGTATTCTGGGTAGAAGGATCAGCAGGGTTGTGTAAAGAGGCTCTGAAAGCCAGGAGAAGATTACTCCAGAATAATAATAGAGACAGATAGCCACAGCCTGTGTTCTGAGAAACTCTCAAGCAAGCTCCAACATAGGAAGTGCATCAGAGAGGGATTCTGCAGCTCCAGGTCTGTTTAAGTTATGCTTTGGGCCATGCTGATCATTGAAATAGCCCAGAACTGGGAAAGTACAAAGTTGGATTAGAACTATTTATAATCGTCTGGGCTGCGAGTTCTTTACTGTGCTTTTTAGATGTGCACCACATAACCTCACCAACTGATTTCAGTGGAGAATGCTGATGGAGTAAGATGCTACTACGCGTGACTAACTGTGGCAAAATCTGGGATCAAGTAAGTCACTGTAACTTGTAAAATGTATTGCCTGTCTTGGAAAATGCTTTTCCTGAGAAAGATGGTGTTATCTGTGTTTTGCCAAAGGGTAAAATGAGGCATAGACAGATTACACTGCAAGTCAGCAGTGAATAAGGAATAGAGCCCAGGAGTTCTGACAACAAATCCTGTGTTCTGACTTTTGGTCAATCCTTCCTCCCCATATTTCCAGTGCATGCACTTTGTAAATGCAACCTGAGCCGCCTTGCAGGCCACTTAAATTCATGCTGATCTTATTTTACAAATAATTCAGTTTGATCTGTTTATCTAAATAATAAGCAGCACATTCTATATAGTCACATTTTATATATTTCTATTTAACAGCAGCAAAGCCCATCTCTTTTGTAGCCTTTTTACATTATCATCAAAGAATAAGCAGGTATTATGTTAAAGGATGTGTAATCTGTGGTACAATAGAATAATTTAAATCCAGTTGAAATAAATGGGACATAGATGTAGTAAACTACATATACTCTTATTTGTTCTTAATAAATTAACAAATTGTAATATGTTTAACATTTTATGTTTACTCCTGTATATTATCTGAATTATGAATAAAATTATCCTTGATCATAAAGTATTAAATATGTGCATATTCAACATTATTTTAATTTTAAAAAATGCAACCAATATGATTTAAAGCCATTTGAATAATAGAGTAATGCTTTGTCTAGAGAGAACCACTTACAATAGTTATTTACTTTTAGTAAAGTAAGTAGAATGAAAATTCCAAGCATTGTTTTGATAAATGTTTTGTAAAACCTGCTGATCCTGTTGCATATATGTGGTTAGAACATCTAGACACTGACTTTCTTTGACCATTATTTATAGCTGCAGCAAAAAGCAAATGATAAAAGCACTCAAGTACACAGAATGTTAAGTGTTTAAGACTGCAGTTTAAAATGAGATCTATGTACTCAGATGAGCAATATCCTATCGGGTGTTCATAGCAGGAGAACTACAATACCTCTAGAGCACAAATCCAACAACAACAAAAAGGCATAGAAACAAAACAGTAATTCAACATTTCATTTGAAAACCAAAAGGCAGAACTGGGTGCAAAGGGTGTTTCTTTTACTCCTGCTTTTTTTAGAAATAATAATAATAAATAATAATAATAAAACAATTAATGAAAAAATGCAGGCTAGTCCATCTGTAGCAATGTCCTTGTACATACAATTAAAGCTTAATGTAGAACATAAGAACAGCCATACTAGGTCAGACCAGTGGTCCATCTATCCCAGTATTCTGTCGTCCAACAGTGGCCAATGCCAGGTACTTCAGAGGGAATGAATAGAACAGGTAATCATCAAGTGATACATTGTGTTGGCCATTCCTAGCTTCTGGCAAATAGCAATCCATGCCTGTCCTGGCTAATAGCCATTGATGGACCTATCTATGAACTTATTTAGTTCTCTTTTTTAAACCTTTTATAGTTTTGGCCTTCACAACATCCTCTGGCAAGGAGTTCCACAGGTTGACTGTGTGTTGTGTGAAGAAATACTTCCTTTTGTTCGTTTTAAACCTGCTGCCTATTAATTTCATTTGGTGACCCCCTAGGTTTAGTCTTATTAGGAGTGCATAATACATAACAATGAACAAATTTGTTCATTAGTTCAAATTAGTTCATTAGTTCAAAGAACAACTGTTGAAATAATATGTATTGGGCTTTCATAAATTTTAAATGGGCTATGAAACATTAGAGAAAATGTAGTTTAGTAAAACATACAAAAGTTATGTACTAAAGAAATAATTTATATTTTAAGGAACATCCATTAGTTTGAGTTTTCATAATTTTCTGCTTAAAGAAAAATAAGCCCTTAAATTCAAGCATTTTAATTTTGCTTAGTAGTTCAACACTGCTGGTTTCACTGCAGGTGGCAGTCTCAAATCCCTTCCACTCCACTGTGTTGGCTGCTAGCACACAGCACACCATCATAAGCTGTGTTACTGATGTGTCTGATTTTAATGCTTTTCCAACTGATAGGATTATCAGTGATGATAGACGTGGGGGATAAAGGGCATAGATTGCATAGATGCTGGAAATAGAGGTCCTGGGGGTTGGTTTGCCATAGTTTCCATCATATACATTTACAGTTTAGTTCAAAAGCTTTCAGCACCCCCCAATAAAAAGTATTCCAGCAACTGTGTGAGATTTTTTTAATCTCTTTACCTACAAAATCAGGTACTCCAGACCTGCTACTTGCCATCATCTGGATGGGTTCACTACTCCAGTTTCCTTGGGAAAAGTAAAAGGAAGAAACACATGTTGGATAGAGAGGGTTGTTTGTAAAAGACCAAGTGGCTTGTTGTGGGTGTTTTACATTTCTCTGGCTTCGCTAGAGCAGGGATCAGTAATTAGCAGAATCTTTTTGACTGTCTAAGCTTTATTGTTAATATATATTTTAAAAAGTTCTTCTAATTGTGTCCCTATTTCACTGTAGAAACATTTTCAATAATTCTTTCTTTCTTCATTCAAATTGCAATCAGACTGTGGTTAACTGGGTTATTTCATTACAAACTCTGAGCAAGGGGGGAGATCGATGGTATAAATTGTGGGATGAGACATTAGGAAAAGCCACGTCACTGAGAACTCATTTAGAACACCTTGTAATTTCAGTCTGATTCTTTCCACACAGAAAGTGTTAAGCATTCAAAACTATGATGACTGCATGGGTACGAAACTATAAACTATTTGCCCCTCTGAAATAGAAATGTATGACTCAAACTATTCAGAAGAACAAATTGGTCCAATATGGACAATCTAGCGGAAGCATAATAATTAATTTTTTGAAGTATATGTTCATAGGCCTTTGTTAGTTAAAATAAACTGAGTATATGATCTCAGGTCCTGATCTGAATCCCATTGAAGTCCATGGAAGAACTTCAATGAGCAGATTTAGACCAGCCCTCAGTTCATATTTCTATGTCCAACCTGGTTGTCTTTTTCTACTTTGCAGCAACTTAAATGTAAAACTTACTGTGGATCATCTGTTTTATTATTAATAAATTTGATAGTGTTATTGTATATATATATCTCTTCATTCTTTTCCCCACTGTGATTATTTTTGGATATTCCTGACTGAGTTCTGATCAAAATTTGGTAGCGAGTATATCGGTTTAATAATTGTCAGATCTGTACACTGTAGGATGAATTTCAGAGTTCATTTTTGTCATCTTTAAACAGAGATGTCAAACAGCATTTGGCTAAGAGCATAGCTCACTGTTTGGCTGTAAAGAAGGCAAGATACAAAACCAAATTATTTTAATAGGGTGGTGCTCTCTTTTTCTATGGTCTAATTTGAACAAACTAAATTCTCATAGGATGATATCTGTTGCCATAAGTCAACCATATCAGCAGCATCACTATAGCAGTTCGGTTGACGGACCAGAAGATCAAATATTTGCGAACAGAAACTGAGAAAAAAAGCAATTTTTAAAATGTATTGAGATTTGTTTAAAATGCATAAATCAACAGCTAAGTGTGTGTGCAAATTTTAATACACTAATTAAGCCAGTAGTATTTACAAAATAGCTCAGCACCACTGGAGAATTCTCCCAGCCATCCTCTTCAGAGACTCATGAAATATCCAACCTCATGTCCCTAGAAACAGCTGGCAAAAGAGTGTTTTGCTGACTTTATGAACCAAAAATGAAAATCTTGGTAGGTATAGACTAAGATTAGTGTGGCATCTGATGAGAAATATGAGTTTAGACATGAATAGGATAGATTTGATTAATTTCTCATTCATAATAATTTTCTTTGTCCTTTTTAGATTTATGTTCAGAGCTTTTATTGTTTTATGTTCTATGTTTTGAGAGATGTATTTTCACAAGGTTCATAATAGAAGGAAATAACAGGTATGGGAGTGGATGTCACCTTTTTTTAGGACCCAAGTACCTTGAATTAAAAGAAATAAAAACAGTTTTCAGGGGACTTTAGCCTTCAGTTCTCTGTCCCCCTGCATTGGCCATCTTTTAATGCATTTTAATGAATAGTATTGATGTTGTGGGAAAATACCTGCTCTTGCTGCTGCATCATCTATTCCAGTTTGTGTGTATCAACAAGTATGTAATGTTGCTGTCCGGTGCCCATGGAGAGAATAAAGGACTTGCTACTATTATCAGTTGAAGGAGTTCTTCAGATTAGTCTCTTCAGTACTGGCAAAATCATATCCCTGTCCACTTCCACTGCTCTAAAAAATTCCATACAAATTTATGAGAAAGAAATCACATTTTCTGAGGACTTCTGTCAAAGCAGCCCCCAAAGTATGCATAGTAATAGCAAACTAGGGGCCACAGAACTCATTTGCTGGAAGAGGCTGTAATTTGCTGTGACACTGTGAGGATGGGATCTTGAAGAGGACCAAAATTACCTCACAATTGTTAGGCTTTATTTTTACCCCTGCGATGACAGGAGCAAGGTAAGCTCAGAAATAAAATATAACCCCTTTTTATTTTGTGTAAAGCAGAGAAAAAAAATGTAAGTTGTTAAAACAAGTGGAAAGAAAAATAAATAACCTTATATTAGAGCGGTGTCCAATCAATACATTTTAATCTGGAGCCATGTTTTGGATTCTCTCACATTCACAGTATTATGATGTTCAGATCTGAGGGCTGGGGTTCAGTCCATTCCAGAGACAAGGGACAGCTGTGAAAATATCACACAGATTCAGATTTAGAATCTGAATTTTCCTGCCTCCAACCCCTGCTAAGATTTAGAGGTATTTGGATCCAAAGGGAAATCTAATGATCCTATTATTTTATTGTACAGAGACTTGATTATCTGCAGCAATATTATGACTCTGTGCAGTGAGCAGGTCTGATTCAGTAGTGTTTTGGAATCAAGTATACAACTGCACATATACTTTTCAGACACATTATTCTGTCATTACTGGGGTTTTTTTGCTTTGCTTTGCTTTGCTTTGGTTTAAACCTGTGTGCTGCCTTGCCTGTCTTAAATTCCATCATACACTGACTCCTAGCCACCCTGCGTTTTTGCAAAGTCTGCAAAAATGATGGCACTCTGTATACTCACATTTTTATTTGATGACTAAGATGAAATGACAATTCTCCGGATCTGGGTGAATTTTTCCATTAGCTGGCAGCTCTGAAAAATCTGGGGAACAAAATTTGGTTTTGTGGATCCATATTTTGTTTGACCTGAAACGTATTTTTCTGGGCAGAGGTAGCCTCCCTTTTAACCTTTAGCCCAGGGCTAGGGCACTCACCCAGGAGGTGGAAAATCCAGTGTCATTGCTCCCATCCGCCTGATGTGGAGAACAGGTTTGAACTTGAGTATCCCACATTGCAAGAAAGTGTCCTAGCCCCTGGGCTACAGAGAAAGTCTCTCTTCTTCCTATTGAAGCTGTTCTACTGTGTATAAATACTTAAATGGTCATTGGAGTAGGGACTTGAACTTAGGTATCTTACATCCTATGTAAGTGCCTTAACCATCAGCCTGTAAAGTCATTTTCAGTCTCTTGTCTTGGCCCAATGCAGAACTGCAATGTATAGGGCCAGAGAGGGAGACTGACTGTAATTACACTAAAATTTCACCCAGCTGTGTGATGCACTCACATCAGATACATGGATTATTGATCAGATCATTTACCATTATAACTTGGTTTGAGAATTGTAATTTATGACCAGATTGTGAATCCCTGACCCTCATTGGTAAACAGCTGCTCACACAAGTGGTCCACTACTCATTGGTTTTGGACCTGATCCAGATCCCACTGAAATCTATGGGCTTTGGATCAGGCCTATGCCATGAAAGGGGTTCCCAGTCTAAAATGGATATGTCAGGAAATTCCATGATCTAAAGTCTTAGCTGTAAAATTGCATTAAAACAGTCTTTTTTTGTCTACCTGTGTTTTTGGTTTTAGCAGTGACTTTTTAAAGAGAGTAAAAAGAGAGTATTGTAATTGATCTTATTTGAACATGGGATGTATCACTGCAATAAAAACAATGAATGCATGCATCTGTATACTGTAGATGTGCAGAACACCTACAAAGAATGTATATATTTGAATTCTGCCTCTTGGTTACATGTTAAAAATTTAGTGAAGAATCACATGTACAACATAAGGCTTTCATCTCATTTCTTTTAACCTAGTTTTCTTTAAACATGTTGGTGCCATTTTTCCTCATTAAGGCATCCCTTGCAGGTATGACATCTTAAAAATAAAGTGATTTGAGACACTAAAGTTAATTAAAATCTGTTTTTTCTTAAAGCATAAAACCCACATTTTTCCATTCTTGCATAATTTATAAATGGCTAAACAGAATTTTACCAATCTTTCCAAAACTATTTGCCTTTGTTGTTTGTTTTTTGTTTGTTTTTTCCAAAATCACTTAAAGAGGGGCTTTTTTCAAATTGTCTCCTCAAATATAACTACATTTACTCTGACAACATACTCACTGAATTTGGTAAAATGAAAAAATAAATCTCAAATATTATAGTTCCAATGTGACAGTAGGATATATTTTACATTTCTCTACTTTATCAGCACCTATATGAGAACTAAAAAATCTCTGGAAGTTTAAATGTGATGTGGACTGAATGACAAATGAACTATTTGTAGCATTGATTATATTAGAATACATGCTGCAATGTCAGTAAGCAGTAGTGAGATACGTACAAGAAACACTTACAGTGCCTTATTTTATTTTTTCAGGAAGTTACAGTTGGTTTCACTCACTTATCCCAATAGATTACAGGTAAACTATCAGTTTGAAACTCTTGCCTTTTTATAAAGAGGTGTAAACAATCTAATGCTTTTATACATTTTTGTTAGTATTCATTTAACAGTCATACTTAATTATTTAAAATTAAAAAAACCCCACAGCACTAGAGCATTAATAACACTAAATAATACTTAACGCATACATAGATGAAAAAGCACCATTATATCTCTCACCAATCTGAACACCACTGCTCTATTTTTAGCGGTGAGGAGAAACTCACAGAAGCCTGAGGAAGAGGCAATGCTGTGGAAATATGCACAATTTCCTATGCATTCAACAGCCTGTGCCACGTGATCTGCTTATACCAGTCCATCTCCGCTGACTGATGTGGAAGGGATGTTCCCTAGTCTTGGTCTCACTCCTATCTGCTCCAATAGGTTTTCTAGTACCTTTTCGGACTTAAAGAATTGAATAGAGACTTACAACCTTTCTATAAAATTTTCAAACCAAGCTATAGAATTAGATTGCTGGGACATCATTCTCTAGTTTATCAGTGGGAAGGTTTGTAGATAAAATATTAAATTCATTTGGTTGTTAGGATAATTTCCAGAGAATCCTATGTTTCATCCTTGTAAAATTCTATAGGAGTTTTCCACAGATATTAAAATTTTGCCTGGTCCTTATACAGTGGTGAGACTGATTCCTGGTTTCTTCTTGCCAGGCCTTGTGTGCCTTCACAGGGCTAAGCACCATCCATGCCAAAGTTTCCATTCAGTTTACTTATGTGTGGTGATGTTGGATCTAATAAGCTTTAGGGATCATACCTCAGATAAATCAGTAAGTACATAGAAAGTATAGATTTATGGCTTTGTAGTTTCATTTAATTCAATGCTTGATATACGGTTGATATTCCATTATCTGAATGTCATGGGAGACAGTGAATAAGTCTGGATAACAAAGGTAATTTTCTCTGTTATTAATAGGTGTCAGGGCACATGATCCTGTTTTGCATACCCATATTTCCAGTAATTGGGGTTCAGATAATTGCATTGTACTGAGCATGGCATGAGTGTCCTTCAAATCTGTAGATTATAGCATGCAATGTAATTATAATACACAAATATATACTATAAAGTTCATTTCTTTTGACTAGTGTGATTGTTTTTACTGGATGTGACCCACCTAAAATCCTTCTAGACTCCTCTGCGAGTGACATATATTTCATAACATTTATTCACGTAATCAACATTAGTGAAAAACATTTTGGGTAAAATCCTGGCCTAACTGAAGTCGATGGGAAAGCTCCCATTGATTTTGATGGGGCCAGCATTTCATCCTTCAGTTCTCTGTCTTCCAGCCACCCTTCCAGTAATACTGACTACACACATTTAAAAAAAAAAAAAGCAGCATTTTCCCCAGTTTTTGCCAAGCATTTTTTTTTATGTTGCTTTGTTCAAACAGTAATGAGCCTAAGTTGTTTTCCTTTTTCTAGCTGGTGAATTAGCTTATATAAAATAAGAAACCCCTCTTCACCCAAATCTCTAGCAAATACTTTTTTCATATGAAAGAATATGGTTCACATTTTCTTCCCTGTTACTCTTGAGTTTTTCTCAAACTCAGAGAGGAAATCTGCTCTCACTATTTCTACTCCAAATTGAAGAAGGCAGTTCCAGAATCCCTAATCTTATGAAATTTCTAGCCTGATCTTGCAGGGTGGGCCAAGAGGTTGGGACTGATATTCCTTATAAGTATCCAAAATGAGTGTTTATTTGAAGCAAACATGAAACTTAAAGTCAAGCTCTGGACGTGTAAACCCAGACAAATAAAAAATAAAGGAAAACTATAACTTGGGAAATGTAACTGGTTAGTTTCACACATTTTTTAAATCATTAACAGAGCCTCATTTCTGCTAAGTCAGTCCCTCTGCTACCAACTTCAAGTTCAGAGCTATTGCCTGTAATCAGTCTTCAGCTGATCACATGTCAAATGAACCATTACAAATATTTTAATTTTTACTTCTTCTGACTTAATGCCTGGTGATGACCCAACCCAACCTCACTTTGCAAAGATTAATTAAATTGAAATGGATAGCAAACTTTGTTGCACAATTAGATTACATGATACTACAAAACGAATAAGGGTATTTTTTGTGGATAGTAAAACCATATATGGTATCATTTTCCTTGACTATCACGCTTGGATTGCCTTGAGAAGATTCACTGGTAGAAATTTGCCAGTGAATTTTAGTTTCCAGCCACTCTTCATATATATATATAAAAATAAATATATAGATATAGATATAAAATACAGAATTAGATTAATCTAATTAAAATACAGTAAAGCATAATTATGTCTTAACTGGAAATATATAAACAAAGGGAGTTATTGTAACTATTTGAAATAATTTGATACCCTACATTTCTATGGGAAAATGTTTACTCCATTTTCCCTCCTCCTCTGCATAACAAATAACTCATCCTACTACAGCCTGCTTAGACTTTAGTGGAACTACCCCTCAATGGAAATCTCTTAGTACCTAAAACATAAGAGACTAATGGGAGTTCGGCTACAATTGAATGGAAGGGGAAGAGTATGTATGATGAGAATCGGACAAAGTAATCCAAAAGCAAAAGTCTTTCACAAAGAGAGTTTTATCCGAACTATATTATTGGCTGTTTCTCAACCAAGAGTTTTGAAGGAACTTAAAAATAAAATTGAAAAACTGCTAACTGTGGTGTGTAACCTATCAGTTAAATAAGCTTCTGTACCAGATGACTGGAGAATAGCTAATGTGATGCCAATTTTTTAATAAAGGCTCCGGAGCTGATCCTGGCAACTATTGGCCAATAAGCCTAACTTCAATACCAGGAAAACTGGTTAAAACTATAGTGAAGAACAAAATGATCAGACATGTATTAGCCAACGCCATGTTCTGAGTACCCCTGAGCCTCTGACTGCCAGATGCTGGGACTGGATGACAGGGGTTTGACTATTCGAAAATTACCCTGTTCTGTTCATTCTCTCTGAAGCACCTGGCATTGGCCACTATTGGAAAAAGGGATACTGGGCTGGATGGATCACTGGTGTGACCCAGTGTGGCCATTCTTATGTTCTCCTCACTCCCACCAGATTCTAAACGGAGAAAAAAAAAAAAGAAAAAATACATAGACTGTGACCCAAAACTAGTCCTTTACATCTGAGTGTGATAGTTTGTCCTCTTCCAAATAACTCTTGATACTCAGCTTCACTTCCTCCCCACCTATCTAGTAGGTAGGGCTGATTGGCAAATGGTATTTTATCCTGAAGGAAATTCCAGCATTTTGAGAAAAATCAACCTGAAATGATATGAAAAATCAAAATTTCAAAATGTTTTGTGAAAGGGAAATTCTGAAATATTTTGATCCAGAAACCTCAGAATGACCTCATTGAAACATTTTATGAACAGTAAGCAGTGATTGTCTACAATTTGCTAACTGTGGGAAAACAGTCAACATTTTTGTATTCATTTCATTTAAGCTGCGGGACTCTAAATCATAGAGGTCAAAACAATTAATTTTTGGACTGATAAACTTAATGCATTTGATTTCTAATCTGCATTTTTGCAGAAAAAAATATTAACATTTGCTTTTCAAGAAGTATGTGAACTTCAAAATCTGCTTTCTGAGAGCATTTATGTTAGTAAAACTCTGATCAGTATATTTGCAGAAAATAAACACAAAACATGGCAGAAGTGGGTGAGTTTCAAATGAATATTCACACATGAGTTTGTCATATTTACCTAGTTCTACAGAGTATTCAGAAGCAGCTAATTATTTAATTTACTCTTCCAAATGCCACCCACCTGCTTCAACAAGTTGGGGAACTTAATTGGGCCAGTGGTGAAGGGGGATAGTCCCTGCAGTAAGGGAGAGATGCACACGCTCAGGGACACTACGTAGCTTCTCCCTTGAGAGTCTCTGGGACCTATTGGCCAGCTGGAGAGGAGGGGTGTTGATTGGCCAGCATTCCTAGCTCCTGGAATTTTAATCCAGTGTGGGGGCCATGTGTAGCCTCTGTCATCTCTGCTCCAGCAGCCCCACCCTACCCCCCTTCAAACTAGGAATGGGAACCTGGCCTGACAGATGATGTGGTTCTAGTCGATCGCCCGTTTGAGGGTCAGGAAAGAATTTTTTTCTCCCATGGGCCATTTGACAGAAGATAAGAGAATTTTTGTCTTCCTCACAGGACCTTCAAGCCACATCAGGTTAAGTAGGAATGTGGTTAGTACCTAAGTGAGTTACTGGGGTTGAGTTGTTTATTTGTCACAACTTGCCGCCGCTTTCCAGTGTGGCTGAGAGAATAAAAGGAATGGTTTCCCTAGGTAAAAGACTGGGATCTTGGTGATGGTCCGTAGGAGACATTGTCGCCTTCGCAGGCTGAGGTCAGACCTTGTGGCCCTTGTGGGCCAAAGTAACCACCTCTTCTGCATGCTCTGTCTCTTTCAAAGGTGGGAGGGTGCTACAACTCAAAGAAAGCTATGGCGGAAATTCATGGCGGAATAGGCTAAAGAAAGCCCACCCCAAACTATGAGTTATATTAGTAGTTCCCAACCATTTGGCTCAAGGGCCACAAATATAATTTTTACAACCCTGCCGGGCCACCAGTCTATCAACTCATAAAAAATGTACTGACGTATACACCATTAAAGGCTACAAATCACTACATATTTAAAGTAACATTTTGATGCTACAGTGCTCATTTTTACCTTCACTATTTCACACATACAATTTACTCACAGTATGTCGCACACTCACACACAAAGCACTAGTGTAGATGAGTGACTGTCACTACACACCAAAGCACATGACCTGGCAGCTAAATCATGGTGGGTGGCCTGCTAAGTGCAGGCCAAACCAGAAGGCACTGATTTTTAGAGTCCTGCCCCTCCTGAAGCATGGTGGATCCTGGCTATTCTGTCAGCAGCCCCGTCCCTTCCCACTGCAGCCGTATGGAAGCAGTTCAGCGACGAGGCTGCCTCCTCGCTGTTCTCCCATTCCCTTGGCTGCAGCAAGAAGCCTGCACTAGTCTTGTAGCTCTCTGGCAATGCGTTCCACCTGAGTCCCTAGGCAGTGCCTCCCTTCTGCAGCCAGGGGGACAGGAGATAAGTGCTCCCCTGCCTCTGGCTCCAGCAGGGACCCCAGTGCCTATGGACACAGGCGGAGAGCTTTGTCGTGCTCCCTGCTACCGCCAGGGGAAGAGGAGCACTGATCTCTTGTCCCCTTTGCTGCAGCAAGAAACCCCGTGACAACATGTTCTGCCTGGGTCCTTAGGCACCAGCTCCCTCTGCAGCCAGTTGGAGAGGAGCAATGGGCCACTTTGAAAGACCCCCGGGCCACGGGTTGGGAACCACTGGGTTATATGGTGAGGAGCCCTGTAACCTCTGCACTGATGGCAATTAAATCCTGGTATAGGAGTGTATGGGTGATGGGCAGGTAGCGGTTCTCCCCAGTGTTGCAGTTTAATAAAAGTTGTGGTCTGCCGCTAATTCTATGCACGTATCTGTCCTCCCTTTGCTGCTGTGTCTGCACCTAGAAGAAATTAGAAGCAAGGTTTACAACTTTTTTCTAGGAACCTGTACGTATTGTACCAACTATCTTTCCTTTCCTTTCCTTTCTCACAAAAATTGTTTGACACTGCCAGCTGATAAGCTCTGAAGAGAATTAAATGGGATATATTCTTCTTTCCCACACACACAGTGGATTTCTACTTTGCTTTCCCTACTTGCCTGCAATTAATGTTTATGCATTCAAATTTGCATACTCAGATATTACCTAAGGTGTCAATTGGAGATCTTTGCATGAGGGGGATAGCAGCTTATTGGTATCTAAATCATGAGGTTCTGAAAAAATATTTTTCCCAAAGCAGAGTATGATCTTTTTATTCCCCTTTGATTTCCTTCAGTGGATCCTCTCCCACTCATCCTTCCTCTAGTAGTTTGTTGTTTTCCTTGACAGCACAAAATAATACTAAATTTAGGCTAAAGAATGCTAAATTCAGGCTTCTTCTCTTCTAAGAGGAATTGTTCTCCGTATCTGCAAGGAAAACATGATATTAGCTAAACAAAGGATGTGGGAGGAGATTCTCATTTTTAAAGTTAATTACATCATCATCTTGAATGTGATGATGAGCCAATCTCAGGTGATGACATTGACTTTTCAAATACTTTGGAGGGAAGACAGTACATTTTCAGGACTTGTGGCTTTAATTGCTTTGATCTAAAAAAAACCTGACTAATTGTTCATGCTGAAATGCAAACACGAAAACAAATGCAGGAAGAAAAGAAAAATTACACCCCCCCCACATTAGTGAGAAATACAAACTTTAATGATTATATAATTTTAATGAACAGTATGTGCAAGGATAAATATGGCTTTTGAAAGCCTCCCACTGATTATTGTCATTGTATCTAGCAGAATGCAAGGATCTCACAGCATGATACCCTATTAGTTTAATAAATGTCAAGCATACACATAAGAATTGTCCATAAAGTGGTGAATCCAAATGTTTACCCCTTCAATCTGACTTCAGTAATTACCAGCCCTATGTATTATTTGGTTCCTCAAAACATGACACACAGATGATGAAGAATGAACAGAAGTTGCATTCCTTTGTCTTTTTCTTGTATTTATATATATAAAAAACAAAAATATTTCCATTTGTTTTATTATAACTCAATTGTGTATAGGTATATGTGGAACTGTGTTTTTTATAGATATGTGTATTCATATATAAACCATGTATGTATACAAAATTTTTCTCAGTTAGGTATTACAGTAGTTTCCAAGAATTACAAACACCATGGGAATGGAGGTTGTTTGTAACTCTAAAATGTTTGTAAGTCTGAACAAAACACAATGATGGTTCTTTGAAAATTTTACAACTGAATATTGACTTAATACAGCTTTGAAACTTTACTAAGCAGAGGAAAAATGCTGCTTTTAACTGTCTTTATTTAAATGAAACAAGCACAGAAAGAGTTTGTCAAATCTTTTTTTAAACTTTCCTGGGGTTTTTTTTAGTAGTTTAAATTTAACACAGGATTGTACTGTGTTTGCTTTTTTTTTATTTGGTCTCTGCTGCTGCCTGATTGTGTACTTTGGTTCCAAATGAGCTGTGTGATTGACTGGTGTTTGTAGCTCTGAGGTTCTACTGTATTGTAAACCATAGGCATATGTAAACTCCATCAATAATTGTATTCATGTCAGAAGATATATATCTTTACATGTATATCGACTATTGGCTTTTCCTCTAATGAAATTTGTAGATTTTCTTTCTAAATTCTCTTCCTCCAAGTCCACCCCAGGTAAAACAAATGATATATTTATCAAAAGGACTAGCAGTGGCAAATGCAGGCAGGTATGCATTTCTAACACAAGTCTGTGCATTTTGATTACCTTATTGAGGGGGGGAGAGGGAAGATACATAGCTCACATTCAAACTTACACCTCAAAAGGGTCAATTCTTGAAGGAAAGGCACCACTTCCATTCTTCAATTAATCTGTCTTTAAATTGGAATCATATAATCTACTCTTCTGTGGAACTAGTGGCATTTGAAGTGTTCTTAGCATAGTAAAAGTTCATTCAGTGGAGTAAATGGAAGGAAGTTCTTGGCATATTTCTTGCAGAATGACCTCACCACACAATAAGCAGTGGGAGCCATTGTCTGACTTGTTGGAAAAGATGTATGCCTCCTTTAAGGGCTAGAGGCAGGGATTGGCAGTCCAGGACAGCATGCGGACATTGACCCATCCCCACCCCAGGTGACTGGAAGAGAGGGGAGCTACGTAGGTCCATGTCAGTGCAGGAAAAGCCTTCATTTACCTGGAGCAGGCAGAGCAGCACCCACCCGCCCATACACGGAAGTGGTAAAATATCAAGTTTTGTAAGGATCTGCTGTGGGGATTGTGCTAGTTTCTCCTTTTTCAGGGGCCGGGAATTAATTTTTCCCTCAATACCACATTGACCAAGGCGAAGGGCGGGGGGGGGCACCTTCCCCATGGAAGTTTTCAGGGATGGGGCTTAGTCGGACAAACATGAAATGGGAATTAGTCTGTGATGCCACAACTCAATATGGAAACGAATGTGGCAGATGTCCAGTGCAGTCGTTCCACAGGAATAGGGATAGGGATAGGGATACAGTGATCAGATAAAATAGATTGGTAAAGGAATCAAAGGAGGTATTTTTAAAAGAGCAGAAATGGGGGTTTGGGGGCTCCTATGCCTGGTATGGCAGAAAGCTAACCTCTACTCTTCTTTATACCCCCCACTTAACTCTCATTCTGGTGGGGAGGATGGTGAGGTCCTCTCAGCGGGTGGCTGAGGACCAGGATGGGTAAGAAACAGGGCTGACCGAATCCCCGAGGTATATATTGAAATGATTATGGCATTACCTTCACTTTTCACTTTGGTCTGCCGGGTGGTCCCAGACATTTCAGAATAAAGTTGCAGCATAATTAACCACATCCAGAGTTTCCTGTCCTCCTTCCAGCTTAGCCGGACAACAGTTCTACTGAGGTGTATTATCTTGAATCAGCCTGAAACATAAGCCAAGTTCTGCACTTGTTACATGTCTCTCTTATTCCATATTCAATATATTTCATATCAAGATTGATTTTGAGAGGAAACCTGGGAGGAGGTGGGTTAGCTTAGGGGTGAAAGGTGTTCCTTAATCTCATCTTCAGAAGATGTTCTCGAAGGGTCTTCTGGCAGAAAATTAAGAATACACAAAAAAAGTTTTGTGTTGGGGGGAGGATCACCTTTCCATCTCTCTATTTTAATTTTTAAAACACTCAAGAAAAATGCTCTTTAGGATCCATAGATATAAGCAAACTCACTGTGTTAGTCTTCATATTTTTTTTCTTTGACCCCCTTATCTCTCTGATCCAGAGATGGCTGCAGTGGTTTGAATAAGTTAAACTGCTAGCTACAGATAATACTGAAAATACCACAAGAGATTGTGGTCTCATGAGATTTCCAGATACGAACCTGGTCCTCTCTTGTGCATAAAATTACTCGTATGAATATGGGTTGGCAGGATCAGGGCTTAATATTACAGAATCAAGCAGCTGGTATCAAAATGAAAGAGTCAGACTTTTGAATGCTTTCCAAAACTAAAGTGAACCTCATTTTTTTTTTACATTCATCCATGATAAATCTGACTTCAGGATTAACCTCAGTAAAGGGAAAAGAAATCTCACTTTGAAATATTATCTGTTTGTTTAATAATTACATTTTCACTCCTGTATTTAATGATAAGGGAGTTTGAATCTCCTGTCAGATCAGTGATATGATCTTTAATGTTCTTTGTTCTTCATTGTGATCCTCGGAGTAGTGAGTGATCTCAGGGTACAAAGTGACAGTAGATGTAGGTGCACTGTGTGAGTGGTAGCAAGTCTATGATATTTTAAAGCTTCTTTCCCAGAGTTCAGCAGACTGTTGAAGAGTTTCCTGCCTTTTGCCTCATTTTTTTTAACTGTAAAATATGTCCACTGAATCATCATTATTCATTTTAAAAATCTCTTGACAGGTTCCTTTATGGAATATTTTTTTAAGCTTTCAAGCAACTTATTTTTGGAATCTTGACAAATTCTGTGCAGTTGGCGTCATTAAAGTTGATTACTTATTTGTCTGTGGCTAGATTCAGAACAGCTCTGTGTTAGCAGGCATGCCCAGATCTTCACATGTGCCCAATGAGACAGTTCTGTAGCTGCTGGCAAAGCGCATCTGTGCTTACCTGATTGTGTCACCACCCATTCATAGATCCTCCTGTCCCTGACTGTTTCCACTGGATTATGTATGACAAGCAAGGAATGCCCTCCATCAAACTATGTCCAGCTGTGGGGTAGGAAGGAAGGTTTATCCATGTTTTTCTTGCCCCCGTGTGTGTGTGTGTTTATGTTTATGGTCTATCTGGATTTAATTCATGGTAGGCCTGGCTTACAGGAGTGATATTTAGGTGTTCAAACTCTTGGAGCCCAAGTATTGACTGAGCCTCTCCTTTCATAGGATCTCAAATGTAGAGAGAAAACTATAGGGATGTTGTACTTCCCTAGTCTTAGTGCAGTTCATTAAATCTTCCATATCTTCATAAAGATGTGGGTACTTATGTCCCAAATATATCACCTTCCTCAAGTTCTTTCATCCCAGATTGCACCAAATTCATCATATCACTTCTATCCTCGAATAATTCTAGCATCTCCCCATTTATTTCTGAATCCATTCCACAACTGCCTTACTTTGTTTTCAAAACCCTTTATAGACCTTGTCACAGTTCATCTAATGGTTCAATACTAGCATAAATAGATAGAACTGCATGAACTTTCTGTATGATAATACCGAGAAGCCTCTTATCCAAATGGTATGGGATTGAGCACAAGACAAATGAATGTTTTAATAATATAGCTCCTTGATTTTTCTCTTGTTTCCTCGACACATCCAGCACTGATTTCTTCTTTGCTCCTGCACACAATGTGGCCATTGCTGGGATGAGATTCTTCTCTCCATTTGATTACATCTATCTAATTTAATGTTGTCCACCTCATGTTTATCACATGGTATATGGATGTTTTACACATGGAATAGTCTTCCTGTATTTCTCAATCATAAACAGTCATTTCATAAAAATCAGATGTGAAGTAATTTCTCTCCTTGGATTGTATTTTAACTCAGTGTTTCTCAACCTTTTCTGGGTGGCAACCCCTATTCAAAGTCAAACATTTTCATGACCTGCCCCCTTACATTAGCATAAGAATAAAAAATAATGCTATGTAATACAACTACTACATTTAACCTCACAAACTTTGATTGTTTTGGCTGCCCTTAATTTACTCTGGAAACTTTATTTTCTTTCCCTTAGAATTGTAATACAATTTTCAATGCCTCACAACTCCCCAGTTGCTTTTCATGACCCTTTTGGAGATGGTGACTCACTCGATGGAAACACTCTCTTAACTCATCTCTCCCTATGCTGCTTTTTCAAAATGTTATCAGTCTCTTTAACTGTATCCTTGAACGTTAACAGTAACTCAAAATTATTTTCACTTTGAAACATCTGTGTATCGTATTCTGTTCAAAAGCCCACATCCTCATGAGTAAATGAGTGCTGCTTAAATGGTTTCAGTGCATCTGCACTGATAGACAGTAGCTGAAGATCTAGCCCAAAGAGTTTAATAAGTGAACCCTGTATTGAGTGGTATTTGAATTTCAAGATGTTTAACTGATTATGTAGAGAATGTGGGACATCCTCTTTTGCAAAGAAGAGTTGTCATTCAAAATCGTTTTATATTCTGTATTATTATTTAATATAATTAATTACAATGGTGACCTATGTTTACTGCTGAGACATTCAGAGTTGACAAGCTATAACAAATTAAATCAGGGAGATGGGTGGAGGGAGGAAGAATGCAAAAGATTCATGGATACACATTGCAGGTTGCTTCTTCACTGGAGTGTGAGACGTCAAAATTGTCTTAAAATGAATTAAAAATGTGCGTCACTCTAACTGTGTTCTTGCAATACCATAAAAGTTAATACGGCAGTCTAACTTTGTTGAGTACCGAGTGACAATAACATCTTCAACTTTTCTTTCCTTTCCCCCACTGTATTTTAGTTTTAATGACAATTCTTTCTCTTCTGCTTTCCTTTCTGCATTTGTTTCTGTCATGTAGCTGAAGGTGATGTCTCCCTTTAATTCTTTCCTAATTTTTTCTTAATTTCAAACTTTATCTCCTCTTTTCCCACCAATATCTTGTTTCATCAGTTTCCTCTGTGGCCACACTGAACAAATACTTTCCCTTTTCAAAAAGCAGTTCTCATTACCAACGTCTGACAATAAGTATGATTTGGGAGAAGGAGAAGGGAAGGTCATTCCACAGATGTCTTTTGTACTTCCCCAGAAGCATCTGGTCCTGGCCACAGTCAGGATATTGAACTAAATAAACCATTGATTTGGTTTGGTATGACAAGTGCTATGTCTTCACATAGCATCATCTAGCAGTGGCAAATTATTCTGATTTATTTGTCAGCCTGGCTCCTGTCAGTAGTTTAAGTTCAAAATGAGCCAAAATGATTCTGGTTGAGTGAAATGGACTTTTCTTGTTTAAGACAAGCTGAATTTGGTCCCTACCCTCTAAGATGATTATCTAACAATAGTTTGTTAGTGCTTTTTCTCTTTACATGTACTGATATGTAACAAAGTATAACATAGGCCCTTTGAGATTGTTGAAGGGGAAGCATCGTAAAGGCCCGTACCACTCTCACTGCTATAGTTTACCTATAAGAACACCTGTATGACAGTGAAGGATGGCACTGGGGAAAAATATCCAACAAACAAACAAATGATGATGATGATACACATCATATTAGTTACTGGTGCTAGCCAAAAGTGGGGAAAAAAGAAAAAAATGTCAATTTCCCTTAACATTTTAAAATTTTTTACCATTTGTATAAGGTATGTGTTTGGTTTTTGAGTTAGATACTAAATTTCCCTCCCTTTCTTTCTCCCTCCACAATTCAGTTGACTCATAATCAAACACAGCAATTCTCAATTTCCAGTATCTGTCTTTTTTTCTCTCTCACACAAAATCAAACCATTTCCCATTATAAATGACCAGTGCATTCATAAATTAAATGAAAAAAATAGGTAAATGACTTCGTTTTTTGGGGGTCTCATGGAAGAAATGGGTTTTTGGAAGAGAGAGAAATAAGCAGACAGTAGTGGCTTTGCAAATCAGCTCTGCAGGGACTGGTTATATTTCTGTACTTATACCTTCATAAAGCAAATAACTGGTTGTAAAAGTAAAAAATAAAAGTTTTGAGAACTCTGCTGCTTTGATTAATATGGGCAGACTAATTCAATAAAAGCATTATACTTAAGTGCTCAATCAGGTGACTAGTACTAGAATAACATTGTTTTTGAAATGACAGAACTAGCCTTTGTTTATTTGTTTGCCGCCATTTTATAGTACTCAAGCTGATTGAGCATCCAGAACCTATTTCAGAATTACTCCATTAATACATCTTTCTACCCCCAAATCAGTGAATGGCATAACAAATTTAACTCTGCCCAATCCTCAGCTGATATAAATTAGCATAGAACTAAACCCAATACGTTGTAAATGATGGTTTGGGTCAATCAAGGAATCAAATGGGCATGATTTTTTATTTGCAACATTTTTTTCTGTGGGTTATATTAAATGGAACATAAAATGGAAATACTTAATTATGCATATACCAAACTTCAAACCAGTTAGCCTTTTTTTTAATAAAAGACTCTGATATCATTTAGTACCAATAACATTAACTAAAAATAAAAAATAAATACCTTAGTCTTCAAAAGGCACAAACTATCACAGTAAAGGGAATCCTAATTAAAGGAAGAGACAAAGCTAATGACAAAAACAAAAAACTCCACACCTTATAGAGTAGCACAGCAAAGACAGCTATGTTGTAACATAGCTCTATATGGTGCCCTGTGCTACTGACTAAGCATTCACCTAGAATTTGAATCATATTAAGATTTCATCTAAATTAAATTAAGATGGAAGTATTAAAATATTTTCAAATGAAAGACAGGAACAATTGAAAACCTTCCTAAAACAAGGATGTTAATTTGCCTTTTCTTGTTCTGTTTTGCATATTGTAGCTAATCCTCTGTACGTATATGGAATTTTTTTAAATACATGCCATTTTGAGAAATACAATTCCTAGAGAAAGATTAAGCTATTGGTTTAAGTTGAAGTTTAGTGAAAGACAAGAGGGCATGGAATCACCATCTCTTTTCACCATGTTCTTAAATTGGACGTTGAGGAGAATGCTGGACAAGTTGGAGGGTGTGACATAGGGAGATACAAAGTGAAGCTCTTGAATTTATGGAGATGATATTGTATAACTGGCAGACACGTTTGAATTTATGATGATACTCTTCACTACCTTGGAAAACTGGTGTAGTTGACTTGGACTTCCAAAAAAATGTTAAATGAAGAAGAGGTCATATCTTGGAAGGACAATAGACAAAGTGTTGAAAGTCAAGAACAGTGAAGTCATAGAATAGATAGTTGGGCAGAGATGGGCAGAGAGAGATAAAGAGGTACATTGGGGTGTTGTCCCTCCTTTTGATAGTTTCAGTCCCCCTCTTGAAAAATATTTCCATCTGGGTATCAGGAGACAAAAAGTGTACAGGAAAGTATGTTCCCTGAAGTTTTTTTTTTACCTATCTGAGCTTCCTTTTTTCCCTTTCCTGATTGACACCTCTGTTTACTGCTTAAATTCACATGAAGCAGAGCACACATTCCTTTGTTAAAGACAGACCTGTTTGCCAACCTCAGTTTGGAACATGTGTTAATAACACCTTTCAGTGGACTCCTATAGTTTCATACACTATGTTGCCACACATATTTTATCAGGACAATAATGACCAGCAAATTATAAATTTTCAAGTGATATCTTACAAGGAATACTTTGTACAATGATTATTACAATAGTGTGTAGGGTGTGAATACAGGGGTACATTCTGTCACAGAAATATGCTTTAGGTACAAGTACTGTGCAGAAATTGATGAAATTTTGGACGGATAAAAACACTGTTTGGTACTAAAGTGAGAAATTATCAGACAAATGTACTAACAGTATTACTGCATGATCTGGAAACAGTTACATTAAATGAAAGACATCAGAAGGCTTGGAGCAGTAAAGGTGAGAATTCTTCAAAAGATGGCAGGTGTAAAGTGGAATAATATTAAGACAAATGGATATGTTAGAAGGAGAGAAGCGGCTGGCTACAACTGAAAAGATAATGAAGGTAGTGACACTGCAGAAAAAAAACAGATGATAGGATGCCAACACAATGCAAATGCAGCCAAGGTCAGTCTGACTTAGAGACTGACCACCAGCTAAATGGCAGGGCATCTTATGCAGAGGTATGATTATTCTGGGCTTAATGGAGGAAGAAGCCATGGACAGGAACAAATGGTGATGCTGTACTACACTGTCTGTCTGCAAAGATGCTGTAGGATGAAAAGAAGAAGAGGAGAAAGAAAATAGAATTTCACTCCATTGTTTTTTATTTTTACAGAGCAGCAAAACTTTCCTCTGACAGACTATCCAGCATTCAGAAAAGCACAAAAGGATATGGTCAATTTGGCAAATTATTTTTTTTTTTTTGTAAATGAAAGTATAAGGGTAATTTGTTTGCTCAAAGAGCAGTCTTGAAGCTTTAACTAGAAGCAAGATGTGCCTATATATATTTCATGGCACTGGGCAAATTTTGGTACTGGGCATATATATTAACTTGAAACCAAGGGAATTTTTTAATCTTTCTTTTATTTATTTATTTGTGTGTTTGTTTTTTTATTTGCCACTTTGTTAGATTAATTTATAGGAGATGAAGCTCAAATTGAGGAGAATTCTGACAGAATTATTAACTTCTGCAAACATTTGCCAAATCCTCATTCGTTTAGGTGCCTAACTCCCACTGATTGGTTGTTTATAGCAGCATTTTATTAACTTTTGAAAACCAAGGAAATCCTTCAGGAAAAATGAAATCAATCATCCACCCTTCATCCTCACCATCTGTTTTGAAAGACCTACTCAAAATGAGGAATTACTCAGAGTAGATTGTGTATATCTTTGTGACAAGATTCTTCCTTTCCTTTCTTCCATGTTTTGATAAGCAGTGAAATAATTAGCAATGTTTATATTTAAAGTATACTCATTAGATTCTGAGCTGCCACCCACTGAAATGAATGTGGCAAGTCATACATCTTGTAGCTATTGTGAACTCTGGCAAACATTGCTGTGTCAGTTAAACTCTGGTCAGATTTTAATGTTTCTTTGCCTCTCTAGTAGATATAAAAGCCTTTTAAAATAAAATATGACATTTAAGAGATCTGTCCACACACACGCAGAGCACCAAACAGTCTTTCACACCTGTGAGTAGGGGTCCACCACACATTTTGAGAAACACTGGTTTTGAAAACTTACCACATGACAACTCTATACTCAACCAAGGGGTATGGTGAATTCTCCATCACCTGAAGTCTTTAAAATAAAATGGGATGTTTTTCTAAAAAATTATTCTCTAGCTCACCCACAAGTTAGGGACTAGATGCATGTATTGCAAGTCTATGGCCTGTGTCATGTGGAAGCTCACACTAGATGACCATAATGGTGCCATCTGGCCTTAAAAATCTATAAATTCTATTAAATGTCTCAAGAAAATGTTTGAAGAGATGAGATTTTTTTCATTAACATTTCTGTTTGTTTCATTAGAATATTTGTTGCCAAGTTTTTTTAAAAAAATTCTGCCCATTCTCTACCACATATTGCATACTATTTTTTTCTCTCCTCCTCTGTCCCCTTTTTTTAATAGTATCTTTGAAGTACTGCAATATATAAAAGTTAAACACTGCAATGGATTTTTAAACCTAAGCTTTTATCTATGTATATTAGTTGATTTACTCTGAAACACTTATCCCTGTCTCTAGCAGCTCTTAGATAAATGATAATATTCATATAAGATAAACAGTGTTCGAGTGGGTCAAAAATAGGTAAAATTCCGTTCTACTTGAGCACAGGATAGTAACAGCCAAATATATATCTTTAAGATTAAAAAGTTATTTTTCAGTGTTTGAAATATCTCCCTGAGACCTTGCATTTACAATAAAAGACAATCAAGCTTTCTTAGTAAACACACATGGACACAGAAAATGCATTTGCCCCGCTAAGATGAGGAAAGAGTTTTACATCTGTGGCAAATAAGGTATTTTAGAGGTGATTGAGCCTTGGTTAATCTCTGTGTCCACTACCAAAATTTAGACTATGAAAATACGTTAAAATAAATGCTGTTTTACACAGCTGTCAGCACCGACTAACATCTCACCTAGGATTTACTCTACATTATTTACTGAAATTTAAAATGTGCGTGGACACTTACTACATTTACACTATCTGCAGCAATGGAAGATGAGAGCAACAGCAAAAATGCTTTCTACTGTCTCAAATAATCAATTTGGAGTAGCAATATTAAGAACAGAGAAAATCATTTGTTTTGCTGTAGACTGGTATTGTTATGCATACAAAAGAGTCATTTTTACTAGCAATAATGATATGGAAGTATTTCTAAATGTTAGGTTCATTTCGTTTTCATTAAATTGGCATATTGCTTCCTAATTGCATCTGTGCAAAATGACAACATTATGATTTATAGCATTTTCTGCTTTAAAAATATTACTTGTTCTATTTATGTAGAAAGAATTCTAAGAACTGTATTTCCTAAAATGCTGAGATGGCAAAAAGTACAATGAAAATACATTATGAAAACTTCGTAAATGATCAGTTGAGAGAGAAGGAGAAACAGTCAAACAAATAGTTTCCAATCATGTTATTCTAATCATAAAAGTGTGAATACAGGAAAATTGAATCAGTAATTGCACAGAAAATGGGATGTGTTATCTATGTGCAGCCTTTTAAGAGGTGTGAAATGTGGCCTCCGAACAGGGAGGAATAGATTATCCTTTTGGTGTCTATGGCATGGGAGATAGAGATGAGTTTGCGATTTAAGGGAAGTTTAATAATTATCTGTATTTTTACACACTGTGTGATCATAGATTAATGCAATGTAGAACTGTAAATAAATAAAGAGAAAAGCATTGCCCCAAAACTGCATGGGGAAAGGAAACTGCATTTCAGGGTATTTAAGTACCATTGCTTTTGTGACATTTTTAATTCACAAAAGCTTTCCTCCCGTGTGTCATCCTTAAAACCATTCTGTACTGTTCCCAAGCAGAATTCTGAGTGGAGCACTTGTGACAAATATGTCTCTGGCCAAATGCACCCTGTATTCACACACTACACACTATTGTAATAATCTTTATTAAGAATATGTCTTGTGAGGTATCATTTGAAAACTAATAACTTGCTGGTCAATAATATCATGGTGAAATATATGTAGCAACATTATGTGTAAAGTTCCCCTATATCTCCCTATATGATGTTATTACCACATGTTCAAAATTGCACAGCTCTGCCTAGGGAAAAGTTGTTAAAGAGGTCTGTCTTAAACAAAGGTATGTGTGTTTACCTCAATTTACCTATGAGTTCTATACAAGGTTCTCAGACAGTGAGAAGAGAAAGATAGAAGACAAGAAAATCTGCATTTCAGCAAACAGAGATGAGAAGAAAGATACCTTCTTTACTGTTTAAATGAAATTTAACTAGGAATAACTCTTAGGAAAATGCATTTCAGAGGGTGACTGAACCATAAAAGTGAGGGGCAAAAACAGCCCAAGTTATCTTTCCCCCCCTCTCTCTCTCATTCACTTAAGACAACAACAGAACAGCTTATGGACTTTTCTGACCAAGTTTCGGGTCAGGATCTGCTCCCAATGTTACGGGGAACCTGTGGTGAGAATTTCACCTAAACCAAGTCTAATTTGTTAAGTTTAGAAAGTGTTTTATTGTTATTTCTCTCATAACCATTTCAGACATTAATAACAACAACTGTGGGGTATTGATCCCCCTTAGAGGGGCAACAGACCTAATGTATCTAATATATCCAGGAGAGGCCTGGACTGTGCAGAACACACAATTTTGGGAAAAACTTGGGATGGGGAGTGCATTGGGGTCATGCTTCAAGTAGTAACCATGGCTGATGGAAGCCAGACTGTGGTTGGTATTTGTTAACAGATGGCTGGGGTCAGAGTCGCTGGATGAGGGCTCAGCTATACACAGACACTCAGGTTGTAACCTGATTGCTATTTGTGAGTAGCCCAGATTGGGAGCTACAACAGAAAAGCATTGTGAGGCACCCCAGGGTGCAGGGCAGGGGTGACACAGCCCCTCACTGGTCTGGACATGTCTGCTTAGATGTGCCATCTGGCTGCAGCACTGAATCCTTGTGCAAATGGGCACTTTAAATTGAGTTGAGGCTTCACACTATGGGATGGGAGTTGGTATTCTGGCCTTTCGGTCATCAAGCATCTCAGGCTTTGCATGCTTTGCTATTGAGAGAGCCTTCCTCCCACACTCTTTCATCAATAAGATTGCCTGCTCATGGCTTGACACCTCCTCCCACATTCCTTCACCAATCAGCTACTGTCTTTGAATACCCACACCCTGAATTGATACATTAATTAGTTGTATTTTGTTCATCCACTAGATGTCTCTGTGTGTTGCATAGAGTTCCAGATAGGGTATGGTCCCTGGAAAACAAGGAAGACAGATGGAAATTGAGCCTATTTGTTTCTATGTCTATAACTTGTAGTTCTTTATTTTTTTCTTTTTATTTAAATGCCTTCTTATTTAACATGGACTGAGATTTCATATATCATGGTACACTCTACTTCCATCTATCACAGATTTGTGCAATACATTTCTCACATTTTAATGCCAAAGATCACTATACCACTATAGCCACTTGTTTCGTGGCACAAAACTTGGTACAAGTGATTAGAATGGAAAATTTACAATTACTGGCATAAGCATCATCATATTAGACCCACTAAAACATACTATTACACTGAACCATATGATTCAATTAGTGAGCAATAGCATGCTTGAACTCAAACCCTTTGCCTTTCCACAAAAAGTACTAACATCTATTTGCTTAGTAGTTATTGTCTGAATATGATGTAATCCAACAGCAAGAAAACAATTTTTGATCAATTCTTATTTTGAATATCCGATACACTGTAAAATGTTTATTGACTATTTCTTATGCTGCCATATTTCTAGCAGAATAAATTTCAGTAATATAATGAGCATAGATTCTACCATATTCCATATATGTGACAATAAATTATCAGAATAAATAAAACCTGAGCATGAATATGTGCTTTTGTGTCTGAATCATATTAGTTTCTCTATGAAACAATACTGAAATGCATAGGACAATGTATATCCAATCTTTCTGTGACTATTTTGGAAGTTTGGAGATTTGAACCCAAGATTCAAGACATCCTGGGTTATCTGTATTTCAGTGATATATTGCCGGATATATATCTAAGATACAGAAAAAACACTTTAATTTGGTTAAATGGAAATAGACTCAATAAAATCCATCTCCATATATAAGATTATAATTTTATTTGACTGTTGTGGAATAAGTAAATTAATATTTATCCCACTTGCTACATACAATATTTTGTTTTCAAAGCATATCAATAAAATTCTCTGTTAGCACTTAAATACAAATAAAGGAAATTCAAAGTTAGAGTAAAGGTACAGCAATTACACATGAATATATCAGCTACCAAGTATGCTATGTTAAATTATAATACCCATCCATTAAATTAATACAAAGTATAGTCAAACAGTCATAGTTAAAAATTTTATGTTCATACTGATATTGTGCATAATTACTATGGGCCAGATCCTACCATCATTATAGCCAAAAAGGAAAACTTTCATTTACTTTAATGGGTTCAGGGTCAGGCTTTTTATACTCTGATGCATTATGTTACAGTTTTCCCTATTAAATAGTTGTAACTTTTCCATTACAGAAGAATGAAACGTGTCTATGGTTTTTCAGAATATGTCCCAAGATATATGATTTTGTGTATGTGTAATTTCTCTGAAATGCAAGGAAATTTGATTTGTTTAAAAAAATATCTTCTATTTTTTTTCTATTTAAGAGAGTGGTGTTTGTGATTTAGGGGTTAGCCATGAATTCCCCTTCCTCTACTTCCATCTCCCCCTTTGTAAGAGTAAAAATTACCGGTCACACTCAGACTGAGACCACATAATGTAATTTATTACCTACTATTGGCCCAATCCTGTATACTCTGAGAAAAGAATGCAGAATCATTCTCTATATTCCAAGTTGAATTATAATCTGCTTGACTCTCCCTCCCCCTCCAATCATAATGGGCAATATCTGTTTACTTTGCTGTCTAAACCCACAATTATATATAAAAATAGAGGGATCAAAACTGTAGATTCTGCTTTGGTTGATGGTTATGTCTCTCAGATCCAATGAACTATGAAGAGGTTTGAAATTCAGAGCCTGTTCTGTATCTAGATTGTGCACTTCAGACCCGTTTACCAATGAAAATCTAGCACAGCTATGGAAGAGCGAGCAGGATTCCTTTGTAGCCTAGGCACCAATAAAAGAATTATTAACCCAGTCTGAAATAGAACCATTAATCCTGGTGATGATATTTTAGCCCTACAGAAACCAGACTGACTTTCAGATCTAAAGAAGGATCTTCAGAGCTGGTTTTTAGAAAAGTACGTTTCTGCTTATGAGAAATTCTGCTTATGCTTTATGCTGTAAATAAATTGATGGAGGCTGAGACATAGTGAATCTGCCCTTGCTATTATGATTGGTTAATCCTAGTACATGCCACAGGAGATTGCCAAACACACTCTTTTGTCATTCTAGGTTATCCCTCTTACAGTAGAATATAATTACTCTTCCTTTGGCATCCACTAATTCTTGGGCATATGACAACAGTTCTTTTATTGCTTCTTTGTTCTCTGTTGGCAGTCTTTCTCTTGGCATTTCTCTTGCAATGATTGCTTTGGCAAAGAGAAATCTTGTGACATGATTGGTGACAACATGCCAGTTCAAATAGCTTGCACTTTATAAATATGCATGTATGAAACCTCACGAGGTTTTTGTTTTTTGTTTTTTTTTCCCCATTGGTCTTTAAAATTGACAATGTTAGAATATTCACACCTCAGTTTGTGGAATTCAGGAAAATCTATGTAAACCACATGTATTTATCTAGGAAAAATAAATGTCTCCTGTGTTGCTCCAAGCTTCCCAGTCCTTGTGGTATGGTTTGCCATTTGTTGTGTTGTGAGTGGTGTATAGTAAACATCTACTAAACCTTTTCTATATTTTCTAAAAATGGATGGCAAGAGACATGAATATTGAACTTTACAGAATAAGGTTCAAGATGTGCAGAACATCAGCAAGCCTGCTATTGTCTGACATTTAGATTGCTTGTACTTTTACACCATTCAACTGAAATTTTCCAGTTTGAGTCTCAGATAACTCTCATTTATATAGCTCCTCCCGTGCTTATCATCCCAAAGTATTACATAAAACTATGGGCACAATTCTTTCTTCAGAATCAATAGGAGTGTTGCATACAGACATCTGAAGAGGAGACAGAATGTTACTAACTGTGAGAGAAACATGCACTTGCCACCAAAAAGCAGACATCGTCAGGGTATGCTGCAAACAATCATGATATTATTGTATGTCACTCAATACTTGTTATTTTAAAGCCCAAGCTCCTGGTGTCATGTTGTTATGTGAAAACCTCAGCTTCAGTTTAAAAAGAAAAATGTTTCTAGTCCTTCATTATTGATACATAAGCTTGAAAACATGACCTGAGTACTCTCTTTAAAAAAAAAAAAAAAAAGGGGTGGTTAATCAATCAGAAACCAAAGAGAAAGAAACCAACTTTATTTTTTAAATCTCAAGATTTTTAATTAAATGTAATCACTTTTTGAAGCTTGAATCGTGATTTTTGAATGCTTGGGATTGGCAGTACCGTACTGATACAATATAACAGCTACACAACATTTTCAGATGGGAAGTAGATCCTGAAAACAACTGAAACTAGAAGAGCAATTTACTTATGAGGTGTCATTTTAAACTTCAGCAGAACATGGAAATTACCACTCTGACACTTGGGGAGTGATGCCACAGGCTTGTGAAAAACTGCAGGTGGCTTTTTACAAAAGTGCTCCTAATACCGTCATGCTGGGGCATTAATTCAGCTCCAAGGGAAACTTTACCACCACTTCCTGCAGTACCTAGGTCTTAGTTTTTCTTTGGAGGTTTCCTGTACAAGCACTTGCCAGATCCAAACCTGTTTAGTTGATTAAATGTGATGATATTGCACCTCAAGGTGGTCTGACTGAAGATTATTACTATTTTATGTTATTTTCATGAAAATGATTTTATTTGATGAATATCATAACATGATTTTGCAGATGTTAAATTAGCTAACTTCAGCTGTGTCTGTAGTGCAGATAATTTCTGCTGAACTTGAGTCTTCAGTGAGCAATGTAAATCAAGAAAAAAATACAGAATTAAAGTGTATTATTTGGTATTTTTCATGTTCACATCAGTGTACTACCTAAAAGTCTGTTCTGCTTTAATTTTTTTCTGCAGATCAAATTCTAATGTTTATTTAGCATTCCACTGACAGAGAGTAAATTAAAGAAAGATAGAATAGAAGAATAGCATTTTACAGAGGAGGCAAAAAAGGGAAATGATATTTGGAAATAAAAGGGAGTAACAGAAAAAAAAGAGCTGTTTTTTTTCTAAGTAAATCTTTAGAACTGTGTTTTTACAGTTTTACCTACTTAAGGTTTTTACCTATTTTTACCTACTTAAGGTTAGGGAAGAGTGGAAAGATGCTGTAATGAGTTAGGATTCGACAGCAATAATGGCTAAAGCAAACAGTAAGATTTTCAGGCCTGTTTTGGATCAGAAATGACTTTCCCTCCTTTATTGTTTGAGTTCAATCCAAACTCAATTGTAGTGTCAGACTGGGGGTTTCATATAGCCATGTTTGTGTTGCATCATCTGCAGATTCTAGGCCATATCTTTAGGTCCAGTTGAGCTGGGCTCAGCTCGGACATGGGGGTTGGGTTGAGGAAAGGCAGCTGCAAGCCAGCCTCAGCTTTTCTGATTCTGTGGCCAGTCAGAAGCCAATTTGCCCTCTTGCAAATGCCTAAGAGTTGCACTCTTGAAGCAGCAGTAATAGTATCCTAGGGACTGTTCTGTTTGGGGGAGGGAATCACCAGAGTGCAGTGCACTTTTCCTACACTCCCGGCCTACCCCAGCTCATCCACCTGCACCAGGGGAGACAGGAGTGGGTTGTAAAGAGCCAGCTATACTTGCTTGGCAGTACTCAATTCCCCAGAGTGCAGATGTCCTGCTTCTTTATGCTGCCTGACTAGCACAAAGCAGCTGGAAGTGGGGTCAGGGATCTGACTGTCTTACCATAGACCCACCATACACTGCAGCTATGAGAGAATTATCATTCTCACTGTCTGGATAGTATCATGAGGCACAGAAACTGTTGTCACCCCCACTTGTGCTGTTGGTTAAAGGAAAAGGGGTATGGCTGGAAAAGCCCCCATCCTATATTGATCCTTGGATGTTGTTACAAGCTGGTGTGAGTTAAAACAGCTCTCAGGAAGCTCTAATTTATGCTTTGGAAGCAGTGAGACAAACAGCCCCAGAATCAGAGGAGTGCAAAGGTGAACTACACACTAGAACTGGTCAGGAATTTTTTGATGGAAAATGCTGATTCATCAAAAGCAAATATTTTCATGGGGGAAAAAAAATATATATATATATATATTTATGGTAAGTCTTACAATGATGCTTCCATATGCAGGACAGATCCATAAAGTAATCCTACTTTACTTTACATCCATTTCACATTATTTTATCATTAGTCAGTCATAGTTGTCTACACCGAAGAAGAATTATGAGTAAAACTACATGACTTCCGAGAACTGAGTTATGTATGGCACAAAATCCCTGGATAGGTAAAATCCTCCTTTTTAATACATAATGCAGCTCCCTTTTGAAAATTCTGCAGTACATATTCCACTCACTTCTAGCACATAACTTCCATGTATATACTTGGGAGTTCTACACCCATAGGAGTACACAATGGAGATAAGCACAACAGATAAGGGTACAGTGCAGATCACAGAAGAAGAAATTTTTTGTAGTTTCCAAAACTATATACATATGCCAGACAAAATCTCTGCTAAGTTACAGTTTTAGCTCAATAAATTAGAAATGGGTGTAGACCAAGGAAACCTACACAATTCAAAGAAGAGAAGGTAAGCATTGATGGTGTTTTGGATTCCATGCATATCTGTTTTGATATTAAAATATTGTAATTAGGAACCCCATGATAATTGGCTCCATTTGCAACCAAGACATCTGCTGGAATTACTCATAGCTCATTTTTCCTGTTATTTTACTAGATTTATCAGGGGAACCATACTGCAAGAAGGGTGAATTTTCTAGTCCTCAGTGGTAGATATTAGAAGCTTAAATGAAATAGTAAATAGTGAGAAATTAATTAACACATCACCACACAGGGCACCATTTACAGAGGGTGACATTAAAAATAAAACACTTTTACCATACTGGATTTATCGCAAATATTGCAGTAACTTTAATTACTTCATTGGTAAATGTACTGATGACATGGCTAAAATGTTGTTCTTTTAGACAGGATCCAATAATGACTTTACCCTTGTGTGTCAGATATGAACTCCCTTTCTTGTGTCTGGTCCCAAAGTACAAATGGGACCAGTTATTCCTCCATATCATTGAAATTCGTTTTTTTAATTCTATTCTATAGAGGTTCTCTTACCCTGGTCATCACTGTTGTATCTGAGCATAACATGCAACACTTCCACAAAGTGATCGCAACCTTTGCCAGTCATTATGGCAGCCTCAATCAGAAGTGACTCTCCCATGCCTGGCATTTGTATGCATATAGTTTCTAAAATTATTTTTGCATTTTTTATCTGGATGTTTCCTCTTTTTTTATTATGATTATCAATCAGCCTGAATCAGGTAAAAAATTATTCACAATTTAATGCAATAAGAACGTCCCCCTAAATTGGGTATATAATCATACAGAATCCACTCTTAGAACTAATTTTCTCCAAATCTCTGACCCTCACAGAACCTGATAATTTATGACAACAGTGCATTTAGATATATTTCATTTTTGACCTTGTATAATTCTTTTTGCCTGTGCACTATTTTTGCACATTGAATGCACACAGCTTTGATGGCTAAGATGCTATGATAGAACAAGAAGAGATGTGAAGAAAATCAAGCTTTTTCAGTCCAGTTTAGTTTTTGTTCTCTTTGTTATAACTGTCTTGAATATTATAGAAGAAAATCTGTGTTATAATATGTTACTACATTTGTGGTTTCTAAATGGAACACCGAAACCTTAAGAGTAACAATTCATTTGGATGCTTCCTGATTTATCTTGCTAAGAAATATTTATTAGCGCTTTTTCAACCGGCAAATGCTTCCAGTCAGGTAATAGATTATTATGCTGCTATGATCCTCCTTATTATTCTCATTATTGTAATAAAAACCAGCCTTTGGTCAATCCAATGAATCTGTTTAAAATTATTTTTTAAAAATGTAGAAGGTGACAGAATTAAGCCAGCTTCTATTGAAGGAAACATAACAATTGGCTGCACTCAAGAACATATATAGTATGATTTGCTCTGCTTGTTTGCACACTGATTCTTATACTAACATGGTATTTTCTCTAAACATTAATTTTACAAAAATCAATTAATGCTTTAAAAAAAAGAAAATATAATTGTTGAGGCAAAAATATATTGAGGCATATTCATGCCAGGTGTAGTTCCTTTGATCTGAAGGAAATCAACAGTGATTAATTTAGCCCACAGTTTTCATAGACAATAGTATTTAAACTTTGTTAAATCTTAATAAGCTGCATAGTCTCTTAGCTCCTTAAAATGTTGGTCTCATATACGTTTAATATGAAGCTTGATAACTCAAGCAAAAGGTTAATACAGAACATAAAATGGAGGAAAAGATTATTAATCTTTTCCCCTCATTTCTATGGTGTAACTATCTGGCATAATAGCTACAAAAGTCAAAAACAGAAAAACACCTTGAATTTTATGCAACCCAGCTAAATGTTCACCGTACCTTTTGTAGGTCAGGATCCTATGGTGAACTGGGCCAGATTCTAATTTCACTTATTTTGGTGTAAATCTTGAGTAATTTCATTAACGTTTCACTGGTATATAGTCTATTAGAAACTGATCTGTAGATAATAAAAATATGAGTTGAGTTATTTTTTTAAAGTTTATAAAGTTCTATAAAGGCAGTGAACATTCCTGGTCAGGTAATATTGTTTCACTCAATCCAAGGCCAGGTTCATTTCAAATAAAAAAATATTTTTGAGTTTAAGGACCTCAGAAAGAACAGGTTGTGTATTTGAATTTCAATGAACTTTAATGCCTATTACAGTCAGTCAGTAAATAATGTCAATAACAATACTTCAGAAGAGATAATGGTGATTATTCCTTTATTATGGTTAAGCTTTTGCTTTAATGAGATAAGGGTGTATGAGCAGTAGAGGAGTAATGTACTATCTATCAATCTACATATTTATTTTGTGCTCATGACCATTATATCTGAATGCCTTCTTTACACAGTCTAAAACTGTACATTGAAGTTCTGATATTAATGACAGTCTTCAAGACCTTTACTGAAACATGTTTATATATAGTACCAGCTTTAACAAATTCAAGTCAGAAATTGTTTACTAAATAGTAGCTCATGGCTGACTGTTTTTATTGGGTCTAATCATGGTTTTTTCGCTGCTCAGCTTCAACTCTATTTGTTCAGAAAATGCACACTGGACTCATGTTTTCATTGAGTCAGATCATAAACTTTGTCACTGGAGATGAAAGGCAGGGATGAAGAAGCATTTTACTGGCCCTGTTAAATCACAGTTAGACTTTGAAGTTAGGGCAGTTACCACTCTGCAGATTAAAAGTTAAAAGAGTTGGTTGGTTATGGTGCAAATGGGAAATTAATAGGAGACATTGATACCAGTAGCTTGACATGCTGTTACATGGAATTCCCAGTGAAGATGGATGTCTGTATTTGCTTATGCTAGATCTACACACATGATAAAACGTAACTTGGTGCCTGATTCAAAGCATGTTAAAGTCAGTGGAAAGTTCAAAGTCACATTATAGTCAGTGGAAAGATACCCCCTAATCACAAAAGGAGGCGCCCTTATCAAACACTTTTGAAATGGTTAATCAAAATGGGCGATTTTTGCTGTCTCCTATTTCACTCTTGCTGGTGGTGCTGTTAAAATACAGGTTGTGGATGAGGTTGATAAGGCTTGGACTGGCTTGTGCAAAGTGACCTATGCAATATTTTTTGACCAGCTGACAAAATACAGAGTGACAAAATATTGCATGACAGGGGAAGAAGATAAAGCCATTATCTAGAAGTATCCCAATTCAGAAAAATATATTTAATGCAGGCTCACCTTGAATTAGATTTTGATGCAATCTAATGCATTCTAGAGGCAGGAAAGAATATGTGAGCTATCCTCTTCAGCCACATAGGGTTGCCATTTGTCCAGGTTTTCCTCAGGATCATACCTTTTTTGAGGTAGCTGTCCTGGAAAATCTGTAAATCATCATGGGACATTAAAAGCCATGGTTTTTGTCACTTCCCGTTTCCTACCCCTCAGCCTACCTTTTCCTCCAAGGCAGGACAAAAGCAATTAGTGGACTCTCATCTTGTAAAAATGACAAAAATTCACCTTCTTTCAACATTGGGGCAAACAGATAGATCCCAGGTGAAACATGAAAATATAGTGAGCACCTTTTACTAAAATCTGTAGTCACAAAGGGTCTGTGTGTGTGTGTGTGTGTGTGTATGTTTTAATTGCTACAGAAGCTCTAGACTATATTATTACAAAGAATGAAGATGTAAACTTAGATGGCAAATATTATGTGCTATCAAACTATAGTTCTACTTTGGCTGATAATGTTTCATATTGGATTTTGTTGCAATATTTAACATATCTAAAGGATGAAACATATCCATGTATTGAAGATTATCCTAGCATCTAAAAAGTAATTCATTATTAATTTTCATAGAGTAATAGAAGTTAGAGGTGAAAACAATATTTTAGATCATCCAGTGCATCTCTCTGCCAATGCAAGATTGTTTCCTTGGGTATATATTCTAATAATGTATTAAGTCTAGTACCTCAAAGAAGAGACTTTCACTACTTCTCAACTGGGATTATTCCATAACCTGATACATATTGTCAGGGATCCTGGTACATGGATCCACCACTGGACATTTGCACTGGGAATTCCTCCAGCACAGGGGAAATCTCCTGGTGGTACAGAGGTAGTGTAGCTGTTCTAATTTTGTAGTTGTTATTTAGAGCATTATTTTTACTCCTGTTGTGGATTGACAGGAATTACTTATTTGGGGCTGGCTGACCAACATATTTCTGAGACACCCAGTGGACCCCCCCCCCCCCATCTACAGTGTTGCTTTTGTGAGTAACCCAGGCGATGCTTGTGGAACTATTTGTCTACTTAGTTAGCTAATTAAGTTCATAGCAGCTTCTGGAAAAAGGCAGCCTGTGGGCTGGGACATTTTTTTGTTTTTGTTTTTTTCCATAAAAGACTCAAACACTGTGAAACGTTGGCATTGGATCTTCATGACGTATTGGATTATGTGTCTATAAGAAGCACTAAGATTGCTGTTAGCATTATGCTCAGATTCTTGCTTTGGTATACGGCTGTTCTTCATATACTAACTGCACCTTTTAGCCACACCCACCTGTGAGCACTGGATGTGGAGAAAATTAGGGCTGTCATAACTATTAATTATACAAATATATTGTAGCAAGAACACTGCCACCACAAACTGATGCCACAAAAACCTGGGAGAAAGGCAATCTGGGGATGTAAGATGTTGATGGGTAAACTGACTGGTTTTTCCGTTTCTTTCATAAAGTATTTCATGTTCTTGTTTTGTTCCTTTTGTGCTTCACATCAGGAGTTCTTCCTGTTTATGTGCTGGCTGGTTCATTCACTCCTGAGAGTTCTAAGTATTATTGTAAATTGATATTGTTCAGAGAGACAGAGGGATACCTATTTTGCTCATATCCTCAAGACAGCCAGAGGCACTGAGCAAAAACAACATTAACTAATGACATCAGATCTAGTTGCCATTAAACAGACAGTTGTACAGACCAGGTTGAAACCCCCACAACTTAAAAACACAGTCACTTGTACATATGAGCTAGCATCACAGAAGTGGGAACAGGAGTGACAATTGTGAAAGCGGACATTTTTTGCCTTAGGCCTTGTGTACACATGAGGTTCAATTCACACTGAGCTTTTTTACACTATTAGATAGTCCACAACAAGCGCATGCACATAGGCAACTATTTTTGGATCCAATATGAATGGCTGTGTGCCGACAGTGTGTGTACTTTGTGTATATTACCCACCCAGAAGTTTGCGTGCTTATCCCATGGTGCTTTGCTAGGCAGCTGAGCTAATTAGTGAAGCTTTCTCCTTTTTCCATATTACAAGTACTAGAGTTTCTCCCATATCCTTCATATGCTGGTTCATATTCTGATATTTCTTCCTGACACTGTATCCCTTCTCACATTACACGAAACATGTATAATAGCTTTTTTAGATCAACCTTTAAGAAATTCATGAAGGGAGTCATTGTTTCACATCACTGCTATCTGATTGATCCTGATCCATCTTTGGCAAGCAGTGCCACGTATACTCCCACTCCTGAGTATAATGCATCTCCAGGATCTGTGACACTACCAGAATTTCCATAAAGTTTTTACCACTATTTCTTCCCTCCAAACTCCTGCAAGGTCTTCAGGCCTTTGGACTTGCAGAAAGGATCTAGCATAGGCCAAATTCTTTCCTGGTGAAAACTGGCTCAAATTCACTGAATTCACTGAAGTTGCCTTCAAGATATAATGGAATCCTCAAACTCAATTGATTCTATTGCTCAAATTTTCTGCGGGTGAAAAGAAATACAGTTCCATTGAATCTGAAGAACTCCATTATGTCTTGAAACTTTTGTTTTGTCTTTGGGAATAGTATCAAGTACTGGATTTTAAATACATCATCAGCTGAGATGATGGAGAGAGTGAGAAAGAAGAAATGTCTGGCCACGGTTGCTCAACTTGTCTTGGTACTTTAACAAGAGGAAGACAGGTAAAATCCAGCACAAATTTTTAAATGACAGTGATGGACACCAGAGAGCTCTGTTTTGCAGATTGCTTGAGCTCTGACACGGCCCGAGGGTTATCCCCAAACATCGTCCCCTAAAATGAACCATCCAACTTCAAGAAATATTGCTCCCAACTACTGAAATACCGAAGATGCCCTATAGCTCTGCATCTTCCTCACTGACTCTGAAAGCACCAAAAACCAAAGGAGATCTGTCTCCCTCCTCTTCTACAACCAAAGAATGCCTGAACCTGATGGAACGTAGTTGATGACTATACTATAATAGGTAGCTGCAGATACCATTGAAATGAAATCACCATGAAATCACCAAATCAGAGTGCACTGCAAGCTCTATCCAGATGGTTGGGAGAAGCAGAACACAGAATTTCTGAAGCAAAAGATTATTTCAAAGAGAACAAATTACAGATTATGAAGAACTATAATAATATCAAGATGATCAGACGAAGCTAACAGATCTAAAAAGCCACTTGTGACACTGTAATATTAGGATTGTGTGTGTCCCTGAAGGAATATAGAAAGGTAAACCTTCTGAATTTGTCCTTAAGCTATTAACTAAATTATTGGATCTATAGGTGGATATTTGTTTAGATATAGAATGGGCATACCAGGTTCTTGCCTCCAGGCCAGCTTGAGGAAGTTGGCCTAGAGCAATGATTGTAAAGTTCCTGAGATTTAAGGAGTTTATACTGGAGAAATCCAGTGGAAAAAAGGAGCTGTTATTGGAAGAACAAGCAATTAAAATACAACTCGTTCAGGATTATGCCCGTGATATAGTTCCAAGGAGGGCAGCTTTTAACCAAGCAAAACAATTGGGCAGGAAGATGGACTTTGAAATATTTTATTAAATACCTGACAATGTTCCATATTAAGAATGGTGAGAAGATAATATCATTCCTTTCTTCTCAGGAGGCAGAAAAGTACCTCAAAACATCTGCAAACTCCTCTTTTCCAAGAGGAGATATCAATGGAATGATTGGACTGTATGGAATTTATACATTGCTCTCTGAGATCTAATATGACTCTCAAACAAGTTGATTGGCAATAGTTGATACTGATACATTAGTTGGTTTTCTTGTTTTTTCCTCCTCTCTCACTGAGGTTAAAGTGTTATCATGAATTTACTTCCTATTGCCTTAAGTCATTGGAAAAGGAGCATCAGTGTCATTTGATTAGTAATAATACATTTTTTTAATTGTTGCTTTATTAGATAGTGGTTCCTTGTGGACTAAAGTATCAGGTTCTATTGGTAGTAGGTGATTACTATAGTTGTAATGTTTGGGGCCCCACGGGTTGTGAGGATCTTTAAGTTTCACCTGATCCTGTCATGACCCCACTACCCCTCTCACCCTTGGGTGTCAAGTGTGTATTTTTGGACTGGTTAGGCAGAACTGGGGATGGAGAAGGAGGTAGGGCTAGAGGAGGAGCTCGGCTGGGGGTGGAGAGGACTAAGGGTAGAGCTGGGTGGGGGGGGCAAAGCAGAAGGCAGAGTGCAGGCTGGCCCAGGCCCTGCCATGAGCCCCCCCAAATGTTCCTACATACCCGCCCCAGAGAGACGCACCCCACAGTTTTGGGACTACTGCTCTAGTTGATGAGTCAGAGGATTCCTCTGTATGATGCTGGTTTAATATTGCTTCATGAATTTTGGAATATTTTTAAATGCTTCCTGAGCAGCAAAGTCTGAACAAATGGAATACACACTGGTGCTTAGCAAGGATATATTATGTAAGATTGTATTTTTTCCCTATCAAAACAGAGGATATGTGTGGTTGTTTGTTTTTCCTTCTTGAAGTGGGTTTACATCTGTTTGGTTTCTGGGATTGTAGGAAATGGGGTTGGGAGAAGTGTTTGGGGAAGTTAGTCTGCCCTCTGCTTTAAACTTTAAAAAGAATCAATAATCTCTTTTATTGGAAAGGAAAGGGCCGGTAAATCTGAAGGTGTATGTAGTTTACCAGTAAAACCCATAATAAATTGTGGCTATTTCTTCAGCATATTGCATGCCTAAATCCGTAGCAAGAGAACTGTCAGTGTGGATAGCATAATACATCTTTAAAGGTTTCATGATTAATTTCTTATAGGCCATAAATATTCATGTTTAAACTATACCATTTACCATTCATGATTTAATAATGCATATTCATAGTTACACACAAGAATAATTTGTGAATATTCATAAACATTGGTTCCTTATGATGAAACTAGGAAATGTTAATGCATGAATGCATATGAATGAAACAGAAAAAAGCATTGTAAAAAAATCTTGTAAGCTGTGCAGTCGCAGAATTTTTTCCTTCGGAATCTAACCATTTTTTCGCTTTACTTTCAAATAAATTTCATACTTTGACCTTCTATCATACTCTAGACCCATAATCTTAAACCCATTTCTAGCAGTGTAGTAGACTTCTTATGAATACCTAATTATCTGTAAACCCCTTTACCTATATTCTCATTGCCAAGGTGATTGCTTGTTTGATTGCTTGTTTGCATCTTTGAGTTGTAGAGAGACATTCCTCACTATCTTTACTAAATTTGTTGTGTTGTCTAACGCTTCTCTGCCTTGACAAGTGCACAATGTGAACGGAATTTTCCAGTTCAGACTCGAAAGTCTACAGCAAACACTCATTACATCCATGCAATTCAAAGGCCTTTTCCAGCACATAAAGTTCATATTTTTTTATGATTGAGATGAATTCTCGAAATTCGAATTGCATTTTCTGTTAGTGTTATGATGTTTGCCTAATATTGTTGTGTTTCTTTTGACACGATCCTCCCTAACTAAGGTTTTGGTTTTTTTTTACTTTTAGCTATATTTTATATATCAACATCATTCATCACTTATCAGTTACGGAAATACAACCAGTTGGGCCAACTTCCCACAAAACTATAGGTAGAGGTGTGTTGCTGTAGATGACAGCTTATTCTTTAGTCAGAAACACAGAGAAATACTAATGAATACTGTGTAGATAATAACATTTAGAATTCCAATCAGTTTGTGTTATTCCTCTGCCAGTGTTAAAGGGCAAATATAAAAGAGTAAAGTCTTTTTACCTTGTGTGGGCCTGTAAGTGTTGCTATTGAAAGGCTACTAAATCACTTGCATTTTAATATACCTTTGCTCTATCTAAATGAGATAATGTCCACTAAAGTATTCTTTCTTATTTATGATTTTCCCTTTATCCTGCTTTAGCAGCCGTCATTTGTGAATAGTGACAAAATTAGTTCACAAATGAGCACTGAGAATGAGCAGCACGTTGTAGCAAGTAGCAAAGGGCTGCTCATATTTTGGTTTGCTGATTATATAATGAGGAGCAGGTTATTGGTGGTAACTATCATCACAATCAAGAATATCTGTTTTGTGTTCAGCATTATCAATGTTTTTTTAAAAGCTTTAATGCACAGAAGAGTCTTAATAGTTTGTAGTTCATGGTAGTCCTTTAAGATTTATTAATGTTATGTTGTTTTGTTTAAGTAGCAAGCTCTACAAAACATTCAGAATTAAATAACAATATTCACGGAATTCAATAAAGGAAAAATTACCAAAATTAATGAAGTGATGAGAGTAAAATATAACTTCATTTGGAGATTTAATTCAGGAGGAAAAAGTAAATCTTCTTGTACTGCTAAGTAATTACAATGTGGTACCACAAATATATAGCATTAATCATCTTGTATTTTCTGCATGTTTTGTCCCTGTTGAAAACAATAATTATTTTCAGTGTAACAGATGCTGTTATTTAGTTAATTTTCTGAAAGGAAGGTAAACAGGTTGCAATGTCTACTCATTAACATTAGACAATTTTAATTAACATATTGTGTAATTCATTGTAAATTAACAACATTAATTCAGAGGATGAACATTGCCATTCAGAGTTGGCATCTGACATGCCAGATTTGAGTCAAGCACTGGGAGAGGTGGAAGCAAAGAATGTAATATGAGCCGCATTTGTAAAAGGAAAAACTGTAAGGCATTTTGAGAATGTTCTTTAGCCATGCCATCTGCTTTCTTTAAGTTATTGTTTTAATTTATTTACAAGGACAGATATCTCACACAAGTAATATGGCTGCATAGAAACACAAATTATACTAATCTTATAGTAGGATTTCAGCACATGTTGTCCCAGTTACCTCAGTTGCAAACGATTAGTTGTTTTAGAATCTTTACTTTCTAGTTGTTGCCTAAGAATATTGGCAGGAAATAAAAGAAGAACCTATTTGGGTACTAGGGGACAAATTCAACCCTTGATGTAAACAAATATAGAAATGCAGAAATTAATGGAGATGCACTTGGTTTCACCAGGCCTGAAGCTGTCACTTGTTATTCATATTTCTAACAATAAAAATAGGATGATTGGGAGGTTATTAATACATTTTTAAAAATCTACACGTTAATCTACACAGTAATGATAAATGATAAGATTAGTGATAACAGGCCAGATTTTTTCTTTGTATTCTGGAGGGAGCTTTCTTGGGAGGGAGTATCTGCATGCAAGTTCCCTGGCGTCATCTTACCTGGAAGGCTGAGCCTGCTTCCATGCATTAAAGGTTGCAAGGTTCTTCCCCTGAAGTCGGTGGATCTATAGGAAGTTAGGACCACCTGTGTGATGGCCAGGTGCTTCCATACTGGCTGTATTCCCCCCATTGCTATTGACACTCCCTGGCAACAAGAAGAGCAGGAACTCTTCAGAGGGGGCTATGTGAGAAAGGTAATCCAGGCTGGAAATGTGGTGCTTTTTTCTTTGTAAAGTGGACAAGTGAATGGGGGAGGGGTGGGGAGATGGAGAGTAACAAAGTGTGGCTCCACCCTGCACAGCCTCTTCCTTTTCCAATGCAGATCCTGGTAATCCCAGCTGGGTCCACACGAGGAGAGTGTTGTAAAGGAGGCTAGAAGTCCCTCCATATAGAACAAGCGACATCTGGATGTGTAGAACACTACCATATGCAGATTGGGAGTTAAAGATGATCTGATTCAGTAATCACTACAGTGCATAAGTATGTCTGTATGTTTATGTATTAATTTAAAACTGTGTATGGTTTCAATCAAACATTTTTTAAAACAGGAAAATACAGAAATAATTCTAGTTTTCAAATTCCTTGTAGAGCAGTCAAACTCAGCTTTTAAAAATGTCTCTTTGGCTTTGAACTCTTAAATTTATGATATTAGAATTATGTGTGTGTGCGCGAGTAAGCGTTTGATTTTTGAGATTCCTGTTTCTATAGGACCAATGGTTCTTATTGAAATTAGCATGCTGATTACAGTCCAGTCCCCAACAGTTATGCATAACTAGTCAGAATGCACAATCTGACCGCCTATAATAAGAATAAACCCCCTATTGATTTAGAAAGGAGAATGAACTGTTAAACATTGTTATAGTAGCACAACCAAGATCACTTTGTTGAGAATGTAAAGGTGCCTGAATGCTTGATGCCTGTCATGTACTTGACTGATAACTTGCTTCACTAACTCTTCCAGTCTTTTAACCTTGAAGAGCACAAATATATACAATTTCAGAAGTGGGAAAAAACAGAGCTGTTTGATTCTATCATTCCTTTGGTTCTTACATTCTTATCATATTTCTCCCTGAATTCCCCCGAGCTGCAATTATTGAGCAACAAATATTGTTGAACTCTTACGTGTCTGGAGACTAATTTCAAAAGGTGGTTCCTCCTACAGTATCACACATTTTAATACAGATTGCAATGTAAAACCAAGACACACTCTCCCTCTGACTTTCTCCCCATGCACTTCAGTAGGTCTTGACTGTCATCACAGCAGAGTGCCACCAGTGACTTCCACACAATACTCTTAATCTGCTGAAGTTTTTAAAATATTATTTTAATTAACTTTGTGGTTTCATTGCACGCCTTCAGGAGTAGCTTTAATGTGTTACAGGAAATGGCGAGACCTGGATCATTTTTATCTTCTTTGTATATGGTTACTTTGTAAAATGTTCTGTGGGTGGAATTTTAGTTTATCTGCTTTGTCTTCATTTTCAGTTGTATTGCATGCCTAATGTGTATGAGAATTCTAAGCTTTAAAGTACTTCACAGTATTAACTTTAAAATATTTTTAAGATGCCTATGGGGCTTTGTAAAAGTCCCTAGACTAAATTTCCTAGCACTGAACAAAATGTCCTCCAGCTGAAATATCCTGGAGGAAAACACAGAAGTCTATGTGGTATAAAAATTAAGGATTATAAGAGCTACCCAGAGATGGCAAGTAAGACCCCTGTCTTCCAGTGATTTTTTGAGCTTTTTCTTTGAGTAAAAGAAGCAAGAAAGATAATTATCTCTTCTATCTACTCTATATTTTCCAACATCTTCCGTGCACAATATTAAGCAATTATTTCCTTAAATGGTAGGAAACTGGCCATCAGGAGATATAGCTTCCATTAGAAACATCTTTCATCACATTCTCCAGGAACACATATAACTATACTGTTATATCAGTGTGGAACAATGGATGAACTGCTTGTATCATCTGACAACCACCAACAAAAATGTTGCACTGTACGTTCTGTATTCTGTGTCCTGTTTTCCCTACTTCTGATTATGCTTTGCTTAAATCTGGTCACAGGAGCACATTTCTATTTTCTCATGTCTAAAATAAAGTATTTCAGCCAACTGCTGCTGGATCAAATTGACTACCCCCCTACCACCATCATATCTCTAAACAAAGTGAGGCCATCTCAGAGGAATTTGTTCACTCAATCTATACTGCTATCTAGCTAGCCATTTATATCATACCTATTACCATGGATGGCTCCAAAGTGGGCAGAGAACCTTTGGAATAGGAGACAATGTTCTTTCTTCTATTTGTAATTCATCTAGCTAAGTACATCTTGATTTTCTTCATAGGGGAATTTTCTCATTTCCATAGTCCAGGCTTTGGGGCACTTTGAGGAGAATTTCACCTCACCCAGTAGAGTCTCACTTTTAGTGGTCCATTTTCTCAAAGTAAATTCTCCTGTCAGGCTTCACCTGGATCCTGAATCCACATAGACACATGAACTTTAAGGTCAGAGGGGATCATTTTGATCATCTAGTCTGACCTCCTGCACAACACAGGCTACAGAATCTCACACATCCACTCCTGTAATAGACCCATAATCTATGGCTGAGTTACTGAAGTTCCTCAAATAATGGTTTAAAGACTTCAAGTATAGAGAATCCACCAGCAAGTGACACATGCCCCATGCTGCAGAGGAAGGTGAAAAACCCCCAGGCTCTCTGCCAATCTGTGCTTGGTGAAAATTCCTTCCCGACCCCAAATATAGTGATCAGCTAAACCCTGAACATGTGGGCAAGACTCACCAGCCAGATACTTGGAAAAAATTCTCTGTAGAAACTCAGAACTCACCCCATCTAACATCACATCACAGACCATTAGACATATTTACCACTAATAGTCAAAGATCAATTAATTGCCAAATTAGGCTGTCGCATCATACCATCCCCTCCATAAACTTATCAAGCATAGTCATGAAGCCAGCTATGTTTTTTGTCCCCACTGCTCCTCTTGGAAGGCTGTTTCAGAACTTCACTCCTCTGATATTAGAAACCTTCATCTAATTTCAAGTCTAAACTCCCTAATGGCCAATTTAGTTCTTCTGTCCACATTGGCACTGAACCTGAATAATTCCTCTCCCTTCCTGATGTATTTATAGAGAGCAATCATATCTCCCCTCAACCTTCTTTTGGTTAGGCTAAACAAGCCAAACTCTTTGAGTCTCCTCTCACAAGGCAGGTTTTTCATACCTTGGATCATCCTAGTAACCCTTCTCTGCATCTGTTCCAGTTGGAATTTATCTTTCTTAAACATGGGAGACCAGAACTGCACACAGTAATCCAGAGGAGGTCACACCAGAGCCTTGCATAATGGTACTAACAACTCACAGTTTAGCCTTGTTTTATTTTATTCTCTGTTCTGTTTGTCGGCTTCTTGAATAGGAGGAATGCCAAGACACTGTCTTAGCTCATTGAATTAAGGCTCATATTTTCAAGTACTACTTATATTCATAGATTTTAAGGCCACAAGGCTCATTATATTCACCTAGTCTGACCTGGATAACACAGGACAAAGGACTTCATCCAATAATTTCTGCATCAAGTCCAAAACTTCTGTGAGATATCTTATCTTTTAGAAGGAATAAATTCAGTTAAATACTAATACAGAAACAACCATATTCCTAGGTAATTGTTCCGGTGGTTAATTACTCTCGCTGATAAAAATTTACACCTTTTTTCTAATCTGAATTTGTCTTGCTTCAGCTTCCAACCATTGAGTTTTATTTTGACTTTTTCTGCTAGGTTATCTACTATCAGAAATCTCTTCCCGTGTAGACTATGACAAAGTAATCTCTTAAATTTTACTTGAATAAACAAAATAGATTGGTCTTAAGTCTGATGCTGTAACACATGTTTTTCAGACCTCTATTGATTCTTGTGGCTATTTTTTCAACTGTCCAATTTTTCAGCATTCTTTTTGCAGTGGGGACAAACAGGACACAGAATTCTGGTAGTGGACTCACTACAGAGTTAAATAATGTTTCAGCCAGATCAAGTGTAGTTTTGAGAAATACAGTGTATATATAAAATCCTTTCATGGAGATGGAGGATGTATCGGATCAGACTAAGCCGATGGGAGGTGTTAATTTTTTTTATCAGATTAAACTGATAAGAACAGATTGTGCACTTGGTCTTGGCCTTCAACAGACCGACAGACCGAGGTAATGCTTTATCACCTCCAGCCAGAAGACTGATGGGAGCCAGAAGGCACCCCATAGTCCCCAACAGGCGATCAACTAGATCTTAGCCCTTAAAAGGCCGAGAAGCTTACCTCCCCATTCCTATTCCTATTCCTGACAGGTATTCCCCTGATAATCTATCCAAAGATTCTATTCACCCTCCTAGCTATAGTATCACATTGTGAGCTCTTGCACCGTTGGATATCTACATTACCCCTAAATCTTTTTCAGAGTCAGTGCTTTCCACAACACAGAAGGGTTTCTGTATGCATCAAATGTCAGAGATAATTCCTCTCATGCAATAGTCATGTCTTTGATGAAAAGACGGTTATCTTCTGCTGAAAAGAGATGAAAGTCCAAAGTATGGTTTTCCTTCCATTTCTTTAGACTGTAACAGATTGATATACATGCCTCAGTAGATAGGGCTTCCAGCTCATTTTAAGTCTCCTCTCCCTCTTACCCCTAGTCTGTTTTTTATTATACAAATTCCAACCCCGCCCCCTTTTTTTTTCTGAATACAATGGTAGTTAATTTGGAAAATAAATGGTAGTTAATTTGGAAAATAGTATTATTGTATTTTGTGTATTACTGTATTAAATTATTGTAGTTTTTAGTATTGCTTTGACATGCCACTTGTGTGTTACAAAAGAATGTTACAGGTTGGTGTTCAGATACAAAATAATTAACTGGTAAAAATTCCTGGTTTATGTTTTCCTAATGTATTTATTGCTTCATGCAGAATAAATCTGTTTAATAAGCTTTAACTTTGTTCTCTCAATCCCATTTCATAGTACATGCTTTTCTACATATCTAATTTGAAAATGAGAATAAAATTGCTCGATTTTAAAAACACGCATTTAAAACAAAACAAAACAAAAAAATTGGTGAGAAAATTGACAGAAAACTTTGCTGCTATGGAAAGATAAGGGGAATAGAAAATACACTGGCCCCTTTTAAATTGCTCATTTTCTGGGCACTACACAAGCAAAATGTAAGATGACCTGGAAGGAAAGCATGGACAGGAAATGGACATTTCTGTGTTCAGTTTGACTCTGCCATAATTGGTACAATATGACACTCAACATTACATGGCATCTATAAACAGGATTAATAATATGTACCTTGTGGAAAGAAAACCAAGCCTATTTGCAAAGTAATTTAAGATCTTTGGCAGGTAGGTGCTGTAGTTTGTACTATAACTATTAAAAAAATCACTCTTTAGAATTTTAATATATGCATTTTTATACAAAAGGCAGTTCAAAGGGAGGAAGAGAATGGTTGGAATGCTGTCAGCGCCACTTAGGAGAAGGTCAGTGAGTGTGCAGGTTGTAACATGGGTTTGGCTGCTGGAGCCTTGTCTAAACCAGCTTCCTCTGAACCAGTATCAGCTAAGTGTGACATTTCTGGGTGCAATCCAGACTAGTGAGGGGCTGTGTCACCCCTGCCCTGAAACCCAGGGTGCCTTATAATACCTTGCTGGTAGTAGCTCCCACCTGGACCGTTCACAAACAGCCTTCCAGAATGCAAATCACACCCTGGCTCTCTGTGGAATTGCAGGCTGCCAGCCACACTTGGGTTAAACTCTAGCTCTCACCAGCTATGGTCATACTCCAGGTGATCCCAGCACACTCCCAGTCCCGTATTTCCCCTAGAAAAGTACATCTTGTGCTGTCCAGCCCTCTCCTGGATAGTCCAAATATATTAAGTACATTACTCCTTTATGTTAATAATATATACCAGCTTACCCCCTTAACGTTACCCAGACACTTTAACTTAAACACACTGGATTAGATACAGTAAAACAAGTATACGAACTACGAAGAGAGGGATTAAAGTGAGTATAAGCAATGAGACCTGAAAGTCAGAAATGTTTGAAAGAAAATAACATAAAAATGCTTTCTGTCACCTAGCTTAACAAGCTGTATTAGATTCAAAGCAAAGTTTCTTAGCACATGCTTCTAGCTGAGCAAACTTTCAGGTCAGGAACCCTCCCCCAGCGTCCAATGGCTGTTTCATTTTTCTTCTCAGTGCAGAAAATGAGATGGTCAGGGAGAAAGAGGTGTCTAGGGGTGTTTCTCTTCCTTTTTATAGATTTTTTTTAAATCCCTCTTTGGAAAGCATTTCCATTTTAGAACCAGGAGACAGGCAGTCTGCTGGAAGAAGGAGATTCCATGCTGTTTCCTTAATAAGATAAAGATTTCTTTGTTTCCACCCCCTTTCTTGCCAAGGAATGGCCACTTGGTAGATAATGGCCCATCAGCTTTGTTGACACCTGCCTGGGGCATCAGCTTGTCCTTTGCCTTTGAAACTGTTTTAACCACTCCCCAGACTTATCTGGGAAACATACTTCAGTCATGATTTCATCTTATGTTCATAACTTTACATTTAACATTGCTATATGCATTTTACAATGATATTACTGTTCAACAAGTTAAGTTTTCAAATTATACCTCACAAGGCATACCTTCCACAGAGTTTATTCCATCAACTATGGTGGGTTATTTTGTAAATTACCCCAGTGTAGACATGCCAGTTATGAGATTTCCAACCAAGAGGTTAGCTGTGATGTCAGTTTTTATGCTGTAGAAACCTGTCCACCAGAAACTGCATTTTTAGTAAAATTGAGTCTGGTGCACTACTATTAAACATACCCTGATATTCTTAACTAATCCTGCAATGTGTGTGTAATAAGTGGTTTTTGATATTTTTGGAATAAGTTATCAAGAAAATACTGCTAATCTCAGTCTTACAACAAGATTGGATGGCAGGTTAGTTTATTGACAAGTAAAATACTCATAAATAATTTTGACTGAATGTTGTTTGACGAGACAAAATAAATATTAAAATAAAGATTAGTTTTTTCACTATCAAAAAAATCAAAACTGCATAAACTCTGGATTATTTAAGGATGACATCACTGTCCATTGAAGTCAGTTGAATACTGACTAGTCAGAAAAGCAACCTGACATCCTTCGTTTTCTCACTATGCTAAAAATAGAAAAATTGTTTGTAGTCAAGACAATGGTGAGGGGTTATTTTTATTTATTTAGTGCTCAAGTCAGACTGATTTTGATCATCCACTTGCTTCCAGCTAAAGGTGTATGTGGATTTAAATCAGGATTTTTCACAAAGTTGTGCAGCATATACATCCATAAATAGTAATAACCAAGTCTATAGGATGGCTCTCCCTTGACTTGTTTTGGAAATGTATTTCAGTAGCTAAGCTCAGGAAATGTCATAGTGCTTAAAGACTGAAATTTAGTTTTCAAAACTGTAATTTTTTTATTGCACAAATTTTTATCCAGTTCTTGGGATGAAACGTCTAAATAAACTGAAAGAACCTGAATCTCATTTACATTAAGGTCTAAGGGTAACAAAGTGCCTCAAAGTGGTTGGAACAGTAATTTATACTTACACTGCTGTGGCAAAGGTCCTTAAAAAATAAAATAAATTATTTTTTATATAAATGAGAATCAGGCCCAAAGTATACATAAAGAATATTGAAAATTTAATAATAGGATAAATAATAAATTAATGTGTATCTTTGTGCTTCAGTGTAAAATGCATCCTACTTCTAAATTTTGAAATGTTCAAGGTAACATTTTGAGTGGTTTTCATCTTTTAAGAATGATTAAGTGAGTGTATAATAAAAAGACAAAAGTGTAGTAGTTTATCCCTTCTTTTTGAAATGTGCAATTCTCAAATCAGCAAAGCATTTAAGCATGTGCTTAAGTGTTACTCACTTTGAAGGGAGTTGAATGCACTCAGTTTTTTGTTTTGGTGCGTAAAAATAGATGCAGGAGCACATCTTAAGCATGCAAGTATGTACATTGTGGGCTACAGTGTCAACCAACAAAAGTGTTTGTGTAGACAAATATCAGGTGGTTTTACTACAAAACACATGGGGTAAAATCTTTTCTCCACTGAAGCTGGCATCTGGATTCCACCTCAGTCTCTCTACACTAGCGCTTAAGCTGCTGTTACAACTATAGGTGCCAGTGGCTGTTTTGGAGGTGCTGATTTTACATACCATGGACAAGGCTTGAAACAAACATGATTTCTCTCGGAATCCTTGACAGTTATTTGAGTATTTTGGAGGGAATTTCTTTTCCTCTTGAAAGTCTGAATTATACAAGCATTCTCCTTTTAAAATAGTATTTGTATTATTGTCTGGCATATTACCTTTTTTAAAAAAAAATGAGATCAAAGTCCACAGAGTCCTCACACTCTCCTCATGCTGGTGAACAGGCAATAGACTTCCATTTTTATTTTTTATAACTCAGTAATATACTCCAAATAGCAGAGAACATCTGTTCTCCTTTCAGGGTACTTGTCTTTTCCAAATCAACAAAAGCCTAATGGCTAAACCCAACTCTTACCAGCTGAATCTGGCTTAGAATAAGCAACCCTACACCACAGAGAATGTTCCCTCAGGAACAACTCTCAGATTGTATGTAGTAGAATATACATGCTTGCAGGTTCTTGTACTCCATGGTGAGCTCTGTTTAGCTAAGTATGAGGACAGAAAAGGCTCCTTTGTTCTCTCCCAAACCATTCTCAGCACAATGTTGACTCTAGGTCAAAATTTAAATTTCCTTAGTGATAGTGACTCATTAAGTAAGGGTGCTTTCAAAGTGTGTCTTAATCCTCTGCTACAGCTGGCACACTGTTCAGTGAGATTGTATAGCTGCTGCTTTAAGCTTCTAAGGCAACTCTGCAGTTTATCACATGATTATGCAATTCATCAGATAGATTATCACCTCCAGGTGATAAATTACAGAGTCTTGTGATAAACTGCATTTGTCATGCACCATCTCACCTGTACCGTGCCCACTAATCAATCTACCTAAACCAATTCTATCATTGAAAGACTTGGATTGGTGCCAGTCACCTCTTCACTTTTTTCAAATCAGCCTGCAAGAGAAATGTTTCCTTCTGCCCCCCAAAATGCTGGATAAATTTTGTCTAAAAGTTACCTTGCTCTGAAGCACAGGATGGGAAATGTTCAGTGACAGGTAGGAGGTCTCAAATTTTCTGACCCTGTACAGCTAAAATCAGGAGCTTTATGTCAGTGGAAAGGACAGATTCCCAACCACTTAGTGGGAGACAGAGCTCTTACTTTTAGCCTCCAAGATATGTGACTGCAACGTGACAATATTGTGTAAGGAAAAGCAACATGGTAATTTGTGAAGGTTCCTAAAATTTGGTAGCTATAATTTTTCTGCCTCAAACTCCTGTATGGTTGGACTCACAGGTTTGGATCCATGAAGAGACTTAGGCTATATTTGCATTCTATGCTTCTTTTGGTGGAGGTAGAGTATGTACTTAAGTAGCTCTCATAGTATGGGTTTAAATAGTAGTGTAAATGGTGAGGCATGGCTTAGGTAAATAGAGTGCAGACATGTCTGAAGGGTGTGAGTATGTACTAAAGTACATGCCCTATAAATCTTCTACTTGGCCAAGCCATGCCTTCCTGTCTTCACTGCTCTTTTTAGCTGTGTAGTGTCCCACTGCCTTCCAGCTACTGAAGTCTTTCCCTGTTACAGGAAAAGGCTCTGGCCATGGGGATAGGCTCCGGCAGGGGTGAGGTAGCGGGGTAAGGCTCAGACTTCTCCACTGCCCCCCACACCAGAGCCTTTCACTGATACACGTAGCTGTGCACTGCAATGTGGATGCAGCTTCCTTTTCACTGCAGCATGTAGCTACATATACCCTATGTGCCGCAGAAAGTGGTGTGCAATGTAGACAGTCTTAGGCGCTGCAACACGGAGCATCATAGCACCTAACTTATAGGCACTTAGAAAAAACATAGGAACATCACTGTGATCCAAAAACCTGAGTTTGGCACCTAGGCTTCCTATACAATGACTGGAGAATCACAGGCTCTTAAGACTAGTATGTTAGGCATGGAGCTGCCTAAGTTACCTATTGGGAGACAGTGATCAGAGATGTATGTGCTAAGCCCCCCAACTTCTCTGAGATAGCCACTTTCCTGCATCGTGGATTTAGATGTCTATCTCTGTTAGTGAACCACAACTGGGGGAAGATAGGCGTTCTGTCACTTAGGTTATGTATGGGGCATGAAACAGAACAGCCAGGAGGGATGAGGTTACGGAGTGATTCTCACTTTTTCTGGCCTAATTAATATTTAACTACTCAATTGTTCAATTAAAGTGGTAGAGCTTCACTAGGAGAGACTGAAGGAGCCCACATCAGAATATTCCATAGTGGTCAGGGCACTCACCGGAGAGGTAGCAGATCCCTGTTCAAATTCCTTCTATCGCTCAGGCAGAGGGGCACTTGAACCAATGGTCTCCCACATTCTGGGCAAGTACCCTATCCACTAGGCTAAAGGTTGCAAAGAAGATCCTCCCCGCCCTCCATAGTTGTTTTGTATGAACTTGACTGGGGCCCAATCCGATGGGTATGTTCAGAGGCCACCTACTGGATCAAGGCCCTGCATGTGACTTAGTTGCCCCAACACCTTTGCGAGTTTGTGAGCTTATGTGGGAGATAGGCATCCGGATGCCTATCATTAGGCAGTAGTGTGTGTGCTCAGGCAGTTGATAGGTGCCCAGGTTCACAGAGTGAGTCTGCACTGCACGTGCCCAGAGACAACAACTAAGACACCAAGTGAGTTTAGATGCCTAAATGGTTAGGTGGCAGCCAAGCGGGAGTTTTGTGAATTGCAGTGGTGCCTAAAAATTGTATTTAGGTGCCTAAGTACCGTTGTGGATCTCACCCATAGTAACTAAGGCAAACTGGTGTTACAAGTATAGGGTATAAAAAACATCCCATTTTAGATTTTGAAAACTCACTAAAGCATTTCTAAACTTTAAATATGTAACATATGTAGAACATATGAAAATGTTGTTTGGTATAAATATTTTATTGACAACCATTGGGAATGACCTTCATAACTCAGTTCTTGCTGATAAAACTCTGTCCCACACAATCAGTTGTACTGCGTGCTTACACACAGACAGACAAACACCTGTAAACACAAAACATGTTAAAATATTTGTTTTATGTTGGGCTGTAAAGAGTGGTTACAGACTATTACATAAAAATGCTTTAGAAACACAATTAGAAAATGAGATTCTTAGCAGATGTTAAACTGATTGCAACCAAACTATGCTGACTTATGTCAGCTAAAGATCTGGGTGCATATTATTTTCTTCTCTTAGAATTCAAAACTGCCGTACTGCTACTATCTGAGACTTTTTAATGAATTACATTGGGGCTGTGGTGAGGATGAATAACTCAGTAGAGGAAGGCTCAAAAATTGGGGTCAGGTTTAAAGTGAGGCTTGTATGTGTTAGGAAGCATATGACTGAAAAAGGACATGTGATGTGATATATAATTTTGGTGTTAATGGTAACCAGTGAATCATTCATATTTGTATAATAGTATATATAGGGTTTTTATCCTTTGTAGAGCACAGCTCCTAAAGTGAAATATGATTGCATACAGTTGAAAGGGACTGGCATTCCATCTAATTAAGAGGGAAGTAGTACACCTATACACTGCAGAGAAAAAACAAACATTGCTTATATTGTTTTATAAAGATGGTCCCGTACCTGTCTCCTTCTGGCAATATCAAATAGTTATATCCCCTGTGTGAGTGATACTAAGTACTAGGAACTATAGATGAGCAGCTCTCGACTGGCTAACATTATTAGGTTATGTAAAAAAAGAGAGAATCATAGGTTCCACTGAATATATTATAAAGCACTGAAATACAGGAACAACATATAACTTGGAGATATGTTCAGATTTTCAAAGAGTGAAAAAAAGAAAACAGATTTATAACTGTCAGAAAAATTTGGTCCTATAATTAATTGTATATTTATGTATTTCCTCTTTGGTTACAGTGGGACAATTTTGTACTATTTTATATCTCCTACAACCTCACTGAATGCTATGGAATTTAGTCCTGCACTAACCTCCTTTGTCCTTTTTTATCTGTAAATATTGAATTTTGAAGAGTCTGTAAAGGATGCCTTTTATTAGGCAGTTGCAATTATTTTCGGGTTAGCAGATTCCTCTCCATTATAATTTGGACCTAAAATTTATTTTGTGAATGTGCTTTTTGTCTTATTTATTACTGAACCTGTAGGTAATTTTGTAATACACACAATGTGTCTTGAGTTCTGACAAAAGAGCAGAGTAGTTGAAATACTTTTCTTGTCTGGTTTTTATTGCTAATAATTGACATAGTGCATTATACCCTATTCCTACTTTCTAAAACTCTCTCATTTTAAAAGTTTCATCAGCCAGTTGAAATTATTCCAGATACATAGTTTCATCCAGACAGAATGAGTTTATTCAAATACTGTAAAAGTGCTTCCTTTTTAGCATAAAAGTAGCTGTCTGCTTATGGGTCTAATTCACACTATCAGCCATGTTCAACTAGTGATCCAGACTCAAAGAGATTATAGAGTTGCACTTAGCATAAATGGGTCTGGTCGGTTAAACTGCATGAATAGTACAGAGATTAAAAAAAATCATAAAATATGTTACTGTGCAATTTTAAAAATATATGTGGAAATTAAAGGAGTACTGTATACAGTATGTGAGTACCAGTAAAGTCCAGTTTATATGTAACCAGCTCTTGCCATTCTGGACTTCCATAGGCCTTCTTAGTAAACAAATGTTATGAATATTTAAAACGGATAAGAATGAAATAATGCAATCTAAATGTCTGCATTCTTTCTTTAAGAAAAAAATCAAAGAGAAGACATTTTGTAATAACCGAGAGAGTTTCTAAAACGGGTTGCAAGAAGAGGCTCAGCCCAAAACTTATATGGTAGTTTTTGTATTGTTCTTCATGTTGCTATTTAAAAAAATATAGAAATGTCAGAATTCTTGTCAGAGTGTTATCCTTTTTCAGAAGATCTTGCTTTAAGACAGAGATCACCATGCAATATGAAAAAAATACTTTTCTTGTGTTTCTTAAAAGGTTCTTATTTTAATTATTTATCTAACCATTTGTTCTCCTTAATAAATATTAATACTATTCCAGATAGTCACACTCCTTGCAAATGCCATGGCACAGGGAGGGTCCTTTGATACTGTGAAATCTTTTGTAGGTGTTTCTAAAATAGCTAAAAAACAAAAAAGAAAAAAAACCCAAAAAACCTTTTAATTGGTATTAAAATAAAAGATTATATCTGAAGGGAAAGCTGACTCTTCCTTACAGAGACAGGCAAATAATCCTAAATGCTAATTAAAATATTTCCACTAGTACGAGCATTACAATTCAGTGTAAAAATGAATGTTTAGAAAGGAACAATATTCATAAATATTATATATAAATATACTCAAAAGCATGTATGTTTTACTGTTCATCATTAGTTCTGAGTTTCTTCACTATAAATGCAGAAACTTTTTAGGACATCACTCAAAACTAATGTATTGATCCCTGACATACATTGGCAATTTTTTAAATGGGGGAACCTGGGAAATAAACTTCTGACTGGAGACTGAAAAATTAAAAGTAGGAAAAAATGAGAAGGTATCAAATAAAAATAGATATCAGATCTTCCAACAACACTCTAATGCTACGTCTGGTTGTCTAGTTATCTCAGATGTTGATTCAGCCTCTCTTGTGGCACCAGATGAAAAGATGAAGGCTTGAAAAGAGAGTCATAAGAAAGACAAGCTATGTTGCTTGTTAATTATGTAGTGGTCATTCCCTCTAATTGATCCTCATTTTAATCTACTCTAAGTAAAGTAGAAGAGAGATGTCAAAACAGCACATATATTATAGAAGGAAAGTCTAAAGATAGTGCCAGATCCAGCAGATGTTTATATGTTTAGGACTAGACTGGAGAAGGCATACAGAGGCTTCTTCAGAATCCTTGTGCAATCCACATTGGTACTTTGCTATGTGGAGCACAGAGACTGCTCCATTTCCTCTCCTCTGAGGGTATGGAGCCCCCTATAGAGTCAGAGTGGAAAAGGGGACATGGATCTACACCTTCTAGCCACTGACCATTGAAGCTGTGAAGCCACACTGGTGGGTATAGCCAACATTGCACGAAAGCAACCTCTGCATGCCTAGGACATCAGGACTTAATTTTCCACAGAGATTGCCGAAATAGCAAAATTGTGCTCTCAGGTAGTTCTTCGGCATGTGAATAAACTCATTGGCTTAGACGGGACTACTTGTATAACTAAGAATCAGTTATATGACTAAGATCTGGCTTGCTTGGGACTTTGCTTTGGAGAGAGAGGAGAAAGGGAAATAATTTCTCTTATAGCTTAGATTTTTTGCACAGCTCCTATTTCCCCGCCTCTGTTGACTTTGTATCATTACTATGGACAAATACAGAAGCACAGTATCATATAACGCGCACTGCCTTTAGGTGTAACATTTGGGGAAAGGGGGTGGTTTCTTCATTATCAATAGTAAACCTGGTTCTTTACCTGTTTGTTCTTTGGAGTATCAGAAAAGAGCCTTAGGTTGTATTCAACAGCACCATTTTTTCTCATGCTATCATTCAGTACTGATACCACGTTGCTCCTCAGGAGTTGTTCTTTTGCTAAGCAGCTCTCTTGTGACACTCAGGAAACCGAAACAAATAAAAGTTTCAGAAACTTCAAACTTATCTAAGGAATCAGTTCTGTGAAGTGATGAATATCCTCTCCCTTGATAATTTCAATGGAGTTGAGGGCACGCACCACCACATAGACTCTCACCCTTCATTTAGTTTCAGTTAATTTTATAGAATTGAAGTGGTTGTGATCACTAACTTTTCCTATTGTGAATTTTTGTTTAGAATTATGATTCAATCCTCTCCAAGCGTTTTTTCACACTAGTAACTGACAGCACCAAGGTTGTGTAGAGAGATGATAGATAGAAAGCAGGTGCTGGGAGAGGGGAAAAATAGTGATAAAATGCAAAGTCTACTACATTCAGAGAATATATGAAGGATAGTGTATTTCAGAGTGAGGGAGATAGAAAACCCATAATCAAATTCAGAGTTCCCTCAAGTAAAAAAGAAAAAAAAAAAAAAAAACCTCAACAAAAACCTGCAATGAGAGAAAGAAGCAGAAAATAAAAATATATATACTCTTGGAAATGTTAGTATTTCTCCCTGTTTCAGAAATACTCCCCCTCCTGATCTTGAGATGCTGTAAAGAATTCTGGTGTACATTAAAATAAAATCTTTTTGTATAAGGGCTTTAAGTGGATTTTTTTCAGAGTTATGAAGTTTACGTGTGGAAACTGAATTTTCATCTTCCAATTTTCACCTACTATGTATCAACAGTTGTCTCAGGGTATGTCTATACTGCAACTAGACACCTTCAACTGCCATGCCAGGTGACTCAGACTGAGGGGTTTAGGCTAAGGGATTATTTAATTGCAGTGTGGATATTTGGGCTCAGGGACCCTCCCACCTTGCAGGGTCCTAGAGTCCAGGCTCCAGCCTGAGCCCAAACATCTACATTGCAGTTAAACAACTCCTTATCCCAAGACAGCTGCAGGTTTTTAATGCAGTATAGATATACCTAAGACAATAGTGAGAGACTACTTAAATAAGCAGTATGCCATTTAGGAAATATAGTAGAAATTTTTATGTGAAGCAAGGCAGTCGTCATTGTGATTTACTATTGATATTGCTCTTGGACACTGTGTGCCACAGTGGTGGGTGGTCTCTCACTGAGAGCAAGTCTCTATCTTCCAATATTATTTGTGGTATGAGATGCAGTACATTTGAAAGAAAAATCATGTATTAATTATCACCATATACCATGATCCAAATTGTGCTCTCAGTTGCACCCAATGACAACCCTGAAGTTAGTTATATCCCTGCACGGTTTCCAAGGCAAAATATGGCCCTATGCCTTTAACATGAAGATTAACCATAGTGCTCTTTAAGGGCTACATACTATTTTTCTTTTATAGCAGAGTTCCCATTGACAATAAATGCCTTTTTATACAAACCGGGATTGGTATTAGATGAGCATCCGTTCCATTTATTTTGTGCTTGTCTTCAAGTTGTCAATGGAAGTGACACTCACTAGCAACAGTTCAAACATGCCATTTAAGTGTGCAGATGGTTACATGGAGAGCAGATTTAATTGCAGTCAGTCAATGGCTACACTAACATGGTAAAATTGTCTGATATCTGCCTAAGTCTTAAATTAAAACGCCTGCTCTCCATATAGCCATTTGCACACTTAAATGGTGTGGGTGGAGTTTGTGGGGTGGGGGGGGATGAGTGATAATTTATAAGTCAAATATATAGAGATATTATTGAAGATGATTTTCATGGCCATATTAAATAAATCTTTGAAGCAACATAGACATTTAAAGTGATTCAAAGATTGAGGTATGCTTTTGATACACAGGTATCTTTTTGATAGATTCTCAGTTCTCCTACAACAGTAAGTAGGAAATGCATCACACTTTTTTGAATGAACTGTGTAAAAAATTACACCTATTGTCATGGTAGCAGGTACCCATCAGGAAATATGCAATGAGTCTCTGTTCTCTAGTTGGACTTCAGTTAAAACTGACTTGTACAGAGATTATATTTTCTAGACATTATATGTAGTAAGTTAAGATAAACTTTGTTGTATTAATATAGTTCCCTTTTTTTTTTTCAGTTTGAGGTTTCTATGTACTGAAGCTTTTGTTTTTTCACAGTTTTGTATCCATGAACTGGATACAATTCAATTATCTACCACAAAATTAAATTGTTATGATATAAATATGACTAGATTGCATACTTTCAAGCTTCCTGAGGTTATGATAATTAATATAATAAAGTCACATCTTAAAGTCAAGCATACATCTTTTAATACGTCACCTAAAATGATATGTGATTGAGAGCAGTAATAGCACTTGCACTTGTTATCTACAAGTGTTGTTTTCAAGAAACCCTACATCATTTAAAAAACTTTCCTTTTCATTTGATGTTTTAGAATTAGTTCTGTACAACAAATGTAGATGGGGTCATTTTAGTTTTCCAGCAGCTCTGTTAGTTGGGTTTGGGTTTTGCAAACACAGGTTGGTTTAGATCCTAGTCTCATTTTATCCTAACTACTTAAGTAGTGAGCTCTTAGTTCTGATTAACAATTGTTATTCAGTGCTTGTTTTTATTTATTTATTATTGATTGATTATTTCTAATCTTTAATATTTCAGTATCCAATATTCAATAACAGTTTTGAGATCTCACATTTCAAGTCTGTCATTGCCACCTTCTAAGATGAGTCATTCACTTTCTTCTAGCCAAGGGTTCCTCAGACTTTTTTCTCCCCTTTTTGACTGTCCAGATATGTGTGAGACTCTTATAGGATCTCAGCTATTTGGAATAATACACTTCAAAACATTGTGCCGAATTCAGCAAAACTAGCTCCCCAGATAAGCCTGCTGAACTAGAATTCAGTCACCTTCCTGGCATAATGCAAAAGACATTGGTTTCATAGGGTTTCTTGAAAAGGCTTAAAGGCATGCTTCTCTTATCAATGAAGGGGTGGAAGGAAATGTTTGTAGGTAGCTGGCTGGCTGACCTACTGCTCAACTGATTAATTGAACGCTGCTATAATTGCATTGTTGAAGGGGTCTTAAGGTACTTAGAGCCTTGGAACCTTTTTAGTTATTTAAATTGAAATAGATAAATACAATTAAAAATACAAGGGATATTCATCCTCTGTAGGGCAGTCTAATTTTATTTTCCTTTCTCTTCCTTTTGTGGTACAAAACATTTTTGTGAATTTCTCACAGATGATGTGATTGAGGTTACTATGTTACAGTTGATGTACATTTTCTTTGTTAACACTGAAGTGGGAAATCAATTTTAAATTTTGTATGATTTTTTGCCAGGAGCTAATGGCTCCTGTATGCTCAATATTGTGCTAAAGCATGCCTAAATCTTGGCAAAATTTGGAAACTCAGCAGAACTGTTCATGTTTTGGGGTTTTAATTAAATTTGAAACCAGGTGAGTTTCATGTAGTTCATATTTTGTTCTAAGTTTATTTAGCTGTAATTGTTCTAACAAAAAATATTTCTGATGGACTTTATAAAAATGAAAATATTTTTGGCTGTTCAGCGAAGTTTCCAAAATATAGCTAGAATAAAGCAAAAGCAACCAAAGACAGCACTTTACTTTGATCTATCAACTTATACTTTATTTATTTTCATCTTCCCATCTAAAATGTATTGTCTTTGAACTCAGTAATTTGACCGCCAATCAAGGAACTTCTAAAGGATTTCAAAATGGATACATCGCTCTACAAATTATCTATCATCCATATAAAATACTTACTCTATGTGTCATTCCTAAGACAGTGCCAGGTGTACAACATTTTACTGAATCATTGTTGAATAATGATTCTTCAACAAGTGCCTCAAATACATCTCCCAAAATAAACAAAATTGTGTTTTTGTAGCATGCTAATAAAGCCAAATTGTCAGTAGGCTCACCAGTATCTCCTGAAACATTTGATTTTGTTATCAAGCAAAATGCTATTTCGAATTATTTCATTTTGCATTTTTATTAATTTGTAACAAATTCAATGGGTATGACATGAAACCAAATAAAATCCTAGAACACGGTATGACAAGAATCAAGTCGAGCTATAACAAAATAAATCAATGAATCAGATATTAACCTGTCTTCTTATATAAAACAGATATCCAAATCAGAGTTCTCTTTTTTTTATAGTATTGACAGAATCATGTAGTGTCTGAAACAAGGCAGGGCTTCTCCCCAGCTCCCAGATGATCTAATGCTATATCCAGAGTCTCTTTCAGTCAGTTTTATGCCAAACTTTAACAAAACAAACAAAAACCATTTCTCAGCTCACCCTGGGCTATAAGGCACTTTACCTTTCAGACTCACTGCTACCCCTGCCAGGGGATTCCTGCAATCCTGCTCCTTATCCTACATGCCCTAGCTGTGACTCACCCAGTCTTGCTCACTGTCTCTCCCACCTTCCCCCTAAGGCCCAGACATCCTCTTTTAAAGCCTAATCTGCATTGATGCAGCGTGTTTGTCATTTTTTCCTCTTAAAAGAACAGTGGCACCCTGTGACAATGCCCTTATGTTACAGAGTCCTTCTGGGTTATGGGGCAGAAAAATACAAGTCACAAAGAATAAGTCAAGTTATCTGTACTTACCAAATAAAAATCTCTACAAATACTAATATAAGCACAAATGTCAGACAGAGTAGAAGGTAAAAAAAGGCTCCCTATAGGGCAGCTTGACACATTTTATGTTCTAGATTCTTCACAAGTGGTCCAACACACCTAAGTAGTTCTTAAAAACAGAATTATTTGCTGAGAGTTAACAACTGCACTATTCACCATGAACTGCCTGCCACAGGTGCTATTACAGAGTAAACTTTTAACCACATCTGATACAACAGTATTTTCCTATGCCTAGGGGAGAAAAAAAAAAGAAATAATTGTGTTATCTCTAATTCTGTTATATTAGAAATGTTAGTAAATGTTCACTATAAAATGAACATGCAAATGTTCAATTGTGACAGTTATATTAGGTGAAAAAATTAAAGGATATGGTGTGAAGTCTATCACAAAGTTAAAATTGGTCTATGCAGGAGACAACACTTATTTGGGGTCAGTATGAGACTGTGGAATAAACTCCCACAGGGAGTAAAGACCATCACAATCTTCACCACCTGTGGTTTCAAATGTAAAGCACACTTCTTCAACTTTGCTGTCTTTGACATAAACACGTAGCAACATGTGTTGTTGTTCATCCTTCAAGTTCAAAGATAACAAGACATCACAGGTTTGCTTTCTGTGAACACATAAGTGGCTGATCAGGCCAGTTTGGGCTTTGAACTGTCTGTGGCACACTGAACAAGAGATGCCACTATGAGTTACTTGATTAACAGCGGACATGTTGCTGTTACGAGATTTACGCTGTTGGTGCTCACTGAAGCCAATGTCACCACCATTGAAGCAATGATCCTTATGCACCAACTACTGTTAACTCACAGACTGGGATCTGCTATTAGTGTGCTCAGGAATTGACACGACTCTCGTTCGATAATGACAGAAAGGCTTTAATTACTATACTTATAAATATATAAAATGAGCCCCCAAACCAAAAGTCCAGTATATTTTAGTTGCAAAAGCAATTACCCTCACCAATGCAGGCAAGAGGCGGTGATGGTTTCTTAACAGCTTCCCCCGAGAGCCTGGATCCGTGGTCTCAGAAGGCAGCTGGGCAAGATGGTAGTTCTTCTCAGTTTCTTGTCAAGAGCGATTCTTCTTCTCTTGAAGCTTGCCTGCTTGCTTATTTCCATTGCTTCTCTTTTATATTCTTAAATCCAATGTTTTTCAAAGCATTTTGGTAATTTACATGAGTAACCACAGGAATTCCAGAAAACAATAGAAGAGGGAGAGACCCATGTGCTTTAATTAGTGAAAAGATGCTAGCCACCTAGATTTGTTCTTTAGTTTCAGTGTTCCACCCTTCAAACAAAGGGGTATTGGGGTTGTTGTGATTAAATTGAGCAATACCTGGGGTGGCATTCAGCTATTAGCTTTGATCATAAGGTATTTTGAGAGGTCTGGAGCCCTGGAGGTCTAGCACGCCCTGCATTTAACACATTTCTGTTTACTGCATAGATGAGTTACTCCCAGAGGATAAATTCATTAGGGAAAATGGTCCAGACAGAGAGGCAATTAATAAACAGTTATCTTAATGAAATACCAGACATACTTTGAGAATAGAAAGACAGCATGGGTGTGTTGCAATGAGAAACAATCACCCCTTTTCAAAATGGACTCCAGTCACCATTTCACATACTCTGCAATATGCACTTATTAATTTGGTAGTTTAATTTTATAAGTAGGCCCATCTTAGCTGAAATTTCATGGTCTACACTACATTGGGCTGGACATTGTGTGCTGATGTCATATTTTTGCCTCCCAAACCAAGTTCTCTACTCTCAGCTTGCCTATGTTAGACGAAATGCTACAAAGGTATACTGAAAGCATATCTTAAGAAAACTGATGGTGACATCATAAGTTGGGAGAAGCAAGCCACCAACTGACCGCAATGGCACCATATCTTCCTTAAGGCAGTGGCCCACTTCAAGAAGTGTCTTGCCCTCGAACCTGAAAAAAGAGAGAGCAGGAAGGAAAAAGAAAGAGCTTTCAACCAGCAGGTAGCAGACTGATAGGAAATGTCTATTGTGGGCATATCTGTGGTTCCAGGATTGGACATTTGAGTCATCTCAGGACTCATCTGTAAATCCATGGTAGAGATCATCCTCGAATCAAGGGACTGCTGATGATGACAATTAAAAGAAATGACTTTGCCTATCATAAATCTTTTAAAGAGGCATCTAATACAATTGAATTGCAATGGTGTCAGCAAAGAACCCTTAGGAAACCATGTATGATCCTAGTAATCCAAGAAATAGAATTATTTCTAAGTTTAAACATTTAAATATTTTTCATGGACTTCCTATTCTAACTCTACAATATCAGCATTATTGAATAGGAGAGCATTGTTTTCAAGGCAAATTTATTTCAGTGTCTAAGCAAAATAAATAGGAATAGTTCATGGTATAAACCTGATTTGGAGTTTTATTATAAAGTTGAGCTTGCAAAGAAAGGAAAACCTTTGTGAAAAGCTGCAGACATACCCAAACAAATTGTACTTTGATTCTAATTTAGTGCAACTACCATACACCAGTAAATCATCCAGATAGATAACCACCCCACATCCAGTTCTCTACAATTTGGGCTTTCTGCCAATTGTTGTGTTGAATTGTCACATTTTGACTTTAAATCTGCATCTGAAATTAAGTTTTTAAAAGTTGGACATAATTTGTAGCCTATTATTCTGCTTTTTTTCTTTGGCCAGCAAAATAGGGGAAAAAAATCAGATTCTTCCTAACTTTAGCAAATACTCTGAATCAGATCTAAACCAATAAATCCTTAATACAGAATACTGCCTAAAACCAGCACCAAAGTAGAATTTGAACAACACATGTGATATCACCGATAAATATTAAGGGTCAGACTGTGGTCAGCTCCTGTGTGTCAGTGTAAGGGGAGAAGGCACAGGGAGCTTCTTCCTCCCATCTGTCAGTCTCCCCTGTGAACAAACCAGCTTCACAAGTCCCTATCAGTGCTAAAGAGGTGAGAGTGGGGCTGTTGATGCATCCCTCTCTGTACTAGACAGCAAAGTTGGCTGGGTGTGGAGTTAAGGGGAGCATGCAGCAACTTCTCCAAAGGGAGTGTAGTTACTGTGTAACCCATTGGGGGAGGCTCCACAGGTCCTCTTGTATGTCAGTCCACAGAGGATATGAGTTGTTATAGTCCCTACTTACACTGCCTTGACTCTTTAGCTCAAGCTGTAGCTCAAGCATGGTTTTGTCTCTGGAGGGACTTCTGTTCATCCTTGGTGTGTCAGCTGAGATGGTAGCTATCTCATCTATGCAGTGTGTGCTGTCTGAGAGTTCTTGGAGGGAATTCTTCTGGAGACAGAATTCCTTCTGTGGATTCCAGCTGTTGTACAGTCCTGCTGCAGCCCCTGTAACATAAATGCCATGTAAAAAAATCTAGCCTGACATTTGATTAAGGAGGAAAGGAAGAAGGATGTTTTGCAAACATCTAGTGAGAATTGACTAGACTAATGCTTGTTCAGTAGAAATGAAATTGAAGGACCTGTTCCTCTCCCACTGACGCAACTTTCAATGGGAGCAGGTTAGAGTCCAGAAAATGGACATTTGAGCACTGATATAAACTGAAATTCAAGATATCAGTGCCTGCATTAACTAAACAACAGGGACAGCATAACACTACTTCCTTTACCTAGCCTTTGTCTGCCATGTCTATTCAAACTGTAAGCTCTTCGGGCAGGGACTGCTTTTTATGGTGTCTCTGTACAGTTACTAGTACAATGAGGCCCTGAGCCGGGATTGGGGCCTTTACCCATTACCATGATACTTATAATAATAGTCATAAATGCAGACACTTTTTATTCAGGAAATACATAGGGTCCTCCCAATCTGTGTTATTCTACCATCTTCCATTAGGTTTTCACAGACTCTGAATACAAATTATTTCACATTTCTGCACTGATAACAATAACATTTTTACTAAGGCATGCTTTGTAATTTAATGATAGGCAAGACAAAAAGGCATAATCTAGCACAGGATAATGACAGCTGTCTTTAAAACCATGCTTCCAACTACACTCATCTTTCATATTAATTATTATTATATAAATGTTGCAAAGAAAATGCATGTTATGTTTTGCGTTCATGCTACTTGAGATTGTAAAAAGCAGAGTGAAATAATTCCTTACAATGTTTTCAGACCACCAAATCCAGCTGCCCTGTTGTCTGCAAATTCCCTTTGTTACAAGGGGTACTGGTGCACATCAGCAAACACTTACCATCCCAGATGCTGTGGTAAAATCAAAAGTTGAAGAGAAGCAAAAGTTGGGAGGGTAGAAGAGGATCTATGGGTGAGAAGGGAAAATAATTACAAGCAGTTGTCTCTTGGGAAGGAGGACTTCATAGATTCATAAATTCTAAGGCTGGAAAGGACCGCTGTGGTCATAAAGTTTGACCTTCTGTATAGCACAAGCCATAGAACTTCATCAAAATAGTATCTATAGCATATCTTTTAGAAAAAAAAAATCCTTGATTTAAAAATTGTCAGTGATGGAGAATGGTAAATTGTCCCTCTCCCTTAAACATTTACACCATATTTCCAGTCTGAATTTGTTTAGCTTTCAACTTCCAGCCATTGGATCATGTTATATTTTTCTCTGATAGATTGAAGAGCCTGTTATTAAATATGTGTTCTCCATGTAGGTACTTATAGACTGTAGTCAATTCAGCCTCTAACTTTCTCTTTATCAAGCTAAATAAATTGAGAAGGCCATATTAGAAACAAAGAATAACTGGGAAGGAGTTTTGCAGGTCATTTATATCTGAAAAATGTTAGGAAACCCTGGAAATAGGATGGGGACAACTGATTCTTGGAGACTAGAGGGTAAATTATTAATGAGAAGTGGAGGTAGAAAGGGGTCATTTTAATTGTTGGATGCCAATAATTTTATTTGAAAAATTACTGAAAATGGTTGGACAGTTTTTACTAATTGTTTCTTTTACTATGAATTCGGGGATCTGATTCCCACTACTTAGTCACAGGGATTCTTTTTATGTATCTTAGGGGACACCATGGTTAAGACCAAGCAAAATACTCACAATTATTAACCATGCCTATTTTACTATTAAAGAAAGAAAAAAATATATAAAAAAATCCAACACACATGACCAAACATAAATGATAAACTGGTTACTTTTGTTGCAAACTTTTCTTTATGCCTCTCTCTGAATGTCTTGTAACAAAAATTATGCTCTGATGAGTGAACTACCTCTCAGGGTACTTTCTCATGGTAAATGAAGACCAAAGTATTTTGTTTCCCAAATTATTGTGTATTTAGTTTTACTATCTTATTAGATAATTATCACAGTTATTGGCAAAATAATTTATGGGCCTGTCAAGTTGTTAATAATAACCTAAACAGTTTATAATTGGGCAAAGTAAGCAACTAAATCAAATGAAATCAGAGCAAATATTTAAATTAGTTATTTAGGAGAAGGCATTTAATGAGCTTTCTTAAAACAGACCAATTACAAACATTAAGTATCTTAAATCCAGTTAAGTCCTAATATTTCTCTGTTTACCAATGTTTAGTCCCAGTCTTAGTCACATGGTCTAACTATCTGGTGATTAACAGGAAAAACTTGAAGTGTTAAGTTAAAACAACATTTCATTATTTTATTGGGATAATTACAGGAGTGTGTCTAATCCTGTGACAGTGTTTTAGTTAACTTCTCTGACCAATTCACATTGAAGTTCTTCAGAGGTTTTCCATGGGTTGTTTGTTTCTTCTCTGTTTTTCTTACCTGTCTTGTAGAGCTTGCTTTTAGAGATGGACAGGATGTGTTGTGGAGTGCTTGCTGTCTAACCAGAGAAGAAAGGTGTGTGTGTGTGTGTGTGTGTGTGTGTGTGTGTGTGTGTGTGTGTGTGTAAGGGGTGCTAACTTCAGAATCTTTTATTCCTATCTCTTTGTTATTTTTAAGAAATTATGGGAGAAAACATCTCTTTCAGGTTTGTTTAGATGGTTGTGGTTGCCTTTTCAATGGCTTCATGTCTTTGGGGTTGACTTAGATGGTGCCTTCAGCTTCTGAATATGCAGTCTGTTTAACAAATATGCAATATTTATTTAATTGCCACTGTTGTTTTTATGAAAGGAAAGCCTCAGATAACTTTTTCACAGCTATTTAACTTTCTTTTTATTCAGACCATTTTCTCAGATATTCTTTCAATTTTATTAGAGTTTGACGTAAGATAAAGTTCTGTTTTTAAAAAGTCCAAACACGCTCTTGCTTTACATAAAAGTTTTCAGTTCCCAAAATAATCTTTTAAGATTAGATAACACTTAGTATGTTTTAGTTTAAATAATTAAAAAATTGTTGATTCTTATAACAAGTTTTGAAGAGATGATTCTTGTCTTCCAGAATTGAGTAAGGGTTTGCTTGTACACGGTCAGTAATTAATTAATTTCCCATTAATATAAATACTCTATATTTAAATGCTTCTTATATTAGTAACCTGTTATAACATCAAATAAGTTTACTATTTTGTACATAAAACATCTTATTATTCCTATAACAATTACACCAGGCACTTTATGAAGGCTCACATTTAGAAACAGTGCAAATATACATCTCAAAAGGTGTTTACCATTTTAACATTTAAGAAATAAAAGTTTTAAACATCTTCAACTACACATGTTTTTCTCTAAAGATTTAAAGAATACAGAAGTTTTTTTGCAAGAGGGTGGAAGAGCCCACTTTACCTACATTTATTGTTTTGATAACACACCCTACATTCCTTTCTTTTCCTTTTCCTTTTCCAATCAGGTTTCTTCCTAAAACATTAATTTTTTACATGCTTTGTTTCTTGATGTTTGCTTGTCCATGGGAGATGGGAGAAGAAACTTTGAATTTCTTTGATTAGCTTTAACACTTTGTAATATAACTAGCTAAATATATGTATTGTAACATTTCCAAGCCTTCTGTCTATAGCATACTTGTAGCCTATATTTTAATGTTTCTGATCTTTTGTGCTTGACTTTGCAATCTTAACATTATATACATGTATTTTGATGTAATTTCCTAGATTTATAAACTGAAAAGCAGATATTTCTCATGTAGATCCATATTGATCTGTTTTATGGATCATCAGCGGAGTTGAAACCCAAGACCTCTACTACAGCTCATATCTCTACACTTGAGTTAAAAAAGCAACTGGTAGGAGTAGTGAGCTGTTACACTCTGTGGACCAGCCACTAAAGGGGGGACATAACACATGCTTCATCATTGGCTCACAAAATTATTTGTCAGACAGTAAAGGAATGATGAGAATCAGGAATCTTGGGTTCCATTCCAAGTTCTGGAAGGGAGTGTGACCTAGCACATAGCCAAGCACACAGATTTGGTATATTAATTCTGAAAGGAACTGTGGTTATGTGGAAGAGATTTTCCATATTAGAGACCTGAGTTCACATATCTGTCACTTGCAAATACACATTACTATGTAATCATTAATTGTATGGTCATATCATTAAATTTAGTGGAACTTCCTAACATTTTATGCTTGAAGGGGAAAGCTGAGAAAAGAGAGACAGTACGTAAAAATCCATAATGTGGAAATATTTGGTCGCAACGCCTTATCCTATACAATTAACAAGGTCTATAGTAAAGCCCAGTAAAGATAATTTAGCCCTAGGCTACCTTAACTTTTCCATGCAGGTATTGTGGGGTCCCCCAGAGTCGCCATAAGTAAGAGAAATGGAGCCACATTGCCAGGAAATGGGGGAATTGTTTGAGGTCACAGACAGAGTTAGGGAATAGGTGATCTGTGCAGATGGCCTGTGCAGATGTGTAGTCTCCTATGCAACTTGAAGTGATCAAGAACAGTCAGCATGAATTCATCAAGGGCAAGTCATGTCTGACAAACATGATAGCCTTTTATGATGAGATAACAGGCTCTGTGGATGTGGGGAAAGCAGTGGACGTGATATATCTTGACTTTAGCAAAGCTTTGAATACGGTCTCCCACAGTATTCTTATAAAGACGTATGGATTGGATGAATGGACTATAAGATGGATAAAGAGCTGGCTAGATCATCCAGCTCAACAGGTAGTGAACAATGGCTCAATGTCCAGTTGGCAGTCAGTAACAAGCGGAGTCGTTGCTGGGGCCAATTTTGTTCAACATCTCCATTAATGATCTGGAGGATGGGGCGGATTGCACCCTCAGCAAAGTTTGCAGATGACACTAAGCTGGGGGGAGTGGTAGATAAACTGGAGGGTAGGTATAGGACACAGAATGACCTAGACAAATTAGAGGATTGGGCCAAAAAAACTGTTCAACAAGGACAAGTGCAGAATCCTGCACTTAGGATGGAAGAATCCCATGCACTGCTACAGACTAGGGACCAACTGGCTAGGCATCAGTTCAGCAGAAAAGGACCTGGGGGTTGCAGTGGACAAGAAGCTGGATATGAGTCAACAGTGTATCCATATTGCCAAGAGGGCTAATGACATGTTGGGCTGCATTAGTAGGAGCATTGCCAGCAGATAGAGGGAAGTGGTTATTCCCCTCTATTCGGCCCTGGTGAGGCCTCATTTGGAGTACTATGTCCCGTTTTTGGTCCCCCACTACAGAAAGGATGTGGACAAATTGAAAAGAGTCAAGCATAGGGCAACATAAATGATTAGGGGGATGAAGCACATGACTTAAGAGGAGAGAATGAGGGAACTAGTCTTGTTTAGCCTGCAGAATAGAATACTGAGAGGGGGATTTGACAGCAGCCTTTAACTACCTGAAAGGGGGTTCCAGGGAGAATGAAGCTAGGCTGTTCTGAGTGGTAGTAGATTACAGAACTAGCAGCAATGATCTCAAGTTGCATTGGGGGAGGTTTAGGTTGGATATTAGGAAAACGTTTTTCACTAGGAGGGTGGTGAAGCAGTGGAATGAGTTACCTAGGCAGGTGGCGGAATCTCCAGACTTAGAGGTTTGACAAGCCCTGGCTGGGATGATTTAGTTGGGGTTTGTCATGTTTTGAGCAGGGGGTTGGATTAGATGATCTCCTAAGGTCCTTTCCAACCCTAATCCTCTATGATTCTATTATCTGCTAAATTTCTAAACAAGTTCTTTTTTGTTTGTTTGTTTTTAATGGGGAGACAACTGACTCCTCCCCCTCATTTTGAATAATTCCCTCAGAAAGATTTCCTTGAAAAAAATCCCTTTTCTCAGCTTTTAAAGCAGGAGGGAGCACTTTGTCCTAATATATTTACTAATAGAAAGAAATTAAACTATCAAAATAGGGTTATGAATTATTTCACTTTATAAGGGACCATGTCCAGAAGAAGGCCCCACTCAGTGTGAGTAAGGGTGGCAGAATCATGTCATGCATATTTCAGTTTTTCATTAGAATAAATTCATTTTATATTTTTCAGTATTTTAACTTACGTATTCAATTAGCAGGAGTCCCCTTCCATTGTGGTCACTATGGATCTCATGTCACTTTCAACTATCTGCTAAGGCCAGCAATTATGGTGATATGTTAGAAATATAATATAATTTTGGTGCTAAAAGCGTGTTCCTATTTGCCCTTTTCTATATTATAAGAACCAAAGGTACTTGATGAAATTAAATGGCATCACATTTCAGACAGATAGAAAGAAGTACTTCTTGAGGCAGCCTGTAATTAGCCTGTGGATTTGTTGCCACAGGTAGCAATAGCTTAGCAAGCTTCAAAATAGATTAGATAGTTATATGAATAAGAATAGTATCTTCACATACACTAGGTAGAATAAAAATTGTAAGTACTATCAGTTCTCATGCTTGAAGGTATAAACCAATCATTAGGTAGGTCTGGAAGAAATGTTAGCCTGTGGTATAGTATTTCACACTTAGATGAATTATGGGCTTCTTTTTAATCTTCCTCTGAAGCATCTATCATTAGCCCACAGACAGAGCAAGGATACTGAACTATATGAACCATTGGACTTTTCCAGTATGGCAAGTCTTACATCATAACTTTTCCTTAAATAGTGCATATGTATATTAAAGATTGATTTTCTAAGTGAATGGCTATTCAGTATCTTACGTGAAATGAGCCGTTGCTCTTTCAGTTTCCTAATAGACAGGTGTTCACATCTTTAAAAAAACCCACACTGCACTACTGGTATTAATTACTGTTGTTGACAGTCTTAACTGAGAGACCAGGGATTTGAACAGGTTTATAAAATTAACTATCTTTTTATTCCTGGTATGATTCACATTGAAATAAAAAGACCTATGAAGGAGAAACCTGCATAGTTAGAATCTTTAAAGAAGGGAAAACGGCTTATGTGCAATTAGTTACCACACAGGATAGTCAGTCATGATTCTCGTTCCAGTAGGTCAAATCAGCCCTATCTTGCACTTTGACATCCAAATCCAAGAGATTCTAGCCTGTTTGATTTATGTTAGAATGTAAATTATCCAAAAAATTGTGTTTTCATAAGATTTACACACTGATTTAAACATCAAAGAGGTATGGTTACTGTATAAACGTCCAAAATAGTATCTGCAAAATGACTTAGATCACTGACACATCAGTAATTCAAACATGCCTAGAAAGGTTAAGGGTGCTTATATTTATCATTAATCAATATTTATTATGGTAGTGGCTGCAACCAGGATAGGAGGTCATTGTGCTGTACAGAGAAATGCCAGAGACAGTCTCTGCCCAGAAAAGCTTACAGTCTGAATTGACAAAGGTAATATTATTATCCCTATTTCAGAGATAGTAAACTGAAGCACAGAGAAATTAAGTGACTTACTCCAAGTTGTACAGAAAGTCTGTGGAAGAGCCAGGAACTGAGCCTTCATCTCCAGAGTCCCAGTCCAGTGCCTTAATCACAAGTCATGTATCCCACTTGCTTGCATATGCAAGTCTATTATAGAGATTTCAAAATAAGTTCCTTGTCTAGGTAATTGAGCAAACATCTAAATTGTTTTCATAACATCCTGCCATATGAGGTGAAACATTCTCTTCTGATCTTTACAAAACAAAAAACACCTATTTCCACAATAAAAATATGAAATATCAGTTCTCTATCGTGCATGACTGAGTGCAGCGACTACTAAAATCTGCATAAGCAATTTGACACAACAGAAATCAGCAACTACTGGTACAGCTTATAAATTCATCTTATCTTGGTTATCCATTTGCAAAGAAAATTGTTTTCATTTTATGTGGAAGTTACTGATGCATGAAAATGAAATGGAGTATAAATAAGATGTAAAATATAGATTCCCATCCTCCTCACTCAGGAGTTTGCCACATCCTCTGTGGTGTCTTGAAGTTTATACTTTCCACACACCAATTTTACATATTTAAAACTCCATCATCTTCAAGGCCCTGTATCAAACCCATCAAATGAGACAAGCAAAACTTGACAAGATTCCTTAAGGAGTCAGTCAGTGATTCTCTTTAGTCAGGCAAAGGACACCCTCCCAAGTCTCCAGGAGAATAAAACACTTCAGCACATGGAGAACAACCGACTCTATCCATAGGCTACTGGGTTTTTAATTTCATCTGCTATTACATGGTCTCCCGGGATACTGAATGCCTGGAAATAGGAGGAGGGTTTAGATTTAATGAAGCTTTACAGATCAGTGAATAGATCCGAATGGAATGGAATCTGATTATATGTACTGTTGTTAGAATGGTACTTCTGAGATTCTAACCATTCAAATTGCAATTTAGTGAATGTGTAAAACTAAATTAAACAATCGGGCATACATTAACACTCGTGCATCTCATTTTTAAACACAGAATTTACAAAAGTTCATATTTGATGGACAGAAGACAAACATCAGCTACTGTATCTGGTAACAGAGCTGCCTCCTGCATACATAAACAAAAATATCTCATTTTTTCATGCATTTAAAAGTGTGAGGAATGAATGAAATATCTCCAGCATCAAGAGAAACAACATACAGATGACAGCTGGAAGAGAACAATAGCTCTATATATGTGCCCTTACATGGAAATTTTGTGTGCATTAATATACACCAAATCTAGAGTGGTGTGGTCTAAATACTGGGCATATGCTGTGTGCATACATTAAGCAAGAGACTGTTATCTAAACTGTGTCTGCCTAAGGTTTGGGAGGTAATGAAAGTGTACAGCATTTATCTTGAAGTCTCATAAAAGCTGTGCATGTTATTTACAAGTTCAGTTTGAGTGTCTGGGGACACTGAGTCTCATTGCATCAAAGAGGTGAGAACAGGTGCATCAAAGAGGTAGGACAAACATGGATAAGATAGTGTATATAATACACACTATCCAGTATTCAAGGCTTCACTCTCTTTCCTGTTATCATGGCCTTAAGAGCCAAATTGAGGCTGGAGTTCTAGCACCCTCCTACTTTGATCCAGGCACACACTGTAAATATGAAAAAATACATTTTATTTTCTCTTCTCTTCAGGAACCTAAGTTCACTTCAAACAAGGTTCCTTTAAAGAGGTGTGGAGATATAGATCTGGAGTTACAGGGATGCTGTCAACTTAAAAGCCATATTTCCATGTGAAAATGTTGTACCTATTAACACTATAAATATCATCTACAATTATCACAATTGATATGTACTGGAGAAAATCATCTAAATTTTTCCAGTATCATTCCTTTGTGTATTTGACAACACTTTGCGTATAATCAGTTTCACCTTTTCCTCACTGTTTGTTTTGATCTTTAAGACAGTTACACAGGAGAGGGGGAAAAAATAAAAACAGGAAAATGTATTTGTAAATCCACTAACCTGAAACTTTGTTTTTATAAAAGTAGACTTTTAAAGTAGATAGTATTCCATCAATATTTGGCACATTAAAAGTGCAGGAATTCTGGACATTGAGAAATGATATGAAAGCATTCACTGCCGATCCTTTATGACAAGGAGAAAATATGAGCTGATATTTGCTCTTTTATTAAGATTTAATTTAAATAGCTTTGATTGAATATTTTTATTTTAATAATTTACTAAATTTAGGGGACTGACTGTCTCAAAAAGGAGTAAATGCTGACAGAAAAGAAGTGCTTGACTTTATTTTAAAGCAAGGGTCACCTAGCAAAAAATCAGATATGGCACCATCTTTGGCCATCCTATACATACTGGGCTGTTTCATAAACACTTACATCTAGATCTTGCAGATAGGCCCAGTTCTAGGCTGCGGCATACAGAGCTGTCTCATCCCAGCAGAGAGCATTCTTAACCCACTGGGAGAGACTTTTTGCATCCCTCCCATATATGCACCTAGGCAAGAGCCAGGCAGATTTTGGCCCTTTCTTATAATTGATTTCAGTGGGAAGTCAGGGTCTTGGCACTTCTGAAATGAAACCACTTGGGTTTCAGTCCTAATAAAGGATTTAAGCAGTTCCCACATTTGAACAGGTTTTTTTAAATCTCTACAGTATTTTTAAGTACAGAGATTCCTAAAATTCAATTGTCACAGAAAAACCCAGTGTACACTGAAACAAATCAATAGAATCCAAGGAATACAGGTAAAAAGAAAACTTGCCAGAAAGTAAAGATGGCTGTGTTTTTTGGCAGTCTAATATTAGAGATTAACAACAGAATACTGATTGCAGCCATGGGTGAAACCCTTTCTTTTACAAGAAGAATTCACTCGTTCACTTTTACAAGAAGAATTCACTCGTTTTTCTTACTGAAGCACTAAGATATAATCTACAAGCAGAAAAGCTTGTAGAAAGGGAATTTCTCTCCCACTAACACAGTCATCTGCAAATATGAAGATTGGTGTAGTTCAACACTACCTTTTGAATAAGAAATTAATGTAAGAAACATAGATGTAAATTTGGTGAAGTTGTTGGATAGTTAGAAGGATTATACACTTCAGATTTGGACACTTACAGACATTTAGTGATTGGATGCTTAGAAGTTAGTGCCAAATTCTACCCCAGGATTCTCATGTGAAACTTTCATTGAAGTTAATGGGAGCCCTACCTTTGCTTTCCCTCAAGCACAGAATCTGGCCTACAATGGTCATTAAGGAACTTGTAGAGTTTCATACAATTTGAGAGGCTGATACCTTTCCTTTATGGTTAAGAAATGAAGTTATAAACATTTATATGGTAATGATTGGAAATATTTTAATGCTATACTTTGATCAAAAGTACTAGAAGCTTCTGAAAAGTCTGATTTAACAGGCTATTAATAATAGTCCAAGTCTGAAATAGATCATGAATCTCAAAATTATTTTTGATTGATGATCTGACATAGGTACCCTTTAAACTCCTTCATAAAAGAATGGAAAGTGAGAGGTTTCCATTGTAATTTGGATGAATTGTGAATAAAACTCATGCTTCTATCATGCATGGCAACTTTAGTATGGTATTATCATCTCTGGGCTAAATTCCAATGTTCTTACTTAGGCAAAATTCTTGCTGAAGTCCAAATAACACAGACATTTCTTTGTAAATTGTCAGATATTTGTGCATCCATGCGGAACTGGCAAAAAGTAAAATGTTTGCCAGTTTTGCATTTGGTGCTGAAAATTTCTAAAGTGACTCTATTTTTGTGACTATCTGATGCAAATTTTCAAAGGGCCTTCAACCAAGCCTGCAATGTACTTTGTGCAATTCTGCATATCTGAATATTTCCTACTGGAATTACAAAATTTGCATGAACAAACACTGCTTACATATACCCATGTTTTTGTGGACAAAATTGTGCGTGCAATATTAGAGGTCACAATTTGAAAATGTTGCCCTCAATATTTATCTCAGCTTCTCTGAAAGAACGTTTTTCTAAACTAGTTTTCCAAAATTGACAGCATGCCAAAAATACACTTCACATAGGTGATAGTATAATATAGGAGGCTCTTTATTTATGTGTATTTTATTAACTTTGATCAAATAAATGAAATAGCTATCCATTTGTGTTTTGTTGATCAATATAATTAGCAATGATAGAACACTGACTGATTTGTTGATTGGAACTTTAAGGACTTCATTCAAATTCTCAAATAATTATAATCTGAAAAATGCAAGATAAGCCTTTAAAAGAGTTTTGTGACGTTGGCATTAAAACACCATCCCGAAGAGTTTATTTTGACAGCAGTTCCTATTGTACAGAAGTAAGAGAACAATGAATTCACAGCTAAGATGACAAGCCTGAGTAGAGCGAAAATGAAGCTTATGGCAAGAGAAATTTCATTTTTTTGCAAATTAGGATGTTGGAAGCAGTGCCATTGTCATATCATAGCTCTCACAGATTAATGATTTTTTTCATTGTGCTCTGAAAATGTATTATGATAACTGAAAAGAAAACTACTGATGAGGGTAAGAAGAACCAATGATACCTCAGGCTGTAACCAGAGTGGGACAGCTGCCCAGGGCACAAAGCCACAGGGATGGGTAAAAGGAGCGGAGAAATTAAGGGGAAAAAAGTAGTAGGGCTGCAAATATGCTTGCTTGCTTGCTTGCCCCGAGTGCTAAAATGCCCTAATTACAGATCTGGAGATACCCTTTTATCATATGAATAAAAATAATTTACTTACAAATTAAGGCCTTGAGTCTTATCCTCTTGATCCTGATCCCCTAACATACTGAGATATCCCACTAAAATCAGTGTTAAGCACATCCACAAGTCTTTGGGGGTTTAAGTTTTGTTTTGTTTTTCCATGCTGTGTTTATTGAAATATTAAAGTGGTAGAATGATCTAAAGAGTCCAAATCTCTCTGGTTTTTTATATATATATATATATATATATATATATATATATGACTATGTTGAATATAAGCATTAGCAAAGTAGAGAAATGTGTAGACACAGTATGCACACCTCCTTTCTTGAGAGCATAGACAGTCCATGGATGAGTGTAGACCACCTGTCCAATTATAGGAAAAATATTTCATATTCAAGGAATATTTAATTGACTAACTCTTGGAGTACATACTATTTTATTTTTTTTAAAAGATTGCATTTTTTCTCATGTCTTATACCAAGAAAATTTTACCTCAGGTTAAGTACAATTTTATCCCCTTTAATAATGTTTATGAACAGAATCTTACATTGTGGGTTAATAGTTTAGTAACCAATTTTTCTTCAAGTTGGAATACTACTAACAAACATATCCTTAGTTTCATTTTATTTTACTTAAGTGTACATGTAATATTAAATCTTAAACCTAGGCTTCTGTAACTGCAAATAGAGCAAATCAATTTTTTTCAGACAGAACTCCCCCCCCTAAAAATTGGCCTTTTTTCAAAATTGGATTTTTTTCCAGATTAAAACAATATTTTCAGTTTTCAATGTTTTTGTAATAAAATTAGAAAATGAAAAAAGTGTGTGATTTCTCTTTTTTTCCCTTTTCCTTTTCTCTCCTTTTTCATTGGCAAACTGAAGGGGGGGGGGGAGACAGGAATGGAAAAATTGAAAGAAGTGAAGGAAAAAGAGAGAAACTTTCAAAATATTTTTTAATTTGAACATTTTTAAACCAAAAACACTTAAACTAAATTGTCACCAGCTCTTACTGGAAAAGGGTTGAAAGTAATTTGCTCTAGCAAACTAACCTAGGTAATGGATGGTTCCTTTGTCCTGACCATTTCCAGTCATGCCATATATGTGATAATTTTACATTAATCCTTGCCTAATTTACGCCCCCCCCCCCCCCCCATGGTATATGTACAGTTCTAGATTTATTATTTGTTCTGATGGGTACTGAGAATATTTCTGAAAATTTTATTATCTCATAAATCAGTAAGAACACTTTAAATTCACCCATTGTATGTATTTCTCTTCCTCCTACCTCCAGATGGTACTCAAAGGTGCATCTCCTGCTAATTTGCTCAGTATTTCTGATAATGGCTATAAAATCAATACAAAGTCAAACAGTTTAACAACAAGCACCTCTTTCCTCTGCTTCTACTGTTTAAGAGCTGGTTGGCTACACTTCCATATGCACAGATTGGTTATAAATTGAGGCAGTTGTTTTATTCGTCCACAGAGATCAATAAGATCCACATTTGAAAGGAATATCAAGTAAGCTGGTTTGCTAACTATGACAGTGACTTGTGAAATGTGGCCTTTGTGAATTGAAAGACAGTGGTAATAAATACTTCTTCTTTATAGTATTAAAAAGTTCAAAATCTTTCATTAGAACATTTGGATTATTACCCATCTGAGGCTATTTACTTCCCTCATTATTTTCCTTTTTAACCAGGGGAACAGGTCTTCAAAAAGTTTCCAGGAAAAAACAAGTTAAACAAAAGTCTTATTTTGCAATATTTCTTTCTGTATGAAGATTGAAGACATTTTTTCCTTTAGATTCTATTAAGTCATGTCATCAAAGCAGACCTTGTCTCCCTGTTCAGCTGCAAGAAGTCACAATAGCACAGGTGTTAAAAGGGCAAGTGAGGAACACACTAAACCAACCTTCAGCCTGGTAACCACTGAAAAAGAAAATGACTCATGCTGACAATAGCAGGTGTTGGTATTGTTTGAAGTTGTTCATTGTGTGGACAAATTTAAAAAGAGAAAAGAAAAGAAAAGTGCTTGCTCTTAAGTACAAATCAATTGAACATAATACCTACTGGCATGTTGACAGAGGCTAATAGCTACTACAGGCAGAGCAGAGTTAAGCAGATAAACTGAAATAGTTTTTTTTTTCCTCCCCCATTTCAAATTCTGCAGGTAGCTATGTTTGTTTCATTTTCCAGGAGACTTATTTTATACAACAGAACTTTTGCCTGAGGAATCAAAGATCATAGAGTAATGAAACTTATAGATCATTTGTGATAGGAAGAAAAATCACTGAGTTCAAAGTCTCAAATTGCCTTGTTTTCCATGCCATGGCTGGAAAGCAATAGTCATTTCTAACCTTTCTTTATCAGCAAAATGAAGAGATGAAAATCTTCTTCTGACAACATTCCAGGAAAGCCAATTTAGTATTTCTGTTACACAATTCCTGTGGGGTTCTTTGTCTTGCTATTCTTCCCTACAAACCCCCAAATCTTTTTCAGTACATAAATAATGTTTGCTTATGGGTTTGGTTTTGGGTATGTTTCCTTTTAAATCTACATTGCCAGAGCTAATTTTTGTATTTGATTCTTAGTTATTAGAAGGTGCAGTCAGATTGCTGATTCTAAACTTAATTGGTGAAGTTCCAAGGGCTTTCAGTTAATCAAAGAGCTTTTAAAAAGGATTGACTCCATCCATAAGGATGACATTTTTCTTGTTCTCTTTCCACCTAATCTGTTCCTTAACCTTTTTAACTGCTGCTGTTGAAAACAGAGAGACAAGGTGGATGAGGTAATATCTCGTATTGGACCAGCTTCTGTTGGGGAGAGAGACAGGATTTCGAGTTTACATAGAGTTCTTCTTCAGGTCCTGAAGAAGAGCTCTGTATATGCTTGAAAGTTTGTTTCACCAACAGAAGCTGATCCAATAACAGATATTAACTCACCCGCCTTGTCTCTCTAATATCCTGAGGCCAACATGGCTATAACAACACTTCATACAACATTCTTGAAAATAGCTTTATGATATTTTGTAATTTTGTCCTTGCCTGTTTTTTTCACTGAAGTCTCAGAGCATCAGTGTACTTCATCACTGGGAGAAACTCTCTGTCATTGCAGAGAGCCAGTGGAAGACAACCCCCTCATCCCCCCTCCCACAGCCCTTAATTTCCATACAGAAGCTATGGGGGGTGATAGGAGGAGCAGAAAGGGTCTCTGCACTAACCTATATAGGCCAGCGTAGAAAGCAGTGATAAGGGATGGCCAGGAAAGAAGCCATAGGATGTATATTTAGGTGGATCCAGAGGCCCCAGTGTAACAGGTGTAGAGAGGCTATGGTGAGCAGATATTAATTAGCCCTGGATTTGTGCTCAGATCCTTGGTATTTATGTGCATATAGCCTGATGAGTTAGACTTTAGGCAGATGGAGTTAATTTTACCTTAGAATGCAGAGCTATAATAAGGCAGCTGCAACTTTAAATGTCTGAGTTTCTCCACTGATATTGAAAGACAATTGAAAAAGAAAGCAAGGTGGATTGGAGTGGGAGTAAGGGGAAGGCTACAATGCAGTAGAAACACATGGTTAAATCTGAAAGGTTAGGGGATATTTTAAAGTAGGAATATTATGGGGGCCAGGGATTGGGGTGGATAATAACAATGGGTTTTAAATGTAGGCCAATATTGTCAAAATTGAATGCCTAAATGTAGAAAATCCACATATTGGTGCACGCATGGGTGCCCAGCCTGAATTTCATAGATGCTGAACAACCATAGCTGAGACTGAACATACTGTTACTCTTCATGCTATACCTGGAATGTGGATAAAAAACAAGAGTTACACATTCTATGAAAATCAGTGAGAAATCCTCACAGGAAATCATAACTATTAGTTGCAAAAGATGTCAGTTACGGGATATGATTAGCAGGCTTTTTGACCAAAAAGTAAACTGGAAAGAGCAATCAATTTCTAGTGTAGAAGTAAATATTCTTTTTAATTAGTTAATTTTTGTGCTTTTCAGATTTAATACAGATGTAACCCTAAAATCTTAATTCATTTATGTACCTATCAGGTTAAATACGGAGAGTGGCAAAGTGTGATTTCCCAAGCTGCCTGTCCATTGTACTTCAGTCCTAACCTTGATGAACCCCAATAGAACCAAAGGGCTCATGGGACAGCCGAAACCTTCAGATAATCAGTGGTAACAGCCCAGAAAGATCCCTTTAGTTTAGGCATCAAGTCTTGTTGGCTGCTTCCCCAGATCATAAACAACTAGCTGATTCCCCAAAGCCAGCAAATGCAGCAGGACTACATAGGAATTCAGTGCAGAGGCATTAGAGCAATAGCTGAGGTACAGCAATGAAGTATGTTATGCTACTCAAAGCATTTTTGCCTCAGGTAAGACATTTTAGCTAATCGTGGATGCCTGTGCTGAAGATAAGAACCTACTACTTGTTAACAGTTCGTGGCATTAATCCTTTAAGCTCAGATACTAGGAACTTGTGATTATGGTGCAGAAGAAGGTCCTGGCATCTACCTCTGAGGTTCCATGAAGAATGCATGTGTGAATGTGTTGAAGGGTGCACTACAAAATGGAACTTCAATAGGGTTTGAACTCCTTGTAGATCTCATGCTCTTGAGTATGACCCATGACTAATGAACAAGTATGTAGTACATTGCCTAACTGAATGCGATTGTACTTCTCTCTAGTGGCTGCTCTATTTTGAGGATGGAAGTCTGCTACTGACTAAGAATTTGCCCTCTTTAGTTTGAATTGTAGAGGTGTGTGCTGTATGGCGGTGTTGAAAGTCTCAGCATTTATCCCAACTAATGAGCTGTGGGGTAGGTGACTGTGGCCACAGATTCATTGCACTAGCAATTAAGTCCTGCTGACTTGGCTGGCCATCTATCCAAACTTCACTTAGCAAAAACTCTTCTGGAAACATGTCCCTGTTTCATTTTAATGGTTTTCATATAAATGAGTATATAATGTATCTTTTCAAGCTAATTTTGTCTCCATTCAGTTCTTGGTTTCTCTTCGGAGGCCAGCAACAAAGAAACCATATATGATGGCAGTTCTGGTGATATAGTTTTCTCACTAGGTATTGGATTAATTGATTAATTGGATTAATTGATTAACCCAGCCATGGAATAAAGTTACCTTTGTGGTAAGGAACAGCAGCTGATTAATGATGAAACAGCAGCATTGCCAACAGACGGTAACAATTTTCAGTCATTTCACTGTAGTCCAGTCTCCAACAAGTGAGTTAGACAGCCTGTTGCCAATTCCTTGAGTCATGACTGCTGCTGAAATAAATTGTCAGAGGGCAAATAAAAACCAATCCAAAATATATGATGATTTAAAAATCATTTATTTTTAAGCCATTCTCATGATTTTTTAGGTCAACTAACGATTGTTGGGCATTTGAAGTTGGCACCACTGTGTTGGATACTCAAACAACATGAAGGGGAATGATTTTAGGTTTCTGCCTTGCCCTTTTCCAGAACTTAGTGTTGAAACACCATGAGAAAATATCATAGGAGAGAGAAAGGAGAAAGCTGTCATAGTAGCAGTGGTGAGATGAAGTGGCCGGATGGAGAGGAGGCTGGTGCTAGATGAGTAGAGTGGGAGGGGAGTATGTAGATACAAAGTACATGAAGTAAGGAGAAGCAAATTTTAAAAAGTTATAAAAACAAGAACAAGACTTAACTGGATGCTGAAGTGAACTGAGGAGACAATGGAGGAGTTAGAGCATGTGGCTTTGCTTTTTTGCATGTGAAAGAAGGCTGGTGGTGATATTCTGCATGAGCTGCCATGGGCAGCCTGGTAGGAGCAAGACTCAAACTCAGGGTTTTGTTTTGTTTTTGTTTTTTTTCCATACTGAAAAAGGAGTCTTAAGAATGGTTGCCCACTACTTGTGTTTACCTCTTCAAATATTGAGCACTGACATTTTTTTTAAATGGTAGTTACATTTTTGTCCTTTTTTTTAAAAAAAGCAGTAATTTAGCTAATTTTTTCCTCTATCTACTCTATTGGGAACATGACATGCTAATTATAGTGTAACTAAAGCAAAAGTCACATGAATTAAATAGCAAAGTGAAAATGATTCATCTGAGCAAACAATATGCTGGTGATGTTAGTACATTGTTCTCTTGTTGTTAATTATATTAATTACCAAAGATCACTTTGCAGTTGAAATCTTGATTGTCAAATCTAATTTGATTTCCACCTATGACAACCTGACAGTTAATTCTAGCAACTGCTAATAACATTGATGTGTTCTGTCTAAAGTGGGATATTTTCCTACCCTAGACAGTGAACTGTATTATAATATATAGATAGGAAAGCTCAGCAACAAAGTTAACTGCTCAGATTTTTGAAATATTCTTTTCTGTCTGGAAAGAGCACATTCTTCTTCTTTCCTCTGGTGTGAAAGAATCTTGAGACTGTCTGATAATGAAAAAACTTGTCTATGCCGGGGGTCTGATGCTGCCAAGGTTCTGGCTCCTATCTGCATAGGGCTGGATTGTGAGCTCTACTATTCAACCCAAGTAACAGTGATTAGTGGCTACACTGTGCCAGTAATAGGGCAGGACCTAGACTTTGACTCTGAGCCATAATTTGGTTCTTGCGTGTCCTTTGCTTTGGTGGGGGATGGGAGGGAGAGAGTAATCTGTACCAGCCCTTTTGATGGAACAGATTTTTTTCCTCCATGGTGGCAACTCAATGTAGGAGGGCAGGGCTGGGTGAAGTCAGGACTTCTTCAACCTGTACATGAAGTGTCTGCTCTCCTGTAGTCTGGAGGAAGCTGCTTTCTCTCCCATATAGTCCAGTGATGTGGATAAGCTGCCAAAAATCATAAGAAGATCCTTCTGCTCCCTTAGTCCCCGGCATGGGAACACATGATAGCTCATGACTTAACCTATAATTTCCAGAGGAAGAGAACACATTGGCAGTGTAGCCAGGTTAGCATTTTTTTAAACTACCGTATTTCCCCATGTATAAGATGCTCCCATGTATAAGACGCACCTTAATTTTGGGGCCCGAAATTTGAAAATAAATGTATTACGGTACATCACCAGTAAGTACCACTGTATAAGAAGCACCCAGTTTTTAGACCCCAAATTTTTCGAAAAAAGGTGCGTCTTATACATGGGGAAATACAGTAGATGTATCGTATGATAAATAAAGTTTTATAGTCCTAACCCATTATCTGTACTTAACCTTGTAATCCGAAACCAATAAAATATTACTACTTGAGAGAGCAAACTGAAACATGAACCAGTTCTTTGGTTGTTATTTGATTATGAAATGCATGAATAAAAAAATAAAGGAAGATCATTGGAAAATACAGAATCATAGAGGTCTTCTAGTCCAATCCTGTGCACTCAAGGCAGGACTCTCTCCAGTTCATTCACATCTTTTCCAGTATGTGGTGCTCATAACTAGATACAATCCTCCAGTTGAGGCCTAATCAGTGCCAAGTAGAGTGGAAGAATTACTTCTCGTGTCTGGCTTACAACGCTCCTTCTAATACATCCTGGAATGATGTTTGCTTTTTTTGCAACTGTTGACTCATATTTTGCTTGTGATCCACTATGACCCCCAGATCCCTTTCCGCAGCATTTCTTCCTAGGAAGTCATTCCCCATTTTGCATGTGTTCAACTGATTGTTCTTTCCTAAGTGGGTACTTTGCATTTGTCTTGATTTAATTTCATCCTATTTGCTTCAGATCATTCCTCCAGTTTGCCCAGATCATTTTGGATTTTAATTCTATCCTTCAAAACACTTGCAACATCTCCCAGCTTGGTATCATCTGCAAACTTCATAAGTGTACTCTTTATGCTATTATCTACATTACTGATGAACAGAACCAGACCCAGAACTGATCCCTGTGGGACCCCACTTCATATGCCCTTCCAGCTTCACTGTGAACCACTGATAACTAATCTTTGGAATGGTTTTTCAACCAGTTATCCACCCGCCTTATGGTAGCTCCATCTAGGTTGTATTTCTCTAGTTGTTTATGAGAAGATCATGCAAGTCAGTATCAAAAGCCTTATTAAAGTCATAGCTGTTGTTTCCCTTATCCACAAAGCTTGTTACCCTGTCAGAGAAAGCTAATAGGTTCATTTGACATAATTTGTTCTTCAAAAATCCATGCTGATTGTTATTTATCACCTTATTGTCTTCTAGGTGTTTGAAAATTGATTTCTTAATTATTTGCTGCATTATCTTTCTGGGTACTGAAATTAAGCTGACTGGTCTGTAATTCTCCGGGTTGTCCTTAGCCCTTATGTCTGTATTTTTATAGGTTGGCGTTTTTTCCTGTCCTCTGGAATCTCTCCCATCTCCATGACTTTTCAAGGATAATTGCTAATCTCTCAGTTATCTCCTCAATCAGCTCCTTGAGTACTCTATGATGTATTTCATCAGGCCCTGATGATCTGAAGGCATCTAACTCGTCTAAGTAATTTTTAGCTTGTTCTTTCTCTATTTCAGCCTCTGATCCTACCTCATTTTCACTGGCATTCATTAAGTTAGATGTCCAGTTGCTACTAAACTTTTTGGTGAAAGCTGAAACAAAAAAGTCCTTTAGCACTTCTGCCATTTCCACATTTTCTTTTATTGTTTTTCCCCCTTCATTGAATAATGGGCCTACTCTGTCCTTGGTCTTTCTCTTGCTTCTAATGTATTTATAGAATGTTTTCTAGTTACCCTTTATGTCTCTAGCTAGTTTAATCTCATTTTGTGCCTTGGCCTTTCTAATTTTGTCCCTACATACCTGTTTTATATGTTTATATTAATTCTTTGTAATTTGACCTAGTTTCCACTTTTTATAGGACTCTCTTTTGAGTTTCAGATCTTTGAAGATCTTCTGGTTAAGTCAGGGTGGTCTCTTGCCATACTTCCTATCTTTCCTACACAGTGGGATAGTTTGCTCTTATGTCCTTAAAAATGTCTCCTTGAAAAACTGCCAACTCTCTTGAACTGTTTTTCCCTTTAGACTTGCTTCCCATAGGATCATGCTAACCAACTCCCTGCTAACGTTAGCTAACGTCTGCCTACTTGAAATCCATTGTCTTTTTTGTGCTGTTTTCCCTCCTACCATTCCTTAGAATCATGAACTCTATCATTTCATGATCATTTTCATCCAAGCAGCCTTCCGCTTTCAAATTCTCAAACATATGGAAAAGATTAGGTCACAAAATTCCTAGCTTTTAATGGTACCTTGCCATGTATGTCATAACAGGCTGATTTAAAACACAGAAATAAATTTTTCTGAAGGAAAATGATTTGCTGAACAAAACACTTATCCATGACAAGGATCATTTGGTTTGAGGAAAAATTATAGTTTTGTTGAACTGGCATTTTTTCAGGTTTTTCTCCCTACCTTCTTTTCCCTTTTTCCCCCTTTCAGCTTCACCCCTTTCTGTGGAAAGAGACAGGAGGAGTGGAAAACACTGAAAACAGAACCATTTTGAAAAGCAAAAAATGTTCAGTGTATGTTTTCAGTTTTTTGTTCAAAATAAATTAATTTCCTATGGGGAACAAAACCAAACCTTATTTGACCAGGCCCACTGAAACCATTGAATCCCACCGAACATCACTTTACTTATATGTAAATCTATATAAAAGTAATATCTAACTTAAAAAGGGGTCTGAATACCATTAAATTATTTTGAAGACACTTTGACCCTCAGATTAAAATAAATGCTAAAATTTATCAACAGTGTGAGTTGCATGTATGAAACAGTGGATAATTTGAGTTATAGATATTAGAGAGTACATAGATATGAAAGTGATAAGAGCATTAGAAATGTCTAAAGCTAGCTTGAGATAATTGAGTTGCTTTCTTTAGTTCAGTGATTTATAGCTTAGTTTAGAAGCAAATGCCCCCTGCCCTAACTCATTGTATGATTATAATACTGCAGATATCTTCAGGAAATATTGATGTGCTGCATCCTTTATAGAAAATGCAGCTCTAAAAAGTAAGGAGAAAAAAAGTAAGAGATTAGTCTGTTCTTATGAGATTGCTAACTCAATTTAGGATGTTCCATTATTAAACAAAGTCAGGATGGGATTGACTAATTTTCCTAAATTAATAATTAAATAAAAAATTAAGGGTTTTGAATTTAGAACAAAACTAGCTTTTGAGTTTCAAACCCCTTTTTGTGGAATACTGCAAATTCCAATCCCTTGCGACATAAATAAACGCACGGCCCTGCCTATCCTTGTGAAAAGCTAAGCATAGAACCTGGCAAAATCGAAGGGTGATTTGCAAAGAGACTATAAAAGCTGGAGGATAGCAGAGAACCTATAAATTCATGACAACTGAATTCCCATTTTCCTAAGACACAAGGCATTAGGAAAGCACTGAAAAGAAAAAACAGTAGTACTCTAATGACAATTGAACTTATAGTGAGGGAGGTTTTGCTTCTTAAAATGAGCTCCGACAAAGAGAGGCAAAAAAATTCAGAAAAAAATGAATCCATCACATTCATTTCCTTCTGGGTTTTAATTTTAGATGAAGTGGAACAGGTTTTTTTTTTTTTTTGTCTTCTCCATAACTATGACTACACTAGATTGTGCAGGCTCAGAAATTAATCTTTCACCTTGAGAATGTGCACATACCACCGTTAAATACAGCACATTCTTCATAATTAAGAGAAAATAAACTCAGAGTTAGCGGTATTCTTTTGTCTTCAACTACAGCTCTTATTAATAAATAACTGCTTTTTTTGGTTTGCTGGCAATTTCAAAAAATAAAAAAAATGTTTTGGGTCTGACCAAAACCAAACATTCTTGGCAAATCAAATGGTCAAAAAAAATTCCAGTCAGACTGTGTTAGAAATAATCAAACAGGTTGTCCTGGGGGTGGATTGGGGAGACAGAAACCTTTATTGTCTGCTCATTCCACCTCGACGCCGTGAGTGAGCGACGAGGGGGTTTCTTTACAATCCTTTTATCCATAACACTATGTAACTGTATACATTTCCAGCAAGTCCCCATAGACCCTTATAAAATGAATATTAATAACTACATAATGAATACAATTATGCCCATCCCTTTTTGTTGTTTACAGGATTATTGCACAGGGTGCAATCACATTACCTTGAAACTTACTAACATTCTTTAAAATATACTGTATGCAAGGGAGGGAAAGAAGATAATGCTGGATTCCCACCAAAGACCTTGAGTAGAAGGGAGAATAGTTATTTTTTAGTCTCATTCCTTGTGCAAATGGCTAGGAAGGGAGGGAAAGAAGAGAGAGAACAGACTCTAGCTAAAAATCACACCAAGTAACAGAAACAAGGTTTTGCCTGTCCTATGACTCCATTCCCTGTAGCCTGATTACTTCTCCATCTTTTAACTCTTTACTCTCCTACAGACTGCATGTCTTGTTTCAACAAAATCAAAAGGTTTCATTTAAAAACGGTTGAAACAAAAAGTTACAATTTGTTTGCTTTTTGCTTTTTCTTCTTCTCTGAATGAACAATTAGTGCACCTTACACAAATTTGCAAAACATTTTGGTGTTGGTGAATTTGCATTTTTTACCCCTGCCCCCCAAATAAAAGACTTGTTTTGGCCAAAAGCTTTCACCGCGCTTATAATCTTTGTAGTGAGCTTTTTTCTCAATGAAATTTAAATTCAGATTAATATCAAATTTCAACTTAAAATTTTGGAGAATTATAACCAGACTATTCAGCTGCTTGGTGACACAAGGAATACATTTCATAGATTCATAGAAATGTAGGGCTGAAAAAGAGTCATTTAGTCCATTCTCCTGTGCTCAGAGAGGAACCCAGACATGTTTGTCTAACTTGTTCAACCTCCAGTGCTGGGATTCCACATCCTCCCTTCATCTGTTCTTCAGCAAATTCACTGGCTCGCTGTACACACAGGATGAAATTCAGAACCATGCAGAAGTCCAGCTCGAAGTGCACATGCTGTTTAAATTATAATTAAGACCTCAGTGGAATTAAGCTAAACATGAATTTAGATCATATATAATAAGAGGTTGTATCAAGTATTTGAGGTCATAGTTGTGTCCTGAAAGTTCATTTTTAAAAGGGGTATTGGTAGAATTGTGTTTTGAGAAGCAATTTGAAGTAAGTTCGAGAATCAGATTCATATGTGAGAAGAGGAAGATTTTTCAAAACATAAGGGGTGGCAGTAACAATTGATACGCTCTTCCATTTCCATTGTGATACTTTGCGATATTAATAGCAAATACCAATAATGCAGATCCTCTTCTTTTCTTTACCTTTGTTTTTTTATGTTCTCTTTTTTGTAGTAATGCAATTAGATTTCAAAATGAAAGCAAGTTATTTATTTAGAACATTTTTCAATAAAAATAATAATTGTAAAAATAAATGATCTTAAGGCCAAATGACCAAAAAGGAGAAGTTTCATCTGAACTACTACATTTAATCAAAGTAGGACTATTCAGTAAAGTAATGAGACTATGATACACACTGTTGTTTCAGTTAGGGGGAAAAAAAATTGATGACTATTTCAATGGAGCCATTTTTAGCCATAAAATCAACATGTTACTGATGAGATTCCATGCAGTATAGGACGGTTAAAGGATTAATTGCAAAATAAAAAAAGCAGCACAGTTTCACAGAAGTTGTAACCAAAATGGTATCACAGACTGCAAGAAAAGCTCTTGCCAGATTATTCTCAGAATTCTGCTCCTTGGTAAAGACTTAAACTTCATTTATTCGCTAAAAGTATTGTTGGTAATCAGACATATTTGTGCTGTATGTGAAAACTGAAAGCAAATGTGAAGATTAGGAAAGGATTTATTTTAATTAAATATATTTGTTCTGAGAGCTTATGTCACAAAAGATGATGGTATTTTGTGTCACAGCTTGCATTGCATAGATCTATGTGGAATAATATTTCCCATTCATGATCTAACACAATCCAGTGTAAGCCAATATCATTTGTATTTGTATTAATAAATAATTATTTTCCATTGAAAAGCTGCAATTTATATGCCTGGATCACCTGATGTGCTTTTATTGGGATATGTAGAATCCATATAAATGTCAAAGGAACTTAATTATTTTAACTAAATATTTAATACATTTGAAAGACTGCCGGGGGAAAAAGGATATCTACTCAGGGCTGGATACAGTAAAAGCTCCTTTTTATGAAATATAGAAATCCGCATAACTTTAAAAAAATACAGAGTTTTGGAGGGGATTTGTATGGCTTTGTGTTTGCTTAATTTTAGCATACACAGGACAATCAAGAAATAGAATGTACACAAGCAGAGATTTAAAACTTGGAACCTAAGGATTTAAAAGCCATAAAGGAAATAGTTTACTAGAAGGAAAGAGATTATAAACGGCACAAAGCAGAAATAAACATTTATATTTGAAAAAAATGCTATAAAAAGCCTTTGAGCTGCATGTGTTTATGCTAATACAGAAGTTTCAGTCTAACAAATGCTGACAGTGCCACAAACTTACATGACCACTACTGTATTATTTAGTTGCAAGTTTTTCATTTTTGTCTTGTGTAAAGTGCAAAGTTAAAATCCAGATTATAACCCTCCCATAAATATTGAGGTATTTCAATCCAAGCTTTTTATATAGCATGATCGGTAATTACAATTTTATTAACTTTTATCTTTCTTTCCCTGCCTCTTGAGAAAACATTCATTTTCATTTTGTGGTGACAAAAGCCTGATATGCTCAGTTTAAAATGGTATCCAGAGGAAAATTTTCATCAGATTAATTTTAAGATATTGTGTTATTGAACACACAGCGTAGGCTAAACTCCTTTACGATGTCTCTTTAACCATGGTCCATCATCACTTAGAATTGTATTTCCAAATAGATACAATACAATGTTTTCTTTTTAGATCCTTGAAATATAATGTGCACCTTTAATTTAGAGGCCGTCATGATGCAATTCTCGAATGAGCCTATTGTTTAAACCTCTGCATTGTTCAACTCTAGAATTTCAATGTTGTTTCAATGTCAAGATGGAGCAGGATCCACGTTCAGATGTGGGCACTTCTCGACATTGGTAGAATAAAATGTGAGAGATCCCATATATTCACTAAGGCTTGATTCTCTTCCTATTCAAGTGACTGGAAAAACTTTCATGGATTTGCTTGGTGCAGGACCAAATGCTGCAAGCCCAGTTTTAGTAGAACTCGAGTTAGCAGACCCTGGGTTTGTGAACTCAGGGTTTGAGCACCTATGCTCTTTTGTAGCCCCAGGTTAAGAATTGTGGGTCTCTAGCATCTATACTGTATTATCCAGGCCTGGATCCAAGTAATAATTTCCCAGACTTCCTAGTGCCAACCCCAAAAGTGGCCACTCTAGCTCTTTGTTCGTGGTGCAGTGTGGGAAAACTTTATTGTCCACCGAACTTGACTGTCCAAAGGACAAAGAAAGCCAGCCCATGGAATTGTGGGAAATTTTTGGTGGATTCCCAGGACATGAGACCAGTGGAGCTGCATCCACACTGAAAAAAGGTTACACCACCAGGTAGGAACACCTGACCCCATCCCCTGCTTAGTGAATGATTTAAAGTTAAAGTGTCCCCCTCAATTAGGGCATAGTAAGCACAGTTCTGTTGCCCTTTACTCTCTGCAAAGATGAGAACATTTCATTACCCCTGAATTCAATAGTAAAATGAATTTTAGCAGAAAACAGCCAGAAATGATCTCTTTGGCAAAGCAGGTCTGTCTGCTGGTCACGTAGGCAGAATAGATGTGTCTATGCAAATACAGTCTGCTCTTGAGGTCTTCCTCCCCAGTTCATCACCATATGTCAGGGGAGAGCTCATTCAGACCCTGCTTACAAAAGTGATTAAAGTTAGGAATTTGCTTAAGTACCTTGCTGAATTGTAGTCTTATAGAGCTTCTGGAAAGTATTTGTAGATGTCAGGGATTATGGAGGAGAGAGGATTTATCTCTTTTTAACAGCCATTGCTTCTGCTTCTGAAATGTAATAACATGGTTTTACAGAGAAGCAAAAGAATGGTACTTTCAAATGGCAGCATAAAGAAATGGAGTGGTTAGCAATATCATCCTGTTGCAGTAACCTTTGTAATACAACCTAACCTAGGTACAATAAACATCATAACTTTCCCTACCAAAAGGCATATTTCAGAGACCCAGGATACCATGGTCAGGTGAATACAAGACTCGTTAAGAGACTCTTACAGCCTTACTATAAAGCTCCCTTGTAACCGCTCTAACACTCAAAACTAATATCACATCTCCCTTTCTGAAAAGGAAAGGGTGATGAAACCTGTATCTAAGCTTTTCAATAAAGAACAACATACAACGGTCATGAAATATGAATACAAAACAAAAATAAACAGCCCCTATAAAGGACAGGGTAGAGTGCCTGAACCTTCAGCCTTGTGTCAGTCTCAAGGTAACAGGTCATGGTATATGAGAGGTCCTCCTGATGGCACAACAAGATGATACTGACTCTGAAAGGTGATTCCTGCTGACACATACAAGGTAGGATACGGCGGTTCTGGCACATCCCTGCACTGTTGTCTTTTCTTGAGAATCTTTCACCTAAACTTGATCTCCTCCTGAATTCAGTACTTTCAAGGATTTGACTCTGGCAGGGTATCAAAGTCCCTCCTCTGATGGGTTTTATTTTGATCTTCCTTTTTCTGTAGTCTAAGGAAATGAGGCCAACAAGAATCTAATTGGTAAGGGAGGGTTGGAGTAGTGGACCTCAACTTCCTTCTCATCAATAGTTCCACAGGGCTGAGTCAATTTGTTAGAAGTGTTGACCAGTATGCCAACAGGGCAAGAAGAGGATGTGTTGATTAGAAAGAAGTTGCTTTATTATCTTTATTGCACATTCTGTTTCACCATTACTGTGCAGGAACTAGGGACTGGATGTGACATGAATGAAACCATAGGTATCTGCAAACAACTTAAAGGCCTCAAAAAAATTGAGGACCACTGTCAGAGATTATTCACTGTGGAATTCATAGCAGAGGAAGATGGGTTTTATCCTCTCCACAAATACAGTTGATGTGATGTTATGAAACCCTGGGAACTTCAATGAATCTTTGAAATAATCAAAAGATAGGTTGTATTATCTCAATAGAACAGATCATTCCTGACTTTCTGCCTATCTGGTAAGATACCCAGAAACCCCGCTACATGGTTTCATAGAGATTTCTGAATCTGTCTGTTTTGTCCAGCCTTCTTTGCAGTGAATTACAACTTGATTCAGTAAATCATCTGCCTCTTGCTGCTTTTCACTTCTTGTAGGTATTTTTCTGTGACTGGTAATTAGTAATTACTGTATCTACAAAATCTTCTATAAACAGCTCCTCCTATTTACACTCTTGCTTTGGTGTGCTTGGTATTGGCACTCCGGAAAGTGGATCAGCTGTGGCAAGCCTCTCACCAGGTATTCAAGAATTGAGAATTCATATTTCACTTAAAAATGTTGTATCCTTTGTTTTCCTTTTAATTTAAATGAGTGACAAGTGCCTTGTAGTGAGTTTCCACATTAAATTTTATGCCCTCTAGAAAGTTTCTGAAATAGTTACAACCCATGTAGTAGATAGTGTTTCCATTTCTACTTGTGCACAGTACTGCTCTGCCCTGCCCTGCCCTGTATAGTGCTTGTGAGGCACACAGTCCTGGATGCCACAGTGAAAGAGACTGATCCTGAAGGAGAACTGACTCCACCCCAGAGGATGCAGCATCAGCTGAAACTGTGGTGAGTTCATTTGGCTGATATAGTCAAAAGTGGTGGAGTGAGTGCTCAGGTGTTTTATTTCTCTGAATGCCTGTCTCTGTTTAGTTCCCCAGTACCAGGAATTATGTGGGCTCAGGAAATGTCATACTAGCTTTTACTTCTCCACCAGGTGAGGTAGGAATTTTCACAGGTGCATCACCATAGAGGGCCATGTCATTTGGGTAATTGCTTTCACTTTCTCTGGATCTGGTCTGACTCCTGCTCCATCAATGGCCTAAAAACTTGATTCTGTCTTTTGAGAATTCATACTTGTCGTTAATGGTTAGGTCTGCTTTCTCCAGTCTTTCCAGAATTTCAGAGACACCGATCATATTGTTGTTTGAGTTGATCCATTGGTAAGTGGAAGGGGAACCCCTTCCAAAACCTTCAGGAATTGTGACATTTTCCTCTAGAAGTATTCAGGAGCAGATGATATGCCAAATGGCAGTTGATTGAAACAAAGCCTTACAAAATGATGATGGTCATTGGTAATCCAGATTCTGTAGCAAGTGGTGTCTGTCAGAACCCAGACAGGGCTCCAGTTTTGAGAAGACTTTTTCTTTATTAAGTTGTCCAAGGTTGTGCTCAATGTATAGGAGTTCATGCCAGTCTCTACAATTGAACTTGGTAAGATACACAGACCTGAACCTTGCCATTTGGTTTTGAGACTACTACCATGCCTGCACACCATTCAGCTAGTGTGACTGTTCTGGAAATAACATCCATCTGTTCCATGGAGCTGAGAGATATTCTGTGATCTGTTGGGTATTTATTTGATACTGTTCTGACACCATGTGGAGATTATAGAGACCCAACACCCCTGGGTGAGGCAAATTCAAAACTGTTTTTATTTCCTGTTTATAAAAATGCTTACCTCCCCTAGTGTATGCCCCCTAGTGGCCACACTAAGTAGTAGCTCCAAAAATTCACAACTAACAGCATAACCAACATCTAATATGCTATTCTCCTATGTCATATAAATGGTAACTATTCTCCACTATCAAAAGAACTTTAGCATGTGGGTTGTTGCAGTTCTAAAACAAAAGACATGACAAGCTGCAAAACTGAACAAGTTATGTACACCCTAATTAAGGACCAGATATATAATAGAAGACAGTTATATGAAAATTAAATATTTACTTTGTGCTTCTATGTAACCTCCCCTATAATTAACACCCAAAAAAAAAAAAAAAGCACTGGTCCACAGCAGATTAATTATTGCTATAATTAATTTCCTTAGCTGCAGAGAGAGTAGTACATATCACTTTCTCAATGTGTATATTTAAAGTCTGATGAGTGATACCTCATTTGTAGTAAACTGTTGCCTTTTTGTGGCTCCGTTGTCATGTATTTTTCTCTTAAACTTGAGTGCTCCCAAATCAATATTCCAGCATTTAAAAAAATGGCCAGATATTCAGAAGTCCTGAGCACTTGCAAATCCCATTGGATTCAATGGGAGCTACTTGGCACTCAGCATCTTTAAAAATCAGCCTTCCGATTTAAGAGTCTAATTTTAGGCACCAAGTTCAAAAATGATAGCCTTGGTCCTCACACATTATAATTAACCATCATTTGTTTTCCGTTCCTTGCCTTTAGGCAAATAGAATGTTGTCTACATTTTAGTTATTATTTTATTAAATATTTATATTTATTTCTCTACTTCGAATATTTAAGTTCCAGTTTGCAGTTTAATACATTTTTTCCTTTTAGAATATGTTTTGTTTTAAATGAACTAAATGTGCAAATATGGAAGAGCAGTAGGGATGGTTCATATAGCCAATACATTTTTTATGATATCATGATGTCTGGAGAAGATATTTTAATGTACTGTAGTTCTCCCGGTATTACAAAGCCTTCCCATCCTCAGATAACATCTAAACAACAGGATGCCAAAATCCCCACATTGCTGTACCAAATGTCTCTGCCACACTGGTCAAGATGACTGATTATCCCTGGGTAGAAGCTGTCATAGAAAATATGCTAAAAAGAATGACTAGATGATGAAGCAATTAACTATTATCATCTTTTAAAAACCACTTGAGCTAATGCAATTATTTCAAGCTATTGCATTAAAGATCAGTTTTAGATTATCAGGAGAAAAAAGTCTCACCAGAGTATTATGAATTTACGAAATTAGTGTAGAATAAACGGATGCATTATCAGACATAGATATACTAAACATTTCTGTATTCGCACATTGTTATTCATCTGTAGTAAAGCCACTCATATAATTGCATATAACCTTACACTAGTTTTCATCACTTACTATCTCCTAAGCAGGACTGTACAGAGTTAAAGTGACAGTTATAACTGTAAAGCGCTCAAATTGGAAAAATAAAAGAGCTCTGGCTGGCAGCAACCTCTCAATCTGGCAGCCTTTGATTGTGTCCCAACAACTTCCACAATTCATTCACTCTCTCTGACACACACACACACACACTCTCTCTCTCTCTCTCTCTCTCTCTCTCTCTCACTTTGACATGTGTCCCCACAACACCACTCTCACCCTGGCCTGCCCATAATGGGTCTCAACCCTCCAACTGTATGTGAGATTCTTACAATGATGGATAAATTGTAAGACCAAATGAAATGCCATAAGCAGCTGTCTTGTGCAGTTATCACATTTCAGTACAATGTAAATGTGCGCATATAAACATGCAGACAATTATTCATTGTGTATTTATATAATGTTATTGCAAACTTTCTAGGTAAATGTAAACATTTTGTTCTTTAAAAAAATTTGTTCTTTATTCCTTCTTTCTGTTTGCATTTACTTCATAGAACCTTTTCTCCCTTCTTCCCCACATAGATATCTGTCTTCTCATTGTAGTGATCAGACTCTCATCTCCTACTCCTCTGCCCAAACTGCATCCCTCAAAATCTCATTCCACCACAACAGACTCTCTTTTTCCAAGTCCACCGGGACTCCCTGTCTAACAATTCAGGAGCCATGGGAGAGGCAGAAGAACATAGGGCTTATGTTCTCCTCCTCTAGGCACATGAGCAGAAGAGAGCAAAGAATGACTTTCGTTAATGTGGCTAGTTTTCTAAATGGTGTGAGATTTTCTAACTTGCACTCATGTCCCACTGCAGACACTCAGATAATGTACCAGAGGAGGGAGCATGTCCATTGTATGAATTTGTAATCAGCCTGTAATTCTGTGTTGTCTAGACTAACATCTATATTTATGAGTTTGTATATCAAGAGGGTATTGCGATTCTCCATAGTGTAGTGGACAATGTATGTTGACTACAGATAGTTTAATCATCGAAAACTATTATTCTTCCTTGTCATCAATCTGATTGTCACACACCACTTCATGCATATTCCAGTTCATTTGTTCTTTTGCACTATCTTGTGTTTGATTTTCTATTTCCGTGTGGGTGAAGGAGGCCTATGTGTGTAGGAGATGATTTTGACCCTCTTTTATTTAGCATCTGCTGCTTCTCAGGATTTCCAGTGTCATTTGAGATTGATCGTATATAAACTGAGAGAGGCTCCATTGGAGTTAGGGAGAGTCAGGTGAGACAGACATTCTCTTTTAAATGGATTCATCAGCTCTTCTCAGCTTGACCCTGCCTACTTTAGTTGTCTTGTGCTGCAACCTAACACGTTTTAGGATTATTTGAGCCTAGCCTTGAGCTGTCTGACTTTCCATCTGCTGGCATTTCCTCTTCAAAGCAGATGCAGAAGCCTTTGAAATTGATATGTCTCTGTTATATGGACAGAGTAATGAGCATTAAAACATAACTCTTATTTGTTAAAAACTTTGCGGCTGTAAGTTTTATATAATTAAGCAAATAAAAGCTGTGGGTTTGTTTAATGCTGGGTACTCTGACAGACTGTGTCATAGAGTGCTTCATTGATTTCAGAGGACCTCAGACTTACTCCTTTCATAGACTAAAGCAGCTGCAGTAACAGAAGGTCCCTTTGAAGAGGAATTGATACCAGTAGGCCAGGCAGGTTGCTCAGGGCAGGTTTAAAAAACTTGGAAGTGTTAGGGGATAACTGAGAATAATGAAAATCTAAAGGGGGGAGATCCAATTTCACAGAGCATCCTGAAGTAATAATTTATAAGCATTCTTTGGAATTCCCTCAGACCAACCACCTTCAGCAGCTGACCCTGTCATGAAAGACCCTGTCATGGCTCACATGAGATTCACCTCAACCAGCCTCTGAAATACTAAGCAGAAGAATGTTGGGGTATGGCAGGCTTTCTGGTAGAGCTGGTTGAAGACTGAATTTTTTTTGGTCATACTTACTTTGGCTAATTAAAAGCAAACTTCAGCTGGACATGTTCCCCCTTTCTGATTTTGATTTCCATGATCATTCGTTCATACACATGTTCATGGGGGAAAAAAATTAGGCTCATAGCCTCAATTTATTTTGTGATGAAACAAAATTTGTTTCATACAGAAGCAGAAGTAGCATAGTAGCCACCTGAACTAAGGATAATCAGTGAAGAACCATGTGATGGGCAGCATAAGAAGCAACAACATCCTCATCATTTCAAGTAGATGATGCTGAAGCACATTGAGTCCCTCAGAGATGGTCCATCCTTAGCAATAGTCCAACTGTGGCCTGGCACTTTAAGACAGACAAATACATTGCCCATTCCAACACCAGCATGCAGAATAGTGATCCTTCTCTCAGAAGCACAGGTGCAACTCCCATTGTCTTTGCAAACACAAGCATGTAACCTTAGACTCCTGGGTATCCAGATTTCAGAAAAAGGAGAAGACTTGAATGGCTTTTTGCAGATATTGATCCCAAATATCCTTCGATATGATACTGAAAATAATCTTGATATGGAAGAACAGGTCTTTTAAATGGCTAAAGTAAGGAATAAAAGGTAACTATGTAAAATGCAACACTTCTTTAAGTATCAAATTTTCATGACAAGGAAAAGATACTAACTATAGAGAGAGAAAACTAGAATCTAAACTGCAATGTCAAACAAAGTCTTATTTTCTCAAGTTTTGAGAATCAGCATGGAAGTGTAAAAACAATTTATTTAGATAAATGCAAGCTACAATAAACAAAGCTTTAAAATATATAACAGAAGGCTGAATTACTATTTACAAAAAATGTTGCTCTTTTGAAAAAAATGGTATCTTGTCACCTCTGAATTCCAGTAATCTACTGTCTACTACAAGCATGTTTTTATTGAAAAATTATTTTTGAACAATGTAAATAATACAGTTAAGATTACAAAATAGCAATCAATAACATAGTTCAATCAAAAGCAACTATTTTGTATTTACAATATAAGCATGCATTATTATTATTTATATAGTGACAGATATGTCATTAGTGGAAGAGTTAATCAGAATTTTAGGATAATAAGAGTGTTACATAGATCCAAATCCTCTGCCTCTGCATCAGGAGTGGTGGGGTTTTGTGCAAAGGTATTCAAGGTCAAATATGAGACTAAATTGTCTAACAGAGTCTCTGCAAGACGGAGTCATGCCCAGTGTCTCCTAGACAGAATAAAAATAAACAATCAAACATAAAATCTGCCATATCCAAACAGACACATGACCCTATACTCCACAACAGCCAAAGCTGTATGCTTCATAGGAACATATAAAATCCACCTAATTGTGCTGTACATGGTCCCAAGCAACATGAGAGTGGATACCACCTTAGGCTCTGGTCTTGCAAACTCTTATCTATGTAGTTAACTTCAAGCATGACAGGGAAACTGGACTATTCATACGCAGTTAAATATGTGCACAAGTGTTTGCATGATCAGAACCATCATCCAATGATATTGATTTTTGTAATCCACAAGATCCCTCCCACCCTGCCCCACTAGCATATCTGATTATAGTGTCAGGGCTCTAATCTCCGGGAAGGGAAGGAAATTATTAACACATTAGCAAAGGTAGCAATTTTAAACATTATGTAAATAATTGTATACAAGAAATTAGATGGCAGTTCTGTGGTTTTATGCTTATGATGATAACCTTTTATGTGCCAGAAATTTGTATTTATATGGGCTAATATATACTTAACTAGCTAGACAGGCATGGTGAAAATAAGAAGTTGGAGGCACAGCACATTGGAATGCTTGAGTACAACATAATACAGGACTTGATTCTTATTTTTGTTTCTAACCCTCACCAAAACTTGCACTTTATATGTTATAGATTCCAAGATTATTGTGGTTTTATCCTGCCCATGTCTCCAGAATAGTGGATAGTTAAACTATCTATGTCTCTTTTTCCAGTGTGTCCCAGCCTAGTCTACTCTAGTCTTCTATCTGATCTCCCTAATTTAGGCATTTGCAAATTATAAGTGAATTTATTTGGGTAATTCATTTTTCTATATCCACACTACTAGAGAAGAAAATCAAGGGGGAAATAAGAGGTTTATTCACAGAGAATACAAACAGCATAAAACTACGGACTTTGCTTTCAAAACTGGTTTTCAGTAAAGTCAACAATTTGAAAAATGTCCAAGAGAGAGCACAGTACCATCTCTCCTCCTGGGTTCAGATGATTTCTACTAAAAGAATGCATCCCACTGGTGTTGTAAGTCAAAGTATAAAACTATGAATGTTTTGACAATGTTCATTTTTTATTATTTGGAAGAACTCATTTTTCTTTAAAAGTTTATGAAGGAATAAAATTCTTCTAAACTTTGTTTTAAAAAAAAGTCATTTCAAGCCCAGTGAGCTAAAAATGGCAAAAAGAATGGCAATTCGAATTAGCTGAGCAGATTTTCTGGAATCTTAGTATACTAGCTTACATTTTTTTAAGACAAATCCAGCATACGTTTTGCTGTTACATATCCTTTTTTCTCACTTTATAATATTTACAAAATGACACAAGGTTACCAGTCACATTAGCTGTTAGGAGCTTGGTTTTTATACCAGCTAAGTTTAGCTTTCATGATCATGTGAATGTTAGAATTCTGGCTAGAAGTAGAGCTATTACATCTGTAGTTCTAATCAGCTTTTATTTCTAAAGTACTGTGAACTTCATTTCAGTTGAAGTCTATTCTCATCCTCTGCCCTAATGTTTTGGTCACTTGCCTTCACTTGCTTAATGTGATTTCATCCATAAATTGTTGTACTAAGGCAATGGGAGGTGAGCAGGGCCTCATTGTGGTTTCAGCACCAGTGAGAATGCCAAGGGTATATCAAGTCACCTGTCAAAGATTGCCACCATTCGTCATCATATACAGTATTTGAAGGGCATACTGTCAGGGACCACTTTGACAAGGTTTCACTGGCCCATCCTATTTTTCATGAGACTGTAACAAATCTGGGCTGCTTCCTGCATCTCTTTTACTAATACACAATATTTTACTACTAGATCCTGAAAATTAATACTGTTTTGACTATATTTTCTGTGTGTTGTAAAATTTATTTTCAGTTTTAATGTTCTTTCAAATTAAAAGCATTTGGAATTGCCTGCAGTTTGGTAGGCTTTTCATCTCTGCTGAATACCCCTTCAATTCTTTGAATCAAAAGCATATTCTTTTCCACTGTAGATGGAAATTATTCAATCTCCTTATATTCTTCTCTGATACGTTTTTACTCCCAGTCCATTATGAAAAATGAAACCAGCAAAAACAGTGGGGGAAAAATAGAAAGTTAATTTCAGTATTCTTCACTAGGAAATGAGGAAGAACGCAGCAAGAAAGCTGTGCTGTGATTGAAACACTTAGCATAATTCCCTTTCCTATCAAATGTTGTTATGCTGAGAGCACAGGGGGAACAAAGCAGGAGTTACCAAAAAGCAGCAGCATCCCTATAGCAAATCAAAATGTGAATTGAAAAGGAAAACCAAATATGTTATTTATCCACAGTCACCACTACCTTTGAAATATTTAGTTATGAATATTAAGGAACCCTTTGAAAAATCTCTTTAAACTACCACACGGTAGCTCATGTTGCTAAATTATATGGTTAGTTACTGATATCAGCTAAAGCAAGCTAGGTCAGTTTTTTTTTCTAAGTGCACATGCATAATTTCCATCATATTAACTGGAGTTATTGCTAATGGAAATCATGCACGCTCATTAAATGGAAAATAGAGCCCAACTGGAACAGTGCACATAGACTTTATGAATAGCTCACTAACATTGGAATGAGTAGTGACTATCAGTTATAGCAAGTGCGTAATGCCAAACAGTGCAGAACTATTCTTTTTTTCCCAGGGGTAGAGTCACAGATTCTGCTCTGCAACTGGGCAAATGGAAATAACCTTGGGAGATACATTAAATATAATGTCCCAACAGAACATGAGTGGGTTCTTTCTCGGCTGGCTGACCAACAACTAGGGAACAGCACAGTAGCCCAGAGATATTTGAAATCTTCCTGGCTGACAGCTGCATCACATGATGTCTCCACCTGTCTCTTGCTGTCTCCTTGGAATGGATTGTTTAGTTGGCTTTGTTTTTTGGGCAGGGTTCAGCATTGAGGACCAAGCTGCCTTTACCTTACATACACTGATTCAACTACACAGCTGACTTCCAGACTTTATATAGACCCAAATGGTGCAACTATTGTGAGATGGAAAATGACTTCCAAGAAGACCTATTCAGTGTGTATCTAGTATTTAGTGCTATTCTTTTAGTTCCAAACCAAAATGAAGAGCTATGTGTCACCTCAAAAATTCTGTAAAGTATTTTCATCTTCTGAAATGGAAGCTCTTAGCCCAAAACTGTCAAACTTGGTTGTGAAAATAGATGAGTAAAGTCCATATTTATGTACCTAAATATAAATAGCCTGACTTTCCAAGGTGCTGAGACCAAATATCTATTTACACAAGAGGAACTTGTAGGTACACAGCACCTCTGAAAATTAGTCCCATATATTTCAGCTGCCTAAATGTGATTTTAGATATTGAACTCCAGGCAACCAAATTTGAAAATGTTATCTTAGGCTGTAGTAGAAAAGCTGCACAATGTTTTTTTAAAAGACCCCTTGATAACTCTTTTTCATGGAAATGCATTCAGTTCATGCTGTGAAAGATAGCAAAACTGGGGCTGCTAACATTTTATTGAATAAATACCCTAAATAAGTTCTAGCTGAGAATGTACGAGTAGTCACTCTGAGGGCAAAACAAAGTCTTTGTCAAAGGCGAGTATTTTATTTTCATGGAGAAATATGCAGTTATTGACTCCTAACCCACTGCTAGTCTTTAGCTGAACCTCATCCAGAGTCAGTAGCAAATCATTTTTTTCTGCCCTGTCATTAGTTAGATTTTCTTTTTAGTTTCTTACACACACATTTTAAAAAATAATTAAACTAAACTATAAAGAGTTCTTTGAAGATTTCCTGTGGGTTTTATGGTGCAGTACAAGGGAGGAAAGATCCTTTGAACTGTATTCTTTATTTTACGGCAATGTAGTGTTTTATGCTAAACCAGCTGGAGGTTTGTTTTCAGGACTCATAGTGTATCAATTTATTTTCTATTTTTATTTTAAGTTTCAATTTCATTCCCATGGTTTGTCTGAACATTTGAAGTTTTAGACATGTTCCTCTGAAACACTTTTATTATAAAAGGATTGAAGAAATTGGCTATTTCATTAAAAATTACGGATCTCCTACGTGATAGAATAGAATATATGGGACTGGCCAAAAAACAAGAATTCAATTTTGTGAAAAAAAATGTCAAGGTTTTTAGATTTGGCTTCATTTTGCACTGGTATGAAAACAAGACCCTTTCAAAGTTTTTAACAAAGGAGTGAGGAAGAGAGAGAGACACCCACAACTACTCCATAATAACCTATAGATCATTGATTAGGGCACTGACTCGTGATGTGGGAGACCCAGGTTTAAACCCCTGGTCTGAACCAGACGGTGAGCTATATGGGCTGTGGGGCCACATGAGTTCTTGTGCCCACTGAGTGGAGTATTTCCTGCATGTTAGGGCTCAGAAAGTGTTGTATATATCAGTTCTGATTATCATTCATTTTATTTTCACCTAGAATCAAACATTAACTGACATTCATTTACCTCTGCAAACTTGAACTGTAAAGCAAAAATGATGATCAAGTTAAGTGTACATTTCAGTTGTTGTTTGGCTTGATCTAGGAGTTGCAAAGCATTCTCACTCCCGTTGAAGTTAATTGGAGGTGAAGATATTCACTGAGCCCAGTGCCCCCCACTAATCAGACCATATGAAACAGAAATAATTTTAAACTTGCTTTTCTCAAAATGTGAATTTCTCTTCTGTGAAACTCTCCTATCCTTCTTAATTCACCAAAGATGTACATCGTTTTTGAGATCTCATGGAATGATGCATTCTGGGACATACTACATAAACAAACTAGTAATAAGATGGTTCATGGATGTGAAATATAATTTTAAAAGGGTGAGTAAACACTTCTCTGCACTGTATGCCCCTCCCCACCCTCTGGGTAAAGTTAAATGGAGGTGTTATGCACATTAATGTGTTGATGTTCAGATTTTGTTTTTGCTTTATAGTTCATCTTTCACAATCTAAATGGCAGAATTAAAACTACATTTATTTAAAAAGCACTTAGTGAGATTTCCCCTTCTGAAGAGGAATCCCTAACAAGCATAGAGGCAATGTTGCCATTCCCCTTCTTCATTGACCATTCATCTCCAACCCTCACTCTCTTCTGGCAGGGAACAAATGCCAGGAACTGGAGCAGGCATGGCCAGAGTCAAGGGGGAGTGCAGTTAAAAGCTAATAGAACTTCCAGACACTCTGAAGTTTCTTTAACTTGCATCAGTGGCTGACTGACCGTCAGCTGCCTTCCAGGATCAGGGAAGGGACAAGGGGCACAGAAAGGTGGCTTGACACCACTTTTGACCCCTAACCCTATATATGCCGAGTGGAACTTCTGTGCATTTCAGAATTTGCCTCTTGATTCTGGCATTCTATCTCATTGTGGCATAGCATAATAAGAACCTTGTATACTTGTGCCATAATACAGTGGTTTAAAGCAGAGAACACATATTAATGAGAGATTATTGATTGTATTCTGACTAGCTTAGTAGATGATAACACCGAATAGGTGCAGTGGGCAGAAAGAGAGTTACAAAAACGTTCTAAACTAAACCTGAGAGATGCTGAGTTCCGTATCTCTTTATTGGCTAATATTTTCAAATGATAGGTGCCTAAACCTAGCCTCCAAAACCCATATTTAGCCACCTAAATAAGTGCTCTGATTTTCAAAAATTCTGAGAGCCTAGCAAGTCCTACTGAAGTCAAAATAGCTCTCTCGGTCTTTGTGTGGAAAGATATGTGTCTTTCTGTGTGTGTGTATATACACACGCACACATACACACACTTCCACACAAACACTCAAAATAAGTTGTGTTGCTTACTTGTTTACTGCAACTAAATTTTCACATGGGTGACACAAGGGGAAAGGTTACAGTGAAAGTAATCTGCCTCAAAAGAATGAGTCATTTGGCTGTATTCAGTGTAATGCTGTCTGGAGTGGCTCACAGCTATGAGTGCCTGTCTCAGGGCAGACTGTCAGAAAACAGAGTAGACACTGCTGGTGGTATCTTCTATAATTAGATTTCATTGAGTCAGTAACAAATGTGAACTTCCGAATCACTCACCAGTCTTACTATGGAGTCACAGACTGGAAAATGTAAGGTGATTGTCTATCTTGCCCCCAGACAAACTGGACTTAGTGATGAAAGGTCACTTTCACTAAAAATCACACCATATCAGGTTGCTTCCAGTCCCAAGAGACCAGTCAATCATCCCAATTCAATTGGTACTCTAGATCTTACACTGACAACACTGGCTTCCAATTCTATAGTAAACTAACTAAAGGTTTATTAGCTAAGAAAAAGAAATGAGAGTTATTGAGATGTTAAAGAAGCTAAAATATATGTACAAATGAGTTGCAGTTTGTAACCCAAATGGTGGCAGTGATGTAATAAACTGTGAGTTTCCCAAAACTTTTCAGGGTATCCAGATTTCCTCTGGGGATCTCTGCTTTGTATCTGTCACAGTTCCCTGTAAGATTCCAGATGGTCCAGTGATAAAGGATCCTTCCCTGCATCCATACTTATACCTTCTTCTCACAGAAAACGAGCTGACAGAGTCACTGCCCATGTGAGCTTTTCCTTTGATGATGGTGAATGAGGAATGTATTTTGGGTCTTTGACCTTTGATCATTGCACACAATGAGCACTTCCTTTGAAATTAGCACTTTTCTGTTAAAGTTCCTCATTTGCATTCCACAAGGCTTCTTTCCTGTTTGATGGGTTATTTAGTCACAGGGGTATATACACAACGTATTAATGTTTGCCATTACATTATAATAGGATACAGATAAGTGAAAACAATGTATGTAACTTCCCATTAGTTTTCATGAACTTTAAACACCAAATACACTCTTATACATTTAACAATCACTTTGATGTATACTAATACACATGTGAATTGGCCTGGGGCTTCGGCATAAGCTGAGCTGGTGCCTGGTCTGCCAGCGTCACATCCAATATCCATAATTCTCCATGGATTCTCTTATGTGTGTTCCCTCATGTCCCATTTGCATCTGATCAAAAAGAGGCCTCCTCAGCAGTTGAGTTGCAGTACTATTTCAGTCCCTTAATGAAATACTGCATTAGTGCCCTTGGAGGAAATACTGCATAATCAGCCCATATTAAAACAATTTGGGTAACTATGTCCCTGTTCCATTTATAAAAATAAACCTTCCAGGAGGCTGAGAGCTTAATTCCTTACCACAGTTTGCCTTGAGTAATCCTTTGCACCTTTGCAAAATGGATGTAAAATGCTATCTATGGTGGTGTTTACACCTATGTTGCACAGGTGTAAATAACTACCAAAGATGAGTGGGGAATCATGCCCACCATATTTCAAAGTCCCTGGAGTGCTGGTGAAGCACCTTGAAGTTTCTTAATAATAGACTAGCATTTCTTAACCTAATGATTTATTAATGCAATGCTAACATGTTTGTCATTCAGATGGCAGTATTAAATCAGTCCCTTTAATCTAAGTGTCATTTGAATATACAAAAAGTCTAACTTTTATTGGAAATTGAGCCAAGGACTTGTGGATTGAAAAACAGTAGGTTGGCCGCTTGAACAAAAGGTGAATTGCTAGTAAATGGCAGTCACTTTTTCACTGATATCCTCTCTGCAGGTTCCTAGACAATAGTGCGCATAGGGTACAACACTACCACTAGGGTGAGTGAGTGGAAAATTATATGCCAGCATTTTGCACCCACCTTACACTGGTGTCAGTGACTAGACAAGATTCAAGGCAGTGTAGGATTGGGCACATTGTGCCTGGCTTAAGCACAGTGCCTGTAGGCGTGAGCCCATTGGGTTGGTGTTCCTGCTCACCACCCCTATTGGAGGTGTGTCATAAAGGAATATGTTACCTCAAAATGTGCTGTCCAACAGAAATATAGTATTTATTCTCCATAATATCTTGGCCTCATGAGGTCTTAACTTTGGCCTTGCCCTGTTCAGTATATGTTCAGGTAATTTAACTTAGCTTGTGAGGAGAAGAGCTACTCCAACTTTAGTTCCTTCCTCACCAACCTAACTCTGAGCTCTCGGGACAAAGATATGCACATCCCTTCTCTTGGCTTCTTCTCCCATCCCCTGTCTAAATAACTTCTTCTAAAATGTCTTTCTTAAGGATTTTTTACATTTTATATTTTTATGACAATGCTAATATTATTCCAGGGCTTTCTTTCCTCTTCATAAGAATATAAGAATGGCCATACTGGGTCAGACCAATGGTCCATTAGCCCACTATCCTGTCTTGGATAGCAGCCAGTGCCAGATGCTTCAAAAGGAATGAACAGATCAGGGTAATTTTGAGGGATCTATCTCCTGTTGTCCAGTCCAAGCTTCTGGCAGTTGGAAGTTTAGGGACACCTGGATCATGAAGTTGCATCCTTGGCCATCTGAGCTAATAGTCATTGATAGACCTATCCTCCATGAACTTATTTAATTCTTTTCTGAACACAGTTGTATTTTTGGCCTTCACATCATCTGGCAACAAGTTCCACAGGCTGACTGCATTGGTTGAACACATACTTCCTTTCGTTTGTTTCAAATCTCCTGCATATTAATCTCATCAGATGATTAGTTCTTGTGTTAGGTGAAGGGATAAAAAATGTTTTCTTGTTCACTTTGTCCACATCATTCATGATTTTATAGACCTCTATTATATCTCCCCATAGTAATCTCTTTTCTAACATGATCAGTCTTTTTAATCTTTCCTCGTATGAAAGCTGTTCCACAGCCCTAATCATTTTATTTGCCCTTTGCTGTACCTTTTTCAGTCCTAACATATCTTTTTAAGATGGAGTGACCAGAACTTCAGCAGTATACAAGGTGTGGGTGTACCATGGAATAAATGTGTTCTTATAGCGAGAGAAAAGTAAAAAAGGACTACATCATAGAGTACTTGTACCATAGAATACTATTGAAGGAGTATAAACTAAAGAGTATAGCATTGACACTAGTAGTTAAAGCAGACCAAGATAGGAGTTCACCAGTAGCTGACATCATAGGTCTTAATACATGGTATTGTGCATTGCATCATTAACAGATAGTGGAGAGGAGAAAAAAATGGGGACAAGAAAAGAAAAATATCTAAATGGAGTTCCTGTTTATAGCCAGTCCTGCATCCAACCAAGCAAGAGCTGGTTGAAAATAAATTTAAAAAATCCTCCAAAATTTAAAAAAAAAAAAAATTTCCCCATTTATACCAGGTTTGAAATGCACCTTTTTTTTTTTTTTAACATTTATTTAATTACAATTCTATAAACTGACTTTTTTTTTTTTTTTTTTAAATTAAAATCATGATAGAAAATTTCCATTTACTGAAAAGTAGGTTACTGGTAAATGTAATGTTTTACTAGATGGTTTCATGAACTAAAAAGCCAAGTTTTTTATAAATTACAAAATTTTGATGAAAAAGAAAAAGAGAGCCCCCTTCCCAAATGTATTATGGTGCCCCTCCTCTTCTCCAGCTTGTATGAGACTGACAAATCTGTATTGGTGTAAGACCATGGGAAGGGACTGGGGGATTCTTCCCTGATGATTATCATAATTTCTGTGTTTTAGAAGATTGCACAACATTTTAAGAGAGAGATTTAGCTTCAAATCTATGAGCTGTGTATCTGCCAGCCCACATAGAAAGTGAGGGAGCTGGGTGGGAGAGCTCTGTTCTTGTAGGGTTGGAGAGGTAAAAGAGAGAGGGAAAGGAGCCTCTTGTTTTTCCTGTCTGGTGCTGTTGCTGCTCCACCCATTTTGGGAAACCCTAGTAACTCCAGAAATCCCCTAACAAGCTCTTTAGGACCTCCTGTGTGGTGAATTTTCCCTTCCCCAGCTAGGAAGGAAGGGGAGCTACTCCTCACCAGGATGAGAAAGAGGAGAGGGATCTGTCCCTCTGTTTTTAGAAGAGAAATGCCACCCATCATTCACCTTAAATAAACTCCTGATGATTGACATAGTCTAGTCACGCAAAATAATTGTCCCACTAGAGGCAGAGAATAAAAAGCCATCTACCTTTTTCTCAGCCAGACTCTCCTATCTGCAATGGTAAGGCAGTGCCAACATACTTCTAACAGATTATGAAATAAGAAAGAAGTTGACTGCATTTTTGGAAGTGTTGTTATGCCTTGGTGTAAACAATTTATATTTGTTTATATTCTGCTGTTAAAAATCTCAAGCAAAGCACTTTGTAGTGCCAGATCCCAAGGGAGCATCTTTTTGAATAAACTTAATTAAATACAGACATATGCAAGTTTAACCTAAACAATAAACATTTGTTAATGCAATGCAAACACCAGGTTTGTTTCTTAAAAGTAAGAACAAATGAGACAAATCATTTCCAGATTTTTTTAGTCTGTTTTTGCATTGTAGTGCATTGAAATTCTACTGCTAAATTCTCTCTGATATTACCCTGCCTTTGATCTCTCCTGGGCTCTCTCTTACGCACAGACACCTTTTCTCCCAGATAATGGATCTATGATATAAGTTTACAAGAACTGTAATTATTAGAAGAGAGTAATTTAATAAGAGTTCATAAAATGAAGGTCATAATCAGAGGGTAGGTTTGAAGTATTTTGTTTGGGTGCTATAGGAAAACTTGCACTACACCTGCCCTTTAGTAATTGCTCTGTAAACAAACAATAGACTTCATTGTCCAGGAATTTTATAGATCTCATAGAATGGTAACGCCAGAAGGGACCATTACGATCATCTAATCCTACCTCCTGCATAACACAGGCCATAGAATTTCACCCAGTGGTTATTGCATGAAACTTAACAATTTGTGGGTGAACTAGAGTGTATGTGTTTGTGCAGCTGGTGGTACGTGAGTTTGTTGGAAGCCAAAAACTCTTTAAAAAAAACAAAAACCCTTTCAGTTTCAAATGATCAGTCATTGCATGCATTGCACTGCACCAGAAAGTGCCTGAGAAGCAAAAGGCACTCTTTCAGCCATAATATTTCTTTCAGCCATATGATTTCAGTTAATGGTGAGTAACACTTACTGACCATGCTGGTGTAGCAGTTTTATTTAGTGGTGTGTTTGTATGCTGTGGCTGTGTACATGGACACTGTATTTTCATCTGGTGCACAGCTGGCTGACTTTCTGCTGGGCCTCTCCTTCAGCTTGCACCAAGCTGCAAGGCTCAAGTTACTTGTGCAAACTTGTGTAGTTCCATATCACATTGTTAGAGCTCCTTTCTTCCAAAAAGACTCACACATACAGGGCTGCAAAACCTGCAGCTGCAGAGAACCCCAGAGATCCAAGGGTCCCCCACAGGATGCTGCTACACAGCAGCAACTCCCTCTGCAGTCCCTGCCCAGCAGAGTCTGCAGCTGAAGGGAGAGGGAATTCCTGCCTGTCTCCTTAGGGAAGTTGGGGTGGCAGAATTCCCAAGTTGCATGATTTTTTCACAGGGGAAGTATTTTGGCTTGGGCTGGAGCCCGATCTGGTGTTGATGAGAGAAGTTCCAGCTGCCTAGCAAATTTGAGCGCTCTGCCCTACTTGTCCACATCCTGGGGCTGAGCAACCAATCAGAGCTGCTGCAGGTGGAGTTCTCTGCTTTCCCTAAACATCAAAAAGGCATTTCCATGGCAGAAAAGAGGAACGATGGTGCTAAAGAGCTCAGCTGCTCAGGGCAGCTCTGCTCCGTCCCTTCCATTCCTGTGAACAATAGGTACAGGATGGAGCTCTGCTCCTCCCCTTCCTTCCTGCAGCACCTGGCCCGGGAAGGGGCAAATGGGGTGAAGAATCCCTGGAGCCACCCATCTCCCAGCCTGGAAAGGGAAGCAGGGCCTGGGAGAGTATGGGTGGAGAACCCCATAAGAAGCAGAGATGATGCACTGGGGATGATCTGATGGGAAGAGGGAGATGGAGGGGGACAAAATTAATTGCTGCGCAGGGGATAGGCAGATTTCAGGTGACAAATCTTGAGGTGGGGGCCAAAATCACCTTACTCTAAAGTTTGGGAGAATGGGCTGTCCCAGTTTCAGGATAATTGCATCTCTGGTCTACTCCAGGAATGTCCTTTCTGGCCTCTAGACACCGTCTCTATCTGGGCAGGGACCCTTCTCTCTCCAGGCCAGAGGGAAAGACTCATAGACTTTAAGGCCAGAAGGAACCATCATGATAATCTAATCTGATCTTCTGCACATTGCAGGCCACAGAACCTCACCCACCCTCTCCTGAAATAGACCCCTAACTGAGTTACTGAAGTCCTCAAATCATGGTTTAATGACTTCATGTTACAGAGAATTCATCAGGTACACTAGTTGAAACCTGCAAGTGATCCATGCCTCATGATGTCGAGGAAGGTGAAAACCCTCCAAGGTCTCTGATAATTTGACCTGGGGGGAAATTCCTTCCCGACCCCAAGTATGATGATCAAGTAGACCCTGAGCATGTGGGCAAGATCTACCAGGCAGATACCTGGGAAAGAATTCTCTGTAGTATCTCAGAGCCCTCCCCATCTAGTGTCCCAGCGCCAGCCACTGAGGATTTTTGCTACTGGCAGTCGCCGATGGGCCACACGCCATTGTAGGCAGTTCCAGCATACCATCCCCTCTATAAACTTATCAAGCTCAGTCTTGAAGCCAGTCAGGTTTTTGTCCCCGCTGCTCTCTTTGGAAAGTTATTCCAGATCATCACTCCTCTGAGGGTTAGAAATCTGCATCTAATTTCAAGTCTAAACTTCCTGATAGCCAGTTTATATCCATTAGTTCTTATGTCCACATTGGTGCTTAATTTAAATAATCCCTCTATCTCCCTGATATTTAACCCTCTGATGTATTTAAAAGAGCAATCCTATCTCCCCTCAGCATTGGTTAGCATTTTGGTTAGGCTAAACACGTCAAGCTTCTTGAGTCTCCTCTTATAAGGTAGGTTTTCTGTTCTTCAGATCATCCTAGTTGCTGTTCTCTGCACCTGTTCCAGTTTGAATTCATCTTTCTTAAACAGGGGAGATGAGAACTGCACACAAAATTCCAGATGAGGTCTCACCAGTGCCTTGTATAATAGTACTAATACCTCCCTGCCTTTACTGGAAATACCTCACTCGATGCATCCTAGGACTGCTTTAGCCTTTTTCAGTCACATCACAATGATGGCTCATAGTCATCCTGTGATCAACCATCACACTCAGGTCTTTCTCCTCCTCTGTTGCTTCCAGACTGATTATCTCATCAGGACTGACTGATATCCACCAGCTGCACTTTGCTTTCTCTCCAAGAGCTATGAACCTGTATATGCCAGCAGTTACAAGTGATCACACATCTTCCAAAGCAGAGTACATTTATTTAAGAACATAAGCATATGGAGAAAACATAGAAAACAATTAAAAGATCTAAATGCGCTACCAATAGCCCTCTCACCCATCAGTCCTATGGAGACCCTGGTAGGTTCCAATCCTTCCAAACCTGCACTTAGGCAAGAGGTCATGTTTCTTTGTTGAATTAAAAAGAAGGCTGCTGTGGAGTCACATAGACTAGGGTTCAGAAGGGCTAGTTTGGGAGAACAGACTGGGGTGGGGGCACAGAAGCTAGGGGTGACAGCATTGAGCCAGGGGCTGAATGAGAGTGGAGGTGCAGGGATATATGGGGTGGGGGAGAGTGCAAGGCCAAAGAGGGAGGAGGGGAGGCTGAGTGAGGGTGCAGGGACACATGGGGACAGGGGAATGGGAGTGCAGGGACATATCGGAACCGGGGGAGGATGAATGGCTGAATGGGGGTACAGGAACACATGGGGACAGGGGCAGATATACCTGACTGAATGGGAGAGGGTAGGGGTCAGCCAGGGTCTTCATAGGGGGAGGGTCTCCAAATCCCTAACAATGCCCCCCCTTCCAAAAAAAATAAAATAAAACCTCTTCATATTTCTCCCGCCCACACCCAATAACCCTCCAGGTTCACTCCCAAGTGCCTTCCCAGCAATTATTTCCCTTTTCCACAGCTCCTCCATTACCCCTGACTCCCCCAAGCCTTTTCACTGCTTCTGAGGGGTGCAGGAAAGATGTTTCTGTATTTAAGTTTAAATGAATACTCAAAGTTCTGTATTAATATGCCCAGTAAAGAATCTATTTGTCAAAAAACATTTCCTGAATCATTTTTGTCATCTGTATTGTTACAGATATACTTGCTGACAGGTATGTTGAAATAAATTACCAAAATAATTGAAACTGGCGTGATTATATTATGTTATTTTGACTAATAGAATATGCAGAATTTTAATTTTTTTTGGAACAGAATTTTAAATTTTTATTGGCAGATTCCCCCAGGAGTAAAAGAGGATTTCTGGAGTTGAAGCTGATGCCCAGGTAAAGCTCACACTGCCACCACAACCACCCCACCTCCGCCCTTCCCCTCTGAGGCCCCTACCCTTTTAGTGTATGTCAATACTTCAGTTAGAAACCTGTCTGTGCCAACTGACCTGGGCTCATGGGACTTGGGCTAAGGAGCTGTTTAATTGTTGTGTAGCCATTCAGGCTTGGGCTGCAGTCTGAGCGTGGGACCCTCCCACCTCAGAGCATCCTAGAGCCCAGACCCAAGCTCGAGCCCCAATGTCTACATCACAGTCCCTTAGCCTGAGCCCCTTAGCCTGAGCCAAGTCAGCTGGCAAAGGCCAGCTATGAGTTTTTAACTACAGTATAGACATACCCTTATACTCACATGCCTACCTCTGTACCTTCTCATTCATGGAACTTTTTTTGTTTGTTTGTCTTCAAGAGATACTCAAGAAAGTTTTGATTCCCATAGGCTCTTGTAAAAAAGATCACAGCCATTGACTCCATATTTGTTTGTAAAGTGCCATGTGCTCTCATGGTGTTTATAACTAATACACAATAATAACTTATAAATTACAAAATTTGTCAGTTTTTGCCTTACTTGTTTCGAGGCTGTAGACATTTGGATTGTTAAGTTTACTCGCTAGTGGGTAGGCAAGGACAGAGAAAAAGCGTTTGAGTTAGGTAGTTCAGTGGTTAAGCTGTAGCAATAAGGTTTTTTTTTATACCTGCTTGGAAATTAGATACTGGGCATAATGTGTGAATACATTATTGCTTTTTTTACTTTCTGCTACATTTGCACAGCAGTGCATGGGGATTTACCTGTGTGATTCCCATTATCTTCAATAGAGATTCCATGGCAAATTGACATGCACTGCTTTGAAAATATACCTGTTCATGTTTCTACAATAATGGTAGGTTCACATTTGGGATTTGCCTATGTTAGTGGGGTACTTAATCTAATGCTTTCAATGGGATGGTGCCTATGGTAAACTTCTAAATATAGAGTAGAAAATAACCTTTATTTATGAACAATCCTGGTGGATACCATGCCTGCTATAGAATTATATACAACAGTTAAAAACAAACAACAAAACATAGACTCTACATGAAGGATATTACTTTCTATTAAATTCTATAGGTTTTTAGAGAAATGTATGTAGACCAGCTCTCCCTTCTAATAATACAGTTAGGTCCTGATCCTATAGAACCTATTCACAGTAAGGGTTGCAAGGCTGGACCCTAAATTGTGTGGCTTCTGTCAACAACTGTGGTAGGTGGATACCGGAAAATTAGTTATTAACTTCATCTTTGAAAACTTCTTGTTCTTTCCAGTCGAGGAGCTCAATATGCTTCACAAATATATTAATTTAATTTTTAAAAAGTAGGGTAATACAATATTATTATTATGTAGATAGGGAAACATAGTGGTTACGGGCTTCCCCAGGGTCACAGAGCAAGTGGCATGACCAATATAGACCCTGGAAGTGCTGACACCCTAGCACTCTTCTCTACCTGTAGAGCACAATCTTTTCTGTTCTTTTTATTTTTATTTATTCATATTTTTTAATTGAAAGAGCGTACTATAATTAGTTCCTTTCATAGTCCAAAAGGCTGAGCCAGGGCCAACTCCCCATGGCACAAAAGGCTCAAGCTGCTGTGACTGCAGCAATTAAATTCAGTACAATACTTGGGGAACAAAGCTTTTCTCCTCAAAGCCAGTTAATCAAATTAAGCCCTGTTGAGTCCAGGTGTCTGCTCCCCCCCCCAGATGATGCAGCAGACTGGGCTGGATGCTTTGCAATTAGGCAGTCCCAGGTTGCTGCCAAACCACAGCTAGCACTGAGTATTCTGAGCCTCCATCGGCTAAGCAATAAAACCATAGATCATTTCAGTCCTTTCACTTTCTCACAAGCCACAGACCACGTCCTCAACATAGTCAATTTGCTGGGAGATGGTCAACATGTTTTGGCTGGTCCATTGCCTCCCTGAATTTTAGGTGTGCATTATGAAATAATAGTTGGGCGCCAATGTGCAATCTAGAATATGCCATGGAACTTTTTATGGGGCCAAAGCCATGCTTGAAGACCCCATTGTAGTGGTTTAAGAATGTTGTTTGCTACCTTATTGTCAGTATCTCTCCTGTACATTCTTGTGAAAAAAAATCAGCAGAGTTTAAGCTAAGCTGAAGGAGAAAAGTTTGCATCACTTCTCTAAAGGCTGCTAAGAAAGGAGCATGTGGTTGTTTGACAAGAAAATGTGGTTGTCCCAATTTTTGGTCTCACTCTCATTCTCTGAAGTAAATTCAGTTGAAATATTGTGGCTGCTGTGAATGTCTAAAGTATTCTTCTTAATCTGCTTTCTTCATTCTGCTTGTTTTGTTTTGGTCCATTATGCGTGGGTTTCTCTTTATTCTTCTCTTGTTTTATAGTGTATCTGACTATGACTTGCTCTTATAATATGTTGTATGGGGAGGCCCTTTATTGTAGCTTGAAAATGAGTTTTGTTACAACAACAGGGACACTACTTATTCTCTGGAGATTTACCTAGCCAATAACATGAGAGACCTTGTCTTTAAAAGTTCTCCCCAAGAAATCCTGCAGTTTTCCATCATGACACATCCAAAGTTATCAATTTTGGCACCATGTTGACAAAGGGTTTTTCTCCATAACTTCACTAATGTTTGCCCTGTAAAGGCCCAAATTGGCTGAAATGATAAAAATGTGTCTCAAAGTATAGTAAAGGCAAGGCTGAATGGACTGAGGAACTTAGAAGTCGTACACAAGAAAAAATATTGCAAATAGCCAATTTGGATGAAAATTCTTTTATATTTTAGTATTTATGGACAATAAAATGTGCTAAAGAAATAAAAAAATTAGCTCTACTGGGGTGTTCATGCATCAATATCTTCTACAATCAACAGTCTAACAGATAATGTGCAATAAGTTAACATTTCTATCTTTTGGTAATAAGTATAGGTCAAGATGTTCACCCCATCCCCATAATTTGTTTTTCTTGGCTATACTCATCTTTCACTTTAGGCTGGATTATATTAACATTTACCCACAAAAGAAATGTTTTATACACTGACCTAACTATTTGAAATGATAAATTTAATGTATCTGATGCATTTTCCATGTAAATACTTAAAATATTACTATATTTCTGTCAATTGGCATATTTGCCTCAATGACAGCTCTGAAAAAAGTAAAACACAAAAATTTTTACTGGAATACCCTTGTATATGATATTTATTTCTCAAATATTTACAAGTGACATCTTATCTGGATTGGTCTGAAATGAAATAATCATTCATATAAATCAAAATTTTATTTTCTTCAAATCATGTGTTGTTTTTGAATTATGTGTATTGTTATTGGCACCATAGTGCTTATTCCCTCAGTGAAACACATTTTTATTTCCCAATCTGCCAATCATGGTATCCTACTAATCAAAGTCACTCTCGTCGGACACATCGTTATTGTGAAAGACAGGTTCAGCAACTTGTTCGTTAATGTTCATACACTTCTGACACTTACACAAGTCTATGCAGGAAAGCCCAGCAGCCAGACAAGAATACCTCCTGTGTGACATTTCACATGCTTTCAGGCACAATACACTACCTGCAACGTACTGTCTGGTGTTGGACTTCTTGTTATACAGGTGATGGAAAGTTCCTTGTTTTCTAAATACCATTCATGGCCAAAAGAGGAAGAAGCATTCATCCTGTTAACAAGAGGGTACCTCATTATAGCAGCCTCGTAATTTGCCCGCTTGCTGTATGGGTGTGTAAACAGGGTCTGACTGAGCTCTCCTTTGACATGTAATGATGAGTGGGCGGAAAAGACTTCAGCACCAGACCGTATTTCCATGAACACATGTACTCTGCCTATGTATTCAGCAGATAGAGCTGTTTTGTGAAAGTGATCTATTTTGACTGGTGTGGGTTAAAAATCACATTGATATTGAATACAAAGGTGTCATCTGGTCCACTGACCACTTATGGTGCCTCCTCCTGAACATACCAGTCATTTCGCCCTCCTCTGACAGTGTCTTCATCCATCCTGTCTCATCCTGCAGCCTCTCTCATTCCAGGAACCACAGCCTCCTCTTCATGACTCAGCCCTCCGGTCAGGTCACCATACGTTTTCAGGGTATCAGAGTCCTTCTTAGCAAATGGGTTCATGCAGTCTTCCTGCTCACTACTCTGCCCATGCCACTCCTCCAGTGGCTGGTAGGGGGACTTGGGCTCACCTTCTACTCTGGGTCCTGGCTCAGGGGGCTCTTATCAGCAGCCAGGGTTTAACCTATCCCATACCTCGCTGCTCTTTCTACTGAGTCTTGCCTACTTCTCTGGGCTTGCCAAGCCACAGTCCTCCTTCCCAGGAAGTAAATGTAAGTAACTTGCCTTTAGCAACAGACACCCCTCCCTTTTCCCAGGGAGTGACTGAAGAGTCTTTTCTTCCAGCCCCTTCTGTTTCCAGCTTCCTGGCTTATGTAGGCCTTGCTTGTTCCTGCTCATCTGAAATCCCTGCTCCCTGTCTACTTCTCCAGGTGCAGGCCTGGTCAGTTAATTGGCTCTCAATCAAACGGAAGAATGGCCAGTGAATCTACACAATTATATTTTGCAGGATTGTCCCCTCCCTACTCCATGGTGGGGAATAGTGAGTCTTGTGAAGCAGTGTCTAACTATGGGAAGAATCCCCAAATCCTGGACTCTAGAGCTGGTGGACGTTTTTTTTTTTTTTTTAACTTTTTGTCAAAATTGAAATTTCCACAGGTTATTACTTATTTTTTATATTTTTTTTTCAGGTTTTCATAGAAAGACCTTTATCATTTAACATTTTTTCAGTCAAAATTTTTTTGTTCAGGGATTTTGATGAAACCCCCAAAACTTGTGAAGAAAAACATTGGCAAAAATTTAAAAAAATATTCGTCAATGAGCTCTGTTGTACTCACTTTTTACTGTAGATTTTGCCCCAGTTCTGCTGTATTAGAACCTTCGACAGTGGTGAAATAGGATATAGTCGTATGGGTGCCTACATTAAACACATAATTAGAACTGGTTGAAAAACAGGGCAATGAATTCACAAAATATTTCAAAACTTTGAACGTATTTCGGTTTATCAGGCTTCAAAATTGACTTTCTTTTTTTGTTAAATTTTTCTGTGAAATATTTTAGCACAATTTGTATCAAAATCATTTTTAAAAATTTTTGTTTATTGGTAAACAAAAAGTGTAAACATTTTTGAGAAAAAGTTTCAATGAAATTCTGGTATTTTTAAAAACAATATAATTGAATTTTTTACAGGAAAAGTGCTCATGTCCACAATTATCAAAAAGTTTCATTTTTGTAAAAAGGCATTTTTTTTCCAAATCTCACCTCCCAATTACACCACCTTTTCCCATGAAAGTATTTTGAATGGTATGCCACACCATAGTATAAAAATTGAAGAAGTGTTTTTTTAATTTTAATATGCTCCACTGTTACACTGTCCTGATATTTGTGTGAGCAGATTTACCATTACAGTTTGACAAGACACACACGTAAAACTCCAAAACATTTGAATTTTTTGCACTTTTAAATTTAGATGACAAATATATAATCTTTTCAGATTAGCCTTTTCAGATCAGCCTCAGATCTGGTCTTCCTGTGCTGTAAAATCCCAACATGAAAAGGATACTGTATCATGGCTTTCATTTAAAATAACTCTATTCCCTCAATAATCAAAGGGTCTCTTTTTAAAAAGAACTTTAGCCTGGTCTCTACGTTTGCATTTGCAAACTTGTGGAGACAGTTAACTACAGGTACAAATGACTAAATGATTGTGCCTGCAAATTGTCTTAGATACCTGAATATTATCATTTGTTCCCACTATTAATTGTGCTTATAATTTTGCATTCACAAGTGATATATGGACAGAACATTAGAAGCCATTTAAATAATGCTGATATTTAAGCATAATTTGTTTAGCATGGAAATTAGAGTATTCAGGCTTATTCTCAAAAGTATGAAGCTATGCCATGTCTAAATAATATTTAAAAGATACTGATCTCCAGTTCTACAAGAGGGGCTCTTATGAGTTCATGTGAAATCAGTAGATGTGCCACAGAAATATTCTATTAGTAGGACTTTTCTATTAGTAGGATTTGAAAGGATGCCAACTCCCATTGATTTTATTTCTCTTTGTTGTCAGGGGAACTGTTTTAGAAAAAAATAATAAAATACAGCATGTTTAACATATTCAACTGAGCTACCATCAGATATGCAAGCACAGTCTTTTGAGGGGTTTTGGTCAATTGAAACTTCTTTTTCTGACTGACTGCACAAAGCATAATGTAGGTCCTACATAATCAGTACCTAAGTTATAGCTTCATTTCACTACAACAAAATCATGTAATGTTTGTTAATTATTCTTTTAATTCTGGGGACATTACATTTTAGATTATAAAGGGTGACTAAAATTCAGTCTTAAATCTTTAATCATGTTGCTGTCATCCACAAGTTTGTTTCTTCAGGTAGCAGAAGACATGCTGAGATGTGTATTAAGTGCAGCAATGCAATATTAACCTCCTGTGGAAAACTAGAAAAACTGAAGGCTTTCAAGCTTTGTAATGTCTTATCTGGTGGCTGATTGCAAGCATGGGGCAGTAGTTTTCATTAGGATCTCACACACCAGCTTTTCTCTCCCATCCTCCTCCATCATCTTATCTTTTAGATATGGGGTATAAAAAGGTCTCCTATGACAGTGGTAGCTATCTACAGTACAACCACAAAGAGTAACTACCAGTTTATGCTCATGTTGTTTTAAACAAAACCAAGCTTTAATTAAAAATGGATCAAGCTACCAGTAAGCCATATGAGGGGGAGTGGACCCCTGTGGTCTAAACTAATTTCATTGAATGCAATTCTTTCCACTGCATCAGACACAACAAAGTAATTTACAAATTAAATCAATAAGTGTTTATTCATCTTTTATAGAAAGTAATGATATTTTTCTGCATATTATCACCCTGGAAACACTATGACACTCATCAATGAAAATACACTCAACAATGTATTTTCATTTCTGACTGTCTGTCACAACATTTTCTAAAAACAGGCATTCCCAAGAACCCATTGCCACAAAAAGGATGAAGTTGATTCCACACATACCAGCACACCTCATAAGCACAGCGCAGTCTGATGGAATTGCATCACACTTGTGCTTCACAAACTCCACCGCCATTCTTTTCAGAACAGAATTTGATTCAAGGATTTCCCAAGGAGTTGGGCTCCCAAGTACCATTGAAACATAATTTAATTTCCTTAGGCTCCTTGGAAAATCCTGGCCTGAAGTACTAGTGTTAATTTAGAAAGCACTCAGTGTATTAAGACCTGGCTATGCCAGAACTAGTTCTCCACAATACTGAAAGACAATTATGCTCCACAAGAACTATACAGCTGGAGGCACAAAGGTTAAGACTATCAGGGCAAAAGCACACACCAATCTCTGTCTTTTTTCTCTCTCACTCCAAGAGCTGATAAGAGTCTATGCTTGTCTCTTGCCAGATACAGAATACAACTGTGCACCATCTCCATTGCTTAGAATGCTGTGAGCATGTCAGATCTGTGCTCCTATATCCTCTGGTTCCTAGTCAGATTCTGATGCCAGTTTAAAGCTATGGTACTAATTTTCAAAGCAATTACTACTTGGAGCCTTAGTTACATTAAAAAACATATTTCAATCTAAGAACCATTGTGCCAGCTGCACTCCTCTGGAACAATGCAAATCAACTGGGGACTTTGCTATTGCCGTTGATTTCACGCACAAGGTGTTCAGATACTACTGTGATGAGTGGCAGAATAAAACCCAAATATAGATCGATGTGTTCTCCTTTTGTTGCTCCACTCCTCAAAATTGTCTCTCTTCCCTCAGACATTTCCAACATGACTCTTTTCACAAAACACATATTCCTATTTAATATAGGAGACTTTAGGATTCAGTGAAAAAATAGTAGATTTATAGAAAGTGAATGAAAAATGTCATGAACACTGACCAAAGGGAATTTTTGGTTTTTATTTGAATGTTTCAAAGGTCTCCACCATTTGTTACCAGGTGTTAACTAGGTTCCACGAAGTGCAGGTATCTTTTAGACCTAGGTCTTCCCATTTTGTACTGTACTTGCACCATTGTTTTTTACATTGTTTTCCTTCAAAATAATTTTATTGCAGCAGCGACAGCCAGATACTATTAATTTACTGTCAAAAGGGATGTCAATTAAAGAAATATTCAGAGGATAAAGAATTAGAATAGAATTTCAGAAATGATTAAGAGAAATAGTGATACTAATGAGGAGAAAAATAGCTGGCTTGTACATAAGTCTGTTATTTACCATATACTTAATTAAAGTTTGACATGTTGCTATATAAGTAATGTTTTTGTCTGTTTTAATACTGGTTCATTTTTTCACTGATCAATTGTTCAATGCTCTCTATTTTAAATAACATACCTGAAAGTGATGCATGTAAGGCATAAATATTGTGGTACTATATGGCATGGTTATATTAATATGATACACACTATGCTAAGTTGTTCCTAGTTCGTATTTTTACTGTACACTGCTTCTGCCCTGCTCATACCCTTCACACATAACTATAACTAGGGGTAGATGTGTGTTTAAGGTGTGTGTAAGGGTTTACACCTCTTTTGGATGATAGATTATGTAGAGCAATGAAATCAAAACATAACCACCCCAGTTTTTTCAGATTTCCAAGGTAAATCAAATATGATGATGAAACCCAAAAGTGGCAGGAATGATGTTTCAATAATCAGTCATCTCTGCATTTTACATATCTTTAAAATATTGTTCCTTGAGTAGAATCTAAATGACGACTTTTTTTGTGCTTTACTCTTTTGAAAGATCGTGGTAAATAATGTAGACACATTTTTTTTAGGAATTCATGAAATTAAAGTTATGTACAAATCAGTTGAAAATCTGTTAAAGATTGCCTGATAGGAATATTTTTGTATAGTGCCCTATTTATACGCTGCCTTGCTGATTGCATTTTAAGAAAATGCCTCCCTGCACTGATGACATTCAGTTTTCTAATTCGCTTTTAATAAGGTAATCCTTTTCTGAGATTTATTCCTTAAAATAATGAAGTAGGATTACTGAGGAATTAACAGCAATGCTTTAACATTTTTTTTCCTTTAGTATAGCCTTATGCTTACAGTTTGAAAGTAAGTTGAGATTTATTTTTCCTAGGCTAGTGCAACAAATGAAAGAGCTGAAGATGCAAAGACAGCTGAGATATTAATTCTTTGGTGAAATTAAGACACCTATGTGTTTGAGGTATGTTTATTTTATAAATCATATAAATTATTTTTCAGTCTTTCTGCTTATGTTTAAGAATAGCTATAACTGTTTTTGAACATTTGTTCTTTATCACATCTTCTAAATACATATATGTTGCTTCACTTAAGGGGAAGCCCAGAAGTATTGGGTATTATTTATTTATGTATTCATTCAATTTATATGCGAACAATACAACAGCAATTGTGAGCTGTCAATGGATGCTAATTATATTCAGACAAAGCCTAATACTAATGATTCTACCCTGTTTCTAAACTTCCCTGTGCCTGGTTGATGCAATAGGTATTCTAAAATAGGATGGTATTTAAATTTTCTGAAGGAAATCATAGACACTTTCCAGACTGTGTTGCAAGAGTATCTGCAGGATACTAGAGCTATCTCCACAGTTCATGTTTATGTTAGTGGATCCAAGTGAAGCCCCTACCAGTTCAGTATGCAGAAATTATATAGTTTGTAAATAAATTCCATTAAGCTTGATAGGTGTTCAACAGGTGGACAACAGAAGGCAATCAGTAGGCCAATGGAAGCTGTACAGAGAAAATCCGGGATCTGCTTTGAAGGGATTAAAAATAGTGTGGTTAGGCCTGTCACCCAAGGTTACAGAAGTGGCTCTGATTTCAGTGGGTTTGATTCAACTGATGAAAATGTCACCTACAAAGTTTATAATGAAACTACATCCATCCATTATAATAACATTCTCAGTTATTATTCAGAAACACTGAGTTTTTCCAAGTAGCAATTTTCAGGCTGTGCTAAGTGTTATTTCTTCCATCTACACTTGGCTAGGAAGTTGCTATTTTTTTGTTACTGGTATAAGCATTTGGCAGCTGTGCTTTCAATTTATTTCTCTCTACAATTCAAGGTGTTAGTTTTGACTTCTGAAAGTTTTTTTATGATTTCAGTCCTGGCTACCTTAAAAACAACCTCTCCCCTCATGTTCTTCCTCAAAAGTTGAAATCAGATGGTGTGGGGGTTGGTAGCAGGGTATTCCTGAGGAAGCTTTACCAACTGAAGAACTCATGGCCTCTTATGCTGGTCTTTGTAGCCCTGCCCAAGACTTTTGACTCACAGGCCACATCTGTTGGAAAAAGCCTTTGGTTGAGGAGGTTGGTTGGACAGGTTTGGTGGTCTGTTGGAGGTGAGAATTTTGTTGAGTCCTTTAAACTGGGTTCTGTATAATATTCACTAAATCACATTGGGCTAGTTCTGTTAATTGTTGGGTTTTTTATATCATTAATATAATAGAATGGTTTGCAGATGCATGTAGCAATAAACTGAAAACATTTTATACATCTAGGCAAATAAATCAAAATAATCTCTTATTTTCTAACATTTTCTGGATCTTAGATGCCTGATTGACAGTTCTAGCTTTATAAACACAGATACCTCACTTTCAATGACCTCTCTTTCTTCTTTCTTGGAGGAACCAGTATTTGAAAGCATTATTTTTATAGTATAAGTGACCAGAGAGAAACCAGAGCATAGAAATAGATGTTACACATTCTCACAATTTTCTATGTCAGTTATCATAACCAAAATTTTCTATGGGTATGTTAACAAAGGAATTGACATTATTACTGAACCTTCAACAACCAGCCAAGCATTTACTGGTGACTTATTAGAACAATGCTTCAGAATTTCTGCCCTCTGATCCATTCAGACAATCTCCATTACTTCAGTTGTGCTAAATGCATGTACCCTTTTTTATCTCATAGATTGTATTTTTTTTTTCGTATTCTTATAGTTGAAACTCATAGTATGACTATTAAATTTATATTGCTTTTTAGGAATATAATAAGGCAATATTGTTATTTCAGCTATTAAAGATTTTTTTTAAAAGAATCTCTTTTTCCTTGATGTAATGAAGCAGGTGTACACATAAACTATTAAACAGTGTCTGATTGCAAAAACTCAGTTTAAGATGCATTGCTAATTTTATATATTTGCAGCTACTTTGCCCCCTCCTCTTTTCCATATTTCTTTTCTAGTTTTTGTTAGTTTTTAAAACCATTAAATAATCTGCACTAATTAACACCATATATAAAGAGACAGAATACCGCAAGTAGGAAAGAAAAATATTTATACAGAAAAAAATTGCATTTGCCTATTTCGTTTAACTTAATTAGAGAGCGCAATGCTGCATTTCTACGATCTTGTGGTGTCGTTTAATACTTATCAATCAGTTTCACTTTAGGTCAATTCAGATGACTCCAAAATGGTGGTTCCCATTAGTAAGTGGATCTTGCTGGCTTCTCCTACACCCTTGACTATGGAGAGGATCTCCATTCTTTCCAAGGGTAAGAGCATTCCTGGGAGTCTATTTCTCTAGTGTAGCACTCAGGGAATAGAGAAGACCAGCTTTGCAACTTGCATCTGGACCCTTCTTATCTATTTTTACCTTGGGACTCCATATTGGACTTCTCAAAAGGGTTTTCACATAATTATCATAGGATACCCTTCTGGGTTAATCCTTCAGTGGCTCCCCATAACTCCATGGGCCTTCTCTTTCTCAGGATCAGATGACACTATCTTAAAATAAACAAACAAAAAGCCCTTCGAAGCCCTGAAAATGGTTTGATAGATTTTTTAATGGAATAAAAAGAAACTCCATCTAGTGAAACTTGTTAAAGCTTTTGGAACAGTTGTTGATCCTAACGAACCTAAATGCTCATTCAAATGTTGATTCCAGAAGGCTCTATACCAACTGATGCTTTCATGTGTATTTATGTCATCTGTATTTTGTATTTAGTTTTGACTCAATAAGTGTTTTGTTTTGTTTTTTATTTGAGGGATGATTGGGGAGTTGTGAAGTTAACTGAGCGTCTTGCACTGGCTTTTGGATTGAGGTCTCTCAAAAATCAGGACAATGGCATGTGATTGACATCATAAACCGAAAGATAAGATGTAGATTATCAAGATTTGTTACCATCATATATTTGGCGGCTTGAAGATGCTCAGATATTTGGAATATCAAAAGTAGACACAAGGGATATATATTAATGAACAGGGTGAAAGCAAGTTAGTGTTACCTCAATGATAGATGCCTTAATAATGTATAGAAAAGTAGGTGCATAATACATGTACTTTTTCAAATTGGTATTGCCCCCGCATATGCAATATATTATAGTTTAGGCCACAACTTAATTGTAACATACATTTATCTTCTTATAGAATTCACTTTGATGTGGAAATCTCGGGGTTTAAGGCCTCATGTCAGAGTTTGGTCTATGTGATCCTTTCTGATGAACTCCTAACAATTGTTATTCATAGAACCATAGAAGCATAGAAGATTAGCATTGGAAGGGACCCCAGGGACATCTAGTCCAACCCCTTGCTCAAAGCAGGACCAACTTCACCTAAATAATTCCATCCAGGGCTTGTCAAGCCAGCCCTTAAAAACATCTAAGGATGGAGATTCCACCACCGCCCTAGGTAACCCATTCCAGTGCTTCACCACCCTCCCAGTGAAAACGTTTTTCCTAATATCCAACCTACACCTCCCCCATTGCAATGTGAGACCATTTATCCTTGTTCTGTCATTTGCCACCACTGAGAACAGCCTAGCTCCATCCTCTTTGGAACCCTCCTTCAGGTAATTGAAGGCTGCTATCAAATCCTCCCTAATTCTTCTTTTCTGCAGACTAAATAAGCCCAGTTGTCTCAGCCTCTCCTGATAAATTATGTGCCCCAGTCCCTAATTATTTTCTTTGCCCTCAGATGGACCCTCTCTAATTTGTCCACCTTTCCTGCTGTGTGGGGCCCAAAACTGTACACAATACTCCAAATGTGGCCTCACCATTGTCGAATAAAGGTGAATAATCACTTCCCTTGATCTGCTGGCAATGCTCCTACTAATGCAGCCCAATAAGCCATTAGCTTCTTGGCCACAAGGGCACACTGTTGACTCATATCCAGCTTCTTGTCCACTGTAACCCCAGGGCCTTTTCTGCCGAACTGCTGCTTAGCCTGTCAGTCCCCAGTCTGTAGCAGTGCATGGGATTCTGCACTTGTCCTTGTTGAACCTCATCAGATTTAATCCTCCCATTTGTCAAGATCACTCTGTATCCTATCCCTACCCTCCAGCATCACTACCACTCCCCCCAGCTCAGTGTCATCCACGAACTTGCTGAGGGTGCAATCCATGCCATCATCCAAATCATTAATGAAGATGTTGAATAAAATTGGCCCCAGGAGTGACCTCTGGGGCACTTCGCTTGATACTGGCTGCCAACTAGATATCGAGCCATTGATCATTACCCATTGAGCCCAATGATCTAGCCAGCTTACTATGTACCTTATAATCCATTCATTCAACCCATACTTCATTAACTTGCTTTTTTCTTTGCTTCTCTGGTCACTAACTGTGTAGCCAGTTGTTCTGCTGACCAGTCTACTGCTCCAGTGCTGAATTTGCAATGAATTCATAATCATTTTGAATTCACCTTTTCCAGACCATGTCCCATTAAGAAGTTTGACAGCCCTTTCTCCCTTCCTGCTTACATACTTTGTCAACACTTTCAGTTCTATCTCCTATTTACTGAGACTGTTTCTTCTTTATTTGTCTGCATGATGTCCACCATACTTTTGGGGGCTCAGCAAATAAATAAATATTATACTTGTCATCCCCTTTTCCTTCCCCATTTCTACTAACTATATTTCTTCATAGTGGAGCTTACCATTTGTATATGTTGGCTTGTGATATCATATATAAAGTATATTACTTTTCTTTGTTATACAAAATATTTTTTGTTCTATATGAATTTAATACTTTTGAAAAGGCACCATATTGACCAGCTGTCCTTTACATGGCCATCTTCTGTGTATCTAGTGGACCAATGTAGTATGGGAAGTGGAAGTGCAAGCTTTCCTATGCTGTCCTTTACATATTTTATTTCTGACCTGCAGGGACCAACCCTCCATGTGCACTCAATTCTTAGGACCGCTGCTTAAATAGGCACCCAGTGTTCAATTATGTTGCTTTTTTTGGGATATGGAATCTGTTACTGAATGGCAATGAAACTGACAAAGTAATTTCAAATAGAAAAAGTGAACAGCTATTAGTCAGTACCAAGTACTGGTCTCTACTGAGCTGGATTCAATTTGAACTGGTGGTCTAGAAGTGAAGGTGATGGCAAGTAACTTGAAATTACCAGCTTGTTTTGGATGTGACCTGTATGACTTAGAAAAGAAGAATAATTTTGGACAATTTGAAATTGATGAATTTGTTTACAAATCTATATGTATTTTACTTCTTCCAAAACAACCGAAAAAAATTACAGCAGGGGGCTAGTTATATGACAACAGTTATCATCAAAACAATGCATATTTAGGTGAGGGTTATATCTGCATAGCAAAATCTTTCAACACTTAATATAGAAACAATCTGCTAGTGACTGATAAAAGATACCTACAAATAACATCCCCTATTAAAGGTCGGTTTTGACCGAGACAGATCTGTACAAAATGCTATCACAGTTGAAACCTGTTTTGCAGTTGTTATTTGTGAGGCCAATTTTCCTACAGTTTTTTTGTTTTTAAGTATTCTTTAACATTTTTCTCCAATTGATCACAATAATCTTTCATTGTCGAGGATACAGCCTCTTTTAGAATAGCAACTAAAATCTTTGACTAGTAGTAGGATTGCCTTCTCTGAAGAGTTTAACACCTATAAATATTTGTGCCATTAAAGTAATAGGACTGCATTAATTTTAGAGCTGCATATTAAATGAAATAGCTTGAGTTAATAGAGACCAGAAAAAAACCTAATTATATTTTATTAAAATATGCCTTTAAGAAATTCTTAAACAATGTTGCAATGTTGTAGTTGCCACAGTACAGAGCAACGGAAATCTCCATCATGGTGGGTTCTATTGCAGAGACAATTTCCTTTAAGCAGTCTTAGTCCTAGTGTCATCATATGCATGCAAAGTATGTACTATATCTGTTCTAATCAAGGAAGATCAGTCATGTGACATAATGGAGGTTGATCATAATTGATTATCTCTGGATAGCTAGTTAATCCATTGGATTAAATTGTATTTGCATGTATATTCTGGATGTCAGAGAGGATGCACAAAGATTAAAAAATATGGATTCCCATTATGAATTATCTGAGCCATCTTGTCCCCACAAAAAAAAAACAAAACCCAAACTTGTCACCTGTATACTCTCACTTGTAAAACATATCCGTTAAAGGCCTGAGAATTCAGCCTTATATTATACACATTCACACTTTTTCCTTTATTTTATACTCCTTAATCTTATTTTAAAATAACATGCACTCTTAAGGACTTCACTCAGACATTGTTTTCTGTTTTTTTTAAGTGCTCTTGGAATTGTGTAAGTGTGATTTTTTTTTACTCACTTTGTATTGTGGCCATAGGTCCAGAAAGTTTTGTAAAACTGATAATATTTCAAAAATCTTGCTTAGTTTTGTTATTATAGATCTCTTTTTCTACTCTTGCTATTTATACAGAATTTTCATAAGGCAGAACAGTATAAGCCATTCCAGCAAAATGTGCTAGGAAAAAAACATTTCAGAAGGAAAATATAATTGGTGCCTTTATTTGTTATAATGGAATGAGCCTCTCTTAGAACATAGTGAAATTCAAGCAAATTTTTTTGCAGATTAAATTATATGGTGGGCACATAACATATTATATTCTGTTACCTTGATATAAATATGGAGTAACTCAACTTTTTCCGGTAGAGTTACTCTAGATTTACACTGGTTGGCTGAGCAAAGCAAGGCCCTCCACTCAATTTAATGGGATCTTTTGTCTGTCTGTAACACAGTAACTTTTGAATTCTGCATCTATTTAGTTCCAAAATGTAAGGGAATATTCTAGGCATCAACAGGCGGATCTTTATTGATTTTGGTGAAAACTGGAAACCCAGAAGGGGAAATAAGGGACATACAGAGCCCCTTACATCTAGCTAGTACACCTATCAGTTTTAACCAGGTTTGTAATTTTCTGTAGATCAAAGAACTAGTTGATGGAAACCATTGACATCTTCCAGCATAACAACACTCCAGTTTAACCCATCATCCCAACAGAGTTTAAAATATTGACACACTTGAATCCCAATGTAACTGTCAATCAGAAAGAAAATAAGTAATTCAACAAATTACACAAGGTTAAATATTTACTTGTGTCTCTCACAGAGAGGAGGATGGGAGGGTGGCACACTGGGAGCTTTTACAGGCGGGAGGGGGGGATACAAGGAGTCTCTCTGTGTACAGTGAGCTCAGCCTAAAGAAGTAATGGAGTTTGTTACCTTCTAGACATGGGTAAGCTAAGACTGGAGCCATCATAGGGGAAATGGGGTGCACACACAGCTCCTGGCATGTGGCAGAGGAGAGAATAGGCAGCACAAAAAGCCTGTGACATTGGGGAGGAAGAGGAGAATGAGGGACCCTGGTAAGGTGCTGTCATTGGGGGCCCACAGATTCTCTGGAATTGGGGGAGAATGAGGGACCATGATATGGTGGAAAGAGAAAATAAGAGACATGCATGGGGGTAGCACAAAATGCCTAGCATGGGAGAAGGGGTGGGGTGGAGTTACTGTGACTCCCTGGAATAGAGGGGAATGGGAGGCACACAGGGATTTGCAAGGGAGGAGGAGAGGGCAAATGGAGGAATACAAGTAGCCCCTGCTGCTTTCAGTGAGCATTGCCTGAAGAAGTGTGTGACCCACTAGACGAACTTATAGCAGAACTTGATCCTCATAGACCAACTGCTAAGTTACAGGCTTAGTATGTGAACTGCTGTATCACACTTGTGCAGAAAACCTCATACCCAGCAATGGCCTTTAGCTAACTTTTATGATATACAGTCCAGATGGTTGCCAGACTCTGCACCTAAATCAGATTGATGGAACACTAATCTATCAACACACATTTGACTTAGGAGAACCTATCGATTTCTTGAACGTCAGGACTTCCTGAGTCATTTCACCTTTCTCGGATGTTTAGTCCAAAACATATTTTGAGTTACAAGATAGAACACATATGAAATACAAAAGAGCATGTCTAGAAAGCTAAAAAGTTGTGCTTTGTAGACTTCATCCTCAAAACATGGCTTGCAAGATCTGGGTTTTTGTTAAAACATAAAAGAAAATAAAGTTTAAAAAAGTGTAACTCTCCCTCTATCAACCAATTTGTTTTACCTTTATTTGGTGGTGGGATGGGCAGTGCTGGGGTTGTATAAATCGGCTTGGTGGAAGGAGAGAGACAGGGGTGCTGAGAGAGGCTATCTCTTGGATAGAGGCGTAGAATGTCAATAGATAGTGGTCATGATGAATCAGGCACGAGAGCAGGTGGTCATGAGGGAGCAAGCAAATGAGATCTGCAGTTAAGAGGGCTGCAGGGAGCCATGTCAGACATGGTGGTGACACTAGAGCTGCTGATGTTGGAAGTAGGAAAATGGACCAGAATGAATGGAAAGCTGTGAGTCAGAATAAATGTGAAAGATGCTGAGTCAAAAGGGCTGTGTGCACAGATGCTGATTTGGGGAAAACCCTAGGGGATTTCTGTAAGGTGAAAGAAGTTGGAGGCTGTTTCAAACACATTGCTTCTGATAGGGAAGAGGGTGGAGTGGAGATTTGTCATCTTCTTGCCATTTGTAACTTCAGGTGAGCAATATCAAATTTCAAAATTCTTTGATATTTACCTGCACTAAATTACACTGTACTGTGGTTGATGAGATCTATGTCTTCATCACAACAGTAAAGTCCCATTGTGTTCCTTTGTACCTGCACCCATCTGTCCTGCCTTCTGTACACAATAGAACAAAATAAGAATGGACTGGCCTTTTCATTGCTCCTCAATAAAAATAATGTTTTAGCTGGTTAGGTAGATTTATATAATCAACCTTCCTGATGAGTTGTGCAGTTCAGGAACTTTCTGCTCCTTAGAAGGTGTCTGCAGCATCTATAATTTTTACACCATTTTGCAGATTGTCAGTTTGTGACTCTTCCTTTGTTTACGGTATTTTCCAAATATTCCTGAACCAGTCTGATGAGGTTCTAGTTGATTTGCTAAGAGAATGCAGACTAGTTCAAGTCTTTGAGAATCTCACCCAAAGCCCATTGATGTCAATGTAAAAAAAATGTGGTTTCCACCAACATTTCAACTTAAATTGCTGCTAACCAAGAGAAGGGGACTTTTCTGACAAAATGATTTTATTTGCTCTGAAGCATTGCCTGGCTGCAGTGTATCCAAAGATTCTTTTTTGATGAGAGTGGATATTCATGGGAGAACCTTTTGCCAAGATACTGGATACCTTATTTGACATCCACCCACATTTCATGTGTACAGCTAATTGTCAAGGGCCAAAATCTAGGCTGATTTACCCTGTGCAATCCCACTACAACCGGGATGTATGTGGTAAAAGTTAAGGCAGAACAGGGATTTAAGAATATATTTATTTTAAAGGCTATTCAATTTAAGTAAATAAGACTATTTAAATTGTCTACGGTGTATGTTGTTTATTGTAAATATGGTCTAATATAAATGAATTCAGGGGAGTTGAAACTGCATTCTAATGTCATTTTGCAGTCTCTCAGCACACATTCCTCTGATCATTATAACTGAGTTTCAGTGTAGTGCATGTATATTATCATGCAGCTGTTCTGTTAATTTTAAATCTGTTTCTGTTGAGGGGTCTTAGTGTCAGGCTTGTTGGAGGAGATATTAAGGATGTCCTACCAAATCCTCCTACTTAAATACTTCTCCTGACAGAATGAAAACCAAATACACAGCTTTGATTTAGAAATACTAAGAATAGGCTTAATCCAAGTCTGAAAGCTATAATCCAAAGTGATACAGAAGCCATAATGAACAAAATGAATGGCTTATTGGCACCTGATCTGACAGGGGAAGACCCAGGAATAGACACACAGCATATTTCAAAGTCTTTAAATTAAAACAAGTGACTGCGCCCATCCAATTGTTAAGGCTGGAATTATCAGAATTTTATATCCCAGAGTCCCTTTTTTCCCTTGTTCATCTTTGAGGTTCGCCTAAACCTTAATTCTATGTTAATCTAGAGGTTTAACGATTGATCTGCTGAAAGTAACAAATCTCATGAGTGGTTTCTGTAGCTTACTTCAGGTGGAGGGACAGTGAAGAGAAATTACCTATAACTTTTTTTAACTTTACCACCATGAAAGTTAGACAATCACACTTTTTTTCTTTAAATGAAAGTTTCGATTTTGTTGTGATCACATGACTTCAGGAGCCTAAGGCCTTCCACATGATCTTATAGTGTTTATGCCTTAATCTGGGCTTGCTTGTAGCAAACAGTTCACTAGGATATTTAGGCTGAAATATGTTCACATAAAAGTATCCACTGAATACTTTCAAATGAAAAATGAATTTGTGAAAATTGTGATCTGTTCATAGACAGTTTACAGACAGAAAATTGTGGCTAAAGTTCACAGTTATTCACTATGTTCATCTAGTTCTACATCTAACAGACAAATCGTTGTCTAGGTCTTAGCCCTTGTAAAGTCAATGATAATGTTGATTCTTAAAACACACTTGCAACATTTGGTGGTTCTGCCCTGTGGTGCACCTTGTGGCAAGAGTGAAACTCATTTTGAGATGTGTTTGGCAGAAACTATTGATCCAGTTGCATAAATGTTTACTCTTGTGCATTGTCCCATTGAAGTCAATGGGGCTATATGTAAGAATAAGCAAACAAGATTAACTCTTTGCAGAATCAAACTCATATTTGATTTGCATTTGAGTAAAATATATTAGATGTAAAGGGCTTAATATTCTGTTCTGTCACTGATACGCAGGTGCAATTGCTATTAACAAGATTTATGCTGCACACATGCTGCAGATAATATCCCATAGTGTAAATTTAAATTGCTATATGCACAATGTTAGGATTATTGTGACTGGGATGTGTCAAGCTCAGTGTGATCACTCAGAGTCATTTAAAATTTGGATATTTAGGGAAAAATTAAAAATAAATAAAAGACAAATGGGCATTATTTACTAATGTAGCAAATGAAATGTGCATGTGAGTTTGTGTGAATGGAAAGGTTGAGCTATATTCTAAGTTTCTGGTAGCCTTGCAAAATGAGGTTTGAAGGGAGCAAACTATATGTCTTGGGACAGCATTTTCCAAATGTATAATAACTGACTAACCCCTCAGGAAAATAAAACAAATAATGCCCTTCAGAAACCCTGCCAAGGCCTACCCTTCTTCATTTATATATCTGCATCCACTGGCTAATCAATCATACCACTTTGGGGGGGTATGCCTCACGTTTTGGCATATGCTGTATTATGGATAGATGAAGTGTTTCAGGAAAGTAAAAAAAAAAAAACCTTCTTCCACTGTGAAGCCCTTCATTAATGAAATATTAAGGTTGTCAAATAAAATATTTAAAAAATCACAAAATGAGTTAGTTCAGGTTTCTTGCAGCAAATGAAATTTGGCAGACCACAGAGACATAGTGTTTTTAGTCTGAGAGGGGATCATCGACTCTTTCCTTTGCTTTGATCCATTTCTGGAAGAGCTAGATTTGTTCATTTTGCAGGCACTATTGCAAAGCCATCTTTTCCCACAGGACTTTTGTTAGGTTGGAATTCAGAGGAGGAGAAGCTGGAGGTTAAAGGAAGATTTAAATGGAGGTCTCATGATATAGTTAGGTAGATTCATTTCTTTGTGGGAGAGTCTATTAATTGGATAGTTTGTAATTGGGAAACTTGGTTAACCAAACGTATTGTATTGACCATTTTATATTTCTGTGTTCTAAATTTCAGAAGGCACTTACATCTCTAGATGGATACCAACTAAATTTAAAAAAATATTGTCCTTTATGAGCAGTATTTTTCTGCTGCCTCACTTTGCCTGGGATCTCTCAACCCAATAGCTAGGCCATTGCAGTTTACTAGAAGTGATGGGCTTTTGTGTAAATGCAGAGAGAACCTATTCTCACCTCAGTCTTCCAAAGACAAAATTCCCATTAATTCCAGTGGAAGAAAGATTAAGAAAGTTAGATGACAACTTCAAATATACAGTATAAGTAGGATAAATCAAATTTAAAGATGCCACATGCTACAGCACTTTTATGATATAGATCACCTGATGAACTCTGGATTACTTTTTGGAAGCTCAAGTGTTACTTATGAGTTTTAACAATATTTATCACAAAAAATAGAGAGAGAGATGCAAAATGCACACACGCCAAGGAGCCAGGAATGGCCTAATGTTTATCTGAGGTGGTTTTTACAAGTTAAAATCATGGTTTTTACCACCCCACAAAAAATTAGGTAGTCCAACTTTAAGGGATTTTCTATTTTAAAAATTGTCTTAGTTACATATTCAAATTGTGGTCATATAAAGCAGTAAATCCATAGATTAATTTAGGGATGTACAAATAAAAATTAAAACTGCAATGGGCATAATACTAATATATGTAATTATAATACTGAACATTGCAATGTCTGTATATTTTGGTTCAGTATTTTCTAAAGGAAGTTATACATGTCATGACTCATTTCAGTTTTCAATATTATATAAACAAAAGTCATAACCATTTGATAATATGAACATGATAATAATGCAGAGTTGTAGGCTGGAAGAAATAAGCATTCAGAAGCATACAGAGTTGCAGGTCCATTTGGTCGCGCAGAATTCTGCAGCAGAAGACCAACTTTGATGTAATAGATGGACTGAGCCTATTCCTCAATTTTCAGTGGACGTATACAACATTTGAAAAGACTCATTATGTGCTTGCTGAGCTTGCTGGACATGTATGCAATTATTTTTCTGAGTTTCCTGGTTTAAACTGGGTTTAAGCAGGTATTTACCAGTACCCTGTCGTAAAATAGTTTTTCCTAGGAAATTGCCAGTCCTGCAAGAAGCACCATCCAAACCTGAATGAGTTTAATGAAAATATTCCCCATAATTTATCATCCAGATATATGGTTGTTAAGTCTTCTGACTGATGTATAGTGGCAAGGTTTTCATTTTGTGGTATATTTTGGAGCAAGAAGACATTATCTTTCAATAAGTCTAACCCTCATATGATATATAATATAAAATTGCTGTAACCTGCCATGTCTTTTTAATTGCCTTGACCTTCATGGTTTGTATGGGCCCAGTGATCAACTGACTATAGTCTTTCAGACCAGATCAAAAAGTGATTTGGCCAGACTTCCAGTGACTGTCCCAAATTGTAATGATGTTCCATCACTTTGTTCCTAGATAGTCTAATGCCTCAGTTCTACAGAAATAAGGCCATGACTTTTGGGTGCTTATTATTCATCTTTGGAACTTGCAGTTTCCAAGCAGTGCCAAAGTTATCTTGAAAGCTCATTTACAGTCTATTTCATTTAATAATCAGTGCTCCCTATAATTAAATGCAAAGTCATGTAATTTATTAATAGAGGAGAGAATTTCATTAAGATTCTTGATTAGGACAAGAGCACTAACAGAACTCTAAAGGTTACACAAATTTAGTCCCTGCTTAAGGTAAATTAAATACAAAACCACATTTAAATAATGTGGAGGGTCTTGCTTAAACTGTAAAAAGCCAGGAGATTTTAAAATTTAATTTGATATTCTGTCCTTACCTAAACAACTCCATCCACTCAAATGAATAAAATTATATCATAGCAATGTGAATCAATGGTTTCAAACATCTTGCCTTTTCTTTTGTTCATAAAGATCCTTAACATCCTTAAAGATCTACTTTTCAAATGTGACCAGTGGTTTTTGGTGCCTCAGCTTTTAGTTCCCCAAATTAAAAAAGCATAAAAATGCCTGATGTAAAGAATGACTGCTTAGCATTTCTGAAAATCAGGCCCCTTTAAGGTATCCCTGGTGGAGGAGATAATGGAAGTTGGGGTTGGACCCACAAACCCAGACACTCAGAATTGCTAGTCACTTTTAGGAAGATATAAAACACAGGGTGTGTTTTGCCATTGATTACAACAGAGACAGGATTTCACCCATATTATATACAGTCTCCCACAGTATTCTTATCAGCAAGTTAAAGAAATATGGATTGGATGAATGGACTATACAATGGATAGAGAGCTGGCTAGATCATCGGGCTCGATGGGTAATGATCAATGGCTCCATGTCTGGCTGGCAGCCAGTCACAAGCGGAGTGCCCCAGGGTCGGTGCTGGGGCCATTTTTGTTCAACATCTTCATTAATGATCTCGAGGATGGGGTAGATTGCACCCTCAGCAAGTTTGCAGCAAGATTGTAAGCTGGGGGGAGTGGTAGATACCCTGGAAGGTAAGGATAGGATACAGAGTGACCTAGACAAATTGGAGGATTGGGCCAAAAGAAATCTGATATGGTTCAACAAGGACAAGTGCCGAGTCCTGTACTTAGGACGGAAGAATCCCGTGCACAGCTACAGACTGGAGACCGACGAGCTAGGCAGCAGTTCTGCAGAAAAGGACCTGGGGGTTACAGTGGATAAGAAGCTGGATATGAGTCAGCATTGTGCCCTGGTTGGCAAGAAGGCTAATAGCATATTGGGCTGCATTAGCAGGAGCATTGCCAGCAGATCGAGGGAAGTGATTATTCCCCTCTATCTGGCATTGGTGAGGCCGCATTTGGAGTATTGTGTCCAGTTTTGGGCCCCCCACTACAAAAAGGATGTTGACAAGCTGGAGAGAGTCTAGCAGAGAGCAACAAAAATGATTAAGGGGCTAGAGCACAAGAGTTATGAGGAGAGACTGAGGGAACTACGTTTGTTTAGTCTGCAAAAGAGAAGAATGAGGGGGGATTTGATAGCAGCCTTTAACTCCCTGAAAGGGGGTTCCAGGGAGAATGGAGCTAGGCTGTTCTCAATGGTAGTAGATGACAGAACAAGGGGCAATGGTCTCAAGTTGAAGTGTGGGAGATGTAGGTTGGACATTAGGAAAACGTTTTTCACTAGGAGGGTGGTGAAGCACTGGAATGGTTTACCTAGGGAGGTGGTGGAATCTCTTTCTTAAGAAGTTTCTAAGCTGCGGCTTGATAAAGCCCTGGCTGGGATGTTTTAGCAGAGGTTAGTCCTGCTTTGACCAGGGGTTTGGAATAGATGTCCTCCTGAGGTCCCTTCCAACTCTAATATTCTATGATCCTATACCAATAAAATATAAAGTCTCCTTTTATTCTGACAATGCATTCTGGTTTATGGCCCTGATTCAGTAAGCCATTTAATCAAATGCTAAAATACTTTACTGAATGGGGGCCATAAAACGAGTATTCCTATTTATTTAACCATAACTTTAAAATAATTTCTCATCTCACACATATTGTATTTCAGAATGCCCCAGTTCCTGACGGTACATAGGCAAGTGCCTAATTTTAAGCATGTGCCTAAGTAACTTGCTGAATTGGAGCCCAAATTATTTGACAACAAGCAATTCATTCCCAAGTATATCATCTGCTTCATTTGAAAACCATAAATAATATTTTATTTAAACCACTTAAACCAATCTTGTTACAGGAATCAATATGAGCTTTTGCCATTTATTTCATATATAGCCAGACTGGGCCCTGTCTGACCAATCCTATGAGCTAAACGTAACCCTCCAATATATGTGTTTTCTAACCATATCTACTGTACCCTTCTGTATTGAAGCTGTGAAATTTGTGAATATTTCTTTCCACTCTTAAAATTTAAAATATCTCAAAGTATTTGCTCTAAAATTGAGGGTGTTTGTGTATATAAGTTTTGATTATGAGATTTGTATGTAAGATCAGTAATATTAGTAATACATTTATTGAGCTGAATTGTTAGTCTCACTCCCACAGGCTAGTCCCTCTGAAATTGCAATTCAATGTATTATGTATCTCATTCACCTCCAAGCACACACACACACGTAACCCCAGATTGCTCAGAGCACATTAAAAAAATATACAATAGAATAAAAATAATGGAGTGAGTTCTCTGCTGAAGTAATTCTATATACGAGCAGAGAATTTGGGACAAAAATTCTTCCAACTACATATTACTTATACCAAATGTAATTCCAGACTAAGACGTTTATTCTGATGTGTCATAAACTCCTGAGAATAGGGATTTATAATGGAAAAGTGTCACTCTGCCCTCCCTTTCTTTCTCACCATGTACTGGTGGAATGCTGTGAATCGAGAGTGCTACTGTAGTGTTATAGAAACAATGCCATTTATAATTAAATAGCCCTGTACAATTGAATCAGCTTCACATCTGATTTTTTCATTACAATCTGATTCAGTGCGGCCTTCCCCCTGCTCCATGTTCTACTATGCTGTTGTCAGCGCACAGTTTCACTGATGTTTGCATTTTCTTCCAGTTATAAGGACTGAAAAACAACTACATGACATATAATATAATGGTGCTTACTTAGAAGATACCATATAATTTTTACAAACCTTTCCTTTGGCAGTGCCAGTAACCCATTTTAATTTTTTTATATTTCATTCATTCTTTCCTTTTTTATTATTAGGGAAACTAATTTCAAGTGCATCAATAAAATCAGTCTGATCATACTGTGGAAATCATTACACTATTCATAAAACCATGTCAATATTTAATTCATTTCAGACAAAAATTACTTCTAGATATACGCCGTAGGGCATGTTTCTTTAGAATGCTTCTGCCTACAGTACTTTGTTTTCCAAGGAAAAAATTATTTAGAGATATTACTATTAGGACTGAATCCTGTAAAAACTTACTGTTGCCATGCAAGCTGTACTAACTTAGTAAGGGACTGTAGGATGAGCCCTTAGTCAGATAAGGGTTAGTGTCAGCACCTTTGACTCCAATCAATGTTAACAGAAATTGACAGTGTTCAGCACCTTACAGGATCACAGACTTAGTAAACATTGGTTTTCTTCTGCGTGGTTACATTGAACTTCACTATGGAAAGCTCTACAAAATATCAATGCCCAGAGAGTGAATATTATCATCTGACAGCTTAACACTCTGGAATATGATTACTGCCCGTGGCATTTTGGGTGATTGACATGTTGATTGGAAATGTTCAGATGGAAAATGTTATCGTTCCTCATTCTAAACTGGGTCTTGTTTTAAGACTTGTCAAGGCTTTGCACAAGCTACATGAGACTTTATCTTGCGTCTTCTTAATTTATAGCCATTTCACAACCGCTCTAAAGTTTCCACAAAGCTGACAAATGTCTCAATCTCCACAATTAGGTCATGAGAATCTGGTCTAGTAGCAGGTTTAAAACAATTCACCCTCCTTTTCCACAAAGAGGAAGCTGAGTAGTGCCCTGAAAAGTTAAATTTTTAGGTAAATTATTTTGCTGCTTGCTTTCTATTCAGGTGCGTGCAGAAACTATAAGAAACAGAGAGACATTTCAGTTACATATTTTTTCTCAGTAATACCCTTTACAGACAGTACATTTAAGTCAAGCTCAATATAGATGGGGATGTGAAAAGCTACTGTGTATTATTGAGGGAATCAGGGACTATATGGACTACCTGCCCTTACTGTGAAGCTTGCCACTCTCTTGCATGCTTCTATTTATTGACAGAGGCATTTACAATTATGGTAGAACCTTTGAAATAGTAATGTGCTGCCACTATTTTAACAAAGGGCCCTGTCAAAGTTTTTGTGCCTCTGTTTGAGAGAGATTCCATGGTTAATGCTAACTTGACCCCCTAAATCTACCCATGCCTTTCCCCTCTCCCAATGATTTCCTCTCCTCAGAATTTCATGAAGGCTCCTATAGTTGGCCCTATACCTGATGGGTGTCCTGCAGTCTTGTCTGGAAATAGTGGTGGATGGTTGGTTGTTTCAAATCACCATGTGTGTGAACTGGATAGGAATGGATCCCCTTTAGTTCCCGACGGGATGGATGGGTTTCTTTTTTTGTTTGTGTTAAGGTTTTGGTGGAAGTCTAGGTCTCCTCTTATCTAGAGGTGGGAGAACAGGTGGGGTGGAAAGATGGGGGAGGGATGCATCACTTGTTCCTGCAGGACACTGCTCAATACTAGCTCTTAAAACTCTGGACTGGAGATGTTGCTGATGAAGGACAGGTAACAGTTATCAGCTGTAGAACTCCTTACTGTAATAGCAACTTGCATCTAAATGTCTTAGGCACTTATCTGACCTCTGTTATTATGGCATCTGAGTACCTCCCAATTTTTTTTTAATCTTAGAATCATAAAAATGTGGGGCTGGAAGGGACCTCAAGAAGTCATCTAGTCCATCACCCTGCACTGAGGCAAGGGCCCAGTATACCTAGACTATGCCTTACAGGTGTTTAATGGATTTATCCTCACTACACCCGTGTGAGGTAGGGAGGTATTATTATCCCCATTCTACAAATGGGGAACTGAGGCAGAGAGAGAGAGACTAAGGGACGTCTACACTTTGAGCTGGAGGTGTATATTCTAGCTCGAGGCGACAAACCCGCACTAGTTCTAACTGAGCTAGTGTGTTAAAAATAGAGTGTAGCCGCATGAATGGGAGAAGTTAGCTGCTCCAAGTAGATACCCATCCAAGGTGCGAGGCATGTACTTGGGGTGCCTAGATTCGCCTGCTGCTCACACTTTTATAGCTACACTATACTTTCAGTGCACTAGTTCAATCACTGCTATAGCTGGCATCCTTCCTCCAGCCTGAATTTACACTTCCAGCTTGAAGTGAAAACATAACCTTAGTGATTTGCCCAAGGTCACAGAGGCCACCAAGTCTAAGACTATGATCTTAACCACTAGCCACAATTCCTCTCTTCCTGCACTTCATGTGCTGTTGGAGCAACTGGCAAGAGTGTGCAAGAACCCTCTCCCCAAACGTAATGGGTTCCTGCCCACCATTATCACACAACACCATACACAGGACCAGGTTAAGAAATTTCAGGGAGGGTTAGTGAAATGATTCTTTGGAAAGCATGGTTGATCCTTTTCATATAAAAAGTGTGCTGTGTGGAGATCATTAGGTCTCTCTAGCCTTCCAGAAGTGGAGTTTAGCTGCTTGTTCTTTTGAACCCTAGTGATCAAGTAACAGCAGCAGTTTGTTTCCAAGGCTACTCTGCAAGGAAAGGGGCTAGAAACTTCCAGGTTTCTTTCTTTCCTTTCCTTTTCCTTTCCTTTCCTTTTCCTTTTCTTTTCTTTTAATGAAAACTGTGAATATTCAAAGGACAGTTTACAAGGGGCTCGCAAAAACCCTGTGGTGCGACCTCAGTTTACCAGTGCTTTGAAAATTAGTAAGAATCCTAAACATGTGACAATAATAAACCGTGGTGGGATTTGTTGAATGGAGGTGTCCAGCAGATGCGGCAGGGATCAGACAGGTTTTCACTAACGTCTTCATTAGTGACCTGGAAGAGGTAGTAAACGGTGTGTTAATGAGATTCACTAACAATACTGAAGGTAGTATTGAAAAGTGTTGCAAATATCAGCAAGAACAGGGAAATACTAAAAGGGTCCTTGAGTGGTTTGGAATCTGGGGACCCCTCTTGCTGTGCTTGTCCAGGCCAAACTCTTATTTAGTGGAAGTTTTCCAGTGTAAAGGCAGCAAAAAACAGGCACATAGGTAGGATGTAATAGCATTACATCTACCTTGTAATAATGCTATTACCTTTGAGGAAAACATAATCTGAAACTCTGATATTTAATAATAAGGAAAAACAAGCCTGGAAAGTAGCACTAAGGAAAGAAAACTAGGTGAACAGCAAGTTAAACAGGAGTTTTCAATGCAATATAGTGCGAGAGAGGGAGAAACATTGTGTTTCTGGATCACTGCAAGTCATGGTATCACAGAGCAGAGAACTGATAACCCCTCACCATGTAATTCTGTTGAGTCCACATCCGTTAATGCTGCATAAAATTCTAGGTACTTTGTTACAAGAAGAATGTAGAAACTGGAATGAATTCAGAGAAGAGCGACAACTGTGACTGAGGAGCTGGAGGGGCTGACTTATAAAGAAAGTTTAAAAGAACTGAGGGTATGTCTACACTGACGGCAGCAAAGTCACCGCTATCAGATCGACCTTTCTAAGTCGATTGAGCGGTCAGTGAAGACCCACTCAATCTCCCTCAGCCTCCCTCATTTTTGGGCTGCACTGACTCTGGTAGATGGGAGTATGTCTGGGTCTAATACCACTAGAACCTCACCCAGTGGACTTTCCACTGCTAGGAATCCTACACCCTAGTTTATGATGATACTAGGGATAAACCAAGAGTGAATTTGGTCCAGTATGAATATGCTGGCTAATGGATAACTGGCCATGAGGTTTTATTGCTCTTTTATGGCTTGGTGGAAGACATCATTTTGTAACTCTCCATGTATTTTTTTTAACAGAACTTGAGCTTGGGGGCTGGCTGGCTAAACTCTCACTTGAAAACCTCCTCCTTCATAAAAATAACCACACACACACATGGAAAATGCTTGCTGTGCTCATTATAACTGAAAAGTGCAAAATGATACAAAGTGACAGGGGGTTTTGGTTTTTTTTTTTGGTTTGGTTTTTGTAGATATATTTTGAGCACTTACATAAAGTGGAAATTTTTGCATACCTGGTGATATTTCTTAATGCCATTTAAAATACCCATTTGAGCATCATCTTAATAAAACTGATCTTACTCTATTTTTTATTAATAAGGCTACTTAGCATAAGTAAAAGTATAATTAGATTGTATAAGGCTATAAAAATATTGTGTTGCATTAATCTAGTTCCTTATGTGTGTTACACCAGTTACTCCCCTCTGCTTACCTTTCTTTTGGAGTGGAGGGGGTGTTTTGAGGGTGGTCTTTTCCTTGCTAGCTGACTGTCCTGTTCTAGAGCTGTTGGTCATTTTCAGTACTGATCAGTTGGATAAGTCACTTTGTTAGCTCCCTGGCTAAGATCTCCAGATTTCACTCAGCTGGGGAAAGCGCACCTCTTACACAAAGACTTTATAGGAGGCACTTTCTGTCCCTGAGATGATCCCCATAAGAAGAAGGGCAGAGTCAGGTTTGGGGCTGGAACAGTTTTTTCTGTCATTATCCAAAGGCCCTTCCTCACTCTGGATTGAAGCAAGTCTTCGTGGGTGCAGAATTATGGCCTGGTTCTTTGGGTGCAGAATATCCACATTAGGCTTGGAGTCCAAAAGATTAATAATACTTAGCAAATCTTCAAAATGCTTTTCTTAAGAATTCCCCATAGCCCCCTTGTAAGGCAGGTGAGACGAATGAGAGAGTCGTGTATTGTTTTTTATAAATTTAGTATGCCCCTCATGTGATCTGTTTGATCTTACCCTGTTGCCAGGAGTTAAATCAAAGGAGGCTATTAAGGGCAAAACCTTCATAAAATGAAACAATGACAGAGAAAAAAAAAAACACTAGAGGAAACAGTTAGAAAAGCTATATATTGTGGAATATCCCCTATCTGCCTCCATCCATAGTTTACTCTTCCTAAGGCTGAGTCTAGGATCAAAGGGAAACCTAAATCTAAAAAAAAATGCTGGCCTTGAAGAGGAGGAGAGAGGAGTGGGTTGTTAGCAGACAGAGACACTGACACCAAAATAGACAGACACAGAGAGACAGAGGACAGGCTGGCTTGTCCAATTCAGAAATGAGAATCAGCTGGACCTCCCTGAGCTGTGGATAGAGAAGTTAAGCATTGGTAAGGAAGTATACAGCTAGGCCTTGTATTCTGTTAACCTATTTTCCTAAATGCTTTATACCTTTGAGGAATAAATAAATAAAACTTTGTTCTGAAGTTCCTGTTCCTGTGCCACTGCAAAATTATGCTGCCATAGGCTTCCTATAGGAAATGCTTACCAGTGCCAGACTTGAGTTAGGCCTGATTTTTCATTAATGCACCCAGCTATCCAGCTGACTTCAAGAGCAGCTGTAGATTTCCAGCACCTTTGAATATCATGTCCAAGGTTTCTTAAGTAGGACATCCAATAATAGTGGTCTGATGCTCTTCAAAACTTAGGCCCAAATAATTTGCCCTAGGCCAAAGTGTGATTTAGTATCACACTGAGATTAGAACTCATGAGATTCTGGTTTCTAGTCCTGTGCAAGGCAACTAGACCAATATTTTCTCTATCATCAGACTATTCAGTCAGTGAGATACTAATAAGAAAAAAGAAAAGTCAGGTTAGTGAGTTGTTAGCTTCTTTCACTGATGTATTTCCAGAACCTAGCATGAGTCACAAGCTACTGGCTTCAAGTCAATCTCATTACTGGCTCAGGGCACAGTGCATTTGTGGATTCAGTTAACTTTGCCAAAATATGTTTTGAATGCTTACTTATTTAGAATTAGCATAATTCTTGTTCTGTTTCTTTAGCAAGAATCTTTCAAACAAACCGAGTGGTCTCCTATATATTTGTTCTTTTATAACTATTTTGCAAGCTATACAACATTTGTGTGTAATGCGGTGGCATTCACACTTGCATCATGTGATATTTAGTAAGTGATAGAGGAAGAAATTGGAAATACTGGCTCAATTATGTTTATCCTCTGGTATGTCTAGGCTCTACTGGGCCTCATGAAAATCTCCTTAAAATGTCATTTCAAATAACGTACCGTAACATGGGCTGATAATTGTGTTAGAAGAAATCAGATAAAAAGGGAAAATGCAGTTTACATACAGATTCTTCATCATTCTGAGAGGTATTCCCATGGAACAAAGTAGCTAATACAAACAAGAGAACTTTGCAATTTATCATAAGATTATGGAGTGTAGCGCTCCTTAGCGATATAAAATGGACTAACGAGGACTAGTTTTCTTCAGAGAAGTTAGAACAGTCAGATCATAGTCCCACATCTGAGAAACACCTTTATTCCTGTCAGTCTTGTCAAGTTCTAATAATTATAATGACTAATTGATCTAGGAGCAGGGCTTCCTAATGGTCATTTACTACTGGCATCTGCCATTTCAAGACCATTAATCTTTATTTCAGATCTTCACTGTATGGTATTTAATATAGCAATATGATTCAAACTGTGTAAGATTTTATAATAGAGTTAATATGGATAGGGAGAGCAGTGTTTTGATTTTTATGTTACCATGCACTGTTATGGATGATGTTGAAACCAGGATGAGTCTATTGATTTCTCCCAATCAAGTCCATTTCCATCTGGAAATTTAGTGAGGATACAATGCTACTATCCCATTTCACTGGAAAAGTACTGCTCTTCTGAATCTGTGAATAATTCTACTTTGCACATTGTCATGAAGTAGTATTTCACCAGTTCAGGACTTAGGCACTATGGCAAAAAAATGCTATAGAAAACACCAAAAAGAGATAAGATTTTCTTCTCAAAACATTTAAGAACAAAAATCTCTTACGTAATTTGCTCTACATATTACCTTAGATAAAAAGTGAGAAAAATGTGATTCAATGATTGCCTGCACTAGTAATTCACACAATATACGTCTGCAGGTAGTAAATTAATTGAAGATATAAAATTCCTCTAGATCATTCAATTTATCTTCTTTTTAATGAAAATCCAGCCCACTAACAATTTGCTATTCAAACAAAACGGAATGATCTACTCCATTAGCAAGTATGGCCTCATTTACTTTTCTACTGTGATATCACATTTTGTCAGCTCACGTCAACCTTTCATATAAGAGTATATGGTAAAGAGGTATGATAGCTAAAATGGAAAGAAGAATGAAAATTTGCAACATTCAAATAACAGGTGTTTATTCTTAATAAATACAAGTTGTCCTAGACTGCCTCTGTATTGTATAAATCAGGGGATCTCAAACTAGGGGTCAGGACTCCTCACGGGGTAGCCAGGTTATTATGGGGAGGTCGTGAGTTGTCATCACCCATACATGGTTGACAGCCAGAGTCCTTCAGAGCTGGGTGGCCAGAGAGCAGCGGCTGCTGGCCAGGTTCTCTGGAGGCAGTGCTGCCCCCAGCAGCAACACAGAAGCACTGTTTCCTGAAGTATTTTCAAAATATTTTTCCCATCCTAAAAACACTGCATTTGGCAGTAGTGGGGTAGCCATAAAAATGACACACAAACAGCACATGTAACTTGCAACAAATCATATTTGTTCTAAATGTATGCAAACTCCTTTTAAAATAAAATCAAGGGTGAGTCATAAAAATCAAATTAAACAGTGAAGGGCAAGCTGTCAGCAGCCTTTAGAACATGACAGACACCTAAGAGGCAGTCGCAAAAATATAACCAGCCTTTGAGCTTCCCAAGAGGCCATGTGCCACCACTTTACTATCTGGGACTTGTGAGGGTTATCTCAAGAGGATAAACGGTACAGCATGATAGTGTTTAAAAAAACAAAGTCACTAAACTTAAAAGCAGCAATGATGCCAGACCAAACTTCAAAGAGAACTGGATTCAATGTCAAAACATCTGGAGGGTCTTTGCGTGTGTGCAATTATGTGTGAAAAATACTATTATTTAAAAGTTCAAAGGAGGCAGACCAACAAATAAATTAAATTACTCCTTTTGTTTTTAATTATAAATAAAAAGGATGGATAGTGTCCAAAATCAAAAGGCAAATTTCAGAGACTAGGAAAAAAAACAAAGCAAAAAAACCCCCCAAAACAGTAGTGTAGTGGAAAAGCAGAGCCAATTTTTAGAAAGAAAGAATAGAGTCCACAAGAATCAGAATATCGTATTGGCAGGTTCTGGACATGGAGATTAGCATGAAAACGTAGCTGCAGTCAGGGAAAGTTACTCTTCACCTCCAACATAGGCTAATTTCCTCCTCATTCATTCCATCGTTGAGAATATACATATATTTTCATAGTTTCCATAACTTATGCATCTAGGGCTATGTCTTCACTAGAAACTCTTCAGCAGTACAGCTGCAGTGCGCTGCTTTAGCACTTCAAGTGTAAACCAGTGATACTCAGATCTCAGTGGTTCCGGAGCCAAACTAGTGATCAACATTACCCGAAAGAGCCAGAGTGGTGTGAATTCATTGTTTTATTTATTATAGTACTATATATATTCATATTTAAACAGCCTGACAGGGAAATATATTTAGTGCATATATTATATTATTCTCACAGCAAAATGGCTTACCAAGTATTATTATTTTATCAATTACAATAACATAGTAAAAGCATCCTGCCTGGTTAATAACTTAGTCTGGTTAATAATTAAATAATATTGTGTTTTAATATCATGTGCTGCAAAGAGCCACCAGAGACACATTAAAGAGCAACTTGCAGCTTTTGAGCCTCAGTCTGAGAATCATTAGTGTAGACAATCACTACAGTGATGGAAGGGGTTCGGCCATTGCTGTAGTTAATCCACCTCCCCAGGTGGTGATAGCTAGGTCAACAGAAGAATTATTCAATTGACCTAATGCTGTCTGCACCCAGGGTTAGATTGACTTAACTATGTCACTGGGAGGTGTAGATTTTTCATACCCCTGAGCAATGTAGCTGGGTCGACCTAAGTTTTTAGTGTAGACCTGACCTAGGTGTTCTAAGTGTGTTGGCTGGCTGAATACCAGCTGAATGAATACCTTAACCGAATACAATTTAGTGGCAAAAAACTATGTTAATGCCGAGTTACAGCTGCTTAGTGGTTTGTTGTTCCTCTTGCAGAACGATGAGATGAGCAAACCTCAAACTTCTGAAAACCAGAGAAATGCACAGTTAAATGCCAATGTGAACTTAACTCTGACCTCTTTCAGCAAGGGTGAACTGGCTATGTTGTGGAGTGCATGAGGGTCCTCTGGCATAGCTGGAGGAGCAGGGGAATTGTGGTTCACTGACAAAGCTGGGGATCACAGGGAGTTGGCGAGCACTGACAGAGATAGGGATGTCATGCTTCCCGCACCTGAACCCCCAATCTCTTTTATTGCAGCCCCAAACCCTGTTTCTCCACTCCTGGGCCTCCTTTGTCCTTCCTCTCTCAGAAAGCATTCAGATGTCTAAATTCAAAAGATTTAAACTATTTTGACCATCATCTCAGTAGTTTGATCTTTGGCTCTGCAAAATAAACAAACAAAAACACCTACAATGTTTTTAAATGGCACTTTTTTCAGAGCTAGTATCTACAGGACCCAGGGCTCAAATGACTCCAAATTTGGGTACTAACCCTACCTTGCATCCACCTAAGATACACCAAATTTCAAAGAAATCCAACAAAGCCTCTCAATTTTAGCAGACTTAGAATGGTTGACTTTTAAAGAAGTGTTGTGATGCAACCTTAACTATAATATTTATTTTGACTGGAGTTTTGGTTTACGGTATGGTTGGACTAATACACTGTGTCTTATTTCAAACACACTAAGATTTGCATATTCAAAATAAATCTTTTTTTCTTTTGCTTCCATTCCATGTAATATCAGCTGAATGAAAGTTGCCTAATAGTTCAAAACATGGATTGCTAACCTCCTTTAAAGAAGTTTTCAGCTTCTCCATTGGCTGGAAGTGTAAAAACCTGCCTCTCCAGTGAGTCATTTCCCACATTCTTGGAAACTAGCTGAAATAAATCTGTAGTTCATTAGCTTATGTATGATTGTTACCACATTGCTGGCCACAGATTACAATAAGTATATGATGGAAGGTGGCCTCTTTATGTAGTCAGTTTTGAGAGGAAAACCTTACACATCATTTCACAGATTTTGAGTGTCTCTTTTTAAAAATGTATTTAATGTTTAAATAGCTCAAACAGGAGTTGCAAGTTTGATGTCAAAATTATTGGGTGAAGTTTTATGGCCTGTGATATACAGTGGGTTAATGGTCTTTTCTGGCCCCAAAATCTAGCAATCTGTGAAAATCCCTATAACTCTTCAGATCCCTACCACTTTTCTTCATTAACAGGATTATTAAGACTTTCAGAACCAAAAGACTTGCAGTACTTTTTTTTTGATGACATATGTCTTGCTTTATCTAGTATTCTTGTGTCTTTGTCAAATATACTCATGGCATTGCTGATGTAAGCAGGGCCTGAATGAGCTTTCCCCTGACATTTAGTGATGAGCTGGGGGGAAAAACATCAAGAATTAACCTTGTTTGCATAGGCATGCCTGCCCTGCTTAGGTGTGCAGCATGATGGAACTGCTTTGCCCAAATGATCATTTTTACCTGGTGTTGGAATGCAAATCACTTTGGTATTGGGTGCAGGGGTAAAAAGTGTTGTTACGTTTGTTGTGTGAGTGAAGAGCAACAGAACTATGCTTGGCATGCCCTGATGGAGGGCGGTGACCCTCAACTGAGCTTCACTTGCCAATGGAGATGGGAAAGGATGGGGGCAGGTGCTCCTTTCTGATGGTGTGGTCTCTGCTCAAAAAGTCCTAGACACCATTTGCCCTTCCCTTCTCCACTGTTTAATGACAGAGCTGATTAGACTCAATTGGTAGCCTTTTGTCACTGATAACCAGGTCTAAGTGCTAAACCTTAGACCTGCTGTGGGGCAGCGTCTCCATTGAAAAAGATTGACTAGCCTGCCCTAGTAGTAAGCCTCCCCCACTAACTGCTGACTTCACTGAAAGTTGTGTTAAGTGGTGGGACCTCAAGACATTGCAGAGGTTGCAGTAGATTGATGCAGTGGCAGAGCAATTGACAACGTGGTAGCCAGCAACAGACTGAACAACATTGTAGCAAATAACTGCGTGGTGGCCAGCGGCAGAGTAGATGATGGTACGGCAGTGGCAGCAAGCAGCAACACAGAGTGAGTGGTGCAGCAGCAGCCGCTGAGGCATTGTTCAACATCTTCTCCCCACTCCCTACCAGGCTGGGAGATGAACTCACACAAACACACGTGTGAACTCTGGGTTTTCGCTGACCAATGACAAGAACTGTAGGTGGGGTACGGTGGAGGGAGAGGGGAGTGGGATGTTAAGGGAACATTTGTTTTTTGGACTTTCTCACTGCAAGGTGAGAACTGAGGCAAAGAACACTGGCCAATGTAGTCTGGGATGGGTGTTTTGTTCACAGAGCTGCCCTCCCTCCATTGCCCTGGCCCCCAATGGGCTCCCCAGGTTCCACCTATCACCCGCTCAGGGTCTCCACTCCTCCATTGCCCCTGGGCCCCACCGTGTTTAGTTTGTATTGAAAGACGTGCTGGGGCTGAGCTGTGGCACAAATTAAGCACTAGATGGGTGGCTGGAGAGTGGCGGCTGCTAGTTGTGCACCCAGCTCTGAAGGCAACACTACTACCAGCAGCAGCGCAGAAGTGAGGCTGACAGGAGGAAAATTATATATAAACACCAATTAAACCATATTATCTGTAAATTTAGAACACTCCGGAGATAATACAGCAAAATATTCCCAATCCCAAACCTTGAGGTGTCAGTTCTGAAGCTTTAACACAGATAACAGAAACACAAGTCTGATACTTCGTACACTATCTGTAGGAGAGATAAATAAAAATAAATAAATCTGCTTACTTTCTCTAACAGATACTCTCTGTGTTACTGTCATTACCTACTCTATTTTAGTCCATTGTTTTTCAAAAAAGTATTTACTTAATTTTAAAATATTTGATTAAGGTTTTTTTTTTCTTTTATTAAGAATGGGAATTTATTTTTCAAATTATTCTAGCTTTTATGTTTATCAATCACAATCGTGTACGTGACGTACTCTCACTAACATTTGACACGATTATTACTATTAGCATCATACTTGGAACTGCATTTATTTTCTTACGAATTTTAAGTTATTTTATAAATATAACTAAAAATACAATTTGAAAATAAGTGACTTTCTTCTGCATAGTATCTAAAGTTATGTGTTTAGCTATTTATTTTTTTTAAATTGCCCTGCTAAAATGAGTACAAGCTAAATTTACATACAAAAAGGATACTATTATTTGATTGTATCACTTTAAATAATGAATGACAAAGCACAATATGATAATAAAAGTAATAATGATAATTATTCCAGCCGGGACAGGTTAGGCATTTTAAAACTCACTTCTCAAAGAATTAAATTAAAATATAAGAGAGAAATAAAAAAATGAAATGCACAGACCAGTCAAAAAAATAAAACAACAATACTGTAATCCTTAACGAATTTCAAAAGAATAAAATTAGAGAAAATATATCTGCATTGTGCTTTTTGACAGGAAGTACCGAGAAGTAACAACAACAATACAAGTGTGTGTGGGGTGTGTGCATGCACATGCATTGTGTGTTTGTGTGTGAGAGAGAGAGTGTGTATGTTAAGGGAGTATGTGAGAGAAAAAGAGTGTGTGTGTGTGTCAGAGAGTGTGTATGCCCCTGAGTGAGTGTGTCAGCACGCTGTCCTTATAAGCAGAGCCCTCAGAAGTCTGAATGTTTACCCACTCCTGACCCAGAGGCACCAGCACGGACAGGTTCCATCCTGTCCCCCTACCCCAGCTCAGTGGATACAGGGTACCTTGGCAGGAGGAGGGAGATACCCTGACATCGGCACCCGGCCTTGCAGCAGATCAGGAGGCGGGCTCCTGGTCCGGAGCATCTTGGCCAGGGGTGGCTGCATGGTAAGGGAGGGAGGGAGGGGGCAAAAGCAGCGTGGATGCAGACAGCAGTGGAGCATGGAAGTGGGGGCAGGTGGGGCACCAGAGTAGTTACCGGGCTGGTCCTCCAGCTGGCCCCCTGCAACTTCAGATGCTGCTACTTGCCTGCCTGGCTGCCTCTAGAAGTCTAGCTGGCTCTTGGCAGGTCAGGTAGGAGATACCATGCAGCACACACTTCAGTGCTCCCTCTCATCCCCCCTATGGCAGGCCCTGTTTGCTCATGGTCATATGCTTGCAAATCATGCTTGTTGCGTTTTTATGAAATTAATGCTAGGTTCCTTTCCTTTTTTTATTCCAAGTTTTCTTTGCTATACACCAACTCACTGGTTGTGAGTGAGGTAGTATTGCCTTTTTGAGGCACCCACAGGTGGTGGTCAATTTTCCCAGAATACTGGATAGGGGCTTGAGCTGGTTCTGTGTTGTATTGTTAAGAGGAACCACTAGATATTGAACCCGGTCCTTCTTGCTGCTCACTCCACCTGGCAGATGGGTTATATTTTAACTAATTTGGCCTATGTTCATTTTGAAGTCATTTTCCATGGAAAGGGAAACAGGCTTTTGATCACTCATTTCAGCTTTTCATAGATTCATAGATTTATGTCCTTAATGACAATTTAGTCAGGACCTCTGAAATACACGGGCCCATGAACCTTACCCAGTTTCTTGGTACTTGTGTTTTGTTCTGTGGATAGGTGTAAAGGGGGCCGTGCTTTCCCCTTGCTGTTCTGGGCTTCTTCTCCCACAACCAACATGCAGAAGCAGTTTTGTGCTCCCACACTAGTGCTCTTTATTTACAGTCTTTCTTCCCACCCCCAACTATTTATAGATACAGTCTCTGGCCTGGGGCCACTCAGTCTCAGCCACCAGATCAGGGCAGCTCACCTCCACTGAAGTTTCTCCCTTTCAGGCTGTCCTCCCACCTTTTCCAGCCACTGCTCCTACTTCCCCCTTCAGTGAGCCTCTGGGTCAGCCCCCTGAGCTCCTTCCTGAGAGCTTTTATAGGGCCTGCATACTGAGATGGGATTAGGGCTCCAGTGCTAGGGGGCTGGTTTAACTCTCAGTGCTCCGCCAACACCCTGTCACAATAGGACTTCTGTTTTTAAGATGCTTAGTGAGTTGAGAGGAGTGAAATGCTGGTTATCATACTGATTATATATAAATTTCTAGTTGTTTAGAACAAAATATAGTCATGTGAGAAACCATGCTGGCTTTGGTACCATATGACTTGCATAATGGAAGGAAAGTGGCATCTGTCTTTGCTGATTTACATGGGTCCCCAAATCCCATGGTCCAAAAAAATAAGATTATTGGGTAATACCAGAGGAATTAGTCACTTGGAAACAACAATGTCAATCTGTATTCAAAAATATTCATACAGTTCCATTCGTAAATCTTTTCTACATAGATGAAGAAGTCCTGATCCATAGATTTCTTAAAAGTACATCTGGGAAAGTGATTAGGAGCATTAAAATGTAGTTATTAGCTTTTTTTTTTTTTTTTTTTGGTTAATGATGGAGTTTGATATAAAATGTTAACTGCCAGCATTTGAACACAATTCTTTTTTTATAACGTTGTAAAGATTATAGCTTCAAGCTGTGATATTTATGCATGTATGTATTTATATAGGGATATTTCTTTGCTTACAGGGTAACATAAAAATTTTAGTTGAATTTCAATATTTATTTACAGATTTTCTTTCCAGAACACCATTTGTCTGTGATAGGTAGAGAGAGAGAGACTGAGACAGCATATACGACTCTTCCTTAAATAATACAGGATATTGGAAGTTCCAATAAATATGCTCATTTTACAATCCTAGATTATTTGTCTCCATATACAAACATTTTGGGTATGAGTCTGTCATACTAACTCAGATTGAATAGTCTACAATTTCAATGGAGTCTGTGAAGTAAGTGTGGCTGAACCAGGCCATTTTTAAATAAAATAATTTCAGCAATTTAAACTTATTTTCTTTTTAAAATTATGGACAAATAATATCTGGCAATTCTATAGCACCCTTTCATAGGATAAACTGTCTTTTACAAACGCTAATGAAATAAGCCTTACAACAACGATGTGAAATAAGAATTGTACCAATTTTACAGATGAATAGATTGAGACATAAAGTGATTAAATATTTTGTCCCAAATCACACAGTGAGATAATATTGCTGGGGATTACAACTCAACTGACTTTAGGGTCAGAAGGGACTATCATGATCTTCTAATCTGACCTCCTGAAAATTGCAGGCCACAGAACCTTGCCCACCCACTCCTATAACTTCTGACTGAGTCACCAAAGTACTCAAATAATGATTAAAAGACTTCAAGTTACAGATAATTCACCATTTACATCAGTTTAAACTTGTATGTGACCTGTGCCCCATGCTGCAGAAGTAGGCAAAAAACAAACAAACCCAAAAACAGGATCTCTCTCAGAAAATTCCTCTCTGACACCAACTATGGTGATCAGTTAGTCCCTGAGTATGTGGGCAAAACCCACCAGCCAGACACATGGGAAATAATTCTCTAATAACTCAGAGCCCTCCCCATCTAGTGTCCTATCACCAGGCGTTGGAGATCTTTACGGTCAACATTCACAGATCGGCTACATGTCATTGTAGGCAGTATCATCATACCATCCCCTACATAAACTTATCAAGCTCAGTCTTGAAGCCAGTTAGGTTTTTTTGCTCCACTGCTCCCCTTGAAAGGCTGTTCCAGAACTTCACTCCTCTGATGGTTAGAAAACTTCATCTAATTTCAAGCCTTAACTTTATGGCCTGTTTATATCCATTCGTTCTTGTGTCCACACTGGTGCTTATCTTAAATTTCATAGTATTGCAGATGAGGTCTCACCAGTGCCTTGCTTGTAATGGTACTAACACTTCCCTATCTCTACTGGAAATACCTCACCTGCTGCATCCTAGGACTGCATTAGCCTTTTTCATGACTGCATCACATTGGTGGTTCATAGTCATCCTTGATCAACAAATACAGCCAGGTCTTTCTCCTCCTCTGTCGCTTCCAACAGCTAAGTCCCCAGTTTATAGCAGAAATTCTTGTTGTTAGTCCCTAAGTGCATGGCATTGCATGTTGCACTATTAAATTTCATCCCATTTCTATTACTACAATTTTCAAGGTAATCCAGATCTTCTTGTATGATATTCCAGTCCTCCTCTATATTGGCAATTCCTCCCTATTTTGTGTGATCTGCAAATTGTATTAGCACACTCCCACCTTTTGTGCCAAGGTCAATAATAACAATGTTAAATCAGATAGGTCTGAAGACCACACCCTGAGGGAGTCGTTTAGTAACCTCCCTCCAGCCTGATAGTTCACCTTTCAGAATGGCCCATTATTGTCTCCCTTTAACCAATTCCTTATCCAATTTTTAATTCAAATATTAACCCCCATCTTCCCCAATTTAACTAGTAATTTCCATTTAGAACTATGTTAAATGCCAAGTAGATTTAATCTACTGCATTTCCTTTGTCTAAAACATCAGTTATCTTCTCAAAGAAGATCAGGTTGGTCTGGTCTATCTTTTGTAAAACCATTTTGTATTTTATCCCAACTACCATTTACTTCTGTCCTTGACTACTTTCTCTTTCAAAATGTGATTCAAGACTTTGAACTCAATTGAGGTCAAACTAACAGACTTGTAGTTTTCTGGATCACTTTTTCCCCCTTTCTTAAAAATAGGTACTATATTAGCAATTCTCCAGTCATAAGGTATGATCCCTGCATTTACAGATTCATTAAAAGCCTGTGTGCTGAGAAGTTAACTATCAGTCTGTATTTTACAGCTACGTTGTCTGTTTAACTGCCCGTTTGTGTCTTGCAGTTAACTGTCTGTGTGAAATCTCTGTGTGTCTGTGTAAAAGCATTCCGTCTTGTAGTTAACTGCCTCTGTGCTTTGCAGTTAACCATCTGTGTAACCCCTTTCTGTGTCCTGCAACTAACTAATTGTCTGTGTAGCATAGTGGTAAGTGTCCCTGTCTTCTATAGACCAGGGTTTGATTCCCAGGTAGGGGACCATGGTCTGTTTAATATTAGTTGCCTGTTTAATTATAGTTAGTTGCCTGTTTAATACTTTGTTATATCAATTTATGTTTTGTGCTTAATTGTTTTTATATCCTATTATATTAGTCTATATTTTATAGTTAAGTGTTTGTTTAGATGAGTATAACTAGTTAAACATCTATCTTACTCCTGTTTTTATAATAAAACTCATTTATTCCCTAACTGACTCATTATTGAATCTGGGGGATCACCAACCTGTCGGAACACTTGCCACTACCCCAAGCTTTTCATTACCCTTATTAAAACTGAGGCAAAGTATTTGTTTAGGGGTTGGGCCGTGTCTAAATTATCTTTAATCTCCACCCCATCCTCAGTGTTCAGCTGTCCCACTTCTACTTTCCTTGTTTTTTTTTTAACTCAAGATCTATGGCTCCCAGGCCTGTGTTATCATTCCTTCCTCCCTCTCTTAAGGTTTGGTTGCCTCTTAAGCACAATTAAGTTGCATTATGATATATTGAAAACATATTTAGGCAGTGCTACACATACTTTTTCACAGAGTTCTTACTCCTGCTATTGGTCAATAGTCTTTACCCCATATTTTCAATGAGAAATGTATTATCTTTAAAACTCCTGCATGTGTTATAAGTGTGACACACAGGAATGCTGATGAGAAGTTCACTTGTTACAATGGGTACTGCTTTGTTGAGCCATGCCATTATATTGAGGAATATAAAAAAATAAAGGAAAGCAGGGCTGCTCATCATGGAGGAGTTTATTTCTTTCTTGAAATATATTTCTCTCACACAGGCATTTCCTGTCCTATCTTTTCCTAGCACTACCCTTTTTGGGCCTTACTTCATGTGAATAAGCCCATGAGTAAAGTGAGTGGGGCTGGGTCTTTAGGCTCTGTTAGTCTTTTTTATTGGCTATTAAACAGACTAATAAACTAAGGTGAATTAGTGCATTTTTCACTGAGAGACATGATAGCACCAGCTAGCGGATGGATGTAAGAAAGTTTGCCCTAAACTGGTGGTGTGAAAAAATGCATCTGTGTGGAGCGAATTGTTGTACTGATAAGAAATAAGGATCCTATCATTGTGAGGTCAAGCCCATTGTGTTGTAAAACTAATTTTATAATATTTTGAAAAAGCAATTGAAAATGGAATTCTCTTGGTTAAAAACAAATTTACATAAATCGAAAAGTGGAAAAACATGATATGTGTCTATGAAATATAAGGATTCCTTTTCCTCAAAAAATATAGGTATTCCATTTTCTTAACCAAGAGAGAGCCATTCAGAAAACCAGCATGTTTCCCTTGGTAGATTTTGTGGGAGGGAAATCATAATTTGATATTTTTGACCAATAATTTTCTTGTTTTCCACAGGAATTTGTATTTTAAATTGTTGTATATTCCCTTACTTTCACACACTTTCTTTTTACACTTTGAAAAATCAACAGGTTTGAGTTTTTAAGAACTGAAACAAAACAACAATTTAAAGTCAAAACAAAGTATTGGTTTGAATTAACATTTCAAAATGAAAAAAACAATTGTTTGAAATTTGTGATTTCAAAATAAAAATGTTAATTTAAATGTTTATGATCAGAAAATAGAAAAAAAATTGAAAAAGTCTTTCAATGAACACACATTTTCTGAAGGGAAATTTAAGTTAAAAAATTAAGATCAGCTTTACATCAAACCATTTACTATTTCCACAAATATTCAAATTCTGTGATTTAAAGTGTCTCAAATGCATTATCTAGGAAGTCTACAAAATAACTTCTTTTAAAAAAAAATTAAGTGGTTTCCAGAACAAAAGTCTCTGTATTAGAAAGAGATTGAACACAGAGATTCTTTGGAGGTTATTTTTTAAGTACACAATGAACCTATACCTGGGAAGGCATTTTACATCATGGCATTAATAAAATATCTTTGTTCTTTCTTCATGGCTAAACCTTTTCACACTTGCATTCTTGTCCCCTGCTATCAGTCAGACTATAAATTTATTGAAATAGGGGCCTTCTTTTGTGACATGGTCTGTAAAGCATTGTAAATACATTTAGAGTGTATAACATACAGAATAGAAGAGTCCTCTTCCTTGGGTAGGTTCATCAGAAATCAGAATACAGTGCACATCACCTGAGTAATGTGTCTTGTGTCCCTAACACATCCCTGCCATTTCCAATGTTAAGCATCACAAATAATTTGATAGCTGCATTACTGAAGTGTTTTCTTTCTGTTATCTACAAACAGAAGCATGCAAATAAAGCAATCACAGTTTCAATCATGTATTTAATTGTGAATATTTCAAACTGAATGTAGTCTCTGCCAGCTTATTTGCTTTTCAAAGTTTACTTTCTCATTGTTATTTTCATTTGGCTAACTAGTAGGAAATTGTACACTGAAATATTGTTTGTGCTTTTTTCATTAAATGTTGAAAAATGATACTGATTACACTGTATCAAGTATGATGAGAGGAATATCCTCATGGTTGTCAGCAGCCAGATGTCCAGTGACTGGTATTGTCCACAAGCTACCAGAATTGCATACTCTTAGGAGTCAAGCAAATAAATGAAGTGCAGTAGAGGCAAACTGGTTAGAATGATTGAATGACCACTGAATATAAACAAGCCAATAATGATTCCCCAGTGCTATATGGTAGAGAGAACATGAATATTAGAAACAGCTGTTTTATGTACCCCAAAAAATGAGTGGGTGGGGTAAAAATAGATTATTTTTGTATCTTAACAACTATATAATGAATGTTGTGAAGGTTGTCTGGAACTCTAATAACAAGAAAATATGGCATTAAAATGTGACAAATAAAGTTTAGTTATTTAAGCTTAAGTTTAAGCTTCTCTTGAACTACTTAGCTCCTGCCCTGATTTTTCTTGATGGAAAGACTTGTATTAGTTAGCTCCTTTTTTATTTGGTCTGTTGTGCCATGGCAGTATAAAAACAAACAAAAAACTCAGAACTGGTTTTCCTTTGAGACTTTTTGGCTTTATGTACTTACCTGGCTTTATATAATGAGTTTCTATCTTAATGTATCTGTGTGGTCCCTGTCACTATAGTATATGAGGGCCTCACAAAAATAATTAACTTACCCTCACAAGACTCCTATGAGGTAGGGAAGTATTATCAAACCATTTTACAAAGGGGAAACTGAGGCACAGAGCAAGTCAGGGACTTGTTCAAGGTTACAGAGAAAGTCTGTGGCACAGCTTGGAACTAAGCCCAGATCTCTTAGAATTCCAGTCCAGTGCCTTAACCACAAGACATCTTTCCATCTTCTCTGAATCTCTCCAGCCCCTTCATCACCTCCCTCTTCTCCATCTCTACACCATTTATGAGTCTCCAATCATCAGAAAATTCAGCTCCCATCTACAGTTCAATGTGAATCTAAAGTTGATGAGGCTGGGCCTTTCCATTCTGCTATCTCGTTTCCCTCGCACCCAACTTGGGCATGTGCTATACCCCAGATAAGACATTTCTTGAAATCCAGCCAATAGTAGAAAGCCTCTTCAATAACACCTTGGAGAAAAGGCTGGCTTTGCACATTCACCATTGGCAGAGTATAGTTCTGGTGTCCCATCAGCAAGAAATAGTTGGGATAAGTTTTAGATAATTATCTGAATTTTGGGGTGTTTATCCAAATCAAGTTGAAACTTTTGTGCTTTCTATAACAAATTGTATGTGTGTCTATTGAAACAAAAGATTCTCTTCTGCAAAATCTTGAGATACTGGATGTATGCAGGGGCTTGCATAAGGAGGTGGCAAGCAAGGGCATGTGCCCCTCCCCAGTAATCGTTGGGGGCACCGAATTCTGGCCCCAGGGTCATGGTGGTGGGGGGAAGAGCAAGCTCTTTCCAGGCCCTTGGCAGGGGGAAGGAAGAGAAAACTCCTGCTGGAGCTAGAGGGGGAAGGAGGGCAGGGAGAGAAGAGCAAGCTCCTGGCAGGAGGGACAGGGAGATGGAAGAGCGAGCTTCTACCAGGGCCAGGATGGGGGGAAGGGAAGGGGAAATGTGCCCAACCAAAGGGGTCAACGTTAAATTTCTGCACACACTCCTGAATGTGTGACGAAGAAAAATCAGTTGAGAGTGGGATTTACTTGCCTTAGTTGGGCCCCAATAAAATAAATGTAACTGAATTAGAAATGTTTATTTAAACTGCTACAGTACAAACAGCTATAAAAACTTGTGTGCTGCCTAATACATGGTTTGTGGCTAGGAAGGACATTTTCTAGGTATTCTTTACATTATTCCCAGCAAAATTCTTTAATTTGCAGCTTAACAAAAATTATATTTTGGTGCCTGCAATACTGATTGACCAGTACTTAAAGTATTCTTTACAGATATGCTTCCTTCACTTCCAGAGTTGCATTTTAGACAGTGACATTAGGTACCTTTGAATTTATACCTGGGGCACAGAAAGTTTTTATTACCTACCGTAAACATCTCTTTCCATAATTGCCTTCCAAGTGCATATGAGTGCCTGACTTTCAACTTTGACACCTCTTCAATATTTTCTTCCCATAGTCAGTATTGTCCATGGATATGTTACGGGTCCCATGTGGGTATTATTTTGTATTTCACTATTCAGAGCTTTTTGTCAGGGACTTAATATATTTCCATATATATATAAACTTATATAATATTTGTGCATCTTCATGGCAAGGTTATGGAAAACACTGTCATATATATATTGAAATTCATTGACATGGTGCTCATTCGACATAGCAGATTGCTTTAAAAATGGCCATGAAATATGCAGTCTTATACGGTTTCTCTGAGTTCATTATGCTGTAAACAGCCATGTCCTTCAGTCTGCTTCTCTGTGGGAAATTAAACAGAGAGATAATCAGTCAGGAATTAACAACCTTCTGGATGCAGAAAGCATTGAATTAACAGCTGATTAAACAGCTATGTTTGTGTTTGGGTGTGTGTGTGAGCCCAAATCACAGGTCGTACACATCACCGCTTAATTTTAAAACTACAAAAGCAGTCAGTCAACCAGGGTTGTTTATAGAGGTTTGAATTTATTCTGCATCTTTATTGGTATTTATTCAACAAACTATTGCTGTCTTTTTAACATTTAAATTAAATACAATTTTGAGATGGTTAAGTCAAATGGTTACAATTTGTTTTTTTTATTTTAGTTGCAGAGTGTTTAAGTGATTTTTTATTATTTTGTTCCTGATGTCTGAAGCAATAATGGCTTACAAAACTACTACTTCTTCCCTTATCCCATCAACTGGGATTATGTCGTTGTGCACATGTCCCCTATCTTCATCTGTCTGAGGCGGCACTAAGGTCCACCTGCTTACCATCTTCTTTGATGCCATCCATCCATTGTTTCCTTGGGGTCTTTTTCCTACCACACTCTCCTGCCATTCTATCTTCATCAGATCTCCTTCATTCATTCTCTGCATGTGTCCAAACCAGTGAAGTCACGCTGCCTGGATTTTTCAGCCACATCATGGACTCTGACTTCCATCCTAATACTTTCATTTCAAAATCTGTGTCTTTGTATAAGCTGTCTTACGGCACAAAGACATCTCATCCCAAACACTTGTAGGTGTTGAACCTACCATCTCTTTATTGTCTGTGCTTCTGCACCGTACAGATTCCGGGGCACACCATCGTTCTACACAGTTCAATTTTATTTCATATGCTTAGACTCATACGTTTGTCATGCACAGCTCCTGTGACATTATTCCTCTCTCTTCCAGCATTCCTCAGTTTGTACTTTATCAGCTTTAATCATGCATCTTTTCATCCTTGGTCTGCTTAACTGGTCATACCACTGGTTTACTATTTCCTCCAGGCTTTCTTATGGAGAATGCCATATTGCTATGCCATTTGTTTATAGCGCCTTCTCACCTTTTCCCATTGGGATCTTGCTGCTGATCTAGTCCAGTGATACGATAAACAGCAGTGGATCTGAGACCAACCCTTGCTGCAGTTTGACTTTTATTTCAAAATGACGCATCATTATAAAACATGTTTGGTCAATTGTTTTTTAGGTGATCAATATATGGTACTCACCATAGTTATTAAATTCTCAGAAACTCTATATTTCCTGAGCACTGGTGTGAACATCATCCTGTCCATTTTATCTTATGCTTTTTCTAGGTGTATAAAAGCCCAGGAGCTATCCAGTTGGTGCTCTAGCCACCTCTCTATCCCCTGCTGAATTAAAAACATGGAATCTATATTCTTCTAAAGTCTTTCCTAAAGATCTTTTCTAATGCCAAACTGTTCTTTTTTTAACAAGTGACTCCACCATTTTCCTAATCCTAGCATACAGTATACATTCCACTATACATTCCAATATCTTCATCCCATGTAACAATAGCTTTATCCCTTGGTAGTTTTCATATTCATGCATGCTTCTCTTCTTATGTATTGGGACCAGGATAGAACTGAACCACTCTTTGGGAATTCTCTTGTCTTTCGACATAGCTTTAATCACTTTGCTCATCCATTTTATACCTCTTTAGCCCAAGATTTTCATAAGGTCTGCCATCACTTCATCAGGTCCCACTGCCTTACCAGTCTTCATTTCCTAGACTTCATTTCTCACCTCGTCCTCTGTTATGTCAAGCTCCGGCACCACATTAGGATCACATGTTGGCAACTCCATCCTAAAGAGTTTTGCCTCATTTAAGATACTCTCAAAGTATTGTTCCACCTCTCCTTCACTTGTTCAGGTGTTACTAGCAATGTCCCTGATCATCATTTATAAGTGGTGTTCTAATACCATCCTCCTTCCCTTTGTGTCTCATTTTGGCAGTGCTATAGGTCTTTTTGACAACCAGCTGTGGATCATTTATAAACTGGGTGTACAAATCTATATGCGAAATACAAATATAGTTTTATGAAGCAGAGACATTATGCATTTTGTACATAACTGACAACATTCTTTGGAACTCTATGCTATGCTCCTATACATGTCCTCATACGTTCATTAAACACATGCAGATGAAGACCAGATAAAATCTTTATATAGCTATATATTAAAAAAAGAACATTAATATTGTTGTGAAGATTTTTGGTAGTCAAAAATAAATTCAAGATGTCTCAGAGAAGGAAGAAAAAAACCTCATACAAAAATAAGCTGCATGACTCTAGCTAGTTTCACAAATAGTTTTACAGCGCCATAAAATTCAACAAAAGAGAGATCATGTAAACAGTCATACAGAGAAGGTGCTGCAAAGTGTGTCTGTGTGTGTCAGTGTCTGTGTGAGTGTGATCTGACTCCAATTTCTTTCTGTAGTGCCTCATTTGAAAACCACTTTTGCCTTACTTATTGTCATGCAAAACACTGTTATTTTCACAAAAAATTCTGAATGTATTCAGGATGAAATGACTTGGTTTCCATCATGAAAACACAATCTTGCACTGTAAACACTGCATCAGGTTTATCAGGAAATTATAGATGTCCCACAGGGAGAAATATTGCTATTTTGGCAAAAAAAAAGTTTACACAAGGTGGCAGTGTTTCACCTGTGAAATCGCCTTTTGATTTTCACTGAAACCAGTGAAAAATCTGATATGAGAGCACAAAACATTTAACATTTTTGTATAATTAATTATTACATTTTCCCCTGATGAGCGTTTTTAAAACAGTCCTATAAATGACCATGAGTATTCAGTATTTCCTGCTGAGTTACATAAAAGAAGGAAGAAGGCACAAATGAAAAAGATGGAGGAAAGAATGGGGGAGGGTTGGGGTCCATGTTTGTGCTGAAATGTCACATAGCTTATTCTTTTGCTTTGTAGTTCAGAAATAGTGAGGGGCAGCTTTCTGCAAATGGCTGGTTTCTGAATCTTAACAGAAAAGTCAGAGCAGTGGGTACTATCAGGCTACTTGTGTAAATGCTTTGCTATAGATCTGAGTAATGAACTTTACGCATCCATGTGTGAAAATTCTGAACTATAGGAAGTTCACAAAAACAAGCTCCACAGTAGTTATTTAGTATAAACATGTGAACATTCTAGTGATGAATGGTAATGTCATCATTTCCCTGGGATGTGCAGTCTGCCTTCCCTTTTGTATTCCTCCATCTACTTTTCATTTTCTTAACAAATAATCCTTTACTAGAAATGCCAAAAGAGCATGGAATGAATGGTGGAATGGAAAGAAAGAATGGAATGGAATGAGAGGTGGCGTGTAATGAATGGTTGCTTCAGTCCAGTTGAGTAACACACTAATGATAATTATATTCATTGCCCTACTTTCAGCCTTATAAGTTTTCAGGTCATTACAAAATTTCATCTTTTTGATTTGGTCAGTAAGGGTTATAAACTTTCTGAACCATAAGAGGTAGATGATGCATCCAGTTCAATAACCTGTCTCTGGCTGTGGCCAGTTTGACCGGGTGCCTGGATGGGCCACACTGAGAATGTCACACTCTGGGCAGACTGCAAGAAATAGGGCAGACAATCCCCAAAACTGGTGGTTATTTCTATAATTAGATTCACTAAGCCAGTAACAAAAGAGCTTCTGCAGTACAACACTGGTTAACCAGAAGCCAAATACCGTCCTCTTGTAGACATGTAGACAACCAAGTCTAATATAGTGAGAGGTTACTGAAAACCCTATTCACCATACATAAAGTTCTACCAATCCCAAATGATTGGACACTTATTCTCAGGTCAATATGAAACTCAGATTTTACCCAAATATCACACTGTCACATCTTTAATAACTAAATCTAAGATTTATTCATAAAAGGAAAAAGAAAGAAGAGAGTTATAAATGGTTAACAGGTCAATATACAAACAAATGAGTGTAAAGTCCTTAAGTCAGTGTCATAGCAGAGATGGTGAGGCTGCTGATTTGTAAAAGTCTCTCTGAAATCAGTTCAGTGGGTAATAGTCAAATAGGCAGTTCAGGTGTAGAATCTGTTAGAGTTTTTCCATGAGAATTCCAGGGTAATCCAAGTAACTGCTTGGAGACCTTGGTCCTATGGCTTAGACCTTCCCTGTTAAAGTTTAAGCAGACCTGAGATGACAGGATCAGCCCCAAGGCTTCTCTTTTATAGCTCTCTGGCAGGCTGACAAGAAATTGTTACAGCAGGCCTTTCCTCTGAGGAAGAATAGGCATTGGAGATAGTTTCAGGCGGAGGTGAATGCAGAAATAAAAAATTGACCACTTTGAGAGAGGCGCGTTCTATGTCCCTGCTGCGGCCCCAGGGTTGAAGGAGCTCACTCTCCCACCTGGGGCCAGAGGAACTAGCTCTCCCCTTCGGGGCCAGAGGAGTTCTGTGCCCCCACCAATTTTGGGGGGCATCTGCTTGGCCGACCCCTTGTGAATTCTCCTGGTTTGTGAACATTTGCTTTGAAGTTAATTTTCTCTTTCCTATGCATATACCGGTAATCCAGTTACACTATAAGACAACAACTGGTCATTCATTTTAACAGAATAGTTAAGTTGAAGACGGTATAGATAATATTATTACTTTCCAGCAGTATCTTACATCTTTGATCTTCAGGTTAATGGATCATAGATGCATACATAATGTAAGGAAATTAAGACCTGAAAGGCAATTAACATCTACAAACTAATTTGCTTACATTGTTAAACTTCTAACAAGATATAGGTAAACTCAGACAAATACACTTAGCATCTACCTTTGATTTCTATTACTGCAAATGAATGAGTTGGGGATTGCTGGTCTAATTAACATTTCTTTGATACCCATACGTAAGTGGATTTTCTTGATTACAATTGCAATACCTCTTGTTAAATTGTTATAGGTTGCTTGGTCTGCCAGTGTCACAACCAGTAATAGATTATTCAATGGAAGATGTAAATTGGAGTGACAGGTAAATTGACAATAGCAGGTATATGAGAGAAATGTCTTTCTATCCTTCAGATAGTTAGTGGGTTGCTTATGTCCTGAAATACATTGGCTAGCACCCCTTTTAATTTTATATCATAGCAAATGTAAAAGAAGATTATATTTTTGTTGTTCATATTAATGACTAATGCTGTTATCCTTTTTGCCTCAATAATATTATATGTCAGTTTAATTACATTATGTAAGTTTAATTATATATGTGTTTCCTCTTTTCACTTCTAGATTTGTTAACTTTTAATTTCATTGGGTATCCCTGTCTTTTTTGTATTATGAGAGAAGGTAAAAAGAATATCCACGTGACCTCCTGCATACCATTTTTATGTATCTTTATTATATTGTCTCATTCCCACCTCCTCTTTAACATGAATAGTCCTAATAATTTCAATTTGCTAATGCCTAGTTTTTTTAGGTCTTTCAGAAGTTTCTCATAATCCTCTCTAGACTTGACTAATTTAATTCATTTTTTTCCTTTGTGGATTTTGCCACATCGGGAATAACTATCACTGCCTTTCAGGCCCTTGATATGAATTAATGTTAATGATAGATTATAGATTTCTGGTAGCAGCCTAACCACTTAATTCTTCAGCTCCCTCACAAACATTTGGATGGATGCTAATGTACATATATACTTGCTAGGGGCATTTGGTCTTGCATTCCCAAAGTCATTGAGAGTTTTGATGTTGGCTTCAGCGAGATCAGAAGCAGACCCTGTATGTGCATCTAAATATACTGTTCTTTGAGTTAATTTACCTCCCATTTTGCCAGTGGCCCGGACACTGCACTCTTTGCACATCCAAAACTCCTAATGCAATCAACAGGAGTTTTGAGTGAGCAAGGCATACTGGATCTAGTCCAATTTACCAGTATGTGCCCTTAACAAACTACAAAAATATGAGTTCTTATGAATTGAAAGAAATCTGTTATTTAAAACTTCCATTTAAATGAATCCCCTTACATTTTGTTGAAATGGCCCCTTGGTTTAACATACACAAAGTTTAATTACAAGAAGGCCATACCCTGTTATTCCCCTCTCATTCCTTCTCTCTCTCTCTGTCTCTGTCTCTTTAATTTTAGAAAGATCAAGTAGAGACATTCCCTTTTGCTTCACTGATGAGACAATTTCTGTCTTGAGTGATTATTTCTTTACAAAGGGGGGGGGGGGGGGGAGGCCTGTAAAGGCTTCCTGTTAGCTTCTTCATAAAAACCTCTTGTCTTAAATTAACTCCATCTACCCAAATGACACTGACATTTTAAAAAACTCTATTCCTCCACTCCAGTTGTGCCACAGTGTAATGATAATACCTAACTCTTATACAGTTTTTATGTCAGCAGATCTCAAAGGATGTGAGTGTCATTATACCCATGTTACAGATTGACAAGTTCACACAGAGAGGTAAAGTCCCTTGTCCAGGAAAAGAACTTAAGTCTCCTGTCCTGTGCTCAGTCGACTAGGCCACAATAAGTAGAAAATCATGACTTTGCTACAGAAGAACAAGCCCCAATGGTAATTAACCCCTTAAAGTAATCACTTATATTATGCCAGCAAGACCAATAGGAAATGTCTCTGATTGCTCTTTCGAAATTAAATGAAAAGGCAGCAAAAACAGGAAAAGTGGCCCACATATAATTAAGAAGTACATTATCGTTAAAATTGAAAATGGAAAATGTATTTGTTTCATTAGTCTTCATTGTAAAATTTGCATATTTTCTCAGTATGCAGAATTATTAAAGGGTTTTTCTTTTTACATTTTACAGTTTGATCCAGTGCCTGTTGAATATAATGGGAGGTGCAGATACTCAGCACTTTTGAAAATCAGTCCCTTTGTACCTGAGGGCCTATATATTATTTAGGAGCCTAATTTTGAACGCTTGGATTGAATAGTTTTGGCCCCTCTTTTTAATGCACATAGTATGTTGCTTACTTCAAGGCATAATTAGGGTGTAAAGATCTCTTGCTATGGTACATTATGTTCTACAATGGTTACTCATTTATTCACTAGGCAATAATAATGTCTTTTTACATCTCCAACCTTGAATTTCTATTGAGTATACCTTAAAATTTATTCTCATGTAAGATGTACTGAACATTTATAGTAGTTAATTATTTTTTCAATACTTTTAATTTCTTAGTATCTCCTTTTGGACACTAGACCTGTCACTGTACAATAAGCCTGCTGTTTTGGCTGTGATGATGCATCCTACTGGGAATGGTTATAGTTTAAGGTGACAGCCTCACTAAAATACCTTTGTGCTCTTAAAAAAATCATTATTTTAAAAAATGAAACTGATCCTAACAAACATTAGCAGCTTTGAACCTTTCTTAGTAAATTGCCTTAAACAATTTCTCCATGTCCTCCAAATAGTACTCATAAGAAAGAGGGAGTTTAGGCTTGCAGTAGGCCTGTTTTTAAAGTAACTGCATTATAAAATAAAGGTAGCCAGTAGCTCAGTAGGGAAACTGAGGGGAAGAGATTTATATGCTTATTCATACAGACAGACTCATCTTTGCCAGACTTCAAAACTCAGAAAAACCAACCAGAAGAGTAAAGCAATACCTCAGTCAAAATACTGTCTCTGTGTTGTGCTTTTTTAGGACTGGAATGTATATTTAACTGTTGATATTCATATAATATTATAATCTAAGAAGGTTATCCATTAATGATTTGCCTTTATTTAATGGTTTACTTAAAAATAATTATCCCTTAATCATTGGAGGACTTTCATTTAATTAAAATAACTAACAGTCTGAATAGCTATTCTACAGTACATACCCCATCTGAATTTAGAATTAGTCTGAGACTGAAAGTATAACTAAATAGTATCAGTACTGAGGAAAGCTCATTTAAGTAGGGGATTCTCTTTGTTTGATTACCTGAGTCTGGCAATACAAGACAGAGTGAAGTCTGTGTGCTCAGGTTTGTTCTGATGAGGGTATACAGTACAGTGCACTTACCGTGCTTCTGCAGTTAACATTAAATGTTTGCTGAGTCAAATCTGTATTTACCTACTATTAATTTATGATGCAAGTAGGTTAGCACTGATTTATTATCAGTGACTTCAGGCCTGACCCAAAGAATTCAATGTAAAATGTAATTTGGTTTTCAGACAGTCCTCTACCTCTCTAGAGAGGAGTACTTTCAAAATACCAATCCAAATTCTGTGGTATTTGCTTCCTTACAATTAATTATTATAATAAATATATACCTTATAGCTATGCTGAAAGTAAAGTTCATCTTCTCCATACTCTGGAAATGGACAATTTGCATTAAAACTTTTTGTGAAAGTTCCATTAAGATATTTTCATGCTTATTAATAGCAATAGTGACCGACAAGGCATTTCTTGGCAATTAATGACCAGCTTCACTTTGGGGCTCAGGACCTCTTGCTGGTCATTAACTGCTAGTAGACCCTGTATTATTATCAATGTTTTAAAATCAGATGGAAAATTTATTAATTTTAGAACCTCAGCTGGGTTTAATAGCCTAATCCTGCCACTATGAAGTCAATAGAAAATTTGCCATTGAGTTCATTGGGAGAAGGATTGTGGGGGGTGAGAGCAACTCCTGTTATATAAACACTTCTTATAGGAGGAGACTTGGACAGAGGAAAGCTGCAGGAATTCCTCAAATCATTCTGGGGGCAGGAAATCCATAGCAGTAACAATCATCTTTGCAAAGGTCCTCTGCCTTTTTACAGGCTTCGGTACCCTTGATTCATCCTTTCCTGGCATTATGATTCAGTGGAGATACCCTTACAGAAGACTGACAGAATTTAGGAGAGATGAAACCAATAGGGTTTTCTATAACTGCAGTAAACATTGCTCTGCAAACCTCTAGAATTTAATATAATTTCTGTGTAGGTATTTTGAAGCATTCTATATAGATTATTGATATAGAGGGAGATGTTTAAAGGTACAAATGGCATTTAGGCCCTTAACTCCCATTAGAAGTCAATGCAACTTGGGTGCTTAATTGCCATTTCTGCTTTTGAAAATTTTCCCTATAATCTATATTAAATTTTAAAAAATATTTAAAATAATTTCTAACAAGGTTTTCAGTGTCCATTAAATTCTGTAGGACTTTTTCCACCATGATGTACCACCCATGGCCTCCCTGGCTCCATCTAGCCATTAAAAAAAAAAACAATCTAAAGTGTGAAGGGCATCTAAGGAAAAGATGTGATACAGTTCAAACTTCTATCATCTTCTAGTAATCTGCTTGGAACGTGAATTCCTGTCACTCTTTCTTGACATATCTCCTGGTGAACATCGGCCAGTCCACTCCCTCTGTCTTATCTACCCCACTTGGATTCTGAATCAATGGAGAAATCTGTTTGAGGTCCCAGGAATAGGCTACAATCCTATGCACATGGCTAATCCACCCTCCTTTCCATACAGATTGAAGGAGACATGCATATATATCTAAGAATCATGTCTGGCCTTACATTTCCATGATTTTGAGACATCAAGCACAACCTTCTTTTTGTCAATATCGTCTCTTCTAGGGTACTCAGCCCCTTCCCAAGATTATGAAAAAGTATTGTATGAGCTGCCTTTAACATTTTTGTCAAAAGTTATATTATGTTTAATTCCATAGGCAATTTATTTACACTGACTGCAACATGTCTTTATTAGCAAAGCCCTAAGGTGATATTAAATATTTGTAACATTTAAAAGTATTAGAGTAATGAGTTCCAAGTGTGTCATGTCTAATAGCAGTTTATTTCCTGCACCCACTTTCTGTCACTGGAATCCAATTTATCATATTCATTGTAGTCTAGCGGTCAAAAATATGGAAATGTTTAAATTGCCTTTTAACAAATTGTTGCAAGGAATATTCCAAATGAGAATATAATCCTTAATGGTTTCCACTGAATTTACTTGAAAATCATTTAATGCACTTGTGTATGTGGTTACTAAAATCTTACAACATCATTTAGCATTAGACCTCACTGAAAATAATGAAAAATCTCTTATAATTTGAGAGGCCTTCAATATGATTTTATTTTTTAAACTCTTTCACATATTTCATCTTTTTTTTATGTAAAGAGAAGAGGAAAATTACTTTATCTATTAAACCAAAGGCATGAAAAACATATTGTGTAACTTCTTTTCCTCTCCATAAAAAACATGGGGGAGGGTTTGCAAAGGGTGGCACTCAAAATAATTGTTAGTGCTCCTATATATATATATATATAATTTTGTAAATAATATAATGCATAATAGAGAATAGGTTAACTGGAAGTAAGATATATAGTGAAAGCCTTATTAGCTAAAAATATTCAGAGATGGCTGAAGTCAATATTGGCTACTAGAGCTCAATGTTTAATCAATTTTTCCTGTAATGTTAGAAACCCCTATCTCGGATATTTATTTTCATGAGGCAATGTAAGGGACCTCTAAAGTGGGTGTAAATGAACACCCAATTTAAAGATCCCTTACACTGCCAGATTTGTGTAAAAGGCCCTTTGTGTAAAGGAGATTTAGGCCCTCCTGCCAAAATACTGATTTCTCTACCCTCAAAAAATGCCTTTGCACCTTCATGTGCTGCAGTTTCACTCACCCTCTGTTGATGATTTTGTATTTTAGCTGTGTAATGTGATCCTCTATTAGAAATAGTTGTAGCCTTGACAGATAAGAGAGTTAAATTTAACTTCTTATCTAATCACTACATTTGCTTACCTTTGTGTTTCTGCAAAGAGGCTACCAGCGTTGACTGCTCCTTGTTACATCATTGTAGGCAGTTCAATGCCGGCTGGGGCGTTGGCTGGTGCAGGAACTTAGGGTCGGTTTGCAAGGCATCCCACTTCTGATACCAGAATTGTTGGAAAAATATTTAAATGAGGTTCGTTAGCCCTGCACCAGATAGAAAAGAGATCCAGGCAGGTAGTTGGGCAGTCTTCAAGTTTTATTTTTGCAGAGGTCGGACACTTTTTAACAAGTGGTCAGTGTGAGACTCTGAAGGCATGCTTTTTTGCATATTTATACAAACACAAACAAAGAAATTATATATGCATAAATTTTTAATGCTTATTGGTACACTTAAATTATTATTGTTATTACTATTAACGTTATACTTTATACTTTTTTTAATTATAAATATATGTATAACATAAAAACAAGGGCAAAATGTTTTAACTTATTTATTAACATTGTTTAGACTATGTTTTAAGACTGAAAAAAACAAAAACTAAATTATAACTGACTTTTTGTTTTTTTTGTTAATTTTTTTTTTTGACCTTGGCAGGGATAAGCACTATAAACATATTGAAAAGGAGCGGGAGGGTGATTTCAACAGAAAGCAGAACACTAAAAACAACAAAATGGAGTAACTGTGGTCAAGCAAACAATTATTTTCTTTCAATAGCCTTTCCCACTAGTTGTTGCTTTTATTAACCAGCAGAGCCCCCCACCAGCAGATGTTTATCTTTCTCAGATATAGTTGCTTCTGACCTCTGTGACAAGGGAGGAGATCCTGCAGCAATGGTAACAGTAGGGAGTTTGGAATGGCACATGAGCCATTGCAGAGACTACAAAGTGGGTCTGGCCCCTTCTGTGGAAGGACTTTACTGATCTCCTTGCCCCATGGGACCTTCACCCTTGCATGAGAAAGAGAAGGAAGACTCTCCCACCCCCACAACCATGCCAACACCAGACTGGTGCTTGTCCAATGTGATATGGCCAGAGCAGAAACATAGACTCGGAGGAGATTTCAGTCAGGTAGAGCTGAATCCCCCCATTGGTCCTAACTTTCCTGCTAGCTAAATACCTCTCAAGTGAACTTTTTCAACTCTGAGCTTGAGGTACCTAGTTCAGAGGTGAATAGGACTTCTCCTTCCCTGGGGATACTGAAAAGATTCAAGGAAATCTGGGAGCAACTAGATGCTTGCCCTGCCCAAAGAGGATGCCCCTAACAGATGTTATAAAACTGGAGCTTACTCTCATGCATACAGATGCTGTGATCTCCTGAATGCAGAATTGGGCTTTCCAGATGAAGGGGATCATTTCCCTGACAGGACATTTCTTCTGACAGGAAGTTGAGGACAAAACATGAGGTAATCACATAAATCATTTTGGCATGTTCAGCTATGGCTATAACAGTTTGGCTGCAGAATCTGGATCCAGAGTCCCCAGACATGTGGATCATATGTAGATAATGAAGGCAGAAATCAACTTCTACTTCATTTCTGACTTCATTGGGTGATACCTCCCTGAATGTGGTCGCCCTGGTCTCTGAAAGACTTACAAATAACTATGTAGAAGGCCAGGGTGGCAGCAAATCCTGACTGAGAAGTGGCTCTCTCTCATTTTTTTAAAAACTAAGAATTCTTTGTGGAGAAGGCAATATAGGTTTTTAGAATAATTTCTGTACAACTTAGTAGCTTTCCCTAGAACCTTATTGAAATGTAACAGTGCAAAAATGGCATTTGTTTATCTCCATCAACAAATCTGGTCCCTGGGTGCATTTAGAGTACTATCTGGTAAATCTTTTGATAAAATAAGTTTTTTCTGCATTTTGCTGATGTTGGCCTTGCAGAGCATCACAGTTGAGAGAGTGACCTGAATTCTTTTCCTCCTGCTGTATCATCAACAACATTGGTATAATATTTGGAGATCTACCTGTGGGGGGAGACAGCCACATATCTCTCTCACTCTCTGTGGAAGAGGGTTTTCTGCCTCTTACCCTCTGTCCTTTAGCAAATTAAGCCCTTTTGTAGGTTGCTCAAGAGAATGGGCTTTGCTGGGTTTTGGGGGACAAGAGATTTCCCTGAACTAATTCCACTGTTTCAGACAAAGTCTGAAATAACTTAGGCTGCCATCTTGTGAAATGGGACTCCTGTAAGGGACGCTTCCGGAATGGAGCTATGGGCTGGCCACCTGCAGACCCCTAGATAAATTCTGGTTTCATGTTGTAATCCCAAGCCTCTTCTATAGTCAATGAGCTGTTTTGAGGGGTGGGGTAGAGATGGAGCAAATTCCACCCTCTGATAGAATTTTACTGAAGCTCTGACTGGATTCTTCTAGTGTCTTCTTCCATATGGGGATTATTCCGAGTGCTAAATTCAAATTGGATTGTTAAATTCTGCTATTAGTTGTGAAGTCCCATGAAAGAACCTATTGCAGTCAATAGGGTCACTCCAGATTTACACCAATAAAGCAGAATTTAGCTCACTGAGTTATACAGGACCATTTGGCCTGCAAAATCTTTATTATGTTGATGATGATGCACAAGCCAGAAAGAAAACAACTTGACTATGTTGTAAACTGAAAAAAAAATTAAATCAGAAAAGTATTGAGACAATGAACACAGGATTCAAATATGATTTTTTTAGAGAGTTACTTCACAGGGAATAACCACATTAGTGTGCCAGACATTTTCAGCTTCGGAACATATACATTAAAATGTATTATTGTTATTAATTGTGCCAACAGCAGTTTTAGGCAATAACCCACTGGAAACTCTCTCTCTCTGATCTGCTATTTCTTCATGACTGACTAGTGTGTCACCATTCATGGGGAAGAATTCTCTTCTCCAATCTGCAGTGCAGATCTTTGTTTCACATTTGGCATTCAGCGATTGACACTGATGATAGATCCGCATGGGTGTCAAGTGCAGAACACAAAAAACAATTTGCAGTTTGACTGGAGAAATTTGCCCATTTATTTGGAAACTTTGTTTAATACTAACCTTTTTTTTTTTTTTTTTTTTTTACATTTCACAGTTCCTAGCAGACACACAGAAACTAACTAACCTCCTCTTAAAAAAAAAAAAAAAAAAAAAAAAAAAAAGGCTGGAAACCATCCATTTTAATTGAGGATACCAACCTTAGTGAGAGAGAAACAAAAAGTCACCCCACAGCTATATGTTCATTAACAGGCCAGATGTTACTGACATAGCTACCATTGTTCTTATTTAGTGGCAGCATGCAAAACAGTCATCAGAAACTTCAGAGAAGAGTGACAGCTATGTAGTCTATCAGGAAATGAGTGCAGCAATAATTGGTCTGTTGTGTTTATAAACAGAGAGAACTAAATCAGAACTGTTTTTTTTTTTTTTAAGAGCAAATCCACTATCCAAAGCCAGAAAAAATTTGATTTTTGTTTTTAAACCTAGGCTTTTTTAGGGAGCCAGCTGGGAGTTTTACTCAGGCAATTGCCTACAAGTCAGTTTCAATTTACTGTGGATAGGAATCTGTCATTTAAAACTTTTTCCCCTGGATTGAGACAGCAGTTGCAGCTGCCAAAAATGTACACACACTGTGTTCTCCATGACACTCTCCCCTCACAAACAAAAATAGTGAGGTATATGCTGTATACCCATTTTATACACACACACAATGGATGTTGTCAGTGAGGTATAAGAATCAACATTAACTGATTTTTAAAATAGGGTGTTTGTATTTATGTATGAATACAGAGCATATTTTGCAGCCTTGTAGTTAATATTGCAATGTCATGTCTTATAACAATAGAATACAGTATATTGGTGTTAGACATGACATTACAATGTAAAATACAAGGTTATAAAACTCCATAATTTATCACATCTGTAACATCTCCTTATGAATGTTTGCATGTATAATACATTTACATGAAGTGTTCAATAGCAATAGCCTTTCACCTCTGGGTTTAAATCATATCTTAAATCACAAATTAAATTAAATTTGATGATGTTATCTTGGCCTCTATTTATTCACATTACAAAACACTCATCAATTTGGCATGACTGACAGTTCATGTTAAAGAGTGACCTAGGTCTGAAATACTACAGTGCTGTAGCCCTGGCACTGCAGATCAGGATTTATTTATTCTTTCGATTTGTACATTGTATCTATCTACAAATCTCTAGGCAATCTGAGGTATTGACATTGCTGTATGTGGAGCTTTATATAATACTTTTCCCAAGCCAGTGATATTAGTTCCTCAATTTCAAGAGCATTAAAATTTCACTTACACTGAAGGGAATAAACAGCAAATATAAGCAACAATATACTTTGTAATGAAAAAAAATATACAGGTGCTATATCATAGTAATGAAAAATAAAAGAAATCCATAATAAAGAGTGGCAAAGTCAAGTGGTCAGAATATGGGACTGGAAGACAAGAACTCCTGATTTCTAACTCTAGCTCTGACCCTAGGTGCTTCTGTATTCCTGGGCAAGTCACTTAACTATTGTTTCATTTCCTCATCTCTAAAATGGTGGTGACGATAATTACCTGAATCTTTCAGGAATATTGCAGTTATTTGGGATTTGTTTGAATAGCTTTGGAAATTAAAAAGTGCCATAAAAATGCTAACTAGCAGGAACTACTACTACGGCTAAATAGTGGGAATAGGTGGATCTGCAAATCTGAGATCTGGATGAGCTGAAAGATTGGTTCCATGGATCCAAGGGAAGTCCAACATCTGTCACTCTAGGGAAAACTAGCTAGCTACTTACACTGAAGGGAATAAACAGCAAATAGAAGCAACAATATACTTTGTAACAAACAAAATATACAGGGATCTGAAGCATAGCTGGCTAGCTACTTTGGGGGACATTTTCAGAGGCACAAGGGGGAGTTAGTTTTCCACCTTCACTTTGTGCCTTGGAAGATTCCCCCTTTCACCACGTCCAGCTGCCTTTCGGTTGATTGTGTCTATCATACTGCTACTGGATAACCTCTCATCAAGAAATGGAGGATTTAGACCTCCATTGGAAAGAGAGGGGCTTTCCCATGGAGAACATAGCACTTGCTTCTAACCATGGAAGGTCCTGAGACATCTGACTTTAAAATATATGTTTTTAGCAAATGTTTTCCATTGATCAGTTCTAGTTTTCTTTCCCTCTGAGTCCTGTACATTTGGACACGTGAATCCTTGATTTGCAGGTTATGGATGATATATAGAAGATTCTAAATAATGATTTTGAAAACCCATGTCAAATAATCTTTGTTAAATACTGATTGACACAGCATGCATGATAGCGTGAGTAGGTGTACTTTGTTTATTGCCACTCAATTGGCATACCCTGCAAAAGTCTATTGTGGTTTTGGATGATGCAGCCATCCTAAACACATGCCAGTAAAATCATTATATCACACTATCATGTTCATACTCTGTGTACATTACTGGGACGAAGCTTCTGCTGAGGCTGAGAAGGCAGCATTTATAACAACTGAGACCTAGTTAGTAGTGTAATACTCTGTTATAGAAATCAAAGGATATATTGGGACACTGCAATTAACAACTGCAGTGCATACAGGCAGGAAGGACTTAACCTCCTCCTAAGCTAAGATAGCAGAATATCAACACAAGACAAGCTAACAATAAAATAATGATACAGCACCATATGTTTGTGGATATGCTGTCTACACTGATCATTACAGTACTATATCAAGAGTATATCAAATGTATTATTACAGTATTATATCAAAAGACAGTCTGAAATCAGCTTGGAGTAAACACATTGGCCACATTATATTTTATTACCTTAGGCTAACGCTTTAAAACTTGAGTTCCTAAGAGTTGGTGTATTATAACAATTTTGGCTTCAGAAGTTCACACTAGTCTATTTTAAAGCAGAATATGGGCTTATTTTTCAGAGGTGCAGAGCTCTCACAACTCCCATTGAATCCACTTGAAAAATCAAGCCACCCATGGATTCAGGTAGTGAACTTTAGGCCCCAATTTAGCATTCCAGTCCTGTTCAGCAAAGAACTTAAGCACATATTTTTATTTTAGGCATGTGCGTAAGTCCTATTGACTTCAATAACATTTAAGCATATAGCTTTAATTTTGTTTCTGAATAAGGATGGGCACACACAAGAGCTCAATGCTTTGCTGAAATGGGGGCCCAAGTTTGTTTTTTCAGTTTGTGAAATATTAAAAAAACAGGAGAGGAAAGGAAAAAATGAAAAGGTCTGTTCAAATATCTTGGGATCTCACAATTTTTGGTCTCATGATTTACATTGATTTCATCTGAACATTGTAAAATTCATGCAGACATATTGATCACAACACCTCCATGCAAATACGGAGTCTCTCTGGACCCACTATCCAGGCAATAGTGCTATTCATCTCTCACAGGCTCTCTTCTGTACCCTTCTCTCTGTAGAGTAAGCCCTTTCCTCAGAGCCAGGATCCCAGAGTCCTAGTCTTGCCTTGGGTTCCCCCCTTCCCTCACTAATACACAGAGGGTGGCTGCAGATTTTCTCACTGCTGCTATTTCTGTTGCTGTCTTCCTGGCTTTATGCTAGCCCTGCCCACACCTTGTCAGCCAAGCCCCATCTTCCAGTCAGGGGTTGCTTCTTTGGCTTAACCCCCTCATGTGTGGCCAATCTCACTAATTGACCCAACTTCCTTATTCTCAACTTCCTTAACCCTGTCTGGGCTGGTGTGGAGTGAGCACCCCATTATACCCCACATCCTTTTTTGCACTTCCTAGACAGTTATTCCCTCATTTTGTAGTTGTACACTTGGTTTTTAATTCCCAAGTGTAGTATTTTGCACTTGTCTTTATTGAATTTAATTTTGTTGATTTCAGACCAATTCTCCAGTTTTTACAAAATGGTTTTGAATTCTAATTTTGTCCTCCTCCCATCTTGGTGTCATCCACAAATTTTATAAGCATACTCTCCACTCCATTATCCAAGTCATTAATGAAAATATGGAATAATACCTTTTCTTTTTGCCAAATGTATTATGATTGTCTGATATCTAAGAAGCTGAATTTTCAGGTGTCTACTTTTCATACCGTTTCCTGATTGCTATTATACAAGTTATGACTCCATGAGATAAATGCTCTAACACAACTCAGAAGGGGATCCTTACTAGCTGTGAATTTGGTCTCATATCTTTATTTTCACTTGCTCTGTAATTTTATCAATTCCACATGCCAATTTCTGTGCGTTTTTCCAGGACAATTTTAAAGTGAGTTTCAGGTTGTCAGCTTGCATATAATGTCACTTACAAGTGGAGTTCAGCAAATAATCCATGATGATCTGAATGATTTCTATGGATAAGTCTCTCTCTGCAGATTGCTGGTGGACAATTTGTTTCACGCATTTGATATCAGTAATTCAAGCTGTGTTGATTTGATGTATAGGTCATGTGATCTGTTGGTATTTCCTGACTGAATGGCTCTTCGAATCAGGTTTTTAGCACTCATGCTCATAGATTCAAAATTAATTTCCAATTAATATTCTGCATTATTTATTTCAAATTTGTTGTTTCCATGAACATCCCAGTAAACACTGTCTACCATTGTTTTGGTAAGTTAGCACAAAAGGTGTATAAACATTGTTTAATAGCTTCTATATTTGAGGAAGATTTTTTCTGTATTATCCCAGTGTCCATCCCACCTATGCTGTGAATGTGATGGGATACAATATTGGAATCAACAGATATCATTTTTAAATTGTTAATAGGCACAAATAAAGTGATTTGTGTCAGTAATTCATCTTCTGTTAAGTAGTTTAAAGTATGCTATGTTTAAGTACCTTTCAAAATATAAATTTTACATTGTATTTAATAGGGAATTTTACATTGAGACAAAGTAGACAAATGAGATTGTGGTAAAAAATGAGTAATTTTACTTAGCTGGCTACTATTTGTGTAGCTTTCTCTTTTATTTCAAATATCTTCTGATCAGATAAGAGCATCCTCCCTTACAACTCAGTTTCTTCTCCTGATCAATCCTGCAGTGAAATCCTAAACCTGTGTTTATGACATCCAGTCTGTCATCATGGGAAAGAAATGGGATTTAGAGCTACTACCTAACTGCAGAATAAATAAGGAGCTGGGAAGAAATTAGTTCAATTACTTTTGAGAATTAGAACATGTAGCAAAATCTGTTAAAGAAGAGGCACGTGGAATTATGTTAAAGGTGAAATGGCTGAATATTTTCACAAACATGCAACGCCTTCTTGAAGATGTTCTGCATTAATAATCTTTCTCCTGATTTTTATCACTTCATAATAGCATTAAATAGGTCTAAATACAATGATCATGACTTTTTTTCCAATAGTGTTACCAAAACTAAACTTGTTAATCACTCTGAACTCAAATGGGATGGGAAGGGTACTTTTTATCTTCTTCAAATAACTGACAGTTTTGCATAATTATAATATATTCACATGCATTTAGCAAATGTTCAATATTAACAGCAAACAACTCACATTGCAACAGTCTGTGAGACATATTAGCTTTAATAAAGCAAAATAGAAACATTGAATCCACTCCAGTCAATGTTAGGTAAATAAATCACTGGCTTCTGAATCATAGTAGAGATGAATGAGTTACTATCACATATAACAGGGATACCCATTACCCATTGATTTAGGAAGAATGAAAATTACTAGCCCATCTAAGGAGCAGTATGTTGGTAATGAGGGCACGACTCTGTATTTTGCTTTCTCATGTAAAGAGAGTGAGAGACACTCCATGTTGGTGGCTGAGGAGACAATGATTGAGCTAGACAAAGTGAAAGATATAAGGCATTTATGCTAAGAAAACATGAAAAATTAAATGATACTGGCTTGTGCTGTTGAGTAAATTAATGAACTATCTTGGGAAGCTAGATTAGAAAACCCTGGGATTTGAAAAGGGGATAAAGTTCAGAATATACTCTAATCCAAGTATATCTGCATTGGAACCGAAAATATATATTTGGGAATACAGATTAAAGAGACGACTCAAGGGCAAGTGATACTTTAAGCTTCTAGTGCTCACTCTTGGTATCTGAGCAACAGGGATTTCCTCTGTTCTTTTAGAAGGTTAAAGATTACCTGGAATATAGCAAATGACTATATTCATGCTCACATTTTTTTTGCTAACACATTGTTTTGGCTAGCATGGCACATATTGGATTACATTACACATATGCTATGGTAAAATAATGTTAAAATTGCAAAATCAAGCATTCAAAAGTTAGGAAATGCCAGGATTAAGGTAGTCCATCCAACCTTAATTTTTCCCCCTTGTTCATACTCATCATGATATGGTCTTAAATTACATAATCTCATGCTATTTTCCCCACTTCCTCTCCGGTATGGCATGCAACCCCAATTGTTAACGTTTGGCAAAATTATAAGGAATTGAAAAGAGTATCCTATCATAGGCATATCAGGCAATCTTAATATTTGGTAGCACTACCAGCTCCATCACAATACACATCATCTGATATCATTATCAGTTCCTGTTATTTTTTTTAATAGTGCCATTGGTATTATGCCTGCTTCTTCACAGAACAAAGACAAGATTCCCTGCATAAAAGAGTTTACAATCTAAGTTATGACCAAAAGGGACAGATAACAAAAGGGCTAGGCCACAGGTAATGAGTAAGATGAAGGCAAGGACAGTTAAGATTACATGGTCATTTGGGAGACCAGAGCATACATTCAGGTTGTTCCAATTTCCTGTTAAGGTAAATTTAATTCAGGCTATCATATATCAGAAAACTTGGAGTGCGCTTTTAGAAGGGACTCTCCCTGGGGGAGGGATGGGACATGACAGCCAGGGTCAGGAAAGCAGTTCCAGGCTTAAAGGGAAGCATGACAGAAAATACAGAAGCCAGTTGTTGTGGGCAAGGATATGAATGTGGCATTTGTGGTTCCTTCTAGAGACATGTCTGAATTAAAACCTTGGATCCAAACACACCCAACCGGAGGAATAGGCATTCCGTACCTCAGGTTGGAAAGGTATTTAAAAGTTGGCTTATCCCTGCCATTGACTAAACCAAAATCCTGGATTAAAAAAAACAACACAAACCCCTGAATTTTAAGGATTTGCCCGTGGAAACCTGGATTTTTGTGTTTCAGTCTCACCTCTACTTACTTTTAATGTTTCTCTACATGTTTTTAAAATAACTCATCCCAATGGCAACAAGAATATTTTCCCTATGGCAGTTTCCCAAGTTGTGGCACATGGAGCACTTGCAAAATGTCTGTGGAGAGCTGGCTGATCAATGGGACAGGCTCTCTTTATTTTCAGGTGCTCAACTGCATAAAAAAATCTCAAGATATATTACTTTTCTACACTGGTTTTCTAGGTAAACAACAGTTGTTTCCCAGAGATATTACATGCATGGGAAATGAGGTGTTCCATCCGATTGTGAAATGGAGGGTATGTGTCCACAAAACAATCTCTTTATTAAGATTGTGACCCACACTATATATATATAAAAAAAAGAAGCCTTTTTCTAAAGGAAATGGTGTTACTTTTTATTATGATAGCTATTTTAAAATTCCACAACAAAACCATACTGTACATGGCACTTAACAAAAGAACAGTGATATGAATAAATGTAGGGTAATTATTGTTATGTGTTGAGTTATGTGACAGGACTGGTACTAAGACCTACTGTGCTGAGATAAATCTTATCTAGGTAGTATTATGCACTAAGGGGTTAGATGGTGATGGTGAAATGATGAAAGACAAAGGTGGTCTGTACTGGAGGGGAAGAAAGTTCTGCAAGTATGGTTGCTTTAAGTAAACTGTTAGACATGGTTCATTTTAGATCTGATATTCCCATTGATTTTGGAAGCACATCACTATTACCTGAAGCGTACTGTAAGGCAAAGCTTCCTTTTTAGTCTGGAAAAGATCTATATAAGCATATCAGAGTTTCTGTATTTCAGAGTAAAGATGGTGTAGAGGTAAAGTGTGAAGCTAGCTGTATCTACAGTTATGCACTGGGAAGCACATGAATGCCATTGCAGTTTGCTGAGATATAGGGGGTGGGAATTAGGTAATCTTCTCATTTGACTTCAATGGGAGTTGGACTGAGCTCTTTGGGAGTTGTTTCATTTTTAGGGAAAAAACAGGAGGGGGAGACAGTCCGGTACAAAAATGATTAGGACTATATTTATACCTATATAGAGATAGTGGCCATGAGTCAAGATGAACAAAAATACTTTTAAATTTGATCTGGAGATATAGCAAGGGATATATATAAATTATCATCTGCTGCACTGAGAGGAATTAAATTTAAATAAGAAATGAATCCTCACCACTTGTCTAAAAATAAAAAATACACCCGATCAGGACTTGAATTCTGATCCAATAAAAAACACTCATTCACCAGTGTAGATCATTGAATAAAAGCCTGATTGTGATGCTTTGCTCTATCTGTGTAATTGACAAGCTGTGATAGAAGTGAGGTCTTTTCATCTTCACGTGTGAGAAGGCTTTTTTGTTTTCCCCAAATGTCATTTTAAAGTTCTGTATATATCACTCTATGTAACAATAAAAGTAAAGAAGAGGATTCCCACAACCCCAATCTCCAGCCACCCCCAGAAAAGAGAGAAGTTCCCTCCAGCTAAATGCCAGGTAATGTCATGATATTCACAGGGGGTGGAAGTAAAGTTGTGCAGTGGTTATACAAGGTAATTATTTTGTGTTATTTTGGTATAATAAGGGAGCTGTCATTCTGCTTGACTGGCTTTTTTTTTTTAAACACTGCCTTTGGCTGTCACTGGATAAATGTGAACCTTTCCTCATTCTTCTTGACCTCAAAATGTACTGTAGAATCCAACATAACTTGCAGTCTCTTGGAATGCCTTCTGTAAGGAAAGAAGAATTTTCACCTACTCTAAAATGTTAATTTCTGTAGCTCACCTTTTGAATAAGGAAATGTTTGTGTGATAAGATGTTTCAGCTTTTTTGCTTTCATCTCTGTAGGAAGAGCATAAAGTTGAAGGTAGACTTGCTGAGAGGCGGCAGAGTGGATGGCTCTCCGAACCTGCACAGCAGGTTACTGTGTCCCTAATTGCAAGATCCTACGTATGCTGAGGGCTGCTCCATAATTTAGGCATCTTTTGGATGCCTCCCTTTGGGGCTTCGCAGTGCCAACTACAGTGAGGAATCAATGGAACTTACTGCTGCTTAGAGCATCCCTGCCTCCTAGGCAGATGTCCACAGTGGCTGGAGAGGAAGATGTGGCTTTCCGGCATCTCCCTTTTGGGAATACACTTTTAATAAGTGGAGCTCTGTTCTTGCCATAGGTAGGACAGAAGGGCCTCAGCAATAACGGATATGTAGACAAAGTAAATATGCATATATATGCTGCCTTTAAAGCTGAAGCATTTTTGTTTTTTAAAGCTTAGAAGGCATTAAGCAGTTTAAGTTCCACCCCTCTCCCCAATCATTTTCCGAATATGACCCTGTTTGTGTTCTTTTTTTTAAATGGCAATATTTTCATCGACTACTTTGGGAGCAAGACTGAACTATGTGGTATATGTGAAGACCTGAAGAATGTTAAACACAAACTTCTGGGAAGAGCTCAATTCCCTTATTGACTAGGTGGCAGCAGGCTGACAGCATAAAGACTGCCCAGACTCAAGATTTCAGCAATGGAAGGCACCCCCAATCTCACTCCACAGAGGCCCTCAACTGTTTAGCCATAGTTCCCAAAGTGTTCGGTGCTGGATGGAGCAGCCAGGGGGTGTAATAATTCAGCTCCTGCCAAACTTAGCATGCTGTCCCTGGAGTGAATTCCTTTTGTGGGAGCAGGAAGCCCCAACCCCTGACCGCAGAACTGTATGAAACTCAAAGGAATTAAAAATCATTTCTTCCTTAATTTACCTGCCAAATCCTGAGATTAGGATTTAAGCATGTCTCCAGAAATCTGTGGGCATCAATAAAACGTAGCCCAAAGCAAGTGGGGTGACTGTTTGCATTGTTCTAGGAGTAGTGTCCAAGTGTCAGTGGGCCCCAGTATTGGAGCCATTGCTCACATGGCATGGCTGTATATATGGCTCATCTGAGTAAAAGCTACAAAAGCAATCAAGCCGAAATCCAGTGCCTGATCCAGCAGCCACAGCGTTCAGCGCAGGACACCCATCGATTTCATTGGGAGTAACCATGTGCGGAGCAGCTGCGGGACTAGGCCCATGAACAAAACTCTGAAGTCAGGTCTTGGGAGCTAAAATGCCTTTCATTTCACCTCCAAGAGAAACAAATAAATGAGAGGCATTCATAAAAGTGATCCCATGTGTAATCTGTTGAATGGAAGACAGATGTTATGGCGCACACTCACTATTAGAATGGCTCCTTGGATAAGGGCCCAAAATTGCAGGAATCTGCATCTCTATTGCCACGTCTTCCATCTATGTGCACAGTTCAGTCCTCTGCTGAGAGGCAGGCATCTAAGTCCAACACCTTGCAAAAAAACTCAAGAACTGGTAATCAGTTTCTCTCAACAATTTACCCGTCTCTGGGCTTTGTCTTCAATCTCCTTCTTCAACTACTACAGAGTCTTCTCTCCAGGTCCAGCAGTGAGCATTGGCCCCTCAGAATGAGTCTCTCTGAGGTGATGGTTCTCTTGCAGCATTTGATTCAGTCTCCTTCACAGGAATCCCTCTCCTCCCTCCAGATTGAACTCTCCCCCTTTTGTGAATCCCAAGTGTCCATTAAGTTATCACATGGTGCTTCCCAGTCCCACCTCTCTGGTTGAGAACTAGTTAGCTAAATCTATTGCATCTGTTCCATAATTAATTGGCTTTTCCAGCCTGTGATGAGGTGGGGGGATCATAACATTTAACCACTTGTAATCCTTTAATGAAAAAATGATGACTAAACTGAAATTGTTTTAATCAATCATGCATTTGAACCACTATTTACTGACAGCAACCTATGTGCGTAGTAAGAAACACACTAGTTTGGTTTGGATAATTCATTTCTAGTTTGGTTTAAATAAAGATGGTCTAAAAGTGTATTTAATACTCACCTTTTTACATTTTTCAAATATTTTGCTCCAGTATTTAGCTCAAGCAGTCTGAAAGGCTTGCTAGCAAGGATCTACAGAAACATGTTAAATCTAATTAGGAAATCTCTGTGGGAACAGAACGTCACAGCTGTAATGGTGCACAGTAAATATTTATTTTCTGAGTCATACTTGCTAATACTGTTTGCACCTAATTTACTTTATAAACTGAATACAAGCCTCAGAGCCAGTTTATAAAGTCCAAGAATCTCTAACAACTTCAGGAATAGACTGTGGATGGAACAGTCAAATGTTTATTTACTTTGAGTTTGATATTTTCATTTCTGAATAATATTTTTGCTATGTACAATTGCAAAATCATGTCCCTATCATCCTCCCATCACCTTCACTGACTTTCCATGGGGTATCAGTGCAAGAAAAAATAACTATTCTGACTCAGAACACTCCTGTGATTTCCTGCATCCAGATCACTGGGAGACTTTGTTGACTCTTTGCAACTCTCTTTCCAGCACCACCTTACCCAGAGTTGAACATACATGCAGAAGGGATGATGGAGTGGTATGCAGAGATTTGGCTTGTCTGTGGTGGTGGTGGTGGCGGTGAATTTGTGGAAGGCTGTTGCTCATCTTGAGACAGAGTAGTATATGGCAATTGTCTGGAAGCAGAAGTAGAAAGCATCTACTCTTTGCTTAACTTTTCATTTCCATATATTTGCCATTTCATGTTAGATATGTTATGTGAGTGGCAACCTTGATCAATACCCCACATAGTGTTTTAGTGTTTGAATTCACAAGAATTCCAGAATTTACCAACTTAATGGCATGGAATAGGCTACCAATCATATTTTACATTTGATTTTACTTCTCACAAATCTACAGCTGAAACCAAAAATCAACAGTCATCAAAGCAGGAAAAGCTTAAAGGTAACAAATTTGCCCCTCCAGATACTACAACAGGAACACTAAAGCCATCTCTCTCCTTCTAGAAGGACAGAGTGTGTGTCCGCAGAATCCTTGTGTATAATTGCAGCCTGACAGCATCAAAACCCAGTAACACGCAGTGAGTTTGTCTGGAACTGAATGACAGTGGATGTTTAGACATCATTGTGAATGCTCAAGTCACAAGAAGTTAATTTGAATGCATTTGGCTCTGTGTGATTTAAGAACTGTTTTCAGACCAAATTACAACACCCATTGACTAAATGGAAGTGTCTTGATTTTCAGAGGGACTGAGCTTTCACAGCTGAGAGGAAAGGATGGTTCTGTGATTGGGGTGCTAGCCTGGGGCTTGGGAGATCTTGGTTCAGTTCTGTGTTCTGCCACACTTTCCTCTGTGATCTAGGACAAGTCACTTAGCCGTTTCTGTGCCTCTGTTCCCCTGTTTTAAAAGGGGGTAGCAGCTTTTATCTACTTCACAGGGTTGTTGTGAGAATAGACATATTTTAAAGACTGTGAGATGCACAGATACTTACAGTAATGCAGGTAATGTAAGTACCTCAAATAGATTTGACTTCAGTGGGTGCTCAGCACTTCCAAAGATCAAGTCACTTATTTAGGTGTCTAATGTTCATTAGAAAGTTTTGGTCATGATATCCAGGGGTGGAATCTTGGCCCCACTGAAGTCAGTGTCAAAAGTCCCATTGACTTTAAAGGGGCCAGGATTCCAATTCCAAGTCTGCAGGGGCTGCCTTAGGGATTAAATGACACAATACGGTTGCTTTTTTGTGGGAAATCTTGGCACACGTCCTTCAGCCTCTTTCTTATGAGCCTTACTTTAGAAGTTCCTAATGTTCAGAATGTCATGGGATCATAGGAGGAAGGGAATTTTACTTAGCATTGGAGTAGGCAGTGTATCTTTACATAGGCATACATGTCTGTAGTATACTAGGAGAATGTCCATGGGAATATTTGGAGAATGTATGTATTTCTTGAAACTATTCCATGTGTCACATAGGCAAACCTCAATTATCTCAAACATAAGTTAATTAAAATCTCTGTTATGCAAAAGTCAGATCTGTCCCTTTGTGGTTTAACTTCAGTATATAAGGTCGGACTGATCAGACTTGTTCATATAAATCTTTACATACTTCAGTGATTTATATGCTCAAGTTTTTATGTCTGCATTTGACCAGCATATCAGGACATGCACACTGCAGTCCTGAATCGCAGCTTCTTCTGCTGTGTCTTGGAAATCTTGCAGACACTAGAAACTCGCCAGTGAGTCTGAACTGTGTGCTTAAGATCAGGGGACTTAAAAACCTATTCGCTGGCTCTTCCAATTATCTGAAGTTTTATAGAGTCCCTCTAGACCTTTGGATAATTGGGGTTGTGCTGTATTGTTTTTTTTAAATTTTGATCCAGCTCTTTTTAGATGACAGCCTTGGTGCTTTGATTGCCTTTGTGTTTTCTTTTTGAGGTCTGCACCACTGAAATATTTACCCAGAACTTAGGAAGAGTTTACAGATTCTATAATTATAAATAATAATGAGGATTAGTAAATAAACATCTTTGTGATCATTTGAGAATGTGCACTGCAATCATTGTGCTTGGTTTTATTTTTCAGATATTTTTTACTTGAGTTGCCTTTTGTTGCTGACTACTTAAGAAGAGTACATCTGCTAAGTGGTTGCAATTAGGGGGAAAAAAAATCATTCTTCATAAACAAAAGAGGGAAGAGCAAATTATAACATATTTTCATATTCCTAAAAAAAACCCCAACCAACAAAAACAATGTTGTTATGAGTATCACAGTTAAAGACAAATTATCAGAAATGAAAATCCTCTCCTCCATATCATAAAATATTTTCTAGATCATCCCAGAACAATCTAATTAAAATTAAAAGAACACACCCAAGAAGTATTTTATTAATTGCTGTGTGTTTGGTGCTGTTACAGTAACAGAAGCGACTTTTTTTTTTTTTTTTTTTTTTTAAGCAGATAATTCCCTGAACATGATAAACTCTCTTTCTTCTTGCAGGCTTCAATTTTCAAGCAATTCATTACATTTGCTCTTTTCTTCCTCAATATTCAAAATGGCAGGAGGGAAAGAGGGAGGTGATGCAGCCACACGTGGGAAAGGGAAAAGCCATAGATTTAAATGCTAGGAACCAAATTGGGCTCTTAAGTCACAAGCCTGTATTTGAGGCAGAGCACAGGCCAGCAGGAGAAGACAGTGTCTTCCTAAATTTCTTATATGGCCCCATTACTGTAATATTTGAGCACCCCACAATTTTTAATGTAATTATTATCACAGCATCCTAGTGAGCATAGCAGCCTCTCATTTTGTAGATGGGTAATGAGATAAGAGGGAGTGTATGACTTTCCCATGGTCACAGAGGAAGGTGAAGTAGGAAATTGAACCTGACTCAAGTCCCAGGCTACCTGTGGACTGTCCTTTCTTACCATGTTTATAAGCATAAAGCATGCATTCCTCCTTGCAGCCAGTTAAGGAAAGGTGGGGCCATGCATAACCTTACCTTTTCCCTTCTCCAGCTCTCCATCACTTAGAGTGGTTTGATCTTCAGGGCAATGTAGGGAGTGCAGTTGTAGCCAGCCCCTACACAAAATGCAAGGGGCCAAGGCTCCTTGTACTGCCCCCCTTGCTCACAAGAGCCAGCTACAGTCTGGCCCCAAGTAATGTATAGTGACTCTCCATAACTGTGCTGAAAGATATCTAAGGCTATGCTCTATCACTTTGTTCATGCATTCATTAATAATAATAATAAAGTAAGCCACTAGATTAGTATTAGGGATTTTTTTTTTCTCCAAAATGACCCCAAAAAATCATTTGGTGTGGCAGTATTTCATGTTGTGTAAAAGGTATGATACAGCACAGTTATGAAAGATGAAAAGATTTCAGTTCATAAAACCAGTTGAGTGCACAGAAAGAAATCTTACAAGCCACTGAACATTTAGTATTAAAAAGATCCACCATTCTCCCAGCTGATGACGTCACAGCAAATCTCCCAAAACAGAACAAACCCTATGCAACCAAATGAAATCACAAAAAACCTACTGCAAAACTTACAGTATAATCTGTATTTGTTCCTACAAGACACAACAAATCATCACAAAATCCTGAGTTTAGAATGAAAAAAATCTGAGACAATAGGAAGAAATCTATTCTAAATAAATATGACACAAAGTGAGTCTTAAGAAGAGTAAGGGGGAAAATCATGAAAAATGATAAGAACAATTCTTGGTACTTTGCTCAAAATAGCTAGGGTTTTCAATTTTGGGGGTTCAGCTTTACAAGATTATTTTTTATCCCACTGGCGCTAATATTTAGAACCATAGGGGGCAATTCTTCTCTTGAAACATATATTTAGCTGCTACTGGCATTAATGTGATTTGTGTGTGTACATTTGAAGACAGAAATTGACTCATAGGAATTGAACAAGAAGAAAACCTTTCATTAAATGACAGAGATGGATATTAGTTCTACTTTAAGCAAATCACCACATATCCTTAACTGTGGCGTTGCCACCTGTCTAGTTCCCTTAACATTACTATGGAAGTGTCTCAAAAACTATATACAGTTAAGAGTGTCCAGAGCTTTGAACTTAGAGCAGGAGTAATATCCATCTGTTGCATATTTTAATTATTGAATTTAATTTCCAGCTTTGGCACAATGATTGTTTAGAAGACTGCTGTTGTTAATTATTATTATTATTTATTATTTGTATTAAAGTAATGCCCGTGGGGCTTCAATCAAGGTTCCACTGCGCTTAGGTGCTATACAAACAAGTAATAAGGATTCCTGCCTCAGGGAGCTCACAACTGAATTTTCCATTCATATTTTATGTGAAACATATTTTCTAACTTTTGCAAAAGAACTGTTTAAATATGCTCCTTTTTTCAAAAATATCCCAGATTGTCCATTTTTTTTGTTTCATCAGTTGAATAACAACAAAACCCCACACTTCTCTCACAAAGGTCTCTTTCTCAAAGCTCCTCAGACACAGGTCTCTGATGAACCCTTAACATGAAATATAAAAAGAGTCATTCCCTTTGTCCATCATAACTGAATTGATTCGGGCCAGGGAAAGCTGGCACAACTCCTTGGATCCACCAGTTATTTCCCTTTTTGATAATACACAGGACAATTGCCTCTGTAGCGCAGCTGCAAGGTTCAAGACTTTGAGGACTTTGACTCTAAATTCTCCCTGACCCCTTTCACCCTGTCTTGTCTCCTATTAGTAACAAGTGGCAATGGAAGAGCCAGTGTTTAACCTTACTTCCAGACATACAAACAAACAAACATATGGAGATTTCTATAATTTCTACATAAACATTTTCATCAAATATAGAAAAGCACTAACTGCACAGATCACCCAGGCACAAAAGTGTTTTTAACTATATCACTCCCACCATTTACAATCTTGCAATAAGCTTTCCTTATGCACACCAGTATCGAACCTGCTGCAGAACTATATACAATTCCATTTGTGAAAAGCCACATCCATCCTATATTAATAATAGAAACACATGAATATATAATATCAAAAACATTGGACCAGGTTATGTTCTGTTCTGAGATCTCCTTAGACATCAGTCAGCCCAAGGTTAAGTTACAGCTGGTTATTTCTTCTCTTCTCACAGTTTGTGTTGGTGAACTATTCAGGCTAGCTATTTTAATTCTAAAGGCTCAATTGTGGCTTTGCTGTGCTTCTCCAGGGGCAAACTAGGAAACACATTGTGACTCAGACAGTCACAATCCAGTCCTGATTTTCTGATTGCTCCATAGATGAAGTAATCTGTGGCCACCTGTATACTTGAAGTAGATCACTTCCTCCTCCTTGCTGGTTTAGCTGCACTGTTTGGTGGGGGGATGAGTAGCAGAGCTACCTATCTCTGCATCCTGTTAGGCCTCAGTTTGGAACGATAGAAGCAGGGGTGTGCAGTTTATCTCTCTGCTAATTCAAGTTTGTACCTCCTGGTACTGGCATATTCTGCACATAGCAGATAGGCAGGGCTCTAGCAGCACCGAAGAAACTGATCTCTGCCTCTGTTCATGAACTGGAGATTTCCTGAGGAAGTAAGAATGGGCACACTCCTTTCTCTTACTCTCTTGTGCAGGTGCATAGTGCAGCTCACAATTGAGCCCTACATTAACAAATATTCTTGTGTAGGGATTTACATTTCACATCTATTCTTATCACTAGGTTTTTAGTATCATAAACCACTCTTTCTTGGGATAATATCCGGTGGTGAAACTGTGGACTTGATTAAAACTTTTTAAAGACATCTGTATGGCCTATTGAGAATGCAAAGTTTTGTCTGTTTTAATTTAGCAAGGATTAGCCATCAATTATTTTAAATGAGGCGTTTCAATCAAGTAGTAATTAATTTTAGACTTGTTAGTAACATTAGCATGCCAGAATGTGTGCTTTAAAATGGGGTGGGAATATAAGACAGCAATTGTGCTGCATTTTTTATTGCATCATTTGCTAAATTTTTAATTAATTTCTTTTATCCCCTGTGCCATAATACCTACCAGACTGCACTCATGAGCTTCAGCTCTTCTATCTAAAGTGACAGCAGCAGCATCACTAGAAGGCAGCCAAGTTTTTAGCACCGGGAATCTCTGCTATGTGTTTTCTCTGTTTTCCTACACTTTTGCTGTTTCAGCAAGGGACCTTGCTCCTGTTAAAATATTTTTGAGTATCTTTTGCTGCATTTTAAACAATTTATTTTCAAGAAAATAAAAGAATCTACAATATTTAGGCTTTGCTTTGAAACTGTAGGAAATTTATAATTTGGAAGGTGGAATTTGACAGTTTTGACAGTTACTTTGAGATTTTGTATGAATGCAGTCCTTTTTTAACCTTCACACATAGGTAATTATTTCTCTTGATAGTGTACCATTCTTGTTCTATCATACTATAGTAATAATATAATTGTGTTTAATATTTAAAATTAATAAGATATTTCAACACACACACTCAAAAATCTGAAAGTCATTACACTTCCACAGTCTGGATTTCATTTTAGGATATAGTATTATATATAGATTTTATTAGATAATAAATTTATTAGATAATAGATTTTATTAGCATCTACGGTTATAACAAGTTATTGGGAGTCAGTTCCTGACTGTGTCATTGTCATGGCTAGATATGCTTCATGTAGGATACTCATTAATAATAATATCTATATAATGCTTTACAAAGTGTGTCAGTATTATTATTCCCATTTTACAGGTGGGGAAGCAGAGCGACTTGCCAAGGGTCAGAGCTAGGAATAGAACCCAAGTTTTTGAGGCCCAATCCACTGATCTCTCCACTAGACTATTGCTGTCTCTCACAGTTGCATGTACATTGTGAACTAACTTCAGAGTTGGTTGTTGTAGAGAGACGGGTACATGCTGAAGAGATGAAGACAGAGAGAGATGAGTGGTATTTCCAAGGGTTATTGTTGGGTAAGTGCTGCTGGTGATGGAAGATGAGGGCAGAAGAAAAGTAGGGAGGAGAGAGCAGAGACTGAATAGGATTGAGGGTAGACAGAGAGGTATATCGTGAGTAGGTGTGAGTGAGACCAGGTAGATAAAGGTTGTAGCAGGGAGGAAAAACAAGTGCTGATGCTACAGAGCTGCATGAAAGGTGACCTGATATATAAGTGTGAGGTAATCCAGTTGGGGGGTGAAGAAGGGGCCTGGAGCACCGAAGGGGCCTGGAGCACCAAATGCTCCTTTGCTCTTGTGGGAGCTGCCTTAGAGGAGTGGCGTGGTTGAGGAGGGTGGTTGATAACTGATGCCTATGAAACAAGCAGATCATTGGAATTAACCTCCAGTTCTCTAATAAAGTAGATGATTATAATGATACACAGAGGCTATAATTTGTGGACCAGAGAGACCATGGATCACATTGGGCCACAGTTTGGAACAGTAGAAGCAGAGGTGTGTTAAGTCTATCTCTTTGCCAGTTCAAAATTGTTCCTCTGTACTGACATAATCTTGAAAACACAGACTAGTCTAATATTAAATGAATGAGGCCCTAATTCAATAAAGTACTTAAGCACATGCTTAAATCCAATTTACTTCAATGTGATTTAAGCATGTATGCAAGTGTATTGTTGAAAAGGAATGGACTCAATCATGTATTTAAATATGCCTCAGTCTGGGTTTCCTCACGTCAGTTGGGGGATTAAATAAGGCACAATCAGATAGACCTTATTGTTGGGTATGAAGTTATTCTGCTGCTATCTAAGTTATTTAGTTATACTGTAAATTTTCTGGTACGGGAATCTTTTTTTGTTATGTGTGTGTAAATGGGACCCCAGCCCTGAATTGGGCATTTAGGCATTACCCAAGTCCAAAAAATAAATAATAGAAAAAAATGTATTTGGTCCATTGTGGCTTAGTACTCTTAATTATAGCCTTTTAGATTATCCTAAAAATATTCTCTCTATCCTTAATGTTTACATCCTTCAAGTATTTGTATACATTTAACATAATGCCCATATATTTCTTTGCTTAGCCATGTGTAGTTCTGACATTATAAATCAGTCCTTCCTTCCCTTTAATCAATTTATATGATGTTCTTCCTGGTATTTCATTGACCAGAATTGCATGCATATTTCTAAGGGCAATAATGCTAGATGCATGTAAGTCGTAGGATATTTAGAGGCATCCATGATGGTGGTGCATCTGCACATGCTACTTTTTTCTCCCACTATTTCCTTTGCCTCAGTCCTTTGATGTGAATCCACTTCACGTCATCTTATGTGTCACCCTTTTTCATGTCCCTGCAGTATCCCAATGAACACCTCTTGTTGTCCTGCTATTCTTTATTTCTTTGTGTAGGCAGTGCAGCTTTTTGTTTATATTTTTAAAATACGAACACTGTGTTCTATGTTTGTTAGAGAAGACAAGATCAAAGACTTACATCTTGCATTCGGAGCTGAAGGTGGGGAGGTATGGAATGGTTCTTCTCTCTTTTAGGGGTTTGTTGCACAGATAAACTTTACCCTTATGATATAAAGTTCCATGTGCTTGAGGAGTTGGATTGTCAGCCACATTCTTTATCTCACTGCTTTAGGCAACTTTAAAAATATCCTGTGCCAGGAAACTTTGAACTTGCCTTAATATTTTATGGGAAGACTATGCCTAGAGCAGAGGACAGGTCTGATGCTCTTGCAATAGCCTGCATTGCTGAGGGGACATGCTACAGCATTCTGTGCTAGATCAGCTGCATAAGGGCTGATGGCTTCATGCATTGCTGTAGTCCTGCTGGGAATGTGATGTAGACGTGGGTCAGGGCATTGTGTACCAGGATGGCACAAATCTCCTAGACAACTGAAGAGGGTAAAAAAGTGTTACTTCTGGAGGCTGCTATGGGAGGGCTTAGTGTCAGTGAGGAGTCCAGGACCCCAACTCAACTGCAGATTGAATAGAGCACTTGTAGGGGGTGCCTTTAACCAAAGGAGACTGCATCACACTCTAGAAATTTGAATTATTTAAAAAAACAAAAACAAAAACAAAACCCATTGTGAAGCACCATATGAAATGCTTTGCCCAAGTCTTATTACATCTCTGATCATGAACAGATGCTATCTGGGGAAGTGACCTCACTTGTAGATGATGGTTGCTTGAGGCAATTGTGCTGAGAGGGTAAGCAACAAAATCAACTCCTAATGGCCTCTGAGACTATCCCATCCTTCTGAAAAGGAAACCTAGAAGGCTACTGCACAAAGAACCCCCCAATTTGAAATGTGTTTCTAACGAAAGACACTATAACAGACACAGCAGAGAGCCCTCTTCATTGTCATCGCACAGCAAGAAAATATAGTGCCCAGACTCTGAGCAGAGAGATTAAAATGAGCCATCATAACCTGCAATGAAATCAGATTTTAAGGAATTAATATCAGAATTTAAGGGAGTGAGAGCAAATATTAGTACCAAAATACCGTCCATAGAGAAAGAACCACCAATTTGAGTTGGAGTTGAGAATGGGTTAGGAGAAAATGCAAACAGGTGCTGATCTGCAGAGAAGAATTAAAGTAATGAAAAATATAGCAAAAGCAGTACATTAAAATGATATTGAAAGTAAGCAAAGGGGGAACAATATACACAGAAAGAGAGAGAGAGAGAGAGAGAGAACCTGAGAACTCAGAGACTAGCTTTGCTCAGCAGCTATTAAAAAAAGTACCAAATCTACAAAATGAAATTCTAATGACTTCAGCATGCAGAGAACCTCTACCTTCCTGAAAGTGCTGGTTGCAGACCAAAAGACTTTATAATAAGGCTTCACTGTTTCCATGAAAAAAAGCTAATATATGAAAGGCCAGGGAATTGAGTGAGATTCATTTGTATTTTACTCCCTTGAAAAATTATCAAGGGATCTCTCCATTGACCTTAAGAATGAGACTGGAGGAAATAACATAGATCCTGAGAGGAGCAGAGATCCGCTGCTGTTACATTTTCCCTTTCAGACTGTCTTTTATATCTCACAGGCAATCTCACAATATCAGAGACTTGAAATAAGGCAATAATAAGATTCTAAAAATATTGGGTCTGGATGCATGGAATAAAAGAAACCAAAGGGGATATCTACAGGAGAGTTCAGAAGAAGGATAGTAACCAGCAGTTTGGGCTTGGACTTTAGGGAAGAGCTGTTTTGCACCGTGTAAAAGTTTTTCAGAAAAAGATATGGATATGCTACTGTGAATTATCCTAATAAAGTAATTTGTGTTGGTAATCCTCAATATCGTCCTTTCAGCACCATATGGGTCCCCATATTTTTGGGTCCCTGATTCTGCATTCAGATGCATGTGAGCAGAATACTGTGGCCCTGCAGAACTCCATTGACTCATTATTGTTTAGTTCTAGGACAGTGGTTCCCAACATTTTTGAGTGAAAACCCCACCAGTTAACAGTAGATAAAACATGCACCCCACCCCCAGACTCCGACCACCCCCTCACCAGCCATAAACACATATAACTACTAATAATAACACTAAATTATATAAATAATAATAATAAATTACTCTTATTTGAGTAAGAAGCTAAGCCTTCCCTGGCACAGCTGCCACTACACGCCCCATGTGGCCCTGCCTCTTCCCATCCCTCATGGATTGAAGATAACAGAGGTGGGCCCTGGCGGGCCTGGTGGGCCTCAGGCCCCCACCGACACAGTGCTGCTCCTGTCCAGTCAGGGCTGGCTGCGGGGGGGGGCTGCTCCTCTGCTCTGGCTGGCACTGAGTTTGGGGGGGCTGCACCCGGCGCGGAGCTCAGAAGGCTAAATGATCTCAATATCACTGACGCCTGAGGGACCCCTTGTAATCTTTGGGTCCCGCACCCCAGATTGGGAACCGTTGTTCTAGGACATGCAGGATAGTAGAAAAGTTTCCACATAGAAAAACTAAAAATCCATCATAGGGACACAATATTTGTATTTGTAAATTCTATGTGGAAAATTAACCAGCAATATTATGTTTTGTGTTAATTTAATCTGTTTGCAAACTGAATTCCAATCTTCTTTGGAGCAATCTGAATAGATAGACCATATTCTGCTGTCAGTAAAATGTGTAAACAGAAGCAGAATTTGACCCCAAGATCCTGATTCCATTTAACTGAAAATTTTAAAGAACCCTGTAAGTGACTAAGTTGTAACAATGAAACATGTTGGTACAGTACATTTTTAAATGAACAAAGGCAGATGAGTTGATGTTATTGATATTGCAGTGTAAGGAGTGAGGGTGGACCCCTGTGCCTGAATAGAATCCCAGTAAAGTCAATTGGATTCTGAAAGGCTACAGGATTGCAACTGTGTACATCACATTGCATCCCTACACTTAATTTGTAAAATGTTTAATAGGAATATTTTGGGTTCATTTCCAGTGTTTGCAATTAAATATGTCAGAGTGCTGTTAAAATAAATAAACAAACAAACAAAAATAATAAAAGCAAGAGTCTATCATTATTTTCACCTAGTGAAAGATATTAAAATTCTACTATCAGATTTATTTTTGTCACAACACATTCCTCTCAAACATGAAAAAAGCATATTATTTGATGGCCACAACAGAGAAATGAACGGAATAACACTTATGATGATAACCCATTCCAATTCTTTAAAAACAACTGTGTTATTACAAGTGCCTCACTAGTAGAGCTACACCAAATTTTTTAACCAAAACTTTTTTTTTCACTAAAAATGACATTTGAGTTGACCAAAATATTTTGTGACTTCATGTCAATTTTGGCTAATTGTTCTGGTTAAAATAAAATCCAGTAATGTTGAAATACTAATTCTGATATGTCCAAAATGAAAAGTTTCATGTTTCATTTTTTATTTGGGGAGGAGGTTAAATTTAGATGGGGACCTAGGCACCATTAAAAAACAGAAATTATGCCATTCCGTACTCCTTCTCCAATGAATATTTAAGTCCCTTGTGACTTTAGCCTGCCCTCCCACTCCCATTTGGAACTTTGTGTTTTGGATATGTGAAAATTATCGCATCTCACCTTTAAGAGTGTGGTGGAGGGGATTTGTCTGGCTGGCCAAATGAAGGGAACCAGTGTCTAATGGCTTGGGGATGGGGAGAGAAGTCAAACTGCTTCAAATGGGGACAAGGGGTGACATTGACTAATCCCCTGGCATCTGGATGGGTGGAAGAGTTTAAAAGAGGCAGCCCATATGGTGAAGCCCCCTTTCACATGGAGCAGGCTGAGATAGCACCCACCCTCCCTCACCTTAGGTGGTAAAATACCAGGTTTGGTCAAAATCTATTGTGGGCATTGCATTAACCACCCCTTTTTTATGGGGGCTAGGAAGGAATTTTTCTCTTACCAGATTGGCCTCAGTGGAGTTGGGGTTTTTTTACCTTCCCCACGGTGGTTCAGGTAGGGCTTTGTCCATACGTGGCATGAAGGGAGATAAGCTATATATAGCAACTCCTTATATAAGTGTGGGGCAGCTTTCCAGTTCAGGTACTCCATAGGAAAGTCAGACAGTGACCCGATAGCTTGGGTTAAAGGAACAGAACAGGGGGAGGGGGTTGGGGGGCTCCTCTGATTAGTACAGGAAGGAGCCAAACCCCCTTTCTTATATCCCACCTATGACGGAGGTGGATGGTAAGGTCCCAGTAATAGGAATGGATCTGGATAGAAAAAGACTGGGGGCTGGCAGAAGCCCCCAGGAAGTTATTTAATGAACACGGGGTTACCTGCACTTTTTATCTGCTGGGTAGTCCTAGACATCTAATAATAAAGTTGCAGCCTGATTAAAGCCATATCATATGGCTCCTGTTCTTCTTTTTATTTAGCTGGACAATAAACCGCTGACATTTTTTATTCTTTTTGTTTTTACCAAACAATTAGCCAAAATCAAATCACATTTTTGGAAATTCAAACCTGGTTCACACACATCCTAGAGTAGTTCCCTGACCACTGGGCTAGTGGGGACCAGGGACTTACTGCTTCTCAGTTTTATGAATGGTACCTAAGTGCCCAGATGAATCCAGCCGTTTGTTTCTAAATCGTCTTCATTTGTATTTTTGTAAAAACAGACAATATCAATACACAATTTTTTTTCAATTTTTTGGAACTGCCATAAAAACCAAAAAATCAGGTCAACTCTAGTCACTAGTAAAGATTTAAATAATAAAACAAGATCTCAGTCTTGCATTTACACAAGGGCTGAACTTTGTTGTCATGAATAGTCCATTGCAATCAATGCTGCTACTTATGGCAAGGTATGTCTACATGTGTGGTAATGTATAGAGTACAGACACTGCACACCCAGGTAGCGCTGGTAAAAACAGCGGTGTAGATGGCGAGGTACTGCTTATACGAGTAGAGTAGAGACATGCTGAATCCTAGGGTATATACTCTACGTGGCCCTCGGTACACCCAAGCAGATCTTTCCCCTGCCGTACTGCCATTTTTAGCAATATAATGTTCCACTGCCTCCCCATTGCTGGAGCCTTTCCCTGCTGTCTTCCACCTGCCAGAGCCTTTCACTGACATATGTAGCTATACACTGAGTGTGGACACAGCCTGCCATTTGCTGTGGCATGTAGCTACATGGACTCTACACACTGCCGCGAGTGTAAACAAGGCTGTAGTAAAGATAAGCCCATATGTATGTGTTTGCAGGATCTGGAGAACACAGCTGTACTTTGGGGTTAAAAATTAAATTGTCTTAAAGCTTCTCTGTAATCAAATAAGAAATTTCTTCTTATTGCTCAATAACATCATTGCAATCAGTAGAATGTGTAGCCATTCACTCTGTGGAACCTTTCAACATGTACATAAAGATATGCATGTGTTTAAGTGTTTTTTTGGATTGAGGCCTATGTCTGAATGTAAAGAATGAACACAATACATGTGCTTTGTGAAGCAGGTATCTGCTCAAACATCAGAAAAGTGTTTGAAACATATTCAGGCAAGCAATAATGAAAACAGTTGGCTCAACTCAATGCTGAGTGAAGCCAGGAGCTGCAAATAAGGTATGTTCTGGGATTCCTTGAAAATCAAAGGACAATCACTAAATGTACATGGGTATTGAGGTATTTTGCAGAGGTCTTTCAATCTCTGAAAATAATCAATGACATGTTTGTTGCTCATGTATTGATATTTTCATGGTGTTAAGAAGTTCTGTACACCTCAACAAGTTGATTATCAAGGCTTTTGTTCTCAATACCATACCTGAGTCATCAGTTTTATAGGACAGGGTTTAAAGTGCTATGGAGCAGTAGACTTCCCCCTTCCCCCCACCCCCTTTTCATGTACTGTGGGCTAATATATTCAGGTTAAAATGACTTATAAAAGTGGCATCAGCAGCAAAGGCCTGAATATTGTTTGGTCAAGTCATAGGACACACAGTATAGCACAATACTTTGTTACAATACAGCAAATAAAAATCTGTAGTAAGGGCACAATTTCTAATTTAGTGATAAGGGGATTTCAACAACTTCTGTACCATTTTGAATATCTGGCACGTACCTACCTACTCACAATCCAGAACTTGGACCTAATGTAGTATATAAATGATAATTCGTCTCACCCCGTTTCCCCTACTCCTTATTTGCTGATCATAAATTAGGAGCAGCCACATTTCCTGTGGTGCAACCAAACTCTGGTGATTTTTCTGTAAAAGGAAGTCATTAAAGTAAAAGGCTTACATATCACAGCATAACTCCCCATGGTCTCTTAGTTACATATTTTGAGCCCAATTTTCAAATTTGGATACCTAATTTAAAGGGTTCAGTTCCACACTGCATTGCTTTCAGCCCACGTTTTTTAAAGGTATTTAGCATTGCAATGCCTAAGTGTCATTTTTTCAAAAGGGAGTTAGGCACTTAGGAGCTTAATTGGAGACTGTCAATGGGATTTTGGTTCCTAAGTGCCTAATTTCCTTTTTTTAAAATGAGACTTAGTCTCGTAAATCAGTTAGGCATGGTGGCACCAAGCAGAGCAGCACCTAATCACCCTAAAAATCTGGGCCTACATGAGCACTTTGGTCCCCAAATACTTGTTTTAGGTGCTTAAAATCCATTTGAAGGCTTAAAGGCAAAAGTGGGCTATCCTGCAAAAGTGCTCTAACTTTTTGAAAACTGAGTTTTCTCTTTAATGTCAGACAGGAATGTGTGGTCCACAAATGTATAGTATACAAAAGCTACAATAGGACAAATGCTGTTTGGGAGCGAAAAATCAAGCTTCTGATGAAAAATGGGATGACATTTTTGCGACCTTTCTGTGTTCCCTCCTCCCCAGCTCTTGATAAAACAATGCTAATGTCTCCTCTTAAACTGACTTATTGGACTGTGTAGGCAGAGGCTGTCTCCTATGCATATTTCCTTTATAGTAATCGTGATTTTTGAAAGAGTTTCTGTAGATGGTTCACAAGGATGAGCCACAGAGCCAATCAAGAAGGAAGTGGACACTAGAAAAAAATTGGAGTGGCAAAAAAAAATCAGTGCGTGATATTCCGTGCTGGATATCTACAAAGCTAACCCAGTGGGAAAGATGCTATGGTGACTTTAATCCACCTATGCTTATTCATGATCTTCAGCTATTTTGCAAACCCTGGTGTAATTTAGACAGCCCAGGCAACGTGTGTAATTCATGGTATCCTTTCCCTGGCCAACCTATGGATTGCAATGCTTCCCAGAACCCCACAATACTATGTGCTAAGCCCCCTGACATCCCTCTCCACTCCCCCTGCCCTGTCACCAGTACCTTTCCTATGACCGGATATGTGAGATGGTTCTTGGAAGGCAACAGTGCCTGCATTGGTGGAATATCCCCCCTGCCAGATCCAAGATTTTAGTCTTTTCTTTTCTTTTCTTTTCTTTTCTTTATTTGATCCTGTAGCCCTTTTATTTAGTGGAAAGGGATCATAGTTGAGATGAGGATCTCACTTAATATTTTTTGAATGAGGCTTTCATAAAAATAGGTCATGGGGTTGCTATTTTAATGGAAAATTTACAGTGAGCAGGTAAGTAACCTATAAATGAATGTGGGGGGTTAGCAACTGCTTACAGAACATGGCTGAAGGGTGGCTCACTAAAATCTAAACTACAGCAGTACTAATGGTCTTGTGATCATATATAGTTTATTGTAACTGTCAAATGAATGTGGTTAATATAAAATACAAATATCAACACAAAGTATTATTATAAGAAACATCATAAATGAAGCTTAATAGGCCTGGGATTATTAACTGACATACTTAATCACATGCTTAAATGTATGTATGTGTGTCATTATGGGAAGGATTGGGACCTTAATTAGTACTCCATTGAAATTACAATGAGATATCATATCATATCTGCTAGCAGAACAGCACTGATGCCTTTTTCCAACTGTACCTGCACTGTGATGTAACGGTGAGTGCATTAAATGCCACATCTACAAATAGTGTAAATTGTGGCTAAAATATTTCATGCAAGTAAGGTCAAAATGAAACCAGATTAATACCAAACAGAATTGATTTTAATCTTCTGACCATTAAATACAACCTAGTTACTGTAAATGTTAAAATAAGCTTTGTCATCACTAAAATGTCAACTGCATGAAAACCATGGGTGTCTTACTCTCAACTTTCATTTGCAGCAGTGAACTTTTACTTCTAATGAGGCATTTCGAAGAAAGAAAAAATAAAGGATGGATATCTAGACAAGTAATCTGATAACCCTAGATTACAAGGAACTAGGGAGAAATATTTAATTAGCTTTCAACTTTGGCAAACTCATTTTTAAAGATTTCCATTTTTAGATGTGTTTAGATATTAACTGTTTAGTTCCATATTAGTATTGAATATTAAACTGATTTAGAAGCTGTGAATCCCTTAAACCAGCAATTACTGCTATTTTGAAAGGAAATTATGTCAAAATGGCACCTACTAACTGAGGTGATGTGCTCGTCGCATATATTTGGTCATATCTTGTTCTATTAGCGGTAAATATAAAGTTAAGCTATTATCTTTAGCTACATAGTGAAGAGCATGAGGAACACTCTCCCCTGCCAATCATGACCAAAATTTTTGACTAAAAGCTAGGTACGAACCCAATATGTTACACTTGTACAGCTCTACTGAAGGCAATGAGATTGCATGAGTTTAACTGAGAGCGTAGGCTGTCCTGCAGAACCTTAATTATTGGTGATACACGAGAAGGAAGGGACTAGTTTGAGTTGCAGATTTCAGGTTGAGTTTACAGGGCTGGCAGTTAGGGAAGTGGTGGATTCTGCTTCTCTTGAAGTCTTCACATGAAGGCTGGAGGTCTTTCTGGTACATATGCTTTAGTCAAATACAAGTTGTTGCGTTCCATAGAAGGGAATATGAATGATATTATATGGCTTGTTTTACATAGGATATCATACTAACTGATCTAATGGTACCTTAGGTCCATATAATCTATGAATATGCCAATGAATCATCAATCTTCAGAATACAACCGGACTTTGTAATTACCCCAAGAAGTCTGACTTAAATCAGGCAAGGGTAGGCAGGATAAAACTATAAGAATAACTTCCAATAATAATGTAAGAAGATGATATCTCACACTGTATAGGATATCATTACCAAATTTTGCTTTGCCAAAAATCTGCCTTTGATCTTTGTAGACATAAGACAAAAGCACAGTACTTTAGCTAACCTTTTTACCAGAAACCAGACTTCACATTAAATTAGTTTTTCCTACCTCCAGTGAACAGATGTTCAATAATCTACTATGTGGTTATGATGGGGGCACTAAAGAAAATGTTGTCTTTTTTCTCACATTACTCATTTATCTATTGAATTCTTTGACAAAACAAAAGAAATGTAACTAAACATTTTATTTTTAATTAAAATAGATTGTACCATTCAGAAAACCTTCATGCTCTTTTTATGTTTAGGGAAAATAGCAAACATATGATTCTGTTATATTTGTCACAGATCAATATAAGGGTATTTTTTGTTGCCTACTCAACTACAAAAATATACTAACGTGGTTTGCAATTCTCACAAATTCTAAAGCAATCTAGATAGCACTCATGATATAAGGAAACAAAAACCAGTATATATTAAAAATTCTTCCCCAATTACTGAAAGCAAATCTGTTCTGTCTTCTTCTTTTCTCCCATCTTTGCCTGAAACTTGGAACCAGCATGCTCAGACAACAATAGACTCCATGGCCTTATGCTAAATATGATTGTCCCACAAAGTGGATTCTTTAGCAATTTAGGCATCTTAACAGTTAGTTTAGCAATTCCAAAGGTTAGTTTTGGTACTATATTAGTACAAAGTACTATTTCAAGTTAGCAATGCCCACACATATAGGTTGGAAAAATGACAAATTACTTTCTTTTTTTAACTTTTTTTTAATGTGGAGATTCTGTAGAGTTTCACACATGGCAGCAATATTTTGACAGTGTCTCCCAATAGAAAAAATGTTTTATCTTTTATGAAAGTTTTCCTAAGATTAAAGAAAGTAGAAGTGTCTGGAATAATAATAATAATAGCAAGGGGAACCCTAAGGAATCATCTGGACTGAGAGAACTTTTCCAAGTCTCAAAGCAGATTCTATCCTGTAAAAAGTGGCAAAAATAGCATTTGGAAGTTTTTATTTTCTTTAAAATTGATTAATCATATTTCACCAATGTAGTCTCAATGGAATGAACACTCACACATAAATAGAAATCTCATCAACATCTTACTACATTTCAGAATTCTTACTTTCAATCTACAGTTACCTAGTGTATTGCTGAGTCTCAGCTAGAGTTATTGTGTGCTGTCTGCCATCTTATAGTACATTCATCATACCCCTAAAAATTATGTCATTCCTCTAGACAGGCATTTGAAGAGACTTTCTGTTTAGAAAGTTCTGCATGTTCAAAATCCTTATTGTTACATCCAATGTGTCAGTTGATGAAAATACACATTTAAATTTTGGCTACATATCTGCAGGTATTTGTTGGCCAATAGGTAGTCAGCTTTTCAGTAATATGGTGGTTCTGACATATGCAGAAATGTAGAGGTTTTATTATTGTTGGTTTAATTTCATTTTTGAAATACATGTTTAGTGCTTGTGAAAAGGGAAAGGTTTACAACACTAGAAACCAAACTTGTCTATTGAGAACTGAAAAACAAAATTGGATAATGTCCTGAAATCACCAAGATGAAACTCAGTAAAGACAAATGCAAAGGGCACTTAGGAAGGAAAAATCAAATCCATAAATACAAAATGGGGAGTAGCTGGCTAGGCAGTACTATAGAAAAGGATCTTAGAGTTGTGGTAGATGACAACTTGAATATGAAGCAACAATGTGATGCACTTGAGAAAAAGGCTAATATAATTCATGATTTATTAACAGGAATGTTGTATTTAAGACATAGGAGGTAATTTTCGTGCTCTGCTTGGCACTGGTGAGGCCAAGTATTATGTCCAGTTTTGGGTGCAACACTTAATGAAAGATGTGGACAAACTGGAGAAGGTATAGTGGAGATCACAAAAATAATAAAAGGTTCAGAAAACTTGACTTATGAGGAAAGGTTAACAATGGGCATGTTAAGTCTTAAGGAAAAAAGACCCAATAACACGAAGGAACCTGATAAGTCTTCAAATATGTTAACAGCTGTTATAAAGAGGGCCGTGCTCAAATGGTCTCATTATCCACTGAATGCATGAAAATAAGTAATAGGCTTAATCTATAGGAAGGGAGATTTAAGTTAAATATTAGGGGAAAAAATTCTAAGTATAAGGATTGTTATCAAGGGAAGTTATGAAATCCTCATCACTGGAGGTTCGTAAGAACAGGTTAAACAAAAACCTGTCAGAATGGTCTGGGTATACTTGGTCCTGCCTCAGCACAGGGGTATGGAATAAATGACCACCTGAGGAACCTTCTAGTCTTACATTTCTAAAATTCTATGATTTACAGGTATTGCAGAAACAAGGTCAAGATTCGTCCACAGAACATTAGAAATGTTCTTGAAATGGAGGGGCCACCAATAGGAGTAATGCAGCAGTTATTTCCATGACCATTCAATCCTTTGACCAACAACTGTGGCCAGCTGATATCAGCTGTAATTGATTTTCATGAGGTTATCATTTGTCCTGTAGGAACTCATCTGAAACACCAACTCCTGCCCCATAAGTGACTAAGCAGCTTTTAGATGTTAAGATTTTCTCAGTGCTGACCTGAAGTTAATTGAAACAGATGTCAAAGAGGTGATAGATTCTATATCCCATTATCATTCACATGAGCCATCCAATTCTACCATTACATGCTAAACTTGAAAAAAAAAATTGAAACCAGATGGTTTATTATTTGCAAATAGAATATATAAATAATTAGCAGATAATAATCCAGCACTCACTGGAAAGAGCTGTGGGTTAACATTAATGTCCGTATATAGAGATTGTTTCTTTTGTTTCAGTTTAGAAGAGGGTAAGGATAGATACATCATGAGAAGCAAATCCACAAAAATGCTTCATATTCTTGTTTGAGTCTTACTCAGTTACTTGAAAGTATCCAAATTAAACAGCAGTCATTGACATTATATACTGTTAGGGATATTTTGGTTTCCTGGGAGACATCCCAATAAAGTGGGTTTCTTGCTTATGTGTATCCTGACTAATTGGAGTGTACGGTATTTACTAATATGCAATGTAACAGCCTAGGCAGAACAATCGTTTGACATATGAGTCAGACTCATCATTGTCTATAGTTGTCTTTTCCTTTTTCTTACTTTCTTCCATTTCACTATGTATGATGACGCAGAAACTCGGGGTACCTCTACACTAGAAACTCGATAAGACCGCTGTCATGTAGATACTACAGTGACAGAAGGGGTTCTTACATTGAAATAAGTGCACCCCGCTCAGAGGTGGTAGCTAGGTCGACAAAAGAATTCTTCTGTCAACCTGGTGGTGTCTACACCAACACTTAGGTTGGCTTAACTATGTTTCACAGAGCATGAAATTTTTCACAGCCCTGAATGATGTAGTTAGGTCAGCCTAATTTTGTAGTGTAGACCAGGCCTCAGTAAAGAAAAGGGCACCCCTATTTTCCTCCCTCACTCTGAGTTGCTCTCATAGTCTCAGACTTCTTTGCAGCTGGAAAGGGGATTATTTAGTTCATAATTAGATGGGAACGGGTAGTTGCATGGCATGGGCAACTTTGTTTTCTACATGTCCAGTCAGCACATTTTGCCTGTCATTTTATGGAATACTAAGGGGAAATGGGCCCTTATTCTACTCATTTTCTGTGATTGGCAACAATTATTGGCATCATTCTATTTAGCAACAGCTGTTGTTGTTTTGTTAGAAAATACTCCAGTGGTATTTGATGTATAGGGAGCCAAGGCAGCAGCAGCAGCAGCACCATCGCTCTGAGCTTTGGTGGATGTTGCAGAATTTGCAAATCTTTTAAAAATACTTTCTTTCTATATTCAAACTTTAAAAGAAACTTTTAAAAAGAAACATGGAGGGCTGGGTGAGGAAGGGAATTAACCAGTGGGGCCTTATGTAAAATGAATTGGTTGTCTTAATCAATTTTCCAGTGGAAATGTGGAGATGTTACCAAACTTTTTTTTAAAAAAATCCACTGCTACAATTGGCACTAACTGGCATCCTTGTAAGGTGGCCTGGGGCCAGGTCTATACTTACCTTGAAATTCAGCAACAGTCGACAGGAGATACGCAAGCTATGTAGAGTAGCTGTTGTAACTCCCATCAACTTCGTAACTCCTCTTCTACGCGGTGTCTTCACTGTGCTGCGGTGACAGGAAATGCGTTCCCGTTGACACAGTGCTACGCCACTTGAGGGGGTGGTTTTAATGCTTCAATTTCCAGATCGATCAAGCGGGTCTTCACTGACTGCTCAATCGATCCGGATAGATCGATCTGACTGCGGTGAATTTGCCACTGTTAATGAAGACATACCTTCAGTCAGGAGTTTGACTTTTATGAGGTTATGGAGAATTAACTACCCTCTGACTTGATAGGATGATCATTCCAGAACAGGGCAGAAGACAGTTACTGTGCCTGGTGAATATTTACTATGGACAAATTGAGGCATTCATTCTTTAGTGCTGTCAATTGCTTTGTCACCTGTAAGGGTATCTGTAGCAACAAATAATGTTCGTATTACTTTTAATGCCATCACATTTCTCTTGTATAACTGTAAATTTTTCATTAGTCTAAGACTTGGGGAAAATTGTTTCATATCCACTCTTACTGGCATGAGTGCAAGGCTCAAGGCATGCAAGGATTCATAGTTTTATTACAAAGATGTTACCTATTAAAGGACTATATTTAGTCCATTTTTGCCAAATATACTTAGAAGACTTAGGAGTGAGTATCCTAAATCCTTAATTGAACCTCTAGATAAATGTGGCCTGATTTTTAGGAGTGGTGAGCACCCAATAATCCATGCGAACTACAAGGGCTCAGTACTTATGAAAATTTTAGAAACTCAGGTGTGAGACTTTGGAGGATCTCTGCACTAGCTGTGGTTACTATTTTCACTCATTTTTTTGTTATTTGAGGCTATGTTTGGTTCTAGACAAGTAGCTTGCAATAGTAGGTTGGAGAGATGAAACTTCAGTGAGAAATATGAAATGTCAATTTGAGACAAAGTACAATTTGAAGGATGTGTTATGCATCTTGAGAAGCAGTGATATTTAATCCACATCTCTCATGTGTTATTAGAATAATTATTGTTTTATCATTTCTACAGAACCCAAAGAGTGGTATGCACTTTCTAGACAAATAAAATGTGCTCCAAGTTCTGAAGAAATATAGTTCAGGGGAGATATGCATGACCTGTTCCACAACTCTGGTTAGTGTGCCTATAATGGTAAGGCCTTTTTCCACTGAGAGCAGTGGAAGAACTCCCAATGGGTTGCCAACCCTCCAGGACTGGAGTTTCCAAATGAAAGATTAATCTTGAATTAAAGATTATGTCATGTGATGAAACCTCCAGGAATATGTGTCCAACCAAAATTGGGAACCCTAACTCCCATTCATTTAAATGGGGGCAGCATTAAATCCATAGAAATCTTTGATAGAGGTGGTACATGAATGTATACACTATACTATAGCAGTATGTAGAAAGATTTTAAAGAGTAATATTATTTGTATTATGTTAGTTCCCAGAGGTCCTAATCAAGATACAGGACTCATTGTGCTAGGCGATGTCAAAACTCATGGGAAAATACTGTCTAGGGGATCTTAGAATTTAATTAAAACAATATACAATAAATGTGAGTAGAAAACAACAAGATGAGGGTAACAGGAATTAGTGACCATCCAACTGAAATGCTCTGCTGTACATTGACATCTTTTGTTTTGCTGTTGTGTATGTCAGTAACTTGGGAAGGTCTTGTAAGTGGAGCTAAGTGGGTAAAAAAGTGTTTATGTCATAAGAAGTATGATAATGAAAGGAGAGAAAAAATCACTATGACAGTCAGACATACAGAAGTGGCTGGCTGTTCTTATGCATTACAGCCAAGGACAAAAATTATGGTGTAGTCCAGTCAAATGTTTCACCCTGCCAACAACCATGAAAAACACTAGCATTTAAACAGCTAGTTTCATTCATTTTCAGAGATGGCCATCTCATTCCTTTTGGTGTGTTAAAGTAGATTGATGGTAAACCAACAAAAATTCCTCATGTGACTCCTGAAAAGGAGGAATAATTTCTAACTGTTCATGTTAGACTGGAAAGTTTCTGCTTAAAAAAAAAAAAAAGGGGGGGGGGGGAGGCTTCTCTGGTGTTAGTGCAATATTAGCAGTAGAAATCTTAGAAATAGCCGGGAGATCCTTGGCAACAAATGTGTTAATTTTCTTTGTCTGCTGCTATACATAGTACAGGTATTTTTTTTAAATGCTAATTTGAACTGGCTGCATCATTCTGCCCATGTTTAGCCTTTCTGAACAGCCACAGGGTTCACGCTGTTTGCAATCTGTAAATGACCCTGATTTGTTGTTACCTTATTTACTAATGAACCATCAGTCTTCTTATAACTGTTTGAATATCAGCTGAATGACCAGTTTTCTAGCAGTTAACTGCAAGATGATCAATATGTTTAGCATATTAAGTGCCAACAAAGAAAGACCAGATAAATTAGAATTGTTCTGCAAATGGTTAACTAGATCTGTTAAACACTAAAGAAAAAAAATTCTCACAGGTGAAATACCACATTTTCTTTTTTAATGTAAAATAATAGGATTAGTGCTGTAGTGAAGAGCTGCATATTCTTCAGAACAAGAAACTCTATTTCAGTGTTACTCTTAAAAGTACTGTATAACAAGCCCTTAAGCTGGAAAATACTAAAAAGCACAGTTTTTTTCTGTGATGATTGTCACAACCTCATGAGTTCACAAAAGGAACATTCTGAATGTAGTCTGCGGGAGGAGTTTCTACCTTTTGAGAATTAAAAAATAAAGGAGCTTACTGGACTCCTGAGATAAAATTATGTATAGAATTACTTGAATGTGCTTTGCCTACATTTCCTTGGGAATGCCTGTGATAGTACTGTCACAATCCAGGACAGTAATTTTATCTTTGATATTTCAATAGTAGATTCCTCCTGAATTCTGGGTTAGATTCATATGTATCACTGCCAGAAAAGGTTCTTCTAACACCCTCAGAATAATATGAGTAGGAACCTGGCATCAACAATACCCATTCTCTCAGTCTGAGAGCTTATCACAGTAATAAATTCCAGTGACTGATATATTGTACATTCTTTTGCAATCATCTTTGATATAAATAACCTTAAGCACCTCATACAATAGCTTGATTTTACAGATGCAGGCTGTTGGCTCATTTTGATTCTCCTTATAAACTCCAGAGTGAAAGAAGAGTCTGACAGGCAGTGTACTTAGGCTTCCCCCCTCCCTCCCCAGCTGTCCACTTCCTCCTATGAGCCCCTCTAATAATTCCAAATTGCTCAGAACATCTCTAATTATTTTATATCAATACGTCTTGCAGGACTCCCTGTAAATGCTTTACACTGACGTTTCCTGAGCAAAGTCTGTATAATGTCAGAAAACGCAAAGACCCTCAACTTGTAAGCTCTGTTTATGGAATTTGTACAGTGCTCTTTGGCATTGTCAGTACTCTCCTCTGTATGTCATCCCACTGTACTACTCAGTACAGTAGCAAATGCCTGTTGATTTGCATTATGAATGTCCACTGGATGTGCTTAGTTCTGTCTTAGCTGGTGAAAACCATTAGGGAAGACTGACAATAAAACATTTTGTGTTCAAGTCTGTTGCATATTGGTGGCATCTCAACAAATGCTTCAGAAGCAGACAGGGAGGTAAACATTTTGTCTCTTTTCACTAAAGGCACTTAAATATATAAAGTAGGGCATCTCTAGAGAATGTCTTAGTGTGAATTTTTAAAAGAAGCTGTATCACCCATTGCAGAGTAAAAAGTTTTTTTGTTTGTTTTGTTTTCTTCACACACACATGCACTCCTACCCCTTCCTGACAGAGGGAGCTTTGAAAGTTATTCCTGAGGTAATAACGATAAATTAAAAAGCTGAATTAAAAACAAAAAAACCTGAATCTGGATATATGCAAAATTTAGTTAGTTCAGAACAGAAGCTGCATGAGAGAGGGCATGCAGAAATACTGAAAATGAAAGCATCGATTCATATGTGTTGCTGTTGAAAGCCAGAAGACACATAAATAGCAGATGGAAGCCCTTTCTGTTTTACTTCCTTCTGAGAGTTTAGGGCTTCCAAATCTAAACTCCTAAGTCCCTTTGGCTTCAACATTCCTCCACAAATTGCAAACATCTTATAAAATGTGTATCCCAAGGAAGCTAACAGTGTTCATGTTTAAAAAATGTTTAAGACCCAGCACCAGATTTTATCCTCCTGTATGTCTAAGTATTCACAGGACACAATTCTGCTGCTCTCTTAATCTAATTCAGGATATCGGCTGTTACTTCAATTACATTAATTTGTAGAATTTCTCTTGCCGTCTCTCCTTTATATAGTCTAGACCATTTACATTTTTTGTTTCACTGAGATATTTTCCCCTCATGTTTTTCCTCCTTGAAAGCATATTCTTTGTAACTTTAGCATATTCAGTTTCATCTGTCTGCCCATCCCAGTTCATGCTGCTATCCTGTTGGTTAAAGACAGGATCCCTGACTGCCAAGGGTCTATGTGCCAGAGTTGCTACTTATATGTTAATTACGTTTCTGATGGGTTGCCCACAGCAGGTTGGGTAAGCAGAGTCTGGCACTTGTTTACTGTGTTATCTAAAACCTGGATCAGATTAGTGCTATTTATCTTGAGGTGAGTGGGCATGTCTGTGTTTGGAGTGAAGGTGTTAAAGAAGGCATGGATTCTGGAATAAATTTTTCATGAAGCCAGGGTATCCTGACACAGAGCAGTCTGAGGCAACAAATTATCTCCAGAGTTACAATTTATAGTGAAATAATGTAAATGAGGGGGCGTTGAAGGGCAGAAAACCCATATCTGTTCATCTTTAAATATTTAGGGCTGACCTGGAGGGGGGGCTATCCAATGTGAAACCCTCTGTGCCCTGGCTAGACTGGAATAAGGCATTAAAGGACATCACTCAAGCTGAATCTCTCAGCCCATAGTCAGACTGTGTGGATCACTGATGAATGAGCCAGCAGTTGAATGTTTAGCAGGCTGTGACGACTTTGCACAGAAATATGAAAATTTATTACCAGGTTGCCAACCAATGCCTTACTGCAAGCTTTCCCTTGTACACTCCTTCTGTGCACTCCCAATCCATCTGACAGCCAAGCCTCTTCTTTCTGCTGTCTCCCTCCCTCTCCTGCACTGAATTTATGGGCTAACTGCCACAGAGCCTTAGCTGTCATTTTTCCAGAGCTCTAGTACCAAAGGGTGCTTTTTTTTTTTTTTTTTTTTTTTTTTTTTTTTGCAGTGATGCTGATGCTGGACTAAGATATATGGTTTTTCTTGTTATGTTTCATTTAAAATGACTTTGCTGAAAGGACTAAAGGGGGACCAACATTGTACGCTCTAGAATTTGCACAGCCCCGAAGTGCTTAAGAAAGAAAAACAAGGGGGGCAAAAAGGAGAGAGAGAGAGAGAGAGAGAGGGAGAGGATCAGGCAGACAGCCAGTGCTAGCCAATAAGAGAAGCTCTCATGAGCTGCAGAAGCAGAGCATATGAGCTGAGGGGTTTGGAGGTACACAGAGCCGGAGTCGTGTGTCTCTCTGAGGACTGGGAGCAGCTGTGCTGCGAGCATTGAGAAAAGTCCCCATTTGCTTCTTATAAATTAAGTTCCTTGTCACCAGTTAGGGCAAGTCAGCCAAGGTAAGGCTTAAATAAAATGACACTTTAATATGTCGCAACATTAATATTTCTGGACTATGATGTTGCTAACACAGTCTTCTAACCAGTGCCAACAATATTTTGTGAAATATTACTATAACAGTGGATCCAATACCTATAATATGCTTATCTTAAAGTTAACTCTAATGTGTAAGCCTTACCTTTGTGATATTTTAGAATTGTGTTTGCTTATCCAAGAATATTGCTGTGGAACCTACAAAATATAGGCATAAAAATATAGCTGTGTTCTCTGTGTGTATTTATCTGTGAATGTCTTAACAATACCTACATTTCTGCTGCTTAACTTGTGAGAATAATGTGCAGATGCATTTTAATGGTGATCACATTCTTCAGATGCTTTAGATGAGAACTCATTTATATATGTGCATAAATATATATAAAAAGGCAAACCATGTGAGATTGTACAGCAGGAACATTAAATCTGGTATTTGAACAGTGATTTTTAATCAGTCTTTCCAGTGCCCTTAACATTACATGATATCTGAGCACTGAAATTGCAGTAGAACAGAGCTCTTATCATGGCTTTAGCTGTAGCTCCTTGCTAATGCTTATGTAGTGACTAAACTTTTACTTCTTGTAAAAGATACTGTAACTGATGCACAGCCAGAAATGAGACCTCCCTTCATTTCCCCTCCCCACCCCCACTCCACTTGAGCTAATGAATACAAAATAATAGACGATTCAGCATTACTTTAGCTCACCCAGCTATTTTTGCCATTTGCACTTCTGCTGGGTTTGGAACCGAAGGTTTTAGCAAGGAAGGAGTCCATCAATATGACTTCCTTAATGTGTATTTTAAAGACAAGGTGGCACTGAACCTGTGTGCATGTGTGACTGTGTTTGTCTTCATGAGTGACACCACGGAGAGAGGGTGGGGAAGCCACTGACATGTCACAAGTGTAAACAAATAGTAATGTATTTCTGAGTCAGACTTTGTAATATAGCATGCATTCTTTTATATACATATATATATGTACTTTGCGGTTAAAATTGGGACTTGGGATATATCCAACTTCAAGAGCAGTGATGCCTCATCAGTTTCTCTTGCTCAAAGGAAAAGTGGTGAAAAGAAAAGGTAAAATGATCATGGACTTCAGTTAGCTCAGGTGATAGCATCACTGACTCTATTTAAGGTACCAATTTTGTTCTTCATCCAAGAACACTAAACATAGCTCCGGTGTTTTCAAAGCTTTATTTTCTATGCTGCAGTCAATCAAATTCTGTTGTCTGAAAACATAGTGAAGTTTTCCTTCTGCAGTAATTGTTCTTCTCCTTTGTGATAGTAAGCACCTGTCTTTAGGGGATGTATTTAACTAGTGTAAGAGTCTGACATGTATTTGGCATAGTGTCCATTTGGTAGGGAAAAGGACACATTTAGAAAAATAATCCAACTTTATCCAAAGGTAATTCACCCTATTGGTATTTACCACCTTGGTAGAATAATTAACTCAAGCTATTCTTGGATATGCATTAGGTAAACATGTTATAGGATGTCTAGTGAAGATATGGTTCCCATTGCAAACAGCAGATCTACTTATTTAAAGCAATTTTTCTGCTTCCTGACTGGTTAAAATCCCCAGTGATCTTGCTGACTAGCTCTAATGACTCTCTTCCTTTTTCATTTTGGTTGTGAAAACTGTCAAAAAACCTCATGAACAGGAACATCTGTATAGGTTACAAACAGATGGCACTCTCTCTTTAAGTCAGCAGTGATCCAGTGCACCGGCATGAAGTGAGGGGGCACTATGCTGCTGGAGATGGTTCTAACTTGTAGATCAGACACAGAAGAGTAGGAGCGCTCCCCCAGATATTCTGGCAAAACGCTAACTTGGGTAATTACATTCTATCCACTTTAATTTCCTGGAAAATTTCATACAATATTCTTTAGTTCCTAAACTAAAACTATGCAGTGACTCTGTCTTGAGCAGTTTACTGGCTGTCTTGCATGGTATATACTGTACAGATATGCTTTACAATCCAATTATTATTCTAAGAGTTACAATTACTGCTGGTGAACATAGGCAATATTGCAAAACAACTGGGGATGAAAGCCCTAAACATCTGATTATTAAGTCCAAAACGAAATGCGTGCGTGTGTGTGTGTGCACACGTGCGTGCCAGAAATGCACAGGTGTATGTGTCCTGTTCCTGGCCCATCTGCAGTATATACCTTTTGCTTAACTTAGTGTAGTTTGGGAGACAGTCTACATTAGAAAAGGATTTTTAAAAAAGTACATTGATATTTTCCTATCCCATTCTTTTCTCCTCATTTTAAAGTTATTACTGGATTTAGACTTCTCAGGCAGGAGGTTTTGATATATATATTTATATAAATATATATATATAATTTAACCTCCTTCAGAGTCTAATGAATAGAGTTCAATTGATAAGAAAAGCTTTGCTTTTAGTTCCCCCAAATCCTACTTTGAATAAGAATTAGAATTGTGTTAATGTGGTTGTGGCATTGAACGTACTAGGCATGATCAATGTTCTGAACAGACCACCTCAAACTGGAGAGGCAACAATAAGACAACTCTATCTCTATCTCTCTCTTTCTCTCTCTCTCTTTCTCTCAACAGCTAATTTAGCCTTGGCAGGCACGTGCTATCATATGGCCTACACTAGATTAGCTATAATAACACACTGTGGCAAAGTATGCTTAAGTGTCCTGAAGACGGGAGTGGAGCCTGACAAGAAATAAAGGGGTGGTGGGAAGAGGTACCAAGCAAATCAATGAAATGTATTCTCTTCTTAGTGTTGGACACCCTCAATGTGACACACATACATGATTCAAAGAAAATGGTAGTGCATACTGTACTTTACATAATCCCACATATAAAAGCTAACTAGAATTTGTTTTGAGACTTCAGTGGTGGATGTGTGTTATGGGTCAGCAATGTAGGAGCTTAAAGGAAAGGGAGTGTGGTCTAGTGATAATAGTAAGAGACAGGACTCTTGGATTTTGTTCCAGATTCTGCCACTGACTTGCTATGTGATCTTGGCAAGTCACTTAATCATAGAATTATAGAAATGTAGAATTGGAAGGGATCTTGGTAGGTCATCTAGTCCAGTCCCCTGCACTGAGGCAGGATTAAGTATTATCTAGACCATTCCTGACAGGTGTTTGTCTATCCTGTTCTTAAAGACCTCCAATGATGGAGATTCCAAAACCTCCCTTGGTAGTTTGTTCCAGGGCTTAACTACTCTTACAGTTAAGAAGTTTTTTCTAATGTCTAACCTAAAGCTCTCTTGTTGCAATGTAAGCCCATTACTTCTTATCCTGTCCTCAGTGGTTAAGGAGAACAATTTATCACCCTGCTCTTTATAACAACCTTCATGTACTTGAAGGTTATTATCATGTCTCCCCCTCAGTCTTCTCCTGCTCCAGACCAAACAAACCCATTATTTTGCATTTTTGTAGGTCATGTTTTCTAGATCTTTAACAATTTTTTTGCTCTCCTCTGGACTTTCTACAATTTGTCCACATCTTTCCTAAAGTGTGGTGCCCAGAACTGGTCACAGTACTCTAGTTGAGGCCTTATTAGTTCTGAGTGGAGTAGAAGAATTACTTCTCATGTCTTGCTTACTTATAACATTCCTGTTAATACAGCCCAGAATGAGGTTTACTTTTTTGTAACAGTATTACATTATTGATTCAGATTTATTTTGTGATCCATTATAACCCCCAGATCCTTCTCTGCAGTATTGCTTTCTAGGAAGTCATTTCCCATGTTTCATTTGTGCAATTAATTATTCCTTCCTAAATGTAGTACTTTGCATTTGTCCTTATTATTGTCCTTAATCTCACTTCATTAAATTTATTCTTTCTATGCCTTAATTTTTTCATATATAAAATGAATATAAATAATATGTAACTACTTTTTAGGGATGCTCTGAGCCATAAGCATGGAGTGTGAGCAACTCCAAAATTAAGGCTGCAAATGAGTTTCCATTAGAAGACCAATTTTGCCCTCCACTTCTACCAAATGAAGGAATATGGGCCCCAACACTGGTAGATTTAGGTCTGGGACTGAAGAATTTTTCACCAAATGTGAAGTGTCATGGAGAAGGTTAACTGATGTTCAAAAAATAGGTGTTCTCCAACATGCTAAAAATATAATTTTTTGCCACCTTCGGGATCAAACAAAAAGAAGAAGAAAGAGAAAACATAGTTTCCTGGATCCCTCTCACTGAAGTGTAGTTAATATGATCAAAGATTACTTGATTATGATTAAATGTTAAGAGTTTAACCTTGTAATTAGGAGTATTGCAATAGATTCCTGGATCCAACAAGTTTAATATAGGGCACTGAACGACTATTTGAGGAGGCCAAAGCATAATTTACCAAAAACAAAAAAAAAAAGTGTGTCTGTGGTTACTCTTTTCTTCCACAGACAGACCTCAAAGCTGACAGGGAGGCTTTTCAATGGACAAAAGACAATTTGTGCTTAAGCCTGGAGTGAATCAAACAAGCTGATGGTAAATCAAGACACACACTCACAAAACAGTGATTTCACAGTTAGAAAATAATTCTTAAACTTTTTTGCCAGATCTTAGTGTGGGAACAGAGAGTGGGAGACAATTAAAATGAAATTAATTGCATAATTTCTTTAATCAGTGGGGGGGGGAACGCATCCATATTCTTCTGCCCAGATCCCCCACTGCTTTTGCCTGCTAGCCTTAGTATCTTCTTCTGGCACTTGAGAGGTCAGAAGCAAATGTGTACGTGAGAGGGAGATTAGGGAGAGCTTGAAGATTGAGAGGATGTTGCCAGTAGAACAGGAAAACAGTGGAGAAGGGAAGAGGAGAGCAGCAGGGTGAGAGGAAATGGAAAAGCATGGAAAGGAGAAATATGAAATGGGACTTGGTGGGTAGAATAGGAAATTCATTTTTTAAAATGTTTTATGTTAACTTAAAGCTTAAAAAAATGCAAAGAAAATAATCATTAATATTGCAAATGTAACATGAAGTAAGTTGATACTGTAATTTTTTAGTTAATTGACATATGATTTAGCAACACTTGCACGTCTCCAAGCTTTGTGTTATGCAAATGGTTGTAAAAATGACTGAGACCTCCAAAGATAATGTTTTTGCTTTGCATTAGTTATATTGACATGTACATTTTTTTGCTGAAATTTTATGAATTAGACGTTTTGGTTATTTTGCCTCTGTTGAGCAGAGTTAAGGTTGCGGCTGCTATTGCATGAAAATCAAAGTCTTGTTTAAGAAGCACAACCTTAAATGCTAATCTCTGGGATTTTAATGATTACTAGTTTTATATAAACAGAGATATTCTCAAAAGATATGCTAAAACATACATACATCACAGATTTTTATTGCAAATTTATCTCCTGTTTAAGTAAATTTTTATCTGTGAATTAATTAATGTTTGTAGAGCACTTAAGCATCATTACTTATGGCAAATTTAAAAGCAAATCAACCAGCAGGTACCAAGAAAAGGATGCAGGTTTTCTGTGGTGATGGTTTCAAATAAAACCAGGCTAGTTGGCTGATGTTAACTGTAGTTTGTAATATTTCTAATGCCCAGTTAATTATAACTACAGGATTTAAGTTTCTTCCATGCTTTTTGCTACTTCATTTGGCTGACAATTTCTATCTTATAATCTCAGTCACTGCTTTATGGCCATTACTATTCTAGGCAGTTGTAACACTGGAAAAATAGATTAGACGTAGGGTGTTTTCTCTAGGCAGTGTTCCTATTAGAGAGTTGTATGTTTTCATTTTGCCAGGTCACTAGTGATTTTTGTCTGGTGCATCACATACTGTAACATTTCACAATGAATGATCATTAATATACTCATGCCCAGGGCTTTTATCTGCAAATATATTCTGGAGGGGCAAGAAGAGAGAGTGAATATCAGCTTTTAAATAATGCAATGATAATGACACTAAGAATAGAACGTTTGTTACAAGTAAATACATTTATAAGGTACCCCTCACGGTATGTAGCTGACTAATGATCTCTTTCTCAAACTAAATATGTTTATACTAAATCAATGTTAAAAAGGGCCAATATGTTTATTTTCAGAGATGAAAACTTTCATCTTCACAATTACACTAAATGGTTTTATCTAAAAAAGAGTTAAATGACTGGTTCACTTAATCTCATGGTAATGTTATATAATACAGTGCAGGCGACCTGCATTTGAATCTTGTATCACTCAAGTCTCTTCCTCCTTGCAAAGACTGGGAGAACTGTGAATGGAAATTCTTTGCCTCAAGGGACAGTGTGTGTCTTATGTTTCACAATAGTGATGCCTTGGGTTGATAATGGAGTAGCGCTTGCAGGCATAAAGGGGATTTTTAACTTTGAAAATAAAAGTTGCTTCCAGATCTCCTAAGCTGAAAGAATTGAGGTCACAAAGTAGGGCAATGAAGGTTAAAGCAGGAAATAATGGATACATCCTCAGGGTTTAATCAGGAATCTTGAGGAAACATTGAGAAGGGGAAAAATGAAAACCATTAAATCTCATCAGAATAATGATGAGCAAAGCTTTTTTCACCACTCAATTCCTGTTGCTGTTTGGAATGCATGGACAGTTTTGACATTTTAAGTCTATCTGTAGAAATAAGTTTGCTTCTGTTTTCAGTTTTTCTTAGTGGGTGAAATTCTGCCCTCCACTGCATTCAAGTAACTCAGTGTGGTTGCATGCGTGTGAATGTAGAATGTGTCTCCTCATGTTTAATTATATCATGTCCTGACACTAAATGACACTAAAAAAAAAAAGAATTTTGTTGTTTGATAAATGAGAAGGGCATTCCAGCTGGTGCCAAGGACTAAGTTGTGTTTTTGTACAAATACATTTTATCCATAACAATAGACTGGTTTTGCTGGAGGAGAATGAAAATGTTGGTTATTCCTGGATGAAATATTTTTGTTTTGTTTTAACTTTTCTTGGGGCATGTATGTGTGTGTGGATAGAGAGTGAGTATCTTGCTGAGAGAAGGCTAGCTACTGTTGCTTGTCCTGTAGTGAAAGAGATTTCATTTGACTCTAAGAAGGTATTTTTAACACTGATATATGGCATTAGCACTATGGAAGTGCTGACTCTTCTAAGTGTAAAATCTTGGCTTTCAGGAGAGGTGAAATAAACTAGGGCACTTGAACAGCACCATAGCATGTTAGCTAACTGACTCTGCAAAGTGCCAATATTTAAAAATAAAGAAGAAAACTGTAATTTACAGCTGGTTTACAAACCTGAATCATTAGTTCTTTTATGTTTCAAATTTTGTTCCTGCTAATAAATAATAGGCATTATTACTGGAGTCACAAAAAAGCTACACATCATTTATTATATGTAATTTTCACACACTTTGCTGATGAAGAGGACATGCTCTACATGTGTTTGTAATTAATTAAAACAAGATCTCTTGTATTCAGTTTAGAGATATTCAGTTTAGAGTTATTATCTCACCTATTCAGCTTAAAGTGATGTGACATATTTTTGTAATTTGTAGGGTGCAAGGTGTAAAATAAACCAATTCAGCTAGAAATGTCTTCTGCAGCGATATGAGATAAGCTTATTTTAACAGCTTAATTTTAAAACATTTGCTTTTTAAAATTGTAAAACATCTAAAACCTTTTTTGAAAACTACTAAAGCAACATAGGGCTGGATCTTTCACCCCCAGTGATGACAGTGGATGTAGTAGGATTGAGGCTTTAAAATCCAGCACAGCTTTGTATAAGAAACCTTTATAGAGGAGTTGGAAGTGGGGAGGTAGACGAGAATCAAATGTATATAATAAAGACATGGCAATTCTGATCACATTTTACTCCTTGTCCAACAATGTTTTTGCAACAAATTAAGAAAAGATAAAGAAAGAAGGACCTCAGACTGACAACTTCCTTAGCTGGATGAATAATGGAAATAATCATATAATAATGTTTTTTTGTCCATGGGATTCTTCCAGATTATATATCCATATTCTGGAGTCTCTCTCCCTCCCCTTGCACCATTACTTTCCTAACTGTTACTCAGCTGTTTTATTCAGTATTACTGACCCCAGTGCTGTTCAGCTGTAGAATGCTTTTAATACTACTGACCTTTGACAGGTATTCAAGTTACCATTACAACCTTTTTGATGTTTTCCTTCCATTATGGAAAAACCCTATGCAATTTAACAGAGATTTATATCCCTACTCTTTTATGCTATATACAGAGCTGGTAGCATGAACTATACTTAAGGTTGCCTGACACTTTACTTTATGAGACTCTGTTTTCAGCTTCTGAGAACTTTGCCAAGTGTCAACCATTTGGTTTGAAATTTCCCATGCTGGGTGTCTGCCTCAGGCTAGTTTTATTTGTTTGTTTGTTTCGGTGTTTGTATGTTTTTTTCAGTTTCTGAAAAAAAACATTCAGCTTTTTCAGAGAATGAGATTAGGGGAAAATACATTGTTTTGCCCAAGTTAAAGAAGTTCTTATAACCATTTCATTGAGAAACTCTGGCCTTTTTTCTATTTTCGTTTCATTCAAAATATCACATTTTTTATGATTTTTTAAAAAGATATATTTTCTTTCTCCCCATTCTATCCTTTCCCCCTTTTTTTTCTTGGGCACTGGAGAAGGAGGGGAAGAGGGAAGAAAGTGAAAGAAAAGGTGGCGGTAGGAAATAGTTTCTGAAATTTAAAGAAGAAAATCCAAGAAATAAATCCATGAAAAATAGTTACCATTTTTGAACCAGTCTACCTGGAATACGTTGAGAATTAGTCAATTTCTCTCTCCCCAACACAGCCCAGTCCAATTGTGCCTCCCAGCCACACCTGTTCAGATTCTGCTCCTGTTCCTGATGTCCTCCTCAGTGCTAGGCTTCTGCTTGTCTCCAAATGATTTGCTCCCTCATTCCTATCCTGGGTTTGGATGAGGTCAGCAGCAGTAGGGGTTGGGGCATCTTCATGCCATCCACTGTCCAGGGTGTGAAGATCAGGAAGGGGATTCCTTCATTCCTCTGACTTTCCTCCATCATGCCAGGTCAGGGAAGGGACAGAACTAGGAGATGGCGAGTTAGCCGAAGAGCAGAAAGGCTGAGTTCCGAGAGGCACCCCTGGACCTTTAAGAGGGGGTGGAGGCTGGGAGAGAGCACTGCCTGCTCCATGTGCTAAGAGAGAAGGAAGCTCCTCAGTGTTTAGAGTTGTTCTTATTGGCTACCTTTACCCAGGAAGCAGAGGAGTAGGGAAGGAGAGCCAATCAGAGGATTTCCTTGTAAAATTGCTCTGATTGTACCCAGTGATCTACAGGTACAACCCATACATTTGGCAGCCGTGCAAATATCCCTTAAGCAACCATAATGGAAAAAAGTCTGGGTGAATGTGTAGGGCTTGTCGTGTGCCTGGATGGCCAATAAACTTGAGCTTTGTTACACTAAGGTGAATTCAGATAAAGACCAAATTCCAGAATCTAATAGTGAATTGATAGGCAACTGGAGGCAGATTGGCCTGGCTTGATAAATTACTGTAGTGTGTTTGGTCAAAACCCAATTCCATGTTCACATATGTTTATACACTTTCTAGTTTTGAACTGAGACTAGAAAGGTTGCCGTCCACATAAAAAAAAATGCATCCCCTTCTCAGAACTGCAATGAGTTTCACTTCACAGGACTATCTGGATGCTAATTATTGCTCATTAAATTATAATGAGAACTTGCCATATTCATTGTGAAGTTTATTATATTTAATGAGTTTTGTGATTCTCCTGCAGAACAAAACTCAAGAATTCCTGTATGCTTGTATCCCATTTAAGTCTATGGCACTAGACATCCTGTGATGTGTGTCACTTACATATTTGTAAGTATTTGCAATCATTTTTAAAAGCTGTGGGTTACTTTTCGCAACTTTAGAAATGCCCGATAAGGTGCCTTACTCCAAATCTTTGCTGTTGCACTTTGGATCAGATGAAAAGTGAGTGGTTTTACAAATCAAACCCATTCAGTAATCCTTGCTTTCAGCTCTTCAATTTACTCATTTAAAAGAATGTGTGTGAATTGAGCATAATTTAGGTCTCAGTGTGAGACATCATTCATATTAATTTTTAACTTCAGATTTATACACTTCGAACAGTATTAATATGGATAAACAGTGACATCCAGGAACCAGCCAGAGGAAAATTGAGTAACATTCTTTATATAACTAGCGTCCACCGTATACCAAATATAAACTTTTGGTCACTCATCAGCTCATTCTTTGCTTGCTTCCTTGCAGGAATTTCAACCCACCACTGTCACCTCAGCAAACAGAACAGTGCAGAATATTTGAAAATGTAGAAATTATAGCAGAATTTAAACTAAAATAACTAAAAATTTAAAAGGCTTTTTCTGTGTATTGCAGATGGATATCCTCTAAGAAACTGGAGGTCTGCTTCATTTTCTTAATTTAAAAGCTGCATTCCTAGTGAATTCAGACAAACAGATAACTCCTTAATTTAATTCTTTTACCTTTTTTAATGCCACTAGTTGGAGCTGCACACCTGGGAACTAGTTCCTTGGTCCAGATCCCTGTTTCAGAATGACCCTTGGGGTCAGGGGCAGCGCTTCATTAACCTGAGAGCTCAGATGTACCTCAATCAGCCCTATGATCAAGGAGCCTTAAAGGAGATAACTTAAAGACACTTTGCCTGACCCCTGCTCCAGCTGTGCTGAGTTTAGATCTAGCCCAGAGATGGATGGCAATAAATGGCACTTAGCTCCTGCCTGTCCAGATATACAGCATACTCAGCAAAAGGGACCTTTGTATACATTCTTGGCAATGCTGTTCAGTGATTTAAGTATTTTTTTAAAAAAAGTAGGATGGAAAGAATGAAAAATGTTAAAGAATTTAATAAGGTAAAAACAAAAGAACTGCTATAGTGGGTCAGACCAATGATCAATCTAGCCCACTATCCTGTCTCCAACGGTGGCCAGCACCATAGCTTCTGCGGGAGTGTACAAAACAGGGCAGCTGGAGTAATCCATCCCTGTTTTCCCCTCCTGGCTTCTGTCAGTCAGTCGTTTAGGGTCACCCTGAGCATGGGGTTACATCCCTGACCATATTGGCTAATGGCCATTGATGAACCTATCCTCCATGAATACATCTAGTCCTTTTTAGAACTCAATTATACCTTTGGCCATCATAATATCACATGACAATAAGCTCATGTTAGTTGTGTGTTGTATGAGAAAGTACGTCCTCTTATTGGTATTAAACTTGCTGCCTATTCATTTCATCGGGTGACCCCCCAGTTTTTGTAATGTGGAAAACATGGCTATTTAATTTTCTTAAGAGCCTTTGGTAAGGGAACTTGTGAAAAGCTTTCTGAAAAGCCAGGGCCACTAGATAGACCCGATAGCCATGTGCTTGTTGACATCCTCAAAGAATTCTAATGGATTGGTAAGACATGACTTATGTGATAGATATTAAAACTCTTTTTTGAAAGGATATTAGAAAAGAAGGGCAAAACTGAGCCTAGTTCTTGCTAATTTGAAGTATAGTTATAGCAAAAGTGTCAGTTAAGCTCAGATAACAGATTCCATCCTATCCACCTGCTTTCAGTCATTCATAAATTTTCAGGCTTGGTCTGTATATGTATTTTTTGAAGTATGAGTGAAAAATATTTTGGAACTCAACATAGTGTTTAAGCGGTGCATAGGCTTCATGCTGTCTCTCTGTATGGTAGTGTATTTTATTTACTTGGAGTTACTGTGGGTGAGTCACTTAGCTTCTGTGTGACTGAAGGAGCCCATCTATGAGTGGGTACCATACATCACAAGGAGCATTATGGGGTTTAAAATGTTTTTAAAATATTTTTAGGACATCATATGAAAGACACCAGGGGTTGAAACATTTATCCAGTACTTACTGGTCCAAGGATTAAGCCCATCTGGCCAAAATATACCAGTGCCTCAAATTATGTCCCTATCCTGACACATGCTCCTGTTGTCTCTAGTCTCCTGTGGCTGGGCCTGAACACTTTAGTCTCCTGATGGCAACCCCACTCTAGCAGAGAGCATTTGTATGGAGGTAGTTTCTGTTGATGCCAGCCCACCAAGCAGAGGGCTCCGTGGTATACTCTCTTGCCAGCTCAGCAGAGGAATCTGTGAGAGAGGGAGCCTTGTAACTATAACCCTCAGCAGAATTATTTTAGTGGCAGCAGAAAGGGCCCTAACACACAACGCCTTGTTTTCAGGTGACTTGGGCCACATACACTATGTGTTTGTTTCATTGTAAACCTGGATCTATGGGACCTGGGATTGTGGACTTGGTGTTTCTGAGCCCATGCTTGAGCATCCACACTGATTATAAACTTGGGTTTACAATTGTTGGACATGAGTGTCACAGCCATGGTGCACTATGGAGACCTTCTGACTCAGGTCTGTGGCATGGCCTGCATCCATACTGCAGAATGATAGGACTTGGACCTGAGTTGCAGTGGACTCAGACTTCAACACACCCCTCTATCAGGGTCATAGGACCTACATCCTGAATGCTTGCTGACATGAGTTTGACTGATTTGTCTATGAATGGGAGAGGGCTTGGGCTCAAACCTGAGCCTTATCACAGGCTTTGTGTGCAGCATAGGTATAGTGCAGCATAGACCCTGAGCTGCTTGAGCAGGATGAATAATATATTTTTCAGTTCACTGGCAATTCTGAAAAATTGGAGAAAAAATAATTAAGTTCAAAGTGAAAACATTTTTTTAAATTTTGTAGCAAATTGGAAAGTCAAAAAATGTCTTTTAGGGTCAAATGAAATGTTTTATCCAACCTGAAAACAATATTTTATTTCAATTTTGAGGACTTTTTAACTTTAACAAAACATGAAACTAAATCATTTTCAATGGAAAAATCAGAAAGATCAGTGTAGGAGGGAGGGACTTGTTTTTTTTCTGACCAAAACAATTTGGTGAAATCAACAAAAAATCATTAAATGTTTTCTTGTTGCTGAACCTGTATTTTTTGCTGGGGAAAAAAAGGTAAAACAATTTTGCTCAGCTCCACTCCCATCATACACAGATTTCTACAGAGGTGCAACTTCTCTTACTCCTACTCCCATCTGTAGTAGACGCCTGTGACCCTGTACAAACCATGATGGTAGCATTGGAGCTGTCTCTGCAGATTTAGGTAGACATTGCTACATTGCGTTACTCTGTTCTATTGGAATGTTTGCTTCTCAACATGAAGATGAGAATTTTGTAGTAAAAGAATTCTTAATTTTTGCACATGTTGAGGACACTCACTGAAAAAGATTTCTACTGGCCTTGGTTGAGTAAATTTCTGAATTAGCTGATATTTTGATATTAGCATCTGAATTAGCTGATACTTTGCCTCTTGTCATAAGATGCCTTCATTTAATCAAATCTCTTTTGAATTCTAATGTAAATATTCTCTTTCCCCTCCACACCCATTCCTTAACAAATACACACCCACCCTTCCGGTGTTAACAGTATGTTCTCTGAGATGTAAATAATGATTAAAAAATGCACTCTTCCTGAGATGTTTCAGTAATACTGTTATTAAGTGGTTTCCCAGGGGCCTTGTGAGCCTGGCATTTTAACATTTATTCAGTCTGATCCTCTACAGTTTGCACTTTTTCAGTCCAAAAGACCACATAACTCTCTGTTGTTGACAGGCATGAGAGATTCATTTTTGTCTCACAAGCAAATGAATAGATATTTAGAACTACCTCCATTTTGCTTAAAGTTTGCCTCTGAAAGCTTAGCATGAAGGATTTGAGATTGCCTTTCAGACACCCACCAATTTATTCCCATTATTTATATTTTAAGGTAATGCTTCTCTCTTCTGTCGTAGTTGCCTAAGTGAAGGGCTATTTAGCTGCTTTATGTAAGAGGCAGCTCAGATAAACTGCAGTATCACTTTTGCTTTTGGTGGACCTTTTTACACATAAAATGCCCCATGTTATCATTGATGTTCCCTAACTGAAATATCAGAAGTGTTAAAAACCAAAAGATCAATACATGATCTACATAGAAAGGAAATGCATCTTCCTTTTCTCCATGCTGAAGGTTCTACATAATCCTGTTGTTGTTCTCAATTTTTCCTTTCCACTTCTCCCTTCTTATTCCTCTAATTCCTCTAGCCTTGCTCAAATTATCTTCCATTCTTGGATTTTCACCTTGAGATTTACTGTCTCTTACTCTTAGAACACAAGTTCTCTAACTGGTGCGTTGTCTCTGTTCGTCTTCAAAATCATCTTTACCTTCTTTTCCCCACTAATTTCTTCACACCTTCCTTTTTGTACACTGATGTTCTATATCTTGTCTTACCTTATTTATATTTAAGCTTTTAAGAACAGGTGTGAGGTCCAACAGGTCTCAAATATGGGCCTGCAAAAAAATTAAGTAGAGGACAATTCCACGTTGCCACCTAACAGTGACTATAAAGACCTTGCACTCCACTATCCATGACATGCTGTGGACACAGACCACAGAAAGTCCCACTTTGGGGGGTCTGATAGGCAGCAGCCTCAAGGCTACTTATTGGCTCTCCATCCATTTGTAAGTGTCCTGGCAACAGTGTGGTTCTCCTGTAGCTGCCGTGACCATTCCGGCTCTTGAGCTCCTGGATTTGACCTCTGCTTGATTTAGATGTGATCCTTGATATCAATCTGAGCCTGGAACTTGACTATGAACTCCTCTGTTACTCTCAGCCTCAGGTTTGACCCTGCTCTGACTCTTGGTCCTGACTGCCCTTATTAGTGTACTGACAGTATGGAACATGTCTTACTTATTTTTTTAAATAGCCATGTAAATTTATGACTCTACATAAAATGTTTTTATTAATAAATAGTGATGTACAGGGTAAACGGGGCTAGTGGGTACCATAGAGATCAGTGTTCATTCAGTTCTTAGATAAAATCTTCACTAAGGATCTTCAAGTGGAAGAAAATGAATGGGGGATAAATGTTCCAATTTTATTACATTGGACATGTATGCATACATCAAAAAAGCCAAACAGAAGAGTGCGTTTCAGAAATATAGAAAGAAAGTAATGAAATAAAATTCATTTAATAAAAAATGTAAGATGAAAATTAATCCAAAACAAAAAGAGTCAATGAGAAGGAAAAACTTGGACAGCAGTAATCCTGAAAAAGATCTATGAGTAATAGTGGATAGGAAATAAGATTTAAGTTTGCAATGTGATCTGGGAGCAAAATATCAATATAATTGTAGGCTGTTTATTAAAATACTTGACATCATAGATAGTGCCTTTCCATAGAGCTTTGCTGTGACACTATATTGAAGGATTGTGTTCAGTTCTGGCTACCTTATGTTAATAAATTTCTAGTAATATCTGAAAGAATTTAGAAAGGAGAAAAATCCTCAGAAAACATGAGGAAACATTAAAAAGAACTAAATAGGAATAGCTTGGCTAAAGTAAGACTAAGGGTGTGTTGGAATGGAGGATGCAGTGAAATTAATCTTTAGATATATTCTGAAGAATGTACAAGCCAAAGAAAGAGAGGAATTATTGAAGGTGAAATAAACATGTATACTATGATTTGTGAGATAAAATTAAGAAGGGGAAAATTGAGTCTGGATATCAAAAGGAATTTCTAGACCAGAAGTTGTTAGATTATGGAATAGTCGCTGAAGGAAAGCTATAGAAACCCCATAAAAGAGAATATTTAAAGCTCAAATTGATTAGGCACTAGAAAATCTACTTCTGGGGAAAAGCTTTTCCTGACAGAGGATTGTGAATAATGTTTAATTTCTGTGTTTTGTTTTAATAACAACACTATGCTAATTAGCAGAGAAACATTTTAAACACTCTTCCTGAGTTCTCTGAATTTGGCGTTTGGTAAAACTAGGTACAAGTGAATGTGTAATGCTATATGTACAGTATATTATACAACCTATGTGGAAATCTCAATAAATTCCTTTTGTCTTCCAATAACATGTGCTATATAAAATAAACAAATGGTCCTCTTTTTGCAGATGGATGCTGAAAACAATATGGACATTATAATTACCAACAAACAAACTCTTCCTTAATTGTAATAATTTTTAGACAGGATGATGGGTTTGTTTTTGTTTTGAGGTATTTTTTTAAATTTAAACTATCATGATGTATTTTTAATAGAAATACTTTCTTTTAAAATTATTTTGTTAAGTTGATTTTGTAACTGAGTTTTAATATTTTAGAATTTCTCAATTTTGAGGCTGGAATGAGTTTTTTATCCAGTGAAAGGCTCAGCCTCTTCTTGGTAAAATTGCTTCAGTTTATGATGTCTTAAGCAATATTTTCCCTCTCACATTAGGAGCATTATTGAATGTATCAGACTGTACCTGATGGCATCATAATTAATTTCAACTGCCAGAGCAGGACAGCTACTTCAAATTAACCAAATACCCATATTTGTGTTTCTCAGGGACAGACAGAATCCTGCCTAACTCCCAGTTCCTGCAGCATCTTCCAGAGTCCCTTAATTCCATTTCACCTCCCCCGCCACACAACTTTTTAAACTAGAGAGCACAGAAATGTTGATTTCTAGTATATAAATAAAATTAGAATGTGCTGTGTCCAGATAAAATTAATGAAAGAAAATTCATTTTCACTTTTTACCTGAAAGCACATTCTTTTCTATGACAGCCATATACCATTTGTTCAGCATTTATTACAGACTACTGCCATTGGAGAAAGAAAATATGGGAGGAGGAATCGCAGTTGGGTTTATGCTTCTTTATATGTCTTTAAAGGGTTAAAGATGCAAAATTAGCATTGTGGTGACATTACAGTGTAATATTTCTTTCTGAAAACTACAGCCTTCATACAGGAATCTTCACTGTAAACACATCATAATGTAGTTATTTCAAAGAGACTAGTATTAAGCATTTGTGTCCTATACCATAAAAACAGCCATACTGGGTCAGACCAATGGTTCATCTAGCCCAATATCCTTTCTTCTGACAGTGGCCAATGACAGATGCTTCAGAGGAATGAACAGAACAGGCAATCACTGAGTAAACCATCTCATGTCATCCACTCCCAGGTTCTGGCAAACCATGGTACACTCAGAGCATGGGGTTACATCCCTGACCATCTTGGCTAATAGCCATTGATGGACCTATCCTCCCTGAACTTATCTAGTTCTCTTTTGAACCCTGTTATAGTTTTGGCCTTCACAACATCCCCTGGCAAGGATTCCATCCCAGTCAACCCCTGTAGTTCATGCACAGGTGTTTATTACAAAGTATCAAAAGAGTGACTTTCAGTCAAAACAAGATGACCAAAAGGAAAATTGTAATTTCATAGCTGGAACACTGGCATGGGAATGAAGAAGTAAGGTGTGTTCAGTTCCTGTTTACTGAAGCCAGGAAGAGAATAGATTTTTATCTCATTTTGTAGAACAACTGCTTAGTTATTCAGACCTCAGCTGTGTATATGATATATAGGTCTAATACAAAACCCAGATAATGAGATTGGAACTGTGGGCTCTGGCAACAAAAAGCTTCTAGTGGCAGGTATGCAGTCAACTCCCAGGAGGCTTGGAGTTAGCCAGTACATCTACAAAGTGGCCATGGCAGATAAGGAGCCAAGATGACTTGAAGATGAGCTGATCTGGAGCATCGCCTAAAAAGCTCTTATCTCCTGAGAGCACCTTACAGTATCAAAGGCTAATTGGCTTCTCCAGGCAGAGAACCTGAAGGACGGTGACTGTGGTAACATTACCTGCCTCCTACAAGGATAAATCCACCCTGTGGGGGTCAGTCTGGCTCAGGGAGCCCAGACACCAGAGGTGACACTCTGCTCAATAGTTTTCTGCTCTGGTGTTTGGCTACCTGGTGAACGGTACAAGTATGAAGCTGGTTGCTCTGTAAAATTCATGGCAGTAATGTTGCCCTGTTGAAGTTTGAGTGCAGTCTCTGGATGAAAAATACATCTATTTGGAAATGAATTGTGCAATCATTAAATACATGTTTCTAGTGCATTGTCTATCTCATTGATATAAACTAGCAAAATGGAGATGGAAAGCTTTCTATTTGCTTAATCAGAATTGACCTATAATTTAAAATTATACTCTATCTGTTCCACTGTTCACTCTCTGCCCTACCCATATGCTGCTATTTCTTCACCTGTATTCTCTCAATTTTTCTCAAATTCTCACTTTCTGTAGACTTCTAGATTTAATTTCTTTCTGCTTTGAACCTTTCTTGTTTCTCTGACTTACTATGTCTGTCCCCACTGTTACCTTCACCCATTGCCCTTTCTCCTCCTCCTTCCCCACCACTTCTTTACTTGATGGTCAGATGTTTCTATAGTGCCATAATGTGAAATTAACTGTCTTTAGCTTTTACTTTTACTATGCAGTTTAGGTTTTGTGAAAGGAATTGGAGGAACTGCTTAAAGAGGATTCTATTTTAAAAATGTATTTGTTCTGCCTGATCTCCACCGCAAACTACTGAAGCCAATAGATTTGTGCAGGATATAAGTCAGGAAATAATTTGGGCAATTGAGTCTAAGAATCATTTAAAGTTGGAGAACTAAATCTCTCCTTTTCTTCTCATAAAAAGAGCATTTATGAGAGTTTGAGCTATGGTGACACTATTTGATTTTAATGAGAGGCACAAGTGAAGTTCCTAGATTTGTAGATTTGAGCTGAAATTTTCCAATGGGCTGTCCAAAGTTAGACATCTAAATCAAACTGGCCACCATTCTCTTTAACTGTATTGGGAGATGTGAGAGCTCAGCATTTCTGAAATCAGGGCACTTTGATATGGGTGCCCAAACTGGTGCCTAAATTTGGGACACCAAATTTGAAAGTGTTGGGCATTAGTATACATTTGCTTTTAAGTTTACGGATGGCTTCGTCTCTTGCAGGGTGTTCTCACTCCTGTCTAAAACAGTCTAACTTTTTTAAAATAAATGTATTCACATAAGCTAGTTTTGTGTTTGCTTTTGTCCTTCGATTAATAGGTAATATCAAAGAATATGTGAATATATCCTTGGGAGCATGACGTGGATAGTGTTCCCAATTCAGCTACAACCAGCAGTGATCACAAAAAAGGCTCTAAAAAAGAAAGATGCATGCAAGTAAACATCAGACCTTCTACTGCAAACATTTATTCCAGAGCATAATGCTTGAAATGGAGAGAAGTTCCACTAATGAGAATGGGACTACAGAGATAAGCACCCTCCATGGGAATCAGTAGTTCTCAGATAGGGGCCGAAATAACATGTTGTTCTCTGTTGGCAGGGATGCTAGAAAATTCTAAAATGACTAAAATGCTATTGTGTGCTGAGGGAGTTGGTGGTACTTCCACATTCTGCCCTTCTTCACCCATGTTTTCTAAACACTTAGAAGGAATCATTCTTCATGAAATTCTTTCAAGGTCTCGTTTCTGAGCATCAAAGGTCTTACTGGGACTGGAACCATGCCAGCAGAAGCTATGTTTAGGATTGGATGCTGCCAGCACAGTTTTTATAATTTTCCTGGCCAATGTGGCTGAGGATTTTTTCCTCTTTTCTGATAGGTAAACTGTTTTGTAGATGATTTTAAATGGTTGTTACCAGCCTGACCCAGCTGTAGCATGGGAAGGGCCAAACATTCTTTACTTTGAAGCCCAGAAAATAAACTTATTAATCTTTACTTACACAGGAGGATGAAAGTGGAGTTGGAATTTACAGTTGTGTGTGTGTGGTTGTGCTCAGATATGTATATATTATTTATTTTCTGATAAAGGGCTTATTTCCTTCCCCCCCCCCCCCCAGGGTAAAAAAAAAAAAAAGACTGGAATTGTAACTTAAAAATTTCTCTCTGCATTAGTCTGATAACACCAGATTTTTATTGGAGCAATAATATTTTTTTTTAACTTTCAGAAAAAAGCCCTTCTATATGATGGCAGACCTTCGTGTCTTTAACGGTGTTCCACAGATTTATGGAAATCGGAGGCTAATAAGGTCTAATATAGAGTCAGTTTCAGTTTTTTCAAGCAAGCTTAGATGCTTTTTACATCTAAAAAAAAATTCAGTTATAAAAGAAAAAGGTGCTGACCTCACTATTTGAGTATCTGAGAAACTATTCCATGTTTTCATTTTTCAATTATCATCCAAAGCAAAAGTAGTCTAATTTTCAAACAAAAATCTCTCTTTTGAGGACTCAGTGGCTATAAACTGATTTGATTCTGATTTTATTTTATAAAGGTATTATTTTTAGAGAATTCTTATCCCGGTGTATTAAATCTAGAAATTCACTGACCAAAAATTAAAAAAAAAAAAAGGGACTTTGAGAGCATTTTATTGTTCTACCATAACAAAATTGTACTTACTTGCCTAAAACTAGTAGAATCCAAGGGGAGATCATCAAGCTAAGTTGGCTCTGTGCCTAAACTAGCTGCAACATAGGATGTATATTCTTTTTGTTCACAGATTAGTTCATGATAGAAATACTTTTGCAATCTTGAACAAAAAGCTTAGCCTCCAGCAGAATGGGTATAATTCCAAATAATAATAGTTAGCACATAGAAAATCTCAAGGCACTTAACAAAAATGCTTAAGTATTATGCATTAAGTATTTTCATCAATGGAAACACTGAAGTACATAGAAATTAAGACCCTGATTTTGCACAGATGTATGTACATGCTTAAGCATGAGCATACATCTCTACAAGACTGGAGCTTAAGTGGTCATACAGTGAGTCAGTGACAGAGTCTGGAATAGAATCCAGGACTTTCAGTCTTGTTGCCTCTCCATATAGCATTTCTGTAGTCTATGGGACTGTGATATTCAAGATGCAAACAATGTACTATAGAATCTATAAAGAGGTCCCCATAGTATCACCCTGGCACCAGAGATACATAGATGCCCTTAAACTATCTTGAGTGACCCAACGGTCTGTTGATGGCTGTGCACCAGATATTATGATAAAATGCAGGACATATTTTATTAACATTTTTTCCACAAAAATTGTTTTTAAAAATTGAATTTTTCAAAAGATGTTGAGCAATTTATAAGATGCTCACCCAGTTCTACTGGACACCAAACTGTGTCAAAATGCCTGGGAGGAAGAAGACTCTAACTCTGAAGTCATTCTGCAAGCACTGGTCCTCAAACTGAGTTTGTGTTTGGTGCATTTTTATTTGCTGGAGTGCTCGGGATATGTGTGAGGAAAACAGAAATGTCCTGAATTACATTAGCAAGGTTGCAGTTCATACCCTTTCCATGCTACTGCCTTTGAGAGCAAAGGGATGAGTGTTGGAGTGTCCCAAAATCTAACATTTAACAGACATTCAGAGGACACTTAAGAGATTCTGTAGGTTGTAATATATTGTATAAGCAGCATTAACTGCACACTGATATATGGTGCAAGGTTAGTCCAGCATAAGGCAGTATAGCTATACCATCAAATGTGTTCAGGGCTGTATTTTTCAAGTGATGTGCGTTACCCAGGATTTTCAGAACTCAAAGCTGTGGTAACTTAACTGTTTCACTCCAGGAGGTGTCAAGAATGAATCAATGGGGACACAGTACTTCCTGCTGATGAAAATTCATACAGGCAAGCGTGCTTTAATCTAAATCTACTATTTATTAGATTTAAGCACACAAAGACCTAAACAATAGGTTTGGTACTTCCCAAATAATTACTGAGAGTCTGCGATGGTATCGAGTCATTTGTAACGGTCAGCAATGTCTGGTCACTTCTCTGCCAAGGAGTAAGGTGTCAGGAAAATATCTCTCAGGATAGCGTCAGAGAACTTCTCCAATGTACACTCTATTATCTAGTTCTTTTATAACTAGCTTTTATAAAATACATAGCCCATAGTGACCCCTACTGAGTCATCACTTCTCCAACTTTAATAAATTACTTATCAATAAAACATTCCTAACAATCTTAGCCATAATAAGCTTCCAGAGGGGCCCAAAATCAAGGTCTTCATCCACTTATTTTCTTTCAGTTTCATAATTTGACTCCTTTCTCCCCTTCTTCCATTCTGATAAGCAGAAACTACAAGCCTGCAGCAAGCATTTGACTTTGCCTTCAGAAGCCCTGCTTGTTCAAATTAACACTTATCTATGTGGTGTTCTGTTTTATTAATATGGAGGCTGAATACACACAAAATGATTGCAATTAGCTTACTCAAATTCTAAGGTAATACAACCCTCAAATTCAGGGCACCAATCAGCACTCACAATTGGTCCCATATTATATTTTTAAATATATAGATAGCTAAATAAGAGCTAGAATATCAAAGGTGTTCATCATCTGGTAGCTTGCAGTGTGCAGTTATGGCTAGATTTTTTTCAAAAGATTTTAATACCTATGGTACTGAGCAGTTCCGAAAATCTGTTTCCTAAATGAAGGTGCTATAACTGTTTTACAAACTTTTTGCAATAAATACTTAAATTTTAGAAATGTTGGTTCTGAATAGTGCCTTAGATGACAATTATATGTGACTTTGGAGAGATGAATGTTTCTAATACAAGTTAGATATGGCTAACAGCAGCATTACTGTGACTAACAACATAATTAAATGATGTTGGAAATTTAATGATCTGCCTTTGTTAAACAACTAATACTCTGAGATGGCAGAAAGGATTTAGGTTTGTTGTTTATTCATTGGGATGGATTATTTAATCAATATCAACACCTTTAATTTCCAACATCAAGTGAGAACACACAACAAAAAATATGGCCATGTGCAATTATATTCAGCTTGTTTATCATTTAATGAATAAATAATACATTTAAATCCTTCTAATTGCACATGGCCATATTTTTTGTCACATGATCTTACTAGATGTTGGAAATTAAAGGCATCGATTGCTTGGGATGGATGTTCTCAAATAACTTTTTTTCTGTTCTATGGATAAATATTTATTTACTTCTGCTTTTTGTTTGTTAGCCATTCCTTATTCAATCAACAGTTCCAGTACTCTTTTTATTAATTTATTTAAAAAAAAACCTGAGTCTATAACTTTACATTGATTAAGAAAAATGATCTCAGTGTAATTTCAGTTACTATACCAGCTCTTGAGTCCCCCTGTCAATATTTAATTATAAAATCACTTTCCATGAATGTGTATGTATAATACATTTTTCTTTCTCCTGTTTCATTGTGAAAGACCCCCACATAACCTGCTTGTATGGGGAAAAAGTGAAACTAACTATAATAAACAGCCATTACTTAAGAAAATAATCCCTAGCCTAAATGGTTTAGCTCTTAGTTGTAGTAGTAATAGGTATAACTGCTTCATGCAGAAGTGTGATTTGTAAATTAGCAGTGTCTTTTTAATGAATATCCTTATTCACACATCCAGAAAATAAAATATTTGATGCAAAGGCATCAGATGTATCAATAGGTTCATTGTGTTGGTTTGTGATACAAACAGGTTGGTTGTCTGCATTTTTTGCACTATACAAAATATTTCCTGATGTGAGAAGAAAGCTGGGATTTTTCATTGTGTGAGCTGATAGTGACAACTGCCATCTCACACTGCGGTTTGCTTCATGAAATTTTGCTCATGTTGAATTATGATTGACAATTAAATTGGAAGCAGAGTACAAGTAGAGCTATATACAAGAATACACAGTATTCTCTGTATACTCATATAGAATGATAATTCTAACTGACTCTAACTGACTAATCCCAGTTGAATGACCTGTATAAAACAGACAACTGTGTCATAAATGCATAATGTTTGTAATGTTTCAGTTATTCTAGCGAGAGACTGTAATGGCATAAAACGGCATGCCATTTTGTTTTCAGTGGCCATACCTTTGCAATATCTGCCTCTGGTAACTAGAACTTAGAAGCCATAATAACATATTATACCATGGTGACTGAAAATGTTTACCAGTCAAGCCTTTTAGGCTGTGTGCAGATAACATATTGAGAGCATTTCTCACTAAATGTGTGTGTTTGCCAAACTGCTAGAATTAATTAGCCAATCAAGCCATGTGATATTTCTTAATATTTTCTGCTAAAGGGTAACATTGTTTGCTGTTCCTATTTGTAGTTCTGTGGCCAGTATTTAAGTAACGATTTGTTTACTTTTTACATATTAAGATATTTATCATCATCACAGTGAAACATCCACAATTCATAAGAAAGATTTTGATTGGTTTCCCACTTATCTTTTAACTAGTTGAATATGACACAAGAACGGATTTCATGCCATGCATTTGTGGCAATTACTTATGATCTATGTTTGCTGTGTGCATTCTCTATTGTTATTCACTACTGTCGTTGTCTGATGGGTAGAAAATATCACTCTCATAGATATAAGGAGGATGGGTACATTGCAATTCAGCCTGTGCAAAGGGTGGCAGGTAGTACACTTTTCAAGCTGTTTAGTTTCACACTTCTTAGGTGGAACGCAGTAGCATACGTCAACACTCCTCTAATGTTATGCAGTGTTTGCTCATTCTATTGAGTTACTTTGTCAGGTAAATAAATCAAAATGTGAAAAAGCAATCAACACAGATATAATGAAGTAATTCAGATGTTTGAGTACACGACTGTAACTTCTTTGTGCAGTGTTATAGACGTTTTCTACCTCTTTGCCTTCAGATAGCTCCTGAATATAGTTTATTTTGGATAATTGTTCATAACAATCCAGTTCATACTGCATATCCAAATAATGACATTTTAAATCACATCTTCTTTTCACTTTTCAAGACTAACATACATTCCATATTATGACATGTTTTATAATTTGGGGATTGAACCAGATATCTACCTAGGTTAAATCTATGGCTTCTGGATCAGTTACACTATTATCATGTCTGACTACTTACATGGCTTACTACTGCAGCTGTACATCAACTGGAAAACACGTAGTGCTAAATTGAACTATTTCTCCTTGGAACACTATTTCTTTGCTAATATTATGTTAAAGAACTGTTACTTAAAGAGTAATAAGTAATGTAATTTTATTTTTACAGCTGAAGTCTACTTAAGCTCTTGTGTATTTGACACTTCTTATCTCACAGTGGAAGAAATGTACTTTTTTCTACAGATAGGCTCAAGCCACATAATTTAGACCCATTTTGGATCTAGACTTCCCCAAAATGTGGCTGTGTATGTATCCAGAGTTTGTGCTCATATCTATTAACTATTGTGTGTTTATACATTTTTGGCCTCTAATATCCATAAAGACATTTGTATTGTCTATCAACTTGCCTCCATAGGATCTTAAACCTTGAATTTTTGAAGTGTCTTCCTTCTCTGGGGTGTGTGTGTGTGTGTGTGTGTTTGCCAAAGTTCTCATTCTCCTATTTGACTGACGAGCAATAAAGGCTGTCTGCAATGTTTTCTGTTGAAATTATGCCTGCACCACAATATACATCAGTTTGCCTGCTCTCCATCAATCTTTCATGTTGCAGAACCATCCATGCTGATTTTCATTAAAGTTGATAATGTCAGGAGTGTGTAACTCCTTTTAGTAGCAATCTGCTTATGTATGTCACCATTACAGTGTCATCCTTTGCTAATTGTTAACATACAATGATGTCTTAGATAGAATAGCACTCTCTTATACATAAACATAGATAATAACTATTATCTCTGAAAATGCTGACATTTTGGCAAACACTGACTTTTTATATATATTTGCACAAACATACTAATAAGTGATATTTTGAAAATCTTAATCAGTTGGCTAACTTCCTTGGTTAGAGACAAAATGGTTAGTTTTTAAAGGGCTTTCATAGTAAAATAAAATTGCAAGAAAACACAAAAATGATTCTGTATACCTGGACTCAGAGAAGGGAATCAAGGAGACTATTTGGATTACATTCACGATAGCCAGTGATGTGGCATGTGCTGTACACATGAGGAAAAAATGCTGTCTAGCTCTTGTAAGCATTTACTTTCTGATAACATCATTAAAACTATATAATGAAGCAGTGACCTATCAGATAGTGTTGTAAGCTGAGGGACATGGGCCTATAATGAAAAACAGTTCCTGAGTGATATTTTGTAGAAATTGCTTACGTATATGAGTGGTAGCCAGCTCAACAACATACAGCTCGCAAGGAATTTTTCAAAACTTCAGAACCTTCCAGCTGTTTTCATTTGATATATTTATTGAGGGTTAGCAGTGAGATTCGCTAACAACTGCATGGAACTTGCAAGTGTGGTAATGTTGCTTCATACGGATGTGTTTATGCTACGAGGAAGGTCCACTTAATTGTGAACAACCCCAGTGGCCATGTCTAGGAACCCTTCTAACTATCTATATTGTTGACCCACTTTACTTGACACACTGTCTTTCTATATTATAGCACTTGCCCTTACAGCCCACGCTGAAAATCAGAGTTTTATATTCACCTGATGCGTGGGCTGCATAGATTTTTTTTCTCCAGAGATCTAGGAAGACAGCTGCAAGTGCGCGACTGTTGAAATCCAGGGGGACTTGACTTAACATGTTGGGAGAATTCATAAACTGAATGCATAGATATACATGTTCCTTGATGTTCTGGATTTTGGTCGAAAGAGTCATACTAAACAGAAAGGTCATTTCTTCCATATTAAAGTAAGTGGAAGTTCATTCTTCTCAGTCACTACAGACACACTGCATTATCAGGCTAATTATACTAAAGGCACAGAACTAATGGTGAGGAGCTGCCTTGGATGTTGTCTTTATCTGTGATACAGTTACCCATTGTGTAGTGCTACATTTTCAAAACCTTATCTGTAAAACCTGAAATACTTCTGACATGTAAGAACAAGTCCCATCGCAGTTTCACCTGGATTCAGATAACATTGCAGGAACATTAAGAACTTCAACCATATAGCAGTGCTTCCCAAGCAATGGGTCATTACTCCTTGGCGGGGGAGGTCAGAGTCATGAAGGGATTCTGGAGGGAGGCAAAGAGATCACATAAAGTTTAACTTTGCACACACACATGCAATCATTTTGAATTTATAACCATAAATTCTCCACTGATGTGATGAGGCCATTGTATTTTGTATCATTATTAAAAAAAAACCAGTGAGAATCCTGTATCATTTTCAAGACTAACAAATTTGTTAGTCTTGAAAGTGCTACAGGACGCTCGTTGTTTTTGCTGTATACAGACTAACACAGCTACCCCTCTGGAACTTTGTATCATTATTATTATATGTGCATTAGGGTAGCATCTGGAGGCCCCAGTTAGATTGGGGACCAACAATGCTGGTCCCTGCCCTGAAGGGTCTGCAAGACTGACAGACAGACCTCTCTGTTGACAAGTCTGATCAGTTTCAATTCTGTTATTCAGTGTTGGACTGACCAGGTTTCCAGGGTCCCTGGCTCCATTTCAGGTCACCAGGCAGGCAGTGCATTTCTGTGTTTCTAAAATGACATATTACAGGATTTCAGTTCCATTCTTTAGTTTTGCATTTTTCATCCTGGTTTATGACAGCTTTTTCTCCCCCCAAAATTGAAAAGTTTTGCAGAACTAAATTTTGGTTTCCTGGGCAGCTCTACTTAGATTAAAATTCTTTGAGGGCAGGAACAGTCTCTTTGTTCTGTATTTTTACAATGTTTAGCAGAATAGGACTTGGTCCATGGGGCCCCTAGAGCCTACCACAATACAAATAATATATATATTTAATCTTAACCAAGTGGCACCCATCGAAACCCTAGTCTCTGTTAGGGTAAGTCACAAAGACTCTGGTTTGGATAAGATTGAAATACAAGGAATGTGTCATTCAAATATAGTAGATCTCTGTACAACATTTGTAATAGTTTCATTCTTAATGTATTATGATGTAGTTCTGTTAGTATTATAAAAAATAGGTGTCACCAATTATATTGCAGCTGTTTATATAAACATTGTAATACCTCTGTTTATATTGGTTTCCTCAAAATGCAAGACAATAAGCCATTTATAGCAAGGATATTAAAATCTTTGTACTGGCAATTAAAGAACAAATACATTGGTGTGAATGTGTTATCATGGATTTGGTGTGACTGCCTCACTATGGAAAGATGATTTTATTCTACCGACACAAGTGTCTGGAACTGAGAACAACATGATAATTTAATGGGTAATGTAATTATCACTTACAAGATTATTGCATACAATATCTTCATAAAAGTACATAAATATAAAATGTACTGAGCATATATTGGCTAATTAACAGAGAGATGCAGCCAATACAATATTAGCTATGCAGCTGTTCTCCAGTAGCCTGTAGTGCCAAAATATCATTTCAAATGGTACCTCAAGTACCAATGGATCAGATTTCTTAATAGACGTTAAAATATTGTTTTCGGATTACCGACCTCAGGGTTCCTGTTTGTTCTAGAAATAATGTGTATAACAAAGAACATGATCCAGTGTCCTGTAGCATGAGTGGTAGGCTGAATTAGGTAACAGTCATCCTTCTCACTTGTGGTATTGGGTTGATGGATATTGCCATGTTTAGAACTACTCAGATCATGTACACTAATGCTAACAGGATACAATTTAATTGTAAGCCGGAAGGGTAGTTTATTTTATAGGAATGATTGAATCCAGCAGACATGGGTTCAATTTCTGGCTCAGCCACAGGCTTCTTATGTTGAGAATTAAAATAACATTTAAGGCTTGTAGCACTAATGTTAAGAACTAATACAAGCAGATCAATGGAAACCACTGAAAAGGATGTTTTAGAGTCACAAAATCTACTGCTTACTACAGGGTATCGCCAGCTGTTCCAAATTATTAAGAAACATAAAAGCGGAAGCTGAGAATATCCATACTGATGCCCTCTCCCCTGCATGGCATGCTCCAAGCAAAGCTATAAATACCAATGCCACTGTGCTAATAAGCCATGGGGAAAAATTACTTCCTGAAACCCAGTTTGGCGATCATATCAACTCTATATTTGCGAGCAAAAGTCATTTGATCCCTTTTGGCCTTACATCTCAGCTCCTCTCCAAAAGGAGGCACAGCAGACATGAAAGTACCCCTTTGTTTAGTGAATACTAAATAATGTTCCTGATTTTTGGCACAAAGTTATTGTCTTTTCATCTGTTAAAAAGAAATTTCTGTATGCAAAAAATGAGGATTTGAAATTTTAGTTGCATTTTATCTTTTGTTCTGCTGAGAGTTTATTTGGTATACAAAGAGAAAGATTGGTTGATTTTATGTGTGGCTAGGATATAGCTTTTCTATCCATTTCTTCAGATTTCTTTTGAATAAATGAACGAGTGGGATAAATCAACTACATGATTTTATTTTCTCCTGATTAGTTTACTATAGTGAAAAAAATCAGTTTCATGACTTAAAACAGTCTTCACCTTTCCTCAATGACATTATATCTGTGTGCCTAGCCCTTAGTTTTGAGTTAGAAATATTTTGACTGATCTTCAGTACAGATTTTGGATGGATTTTAGAGACTTCATGAGCTCTGGATATTATCAGTACTCTACTCTTCATTCTATTTCAGTTGCTCATTGATTAGAATTCTTCAGTGTTTTCAATATATTTTTGGCTTTCACATGTTTCTGTAGTGATCTGATTGGGCTTGAAAAACAGTTTGTATTCACCTCTGTCTTTAGGCTAAAGATTTCCTTGGTCTTTGGGCATGGGTTTTTTAAAGACGTTTTCCAGATGGAAAGACCATCACTTTGTAGACATTTCCTTTCCATTCTGTATTACATAATCTAATGTGGCATTCCATCTTGCTTTTACTTCCAGAATGTACAGGTGGTAGGTGTGTGCATGTATGTGCGACTTTGCTTTTTTTGGATTTGGATTTCTAAACTTTTATTAGGTGATTCAAATTAATACAGGCCTTGTATGCTCTACATACCATCCTAATCAGTTGATTTCCATTTTAGAGGAGAATATAGACACCAATGTTAAGATTTTGTAAGTGTTATATTAAATATCTCTGAGCTTAGTATCATGTATCTGGACAAAATCAAAGAAAAGAGAAAGAAACCAGTCTAACATTTTGTTTTGAATAAAACAGCTCACAGCTTTGCACCATAGATTTTTGAAGTATTTTTAAAGTGTCTGCTTGTTGGTGCTGCTTTAAGAGAGCGTGAGAATGGTAACAGAAGCAATGTTAAAAAATATCTTCAAAGTTAATAGGGTTAGCAGTTAACTAGATTTGCAATAATTGAAATGCAGTTAGTATTTTGTCTACATTTCTATTTCAAATACATAAACAGCCAAAAAAAAATCATACATCGATTAAAAAACTGCCATCGGCCCAGAACAGTGGCAGAGAAGTATCTTGTACATGGAACTGAATGTCTTATTCAGACTTCTTGAGCATATGCTGCTCTGTTATGTTGATGTATGTTTGAAGTAAATCAAAGTCAGTGAAGTTACTCTGGAATTACATTGGTGTAATTAAGACAGAATTTGGTCTACATTGAGGTAGGCCTGTTATTTTGCTTTTGTTTTTTTATTTCCCCACTGTGCTGTGTTGGTAAATCAACTTTGGCTATTTATGATTTATGGAGAATGTGAATGTGGATTGTGAATGTGAATTGTGGAATATCTGGACTCTTTAAAAAGTGTAATGTACAAAGCAGAGTTACAAAGGATAAAATTACCTAGAAATATCAGCAATTCCTTCTCTGAAGAAAATGATGGAAATTTAAGACTAGTTTCTTGAACTATAGTACTCCAGAATCATACATTACAGGAATGAAGTAAGAATCTATTTGTTAACTGTACAGTACATTTCAAATTCAGTGAAGGTGGAATTAAGTCTTTATTTTGGATTTAGGTGAAGAGGTGGGCACTTGAGTATTTGTAGGAAAGACACTGGGCAGGGCAAAGATACAACTTATGAACTGCAAAAATAAGAATTTTAGAAATTTCTGGCACCCACACATCAGTTTTGTGGTTTTTGTTATACTCAAACCAAAATGATTCATTGCAACTTTGGTAGTTTAAAACAATCAATGTCCTCGTGAAATTAGTGAGTCATTAACAGCTGATTTTTCCCCATGGCAATAGTTATCTAGAATTCACTTCAGGACCTTTCAATGACATACCTAGTAGCATTTCCCAGCACCAAAGTACTGAAGTGAAAAGCCCTCTTCCCCTAATCCTCTGTTTGAGACCAAGTGTGAGAGACCCATATTTTAAATAGAAAGTTTTGTTGTGAGGTTTTACTGTGTCCTAGGTTTTACTGTGTCCTTCGTGTAGAAGGTGAAGGACTGGGCAAAACAGAGACTAAAAGTTACAAGCTGAGCACACAAGTATCCAGACTTAGCATCAAGCTGAAATAATCAACTTATTCTGGAGAGAGGTAAAAAAAATAAACTGCTAGCAAGTGTTTGTGTAGAGGGAGGGTGGGTGGGGACTATTTATTTATTTATTGCTCATGTTTGATACAAAGATTTCTGGAAGTGAGAGAAATTCTGATTTAGAAGTAAGAACAGGAATCTGATGTTATGAAGTTATGAAGTTATACTGACTGAAGTTAATTTCAATAAATGCATATGTATATATTTATATACACATTTCCTGTGGCATTTGAAGCAGTGGAATGCCTTTATTATGATAACTTACAAGGCTAGGCGGTGCAGTAATAAATCATGTAATCATAGAAATGTAGGGCTGGACGGGATCTCAAGAGGTCATCTAGTCCATTAGCTTTTGTGGAGGCAGGATTAGTTTAAAAAGAGGTAAGGATTAAATTGCATTTCAGTGGAGCCTAGCTAACACACCCAAAATATCATTTTATAGCAATATTATATTTTACAAAACAATTCTACATCTTTTAAAAATCCTAAATGTTAGAAAGTCTGGAAATTAATGAGGGATGTAGGCTAAACGTTTCCTAAGCATCTCACTGACTTAGGAGTCTATTTCCCCTTTTCAACAGTGACTTTCAGTGGAGGTTGGGCTCCTAGATATCTGTCACTGTTGAAAATGGGACATAGGCTCATAAGTCACTGAGATGCTTTTGAAAAATTTGACTCCTACAGGAATGGACTCGATGACCAGAGGTCCCTTCCAATTCCACATCCCTCTGTAATTCTTCACCATATAAACCTCCCTTCATCACTATCACTCTATCTGACTTACATAAACCACCCATCATTAACTTTCTCTTGTTTCATTATCGAACTGTTCTTGTGGATGTATACTTCTGATTTAACTTACTGTTCATTAGTTGTGTAATGAAGATGTCAAAATAGTCCCAAGAAATTCAGGTCTGAGTTAAGAGTTGTGGTTCGTATTGGACTTCTTGCAGAGTAAGATACTACTCACCATAAGCAAGGGGAGTAGAATCTCTCATGTTTAAGGTTTATATAAGTCTTATTTGCCTTGCAATTTTCTATTTTTAACTATATTTTATAGTAATTAATTTTTTTGTAATAAATACAAGTATATTTTAGTGCTATAATAAACTGGAAATGGAACGCTTGAGTGGGAGGTGCCACTTTATTACTTAAATCTTGGTATCCTTATATTTTCTATGTATGTTGTGTGTATTTATTATAACAACACCACCTAGCTCTTACATAGTGGTTTTCACCAGTAGGTCCCAGAGACCTTCCCAATCTTTAATGTAGTTATCCTAACAATACCCCTCTGAAGTAAGGAAGTATTACTATCCCCATTTTACAACTGGGGAGCTGAGACAGAGAGCGACTAAGTGAATTGCCTAGTGTCACACAGGAAATCTGTGGCAAAGCAGGGAACTGAAGGTACAGTATCGGACTTTCAGAAAATCATATAACCTCGTTCTCAAGAATGTGAGCAGTTATACTAAGTTACTTTTTCACCCCTGTACTGTATGAGTTGGTGAAAAAAAGTTTAAAATCCTCAGGCCCAGGTAAATCCTACAGCCATTGTGGAATGATCCGTACTGTACTTCGGCCAAACATGTCAAGTCTGTTTATTCAGAAGGTTTAAATAAAAAATAAGGTAATCTCCACAGCTAGCTGCAGAAAAGCTGCCCTTGACTGACCAGCTGCACTCTCTTTATTACTGAAGTTTAAAAGAATAAATGGTAATAAACTACATGTACAGTATTTGCTAGGGAGCCATTGTACTAGTGTGGATTTCAATACTTTATTTAGTTGATAGACGAATTTTTCTTTGTTCCCTCTAGATTGCAGTTTTATATAAGCCTTTAAGCGTCTTTGCAGGTACTCTGTTAAAGGCATTGTCTGTATGCATCTGAGTGCTTTGATGTTATATGATACTCAAAAGAGCAGTGAATCATGCAGCTTAGTATCCACCGTGTTTTGTTTTACTAGACTGATATGGGAGCAAAGTCCATGCTTCATAAATAAATAGAGGTATCTTGAATAAACAGAGATAAAACAGAATATATTTTATATAGATTTTTTTTATATATTTGACCTACCATATTCTATATGCTTGAATTTTGACTACAATGAAATGCCCAAACGAAGTAGAAATCAAAAACTATTTTCAAACCTCTGCCTTACACTCCGAACAGAAGCTTATGGTGGATTTACTGCTTAGAAGGGGCTAATCAACTTTTTCAGCCTTGGTCTTGGGAACAGCATATGCAATCTATTCAAGGATGCATCTGTCCTTTCTCAATAATCCTTTTTTAAACATCTCAGATAATAGAGATAGTCACTGGTTGTATCTGCTGCTCTATTATCTTGTTGTTAAGTAACAATATTCTTGTACTTAAATCATCCTTTAGGATTTGTTATAATGAAAGTGCTCTTTGCCAGCACATGAAAGTGTTCCACTCTCACCCAACCCCACCTACAATGAAAATGCTCTTACTAAATGTAAGTTCCAGTAAAATCTATAAGAAAATACTCACCTAAGGTCCTGATAAGTGCTCACCAATGTGAATATCAACTAGGTTCTGTTGATATTAGAGCAATTTCTATAGGACCCCATTATTTTTCAATAAAACATGCTTCATTTCATTCCTATTAAATTCCATATGACTTTTCTGTAAGGTTTAACTAAATTAAATTCAATATATAGTACCAGCTGTCTAGGTAGCCTGTAATAACATCTGGTTTATTTTATCTTAGAAATGACTTTCATAGTTTAGTGGCATGATGTGTACCTAGTGGCAATGAGATATGTTTAAGAGCTGCTTCATTGCAGACAGGAAGTGATAGGTTGCTAATCACAGGAAATGAACATTAGATATTGAAGTGTGATGCCTAACAAGCACTGAGAGAGCTATGTCACCTAACATGAAGTATATGTGTTTCTAACCCATTGCACTCTCATTAGTATTCTATTTGTACAACATTTAACATTTCTACAAGAGAGCCATAGTGTAACAATTTGTCTAATTCCAATCCCGTTTCCCAGTGGAATAAATATTATATGAATGGTAAGATATGCTTCACTAAACTCTTACTGAATAACCCTATTAAGGAAATGATACATTGTTGGTGGATGCTAGATCAGTGCCGTACATTTTGATGAACATTTGTAATGAAGGTTAATGTTTCTACCAAGCACCACTTAAAATTGTGTCAATCGAAGTTCACATTATTCACAATTTAAATATTTTACTGTGCATCTTATAAAACATGACTCTGAGTCTCATCAGGAAGCAGACTAGTCTGGTAGTTTTATGCTTTCTTCTGAAAATAGAAATAGGGAAATACTCATCTGCTGAATGTTACAGAAAATATATTTAAATAGCTAAAAATTCACTAATGAGCAAAAATGCAGTAGAGAAATGTGACAATATTGTGTTTGTTTCACGTGTGTGTGTGTGTATAATATATATATTCCTGTTTTCAGTGCAAAACTCAACTCAGCCTTAATTATGAAACCAGGACCTGAACATCCACACTATTGGTTCCAGGCAGCTAGAGTACCACTTTCTTAACGATTTGAATGTGTGTATTTGTAGAGACAACATTGTACATTTTTTTTCGCTGTTGGATGTGGGAGAGAACTGCATTTAGAATTCATGTAATCTCTGGAAGTGTTTAGTGTTAACTTACACTAAATCACTATTTATAACTAAATTTGATTGTAAACTCTTCCTCATGTCAGTAATCTCATCAAAAGCAATTGGGCTACTTCCATGGGTGAGGACTACTTACATGAGTAAGAGCTTGTTAGATAGGACCCTACATGACTAAAGTGTATAATGTAGTGTTTAGCCATGTTGGTCTCAGGATATGAGAGAGACAAGGTGGATGAGGCAATATCTCTAATTGGACCAACTTCTAAAGTTGGTCCACTAAAAGATATAATATTGCTCACCTTGTCTCTCTAAAGTGTATAATGTTATTTCAAACCTTAAACAAAGGAGTCCGAACCCATTTCAATAAACTTAATACTTGTAAACAAACATTAGTGACATGTCTGTGCTTTTTGGAAAAAGAGCAGAACCTTTAAAATGTAAAAGAAAAATTAACATAATCTAGCTTAAATATTGAAAATGTACCCGGAGCTCTTCGGCAAGCATATGTTCATAACTCATTAGCAGGATATTTAGATATAGAAGGAGTGAAAATTTCAGTTTTGTTTTTTGGTTTTTTAAACCAGTCAAGTAGGTCCACTTGTCTGATTTGTTGTTGTTGATGTCATTTATTTACATAGGACACAATTGGTTTATTAAATGTAAGTAATGTCCTTGCCACTGTACGAATAGAATAATCAGTTTGTTCTGGAATATAATCTATGCCACGTAATCCTTCTTTATTAGGCTGAACTAAATAACACTGCTAGTCATGTATTACCTTTGCTTTACACTCAATATTCAGCTTCCTGTCCCTCCCCACAAATAAGTAACTATAGTATAATCTTGAAATCCACTTTTACATCCAGATGCACAGTTGGTATAAATTGGTGTAGTTCCACTGCCATCAGTCTAGCTGCACTGATTGCCATCAGCAGAGCTCTGACCCTAGAGTTTTAGTTTAAAAAAATTAGGCCTGTCAAACATGATACACAAATTCTGGGGATACAGTATAAATAGTATTACTGGGCATAGACACATAATAGCCAAAATCCCCAGGATGCCCAAGTGGAGTTGGAGGTAGACTGGCTTGTTAGGTTCACAGCAGACTAAGGGGTGATATAGAATTGTATCTCCAGAAGGAGCACCTGTTCCCCTCTTGATTCACTTGGGGAAGTAATTTAGGATAGATTTGAAAAGAATACAGCTTACTTTCTGCCTCATACCTGGCTAGTTTTGCTGGCCAATAAATTGAGGAGGGCAGACTCATTCCTTTCAGCCAACTTGATAAGAGGAAGGATGTTCCAGTGGTTAGAATGCTAGCTTGTAGCCTTCGAGATCCAGTTTCAATTCCCTGCTCTGTGTCTGACTTTTTATGTGACCTTGTGCAAGTCACTTAATCTCTCTGTGCCTCAATTCTATGACTGTATAATGGGAATGTAACCCACTTTGGAGTTTGCTAGCTCCTGGAACATTGAACTGAGCTTCTGCGGTCTTTTCCTCTGGCTACAGCAACAATGGCTCCAGAGCCTTCAGAACCATTTCCTGGCCTGCTTAGGGTTTGGGGAGAGGGGACCAAAAAGACTGTAAACTCCAACAAATGCCAGTAGGAAGCTTTGGATTGAGTGGTTTATATAGACAATTCAGTAGGCCAATGGACTACTGCTCAGCCCCTCAGTGGGGAGAGACAGGATGCCTGAGAATCAAATGGAATAGTTTTGGTTTGACTCTTGTGCTGTTTGAGTTCATAGCTGAAAGAAAAGCAGTGAAGCCTGGGGAATCTCTACTCAACTCCCACTCCCCACACAAAGAGAGACTTTGAATTACTGTGGTGTTTAGTACCTGATCAGGCACTGTCATCCCTGTTGAGACCAGTGATCAAGGAGGCGATGAACCAGCCTAGGGCCAAGACCAGCTGCGATCACCTCTGGGCGCAAACATAGGAGCCAGGAGAGGACCCTGCTCTACTAACATACCCCAAGGGAACCCCTTTCTTTTTTGTGTAAACCAATGAATGTTTACTATGCTACAGCACTCATCACAGGACTGATTCTCTAGTGTCCCATCTTCCTGGAAAGGTGTTATGGAGGGAGCTGAAGGAGCTATGTACAGTGGTGAATGCAGAGAGGTGTGGAATTTATTATGTTGTTGAGTTCTAGTATTTTGGTTAATCTTAACCCTTTCCTTCCCAAAATATTTTGTTTGGTGTCCTCAATAAATTCCCCAGTGTTATATTGGTCTCTTTGCAGTTGGCATTTCATTGGTGAGGTTTGTATTAATGTATCATGGTGTTTGTGTGATGGGTTTACTCCTTGTGAACAGAGTAGAGTATTTAGTTATTTTCACAAGGAACAGTACCTCTTGTGTCCCCGGCACAGTGAGGAGTCACCTTGGGTGCAGGCACCAAGCACCAAAATAAAGAATTGAGGGCCTCACCCATATAAGAAGGGGACGAGGGAAGCTCCACTCCAATAAGATTGTGTTAGGAGAAAAATGGTTGATTGGGGTAAGCAGGGCAGATCTCAGGGCAGATTAATGTGGTGTTTCCAAAGACACATAGTCTGGAGGTTTGGAATGAACAGTGCAGGTATCTTGATCATTGAGAGGAAAGAAATATGTGTGCTGACAATTCAAGGTTGCCAGTGCATAGACTCTGGGCGATTTCTGTATTACAAAATTGCAGAAATTTGTGGGAGAGCAAGGAGTACACCTGGCATGTGTATTTCTGCTGAGTACAGGACAGTTGGGATGGGAAGAGGTGGCTTGGATTGGCATCATGTTTTGTCCACTCTAACTAGCATCTAACCAGTAATTTAAGTGGATGTGATCCACTGGACATTGTCGTGATTCACTTGGGTGCAAATAATCTGGGACATACAGTCAATGAGAGCAGATCTGGATTGCATCAGAGATTTGTGTCCAGGAGCTGGGATAGTTTGGCTGATTTGACTGAGTGTCTGAATAATTGCTGCAGCAACAATATGAAAGTTATTAATTGGGAAATTGGGTCCTCGACTGACCAGAGAATGTGCATTGTATGACATAGGAACATTGCAAGCTCTGACATCTCAGAGTTTCTTGGAAGTAAATCTGTTGGACAGCAGTCAGAGGGTCTTTCTTTCAAACATAAAACTGTCAGTATTTTGGAACAAAAGCCATCTGTTATTTTTTTTTACCTGCCCTCCCACAAACTCCACTGTTGAACCATTAAGAAACATGACCCGGAACACCATTCCACTGTAACATAGTTGTCCTTCACTCCAGGCACTGCATGTAAGTCAGATTGTAGGAGGGAGGGAAGTAACAGCCCTAGAAACATTTGTATACCAGGGAGTGAAGACTTCAGGAAGATGTGTTCCCTGCTTGCAGTTGGTGGAGGGCTCTGGGTACCGTAATGTGGAGAGGGGCAGTTTGGAGGGGGAACACAGTGAATGGGTGGGAGCCATGACAGGGGAGATGTGCCAAAGTAGTGATGGTGGGGCAGCATGGTGCGTAGCCTGGGTGGCTCGGTATGCAAATTGTGAGACGTAACATCTACATGTACATGTACTCCTAACTAACTACTAACTTCTTCCAATAACATATCTTTTCCTGTTGAAAAAACTATGTTAATGGAGAGTTAACATTGTTTGGTGGTGTGTTGTTCCTCTGCAAAACATTGAGTTGAGAACTCAAATTTCTGAAAACCAGGAAATGCACAGGTAAGATTGCCTGTGCAAGCTTAAGTCCGCCCTCTTTCGGTAATGCCCTGGTACACCTCATTAACACACATACCTTTACTCTACCAACCCCACAGGAGCTGAAATGTACAAGCTGTTCACCGCCTTTACAGCCCATTCACTCTCACCCACAAGATTTCATTGAACACTCTCAATGGACAAAACCAAACAAATGAAAAGGGTGCCAATACCAACTTCTGTCTGTTCCGGGAGCTGGCGGTAGCCAGTGGGAGTTATCTGGATGCAGTCCAAGTGCAGTCAGTGTGTTAGGTATACCTATGCTAAATGGTGATGGCAGTATTGGAATTTTTTGGTAAAGGTGTGATTGTGATATAGGGATATCTGTGGATTACTTTGAAGTGTATGAGAAAGCTGTGATTACGATATGAGGTCTATATTTTGCACCCTCTAATTTGTGGGAGGAAAAGGATGAGCTGTGGATGTATCTTTAGGATCCAATATGCATGATTTCAGTGCAGAACTGTGTACATAAGATAATTAGAGGGGCACAGAAGTTTTATAACAAAGGGTATTGTCAGTAGCAAGCTGGGATATGAGAGTAGTCTAAGCATTTATTATCTGCATGCACTGTAGATAAAGTCAGTGTAGTCCATGCCAGGTATATCTTTACTGAACAATGGAGGCTGTAGTAATTTCTACTTGGTAGAGGGGTGTGAGAGTGTGTATGAGATCTGTGAATTACTTTGAGGTGTGACAGAGCTGTGATGGTGATATGAGGAGATGTCTGTTTTCTACCCTCGTGTGTGAGGAAAGGGAAGAGGGGCATGTGTACTTCCAGGGTGAGGTGTGCATTATTTCTATGAAGAATTGTGTAGGTTGCATCAGTAGCAGGGCATAGGGGTTTTGTTACAAAGGATATTGGCAGCAGTGAGGTGGAATATGATGGTTATGTGAAAGGGCGGGTTGAGATGATACCTTGTAAATATGTGTAAAGGAGTTGTAAAAGGCTGCAAGTTGGTCTTAAATTATATATGGGTGGTATTCTTTGTGGGGAATTGGCTAAGTGTGTCAGTGTACCCCATGATCTGGAACCTCCTGAATCTTATAACAGCAAAGCCAGTGTGAATATTTGCACATTGTGGCGTTGTTCAAACCAGGCAGCGGGTAGGTGGTGTGGGCAACCTTCTTTCTTCTCCCTACTTTTTGTCCTTTAATTATGTTAAATGGATTCCTGTGGGTGAGAATGAACAGATTACAAAAAGAGGTGAAGAGCTTGTGCATTTCAGCACCTGTTGGGTTGGCAGAGTGAATGTATAGGTATTAATGAGGTGTATTGGGGCATTTCTGAAAGAGGGCAGTGTTATGGCTGCGTGGGCAACCTTAACTGTGTATTTCCTGTGGCTGATGGCCAGCTTCCCTAGTGGATCTCGTGCTTCGCTCCTGTTGGGGGTCAGGAAGGTGCCTGTCACCCCGTCTTCCCTGGGGGAGGAGGGGAGGGACCCGGGCCCACCCGCTCCTCCGGGTCCCAGCCCAGGGGCCCTATGAACAGCAGCTGCAGACTGCTGGCTCTGTATTTTTGGAGCCGCAGCCTCTTCCCCTGGGCTACTTCCCCCCCTCAGTCCTGCTGGCCTCTCAGGCCCTTTGTCCGTGTTGCCCCTTGCTGGGCTCAGTACCTCCTTTGGGGTTCCTCCGCTCTTCCCCACCTTGCTACTCTGGTCCGCTACTTCGCTTTGCTCCGCTCCTCACAGCACAACACCTCTGCTTCCTCCAGCTTGTGCCCTGTGTGTCGGGGTGGAGCCCTTTTATGGAGCACCTGGCTGATCCCTAATTGGGCTCAGCTGGCTCCTAATTGCCCCCTCATGACTCCGGTTAGGTATCAGGGAATAAAGCCCTGATCATCCTGCGGTTGATATACCTCCCTTCATGTATTCTCCTGCTGCCCTCTGCCCTTGATATCTCACACATCCCCGCCCTGATCAACACCATGGGGTTGGGCTACATGGGACATTAGGCAATGCTGGCGGGACAGGGCGTCAGCGTTGCCGTGCTGGCTTCCGGCCCTATGCTGCACCTGAAAGTTGAAAGGCTGCAAGGAGAGGAACCAGCGGGTCACTCGTGCGTTCCTCTCCTTGTTGGTGTGCATCCACCGGAGCGGGGCGTGGTCCGTCACTAGGGTGAATCATCTCCCCAGTAGATAATATCTGAGGGTTTCCATGGCCCACTTAACCGCCAGACATTCTTTTTCCACCACCTCATACTTCTGCTTCTAGGGAGGAGCTTCTGGCTGAGGTACAGGACCGGGTGCTCCTCTCCCCCTATTAGTTGCGTGAGTACAGCCCCTAGCCCTGTTTCCGAGGCATCCGTCTAGAGGATGAACTCCTTCTTGAAATCCAGGGCTATAAGCACTGGGTGGCTACACAGGGCTGTCCTTAAGTCTATGAATGCTTTGTCGGCTGCTTCCGTCCACTTTACCATATCCGGGCCCCGAGCTTTTATCAAGTCCGTCAAGGGGCCTGATCTAGCGGCAAAGTGGGGAATAAACCTCCTATAATACCCAACAATTCCAAGGAACGCCCTGACCTGTTTCTTACGGGTCAGGGCCAGGCTCGGATGGCCTCCACCTTGTTCCACTGGGGCTTTACTAGGCTTCTCCCTACCACATAGCCTAGGTATTTGGCCTCTGCCAGCCCTATGGCACACTTGGAGGGGTTGGCAGTGAGGCCCGCTTTCTGGAGGGAGTCGAGCACTGCCTCCACTTTCTCCAGGTGCATTCCCAGTCGGGGCTGTGGATGACCACGTCATCCAGATAGGCAGCCGCATACTTGGTGTGGGGTCTCAGTAGGTGGTCCATCAATCTCTGGAAGGTCGCTGGGGCCCGGTGGAGTCCGAAGGGGAGGACAGTATATTGAAAAAGGCCATCGGGCATAGAGAAGGCGGTCTTCTCCCTGGCGTCTTTGGCTAGAGGTATTTGCCAGTAACCTTTGTCAGGTCTAAAGTGGTCAAGTAGCAGGCCTTGCCTAACTGGTCCACTAACTTGTCGATACGTGGGATTGGGTAGGAGTCAAATTTAGATATTTCGTTCAGCTTCCTGAAGTCGTTGCAGAAGCGCAGGGTGCCGTCAGGCTTGGGGACTAGGACAATGGGGCTGGACCACTGGCTGCGGGACTCTTCAATCACCCCCAGTTCCAACATCCTTCTTACCTCCATCCTAATTTCTTCCCTATTGGCCTCGGGGATCCGGTACGGTTTTATCGTCACCCGCGCTCCCGGGTTCGTGATGATATGATGGTGAACCACTGTTGTCTGACCAGGCTGTTTGGAAAATACGTCCTGGTTTCGCTGGATCATCTCGATCACCTCCACCCGCTACTCAGGAGTTAATTCAGGGGATACGCTCACCTCCCCCTGTGGAGCATCTGTCTGTGGGGTTGTTTCTTGGGCAGTTAGGCATGCTTCCCGATCTTGCCAGGGCTTCAGCAGGTTGACGTGATATAGCTGTACCGGCTTCCGGCGATCTGGTTGCCTCACCTTATAGTTCAGGTCACCGACGGCTTCTATGACTTTGTAGGGACCTTGCCAACTAGCCAGGAGCTTGCTTTCCGCTGTTGGCACCAGTACCATTACCCGGTCTCCAGGCTGAAACTTCCGTGTCTTGGCCCATCGATTATAGTAGGTTTGCTGGGCCTCCTGGGCTCTTTCCAGGTGGTCCCGCACAATGGGAGTCACCTGGGCGATCCGCTCTCTCATCTGGGCCACGTGCTCGATGACGTTTCTTCCCGCTTTGAGCTGCTCCTCCCAGTCCTCCTTAGCTATGTCTAGTATGCCCCGCGGGTGGCGATCATATAAGAGTTCGAAGGGGGAGAATCCAGTGGATTCCTGAGGGACCTCCCGTATTGCAAACATCTTTCCCGTCCTGTGCCACTACCTTCCTTATCATGCTCTTGAGGGTGCGATTGAACCTCTCAACCAGGCCATCTGTTTCCGGATGATATACTGAGGTCCGCAGGGCCTGGATATGGAGCAGGGTACAAAGATCCTTCATTAATTGGGACATAAAAGGGGTCCCTTGGTTTGTCAAAATCTCTTTGGGGATGCCCACCCTAGCGAAGACCTGGAGTAGCTCCTTCGCAATCGCCTTTGAGGTGGGGTTCCTTAATGGAATGGCCTCCGGGTACCGTGTGGCATAGTCCAGAATGACGAATACGTTCCGATGGCCCCATGCTGATCGCTCTAGTGGTCCCACCAGGTCCATAGCGATCCTCTCAAAAGGAACCTCGATGATGGGTAAAGGCACTAACGGGGCTCGTAAGTGAGGCCAGGAGCTGTGTAATTGGCACTCCGGGCAGGAGAGGCAGTACCTTTGGACCTCCACCCGTATTCCTGGCCAGTAAAACCTTCTCAGAATGAGGTCCAAGGTCTTGTTTACTCCCATGTGCCCCCCGAATAAATGACTGTGGGCGAGTTCCAACATTGCCCTGACGTGTTTCCGTGGCACCAAGAGCTGTTGCACCTCCTCCCCCCGTAACAGTGCCACACGGTACATCAGGTCACGTCTCAGGACATAGTATGGTCCAGGGCCCTTAGTCCGGCCCTCTGCGGGTACGCCATCTATTTCTACTACCTCCTCCCTCACGTTTACATAGAGGGGGTCATTGGCCTGGTCTTGCCCAAAATTACCTATTTGGCCCTCCTCAAGGGCCCCAATCTCCGCTTCCTCCCCGGGGCCACTTCTGCTGGTACTGGGACCTGCCTCTGGGCCCTCGCTAGCTTGAGCAGTCCCCTGGCCTGCCGAATGGGTTTGTCTACTGGCCAGGGCAGCTTTCTGGGTGCCAGCTAGTATATGTGTCCCCAGTTTTTTAGTTGCCCTCCTTTCCCGCTGGGACTTCCGGGGTCTCCCGGGGGAAGCAAATATTTCTGGAGAAAATTCGGCAAAAGTGGGGGAAGGGCTGACTGCCTGTGCCCTGGTCTCCGTCAGTGGTTGGCCACCCACCCCAGGCTCTACTGGGGGGAGTAGGTTCTCGAACCCAGGAAAATCTCTTCTGATCAGGACCGGGTAGGGGAGCTTAGGGACTACCCCCGCTGTCACCCAGCTAGTATTCCCCTGGATCTCAATCTTCACTGAGATTGAAGGATAGAAATTCACAGTCCCGTGCACGCAGGTTATCCCGGTGTGCCTGGCCTGGGACAGCTGGTCGTGCCCCACCAGCTTCCCAGAGACCAGCGTAACTGCACTCCCCGAGTCTACCAGGGCCATGGTCTTGATGCCATTCATCTTCTCCGGCCTGGTATACCCATGGGGGGCCTCTATGACCCCTACCAGGCCGATGAGACTGCAGCACCCCCCGGGACCTCCCAGATTGCACTGCATGGGTTCTTCCCCATTGGGACACTGGGCTGCTATGTAGCCTAGTTCCCCGCACCCATAATACCGATATGTCCGGTTAGTGACCCCCCTCTGCCCTGGGCTATTTGGTCAGGCATCTCCATGCTCACCCCCTATGCTTCCCAGCCCCCTTCGGTCCTCGGGCCGCTCCTCAATGTCCCGGCGCCCGGGTCCCATCTTCTTGGGCCTCCTGATAGTCCCGGAACCGGAGTTAGGGCCCGGCTTCTGGGCCCGCCATGTCTTCTCCTGGGGCGTCAGGGATAGCTCACGGGCTGCCAAGTGTCTTTCGACCAAGGTGATCAGTTCGTCATAGGTGGAGGGGTCGTTCTGGCCCACCCAGGCTCGGAGGTCTGGTGGTAACCTCCTCATGTACCGGTCTAGCACTAGGAGCTCCACTATCTCCTCGGAGCAGAGGGCTTCAGGGCGCATCCACTGCCAAGCCAGGTGGATTAAGTCGAACAGCTGGGACCGGGGTGTCTTGTCCTCCTGATACTGCCACTCATGGTACATCTTGGCTCGCGTCACCACCGTCACCCCAGATCGGGCCAGGATTTCAGCCTTGAGCTGGGTGTAGTCTGTAGCGGCTTCCGCCACCATGTCGTAATAGGCCTTCTGGGCCTCTCCCCCTAGGAACGGCGCAAGGATGCTGGCCCACTGACCTCCTGGCCAGGCCTCCCGCAGGACTGTTCTCTCAAACGCGAGAAGATGGGCCCCTATGTCGTCTTCCCGTGTCATTTTCTGTAGGTAGTGGCTGGCCCGTATGGTCCGCCCCCCATCCTGGCTGCCACCTCGCTCCACCAGCACCTTCAGCTGGCCTACCACTTCCTGGAGTAGGGCCCGGTCCTGGGCAGCCTGGGTCATCATCAGGCGGTTGGTCTCCTGCTGTAATTGTGCAGCTTCCCGCTGGGCCACTGCCTGGACCCGGGTAGCCTCCTGTTGGGCCGCTGTGGCTTGGACCGGGGCCTTCACCACGTCCTCCATCTTGGTAGTGAGGTGGGTTGGGACTGCATGATCCCCACTGCATGATCAATCCCACTTCTGACACCACGTGTGGCCGATGGCCGGCTTCCCTTTAGTGGATCTCGTGCTTCGCTCCTGTTGGGGGCCAGGAAGGTGCCCGTCTTCCCTGGGGGAGGTGGGGAGGGACCCGGGCCCACCCGCTCCTACAGGTCCCAGCCCAGGGGCCCTATGAACAGCAGCTGCAGACTGCTGGCTCTGTATTTTTGGAGCCGCAGCCTCTTCCCCTGGGCTACTTTCCCCCCTCAGTCCTGCTGGCCTCTCAGGCCCTGTGTCCGTGTTGCCCCTTGCTGGGCTCAGTACCTCCTTTGGGGTTCCTCTGCTCTTCCCCACCTTGCTACTCTGGTCCGCTACTTCGCTTTGCTCCGCTCCTCACAGCACAACACCTCTGCTTCCTCCAGCTTGTGCCCTGTGTGTCTGGGGTGGAGCCCTTTTATGGAGCACCTGGCTTATCCCTAATTGGGCTCAGCTGGCTCCTAATTGCCCCCTCATGACTCCGGTTAGGTATCAGGGAATAAAGCCCTGATCATCCTGTGGTTGATATACCTCCCTTCATGTATTCTCCTGCTGCCCTCTGCCCTTGATATCTCACATTCCTCATTTTCAGAAGTTTGAGTTTTGCTCAATTCAGCCTTCTGCAAGGGAACAAATTCCACCAAGCATCTTTAACTCTGCATTTTTGCCATTGAATTGTACCAGATGTGTGCATAGAGAAAATATACAAGGCTGAATGCTGGACTGTGAATTAAAGCCGATGTGGTATTATGCTACTACTCTGTTCACGTGCTTAGTTACATGTATTTAGGGAAATGGAATATGGATATTTTAGGGATAGTAAAGCTTCTATCCCCTCAGACTTGCTTCTCATTCTGTGGTTTAATTGGAAATGTAACCTAGTCATTGTAAATTATGTTATCAAAATGTTTTGTTATAGTGTCCATAGGTCCTAGGAATGAGCTCCTAAAAATAAAGATTATGATGGTGATCAAGTTTGTGAATTACAAAGCTGCTCTTATAGAGCCATAATTCTTTTAATGACTGTCTTATGCTTGGAACAGATTCTTACCTCTCATTAGCCAAATGAATCCTTACTTCACATTTCTCCATAAAATGAACTTATTTTGTGAAACCTTGCTATGTTGACACCATTCACTGACCAGGCTTCTCCTTCCATTTAAACTGTTGTCTTGTAACATGTATGTTTGCATTATCTTACAAGCTGCTATAGAAAAGGCAATTTGGGCATGATCTTCAGCTGATGTAAATCAGTGCAGCCCCAGCGAAAAGTGCTATGTATGCTTACAGTGCTCTCTACAATGACACTATTCCCTGTACGTCAGAAAACAATAACTGATTCTGCAGTTATTATTGTTTTCTAATTTTCCATCATTCAGAAAGTATTATAAAACTCTAAGTTGTGGGGTCCCTTTGTCAGTATCAGAAGAATCTACAGCTTCATCTGATTAGGGTCAGTTTGCTGATTCCTATATATTAGTTTGTAACAGCACATGCAGAGCAACTGCAGGGAAGAGAGACTGAAGTTATGTCTAGACTGATGGCAGCAAATTCATCACCGTCAGATCGATTTATCCGGATCGACTGAATGGAAGTCGATGGAAGTGCATTTCCTGTCGGCAGAGCAAACTGAAGATACCGCGGTAAGTAGAAGTAAAGAAGTCGACGGGTGATACGCAAGCTACTCTACGTAGCTTTTGTATCTCCTGTCGGCTGCTGCCAAATTTGGCGCCATGTGTAGACATAGTCTTAGTTGGGAGATGACTCTATCCTAGTCCCAACATATGGGGAGCAAACAATGGACATTTATAGGGGCATGCTATAGTATGCACATAGGTGTAGTTTTACTTCTACGATTTGAGAGGCAGCTCAAGCCAAGCCAACAGGCCATGTGTAGGAGGAAAATTCTGTGCCTGCCTGAGGTTTGCAGTTTGGAGGAGTTGGGGGGAGGAATGCCCCTTATCCCCCACCCCAAACTACACCCATGAGTATGCACAGTGCTTTGGGAGAAACCTACAAGCTTCAATGGGGAGGTAGGAAATGGGGTGAAGAGAGACTTCTGAATTAGCTTAGAAGCCTGATAGGAAGAATCCACACCACTGCTTATTAGTCTTGTCTGCTAGTCATACTTGGGACATAAGAGTGATTAATAGTCTGCACTTACCAATGTGTTTGAGAATGTTCCTGAAGATGCCTTTAATGGTGTCTGAGTCAATGAAAGATGAGACATATTTAAAATTATTAAAGGGAGTGGGGGGAAAGAGCTCTTTTTGTCAGTCACTTGCTATAGCAATCTGAAAGAAAAATAGCTTGCAGAATGACTGTGATAACCATTTTTTTATTAAGTGTGAAAAAGAAAGAACAGACAAAAAGGAGTGTGGAATGAACCCGTCATTTAATTTCCATGGCAACCAATCAAAACAAATGCATGACTGCAGGATGTCATCTTCAAGATAGAGAACTGCGAGTACTGAGGCTTAACGAGTAGGAATCATCAAATTCAGTACTTCCACTTCAGGCCAGAAAATTCAGTATTGAAAAGAGAAGCATTGATGTTCATAATAGTAGGCTCTTACCTTACATTTCAGGTTCAGGTTATGATCAAAATATGTTAATGTGACCCAGGATGTTTTAAAAAAGACAGATGGTTATTTCTTTGTTTCCAGAACACTGCTGCTGTTGTTATCTGCGTAGAAAAAGAGGATAATATCCCTGCCTGGAGAAATTTAAAATCTGAGGGCTTGCTCCTGAATACTAATAGTCAGATGAATAGTTCTTACTCTTACAGGTACTTTTCTTGACTTTAAAAGGACAATGTGTTTGAGAAAAGATAACTCAGGTGAGTGAGGGTTTGTAGGACTGGCCCTAGTTTAGATGCAATGGGATAAAAAATGGTTACAAACATGGGATAGAAGGAAAAGGAAACAAAAGGGTCACAGTAATAAGCAATTGCTAGCTATTTTTTTGTTGTTGTAATGGGAATAGGGTACCTAATTCTCTTAGACTCATTTGAAAAGCACAGCCAGACTTACTTTGCAGAAGCAGTTCCCTCCGTCTCCAACTGACCTGATAGGGCAATGAAGTCAGGGGATGTTTCCCAATTTGCTTGGCTGCTTAAACCGTGGTGATAGGAGCATGGCAGATTTTGCCGCCTGTCTTGATCTATCCACCTCCCCTTTCTCTGTAGGGAGGGCCAGGGGAGAGGGAAGATAGAATCTTCAAGGTGGGGAAGCAGCCTCATAGGCTGTGAGCTGCCGACAGCTGCTTCCCCACCTTAGAGATCCAATATTTAGAGCCCTTTGCAGATAGAAAATGTATATCCACATTCAATCCATGATCTACAAAAATGGTCCGTGATATTCGCGGATTTGCAGGGCTCTATTAATGCTTTCAGTTAGCCTGAGCTGGTACTACACCTCATGCCAAGTCACACATTACATTGTGCCAGCCAAAAAGATAACTCAGTAGGATGACTTTTGCATACAAAAATCAGAATAAGAACATGTTTACTCCTTCAAGAATTCAATTCATGCCTTGCCACTAATTATGAAGATAGAGAACAGATACTTTAAGCACCTCACATTTATCCAGTTCAAATACTCATTTTAAAAAGTTGCACAGTTGTGTATGTTCTTAGAGAATGCCTTAAGGGATTAGGTTGCTGATAGAATCTCTAGCTACAGAAGAGATGCTTACCATGCATTTAGAATCATCCACTGAAAATCAGGTCCACAGTTGTTACCATAAATTTGTGGAGATGTTCAGATTAGCTACCAAAAACTACAGAGACAGCAAGTTTGTGGCAGCCACTTTGAATGTAGTATTTACCCCACTTATTGGGGGGGGGGAATCAAGCCTTTTGTTTTCCTGTGATTGTATTCTTTGTCTTTTCTTTCTTTTCCTCTCCTCTCTTTCATCACTGAGAGCTTTATTTTGTAGCAATAACATCTTCTGAACAAGAACAATTCTTCCTTCTCATATCATTAAACAAGCTTTGCATTTGTTCACCCATTATTTATCTGACATTTACTGATCTAATAGAATGTAACTACTTATTTTGGAAAGTAATGCAGCTGCTCATGCATTATAAAACAAACAGATAAATATAACCCTGGAGTGACAAAGGTAATATAAAATTCTAGTCAGTGGAAGTTTTGCCTAAGTAAAGAGTGAAGGATTATGTTTTATACAGTTAGGAGATAGAATTTTGGTTGTTGTTTTATGTTACTATTTTACAATGCTTTATTTCTGTGGTTATGTTGCTTTATATTAGCTTTTTTATTGCTTAATACGGCCATTATACATTAGGCCTGTCTGTCTAAAACTGTCGTTGATCTCCATCTATATTCCAAGTTGTCAAGATCACTGTTTAAGATTAAGGTGTATTCATCACCTGTAATACCATGTTTTTACATTTTATTATAACTATGTTTATCTATGCAGAATGTTTTGTGGTTAGAGAACTAGACTGAGAGTCAGGAGACCTGGGACTAGTTCCCCTTCTTCAAAATCAGAGTAATTCTCTTTGCCAACAGTGGGACTTCATCGTATTATACGAGAAGGAACTGGTCCTAAGGATTAAACCTGTCTTTGACAATGACTTGGTTCATGGAATAAGTCACATTACTTGACTTGTCTGCATCCTCAGTATCCCCATTTAGAAAGTGGGAGCAGTACTTATGTCCCAGATGGAAGTCACTATATAAATGCAAAGCAATCAGAAGTTACAAAGCAAAACAAAGCGCCCACTATTTTAAGAAGAGGGCAAGGTTGCAGACATGCACCAGTGGCTTGAGTGTGTATAGTCTTTCAAGAATCCTAAAACTTAAAATAACAATAACAACAACAAAACAAAATAAAACACTCAGAAAATTCAGAGTTCGGGTGAAACTTACAAGGAACCCTGAATGCTTGGAACTTTAGAGTTATGGTAGCCAAATAAACTTAAAATCAACCTTCATAGTTCTACTAGTTTGCACTCTTTCTTTTTTTTTGTATGTAGAGTATCAAAACTATGCACCACACAACACTGTTTTGAACATGTTTCATCCAGATATGTCTCCTATATACAATGTAGTGATTTGTCACCACACGAACACTAGCTCTTTTAAAATGAGGGCTCTAATGTCATGATTTGGACTGAAGAGATTTATTTATTGAATCAGGGAGTCCGATCCTTTAAGTTACTGAGTACCTTCTGTGCCTTGCATGGTTAGCACATAGGGGCATGATTACTCTCAGAATGCTACTGGTTTAAACAGGAATTTGTACTACATTTATTTTAATATGTACTGTGTATGTCCTTCAAGATGGCTGTAAAATGCCCAACCACTATAGAGTTGAGGCACTTTTGTTACAGTTTGATATGTAGAATAAATTTCTGATTGATTCAAGCACCACTTCAATGTCAGAGTTTTGGTGAATTTCCTTACATTCATAGGTTTATATTGTTGGTATATTTAACCGTAACTCTGAAATGTCTACTTCTGTTTGTTTGTTTATCAGTGGTTTTGTTACCACTAATGTTCTGGAAAGGTAATATGTATTCAGGCCAATTGTATTAGCATCCCATGTTAACTTCATCTTACCAATGCTCTTTCTAGGTGAATTTCTGTCATTTAAAAATAATCCTAAAATAAAACTGTGGAGTGAAGTGATGAAGGGGAGGGCAAGTAAGTAGCAGAAAATGTATGTGTTTGATGATCTTGCAAGGGATGCATTTTCTAGGTTGTCATCACTGAAATATAGCAGTGATAATTTGAGCCTCTGTTCCAGACCTTCCGGCAGCTCTTCAAAAATAGCTCTTCACTTGGGAGCAGTTGCTCTGTCTGTCTTCAAACCCATAACATGACAAAGATCAACTGGTTATTTTGCCACAAAAAAACAACTGAGTGTTAAGTAATTGAACTTGATGAGACAGTTATCAGTTCTTGTTATGCTAACAGCATCAATTTTAATATAGCACCAAACGAGCAATTTAAGGAAATTATTGAAAAATGTCACCCAAAATACATTCCTCTAGACATATGTAAACTTAAGGGCTCCCTAATTTATTGATGATGAATAAATAGATAAAAAAAATGATCTAAAAACAAGCTGTGGCATCAAAGTAAAATAGTTGAACAAGAGACATGACCAGTAATGCCTATACGCATCCATAGAAGCAAATATGCATTCCTGTTTAATGCTATTGATTCTGTAGCTTAAAGGAGAACCATGGAACACCATAAATTGCTTAAGATGTCATCCAAAAACTCAGAGAAAATGACAGGTGTACATTTGCCATTTTTCTCAAAAGATAAAAATAAACCTATAAAGTTTTACTTGCAATCATTGTACACTTCTGATATATGAGTTCTCAGCCCATTATTTAGATCTCACTGGGAAAGAAGAAACACCTAATACAGTTCTACAGTATATTGTGGAGGTTCAAAACTTTTTCCATAGATTTCATGACTGGTTGACGGACTAAAAAATTGGACCAGTGACACTCAATGGAAGTCTCAGAAAGCTCTCTGTTTGCATCAAATTACCACAAGTATGTTGAAATTTCCATTCAGCATGGGGAGGACTTTGAACAAAACATAGCATACAACAAGGAACTCTACAAAGAGACACTAAATTCCATAAAAGCAATGGGAGGAAGTTGTGAAGGGAACTTATTTACAAGCTGATGATCTTACTGTTCAAGTCTCAATGGAAGCATGGCTCGATCTAATAACCAAATACTGAACCTCTCAAAGATAAAATAAAAAAATAACACTTGAAGCTTTTCATTGCTTAACCCATGTGAATAATTCTTAATACAAAGATCAGGATGATTCTAGACAGGAAAGACACACTAAAACTATGCTGATTGTCAAACTCCTGAGTGCCATCTCTTCTGGAATGTAATATTCCAGTTTTACAATTTTCTACCTTAAAGAGCTTTATTCTCCTTCCATTTTCATCAATTTAAATCAAGTCACTCAATTTATATTAATGCTTTTTCAGTGGTGTAAATCCACTATAAGTAAGAAGAATGTCCAATCTAAAATCCTGTGCAAAGGATAATGTGTCATGATTGATGGCAACAAAATGTTGAAAGATTATGGAATTAAAATCACAGAGCACTGGATAGTTGAATTCAGATAGTATTTTCAATTTTTAAGACTTAAATTCCTGCCCATCCAGCTCAACTTCACATGAACATATTATAAGAACATAAGAATGTCCATACTGGGTCAGACCAATTGTCCATCTAGCCCAGTATCCTGTCTTCTGACAATGGCCCAATGCTTCAAAGGGAATGAACAGAACAAGTAATCATCAAGTGATCCATTCCATCACCCATTCCCAGAGTCTGGCAAACAGCAATCCCAAACATAGCAGCCTTGTGAGTGTCCAGTGGGAAGTAGGGTTGCCACCCACCTCTCCAGATTTTCCCAGGATTCACTCTTTTTTGAGGTAGCTGTCCCAAGAAATCTGTAAGCACGCTCAGTACATACTGCCAGCTGTATGGTTTTATGGGCTCAGGCTCATCTTGGTTGTCCTGGTTTGTTCTACCTTAGAGATGGCAATCCAGGTGCGGAGCTCTGCTAGGGCTATGATACTAGTGCTGGCCCACCAACAGCAATTCCGGGACCCAGGGCAGAATAGTTAATGGACCTCCTAGAAAGGGATGGCTGAGGTCTGAGTGGGCTTCTGCCAGAAGTTTTTGCTTATTTATTATGTGCCATGCAGGTTCCCGGGTGGCTGAGGAGGTGGTATTTATTGCTTAGATTCCCGGGTCCCTTGGACTCCCCATGGAGATGACTGATGAACCCATGAAACTAAGTAGCAGATATCACCTCCTCAGTCTGCCCGGGAACCTTCATGGCACATAATAAAAGGGAAGGGGGAGGTGTGGAGGAGAGGAGGATACCCATCTACGGTCTTCTCTGCCCAGGCCCCTTTTAAATCACCAGGCTCCTGGGCAATTGCCTCCCTTGCTTCCCGCCATTGGCAGGCCTGCACTAGCAGAATGGGGATGGTTGGCATAGGAACTGTAGGAACCAGCTCTTCTGCTTTTACATCAGGCTCCCTGTAGCCACATTATTTTCCCTTGGCACAACTTCAACAATCTAAAGGGGACAAAGCTGGGACTGAGAGACTATCTCAATATGCACCTTTTTATATTTGAGGAATCAATAGGTTTATGAAATGAATTGCCTAGTATGCATTCTGTGTAACATTTCAAGAAACTTTAGTGGGGTTTTCAGTCATATTTTTAATACATTATAAAAACAAAAGCAGGGGTGAAATCCCAAACACACTGAAATTAATAGCAACAGGATTTCACCCCTGTTTTTGTTTGGTTTTGGGTTTTTTTCAGCTTGGGAAAAACAACTCAGATTTATTTATTTTTTTACTATATGAACGTACCCTGTACACATGCCTCTCATAAGTGCTGTGGAATTCTAAGCGTATGTGGAGATTGATGAGTAGGGAAAACTTCCTTTTTCATTCTTATCACATAACACTTGCACATATGCATGCCCTTTAAAAACTGGGCACTATTTTCTCCTCCCCACCCACTCCCCACAATCTCTCTCCCAAAAGGAATCTCTCTACTTTATTATAGCTCAAAGCTCCAACTATGGCTTTGGTTTCTTTGTGTGCATTTTTGTACTGCTACTCGATAAAGAGATGCCTGTTTCATATGGCAATTCCATCACATGGGTCTTAAATGTGTTCTCTTCAGATAGACAAATATGCATAGATGTGGAGAAACATGTAGATGTAAGGATGAAACACACATTTCATGTATTAGCATCCTCTGTGAATGCTTTTCAGGTATTTTAAGGAAGGTTTTGTAAAAAATAGCCCAAATCATTCTCTCTGCCACACTTTTCTTTTTCTTTTGACTTTTCAAAAAAAATCCCAAACCACCTTGTCACTTCCCCCTACTGCTTTTTTAATCCCCCAGTCCTTGCCAAGAACATGGAAAACAAACCCAAATCATCACTGGCCCATCTATGTGACTGTGCAGTGGTAGAGAGAGAGATGTAAGGAACTCTCTTTTTGCATAGCTCAACTAAGGGCTACCCAAACAGGAACCCATTTGCTGAAAATAGAATAGGTAACAGACATAGACATGGATTTTCCCACCATCTTCTATTGAATAGCGGAACTTTCTGGCCATATGTTCAGAAGGGAAGTATGCTGTACCACTTAAAGGGGTATTGCAAATAGCTCCAGCAGAACCACAGAAGTTTTTGAGACATTGCAGAGTTTATAACATTTCTTCCTTAATGGCACAATCCAGAAACTAATCACTATACTATATAAATATATGTAGCAGGTTTTATTTTCCTTTTCTCTGTGCCACCATTTACTGTTGCTGTAGACATGCAGCATAATGCTACCACAGCTGTGATTTATTAACATCTGTATATAAAATTTCAGATAGTTATATGGTTATACGGTTTCCTATCGTACTCTTAGAACCTGCGCTTGAACTACTTCCTCAAGCAAAACAGACATTAAGATCCTAGAAGTTAGAGATGGCAAACAAATCAGTTAGTCTTCTGGAAGAGCCAAATATAAATCAACCTTCAGTAAGGGATGTATCAGATATTGAACACATACTATATTTGATCTTACTTACATTACTGGGAGTTAACACACATTTACGATCTGCATGACTAGCTTGAGGGAAAGGAAGTTTTTCCTCTTTTCTTGCCTGAGTTTAAATTTATACTCCACAAAACTTATACTATGGGGTTAATTCTCCTGCCCCAAGGAATGTGGCATTATAGTTCCATTCGGTGTTTGTGTTATGCAGTGTAGCTTTAGCTTTGACAACAGGCTATACTGAGGTGGCTACTAACCTTTCACAGAGATTGAGATAATCTTCTATTAAAATTACACCAGCTCTATGAATTTCATTCTGTTTCTGTTTCCTCCTGAATTGAATAATCTAGTATTGTTTCATAATGAAGAAAAAATATTTTAAGTGGAGTTTTTTGTTACCGAAAAAGAGGCTATTGTTAGTGATCTAGAGGCTCAGGGGAGCAGAAGGGGGTGTACCCTCAGCCCTTCATTCCTTTCCAGATAGAGAAAACGGCTCCCATGTGATTTGCTGTATGGGTCTTTCCGGTAAGACCTTAGAAACCGAAGTATTTGCTCAGAATGGATGCAAAACATTTAATGTGTTTAATAAGAGAAATAAGGTATTATGGTGTGTCTGGCCAACCCTCACATGCTGCACAGGTGTTATATACAGGGCATTCTGTCCTGTTGAGATGCTGCCCTCAATAGCAAAAATCAGCTACGTGTGTGTTGTATGTATGTAGATGCACACATTTCTATAAAAATATGCAGCTTACTCAAATAGAAACCAGTGTTAGTTAGAAATGTCTTATTAGCTAATCCACTTCACATTTGCATGGGCAAATAAAGGGTTTTTTTTGTTAACAGGAAGAATAATTATACAATAATGCCTTTTTTACAAATCTATTTTTACTACTAAGTAATGTTAAAGATATTAAATGATCAAAAAGTTAGACACTTTCAGAAAGTAAAGAGTCATGTCATTTGTAATGTGTTGAGTGCTGAGAATAAGCTCATGTGTAGTAAAGAGAGTAGACAAAGTCCATGCCTTGTGAAGCTTACAATTTAATAAGACATGCCAAAGAGTCCAAATGGAAAGGGGTTGTGTGTGGTTTTTTTTAAATGAATGAACCATAATGCTGTTTATGGTGGCAGATAAATGTTTTGAAATACTTTGCACAATGTAGTGTATTCCATCCAAGGATTTCCAATTCCTTCTAATGGATTACATTTTAAAAAAATTAAATGAAGTAAACTTTCTAACCAAAAATATATCTGATAACTCAGTTTGCAGATATATTTATGTGTATTGTTAACTTGACAAATGCAATTCAAGAGCTTTAATTTTTCAAATTTATTTTTGTTTAACCAGTGAGGGATATAGAATACATATCATGTTAGCCAAATAGAGGTAATGCTCTGAGACAGCTTTTATTTAATTGTTTTTTTGATGTGATGTATACATCATCTCAGATATCAATGTCTACCTTGCCTCTCTCTTTGAGCTGTTTTGTATACCGTCACTATTCACTAAACTAGTGATTCAGTAAGCCGTTCACTATTTGGGAAGGGTTAAGGTCTGTTTTCATTTTCTAAAGTCAAGCTTTCAGGAGAACCACACCAACTGACTCTTTATTAGTCTCAGACTCTGAGGGATTTAGTTATTCAAATTAGAATTCCCAGTTCTGGGGATGGAAAATATGGAAATTCTTGCTAATAGTGAAAAGCATATGCCCAAAATATCTGTACTTTAACACATAGCCCAGAATATTCATCAAGGTCTCAGCATATTTCTGTCATTTCCAACATATATTTGAAGATACTGTCAAAGTAGAACTGATCAAATAATTGTGTGTGTGTGTGTGTGTGTGTGTGTGTGTGTGTGCTTTCACTGAAACAATGTTTCATTTAACTTGAAACAACTGGGGGGAGCTTGTTTTGTTTTGGGTGTTTTTAAATTTCTAAATGAAATGCTATATCAAACCAAAATGTTTCAAAGTGAAAAAAATGTCTTTTGAAATGGTTCAACAGAAATGTTTCAAAATGAAAAGTTGACATTTCCATTTTGAAATGGCCAAAACAAACCATTTTGACTTAAAAAAAAATATTTTTTTCATCTGAAACTGTTCGCAAATTAGACCCAAATTAGCTAATAGTTTCACTGCAACAAATATATATTTTAGAGCACATGTACTATTTGCCCTCCAAAAGTTGTCTAGCTGTAATGGCAAGTGCTTAGATAGTGATTATAGTTATATAAATTGATATGGCACTTTAAACTAATCGCTGTGTTTGCAACTCCACGTTATGTATTCAGTCTTTCCTTTCTAATCCTAGAATCCTGACTTTTATTTGACAGTTTGGTTTTGGTTTTTAAACTAGTGAAGCCTTCCATTCCCTCTTTTCTTGATTTAACTTTGACTCCACTTCTGTTTCCCATTTTTCACTGAACAGGATCTTGTGCTCTACTTATTGGTGTTTCAGCACAAGCAGGCAGAGAGTCCTCAGAATGATGACACAGGCACATGCACAATGAACAACATGTATTTATTACTGGAAGAGGGTACAGAGGCAGCTTCCCTTCTGCTGCTGGTGCTGCTGTCTAAAACTAGTTTCTGTTTCTCCACAAAGCAGGAAGCTGTGCTCTTACACATGTCTACACACACATGAACTTCCTCTGAGAATTCCTTCCTGAGTCTGGGGTCCTTCTGAACTGGGAGGAGTCACATGTTATGAATACACCCGGAAACACACACGTACCCAGCCAGCGCAATATCTTTTGGACAATAACTATTTACAGAGCCAAATAGTTACCAAATTATCTATCATCCATAAAGCAGTAGAAGAAATATTGGGGAGGAAACGTTTGCCCCATGTTTGTTTGAGACACCCTAAGACACAGATACCCTCAGATACTTCCCCGTTCCAAGTTCTTTTATCCTCTGCTGTGAAATATTCACAGTTCCATAAGGTTGGTGTCCAAGATTATGATTGCTTATCTTTAACTTCTTTCACAGTCATACAATATTTCTACAGTGGTCAAAAAGCTATTGTTTTTTGTACTCAGGAAGGCACTCCATTAAAGAAAATCATTGCCAGTTTGAGGAGGGAGGGTTGTCTGATTTTTCAAATTAAAATCTCATTCTTTGTAGCCAAATTTGAGGGACTTCATCAGTGTTAGATATTGATTCTATCACATAATGGGCATTAAAATCAAACAAAGTAGTGCTTTACAAACCTTAATGAATTAATATTGTGGAAACAAAGGAATGTATTTTGCAATAACTAAACTGTGGCAGACACAAACGAGATGCAGTTGATGAAGAGATTCCAATTTTCTGTAAAATTTTACAGAAATAGTCTTAACTTACAAGAACTATGAAAAAAATCAAATGAACTAATTGTGAATATAAGGAATGCACAAGTGAGAAAGGGCCTTACAGGGCAATGAAGAAGATGTATGAAAACAAAACCTGTCTTAAGTCATGAGTACATGGGCTAAGTTTGATTGGAGAGAGTAGAATTCACATTTCACATATGTGAATTTTCACATATTCTTGTTGCATCTTTATTCACTTTGCATATTTTATACAGATTTGGATATATAGGTGTCTTGATAATAAAATGCTGGCTGCTCCTATGACAAGGAGGGATAGTTTTATGGTTTAGGCATATGAATGGGAATAAGTGGATCTAGAAATTATTGACTCCAATGGAGTTACCCAGATTCTCAGGTGTTACAGAGGTGTCATTAAGAGCTGAATTTGGTCCTCAGTAGTTCACAAAGCAACATTAAACACTCCATTTTGAACCCTTAGTGATGAGATCTATAAACAAAGTAATTCTCTTTACTGACAGTACCCTGATTATGTATACCAAACATCCTTGCACAGTATAGTGTGGAAACAAGGGGGAAGAATTATTAGCTTTGTTCTTTTTCATTAATGGTGGGTGAGTGGCTGAGTATATAAGAGAGAGAATACAAAAAATAATATTTTTACTGTTCCTTTTCCATGCATACATTAATATTTATACACCTCTTTAAAGTAATGTAAACCACAAAGGAGGGAATACTAGTTTCTGAATGAGTGGCTACATCTTGATGTAGGTACAATAATTTTTCATTTATAGTTCCTTAACTAAGTGTTAAACCACTAAAGCAAACAAAACAAAAATGAATAATAAAACTCAGGACTAGAAGTTTAGATATATATAATTTGAAATGTTTGCTTACTTGATATATGTTATATTCCATACTTAACCCCAGAGAGGTTCTTTACTGGGAATATAAACATAGGTAATGTGTATATGAGATAATTTCATATGTGAAGGCTTAATGCATGTTGGTTGAGTTGTTCATGCAGTAGAAAGTGTATGGGTCATGGGCACTGTAAATGGATGTGGTGTTTTGCTGAGTATAAGATGTGAGATGTATAGTTTGTGGACATGTGATTTATTGATGCACTAAGGAAGACATTGACAAGCATACAAAAATAAATACAGCAGCTCATATGTGAGTGTAAATCATCCACACTTACCTGGAGTTAGCTCCTAGTTACCCTTCTCTCTCTGGGTCACACCTTCTCCAGGTGAAGTCCAATTATAGAAACTAAGGTTCCATGAAACAGATGTGAAGAAGCTGTAAAAAAGCTGGTTTCAGTTCCCCAGCCCTATAGCCATATAGCACACCATCAGTACTATTCTAATCCACACCTTTGCTTCCAACAGTCTCCAAAGGACCATCTGCTCTGAGCTTTATCCATTACCTACCCGCACTGAATGCTGGGATGTCATGGTGTAGGGTAGACTAAGTTTGGTTTTATGCAACCCAGTAATTCCCCCTATATTGGTGGGATCCGTAATTGACTATTTAAGCAAGCCCTATGCCCCTTTGCATCACCTGAGTCGTATTATTTTTTATAGCTGTAACGCCTAAGGAATCCTTAAAACTATTAGAGCCCCATTGTACTAGGCACTGTAGAAAGAAATACCAAAGAGATTGCTTGCCCCAGAGAGAGAATAAACAGACAAATGGGGGAAAGGAAGTGGGAAGACAAGATGTGATTGCATATGCTCTATATAAACTTTTCTCTCTCTGATAACCTTATTCCATATTCTAGCTCAATCTGTCTCTGGCTATGTACGTTGGCCAAACCGGACTGTCACTACGCAAAAGAATAAATTGACACAAATCAGACATAAAAAATAGTAACATCCATAAACCAGTCGGAGAACGCTTCAATCTCCCTCTGTAGCTGACTTGAAAGTTGCCATACTTCTACAAAAAAATTTCAAAAACAGACTTCAAAGAGAAAATGCAGAGTTAGAACTCATCTGCAAACATGACACTATCAAACTGGGTCTAAATAGGGACTTGGAATGGTTATCTCATTACAAAAAGTAATTGTCACTGTTCACACATTCTCACCTCCTAATCAATGGTGAATAGGCCTCAACTACTCTAACTGAATGGACTTTGCTTATATCTTCCTTCCCAATTGTTGTTCCTTAACCTTGGATATGTATATTTATACCTCCTATGTGATTTCCATTCCTTACATCTGACGAAGTGGGTTACAGCCCACGAAAGCTTATGCCTGCAGAAATTAAATATGTTAGTCTTTAAAGTGCTACAGGACTCTCATTGTTTTTTCATCTTTTCAAAGACTTCTGAAAGGATCAATTGGCCTGTATTCTGGGCAGCTCCTCCCTAAAGCAGCTCCCTCCTGATTGTTTTGTTTCTCCTCTTTTTTATATCTCTTTTCTTAAAAGCCACATCTGCAGGAACCAGGAGATTGCATGAGAATCTCAGTTTTATTTATTTTTGTAGTAAGTTTCTAGCTTGCATGGTTACAGAGAAAGAGCTGAGTGCACCGTAAAGGCTCAGAAAGTAGAAGGCAAATTAAAAACAAAAAATGCATTTTTTTTTAAATCAGGATTTTGAGTCATGATATTTCAAAGGTTGGGAATGCCAAAATTGAACTCCTATATGAATTGGAAAGGCTGAGAAACCAGAACAATATCCATAGTCCTTTCTCCTATTTGGTGATAAAACATATTTATACAACAGTGGGGTTTGTAACTTTTTTGGTTAAAGTACAAGATGAAACAAAGATAAAAGAAAACTTAATAGGGCAAACATGCTGGAGCTAATGCACATACGGCTATGAAGCTTATGTATGAACAAAAATGTAGGGTAATGCATTTGTTCACTATTGGTTGAGGTAACCTTTTATTCTTTCCATGTTTTGTAGTAATGCAGACCTGCCTCCCAGATTTTGTAAAACTGGTCAAGATTAGATTTCAAAATCAAAGTAATATTTCCTATTTCTAGGGTTGACCATATGCATTTTAATCAAATATGGAGAAATGGCTAGTTAGCATACTGTATAAATAAAATACAGTTAAAAAGTGCATGAAAGTATAAAAAAAAGCAGTAACATAAAAGGTGATGTCTACTAGGAATGTGCAACCTGGTTCAGATAAAATAACTGATGCATCTATGAATAAACCCTTTAGTGAGATGTGAAAAGAAAAAGTGTAAATATATTTAAATAGTTGGATGCTTTTGTATTACAGATGTGACTACAAGCAGAAGTGCCAACATACAGAAAAGGTGTGCGTGTGTGTGAGAGAATGAGAGAGACTAAAGGAAATTATTAAGATACAGTACCCAAACCAAAAATAATACCTAGCTCTCATATGGTGCATTTAATCTGTAAATCTCAAAGCACTGGACAAAGGAGGTCAATATCCTTGTCCCCATGGAATTTTTTAATTAAAACCAGCACCTTGAATTGCAGAAACAAATTAGAAGTCAATGTAGTCTTTTGAAGCACAAATATATTGCGTGCCCTTGACAACATCTGCTAAGTAATTTAACAAATGAACACTCCCCTGCAGTTTTTAAAACTCAAACCTAGAAATATTGTGCTACTGCATGAGAATTGGAAAGTGAGATTGACTGGCGCCTGTTTAGAAACAAGAGTGAAATTGACTAGATTATTTTTTTTATCTACATGGAAAGAAATGCAAAACCAAAACCACCTTCCGGCCCCTCCCCAACCTCTGGTCTCTCTATAAGTAATAGGTAAAATAAATTAGCTTAAAATTAATTCAGTTTAGTAATATAAGTACAGAAATATGATTTTTAACCTACAGTATATCTTTTTTGCATAGCTATATAGCTTCCTAGTTTTACCTGAGCAACTAGGCAGAAGCACTGAAATGCTGCAAGTATTGCCATAAGCAATGCCACGATTTCTGACACTTCTGAAGAGGTACTGGAAAGCTCAAGAGAGATTCTTTGCTCATGATATTTCCAGTGTGACTTTCAGAGTTTTGCTGTATTCAAATATGCCTCATGTGAGCATCCAAAGTTTTTTTTTGATGTTTATCTGGAACTGAATTGAAACCATCAAATCATCTGAGATGCATTCATAACTCATTAGGCTTTGCAAAGCAAAGGGAAGGAACCAAGGAACATAAGACTTACTTTTTAGGAGTTTTTATTCAATGGCCAGTAAATTAGAAGAGCTTTGCTATAAAGGAGAATGTTTGTTTCCTTAGGTGCATTGTTAAGTCAAATCCTGCTCTCTATTTTAGTTAATGACACTTCTGCCATTGTCTTATGTAGGAGTAGAACCGGGCCCTTTATATTACTTTTTCACTGGGCCATGCTAAAAATCTAATTCTCTCATTCAAATTACTCTGGAATTGAGCTCACACTATCTATCTTTATCTACTAATATCACTTAATTTGGGATTGCTGTAAACAAACAACAGCTAAATGCCTAAGTGAACTAAAGACTCAATACTAATTATGAATGAGTTTTTAAAACACATAATATCATGTTCTTCAAAATCCTTCTATTTTAAGTCACCGGGCTAGATACACATTACAAATATGATATTGTAGTGACACAGTGTTCTTTAGTTTCTGAACATGCTATGAAAATGTGATTTTCCAAAGGAATACTGTATAAACAGAACAGACTCATACCTACAGATGCTTACTATGAGGTGCAGTGCTTACTATACTAATGTTGTGTGTCTTAAATCTTTGTATATGCAGTCCTCACACATACACACACTATCATTAGAATTAAACAAAAATCTTTGTTTTAATGGTCCCCAAATTCCACTAAACCCAATGACCAATTTTATTATAGGCTGAGTGTCATGTAGTGTGAATAAATAAGAATAGATTTTAATTATGACAATTAGACAAGAGGTTATACTAATGAACTTGCTTATAATGTTTTGTTTTAGGGGGTGGTAAAAGGAGGGCATTTATCTTACATGGTGTTGATTCTCACTCCCCTAAGTCAATAGGGTGCTGAATATCCCTTTAGGGCTTGGCTGTCAAAGCTATCAAAATTATAGTCATAAAAAATGCTGTTAGCTTACCAAGAGATGGATTGAAGCAGGTGATCCTGCTGTGGGATTTATTATAAGACTTTGCTGCAGGACAGAAGATCTGTAGCTATAATTTTACTTCCCATTAACAGTCGGTTGGAAATCTCTTGAAAAGATGTACTATTCATAGAATTCTCCATAAAAGGACCAAAAATTACATATTTCAGCATATATAGTTGACAACCTATGCTTTATTTCACATAAAAGTAATGACATGCTGGAAAAGAAATAAATACTTTGAAGACCATGAAACTTAGTTATACCAGGACTGAACTGAATTTTGGTGAGAACATACTGTCTGGGGGAAATGTAATTTAAACAGAGATGAAGTAAGAAATAGAATAATAATGATATATGTTAAAGGACTATTACAGCACTAAGCATCCTGATGCAATATGTATTATTTTAAATTGTTGGCTATTATTCCCTTTATCTAAATACCTGTTCATCTTATTCGGTAATATTAATGCGAGTCTGAACTATGATAATTGTGGTGAAGTCTTTATTTGGGGCTAAGAATCTTGTCATAACTCATTACAAGTACAAGTAGCTAGGCAGAAGTTAGATTGTCACTTGTCTTACCAGTACTCAGCTGTTTTATTTTGTTTTTGTTTTTAATTGTGCTTGGTAGATTTTTCTATCATGTTAAATCAGTAATGGGTCTGATCCATGACTAGGGTTTATAGGTGCTACTGTAAAACAGTATGTATGCTATTTCAGTATGCTACTGTAAAACAATTGGTGTAGAGCTTATGTTCTGAAACCTGGAGCCTTCTCTCCCCAGCTCTGTTTCTCTGACCTTGGCTTATCTGACTCCATCCCCTCTCATGTCCCGACATCCTGTTCCTGTGAGTCTCTCTGATTATATGGTCCACCACCAACACCTGGTTCCTTTTTTCTGGTGCTGGTAACATTCTTCTCTCTAATCTCTTCCCCTACAGACAAGATGGAGGAATTAGCTTCTCTAAGCTTCAGTCAACCTCTTTAGGATGTCTGTTAACTTTTTAGAATATAGTTGTTAAACTTAAATACTCTCCACTTTCCCTAGTGTTGTCTGTACATGCTACAGGTCCTATCAGCTCATGGTGGATGCCTGTAGTCATAGGGGCATTCCATGATATAACAATTTCACAATATCAGCCAATTTTCATAAATCATACAAACCAATTCCCCAAATTTTCACAGGACAAAGAGAAATTGTTGGAGGGAAAGACCATCATCAGCCAACCCTGGGAAGGAAGCTTAGGCTGAGTTTTATATTATATTTATTGTTGAGTTACCAATCAAGTTAAACCCCAGAAAGGGAATGAAATTGGATATGCAGGGCCTGATCCAGCACTTGGTGAAGTCAATGAAAAGACTCCCACTTACTGGAAGTTCGATCATACTCTAAGGCCTTGTCTACGCTAGAAAGTTTTGTTGACACAAGTTACAGCAATGATAAAAAATCACTGTAACTACAATGAATGTGCCAGTCCACACAGCACTCGTGTTGCAGAAGTGTGTCCACAGTTGGTGCTCTAGCATTGACAGTGAGAGCAGTGCAATGTGGGCAGTTATCCCACTGTGCAACTCACCACCTTGTGCCAGTATGAGTTGTGGGAAAGTGGGGAGGATCACATCCCACAATGCAATGATTTTCGTTCTGTCATTCCATGGGTTTCTGACTGCATTTTGTGGCATTTTTCAATGGCCCCACTTTCCTGAGCGCCTGCCATCTCTGTCTGAAAGAATGGATCCTTCATTGCTTTTTCACTGTTGTTGTCAGTGTTCTGAACACATAGCGGCTTGTCATGCAGTATATCATGACTCTGAATCAGAACTTGAATCCGAGATGTTTCACCTGCTGTGTGCTATGCAAACAATGCCGGATTACTGTTTGCAATTACGGAGCATCTGCACATAGTCCCCCAAGCTGCAGAGGAAGGGAAAGAACCCATGTAGTGGCTCATCAGTGGCCATGGGGGATATTTGCTACTAGCAGTCACAGATCAGCTACATGCCATTGTAGGCAGTCTTATCATATCATCCCTCCTATAAACTTATAAAGCTCAGCCATAAAGCCAGTTAAATTTTTGGCCCTCACTAATCCACTTGGAAAGCTGTTCCAGAACTTAATTCCTCTGATGGTTAGAATCCTTTGTTTAATTTCCAGGCTAACCTCATTGATGACCATATATCCATTTGTTCCTGTGTCAATATTGACACTTACCTTAAATAACTTCCCTCCCTCCCTGGTATTTATCCCTGTGATGTATTTATAGAAAGCAATCATATCTCCCCTCAGCCTTCTTTTGGTTAGGTTAAACAAGTCAAGCTCTTTGAGTCTCCTCTCATTAGGCAGGTTTTCCATTCCTTGGATCATCCTATTAGTCCTTCTCTTCACCTGTTCCAGTTTGAATTCATCTTTCTTAAACATGGGAGACCAGAATTGCACCCAGTATTCCAGAGGAGGTTTCACAAGTGCCTTGTATAATGGTACTAACATTTCCCTATCATCTCTCCTGGAAATACCACTCCTGATGCATCATGGGATCACATTAGTCTTTTTCAAAGCCGCATCATGTTGGTGGCTCATAGTCATCCAGGTCTTTCTTCTCCGCTGTCGCTCCCAGCTGATGCACAGCTAATAGCAAACATTCTTGTTGTTAGTCCCTGAGTGCATGACCTTGCACATTGCTCTATTAAATTTCATCCCATTTTCAAGGTCATCCAGATCTTCTTGTGTGATGTTTCAGTCCTCCTCCATACTGGCAATACTTCCCAACTTTGTGTTATCTGTAAATGTTATTAGCACATTCCCACTTTTTGTATCAAGGTGCATTAATAAAAATTTTAAATAAAATAGGTCCCGAGACTGATCCATGAGAAACTCCACTAATAACCTCCCTCCATCCTGACAGTTCACCTTTCATTATGATCCATTGTAGTTTCCTCTTTAACCAGTTCCCTATTCACCTTTCAATTTTCATATTAATCCCCGTCTTCTCCAATTTATCAAATAATTTCTCATGTGGAACTTCTCATGTGGAATTTACTGAAATCCAGATAGATTAGATCTACTTCATTTCCTTTGTCTAAAAATCAATTATCAGAGACACAACATCCACATATTTGTGTGGACTGAGGAGTTGTCCGTCCAAGATTATGGGCTATATTCAGCCAAGAGTCCATGCCCAACTGGTGGGTGGACTGCAGTTGTGGAAATTCTGCACCTTCCCACAGAGTGGTTGTAGGCCAGTGAAGCCCCAAAATTGAGTGGGCACTGCCTGTGGAAGGGTCATTGTTAGGAGATATAATGATAAATTATATCTCCCTCAATGTTTATTGCTTCGGGGGCTCCTATTCAGTTACTGGTGGATTTGAAGCTGCCCACTCCTGATAGAAACCCCAAGGGAGTGCAGGCACCAGGAATGTCATCTGCCTTTCTTCAGACTTGAATGAGATGATAAAGCATGCAAAGGGACAGCTGGAGGAGTGAATTTTAATTTAAACCCCTCTGCACCTGCTTCAGTGAATCTGGTCCTATATTTTTATATCTGTGGATGATATGTCATTGCTCGGAAACATCACCAATAAAACATCACAGTACAAGAGGAATATGATGAGATAAAACAAGACAAGATGTCATTGCAACCAGATGTTAGGTACCAGAAAGTCCCTGACAAGATGACATAGACCTGTTAATAAACCAGTCCCCTTATGTGACATAGTCTAGTTCCTAGTTTTTGCCTGGTATATATTTCTTTATCTATAAGTTTATCTATCCATGTTTTTATTTTTAGGATGCCACACAAATCATCTTCTAACTGTCTTAACACTCATTCATACATCATCTCATCAGTTGAGTAACATTCACTGAAGGACACTCTTTGAAATTTAGATTTTCATTCTACATTTTGCTTTTTAGTTTTTCTGGTTTCTGAAAGGCAGTGTGCTGGTACTAAAGCCAACTATAGTCATAAATATTCACTGAAACTATACCACTGAGAAAACTTAGGGAGTTGGTAGGTAAGATCCCATGGGAAGAAAGTCTAAGGAGAAAAACAGTTCAAGAGTTGGCAGTTTTTCAAAACCACAAGAACAAACTATCCCACTGTGTAGGGAAGACATTAAGAGACCACCCTGGCTTAACCAGGAGATAATCAATTATCTGAAACTCAGAATATAGTCCTACAAAAAGTGGAAGCTAAGTCAAATTACAAAGGATGAATATAAAAACACAACAAAAAAAATGCACACAAGCACATAGGGAAGAAAAAGAGAGAGGCCAAGGCACAAAATGAGATTAAACTAGCTAGAGACATAAAGGGTAACAGGACAACATTCTACAAATACATTTAAAGCAAGAGGAAAACCAAGGACAGGATAGCTTCCAGTCCTACATTTCTGATTCTATGATTTGGTATCATGAAGAGTAGAGTGAGTTCTGCTAAAGCCAGTCACTTAGGCTTTCTGATCTTCTAGCTCACTGTCATTCCTTACAGTTCTAAATATCTGAGTTATTGTGACTCCTTATCTAGGAACCCTGGACTAATACAATTGGTCTTCATTATTTCTTTTACCACCAAATTTAGACACACAGTCACACACTAACAGTTTGAACAGCACCCTTTCCATTGCTTGCGGTGTGAACAGTAAAATCAAGGAGAAAGGTTTCTTACAGATAGATTCAGGATAGAGTTTTGAAAATCACAGGACTGGCACTCAGTTCCTAGCTCTGCCACAATCTGACCTTGAGCATGTCACTAATGTCTCTATGCCTCTGTTCCCCATATATTAAATGGGTATCATAGTATTTTTCTGCCTCATGAGATGTTGTATGGATGAATTAATTAATGTTCGGGAGGTGTCCAAGTTACACATTGAGGAGGAAGTTATAAATATACAGCCCCTCTTGGAACTGAAAAACCTACATAGTATTACAAACAAGTATTTGCTTAATCACTTACACTAACTTACACAATACTTTTTTAGAATGTTTATGCAGCAGAAGATGCAATAAAATAGTTTTCTTTGCTCTTTTGGTTTTGTTTTAAATAGAAAATACTGCATACTTAAACTAACTCTGTTATTTTATTTTATTATAAAACTTTGCATTGCCAATTGCACTTTTAACCTTCAACATGATTTTACAAACATTATATAATTATTTCTAGAGCTGACAGAAAAACCTTATTTATTTAGCACCTTTTTTTCCTATGTGAATTTTCCTATGGAAAATAAGTTTTCAGATTTTCCTGCAATGGAAAAAAAACTTGCTTTGCTACACTCTCTGTTTTCCAATTTTTTCAGCTGGAAAACAGTAAAACACTGCTGAAAGTGTTTCTTTCATAAAATAAAGGAATACTTTCACTTTTAAGTGTTAACAAAAAGAAAAGGGGGAAAAGTTAAAAATAAAAAGGTTAAAAAGTATAAAGGGAAAGAAAATAATACTTTTAAGAACAGAAGTGTTACTTTCTCTTCATACTGTTTGAAATTTTTGTCACACTTTTTTTTTTTTTTCTTAGGAGGTGAAAGTTTAAAAAAAAAAAGAATGAAGGTGATCATTTAAAAAATTTCATAAATATTTCAAATATAGCAACACATTTTTTGGGGGGGTTCCCTGAAATATTTATTTTTATTTAATTTTTTTTCCGAAGAAACCCCTTTTTCAGATGAGAAACATTTCTCTATGAAAAATTGTCATCCAGCTCTAATTCTTTCTGAATTACAATATAACGACTCAAACCTAATGTGAGGATTAAATAAATAATTTGCTTCTTTCCATAAAAGATTGAGACCAGAGTATAGAACATATAATATAGAGAAGGCAGATTCACTTTCACAAACTTTGCTTGGCCTTACAATCAACTCACACAGAATTCCTCCATCAGTCATAACCTAACGCCAGGTGGGAACCAAACAAATCACCTTTTCCAAATGACCAGTCCTGACATAGTCTGTGTTTACCACATTCTGCTAGTACATCATTGCACCGTATCTATGTAAGGGCCCTGGTATGTCACTACCAAGCCGCTTATTATCCCAGCTGACATAATGTCCTTTGCCATGTGCAGAAACACTGCTTTATCAAATGTAATACTTTAGCAAATTAGCTCAGCATGTCAATTGTTGATTCACTTGTCACAATGCCACATTGACACAAGCTATTAGCATGTCATTGAGATTCATAGATTTCAAGTCCAGAAAGGACCATTGTGATCATCTAAGTCTGTTCTCATGACCTCATAACCTAACTGCAGGTGAAAATTGAGATCCTGACTTGTGCATTTCTAACAGAAGCATTCTATATATTTACTGCATCCCAAGGAAAGACACGTTCTAGCCCAGGAGTGTCCACAAGGTTTAATTTTGGCTCTTGAGAATGATAGTGTTAAGAAGAAAATTTGGATTTAGTTATTAATTGAAAACATGCTCCCTAGCCATGCTCAGTAATTTGAAGATGAAATGTTGTGGCCTCCAAAACTCCTTCCCACTGTTTCTCTTACCGGTCCAGGCTTCGGTGTGTGGCCTCTGAGTATCTACTTCCCTGTTTCTGCTGTTCAACAGCTCAACTCCCTTTCTGGCTGCCTGGTGCATTACAGAGAAAGGAGTGAGAAGTTCAGACTACTGCATAGCCTGTTGTGCTGCTGGATTATGTCTACACTGCAGCTGGGAGTGAGCCTCGCAGCCTGGGTAGACACACTTGTGTTAGTGGGGCTCATGCTAGTGTGCAAAAAAGTAGCTGAGTGGGTATCATGGCTTGGGCTAGCCACTTAAGCTCAAACCGACCCTGCCCCCTGAGTCTGAGCTTGGGTCATTACCCCGAGCTGCCTCCAGTGCTGCCGTGTCTGCACAGTTATTTTTAGTATGCGTGCTTGAACCCTGCCAGCCCAAGTCTGTCTGTGCTCGGAGGCTTTCTGCCAGATGCACTGAAGATACACCCGAGGAGTCTCAGGGGAGCAGGATAGGAGTTATCTGGCCCTGCTTGAGCCTCAGGACTGCCTAGCAAAGCATTGGGTGCCCTCTACCTCAACCATTGAAGGTAGTTCAGGAGATGGGGAAAACAGGAGAAGCTGAGAACCAATAACTGGTTATGGCTCTAGAGCTGGCTGGAAAATGGAAATCCCTTCCTACAAAAAATATCTGAATTTTTCCCATCCCATTCTGGGAGAAAATGTCAAACTTTTCTTTTATGGGACTCTATAAAAGGCGTACCAAAATGGAATTTTTCAGCTTGTTGGTGGGTGGGGGGAAGAGCTGCCCAGTTTCCTGGATGGCCATCATCCCAGGCTGCCTGGAAAGGCAGCTGGGTAACCCAGGAATCGACAGCCTGGGGTGCTGGCTAGCCAGACAGTGAGCAAGTCCTGTGAGCCTCCTAGCCTGGAGACTCCGAGCTGTTCTGTAGCCCAGCTGGCAGAGAGTCCAGTCCTGCCAGAGAGTCCAGGAACCATGGGAAGTCTGATAAGGGATGTGCAGGTGGTTTCTCCTCAGTTTGTACTGCTTGAGTGATGCTAAAAGAGCAGGCCATATGATCTGCCCCACACCACTGATTGATTGTGGCCTCTTGATTCCTTCTTACGTCATGCTGAAAATGTGGACACAACTTGTCTAGACAATCTGCTGCTTTCTAAGGTATTAATGGTAACATTTTTGGGTTTAAAGTGACTGAATTAATATTTGCTTGAAAGAGTTTGATAAGTAGTACTTTATTTTTGCCATTGTTCTCTATTGTTTCTACAGGTGTGTTACCAACAAGAGGAAGATTAGGGAAAGTGTGGGTCTGTTACAGAATGGGGGAGGCAACCTAGTGAAAGAGGATGTGGAGAAAGCTGAGGTCAGCTCCCAGACTACCGCACTGGGTGGCACAGAATGGGGAGGAGGTGAACATCCCACAGTGCTGAAGGAACAGGTTCAGGACTATTTAGAAAGATTGGACATACACAAGTCCATGGGGCCAGATGCAATGCATCCGAGGGTGCTGAGGGAGTTGGCTGATGTGATTTCAGAGCCATTGGCTATTATATTTGAAAGCTCGTGGCAACTAGGGGAGGTCCCTGAGGATTAGAAAAAGGCAATTATAGTGCCCATCTTCAAGAAAGGGAAGAAGGACGATCCAGGGAACTACAGACCGGTCAGCCTCACCTCAATCCCTGGAAAAATCATGGAGCAGGTCCTCAAGGAATACATTTTAAGGCACTTTAAGAGAGGAAGGTGATCAGGAACAGTCAACATGGATTCACCAAGGGCAAGTCATGCCTGACCAACCTGATTGCCTTCTATGAAGAGGTGACTGGCTCTGTGGATGTGAGGAAAGCAGTGGACATGATATACCTTGACTTTAGCAAAGCTTTTGATACAGTGTCCAACAGTATTCTTATCAGCAATTTAAAGAAGTATAGGTTGGATGAATGGACTACAAAATGGATAGATAGCTGGCTAGATCATCAGGCTCAATGGGTAATGATCAATGGCTCCATGTCTAGCTGGCAGCTGGTCACAAGCAGAGTTCCCCAGGGGTCGGTCCTGGGGCCGGTTTTGTTCAACATCTTCATTAATGATCTGAAGTATGGGGTAATTTACACCCTCAGCAAGTTTGCAGATGACACTAAGCTGGGGGGAGTGGTAGATAAACTGGAAGGCAGGGATAGGATACAGAGTGACATAGACAAATTGAAGGATTGGGCCAAAAGAAATCTGATAAGGTCCAACAAGGATAAGTGTAGAATCCTCCACTTAGGATGGAAGAATCCCATGCACAGCTACAGACTAGGGACTGACAAGCTAGGCAGCAGTTCTGCAGAAAAGGACCTGGGGGTTACGGTGGATAAGAAGCTGGATATAAGTCAGCATTGTGCCCTGGTTGCCAAGACGGCTAATAACATATTGGGCTGCGTTAGCAGGAGCATTGCCAGCAGATCGAGGGAAGTGATTATTCCCCTCTATTTGGCATTGGTGAGGCCACATTTGGAGTATTGTGTCCAGTTTTGGGCCCCCCACTACAAAAAGGATGTGGACAAGTTGGAAAGAGTCCAGCGGAGGGCAACAAAAATGATTAGGGGGCTGGAGCACAAGAGTTATGAGGAGAGACTGAGGGAACTAGGTTTGCTTAGTCTGCAAAAGAGAAGAATGAGGGGGGATTTGATAGCAGCCTTTAACTACCTGAAAGGGGTTTCCAGGGAGGATGAAGCTAGGCTTTTCTCAATGGTAGTAGATGACAGAACAAGGAGCAATGGTCTCAAGTTGCAGTGGGGGAGGTCTAGGTTGGATATTAGGAAAATGTTTTTCAATAGGAGGGTGATGAAGCACTGGAATGGGTTACCTAGGGAGGTGGTGGAATCTCCATCTTTAGAGGTTTTTAAGCTGTGGCTTGACAAAGCTCCGGCTGGGATGATTTAGTTGAGGTTAGTCCTGCTTTGAGCAGGGAATTGGACTAGATGATATTCTATGATTCTATGATCTTTATATATACGATTATGTAGGTGATTTTATGTAAAATGGATAATCTAGAGTTGGAAAAGTGAAAATCTTGTTTGGCAATTTACAAAAAAAAAAAAGATAGGGAACATGATTGTACTTTGTGTTACACCAGCATAAATCAGGAAGAATTCCGTCAGATCTAGTGGAATGACACCAGTGTAAAAGTTTTCTGAGATCAAAATAAAACCAGGATATTCATCTACTGGTAATGCTACTGAAACGATTTGGGAAACTGGCTTGAATAGTCCTTCGCAGTGGATATCTGTACTTGCTGCTTCTCTTTTGCTCTCTTCTCACCCTTTATATTTCACAGAGGAGAGTAGATGCTAAAGTGAGATAGATTATCACTATCAAAATCATGCTGATCACGTCCAGAAGACATTGGTACCTTTTGTACACATACCCTATGAATGTAAATGTAGTTCACAATTTTTAGATTTACTTGTGACTGTACTCTCTCTCACCTCGACCTCGTAGGGATAAAGGGGAAAAAACCCACACCAAACATCTCCACAATTTCTTTTAATCCAATCTGGATAATTCTGTCAGATTTTGTGGAAATACCAACAAATTAATTTATTTATATTTTTCCATCAACTTTGCTTGCCCTTGTCAGTCATGGCCCTCTTTCTCTCATATCACTTTTCTCTCTTGTGTAAAGTGGTGGTTGTTGTTATTATTATTATTATTATTTTATTTGTTGTTATTATTACGTTAAAAATAAAAAAAATTGAGGACAGAAGATTATTTAGATTTACAAGTGTTGGTTTCCTTCTAATTTAGAGATCTGAGGCTAATTAATTGCTTTAACTTACTTAGTATCAGTGAATTCGGTCATGATGTTCTACATCTTGGGTGGCTTTTAAAGAATAAATTAGTACAAGCTATCCACCGACTTATCTTTGTATTGCTTTTAATTAATATTTTCCCAACTGTTACGTTGAAAATTTTATTGTCAGTGTCATGGCTCCAATTATATTACACATAATAATCAACCTTGCTAATAGAATAACCTGAGGTGACCTCTAATAAGGCTGGAGAACAGCCAAATGTGGGTGTACATATACAGGGCATGCATTTTGATAACAGAAATGTTTTCCTTACTGCGTGGGGCAATGCCATGTTTATCTCAGTCACTTCTAGCAAAATGCTGGGAATGCTTATTCTTAGGTTTTGAATGCATTATATAATTCTTTGAAGAACCATCTTTATCAATGCACAGTGGCTGTTATTATTACTAGGGTGAATGCAGGTAGGTGCAACTACTATGTATTGAAATTCTTTCTTGTGATAGAAGCATCTTTTTAAAAGGAGCTATTAAGTGATGCTGACCTGTTTTGACAAACTGGAGAATTTGAAATCAGATCCTTTTCTTCTTTAATTCATTCAGGGTTAAATTCATCCCTGGTATAATTCCATTGATTTCAGTGGGTTTACACCCGGGGTGGATTGTAGCTAAACATGTAAAAATAAAGCAACGAGCTAATTTCTGTAAGGTACAAAACAAAACAAACAACACACAAAGAAATCCACCTTGTATAATCAAAAGTATAAGTAAGGCATATGCCTTTTTAAATGCACATATGGCCATATCTTTTCCTTGCTTCAAGCTGGTAATTTGGGCTTCCCTTCAAGGATGCCTTGGTGAAGCTAGAAATGAAATCTGACGAAGCGGGTTTCTGCCCACGAAAGCTTATGCCCAAATAAATGTGTTAGTCTTTAAGGTGCCACAGGACTCTCGTTGTTTTGCTAGAAATGAAAGGGATTATGAGGAACCAAGCAATTAGCCTGTTGGTTTAATTAAAAGGTTTTTTATTTTAAAACCCTGTCAATTAGAAAATAAAAATGGGGGGAAGGGGGGAAGGAGGAATGGGAGAAAAGGCAGAATAGTAAATATCTGGCCTGAGTTTCAAATATGCTATGTGAGTTTATATATGACAAGCACACATTACTTCTTACTGGTATTCGAAGAAAGGAATGAATTTCTCATCAGAACAAATAGCTGTAGTCTAATTCATCTCCCATTTATGGCAATGGAAAAGTGCAAGGCACTGAAGGAAAGGCTGTAAAGTTCAGTCATATGGCTCTGTGCCATCAAGTAAATGTCATATGTAGGTGGTATTTTAAAATTATAGGGCAGGCTTATTAATAGGGCATAAAGTGACCAAGGGTTTTTTTTTTTTTTTTTTTGTTCATACGCAAGATGTAGCACAGTAGGATCACTAAGATCATTATGTTGTTGTTGGAGCTTAAAAATGGAAGCTTTTAGGTCCCTGCTAGGTGCATGCATTCCCTAGTGTGCTGCTCTTGTTTCTGTGCTTAGACTACATTCGCTCAGTTGGATTCTAGCTATGTGCCAAAGCAAGAAGATGAATTAGGCTTTCAGTGCTTTGACTTTTCAAGTTGCCATGGGGGATGGGGCAGAAAGGAATATTTAAAGTGTAAAAGAATCACAAGGAAATAATTGCTGGCGATCATTTTTCTGAGCAAATGCTTAAACATTGAAAATTGCTTGAGAATGTTGAGAATATTAGTCAAAAATGTTATTTCCAGTACAAAAACTTATAGAAGACAAGTGTGCGGGGCACAGGAATGGAGTTAGCAGATGTTAATGGCCTTAAATGTTGAGGACTTCTTTCATCTATATGGATCCCAAAGTTTTTATAAATTTTACTAAATGGCATAAACATTTTGTCCATCTTTCTAGTCTAATCACTTTACCTGCCACCAAAATGGAGACAATTCTTGAATGTAACATAGCAGCAGTTAACAAATGCATAGAAACAGTATACAAGAGTTTAGGACAGGAAGTAAATATCACATTCAGCCAACACTTCACATTGTAATTTGACAAGCACATAAGGATGGTGAATGACCTTCTCTTGAAAAAATTGTTATGGGATTTTTACATACCCCAAATATAATAACTGGGCCACTAGTATACTAGTCAAGACTTCTGTTTTAAATCACACCTAAAAGACAGCTTCTTCAATAGCATAGTGCCCACAACAGCAATTATTCAGTTACTGATTATCAATACTATTTCCTGCAGCAGTTGGGTTTTCTGTAGAGAGCCTCTAATCAAACACTCATCACACCCAGTATGTTTACCTTGTGAGAGTTAACAAAATCACTCTTTGAGGTGATATAGCAGCACAGTTTCAAGTTGTAAATGTTGGGAGATTTCGTCACGATTGGTTGTGCACCATTGCAATGTACTGTCGTTCTCCCAGAGCTGCTAGCCACATACATTTATATTGGGATTGTGAGTCAGGTTCCCCCAAACAAAGTGAGTTAGAGGCACTATTTATGGTAAACAAAAAGACAGTAGTTTTAGTGAGTTAGAAATGTAAGTAAGAGGAGTCACAGTACTCAGCTCCCTGAGGTAAGGGTAAGGAATTTAAAGACTAATAGTGTTGCCAATAGCACTACCTTCCCTTAATTATACAACCTGAAAAAAACTGACAATAAGTTGCTTCTAGTTCCCCTAGTGGCTCATTATGGTATCAGTGGGAAAACAGACCATAACTCTTAGATCTCTCTAACCATTTCAAGGAGCAATAACAAGAGTAAAAATAATAAAACCAATATTAATAACTTCTTTCGGTGTAAAGTTGTTGGATTTTTTAAAATATATACTGTTTATTTTCCTTTCTCCCCCAAAGATATCCCTAGCCTGGTGCTAATCAAAACAGAATTACTCCAACTGTGATATTAAACCCAGAAGGGAGAACAGTTTATTTTTTTAAAGCATCTACAGGTGTACTCATTTTCCTTCTTCCTTTCATCTTTTGGTGATGAAAATGTTAGTTAGTATAATTGGTCTTAGGTGTTGCAAGGAAGAACAAAACCAGACTCTGAGTACCTATTTCTCCTCAACAAGCAGGTTCCACCAGGACTCACCCCAATCATCATTCTCATCAAAAGGGACAAATGAAATATCCCAGGAGTAAATTGCATGTGTTCATTGTAGAAAAGTCACCATAGATGAATGTGAACTCCTGTTATATTTTGACTCTTGGTAAAGTGCAGTCTTGGTGTTTCAAAATTTTCTCCTGCCCTGTTTTTGTTATAACAGGCACTCCTGGTTATTCAGTGGAATCCCCAGCAGAATTGCTGGGATTGTAAGGTTCCAGGACTGTCAGTTCATTGTGGAGGGCACTATACATATCTCATTTTAACAGAGGGGATTTTTTTTCCATTTTACATGCTATTCAGCAGGCCAAACTTGGTGCTTCAGCTCTACATCTGATCTGTCATGATAGTCTTCAAAAGGCAATCAACTTGACCTCTTCCATGTTCTAACAGTGCCATTAAAATTAGCACCTTAAAGTTCATGCCCAACTTGCTGTCACTTCATGATTTTTCTTCAGTTTGCACTTTTTCATACATAGTAAATATTCTTTTCACTATCTCTAATGATTACCTGGGTTGTGCTAGTGGGGGAGAGAGCGTCAACGCTTCCCTTCATCTAACAGACACCGTGGTTATGCCACTTGATGCTTTCAGGCAGGAGAGGGGTCATGACATGGCTTCCAGTCCCTGCTGTTATCTGTGATATAGTGGGAGATCCAGCAGGGAGGCTCATAGCCTTGCTGTACCCCCATTGGTGGCTCAGAGAGTTTACCTCCCCCTTCAGCTCTCACTCAGTTCTGTGGAGAGCCTGGGGAGACTAGAAAACCTGCCTCAACTTGCTACATATTGTTTACTTTCTGCAGCTTCATACTGTGATGCTTGTGATGGTTGGATTTAATTTGCCCTAAAGCAATGTGGGGAATAGAATAAGGGGGACACCATCCCAGCTGCTATCCTTCAGCCTCCACGAGGAGTCCTAGTGAATAGACAGCCTTCTGGCTGTTCCTATGTTCCTATCACATGCTCTTACAGGATCAAGGTACACATGAATTCCCCTACCTTGGCATATGAGTGTGATGTCTCCATGCTGATGTGTAAGATTAAGTGAATTTCATTATCAACCCAGACATGAAACTGACTAGACACCAGCTCCTTAGATTGTATAAGCTCTTTGGAGGAGGAACAACTTTTTTAATTTTACATTTGCCCTGATCCCCAAAAAGAGGTCTTCATGTACTGCTGCAAGACAAATACATACTATCTTATGCAAAAATATGACAGAAAAATAGAGAGCACCCCATTTTATTTAACCACTTTCAATTTCTGTGTTGCACGGTTACACGTAAAAATAGTAGGTAAGAGACTTTAATACAGAAATGAAGAAAGATCTAGAGAAAAAGTCTGTGGTTAAGGCAGTAAAATGGAACTTATCAGAAATTATTTGAAAATGACACAAGCTTTGTACTCAACATTGCCAGTCTCAGGAGATCAAAAATTATGAGTCAGACCTTAAATGAAATTTAATAATATACTATTAATTAATAATATACTTGTTTATTAATATTATTAATTCAATAATATTAATAAATATATGCATTATTAATGTTATTATGAATCAATACTTAATGTTATGTCTGAATAAAATAGTGTGTGCTTTTGGTCTATCTTTAGATTTTTGAGTTCTCTCTGAAACATACATTAGTGTGTGTCTGTGAGAGAGTGTGTGTGTGTGTGTGCGTGCACTCTCATCCCACATCTGCCCATCCGCTGCCCAGAAATGAATTTTGCCCCCAACTTCTGTTCCCCCAGCCCTTCAGATCAGTTCACCGCTCTCTCCTCAGCCACATTTCTGCTTCTCTCGGGGTCCAGTCCTTGGGTTGGGGGCTGCAGTAGGGTCACCTCTCTCCTTTCTAGGTTGAGGGGGGAAAAGATCCAGGAATTCTTTGCCTTCTCCCTCTTCCAAAGCCAGGCGTTGCAGGGGAAAGAGGATGGGGAGAAGCAGAAGAGTATTGATCACAGGAAGAGAAGGGAAGCTGCTGTGTTCTTTAGTTCACTACTCCGCTGCCTTCCTATGAGCATGGATTTGAGTTGCTGAGGTGAGGGGGAAGGGAAGGCAGCTCTTTTGGTAGCAGCTGTGATTGGTTGCTGTACCCCAGGAGGAAGGCAAGGGGGGCAGGTATCCGGGGCTCAAATTTGCTAAAGGGCTGGAGCTTCTTTCATCACCCCCACACCTATCATGGTGGAAAAATCATGAGAGTTGGCAACACTGGTAAACTAAATTGTCATAATTTCCTAAGTTTTGACAAGTTTTACAGGTTGCGTTGAGAATTGAAAACAGAACAGTTGTAGGTATAAAATTGTAAGGAATTATGCTTCAGTGACATCACTAATGTATGGTAAGTTTGGAGTGACGGAGAGTCTTATTTGCATCTCTTTTTTAAATTAAATTAACACAATCTGATGTTCTGTAAATGATGCTTACTAGAAACTGTACATGCTTCTTCATGCTAGGTTAGTAAATGTGTGACTCACATGAATGCTAGTAAGAGTCAGCTGAACTTTATTTCTGGACTCCAGTCATCTGACATGGGTCAGGGTTACTAAACTGGTCACATGACTGGGTCAGGATCAGTGGCTCCAGTGGTTACTGTTCCCTCAGGGCATGTTCAGTAATCAGCAGCTGTCACATATGTATTTCAGAAAGTCAATGTTTTCTGCATTTGCATTTTCTCTCAATTGCATTTGCACCAGCAGAAGGGGAACTGCCTTATGCATATCAGTGGGGTGTTTACTCCAATACCTGCTGTTCTGAGGGGTCCTAGCCAACACCACCCCAGCAGATGACTGTGTGAAAGGAATATAATACAGGAGGCCCAGCCCACCCAGCCAAGCAGATATATCACTGCTGCCATCGCTGCCTCTACATGGGGGGAGGGGAAGGGACAGTTGCTGTCACCGCTAAAGCTCCCCTAGAGAGGAGGTACCTGCTGCTATTCCATGAGAGATTATACTGTCCCATCCTGATGCCCCTTTCACTCCACCACCAGTCCAAGTAGAGAGCTGGGCCATAATTTGGGTGGACACAAGGCCATGGATGTCTGGGGAGTAAGTGGAGGATTGCCTTTATGTGGCCCTGAAGAGGTCTAACTTAAAATTGATTGAGAAGGAATTCTACTCTTGTGTAACTACAAAACTACAAAAGGTTCGTCATTTTGGATTTGGCTTGCATTTGACTGAGATCTTCACCCAGAAGTTTGAGTGCTAATTTGAATGTTATCTGGTGTATCCTAGCCTTTCTCGTAGTAAAATTTGAGGTGGACATCTTACTGTCCAGGTCACTTTCACATGTGATGTCTGCTTCCAGTCAGGCTGGAAATACGTCATTTGCATAATGAGCTATTTTGATTCTTGGGTTCCCAGCTGACAACTGGAGGTAACATAGCAAGGGGAATAAATTAGGGAGGTGATTTAAAAAAAAATAACTCAATACTTTGGAATGTTCAGGAGAGCTCTTGGAAATGGCACAAGGCAAGAGTAATGGGTCTAATTTCTTTTTTCTTTTCGGTAAGCTGACTAAACCATTTAATTATTTTTGCTGGTCAGATCTGAACTTTACACACTAATGTGAAATATTTGTGACTAGATTTTGCACCCACACATTGTCATTAGCTTGTGGCAGGTTAAATAGAGTTAAATAGAGTCCACTGTCAGGAAGGGAAGGAAAGTAACTTCCATCCCTAGTGCATTTCATCCTGGAGAGGTGTCTCAAGTGTCAACAGTATCTCCAAACAGATGTACCAATATGATCTATGCTTACTTTTAGTCTAGTTCAGGGCAAAAGATAAAAATCTCTCCTGCTTCCCTAACATCTCATTTGTATGGGTTTTTTTTTTTTTTTCCCCCAGAATCACAGAAGCAGTAAAATTGACTTGGCAGATTGCGTGAGCGAAGGGAAGCACACAACTACCATTGGGCCGTAAGTGCCAGCTTTAAGTATTATTTTCTTAGCCAACCGGCAAGGAGTATGGCTTCTGGTTCGGAAGTGAATGGAGATGAGCAGGATGTTTTTTAAATGTTTTTGATATGCTACTCAGCGCTGGAAGTGCTACTGTCACTTCAATCACTTTGCAACATGCACATGTGTACAATCCAAACTGCTTCTAAACTGAAGTGCTCAGAAAAATGTCAAGATATCAATTTGGAGGTAATCAGGGACCTGGACATAAGCACTGTATAGAAATATACAGTACATAATTGACATGATTCAAATTGAAAAGCGCATTAAACACATTCAGGTAAACTGGTACAGATACCAAGAAGTTTAAAACTTAATAGCCATATCCTCTAAAATTAGAGTGTGCAGTGCAGGTATGCACACACACATCCATGCCCTCAGAAGCTAGGAACTAATGAAATAAAACCATATCTGTCAGTTCTATGTGCATGCTATTAAAATGCCACTCTGTTTTCTAGTAGAAATGACAGTCAACATTGTTTGCAGTTTGCTTTGCTCTTAATTTACACTATTTTTGAAATCATGTCTTCTTAAATTTCCATTGCAAAATATAGGTGCTTTCTATTTTTCCCCTAGAGAAAATACCTCTGCAGCAGACTACAATGTATAATAACAAATCGTATAGGGCTTGGTGGACTAAATTTGCAAACAGTGCATAATACACTACATTGGAGGGCTAATGCTGTACATTCATTCTGAATTATTTGCAGCTGTATTAGGCCCATCAGCTGCTTTCTGGAAATAATGCAGAGATTTTGCATGTGTGACTTTTCATGCCTAAATTACATTCTTTTTAAAGCACACAACTCTCATGACTCAGTGTAAGATTGCCATTTGTACACTAACTAGAGTTAAAAATGTGAGAGCAATTCAGGAAGTACTTCATGGAAATGTAGTCTGGTTCTGTAGGTCTCATGGTGCTGCTTCAAGTAATTAGGGGCTGGATTGTGCCTTTCAAGTGCAGATGAATAGGAGAGAATAAGGTCTCCCCTGCCACCATCTGAGTGACTCATGTAAGAGACAGCCACAATTGCAGTTCCTGCACTTGTGAAAACACAGAATCTTTACCTCAGCTACTCGCCCTGGGAGCAACCAAGGAGAGGGGTTGGGCGGCTCCACCATGCCCACATTATGGCTGGTCACACTGTGGGGGGAGTATATTATTCCCATTATGTGGATGTAGTAACTTACTTCTCCCCTTCCCCAACACACACCACAACCCAGAGACCCACAGTGCGTCTCCACCCCACACCTTGCTATGGATTCTGTGCTAATGCTAACTAAATAAAATATTAATACTAGCTTAACGTACTGGTGGGAAGGAAGGAAGATAGAGATAGTGGCTACCTCAGATGAATTACTAGGTAACATAGAGTGGTAGGAAAGATCTAATTTGCTTGAATAAATATAGGGAGCAGTCATTCACCGGTAGGATAATCTGATAACCCATTTCCTGTAGTCAATAAAAAGGTGCCAATCATATGTTTGACATGAAATTTATCAGAAAAGGGATCACCTTGAGGTACTGCTGCATTATCTCCTCAGAAATCAGCACCAATGCTATGAATTAGAGAGGAGCAGCTATAGAAATATAAGAACAAGAGAACTGATCATAAAAATTGTAATTAAGCTGGGGCAAAGATGGACCAAGAAAGTGTAACCTGCAGCTCTTTGTTTGGAAGAACTTCTTGGGAAATTGAAGGCTCATCGTCTTATTAGTGAAAAATAGTCTTATTCTTAGATCACTGGCACAAATCCAGCCTAATCGAATAGGAACAAAAAATTATTGCCACAAATGATTTTTTCACAACCTGTGTGTAATAGAGCAGGTTAAAGGTATCCACATTAGAAAAACAAACAAAAAACACAGGTGGTACTAATTGTCATCCTTGTTTACAGTTTTAGCAGAGGATCTGAAGAATGAAGTCCCCCTAACACACAGTATATGTCAGCAACACAAAATTTAGGGTGGGATTGGATAGGCAGAGTATAGAAAGCTTGCCCTGCCACTGGCTGTGCTGTTCTTTTCCTGTTCGCACACGGAGAATTTTAGTCTGCAAGGCTGTCAATCCAGTGTCCTTCACAAAGCAAAAAAAAAAAAAGAGGGAAAATATGAACATCTGCCCAGTGCTCTGCATATTACACAGAGTTAGAGTATGTTGCCATTATTAATATACTGCCATTATTTTGTTTATCAGTAAAGAAATATTTGGTAAGCAAATGTGAGCAGTGTCTATTATGTATACATAGCACCTACCACCACTCTTTTTAGTATTTAGATTATATGAAGAGTCAACATTTACAATTAAATATTATATATAAGCCATTATTTGCTAATATGTTTCCGAACTCTGTTGTGACTTTTTTTTAACTTTTTTTTTTCCAGTAAGTCCTTTAGTCCATTCACCCATATCCAGTAAAGACACTAATATATAATAGCATGTTCTGCATGTAATTATCTCTGGCATATGTGCTGATATCCCTAGGCATTTATTCTCTCCTATCACCCATGGTGGAATAGAATGAAAGAATTTGCAATCACTGGCTCGTGTTTCCTTCATAATGGGAGCTGCCTTTCAGACAGTAGCAATGTCCTCTTACACCTCTGGATTCTGAACCACTGGGTCCAATCCTGTTTCTACAAAAGACAATTGAAATTTTGTCATTGACTTCAATAGAAATAGGATCAAGTTCCACAGCTTTTTTTACATATTTGGATGATAGATTGTTTGGATTCATATTAGACAAACATATTCAGTGCTATTTCTCTTAAGTTCTTGATTAATTAAGGTCTACACTCACTATTCTTCATTCAACAGAGAAAAAGGGAAGGAGGAAAGGAGAAAGCTTGAGCTTTTGCTGTGCTACAGTGCCACCATTTCTATCAGAATAACAAACAGAAGCTGATTAGCATAAGTGATTTGGTTTTAAATTTTGTTCATATGCAACAGACATACCAACCATGTCTAGATGATGCTACAGAAAGTTTGCAGATGAGACCATGATGGGATTTGGATGTCACCAGGACCTTTCAGAGGTCTTAATAGCAGCAAGTCTAATTATTTTGACATTTGTTTCTTTTTTTAATTGTTTTGACAAATAGTATATTTGAACAAATTTTTGCCTATAGTGTACTTTGCAAACTGCTCACTTAGATGGTTGACAGTTCCTGAGCAGCTTGGTCACATAATATAGTTTCTGATACCTGATAACTGAGAAGTATTGAACAGGAGAATAATAGATTAAAGATAGTCTTGTCCATGCTCATGCAATACTCATGTTCTCAGTCAAGTATTGTACAAAGAACAACCATTCAACAAACATTTGTGCAAACCCATGTTCAGTTAAATATTTACAAATAAAATGGAAAAATAAGTCCCATGTATCACTTACTAGTATATAGGCCTTGAACTGGCCCTTTGGACAGGGGTGAGTTTCATTCAGATTGGGGAAAATAAGGGGCACATGTAAGGCCAGAGGAAACAGTTGTTTGGAATTTGAATTAATATCCACAAGCACTGTGAGTGTCCTCCTCAATTATTTCCAGACCAAGCAGGAAATATGTGCAAGAGACTGTTCTTATAATATTTACAAACCAAATTGTGGACAAAAAGCTTCTGAAAATGTAAACTTCAGAGAAATAGTTAAACTTTTGGATGCTTGTGAAAAATTAATTGAATTCTGGATCTGTTTTTGAAACTGTAAATGTATCTATTACACTATACTGTAATTGAATTGGGTTTTAGGTACACTTTTTGCATAGTTGTTGTAGAAAAGGTTGGTATTTTTTTTTCTGATTTTTTGCAGCATGCGCAACTTGTTGAATATAATTTGTTCCTGAATCTTTTTTAGTAAATCAGTCTCCAAGTTGTGCATTATGAGATAGTTTTAGTCTTTTTAGGATGATTTTTACAAACTTCTTTTTTTTTTTTTTCCCCAAACGGCCAAGCAGATGTTTCTTAACTTTGATAAAAGCAAAACAAAAACCCCTCTTGAACTGAAAGCTTGCATACTAAAATGTAACAAATCTTAATTAATTGAGCAGTTAATTTCTGAAAGCAGGCATATAGACTGGAAATGCCAGAGAAGCTGAAACTTCAGTTGGATAAACAAGGCTACTCTGAATATTCTCTCCCTTCCCTCCACCCCCCACAGTTTGCCAAATAAAAGATTAATGGTAAACTAACATAGGGTTCTATTTTATCATTGTCTTTATTGATTTTAAAGGCTTGAACAGCAGCACCTCCATAGTCATAAAATCTAGCAAAAGTACAATATTAGTACATACCATTGCAGGTGCTAGTATAATTGAACAAACCTCATACTTTGCTTTCTGAATTTAGTGCTTTGTCACACAGGGTGCTATAAAGGGAAATACTTGAAAACATATCTTTAAAAAAATTAGAGCAAAGATCTGTCATTTGGACTCCAATCTTCAATTTACTTGGGGAAAATAGAATAAATTTTTTTTCTTCCATCATTGGTACTTTATGGCCTAAGTTAAAGCCCAGTCGAGTCAATGGGGAGTCTTTCCATCACATAATGTCAGTTAGCTTTGGATCAGGCCCTTTATGTGAAATCTTCATTGAATATTTGTAACTGTAATATATATATTTCAGAACCCCTGCACTATAGTTAATGATCAAGTAAGCAGTAATTTATATTGCGTGAAATTCACTTCTGTACAAAGGATATATACAGCACCACTTAATGAGGTTTAAGTGGGACTTCAGTGGTGTATGGGTCTCCTTCACAGAGGTGACATTCCCCAATTTGATATCAAGACATATATACTTTTGTGGAAATGTCATAAGCATCATCCAGAGGACATAGCTGAGGCAGCCAGCTTGATTCCTTTGAAACATGTTCTTATTGTGACCAGATAGCAAATGTGAAAAATCGGGACAGGGGGTGGTAATAGGTGCCTATATAAGAACAAAGCCCTGAATATCGGAACTGTCCATATAAAATCGGGACATCTGGTCACCCTATTCCCAGCAGTTATCCTAATCCTGTGGACTACTTCCCACTTCTGATGGATTTTTTTAGTGGTGGTTATGGGGTCCCAAACATATGGATAAGAACTGGAAGACATTTCAAATAAACCCAAGACATTTTTCAACATATGTCAGTGGTGTACAGTTTAAAGATTCCTGAAGGATTTCTCCTATTGAGGGGAAACCCCAGGTAGAACCCATTTGCTGCAGTAGCTCCTACTCCTCTATCCCTGCAGCCAGCACAGGGGGTACTAGTGGGGGAAAAGAGTGCCCCTGCTATCCCTGGCTATCCCTTAGACCCTTCAGGAAACTTGCTCAATGGATTTAGCCTGGCATGTTTAGCCTGAAGAGCAGGGTTGCAAAGGCAGTTTACAGCCATTTTTATACTCCGTCCCCACCCCTTATCTCCTCCCCTATAGCAAAAGACTGGGCCCATGAGCTTTTCTAAATACATTGTTGCTATTCATAATTCACTACCTTGATATTTGCACCTGTGGTAACTTATTTCATAAAATGCATAGCCCAGGAGCTTGCAAAAGGGTGGTGAGGGTGTAAGTATGCCCCCCTCAACAATCCCAATCTTTGCCAGGAAAAGTAAAACAAAGTTAATATCCCCATTCTCTAAACATTTTATTTTATTGGTTGGTGAAATCTCTGCGTTTGTACTGGTCCATGACTAGGGTTCCTAGGTGCTCTGGTAATATAAATAATAATCTGTATATTTTTTACCAAAAGTGGCAAATAATCAGAGAGGAATCACTAACATGCAAGGAAACAAAGCTGAACATAAAGACACCTGATCCACAGTTTTCCTGACTGGGTGAGGAACAGCAGCATCATATTGAAGATGAGATTGTAGGGCTTATGGATCTAATATTTGTTGGCTTTTTTCATCAGGAATTAGTATCATGTAAAGTTCAGAGAGGCTTTACAATATAATATTCTTTTCCTTCATTTTGTTGTTCAGTGACAGCCAGACTGTGCATTCTACTCCCATATGTAGTTCCATTAAAGTCAAGGAGCTAAAACTTGGCCCCACTGAAATCAGTGGCAAAACTCCCATTGAATTCAGTGGAGCAAGGATTTCATCTAAGGGGTTTACAATCTGCCTTTTATCACCCATACTCGCATTGGGACTATTTGTGTTGGAATAAGGAACTACTGCACAGCTCTGATGCTGGCACAATCAGGCTCTAAATCATTTCAGGATTTGATTTTCTTCAAAAACGATCAGAGCAGTACTATGATCATCTACCGTAACTTCCTGAACAGATAGCTTTCTTTCTGAGCTTGTCAATTGTAAGTCCAACATTTGAAACCTACAATCTATAGCAGGCACTATTTCTTCTAAAGAGTCAAATCTTTGGGTCATAAACTGTCTGCTTTTGGAAATCATATAAAAAATTCTTTTAAAGCTCAAGTCTGAGTCAGAGCTCAGGGTTGAGAAAATAGATGCTTTTAATGTCACCCCTTGTCTTGTGTGGAGTGAAAATGGAAAAGTTTGCTGTTTGCAAATATCCTAATCTTTCTGACCCTTTGGCACATCATATCAAATAACCAGAAATAAATGTCTCTTTGGGCCTAATGTTTCAATAAGGGGACTAAAAATAAAATCGGAGTCTGATTTCAAAAGATATCTCAAGGCTAACAATCTTAAATCCAAAACAATGAGAACAGAGTGGTCAGCAAGTGAGAACATTCAAAAAGAGAAAAGAAAGCAAAGGTAGGATTTCCACATGTCATGTATTAAACTGACAGTTTGTCCCCTAGTCTCTACATATACAGAAAGAAGAAAAGAAAAGAAAAGCTGTCAGTTAACTAGTACATTATTTTTATAATGAAGTCACCTAAGATTCAATGCAACATTCAGTAAGTACATATATAAAGATGATCAACTGATAAGAAAAACAAGCAGGGCTAAACTTCCTCACATTAACTTAGTCAAGGGTAGTACCAAGTTATTTCTAGGAGCAAGAAGATAAGGAGGAAGATCTGAGGAAGGAAACTGGCTGGACAAACTCAGCCTTTCTCAGTCTTCAAGGCCCTCAGTATTCATCCCATGTCCTCAAAAGAACAATCAAGAAAACAGAATGCTCTCCAGAAGCAAAGAATAACTAAAGACTACTGAAACAAGTGCAGTTAGGAAATGATAGCAGAGAGCTGATGCATAAATCTTCTCCCTTTACCTCCCACATGCATGTGCCTGACCCTTCCCTTCCCTTCCCTCCCCTCCTCCATCCTCAGTACTTTTTCTGGATGTTCACTCATGGGTTTTTTTATGATTCTTGGGCATTCAGTAGGGTAGTGATAAATGCTCTTTTTCTTCACTTACAGGAAAGAGGTTAAGCTCCAGTAGATATATAGGTTATACTTTGAGTTAGCATCTGCATCTAAAGTGTAGGGTAGCTTCTTTCAAATATTAAAAGAAATATTTTCAGCCTTCTGCAAGTGATCTCATATATGGCTCCTAAAACGTCCTTCAGCTCACACTTGAAGGCTTCATACTTATCAAATTCTGTATCAGATTTTATAAAGAACATTTAAAAAAGAAAGTTTTATACTGTTTGGTTTGTTGCCGTGCTGCTACTCATGCAGCATGAATGAGAAAAGAAGTTTGGAAAATGAATGCTACAAATGTTCTTAATGCTTCTCAGTATACAACAATATGGAATGCCATCAGTCTACAGTTAACATGCTCTTCCTGCTTCCCATTCAATAACCAAGGCTCTGATCCTGCAAATGCTTAGGTATAAGCTTAACTTTGAGCATATCAGTAGGCCCATCAAAGTCAATGAGCTTAAATTTCTTAAAATTAATCAAGTCCTAAATTCTTGCAGGATCAGGGCCTAAATCTTTATGCCATTAATTCTATTTTCCTTTAACTTTCTTGAGGATTTCCTGGTTAATTTATATTCATTGTTATTACTATTAGGCTAAATCCTGAGGTCTCTACTCCCATTTTTACTCATAGGAATTTGTGTGGGTAATAACTGACCCTGGAATTCTCAGATGAGTCTGAAAGATTGTCTACACTTTGAGCTGGAGATGAAAATTCCAGCTGGAGACAACATATATGCACTAGCTCTGATTAAGTTGGTTTGCTAAAAATAATGTGTAGCCATGGTGGCATGAATGACTGGATGGGCTAGCTGCCCTGAATACGTGCCTGTCTGAGATTTTAAGTATTCCAGGTGTTTAGCCCCCAACACTGCTCATGCAACAGCAGTTACATTCTAGTTTTAGCACACTAGATTGATCGGAGCTAGTGTGCATATGTCTCCTCAAAGTGTACACGTACACTAAAGGAGTTAGGAACTTAAATTCCACTGCCATTCAGGGCTCAGGGTTATGAAAATCCCAGACTGAGTGAAAACGGAATAGAGACCACAGAATTTAGACCAAACTCATTAAGATATAATTGATTTGTTTTAAAGATTTCTTGCTGCTTCATTAAAAAAAAAGCAAAAAAGCTGTGTACATAATAAAACACAGTTATTCAAAGAAGTAAGATCCTGGTGCTGTCATCCAGACAAAAAAAAAAAGAAGAGTCAAAATAAAATTTTAAATAATCTGTCTGTTTCGGCCTAAATACTGAAATGTCTTGCCTTCTCCCAAAACACTCAGGATCCTACAAAATCCTTCATTTAACCACTAACATATTTCTTACTATGGTGAAGAGATGAGTAGGGATCAAGATGACTTTATATTGGGAGAATGCATATTAATTAAAGTGGTGTTTGTTTATTTTAAACTAGAATTGATGTGTTGAGCTGAGTACTGTTTGTTCAGAGAAGAGATCTGAACACTTGAATCAGGACTGAAAGAGCCCGATCATCTTTAATTTCTTCTTAGCTTCCTATCACAGGTGACACCAGTATTTTGCATGCTGAGACAAGTGTACAGAGACTTAAGGTCATGTAGCTTGTCAAAATCAAGAAATATCAGTCATTTACCTTAAATGAGAGCTAGATCCTTAGCTGCTTGACTTCAGTAGAGCTACATTCATTTACAATAGCTGAGATCTGGCCCAAAATATTTACGAGAGCAAACTTGTATTGTTACAGCTTTCTTCTTTTGTCCTACTATTTCATTCATCAAACTGTTTTCCAATCCTATTGTATGTTGTGTTTCCTGATTTATGGCTTGCGCCTCCTTAAAAGTGTGAGTTTTCCCACTTTCTTTATGGGGATGTCTTTCAGAATAACAATGGAAAGATAAAGGAAATATAAGAATATGGTCTATGTGCTTTTGTGTACCTTTGGTTCATACACTGCCAAAACAATTTATAATAAGGGGAAAACAAAAATCAAGTACAAAAAATTCCAAAAAACACCACCCCTCTTAATGTTATAACTGATCTGGATGGGAAAATAAGATGTATGCCACTGAATTGCTGGTGCAGCTTTATTCAGGAGGCAGTCCTGTAAATTCTGCTCTAATTGATATATTTGCTATAACAACGTCTCATTACAATGTCCTTTTTTGCCAAAACAATTTTGGCAATTGAAGAATAGATAGAGTAATGAAAGAAACCCTTTAAAAGCTTCTCAAGGTTAGGGAACTATGAAAAAAAGAGAAAATGTGTACATAAATGGCGCCCATGCTTGCTTTTAGGGAAAGTAATGCAAGGTAAAAGAAAGTCTCTCTTTTGGATAGTGCAGTCATTGAACAGAAATTTAGTAATCAAGCTTACAAAGGTCTTTAGCTACTGTAAGTCATTTTTTCCATGAATGTGTGCTAAAGAAAGAGAAACATGGGAAGAACTGAATGTAGCAGAGTTCTGCTTATGTGTTTCTATTTGACAAAAGATTGAACTACACACACACAGCTCAATCTCTACATAGATTTAAGAGTTATGATTGATGCTGAAACTGCTTTAAGACTTAGGAAAGCATGACATTTATTCTTAAAAAAACAGATATAATTAAATAAGCCAAGAAGCCAAAACTGCCATTACTGTAAGATTTTCCTGTCTTGATCCAATAGACAGTGTAGATTTTTGTGAATTGGTAATTTATCCTGACATTTATATTTTGCATTTTCTCTGTGCTTAATAGCTTTGTATATAATCATAGTATGCCACCTTAGATTGTGATTTCCTCAGATCTCACAGGCTATGCTGGGTTGGTCCTTTCCTGGGAGATCTTCAAGGAATTCCTTCACAGCAATGCAGGAAGTGATGGTGTTAATCAAGTTGGTAGTACTCTTCCCTTTATGTTGTTACAGAAATAATATTTCAGCTGGCTTTTAGAGCTTGATTGTTCATGGGACTATCCACATGTTTAAAGTTAAGCATGTGCTAAAGTGCTTTGCTGGATTGGGCCAGAGTGCTCAGCACCTTGCAGAATCAAGCCATTAAAAAGTGCCGTGTTGCTGGGAGGTATAGTCATCAAAATGAGATATATAACCAAGGCCCCAACTGTTAGTGGTCATTGAAGGTCCCAGGCAACATCACAGAAAAGTCAGATTGAGGTAATTACATTCTGATCATCAAGATTACCTCTGCAGCTGAGCTGGATATGGAATTCATCTCATCATGTCCTAGGGTTTTGTGCTGTTCCCATTAGTCACAAGACTCCATTGCCATTGATTCCAGTGGAGGGAACACTGGGCCCGCTGAACTGTTGTCTAGTATTCTGTATGCTGCTAAAGAGTTGCCAGGTTTCCTTCTGGGAGGAGGATGTGATCTTTCTGTAAAATGCATATAATGTTTCAGGATGAAATGTGCTGCATATATACAATATTCTTTCTCTAAGCCTACAGATGCAGTTCATTGCAAATGACCATAACTGTAAATACAAATATTAAGATACAGCTCTTTCTTGTCCAGGATTTGTACATTGTGTAACTTCTACCTCTTGAATGTGGCTATGTCTTTACTACCGAGTTAACCCAGATGAGCAGCATTTTGGTCTGAGCACCTCTGTTAATCGAGCCCAGGTATGAGGGTCCATACCACAAAGCCCTGCCTATATGACTGTGTCTTCACTGGTGCAGTACTCACCTGTGTGAGGTATTATGACTTCTGGGGGCATATCCCAAAGTCCTCTGATTCTTTCCCAGTGAATTGTCGGAGAACTTGCCTGTTCTTCTGGGCACACAGAGGCAATGTGGGAAGGCATTGGAGGATTATCTGCTCTCAAGTGATTTAGCCTGAGTCCTCACTGCAAAGTGGCAGGTTACCAGCCCAAGTGAAAGCATATATCCCAGGATGGGCCAATTAGCTCAGGTTGAAAGCACAAACTCAAGTCAGAGGGTTTTGTGTGTGAACAGGAGCCAGATTAGTGACAACACCCAAGTAAGAGTCTGAGTTAACTCTGCAGTAAAGACAAGGCCTATAAACTTTGAGTTTAAATTTATCCTGCCAGTATATAACACAATAGCACCGTGGCTCAGAAGTACATAGGGAAAATCTACAAACAGCTAATAACACACAGGCTGTTCATACTCCACAATGGAGTTGTGTTTCACTAATTACTCAGAAACATATGCAATATAAATTCCATAGCAGCTCCATGATACACGTGCCACAAGTTTCGCACATGCTCAGGATCGAGGTTCTTCTGCAAGTCATGTGAGTTCAGAAAACATATTAAAAAGAAAAAAAAATGAAACAGTCAATGTTTTTGTTCTGGGATATCAATCCACATTCTGAGTCTTTTAAACCAATGTAAAATAGAGAGAAACTATCAGTTTGTAAAGATATCTACACATATTACTTAACATTGCATGTATGCTCTGAACTGATGATATGTCAGTAATGGGCAGAGGAAGGTAAATAATTTTAAAAAATCTGAATAAATTATATTTGTTAAATCATCAGCCCAACTGTCAGAAAGAGGAATAATTAAATCATCACATTATTTTAAAAAATCTTGAAATTCTGTGACTATATCTCTCACATGGTATTTTGTCAGCTCTGGATAAGAGACTTACACTGCACATCTACAAATTTAAACTTTTATTGTGCTTATCCGTGCTATAAAACTAGGCATCATGAAAGTTGTCTTTCACCTGCGCTGTGGAATGTATGTTGCAGACACATAATGGAACTTATGTAATAGCTCATGCGTGTGTTGTGAAAATTAGTATTTGCACACATTATGGAATTGTATTGTAGACACTGTGGATTTGTGTTTTGGAAGTACGTGTAATAGAATTTGCCAAACACTTAGGCATTATGTATATGTGTGTACATGTGTATGTATCGGTATATGTCTGACAAATTTAGAAGCAATTCTTGTGCTCCTGACATATCTTTAGTAACAGTGTGCTAGTGTACAGACTGGAGGAAAAAAAACACAAAAGAAAAACAGTTAAATTAAACCTCAATAATGTAGAGATACAGGAATATTAGGTATAAAGACTTAATTCTCCGCTAGTGTAAATTGGTGCATTCAGATCAATATTGTCATATAGAGTTGACTATAGTGCGACAATTTACACCAACAGAAAATTTGGCCCAAATTACCTGTAGATATATAATTTTGAAAAGAATGCAAATAAGCTTTTACTATATAAATAGATTAATCACATGGTAAATATTTCCCTACCCATGAGTAGAATTTAAATACTTTTTTTTCCCCCCGATAGAGTACATTTTTAACTGGAAGGCTTTGATGAAGATATAATATTCACAAGAATTATTTTTTAAATACAGTCTTTTGATAGATTTCTCAGTTAAAAATATCACCTCTTGTACCTTTTTAAAAGATATTTTGAGACCTTTTACATCAAACTTTTGTATGTGGAGTTCATCTAAGTTTCATTTATTTGCAACAGTATCACTGAGTAAATTAGTAAACTTGAAAACATATGAGGATGTTTTCTTGGACTATTCTACAGATTTTCAGTGATTGTAGTCACTTTATTCATAACAGATACAGTAGCTTCTTTTTATTAATAGAAAAATCACAGGTTTTTCATGTCCTAAAGTAGATAACCTAGTTATCTGGAGAGTGGGAATCCTCCAACACAGTAAATGTCTTTAAATGTAAGAAGTTCTGTGAAAATCCATTCAGCTAGTCTTGTTTGCATGAAGGGTGAAAAGTTCAGGGAAAATGCTTTATGCTTGTGTTCGTTTCTGCTTCTAAGTGACAATACAAATAGTTATTGCTAATAACAGGAATGTGATTTGCTCCAAAGCAACTAAGAAACAAAAAATAACATGGGACATTTAGCCCTTCATTTTCTCAGTCTGTTCTGGAAGCCTTCTGGAATATATATGGTGTTTTCTAATTATCAAGGATCCTTTTTCTGCCAAGATGGTGTAGGTAAGTCACATATGTTTTGTGTTGCAGAACTAATTATGGATGGAAAATTCCAGTAGGAAATTATTTCAGACCCAATGTTTTTTGTTTGTTTAGTTTTTGGTGGTCAGCTGCTCCTTCCCTCCTACTCCCACTAAAACTCACATATATCTGTCTGTCTGTCTACTACACAAAAAACTACAATAAAAGAAAATTATTACATTTGCAATGTCAAGCACTCAGGTGTTAGGAAATGCCAGAACTGAGGTCACCTATGCATCCTTAGTTTGCCCCTCTTGTGCACATGCATTATGATACACTGTTTAATTTCAAGATCACGTACTATTTTCTCCCCTGAGGACCTCTGTCTCATTCAGTGCACAGAATAGACAGTATGCTCAATTAATGAGACGGTATTGAATATTTTATCTTCATTGTTCAATATGTGGCCCCAAGCCTTATTTATTGCACACTGTTCAAACCATGCTCTGAAGACAGAATTATTAATTTCCTCATGGGCTTTCTTATGGTATTTATTTCTATGGTATCTGAATGTTTAAAACATTTTATTAAATTTATTTTCTCAAAATTCCTATGAGGTGAAGGGCTATTATCTCCATTTTACAGCTGTGGTACTGATACACAAACAGATTAAGGTCAAAAGTATCTACTAATTTTGCATGACTGATTTGAGATATTTGGAATCTGATTTTTCAAAGTATTTAGCTTTGTATGGTGCTTTGCATAGGCAGTGGGTATAATAGGTGAGGGGGAGGCTAAGCCTCCCCAACCAGCCACTGCTGGAAGCTCCTCTGCCTCTCTGCCCTGCCCACACTCCATCCCTGCACTCCACATGCCACCATGGGAGACGTTGGCCTGGCCAACCCCCAATAGCCACTTCCGTGCATTGTAGACCTAGCCCAGGACGTGCCTGGCACTGTAGCTAATGTCATCTGGTGCCACAAGGAATGCAGCATGGGGCACTGTGCAGGCAGAGCATTGGCTGTGCCCCCGGAAAACAAAGGGCACCTGCCCTCCCTGCCTGGTGGCACAGAGCCCAGCCGGTACAGGAGGTCCTGGTGGGCCCCACTCCTGCTTAGCCCCCTGTCCTGAAGCCCCCCCCCCACCCACCGCTCATGCCTCTTTGCCCCCCTCCCCCACCTGCTGCTCAAGCCTCTTTGCCCTTTACCCCGAGAGATTCAAGCAGTGGGTGGGGCAGTGGGTGAAGAGGCATGGGAGGTGGGCAGGGGAGCAGGCCAAGCAGGAGCAGGGCCCACCTGGACCCTCTACTATTTGGTCTCCGTGGCACCACCAGGCAGGGAGGGCGTCCTTTGTTTTCCAGGGGTGCAGCCCAGGCCCACCCATGCTTTATTCCCTGCGGAACTGGAGGGCGGTATCTGTGGTGCCAGTGGGGGGCCAGGCTGACTCTTCCCATGGTGGCATGTGGAGGCCGGGGATGGAGCATGGGCGGGGCCTCAGGCCATAGGGCAGGACCACAGGGGAGGGCCGGTGTCCCCCTCTGCCCGGCCTCCCCATAGTCAGGTGTCAGATGCTGCCCATGGCACTTTGTATGTTCAAAGTACAACTCCCATTGACTTCAGTTCCAGCTATGAGTGCTCAGCACTTCGGCAAATCAGATCTCAGGAGGAAGTTACAATTAGTGACCACCTGTGAAAAATTTGGTTTATGTTACTTGTTCAGTGTCAAATAGGAACTCTGGCAGAAAAACAGGAATAGAATCCAAGTGACTAGGGCAGTATTCAACTGCCTAAACCACAAGACCATCATGGCAAGAAGAGAGAAGATGATTTTAATGCAATTGCTTGCCTCAATCACTACATACTTTCCAAATTCTGCAACATGTGAAGCAGGCATCCTACAGACATCCTCCTTCAATATACAACCTTGATTCATCCCTAGAGCATCATCCTGTGCACAGAATGAGGCAGGGATCCTGTGGAAAAATATAGCATGTGATCATGTAATTAAAGACTGTATTATAATGCATATGCAAAAGGAGGCTTAATCTGGCAACCTTAATCTGGCATTTCCTAATTTTTGTGTTCTTGTCTTTGCAAATTTAATATTTTTAACCTGAGGGTGAGGCAATATCTTTTATTGGAACAACTTCTGTGAAAGAGACAGGATTTCTAGCTTACACAGAGCTCTTCTTCAGGTCTGGGAAAGGTAATCAGAGTTTCACAGCTAAATAGGTAAGGAGTTAACACGTTGCAAGAGACCATTCAAGGTGAAGTGGACGGTTAACACATCTGCATTCTTAGGACAATCTTTCACCCCCTAACCCTCCTTTGTCCTATGCATAACAATGTATTCCTCGTTTATTTAGATGTGACACTTTAGGTATGTCTACACTGGAATTAAACACCCATGGCTGGCCAATATCAGCTGACACAGGGTCTTAGGGCTCAGGCTATGGGGCTATTTAACTGTGGTTTAGATGCTCAGGCTGGATCTCTGGGACCCTCTCTCCCCTTGCCTGAGCCTGAATGTCTACACCGCAATTAAACAGTCCCTAGCCTGAGCCCTAGTCAGGTGACACAGGCCAGTCACAGGTGTTTAATTCCCGTGTAGAAATGTCCTCTGAGTACCTATTCCTGATCTGAAGAAGATCTCTGTGTAAGCTTGGAAGCTTGTCTCTTTCATCAACAGAAGTAGGTACAATAAAAGGTATTACTTCATCCATTTTGTCTCTTTAAAATTCTGGGACTACACAGATACCTCAGTACTGAAAACAACATTTGAAATATTGGTGCTGCGTATTTAATGTTCTAGTTTTTTCCAAAAAAAACAAACTGGAAAAACAAAACTTTTCTCATGTGGCATTAGATTGACACCCACATAATTGGAATCTTTAAATCCACAACACAGATCTCTGTCACTTGGGTTTACAGAGTAATGGATAGCAGTAGTAGGCTTTCATTCTCTATGTGAACTACCACTAGAACTGGAAGGGACACCTTGCTGGTGGGTTTCACAGATGTTTGCTAACAGCAGAGGAATGGGTAAGATTCAGGAATGATGGGTTCCAGTGCAAGCTCTGAAGGAAGGGGACTGTGTAGTAGTGGGCACAGACTCTTCTGCATATTCCTTCTGAGTCTGACACCTTCTGCCCCATCCCCTCCCAAATTGTCCCACCCCTGTCTCTTTCCCACCAGTTCCCCTTTCTTCTCCCCATTCTCCTTACCGAGCCATCCCAATCCCCACTCTTCGGGCTTCTCATCCCAGTCCCTTTGCTCAGTCATTCCCAGTCTCCTCCAACGCCATCTCCTTGTCCTGAGCCACCTTGCCCAGACAGTTCCATTTCCCATTCCCAGTTTGTCATCCAGTTTACAACCCTACCCTGGCCTTCAGTTACTTCATCCCTGATGGCTCCCTGGCCTAATCTCACTTCCCAGGTTCCTTATCCCGTCTCAGTCCTCCTCTCCCCTGGCTACTTATCTCAGTCTCTTTGCCCATTCAGTTCCAATTCTCCTGCACCTCAGCCCCTTCCCCTTCACCTTCTTCCTCTACCCTCCTGTTTCTCAGTCCTAGTCTCCTTGCTAAGCCACTCAGTTCCTCCAGTTCCAGTTTCCCTCTACCTACCCCCCAACCTCCAGTCCCAGTTTCTGCCTCCCCTGATTCCTTGTCCTAATCTACTCCCCAGGGCTAACTCTTAACCCCTCTGCATTTGAATTAAGTAGCTTCCTGCTCCAGGCTGCCTGGGCCAAGTAGAGGATTATTGAGAGCACAGCAGAGGTAGGCTCCCTGCTCTCAGTTCTGATGCCCAGACCTGGCACAGCCTGCAGCAGCCCAGAGCTTCAATTTCAGGGACAGTTCTGCTCAGATAGAATCATAAGGGAATTTAGCTGCTAGAATCCAAGAACTGTCTTCTGGGCATGTGCAAACTATGATTTTTCCAAAGAGACTGCCTGGGCAAGTAGAGTGGGTCTGGCAGCCAGAGGAACTGTGAGTGGATTGGGGAAAAAAAAAGACTCGGACTAGTCAAATTTGGGTGGATTTTCATGAAGATGAATAAGTCACAACCCAGACACAAAACCACTCCCTGCTAAATGTTAGGTCCTTGCACCAAAGCTTGGGGGTCCTAGACCTTTTCGAAGAAAAAATTGCCAGTTTATTTATTTTTTTTTTAACTAAGGCAACACAACATATTTTTTTCATGACCTCATTCTCGGAAACAGCTGAATAGTTTTAGTTGAATTATTTCCAACACAAGCTAAAATGAGAACTGTGATGGGACAGATAACTGACTGAAGTATATGATCCATACAAATGGTAGGAATGTTTTGTACATGTTACCTGTGTGTGCATTTCATGATGAAGGGACACATAGATGTATGATGCCCAAGGTACAACAGGAGAAGCAGGTAATTAGCAATGGCTGAAAGGTAAACAGAACTGTATTGGCAGGCAGGTTCTCCGCAGCAGTAATGCATGGATGACAATTGTACACAATGGTCAGCAAGAGCAGCATTACAAGAGACAAAAGGCAAGCTGAGTCAGATTTGTGACTTGGAGGGGGATGTTTAAAAGTAATTTTGTTGTGGGTGTCTGTTTATCCTCTTTTGCTGTGTATTCCTCATGACAGATATTCTAGCAGACAAATACAGGCAGCCTTGGTGGGCAGAGGGCTTAATCAGTTATGCTCAACAGAAAGCAATTACATCTCAGTTTTTTTTTTTTTTTTTTTTTTAACAATTCTTCAGCAAAAAGGGAAACACTGAATGCTGTCTAGTTACTGTTGGTGCTGCAAGCTGCTAATACCAGATGTTTAAGATGAGATTTTCAAAGCTAGAAATAGGAGTTAGTCAACTTCCACTGACTTTCAAAAGGGTGCTTAACTGATCTTTGTGCCTTTGAAAATCTCTTTTTCCCCAAGGTGGGAGTTTTTGCTAATTCTAGGAGTGTTGCTCATGTTGCCAAATTAAAATTTCCTCCATTGAAATTCACTGGGACATTATGACCCCTCTTCCATGTAGACATAGGAACTGTGTGTTACAACAGCAGCAGCATGGAACTCAAATGATTACTCTCACTTTTCAGGGTGCGTGAATCTCAGCCTACAGACAGATATTAATATCTCTTTACACTTTGTGAAAGAGTTGTAAAGAGTTAGAGAGTTAAAACTAAACAGCTAAAAGATTGAAAGAGTTGAATAACGTGAATAACACTCCCTCTTTAATGTCTGATCATTCTGAGTTAGATACTGTGAGCGTGCTCTATGATACAAGAAACATCCCACACACAATTCTCCTGTAGTATGGGTGGGTCCCTATCTTTTGGGGAACCAACATAACAGCATTATGCTGCCCAAACACCACTGCCCCAGAGTAGGTGATAAATCAAGGGCAGAAAGAGGGATGGCTGGAACAATGGCCTATAAAGGACCTTTTCAAGCCAGTGTTATTTAGAGTAGGCCTGGGGTTACTCCAAGTTTTGCTTCTGGCCAACGAGGCCCTTGGCTCTGTAGAGAATTTGTAACACCTTTTTCCTCCATCTGTCTCTTCTTCCCTGCACCCAGCACAGGAAAGAAATAACAGAATTTAATCCTAATACAATTCACCACTGGAAACCTGACTTTAAAAGCTTCCAGATAGTTATTCTAGCTCCAACAAGATGATAGTCGATATAATCCCATAGGGATTGAAGTTTGTAGAAAAAGGTTCCAAAAGCTCTTTAGCTCATTAGGATTAGAAAGAGTCACTATTCATCATTGAAATGCTGAGATCCCAGGCTTTCATAAGTTTTACAGTAGTAGTTTCTAAACCCAGAACTCCCACTGCAAATGTACTAGGTAAAAAGGCACAGAAGGAGGTTGATGAAGTGGAATGTAGTGAGCAGCTGGTTGTAGGAATTTCTCCTAGAAAATTTGAGATTAACCTATAGGCGTTGGTTCACTTCCGATATTTGTGAAACAACCCATAGTGTTAAATTCACAAGGCACTTCATGAACTACCACTCCTTAACTACAGCTTTCATAAAAACTGAAACAGTTCCTGTGGACCTATCATGTCTCAAATTAAAAACTAATCTAGGCCCACAGTCTCTGTAACAGAAACTGCAGAGTTAGAAGACTAATAGAGGAGCCCTGGTGTTTTCTCTCTGCTTCTCATCACCACCTCCTGCAGCTTAACAGCAGGATATTTATAGAGTGAGTTTCAGGACATGTTAAATTAGCAGAGATTGACTGTGTGGAACTTTGACTGAAGACAGGAGTAATTTGCTCCCACTTTCAGCCAGGATTCAGAACACAACTGGCAATGAACTAACAGGATTGTGTCATGCCTGTAAATCACATGACTAATTAGTGGAATTCACAATACCTTACATATTTTACAGACATATTTTTCAGTTTGTTTTTAATTCAGCAAAATATGAAAGTAGTTAAAATTAGAGCTGGGCAGAATTATTTCAGTAAAAAGTTTATTTGCTGAAAATGCTGTTTTGGACAAACTAAACCTTTGCGAATTTAGGTTGAATTTGGCAAATAGTTTCAGGAAAAAATGGGGGGGGGGGGGACAACTTTCTGAAAAAGGTAAAATGTCTCTTGCTGAAACGTTTCATTTAAAAAAAGTCACTTTTCAACTTTTCATTTTGAAATTTTTTTTTTTTTTTAAATTTAGCTAGATTTAACTAAAAAAAGCCCATACAAGAAACAAAACGTTTTGTTTCAGGTAGAGCAAAACATTTTGTTTGCCCAGAAATGATTTTTTTTTTTTCCAATTTCTCATTTCATTAGGAAAAACTAAAAAAAAAATTCATTTCAGGTTGATCCAATATAGTTACATAGGTAGGTATGTTTGGCCACCGAACTGAAAGCTCAGTACTCGCCCACCTCTAATTACAGTTGCAAATCAGTATTTTGAAGTACTTATTTAGCACATAATTTCTTTCTTTACAGAATGGCTATTTCATTAAGGTGCCTTCAAATCTGAGAATTTGGGCCCACTGTTCCCTTATCTTACTCTTATAGCAATTGAATACAGTGCGCACACACATTTGTGATCCACTAATGTGGCATGCTGAACTCATTCTGTGCCACCTCTACCATCAATAACTAGTTCCTCCTCAGGTAATTCCCCAAATCCATTTTTGAAAGATGCTGTCCAAACATTGACTTATAAACTTATCCTCTGTAGTCTATATGTACTGTTTGCAGGACTCTCTTGTGATAGGTGAAAAAAGATTTGGAGGGTTAGGACAGTAGGGATTAATCCCTAAACGTCTGGATAAGGTTCAGTGAAACATCAGAATTATCTAAATTTCTTATGTCTGCCAAATGTAGTTGGAATCTTGTGAGAATAGCATTTCTTGCTAGTTTAGCACTTCAGTTTCTAGTCTTGCCAGGCAGGTAGAAGTGAAATGAAAATGAAAAATAGGAGAGAGAGTGTTAAGCAATCTTTTTTAAACATCAGAAGAAGTTTGGTTCACGTGCAGTGTGAATGTTGGATGAAGGTTCAGATCACTGCTTTTGCTATTCTTGACTTTAACCATCTGAGAGAGAATCTCAGTCATCATTTGTTGGGCATTTTGCCAGCAGTTGAGCTACTAAGCTGGCCTTCTCATCAACATTTGAGGAACAGGTTTCTGAGAGAGCAGGCTTTAAAAGCCAGCTAAAGATAGACATGGGGCTTTATATTTTACGCCCAAACTAATGAGCTTTTCAGAATGATGAGGCATTTTGCTAGTCAGGCATAACTTACCCTCTCACATATTGTTGTAATTAAGGCTCTGTTCACACTTCAGTTGTGAACCTTAACTTTGAGAAGTTTATAACTCAAATAAAAATACTCACATTTGGGGAGGGAAAAAAAGCTCATAGGAAAATTATATAAACAGTACAGAACGTGTTCTTGTTACCAAGATACTACAATTCATGCTGTATGCTACTAAATTTAAGATGGAGTCTTGGCCCTGTTGAAGTCAATGGGAGTTTTGCCATTCACTTCAGTGGGGCCAGATGGTGCTTAAAGTGTGCATGGGTGGGGGGGGGGGGGAGGGTTTAACTAGAGGTTGCAGACCCATCAATAATTAAATAACTAAAAATAAAATTGAACTGGGTCACTGAGAGGTGCACTTTAAGCACTGTTTTACCAAAGCTGCTGCTCCCAGATTATGTAAATTGACCCCTCTGTTTTTCTCAGACCATATTGAGCGCTGGGGCCAGGATTTCACCCTTGATGTCTGAGAAGTGCTTAGCCATTTGAAATCCTATATAGTTAAAATCTGGCATACAAATTACCAGCCATGTGTGCAATGATAATTATGATGATTGTGAGATTAGAAGTCAAAATTTAAAAATAATCTCTATGTGCATACACCTAAATGTAAAGCTGATAGGGACTTTTCAGACAGTTTTTGTTGTTGGAAGATGTTGATTTGTCAAAACCAAAACTGTTCACGAAAAGTAGTCAATTTTGGTAACTATTGTGATTCAAAACATTTTTTAACAAAAACTTTTGAAATTATTGAAATATCCCATTGAAACATTTTCAAAATTAAAAGTTTATTTTTGATTCAAAACAACTTTGAATTTGAAATTTTAGTTAATTCATACCAAAAAAAATTTTTTTTTAAAGTTTGAAATTCAAAATTTCAAAATTGTTGAAACAAAATGTTTCAGTTTACTAGATTTAAAAAAAGGTTTGGGTTATCAATTGGCGAAAATTTCATTGAGATTGGGACTTTTTATCCCATGTCATGATAGGAAAAAATTGTGAAATCTCACACTCTCATGGGATAGGAAAACTTTTTTTTGCCTATGGCTATTTCAGTGTGTAACTTGTTGTGCTAACCCTTCTCCTTCCTCACATCACGCCTTTCCTGTTGCCTACCACCCCAACTTCTCCATCAGATTTAAATTTAGATTTAACAGATTGGACAGGAGGGGGGAAGGGATTGATCTATGTTTCCATCCCGCAACGTTTTCTGCCTTCACAGTATCTTGTGGATGCCAGAGAGGGAGCCGAGCTTGCATGTGTGTGTTGAGGGGAATGGAAATGAGAGCAGGATCCAGAGGAGGGGCTGGAATGGACCCGGTGGTGCAGGAGATTGGCCTGGCTGCCATGGAGCATGTTGGACTCCTTGGCCGAGATGGATTGCACCTTCCAACCTGCAGAGCCTGGTGGAGACACTGGACCTGGGAGAGGGGCAGGAACACGTGTGCCACCTGCCGGGATGGGACAGGACACCGGCATCTGGGCGAAGGGCATGGGGATATCAGTACATAGGGCGCCAGCTGAGGTGTGCCGGGGAGTGTAGGGCAATAGGCACCAGATGCAGAGGAATTGCCATAGAAACAGTGATAGGAACTGCCAGCTAGCCTCTTCCCACCCTGAAACTGGCTTTTGCCCCTCCCTCCATCTCAATACTTCCCCTTACTTCCACCTCCTATCCCTTCACCGCTCCCCCCCCCCCCTTCACAGGAATGATTTATAGCTGCCGAGATTGGACAGCAGGGGTTCTGTCTGTCCTGTAAAGCACCTTGCAAACTTTTGGTAGCTGTCAAAAAATAAGCAACAATAACAGTAGAGGATTGTTTAAGAAACAACGGTGGCAGTTGGTTATGCTATATTTCATTGCAAAGCAAGGAAAACAAATAGAATCAAGCAGTTAAAATGCATTTTGGCCATATTCTGTCTGAAAAATTCACCTTTTTAGGCACACTCCTACATAGGGCAGACATGCCTCTTGGCATTTGCAAAAGAAATGTTTTCAAACAGCAAGCATATTCATGTGCAATAACTGCTGTAACGGCTCAGTAGTTATTTATTATAATGGCTTTTTACCCATTCACATGTGTGATTTTACAATGCCTGATAGATCTAAAACTGTTACGCAAGCATCATCCTTCCTACCCATGCGCATGCACTGAAACAAAGAGTGGAGCACAAAGGTGAGTTGGGTGCTTAGCTACCCTTTGGGCTGGGAAAATCTTGCTCTGAGGAACAGATTTTGTAAAGCTATTTAGGTGTATGTAGACGCAGATATGCAGTATTTTCAAAATTCCCTAGGTACCTAAATCCAGATCCACAAGGGATTTAGATGCTAGTTTTAGGCTCACTGAGCTGCCGCCTAACCCTGTAGGTGCCTGAACAATCTTGGAGCCTAAATGTCCACTGTATATGTTCCCTAAGTGCCTAAGTTGCTGCTTCAGAGCACACAAACTGCAATTCTAGGTGTCCAGTCGCCTATCTTCCATCTAAGCCCCAGAGCAATCCATGAAGTGGGGGAAGCTAGGCTGGTGAACGCCTGTCTTCCCAGAGGGATCTGAGCCAATAGGCCTGCTTTGAGGAGGCAGGGGTGGCGGCAACGATGCCCACCTTATAACTTTTAGCTCAAGGATCAGGCCACTCACCCATGCTTTGGGAATCCCAGGTTCAATTCCCCCCACTGCCTGAGGGGAAAAACAGGATTTGAACAGCGATCTCCTGTAACACTCAGGAGAGTGCATTAACCATTGAGCTATTCTGATGTGGGGCTCCTGCAATCTCTCCTGTTGAAGCTGTTCCACTTTGAATAAACACTGGGCCAGAGGGAGGGAAAGGCTTTATAGCCTGTTGGTTGGGGCACCCACGTGGGCTGTGAGGGAGACGCAGGGTCCAGTCCCCATGCTCCAGTGACTTTCTAAATATTTATCCAAAGTGGAACTTCTTCAGCAAAAGAGATTGGGAGCTATCACATAAAAAATAGCTCAGTGGTTAGAACAGTCTCCTGAGAGTTATGGGAGACTTCTCTTTCAATTTTTTCTCCCCCTCAAGCAGAGGAGGGAATTGAATATGGTTTCCCACATCGTGGGCAAATACTTTCCCCACTGCAATAAAAGTTATAAGGTGTGTGGTGGCACAAGCAGCACCACCTTCTTCCTTTTGTACAGAGTGAAGCAGGTGCCTAACCCACTTGTGACCCTTCGTGCCACCTGAAAATGCCAAGGTCAGGGCAGGCTGCAAAAGGAGAGTAGATTCTCCCAGTACTGGTGGGTGGCACAGAAGTCAGACTTCCCAACCAGCCACAAACTGTGCTTCTGCTTCCCCACACTGGTTATCAAGAAGCCAGCACACAAATACACACAGCCCCCTTTACTGCATTTCAGTCTTCGGCTCCCAATCAGCCACTAGGTCCAGTAAAGAGACCAGTTATTTAAACTCTATGCTCTTTACCAAAAAGGTTCCCCCTTACCCCAAAGGGTCAGCCACAGTACCAGATCAATATAAGTTTGGATCTTACCCAAAATGCCACGCTGCCAGCCAATCCTTTAGTAACTAAAACTAAAGGTTTATTATAAAAAGAAAGGAACAAACAATAAGAGAAATGTTAAAGGATTAAAGCAATCAGATACATACAAATGATTTGAAAGTCCATATATATCAGGTTTGTAGAAGAACTGTGGAGTTTGCAGACTTTTATAGTCCCTCTGGTATATATCCAATACTTGGATGGGTCCCACTCCTTTGTTTCACAGCTTCAGTTCAGTTGTAGATGAGCTGATCCAGAGGTAGGTTGGTAGCTGAAGCTGAATCCTAACTGAAAGACAAAAAATGGCATCCCAGGCCTCTGCCTTATATCTTCTGGCCCCTGCCATGCTGTTTGTGGAATTTTACAGGAATAAAAAATGGAGTCCAGAGTCACATGAGCAAGTCCTGGTGACTTATCAGGTATACCTTTGGCTTTTCCCCCTTGGCCCCTTGCATCTGTGGATGTCTCAATGGGCAATTAAGCAGGCTATTGTTCTACAGCCACCCCGTCTAGGTTGTGTCTCATACAGCACAATTTCAAATATAGCTATATCAAATATATCCATAACTTCCATTACACATATAACACGTGAACAAAAGTATTATCATCTTACTTAGCATATTATAACCTTTCTAACCGTACTTGACATGACATATCTTACATGAATTACTATGATTTTGACATACTGATGTCAAATAATATAATAAATGCTCCCCCCCCCAATCCAGTCAGCGTGACACCCCCAATGATAGACTGGTGTAGAAGGGAGTAATCAGAGCTCCTGAATAAATCTCAAGGGCCCCCCTGATCCAGCCAGCGTGACACCACTCTCACAAGAAATGCTGTAGGCATTTAAGTTGTCTAATTCCTGGTGAGAGATTCTCGGTTGTGGATTTCAAGATGTCTCCAGCTCAGACTTAGACATCTATCTCTGGGGAGGGGTGAGACTTAGGACACATGCCCTCTCATCAGCATCTCCAATTGGCCATCTTAGGCGGGGAGTTGCTTAGCATTCTGGCTTTTACTGATCACATTCTTAGGCCTGTATCTCTCCCCATTCATTGTACAGGGAGCCTAGGTACCTAATGCAGGCTTTGTGGACTGCAGCGTTGTTCCTGTGATTTTTGAGGCAGCTAAAATTAGGCATTGAAATGCTGAATATCACAATGCTTAAATCATTTTTTGGCTCCAGTTGTAACTCCTATTGGTTTCATTGTAATTTGGATGCCTAGGCACTTCTGAAAATCCCCTGAGGTGCCTATCTGCATTATTAGCCACCTCAATACCTTTAAAAATCTGTCCCTCAGATCCTTTGTCCATTTTCAATTATCTGTTAATTATGTTAAGGTATCATGCTTTTCACAGAGGTATTCATTATTAATATTTGTTTGACAAATACATTTGTTAGAACTGTATCCTATGGATTGTATAAATATGGACAGCTGCAAATATTGTTATTTATGTTGCACAACCGCTCATCAAAATCACTTTTTGTTTGTTTGTTCCCTGATTGGATGACCTGACCTTTATGAATAGGAGGAGTGAGTGGAGAAATTACTGAGGCTTTGATTCTCTTGGGGAGCTGCTTGGAAAGAGACATAACAGGAGAATTTAGAATACTTAAAATATTTTCCTGTTCTCTCTTCTGTATGAAAATGGATTATATTTGTCTATCACTATGGACTCCAGATTTAGACATAGCTGGGATGGTGCTTGACTGAGGGTATGTACACACTGACAGCGGCAAATACACTGCTACCAGATCGATCTATCTGGATTGATTGAGCGGCAGTGAAGACCCGCTCAATCGATCCGGAAATCGATTCAATTAAATCACCTCCTCAAAAGGCATAGCACTCTGTCAATGGGAATGCATTTCCTGTTAGCGCAGCGCAGTGGAAACAGCACACTAAAAGGAAGTTAGGAAGTCGATGGAAATACCGCAAGCTACTCTGCGTAGCTTGTGTAACTTCTGTCAACTGCTGCCAAATTTCCCGGTAAGTGTGTACTAAGCCTGAGAAAGAAAGCTGTAAGTCAGATATATGGCTCATTTAGCAAACTTTACAACTTGCTTGGGTCATTTTCACATCAGGTAATAATTGCATGTGTGGGTGTGGATATGTGTGAAATTCTAATTGTGAAAGACGTGACTATATCTTTGTTTGGCTAATTTAATTGTTATTTGCCATTGCTTTGGCCAGTGGCATTCAAGAAAGTTCTGGATTCATGTGTCTAGTCCATATAGAACAGCAATTCACTAACCAGCCAGCAGTCATTAATTATAATTACCATGTGCTTTTATTGCTACTTGCAAAGATCTCTCTCAATTAACTGCTTAAATTATAGTGTACTGACTAATGGATTCAGGGAGCTGCTATGTACACCCCTATCCCATGTACCAAACTCAATATTTCATATGTCTACCACATGTGTTCATGCAACCAACTGGTCTTCCTTTAATGTCACGTACTCTTAACCATTACCATGGTCATGAATTGCATATAGTGTTTGTGAACAGTGGAGTCACCTGTCTTTGTTTGTCTCTTTTGATTAGTTGCCTGAGTGTCAGGGCTCTAACCAGGGAAGGGCTAAAGGTGTTCTCATGTATTCCTCCACTCCTGTACAGGAACGTACTCTTTCATAAATTGTATTTGCATTTATTGAATCCATGGGCTTCTATTTTGTCATCAATGATTTACCACCATATCTTATTGTGTATTCATGCACAGTATTCTTTGCAAATGTTGTGAACTCCTAGCTTTGTGTCACATTTGACTAATTTCCATGTGAAGTTCTTGATTGGGAATGAGGTAGGGTTGGAGATTCTTTGAGTATCCTACTGCCATTTAATATAAAACATTTCTTGTGTCTCTCTTTAGTGCATTTATTAAATATATTGGTCTACATTGTCAATCACTGCTGTAATTGCTACTTAGTGGAGTCGTTGGTTACCAACAATTTAGGAGCTGCGGTGAAGGATGCAACTCATCTTGTGCATTAACAACTAATTATAGAACCAAACAGTTACACATGTGCAAACCTGTATATGGTAATAGGACTGCCCCTGTGTCAGTCTGCTCATAATCTGAAGACAATAGTTAGGGGTAATTTGGCCTGCAGAATCTCTATCACCGGTGGTGTGTCCAAGGAGGAAATATCACCCCCTAATTCTGAAAGCACAGGGTGAGCTTTCAGAGATGACAGTTAAAAAGTCAACTTTTTTCCTGATAAAAAATGCACATTTGCTATAGAATTCACTGAGAGGCAAAAAAAACCCACGGAATCCCAGGCTGCCATTTTACAGACACTTTTCAGAGTGGAACCACATTCTGAACAGGAACTGAAAACATAAACTGTGAACAATAACCCCTCTCCTTTTAAAATCAACAAAAATTGTAAGTGAGCCTCAATAAAGCTCTTTGCTTGGGTCATTTTGGGACTGACTGCTCTCAAAGCCCATGTTGCTCAGCCATGCATCAGCAGGATCTTGTACAACTGCAGGAGTGGTTTGCAAGTCAAACATCTTGGTGAAGCTGTCAACAGACTTTCTTTGAATGGTATCCTGCTGCTGCTTCCACAGATGCTGCCCCTTCTCCAAGACCAATGTGATCAGTGAGCAGCTACATGCTTCTCCTTCGGCACCTGTACTTCTACGGTGCACCACATTGGCACCCAAGGCCTTAGTCATTCACCATCACAGCAGCAGCCAAGTGAATGCTCTCACTCATTATTAAAGGTTGCATTCATGCCTCATCCAGCACTGTTATAGCTATGGGCCACCTTCCTCCGCTGGCACTGCTGAACTGCTGCAGCTGTTCACTGCCCCTGTCCACTGTGATACTGTCAGATGGAGCTCCAGGGGCTCTCTCTCCCCTCCCACCACCCCGAGTCTTGACCTGTCCAGATATAACACAGCATTTACCTAGTTGGTAACAAAGAGCTTCTATTCTGGGGTGGTCATCATCAGCACCCTCCTCGCTGCCTATTCAGGCACCCTGCTAGAGGGCCAGGTGCATTCCTGACCTTGATGTCTTTGTGGTTATTGCACAGACCCCCTTGCTGCTAATTCACCACCTCCTCCCTCCCTCCTCGTGGCTGCTGCCCACACTTTTTTTGGCTCCCTTTTCATTACATTCCATTCCCTTTCCTGTCCTCTTCCCTTTCTTCCTCCCAACTCACTAACCTTTTTCAATATGGGCTATGGGACAACTTCCTCCATGAGTAATCTCAGAAAATATTTATTTATGCTAGTTTCCTTCCACTCTAATATAACCTCAGCTAATTTATATAATATGATTTACATTACCCAGGGAGGTGACTGTATGTTAATGCCTATTAAACTTATAGAACATATGGACTCTGAGCTGCATTAAAACTATATATCGGCAGTGGAATAGGGCCAAAGAAAACTGGACCTGAACTTTTATCAAAAACTTGAATTGAACCAAAACCTTATGTGTACCAAGGTAAGAACATAAGTGCTTCCCAGTATCCTCTCTCTGACAGTGACCCATACCAGAACTTCAAGGGGAGTGTATAGAAAAGGGCAATTATGAAGCAATTCACCCATCTTCCACTCCCAGCTTCTGTTAGTCAGACGGTTAGGATTGCCCAAGTTTAGGGTTGTGTCCCTGACCATCTTAACTAATAGCCATGGATGGACCTGTCCTCCATGAACTTATCTAATGTTTTTTTTTAATCCAATTATAATTTTGGCCAACACAACATCCCATGGAAATGAGTTTCACAGATTAGTTGTGCACTGTGTGAAAAAGTACTTCCTCTTGTTTGTATTAAACCTGCTGACTATTCATTTCATTGGGTAACCCCTGGTTTTTGTGGCAAGGAGAGAAAGAAATATAATATAGTATTGTGGAAAAGGGTAAATAACACTTCTCTGTTCACTTTTTCCACAGCATTCATGATTTTATAGGTCTCTATCATGTCCCCACTTAGTCATCTCTTTTCTAAGTTGAACAGCCCTAATTTTTTTTAGTGTCTTCTCATATGGAAGCTGTTCCATATATTTGATCATCTTTGTTGACTTTCTCTGAAGTTTTCCCTATATCTTTTCTGAAATAGGGCAACCTGAACTGGACACAGTATATAAGGTGTGTGTGCAACATGAATTTATATAGTAGCATTGTGATATTTTTATATTCCTTTCGTAACAGTCCGTAACATACTGTTAGCCTGTTTGACTGCTGCTGCCTATTTTGCAGACATTTTCAGAGAACTATCCACAATGAGTCCAAGATCTCTTTCTTGAGTGGTAACATCTAATTTAGAACTCATCGGTGTATATGTATAGCTGGGATCATTTGTTCCAATGTGCATTACTTTGAATTTATCACCATTAAACTTCATCTGCCATTTTGTTGCCCAGTCATCCAGTTTGGTGAAATCTTTCTGTAACTCATTGTAGCCTGCTTCGGACTTAACTATCTTGAGTTATTTTGTATCATCCTCAAACTTTGTCATGTTAATGTTTACCCCCTTTTCCAGATTATCAATGAATATGTTGATCAGTACACTTCCCAGTATAGATCCTTGGGCGACTCTGCTGTTTGCCTTAATTCGTTGTGAAAACTGACCATTTATTCCTACCCTTTGTTTCCTATCTTTTAACCAGTTACTGATCCATGGGAGGACCTTCCCTCTTAGCCCATGGCTACTTAGTTTCCTTACGAGCTTAAGGGACCTTATCAAAGGCTTTCTAAAAATCTAAGTACACTATATTGACTGGATCACCATTGTTTACATGCTTGCTGACACCCTCAGAGATTGGTGAGCCATTGCTTCCCTTACAAAAGCCATGTTCACTCTTCCACAACAAGTCGTGTTTATCTATGTGACTGATTGTTCTGTCCCTTATAGTTTCCACCAATTTGCCTGGTACTGAAGTTAGGCTTACTAGCCTGCAATTGCCAGGATCTCCTCTAGAGCCCTTTTTAATATGCAGCGTTGCATTAACCACCTATCACTCATCTGGTACAAGGTCTGATATAAGAGATAGTTACATACCACAGTTAGTCATTCTGCAATTTCATATTTGAGTTCCTTCAGAGCTCTTGGGTGAATACCAGCTAGTCCTGGTGACTTATCACTGCTTATTTTATCAGTTTGTTAAAAAAACCTCTTCTGTTAACTGTGATGGTCCTTGTTTGGGGGGGGCAGTGGTAGGATAGTATTGCCTAGTGGTCAGGGCTTAGGCCTATGACCTGTAGTGGGGGTTGTTGGTGGGGAGACTGGGCCCTCCCACTGCACCAGGATCTGATCCAGGACCCTTTGAGGGTTATCAGTAATCTGACAGTCAAAGGATGCTCTCTCTGGGTCACTTCCTATCACTCCCACCCTGCAATTGTCCCAAAGTCACCGTCTACGTTAAGGCAGTCTGAAGCATGTCCACTTACCATAATGCACCGTCTGGAAGCTGTGTGTAGTGAGGTTACTCTCTTTTTCTCTGAGGTAGCAACTGCCTCCTTCTGCAATTACGGCATCCACCCTTCTGGGCCAGATCAGTCCTAAGGCTTTCCCCTGCTGGGATAGTACAAACAAAATAAAGGGGAATTAACAAAACTCAGAGTCCATATGAGAGGGAGGGGGATGATCTTCTCTCAGGCTGTGTCTGTAGCAGGTCCTTCTTTCCCTCAGGGAGGGACTCTTTGGCCATTGTCGTGGGGAGAGATTATGCCTTTCTCCCAGCTCTCCTCTGCTGGAGCTTCAGGTTGCAGGTCTGCTCTTCCTTGGTCTTCCACCAAATGAACTGTTCCCCTGCCTTTTAATTCTTTCTACAGGTATTGTGGGGCAGGACTGGCTATGCCCAGACCAGTTATTTAACCCCTTATTACCCAGTGTGGTGTTTGTACACCTCTTTACATTAACACATTCATTTGAGACAGTACTTCAGATTTGTCACCCAAAAAGAATTATTCTAATATAGTATCTGCCCCACATTTTCTGTAGTGAAGACCAATGCAAAGAGTTAATTTAATTCTCTGCAGTGGTCTTCTCTTTGAGTGCTCCTTTATTATCTAGTGGTCCCACTGCCGATTTGGCAGGCTTTCTAAATACATGTGTGAGATCATGTAGGAAGGAGGAATTTAGGTTCATTAGGAACAGAAGAACCTTTGGGGGAAGGAGTAGCCTATACTGGAGGGACTGGCTCCTCCTTAACCAAAATGGCATATACAATTTTTAAAAAACAACCCAATACAACATTTCTAACTGCAGGCTGAAGAAAGGTGAAAAGATACAGGGGAGCACACAGTTTGTGTAGATACACCTCTTAGGGATGAATTTAATAAAGGGTGAACTTGATATCCTAATGCAGAGCTAGGAAAGAAGTTGGTTAAGTACAGATAGGAGTTAGTGAGGAACATGCAAATGTAAATCAGTCCCATTTAAACATAACACATGAAGGCAAGCAACTGAATATCGATAAAATGTACAAATGCTTATATACCAATGGAAGAAGTCTAAATACTAAGAATGGTGAACTAGAGTTTCTGTCATTACATTAAGATATTGCTATTATAGACACTTGGTGGAATGATGATAATTAATGGGGCATTCTAATACCAGAATAGAAAATATTTAGGAATGACAGAGTAGGTTCTGCTGGTGTAGGAATGGCAATCTATGTGAAAGAAAACATAGAATCATATACAATAAAAATCTTAAAGGCACCAACTGTAAATTAAGAGTATAGCAGTAGGAGCATACTGCTGACTACTTGACAGTGACAGTGACTGTGAAATGTTCAGGGAGGTTAAAGAAGCTACAAAACTAGAAAACGCTAATAATGGGTGATTTCAACTATCCTCAGATTGACTGGATACATATCACCTCAGGATGTAATGCAGAGATAAAATTTCTAGACACCATAAATGACTTCTTCTTGGAGCAGCTAGTCCTGAAACCCGGAAGAGAAGAGGCAATTCTTGATTTAGTCCAAAGTGGAGCACAGGATTTGGTCCAAGAGAAACTGTAGCTGAACCACTTGGTAATAGTGATCATAATGTAATTAAATTTAACATCCTTCTAGAGGGGACTGAATATGAAAATATATATGTACACGCACCACCACAGTAATATTTAACTTTAAAAAGGGAAACTAAGGAAGAATGAGGACACTAGTTAGAAAATAAAAAGAGCTACTACTTAAAAAAATCATAACAGAGGCTCAAACTAAGTGTATACCCCAAATAAAAAAAGACAGTGTGAGGACCAGAAGAATGGCACCATGGCTAAACAGCTGAGTGATCAAGGCCAGTTGAGGCAAAAAGGCATCCTTTAAAATTTGGAAGTCACATCTTACTGTGAAAAATAGGAAGGAGCACAAACTCTGCCAAGGAAATTGTGAAAGTATAATAAGGCAAGCCAAGAAAGAATTTGAGAAGCAACTTGCTAAAGATTCAAAATCTAACAATTATTTTAAAAAAGTTTTTAAGATAGACACTCTAGTGTGTTAAAGCATCACACCGAAATTCAAAAGGTTGAGTCTTTAAATCCTGGTTGAGAGAAGTGTTTCTAAGGAAAATACTTGTTTTTTCCCCCACAAAGTATGGTATTGATAAATGCATTCACCACACTTAAATATCCATAGCACTTTATAGCGTGCTGCAAATACTTCACAAAAGCCAAAGTCTGAGAATTAAAAAAAAAAAAAAAACTGAGTAGAGTCTTTAGCCAAATAATTTAAATGGAAGTTGTATTGCTAAGTTCCTTAGCCAGCTTTGAAAATATCTTCGGGGAAACATGATTTATGAATCTCTAGGCCCATTTCTTAATTATGGGTACCTTTCCATAAATAGGGATGCCAGGTGTCTGTTTTTTACTAGAAAGTCCAATTGAAAAGGGGAAAAGTGTCCAGTCAGCCCACAGTACATACCCGCAGTGTCTCTGCCACTGGGGGGGGGGGAGGGGAGGGGAGGAAGAGTACCAACTGTTGCAGGAGCCTGGATGAGCTGTTGTGCTCAGCTGCTGATGGAGAGAATCTGGTTCCAGCCTCTCCACCAGAAAGGTAGATACTCTGTGTGTGTGTGGGAGGATCCTGTCCTTACCCCATTGTGCCCTGATTGCCCCTGCCCCAGCCCCTCGCTCCAGGGAGACCAACCCCCACACACACCCCGCTGTGCCCCGAATGGGCAGGCAGGCTCCATGTCAGCTCCTCCCAGCCTGGCTCTGCAGGTGACACGTGAATCCTGGGACAGGGGAGTGAGCGACCGGGGCAGGCATAGGGGAGAGTGAGTAACCAGGGGCAGAGCCTGGGGGAAGTGGCGGGGCTGGGGGCAGGGCCTCATGGGAAGGGGTGAAGCAGGGGTGACCGGTTTTCAGCACTTAAAGTTGACAACCCTAGCCATAATGCTAGGACATGCAAAGCCCACATTTGGAGGCTATCGATGGTCACTCTGTTGGCATAATTGGCACCTGAGTACCAATATGAGATTGCCCCAGGATCCCTATTTGAGAAGGCCCCCAAACCTGAGAGGCACTGTGATCCCATGGGCCAAGTCAGAAAGCCGGAAGCAGTGAGCTCGGCCCTGGCTGCGGGACAGGAGCTGAGCCACTGCAGTGACATGAGTGCCGTTTAGGCTCCTCCTCCAACCCTTCCCACTGTGGCCTCTCCAGTGGTAATTTTTTTGTAAGAGTGGGGGTCCTCAGCTTCAGATATTGCCCCAGGCACCCAAAAACCTCTGTGTGGCTCTGCTGTGGTGCCAAATGAAGGATTTGCTTATTTAAGGTGCTTTCTCATCCCAAATGGGATGTTGCTTTTTTTTTTTTGCTCCTTCATGGACTTTTGATACCTGCAGTGTACACATTCTTTTGTATCCTGCATTTGGAGCAATCATACAATTACTTTCTCAACAAACAAAACAATATGTTGATACCTTTTATCTGACATGTTCTTTCCTTATACAAACATTGCTTTGTTCTCCTTTTATCAAAAGACATGCGTGATGTATCTAAGCATTTTAGAATGGGAGTACTAGTACCATGCAATCTGTACAGAAGTGCTGTTGTTACAACTCAGAACATTAGATTTTTTCCTTTTCCTTTTTGATTTTACTTGGGCAGAAAGACTTCTCAGCAAGAATGGACTACAGATCAGGATGAATAACTTCACATAACTCATTTCTCTATATGGAAACTGTACACAAGAATGTTGTAGCCTATTATGCGTCTCATTCATACTGTATAGCTGCCTCTAGTAATTAAACTTGAACAATTGTCTTTATACTCATGTATAATTATCAGCATTTCATGTTTTGCTTTTTTCTCATGTGATGGACAAAATATGTCATGAGCTGACTTCATTGCGAGTTGCACATAGGTACATGTCACACAGACTAAGATCCATTGTTGCTGTCTACAAGATAGAAAACATATAGGGCTAATTTTTATCATCAGTTTTGCATGCACATCTGTCAATACTGTGTGCTGACTCTAGTTGTAGGCTGATTCCTATATGTTGATCACAGATCCAACTAATTCCTATAGGCTGATTCACAGATCCAAATCCAAAATCTGGGGTTCAAATGTATTATGTGCATTCTGTGATCCACTAACTGATGAATAGATCATTGCATATGTTTAATATTGTTTGCATCTCTGCAAGATATAAACTTGATCTTTTCCATTTCTCAGAACTTTTTTTGCAGCCTGTTTGAATCATCTGTAATTCTCAGATGCATGCTGTCAATTTATGAGATAATCGCCCTCTGATCTCTACAGACCTTCTCACAGTATCTTTTATGATTGCCGAGTTCCCACATGTTCTTTTTTTTTCTTTCCCCTGTGCTTATCTACCTTGATGTCCTTTCTTCAGTCATTTACAATATCCTAAGTCTTCTGAAAGCAAATCCGTCTCTGAGAGAGAGTTTCACACAGTAACTTGCACTATTGCATTGCTCCCACTTGTTGTTCCTTTTTCTTTTCACTTTTTTTCTGTATCTTGACCTTTCTTTAGGGATTTTCAATATCGTTGTTTTATCTCACACTACATTTTCAATCACTGTTCAGCTTTTTCAATGTTTGTTTCATTCTTTTCATGCTATCTATCTATCTTTGGTTCATCATCTCTGTTTGTTCTCATTCTTGCTCTTTTCCTACTCCACCATTTATTCTCTCCTCTCCATTCTCTCCAAGGTCCTCACATTACTTTCCACATCTTACAACTGTCCTGTTTACCCCACCATAGCTTTATGACACAGTCAATAAGAGTTAAAACATGTGCATTAAATAACTGCTAATACAGGATTTCTATGGCCACACATTACATGTTTATCTGGTTGGAAGCAGCTTCTGTGTTTTTTGTGTTTTTAACATTTCACAAAAGAGAAACTGCATAAACTCATTTATTTCCCATTTTCCTATTAGTAACGTTTTGTGTTATTAAAGTGCCCATACTCTATGCAACCATCCAGTGGCATATAGAGACAATTCCGTCCCCCCTGCCTCCCCATCAGTAGGCTAGTGACCACCATATCTATGTAAGATCAATATAATTCAATATTTGTAGATAGAAATGATCTTTACTGGAAGACCACGTAATACTTTTAGCTTGATGCCAATGGCCTGTGCATAGTGTGTAAGTGTGAGATATCCATGTGATAAACTGCAAAGGTTGTAATACATTTATTAGGCATGTTTGATCACCTCACTTGACATTAATCTATCTGCCTCAGTACATATTCTAACCTTCTAAACCCTTTAAAAAAAAGACAGAAAGATCTTTCAATTTTATCCCCTGCTCAGCTTCTTAAATAATAACACCACCACCACCATAAATACCAGTCCCAAGTCCCAGGAGGGAAAAGATTCATGATTTTGCCGACAGAGAAAAAGAAATTTTATACCATTAGAAAGAGAATACTTCTAGATTTTCATTGGCAGAGACAGTATTTGGTTCTAGGTTTGAAAGATCCTGAGATATTAGACTATAAAGTCATAACAATTTTTTGTATAAAAGAACTTTTTAAAATAATTTGCGAGACATTTTATTATTTTATTTATTTAATATTTTATTATTGTATTATTTATACATTTTTCTTTACTTTTGAGTCTTGTATGTAATAAAAGCCCCTGATTTTACAGGTGGAGGGCTAAGATAACGGCATCCAAATACTCTCTAAATGATGTTAAAATAGCTTATCTTAAGTCATGTGGCATTGTTATGGAGAGCTCCACTCACCACCTTTCTGGCGCCTGCTCCTGGTCACTCTGGGGATTAGCTCCTTGAGGTTGATGCCCCTTCCCTGTCATTATACTCCATCACCCCATCTCTCACTCTGGTCTGCAGCTCCTTTCTTGTCCCAGGAACCACAATGTCCTCTTTGTGACTCAGCCCTCAGGTAGGTCACTCAGCATCCCCCCCTCGCCCCTTCCGGGGTAAAGTCCTTCAATTCCCTGTCACTCCCACAGTGATCCAGGCAGTCTTCCCATTCACTGCTCCATCAGTCTACGCCATGCCCTCGTAGCTGGTAGGGGAGCCCAGGCCAGGGACCCTATACCCAGCTGTTCTGAGGTTTCCTTTTCCAGCCCTAATTGCTCCTTTCCTGGACTGCTTTGTACAACTCCTGTGTCCCCTCCTTGCTCAGGCTGTGCTAGCTCCAAACCTTCCTCCCTCTTCCCAGGGAGTGACTGCCCCTTCCCAGCAGCAGCCCCTGTCTGTTGCTAGCTTTCTGAATTTCTAGGCCCCGCCTGTTCCTGCCCAGGCTTTCCCTCCAGGTACAGCCTGTGGAGTTAATAGGCCTACCTAGCCACCTTAACCCCTTCCAGTCCTGAAGGGGATGGACTCACCATCACAGGTATATGAAGAGCACATGATAGTGTGCTTTTATATAAAGTGTTTTTGAATTTCATGGTGGCCATCTCAAGCTATGCTGAGAGAACCTTTATATTCCACCATACCATGATGAAGTCTTCATGAGCCCAACTGTACATGGGTTTCTAACCACCAGAGGAGTGAAATTCAGGAACAACCTTCCAAGGAGAGCAATGGGGGCAATATTTAGCTGGCTTCAAGACTGATCTTGATAAGTTTATGAAGGGGATGGTATGATGGGACAGCCTAATTTGGAAATTGACTGATCTTTGACTACTAGCGGTAAATATGCCCAGTAGCCTGTGATGGGATGTTAGATGGGGTGGGTTCTGAGTTACCACAGAGAGTTCTTTCTGTGTGTCTGACTGGTGAGCCTTGCCCACATGCTCTGGTTTAGCTGATTGCCATATCTGGGGTTGGGAAGAAACTTTCCCCCCAGCCAAATCAGCATAGGCCTTAGGGGTTTTTCGCCTTCCTCTGCAGCATGGAGCATGGGTCTCTTGCTGGTGCATTCTCTGTACCATGAAGTCTTTCATTATTATTCATATTCTAATCATTATTTGAGGACTTCAGTAACTCAGTCTTAGGTTAGGGGTCTATTCAAGAGTGGGTGGGTGAAGATCTGTGGCCTGCATTGTGGAGGAGGTCAGACTAGATGATCACAATGGTCCTTTCTGACCTTAAAATCTGTGAGTCTATGTCTTGGTAATAGAGAAAAATAAGTAATACATTTTAGGAACCCTTTCATAAATAATGTGCTCACCACAACTGAATGTGCTGGGACTTCATCTGGCCAGCAGGAAGGAAAGGAATCACAGTTCCTTTAAAGGTCCCTACTGCCTTTGGGTTATGAGGGAGAGCAAAGGGGGACTCATCTGAATGGAACCAAGTGGGAGAAATGGAAGTGGTCAGATCAGGTGGGGACACCACGTGCACCGGGGGGATAGGTATGTGAAGGTATTTATATCTCTGGCCCTCCAGATGGAACCCTCTCTCTTATCACATCCTGCAGCACCTACCACCCCACCTATAGGATCAGAGTAGTGCTGGGTTTTATGAGTTGCTGTAGGCATTAGGCTAGTCAACTTATCTTTTTCTTTTGTGTGCATGGAAGGAATATTTCCCTCACCACTAAACTGGCCAACGTGTAGCAGATTTTTTTTACTCCTTCCTTAAAGCAGATCAGGGACCCAGTGGAAGATGTCATAAAGTTAGGTCAGGATGCTGCAGCTTAATAGGTAGCAAATGTGGTAGGTGTCCAATGCAGGTATACATTACAGAAGGACTAAGGTTCCTGGTAAACAGGAATTGGAAGTGGATTAGGGGAAGGCATCCTCTAAAGAAGCCGGGGAGTGGGGGTAGGGGCTCCTAACGTCTGGTACCGAAGGGAGATAACCCTCCCTTCCCCTGTAACCCTCAGCTTTCAGATATATAATGTTAGAAAGACAAGAGGAATTGGACTAATTGCTATTGGTGAGAGACAGAGAGAGAAAAGCTTTCTAGCTTACACAGAGCTCTTCTTCAGGTCTGTATAAGTTGAAAAGATTGTCTCTCTCACCAAAAACAGTTGGTCCAATAAAAGATATTTCCTCATCCCTCTTGTCTCTTTAATATCCTGGGACCAACATGGCTCCAACAACGCTGCATATATAATGTTGTAATTTTAAGATGGGATTTTCAAAACTGTTCATTGCTGGCCTAACTCTATCAAATGTCTTCAGAATCAACACACTCCTAGGAAACATTTCAGTTTCAACTAAACTTCACTTTCTGCTGGAAAACTGTTCTGTTGGAAATATTTGACCAGCTCTAGTCCTGACAGAGAGAGAGATCAATGGGCAGAGTGCAGGTGAGGCAGTCAAAAGTGTATGAGAAGGGCACTTTATCACAAAGTTCTATAATGGCTGCTCTGTTTGTCACCACCACATATGTGCTCTGTGTGTATGCATGTGTAGCACTCAAAGAATGTGATAGGAGCCTTCAAAGAATGAGAAGGGATTGTCTACCGTTAGATGTATAAACACCTGCTAAAATTAATCATTCAGCTGAATTCAAATTTAGGGTCAGTTTGCATTTAGGAGGGGGTGACCTTAGGGTTCAGGAATTGCTTGGGCCCACCTTAATTGCTGCTCATCTTGGGCTGCACATCTTCCTGCTGGTGAAGCATCTATATTCCACATTTCCATGCTGGCACTGGTTCCATGGGAATTCATTAAAGCCTTGCTGTCACACACTGCAGTAACAATGCTACGATAATGATTTCCAGCAATGCTAGCACAACTTTCCCACATCATCTTATTTAATTATTTATTTTAATTTTAACTCACTGTGACAATCTCTTGAGATACGGAACTCATTTTCATGAAGGCTCCCACAAGACAGCAATCATACAAGTTTGCTTTGTAGTACCATATATCATTACAACATAAAAACATAGGGCCGGAGTTTCAATCTGAAATTGAAGATAACGGTGTTGAGCAGTCAGTATCTTGGAGAATCAGCTTAACCGACAATTTAAAGGAGTTTAAAAGATTCAGTCCCATGTTTGTTTCAGTCCCTCACAGTTAAAGTAATTAAAACTTACTTTAACATTTTCTTCCATCTTATGTTAACCATTCAATCTCTTCCTGTCTTTATAATTTCATCACCAACAAGCTAGACTTTGTCATCAATGCTTACTTTGTTTAAAGGGGACATGCAATAGATTGTTTTCTTTAAAGTGAGGGTGAGCTCTCAGACTTTAATTGAAGGAATGTGGATGCTGACTCTTTAACAATGATTTCTTTTCTCCTAAATGTTAAGTAAGTATTGGATTTTTAAAAATGTTAATGAAAAACAAAGCATTTTGAACAGTCTCATTCAAAATTTCTACTTCTTTCAGTTGTTCAGCCATTAGTCTTTCATGATGTCATAATGTAAATATTTCTCCAGTCATCATACAATAGTCCATGGTAGTCAAGAACTGACTTTCTAATATAAAAAGCAAGCAGCACCCATCCTGATATTTTTTTTATTTAAAAAAAAAACACTTTTTAGAACTTGTTCATACATAATAAAGAAAGAGGAAACTCACCCCTGCTCCCCCACATACATACACACACCCTTTTACAAGTCATCTTTACTAGATAATTTCTAGACTGGATGGCAGGGTAGATAAAAATTGATGAGTTAAATTTTTTAAAGGATTTTTTAAATTTAAAGTAAATTAAATACATGGGTTCATAATAATCCTATTTCAAATTAAGTTTAAAATTATGAAACCTATATTAAGGCCTAAAATTACTATCATCCATTAAAATAATTTAAATCATGTGCATGCAGCAGATGCTTCCAACCATGTTTTAAAGAAATTCAAAACATTGAACTGGTGGAAGTGATTGGCCAAGCATCTGGAACCAGGATTTGTTAAAGTGCTGAATGAGCATTTGATAGCAGTAGCCTCTCTTGCAGGTACAGAGAGAATACTTCCTTTGTTTCAGTTTATTCAATTAATTTAGTTCAGTGACTAACTTATTCAAAGTTGAGAAACCAATCAGAATTTTAAAAAAACAGCAACAGTTGTTTTCATCTTCTAATATCTGAACAGAAACTAGATTTGAAAGAATTAAATATACTATTTCTAAAAATCTTGAAGGATGTGGTGACCAGACATGGTCAGTTCTATTCGGTAACTACAGCTCATACTTCCTGTGTTTAATAAATCAATTTGTTTAAATGCAAAACATATTTTGATATTTTTCCTTTGTATACAGCACAGATGGGTTTCCTTAACTAATAAAAATATTTTTTTTAAAAGCTATTTTTGCACATCTAATTAAAAATTAAATCATCAACTAGTAAATAAGAAACACATCATTCACTATTTTATAACATAAAAATGTAAAAACTAAGAATCTGAATAACTATAAATTAAGCAACATAATAGCTTTGTATATTTACAATGTATCATCCTGGTTAGCAAAAAAACAGAAGCACCAAATTAGTGAAAAATGCTATTGCAAATCAACATGTTTTAATATTTAACAACTAATGAGAATCAACCTTTCTTTAGAAAAATAACTTAAACACAGCTGCAAAACATGATAAAAATGATTATTTTAATCAATTCACCCTGCCAAATAGCCTTGGCATAATGTGAAATTAATCCCCTATATCTTAAGGAATTTATCTTAAGGAATGGATATTTTCATTGATGAGAAAGTCCTTTATTTTTTATCCAATAGCTTTCTTCATTGACTGAGACAGACACTTAGGTCATAAATAAAATGGTTTACAATATCTATGTAGGCATTCATGAATTTGTTCTAATTACTACTTTTGAAAAATAAAGTTCTAGACAATAAATGTTGTGTTTTGAATGGTCTATTCTCTGTTCTATTCTCACTGCTGCATTTATTTATATTTACTTTTTTTTTTTTTTATGAGTAGGCAATGTTTTCCACAAAATCTAATCACAAATTTGCACAGAAAGGGCATGTTATGTAATAATGAGTTAAGATAAATTTTGTTTACTGTTTAATTACTCCATTGAGAGAAATATCACTGCATATTGTTTACTGCTTTTAAAGGTTTCTGGGCTTTTTGCTCTTCATTTTTTGTACTGTATTTGTAGCCTGATGAGCTATTCCCTTGAATCTCCAAAATGGAAGAGAGAGAAGAAAAAAAGTAATCTTTAAAAAGATAAAAAGTGCAGCATTTTTGTTTTGTAAAGTACTATTTAATTTTCCTTTAATTCTTTGCTTTTATATTGGAATGTATCAATACCTAATTTATTGTAATAGTTTTTCATAAGTAGGGGAATTGTTTGGAGGAAATCTCATGCTTCAGGTAATAAACTAATTTCCTGCAGGGATGAGGAAGGAATGCTTTCTCCTAAGTGCAGAGGATGATCATGGACTAGGCACAGATGTACGTGCCAGGAATCCTGTGTTCTGTCCCTAACTCCGTCACAGACTATTTGATGGTGGCAAAACCTTCAAATTGTCTTTGATTAAGCTCCCCATTTATCAGATGAGGAAAATGATAATAACTGCACAGCAGTGTTGTATAGGTTTTAATTCATCAGTATTAGAAGAGCACTTTGTAAAGCAGATATTTTAATAATAGAGTATTAAAGGTAGCTAGGAATATTGCTAGTTTTGTGCATCATGGCATTAACCACTGCTGGAGGTGAAAGCAGACACGAGGGACTTATGGTCTGATCCAGTGTGGTAAATCTTCTGTATGACTTCCAGAGAGAGAGAATGAAAGTGGAGATCAAGATAAACTTTAAAGTCTATACAGATCTTTTCTCTTGGGTAGAAAAGACTGTATTATACCATCAGCCTACTGCCCACTGTTCCAAATTAGTTGCTTGCAATGGAAAATATGTCTCTCATGGGAAATTCTACCTGTTAATTAGCACCAAAAGTTTGGGTAGGCATTTGCTCTGTGCTCTGATATTGTCTGATGAACTGTACTTGGACTCAGTAGAAATACTGAAAAAGAATAGCTAGTGTTCCAGTGGGGATAGTCCCTTGAAACAGGTGTATAAAAAGACAAAGAAATCCATAAACCATAAGAATTGGTGAACTTCTACTCTGATTTCTAATTTCTTGTCTTACTGTTTTCTAAAAGTCCCTCCTCCCTCCCCCACCGCACTCTCCTCAGGATATGTAGAAAGGGTTTTTTCTCACTCTGTCAATGTGTGTTCAGGATGCAAGTCTATTCCCCTCTACTGTCATATTAGATGGTTAAACAATACAGCATCAAGGTCTGAGGTGCGGTTGGCATAACATAATCACACCCAGGGGTGTGAGGGAAAACAGCTTGTTCCACACGGAAGTTGCTATATTATATCTGTAAAAAAAAAAAAAACAGAAAAACCCCCCAAAGATGTGTTTTTCTCCCCTCCCCCAAAATCAGAAATATTGTGTTCTTTTACCTCAAAAATATTTTAATATCAATGACTCAGAAACGTCTTTTGGAAAAAAGGGATGGGTGATGAGGCAGTTGGGAGGAGAAGCAACCACGTGTTGCACAAGTAAAATTAGCTGTGATGTTTAATGAGAACATCATGATTGAGTTCTGCTGGGAGAGGGGCAATAGAAACCTGATCACTTTCAAATGAACAAAAAACTGAAGTGAATCTCATCTTTAAAATAGATTCAGTAATCACTAATTTACCTAATTACAAGCTTGTTCCTTCTCTATTGGAGTTCAGTTTTAATTCTAACATTGCTGTGAATGTTTACAGATGCTATTTCAGACCTTGGGAATAGTCTGACATCTGAACAGCTTATCTGTTGCTACAGAATTCTGGTAATTGAAAACACTCCTTGTCAGAGGGGACATTAGCCTTTCATTGTATCCTGAGAAGGGTCAGGGGGAATTTTTATTTCGTATTTTTCCCCCTACCATTACATTTTTAAGATTGCTGTTTTACCCCAAGCTGATTTTCCTTTTTTAAGGTGAGGGAGAGAAGGGATGACCTTACAGGGAAACAATTGCCTATCTTGTACAATTCTAAGCACTGCTAATGTTTCAGACCAACAATGCTCACTTTTTAATTTTTTTTCATGTACATATTTCTGGAAAGCTCCAGACAATCCTGGAGACTGAAGCCCTCTATGTAGCCACAGAGAAGGTAAAGTACAGGCACTATCAGTGCATGATTCAGTGATAGTGTTCTGCCAACATGTCTCAGTTCTGACCTGGAGTCTCCACACTCACTTTGTTCTTGGCCTCTCTGCTGAAACTGCCAGTAGCCATGATGGTGGTTTTCATAATGTTGGACCTCTGTACAGCTGAAAGTTCATGGAGACCAAGGATGTATTTCACAGAAACTGCTAAACACTATCAATCAATGGTAGTAACGCTTTTTGATTACTACCAACCTAAACTGGTGCTACCACCCTGAACCAGTAGGTGAAAGGCCCAATATCACACTACCAGAGTCCCTGGAGTTTTCCGGTCATTACAATGCACACATTTTATGTGCTTTTAAAGAACAATACTAACTTTTAAGGTGCTGTAATAAAAACAATCAAAACACTTCCACAAAAGATTGAAAAGAAATGTTGATTGGTGTAGGACACTTTGACAGAACCAATTAGCACAGCAATAGGTATATCACATATTTAGGTACAAAAAACTGTAATTACTGTTTTTAGTGATATGTAAGTGATTTTCATTTTTTCCCCCTTCTATTAGGTATAAAATGATTGGCTGTGGCAGTCTATTGTGAAGACCTCGGAAAAAATACCAGAAATTTCTCCACTCAGTTCTTCATGATGTAAATACAGTTTGACCTTTCCCCAATGGGCAGTTAAACCATGGACAAACTAAAAAAAACATTTTGGACTGTTTTTCTAAACCAGGCTTCTATTTCCCTCTTGGGAACCTATTAAGGGATTACAGCTGAAAAGAAAAACAAAAGAGAGAAGGAAACCTTGAACTGGAAAGTTATCCTACAATGAGAATTACGAGCACATCTTGTATCTGCCCAGTCCTAGTTTGTCTCTGTTTTGTGCAGAGGTGTTATGGAGCTGCTCATCATGGCTCCATCAAGGTGACCAGAAATCAAACTAAACACATAGAAGGAGAAACAGAAGTGCATCATCGTCCCAAGCGTGGATGGGTATGGAACCAGTTCTTTGTTTTAGAAGAACACCTAGGACCAGATCCCCAGTATGTTGGAAAGGTAAGATCTTATTCCTTTTCTGTAAAGGGGTACATGGACATTAGGAGAAGAAAATATTGTTGTTCCAGATGCCAACCCATCTGATGTCTCTTGTAAAGGTAGAAGCATCTCAGAATTCAGTGATATTACAGACATTCACATTGTATTTACCTATTAACTTTATTTATTTATTATAATAATCATGGTGGGGGGGTGTTAAAAAGATGGCATATAATAGTAAAATTCACCATGCTGCATCATCTTTAGTGTTTTATGTTAAAAAGACAATTAAGGGCTCTTGATATGACTGGTGTAGTTCACACTTCTAAGTGAGATACTGTACTATCCCAAATGCAACATGCTAAATATACCATTACCCATAAATGCTGACTACTTCAGAACAAGTTTCAAATCTTCCCTGAGAAATGCTTTAGGAACAAGATTTGTCTAACCAGGTGGAGGCCAACTTTGAGATCTGTGTGAAGAAGCACCATTCTGGATGTAGTTCCATAGAGACTCTTGCTCTCTTACAGGTTATATTGTACGGTTCCCTCCACAGCTGGCTGTATGTGTATATAGGGGGATAATGGCACCAGTTCTACCGCATCCCATTAGGGCAGAGCTTTAGTGTAGTAGAAGCCCAGAGAAAGTGCAAGGACTACATTTATGTCTGGCTTTTATGCAGTGAGTTCAGGGGAAAGGTCCTTCTACTTTCCCACCTCCCTTCTGCTCCTGAGTAGGTGCCAACCACAAACTGGCATCATGTATGTAGTGCTGACTGTATGAGATAATCCATGCTAAAAACTTCATTAAATGAACATCAAGGCTGCAAAGTGTCATTTCCTAACTTCTGAGAGCTTCCAAGTTAGAGGCTCCCTAAACACTGTTCTTTTGTACACTTTATGATACCAGCCTTTCACTACCCAATACCATTTTAGTTTTCCTTAGGACCCCCGCCTCATTCATTGCACAGGATGGATGGTGCTGAGGGAATGAGGTAGCTATTCAGTATTTCTTTTAATCCCTCTCATTCAGTGTGTAGCCCCAGGACACATTTGCTGCACTCCATCCAAACTCTGCACCAAATAAGGACATTATTTTTCCCTCTTTCTTCATAGGCTTCTCTTTGGTGCTAATCATTTTGGTATCTGAGAGCCTCACAAACATTAGTAAATTTTGCAACACCTTCCTTAAGATGAGATACTCCTGAAGTTCTGATACTCTGATGTAGTGTAGAGATTGACTAACATTATCTTATGTGATTTTAATTATTATTTTTATTCAGAAAGGGAAATCTGGCTCATAGAGACTAAACTAATACTAGTATCAACAGAATTTAAATAATGGTTGCAGTGTTACAATGTCTCTTCATTCTGAGAAAGAGGTTTCTTTACTGCTATAATTTTTAATTGTATGTACATCACCAAGGTTTCATTTCAAGTGCCTTAATTTGACAAGAGATTTTCCTACCAGGACCCTAGACTTATGAAGGTGTGTGTGTATATGCGGGGTGAGGGGGTTGTTTCTCTGTAGCTTCCGTTCAATATCACTGACCTGCCAGTGCTGTCTATTATTAATCCAGTCATCTATTCTGCCTCATTGATGTTAGAGCTAGTGTTTGATATCTATCCTTTCACATTTTTCACACCCAGTTTAGGAGTAAAATCACAAAAGCGGAGTCATTGTGTAAAATGCTGTTATAATGTTTGCAGTCATTGTCACTGTAATGTACATTAAGGACAGGAATAGGCCTGTAATCAAAATGTAAGGTGTATCATATTACATGACATACATGACATGACTGTCAAGAGGATGGATTAATTTTCTGTCGCTGACTGTACAGCATTTGCTAGGAGTCAAGGTGCATAGGTTATAAGGCCAGAAGGGACCATCATGATCATCTAGTCTGTCTTCCTGAACATTGTAGGTCACAGATCCTCTTCCCCACCCACCCATAACATACCTATAACCTCTGGCTGAGTTACTGAAATCTTCACATCATGATTTAAAGACCTCAAGTTATAAAGAATTTCCCTTCACACTAGTTTAAACCTTAAAGTGACCCTTGACCTATGCTGCAGAGGAAGGAGGGGGGGAGGGAAACCCAAAAACACAGAGTCTCTGCCCATGTGACCTGAGGAAAATTCCTTCACAATCCCGAATATGGTAGTCAGTTAGACCCTAAGCATTTTGGCAAGATCCACCAGGCAGACCCCTGGGAAAGAATTCCCTGTTGTAACCCAGAACCTTCAATATTTAGTGCCCCATCACCAGCCGTTGGGGATATTTGGTACTAGCAGTGCAGATCGGCTACGGAGTTTCATCATACCATCCTCTTCATAAACTCATCAAGCTCAATCTTGAAGATGTTATGTTTTTTCCCCCCCAATGTCCTCTTGGAATTCTGTTACAGAACTGCACTACTCTAAATTTATTTAAATTCAGTTTATATCCATTTGTTCTTGTGTCATTGGTGCTGAACTTAAATAACTCCTCTTCCTCCCTGGTATTTACACCTTTGATGTATTTATAGAGCAATCATATCTCCCTTCAGCCTTCTTTTGGTTAGGTGAAACAAGTCAAGCTCTTTGAATCTCCTCTGATAATGTAGGTTTTCCATTTCTCTGATTATGCTTGTTGCCCTTCTCTGCACCTGCTCCAGTTTGAATTCATCTTTCTTAAACCTGGGAGATCAGAACTGCATACAGCGTTCCAGATGAGGACTCACCAGAGTCTTATATAATGGTACTAATACCTCCTTATCTCTATTGGAAATAACTCATTTAATGCATTTTTAGTAGTACTTATCCTTCAATCTATATCTTGGATGTTAGTCTCTCATAATCACACAATTGCCAGTGGTATTTATTTAATTAAAAACATTAAATAGGTCTCTATCCATATACAAATCTGACCCTGCGGGTTTGTAGTATACCCCAAGCACTAACCCATGGGAGCTTCTGATAGCTTTCTTCTCCAAAGTGATTTTGACCCAAACAGACTCTGTTTTATCCATTCCATTATTTTTATTTTCTTTGCAGTCTACCTCATCATTAATATACAATGCTACTTCACCACCTTTTCCTTTATTTTTGTCTTTCTTGAACAAGCACACACCTTTCAATACCTGTTCTCCAATTATGACTTCTGTTTCACCATGTTTCTATTACCCCTATAATATCTAGTTTTACTTCCTCCACCATTAGTTCTAATTCCTCCATTTTGTTACACAGGCTCCTTGCATTTGGTGTACAAATATCTTAGTTGTTTCTGTTTGGCTTCGCCCAGAATCCTCACCCAATTAGGTACCGTCATTCTACTACCACTATCGCCTACTTGACTGTTAGCTTCATTGATATTGATACCATCTTTCCTCTTAAAGTCCATTCTCGTACCCATTGCTATTCCTTTCACCATTGCTGTATTCTCCCTTTATTTTCTTCCTGGTCAGTATTAGAATCAGAAATGGAGATTACATGAGTACCTCTCAACCATCTCCCTGAGTTCCTAGTTTAAAGCTCTTTTAATCAGTTGTGCCAACCTCTATCCCAGCAGTCTATTTCCCTCCCTACTCAGATGGAATTCATCTCATGAGAACAGTCCTCTGTCAATGAATGCCTCCCCATGGACAAACATCCCAAAGCCCTCTTTATAGCACCACAATCTGATCCATCTGTGGATCATCATAATCTTGAGTCGTCTTCGTTCTCCTCCTGTAGAGACATGTAGAATCCCACTGAAGATCCCCTGAGCCTCCATTTCTTTAAGTGACTTCCCCAGCCTGGCAAAGTCTTTCTTGATGCATTCTAGTGAGAATCTAACAGTATCATTTATTCCCATGTGAAGGATAATCAGTGGACTCTTTCCTGCTCCCATTAGGATATTCTTCAGCTTCAGGTCCACATCCTGTATCTTAGCTCTCAGCAAACAGCACACCCTTCTGTTCTCTGAATTGACTCTGGTGACAGGCCAGTCTGTTCTTCTTGGTAGGAATTCACAAATCACTTAAATCTTCCTCATCCTGATGTTGGTGTGCTTCTCCAGTCTTCCTCCTGTTTTTTCTGTCCTCTCTTGAAATATTCTGCAAGTCATCCTGTATTCCTGTGGACCCTAAACTGTGGGGTGTGTCCCCCTATGGAGGCACGGAGAACATTCAGAGGGGGGTGGTAGAGCCCATGGGGGGCGAAAAGGGAGCACCACCCAGCCCCCCTCTGCACCTGGCTCCACTCTGGCTGCGGCCCCAGCCATATCTTCCAGCCCCAGATGTCGCTCCACTCCCTGCCCCAGCTGCATCTCTAGCCTTGGCCTCCATCCCTGGCTTCTGGATGTGGCGGCAGCTACAGCTCCCAGCCGCAATCCTGCTCCTGGCTGCCATCCCAGCTGCAGCTCTGGCCCTGGACACGGCCCCACTCCTGGCCACAGCTGCAGCTCAGCCCCAACCATGGCCCTGCTCCTGGCTCCTGACCATGGATCCTTGGAAGGGTTGGAGGGGGCACAGACAGAATCCATTATGGGTAAGGGAGGGCACAACCTAAAAAGTTTGGGGACCACTGCTGTATCCTCCTGGAGCTCTGAGCTCTGACTATCTCCATTGACTCTTCCCCTTTTCTTGTAGGACTGTTTGCTTCTTCCTTATCCTCCCACCTGCTGTTTTTGCCTGTTGTGTCCCTTCTTTATTTTCCAACTCAGCAAACCTATTTGTGAGCTCTGTTTCTCCTTCACTAGCTGGTCTTTTCCTCTCTGTGATTCTTGTGTCACATGCTTCCACCATTTTCCTCACTCAGCAGTCTACCCTCATTGTTCTCCTGTCCAGCTTGCATCTGCGAGTCTTGACTTTTCCCTTCAGCCTCTTCTTGCCTTCCCTCCATCATCTGCTTGAATCCCCATTGCAACTCAACCATAGTTTCAACTGCATCTCCAAACCCCAGACAAATTTCTGTAGGTAAGAGAGGCAAGCTTTACAGCTTACTCAGACCTGAAGAAGAGCTCTATGTAGCTCAAAAGCTTGTTTCCTCACCCATCTTGTCTCTGTATATTAAAATTGTCATTCATACTTCCCAGAAAAGACAATGTGATGACACGATGATGTCAGAGATTAGTTCTAATACACAGCAATGCTGATTTAGTATTTTCGTGATCATATCAAGAAAATTGCAACTTTTTTTTCGTAATATTAGTAAGGAGAGAAATTGAAAATGTAGAGCTTAAATCAAATGGTAAGGAGGGAAATATGTTTTCACATGTATAACGAGCTCATATATAATAAATAAATAAGCTGCATAAGGTAACTAGAGTTTGAACATTTTCATATGATAAACTATTAATACAGTAGACTGCATTACATTTATTTTAATAATTTGGAACATTTTTCTTACTTGATATTAAATTAAATGAAAAATTTAGATGCCACGATCTCGCTGAAGATTTTGCACATGGTTTATTATCTGTCTTCATGCTTTTGTAAAGATGAGTGCAAGTGGCATAATCAGCAGATAGAAAAAATATGTGCTTTGTTTTATGCTTTTTTAAATTGCTAATTTCACAAATAATAAATTAATATAAAATTATTTTTCCAGGATCTATTGCTGGTGAAAATATGGTGGTAATAGTAAAGTAGCATCAAGCACATGCAAATACTTCTTCCTTTCCTGCACTGCCCTTGGGTACTTCCCAAGAGTTGTGACTTAAATATTACTTGTAATCAATCCATCAATCAATCAGTCAATCAAATCCTTTATAATGTAGGAAAATGGCCTACAAGTCAGTTCTTAAAAACAAATAAAAGCAACTGTATTTTTTAGTTCTCTTAGTTTAGTTACACTAAAAATTCTCATGCTGTCTACCTTGTTTTGTTTTGTTTTTCTGGAAGACTCTATGGATGACTAGAGAAGTAGCAGGTTTTGAAACCTTAGATAACCTGGATGGGAAACCTGATTGATTGAGAAGAGGAAGTGATTTTTATTCAGACTGTTTAAAGCTGTTTTTGTTTGTGAGCATCTATATAACTAAAACACCAAGCAAACAGTTGGAAGAGAGATTTGTTGTTAAAGATTCACTACAACTACTCCTTCAATTAAGGGTTGAGAGAACTCACAAGCTACCTTTCTGGGTCCTTCCAGGGAGACCTGCAGCAAAACAGCAAAGATAAGACTTAAGACTTGAGGGAAAAATATTCTTGAAAAAGAATAATAGTAAAAGTTTATCTTATCTCTTTGTACGTTATAAAGAAGCAAAAACAAAAGTACAAACTTTCTTTTCAGGTCTTCTGTTTAACTCTGTTTTATCTGCTTTTCTAGTATCTGAGGCTGTTTAGAGTCTTATAATTGCCATCCTTACTCATGCTGAGCATAGGCCTATTCTGCACCATTGAAGTTGATTGGAGCCTTGACATTAATTTCATTGGGCCCAGGACTCTAGTTTCTTATTCTGTGGGTAGTCTCACTGATTTCAGTGTGGCTACTCATTGAGTAAAGAGCTATTAAAGATAGTGAGGCTGAATCAAGCTGCAATATAAGAGCAAAGTCTTATATCACAGTTCTTATATCACAGTTCTTTAGAATCATATGTTTCTTTAGAATCACAGTTCATAGAATCATATGATTCTATACTTGCTAAATTTTCTTCCTCATGTTTCCATGTTACTATTCAACATATCAACTATCTGGCTGTTTGGCTATAAGAAAAGAGGGACTCATTACACAAATTGTACTAGTCATAGAATGTAATGAAACTCCCTTACAACTTGGAATCTCAAAACATTCAAAGGTTATTGGAGGGAAATTAAAACCTAGTAGAAGAGACTGCTTTCACCCATCTGAATTTGATGCTTAGAATTCAGCCATTTCTCAGATTTCCTGGAACATGTTCTCTGTGTCACTCATAATGCAGTTCCATGACAGGAAATGTCTATATAAATGAGACTGACAAGTGCATTTTGACTTGACAGAATAAACAAACAAAAGCTGGAACGTAGTAGAGTTCAGTGTTAGACAAAAGACATTGGGTGAAATTCAAACCTGGTGTAGTTTCACTGAAGTCAGTGTGGAATTACATGAGGGAGGAATTTGTTCTTTTATGTCAGAACAACAACATTCAATCTACTATATCAGTAGAATATTGTTTTTGTCAAAAAGCTTTATCCAGTCTATTAAGCACATACTGTAAACCTCCAGACTGCTGTGGTGAGACTATCATTTCAATTAAAAGTTCAAACCAATTTTATCAGGGTGAACCCCTTGAGGTACTTTATGTACTGAAAAGTCTGGCTGGCACTCAGCGTTCTCTAACCTTCTCCTTGTTATTACTTCTTGCTCTTTCACCCCATATTCACATACACCTATATCTGCAGCACAATAATTTGTAAAATATTTTCTACACTAAGTGGAAACATTGATCAAGTCAAGACATTTAAGGGTACAGGGACACTCATACCTTAAACTAGCCACTTTGAAGTTAAGGAAGGCTAGATCCAGCCATTGTTGCCTGCCTTTTGAAGGTAAGGAAAGTCTCATTAGGAGGATTAAAAAGAAGAGATAAAAAAAAGAGTGTGGAACGCTATAAAGATGGTTGGAAATATTATTACTACATAACAAAAAGATCTTGTAAATAGCAAATAATGTTAAGGGGGAAGTAAAAAGTAGGGGAAATCATAAGGTTAAATAAAACTCATGAAGAAATCAGACACATTAGATGTAATATTAGAACTGCAATATATCACACAACCTTTTGAAAGCAACCAGTGGTTTTTAAAATTATATGCAGTATAACGTGACCAAAGGGAGGTTACTTCCCGTATGTTATAAAATACTTACGGGGAAAAAAAGCAAGGATAAAATGTGGAGTTTCTGACATAAGGGAATTTTATATATATATATCTGAACCAATGATACTTGTCAAGACAAGTATATTAGTATGCAATATGTAAGTATTCACAATGGATGACATTTATGTGCATTAAAAGAAATATACTGCAAAAAAAAAATCAAAGATTAGACGTTAATCTAGTCTATTTCTGACTAAGATGGATTCCTAGCCTCTTAGAAGAAATGTCATTGTAAATGCCTGCCCAGAAACAATGTGTTAAAACACACTTGGGTGACTATCATGCAATTTTCAAAATTTAGGGAATATCTTGGTTTAATGATGATACTCCTTTTTCCCCTAATCCTGCAATTTACCATCCATGGGTGGCCTGCTACACCTGCATGGAACCCTTTTGAAGTCACTGGAGTTCTACTCATGGAGAACAGTCTTCCTATGTATTGTAAATAGCAGGATCTGGGCCTTATTTGGTAGGTCTTTTTAACTACAAACAGATTAAGTGGCATATGTTTTGTCTTTATTCTCCTTAGCTGGCATGTTTAAAAACAGAACAAAACTATGGAGGTATGCATACTAAGATCTCCAAGATTTGGCCCTAAAGTAATAGAAGTAGACTATTAACATCCTTAACATCCTTCTTATATTTGAGACTTCAATTACTTTACTTTGGAAGGTATCTGTGTTATTAAACCCCCAAGTTTAAGATTTGTTCATGGGAATCAGAAGACCTTGTGCTATTCCTGGCTCTGTTACTACCCTGCTCTGTGACAGTAGGCAAGTAACTTCACATCTCTGTACCTCTGTTTTCCATCCCAACCTTTTTTTTATTTAGATTTAGCTCTTTGGAGCAGAGATTCTTACAATCTCTGTGTACATTGCCTGACACAGTGGGCCCCCAGTCTTGGGTGAGCACCCTTAGGCACTACAGCAACATAAACAATACGTAATAATAATCCTTCGTCCTGATGATGCAAGTAGGTCTGTTGCATAGGCCTATTACTGACTATTTGCACAGGGGTGTATTTCACATTAAATCAACAACTTTGGGTATGTCTACATGGCAATAAAAAACCCCATAAGTCTCAAAGCCTCAGTCAGCCTCAGACTTGGCCTTGTGGGGCTAAAAGTTGTAGTATAGTGATTTGGGCTCTTGCTGGAACCTGTATCTGGCACCCATCCTCCTTGCATGGTCTTGGAGTCTAGGCTCCAGCCCAAGCCCTAACATCCACACTGCAATTTTATTAGCCCCACAACCTGAGTCAGCTGACCCGGGCCAGCCATGGCTATATCATGGATCTTTTATCACAGTGTAGATGTAATCTTTGTGGTTTCATTGAAAAAATGTTCCAAGCCATTGTAACACTAGCATTTTTGTTGGGTATGAGTAGTTGTCATAGAGATTATATACTTCTGTCTGACAGCCTTTTGTGAGAAACAACAGAATACAAAAAAGCCACAAGTGGGAATTTCATGACACTATGGTTTCAGAACACAACGCTACCCCAGGGAGAATTCAAAAGTTTTCTAGCTGTCTTGACAATCTTCTAGTTTCTGGTTTACATTTTTTCCTCAGAGCTTCAAAAGCACTATCTGATCTCTAAAACCAGTATACTTTCAAAAATGCTTTTCTGAGAATTTAAAATGCATCATTCTTAAATAATTGTACGTATCAAATGTGTTGCACTAACACTGCATTACAGAAGAGACAGTGGCAATAACTATTTACTAAACTAGAAACAATCTAAATTAGTTTAATTTATTAATATATCCTGCAAAATTAGAATCTGTTCAAAGCCAAGTGACTGCCCTGTATTACCTTTGATAATCCTAATGAATAATGTTCACCATTTCTTGTGGTATTCCCTTTTTCTTCAGCTATATATTGTTTGCTTTTTTTCCGTCCCCAACCCACACCCCTGCAGTAATGCTGTTGGAGAAGTGGAGGTAAACTTTTTTTTTAAAGCTGTTGAAATGCTTCAGCTGGATTCCCTTCACTTGCTGAAATTTCACTGAGGGACTGCACTCTAAGTTTTTAGTAACTCATGAATGTATTTGGGACCTGTAATTCCTTTGCACGCTGTAGTACCTCTGATTTCAAGAGTGACTTTAAAAGATCACTTCATCCCACTCCCGTGCACACTCCTTTGAGGATAAAACATGATTTAATTTTTATGTTAGCCCAGTCCATGCTTCTGCCAAATACAGTGCTTCATGTATGAGCAGAATATTATAGATAGGCACAAGGAGAAACTAAACCCAAGGTTTTTCAATGTGCTTTGCTTACAGCCTCCTTACTCTGAGCCAAATTAAGCAAGGAGATAATGTAACAAATTAAACCAGGAGATAATTTGTTTCAAGGAGACCTCATTTGCTTATGCTAATAGAGAGACAGAATACAAAAAAAATTAAGATACATCAACATGATTTTGAACTACAGCACCTTTTCTCTAAACATCTCAAAGCTCTTTGCAGTTATTAATGAATTTAACATCATACATAACAACCCTGTGATTTGGAAAAATATTATCTCAGTTTTATAGAAAAGGAAACTGAGGCATGTGGCAGGAAGGTCATATCAAGTCCTGGGTCTTAGCCCCAAATCTTTGTTTCTGATGAATCAAAAAGAAATTTCATATATATTAAAAAAAGATTATTGAAATCAGTTTCTGTTAAATGAAACAATAGAATTCTGTACATCTGGAATAATAAGCAGGGATGAAGGTTCAGCTTCAGAAACATTTTATATCTCTGCTCTTTTTTTTCATTTGAATTGTGTCCTCCCAGCTTTAACCAGACTCCTTTCTGTAATATGTACTACTGAGTACACACAATGACAATCAATCTCCCTAGGTTCCTGGCATCACAACACAAATGGTGTTTAAGGCAGACAGATGCAGATTTGTTAGCATTATCAAGTCAAAAGGAGCTTGAGGCATAACTCAGGACCACAGAACAAGGGAATTAATTGTAATGGCAGCAATGTTGCTGTCTCTGAAGTGCTCCTCACTTCATTGAAGCCCTAAATTAATGGGTAGTCATGCTGTGTATTTTTCTCTTTTTCATCTCATGTGTGCAGATAGAGATCTCTGTCTCTGCTGTGTGGTGCCTGTAGAGCACAATGTTGTTATTGGAAAACTTGATGTTTACCTAGTCAGTAGATTAATTTTATTTTTTAAAATTAATTTAGCATATTTACGGTGTATTACTGAGCATTGTTTTATCTGTAGCCCCCAGAACATAAGATCATAACCTGGAGATCACTAGCTACATGTTTGTTGATGCCAAAATGGCATCAATGGCAGGTTGGCCTATCTAGACCACCTGAGGATTTGCCCCCCTAGAGGAGAATTGGAGACAATTGGTTTGTTTATACCTTGTAGTAGTTGTGTTCCCTCTGTTTTGATTTGATGGAGCTTTCATTTGTTGTACAGCCTGAAGACTTACTGAGCCCATTAAAAATTGGTTATCATCCTGACCTGCAAATCCTCCCCCCATTATAGATAATAAGTCAAATATATCTTGTAAAAGAGTTAATGAAGTATGTCAGTCTGTATGTAAAAAGGTACATAGACAGCTTGTTCCCTTTCATAATAGCCAATGGAAAAATCTCTTGTGTGGGGCAAAGGTACATAGACAACACAGAACAGAGTTTACAGTAGCAACCAAAACTGCATTTACTGAAAGTACATACCAAACTGGCTGCTGTTTACTGTCTCTTTGTGTTAATATATAAAATTAAAGTGAACTTGTTCCCTACATTAGTGGGTCTCAAACAGGGGTACACATACCCCTGGGGGTAAACAGAGGTCTTCCAGCGGGCATGTCAACTCATCTAGATTTTTTCCTAGTTTTACAACAGGCTACATAAAAAAGCACTAGTGAAGGCAGTACAAACTAAAATTTCATACAGACAATGACTCATTTCTACTGCTCTATATACTATATACTGAAATATACATTCAATATTTATATTCCAATTAATTTATTTCATAATTATATGGTAAAATGAGAAAATAAGCAATTTTTCAGTAATGGTGTGCTCTGACACTTTTTTTATTTTTGTCTGATTTTGGCATGCAAGAAGTTTAGGTGATGTGAAACTTGGGGGTACGCAAGACAAATCAGACTCCTGAAAGGGGTACAGTAGTCTGGAAGTGTTGAGAACCACTGACTTACATGATGTTCCTTCAGTCTTCACTTAAAGCCCTTCAATTCTGCTCATCTTTTTCAATTCCATCCTTATTTTAAGAAGACTTTTCTGCCAATTGCAAATCCTAAATTTCTGAACAAATGATTGAGTTTTACCAGCTTCCTTTCAGACATAAATGCATTAAAATTTCCAGTGTGAGGACTATTACACACAGGAAAGATAATCTGAAAATAAATGAGGAAGACATGTCTAGTTAAAACAATTTGTATATCACTAAATTCATCTCACCCCACCAATGTGAAAAAAAGTATTTTACACTTGCTTGCTGTGTAGCACACTGTCTAAACATTGTACAGAAATAGTCCTGTCCTCGGTTAATGGGCATTACGTTTGTTTGTTTGTTTTTTTTTACCTTGTACACAAAACAAAACCATTGCAAATCAGAAATGTTAGAGATATTCAAGTAAAATTAAATGACTAACTGCAGAAACCTTGGAACACTTCTGCAGACAATCAGCATTTTAACTTTGGGGAATTTTGTAGTTTTGAGGGTGACCTCAAAAGGGTTCTCGAGGCCGCAATGCTTCATATTTTTATTAATGTTCAGTTGACAACCAAAAGAGGGTTTTGTAATTGGCTTTTGTTTGATAGGCTGCTATGTAGAAACAAACAGGACACGGATAATTAAACAGGTGAAAGAAGCCAGTTTGTTTAACTGTGCGGAATTTCAAAGAACCAATTGTAGTGTAAAAGGGACAAATCTCACACAATCTACCTCTTTGCCCCCGCCAACTGTGTACAACAGAAATACATATCTAAGGATACACTGAAAAGCTAGGTAACTGGATGATTCATCTGTGCAAATAGTATGACAAATGCAACTTGATTAATGGAGTGCAGTCTCTTTGGTAATTGAGTAGGGAGTTTCTTGATATAAAAGGACACTGTTTTGTGAAATTATTTAGTTTACTGAGTAGAAGGGAAATTGCAAGTAAAATACCTTGTTTTGTATGTCCTGTTCTCCAGGACCAAACAAGGGATGGGTTGACTCCTAGGGTATGTCTACACAGCAAAGAAAAACCCATCACTGGCTGGGCCAGCTGAGTCAGGCTAGTGGGGCTATGGCTGTGGATCTGTTTCACTGCTGTGGAAACTCGCAGGCTCAGACTGGAACTTCAGCTCTGGGACCCTCCCATCCTCCAAAGTTCTAGAGCCACTCTTTGTGGATGATGAAGAGATGAAATCTTTCCTCTGTAACGGGAGAAATATTGCCAGTCTTCATTCCGAACATAAATCCCCCAAACTCCTTCCTTTTAGAGGATGTGAGACAAATAAATTCCTTTTGGAGGGAAAAAAATATTTTCCCACAATTACTATCCCACAGTTTGATATCTTAATTTACCTCATTACTTATGGAATTTCTTGTATATCTTAGTTTAGCTGATTGATAAGCTAAAGGGTTTTCTAATACATTTCTTCTTATTATTAAGAACTCCTGTTTTAATAAGCACTTCCTAATGAGTTAACAACATTTTAATGGGTCATTATTTCAGAAATCATGAAAAATATCTGTAATAACAAATGACCCTTATCGGTCATGGTACATACAAGGATTATACATACCTCCTTTTCAATTAATCAGTCTTGTTTATTATAACATACTTCTGTAGGGTTCCTTCATTGGTTTTGAGGGGTCCTGTCAATAATATTTCAGGCTATATTAGTAAGGTTAGGGTAAAAAGCCAGGTAAAAGATTACTCACATTCCATTATTGAATTCATTTCCCCTTTACCCACTAGGTTCAAGTGAAGGACAAGGCATTTTTTCAGTTTCAATAGGTAAAGGGCACTAAATGTATAGATTTGCAACATAAAAAATATGTTGGTTAGTATATAAAATAATTATCACAATTTAATATACTGAAATCATAAAAAATAATATTTACAACATTTATTGAGAATACAGCAGATAAGATAATGTATGTAACAAACATACCAATATCAATATGTGCATATTCCTAGGGCCTAAAATATATTATCTCTTTGAGATTCTGTCCTAGATTTACTTTACAACTATACAAAAACAATTTGTCTTCTATATTGCAAATTTCTGTAATATGTTTATTATAACAAGGCCACTCTCCTTTAGCAAAGGAAGAATACTTAATTTGGATAAATGCTATAATCAAAGAATTTATGGCATAATCACACATTAATTTACACATAAATAGATACATAAAAAATTTAGTGTAGCCCTAAATGATTATTGCTGAGATTTTGTGTAATGAGAATAAAATGTATGCCTAATTCAAATACTTCTCATGCCTGTGTTTTTTTGTTGAGAATTGACAGATCACAACATTTTTGGAGGCTTGGTTTGTATAAAAACATTTTGATATTTATCAGAGCCCTAGATTTTTTAGGTCTACATATGTGAGCTAGAACAAACTTCCTCATAAAATATCTGATGCTTCTTCCTCCTAGTTGGGCCAGAAGTACTAGGAGAAACTTTTCTGCTAGTATTTCAACACTTCTACAGTAAATCAGGAGCTGGAAAGGGGCATAGGAATTAAAGATTGTCTGAAAAAATATCCTTTTAAAACCTCTGAAATAATTTATTTTGAGGTCTGGGTGTTAGTACAGGTTGCTTTATTATTTTGCCTGTACCAGTTCAACTATCTCTAGTCAAAGTAGCCTTCACTATCTCCCTCCTGACATAGAAAAAACAATATCATGGATTAGAAGGAATGAGAACATTCAGAGACAAAATGGTTAAATATGTAAGAGGAATAATGAAAATTGAAAACTTTCTTTATTTGTTTACACTTGCTGAGATTTGGAAAGAACACTTAGTGATCTTGTAAAATCACAAGTGTCAGAATTATGCATCTTTGTTTTACTTGCCAGAAGTCAGTCAATGATGTCAGATATATAGAGACAGCATGTGTGATGATTCCCAGCCGTACACAGGGTTGTGAGACACCTCACCACTACCAATCTTTACCATGAAGTGGTCTTGTCCGTGTCTGATATAGGTCAACTCCCTGAAGCCAACACCCTCTGGCAACACAGGAACCATCTTTCAGGTTTCCACAGACTTCATGCTCTTTGTGCAGGCTAATGATAGACACATACCTGTTGTCAGTCAGCTAGGGCATGTGTGATGGTATGAGTTCCCCTTTGGACACCGTCTCAGCTTCTGCAGATAGCTGAATCGATAGACCTCGTTAAGCATGACCCATAAATTACCACAGACTCGGATAAGTGGCTAAGGTGCGCGGCCGGGTTTATTGAAAGCGAAGCATGGTGCTAGCACCCCATAGGAGCTACAGGTACACTAGGACATGAATGCTCGGTGCAATGGACCGGCTCAGTTAATGGCAGAACTTTCCGTTATTCCCTCAGCCGGATAAAGCTTCCCTGTTACAATCCCCTTCATATACCCTTATATAAACAGGTTACACACTACCTCTTTGATGTCTTTGGTATTGGTTATTGTACCTTGCCTACAAGTCAAGCATAACATCTTCATCCAGCCTCCTGTCTCTTTTACCTTAAGGTCGGGGTGTCTCTGTACTGTCCCTCATGATTGTGTTTGTGTATCACTGCATCTTGAGGAGAGCTTGTGCTGCCTCCCTGTATTGTACTGCTGTTTGGGGAGCATGGGTACAGTCTCCCAGGATTGTTTTTCTGCAGTCACCATTTACTGGGGGAGTTAGGACTACTATTGCTTTTAACCACACTTTGTTCCTGTTACTGCTCATTAGGAATGCCAATGCATTAACAATGCTGTGTTTCTGCCAAGTTCCTGTATCAGTCAGTGAATTTGTAAGCAGGCAAGCAGTTGTTGTTTCCTAAAGTCAGACTTTGGTTTAAGCCTCAGCTCTTTCATCTAGGCCCATCATACTAGCCTCATGTCTCTGGCTTTCACTTTCTACTACAATACCAATGCCCAAGTCCTCAGAGTGCTCCCTGCAGTGTTCAGCCCTTAACCACTGAACCCTCACAGAAATTACCATATTTGCTTTCCCCACAGGGAGAGTGAACACACTAGCTTTTTATATTCAGCTCAGGATCAGGTTCATTATAACATCACAGCACTGAGATATATTTATAGTGAAAACAATCATAAATTTATCATCAAAGATTAAGATTTAAGAGATAGTGAGTAATGGTAATAGAAACAAAGTGGTTACACATAAAATAAAATATGACAATGGAAACCTTGGTCTACACTTATTGGTTACATTCTCTCTCTCTCTCTCTCTGTATATTTATATTCCATCCCCCCCAGCCAAGTTCAGTCTTTTGCAGAGCTAGCTGGTTTCAGACAAACCAAAATCCAGATGTTCATGAATCACCTCTGTCTGCCAGAGGTTTTCCTCAGTGAATGGATAACAAAGTATTTTTTCCACATTTTTATATTCTTCTTTAAAGTTCATTATTTGCTCCCGAATACAGGACAACCACCTGTCCTTTAGTCTTTCTCTATGCATCCTTCTGTTGACTTCATATGTAAAGTGGGCTTCCACTGTGTTGTCTTACAATGCTTAATTTACATGTGAAATGAGATCCAAATGCCTGTCTCGAAGAAACCTGTTACACCAACCAAAGAGAAAAAAAGACTCTAAAACATATTTTCAGTACATACACCCAGCTCCTTAAATATCATTCATACATACATCACACAATGATTGAGTATCAGTATGACATAATTCTTTATTAGAGACCTTCTATAATATTCTTTATGGATAAATATTATGAAAGCAGTGTCCTAGATGTAGTGAGTTTTTAAGGCCTATTAAGAGTCACTGTTACAGAACAGTTTGCCAGTGAGACTCTACATCACAAAAATGCAGTCAAATGCCACATTTAGTGATGTCAGAGATATACAGAGAAAGCAAGAAGTGTATGAATATGAAACACTGCTGTTTCCAAATGTTCAAATTTTACAAGCATTATAAGGTGTATTGAACTTTCACAAACTCCATCCAAAAAAAATTTTTTTGACTCCCTACATCATTTCATTTAATAAATAAATAATAATTTTACTATGTGCAAAAATGATAACTTCAGTAAAAATGGAAATTCATACCTCAATGTGTATAATACTTCAGGATTTTAGGCTTGTTTGTTCAAGCGGAAAAGTTGTGGCCATTCATTTTATTCTGAGTGAAACAAGGTGGGATATTCAGAAGCAGCTTCACTAACTATTGAGTAAGCTTGGACCCTTTTTTGTGTCCTCAGTAGAGCTTGAACTAACTTCATATGATCTTCCAGTTCATGGTTTTGACGTATTCATGGAATGTGTGAGAGAATTTGCCGTCTTGTCAGTGCAGTACCTGTTCTATGGATAAACTTGAATGGATAATAGTGTCAGTTGATGACGTTGTGCTCCAGAAGATAGCGGACTAGAGGACTGTCCATCCTACATTTTTCACAACCTCTAAATTAATTGATTTGTTTTTTATATATTTCAACCAACCTCTTCCCTCACCTAAAATAAAACAAAACACCAAGCACACAGAATACTGTGGTGACTGTGTGATTACTGTGTCTTTGAGGAGCTCAAACATTATATGTGGTAGCATTCAAAAAGATTGGTTAAATGGAAGGAGCTGCAGCTGGATTTTGTTGGAGACTGAACCTAAGAATGAAGTGGGGTCAGATGCAATTTGTAAACAGGTACCCACTTAGTGTGTTAACTCAACTTGTTGTTGTTACGTTATTTTCTTGCTGTTATTCTGATCCTGGTAAAATCACTGTAGTTATATTAAAATGCACAACTGGCTCACTAGCTTTTAAAAGACATAACTATCAATATTGTTTTTCTTCTGATACTTGCTGGGTATTAAGTGATGTGAGAATTCTTATGAAGCAGTGCAGCTATAACGACTTTCAGGAAAGCAGTGAAGTTAGTCCCAGGGTACTCCAAGTATAGAGCAAGATGAGTGGCAGGCATCTACTCTGGAACTTTATTTTGATCATTTTATCCTGTAGCACCTGTTTCTAGTCTATATCTTACTTCAGTGCAGGGTAGCACCGGGATGATTACAATTACAATTGCAGCATTTCATTTACAGAAAGATATAAAGAAAAGAGATGAACAATGAATGACAAATTAAAGGGTTCCCACCAGATGACATCCTCCTCCCCTAGATTAGTAGCTGTGTGAGACAGGGACTGAGTCTTTGTTTCTCTATCAGCCTCTGAGCACACCTAAGGAGCGCTAAAGCAATGTGACTAAAGAAGGGCAGGTTGGAAGGAGATAACGTGATAAGATGAGTATCCTGAACTAAAATAAAGTTATATTCAGACCTAATGTTAAGCAGAAATATTTGTTCATTTAAGTAGCATGATTAATAAGTGCATAATTACTGACATCAGAAGAGGTCATGAAAGTCTATGAGGATAGTACTCTGTGCTGAAAGTTCAAGAGTCCTATTAAATGTCCTGAGATGGTGCAGCCATTGCAGAGATGATGGTCTCCTGGGAGGAGGCCCTTACAGACTGTTCTAATGTAATTCACAGGACTCAAATAAATAATAAATACATTGGGAGCAAGCTGATTTTCAGCACTACTATACTGTTCACTAGCGTCATAGCATTGATAAACATAGCAGTATGCAATCCAGGTACTGTCCCTCATTACGAGGCTTTGAGTGCAGTCTGTGGAGGTTGGCAGGTAGTTTGCCTCTGCTCTGTGCAATGTCCAGTGACCTGTCTTGCTAACAGGAATGTACTTTTGAAAATGACTCCAGCAGGAGAACTCCATTAGCCGTGCCTCCCTTTCTCTGTTATATACCATGCAAAGTAGCACAGACTAGAAAAGAATTGCTCCCTTCACAGGAGGACTGAATTTCTTCTTTTCTCAGAAGAAGAACAGTTGAAGGGAGCCCTCTTGTGGAGTTTAGGGGGGATATGATACCAGATTTACATAAGGGATTATGATTTAATTAATAATTATAATTTGCCATGCAGTTGAAAGTGTTCCCACTAGTTGACATCCTCCTCCCCTTTGCCTCATGTCACCTCTTTGCTGCCGTCCCATGTTTTTCTATATCCATTTCACAGGGTTTCTTTTGGCATGAGAAATTTTCTTTTTAAATTGAATCAGGCTTGAAACTAGGAATTTAAATTATATAAAATGTTGCAAACTCTCAAAAAATAGCATGAGATATATGCAAAATCTGAAGCACTTGTAAAGCCTTCCTGTCACGTGAACAGCTAGAGGCACGGGTGAGACAGCAGCATTATTATTAGCAGTCTCTCAAATAAAATTTGAGTAGAGAACCAACCCAACTGTCCCCTGTTTAAGCACAGCTAACCACAATTGATTCTGTGACTATTGATAAACATTTGCTAGATCTTTATCAGAAAGTAAATTATATTCTCAGAGGCTACATTTGTCCTTGAAGATTTTCAGAATTTCATTGGCCAGTATGACATTCAACTCCTACATAACAAAATTACATTGAAGCCAGCATTTCCAGAAAAAAATGAAAAAGCAGTAAACAGCATTCAGAATGATGTGTTGGGCATGCATGTCTTTTCTGTGTATGCCTGCAAATTTATCAGAGGTATATCCACTGCTTTGTTTTAGATGCATGAAGCCCTCTTCTTATTAGTAATGATATGATTAGAAATCTGAAAATGGCCATACTTTTGTGTGTTTAAAAAAGAAAGGCAAACCAGGAAACCAGTGTTTCAAAATATTCTGATTAAACCTAACTTTATCTGCTTGTTCAAGGATGCATATAAATGTAATTGCAAGGAATTAGCTTCAGCCACTATGAGTGCGTCTAGCACTGAAACTGAGTTTCTTGCATATTTGTGGACTTTGTGAGCGTGTCTGGGTAAGAGATGTGAGATGAGGTTGGTATGTACGTGAGTACTGGTTTAGCTAGTTATTTCTTCATTTTTAGCAATTGCTTTAGGGAGATTTGCACCTTAGCAAACTTAATTCTAAATTAAGAAAGTTTTATTTTTTGTTTTGTGTTTTGGAAGGGAAACTTCCCAGGGTATTTAATAAACATATGTAAGTGCAGATAGTCACGTGAATCTCTGTCCGCACTGGTATTTATCCTTGCTCTGCTCCTCTGGAAGCCCAGATGTCCTTTATTCCTCACTACAGCCCTGATGTTCATACTGAGCAATGCAGCTGTACTCCTCCTCTATGTCCACAAAAAGCCCTGCAATCTTCTGAACTTCTCCCCATAACATACCTCCATAACTTCTCCACTACATTTACTATAAATTTTCAGTGTTGATATGTACTGATGTTCATATGTTCCAGAAACTGAATATAGGTGGGGGAGAATATAGGGGGAGAATATAGGGGTGGGGGAGAATATAGGGGGTGAATATAGGGGGAGAGGTTTATGGGGCTGGTGATGGTGGTGGGCAGTATAAATGAGGTGCATGGTTGTGAGGGAACATGTGGGGAACAGAGCTCAGTGGAGAAGGAGGATGCAAGCTATAAGGGGGCATAGGAGAAAGAATTGTGTGAGGTGGTATGGAGGCAATCTCTGGAGGATATAAGGTTACAGGAGAGCATGGGAGGATTGTCCAGGGATGTGAAGGAACTGGAAAGAGAACAGAGATTTAGGGAATAAACATGGGGGGAGAAGTAGGCTTGAACTAGGGAGTTGGGCACCTGTGTCTCGGAAGAGAAGCGCTCCAATCAATGAACTACGGTGGTTTCTCAAAAATGCAGCTCCCCTCTCTGGCAAACCGTAGGTAAATACTAGCCTGAACTCTCCCACTCAGAAAAGACCTCCCACCAGATCAGGTACCCACCCTCTGTGCCACCAAACAACCATGAGCTCAGAAACCCCCTTTACTCACCGCTTACTCCCATTCATCCACCCCCCACACACACATACTTGTGCCTGGATAAGCAGGTGCCAAGGCAGCAGGGAGAAAATGTGGCTGCATGGAGTATATGTAGGGAGCCAAATTCTCTACCTCTATGGGACTAATCTGAATTAGCCCCATGGAGACGGCATGACTCAGACCATGTATAGTATTTCAGGAACTCCTGTTAACTTTGGAGTATCTCTCAAAGCACCTGGAAGGTCACAGGTTTACAAGAGTCTACAGTCTGGCTGACAGTTGAAGAATTAGCTCCACCAACCATTAATGAACAGTCACCCTCCCCATATGTATCAAATAAGGAATTTTCAGCAGAGATAAGGAAGTATTATACAAGGCCTCATCTGGAATAGTGTGTACAATTCTGGTCACCCATGTTCAAGAAAAGAATTCAAACTAGAACAGGTGCAGAGAAGGCTACTAGGATGATCAGGGGAATGCAGAGCCCATCTTATAAGAGGAAACTAAAAGAACTTAGCTTATTTAACCTAGCAAAACAAAGGCTGAGAGGAGATATGATTGCTGTCTATAAACAGAGCAGGGGGGGACAGTATTTAAGCTAAAGGATAGTGTGGTTTAAGAACAAATAGGTATAAACTGTGTGCTGGAAATTAGAAGGTTTCTAACCATCAGAGGCGTGAAGTTCTGGAACAGCCTTCCAAAAGTAGGGTGGTTAGTAAATCTAATTGGAGCTTGATAAGTTTGTGAATGGGAGTATATGATAGTCCAGTCCTCTGCAATCACAGGCAACCCTAAGTGACTCAGGAGGTACCTTCCAGTCCTACATTCCTTTAGGTAAAAAGGTTGGGTATTCCATTTTTCATCCTATCTGCACATCTCCCCATCCTTGGTCTCAACGGATCACAAACTTCCCCTCTTTATATTTGCCTCCAGACAACTTTCTGTTGCCTTAACAATAACTAAACTGGGCTATTCTGAGAAATGGAAAAGAACTGCATGCCCATCTTATCATGAATGGCTCTCAGAAATTCTCAAAGCGTCACTGATAGAAAAACTAATGTTCCCTTGCAAAAATAATAGAGAACAATAAAACCTATAATAATAAGCTGTGCTTCTTTCATGGTCAGCTAACTGAAGGCATATGCGAATATCCCCTATTTTTTAACTGCCCTTTTGAGACTGACAGTCTGCTGATCTCTGAAATTAAAATTGTCCCCTTTTTATGATACCTAGTTATGTTTTTAGATTTATGCTGTATTATACTATTTTACATATGAATAATCTGGCCTTTATACAAAACTTTTTGCTGCTTTTTTCTGTATTTACTGAAGAGTCAAAATAAAAATAATTACTTTAAAAAATATTCCACTTTCATTCTTAGTCAGTATCTGATGGCATAACAGGTCTGAAACCCACTGAAGTCAATGGGAATCTTTCTACTGACTTCAGTGGGTTTTGAAGCAGGCCATAGATTAAATAATACAAGAACAAGGGGCCAGTCAGTGAAACTGAAAGATAGTAAATTTAAAACTGCTCAAGGGAAATACTTTTCTTACACAGTTCATGATTAAATGTGGAATTTATTGCCACAAGATATTATCATGGTCAGGTACTCAGTAGGACTCTAACATGTATCATGTACCTATAAGGTGATTAAGAGCATCCAGACTTAAAATATATATGATTTTTAAAAGAGAGAAAGAAATGCTCATGTTTCAAGGCATAAACCAATCTTCAATTGACAAAGGTTAGGAAGAAATGTGACTAGCAGAATGTGCTATTGCCAAAATAACAATATGCTAGGTTTATGGAATTCGGGCCACTAGGTAGCCAAGGATCTCTTTGAGACTCCTAGAATGCCGCGTTACTTTTAAATCCAATCAAGAGGATAACTAAGTAGAAAGTAAGGCTGGCTTAACCAGCTTTTTTGTCTGTGTGTCTGTGTGTCAAGTTTTGTTAAGAAATTACCACATGACCAGGGTACAATCAACCTGCAGCCAGAGTAGGGAAAGTTTAAATACCAGCTTCTGGTTGAGACTTTCCATGGACACCACATTAGGGCAGTGAAGAATTTAAAATCCTGCTTCAGTCAGAAACTTAGAACTAATATGTCCCTAAAGCAAAAGATTTTTTCCAAGTATTTTACACCGTATGGTTGCTGAAAGTGGAAGAAAAAACCTAATCTTCTGGCACATTCTCAGTTCTTTACTATGGGGAAAAGATTTGTTGAACAGATAGACATATCGGGAATGCCAACATATCAGAAGTTAGAAGTATATATTTTAGGACATATTTTCAGATATGGGTACCTAATTTTTGCTCAAACACACGTACATTGTGCACACACAACCTACATTTGCATGGAGAAGCAGATAATTTTGTGTGAAATGTTTGACATAGGAGCACAGTTAGACATTTGCTTTGTGCAGATATAGGTCTAAGCATGCAACAGGCATCTCTTTCTAGAAATGTTGTTTTGTTTCTTTGTGTCCCTTGTCCATTTAGTTGCCATGTATAGTTGTGACACCATTTATTATTGCTGGAACATATGTTGATTATCTACAGTAATGGTTGTCTGCTGTGAGAAGATATCATACACAGAAGACCTTGCAGAAAGGAAGTCATACTAGATTTGTGGTGAAGATTTCATTTGTGGCAAGCAATGAATTGAAGGGTATAAAAGGATACCTAGGTAGGAAATGTGATTTATTCAACAAATAGCAATATACATCTGAAATAGTGACAGACAAACTTGTTTGTATAAAAATAAGAATCAAAATTTTGTCCAGAACTTGAATTTTTGCCCAGCACTTGTGCTGAGTCAAATATAAATATTTGGAGTTTGATTGTGGCTTGTAGGCAGACCCCTGCATTATTACCACAACAGGGAACACTGAGACTCACTGTGCCTGCAAGAGGCATGCAAGGAGAGCAGCTTACTACCTGCAAGCGAGTGCATGGGTGTAGCCATCAGAAACATGTCCTTATTTCCTCCCCACCTGATCTGGTGTGCCATGCATTGTTGTATGGGGCGGGTATCAGCAATCATTTCTGATTTACCAGAGAGACATGGTTTGTAGATTGATAATGCAGTTTAATATAAACAGGCTCACTATAGCTAATATAATACTATTACAATGCTATACTCACAAAACCCTTAGAGATAAGTTCTCATCCAATAGGCTGTGCACAGGAGTGTTCTTCAGGAATCTTCATCAGATGGCCAGTCTGGCAGAGTTCCTGCTGAATTTGGGTGGCAGAACACATATCTGACAACCCAAATGCACTATTTTTATAGTTCATTTGTACACAACCACTGTGACTGGTATGTAGCAGCTGACTATATCTCATGACTGTTCCTTAAGGGTGTTCCACTTACTTTTCCAGTGTTCTTCAACTCCTCCATGTCAATCTTTCATTAATTACTATTATTAACATCTTTCATAGAATCATAGAATATTAGAGTTGGAAGGGACCTCAGGAGGTCATCTAGTCCAACCCCCTGCTCAAAGCAGGACTAACTTCAGCTATATCATCCCAGCCAGGGCTTTGTCAAGCCTCAGCTTAAAAACCTCTAAAGATGGAGATTCCACCACCTCCCTAGGTAACCCATTCCAGTGCTTCACCACCCTCCTGGTGAAAAACTTTTTCCTAATGTCCAACCTAGACCTCCCCCTGCAACTTGAGACCGTTGCTCCTTGTTCTGTCATCTGCCACCACTGAGAACAGCCTAGCCCCATCCTTCCTGGAACCCCCTTTCAGGTAGTTAAAGGCCGCTATCAAATCCCCCCTCATTCTTCTCTTTTGCAGACTAAACAAGCCCAGTTCCCTCAGCCTCTCCTCATAAGTCCTGTGCTCCAGCCCCCTAATCATTTTTGTTGCCATCTATCTAAACTATCTAAACTATTATCATAAGAACAAACAAAGCATAGCATTCTTTCTCAGACTGGAACTATTTGTCTATCATATTACTCATGGGGATGTTCAGACTCAATGTTGCATTTCTTAAACGGTTTTTCTTTTTGATGTAGGCAGCTGGCCTGTGAGTGTGTAAGTGGTCAGTAGTTAAAAGGCTGCCCAGGATATATGCCGCAAAATGTGGTCAGTATTGCAAGACGGAACCAGAACCATGGCCAACATGAATCTTCATGGGAGGAGGGTGGGAGCAGTCCCTGACCTCTTCTGAACTCAGACACTGCAGTTCTGCCTAGCTCTCACATGTTTGCTTAAGGGAGGATGGGAAAAGGCTTCTTACATCCTCCCCTACTTCACACCCATGTAATGGCTAGGAAGAATGTGTCTCTTAAGGTTCAGAAGAAGCTTGGCTAACGTTTTTTGGGGGGAGATTATTTCTACAAACTTGGGAATTTCCTGGCTTCACCCAGAACTGTGGCAGGTTTTTTTCTGATTCAGCCAAAACTCTATGGTATTGGAAATCTCAAGAAAGCCTTATTATGAAACTTTTCAGCTTTTGAATAATGTTTATATAAGCATAGTCATCATTGTAATAGTAGCTACGTTTGTGTCACTCCTTTATTACTGTCAATACCACATCTTGCCTTTATTGATGGGGCCGGTGAGGGACTTCTATTATCAACATTGGTGTTTCTCTGAATTAGCCAGCAGTGGTGTCCTGCCTGAGTAGTGTAGTTGATGCTCACCTCCTCTTCATTATCAAGAAACATGGAGGCACTAATGACCTTCTAAAGTAATTCCTAATCACAGTTCTTCACTATGATAATACAACACTGCTCTCAAGCCACACAGCTCTTTGAATTTATATCAAACAACAGTGCTATGGTGGAAGAGGCAGGAAAGTGATCATGTCAGGAAGCAAAAAAGATACTGTATTGTAAGGGAGACATTTAAGAAAAGATGTTATCAATTGTGAATGCTGAAATCGAAACCTCAGACAGAAGCAATTTCCCCATACATCTAAATTATGTCCAGCGAAGATATTACTTGTGGGCTACATGAAAGAAATGAAATATCATAACAGAATCATAGCCAAAACACCTCTCTAGTGCTATATCCTCTGTACGGCTACAGAGCCCAAAATCTTTACCATTAAATGGCCTGATCTTAACATCCTGTGACTTCCAAATAATTTAAAGTAACATTTTTAAAAGCCAAAGAACTTGTAACAAGCAAAGTAGAAAATAAAAGGAAAATGTAATATAGAGTAGATTGAGATGAGAAAGGCACTTTGTTGATTGTTATGGGACATGAAGCAGGGGAGGAGAATTCTCATAATATATTTTCATATTACTAACTGTCTACCTTTTGCCACCAGTAAATGTCCACTTTCTTCACTGTCTTGAACATACCTATATTATCTACTTTATTTAAAAAAAAAAAAGATTCAAGTGATATGAAACTGGAGTAATCATCTCTGGAGAACCTTCATACCAACTTATAAAAGACATGTTCCTCTTATTATATGTAAATAAACGCTACTTCTTTTAGTGAACTGGAAACCATTTGATACTGTTTTCTCAAAGATCCTTTGTTCCTTATTTCACGTTCATGTAAGTGTATCAGCAAAAGCAGAGGAAAACTAGCAGAGGAAAACATACTGAACATTAAACAAAATAAGTGTGAATGTGTAGATGAAAGGGAGTTGTACAAACTAAAAAATTCTTATTGCACTCATTCTGCATAATATTTTTCCTATTCAAAATCTTGAATTAACGGAGTCTATGAATTAAAATGGTTCCTAGTTACCATTTAAACCATAAACAATGGATTAACAAATCACATAAATTTATCTTATCTTTGCAACATTATGTGCAAGAGCAGGGAGGGGATAGGTGACCCACATTTTCACATGAGTAAACTGTTGAGACATTTTCCCAAAGTATTAGAACAAATGTGCTTTCTTTTAACATCTTTTATAGAAAAAACTCTAGTCATTATCACATTCCATAAATATTTGCGTTTCATTATGTTCATAATTCCTTGCTCTGTTGATCCAGATCCAGTGTTCCCATTCATTATTAATAGGAGTAGTACATGTGGATCTACCACATAATATGGAATTTATTGACAAGGATTGTGCAGAACAACATTTTCTACTTAGTGTGGTAAAACCTGAAACAATTGTTACTTTTGCATTCCTGTTCAATGATGGATTTTATTTGTTTTCCTTTTGGAAGATTCCATTGATGTAGATTTGATCTTTGTAGTTTTCCTCTTCTGCCCCCACTTGTGATGTGGATAAAGAGGAATTAACTGAGCTTGAATCTCCCATTCCGACACATGAAAATCTAGTGAGATAGGAATAACTTGTGAAGGCACCAAAAGTGGCAGTCAGGAACATTTGAATGATTTATCTGTTATTGCAGTTTTACTACCCATTTGTTATAACTTGGTACAGTTTTTTAGCACAGATTATGGTGTTCATTGCTCTGGTAAAGAGTAAAAATATTTAACGCTAACCACTCTCAGTTACTGTCACATAGCATGTACACTCAACATTTTCTGCTGGCCATAATGTATTTGTGTCACTAGTCAAACATTTATTCTGTCTAGATGGCCAAGCCATCTTTGATTTTCTCTGAATAATCCATTAATGGAGACTGTTACTATATAAAGTGTTCATCGTGTATAAAAACATGTGACATTATCATCTCTGGTTAAAGATAAATAAAACTGCTTACATTAAATCATCATTAGCAGGCCTGGGCAAATAGTTAAACAAACTTTGAGTATTTGGGGAATTAGAAACATATGTGTACATGTACATGTGTACAAATATTTGTGAAAAACTAATTTTGGGTCCGCAGCTACAATGTGTAGAAACAATTGAAACAAAAAAAGACTGTTGTTTCTTTCCAATACATCACTGTAGTTTGCTACTAGCCAAAGTCACAAGTTGTGACAAAGAATCTGATAGTGCATTGTAAGGCTGTCTGTCAGTATCACAGAGTCCAAATGTGTCTGTGGTAGACCTCTATGTCCTTCCACTGGTAATTTTCTTGTTCATTATATGTGTGGATGACCAGTAAAGCAGTTATAAATAGAACAATTCTTAATACAACAGAGGAGTAGTACTGTGGAAATAAATTGATCCCCAGAATCCTGACACAGGCTACTGCAGCTGTCTAATGAACCCTTCTCAATTTGATGGTGCTTATACACAAGGCAGGATTTTCAAAAGTCCTCAACATTGGCTTACATCTGCTCCTATTGAAATCTCAGGTAAAACTCACATTTAATTTCGCAGGAGCAGAGTTAAATCAATATTGAGCACTTCTGAATAACCCATGTACAGACTCCAGTTGTTGAGTGTCAATGACTGTGATGAATAGTGATGTATCATAGAATATTGGACACCAGTGCATTTTAAAAATCCCTTGGTCTAAGATAGATGGATATTATTGTAGATGGGCATCTGCTTAAGAACATCATACCACCAAAGACACTAATATGCTGCCTGGACTCCTGGTCGGAATTGTTGTATTATGAGTATCTGACTAGCCTGACCAATGGGGACAGGAGTGTACACCAATACTACAATTACTAATTTGTTTATGACAGTGGTTGTGGTGCATGGTGGTAAGTGACAGAAAGAAACTGGAAGCCACTAAATTAAATAAATGCACCTGCTAGATATGGAATACCGTTGTACAGAATCACAGGGAGAGACTGCATTCTGAAATTGCAAAGCCAAAACCCTAACAATAACAGTTACATAAAGTGGGCATGGGTATTGACCGCAACCATTGTAGCTAGACTTTCAACCCCCTGACCAGAGTCATGGCAAAAGGTCAATTACAAATAATCCAGGCAAGGTGCTGGCAAGACCCTTTACAGCTTTGGCGATTTGTTTGGTTGAATGCTACCATAGGAAATTAAGTTGAAATCTGAGCACAGATATGTTACAATAGCTTATTTTTTTAAACTGTGATGTCCTTCTATTGCCCCAGAAAGAAAAAGATGTAATATATCTTAAAATTCCCTAGTCCTGCTGGATTCATTTTTCCTAACTCCACAAACTGTTACCTCCCTTAATCTCTAAGGTCCAGTGCTTTGATAGTTATGATGTATTGTTTCCTCTTCCTGACTAGGTGAGGGTAGCTTTAACAAGGAGGAGGAACTAAGTTAACTACTTAGAAATAACCAATTACAGTGTATATGCTCAGGCAGCACAAGAAGTGAGCAGGGTGTAGGCTGAAATGCACTATGTACACACAATATCCTTTCATACATTCATAAAAATTAAAGTCTGCTTTCCAACAAATTCCCAAACAGAAAAAATGTTTAAAATAATAAACTCTCATCATTTAGCCATATACCTTGCAAAAAAGACATACTTAAGATGTTCTTGGGCAGATGATTCTGCAACTAGAGTGGTCATCCTCCTTTACAAAGACCCATATGAACAAAAGAAGCATTTGTTTCAATCCAAAATGCTGTAAGAGCCCTATCCCTCTGAATACATAATGTAAATGCTTATCACATTATCTCACACAAATTAAAAAAAAAAACTGAAATGAAAACCTACTACTACGAAGAGAATTCACATGAAAACTTTAGCAGTGCTAAGATATTTATTTTCTTATATTTTGATCTGTACACACAGTGAAATGCAAATATAATTTCTGAATCTACAACCATTTTATTCCTTAAGAGGTCTAATAAATGCACCTTGCTTTTTTCTTCTGCCAACTACATTAAATATATATTTTGTTATTTTATTTTCAGGCTGTATTTCACTTGAGTCAATCTCACAGTGGTCTGCCTTTTAATATGATGGGTTTTTTTGTGTTCAACAAAGTATCATTGACCACTTGTTTCAGCTTTCATGCTACAGAAGTTATTTCAAACTCCATTATGTATGCACCTGCACACTCCAGCCATTACCCAGTCTCCCCAAAAGTAGCAGGAAAGCAGTGGACTTTAAATGAGTACATCTCACAAAAACAGATGTTGGTGTGCTATTGTGTTATACTCTAAAGTTAATACAGTTTCTGCTGTGTTTTCCTGGATGATTGCAATCCAATTATTTTCTTCTATCTCAGAAAGCCCATTCACCAAATGGGGGCAATTGCAATTCTGTGTTTTTGGCCTCCTTTTGACATAGGTGTAGGAATAGCTCCTACTCAATTTGTGAATATCACAATGGATAACACAGTTATCTCCTGGGCTAATGATTCCCTCTGAGAATTCAGTAGAGAGGTGTGACATTGCCCACAGCAGTACATTTAATTAAATCAGATTTTGTAGTTTATACCAAAGAAAGAGATTCACTGGAAAAGTCTGAGGATGCTCTCAGCTGCATCGAGACAATGCACATCTCAGTGGCATCAAGCTAGATTCTGATTATACAGTATATGCCTCATTTGGTAGCATTTTATATATGGTTGCTAAGCCCACTGGTACATTACAGTAGTATTTCTGTGGAGTTACATATTATATTTACATAAGTATCAAAAGAAGTCATACTCAATATTCTTATGAGTACCAAAGAGAACAAAATATTTGCCATTTAGTATATTATTTTTATAGCGTCATTTCCCTTATATCTACATTTTGACTATTTTCTAAGGGAAACACAAAATGAATAGGAGGCTCACATACACACCCAAAGATAGTAACTGGCCTGAATACTGTACGCATGTCTGAAGTTAGATGGCATTATGCATACATGTATTTTTCTACAGTTACTCCCTTCCTCTGTCAAAAATAGCTCAAGTAAGTACTGCCAGATAGGAAGGAGATCCAGGTTTTGGAATAACCTTGGGACTCTTGCTTCTTGGGCCAGTGGAGATAGGGATGATTTGGTACTAATGTACTTGACCTTTGGAAGTAGTATGGTAGACCCACCTGTTATCTGGTTAATGGAGCAGCAATGGCAGCAGACTTAGGGGAAGCCATGACTTCTTCCTGGGCAGAAGGAATGTGTCCATTCACAGGTCAGAAAAGAATAAGGGATCCAAAATATATAGTGGCAGGTTCAGAATAAAAAATGGAGGACATAAAGAAACTCCTTGCAAATGAGCAGACTGGTGGATTGAGTTGACTAATTCACTGATGTATATATCTGTTTTACTACAAACGTTATAACTGCTTGAGACAACTTTGAGAGTTTTTTCTGTTCATTTTATGTTGGTTCCACTTCACTTCCCCAAATGTTTCCAGTACAGATCTCCATCCCACAGCTTGAGTTGCTTGTACTTTCCATAGGGACAGCAACATGCACATTAGTTATAACATAGTATGTGAAATTTAATTGCTACAGATGCAACTTGATGTTGCAAAACTAATCTGGTTTTAGCCAGATTAACCTGTTTACATTAATATCTAAAGCCCTAAGGAATTGAATGGCAGTGTTACTATTTGCATTGTAGCTGTGTTGCTTTCTTCCAGATAGGTACTGAAAGAAATTAGAAATTAGCCTCAATACATTACAATTAAAGCTTAGCAATTGGCATTGTGAAATGTTTTCTATTTTATTCTAATTATTAATTTATTTATTCTAAGAAGAAGTTGTGTTATCATGTTAATGTTAATTCATATTAAATGACTTTTGGACCTGGCTTGTGGGAAAAAATATATTTTAGCCTATGATAATCTGCAAATATAATATTACTTTAATGGTGAAGTGAGCTGCATATAATTAAGTAGCATGGATAAATCAGCCTTTGTTTAACTCCTCGTTAGCTCTGATAGGAGTTCTGTTGTGGGTATGGACTGGGAGGCCGGGACATTTTTTCTAATGGATGATAAAAAAAAAACAAACTGACCTGTTCTGTGGTGAAAGCTACACGTGTGTGTATAAAGAAAACAACAATGTCAATTGTTTGCAAATTCAGAATAAAAATAAACTCTCGGATGCAAAAGGAAGAGAGTGGGAAGCAGATGCTAGCTGGCAGCCTTGTCTAACAATGGCAAATCAGAGATTAGGAGGACACATGCTGTTTGGATGAAGAAATCTTAAAGCTTGTTCCTAGTGGAACTAAACTCAAAGAATTTTTGGAATTCTGTAAAAATATAAAGTGAACATTCTAAAGCTTTTCCTGCATCTTAAATTAATACAAATTTGTAACATATGTCATTTGTTAAAATATATTGTAGTCACAAAATAACTAAACTCTCCTTGTGAGTCCTTCTCTGGATTCAAAGTAGTTAGGAACTATTATCAATTCCCCTCCCCCAAATATTCTATGCCTGGTGGTGCATGATTGTAAATCCCTGACCCGTCTCCCCAGCAGAAGAAAGTATCCTTAAGGTAGACTCCAATGCAGTTCTTCTCTTAACACAGGGGAGATGAGAGAAAAGACACCTGCATTCCTCTGGAGCCTGATTTACTGAATGCAGCTGCACTTCATTACTAATGAAGGAACTTATAAAGAGAAGGCAGTACCTAGGAGGAAAGAGGCTGCTAGGGGAACAGTTCTTTGTTTTCCCTAGGTATTCAGTTAGTTTATTCAAACAAATCTCAGATGAAATCACATGCACATCTAGGCTTGTTTTCTGTTTGTATGCATGCACATTTATCTGAGTATCCAACAGAGATTCACTGGCTGTAGTGAGAATCAAAATAAGTTACATTTCTTCAGCTTCATTGATACACAAATCAATAATTCAGGCCTCTCTGAGAAAGGCTTTTGTTTGGTTTGTTTCAGAGGAACTTCTAGTGAGGGACTTGAACTGGAACCCCAGCTATAAAATACTGTTCAAGTCTGAAAGCTTTCATCTTATTTTGTTAGTGTAAGACCCATGCCAATATGAAAAACCACTGTATTAAAGGCAGCATAGGTAGCATTGTCTTATGTCTAATATTAAGATTGCCTGATACTTCCTGTTATAAAGACCCTGTTTTCAATTGCTTATAACTTTTCCACACTTGGGCTGAAATGTTTCATGTTTGTATCAGGCTTTCCCCTCCCCCCACCTCCTCGCTAAAATGGTCCAACTGTTTGAGAATGAGCCTACAAAAAATATTGCTTTTCCATGTTTAAAAAACAAAATCTGTTTTTTCTTTCAGAAGTTATAGTACACTCATGTTTTAGGGCAGGGACTTGAAATTTTGTGGCAGAGGGGTAGCCCAAAGTATCAGGGATACTTTTGCTGTTCCAGTAAAAATCTGCTCAAATTTGGCCAAGTTTTAAGCCTTGGAAAAATCACAGTTCACACCTGCTTAGTAGAGTCTTGCTAAAATGTAGTAATTGAATTCTCCAAATCTTCTTCCACACTGGGCATATTCCAGTGCAGGCCTGAATAGACTTTCGCTGCAATTGCTGCTCAGGGCTGCTGATGGCTTGGCTCCAGAATTGAGAATGTTGAGCCTGTCTCGCCTGTGATCACAATGTCCCACTAATGACGCCCAGGCAGTGAGATGGAGGAAGCTGCCTGATTGAAATACAGATGGGGCAAGAACTGAACGTAGGTGTCTCAAATTGGGCACTCCACATTGGTGGAGATTTTTTTTGTCTTAATCTTCATGCTTCAGCTCTCCATCTGTAAAATGGGGATAATATCACTGGCCTCACAAGGGTTTGGTGAAGATAAATTAATGTTTATGAAGCACTCAGATACTGTAGTAATGAGCACCATAGAAAAGCCTATGAGGAAATTAATATTTCTTGTCTTCATTTCGGTAAAGACATGGGGCTACATACTGAACAACAAAGGTAAAACAAAATATTGAATATCTGCTCGTTAATTGAGCACTGTCTAATGTAGCCCCTTTGTGTGTATGCATTATAATGCAGTCTTTATTTACTTGATCACAAAGTATTTTTTCTACAGGAGCCCTGCCTCATTCCATGCACAGATTAAAGTTGCACAGGCATAATAGTCTACTTAAGATAATTGTATTGTCCTTATTCACTACACCCCTGTGAAGTAGGAAAATGCTGTTATCCACACTATACAGCTGGGGAACTGAGGGACAGGCAATCTAAATCACTTGTTCAAGATCACCCAAAGAGTCTCTGGAAGAGTGAGAAATCAAATATGGGTCTCTAAGTCCCAGGCTAGCACCCTAACCACAGGACCATCCTTCCTGAATATATCCTTCCCGATATATCACAAACAGGTTGCCACCAATGGTTACATTTTGCTTTAGTGAGACTTGCTTGCAATTCTTGCCTTTTCCTCATAAGGTAGCACTAGCACTTTCATAACATATTAGTTATTACTGTAATGGATTGACAATATCCTGAGTGAACCTTATGGAGTTAAGGTAAACTTTACTGAATTAAGTTAAACTTTATTGAATTAGGGTTAACACCTTTGGGGTATATTAAAATGCAATTTTGTATGTAGTATTGTGGCATTGTATACACCTTCTGTACTAGGGAGGGAAAATATTAATGTATTTCCTCTATTATCCTCATCCTATTATTATCCTTATCCTATTATCCTTTGAAGCCACCCTCCCTGGGGATAAATGCATATGCTAGTTCAGATTGGATTCTCCAGGGACCACCAGTCAAAGAAAGGTTTTCTGCATAAAAAACTGAGGTTTAACCAGCCTCAGGGCCTTCTTCCTGTTCCAGCAAATGGACAGGACCATCAACAGTCCCAATCCTTCGGGGCAGTTTAGAACGACTGGGCCTATTAGGGTCTCATAACACTGAGTGCTTATTCAGAGCTGAAGCTCTGATGAACTAGTAACCACAAGGATGCCTCTAGGGTGGGGTACTTCACTAGCTACATCCCTAGTAGAAAATAGGGTTGACCTCTGGTAAGCTCATTAGCATGCACAGAGATTCTTTTATTGTTTTTAACGTGTTACCTCTGTAGTGCTTTGTAACTTAAGAATGAAGAAAGCTTGCTTAGAAAGAGCTGTATGGTAACATATCTGTAGCATTGTTTTCTGCCTCTGAAGAGAAAGGAAGCAGGTGTTCTAGGGCAACCTGTCTGTGTTAGGAAGACAAAGTGAAGTAATGAAAACTCACCAGCCTGGGAAAACACCAGTCAACAGGGAAAGGAACACGTCTCCCCAGAGAGGCAAGGGCCAGGGAGCTGAAAGCCCAGAGTGGGTGCCTTTGCTGAACCACTGATGGGAAATACAGGTGCAGTTGTGACAATTACAAAGTCATTTCAAATAAGCAGGTGCCCAGCCTTTCCTTCTCTATACCCAGCTTGATGAAAAATCAAGCTTCCCCCTACACGATTAATTTCATTAGTTACACGTTGGTGCCACACTGATTTTGGTCTTGATAATGGTAATCTAATTGTTGTGTTGAAATCGCTGTCTGGTATGAATGCATTCACTTTTCATTAATCAGTGACCTGGCAAATCAGATTGCAGGTCTCTGAAAGCGTATAGCATTTATTTAGAGGTTTTAAAATTAGTCATAGAAAACAGAAAATTGATATTTAGCTAAATTTAAGCTGCATCTACTAACGATGTTACTTGCAGTAACTTAATCCTTTTTATGATATCCTGAGGAATATAAAAGAAAAGAAAATTAGACATAATAACACTATGGAAGAAAAATGTTTGTCTTAACAAAACAAGGACACCTTGCTCACTCTTCTGCTAAATCAGTCATACGCTAGAGAAATAGACCAGTTAAAGATGGAAGAGCCATCATAAATCATCCTGAAGCCAAACTGTTATTAAATATGTCAAGAAATGAAGCCTACTGACTTGATAAAGGCGACATTTCATATTTACTCTTCAACTATTATTTTCACTTTCTTGTTTCTCAGAACAGGTAAAAATGCAGAGAAATAAAGACCGGGATGGGGTTAGTGGGGATGAAAGAAGAAAACTAAGTATTCTGCAATATTTGTCTCACTTCCTTTTGAAGGGAACGGATTCTGAATATTTACTGTATTCATCCTGTTGGGGAATTTTACCAAATACACAACATTAGATCAAATCTTCAAAAGTGCCAAGGCCTAAATCCCATTTTCAAAAGAGATTTAGGCATGTAGGATCCTAAGTATCATTGAAAGTCAAAGGTACTTTGATTGCTAAGTGCCTAGGTCACTTTTAAAAATGGAACTGAGGCTCCTAAGTCACGCAGATACAATAGAAGATATCATTTATTTGTGTATGGCACATCTACAGAAAAAAAGCTATATATTGAAATATTTGCTAGTATTTCAATATATAGCCTGCCCTATCTACTTATGGAATGACCTAATCCTAATGTGTCTATCTACTAACCTCCTCCCATTCAAACTCTCCATATATATACAATTTGGAGGAAAGAAAAAAAAATCTTACACCTCTCTTGGATTTCTCTAACTTTTAGAGTGTTGTTCAATAAACAAATCTCTATGGGGCAAGGATTGTCTTTATTTTTGTGTTATGTCAAGCAAAAGGCAATTATCCGTGACAAATGAATAATTGAACCCCTTGTTTTCTGAGACACAGAAGCCAACACAGAATGGCCAAGATTCCAAAATTGATTTTCAGTGCCTCAGTTTTGGATGCCCACTTTGAAACATTTTAAAAGTGATTTGAAACAATTTGAAACACTTTAAAACTGATTTCCAGGATACAAGTAGGTGCTCAGCACTTTTTGAAAATCAGGCCCATCCAACGTGTCTTAATTTGTGCACCCAGTAACTGAGACACCCAAAATCACATAGTCATTTGTGAAAATCTTGGATCCGTGTCTTGCATATGGAAATGCTCTTTTATGAACTCTTCTGTGGAATTTATAGGGGGGAGGAAAATCTCTTGGGGACGGGGGGGACACAAAACCAAAAAAACGTAGGACTTCACTTTAGCGATGAATGATCATGCCTTGAGCAGATGTACTACAGAAGCTCTAAGAACTCACGTAATTTCATAGAATTGTAGGACTGAAAGGGACTTCACGAGGACATCTAGTTCAATCCCTGCACTTATAGCAGGATCAACATTTATCTAGACCATTCCTGACAGGTGTTTGTCTAACTTGCTCTTATAAAACTCCAACCTCCCTTGGCAATTTATTCCAGTGCTTAACTACCCTGACAGTTAAGAAAAGTTTTTTCCTAAAGTCAAACCTAAACTGCTTTTGCTGCAATTTAAGCCCAGTGCTGGTCATACCTTAAAAGGTTAAAGAGAACAATTGTTCTCCCTCCTCCTTGTCACAACCTTTTATGTACTTGAAAACTGTTATCATGTCCCCCCTCAATCTTCTCTTCTCCAGACTAAACAAATCCAATTGTTTCAATCTTCCCTCAGAGGTCATGTTTTCTAGACCTTTAATCATTTTTGTTGTTTTTCTCTGGACTTTCTCCAATTTGTCCACATCTTTCCTGAAATGGAAACACAGAACTGGACACAGTACCCCAGTAGAGGCCTAATCAGTGCAGAGCAGAGCAGAATTACTACCTGTGTCTTGCTTACAACATTCCTGCTAATACATCCCAGAATGATGTTTGCTTTTTTTGCAACAGTGTTACACTGACTCATATTTAGCTTGTGACCCCCAGATCCCTTTCTGTAGTACTCCTTCCTAGGAAGCCATTTCCCATTTTGTATGTGTGCAACTGATTGTTTCTTCTTAAGTGATGTACTTTGCATTTGTCCTTACTGAATTTCATCCTATTTACTTCAGATCATTTCTCCAGTTTGTCCAGATCATTTTGAATTTTAAACCTATCTTCCAAAGCACTTGACACCCCCTCAACTTTGATATTGTCCAAAAACTTTATAAGTGTGCTCTCTATGCCATGATCTTTAATATCCCAGAGGTATTTTAATCTAGAATATGGTCACTATTTGTACTTCTTTCCTCATGTCCATAGTTTGTTGTCTTGTTTGTGACTTCTTAGAGTTGGATACAATGATATTGCTTTTGGTAGACAGACCTCAAAATGATGTAATGGTAGTCATTGAAAAGGAGTAAAAATAGGGTTGCTAACAAGCATCTGTAACTTGGCATCTGATCCTTCTTCTGTGTTTGTTATCTATTAGGAAAGTTAAGTAACCTCAGACCTGAAACTCACTATACCAAACACATGACCAACAGGATAATGATCCATAAAGAGTAACATGAAAGGTATCTACAGAAACCTCATAACTCACCAATATTCATGGTCATTATGAGATGTATATATGGGTAATATTTATATTGAAATTGCATTGGGATAGAAATTAGTCACAAGGAGATGATGATGTGTCTTGGTGATGTCTCATTCAGGCAATGGGGAGTTGACACCCCATCCTCTTTGGCCTGTGATACAATGCAAGGTTCAATTGTTCAGCTTTGTGGAATACTAAGATTTTGAATGGGAAACCATCACACCAACAACAAACAACAAACCATTTAAAGGTAAAGAAGAAACTTTACAACAAGACAGGGGTTCTCCCTATCTGTGAATAGAAATAAAAAGCTTGTTTTTAGTATTACACAAAGAGGGAGAAGCATTCTGAATCCATTCAATGAGAAGACCCCTGGTGGAGCAGGGGCAGAGGGAGGGGACAGGTTACATAAATGTTTGGATCCTGGTTCCTGTTAAGCCAGCCAGCTCTGCAACAGACTGAACTTTGGGGTAAGGGGACCTACTTTATTAGATAGGAAAGGTAACTATTGCTAAGTGTAGACTCAGTTTGCTTTTTCCAATTTTGTGTCGTAGCTATTTGCTTCCATCACTTTCTCTCATTTCTAGTTAAATTTTTATTCTCTCTTAAATAAACCTACTTCTGTCTTATTATAAGTGTCCACAAGTGCTGTGTGGTTCACAGGAAAGGTGGTGTAAGGTCAAACAGGTAAACTGGGTAGTTTGAATTTCTATGAGTAGCCAGTATCAGGAGCTGGATGTCACAGAGGAATGCTTCAAAGGAACTCCGGGATAATGGTAGGATGGCTAATGGGAATGTGGATATAGAGGTAGAAATTACCACATCCCAGATAGAAGCCACACTTGAACACCTTAATGGGACTAAATTGGGGGGGCCTGGATAATCTCCATTCAATAATATTAAAGGAACTGGCACATGAAATTTCAAGCCCATTAGCAAGGATTTTTAATGAATCTGTAAACTCAGGGGTTGTAGCACATGACTGGAGAATTGCTAACATAGTTCCTATTTCTTAGACAGGGGAAAAAGGTGATCCGGGTAACTACAGCCCTGTTAGTTTGACTTCAGTAGTATGCAAGGTCTTGGAAAAAAAATTGAAAAAGAAAGTAGTTAAGGACATTGAGGATAATGGTGACTGGGACAAAATACAACATGGGTTTACAAAAGGTAGATCATGCCAGACCAACCTGGTGTCCTTTTTTTGAGAAGATAACTGATTTTTTAGACAGAGGGAATGCAGTGGATATAATTTACCTAGATTTCAGTAAGGCATTTGATACAGTCCCAGATGGGGAATTATTAGTTAAATTGGAAAAAAAGGGGATTAATATGAAAATTGAGAGGTGGATAATGAACTGGTTAAAGGGGAGACTGCAGTGGGTCATACTGTCAGGCTGGAGGGCAGTTAATAGTAGAATTCCTTAGGGATCAGTCTTGGGACCAAACTAATTTAACCTTTTTATTATTGACCTTGACACACAAAGTGGGAGTGCGCAAATAAAATTTAGGGATGACACAGAATTGGAAGTTATTGCTAATAGAAAGAAGGACCAGGATATCACACAAAAAGATCTGGATGACCTTGTAAACTGGAGTAATAGAAATAGGATGAAATTTAACAGTGGAAAGTGCAAGATAATGCATTTAGGGACTAACAACAAGAATTTTTGCTATAAGCTGGGGATGCTGGATCAGTTGGAAGTGACAGAGGAGGAGAAGATCCTGGGTGTATTAGTTGATCACTGGATGACTGAGCCGCCAATGTGATGTGGCGGAGAAAAAAGCTAATGCGGTCCTAGGATGCATCAGGCAAGGTATTTCCAGTACAGTTAAGAAGTACCATTCTAAAAGGCACTGGTGAGACCTCATCTGGAATACTGTGTGCAGTTCTGGTCTCCCATGTTTAAGAAAGATAAATTCCAATTGAAACAGGTGCAGAGAAGGGCTACTAGGATGATCCGAGGAATCCGAGGAAAACCTGCTTTATGAGAGGAGAGTCAAAGAGTTTGGCTTGTTTAGCCTAACCAAAAGAACGCTGAGGAGAGATATGATTGCTCTCTATAAATACATCAGAGGGATACATACCAAGGAGGGAGAGGAATTATTTAAGTTCAGTGCCAATGTAGACACAAGAACAAATGGATATAGACTGGTCATCAGGAAGTTTAAACTTGAAATTGGACCAAGGTTTCTAACAATCAGGAGAGTGAAGTTCTGGAACAGCCTTCCAAGGGGAGCAGTGGGGGCAAAAAACCTAGCTGGCTTCAAGACTGAGCTTGATAAGTTTATGGAGAGGATGGTATGATGGGACAGTCTAATTTGGCAATTAACTGATCTTTAACTACTAGCTGTAAATATGCCCAATGGTATGTGATGGGATGTTAGATGGGTTGGGTTCTGAGTTACTACAGAGCATTATTTCCTGGGAATCTGGTTAATGAGGCTTGCCCACATGCTCAGGGTTTAGCTGATTGCCAAATTTGGGGTCGGGATTTTTCACCTTCCTCTGCAGCCTGGGGCACGGATCAGTTGCTAATGGATTCTGTACCTTGAAGTCTTTAAGCCATGTTTTGAGGACTTCAATAACTCAGTCATAGGTTAGGCATCTACTACAGGAGTGGGTAGGAGAGGTTCTGTGGCCTGCATTGTGCAGGAGGTCAGACTACATGTTCATAATGTTCCCTTCTGACCTTAGTCTGAGTCTGAGGGATTGGGGTGCTCCTATTGTTAATTGGCAAGGTGAAGTTAGGACTGGCATAGCCCAGAAGAGTGATTGAGTGGCTGTAAGGTTGGTGGTGTCAGAGAGCTGTCATCCAGTTACCACAAGAAAGATTCCCTCTCACTGGAGGCAAAGTTAACAAGGTGACTAACAGCCCTGAGTACCCCAAGAACCCATAACATCCCCATTTTACAGATCGGAAACTGAGGCAAATCAAAGTAAGGGTTCTGAGTGGACTCAGTAATCATAGTAAAGTGAATTCAAGGGATGTGAATGGTAGAGTGCTCTTACACACTGCACTCTCACTGCCCCATGTAGACCCTATTGGCACAAATTAAGAGTCAATGTGAACTAAGTGCCTTTTAATTCATGCCAGCAGGATCTATGTGTGGCAGTTAGGTGCAGCATGTTAGAGCACTCTACAAATTACATCCCTCTAATGAATTTTACCCTGTCATGTAGACAAGCCCTAAGTGACTTGCCCAAGATCTCACAGGAATTCAGTGGCAAAGCAGGCAACTAAATCCAGAGCTCCAGAGTCCCTGACAAGTGCCCTAACCACTGGACCATCTTCTAATGATTTTTTTATTATTATTATTATGAACAACAGGGGTATGTTTCTAGTGGGGATGAGTTAGTTGTGTCAGGGAAGGGGAAGACCAACTCCATGATATGCAGAGAAATCACCCCAAACCTCCCTTTTACTTGGTGGAAAAAATCTTAACAAGGGACTCCCAGGAGGTCTCTTTTGCACGCCACATATGGCAATAAGGCTGGGGAGAGAAACTGAGACATCAATCTTTTTCTACTCCAGCTCAGTTTAAAACAGAGTTCTCATCTTGGTGACACTGTCTCAGTTTAAAGTCGAATATGCTCTTCTCTATTTTACCTTATTGAAAAACAGAGAACACAAACTAAAGGGCGAGAGAAAAGCCCCCTCATTTGTTCAATAAAAACACTGTACAAAGGTTTCCTTTTGAATTTCAGGTTCAGCACCAGAAACTCAAGAACAGAACAGATTTTGATTTGTGTGAATCTGTCAGTCTTATGCTGCAGGTACTATAGGAAATATATCAAAGAACAGGAAAAGAGGCATCCGACACTCTATGTCAATCTCCTTCTTTCATCAGTTGCTTTACAATGGATGTGTGAAAGACAGAATTGAAAATCTGAGATTGTCAAATTTTACTAATGTAATCCAACTCATTGTCTTCCCTTAACGATCCCAGCCCACATTTTCCTTTTTCAGCTTGCAGGGTAAATTGCACATAACATTTAGCAGGACAAGCATATAATTTGTTGACACCTGTGAGCAGAGGAATATGGCAGATATTTCATTACTGGTACATACTTCTTACCTCCCACAGTTTACCTGTGAGAGTCAAAATTCTCCTGATTCAAAATGTACCTGAATGTTCGTGTCTAATTGTCAGTGCTAATCTTCCTCTCACCCTCAAGAAAACATCAATCCAATACTGTTCAGTTCCATGACCATTCCACTGGTTTTGGAATGTTTTTATATCCCAAGATATTTCATAGTTAGAAGCCGCCTGGTACAGTGAATTTTTAAATGTTCCTTTCTCTGGTAGACTGCATTAATGCATTGAGTAGTGGCATCTTTAAAAAAAAATCTTATCAAACTGCAGTGAGGGAGTGGTCGAGCCCTTTCTGCACCAGGATTGCTCAGTCTGTTTATTTCTTTCCTGGGATAGGCTTTTATCCTGCCTGTTGCTGGGACTGCTCCATTGACTTCAGAGCCTTACACCAGGGATGGGTTTGGAACAATCTGTCTGCATGCAAGTTGTCTTCAGGTTTAATATGAAATTAATTAATCCAGTGCTTTCCGAAATAAATTCTACTGGCCCAAAATATATGGCACATAGGAATCTATCAATCAACAGGGAATTAGCAATGACTTACATAAGAATTCTTGCTATTTCACCAGATGGACCGATACCCTGGTCCCGACATTCCACTTTTCACACAGGCCTAACTCCAACTTGGTGTGTGTTTTGGCTTTATAAGCACTACAAGATTGAGCCCTCTGAACATTATAAATGGTGGGATACTACTTACATATGAGCAGACTCTCCTCTTGATAATACAAACATAAATTCCATTTAAGTCAATGAGAGATGTGCACGTATCTGAATGCAGAATCTGGCCCAAGAGAATTGAAAACGAGATATGTAAGAATAGAATGATGTCTTTTGAGGACTAGAGGTTGCGCACACACGTTCTCAGTACAACATTCTGTCCTTCCCCAAACATTTTTATTTTTCAGACATACAGAATAGGTTCAAAGTTATGTAATTTTTTACAGTTTTTAAATTTGATCTTAATTGTTAGGCCAGATATTCCACTAGTTTAAATCAGTGTAGTTGCATTGGCTACAGTGGCCTTTAATTTTATTAGACTTTCCCCAGCATAGTTGTTAGAAATAACCAAACAGGTTGTTTCTGAGGCGGATTGGGGCAACGGAACCCTTTATTGCCTGCTCATTCCACCTCGACACCGCGAGTGAGCGACGGGGGGGAGGGGGTTACTTTACATTTCTTTTATCCATAACAGTATGTAAATGTATACATTTCCAACAACTCCCCATAGACCCTTATTTGGTTACATTGACACCTATGAAATGAATATTAACTACATAATTAATAGCATTATACCCACCCCTGTTTGTTGTTTACAGGATTACCATACAGAGGACAGGCACATCATCTTAAAACCTATTAATTTTACACTACCATTCTTCGAAGTAAAGGCATGTCGGGGGGGAAGGAAGATAATGCTTTCTTCCCACCAAAGGCCTTGTGCAGGAGTGGCAATAGTTAGCCTCAGTCTTATCCCCTGCGCAGATGGCCAGGAAGGGAGGAAAAGAAGAGAGATAACAGACTCTAACTAGAATTCACACCTATTAGCAGAAACAAGGTTTGCCCATGCCTTGACCCCGTTCCCTGTAACTTAGTCCTAACCATTTGTCCAGCTTTTAATTCTTTACTGTCCTACAATAGTAAATACATACAGAACACAGTATAACTTATGTGTAATATCAACCATGCATAGCTAATAGAACCACAATGACAAACAGCATGAAGAGATTACATATGTCTTTTACCTTTATAAATCTCAACCTCAAATGTCTTTCAAACACAAAAAAAAAGTTTCCAAAGGAAGAAGAGGGGCAGTAAGAAGGGCAGTAGGAGGAGTAAGAAGGGCAGTAGGAGGGGCAGTAGGAGGGGCAGTAAGAAAATGTCTGCATATCTACAGCTGCTGGCTTGACACAGCGTAAACAAGAAGGTTACAATCTCCTTCAAATATCTCATTTTGCATTATACTGTAGGTCCTAAAATGCTTTCTAAAATGATGTTTGAAAGAAAATTGTGCCCTAATGGAGAGGGACAAATCAGAAAGGCAACTGGAAAGCGACACCTTATGTTCCATTAATTGAATTAATAATATTTGTTAGTATTCTGTACACATTTTACTCAGATTTTGCAAGGAAAGTTGGTAATGCCAGATATTTAGTGCTAACACATATTAGAACAACACCATTTGTGCTATTCAAATGTCAAGGAAATGCAGTGAGTATGAGAGTGAGTCGGTACTTGATATCAGAAAGTCTTTTCTCTAGTCTAACACCACTGGAGGATTATAGGAGGCTGGGACAGATGTTGAAATCAGTATTCTCACTTTGATCACCATTGCGCACCACACAAAATTCACTCTCCTCATCAAAATTATGTTAAGAAAAACCACTCAATCTATCAAATAATGGTTCCCTCCTCCCAGAAAACACAGATATGTTTTTAATCTAAATAACCAGTTATCTAGGAATAAGAAGGGATCCCAGTTTTCCGTGATAAAAACCCCAATTATCTGATTAAAAGGAAATAAACCTGCATTTTTGCATGATTAAAATGAAATGCTGAACTTTAATTTCTACAGCCACAATATATATAGATATCAGTTAAATGCAAGTTTTGTTGATATAGTAGAACCCTGTTTATCTGAGCATCTGTTATCTGGCTCTCCATATTAAACAAACAATCAGCTGCCCAGGACTGACTGCCTGAGCCCTGCCGCTGTCAGAGTTGGATAATGCAGGCTCGGATAAATGGGGTTCTACTATATATGGTTTTATTTTTTTCACAAAATGTAAAACCTAAAGATTCTCTGTAAAAATTGCAAATTCTGCATTTTTCCATGGCAAATGAATTTCTAGGATCCTTGCTTATAAGTTCAGTAGCAGCAAGCCTGGAGAAATAGCTTTTTAGCATTTACTTTTAATACAACTGGGTATTTATATAAGTTCATAGGTATTTTTGGTTGGCTTTTTGTAAGTGGTGTGTGTTGTCCTATTCAAGTGATGGAATAATTATATATTTTAAATTGGTATGCTAGCAGTAATTAGGACAACTAGACCAGTCAAACCCCATTAATTTATAATTGATGATACAGAGGTCAGCAGATTAGGTGACTTTCAAATAGAAGAAAGTGAAAAAGTAGCTATGTTTTATGCGGAGGTAAAATAAGGCTGAGGAGGCATCTGACACTAAGCTGCTATCCCCAGCTTCCAGTTATTGTGCATGGGGCTATAAAGGATGATTTATGAGGGGTGGGATCTGAACCATGATTAGTGAAGTAAAATATAATCCTATAGCCTTACCTCATGAGTATAGATGTTTCAGACACAGTGCTCAAGGCATTGCTCCCAGCAATGCTGACATCTTGATGGGAGTCTTACTAAAGGCAACTGATAGAAATATTGTTTTAATGTAGTTGCTGGTACCATGATAAAGTTGAAGAAGCCCGCTGAATGGAGGGAGATCCCTGTGGAACTCATGCAGATCACTTATACAATGTGACTCACAGCAGTATAATTATGACTTGGGTAAACTTGTGCACAGAGCATTACAGTAGCCAGGGAGGAGTTCAATATCTTTCTAGACCAATACTAACAGCATACAAATGCATTACATCATGTTATGAGATGTCATAGGATATCATTTACATGATATCGTGTGTTTGTGTATATTTTGCAGCTACACTCCAATTCTGACAAAGGTGATGGATCAGTTAAATACATCCTTACTGGAGAAGGTGCTGGAACTATATTTATTATTGATGACACCACGGGAGACATCCATTCAACCAAAAGCCTAGATCGAGAGCAGAAGACACACTATGTGCTGCATGCCCAGGCTATTGACAGACGGACGAACAAGCCACTTGAGCCTGAATCCGAATTCATTATCAAAGTGCAGGACATCAATGACAATGCACCAAAATTTACAGATGGCCCTTACATTGTTACTGTGCCAGAGATGTCTGAAATGGGTAAGGAAAATACGTTCTCCTAAAGCAGTTAACCTTTAACGAGTGAAGCTACTGGTTCCTGTTTCACAGAGTTATGACAAAGCATTTTATTTTTCATTAGTTATACACAAAGACCAACAAAAGCTGGAAGGTGGTAATAACAACAAGGAAGCAAGATTTCAAATTAAACATTACATGTTAGTTTTCTTTATCTGCCTGTCCATAGTACGACATGTACAATACATGATACATGCCAGCAAAAGAGGAAATGCTGTGTTATTCTTCAACAATTACATTTCATCACACTCCTGGGTAACTGGTAATCTGCACTTTGAAAAAAAAATTACCTTCTTCTTACATTACCGTACAATTAGTGTTGACTTCATTTTCAGAGGCATTTATCTGTGAAAATAATCTAAGCAATTTGTGGAGAGATAAAACAAATACAAGTGAAAAGTAAATCTCCAGTTTATTTTAGACCATGGCCTCATGGGTTCATCTTTACTTATATTTTTATCATGTAAGATAAAGTACAGCTCAGTTTTGTATTATCCTATGACAGATTTATGTTAGATATTCATTATAAGCATTGGCTGCTGCTTGATCAGTCCTATATTTAAAGCAGCAGCAACATGCTACCAGTTCCCGTTGCTTATTGCTTCCCCAGAATGATTTAGAACTTATTTTTCTTTTTTCACAGTGCCAGATTTACATCTTTTCTCATGCAGGATAGACAGAACCAAAAAATATTTTTTTAGAAAGCTCAGCTATTGTAAGCAGTTTTCCCCTGAAGTTTGCTGCTTTGTATCATTAACTGGTGAGTGGGAACAGTTACCCACATTAGTTTTAAAAGGAAGTCCAAGACAAATATAACCCTCCCAAATGGAATACATAAAACATAATTTGTACACTTCTCCTAACTACTTTTTTGGGCTGGTCCATACTTGCCGTGAAATTCAGTGGCAGTCGATGGGAGATACACAAGCTACCCTACTAATTCTAAATTCTAATTAGTATGGTGTCCATACTACACTGTGTCAATGGGAAATGCCTTCCCGTCGATGCAGTGTTAATCTTTTTGTGGGGGTGGATTTATTCAGTTGACTTCTGGATTGAGTGAACAAGTCTCCACTTCCACTTAGTCGATCCCGAAGAATCAATCCTGTGGCACCAAATGTGCCACCGTGAGTGAACACATACCCTTTCTCAAATTTGCAGGTGTCTGGCTGAACTTTTGCAAAGTTGAATAAACACCAACAGGAAAAAATATCAGAGTGAACTGAGTTATTGGCCTCTCATAAAAAAGTGATTATTTTGATTGTATGTTTAGGATAGAAAGGCTGGCATGATTGAATCCTGATAGTTTATCATCATTCAATCATACTGAATTATGATGACTGTTCATCATAATGGGTCAGATGCAGCAGAAATTATGAGGGGTGCTTTGTACGAGGTAGGAAATGTTTGTTTTTAACATGATGGTAATTTGTGGGCATTTAAAAGCTTAGCTATGGAGAGCCTGCTTTGGCCTGGGAACCCTTTGCGTTTATTCTCTGGCTCACTGGCATTTAGGATGTACTGTGGGAGATGGGTATCACCTGCCATCATTACTATTAACCAGCTCACCTATAGATCTGTTGGGTGCATCAAGTTTTTGACTCTAACCTTGCTGTGGGAGAGGTCCAGGCACACAGATGGCACCCTCACATTTTCCTTCGTCATATGCATGTAGTAAAATACAGCAGATAACATATTAGCATGGGGGTTGGTTACACCAGTGTTTCCCAATCAGTATGCTGCGGCACAATGGTGTGCTGTCAGGCCTGAGCAGGTGTGCCACAGAATTTTTTGAAAAACTACTTGAAGAGTTCTGGATTGGCTCATGAATTTTCATGAGTTCATTTTGCGACTATATGGTGGTGTGCCTCAAAATAACTCAAGTATCAAGGTATGCCACGGCAGAGAGAAGCTTGGGAACCACTGGGTTACATTATTGTAGGTGGGACCAAACTGCGTTAAATTGTGTTTCTGAAGTATTCAACACCCATCGCCAGGATTGTAGCAGTTTGAAAACATGAGACTGATTCTCTTCTCCCTTACATTGATGTAAAACAGGAATTGCCCCACTGATGTAAATGGACTTACACTGGTGTAAGATAGAGATGAATTAGTCCTATTGATTAAATACAGTTCCTTCTCATCTGCACTGCAAAACCAGATTATTTTAACTCTTTACCTCAGCACAGTAAATGGCATAAGGGAGACAGGTTCTACATCTCTCCCTCCATCTCCTTCCTTTCCCTTACCTCTAATGCTTTTGGCTCCATCCCCCATCTCTCCTCTCCCTACTATTTATTCCTCCTTAGGTAAAGGAATAATCCCCTTGTTAATACCCTCGGTTCTCTTCTCCCCTTTCCTGCTCATTCTCTTTACCCCAGACTCCCTTTCATCCTCAGTATGCCATGGAATCCCCATTTCTATCTGCCTCAGCATCTCTAACCTCCCACCATGTTTATCTTCCCCAGAGTCCCTCATCTATTCCTTAGTTCTCCATTTGTTTTCTCTCCCCAATTCTTTCCCCTTTCTAAAAGTCTCTTTTTAAGCCCCCCTGGGAAGTACCCTTCTTCTCTCTTTCCAATAGCTGAGGGACCTAGCCTTTTGTCAGTCTTCCACTTGGTGTCTTTCTGTCCCCAAGTGTTCTTAATTTCTTCTTTTGGTCTCCTTCTAACTGTTGGTCTCTTTCTTTCCACCACTTCTTAGGGGTCTCTGTTTCTCCCAGCCTTAATCCTGTGATTCTTTCTCTTTCAACAGTCTTTTCTCCATATTTGGAATCTCTCCCCAGCCCCTTTTCCTTCCACTACCCTGCTTTCAGCTTAAAGCACCCTCTATACCTGCTGTCCCAGCTCCAGATATCACCCTCTACCTGCTCTGCACTTGTTATCAGCCACTCTAATTGGCCAGTGTTTGAACTAAGATAGAACTTCAGGATACTGGTAAGATGCTTTCTGATTGGCTAGATATCATTTAAAACAAAAGCTACTTTGCTTATGGTTGTTTTATCTGAATCCATGACTCCTTCATGGATACTGGCTACTTAATCAATTTATTGTCTTCTTTCCTGGAACTGCCAAGATTTTTTCTCCACAAAAAAGGAGAGATCTACATGTTTGTTTTTGTTTTAGTTATTTGAATCCATATCTTTTATGGTCTACCCCAAAAAATATGAATTCTCCCCTAGCCCAATAAAGAAATGTAATCCTTGAAAGTAATGTCTCTAAGAGGCTGTATTTCTGCAAATGGTATTACAATACCAGCAGCAGTTATTCCTTCATGTACAGTATTACTGTCAGGGAATGCTGCTGCCAAGAAAAATATTGTGGACCAGTGTGAAGTCTCTCTGGTTGTCTTTGGTTCTTTGCTGCAATGTCACATCACTACTGCAGAAAAAGCACTGCAGTTTTTGCATGTTTTTTTTTTTAATTTTATTGTTATCTTATAGCTGCTAGTTTGTTCTGTTCCTTGCAACATCTTCAAGTCATCTCTCCATCAGACTACTTGCCAGTTGCTTCTGCTAAATCTGTCTCCAATAAGACAAGTTTCTATGAAAAACCGTCACCAGTCTTATTCCTCCCTTTCTTTAAATTCTGTTCTCTCTGGTAGGATATTACTTTTAATTAAGCTGATGATTCTCTTTTATTTATTATCTACATAGTGAGAAGGCTGGTAGAGAGCAGATCAATGTCCCCAAAGTCAAGAGCACATAATGGAACAGTTTGTACTTGTTCTTATGTGTAGTAGTTTACTTTTTATTGTCCTCTTAGTAGTCACTCAAGGGTAGAGCTTATTTGATTCTTATATAGATAATAGACCTGATTTCATATGAGTATGAATTCCTGGCTTTAGTTAATTCACAGCCATATAACACAAACTGTATATCCTGATAATCAGCTTTTCGGGATTACTCAAACTCATCTGGGCTATTTTAGGACAACATTTTGGGTAATAGATCAGAGTTTTATTTTAACCCAGAACACTGTTAATGCTAAGGTGAAGCTAAGCATCAACCTCCATCTTGTATTGAAAAAAACATTTATGCTTTTTTCTATTGATGGGCTGTATCTGAGATGATTGTTAAAGTATATATTCTAAAAGGCTTCCCTGTGATTCAGAGGAAGTGTAACATCTCACCACTTACTGTAATCAGTCACGATGCTTTCATTGCAGGTTTTGATCATTCCTTTCTTTAACATTTTTTTTTTCCTGTTCACACTTTTTGGTAATCTGGAAAGTCATTGTATATTGTACATGCTTTGTTTTCTTGTCAGTCTTTCCAGTGAGACCTGATCAAAGTCTGTTATTGCTTTTGTAGGTTTTTTCTCTTTCTTTGTCTCCCCCCTTCAAGTGATGGATAGATTTAACCCATTGGATCCACTTTCATAACCAGTTTACCATTTTGCCTTTCAGCTGGTATGCTATAATCAGCTGAACTTCTGACCTTTATGTTAGGGTTTATTTAATAGTTAAAGGTGTTTCACCAGTTGCTATTCTTGTGCTTGTTTTGATATCTGAATTTGTCTTTTGCCATGCAATGTAATTTCATTAGTTCTTGAATTTCATATGACAGTAGATTTGGTGGTAATGGTTTATGAATTTCTCTCCCCCCCCCATCTTTTCTATTATACAGTAATTATGTTCTTTCATCTTGATATGCATCATCTTAGGTCATCTATCAGTTTTGAATGTGCAACCTAGCTGTTGTGTATAGAGTTTGGGGGTTTTCCCTTTTTTGGCTTTCCAACATTGCTTTTCCACACTTCTTTACACAGCAAAGTTCGAAAACCTTTCATGATCATTTATCAATATTTGGATTGTAGCAGCACCCATCTAAGGCCCCAACTCAATCGTGGTAGGGAATTAATAGGACTTGGAGTATTATAGACCACTCCGTCTAACTTCAATACCTGGAAAGATAGTAGAACAAATTATTAAATCATTTTGTAAGCACATGGAGGATAATAGATTTATAAGTAAAGAGCAACATAGATTTTTCAAGAAGAAGTCATGCCAAATGAACATAAGTGCTTTCTTTGACAGAGTTACTGGTATAGTGAATGGGGTGGGGAAAGTATTAAATGGCACATATCTTCATTGTAGTAAGGCTTTTGAAATAGTCCCACATGATATTCTCATAAGCAAACTAAGGGAATCTGTTATAGATGAAATTACTACCAGGTGGGTGCAAAACTGGTTGAAAGACCATACTCAAAGAATAGTTATCAGTAGTTTGCTGTCCAACTGGGGGGACATGTCTAGTCTGTCCTGAGGCTGGAACTACACAAATTTTAATTAATGACTTAGATAATTGAGTGGCGAGCATGCTTATGAAACTCTGGGATGCCACCAAGCTAGGAAGGGCTGCAAGGACTCCCGAGGACAGGATTCAAATTCAAATCAACTTTGAAAAATTGGAGAATTTGTCTGAAATCTACAAGATAAAATTCAGTAAAGAAAAGTGCAAAATACTACACTTAGGAAGGAAAAATCAGATGCACAACTAGAGAAAATGGGGAATAACTGGCGAGGTGATAGCACTGCTGAAAAGGATCTGGAGGTCATAGTGGATCACAAACTGAATATGAGTCAATAATGTGACTCAGTTGTGAAAAAGACTAATATCATTCTGGGGTGTATTAACAGGAGTATCACATGTAAGACAGAGGAGATTATTCTCCCTCTCTGCTCAACGCTGCTGAGACCTTAGCTGGAGTATTGTGTCCAGTTCACAGGACCACACTTTAAGAAAAATGTGGACAAACTAGAAAGAGTCCAAAGGAGACCAGCAAAAATAAAACCTGAAAAGAAAACCTTACCTTTGAGAAAAGGCTAAGAAAAAAACCCCTGGGTATGTTTAGTCTTGAGAAAAGATGACTGAGGAGGTACCTGGTAAGTCTTCAGATATGTTAAGGGCTGTTATAAAGAGGGCTGTGATCAATTGTTCTCTATGTCTACTGAAGATTTCTCAAGTAGTAATAGGCTTAATCTGCAGCAAGGGAGATTTACATTAGCTATTAGGAAAAAACTTTCTAACTCTAAAGGTAATTAAGCACTAGAATAAGTTTCCAGGAGACGTTGTAGATTTCCGATCCTTGGAGATTTTTAAGAACAACAGGTTAGATAAACACCTGTCAGAAATGGTGTGGATATACTTGGTCCCCCGTCAGTGCAGGACATGGACTAGATGACCCCTTGAAGTCCCTCTCAGCCCTACATTTCTATGATTCTTTGAATTACTTCAAAAATTGCTTTTTTAAATATCTAAGACACACAATAAAGCTAAGAAAAAATTAACGAATGAAAAAAGTTCTCATTCTCAGACAACAATACAGTTGGTGAAGCATGGACTATAAAACTTTTCAAGGTTGAGACTAAACATGAGACAGGTTGGCCCCCAAAAGTCCTTTTTTTGGAAATTAATACACTGATAAAAGATTCATAGATTGAAGTGTTCCCATAATTCTATAGCAAGAAGACATCATAGTTTAAAATAATCCGGACTTTTTTATTATTTATTCATGGAGAAAAATAAATATGCATCCATTGTGCTTAATTATTTATTTATGGTTTCATTTTTATTTGCTGTTGAAAAGGAACAAGAAATAAAAACTTAAGACTTTCTAGAATTCATACTCAGGACCTTTATCAGATTACACAGTTGGAGTCCAAGCTTTTTGGCTTTGCTGGAGAAATTACTGTTTTCTTGTGCAGAATGAAATTCAAGTTGTATCTTGTTGGCTGTTGCTGTTTCACAATCCGTGAGAATTCCTTTGAGAGTTCAGACAGTGAGGCAGGTACTCCCAGCCCTCAGAAATCTTCACCTTGTTTTCACTTCTTAAAGTTTTTGTTCAACATTGATCCATCTGAGATTTTAACAATACAGCAAACTACAACAAGTCATGCATACAGATTTGCATTCTCAGCAGACATTTACTTTTTATTAAACTGCCTCATTAAATGTTAAAGGTTTTTCTGCAGAGACACAGACTGAAGTTATCCTCTTCAGCTTTTCCTCTGTAGATAACTTTACAAAATTCTGATTGCAAAAAAAAACAAAACAAAAAAACTAATACATAACTATAGTTCTGATTTCCCAAATGAATTCAGCCTTAATTTTGATAACACAGGAGAAAGAAAAACTCGAGGGCTGACTCTCAATGCATATAGCCATATTTTACTGTTACGTATAAAGTATCAACTAAGTAGAACAAATCCCCAATATATAGTTCTAAAAGTTTCTGGTGGAATAGTTTGGAATGATAATTGTACACTGAACAACCAATGTCTTCACATTTGAAAACAAAACAGAAATAACAGCAAAATTTTCAGTTTTCTTTGTTGTAGACTTTCACTGTAGCTTAGTGAATAAAGTATTTAAGCTACATGTCTGGGGCTGGTGTTCATATCTATTATAAAGCCTTCAGGGAAATTAGATGTATGTTTTTTTACTTTTTCTGTGGTTCATTAACATTACTGGTAGTAATAACAAAGTCCTGTTTTACATATAGCCACATAGTCCATTTGAAGAAACTCTTCACTATAGCAAAAATTGTTGAAGCATGGGCACATTCAGTCCCATAATTTGGCTGTTATATACAGTCAGGTGATGATAGCTCTGAAGGAAACCACAGGAAGGAGTCGTCCTGTCTTCATTGGAACGGTCACCTGAACAATCGCCACATTCTCTGTCTCCCATGCCTAACAAGATAACCAAGAATCAGATACCAGGTTCTTAGAGCTCAATCCTGCAAGCTGATGAACAGTCTGGCCTGCTCCAGTGAAACACTTAAGCATGTGCTTATACTTACACACACAGACTCATAGAAATGTAGGACTGGAAGGAACCTCAAGTGGTCATCTAGTTCAGCCCCCTGCACTGAAGTAGTACCAAGTCTACCCAGATGGTACCTGAAAGATGTTTGTGTAATCTGTTCTAAAAACACCTCCAGTGACAGCAATTCCACAGCCTCCCTTGGTAACCTATTCCATTACTTAACTATCCTTATAGTTAGGAAGTTTTTCCTAATATCTAGCATAATCCTCCCTTGTTGCAACGTAAGCCCATTACCTCTTGTTCTATTTTCAGTGGATATGGAGAGCAATTAATCACCATACATTTTATATCAGTCCTCATCCTATTTGCAGACTGTCCGTCTTTTCTCAAGACTAAACATACCTAGTTTTTAACATTTCCTAGTAGGTCTGGTTTCCTAAACATTTTGTCATTTTTTGTTGCTCTCCTCTGAACTCTCCAATTAGTCCACATATTTCTTATAGTGTGGCACCCGGCACTGGGCACAGTACTCCAGCTGCGGCCTTACAGCAGTGCTGATTGAAGCAGGAAAATTACCCCCCATGTCTTAAATACGACATTCCTGTGAATAAACCCCAGCACATTAGATTTTTTCATAACTTCATCACATTGTCGTCTCATATTCAATTTGTGATCCACTATAACCCCAGATCCTTTTCTGCCATACTATTGTCTAGACAGATATTCTCTATTTTGTGTTTATACATTTGATTTTTCCTTCCTAAGTGTAGTACTTCTCGTTCTTTAATTTCATCTTATTGATTTCAGACCAATTCTCCAATTTATTAAGGTTGTTTTGAATTCTAGTCTTGGCCATTGAAGTGCTTGCAACCCCTTCCAGATTAGTGCAATCCACAAATTTCATAAGTATACTCTCCACTCCATTTTCCAAGTAAAGAATGAAAATATTGAATAGGACCAGGCCCCAGGACAGACCCCTGCAGGACTCCACTGGATACTTTGCCTCCGTTTGACAGCGAACCATTGATAACTATTCTTTGAATATGGCCTTTCAAATAGCTATGCACCAGCCTTATGGGAATTTCATCTAGACCACAGTTCTCTAGTTTGCTTATGAGAATGTCATATAGGACTGTTTCAGAAGCCTTTCTAATATCAAGATATGTTCTGTCTACTGCTTCCCCTCTATCCACCAGGCTAGTAACCCATTAAAGAAGGGAAATAGGTTAGTTTGGTATGATTTCTTCTTGACAAAGCTATGTTGGCTATTACTTTTCAAATTGATTCTTTAACAATTTGTTCCAGTATTTTCCCAAGTATTGAAGATAGGCTGACTGGTATCTAATTTCCTGGGTCCTCTTTATTCCCTTTCCTAAAAATTGCCACATTTGGCCTTTTTCAGTCCCCTGGGACCTCACCCGTCCTCCATTAATTCTCAAAGATAATTGCCAATGGTTCTGAGATTTCTTCTGCTCATTCCTCAAGTACCCCACGGTGAATTTCATCAGGCCCTGCTGACTTAAATACATCAAACATATCTAACTAGACTGTAATCCATTCTTTTCCTATTCTGGCTTGCCTTCCTTTCCCTTTTTGTTAATATTAATTGTGTTAAGAATTTGGTCATAGTTTGCCTTTTTAGTTTAGGTCCTCTTAATTCCTTTTTTCTAAAATATTGGTGCTATGTTTGTCCTTCTCCAGTCCTCTGGGACCTCACCCATGCTTACTATTCTTTATCCTAAACCCCCACCTATTCCCAGGCCTCCACCTTACATACAGAGAGTCACTGAGACTATTCATGTCTGCAAAGTTAAGCACATGCTTAACGTTTTGCTGGATTGGGAAAGAGTGTTCAGCATCTTACAGGATCAAACTCCCAGTCCCCAGATGCCTTCTTACTTGTAGGATAAGGGTACTGAAGTATCAGTCTCTCCCAACAGTGCAGTTTAAGATGTTAGTTGTACTCTATAAACTCTTAAATGGCCTGGGATGGGCTTATCTGAGACCTCTAGTATCCCTATCTTAGATCCTTATAATGGTGCTCAGCAAAGGCACTCAACTTGTCTATTCCTTTCTTTAAAAGAGAAGGTGACTGTGAGAAAGGTGTTTGCAATGAAATAACTTCGGCTTTGGACCTTACTCCACCTATGTTTTCTAAAACAGCCCATATCTGTTGACGTGCAGAGACTGCTCCAAAGCTCATTTGTTTTCCAAGGTTTGGGGAAGGAGTCAGACCAATATGTGTTGTCAGGATAGACAGTTCCTGGTAATTACTGTTTTTGAGGGTAGGATAAGATTACAGTTTTTATTGTATTTTAAATATGTACAGAAGCTCCCTAGATGGGTATGTTCTTTTGGTTAGTATGTAAATTGAAAGAATAAAATCAGTTGGTTCCTGTGTCCTGGCATTGATGGTGGCCCAGATCAAATAAAATAATAATTCAAAATAAAATACTAAATGCATTAATAAAAAGTGTCAGTAAATTAACATGGAAAGTCGGTAGTCAGCAGAGATGTTAAACTGAACTAGGATACAGAGAAGATATGGCTTTTTCATTTTGATGTTTAAATTATTGCTGAATTGAAGTGGGAAAATTAATTCTTGAGATATTTAGGCAAGTTGTAAAACAAGCGTTTGTTGTTAGTTGAAGTTACCTATTATGATTTGCTGAAACTCATATATGAACATTAAGTATGGGCATCACAGTAAAAATAGTCACATAGATTTCAATAACAGTTTAAGGAAACAATGTTTTATTTCTCTTTTCAGTTTATTGTATTTCAAAAATAATTTAGCCAGCTTGAACCTAAAGTAATTGTATGCCAGTGCATCTATTACATTTCTGTATAGATTATTAAAACTTGAATAAAAATAAATGATCAGGTCATTATCAGCTGTTTGATTTATATTTAACTTTTCAAATTAATCAAGATATTCTGAAATTTCACTCTTTCCCATGTATTCAAGTTATTTATATGAGTAGAATTAACATCTACATATGATTCTCAGTCTTTAAGGGTATAGGCTAATCACCAGGTTGGAAGCAGGAAGGAACTTTTTATGTCCAAGATACAACATTACACTACAGCATGGATGCTTCCTCAATCATTTATAGATCCTGGCCATCAAAGACTTACATGCTTACTTGATTTTGACTATGAGTCCCGCTCACTCAAATAGTTCCATTCATAGTGCATGTGTGTCTGCAAGATCAGGACCATAGACCTCAGAGATCACTGCCAGATGTAAGAAAATACTAGAAATGGGCTAATGGTCTATTCCAATATTAATTTCTTATATATCTTCTTATTATCATATTGGCCAGCTCCATTTGTGGAAACATGAAATCTGAGAGTAGATGGGGAAGTGGGATGAAGAAAGAACTTTGCCCTCCTTTCAATAACTGATCTCTTGAAAGTCGTGTTCACATGAGTAAGATTCATAATCAAGTATTTACTGAAGAAATTACAGTAAATTTCAAAGTTTCTTTATTGCAAATGGAGCCATCACAAACCTCTCTGCTGCACTTTATCTACACAGCAATTCACACAGTTTAGTCTCTCTAGAGTACAGTTCATAGCCCTTTTCCACCAATGAGATAATAGAAGTTGCAACTTATAATTTATTAAAAATACCTGTGTTAACCACAGTGAGAAAGCTGCCCCCAGATGTTACAGTTAACTCTGGGATTCAGTCTATGAAATTCTATTGATAGTCTATAGGAAGCAGTTTTAGGTTTAAGTTTTGTTTTCTGAAGTCTTCTGATTTCAAAACTTTGATTGTTTTACACCTTTTATTGATTTCTGGGTCTACACGTGTGTGATTTAAAACAAATATGTGTTTCAAGATTAGTGTTTACAATAAAAGGTGGACTTGTCCTAACACATATAACTTCGGTGTGTTCAAAATCTTGATCTGGATCTAAATTTTGAAATATATTTAAATAATGGACTGAAACAAAACGCCAGATCAAAATACCCATAATTTTTTTCAGTTAGATACTAAGGAAATAAAACCTTAAAAATATGGAAGGATGAAAGAGGGAGACGGAATTCTGCAATTTTAACCCTTCTCTAACTTGAAAGAAGGATTCCTGAAAAAAATACTCAGAAAATTTGGGAAGTGCATTAAAAATTGTATATTCAAGTTTGAGAAGAGATCTAGGACTTTTATCAACTAAACCTTGTTTTCCTGGATCTACAGGTACCTCTGTTCTACAGGTGACAGCTACTGATGCAGATGACCCTACCTATGGGAACAGTGCCCGGATGGTATACAGTATTCTTCAGGGACAGCCATACTTCTCTGTTGACCCTAAAACAGGTGGGCACTTTATATTTTTTATAGTTTGATTCAGCTGATAGCAATCTGGTAATTAACCCAACATATTAAAGATATTTTTCCTCCTATTAAATCCTACTATTGATTTGAACTCCCTTTGAGCTAGGAGATTTGCTGTTTTGTACTATACATTCAAATGAAATGTCTGTGTATAGAATTAATTCCTCAAGGTGTTATGATATGAACCATTCAGCCAGAGAGGAATATCATTCTTTTGTACTTTCAAGTCTAGGCTTAGCAAACCACTCAACAGTGCCTATTAAATTACGATTTTAAATGTTTTGTGTTGCCTGTAGGACAGGTTTAGCAGGATTATTGAATGTGAGCTTCAGCACACATACCGTAATACATAAATGTTTGTATATCTATAACTGCAATATTGTCATTATGCTGAAACTATGTTCTGTATGACTCAAGGAGTCGAATGAGCTGAATGATTAAGCTTAAGCTCTGTGCATCATTTATTCGTTTCCCCCCAAAGTTACATAAAAACATAAATAAATAAGGAATTAAAATTGCTTATTAGAATAAAGAAATGTCTATCAAATGGGGTGTTTAATATTGTTTGAATTATCTGAACCCCATTAACTTGTCTATTGTCTTATGACAGACATTTTGTTTTGTTTAACATGCATTTTTATCTTTAATAATGAGGCTGTTTAATTTAATAGAGCACTCACTTCAGATTAATTTAATAACTGTTGTTTTGTTTTTCCTCCAAAAAGAAATGCTTACTAGTCAGCAAAATTTTGCTATTTATGACAGAAAAAGATTCTGAAACTGTATGACATGAAGTAAATGAAGAGACACTTTTATGCATATATTTTCACATGACGCTTGTAACATGTCCTTGTGTGTGTGTTTATTTCCATATGCCCAACTGCTGGAGAAATAAATTTATTATACAGTGTGGGGCCAGAGTATCTAAATCTGTCCCTTGGTGATTATAAAATGAATTATTTTAATCAGGAACAATGGGTTCTAGTTTTCCCTGACAGGTCTGAAGACAAGAAGGTTGTAGACTAAGATTGAAACATGAGATTTTGTGCTGTGCCTTTAAGTGGTGTAGCACAAACCTCCCAGCAAGGGGAAGTGTTAAGGTGGTGTTATATCATCTTTCCTGGCCCTGAGAGCCAGACAACTACAGGGGCAGAAACAATTCTTGGTGTAATTTAGGCAGCCCTATGTTCAAGGACAGGGCCCAAGCATAATTTTTCTGGGCCCAGCATAAACTTGTAACACAGGCCCCCTCCCATGTTACAAATCTCCAAGATTTGCAAATGTCACAAGGTCTGGACAATAGATACAGGGAAATAAGTTTCTATAAATAGCCTTAGGTATGATCTACAATTTAGCCTCAATTTTTCCTCATGGTAATAGGGGTTACAGCCTGGGGTGGGCCCTCCAGGGCCTGGGCCCCGGTAAATGTGCCCTTTCCCTCCTCCCCGCCATGTGGGGACCCTGTTCAAGGAATCTAAACTATGATGCCTATGGGAAGCAATGCCACCCTGAATCCATTTTTGTGCCTCACATACATTCCCTAGTCTGATTTTTGCGGAGGTAGTGTCTACTCAGTTCCTGTGCTGTTTGAATACAGGAATTTCACAGCCCCTTTTTGCTGCCACAATAAAAGATTAAGCATAAAGCATAAAGATTTTGGAGTGGGAGGAAGAATTCTCCCCCTACATCATTTAATGATGAGCTTGTTAAAACAAGAACACAGTTTGCCAACTTTCATCCAGCAAAACTGTTCCAGGATGCCGAGAAATACATTAATGAGGCTTGTAATATTTTATACTTCAAGCTCCTTATGCAGCTACCATCGGGAGAGTTGCATAAATCTTCTGATTTAGAGTGTTGAGAACAAAATCTATGCAAGATTGAATTCAGATAACTAGATATTTCAATATTGAATTCAGATAACTAGATAAACATACACACAGATATTAGATCCTTTAGAAAGAAAATTGAATTCAGTGTATTTTAAAGGTGATAGCAAAACTGTATTTGATTGGCCAAACATTATGATGTGTTTGATAGGTGATTTTTTTTTTTTTTTTTTTAGAATTGTATTAATGTAGGTCTTCTAGAGTAAACTTATTTTAAGTAGAGTGCATTCAAAAATGATAAAAACTTAAGAAAAAAATGAAAATTCAGAGTTAAGCTTACCCAAATTTTCTCATCCTTGTATCCCACCACACTATGTGCCATCTAAATGATATCAGATCTCACCTGTGATAACTGTAATTCTCATTTTTGCCATCTATATTTCTACTTTATTTTGTCATTCTAAGGGAATATTTGATCTAACTCATTTTGGAAAATGGGGTATTCTGTGGACTGGAGCCACTATGAAGCCAGTGGATGGATCATTGTGGAGATTTGCTTGAGTCTGGATGTTTGAATGTCAGGCCTACCTCAGGGATGAGAATAAGACAGTTGTAGTGGGTCTTTGTACTCAGATAGTGGATGGGAGTAGGTTTTACATTGTTCATTTCTGAAGCCTTGATGAGGATTGACTAGGCCTTATAAACCTTAAGAGGTTTTGAGACTTTATGTAGATGGTAAGATGTGAAAATGCAATGACTTCTTGACTATATTGGAAATATAGGATGGGAGAAGGCTAGGTTTTTATTCCGTATATGGAAGGTAAAAAGTGAGACATTAGTAAAGATGCCTGATGTGGGCAGAGAAAACTGGAGACGGGTATTTGACATGGCAGATAGTTCCTATAACATCAGTTTGATGAGTTTGGTACGATATGATGGGAAAATTCTGATACACTACACCTTTTCCCTCATTTTCCAGTATCATTTTAAGGTGTTTGTAATCTAGATGTAGGCCAGTCTGAGATATAAAAGGTGAGTATGAACTGCCAGTCTTTGTGAAATCTTAACTCTGAACTTCCATATTTTCAAGCATTTCTGTTTTTTTAACTAAACTAGTTTATATTTCCAGAAGTCTTTATCTCTTCAACTCTATCGTAATGAAGATTTTATCTGGGTATTCTCTTAGTTTATAACTTTATATATAAAACAATAATGTACAAAATCTACATGTAGATGGATTTGATATAATTTGGAGGGAGGAAAAAGAGAGAGAGTCTTATAAACTCCTCAGGAGTCCATGCAACATTTATTGAAACTGACAGGGTCCCTGTCACAATTCCTAAAGCTCAGAGCCTTTGGCTAGAGACATCTTAAAACTTTTATAGCTGTCTGTTGTGAATACTGACTTTAAGTCCACTGCTTTTAACTACAGATTGCCTGAACTCAGCGCTATACAATTTACAATTCAGACTCCAGTTCCGGACTTCTCAGAAGCATGGTATCAAAATTACACAAAAATTAAATCATCACACTTTCAAAAGCTGTCAAAGTCTAAGAATAAAACAATAATCACTGAAGAGAAAAAAACAAATTTGAAATCTTTTGATCAATGGTGGGTTTTTTTAAGTTAGTAAACTTTCAAAAATGAAATAGATTTAACATTTTTGAATTCTTATGCATGTCAAATGCCTTGTTTAGCTACCTTCAAATTTAGGGGAGGGGGAGGAGGGAAGAAAAGGAACAATTGTCCCTGGCAGAACATGTGCAAAGTTTTCAGGCAAATAATTGCAAGGTAGAGGGATGTGAAACTCCTGCCATAAGTGGAAACTTAACCATGGCCAATTACTATCTAAGCATAATATAAGGCTGACGGTTTATAAAGTACTTTGAATATAAAAAAGTGTTCTATAAGTATTAATTATTATTTATTTACTTACTATTCTTAGTAGTTCTTCTATGGAAACTGAACTGGTCTCTTTTCTGCCTTGCTTCACATCTTCAGCAAATGTCATCTATGTTCTGAATGTACAATATGTATTACTGGTGCTCATGAAAGAAGCAGAAACTGAAGAGATGTAGAATCATAGAAGATTAGGGTTGGAAGGGATCTCAGGAGGTCATCTAGTCCTACCCCCTGATGTATTTTTAGATACCAGGTTATATTTGCAGAGCTGGCTTGCATCAACTTGATGTGGGACCTGAAGATAGCTGATATTGGGGAAACTCAGTGTGATAGTATTTACTCCCCCATACTATAACTAACCATTATAATATAAATATAAATATAATACAATAAGGTAATTAATTTATCAGTAGACATCATAGAACCAAGGAATCATAGAAGATTAGGATTGGAAGGAACCTCAGGAGATCATCCAGTCCAACCCCCTGCTCAGAGGAGGACAAACCCTCAACTAAATCATCTCAGCCAGGGCTTTCTCAAGCCAGGCCTTTAAAATTTCTAAGGATGGAGAGGTAACCCATTCCTGTGCATCACCATCCTCCTAGTGAAAAAGTTTTTCCTAATATCCAACCTAGACCTCCTCCACTGCATCTTGAGACCACTGCTCCTTGTTCTGTCACCTGCCACTTCTGAGAACAGCCTAGCTCCATCCTTTTTGGAACTCCCTTCAGGTAGTTGAAGGCTGCTATCAAATCCCCCCTCATTCTTCTCTTCTGCAGACTAAATAAGCCTAGTTCCCACAGACTTTCCTCATAAGGCATGTGCTTCAGGCCCATAATCATTTTCGTTTCTTTCCTCTGGAGTCTCTCCAATCTGTCCACATACTTTCTGTAGTGGACACAGTACTCCAGGTGTGGCCTCACCAATGCCCAATAGAGGGGAATAATCACTTCCTTTGATCTGCTGGCAATGCTCCTACTAATGCAGCCTAATATGCTGTTAGACTTCTTGACAACAAGGGGACATATTGACTCTTATCCAGCTTCTTGTGCACTGTAACCCTCAGATTCTTTTCTGCCAAAATGTTGCCAAGACAGTTGGTCCCCAGTCTGTAGCAGTGCCTGGGATTCTTCCATCCTAAGTGCAGGATTTTGCACTCGTCCTTGTTGAACCTCGTCAGATTTCTTTTGGACCAATCCTCCAATTTGTCTAGGTCACTCTGTTTCCTATCCCTACCTTCCAGGGTATCTACCAAGCCCCCTAGCTTACTGTCATCTGTGAACTTGCTGAGGGTGTAAACTATCCCATCATCCAGATCATTAATGAAGATGTTGAACAAAAACAGCCCTAGTACCAACTCCTGGAGCAATCTCTTTGATATCGACTGCAACTTCCAGCTAGACATCGAGCTATTGATCACTATCCGTTGAGCCCAATGATCTAGCCAGCTTTCTAACCACCTTATAGTTCATTCATCCAACTCATACTTCTTCAACTTGTTGGCAAGCATACTATGGGAGACAGTTATGAATTGTTATAGAACAAGTAAATTGACAAATATATTAGGTAAAATGGCATTTTAAAAAATTGAATTTTGCTATTATTATTGTTTTTTTCTATTGTTCATGACAGATAGAGGGTTGAGTTACAAATTTCAGAACTCTAATTTTAGTATTTGGAAGTTTTTGAATACCGTCTTTTGATTTGGAACCATCTCTGCCCTTTAAACTCAACTTCTTTCTTTGTTTATATAAAAATAAGTGTATTAAATCATAATTATGTAAGAGTAGGGTGACCATACTTATATAAGAGTAGGGTGTCCGTTTTGGCTAGGCAGTCCCCTTTTTAAGCCCTGTCCCTTGCTGATCATCAATTGGCAACAGCAAATGGGACAAATGCCCGGTTTTCAAACTGTGGGGCATGGAGGGACATTCAGGGGAGGGAGGGAGCGGTGATTTTTTTGGGAGGGGGAACATCTCCACACACCCCTGTGGACATCCCAAAGCCCCTTCCCCTTGAAGCAGCCTGACTGATGTGTCTTTGCTAAATTCTGCCCCTCCAATCAGAAAGCAATGGGGTGTGAGGTGGTCACGCTGCACCCCAATCAAAGGGCAGTGTTGATGGGATCCTAATTCAAAGTCTTCTTTGGTCTCTGCCTCCTCTTGTGTATTAACTGGTTTCCATGGAGATGGCTGGGCAGCTGAGCCATGGAGCTGTGACTCGTGGGTCCTGGGCCCTGCTGGGCAACCTGGCTGGTATGTGCCTGACTGGGTCCCACAGCGTCTGCTTGTGCCAGGCCACTGAGTGCAGCATGCTCCTCCCCCCCAGACCCTGCCCCGACCTTGTGCCCTCCTCCTCCCCTGAGTGGTCCCCAGAATACCCACCCCAGGCCTCGTGCCCTCCACACCTAAGCAGTCCCCAGAGATCCCACTCTGGCCTTGTGTCCTCCCCCACCATCCCCGGAGCCCTCTCCAACCCTCCACCTTACCCCAACTGGCCTCTTTCCCTCCCTGGTCCTCCTCTAGTCACCCGCTTCTGCCACATCCCAGCCTCCCTCCACCTTTCCAGGGCAGCTATCTGAAGTCTCCTTGGTCCCTGCCGCTACCTGGATCCTCCTTCCTGCCCCTCAGCTATACCAGTCCCTAAAAGGGCATCACACATCTAGTTGGATCATAGTTCAATACCTTCACTTCCTGCCTCTGAGCCCAAAAGTACACTAACTTGCACACTCAGATCCTGCTTTGCTGCCCAGATCCAAGCCTGTACCCATTAGTCTTCCCGCCTTATCCCTTTTCTGCTACTTGGCTCAATTGGGGCATGGAGGAACATTTGGGGGGGGGGGGGGATGGGGTGAGTAGCAAAACCAGATGGCTTGGACCAGCACCATGCATCCCAGTTTAGAGAATATCCTTAGTTTAGAGAATATAGTCATCATATATGAGAAAGTCTAATAAGCTGTAAAGCTCTATAGACTGACTGTACAATGTAGACATCCTGCTGTATTATTGCCTGATCTAAAGCCCATAGAAGTTACTAGGAGTCTTTCCTTGAGCGTATTACTCCATAGATAGTTTTGATGATTCTCTGAATGGTATAAGAAATGTGAAATTGATATGCAGGCAGACTTGATGAACTTCATTAAAAATATTCTGTGCAGTATCCATTAGCAATTTACTGAAACTAGTACAATGGTATAATTTATCTTTTTCACACCAGTAGTGTATCTTATATTTATTAAAAATACTGGAATTTGTGTCATGAAAATCTGACTCCTGCCAATGAGTTGAAATACAGAAATTAGCGTAAGGGGAAAAGCATTTATTCTTCAAGAAATGTCTCTGAACAAGTCATAAAAGTTAAATATTCAAATTACACAGAAAATGTAATTAAAAATGACTATTTGGTTGGAAATGTATGGCAATAATACACCAAAATTTGTAATCATAGTTATTATTGTTTTTAAAAATATTACTTTACAAGCTGACATGGTAAAGCAAAATATTTGTGAAATAATATTTCTGGAAACTAATGTAAACACAGTACGAGAAAAGTGGCTTCATTTTGTTTTTCAAGAATGCAATAAGATTACAATGACTTCAAGCATCCTCATAACAAACCACTCATTTACAACATCTCTGAACTTGTTCTTTTGCTGAGAGCACAATAATAATAATACTAAGATATGCCAACACAACCAAGGGAAATGCACATACTTTGAAGCATAAGGAGGTGTCATGAGTACCAAACTGACATTTATAACATTTTGTCGCTTCTATTTTGTATAGAACAATATCCTTACCTGTAGTTTACAGATGGCATGTAGATTTTGTGGTACCAAAATCTTCAAAGAAGGATTTTACAAAAATGTATATGAAATTCACTTTTTGGGGGAACAAACCAACTGAACACTGTAGGACTTATAAAACTTGTTTCTTTTTTATTTTTGTCATGTTATATCATGCATCATAACAGTAATATGTGATGAAACGTATTAAAATTAATATTTTTATCATGCTATTGCTATACACACATCTATAGCAGAATTCTACAAAGATGTAAGTGCTCACCTCATTTCAGCTCACTTAAAAAGTCAGAGCTAATGGTAATGAGGGTAAAATGTATACAACTCATAATGTGCCCGCATTACCATTAGCTCTGCATTTTAAGTGAGCTGAAATGGGATGAGCACTTAAGTCATGTAGTTTTAGTTGGTGTTACTTTGCTCTTTGTGTGTTTTGATATTTTTAATCACATTGGACAGGATTGTGACTTGTGGGTGAGGGGGTACAGCATCCCTTTGTTCCCCTGCAGAGGTCAGCCACAGAGCACATCACAGTATGGGAAGGGCACAGCATTGTTACTATTGATTTATTATTAATTTGCGGTTCAGTAGCACTTAGGGGGTCCCAATCAGGGCCCCATAGTGTAAAGTGCTGTGCACATACAAGTAGTGGTCAGCAGTCCACCCCGACTGATCTGGGTGACTGGCTTTTATACTCCTCTTCCCGGTTGAGCATGCCCAGCAAAGATGGAGGGAGGGGCATGGCTTCTTCAGTCTGCAATGAGTCCTTAATCCTCGCTATACCAGTGTCGGGCTGATATGCCCCATCATAGTCATATATTGATTTATTTTGCATAAGTATAGTCCTTACTGACAGAAACTAAAGCTAAAACCGAGCTTGTTTGGTAGGGCTACGAATTTATTGTTGGTATGCAAGATGGTTGACATTAGGGTGCTAGCACAGAATTTTGGAGATCTAACTTTATTTCTTTCTTCTGCATCAACTTCTTTTTGTGATCTCGGGTAAGTCATTTCTTTCTGTTTTTCAGTTCCCCATCTATAAAATGGGGATAATAGTACTTTCCTGCTCACAGGGGTGTTGTGAGGATAAGTATATTAAAAAATCTGAGGTGCTCAAATATTAAGGCAATAGGGGCCATATAAGCAACTTAGTTTACTTCCACACTGGAGCAAGGAGGGAACTTTGAATCTTTTACTACTTCCTACTTGGCCTGCTGCAGAGACAGCACAGCTGAGTGATGCCCCTTGAAATGGACTCAGAATAAATTCTTGATCTAGCCCATTATGCTGCCCAGGCTTGACATGACAAAAATCTTTGTAAATCTTTGTTACTCAATATTTAAAGCAGCGGTAATCAATTATTTTTTGTCAAGGTCCAAATTTCTTGGTCAAGGAATAGCTAAGGTCCAGACTTCAGAGAAAATAAATTAAAAAAAATGATGATGATGATGATGATTGATGACGAAGTAAATAAACAAAGCATGCAGCGCCACTTAAGCTAAAACTTACTGTTTGCTTGTGGATGGCCATTTCACATTTTCTCAGGGAGATTTAAGAACTATATTCCATGAAGAGGTTTGACATTTTTTTCTTTAAGGTATCATTGGAAATACTCCCATGGATATTTTTCCTCCTGTTTATACCAATGTCAAATCATTCAGTTTACCGTCAAGGGAATCACTAGAAAGAAAAAGAGAGATATCTTTTACTGGACCAACTTTTCTGTTGGAGAAAGAATCACAAGAAATTGAAGCTCAAAACAAAGTTTAAAAGAATCTTGCCACTTTCTTCTAATTCTACCAGGTATTATTCAATGTAGTGCTTTTACCCTTCAGATCTTACCCTTCAGATTTCAGATGTTTTGTTTTCCTCCTTTCAAGAATTATTTTTTATCCTGGTTTTACCAATGCTACTTGTTAACTAGCAACTAATAATGCCCTAAGTACTATTATTTCCTTTGCATTAGATGTCATGGGAATAATTAAGAGACAAGCTTGAGTCTTTCTTACTATTATCGTAAACTATAAGTATTCACCACAGTCTTTGTTGTACTTCCATTTCTTGTGTTCAGCGCATTTGCACATCATTATTATGTTCCCCAAAGGTACTCAAAGAAAGTAAGGGAAAGATGGTAAGAGAGATGAGGTGTGCATGTGGGAAGATGAAAAACAGAGTGGAAGAAAAATAGCTGGTTGATGCTACTTAACACATTTATTGACACGCTGAGTGCTCCAAAACAAAAGATAGGCATATTTAACACACTAGTTTTGATTAAATAAAGTAGCTTTTGGTGCTCTGTATCTGGTTTTCCTGAGAACTCTATTTTAGCACAACTAAAACTTTCACAGGGTTTCCATACAATTAAAACCCTCAACATTTATTGGGGGTGTTTGTCCACTCTCATGCAAAAAGTACAGGAGAAAGATATGTGTGTTTAAAAAAAAAAAGGTTGGAGAGGCTGACACCTAACCATTAATTTCCAGAACAAAAATGCTCAGGAAGGCTTGTGTATAAAGAAGTGGAAGGTAAAAAACTGTGTAACATGTCCAGAAAGAGCCAGTGAAATGGTCATGCATCCTTCTCCAAAGCAGTCTAAAAAGTTATGCTTAGATGACAACACCACCATAGGTGAACAAGAACCTGATAACAAACTTTTGGATGAAGTTAAGAATTCATGAAGAGGAAGAGAAGGTAGGATGCTAGTTGCACAGTCTAGCATGCTTCAGATCTTGGTAGAAAAAAGGCATTGGACACAGACATGTGTCCCAGTCAGGAAACAGAATGACAGTCATCACCCCCCTAAATGGCTGAACAGCTTTTACCCCAAGTACAGCCAGTGTAATGTTTATTTCAGGAAACAGTTAAAAGGGTCAGTATAAAGGATAACCGAGTCCCCAACTCTCTAAGTTCTTTGCCCTTCTCCAGTGGAAATGGAGGTGGGTGCTGCGAGTGTGATTTTGTTGTTTTTTAAACAAATCTGTATAGCCCAGCAACCTGTTATTCTTATCAATGTACCGACATGATGTCTGCCTACCTGCAGATTGCCAGTCCGCTCCAGTTCACTGCACAGTTTTCTCAAGGCTTCTGGACATTCCATCTAGAGACTCGGACATTCTTACTCTGTAATCGGAACTATTATCCTAAGATGACACTGTCCCAGTCTTCTATGGACATGTTCCTCCCTTTACCTATGATCTGTGGATATATTAATATATCCCTATACTTTTGACACAGGGCCTGAGACAGCTTTACCCTGTGTATTTGTTGTACCCAGGTCTAACGCCTATAATGGGGAAGAAGTGATGTGTGTACTGTAGTAGACAGATTCTGTTCCCTTACCATTACTTCCTGTATCCCTTGTCTTACATGTAAATTGCCCTGTGCACAGCATTGTTGGAGATTTGGCCACTGTATTCTGCATGCTGGGACAGCATAATGGTACTCCAGCTTTTGTTTTTATTATACATGCTTTCTCCAGGCCAATAGTTACTTGCATTTCTTTTCACATGTACTGTCCCCACTTTATTCAGTATGATAGGGACTATTGTTTTTTATTGCCCGAAGCCCTTAAAATACGATACTGGCTGTTATACTAGTTAATGATTTTGGTGTAAGAAAAAACAATTCTGTTTTATCAAGCTGTAAAATGTAGATGTCTGTAAAGTAGGATTATCCTTCCATTCACAGATCTTTCTCTCGGTCTTTCAGTCTTGCTTTTGGCAAGAGAGATATAAGCTTTTTAATTTAAGAGCTTTGTAAACATTGTGAGCTAATATTCCATACAAACACAGTGTAGCAAATTGTATGCATGATAGAAATGTGTTTAACTTCAGGGGGAGAAGAGGAAAAGAAAGACGTTTCTTCCTTAAACCATACATACATCACTGTAACTTTTAGTTCATCTGGGATGTGAGCCAGCACAGTGACTCTAAAGATTAATGCACCAGACTCTTAAACACTCTTCCCCTTAGGACTTGTTCCACATGTTAGAAACACTTTGCAGGTCAAATTTCAGTTCTGTGGAGTTAAGCAATATCTTCATGGCTTTTGATTGTGCTAACAGGTGTCTTCTTCTCGACAATGTTTGTCTCTTTCTTTCTTCTTATTAATTTATTATGAGATAAAGAATGGCCAATAATACATCTAATCCTAAATTCAAAAATTACTGGGACAGTCAGAGGATACTATTCATCTTTTTATTCTGTTTCCATTACTTAAATTGTCTTTAGAAATTGATTAGACAATTTAGATTAAAATATTAGTACAAAAGTATACAATTCTCTTTGTTTACTAGTATACAATAAACTTTTACTCCTCCATCCACAACATACACCTTAGCGTTATTGCTGCTATCATAATACACAGACCACTTTCCACAACCTTAATTTCTCTACCCTTTGCCTTTCTCCACCCAATTACCTAATTAGTTCTTTTCCAATACTAATAGTTATGGTTGTTTGGTGTTGTAGTTGGTTGATCTAGATAAATATATTTTTGGAAAGGTTGTGCGCAGCAGGGAGTTAAACGGGGTTATGGAATACTGGCCTCCCTATAGGGTGCAGAGTTAAGGTCATGGTGTGTGTTCTGTAACGTATGGTAGTTGTAGTAATGGTGGGTGTATGTTTATGGAGGGAGGAGTAGAGGTTATGCATCAGTAGGTGACAACTAGTCATTTCTCTGCTTTTGGGAGTTGTCAGGTGTGCTGTGAGTAGAAAACCTAATTACTTCACAATGAAGTTTGTGTGTATTAATTTCCTAATTTCTTTAATGTTTAATCAGCGTTTGACGTGGTATAAAGGGAAGTGGCAGGTGGACCTGTGGGGTAATAAAAATACAGCTATTGGTGGAGAACATTTTATCTCTCAGCAGCTGCACACAAATCCTCATCTGTTTGCAGCTGTGCATGACTCTTTTGTGAGATAAAATCTGACAAAAATGTAGATTTCCCTGACTCAGAAGGTTGTATGTATCTCCATTAGTCGTGTTTGTATGCACCAGCCCTCACTGTGTGCACAGTGCATATGCTTTCGATTATAACCTGAATAACACCTACAAATGTCTCAACAATTTGCTTTAAACAATCTATTGTGCCAGATTTAGTCAGGCACCACCTCTCTAACAATGTACGTTGTGCATATAGACAATGTTTCTCTAGACATTGGACAAAAATGAAAAGTAGCATTGTGCAAATGAAATTGAAGCTCAGCACAAATGGAAATACTTCCTATTAAATATTTATTAAGAGAAGCCAGACAAAAACTACATAGAAACTTCATAAACACTAACCCTATGTGAAAGTTCACATCAGTTGGCCACCTACTTTTAGAGGAAAAACAGGTGATGATTTCTGTGATGTTTTGGGGATCATCCAGATCAGTGCAAGGTTCTGTCACCACATGCCCTGTAACCCTGGGTGCCTTAATGCTGTACTGCTGTGTCTCATTGCTCTGACACCAGCAGTATTGTGACAGCACAGTGGTATCACCCTGGCTTCCACCAGCTCAGCTACTTCTTTCAGGGTAACCCCCAATAATCTTTCCAATCCTGAGCCTCCCCAAGTCTGTCTTCCCTGCAGTGTCCAGTGTCTCTAACTGGACACTCACAGAGTTAACACCAAATTCTCTGCTTCCATGGGGTCAGTACACACAACACCTTGTTAGCTCAACTGCAATTATACACTCCACCTTATACACAGCTCTGAGATTTGTGATATAGCAAGGGCAGAGGGCAGTAGGAGATTGCGACTATTTGAGTGCCAGGGGCCAAGGCTAAAGGTCCTTTCCCCAGCCTAAGTGGAGGAGCCACTGGACCGAGGACTCAACTGACTTGTGGGACAACAAATGAAAAAACAGGAAGGGGCGTGAGGGTCAAAGGGTCAAACGGAGGTAACCAGAAGGGGACACCAAGCAGAGAACCTCGGACAGCGCCCACTGCTCCCAGAAGGCATCAAGGGAGCCAGTGAACGCCGCCCAGAGGAACTCCACCCAGATGCGTGAACGGACGGTAAAACGGAGATTGACTGGGGTGGCACCCTGCGACTGTGGGGCCTACCTCCTCTCCCTGGTGTTATAGATGGCCATTTTGGCCAGGACCAGGAGAGCAGGTTGACGAGGAGGTTCCGTGACATTGTGGGGCTACAAATGGGGTGCACATATAAAAAAAAAAGTGTGGGGAAAGTGCAGCCAGAACCTCAACAGGAGGTTCTGGAGGAGCTGGAACAGGGGCAGGTGTCGAGGCAAGGGGTGAACCATGGCAGGAACACACCCGTACTCGTGGCTCCATGGAGGAGCCACCAACTGATGTCCCTGGAGGGCTGCAGGGTCAAGGTGGAGTAAAGACTGGCCCACAAGGGGTTCTTGCCCTCTGCTGGTGGCAACAGGTTCTGCCACTTGGTGTCAGGGCGGGGCACGAGGGCGAGGAAGTGAAGGGTGTGGAGCACGAGCACGTATAGATGGGCTCTTGGCGCGGTTCGGAAAAGGACTGGCTGCAGGTCGTGCAGCCAGCTCGAAGTGTGGCAAGAGGGCGGTCGGGGGAGCTCGTGGGGCCAGGGCCCAATGGAAAGCATTGGAGGGCTGGGACGGGGGTGGGGAGTGCCTTCTCGCAGGACACGCTCGAGGTAGACCTGAGCAGCGGGAGGCAAGGCTGCCCTCACCTTCTGGAGTACACGCTGGGGGTTCGAAGGGTGGAGAGCCCATGTGCCAAGCCAGCACCTGGGGAACTACCCAGTCCCCCCAGTCATAGTCCAGGAGATCTCCGATCATGGTGACTCCCGCCTGGACCAGCCTCCATTGCAGCGAGGGGGTCTCCGCCACCTGCACACAGAGTTGGGGTTGTGTAGCAGGGGCTCTGCAAGGAGATCTTGCCTCTCGATGACTCTAAGGGGCCTGGAGGCCAAGACCAGCCTCAAGCTCTGGAGGAGGTCCTGGTAGAAGACCTGCAGTTCGGAGAGGTCTCATGGAAGACCTCTCAGATGGAGATAAAAGAGCTGCCAGTCATATTGGAGCTCTTGGTGGTGGTGGAGGAAGGCGTGCGCCAAGTGGTTCCACGCCAGACTACCTGCACCATAAAGGAGTCTCTGCAGGGCCTGGAGGTGGAAGGTGTGGACCTGGCTGTGGATGCAGCACTGGCCCCGTCCACACTCCTCCAGGGGGAGACTCAGGATCCCTGCAGAGATCCAGTGCAGTCCTGGCCAAAAGAACTCCAGAACTGTCTTCTGAGGTGGGCCAGGAAGCTCGGAGTCAGGACCAGGGTGTTGAGCCAGTTTCAGAGCATGGACAGGACCAGCTGGTTGATCACCAGCACCCTCCCCTGAAGAGAGAGGCACCAAGGCAGTCGTATCCATCTCCGCAGCCGCCCAGATACCCTGTCCTCCAAATCCTGCCAGTTCTCTGCCGGGGAGGAATGGGTGGCAGAAAGGTAAACGCCCAGATAGAGCAGCAGACCCGCGCTCCACCGGATGGCTTGAAGGGTGTATGGGAGGCAGCTTATTCTTTGGGGTCAGACCCCCTGTTGTTCCCTTGGGGTGTCTGGACCTGATCATCACAGCGTCTGTGTTCATGTTCCCAGTAGAAATATGATTATATTCATGAAGAAAGAGCCTGAATGGATGGGAAACATACAGTTAGGCAGCAGAACTCCTTGTTGACTCTTAGGTCTTGCTGCCCATCCTTCTCAAACCTTGGGGGCAAGCAATTCTCCTCAGCTTTTTTTCAAACTTTGCACCACATTGTTCATGGCTTATCCACCCTTCTGTTGACTTTTGAGCTCAACAGCATTAGGGGCAAGCCAATGAATCTCCTTCAGTCCATTTCCATCAGTTATAAAGCATCTCTCCTGATGAGCTACAGGAAAGACGCTTTATCAGTATAAGCTGCGGTCGCCTGATAAATTGGGCTTCAACTTCCCTGGCCCTTTCCATATCCCTAGGTTACCCATGATGTGCAGCTTTACCTGTCTGCTAAGGAGAATGTCCTGCTGATGGCCTTGGTCTGAGAAACCCTGAGAATACCCCATTTTTTCTGTTTTGTTTAGTTTTTTTTTTTTAATTTATGATCACACAGTTTCAGTTGTTTTCATAGCCTTCAGAATGTAAACCTATTGTGACCCAGGGACCCCTGGGTGCCAACTGGCAGAGGGAGTAGGGGGTGTAGAGTGATTTAGAGAGATTCCCTGGGTTGGATGTATATACATGGTAATTAACTGAAAGAGAGCATGTGAGCTCTCGACCAAGAGCCTGTAGCTCACTTGTCGTCATAATCATTGTGAAAAATACATATAGATTATATTTAAGGATTTATGTGTATATATACTAAAAATTATGTTCTTAAGGTTATATAGTTAAGGTAGATCACCAGAAGATGACATGCCTTGGGAAGTTTCTTTACAGGGAGGAGGTAAGACACCTATCTCCCTGTCTGATCATGTGTGTACTGTGTATTATTTGCCTCACAGTGTAGGCCTATTTGCATACTGAGCCACAGACAAAACAAAAGATTACAAAATCTACATGAAAGTAAATCTACAGGAATAAACATAGCTGGGGGAGTCCTGTTTATTAATAAAGATAGATTGCTCTGATATATTTAAGGGTGCAAAGACACAACAACTCTTTCATCTAGGAGGCAAGCTGACAGCGTGTCTGTCTCTTGAAAGGAAGGACACTGTTAACCTGGTTGTAAAACATTGTAGGGATCTGGGGTGAGCATTATTCTGCATGACATGAGGATCTGGTTAATTAAGTCTAGGCTCTAGAATGTGTGCTATGACTTTAATTCAAATGTTCCACTACTACTTGTCATTACATGAATCTTTATGCTTTTTTAAAAAAAATGATACTTGAATTCACTGTAACTATATCTAGGCTCTATGTGTTAAATGGAGGGATGATGTGATGTGTCACTGGTAAGCTGGGAAAAGCAGCGAATCTGTGAGTGTCCAGTGAACCAGAGGCTGGACATGCCATGGAGATGGTCAGCAGGCTCGAGAGTTGGAGTGTGCATATCCCTCACCTGTAAAGTAACAGTGGAGCCTGTGGCGGCTAGAAGGAGGGTTTGTGTTGCCTGTGGCCAGTGAAGTTGGGGCACCAACACCAGGCAGGTACAGACAAGTCTTCTTCAGACTAAGCACAGGTGGTAGTGAGGTACCTCACAACTCTGGGTTACCCCCAGGAAGCATCTCTCTCACAAAAAAAGACTAGAGGCTTGCTATTTTAATACTTAATGCTCTGGTATCAATTGCTTTTGAGGTCCTGAATAGCTGCCTCTGTCTTCAAAGAAGGAACAGCATTTTGTGTTAATTTTTACTTCTCTAAATTGCATATATATCTACACTGCTATAAAAATAATACCTGTTACTTTTTTTTCCTGAGAGTCAAATATACCTTGACTCTGATCCATATACCTCTATAAGAGCTAGAACCTTTTCATAAAGAACACAAAAAGATATGCTGTCAAATCAGGGATGCCCTTATTTACTCTCCCTCTAAACTTTCATAGAGGCCTGCTAAACTCTAGCAGGCACCAATGTCAAAGAAAGACAGGTGCTTTTCTTCAGACTTTTAGGTCCATAAACATCCCTCAGGCAAACAAGTTTCAGAAATCCCTAACAGTAAGTATTTCTGAGAATGTCTTAAAGCAATAGTCACAACCTCTGTCACTGAAAATGTCATAATCTTAGAAGGAGAAAGATGGTACCACTCACTATTTATCCAGAGTTTCTGTCTTATAGCCTAATCTGCAGTTCTTTGTCTGTACTTGGGAGGGGGGGAATACCCTTTGAAGTCTTTGGGTAGTTTTCCTTGGTAAACACTAAATAAGGACTTCAAGAATAGGCCTATAATATGAAAACTTTAATAATGCTTCCAATAATGATTGCAATATTAGAATATAACTGCCTAGAGTACTCAAGGATTCAGTTGCCATTACATTGAACCCTATGTGGTCAATAACATCCACAATATTTCAGAATCCCCTGTCACTTAGAATTTTGAAGAGACTACATTTAAGATAATAGCAAAGCTAACTTTATTTCTGTCTATAAGGAATTCCTTTCCTTATAACGTAAAAAACTTTTTGGAATTTAGACAAAACATTTACATTCCCAAAAGAAAATGCAGGCATCATGATAAGGATAAAATTGATACACTGCATCTAAAAGTATTCGGGCAGAAAATACCAAGTTTCTCTCTATATCTAAATACCATGTAAATTAGGCCACAGCCTCAATCTGCTTGAATGGAAAAAAATCAAATAAAGAATTTAGCTGATACAATGGTTTCTTCCTGAGAATACCTTTTCATGATGAGATTTTTCCTAGCTTCATCTCTTCAGCATAGAATGGCAAAGATTGGTAAGAAGATAAAGGTCTTTTTACTGTCTGAATGCATTTTAGAATTCTTGGGGCTTAATGCATTTGGAACTAGATTGAAGAAAAGTCTTTAAAATTCCAGTGAAATGGACTTTTGTCCTCAGCAATATTATTGTGTACAAATGAATCAAATGCTGAAAGTGTGGGTGGGCATGTCTACATAACCTCTCCTATTCAGGTTTATGTATTACACCAATCACTTTGGTATCTGATAGACTTCACCTTAGGTCCTTTTTATACTTGGTTTTAAAGACTGCAAAAAAAGTAATTCAACAGAATGCCTTCAGCTTGCTATGTATTTTTAAAACCTTGCATCCACACATGATATGTGCATCCAACACACAGTTGGCCTTTGGCTCAGGTTTGATACAGTTTAGAACAGGTTCTCACCAGTATGGAAAGATGACAAGATTTGTTGTTGCTTTGGATCAATCAGTTGTTCTAATTCTGTCTCAAAGTGTAACGTCCTATATTTAGGAATTATTCAAAAGTCCCTGTTCCCAGCAACAGTTCTGTTTACTATAAAGTGGGTATTTCAGGAGTCCCAGAGTGTATTGATACAACCACATTTGTAAACTGTGGTGCATGGAAATGCACCAAATTGTTTGGGTCAAAAGCAGTAGTGTCGTGGGGTGCAAGCACAAATGAAGCAACAAGCTATTTCATGTAATCAATGTCAATGAAATACAGTGCAAAAAGTGTACTTGCTAAAACAATACAATTGTCTTAAAATATATATCTGTGTATTAAATTAAACCATAAAAAGCAATGAATGCATACGCATGATATAGACGTTTTAAGAGAATGTATTTTGATGCAGCATTTCATTGTCTAGTTAATAGAATTGTACCTTAGCTTATATCAATAAGAGTAGACAATTAAGCAGGATGCAGCATAGCATGATGCATATAATTGATAGAATTGAATGAGATTTTCATGTCTTTATATCAACATTTTGTTTTCTTGGTATACATTTATACCCCTTCCAAAATCTTATGTGCTCTCTTGTACTTGTCCTGAGCAAGGTGTAGGGTATCTTGTTTTTGTTTTAGAGATGAGTAAAATATTACGAAGGCAGGAAGATTGCTTGTTTGTTTTTTCAGTAATATGGTCTTTATGGTAAGAGTTTGCAAGTAGATTTTGTGCCTGACATGATACACTTTCATTATGGTTTTCCAAGGTTGATGTATAAATATCTATATTTAAAAATACTCTGATCAGATTTCCAGTGGATGGAGAATTTATGGCTATGTTGTTCCTTTTAGTCACAGCCTTGAGCCGGTGATGGTGCATAAACTGCATTAGTCCAAAAGTAGCAGTGACAGGCATTGTACCTCAGAGATACCCATATGAAGCACAATTCATTCCCTGCTTGCCTCTTGTGATGAGGGTCAGAGATATTAATTTGGCACTGGCCTATACCAGAAGCAAATTATGCTTCCCACCCCCCACTGTGATAGCCAGATATGAGGAGTGGGGACAGATGAGAGTTGGGCCCTGTCTTACTCCTGTGCAGTTGTGTGGTCCAAATCACAGACTAAACCTAGGTGACCACAACACTCAAGAATTGCAGAACGTACAGATTTATATTGGTTTTGGTATAATTCTCTCCAGCTTCTCACCTCCCGCCCCCCCCAATTGACTGCCTTTTACTAGCAGGAACTTATGGACTGATCCAATGTCCATTGAGGTCAATAGTAGATTTTACATTACCTTCAATGGGCGTTGAATCAGACCCTTAGTCAAAATTCAGTAGGTTTTTTTTTTTTTTTTTTTCCCAGTTAAGAAATTCGGGATTCATTACTACAACTAATATGCATTCCAATGTGACATTAATAGTGTTGCCCTCTTTATGTGAGTTTTTCAGCATGAAGACACTTCTTTTCTGATAGGTAGTTGAATGAGGAATTTCAAAGGCTTGAAATGAAAAACAATTCACAGACATTTGTTCACAGAGATAGTCACTGACACACACATCCATAATCCCACCCCCCACAAGTGAAAAAACAGAAGTACAAATCAGAATAAAATGTCTTTTAATTAGAGTATTATAGTTTAAGAAAAATTTCGACGACAAATACTAGAGGTCCTGATTCCAGCTTACACTAATGCCATACCACTTTGGCTGTGTAAAAGGGCCTAATGTAAACTGAAATCAGGCCCTAGAAAGAAACTCAGGTAAGTTGACAATTTACACTCTTTCATCAACTTACTTTGCCCTGCATTGCTGATCATCTTTCGCCTACAGGTGAAAGGCTCACACTATTTGTCCTATGCCCTTCTGACTGTATGAACGAAAAAATATGCTCTTGAGTTCTAGAATGCCATCCACATCAAATCTTCATCTTACACTGGATTTTAGAGGGTTTCTGTTATATATCAGGAATGTGTCAAGCCAAATTAAGGGCAGATCCTTATATACTTGGGCTTTAGTACCCTGAAAGTGTGTTGGCTCCGTGGGAGGCCACAGCGGCTTCCTACAAACAGGGAATAGCTCGCGTTTGGCGAGTAAGTAGTCCTAATAGTCCACCCTTAGGCAGGGTGAGCAGCAATTATTCGCTCAGGCCCTCAGTCAGGGCGAGCGAGCAAAGAGTCAGTTGCTCCAACCCCTAGGCAGGGGTGAGCAGCAGGTAATCGCTCAGGCCCTTGGTCAGGGTGAGCAAGCATGGAGTCAATCGCTCCAACCCCTAGGCAGGGTGAGCCGAGGCGGATCGCTCGGGCCCGCCGACGGGGCGAGCGAACAAGGAGTCTATTGCTCCAACCCCTAGGCAGGGTGAGCAGAGGCAGCAACGGCTTCAGGCTGGGTCAGGAGAGCAATCCTCCTGGGGTGGCTAGGGAAAAGGGGAAGGGGAGGGGGACGCAGGCCCACCCGTCTCCACTGCGTCCCAGCCCAGGGCCCTAGCAGTGGCAGAAGCGGCTGCCACTGTGTCGGCGGGGCTCCCGCCGCAACACACCAACTAGAATGTGGCTTCAGCCACAGGCCGTGGCTGTCCCTGGGCTACTTCCTCCCCACTGACCCTAGTACCTGCCTCCTCCGTGCCGCGAAGGTGGTCCACCAGGGGTAGCACCGTCAGTCCTTCCTCGTCGACCGGGGGTAAGGCGGGGAGCTCCTCTTCAGGGGGCAGCTCCTCAAGGTCGTTGTACGTGGGGAGCGGCTCGGCCTCGGGCAGCTCCTCCAAGTCCAGCCCCGCTGCAGGGAGGGGCTCGGCGGCCGGCAGTTCCTCCAAATCCGGCCCGGTCTCCGGGGGTGCCCGCCACTCGGGCCGCTCTGGGGTCTCGGCCCAGTCTGGCGGTTCCAGAGCATGGCCCCAGGCTTGGGGTCGGGGTATCTCAGCCCAGTCGTCCTGGCCGGGTTGCCTAGTCCAGCTTCTCGAGGGCCCTATCCAATCTCCAGGCCCAGGTGGGGCCGGGGTTCGGCGGCGGTTAGGCTCGGGCCTAGGCCTCTGCTGGCAGGGCAGCACGTCTGCCTCTGGCAGCAGTCTGGGGCCTACTGAGCTCAGGGGCCGGGCTTTTGTACTTCCCCTTCGTGTTGGGGTTCTGCCCCGCGGCTGCCAATTGGCCTGGCCGGGTGGTCCTATCACGGCCCGGGTCCCTTGTTGCCGGGCAGACTCTGGGGCAGGGTGTGAGTTGGGCCAATCAGAGCGCTTGTGTCCTTCCTCAGGCTCTGGCTCCGTGGGAGGCCACAGCGGCTTCCTACATACCCATAAAGATAATGGCTTCCAAATTTGTCCCCATGCTGGACTGTTGATTCAGCGCTGCATGCAGGGTCTTGTCTGAGTGGACAAAAAATGCAATGGTACCTCTAGTATTTGTTGTTGTTAACTGTTTTTGTTAAACTATATACATCTTAACTGCTGTCATCTCACAAATTAATGAATGAGTAACATTAAAAGATTCTTAATTAATTAACTGAAATATTTTTACTCAGATTGAATCAACCTGAAATAAAATATTTTATTTTTATTTTCCTGCATTATGTTTTAATTTTGACGAAAATGCATTTTCTACTGAAAAATCGTATTGCGAGAATTCCTGACCATCTTTAACGTTGATCTTCTGTTAATATTGGCCTTTTTCTGATTATTCAGTTTGGTCAATAAGCTGGTACATAAGTTACCTACTGTAACTCAGGAAATGTCTATAAAGTGGAGTTTAATTAGTTATTTTGGCATTTTACTTATTAGGAATATTTGAATTATAGCTGTCAGTGGGTGACATAAAACGAACTAGTAATTTCAGTGTCACTGTAATATGAAAGAAATTGTAATTGACATCTGATAAGTTATACTAGTGATAACTTTGCTAATGAATTGCATACAGTACCAATTGTTCTGCAATTTTAGTGTCAAATTGAGATTAATTTAGAAATTTTAAAATATATTCTAGGCAGATCTGGTTTCAAATACCTCTAGTTAAGGTTGAATAATTTGTATCCATTATAAGCCCCTGGTTTTAGATGCTTACAATTAGGGCTAAAATTATCCATATTTATTCTGTCTCATGCTCTTTATTAAGTTTCAGCAAAAACAGTTTCCAAGAATGAGTTTAGGGAAAAATAAGTAGTTTTACTTAAGTTATTTTTTTTCACCCAACTGTTTCTTTTAAGAGTTGTAGTACTCCCGCATTTTGCAACAGGAACATTTTATTAGGCAAATGGCCAATCATTGGAATAGGGACATTTTGCTTTTCCAGTGAAAACCCACAAAGATTTGACTGAGCTTTAAGCCTCCGAAAAACTACCATTTGCACCTGTTCTGTAGAGCTTTTTAGAAGATTGTCACTCAAGTATCTGAGAATGATCCAGCTTTCCAAAATTTCCCTTCTAAATGTCCTAGGCACTGTGGCACAGGGCTAGAGCTTGGGGGGGTGTGGAGGATGGGGGGATGCAATGGTACAGCAGCTGCTGTCACTTGTTTGACCTAGGAATGTGTACTGAGTGCCAAAGTCATGAGTCCTAATATTGTTTTGTCTGCTGGCTGGTGCTAATTCTGAGAGCTCCACAGCCTTTATTATTAAGCAAGTGCTCAAGCCACTACCTTTGGAGCTTTCTCCCCACTCCATTTACGGATGAGATAACTGAGGGCTTGTCTACACTTACTTCGGAGGTTTGGGGGCAGTTGACCGAAGTTACGCAAACTACGCAAAAGACTTGCGTAACTCCCATCAACTTCTGTGCTTCTCTTCTGCATGCCATCTTCACTGCACTGTGCCGATGGGAACCGCGTTCCCATCAACGCAGCGCTACTCCACTTAAGGAGGTGGTTTTAGTGCGTCGATTTCTGGATCGACTGAGCGGGTCTTCACTGACCGCTCAGTCGATCCAGATAAGTCGATCTGACAGCGGCGGCTTTGCCACCATCAGTGTAGACATAGCCTGAGAAGTTGCAAAAGATCACTTGTGCACAACCAGGATGGGGGGAAACGTGGCTGTTACAAGGTGGTCTGCCTTTTTAAGAGCCTGAGGCCAACCAGCTCTGTTCAACTACAGCCTTTTTTGCCTGGGAGAGGGAATTATCAAACCCATTGGGGAAGGGGTCAGGTGATTCCTATAAAAGATTGAAGGAGCTCAGTGGAAGAGAGAGGTCAGGAAGCAAGTGGGCTCCTGTGGTAGGCTGTGGAGCAGAGGGAGAAAGATGCAAGGGGGAAGCCCTCTAAGCCCCTGCAGCCTGCTTTTGTATTTTGTGTTTGAGAGTCCTAAGGAAAAGGACTTGGTACAAATTCTGGGTGTGGTGTCAGTCCCTCCTGACCTGAGAAGATAGGAAGCAGCTTACTGTGGCTTTAAATCACTTTACACTACTTAAATTCTGAGCTGCTTCAGCACTCAGTCCAATCCTGGACATAAAATACAACAGCCTGGAGTTTACTCTAACTTACAACACCTTTACCTGTTTGCTTATAAGTAGCTCTGCAGTCCAAAATTGTGGGAGCACAGAGTGCTCTGCTACCTCCTCCCTTCCATCTCTGTCCCTGCTCCTGCTTTCAGAATGGCTTTATGGCAGGGGCATAGTGTAGCATGGCGTATGCTGACCCACTTAATTTGTCCCTGTATTCATTATGATATAGTATTTAGGTATGTGCTCACATACTGCTCATTCCACAGGTCATCTGATGATGCACAGTGAATGTGGCAGAGGTTGCAAGAAGAGAATTTATGCATGGGTGTGTGTTTTAGGCACTGGAGTAGGACTTGGGAGAGCTGGGCTCTATTCTTGGCCCTTTCCCAGACTTCCTATGGGATGCTGGACAAAATTATTGATTGTAATGCATTAGGGCTGCACAGGCAGCCTTGGCCATGTCCTAGCTTTGGAATGCTTGACTTTGCAATCATAAAATTCTTTTAACATAGCTACTACTTATATTCAACTATGCTGTGTAAAAAATGTATGGGGACTGATTTTAAAAAAAATATTGGAACAGATTCATATTCTGCCAGTCTAAGGAATCTGGCCTATCACTTAGCTAGCTGTTGCTGGTGTCTGCGTGAATTCCTAGAAGGAAAAAAGGGTTCATAAACAAGCCAATGACTCTGCAGAGAGACTAGTTGTTCTATGTAATACTTCATAAAACGATGGACGTTTATTCATTAGTAAATAATTAGCTTCATAATCATGTTTAGTCTTTTTCAATCATTATGTCCCTGAGGGGCTAAGCAGTCTTATTACATGCTAGCAAAACAGACTAAATAGAAAAGAGCAGGTGCTATAGAAAGGGGAACTATATTGTAGATTCTCACATTTCTCTTTGCAGAATTTGAATTTAATTTATGAAAAAAACATTGTTTGTTTGCACTTACATAGAAAAAAATGGTTACTTGTACATACCTGAACTGGAACTGCAGATGGCATTGATAAGACTTTTTTTTTTAAATATCAAGGAGAACACAGCACTTATGAAGGAAAATGTCTTATGACAATAGTCCCCCCCCCCCCCCCCCATACTAAGGCCCTAAAGCTTTATCAGAATGCTTTAGTCTATAAAGAAAAAACTGCACCATAGATGAAGAATAAATGTTTCCATTAAATAATGATGACATTGTAATGTCCTAGGTTTTGGTTTTCTTTAACTTCTTGTGTGTTTATATTTGCAATCTATCTGTGCCATACACTATAGTGCCCCATAACAACCTCTGTACAAAGTGTGCCTAGAAGCACTTTACTGAAATAAGTGACACATTTGCAGTTATAAAGAAGAATAGAAGGATGATAGACAATAAAGATAAGAATATGTAACAGTAGCTACTGTTAGCAGATACTGAACCATGTTGTATGACTTTTAGAGCCCTGACCTACTGAGGTAACAAGGAGTAGGAAATAAAGTCCAGTCTATTGTAGTTTGTTTATTTCAGTTTTTATAACTCAATAAGACTCCAATCCCGAAAACACTTATGTACCTGCTTAACTTGACTATGAGTCAGAGTTACAGAGTAACTTAACTGCACCTGTTTTCTCCCCTCTCTGGTTTCTCAAAGGTTTCCACAAACTTAAGGTTTCAGGCTCTGAGCAGTCAACTCCCTGGGGTAGAGACCCAAGCCTCTCTCCCTTCTGACTGCGGGTTTTAAGGCTGCATATAACCCTACCATACACTTTGATATTCCTAGCAAGCCAGTCTTCCTAAATGCCAGCAATTGTGCTTTGCTTTCTGTGAAGCTATAAGGGATACCATTTGAGTGAGGTCAGCTAGTTGGCTGCCTGCTGCACCTGGGAAAAGACATGTAGCTTAACTGGTTGATCCTCATAAAAGGAGGTGCAGGAAATGAAAGGAAGAGCTCCAATAGTTACTAGAGGCTTGAGCTGCTGCTGGGAGGGACTGTGCCTAGAAACAAAAAATGGAAAGAAGGGAGACTGTGGGGAAGTTCTGTTATCAAAAGTCTCTAAGGTAAGATCCAAGAATTTATGGGGAATGAGGAACAGACTTGGGGAGTTTTTGACCTTGGTTGTTGAGGAGACCTGAAATGAAAGAAAAAGAAACCCCCAACAACTGACTGCTGGAAATTACCTTCCCTGGACTCAGGCAGAAGGTTCCAGACAGAATTCCGTGAAGCAGGGGTTGGTTCAGACAGAACAAGCCAGAGTCCACCCAGAAGAGGACCCTAATCTCTTACACACGTTCTCTAAAGACAATTATAAGTGTTTTTACTAGTAACCACACACCTCTTCCAAAGCAAACTACATTTATTCCTAAGGCAAAGGAATTACAAAGAAACCATGTAAAAAACAAACATCTGAATGCACACTATACATTTCCAGAACTCACCCATCATCCTCAGGGGTAGGCCAAAGTCTTTCTAACCTTTCAGCAAAGGTTAGGGTCCCCCAAAGACCCAATGTCCTGTCCATTTGTTGTATAAAAAGATGACCTCCCCCCCCCACACACACACATTCACACTTAGCCTTGCGATCCCGAGTTCTTCTTTGTCCCTTGCCCTTCTCTGGGAGTACCCTACACCAGAATGTGCCAACACTACCCCAGGGGCAGTACCTCTCTGGCACGTAGTAATCACCACCTTCTGTTTTCAGTTCCTGGAGGAACTGTGGTAATCTAACGCTCCCCTCCCCGCCCCACCCCTATGAAATTGCATTAGGGCTGCAAAGACAGCCTTGAGTCTGGCCCACAATGATGAATGAAACATTCATAAACTTAATGCAGCATGGTTCCCTCTCAAATATTTCATGCAAACTGCTGTGGGGGCTTTCTACAGCTTTTTCATCTCTGCAGTCCAGTGGAATGACACCATTTGTGGTGCATTTTAGGCTCTAAATCTAGTAACTTCAGAAGTCTGTGTATGGAGGGAGATACATTAAAAGGATTGGTGCCTTTGTTGGTCTTTGAATAAATTAATCTTAAATTCCTTACTACAAAGGTTTAGAAAAAACAAAAAAAAATTGTACATGAGTTGAAAAATATTTGACTTTATTCTTCTCATATGTGAAGGCATTGCTAGTCCTTCCACAGATAAAACTGAAAATCTCCACAAAAACCTTAATGGAAATTAAATTTGTTAAGAAGTAAGGTGATAACACATTATTTATACTTGAGAGGGAGACTTTGCTCAATGGTCTAAAGGTTAGCAGTTATTTTTAACTTTTTTTAAAAAATGTATGTTGTTAGTCTAAACTTTTCCTCTAGTTCCCTCTAATGAACAGATAATTTGCTAGTAGTGGTTTAAAATTTAGGTTTGGCTTACTCGAGACAAAATCTCAGACATAACTAATTTTCTTTCTTTTATAAATACAAATATTAATATTTGTATTACTGCATAATAGGATGAGTGGATTTATGGACTGGAGTAGATTTGTATTTGAAAGAAATACATTGTGGTGGCATGTATTATAAGAATTCATATGTACCTATGGTTGTAAAAATTGGTAACGTGGATGATGTTAATTAGGGAATGATTCCTTAATTAGGGAATTTCAAAGATTGTGTTGATAGGAAATGCACACGAATAACCTTAAGTGAAAGTTAATTGCATATTTTTCATCAATCAATAAGAAGCTTGTGTTACCGACTCCTCTAAAGCTATGAAAACAAGAAAAAAAATCTATTTTTTTTAAATGTAAAAAAAAAAATCCTTTTGGAAGAAAGTACCAGTTTCAAACATTTCAAGACTTTTTGCATATGAGTAAGTCTATTTTCGTCGCTCTTGAGATTACTTTCATGTCCCAGTTTTAATGAGATAAAGATAAAACAAATGAACTAATAAAAATAAATGTATTGCATTCAGTGGTCTAAATTCTGTTCTGACAATAAATGTAACCACAAGACCATGCAGTTGACATGAAAAAAAGAAAAAGTTAATCCTTCAGTGGTTAATTTAAAACAATTTCTGCCAGTCCCATCATCTCATGTGTGTATGCTGCAATTCTTCCCTTCTCTCAGTTTCAGACAGGAGAATCCAAAGAGCTTTTGAAATCAGCATGAAGTGCCATGAGCTGCTGAACCGCACGCTATTTTAAGTTCTTAGATGTTTCATTTGATCACACACAAATTTCTAGTCCTGCAGGGATCAAACATTCTGTGACCATATGGAATACCACATTGTCAAAAGCTGTGAGAATTGTGGTTTTCATATACAGTATTTATACAACATGGAACTTGAATCTTTTACTATTGAAGTTAATGGGAGTTTTGCCACTGACTTCAGTGGGAACAGGTATGGCCCAGTGCTTGCTTCTTTCTATCTTTGTTTCTTTCTTCCATTCTGGTTTTATCAACTCATCTATTACACTTCCTTTTGCAAATGCCTTCTCTCCTCTTCTAATTCTATTTACACATCAAAAGAGAATCAAGTGCTATTTCAACCCATCTGGCATAGCAGGAGAGTGCTAACCTGGTAGAAGGCAGTTGTCTACAGTTGAAATGTGAGCTGAAAGAGCAAAAAATTCTGGAACACTATAAAAATTCTATAATCCACAATTTTATTGTGGTGGTGATTTTTCACAAGACTGGAACTGAGATTCTTCCTGCTCCGTAAATCACAGCTCTTCCAGGTGAACTATAAGGAGACTTGTTTTTGGCCAAACTAGTGGGAATCTACTAAGATTCCCAGCTAAAAGTTGTGTTTTGCGTATCTTGCCAAGGGCCTGATCTTGAAAACATAGTTATTGAGCATCCCTCAGTGGGATGTTGGGATAGGGAAGTGCCAGCTCTTTGTAGAATCAGACCCCAGATATTTAACTCATTCTCTCTTTTTTAAAATGTATCATCACATTGCAACATAAAAAAGAGAAGGAGAAAGAAGACTTGACTGGATGCTTCTCAGAACGTTAAGTAAGAAACTGAGCTCAATAGGACCATGATTCAAGTCACAGATTCCTCAAGTATATATGCCTTCACAGAACTGGGGCCTTAATTCATATTGTCAAAAATTCTGTTGATCTTTAGTTAAATTTTAATTACTAATACCTCAGAAAAAAACCCTCCAGTATTCTGTGTGTGCGCTCCAAAAGCAGTATTGGGTCACATCCTGGTCTGTCTCCTTCCTTGCTCAGACAAAGCTTCCCTTGACTCCATAGGAGTTTTAGCTGAATAAGGGCTAAGGGAGAAATCAGCCTTTCCATCCCCCACTTCTCCCCATCCTCCTCTTTCCAATTGCACGAGCGTTGACAATCCAAAATGCAGTCAATCCAGTGTGATTCCTCTTGAATCAGGCCAATGTGCAGGCTATGTAGAGGACATGAAAGGGAGAAATGACACCCATGGCACCCGCTGAAGAGGTGCTTTGCATTGGCTGTCTCTCTAGAGCAGGATGGGTATGTGCTGAAGTGTGGATGTGGCTCAGGTTCATTGATCAAAATTGCTTTTAGGAGGAACATGGTGGCCTGAGAACTGTAGCATTCAGTGCAGAGTAACTCTGCATGTGCTGACGGATGGAGGGAGGATGATTTCATCCTCCATAGAGGTTAAGTTGTACAAAGCTTGTTTACTTTCTTTACTTGGGTAATGAGGATTGCGCCCAGAGACGACCCATGCCTACCGATGGGGTGGCAGGGAGTTGGGCACCAGAGTGAGAGCAACCTGTTTCAGCAGTGTTACTGAGCATACTATATCCATGTGCGCATGCTCAGTACAAACTGAGCAGCAAATCTGGGCAGGTAGCATAGGACCGCGCATGCCCCCCATGTGTTGCCTCTGATTGCACCCTGAGTAAGAATGGAAGACTGGCACTACAGTAACACATTGAGTAAACTGTTACATCATAGACTATTACTGCAAAATTGTGTGTTACTAAAATTAAGCTTCTCAGTTTACTCGGATTTTTCAACAATAAATTATATGTATTTACATTTTCCAGCTAGTACTTTCCCTATGAAAATTAGGTGGGAAAATACACAAGAGTGAGAGTAGTCATGATTTTTTTTAATGTAAATCTATTTTCACATGTGGAAAAGCATAACAAAGAATAGTTGTACACAGCCTTCTTTATGATATTGTTAATATTATATCAGCATTCTTACAGATCTTGCAGCATGGTGATAATAGTTTGCTCTCAGTTACAATGTAAACAATAAAATCCATTACAGTGCCTCTGGTAAAAGGAATCTCATGCTTTTTTCTGCAAAATTTGATGAAAATTTCTTGAGTTCTTTAAAATGGATGCATTTTTGTTCTAAAAAGGTGTACATATTTCATAATATATCTAAAAATATGGAAGATATTTATGATCCAGTTCTATGAAGTTTGAGAATCTTTAATGTCCAGTGACGTCAATGGACACTGAGGGTGACTCACGTCTTGCAGGATCAATCCTGTAGTCTATAATCTTGTACTGTGTGGTGTTTAGTATTTTTTTTTTTAATTTTCAATCTCCTTAGTTTTTCAGTTTTTCAATTAAATAAAGAGTTCAGCACTAAAGAAGTCAATAGAGCAACGTTAACTATTTACATTAGGATCAAATCCAGTTGGGTACAATCACATCTTGATTCATTGGCAGTCACTTGTCCCAAATCACAGTGTAACTGGGAAAACCACTACTTGAACTAAAAAAGTATTTGGTGGTTTAAAAAAATAAATAAACATTTCACTCAGTTATTTTTAAAGCGGAAACATAATTTGTTCTTCACTTAGCCTCAAAGCTTCCACCTTAAGAGTGGGAAACTCAATTTGTTTCAATGAAGTTACTCCAGATTTACATTGGTGTGACTAGTAGCAGAATATAGCATGATCTGTTTTTTATCCCAGTTTCTCACCAGTCACTCCTGCTTCCTCTTCCCTCCTTCCCCCTCCATCATCCACTCCCTCAGGCTTTTGTTGTTTGATACTATTTATTGGTCTTCACCGTATTTTTTAATGTTCTGTTGGTGTTAGAAGCTGAATAGTTCTCGTTTTTTATATGAATAAAATTTTAATGTTGCATTTATGACAGTATGGTTGTGGATTTGTAGTCTCTACTATAAACCCTGTTCTTTAATGAGCCTTTTCAAATGACCATGTGTACAGTTTTCTTTCAGATGCTATACATTTAAATAAGCTAGCCTCATTTGTTATCTGAGATAGTGTTGACTCAGAACATTACATGCTAAAAAGGAGAGTAATTAAACATATAGGAAATCAAGAAAACTTTTTTGATATTGTTAAACTATACTCAGGTCTTCTGGCTGTCACTAGCTTTATTAACTTATGAACTGAGCTGATAAGCCTTTTACACATTTTTATGATAGGCAAGCACCATATTTCTTTATAGCCAGGCAGGCTAGACAGTTATTTCTTATTAATTAAACTGAATTAAAAAGAATAAAGCCACTCTTTCAATGGCAGTATTTTAAATTATCTGAAACAATAAGGTATGATTTTAAATTAAGTGGCTAGTCATTAACATTTTATTTGGTATTCACTGTAATAAAGATAATCCTGGTATACTAATGAGTAAATAACTTGTACTTAATAAATTGAGTAAATTATAATTATTTGTACACATGTAAAGAATAAAACTCACTATATTACAAACTGTCTCTTGTAAGAGTATCAGTTCATAAGCTTTTCCCTCCCCCTTCTTTAGGCATGAATTACACCTGGGTATTATAGATTCTTCTTCAACTTGTCTTAAACTCATTATGAAACTCTGGTACCCTTTACACAGCCTTTCATGAGTGTCTAATGAAACATATCCGTTATGCAATGAAATTACACACATTATTGCCCACAGAGAAAGAGCCAAGGGGAGGAACTGGCTTAGATGACAAGGAGGTTACATGCTATCAAATATTTTTGAACTCACACAAAAGTTAAGTGCACATGCTCAGATGACTAGGTGGCTTGATAATGAGATATGGAGTCTTTCATTTCCAGTGCCTGTGGTGAGAGGGGCATATGGTTTGTTTGTTTTCTTGTTGGTAGTAAGGACCAGAACCTCAGCTGTAAGAATACCTTCCAGTTGCCTGTTGTCATTTGTTGTGGCTGTGTTGTAACACAAAGAAAAACAAAGCAGCCCTTTGCCTGTTTGGAATCTGCATGATTGTAGGGACTTTAAAACAAATAAACAACTGATATAAATGGGCAAGGTGCAAATGCAGCGAACAGTGTGAGATTAAAGATGTTTCCTAAGGGAGGGGGGAAATCCATGTTGTTGATAATGGACAGATTCTTAGCTGGTGAAGTCAAATGTAACTACAATGAAGTCACTATTAGAGTAATTTGCACCAGTTGAGGATCTGGCCCTAAAATTTATTAAGATGCCTGTAAAATCCATTGAGGGAAAAGGAAAGAGAAGAAAAGGCTGTTAATTTGCAAGGGCATATTAACAAAGCCTCTTCATAGCATGTGAACAACACTCTCAGAAGCACTTAGTGTTTTAACAGCATGATCAAGGCTACTATCTTTCACTCTGATGAAAATCTACAGAGCACTTAAAATCATCATAAACTGACATTTATTCTTTAAAATATAGTCATAAAATGATGTGCAATTTGCAGTATTTCTTAACTTCTAACATTAACCAGTTTCCTAGACTTTAGAATGAGAGGCTTCATAAAAAGATTTTTCTGTATGAAAAGCTGGATTGCTACTTCATGTTATTTTTGTAATTATCCTTGTATCAAAGCAAAAAAGGATTAAGAAAATGGAATTTTGAAAATCTAGTCCTTAAAATCAGGATTTTAACAGATGTCTTCATATAAATAGAGAAAATGGTGGCATAGGGGTGAATACAGTTTATTTATTTATCCCATTTGATATCCTTTTACACGTTGGCTTTCACATAAGTCCAAACTAATTTCCTTCAGACTAAACTGTTCACTGTTTTTGAATTGATTATTGACAGAATGGAGGTTTGAATTCAAGTGTACAAATTGAGCTAATCCATTTAACTAAATTCATACCTCTTTGCTGTGTTTAAATCCTGTATAACAACCCTGCTGTGTTGACTGTAATTTTGTGCTGCATTTTTATTCTCAAATACTTCAGCACCAGCTGGCGCTGCTTCTGTGAAGCAATGTTGCTGGCATATCAATGCATTGGTGGCAGTTGGGCTAGGGAAATTGTTAGAGCAAATCAGTTCCAAAGATGCTCTGCTCTGCTCTGCTCACGAATGAATTCAGTCCAGTAGAGGATAAAACGTAACTGTATGTCACTTCTGTCTCCCACATCTTCTATTCACCTTTTTTTTTTTTCTCTCCTCAACTCCCTCCTTATTTCATCAGTCTGCTAGTACTATTTACCTCATTGACAAACATTTGTATGCACTGGCTTTCTTAGAAATACCTTTTAAAATCTGTAAATCTTCCTCTTTCATCTTTAGGATGGTGCCCTCTCCTCTGATTAAGAACAGTAACTTTCTGTGAGCCTTAACTCTGCTGTTTATTTTTCAAATTTAATTTGAGTTTAAGAATGAGACAGACATAATATCAACCTTGAATATCCAGGATTATCAGACAGTTAATGGTTGTACACATACTTATCAGCCTATTCAATACTTTGTTTTATTAAAATTTTTTATATCTGTATTTTATGACAAACGGATTCAGGAAACACTACCAAATAGCCCTTCTGAGTTAAGAGTGAGGAGTCAAGGAACATAAAGTCTGATAAAGACAATTAAATATTTAAATATTAAATTGTAAAAGTCGCGTGGAACATTAATGAAATGATCCAATGTTGAATTTGGTGGACACTGAATGAGATCCTATTGGAGCTGATAATAGATATAGCTGTCTTAAATATTTCTGGATATGTTAATTTAGTTCCCTTGAGAAATTAATTTTTTTTCTTCCAATATTTTCTCCTTTTTGTTGTCTTACGACCTAGATACAGCCCACAAGCAGCAATCTGACCACCCCTTCCTCCAATGCATTCAATATGCTATGTGCAAAGGAAATAAAAACATATATTGTTTTCGAGATAGATTAATTCCTCCAAGATCTCCAGGAATTAATAGATGATAACAATCTTCACTTTACCACCGCTAATAAGCATTGCTTAAGCTATTGACAACTTGTAGTGTTGCTCTCTTTAAAAGAAGCTGCAGAGAGCCTTAACATCAGGTTTTTGAATTTTAGTGTTGTCTAAAGATAAACAAATTAAACAATACCTTGACTAGGAAACACAGCACATGCTTGTTTTACTTGAGAGAGTACCATATCTTAAAAAGTTCAATAAAATATCCACTAGCAATGCCAGGAAAAATGTATAAAATGTTGTTAGCTTTCAGACACAGATGAATGCATCAGTGTAACATTAAAATTGCCACAAAATTTTAAATTTTGTTAGGATTCACTTTTTGTGTACTGATATTCTGAAAATATTGGCCTCTGAGATTATAATATATCTATAGAAATATATTCTAAGGCACAACATTTTTTAACTGAGCTAGAGTTGTTTAAAACTGTTTTTAACCAAAATATATTTTCTCAACACAACATCAATACTATATTATAGATAACTTAAAAACAATTACATGGTAAAAAATCATAGGTAAGTGATAGTGCTAGAAAGACAGCTAGAAGACAATTCTGAGGAAATCTTGAAGGATGTGTGAACCTTCACCCTACCCAAACCTTTTACTAAAATTTGGATTAGATTGTTTAAACTTCACTCCACCCCTAAATCCATTATTATTACCAATAGGAATAGTGAATATCCAAAGCAATAACTGCAGAAAGTTCATGAGCAATCCTCAGGATGAAAAATATCTGGCCAATAATTTCAAAGAACAACAAACATCAGAGTCTGTGAGGACAGAAAACAGTTACATTAATTGAAAATATATTATTTGTTACAAATAGTTCACATAACTCTAGATAAACAGCAATTGCCCTTCGTAAGAAGAGCAAGTAAATGGCTGCTTCACACCTGAGAACAAGGCAGTGCATCTGTGAGAGTGGCACTGGAAAACATGCCTGGTGTTCAACTCCTCCAGCCCTGGCATCAGAATAGCATGGAATCCTTAGTGAAGATAATTAATGTTTAATCACTCTTTCCATGATCTTATTACACATCAGCTTTTCAAACTCGGACTAAAAGCTCAAGTCTGTTATTGTGCAGGTTTTCAAGCCCTTCTGTTTGTAATGTTACACTTTAACTCATTCACATAGTAAAACACAGGAGGAAAATAAGATGATTTGCATCTCTTTATCCCATATTTTTACTTCAGCACTAAAAGATGGCTATATAAATATTTGAAAGGAGGGATTCTAAGCAAAAACTATTTAATTTATTAATATAAATATAGAAACATTTAGAAATATTTTATGCAAATTGTATGTTTGAGTTCACTCAATAAAATGCACTGTGTACATTCAATGTAATAAAATAAACCTTCCATCAGGAAGAGAGAAAAATGAACACTGCGGCATGTATTCCTATAAAGTGAGGTTAACTTGTAGTAGAGCACAGTCCTGCGTTGGCAGGGAGAAGGAACTAGATGACCCAATACATCATTTGCATCTTATACTTCCACAAGATTTGAATATTTGTCACTACTGTCAACACACAGAAAAGAGAGAGTGTGGCAGTTTATTTTAATATCCGTGTTGTCCACTGCTTTGTGCCAAAAAAGTCAGTTAAAATTTTGTCTCACATTTATTATCCATTTTTTCAAGTGGACATCCCTCTGTAGTTTCAGGGAGCGGGGTCTTAAAAAGGCTGAACCTGGAGTAACTTAGGAAAGCGATTTCTGTCTCATATATATGTCTAACATGTCTCTTGGATGGGCAGGCAGACAGGCATCGTATAGTGTTGACGTGCTCCCACGGTTGTTTTTATAGACCTATTGTACCTGGACACACACATGCACACCCCTCCCCCCCGAGCAAGCAATGATTTTTCTCCCTCATGATAAAATCTCTTTATTTTTTCCCTAATCCACCTATTGCATCTAAGAAATATAAGGAAGAAAATATCTGAGGAGCAATAGTTCCATATAAACAAACACAGGAGCACATCAAAACTATACCATGCCTGTCTGCTCATCCAAGAGACATGCTATGTGACTAGCATGCTATTTTCTACATTGAGAATAGAGTTGCTTGGGCAATTTGAAGTGGGTGGCATCTATTTTTGGATATATAAGTATGCACATGTAGTTTCCATTCACAGCCACACCTGGAAGTTTAAATATGCCCTCTGTTCTGTACCTAGGGACATTCACAAATGAAGTGGAACACAATTAAGAATTTAAATCCTATTATGAATCTCTTCTTAAAACCTGCCATCACATAGTTCTCTGCCTGTACAGACCTTAGTGAGGATGCATCTCCTAGAATGCTTCAAAAGAAAAAAAAATATTGCAGTTATGATATATATATATATATATAATAGCTACAGTAGATCAAAATCAAATGGAATGTAATTTGGGGATTTACATGTAGGAAGGCTCTGTTTGGAAGTAAGTGAATAGAACTTGTGTATAAATCTGAATGCATTATTTGCTGTACTGCCCCTTTCAGAATAATGAATATCATTTTTGACAGGCTATATATAAAAAAATCCAACAAAAGTCATGGCAGTATTTTTCCCCATTCTACTGCAGCAAAAAATCTTTAAAAATACTCTCTGCTGCAGAGAAACCAAATATAGTCCCATGGGCTTGGGAGTGCTTTATGTCACTCACAAGCATCCTTTTCTGGCAATCACCCAAAATCCTAGCCTGTCTTCTTTAGCTAGAAGGAAGTCTACGATATGAGGCCTTCGAGGGAGGAAAAGGGAGAAAATGAGGTATCCCAGTAGACTACAACTCAGCACTGAAATAAACTAAAAGATGCTCAGCTACATTTATTTTGGATTTTTCCTTAGACCTCTTTACTAATGCCATTTAGTACTGCCAGATTTTTTCTCCTTGTAGTCTGGCTCTGCACATATTCATTTACTGTAGGCTAGCAATATACCATCTGCATAGGAGGAAACATACACCAAATGTACAGAAGACACATTTAAAAAGAGGATTACAGATGATGGCCTGAAAGCTGTTATCTTTCCTGTATTTTGCCTTTTGGCAAATTTTCACCTGCGTGTACTTATACTGTTTTCTATCCACACCTTAGTCCAGCAGTTCACAAACATTTTCCCTTTATAACTCATTCCCAGATGTGTTTCCCACTACTCCAGACAGCACAGAAGTTGCCATTTAAAAATAGTGTCCTCCCTGTAGTGTGACCTCACAAGCACTGTATATGCAAGGTTATGCCGGAAGGAGGATGTCATTCTGCTTTAGAAAACGGTATCCTCTGGGCTGCATAATCTCACAAACATACAATGCGTGAGAGGTCATGCAGCATGAAGGGCACCATTTTGTAGTGTAAAATAGCTTTCCCTGTGTGATATGACCTTGTGCATATGGTGTGTGTGAGGTCAAACTGTGTGGAGGAGGCCGTTTAGTAACATGGTGTCCTCTGCACACTCAGGATTACCATGACCACATCTGCTGATGACGTGACCCCACTTGGCGTCCCAACCCACAGTTTGGCAACTGCTGTCTTAGTCTTTCAGATCATCCATGACATTTCCAATCTAAAAGTTGGCTGCAGAGGCAGGAGGGGAATTCATACGTCCTGTTTCCCAGGCATTTACTTTAACCACAAGATCAATGTTTCCTCTACTTCCTTTAAGAAATAGTAAATATATATAGAGACGGGGAGAGAGAGAAAGAAAAGATGTGATTCATCATTGGCTATGAGACCCGGGTTGTGTGACTTGAGCATACTGTCAAGTGAATTTTGGCAAAATTTGGTTAAAAAAATTAAAATTGCATGTCAACTTGGCATTAAGATGATTTCTGGAATTTGGGAAGTACAAAAGAAATGTTGAATATGCTAATAAGTACAGTTTTGTTTACCAAAAAGACATTGGCTGATTTTTTTTTTTTTTAAATCCACTGAGAAGGAAGGTTACTTCCAGTGTTTAAATTTTATATTATGTACCCTAATGCATCTAAGGATAATTACTTTACATAGAAATTACATCTCAGTTAAATAGGTTTATGTACATTCCACACCTAGATTTTCAATTACTATTTAGATTGTACTAGCAAGCCATGAAAAATCTATTTAAAAGGCAAGCAGAAGAAAAGTGATCTGTTTCCTTTCACTTCTAACATGTAAAGAAAGGGTCAATTTACTTTAATCCTAATTTTAAATGGAGGAAGCAATAGCTTTTTGAAATATCCAATATAATTTGTTGCATGCTGCATGTTAGATAGCACTTTCTGAAGATGATGGAATACATTAATTGATTTTGTAGCTCAGTGATACCAAGATAAGTGATTCTCTCAATCACACAACACAGCTCTGGGACTTGTTTTCATTTTTTTTTCCTTTCAGTTTGAAAGGTTTATATCAAATATGTAGGAGGCACTTGACGGGAGAAACAAACCATTCAATACATAATTTGTATGATGAATGCAACGACCAGTGTCTGTGTTTAGTTAACTTATTGAATTTGTATAAGTGCTTTAGGAGCTTAGGAAGAATAGCATCTCTTGACTGTAGCTGAGAGGGAGACAAAAAGTGAACAAACAAAAATGTACAATATATGTGGAAAGTAGCACCTAGGCACTCTGCAATGAGTGATAGTTTATTTTTCTTGCAAAAATGATGTGACAATAATGAACTTTTGAAAAATTAATTATTTATTAGTTTTCCAAGCAACCATACAGAAATTCACATAGGTTACAGTAAGTTATTAATAAGGAACATAACCAAGATACTAAGGTGCAGAGATGCCAGCCCTCCCTCACTTTTCATAATCCTCCCAATTATTTACATCTAATTATGAAATCAGTAATTTAGATTTAAATTTTCAAATTTTGTAAGCTGAAATGCATGAATGCATAGACAAGCTGAAACTCATGCATGCATACACACATGAATATAAAGTGTGTCACTTATCACCATTGGGGTCCGACAAACAGAGCAAATAGAACCACAGGGACCGCCTTTTCCACTGTCCCAGTGCCACATACACAGATAGCACAGTGAGGGTCTGACAGACGGGAAGCACGGTAAGTGAATGGATCGCAGTGCTGCTGCATTACCGTCCAAGTCACAGACTGGGTGTTGCATTCTAACTGCCCTATGTGACCCCCACTGCACTGTGTTTTAATGCACTCTAGGTATCCAGAACACACCAGCAGAATCCATATGAGGCAGCTGAAATGTAACACGCAGCGTGTGGCTTGGGTGGTGAATCCAGCGCCCCAAGCCCCACTGATAGTTTACGTGGCTTTGCCTCTTATCAGACCATCAGTGCTCAGTCTCAAGGAAGAGAAGCCATCAAGGCAGGAGGAGGAAAGGGAAGACAACAGAGGAGTATCATCCTGGGAAGGAGATCCAAGCTCAAGACTAGCCAAGGTAATTAAGGTCCCTAGGCACGATAGAAGGGCAGCTTTCCCAGTGCCAGTCCTTCTCTTCTCCCTGTTTGGGGCAGAGAGTTGGGGTGCAATGAATGGAGAAGGGGAAGATGGGGAGAGAGAGAGAGGTCATGGTTTCTCCATGGGGAGGAGAGAAACCATTTTTTCCAGGGAGATTAGAGATAGGTCCCAGTTTCTCTAACATACATAGGAGTGCATCTAAAACGCACCTCAAGTGTTCAAGGTGTTATGCCAGATCCCCTCTCTGTATTTGGCTTAGCATCTTTGGCTCTTGTTACCAGTGCAAGAAACCCTCTTTTTCTCCCTAATTTTTTTATAAACCTCCCTGAAAGTCTCAGAGCAAGATTGACATCTCTGCAAGGTGGAATTCTTTGCTTAGTTAAGCAAACTCTTTCCTTGTCCAAGAATTGCAACTCCCACTATGTAATACTGCCAAGCTATCTAGCAGAGAGAGAACAACCCTACTGTCTTTCTTCCCTCTCCCTTCCCATCTTTTATTCCCCCAAATCTCCATCCACAGACTCAGAACTACAGTATGCTAAGTGAAGCACCATGACCTGATACCCTTATGAGAAGGAACTGTGACCCTAGTCACCCCATATTCACACCCGACACATTACTGCAATAATATGTTTACAAAATATGCCTTGTGAGGTTGTGACATACCAGAGTACAATCCAAACTAATGAGTAGCTGTGTCACCTCTGCCCTGCAACCTTGGGTGCCTTACAATGCTGTGCTGAAGTAGCTCCCACCTGGGCTGCTCACAACCAGCCTTCCCGCATGCCTGTAACTGCAGTCTGCAATCACACTTGGGTTATACTCTGGCTCTCATCAACCTTGGTTACACTGCAGGGTAACCCTTACACACCTCAGTCTCAGATTTTCGCCCAGAAATATATGTCCTATACTGCCCAGTCCTCTCCTAGATAGTACAAATATTTTAAGTCTGTTATTCCTTTAAGAAACACCATCTTATTATCTCAAATAGTTATTCAGATATTTCATTTTAAACACACTGGATTAGATAAAACAGTAAAGCAAGTGTATTAACTACAAAGAGATTTTTAAGTGAGCAGAAGTAATGAGGCATAAAGTCAGAAATGGTTACAAGAAAAATAAAGATAAAATGTTTACTAATGCCTAACTACTTAAACTATATTAAATTCAAGCAAAGTTTCTCATTACATGCTCCAGCAGAGTACTGACCAGATTGTCAGGTTGGGACCCCTCTTCCAAGACCAAAGGTTGCTTCCTTTTAATCATTAGGTTTAATGAATGTGATAGGAAGGGAGAGTGAGGGGGGTCCATTGGGGTGTTTGTCTGTCCTTTTTACAGTTTTAGTCCCCCTCTTAAAAAAAACATTTCCAGCTGGGCACTAGGAGAAAAAGAGCCTATGTGGAAGGATGTTCCCTCCTGTTTTTGCCTCCCTTGTTTGAACTTCCTTTGTCTTCCCTTCCTGATTGATGTCTCTATTTACTGTTTAAATGCAAACTAAGTAGAGCACACATTCCTTTTTTTTTAAGACAGACCTGTTTGCCAACTTCTGTTTGGTGCAGGGCAGTGGGGTTTGGAACATGTGTTAATAACATTATACAGGGAAATCTTCTAATTTCACATAGAGTGTTGCCATGCATATTTTACCAGGAGGGTACTGACCAACAAATTGTGAGTTTTCAAATGATGTCTTGTACAAAGTTATTACAATAATGTATAGGATGTGGACACGAGTATATTTCTGTCACAGGTATCCTATGAAAACTGATGACACACTGGTAATTAATATAATTGCAAAAGGCATGTGTTAACTTTATATGTGAAGTTATTAATTCCTTCTCTGTGATGTTACTAGAACATATTTAAGACAAGACCGCCTAATGCAGGTAAAGACGAGAAATGGGTCTCTCCTAGACAAAGGAATGTGAGTTTACCTCAATTTACATATTAGCCGTAAACAAAGCCATCAAGCTAAATCAGGAAGAGTTATCTTGAGGCTGACCTTAAGAGAGAGAGCGTATTAACATGGCTCCTGCACCTCAAAGACAGTGGAGACTGAATCCGCAGGTGGTCTTTCCTGATTTGTAAGACAGAGAAGTCCCTCTGGTAATAGAAGGAATAGAGAGAAACTCCACCTTAAGGAGAAAAACAAACCAAGCAATTTAGTCTCTGTGAATCATCCTGGCTAGGCAGTCCAGTAATGGCTAAAAAGGAGACTAGGGGTTAGAGAAACCATCGTGAACAAAGATTGTATCTTGATAGATTGTTTTAGACTTTTAGATTATGTACTTTTAGATTATGTACTTTTATTTGCTTGTAACCATTTTACCTTTATCTCTTTTACTCAGTATCACTTAATCCATGCTCTTTTGTTAATAAACTTGTTCCACTTTTACTAGAAATCAGTTCAGTGTGTTGTGTTTGGAGGGAAGGGTGAATTTGCCCTAGTTAAATTAAGAAACTGGTGTACAGACTCTTAATGGAGCAGCAAACTTAATCTCTTGTATGAATGCAGAGGTAGAGAATGTGTATTGTAAAGAAACATCTCTGAGGAGCTCAGGGGCTGGAGTTCAGTGTGGTAGGGAGATGAGGCAGTCTAATCTCCACCTTGCTGAGGCAGAAAGGTGGCTCACAGTTCTGGGTATCCCCAGCAGCCTATTGTAGCAATTCCAGTAGTTCACAGACTGGTTACAAAGTCCATATGCTTTTGCTGAATCTTGAGTGAAATCTAGCCATCATGTACTCCCTTTCTCTGTGTCCAGCTATTAAGAATGAAGCCTTACTTTGTAGATGGCGCTTTGAATGGTAAATGAGCAGCTAAAGAGTAAGACTCCCTAATTCAGTTCTCCTACAAAGAAACAAGGATTAACTGCAACAAAAAAAAAAAGGTTGTGACAATTTTGATATCCTAGTGGGATACCAGAAAGTCACAAATAAAGGTAAGTAAAATCACAAATATTCACCTTATAAAGTAACAATCTACAGTACAACATACAGTCCATTGTCAGTTGGGTCCATGACCTAATAATAGGTCTTCTGCAGATCCAGCCCCCCCATCCACTCTGACCACTGCACCATGTTAAATTATATAGATGGTAGTTATAATTAGCAGGAGAAAGGAACCTTTCCTGCATTTGGTGATGAATTTATGGAAAGACTACCTTGTGCTGGGTGAAAAGAATTGTGTGATTCCTTGTACCCTGATTCTCATCTAATTTTAACACTAGTGTAACTCCATTGATTTGAATAGATTTATTCCTGCTTTTCACAGGTGTAACCTGAGATGAGAATTAGACCCTGCTCCTAGCCAACCAATCCTGAGATTTGTCAGTTTTTACTTATCAGAGCACCCATATGTGAGGCTCACAAAAACAATGTTTTTCACTCCTCCTACTGATTCTGTTTCCACAACTGCTGCTCTAACTTGTGGGCAAATGTTTTTTATCACTGTCTCTGATCCTGCAAACAGCTGCCCAATTTGGATTCAGATTCAGGTTCAAATTCTGAACCTTCCCACACCATTTGTGTGCTCTGGTAGGACTTATTTTATAACAGTCTCATAGTAATAATTAATCATTTTGGTTACTTTGGTTATGTCCCCTTCTCAAAATACTCCAGGTATTAGCAACAATTAAAAAAAATTAGACTCTTGATTAAAAAATTGGACACGATGACCAAGGTGAGCCCAGCTCAGGGAAAATGAGTGTTGGGGTGGTAAAGCTGGTGCTAAAAAGGGTCTATTAAAAACTGTCTTTGAGGAAAAAACAGTATTATGTGCTTTAAAAGTGAGGAAAGGATGGGCTGAGATGGATGTTGAGGGAGAATGAATGCTTCATCTTTAGGGCAAAGACAAAATCACCTGTTTTTTTAAAGTAAAAGATTATGGTGTGATCCCATTAAAAGGCAGATTCTGTTTAAGCATAGTTACATCCCCAGAATAAGGCTTAAGAATGGGTTCTTACTGATAGCCACGAGCTACACTATCAAAGGCTTTAAAAACCATCCATGGCTATTTAAATTCAATCCCCCTTATCTAGGCAACCAATCTAAAAGAACATAGGACAGGCATGATGATCTTACAGTTGTGCAAGCTAGCATGCTCCTCTGAACTATCTGCAAATGACAGAGTGAAGCTACTGAAGGTCCACTCCCTCAACAGGAAATTGACACGATCGAGTATTCTAATTATATGTTGCTGTTGCAATATTATCAAGGAACAAGTAAGGCTTTGTCTTAATTCGGTTTAGCTTAATTCAATTCCAAAGTCTTAACCAGACTCACTGCGCCTAATCACCTCCTTTAAAATAGGTCATGAGGGAAGAGAGAACATCTCTAATTATGATCTGTCCTACTAGCAATATTTGTTGTGTCACAGATGCAGGAAAAAGTAGTCTGCTGTATCCAGCTGGTCAATATCCAAGCATTTTTCTAGTGCTGAGGCAAAACTTGTGGGATCTCCAAAAAGAAGAGATACAGTTTCACGTCCTCTAAGTAAAAGATACTGTATTAATATCTACTCATGTCTAGCCAAGGGGCTTCATGTTGTTTGTATGATGAACAACAGCACAGGATGGGAACACTAAAACTTTCCATGACCAAAGATCAATTTGATATCTCCTAGCTATGACTTGAAAGAATAGGTATCAGTTCCAGGCATGTTGGCAATTTCCTTTAGTTGCTGAAATAGCAACCGTGACCATTCGGATAAAAAATTCATGTGAAATACATGAACATGTCAAATGGTCAACTGATTCTAATCCAAAATAAATAAGAGGTCATGCTTGCATGATGTTAACAATCACAAGTTCAATTTAATAAAAAGGAAAAGTGGAGCCCAGGCCCGCAGGATGTCAGTGGTGTCTGAGTGCACCTGGAACTGGCAAAAAAGGGAGGTTTCAGATTGGACAGTAATTGGCTATTATTCCAGCACTACATCAAAAGACTGTTTCTTAAACTGGTCATCACACTTTATTAAGTATTGAAAACATGTAACAGTAAATAAACCACAGCCACACAGTAAGCTCTCAAAATAGACTAGAGTTAGAGATAGGGGTAAAAACTTCATCACAAACTGTAAAGAAGCTCAGAGTTAAAGCTGTTAATTCTCAACTGTCTTTTTATTGCAGTACATATTACATGAAATAAAGTATTTTGAGAATTCCAGAATGATATTTTTAAAACAAGGACCTAAAAAGTGCTTTTATAAGCACTAAGTTTCACTAATACATCTCTGAGGTAGGGTAAGCAAGCTCATTTTATAGATGGATTATTTAAAACAGGGATGTCCTGGGACCTCTACAATGCAGACTCAGCACTAAATTTCCCTGCTTCTCTGACTTTGTCTCCAGTTATTTTCATTCATCATTTTGAAATAAGGTGCTGGGTGTTCACCATAAAAATGGGATATCTCAGTAGCTCAGGCAGAGATTTTGAAGCCAGCTTTCCAAATTTGTGTATGAAACATAATATATAACTTAGGGAAAGGTTCAATGCCACTCGGAATCTGTAAAGAATGAAATATGACATAGTGACAATTTATGTATGCTGCAGCATGAGTTCTCTCACCACAAAAATCAGCGTTCCCACTTAGTTAAATTTCCAAGGAGTAATATTTTTACACGTGTTTACTGCCTTTCATCTGGATGAATCCTAAAGTCCTGCTTTACAAATACAGTCCCACTGAAATGCAGCTTCTTCTAAGATGTATGGTGCCATCCAGCCAGCACACAATGTGCTGCAGAACAGTGGTGTAGAGAGGGCATTCTGTCCAAGGATATTGAAGAAAATTGCTACCCTTATGAACGGTTCCACAGAATCTTGTTCCCCCACAGAGCAGACAGACCTTTTGTTTATTGAGTTTGAACTGCAAAGCAAATTGGACAGAACTTCATCTATCAACCATCAAAAAATAAGGGTCTGAACTGACTGCCCTGACATTGTCACCTGTGGTTCTAGGTTGCCTATATTTTCCAGATGTAAGACTTAGACCAAAACAGGAAAACAGCATGAGGTATGCTAGGCAGGTTTACATTCTGTTAAGAGATTGCAGTATTATAACCTAATGACTCACAGCTCTGTCATATTATAAACCTTTGTGATTATGTATTTTCTAGGGAGCGCAGGATTTTAGAAAAAAGGAAAAAATAATATAACTAAAATAGAGTTTATAGCTACAATGACTCAAGATAATACAATGTAATCTGAGGGTTGTTTAGAAGGTGACTAAGTAAAGCTTGTGCATAAAACTCCCAATGCATTATCTGCTGTACTACCTTTGACAGAAGAATGGATATAATTTTTGGACACACAAATTATGAAACACTTCAGAAAGTCAGAGCAGTCTATATTTTGCCACAACGGCTTTTGGAATGCTGTAGAAGAAACAAATTTATCCCTTGGGGATTCCTACTGTTTATAGTTTATCCAGTCTGGCAGATATCCAAAGCAGTATTTATTGGACAAAAGAAGAGTTGTTATGGTTTGGGACTCATGATGGTATGGAAGGGGAATTGACATATTCTCAAGTACCTCCCCCATGAAATCCTCCTATGCCACCAGAAAATCTGCACTATTGCATAAAAAAATAAATAGTTGATACTTGATAGTTGAGAACATACTTATTCATTTTATATACGCAAAAAATGTTTATGCACATTTCCATGGGCATACTCACTGCACTCAGCTTTGAGAAAATGTTCTCCCTCTGCACCATCTACAGGATTCTTAGTTAGTCATTTAATTTAGCTAGAATTTGGTTTCTTTCTTTTGGCTCTTCAAATATTCAGTTAGTGGGGGACAGTTATATGGCATCTGTGTAGGAGGGATACATATCAAATACACAAACAGCATTCAAAGAAGAGGATTATAAGTGATGGATAGAAACCCATTTTTCTTCTAGTGCTTTGCCTTTTGACAGGTTTGTACCTGCATGTGCTTGTTTGAATTATCACAGCTTTATTATCAACATCTCAGTCTTTTAGGTGGTGAATGCACTTAATGATTTGGAAAATGATTTCAGTGTTGCTCAACAGCTGTATATGGGAATGTGTGTGATGCTGTTATCTCCTCTCGATTATCACTGCCATGAAAAAGGATGAAATAAAGCACAGCTAGCAAAGTGAAAAAAAAAGTCAAATTAGCTATCATTTACAGTAAACTTATATAAATTATGAAAGAAAGGCAGACCAGAAGTATAGATGTATATTGTCTTTATGAAACTGCTGGACTGAAAACTCAGTCCTAGTAGGAAAAGTGGTTGTTTAAAAATGGCCCCTTTTCTCATAGCAGATCTGCTTCCTGTATTTATTTTGAGTCATATCTCCCTTGCTTTAGTGATATTGGTAAAAAAGTGGTAGATTTTTTTTTTTACTTATGTTAGCCCTACAGAACCCACACAGCTCCAGGAGAGGGAATTTGATTTTTTTTTTCTAATTTGCACACAGTAAACAGAATGATTATTTTAATTTGATACACTCAGCCCTCTCCAAAAGATGTGTTTCTTGAGATGGAAGAAGGGGTAGAAAGGAACACTTCAGCTGTCTGTCTGACTTCCTGTCAGGTTGATTGTTTTCATGTCATTGGGGTTATACTATAATATTAGTTAATTGTTAGAATGCCTAGAGCTTCAGGCATCTTTATATATCATTTTTTAATTTCTTTGTAAATAATAATAGTAAAAATTACTTGTTGTATAGGCCCCTTGTATTATCCCATAATATTGAAATGTTCTGTTATTCCTGTGCAAACTCCACTGAAGGGCAAGAGCACTGAACATGTGTACCTGAGGGCAGGATATGAAGCAATCGGAGCTGCCCAGCTGCAACTGAGGGCAGAATTTGGCCTGCTCAGTCCTGTTCTTGGTGGTGGTGGCGATGATGATTTTTTTATTACTTTTTCAGTTGCCATGGAGTTTAGCGGAAACTGAGATGCTGAGCATTTGTCAAGAAAAATGTACAATTTCTGTGAAAAACATGAAATTCAAACTCTCGGCCACTCTTTTTTATTTGTTACATGTGCACTGAACAAAAGCTTGAGAGAGGCTAAAATGATTGAGCAATAGAGTTCTCTGAGGTGTGGGAGATAGCCTTACCAGGAGGCAGCAGGCTTACTCTTGAGCTGTTTCAGGCTGAGCCTGCTTACTGGATCTCTGAGAAAAGCAGCAGCGAGAAGGGGAAAGAAAACACAAAAGTTAAAGAGAAAGAAGACACAGCACTGTTCATTCAGTGGAGCTGTAGGTCCCCCTCTCTCCTAAATTCTTGTTTGCTCTCCTCGCTTACTTTGAGGGCATGCTCCTCATGAAACCTATCTGAGAGGGACTAAACATCCAGAAGTGTGTGAGAGAGACAAAAGAGCAAAACTCGTTAAAGGGATGTTCTGCATTGATCCTTCTTCCCAGCCTTCCAGAGAATATCCCAGATGTATGAATAAGGCAGAAAGGGTCATAATTTGCCTAAAATTCCTTCTTCCTATTTCTGAATGGCTTTGTCCATCTCAGGGCATGTGGGCTTTGACTACCCTGTGTTTGCCCTAGAGCAGTGTCTCATGTGGATTAACCTGAAAGACTTTAAAGCAAGTGTCATTGTATAGGGGGAGCAAAATGCTGAGGCAAACAAAACAGATTCTAAATTAGGAGATTTCGGTCAAATTCATTCTCCTGGATATAATGCCTCACATTTCCTATGTTTGTGATGTTACATTTTGTGCTCCATGCAGTAGTCCAGTTGCTCATAAAAGCATGTGCTTATTATCTATAAACCTCTTTTGTATATTAGAAAAAGTGAGAGATCTGACTGCAAAATGTTCTAAAGAAATACAGGTAACATTGAAATAGTTGCTTGGCACAAATACAGAGCAACAAGCAAAGGATGTGGTAGAAGCATTTATGTCTGAGTGTTCTATACTGTGCAGTGCTGAATAATCCAACTATCCATTTCTGTGTAGAAGAAAACCTAAAAATCTCCTTTTCTGTAATAGAAATTTCAGAACACTTAAGTTGATTTTATTGAAATGTATTGTTACAAAATAAGTTGTACACAAGTTACCCTGTGATACTTAAAAGTGCTCAAAGTAAAGCTCCGGAATGATAAAAATTGAGTGGAAAGTCTTTTATTCTTCTTTCAGGTATGTACTGAAAAAATGTTATCACTTTAGAAAGCTAGTAGATTGATGCTTGGCATTAAAATAGGTGTGTGTGTTTAAAATGTCAAGTAGCTCTGTTGCCACTTTGCACCATTGTAGAAAACATAATTTTTCTCCCCTAAAGAAAACAACTTTAATGAAGAGGCAGAAGCCAGAAAAACAACAGCTTAACTTTCAGTTCTGTTTTTTGCAGAGATGGCAGTTATAAAAACTATTACTGAGGAAAAAAATGGGGAGAATATTTTTTTTCATGGGGAAAAAATATTTTTTGCTTCGAATAACTTGGTTGGCTTTTCTGTAAAATATGAGGAAATTATAGTGACTTTCTTCTAAGTTAAGGATGAGACTTTGATCAGTTTAAGAGCTTATGAAGTGCACAGAAATATTATCAGCAGTTATCAAAAGAGGTACTTGAACTCATGATATTTTGTCTTCCAGGCCCAGTGCATCTTGCCCTAAAGTAAATGATGGGTTGTGGCATAGGCTAATCTTTTTCTCCTTCCCAATTTTCACTAGATGGTGAATAGTAGCAGCTGCCTGGCATACCTCTCCATCAAACCAAAACCAAAGTCCAATAATTTTTATCTTATTGAAATTTGCAGCTGGTTCTTGGTGCTCACTAGTAGATCTCAGCAGGGGCAGTCCAATGATATAAATGTCATGTGAATACTTCCCATAGTTTTTTGCCTTTGTTTTTTCCTCTATCTCTGCACAAAGAATTGTTCTAAGCAAGATGAAATGTTAAAAAATGGGTTATGGGGTGGGGATGGTAACATCTTGGAAATCCTTTAATGAAATGACCCCATATTTGTAAACAAACTTTACCAGGGGTCCTTAACTAGCATATCTTTTTTTCAAGCCAGTCTGTCTGCTTGTGGATTTTAGAGAACTTTGAAAACTTTGCTTTAATACTGTTGCAACCTAAAATATAGTTCAGCTATTTGCCATTCCATTATGCTTGCATGTATTCCTTTGGATGGAGTGTTGATACTAATTCTGTTACCAACCTTTTAGTCATAGATTTGGATGGTTTTATTTTAGTAACTTGGGTCATGGACATAAAATGGTCAAATCATAATGTTGTCTATACTTTTTTTCCAATAAGACCAAATGAAAGCTAACAATTTAAAACTTCTTTCCCCCTTTTCACATACTAATACACAATCTTTAAACAAATCACTAGTTTTATTATGAACTTATATAAGATTCAAGCAATTAAAAGACATTTTCAAACATTGGTTGACTAACATTAGAATTTGCTTTCAATGGGAGCTGTGGATGCACAGCACCTCTGAATAGTTGCCTATTTCTTTAGGGGCTTGATTTTCAGACCTGATGTACCTAAACTTATAACCTTAGCCTGTAAACTTTTGCTAGCACATAAAAAGAATTACATCTCTTAATTTTGGTCTCAACATTATCAGATAGTACCCTTGCAATGTAATGGTCAAGGATAGCTTTCAGAAACATCTAATCGTGTATTCTCTAAAAGTTAAAAAACTGCTCAAAGCACAGTGAGATAGCAGCATCCTTTGCAAGATATATTTTGTCTACTTCATTAAATATCTAAAAGTTCTCAGGATATCTGTGTCATTCATGTGATAAATTACATCCTTCAGAAATGGTAATAAAAGTCTGTTCTTCAAGCTTTTGTAAATGACATCTGCAACACAGTTCATAAGAAAACCCCCTAAGTGATCCAATGTGAATGTAATGGATAACCACACAAAGGAATTATACATGTCAAAATATGTTGAAATTTTACTGTTTAGACTTTAGCACTCACAATATTAAATCTTTCCAAGTTTTGGAAAATATTTAAAAGTTTTTTTTGTTTTGTTTTCTCTATTGGTTTTTAATGCTCCTGTGCAGGTTTGCCAGTCTCTTAATAATGAAGTTGTTTTCTGTGACATAACAAGTAGAACTATATGGACACTGAAAAGAAAAATGTTTCCACAAGTATTTGTTCAAATTCAATAGTGAATTAACTTCAGCCGTACTTCCATTCACTTTCCTTGAATGCTTGAGCAACTGAGTTTTCTGACTATGCTGGAAGAAGTTCAGGAGACACTGGAATGTGGTTTAATTGGGCTGCAATATTATTCCTAAATGTCTGGGAGTGCCAAGCACATAAAAGTGTACAGTATAGGTAATTCCATAATCATTTCAATATATACCTGGGTGGGGCTTCCACCAGCCCCCTCTTATCTATTCGGGTCCTCAGCCAAGTCGCTGCTTGGGACCTCCCCCCCTCGAATGAGGGTTAATGGCAGCTAAAAAGGAGGGGGCTGGCTCCCTGCTGTACCAGTCATAGGAGCCTCAACCCCCTTTCCATGTCTTAAATACTTTATCACCACCTTTAAATACCATCTTTAAATCCTTTATCAATCAATTTTGTCTGCTCACTGTATCCCTTCCCTATGTTGTACCTGCACCGGATATCTGCCACAAGGAGGCACCGGCAATTCGTGTAGCTGCCTACCTCCCATACCTAGCCAGGTTCCAAGACATCTCCTAATGCCCCCTTTAATATTGGCCAAACATATACCATCTCTAAAGTCTGGTAGGTGGACCCCAATCTCCCTTAATAAATTCAGTGTCCCGTCTGTTGTGTCTGGATGCAGAATTATCAACCTCCCCATGACACCTGGAATTTGACCACCTTCCTATTCACATATCTCCTAGCCTTGTCAGCTTTCCACACCTTGTGTAGCAGCATCTTCCACCACACAATATTTTACTCCTGGGAAAAGTTCCAGGATCCACCACAAGTCTTTCTTAGCTCTGATCCTTAAGTCTTCCCCATTACACATACCCAAATCATTTTCCCCACAGTGAATCAGTTATATCTGGTGCCTGCACATGGGCCGTGACAGTTTACAAGCAGGGCACCAACTTGTCCCGAAACATTCCTCTCCTCTCATGCTGTCTCAGGACTGCCTCACCACTGAGGCCCAGCTGTGAACCTCCAGGCAACCTGGAAGCCCAGCTGTGCACCTAGTAAATGAAAGTGTGCCTGTAGCTTCACACCAATGCCTTCCTGGCCCATCTGCCAGCATCTGGAAGGAAAACAAAACAGAAAATTTACATTTATTCCCTATCTAGGGTCTCTTGTACGTTTTGTGTGCTTCAGAATGCCGGTGCCCTGTTGCCTGAATTGACCTAGATCCAGCTGGGTTGCTGCTGTTGCCACCCTGATCCTGAATGCGTGATAACAAAATTCATGTTCTGGGAGCCCCAATCTCACCAGTCCCCATCTTAAAACTGTAATAAACTGTTATGTTCTGAGGGGCCTCCCAACACCATGAATAAAGAAGGGCCCATTCCTCCCTGGTCTTATCACCATGTATATACTCAGCGTCCACAGGGAAGATTCCCAGGATCACCACCCTCCTGTAGAAAAATGGATTCACCCTGGCCTCTTTGATCCATCTTTGACCACCTCGTCCCTCCCAGTGTATATCCCCCAGTGTGGGGATTCAGGTACTAACTCGCAGATACTAAAATCTCCAAAAAATACCATCAGAAATGCTGCCTGAACAAGGCCACCTCCTATCCACAATGACATATGGATTCCAAGATCCACACCAGATCCCTAAGCATATTAACAATTATGGGATGATGTGTATTCTTCTTGGGGCTGGTGCTTTGAGACCACGCCGCTAGAAACCTTCGAAATAAAATAACTACTGCAAGGAGCTCGGTAACTATTCAGCCTACTGACAAATGTAAGGGCTGATAGGTGAGTGGAGATGGTTGAAGACACCAGTCATTCAGTTGCTGACAACACCATGTACTGCAGCATACATTCCTCTGTAATAGGCCATGTCGGTGACAGTCCTTCCACATCCTGAAGTAGCACAAAATCATTAAAACTTCTCTCATAACTCCACAATGTTTGCAGAGCCATCACATCTTTGCTATACTGGCAACCATCACATATTAAGGTTCCATAGTGCTAGAGACATTCCTTCAGAGTCCTTGCTGCCTCCTGGTGCCAAATCCTGAAATTTGTCCTTCTGAAAAGAGGCAATGCATCTCCAATGACATTATCAACCCTGGGCATGTGTTTGGAAGAGAAACAGATCTAAAGCTTAAACATTGTAATACAAATACCCTTATCAACCTCATAACTCTGTAGAATGTTGGTTGATAACATGTATCACTACCATGTTGTCACACCAGAAACACACCCTTTTATTAACAAACTCTGTTCTTCAAATGGCCACTGGGGAAAAATGGGGGAAAAATCCAGAATTTTATATCCTGCACTATTCCTTTTTGTGGCCAGGGGGAGGGCCATTTCTGGGAGCAACCTCTGCCTTCATAAAATACCCCAAAACCTATGCCTCCAAAAGCATCTGAGTGTATCTTTAATTCAGCTTTCAGTGTCCATTCCTCCCTCCATAATGACACTCCATTATAATGGCTCAAACTCTTCCCACATCCCCGAAACCTCCTCCATCTCTCTAATAAATCACAAAATGGTGAGGTCTTCCCATGCCTATGCCAGAACATAGGGCTGGGTCTGTTCCACGATTAACTGAACTACCTGTGGGTATGACAATTGATGAATTAGCAATATTCAGCCAGAGCCTTCTTAGGAACCAAGCTTCGGGGAGAAACCCACAAGGTCTGCATAGGTAAATGACTGAATGGGCCTGCTGTCTTATTCTCATTTATTTCTTGTATGATCTTTTTCTTTACAATATGGCTCATTCCTTTTAAGGACCACATTTTTAAACATCACATGACTTCTTTTCCCCATAAAGGGTATAATAAAGCCCTCAGTAAACCTATCCCAAAAATGTGTCCCATCTATCTTGGAAAGAGGGCTTTTTCTGCAGCAGCAGCATCAACCTATATAGTTCCCACTGTCTTCCAGTGACCTTGAGAGAGTGAGGGGATGGTTCAGTGTCCCCACGCAGATCTGGTCTGTTGCTTCAGCAGAAAGTTAAAGTTTCTCTAGCCCTTTAGGGAGCACATACCTTTTCCAACAAGCCAGACAATGGCCCACACTGCTTAATGTGAGGTGAGGTTATTTTATGCACATAAATAATCACTTTATTTACATCAGTATATGTGATGTGGGTGGCATGTTCTGGCTTTAACCTGGTTTCATTTGGAATGCTTGAATTAGATTATTCAAAGCAAAACTCAGGCTCAAAAATCTGTTCTCATTTACACCAAAACTGCTGTGCTTCTTACAGCTCTTGGTCAGTAGATACAGTTCCATATTTTGCAACTTTACAAAAATTCCTCTTAGGGGAAACAAGTTGTTAGAGAATTTCCTGCTGGAGATGTTATTGTTTATATTATTCTAATCACTAGTGTGTCCAACTGTGACCTATTGTGATAGTCACGCTACATACACAAAATAAGAGACAATCCCTGCCCAGAAGAGCATACAGGTTAAACAGACAAGATGGATAGAACATGACTTGCCCAGAATCTCATAGCAGGCAAGTGATTGAGTTGGGAGTAGAACCCAATTTCTGAGTCCCAGTCCAGTGCCTGATCAACATGTCCACAAATGCATGTTATGTGCACCAAGGATATTTTAGTCTGGGAAACAAAGAGACAATGATATAAACAACTTTATTAAGGCCCAAGGGCCAGGTTCTCTGCTGGTGTAATTTGTATAGCTTTATGCCTTAGAATGTGGAACTTCTATTCATGTGAGAGCTCACCCTCACATGAATGAGATAACATGCGCTGATAAGGTCTCAAGTGGAGTCCAATTCTCAATGCTACATTTCAGGAAAGAGATGGACAAATTGGAGAAAAACCAGAGGACAGCAACAAAAATGACTAAAGGTCCAGAAAACATGACCTATGAGGAAAGATTGAAAAAATTGGGTTTGTTTAGTCTGGAGAAAAGAAGACTGGGGTGGGGAACATAATAGTTTTCATGTTCATAAAAAGTTGTTATGTGGAGGAGAATTGTTCTCATTAACCTTTGAGCCTGTGACATGAAGTAATGGGCTTAAATTGCAGTAAGGAGATTTAGGTTGGCCATTCGGAAAAACTTCCTAAGTGTAAGGGTAGTTAAGCACTGAAACAAATTGCCCAGGAAAGTTGTGGAATATCCTACACTAGAGGTTTTTAAGGATCGGCTAGAGAAACACCTGTCAGGGATCGTCTAGTTATTATATAGTGCTGCCTTGAGCACAGGGGATTGGACTACATGACTTGTTGAGCTCCTTTCCAGTTTATACTTCTGTGATTCTATGAGCACCCCATTAAAGTGAATGCTCACCTACGTGAGTGAGGGTTCTACAGTCTAGACCTAAACTTGGTAAGAAGCTTTTTTGCCTTTCTAAATCTAAACAGCTATCTCCTCCTCAATGTAAGTAATATTTTCAAGGAACCACCCATATGTGAGGTGGATCCAAAATAGTTAGAAATGTAGGAATTAGCCATAGATATGAAGTAATGCTTCCTTATAACCTCTACAGAATAGACTTCCCAGTAATGGCATATAAAAATATGAAAATAATATACACCTCTTGTTCAGTTGACAAAAAATATGAAATCTAGAGTAAAAGCTGGAATTTAAAAATTAACCCAGATGTATAATATTATAGTGATTATGCAGAATAAGTTATTTCATGTACTGTATACTCTGCAACACCCAGATCAGCTTGGGTTAAAGATGGCAGTTTAGCCTTCATAGACAAACGAAGGTGTCCAGGAAGGATTTTAATTGACTATAGGAAATTGGAAGCTGGTTCCAAATTGAATTTCTGAAAGTGGAAAGTTTTCTGTATATGTGAAGGTTCCAATAAAATGATGACATTAGGAGGAATGATGGGAAAAGATGTTGCAGAGAAAAAAAAATTACAGCTTTCAACGGCAGGAGGCAAAAAAAATCAGAATAAGTTATATGCTGGCCAAGGATTTTAAGAAGAACGAGAGGCTTTTTCAAGCAGATTGAAGGATGCTGAAATACTAGACAAAATAGATTAATAAATTAGATGGATTAAAATAATGGTGATGACACAAAAATGGCTGAGGTGCTGAACTTTTCTTTGTAAATACATTTGAACAATTAAGCAACAAGGAAGACATTGTAAATTGATGCTTGATAAAGTAGGTAAGGGAACACATGCAAAATTTGAACATGTACAAACTGGCCAACCCAGATAATATTCACCTAAAATAGTTCCTTTGAAATCAGGATTTGCTGGATCAAGGAATTGTTTATGATTAAGGCACTGAGTGGGGCTCAGGAGATCTGTGGCTGAAATCTTAACTCTGCTCCAGAATTCCTACATTATCTTGAACCAATCAGTTAATTCACTGTATCCCCTATTTGAATACTTGGGAAAATAATTTCAGTAGGTTAACCCTGGTTCTTGAGTTATTTGAATCAATAAATAATAATTCCTTATTCACTTTCTCCACATAGTTCATGATTTTATAGAACTCGCTCATATCCCTCCTTAGACATCTCTTTTCCACACTGAAAAGTTCCAATCTTTTTAATCTCTCCTCATATGGAAGCTGTTCCATACCCTTAATCATTTTTGTTGATCTTCTCTGTATCTGTTCTAATTCTTATATATATATGTGTGTGTGTGTGTGTATATAAATGTGATGACCAGAACTGCATGAAAGTATTCAAGGGGTGGGTGTACCATGGATTTATACAGTGGCATTATAATCTCTACTAGTTTATTATCTATCCCTTTCCTAATGGTTCCTAACATTCTGTGAGCTTTTTTGACTGCCACTGCATATTGAGTGTATATTTTCAGAAAACTATCCACAATGACTCCAAGATCCTTTTATTGAATGGTAACGGCTAATTTAGACCCCATCATTTTATATGTATAGTTGGGATTATGTTTTCCCATATGCATTACTTTGCATTTATTAGCATTGAATTTCATCTGCTATTTTGTTGCACAGTCACCCAGTTTTGTGAGATCCCTTTGAGGATTTGATAAAAAAAATGTAGAAGAATTTTCTATAAGTACCATTTTTTTGAAAATGTTTCTTAATTTGCAAACAATTTCAGTGATTGCCTTGAGATTTGGTGGAAAAATATCTCCTTTTACAGTCATCAACATGATCTGTTTTCAATTTGAAGTCAGTCTTGGCAAGGAAGAGAGATACAGACTTATTGGGGTATTTTTATTTTTATTTTTTTGTTCTTGTTTTTATTTTTAGTAAAAGTGTACCTCTCCAAGAGTCACTTATCAACCTATTTTAAATTCATTGGAACCAACCAATCTTCACTTCACTGTTCATAATTCAAAGAGTTAGAGATTGGTAAAACAATCTTTGATACTTTGCATTAACAATAAAAATAAATGAGTCCAGCCATGTACATTTTATCTTTCACTTTTATTCTCTTTTTGTTTGTTGTTTGGTTTTGTTTTTGTTTTTGCTATGGAGTAGCAAAAGAAAGAAAACTTTATGTACTCTGGGAAACATTTCTATTTATAGGGTGCCATAAAATAGGAACCTTAGTCTAGTTCATTTCTAACTTGACAAATTCTTTTTCAGGCCCACATGTATCCTATCTAAACTAAAGTCAGCATTTAAATATTAGTACATTTTAGAAGCTAGGAGAGAGGGGAAATTGGGCATTTAATAGAGACTCAGTTGCAGTCTTAACTATGGAGTGTCTACTGCCATTTTGTTACATAGAAAATATGTCTTGCCAGTAATCAGATCAGTTTAGATGCACTTTACATGGAGAAAGTATGTGTATGAGAGACAGAACTGCTTTAAGGAAATCTGAAAAAGGAAACATGCTTTTTGTTGTAGTTATTATTAAGAATAAAATTTCTCTAAATTTCTCATGTTAACAGAAAATATTATATTTTACCACAGAAGATTCAATATTCATTCTAAGATTCAAGATTACAATCAAATCAAAATGAATATTTTATTCCCTTCACAGAAAGGACGTAGCCATCCAAAGTGATGTATAGGCTAGACTTCCAAAGCTTGCTTTATATTTGCAGTTCACCCTAACTGAACTGATAACATACAATATGGCTGCCAAGTTAGAAGTTTTGCTTGTTTCATTCATTTAACATAGTGAAATGTTTCCTAATCCTTGGGGCCAGATACATAACTCTTATAAATCGGTAGAGTTCCATTCACTTTGGAAGAGGTTCATTGATTTACATCAACAGAGAACTGGGCCCCAAAACTTTTGTTTTTAGTATTATGAACTAGTGTGCTGTCTTACTGTTTGCATTTCTTCGTGCAACATCTTAATACCATTTGGTTTGTTCTGGTTTGTTAGTCCCTATGCTACACTCCAGACCTAGTTATGCATTTTCTACTTACACTTACTGAGCTAATAATAATTTTCTGTTGGCAGCTGTCCCATTTACAGTATTAGTAAGAACTTATTTTGGTGATATGTCTGGGAACAGACAGTCATATTTGTGGTCTTTGCTTCCAATTAAATTGCAATTTAAAGTATTGGATTGGTCATAAACTGGCCAATTTTGATTTTTCTAAATGCATACTTAAGAATTTCACAAACCTATAAACTACAAATGGTGCTATGCATGGGACATATAGTCACCCCCCCGCCCCCCCACACACACACCTCTCCTATAAACATTTTATTTTAATGTTTATGGTTCTCTGCTGAGAAAGATGTTACCTGAATTAGTCTAACATTTTTTACAAAGTATGCAAAAAGACCTATTCACTGTTAAAAGTGAGTGTGGCATGGGTGAGTACTATGGATATGATAAACCCACCCATCAGAGCAGTGACTTGATAGTACAGACATAACCTTCCAGTAGTAATGTTTGATCCTTCATGATGGTATTTTGGTCAATAAAGAAGTATTTGCTCTATAAAACTATTTCTCATTAGAGAGACAGTATGTACTTGTGGACAGAGATAGGCGTGAAAGCCAGGCTTTGCAAAGCCTAATTCTGGTTTTGTCACTAATTTGTTCAGTTGCCCTGAGCAAGTAACTTGGGCCTTACTGAAGACCATTGAAGTTAATGGAAGGATTCTCATCACAGTTAGTCAGAAATTATATTTTTTTTAATTCAAAATGTGGTTTCTGAAAAATCAAAAAAAAATTGTGAAAACCTCAGTTTTGCTGGTTTTTTTTTTTCCTGTGGGAAATACAAAGCAAAATATTTTGTTCAGCTTGGGTGATCCTGAATCTACACATTTTGGTTTGTCATACTGAATCAAAACACTGCATTTAGGGTCAGTTTGACATTAATTTGTGTCCACCTCAGCTGCCATGGTGCCTCATGGTGGAATTGTAATTTGAGTCCCTCATGCCACCATTCTCCTCTGGAGGTGGGACTCCCTATCTGAACTACATCTTCAATCATTTATCTCAGTCTCCCACCTTGCTGAACTGCTCTGTTGAGCATGGAAGTTCCAAGACCATAGAGCATGAAGGGACATATAGCCAAACTCGTAGAGAAAGGGGGTATAAGAAACCCAACTACAGTTCCCATGTGGCACGGTGACAGCTCTGTCAGATGCAGTTCATTGTCAGACTGAATTGAAAGAAAACATTTCAATATTTCCAGATTATAAATTTTCAGAACTTTTTGTTCTTCAAAGAATTTTGATATTTTAACTTTTCATCCTGATTTGGGATGAAAATACATTTAGAAATATCAGAAATGCCTGTGAGATTGATATGTCTGGTCTTCATCCAGCTCTGATTCTCACTGAGTTAAATGGGCTTTTGGTACTGTCCTACATTTCTTTATCTCATTGTTCCAATCTCTAAAGTATTTTCTTGGCTGTTTTAATCCTCACAAAACCCCCAACATTTATATGGTCCCCTGAAGATGTACAACACTACAGTATATAGTAATCCTCTGTTAAAAGAGAGTCTTATAAAAGACTGAAACAATTAAGAAGTCCCACTTTTCAAGGGATGGTGATTCATTTCACTTTTAGTTGAATTAGACCAGCAATATTTATTGAGTTTGAAAAGACATGTTACTGTTTCTTATGTTACTGTATAAATGCTGTGTGTACTATTAGGGGTCAGATAGATTAGTGCGGTATGTGAAGGTGACACCTAATTGGCAGAGAGCAATCAAGGTATAAGTCAGTATGTTTCAACATTTCCTCCTAAAATTAAAGTATTTGAAATCAGAAGTCAGAAAACAAAGTTTAATGCTTTTGAGCTCAAATGCTGAAAAGAATGTACTTGAATGGGACAGCAAGGGAGAATAAATGTAAGATGGATGATTGTATTTATTATTCCTTATAATAAGCTCCATTTATAGTATACACCAAAGAAAAAGTTTTACAAATGAATTAGATGCCCGATCAGACCATTAGTTGATCATGTCCTCTCCCTTTCTCCTGGCTGTGCCCCCTACCTGGGATGAAATCCTGGTCCCATTGAAGTCAATGACAAAACTCCCATATGGCCAGAATTTCACCCATGCTATTTTCAGACAGAGCAGCACACCATATGTTATAACTTACCTGGCCAATTCAAAAAGAACTTTAAAAAAGTGTGTACAATATGTTGAGTTGGGGGGGGAGGGAAAAGCCTTCTTAATGTACCAGATAGTGTTGTAGACATTTTTTTAAAATAAGCCAAAATACGTCACTATTTTAATAGCCTTTTTTTCCCCTGGTACTATAGCACATGTAACAATGAAACAACACAAACATCTGTTTTCAGCCAACTTTAAGATTTATTGTACCTTCAGATAAAGATTTACCTTGTCTTCAACTCAATCAATATTTAACTCTCAGGTCAATAAGTCCTGATTGAATCTCAACAGAAGTCAATAGCTACCTATTATGTCACCTGATGGACAAAGATATTGGCAGTGTTGGGTCTAAGAAACAAAATAGCATTTTTAAACACTTATCACAAGTTTCTTGATGGGATTTCATTACATGTTCCATATATAAGATGCAGCATCTTTTTTGTTTTGGAAAACAATAAACGTGTTCACTTAGTGAAGGTTTCTAAATCTAGCACAAGTAGCTACAGGGACCAAGAATTTGTATCTATTGAAGCAAACTATATGTCAAAGCACTGTAATATAAACAGATCAGTCAATCAAATTGAGTTGAAATGGAGTGAAGGTGAAAATGAAGTGGAAGTCATTCTCCAGAAAGTTGTTTCTCAGCCCTGGTCTACACTGACCTGGCGAATCAGCGGCAGTTGACGAGATACGCAAGCTACGCAGTGTCTTCACTGCACTGCGCCAATGGGAATGCAGCGCTACGTCACTTGAAGGGGTGGTTTACCAGCATCGACTTCTGGTCTTCACTGACCGCTCAATCGATCCAGATAGGTCGATCTGACGGCAGCGACTTTGCCGCTGTCAGTATAGACATGCCCTTACAGTTTTCACATCTGTTATGCAGTCTGACCCCATATGAATGCTCCATTCTGATGCCTATAATCATCATTTCTTATCTTGGCCCTGTTATTAAGGTGACCTGCTGTCTGGTGATACTGTTATGTTATGTAACAACACAGGCAACCACATTAATTATCTCCAATTGTTTACACACACACTCGCATAATTATTAAAGACAAAAAGGTAAATGTAATTAGCAAAAGAATCCAAATTAGACAGGAAATATATAGTTAAGGCTGCCACTCCATGCTCAGCACCTGCAATTTTGAAGGAAGTAATAAATGGAACAGCAGCAGGGGTTATGGATTGGACAAGTAACATCTTTAATATGACTTTTCCTACTTTTTTTCAGTTTGATTCAGGCCCTAGAGATTGAATTAAGGACCTTTCTGCTGCTGGGTAGATGGCAGTGAGTTTTTGTTGAGATGATTATGTGCTCCTGAAAATCAAGAATGCCTCTATTTTCAGAGCTTGTCCTGGTACAACTATCAATTTAATTTTTTTTAAAATGATGTTTCATCCTACTTTTGGTACATACCATGCAGACTCTGGCCATGCAAAGGAATTGCCAGTCACCTGAATAGTATCAATAGCAGGAGGATGGCTTCTTTTCTCTTTTCAGATAGTAGATGGAATGTCCAACCTCACTTTTTAGGAAAGATAGTGGAATAAGGAGTATATGTATGTTAATTTCCTACCTTTTGAGCTCCCAAGAGCCTCTTCCCACTACAACTGGGGAATAACCCCACTCTAGTTTCACATTTGATTCTTCACCTGTACCTTCACATTTGCCATCAAAAGAGAATTCTGTCTTGTGGAAAAGATTCCTTGTGATGAAGAATTTGTATCTGCTCCCATTATCTAAAGGTCTTACAGGCAACCACTGTTTTTGTTTTCCCCCCTTCATCTCAAGTTGCACAGAGTTGTTTCTTCTCACCAAGTGCCATGGGAATATAGACACCTACAGGAAAAAATCATTCATCTGAAGAAGGAATCTGTAATACATGATGATTTTCCTTATCTTTAACGTGCTCCCTCCCCCCATCACCTGCACAGTCATTCACTCTATATCAGCCTGCCTGCTTTGTGAAGAATCTGTTATGAAAGAGCTTGGAGACTACTTTGAAGCAGAGATAGATATGTGTCCACCCCTATCTCAGACATCTAGGCAGCCATAGAATTAAACCCAGCAGGAGCCCCATATCACTGCAGATGCTGTAGACTGTCCATCGTTGCAAAGAAGACCTTTTCCCATGGTATGAAGCCTTCAACTCCTGTGACTCTCCTAAAACTTGATTGTCCAGGTTCTAGGATCTGAAATTCAACCATTTATCTTACCTCCCAGATCTTTCACCTGAAAGGTCGAAACCCCACTGACTCAGACCTCAACCCCAAGCAAGTGCTGCCAGTAAGTGCTGTCAACAGTGCTGAAGTGATATTTGTTCTGGAGGGAGTAAGGAGCTTATCAGTAGTGAACCCAGGGAAGAAAACTCTGGAAACCTCTTGCATCTTAAACTATAAGATATTGCAGCCAAAAAATCTGCAGAGTGTCTGGAGTGTGCCAGCAATTTGGGAGAGTTCCCCATAACGGAAAAAAATATCGGCCTATAATGAAGTATGCTGAAGATTATAAAGATTCAGTCAGTGAAGTGAATGGTACTTTTATGAGATCTGGGAGTGGCACTCATAGTGAAAGTGGATTCAGGTGTGGTTGTATATGATGTGAGCTGGAGGAAAATTCAATAAGGGCTTTTCTATTGGAATTTCCTTCACGTCTGTAAAGAGCTAGACTACCAAACAGAGGGTCATTACAGTAATGCTCTTTGCAGCTATTATTAGAACTCCTATGCTTTAGCCTTTGTGAAAGAAAGTCCAGGGGAACAACAAACACACTCAGTGGGCTGCCTGAGGCCCTCACTCCATAAACTGGATTGCAAGGAATTGAAGTAAAATACTGAGAAGTGGGGCATATTCAAATGATTCAATGCAAAATTCTAATATGACAATAATCTATTCCTGTGGCAAGGCATATCTTCTGCTGGGTGACTGGAGTCACAGCATATTCTAGATTACAGGAGTGGGCAAGGTCCTTTCCAAAACACAGGGTTTTCCCAACTTCTCAGTCTCTCACTGGTTAGGGTAGAGTTACACAAAGACGATTAAGAAGTAAGACAGTCATACCAAGGCAATGTAAAATAAATACAAAAAGTCCCATGTCATTATTAGCCAGAGACCCCTTTCACCCACTGCACTTTCTGGGTCACAAGTAATAACTGGTGAACCACAGTATGCAAGCCAAACGAGTATCATTATATCAGCCATTTCATAATAGTCACTTTACAGTCCCCGTCAGAGGTTTTAAACCTGCCACTACCGAGAGAGTTGCTGGCAACTGCAGGCAGACAAAGATTATATGTATAGGTTTGAAAAAGCCTTATCCACCCACCCATTGTGAAGAGTGTCACATCATCATGCACACACACACAAAAAGCCAGCACATTGTACGTCACTGCTAGAAGTAGTAATGTATTTGACCATCAGTCTACTCTGAAGGGTGTCCAGACCACAGATAAATTTATGCCAAAGTAAATCCTTAACACTAGAGGAAGAAATTTAGGAGGGCCTAAAAGCAGTTCAAATAGGGGATTTGTCAGAGGGATTGATTAGCTTCATTTTGCTGTCACTAAATCCTTGGAGATTATCGTCCAGTACTTATATCTCAGAACCCTGAACAAGTCCGTAAGGACACAGCATTTTGATTGACACTGAAAAGAAGAAAAATCAATAAAGAGCCCAGTTAGAGAAAGAAAATCACTTTGAAAAGGTTGCTTGGATTATTCTGGAAGAGAGTGGTGGATTTGGGAAGGGTCACAATATTTGGTCTCTGTGCAGTCCCAGAGCTATTAAAGGTGTTTAGGATGCTCTGGAATAATGAGACCTGGAATTCACCTTTTAAGATCTTTAGGCCTAAAGATGTTAATCCTTTTAGATGATTACATGTTAATTGAAGATGCATCAGGATAACTCCTAAAATTACACTTAAGGGCCTCAGTGCATCTGTTAAATGCCTGGGGGTATGGGTAAATAGAAATCTATTTTTACTTCCTCCCCCATGTTAAATTCCTGAGTGTCAGAATAAATGGAGATTTCCCTTAAAGATGCCTTAGTCCAAAAGCCTCTCTTACAATGTTGTGTCAGGAGGCGAGTGTTAATCCCTGTATCTCACAGAAAAAAGCATTAACCAGTGATGTTGCTGCTTACCTTTTCCTGTCTATTGTCTATTAATAGGGCATCATTTTCTGAGAGCCAGGAAACCTCTAAAGAACTGTGGAACAATATTTGCCCATCAGAGACAGCTTGTAGTCTTGGCTCCCAGCTCAGTGCCCGTTCTTCTAGACCATGTCATTATGGGGGTTGGTTCTTAATTGCATTGGAAAGCACTTAAATAATGTCCTAAATCTCACTGAACCTAGAAGTAGCATTCATTTTCTGTATTACATGAAGATTAGCACTAATTAGCACTTAGGTCTATTATATCCCTACAGGTCACTTTGTACTCCTTGCTTCTGAATGCACTGCAACATGATGTTTCTTTTATCTGACCCAGTTCATCCCTCCCCAGTATTTATAAATAGAGTGAAAAGCATGTAAAGAGCCAGCTTTCTGCCCTCCGTTGCATCCAGACAGCCCCACTGAAGTCAGTGGGAGTTGTACCTGATGATAAAATTGGGCCTACTTAGGGCCAGATGCTCAGAGAGGGTGAATCAATGAAGCTTCGTTTTCTTCAGTGTACACAAGCTACGGTTTGGGCCATTCATGTATTGAGTACATAAATATCACTTATTTAAAAGATAAACATCCTATATAACAAGTTTTAGACTTTTGCAGTGTGTTTAAAACTTGGTGTGTTACTAGATGAATCGGTTTGCACTGGAGTGTGTCTGCATTTTGTTTGGTTGCTAAAACTGGTCGATTAGTTCAACACAGGTCAGTGAGCCAAAATCAAAGGGTAATGTTTACAAAAGTGAGCACAGTCACCGTGCTGTGAACCTGCAATCAAGAGATAATAGAGATCCAGGCAAAATCCCCGCAGTATCACAGTGATTGGGAAGCAGCACTCAGACAGCAATTTGTAGAGAATGGGACAGTTACAACAGCTCAGCAGAAAAACAATCTGCAGGTAATACTATCCTGCTGATTCAGGAGTCAGAGAGGCACGAAGAATATTTTTAAAATGTGAGCGTGAACACCAACTGAAGAAAAACTGACAACCCTGGCGTCCATCTTACAGATGCTTTGACTATGGACAATAGAAAGAATGGCAGTTTTTTTGCCCAGCTAATTTGGCCTATTGCTATGGTAGTCCTGTAACTGACAGTTCTTGAGTTTGTAGCCACTGTACACAACATATCAGATTTTCCTTTCTGTTTACTGGCAAGTAGCATGACAAAATCTATTGTATTTTATTTGTGTTGTTTAGCCCTGCATTAAGAAAGTGTTAATATATTGTGATTACATTTGGCATCCACACAAATACCAAAATAAATTATTGCAGTTAGGTATTTCCACTTTATCAGTGAAGGCTTCCTTTGGTCGATAGATATTATTGTTTTGGAAGGCTCATGTATAAGCTTTTTTGATTTTGTAGTTCTGGCTGCTATTCAGAAGCCTTCTTGACAAGACTTTTGTTGTTAATGACAAATCATGACTGATTTTTTTCCCTCAGTTTCCTTATAACATCATTCTAGCTCAACTCACTTGATACAACTTTTAAAAATATTGCATTTTAATTGAGTACTCACTGTTATTGCCTACTTATTTATGAAGTTTTACCAATTTATGTGAAAGATAAGTAAAATATTTCAGCAATAAATCCCTCTAAAGAGAGAACTTCTCCCTTTGACACACAGGTATAGTGTCCATTAATATTGCAGTCTTTAATGTCAGAGAAATTTGACCCCTAAATGAAGGAGCATTATTGGTTCTATTACATTTTCTTGGCTGTAATTGTCATATCTAGTTTCATGGCTGACTGATGTAATCTCAGCAAGGAGTGCAATGTAAGATATATCTTTTCTAGAGATGGACTTGTATAAAAAGCTTGGATCCAAACACCTATATTTTGGAAGCATTCACAATCTGAACTAGGACTAAGATCTCAATTTCTATATGACTCATATCTTTATAATAAAAGCTGAACAAAAAAATCTGAATCCAAAGTTTAGGGAGCTGCATTTTCTGGCTTTAATTTTAAGTGTCTCTTATGATGAATATATTCAGATCTTTTCTTCTTTGGTAATTATCCGAAAAAGGCAAAAATAATACAAAAAAGGGATGTGATTACCTCCTTGTAAGTTGTTGTATTTTCATATTTTAAAATATGCTCATGACACTCCATTAAAATAATAAACTGTCATAAAATGAAACTAAAAACCTATCCACATATTCTTTAATCAAAGCAGTTGCAGAAATACAACTTTCATCCACAGAGAAAATAGAATTAATGCAATTATCATATTTCAATGCTTTCTGTAGTATTTCTTCTTTCTTCAATAATTAGTCAAAATCCCATGCATAATCAGTGTATTGAATGGACATTTAAAAATATATTTTGAGTTTCCACTTATGAGTGTTAACTGATTGACAGCACTAGAAATTAAAGTACTGAATACACAGAAGCAGCATAGGGGGTGTCAAAGTGGGCTATATGACTTATCAACACTTCTTTTGTAATCCTCTGCTTGATCAGCTTCATGTTCCAGCAACAAAATAGTATATTTTACATCCAAAGATTGCCCTTCCACATAGCAAATAGAGTAGCTGTTTAGAGATAATTAATATTTGTAGTTAGTTTCCCTTAGATACAAACCTTTTGTGTTAAGAAAGTGAAGGAGAAATTTGATTTATTCTTTCAGATGATGTGCATATCAGCAGTAATGTGTGCTCCACTTGAATCTCTTTAACTAAGGCCTGGTCTACACTGCTGCCGGCAAGTAAGGGAGCTTGCGTATCTTCTGTCGACGTACTTACGTTCATGTAGTGCGGTGTTTTCACAGTGCTGCATTGATGCGAGATGCCCTCCAGTTGATGCAGCCTTACTCTTTTCAGGGAGGTGGATTACTGGTGTCAACTGGAGAGCCCATCTGGGATCGATTGAGCAGGTTTCCACGACCCGCTCAATTGATCCCACTTCATCGATCTCCACGGCACCAGCAGTATAGATATATACTAAGAATATTGTTTGTTTGGCTGTTATCTACAGGTTATATCTATGCAAGCAATAAAAATATAACTTGTTGCAAAAATATAACCCCAATTTTAATATATCTGTTCTACATACATATTTATGCAATTTAAATATATGTTTATGTGGCTGGATCAAAAAACTTTTAGCACCAGATAGAGACTCAGATGACATATCCATGCAAGCAAGTAAGAGGGAGTTAAAAAAGCAATCTTTTTATCGCTTCATGGACTTCCCTAGGCTATGGGTCCAAGCATTAAGGAGTAAGGAAAACCATTTGCCTATTTACTTGCTCCCCAGAAAAGACTGGACAGAAGATGGACAGGAAGGGGTAGAGAATGGACAGATCATTGGCTCCACATACTCCTATTCACTAGCCAGAGTGGGAGAGCCAATGCAGTATTTCTTAGGGATAGGAAGAAGCTGGGAGGAGTTGTGATCCCGAAAAATTTCTTTTCTATATGGAGAAATTACTTATTCTCAGAACAGCCTAAATACTAATTAAAATTTACCACTTTAACCTCATCCACATTCATGGCATAATATTTTACCCCGTGTGCATATATGTTGCTATAACTCATGAACTAGTGACCCATGCTGTTTTAGGATGTTGTCATCTAGGCACATGCACACAATTCAGTGCAAAAACCTATACAAATATTATTTTCTATATCCAAAAAGTACATGGGATATAAATGTACCCAACATGAGGTACTGTTATCCTGTATTTTCAGTAGTTCTGTGTACACGTCTACCTCCAGTGGGAGTATCTTGTGTTGTAATATTGGTAAATATGTTCCCCTCACTAAGCCATCTGGGATTTTTATATAAATGTAATTTGTATATGCTAATTCATAATGCATTTGTGGAGTAATGCTATACCCCACAAGCATATAGGTTGTGATAACTCATGAACACCAATTATGCTGTTTTAGGACACTGCATATTTTAATTGATAATGTATTGCAGTGACACCTTAAGGCAAAAGGTACTCCAGAGATATAGGAAAATTTCTTATTGGCTCACATGAAATGAGACTGCTGCTAGTTCTTTCAATTTGCAAATTAAATACAGTTTATTTTCACCTAAAACATTAAAGAATTGTTCTTAATTTCTGAAAGCACCAGGGAAAAAGTCCCTAACGGTATTGTTAGTATAACATTTTTCATGACACTTGATTTTAAATATTTTTGTCTTAAAACATTAAATAATTTTTCTTGGTTTCTGAATGCATTTAGGGTACAAAATTCCTCACCTCACAGTTCATGTAACTTTTTTTTTTTGACACTTGATTAAGGTTTATAGTCTCTGTGTTATAATTATTTGATCCTTGTAGAGGACAGAAGTTCCATTTTGTGGTGGATTTCACAATTTCATGATTTTGTCTTTATTCCAGAATGAAATGAAAACCGAAAAATCTGTAATTTGTTTGGGGTTGATCAAAATATTTTGTTTTGATTTTAACATTAAAAAAAATTATATTAGGTGGTAATAAATAATCTAGTTGTATTATAATAGATGATAGTACAAAATTCAAATGAAGTAATTTTGAAATGAAAAATTAAAATGTTCTAGTCTGAAAATACTGAAATAGGAAGTTGCAACAGTGTTTAGGATTTTTTTCACCAGTATTCTTCCTAAATAAAACTCAGGCAAAATCTATCTGATTTCATAGAGCATTTTGAATTTGGTGGATCTGTATTTTTGACTGAATGTGGTTCTATCAAAAATTTCTTAGGCAAGCTCTAGTAATTACATAGAAATTGGGATTAGGTATCTATTCTTGATGTGTTCTGAGAATCTCTTTGAAAAATTGTATCTATAAACAGACCATATTGAGAAATACAAATGAGTGATGTGGAAATGTACACATGGGTCTGTTCTAGTCACAGCGACCCATGCAAATTTTTCCTTTGACTCCAATGCACACAATTCCAGCCCTTAAGTTGCTGCTGAGAATGAACCTAGGAACTCAAAGCTGCCCGGCGTTAAAACCACAAAGTTTGACACAGTTTCCAGTTTAAACGTGAATTGTTTCAGGTTATGTTGAAATGGTACGTAGAAATTCTCAAAAGATTCACTGACCTTTTAATAAACCTTGCTGAGTTAGAGTTGGTAATGAAGTGTGAATCTAGTACAGTTACATGTGGTTTAATGTTACGTAACAATGTTTAACCCAGGTCTGAAAATATGCATGTGAATGTGTATGAAAATATGGAGCCTATTGACAAGGGCAACAACAATGCCTTCACTTTGAAAGTGGAATTTATATTGTCTCAAGTAGGGCTAGTTTGAGCTAATCTTAAGCCTTTTTCAAAGCTACCCCTAACTCCCTGGACTGGGCCATGTGTTAGTGGTATATATGGGAATGGAAGAGGAAGAGATAATTGTCCTGATTTGCACTTTGTGTAAATCACTATAAATAGCTTCATTAATGTCAGTGGTGCTATATCAGCTTATCCCAGCTGAGGATCTGGCTCATTGTTCTCAGAAGTCACTTGAATGTTTATGGAAAGAATTAGGGGACTAGTAAGTAGATGATGTAGAAAGGGCACTTTTTGCTGTGTACCAACCAGGGCCATGATTAGGGAGAGAAGCAGACTGATTCTCACCAGAAAGCTATCAGACATCACAAAGTAGCTCATGCACCGCCTCACTGGAGCATGCACAATTCAGTTCACATTGACTTTTCAGACATTTCCTAGTGGGCTGAAATACCTTTAACCTGAAAGCTTGCTGTAGACTGCAGGTGTTGCTCTTTTGTCTAAGCCAGCCCTGCTTTCAGTTTAAAATATCTAGAACCCGTGTCTGAAAACGCTTACTTGTATGAGTAATCCTTGGCGGCTACTTGCATGAGTAAGGTCTGCCCATTTAAGGAGAGATGTGCAAATTCAGCCCTATAGATCAAATATGGAGTATTTTTTAAGAACACTAAATTACAGATGTATTTATGTGAACGATATCAAAACCTTAACCAACGTTTTAAAGAATGATTACGATGCTCTCGCGCACTATCCTGAAGAATTTTCTGTGGGACACATTGCCTGGTGCTGGTATGCACCAAGTCAGAGGTTTCGCAAATAGTTAAACATTTGGTAATATTTGGGTCACTGAGTCTACACAAGTTATTCATGCAAATTTTGTTTTCTAGTTAGGATAGTAAGAATGGGCAAACTACACTAAAGTGTATATGACACATAAGTGCTTATCATAATGCTTTATTAGTTTTACTATAGAAAATAAACTTCACTAAGTTTAAAATACGGAGAAAAGAAAGTGGTACTTCTTGAAATTGTTTCAGTGATGGAAATACTTGTTCATCAGATATTATCGGAAATACAAGCTTCAGGAATAATACTGTTCTTCAAATTGATGTGGACACTGGCAAAATGAGGACAGACATGTACATGGAATTAAGCAGCAGGCCTCAACTTTTATTAAACTTTAACACAAGGGAAGAGTGCAACCCATCCATCATTTATAGTCTTCTACAGCAGGCATTTAATTGTTTTCAGGGCAGGAGGCTCTCCTCTACCTACCCCCCAAGACTCAGCTCTCTCTAAGTCCTAGAACTATCCCCACCACAGAGGGGATAGAGGTGCAGCAGGGTGGGGACCTTGGCTCTTGAGGGTCGCAAGGTCTCACCCTATCACTTGAGTCCAAGACTCATCACCAAAATCCTTAGTCTTTTACTTCTGGGGACCTTTCATTTTATTCTCTTAACTGCACTAGAAACCGGCCACAAGTTGCGACGAATAAACATCTCCACCCCAGTATGTCAGTTAATTACAAAGCACATTCCTGCTTAACCCACTGTGGCTTGTGAAGATGCTGCAAGGAAGGCAAAATACTCCTTGGTCCTCTACCAGCTGGCCTATGGGAGAAAAAAAAAATCCTTCCTGACCCTCCTAAACAGGTGATCAGCAAGACCTGCAGCATCTGTCAGGCTGGATTCCTATGCCTAGTTCAGATGGATTGGGTAGGCTGGGCTTAGAGAATGTAGCTGGGTTCTTTCTATCTAACATTTCACCAGTGATAAAAGTTCTATGGGTGATACCTGTACAACCCTATTGACATCAATGTGCTTGCACATATTAGAAGTTAGTAAACATTTCTGCTGTTGTGTGTAAAATTAAATAGATTTTTTTCCTCACTCACTTCCAGCTGTATCAGCTTTGCTGGGCTAAATAGGAGTTAAAAAGCATCAAAATGCATATTTCTCACTAAATTCAACAGTTTACAACTGTGAACGCATATAGGCAGCAACTCCATTGAATAAGACGGTGCCATTTTCAAACCCACTTTTCAGAGTAGTACCAAACTTTAGGTGGAAAAACAAAAGATTTTTTTTTTTGTTCAGATACCAGATAGTGGAATTTGAGACTTCTCTTGTGGGACATGAATGCACATTAATTAATATTTCAATTAAACTGCTACTTAAGGAAATATCATATAATATAAAATATTGTCTTTTTGGCAATATACCTTGAAGTCCTTCTACATTACATGAATTGGAGTAATCATTTATTAATATATTATTACGTTTTCTTGTAATATGGGGTGATTTTAATTTCTACATATCCTCAAGCAAGCTGTCTAGCAACTGTTTCCACAATTATATTAGATATTTTAGAAAACAATGCAGTTCTCACCAACATTTCTCCATACCACATTCTTTAACCCATTTTTCTTTTGTTGTCTGCACACAAGAGACTGCCAATCTCTTTGTTATAAATCAGAAATTAAATTAAAAATAGTTTATTTTGGATATAAATGGCCATTGTAATTGTAGTTCTCCTATGTCCCATCTCTCTTAATGAGTCTCTGTAGATGTATACCCTTGACAACTCTTCAGAACTGCTAATGCTGATCTTTCTTTTGTTTTTCTTTGCATCACAGGAGTCATCAGGACTGCCTTGCATAATATGGACAGGGAAGCCAGAGAACATTATTCCGTTGTCATTCAAGCCAAAGACATGGCTGGGCAGGTCGGAGGGCTATCAGGGTCAACAACTGTAAATATCACACTCACTGATGTCAACGACAATCCACCCAGGTTTCCTCAGAGTATGTAAAAGTTCAATATGTATTTGATTTGAAAATCCACATTTATTTTTAGTGATAGAAGTGACATATTAACGAAAGCCAATTGGTGTTTAAATTTGCAGGGGGACAGAGGATACAAAAAGCGATGGGATGCTCCAGCATTTTTTGTTTGTTTGTTTGTTTTCTCCCCGCCACACCTTTTGCATGTGGGGTGCTGTGTGAGGATGTGATACAGTTCCAACACTGAAGACAATGAAGTTCCTGTTACCTTTAATACTACTAGTAACAGTAATAATAGGGAAAAGAAAAGAATGCTACGCTGGTTTCTGCTCCATTGATTTTGGAATGTAATTACATGATAATATGCTATTGATTCACCAAATTAATCGTGTTGTTCTCATGAGAGAGAAGGAATTATAAACTTTAATCCAGCACATACATGCCCACCTCCATCCCAAAGCTTTTTCAATCTCTGTTTGTCTCACACACCTATGCAAAATTTAGAAATTACTTTTGATATTAAAACAATAGTTCAAAGTACAATATTAGTATTACTGTTGGTATTGTACAGTAAATCTTGCCTTTTCCCTAAGTGAGTGAAGGGTAGCTACTAAATATAAAAAACTAAATGCTCATACATTGTGTTTTTGCAAAATGTTCATGTAGTAAGAATATCTTAGAGTAGGTCTTTACTTATGTTGGCATGTTGAGTACAAACATTGCACACCTACCTAGCACTGATATAAATAGCAATGTAGATGGTGAGGCACTGCTTAGATAGGTCGAGTAGGGTGCCCTACTCACTTGAACCCTAATATATATACCTACATGTCTTTCTACACACCCAAGCAGTGCCTATTTTTATCATTACCTCACTCTGCCAGAGCCTTTGCCCTGCTGCCTCCTTCCCTGACAGTGCCTTTCACTGCTGCATGTAGCTATACACCAAAGTGAGTGTGGGCAGAGCCTGCCTTTCACCTTGGTGCATCGTAGCTGCATGTAACCTACAATCCATTGCAAGTGAAGACAAGGTCACAATCAAATCACTGATAGGAAATGCATTGACACCCAGCATATTGTGTATATTTAGAGATCAAGGAGCAATGGTCTCAAGTTGCAGTGGGGGAGGTCTAAGTTGGATATTAGAAAAAACTTTTTCACTAGGAAGGTGGTGAAGCACTGGAATGGGTTGCATAGGGAGGTGGTGGAGTCTCCAGCTTTTTAAGGATCTTCTTGACAAAGCCCTGGCTGGGATGATTTAGCTGGGATTGGTCCTGCTTTGAGCAGGGGGTTGGACTATATGATTTCCTGAGATCCCTTCCAACTCTCATATTCTATGATTCTATGATCTGAAACAGGAGCTGAAGTCTTCTAAGACAGTCTTCTGAAAGACACTTTTCAGACCAAAATTGCATGACTAAACCTACTTTTGATCGCAGATTGGCCCAGGGCCAGTAAAAGCATGGTAATCTGAATTGAGACATTATTGAGAGCCACTGTAGAACATAATGAGCTAGTCGCTAATAGGTACATTCATTGGTAAATATGTTAAGCTGTTTAAAGGAAAAGATTTGTAGGGAAGAGTTGAGATCACAAAGCTTCAAGACAAGTTAAAGTTCTCTGACAAAGCATGTTATGTAAAAACTGGCCAGCCAATCAGAAAGCTCTTTAAAAGTATTGTAATAATGAATACTTGTGCTGTGCTTACCACACACATACAATGCAGAGCCTTTGAAATGTAGTCTAAGATAGTTAATTCAGTTTCATATTTCATAGAATTGGAAAGAGAGCCACCACCATCTTTAACACTTTCACAACATCATTGGAAAGATGAAGGCAAAAGCATATATTGGAATAAATGCAATATTTAGGTAGGTTAATTAGGGAATACAATCTTTTAGGTTGCCATGATGTATGGAAATTCAGGGACCAAAGAAGACAAAAATAGATAGCCACTTTAGAGAGTTGGAGGGTTGTTTCCTTTTATGGTGGAGGGAGGGGGATGTGCTTAGATATTAAACTGGCACAAACACAGAAATGCACACAGATGTGTGTGTACGTTTAAGAAGATTTCTATATATTTCATTTTATTTGTAACTGGTAGGGAATATTTACAGAGTTTTTAGGTATTTCTGTATGTTTTAATTTCTTTTACAGCTGCAATTTTTTTTTTTAAATACAAGACAAAATAATCTCACATCTGAAACTTTAGACACCTATTAATTAACAGGACAAGCATTGGAAACAGGTGCTTTCATGAGCTATACGTCTTTTCTTTTCAGAAAATGTTATTCCTGAAATGTATAATGTGTAGGACAACCATCCACTCCAACTTGCTCTTAAGCAGGATTCAGATACTAAAGGCATGACTATAACTAGTTTAATTGAAACTTCCCAAACTCTTTGCAAATCCAGGCTTAACATATAATAATGTATCTCCAGCACATGGTAAATATGTAGATGGTCGAACACCAGGCAATCTTTGTAACATGACATATAACTACTAAATTCATAAAACTAATTATGGTTTTGATTTTCTTCTCTGATATATATCCTTCATGCTCCTGACTTCTGTCTCCTTACCTTGCATGGTGTAATTTCACATTAACTCTATTAGCATGTGATGTTTCTCATTTTGGGAGGATCTTGCTGTGGCTTACACTCCTGTGGATATCATAAAAAGCAAAAGTTGTCTCCCAGGCAGGTTTTGGGGATGAGTAACTCCAATGTATGAACTCTAATGGCAGCCAAGTTTGCAGAGAACGTACAGGCTGAATCAGTGGTGTAGTGTTTAAAAAAAAAATTAGGTAAAGTAACCTAAACTAAACTCCATATTCCCTAGATGAGAAGAGGGTATACCCATTTACCCATGTTTACCCTTGTGTCTACTACTGGGCTTGAACTTCATGTTCCCCTATTGTTAATTTCTTTATTGACCAATATCCTGGTGAGTTTTGTCTCTACACAGTGTGTGGACTGTATATTAGATCACAGCTTTCCTGAATTTTCCTGTCTCTGGTTTTAATATATAATCTGTTTATTAATTATTTTTTATATTTATATTTATTTTATTATATATATTAATAATAATTTCTAAAGCTCTATCTTTCACGCCTTTCTCAGGTAAATTATTGACAACAGTTTTGACTAAGGATAGTAGGACTTGTCCTATACTTTATAAAACATTCAACTCCAAACACAAAATGTAAGTCAGACAAGATAAACATCCATGTGATTCAGCTACACGGTGTATCTTCTGCACTGCTCCTAGGATTTAATTAAATGTGTTTGAACATTGTACTAAACAAAAATTATTAGACCAGTTCTTGAAAGGAGTATGATTTTCTACAATACTACAGCAGTCTTATCAGGAGGGAGGAAATATAATATACAAATTCATACATTTTCATATTGTGATTGGACCTCTTACATACAATTTTAAATCAACTGACACATCTGCATGTTTTAAGTGCTAATGTTGACAAAAGGAATCATTTCTGGAGAGACAAATGCATTTCTTCTGGCAGCTTTACTAGATTATATCTTACATAGGCAGATCTCCAGTAATCCCTTTTGTGTTTACGGACTCATCCTGCAAGGAGATGAGCATCTCCTGAGAAGTGCTGAGTGCCCTGATCTTCCATTGACCCTGCAGACAAGGTGGAGTCTATTTCCTGGTCCTCTGCCTCCCAAGACTCCAACTGTCATTTCCCTTATTGGCTTTGATAAATAACATTTTATACAGCAGATTAAATTTTAGACTTTATATTCTGACAAATCCATTACGTTCTATAGCATAAAACCAAAATATTAAGGACAAATCATGACTCTAACAACTGTTTTATAAATTCCAGTCATTTCATAGGATTGCATGAGATTCTTAAATAGTGTATAGTGTTTGAAATGTAGAAGGGCCCAAGAGATGTAGGGATTTATTACAAATGCTTGTATAGGTATCATTCAGTTTTAAGTGACATATATATTTTGTTCCACGTGACTTTTTTTTGTGAGACACTGTAAGAAAGAAGTCTGATCTGTGTTCAGTCTCTTGTAAGACCTGATGGAGCAAGTTTTCATTATTAAAAAAATAAATAAATAGGATTGTACTGGCTAGTGGCTTTCACTATGCTTGATCATGCAAGGTTCTGATTGACCTCCACTCCCATTGCCTCCGTTATTGTGCACACCATAAAGTATCCACTTAAGGATGCTGGGGTATTCTAGTAGTGTTGGAGAGGCTGGCTGCTAAATTGAGGACTAACTGAAGCTATACAGTTCCATGGTTTACTGTGATTAAAAGATGCAGTGTTTGGCCCAATTCAGCAGCAATCCAAAAAGGACCTCATGGTCACAGATACATTTATAAAATATCATGTATATTTCCATATGCACTGAAATAACTTTTTGTAGTTAAATATTACCAATTTTAAAAGTGTAATTGAAGAAACACCTCTTTTAGATAGTGATGACATTCTAATAATCTGGTGGCTTCCTGAGTTCCTCTGTGAACTATTCCTAGTAAAGCAATCTAATAGCAATAATTAACTCAGGGTAAAATCTATTGCTATGTAGAGGACTTATGCATCACTTAAGCATTACTAAAGTCTTTTGTTAAGGGCTTAATCAGTGAATAAGGACATGTACAAGACCAGCACTGGGTTGATTTTTATCCTAACTATAGTGGAAAGCTATCATCTCTATGTTTATAAGATATTTTTCCTAAATAATTTCCTTTAGCTCTTCAATTTCAAGATGACACAAACTGTTTTTTCATTTGTGAGTTCCATAGCTGGGTTTTTGTTCTACAATAATTATTGCTTGTCCTTGTGCATAGTTTGCAACTTAGCATGACAATGTCTCCTAGCATTTCAGTTTACATACCATCTGCTGATAAAGTTTGATTTTTTAAAAATATAAATAATCCTCTTCATATAATCTTTATTAGTATCCGGGAAGAAGAGCAGCTGGGATCCATGTAGTTGGAAGTTTGCTTAAAGGCAATTATAAACATAAAATCAATATCCTTCCCATACACACAGAAAAGCCTTAATTTTGTAGAAGAGGAAGCTTGCAGGAGAGGGGAAAATATAAGAATCTTTCTGAATTTAGATTATTTTAGCAGCTGATGCTGTCAAAAAATCAAACTAAGTTTCTATCCTTTTCTGTTTTGAAAATTCAACCTTTACATTGGACCTTAGGGGGCAGAGATCAATAGGCAATCTGAGGGATCTCAGGCTACATCTACACTACACATGACTTTGAGCAGCGTGTAGTGTATATACCTGCAAGACCTCCTTAGCATGGGTATAAATATTAATGTAGTTGGTGAGCTATGGCTTATATAAAGAGAGTAAAGATATGCCTGAGAGCTGTGAGTATTCATGCAAGTTCATACCCTATATGCCCCCTACTTGCCCAAGCCATGCCTCCTATCTACACTGATGTTTTTAGAGGGTATAGTGTCATGCTGCCTCCCCACTGCTGGAGCCTTTCCCTGCTTCAAAAAAAAAGTGGGGGAAGGTTCTGGCAGTGGGGAGACAGTGTGGAAAGGCTTGGCAACTCCACATTGCTGGAGCCCTACTCCACCACAGGGAAACGCTGCAGCAGCTTAACCTTTCCCAGCAGCGTCCTCCTTGCTAGAGCCTTTCCTAACCTCAATGACAGCCTTTGGCAGCAGCGAGCTGCTGGAGCCTTTCCCTGCTGTTTTCCCCCTTCCAGAACCTTTCATTGACGCATGTAGCTACAACACTTCAGTGTGGACTCAGCCTGCTTTCCATTGCCGCGTGTAGCTCAGTGGTTCTCAATCTATTTACCATTTTGGGCCTCATCTGGAGCTCTCTGTGTCTTAAGTGGGCTGCATCCACACAATATAATATACTACCTGTATGGTCCTGAGAATGTCAAATGGCTGCAGCTATACATGTTTTCTACAAAACTTTGATTCTTCCCCCCCAGTCCATTGCTGTCAGTCAGTTACAGGTCTCAAGGTTAATCCAGACTATCTCAGCACATTACTAAGTGGCCTCATGATAAAGGTTCATTTTGATGTCATAAAGAGGTGGTCTTTATAGCAGTAGCTGATGAAAATATGTAGATTATATTTCAGTTGTCTATATCTTTATTATCCCAGCATTTTTTTTCTAATTTGGCACACAAACTTTCATGCCAAATTAGAGTCAAAGTTCATCCATCGTTGAGTTGGCTGAATGGAGAGGAAAAGTGGCCAGAATTGTTTTTAAAAGCACTCCTAGCTCAGAAAGAATGAATGAGATTGTGTTTAAAATATATTAAAAAAATAGACAGTCCAATTAGGATGAATTATGAAAAATGTTAGCCCCCAAAATGAGTGTTTTGAGGCTCTAGATGCAAGAACATAGGGTACTAATGAAAACTGTTTTACAACCTTAATTGTAGAGGGCATTAAGCCTGATATAATAGTGCCACTTTAGGAATTATCTTAACTATCGAGCAGAACTTTACTGCTATTAAACATGAATCTAATCTATGTTTATATGATAGCCACATTGCATAATTCTGGTGCTAAACTAGTGTTTTGTTTCTCTTTTGTTCTTAAAGTTATATACAATTATTTCAATTAATAATATATATATAAAGTCTCTACTATGATCTCAAAGGAGAATGATCTGTGATTGACATATCCTTTGTTTAAATGGCTTAGTGTTCACTGTATTGATTTTCTCCTTTTTTATAAGAAAACATCAGATGAAGTAAACCACCAAACTATTTGACTCTAATTGTTCTATATTTAAAAATAGCAAATGTTTCTCACCTTTTATTAAAGGTAAGCCTGGTAACAGTTGAACTATCCAGGCTCAGTTCCTGTAAATTTTCAGAGCATGTGACTTCTTGCTAATTCTCTTAGCAGGGAGCATAACAGGAGAAAAAAAATAGTCGCATGTTAGTCTTGTATTATCTGATGCTGATGTAAGAATCAGCGCACCACACCTTTTAGTGGAGGGAAATTTGGCTGGCTGGCCGAATAAAGAGAATGGTGCTTTATGACTGGGAGGGGGATGAAGAAAGGTCATACTGCTTCAAAAGGAAACGAGGGGCAACACTAACTCATCCCCTTGAATCTGGATGGCTGGAAGAATTTAAAAGGGGCAGTCCATGTGATGAAGTCCTCCTTCACATGGCTCAGGCTGAGGTAGCACCCACCCTCTCTCCCCTTTAGGTGGTGAAATTCCTGGTTTGATCAAGACCTGCTGTGGACATTGCACTAGCCATCCTTTTTTAGGTGGGGCTGGCAAGGAATTTTTCTCTTACCACCAAATTGGCCTAGGTGCAGTTGGGGCTTTTCCACCTTCCCCACAGCAGGTTCAGGAAGGGCTTTGTTCATGCACGGTATGAAGAGAGGTAGTCTATATGTCACAACTCATTATATAAGTGTGGGTGGATGTCCAGTGCAGGTACTCCATAAGAATGTTACCCAGGGTTCTTTGACCTAGTAACCTTTAGTCTTTGCGAGTTGGTATCAGGACCTAAACCAAGAGAGACGCAGCGCCTTCCATCTGCTATATGTCTGGCACAGTCAAGTCAAAACCAAGTGCTCTTAACTTAAAGCTTTATTTTATTGGTCATCAGCAATTCTCATTGGAATGCCTTTACCAAAAGTCTCCACTTATTTGTCTTAAGCACACAGAAATACAATAGGTTATTAGAGTCCCCAAACTGATAGATCCACAAGGCTGAGGCAATCTTTGGGTGATTCAACCATAGATTTCTGGATGGCCAATCCTTCCATCTGTGCCTGGAGCTCTTTTCAATTTGTCCACAAAGCAATCTGCCTGACTCAGACTCACTACCTCCCTATTATACTCCAAAAGTTACAGAGACATGTCAATCAAAATAATATTTACATAGCTGACCAAACAAATCAATCACTGGTCACAAGCAGGAGTTACAAAGACATGTCACTAAAAAAAATTGTTAAGCAAGCACTCTTAAGCTGTAAGTCTAGCAACAATTTTCCCATAGCTGCAGTCCTAAAATTTATCCAGACTTGCTGTTTTTCATAGACTTCTGCCCCAGCATATTCAGAGAGAGAATGCAGAGTGAAGTCCACTTCACATGTTCACTGTCTGACGCCCTCCCACCCACAATTTGCCTAGTTATGTCTACAGAGACCTAAAAATGGCTAAAAGCTGCAAGTAGAGTAGTTGGTAGTCTAGCCCAATAATTGGCAGTGGCTTGGGCACCTGACTGGTAGTTAAAATGTCCCTGTACGAGAAAGGTATGCAGTTACTGGATAAATGGCTTGGTAAAGGATTTAAAAAGAGGTGTTAGTTAAAGGAACAGAATGGCAGGGGAGTTGAGGCTCCTATGATTAGTATGGCAGGGAGTTAAGCCCCCTTTCTTATAGCCCACCTTAACCCTCCTATGGGGAAGGGAGGGAGTGGATGGTTAGGTTCCAGTAATGGATTGGCTGGGGGACCTGGATGGAAAAAGGGGCGGGGTCTGGTGGAAGCCCCCGTGAAGTTATTAATGAACATGGGGGTTACCTGAACTGTACACTTTTATTATTAGATGTCCGGGTAGTTCCAGACATCTAATAATAAAGTTGCGGCCTGATTAAAACCATATCAAATATCTCCTGTTCTTCTTTCGGTATATCCAGACAATCAAGTCTGTCAAGCCGAAGACCTGAAACCTCTATCTAAACAAAGCAGAAGTGGGGGGCGGTTATTAACTCCTCATAAGAATTATTTGGAATCACCTGCCTACCAAGGTTGCTGAACCAAAGACATTAGATCATTTTAAAAGCAACTAACATCAATACTGTCCTGAGAATATAGTGTATTAAAAGACAGAAGCCTCAATTGTCTAAATCACTTTTTACCATATGCTAGAACCAATTGTTAACATGATGTGCCCCGAGAGATGGAAAGATGGAAAAAGGATTTTTTGATGAATTTGCCTTTTTGTCTATTCACAAAATGTCTGTGAGCAGGTGTAAATTTTCTTGTATGTATACATTATTTGAACTTAGTCAACTAAATTGGTTTTGAATATCATTTACAGCATTGTTTGCTATTGAATATTTGAAATCTGAAATTTATTGCTTAACTATATTTGGTCACATAAAGCTGATGGTATTATCTCCACTATCTGGTTAGATAAGTGCAATTCTTATAATCCCAGAATCTCTGTTGAAAATAAATAAACTTGTTTCAGCAAATACCAAACATTTATGACTGACAAATAGGGATGGAGATTCTAGCTAGAGCAGAAACTAATGTTTCCTCTATGTGGGTGCAGAGGCCCGCCATTATGCAACAAGTTACAGAACCTAGTCACCAGATCTCTATTGTGTTCATTTCCTATAGAATTTGGAACAAATCCTTGATGCCTTACATGAAAATTTCCGAACTTAACTTCATGTACTTCCTTTAGCAATCTGGGTAACACAGGGAATATACAATCAATATTATCTTGTTCTAATTTCCTCACTGGTGAAATAATTGCTGGGTTTTAGTTAGATAAACTAATTTGGAACATAGCTTTATACTCTACTTGTGGGGTTGACAGCAAAGAGGGGAAACAGCCTCACACTGAAAAAAAACACTGTATATTTGTTATCAGCAAACTGAAAACAAATCCTTGTTTATCAAGTAAAAATAGAATGAAAGCCAAAGGTAAGAAACGAATTTACAACAGCATCAAATTCTGAGATATTATCACACAATATAGACTAGGTGTTCTTAAAGTTCTTCACAGTGTTCAAAACTTCCTCTTCAAAACTACATTTTGCATTTAAACTCATATTTAATTTTCAAATGGATCTTTGAGTAGATCAAGTGCAGTGGATAGTTTTGAAAAGACATTTTTTTTAGCATTAATGCTATTTTTTCCAATTATTCTTCATGATTGAAAGCTTCTTTTTAAGCATAAGCTGAAAAAAAATGTTGTCCTCCAGAGAAACTCATGAAGAGTTGTCCTCCAAAATGACAGCACCGTCTGTTGTTCTCAATAAGATCGAGGCCCCAACCTGCCCCCAGTTAAGATGGTGACAATTTTGGACTAATCTTTTTCTCAATAGGTCTGAAGCCACATGCTGCCACTAGAGAAAGATTGGCAAACTATGGCCTTGGTAGCTGCACTGTAGTGACACCATGAGGAAAGATGTATGAAATAATGTAATGTTTTTCCAAGTCAATATAATATATCCTGTCAAGTACTACATATGATGGTTGCATAGCATCTCTAAATGGCAGCGTTAATGGTGGTTGGGTGATTTCACTATACATTTCCATAGCTTAGCATGTACTTGTTTCTTTTAAGGTTAACTTTGGGATTATAATGCTTGTTTTAGGCATATTTAAAACATTGCTTTTTACCCTAAAAATAATATATTCTCTCAATTTTAACTCCATCTTAATATTCCCAGTCAGAAACCATACTGAGTAGCATTTAATTAATTTTTAGCTATTTTGAATGTGCTTTAGCAGCTGGGAATAATGCAGAGAACCACTGCTATGTCATTAGTCAGCTCTCCATGGCTCACCACAATATGCTTCCCAAACCACCATAGGTCAATGGATCACTTCTGATGTAGTGTAACTTCTGACGTAGGCAGCTGGATATTGTATTTACTTTGTTCAAGAAAGTTAATCCCATAAAGAACACTTATTAAGAATTCATTCACATAGATATCCATTAAAACCCCAATGTACCTACCACCGAATAGTAAAATTACAACATATTTTAAGGAGATAAATATTCATGAGCGGGGAAACAAGTTAGGTGATTTAAGGCCACTGTAGAATAGGAGTAATGATACTCAGTTGAGCAAGGAAAAGATTAGATTAAAGGATTATTTATTTGGATTATTTCCCTCTCCAAAGGGAAAAAGTGGAAGCTTCATACCAAAAGTAATTTAAATGTAGACAGACAAAACACTCTGACGTACAATATAGGGAACAATACTTTACTTGCAGGGATATTGGCATCTATCTGATCTCTGCAGTGCACCTAATAGTTCTCTTCTATCTCTTATTTTTTGATAGTGGAATACCAGTATGATAGTTCTGAAATACTGATTAGGCCTGGAATGGGAGAGTAAAGTAATAGTTATTTGCTGTGTGAATGTGGGATAAATAGATAATCATATTATTCTTTTGTATTGCAAGTGAAAATATGAAAAGGCAGCATGTAATGCACTTGAACTCCAAGTAGTATTCCAGGAAGTTTGTATTGGCTGCTCTTCATTAAGCAAGATTTTAAGGAGCAGCCTGGCAGTAATAATCTGAATAAAGAAAATAGTTGTTTATTTTTTTCAAAAGTCTTGATTATCTTCACCTTACTATACTACAACATAAAAAATGTTTAATAGTCACAGGTCCAGTCTCTTTCAGCAAAGAAGAAATTGCTTGAATTATGATTGAGCATTTAAAATAGTTCTAGATAGAGTTGAATTTGATCAGTTAACATGATAAGTTTATTTCTAGTTCAAAGAACAGATTACTTTTAAATTACAACTGTTTCTTTTTGGTGGGTCTTTTGTTGTTTTCTTAATATTTTTTATATTCTCTGGGGTAGCAAAATATTCTGATAGCCAGCATTTTATAGCTGTAGCACTGTACATCATTTGAAAATTATGCCTATCAAACAGTATCCTGTAACAAGATGACAAGGTTTAATAAAGTTGAAGAAGGTATTATATTTGTTGCAGAGAAACAAGAACTGAAATCCAAAACTTTCTTTCAACTCTATTTAAACTACTAAATTCTGCAACATTTGATTTTAAATTTGATACATTGCAATATTTTCATGCATCTCAGATACATTTAAAATCAGAGGTTTTAACTGAAATTAATATAAAAATACAATCAGTACTTCATTCAAGTGTTCTTTGTGTTATCTATTAACATTAAATTAAATTAAATTAACATTAAATTCAATACAGGTGGCAATTGGGGGATGCTTTTCCATTTATTTTATGATGCCTGCTTCTTTAAATGTACCACACTCGTGGAGTGTTGTTGTTTGTTGGTCATTTGTTGTTTTGATAATGCATAACTGTGTTGTAGCAGATGTCAGAGTGAAATCTGGATAGTTTGGCATTTTGGGAATTACCACTATTGTTTCCTTCTGTCAGAGACTCAGGAAAGCAACACAACATCAATTTTCATTTGATCTCAGTGGAGCTAACAGAGATATGCTCAGTCAACTTATCAACATGCTAGTAGATAGCAAAAGGATTCCGTGTGAGGTATGCTGTTAGTCACTGTGAAAGAGGTATTTTCACACATGAGTTAGGGAGCTGAGCAATTTAGTGAGTGAGTGCTTCTGACCAGTGCTTCTGATCATGGGATTATGCAATAGCATGACCACAACAAACACCCCCGTTCCCAGATGCACCCCTAAGAACTTACATCTTGCAATGTTTAGTGCTGCCCACTGAACCTTGCAAGCTCATAATTAGTTTGTCAATTTAACAAAGAAATTGATATACACTATCTTTGTCACTTTAAATGAAGTTTCTAACACACACTAAACCACATGCACTGCTTTAGCTAAAACAAACAAATGTATTAAGTACATAAAGATTAAGTGACTATAAATCAGAGGAATATAAATCAGATTTGATCAGGATGAAATAAAAGCAAATCACATTCTAAACTCAACATTTTCAGTAACCCTACGGAGTCATTTAATGCTCAGCACAGGCTGGCTGACTCCTTCAGCCAGGTCCTCCCCTGTGGAGAGTCCTTCAGTTGCTTGATGTTGTTTTGTAGATGGAAGTGGAAAAGAAAACTCCAGCTTGCAAAACATCTCTTCTTTTAACATGTTCCTTCTCCCCATTCTGGGGTCAGGTGGGCCTGGCTTCCTCCATTTGAGTCAATGAGCATCCCCTTATCAATGCTTAGATTAGTCCATTGTTCCTGGAAGAGCTGGGTTATTTTATGTATGCCTTAACAAGGCATGAACTACCTCCCTGCTTTTGGAGGATTTTGCTTCGATCTGCCCCAAGCCATGTGGGATACATATTTGGGAATATTACACAGCAGAGCTTCATAACCATACATATGACATTGCAACAAACATACTACTATAAATAATATTCAGCATGTCATAAGCATTTCAAAAACACTTTACATGACATATTTTGCATTAAACAATACACAGTTACACTATGAGAGTGAACATGAATGATACACAATCACACCATAAGGGTGTACACGTGGTACAGTGTGTCACACCTAGTCATCATGTGTGCTCTAACGTTGCACCAGCTGCAACAGCTCTCAAAGGGGCACCTGCAGCTGAAGTGCAGTAGCACTTTATTCAGCACAGTGGATAAAGCTAACCAGTCAATCAACCTTAGCAGAGGCTAGTGTCTGGCTCTCAGCATTCTTTTAATTTACCTACTTATTTAAGGAGTGGCATGAGACAGGCATTTTACTGAAAAATCAGAATCTTAAATTCATATTTTATCCCATTCTGCCTATGCCTTTTACTGTAGGTCCTAATCCCGAACCCATTGAAATAAATGGGAATCTTTCCATTGACTTCAGTGGGTTTGGGATTGAGCCCTTAGTCAGCCTGTCTGCTTCCCAGAAATATATTTAACTATTCAGTATTTAACAGGAACAGCTGTCAAAAAACCTTAATTTACAATTTCAGTATCTAATCTAAATAAATGTCAGTAATAAAATTAACCTAACCTTCAGTTACTCAGTTCTCTCTTCTTAGGGCTTGAGTTGGATTTGAATATCTGTGTTTAGCACTTTTCCATTGGCTCACACCTTTATGGACAGGTTTCAGTAACATCTTCAGGTCAAGCATATGCAGAGCAGTTACATTCTTGAAAAGCATTTTTGACCCCGTGTTCTGGCAGAGACAGCCCGAAGAATCTCTTTAGAGCTTTACTTTCAACACTTTTTCTTTTATTCAGTCCATTTTTTGAATATCATTTCAGCTCCACAAATTCTGAAGGGTACTTACAGAGCTCTTTCAAGTGGTTTGACATTTTAGATATAGCATTTTTATATTATTGCAATAATCTTGTGAAATGTGTAGCTAAAACTCTGTGACCAGTGTCTGTTCTTTTTATCAGGATGTATTAGTCAGGGCACAAGTGTCAAAAAAAAACAAAAAAAAACTGTGGTCCACATCAATTTTAACAATAAGCAGATTCCAAAAGAATCTCATCCTGACTTTATAATTTTTATTTTATGAGATAAAACAACCAAAAGTATGAGAATGTGAGCTAACATAACCCATAAGCATACTCTATAAGAATGCATGGCAGTATTTCTCTCTTGAAACTCATGCAGGTGAGGTTCTATGTGATATCATAGTAACAACCGAAATAATATAAATTGCAATTGTTAAGTAATAATTTTACATCAATCTTGATAATTTAATCTTCACACACTTTATTCCATTTATGTTTTTTATCTTGCTACATAGCTCATGTTTCCCTTGAGAACCTCCTGATTCATGATCATTTATTTTCTATCATCCCCAGTGATCCATTTCTTAAGTGTTCACAGAGTTCATCACACTCATTCATCCTTATCACATTACTATCTGTATTATTTTTATTTATTGTTTTACAGTAGCAGCTATAGGACATAATTGGGATTAGTCCCCTATGTGCTATCTGTTATACAAATACATAGTAAAATCTTCTATTTCACATCAAGCCTATGTATTTATTTAGATACGGTATTAATTTTACCAGGAATTTCCTCTTCAGCTTCAACTTTGTAGTGTCATTTTATGTCTTCATTCAAGGAGTATCTGTAAGTCTTTTCTGTCAAAAGTGTGGGTCTAATCTAAATTCTGATTAAATTCTTCTTTTTCCTGAAATAGTCTTTTTTAATAAAGTTCTTTCTTTACTTATAGTGCTACTATCTCCATCTTTTAACAGCCTCAGGTTACTCTGGTGCTGGTATAATATTTTCAGTATGACATATCAAGTCAAATGGAGACAATCTCAATTTCCTTTTTTTTTTTTTGTATTTCTCTTTCTTCCTAATAGTTTCCATAATCCTTAAATTTTATCTGTTGTAAATTCCACCAGCTCATCACACTCTCCCCTTGTAGTTACAATTTCAAGGTGACCGATCTCCTCTCTTTTTCTTTATTTAAAGCTTTTCTTAGAATTCAGATATCTCACATCATTAAAATGGATTCTTCAGCTTTGCATATTAGTTGTAATGGATAACCTCTACTTCCTTTACCGAAGAACCCTTTTTAGGTTCACAAAACTGAATGAACCTTTGTCATTGCCTTTTTTATTATTATCTTTTAGTGATTTATACCATACACATTTCCTAATGTGTGTTGTGACAGTGAAATGAACTTCTGTTTGCATGTGTATACACCTAAATGTTTATACAGCATTTATATATACACATACATATACATGTTTTGTGAGTCCATAAAGATACTTACTTGACAGTAAAACAAGAGGAAGGATAGGAAGACATAGGTGTGTTTGTAATTAAGTGTGCCAGCTTGACAATGCTGGAAAGTGAAATCATCTGTCCACAAAACTGATACATATATGAACACAGAAATTGCCAAAATAGTTGCCAGACTAGGAGACTAGTGGTCCATCTAGTACTGTATTCTGTCTGTGATAGTGGCCCAATACAGCTGTTTCAGGTGAAGGTGGAAGAAACTCTGTAATAGCCAGCTGTGGAATAACCTACTCACAAAGAAAGTTTCTTCCTAACCGTCTGAGCTAAAGGTTGGCTTATGCCCTGAAACATCCTGTCCAGTTATTTGTTTAGTCCTTAATATAACTGTCTATACACATGTCCAATCTCTTTTTTTGAATTATGCAAAGTTTTTCCCTCACTGGCATTTTGTGACACTGGCATTGAGCAGTGTACATTTCCTCACACTATCTTTTTTCACTTGCCCACACCCTAATTTTGAACAGACAAGACAGCAGTGCACTATTCCTTGTTATTCAGCCCTTCTGCTCAGACTGTAAACACACTGTGATGTTTTTGTTTAGTTTGGGGTTTTTTTGTGACGCATGGACATTTTTCTTCTGGGAATTTGGCAAAGACCACCAAATCATTTCACATACTACCCGTCTGTCTTTGGCTGGTAATGACTGCCATTATCAACCCAGGAAAGGTTTGAACTGGTGCCCTACAAAAGACCTATGGCTCTCTTCCACAGTGTCTGTGCTGAGAATCCTCCCCCAGGTAAAAGTAGGATATTTACTGTGTATATTTTAACATGTAACATTAACTATTTGTGTGTTAATGTTTATAAAGCTTCAACTGTTTAAATCTCAACATCTACTGTCATTAAATAATTATTGTCCAACTCTTTCCATTGTCTGATCCCTCTATAATTTCTTGCAACTGTGAAGGTTTAAATAGATACAAATCAAATAAAATTGCTTAATATCCATAATAATGTGCAACTGTGGAAATTTAAATTGGTGAAAATAAAATGCTTAAAAATAAACACATTGATATAATCTGTCAAAATTACCAAAAAAATCTGATTCTGTCAAACCTAAATATAGGTATCCTAGTATAATAGTAGTGACATATTTCTCAGTGCAACCATTAACTTATTAATAGTTAAAATTCCCAGCTCCTTATCAGAAGCCATTGCTCTTATAATTCCAGCTCTTTCTGGTCTCATAGTGTTCGATAGGCTTTTGTTTCATTTTTCATTATGTCTAGACAATACATATTGCATGAATATTCACTTTAGATACGAATAAATTTTGTTCAGTGCCATAAAGTTTTGTGTGGTAATCATTCTTTCAACTGAAAGAGTTGGGAAGAGAACTCTAAGCTATTTAGGTGGTTCTCCTTTTACTCTGGAATACTTAGTTATTTCCTTCACCAGATGAGGTAGGAAATGAACATAGAGAGTTCTGCTTTTACTAAGGCTGCAAAATACACATGCTACCCTGTCTCTGGACTGTAAACCTTATATTGAAACGAATGTTTCAAAGTATAAGAATTGGGACCTTTAGTGTTAACATAGATTTACCCCACCATAATAGAAACTGCTTCTGTCATTCTTGCCTACAAAACAGTGATTTGCTCTTTGAAGAAAGTGTGCCTGACAGTCAAGGTATGTGCAGTATGTTGATAAGTTGCTATTTCTGTGTGGTTAATATAAGGCAGTGATTCACCCCACAGTTTATTTTTCCAAATGTTTACTGACAAGAGGTATTTTGCTCCAATTACTTGATTATCTCTTGAACTAGCATTTTATCTTTTAATGGTCATCAGAACCTGCATATACAAATACTGAATGCATTTTATAATTCTGGCTGGTGCTCTTTATGGTCAGAAACTGTATATGGTTTTCTGTTTAGTGTGATCAGTATCCTGAGGTAATTTTCTTCCCTGTATAGCAGGCATGATGGTCTGTGTTGAGTATTCTGATATGTTTTTAGCTTGATTAGAAATATTGTTGTAATCTTTTTTTTCCCAGAACATTATCAGCTGTATGTTCCTGAATCAGCTCAAGTTGGGTCAGCAGTAGGCAAAATTAAGGCAAATGACGCAGATGCTGGCTCTAATGCAGACATGAAGTACACAATCATAAACGGTGATGGCTCTGGAGTGTTTTCCATATCCACTGACAAAGAGACACGGGAAGGAATTATTTTCCTGAAGAAGGTAAGCAAATGGCTTTGAAAGTGCCTCTGTGAATACAATAAAAATGTTACTGAAGGCTGTGCAAGACAAGCAAAGGTCAGATGGAAATGTTTGTTTTAATTTGTAAACCTAACTGAGCACATACTGAACCAATACTAATATAATGTCTCCATCAAGAACTTTAATTCTGCATAGGAAGTGTAGAACGAGAAGGAGCTGGGAAACAATTTGAAGGCAACAATTAATTCAATCTTCTGTTCTTCTAGAATGACCAGCATTCAGTATTTAGTAATATCCAAATAGACTGAATTAGATTAAACCATGTAAGATTATTTTTACAAGGTCCTCCCCCCGAGTGACTATACTGTTCATGAAACATTTTGAATTAAACAAACTAAGCATAGCCAGCCAGCAACAGTACAATTGTCCCCAAATGGCTTCAGTTCTGACCTAGAATTTTCATCTATGTCAATGAGAAATTTTCATGCCCATTCAGTCCTTGACCTCTCTGTTAAGACTACCAGAAAGGTGCCAATTATTGAGGTGGTTTGTGTAACATACACACCTACACCTTTGTAAATAGACTGAAATAACTAAATAGCTATCAAGTGGTTATAATTTAGATGAATTATCTATGTTATCCAGTTTCTAGTCAAACTGTTGTCCCTTAGACACATGGCTTTGTGCCCTGTATGGTGATTATTAACTGAGTTCTATACACATGGGTTTATGCCACAACGTTAAACTCATATCCATATTAAGTAGGTCTCCTGAACTGAGTTTCTAGTGGCTATCCTGCAAAATACTTAGAACCCCTTGTAGGATGTAACTGGATTTTTGTTTAGTTTTACATGAAGAAAACTGGAATCAACCATAAGCTGTTATAATTAATTAATTCTTTTTCAAGACATTGCCAACAGTGGGAAATCATATTTAGATTTAAGTCTTTGGATTAACGGGTATCGATTCATTTTTCTCATGTGGAATTGCTGTTTTCATGTAGAGGCATCGATTATACTATACAATCTATGGAAGAAGGCATTAAAATTCATATTTTACTAGTGTATTTGCACACTTTCAGTGAAGGCAGGAGGAATGAAAAACAATCACTGGAAGATATGAAGAAAAGGAGATTGTAAGAGGGAAGAGCCAAATATGAAATCAAACAAAGCTTTTTGAAAGAAAATATTCTCCCCTAAATCTCTTTTCACATTCATTGAAATAATAAATTCAAACCCAAACCCCAAAATTACATTTACAGTCGGAACAAATCACTGATCCAGAAAAAAGCATCTAAACCCTGCCCACCCCAGACTCTTTGTCTTGAAAACTACAAGATCAGTCTGGTATCAGAGTTCCATCCCACCCTCCATTCCACCAAGCTCATTCATTTTTATCCACATTGCTAGCAACTGAATGACTGCACAAAAAAGAGTTTGAATGAAGAGTTGAGAATGAGAGTTTCAGGTATGTCATTCTGTGCTGACAGTGGCTCTGCCAAAGGTATTATAAAACTATTGAATCAACAACTGTCAGAGTCTCAAAGAAAATACAGAGCAAATGTCTGTCCTTTACTTATTGGGATAGATGAAGAGTCATCTGGTGTCTGAAAAAAGTCCAAAAGTCAATTGTTCGTAAGTATGACCATGCAACAATAGAACTCCCAAATGCAGATGTTAAGGAAACAGAATAATAAAAAGTGAGTGCTTCACTATCTCCTCTGATACAAAGCAAGCTTCCTGAGGATAGTCTTCATCCTACTATTTGTTTCCCTCAGAGGTTACTTCTAACATATAATTTACTATGAAATATCCTCCAGTGTATATCCGTGTACTTGAAGGGATGTTGTTATTTTGAAGGTACAACAATGACTCCCTGAGATAGTCTTCTGGACAATTCAATCCTGCAGTGTTACCAACCCCAAATGTTCAAAAGTCATTAGTCAGGTCACCAAAAATTATGTAAAAATAATAGATTTGGTCTTCTGATTTTTGAGCCTTTAGGGTGCACTGGGGTCACATTTCGAAGCCTTCTCCACAGCAACGAGGGCTAGAAACCTACTTTTTCTTTAAGTATGAAGGCTGAAATCATCACGTATCCATTTGACTCCGGGAGCTGGAGCTTTAAGGAAAGCAATAATTATCATGAGACTCATGACACAATCATGAGAATTGGCAACCCTAATACTGTTAAATGGCATTCTGAAAAGTGTTGCTTAAGCACCCTCTGGTTTAGAGCTCTCCTAAACTGAGCCACCATGCTAACATGCTGTTGCCTGAATTTGCCATTGGGAAATGCATTTTAAAGCAAGTGTATGTAAGAGGGAGGCTGCTTGACTGTTGTAGAAAAAAAATACCCTTTTTAAGGGCTGCATCCCTTTTTTCCTACCAGTTTCTCCATTTCTTCCCTGTGACATTTCTGAGTAATATTGGAAAATGAGTGCCCGTCCCTTATGCTCTGCCATGCAAACTGTATGAAAATTAAAAATGAAAAGAATACCATCAAGAAAACTCCAGGACATACGATCCCCAAATCCCCCTTCTTTATCTGGCAGGTAGACTATGCTTCTCTTCACTAGTCATATTATTGACCCAGAACATCTGAAAAAATAACTCTCAATTTGACCAGCGGTTTTCCAGGGGGAGTTTACCCATATGTCACCAGTGAAAAGCTGTAGCAGGAATATTTGTAGTTAATGTCGTCCTTTCCACCAGCATCAGGGTCCATCTCTTCCATATCATCACTTTAACCTGGCAGGAGGCAAACTGCTTCTCCCAGTTCAACTCAGCTACTGAATCACTGCTGAAGATGAGTTCCAAGATATCTGTAAACCCAGCAGGGTTCATCACAATCTGCAACTCCTCTGGAAGAGGATAAGAGTGCCATAAAATCCCCACCCACAAATCCATGCCCTTCTTCATGTTAATTGCTGCTCTAGCTGCAGCTGAATAATTATGTAAAGTATGTTTTAAAAAAATAATCCCTGTCTTCTGTACTGCCCACCAGCACAGTGACATCATTTGCGTGGATGAAAATTTTCATTGAAAGAGTAAAGTTCCTCTTCCCCTTAATCTATGTACTTATGCCCCGAAATCTCCTGTTACCATACCCTGCATAAAGTAAAGTGTCCAAAGAAAAACAATACAGCAATGGACTCAAGGGACAACCTTGTCTGACCCCAAAATGTATCTGTATAGCCCCTCCCTTCCACCATTTTACTAAGGGGATGTATAAGCCATGAACATACAAGAGATGCAATCAGTTCATAAACAATAGGGGAATACCATACTGAGACAGAATCAACCATAAATAAGTCAGGTTCACTCTCAAAAATTTTGGTCTAATCTAAGCTAGAACATAACCCTCTCATTCTCTCCTATGGCCAATTTCAAATACTTCCTGTAAACTACACAAAGTGCCTGCCCTACTGTAGGAGCTTGAACTGCAATAGACTGACTGAGATGCAATAATTTCCCTGCTTTCTGCCCCAATCATATGGCTAGAATGGAAGTCAAAATGTTGTCATCTTATCAAAATGGCAATAGGTCTCCAATTCCTGCTGTCTTCCAAATCCTGTTTGTGCAAACAAAAAAGAAGACTTCATAAAAGGACGACCCAGTGTTCCTGTAGTCAAGGTGTCATTGACAGCACTGTAGAAATGGGATCCGTAAACCTTTGATAAAATTCCTCTGTGTAATAGTTCACCCTGGAAAAGTTCCTTTCTTCAGTGATAAGATAGCTACAAGAATTTTCATTTCCTCTATTGGCCTCACAAATGAGTCCTGTTCCTCAGCTGTGAATGTTGGTTCCCCTGTGATATTATCCAAAAACTACTGATGCTGGAAAGGAGGAATGGTTTGTCTCTGAAAGAGCACACGGTAATATTCATGAACTATCCTCGACATGCTATTAGGGTTCCGGGGCTGCCCAGTGCTAAGAACCCCACCATGTCCCATTGTAGTCTCTTTTCTTTACATCCTGCAAATATATCAAAGGAAATTTACCGCCTTCAGTCCTAAAGTTCTTTGCAAATGTAGCTGATTCCAGCTTTCTCCTTTGGTACGGAACCATTTATTTTTTAACTTGCCCTAAGACCCTTATTTCTAGACATTCCCCAGGTCACAGTAAACTATGAAGATATCTCAAGTAGCTCTACAACACTAAATAATACCTAATCAGATGTATGCAGATGTCTTGAAAAGGAACGTAGAGAGGTTTACCAGATTCCTCTTTGTCAGTTTCCAGCATTCTATCTGCGATGCATAAAATTCTCAAACTGTTTCTCTTTCTATAGAGATGGCTTCAACCTTTCTAACTCTCACTGCCCTATTAAGCAAACAACCATTTAGTTTTCAATAGCCCAGGCCAAAAAGATCATGGGTCTGTACTCCCTAGATTCAACTTGGACCAAGCATGTCAGAAAACTCTACAGTCATTAAGGTAGCTTTTGAATACATCTTGCCCAATCAACTACCCGATCCCCCTCTATAAAAATGTGAACTCCCCTTCCTTCCTTGAATGAGGATATACAAAAACCATCCCTTAATCTAGAGGCATCACACACTGCTTCTAAGTAAGTTTCATCAACTCATAGCCCCGTAGGTTAATTTGCTCTGTCAGTCACTGCAACTAAAAAATTAAAATCTCCTTTAAAAAAACAACTGTCACGATGTCAGTAAAAATAAAAAAGGAGCAACCTCTATAAAAAGCTTTTTCTCAACTTCTGATGCTGTGAGCCATAGATTGTGCCACAACAATACTTCAACCCAAATATCCTAAATCAACTAATAAACATCTTCCTGGCTGCAGTTCTACTACCCTTTATACTGATACTCCATAACTGTAAAAAAATACCCCTATATCATCATATGTATGAGGCCCTGGGAGATGATTTCAGGTAATCTTTAAAAATCTTTCTCCTTGTTTAATCACTGTAACATCTTGCTTTGAATAGCTTATTTCCACTAAGCTCTGAATCATTTTTGTTCCATAAATAAGGTAGCAGTAGATTCTTGAAAAGTAGCATATGCGAATATCCCTTCTCTCTCACTTTTCTGTGGAAGAATCAATCTGTATCATGAGCACATCAGAAAAGTCACAAGTAAATATATTAAATAAGTTTGTACAAAATTTCTCCTCAAAATCATTTGAAATTTGGCATGTTTCAAGTTTTGATGCAAGAAGATTTATTGAAGACTTTGGGCCAGGCTGGCCACCATGACTGAAAAACCCACATCAGCTTCTGTGAGGATTATACCTAGACTTATTCTGGTCTGACCCAGAGTCTTATATGACCTCAAAACCACCTTTCCTCATGTGCCCTATGAGAACACTCTTCAGAGCCCTCTACACCGAAGAGGCTGTCAGCTCTCATGAAAATCTTCTCCCGAGCAGGCTACAATTCCCCTTCACTTCATGTGGTTTCTCAGGTCTGAGAGGAAGAGGGCAAAAGTGTGACACTGACACACACACACACACACACTCTCTCTCTCTCTCTCTCTCTCTCTCTCATCCTGACTCTTGGGGATGGAGTGGGCTGTATCTTTACTGACTCCCTCAAAAGTAGATACCATAGGTCAGTGTTCTTCATTGCAAGGCCAGCGAGTGGCGGCTCCCATCAACCCTAAATGCAACTCCCTGACAGCCGGCCCATCATGACACGCAGCAAGGGCAGGGGGCACAGCCATCCACTCCTCAGAGCCTCCTGTGCCCCCACCTCCACTGCGCATCATGAAGGGCCAGCTGTCCATGAAAGGCCGGCCCCTCGAGGCCAGGGGGTTAGGCCGCCCCGTCCGACCCAGCACCGGGCTGTGGGGCTGGAGCAGGAGAGGCAGGCGGCGCCGCGTGGTGAGTAAGTGCAGAGGGGCAGCAGCCCGCAGGAGGAGGTAAGCAGCTCTCACATTGAAGGTTTTTTGCCATAGTGGCCCCTGCTTGAAAAATAGTGAAGATCACAGCCATAGGTTATTCTGTGGAATAGCCTGAGTAGGCAGCCCAGCCCATGTTGCTTCTCGTTGTCTCTATGCTAAACTGGGACAGAAAACAGCTCTCCTATTGCTGATGGAACTCTGCTGCACCTCAGTTTTAATCAGGCCTCCATTGTTTCAGGTGCAAATGTAATTGTGTAGACACTCTGGGTTTTTTTATGTTACATAAAGCCAAATTCAATTTAATCATACACAACTTCAAGCAGCAGCCACACAAAATCTAGTTCTGTCAGTCCACATTACAACTACTCTTCAATTTCCCACATTTTACATCAAATGTAAAAGAAAAGGTCAAATGACAGCATGAATTATTGGTAGTTGTGGAATATTTTGTTAACGTGTTTGTGTCTATGGGTAAATGTCCTACGTTCATCTCAGAATTTAAAGGGGCAAATTCTGCACTGATTTAAACCCCCCTGTAATCTCAATCTCATTGTCTTCAGTATGGTTGTATGGGGTGTAAATCACTACAGTATGTGTCCCATATGCTACAAAATAGCTCAATATTAGAATTCATTAGTCCTCCCCCTCCACCCCGTAGCATGAAATAGCAGAGTGGAATGGTCTTCCTCGCTAACTTGTCAATGACTGATTCTCTTGGAGAGGCTGGAGAAAGCAGAAAGAAGAACAGAGGAAAACAGTGTGGGTCTATCTTTTGTACATAAAACTATAACTCCTTGAAATGTCAGCTCTTTCCTGTTTATATGAAGTGATTATTCCTACATTGCTCAAGCTAAAAGTGTAGTTAAAGATTGGGTTAAACTTCACTGAAGCTGGTGGGTACAAGTGCTACCCTTCATATAAGATAACTACAGGAAACAATTATGTCTCTTTATAGCAGCCCCTACCTAAAACAAAGGCATATGTGAGTCTACCCAGATATTAGTGTGCGTGTATGTGTGCTTGGCAAAAGGACTTTGGGTTTTGATGGTGGCTTAAAGAGGCTTGGAGTCATAAGCAAGGAAACTGTCTGCTGTTTTTGATTCCCCCTGCATTTGAATATTCTTTGTAAATAAACAGAATTGCAAAAGGTACTTGGCTCCATCATTAAATTCTCCTCCAAACTAGAACAACATGCAAGACCCCAAATGTTTGGCTAGCTGTTTGGATCAAAAGGAGTAACAGTCTGAACATTGATTAACTCAAGAGATACAAGGTAGAAAAAAGTAATAAGATATTAGACTGTGTATCATACAACCATGTATTTGCCTTAGGATGATTCATATGTCTCTACAATTTACTTGGGAGTTCAAATATTCCCATGGGCACACTTACTTTCATCTTTCCACAACTATGGCTTAAATTGTGTTACCAAAAATAATACACGTTGTTGTATAATTGATTAATCATTGTCTAGACATGCCATCTAGCCATATGAATTGTCATTTTATGTTCACCTCATTTATAACAGAAGTACTTATTAAATCACTGACCCATAATGTCATGAGACATGATTACATAATTATGGTGTGGCAATTGGCAATGATTATTTATTTATTTTGAGTGATGTACGCAGTTCTGGTCTTCACACCGAAAGACTTGTTAGGCCTGGGGAAATGTGTACGACTTTTTAATATACATATATTTCCATGCAAAGAGGCCTCATTTCCTTAGAATTAAGATTGCAAAAGTTCATTTCCTTTCAACACACACTGTAGAAACAGAGGAAATCACCACATTAGGCAATGTTGACATTCAGACAAACATAAATGGCATACCTTATCAACCAAGCATACTGTAGACTTCACGTTCACAACAAACTCCCTTGCACTTGCAACATACAACCCCCACAGTTCACAGATCTAGTTCATCACTGTTCCTGCCTAAATTAGTAATTTTCTAGATTCTGAATGTTTGTGTTGATAGGAAATACGCTTGTGCAGGCTTCAGTCTGAGACTTCACTCTTGCATTGGGTTCTGGTCAGTCAGACCTGTGTGAACTCAATGGAGTTCTGTGTTGGGACATGGTTTCTGCTTACAGGGAGCTCAGTGCTAGCTCAGGGTCTATTTTGCGGGGGGACGTGAGTGTTTGTGTGTGTGTGTGTGTGTGTGTGTGTGCACACACATCACAGGACATAGTGTATGTTGTTTTAAAAGAGCTTTATTTTTATACTTTATTTTTATGTAATTTCACAAAATGCCTTGATAACAATATTAAATATTTAGACCTTTCTAGAGGTTGCAGAACAATTTCCATTAAAAGCTACTTTTTTCATATGCTCATAACTTCCTGAAATAGTCAAACTATGATCTTAAGTTTTCCATGCATGGTGTCAAAGATGGAGTTATTTCAAACATTTTAACTAAATCTCTTCAGCCATTTGGGAGTTTAGTGATGGAGAAACAAAATACTCATACACACACACACTGTCTCGCTTTTATATTTCCCATTTCAAATAAAATAAAACCCTGTTTCTCTTTTTAGAAATGGCTGAGGTCTGAAATATGGCATGGACTTTATCCTCACTGATGACTAGTTCCATCACTTAATTTATAAACTTTTTTTTTTAGTGTTTTTTCTATGAACCTCTGAAAACTGCAGTCCGAGCACATGTATTTCCATTAAATTCATACATGAGCACACAGCATACATGCTTCCATCATGGAATGTGTTCACTTTCCATCTAAAATCACAGGTCTCTCTCTGTGAGCCTGGGATTGTACTATACTAATTGCAAGGTAACTGGAGGCATTCCCAAGACTGGTTATCATCACCCTGGCTTCTCCGGTGTAGCTCCCCAGAATACTTAAAAAAAAAAAAAAAAAAAATTTACAAGCATGTAGCCTTTTTGTCTTACATGCACAGAGTTCAGTACTCCACAGTAGTACTAGATGGTAAACATTAATATTTGAAATTGTTTAAAGAAAACCTTACAGTTTTCTACTACTGTAATTAAGAAACACCATGTGATCAAAGAATTAAAGACAAAAAAAACAAATTCTGCTGTTTGTTTAACCAGTGATTTCAGTGGAGATACTCCAGATTCAGAAGTGTCACTGAATGCAAAATGTGCCCCTGTGCCATACTACTTACACACTAGAAGGCAGATTTAAGATTACACGTGCAATCTTAAATTTTACATTTCCTGACTTCGAGTGTATAGCGGCATTGCATTAAGATAATGTAATTAGTACTTAATGTTCAAGGGGTGAATGAATGTAAAAAGAAGTAGAATATAAATTTAGAATTTTTTTTCATGTGTTCAACCTGAGCCCAAACCTATATACTACAATTTTATAGCCCCACAAGCCCAAGTCAGCTGGGATGGCCCAGCTGCAGGTGGCTTATTGCAGTGCAGACATACCCTTATTGTCTTTCCAACAAGATTGAAAAAAATGTTGTTTGCAGGCAAGTTAAACAAAGGCACAAAATGGTAATGTCATGCCTTTCTTCTTCCAACAGCCGCTCAACTATGAAAAAAAGAAATCCTATACGCTTAACATAGAAGGAGCAAATACCCACCTTGATTTCCGCTTTTCACACTTGGGACCATTTAAAGACGTAACAATGTTGAAGATCATTGTTGGGGATGTGGATGAGCCTCCGCTCTTTTCAATGCCTTCTTATGTCATGGAAGTTTACGAAAATGCGAAGATTGGGACTGTTGTTGGTACAGTGGCAGCACAAGATCCTGACAGTGCTAACAGCTTAGTAAGGTACAGTAAGTCCAAGTAGTACAGAACTGAAATTTGGCTGCTAAAGGATTAATGAGATCTGAGAGGTATGGGATAATATCTTTCCTGTTAACCTATACTAGAAAAACATGGATGAAGTAATTTTATTCCCAACATGAAGTTTTGTGTCTATACTGTAATTATTGGCTTTTTAATTAGTTTGGGCTAAACTGAGGCATTTTGCCATCAACCTGAATAGAAGATGGTGTGAAGCTCACGCTGGCACAATCCTTCTCCAAGTAGCCCAATGAGCAGGAAGACTTACTCTTCATGCCAGACCCATCATGTAAGATGGTGCAGCCTGCTGTCCCACCCCCAGGTAGTGTAACCAGCCCACTCCCTGGTTAGGACCATGATCCTGGCTTCTCTCCACCATCATTGGGAGTGCCATGTTTGCACAGAGAGGAAAGCAGTTACTGTGCTTTCCCAAATGGAGGAAATGTAACTGTGACAAGCATTTGTGCAAGGTATCAAGGAGGCTCCTCACACCCACTATGAACCTAAATTAATTTTACAAAATATTTGTAATCTGAGTTATAATATTCTAAAATGTTTCATTCATATCAGAGTAGAAAAGAACTTTTTGTCATCTAGTGCATTCTCCTGCATTGCTGATATTGTTAGAACCATACCTTGCAAACAATTACTATCAGGCATAATGCATACAAGCATGTCTAGTTCTACCGCTGTTTCTCTCAATAGTGAGCAGGTACAAGAAACAAATATGTAACATTTTAGTGAAGAAAATTAAAATAGTCTTCATACTGGAACTGATTTCTAGGAAGAGTATTCTGATCTTTTAAAAAATACTACAATATTCTGTGTTAATTGCCTGACTATAATGCTACAGCTTATAATCATCTTGGTTTGAAAGAGGTCAAGATCTCAACTATAGAGCTGAATCCAAATTCCATATATTTCATATTACAAGCCATCCCACAACACTGGGGCTGAAAACTCACATATGCAAGTGCAGGAAATCTGAATCTGAAGTTTTCTAAATTTCAGGGTGTTTGGATTCAGCCAACATAGAGATAGAGGATTGCTGTTCACATATGAGGTTTTGTTTTAGGTCCATTCATGGCTTACAGCAGAATTACTCTACATGTTTTAGGCCATACTGAGGAATACAATAGTGGTTCATTTCTTGCTTTATATCAGGAAGTGTTGCTCTTTTCAAACAAACAGAAAGTGAGAAAATTATGTAGGAAAAAAAGAACTTTAAATCTCTAAGGGTCGGTTTGGATTAAGATATTTTAGAAAATCTTTCCCGTATGACTATATGCTTTGGTAGCCTAATTCTTTCTATGAACTAATTGTAAATCCTTTGTGTGAATATATGAGAAAGTAATTGGAAATCAGTCTTTCTGAATTTAGTTGGACATATACAGTTTTAGATAAACTGTACTGTATGAATATGACACACTCAATACAGTGGAACAATTACCATCAAATGTTATAAACTACTAATTTTTATGAGTCTAGAACCTGTTTTTGGGCTGATACTCTAAGACTCAGAAGTGTTTGGTGTCAGACAGTCATTATCTACAATTTTATAATGACAAGATAATGCATTTTAACTGTGGTTATCATGTTATTATCTAAATCATAACATTTGTATGTTAACTAGAAAAGATAACTAGGGTAAGAGGCCAGTCCCCTCCTAAGTCAGCTAAGTGACAATGGCTGTAAGGAAGATGAATTTGTGAACCCAAAGCCTGGAGCACCATAGGGATTAGATTTCTTGCTGGCCAGAAGCCAAGTGGAGACTTCTCATGATCCACTACTGCTCAACAGTTTCCAATTACTAGGAGAATTTCATCTGTAGATGGTTGGAGAGAAGCAGTAGCGAGTTGTGAGGGGGCTGAGGAAAATGGCAGTAGATTTGGTGGGTGGAGTGGGAAGCTAGTTGGAGAAACATCTGGCACAAATAATGGCCGTGATCCAGCCTTTTGGCATCTCTTTCACCAGCGACTTGAAACAAGTAGCTGAGGTGAGGAGATACATTACCCAAATTCTTTTAATAACTGAGTATAACTTTGGCTCAGCCGTTGCCTGAGCCCTCTGCTTTCTTATCATTTTTCTCATTTAGATTATTCCTTTTATTTCTCACTCTTTCTTCCATCTCTTTTTCTTTTAATGTTTTTCCCCATATGAATGAAATGCTTGTGGAAGGGGCCTGAAGTGAGTGCCTTCCTTTCAGCAGGCATCCACCTTCCTCGATTCTATGGATCCTCATGAGTGCCAGGTCCTGGGCAGGGATTTCAGTATCACCCTTGATGACCACTCAGGGACCAAGAGGTGCTTGGCTGCTGCAGACATCCTTAGAGAGATTGTAGACCATTGCTCACTGGTGCATGTCTGGTGCGACCTCCAGCCAGAAGACAAATCCATCTTCACTTATGTCTGGGTGGAGGACACTCGGTCGTGCCATTCCAGTTGGAATGCATTTATATATATCATTTTCATATTTTGCAGGCCCAATCCTCTGGCATCTGGCCGGCCCCATTCTTGGACCACCATTTGTTGGCCATGATGGCCTCTCTTACTATGGAGAGACTGGGGCCTGCCTTTTGGCATTTTAATAACAGCTTGCTGGAGGATGTTAGCTTCATGGAGTCCTTCCAGGAATTTTGGCTGGCCTGGTGAGGCAGAGGTGTGACTTTGCGTTGGCACAACAATGATGAGATGTGGGGAAGGTATGCGACTGGCTTTTTTGTTGTGTCTGCACCCGAGGTGCCAGCCAGTGGTGGGATGTGGTAATAGAGCAACTGGAGCAGGAAGGGTGTCTGCCGCCAATCCCAGGGATCCATCCCTCTGTGGAGCATGCTGGGAGAAATGGGAGGAGCTCTGGGTCATTCATGACCATCATGCTTGGGTGTTTTCATTCAGTCATGCATCTGTCTGCTTTGGGAAATGGATCACAGCTCCCACTTCTTCTATGTCCTGGAGGAACGGGGGGGGGAGGGGCTAAGAAGCATGTAATCTGTCTTTTGGCGGGGCATGGAACCCTTCATGGATCTGGTGGAGATGCACGGAAGGACCAGGGCCTTCTATGCCAGCCTCTTCTCCCCAGATATGACTGACGCCAATGCCTTTGGAGTGGTCTGGGATGGACTCTCAACTGTCATTGTGGGAGACCAGGACCTGATGAAGCTGCCTCTCACTCAGGCCAAATTCTTGGAAGCCCTCCATCTGATGATCTCTAATAAATCTCCGGGCATGGACGGGCTGACCGTGGAGTTCTATCATGCATTCTGGAACAACTTTGGCCCAGACCTTGCCATTTTCTGGGCTGAGTCTTTGGGGGGAGAGATGCTCTCCCAGTCGTGTAGGTGAGCCATGCCTGTTATGATGCTTAAGATGGGGGGCCTCTGCGTCTTTAGGAATTGGCGTCCTGTCTCACTTCTCAGCATGGACTACAAGGTTGTAGAGAAGGCCATCTCACTGTGGCTGGAGTCTATGCTGGTGGACATGGTCCACCCTGACAAGACCTAGACCATTCCTGGTCATACCATCTTTGAGCTCGGGTATAGGGAAGGTGTGTCATTCACTCTCCTGTCCCTGGATCAGGGGAAGGCATTTGACAGGATGGACCATGGGTGTCTTCTGGGCACTTTGCAGGCATTTATCTTCAGGCCTTGTTTTGTGGGTTTTCTCCAGCTGCTATATGCCTCGGAGGAGTGTTTGATCAAGCTCAACTGGATCCTGACTGAATCCGTCAACTTCAGGGAAGAGGTGTGTCAAGGTTTCTCGTGGTCCGCCCTGGCTTCTACTTGGTGGCATCCTCCTCCCAGATCAACTGGGTCAAGAGTTCTGGCCTGATGGTTGGGGTTGGGTGGCAGATGGACCATGAGTCTACTGCTCTATCTGGGCATTTACCTTTCCATGACTGATCCCTCCCTGCTGGAGAACTGGCAAGATTTGGAGACTGAGTGGCTGAGTGGCTGCAGAGGTGGAAAGAACTACTCCAGTACCCTTCCCTGAGAGGAAGGGCGCTGGTGCTCAGTCAGCTCATCCTGTCAATGCTCTGGCACCAGCTTAATGCCCGGAGCCTGGCCCCAGGTATCCTGGTCTGTCTCCTGAGGTTAGCTCTGGAGTTTTTTTGGCCAGGATTTTACTGGGATTCTGCGGGAGTTTCGAGTCTTTCCTTGGAAAGGGGGGGAGGGCAGAGCCTCCTCTGTCTTCACAGTCGGGTCCATGTCTTCTTCCTCCAGGCCCGGCAGAGACTCCTTTATGAAGTAGTAGGTAGTCTGGCATGCAGCATGTTGGCACATGCCTTCCTCTGTTGCCTCTGAGAACTCCAGTACAATTGGCATCTTTTTAGCTCCATCTAAATGGTCTTCCACAAGACTTCTATGACCTCTCTGGTTTTCTACCAGGACCTCCTCCAGACCTGGAAGTTAGTTTCAGTGACCAGGTCCATGGTGGCTGCCGAGGAGACAGATCCCCTTGCAGAGCCCCACTACACAACCCATAGGTTGGTATACAGGTGGCGGAGTCCCCCTTGGTGTGCCAGAGGCTGGGCCTGGCAGGCACCACCAGAATCTGAGACCTTCTGGACTATGACCAAGGGGACTGGGTGGATCCCTTGGCACTCAGCTGGTGCATGGAGCTCTCCACCCACACACCTCACTAGCGCGTGCTCCAGCAGGTGAAGGCAGCCTTATCACCTGCCTCTTGGGGACTTCTTTAGTGGGGCCTGTGGGATGGTGCCACCTGCCAGCCCCTCACCCTTGGATCTTGTTATCAGACCCCTGCCCTGCAAGGCCCACACCATAACGTGAGCCAACTGTGCGACCTGCAACTGGTTCACTTCCAAACTGCACCTGGGACAAACCTGTATACACTCGTGGTCCACACCTTTCAGATCCTCACCCTTGTGTCTCGCCTCAACCCCAAGTGGTGGGACCTCCTGCCACCGGTGAAGAAACCCCATACACTAGTTTATATTCCACTTTGGTTCCAAGGCCCACCAGGGATATTAGTTGGCAGGTCCTTCGTGGAGCTATGAGCACGGGCATGTATCTGGCACAGTTTACTTCCGTCCCTGATACCTGTCCCTCTTGTGGCATGAGGGATACCCTGACACACATCTAGCTGGAGTGCAACAGGTGCAGCCTCTTTTCTGCCTCCTCTTCCCCACACGTCCTGACTTATGCATACCCATACCCATCCATGGCTCCAGGAAGTCGCAATACCTCCTTCTCAACCTCCTCCTAGTGCTGGCAAAGGTAGATATTTATTCTATTCAGAGGGAGATGCTGTATGCAACTCTGCAACTGTAGGGCTACCTCTTTTCTTCCCTTCAATCATGTATTCAGGCAGAATTCCTCTGGGCCATGTCCACTGGATCTCTAGACATCTTTGAGGATGAGTGGAGACTGTCCAGGGTTCTCTGCTTGGTGTCTTCTTCTGAATCTCTGATTTTGGCCCTCTGACCTCACTCCTATCCCGGTTTTTCGTTAGTTGTCCCCCAAAATCATTTGAACCCTGGATTCAGTCACTTTACCCTTTAGCCTGGGGCAGGGGTCTTCACATATGGGCAGGTTCTGACCCCCAGAACTCGTCAGGTATTAGCTTCCAGCACTCTATCACTGGGCTTTAACATTTAAAGAGTTGAATTGTGACTTTGTGACTGCCCTGAGAAACCGATGACACATACTTGTGCTGCCTCAGGAGCAGAACAAAAATCAGCCCTTTGCCTAGTGCAGATTGCCTTCCCCTCTATGCTGACTGGCATACTGGAGGGCAGAGTCAAGTCTCTTTGCTTATTCCTTTCCTACCTGAACAGAAGGAAATAGCAGCTGTGTGGAGACTACTTTACCAATGATGCAGGCAGTCAATGGATGGAAGTAAAGGATTACTTTACATTCTTTTATCCTCTTGCCCTGGTGTGGAGGGCAAGTTACAGACTCACCCAATGTGTTTGAAAAATAGCCCTAATACTTCCATTAACTTTAATAAGAGCTGTTTGGTCAAAGTCTGAAAATTCAGGGGTGAGCCTCTTGTGAGGAGGATAATCGGATTATTTTCTCTATGTTCATCCCCACACAATGCTACTTGAAAACAATCAAACAAAAAACACCTTGCTTGATACTGATTTACTAGAAAATACAGATTCTATAACCTGTGTAGCACGTAGATAAAGATATGTGTTCCACAGCTGATCCATCTACAGTGCTGGCTACCAGTCAGTTAAGTCACTTAGAGAGATCCATTATAGAATGATACTGGTTTACAGTACCATTAAAAAGCAATAATTTTCTTCACAGTGTTTCCTAATCCAGTTGTGTGTCCTTGCCAGTCTATAGGGACACTGCTGTTACTGAGGTTGATACAGCTGTAGACACACATGGTTCCAAGCATATATTAATGTATTGCCTGCTGGTTTAAAGATACAATATTATGACTTATTGCATAGAATCATAGAATATTAGGGTTGAAAGGGACCTCAGGAGGTCAACCATAAATATTTAGTTGGGGTTGGTCCTGCTTTGAGCTGGGGGTTGCCCCAGCTCAAAGCAGGACCAACCCCAACTAAATATTTACTGCCTAATTAAGTTACACTTTATTCTGGTGGCTGGAATGATTATTGTGGACAAAGTAAGGATCAGAGGAATGATTACTGCAAATAACTGTCCCTAAGAGAAATATTTTAAAAAAATCTTGGCAATAAAGCCAAGCAGCAGGTGACTAAATATATATATATAGTTATCTGCCTTGAGGAAGTGGGAGTATCTTTCCTTCATATTGCATCACTGCAATTTCCGCATGAAATTTCTTATTCTTCACATAAGTCTGTATCGAAAGATGCTGCCAGTGCGTCAACTTGTACACGTGGCTAAACATTACTAATATTGCTAGTAGTTGAGATAGATGAGGACATTCTACTATTTTTTCAGTACACAATATCATCACAATCTTTATATACCTCCTTCAAATTGATAATGATGGACATCAGGCCCATTGTCTTCTGTACCAGTTTCAAAATGCAGTATTTTTTAATTATCAGTGGTTTCTGTGCTTGAGAAATCAGTGACCTTCTTTCTTTCTTATTTTTAATGTATCTAATGTATCTAACATATTTAATGTATCCAGGCATGTGCTCACCTCTGTGCTTTAAAAATTATAAAAGTACGCAGTTGAAAGGATAGATCTCTATCCATCCGTTTATCTCAGCTCACTCATCATGATATGTTATATTTCTGGGGTTTTTAAAATTTATTTTGGAAGGGCCAAATCAAAGACTGGGTTTTACATTAGAGGTGAAGGTGATGAAATGTAAGGACATACTGACTGTTGTTCACCTTGAATTATTACCCTTCAGCTTTCTGCTGTTCAAAGCTGCCTAAAGAGTATAGTTCACTTAATCAGAATGCACTGAATCAGGACCTTGATTTGGACTGCTGCTTTATTTGGTTGACAAACAAAGGAACCATTTTATCCTAATTATAGTGAATGATAATACTTTATGCTCCATTTCACTCAACATTAACCTGTCTGTTTTTATTTTAACCTGAAAGATTTTCAAAGTTTACAATTTTCTTTTGGATGAAAATTAGTTTTCTATAGAAACATTCAAAATGTCCTGATTTCAGTCTGAAAGTTTTTGATTGAAACTTCCTGGAAAAAAATAACCCTTTTTGAACGAAATTCTGATTTATTTTCATTCCTACAAATGTTCAGTGGTGTAAGAGTGTTGGTGTGAAATCTGATATTTTAACAGACTTTGGCCAAATACAGAATAAAAAAGGAAATCTATATGCAGTCCAAGTGAACAAACTGTGCAGCGGACTTCCACAGGGATTCCGGTGGAAAGAACCTTTCTCTGACAAGCTTCAAACCAGTAGTGGAACAGCTCTAGGGCTGCTAACACTGCCTCAGGGCTGCAATAGTCCCTGGGCAAAGGTGTCATCCTTCTGTAAGTGATTTTGTCAGATGGATCTTTCTGGTCAGACTGCATGCCTCTTCTTGAGGAATTCTTCCTGCCTGTGCTCTGCTTAGACAGAAGGTTTCTGAGAAAAGCCAGGTGTCTGCTATTTTTTAAACCCCAATTCATCTAGTGGTCCAGAGAGGAGCAAGGCTGTAGTTTGAAGACTTAATATTTTCGCATTTTGAGCTTCTAGAAGTTTGGAAACAGAGATCTAACGCAGCACTTTTTTCCATTATTTTAATATGCAAATGAAAATTGTTGTATGTGCAAGTGACATAGGGCTAACTTCCCTCGTATTAACATAGAGCTGTGCTTACTGATCTTAATGTTTCATGGAGAAAAAAGTCTTCCTGAACATTGTGTCCTAAATCAGGGCACTGAATTAATAAAAGTCTTACTCTAATGCATAAAAATATAATAATGGCAGCTTCTAGTACATCTGCTACTGTTGTGCAATAGGTTAGAGGGTTCAATTTTGATTATCATTCAGACACCAGGTAGCTAAGCTCTATCAGTGATTATTAGTCAAAGGTAGACCAGCAATATGCAGAAAGCACAATACCCAATTGGGGAAACTGGTCTGCAGCTTACATTTTCACTGCTCCAAAGATGATTAGTTCACTTCAGGGTATATTTATACACCCCTTGTTTGCAACAAACAGAAAATTCTCCCAAATTCCACCTAATTAGGACAAACCTTTCATCCTTTCCCTTATCTAAATTGCATCTCCTGTTTTCAGGCTACAGAGACTTCTACCCCAATTATTTGTAGCATTTTATTTAGTTAAGGATTCCTCTACTAATTATCCCAACTTTTCTAGCACCTGTTTATATGTGGCACCACTTCTCAAAGGTTCTGCATACACAAACTACAGAGATTGCATACAGTTCACCATAAGCTTGGCAAGAGTGCAAAGCATGTTGATAGTTTGGTTCATAGTTAGTGTAAACGCTGAGAATATAAAGTCTTCTAGAAATATGATATCAGTTAACAAATATTTTCATACAGTGAATTTTGCACTACTTCCAGGATTCAACCCACTGCTTTGAACAACAATTTTAATATTTTCTCCAATCATTGGTTAGTCCCATTTGTTTTGTCCTGCCTTAAATTAAATTATAAGGTGTTCAGAGCAACGATTGTCTCTTATTAGCTGTTTGAAATTCAAAGCATTTTCATGTTGAACCAAACCACTCTGTATTCCACTTTGCTATAATGGACTTCATTAGCCAGTGCAGAGATTGATTAACAATAGGGAACGGAAGTAGTCTGAGTACCTTCCTAACTGCACTAGAAAATAAACTGCTCCTCCCCACCCCACCCCTGAGTCTCGTCACTATTAGTAAAACATAGTAACACCTGGAAGATTTAGTTACAAAGCAAATTGGGCTGCATGGTTCAGTTGCCTTTTATACAAAGCAGCTGCTTTATTTCCAGGAAAGGTAGAAAGCATTAACCACATTAAGGAACCTAAAAAATTGAAAAAGCTTTTATGTGAGCTTCAGACTGCTCATTTTATGGGAAGTTAGTGGAGCATATAGTAGAGTCTCGGCTTTGTCTAACTGCCGCGTAGTATTACCTCATAATGGAATGATATATCATAGTGGTTAAGTTACCCAATCTAGTGCAGAGTAGAAAAACCTGCTTTCCAGCCACCTGACTGGTATCTGGGAGTTGTAATGAATTTAGACTTGCTTCACCTTAGTTTGGATTAAATTGCTAACCATCTGTTTGGAGCTTTCAAAAAAAATACTAATTAAATAATAAATTACTGATTCACAGGGTTATGAAAATAAACATTATATAGGGAAATTAGTTTGTGTTTCAAATAGTGCAGCAAATGCAGGAACCTATTTTAACTTTTGCTGCATTGCTAATAAAATATTGGGATGATTTGACAAATTATATGGTGTCATACTTTTGAGAGCCATAAAATATTTTTGATATCTTAAAAGGAACACTAAGACACACATTGTGACAAAAATATATTCTCTTGAAATTCAGTGTACTACAACAATTATTTCTGTGACCTTTAAGAATTTTAATGATCTTGAGCTGGATTATATTTACATTCCTAAATGCAAAATGTTATATTTAATAGAGATGGAACAAAAGCAAATTCTGAACCTTCCTTAAGTTCTGAAACCCTTTGGATTTGAGGAACCTATAGCCAAACCTGTGGTTGCACAATGTAGGTTCTGGTTTAGTATCAGAATCTCAGGAGTGAGTGTGAGGGATCTATAGTGAGGGTTTTTATATGTTCTTATAGTTTTTCCTTCCAGCCTAGTATCTGGTCTTCCAATAACCCACTGCTGACAAATAGAGAATGAAAGCTAACTAGTCTAGCCTCACCCTTCTAAAAAAACAAAAAACAAGCCCAGAAAAACCAAACCTCACAGGTTCAATTATCTTACCTGTCTTTAGGAAGATAAGTCTAATGAGCTTTGATGGTCTGGTAAACATTCTGATCTTTACCAGAGTGCATGCCTGCACTGCAGCAGGAAGCAGGACAGGGAGCTGCAGCTGCTTGTTCAAATGGGCTCTGTGGCAAACACACAGTCCAGAATCACTTATTGCTCTAGGTCCTTATTATGGAACATGGTTTGCTACTGGAGGGAAAAAAAAAACCCTATTCCAATTCCATTTATAAAGTAGGCCACAATATATAAATGATAAAGTAGCATCTCCTCTAAGAGCACAATACACAGAAATAGTGGGGTGACAGGCACCTAATATAATGTGAAAGACACTACACCATCAGTGCAATAAAAGGCACCTATAATAGTCTGGAATACACTGTGTAAAGAGTGCAGCGAAAAGCCCTACCATAAAATTGGCCCAGTACATGGTGGAACAGCAGAATCCTATTATATTATGGAATGTAGTCCGTGAACTGTGGGAGTAAAATATGTAGTTATACAAGTGGAAATGCAGAGCAAGTGGGAGGATCCTTACTGAAATCTAGAAAGTTGTATGTAATCACTATATGAGAATAAGGTCAACAACAAAAAAAGTACTTGCATAATATGGAACACAATATATGAATCTTGAGAACAGAAGTCAGTAGAAGGTCCTTACTACAGTCAGCAGTGACAGCAGCATACAATGCATATGCAAGCAAAGGCTTGGTTTGATATTTTAAATCATGATGCAGTATGGAGAGTGAACTGTTTTCTGTCTGCATTCTGTATAGATTGAATATATCATTTTGGCTGCATTTTATGAATCTGTGGTATGGGGATCACCTTGTGGTATTTTTATGAATCTGGGTCCTATATGAGAATCATTCTGTTGGCCATTGCAGAATCTACTATAGTGTAGAGCAGAGGACAGATAAAAGTTAGAGTGCTTTCCTTGTGTTTACTCTTAGAATCTGTAAGGCACTTTGGCTTAGTACACACTTACAGGGAAATTCGGAAGCAAACTTCCTAACTTCCCTTTAGCGCACTGTCTTCACTATGCTGCGCCAACAGGAAATGCGTTCCGTCGACGCAACGCTACACCTCTTGAGGAGGTGATTTAATTGAATTGACTTCCAGATCGATTGAGCAGGTCTTCCCTGCCGCTCAATCGATCTGGATAGATCAATCTGGCAGTGGCGAATTCGCTGCCGTCAGTGTTTACATACCCTAAGATGACACAGTGATCCACATGGTATCAGGGCCCAGATAGATGGACTGTGAACTTTTCTCACTCTGTATGTCTATGCAGGAGCTTCAGAGTGCAGTGGAGCTATGCAAATAACTGATGTTTGTGGTTCCAAAAAATTCCAAAAATTCCAAAAAATCAGAAGAAAAAAAATGGGTTGTCACAGCTCTCTAGTGACAACACTGGAAAAGAAGAAGCTCTCATCCAATTGTTGCTCTCTCTCTGTAGACACCCAAAATATAATTGGGCTAGGTCAAGCCATGTGCTCCACCTCTGCCACCCACAAAACAGCACCGGCTACATAAACAGCCATTTATAAGCCTGAAAGCTACTATCACATCACAGATTTTGAGTCCAAGGTTGGCAAAATTTCTCAACAACCAGAACTGGTTTCTTTCCTTACCCATGGTTTTGAAAACAAAACTGACAGTTTGTTTCTGTGCTGAGGTTCCAATGGCCTGAATTATCATTCCACGCTGTCTAATTGCTGTGTAATTGCTAACTTCAGCATAGTTACACCATAGTAAAACTTGCATATGCCATGAAGAATCAGGTCCTATATCTGAGAAAATCTGGACATGTTTTCAACTGAAGGATTGATCTTCACCAATCTGTAATAAGCAGTTATGAATATATGAACTTATATGATTAATTCTTCTATTTTGCGTATATATGTCCAAAAGCATGAGTAAATATGTAATTAAAATCACAGTTAGTGTGCAAACTCCTTGAGATGGAGACTGTGTCTTGTACAGTATTGAGCACTAGCAGCATTGGAACCTAAGTAAAACATGTATTTATCTGAAAAAAAAGAGGAGCCTGAATCTAACAGTGAGAGGCCCAGTATCAATACACATATTTAAAGTGTCATTGCAGCAGGAGTAATTCTCTGAAGAATTCAGTGAAGTCAATAAAATAAGAGGGATCTTCATCTTGCTTTGGCTTCTAACTTGGGTCCTTACAGGCTTTCCTGCCCCTGTAAAGGTGAGGAAGGAAAATGTGGAAGCAAATTTTTCCTAGAAAAGCAAGATAATTGAGTACACATGGTCAACAGTGGGAAAGATGGACCCATGTGCATAATACATATATAGGATTTGTCAGTGAATAAAAGTGAGTGTAGGGAAAATGTTTTCCCCTCACACAAACAGCTTTCCCTTTTCTCAGAATCAAAGGTGAACTGTTTTTATAAATGATGGACTGATGTCACATAATTTTTCACATTTGAGAGGCACATCTGAAGACTACAGCTGCTGAGTTGTATTTGTCCGCCTTTGAGGAGCTCATGTAATGTTTAATGAAGGTTCTGTCTTCTGACCAACAAGCCAAGGCTAGTTGCAGCTGGAGCAGCCAAATCCCTGGCAGTGCCTACGCATACTCAGAAATGTCCAGATCACTTGACATTTAAACCAAGACTTGAATGTATAAGATGCAATCGATTTGAAAAGCCTCTTGAGTATCTAAACCAGCTCATCTGTCTTCAGACCTTTTAATATACTTAAGGAAGGACAGTGACAAACATAGCCCTCAGTCTTGCTCATCAGTGCCAATTTAGAACTGGATAGGATTACAATCTCCTGACTTGTAGTTTTGCCTGATTAGATGAATTCATAATCCTTTATATTTTCTATGGGACAATGCAGAGGTCAATCCAGAAGAACACTATCAATACTTTGTAGTTTGAGTGCATGAGGATGATGAGAAAGACTTTGTTCAAATCTGGCTTTGCCAAAAAAGCAAACAATGGCTTTTAAATCTTTGAGTTCACCCAGATGAAATAGCTGTCATTAGATGTTGAAATGTGTTCAGATTCAAACCAGATGGACAGGGAGAACTGTGGATATAAGGTTTTAACACTTCTTTCTTGGATCTTTTCATTCAATACCCCTTCTAAGGCCTGAGAGTCTAAACATTACCAGTTTTCTTCTTTTAGGCCAAAAAGTTATTTCTAGCTATATTTAAGATGGGGAAACCCCTTGCATCAATTTAGAGTTGAAATACAGATTCAGACCCTCTGACTAGCACTAGAGGATGAATGTGGATTCAGGTTTTTTCTTTAGCAGATGTGAACTTTAGTCTCTCTTTTTTTGCTGGGATCTGATTTGAAAGGAATAAATCTCACTGGGTTGGATCGCATTATTTAGGCACAGCTTGTAGTAACTGGCCATTTGGGCTTTCTCAGAGGTGCCATATATTCCATCGCTTGCCCCTGATACAAGACTACCAAAATCTGCTAAATTGTGGTGGCTAATGAGGCCATGCCCCACTCGCATCTGACCCTAAAAGCAATGTGCAGACAAAAAGTATCCAGGCCAGGCAAGGAAGGAAAGATTCCTTAACGTCCCCACCCCCCGCATACACACACACATTTGTTTACATACACACCCTATCTCACCATGCTGGAGTAGTGGAATACTTCTGCCATGAAACAAAACAGATTTAACAGAGGCGGTTTTCTTAAGAAGCAGAAACTTGGCTTCTTGGGATCCTTTCTCTCCATTTTACAGGTTAGGATGACAATCTAACAGTCCTCACTTCAGAGCTGCATTTTTTAAATCAAAACACATCTTCACCACACCACTCAGTATTATGTGACTGTTTCTTACTTATAAAATAGACTGCAGCATCCTTAAGGTTTTTGTATCAATCAAACTTTGTGCAAACTTTTGATCACAGGAATAACTTAAAGGAATAACTTTTCCCCCCTGAACTACTGTTTGCGTTATCTCTCCCATTCTGCTCCTCTTCCTCCCTGCTCCGCTTTAAATCTGAGGCTTTTTGTAAAGAAAGAGGTTTTGCTACTATTTGAAGCCAAATCAAGTTCCCCAGCAAGTATCACTCTGGTGCTATTTAATGATATAATATTATGTCTGTGGATAGCGTGACTAATAGGTAAGCAGGATACCTATTTCTTTGACTGGTATTTTTGGTTTGGGGACAAATAGTTTACCTAAGGGTTGCCTGACTAAGCATGCATTGATGTGTAAAGTAAAAAATGTATTGGGAGTTATGAACCCAGGACAGTCTCAAAAATGATTTATGGAGGATTATCAGGACGGATAGCTGTGTATACCAGACTAGAAGGGGCAATTTAACAAGAACATTTCTTATAGTCCATAGCTGTTGAGAGGTATGAGACAGACGCGAAACTGGGTTTGTACTATCTATGATGTAATGTGTAAGTCAATAAAAGTGGTTAGGATAGGACGAAAAGCCAGGTTTTCCAATAAAACAAAGTGACTGGAGAGCGACATGCAGTAACTCCAGCTGACAGCCTGTTTGGTGTCACAGAGAGACAGACACATTTTGGTATTGTATGAAATCTTCAATTAATGTAGGGAAGATTTTGCAAAAGCTCCTAAGGGATTTAGAAACACAAATCTCAGTGAAAGGCTGTCAATATCACTTGTGTTTCTAAACTCCTTTGGCGCTTTTGAAAATCTCTCTTTTGCCCAATATTTTCTGTATCTAAACTCAAAGCCTAGTTCACTCTGCTTTTCATATCTGTCTATCGTAATATTCTGCTTACTGCTTATTTTCTTTGTAACTTGTCTTTATTTGCTGCCTCATGACAAATATTCTTTGCTTTTCTTAAGATAACCGGGGGCACCTGGAACCACTGCTAAAAGACCTAGAGCTAGCTACTGCCACTGTCCCTTCCCCACAAAAAGTATAGCATTAATCAGGGACTGGGAGCAGAAAACAGTGATGCACACTCCATCTGACCTTCTCGTGACTGAATCCTCCATGGGGTACAGATCCCCTCCTGACAGTTGAGTGATCAATCTGCATCTCCGTTGCATCTCTGATGAAAAGTCAGTGTTGGAGAAATAATTTGAAGTTTTAGAACTGTTGCTATACCCATTTTCTATTCTACGGAAGCACCAAAATTCATCATCATTGTTATTATTATTATTAATAGTAATAATAATGTAAATAATTAATATCTCAAGTAGCTGGGTGGTGTTTGTTTATTTGTTTAGGTTTTTGTTTCTGTTGTTGATTGGACCAAGTAATTTAAAAGCCAAGGTGAAGCATCATCACCGAGCTCTAAAATAAGTTATATGAGTGGAGCTACTTGGTTGTCAACCTGTACCCAATGAAGCTGATCATTAAGAGGCAGAAATCTTATTTCTAGAGCATCAAAATCATTCATACTACTTTATAAATACAGTGAAGTGTCCATTCAAGGGATAGACAAAAATCTGGTTTCTTCCTTGTTGCTTTCTACAATGAACATTGATCTGTCCTTGCTCCCATTGATATTCCAATGAATAGCCATTTGACTTTCTTCTTTCATATGGCTGGTGTAGAGCAGCAACTACAATTTCACTTGAAGTTGATCAAACCAGATGGCTACATCATGAGTGGCAGAATTTATTGCAGTGATTCCTCCTTCATATTTATAAATTGGGCAATGGGTAATATGTTTGATGGTGTGTTTTAGGGAGCCTCACTTGCCATTCCTGGGAATCCTTGATTTTCCATTTGTGCATTAAATGTCCACATCTACCATGGCTGGTTTGGATTCAGTTCAGAGTTGGCCAAGATGTCCATGCAAATCTAACTCAGGAACCTTTTGTGTGGGATCTGGCATAAAGTGCTTATTTTTTAAGTCTTGTTTAGCCCAAGCTGCTTTCCAAGCCTTCTTCTGAGCATAGCCTGATTGCACGAGGCTAAGCAAATATTCACGGAAAGGTCTGCGGGACTTAAGGTATTGCAGGCAGGTGTTGTCGAGCTCTTGATGGATAGGAAGACATCTGTTTTCCTGGATTCGCTGAACTTTGCAGACTGTCTCAGCAGTTTGGCGTATCGGTGAGGGAACAATGTTAGACAGAACAGGTAGCCATGTTGGAGTCGACTTAAGGGTTCCAGTGATGCACTGAATCACTGTGCTCAGCTGGGTGTCAACAAGTTGTGTGTGGCTGCATCTGCTCCATTCCGGTGCGCAATATTCAGCTACCGAATATATAAGTGCCTTTCCAGATGCTCGCAACACTGATGTGGATGCAATTGACTGTGATTACCAATTGTCTGTGATTACAACTACAGGGAGGCATCTACCTTTCCTTTGTCTGGAAAAAAGCCATTTACCCATTCCTGAGACTTGTTTGGTTCAAACACATTTTCATCTCATATTTCCTTCACATTTGATCAGTCCTTTGGGTATTTATCGTACAAACACCTCACAAGAATATTAATGATTATTGTATTATTGGTTTTCTAATGATACCTTACACAACACCTATTAGATACAGATTTTGACATAAGTGAATTGGGGCCCACTGAACTTGGCAGACTAGCTGAAACTCACTACCTGTTACCTGCCCTCTGGCATTGGGATGCTCTTAGGGTCTCACCTACAATGGTTTACTATATACATGAGACAAGATACTTATAAAATACAAGTGAAGAGTTTACAATCTAAAGATCTGATCCAGCAAGCAGTTAGTGCTGCATGTGCCATATCTTCTGCACATATTCCAGATAAAATCAGAGGGGCTACATGCAACAGTAACTGCTGGAAAGATGCTTCTAGATAGGATACTCAAGAAATAATTGGAACACATGAAGGTTGGAGACCTCAGTGAAAATATCAGCATTGGAAATCTTTATGCAAGAAGTGGGTTTCAAGGAGGTTTCTGGGCTCCTGGAGGACAGGGCAGCACTCTGTCAGTGTAAGATATAAGGGAAGATGAGAGAAAAGGCCAGTATTCCTTTTATTTATGACAAATAAAATTTCTTTTATCTTTTCCATGAAAATATTTAGCCATCCAATAGCTGTTTTTAATATACATTCCTAAATGTATGTAAATGAAACTACAGAAAAAATAAACACAACAGTGGGTAGATTCATTTTCTTTCTTTCTAGTATAATTGGAAGTGAATTGAAACAATGAGTGAAATAAATTACCCTAGACTCATTTTATTATCATAAGTGACATAAAAATAAAATTGAAATTATTCATTCAACACTGAGTGACTTTAAGCTCCTATAGAATGTATTATGTAATTGATGTGGACAAAGCTGTTCATCTTTTAAAAACTAAAGCAACCCTTTGTTATCCATCTGTGAAAATCAAGTATAATGAAGATGTAATTCATAAAAGAATCAAAATTAAATCTGTATTCTACACAAGCTACAAATTTGGGTGCAAATATTTGACTGTTTGCTTAGCATGAAATTACAGTCTTGGACCTATTATAATATTGGTTACCCTTATAAGTTACTATAGTGATTTGATATTAGTTAGACATAATATGTACATAAGCAGCCATATGTTCCTATCTTTGTAATCTTTGTATCACTTACTCCCATCTCTAGCTGTACTCATTGTACTATATCTAATCCTAGGGCACAGTGCTCATGTTCAAACACAACTGAGTATAGTACATACTATTGTGAATAGTCGATAATGAGTTTGCTCTTGTGTCTAGTAGTAAGTATATGCAGGAGCCAGAGTCTTAGATTATAAATTCCTTGGGATAGAGAATATCCATTTTATTATTCTGCAGTGTACAATGCACATTTGTAGTGATATATGAATCATAATAATGAAAATCTTTTTCTTCTTCAATTTCATGTGTCAAAACAGTTGTTTTGACTTGCACAACTTCCATATATTAAATCTATCACAGAACAACTGCATGACTGTCATAAACTATCTGAAGAACCACTTATGGGTACATAAGAGACATTCTATATCTTCTTCCTTAATTTTTCATTGGGAGTTATGAACTGTAGTTAATAAAGCTTGATCAAAGCCTGTACATGTTAAATTTGTTAAAAGTAATTGTGAATGAGTTATACTTTTAAAAATATTGCTTGTCAAACTCTTTCTATGTATTCCTTCCATCCGTTTTTTCATTTCCCTACTTCAAGGTTCTCACTTTCACTACTAGGCAACATGCCAACAAGCCAAGGCAGTTAAGCAGCGCTGCTTAGTTCTGCTTATAGTCCAGTATCAATTGCAGTTCCATGAATCAGCTATTTCTGATCCCAGCAACCCTCAGTGTTCTAAAATATATCATGCCATCATGTTTCAAAATTTATGTCAGGGAGACAAACTATACTGTCAGTACAGGAAATTGAAATCAAGAGAGACTGCAGTTACAGCAAATAATTAGTAATAGAATTGCACTTTTTTTTTCCTGCTATGTAAAATATCAACTCCCGACTAAATGTGTCTTGTAAATCCCTGTGGAAATTTTGTTTTGAATCCAAAAATCAAGTTGCATGATGAAAGAAGAAATAAACTAATTTTATTTTGGATCCTTTGATAATGTAGAATTTCTCCTAACCGTTAAAAAAAATATCTGTACTGTTTTTTAAAGACTTACAAATTAGCTCATATTGTATTCCTTTGTAGGCTTCTTCTGCTTTGCAGTGATATCCCACTGGAGGTAGATCACTGCATTTATGCTTTTTTATTCCTTTATAGATATTTCATTGACCATAATACAGAAGAAGATAGGTATTTCATCATTGATGCTAACACTGGAACCATTAAGACTACCAAGATCTTTGACAGAGAGGAAACATCTTGGTACAACATCACAGTTGCTGCTTCTGAGACAGGTAAATAATACATTTAGTAAATGTGTAAAAGAAAAGCTTCTATATCTTATGAATGCAAGACTAATTATTGTTTTTAAGGAATGTTATCCAAAAAGTCTATAGGTTCTCTTCAAAGGCAACTTTTTTTCCACCAATTTGGAGACAAAGAGGAATTTGAGGTATGTATGTTAGTTCTTTAATCCCAGAAAAAAATATAAATACATATATTTATTCATCTAAGTAAACTTATAACCTTTTCCACATTGGTACCAATTTATCTTGGACACAAGTCCATTAAATGTAATATTCTCATATCAGGGAACTTAGCCTTTTTGTGTGGGTTGCATATCATCTTTCATATTTCTTGACAAATAAACGGTATCTTCTTTTTTAGGATATAGTATAAGCTGAGAAACTCAACCATTCCCTTTTATAGCTAGAGTTAATCTAATGACAGTGAAGGATAATGATTGCATGTTAATTGTTAAATGTGGCTAGTGCCAAGTAGTTTAATGTTGATTATCAAGCTATAAATGTTTAAGTCCTGGCCTTTTAATACACAAATTGCCAGATAAAGATTGAGGTATATTTTTCTGGGTACGCAAAAGGCCTCAGTCAAAGACTACTGAGTTTCACTGGTCTCAGCTAAGGATAGTAGTGTTCAATAAGTGTTCAATCAAATAGTTCCAGGTAATGGATTTTACATGATGTGGTTGCAGTTTTTTGTAAATAAAGCACAACTTGAAAACCCTACAGATTGAATTTTCCCCCAATTTTTTTTCTTCTAGGAAATTAAATCCCCAAATATTCCTTCAGATTTCATTAATCTGTTTTTTACTTGGAAAATGGGACACAGGGTTAGAAAATTTTGAATTTTTTACTCATTGTGACTAAGACACAGAAGTTGAAGCAAATTGTCTGAGAGTCACTGTGGTTTATTGGATAAGATTTGGATTGGGATTCTGTTCCTATTCCTTCAGTAAACACTGTGTGAAATGCTCATAACTGCCTAAAACTAATCAACTTCCTCTGAATAAACAGGGCCACCACTACCTTTAAATAAGAGCTTTTTTTTTTTTTTTTTTTTTTTTTAAATAAATTGCATCAGTAAAGCCAGTTTTGTCTGTAGCCCTATTTAAATGAAGAAGTTGTAAAATTGTATTTGTACAGCAAAATTTTTTTTTACTTTGCTTTTAAAAATTCTCCTCCAATTAAGAAAATAGCTAAAAGTGACTGAACTCCTTTTGGTCAAATATTTCAACACAGATCCTCCATCCTGGCCAAGTCTAAACCAAGGGAGATAGGAATATTAATAATGTGCTCACACAGAACAGCTCTGCAAACTAAACCCATAATTCTTCTTCAAGTAGTGTCCATATGTGTACTTCAATGTAGGTGTGTGTTAGCCCCTGCACTCTGATTGGAGAACTTTGATAGCAGTGTGCATTCAGCCCACGCATATGCTGCTCCACTCCTTCCATGAGCCTAGCTTCTATGCATGAGTGAACCTCCTCAGTTCCTTCTCAACCACCCCTGGCTAGAGACAGAGCCTAACTAGCTATCCATTTGCAGATCATTAACTCTCCAAGAATTGCTAATTTGGGCTTCTTTTGAAGTCCCTTTTCTTTCTTTCCTTTGTTTGCATTTTATTTTGGCCCTTGCCTATGGGAATCCTGTGGCAGGTAAGGATATGACGCTCAAGGTAAGGATCACTTCGACTTTCTATTTGGACAGGAAAAGAGCATTCATAAAATCTCAGAGACTTTTCCTCTCCATTGCAGATAGGTCAAAAGGTATAGCGAATTCTGCTCAGGGGCTCTTTTATTTGGTCTCGGGCTGTATTAAACTCTGTTACCAGCTGTGTAATACAACACCTCCCGTCTTCAGTACACACACATGCTATGAGGTCAGCCTTCTCATCTGTAGCCTTCTCCAAAGTATTCCTATATCAGAAATCTGCAGAGCGGCTACCTGGGAATCTGCTCATATCTTGTATAGCAAGATATATGGGAATATGGGAATATCTTGTATAGCATTATGTAATCCTGGCAGTTTCAGCATCCAGTAGCGGGTAGTCACCAACTAGCGGGTAGTCACCAACAGTGGAGGACCCATAGGGACACTACCTGAAAAAGAAGAAGTTACTCAACTTGTGCAGTAGTGATGGTTCTTTGAAATGTGCATCCCTATGAGTGCTCCATGACCCACCCTCCTCTGCTCTACTCCGGAGCTCTAACAGTTGACTCTGCATTAGAAAGGGAACTGAGGAGTTTTGCCCAGGCACACCAGCTAGACTCATGGCAGGAGAGGAGCAGTGCATGCATGGGCTGAACAGAAACTGCTACCAAAGTTCTCCGATCAGCAGTTCAGGGGTGCAGACACACCTACAGGGGAGGACCTATGGGGGACACATCTCAAAGAACCATCATTACTGCATAAGGTGAGTAACTTCTTCATGAAATCTTTCAGTGGCTTTGATTCTGCTTGGAAACATGAACTATCTTCAGATGCACTTCTTCTCTTATTCCTTTCTTTCTTCTTGCTGTATCTCATCATTGCCACAAGATGATGCAACACAATGTGGACCAATGACAATAGCCACCAAGATTGGTGACTTCCCCTCTATTTTCATTTGTTTCAGATACAGGTTAAAATTAAATCTGTTTTGCAATTTCATTTATAGGAGATGTTACTAGCTTATGCTATAATATTAGTACCATCTATATATATATTTTTTTATGAGGACAGCGAATTGATATTATTATACCTGCTTTTGGGATTCAGTTAATATTTAGAACTAAGTAAATTTCTATAGTAAATAGTAAAATCTTGAGTTTTATATGTAGTCGTAAAAATAACAACCACTAAGACTCTATAAGCTCTATAGTTTCTTTGCATAATGTCTTATTACAGTGCAACATTCACTAAACTATAATTTAGGCCTAATCATAAACAGGTGCATAGTAAAAGTAAACTTTAATTAAGATTTAAAAGTCACATTGGGATATCCATCGGAAGCATAAAGAGAAAAGGAATAGTTGCTATCCAGGCTTTTTGGGAAACCATCCAAATGTAACTGTTTTGCAGAAATAAATCTCAATAGCATTAAAGTTAAATCTAGCTTTTCTATACATTATTTATTTCATATAAGTGAGTGGTATTGTGCACAGGATAGTAATAAAGATTATACTGGTAACTAAAGAAAATGAGATGTATGGTGATAAAATGCTATTTTTAAGACAATCTGCTTAGAATTCTCCATCCAAAGTGCTCTTTGTTATGGGAGAAATAGGCCTTCTTTTCTCTCCATGTTTACTTCTCATTCTTGAAACTAAGGAATTGGAAAGATTTTTAAATCTGTAATGCTGAGCAATAAAAGCATTTTTTTAAAGGGGAATTGACAGACAGACAGATTAGGTTTTGATTAACCCTCCTTGGATCCTTTTCTTCCATAACCAGTTTCTAAGATTAAAATATTTAATGTAAACCAATTGGAATTTTCTTCAAATTATAAAGATTACCACACTTTTCCAAATCCACTGACAAATTGAAAATTGAAGCTAGTGCTGTACAAGGAGTCTATATGTGTTCCCATCACTCTTTGACAGGCTGCCAAATGTTGTACGATCTGCAACTTTTTCATAGCATTTACTTTCGAATCCATGTGCAATGAATTTCAGAAGATAAGCATGGGGCTGACAAACAGGTAGAACAGCATGGCTAATTCCTAACCTGACAAGAAAGATCATAACTTTTCAGTAATTTATGCCAATCGATTAGCCAGGAAGAATGAAAAATCCAGAAGGCACCTGAAAGTGTGCACCATCTTGACAATCATAGGCAGGTGTCCTCTGTTGATGCAATGTTATAGTTTTGGCCAGGTGACTTTCTCTCCCCACCATCACCTCTGTCTTACCTAGGTTTAGTTCTAGCCAGTTATTCTTTATGCAGCTGCTTATCTGACAGTGCTGTCTGTATTTGATGTGACGGAGATTTAGAGATTAGTGTCGTCTGTATGCTACTGGCGCTCACACTCTGCTCATGTTTCAGGCTTATTGTTTCTGACCCCTCTAGAAGGTGCTTACATGCACTTTCTAGGTGGGATTTTGAGAAGCACTCAGGTGCAGATCCACTAAGGTATTTAGGCACCTAATACCCATTGAAATCAAGGGATCTGGGCCTCAGCATTGGCCTAACTACTCCCATTGACATATTTTCAATGGATTGAGTGCCCCCAAGGAACACAAAGCATGCGTCCATGCAAGTCCATCCTTTCTTTAATTCTTTAACTGGGAAGATGCATGACAGATGAGGTATAAGAGAGCCACAGTCAGGGAAAGTGGAATGTGCCAGGAAAATAACATAGTTGAGGAAGTTGCTTTGTCTGTTTCAGCATTGGTTGCAACACAGTCTGTTATAATCTTCTAGGAACTCCCCATATTTGAAGGAGATAAGAAAGTTGATAATGTGGTACTACATCTTAAGTGAAGAAATTGCATAATGATGAACCTCACCTCAGTTCTGGGGAAACTGACTGACAATATATATTAAGGACAAAGTAATAAAATACTTGGATAAGTGTAAATTGATAGAATTAAACCAGGCTTCAGTGAGGGTAAATCATGTCTTGCCAACCTGTTAGAATTCTTTGAAAAAAGTTAATGAAATAATTGATGGAGGAGAGCCAGCTGACATGATTTGCTTGGCTTTTGCAAAGGTTTAAGACATGGCCTCTGACAAAAGCCTATTAAGGGAAATAAATAACTACAGAATAAGTGGACAATGTGCTGTCATAGTTTAAAAACTGATTTAGTGAGAGGTAACAGAGCCACAGTGAATACTTCTTCCTCTGAAAGGAAAATAGTTAAGGGAGTGATGTTGGCATTGGTGTTTATTGCTCATAATGAATGAAATGGACAGCGAAGTGGTGAAATCAGATTATGCTACAACCCATTCCAGTTGGTAAAAACTAAGGAGGATTGAAACAAACTCCTGAAGGAAATAAGAATCTTGGAAATTGGGCAGTGAAATTTAAACTTGGATAAATGTAAGGATTCATTCTGGATGAAAAAAATCAAAACTTCTCATATAGATGCTTCAGTTAAGACTATTGCTCAATATGCAGCAATGTTGAAAATAACAAACGAGAGTCTTGCCTACTTTAAGAAAAAGGTGGGAGTAGGGGTGGGGCAGAGGTATTAAAGCACTCATTTCTAATAGGGTTTGCTCCAGCTCTGAAGCCAGTTCCAGCTAAAGTTAACTTATAGTTTGAGCTATTCAAAGCAACACAAACTACAAATGAGAAAGATAAAAAATAACCCTTGGAGGCTGTTGGCCCAGTAATATGGGGAGAGAGCTACGAAGGAAAATAAACACTAACATGAAGGCAACAGTGGATTACTTATTCAGAGGATCAGAATGAGAATGACATGGTGCATCAGAGGTCCCAGCCAAGAAAAATAATATGTGGTATTAAGAATGTTGCAGAAGAATATTGTTACTGCTGCCAGGCTATTCGGCTGCTCATTGCTTCTGTTCTTGGAGTTCCAGTGTTATCAGCACTAGCAGAAAATTCAACTTGCTAATTTAGCAGACCTCAATGTCACTCATAAAGAAAGACCACAGGCACAAGTCAGTGACAAAGGCACTAGGCCAGGTTTATTGCCCTCAAGGCACAGTCCTAATACCTTGTCTCTGTGGTCACAGGTACACTGACACATGAGTGTCCAGTGTCAAGGAGTGGCTCAGTCACCAGTGAGAATTTCTGCTATCCCCTAGGCCAGCAGAAGGATTAAGATGAGGTACACTGACATTTATAGACTGAGACAAGCAACATACATACCCCCTTATGTGTTTCATGACATCTGCATGTTATTTTGCCTTGTACCTTGCACAAGATGTCTTGGGCAAAGCATCCCTATTCATCACTTCTGTCAAACCTTCTTATCTCGTGTTCAGTCAAGATGCACCCGTGTTAATCTTTTCGAAACGTCTTCACATATATATCCAGTATCTGTTGCTCCATAAGAGTGTCTGTGTTTTAGTAATGCTAGCAATACCCTTGCCAAGTTCATGTATTGGACAGTGAACTTGTAAGCATCTGGTTTAATACATGTCCAGAACTTGATTCATGGCACGGCCTGACTTTACTGACTATGGTTCAGGCCTCAGGTCTTTCACCAGGCCCAGTACTAGAGGCTCTCTCTCTCTCTCTCTCTCTCCTACAGCAAGAAGGATTTTGTGAGGAAGCCTATTTTAGCAGTAAGTCTAGCACCTAAATTAAACATTCCTGAGATTTGCCACATGATAAACACAGCTCACAGTCAGTCTGTGGAATTCATTGCCACAAGATGTCATTGAAGCAAAGAAGATTTGCCATTTAAATGGAAAATAATATCATCCAGAGTTATAATAGTAAATGTTAACAAAAATAATGCATTTTAGAAAGGATATAAACCCTCATGCTTTAGGACATAAACCAACCACCAGGTATTGAGGATTTGAAAGAAAGTTTCTTTGGCAGTAGGCTATGCTATAACTGCCTCATATGGAATTTCTCACTCCTTCCTCTAAAGGAGATGGCACTGGCCACTGTTGGAGCTACTGGTTTAGGTAACTGGCTTCATATAGTAAGTAATACCCATATTCCTATAGTTATCAAGTGAACTCAGTGAATTTATATCTAGAATGGATGAGACTGGGGAAAGAGTATTTGCAACCATTAGCATGAACTCCAAGAACAAGCCTGAATGCCATGTGCACAAAGATTTATTCATGATGTTTCCTAGAACTTTTTCCGAGAGGATTTTATTCTTCAGAGCAGAAGATGCAGAGAATTGGAACAAAGAAAATAACTTGAAAATAGCAGGGATACCTGCTGGGGTAATGTCAGATCCCCACAGACTTTCTTAAGCTCTGGATGTCTGAAATGCTGGGAAAAGAGAGTAAAAAATGACCATGTGAAATGATACTGCACACATGGAGCTTTGATCCCACAGTGAGATAGGAAATAAGAACCTTTGAGACATAATTTTGCAACCACATAATTTTAAAAATCCTCAAGGCTTAAGACAAAATGAGTTACTGGAAAACAAAGATACTTGATTTTGTTTATTTGTTTCTCCCCTTCTACCACTATTTCTTATGCCAGCTTAAAAGGGAAAGACACAAATGTATACATGCAAAGCAGCAGCACTGTGATATATGGATGAAAGGTGCAATGCTTTATGCTGCAGTACCAAAATGATCTCAGGGAAATAAAGTCGCTAAAAAAGCCCAACAAGGTAGTAACTTTTTCTGAGACACTTTGAGGCAGGGGCAATAAATTGTAATAAAAAAACAAGGAGGACGAGGATAACCAAAACATGCAAAACAGCAGGCAGCAATTGTTAACTATGCTACAGAGATTGATATGGACCCTTTAATTGTACACAAATATTTTTCAAAGATGAAATATGGTGGAAATAGAAACTAAGAAATGCAAGGAGATAACAACTACAACTAAGAATCACAGAAGTTAAGGGCAAATTAAAAATGTATGGAATTGTTTAAATCAGGTTCAAGAGTTATCAGATTAATGTTATAAACAGATCATGTAGCCTAAGTGAAGATAACACATGACAGTGGCCTAAAATGAGGCCATTTTTTTTCTTTCAAGTGCCACACGTTTCCATTTGAAGTCAGTGGGTCCAAAATAAAGGAAATAATTTGACCAATTGTTTTCAAGTTTTGCAGTGATTTGGGGAAGGAGACATGACTATTGCTTTTAAGAAAAAGAAATGTGATATATGAGATTAAAATCCATGTTATTACTGGTTCTGCAAGATGAGAGAGAGGGATGAAGTTAAAGGAATTGGAAGGTTTAACCAAAATGGTTAAAAGCATGATAAAGATCCAGAGGATAGAATAGACTTGTTAACACTACCAAGAGAAATACTGGCTTAGTTTGCAGTAACAGTGATCAAAGTATGTGTTTATTTACATGCACTTAAAAATTAAATGATAAATGCACACAACCACTCTTGTTTAACTTTGAAGAAAGATAATTGAAGTTTTATATGTACAACCTGATGGAAATAAGACTATGGGGTGACATGAATATGGTGTATAAAGGGGAAGGGTAATTTTTTTTCTTGTGAATAGCAATAATAGGACCAGAATTGTTGTTAATGTAATGTAATTATCTTTCAAACTCACATCCCTAATTTTAAAAATCAAAGACACTGCCTGTCAGACACATTTGAATGTGTTTGAGTTACATTATCTGGATTACAATTAAGCAAACATCAATATGCAAGACATTTCTTGGGAATTAATGACAATTTGAGAGGCACCGGTGTTGCGAGCAGCAACCCCAAGGCCCATTAGGTACAGCCAGTCACAAATTCCTAAGAAATATACTATTAGGAAGATTATTTGGGCTCTTAGAACAAAGAAGAGCCAATGCTTTTGCTCAAAGCAAATTGTATGGATGTGAGTGTCAAAAGATTTTAGCATTGGCATAAAGGTTCCTATTGAAGTGAATGGGACTTTTTCCATTGACTTCAGTGAAAACAGTGTCAGTCCAGTGGTGATCACTTCTGACAATCCCAGGCCCCGATCCTGCAAAGTCCTTCATATAGGCACAGTTTGTAGGATAAGGCCCTAAGCAGAGCCCAAAAAAACAAATACATATAAGAAGTGTAGTGGGTAATCAGCATGTGGAAGGATCATACAGTGATGCAGCGTGATATATATAATTTTGAAGATAACACATCTCTTTTGCTAGGACTACTGTTTTTAAAGAAAAGCGTGTTTTAAGGAGTTACATTCCAAACTGTATTACATTTGTGATGATTTTACATGATCTTGACATCTCTTCTCCAGTATAAACTAAGGCACAGTAAGGCCAAGTGACATGCCCAAGAAGCATATAGCTAGTGGCATAGTCAGGAGTACAACCCAGAAATCCGGACTCCCACTTCCCCTCTCTAACCTGGAAACAGTATTTATGAGGGGGCATTACTGTGAGGTAAAAGAGAATCACTCATGACTATTTACATTCTACTGCTGCCGTTAAAATAGGATAAGATGTTCGGTTTCCATTCACTCATTTTTTAACATTCCATTTATAAAATGGAACTGAGAATAGAATGAGAATAGAACTATTTTAGACCATTTTATGTTCTCACTTCACATTTTCCTATAATCATAAGTTAACAGATCATTTTAATGTCTAGTATCAGATAATCATTAAACAGATTAATTCAACATTTTCTTCATTAAAGGATTATAACTAGAACAGAGAATTATATAAAATGCATTCATTCACATAATTGTTATAACATGTTAATCTCATAACGTTCTGTGTTTGGCAGAGACTACTGAATGATTGCCTATTCAATTCCAGTAAGTCTGGTGCTGGTTGTACTGTTTAGTTGCTCCTCGACGTTTTTGTACTATGATTTTTGTTTGATGAATTTTTCCTCAAGGACAGTATATATTGCGGTCACAATGAGCAAATTAATCCCATTGACTCCAATAGAATTTGGTCATGTCTGTTTATACCACGTGTGGTCATATCTACAAAATAAATTATATTATAAATGGCAGAATGATAAAATAAACTATTTCATTACAATATAAACTGTATTCATTTTTCATCTTTGACCTCACCTGTACTCTGCCTACTAATCCATTTTCACAGTGGCTTTTAATATTCCAGACTGTTCCATTATTTTTCAAAGAAATAGAACCTGCCACAAAATATTTCCTCCTTGATCCTTAAATCTAGTAATCTAGAAAATCTAGTAAAATCTAGTAAATCTAAAATCTAAAATCTAAATCTAAAATCTAGTAAAATCAAGTAAAAGGTTTTTAAAATGATCAGTCTAAAATCCAAGACTCACTATATGTTATTCAATGAAATAATTAAAAATTGAAAGGCTGCTATCTTTTTAACAACTATAGCTAGAAACACCTCCTTTACCCTGTTGATGAACTGGGATTCCAGGCTTTCCAGTAACATAGCGTCTATATTTATCTTTGGCAGGTTGAAAGACTTTGGACCTTAAAATCACGACACTCGGATTTGTAGAAAGTCTATAAATTTGTTTTCAAGCATTTCTACACTGACACTCATTTGTAAAAATCTGCATAATTCAGTCATGGCTTTTCCAAACATAAGCCATCCTGAATGAATGCCAGTAAAATCTGAATATGACCACATACAATCATGTCTCATCTATTCTCTCACTGTTTATAATTCTGTATCCACAGTTTCATTTTTTCTTGCTAAAGCTCTATTTTGTTTTCTAAGATATCCTAACTAATCACTGCTGTTCTTGTTAATGTGTCTTAGAAAAGTCACAGGAATGCTTCCTCCTACTGTTTGTGCAATCCTATAATAGTTATTTGGCTGAACTTAGTAAAGTTCACCTTGCCTCATAAATAACTCGGTTCTGTTTATTCCCTCTGAAGCATCTGGCACCAACCACTGGCAGAAGACATGATACAGGGCTCGATAGACCATTGGTCTGCAATGGTTGGCCATTCTTAGGTTCTTAATGGATTAATTTGAGTATTTATTATATATCTTAAGCTTCCTGAAGGTTTTTTTTGACTCATAGTGATATGGGCAGATATACAAAGTTCTTCAAGCTTTTCTGAATTCCTATATTCTGCTAGAATATTAATTCAAATCTTAATCTTTATTCAGTCTTTTCTCATGAAAACTCTCATTGAAGCCAGTAGTCCAAATACTCATCTTAGTTATGCCAGTATTGCTCCAGAGAAATTCCACTGGCCTCTCCATCTCACTCAGAGGCTGGTCCTGCACTTGAAGTCAATGAGAATTTTTTCACTGAGAAGAATAGGGCTCTGAGGGCAGAAGCTGGCCTACCAGGAGTCATTTCTTAGTAAGGATTTTTTTGTCACACAGAATAGACAAAGGAAAGACTCCCAGGTGAACACTTAGCAATTGATGAGGCTTATATAAACTCCCGAAAGAGGTGGTATTTGACAGATTCAGGTGGGTTAGCTTTATTAAATAAATATCTAATATTCCTGTTGTGGGGGAAGAGATAGTCACTCTGAAACTAATCTTCAAACATAGAGAAAACACAAAGTGACCCCTAATGAAAAGTGTCTTGCATATGGGAATCAGAACAGTACCCTTACTTTCATCATCCTTGAAAATACTTGGTCAGCATTTGCCTAGCAAGCTCACTCTACAGGCAGGAGTTGAGGGCATATTGTTGATTGATGAACAATGGATCTGACTGTTTGTTGTTGATGAGCCAGCTCACTCCCTGGGGTAATTCTGTCTGAAGCTCTTTCACAGAAACCAGGGAAGTGGTTTCCAGCAGGGTTAGTGTTTTTTATTAATTATTATTATTATTTCAAGCCTTCTTAACAAACAAATAAAAAAACCTCACAGACTCTTTCCTCAATATCTGTGCAGGCTGAGTAGTCCCTTTCCCAAGTCTGCCCCTGACACCAGTTAGTTCATCAACCCAAATTTTTCCTAGCTCTTACCTCAGAGCATTAGTAATACAGTTTCTCCAGCAATAGTCCTTTGGCTCACAGCCAGTGGCCCCTCAGTTTTCTAGTTTCAGGCCTCTGACCCCATAGAATGGAAGTCTTATACCTTAACAGGCAACATTATGTTTCTGTCTAGTGCTCCCAGCTCTATGTTGTTTTTTTCCCCTTCCTTCCCTTATCAGTGTATTTCTCTTACCTTTAGAGGAGCAATAGTGTTCTCCAACTAGTGGGCTAGTCTCCACTTAAAACTTACAGAAGCACAGCTGTATTGGTACAGTGTTGACACGTAACCTCATCTTCCTTGAAAAAGGACTCAAAACATCACTGGGACTTTTCAGATACCCATGATAGAACTGGGCCATCTGCAGGATGGATGTTGAGTCTGGTACAGTGGTGGGATGATATCAATACCATGTTGCCAACTCCAGTGTGATCTTCAAGATAGCTATACCGTCCAATACCATGGTGGAAGGATATCAGTACAGTGCTGTTGATTCAGGTACTGTCTGCTGGATGACTGTTGAGTCTGGAACCAGTTCATACTGTTTCAGTGCTGACATTATTAGTACTTACAACCCCACAAGTCTATGAGGCAGCAAAGAATTTCCCTTGCATCTCTTTTCCAGACTATCCAATACTATACAAAGCCATTGCAGTACCTCTTGCAGTACTGGCTCTATCTCCTCAGTTCTGGGGCACAGACTGTTAGTGGTACTGATGTCAGTATCAGCTAAGAAGCATGTTGAGGGTTGGGTACTTTCTCTGGTACCCACTTCAACACCAGGACATGCTATGTCAGTGCTTGTACAATCTTTGGCCTCAGTTTCAGTCTTGGACTCTCCTTTGGCATCAACAGCCTCAGTACCAACTCAGTACAAGAATGACTGTCATCTTGGATATGGATCCCAGCTTACGCCATGGCATTGACAATGAGGTCTTTCCCAACACCAGTTCATGATTCTGTGCCATCAATGTCTTGGGAGGCTTTGCAGAATCAACTGCCATACCTGTCTCAGTACGTATGTTGACCTCTTCACAATGGACTAGAGATTAATCAGTTTACCTAGTGGTCCCATCAGGTTTTGCACCCCCCAATACCTACTGAGTATTTAGATTACCCTTTGAAGTCTGATTGGAGTCCTCCATTACTTTGCCATCCACTCCTAGATGCAGTTGGTTTAGCAAACCTAGACTGCCTCCAGAAGAGAGCATTGGGCTTAGAGTGGGATAGGTCATTCATTCAGCAAGGACAGATCACTGTGGCCCTGTTCTTACTGCTCCCCCATCCCTTGCCTCATATTCTCCCTCCATGATCATTTGGAATCCCATTCCCTCAGGTGTTGATCGCTGGCTCAGTTTAGAGGAAAGTTGTCAAAGCATATGACAAAGCAGCTTTTGGAACCACGTGGGTTGGAAGTGTGAAAAGACACTTCCCCCAAGCAGCCAGTACTGCAAGAAGAACCATCGTCTGATAAACCAATTTTACCACAGTAGTATCCATCCACTCCTGTTAAACTTTCTTCCTCCTCACTTGATAATTGAATGATCCTGGACTCTTCTTCTCTCGTTCCAGATTATTTTAAGTCTCATCAGGAACTTCTGAGAAAAATGGCTGCTGCTTTCAGCATACAAAATGAGCTTGTACAAAAGAACACTCACAAGCTTTAAGACATACTCCAGGCTGCTGCCTTTGGTATGGTAGCCTTCTCTATTAATAAGGCTCTTTTAGAATCAAGAAAGACTTTATGGCATATGCCAGCACTCTTAGCGCCTATAGCTAAGTACATGGACAAATGTTATCAGGTTCCTATGCAAGACTTTGAGTGTTTTTATTCCCATTCTGCACTGAATTTTTAGTATGGATGGCTGTCAATGAGCGATCATGTCTTGGGAGATTTAAATCAACCCATAAGAAGAAGGGCACAAGAGACTTGATTTATTTGGGAAAAAAACTTTATTCCACCTCCTTTCTCCAGATGCATATAGCAGATTAGCAGGCACTGTGAGCCACATATTACTCTCTAAACGGGGTTGCACATCCAGGTTTACTGTGAAATTACCAGAGGGGAAAGAGGAGAAAATTAAGGCTTTCCCTTCAGACAGTTGCGTAGTGACCAAGATGGCATTCCAATCTGAATTTGCTGCAGCTGATGCTTCCTCTATGGTGATAACCTCTGAAATAACACAGAGGAAAGCTTCATGGTTACAGAACTTGGATATAGCAATTGACATCCAACAAATTATAGAAGACAGTCTGTTTGATGGATGGTGTTTATTTTCAGACAGAAATAATGAGACCTCACATTCTTTTAAAGACTGTTGAGCTATTCATTGTTCATTGGGATCTATATCCCAGCCTCCAAGAGACACCAAAGCAGACCTCAACAACAGCTTCAGTACTAACAGCAATATTATAGGCAACCTTTCTACTCATCAAGGGAACCTAATTTCTCAAAAGAGAAAGCAGAATTTGCAAAGCAATAATTCCTCTAATGCCAGGTCAACAGAACCAGCTTATCCTCAGTCAGGAAGCAGCCTATTTGATTTCTCCCTCAAGGATAGCAGTGGTCCTTCCATCTACCCCCATTTGGGGGTAGATTTTTCCCATTTCTTCAGTGCTTGGAAATCTATAACAGACAAATGGGTCCTAAGCACTGTGAGACTGGGATATTCTGAGGAGAAAGGGAAGTTGTAAATTACCAGGATGATTGGTTAGTTCAAGGCACATCCAAACACCAGGTTTTCCACTACATCCAGTACATTCTTCATCTCTTTGACTGTCTGGGACTTACGTTGAGCAAGGAAAATTGACATTAGTTAAAACACAGAAAATAGAATTTATTGGGGTCCCACTCAGTTGTACTAATTCATGTGCTTTTGTTCCTCAGGAGAGATTTCAGACCATTTACCTAGATAGTATCTCAAGTCACATCTCATCACCACAGTCTTGACATGTCAAAGGTTACTAGGCAGCAGGCCTCATGCATTTACATGACCCAACATGCCAGGCTTTGCCTATGCATCCTGCAAGTGTGGCTAAAATCAGTCTATTGACTGAACAGATATCCTTTAGACAAATTGGTCTATGTATCTTGAGATTGGTGGATGGATCAAAACAATACATGCAAGGACATGCCATTTTCTCATTCTCTTCCTTGTTTGAGACAGTTATTACTGATGTGTCCCTGATAGCATCGGGCACGCACCTAAGGGGATTGTGAACCCAAGCATTATGGATAGAACACAATTTGACCCTTTTAATCAATTTTCCTCACACTCCAGGCAATTTCCAAAGATTGCCCATCTTCTCCCCTTCACATAGTGCTTGTTGGACAGATATTGACCAACAATACAAGCATGATATGCTATCTAACAGACAAGGAGGGACACAGTCTGATCAGATTTGTCAAGAACAAATGAAACTGTAGGAGTTTTGTACAAAAGAGGCCATTACTCCCTTTGCTGCACACTTAATGGGGTCCTAGAACCGGTTGGCCAACCATCACAGCAGGATATTTTCTTAACATCATGAGTGTCCCTGAAGAACAGTGTGCTCAGTATTATCTTTCATGTTTGGGATATTTTATCGGTTGATCTATTTGCAACAAAAAACAATAAGAAATGCTGTCAGTTATGTTCCCAAGTGGGTTACAGTCTAGACTTATTAACCAATGCCTTTCATCTGCAGTGGGACAGAGTCTCACATACATATTCCCCAGTACTGATCATCCCAAAGGTAATTCTCAAATTGAAGCAAACCCATGCCAAGATAATTCTTAAACTCCAGCTTGGTCAAGACAGTGATAGTTCTGGGATCTTCACAGCCTGTCCTTTCAACATTTAGCTTCTGCCTTGTCTTCCAGGCCTATTCACCCAGCAACATGGACGGATGTTATATCCAGACCCCAACAGCCTTCACCTTGTGGGTGGCATGGTTGTTGAGTGGTTAGCTCAGGCAGATAAGGACTGTTGAGTGTCAGTTCAGGAGGTATTGATTAATAGTAGAAAGCAATTTATTAGATCCACTTACTAAAGTAAGTGGAAATGATTTTCAATCTGGTTCACTCTCCACAGCATGTCTCCACCAGAAGTTAAGTTTTAGGACATTTTAGACTAATTGTTCCATCTCAGATCCTTAGAACTTTCTCTAAGCTCACAGAGAGTTCACTTGGTGTCCTCAGCAATTCACCTTCCCATTCAAGGAACATCCATTTTTTCAAACCCAACGGTTTCCTATGCTGCAATGTAAGCCCAGGGTTAGTAGCACTCAAGATAGCAGACCCTGAGTTTCTTAACCGAGGGCTGGAGCATTTATACTCATTTGTAACACCAGGTTAGGAATTGTTTCACCTTGGATCCCAACCTACAGCTCCAGTGTCTACAATGAATTATCTTGGCTTGCATCCTACCACCCATATGCCAGACTTCCTAGCATGCTCCCACAATGTGGATGCTGTAACCATTTGTTTTTGGTGCAGTGTGGTAAAACTTGACCGTTCACCAAACTTGACTATCCAACAAGGAAGGTTAGCCCATGGGATTGTGCAATATTTTGGTGGACTCCCAGAGCACAAGTCCAATGGTGCTGTATCTGCACTGCAAAGCAATAAGGCTTGAAATATGGGTCCCAGCTTTATTCAGTCTTGAACGCTCCATCCTCCTGAGGTCCTGGGACCCTGGGTCCAAGCCCTGGGTTAGCATGATTTGTGGATAGACAGAAGGGGGAGCCTGAGTTCAAACCCTGCATTTACATTGCAATGTGGACATACCCTTAGATTTTAAAAGGGAGTGTTAGATTTTTTTCCCCAGAAAGGATCCATTGCCACCTTGGAAACTTTAGATTGTATTACCTGATTTAATGGGTCCTCAATTTTAGCCTATGGCTACCTGTTTTTTGCCTCACCTGTGTCAGAAAGTATCCTTACTCTTATGTCAGCCTGAAGAGTGGGTGATCTTCAGGCTGTCATGGCAGAACCACCATACACAATATTTTTCAAAAGTAAGTAGTTTTGAGGCTAGCGCCAAACTTTGTAACTATGGTGGTATCTGCATTTCATCCTCTGCCCCCAAAACCACATTTACAAAAGGATGAAGAACATCTGCATACTTTGGATGTAAAGTGGGCATGAACCTTTCATCTTGATAGGACTAAGCCTTTCAAGCTATCTCTTTAGCTATTTGTTTCTTGTGTTAACAAATGTAGAGGTCTAATAGTTACCACACAATTTCTAGACAGATTGCTTCCTGTATTACCATGGATTGTGGGGTAACAAACACCTCCTTCTCCTCCACATAGACTAGTGGTTCATTCAGTGAGAGCTCAAACTACTTCAGTGGCTTTTCAAAATGATGTCCTCATATTGGACATCTGTAGGGTTGCCATTTGGTTCTCGGTACATACCTTCACTCACAATTACACCATGATGACTGCTTTGAGATCTGATGCAAATTTTGAGAAGGCAGTGTCACAGTCATATGTTGCAGACTCTGAGCTCCAACTCCTAATTGTTCATGAATGACCTGAGTGGTATACGCATGTGCAACCACCTGAAGAAAAAATGGTTACTCACCTGTATTGTAACTTTTGTTCTTCTAGATGTTGTTGCACTCATGTATTTCACACCCATCCCCTGGCTCCTGTGCATCTGAGTCCTGTTTTGTCATGTTCTGGTGGGAAGAAACTGAGGGCAGGTTGGGGTGCTGCCACCTTGATACAGCATCAGGTGCGACAAAGATGTGCAGGGTTCATGTGCCATCTCCAATGGGTACTGCTGCAGAAAACCCTCCAGCTCTGTTGCTCTGGGTGCACGCACATCTAAATGAAATACACATTTGTAGTGACATCTCGAAGAACAACAGTTATAATACAGGTAGGTAATCAGTTTTTTTTGTAAGGCACAATTGAAAAATATTAACAAGCAAGAAAAGTTGTAGCAAGAAAATGGAAGTGCCCAGCCTGTATTTAACTTGTGAAAAGGCTCACATGATCTGAATTCTAATACTGGGAGGAAAGTTTGGGGCAGGAGTAGATGCTCTTATTTTTTCCTGATCAGGTCTTCCGTTACTATGAATGACACTACTTATCATTATTTTAACTTCCTCCAGTTTCTCATGCTTAATTCATTAAGAACATTAAGAATGGGCATGGGAGGGGCAAGTATAGGTATAATTTGAAACATATTTTGTGTGGGGTTGTGCCCTTGCATGTGAGAGACTCTTAATGGAACCTGTAGACCAGGGCCTTTGTCCAGAATCCCACCTAAAAGTAGAGAAGACTGAAGATCTCACCTTGTTAAAATGCACTAGAACGTCAACATTCTGATATATTGCTCTGCAGGAAGTTATTTGGTGATACAGGTTACATCTACATTTGAGCTGTGAGATGTGGTTCGCTCTGCTCGAGCTAGCTCTCTAAAAATAGTGCTATCTGCTACACTGCTATTTTTAGCATGTTATCACAAGTATAATTAGCATGGGTATGTCTACATGAGCTGGGAATCACACCTCCCAGCTCAAATGTAGAAATAGCCTTAAAGTGATTTTCTAGGACTAGACAGCTGTCTCATTTAACTAATAAACTGAAAGAATTCTGAGCGTAAGTCAAGAACAGTGTAATGAGTCTGAGCCATCACACCAATAATCCTTTTGATAGAGGTATGTGATATGGGCTAATTAAGGCAAACATATCCAGGCTACAGACTAGATGAAAATTACAGTGTGTTTCTCTCTCTCGCTTGCGTGTGTGTGCGCACACACACACAGACACACATTATAAAAAAAACACAGATCCAGTTATCTATTGGCAATTACAAGCAACTTACATCTGTGCAGTGCCTGAAAAATTGGACCCTGATATCTTTTATTGCCAGTTATGTTCCAGTGGAGGATGGTAAAAATGAAGTCCACACTTTTCAGCAAAGGGTCTATATTTTTAACCAGTTCTGAAAGATTTTTCTTCTGTTCAGAGATGCATATTGAAAAATTTCTGGAAGAAATATTGTTGTAGAAACTGAAGCTATTATAATGAAGAATGCTAACTATAAAAGGTTCATCACATAAAATTAATATAATGAAATATAAAAAGTCAATGTAAGATAATGAGAATGAAACAATGTGCATACAGATCAAGGAAACTTGCATTTCCTTCCCATTTTATCATGTAAAACTCCTGTTCATTGAAATCAGTTTGTTTGTTATACTTTTTATTTTGATTTTTTGGAAATCAGAGTCATCCCTAATTTGGTAGAACAGTTATTTTTTAAAACCTGAACAACTTAAAACTTTATTATTCATTATTTTATTACTGTTTATGGGATTAATCCTTCTCCTTTGAAGCCCACAGCAAAACTCCCATTGACTTTAATGAAGCAGTATGAAGGTCAATTTTATTGTATTTATATAATTTCCAGCAGTGTAATATATTGCCAGCTATCTGGTGCCAAGTTTGACCAAACAGTTTAAATGTGTTTGCTTGTTTATTCTTCTCTTAATGTTTTGGTATTTTATTTTAATACCCTGAAATATTTGAGGAACTGGGGAAAACAAAAGTACTGAACTGAATTTTAGATTTTATGCAACACTGCAGTGACACTTTCAGGTTAATTGTGAAGCCAACTGATCACTTCTTGGCATACAGTGTGACACCATGCAATAAAGTCTGAAAACTTTTTCCCACTTTAATTCCTGAGTAACTTGTAATTTCCTTGATATGACAAAATAGCGATTTAGCATTCATGCCGTGCCTCTGTATTCATTTTTCATTTTTCAAAATGTTAATGAGACTCAGAAAATAGGATCTTTATAAAATTATCTTTACTAAAAGTTCTACTGTGGTATTTGGAGCTTTTGACAAACCATCATTTTAAAAAAACTTTGTTTGAACTAAGGCTTTAAAGTGTGTATTAAAAATGTCAAACGACTGAATACATTTCTGTGTGTTTTACAGACAACCCTGGCCTGCTAAGCCATGTTCCAGTTGATATTAGAATTCTGGATGTCAACGACAATCCTCCAGAGCTTGCCAGAGAATATGATGTAGTTGTCTGTGAGAATGCAAAGCCCGGTCAGGTAACCAATCAGTTGCACAGTTCTCTTTCCTCTAATGTATGTCAAAAGAACATCTTTATTTCTGTTAATGTCACTTGCAAAAGAGGTTTGATTCAATGAGTACTTGAGCATCACAATTTTTACAGGCAAAAAAAAAAATGAATGTCATTATATTTTTATATTTTGCATTTGATCAAACTTTTGAATGTGATAGGTGGAGGGGAATGTGTTTGGGGATTTAAAAAAAAATTGGGGGGGATGTTAATGTTAAAAATCAAATGTCTGTGTTCAGTCAAGATGGGCAAGATCATAATGTTGTCTGTTAAATGTATATATATTGGAAACTATGATTTTGTTTATAGTAATCAACTATCATCATCATCAAAAATTGTACAAAGCAAATTCAATTTCTCTCCCATCCCAGTAGTCAGTGGGTGTAAGATTCCTTTATGGTGCTTTGCAAAATGGTAGATACAACATGGCTGTCATGGTGCTTCTTTGCGCATTTTGTTGTCATAAGGAGCAGTTTGTGTGAGATTACAAACATGTCCCTATGAAATGACACCAGATGTTCGTAATACGAAGGAGGCTGTAAATGTTTTCAGGGATATGAGGATGGTTTCTCTCTTAAAACTGAGGCTAAATAGACTACTGCTCTACTGCTACTTCCTTTGCTGGTATGCTCCATCATTGCCCAAGGCTTTACAATATTTCCAACACCTTTCACTCATTTTAACCATTCTGCACTATTTGCCCCCACTTCCTGCTGGCTATGCGGTAGTTTGCTTGAGTATCTTAAAATGCATGTTAGGGAGTAACTGCTTTTCATACTTAATGTTCATTTGGAGACACACTTTATTTAATTCTGTGCTAATTTATGATTAATGGGGCAATCTGATTTTATGTACTTAATAAAGTATTGCAGTCACCACAGATTACAATGAAATCTGAGGCAGATATTGAGCAGTTATTAGATATAAAGAGTTATTTGTTTAAAAAAAAAAAAAAAAAAAAAAGTGAAGAGCATTCAAAATATAAGTGTGCTCACATTTTTCCTAATGGGCCCATGTTTTGAGCAGTGATGGCTTTCATATCAAAAACATGAAAATTCATGTGTGTTTTGGGGAATGGAAGTGGATATTCATATCCACAATGTCAGAAATATCCACAGCAAATAAAGCACAACTTGAGGGACTTGTATAAAACTAAACGGTGACAAAAATATTGTGAAATCCTCCTAAATAATATGATTTTCTTTTCCAACTTCCAGTTGTTATCCAGTGCAATACTTTTATTTATAAATGATGTAAATTAAAGACAAAGTATATCTTTCATGAGTTAAAACATGGCACAAAGCAAATTGAAATGTTTGTGAGTTTTTTCTCTGTTTGCTAAGTTTTTTAAATCAGCAAATGATTTACATTGATGACAATTTAAACTCTCTAAAGGTCGTTCTGTATGTGGGAAATTGTGAGCAAGCTATTTATTAAATGATCAAATATGTCTGACCACACTGACACCTGCTGCTGATGTATATTGGGGTTATATTTCTCATTGTTCCCTGGCGTGAATGATACCTTGACCCTTGCTACACTACAGTCTAACATCCAAGAGTAGTACCTCTGGGAAGGACTGTATAGCACAGTAGTTCAATATGAAAGGATGGAACAGTGTACATGTTACTAATGTATTTTTAAACAAGGAAAACTGTATTACACACTTATTATTATTATTTATTTGTACTTTGGTGGTGCATTAAAGCTCTAGTGAAAATCAAGTTACTATTGTACTATGCAAAAAGCACATAAGAAGTCATGGGTCCTGCCCCAAAGAGCTTACTATCTAATTCAGTGGTTCTTAACCTTTCCAAACTACTGTACCCCTGAAGCCTGAGTCCCACCCCCACGGGGCTGAGGCATGTAACTTAGTTTCATGGCGCCCCTGTGGCTCCAGGCAATTGCCTTTCTTGCCACCCCCAATACCAGCTCTGCACTTGCGACCCCTCCAAAACCCCAGGTTAAGAAACACTGATCTAATTGAAGACAAGATGCAACAATTGAGTTTGTCAAACATTAAGAAAGAGGGGAGGAAAGATTAGGCTAACATTATAAGTTAACCATTACTTATGATAAAATGTGTGATGGTTCAGATAGACATGATGGCTCAGACTAATTTAAAAGACTTTTGCTTTGCTTTTATTTATTCTGACTTAGCCACCATTGGTGAGAATGACCAGTGGGATGTCCCATTAAGGAACTCATTGCATCAAGGAACGTCAAATCTCAGATTCTTAGACTCCACACATATCTGGTTTAAGGGACTCCCAGCTGGACATCGTATCCCGATTTTGTATCTTTTTATTAATTAAACCTAATAACTGTAATTATGCTATATAAAATAGTACAAATAATTAAATGAAACATAAGAAGTTGAGGTTAGAATCCAATATGGTTATAGATTCTAAGTAAAACATCCCATCTTGTTTTAAAAATTGTTTCTGACTGAAAATCCACTATGACCCTTGGTAAATTTTCCAATGGTTAATTACTCCCACCATTATAAATGTATGCCTTATTTCCAGTCTGAATTTGTCTAGCTTCAACTTCCAGCCATTGGATCATGTTATACCTTTCTCTGATAGATTTAAGATCCCAATATAAAAAATATCTGTTACCTGTGCCAAGCTTTATAGTCTGTAATCAAATCACACCTTAACCTTCTTTTTGTTAAACCAGATATATTGAGTTATTTAAGTCTCTCACTGTAAGGTATATTTTCTACTCTTTAAATTATTCTTGTGACACTTCTCTGAATCCTCTCCAATTTATCAATATCCTTCTTGAATTGTGGGCACTAGAATGTAACACAGTATTGTGGTTGCACAAGTGCCATGTATAGAGATAAAATAATCTCTCTACTCCTACTTGAGATTCCACCATTTATGCACCCCAGGATTATATTAACTCTTTTGTCCACAGAGTCATATTGGGAGCTCAAGTTAATCTGATTATCCACCGCATCCCACAAACGTTTTTCAGAGTCCCTGCCTCCCAGGATACAATCCTCTGTCATATAAGTATGGCCTCCCTTTTTTGTTCCTAGATTAATACATTTACATTTAGCTGTCTTGAAACACCTGTTATTTGCTTGTTCCCAGTTTACCAAGCAATCTAGATCGCTCTGAATCAGTGACCTGTCTTCTTTCCCATTTTTTGTGTCATCTGTAAACTTTATCAGTGGTGATTTTAAGTTTTCTTCCAGGTCACTGATAAAAATGTTAAATATAGAACCAAGAACTGATCCCTTGGGACCCCCTGGAAACACACCTGCTCAATGATGATTCCCCATTTTGAGATCGATAAATTAGGCAGTTTTTAATCCATTTAATGTACCATGCTAATTTTATGTTGTTCTAGTACTTTAATCAAAATATTGTTCAGTACGAACTCAAACACCTTCCATAAGTCAAAGTATATTCATGAACACTATTACCTTTATTAGCCAAACTTGTAATCTCATCAAAAATGTTAGTTTAATGGTATATGTTTTGCATAAATCCATGTTGATTTTAATTAATTACATAACCCTCCTTTAATTCTTTATTAATTAAGTCTCATATCAGCTGCTGTATTATCTTGCCTGGGATCTATGTGAAGCTGACAGGCCTATAGTCACCTGGATCATCCCCTTTACATTTTTTAAAAATTTGCACAATATTAGTTTTCTTCCATTTTTATGGACTTCCCCAGTGCTCCAAGACTTCAGCATTAATGTTCCAGTGAGCCTCTTCAGCCAGTTCTTTTAAAACTCATAGAGGCAACTTATCTGGAAATGCTGATTTCAAAATGTATAACGTAAGTAGCTGCTGTTTAACATCTTCCTCAGATACTAGTGGAATAGAGAGATTGTTAACTTCACAATATGATGAGATTATATCATCTGTTTATTCCCCAAATATGGAACAGCAACATTTATTGAACACTTTTGCCTTCTCTGAATTATTATTGATAATTATACGATTTCCATCTAGGAATGGACCAATACCATTGTCAGTTTTCTTTGTGCTCCTAGTATACTTAAAAAATATCCTTCTTGTTGTCTTTAACTCTGTTCGCCATAGATTTCTCCTGGTGTCCCTTTCCTTCCTTTATTCATTTTCTACAGTTCCTAACTTCTGATTTATTTTCATTATTATCAGCTTCCTCTGTCTTCCATTTATATAATATATAATAGTTGCCTTCACTATTTGGGCAGCTGGTAAAGTGTTATCATTATCATTCACGTTCTTCTGATTAAATTCTTCCTCCCATCTGATTTGGGTCATAATTATTTATAGCTTTGTGAAACTAGCCCAATTAAAACACGAAATATATACATTAGTGGTCTGGACTTGCACATTATAAATATGATCAAATCATGATCGCTTCTACCTAAGCTACCATTAATTTTTAGTTCTGTGATCAGTTCCTCTTTATTTTTTAAGACAAGGTCTGATAAAGAATTCCCCTCATATTGGATGAAACATTTTTTGAGTAAGGAAACTGTCATTTATAATGTTTAGAAATTCCAAGCATGTTTTATTACTGGCAGCATAAGACCTCTAGCATATGTCACTCCAAATGAAGTCCCCCATGATCACATAACATCTTTTCTTACACATTATAGATAAGTGCTTAAATAGTTCCCTAATGTGATTTGGTGGTCTGTAGCAGACACCAACTAATATTCCATCTTGTGCTTTATCTGTTAGGATAAGGCCATTGCAATGTATCAGTGACTCAGAAACAGGTAATGTTTGTATTCAGTAAACGATAATTCTTCTATCCATTACCTAAACAGGATAGCGGATTATAAAAGTACTGAAAGAAAAAGAAGTCTTCTTTAACATTAAAATAGATTGGTCAAAAAGGACTAATACATGGCCAATGCTGGGAGGCGGAGGGAGACAATTCCCAATGTAGTTTACTAAAGCTTAACGTTTAACCCCAAAAGATCCCCCTTAAGAGGTGATCACAGAAAATATTTCAATGCCATCTATAATAAAGCTTTGATGACAAGCCCAATTTGTTATGTTTGGCTAATGTAGAATTTAGGAGAACACAGCAAAAGTTTCTCAATATGTAGTTTCTCTTAACTCATAAAAATGAGCATGTCTATGACTTTTCTGAACAAATAATTATTCAGTACAAAGCTGTGCTTGGCCTGTTTAGGTGTCTCCCCGTCTGTCAAGTATATGGCTGTTCCATCTAACATGCATACGCACTACCCAATCAGAGGTTAAAAATGCACATGGATGCGTAGCCAGGATGTTTTCTGATTAACAAAAATAAAAGCAAAAAATTAAAATACCTAAAACGGTTGAATGATCTCTTTAACCTTACAATGGTTCTCAAGTATTTTATTGCTTGTCATTTATGGCATATTATAAAAAGTTTTAATTGAAAAATCTATTTTAAAAATATTAAAATTAACATAAAAGCTGGAATTGAATTCCATTACTTGAATATAAAAAACAAATAAATTCAAACACCCAATTTTATATTTCGCAAAAAATACGCATTCACTTCTGCTAATCTCAGGGCAAATAAATTGTCAAGCAATGCCATAATATCGCTTCACTTAACACTGTCATGAGTAAAAAATCAAATTAGCTGTTAAAATAGCACTTTAAAAGAGAAAAAGATTATTCTTTATCTTAATACAGACTTGGGTCTTAAAATTTCCTTGTACTCCACAAATAGTCAACACAATGGAAAATTTACTTTAGGTATCACAGCAAAAGTGGAATTAAGAAGGGACTTGCAGGAAAAGAGGATAGTGGCCTTAAGGACTAGTTCACAGAAGATATTCCAGTAGTAAGGGGCCATCCTATCTTTAGCTTGATTTGGGTAATTAAAACTTGTTAGAATACAGAAAGGAGGAAGGACTATAACCAATGGAATCCTTTTTCTGGGAGCTGAGGGGTAAAATGTAAGCACTGAGTTCAGGTTCTATACTAATAATTACAGTAGCAAAATGTTACTCAGCATTCCTTGGGTTTCATATATTTTCATTTCTGAAAATATTAAGAACTTCAATTTAAAAGTTCCATCAAATGAAATACATCATTTATGTAAAAAATCAGATGTAAAATAGCAATGTATGAATGTATAACTAAAATTTGCTTTTCAAAAGTCACTACCTGATGAGAGACAAGGTGGATGAGGTAATATCATTTATTGAACCAACATCTACTGGTGAGAGAGACAAGCTTTTGAGCCACACACAGAGCTCTTTGGATCTGGAAAAGGTACTCAGAGTGTCACAGCTAAGTGCAAGGTGGAGCAGATTGTTGAGATATATTTAGTATCTACCTTGAATGGTCCCTTAGAATATGTGCTAACTATTTATGCTAAACAATCTGTTTCACCTTGCATTTCGTTCTGATGCTTGGAGTATCTTTCCTAGATCTGAAGAAAAGCGCTGTGTTGCATAAAAGCTTGTCTCTCTTACCAATAGATGTTGGTTCAATAAAAGAAATTAACTATCCCATCTTTTCTCTTTAATATACAGAGACTGACATGGCTACAACTACACTGCATACTTCCTGATGAGTTACTTTGCAGGTTTGTGAAAAACACATGGGTTTTTTTTGTCCAACCCTTCCCCTTCACTGCCTCCAGCTTTTTTTTGAGTGTTTTGTTTCTGTTTTAATCAGTTGTTATTGTTGCTGGACTTCTGTTGGCTTCAAGTTATTCTGAAATATTTACATGAATACACACACACACACACACACACACACACATAAAAATTAGATTATAATTTCAATCTGTGTATGAAAATTTCAACTATTCTGAAAAGTTAAACAGGAAATGATGTCAACATCAGAGTTAAAGTATTTCAAATTTGTCCTATTAGTAAACAATAAGAAAATCAAAGGACTGGGACAGAGCAATAGATAGAGTCATTGATAGTATTATGAACTGTTAGAATTGCTTTGTTTGCTAGAATCCAGAAACTCTTGTAAGGAGGCAGGGTACTTGATAACACGATTATTATTTTTTTTCAGGTTTCACCATATTGATTTGAGTAGATGGTTGTTTCTTATTCTAATTGCAGTAAATGTGAAAGCTGCTGATCAATACTGCAGAAGGGTGATGAATATTTAATGATTATAAACATTGTTGCATTGGTTACTGATTAAATATATCTGAAGTTGAAAAAAGTGAAAAAACTGAATGAATTGAATTAATGAAAATAGGTAATTCTAGAGAAAAATGTAAAGATTTAGAAAAGTTAAGTAGCAATATATAGAGGATCTGTGCTAAGCTTAAAAAAAAGCAGAACATAAGTTTCTTTAGATTCTTTAAGATCAAATGTGCCATTGAATGGTACTTTGTCTTTTGAAGTGGGAATGCAGAACATTCACAGTTTTAATGCTTCTGCAAGTGAGGCGTTTTCTACGCCATTGTCTTCTGTTTGACAGAATTGCATTAATTAAAACCCTTATTCTAAGTCTTTCAGCAGCTTTTCAATATCAACCTAGTTCAGGAAAACTCTTTATTTGTCTTCAACTCCCAAGAAATGACAAAGAATAATCTGTAAATTCAGTTGGTGGATTATATCATTAAAACAACTGAAGACTTGACTTGAACTTGAACTTGATAAGAAAGTTATAACCTTCTTTTATGCTAACACTGCCTTCAATGTACCACAAAATGAGCAATTTAAAGAAATGATTGAAGCACTTTGCCCTAGAGATATCTTTCCAGACAGATTTAAACTCACAGACCCACGGCTTCATGCTGCAAGTGAAACAGCAGAGGAAAAATTAAATTAAAGAAAGAGCTAAAGAATTAAGATTGACATTAATACAAGATGGTTGGTCGAACACAGACTTTCCTACATTGGCCCATCAAAAATAATGATAACTAATTTACATAAGATTTGCATGATTTTCACATTAACATTTGCATACAATTACCATGCTTATTGCTAATTTCCACATCTCTGTGTCTCATCCTTTCCCTTTGTCTAATTCCCTTCCCCTTGAGGTCACTACTACTTCATGATGAAGCAAAACCTCTGGTCCATGTCTAGGAAGGGAAGACAAGTTGTGACTGGCTTTTCTAAGGAAAACATGCCACAACCACACACCTAGGCCCCATCCCAAGTTTTCGACTCCATAATGCACTGTGTGTCCACCCCCTCATACACTTCTCTTTTCTCATAGCAGAATGAATAGAGTTGCCTCCCACAGCATCATAATCTCCAACAAAAATAAATTCTCACACTCCCAAAATCAATTTCTTCCCTGAGAAAAATTAATCCTTCTTACCCAGTAGAGACACAAAATCATTATCCCCTTCTAGAACCTCTAGGGTTTAGACTCCATGTCACTACAGAAGCGGCTTTTGTTCCCCTGATCAGCAGCCTGGCCTGCTTCTTCTTCCTGAAAGCATTGCTCTCCAGGTGAAAAGCTGCTCCGGGGGGTGCTGTTCTGATGCCACGTAGATTCAGTTTTTCCAGCCCCTCATGTTCATGCTGTGCATCACTACAGTGCAATGAATGAGCTGGGTGGGAGGAGGGCATTATGTATACTTTCTATCAGTTGTGTTTCTTGCCTGCCTTGCGGCAGCTAAGAAAGTGAAGTCTAGTGGCAGTTGGTAAATACATAAACTATACTTACTGGGCAGCCAAAAAGGTACCTTTGACAGGCCTGAGAGAACAGAAGAAAGACAGATTCTAGCTGTAAAGCAGAGACTGGACAGGTGTGATTGAACATAAGAAATGACATTCTAAAGGCTACAAATTTCTCTATCAGGAAGGGGGAGAATACTTCCTCTTTATGCTATTGAGCCTTCATATGAAAAGCGAACTGCAGAATATTCTGTTCAAAGTACTGGAGACTTCTTCTAAAAATGCTGAGAAAAGTCCAAAAGGAAGATTTTTGCATTTACTCAGACAATGAAGAGAGAAAGAGAGAGAGAAGTTGTGAGATGCAATCATCTAAATCTCTGAGATACGGGTGCTCAATGCAATATTTAAAACTCACTGAAAAAGAAGAATCATCTAGTGCTGTTTTAAAGCATGCTGTGGAAGTACAAATATTCTTTTGCAGCTACCATCAGCTTCCTAGTTATTTGAATGTACAACATGAATTGATGATCTATCTTTTCAGCCTCACAATGAAACTATCAAAAAGATCTTCATTTGCTTCCAACTACCATAAATATGTTGAAATTTGCTCTCAACATGAGGATTTTTATCAAAACATAGCACATGTTTTATACAGCAAATAACTTTATGAAGAGACATTAAATTCACATTATTGAATGGGATTTTGGGAGGGAGTTGAGAGATTACAGGCTGCTGTTACTACTATCACAACTCAATGAACATTTGATTTAATTTAATTAATAACAAAGAAGTGAAACCAGCCAAGAACAAAAACATGAAGCAAGTTTAGAATCTATGGACTTTCCTAGCTAACATGGCCAATTTCAAATACAGAGTCACAGGGTTAGATGAGAACAGGAAGAATAGATTGGAAATGTAGATGGTGGAATGTGATCCAGATTTCCATCCTTCTCATATTACAGATTTATACTCCAAATCTAGATTTGCAAAGGAGGTTGTGTCATAGCTCAAAATGATAGAAGTAAAATCTGAAACTGAATTCAAATGTTGACAGCTTTTAAAAGATCTGCACCTTTATTGCCTTGCTCAGCATCATGTGAATGTGGTTTTAGTATTTAAAAACTGGTTTAGTCAAAAGTTTGTAATAGAACATAGGTGGTGAAAAAAAAAAAGTTGATATGCAGATACAGAAAGTAGTAGGCATAACTAACTGCAGATTGGATTATGAGGTTCTTATATTTTCCTTATTGAATGGGAAGGATTTTTAATTGTTGTTATTTTGAATGATGTACGTATTTCTTTATCTTTGAATTTATATACTTATTAATGAAACGATGCAGAAAACAGAAATTTAATTTCATGGTGGTTTCCAGAATTTCAAAATTCGGTTTTATTGTGATTTGGAAGAAAAACAAAATTTCAAAATTCTCTACAAAATAGAATGAAAAAAAATTATTTAGGGAAAATCTAAACAGTTCCTTTCAATAATTTTGAAATGAAATTCTGCCTGGTGACCTGATGGGGAGCCAAGATCCTGGAAGCCCTGAGAGCCTTAGTGGAGTCAGGAACCCTAGAGCTTGGAAGCCAACACTTCCTGGTTCCTGGATGTGCTTCAGCCTGCCTGGCAGATTTCAGAAGGGTTGGGTGGTCAAGCTGGCAGGAAACCAGGGAAGCATCTAATTGGGCTCTGCACCTTTGCTGAAATCAAACCTTTAAAAATATTTACATTCTCCAATGGAAAACTGTTCCATTAGAGAATTTCTAACCAGTTCTACTTATAAAGTCAATCACACAGTAGGGTAGATTATCAGCTGCAGATGAATCCTACAATTCATGAGGGAACACAATGACATTCTAAGAGCTGCTTTATTTTATGCTTGTTGCCCATAGTCCTAAGAGGCTGTACTGGTAGCCAGGATTCCCCTGGCCATACCATTTTGGCCCAGCCATTCCTCCTGCCTCATCAGCCAGGAGGAGGGTGCAGGCAGTCGCACAGCATCCCTAAGCTGCCTCAAGTTTTCCTTATAAAGGAAGAATCCTCCAGTCTTCAGTTAAGCAAAATAAAGCAGATTTAACATACTGGATTTATTTTGTAGTTAATTTCATAAACCTGTGGGATTTTTTTTTTTTAAACTGGGCCTTTTTAGATAGGGATTTGGGGTTAGGTTTGAGCAATACTGATTTTCACAGTCTTTCCAGATGTTTCTCCCTCACTTCCCAATAGCTCAATTTAATTTGTTTTTAATTCAATAAAACCTAGTGTGAGAAAGGAATTATTTCAATAAACCCCCAAAAGGATTTCCCACTCAAAACACTTATGAAGAAAAGCCCATTTGAACATCCAACTCATGACTTTACTAGTCTGGCATTCTTCCTGCTGAGGAGATACATTCTGTATCTCACAGGAACTGCTGAATGATGCACAATAAATGTAGCTTGAAACACAGGACCAAATTCAAATCCATCATAAGTGAGTGCAATTCCCCTTGAAGTCAATTGGAGTTGTGTCATCTTATGTCAGGATGGAATCTGACCCTGAGACAAAAAGAATCAAGAGTTTTACTCATATGTATTTCAATCCAACTGAAAAATAAAATCCTCTTCTATGGTCTATTCCTTTTTAAACTAACAAACTATAAGCTATTTCATAGCATGTTATTTATTAAGGAGGGGGAAAATAACACATAATAATGTCGATCTGGATGATATTCAGACTTGAAGGTCCTTATATTCTGGAACTATTCAGATCCCAATTATGGATATTATTGAGACCTGATAGATAAATTATAGCAAAACGTTCATCTGAAATGTCCTGTAAAGTTTGAGAAGCTGGTTAAATGTCTATCAGGAAGAACAAGACTCATACACGTGGGAAATCCCTCCATCAGTGTATTTATATCTCACTCCTCACTAGAGGGATGTGGAGGACAAAAATTCCATTTTACACAGGATTTTGGTTTCATTCCAAATGGGAAAGAGAACCAATTATTTCAAAATTCACTATGAAGGATTTTTTTTTTAAAGGTCATGTAGATTTTGAGGATTTTTTTTATTTTGTATTATACAATATATAACATCCTACAATATAATACACAATTTTAAAAATATGAAGCAAAAAGTTTTTTCAAAATGAAAAATCAAAATGTTTCATTCCCAAAATGTTGAACCAGGACATTCTGATATTGTTGAACCTTTCCTCCCAGTTTTCTTCTGAAACAAAAATCGACCCAATTTCACAAATTATTTTGATTTCAATGGAACTACATATTCCATTGTAATGTGGTTCCAGCAAAAAATTCTTCGACAAGTTCTACTCATCACAATAGTATCTCACTGTGTAATTTGAACAAGAACATTTTTCTGTGTATTTTTTTCATGTCAATAATTGGGATTTTGTGATGATGGTGTACTGTAATTTCTGTGGCACTGTCTGATGCTGTAAATAAACAAAAATCACTAGTTAACTCACGGAATCAGTGACTGTTGTGTTGCTTGTGGCTGCCATCTCACTGGGTGCTGTCAGTTCTAACATCCCAATGAAACCAACACTATTCATTGATAAGGAGCACCTGGTGTCATTAGCATGACCTGGTAAGGTGCAAATCCACTTAAATCCAGGTCTGAAAAGGGACAGAGTAGAACTTAGAGCTTGCTGCATTACCCATTCAATTAGCTTGGGTATTCTGGCATTAAAAATACTGTCTTCTTCCTCTTCCTTTCTGGTCATCTTTCCCTTAAAAAGTTAACCATATACATTGGATGCCTAGAATTCAGCAAACATACATTGAAAAATGCCCAGCAAAACGTTGAAACTTTCTGGGTACTTGAGCTAAATTTAAGATTCAGAAAACTACATAAATGCTTTAAATGTACTCTACACACTTCATATAATATTTACTAATGAAAAGGGAAGTTCAATCAGCATGGCTGAAATTAGAGTAAACTTGGATTTTCACAGCAAAAAAGGGAGAATATAGCAAAATATTTTCTTGAGATTTAAATTGCTACTAAAAAAATCCTGCCAATTGTTCTGTGGCACTGAGGCCTTGAGATAGGGTATTCAAAAATTCTGACATGCATCTAAAACAGGATCCTGTAAAATAATTGACCTGAAATGTTAGAAAAATGATATAGGTACATTTTTACACATTTGGATAGCAAGATTTTCCTTGCATCCACAGTGACCACAGTATGTTCCTTCATTAAAATTGAAAAATTGGAACAAAAATGCATGCATTTCAGTATTTTTAAAGATCATTTATTTTTAATATTGGACTAGTGACTCAAAAGTTTTTAGTCCTCCACTGCTCTGTATCTCTGAAAGTCCTCAGTTACTGTAAGAAGGCATAACTGTCCTATAAAAACCAGAAGAACACTGATTATATATCAACTAAACAGAAATGCTGGGTTTCCATGGCTTACCTCCTCTTTCAGGATAAGGTCTTCAAATAGCAACCAAAGGCTACCTACTCAGAGATGCACTTCAATGGAAGACACATGCATCTGAGGGGAAAATTTGGTCCAGTCTTCCAGACTGAGTGTAGTCATGTAGAAATACTTATAAGAGTAAAGATGGAATGATTGAGCCCTAAGATTACTCCAGTAACAACAAAGTAGCTAGTTAAATAAAAGTTTAAGATGCATGGCAAAATGAAGTTATTTTACTATTTTAAACAGCCAAGGTTTTTTTGTAACTATTACTTAATGAAACACGCTTTCTTTTTCTAAGGCCTTTGATCAAAATTTTAACTAGCTACTAAAGGAATAAAGAAAAACGGTAACAAAAGAAATTCTGTAGTACCAAAAATATTCCCTCCCCAACAGCTTTTTAAAAATTTTTTTTTTAAATAATTTTCTTGGTTTGACAGTCTTAGTCTCAACATTAGAAACTAAATATGTGAATTTCGGCTGATCATGTGAGGCATTTCTATCTTCCTTTCATTATGCAAAGCTGTTTCAAATACATATGTGCTTCTTGGGGTTTACCCGCCTTTTCAAAATATAATGTAGAACAATTAGCTGTTACCCAAAGTTTTAACAAGAGCTGCTGTGGTCTGAGGCTGCTTAGCTTGCTGTAGACGTCAAAATTATTGATGATTTGAGATCTAATTTAACTAAATGCCTTCACTGCTTACAATCTGGCAAATAATTTATTGTGGTTACTTTAAAAGTTTCCTCCAGCTCCCAATAAAATATAATTATCAGAAAATATTGTTTGCCTTCTTATCTGCTAGAGACTCCTATGACTATAAAATAATTGATGTATTGTATTAGCTTTAAAAATATAATTTATTTCTTTTGCTTTGACTGTCCTGTATTGAAACGTTGCCTGTGTACTTCAGCTTTTAAGACAGACAGCACCTCTAACAACCCTAAATGTTAAGATTTCAAGTTCAGTTTGGATGAGCCTCCAAAGATTTGGACTCTAACCAGTCTACAAAACCGAGTAGAAAATTTCATGAGGAAAGGCATTTCCCTCCCTGAATTTCTGTCATTTCCGTCCAGCAGTACTAGCTCTCCTATCTGTGGTGTCTGTCTTGAGATATTTCATCTCATGTTTCTCTGGGGTAAGCCAAACTAAAACTGATTATGGCTGCTGTTCTTCATTTTCTGCTCTCCCGCAATTTGGTACTGAGTCCTAAAAGGGGATTTAAACAGAGTGCTCATGTTGAGTGTCTGTCACTCTGACTTAATAATTGTTTTCCCTAAGCATTGTTAGAGTGGAAAAAATTGTCAACTGCTTTTGCATTTGATTAGTAGGGAAAAAACACAGAGGATTCTGTATATTGGAGACATTTGTTTAATCTGTATCTTTTCTCTCTGAAAACAGGTGCATATGGAAAACTGTAATTCTGAAAGTCCCCAGGATGCAGACTTGATGATAAGGAAAATCTTTGTATCAAGGCCCTGACCCATATTAATATGTTGTAAACTATGGATGCTTTTAGCTTTCTCCACAGTATGGGTCCTAAAATATTTCATTTTAGAGAAATCAAGCTAATGGGCCAGTGGTTTCATGGGTTGAATTTGGCTGCAGCCAAGTAGAAAATTAAAATAAATTAATCTTAAAAATTCTGCTGAACTCAGGTAATATTTGGGTCAAGTTGAAATTTCAACACATTTACTGTTTAATTTTTATTTCAGGTCATTCAGACTATCAGTGCCACAGACAAAGATAACTCAGCAAATGGGCCAAGATTCCATTATTCTCTTGATGAAGGCCTTTTTTTGAATCCCAACTTTACCCTAAGGGACAATGAAGGTAAATCAAAGACATTGATCTATAAGAAGTGGGTCTCTGTTTTGTCTGGGATGTCTCACTGAACAGAGCAATTGTGCTCAGTTTCCACACAATCCTTGTCAGGAGGTGAAAACTGTAATCTATCAATGTTCAGCTGGCTGATTCCAAGGAGACACTGTATTTGTACACATTGTATTGTGAACTATGAATAACAAGGACTATGTTTCGAAAATAGCCTTTTTAAAAATGCTATTCCATTCATATATTTTATTCTATGTTATACCCAGCATGTACGTTTTATAGATCTTTTTATCCATTCATGAGTATTTTTTAAATGAGTTTGAGAAATGTGTTTGCAGTCTCATTGCAGTTTCTAGTTGATTATTATAAAGCCACCATCACAGCTGGTATGAATTGTCACTATTGTTGGCATTCTTATGAAGCATACCAAGGATTGAAGGGGCATGGAAAATGAACTCCCTCTCAGTCCTAGGGTTCTGGATGCCAAAGTAGGACCTCCAATGCTTCACTGATATGGCTCCATGCTATCCCCCAATACAGGGCTGTGCCTAAATGGCACAATCTACCCCTTTGCCAGCTTGAATTTTCATTCTGTTCAGATCTTGATGAAGCATTGTATTCAGGGTTGGGAGATCTGCCCCTGAAATGAATGCAGAGTGTACTCATGTGACTTTTTAATTTTAATGTTGAAGGGAGATTCAAATGAACATATTGAGCGTAAATGTTTTCATATGTGTGGGATCACAGCTGCACTCATTTCAGTGCACAGAGCTTCAGATGTCCTCATGCTCTTCAACAGATATATTTAGAACTCTGGATCTAGATATGTCATTAAACCTTTGGAGCCTTTGAACAAATTCTGTGCTCAGAATCATACACTTGTCTGGCCATCAGCAAAATATCAGTGTTCTAAGGATTAAGGGCCATAATGTGACTAGCACTATACACCCACACAGGGATCAGAGGAAGAGTAAGAATTTTCCTCACTTCCCTCTGCAAGCTACCCAGACTTTGGGTCCAGATGAGCTGGAATAAGCAGTTGCTGCTGGTCTACGACACCCCCTGGAGCACGTGAGTGTGGAATATGGGCACATGCAGTGAAGCATTGGCTACTCCACCACCAACTACAGCTGGTATGTGGAGTGTCATAATTTGTTGTTTTATATAGGACATCAGCAAATTACTACCATCCCATAGAAGGGGGAATTAGAGAGGGAAATTGTGCCTCCAAAGGCTGTCCATGAAGCACAATGCCTCCTGGGTTTGTGCAATTTATATAGCACGCCTTTATTAGAGCTGTGCTGAAAGGCACAATCTAGCCCTGACATATGAGAGGAAAACATACACAGTGCATGTGCAATATACAGTTTTCAGACACTTGAAACGTTGGTATTCCTAAACCATTTTTTTTCAGACTTGGCTGAAGACACACTTCTCATGCACATGACAACTTTGAACTTTTCAAACCAAACTATTTCTGAGCTGTGCATGCTCAAAAGAGAGATAAGAACAATTTTGTTAATATGTGATAAATTGGTTTTGTTTCACGACTGGATAACTTTATAATGGCTGAAAGGGGATTTTTTAGCTTACCAAAAAAAAAAAAAAGCATTCAGTGTTCAGATCATAGACTGAAAGTGCCTCTCAATGAGAACTATGCCATGTCACTGCAGAGCTACAATAGTTCTGTGAAAGAGGAACTGCAGAATCTTTTGGACTTTAATGTATGCCCAAGTATTTCTATTCTTTGCTTGTGTTTCTTTTTGAAGTAGGCCAAAACTGCAAAATTCAACTGTGGATCTAAGGCTTGATACATCACTGCATTAATTCCATTTTACACCGTTTGGCATCAGTGGGAATACACAAACATACAACTGAAGCTATGCAGTGGTGCTTCAGCCCCCCCCTCCCCCTGGATTTTTATCTCTCCTTTCAAAATTCAGGAGTGTATGGAGCCAGGATTTTGGCACAGAGATAAGGAGGAGTTGTTGAAATTTAAATTTGGATTTGGATTTAAATGCCTAAATTTAGAATTATGGTCTGGGCCCTTTAAAAAAAATTAAAAAGGGAGCCAGATGCTGACACTCTTGTTTATGTTGAGTAGTATCTTCCTCCACAAGTACTCCACTGAAGTTGATTGAGTGTCCTCATGAAATAAGTACTAGTCAGTGTGAACAAGGGTATCAGAATCAGGCCCAGAGGGAGCAAAGAATACAAGCATTAACAAAAAAATACAGTATGCATGTACAAATACAACAAAGAAACAGCAAAAGATTGCTACATTGAAGAAAATCACAAGGTTTTAGTTATTCATTTAATCCTGCAATCCAGAAAGCAAGATCAATGAAAAATGCCTTTTCAATTATTTAGCCGCTGTTGTGCACAAGTCTTCTTTAGTTTTCCCCTTTATTCTGAATAATGTTGCTAGTACTGGGTGTTATGGAATCCATTAGAAAAAATATTTATTCTCCTTAGTTTATTGTTTTAATCAGTAATGTCTTAAATTAGCAGTTATTGCTTAGTCCAGCATAGTTACTATTATTATTTGCAATAAAATTGCCTATTCACCCAGTTTAAAATCAGCTCATTTAGTCTGCCAGTGTGAATCTGCTCTTTGTTATGATTTCTGTACTCACCCAAAGGGTCTGTTTTTCCCACTGACATGTGGTTGATTACCATGCTTAATTCCTATTGTGTTTTTTAAACTTGATCCTTTCCTTTTGAATTCTAGCATAGAGAGAACCTTGCATGTGGATGTTTCCCATCTCATGTGGAAGTTGGATACCCTGATTTCTCTATGCCTCAGATCCTCCATGGTTTTGGAGATCTGTGCTTGAGAAGGGGACAAATGGGAAGGGTAAAGGGTCAGTGACAAGAGAGAGACATGCCCTGCTCCCCACAGACATTAGCAGAAAAGATAGCAGGATGAATGCATTCTACCTAAACTGTTCCTCGAATCTTTTCATGCTGGGGAAGGAATTTTAAGGGAGGTTTCACAGTTAGAGGCACACAGGGAAGTCTTTGCTGCAGGACAAAACTGTTAGGGAGCCAGAAGGAGGGTGGGAGAACCTCTTCAGAATACAGAGCTGGTTGACAACATTTAAATTTTCAAAACATCAACAATATTTTTTTTCTTTGCAAAATTCTCAGAGAGTTTCTCAACCTGTTTGCAGAGTGGTTGCCATTTTTGAAAACTTTTTACATTTCAGTGAAAATATTTGTGAATTTTTTTCAGCCAGCTCTGTCTACTTTAAGCTATTGTGAAACCCCAAAACCTCTGTACAGGTATGTAGTTTGGTATTGACATAGCCACACACGAGCACACACTAATCTGATCTAATCCATCATTGATAGATCACTTCCTCTCACTTTTGGTTCATGCTGTAACCTGCAAGAGACCTCCAGCAGAAGTTATACTGCCCTTCAGATACTATACAGAGACCTCAGAGGGGACTTCACTCAGGGTCCAGGGAATATTTCAGATTTTTACTTTCTTTGAAACACAGCTTTTTCCCCTCACAAGATTTACAAATCCTATTGGCTTCCCCAATAGCTCTGGTAAATTCCCTGGACTGTAATTATTGGTATCATGGAATGCACATGTTCAGCCAGCTGTGCCAATAGAATTTGTAAATTCCCCAAGCTTTAACCCTTTGAGAGGGGTGACTTCTGAAAGCAGGCAGACAAACCTTACTCTCCCTCTAGGAGGCTCAAGCCAGGGAAGGTGATTCCTTAGATAATTCTCAGTAGTTTTTTGTACTTTTACCTTGTTTTTCCCAGACTTGGGTTCCCTTTCTCATAAATGCTTGTCATTTTATTTTGCCCTCTTTCTGTGTCTCTGAATGGTTTGGCATCCTCAGTCAGCCAGAGAAAGCCGCAAAGTCACGTAATGCTGGTATCAAGGCTGGGATCAGCATAAAGCAGGCAAAGGAAGGGAAAGGGTATGGGGCACCTCCTCCTGCTGATGCTGCTGTTATCAAACAGCTTAGTTTTCTCTCAGATAGGGAAATCCACCTGAACTTCCAAAATACATTCTGTAGGATCCCATGTTGATGTTACTAGAAGATGTAACACACACACACACACACACACGTTTTTACTGCTCTCCTTGCACTAATACATAGTAAATGGGCAGAAGAGAAATAGATATTATTTTTAGTAGAGTAGCATAGGAGGAAATCAGTACTTTAGTGTAGAGCTGGATCGAAAACCCAAAATCCAGCACAGTCCATAGAGCTATTACAGATAGTCACTTGTATTTCATGAAACGTGGACCTGTAAAGAACATATTTTCATTGAGATAGCAGAAAGGGAGAATATGTAAAGATATCTGAGAAAGGAGAACAGCATTAGCTCTAATGGTGGTAACTGTAAGACTGAGCCCTAGAATACGTGGGGCATCCACAGGGTGTACACTGTCTTGATCAGATATTATCACACAGATGAACTACACAAGTAAAGAGGAAATCTGTTGCAAGTGCAAATGGGGGCAGAAGGGAAGGCAACTTATGAACCAAACAGAATAAATATCAGAGTCCTGGTCTACACTTACTGTGAAATTCATCAGCAGTTGACAGGAGATATGCAAGCTACATATCTCCATTTTTTAAACTGCTTCTTCTTTTTAACTGCTTTTTAAACTTTTTTGTCTAAACTGCTTCTTCTTTTTGATAGTATAGTACGAATGAGTATTTCTCTCTCCACTATCTTTTTTGGTTTTGCTTATTGGCTTGTTTAATTTCTCTTCTGCCCCCCTCTCATCACCTTTCCATGCTGGAAATTTTCTTCCCACTCCTGTGGAATATGAATTGGGTAGTGAGACATTACCCCTGGATTACATAACTTTTCTGCTAAATTATGAAATAAGTGTAGGCTGCTCAGGAAAATTTACAATTTCTCATTTATTCACAAAGAGACGTTATCTTTTAACAATTATGGCTCCAATAATTTAAAGCATCTCCTGGAATATAAAATGCTTTAATAACCCTATTGAAAGAAAAAAATATATATTCAGTACTTAAAAAGAGAACATTGACATTGCCATGCTACTGGAGACACATCTAACAATACTTGAAGCTTGTAAGCTGAATAGAGATTGGGTATGCATCTCAGTTTCTAGTTGCTTTAATTCTAAAGCAAGGGTTGTTGCTATACTAATTGTAGAAGATCCCCTGTAGGGGCGGCGCTGATGGCCCTACCTCGGTGTCGATCTCCAATGGAGGCCACACCTCCCAGCGCCTACGTCCTTCGGGGAGTCCCACTTAAAGGGGCCGCCTCCGGCCCTTATTAGGGGGTAATCTTGCCCTCACTGGGTGAGCAAACACTCTATGGCCCGGCCCTCAGCCAGTGACAGGCTGTCAGTAGGAATCAGTCTTAAGCCCTCAGTGGGGCAAGGCAATAGTCTCTGGGCCAGCTCTCTAGCAGGGCAAGCCGGCAAGGGGGGACGCAGTCTCAAGCCCTTAGCAGGGCGAGGAGCAGTCTATAGCCTGGCCCTTCTGGAGGGCAGGCAGACAACCAATCTCGAGCCTTTGGCAGGGCGAGTAGCAGTCTATAGCCCGAGCGGGTGAGGAAATGCTCCAAGGCCCTAGCCTTAGGCAGGGCAGGACAGAGGGGCAGCAGTCTCTAGCCCTTAGCAGAGTGAGTAAGTAGTCTATACCCAGCCCTTCTGCAGGATGTGGCAGTCAGTAAGGGACAGGATCTGGCCCTCAACGAGCGTTCAACCCGAGTCGGGGTAGGAAGGGGGGAGGGGGACGCAGGCCCACCCATCTCTGTTGTGTCCCAGCCCAGGGCCCTGTGAGTGATGTCTCTGTCTCGTCACTGGGTCACTGGGGTTCCAGCCGAAACATGCTGACTCACAATTAATGTAAGCTCAGCCGGACCATAGTTGGCTCCTCTGGGCTTCTTCCTCCCACCCTCTCCCTAAAGTACCTAGTCTCCTCTGCCGTACCCTGCTTCCTTGTCGCTTGATGGCAGATTCGGGAATTGTTCGGGGTCCTCTGCGGAGGGCAGCTCCTCTAGGTCCCAGGCTCCGTGTGTCCCTTCTGGCTCACCAGGGACTGGTATCTTGGGCAGCTCCTCCAAGTCCTCAGGGCCCCATGCCATGGGTAGATCCACCAGCTCCTCCTCCAGGTCCTCAGGGCCCCATGCCGTGGGTACATCCGGCAGCTCCTCCTCTGGGTCGTAGGATCTGGGGGTCTCCTTCGGCTCATCTGCTTCAGGTAGCTCCTCCAGATCCTCAAGGCCCCACGCTGTGGGTAGATCTGGCAGCTTCTCCTCTGGGTAGCAGTTGAGTGTGGCCATAGGCTCAAGCACCAAGGGAGAGGCATCCTTCTTCCTCGGTCACTGGGGCCTGACTGAGCGGGCAGGCCTGGGTTTTATAGGCCTAGCCCCGCCTACCTGCTTCCGGTCAGGTGCTGCCTTCCTGGGTTCCAAGCCCCAGGGGGGTTTGGCTCTCCCTCAGGGTCAATCTCCGAGGGAGGCCGCACCTCCCGGCTATACTAATACATAAAAAGGTGAATGTTAACATGTTAATCAATAGGTCTGACAGTGAGGGTGGATTTACTGTCCATAAGGCTGAAATTGGCAATTCTATAATCATTTTTGCCAATCTCTGCAGGCCAAACCATGCTTCTGTATCGATGTCTTTTAGTTCCCCAGGGTATGCACCTCCAACTAAAATATGGAGATTAAACACTTTTCTGCTGTTTAATACATAAATTTTTAACTCTGTCCAGCAGGAGTTAGATTTTTTTCTTAAAACAAATGCCGCCAGTGCTTCATCAGCTGCCACACTTTGGAAAGCCTTTAAAGCCTTCATCAGAGGCCATATCATCTCTTACTCGTCCTTTAAAAAGAAATGAAGAGAACATAGAATTTATACCCTTTCAAAGGAAAATAAGGCCTTGGATGTAGACTGTGCTTCTGCCCCCTCTCCAGAGGAACTCAGAACCCTCATCTATCTAAGATATGATATCAACAAATTTCTATCCCAAAAGTCTGAGTTTGCTTTATTCTGTTTGAAGCAAAACTGTTGGGAATCTAGCAAGAGATCTGGCAAGCTATTGGCATATAGACTTAAGCAAAAGGCTAACCAAAATAAGATGGCAGTTATTCATGAGAGTAGCAATAAATTATATAAAACACAGTCAGATATTAATGAACAATTCAACAGTTTTATTCAAAATTATATTTAACTGAAGAGGGAATCAGTAAAGATGTCCTAGATGATTTTTCTAGTGAATTGTCTCTGCCACAGATCTCTGATTCTCAGAAGGAACTTTTAGCTGCTCCTCTAGAAATTGCAGAAGTATCTCTGGCTGTAAAAGAAATGAAGGTTGCAAAGACTCCTGGCACAACTGGCTTCCCAGCTGAATTTTATAAAAAGTTCTCTGTAACTTTAACACTCAGATTATTGAATATGTTCAAGGAGGCCAAGAATGAGCAAACTATCCTGCCTACTCCAAAAGATGTTGTAATTTCAGATATTCCTAAACCTGGGAAAGACTTTGGACTATGTAATAATTACCGGCCAATTTCTTTAATCAATTGTGATGCTAACATTTTCGTCAAAACTCGAGCTATGCACTTGGACAAAGTTGTCTCACATGTTATACACAAATCAAGTAGGCTTCCTTCATAATAGACATAGCTCAGATAATTTATGTCAACTGATTGATATTATTGCCACTTCAAGAGATTCTAAAGAACCCTTAGGTGTTGTTTCTTTAGATGCCAAAAAGACCTTTAACTACATGTTATGCAATATTTGGATTTGATAACCAAATTATTGCTTAGATCAAGCTTTTTTAGTCTAACCCAACTTCCAGTGTAGTACCAATGGTATTATTTCTGCCCCATTACCATTACGGAAAGGAACATGGCAAGGCTGCCCCCTTTCTCGTCTTCTGTTTGATTTAGCTCTAGAACTTTTAACAATAGCCATCTGAGCAAATCAATGTATTCATGGCATCAGAATGGGGGATGAAAGAGCATAAAATTATGCTTTACATGGATGATGCTCTTGTGTTTGTACCTAAGCCCACCGTTACCATTCCTAACCTTCTAATGACTTTTAAGAAGTTTAGACACTTCTCAAGATATAAAATTAATTGGGGGTAAATCAGAAATCTTAGGCATTAACAAATCTGCCCATAAAGACCTTTTCTCAAATCAGGACTTTCAATGACAACCTTTTTACATAAACTATTTTGGGATACTGATTCTCAAAAATATTCAGGACTTCCCTAAGATATATAGAGAAACAACAATTACCGAAGTGCCTAAAGATTTTGGGAAATGTAGCTCATTAACCCCTCAGTTTGTGGGGTAAAATTAAGATACTGAAAATGAATGTCCTTCCCAGAATTTTGTATGTTCTGAGTAGTTTCCCTAGTTCTATTCATCAAACTTTTATTTTAAGAAAGTCAATAATATTTTCAAAATGTTCCTTTAAGATGCTGGTAAGAAACCTACAATGGTGCCGAACAAATTACAGCTCACTCTGTCTCTGGGAGGATTTAGTTTTCCCAATTTTGAAAATTACCACATCTCCTTTTTATAAGTCAGGCATCTGTGTAGCTGTTAGGTATAGAGGGTTCAGACTAAATGAGAATCGATATATCCTCTCCCCATTTCAGACACTGTAGGATTGAATTATTGTGGATTTGATGACTCCACAGTTTTCACAAAAACAGCTGTGAGGCAAGTTTGTTAAAATTGGCTAGAATGTTCTGCTTCCATGCATTCTTCTATAAAGAAGCAGTCCTATGGAGCAACCCTATCCTTAAAATCAAGGACAAAACCTTGACATGGAGGGATTAGATGGAGACAGGAATTATGACTGTTTTGCAGCTAATTGGCAATGATAATATTTAAATGATTTGTAGATCTTCAGCAACCATTTGGCTTTCCCTGCACCTCAACATGGAAATATCTCCAATTAAAGCATTTACTAATTAATGTATTTGGAGTGGATGCATTGAGAGCTCCAGAATCTCCAGAACTTTTATTACTTTGGAGGAAACTTCCTGGATTTCCTTGGCCAGCGGTATCCTTTTAAAATTTTCCGGCCCAAAAATCTCTTGCCAAATATGAATAATTGGACAGTTGCTTGGAAGAGAGATTTGGATACACAACTATCTCTGACCCAATGGAATTTAATTGTATCTACTGTTGGAAAAAAAAAAAAAAGGCAGCTATGGACCTGAGACTATGGTTTATTCACTGAAAACACTTTTCTGAATATAATGGTCCCCACATAAGCTAATGATGATAAATGCTGACTGCTGTAGGAAATGTAACTCTCTTGGTGCTACATTAGTGAATATGGTTTAAGAGTGCCCTGTATCAAGAATTTCTGGTATGAGGTGGGTCAAAGGACCAATTTGATATTGGATGCTAAATTGGAGATCTTCCGCCTTAAGTTTCATTCCTGGATATATTCCGACTATCTGGACATTGTGTGGGTCCAGTGTCAGCTGTGGTCACTAAAAAATTAATCCTGAAAAATGGAAAAGTTGATCCCCCCTAGTATCGATGCTTGGTGCAGTGATATGGCTGACCTCGCAGCTAACAAATGACTGGCATTCTGCAGAAAGGGAATGCCTGAAAACTTCAAAGCCATTTGGGCTGACTTTTTAGAGGCCTATGATTAACATAGATCCTGAGGATAAATATATCGCTTCCCTTCCATTCCTTTTCTCCTAACCCTCTTCATTTACTTTGTGAATTATGATGAATCTGGTATATTGGTATATTTGTTGTACTGGGAAAAAATAATGACACATTATAAAATATATATATTAAAAAAGAATTGGCAGCTCTCCCTTTAGGAATATTACCAAAGCAAATTTTATTTATTTTTAATTAGTCACAACAACTCAGAGAAATTATAAAAGTTCAGCTGCTGAGATGAGCAGAGCCGAGCAACAAATTAAAACATGCCTAAAGCAACACATGGGTTTTTATTTTATTTTTACTTCCATTTCTCTTGTGCCTGCCTTTAATGTATAATGTGTCAACAGAATCCTCAAATTGTGAATAATAAATAAATTAGTAGTCTCCAAAGTGCTAGCACCATAGAACTAGCACCATAGCTCTGCTTCTTTGATTTTTCCAATTCCTGCATTGCTTTTCTCAGGTGAGGAACAAAATATAGTAAGTCAGAGATGAACAGGCACTTTGGAAACAAAGAAGAATGCAATATTGGCCGTGAGTACAATGGATCATCTGGATTCATAGTCTACAATTCCAAAGTGTAAAGAGATATTGCTTAGAGCTGTGTGGAATATTCCACACTGAACCTCAGATCCACTTGAGCAGAGTCTTGGATTCTAACTTCAATGTGTTCGCAAAGCATAACGCTGTGTATGAAAGTTCAGTTATCATGAACTAAAGGTATTTGCACAGTTAGAAAGCTGACTCATCTCCCTCTATGAGTTAGCCCCTTGTTTTTCCTTAGCAATCAACCCTCTTACCCCCAGAAAGCTTTGGGACCAACCTTCTTACTTTAGACCTTTTCAGGAAAGGAGGGTACAGCTCAGAAAAGTGACCCAGTATACATAGAAAAAAGCATCAGAAGAAAAATCAGAGCACATCTTGGAGCAATGTTTGGCTGAACTTTTATTCATTTGTTGACTTTATTCATACAACTATGATCATTTGCCTAGTGGCCACAGCACTAGACTGAGATGCTGGGACACCGGCTCTGCCACCATCACTGAGCTGCTGGGTGAGCTTGGACGAGTCACGTCTCCTTTCTCTGCTGAGTTTCCCCACAGGGGATAATGATACTGACCGCCTTTGTAAAGCACTTTGAGATCTACTGTACAAAAGTGCTATGTAAGGGCTAGTATAACCTCTATCAAGGTTTTCCCCTCATTAATAGTGAACATTAGAATATATGAATATACTGATACCCCTTGACCTTCCATTCCACCACCACAACACATATCTTTAACCTCCTTTGCTTGTATTTATATCTGTAAACCTCCACTAGGAGAAAAACTTATTTATTTTTGTACATATAGGTCTTTAAGTAGTACTTTTTATAATATAAGGCTTTTAGAAAGAATATAAAATACCCAGAGGACCATGATGAAGGGCATTTCTAAATTAGAGACCTTGGTTCTAACTGCTTCTGTGTTTAAAACCATGCCTCTGCTTGATGGTTACTATCTTTTTAAAAAAAAAAAAAAAAGCAAAACAGCATTCCACTCTTCCAACTCTTTAGTGTTTATGTATTTATTTTATCCTGTATAAAATGTCAGTTTCTCGTTTGGCAGGGTGTTTTCCTGAGCATGTTTTAAACTTCATTCTATCCAGATTTCTTCACTGTGGTGTTACATCTGTCAATTTCATCCAGGAGCTTTTTGTTTCATCTTCTCTCAATGTTGCCTATTTTTTTGTTCTTTTCATATCTTTGTACTTTTTCAGTTTGGATTTTCATCTTCACAATATATTCCCCCCCACCGTCTTCAATTTTCTGCTCCCTTATTTCATATCAATGCTCACATTTCAATGTTCTTTCCTTCACAGCTTTGCCAATAATCTTCCATGCTTAAATTCTTTCATCATTGCTAGGTTGCTGCTCATGTTTTTGTGTGAGTTTAAACCTTTTCTCCTTAGGATGACTCACTTTTTGCTCCTGTGTTTTAGGTCTCTGATATCTTCTTCACAGATTGCATTTTTGTCACTGCTGCTTTAGATGCCTGGATTGGATCACTCACTCTAGGTTAGATATATGTCAGGGGAAGCAAGAAGGAGGTTATGCTTTTCTGTCCAGATTTGAAGACTCGGCCTTTTTTGGATATCAGCCCAGGCAGATTCACATGGGCAGAATGCTGTAGGAATTTCTTATGCTGTCTATATTTACACAGACAGAGTATCTGAGCTAATATGTGGGAGCCTGTAGACACCACCACAATAGAAATAATAATGAATCACAAATAAAAGTAAAGACATCATCATTATTCTTAATAGCACTTTCTATTACATTTTTTATTATCTAAGGATAATTTCTATTGGGATGATGATGGTCATGACTGATGTCACTGTTGATGGATATAGTGTTACTTGTCACCAAAATGGAATTGTACCACAAGCTTTAGACCTTGAACATATCCATGATATTTTACTTTACTATATTATCTAGATAACTTTGTGGGGTCATTGTTATCTCACACCATTTAGTTACAACTTGAAATAAAGCCCTCCTTTGGATTGACCATTGTATTCTAAAACTGCTTTGTCTTTTTGAATATAAATCTACATCCTGAGATGTGCCGAGTACCTGCAACTCCCATTAACTTCATAGGCAGTTCCAGGAGCCCAGTGCCATTTAGGATTTGTCAATTTTTTTGAGTCATGCTGCAAATAAAAATGCCTGGCTACATTTTGGTTATTCTATTTCATCAAGAGAAAATTCTGGTTGATAGGATGCAATTCAGTTGGATTTTTAAGGCCTGACATTGCACTCTGGAAGATATAAGTACTTAAAATGTCAATGTTGATGGCTCTTATGCAAGATGACTCCCCTCCACATATTGCAAGTCTAGCTCTTTGAGTGGTTTGCAGATTTGCACTACAACAACACATGGATGAAATCTTGGCCCTATTGAAGTCAATGGGAACCAGGATTTCACCCATGATTATAAGAAATCAAATAACTTAGCCCATATCTGGGATAATTCAAGGTAACTTGTTCTGACCTTGACACCAAGAATAAGATCCTTAGTAATTTTCATACCCAAAAGTACAATGTTGCACAATAATGTTTTATTTAATACGTGGCTTTCGTGCCATCTATAAAGCACTCTAGAATGCAGATCTGTGTGAACAAGTGAAAATGGGCTTGAGATGTGAAGTTCAGATCTGGAACAGGATTTGAATTTTAAGCTTTCTCGAAGTTCATGAAGGTTGTATCCAATGTTCCAGTTTGGGCCAACTCAGTTAAAAATAGAGTAGCAAAGTTCGATATGGAGAGAAATTAAGAGTGTAAGCAAAGGAGAAGAGATGAATTTTAAATTGATATTTGAAAGGAAATGGAGAACTGATTAGGCAAAGACGGAAGAAAGTAGTTCCTTGCTGTAGGATCTGCAGAGGAGAGACTCACCCAAAGGGTACTAAGATTGTGTGAAAGGGCAGGGAGGAAATCAGTGATGGACAAGTGGAAGAGATGGAGCAGGAGGTTGATGTAGATGAGATCCATTGAATAAACTGGAACAAGTTCCATTTTAAAAGAGGGAGGCACTTTTAAATTGGATCCTGAATGACTAGGAAAACAGTGGAGTTGTTTGAGCATATGAGTGAAGTGATGGCACTTCTTTTTAAATGTAAGAAGGTAGCAGCACCGGAATTCTATGTATACTGAGAAACTCAGATACTCTTCAATGAGTCTGTGTTGTAAATAGTGTAGTAATCACAGAAATGTCAGTCTGTTTATGCTCTTTGACTCAAAATCAAAAGCTCATCCTCCCGCCTTCTCCGTTGGAGAGAAAGCAAGTTGAAGTTCAGGTTACAATATCTGATGGCATCTCTGTTCAGACTGTCACAGATTTTGTCTTAGTCCTCCAGCAAAGAGAGGGAAATTAGCACCAGTTATTACTAATGTAAAAAATAAAACCTGGGTGGGGGGAAGGAAGCAGGGTTTTGAAGAAAAAATCTCCCGGCATGTGTACATCATAAAGTAGCAGAAAAGAGCAAAACTAGCTTTTTATTTTCATTTTGGATTTCACCTGTAAATTTTTAAAAACTAAATGTCCAGCAATGCAGTAAGAAGTTCAGGAGACACTGGATGTGGTTTAATTGGTCTGCAACATTATTCTTAAATGTCTGGGAGCACCCAGCAGATAAAAGTATACAGTGCAGGTAATTCCATATATATTTATTTACAATATATATCTGGGGGCCTTCCGTCAGCCCTCCCCCTTATCCCTGCTGGTCCCCAGCCAACCCATTGCTAGGACCTCACCATCTTCCCTCACTCAGATGAGGGGTTAAAAGGGTGGTTATAAAGGAGGGGGGGTTGGATCCTTGCCATACCAGTCATAGAAGCCCTGAACCCCCTCTATTTCCGCTACTTTAAAAAATATCTCCTTTAAATCCTTTACCAAGCTGGCATACCTGCACTGGACATCTACCCCACATTTCCATAATGAACTGCGACATCATAGTCTAACTCCTATTTCATTTTCTAAGCTCCCCTCAATCCACTGTGGGGAAAGCAACAACAACAAAGAATATCACTTCACCTTAGCCACTTTGGTGGTGAGGGAAAAATTCCTTCCCAGCCCGCCAAGAGAGGAGCAACTAGCGCAATGCTGACAGCAGATCCTGACAAAATTGGTATTCATGAGTGGGAGGGAGGATGCTGTGCTGCCTAGTCCAGGTAAAAGAGGGCTTTTCCTGCACTGGCATGAATCTATATGGTCCTCCCCCTCTTCCCATCACCTTGGGGATGGGTTAGGGTCACCATGCTGACCTGGTTTGCCACTGCAGTCGAAAGTCACTCCCCGACTCTCTAACCCTTAAAGACGGTGAATTTCTGTTCCAACAAGCCAAACAATGGCCTCCATGTTTAATGAGTGGCGAGGTCAAAATTATGGTACTTTGTAGCCAGTGCAGCATCAGGATAGCCCATTGCCCTATTTGTATGCTCAAGTAAAATAATTGAGATTGTTTGTGAAATACATTTTATTAAATGTAAAACATCATACATATATCAAAGAAAAAGCTGTTCCAATCTCTTGTCAGATAAGCTTTATGAATCTTCAAGTTCTTTTTAAATTAAGTTGGAAGAGCCCTGTAAGACCTGTGAACCAGGGAACTTGATTAATCTCTTTCCATGGCACAGTCTGAATAGAATGCACAGGTCAGTACTCACCCTGCTCTGGGGAGGAGGTCTCTGAATATAATAAATGTAATCTGAATCCCAGTGACATCTAGCTTGATCTTTTCAATCAAGTGATACAATTGTAACACAAAGTGAGGGGAGCTGTAAAATAAGGTGGAAATTGCATGCACTTTAATGGAGAAACAGTGACTATTAGTGGAGGGAAGTTAATTTTTGTATAAAATGTCATAGCTCCAGAGTTTCATTAAGGCTACTTCAAACAATACATGGTAGAACTAAAATTGTATCAACTTGTTTAAAAATGTCTTGAAATAATTTTTTTTGCATTGTATGCACCTTTAAGTATATTTTGGAATAAGTTCTGTATCACAGAATCAAAACAGTTGTACAGATTCACGGTATTTCTTGTGTAGTATTTCTGTTGGGGTTTTCTTGCAGACTGTTTGACACCCTTTTAATTATTGCTGAGGATTTTTTAAATTTATTTTAAAGGTGCCCTAGCACCTCAATACGGGAAAGGGTAGATTATATCATTGTAAATATTATTTCCACACTGTGTGTCTTTGACACTCTCTCTCTCTCGGGCTGTTTTGGAGGAATATGCCACCAGTGGGTGTTAATGACTTCAAAAGAATGATCTGTTTGTGTTTTTTATACATGGGGCCTGATCATGGATTCGTGGGCAGCAAAGCAGGCAGGGGGAAAGATGAACTCAAAGGTGTGGCATCATACCACCCAAAGAGTGTGATGAAGTCTGCTGGGCAGCCAGCCCAGAGCATCACCCACAAAAGTGCACATTGACTTTTAAGTGCAGAAGGAGCCGTAAGAGGCAGTTTCATATATTGCAACAAGTGGAAATGGGGGAGACAAAGATAAATGTATTTAACTAAGCCATCTGAAACCATATAATGTTTATGTATGCTTGAGTATGTCCTGCTGGCAGCAGCTCAACACCTAAACAAAAATATTCCTCAGAAAGACTCAGGTAGTGAACAGACTTTAATGGTGATGTGAAAGCAGCTTCCAAAAAGAACTGCACCAAACCCAAGATCTTCCTTGCCTGTAGAGTTAGTTGGTTAAACAAAGCTTGTGAGGCTGCATATGTAAAAGTACCATCTGGTGACTCCCAATATTATTACTAAATCATCCCACTGTTTTCTCCACTCTGACCTTTATCACTCCATTCCTACAGAGATACATCTTAATTGTCTTTTGTATCCATCTAATTGTATCACACATACCTCATGACCCATCTCCTCGGCTCTGCCAGTGATACCGGGCTCATCAGTTCACTTACAAGTTTGTCTTGCACACATCACAATGCTCCCTGAACTGATCTGTATGGGCCGCTATCCTCCTTTTTCATATTGCTCCTCAGGACTCATCTCTGCCACAATGTCTCTAAAATATCAACCAGTTAAGATGGCTTCACTAACAGGTTGATGGGTATAAATGACTCTTGCTTTGTTTATAATAACTAAAAAACTCTGTAGATGTATATATGTATATAAAAATGTATCAATTCCCGCTTCCACTTTTTGTACGTCACTTGACTGCTAGATTGCAAGCTGTTTGGAGTAGGAACAGTGCCTCCTTATGTGTTTGCACGATACCTAGCACAATAGGGTCCTGATCCTAATGAAGGCCACTGGGTGCTACTGTAACATAAATATAAAATGAAAACTATCACTATTGTTATTAATTGTAGTGCAAGCCAGTTGAAACTGAATGACTTCAATGTGATGAAATCCAACATGAACACCTCCTGCCCTCTCTTCTATTCTGCTCTTACTCCAATCCCATTGCTTGTTCCATTAAGCTTATCTGGGTGTCACCTTCTAACTTCCTATGCCCCTACCCTGAAGCACACCCTCAAATTTTACCTTCACATTGAACTTCCCACAGCTGGTTCTTTTGGCCATCATCCTCTCCTCATTTAGATCTCATTCAGAAAACTCTCTTCTGCTGTGAAACCTATAAGAAACACAGTCAGTTACATTTAAGGACCTTATTTTCATTTATTCTAAAGTTGTTTTACACAACTGTGACAGTGGAAGATGGGACTTTAAGGGGAGATAAATTACACTTATACCCCTTCCACTGCGAAGATGGCACAAAACATCCTTAAGAGAGAACCAGGCCCCCAAACTTCATCAAACTAAATGTACTCACCAAGAAGTATACTTGAACTAGAAAGCTGCCACATGATCTTATTTATGTAACCCTGCCTAATTTCACCCCACTTCCCCCTGTTGTTTTTCTCTGTCACACTCCCTTGTCTTGCCATGTTTGAATGTCTCTTTGTTGAGGTGCCTCTCTCACTCTCGGGCGTGATACAAACAATCAATAATCATAATTATTTTCCATTAAGCCATGGTGTCCTGCTTTTTGTGGTTATAGATAACACAGCCAGTATCCTGACCAGACGGAGGAGATTCAGTCGAACTACTCAAGATGTCTACTACCTCCCAATTTTGATTTCTGATAGTGGAATACCTTCTCTCAGCAGCAGCAGCACCCTTACGATCAGGGTCTGTGCATGTGAGAGAGATGGGCGCGTTCGGACCTGCCATGCTGAAGCTTTCCTTTCCTCAGCCGGCTTGAGCACAGGAGCCTTAATTGCAATTCTACTCTGTGTCATCATTCTTCTGGGTAAGTCACTCTCTTCGTTAAATACTGATATCCCTTCACTAGCCTTCAGAATATGGCAGTAGCAGCTTTTAATATAATGTGTTTCTGAACCAGGGATTACTTGTGAAAAGAGGTAGTTAGAAATATAAAGCTGTGTTTTTATATATAGATTTTGCTAAAATTAATATGAAAAATGCCTTTAAAGCATACCAATGAAAGATTAGCATCCTGCAGAGATAATTTTTCAGAAGTCAGTGAGCAATTAGCACTGCAGATCTTCCCAGGTAATTTGGGAAGTTTTCAGAAAGCCGCTGACTCAAGTACCATCTCTAGAGCAGTTGGAGAAATGATGAAGAGAAATGAGGAAAAGATTTTTGGAAAGCATTACTCTGTAAGCACTATTACCACTGTACAAAAGCCACTTTCTAATTACCTCTGTGGGATGTGCTGATAGAAATGCACAACATAATCTAGAGGGGCAGGGGACATATTAAATGATAAAATGATTCCATTGGATAAATATCCTTGGATGTGCATTTTCTTTCTGTATTTTCCCAGACCAATTTGAATTTACCCATTACTTAATATTCTTATTTGGGAGAGATACGACATGCTGCTGTAAACATCACTGTACTATATGTGTGGTTTTATGCATTCTAACAGATAATGTTTGAAACTGTGGGGATTTGTGTCATGACCCACATACTATATCTCTAAAATCAGTGAATTTATCTTGAAAGCCTGTGCTCTTTCTACCAATTCCTTTCACCACAGCATATCTCAGCCATTTTCTAGGTTTTATAATATAACTTTAAAATGTGGAGAAGTGCACTGGAGTTATGTTATCAGCATTAAAGTCACAATATGTGCAAATACGTGGAGTTGCAGATGCAGGGAAAAACAAAGGAAAAAACTAAACCTTGCATGTTTTAATTTGATAGTTAATTGATTATTAACTTTAGTGGGATCTGGGCATCCAGATCCCTTATGCAATGTTGAAAAATCTCATTCTTTTTATATTAGCGGATTTTTTCAAAGCATTTTCAAAGCAGTATATTTTCAAAGCAGGAGTTAGGCACCCAAATCTCATGGATAATTAATAGGAGTTAGACACCCAATGCCCTTTGTGCCATTGGGAATTTCCCTATTAGTCATTATAAGCACTGCTTGTTATATTCTGGCAGGCTGTTGTGCCAACATGGAGCCCCGCTGACTTAAGTGGGACTCTGCATGGGTAGAGCAGATGGTCTGCTGTGCCAGTATGAAGCCCCACTGATGTAAGTGGGACATCACATGGCTATAGCAGACTGTCTGCATATGACAACTTGCAGAATCAGGGCCTTATTGACAATGGAATCTGTTCTTCCATCGATGGGAGGTATATCTTAGCTGTACTCACAACTTCTCTAGTTTATGTGTTTTACAGTGTCTTCCTGTGTTTTACATTTTGTATGTCCCGTTTTATGACACACAGGATCACAATACATGTTCAGGCAATCTGAATGTTACAAGGGTCCGTAATGGGAAGTGGGGATTTGAAAAGCAAGTGTTGAGTAGTGGAACAGTTGAGCAGCATAGGGAGGCGTAGGATTCTAACTAAAGGTAGGTATTCTAATAAAAGTGAGGTGATGTTCACCAGTGCCGAGGAGCCACAATTCCCAGTGAAGTCCATGCAAGCCGCAAGTGTTCTGCACCTCTGAAAATCAGGCTGCCCTTAGTTAGGTGCCTACGGTGGATTTTAGTGGCTGGATTCTCAGCAGATGCAAATTGGCACAGATTAGTTGGACACCAGCTCCATATCTCCTACGAATCTGTTCCTTGATGCCCAACTTTAGGCATCCAGGTTTGAAAATGTTGGCCATGGCATATACAAACATATTACTGAGTTAATCACAACTCGGTTGAAGCCCAACATCACAATGCAAAAACCAAAATAGCAGTCCGTTAAGTGTCTCACCGCATTTTATTTGGGATTTTGTATTTGTGACCCATGTAAGATATATGCTACTTATTTTATATGTAATGTCTGTAAATCTAACCTAATATATGCACTTTTCTCTTTAGCAATCGTGGTCCTTTTCATCACATTAAAACGCAGCAAAAAGGAGCCCCTGATCATTTCCGAGGAGGATGTCCGGGAAAACGTTGTCACGTATGATGACGAGGGTGGTGGAGAGGAGGACACTGAAGCATTTGACATCACAGCCCTGAGGAACCCATCAGCTGCTGAAGAGCTGAAGTATCGGCGGGATGTGCGTCCTGAAGTGAAGCACACTCCGAGGCACCAGACTTCTTCAAGCCTGAACAGTATAGATGTTCATGAATTTATTAAACAAAGATTGGCAGAGGCAGATCTCGATCCCAGTGTGCCTCCCTATGACTCCTTACAGACATATGCATATGAGGGTCATAGATCAGAAGCTGGATCTATCAGCTCTCTGGATTCAGCCACTACACACTCTGAACAGGATTATAATTACCTTGGTGACTGGGGACCAGAGTTTAAGAAGTTAGCTGAACTCTATGGAGAAATAGAATCAGAAAGAACAACTTAGTTACCATTCCTGGAACAAGAAATATTTTAGTTCTCAAGCAACTGGAGATATAACCACAGCAGTAGTAACAATAAACGAACACAGCACTTGGAACTGAGCAAGTTGTACACAGTTGCTGTAGAAACAAATGCCCTTTTCATATTTGAAACTGGGTTCTTCAACTGGAAGAAAATCAAATTTTGAAAAATACAGAAAAAAGAAACGATTGTCCTTTGTGTATATTTTTTAATTGCTCAATAAAGTCTGTGGTACCATATCCATAACAATACCTAAAATAAATGAATCAATGACATTTTTATTGCAATATATTTAAACATACCAGAACAACAGTAAGTCTCTGGTAGTGCCTGCTTGTGAGGATAGTTCATTGGAGAGCTAATCCTATGCAGGTAGTTGTGACGTTGCATTTCTAGCTCTTTTGTAGGCCTGGAGATCCCAAACTGAGGTAACCAATGGGATTCATTGTGATAAACCCCAAGAATTCATTCCTTTACAGAACTGGAACTATCCACTGGTTCTTTGGTGGGGGCCTTTATTAGTATTACATTGAATCTTATTGAAACACCAGGCTGCTGTGGGGTGTATGTAGTGTCATTGTATCCTTCCCCAATCTATTCCTCCATAGCAATCTAATGGAGTTAGAGGGTAATTGACTGCCTGCACAAATATGCATGTAGCCCAGAGTCACAAAACCTGCACTTTTACTGAGTGGTGTAGAAGCTGTTGCTTCCATTGTCTGTTTCTTTTCTTTTTACCTTTCCACGGGAACCTTGTTCATCTAAATGAAATGGTATGAAATATTCTCTATGCAGTGAAGCAGATGAGGCATAGGCTTTCTCAATAAAAAGAACAGCAGGCAGTACATTTTAACCTATGCAGTGGTTTGGGTCAGTGAATGAAGCTAACTAGGCGTATGTTCCTCTGCGTCCACAGGCTCCAACAGTCAATCTGTGATGCGAGTGATCTTCTATGTTATGTTTATTTTGTATGTACTACCAAAAGAAAAATAGAGCTGCTAGTATGATGTTATCTGAATGTGGAAAACTGAGACAGCAAGGAGTTTAAGACAATGTTACTGTGATTTTTTAATTATAGTTAAATTAATTATTATTACCCACACTGCTGAAGGATCTTAGAAGAATCTCCCTCCAGGCAAAGCAAGCTTTTTTTTTTTTTTTTTTTTTTTTTTTTTTTTTTAAACTAATTTAAAGTCTGATGGGTACATGAGCCTATTAAAATCAGTGGAAGTGGGAAAAAAAATGTAAAATGTAGAAGTGCCATTACTGGAGTTCATGTAAGTTGAGTAAATCAAGCTATTCAATTTTTAATTGTTTATCATTGTGGAATTTGCTTTTTCAGCATTTTAATGCTTAATCCAACCTCCCACAGTTTTTCAATGGCTTGTGTTTTTGAAGTAAGTTTCTTCATCTTTCCCATGCTCAGGCTGTAAAAGCACCATGATAAGCATTAATGACCTTTATGGTATAGCCCAGCAGTAGGAGCAGTGTGGAACTGCATAGCCCCTGGGGAAATAGAATTCCTCCCCAAGCTCCATATTGCACAGGGGAAGGCTGACTGCTGCTTTGCTACTCTACATCAGTCCTGTTCTACAGGTAGGTGTGCAGGGGTGGAAACACCTCATCTCCTCCCCATCCTTCTCTGCATGTTTAGGCTGCTGTATGCCCTCAGGTGAGTAGAGAGAGAAGCAATTCTAGCCTTTCCCATCAAGCAAGGACCTCATTTGTATTTGACCTTTACATCAGCCATACAAGAGAATCAGAAGGCTCCTTAGGAGCCTCCTTCCCCACCACACACCTAAATAAGGGCCAGACACAGATTGGACCCTAATGATCATCTTGCACTTAACATTCCTTTAGATTTCTTGAAAATTTTTCTGAGTTACTCATGACATTACTGGAGTGTGCTTTCATGCTTGCACAGCCTATGGGGCAAATGGGCATGAAGCTCACACACTTTGAAAGAGAAGTGAAGAAGAGTGCTCTGCAAGTTTGAAAGCTTGTCTCTCTCACCAACAGAAAAGTTGGCCCAGTAAAAGATATCATCTCACCCACCTTGACCCTTTGAAAGAAACATTTAAATCTCTTTTTAACTATTTGCTGCAGCTGTGCTCTTCTCACAAACTTCTTCTATTAGGCACTTTTTCATCACCTCCTACCCCCAAGCACAAGAAGCAACATTTTTTTTTAAATATCCATCCGTTAAAATGAATGTGAACACAACATGAGCATGTAGAAGCATAATAGTTGTAACAAGAGCTGGTTGGGGGAGAAAGGAGAAAATTCACAATTTATAGAAAGTAAATTTTCTTTCTTTCTTTTTCTTTTTTTTTAAATTCAAATGTTCAATAGGATTTGGGGGGAAAAAGGGTCTATTTTTCTTGTAATTTGAGATTTATTTAGTCCAGCATCCTGTAGTGGAGGATGTCTCAGAAGAGAAATCTTCATAGGATCTCCTTCAAGACGGCATCTCTATTCAGGAGAATACTGAAACGTGCTTAATATAAAGTGATTACAGTGGGAGTTAAGAACATGCTTAGCCCACGCTGAGCACATGCTTACGTACTGTCCTGAACAGGGATGGACGTTGGCATGTGCTTAAGTGCTTTCCTGAACTGAAGCCATGATGTATTCAGTGGTGCAATAGATGATAAGGAGGCATTTCTTCCTGACTTAGATGTTGATCAGTTTATGCCATGATCTATATTATTTGTATAGCACCAATAGAGTTCTGGGGTAAAGAAGCCACTCGAAGACAAAAGCTATAGTACGTGTGTTCCATACTATTTTATATGACATCTGCTCAGAAACTACCCTTCATTATTATATTACAGTTTTGAGATATGGAATCTAGGTAAGTTTACTCTGAATAAACTTTCCCCTTCTGCCTCAGAAGAGGAGAAATGAATTGAAGTTTGAGTTTTGTGCAATATTTGATAAGATATTTTCATATTATTTGCATCATAGTACATGAAGTTTAAAGCCAAATATAAGGGAAGGGTAGTGACATGGGCAGATAGACTTTCCTAATGCTCATATTTTGATAATGAGGGAAAGGGGTCACAGCTGATAAGAAGTGAAATCCCTGTTTGAGTATTTGTAACGTTCCATACACCATTGTTGCTATGCTACGTATATACTGTACACAGGAGGTGTGGAATTCTGAAGTGTTTAAAGTGCAAATTTTGCTGTGGGGTTGTTGAAACTCTGCTCCACTGAGTCTGCCGTCTTTCATTCTGTTTGATATCTCCTAGCAACTATGATCTCCAAATGTGCTTTTATATCATTATAAGTCTGCATGCTTGCTTTTCTTATTGTCTTTTACTCAAATAAACATCACAGTACTTTGTTGTTTGCATGACAAATAGCAGAATACCAAACCTTCAGGGCCACAGATGAGGGTCAACATTGGAGATCAAACAGGTTTGCCAGATTTCCTCTTGATATCTTATCATTTTACCCTTGTTTTTCTTGTCCCAGGAGCAAACTTGTCCCAGGATGCTTTCTGTGTTAATATGATTAAACTGAAAGAAAAGCTAACTTTTGTGTGTCATGGAAGCCATGCTCATTTTTTTGCACTATGAGATTAAGCAAAGGTTACATGCAATGAAACTATTGTGTTAAAATCTTTTCCTGTAGTGACTGAGTCTGATTCCATCACTTAAATCTTTCTTGGATCTCTTATATTACTCATGTTTTTAACAATTTATTCTGAGCCCAAACATTAATTTTATTGCAGCTCTGCCAGCTTAAGCACTGGAATATGCTCAATTTTTATTAAAGCTGGATGATCCTAAATCAGAATAAAGCTAAGTGCCACATTAGAAGGGTTACTTAAGGCTTACTAATTATTTCTGCAAAAGCTGTCTGATATTTATATCCAACATATTAAGCATATTAATTCAAACAAGTATTTTTTGCAAGGTACTGGGTGAGGGTAGTTAGCATGTTGTAAACATGGTTTGTAATCTAGGGAAATGATCAGAGAAATGATCAGAGCAAGCGTTAGGGGCCAGCGTTAGGGGGTAGCAAGCAGGGCAATTTTGAGATATGGAATCTAGGTAAGTTACTCTGAATAAACCAAAACCTTCCCCATCCACCCCAGAAGAGGAGAAATGAATTGCAGTTTGAGCTTTGTGCACAGTGAGCCCCATGAAGCTAAAGTGCATCATATCTACAGAGTCACTGTGGGTAAATGTAACAAAGTATTACAGTAATTTAATCTCTAAAGTCACACTCAAGCAGAAATTTTTGAACTATGGGATATGCCCTTCTAGGGGGCGCGGGAGAATACAAAGGAAGGTGAGCAGTGACACCAGATGGCTCATGCTTCGGCTTCAGCATGATGGGGTCCACTCCTTAATTTCCACCCTGGGCCCCAGCGAGTCTAACACCAGCCCTGCCTATTGACGTTGGATATGGCAACAAATCAATGTATTTATCCGTGCTGCTACTAACACCTTGGATGGTTTGAACTGAAAAAAAAATCAGAAATCCAAAATGGTTTCCTCTTTTTAATATACTGTTTTCTTTTAGCCTTTCCTTTCATCTTGGAAAATGAGAATCATTGTAATCAGTTTTGCTTTCAGATTTGATGTGCTGCTGTTGGAATTGCAAATACTGCAGGGTAACATTGATTGGTATAACAACTATTTCTATAGTTTTTTTTTTTTTTTTTAAATGCAATATTTCTGTTGGCCTTAGGCTTTGTAAAACCTCATTTTACAAAATTTTAATTTCAACCGCATTGTAATTAACCGTGTCCTGTAAACTCCTCTCTACAGTGTCACACAAAAGAATAATGAAGGAAACTTTAAAAATATAGAGGAGAATAGCAAATTGTTCTGTAGAGGTGAATTGTTTTGAGATTGCCATGTACTTTGGACCTTGTACTTGTCGTTCACATACAGTAACACAATGCATTCTGAGGAACATTTAAAGCAGCATTGCAAGTATTAGGCCATTCTTACTTTTCCAAAGTCTCCAAATATATATATTTTTTTAACAAAAGAGAAATGTCAAAAGTATAATATTATATTGAATTAGGTTACAAATACCTCCTTAAGCAAGTGTTAATCTTAGAGATTGTTACATTTTTTCTTTAAATAAACAAAAGGGGTAAAATCTTTTCTTGATATAAGTATTTTTCAATTAAAAAATACTGTTTTCCATGGTAATGGGTTATTGCATTCCTCATCACTCCCGAAACACTATGGGATATTTGCATGTAACCCCATATATTGTACATGCTGATCAAATATAACAGTCGGAAGGCACATTTAAAAGTAACATGATGTCACTGTGTTATTGAGGTCAATGTCAGCAATGCTATAGTAACTTTAAATAGATTTAATGCTCCATATATCTACTGAACTGATTCACTGTGTTAAAGAACATGCTATAAATAGGGAGGGAGCAAGAGATATTTTGCAACAGCCTGTATTATAAATGTTAAGTGGTTCATTACTTGTGGTGAGGTCTCCACTCAAACCACCATTGTCCTGTCCACCAGAGCTGCTTAGATGAATAAATGATCAACGTGAGTAAAACAGTGAATTGCACATACCTGGTCACAGCAGGGGTTATTACCGTTGCTTGTTACTCAGGTGGAAGAAAAAAAGGCAAGGAAATACATAACCACTCTTAGGCACATCCATGTGCCTATGTGCAGCAATCAGTCTTTCCCAAATGAATTCATTATTGGCTGTTATGCTGACAAGCTGCCTCTCTTTTGACAATTCTCATAGATGTCTTCAGAACAATGGTAAGAATGGCTTTGGGGGCCGAGGTACCATCCAGCTGTAAGATACAGATATTTTAGGCAAGGAATTTTAAGGGAGAAACTGATCATTTAAAAAAAACCCAAAATATTTAGGGATACCTTAGACCCTCTTTAATGTCTAATATCCACTGTGTCCTTTCTTCTTGGCAGAGTCAATTTGTAGGCCCAGCCCACTTATTATATTTTGATTTTAGGGTTCCCTTGACTCTGAATAAAGTTTCTGCTGCTGAAAGGAATTGCATGGACAGCCCTGGAAACTAAAGTCCTCTATACCAGCGGTTCTCAACCTTTTTTTCCCGAGTACGACTCGGGTCAGGTACAGTCAGGTCAAGTGGTACTTGACCTGACTGTACCTGACCCGAGTACGACTCGGGACAAAAAGGGGAGGGGGGACTTGCGGCAGCAGCAGGGTTTCGTGGCGGTGGCGAGGGGGGACTTTCGGCGGCAGCGGGTTGCATGGGGGAAACAATGCCCTCCGCCGAAACCCTTCCGCCTTTGCCCCTTTTTGGCGGCAGGCTTTCCCGGGAGTGGGTGGGTGGGCACTTCCGGCGGCGGATTCGGCGGCGCGGTACGGTTGAGAACCGCTGCTCTATACCAAATACAATAATAAATATGTTATTGAATCAGAAACAGTAGTGCATGTCCAATATGTTCTAAACCTGACTTACCTTCTCTCCCATAGAGATGGTCCCTGTAAGTGTCTGTCCTGTCCTTTGTCTCTGTACAGAGACTATGGTTTTGTGAAAGGATAGTAGTTTATAAAGTCTTTTTCATACAAGGATGTCGATGTGCTTTACACACAGTATTAATCTTCACAACATCTTTAAGAGTGAGGAAAGCATTATTGGATTCATTTTAAAGGTAGGCTACAGCTGTGCCCTAAGTGATGTTCCCAAGGTCACACAGTGAAGATGGATGAGCCAGACATTCTTAGCTCCTTTACTCCCAGAAATGCAGATTCCCTGACTTGAACTGAAACTATTGATTTATAATCAAATTTCAATTCACTCGGTCTTATTAACTTTACACTCTCTCTCTCACTCACACACACGCACACACACACGCACACACACAATTATCTATAAATGATATCAGTAATAATAATCAATGCACTTCCATTGGTGCACATTGGGCCAAATTTGTAAAGATATTTAGATTATTAAAGATGCAGATAGATATCAGTGCTTTTGAAAATCCCAATAGGAGCTTATCTACATCTTTACGAACCTAAATACTTTTAACATCTGGTCTACTGTAAATGATAAACCAACTGTAGTCTGATCAAGTTCCAGGGTGGAAATAAAATAATAAACTTACAGATATTAAAGCAGAAAAAGACCAAATTTTCAAATAGTGGATGACCATTATTATTAATAATTATTTATTTGTACTACTCTAGCAAATTATGACTTCTAATGCTGACCATTATGAATATTCTACATCTTTGTGCTTACAGTTACTGTGTGTGCACATACAAACTCCCACTTGTGTGCACAAATGTGGGATTTATGCATGCTAATGTTGCATATGCATTCTGAAAAAAATTCTAGCCTGCCCCCAACATGTGTAGGATTGTACCTCATAGGGGAAAACACAAAACAAAAGTGTGGTGCACATGTAAAATCATTACCCGTGGTCATTTATGTCGTTTTAAACTCCTCTGATTACAATTGTAAGTTATTTTTTATTGTTAAAGATATGTACAAGTGGCATGAGCCATTATTTATGACTATGGGTTTGAGTTGTAGTTCATAATCTGCATGTGTATACTCATAGGAACATGCCAGTTTTCACTTGGTTTTGTGTCAACACAACAGTACATTTGCCCAGGTTCCCTGGAATTTGGATGGAGCATCACTCAGAAGATATATGCAGCAAAGCATCTGGTCTGAGATCTCTGTTTGTAACAGAACCTGAGTTTTTAGGTGAGTTTTGCGTGAGCTCATTGCAAACATTTCACTCAGCTTGTGTGAAAAGCCAGTGGTAGAGAAGCAGCATACAAAGCATGGAACATGAATAAATAGATTGCTCACCATTCAAGGCATACACCAGATTTATCACATTACTGAAGGAGAATGACACTCAGTAAATTGTTGGGTGGCTTTGACGTACAGCTCCTACATCCCATTCAACATGGTTATGTCAAAGTGGCACATTCAGGGCGCAGCTGTGATGCTGGACAGCTGTGTGGGTTTGAACTCCAGCAGCCTCTTGTCAGAGTATTTTTAAAAGGAAAGAACACCAGGTGAGCTATAAGGGGATCAACTGGAAATGTTCCACTTTAAATGTGCTGAAGAATACAGAATTTTATGTGCTGCTGAAGGACAAGCAGAGGCTGTAGTTGGTTGTTTCTTACTGTGGAGATGAAAATGCTCACACTCCACAAGTGAAAAGGTTTTGCCTGTTTGCAAAGCGTTTTCTGCCATAAGTTGCTATCATTTTCTTTCTGAGTATGGTAGGTTGTGACATCTGACAATCCTTGCCTATTTCACTGACAGAGACAGTGCAGATTACACTGTGCAATTAACAGAAGGTGACCTGTTTTCCATCTCTGCCATTACCTTTCAAAGTGTGATGGGGAAGGATAATTGGCTTGGTAATGGCATAGTGAGCATCTTACTCGTGGATCACCAGTTCAAATTTGAACAAAATCAATGGCGACCGAAGGTTGTTATCATCCCATGATTAATGGGTTATGTGAAATGAGTTGATGAACTCAGTCCAGTTCCATCCCAGAAAATACTTTCAGTTGGTGCTAGCCTTCTTGGCAATCTCACTGTGGGCACAATCTCAGAATCCATTTCATAGAATCATAGCATCAGAGAATATTAGAGTTGGAAGGGACCTCAGGAGATCATCTAGTCCAAACCCCTGCTCAAAGCAGGACTAACCTCAGCTATATCATCCCAGCCAGGGCTTTGTCAAGCCTCAGCTTAAAAACCTCTAAGGATGGAGATTCCACCACCTCCCTAGGTAACCCATTCTAGTGCTTCACCACCCTCCTAGCGAAATTTTTTTTCCTAATATCCAACCTAGACCTCCCCCCTTGCAACTTGAGACAGTTGCTCCTTGTTCTGTCATCTGCCACCACCGAGAACAGCCTAACCCCATCCTTCCTGGAACTCCCTTTCAGGTAGTTAAAGGCCTCTATCAAATCCCCCCTCATTCTTCTCTTTTGCAGACTAAACTAGCCTAGTTCCCTTAGCCTCTCCTCATAAGTCCTGTGCTCCAGCCCCCTAATCATTTTTGTTGCCCTCCACTGGACTCTCTCCAACTTGTCCACATCCTTTTTGTAGTGGGGGGCCCAAAACTAGACACAATACTCTAAATGCGGCCTCACCAATGCCGAATAGAGGGAAATAATCACTTCCCGTGACCTGCTGGCAATGCCCCACCTAATGCAGCCCAATATGCTATTAGCCTTCTTGACAACCAGGGCACACTGCTGACTCATATCCAGCTTTTTATCCACTGTTACCCCCAGGTCCTTTTCTGCAGAGCTGCTGCCTAACTCGTCAGTCCCCAGTCTATAACTGTGCATGGGATTCTTCCTTCCTAAGTGGAGGACTCTGCACTTTTCTTTGCTGAACCTCATTAGATTTCTTTTGGCCCAATCCTCCAGTTTGTTTAGGTCCTTCTGTATCCTATCCTTACCTTCCAGGGTATCTACCACTCCCCCCAGCTTAGTGTCATCTGCAAACTTGCTGAGGGTGCAATCTACCCCATCCTCCAGATCATTAACGAAGATGTTGAACAAAACCAGCCCCAGGACCGACCCCTGGGGAACTCCACTTGTGACCAGTTGCCAGTTAGACATGGAGCCATTGATCACTACTCATTGAGCTCTATGCGCTAGCCAGTTCTCTATCCATTTTATAGTCCATTCATCCAACCCATACTTCTTTAACTTGCTGATAAGAATACTGTAAGAGACAGTATCAAAAGCTTCGCTAAAGTCAAGGTATATCACATCCACTGCCTTCCCTACATCCACCGAGCCAGTCACCTCATCATAGAAAGCAATCAGGTTGGTCAGGCATAACTTTCCCTTGGAGACTCCGTGTTGACTGTTCCTGATCACCTTCCTCTCCTCCAAGTGCCTTAAAATGGATTCCTTAAGGACCTGCTCCATGATTTTTCCAAGGATTGAAGTGAGGCTGACTGGTCTGTAGTTCCCTGGATCCTCTTTCCTCCCTTTTTTGAAGATGGGCACTAGATTTGCTTTTTTCCAGTCCTCAGGGACCTCCCCCTGTTGCCACGAGCTTTTAAAGATAATAGCCAAGGGCTCTGAAATCACCTCAGCCAACTCCCTCAGCACCCTCTGGTGCATTGCATGCGTCCCCATGGACTTGTGTATGTCCAATCCTTCTAAATAGTCTTGGACCTGTTCCTTCAGCACTGCGGGATGTTTGCCACCCAGTACAGCAGTCTGGGAGCTGATCTTGTCTGTGAAGACAGAGGCAAAAAAGGCATTGAGTACCTCAGCTTTCTTCACATCCTCTGTCACTAGGTTGCCTCCCTCATTCTCTAAGGGGCCCACACGTTCCCTAATCTTCCTCTTGTTGGCAACATACCTGTAGAAACCTTTCTTGTTCCCATTCACGTGTCTTGCTAGTTGCAACTCCAAATGTGCTTTGGCCTTCCTGATTTCATTCCTGCATGTTCAAGCAGTGTTTTTATAATCCTCCCTAGACATCTGACCAAGTTTCCACTTCTTGTAAGCTTCTTTTTTGTGTTTAAGTTTCCCAAAGACTTCTTTGTTAAGCCAAGCTGGACGCCTATCATATTTGCTATTCTTTCTGCACATCGGGATGGTTTGCTCCTGTGCCCTCAATACGGTCTCTTTAAAATACAGCCAGCTCTCTTGGATTCCTTTCCCCCTCATATTAGCCTCCCAGGGAATCCTGCCCATCAGTTCACTGAGGGAGTCAAAGTCCGCTTTTCTGAGTCCATGGTCCGTATCCTTCTGTTCTCCTTTCTTCCTTTTGTCAGGATCCTGAACTCGACCATCTCATGGTCACTCCTTCTAGGTTGCCATCCACTTCTACTTCCCCTACCAAACCTTCCCTGTTTGTGAGCAGCAGGTCAAGAGAAGCACGGCCCCTAGTTGGTTGCTCCAGCACTTGCACCAGGAAATTGTCTGCGATACTCTCCAAAAACTTCCTGGATTGTTTGTGCTCTGCTGTATTGCTCTTCCAGCAGATGTCAGGGTGATTGAAGTCTCCCATGAGAACCAGGTCCTGTGAACTGGAAACTTTCCCTAGTTGAGTAAAGAAAGCCTCATCTACCTCATCCTCCTGGTCTGGTGGTCTATAACAGACACCCACCAGGACATCACTCTTATTGTTCTTGCTTCTAAGCTTAACCCAGACACACTCAACTGACTTATCTCCAGTTTCATACTGGAGCTCAGAGCAGTCATAGTGCTCTCTTACATACAGTGCAACTCCTCTACCCCTTCACCCCTGCCTGTCCTTCCTGAACAGTTTATACCCATCCATGACAGTTCTCCAATCGTGTGAGTTACTCCACCAAGTCTCAGTTATTCCAATCATGTCATGGTTTCTTGACTGTGCCAGGACTTCCAGTTCCTCCTGCTTGTTTCCCAGGCTTCTTGCGTTTGTGTATAGGCACTTGAGATAAGTAGCCGAGTGGCCTACTTTCACAGTATGAATCGGGAGGCCTCCCCTGCTGCACCCTCCTCCTTCTGCTTCCTTGTGGTGTCCCTCTTCCCCACTTACCTTCGGGCTTAGGTCTCCGTCCCCCCATCGAACCGAGTTTCTTGGAGCATTTTGAGACTCCTGCAGTATATCACATAGATGTGTGTCTGCTTTTCAAATGATGATACTCTGGTTCCCAGATCCACATAATTGTTCTCCTCACTCAGCCTCATCACATTGTTGATATTAAGTCCAGACTGGAACTGCTGCACTCTGCACATATGATTTTCATGTGGTATTACATATACATGATTATTTTTTTCTTAAAGAGAAAGATGAATCATTGCTAATGGAAAAGGGACAAATGGTTAGATTAAATGACTTGGTGTTCTTGGGTGACTTCAACTTTCCAGCTATTTGTAAAGGAAAATGTATACTGAAGCAAAAGTCCTTGAAACACATATTTAAAATTTGATAAAGGATATTTTCAAAAATATCAGAAGTTGAAAAAGACACCAAGAGGAATGTCCATCAGAGATCCAACAGATTCCAACATAGGTTAAATTAAAACAAATCTAATAGGAAGACTGTTGGCATCCCTGGATGAACTAACTGAGCTGAATGTTCTGGTGGTACAACTCCTTTGAAGTCAATGGAGTTACATCAGTAAAGACTTTAGCCTCCTGGAGTTTGGCATAATAAAAGATTAAACCATATACTGTGAAATAAAAATGTTCTGTCTAATAGTTTGATTAAGGGACTGTGTGTCAGGAATCCAGGGCTGTATTCTAGAGCTGGGTGAATGACTGTTTTTTTCCAGTTGGTCACAGTTCCAAAATATTGAAAAAATATTTCAATTCAGGTCGAACCAAATCTGAAAAATTTCAGAATTTTTGGTGAATCAAAAAAAGGGCCATTACAGCCATTCAAGAGTGAGGATTTGAACCTAGATTTCCTACCTCTCAAGTGCGTGCTGTTGCCACTGGGCTAAAGGTTATAAATGAGGGAGGAAACTACCTCCTCCTCCTCCTCCTCCTCCTTCTCCTCTGGCCATTTTGTGAATGACCAAAACAATTCATATCAAATTTGCAAATTGCTTTGGGTCAAACAAAATCTCATTTTTTGTCAAGTCATGCAAAAAAATTGGCCAGCTCTACTCTATTCCCAGCTCTTGCCAATGGCTCAGTGTCTGATCTTGAACAAATAGCTTAACCTACATATGTTTCCATAACTTATTAATATTTGTTCTGCTGCTTAATTAATGAGGCCCAAATGTTCAAAACTGGGTGCCTAAAATTAAGGTTTTAAATCCGTATTTAAATATATAAATTCAAGTAGACTAATAAGTGGACTGCAGCTTCCATGGTCTTTCATGTGATTTGTGGGAATGAGCACCACCTAAAAATCTGGCCATTTAGAATTAGGTGCCTAAATACTGAGTTAGAAACCTAACTTTAGCTCTCCCGGTTTAAAATTGTTTGCCTCAATATTTGTTAAAAGAAACTAGGATGAAAGGTGCTAAATAATTGCAATAATTTAATATGCCATAAACTTCAAAAAGGTGTGTGTTCTTACAGAAACACATACCACAGAGGACCTAGAAATAGATGGCTAGAAATAATAAAAACCAAAGAGATACATTGTCGCAAGGAGGTGACACCTTAAAACAAAATACCGTGTGCATGGTTCTGGGAAATGTTCATAGCCTAGAGAATGTAGGTCACCAGCATAAATTTAGCTCTTGTCAGTAGTGATCAAAAGTCATTAACATCTGACAGCTACCTAGTGTCCTATATAAATAAGATGGTGTCTCAATCCAGTCCCCAGGGAACACATTTTCTGTATCAAAGAACACCACAACAATTGGTATCAAATGGCTCACTTCTCATTAGTCTCACCTAAGTGGTTATGTGTCAAATGGATATGAAATATACTCTAGGACCTGAGAGAGTGCTCCACTGAAGTTAGGAAGTCATTTCATTTACTTCAATGGATTCTGAATCAAGTCATAAGGCTTGATCCAAAGACTACTGAAGTTGATGGAAGTCTCTTGTTTACTTCACTGGGAATTGGATTGGACGAGGTTAGTGTTTTGTGGCATACAACATACACATACAAACTTTACAGTTAAACAAAAAGCAGAAAAGAAGCTATCTAAAGAACAATTATGTGACACAATAATACCATAATCTCAAACAGAATCACAGAAAGGGCCTGATCCTACAAAATTTTGAGCACTCTTTCCTTGATCCAGCAAAGCACTTATTCTTGTGCTTAAGGACTTTCCTAGATCCAGGCCCGAGCGCTCAGCACTTTTCAAGATTGTGCCCAAAAATGATACAAAATATTATTTAGTTAATGCTGATGTGTAGAAATATTCAAAACCAGGCTTCATACACACGGATTTCTGTAGTAACTAATGAAAGACATTGAGGACCCAACTTTTAACAGAAATCAAGTGATGTGCTCAAAAAGTAGAGGAAGAAATACAGATTAGCCTTTTGAAGAGAAAAAAGATATCTTAAAAAATTAATCTGAACTGTTTTAGCCTGACATATTGCACATGAAAAATCCTTGTTAACATAATTAAGGTCCATTTGTATGCATTGGTACAAAGAAAATCTTTATGCGGCAGCCCACAGAAAGCTAGGAAGCAAAGATTTTCCCGGGCTGATCCCCTTATTTGATATGGTAAGAGTCTGAGTAATTAGAGAGGAATATGGTTGACATGATAGGGGCCTACATTTTCAAAAATGACTAGTGATTTTCTGTGCCTAGTGCTTAGGATGCCCAACTTCAGACCCCATTCTTAAAGAGGCCCCTTTTTCAGAGGGTGAGTGCTCAGCACTTTAGAAATCAGGACCCTTACAAGCGTCTCCAGCTGAGCACCAAAAACAGAGGCGCCCAAAAGCATTGGTCACTTTTGAAAAACTTGACTAATGGGTCCTGTTTGCACTCATTTGCAGCAGTATAAAGTAGAATTGTCCCCAATTTATCTGGATTTGGGGGCCAATTTTGAGGACTGTACTAAGGCAAAAACCTGAATTGACTCACATGTAAGTATAGGATAAGCAAAGCATGTTACACATGATAATTAAACAAACACAGAAAATGATTTGAGAAGTTAGATACATATTTTCTGAAGGTAAAATGAAAGAGTGGGAGCACGAGTGTACAGATAGGACTCTTGAGTGAGACTATGACTTACAAGAAAGGGTTAAGGAAAATGGACTTTTTTAGCCTGAAGAAATGCTGCTGTGGAAATGATAGTGGAAAAATTTGGCTGATGAATTGCTGTGGTCATGGCAAAAAGCAGAGTAATTATCCAAGCCAAGATCAAATAAATGTATGGAGGGTGTCTCATGCTTGCTGAGGTAGAATGGGTGGAAAAGAGGCAGTGGTAGGCTAGGTGAACCATCAGATCCTTTCCATCCCTATTATATGTGAATCTGAGACCTCTATGTCTTTGAAATTTGCCTCTCACTATGTTACAGATGCAGTACCTGAACCTTTTTAAACAGATGCAGTTCATCTGTGTGTAATACTGTGTCAGGATAATGATTCAGGTGTTCTTCTGAAGCATGTTGAATTATGATCCTGCTTTCTGAACAACTGCTTGCCCCTACTTGGTGTGTGTTGTCCAGAGCCATATTATTCCATTCCAAATGCTCTGAAGTGAATTACTATTTAACTAAATTATTACAGGCTGGGAATTATGAAGCAACCATCTAAATGATTCAGAGAATCAGGCTTAAAGAAAAACCAAAAAGTAAGTCATTATATTTCTCAGCCATTTATCATTTCCACCTATGTTGTTCATGGGAATCTTTAGCATTGCAGCTGAGATTGTACCTAACAAATCCTGCTGTCAGAAACAAACTACATTATGCCTTTTCTTAAAGATTTGGGTAAGCCACAGAAAGCCTCAGACATTTAAGCTGGTGTCTATTTATTTTATAAGATTTAAACAAATAAACCAAAATTCCTTTATTTAAAATCCAATGAATATTAGGGTGTTAAGTGATAACTATATACCTATTTACCACCTCCTTTACTAATCCCAACTACTTGAAAACAAAGAAATTAATGGGTAAAAACATCATAAATCTTACATTAACCACATAATAAACAAACATTTAGATTAAATATGAAAAGATGCATATTGCATCAAAGCAACCTTAACTCTGACCAGTGCATTAGTGAGTTATTTAGGCATTACTCCTATTCTCTTGATGTCAGTATCTACATTTTTAAAAGAGGTACTATTAAATATATTACCTGACAATATTTTGCATTTGTCAAGTGACAATACAATATTTTTGGTAAAGTACTTATAATTGTTGTTTCTTGAGAATAATATTGTAAATATAATTTAAAAGAAAAATGTAATGCTATTGATTATAGTACAATTTTTGTATATGTGAACAGATTGGAGGCTGGTAAATATTAATAATTATATATATATTATGCTCCCTTAGCAGGGTTATTTGTTGTGTTTGTGTTGAGATTATCGTTGAAAGAATCAGATTTATTTGGTGATCAAAGTAGTTGTGCTGTGCTGGAATGTGTTGTATTTCTTCATATTTGACAGAAACAACGTGTCCATTATGGCTCCAATTCAGCAATGGATTTAAGCATGTGCTGAAGTTTAAGCATATGAATAGTCACACTGGCTTCATTTGCAAACATATAAAAAGGTGACATTTGTCAAATATGGCTAAAATAAATTACCCAGCTGTACTTTGTTCAGTTATTTTAGAACCTATCCTAATGTTTTTGAGCCAAAAAATTAACTATCAGCATCTAATCTGGACAATATGCAAGAATACTTTCCTTCTCATGCAAAATTGGTAGTTCTGCCCATTGCATTGAAAATTGCCCCATAGGGTTAAAAAATGAGATCCTTGTATATCCTATTTTGATCCCTATAGATCCTGATAGAATCAGTTGGAATTTTACTATTGACTTCAATGGGAGCAGGATCAGACCCTATAGGTTGGTCCAAAGGGAAGTTTACAGAGAGTTCCCCCATTTCCATCCTCCCAAAACTAGTTTTAGTATGAACTAAAATTAACCAGTTTAAACCAAGTGGTGGAAATATTGAATAACAGTTGTTTCAAAAGGGGGTGAGGGGGATATCCCAGCTGAACAACAAATTCCACAGCACTTATTCCAACACAAGATAACTTTTCTCCTTGTACTGAAATGCTGCAATCCATCTTCTTTACTATTGTGTTTATTTGATACAGACAAGGATGTTTGTTACCTGGCACTGAAAAGAGGAATTGACGTTCTGTTTCGGAAAATATAGTCTTCTGCGCGGGAAATGTTAAGATAGAAAAATTATTTAGAAATTTAAAAAAAAAACACCTTAGAAACTGCACTTACAGACTGAGATATTCATTGCTATTCAGCTACTGAGGCACTGAGTTAGATTACTTCTGTATGAAATATTTATTTTTATGTCCTTATGTCTTAAATTTATATATTTCACCTCTGCTGCATTCACTATAAAATTGAAGGGACCTCTACTTTCTCAGTGGGTTTGCTCACTCTGTCGCTGCTTTTAAGGACTTCCTAAGACTGTCTCTTTCATTTCATTAACACTACACTAATATTCCCTGTAACAATCTGCTGGGGTTCCCAGATTTGTGAGTTACCAAGTTAACCCTCTCAGACTCATCAAGTGTGAATTTTGCTACTGCTAAACTGTGTGACAACTCCCTGACACAACAGCTTGACTGCCTTGCCATATCTCTGCTAGTCCAAGCCTTACCTTGCAGATAGAAATCAGTGAATCCCAACTCTGAGCTCCCTAGAGATGTCTCCCTGCAGTATCCAGCCCTATTACTGAACACACACAGTAGTTAAGTTCATTGCTGCTTTAAAGAGACAATACACCACAGTCACTACATCTTTCCCATCAATCAGTACACTGAATTGGGTTACAGTAAAAGTAAAACAAAGTTTATTTTAAAAAGTTTATTTAACAAAAGAACATAGGATTAAGTATATCACACATAAGGAATAAAGATAGAAAGAGATACAGGCAAACACAAGTAAAAATATACTTTTAAGACAAACACCTGATTTAACAAATTAAACTTTCTTGTTCAAAGAAGTGTTTCTCAACTAGTTTCTTTTCCAGCATGGCTGACCAGACTCACTGTCCAGGACCCCGCACAGATCTCAAAGTGCCTGATTCCTTTCTCTTCAGGTGAAGGATGCCAAAATGGCTTTCTGTCCTTGTTTATATCTCCCAAAGTTTGATGACCTTGCTTCAAGCTGCAGGAAGGTTGCCTGGTGGTGCAGTGTGCATCTCCCATGGGGACTGGTAAATCAGTGTCTTTCCTCACTTGCACTCTTGATGCCTTTGTACCTTCATTGTCTCTGCCTGATGACCTGGTTGGTCAGAGAAGCAAATACATATTCCTTTGTGTAGGGCAGATTACGTTTATGCATTTCTTGCCAAACACATTTTAAGAACATAATTCTAGCACAGATTTATAGCTCTTTGTATGCATCCCATTCATATTCCACACAATGATTTTTGGGACCAGCGTGTTACCATTTTATATATGACACCTTACATGACACCTTTTAGATTTAGATTATGACAACAATGTGTTAGGTGTGGTGAGTATGTCAGACCTGACTAGAGTTATTGACTCAGAGTGATGAAACCCCAGTGGGCCTCTGTGTCACATTCTCCCTATGGGAAAATTGCCTTGCATCCCAACATGCTTGTGGGATATTGAGAGAGAGATGAGGGTGAGTGGACTGAGGAAAAAGCACTGATTTTTTTCTCTTCTGAAGTGGCTTGAGTCAAGAATAAATGAGAGCAGATACAGCTCTAATCTATAGTATACCTATCGACCATCTATTGGTGCACCTGTCATCCCTAAAAACCACATATAATATGTAGAATATTTTTCATGAGAAAAATACTATTAGGGTGAGACATCTACCTCTCCTCCATTTAAACACTCCAATTCTAAATACTCCATTTAAATAGGCTTGACAGAATTCAATTTTTAAGTCATTTCAATAGATAATATTGATATTTATTTTAAACATTGTTTTCTATTTATACCAATTTAAATTACCATAGCTGTGCTTAAAACCCATAATTTTGAACATTTTCAATTTTTATTGATGTAAATGTTTATGGTTGCAGAAAAGTATTGAGCAGGTTGCTCCCATGGGGGGGGGGTTAGGTCAAACAATGACTGTTTAATGACGGTAGACATTGAGATTTAAAAGGTTAAAGCTTTATAAGTATTAAAACACAAATTGTCAGAATCACATGCCAAAATATACAAAGTTAATATCTTTAAATCAATCTCTCATATGTTCTCAAGTAACATTTTTCTTACTTTGTTTATCTATAAATTCAGATGGTCATCAATGGAAATATTTATTCATTGGTTTGTCAGTGTATGGTGAAATTGACATTTATTGATTAAAAATCTAATCCTTCCAAGCCTACATATAAGATAAAATTCATGTGACTGTCTATAAATCAAATATGCACTATAATAAAGGATAATGATGGCTTTTTCAACACTCTCCTGAAGAAGGGGCAATGTGGAGCTACCCTGCACCAGAACCAGCACCGAGGAGATAGTGCCTCAGGGAGGTGGAAAAGTGCAAATGTCCAGGGGTAATGAGAAATCTGTCACATCTCTTTGTATGGAGCACATCACTCCATCCAGTATGCTTGCCTGGTTCCTTGGGCAAGAGCGAAGAGGTAGGGGAGTCAGGAGCTACCAATTCTTTGATCCCTTTTCAGCAATCTGCTCTCTAGAACACAAGGCCAACTATTGTGAGTGAGGCACAAAAATGCTCCTCACCCTCTTGTTTATGAGGAACAGAATTTATTTGGTTCTTAGAGGCCCATCTGATAAGAAGCCTGACTTTATTTCCTGGCCCTGGTCACATGACTGGGATCGGGGTGACAAAGAGCCAATCCCCATCGCACAGCTCCTCCTGGTCAGTTTCCTACAATTTGTTTTGTTTGTTTGTTGTTTCTGTTATCTTGTTTCTGTTAGTTGCATTTACTAGTGGTTAACTTTCTAATCTGGCAGAAATGTAATTGAAATGGAAATAATACAAAAGAAAGGGAACATTTCCACACACAAAAATCAAATCTAGTCTTCCTTCACTTGTTTTGTAGTCAATGAAAAACAAATCATTGCCTTTTAATAACTCATCATTAATTACACTTATAAACACATCAATTAAGTCTGGGTGCATAATTAGATGACTAATTGTATTAAAAGAACAATTGCACATTTAATTAGATGGCCACACCTCTGTGTCTGCCCAGAAGCTTTTGCCTCTTTGTCAGCAGTAGTTTCTTTTCCATTAAGTACCACCTGCTGAAAATGTCGATGTGTGCAGCACTGCAAATGAGTATATAAGTACATGTGAGATTGCAATTCTAACATGCACCACAGGAAGGTATTCTAGAAAATGTATCTTTGGTCCAATGTGGTGTATGTGATACCTAAAGAAGGGGTAATTTTTAAAACCCAGCTTTCATTTGGGGCTGAGTCCAATTCCCATTGAAGTCAGTGGGGGATCTTTTTGTAGACCTCATTGATAGTTGAATTGGGCACTTGGGTGACAAGGGAGTGATTGGACACATTACACTGAATTACTGTAAATTAGATAATAGTAGCAGTCTCTTCTGTTCAGTGGTCAGCCATTTTGAGTTCTCGCTGATGTAATGCTTGTTCCATAATATACTTATTATCTTTGACTGGCACAGTGGCAGCTGGTCTGATTTAGTGACTCTTGCTTAGGGAATATGCCACCTCTCCTTATGCAGATGACTTAAAACCTCATAATGAAGCAGGTTTATTTTCCTAAATAACCTTTGGATTCTCACAACTCTACAGAACAAAGGGAGAGATTACATAGGTTCCCATTCCCATTGATTTTCAATTGGAGCTGAGCACCTAACTGGCCTTTGTGACTGAAAATTTTCCTCCGAATGAGGGAAAGTGAATTTATCAGTCTGAAATAACCATTATTCCCCAACCTTTTCAGGTTTTCATCATCACTTATTTTATGAAACAGAAACTTAGACACATCTTTTCATCCTGGCTACAGATAAAATGCTGGGGTACTGGTTGTCAATGAGCTGGATCTTTAGTAGATGAAAAGAAATATTTACAGCTCACACTTGAAAGTTAGTAAACCAGATTGTGCGATCCTATACCATGGTTTAATACCAGTATAACTCCATTGACTTGAATGCTATATATGTTTAAAAGTGATTAAACAAGTGTGGAAAATCTGGTTCAATTAATTTATAATATTATAATGTATTAAATGTATTTGTTAATTCCTTCTGGGGTGTTTTGCATATTCACTGAGTTTGGCAACCAGGTTTATCTTTTACCAAACCCAATATTTATATAACAGGTAGATGTCTTGCATATCTTTCATGTGACCAGATTCTGCCACCCTTCTTCAAAATTAAGTACCATCCTACTTCTCGAGTAGCCCTATTGCTTTCAGTGGGACTACTCTTGATTTCTCAGTGTGAGCAAAGATGGTGGAATCTGACTCATAGAGAATATGATTATAGGGGACATGACAGAAGACATCAGACACACAAAAAATGTAGTCTTGTGAACATGCATCTCAAGTATCAGTCAGTATTGCTGGAGTTACCAACAAACCTGCTCCTTGCTTGGTCTCTCTAGCAGTATTGACCAAAGATGAAGATGTATCATATTTAGTCTGTCCATAATCAAAGCCTATTGTGGTTTTAGGGGAATAAGAATTTCTAGAATTCCAGTGAACTTGAACAAATAACACCTTTTGAATGAGTCATTTTACAGAAGAAATAACTGTACAAAACAAAATATTGACATCAAGGAAAAAATGTAACTGGAAAAGAAATGCTGAGCGGTACATAATATACCCTCAGCACATAACACTTGAATTCCTTCCTGATTGACATCTTGACAAGTGGGCACTGGATGTCGCTATTCATTATGGTGTTTGCTACACAACACTGTACTCGCTATTGCAGATATGGCTTAGTCAATAGACATTATCTCCAGGTTACTTGGAACCTAATCATGTCGAATGTCAGATAAAAACTCAAGGGAGGGTAAAGTTTAATTAGGAAATATCAAGAGCTCAACAGAAATTCTGTCCAAACTTTATTTTAAACACTGCCTCCTGCGCCTCTCGTTTTCTGCAACAGTGACCAGCCTTCTCCAAAAGCTTTTATAACACTTTCAGATACAGCTTCAGTTATTTTTGCTTCACTTGTTGGAGATTACTATTCCCATGTGTTGTGTTAGTTGAGTAGTCATGCAGCACATTTGAAGCTTGAATTAAAAGTCCATTCCCTGTGCCCCTCACCCCCAATAAGGTTCATAAATAAATAATACCATCTCTGAATAAAATTCAGATATGGCATTGAGGGGAAAGGCTTTATATGTAATGCTGTCAAGACTCGATGATGCATAGTACACTGTCTGCAGTACTGGTGCAATGCGCTGGTATTAATTCTGATTTTAAGCTACATTTATGTTCTCTAACTTTTACTTTTAAAAATCAACCAGTTTATTAGGTTTCATAACATTTTCAGTCAGAATGTATTCCATTTCCTGCATTTTAGTGGAATGAAAAATGGATGTAAGGTTTATGGAAATTTATATAATTTTAGATCGTGGTTCTAGACCTTCAACCCTAACTCGTGTGTAGTCCCACTGGATTCATGTGAGAATGCTCACATGAAGAAAGACATCAGAGTCAGGCCCATTCACACACACACACACACACGTTTTCCTGCTCTCAGTGAAGTTAATGCAACAGGATCTAGTTCTAAATTCATCAGAACGATGATGGGTGAACCTCAAAAGTTCCAGAAGTTCAGTTTGTTAAAGCACATAAAATCCCAGGAGCTTATGCAAAATGTTCCTGAACTAAATGAACCTTTTCAATCCCCACACAATACTTTTGAATCTCAAAATGGGGAGGCTACATTAATCTCTGCTGCCAGGATACACTGGCACAATCACAGCTTGCCTTCAGTTTAACAGTCAGACTTCACATAGATGCCAGCTATACTTCAACTCATGTCAGTCTGTCAGTGTTACAGAAATGCTGATGGCAATGATGTAAACGTCATTAGGAATGGAAAAGTGGGATTGTTCTATATGATGCAATCATGCCCATTGTAACCCCTCCCGCCCCCAACACACACACAGGAATGCTGGAAACCCCTCAGCTCATATATGATATCATGGGCTGGTCAACTACAGTTGGCCTGTTAACTCCCCTCCAAACTCAGACACCATTGTAAGAGCTCAGACCACACTAGCCTGGTGTCTTGAAATATGTTTTTCATACTCACTTCACACTGTCTAGTCCTTCTATACCCAGCCTATGGAACAAAGTATTGTCTGACATTGGTTAACAGTAACATTTTTAGGGCAACAAAGTGTATCTCGTTGGGAATAGTTGAAATAGTCTTTGCTTAACAGCTCAAGCAACTTCCTATAAAATAATTTTAATGTGTTGGAGGGTTTATACAGCTGATGGAGGGCACTGTTTTGAATGAATTTGAAGACAAAGCTGCTGTTTTGCTGGAGCTCTGAAAGTAGCATTGTTTTTGTGAAAGCTTCACTGTTGCTGTTGCTATTTTATCCATTCCTTAGCAAAGCACTGATAGAAGCTATATGCAAAATTGTGGATAACAGAAGCTTAGGAAGGAATATTCTCATTCTCTGTCCACTTCTGTTTCAATAATGAATTAACACAATCCAGAAGTCCAATACCTCTTTGACCACTTGGACAATATTTTTACAGTAATCACATCTCATCTCATAGTTACTGGAATGTATAACTATTTGAAAAAACGCTGCTAACTAAAGAAGTAAAATCAGTTCATTTCTCCCATAGACAAAGTAATTAATAGCACGGCTTTGCCTAACACAATCTACAAGAATCAATTGTTCTGATATGTTCATCTTTGACACTGATTACTGTATTCTATTTTTAAGGACACACAAAACATTACTGACTATAGACAAAAGTAATAACTGCTTAAATTATTTGTGTGCTGAAACAAAGTATAACTTCTTTCTATTTAAGATGGAGGTGTAGTGTTTTATCTCATTATGCTAGTAGATTTGTAACTCTGTTTTGGTGCACTTACTGGCCTCTTGCTCCTTTGAAAGTGGCTGAAAGCTTTAAAATCATCTAGTTGGCTTGATTAGACAGTTGCCCTTTGTCTGACATTGATTTCTGGATTTAGAGTTTATCAGGGGGTCGCCCAAATTATTTTCTATGTATGGTGTTGGCAACTAGCCAGCTTCTTGAATGATTAAAATCCAGGATCCATACAAAAGTGAGGTTAATAGTGTGCTGAGAGCCAAGCAATTGTTGATAGTGTAAAGTGGGTTGTTATGAATGAAGAAAATAAAAATAGGTTTGAGTTAGTCTGGAGTTATGGTTGTGATTAGTATACTATGGTTTTAGAAGGAGCCAGGGAATGTATTTTTGTTCTAGATGACTATGAAGAGATAATGGTGGACTTTGAGATGATTTTCCTCTCTTGCTATTTTGACCAAGTTTTCCCCTTTCTCAAATCTCTACATTGATTTCCCATATTCTTTTCTACATACTTTTATCTTCTCCAACTCTCTTTTCACACCCTATCTATGTGCCAATCTTCATGTTCTTTCTCCTCCACCTCGTTTTGTGTCCCTGTGGCTCTCTTTGCAGGATCAGGGTCTTTGTCTCTTGCCCCAACTTCATGCTTTCATTCATGCCACCACCTGTGCAAATGAGGCAACCTGCTCTTATCGGTGTAGGGATCCAGAAATTAGTCCTGCTGATTTAAAACAAAAGTTTACATTTTTCAAAATATTTTCAAATGCCATGCTTTTAAATGAGGCATAAGCAACAAATAATACATGATGTTGTTTGGCTATCATTGATAATGTATATTACAGTGATTCTTTTAGCATAATACAAATATAGAAAGGCACAATTCTTGCTCACTTCAGGAACTCACAGTGTAATGAAGGATGTCTTGCATAATTTACCAACAGCTTTGCTTCTAGTGAGTAATGTGGTCACCCTGAATTCATCTTAGAAAGCATTTATGTGGTATTGGCAAACCCATATCATTTACTTAGTCACATATTTGAAGGTTAACTCAAAGCTAGAGAAGCTTGCAGTGTGTGCAGTCTCAAACAATGGAACTTCACCTGAGATTCTGCATGAACTCAAAATTGTGCTAAAATAAATTTGAGATTGTTCATATTATGGAGGTGTTTTAAATCAGGGGATTATCTCACATGTCTGACAGTCTCTGGGCCATCTAAAATCAGAGTAGTATTAAACTTTATTGGTCTGATTCTCATACATGCATAGGTCATTCTACGTGAATTTGGCAGTATAAAGAAGCCCTCCTTGAAGTGGAAGTAAATTGTGTTCACACCCGTTTTAAGGTTGTTTTTCCATGACTAGAGCAGTGTAAAGTGACCTTAGAGTAAATGAGACCAAGGATATGTTTTCACTTTGAGCTGGGGTGTAATTTGCAGCTTGAGGAAACAGACCCATGCTAGCTCTGATTGAACTAAAATTAGTGTGGCCAATGCAGAAGAACGATGGTCCAGTAATTAGGGTGGTAGTTTGGGATTCCAGAGACATAGATTCAATTCCCTGCTCCACCACAGCCTTCCTGTGTGACCTTGGGCAAATAAATTAATCTGTTTCTGTCCCATGATCTAAGGAAGGCAGAAGACCCTGGAATTGAACCACTGGGTAGGTAAGTGGTTTTGTGGAACTTCGGTCCATCTTCTATGAGGGAGGGGGCTATATAGTTTCTACCTCAGTAGAAGGGGAACCAATCTCTTCAGGGACAGGGTGGACAGATTAGTCAGGAGGAGGTTAAAATAATAGCAAAAGGGGAAGTTAAAAAAAGAGAGACGATATGAGCACTCAGCACAAAAGTGAGATGTTGAGAACATAACTATTAAGAAACCAAAGGACACAAAGAAAAGAGATCTTGAATTGCTTTGTATACCAATGTTTGAAATCTGGGTAACAAACATGGGGAATTGGAATTGCACATGTATGAGCATTAATTTCATCTAGTTGTTATTACTGAAACTTGGTAGGATGATTTCACACTATTGCAATATTAAAATCAAGGGTTGTAACCTATTTAGGAAGGACCCACTGGGCGAAAAGGAAAGGGGAGTGGTACTCTGTGTCAGAAATGGCATAACTTGTTTACAAGTCACTGATAACTTGGAAAAAATGATCTTGAATGATTATGGATCAATGTCCTAGCAAATAAAAAAAAAAAAAGCACAAGATGGGGTGTTAATTGATGTCTGCCACAGACCACCAAATTACATTGGGGAACAGGAAGGCTGTCTCCTTATCTATAATGCAGAGGAAAATAAGCTGCATGACCATGATCTATAATGCATAGGAAAATAAGCTGAATGATCATCAGGGACTTCAGTCTGAGTGAAATATGTTTGAGGGGTTGTGATGCCTGTACTAAAATATCCTGGAATTTCTAAACATTATAGATGACAATTTTCTGACTATAAAAGTATTGCAGCCAACACAGGGGAAGTCTTTATTAGACCTTGTCTAAACAGATAGAGGAACTGATCAGAGAACTGAAACTTATTGGGAGCTTAGGTACAAGTGATCATGACAAGCCGAATAAAGTCCAGACCAGTAATATATATACTTGGTGTTTAATAGGGCCAATTTCAGAAAGCTGAAAAAATTATGAGTGAGGAGGAAAAATTTCATCAGAAAAATGTGAGTAATAATTGGGAATCTTTTAAGAATACCTTACCTGATGCTCAAAAAGCTACAATCCCACAATCGAGGAAGAAGACATACTGGTTATAAAACCAAGCTGGTTTAGAGGAGAAATGAAGGCAGCTGTAACAAAATGAAAAAATAATATAAAACAAATGGAAGATAGGAGAAGATGATAGTAGTGAATATAAATCAGAAGTTAGTAATTGCAGAAAAATTGATAAGGAAAGGAAAGGGACACCAGGAGTAATCTATGGCCAGCAGAGTTAATGACAATAAGAAGGAGTTTTTAAAAAATGTATTAGGAACAATAAATATCTTCACAATGGTATTGGTCCACTACTAGATGTAAATAGGAGAGTTATTAATAAGAAAAGGAATAATTTAGAAAAGACAGACGTGACCAATAAATATTTCTGTTCTGTGTTTGGGGGAAAATAGATTATTTAGTCTCATCATAAACTGATGCAAACACTCTTGCGTTTCCTCTAGTATATTAGGAAGATGTTAAACAGAAGCTACTAAAGTTAAACAATTTTTAATCAACAGGTCCAAATAATTTGCATCTAAGGGTATGTCTTCACTGATGGTGGTGAATTCACCACCATCAGATCGATTCTTTGGGATCAATTGAGCAGAAGAAAAGACTCGCTCATCGATCCAGAAGTCGATTTAATAAATCCACCCCAGAAAAAGAGTAACGGTGGGCTGACGGAAGCACATTTCCCATCAGCGCAGCGAAGTGAAGACACTGCAGTAAGTAGATGTTAGAAAGTCGACAACAGATATGTAAGTTACTCTGCGTAGCTTGGGTATCTCCCGTAGACTGCTGCCAAATTTCCTTGTCAGTCTAGGCCAGGCCTAAGAGTTTTAAAAGGGCTGGTTAAGGAGCTTGCTGGATCATTAATGCTGATTTTCAATAAGTCTTGGAACACCAAGGAAGTTCCAGAAAAATGGAAAAAAGGTAATGTGCCAATTTTTAATAAGGGTAAATGAGATGGGCCAGTCAGCCTGACTTCAATCCCAGGCAAGATAATGAAGAGGTTGATAAGAGAATCTATTAATAAAGAATTAAAGGATGGTAATATAATTAGTGCAAATCAACATGGCATTATGGAAGATAGATCCTGTCAAACTAACTTGATATCTTTTTTTTTATGAGATTACGAATTTGGTTGATAAAGGGGGTAATGTTAATGTAATATATAAGGGGACACTCTTTCCATGAAAGACAATGCAGAGACTGCACTAGCAGTGAGACTCCCCACTCCCCAGTGAAATCATTGAGAGCTGAAATCACTAAGAATAAAATGGCAGAATCTCAGAACAGGGCATTGCAGGAGTTGCAGCAGCAGAAGTGGTAACAGTGGCAGAGCTGAGCAGCAGTAGAGATAACAGCGGCAGAGGTGGCAGTGAGTGGCAGGCAGTGCCAGAGAAAACAGCAGTGGTGGTGGCCAGTGGCAGCAGAATACAGTGGCAAGTGGCAGAAGCAGCAACAGAGATAACAGCAGTGGCAGTGAGCCAATTGCAGAGGGGGGGGGGGGGTAGCAGCAGAAGCATTGCTTAACTCCCCCACCTTTTTAGGGGTGGGAATGAATCCCTGTGAATGCACCTCTGACCTCTGTCTCTCGTTGACCAAGGACAGCCAACTGTGAGTGTAGCAGAGGGAAGGGCAGTGGCGTGTTGAAGGGACAAGATGGGAAATCAAGGCAAAGAACACTTTCATACATTTTCATGCATGAAACGTGCTATGGAGTAGGTGTTTGCTTATGGCTACATGCTTTTGAATCAAGGTTGTGGTGTTTCCCCAATTTATTGCTAGGTTCTCTTTTCTTTTTAATAAATGTTTTATTTTGTTATACACAGAGTCTGTGCTGCTGAATGGGGAAGTATTGCTTCTTCAAGGCACCCAGGGGTGATGTTTGATTTTCCCAGATTATTGGGTGGGGGATTGAGCCAGTTCTGTTTTATATTTGTAAGAAGAACCCCAAGATATTGAACCACCTGGCAACAGGCTTATAGAATGATTTCATTTAGTCAGTTAGTTTCTTACACACACTGGGGCATGCACAAAGGGGGGCAAGAAGAGGAATAGAATGCCCAATAATTGTTGGGGCACAGAACACTTCCTCGCTGTGGGGAGCGGGGGAGGCAAGTTTCTGTTGGGGCTGTGGGAGAGAAAGACCGAGTTCCCTCCAGGGTGAGGACTGGGCACAGAACATATCCCTGAGTGTTGCAAACACTTTCCCACAAGATTAACTTTTCACATGTGAGCACTCTTATTTAAAATGCTTGCTGACATGATCAGGTCCTTAAGATTCGATCTGGAGTTAGATGCCTGATTTTTAAGTAAGAGAAGGGTTGGAAGACCCAAAATTAGATGACTGGTTAGCATACAAAATAATTTGGTTAGTTTCAGAGGTTTGGAGGAACAGCTTCAAGAACAACTGGAATGGAGAAGAAGGATTTGAACAGCCAGCCCAATACAGATGGGACAAAGGCTAGAAGAAGATTTGTACGTATCCAAGTTTGAAAATTGTAACCATATAAAGATAAAATATAACAAATTTATAAAACTGAAAAATCTGAAATATACATGAACTGTTAATACTCTGACACAACAGCCAACTGTTCAGAGGCACTTCAAGTTTAGTAATATGGATTTAGTACAACACTGTAGTTCTCTTCCATCACGGCAGATGTCTCCCCCAAAAATGTAATTTTTTGGTATATCTTGGCCTCAGTTTATATTTTCTCACTCCTAGAGGATAAAAATATATTTTACTGTACCCTTTCATTTCCACCATAGTCTCATTCATTCCCAGTTGATATCCATACACAAAATGGATATTCTTTAATATTTTCATTTGCCATTGTTTCTAAATAACCATAAGTAGTTTCTAGGTATTCGCTATACAATGTATACATACTGGACTAACATAATGTAATTTCAAAACTGGAAATTTTTTAAGGATAACCACTATATATTTAGTTTGTTAGAGTATGTGTGATCTAATGGACTGCCATGGAACAAAATTCTTATCTTGCCTCTGCACTTTCTGACTGTCATTTTCAATGAGTACATTAATTACACTGTTTTTTGAGCTTCCTTGTCTGGAAAAAAGGGATAGAACAACTTCACAGGGTTGTTGTGAAGATTAATTAGTTCAATGTTTGCATAGTGCTTCAAATATGCAAAATTCTTTGTACAGTAGCCATCACTAAAAAAATAGTTACCCATTCACAGATAGTATAATGCAACATTCCCATATATCTATCCTTTTTCCTATTCTAAGATAAATACTGCATATTTATATATTGATTTAAATGATTTTTTTTCGTTACTCTTGTAATTCTGTTTAAATGTGTTCTTCATATGGTAAGGGGTCAGGGTGGGAATATAATAAGAAAACCACTCACAGTTCTGATACATGCTTTAAGTGATGAGGTAGAAACTGCAATTTTGAAAATTATTTCTTTTATTGCCATGTAGGAGTAGCTCACATACTTGTTAAATGACCTGAGAACAAAAGGAAAACCAAATGCCTTATGAAGAGAAATTGCATTTGTTTATAAACCCCACTGATGAAGTAGTGTTATTCATTTTTCCTCCTCCCAATCTTTTCATCCTGAACTATAGTTCTGCTTGACTGACTCTCTTGAACTTTGACATTTAGCTCAGGCATGCAGTGTAAAAAGAAATAAACCAGAGCACCTTACAGGTGGGATCCTTTGGCTAAATAGAGTACTCTATCAGCTTCCTCTTCTTTCATTTATCTTAATATTACTACCAGTGGCACGAATATGTTGAATGAGGCCACATCAGTTAATGGCCCAGTAAAAGATTTGCCTTTTTGAAAGCAGGAAAGAATCATTTGACTGTTATATCATCTCCGGACTTGCTTGCTTGCTTTGAATCAGTCAACAGTTTTAACTGATATTGTTTCCTTCCCTGCTTCTGAGTGAGTGACTCACTAATAATCTATGAAGTGTCACTTTTTGTTATGTTCTGTCATTTGTACACCAATATTATAAACACATAGCAGTATGTCACATCATAATAATATCCTACTACAGATTACTATAACGAAAGGCAGCACACTCTGTTTTAAAGCACACAACTGCTTCTGCACATTGTGCATGCTGAGATTTTTGCAGAAAACAAAAATTAAATGACTTAGGCCCAATTCTCCATTGTAATTATACTTACATTTCTGCTGGTGTGACCACATTGATCTTAGTGGAGTTAAACCAGAATGTGGAACATACTGGAGATCAGGCTTTCAGTATTTGGTGGGAAATCCTAGCCCCAAAGACATCAGTGGGAGTTTGGCCATTGATTTCAGTGGAGTAAGGATTTCATCCTTGGATTTCAATGAGAGCTGGATTAGATCCTAAGGATTTTGAGGAGCAATATTTTACACTGAAGACAATACATGTGGTGCTACATCAGAAGGGACAGAGTCAGCTAGGACAGCTAGTTCAAGTCATGCTGTTGTTCACTGTCCCTCTCCTTCATCCTTTCAGTAATGTGCTGTGCTTAATTTTGTGAATTCATTGGTTTAGTCCATAAGAAGTAGGAATCAACTGTGTCCATAGTATTGGCATCTTCTAGACAGGTGGAGAGGATTTTCAAATGGGCTGAGCTCTCACTGAATTATGCCAAAGTGTAGATTAGGAGATTCTTGAAAATTTTGCAAAAAATGTCTCTAAGCAAAATTTTAAACACTTTTCACGCATCATTGTCTGAAAGAAAAAGAACCCCAGCGTATACAGAATAGACACAAGACTGCTGAAATATCAGCTAAAATGCTGCAAACAGATATACTTTTAATTTATGTGAATACTATTGCATTTACTTCCTTATGGCTATTTTGGTATATGCCTCTGAGAGACACTATGCTTACTCTCTGTTTTAGGTCTGGTCTAAATGCAGATTTTATACTGGTATAGCTATTTACGTTAGAGGTGCACTGGTAGATCCCCTAGTATTGATATATTTATACCAATATAAAGGTGGCTTCTATCAATATAGCTGATTCCTCTTCCCATATGGGAGAAAACTGTTCCAGTATAAGCACATTTTTATTAGTGTAAATGTCTCCGCACTGGCATTGCTGTAACCACTCAAACGCTATTGGTCTTGCACAAAATTCTCATGTGCGAGACTGATCTGGTCTAGCCCTAGAGGACCAACCTCAACCTCACCCCCTGAGTTACTCCTACTGGTGCTGGGGACTGCCTCTGGGCCCTCAGTGGCCTAAGCTGTCTCCTGGTCCTCTGGATGGGTCTTCCTACCAGCAAGCGTGCCTTTCTGGTTCCAAACCAAAATCCTGGTCCCTAACCTTTTATCTGTCCTCCTCTCCCACCTGGACTTCCAGGGTTTCCTGGGGGATGAAAACAATTCTGGGGAAAATTTGGCAAAAGCTGTTTTTTGTGCTACCTGTGGGTGCCTCAGTCTCAGTCAGGAGAGTTGGTTATTAAACCCTGGGAAGTTCCTACTGTTTAAGACCAGGTATGGGAGTCTGGGGATTATCCCTATTGTCACCATGTTAGTGCTCCCCTGGATTTCAATCCATACTGGAATTGTGGGATAGAAACGTTACCCCTGTGCATTTGGCCTGGGTCAGTTGGTCTTGCCCCATTAATTTCCCTGAGACCAGCGTGACAGCATTCCCGGAATCCACCAGCACTACAGTCTTTATGCCATTCATTTTACCGGCCTCATGTACCCATGTGGGGTTGTTGCAACCCCTACTTGGAAGATTAGGCTACATCAGGCCCCCCTTGATCTCTGAGATTGCATTGCATGAGCTTCTCCCTCTTGGGGCATGGGGCTGCTATGTGCCCCAATTCCCAACACTCATAGCACTGATACCTTACCCCCAGAGGATGCCCTCTGCCTTGGGCTATTTGGTTTGCCCTACCAGCCCTCTTCCCTCAAGTCCCCAGGTAACATTTCCTATGAAAGTCTCCTTTATTCTTAAGATAAAAAGCATTACAGAGAAAACATATTCAAAACAATAACAGAACCTACATATTTTGCTTACCAAAAATCACCTCACCCTAGGGGTTTCCTTATGGTTACAAGTTAATCAGAGCTTCAGCTCAGAACATAAGCAAACAGTCTTATGGGGCTTCAGTAGGCCCAGTCCTTCCAACTCTACCATAAGGACTGGGACCTTCTGTGGAGCTCCAGGAAGAAGGCACCAAGTCAGTTTAAACCGCAGAGTTTTATCAAAAAGACTTTTATTTCTCTGCTGGTCTCCAGAGAAAACAGTTTGAACTAGTATATGCATGTGTCCACAGGGGAGGTGGATTCTAAGGCTGATAACAGAGGAAGTTCATGAGCATCCACCCCACCCCTACTAGAGAAAGTATACACAATGCCACAACAACACATACACAATTGTCTTTTTAATACAATGTACCTCAAAGTTGTTTACCTTAATTCAATATGGCTTCACTTTATTCAGTGAAGTTTATCTGAATTTTATAAGGTTTGTTGAGGATATTACAGGACATTGTCAGTCTGTCACACTGGGTTTGAAGTTGTTCCATGCATACAGGGCAACATGGAAAGATGAATGAAGATGGGTGTGGGAGAAGGAAACAAAGGAGGTGAGGCTGGCATCACTGGTAGAGCAAAAGGGGAAAAGGGTACTTTGGCAAGCTTCTAGAAGTAGGCAGGGGTGTGTATGGTCTTGAAGTTTAGGATGATATATTTAAGCAGGATCTGGCAGGCAAAGGGAGTCACTAAAGGTTCATATTCAAAGATTCAAAGACTCATATTAACATCTAACTCCTTAAATGAGAATTTTGTGACTGGAGTAGAGAAGTTGAGCAATTCCACTACTTATCTTGCCTCTACTAGTTGACAGCATACGTAGTAAGAGGTACCCAAAGCACAGTTTAATATAGTTTTTATAAATAGGTTCTGCTCACTTCTGCTTTAGAATCATAGAATCATAGAATATTAGAGTTGGAAGGGACCTCAGGAGGTCATCTAGTCCAACCCCCTGCTCAAAGCAGGACTAACCTCAGCTATATCATCCCAACCAGGGCTTTGTCAAGCCTCAGCTTAAAAACCTCTAAGGATGGAGATTCCACCACCTCCCTAGGTAATTCATTCCAGTGCTTCACCACCCTCCTAGTAAAAAACTTTTTCCTAATGTCCAACCTAGACCTCCCGCCCTGCAACTGGAGACCGTTGCTCCTTGTTCTGTCATCTGCCACCACCGAGAACAGCCTAGCCCCATCCTCCCTGGAACCCCCTTTCAGATAGTTAAAGGCCGCTATCAAATCCCCCCTCACTCTTCTCTTTTGCAGACTAAACAAGCCCAGTTCCCTTAGCCTCTCCTCATAAGTCCTGTGCTCCAGCCCCCTAATCATTTTTGTTGCCCTCCGCTGCACTCTCTCTAACTTGTCCACATCCTTTTTGTAGTGGGGGGCCCAAAACTGGACACAATATTCTAAATGCGGCCTCACCAATGCCGAATAGAAGGGAATAATCACTTCCCGTGACCTGCTGGCAATGCCCCTCCTAATGCAGCCCAATATGCCATTGGCCTTCTTGACAACCAGGGCACACTGCTGACTCATATCCAGCTTTTTATCCACTGTTACCCCCAGGTCCTTTTCTGCAGAGCTCCTGCCCAGCTCGTCGGTCCCCAGTCTATAACTGTGCATGGGATTCTTCCTTCCTAAGTGGAGGACTCTGCACTTATCCTTGTTGAACCTCATTAGATTTCTTTTGGCCCAATCCTCCAGTTTGTTTAGGTCACTCTGTATCCTATCCCTACCCTCCAGGGTATCTACCACTCCCCCCAGCTTAGTGTCGTCCGTAAACTTGCTGAGGGTGCAATCTACCCCATCCTCCAGATCATTAATAAAGATGTTGAACAAAACCGGCCCCAGGACCGACCCCTGGGAGCACTCCGCTTGTGACCGGTTGCCAGCTAGACATGGAGCCATTGATCACTACTCGTTGAGCCCTATGCTCTAGCCAGTTCTCTATCCATTTTATAGTCCATTCATCCAACCCATACTTCTTTAATTTGCTGATAAGAATACTGTAAGAGACAGTATCAAAAGCTTTGCTAAAGTCATGGTATATCACATCCACCGCCTTCCCTACATCCACAAAGCCAGTCACCTCATCATAGAAAGCAATCAGGTTGGTCAGGCATGACTTTCCCTTAGTGAATCCGTGTTGACTGTTCCTGATCACCTTCCTCTCCTCCAAGTGCCTTAAAATGGATTCCTTAAGGACCTGCTCCATGATTTTTCCAGGGATTGAGGTGAGGCTGACCAGTCTGTAGTTCCTTGAGATCCTCTTTCCTCCCTTTTTTGAAGATGGGCACTATATTTGCTTTTTTCCAGTCCTCAGGGACCTCCCCCTGTTGCCACGAGCTTTTAAAGATAATAGCCAATGGCTCTGAAATCACCTCAGCCAACTCCCTCAGCACCCTCTGGTGCATTGCATGCGTCCCCATGGACTTGTGAATGTCAAATCCTTCTAAATAGTCTTGGACCCGTTCCTTCTGCACCGCGGGATGTTCGCCTCCTTCCCATTCTGTGCCACCCAATACAGCAGTCTGGGAGCTGATCTTGTCTGTGAAGACAGAGGCAAAAAAGGCATTGAGTACCTCAGCTTTCTTCACATCCTCCGTCACTAGGTCGCCTCCCTCATTCTTTAAGGGGCCCACACTTTCTCTAATCTTCCTCTTGTTGGCAACATACCTGTAGAAACCCTTCTTGTTCCCCTTCACGTCCCTTGCTAGCTGCAACTCCAATTGTGCTTTGGCCTTCCTGATTTCATTCCTGCACGTTCGAGCAGTGTTTATATAATCCTCCCTAGTCATCTGACCTGTCGGGTTCCACCGCTGATGGCAGAGGATGAGGGAGAGTTCCACTGCTGATGACAGAGGATGCAGGACGGATAAAGCACAACAACCAGTATGATTGCAAGCAGAATCATTTATTCCCCCTTGCCTCCCAGCTTATATACCCTTTTAATCATCTTTGCCTACAAAATTCACACAGTTGCTAATTGGCTATTATATGATTTCACCTACTTCACACGGGAACAGCTTACATATTATTGGTAGCTTCTTAGCTCACACAACTATCTTGTTTACGACCTTGAACACTTTCTACTATCTAGTGGATGGCGGCCAAGTCCTAGGAACTCGCCGCAAGTGAGGCGCCTGAGTGAAAGTGGCCAACTTCCAGCTCCTTGTAGGCAGCCTCACTTGACCCGGTGTCCACCACCAGGCCTGCTGTAAGTGTCCACTTAGGTAGCCATCAGGTCAGGGTACAAATAATACACTCCCACACTGACCAAGCTTCCACTTCTTGTAAGCTTCTTTTTTGTGTTTAAGTTCGCCAAGGACATCTTTGTTAAGCCAAGCTGGACGCCTACCATATTTGCTATTCTTCCTGCACATCGGGATGGTTTGCTCTTGTGCCCTCAATAAGGTCTCTTTAAAATACAGCCAGCTCTCTTGGGTTCCTTTCCCCCTCATATTAGCCTCCCAGGGAATCCTGCCCATCAGTTCCCTGAGGGAATCAAAGTCCGCTTTTCTGAAGTCCATGGTCCGTATCCTGCTGTTCTCCTTTCTTCCTTCCGTCAGGATCCTGAACTCGACCATCTCATGGTCACTGCTGCCTAGGTTGCCACCCACTTCTACTTCCCCTACCAAATCTTCCCTGTTTGTGAGCAGCAGGTCAAGAAAAGCACGGCCCCTAGTTGGTTGCTCCAGCCCTTGCACCAGGAAATTGTCTGCAACACTGTCCAAAAACTTCCTGGATTGTTTGTGCTCTGCTGTATTGTTCTTCCAGCAGATGTCTGGGTGATTGAAGTCTCCCATGAGAATCAGGCCCTGTGAACTGGAAACTTTCCCTAGTTGAGTAAAGAAAGCCTCATCCACCTCATCCTCCTGGTCTGGTGGTCTGTAACAGACACCCACCAGGACATCACTCTTATTGTTCTTGCTTCTAAGCTTAACCCAGAGACACTCAACTGACTTATCTCCAGTTTCATACTGGAGCTCAGAGCAGTCATAGTCCTCTATTACATACAGTGCAACTCCTCCCCCCTTTCGCCCCTGCCTGTCCTTCCTGAACAGTTTATACCCATCCATGACAGCGCTCCAATCGTGAGAGTTATTCCACCAAGTCTCAGTTATTCCAATCATGTCGTAGTTTCTTGACTGTGCCAGGACTTCCAGTTCCTCCTGCTTGTTTCCCAGGCTTCTTGCATTTGTATACAGGCACTTGAGATAAGTAGCCGAGTGGCCTACTTTCACAGTATGAATCGGGAGGCCTCCCCTGCTGCACCCTCCTCCTTCTGCTTCCTTGCGGTGTCCCTCTTCCCCACTAACCTTCGGGCGTAGGTCCCCGTCCCCCGTCGAAACTAGTTTAAAGCCCTCCTCACTAGGTTAGCCAGCCTGTCTGCGAAGATACTCTTCCCTGTCTTCGTTAGATGAATCCCGTCCTTCCTAGTAATCCTTCTTCCTGGAACAGCATTCCATGATCGAAGAATCCAAAGCCCTCCCTTCGACACCACCTGCGCATTTACTTCGCATTTACTTCCCCAATGCGGCTGTCCCTACCTGGGCCTTTTCCCTGAACAGGGAGGATGGACGAGAACACCACTTGCGCTTCAAACTCCTTAATCTCTTTTCCCAGAGCCACATAGTCCGCAGTGATCTGCTCAAGATCATTCTTGGCAGTGTCATTGGTGCCCACATGGAGGATCAGGAAGGGGTAGCGGTCTGAGGACTTGATAAGTCCTCCGTCACATCCCTAATCCTAGCTTCAGGCAAGCAGCACACTTCTCTAGTTTCCCGGTCCGAAAATCATCTTCAGCTCACAACTTCTCACTCATACAACTGCTGGTAGACGCAGTGTTAGTGCTAAAGGCACAAACTGGATGAGTCAAGGTTTCCACTCCACAAAGGGCCAGAAAGGAGGCTTTGGCATCAAAATGAAATTGATTTATGTAGTACTGACAAAGTGATGCCTTTTACATATATTTTGTTTTAGCATGAGACATTGAAGAATGAAACATGAAGCCTTAGGCAGTGGAGGGAATGACAGCAATAAACATTTACCACTGCTGGGTTTGATTTTGTTTGGTGGTGTAGTTTTGTTAAGTTTTTGATCACCCATTCATTGCTAGATCTGCACTCTTGTAATGACAATTTAAAATATTCCCTTAAACTCAAAGGCACGTTGCTGGTTTGTTTGTTTTTTTGTTTTGTTTTTTTAAATAGGTGCATTCAGCAGCACATGTGGGAGTGGGATGAAATCATAACATTAATTTCATTTTTATATATATATAATATAACCCTTTCCAAGTTATTGGTGGTGCGACACAAGCATTTCAATAGGAGAACTAACAATAAATTGTGAATAATACATAAATAATAACAACACTAATGTGTAATCATAGACATACAGAAATGTAGAGAGGTAGGGCATACTTTTCACTTACACTAAGATCCATTTCAACACACTGGCTTTGTAAAGAGGCATCAGAGGAGATGAGGGTTACTTAATATAAATGAGAATCAACTATTAGGTTCCAGTTTCTATTCCACTCTCCTACTAGTGCAGTATTATTTTTACTATTACATGCAAAAAGAAAAATCAGAGAAAATGCTGAAACGTCAAACAAAACAGCCTCATTTCACCATGTGATGTCTTTGTAACATTCAATTGGCAAAGCTTCTAGTTGTTGACAAGTATTCTGAGATTCATCAGTTACTAACTTCATTGCTTTAGAGTGCTTCTATTACTACAGAGGAATACTTGTGTTTTGTTGTGAGCCCATAGATGCCACCTGAACCTCAAAAGTACCAGCTGCTAGGCTGGTTGTTTATTGTGTGTGGTGTTGGTTATATATCCAGTAAATTGGTAGAGATAGTTGTGGTGAGTGAGCAACGTTCCCAATGAGTTACATTTCAGAAAACTCTTGTCATTACCCAGTGGGGTGGCACTGAAAGGGACAAGGAAAAACAGGAGTAAAATCACTCAGCTCTATTACAATTTGCATTTCTACTACAGTTGAAAGGCAAACGTTACCACTTCTGTATATATTTTATGTTTTCTATTATACACTCTTCATAGTCTACAACGTGCCAGAAAGTTAATTAACAAAAAACTCCAGCATCAAGAGGGCAGACTAAGCCTCTAGCAATCTAACATTCCAGTAGTCTGACTTTGGCAGTCCATTGGGTGGATCTAGCTGCATATGATATGCTCAATCTAAATAAAATCCTTAATGGTAAATACTGAAAAGGCTTGTGTCTATCTCTATTAGAATCACAATGTTGAAGTTGCTGTCTTGCTTTTTTAGTGAAACCACTGGGCCAAATTCTGCTCCCACAGTGATGTAAATTTGGAGCTATTGGCTATTTTTTAAAATTTAAATAGCTTCCCCACCTCTCAGTGCCCCTTCTGCTCCAATCTGCTGTCATCCAAGGTCTAGTAGTTCTATCACCACTATTCCTTCAAACCAAGAAAGTTCATAGCTGGGGAGCTCCTAAGATGTTGAGACAGAGGCAACTCGAGGCCTTAGGCATAACCATACATAAGCACCTCTTTCGGCCTATCGCCCTTACTGTGACCATGTCCCCCACCCACTGGCCATATCCCTCCAAGAGGCAGCAATGGCAAGAGCTACTTGCACAAGAACTGTCTGTTAGGTTTGTGAGGGCCAGTCAATCACTCCTCTCTGACAGGCTGGGCCTTCCTCTATCCCAGATCACCATTCCCTGTTACCAGGGGTTTTGGAAATCTATCCTGAAGGAGGGAAGGCTTAGCCTCCACACTGGGGGTCCCTTTCAGTACTACCCCAGCAGAGCAGAGGAGTATTTCCACTTTGATAGATGCCGGATCAACCACTAAATGCAATATCTCAAATACTATAGTGTGGTATCTGTTGAAAAATCTTGACTGTTTAGTGGTGTCCACTGCACATCTGGAATGCTGTAGAGCTGCAATAGTGACTTCCTAAGTGAAGACTGTGACTACCATATATCTATTCTGAAAAAACACATTTTTATAAAAACTCAAGCTTCATTTTCCACACCCCTAAGCCCAGCTAGTTTGAATGTATTTGAGAGCAGCATCTCAGATTTTAATTGACTTGAACCTTTTGAGGCTCACCCTTGTTCATGTATAATGAGGGCTGCCCCAAGACCAAATGGTGCCCCAGGCGACGAGCATCTTTGGGGCTCCCCTGCAATTTGCTAAACTTTTGAATACCTTATTTTTATTGTATTTGTAGCCCATTTCATGACTTTGATGCATTAGTTGCATGCATGATTTATCCCTGTCACATAAGATGATGAATTTGCATGCAAGGATCTGTAGATCTGTAAATCTGTATTTATTAATGCCATATATAAGCAAATAAAAACAAATTAGTTTTCTCTAAGTTAGCTAACATAGTTTCTTGTACTAACATCAAGAAATTGAACTTTGCACCAACATTGGGGGGGACCAGTATTAAATAGTGCTACACTAGGTGATAGCTTTAGAATGTTAACCCTAGTCCTTTAGTTCAAAAGGTCGCTTTTCTTGCCTTTGCCCTCATGAACTGAAGCACAGTGTGAGAGATATACAAAGATTGGGCCAATGGCACTTTCAAGTGATAAAATAGCAAACAACGTCAGTTGCTCGTCAGCCATCATCGGTAGAAGATATGTTTTAATGATCGTGAGCTTTGAAAAGCTGCGCTCACCCACAACTGTGACTGGCAGCGTGAGTAGAATCCTCAATGCAACCCACACATTAGGAAAAGTGTCCTTCAGCTCTGCATATAAATGAATTTGAGAACTTGGAGTGGAGAGTGCTTTCCACGTGGCAAAATGTGATTGATGTTGTCCAATTCAACAGAGGTCTTTATCATTGACATCTGAATATTTTCCGTGTGTGAGCATCTGGTGAAAGTCTGTATAATTATTCGAGTGTTTTCCTGTCCACCGGTAGCTTACTAAGGTCATACAAAACCCGCAGGAATCATGTGATGCTGATTCTTCTTTGCCGTTTCTCTCCTTTTCATGTAAATCAGATTTTTCTTTGTCTTTACTCTTCTTTTCTTGTGAGTCACGATCTTCTTTGTCATCACTCCCCTTCATGCCACCAGGAAAACTGGAAAGTTCTGCATCACTTTTCCTCACATTTCCATTCCTTGTCTTCAAGTAAATCTGTTAGTTCCTTAGTAATGGGACTTCCATCATTTTTGCTTTGTTCCTCAATTTCTTCTGCACTAGGACGATCATTACTGCCTAAAGTCCGATGTATATTATTTTGTTTCAGATATTTTCTCATCAAATTTGCCACTTGCTGCAAACTAGATTGCAACTGAGTTTTAATTTCCTATACTGAGCTCCTGAAGGTTTCTTCAGGGAATCTTTTATTTTCTACAGAGGAAAACAGACAGTATTAGGGAGAGCAAAAGTCTACGTTCTGCAGTCTTAGAAAATCATCAAATATTACGTATTAAGCACGGCAAAAGAAATAACAGTACACTTTCACAATTACACAATAAAACAAGGTTCACAATACCACAGATGGTCTCTCTCTTTACTTCAGTTCATTCTTATATCTCAGTGACTGACTGGTGATGCCCTCTCTTGGGCCAGGATTGATTCTCATACACACAGCTGGTTACGGTCACCCAATAACCGTACCAGTGAAGACTAGGATTCAATCTCTTCAATGCAAAGCTATTTATTGGAAAGAAGGTAGACAACAGAAAAGATTATACAAATCCTCTCCTTAATAAGCCTCAATTCCACAAGCATAAACCCTTAGTAACCCTGCTGGCCCCACATAGTATCCTGATTAGCAACAAAGTAGGTATAGCTACCAATTCTAGATGGAGAATGTTTCCTTCCTTCTTTGGGTTCCTTTAGGAACTTGGTCTGTTTTCTGAGTCCTCTGTAGCAGAGTCTGTGGTTACCCTGACTTTCTGATTATTCTTCTTCTTGAGTACCTGATCTGTTTAATGGTCCCTTGTGGTAGGGAGTTGGCTACCCTGAGACGTTTGGTTCTAAAGTCCCTCTTAAGATGTTAATTGGGATGTCTACATGGCATATGATATTCCCCAGTAATTACACCCTTTTCCCAAAGGAGTCCCATGTCCCCAAAATACACTCTGCTAGCACTTATTTAGCATATGATTACTTTTGACTTGTTTTTCTAATTAATTTTGTGAGGGACAACAGGGATCAGCTGACGTACATATTGTCAAATATTCACCCAGGCACCTGATAATGTGCTGTTCTACAGGGTCAGTTGACCCAGGTCAGTTAGTCCCAGACTCACCATTACACACACCCACGTGTACACACTAAGTAAAAATGGCCATTGGCTGACCATTATCGTTGGTTTGTCACATCAGCAGAGCTACACACACAGGGCCTGGATAAACATTCATGGCTTATGTTAGTGTCAAGTGCAAGTTCCGTATTCTTAGTGATTTGCCATATAATCTGTCTAGTGCTAAGAGGCCTTGCTCCCAGAATCCTTTAATACTCATAAATCACTGTGGTTGACATAAAGTATGGTAAGTCTAATAATTTAGTACCGTGCCAACACACCCCACCTTATATACCTGTGAGGGCATGGCTGACAACATTCTAGGAGGTTCGAGGAAAATGTTCTCAGAAAGCTTCCATGAGATTCTACTAAAGTCCAGAACATTCTACGAGGTTAGTGAAAAATCAGTTCACATACAGAATACCTGAAACATTTTACTTCAGACATTCTATTTTCTCTTTTGTTGCTAACAACAAAAACAGCATCCTGAGCCCAGTGTCACCCAAAGCCAGCACCCTTGGGAATCAGCTGGGTTGCCTTCCCCTAAATCCGACCCTGTGAATAATCACCAGACAAGACTGAGGACATAGATCTTAATCTAAGGTGATGAGTGCATTGTAAGTAGGTAGATTAGATTCTGAGAGGCACTCTCAGCTTTTGATATCAGGGGATCTTACAGGTGCTCAGCACCTGTAGAAACAAGCCTATTACCATTATTTCTGTAAACAAGAATTTCTTGCTTCAAATGTTTTTATTTGTTTCCCTATTTTGTAGCAAAGAATAAATGCTTTCTCAAATACAGAACATAATTTAGTTCTGATTCCTAACAGATAGAACTATTTGCTTTATGTATTTATTCTCCAGCTCAAAGCTGAGTGCAGGCCTCATGTAGCAATGCTTCTCTGAATATTGTACAGAATTTGTTTATGACTTATTAAAAGGACCAGCATCCTCCCTCTTTTGCTCTAAAATGCAAGTTAAATGTGTTCTGCAAATGCTCTATTTAGTTATTTGCAAGAACACAATGAGTCTCTGGGACCAGTACCTCAGAGTACTGTAAAAAGAGCCACTAATAAGCTTTTGTTCTTCTTTGAGTATATGTGTTTAGGGGTGCTGCACAGCAGGATGTTTGTACACCTGTGCGTTCTTGAACAGAGAGTACAATTCAGTGTCCAGAGTGTTCTATACAAGGGCATAAGGACATCACTAAGTTCTTTCTCCCCTGACTGCAGAGCAAGGCGGAGTATTTTAACGTCTGCTGTTTTCAGCTGCCTAACTTTTCCTTGTGAAAACTTTACATACTGATTCTATTTATTGTACTTTAACATTAGCACGGTTGTGTTCTGGGTAGGGGGTTGCCCACAAAGAAATCTCAGTTGGTCTCTAGGCACTTTTGGTTATGCCTAAGACTCCACCATTTAAACCTTGCCAGATCTGCCAAAGGTCTTTTCCCCATAGTGACAGACACTCCATTTGCCTGAGGTGTTCAGGTGAATCACGCATTCCTTCAATGTGCAAGTTCTTCTTGGTATTCAAAAGCAAGTCCAAGAAAGACAGGGAGACTAGGCTGAAACTTCTCCTAATGGAACATTCCCCAACACCAGTGAGGTTCACTCCCCCTCCCCCCCAATAGTGGCCTTGACATCTCAGGCCTCTCTGGTGTCATTTATTTGAGGGATATATGGGACAGATACACCTTGAATGATTAATAACTCTTTCTGTCCCTCAAATATCAGAAAAAACTATCCATCTCTATTTATCCTGAAATAGGATCCACCTATGAACACAATAAGAAAATGGTTCACATCATGTGAGACACTTTCTAAGGACACAGCAATGAGCCAAGATTCAGCTTTCTACTCCCCAGCTATAGAAACTAAGGCTTTGTCTACACTACAGAGGCACAGCTGTACTTGCCGCTGTAGCACTTCAGTGTAGACACTAACTACACTGATGAGAATGGTTCTCCTATTGGCAAAGGTAATCCACCTCCCTGAGAGGCAGTAGCTAGGTCAACAGAAGATTTTGTCTGTTGATCTAGTGCTGTATACCCGGGGCCTTATGTCGTTCAGAGGTGTGGATTTTTCACAGTCAGAGCAATGTAGCTGGGTCGATCTAATTTTTTAGTGTAGACCAACCCTCCAATTGCTAAATGAGAGTATTGTTAATCACCAAGGCACAAATCTCTTATAATTTGCATATATATAATATTGCATTTGTATAAACCTCTTTCTCCAGCCTAGTTTATCTCAAAATAACTCCAAGTTACCAAACCAGAGTCACACCCTAATTTCCTTTGCAAAGTGGCCCACTGTATCTTAAATTGGTCAAGAAAAGAGATGGTTGGAGGAGCTCCAAGTTAACCAACTAGAAATGTGGCTGTAAGACTGAAGGTCAAAATTGGCTAAACTTTTACCTCAAGAAATCCAAGCCACATGTTTTCACCCCAAATTATAAAATATACATTGTCTCCTTGTAAATCAAATATACCCTGAATAATGTCTTTCACCCCAAATCATAATCTGCACATTTGTTTGCCTCATGAGTCAGATCTATATCCTTGTGTGTGTGAAAAATGTCTCTTGCTCTAATGTAAGTCCTAAATAATGTGAGATGCTTAGTATAATCACAGAATGTATGGAATATGTCCTCAAAATTTAGAAGATTAAGATTTTTGTTGCTTTTCCATGTAAATAATTGTTGCACTCTAGGAATAAAAGGAATTGACTGGCACAAGGAAGGAAAAATGTTAAAAAGATATAAACCAGGGTATAATTTTGGGATATTAAGAAACATTTCTTAGAAGGGGGGATCCCAATTCATAATAGGGGCAAATAATGAAATACAATCCTTGAAATGAATCAAATTTAAAAAGCCTCTGATAAGAAATGCATTAAGGAAATGTGTTAAACACCAACACCATCTACTGGATACCCATGGAAGTAGCAAAGAAAATAAGCTGAAATCTGAGCACCAACATGTCTATCAAGAATCAGAGGGTGCCCCGTCCAATGAGTACTGAAACCAAGGTATATACAACTGAATTCACCATGTTTTCAAGAGAGTAGTCTGAACCCAACTCAAGAAGCTGCAGAATTTTAAGTGGGACTGATGCTCAGACCAGTTGTGTGGAAAGGACTATCTCCCCACCCAGGGTTAAGAGGATAAGAAGAAGTGATGAGATATTATTTCAAAGATTGTATTTCCCCTTCTATTCTTTAATATAAATAATTGTAGGTTATCTTGCTGAATCTACACTTTCTAGTAAGACTTCAAATAACCATATTGTAGATATTAACCCCTTTATAAGTCCAAGCAAATTGGCCTAAGAGAGACTGAAAAGAATAATTTTAAGCAATTGCTTGTAATATTCTAAACTTGACCCTTTTAGACCAATCCATTTGATAGAAGAAACCACACTCTTCAAAGTGCCTTAAAAACAAGTGCATTCTTGGATATTAAAGAACTGAGAATTGTTGATTATACTTAAATGTAGTAAGAAATCTTGGTCATCTGCATTTTTATACAACTTTTGAACCTTAACTTTAGTCTATAATTATTGCTTCCAAGACTGTATTGCATGTGTAGTACACATAGTTGATTGTGTCTGCAGTTGAGTGTGAGCTGCTGATTATATATTAATGTGGTTCTGAGTGAATTAATAAATTGTTGGTTGGTTACGAATAAGTCAGTGTCAAGATTTGAGCAATACTGTCCAACTTAAAAGGTGACCTGAAAAGAACTAGTAAGATAATGCTTCCTGGATTCAAAAAAAGGGATTATTCTATTGGATTCTATTGTTTATTGGCAAACCTAGTTTGTTAGATTTAAGCTTTAAAAACTAACTGGCACTCTGCAAATTAATTGACCATTTTCATGCTTACAGCTGGAACCTTGTCAACAGTCTCAGACACCAATCCATCCAGGACAATGAAGCATGCTTCCTCAATCAGAGAAATGAAGAAGAGAGGTAGGTCATCCTATAAGACTCACTAGGAGACCTTGCATACTTCAAAGGGTATCATTGAGGCTCTAGCCATATCTGCTACTAAGGCATCAATACCACTTAAAAATCCCACATAGACAAGCCTTCTGCCCTCAGGGCACCAACTTGTTGGTACTAGGGATGTAAAAGGTTAACCGTTTAAACATTTAAATGGTAATCAGCCGAGGGGAGCAGCAGCTGGGCTGGCTCCCTGCCAGCAAGAGCAGCCGGGCAACTTTTGCTGGTGGGGAAGCACAGAGCCTAGTGTGAGGGTAGTCGCAGCTGGGCTCCGCGACCTGGGAGCAGGAGGAGGCGTGGAGCCCAGCCCCTCTGCTGGGCTCCACTCTCCACAAGGGTGGTGGGGGAGGCGCAAAGCAAGGCAAGGAAGTGCGGAGCCCAGCAGAGGGGAGCCGCAGCTGGGCTCGGTTCAGCTCATCAGGAGTGAGAGCTGCTCAGCTACCACGGTGTAAGGGAGTTGCAGCTAGGCAATCCTCATTTGGCAGTGAGGAACCAAGCCCAGCATGGCTACGTCCACCCCCAGTGTTTAACTGTTTAAACGTTCTAATTTTAGAACATTTAAACTAATTTTTAATTAAACTAATTTTTACTTCCCTGGTTGATACCATTGAATACCTCTCTGTGCCACACCACACACAGACCTACCCTACATGCTCTGGTACTGTCGTCTTCGTCATGTTTCTGTTCCAGATACAGACAGGCTACAGACCTTCTTTCTTAGCAACATGCACACCAGTTGTGTTCATTATAAGATCCTTTAATGCTCTGCCAGGTATAGACGAGGTTAGATTAAATAAGGTATTTTACATATAGCAACGCCTAGTGGCTGACCAATATAATAAAGTTTAGCATTCCGTTACAGTATTACTGGAGGTCTGAGGACAGAGAAGATCCAGCAACCTCTTCGGTACCTCATTCATCACCTTCTTGCTGATTGGTATTCCTAACTCTGATATTGACCCTGGCTCTGGTCACTGGCTATCATAGATACCCAGATTTATGTCCATGGAGGACCTCATACTGAGGGAAGTAGGGGGTCAAGACAGGAAGTAGAAAAGGCAGGCCCTGCAGCTCAGTTAAGCTGAGCCTGTCAAGGGAGGCAGATGCTTCATCACCCGCTGCTGGAGTGGGAACCTGAAGAGGACCTCTGCCATGCTGCAGACCTGCTAGACCTTCTAGAACTGCCAGACAACCCAACTGTGAAGGAGCTCCTGTGACGACCACTGGTGGTATATTCCTGGGAGACAGAGGATGATCCCTGGATCCAAGTACACTCTGAAGGGAGGGGAGGAAGTAGTCCAGGGACAACTGATTATAGTCCAGCTGCATTTCTGCCTGAATACAGGTCAGCGTATTGCGGCTGGAACCCCACTGACCCAGTGTTGGAACCCTCTGCCACTGCTAGGGCCCTGGGCAGGGACTCAGTGGAGTAGGGTGTGCTCAGGTCCCTCTACCCGCTGCTGCCAACCTGCCACTGAGGTGGCAGCCTCCCCACCTTAGGCCAAGAGGCCTGAACTGGTCTACAGTGTGACAAGCTTAGATGCTAGACTGTTGGTTGCTCCACCCTGCCTGAGGACCTGAGCTCCTAGACTATTTACTGCTCTGCCCTGCCTGAGGGTCAGAGCCTTAGCCACTTAGTGCTCCATCCTGCCCAGGGGCCCGAGCCACTTTCACTGCTCCAGCTCTGCCCTGCCAGAGGGCCAGAGCCCCTTTATCTGCTTATTGCCCTGCCCTGATTAGTGGGCTAGGGCCTCAGAGTCAGCTAATTCCCTGTTTTGAGCTTGTCTTTATACGTGAGACTATGAGGGAACATGGCCCTCATTTTAGAGACTGACAAGGAGGGACGGTCACATACTCCTACACAACTAATGCCTAATTTAACAAGCTAGAATGAATTCATAGCAAAGGTCTCTCTCTCATAACATGTTTTAGAAGTCTTTCTGGCTGAGTCTTTCAGTCAGGATTCCTTCCTCAACCCAAAGCTTTTTTATTTGTTCTTCAGGTGTTGTGGATGCTGTAGGTACAGGCAGAAAGAAGGAATGATTTGGGCACTTTTTTCCTCTTTCTTATATATTTCCTCTTCTTTGAGGATCATCTACAACTGAGGTTCAGGAGACAGTAAGTCCATGTGGGTGTGAACTTCCAACCATTTCTTTGTCAAAATGTAGATCTTCCCCCATATCCTTTTACCTGCCAAAGAATGGCCACTTAACCAGGTGATAGTCCATTTGATTTTGTTGACACCTGGCTGTGGCGTTGGCTAGCCTTTTGTCTCGGGAACTGGTTTGCGTCTGCTTTTAATAATATCATGCAGTAGAATCTTATAACTTTACATACAGTGTTGCCACATATATTTTACTTGGACAATAACGATCAGCAAATTATGAGCTTTCAGATAATACCTCACAAGACATACTTTGTACAAGATTTATCAAAGTCCTATAAAAGAAGTGAACATAGGAGTACAGACTGCACAGCGTTCCATGCTCTTCAGTGAGCACATGGACTTCTCTCTCCATACTCTTAAGGACTCCAGGGCAATGCTGTGGTTTTGAGGAATTTCTGTCCCTTCAACAAAAGAAAGTTTTAGCAGATCTCAAACCCCACAATGATCCAGGCTATTTCAATAACATCACGCCTTCCTCAAACCTTCGGAGTATTTCAGAGGGCACCCTTATACCCCAAAAAAGAAGCCAACTTTCCTCTACAATAACCAAGTCTACATTTCCATCTAAGAGGCAGCTTTGATGCCTCAGTTGAGAGCATCAAAAAACCTCCTCCACTGGATTCTATGCAGTGTGATTTTCCATCCAAACTACCTTTGGAGACCACCTGTCCCAATTCCTACCTGTTTGGGAACACCTCACCTCAGACAAATGGATTTTAGAGGTCATAAAAGTGGATTACTCCATATATTTCCTCTCTACCTCCACCCCCCCACACACTGTCCATCTTCAGGGACCTTCTCAAGAGGAGCTCCTACAACAGGAGGTACATCTCTTACTATTGGTGTGATAGAACTGGTTCCACTCAAGTTTGTTGGAAGAGGATTCTATTATAGCTATTTCCTAATCCCAAGGAAAGGTGGAGACCAATCTTCGAGTTCAAGAATTTGAAAAATTACATCCTTGCACAGCATTTCAAAATGGTGACTCCAGCAGCCATAATTCCATTCTTAGATTCTGAAGACTGATTTGTTGCCCTTGACCTATAAAACACCGATTTTTATGTAGCCATCCATCCCTTCCACAAGTGTTTCCGATGCTTTGTTGGATCAGATCATTATCAATATCGAGTCTTGACTTTTGGGCTTTCCACAGTCCTCGGGGTCTTCACAAAGACTGTCTTAGCAGAAGCAGCTTGCCTTTGTCAGCAGTGATTTGCAATATTCCCATATTTGCATGTCTGACTGATCAGAGGCTGGTCAGACCTACAGTTTCAGTTAGCAACTTTGAAGGCACTAGCCCTATTCTAATGCCTGGGCCTTCTCATCAGTTACAAGAAGTCTATTCTAACTTCATTCTAATGAGTTTATAGGAGTTATCCTGATCTCCCTTACAGCCAAAGCCTACATACCCAAACACAGGTTTTCCACTCTATCCAGTCCAATCTTGATGATACAGTGCAGTCCACAAACAAATGTAAGGACCATCCAGCAACTTTTAGGCCACGTGTTGACCTCCACGTTTGTAACATGGCATGTAAAACAGTATCTCAGAGGTTTTCAAACATGGCTAAGATCAATGTATTCTCCAAACACATATAGCCTCCCAAACATGTCACAGTGCCTCAGAAGATTCTGGTCTTCCTTATGTATGGAAGAATTCTCAGAAGGTTTATATGGGAAATTCCTTCTTTCAGTCTCCACCAACAAATATTTTGACAACAGTCACTTCTCTGTCGGGAGGGGGAGCCCATCTACAAGGAGATCTCCCAGGTCAAATGGCCCTCACAGGAGGCCATGATCCATATAAACATCCTGGAGTTAAGAGCAGTACAGTATGCCTCCCTACACTTTCTGCATACTATACAGGGCCATCTGTCAGCATAAATGCTAGACAACAGGGAGGCAATGTATTATATTAATCAACAGAGCAGAGCAAAATCCCAGTTCTTATGCACAGAGGTGCTAAGGCTGTGGAACTGGTGAATCTCACTTCAGATAGAAATCTCAGCAGTCTATCTGCCAGGCCTCCAGAACATGATCACAGACTCCATGAGCAGACAGTTTTGGAAGGACCATCAATAGGACATTGTCTTCCACAGCATCTGCCAGATTTGGAGTATCCCAGGAGTAGATTATTCTGCCACTCCAGACAATGCAAGGTGTCACCTTTTCTGCTCCAAGTGGGTGGTGAGAGCAAGGACACAATTCATTGGGACATGCCCTTATAACACCATAACCCCATACCTTGCTGTTTGCCTTCCCACCTTTACTGCTAATCCTCAAGACCTTTCTCAAACTGCATCAGGGGAGAGCAAGTCTTATCCTCATAGCACCAGCGTGGCCAACACAAGTTTGGTACTTGACTCTACTTTACCTTTCAGTCACAACTCCTCTCCAACTCCCTCTCAGGAGTGATCTCTTGTCACAGAATTTAGGGACCTTCTCCACCCCAACCCCTCCTCCCTGAATTTGACAGCATTGCTTGCAGATGGTTCTTGGGGATGGAAATAACTTGTTCCACTGGAGTTCTAACAGTCCTCCTACCTAGTAGGTGACTTAATGCCCAAAAGACTTTCTTTCAAAAGTGGAAATGCTTCTATTCCTGGTGGTCTCCTCCATTTTCTCAAGAATCAGAGGGCCTGCTTTCCAAGATCCTAGACTACTTGGTACACTTAAAGACACAAGGGCTATCAATAAGCTTAATTAAAGTACAGTTGGTCACCATTACAGCCTTCCATTCACCCATCCAGGGTTCTCAGTCTTTGCCCATCCTACCACAGCCAGATTTCTCAAGGGACTTCACAACCGGTTTCCTCTTGTAAAGACTCTGGCCTCTCAAGGGGACCTCAAACCTGGTTCATAATGCCCCAAGAAAGTCCCCTTTTGAACCAATAGCTACTTGCTCTCTCCTCCACCTGTCCCTTAAAATTTCATTTGTCATAGCCATTATGTCAACCGGATGAACGGAGAGCTCACGGCCCTTATGGCTGATCCACCATGTACCACCTTGTACAGAGACAAAGTCACATCACATCCTCATCCTCATTTCCTCTTGAAGGTTTCTTCGGAATCTCACATTAATGAGGAACTTTTCCTATTGGTGTTCTGCTCAAATGTGCATGCCTCCAGAGAAGAGACCAGCCTTCAAACACTGGATGTCAGAAGAACCCTTGCCTTCTACTTTGCTAGGACGAGGACCTTTCAGACCTCTCCTCGGTTATTCATATAATTTGCGAAAGGATTAAGGGACAACCTATTTCCACACAAAGGCTATCTAAATGGGTCTCAGGCTGCATCTTAACCTGCTATGAATCTGTAGATATGCAGCCCCCTCAACAGTGCCTTTCACCAGAGCCACGTCCATATCTATAACTCTGCTGAAAGATGTTCCCATAGCAGAAATCTCTAGATCCACTACTTGGTCATCCATCCATATCTTTGCAAAGCTGATGCTATCTTACCTGCTTACCTTTGGTGATGCAGTCCTCCAAAGTGTTCTGCCCCTGCCTCCTCAGCACCTACTTCCTCAATGAGTTACTGTTTAGGAGTCTTCTATGGTGGAGTCCCAATAGTTACAGATATTTGAAGAACAAGGAGATGTTACTTAACTTACAGTAACTTGAGTTCTTTGAGATGTTTTGTCCCTATGGGTGCATCACTTCCCACTCTCCTTTCCCTGTGCTGTGGAGTCTTCAGCTTTGTGGAGAAGGAACTGAGTGGTTAGCAGGTCCATGTCTCCTTATAATCCCTTGTATGGAGTAATCAGGAACTGCTTAGTGTAGGTGTAGGCCTATGGATGCTACTTTGCATTCTCCAGTTGAAAGAACCTGGGAACACACAGATCCTCCAGTGGGGCACCCATTGGGACAAAACATCTCAAAAGAACTCAAGTTACTCTAAGCTAAGTATCCTCTCCTTCCACATTATTGAGCTTTTTCTCTAATCTGACTTGATATGCTGAGGCCTTGTGTCTTTACAAATGATAATATGTTCCTTAAGAAGTCTTTTGAAATGTCCCAGAAGAATCCAACCTACTAATTCTTAAATTAACCACTCTCCCTAACTCTAACCTACTTGCTATTCCTGAGTAAAGAGGCATTACATTTTGGAAAGTGACTATTTTTAGAACTAAAAGTGTAGCAACTCAGCCACCATAAATTAACCAAAGGTAGAAGAATGGTGTTCCAAATTATCAGGAAGCCATAGACACCTGACTTCAATATTGCTTCAGGTCTCTTTGGGTTGTTAAAGATTGCCAAATCTTTTTAAATCATAAACTATCAGGTTTCAAAGTGAACCTATTAAATCACTCTTAATTGTACTAATTTGAAGCTAGCTGTGCTGAAGCTCAAGATAAACATTTGGGAGAATATTCTCTCATTTATTAACAGAACAGCAATTTTGGACATTTCTTTTAACCATGAAGAATCAGTGTCTCAGAAAAATATGAGCTTCCACATCATAGAGCTTTGTAGTTGAGAGCACTTAGAGAACAATTCTAATCTCATTATCAATCCAGAGTATCAGACCACAAAGCAACAAAATGTTGTAAAGCCTCAAAGTTGTGCTGGAGTCCTCACTGTCTCTGGACACACAGATTTGCTAAAATGGTGAGGAATGCTTTCTTTCACACTCAGTTTGTCAGGAGATTACAACCTATCCTTCCATAAAAGGGCCTAGCCACTGAGACCATGCTTTTATCACACCATACCTAGATTCTGCAACTCACCCTACTGGGGGAGTAACTCTTGCATAGACACTGCATCCCATCTTATAAGAAAAACTAACTGAAGCAAATATACCACACCAGTGCTATTCAAACATCCCATTCACTTCTGTTCGGAATTCATTAGTCCCTACAGCCCATCACGTAAGAGAAAGCTTTAGCAAGTATGCAGGCTATATAATATGCTCTGATGATCAATAATTTGGCATCTAACAGAGCATGGTGGTGGTGGGGAATGAAGAAAATGACTCAGAGTTAGTGAAGGGCCCTCCACTGAGAATGCCCGGTCCTCAGCTCCAATGTTAACATATCAGTGAGTTAGTGAATCTGTTTTGTTCTAAATTCATTTCTCAGATATGTGTGTCCAGCTTTCATTTTCTTTGATGTGAATTGTACATGCATATCAGTAGGGAAAATCTGTCCCTTTATGTTTGTTACAGTGTCTGCTTCTGGCAACCTGAAATATCAACATTTTCATTTCCATACTGTATGGAATCTCATAATCATTTGGCTTAAAAGGGAGCTCTAGTGCCATCTAGTTTGTGGTACAACATCATGGCAGGAATACATTAATTTCATTCTACCTCAAGTGATACTTGATTAAAAAAAAGGGTCTGGTTTAATAGTGAGTATCTTCACTGATAGTAATTCCATCCACAACCTCCCTTGATGCATTTTGTTGTTTCATTACTCCTGCTAAAGATTTTTCTATTATTTAATTTAATTTTTCACAACAGCAATGCAAACCCAGATCAAGCTCTGTTTTTTCTTGAGTAATGAACATAATATTGCCTAGGCAGTCTAGATCCACTGTTTGTTGATCAATGAGTATAACTCATCTATGTCCCCTTTAAAATATCTCTTTATGAATTTGCAGACAGTTAGCTGGCTCTTTTGTGGCCAGACCTGCATTAACAGAGAAAGGAGAAGGAGGAGGAGCACTTTCCAGAGGGGATAGCCAAAGGCATAATGCCTGCAGATGGAGAGAAAAACATGCTTTCTCTGTCTTTTCCCCTCTATTGCACACCCACTTAAGGCAGTCACAATTGGGACTTCATACATTCATATCAAAATTTGAGCAGAACCACAGCAGTAGAACAACATCCTTGACTTGAGCTAACTTGACAGATCGATTAAATAAAGATTTTACAAAAATGCTTCTAAATGCCATATGAAAAAATCCTCAATACATAGCAAGTGGGAGATTTTCTAAAGTCCAAAGAGCCATTAAGCATCTAATTGCCATTGAAAGTAAAGGGCAGTCATGTGCCTAACTGTACCTTTGAAAATCTGTCCTCATCCAAACAAGGGCCCTGTCTTTTCTTCTTCTATTTCTTCATTTATAGTTACTTTATTTTAAAAAGTTATAAAGTAGGTTTTACACATGATGGTGGAAAAGATCTAGCAAATGCACCCAACAGACAAGTGAAAAGAGGGGTTCAAAAATGTTTTTGCTACAGTCATTGCCATTAAGCAGATGTACCAGCATATACCCAGATTTTGATCTCATTTGAACCAGTGTAAATCAGGAGAAACTCCATCGAAATAAACTGACACACGCCATTGATGTAAATGAAATTAAAATCTGGACCCATATGAGTAGTTCAAGCAAATGTGATTGAGAAGGAAGCAGTGAGAGTAAAGTGAATGGTATAATATATTCATTGCAAGGTGCAGTTATTAAACAACCCTGAATCTCATTTATTAAAGATTATTTAAAATAGCCTGAATCTCATAAACTGTCTTTTTGGATAACCTTTAGGGAAATTGCTTTAAAAAGTAAGATAGGAACTGTAACTATGATCCTTGATTTGGGATCAGTCATGACACTCTGCAAGTGTTAAATTCTCTTAATATAGGATAATAGTTAAAATAAAATTGAAGTTATTGAACCATTGATTTCTGAGGGGATAGTGCTGTTTGAGAAACAGCAGAGGCTTGAATTTATGCTGAATATATACCTTAGCTAACTTTTATTTGCAGAAAAACTAAAGTTGACTAAACTGTCAAGTAATGCCATGATGGATATCATTATCCCTATGGTTCTACAAATGTGATTAGATCCTAAAATGGGGCTGGTATATGTGTATCCAGGAGAATTTCAGCTACTGTTGGGAGGATATGTGGTCTACATGGAACTGAGAACCAAAAGTTTAGCATTTTATTTGTCTACTGCTGACTTACATTGGACCTACGGAAAATAACTTAACCTCGGCACTGAAGCCAAGAATTTAGCAGGAGAAAAAAAAATCTGACATAGGAAAATAAAAATATCCAGAATTCTAAATATCAAAAGATCTTTAGAAGGGATATGCCCTTTACATCCTTTACCTGGGTATAGATAAAAGAGGAAAACCAGAGGTGACATGGTGGAAAGGGGCTACTATAGTCCATCAAATCAGGACAAGGAGGTGGATGAGGCATTTCTAGAACAAATAACAGAAATATCCAAAATGCAAAACCTGGTGGTAATGGGGGATTTTAACTGCCCGAACATCTATTGGAAAAATAATACAGCAAAACACAACATTTCCAAACAGGTCTTTGATTGTACTGGGGACAACTTTTTGTTTTAGAAAGTGGAGGGAGTAACAAGGGGGTTGATTCTGACCAACATTGAGGAATTGATAGCAAATCTGAAGGTGGCAGGCAGTTTGGGTGAAAGTGACCATGAAATGATAGATTTAATTATTTTAGGGAAAGGACAGAGTGAAATCAGCAGAATAAAGACATTGAACTTCAAAAGAGCAGACTTTAAGAAACTCAAAGAACTGGTATAGAAAGTCCCATGGAAACAAAATCTAAGGGAAAAAGGAGTTCAGGGGAACTGGGTTTCTGAAGAACGCAATATTAAGGTAGAACTATCCTGTTGTAAAAGTGTGACTGGGTGCCTAGATGGGCCACACTGAGAATGTCACCATCAGGACAGACTGCAAGAAATAGGGCAGATAATCCCCCAAATTGATGGTTTATTTGATAATTAGATTCATTAAGCCAGTAAGAAGAGAGATTCTGCAATACTGGTTAACAAGAAGCCAAATACAGTCCCCTTTAAGCATTCCAGCTCTTGGCTTCCATCTAGACAACCAAATCTAATATAGTGAGGGGTTATAGAAAACTATTCACCATTTAAAGTTCTACCTATCCCAGAGGATCTGACACATTATCAGCAAGTCAATGAATATTTCAGATCTTACCCAAAAGGATGCTTACAGCCAATCCTTATGAACTAAATCTAATATATAGTAATAAAAGAAAAAAGAAAGAAGATAATTATAGATGGTTAAAAATCAATATACATATAAATGATGTGTTACAACAGCTGGTTTGTAAAAGTCTCTCTGGAATCAATCCAAAGGGTTATAGTTTAATAGGCAGTTCAGGTGTAGCGTCTGTCAAAGATTTTCCATGAGAATTTCAGGATAACTACTTGGAGATCTCGGTCCTATGTCTTAGAAATTCCCTGTTAAAGTTTAAGCAGACTTGAGATGAAAGGATCAGGCCCAAGGTTTCACTTTTATAGTTGAAGCAGCTGGACACTGACATGCAACTCTACCACATAGGCTTTGATAAAAGTAAGCCAACAGTCTGTGATTTTATTCCATGGGTCCTTCCTCAGACAATAACCTTAGTAACAGCCATTCAAATTATCAGGTAGTCCACAGGTGGTTTACTATGTGGAATTATAGGTTTCAAAGAGAAATGAGGACAACAACATTATTATATCCCAAGTCCCATCTAAATGATAATATCCCCTTTTGATCGCCAAGTCAATGGAATACAGTATTGAAATCTTATAAGACAGGAACAGGATTTAGGATTTACAAGCTAATTAGAGCACATAGTTAGATTTATAAGAGGATGGAGGTAAACAGACACATTTAGCACTTACTCTCTGATTCTCTAACAATACAGGCAAACAGGTTAAAGATTCCAGTCTACTTAACATGTCTTTGATAACTATCTATAAAGAATGGCCCTGTTTACCATTGCAATACCCCTTTGACATGTCATTAAGGGTTGCTTCTAGGTCATGCAGCTTGCTGATTTTTTAACCTTCACTGGCCTTTTACAAAAGGAAAGATGGGAAGAATAGGAAGTGGCTGATATGGCTGCATCAGAAGCCCTTTAATCACCTGGAATTCAAAAAAGAATCCTACAAAAAGTGGAAACATGGGTGAATTGCTAAGTTGGAGTGCAAAAGAATAGTTATAGGCATCTAGAGACAAAATCAGAACGTCTAAGGCACAAAATGAGTTACACCTTGCCAGGGACATAAAAGGCAATAAGAACAAAAAGGCAAAAAAAGCCCAAGTTATTTATATGCACTGTAAGCAAGTGAAAGAAGGAAAGTGTAAGTCCACTTCTTAGCTGGGAAGAAGAGCTAAAAACTGATTACATCAAGATGGCTGAGGTGTTTAATGCCTATTTTGCTTCAGTCTTCACTAAAAAGGTTAATAGTGACTAGGTTCTCAATATAATTGTTATTAACAACAAGGAGGAAGGAACACAATCCAAAATGAGAAAAGAACATCTTAAAGAATATTTAGATACATTTGATGTATTCAAGAGAGCAGGCCGGATTAAATTAATCTGAGGGTATTTAAGCAACTTGCTGAAGCAATCACAGAGCCTATACCAATAATCTTTGAGAATTGCTGAAGGATGGGTGAGGTCCCAGATGACTGGAAAAGGGCAAACCTAATAACTATCTTTAAAAAGGGGAACAAAGAGACCTTGGGTATTAAAGGCCATTCAGTTTAATTTTGATACTTGGAAAGATACTGAAATATATTATTAAACAATCACTTTGTAAGCACCTAGAGGATTATTGTTTTAAGAACTAGCCAGAATGGATTTGTCAAAAACAAATCATACCAAACCAACCTAATTTTCTTCTTTCTAGGGTTACTGACCTAACGTTCTCCCTATCCAGTGCGGGATAGGGAGACCAGTCAATGTGATATACCTCAATTTTGGTAAGGCTTTTGAAACAATCCAACACGACATTCTCATTAGCAAACTAGGGATGCATGGTCTAGAGGAGGTTACTATAAGGTGGGTGCAAATCTGATTGAAAGACCATACCCAGAGAGTAATTTTCAATAGCTTGCTTGGCAAATTGAGAAGGTTTATCTAGTGGGGTCCCAGAGAGATCTGCCCTGTGTCTGGTACTATTCAATATTTGTATTAAGGATTTGGATAATCAGTTGGAGAATATGATTATAAACTCTGCTGAGGACACTAAGCTGGGAAGGATTGCAAGAACTTTGGAGGACATGATTAGAATTTAAACTGACCCTGACAAATAGGAGACTGGGTCTGAAATCAACAAGATGAAATTCAGTAAAGACAAGTGCAAAGTACTATATATAGCAAAGAAACTACTGGCTAAGTGGCAACACTGCTGAAAAAGATCTGGGGGTTATAGTGGATCACAAATTGAATATGAGTCAACAATGTGATACAGTAGTGAGAAAAGGCTAATATCATTCTGGGTGTATTAACAGGAGTACTGTATGTAAGCCACAGTGTCAGGACTGTGATGTAGAGGGACAGGCCTAGTGGTTAGTATAGTACAGGGGGTGGGATCCTCACACCAGCTGAGGTTCAGAACCAGGAAGTGTGGAAGCAAAAGTCAGATACCAGGAATCAGGCTGAGTCAAGAAACCAGATGGTTCGGGTTAAGAAATAAGTCAGAGAGCAGGAACCATGAGTTAGATACCAAGAACCAGGCTGACTTAGGAAAAGGAAGCAGTTTACTCTGGGTGTGCAGTCCAAAGCAGGGCAAAAACCTCTTGTACAGACATTTTCCTGGTCCTTCTTTTGAATTAAGCTGGGGAAATGGACTAAAAAATGACTGCTGGTCTTCCACCGGTCATGACAGCAGTTCTAGATGATGCCAATCAACTGTTGGGTGAAGAGTTGGAATGTAATAATCCTAAGGGGAGTTTGAGATCATAGTGTGCTAGGGTGTTCATGTCCATCCTGGCAACATGGATGAATAACATGAAACACTGCTTTTGAATATAATGAGTGATTGAAGGAAGGCCAGATTTTTGTGAGATTGTGATGTTTCTCCCACCTCCCCCAACCCATTAATCATCAAAGCCTTGGTGATTGGCCAATAAAAGATTGGCTTCATACATTAACAAATTCAAGCTCTGGCAAAGTGATGGTGGAAGCAGATTTCACTTTTGTGGATTCTGCACTGAAAATACCTTCCCTCTGTAGTAAGAAGTGAGAGCTTAAGGCCTGTAAAACAGGCTAAGGCCTAAATGGAAAAAGCCAGGTGAACAGAAGTATAAGGGGTCACTCAAGTTAACTGAAACTAGTACAGGAAAGTGCTGATACTGCAAGATTGTAAGACTGCCAAAATATTACTAAAATATGGAGTAGGTATAAGTACCAAGATACTAACTCTCTGAAATGACACTTTTATGGGTAGAAATGATACATAACCCAAATCAGCCAATCAACGGAAAAAGGTGGTATTAGACTACGTCAGGAGGGTGAACTACCTACGTGAAAAGGGGCAGACCAAAAGTGTATGTAACAGTGTATAAAAGAGGGTGTCAGAGGGAATATCGGCGTCCGGTCTAGGGGATAACGGAAAGTCCCGCCGTTGGGCTGAGACCATTGTAACGCCGCCTATGCGAAACTGACCCAGAGATACTCTGTAAGTCATTTCTCATTGTGCCGCACGCAATAAACCTGGCCGGGGCGCCTTCATTGCTCAGCTAATCTGTGGTTGTGTCGACTCATTCGATCGTGAGAACCGTCTCAGTTTCCTGATCAGAGCTGGGACAGCATCTACACAGGGACACATGCACGCAGCCTACACTGATAAACATCGGTGACCAACACACCGATTACCACACCCTCCAGTCCTATCTGGTAGAACCACGGAAATGCCATCTTTGATACCTCAGCTGATCTTACTCATTGAGAGTCTTTTGGTAACAAGGTCTCTTTGGTAACCAAATCCATGTAGGGTTTTGTATGTTAAAATGCACTTCCTATTCTAGACCTAGAAATAGATTAGAAAGCAGTGTAAATTGAAGAGCACATGTGAAATGAGGGCAATACTACTGGTCACCCAAAGCCTTTAAAATCAAAATATTGCTGTACTAATCTCAATCAGAGAATAAGACAGAGCCCTTCAATGAATCCATTTGAAAAGGGCATAACATCCAGCTGAAGATTTTTTTTCCCACTGTTCATATCATACGTTACTTAAATCTGAGTGAACTGCAGACAGCATTTCCAGACAGAGAAAATGCCACTTCTCAGCTATGTTTATTTGTCACTCTCTCCATTGTCTCCAGCATTGACCTGTTACTTTCAAGAGAGCTCAGCAAGGTCTCCAACACTTTTCCACTTTTCTTTTCTGCAGCTCCACACATTTTAAACCTTAATCAAATACAAGTTTACCAAGTGGGCAGTTGATTGCCTGTGTAACTAGCTAAGATGGAGATCTTGCTACTCTGTGTAGCTAAAATTTTGGTAAACTTAATTTCAGAGCAGGTATTACAGAACATTCTTTCTCATATCACAGTTTAGTATTAAGATGGCCAGAGCAGAACAAAAACAGCACTTAAGCAATAACCACTTAAGCAATAGATCATTTTAACCATTGCCTTTCTACAGGCTCAAACACAAACACTTAAACAGTAGCACAAGATTGATATGAATGAAACAAAGGGAAATGATTTTGTTAAACATCCTTTGTAATATGAGTGGTGATTATCTACCACATTTAGTCAACCAAGAAGCACTTTAAAAAAGACAAAAGAAATGCCTGCAATGTGTGGCTGATACAATAACTCTATGTTCTATAAGAATCACACAGACACCTCAGCAGACTTTAGCAAGGAGAAGCCAACAATCATGAGCTCCACAGAAAAGTGAGGGCATCACTTCACTTGGGGAGGCACATGCAGTCCCTACCTCCTATCGAATACCATACTCCCCTGCCCATCTTCCCTGTTCCCCCATGCACTCACACTCACGCTGATGGCGAGGTCGTGCTTTTTCGGCCCTATCCTTTTCACAGCCTTGGGCCCTGCCCACTGACAAGATTTTTATTCTTTTCCACTTTGTGAACTATTCTGTTTCTGTTGCCATAGATACCACCACCTGGCACTGACTCACAGATTGGTTTGCTGCCCTCTGGTACCTGTTAGGAATTTGACTGTCCTTTTAACTAGCTGCCCCAACAGCTGTTAAGTGTTTTCTTCTGCTTTTAAATTTCATTGCTGATTCATGCTCAATTGCTCATTCCTGTTTAGTCCAATGAGCTTCAAGGAATAATGTAGATTCCCTGGTTATGACTGAACTCGCAATATTTTGAATTTTACCAAGTTACTGACACAGTGCCCATCAAGGTACTATCTGAGCTCATCACACACATTAATGAATTTATCCTCACAACACACCTGAGAGTCTGGGAATGATAAACTGCTTTATAGAGAGGCACAGCGAGATTAAGGACCAGAATGTGGCATTTAGCCATAGCCCTGTGATTGCTTCACCTCTCCTGTAGTCCTGCCAGTTATTTACAAATTGATTTATTGCACCAAATACTGATTTGACTTCCTGCTGTAATTATGGTATAACAATGGGCTGCTAATAGCCCTAGTTACTTCCTATCTACATCATTTATTTGTACGACCTTAAGTATTTTCTCTGTGTTTAACTGCATGCTCAACTGCTGTGTTGCTTTTTTGTAAACATAATCAAGTTGATGCAAGATGCAATTTCTCAGTGTTAAAAGCTAGCAGTATAATAGTAAATTAAATAGATTTTTAAAAGGGATTTCATGTTGCTCTTGGCATGATCAAGATATCCGCAGCGGCTTTTTATTTCTTATTTTTTGCTCTCACTACTGGCCCGTGAGTTGGAGCATGTGTTTAAGTCCCAATGGGATCTGTACATGTGCTTAAAGGCTTTTCTGAATATAGTGCTTTCCTGAAACAACACTACTATGATGAGGGTGGTGAGTAATACAAAAGGTGTCTGATGTTTGATAGATCTATTTATTTACACGGATATATGGATCTTGATGAACAGTTTTGTAAGGTTTCTTTATACTATCAGCGGCTACAAAACTGAAAGAGGAATGAAATTTTACTGGAAATTCTTAAAACACAGTATGTTACCTAAAGTATACCCAAACCAAGTTTGAAATATGGTGCTTCTCTTAAGCCTACCAGTGAACCAGTTTAAATACATAGCTATACTGATGAGCACCATAGAAATTCCTATAAATTAACTAATTAATTACATAAATAGAGGGAACTTTAGTTGCAAATGAGTTGCTGTAGAGGGGTGATTATGTGCATGTATCTATGTGTGTATTTTTAAAGAACAGAATGCTGTCAGTTCCGGTTGCTGATAGCTAAATGCTTGGCAAAGGGTTTAAGTGAGCTACCAAAAGGTTAATTACCTTCACATATATGCAAACAGCGTAAACTAGAGCAGTAGTCTTTCTACTGGCAAGAAATGCCTAGAATCAGAAATATCATTATCTAGTCTCCAGTGCAGTAAAGTCATTACACATGCTTAACATTAGTACATCAGCATTTCCACAGACTTCCAAGGAGTTGTTCCTGTGCTTAAAGTACAGCATGTTTTTGCTGAATTTTAGTAATTGTAATCATAGGGCTGTAACTAATCTGCTAGATTGCACCTGTGTTAATGATTTAATCTGGTGCCAGGAGGGCACTTTGAGAGCTGCTTAAGAGAAATGTGGCTTGTTTCATCTCATTTCTGTGTTTAAAATAAGGTAAGCAGTTTACTGAGGGTCAGCAAGCAAGCCCTGAATGATTCTTCAAGTAGGCAACAGTGACGCCCAATAAGGCAGTAGTCATACCCTTTTGAACTTCTCACTTACTTTCATGCTTTTTTTTTTCATGTAAGGCCTTTATGTAAATAGGGTCTGACTCTAACTACTGATCCCTGAGAGACCCAAGTAAACACTTTCCTTTACAAAGACTCTATCATCAACGTTTTTTGTTCTTGTGCTCTGCCCTAGATCCCTGGTGCTTCATGCGTTAGCAGCAGCCTGTCATTTTGTATTTCACAAAAGTACTCTCTGAAAACCCAGATAAACTGTGCCATATGTATTGCTGTCTCAACCTTGCTAGGGCTATAACCTCCACACTGAAGTCCAATGTACTTAGGCAGTAGCTTCAGCTTTTTGAATTGTCTCGTCTCATTCTGTCTTACTGAAATGGTTGCTTTTTAATGTAAGGATATTTGTTCTAATGCAATAAAAAACAATTTGAACCGTTCCTGAATCTTGTTATATTTTCTGGTGACAAGGAGTAAAATATATACCTTCAGACTGGATGCTTTGTATTTCAGATCAGGGAAAAACAAAGAAAGAATATATTTCGAAAACCAAATCTTTGTGTGTTTTGGGGGAAATATAAGCGGTATCTCTTTCTTTTATATGAACTAAGAAGGACACAGTACAATTGAAAGATGGGTTAATTGTTTTAATAAGTGTGATGTATTAATAGTTTACTAATCTCTTAAATAACTTAGATGCCCAATTTTGCAGTTAACTGGACCTATGGACATTTCAGAATTGGCTAAGCCTATGGCTAAACCTCTGTAAATAGAAAACTTTTATTTTTTTGTCACATGGCTAAATTTCACATAAGTTGTAGTAAACTCACGGGAGGGACGGGTTGCTGGAATGTATGCTAACACTGAAACATTTTTACAACAGTGGTAAAAAGGTAAACTGGGTAAACTTCTGTTTTTTTTTTTTTTTTCTTGGTTTAGAAATCTGCTCTTAACACTGAAAACCATTGATGTATTCTCAGTTCTTGCAAGTATTACTGGGACACAATACTGTCCATTTTTATCAATACCAAAAAAAAAAAACCTATTTATTTCGGTGTTCTGTAGAAATTGCTGTGACTAACAAGGTCTTTCAATTTTAAACTTTCAGTTAGATTTCAAATATGCACATCAAAAAAAAAAAAAAAAAAATGGTAATACCCATGGGCCTTTGAAAAAACAAACATTGGTGGTTCAAAGACATTACAGTGAATTCTTAATACACTCAGAATAATTCTTACTTGCTATTTAATTGCAGGGAATTGTGCATTTGGTTCATAGGCACATTCAGAGGTGACTTGGTTAAATTGAATAAGTACCTTCACAGGGAGAAAATGCAGGATACTAAATGGATCTTTTATCTAACTGAGAAAGGCATAATAAGGACCAGTGGCTGAAAGCTGAAGCCGAACAAAATCAAAGTGGAAATAAGGCACACATTTTTAAGTGAGGGTGATTTAATATTGGAACAAATTACAGGAGGAAGTGGTTGAGTCTCCATCTCATGATATCTTCAGCTCATGACTCGATGCCTTTCTGGAAAATATGCTTTAGCAAACCCAAGCTAATGGGCTTAGTACAGGGGGAATTGGGTGAAATTTGATGGCCTGTGATACACAGGAGGTCAGAGTAGATGAGCTAATGGTTCCTTCCAGCCCCAAGCTGTTTGAATCGTGGACCATGCCAGATCTGTAGTTGTTGCAGCTCAGGATAGGGTGTTTCCAAAGATGAATTGAAGTCTCCTCAATATTGTACTGTCCTGGAAACACACCTAATTTTATGGTCCCCACAGACACTATGCTGATGTGTGCTATGTAGAGTGTCAGAAATCTTTCCAGACATATGTTGAGACAAAAGAAACAACTGAGCTTTTGCCATTTAAATATCACTATTAATTTTCCTGTTTGTATAAAGCCCACTATATGCTTTTTATAAAAATTCTAAATTTTGTTTTAGAAGGGACAAACCAGGATTATCAATGGTAAGTATTGCACTTCATGGTACCACTCAGTACCAACAAGCTAAGTGGCATATTGAATGGACAAGAAATGTTATTTGTAATAGATTAAATTTTTAGAGGTCCTAATATAGAAAGAATGCACTTGGCAAAATATCATACTGTCTACCATGCTTTTAAAGATTTGGGGTATCCATCTCCAGGTTTTTATTTGAATAGCTGTGCAATGCTTTCATAAATAAATCCTAAATCAGGAAGGGACAAACAAATATTAAATGCAAAAATGATTGGTGAGCCTGGATCAAATTGCAAGCAGTCCGAAGTCAGGTTAGTGTCCACCAAAGACTCTATGCAAATCCTGGTGGGTTTGTGTGATTTCAACTGGCTGATTTTAACTATGAAGATAAAACAAAAAGTAAAACTCAGATAATGCAAGCCCACGTGAACTGAAACTGAAAAAAATGTTTTCATGAACCTCCACACACTCTGTCAAGTTTCACAGAGCTCTAAAAGGGTTTAAGGCCAAGTTTCTCATTGGTGGACTCAGTGTAGCTCCAGTGAATGAACATATACCAACATATATCAGCTAAGGGTCTTTCCTCTTGTATTTTGGCTCAGGATGCTCTTGGATCTAGTATGAATGCACAGAGAAGTCTTTCTTCTTCCAGGTGAGATCTTTGCCTTCCAGGAAGTGTAGGTACTACTCCCTGCTAGTGTTTTTGGGGATGTGAATAACCCCAAAAGACGAGGAGGGGAGGGGAGATCGTCCTTCCACAGAGGCTAGCAAAGGAGCACATTAAGCAAGTCCACCATCGAAAGAGAGAGCACACCACCACCTCGGCCTGCACTGTTCTTGGGGCAAGCCATCACCTTAGTGCCACAATCTGACTCTGCATATTTCCAGGAAGCAAAGACAGATCCAATATTTAACATTTCACACAGCTTCATATTTCTGTGCTGCAGCATTTTCCTACATTAAGAAACATGAAGTAGCTGGGGATGTTATCTTCCTACTCTTTCTGTGCAGAAAGTCTGTTTTAGGTTATAGTTTCCCCAAAGCTATGTGTTTCACTTCAATTCTCCTTTTATCTAAAAATCATCAGTTGCAAGACTTGTCTTGGTTTCTAAGTATTTCTAAATTGTGCATGATGGCACACACTGGTTGCATTTTCTCATCTTTCCCTTCTCTTGCCTTCTGTTTTATTCCTTTGATTTAAAATGTCCAATTTTTTATCTTACTAGACTTTAATTTGTACAAAGGAAAAACCTGGGATTTATATTATTACTTTGATTGATACCCCGTCTCCCAATATTCAGACCTGACTGTTTCATATTTTTCCTGTGTTCCGCTTATGTTGTTTCTGTTTTATTATTGTATTGTATTGTATTATTTGTGCACTTATAACCTGTTTTTTCTGTTGATGCTCTTGTACATATATATGGCTTTGGGTTTGCACATAGACCCTTGAAAATCCTGACTTTTGAAGTCACCACCAGAATCCATCATACAGACCTCTTGATGTGTACTTCTTATTCTTTTTCTGATCACAATGCCTCAGTGATTTCCTCAAATTTGACACCATTCCTTGCAGGTGGGATTTTTAAAAGTCAATGGGATTCGCGGTCCTGTATGTAATTCCTTCTGATTTACTTTCCTCTTCCCTTTCTAAAGGGACATCTTGTCAGCTGTTTCCATTTAGAATCAAAGGATCTAAGGAGCCTGATTTTTGTCAGGTGCTGAGAATTTTTTGAGATGGGTTTAACTGTGTCTCAACATCTCTCACCAGGCGCTCACCAGTTTGTATGTTTAGGCCCTATATTTTTAGCTACATGAAACAGAAAGGATCAGAGCAATGGTGATTTTAGAAATTGTTTATATTAAGTTCTTCTGATTATGTCAAGTTATGCTATGCTATCAGAGGACATGAGAGAAAGTGACTGTAGCTGTGATATATTATGTAACAGTATGCACATAAAATCAACATACTATGTCTAGAAGAGTAGAAAATGTGACCTTAAGATTTGGATGTCTATGACAAGTTATTTCAATGTATTTGTGAAGTGGATGATTCCTAATTCTGCATGCACACGCATGCACATGTGCGCGCACACACACTTGTGGCCTAATATCTTTCCTACATTTCTAGACAGATGACATCCAGACTGATATGAGTCAATAAGGTGTGTCCAGTAACAAAAAGACTTGGAGCCAAATTTTCCACTGGTGTACACTGATGCAGATCAGAATTTAGCCTCTTTTATTCAACACAGTTTAATGAGGCTGACATCTATAGTGATTTACCTAAATAGAGAAAGCAAAGCAGGCTAGTCTAACTTGAAAACTAAAATTGAACATATCACGTAAGGGTGGAGAACTATTATCAGTTTTTCCTAGCTTACTGTTAAACACAGAATAGATAAAACTTAGTATCATGTCCCTCACTAAAACTGTGTGTAGAATTGTCACAATCAAGACAAAGCACATGAGCATAAATGTCCATTTGTCCGTTACTTGGAAGTGTGGTGGTGCAAATGTGCTTCAGGGCTCCTTTTTGCTCTCAATCCTCAGTTGACTTTTTGCTGGGCCAGTCACCTAATACAAGTTAAAGAAACGAGTCAGTTAAACAGATGTTTAGCGATTGGCAAGATGTTAAGCATTTGATTACACTTTTTGAAAAATTGAATGCTTAATATCATCACCAGGTAGTCAGAGCACTACAGATCTGTTATCCACTCAGCAAGCCCTGATGCATGCCTAATAAACCTTAGTACAAAGAAGAAAATAATGAGTTTTTCAGGTGCCTATAGTCTGGACCTATCTGGTAATGTCCTTGCCTTATAGCAGTGTCAATGAGGCTATAGAGAACCATAAAATTCATATCTTATCTATATTCATTTGACTCTGATGAATACTTCTTATGACTGAACAGATCCCAGTCCTAAATGACGAGTTAACTCTTCTCTCGGACATAGGTGTACAACTCCCATTGACTTTCATGACAGTTGAATGTGTATATTCAAGGACAGAATTAAACCCACAGTTCTGATTATGGGCTAGTTAGCAGATATATTCTTTACCAAGTGATGAACATTTGTATTGCCTTTAAATTAATGCAGGAATAGCAGCATAACAGGTAGGCTCTGTAGGTACTTACACGTGTGATTAAAGAATGGAAAAAAAACCATGTAAGGAGAAAAGTATGTATGCAAGTTCTCTTGGATTTTCATTTTGTTATATGTGGGATATAAGAAGTATCTCTTTTCATTATAAAGAGATATGTACTTATATTACTGCCCAGAATTGGAAAATTAAATTTTTATGTAGTCACAATATATGAAAGTCAGTACAAAATGTATGGCTATTGTGTTTTAGTTTATTTGAGAGTAAATTTAAAAAATTCTTGAAAGGAAAATATTTTTAATATAAACCTCTTTTTTTCTTAAAGTATATTGTTCTAGAGTAGTAGTTTCAAAAAACTTTTTTCTATGACCCAAAATTCAGCCACTTTAGTTTTAATCTTGTGAGCCACCTGCATATATGTCAGAAACACTTGTGCCATTGACCGTGGATCTTCAAATGATTTCGAGAAGGGGAGAAACTCATTTCTCCCCCTGTATTCTTCCTTTTGGAAAGTTAGAAACTGATCCAAAGCCCACAGTAATTAATCTATCCCCCCAATAAATTAGGTCTTTTCTGAAGACAGGGAATTTTTTCTCTTTTCTCCCTCTATGGAATCTCCTAAAGAAGGGAATTACATGTTTTTTCGTTGCTGTGACTTGCCTCCTTTTCTCTTTTAATTGATGCCAAAGGTGAATTATATTCTGTAGTGCATTTTAGGTGCTTCACTTCCTATTCTGCCCAATGCAAATATATCAGAAAATTTTTTCCTGGGACTGGCTTTCCACTTGTGCAAAATATGAAGCAGCATGCCAAACATCTGGACACAATGATAGGTTGAAAATCCAAGTGGGAATGAGGGCAGTTTCATGAACTCAGAAAGACTTGCTGGTGACCCCTTTCTAGTTCATGATACAACAATTAAGGACCATTCGTCTAGAGTGTGATAAAATGGTTCCATTTTGGGTAACAAACATCCAAAGGTACTCCAGACCAAATCTAAAAGCTTACCCTTTTTATAAATTTATAAATATAGTGAAAGCTGTTACTTTGTTTATTTACACTATGCAAATGTATTCAAGTCATAAGTACTTTACAAAAAAAAATATTCCTTTGAACATCTGTTTAAGGATACCTTAAAAAAATTAAGAGGTACATAAATTATTCTATACCTATTGTTCTGATATCAGTCTGATTGTCTATACTTTTTACAGTTTGTGGAATTTCCCCCTTACACTAGAGATTAAGACTCAGAAATATTCAAATTACTACTGGATCACATGCTCATTCATTTTAACTGATATCTTTATAAAAGCAATAATTGGTTATGTGGTTACTAATTACTAATCTGTGTTATATTAATAATTTATTTTTTTACTAAACAGCTATCAAAGATGTGGCATTCACCGCTATTGATAAAGAAATATAGATTGTTATGCAATAGAGAGTTGGAAATGTTGATCCCACTTCAGAAAATAAAATATAAAACGCCACTATTTACAGGTTCTGACTTGTCTTTTTGGTCAGTACACACATTTAAGTTCAAAATCAGCAGTAAAATATTGCATGTAAGCCCTTTTGCTAATACATATAGGTCAAATTCTTTCCCTTAGATGAACACATGTAATTCCCATTGATATGTTCCTATGGGAAGCCCACAGATATCCCAGGGTGAATATGATGGTAACCTGTGTCCTGGCTATATACACAACTGGTGGACTCAAAGTGAGGGAAATCTGTCCAACTGAATAGCAGAAAGAGTCTTCCTAAAATAACATTCATCCTGTCTCATCACTGCTACTCTTTATTTCACTAACCTCAGCGTGTATTGAGAAATAGTGATGGGGTTAATAAGTAGATATGTTCCCCCCCGCCCCCCAATTTTAATGAGGAAATGGCATTAATTTTTATCCAGTAATACATCTTAATTAATGGATGTAGTGAAAACAGATTGATTGATTGATTTATAGAAACCTATTTCGTCTCAACACCCTCTTTAAACTACATCAAATTTCAGCAATTATCACTGGAACTACTTAATAACATCCCCAAGTAGAAGCATGAATACAAAATGTGCCTCTTAACTATTTAAGTTTAAAAATAGGTTTCTATCCTTTTTATGTGTCTCCCTAAATAAATTCAAATATTAGCTAATTGAGAGGAAGTAAAATAATTAAATAATGTATAATATTGCACTCCATAGCTCCTTCCGTGCTAAGATCTCAAGGGCTTTATGAATGTAGGGCAAAATATTCAAAATCAATTAACTGACACAGGACCCTAATTTCCATTTTCACATGTGACTTAGGCATTTAGCAGTTTAAGGCCCAGATTTTTAAAGCATTTTTAAAAGCACCTATCTGCATGTTTATACCTAAATACTTTAAACACTCTGGTCCTAACTGCTCAAGTCGTGTTTGAAAATAAAACTTAGGTTCCTAAATCACTTTGGTGCTTTTGAAAACTTTACTAGTAGTTTTTCAATACCTCTATGGGGAAGGTACACACTATTATGTCTATTTTACAGTTGAAGAATTTGAGACAGAGTGATTATCATGCCTAAATTTTCACATAGACCACTTTGAGTAGGCACTTTCAAAAATTTAGTCCCCAATAACTTGGCAAACTTCATACAATTTCAGCCAGCAAGTTGTTTGCTAATTGATTGCTTTGACTGGTCTCTATTGGCTATTCATAATGCTGATGGTCAGCTAAGCTGCATGGCATTTTTCTGCTTTCTGACTGGATGTTCTATTCTTTTAAAATATGAGAATAAAGAACAATATATTATATTTTGGTAAGAACTTTCTGATTTATGTTGAAATTTGTGAAAATTTGGAAATTCTTGAAGGTCTTCACAAATAGCTGGCACCGTTCTGAACACTTATGGACAATGAATAATATAGACCCATATGTGAAACTGACATGAAGGTGCTGTTTTTCACAAAATAATTGTCACCATTTAAAAAAAAATCTATTCAACAACCCTATAAACATTTCTATGCCTTAATTAAATGACCTTCTTCCCTCCCTAAGCAGGGATATTTGATGTTTACTATGTGCCTTGAAGCATCCATTATGGTGATAAGGAGAACATAGATTTTGTGATAGGGGAATATAATTCTTCTTGAAAGCTTACATCTCCCATGCCAACATTTTTTTTTTTTTAATTTCAAGTTGAGTTTTGTGCAAAGAACCATATTAAATCTTTGTTTTTAATCAAATTAGACCAAATAAACATCTTTGGCAATATCTTCGGATATATTGAAAAATACATCAGTGAAAAGAAGTGTATTTTATGAATAATTGAGCTGAGAATATAACTATAAAATGGTATCTTTCATTTTCTTTAGCTATTGTCCATATCAACAATAGCCACATTTCAAGCAAACATTTCCACAGTCAGTAAACAGAAGAGGAATAGCACTTTTTCATTCTGTCTGTAAGAGATGAACAAGAAGCAATTAGGCTGAAGGAAATCTTAATTTATGAAAATGTTGTTTACAGACTGTTTCATAGGGGCCAAACTTTGAAGAGTGATTGACAGAAACTTTAGTATGTGTGGAGAGACTTGTAAGGTTCCAGGGAATGAATATTTGTCTTTAGAGAATGAAATGTGAGTTGCAGAGCCAAAACCTTAAAGGGTCTGAAGAATTAAAATGAGTCATTCCCCCTCCCCACTTCCCAGTTGTATATCCCTGAGTGATTTGCTGATATTATTTGATTATCTGGAAAGCAGTAGGAAGAAAATGTCTAGCAGTTTAGGATACCTCAGATCTAAGTGCAGCTCATGAACTTAAATAGAAACAAAATGAGGTTCTGTAACAGGTGCTCAAGAGATGAACAAAAGAGATGACCAAGGTCTTGCCTATAAACAAACTTCCCCTGATTTATTAAAACCTTGTGTGGGCACTTTTCTTTTCTGTGTTTGATCACAATATGACTGCACTAGATCATGGAAGAGGGAAACAGTTCCCTGTCAGGTTGCTTTTAAAAATAATAGCTAAATAATGAAATGACAGTGGTCTTGAAGCTGCTCAGGCATTTGGATGTAGCTCCCGTGGTGGTGAAGTGAAAAGCAGAGTGCAGGTGAGATGTTCAAAACTGCATGTTGAATTCAACTTATCACATGGATAGCACCTTCATATTTATGGTATATGGTACTATGAATTTTGTGGAGAAATCTATCATTGAAGCAATATTACATATTCATATGATTATTATTTGATTTTAACCCTAGTGCTAAGGAATCCCAGACATGGACCAGGACCCTTTGTCCTAGGAGCTATGCACACTTAGAAAAAATAGATGGTCTCTACCCTAAAAAATCACACAATGAAAAGTCTGGAAACAGAGAGTTAAGGGTGAAAGTAAACCTTATCTCTGACTGCTTGTGTATGTATCTTCAAATATGGTATTTTTGTCGTTATATTTTTTTCAATGATTACATTGTATATTTTAAAACAACCAAATATAGTGCATAGATTGTATTGAGGATGATAGACTATGGCTTAATACAGAGTGTGAATCAAACCTAATAATAATTTATAAACACTTGGTATCAGGAACAAAGACATTTAAGAAAAAACTGCTTCTCTGTTCTGTTATACCATTTTGGTCCCAGGGTATTAGAGAGACAAGATGTGTGCAACAATCTGGACAATTAGCCTTGTTGCAGAAAAGCCTAAGAGTTTCTTTGCCTCTGAGGCAAAAATGACCATTTAAATGTTGCTAAAGGGTCATTTTTGTTTGAAGCTCCATGAATATGGCAGAATTTTATAGGGGGAATAGTAGCGACAACAGTAGTTAAAAATCAAATGAATAAAATATTTCACTGACAACTTCAAATGAGGTGGAAAAGGTTTCATTTCTTTTGGAAATTTTCATGACATATATTTACCTGTTTTCAGCTAGCACTAGTCTCCTGAAGGCCATAACACTTTCCTCTGATTCCAGTTGTTGGGCTTAGTGTTCGAGTGCTGGGTGGCAGTCATACTAAATGATCTGGTGGTCCGTTCTGACTTCAAACTCTCACACTCTTAAGCACTGACAGTATTCTTCAGGTGATAAAAGATTTCAAGAATGAGTGGAGCCTGCTTTGCAAACCTTATAATCCAAATAGATACCCCACCTGCCTTCCCACACACACATGAAAAGCAAAAATCACTGGGAGACTTACCATTTTGGGCTATACCAGATCCTGATCTTTCTCCCATTAAAATTGAAGTCAAAACTCCCAGTGATTTTTGTGGTTCAAGATAAAGCCTCTAGAATGAGATTTATTTTTCCATTAATGAATGGATGGCAGCCCTTTTAGTGCTGTGCAATATCACTGGTGGGTTTTGTGGAAGACCTGAGTTTTGAGGCAGAAGTAGAGAGGAAAAGGTGCTGGGATGGATAAAGAGGGTATTCTGGGGAGTGGCTAGTATGGAAGAACTGTGAAACTTCTCATTAATTTTTATGACAGAATGGTTGGCTCAGTTTTCCCCTTTACATTTCATTGTTTCCCATTGGGGCAAAGAGATTATACTCTTTCTTTTCTGATGGGAAGATGTGACAGATGTGAGATCTTGAGTGTGGAAAACTTCAAAGACTATTATATTGAGATGTGCTAGATTCTCTGGGCTCATGGAATAGTCATGGATGTTTGTGTCAATAATAGTTATATGTATCTTTGTGTTCCTGGCTCACAGGGTGGGTTTTCGTGGAATCTGGAAGCACTAAAGTCAACTAATGCAAAGTCTCGATGCCGGTTATGCAGCTATCCAGCCTTTGAAGATTTGCCTCCTTGAAGAAAGGTGCATTGACTGGTTTTACCTGTTCCAGAAGGCCTGGGCAATAAGGGCTCCAAATAGTAGACATGTCAGCTTGAAGTGACTCAGGGTTGTCCTTTGCTTCACTCAACTGATGTGGCAATTTAACCAAGAGGGCAAAATGCAGCTGGAAGGATTGGAAACGAACCAAGGTCTGCATGTGGAAGATGGGTGACACCTGGTAAGTTTGTATGCATGTACCCTGTTTATTTTTTTTATTCTATGCTTTCTCTGTAATGCTTTTTTCCTAAAATAAATGAACCGTGCTTTGAGAAACCTGGCTGGTCTCTGGTAAATGTTGACATAGCCTCTGGGAGAGAACAGAATGGCAGATGCTGGGCTACGATCAACATGCTGAAATATGCACAATGAATTACAAGAGGACTGTGACTCTGAAGGGAAATAACATAGGTTCTGGCTCATAGAGAGGACTTGTCTATAGGGCTGAGAACTAAAAGGGTGCTCTTGAGGAGACCGTGGAGAGGGTAGACATACAGTTAACCCTTGTCCTGATAGGTATGAAGAAAAAAGAGTTAGGAAAGTGTATTTATATGGAAAAAGCTTAATAAACACTCTCAAATAGACAAAAAGCAGGGAAACTTTGCCAAAATGGGCAAATTGTTTTTTTATACTGTATGTGTCATGGAAGAATAAACCAGTGAGGTGAACACTACAGTATCTTACTTGAGGGCTGTTCTCTTCCAATAGATATCCATCTAAGAATAACACACATTAGAGTTAACACTTCAAAACAGAACATTTAAATAAGCATCACTTGTCTCAATGTATTATTTTAAACCACTGGCTGAGGCTTGGATTACATCATTCTAAGTGCAAGTTACACATCCAAATTCTGAGAGGCAGATTGATGTTTACTTGTCAAATATTACATCTTTAAGGACCAATTGACCTCTTAGACTTGAAACTGTTCACACTCTTCCACTCTGTGGTGTTTGGGTTTGATGTGTTCTGACAGATGGGATGTAGCCAAGCCTTTGACAGATTTTCAAAAACAAAACCGAAAAATGAAATTAAGCTCTTTTTCAGGGATACTTAAGTGACACATGAATACAATGGACATTGGAGGAGAATTGCCCTGTCTGTACTCACATAAGTCATGATCTGCTCTTGTGGAATGACAGCTATAGCTAGTTTATTCAAAATTAATTATCTAGCTGCTCACAGAAACATATTAGTGCCCCTTTAAACTGGAATATAACAAGGAGGCCTTATGAATGAAAGCATTATAATTTAAATCATAGCCCCAAACTGTGAAGTTGAGTTCTGGATCAGATCAGGATCATTATTATATTTGATTTTTCTAGTTCAGGCCCATGTCTAGCATTCATGTAACAGCCAAGAACATAACACAGATTATAAACAGACCAATTCATTCCAGATGAGTGCCTATGATAATTTTAAACCATATCATATATATATTGTCCATCCTGCATATTTTACAAATAAATACATACATTTAGACATATTTTTACAGAATTTTAAAAATACACAGTGGTGCTATTTTTTCATATCCATCTGCTTCTATAGCCAGGCAGCCTAAAAATATAAGTTAAGAATTTTTTTTTAATACAGCAGTTTAGTCAATCATAGTGTGAAATGTAAAATCTTGTACCCCTCAACTGACTAGAGCTAGAAATAAATTCAGAATCCTATTAGAGAGAAATAATTTCCAACTTTCAAATAGTAGAATGTGACAGGGCCAATTTCTAGCCTTGAAGGTAAGGACCCCAGTTCTGCATCAAGATCTACTAGTGTGCCCAACTGTTCCCTTGCAGAATCCACTGACTTCAATGGGATAACAAGGGTATAAGTGTCTGTGAGAGGAATTCTTCAAACAGGATTAATGACTAAAAGTGAAATTGATTTAGGACTAGTTATTGCCTCCCTGCACAGTGCATTTTTTGGGAAATCATTTAATTTTTGACGGGGGAGTAGTATAAAATTTTGGCAGATTTTGTTCTTTTAAAAATAGAAGCTCTATTTCAGGATTTTGAAATGTCAGAAGTAGTTTTGGAGGCTATAGATCAGTATTCAGACAGCAAGTGAGGCAGACTAAGGCATGTGATACACTGTAAAACCATACGATAACATGCATTTCAGCACCATGTATGTGATTGAATGTAGACTGGGAACTTTTATTCACCCTGTCTCATAATACAAGAACAGAGAGATATTCAATTAAATTGAATGGTGGCAAATTAATAAAAGTATTTTTTCATACAGCTGCACAAATCAGCTCATTGTGGAACTCATTGCCACAGATGTAACCAAGACAAGAGTTTAACAGCATTCAAAAAAGGATTTTACATTTTTACAGATAACAAGTTATCTAGAGTTATAACAGTAGATATTAAAAACAACAACAAGTGTTTTCAGGGCATAAGCCTATTCTAACTATTAGGGTCTAAGAGGAACCTCTCCCTGTTAGAAAGTTATCTCATAGCTTCCTACTGCAGGGTTTCCTGCAACTTCCTCTGAAATATCTGGTGCTGGCAGTCTTTGGAGATAGAATCCTGGTGTGGTCCATTATAGCAATTCCTGTCTGTCAGTCAGTATTTCATTGTAACTGACCAGGAATAAATGCACATTCTTTCTTTCCCTTATTTTATATGGACATTTATCAATTTCTTTTACATAACACTATTGCCCAGTCAATTGTGCCACTGTTCCTCTCACAAAAGGAGATTTGCTGTACAGTTTTACCACAAATAGAGGCCTATAAAGTTGGATTCTTTGTTGATAACAGTCCATTTGTCAACACTTCAGTCCTCAATCTGTATGGGCAGATTCACTCCATTTTTATCATTGTTTTGTCTGAACATGCCTCTGACGACTTTTGTCCTTTGAAATAGCTGTTATTCTCACTAGGCAATAGTGTCTTTTTTATTATTCGTATTGTATTTTACAGTCTTATTTTTGCTTTTTTTACTGCATGTCACATTGACCTTCTGATGACTTGCATGTCCCTTAAAGGTTGGTTTTGTCACAAGATGCAGCAGCAGCAGCAGTGCTATGCAGAGCAGCTGTAGGAACATGTAACATTTCAGTCTTTTCTGAATATCAGAATAGTAATCCTGAAAAAAATCAACCTGGTTAATAATAGTATTATTACTTGATTGGTTATTTTATTCATTTGATTAGGGTTTCATTCAAAAGTGCCACAAGGGTTACCTGAGATCCATACAAATGTATGCAAGGACAGGAAGGGAATTTCCTCACCCCCACCCAACGTTTTATATGATTATTCCCTCCCCTCTTTTCTCTGAGGCATCAGTGATGTCCTTACTGTAGATGGAACACTGGTAAGGTGGGCCAGGGCTTTCAGATGGCACAGAAAATTTTCTCTCTTAAATGTTTCACTGGCTGACTCTTGCACACATGCTCAGGGTTTAACTGATCACCATATATGGGGCTAGGAAGGAATTTTCCTGGAGGACTGATTGGCAGGGGCTTTGAGGGGTTTTTTTTTTTTTTGCCTTCCTCTGCAGCATGGGGCATGGGTGACTTGCTCATATTATCTGGCTATATGTCACTTATTCAGTTCCCTACCATTATTGGAGCCTCAAGCACTGGTATACCTTGTTCCCTCCTATTCTCTGCCTGTGGCACACAATACTTTAGTCACCTGAGGGCTGTATAGTTTGGTCTGATTCTGGGTGTTGGCTTGGTGAGGATGTGGCTTGGGAGTGTTTTTTGCCTGTGCTGTATGGGAGATCAGAATAAATGATCTGATGGTCCCTTCTGGCCTTCAACTCTGACATATATACGGATACAAACCTTTCCCAAAAATATTACAATCTTACATATACATAATCTATATGTTTCTTTACTAGCTTTGAAAAATGTTGGCTTTGAATTAATGAAGTTATGACTATTTGAGAATACTATTTGGAGAATGCACAGTAGAAAAAATAGCAGAGTATACATCTCTAGCTATGTTACGTACACAATAAAGATGTATGTACCACTATTGTCTTATTCACATGTTTTCCCATGATTCAGGGGAACCAGCTAGCCTTCAGGTACTTGATTTGCCTTTTATTTATTTATTTTATTTTTGAAATGTAATCCTTCTTTTAGGAAATGGCAGGGAAATTTAAATACACAAGCTCATGTTAATGCAATGTGAAGCCTGAAAAATCAAACATTCAAACAACAGGAAACTCCAAGTTTTCTGTTACAATACTAACAATAATTTTATGGAGGGTATGGTATGATGGGACAGCTTAATTTGGCAATTAACTGATCTTTGACTACTAGCAGTAAATATGCCCAATGGCCTGTGACAGGATGTTAAATGGGGTGGGTTCTGAGTTACTACAGAGAATTCTTTCTTGGGTGTCTGGTTGGTGAGTCGTGCCCATGTGCTCAGGGCTGATCACCACATTTGGGACTGGGAAAGAATTTTCCCCCAGGGCAGATTAGCAGAGGCCCTGGGGAGGGGAGGGGGTTCATTTTCCTCTGTAGCATGGGGTCACTTGCTGGTGGATTCTCTGTACTCTGAAGTCTTTAAACCATGATTTGAAGCCTTCACTAACTCAGTCATAGGTTAGGGGTCTATTACAGGAGTGTGTGGATGAGGTTCTGTGGCCTGCCTTGTGCAGGAGGCCAGACTAGATGATCATATTGGTCCCTTCTGACCTTAAAGTCTATGAATCTATGAACATGATATATAGAATTTACAAATCCTGTTTTGCTTGCTAACTCTAAAATCTTTAATGATGATATTTTTTATTTAATCTATACCATCAAAAGGGGGAACAGGTTTGGTCTTTCCAGCATGACAGAGTCCCCAGTTAGTAGTCCTCCATGGGACTACTTTTCTACTGCATCAAATGCAAACTGTATGTCTTCTCTTTTAAGGCCTATCTCCACCTTTGGTATCTTCTGAAATGCTGACAAGCTGCCAATATACATTTCTGATCTTCCAGCGATGCCATCCTTTATTGTCCATTACTCATATTTTCCCATAAATGAAATCATTACATGAAATTAAACAATCCGAGTGCTGATTCAGAAAGTGATGTGAGTGCTGTTCTGATGCAGCATAGATTAAAACAGGTACAGTATATTAATAATCAAATAATTTATGAGGCAGTACTTCAGGTGCCTCTAGAAAATGGCATGTAACTCTAAAAATAACTAACAAATAATTACTTACAATTGTGTCTAAGGGATCGAATTCTTGACAAGTATTAAAAAGGCTGAGAGAGATCTAGATAACAACTACACCAATGTAATTGAGACCAGAATCTGCCCAAATGGGAAAATGACAGACGTTAGTCATGTAGAAATGTATAGGTATTTATAAATATATTAGATAAGAACTGGTGGCTTTTAAAAGAAGGTAACAAATAAATACTCTTCAGCAATCGGCAAGTAGTCTACCTTTTCAGATGGTTGGCAGATCCTCTAGAGCAGAAACAAAACCAGTTACTTGAAAATTACTATGTTAACTTGAGAAGTAAATTGTTACTGGGAATCAGCACTTCTAAATATATTTACATGACAATATATAAAAATATTCTACAGAGAAACTAGTCTAAATTCCAGCTTTTACAATCAGAAGTGCACTGGCGGCAGAAGCAGGAACAGCAGAGATTTAGAACCTATATACTGACTCCAAGACATTCTATGTACGTAAGCTGACGCAGACAGATTGTGTTACTTGATCAGAGGCCAGCATGCTGAGAAATGGCATGTGCATCTCTAGCTGAAATGTGCTGCATTCTTCTCTCCATGTCTACCTCTGATTATTACATGGAGTGGGAAGCAGGGTTTTAATCCTACCCAGAAGCCATTTAGGGAAGAGGGCTGCCATGAATGTTCATTGTCCAAATAGCCTAATGTTTCAATAAACATTGGGCCTATCTTTTCTGTATTCTGCCTCTAGGTGCAATGGAGGGTGAGAGTGGGCGCTGGGCACCCTATTCTCCAACCCACTATACTTGTATGTGGCCTGTCACAATTTAACCCTAAAGCTGAATACTCTCTTTTGGGCATTTCTGCTGAATATTGTGGGGTTTGGAGGATTTGTTTTTTAAACAAAAGAATACTGTACTTGTTTATGTAGGCAAATATAGCAATGATGATATATTTCTTTAATAGCTCTGGATGTTATGCAAAGGAAAGGCTGGCATGTTTTCAAAGAGGAATTACTCTGATCAGGTTTGAACTCTTTTACTCCACCTCTTGTCAAATAATATAAAAAATCTGAGATAGTTGCTGAGGAAGACCCAGCCCATTACCCAGCATGAAACAGTAACGTCTTTCTTAATGTAGAGCTTGTATTTTTAGATGTTCAGGCCTGAATACTGAGACAGGTATTTAGCTCCTTATGTCCTTGAACCTAGAAATACACCTGCAGCTTCACATGCTGTCAGGCTCATATGTGCCAGAGGATGGCTTATTTTGAAATCAGATAAACAAAACAAACACCTCTCTGTTCTAGAGGCAATATATATTACTGGCAGACCATTCTGTAACTCAAAATAGAGATTAATCACAGGTTACTCAACCAAAAATGGGGGAGAGAACACGAAGGAGATCTCCACTCACAGTCTTGTCTGACTCATCAGATAACAGGATCATAGAATAGACCCAGAATGGTCAAATCTTTTGATCTCTTCATCCCTTTTGACCAGCCATCCATTTCTTCTGTTCCCTTAGGCCCTTTTTTCATGGTGAGTCTCATGTGACTTGAATTCAAGCCCATTTGAAGTGAATTATTGTCATTGTTATCGCTCCCATAACCACATTGGTTGTTGGGGCACCATCATTGATGAACGATCAGCCAATTGTCTCCACCCCTGATGATTGTGTATCAGTGCTTGAGTCTCCGCAAAATCCATTCCTGTCCACTCTTTTATGTTGTCGTCCATCTCTTTTTCTGCCTGACTCTTCTTCTCTTCCCCTGTATTGTCCCTTGGAGGATGAGCTTGGATAGGACAGATGATCTTGCTACATGGCCATACCACTTCAGCTTTCACTTCTTCACGGTTGTCAGGAGATCTTCATATGTCCAAAGTGAAACTGCTGCATGCACTGGTTGTCTCTATTTTTTGTATGTGTGCGAGACATGGAACGGAAAATACAGACAGTGGAGATGAGATACTTCCATAAAATCTTGGGCATCTCCTACCTTGACCATGTCACTAATGAAGTAGTTTGGAACATCATCGCCCAATGTGCTGGGTCATAAGAAAGTCATATGAAGATTGAAGTGAATCAGCAGCACTGAAAGATAGAAAGAATATAAGCTGTAACAGTCATGTTGTTTAACACAATTAAAATGTCCAAATTATAGGGATATCTGCACAAAATTTTGAGGCTGAACAATAAAGTTTTACTTTCAGGTATACTAAGAAAATAATTTCCAGTTCCACTCAGCTCAGGTTCCATCACTCCTGGAATTCACCTCTGTAAAAGAGCCCCCTTAGGTTTTTCTCCCAGATGGTGGGAGACCCTGGCTATGCACAGTTATTTACACTGGGTGGCTTATACACTGACCTCAGTTTCTTATTTCTTGTGAGGGGGACTCTGCCTTTTGTAGGCCTTCTTAAGTTTCAGTGAATAGCTGGTGTCAGGAGTTGGATATAACAGGGGGATGATTCAAAAGGACTCAGGGATTGGGATGTACCTATTTTTAACCTGCAAGGCGAAGACAGAGCTGGATAGATATATAGAGAAGAGTTCTTGAGTGGCTAACACCCAGCTACTGCAAGAAAGACTCCCTCTCACTGGAGACAGGGGATTACAAGGTGACTCACAGTCCTGGGTACCCAATAACTGTCATATGTACCATCATACTTCTGAGGATAAACAATGCCAACTGAGATCTGGTATGCTTAAAAATAAAGAATACTCAAATACAGTTGGTATGTCTGAATGTTTGAAAGAAAAGCCAAAGAGAGTTTCCTGTTTTCTTCCTTTGTTTTTTGTTTTTTGGCTTTGAGTGCACATTGTAAATTAAATGTTATTGACTGGCCTTACATTGCAAGAATTTCAATAGATTTCATAATTATATTGGAGGTACTTGTTAAAAGTTTGCATTTGTTATAGACATTCCACCTCAGTAGGAGAATAAAATATGCCAGCTACTAAAGCAGGAGACATGTTTGTAAATTAACTGGTGGCCCTCAGTAAAATCAATACCATTGGCTATTTCTATTTTAATGTCACCTTAAAGAATTGAGGTCTCATGTTGTTTAGTATTTTCTAATTATGCCTTGACTGAATTATTTATATATTATTCGATCAGTTTAATGGAGTGAAAAATCCTTAAACTGGTTAAGAGTTTTGGAAGATCCCTTACTCCTTTCCCATTGATTCCAATCAGCTTTGGATCAGGCACTAAAAGAAGATGGTAAGAGAAGGTGAGGCATATTTTAAAGTATTTAATATGAATGTGAAGTCCTGACTGTTATTTTAAATAAATTATATCTGTATGTTCTCCCTCTTTTTCCATGGTTAGATAGTGAGGGCCAGATTTTCCCTGCATTCTGACACTGTAAAGGGCTCTTCATATCAATAGAAATCTGTCACTGTGCTCTATACAAGGAGGAACAGGGGGGGGGGGGGGGGAGTAATAAAGGGCTTTTATTGAAGTGCAAGATAAAGAGTGCAAATGAAAGAACAGAGGGAGGACTTTATCAGCCTTTTCCTGACTGACAGACATTTCTACAGACTCGATACAACTCAGAAAAATTATATCAGAGGCAGGAAACATGCTGGGCTTAATCAGAGTGAATAACAAACCCAGATTTTCCATCAGATTCCTAGTGACCTGAATATTTTTTCTATGCTGGGAAAACAATGTGCAGATAGTTAATGTTGGAGGCAATCTATTTGCACTGCATTAGGCAACACACACAGCTCAAAAACACACAGGTGGTTTCAACTATTTAGGGCAAAACTGCTCTTTATGCTCCCCTGTACAGGCTATCTGCACAGCAGGGAGAGCATCATGCACTAGCTGTTATTCCCCCTCCAAGGCAGATGTACAGGCAGAACGAGAGTAGGCAAAGCCTCTTTTTCACCACCACCATGGTGCCCTAATCCATTAGCCAGCATAGCTGAGCAAGCACAGCAAGGGAAATAATCAGGGTTCAGTAACAGACTAGCACAGATTCCTTCCTTCCTGGAGAAAATGGAGAACCAGGGATGAACTGTCACAATTCAGTGCTGTCCCTTATTTGGGGCTGGTGGTAAATCTATAATGTTAGTAAATATTAACCTTTTTAGTCCTCTTTTATTTTATTTATTTTTTGTGTGTATTAAATTAATGTACACATTAACTATTCCACCAGAATATTTGATATTATCAAAAAGTGTGTTTTTGAATTCTTACGCCCAGAATGTTAATCGGTGAGTGACCTGTCTTCAGGAATTTTTTATGTAATTGAGTGTTTGGCTGTATGTAATTATTCCCACAGACATGGAGATGCTGAGAATATAGACATCTAGGGAAAAGACCCCTCAAACTGTTTACAGAAGTATGGTGTAACTGACACTGGGCTATTGACAAGGGGGGTGATGTCTATGATTTAATTATTTTCTATGACTGATAAGAAGTACTTGTGAGTGCAGATGTTTTCTTTAGTGGATGAAATAAGGATCCATTGAAATGTTTTTAACACTGTAAGAACTGCCAGTTGTCATAGCTGTTACTAATAACGACCCGATTAGCATTCCCTTTAGTTTATCGTTCACGTAACCTAAATATACCATAAAAGAAATTCCATCAGTAATTAGGTAAAATAAAAATGTAAAAAAAATCCACTTAAATACTCATAAGAGAGAATTTTTCCTTCAAAAAAGAAGTGTTTATCTCACACCCTACAACGGGAAGCAGGGTTGGAAAGTTAGATTAGGGCTGAACACTGTCAGCATTCCACCAGATACAAAGGAAGGGACCAAACTGCTTTCTCTATGTGGGATTGGGTCTCATTTCTGTATTCTGTGTAGTGCAGTACTAATCTCTGATTGTTAATCTTTGATTAAATAATTCCATTTGGGCCTCTTATTTGACAATTTCAAATCATTATTAACTTCAAGCATACAACAACAGTATAGCTCCTCACAAATGTATTCAGTTAGGGAGATTGTTAATAAAATATCCTATGTTAATGGGCTATAGGCACAGAATAATTTGCATTTTCTAAGACAAATTAGCCAAGAACAGTCAGTAGCTATTGTGAGATTTTTTGAGATTTAGAATCATTGCTCATTATGTAGTTCTTATTAATTGAGAACCCACCTTTGGGCTTGATCCTGCAAAATCTTACATGTGAGAATAATGTTACTGAGGATATTAATCAATGCAACAACTTACAGGACTAGTGTTTCTCATGTGAATGTTTAGCATTAGATCCTTTCATAGAAAAGGATGAAGTAATGTCAATAAAACTTGATTTTAACGTCACTGAGATTTCTTTATCCCATTATTAATAATTTTACTGGTGAAAGGGGATTTGAAGGACAAAGAAGTTGATCAGAACCCAGGAAATTCACATTTTTAAATTAAGACTGAAAACGATATCCGGGGCTTACTAACCTGAAACCAAATCATAAGGGGAAAAATACCTGACAGAGTTCTGGGAGGTCTTATATTTAATCAAAAATGTTACTTTGTGTGCTGTTGAAACCTGTCTGTGTCTCGTTTTTGTTGATAGAACTGTTAGTCTATCTCTATTGCTCTAAAAAAGTTTCCTGTTAGGTTTTAGAACTAGACTTCTTGTAAGGAAGGGTTTTTTTTAAACATTTTTGTTTTTGTCTTAAGAGTTGTTTGGGGGGGGGGAAGGGAGTATTGAACTAAATTACCCTTTTTACTACTATATCTAAGTGCTCACCTCTCCCAAAACAGTCCTATAAATAACTGCATGGATGGTTTCACAGTCATCTAAATTTATGGAGCAAGTAAGATTGTATTTGATTCCCTCAGTAGTGATAGTTACAAATGAATCTGAGCCCCTAAACTGAAAGCAATATTAGCAGGAAATTTTAACAAGCTGGCCAGATTGTCTAGTGGTATTCATTTTCCTTTGCCTGGGTGGGGAGAGGCTTGTTAAGAGTTCTGATCCCCAGCTCACCCCTCGGCTGGGTGTGTTAGAGAGATATTGGGCTAGGCACGCTGGAAGCTGACCTCTCATTTTGTTCAAGAGCGCCCCCTTAAGCTGACTCTGAAGGAAATGTAACAGGAACTAGTAAGAACCATATTGAATTCTTAACAGTCATTGTCTGAGTCATTGTGGCCTGAAACTTTGAAGGTTAATGTGAAAAAGCTAGATAGAATTGTTTTGAGATCCTGAATACAACTGAAAAGTGAAAAACAACTGTGAATGCAGGGGACCCAGTCTTTAAATAGCATTATTAAAGAACTAAGACCTTTTTTGTAGAGCATCCCAAGCATATTTATCACTTAACAAATACTATTAGAGCTCAAATAGGACAGGCCAGAAAACAAGGATTCTGCTTAAAAATAAAATAACCTCAATTTATTTTTTCTCATTGATTTTTTCCACAAAAACCAGAGGAAGAGAGACCCCAGATTATCCAATAGGCTAGTGGTTAGGGCACTCAAAGGGGATTTTGTAGATACAAGCTCAAGCTCCTGCTGTTAATCAGACAGAGTAAGGATTTGAAGATGGCTTTCCTGTGTGCCAGGTGAGTGATTTACCACCTGGCTATAGAGTCAGACTTTCAAATGCTCCTGTAAATAGTGTTTCACTTTGTAAAAATAAATAAATATTCCTTCAATGTTGTCAAGAGAGACTGACTCTATATCTTGGTGGTTATGGCACTCACTTGAAACATGGGAAACCCAGCTTCAAGTCTCAGCTTGGGCTCTTTGCTATTCTGGGCTGGGTCCTCTCTCTTGCTTTGACCAAAAATTCTATCTTAAACCTGAGAAATCTTCCTGGTGACATTTTTGTTCAAACCTATGTGTTTCCATGTAAAGTTTTGGTTTCGATGAATTGGCATTTTCCATTGAAAAAATGTTTATTGAAAAATTCTGAACGTGCTATAAGCTCAAACCTTAAATCAATGGAAGGTGAGGGTGTGACACTAGGCCCAAAAAAGCCAAGCAACTTTGCAAGTTGCATGGCCCAACTCTGACCTTTCAAGATATATTATAGGAAAATACAATGGTAATGAGGGACATTCCTTATAAGTAGACTAGAGCTTTAATATGCAAGTGTATTGTTGATAGTTATTTGATGTTATTTACGTATCTATGGTTGGAGGTTAGCAATGTAGATAAACTGCTTTCCTGTCTGTCACTGTTCTACTGATTAAGAGTTCAAAAGGAACATATGAACATTTAGATGGAACTTTGAATGTAACAATACTGTTGTTTGTATTTCTCTTTGAAGTTTAAGTAGTAGCAGTAGTAAACACCTGTGAATGGTTGTAAATGGCCAACTACCTTCTGCTAATGAAATTAGTTACTGGTGTGCTCAGGACATAGGAGATGGTACTTAGAGTCCCAAGTAATCATCTATCAATTGTTCAAGGAGATACCTGCTGTCAAGAAAATATTGGTCAGCCTGCATGGATCTGTAAAAGACTCCAGTGGACTGATTCTTTTTATCTCAAATCTGTCCAAGCTTGTCAGGGAAAGTTTGGATCACAACATTGAGATCCCAGCACCAGCCTGGAATCACCCTGCTAATTCTCATAGGAGAATTTGAACAAACTCTGCACATGGACTATTTAGTCTTCATTCTTCTAGATCAGGGGTGGGGAACGCCCGTGGCGGGCCGTATAAGGCCCGTGAAATCATTTGGTCTGGACCTGGCGGCGGGGGAATTCGGTGGCGGTGCAGATTGATGGCGGCGGCGGGGTGCCGGGGGGGGGGGGGTAGTGCCCGCCACCGAAACCCTGCCGAAACCCTGCCGCCGTTTGCCCCTTTTCGGCAGCGGGGGACTTTGGCGGCGGGCACTGTCTCCCGCCCCCCACCGCACCCCGCCGCCGCCGCCGTGGAACCGCGCCGCCGCCAAATTCTCCCCCGCCGCTGAATTCTCCCCCGCCGCCAGGGCCACCATCAGGCCCTTCACATAAAAAAGGTTCCCCACCCCTGCTCTAGATCAATTCATCTACAACTGAAGCTGTGAAGGACTGAGATCCATCCAGGTACTGGATGTACACCAGAGGGACTATACAAGCCTGCAAACTCCACAATTCTACAGGAAACCTGATATATATGGACTTCCCAATCGTTTGTATGTATCTGATTGCTTTAATCATTTAACATTTTTCTTATAGTTTGTTTCTTTCCTTTTATAATAAACCTTTAGTTTTAGTTACTAAAAGATTGGCTGCAGTATGGTATTTTGGGTAAGATCCAAACTTATATTGATCTGGTAACGTGGCTGAACCCTTTGGGGTCAGGAGAACCTTTCTGGTAAAGAGCATGGAGTTTTAAATAACTTATCTTTTTACTGGCCCCAGTGGCTGATTGGGAGCCAGAGACTGAAATGCAGTAAAGGGGGCTGTGTATATTTTTGTGTTAGCTTTGTGTTTGTGTATATTTTTGTGTTCTGATTCCACTGTGGGGAATCAGAAGCATTGTTTGTAGCTGATTGGGAAATCTGACTTCAGTGTCACCATCAGTGCTAGGGGAATCTGCTCTCCTTTTGCAGCCTGCCCTGACCTTGGCATTTTCAGGTGGTCTACCCTAGGCATGGACAGGTCACAGAGGGTACTTACCACTTTGCAGGTTCCAGGTTCTTAATTATTTGAAACTCGTGCTGAAAAAATAATGATTTCCCCAACACCCATTACTAATGCACAGAGAAGCCATATAACTTGGCAGCATTCTGTATAACTGTTTAATATGTTTAATATATGCAGAAAATATAGAGTTTCTCATTTTGTTCTCACTTTCAACTGTGTAAATCTAGTGAGATTAGAAGAAGGTCCAAAGAGAGAATTTGAGTTCTATTGTAAGTACTATCGCTTAAAATAAAGTTGTAAACACTTCTTTTACTTTACATTTGCCTCACATACTGGACAAAACTTCAAAACTTTAGAGTGGAACAATGTTCATTCATTCTTTAAAATAATTAACATGTTTTCATGATCAGTGCTTTTTATTATGTTTACTGAATTATTTCTATTTTTAATTTAAAAGCGTGCTTATTATGCCAACTCTTGCCAATATTTATAGGACAGTATGCATGATCACTTTCTTCTAATGTTTTTTCCATTTGAGTTTCTCTAGGAATATTCCAAAGATAGGTATAAATGTATAAGCTTGTAGTTCTCCTCTGGAAATCACACATTGTTCTTGAACAATTTAATAGGGATTATAGCACCTACTGTATAAATCCCTGTTATGCACGACTGCTTGTGTTCCATTTTTCTGTATAATTCCAATATAGTGTTAGATTTCCAGAATATTTTCACAGCATCAAGTGTTAATAAATGTTCAGAGTGGTAAGTGAGAGCATCAGGGCAGAGAGGGTGTAAAAACAAAAAACCCAAGTGCACTGTAAATTTATTGAACTCCTTGACAGAAGACATTGTGAAGGCCAAGCCTATAGCAGGGTTCAAAAAGAACTAGATAAATTCATGGAGGATAGGTCCATCAATGGCTATTAGCCAGGATAGGCAGGAATTGCTGTTTGCCAGAAGCTGGGAATGGATGATGTGATGCATCATTTGATGAATACCTGTTCAGTTCATTCCTTCTGAAGCACCTGGAATTGACCACTGTTAGAAGACAGGATATTGGGCTAGCTGGACCATGGGTCTGACCCAGTACAGCTGTTATTGTGTTCTTATTAGTGGAAAAAAAAATTAAAGAGTTTTCATTTGGGCATGTTATAATTAGTATTTTATATGAAACACTGAGCCATAACTACATGATGCTTTTAAATCTTTAGTTACAGGTTAGATGCTAATAGATGTATAATCAGACATTTAGGAAAAATGTGGGTTTATCATTATTTTTAAGACAACCTGATTGCATTTTGAGCAGATGACTTACAAAAGTCAAATCTTTAAACCTCTGTTTCTTCATTGATATTCAGATGGAACTAATCCATATAGTTACACCAAGACACTGACAGAATTATGAATGCCATATAATTGCTGTCAAGTGGGATAATTATTTCAAGGAAGACAGTTCTCTTGCAGTATTGATTCCCATCAAATTCGTCAGTAGATGTTAAACTTTAATTAAAGGGTGATCTTTATCAGTCACTCTGTTTCCCAGATTTAAATTAGAGACTGTATTATCATCTTCAATTAAGTTTACCATATTCACTGTCAGGAACATCTTTGGAAGAAATAAAACTCACTCCTTTAATATTCTCTTTCTGGGAGTCCTGAGGTGGTGAAGGTACCACTGAGACATCTTATCAATGTCAGCATGAGTAGGGTAAAGCCTTTGGGATCATTGGTTCCTTAAGCATTTTCAAGAATTTGCTTATGAAAAGGTTCCAGATGTTTACCTCCCATTCCATCCTCCCCCGCCCAACAATTCTGACTTCAACTGCCAAACAAGTAAAACCTTGAATGTCATGTTTAATGCTCTTGAACCATCACACACCAGCACTGGCAAAATATTAGGAGTAACTCGACGTAAGTTTGGAACTAGATAGGGGCTTGGGCCCAGATCTCAAAATTCCTGAGTTCTGTGCCTTTTAGACATCAGGAGCCTAAATACATTTGAGAATCGCAGCCTGGGAGACTTAGAGATGAAAGTTAGTGTAAGATGTCATGTTTTTACAATACTTTTATAGAATGTATTTGACCTCCTAAGTCATTCAAGTTCCTTATCTTTCATTTATCATTTAATAACTTGTGATACCTCTTCTTAATAGATATTGGGAGGCGTCACAGTATTTACATTTTACCAAATGCCAAATAAGATTGCATAAGTCCTTTAATACCTGTGCAATGCAGTATATCAATAGAGAAAGTTAATTCAAATCTACTTCACCCGCTAGAACAAACAAACACACAATCATGATCAAACTAACATAAATTTCAACTTCCTACAGCAAAGGGATATGCACATCAGATTAGATAAAATAAGAATTGACCTGAACCTTCAAGAACACTAGGAAGTGAACTAAAAATAAAACATTTTTATTTTAAAAAGCTAATATTCCTTTAGCTTCTTTCAGGACCAGAAGCAAAAATACCAGAATATCACAAACTCTTCTAGCTGTGTAATAGGCAGGACAGAAAACTGGGAAGTCATTGTAAATCATGAGATACTGTTCTTGCAAGATTTACAGATGGACCTTTTAAACAATGTGGTTCTTTCAGCTTTTCTTAAGCTGCAGAGAAGAAAATGTGGTGTTTGAACTGAGCCGACTTTTCATTCCTTTGGAAGTTTGCTCTTCACTGTTATAAGGGTAGGCAGGCAAAATTACATTTTGGTTTATAGTATTGTCTGTTGGTGCTCTGAGGTATGGTGATTACATCTCTGTATGAACCTGACATGTTGATTCACTGCTATTACCTCCTGTAGGACCTTGGAGTGTTCAGCACCTGTTATGGTCAGGCACTATTACACTAGGCCTAATGATGCTGCTAGTGGAGGTATGGACCCAATCTGAGCTCGTTGTTGAAGCAATTGGGGAGTTTGCATAAGGATTAAAGTTTAGTGCAGTGCAGAGGGCTGTTGTAAGGCTCTCTGCACCTCTTGAACCCTGAATAGGGGCAGGATGGGATTCCGTTGTCTGTGTGTGCAGCCATGCAGAGTAGCCACTGTATTTCCTGTATCCCAGTGCAAAAGCCTTGGTACCGACCTAACATGGAAAAACTTCCTGGAGTCAGGCTACGAATGGCTCTTGGACAGGCTAGGTCAGGGGCCAATTGTTTGTGTCTACATGGTGTAACCAGGGCAGAGGGACTGCAGCCACTATTCAAGCCCACAGGGTGGAGCAGCAGCTTTTTGGGAGGGGAAAAGGGGTTGCATGACAGCCTGGATGGGGGGTGGACTTCACTTTCCCAAACACTCTGCACTCAACTAGTATAGAGCCCAATTATTCTGCCTTTGTGTGGGTGGAGAGAACACATGGAGTGGCTGATGGACTGGGTTAACCAACTTTCATCCAAATCCCAGTGAAGTCAGTGGAAAGACTCCCATTGACTGCGATGAAAACTGAATTAAACCCACTGATATCACTGGAATTTGTATCCCACTGTAAAGGTAGAACTGGCCTTATTCATTTATTGTAACCACTTATTACAACATACAGTTCCGTACAGTGATTACAATATTATAAGAACCACAAGTGGAATTCTTATAACATGCAAATTTTAACGGGTGTGCATTTGTAATTCTTATAAACTGTGCATACTAAAAAGACAAATCCTGTAGCTACAGCAAGACATGAAATAATTCATGCAATACTGTTGTTTCTTTTCAAGCTCCTCTGTGACTAGTACGGGTAATCAAAAGTGTGTTTGCTGCAGTGAGTTGTGGTTTCATGTGAAAATGGGCAGGGGTGACAGGTGTTTTGGATGACAGGGAGTTTGGGAAACTGGGGTTCTCTCATATGTGATCCTCATCATCACAATTTCTGAGTGCATGGATTTGAGTGTATTGTAAAAAAACTAAAACAAAACCAATACTAGAGCCCCTCCACATGAAACCGTAAAAAATTAGCATATGTTAATAATTTTTTTATTTCTACAGAAGATGGCAAAATAATGCAGATTTCTTCTGGGGATAACTTGAAATTAAACATAATATATAACGTCTTACAACATTATTTTTATGCTCCATGCTATTATTTTTCCTCTTCCCCTTGACTTAAGTTGTACATTGAACTCCCATGTACCAGCGGGATTTGCTCTATGGTTTTTAGCCTCAGAGCTTTGGTTTGTGGAACCAACACTTTTGGAAAATAGAGTAAAATCTAATTATGAGGTAAATTATACAATTAAATAAAGAGCAGCAGATAAGCATCACAAACATTTTACATGAAAATCCATAACCAGTGCTGCTTTCCTGCTTATGTTTTTTTAAAAGTAAATTGCAACAAATGTGTTATCTATTGAGGGGCTTCCACAGCAGCAACTCATTTACTGCAGTTGAGGCTGTATTTGCATTTCAGTGAATCCCTTCTTTTTTATGCATTTAAAAATACAGTCCGCATTATGATGAAGTGGTAGAACAAATTTATCCATTTAGAAATACCATCTGAAATCCAGATAGTATGCATTTCTAATCAGCATGTATAATTAATTTTATTTATAATGCAATTACCACTTTCTGAATTTGAATGTATTTCAATATGTCAAGAAACAATGGATTCCATGGTAAACCAAAGCCTAATAATGTAACCCTGATAAAAGTAAGTGTATGTTGGAAATACAGTATTTTAAATATTGCTGCAAAATTCGAATAACATAAAGTCATGGGCCGCTCCAGAATCTCCAAACCCACAACTGCCTCTGGCTCTATATCTTGTGATACCAGACACACAAACCAGAGCTTTTCATTTCATGTGTGATTTGTCAGCTCTTACCTAAGATATAACATATCTGTGTACAAATTCCGTGTTTGAATATGTTTCTTCTTGGAAGTTTTAAAGATTGACACTGCCAGAGGATGGGAGGGAGCTATGAAGTTCGGAAGAAGAGGTCTAATTTTTGCCTGATCCATATTTGTCATTCTTTTTCCCCACCCACTATGTAATTTAATTCCAGTCTTTGTTTCATGGTGCTCTGCCAGCAGCAACCCCTCATTCATGTTTCATTTCTGTGTCCACCTATTTAGCGACATTACATTAATGCCAGCGTCTTGCCTCAATTTCAGTCACAACAGCTGTTACATATGAGCAATTACAGACATCTATGCAACAGCTTCCTAGCTGTCGATTGCCATTTTGCCTTCCACTGCTACAATTAGAATAATAGTTTACACTTGTACAGTCCCTCTCATAGATTGATCTCAAACACTTAACTACCTCACAAAACCTCTGCCATGGCAGGTAAAAATAATATTATACCCATCGTAGAGACCAGGTAAATGGAGACAGAGAGAGTTTGAGTAGCATGCTACAGGTTAGATGGAAAGCCAGTGGCAGTGCTAGATACAATTCTGAGGATTCTCTTGATTGCAAGCCCTTCCTACTCTAACCACTAGATTTATTCTTTCCTGGCTATGTGCTCTACTTCTCCACTTATGCAGACAGGTATTTTTACCTTCACTATCACTGTTTCCATCCTGTGTTACATTTTCCCGGGTTCCTTCATATGAATCTTCAGAAAACTTTGAATCACTGTTGGTCTCTAGGCCAAGCACTATGCAAGGTGGACTGCATGGGCTGGGCCCATTGAGTTCAATGGGACCCCCCCCTGTGATGAAGTGGAGATATTCTGGGTGTTTTCTCTGAGTGGTGTGTGTGTGTGCCTCAGTTTCCCCAAATGTTAGTCATGTATTTCAGTGATGGAACCCGGGTATGTGATCATTGCAAAGGCCCCTAGAGGGTGGATGGGCCTTCCCCAGCTACACATACGCATACCTGGCCAGGGCCCCCTGCCCTTCCTCAACCAGCTGCAACAGGTTGTCGCAGGTAGAGACCAAGAGGAGTGCCACCTTGCTTGGGAAGGAGACAAAGGACTGGGGAGCGGGAATGGGACGTGTCTGGGGGTGGCTGTCCGGAAGAGTCCAGTTCCCCGTGAGGGACCAGGGGTATAGGGCCCAAGAGCAGGGGCACTCCAGTTGGTCGCTGCTGTGACTTCTAAATAGGGTGCTAACAAAGTCTTTCGATGCTGTGATCTTGGGAACTAATAAACCCTTCTGACTTCCACGCTGGCTATGAATCATTTCTGACTGCAAGGTGTGGTGCATGGCCCCTTTGGGGGCATGAAAGAGCTCCCCAGCATCCCATCCAGAGGGACCTACAGAGGAATTCAGGTGGAACAGGGGTGCTGAACCCTATAAGGCCAGATTGTGGAGACGACTGCACTGGTGTGAGGAGACCCAAGGGGGCAGACGCCAAAGCACTAGAGTCCGGACTGGATGCATTCTAAGTGGTTCCAGAGCACAGTTCCTGGGGGACTCCATTACACCCCCATGGGCACAGGGCTCTGTGCATGTGGAAGAGCTCACAGGATTGTCATGGCACTTAAGATGTATGTGCAGGTACAAAACAGATGAGGCCAGAAGCCAAAACCAGTGGCGTTAAAATTGTTTTAAATTAGAGGAGATACCTGGGCAGAGGAAAGCCGCCTTGCTGTAGAAGATTGTGGATAAGGAACAGAAAAAGCAATTTGTTCCTTTACCTACACACCCATGCCAGTTGCAGGTAGGATTTGGGGATCATGGAGAATTTGGCTTTGTCTACACTAGAAAGGTGTAACGTTTTACCTATACACAATGCTGGTGATAGCTCATCGGGGGTCCGAAGCACGAATATTTTTGCCCCCTTCCCCTACCCACAACATATATTAATAATTAATAGAGAGCCCCATTGTGCTGCTCAGGGCCCTAAGCAATTGCTTAGGCTGCTAAGCCTAGAGCAGCTCTGCCTATACTGATACAGTTAAAGTGGTTCAGCCCTCAAGGATGGCAGCAGTTATATTGGTGTAGAAGTGTTTTATACCGTTCCCATACAGGAAGGGGAATAAGGTATACCTGTATACGTCACCTTTGCACTAATATAGCTGTGTGCACCGGTAGGGCTTTTACAGATATGACTATTTTGGTTTAAAAAAAAAATCACACCCCTAAGCAGAATTGTTATATTGGTAACATTTCAAGGCTTTAGTTGAAGGTTGGTGGAGAGAGAGCGCGGGAACTTAAGCGTTTTCCCTCTAAATATTCAAATTAATCTAAGGGTTTATCTACGTGGCAATTTAGTGTGCAGGAAGATGGGGTGTGAATCTACAGCACACCAGCATATCATGCACTAAGTGGCCGTGTGGACCCTGCTACTGCACACTGACAGTTCTGTAGTGCCCTTTGATTGATCTATTTTTAGTATGCAGCAGCAGGGGCCACATGGCCACTTATTGTACAGCAAGCTAGAAAGCTAAAGGTTTACATCCCAACTTGCTGCATACTAAGGGTATGTCTATAGGTACAGCCCTGCAGTGCATCTGGTGAAGATGCTCTATGCCAACGGGAGAGAGCTCTCATCATCATAAAAAAGCCACCTCTGCGAGCAGCATAAGCTATGTCAGTGGGAGAAGTTCTCCCGCCGACATAGCTCTGTGCACACAAACTCTTATGTCGGTATAACTCATGACGCGCATGGGGGTGGAATATTCACACCACTGAGCAACGTAAATTTTGCAGACGTAGGTGGTAATATAGACCTAGCCCAAATCACTGTAATGAGATGCTCTAATATTTAAAGGGTCTGATTCTCCACTGTTTTATACCTTGTGTAGTCAATGACATTACCACAAAGCAAATGATAAGAGGGTGTTAGATTCAACTATCAGAATAGAAGCATTTGCAATGCTGGTGAACAAAGACCTGGTCTACATTTGAAAAATTAAGTCAACATTATTTTGTCACTTGTGATGAAAAATCTATACCCCTGGGTGATGTAGCTATGGTGACCTAACCCTCAGTGTAAACACAGGTAGAAAGAAAGCTTGCTTTGACTGAGCTACTGTCACTCAGGACGAGGTGTTCCTACAGCAATGGAAAAACCCCTTCTGTCACTGTAGGTTGTGTCTACACTACAGGGTTATATCGGTATAACGCCTGTACTGTAAACAAACCCAAAGTGCAGTATAATGAACCATCAATCCCATTGATTCAGAGTTGGCGTAATTAACATTATATTCTGATTTTGCAGCGTTTTACACTTATTTTTCACTACATGTAAATAACTACATAAGGTGCAAAATATTAGAGTCTAATTTTGAGTCTTTTCATATACACATAAAGGTCATTATTTACACCAATACAGACTCTATTTAAAACCCATTTTCCCTTAATATTTACCTTTCCCTGTTTTAATTTATTCTATTAAGTTAGCAATGTAGTCATATCATTCCATATAATATATCAAAATCTATATTTTGCATGGCATTTCCTCTACCACTGGGATGATCAGGAATAGGGAAAGTAGTATATACCACTAAGTGACCTGATGCAGCAAATCTGTTATAGGATTATTCAGTTGAGAACTGAATCTATTTAAAGCTCCATCCTTACTGAACTGGAAGTAAGGCATTCACCGAAAATTCTGAATCATTGGGACATTTTATTTTGTTTTTTAAGTTTCAGAGGTGAATTGCTTGGGGGAGTTTTAGCAGATCTTGCTGATGATTCAAAAAGAAAGCTGTTATTTATACATCATTTCAAAATGATTATCAGTTGACTCACTGAGTTTACAATGGAATATCCATATTTTCATATGGTAATTTAATTTAATAATTTAAGATAATATCCAAAATTTCAGATACATAGACAATTAATCACACTGGTGTTCCCCATTTGTTCTTTTTAATTATTTTTTTTTCATATTGTTGTCCTCCTGTCCCACCTCTCCCCTGCCGGCCCACCCCAGGAGAAATATCTGAAGACCCTTCTTCGCTTGCAAAAACAAAATTTAAATATTATTTCAACGTCATGGAAACACATACCATGATACTGACTAAAAAGTGTAAACTTCCCCAGGGGTGTTTCCTGGCTAGTATCAGATTAAATGCTACAAACGGGTGGCTCCATAATTAAGTAAATAAAGCACTGGCCAAAGATTAAGGAAAACAGGATTTTACTCCAACCTGACCCATGACCTTAGGCAAGTCACATATCAGTGCTAGGACATTTTCTTGCTATGTATCTGTACAGTGCTTAGCGTGATCACTCTTATTTTCGCTATCCGACTGGGGATTGAACTAGAGGCCTCCAGAGCTAATACAATGTTTTGCTACAGCCTGCACTAATGAGCTTTAGCTAGGGTGCAAATGGACTTATATCATCTACAAATCAGGTACAGAGGGAGAACAGTAAGACACACTCACCCGTGGGCTGCAGCTAGCACCAAGAAGCCCCAATAGGAGTTGGGGCCTCTGAAGACTGCTGTAGGATAGCTAATAAATGAGAAATTCAGGTCTGGTACAGGACTCCAGATGTGTGTTTTCTAATAAAAATTTGTCCAAATGTAATTTTCCCTACAGTAAGGTAAGGGGGTAAAGGGTCTTAGAAAGAATATGTCTGCAATGTTCTGCCTCTAACTGTGTAGTAGAAAAAGAAGAGCAGGATGGGGAATGAGAGGTAGCTTGATCCTACATTGTTAATTACCTGTGTCAGCATCAAATTGTTCTGTTTCCAGATCCGTGTCTGCTGTAATTCGTTCCACAAACTGCACAGTACCCCCAGGGTGAAGAACACAGCCAAAGCTCAAAGTGGGAAGAAGTTTTTTTTAACATCAGTGAAGGCTCTATGTCTTTTCCACAACAGCAGTAAATAATCAAGGCAGAATATCACAGAAGTAACTTTTTTATATGTTGTTTCTTATTTCACCATCTCACCTTGCAGTTGGCACAGTCCAATTTCTATCATACACTGAAAGGCAGACAAGTAAAACTGTAAATGATTTCTGTGCTTCAGTTTCCTTGATTTGAAGAAAAATTGTAACATCCAACTGAAATGGAGATGTCTGCAAACCACTTTCATAGGAAATTCCTCCTCCCTACCACCCCAGCTGTACCCTGCAAGAGGTTCCATGCTACACTTCAAATATTCCTTTTGATATGTTATTTTTTTTGAGAATTTAAGTTTCCTGACCCCAGCCAGCCACTGCTAGAATCACCCGCTAAAACTTCCAATCAGACGCCTTTTCATTTTTTGGTTTTAAATTGTAAGCCCAACTTCTTTAAAACTTACAGCCTATAGCACAGGAACATAGGATAGGACTGGAAGGGACCTCCTGCATCACTGAGTTCGGTTCTCTGCTATCACAGGCAACCCCATCATTAACCTTGTTCATAAATTTATCAAAATGCATCTTAAAACCAGTTAGTTTTCCTGCTCCCACTCCTCCGATTAGGAAGCTTTTCCAGAATTCCACTCCTCTGATGGTTAGCAACCTTTTAATTTTCATCATACATTTTTTCATGGCCATTGGTTCTTGTGCAGGTATTGTTCTTTACTTTAAATCGCTCTTCTCCCTCCTGAGGGGTTTACAGAGATCAGTCATATGCCCTCTCATCCTCTTAATTTTCCTCTCAGTTACACCAGTACGAGTGAGAAGAGACTCAGCCCCACTGTTTCCTCTAAGGAGTGACTAGATAGTAATATTATCATGAACTTTTATTCCCTTCAGGGTCAAGTCTGTGTTGAGAGGTAGAGTTGCAAAAGTAATAGCTGATATTGTCCCTTGTCTTGTCTGTGGAGAAAAATGAAAAGTGTGTTTGTTTCCAAACATCCTGCATGTTCTTTGATTTTTGCAATCTAAAAGTTAATCAGAAACAATTTTTTTCCCAAGAGATTAAGTTTTCAGGAAGGGGACAAATGCATCTTGTGTGTAGATTTTTTTTTTAAAGTAACCAGTCACAAAAGTCTTACATCCAAATAAATGAGTGCAGCATGGTCCTCAAGCTCAGAGGCTCAGACAGGAAAGGTAAAATTGCTGTACATGTTTTATGGAGCAAATCCTGATGCTGCTTCCTAGTTAGTGCCATGTCAAAAGAGAGGTAAGAAAAAATGGAGGTGTGCGATGTGGTGTGCAAACCCCACATTAGGCAGGAAAGGGTTAATGAGCCCTGCCCTACTTCACCTGCAAGAGGTTTCAAGCGTTGAGGGAGGGGTTGAAAAGGGAAAAAGCCCAGCTTAGTAGGTGGCTGGCTGGGAGGAAGAGAGGACCTCTCATTCTTGCCCCTTGAAAGAAGTACTGCCTGGGGCCAGGGCCTGTCCTAGGACTGCCTGGGAAAAAGCAGGGCTGGAAGATAACCAGAGGCTGCTACATTCCAGTGTGTCCATAGAGGCCGGTAGTCTCAGCACAGGACTCTTACATGTACTTTGTTCCCTGGGACGATGGTGTTTTTCTTGTAGGGGTCTGTGGAGGAATGAGCCTGGGAAGGGGCTGGTGAAAAGGCTTCGAGGCAGGGCATGGTTTGAAATGATCCAGGAAGGAAGTGGTGGGTCTGTGTAGGAAGATCTTAGTTCATTACAGGGTTTATGGGCTGTAACTCTGGGTTGAGGAAGAGCCTGGGTTTCTCTGAAGGTGGAAGGTGAAGATGGTGTGGATGCCCTGGAGATAAAAGGACTTTTAAGGTTGCAGTTGGGCTGATGACCAAGCGTGAAGCTGCTGGTCTATAGATAATTTACCCAGGAAGGAGTGAGGCCATATGTGAATTGACTGGAGCACTGAGTCATGAGAAATAGACCACCGCAGGACTGGAGCAGCTGTCAGCAGGGGAAAGGCACCTGAGTGGAGGTTCTATTACTTCATACCACAAGAGGGAGGGTCAGCTAGGGAGTCCCTTTATCACAAGAAGGCAGCCTCTCTAAGTCCCTCAAGCAAGTGGCAAAGAGGGCAGGTCCATTTACAATGTGTTTATGAAGAACAGTTTTCTTTTTAATCAACATTAATATTTTCTTGAGCTGAAAGCAGATAAGTGATATGTAGTTCTCCGTCCAGGCCTGCTCAGAGGTTCTTATCCCTGGCAGATGCCTGTAGCAAAGATAGTGGGTTATTCACTCCTAAGGCTTGCAGTTAGAGGGAGGACATATTTCCATAAGAGTCTGTTGACACTGGGACCTTGAAAGTGATACACTGTTCTTTCAATGCTGTCATTGTGCTGTCCTTTTAGTGCTGTCATTATAATACTGAGTAGAGGAAAGATTGTTCCCTGGGGCGCCCTCTGTTACATTTTTCTTAGAATATTGCTGAAACACACAAGTTTATTAATCTAATGTAACTGTATTCAAGGACAATTATAACTGGAAATTCAATGGGGAAAAAGTCTTGAGGATCAGCCAGAGCCATTTGTTTTTCTTTTCCAGTGCTGTTGTAGATATTTATTTAATCTTTCCTTTATTAATACATGATCCTGCATGGCGAAGCTGCTACATTTTTACTCAGTTGATTCAGTTATATTTACAGTGAGGTTTAGGGAAAGCCTTCAGTTCTCACGAAAACCATTAAAGTTACTGATAGATCATATATCTCATCTGTCACAGAAACTTGCATATTTGACACTCTCTAATTATCCTCTGGCTCATGAGATTTTTAGCAGGTGTTGAATTGTGCTGGCTCACAGCAGTTTGGCAAACTGGTACTTTTTATATGGTGGTTTTCATCCTTTTTGGTCTGCAGAATCCATGCTTTCATTTAATATCAATATTAATTATTAATAACATACATCTTCACCGTAAATAAAAGTAAGGTTTTACATTGGGACAGCTATGTTGAAGTAAATTTGTACTGGAGATAAGGCACAGGTAGTTTTCACCTTGATGTAGTTATTCAAAGTAAACCTGAAGTGGGGGTTTTAGGGCTAACCTCAGCTAGCCACATTAAGGATTTCATATCGAGAGATATCTTGTGTTAGCTATCTTGAGGTAAAAATACTTTTTTTTTTTTTTTATTAGTTAGCCTAAATTTCTAGCCCTTTACTGTTGCGAAGACCACCTATAAAATGTAAATATAGTGAAAACTGATGCTGCAATATCTGCTGTAGTCTGGAGGTAACAACAATGAAACAATAGCTGAGAGAGAAATAAGCTACCTTCAATTATTTTAGTGAAATGTTAACTCTGAATTAGCGCTAGCCAAATAATGGATTTTTTCCCAGGTCACTGGCAATTCAGAAAAATTATATTTTTTAAAAAAAATTGTGGCAAAGTGAAAACCATTTTGTTGTTGAAATTTTTAGTGACTCAAAGTTAAAAAAAAATCATTTTGGGTCAAAGAAAACATTTGGTTCAAACTGAAACAAAAAAAAATTGTTTCAAGCATTTAATATTTTTTTAATTACAAAAAAATAAAATTAAGAGGCAGTTCAAAATAAAATGTCAGCTAGAATAGAAAAATCAAAATATTTCATTTAGACAATGTCAGAATTTTTTTTTTTTTTTTAAGTTTTGGGGTTTTTTTTTTAAATGAAATGTTTGGTCAGATCCATATGAATTCTTTAAATGTTTTGGGATCACCTAATCTGCATTTTTCACTGAAAAAAGTTTCAGCCACAAAATTTTGTCCAACTTTACTCTGAACATTAATTACGATAACTTAAATGTCAGCATTGTAAATAAACTCACTGCTGATCAAAGCGCAGAAGAAAGAAGACACACAATCGTATTAAGAAGATCTGCACGACCCACTGCAAGTGATGCATCGTCTGTGGGTGGAGAGCGTGGTCTGTGGTTCGACCTTGGCAAAGTACCATAACTTCTTTTTTTTCCTATCAGACAGGCTTTTTGTAAAGATATATTCTTAGTCTCTTGTTAATATACCAATATCTCATGTTAATATTCTAATATTAATATCTCCTAGCTCAGAATGCTGGCTGGATGCACTGACATTTGAAGTAGCAGTTCTAACGCCCCTAATATATCTCTTAATAAATGTGAAGAAACTAGGGCACAATTATGACCGGTATTGATGGCATCTCATTCAGTTAAATTAGATCTTTGTTCATTTTAAGTTCCCATAAAATAACCTTTGGCTTTGCTTCTATTTCTTAGATCCCGTCTGTGTTTAAGGAAAATCACATCCATTTAACAACTTGATGTAGTTATACCAATTCAAACTCCTAATGTAGGTATGCTGCACTCACATAAAGCAGGACTTAGACTATCTGCATTATGAAATTCTCACTGATACAAATTACTTCACTTTGTCACCCAGTAAAGTGGCAATGGTGTGAGTTCAATACAGAAATTATTACTGAATGGATCCTTAATGAATGTCTGAAAACAAAGAAGTAACAACCAAATAGATACATTTCCAAAGTCATCTTGTACAGGTAAATTTCTTCTGAACAATAAGTCTGCAATAATTCAGGTTTCCCAGTCTGCTCGATCCTTCACTGAAGTGAACAGGAGTTTTGCATTTAAGTTCACATGACAGTGGATGACTTTCTTTCTGGGATGAGAAATTATTTTTTTTTGTCTTTCCACTGACTGATTTCATATATCATACAATACCACGTAGTGTGATGTTGCCATCATTGATTGGTCCAAATTTTAAAACATAAACTGGACTGTATAGTAGTCCTACTTCAAGAGAACTCCTGTTAATATCACAGTAAATTCTACATGTGCTTTAAATGTCTCTTAAAATTGTATTTTGGTCCAAGAGTGAAGAAAAATCAAGTCACTGACTATCAAAAATTAAAAACCCTGTAGATCTGTCTGCTTGCGTCCCTGGCATCCAGCCCTAGTTCCTAAAATAACAAAAAAGGAAAAATAAATCCCTCTTTCAGAAGAGTGTATGTCTGTAACAATCTAGTCCCCTCCTAATAACTTTGTAGGCACAGCCCTTGGCATCATTCCAGGTCTCCTCTTCATCCCCAGTCCTGTGGAAGTTCCAGGCTAGCTATGCAGATGAAACCTAACAGGCAAAGAGCAATAAATTTATGAGTTTGGAAGAGAGATTCACCAGGATCTTTTAAGAATAATCTAACCATTAGCAAACAGCTTACTACAACTCTAGTTTGTGAATTTTCCCTTTCTCCAACAGAGTACAAATGCCTACAGAAAGCAGGGAGTACTGTGTTAAAGCAGTATTTTCTTAACCACGATCTCAGTATAAGTTTAGACAGCCACCATCTAACAAAAGGAAAAAGCCACTGCTGTTGACAGCTGCACTAGTTATGAAATCTGGAAACCCATGCTGTGGAATCTGAAACAGCTGTGACTTTGTTGGGATAGAAGCCCACTAGCAAGTGTACGTGAGATGGAAGAACAACCATCATTCATTTGATAAAAAAGGAGATAATTCCATATGTGCACCTGACTCTATAGGATATTAGATGAAGAGAGGATGGGACAGGGTTTGCAAAAGCAGTGAGTCAGTTAGTGCGTTGGATCCTCATTTAGTGTAAAGCATGTAGCCCCATTGACTTCAGTGAAGTGCTGCATGAGGGTCTGATCCAGTGTCCTTGAATAAATAGGTTAAATTGCATCAGAGCCTTTAGATTTACAGTGTAGCTGACCCTTTTTATTTTTTTCCTAAATAAAAATCTCAGATCGTGAGAAAAGTTCATTTAAAGACAGGCATCTGTAATTATTGAAATGCTAAAGTTTTGCTGTGGTGTTTTCCTGGAACCCTGTTTTGTTGACTGTTTTTTCAGTCTGTTGCTGTCCTAACTGGTTTATGGTTAATACATGTTTTGATTGCCACCTACCTGCACATCTTGCTGCTTTTTGTGTGTATTTTTGTTGCTCGCTGTTCTGGGGTGCATCAAAGCATAACACTATCCCAGCCCTATCCAAAAAACTGTTTTAATAACTCTATTTTGTTTGCTATCTGCAAATAAACACAGAAAGGGTAAGTAGCAATTTTAAGTAGTGAGGGAAACTTTTAAAACTCCCCTCATGAGTTTGTCTTGCATTTCTTTTAAGGAACTATTTTTTTTAAAAAACAAAGAAAATAAAAAAGCCAAGTCTACACTACAAAGTTTTGCTGACATAGCTATGTCCATCTGGGGGTGTGACATAGCTATACCAACAAAAACTTCAGTGCACCTATGTTGGCAGAAGAATACTTCTCTCACTCTAAGCTATGTCTAAACTAGAGGGCTCTACTGGTAGAATTTGTATTCCATAGAATTTGTATTATGGACAAATTATGGCTAAATCTGTGTATCTGGGACCTGAATAACTCTCTCATCTCTTTATCCATCTAAGTACTAAAAGGAGCATCTTTCCAGACACACCAACAGAACTAAACAAACATGTTCCTTGACCAAGAGATAGCATTAGGGGCAGAAGATCCCCCCTCACCCACACACATATACACACACACACAATAAATATTCAAATGTACAGATTCCTGTAAAATCTTTTATTTTTTTATCACACTTCCAATAAAAATGTACCCTAGGACATGTGCTATTTAATACATTTCAATTTCTTTTTGGAGAAGTTATGGGGGTGTTGAAATATCAAATTTATAATAGAGAGCTACTTTCAATGTTGACTACAGAATGACTAGTGCCACTCTGTTAAAGAAAAGGGAGACCGTATGATCAGCTAAGGCTTATTTTGAGTTGTTAATATATCACACAAAGAGAAGAATTGTACGAAAGGCTGGTCCTTGTATTTGAACTGATAAGCAAATGACATATGCTAATACTTTGTATGGAAATACAGCTCTGATTCGTTTTTCTTTAACAATAATGTACTTGAGGAAATATGTAACAGAAGAAAAAGTACAGTCAGTGACATTCACTCCAGGCAGCCAGGCACTGCGACATATGTCTGTGGCTGGGCCTGTACTGTTTACCTTGAAAGGTGATTGTATTTAAAATCAATTGAGCCCATCAATAATACACTAGCTATAAAGGACAAGAAGCAGGGTCTGCATTACAAGTGTTATGCCCACCAGCAAAGTTCACAATAGGCATTTTCCCTCATCCATAAACAATTAGACACCTATGATTATTGGCTGACTTGCAGGAAGCTTCATGGGTCAGCACTAAATGGTTACAAATGTAGACAGTCACTGCTGTATCTGAAAACTCTCTCAGACGTTCTTTGTGAACCAAAGGCAGAGAGGAAGCATGGGTAGATGTAGCCTCTTGCTTCAAGAGGTGCAGCGTATTAAACGGATAAAGGGGTACTGGCCACCTACAGCAGCACCCTCTATCCCAGCACTGCAATCCTAATCCCGACTTGATGAGGAAGGGAGGCCCTGGGAGGGGGGATGGGGCTGAAGAATGAGTCTCTGTCATGATAAAGGAGTGACTGAGCCAAACCTGAGGGGTCCTTTTTCCCCATGCACCAGGTCACAATGCCTGCAGTGTTGAGGTAGACCCAGATCTGTGGTACGGGACCCACGGTTGGGAGGTGGGTAAGGTGTCAACTCATGATTCCTGGAGTGAAAATGAATCAATGAATCCCTGCTAAAGTTGCTCCTGAGAGGAAGGTACCCTTTTGTGGTTTCTGATGGTTTAAATTGTTATGTAGCAACGCAGAACTCATATTGATAAATAGGAGTTTCCAAAACAGGAATTTTGTATGTCTGAATCTGGCTCTAAAACCAGACCCAAATTTCAATTTAAAAATGAAAATCGAGGATGCACTGGTCCCCATCCTTTTCTTCAACAAAGTTAATATTGAAAACATTAATCGCCCATCGAAAACGCCTTCAGCTGAACTGGGTACGAACATGCTTCTTTTGTATAAGATTGTTCCCTTTCCATATATGTGCATTTTATAGGGCGATGTATGGCCTACATAATGGCCAGCTAGAATTGCAGCCTCTGTGCTAAAAGAGTACAAGGAATACTTCCACCGTACTCCACAACAGGTGCAGGGAGGGTTAGCAAAAAGTGGGGCCTTCTCTCCATCCCCCATTCCATGTACCAGTTGGCACAGTGGTCTGAGTGTGGCAGTGTAGCAATCTGCTTCCCACAGGCATGCTATCTCTATATGCTTGGACCCATCAGGAGGCAGATTGCATCTCTGGGACATCTCGTTCCTACAAAGTGCAATGAATCTCTAGATGCTCAGAGACATTTCAGCACAATTTTCAGCCCCAACAGATGCTCAAATGAGCTATTGTATGGGCACCTTAACTGATCATTTTGCTTATCTTAAACATTAATATGGTTTCTTGGAAACTAAGGCTGACTTACTCCTAGAAGTATCCCAGTTGATCAGCACTGTCAGTAATGTCATTGTGGATAACACCTTGCCATAGAGAGTATTTGTTCTGTGCAACATGCAAACAAGTCTTGCTAAGAGAATTCATATTCACCCCACTGAAAATATGTTAACTGCTGACAAACTTTTTATACGTATTTTCTACCAATGTTATAATGCATCTTTGTTATCAAACTGCAGTTGCACTGTAACAGATGCACTTCCCCAGATCCAACTCCTGCAAAAGGAGGCTGAATCCTTACAACATCTGTTTTTTGATGAAAATAGGATAATTGCTACATTCCCTTGGCACTCTTAGATGGGCTAATATATACCAATTTGGAAGAAAATAATATAAGTTGTGTGAGACAGGTGGATGATCATTAAGGAGGAGTCCTCCAAATCTCTCAGAAATGCCAGAAGTTTATAGGTTTTTTTTAAATGTATGTGACGTTAGGGCTCCTTTATGTATGCTTATTTTGGATCCCTCTTTCTGAAGAAGACTATAGATTCTAAGGGAGACTAGGAGAGAATCATGGAAAATGAACTACTGATCTGATTTGAAAAACTGTTCTCGCCACCATAATGAGAAATAAGAACAAGAAATGTGCTTTCCCCCAATAAAATAGTTTACCTTTTGGGTAAGAGAATGTGTTGTACAGTTCTGCTACTGTCTGCTAAGAAAAAAATTACAGACAATTGGTGAAATAAAACACATTGCAAAATAGAAGAAAAATATAAGTGCTCTCTCTCTCCATGGAAAATAAATGATCTATGTAGAACATTCCTTGAGTGTACTAGGAAAATCTATTTGTACATAAGGAGTCAAAAATAATCACAAAATACAAAGATCAAAATTTTATAGGGTTCCACAGCATTTTGGAATCTATTGTTCTTAACTGTAATGAGACTTGAATTGGAAAAACCCTATAAAATGCTTTGAAAATGTATCCCTTAACTGAAGACTATGTTTTATACTTATTACAGTGAGGTTTACTGTGGGTATGTTTACACTGACGGCAGCAAAGTTTACACTGATCGATGTCAGATCAATCCAGAAGTTGAAGCTATAAAACCACCCCCCTCAAGTGGCGTAGCACTGCGTCGACGGGAACTGGCGCAGTGCAGTGAAGACGCCGCGCAGAAGGGAAGTACAGCAGTCGATGGGAGTTATCCAAACTACTCTGTGTAGCTTGCATAACTCCCGTCAAATTGCCAGGTAAGTGTAGACCGGGACTATTAAATATACTTGCTTTTCATTGTACTGATGAGTTTTGATCAGTATAGCTAGCTCTGCCTAACATTCCCACTGCTTGTATTTTCACTTAAAAGTGTTTCACTTCTAAAATATTTGTCATCTGTTTCTTTCCAAAGGAGAACATCTTTCCTGTGAGCCTCATCCCAGTGGTGAGGACTTCAACTGCCAAAAGGGTGCCACTGAGAAGCATTTATCTCAGGAAGACAGAACACATCCCTTTGTTCCCTGGCAGGTGGAGGGGATGTGCATACTACTATACCTATGTTTGGTCTGGAGTCTGAATCCTCCTGAGTGCCAGTGATGCTCCAAGGCTCGGGAGAGGGGCTGGGAAGGGTCAGGGGGAAGGCCATGTGTCTCCTCTTCTCCACCCAACAAATAATCAATAACATTAAAAATGCTACTAAACATTTCAGCCAAGATTTTAAGAAATAGGAGCTGAAAGTTAGGCTCCTAAATCCATATTTAGTCATCTAACTAAGTGGCTTATTTCTGTTTTTCGACGGGATTGAGCACCTTGTTATAACCTGGAGCTCAGTTACCAGTCTGCTTTAAGTGGACCCTAGGGCTGCATCCTATGTACTTCTAAGTCAGCTGAGTCTAATCACTCTCTCTACCTCTGGATCTCTAGGGTTCGCATACTCATACTTGTTGTCTGAGCCCTTCTTTGGTACAAAGGATTCTGCAGTCCAGCTGCCCCAGGCCCAGAGCATCAGACCTCTTGAGCCCTCTGGTTGCTTACAGAGGCTACTTCAGAGTTCCACCTAGCTATGGATGGGTGCTCTGGCTTCTAGTTTAACCCCTCCGATCTCTATATGTGGGAGTATTCCATTTCTACTACTTAAATAATAAACATTTCCTTAATTAATTCTCTAGCAGAACTGGTCCAAAAATGCAGAAAATTGTTTTTGCAGTTTTTTTAAGACACACACAAAATTTATTTACATTTCTAAATTTTGACTGTTACATGCTATTTTTATAGCAAAAATAGCAAAATCTTCTTGCCAAAAATGTTGCATGGTTGGTGTCTTTTAATTTTTATTTATTTTTTAATTTTTTTTGCAAAAATGGTTTCATTGTCATTTCAAAAATTGAAGCATTTTTGACCTGCTCTCTTCTCTAATAGATGGTGGGCCAAATTAAATGAGAGGGAATTTATTTTAAACTAAAATGCACTTCCCAACTAACTTTTTAATACTACTTAAGTGATCATGCAGACAATAAATTCACTGAAATGTCTAACTTGATTATATAAAGTGGCATAATATAAATTTTGTTCTAACAAAATTTTCCTATAACAGAGCAAATGGTAAACTAAGCTCTGATTTCTAATTCCTGATTTTGCTTATTTTTGTCTCACTAATTTGTCATACAAGTCTTTACCATTGACATATTTTGGTGTGTTCTGTGTGAAAAGTTGGGCCTTTGAACACTGCATATTAATTCACACAGCTATGTCTTGAGTAGTTCCCAATGCTCAATGGCATTAGGATGAATTTGGGGACTGTAAGGTGAGAATTCTGAAGTCAGTTTCACTGGTAGTTGCTTAACAGTTACACACATGCAGCAGGTAAAGTGGTTGCTCACATTCATTAAATTGTCTTGCCCAAGATGCCTTATGTAAGGGGAATTAATGATTCTGAATCTTTAGGAATTAATTAGATATTAGTTCTTCTCTTGCTTTTGAAATCTATCAAACATCCACCCATAAAGCAAGATGATACACAGACAAAATTTAAATTCTCTGACAGACATCACATTAGACAAAAAAAAAAGTGAATTCAAGTTTTACTAATGTATAGTAGCTGTAGGGTTGGACTATTTCTGAGCCTCACCATGGAATCTCTTAACTTCATGCTAGGAACTGGAGGAGAAGACATGATTCTGAGAAGCTGTCATTCTGACAGAGAACAAAGCATGAGAAGTTTGCCAAACTGATTCCTATATATAATCCTTCAAGCTCTAGTCCTGTCATCCCTCTTTCCTTTATGCCTAATTTCAAAGCCCTGAAAAGAATTATACTTACCCCTCTCTCCTCCTTCATCCTGATCTCAGTCCTTGGAGACATTCTCTTCATTTGGGACCAAACATCCTTTTGGGAAGTTTGTAAGGGAAAAAGCTCTGCCCCTCACATTCATCTCCCCAGCTTTCTCCCTTCAGAAGGGAGGCCTGTTCTATAGGCTGGCCAAGGGAACTTGTAACAGCATGACCTTTTCTTGGTGGCATTCCAGGTAGGACAACTATATAGGAAGTAGCACTGTCTTGCACAGCCATAATTTATTTTCTCTGTTTGATCTGAAGAGAAGAGGCCTGGACATGGTCTGGGCTGTTGCCTCACTGCCATTTTATTGTATCTGTGTCTGTCTCTGCCCTGATAACTTTATATTCTCCTTTCTCCTCCCCTTCTAGCCCTTCAATGTCTCCTTGACACATTCCTCACCTGCAACTCATCAATCTGTTGCTTGGATTCATAAGAACATAGGAACAGCCATAGTGAGTCAGACCAATGGTCCATCTAGCCCAGTATCCTGTCTTGCAACAGTGGCAAATGCCAGCTGCTTCAGAGGGAATGAGCAGAACAGGTAATCATCAAGTGATCCATTCCATTGCCCATTCCCAGCTTCTGGCAAACAACAATCCCTGCCTATCCTGGCTATTAGCCATTCACATTAAGTCTTCGTGTTGCAACCTCTAGGGTAGCTTGAGGTCTTGTGCATACCTCACTTTCTACCATGTGCTCAGTGTGCAGGCAATCCATCCATTTCCCTTGACTATTCAGCATTCTTCCCCTAGTTCAAGGAGCACTCACTAGCCCCTTTTGGGGCCAGCCCTTGAAAGGATAAATTACAACTCAGTTCTGGCTGCAGAGTGTGTTTTAGTAGCTGAAAACACATTATCAATATATGCAGACCCCGACTATACCCACAACACAAATTATATGCAGACCCCGACTATACACACAACACAAATTGCTTGATAATCTTTCCCTATTCATTTTATTGAAACAAATCCAAACTTTTAAGTCAGTTAAGATCCAATTCTGTAGTAAAATGTGGAGTCTTCAGGAGACTCAAGTGTTGTCAGCCACTGAAGGAAAATAGGAGGGACAGAGGTGGCACCAATGTCTGAGTCCCTTGCAATGGCAGGAAATTGGTATCACATTATGGTCTCAGATGAACTTAGCAAACAACCCCTGCTCAATGCTTCAGAGGAAGGAAAAAAAAAAAAAAAAAAACCCTTAAAAGTCTCAGTCAATTTGACCTGAAGAAAAATTCCTTCCTGGCTTCAAATCTGGTGATTGGTTTAACCATGAGCATGAGAAGCACACACACCTAAATGTCTAGGATCATAGCATTTGCTTAACTACAGGAGACAATTGGTCCTATCTAGCCTCTGTGGTCAATATCTGATGCTTCAGAGGAAGATGAAATATCCCATATTTCATCCAGCCAATTTTGAAATAGGGGAATAAAAAACAGAACAAAAATAAACTTCCTCTCCTGTTGTGAAGGCAACTGGCTGCAGCCCTATAGCATGATCTTTTGATTGTTCTTAATACAACTACTGAGAAACAAATGACACTGTGGGAGCAAAGCAGAGGTTCATTTTTTTTTCATGTAGTGGAAGCAAGGGATTATACCACTCTGGGTCATCTTGAGTAATATCATATTCCACAATTAGTGCCATTTGTAGCAAGGGACGTTCAATGACTCTTGATATGGCCAAGAAGGCTAATGGCATATTGGGCTGCATTAGTAGAAGCATTGCCAACAGATCAAGGGAAGTGATTATTCTGCTCTATTCGGCACTGGTGAGGCCACATCTGGAGTGTTGTGTCCAGTTTTGGGCCCCCCATTACAGAAAGGATGTGGACAAATTTGAGACAGTCCAATGGACGGCAACTACAGTGATAAGGGGGCTGGAGCACATGACTTAAGAGGAGAGGCTGAGAGAACTGGGCTTATTTAGTCTGCAGAAGAGAAGAGTGAGGGGAGATTTGATAGCAGCTTTCAACTACCTGAAGGTAGGTTTCAAAGAGAATGGAGCTAAGCTGTCTCAGTAGTGGCAGACGACAAAACAAGAAGCAATGGTCTCAAGTTGCAGTGGGGGGAGGTATAGGCTGGATATCAGAAAAAACTGATGGTGGAATCTCCATTCTTAGAGGTTTTTAAGGCCTGGCTTGACAAAGCTCTGGCTGGGATGATTTAGCTGGGGTTGGTCCAGCTTTAACCAGGGGGTTGGACTAGATGACATCTTGAGGTCCCTTCCAACCCTAGCCTCCCATGATTCTCTTCTCCAGCCAACAACAGTGATATGACTTCCCTGCTGAACTTGAGTCAGCCGCTTCTAAGGACATACTGTCTTTGTTGATGGCATGTTCTTTTCCATAGCATGTATATTATTCTGCCTTGAGCAATACGTCCAAGTTATGGCAAGATTTAGGCTCTCAAAAGATGGAAGAAAGTAGGTATACTTCAGAAAAATTAAAGCATACTTTGGCACCACTGTCAAATGTTCCTCAGAGTCCTGATTTAATTCTTGCTGCTGGAAAACATTGAACAAAGCCAGATTACTGAAATCTTGCTTGGGTGGGAAACAATAGTTTTTCTTTTGGCAGAGGTTAGATCTGCTAGACCCTGCAGGATTTACTGTCGCCTTAGAGTCACTGTATATTTCAAGTCTGTTGTTTCTTACTCTTTACTGAAAAACAAAGATAATTTGAAGAAATCACAGGCAGTATTTATTAATAATATACAATATGCAAGACCTAGCTACAAATGCATGCTGAGTGCTGGCAAGCTTCTGAACATAGAACAGAGGAAGCACCAACAGAGGACTCACCAACTGTTTAAAGGGATAGCACTAAATTCCAGTACATTACAGATGCATATCTCTGGCCTTGGTATTTCTCCCCACTTTGGATATGACATGACTGTTCTCTAACCTTGTCAAATCTCAGTGCACTTCTCCCTTAGGACATGTAGTGGTGCTCAGGACATATTAACTGGTGTCAAGGATCCATCCTTATCCTTATCCTTGGGTAGATCTCAGGGATTCTGTATTGTGATCAGCACCTTTTGCCATTTGTTGTCCTGTCTCTAAGGAAAGACTGATGTTCGTTTGACACTCTGGATCATGTGCTAAGAAATTTTCAAAAGGGACGTCTCTACCTTTAAGCCCACTCCTTTACCCTCTTTTCCAGACTGATGATCTTTGAACTCATGGGAACCAATACTTGTAGGTCCAGTAAATCTCCTCTGTAGAGGGGGCAGCATTTAATCTGGTTGGATCCAGTTACTAGATATTGTTGAGCCCTCAGAGCCCATTTACCTGAGTCCTGGTAACTGATTCTCAGTTAGGCATATTTCCTTCAAGTGTCTATGTCTTAGACTCTGCTTGTTTCATTGCTTTCTGGGTTAGACAATTATATAAGAACTAGTCCATGTCTGGCACAGCCAGCATTTATCTCTGTTTAATCTTTAAATCGAAGGCGTGGAGATGATCTGGGCTCTGACTTCAATGCCATTTTGTTGCATCTGTGCCTATCTTTCCCCTCGTAATCCAGAATTCAATTGCCTCTATCTCTGCGAGTCCTTCTCAATGACACATCCCCATCTGCCCGCTCAGCAAATCCTCTTGCTTGGAGTCATGCTCAGGTCTTTGTGCTGCACGCTCCTGGATAGCTCTGGGTGTCATTCATTCCTTGTTGACATCCATTTCCTCATGCTGTCAGAGAGTGTACACTCCATCTATTTCTGCAACTATTCACCCTTTGTTCCACTAATTCAGAGGAACTTTCACCAGCCCTTTTTGGGGACAGCTCTTGAAAAGATCAATAACATCTCTGTTCTGGATGCAAAGTCCACGACTGTAGTATCTGAAAACACATTTTTAACACACATGTAAACCCCGACTATCAACACAAACACAATTTGCTTTATAATTTTTCCAAATGAAGTTTATTAAAACAAATACACACTAATGAGAATGGAAGGATCTAATGAAGTACTGAAATTTGGAGTCTTCAGATGTCTAAAATATTGTCAGCCTCGGATATATATAATAGGAAAAACAGAGGTAGCACCAATATCCTAAGCCCCTTGCAATGGCAGGAAATTGCTTGTGTGTACAGATCCCACATAACCACAGCTGACAATCCCTGTTCAATGGTGAAAAGAAGGCAAAAAACCTTTCAAGGTCTCAGACAATCAGATTCCTTTGTGATCTCAAACATGGTAATCAGTTTAACCCTGAGCACGAGAGGAAGAGTGGCATAGGTATTGATACCATTGAGACCATCGAGACCATCGAGCTTGGTGTCCTGCTGCTGCCAGCTGAGGTCATATCTGATGCTTCAGAGGAAAATGGGGGGAGGAAGCATAATTCATCTGGCCAATTTTGAACAAAGGGGGAAAGAATTCCTCTGCCTCTGTGCAGATGACTGGCTGAAGTCTGAGATTTGATTGTTCTTCTCACAGCTGTAAAAAGGCATGTGTAAACATTGTGGGAGAAAAGCAGAAGTTCATTTTCTTTCCATGGCGTGGGAGTGAGGGTTGTTGACATCCTTATTCATCTTCAGCAGTACCTTACTCCATAAGTAATGCCATGCATAAAGAAAGCAGCTGCTTTATAGAACACAGCTAATGTACACTAACACATGCACCAGACCTGTCCCTCCCCAAACAGACACAGAGCTAGACAGTGAAGTGACTCTCAATGGTGAGCTCATTCTGACACAACCAGCCCCACTGAATTCAGTGATTTTACTTGGCTGAGTAACTGCTCAGCAGTGGGAGTAAGGAGTTCATAAACTGCCCCTAAATATGAAAAAACCTCAATCTCTGCTTTTCTGCAAAAGGTGGATGTGAGGCAGCCTCTGAACTGCCCTATGGGGCCTTCTGGGCTTCCCTGATGATCTGAAGTGTCTGGATGCCCTTCTCTCTCTCTCTCTCTCTGTTTATACACTTATGGGACCTGTGGAAAAAATATCATTATAAGAGCTAAAACGTTCAACTGTGCCTTTGTGCTGATTGTGCCAGAGCCTCCCTCTCCCAGCCCTCAACATGCCTGTGTATGAAACACAGTAATGGAAAAACAGCATCATATCCAATGTGACACCCCAATGATACCAGCCCTTGAACTGCATCTGAATGGTTAAAGTGATGCATTTCCTTTGACTCCCTCTCTCCAATCGCTAGTTTGCTCTTCCCACCCACTGAGCCACCATTTGAATTAGAGGTAGTATATATAATTTGTATTACAAGACCTCTAGAGAACCCGTGTGAGGCAAGCCCAAAACCAAACCAGGGCTGCTCGCTCAGCTGCCCCTCCAAGGCATCCCAAGGAGGGTGAGGAACCCCAGTGAGCCAGACTGAATTCCAGTCTGTTCCCATGACCTGTTGGGGATATTAGCTGATTGTTCCTTCACGGAGCTATGAGCATGGGCATGTGCTCAGTTCATGGCTCCTGCTGACACCAGCCCTTTCTGTGGTGAGAGAGAGACCCTTGTGCTCATTTATGTAGGGTGTGCCATGCTGTCTGGTCACCCTAGTTGCAGTAAGTGTGAAAAATCAGGACGGGGGGGGAGGGGGGGGGGTAATAGGTGCCTATATAAGAAACAGCTCTGGATGTCGGGACTGTACCTATAAAATTGGGACATCTGGTCACCCTAACTGCAGCCCATTTTCTGGCTGTTCCAGGAGCTCCTTCTAAAATCCTGGCTACATTTTTCCCCACACCTCCTAACCCATGCAAACCTTATCTATGGCTCCACAAAGCTGTGAGACTGCCTCATCAACCTCTTCCTGTCATTGGGCAAGATGGCCATCCATCATACCAAGAGGAGGAAGTTGGATGAGAGAGTGCTCCGCAACTGTGGGGCCTATTCTCTCCTTTTAGCAATGGGTGGACTCACACCTGCCCATCCCCAGTGCCTCAACAGCTGCCCCTCCAAGGGAGATGAGGTGAGTCATCACTCAGGCATGCAGCAACAACTCAGCTGCACCAACTTACCCTTCCAACAGAACCTGCATTGATTCAACCCTCAGGTATGCAGCAGCAACCTATCCCTGAGCCAAGCCTGGGTCAGATGACCCCCAAGCTCAGGTATTTCCCCAACCCTGCCAGAACTACAGATCAGTCTGTGGAGCAGCCCTGCTGGGTCAGAAACTCTCCTGCTGTATTGCAGTGTATCAGACTCTCAAGAGTCCCAGACTGCTCCTGCTCCTGTTCCAGCCTTGTCCTTACTCTACTCTGACCTTGCTACAGCCCTGCTATTGACCTGCTCCAGCCTTGTCTCTGCTACCTGACCCTTCCTGGGTGCTTGGACTCCAAGTACCTGTAGCTTTAACCTTTGGCCTGTATCTGGACCTCAGCTACGATACTGTCCCTGGACTCTTCCTGTCTGCCTTCAAGTCCTGGCTTGCATCTCGACTCTGGCTACAATACTGATTCTGGCTTGTCTATCGCCACTGATCTCAATTATGACCGCGGCCTGCCTCTAGATCTCATTTCCAGTACCACCCTTGGCCCAGTCCTGACCCTATGTCTGGTTTTGACGTCTACTGCAGCCACTGGGTCTGACTACTGGGAGGCAGCACTTGATACCCCAATCCCATTTGGGATCCCACTGTGCTATGATTTTTCCATGCATATAATAGTAATAGATAGTCACTGCCTCAAAGACCTCAGAATCTAAAGAATCAACAGGGGCATGAGAGAGGATGGAGAGAAAACAGGTAAAGTATGAATTGCCCAGTAGCAATTCAGTGGCAGATGCAGGAATATAGCCTTCTGATTGACAGTCCAGTGCCTAATCCTGGCCCTCAGCTGAGTCTTTTCACACCTAGAGGCTTTGTTTTCTATGAAAGAAATAAATTACATACAATTGTCCTCAGCAGAGTGAGACTCTTTGGGAAATTATTACATTGTTTACAAAAGAATTTTCAAATATCTGTATCCAAGTCAGTCTGCAAGTTTAATAAGGGTACACAAGGATCTTCATGAGAAGATCAGAAAAGGAAAACTCCACAAGAGATGAGCAAGAAGGGAAAGAAACATTGATTAAAATGGAGATACAGATCTCAATCACACACAAACCCTGAGTGCCGTCACACTTGCATTGTGGGATGTTTTAAATATGGATTTGAAATTTGCTGGACTTACCTCTGGATCATGTATTTTGGTGAAGGTGTGCTATGACATTATCAGTCTATTACTTATTGGAAGTAGTCGTGAACCAAAACCTTGAATTCCAGCATCCCTCATGCATGCAAAATGTTGAGATCCAGATTTTGATCTGAATGGTTTTGGCCCATCTCTAATAATGATAGGGCCTGGCTGGTAAAGCCCTGGCAGAGATTGGGGAAGCAGTCTTTTAACTGCCCATCTCACCGCCTCCCTTTGATACCGTGAGGCAGAGATGGGTCCTGACCAAACATACTGGGGAGATGAGGTCATCAGCATTGTTGCGCCCCATTGATGACTCCACCCTTTCTGAACTGCTGCTGGCCAATAAGGTTGCTGTATTTTGACTGACCTCACAAATCAAATCCCAGCCATGCTTAATACACCCACTGAGCTCTCATCTCAATAAGGCTTGCTTCTGTCCTTTTTGTCCCAGTTCTTCTGTATTTTTACAGGGTATTTAGATCCTTTACTTGAAATAACAGCCATTTAATGTCACTTCTTGCACCCTCCTAGCTCCATTGACTCAGAATATATTAAATTCAGGCCATTATTCAATAATCAATAAGGAAGGTGCTAGAGCTAAAGATTTTTGACTGCACAATGACATTTCCACTCATGTGTAGGAGACAGGCTTTCATCTTTCATTAGTGACTCCCATGAGCAGACACTCTCCTCTGCCCTGCTGACAAGATGCTTATGCTGTGCCCAATTCCTGATGAGCTTGTGACAGTGTGTCAGTTCTGTGCAAAGGGCACCTTTCTACATTCCTTCTCTGAGCTACCCACTGGGGCTACTTGCAAAAGTAAGAGGCATAGGATTTAGGATACTCATGGATTTTACTCCTGTCACCAACCCATCTTGCAAATATAACTTCGCAGGTTTAGCAGAGACCACTCTGCTATTCTCATTTCAGCTGCATTGCAGCTCTGCACCAGAAACAAAGAATCAGAGGTAAACATTCTATCTGACTATCCTCTTGTTATGACTAATCTGTACTACTGATTTTTATTGGTGCCTACCTAAAACATGTACAGTGAAGAGGCTGTCTCTGGATCATATTATTGGGAAACTTAGCATCTCTGAGTGGGTACCCTGGAGAGGAAAGCATGAGACCTTTTCTGGTTGTTTCTTGAAAGCAATTGTGACCTATGTGCTTGTTCTGCAACAATTGACTTTCTTTAGTCTAAAGAGAGGGGAAAAAATAGTGGGGAGGAGACGTGGATACTTGTCGAATCTTCTGCGCCTCTACATGTGTCTAAAGAGCAGGGCTGAGAAGTTAGTTAGAAGCATTCAGAGGCATCTAGAGGTGGGAAATGTGGTAAATATGGGGCATGCTCCATAGCTGTCTGATACTTTGGCAAGGGTTTTGATTACGAGTAAGATTTGCCACACGACAATGCAGTGATACCATCATGTGAGAAAGTTTAATTCTCTGTCAGGTCTTCATTCATATTTTAACCTCAGGGACAGTCCATGATCCTGGTTTTGGAGTCTGATTACTGTGAGTTGTCCATCTAATTATGGCACACTCCCTGAGATAAGTGTGTCTCTTACACCTGCCCTTATTGGTGGAAGCTAGATAGATGATTGCATTCCTTCCATAAAAAGAAAATTCTAAAGAAATCAGGCCTTTGGAGGACTTGCAAGTCACCCTTTTTGTGTGTATTATCCCAGGAGTGGATCTGTATCTAGAAATCTCAGGCTCAGATGTTCATTGAATGGATAGTTTCTAGTTTAACCTCTTGGAAGGACTCACATTCACTACCAGCTCCTCTTGCAGATCAACCTAGAAAGGATAAATGCAATCTCAGCTGTGAGAATAGTATCTGAAAACATGTTTTTATCACAAGCAGACCCCAATTATGGCCTAAAAACATAACTCACTTTATAGTTTCTCCCAATACATTTTATACACTAATAAGTAAGGAGCAAATTATGTATTTAAATTCATAGTCTTCAGGAGACTAACGCATTGTCAGCCACAGATGGAAAATGGGAAGGCTAGTGAAAACAGGAAATGACACTAGTGTCTGAGGCTATGTTTACACTCGTGGCAGCAAAATCGCCATCGCCAGATCGATCTTTCATGATCAATTGAGCGGTCAGTGAGACCCACTCAATCAGTGAGGGAGTCGACTTAATAAGTCCACCTCCTCAACTAGCATAGTGCTGAGCTGATGGGAACACTTTTCCCGTCAGCTCAGTGCAATGTGAACAGTGCGCAGAAGCAGTCGACAGGAGTTACGCAAACTACTCTGCGTAGTTTGCGTAACACCCATTGACTGCCGCCGAATTTCCGGGTAAGTGTGAACAAGCCCTGAGTCACTTGCAATGGCATGAAATTGGTTGCATGAGATGGGTCCAGCTGACCTTAGCAGACAACTGCTGGTCAATGCTTCAGAGGAAGGCAAAAAATCTCCAGGGTCTCGGCCAATCAGACCTGAAGGAAAATTCATTCCGGACCCCAAATCTGGTGCTCAATTTAATTCTGAACAAGAGTGGCATAGCTATTCATCTAGGGACATAAGAGGCTTTGCTGAACTGCTTCAGACGGTTGGTCTTCTCCAGACTAGAGCCCTGCTTCCATTTATGGTCAAAATCTAATTATTCATAGAGATTAAAAGCCCATAAATCATTGGGACAAATTTAAACTAGGAGAGAAAAAATATATCTGGCCCTTATGCAGGTGAAGCATAAGATACTGTTGTTATTTCACCCACAGAGAGACAAGTGTTAATATTTTGGGAATGAAACAGAGGTTTATTTTTTCCAGTGATGTATAAGTGAGATAGGTGGGATATAGGCAAGTTGGCAATATTATAAATGTTAAAAGGGCAAGTTTGGCCATTATGTCTAGTACTTTGCTCTCACCTTGAATAACACCTTACTCTGCAAGTAGTGCTATTTATATCAGTAGCCTCTGCTGTGACATAAGACGCTGCTCAGCCAGTACGGGTGGCATGTGCTTGGCTCATACAATACACCAAATGTGCAGAAACACATGCCCAAGGCCTGTCCCTTTCCAAATGGACAAAAGGCCAGACTATGCAGAAGTTACTCATGGTTAATTCGTTCTCCCACCAGCAGTCCCACTAGAGTCATTTGCATGAGTTAGTGCTCAGCAGCATGACCAAGGGGTTCACAAACTGGCCCTAAATAAGAACAAAACCTCAGTCTCTGCTTTTGTGGAAGGTGTGTGTTATGAAACAGACTTTGAACTGCCCTGTGGTGTCTCCTGGGCTTCCTTGATGGTCTGCAGTGTCTGCCTGTCATTCATATTCACTCCCACTCTTTTTCATCCTCTTTATTATGCTTTTTCTCCCTCTCTCCATCTTACTTGGTGTATTGATTGTGGATAGTTTATGCACTGTGGGATCTGTGGAAAGAAATGTCAGTTTGGAGTTAAAACAATCAACTGTAGCTTGGTGCTGATTGTGCCAGATCCTCTTCCAGCCCGACCGAAGGACAGGGGTATGAAACACAATTAAGGAAAAGATGACGCCAATCTGTTCTCTTTAGCTGAAGCCGAGTGGTTGACTTGATGTATTTTCTTTGAACTCTTGCTCATCTATACACACACACTTTTTGGATCTATTCCTCACCCAGCCACTATCTGAATTATTAGTGATATTTATTATTGGTATTAAGGGAGCACCTAGAAACCCAATCCCATGGGGATGCCATTGTACTAGGCATGGTAAAACCATGTAGCAATAGACAGGCCCCACCTCAAAGAACTGGGAGTCAAAAGATAGAAGAAACAGAGGCAAAATATCAGTTGCCCCAGCAGCTCAATGGCAGAGGCAGGAATATTACCCAGTTCTCCTGGTTGACTGTTCAGTCTCAATCTATTGTCCACTGCTGTTTCTCAGCAGAGTCCTTTCATTCCTAGGAACTGCTGTTTTCTGTGAAAATAATTCATTATATAGAACTGTATTCAGCAGAGTGACAAATGACTATTTGGGCCATTATTACATTCAGTTATAAAATAATCTACAAACATTTTTAGCTAAATGGCTTTTGTGACGCCCCATTGATGACTCCACCCTCTCTGAGCTGCTGCTAGATTTAAAGGATCTGCCACTGTAGAATGACATTTCCCCCTCACGTTTAAGAGACAGTGCTTGTCTATAATAGGAAACTTGCAAGAGCACACAGTCTTCTCTACCCTGCAGATAAGGTGCTCATGCTGTACACAATTCTTGATGAGTCTGCTGCCCTGACTGTGTCTGCTTTAGAATATCAAATACTGCAGTGTAAATTCTTATTTCTCTTTCCCTTTTGGTGTTACAAAGCAGCTATTGCTAACTGTGTGCGTGTTTGAGCTGTGATAGTATGTCAGAACTGCATGAAGGACTAATTCCTGAACCTCTTCTGTGAGATACCATTGGGACATCTCACAAAAGTAAAGATTGCAGGATTTGCCCTAGCTGCGTAGACATGGATTTTACCCCTATCACCTAACCATCTTGATAATTTAGCTGTCCAGGTCTAATTAAGAACCCCTCTGAAGTATCTATTAAAATAACTGCATTGCAGTTCAGCCCCAGAACCAAAGAATCAGGAAAAAACTCCATCTGTGATTCTCCCCTTGTAATAACTTATGTAAAACTCTGATTACTATTGATGTCTGCCTAACAATTATAGGATAGAGGGGCTGGCACTTGAAGATTTTTATCAGAAGTTTATCATCTCTGTGAGAGTGTCATGGAAAGGAAAGCATATAAAGCAATTGCCAGGCTGGTTTTTTTTAATTCAGTTGTAACTCATATGCTTGTACTGCAGCAATTGATTTTCTTTAGTCTAAAGGGGAGAAAGAAGCAGTGGGGAAGAGGAACAGATTTTGTTGAATTCTCTATGTCTCTGCACACACATACAGAGCAGGGCAGAACACTTAGTGAGGAGGACTTAGACGCATCTAAAGGAGGGAAGTGATGGTGCTGCTGGTGGTAATCCGTGGATATACTCAGTAGCTGTCTGATGTTATATGAAGGGTTTTGATTAAGGGCAAGTTTTCTATCAGGTTTGATACATCTGAGAGCTAAGCCTATTGGAGCTTAATGGGTTACAGGTTGTAAATAGGGGGATTGGAGAAGGTTTTGTAGATTCAGCAACTGATCAAAGTAGGACTAAGATGAATATGTCGTGTGAGCTGTGTCCCACAGTCTGTGACATTTTGGACCCAGACTGCAGACTCCCTATATTGCTGGAAGCTGTGGAGACAGCCAACTCTCTCTCGGCAGTGGGACTCTATCTAATACTTTTCTTTTTTTTTCTTATAAGTCCTGAAAAGACTCAGCTCTTGCCTGTGCCTCAGCAGAGAGGTGAGCTGAGGTGCAGGAAAGAAGGGAGTATATTAGAGTTATACAGAATATTATCTGAGTACCCCTTAACCCATTACACGGTACTTAGAGTTCTACCTCTCTCTTCCTCTCTTTTCTTAATGCCTTATTTTAGGACCCACACAGAGGATCATATCTGCCTCCCTCCTAAGCCCCATCCCAATCTTCGGACACAGTATAAGCATTAGGGACAAAACAATGTTTTGGGGAGCATGTATTAGAAAATCCTTTCCCTTCAGATACATCTCCCCAACTTTATCCCCACCAAGAGTGAGGCCTGTTCCACGGCCTGTGTGTGTGTGGAGAATGTTAGGTAATGTGGTGAGTTATTCTGTGTATGGGGTTGTGGGAAGTAACCACATGGCTGGACACAAGAGAGCAACTGGACATCTGAGGACTCTGTAAAAGCCCATTTGTTTGCTAAGAACCACCAGAAGAGTTCACTCAAATGCAAGTGGTGGGCAAGGACTCGGGGAAGGGAGAGGTGAGGCTTGCTAGCTAGAGTATGTTTTCCCAGGACCTTGCTAAAAGCTGTGAGAAATGGACTGTCAAGACATCAGAGACTAGTTTTTCAGAGACTTTGGAGTCCAGGCTACCAGAAAGATGACATTCAGACCAAGTTCACAATATGTAGGACCAGCAGCTTCAGAGAAGGAAGTCTGAATTGGGGTGTGTAACAAAACTTTCTTGTTCTTGACAGAGGGCATCACTAGATGAACAATAAAGTAGTTCATTCATGCATTTACTTGTAAGTAATGAAGTAAAGACGTTGTTAAACATGTCTTAAGTGGAGCTGTGGTCACTGTTTTTTTCTGCAGTGGCCTTCAAAGAGCCCCTAACATATTCATCAGTGATCACCTTGCTCCTGGGGACAGAGTCCTCAGAATAAGGGAGCAAAGTGAGAAGAGACATGAGGTAAAATTTTCAAGTTCAAAGCTTGGTGGTGGCAGCAGTTCCTGAGCCCAGATCACAACAGACTGATCCTTTGCTATGGTAATTGTATCAGCATGACCTTTTCTGAGTGGAATTTTTAACCTCTGTTCTTTCAGGTGCTCTCACTCAAAATAATTTTCAGTGCTTTACCTCCATCACTCTTTGGCATCCCAAAAGTATATTACATTGAATAGTCGATGCCAAAGCCAACACAATCACTCTACTTTGATCCTCCATCAATTCTTCATTCATATTTGAACATATACAGGTAACATCCTCATTATTAGTAGTATTTATTATTGGTATTAAGTAATTACTTAGACACTCACTCTCATTTGAGATCCCACTGTGCTAGGCAAGGTAAAAACACATAATAAGTGTCCTTGCATCAAAGAGCTTGGAATCTGAAGTGTCAAGATGGACTTAACAAAGGAAGGAAAAGAAACTGAGGCAAAGTATCAATTGTCCAAGATGGTACAGCATGTCAGTGGCAGAGACTGGAATTCTACCCAGGCCTCCTGATTAACAATCGTGTGCCCAATCCATTTCCCAGTTCTGAGTCTCAGTTCAGTTCTTGTACTTCTATGTGCTTTAGTTTTCAGTGAATTCTTTATACAGAATTGTACTCAGCAGGGCGAGAAAACACTACATGGGCCATTATTTTTTTATTGATAAAATAATTTTCAAAACTCTTTATCTAAGTTGCTTTGCAACTCTGAAAAGGGCATAAAAGAATCATTATGAGAAAGTCAGAGAAGGAAAACGGCACAAGAAAGAAAGACTGTGACAATCAGATACAGATACAGTCAGACCCAAACCCAGATTTAATCCCACGTAGGCCTGATCTACAGTAGGAAATTAAGGCCTGGTCTACACTGCAAAGGTAGGTCGATGGAATGCGGCTTCCATTGACCACATAATGTATGCGTCTTCACTGGCTGGTCACTTCTGTCGACTTAAATCGTGGGAAAATTCAACATAATAAAACCACCTCCGTAAGTGGTGTAACGCTGAAATCGAATTGTTTGAGTCGAATGAGCGGCACCATGGGCAGAGCGCAACGTAATTTGATGTAATTGGCCTCTGTGAGTTACCCCACAATGCTCTGCTGTGACCTTTCTGCACATTCGCACTCCGCTGCACTGCAGCTACGTACACAGGAAGCAGCCCCCCCCCCCCCCCTCAAATCCCAGGAAATGTTGAATTCCCATGTCCTGTTTTCTCAGTGTGGAGAGAGCTTACCAGCAGAATTTATTATGACGACTGCATGCCCCAAAAGAGCTCCAGCCTGGAGTTGACCTGATGTCTTGGATCTCATTGGTTGGTGGGGTGAAGAGTCTATTCTGGGTCAGCTCCGAGCCAGCAAAAGGAATTTAGATATTTACAACACGTTGCTGCATGATGGAAAAGCGGCACTGGAGGAACACGAACCAGTGCCATGTTAAAATCAAAGCGCTGAGGCAGGCGTATCAGAAAACTCGGGAGGCAAACAGTTGTTCTGGCTCGTCACTGAAGACATGCCACTTTTATGAGGAGCTGCATGCGATTCTCAGTGGTGACCCCACCACTGTACCACCACGCAGCATAGATATCTCAGGGGAATCCAGGATGACCAAGGAGGACTCTGTGGATGAGCAGGAGGAGGAGCAGGAGGAGAACAGGGGCTGCAGGCACCTGGGAATCCATTGTCCCTGAAAGCCAGGAGCTGTTTGTAACCCCAGAACAGACTAGCTGGACGCAGGACACCATGAGTGATTGAGATGCTGGGGAAGGCACATCTAGTGAGTATGTACTGCAGATCTCATTTCTCTGGTTATCTCCCCAGTCCAGCTTTTTGTCATAGCGAAGAAAAAAAAAAGGAGTGTGGTGGTGGGGATGGGCTTCTTTGTTCTTAGTTCAGCTAAGCAAGGGGTTCCCCCAGGAAAAGAATGTTTATGTGCACATGGTGCTTTGAGAATCCTCCATGGATATCTCCAGGAAACTTTCATTTAAGTACTTTGTGATCCTTTGCAGAAAGTTTCTGGGGAGAGCAGCCTTATTTCTTCCACCATGATTGGACACTTTCCCCTGCCACTCTCTTATTAATTGTGCAGGCATCATCACAGAACACAGCATAGCAGCATAAGGGCCAGGCCTGACCCAGATGCTTGCAATAAATACTTCCTTTCTGCCTCTGTTACCCTCAGGAGACTGATATCACTCATGGTCACCTAGGGAAGATGGCGCAAATATGCAGTGCCCGCTCCATACAATCAGGTTTTTTTCCTCTGACCACGGAAACTTTTTTGAGGTACATAAAATGCAAGTTACAAGACAACACATAACTGAGATGGGTCTTAGGGCTCATGAGACGGGTGCCCACATATGGTTTTCCCTGGGGGAATTTCACCCTACCCAGCACACCCTCTGTACTGCCTTTTCAAAGATCAATTTTGGGGGGGGGGGGGGGGTGGCCGCAACAATCCTGCTGGTTGGGGAACTATGGACTTATGCAGCATGCACTACGGGGATTTCCCTGAAATGGATGCACCAGCCCCTTACTTACCATGGCTGGAATGGCACTACGACCCCTGAAGATTGGTATGCGGAACTGCCATTCCCTTGGGAATATAAAGGGGAGTTATTTTTACATTGTAATAGCTAACAATGGATACCTTGTTCTTTGCTTGCCTTTCAGTGGACAGCGCAGGCTTCAGCTCAGCATCTACTACTCCCGCTGACTGCCTATTGCAGATTAGAAGGTGAAAAAAAGAAACTCAGGATGACATGTTCACCAGGATAATGAGCACCTCCATGGCTGCTGTCACAGAGCTAAGAGCCTGGAGGATTTCATTATCGGAGAAAATGAACATGGACATGGAAAACAGGAAGGCGGCCCAAGAACGTGAGCATGCAACACAGGATGAGATACTGCACATAATGAGGGATCAGTTGGACATGTTGAGGCATTTAGTTGAGCTTCAAGAAGAGCAGTGGCAAGTAAGAGCCTCTGTAACCTCTGCAAAACTCTCAACTCATGCACTTTCTCCTAGCTCCCACCCCCAAGTGATCTAGGAGGAAGTTGAGCAGGGTGCAGTATGTGCTCCACACCACAGTGGGTGAGGGGAGCAGAAAGAGGTGCCAGCCTCCTTAAGAAATGGCACTGTGTTGTTTGCTATTTGCACACTGAAACTTTCCCCTGTGTCCCCTCAGAGCCCCATTACAATGCATGCAAAGTGCTGAAATAAATTCCTTTACTTCTACTATTAATGATCAACAATAAAAGATCATTAATCTTTCTTTATTGAGACTGCAGGGATTAGTGCTGGGGGTGGGGAGGCTAGCACAGTGCTGTAGTGCTGGGGAATGGGTGGGGGAAGGGAAGGGTAAACAGAACACAGATTTTTCAGCAATATTAGGTCTGCCTGCAAAAGCGATTTTTCAAGGCTTCACTGAAGTGTAGCGCTCTGCGGTTGGCTCTTAGCGTTGCACTGGTGTCTGGCTGCTCAAAATTGGCAGCCAGCCTATCTGCCTCCATGACCCAAATCAATGGGAACTTCCCCCCCTTTGTCTCACAGACCTCATGGAGCACACAGCATGCAGAGATAACTGCTGGGATGTTTTTTTTTCACTGAGGTCTAGCCCAGTGAGTAAACTGCGCCAGCGAGCCTTTAAATGTCCAAAAGGACATTCCACGACCGTTCTGCACTTGCTGAGTCTATCATTGAACCTCTCCTACTTGCTGTCCAGGTGTCCGGTGTACAGCTTCATCAACCAGGGGAACAATGGGTACGCAGGGTCTCCAAGGATCACTATTGGCATTTCAACATTTCCAATATTTATTTTTTGGTCAGGGAAGAAAGTCCCTGCTTGCATCTTTTGGAACAGAGCTGAGTTTCTAAAGATGTGTACATCATGCACCTTTCCAGACCACCCCACATTGATGTCAGTGAAGTGTCCCTTGTGATCCACAAGGGCCTGCAACACCATTGAGAAGTATCCCTTTCAATTAATGTACTCTGTGGGTAGGTGGTCCAGTGCTAAGATAGAGATATGCGTGCCATCTATCACACCCCCCCTCCTCCCCGCAGTTTGGGAACCTCATTGCGGAAAACCTATCCACTAGGCCGTGCACGTTTCCCTAAGTCAATACCCTTCTTAGCAGAAGTCTGTTAATGGCCCAGCAAACTTGTATTACAGCAGCTCCCACAATGGATTTACTGACCCCAAATTGATTCCCAACTGACCAGTAGCAGTCTGGCGTAGCTAGCTTCCACAGAGTGATGGCCACCTGCTTCTCCATTGTCAGCTGATCTCAAGTGCATGTTCATGCGTTTCAGGGCTAGGGACAGCTCTGCGCAGAGTTCCAAGAAAGTGGCCTTTCACATACAAAAGTTCTGCAAGACCAGAAGGTGGTGCTCCACCAACTGCAGATCGTGCGTGACAGCCAGCAGCAAATCGGAATTGTTTCGTTTTATGGCTTTTAGCAGGGCATCTTCAGTAACATCACCATTTTCAGCATTGCGGCCCCTGTCTCACCCTTGAAAATACTGCAGGATAAGACGTGAAGTGTTTGTGACACTCACAATAATAGTGCAGAGCTGAGCAGGTGCCATACCTCTCCAGCAATGGCATGTGCATGGCAATGGTACGAAAAAGCGTTAGTTTGTTTGTTTGGGATAAGAAAGGAAGGCGGAGGGAAGACATTGCATCATGGGAGGACAACAACCTTCCCAAAGGCCTCCGTGGCTAGTTGCACTGTGGCATAGCTATCCAAGGTGCACTACTTTGATTGTTGACACAGCCCTAGTGGACTGAGGACGCAATCCCCCAATGCAATGAGCATGGTGTGATCTTGCTCCTGCAACTTCTAAAATTTGGTGGGTGAAAGTCAATTTAAAATAATCGACTTCATTCCGCAGTGTAGACATACCCTAAGTTAATTTAACTACATCTTTTAGGGGAGTGAAAAATCCATACACTTGAGTAACATACTTAAACCAACCTAACCCCCAGTGTAGACAGTGCTAGGTCAACAGAAGAATTCTTCCATTGACCTAACTACTGCCTCTTAGGGAGGGTGATTACCTATGCTGATGGAAGAAACCTGCCCTTTGGTGTAGGTAGTGTCTTTACTGTAGCATTTCAAGTGTAGACAAGCCCTCAGACTCCGGGCTGTTTGAAATCTAGATTAGAAAGTGGTAATTTATCCCCAGTCTGTGGTACTAATGACACATTACTCTATGTGAATTTAGAAAGACAGACAGACACACACACACACACACACTGAGGGCTTGTCTAAATGAACCCTTATTTTGTGGCAAGCTGGGGTGTGCATCTACTCAGCACTAACCTGCTGCACACCATGTCTGTGCAGGCCCTGCTACCATGCACTGAAAGTTCCCAAGTGCACTTTGAGCTACCACCCTTTGAAACTGGAGCAGGTTAAGGTACAGGAGGGAACTTTTAGCTCAGGACAGCTAGAGAGTGGACAGCCATCTGCACTATCCCCTTCTTAGTACCTATGGGGGTGCTTATGGGACATAGCTGAGGGTATGGAGATCTTGCAGCTCGGTGAAGGTCTGCTTTCTTGTGCTGCAACATCACCATATTATCTATTAGAAACCAAAAACCCAGATCTTTGAGAGAAGACAGATCCAGATATGGATCAGGGTTCTTTGGTCTGGGCCCATTTCTAACAGTGATAGAGTCTGGCTTAGTAAAGCCATGGCAGAACTGGTGAAGCAGAATGTTTGCTGCCCCTCTCCCTCTTTTCCTCCCTCCCTCTGACACTATGAGGCACTATGAGATGGATCCTGATGGAACATACTGCGGAGATGAAGTCATCAGCATTGAGACACTCCATTGATGACTCCACACCCGCTGAACTGCTGTTGGCAGATGAGGTTGCTGTATTTTGACTGATCTCACAATCCAAGTCCCAGCCTTGCACCCAACCAGCTCTTTATTTCAATGGGTTGCTGTGACAGAGTGCTGGAGATGAGCAGGTGAGCCAGCTGTCTCATCACTTAGGCATCAATCAGCTCCCCTGGAGAAGACTGATTGAGAATGTGGAACCTAATTGTCTGATCAGGCTGGGAGGCTGGATGAACCAATTAGTTCAGCTGCTGTGGGATATAAGAAGGACACAGGAAGGCTATTCCAGGGAAGAGAGGAAGTAACTGGGGTTAGTTGAGCCCAGTGTTTGTAGAGATCTCAAGGAAGGGAGCTATCTGTTCTGCTCTGGTCCTGAAGGAAAGGGTTAAAGGTAGAGAAATATTGTATATACAATTGTTGCATGAGTCTGTGCTGGTGTTGGTGATAGGAATGTATATAAAATGCACAGTTGCAACTCAAGACAGATCTGCGGGTTATCTGAGGATGGAGCATGACCCGTTATAGGCTCATTCTGTCCTTTTTGTTCTAATTCTTCAGGTTCCTTTACAGGGTATTTAGATGCATTATCTGGGAAAAGTTTCTTAATGTCACACTCTGCACCCATTCAACTCCATTGACTCAATAAATTAAACTCTAGGCTGGCTGGGCATTTATTCCATAATCAATAAGGAAGGTGTAAGAGCTAATGGATTTGTGCCTGGAGAAGAACATTTCCCCTAAGGTATAGGAGACAACCCCTTGCTTGTAATATAAGAGTTCCACATTCACACACTCTCTTCTACCCAGCTGACAAGGTGTTCATGTTGTATCCACTTACTGAATAGACTGACATCCTGATGATGTCCAATTTAGGGCATTTAATTCTCTTTTCACTGCTTCTTTTGGTGTTAAGTTACCATTGTGGCTTACCTATTGTATGCATATTTGAGCTGTAATAATGTGTTGGAGCTGCATGAAGAACTCATTCCTGTCATTCTGTGGGCTAGTCATTGGAACTACTTGTAAGAGTAAAGGTTGCCATACGGGTGCCCTAAAAGCAGTCATGTTCCCCTATGAAGTTCCCACTATATTAACTACATGGCAACTTAACACTAAACTCAAAGACCTGCCACCTCTCTTACTGATAAAAAAAACAAAAACAGGAGGTCACTATCAATTTAAAAAAAAAGACAGTCACAAGTGGAGTTTTCTCTTGATTCTTTGGTGGGGTAAAATCCATGACTATGCTTTTAGGGAAGATCCTGGTTGGATCTTGGTTGAAACATTTCAAATTTCTAGCAAAACATGGGCAGATAAGCTTGTCTGAATAATGTCATTTTATAACAAAGATGTCTAACAAACACAAGTTCCATTTCTTTTCTTAGCAGTCTGTTTCCTCTGGAAACTGTTACCTCTAGCTGTGCAAACTATTCATATTGCCCTCCATGGGCTACTGAGTTCAAAAAAATTACCCAGGCAGAACATAATGTGGGATCAAAGCAAGTAGAACTACTTGAATAATTAAGGTCAGCTAAACTTGGTGCACTATTCACATGCTTGAAGTTAAGCAAATGCTTAAGTGCTTTTCTGTGTTGAGGCCACATAGAAACTTCAGAGAGGCACTGTAAGGATCAAAGGAAATTTCCATACATTTGTAAGAGGAAAACAATCATTTTAAATTTTCCTATTTCCTAGGAATGAAAGTACCTTGCATGTTTTTTTCCTGTTATCTCTTTTAATACAGTAAAGAAATTGACTGGAATCAACTATAATCTTTCAAATTTACTTTTTTCATAGTGTTTTAATTTCTTGATATCTGCCAGTAAAACTGTCATTGAAGTCAATGAGAATATTCCTTGACTTCAGAACGTTAAGACTGAAACCCCTAAAGAATGTGATAATGTATAAGATAAGACTGATTGAATGAAAATATTTTAGGTAAAGATAGATTCCTAACTCAAATTCAAGGATAGAAGACTAGTGTAGCTGTTACATTTTCAAATTTCATAAGACATGATGTTATATAACAAACTCAAATGAAGTTTTATTCAAGTAAGACAACTAATCTATACTTAATGACACTTTATAGAATGCAGAAGGGAAAACAAACATTGTCATCTGAGAGGGGAGAAATGTTGGCAACTTACTTCATTTCTAACTAGCTTCCAAACACACTTTCTTTTCATAGGGTGTCAGACAAAGAATTATATATAGAGAAGAGAAATTGTGTTATTTTAATTTACCTTATTAATTATGGAACTTCTTGTATGGTATCTCAGTTTACATAATTGATACGATAAAGGAATTTCTAACCCATTGTTACTGAGAACAACAGTGGAAACAAGCACTTTCTAATGAGTTAAAAATATCTTTCAAAGACCCATTATTTCATAAGTCACCAAAAACAACTGCAATAACAAATATCTTGTATCAATCACATAACTGTTCAGAGATCCATTGGTTAGGATCATAAGTGCCCCTTATCAATCACACTGCCTTGTTCATTACAACACACACCTGTAGTAACAGGCATCCTTCATTAGTCACGTGGGGTCCCTTTCTAGATATAGGTCAGCCGAGTGGATGATTAAGTGCAGACCTACTATTGATTATAGACATTAGTCACACATTAGTTCATTCTAAAACATAGTACTATTAAGGTATTGGAGTTTAGACATCTTGGCCAATATAGCAAGGACCCTGGGATTTTTGGCCAAATAAGAATCATGAAAGATTTATATTTACAAGCACAGCTAAATTAGGCCAGCACAGACTGCCTGTTACATTACTTACCATTCTGAATTCCATGCACTGCACAGTCATTCCCAGTAGATTCCCATAGATTCCTATGTAAAAATAAATTTATAATAATTTAAAATAAATGCTAGGCAGTTGTAGATTTAAATTCTAATTTATCTTTAATGGGTGAATTTTTGGCTACTATGAATCCGATGTGAGACATTTAGTGAGCAGGTCATGAGGGCATGATAAGATGAAAGTATAACTCTGTTAGGTAGGTTTATTTGTTGTTGATTTTTCAAACATCCTGGGGCTCCAAAGAGTTTAAAAAACTGCAGGCTACTTTACCAGGGATGGACATAAAGGTTTGTATAATTAAGCAATTCCACTGAAACAGTCACCCCCATTACAAAACACAACTTTTTGCATTAAATGATGATGGTTTTCTTTGTTTTTGTGTGTGAAATATGCCAGATTGACAGTGCTAGAGAAGTGCTGTATTTTGCTCTATACAGGTAGTGTTACCCAGGGTTCCTCAACCCAATATCTTTTAGTCTTTGTGAGTCTGAATCAGGCCATACACCATGGAAATGCAATACATCCGCCTGCTATATGGCTGGCAAAAGATGAGTACAACCAAATGCTTATGACTTAAAAGCTTTACTTCCAGTCCCTAGCAATCCCCCTCAGAATTACTTTTACCATCATCTCCACTTATTAGTCTTAAGAAATACAATACTACAGGTGACTAAAGTGCCCCAAAACTTAATATTACTCCCAGAAGTGTTAGGCATCTTGGGGTGAATCAGTCACAGATTTCTGGATGACCAGTCCTTCCCTCTGTGCCTGGGGATCTTTCAATGTGTCCATGAAGTGATTCGTTGACTCAGACTCGCTATCTCCCTCTTATACCCCAAAAGTTACAGAGACATGTCATTCAAGAAAAATGTTACATAGCTGACCAAATAAATTAATCCCTAGGCAGAAGCAGGAATTACAGAGACATGTGAAACAAAACAAACAAACAAACAAAAAAGGTAAGCAAGCAACCTTAGCTGCTAGTCTAGCAATAATTTCCCCATAGCTGCAGTTCTAAAATATATCCAGACTTCCTGTTTCTCACAGACATCTATGCCAACATATTCAGAGAGACAGAATGCATAGAGTCCAGGCTTACTTCACATGTTCATTGTCTACTATCCCTCTCTCCCAGTTTGCCTAGTTATGCTAAGTTCCTGCAAAGGCCTGAACATGGCTAAAAGCAGCAAGCAGGGTAATTAATATTCCATCCCAATAAGTAGCAGTGGCTTGGACACCTGGCTGGTTGCTGAAATGCCCTTGTATAGCAGAAGTGAGCAGTAGGACTAGCAACACACCAATTTACCTCGGGCCTGATCTGGAGACTCTGCTTCTCAGGGGCAAGGAAAGAGTATATGCTCATTCATTTCCTGGCATCTCTCTCTCTCTCTCTGGCTTTTGTCACCCACTCAATTGTCTGTTAGGAGCTAGCCTGAAAAATTCATTTAAAATAAGCCACTTTTGTCACCCACTCAATTGTCTGTTAGGAGCTAGCCTGAAAAATTCATTTAAAATAAGCCACTTTTGTCACCCACTCAATTGTCTGTTAGGAGCTAGCCTGAAAAATTCATTTAAAATAAGCCACTTTTGTCACCCACTCAATTGTCTGTTAGGAGCTAGCCTGAAAAATTCATTTAAAATAAGCCACTGCATGACTTTTGGTCACTTCTGACCTGGGCTGCATTGGACTGTGAACTAGAAAGAATGAAATGTCACAGCCTATTAATTAGTGCCCTGGGCCATCCACAGTAGTCCTCTCCAAACATTTTGAGATTTGAAAGGGTTCATTTTATATAGATATTAATCCAGACTATTAATAGATCAACCATCATTTCACGCTGAGCACACCCAAATCTATAAATAGAATATAAACTGGCTTATTTTTCTTGGCGACTATTCTTTTTCACCATCTTTAGTAGGAGGAGGAGGAAACGAAGGACTGGATGACAACAGGGAAATGAAGGATGTCTTTTCTCTCTCTAGTTGCAACAGAAGCAGTAACTTTCTCACATCAATTCCCATAATCCTCTGTGTGGGGTTATTTCCAAACCCTAGTAGATCAACTCCTTGAATTCATCTTACTCTTCCACAGGGAAGGAATCAACATATAAGTATGTTTCTTCCACAACATGAATTGGTATTTGCCCAGGAAGTACAGGCTGAGTTGTGAGACATCTATCGACTTGTAAGCAATCTTTCTAATAAATACATCCCAGCATCTTGAATTGCAGTCAAGAAGTGCCATGAGTCTGGACACTATGGCAATCTCTGTAGCCATGTTTCTGTAAGATGAATGGGAGGAATAGCTGGTTCTTCTTACCCACCATCTTTTGCACAGTTGGGATAACGTGATGATGCTAAATACCTCCTTCTCCAACCAGTCCAGAATATGGAGGGTGATCCTATCTTAAATGAAAGTAATTGCCAAATATCTTGAAATATATATTCCCTAGAGCTCTGGGTAACCTCCAAATAATGGCATGAACCATCTTTACTATATACTGGGGGGTTGGATACCATTAGGAAAAGTCATTAGCTTTATTCTCTTCCCATGTTAAAAAAAATATTTTACATCAAAACAGACTTTTGTGTCAAAGTACTGCTCCTTGTTATCCTATTCCAAACTATCTCTTTCTCCTCACACAGGCATAAATGTGTTACACCAATGTAAGAAGGAGTAATGAAATTTTTATATCATGCCTCATCACAGGCTGTGTTGAAGAGACTTGCCTAGCTGTATCAATGGTATGGTGTAAGTATTGAGATCTATGCTGAGTACTTCAGAGGAGCTGAGGCACACAACATGGGATTTGATTCTGTTTCACTCATTACTTCCATGGTACTGTAAGTGCCAAGGACTGTTTGCATTTGAACCTAGATTCCCCATGCTGCTTGATATAACTAAGCAACCTGACACAAGGAATATATCATATTTATTAACTTAATCTGTTATCTCACAGAGTCAAGAAAAGGACTCATTGTTGCCAACACACTTAGTATTGGAATACCTAGAGGTCTTGACTGGTGGCTTGGAGCATAGGCAGCCTATACAGATCCCTCTCACTGCAGACATGTTTCAGTGTCTGAGGATGCAATACCTCATTCGCAGCAGAGTTTCTATCAAGTGCCAATGAGACACTGAGTCATACATTTTCTTCTAGTGATTTTATTTCTCATAAAAGCAGTATTAAAATTCACTCCTTCATTTGTTTGTAGATCACCAAGTTGAAAAGTTTGAAGTGCCAAATTCAGCCCTGGTGTAAGCGGGCATAACTCTCTTGATTACAAATGAGTGGTACTTGCTTAAATCAGGGGCTAGATATGCTCTCCACCTCACAAATTCACATCCTTTTAATTCAGTTTTAAGATGTTAAATTAATTTTGCTTAATAATGATATCAGTGTTAAGTAAGCTGCCCCAGACACAAATACTGGATTCAAACATCCCCTAAAGTATAGATGCAAGGGATGGTGTGATATTCCCCTCTGCAATCTGGACTGATGTATAGCTGTGTCACCCTAGTCCCCCCACTCTTGGAACTTGTCTTGCACTTGGCCTGACGTGTGAGCCCCCACTCCTGGGTCAGCCCACGTACAGCCTACAGCAAGCAAGCTGCTCTTAACTCAGTGAATGAGCGCATCTAGCCAGCCACTCAGGAGATTATATAATGGTATGACCCCATCCACCACCCACAGTCCCAGATGCAGCCCCAGGAACTGACATCTTATGATATTCAGTGCTGCCCACTGCAAGTTCATTGGTTTTTCAATTTATCAAAGAAATAGATATGCTCCAGCCTTGTCACTTCAAATGGAGTTTCTACACACCTTAAACCAATGCACTGTGTTAGATAAATCAAACAAACAAATTTATTAACTTCAGAAAGATTAAGTGATTACACGTCAGAGGAAAGCAGGCCAGATTTGATCAAAAGTAAATATAAGGCTAATCACATTTTAAACTAAGTTTAACACTTTCAGCAACTTTACAGTCTTAGATTATTATCACCACCGGCTGGCTGGTCCATCTCTACCCAGACTCACACCTGGGTCAGCATTTCAGTTGCCTGGTAGTGTTTGTAGATGGAGGTAGAAGAGAGAGAGTGAGAACAGCAAAATGTCTCCCTTTTTAACATGTTTCTTCTCCCTGCTCTCAGGCCTCAACACCCTCTTTCACGGTCAGGTGACAAACAGTGTCCGTGTATGGTTCCTTTGTTGAAGCTCCGGCTAGTCCTTTTGTTCCTGGAAGAGCTGGGTTTGTTTTATGCATGTCTTAGTGAGGTGTAAATGGCCTCTCTGCTTTATAGAGTTTTGCCTAGATCTGTCTCAAGCTATGAGATACATACTTGGAAATATTACATAGTAAAGCCTTATAACCATACACATGACATTGCAACAAACATATTGCTATGACAATAATGTTCAGTATTCCATGAGCATTCCAAAAACATCTTACATGACACACTTTGCATTAAACAATACACAATTACACTATAAGGGTGAACATGAATGATACACAATCACACCAGAAGGGTGTACATGGGGATGCAGTGTGTCACAGATGAGTTTTGGAATCTGAAGCCAGATTTGCATTTTGCAGCTGACCACTTGCAGCTGATCACTTTGCAGCTTGTGGGCCTTGGGGCTGTAGCATTCAGTAATCCTCAAAAATGCAGGTAAGTGGGGATGAGGCACAATGTATCATGTACTGAGGCTTTTGAAAAGAAGACAGAGGGACTTGACATACTTATTGTAAGTTGCTCCCATACTAACTAATTGTCTCATTAGCATAGTTACTCTTATATAAGAACCATGATGCCTATCTTTATAGAGTCCATCTTTAAAGTGTCCTGTGTACTCCTAATAATTCACCCTGTTAGCTGTTGGGCCTCCTCTCATTTTGAACAACTACCTTTTTGCTGTATTCCATATGACAGAAACTTTGATTAGTAGCGTTGAAAGCACAAAACTGCACATTCCCATTCAAAATGCAAAGAAGACTTTTCATAATTATTTCTTCAGTGGCATTCATTAAATATGCATCTCTTCTTGTCCTTCAAAAATAATAATAATGCATTTCTGCTGAGATTAAGAGGAAATGCTGTATTTTATCTAAATTCACATCCTGGCAGTACTTATGTGGTAAAGTCCTCAGTTCAAAACAGACCTGAGATGAAGAGTCAGTCCTTGGTGATGGGGAAAAGTGAGAACAAAAATAAATACATAAATAAACTTTATGAAGTCCAGAAGTTTTTAAGAAGTTGAGCAATTCAATAGCAGCACCAAAAATATATATTTTTTACTTCTAAGAAAGGACAGCACAGAATGTTTTACATAATGAGACCCATGTTCTTATTCCAGTGGTCTGTTGTTAATTATTTTTCTCCATGCTGTAGAAATGAAGCTACTTGTGATGAAGGCAATGAGAAAGCTACTACAAAAATTAAAGCCAAAATCATTGGGATTTATTGCCTGAGATATATGACTTTTTGCAGCATGTGAAATATTAGCCCTGGGCATACAGAAATTCATCTTTCTCATCCCTGAAAAGGTTGTAGGAAAGAGTTATGTGAAATTTAAGCATAATAGGGAAAAAACACTTTAAAGCAATTCCATGCAGAACATTGTATTGATGTAACAACTGAAGTCCTTCAAAATACTACCTGCTGCTATTATTCCTACTCAGGCTTACTCTGTTGCTTTTACAGGAAATCTGATTGGCACTTCTAGTTTTTGGAGCTCTTGCTCCATCACAAGGAATTCATATTTCAATTAAGAGTTACCAAAATCTTACAAAGTGAGTCCTTACAAAGTGGGTCCTTGCTTACACTGGCACTGAGAGCAGAGCTCTCAAAAAGAGAGGCTCCTGTACAATACAGAAGTGTAGACTCTGCACTCAGGGGAGTGCAGGAGCTGCTACTGAATTGCCCCCACTACAGGATTGATCTGACTAAATGATGGTCCATCGAGTAGTCATCTGAACCTCTATGCCTTGTGTAATATGGACATCAGTAAGATCACGGGCTCCGACAATGACATAGTCCAGATGATGCCAATGTCCGGAACATGGATGTTTCTAAGTGGTCTTATATTTATCCCTCTGTCTAAAGATTGTATTTCTGATAAGCAAGTCATGTGCCACACATTTGCTGAGGAGGAATGCCATTAGAGTTGACTTTCCTCGTCCCTTCTTCCCAGTGGTGCTTCTCTAGAGTTTGGGGTGTCGCTCAACTCTTGCAGGAGGATAAGCTTGTCTTCTTGGCTGTGGCAGTCAGGACGGCATCAAGAGCACAGTAAAACTACTCCTTGTTGTCTTGGTCATCATCAAGTGTGAGAGCACTGATGACAATGGCGTACTGGTTGTTGCTAAGCTTAAGACAAAGATTCATGAGATGTTTGTTAATGCCCATGGGGAGTTCTAAAAGCTGGCTTGCACTCTTGTACTTGATGGCAAAACTAACTTCATTAATACGCCTCTCTTCAGATGACTTCCCTTTCCAAAGTTGGCCTTCATCTGCCTGATAGGTCATATTTGGGACAGCAACATCAATGTCCTATCTTGCAAGTTATCTGGCTATTATGGATGTTCTTTTTCAGGACAGTCACTGCTCAGGGAATCCATGAGAATATGAACATTCCAAGTAGCAACCTTCATACTTTGCTTTGTACTTTCTGATCATAGGTAGAGTGAGGCCCACTCTCTAGGCCCACAGGACATGGCCATCCCACCAGGGGAGGGGTTTGATACAGCCTATGTTTAGGGTATCTTCTCTAGCCCCTTTCCCATTCAGGGTGAGCACAGGGAATCCTGAAAAGAACTGTTCTTTTGTGGCTGTAGCAGCTGAATTATGCTTTTATCTTACAAGTCCAAGCAGAAGATGATCAACACACGGCCACTACTGTATGCAGATTTGTGACTAGAGACTCCCAGAGATCACTGTTCCTGTTTCCCCCCAACCATCCAGCAGGACTTTGTTAATGAGAGATGTTAACAACCTTGGCAGAGGTCTATTTGTGAAATCTTTTAAAGTGGGGGAGTCTCACAAAACTTGACAGAAAGAAGAACTGGACCGAATGGCAGGGAAGTTTGAGACAACCAGAGGTCTCCATCCTGCTGCAGCCCTCATTCAGCTTCACAGCCACAGAGAACTGACAGGACCTTGAACATGCCTGTTCTTCCATTATGGTCTTGAGAAGTTTGGACCATGCTTCATCCGGAACCTCACCTCAGAACTGTTTGCCAAGAGTGGCCCTACCAGGAGTACAAGACTGCAGATGACATAGTTCTGAGAGTCCTTGAGACACACAAGCCTTTCCAATCATGAACATGAAGCTTACATCACATGATCATAAATGACTGAAAGGAATGAAGAAGAGATTTATCAGGACACTTCAAAATCATGCTAGTTAGGAGATCTTTCAATAATGCCTCATTGAGAGGCTCTCTGACCTATCTGACAACATCAATGATATCCAAACACGTTGGGAAGTGTTTAAGACCATTATTCACAAGTCATTTGTTGAATCAATTGAATATTCCAGTTACTGCCATCAGGATTGGTTGATGACAAAAAAACCTGGCATTTATTCATCAGAAGAAAAGAGTATTTTGCACTTGGCAAAATGAACCCCCCTAACCAGCAAAAATGAGAGACCATATCATTGGCTTAAAGCTGTCATTCAAAGGAGGCTGTGTGACTTCAAGAATCAGTGGTGGCAAGCAAAGGCCATGGAAATCCAGAGCTTTGCTGATCAAGATGATATGAGAAGCTTTTTTCAAGCAATGAAAGCCATCTACAGGCTAAGCTGAAACAGCCCAACTCCTCTGTGATCTCAGGAAAGTTCCACCCTTCTTAAGAGCAATGTAGCCTTCAAGCAACTCTGGAGGACACTTCAGGACTCTATTGAACCACAAATCTGAAGTCTCAGATGCCACTATTGAGTTAATTCCTCAGCATCCAATAACAGAACATCTTGCTGACCCTCCATCTTCTGAGGATGTTTGGCATGCCATTACTCAGATTAGAAACAAAGAGGTGCCAGGCCCAGATGGCATTCCTGTGGAGGTCTTCTAAGGTGGTGGAATAGCACTCGTGCAAAAAGTTTGTTAATTTTTTGTTAGGCTTTGGGTTATTGAGGAAATTCCACCTGACCTAAAGAATCCCAATATTGTGACAATTTTTAAGAAAGGGGACAACTCAATGCATGGGAATTACCAAGGCATTTCACTCCTTTCCATTGCCAAGAAGATCTTTGTTTGCATCCTTTTGAACCATCTCCTCCCTCTAGCTGAAGTTGTCCTTCCGGAATCCTAATGTGGTTTCAGACTGTCTCAGGGCACCACCAACATGATTTTTGTTGCACAACAGATCCAAGAGATGTGTAGAACACAACACCAGCTATTGTTTATGGCATTTATTGACCTAACTAAGATCTCTGATTCCATCAATCATGAAGCTTTATTGAACATGCTGGGTAGGTTCGGTTGTCCATTGAAGTTTATTTCTGTTCACAGGCTACTTCATGATGAGATGGCCGCCACCGTTTTCTGTAATGGGTTGGAGATGGACCCGTTCACCATCCTTACTGGTGTTAAGCAGGGCTGTGTTATTGCCCCAGCCCTTTTCCATCCATCTTGCAGTGATCTTGATTCTTATTCATGATCACCTTTCTTCTGAAATTTGGATTGAGTATAGCATGGACGGGCTGCTCTTTAACCTCTGGCAACTTCATTTTAAAATTAAGGTCACCAGACTGTTATTACCGACTTTCAGTATGCTGATGACTGTGCTATCCTCATGCACATCAAGGCTGATTTTCCATCTATCCTAGATCTTTTCTTAGGTGCCTATTATAGCCTGATACTTTCCCTTAACATTGGGAAGACTAAGTGCTCTATCAGTCTGCCTCAGCATAAGCTACCCCGCTTCTCCCACAAATTGTCATCAGTGGTGTACCCCTGAAAAACATTGAGTATTTCCCCTAGAGTATTCCCATAGAGTATTCATCTCTCCAAGGTAGCCAATCTTGATGTAGAGCTTGAACATAGGATCTGTTGTGCCAATGAATCCTTCAGAAAATTGCTTTTTCATGTCTTTATGGACAGATCTGTAGATGGAAACTAAGTCACATGTCTTCAATGCAATAGTCACCCCCACTCTTCTCTGAGATGAGGGACCTGGGTGACATATCTGAAACCATGTTAAGCATCTGGAGTGGTACCAATAGCTGCCTTAGGAAGCTTCTCCATATCAGATAGGAAGACCATTGCACCAATATCAGTGTTCTCTCTGTAGCTAACATCACCAGTGTTGAGGCAAAGATTATAAAATATCAACTTCTCTGGACTGACCATTGTGTTTGGATGGCTGATACTTGTCTTCTGAAGCAATTTCTCTTTTCTCAACCCTAGTTATGGTAAGAGAACTCATGGGGGACAGAGGAAATGCTACAAGGACACCCTGAAAGTATATCTTAAAAAGGGAAGCATTGATCTCATGAACTGGCAAGAGCTGACATCACATCATACATCAAGCCTCAGCCAATTTTGAAGAGAATTGCAAAGTTCAACAGGCTAAAAAGTGGCAGAGGAGGAAGGAAAGTGTGCAGCACCATGCCCAGCAGTTGTTCTCTCTCCAAGCAACCACCTGTCAAATATGTGGAAAATAGATAGAGAATGGATTGGACTCCTCAGCCATCTTAATTCTCATCAATGAATTTTCCCCCTGGCAGACATCATCCTTGTATCGAGGAATAGCCAGCGATGATGACCATGGGATTATCTGGCCAAAAGTTGGTCAGGAACAGGTGAGGGGTAAGTGGGACCCATGGTTCTGTCCCATCCTAAATCCTGGTCAACAGAACTGGGAGGCCACACAGGTGGATGCAGCAGCCTTTCAAGGAAAGTGGTAGCAGTATTTTCTCCCTACAATGCACCTGGAGATCTCCGCAAATTTGATTTATGCACGTCTCTAAGAATAATGTATGGTTAATATTGCTTTTCCTGGAAAAACTCCAGATGAAATATTTTGACCACCAAGGAATGGTGGGACTGGGGTCTTGGGAAAGGAAAGACATGATCTGTGAGACAATCTCTCTCTTATGAAGTAGTGCATGGGATGAAAACCCTACTTTAATGAAAAAAATGCTCAATTATAAAATAAAGCAGTGAGTATGTTTATGACCAGTAGCTTTGGCAAATAATTATCCAGATGGTAGACACATAAATGGGAGAAGTAGACAATTACACCATAGACACAGTAAAATCACTGGTTATCTGACCTTCAATTAACCAGAATGTTTAGTTATATGAAGGTCACTTACATACACTAATATCAGTATTTGTCAAGCATTACAGCCTCTTTTTTCCAGGCAATTCTCAGTTGACTTTTCTACCCCATAGTGGAGGGAGCTTACATGGTTCCTTTTCACTTCTCCCAGTTGCTCATAGGGGAATGGCTTCCCGTGGTGCTTTTCTGTAACCTGCCACATAGGCAGAAGAAACTAGTAACGCCAAAGTGCCATCAGGTCTGTGCGGTAAACAAATTGAACAGAAATAGGCTTCCTATTTCAGGCAGAGGGAGAAGAATATAAAACGGTATGCCAAGCAGGCAGAAAGGCCTGCTGTGTGTGAGGCTACTCCTTCATTGCAGATGGTGAACCTTCGAGCAAAGTTTTCCTTCTTTTTAAATTTAAAGGTGCCTTCTTAACACATGACCGGGATCTTGGTCTTTCATGGAAGCTGCCTTAATGGCATGTGGATGCAGACTCTTATAGGATAATCTTTTTCAGACCAGTTAACACAGTACATCACTAAAGAAACACCAGTATGAGGAACAGGCCCCATCAAGAATCAAGCTTGTATGACATGAAGAAGGGTTTAAATAATTAAAAATCATATTAGTTGTGCCTGCTGGAAATGAAATCCTTGTCAGCCTCAAAGGAGATTTCCAAATGAGGCTGACAGAATCAGGAGTTACTTTATCATCTTATCCTGGGTCTGATTATATTGCACATCAGGAACAAGGGAAAACAGAGCATTGGGATGTTAAGGAAGGTGCTTTAAAAATTTACATTGTATAAGAAATGCTTGGGGAGGGAGTAGTAGGAATAAAGTAAATAAAAACAGGGAACAGGAGAAAACTATAGAAAAACCTGCACTCATATGAAAGAAATATGCCAGCTAGAAATGTCCATATATTAGCAGAACTTTAAAAAACCAAAAACAACAACAATAACAAAACCCATCACAATCTTGTGGAGAACAATTGATACCTGATACTTTATTATAGAACAGAAAGAGGATGAAATGGAGAAAATATATGTCACTTCACTAGCATAAATCTGATAGTATGAAGAATTATCAAAACTAGGAGAATCAATAGGAGAAGCCATAGGAGAACAAAGAGCTGTACAGTGTGCTGCTTATCAATCAGAATGAAGTATTTAGCTAAAATGAAACAGCAAGCAATTCCCATTTTCTAGCAATGATAAAGTATTTTCCTTTTTACCCTAGGGATGTTGAGCCAATTTACCCTACAGTAGATTGAAAGGCACACCTCATGGACCCTCAGACCTTTAAGGGCAAAATCATTTTCGGTTTTTTTTTCTTCAATATGTGTTTTCACTCCTTCTGTATAGTTCATGTTATTTGTATCTATCACATAGCAAATAGAGAATACTGACTGTGTTTTGTTAGGGAAATAAATCATGGCAGAAAAGTAGTAGTTGCACAGAATAAGCAGCTGACTTTATAGCAGTAGTCTAGTTTTATACTGTTAACTTGCACCAAGTTATGACAGAATAGTTGAAGTTTGTCTCTATTGTAACCTCTATACCACAAGAAATAACACTGAATGCTAATATTTAAGACACAATGGGCTTTCACTGCAAGATACAAAATAACCTGAGAAGTAACTTATCTTTTTCTTTCACCATTTGGACTTCCACATCATTAGGTTTTAGAAAACCCTGCTTGATTTTAATCTTAGGATATATTCATCTTGGAGTCATAAGGCTGTGGGGGAAAATGATTTTAGTTTTTCTCTTTTGTGGTTCTGTATTCTAAATGTTAGTTTTTCTTCTCAGTGGTAGTAATGAAACTAATATACTAACCATAGAGTGAAAATGAAAAAGCCTTTGGTGCCAAATCCTTTCAATAAAAATGCAGTAATATGCTGTGATTTGCTATAGCATGTTATCAATCTAGGCTTAAACTGTAAAGTAGGCCTGGGTGAACCTCTAAGTGTTCAGAGTTTAGGTTCAGTTTAGATAAGCATCCACAGGATTATCCAATGTTCACAATCACTAGAATCTGCAAAAACGGGATGGGAAATTTCACAATAAAACAGATGCTCTCACATATTTGTCTTGCCCTTTATTCTCAATCCAAGCCAAAACCTGGAAATGCAAAGACATGCAAAATGAATTTAAAAAGATAATAATCCGTACATTTCAGAACCTCAGCAACAGTTCCTTATAAATTCATTCCTAAAAACTGGTAAAGTTAATATTTTATTCTAACCACCTCACTCATCCATAATGAGCCCTTTACATAGTGTGCGTAGTCAGAGGGGAAAATGTTTTGAAGATCTGGCCAGGACTCTGTCCTCCACTGAAGCATTTGCCCGCCCCCCTCCCCCCACCCCGCTTCATCAAAATGATGCAAAGCTACAAGGACTTTTTCAATTCTTCCCTAAACTTTAATTAATTAGGTAGCATAAGTGGCTAAAAAGGCTTCTACTTGTGGCCAACTGAATAGTGTGATTTTGGCCCCTGATCCAGGCAGTCTCACGATGACATACATTTCCAATTTTCATATGATTTTTGGGAAAGCAAAATAGACATGAGTGAGTCTTGGTCATCACTCTCCACCCTTTCTTCTCAATACCCTGTAGCCTAATGAAAGATCCACTAAATTACAAGCCCAAAAACATGGTTTTTGATCCACATGAAGGGTAACAACAGGGTTTCTCCTATCACTTATAGTTGATGCGCACAAGGACTGCACTGTTGATTTAAAGGCTCTAAGTTCAAACCCTGCTGATGCCTCATGCATAAAAGTTAGTATAAGGATCCTGGAATAATTATTGGAATGAATTCATATTGCACCGAACAAAATGGGGCCCGGATCCTGGTCAGGCTCTCTAGTTAGAACTATTGCAATGGGAAGCAAAATTTCTTTATTCACTACTACACATTTGTGAGAGCTGGTGACATAGTAATTGTCACAAACACTTTGTCATGTGTGCAGAGGGAATTCAAAAATCAGAAGACAGTAAAAAGGCATGATTTAATCTCTTTTTTTTTAAATAAACTGCATGGTTTTGGGGTCAATCTCATGTTTGCTGGGGGGCTGACTCATGATTTTTTAACCTGGGATTAACAGTACTGTTTACCATATCTGGCACTGAATATGTATGCAATACAAGGTGACTTTCTGCCTTCTGGATGGCCCAGGCCACTATGAGTCCATGCTGTGCTCTCGTTCTTTGAATGGCTCCCCAACCACTTCCATTGGCAATGCAGAGCCTTGAGCCTGATCTCCAAAGCAGTTGATGGGTCAGAATACAGCCTCATCAGTGAATGCTTTCCCTTCCATGACCTGCCTAGACAGTTGTGCTCCTCCGGGATTATTTATGAGAGCTGGAAATAAAGTTCTCTTGGTTGAGGGGATTCAGATGTGGAATGAGCTTCATGAGGAGATTAGAGTAACCCAGTCGTCTGAACAACTTCAGCATACACTACAAGAACCTCTTCTTTGTATCATGCAGGAAAATCCCACAAATGTTACAGGAATTCAATTCCGACTCTGCTTACCGATGTCTATCAATGAGGCTACAATTGATTTTAAACAAGGGAACAGTTTATTTAGGGAATTAACAAACTGAGATTGCTCGGGTGTAGATACAAAAGGCAATAAAGCATGGGACCCTTATATATATATATATAATACAAACCCTGATTCTAGATAGAAAATATGACAGACATTTTTGCTTCTCCCCAGAGGATGTTGAAACACTGATGTTGACAGGAAGAGAACCAGCTGAACCAGGAGGCACACAGGGACCAGGAACAGACAAGTAGGTTGGTGATAAGATGCTTTTTCTTCTCAGCAACACTGGAACACTTTGGAAGGACGGTCTGCCTGCTTTCCAGAGATTCATGCCACTTGCTGCCTCTAGGGTTGATGGCCTGGCCTGACAGGATCATTAATCCTATATAGTCCCAGTCAGACCAATCAGGAGTCAGGATTCTTCCTGCTCCTCGGGCCTTTGCACATGGCCCTAATCCTTGTGCACATGGCACCAAGAGTTACTACACCTATAGGAACATTCCACTTTTCAAATTTCAAAAATATACAGTACATACCAACATACCATAAGTCAGGATGGACAGTACCACTTACAGCTATGGAAGGGGTGGTAAAATGGAAGGAACCTTTATAGTCTAACTCAAGGACTGCATTCAGCATATGATGATGATGATAAAAATATGTGTATATCACTTTAAAACCTATATTAAAAGTTATTAACATTGCATACTCAAGCTTTTGCAATGGGAATGAGAACTTAAAATAGCCAGAGGGTCACAGAGAGGACTGAAGGGAAAGGTGTCTTTAGGCATCGAATTTATGCAGGAGTTTAAAAGTGCTTCTTTTCTCCATCATGAAAAAGGTGGGGAATCACCTAGCCACCTTTGTCTTTGGAGAATCTATTAGAGCAGTTACTTTAATGAGATGATGTGAGGATTAAAATGTTACAGATGATTTTTAACATGGAAATGATTTCATGAAAAAGGCTTGACTGGCCAATTACAATTTGTCTTTGAACAATTAAGGGACAACAGACATAGTATAATGACGGACAAACAACAAAACACTCAAGTCTTCTGAATGCTTTAACCGTCTTCTGTGTTTTCTACTCACACCAGTGCCAGGTCAGCCTGGCTGCACACAATCACTGTTCAGCTTTGGAATGCTCAGCCCACAATGGAAAAGGATCCTGAGCCCAATTATGTTTCCACTAAAGTCATATTAACTGAAACTTGAGACTTCATGAAGTCTCTTTGTACGTTGAGGTAACCAGCCGCTCCCACAATCTTGGTGGATAAGCCTTGGATCAATACAACTCTCTGGAGGACAGAATGGCTGAATTGCTTTGGAACTGTGTTAAGGCCACAATTAATTGGTCAGAAGATTGTGCTCTGACCTCTTGCTGGTATGCAGGACATGTAAATATTTCAATACTTCAAGTCTGCATCATTTCAGTTTTCTTGTGATAAACTTGAGTAATATTAATGAAGTAGACAACACAAGAAATGTCATTTTACTATTTTGCTGTAAATGTATCCCAAGGGTTAAATGAAGGGTTAAATATAATCAGGCAAATATGATACATCTTATTTCATAATCACCAGGTATCATCTATGTATCGGAAATATCCTGCAATATTGTCACCAGCAAACCATGGCAATTGTCTTCAACAATGTCCACAAAACATCTTCCACTGAATGTTGAGGCTGGGGAAGCCATGGGAAACTATACCCGTCTGTTCATTAAAAAAATACATTCATACTCAACATACATGAACAACCATATCAATCTCATCCTTAGTCATTGAATCCACATTATACTGTGTAAATAATAATCATAATTAATAATATAATGATGTATTTAATCACTAAGGTGCCATAACTGAAAGCGTCTGTGTAACTGAAATAATGTAATTAACTATAATTAACACCAATCATCATGGCTCAAAAAAAAAATACTAGGAGTGTACTGAAACACTCTTCAACAATAATTCTATGGTCTGAACAGGAAACAAGAAAATAAATAGAAACATGACCTTACTGCTAATCAGAGATTTAGCATGCTTCACTTTCTTTAGTTTAAGCCCATGTTAACAAAATAGATTAGAGGAGGAAAAATGTTGGGCTAAAAAAGACACATGCTAAACTTCACTGCTCACCCCTACAATTTCCAGCATCCTGACACATATCCTATGTGTATAGTCCTATTTACCTACCTATAGTATTTACAAGGCTCTCATTGCCATCTCCTCCAAGCACCTTCAGTGAATGTATCATCACAACTCTCTTGTGAGTGAAGACAGTGCTATTATTACCCCTGTAAAGAGACTCTGAGGGTATGGCTGCAATGGAGCTGGGAAGTGTGATTCCCTGATGCAGAAGAGACAGACTTGTACTAGCTCAGCTCATGCTAAAAATAGATATTGCAGCAGAGGTGGCAGCTTGAATCTAGCCACCTGAATCCCAACCCACCCAATCTCATGGGTCTGTGCTCAGGGAGCTAGGCTGAGCCACCACCAGTGTCACAACATCTGGACTACTATTTTTAACATGCTATCTTGAGCTGAGCTAGTGTGAATCTGTATGTCCATTCTGGGAATCACACCTCCCAGGTATGGTGACCAGATAGCAAGTGTGCAAAATCAGGACAGAGGATGGAGGGGTAATAGGTGCCTACATAAGACAAAGCCCTGAATATGAGGACTGTATCTATAGAATCGGGATATCTAGTTACCCTACTCCCAGCTACAGTGTAGACATACCATATGTGACTTGTCCAAGATGACACCAAAAGTTTATGGCAGAGCAAGGAATTAAACCCAGATCTCCCAAGCTAATACCCTAACCACTAGACAATCCTTCATGGGTTTTTTTGCACTAGGGATGTTACTTAAAAATATCCCATCATTGTTGCCAACACTGGCTCAGTTCTACTTGTAGTAGCAACACTGGGAGTCTTCACTGGTTAGATTAGACCTGCTCTGAGCAACCAAAGTACACTTAGAGTGAAACCCTGGCCTCCTCAAAGTCAATGAAAGGTTTTGCCATTGACTTCAGTGGGGCCAGCATTTCACCAGTAGAGTTTAAAATGGTGGCTGCAGCTAGTGTGCACAGGGGCTCCTGGTGTTGCTAACAGTGGTGGAACTGAACCACTGTCAGCAAGGGTGGGAAATGCATTGAATATTACCTAGATAGATTGAGTTTTTATGTTGCCTTTTTAGATTGTAAATTTCCCAGGGAAGAAACTGATGACCTGATTCACCATTGTCCTTCACCTTGTGCAGCCATTTATGCCAATGGAAGCATTTTCTGCTCAGTTTACTGGTATTAATGACTAGAGGAGATGCAGGCACTGATGAACTGGGTTCTGTATATTTACCTGTAAATCAATTTAGCACATGTTTGGAACTACACAAATAGTAAATGAAAATGACAATAGCCAGTTTTACCAACTTGTCTTTCTATTGATGATCGTTAATGGCTTATAAATATAGTTCTGACTATGAAAATTTGGTAGCAAATCTTGTACTCAGGGTAGATTTGTTACAAACACTTCTCGCAGATCTACTAATAATTAATGTCGGGAATGAGCAAAGAAACCTTTATATGACTAATTTCCTTTTACTAATGAATGGAAAAGAAAAAAATGTCTGAAGTAAAGATCATGGATCAAATCCAGTTTAGGGTTTGCATGGGATTGGATTAAGGTAATATTTGACCTCATATTGTAACCTGATTCATTAAGCTAATTCTTTATCTGCATGCCTCAATAGCATGCTCTGCAGTTACTGTTAGGGCTTCCCTGCCCTGTCCTCTCTCAGTTCTCAGACACAGTTTGCTGAAAAGCAACAGTCCAGAGTCCAATCTGCAGGCACTCCATGAATGGTTTATTGAGGGTTACACTGACAAATTTAAAACCATAAGTGTATCCACACCCTTCTCACCAGCCAGGCTGATTTCTCTATACACCAATAGAGTTTCCTTCCCGTCCCAGTCCTAGTTCTATACACCCATAGAACTCCCTGTTTCCTGACCATGGTTCCATATGCCAACTAAACCCCCTCTCCACTTCCTTCTTCTTGATAGCCTTAATTATACCGGTAGCCCCACCCCCACACACACACACACCCTGGTACCACCCCTTTCAATATATGGTCATATTCTGTTTTGGGGGGGTCTGGGTCTGGGGGCTTTGGTACAAACCCTTTTGTACCCCATGGGAAGGACAGGGAGCAGTGTCACATCTTGGTCATGGTCAGTTTATGGCCCTATGTTTATGTTTCTTTTTAACACCTACCTTGCTTTCCCAGCTGCCTGGTTGGCGTTGCTCTGGCATCTATCTTGAAGAGGAGTCAGAGCTTTCCCTCACTTGTGCATTCATATATCACATCTTCACTGTGCCTTGAAACATTTTAACTGCATCCTTTATCTTTTCACAATAATAAAGAAAAACCACCTAATTGCAGACAGGCAAGAGGAACACACTATGTCTTTGTTCTTTGCTAACATGTACAGCTCAGAGACTTTGACTTTCAATCTGGCACAGAGGCCCAGAATTCCATCTCAAGCAAATACACAGGCCTAAATACTTACACAAACTTACATTATAGGCTTCTACCCTAACAGTTACTATTACTTCTCTGTTAATATGCAAAATGACATGAACATTTGTAACAAAGATGCTTGGATTTGACTGTAGATTTCTCTGATATGTTTTTATCAGACATTACTTTACACTTTTGCCTGGTACAATAATATTTGTTCCCTCAATCAGTTCTTTATATATGCCCAATCAGATGCAAATTACATTACATACATTACAAATTATAAATTACATAAATTAACAAATAATAAAACCCTACACACTAACCAGACTTGTTCTCTGATTCCTTTGGAAAAAAGAAAGAGAGAAGTTGCTACTTTTTTGTCCTTTTTAAAAATACTGAGGAAGTATTTGGCTATTATGGCGACTGGATCCATAAAAGTATCCTGCAAGACAGACAGATGCACTACATTTAATTAGGGGATATCCATTTTACAGATAAAATCTCCCAGAGAACAGAATTAAGCCTAGTGATATTGAATATCTATCATATCAGTTTAATGGGGATGCAATTCTAATCAGTGATTGAATGGTGCTTGGAGATGTTTAGGCTTTTTGTGTGTCTTTGTCTAATGCTGGTTCTCACTTGTTTGTCCCTCTGATAACTTTGAATTCCTACCACTTTACCTGGAATGCTCATAGAAAACACATGGACTACTAGTGCCAGCTCCTGACTGCCAAATCTTGTCTATATTAAGAAAATTGCCCGCCGCTGACAACAGGTGCACATCAACCACCATTGAGCACAGTCAAACTATAAGTGTAGACAAAGGCAAAGCACATTGAGCATTGTCTGAAAACCTGTGGTTAAACCTAGAAGGTTTTAACTAGACCTGGTAAAAAAACAGAATTTCTATTCCTTGGGGAACTCTTACATTTTGAAATGTCCTTTTCTTCTGAATTGGATCAAAAAGTTGAAATTTCAAAATATTTCATAGAACAGAAATTCTGAAATATTTTTGAGTGGAGAAGTTTCATTTTTATATCAAAACATTATTATACAATCTAAAATACTAACAATAATATATATATATATAATATATATATATATATATATATATGTCAAACATTTATCATTTACATTTAATCTTTTATATTATCATTACTATTTTATATTGTTTTGACATTAACAAAATGAAATGAGAAAGTCTAAATTAATCATTTTGAATTTTTCTGTCAAATTACATCAAAATTGACAAGTTCCTACAAAATATTTAGTTTTTAATGAAACAGCACTTTTTGAAGAAAAAACAGCTGTGTTGAAAGTTTTTCTACCAGCTCTATTTTAACTATTATTTTAAACACAGTTCCCTCATCAAATATTTCTAAAAAGTGGAGCCCAGATCGCTTCAAATTCATGTAGTTGATCCCCGTGGTGGAAAGTGACCCTTTCCTTAGCAATGAGGTCAGAGAGGTCACAATACCATGGATCTATTCTATATATTGATTTACTTGCCCACCTCTGTTCCCCTGCCCTTCTTTTCACCCTTGCTTTCATATTTTCCCTGTCTGCTGTGTCTGTGCTGTGCCCTCATTAATTGTAAAGTACTGATTTATTTGATTTTGTATTTAAATATCAAGATTGTTAAAATGATTTTTGCAGCTGTATGTCACCGATGGTGACTATAAGTTTATAATGTTCATTATTGTTTTCTTTTCATATTGTGACGTTTGCCTTGAAAAGAAAAAATCAATAACAATTTTAATTAAAAAAAAAACATTGTTTCTGAAATAGTGTTGGCTGTGCTTTGCACTTCTCTATTCTTGTGGTCAAACCTTATGGAGCACTAGTTTGCTGCACCTGCTGCTGACATCCATTCTCAATAGCAGGTAATTTTCCTATTGCAGACAATGCTTTGTTTTTGCTCCTTCCATGCCAATTACCATATGTATCCTGTGTCATAAAGCTTTCATCTTGCACCTGCCCCTCTTAATTTCAAAGCACAGACAGCAGGCTCAGTCTCTATGCCAGGACACATCAGTGCCTCCTTTGAGCTCTGTGGATCTGTTCAGTAATATGATGGTATCTGTACAGCTCTCCAGAGATCAGTATTGCTGCTAGCGTTCTGTCTTATGGGAAAGGGCAATTCTTGTTAATGGGGTAAACTAAAAGTGTTTACCATAGCAGCCTGATTCAAAGGATTCTAGAGTATTACAGAACACTTTGGACCAGATTCTCTGCTGCCTCTCACATTAACTAATCATTCATACCAGTGCAAAGTGAGTATAAAATGCTACTAAAACTGAGCAATTATAATTTACACTCACGTTGCATAGATGTAAATGACAGCACAAAGGGCAGTGCTATAGAGAATCATTATTACATAATTTTATTGGTTGAAAAATACACATAGAAATTAAATTATTCAAATGTGAAGATAAATTATCTGCCAAAATTAATTTGATTTTTTTTCTATGAAAATTAATTACATTTTTTAAAATTTTAAGTAAATCAATAATCTAAAGATTATAGCAGTTGCAAATGATATTAGTATCAAGGAATAATAGCTTCTCGCATCTTTCACCCTCAGTACAGGAAGCTGCCTATAGAAGCTACAGAAGGGACAGTTATTTGAATTTTCCATTTGTGCTGTTCCTTTTAATATTGTTCACAGGTAACACAAAATGCTTGTTGCATTTCAGCAAATGCTCCTCCTTATTCAGCACAACAACAATCTCATTGTCTGGCTGAGTTTTTGTAATCTCACTATATTTAGAGATTCTCAGCAAAAGGAAGGCAAAAGAGGAAGACAAGGTAAAAAGATTAATGAACTTAAAAAATGCCAAAGGCCAGAAGATAACCCAGATTTCATACAGCTGGGTAATTAACATGTCAACTAGCGTCTTTGTTATATGGAATGTAAAGTGTTCTTAAAAGGTTAGAACTATGTATTTGAATTCCATACTTGGTATAATGATTTTAATGTTAACATTAATACAGAAGTCTGAAAACTGAAAACTGCACTGGAAATAGGTGTGGACCGAAGACAGGCATCTGCATTTGTAGCAATTTTCAGGTAAATTCAACTAACGCCATATATGGCCTGTGTATTTATGCTCATGTTTTGTAAAGCCACAGAGACCAGTTTTGGAGACCAAAACAATGTGAGATTCTCTCCTTATATTTTCACCATCCAAATACTGAAATACTGGAATGCCAGATCTGACATTACTTCTGAACCAGCCTCATGAATAGCATCCTCAAGCATTACAAATATACAAAAAATAAGACATTAGAAAACAAACAAAAAAAGGAAAGCTGCAAACTGCTTATGAATATTAGGCATGCAAATCCATCCTAGTCTTGATTCAAAGACAAATAGAGGTGTTAGCATTGGGGCTGGCCAAAGGCTAACTTACAGCCAGATTCTGCCACCCTTATTCATGTTGAACAAAACCTCATTAGCAAGAAGCCGCACCGACAACAATGGATGGGAGTCTGTAAACGCTTCATAGCAGTGCGGAACTCTCAGCTGTAATGGTGGGAAATTAATGTGGTGTTAACCAGCTATACTTGTCACCTCCTGGTTCTGAGTAGCTTGAGGTAGGGGGCTAAATGTCCTGCAGCATAATTTATATAACACTGAGATTTTGCCTAAGTTACAGCATCCTGTCATCCTTGTCTATGGGTAGCAGCTCTGTCCAGAATCTCAGTAGCCCTACAAGCTAACTTTGGCCCTGTCCCTCACATGCCTCTCTCACTTCCAAGTTCACCCCAAACAAGTCTTCTATGCCAGGAATTGTAAGGCAGCCATTGGAAACAACCCATATTTGTGTTCTTCAGCTTCTGCACTTGGAGCATTCTCCCGCAGCTGGCTCTGTGGCTTTTGGAGCCACTTTATGCAGCACCAGCCATTTCATACTGCATAAAGGGGCTTGAGGGGGAAGAGAGGCGGCAGGGGAGACGAGTGAGATGCTCACGCAGCGAACTGTTGGTGGAGTAAGGTACTATTCAACATATGGCAGGCATAATCTGACCATAAGAAACCCTCTGCAGTTTTAAATGGAGAAGTTATTCTCCACGCCCTTCCATGAAACTGTTACATCATCTTGCTGGTGCAAGATGTTTATTGTATTCACATTCCATAACTGAGGGGGTTGCATTTCTGTGGCAGTGGCACAATCCTTGTACAGAGAGTTAGTGACACATTTTTTTAGACTCTTCTGGTTGAAAGTTACATAAAAGTAACTGCACTATTGAAGGGATTAATACAGTACAAGAAAAGGTTTAAGTGCTACTTAGATCAAATTTTCTGATATTGACAGAATTAGAGGAGAGCATACACACTGGAGGATGGGTCCAGAATGCAAAGTGACCTACAAAAGGTATTGCATTGGGAAGCATGCTGTAACAGGAGTTTAGACACTAAAAAAATCTAAAGCCATACATCTGGGAAGCGGAAATGAACAGCGTAAATACAAACTGGAGGGGAAGCTGTCTAGAAAGCAGTGAATGAAAGAGAGTTCTGAAGTGACAATAGATCAGAGGCTAAATAAGAGTTTGTTCAAAGAGTCTGTCGAGGAAAAAAAGCCAGCACTATTCTTGGATGTATGTAGAATAAGGGAGGTGGTAATGTCACTCTCCACTACTGTAAGAGTATATCTGCAATGTTACATGCTATTTTAGTCTCAATAGTCCAAGGAGAATATTTAAAAAATGAAGGAGAATACTAAGAAGGACAACATAAATGACACCATGATGGGAAGATGAGATATATAAGGAGAGACTTACAGAGTTCAGTTTGTAACAAATAGGGAAAAAATTCCAAGACTTGGGTATGAATGTTATGGCAAAGCCTAAGGATCTTCAAGAAAGCACTATAAATGCAGAAAAGCAGGTGAATCACTTTATCATTACATTGTAGGGAAAGGAGCAATTATTGCCTAAACATGAAGATGGGGGGAAAGAGTGCACCTTGGCCACGACATGACAGGTGAGCTGAAGCATACTTTGATCCCATACAGGGATTTGCAGCCCTAGCGTGGCACCACACTGTGCTGGCTAGAGGATCCCTGCAATCCAACTTCCTGGGGTGCATGGGGCATTGTGGGAAGGCTGGGAGAGGAGTGGCACCAGTGAAACCATATCTAATCAGATACCACCAGCATTCCCCCTTGGGATGCAGTGAAGTCATTGCAGTGTTGAGGCTGCAGTAGCAGCTCCCTGATCTCTTTCCCCAACTGATCCCCCCCGTACATAACTCCATTGCTCAAGATGTGTGTTGGGATTAGAAACTGATTCTTACAGAACAAAGCAAGAGATAGACATCACAGAACAGCTATCAGTTGCAGTGAATGCTAGATGATAGCCTATTTATATATTATACTAAGCCAGCTGTAAAAAAACCCTCCATCCTGTGCCATATTATTTATTGTGTTTTGATTTTATTCCTTCCACTTGATCTTTGTTACAATTTAATGATCACTCTTGTAAACTTGTTTTTCTTACAGGTGATTCTTTTTTATTTTGCTTTTCACTTTATTGTAGCTTTCCTTGTTGACCTTCTGCTCATGCATTTGTTCTCAATTTCAAATAGTAAGCTTTTTTTCTGATGTTCTATCACGTATTTCTTGGATTATATGGCATGATGTTTTCATTGGTGTTGCTTTTATTTGCCCAGTGTTCCTTTTGCTCTCAGTAAATCCTTTATACAGCTGGGTGAAATCAGTGTTCAGGCTAACAGTTTTTGATTTCAGTCTGCATGGATTCTCCATCATGAATTTCATTCTGAGCTTCAGGCCCAAAGCCACCTCAAATCTCAAACAGCAGTCACTGATGCCATGGACAAAATTCAGAGGTGATGTGTAAACTTGAGTGAATTACATTCCTGTTCATTCTACTAGTGTGGACCCAGATCCACAAAGGGACTTTGGCATTGAAATGCCTAGCTTTTAGGTACCTTGAAAATCACTGAAATCCACAAATCCTGGATTAGGTGCCTAGGTTTCCTATACAATGCATAGGGAGGGATAGCCATCTGAAAATGGTATCCAAAAAAAGGCAGCATGCTAGGTGGGGAGCTATCTAAGATAGTCTGATATGATATGAATATCCTAAGCTTCACCCCTCTCCAGATGTAAGGCACCTAAGTCTAGGTTGGAGGGAGGCATCCCCTGCTCCTTATGGTCCACACCTGGGAACCCTCTCCTAGAGTCAGGTGCCTACACTGTTCTTGCAAGATCAGCGTAAGTGCCTTCCTTAATTGCACACAAAACAGCTGGGAGGAAAGGAAGTTGGAGGCACACACTCCTTTATAACCTGTAGCCCAGTGATTAAAGTACTCCCCTGGGATGTAGGACACCCACTTCAATTTCTCTCTTGGCCTGCTTAGGCTAAAGGATTTAAGCAGGGGTATCTTTCTCAGGTGAGTGCTCCAACCTCTGGGCTACAGAGTCATTTTCACTTTTTCTGTAGAATTAATTCAACAAGGCAGAATGAGAGAAACCCCACATGAGAGTATCTCATAATCCAGTGCTTAGATCACTTGCCTAATGGCAAAGGTAGGAAAACTCTGTTCAAATCCTTTCCTCTTGGGAGAGCATGGTATATCCCACAGGCTGGTGAATTTCCTTAACCACTGGAACAAAAGTTAAAAAGAAAGCTGCTAACTTCTTCTCCCCAATACCTATTTTCACCTGGTTTGAGGATTGTGATAGGGTAGAGGTGTGAGATAAGTGCCTACCTCAGGCATAAGTGCGTATTCCCAGAGGTGGAAGCTTAGGTGCCTAAGGAATCTTTGAAGCCAAAATTTAGGTGCTGACTAAGTTTAGGCACCTATAAGATTTGGCAGCAGCTTAGCATTGTATTTGTGTATCACAGTAGTGTGTAAATATAGTGTTAGGTATCTAAATCCCTTTGTGGATCTGGCTAAAGGTATTACCCACGTGAATCCTTCTATAGGACTGGGTTTTGAGACTTACACACAAAAGTTAATACTGAGAGTGCTAGCTAAGCTCCCAATACTACAGTTACTGCACAAATGTATTTATTTGAAGTCAAATGGGGTTCTGCACAGCTGCAGGTATTTGCCATATAGTGTTTGCTGCAGGACTGGGGCCCATATTCCAAAACAAGGAATCAGAACTAGATGTCAGTTAAAAATAGGGTGACTTACTTTAATTTATATGTTCCTTGGTACTGTTCTGTGAGTTACTGGTCTTGCTACCATTCCTTTCTTCTGGCCATTTGATGAATTATACCAAACTAGATGCTCTGAGACTCAGTGGTCCAAATTCAGAGGAGAAACATAAGGCAGAGAGTATGAGTAAATAAGAAAATCTAAGATAGTCTAGAAAGAAATTAGTGAAAGAAAAACAAAACATCATAACTCTCAAAAACGCTCCAGAAATGACAATCTCATGAAGCCTGATGTTTTCCATCCTGAATTCCAGTGTTCAGAAAGACAGGAATGCAACCACTTCCCTAAGACCTTTTTTCCTGTAACTATCCAGTGATGACTGAAAGCTCTACTCTGGGTTCTTCCTCCTATGAAAATCTGGTAGCTGCTCCTTTATATCTGGGGAGAGAAACAGCTGGCACCCACAGTGGCCATTTTATATCTGAGTGCTGGAAGGCTATACCATTCTTCCTTCCTTCCATCTGGTAGTATTTTTATCTACTATTATCTTTTTGCCTGATTTTTTCCAAGCTTTTTTGCCTGAAGAAGTGGCAACTCCTCACAGTAGATCACACAATCTTAGGCTTCACTTTGAATTCAGCCTAGTAAATCTCAGTAACTATAGAGAGAGTCTAAGTCCCTGTTTTCACCTTGATCCAGATTCATTCAGAACTGCTGAGCTCTGTTTCAGTTGAAAGGTTTGTGAACTTTATCACCTATGGTTGGAATATCAAATTTGTGGGAATTCAAAATGGAGTCGGGATGGTTTGGAGTTGTGCTATGAACAAAGTTCCCAGCTTTATTTAGTGCCTTTTTTTTTTTTTGCGGATTTTTCTCCTCATATTAATTTGCAACTTGTAATTTAATCTAAGATGCTGACTGCATTTGTTAATCTGCTATCTTGCAGTAGGAAATAGACTTTTAGCCAATACTCAGATCAGACTGTCAGACAATAGAAATGTTCCTCCTGTGATGTTTCATATTCTTGGAGAGGTGGGTAAATGAAGTAAGACTCATACCTTTTAATATCTATTAGACAAGCTCACAAATGACAATGCTAAACATTTTATTTACATTAATTCCTGCTCCGTTGAGAGGTGCCAAGAGTCCTCAATTCCTACTAAAGGAGTGCACTTAACAGGCTTATGTTCATAAACAAAAGTTAATAGAAACCTCACAATTCTGATCTATTTTCATCCTCATTCATATTTAATCACATTGATTCATTGGTTAAAGTGCATATTCATGCCTGTAAGACACATCTCTTAATTTGTCTCCTTTCCTGCCTTCCTGTTGGTGGGGCAAGAGGAGGTTGTGGGATCAACCACAGAATTTTGAGCCTCCAACATCTTCACAAACAGAATTAAGATTGTTCTCTCTGTTTAATGAAACCTGCCTTTGTTTCTGTGTCTGGACAGGAACTTACACCCTCAGTTTTGGTCTGGGGGTGCACAGTATGTGAGAGTGCTACTTCCGTGGCATGCCTCCCTGACCCCTCAGGAGCTCCTCTGGAATCTGAGTCTGCTGATTTAGGTACTGTGGCTCAGGCTTCAGCATGGGCTTAGCAACATGAATACATACCGAGGTCCTTGGGTGGGCTTTTACAGCCTATAGTGCTAGTATGCTAGATAGATTAAAGCTAACACAGGTATGCCTACCTGAGCTGCAATCACACCTTTCATTGCAGTGTAGACCTATCTTCAGAGGGGACAGGGAGGGGTTGATAACCACTGACAAATTCTCCACCCATCACCAAGCCAGGGGTGAAGACAGAAGGAAGCCAATATAAATTACTGTGACTTGAACTGCCCTGCAGAAGCTGGATGATCTCAGGATTGACGACATTTGGGAGACTGCTTGAACGCTTGGCTCCTGCAGGAGCCAATTTGTGCAGGGGATGAGTGGAAGACTGGGGAGACCCGGTCAGCAGTGTGGAAGCATAGGGTCTCTGCAAGGTGGTTACACACCTCTGGAAGATTTCTTAGGATCTGTGGGTTTGTGGATGGACCCCCCTGGCTTCCTTCATGCAGGGCTAACACCCTTCCTCCCTGATGAATAAATTTGCAGGAAAATCAGCAACATTGAAACTCATGGTGTTTTCACTCTCTTAGCTGAGTGGTTTCCAGGTAGAAAGAATGGGACCCACTGTTTGCATTTCAATCTTTGTAAGGGTTTCTTGGAATGAGTGACAAGAACCATCTATGAAATCGGTCCATAATTCAACCAGCCACTCAGTTAGTAAAATGTACCTTTTATGACTACCTGAAACATGTTACACTAGTTGCATTTAATATAAACATATATTACTTATAAAAAATTATGTGAAAAGAACATTATCAAGGTTGCAAAATCAAGCACTCAAAAGTTAGGAAATGCCAGGTTTAAGGTCTGTTCACCAAAACATGGGTTGTTTTCTTTGAAAAAGTCACCAGAACTTTTTAACATGCGCAAAATATATTTTTCCCTCATTTCATTCTCTGAAATAACTGAACCCTTTTGGCTGAAGTTAAAAATGGCCTGAGGCAGACATCTGGCATGGAAAACTTCAGCTCAGACAACTAAAGCTTGACAAATTTATAAGCAACTGAAAAAAGGGTTTTATGGTGGGCAACCTAAACAATAGGCAGTTCTACGAGCACAACCTGTAACTTACAGCAAGTTATCTTTAAGATAAAGCATCTCCAGTAAAGCTGGTCCATTAATTTGAATACTTTTTGTTTAGCGAACGTTGGAGAAATTTTCAAATAAAGTATCTGACAAATATTTCCCATTATTTGCCCCATTCTAGTGACCAAAAAGAGACATATGCATCACTTACTTTTTAACAAGGTTAATGAATTGCAATGGATTGTTCTGAAATGTCCAGCAAAAATTTCTTTAAGGAAAAATTGTGTGAGTCAGGATTAATCCAAATAAATGCAGCACTTTTACATTAAATACAGATACATATTTGGGGTTATTCCTTGTGATGGCAAATACATATCCTTTTATGACACTCATATGAATTACTCAAGAAAAGAAGAGACAGATGAAGACAAAATGATATTACAGGATTTACTCTTGTTCTCCTATGAAATACAATGTGTTATAAATCACGTTACTTTCTTGTCACCTAGAAACACCACATTTAACAGATGTATGAATATTTAAAGAAAAGTCATTTCACATAGGTGAAAGGTGAGGCTACAGGCTGCATAATATCTTTTCTTGAGATTTCCTATTGAGACTTCAGTGATTTAATTGTTCAAGTGATCAATGGTGGTACTAAGGAGGAACTGATAAATCAAAGCCTGAATAGCTTTTAACACAATTTATAGCTTAAAGTTTGTTGTGAATACTTGGCTACCCCTGAATATTATAAACTCTATTATTGTCTTTTTACTGAACCACCTAAGGAAAATGCTTTATAGAAAGACCATGAATTTCTATGAGCTAATTAGAATTAATTCATAGTTGTAAATAATAACTTGAACTGATGTTCTTTTTACCTTTGGATTCATCAAGGGAAGTGATCAGATATCAACAAATTATTCATTCAAAGCAATGGTGCGGAAATTTGCAGCACTGAAGCCTTAGTTGGCAACTTGTTAGGGACCTGTGCCTAATATGCATAAGTAATTACATAAATTCAAAGAATTCTTATTGGAGATTTCAATGCACAATTAGTCTTTTAATTTCTAGCGTATTTTTGACTGTCCAGTAGGTTTCTTTCCACCCCTCCTCAGACTTTAGATTCTTATTATCTGATACCTATTTTTAGTTCAAGAAAATCCTGCCATGTTTGCTCCTTGTCTCCCCTCTCCCAAAAAGAAACTTTTTCCAAAAACTAGAAACTTGCTCTTGGCCAGTGCTGAGCACCTCTTTTGGAAGTTTGCCTTTTTTCACATGGCTCTTTTGAGGGCTCTTCTCAGGCTCTTCTTCAATCTCCTTTTCCCTGCTTCTTCTGGGGAGGTGAAGGACCTAGTTGTGGCAATACTGATGTTGACTAATGTTTTCCTAGCATGCCTTTTCCATTAATCATGTTAACTTTTTCTGCTCATTAACCCAATTTACCAAACCATAGTGCAACACCTAAGACCACTGTGATTACTAACTTGTGCAATACAGACAAATATACTTGTCTGTTACTTTGCCTCTCACTTCCCTCTCCTCCTGCTTATCTGTTTGTTCATCCATTGAGTGTTCTCTAAATCCTAGATTGAGACAGGGAGCCATCTGCCATTTTTTTGTACAGCACCAGGTAGAATGTGGCCCTAACCAGCATTTTTGGTCCAAAGGCACTACTGCAATAAAAATCACAAGGGCCCTCACTTCCTTTTCTTCATGCTGTTCATATGTTGCCCTTGTTTTTCTCTCCTATCCCTTGGCTTTTTTCACCAGACCACACAGTGATGTCCACTCCTCAACTTGCCCACCAGCTTCTCACAGCTTCATTCACTTCACCTGGCAGCTGCAAATAAAGGCACCCAGACCTTCCTTTCCTCTCAGTACCTGCCACATATATTTTGGTAGAGGCTGAAAGTCAATATGTGGCTTTAGACTTACCAAGAGGGGAGGCCAGTAAAGAAGGATAAGGCCTTGCAAAGAGGAGTGGGCCTTGAAGATTTAGATGTGGAATGGACCTTCCACCAGCCTCTCCATGTGGCCACTGCAGAAACCACTGCTTTGCTCAATCTATTAAACACACCCAAATAGTTTTTAATGGCTATACTTAGCAGCATCCAGCTCCTTTAAAAGTTAAAGTGATGAGCAGCCTGGAGTTCATGGGTTGTACATCATGGTTCTGAGAAATCATTCGCATCTTTAGTGCCATATTGCACCTTGATTTTTTTAAAAGAAGAATGCTTTGATCTCATTGCAGGAATTCTGCTTCAAACCTATTGGTACAAGTATCTCCCTAATTTGGGTGACACTTAAATATATGATATGAGTATCTTAGTTGGGCCGTTTTCCTAAAATGGTCAGCAGTAAAGTAATTAACTATGTAACCTAATAGCAGATGGACAGGTGTAATTAACACCTTTCAAAGTTAAGTATTCAGGATCTACAGCCTCAGGAAGGCAGCAATGCATCAATCCATATCCAGAAGGTTTTCATCATAACCATATGTGCTTAAGCACTTACAAATTTAGGGTAAAATCATGGTTCTATTTAAATCAATGGGAGCTTCACCATTCACTTAAATGGGGCTAGGATTTCAACCCTGCTCCACATGGGGGAAATTTCCCAAACAATTCCTGCCAGTCTACACAGCTACATATGCAAGACGGGTAGAGGCTGGAGGACAGGCATAGGTAGAGGCAGAGACAAATAATGGGGGAACATGTTGGATGGCAGCATAGGGAATAGAATAGGTGAAAGGTTCTAGAAGAGGGATAGTAGCAGAAGGGAGGAGGCTACTGAGGATGAGGCAGATTGTGGGGGTTAAAGAGAAGCAGAGAAGAGTGTGTGTGGGGAGGCTGGGTGCTCATTCAGGATCCCAAATCCCCTCCCTCGGGTTCTGAGGAGGGTTTATGTGCGACTTACATGGTTGACAGGTCATCTGCACTATGGTAAATGTCATCCTTTGTGGAGATTTGGCTCATAGTAGACATGACACTGGCACAACAAGCTGCATGTACTTTTAATTCATGTATGTTTGTCTCACGGTCCCATCCCTCAATGTACAGACCACCTTCTCGCTTAGTGATCTCAATGGGAACTGCTGGAACTCAGCAGCTTGTAGGAGGGGCTCTCCACCTTACAGGAAGGGCCCTTGTGGCACAAAAAATAAGCACATTATAAGTTACCTGCAGACCATTGTTTAGAAAGAAATGTAATAGCCCTAATTTCTCCCATGCTGCCCCTCATGCTTGGGATGTGCTCCCCTTAAACAAGTGCAAAGCTATCTCAATATCTACCTTCAAATTCTGCCTCAAAACTCTCCTTTGCTGTGAACCCTACAAAAAACAAAACAAAAAAGCTTGATAACAATTAGGCTGATGGTGGGCTGAGACCACTGCCTGTTATGCTGACTCCTTGTTCTCCCCTAACTATTTGTATCCATCTGTTTATCTCTTGTCTTATACTTTAAATTGTAAGCCTTTTGGGGCAGGAACTATTTTTTGTTTGGTTTGTACAGCGCCTAGTGCAAGGGGTCCTGGTCCAGGCTGGTCCAAGTCGAGGCTCCTAGGTGCTTCAGTAATACTTCTGTTAATAATAATAATAATCCAAATCTAGAATTCGGTCAGGATCATTGCACCAAGCTGTTCATCAAATGTCCAGGATAATATATTTAAATGCTACATGCAGCAATGTGGAATGCATGGTTTTTACTATCTGTAGATTGTAGTGCAGTCCTGTTTGGTGAATTGGTTCACTTAGCTGTGACTAAAGAGAACAAAATGTAACAGTTTTGTTTTTCTTTATGCAGTTCCATCAATCTGAACACATGAACACTTTTACTGGCTGAAAATATAAACAGCCAGATGGTACAATGAAGAAAAAAATGGAATTTTTCCATCTACTGGAAGATACGGCAAAGATATATGTTCCCTTATGTGGATGCAGGAAACTGCTGTATTGCCCCAGACTGTTGGACCATTAGCCAGGGCTTTAAAAAAACTTCAAAATTTCCTTAGCTAATTGTTGTGAACAATCAGGCTGACTGCTCCACATGTTGAGGGTGAAAAAATTTAAGAGCTGAAAAATTATGGACATTTCTCCTCTGTGAGTAAACTGAGCTTTTTATCATTTAGAGATAATAAAAAGGTGCAGCAGCTGTCATGGGTGTGCGTGTGGGAGGTGGAACATGCATGACAGCAAAACCTCCAAATCCCATCTTGCAGCTGAAAAAACATCTGCTCAATTTTCAAAATAGGTTAAAATAGAACATGAAATTACTAGCTGCATTCTGTAGTTTGTAAAAGAGGAAGAACAAAACAAAAACAAAATATCAAAGTTCTAATAGATTTGCAATCTCTTAGTGATGTGTGGGACCAGAAAGGGCTTAACATAGCATGAGCTCTTCTAAACAACATGAGCATTGGTGCCACTTGAAACTAACTGAATAGGGTTTGCAGTTAATTTGAAACACGGAATGCTATAAATAGTAAGTTTAGCTATTTCTTATTGTAGGCAATAGTATAGGAAAAGACAAAGGAATACTGCAACTACTGAAGTGTCCTCATCTATTTACCTTAGGATTCGTCTCCATTGCAGCCACCAGTAGGGACTGCAGCACATATAGACAGACAAACTAGTTTTAATCTAGGAAGATTGGGATACCGGAACCGTGAAGCTGCAGCACCCTGGGCTTCTGTGTGGGCTGTACAAGCCTGCCTCTGGGTAATTTCTGGCACAGGCAGACTGTGTTTAAAGCACCAGCTGCTGCGTATTCACTGGTGCCAGAGCAAACTAGATTAAAACTATACAAACTGCAATTGCACCCCATGATTTCAGTGTAGAGAGAGCCTTACAGCAAAACTGACAGTCTTTTCAGTGCCACTCCTGTACCGATACACAGCTGCCAGGAATCAGTATGGGATGCTCTTAACCTTTCAGTTTTATTAAAGTTATTAGATGACAGCAACAATATCAGTAAAGGTAGAATGAGCCAACAGCTAGTCCAATAATGTATTATTGGACTATGGAGAGGGAGTCTCCTTATGGGTTGTCTCATTGAACTGGATAACAGCACAGATGCAGGGAGGCCAGCAGGTTTTTTTTAATTGTCTGAGATGTGATACAATTATAGCAGTAACTAGAGAGCAATTGGATTTCTTTTGTTTCAGATGTGGGAAGCTACCTGCTTGGTTAGTGCAATGAATCCAGGTAATTTCATCAGATATTTTTTGCAGTCATAAAGTCAAGAGCTCATGATTCAGAGATATAGCACATGGACGTGGTAGTGGAGCGAGCCATATTGGCCATGAGAAGTTGTCTCCCACAAAAAGTCGATCTGTTCATAATAAATTCTAAAGAGGTTTCATTTTCTATTACTCTGCCATTTAGATTAAATTACAACTCCAGAGGCTAATGCTCCAGTCCAAAGATTACAGGAATATACACTAAGACAATGGCCTATGACTACAGATCCCAGCACTTTTATTAGCTGCCTGGCCTTCTTAGCTCTGCAAAAACTGAAGTACTGAAAGTGCCTGAGAAACAGCCATTTACAAGATTCTGAATATTCATTTGGATTTCTACTTCTAAAAAGATCTAAAAAAGAGTGCAGGAGAAGTCTGTGTAATCCTATACTACCATTTTCTCAAAACTGACTCTGTTAAGGATCCTAAATAATTTTGCCATGAATAGTGATCTCCAGCACATTCTGACCTCAGCACATTACGTTCACAATTTGGGAATAATGTTTGATGCTGTGTCTGAACTGAGTATCTGTCGAGGTCCCTGCAAAGAAAGGATATAACCTTGCCAGAGGTTCAGGCATTAATGTCCAGACAGATTTATGGTTTTGCATCAATGGTTGACAACCCTTTGATGTTATGGTAAAGAGATTAATAGGTAATCCAGAAAATATCCTTTAGAAAAATTTCACTCCAGCAGGGCAGATGTGCTATAATTAATGATGGGTAGGTTTTCAAGACTCTGACAAGCAACACATTTATGACTACTAGAGCCTCACAGATGACAAAGTCTCGTAAATTGTATTAACTGGAGGGTATTATCCAGCACATATTGTGGCCTGTGTATATTACTTAGACCTGGTCTAACACTAACAATAAACATCAGGCTGCGAGAACTCCACTGGAGTTGATGGAGTTCTACCAAGCTGGTGTCCAGCAATAGATTCCAATGGAGTTCTACTGACCCAATGTCTATTGTTAGTGCTCTCTGAGTTAAATTTGGCTCTTTTTTTTTTTTTTTTTTTTTTGTGACAAGATAAGAATCCTGTACAAGAAATGTATCAGTTGGAAATTTCAGAATATACCAAGACCATGGGGATATGGCATAGGTATGGGACCTGGAATCTTTGTTGAGGTCTGTGCAAAGTCTCTTGTTAGCAGTGAGGTGGAAGAAAGGGCTCAGCATTAGAAACCATGTCTTTCTAAACTACTTTTTATGTTTTAAATAATCTGTGATTTACAAACCCAACATTGTAAACCTTTAAAGCCATTTTGAATCTTACTTGCAGTAGGGAGAAAAGGGAAATATTTAGTCACCATGAGGGTGAGTTTGGGGGGAAGAAGCCATGTTTAGGTCAAGCCCAGCTGGAGCAGCTGAGGAATCTACACCTCACTCTCTTATTAGTTCTGTCCTTGTCTCAATCTTCTTAACTTGTCTATCCCACTGATGGAAGAAATCTTACATGTCCTTCTGCCATCATTTCTGGAGTGAATTAGAAAGGGAAACAGTCTCTTTCCAAGGGTAGAGTCCTAATCTGCCTAGAAGCTGTGTAGCTGCTTGTATTCATGTGTCATCAGAGCAAAACCTTGACCTCAACTTTTGAAAGTGGGAGATTCCCAACTCCTTAATGATGTTGTGATGAATTCGTTGAGCAGACACAGGACAGGACAGCGTGTAGAAGCACTGTAAGTCTAAGGGTGAATCTGTTGCTGTTCTCACTCCTGACTGCAGGGTGATAGGTCAGAAAGAAGGGAAAAGTTTTGGCCCAATAGGACAACAGTTAGTGAGTAGGGGACCCCATTTCAGGCCTCACCCCACATAAAGGCAATAGTAAAGCACCCATTTTACCTACTTTTATTCAGAAAATATTAAATTTTAAATCTGTTACTGGTTCAGCACCTCTGGCCTAAGTAAGGTGATGGCAAGTTTCATATTTATGATTCTGTAATATAGCCATGTATGCTTTATTCCAAACACAAGTTATGTTTTAGTCAAATATGAGTTATTGGTCTCAATATAGGGGTAACTGGGTGAAATTTATTGGTCTGTGATATACAGCAGACTGGAATAATCTGGCCTTATGCTCTGGAATCTATTTGAAATGAAGGAGAGAAATATGTTTGTGGCAGATATTCAAAAAAAAAAAAAGTGGTAGGTGGTTGAAACTCCTGGTGGAGATGGGATAGTGAGCAAAGTGCAGGTGACTTACATCAGAAGTACCATTTATCATACAAATCTTCATTATCTCATGCATATCATCACTAATGTGTTATTGGCAGGAACTATCAACCTAAGAATTTTGCTTATTAATAATCTGCATGCCCCATAAAGGGTCACAGGCAGAAAGAGGGGGAGATTCAATTATGTGTAAATCTATTAATCTGAATCTACACGCTCTGAATTAAGAAAAAGAGAAGTACTGTAAAGTTTTAGAATTCAGTCACCCTCCACCCCCCAAATACATTTTTAGGTCTGAACTATGCCGCCAAGGACAATATGAACTATGGTGCACGATCCCACTATTATCACTGGAAAACGTGATTCAGGTATGTCTACGCCATCAGGTATGTCTACGGTGACTGATGCAGCAGGATCGATTGAGCTGGTCATGGAGACTTCTAAGACTTTATTGCTCCCCTGCTTACTTCTTTTCCCTGACCTGTCCATCATGCACTTACTCAAGCTTCTCTGCCCAGTGTATAGGGGGAATAACAGGGCCAAAACTCTGCTCTTTCTCCTCTCTTTCCTAACCACTAACACCAGCGGAGAATTAAGTTGTCAATTAGTTCCAATTTACCACTATGCAGAGCTTGTCAAAATTTTTCTGATGGAACATTTTTCCATTGGAAAATGCCAGTTCATCAAAATCAAAACATTCTGGGAAACGTCAAATTCAACAAAATTCATTTAGAAGAAAAAAAATAAAAATGAAGGTTTTTAATAAGGTCCTAAAGAAATGTTCTGATAAGATAGAAACAGAACAGTTTTGATTTTTGTTTTGTTTTGGAAAGACTTTGTTTTAAAAATGGCTGTTTTTTATACATTATATATATATTTATTAAATATAAATATATATATTGTATTTTATAGTTCTGTATTTTAATATTTTATTGTATTTTCTATTAATTTTTATATTATAGTACAGCATTGCATGTTATATCATGTAAATATATTAATACAATTTTATATGAATTAAAATAGTATAAAATTAAAGAAACTAGAAACTAGTGCAACCTCCAATGCTCTAGGCCAAGCTATCACACCAACATCCATTTAAAAAATATCAGTCACTTGTTTTAGGTCAGTGGTAAAACTCTTCTAGTCTCTTTCTTCCTTCTTTTTTCCATGATTGTCACAGTATGAATTAGAACGGTTTAATAAATCCAAAGCCCAGAGAGTTTTATAATGACCCTCTCAGAAGACTTGCTTATAATTTGCTTGAAAGAATATTATTTCCTGAGAATGAAGCTGGTGACTTCTCTGACTGTATAATGTTTTCTGAGCTGCTCAGTGCAGAACCCTGAAAATAGACATTGATGATTCTGAATAAGAGCAGTCACACCTACCAACCTAAATAGCCGCTTAAGTAATGCAAAGTAAAAATACAGGTGTCAATCAACTTATCTAACATAGGTGAGCTTAAACTTCTTTTTTAAAGATAATGTTTTCTATTTAAAATACACAAACATTGAAATATTAAATGCACCTTTTCTTCCTGCTAATGCTAATAAAACTCAATAAGTCACTTTTGCTACATCCTCACTCAGATCGTGCCATCAGTTTTTAAGCACACATTCTCACCTTCTAATCAATGGTTGTGAATAGGCCTCATCTACTCTAACTGAATTGACTTTGTTAGCACTTGCCCTCCCCATTGTTGTTTCTTACCCTTGGATGTATATCTATACCTCCTATCTGTGATTTCCATTTCGTGCAGCTGATGAAGTGGGTTGCAGCCCATGAAAGCTTATGCCCACAGGAATTTGTTAGTGTTTAAGGTGCTACAGGACCCTCATAGTTTTTAAGCAGTATGCCCCATGAGTTTCACTGGGGAATTCTACTTAACTGATAATGGTGTTATGGCCCCAAGTACTGAAGTCTTGGTTTGGACAACTACTGTATTCCACATTTCGTCTCCAGGCATGTATGTATTCAGTGCTAGTCTCAGCCTTGTGCAAGGAGCAGCATGTATCTACACTGCCCCTGGAAGTGCATCAGGAAAGAACAGTGATTTAAATACACACACTTCCCACCCTGCTCTTGTCATCTTCCATGGTGTTACAGAGTGCTGGGATTCAGCATCTGAACCCACACTATGGTCACTGTTTAACCAATTAAGCCTCACAGGAAGGACTAATTAAGGAGAAGAGTTCCTAATTACCAGGTGAAATTGGAGCTGGGTAGCTAATGAGCTAGTTAACCCATTAACAAGGAGACTGGATAAAAGAGCACAGGAAGAAAGTGGGAGGGCAGGGTGGAAGTAGAGGAGTTAGTTCCGCATGATAAAGGGAGCTATCTGTGTAGTGAGATCTCTTTTCACCCTCACCCCTTAGGAAAAGGAGTAGTTAAGCTGAATGACTTTGTAAATAGTATGACTGTGTGTGTGTAAAAGGTGGTGAAGTAAAGCACTGTAGATAAACTACACTATGATTTAAACGTTTTATTAGAAAATGTTTAAGCAAAAAACAAAAAGCAACGGTCAGGGTTTACAAGGCACAGTAATACAACATCCAGGGATGGTATGCAGTGGGGGGGTGGGCGGGTGATCGGGGATCAGGGGGTGGTAGCAGCATGATGAGCTGTGGCCCCATAGGAGGGGCTGGAAGTGTAGGACTTGGGGGTTGCAAGGAGGTATGTGGGGAGCGGGGGATGCTATCCAGCGTGGGGGGAGGGTCCCTGGGAGGCATTTGCCAAGGAAGGCGAGCAAGTCCATGTGTGGGAGTGGAGGTCCGGGGAGTACAATGGCGTGCAGGGAGATATATGGGGAGCGGGGGATGCTATCCATCATGTGGGGAGGATCCCTGGGAGGTATTTGCCAAGGGGAGCAAGTGAGTCCATGCATGGGGGTGGGGGAGTGGGTCTGGGGAGGACATTGGTGGGGTGGGCTGCAGTATCCCGGATGGGGGGTGGTGGTGTTAGGTTTAAGGTTTACAAGGAGATATATGGGCATGAGAGAGCATTTCAATGTATAGGAGAAACATTGGGGGCATGTTTTAATAGAAAGAGTATATAGGTCTATATGGGGTGAAATGTCTCTCATTAGTCCAGTGTGCCTCACAGTCATCTACAAAAGGAACATCTCTCAGCGGTCTCAGTGAGAGCAAAGATGATGGAACCAGAGGTGCCGTGTCACACAGGGCAAGGCAAGAGTACTTTTATGTGCACAGTTAATTCTTTCCTCATGCCCAGCTAGCTCCTTATCAGCCATAATTCTGTTTACTGGTTCTTGCAGGTAACATGGGGCACACGATCCCTGCTCTCCACTTGATATGTTTCCCCCAATATGCTTAGAGTATGACTGGACAAAACTTTACATGGCCACAACGGGGGCTCCCTTTTCTACATAGCTACTTTAGTCCTATAACAATTGAGCCCATTATAAATGAAACAATCAGCAAAGGATGTCTTTGTATGGCCAACAAAAAAATTAAAGATGGGCCACAAAGTCAGAACTGGTTTAGGAGCCAAACTTCTCAAAATCCGAGGCTGTATTAAATCAAGGGTTTTAATTCACCTTATTTCAGAAATAGAGATTAATTTAAAAATTGGCAGCTGGTTCCAGATTCAAGCTTTTGTGAAATGTTTGGATCCACTGTTTTCGTTCAGGCCCATGTCTAAAATAAATATAAGTGAAGCTGATACATCGCAGTGTGTCAGAGACAAATTGTAGCTAACAAGAAAAACCAAGTGGATGAGGTAATATATTTTATTGGAGCAATTACTGTTCATGAGAGTAAGCTCGAAAGCTTCTCTCTTACTCACCAACAGAATCAGATCCAATAAAAGATATTACCTCATTCCACCCCACCCCACCCTGTTTCTCTCATATCCTCAGACCAACACTGCATGTAGCTCACATGTGAGATTGAAATTTTCTTTTTGTCTCTCAATCAGAATAAAGATTCAAGATTTGTCAGATCAAGAAAATTCAAATGTCTTGCCTCAAAGCATAGCCAAATTACTTGCAAAGATATAGAAAGGACTTTTACCTTCCCCTTCCCTTATCTATATACACACACAATCCACAGAGAGTTTTTGTAATTAGCTAAATATATTATATTGGGAAGGGTTTGCTTTCCTCTGAAGCAACAAGTACTAGTCATTGCCACAAGCAGGCTAACAAACCAGAGTTCTCATTAAGTATGATACCTCTTTTCTTTTCATTAACTATGTGCAAAATTCTGTCAAACCCGTGTGTGTTCATAGAAGTGCCAGTACTGAAGAGTAGAAATGGCCATCTCAATTACTTTTCTACATTTTTTGTCTGAATGCTAGTATATCCACATTTTGTTTGTACCGCTTTCAAACTTTATCCACGTACTCTCTTGTACACATTCTCTTGTGATGTAATCTGAAACCAATGACTTTAATATGTCCAAAGGAAGGAACTGTAATTACATTTCAAGTCCATTATCAGGCCTTCTGGAAATGAACATCGTTATAAATATATAAACTGATGTCTGGGATCATGTACTATGTATTTTCTCAGGGGGAGTTTGGGTATTGACTAAGAGGTCAGAACGGTCAAGTCAATCTATTAGTAAGATTCCTGTAATTGACATTTTTTAGGATTGAAGATGCCATCATCTATGACAACACAACTCAAAGAAAAACTACAAGAAAAATTCTGCTTTCCACAATATTAAACATTATTGCTATTAGTGGTTGACCAAAATGGATTGTGTAATCACCGTCGATATGTAGCAATGGCTCCGTATGCTCCTAACAGGTCAATTTTATATAAGCTAATGTATATCTTTAGGTTGTTTAATTTTGTAGTGCGCACTTTGATACATGAAAGGAGACCTAGTTGGAAAATAAACTGTAAGCATCCCCTGTTTTTTCACCACCTGAGTTATTATTGTACAGCTTGTTTAAATAGCTTATCACAACTGTGTTCCAGGAGCAATAAATTTATTTTCCTTAGTAGTTGGTAGCATTTAAATGCCCCAATCAGGGATCAGGGCCCTGCTATGATAGGCACTGTATGTATATGTAAAAAAAGACAGCCTCTGCCCCAAGGAGCTACAAAATATAAGATGAGCTGATAGGTAAGTGCCACATACAGATGGGGAGATCACATGGTAACAGTGAGATAAGTGTTAATAAACAGTGTTCACATCACAGGGTCTGACCTGAAGCCCAATGGGAGCCTATCAATGGACTGAAATGAACTTTAGATCAGGACACACATGCTTACAAATTGTCTAGCGTTTTGTAGTCATTATAGCAGAGATGAATTTAAAGGAGAGATTTGAATGAGGATTATGTTATGGCTTTGCAGATCTTTACAAGGAGCTCCATCTGTACATAAGGAACAATAACAGAGAAGAGAGTGAAGATGTTTCTGGGAAATTTTGGCTAATGGGAAATAAGGGCAAATAATCATTGGTGGAGCAGAGATACATTCTACAATAATGTCACGTAAAATGCCTATGAGATTACAGTAAATGGTAACACATATACTTATTAGCGAGAGGCCAGATCCCAAGTTTCCCAAAGTTTGAGAGGTTTCATGTCTTGTTTTCAAGTTTGCTACCATCTCTACTACAAATATAAATGCTAGAAAGGACAAAATAAGCTGGGAAAAGCAGGGTTGATAGAAATCATTATTTAAAATGAAGTATATCAGGTATTTATATTTAAAGCATGATTTTTAGAAAAAATCAGTTTAAAGTGTAATCAATTTTATTTATATGATGTTAGTTCTTTCTTTCCATTGTCTAGTCTGGTATTGCTGAAGTGGATGTTTTGTACTCATTTTTTAGCTTTCTTAATGTAGAATGTGAGATTTCTACATATAGATTTTTTTTTTTTTTTTCAACTAAGCATTTTCACACTTAAAATGCTCATCTATGCTGAAAAACACAAGTCTGGGACTTCATTAACACGTACTATGAGAACAACACAATCCCAGTCACAAAACTGATTAGAAAGTTGCCTGTGTTATATTTGCATCCAATACTACCTTCTAATATATTGAACTTCCATAAGGCAAGAAAGCAGAAATGTTTCAACTTGGCTATACTATACGCCATGAAGGTTTGAAATTTTAAATCAATGGGACTTGTGCTGTTAAGTGACTTTTGTGTTTTTCAAAGTACCATATTGAGGTGCCCTTATATGGGCTTTTGGAACCTAATTTTAGATTCCTATTTTTGAAAATTTCAGCTTCTGTAAAAATTTAATGTCGGTTATTTAGTCTTTGAATACATTTTTTGCATTGCCAATACTGAAGCAATTTTCTTTGAAGTGACAAAGATATTTTATAAAATACAATTTTACCCCTCATTTTGCAAATACTTATGCACATGCTTAGCTTTAAATATGCAAATAGTACCATTTAAGTCAATGGAACTATTCATGTAAGTAAAGTTTACATACCTACTTACATGCTTGTAGGGTCAAACATGCCCTTTGATTCACAGGTGCTGTATCTCAGCACAGAATTGATAGCTGATATTATATGTGTTTTATGTGCCATTTTAAACTGGGTGTTTGTACACTGCTGAGCTCATCCAGACATCTGGCCATTCTTTACTACTCTGTGAAGGTACTAAGGGCCACTTTCTACTCTCAACGCAGCATGTGTATCTATGAAAAATGTGATCCACTGCTTTTGTGGTATCTTCACAAGGTGCAGTCTGAGACATCTGAATGACTTAATTCTCACCAGAGAGTGTGGATAGATCTGCAATGCAGGAGGTATCTTATTGAAAAACCTAAGCACTTTATAGGATGCCATCTGAAAGAGGTGGTCTTGGCAATCTTTTCAGGAGTACAAGCTATAGTGGTTGAGTGGTATGATTTGATTTGTGGTTATTTCTATCTTTAGTATTGAAGTTTGAAAGCAAAAATAAGGAGAGTCCTACTCCTGCTCCCTCAAGGGTCCTCAAGGCCAAGGCTTGAGACTCTTGTACGTATTTATAGATTTCCCAGTATGGCAGGGGAAGATTGATGAGACAACCAAGTTAGCTAAAAGGAAAATCAAAGCTTCCTCTTTAGCAGTTCCTTACCTGTCCAATATCAGGGCATCCCTTCATTCAGCAAAGTTTCCAGTTATCAATTTGCTCTCAGCAGTCATAAATCTATTTAAAAATCATGGAAAAAAGTATACAAGGAATTTATTTCTTGGATCTATAAAATAACTTTCCCCCCAAAGACTGACACCTTAATAACTGACTCCTATCTGCTAAGATTTTTATGGGACCATCTATATCTATTATTAAAATGTACACATGTGGCTTAGCATTTACTTTTACCCCTTCAGGAAATGAAAGGATATACACGTATTTTATTAGTAGCTCTTATAAGGAAACCAGCTAAAGTGTATTATCAATGTGCTTAGGGTATCAGCTTGTCACGGGTTTAATTTAATGTATTTTTGCATTTATTTATTCAGCACCTATCATTGCAGAAGCTAGATGTTGTTACAAAACATTTAAATTGTGCAAAGACACCAAACTAGAAATCCATGATTTTACAGTGCATTGTGGCCAGAAATACATTCATGAGGAAAGTGTGCTCATGTTTTTTTAAAATAAACAAACCTAAAACTAAATAATATAAATACAGTTTGCCCCCATGCCCTGCAGATCATTAAGCCTAACCGCTTTACTGATGATTAACAGAAAAATTGATTGATTTTGTTGGAATGTAAAGTCTTTCTCAAGCTTCTGAGATCAGAATGATGGAACTGAAGGAAGTTTGGTAAATGGACAGTGCTAATGATTTTGAAATGCTATTATACAGTTCAAAAATAAATTCTACCTAAAGTATCTAATCCTAAACATTTTGGGAGGAAGAAAAAAATATCCTAGGGCAGGCTGCAGGACTTCAAGTTAGCCTATCCACAGCCAGCCTCCTCCCTGCAGGTTTTGGGCCATTGAATCCATGCAGTTGTGGATGAACCATGGCTGCATATATACAGACACCAGTAGTCTTCAGTAGTGATCAAACTCAGTTCTTTCAACAGAAGTACCTTCCAAAGAGAGATCCTTTAGCTACGAGTAAATTGAAAGCTCTTATCGTTGCTGAGATGAACAGTAGGATGGAGTCCCAACCTGAACCAATAGATTATCATTGCAAATATGGTTGTCTTTCATCCACCCTTCATTACATCAGAGGATGAGCACTCCTACATTAAAAAAGCTACAGTGGTCAAATGAAGGAGCCAATCTCCTCAGGAACACTAGTTATTGAGAGTGCATAAGCTCAGTTCTCTGCTCACTGCATTAGCTTCCCATGAAATACTGGCTCGAATTGAAGTTTTTAGTTTCTTCAGGAATGATGAACGTGCCAACATTAAGGATGGTGCTCATAAGATGGGAGATGGTGCTTTTGCAGCACTAAGTCTACAGCTTTGGTACTCATTACCAGAGGACATAATATGAATATAAATTTCACTCTCTGCAGAGCAAAGCATGAAACTGTTTCTCTGACTTGACTCTCCCATGCATGCACAACTTAAAAAATAAGAGATAAAAAAGAGGCAAAAAGGAGGGGAAAACAGGTAAGGGGTGATAGTTTCTCTCTCTCATCACTTTTAAAATATCATTCTGATTTTCTCAGAGGAAATGAGTGTCATTATAAGAACCTGAATAGAAAGGTAGATTCTAATAGTGCCTTCCACATCAGCCTATTTGGGAATGGTACAGCATTCCGGACTACAATGTGAGTTGATTGCAAAGGCCAGTATGGTTCCAGTTTCCTAAGCTATGGCTACACTGATGGCGGCAAAGTCGCCTCCATCAGATCCATTTCTCTGGATCAACTGAGCTGTCCATGAAGACCCGCTCAGTCGATCCAGAAATCGATGTACTAAGACCACCTTCATAAGTGGCGTAGCACTGCATCGATGGGAAAGCGGTTCCCATTGGCGCAATGCAGTGAAGACAGCACACAGAAGAGAAGCAGAGAAGTCGATGGGAGTTATGCAAGTTTTTTGTGTAGCTTGCGTAACTCCCGTCAACCGCCGCCGAATCTCAGAGTTAAGTGTAGACAGGGTCCTAAAGAAGACTAATGTGGACCTGAAGTAGAGAATAGGGACCAGTAAGGGTCCCTGTGAGCAAAATGCACAGATTAGCTCCTTTGCACATGCACACACATTATTTCCTTGATATATTGAGTAGGACTTTAAATGTTGGGAGGAAGATGAAAACTAAGAGCAGCAAGCGAACTATAAAACTTAAATGAGGCCTTGGAAAAGGAAAGCAAGCAACAGTCATAATTTTCAGACTATTCTGTTCTAGTATTTCATTCTACAAAAAGGCTGCCTTTTTTCTTAATAAACTATTTTATGTCAGGTAGTAAATATGAGCTTTGCAACTGAAAGCAGGCCAATGTAGACTGTCCCAGTCCATTTTATTAAATCCCTTGTCCTATAGCTTGAACCATTAAAATGATTGAAAATATCTATTGGCTCACAATATGGTGTCTGTTTTCTGACACATCCATTATTTAATCTAACACTAGGAAATCCTTCTGTACAGTGACTTTACCTAAAGCTTACTCTACTGTCAGTATTTGTTTGTTTATTGCTTGAATTTAATGCTTTAAAAATGATATACTGTAAATAAAACGTTATGTATATAAAAAGTGAATTACCAATAGGAAGCAAAGTTGTTAGTAAAGTTTCAAACAGTACTATCTGACCTTAAGCAGTTATCAGCAGAATTATTATTAACCACAACTATTTATGCTGAGGATGCTACATTTCATATATTAAATATAAATTAACGGCATGACACAATATATGAGGAACATATTTGTGCTTTGAAGTTGAGAGTGACATATTATCTCTTTAATAAGAGAGCTAAAAAAAAGCTGTCTGGCTCTTGTGACCTATCTAATTCTGTTCTAGAAGCAAATGTTCTAATTAGGGATGTACAGTACTTAAATTCAGATTATTTTTTTTAAATACAACTATTTAGGATTTTTTAAGAATCATTTTATCTCTGGATTTCAGAAAGTTTTATGCATTTATCTGGCTGTATTGTTCACTTTTAAATTTTGTTAAGAAGTACAGACATTAAATAGCTTTTGAACTATAAAGCCATATTTAGCATGTTTTCTCAAACTCTGAAAGCTTATGTTATGAGCTTTCAAGAGAACCTGTTTTTTGAAACTAAGTGGTGAAATTCCAGCTTGATACATGTGGCTTTCTGTTGTAGTTGCTAAAGCCCCCAAATTATGAATTATTATTAAGAATTGCCCAATATCAAGACTTTTCAGGAAAGAAAAGAGAAAGGCCTGCAACGGCCCAAAACCTCAAAATCAAACAGCACAGTTTCTTCAGACTTTCTAAACACTGAAGAAACGTTTCTTCTGCATTTCACAAGAGTATGTAATGCAACTCAGAACAGACAAGTCAGGAAAACTGTTAACCAATTGGTTGCTGTAGCTGAAAAGAAACTTCCTTTTTCCATTTTCTCTACCCTACCTTGAAACAATGAATTGAAATATAATATTAAGATACTATATGATGTTGCCTGCTACAGTAGTTAGGTGTAAAAATAGGGAACTAGACAGAGTAAACTATTTTGATGAAATAGTTATGTTTAAAAGGAATGACAAAAAGGTGATATGCAGGCAAACTATTGTAAACTTTAATGACAGGGCAATTCTGCTAGAAAAAAAGGGTTGCATTCATATTGATTTATTTTAAATTCGTGGTAAAGTTACGAAGGAAGGATGGTATTTGAAATCAAGTGTGCTTATATTACCACAATTCAAAGAAATACATCTATACTGAAAAAGGCAGTAAAATAATCAACCGTTTGATCAATAAAAAAAAAAAAAAAAAAAAAACCACAGCTCAGCCATATGTACAGAAGCCTTACCGCTTCTCTTAAAATAGAACAGAAATGTAAGATTTGTACAGCCACTGCGGCCTGCTGGAGAACAGCAGTTTAAGTGACTTTGTGTCACTGCATTGTGGACTGTTAAAACGAGTTTAGAGAGCATCAAAGAATGGTGAAGAGATTTTTGTTTTGTAACAGGTTCTGATGAAAGTGTTGTAAAAGCTTTGACCCTGAACAAGTTACTAATACTAATTAAGATAGTGAAACACTGTACATGTGTCAACTATATTTAATGATTCATATTACTTCTCGAGTTCTAGGTTTATGCAGACATAAAATAAGCCTAAAAGTGAAAGTTTCTTGAAGTGAAAGGAAAGGAAAGGTCTGTGCAAAGGCTGGCTACAATCTGACTACAGTCTATAATGTCTTTAATTTTAGGATTACAAACATTGGGCCAGATCTTGAGCTGTCAATCTCGACTTTTCACTTCAGTGCTACTACATTGAGTCATGTTACTTAGGATCTGGACAATTCATTGATGGACTTTCCCAATATACCTGTGAGATAGGTCATAACTGCAAAAATTAATTTTTTCCCATAAAAAAAATTGATGTGGAAGCTAGTCAGGAGGTTGAAAACTGAAATGAACAATAACATTTTATATTAGCACTGTGGCTAGGTTGTTTCACCACTAGCTGCTGTAGGGTGAGAAAAAGTAAAAAAAAAAACAAAAACCCAAACACATAGTTTTAGTAAAAATGCCCTGAATCTAATTTTAATCGAAGTATTGTTGGGAGTTTTAAAATTTGTTTTTTTGGCGAGGAAGCTTTGGAATTGATTTGATTTATTGTAATAAGAGTTGTTTAAAATAATTAACTTTTGATGAGTAACTTACAATATGTAAAGTATCTGACCCAGCTGCATTTTAGTGAAGTTAATAGCTTAAACTGTATCACTCCTTTTCTGCATCCCTACACTGTCTCTCTTGTTCATATCTGTTCTAATACACTATCAAGACTTCCAACCCTACCCTGCTTCACTAAAGACACCAACCTTCACTAATGATTTCAAATTTTCCAGCCAGCTCCTTCATGTTTTCTCTCATGCCTGTCTTTATGGGTGGAAAGGGATCCCCATAAAAGATCAAAAAGCCACCACATTATCTGTCTTTAACCTTAACACTCACCTAAGAAACACTCGACAGTAGCTGGGTATCTGCTGTGCTCTTACTGCTGCTTCTCACTCTGACTGTAGTCATCATGTTGTTCCTGTCCCCTGTCAGTCTGTAGAATCTATCTTGTCTTCTACTTAGACTGTAAATTGTTTGAGCCATGGACTAACAATTGGGTTATGTATAAGCACAGTGGGGCTGAAGACTGTAGGTGGCACCTCACTACAAATAATAAATAGCAAAAATAAGTCTACAGGGATGAGAAAGATACTACTTCCTCTTCAGAGGATCCCCATCACCATAGAATCTGAAAGTCTCACAATCTTTTGTGTATTTATCCTCACGCCACTCCTCGCTCTATTATCCATTCTTTACAGATAAGGAACTGAGGTCCAGAGAAATTAAGTGACTTGCCCAAGGTCAAACAGGAAGTCTGTGGTATAACAGGGAACTAAACTTGGGTCTCCCAAGAGATCAATTAGTTCCCTAAACCCTAGGTCATCCTTTCTCTCAGTGCTTTTCCTGAGGCAGCAGAGCTAATGGGAATGCACGTGCTCAGCTTTTCTTTGGAGTACAGGATATGTATGACACACCACTAACCAATTATGGAGATGGTAACAGCTGTGTTCCGTGAACTGGAAAGCCAGTCACAGTGCATGTGTGTCTGAAAAAGATGTAGTTTTACTGTTTTTATCTGGTGGTAGAAAGAAAGTGTTCTGAAGATCTGGTCTGATATAGAAGACCAATGAGACAACTTGTGTTTTGAAAGCAGTCTAGAAAAAAAGTAAAAAATAAAAAAGTCAGAAATGTTACCTCACCCCTCCAAAATTCAGAATTTGTTCAAATCTTAAGCTCTGAAAATGTTTTTGAGCAATATATATTAAATGATCTTTAGACTGGTGGAACAGACAAAATGTTATTTTCTGTTATGTGTGAATAAAAATAAGTTTGTAGTTACTGTAACCTAGATTAAGTAGAAGGGAAATTAACACACAGTCAGAATTAACACACAGCATGATACCACTGAGAGGTGGAGGGGAGAGACTGCTATTTCTGACACTTTCAAGTTATTCCCCCAAAAACACATTTTAATTTGATACCTTTCCAATTCATGTGTTAATGTGTAAAAAGGGTTTTTTTTTGTTTGTTTGTTTTTTTTTTCCCCTACTTTTTTGTCTATCAGTACTTTGTTAAAAGGAAACTTGAAAAAAATGAGTAAACTTTTTTTTATGTTTGTTCAGTTGGGGGGTGGGGGAGAAAAAAGTGAAACTACACTTTGTACAATGCTTCACATTGCATGTTGTGAGATGATTAGCTGTCTTGGTAGGTAATAAATAATAAGACATGACAGGCAGGGAATTACAGGGTGGTATGTCTTGGATGACTGTATATGGCACAGAGCTGAAGTCCTAGTAATTTGACCCAATGAAAAAGTTCAATAATGGACCTAAATGCTACCCTTAGTACCTCTTTATCATGGAAGAAGATTTAGGCATAAGAAATCAAACATTACATTTTAATTGTTAATATGGACATGCCAAGATTGATAAACTCTCTATCCAATGCAATTATATGTACAATTCTAAAGCCATGCAGAAATGAAGGCTAGTGCATAATATTAGAGAAGTCCCCCGTTTGGAATTTAGGAGATAATTTTAGGATTATATACACTTATTTTCATAAACAAATATGTTGTTTTATTTAATAGTGAATGTTCTCTTAAAATTAATTAAAGATAGAAATAATTATATACAGGACAAGCTGGCTATCATAATAACATAATTTATGTTCAGAGCTATGAAATGCCAATTCAGGGATCACTTGTGTAACTCAAATGAATAATGTTATCAGGAGTATCTATCATAAATTGAGACACTATATATTGAAATAAGTATTGTTTGGATTTTAAAGCTACAGAATATATCGTGTAATGGGTCAGAGTACAAGAGATAAAAGGCCTTTGAAATTTTCATTTTTTTCAGATGGTTGCCCCCTGAGTAGAAATAAAGTGCATGCTGACAGTGGGAAAATATAAGATTGTTTTTTGTCCCTGTTTTACAAAGCATGTTTTAATGAGTGCATTTGATGATTTACTTAAGGGTTTTTTTTATTGAAAACAATATGATCTATTTGTGATTACTGTGTTCTCTCTGCACTGTAATGCAAATGAAAATAAGATGTTGCTTTTCTCTGGTGGATACCTTTGGAGATCAAACTTAAATCAATAAAATAAAAGAACAAAATTCCTGTGAACTATTAGAACTCACCTTACAGTAGATAAAGCAATTAACTGTGTAAGAATAATGCCACTTGGTGATTTTGATTTGTCTGAATATGTTTTATCTAGCAAGAAGTAATGAATTTTAATTCTTCTTTAAGTGGGTGGCTTTGATTTATATCTCTACATTCAGTATTTTGCTTTAGTGCCTGTACAGTATCATAGGAAGAGAAGGGAAAGGATATGCTTGCATAAAACCCAGTTAACATGCAAATTAAATGAATTTCTAGGTAACAAAGGAAGCATTAAGCTTGGAACCCTGACTGTAGTAATAAAAAGTATATGGCATATTTTATGTACCTCAATCTTTTTCATCTTTATGCTCAATTAGATGAAAGTCTTCTGATAAATTATAAAGTCTTTGCATTCCTTTTGCCACAAACATGATTAACTGCTTTATAATGCCATTTTCTCAAGAGAAAACTAAATTTTGTTTTCATTCTCTGCTTAGAAAATACAATAGAGTCGAGTTCAGAAAAGAATACTTTTCAAAGACCCACATCCATTTTCAGAACTAGAATTTGGGGGTTGATGAGGAAAATACGTCTAAAAGCACAAAGCAAATACACAGTCACTCACTTATCATTAAAGACATGATGTTAATGCTATGCATTTTAGATCTGTTTAAGTAAAGCATCACTCCTCCTAAAAAGGTAACATAAATAAGAAGAATTGTTAAGACGATGCAAACAGGTACAGTTCATTCTGTCTCTGCCATCGCTGGAGAGCTGCTATACTTGCATGATTTTTCAGAAGGAATAGCAAAACTTTTCCATGGGTTTGAGCCTCCTGCTTCATGATTCCAGTCCAACAGACTTACCCAGCACTCTATCCACATAGTTGCTTTTGTATGTTCCAAGAGATACTTTTCCTTAAGAAGAGACTATTTTATCTTGATGCGAGAAAATAATTACATAAAAATAGAAATGTGCTTTCCTGGAATCATATTTTTGAAAATAATCATTTTCTTTTAAGAGCCTAACTTTAGGCTCCTAAATAGATCTTTAGGCACCTAAGTTAGTGGCTGGATTTTTCACGTGCTGAGCACCCAACAGCTCACATAGACCTCAAGATATTTTCAAACATGCAACAACCCAAGAGTTCCCATTGACTGCAGTGAGAGCTGAAGGGTATTCCATGATTTTGAAAATTAGGGCACATATTTACATATTTACTTATACATTTAGGAGTGTCTCTTTAGGCTCCTATTTTGGAAAATCTTGCCCAATATAGGCATTGTTTTTTGTTTTTTTTTTTTTTTTTTTTTTTTTTTTTTTTTTAAATAAGTTAGACTGAGAAGCAGCAGCTCACAAAGGAATTAACCCAATATAGAGCAATTATTTCCAGAACCTAGTGTAGTTCATGACACACTGGCTTTCTGAAGCAATAAAACATAATTAAAATATTGTGTTTGTTTTTAATTCTGATCACTTTTTACATGGTGTTATGTGTTACAACTCTAATTGTTAAAGTAACAGGAAACTCAATTATATGTGTGTCCTATTCAGGGAAATGCATTGGTATTATAGATCATTGGCACCAACTATTTATACTTGAGAAGCCCTATGCACTGCAGCAATGGAGTAGATTTATCCTGTAACTTTATTCAATTAGTAAATTTACCCCAGGGATGAATTTGACCTAGATAACTCTCAGTGAGAAAAAACTCAAGCCCTCAAAGAAGCTAGATTTAACAAGAGCAGCTATGGGAAGTTTGACTACCTCAGTAAACTGAAGTAGGGTGTGGTCCAATTGGCTCCAATTAACAGCTTATTCCTAGCAAAGTAGTTCTGCTGAGCAGGCCTGGGACCCTATATAATACGGATCTGGCTGGTTCATTTAAGGGATGGCAGAAGAAGAGTCTATACTAACGAAGGGTGTGCTGCTAAGGGAATGGTGAGATTAGCACCAGGGTAGAAAATGCTGTCTGAGCAGTCTGAGGAAGAATAAATTGAGGGGGCATGCAGATAAAAGCCTGAAGAGGTTCTCTGTGAAAGATTGTGTACTGCAGAAAGTACCGAATTTGGGAACTGGGACACACAGGCTAGGCCGATCTCTTCATGGAGACCTTGGATTTCACAGAAAGGAAAAATAAACAAATACATTTTGAACACATATGGGGCAGACTGAAGATGGGAAAACCTATGGGAAAGCAAGTGAAGGTACAAGGAGGTGAAATAAATACTAATGTCTTTTTAAGGACTCCTACATCTGTGGCTTCCACTATTTCTGTGGTGGCTCGGTCATCTTGGCCCACCTGTTAGGACGATTTTGCTTACTAGTGAACTAAAAAAGCTTAAAAGTTAATATATTGGCCCAATCCAAAGCACATTGATGTCAATGGAAAAATCTTCTTGATATAGTGATATAATGGGTTTTGGAATATGGACTAAAATACCACATCTACAGCAGGATATATGAATACCTTTTAAAATGGAGGATGACAACTAAATGTAGAATCTAAATATATGAGCAGAATTTCTCATTCTGATCACATGGCAAGACCTGTTGAGGTCCTTGGTTTTCTCTGCAACAATCAATGCCATCATTAACCCAGAAATTGTAGAAAAGAGGACAGAAAATACTTTCCTCTCGATTTTTGCAACAAGGTCATTGCAATATTGTAATTTAGTTGTAAAAGTGGCAGACTGTAAATCTGCCAAATAATTTAAAGTGAGTTGTATGAAACACAAGGGGGGATGTTGCAATTAGAGCTGGGTGAAGAAACTGTGACAGAATATATGCTTCAATCAAAATCAAGTTGACTTTGCTAGAATTTTCTTTTTGAAAGAAAACCAGGAGAGGGGGAAGTTCCAGCATTTTTGAAACATCCAGTTTTGACAGTTTTGAAATGACATGTTTCAATTTTTCATTTTGAAACAGCTCTTCAGAATATTTTTTTTTGTATTTTGTATTTTTTGTCTTATGTAATACAACATCAAACAGTTGAAATGAAAACAAAACATTTTGACTTCTTTCAAAATAAAAGATTCTGATTGACATGAAATGAAAAATATTTCAAAATCTTCCTTCATCATGAATTTAGAAAAGTTTGGGTTTTGTTGTGAGTTGGAACAAAACCAAATTTTGAAATCTTGAAATGGAATGTCTTTTCTCTGTGCAGTTCTAGTTTCCAATACATGGTAAATGGGAAGGAGAGATTGGAAGGAGGGAAAAAAAATTATTCAAAAAGCAAATTGTTTGATACAGATTATTTGAATTAAAATGTGCAGATGTCACAGAAAATTATGACAATATGAATTATTCTTCTCAGTGCAGAGTTAGTCTTCTATCTCACCTCTAGGCTTGAAGGGTAAAGTCACCCTTCCCAATTTTCAGGTGCAGTGACAATTTATATTGTAGTGGATTTCCATCCTACCTCTAATTGGGTTGCAGGTGAGTCAGATGTGAGAGACCCTGTGTGGAATGGAAAGAGGAAGATAAAATGGGTGTTTTGTATGACAGAGTTGGTGGGGGAAGGAGTGTTTTGTGCAAACATTCTTGGATTTTAAGACATGATCTCATCTCATGCATTTGTACACTCCTAATGCCACAATATGAACAACGAAACAAGATGTGGGGGAAAAAAAATCCTTAGGACATAGGCACTTTTTAAAGTATTACACATGATCAATTGGCCAGACTGGAACAAAAATATATTTAAATTTTTTTAAATCAATATTAACATAATAAATATGAACAAAATCATGTAAACCCAATCTCTATAACCAATCCTGCCCTCCAAGACATACTTCCCCTAATCAATCTTTTTGGTGCTTTTTCTGCCCTACATACAGGCTCCACTCATTAAGTTGAAAACATCAGTTGAGGGATCATCTTCCAAAAGTGAAACGTTGAGAGGGGTAAGATGTGGAAGTTGAATCTACCCACACAAAGCATTTATGCAACTAATAACGCAAGAATATGCTGATGATTTAGACATCAGTCATTGAAAATCATTGTGCATTTGGCTGAAGCATAATGATGTGTAGAGCAGAAATTTAAATTTATTTTTGTTCCAGTCTGACCAATTGATCATTCAGTTTCCAAGTATAACAATCTCACTGCCTATTTATATCTGGATTCTTTTGTTTTTAATACCATATCTTGATGCATAGTGATGATAAGCAGGCACACTACTTCTTGTAAATCATCAGTCTTTTATGACTTCTTTTTAACACTTGAATGCTATGGAGCAATTGGTAGAATCCAGTGACCTGCTTAACCAGAAGTTCCATCTTCATCTTCTGGTTGTTGAAATAGATCTTTTTATGTAATCCGTTTCCCATCTACAGCTCTAATGTTTGATATAGAGACATATGCCATATAAAAGATATTTTTATACAAGCTAAAAAATCAGAGTGTATCTAAAATTCCTTTTCTTTCTTTAAAAAGCCATCAAAAAATCTAAACTCAAGCACGTGCATCTTAATACAGGGGCAATTAGCACCCAGGCACACCCCAACCTGAGCCTATATGAATGCAGAAACCGATGTCTGTGGATCAAGGGTTCCTGGCTAAAGAGCAGGTGGCTCTTGGCCTTTCTGTGGAATGTCATGGCCAGCAGGGAGCAGAGTGGAGAGGATCAGCCTGGCCAGCGCTGCCACTGCCTCACAGTGGTGCCACAGCGCCACAAACTTCTCTTATCCTGGTCAACTTCATTGAGAGCTGGGCCCCATGCAGGCACATCACCTCAGCTTGACCTATACCTGCCTGTGATGCTGCACAGATTATCTGTTTCCACTGGCCAGCCCAGTCCCCAGGCTCCCTGCACTCAAATATTTTCTCTGCACCCAGCTGCTCTCCTACAGTCCTCCTCCCCTGGCACTTAAATATAATGTGCAATGTAATATGCAGTAATAAAATATACAATCTAAAAGGTTTGCTGTTACACAAGACCTTGTCCATCCACCATAAGTTGTGGACCCACCCACATTTCCATGCTATGTCACTGCTTTCAAGGGTCAGATTTTGGTGGCTTGGTAGGAAATGGGGAGCCAGTAAATGTGATGGACTCACATGGGACATCTTGAGCAGGGATGGACAGGTTTGCAAGTAGATACTTGAGGAGGCAGACCAAGAAAAGTTCTCACCTTGGAATAAGTGCTGGAGAGTCTATGATACCAGAAGTATTTCTGCTAGGCCAGAAAGCCATCCTATGAAGTGATGGGGCAAGCTGAGGAGCCTGCAGAGTCAGAGAGCTGAGATCTTAATGGGAAAGGTGTCCGGATACCACAGTGAATGACACGTAATAGAATAGGAATACTCAATTATAAAAATTATGTGGCCTTATTTCCTGCTGCCTAAACTTAGTTAAGAGGCAGTAGAATTTTACTCAAATTCATACATCAATGTAAATGATCATGGCAAAGTATGTTGCTTCTTCCCTTTGTTAAGTTTGCTCCTTTGATGCTGGTTGACCAGATCATGTTAGAGTGTACTCAGGACAATTCATTTATGTAGATCAAAGTAATGGTTAGATGTATAAGTGTGTATTCAGATGTTTATACTTCATTACAACTAGTGGAATGCTACATGTACTTTTTTTTTTTTTACTTATCGATTCCTGTCATAAATGCAATAGCAAATATTCATATGGTAAATACCTTTGCAGCTAAATTACACAGCAAAGAAATCTTGTCAAATTCTGATGAAGGACTTAAGGACTTTAACAGAAAATGTTAATTTCAAAGGGAGTGGCCATTATATGGTTGAAGGTCAAAATCTAAGTGCATTGTTATCAAAGGGAAGAGATTGTCTTTGGTGAGAGGAAGATATAAATATGGATTCAGAGAAAGATCATGTATCTCTGGAATGTTTAGATTCTAACAGGGCAAAATAACTGAACAAGAAAATGGAGATCCCCAGAATTATTCTGGGTAGCCCTGAAGGACTTTTGGGAAACTGTCAGTTTACTACACCACCGCCACCATTTGCAGTTACAAACTGTGATGTACTTAGTTCTTATATTTTACCTGCTTTAAATTCTCAATAACTCTCATTCTTTTGTCTTTGTTAATAAACCTATTGCTAGTTTACTATAGGATTGGCTGCCAATATTGTCTTTGTTGTAAGATCTGGAGTACCAATTGATCTGGGATGAGTGACTGCTCTCTTGGGACTGGGAGATTTTTAGGTGTAAGTAACTTTTTATCACAAAGTTCAGTTTGTCTGGGTGACAAGATAGACTGGAGAGCCTACGGGGACTATCTTTAACTCCGTGATAAGATGGGTATAATGATCCAGGAGTTAACATTTGTTACTGGCGTGGTGAAATCTAATAATAGAATATACCACCAATTTGAGGTGTGTGCCCTTGTTTTCTGACAGTCTGCCCTGAGATATGCAATCACAGTTGTGAGCTATTCCAAACAGACAGTGTGACGCTTCCATGGGAAAGTTCTTCTTGTAATTTCTTGTGTTCATTTGATAGTAACTTCTGATATTTTATTTCCTTAATCTGATAGTGTGTGTCTGCAGACAGTAGGATCAAAACCAGTTCACCCAAAGAGTGTTGTATGTGATATTGGCAGGGAGCATAAGAAATGAATTATAAAATACTAATCAAAACTGAAAAACAGCACAAGGTGTTTGATCCTCTGATTACCTTTTTAGAGTTTCCTCCATTCACAGCTTCCTCTTTATACAAAAATTAGAGGATGAAGAGTGAAACATGGAGCTGCAGTGAGAACCAGGAGGAAAAAAGGAAGACGTTTATTTCTATAACATTGTAGGATAGATATTCCCCAAGCCATTCAACAGCAACTAACTGAAGCTGTGCTAAATTCCCAAAATTTGGCAGTTTTGGGATTAGAGCTGGTTGAATAATTAATTTCATGAATCTTCTGATTTTTTTAAAATATCAGATTTCTATGGATATTTTCTCCACTATTTGACCAGTTTTATGAACCTGATTGAATAATCTGAATATTTTATCAAATAATTTATTCAACAAGTGTTACAAAAATTTGTAACTGCAATGTTCATTAATTCTATCATTCCCCCTACTATTCATCCAGCTGTGTTGAGGTGTGCAGAGAGACAAAATAGATGAGGAAATATTTTCTTATTGGACCAACTTCTGCTGGTGCAAAGGACAATTTTCAAGCCTCATAGAGCTCTTCTTCAGGTCTGGGGAAGGTAACCAAAGTATCTAAACTAAATACAAGTTGGAACAGATTGTTAATCATAAGAGATTCACACATGCTATAGACCACTTAAAGTGAAGTGGGCAATTAAGGCATAGCAGGCAGTAAGGTGTGTTGCAAATTGTTGTAATGAGCCATAAAAACAGCATGTATGTTAAGTCCATGATATTTAATGTCTAGCATAATTATGAATTTAAGTTCCCAGGCTCATCATTTGGAGGTATTGTGCAGGTTTCCTTTTAGGATGAGGACTGAGAGGTCACATGTGGAGTGATCACTTTGTGAAAAGTGTTTACCCAGAGATGACATGGTGCTTTTCTCTTTTATTATTATTCTTTGGGCTTCATTCAAGAAAGTAATGATTGTTTGGTTTCACCGACATAGCTATTGTTGGGGCATTTGATGCACTGGATGAGGTGGTACACATGTAGTGATAGGCATGTGTAGGACCCATGGATCTTGAAAGGTGTGTTGTGGAGTGTGCTGGTCATTGTAACAGTGAGATATGTCTGATATGTAGATTTTGCATCTGTTTTTCTGGCAGGGTTGCTGCTGAATTGGTGTATCCTGCTTTGTGGGGAGCTAGCTTCTAATGATGACCTTGGTGAGGATGGAGGATGTATGAAGGTCAGATGAGGGAATTCAGAAAAGATTTCTTTCAGAATGTGGTCCCAGTCAAGCCTAGACTGTATCTGTTTGATACCCCATACGTGTTCCAGTGAGGGTTAGTAGGTGAAAATTAGAGGTGTGTAGTCAGTATTTTTCCCTGTATTTAAGCAGTTCTCCCAGGGTATTTGGGTGGCCCATTCTATGATGTGATTACTTCTCTGGTGGAGTGTCCTTTTTAGTGAGGTACATGTTAAATATGTTTACATGTGTATACTAGACTTTCTCTGCAGAGCAAATTTTGTGGTCTCCGAATGCCTGGATGAAGATAACAAGACATCTGTTGTGTCTGGGATGGTTGCTGGATCTGTATAAGTAGGTATAGTTATCCGTGGGTTTTTTGTGCATAGTTGTCTGTAGGGTTCAGTTGCTGAGGCTGATTGTAGTATCCAGGAAGTTGATGCTGGTGTGGGAGTATTCTAGAGAGAGGTTAATGGACAGGTGGTGGTTGTAAAAGTTGTGGTGGAAATATGAGAGTTTAGGTAATTGCTTCAGAGGATAAAAATATCATCGATATATCTCAGGTATATTGTAGGTTTTGTGGTTCATTTTTCCAGAAATTCTTCCTTGAGGGGGCCCATGAAGAGGTTGGCGTATCAGGGAGACATCTAAGTAGTATGGCTGTTCCACAGTTTGGACAAAGTGTTTGTTGTCAAATGTGAAACTGTAGCGGAAAAGGATGAAATGGATGAGTTTGGTGATGGGTTTAGCATGGATTTCTAAGAATCAGACATTATCTTGTAGATGTCTGAAGTAGGCAGTAATGCCATCATGTTGACGGATGTTGGTGTATAAGGAGGTGACATCCATGGTGGCAAGGATGGTGTTCTGTGGCAGGTTACTAATGTTGCAAAGTGTCAGGAGGAAGTTTCTGATGTCTTGGAGGAAGCTGGCCCTTTGTGTGAGTGGTTTGAGGATGTTTTCCTGAGTCCTGATATTAAATCATTATGAGTATCATGGCCACATATAATGAGTCTGCCTGGGTTTCCTTGTTTGTGTATCTTGGGAAGCATATAGGAGGTTCATGGGTGATGAGATTGTAAAGTTTTTATTGGGGTTGTTTAAGGAAGGATTTGATGGTATCTTTAAATTCCTGTGTGGATTGTGGTTTGGGGTCTTCTGTGAGCTATTTATGATAGGTGGTGTCAGAGAGGTGTCTGTTGGCCTGATTAACATAATTATCATGACTAAGAACCACAGTAATGTCCCCTTTGTCTGCTAGTTTGATCAATATCTTGTGGTTGGACTTCAGGAACTAAATAGCTATCCTCTTGGGTAGAGAGATTGTGGCAGATGTAATGTTTGAGTATTTTTTTTTCTCAAGCAATTTATGTAATGATACAGTGTGTAGTTTTGTCCACTCAGCAATCCAGTCCAGTCAGATGATTCTTTTTATTTTCTGACAGTTTAGTGCTAATACAGTAATTGTTGGTTGTGTCTTCTTTGCTGTGAAAGAATTCCTAGAGGCGGAGTCAATGGAAGAATTATTTTAGTTCTCCACAGGTTAGTGTGATATCTGGTTCTGTGGTTGGACAGCAGTTCAGTCCCTTGAAGAGTACAGATACTTGATTTCTGATTAAGGGTTGTCTTGATACGTTGAAGATGTTGGGGTGTTGTGTAGTGTCCACCTGGTGGACCTGGTGTTATGGTTTCTGAAGAAAGGGTCCTGGAGGTGATATGGTTTCTCCTGAAGCTGACATTTTGATCTGGATTAAGTTTAAGCCCCATCTGCTTTTGGAGTTGACCCACCACAAAACCACAGGGGTGGATTTGATACCAGGGATTTGAATTCGAACTCCACCCAAAATTCAGAGGTGTTCTGGATTTGTCCTTTCCCTGTTTCTGAGTGGCATAACACATTAAGAACTACCATGAAAGTAAAATTGATAAGCGGATAGCACCAACTGTTAGCAACTGCTTGCATGCTGCTACTGCCTAAGAGACATCCAGACAAGATGTGAGGTGGCCTTGTACCTGTATTCTTTGAGTATTTCCATTTTGCATTGTGACTCTCCAAATAGCACTGCTTCAGTCACATCTGCTTGCCTGTGGTGGTTCTCTGCCCTGTGTCAGGCCTCTTCCATTGTTCTTTCTAAAGTCATTTGTCTACATGTATCATCTGCTTTCTTAGCAACCATATTTTGCACTCTCTGTTCCCTGTGTCTTGTCTCCTATGTCATAGAAAGTAGCTCTTTTTCTGGTAGTCAGTGTACAGTTCCTTGCTGAGATCATTTTTGGGACTCCTGGTTAACTATATATAGTCATGCATAAGCAGTACATCTCCTTACCAGTTGCTTTGTGGTTCTGGCTCTGCAAGAGATGAAACTATGCTGGCTGGCAATTAGGTTTTCTTACTCTGTTTAACCCCAATTCAGGAAAGCCTCCTTATTCAGGATAGCACTTAAGCATGGGCATAAGTCCCCACTGAATATTAAACATGTGCTTAAGTACTTTCCTGAATCAAAGTCTGTGTTCTTTTTTTCCTTGCTTCTCAGTTTCACCATAGATTGTTCAATATGATGCTCCTTCATGGGTGAGTTGCCCACCAACAAGTCCATGGATGAAGGTAGTCACACACTTAATTGTGTACATGCTTTTTCCTGTGACACACTTTTTCATTCTCATTGAGATAACAGGTGCTTGGTGATACATTCAGAAAACCATCTACTCAGTTTAGTGTTTAAGTATCCGATCCAGTGTAGTCCACATTTTCCGGAGGTTGCAGGTGCACCTTGTCTCTTTAGTGTTTAACACTTGAGGTGGTAGCGTAAATTGGGACATGACTGTCGATAGAAGAATGAGCAAGCATTTTGCGACTTGAATACCATTTGCTCCAGCAGCTAAGAAGCCCTAACTCTGATAAGTCTGTTAATGCTGAACGATTTCATAAGGAAGAAATTGATTATTCCACACAGCAAGATGGGATGTTAATTTGTCTAGTAATGAATCTGCCAGGGAAGTTGATACCCATGAAGAGTTGTATTGCTCTATTTCCTCAAAATCACAGCCCTTCCAATCCATATTTATTGGAACTGGTTATCCTTAAAAACTTCTTTACAGAAGAATATATATGCAATATAAAGAACAGAGGATTATAAACTGAGACCAAATAGACAGCAAACACCAAATGCCTTCATATCTTAAAGCATTTTTTCCCAAACCAAGAAATAAATAATTTGCACTCATTTCACCAAGGTGGATTGAATTAAATCAAAGTTTTTCTGCCAAATCACCATTCATACCCTTTTCCAGATTATTTATGTATATGTTGAACAGCGTTGGCCCCAGTATATATCCTTGGGAAACCCCACTATTTAACTTTATCTCCATTATGAAAACTGATCATTTATACTTACTCTTTGTTTCCTATCTTTTACTCAATTACTTCTCCATCTGAGGACTTTCCCTCTCATCCCATAACTGCTTAGTTTGCTTAAGAGTCTTTGGTGAGAGACTTTTTCAAAGGCTTTCTGAACATACAGTTATCCTATATCAACAGGATCACCCTTATCCACATGATTTGTTGATATCCTCAAAGAATTCTAATAGATTTTTGAGCCATGATTTTCCTTTAAAAAATCCATGTTGACTCTTTCCCAGCATATTGTGTTCATCTATGTGTCTGATAATTTGTTCTTTAGTACAGTTTCAAACAATTTGCTTGGTACTGAATTTAGGCCTACCAGCCTGTAATTGCCAGGATCACCTTTTGAGCTTTTTAAAAAAAATCTGTGTTACATTAGCTACTCTCCAGTCATCTAGTACAGAGGCTGATTTATGTGATAAGTTACATAACACAGTTAGTAGTTCTGCAATTTCATATTTGATTTCCTTCAGAACTCTTGAGTGAATACCATTTGGTCCTGGTAACTTATTACTATTTTAATATATCATTTTGTTCTAAAACCTCCTCCACTGTTACCTCAATCTGGGACAGTTCCTCAGATTTGTCACCTAAAAGATATTTTTATTTATGTGTGTTTATATATTTAATATAGACACATGCACATAACAGCTGTAGGTTGAGCCTATAACATTTTGTATTTTCTTTCTAAAATAAGATTCCACAGTATAGGTTATTTTAAAACATTAGCTAACTTTGATAGTTTTTTCTGCTTGACTGAATGGCAAGTGCAAAATGAAAGAAATATGTTTTGAACTTTTATTCATGAGACAGCACCATGGATAAGGTTTCCCTAGCGACAGTGGGGGATGGAGGAAAGTGATGATTCTTAATGCAACATAGAACGATTGTATTTGCCTACAGTATTCAGGATGTTTTATTTAATTACTTTCATTTAAATAGCAGGCTTAATATTAATATTGATTTTAAGAATATTTTGTGCACATTCCTATTTGATTTCCTTAATTTCAGGTCTGTTTCTTATACTTTGACTCAAGTTGAGAAGTATCTTATTCCACGAGTAGTTTATATTGAAATCAATGGAATACTCACAAAGTGAACTACTTCTCTGTATGAGCAAGGATGGAAGAATCAGATCCATCATCCGAGTTCTGAACCCCTTACACCTGCTGATGAGTGTGTCAGTTCAGGGCAGTTGAAACTGTATTCCCTCTCTATGGTCCAGCAATGACACCCTAGGCTTCCAACTCCCCTGGCCATCACCTTTCCGAAGTTGAGGCACACATCTCACTCCCTCTGACCAGGGTATTTCTAAGCTGCCCAGTTCCCTGATTATACTCTGATATCTCTGCAAAAGACTGCCTCAGCAATCCTGTTTGCTTTCCTTTCAGAGACTAATAATAGAGTAATTACTCACAGCAGTAAGGTACCACACTGCACTCCCTATGCAAGCTTATCCTACTCTTAAGGAAAAGGTGTTACAGAGAAAACATTAAAACCAAATAAAAGAATCACCTGCATACTAATAAGCTTACCAGAGATCACCCCAACTCTAACACGGGCTCTGGCAGGAGCAGCCCTTCAAAACGCCACCCAAGGGGTTTCTTTGTGGTTTCAAGTTTATCACAGTTTCAGCTCAGAACAAGCACAGATTTATAGGCTTCGGTAGACCCAGTCCTTCCAACTCTTCATTAAGGATTGGGGACTTCTGTGGACCAGCTGTAACTCATCTAGGGGGAGGGGGATGTTAATGTAATTCCTCTTATTATCAGCCCTTTGAGGTGACCCACCTGGAAGGTCTGCATATCCTAGTTCAAACTGGATTCTTTAGGAACCAGCAGATAAAGAACATAAGAAGGGCCATACATGGTCAGACCAATGGTCCATCTAGCCCAGTATCCTGTCTTCCAACAGTGGCCAATACCAGGTGCTTCAGAAGGAATGAATAGAACAGACAATAATCAAGTGATCTATCCTGTCACCCTTCCCAGCCTCTGGCAAATGGCAATCCCTACCTATCTTGCCTAATAGCCATTGATGAACCAATCCTTTATTAACTTATCTAGTTCTGTTTTGAACCCCTTTATAGTCTTGGCAGTTCTTATGTTCTCTGTGTCTGTTTACTTTCCTTAATATTGCTAGTTTTGTCTATTTAGAAAGTAAGCTCTTTGGGTCAGGGATTGGGTCTCTTGCTATATGTATATACAGCACCTGGCACTGTGGGGCTCTGACCTCACTTGGTACCTCTACTGAAATACAAATAAATAATATCTGTGACAGTAATTGCTCACTAGAGGGAGCCAGGGATTTGCAATATGTTTTTATATCATTTAAAGAGTCAGGGTTAGAAATGCATACCTTTATTTGGTTAAAAGAGCAGCCAAACTTTATCCATAACTATTATTTGCTGCTTGTTGTTGTATAATATTGCATCATATGACTATTCAATTTACTTATTATGCTCATCTTACACCAAAGAATAAGACCAGATCACTAATCCTATTAACAATTTGTATTCTGTTTTTAAGGGTTCTACTGACATGATGATCAAACTTCTTATTCACTGCACATACATGACATAATTTTAGCTTGCTACTCCTGCACAGGAGGGTATCCATGCAACCAGCTGCCAAAGAAATGGGAGTTTTGTCCTGTGTGGGTGTACTGTCAGTCATATTAATGTATAAATAATGTATTTTAAAATATTTATATTAAAGAGGCACACTTGAAAACATTTCTTTTGAAATGCTCTTCTCTACAGCACGTGACATATTTTAGATATACGCCAGGCTCAATTGTTACTTTTTTCAGACACATCCATCCCAGTTATGCAAATCATGGTTTGCTGTAGTGGTGTGGATTTAGCTTGTCTGATCTCTTCCTTTCAATTCTTCATCTCTGTTTTGCTACTCACTTGCTGCAGAAATTATTGGCACAGACTTAGTAAGTGTCTAGAAACAGTACGGGAGGCCTCCAGTTGCTGTATCTGACTTGGGTTCAGTTTCCTTAAACACACTGTTCTCTCTGGCAAGCATTCCCATTTAGGAAAGTACGGAAGCACCTGCTTGAAGTTAATGACATGGTTAAGTGATGTCCTAAACAGGGGAAGGGAATTACATACTTACTTAAGCACTTACTTAAGCTCTTTCTTGAACTGGGGCACTATGTCGAAGCTTTTTTCTATGTAGTACATTATGTAACAAGTGTCTGTTTCACAGTACTAGTTTCACCTTTTTTTTTGTCATTATTTTCCCATGACTTACATAAATTACTACAAGAAAATTCTTATATGATAAACGATGTGTGGAACTACCAACTGTCTCATTTCAAAAAATCTAAATGCTTAAAATGTTAGTTACATAAATATATAATATATATATATAACAGAATCAGTGGTTGACTGTCATGTGATGAACTGTAGAATCATTTTATAGATAGTATATAACATGCACATTTGATCGCCTCACTTGCACTCATGATGAATCCCTTTCCACAGGGACTACTAGTAAACTTCTAAATGTCTGATTAGCTGTTACTTATTTATTTCATTAAACCACTTAGCTGACAGAAATGTTACCTTCCAAAATGTGGAATTTCTCATCCAAATTCCATTCATCCAGAATGCAGGGTTTTGTAAAAGACTTACACCATTTCCTTAAAACTCCACACCCAACTAACAGGCATTGATCTTGAAAAGGTTAAGTGAGTCCTGTTGATGCAAACGACTGACTTGTCAAGTCAATAGGTGAAATGGAGGTGGTTCTCTAGGGAGAGGGTGTCGGCTGGGCAGTCCTCAGGGGAATACCTATGCATACAGTGTTAATTTGAGTTGAACATTTTATTATTAATATCTTTGTCAATATAGCCAAACCCCAGGAGGAATTTGGATTCTATATCATGTGTCAATTGTTTCTGACTAGACACTTCAGGAAACAATTTGCTCACAGATGGGGGGTAATATTTAGTCCTGGACACATGTCAGGTTTTATATCCAATATCCTGTGACCCAACAGGGCTAGAAATGGGATTTTTATAACATGGAAAAGGGGAGATTTCCACATTCACATTGCTGAAGAGGCTGCATGCTGCTGCTGCTTCAGTTATAAATTTGACCGCTGTACTGTGGGTAGATTAGCTTACTCCTGTGTAGTTGCTGGCAGGGAAATTTTGTGGAAATTTTCCAAACTGTAACAAAGGTAGGGAACAAAAATAAATAAAATGTTACACTTGGTTTGACATCCCTTCCTCTGTTGGTAGAAGTTATTCAAAGTTCAACCTTTCTGAATACTTACCCAAGGGACATTAAAAACAAACAAAAAACTTCTACTGAGGAATAGGGGCATTCCATTATCCCCTCTCCAATCCCTATTTTATTCAACTTTTCAGTCCCTGTAACTTTTAATAAATAAATAGGAATTTTCCCAACAGCATCCGTTCATCTACACAGTGTTTTACTCATAGCTATAGTGTGTAATAAGATGTGTTAAAACTCCCAAAGGCCACTTTTGTTGCAGCCTCAATTCCCAACAGATTTGGTGAAAGGCCAAAATGTTGCTACTTTTGCACTGACTGTAGAAATGTTTCCACAGTTAAATATGTGTCATCTTGCTGAATGCTGTTACTTTGGGGCCAAATCCCTCAGTAGTGGGGCACAGGTCTAATTTAAACATCATTGACTTCAGGAGGGGTGCTCTTAGTTATAACTGTGCAGAATTTGGTCCTATGTGTTTAGGCTACTGATAGCAGTAAATAAACAAAGTGTTGTGGGTTTTTTTCAGCTTTTCACTGCCAAAATATTTGGTGAAGTTTATATCTTTCACTAAACAGAATCCAGTGGGAAATGGAATTTTACTATAAATCATACAAATGTCAGAGCTTTGTGGGAAATCTAAGGAGCTTTTGCTATGCAAAGAGATGTTTAAAGCCTCACACTGTAGCTCTAACTAGGCTTATGTGAATGGTCCAAAATCCACCTCAGTGGATTATATGTAAAGAGAATAAAATATCCTTTTTTCCCCATTTAATATTCATTGAAAGACTTAGAAATGGATAGTGGGTATTCAACCTTTTTTATTTTTTATGGGTAGAAGAGGGAAAAGCTGAAAAATGATGAGTTAACTTTAGAGCCCTTATGTGCCATTATTATATGTTTCTGATCTAGTAACTCATACTTTATAACTGGCAACCCCCTTCAAACCAAGGAAGGAAGATCATATTGGAGTAAAACCTGTTACCCCAATTAATTTACCTTTAGTCTGTCTAGTTCAGAACAATGTGACCCCTTTTGCAAGAAATGAAGATTGAACTGTTGAGTATTTTCACTCTGATTCTAATTGTCACATACACCCAGTAAGGAGACAGACAGAAACCAGGTGAACAATGTGTTCAATCAAAAGCTCCAATTTTGAATTTGAGAACAATTTAAGACTTAAGGCCAAGATTTTCAAAACTGACTAGAGATTTGGGATGCCTCAACTTTTGGGTGCCCAAAAAAGGGACCTGATTTTTCAGAAAGTGCTGAGCACCCACCTTCTGAAACTCAGGCCCCTTTAAGTTGGGCATGCAAACTCACTAGTCACTTTTGGAAAGCTTTGCCCAAAGCAGTATTCAGAGTGAACAGTTCATAACTAATCCATGGCTTAACATTTGCTCATGTAAACTATTTGTCACACAATTTCAAATAACAAGCAGATTTACAGATATTGTGATCTCTTTAGTTTGCCAAAATGTAAAAATGATTAAAATTAAAAATGTGTGTATGATTACCTGAATTGTGTGTACAGTTGTGGAATCTAGATGTGTATTTTGCAAGTGCTAAGCCTGTTTGTGAAGGAACACTATATACCTCCAATGAAGTGGTCTCATAGTGCAAATGAATTACAGGAATAAAACTTTATCCTGGCAATCCATTATGGGTGCAAAATTGAGCTTTCATAAAGGAGGCCGCACTTGACAGTGAGGCTCTGTGTGCACAAAATGTACACCACTGTTCCATCAACAATTCCTGCAGTTGCACACACAATTGGGTAACTGCAAATTACACAGCCAACTTCTTAAATTCGAAGGCCCACTATATGTCCTGGATGTGCACAAACCTAATTTTCTAACAGAGTAGCTCACAATGTTAAAACCAGCAACAGAAAAAATGCACAAGGGCAAGTCTGGCACTAAAGATAAATGTTCATGCTAATACTGAAGAGAGATATTTTTCAAATCAATATAGTCTGTGTACCTTCAAGCATGACAGCTATTTTTTTTCTATTTAAATGGCCAATAAAATACATTGTGTGCAAACAGGAAATGTACTCATCCTGTTTTTTAAACAAAACTTAAAGATAATTCACTTGTCTATTTGTGTCAGTGTAAACAATTGCTGTCGGCAAGGGGGAAAAGAGCATCAGAATTACATGGCATGATTAACATGAGTAAAAATTGGATTATGAAAAGGAAAGGTAATTTACAGCATAAACACCTTAAGAATAATGAGTTAGAAATAGAAATCTGGATTACTTCTGCCATGGTAAATTAATTTCTCCTCCTGTATTTTTCCCTTTTAAAAATGTTTTTCACGTTGTTTATGCAAGAAAAGAAAATTTAACTAGTAAACATTGGTGTGCAAATATCTTAGCGCTTAGTGCCATTTTCTGTCTGGGAATCCTCTATATGGCAAGATAATAAGGGCTATACAATAGTCAACATTTGCTTGAGTGTGCATGTGCCTTCCATGCAGAATTCGGGCAATCAAAGATATGAATAATTGATCCAAGTGAAGATGCATGACTAAGGCAATGGAACACGTTCTAGACTGGGATTTTCAAATAGTGATCATCATTAGCTCACTGAAATTGATACAAGTTTTACCATTGAGCTCAATGGGAACAGTTAGGTCAATGAGTGCTTTTGAAAATCACACACTTTATGTGTAAGGTGCTTGCATGAAGGACATAGTTTATCAAGAACTAGAAGATTGCCTTACACTGTATACACAAACTAATGTCCCTCTTTGTCTGAATACTTATACATTTCCAGTGTGCTCATCTCCTTAACATCTTGGCTCTGGCACTGCTATTACCACTACACTATCACTTTTTGCACCCTAAGCTTTCTGGCAAGATTGTCCTATGTGTACTTAGGTTCATAAAAAGTGGTGGGGAGGAACGGAACTGTACTGTAGCTAGAATCCCCTGGAGGAATTCAGGCTGAGTCAACCACAGGTTCCCCATGCATCTTTTTAGAGAGCTTTTAGTCAGTTAAGTGTCATTATCATGGAGCAGGGACTATGCCGTTGAGTGGGATTCAGACCACCCTGTGAGCAGTGTAGCCAAGAGGATGGAGTCGTCATCTTTTATATGGCAAAAGAGGTGACTGGCAATGTTCAAATAACCAAATCCAGATTATTGATGTAATTTGAAGGTGCCACTGGCAACTGATAGAAACACTGATTTATGATGTGATCCATAATTTTGACTGGTGTTTATAGTCCCATTATACATTGTCTCCCATCTTCCAGAGGTATAAGAGATGACGGCAGGTGCCGTTTAATGTTCTGAAATAGTTCAGTGTCAACCGTTGTTCTGGGGTAGGTTGAAGCCTGAAAGTTTTTTGTTTTTTTTGTGGGGTTGGCAATTAAGTGTTTGGGACATTAGCATTATCCCATAATTCTGTCCAGTGTGCCTCAGAATTGAATAAGGACATTTTAAGAGCTTTAGCCTGATGCCAAAAGATGCAGTAAAATTTTTTATACCCCCCTGGCATGTGCATATGAGGATTGGCTAAAGTTTGGGCTACAATTTCAATATCTTGTGCTGTTGGTATATCGACACTCTTTTGGGTGAAGGGTCTCTGGATGTTCCATTGCAAATCCTTTGTGGAATCTTTAAAAATAATGCATATAGATAAAGATCACTAACAGGGTGTTTTTTGTGACCACGTGGATTCAGAACACGCCTTTTCTTGTCTCTTCAGTGTAGGATACTAAAGGAGGAACAAAAAAGGACTCAAACAGCTGAAGAGAGGGAATTTTGTTATCATTTTGTGAAACACACATCTTCACCCTAAAGGAGTCTTGGTGAACAGTTCAGTTGTCCCAGACCCCATGCAAACGTCATCGCTGTGCTGAGGAAGTCTCAGGAAGAAACAGAGCTAAACGTGATTGTCTGGCATGTAATCAGTCGCGATGAAAACAATTTTAGAAACATATCTGAAAGCCCCCAAAGAATCTAGTGATACATATGAGAGTCCTTAAAAAAAAAAGTACTGTCTTTTATTAATCTTGTTATAAGGCTTTGGTTTTGTGATATAATGTATGAATCATTAATCTTCTTTTAAGTATGAAAGAATCTACAAGATCTGAACAAAGGGCCTTCTGTCAAAAAACAAAAAGAAACAGGAAATAGCTCAACCACTTAATCTAAAGGAGAATCAACTGATTATTGGAGTGATAATTTGTATAAAGAGGGAAAGATAGATTTGTGGGTAAGGAAGAAAATATATGGGTTCCAGTCTGAGGTTTAAAGCCTTCAGGAAGTAACTCAAGTGCCTTTTTTATTCAGAAGAAGCAATAATAGTTAACTACCTCAGAAGTTTGATTTACTTTATGTTGTACAAAATGCATAAACTGTTTTTGCATCCTTGGATAAATAGAAACAATTAATAGAATAGAAACAATTTTTTGTATTATATATCCTCTGTGTAACCATCTAGAAGACACAGTGAAGCCAACTCATTTTACTTGAGTGTTTTCAGAACACACAGTGTAACAATGAAGCCCTTTATTTTTTTTAAGGCAAGTGTATTCTGACTTATGACAGCATTCCTATTCAGGACAAGTCAAACATGTGCCTAACTGCTTTCCTGTATAGGGGTGGACTGAAATCCCATGCTTAAGTGCTATTTTGAATTGGGAGCTGCATATTTGCAGCTCATGTCCCCCACACCTGTCTTTATCAAAGGAAGATCTTCATACAGATAAAGGGCACACTATAGCTCTCTGCTGAATCTCTTGTGCATTTAGAATCAATTTAATTAAGGCCAGTTTCTGCCGCCCTTACTCAGACTGAGTAGTGTCCTATTCCATGAGTTGCCTGACTGAAGTTAATGAGACTACTCTCAGAGTAAAGTATTACTGAGTACAAGAAGGGATGGTAGAATCAGACTGTACGTGAGCCAGAGAGATGTGTAAGCAAACTAAAAATGAGTAGATTTTATATTAATATTTGCTAATTATATATTGATGTTTGCTAATTGCCCTGTGTGATATTTTTAATGTAATATTAGAAATGTTTGTTTGTTGTTTAATGATGTTTTTTACTGCTTGGTATAAGTGAACTCCATTTTGTTGGGTTCTTTTATTCTGCTGTTTTTCTGAACCTTGTATTAGTTGCTTTTTGGGTATAAGTGAGGAGTACATGTGTAGGGTGTAAATAAATAAGAAGAGACGCCAGCCCAAACCATTCGGACAACAAAGAGGGGAGTAAAAACGCCAGCTGCAACAATGATCCTGACCCTGAAGGTTGAAAAATGCAAATAAGAACCCGAAAGCATGGGAGAATTCACTCTGAGAATGGAACAGAGTATGAAATAAGAAAAGGAGAGGTCATGCTTGCAATTGACTGGTGATTGGCTACTATACAGAATCTGAAGGCAGCATGACACAGCAAGACCCATAGACTTGCATAAAAGCCAGTGACTATAAAAATGGGTTAAGAACATGGAAACTTTGGGTTCCTTCTGCAAACATCCAGGAGCATCGGTTCATGACCGACAGAGGCCCGGGTCCCTTTCGTGCTCAGCCTACCTGTCCAATAGATTGACACAAGCAACAAATAGGCTGGTAATTATACTCTGCCTGCAGAACTTTTCAAGTCTGCATGTATGTATGCGTGTGTGAATGTTATAGCCTTTTGAAGTTTCTGTATTCACAATAAACATGGTGTATTGGCTTGTCCCCTGAACAAATCCTGCTGATCATTTCTTTTACAAGTATAACATTTAGACATCAGCCTCTAATAGCATGAAGGTTGGGCTTCATTAGATACCTTTATCACAAACATTAATTTAAAATAATATATTTTGATATATTGTGCCAGAATTTTAGTTGCTGTAAACTGGTGCAACTCCATTGAAGTCAATAGAGTTATGCCAATTTACACCAGTCCATCATTTCCATATTGTCACTTTAACATATGACTTGGTTATAGATGCATAGACTCTAAGGTCAGAAGGGACCAGTATGATCATCTAGTCTGATCTCTTGCACAACACAGGCCACAGAACCTCACCCATCCACTCTTGTAACAGACCCCTGACCTATGACTGAGTTATTAAAGTCCTCAAATCATGATTTAAAGACTTTAAGATACACAGAATCCACCAGCAGGTGAACCGTGACCCATGCTACAGAGGAAGGTGAAAAATCCGCAGAACCTTTGCCAAACTGCCCTGGGGGAAAATTCCTTTCCAACCCCAAATATGGTGATCAGTTAAACCTTGAGCATGTGGGCAAGACTCACCAGCCAGACACCCTGTAATAACTCAGAACCCATCCCATCTAACATCCCTTCACAAGCCATTGGCATATCTACACCAATAATCAAAGATCAGTCAATTGTCAGACTAGGCTGTCTCATCATACCATGCCTTCCATAAATTTATCAAGCTCAGTTTTGAAGCCAGTTAGGCTTTTTGTCCCCTCGGAAAGCTAACTTTACTCCTCTGATGGTTAGAAATCTGCATTTAATTTCAAGTCGAAGCTGCCTAATGGCCAGTTTATATCCATTAGTTCTTGTGTCCACCTTGGTGCTGAACTTAAATAATTCCTCTCCCTCCATGGTATTTATTCCTCTGATGTATTTATAGAGAGCAATCATATCTCCTCTTAATCTTCGTTTGGTTAGGCTAAATAAGTCAAGCTCTTTGAGTCTCCCCTCATAAGGCAGGTTTTCCATTCCACGGATCATGCTAATAACCCTTCTTTGCACCTATTCCAGTTTGAATGCATCTTTCTTAAACATGGGGGATGAGAACTGCACACAGTATTCCAGATGAGGTCTCACCAGCGCCCTGTCTAATGGTAATTCTCGATAACAAATGCCTTACTGAAATCTAGGTAAATTAGATCCACTGCATTCCCTTTGTCTAAAAAATCTGTTGTCTTCTCAAAAAAGGATATCAGGTTGGTCTGGCACAATCTACCTTTTGTAAAGCCATGTTGTATTTTATCCCAATTACCGTTAACCTCTATCTACTTTCGTTATCTACTTTCTCTTTCAAATTTTTTTCCAAGACCTTGCATACTACTGAGCTCAAACTAATAGGCCTGTAGTTATACGGATCACTTTTTTCCCTTTATTAAAAATAGAAAGTATGTTAACAATTCTCCAGTCATACAGTACACCGCTTGAGTTTACAGATTCATTAAAAATCCTTGCTAATGGGTTAGTAATTTCATGTGTTACTTCCTTTAATATTCTTGGATGGAGATTATCCCCTTCCCCAATTTAGTCCCTTTAAACCGTTCAAATTTGGCTTCTACCTTGGATGTGGCAATTTCTACCTCCATATCCTCATTCCCATTACCCCCTACTACTATCCCCAAGCTCATCATTGGCCTCATTACAAACAGAGGCAAAATATTTGTTTAGATATTCGGCCATGCCTCGTTTATCCTTAACCTCCACCTCATCCTTAGTGCTTATGACAATATGGGGTGGGTGGGAGAGAAGAGAAACACACTTTTTTTTTTTAGTTCATCTCTCTAATGTATTGCCTTGCATGTGCTGAGTCAAACCTTCACTTCTTTCAGCTTCCTAAACTCAGTAAACATAAAGTGGATGTCCATTTAGAGGGGGAAAACAACTGTCTGAAATGCTGAACTTGCTGTTACTATAATTACTTCTCTGGTTGCCATAAGCACATAAATGGTAGCTTATGCTAGAGCAAGTCTCATGTTATAGTCACTAGTTATTCTTTCTTGAAAGCCTTCATTACCTGTGACAATGTCATTTCTGGGTCATAAACATGCCTTGCTAACCTAGATGGTACAGGAAATGGCACTCTTTGCTGAAGAGATGGGAGACAGTCATTTACAATATGCAAGAAGCTGAGATCTTTGTGGATTCAATATAGTTGAGTGATGCTAAAGAATGTACGATGCACAGAGAATGCAGTAAATAACCTTTTTAAACTTTAAATCTTTTTGCTCACTAATAAGCAATGAAGCCACTAAAATTAATTCAATTAGGTACTTATAATTAAAAATCAAATAAATAAATAATTATTGGAAAGATGCTTTTGAAATATTTGTTCAGCTTGTAAGAGATCAAATCTGGTAGGTTTGAGAACAAGGTGCCAAAAAGAGGAAGGGGGCCAGGGGGTAGGAAGGAAAAAGAAATAAAAAAAATTCAGGCAGTAACTTTCAATTAAAATTAAAATTGTTAGTAAATCACAACTACAGTGAAAGATGGTTATGTTTATAATATTATCTAACAAAATAATTTTAAAGATGTTGGTTAGATATCAGTCAACAAGACTAATAAATGCCAGTTTGTGTTGTTTCCCTGTGATGTGATTTAACTAACTGTAGGCTATCTTGTTAAATATTTATTAAATGACTAAAAATTCCCTTCAAGTTTAAGGCAATAATAAGAATGTAATTACAGTTCGTTTACTGAGTTTACTGCCTACAGCAGAGTAAGTTAATTGCATGTCTGCAAGTTTTGCTTCATGTGTCTCTTTGATAACTAACAAGTGCACTTCTGAGGCTCAATAAGATGTTTAAACATGCAATAAATTTCTTATTTAAGTACACTGAAAAAGTTCACCACCACATCACGGTACTGTCCATTCTATTTGGTTTGATATATCAAAACACACACACTGGAAATCAACCTTGTAAATTTGTTTGTTTGAACAGCCTCTTTATAAAATAAATGCACAATTCAGTGTCTAATTAGGTAGCACAATTCATCATACTTCAACAGGATTTGCCAACATTGAAAGCAGAATTCTTATCACAGGGCTGTCGTAAGTGACTTGATTCTTTTTTTCTTAAGCTTTACAACAGGGATTCTCATCCTATTTTGCTTGCATCCTTGGTCCATGTCATCTCATGCCATGCACTAGTACACTTGAAGTCTTCTTTCCATTTTCATATCCTGTCTTTCTGTCTGTTCTCACACTCACCAAAAGTATAGATAATGGTCTTGCAGCTATGAATAGGCAAGACTTCCTTTGGGGGCAGGCTTTGTGTACTCTTGCAGTTGATTAGAGTTCTGCAAGAGCAAACATGTGAATCCCTGTACATATGAGCAGCTTCCAAGCCTGGTTATATTGTGGGCTACCATGGGAACATAGTGGGAAGGCGAGTAATTGCAGAGTCACCTATTACTTAATTCACTGCAACATGAGCATTTTTCCAGGGATGGGTGGAATCAGATTTATGAAGCTTGGGAAATACAAATTCAGGCGTTTGAGTTTTGGCTTCTTTTCACTTAACCAAATCCAGCAAAAGGGGCTGTCACTTCTCCAAGACCAGTGTACTGAATGTCTCCATAGCATATCAAGGGTCATGTTCACCCCTGTCATCTGGGCTGTTGTTTGTCTTTTCTTTTCTTTCAATAATCCCCTGTTTTATTTCTTTTGCTAAACATCACACTTCAGCAGTATTACGGTGAGGGTAGGTCTACACTGCAATGGAAGCTCGGGATTAGTAGAATTCAATCAGCAGACCCTGGATGTGTTAACTTAGAGCTTGCGCATCTACACTCATTTGTAATCGCAGGAATTGTTGAACCTTGGGTCCCAACCAGGAACTCCAGCATCTACACTGCATTATGCAGGTCTGAGTCCAACTACCTATATCCCAAACTTCCTAGTGCCCTTCTAAAATGTGTCTGTTCTAGCCCTTTGTTCATGGTGCAGTGTGGGAAAACGTGACTGTCCACCAAATTTGCCTGTCCAGAAAACAAAGAAAGTCAGCCCATGGAACTGTGGGATATTATTTGGTGCACTGCCAGACTCTGAGTCCCTTAGGGCTGCGTCTACACCGCAAAGTAAAAGGGCTAGAACAATGGGTCTCGGCCTGACTCAGGCTCGGACCCTCCACCCTGTGCAGTTCTGGGACCCTGGGTCTGAGCCCTCGGTTAGCATGATTTGTGTGTAGATAGAAGGGGAGTTACGCTTGAGCCTGAGTTCAAACCCTGGGCTTATATTGTGGTATAGACATACCATAGACATATATGCGTGGTTTTAGGATATGAGCATATCACTGCTTTCCCCCAAAGCCACTGAAAAAATTAGATGTATCCCATGCACAAAACTTTAAAGAAATACTCTTGCAGTTGCTAAAAGATATTCTTAATTCAAACTGCTTAAACACCGCTTCTGTGACTTCTGAGTCCAGTCTGACTAATCAAAATAATGCATCATTAGCAGTAGCATTAGTGTCAATCATGTTTTTCAGTATGAGTTTGCCTGGCCCAATTAACTATTCATGTTATAGACTTGCACCTTCCAACTTAGCCTGCCACCACTACAACTTGGTGTGGAATTGCTTTTTGATAAGGCAAATTACCTGTTATTGCCTGGATCCATCTACGATGGATTTTCAATGGTAGAAGGTCCTATGTGGTTAGCTAGAGGTTTGTGGAGGTAGGTGATAACAATTGGATAGAGGTGTTTGAGGCTTCTAGCAGAAGCAACCCTCAGGACAGGGGAATGTATGTAGAGGGTACTGGGGACTCTTTCAATGGAACAGCCAGCTGTCAAAAAGGTTCATATTTGTTTCAGATGAGGGAAGGGGCGATGGTTTGAGCCTGTTCTCATCAATTAAGAATTAGGCTGCCAATCCCTCCCAAAGAGCTGCTGCATTAAGAATTAAGAATTTTATCCTCCACATTAATCCACATTGTGACACTTGATCGATCATCAGAACTAGAGCCATGCAAAACTCTGAGGTTCTGCTTCTTTGGGTTCATAGAATCATAGCAATGTAGGACTGGGGGGGGGGGGGGCTTGATAGGTCATCTAGTCCAGTCCCCTGCACCAAGGCAGGACTAAGTAGTATCTAGAACATCTCTGATGGACATTTGTCTAACTTGTTCTTAAAAACCTCCAAAGACAGATTCCATAACTTTTCTAGGTAATTTGTTTCATTGCTTAACTTCCCTTAAAGCTAGGAAGTTTTTCCTTGTGGCTAACCTAAATCTCCCATGTTGAAACTTGACTTCATTACTTTTTATTCTGTCCTCAATAGTTAAGGAGAACAATTTATCACCCTTCTCTTTATAACAACCTTTTAGGTATTTGAAGACCATTATCATGCCTCTCTCAGTCTTCTCTTCTTTGGACTAAACAAACCCATTTTCTTCAATCTTTCCTCACTAGTCTTGTTTTTTTAGACCTTTAGTCTTTTTTGTTGCGCTTCTCTGGATTTTATCCAATTTGTCAACATCTTTCTCAAAGTGTGGTGCCCAGAAATGGCCATAGTACTCAAACTGAGGCCTTATCAGTGCTGAGTAGAATGGAAGAATTATTTCTTATAGAATTATTAGCACTTTTGCTAATACATCCCAGAATGATGTTTGGTTTTTTGCAACTGTTGACTCAGTATTTAGTTTGCGATCCACTAATTAACCCCCAGATCTTTTTTTGCAATACTCCTTTCTAGGCAGTCGTTTCTCATTTTGTATTTGTGCAACTGATTATTGTGACTTAACTGTAGTACTTTGTATTTGTCCTTATTGAATTTCATCCTTTTATTTCAGACCATGTAAATACATCCTCGTTTTTGATCTATGTGAACTTGCAATACCAGCGTGTTGCTTTGAATTTTGGATTTAATCCTGACCTGTGCTCAACTTCCTTCAAAACGTCCTCCAAACCAAGGAGTTCCTCTTGTTTCGTATGTAAACCCTGGATCACTGCAAATCATGAATGCTTTCAGTGAACGTACAAGCTGGCTCTCATTTGCTTCAAACTGGGACTAGGACCTTTCCAAAGATTTTTAAACCTTAGTAAATTCTTCTCTGCTTGGGAGTTGAAAGTGAGATTTGTAATAACCCCCCAAGTCTAAAAATGTATTGTTCAGTTTAGGGTTCTGTAGTATTTTTTTTTTAATAGAGCTGGCTTAAGTGACAAATTTCATAAAGTATTTTCCCCCATTTGTCATCAAAAACTTGTTTAACAAAAATGTTTTGAGCCAGTCTGCCTTTAAACAAACACCTCTACAAGTGACTCAGCAAGCCAGCATCTGATGAATGGCTACTTTTAAAACCGAACTTAAAGCAGATAGTAACGTGCACAAGTCAAATGTCAGTCAAAAAAATTGATTCCATTACAACACAAGTTATGAGAGGGGGGAATTAATAGTGTTTCATTGTCATGAAGGGAACAAAACAGTTCTGAGCTTTTTCTGGCAATGTTTATAAGTGCTACCCCTCACCACCAAAATCTAGCTAGCTCATACTAAATTAAACACTTGTGTCACATCTACCATTAGGACTTCATAAAAGGGATGCTGTGCCACAAAAGAAGACTGAAATGTCCATTATAATATATTGTCTTCTCTGTCTGCTGGTACTGTAGCACAGGAGTCTCAATTATGCTGCCCAGCTATATAGTGTATGCACTATTTTTTAAACATCTGGGGCGAAATCATGACTCTGTTGAAGTCAATGGTGTGATGCCCTTTGACTTCAATAAGGATTTCAGCAGGATTTCACCCCTAGAGAACATAGTGCAGTGCCAATTGTTTTATTCAGGATGGTTTGGGGAAGACCCTGCCTCAGTGTGGGAGGATAGACTAGATGAGCTTTTGAGATCCCTTCATGCCCTACATTTCTATGATATCCTTGTTAGCACTCCATCCCTTGTTCCTCACTTTCCTGGCTCTATAGAACTGTACAAATAAGGGTGGGTGATAAATGGCAGCCATGAACCTAAGTCCTCTTCTCCCACTACCAGCACCTAGTCCTATGCAAACCTACACCTGGAAATGAAGATGTTAGGCTTCTAAATGAGTGCAACTGTGACTGCAATTTGTGTGGGTTAAATTACACTTTTAGTAAAGATTTGGTTGCAATTATACTGTGAAAATAGTTGGTTGTACTGTGATATGTTTATTGGCTTGGTTGAGGAATGACTAAAACTCAAGGCCTTGTGTCATACTGCCACAATTGTGATAGGTGAAATTGAATTGTGATTGAATTGTGATACCCAGTTGACTTAAGAGAGGGAACTGGCAGCAGAGTGTTCTCTGGGAGAATCCCTCACTTCGGAAAGAGACTTCACCCCAGGTTTGTAATAGCCCAGATCTATGAACGGTTGGGGCATTTTGCAAAGCACACTATTTGCAGAGGCTGACATTGAGGCTGGGACTTAAATGGTGGTTGACCTGAGGGAGGTTGGGGGAAGCTTTGCATGCTGCTGGTAGTTTAATTGTATTTCTGCATGTATTTGATGATGGCAGGTGCCTTTTCTATATTTGCATAGAAGTAAATAAATACATTCTTGAACTGTAACCAGATAACCTCCACTCTCGTTCACCAGTTTTCTAAATAACCTGCTGTAAGAAAATCATTTTGTGGAATTCTGTAAAAGTGTTCAAGACTTTAGTACACCTTGCTGCTTGTTAGTTTCCCACAGCTTACAACTATGTTGAAAACAGAAATATTTCTATGAATTAACTTTATTGTACTGTGGATATGAGCAATATAGCACTTAATTTATTCCAGTTGATGTGCTGAGCTGGTTTCACTGTTGATTCAATTTGACGTGGTTAGACATTTTATTAAAACATGGTTTCCTGGGTTTTTTTATGGGGTGAAATTTTGCTACCATTTAATCATTACAAACAATGTGACTATTAATCTTAATAATGGAGCAGACGGGTTGCATTGTTTGTTATTCCTTTAAGTCATGTTGTCTTAATGAATCAACAGTTGTGCTGCTGCTTAAAGAGTTTTACCTTATGATTTGGCATGTATAGAGGAGTGGGAGAGAGTACAACACAAAACTAGAATGCTTTAGTGGCTAATTTCATTCTACAAACTTTTGTAAACACAAGTCCATTATCCAGTCACTGAATGGGATTTTACCACAGTCTGTCTCTGAAAGTTGCTTGGAATCACACATTTAACATCTGGATGTTCTAAAAATATATGGTAGCCAGTGTCTAAATCCCTTGTTGTACTGCTCAAAAGGCATGTACAAAATAAGCCAGTAATTCACAATTAACAATGATCCCATCTTGTAGTCTCCGTTTATGAAATATCCATCGGCAGACTAAAGTGTGCTTGGATTTATTCATTATTCAAAAGAGTAAAATTGTGTTTGCATTTTTTTAAACTAGGCATTGATTGCAAGGTTCTTAGATTATTTGTTTCCTTCCCATTTTGCTATTCAAGTTGTATTGGTTTGTGATGATTGGCCAAATAAATCACATGGTATTGTTTCTTGTCCCTGATTGGATAAACACAAGTCCTTTTGGCACAATTTTTAGTTTTTGTAACTATATATTTTTTCATATAAATTTGCCCATGTAACTTTGAAATAAGCTTTCCAAGAACATTCCGGTGATCAGAACTCAAAAAGTGAAGAGGAAATTGGGCATTAGTGAGACCAAAGTTTTCATTTAAAAATCTGAGTGACACTTTGCAGTAGATGTTTCATGGTATTTGTGCAGCTCTAATCAAAATATAACATTTCCAGTGTTTCGTAGTTATTCTGAGGAAAATGATAGTTCATATTTTTGAAGAGAGAGTAAAAAGTTGATAGCCAGATTTTGCCTGTCCCTGCACTGGTGAAAAAAAGGAGGGCAAGGATTTAAGACTTCCCCCTTCCTCACCCTCCATGTATACTGGTATGTAGATGCCATGCAGAAATGCAATATTGTCCTCATTGAATGCAAAGAACCCATAGACTGCTTCATAGTTTCCCTGCACTTTTTGCATTTATTTACACCAGTGTAAAATATTACTAAATCAGAATGGTAATGTTAACATCTACAAGGTGCAGGGCAAAGGTTAATCATGATCAGGGAGTCTCTGCATTCCCTGAGTCCTACATGAGATGGGCAATGGTGAATTGGACTTATCAGTTTAGTGCTCCCTGCTGGCCATACACTAAGATGCCTGTGAGGGGAATCCTAACTCTGCTGTTCTGGATCCCAAGGATGTTTTGAGCTTCTAGAGACTCAGCAGGCTACAGAACTGGCTCCTCCCCAGGCATCTCTGTCACATTTCCTGGGTCATGACTCTGTTACCCCTTTTCGGAAATGAGTTCCTCAGCTCATCTGCCTAGATCCTCAAGACCAGCGCTGAAACACCCCAGTTACTTAACCATACCTCTCTCTCCAAACTATAAAGATCAGAAGCTTCTCAATACTATTGAACTCTCTCAGGGGCATGCAGTAGTTAGGAAGCTGTGAACAAACACTCTCACAGTCTAACACCTTTATGCTCTTTTATAATTAATCATGTGAAGCACAGAGAGTACAGATCAAATCAATAAACATTGTAAACAGAACTGTTCCTCACTTTCCTGCTCATCATTACCTTGTGATTTCTTATGTCACGTTAGTGTCCAGACAGGCTAGCAGAGAGTCCCTTCCCTCATGTAGGATGCAACAGGATGGTCTTTCTCTCCCAGACTGGAGAAAATAGCCTGCTGAGCAAACCAGCCTCTGCACTTTTAAAACCTTCCACTCCCTGCACCAGATGACACCCTTGACAGCTTCCCCATGTAAGCATAAACCCTTGCCAAGTGACTGTTGCCAAGGTGACTTCCTCCCCTGCTAAGCCAGTTCTTTTGGCAGGGGCTAGTTTTTTTGTCTAGAGTGAGTAGCGTACCAATGATTGGGTACTTAAAATTCAACTGCCCTCTGTTGTTGTTTAGCCACTAACCTTTGGAAATTCAACCCAACATGGAGGCAATCAGGCCATAGAGAAGGAAAAAGGCTGCATGTTCAAAGTGGAGTTTTCAGCCTGACTCAGACACATAGAGTTAATAATTTAACACAAATAGACAGGCAGAATATGGATCATGACCCACTTACTCCACACTAGCATAGCAGATGTGGCCCTATGGAGAGAGGAGCACATTTTATACCCTTTCAAAGGATGCAGCAGGGGGTTTCCTTCCCCTGTATTCACTGTGATACTGGACATGCCTCAGGCATGATGTCTTCAGTACCTTTGCTGGGCACCATGACTCCACAGTATTTCTAACACAACCAGTTGCTGTACAGCCACAATCTAACCTTTGTTGTTGTTTTTTTTATCAATGACTCAGCTGAAAAGAAGAAAATTTTGTCAGAACATCAAGTTTCTACTTTTCAAAATTTCAGAAAATAAAAATGTACCATAAAATAAAGGATTGGATGGAAGAGAAAACAAATGACAGAGCTTCGAAGCAGGAGCCCCAGCATTACAGCGGGAGCTTGTATGGAGCTGCAGAATTAGTGGTTACTAGCTAGTGGTTAAAAAATGAAATGATGGCCTCCAGAAAAGGAAGCTCATGCAATCTCGATAATCTGGAAAAAAAGAAGTTGGGTTAAACAAGAAAAACATCCTGAAATGAGTAGTAGAGAGATACAAGGTTGGATTCCTGGATTTTAATTAAATGAGACTAAAAGGGCTATCCAGAAACAAAATGCCCAACAGCAAATTTTTTAAAAGTTTAAAAAGTAAATAAGCACAGGAAAGATAGAGAAAAATAAAGATTTTAATTGGAGATATGAAACGGACACATTATGAATTTGTAGAATGTATTTAATTGGAATGGAATTAATTTAATTGGAGATATGAAACACACATAGGCAAATACATATATTTAGGAACATATGAGATCTGGAATTAGTAGAATTTTGTACAGATAATTTCCTCTGTGGAAAAAGGATGATAGTCATATACTCTGGGATTTCAAAATGGGATTAGGGCAATTAGGTAACCAACCGTTACTGAATTTTCTTAAGGCATCTTTAAATATTACATCTATAATGTATGAACCAGAAATCCGAGACTTTAAGTCCTACTTTTGCTCCCACTAACTTCAGTAGTGCAGGGATCATAACATTAGGTCCTATTCTGACCTCCTCTACACTCATATAAATCCTTGATTTCAGTGATGTTACTTCTGGAGTCATTCCAGTGTAAAACTAGTGTGAGATTAAAATGGGGCCATTAAAGTAGTAAATGGACAACCTACAAGGTAATCATCATCCAGTCTCCAAAAAAAATTGGTTGATCTAAAATGAAATGGAAATGGAAATTGATGGAATTGGAGGACAGATGGAGGTGGACCAGGACTTTGGTTGTTAAATAGTATTATCTATGTATGTCATAAATCTGTGGCTGGATATTAGGATGATTCCCCAGAAAAACTGAAAGAAAAGTGGTTTCAAAAGAATTTACATACTGTGAAAAACCACAAAGCCGTCTTGTAGAAAGTGACAAGCACTTAAAAGTAAAACAATGGGGATACTAGAAATGCAATACTTGTATTAATTAGTGTAGAAGAGGGGACCTGTTCCTCCTTGTCAGTCTCAGAAGGAGGCCACACCCCCTTGCTGCATGGGCAAGCTTTAGGCAGGAATTTAGCTATCCCTCTAGGCACCGGCCCCAGGCAGCACAGGACCAGTACACAATCAATGGTCCCAGCACTCAGACAGCGCAAGCAAATACACAGTCTATAGCCTCAGGCGGGGACAGGCAAATAAGCACTCTACAGCCTCATGTGGGGCAAGGCAAATTAGAGTCAATACAATCGGTGGTAGAGGATGAGTGCCCACACAGTCTAGGGTTCATGGTCAAGGGTTGAGCACAGCCAAGAGTTCACTGGCAGGGGTGAGGTTGCCGCCCCATAAGTGAGGTAGCAAGGGTAGAGCGGGACACGGGCCCTCCCAACTCCACCACATCGCAGCCCAGGGTCCTATCAGTGGCAAGGTGTTCCACCACTTGGTCAGTAGGGCTCCAGCCAAAACACACTGACAGGTGTTTTGCAAGCACAGTCAGACTGATGTCAACTACCCCAGGCTACTTCCTCCACCGCAGGCCCATGTACCTTCAGCCCAGGGTTGTCATCTCCTTCCTCAGGGTATGTCACCAGTGGCAGCCCAAGCAACTCCTCACTGGCTGGGTTGTCAAGTTCTCAAAGATGCCAGAATCTTCTCTTCCAGCAACCGTCTCTCCACTAACCTGTAGGATCCACTCTTTATATTTCCTGTTCCATTCCTGCCTCTCTGCTTCCAGTGTTGTGGACCTGGCTTCCCTGGCTCCACACACCAGGAGTTGAGTGGCAGTCCTTCCTTATCATCTGAGAGGGAGGCCGTGGCGCTCGCTTCAGTTAGAAATTATATCCTATTTGAATATGCTAAAGAATTCAGGAAGGGTAAGGTAAAAAACCAGTATGGGCAAGATAACTATTTAAAGACCCATGGTCTCTTGAGCAAATCTGGTTAATAAAAAGCTTTTTATTTTTAACAACGCATATCATATAAAAGGTGCATGATAGTGAAATCTACATGGACTTTGGCTGGGGTTTTAATTTTCTGAGGCATGAGCCACCAAAATTGTCTGTCTATATTTGAATCTTAGTTGTGTAATTGTACCAACTTGTTAGTTCACATAGGTGAATGCAACTTGCATTCATCCAGTCCAGTTTCACACGTGAAATATTTGATTTGTAAAACAGAAGAGTTCCTTGAGGCAATTTAAAATATATAGCCTTGTGGGTTTAATGGCTTGCACAAAGTTATATCTCTTAAACATCTTTTAACAGAATAAATTCCTCCATAAGGTTTTATTTTTAAAAAAATTGTGCTTTCTTAAATCTAAAAAAAAAAAAAAGTCTGAACAGCAAATTCTGTGAATATTCATTGTATAAGTGGAAATTATCAATAAAATAACAGACTGTAGAGTCTGAACATTATAGAACAGCAAGAGGTGACATGATTTTGTGAATCTGAGATCTGTAAGAGTACTAGAGTTGAAATTCATCTCCATTGTGATAATTACAAATCTGTGGTAGTCCCAGAGAGAATGTCACTAGTTTGATGAGCTCTGGCATTTAGAATGCATAAACCCATTGACTGGGTTTTATAAATGATCCTCAAAGGTTTTACCCCAAATTATATCAAGATCCAACAGAATCATAGAAATATTTGGATGTGTAGTATCGAAATAAAATATATGCTATGTTTTATAATGAATATCAGCCTCAAAGAACAGCAATTTCTGAGCAAGGTCTTGGTTAACTTTTGAACAGTGTCAGCCACTGAGCATTTACAGTCAAAGTTATGTGTGACAGGTACTCAAAACTGTTGAAGCAAACTAATACATTTTCCTTTGCAAGTGTGGAGCTGGACTATCAACATGCAATAGAAGGCTTCCTCAAACAAAACAAAAGCACGTGAATAGCTAGGAATTGTCTGAAACAGTAAGTCTGGCAGTAGATCAAAAGTTCATTTTAACTGGCAAAACTTTAGCCTTAAGAAAGATATTAAATTTTTCAATCTATTTGTCTGGAACCCAGACAAAACACACAAGTAATTTTGATATAATTTTTACCACTTCTTCCTGCATCGTTGGCATTATTACAGTAGCTGAACAAAGCAGCAGTGCCCAGTAATTTGGATGGTTACTGCTGTAACTGGGTGCATACCACAAAAATGTTCACCGAAAGTATTCCTATGAAATGTTTTTAATGAATTACCTTCAGCCATTTTTGTGACTACTTTGTATGATTCTTTTTTTTTTTTTTGTGAACATTCACGCACTCAAATTTTACTAGCACAAATGCTCTCATGAAGTTAATTTTAAATCAGATTTACATATCATTTGTATCTGAAACCCTAGTCTACAAGGTAGTGTGTGCTCATCCAGGCAAGGAACAGAGGCAATTTCACAACCCAATTTTTCAAATACCAGCTGAGAGAGTTTAAAACATAAATCACAAAATAAGCCATGGGATAGTTTTGAGTAATAAATAAGGTCAAGAAAAACATAATAGTCCAAATAGTTATCACTTTATTCACAGAGTAATGCCAAAGGCTGGTGGCAATAGCATAATACAAGAGTCATTGAAATTAAGTGCTCTAAAACTGAAAGGGAGTAGCTCTGAACAATATACTTCTTCCCAACCAAGAAAATGGGCTTAACAGGGGAGAGGTTGCCTTGATAATTAAGTCACCTGGGGAAGCTGAGCAGGACATCACCTAACAATGGGGGCTAAAAGTTGTAAATAGGAAGGAGCTGATGTGTCTGGGGTTTGGCCATTTTGTATCCAGCTTTGGAAGAAAGAGAAGGATGTAGGGGCCTGCGTGAGGCAGGGGGTCCTGTCTGCTTTCCTGAGCCCATGTAATCTCCCAAGGTAGGGTGAGAAAGTAGGGGCATTGCATTTGGGATGGATGTTGTGTTCTGTATGATCTATACACTCTTGTGATGTATATTATTAAGTATAAGAGCAATAGTAATAGTTTTAGAATCTGGGCGAAGTGTATCTCTCTCTTTGTGTTCAATGCTTCACAACTATTGTGTGCTTCTGCAGACAGTTAAACTGTAAACCAGAAGCTTCACACTTTTGGGGTGTTGTTCTGGGAGAGAGTTAAGTACAGGTGAGTTTGGAGGGTCAGCACTGAGCCCAGGGTCTAGGCAGATGGACAGAGATTTCCAGCTCTCAGGAAAAAGTGCTGGACAAAGGGTCTAAAATATGCTTAAATATCTTGCTGGATTGGAGCTTGTTCAGGGCAAATGTTTTGGATAAACTTTTGAATTTTTGTTTGAAACATGGTCTGAAATCCAAACCTTGAAGTTTTCTCAACCTTTTTGAGGATCTATACACATCCATGTCTTCTATTTACCTACACTGATGGTACAGAACTGACGGTAACATTTCACCTTCTTCCCACTGCCTGGTTAATATGCATCAGTCTTTTATAGGGAGCACCTCTGGCAGGGAAGAGGAGGGTATTTCAGTCCCCTTGCTCAGTATTCAAAATTCACCTTCTTTGCTGAGAATGCAGCGAAAGTGCCAATTGTAATGGTGGTTAATAGTTTTCTTACATACAATAGACCAATTAATCACTATTAAGTCAAAAAAACACAGACAAAGAAATAAGTGAAGAAATGGTTGCCATGACTCAGTCACTGCTATGACTAAGAGAAATAAAATTGTTTCTCCTTAAATTCAGAGTACTCTCCAATTAAGCACTTTTAATAAATAACAATGAAGAACTCTGATGTTTGTCAGCCTTTTTTCTTCCAAGAAGTCACTCTACAACAAGAGCTGGCTTGGGTTTTTTATTGTTTTTATGGTAATTTTAAACGTAAACTATCTGGAGAGGAAGTATAGTTATTAACGAAGGGACTGGGACTCAGGAGATCTGGGTTCAGTTTCACTGGGAATTAAGTGCCTAACCTACTTGAGTGTTTTTGAAAATCCCATTAGGCATCTATTAGCTTCTTTAGGGACCTGAATGCCTTTGGAAAATCTATTCCTACTTTCTTTGAGCTCAGTTCCTTGTAAAATAGAGATAATATTTCCTTTCTTCCACCCATTGCCTATCTTCTTTATTCAGATTATAAGCTCTTTGGGGGAAGGGTTTGTCTTTCTTACTATGTATTTGTACAGCTTCTAGCATATTTGAGACCCCTTTCTTGTTTGCTGTCTCTTAGAGTTCCTGTAATAAAATAAAATATGATTATAAACTACCTGCAGATTTATTAGTGATAAAAAATTTTCATTTCTAAAGCATATTACACCAGAGGATCTAAAGATGATTCACAAACATTAACAAGGTCTTAATTTTGAAGCATTGCCTCTGATTTGGAGGCACAATAGTACATGTGTATGGTTTTCCGCTCTCATGTTTCCATCTAAAATTAACTGCATATGGAAATGACAACATATACTGGTTTGTCTACCTATGTACCTGCACTTGGAGAACTAGAATCAGGGCTGTAATCAGCACTAACCCTCTTGCCACTCCTGGAAGATAGAAAAGTATTTTTATATTATCCCTGCCCATTCCATGAGTTCAATGTGATGAAGATAGTTCTGCAGTGAGCAGCAGAATTGGTCTTCTGTCATATACTGTGAGCAAATAAGGAGAGACCCAAGATGTTGTATGGCTGCAGGCAAACTCCTGAAACACACACTCTGGTGCTAAGGAAGCTGCTAGTTATTAGATCAGTGTGATAATCCAGAACTGCCAGTATCAGATAAGAGTAACAACAACATGGAAAGTATCTCCTCCTAGTGATTCTTTTAGACATTCAGACTCCAAAATGGCTGATACTAATAATAATAAAATGGACAGTCTGCTGTGTAAACACCATTTGTTCCACCATCACATGCAATCCGCCAGATTAGGAAACAAGGTACACCAACCTGCATCAAGCAAGGTGCTATAAAGACAGGTATCAATGTCACATGAGCCTATTGGTATTAGTAAATATTTATATTATGATGTTGCCAAATATTATGGCCTTGTTATGCTTCTGCTGTACAAATATAGAAAGAGACTATAAACCTTTCAAGGCAGAGATAATCTAAAGGTGATAAGCAATTGTGAATGTGCCATCAGCTATTAGTAAGAGTAGTCAGTATCTGCCCACCCCGCACTCAGTCTGCAGCCTAGTGTATTCTACTAGTCCAGAATGAGGGTGTTCAAGATAGGGAAAGTCTGCCTTGTGACTTTTTACACAGCTTTGGGAAACTGGGCCTGAGGCTCCTCTGTGCTCTGCGTTGTGTGCCAATGTGTATTCACCTCAGACCAGACCCACTCAGATCAACCACCAGGAAAGAGATTTTATTCTGCAAGGAAACATATAACAGGATTTCAGTCTATCAGCCTCATCTCTCCCAGCCTCAGTCAATACTGGAAATCCCTGCTAGGGAAGGCAGAGGGTGCTTCCTGGCAGGAGCCAGGAAGTTCTCCCAACATGCCACAGTTTGTAGTCCACAACTTGTAATTCCCACTGCCACTGCTGTTGAAGCACACTGGACCTTGGACTACACCAGCATGCTAACCCCCACTTCAAGGTGTTTGCTAGTATAAGTATGTCTACATCTGACTCATTCCTGTGGGTTTCCCAAGATCCATAAATATTTCAGGTTGCACCGACTGCCAGTTTTGTTATCTGGGCAAATCCCAGCTGCAGGAGAATGATTACAGGACACAACTTGTTTGGAAATGCTGCATGTGACATATTGAGCCTCCTTTCTCCTTCATAATGTCCACTTTCTACTGAACTTGTTCTTCATATGTGCAGACTCATACATGACTCCGTACCCTTCCCTTGGCCTGGTGGACATGACATGTTTGGTTTTTCTATTCCTTTTGTTGTACTCTTCATACTGTTTTTCAGTCTACAGCTTGCTTGGGTGGGACAAGGAGGCTTATGGAGCTACATCCTCAGCTGGTACAAATCAGCAGTCTCAGAGAGCTGAGACAATGCCCATTTACACCATCTGAGACTCTAGATCAGCATCTGTAAAATCTTTCCTCACCGTCATCTCCCCCTTCCCTGTCGCTGTTTTCTCTGACAGTTTGCCATATTCTTCACTTACTACCCACTATATTTTTATTGAGAATCTGAACTCTATTATCAGCTCCAAAATAGAAATCATAGTTCAAAGAAGCGTGTCTCTCCTATATTAAACTGTCAGCCACTCAACTTCACAAATATGCAACCTGGGGGACAAGCTTGTTGATGTATTTGTCATTTTGGGGTCACTCACTCCTTAAACCTTCAGCACCTGCAAAAAAAACAAAAAACAAAACGCTCTTGCTAATTCAGCTCTTTACTTTTTCTGCTCTTATGACCTTCTAAGCTATCCAAAAGAAAGGCTGGTAACGCTTGTGACAAAGGCTAAAAACTCTTCACTGTTGAACTTTACTTCTATTTATTTTATCCACAACAGAAATACTCTAACTGCCATTCAGCTTCTTTACCAACCTAAAGATGGCCTTGTAAAGAACAAAGGATTTTCTTAAGAATCAGGCATCACAGATGGGACTGAAGAGGTTTATTCTCGATATCGGGAAGTCTGACAAATCAGCTTCAACTTCATGGTGTTACAAAGATCACTTACATACAGTTTTTTTCTCACTTAAACAATTCATTTACATTTATTTTATCTATTACTTACAAATACAGACGTTCTTCTCAGTAAGAATAGGGGTGATAGAGACAGAACAGGATTTCTGACTATCTTTAGGGGGGTGGGGGAAATGGATGGAATCTTTACAGATAAGAGGGTACACCACAAGGGGGGTGAGGGTGGGGGTGAAAGGAATGTGCTGTTCTCATGGAAAGGCAGCATCACTAAGTGGCATTTGGTCTTCGAATTATCAGGCATTTACACAAACCATTGTCCTTGAGGTTTTGTTATGCATGCCTGTTAATTATTGTGGGTTTCAGTTGGCTGAAAACTGCTTTCAGGTCTAACACCTGGTTGTGTGACTGAACGGTGCGTTTGACCAAGGGGCATGTTAGATTTCAAAATCCTAAACAAGCATAGGAAGTCCACAGTTGTGTTATAAATCATGTTTTTGAATGAAATAAGATAAATCAATTGTGAATGGGAAATTATTTTTCTGCTGTGAAGTGATGCAGCTTTCTTCACTGAAATTAAAACAAGTACTTTAAAAATTTAAAAAAAAAATGGACGTATAATACTTCACAAAGCAAAAATTACCTTGACATTGTCACAGACCTGCCTCCAGTAAAAATCTGTTTTAAGTTTAAAATGTCAGAAGTGGATCTCTGAATTTACACTTTTACTTTCAGGAGTGCCCGCCTTCATAATGACAGGTCTTGTGCATAAAACTGCCTTCAATTTTTGCGAAAATTTTGAGGTAAAATGAAGAAATGCCTAAGTTATGAAGTCAGTTTATGCCACGGGAGGAGTTGGCCCTCATTTTCCAGTGACTCTCAATTTCTGTGTCTGAGATTTAGTCTGAGGTATTAACATGATGATAAAACAGTATTACAAATGGCTTGGCTTCTCAGTGAGAGAATACTTCATTGATAATAAACTATTGTCTTTGTCTTTAGATGTGGTTCCTTCAAGCCAGGGTGGAGGTTCAATATCTCAGCAGAAACTTGATCCAATAGAGCATGTTTCATGAGCACTAAATTCACTTTAATATGTGTTTTGTTTTGTTTTTAATTTCAGATGTTTTTGCACCTCTTTATTCAAAACAAACTTTAATCTACACCAAATAAAGTATTTTAAACGAAGCCAATGAATTCTGTGACCAACTCATAACTTAAAATTCATTTTTAAAAACTCAATTATCTCAATTAATCTCTGAAGTGAAATGCAATCAAGAGACTTTATTTATACATGCATACTCATGGTGACCTCGGTGACTAGTCACTGCATCAATACGGCATCGCCATTTCTTTTTTCCAAAGGGAAAATAGAAAAACTACTGTACATGTTTTGCTGAGCCTGAAAAATCGATCATTTTTGTTATTAACCTGACATGTTTCTGATATATTTTCTCCTCATAAAACTGTTGTGCAACGTGCAGTGCTGTGCCTCTGAACCAAAGTCCAGTGAAGTCAATGGAGAGCCTTCCACTGATGTCAGTGGGCCTTAGATCAAGCACTAGTTATCCCCTTGACAATGACTTTCCATCCTAGTGATGGCTGCATTGCTCTGTTGTATATTTTGCGTTTATTAAGTGCTTTCAGAACATTTGGGTAAAGGCTTGGTATACATTTGTTTATTATTAATTAGTGGTAATAGCAATTATATTGTTTTAAAAGTTACCCCAGTCCAAGAAAAGAAAATGTCTTCCAGAGATTATGGGTGGTACAAAAATGATCAGTAGTTTATTAATAGCAAATGTGATAAAGGTATACTAATGTAGCAGTTAGACACTATTGAAGCAAAGTGGAAGCATGGCATTAGGTATATAGAAAGACAGGCAGATGGTGTGAGAGTTTGTTGCTAAGATCAGTCTGTGACGATAATTGCTTCTTTTCAACCTGAGGTTATAGGATTGAGAGAACTGTTTGCTTCTCAAGATTCATGTTCATCACAAGAAGATGAAGCAAATCTGATCCTGATGTCATGTATCTAATGTTTGTGATTTCTCATGTTTGCTTTGTTTAAGAAAGAAAGTAAACTCTAGTCTATTTTATTAATGACTAGACCCATTCACCTACTCACTATATCATTCTTGCTTTTTGACTAATTGTGACACATCCTAATAAAACATAAAGGGAGAAGCATGTTATGCTTTCATATGCCGTACTTCAACCACCCAACACATGTGATTAGCTAAAATGAGCCACCTTATAGCCCTAGTCCTCCAAACCTTACCCATGCAGGCAGTCCCAATGACTTCAGTGAGGCTACTCATACAAGTAAGGACTAATCATGTGTTTGCAAGACTGGGCTTCTAGATAGGATGTCCACTAAAGTATCTGACTTGCTTTGGAGAGCCCTGATTCTCATTTATACTAAGGCTTTTTTCACCGTCACACCCAGATTGAGGCCCCTTTACTCAGTCAGAGTGGTGTAAATGACAATCAGGCACAGAAATTTCAGCACGTCTCTCACTAGAGAATGATAGACTACACTCAGTGACAACAATTTTATCTCTGCCGTCAAAAATCAGTATTCCTTTAAGAAGGAGAATAATATGTTTTAGTTTGTCTTGATGCTCTGGAATTTGAAGGCATTATACCAGCACCTTCCTGATTTTAAAAGCATTGATATTTATAGATAGATTGATTTCATGGAGGTGTCTTTTACTCCCCCTTTACACTAGCAATACATGAACACAATGTAGCATACATGTTTCCATAGGACTGATTCTGCCACTGATCGATTTTGTTGTGTAAATTGATTAGTGGGAGCAAGCCTTAATCTTAGCCCTGATCTTAAAATTGAACAAAATGTACTTTATATTTTTATAATGATACCTGTGTAACAAGAAACACTTTGCTGGTCAAAGGGACCAATTCACTTGTGAAGAATAGAGCTGTGTGAATAACTGATTTTTCTTTTTGTTGACCAAACCAAAAAATCTAAAATAATCTTATTTTGGATTGACCTGATTTTTTTTTTTTTTTTTTTAAATTCAATGAACCAAAAATGTTAAGTTAAAAAAAAATTGGGTTGAATAAAAGTTTCTGGTCAGCCTGGAACAAAATGATTCATTTTGCTTTGAAGATGTTTTGCATTTTTAATAATACTGAAGTAAAATTCAAAACGAAGTAGTTTCAAATAAAAAAAATCAAAATGATTTGTTTAAAAAATGTTGAAACAAAATATTTCTTTTTTTTTTTCAGATTTTTTTTCCAACCAAAACACTTTGACAAATTCAGCATGAATTCAGAAAATGTTTCAGTTGATCTGAATCTGCATTTTTCAGTGGAAAAACTTTTCATCTAAAAAATGTTCCTCTCTCACATAATTTTGGCTTAAAACAGGGAGGTCTGAAATGTTTCTGTCCCAGATAGCTGATTTAATGGTTTGTCTTTCTATTTCCTTCTTTGTAGACTGGGCAAACTAGGTGGAGGATGTACATCCTATCCTAGACTTTGCCACCTATCTTTTCTTCCTTTCCCTGTTTTGCTTTCTTTAATTACTGTTCCTGGCTGAATCCAGCCTTTTTCTGACTAGGATGCCAATGGAGTATACAATTTCCAGGATAAGTGCACCCCTGTAGATAAGGCTTTAAAGCATTTTATATATGAACCTGACCAGTTCAAATTATTAATCAGATAAGGCTTTATTTAATTAGAACTCTGGGATCTAAATATTGGTCTCTAATTAATTCAAATTTCTAATTCCTCACTTGGTACATATTATTTGACATGCAGGAGCTCAATTCGGGGAGATTTTAGTCTAAATTTTCAAATTTGTGTGTTTCAAATTAGGCTTCTAAAACAATGTTTAAGGATCTTAAAAAAAAAACAAAAAACCAACAAAAAACACCTGCTTTTAGAGGTACTGAATACATACAGTTCCCCCTGAAGTAATTTTGATTATATTAGTTTGGTTTGAGAGTGTGGCTTATTGTCAAGATCTCAGAAAGAATTTGGAGGGGAAAGTGAGATTATTATAATTTATTGACTATTACTTGAACAACACTGGTATCTATTCCCAGTACAGTAACAGTTCACAGAGACTGATATTGAAAACTTTCACATAGACTGTCACTTTTCTCTGCTTCACTTGGCTTTGTAATTTATGCCACCCAGTTTGTGATGTTTAGTAGGCTAAATACAGTGCTTTGTTTTGAATATTTTTCATGTGTCCATATTTGTTCATTTCCATTTTGCCTTGATTGAAAGACAATTTATCTGGGTTTCTTTAGACTTTCCCTTCCCACAGTTGCCTACCATGTCATTCATTGAGCCTGATTTTGCCATTTAGTAACTTGAAAGTTTGAATCCACATCAGTGCATTGGAATCTTCAAAGTCATCTCAAAGGATCTGCTAATAATGTAGTAATATTAATTCTCCTGTATATTTTTGCGAAAGACACCTCAGTCCAGCGTTTCATAGTGTTTAATTATCTTTGCTGAAGAGATGAATAAATTCATCTCAATGTTTCCAAAAAGCTTAGTTCTGTCTATGTAAGATTCCAAAGGAAGGATGTTGAGATGGATGTTTGTTTCATTCTAACCAGTGTGACGGGGCCAGCCCTGAGGGCTATAGGAGGGTGCTGGAAGGCATATATATCAGCCCCAGGCTTAGCAAATCTTTGTTCCCTGGGTGATCCAGCTGCGGCCACTCCAGGCCAACTAGGCCAATTAGGCCAATCAGGCCAACTGGGGCCAATCAAGGAACTTGCCCCAGCAGTTAAAAGCCTCCCAGCCAGGCAGATGGGGGTAGCTGAGCGGGAGTTGAGTAGAGCTGCTACAAGGTGTAGAGTCAGTAGAGGAGTGGAGCTGCTGCAAGGTGTGGAGACCGGAGGAGAGCCACAAGCTGAGCCACAAGCCGGGGGGGGGCTACAGAAGAGCGACCCAGGGAAGGTAGTAGCCCCTTGGACTAAGCTGTTTGAGGCTACTCCTCGCAGGGTCCCTGGGTTGGGGCCCGAGGTAGAGGGCAGGACCGGGCTCCCCTCCCCGCTCCCACCCAGCCGCACCACCGGCATAGCCGTAAGGAGCGCAGACCCACGGGGCAAAACAGGCCCACCTCGCCACACCAGGTAAACTGAGATTATCACAAAACTAAAGCAGAGTCTAATATGTAGAACTGGGCAAAAATGTTTGGCTGACTGGCAAATACAACAAAAAATGCAGTTTCAGGGTAGCCAACACTGTCTGCAAATTTGGGATGAATTTGGTAAATAGTTTTTGACAAATAAAAAGGGAGGAGGGGGAAAATTTCAAAAAAGTCCAAATGGTTCGATTTGCCATTTTAAATGAACCATTTTAACAGTTTGTTTCAAAATGAAACTTTCATAATGTGTTTCAAAATCACATTTGAAATGTTTTGTTCAACCTGAGCAACATTTTTTTGCTTCAATGGGAAAAATACAAAAAAGTCAGTTTTGATGCAAAACAAAGAATTGTTTTAAATATTTTTTGCTCTAGCCACTGAATTGAAGATCAATGCTTTGCTCAGATTTAGTAATAAAATGTCAATATTCACATAAATTATTTCTGTACAATGTTCTGAAAAATCGGGTAAATTGGTTCTTTGTTACTCTAGCTCCCAATTCTGCAGTCACTCAGACCAGCATGGGTGACTGTGCCCTTTAGAGGAAGGATGAACCAGTTATAATGGCAATGCCCTGGGACTCCCTGCTCTGCCACACACTTCCTATGTGACCCTGAGCAAGTCATTTAGTCCTTTTGTGACTCAGTTCCTACAGTGTAAAAAGAAAAGATTAGCTCTTCTCTACCCCAGAGGGATGTTTTGAGGATAAATGCAGTAACGGAACCTCAGTTGCTACAGTAATGGGGGCTATATAAGTGTGTTAGATTGATAGGGCCTTCCCCCTTGTCTGAATATGAGAAGCACGTTCCAAATGGAAGGAGATTCATAGATTCTAAGGTCAGAAGGAACCAATATAATCATCTAGTCTGACCTCCTGCACAATGCAGGCAACAGAACCTCCCTCATCCACTCCTGTAATAGACCTCTGACCTATGATTGAGTTATTAAAGTCCTCAAATCATGATTTAAAGACTTTAAGGTACACAGAATCCACCAGCAGGTGAGCTGTGCCCCATGCTACAGAGGAAGGTGGAAAAACCCCCAGAGCCTTTACCAAACTGCCCTGGAGGGAAATTTCTTTCCAACCTCAAATATGGCAATCAGTTAAACCTTGAGCATGTGGGCAAGACTCACCAGCCAGACATCCAAGAAAGCATTCTCTGTAATAACTCAGAACCCACCCCATCTAACATCCCTTCACAGTCCATTGGCATATCTACCACCAATAGTCAAAGATCAGTCAATTGCCAAACTAGGCTGTCCCATCACACCATGCCCTCCATAAATTTATCAAGCTCACTTTTGAAGCCAGCTACATTTTTTGATCCCCTGCTCTCCTTGGAAGGCTATTCCAGAACTTCACTCCTCTGATGGTTAGAAATCTGCATCTAATTTCAAGTCTAAACTTCCTGATGGCCAGTTTATATTCATTAGTTCTTGTGTCCACACTGGAGCTGAACTTAAATAATTCCTCTCCCTCCATGGTATTTATTCCTCTGATGTATTTATAGATAGCAATCATATCTCCTCTTAACCTTCATTTGGTTAGGCTAAATAAGTCAAACTCTGAGTCTCTTCTCATAAGGTAGGTTTTCCATCCATGGATCATGCTAATAACCCTTCTCTGCACCTGTTCCAGTTTGAATGCATCTTTCTTAAACATGGGGGACGAGAACTGCACACAGTATTCCAGATGAGGTCTCACCAGCACCTTGTCTAATGGTACTAACACCTACCTCAAGGCAGTGCTCACTAGCAGCGACAGCTCCAGCAGGGCAGCTTATCCTCTGCCATGATCACAGCCTTCCCGAGTCTTTGTTTTCAGATCAATTAAACTTCTTAAACTTACATTCTCTGGGCCGGATCTTCAGGTGGTGTAAACAGGCATAGCTTCATTGACATTGTGCCCATTTACACCAGCTGAAGACCTGATCCTTTATATTTTGTAAATTTTTTTCATTGGATCTTTCCATGGCCCTTTCCTACCTTCCTCCACAACTCCTTGCTAGACCTGTGCCAATAACTGGCTTTTCAGCTCACTGGCAATTATGAAAAGTTAAAAAATATATTTTTCAAGTCAATCCCAAACTATTTTTTCCCCCAGAATGTTCACTGAATCAAAATGGAGAGGGGTGGGGGGAGGCAAAATCATTTGGGGCAAAATGTAACATTTTGTTTTGATCTTGGGCATCTTTAACCATTTTTTAAAAATAAAAGCAAAGGATATTTGGAAATGAAGGGTTAGATTCTCAAGGGGACTGAGGCATCATTCACAAGATGGAGGAAGAAATGGTAGCCCCTTTTACAAATACTTCAGTGGTTAGGGCACTCACCTGGGTTGTGGGAGACTGAGGTTCAAATCCTCACTCTCAAGCAGGAACTTGGCCCCACCCATCCCACATCCTAGCTGAGTGCTCTAATCACAGTCTGTAGGCTATTTTGGGTTAGGACTCTCTCAATCTCCTGTTGAAACTGTTCCACCTTGTATAAATACTGAAATATTTCCTGGAGAAGGGACTGAAACCCAGGTGTCACTCCTTCCACATGTGTGCTTTAACCATAGAGCCATTCTCACACTATTTCTCTGGTCCAATATTTAATTATTTATACAAAGTGGCACAGCTTCAATGGGCAAGATTAAGAGTGTGCCCCCAGAATATCGTCCAGGTAGTTAGGACACTCATCTGGGAGGAGGGAAGATTTGGGTTAAAAATCTCTGCCCCAGATTAGGGATTCACATGTTGGTCTCCTACATCCTAGTTGAGTCTCCTGACTACTGGGACTTTATGTATGGTGCAGGGGAGGAGAGGAACCATACTCATGGTTTTGCAAATGTCAACTAAGTCCTCTTATGAATTTAGCCCAAACATCAAAATATTTAGTTTTGGAAATTTCAGAATGAACAGTTTAACACTTGAATTTTTTTTCCAAATGAAACAATTAGCTAAAATGAACACAAAGCTGTGAAATGTCTAGGTCCATTCTGTTATGCCAGCTAGATTGGAGGGGGGAGGGGGTCATTTATAATTTTGTTTAACATCAATATGTCAAAATCATAGTAATTTATGTGAGATGTGCCATGTCAGGTACTGTTAGAAAGGCTATAATGTGCTAAGTAAGATGATAATGTTTATGTTCATGTGTTATAGGTGTAATGGAAGTTATGGATATGGTTGATATATCTGTATTTCAAATTGTGCTGTGTCTGGGCAATGTCCCAGACAGGATGGCTGCAGCACCAGCCTGCTTAATGGCCCATTAAAAAATTCTCAGGTACAAGGGGACCAGGGGAGAAGCCAGGGATATACCTGATGAGTCACCAGGACTTACTCATATGACTCTGGACTCCATCTTATTCCTGTAAAATTCCACAAGCAGCATGGCAAAGACCAAAGGACACAAAAGGCAGCTGCCTGAGATCCATTTTGTTTTCAGTCATCTTCAGCCAGCCACCTACCTACCTCTGGATCATCTCATTTACAACTGAACTAAAGCTGTGAAACAAAGGACTGAAACCCATCCGGGTACTGGATGTATACCAGAGGGACTATACAAGCCTGCAAACTTCACAGTTCTACTGGAAACCTGATATATATGGATTTTCAAATCATATGTATGTATCTGATTGCTTTAATCCTTTAACATCTCTCTTATTGTTTGTTCCTTTTTTTTATATTAAACCTTTAGTTTTAGTTACTAAAGGATTGGCTGGCAGCGTGGTATTTTGGGTAAGATCTAAACTATGTTGATCTGGTACTGTGGCTGACCTTTTGGGGTCAGGAGACATTTTTTGGTAAAGAGCCATAGAGTTTTAAATAACTGGTCTCTTTACTGGACTTAGTGGCTGATTGGGAGCCAGAGACTGAAATGCAGTAAAGGGGGCTATTGTGTATTTTATTTTGGCTTCTTGAAAACCAGTGTGGGGAATCAGAAGCACTGTTTGTGGCTGGTTGGGAAGTCTGACTTCAATGTCACCCACCAGGAGAATCTGCTCTCCTTTTACAGCCTGCCCTGACCTTGGCATTTTCAGGTTCCTACCCTAGACACGGACGGATCACACATTCAAATCTACATTTTATGGCAAAAAAAAGAATTTTTTTTGTCTGAAAAATTTCACCCATATCAACTGTCTGGCTCTCCAAACTCTGATTGTTTAGTGACTATGTATCTCATTCTTTCTCTCTCTCTCTCGATCTCTTCCTCACCCCCACCCCCCATTCCAAATGTCCACTCCACTCAATCTTTACCCCTGCCACCTCGTCCTCCATTTTAATTCCAATTTTATTTTGTCTTTATTTAAATAAATAAATAAAGATGGTAAGCTCTTTGGGACAAGCACTGCATCTTCTATGTCTGTGTATGGAGTCAAGTAGTTAAGTGCTACTCTAACAGGAATAATTAACACACATAACAAGTGTGCTATTTTTGTAAATAAGACTACCTTTAGACATGGAATATCATTAACAACTTTTAAAAAATGTAATAGACTATCAATATCTAAGTGTCATCGATGTTCCTGTACTTACTAAGACTAACTTGCCCACTCAAATTAATTTAATGGAAGAATAAAGAAAATGGTATTTATTTAGGTCCGGGTATTTAGCTCCAGAAATACAGAATCAGTACAGAACAGATGCATAATTTATTTTAGGTAGCTCCATGACCACCAAACTTAAATCAAATTTTCCAGTTTGAAACAGTAGTTCAAAATAGGTTTTGAATGTTAGAAACGGTATCTAAATATTCAGTTTGAAGCCCATTAATAACACTGCTATATATTCAGTTATAAGAAGAATTTGAGAAACTTCTAGTCTCTCAGACTAATTCAATAATGACTTTGTGAAATTCTCTTTCTTCAAGACAAGCGGCGTTGGTGTCCCTAAAGAGACTTTTACTTCTGTCACTTGAAATTGCTGTTTGAGGCATCAATCCAAAATTTATTGAAGTCAATTAGTCTTTCCATTGATGTCAGTGGGAATTGAATTGGGTCCTGAGTGGGCCAGATCTTCAGTTGGTGTAAAAGGCAGAGACTTCAGTGGAACTATGCCTGGTATACTAATGGTAATCTAGTAGTTGACTAAGGCAACTGCTTAGTCAATTGGATTATCATTACCATCTATTTCAAGCAGTTCAAGCATTCTGCCCTCTGAAATATGGCACCATATTTTATTGCTGTTCCAATACTGAATATGAATCAAATGTGCTAAATAGCACCACAGAGTCAGTGTTAATACACACTTCCAGTTCACTCATTACTAGAATTAAGCAGCTTCTATAATAACCCCCTGTTGTCTTAACACTCCACAGGATCACACTTCGATCCTATTTCTGCCTTATCCTTCATAACTCTTTTCTTAGGTGCTTGAAAAATAGTTGGGCGTAACAAATTGCTGTTGGGCTCCCATCACAATAAAAGATAAATTAAACACAAGTTTTTTTGTGTCTAATTTATCTTTTATTGTGATGGGAGCCCAACAGCAATTTGTTAACAGTTTCCTGTATGTTAGCTGTCAAAATGGCTGATAAAATTTTACTCCCCATGAGAGTTAAGCTGTATTAATTGATCTGCATTATAAGGCCGCCTGTTACTGCAGACAGAGGAATCTTTTTGGTACCTGTTGTTATATTCCATTCAATATAGTTTCAGTGTCACACAGTTAATTTGAAGGGTCAGAGCTGGATGCACAAGATAAACATTGTGTCCCCTTGAAGCTGGATAAAGGTGTATAAAACACACACGATATAATGTAGCCCAGAGTCCAGTTCTGTGACCTAGGAGGACCCGCTGTACTGATAGCACAAGCTGTACTTATTCAATGTGGGAGCTAGGAAGACCAGAAGAAATTCAGGAACCTGTCCATGTTCAGCAGCCTGAATCCCCTTTAGAGCCATTAAAAGAGTCCTCTCTCTTCTCTGCATTGAAGAACACTAGACGGCAGGGAAATACATGTTTATTTTCCGCCTGTACAATTTTATAGCATCCCCATCAATAAAATTGTGTCCGTGAAGAAGACAAATTTCTATGTATTATTTATTGCTTTTTGATGGTTATTGAAATCTTTTCCCTTTTGAACAGTTAGGAGATGGCCAGGGATCTGATACAGCTCTTCCTGACTGAAGAACAGAGAAGACTGTATCAGTATTCATAGTTTTTCTCTGATATTATGGATGGTGATGGCTGATTTTGGTATTCTTTATTTACCAATCAGGAAGTGCTGCATCATAGGTAATCTCAGAACTGAAGCTGCTGGCTTTGGATAAGCTACTTCCATTACCTCATGATATAATTACACTACTTATTTTATATATTTATTACATCCAAAACTATATTGAAATAACATTAAGGTTGAAAACAAACACTCAAAAATTTTGTGTATGCTGGACTTAAGGTTACCTGATTAGTCTTAATTCAGCCCCTTTGTATGCATGTGTTATGATACCATTTTAATTACAAGATAACATATATTTTCCACAGAGCCTCTCTCTTATTTGGTGAATGAGTAATTATCCAATAATCCTTTTCATTTAATGTGTGTATCCAGGCTTTATTCACCACATACCATGTATACCCTACATTGACTATACCTCATTATCTTCACAACACCCCTGTGAGAATAAATGATGATCTTATTCCCATTTCATAGATGGGGAATTGAGGCACAGATTCCAAAGCCAAAACTGAGAAGTGTCCATCAATTTTGAAAACCCAACTTCTGTCCCATAGGACTTTATTTTTCAGAGTACCTTGCATTTTATAGTACTTTATAAATTCAAATAATTCTAAGTAAATGCATTTGGAGTTGTGAGCACTCATATCTAGTCCCTGAAGTCTCATGCTGGGGTCCCAGAAAATGAGAAACATGCAGTTTATTGGCCATCTGTGAAAAATTTGGTTTAAGTGACTTGCTGGGCATAACATAGGAACTCTGTGTCAGAGGCAGGGATAGATCCAGTTCTCCAGGGCTGCATTAACTCCTTAACTGTGAAACCATTCTTTCTCTTTCTGCAGAGGAATTACCATAATGGTTCAAACTAAAATTCCATTTAATCATGTCTGTGACATGGGCCACATTAGATGATTCAGGATGTTGCAAAATCCTCTGTAATGAACAACTATAGAATAACCTTGTGACACACTGCACCCCTCCCCCCCCTTCACAGTTATAGTGTAGTTGTGGATTGTTTAATGCAAAGTATGTCATGTAAGATGTTTTTGGAATGCTCATGACATATTGAACATTTTTGTTATAGTAGTACGTTTTTTGCAGTGTCACATATATAGTTATGAGGCTTCGCTGTGTGATATGCCCAAAGATGTGTCTCATAGCATAAACATATCCAAGCAAGACTCTCTGAGCAGAGGGCAGTTTGCACCTCATTAAGGCTTGTATAGAACAAACCCAGCTCAATATTCCAGGAACAAAGGACTGACCCAGACATCAACAAAGGACCTCACTGACTCAGGATATGGAGGGAACCATATATGGACATTGTTTGTCACCTGACCCTGAGCCGGGGGGGGAGGGTGGGGGCAAAGCCCCATGGGGAGAAGGAACATTTTAAAAAGAGGAGACATTTTGCCATTTTCTCTCTCTCTCTTTCACCTCCATCTACAAAAACCATCAAGTAACTGAAGTGCTGACCTAAGTGGAGAGCGTGGCTGGAAGGAAGTCCAACCAGCCTATGGTGATAATCATCTGAGTTTGTAAGACTGCAAGAGTCCTGTATCCGCTCATGCATCCGGCAAAGTGGGTTTCTGCCCATGAAAGCTTATGCCCAAATAAATTTGTTAGTCTTTAAGGTGCCACAGAACTCTCTCTGTTTTGCCAAAAAGAGACTAAGAAGGCTATCCCTCTGAAACTCGTCAGCATGCAAGGCACTGAGTTTGTAAGAATGCTGAAAGTGTTAAGCTTAATTTAGAATGTGTTTGGCTTTTGTTTATTTTGATTAAACCTGACTTGCTTTACTCTGACTTATAATCACTTAAAATCCTTCTGTAGTTTAATACATTTGTTTGTTTATTTCACTTAAAACAGTTCATTTGGTGTAAGGTGTGTTAGAGATGCCATTTGAAGTGACAAGTCTGATGAATATCAATTTATATGATAAATTGATGAACATATGAGCTTGTAGCATTCAGTGGGCAGCCCTGAATATTGTAAGATGGCAGTTCCTAGGGTTACACCTGGGACTGGGTGATAGTGGCTGGGGACATTCTGTTGCATAACCCAAAGGGTGGCTGGCTAGAAACATTCACTCACTAAGTTGGGCGCAACTTACTTGCTGGAGGCTGTGCGGGGACACTGAGGAGTGGGAGTTCTCACAGCAAAACAGAGTAAGATGGCCTCCAGCAGTGGAGGATTGGGGTGACACAGCAATTCACCAGTCCAGATTGCAGCAGGAGAACATCACAAACCTGATCTTTCTACCTAATTCAAGGTAGTGAGTGGGTGCTTTGCTGGCTGGCTTACACCCTGCACCATGAAGATTTATATTTTTTATATTTTATCCTTTCTTATGTAACTGTGGATATTTTCATTATCTATATATATTTCTAATTTTTTTTCTGAACCCTGTTAAATTCCTGGCTTCAGTAATAGCTTGTGGCAATGAGTTCCACAGGCTAATTCAATATTGTGTAAGAAAGTAATTTTTTTAAATATATGTGGACACAATTCAGAAGTCAATATCATGGTGTCTCTTACATCTAGAGACATTTTTTTTTCAGTAATATACTAACTTACCTATTATAAGATACTGCTCCTGCACACTAGCTGATACTTAAATTTCAAACACAATTTTATTTTTTTCAAAAGTAAGAATGTTAGCTTTTTAAAAAGAAAATAATGAGAATCAAAGGGGGTAAGCAGGACTTTTTCAGTCAGGGTCTGCTAAAACTCTCCATCTTTTGTGGCCTCAATCTCTGTGCATGACACATGTTTATAGCTTTCTTTGTTACTATGGAAACAACTGACAGTCACTTGTCTCATTATCATTCAATATTAGGATATGCCATTAGTGATTACAAACAGCTAATTTGTTCAAAATTCCTCAAGCTCTGAGTTAAATTCACACCTGTCACAAGATTTTGTGCAATACTTTGAAGCATTTTGCCACAGCCCACCAGTGTAACTATCCATGAATGACATACCCAGAATAAGATTTCATGCCAAATTGCTTGCTATGAAATTGCATCAGTGAAATTTGATACACAAATTTGTCAGTTTGGATGTAATGCTACCTCCCATAATCCATACCTCATTCCAGGAAGTGGATTAGGAATAAAACAAAAGTACAAATCTGTTCTGCCATTTTCAAGTCAAAGTAATAAAATAAATATGCTTTGGAAATTGAGGGTGTTTAACCAAGTTAATATTTGTTGTATATTGGTGCTTTTTGGTATCTAGAGAAATGTTTCCAAAGACAAGCTAATTATTTTACTATGTGAGGTTTAGTTATACATTTATGTACCTTGACTTTCAGACAAGTCCTATTTGATTCATTATTATCTTAGAATAATTTGGCACACATGTTGAATCTAAGTTTACCCTCTTTTTAAAATTATTACATAATTTTGTTGGAAAATATGCCAGCATTTTCAAATTTGGGACCAAGATGTTCAAAAGCTATTTCTCAAATTTTGGGATGACCAACTTGAGAAATCTTTCAAGATGCCTGAATTTCAGAAAGTCCTGAGCACTTGCTGTCTGAAAACTAATGATTGAGCTTAAATTATTTTTACCACATAGCTCTCAGTCAGCATGAAGCAAATCATCCTCTATACCATATGGCATGGAAGTGGTGAACATCACACTAACAATGCAACCTGATCCATTTAGGACAGGACCCCAATTACTTCATGGGGAAAGGGAGGAATTATATGGGTGTAGCTTTAGTAGTCCTATCTGCAATGGCCTTGGGAACATGTTCCATGTATGAGATTTTCAAAAACATTCTATGTTGTCTTAACTCTGTTTCAGTTGAAGCCGATGAGAATTTTATTGTTGCCGTCAGTGGGAACAGATTTGAGCTAGCAATGGAATGGGGAAAATACCTCCCTTTGTTTTGGCTAGCCAAATCTTAATTGTAGGAGTCTTTTTTGGCCCATGGTATAATAATATATTTTCTAGCTGCTATTATTTTAGCAGCACAATGTCAGAGCTCAAACAAACAAAAATACTTTTCTGTATTTTTAGATGTACAGTAAGCAAGTTTATTACCTTAGCATTTCAGATGAGACACAGGAATAACTTCTCATTTCAGTGTACATGGCAAAGGAAAGTGCATACTACTTTAGTTTAGAATGGCCAGATGATCTCAAACAGCAATACAGCACATAACAGTACAGAGATTGCAGTGTAGATAAATATAGACAGTCGTTCCCAAATTGAGCAAGGCTTTTATAAGTCATAAAAGCAATTTTAAAATCAATTTTATCATTTGACCAAATGCCAGTGTTGGTCTTTTAGGACCAAAGTGACATTCTGTGTTAACTTAGTGTGAGTTTCAATTGTGGTAGCAGCTTTTTGGCACACTTTGGAGACCATGTAGTTTTTTCCTCAGAAAGGACACAAACAAACCACTGCAGCTATCTACCATACAGGCTATATACTATGCTTCCTTGACAGAGCTTATCAAACCATTTGTGGCAAACAATTTATTTAGAAGACTTGGCCCTTTTTTTTCCTATTGGCAAGTTGTCTGTGAACAGATTTATTTTTAAAATGATATTGGAGCTAGATTGTAAGTGTACAGTCTGCCCTGAAAAAGGGGCAGCACACAGTGGCACTGCCTCAGGGCAGACCAAGGAGGGAATTATGACTGAGTCACAATTTTCTCCCTGGCTTCTGTTGCTGGTCTATGGCAAATTGCTGTCCCTAGCCCATCTGTGGCGGCTTACAGCTTGTGGAATCAAGCCAAAGCTTCACTCACTCCTCATAACTGCCTGCCCACCTGCATGTAGGGTCAGTCATGACCGAATGATGGCTTTCCCCACCAGACTAGGGCCCAGTAGACGTGTAGCCTGTGCAGGGAGTAATGAGATGCCTGACACCCTTTTATCCTTTTGTGCAGGCACACAGGACAAGGGACAGTTTTGCCTTTGTTCACTCTGGCATTGCTCAATGGTTGGTTTCAGATGTATTGAACCCTGTGGGCTGTTTTTGACCTGTTTTTATGGATAATTCTTTTGAGTAATTTGAGTATCTGATAACCAAATGTAATCTCCAACCAATGTATTTAGTCACCTGGAATAATTTCTATTTTTTTACTGGATGACCTAAGTTGCATAAACCGAAGGAATGACAAAGGAAATCACAGAGGTGTTAATTCTCTCAGGAAGAGGGTAGGGCTCACTTTATGAAGAAAGACATAGCAAGAAAGATGGTGTAACTAGCCTCTAGGAGAAGAGGTCCCTCCTGATAGTAGCTGAGAGCAGTGATGGCAGTAAGTTTGGGCTCATCTTGGAACTCACTCTAGGCACTTCTCCCTCCACAAGGTCACAACATCCCAAATTCCTGAACTGTTGATTTTAGAGAGAGATTTTGATCCAAACTTCTCAAGGTTCTAAAAGTTTTGGATCTGGGGGCATTGGTTCAGGACCAATTTCTTGTCACAGTCAGAGGAGAAACACAGGGAGTCAGAAAATAACACAGGGGCTTGGGCTCCATCTGATCATATGAGATTAATGAGTTGTGTGGGCTGAGTCCCCTTCATCCAGGGGAGGGAGATCGTAAACCCTTCCCTGGGCAGAAACATTTGGTGGAAACTGTGCAATGAAAACCTTTCTGAGATTCTTGGCTCTTCCACATATATATTTTTCCTGCATAGGTGCACAGTTGTTACCTGTTCTATGGTCATCATGGTTTCTTTTTCAATAGGCCCACGCTGAGTTTCACCAGCTGAGGATCTAGCCCCTACTGTCTAGTATGTGTGTGTGGGGGGGTGGAGGAGTGGGGGGAGAGAGATATTTTAAATCAACAAAGTTGTTTAGCATACACATTGCTGAGAGTTACTGCACTGCAGTGTTTTCCCTTTACTCTATTAATAATGCATTACTTCAGTGTTTAATCCAACACTGACAAGAAGAAAAACATTTCCATTCATGTGGTCATTATTAACTACATTCCTATCTGGATGTTTAAATATTTAAAGTCCTTTTTACTGGTTTCAATGAAAGGAGATCAACCATACACAAATATGCATTAACTGACTACATTTTCCATGAGTGAAATGAATATGTTTACAGTAATTCTCTCTATATACACCTACCTGTGTTAACATAAATTTTTAATGGAATCTATTAAGAGAACACTACTGTATCACTGAGAAGCCCTCAATTCAGGATGTCAACACTGAAGCAATCCAAGCCTCCTTAACTCTGTCCATTTTCAATATCCTTATATACAGTGTTTGATGAAATTATCACAATATATTTTAAGTGATGCAATATAATAGCAAACCTTCTGCTGCAAACTTATGTGAGCATGTGTTGCATCTTCTGCTCATGTATGCTACACTGTGTAGGCCAAATAAATGGTCAATGGAAGTCATTGACATGCACAATGAATGAGGGATCCTGACATTCACAATGGAAGTTAATCAGATGCACAAGCTCAATCCCAGTTGCAAAGTATGTGATCACCTACCTTTGTGTTTCTCATTCAGTTAATTTCCTGAGTACTAGGCATTTAATTATGCATAATTCAGGGAACTTTTGTGTACTCACCCATCCCATACATAATAGTGCACATTATTTCATACATCTGCCAAATGCAGGGATATTATCCACTTGTCTCCCTTTTATGCAACACAGTTGCTCTACAGACTCTTATGTGCTCAGTCCAGTTGTTAAGGTGGTAATTGGATAGCCTTGACTATCTTAATATATTAACGGCTGTAGTGTCAGGCTTCTTCCTGGGTTTTTGAAGCTGCTATCCGAACACTGAAAAGGTTTTAATATGTACATATATAATACAAAACATATATGTTTTGGGATAGACATATGAAAAGTGTCTCCTGTAAAGTGATCTTTCTACTGCTTCCCTGAGAAACAGTAATATAAATCAGAACTGTATGGTCAGTGGACTAATTACTCTCTTTTAATATGTTAATATCACAAAAAACTACATAGATATTTGAGTTAGCAGCAACAACAGCAAACTATTTTGTACCATGTTCAACAAAAGAACAACACAGAATTTACTATCATGATGATGTCTTTTATTATTAATTATATCAAATATTATTTATATATAATTATTATAAAGTAATAAATGAGAGCCAAATTCCTTGGTTCCATGAGACATAAATGACAAATGTGAATTAGTAGATCTTTACAGATACTCATTAACAAATATGTGAAAAAAGAAAAGCATTTGCTTTCATCATAGACTTTATCAAAGCTGGACTGAACCAGGACTGGACCAGGACTGATCTTTAAATTGCTGCAAAATGGAATTGGTGGGAAAACATTTGATTTCATTAAATTTATATACCAAGCCATGAAAGGCACCTTTATGTAGATTTTGGTCTCAACACCCTAATTACTGCAGTCCATGGCTTGGAAGCTATGGGGTGAGGGGAAGTCTGTGTACCCTAATTGCTGGTTGGAGTGTGTGGATTTCACTCCTCTTTCCCCTACTCCTGTCCTTGACCTCACATAGAACCTGATTACTCAGGCTTTATGCAGTTGGAGTGGATTTCAATCATCATTCAGAATGTCCTACATAAATCTTTTGTAATAAATATAGAAGGAAATAATGGGTCAGAACTTCAGTTGGGGTGACTTGATGTAGATCTATTGATTTCAGCTGAGCAATGCTGATTTATAGCAGCTGAACATCTGACCGAATATTTGTATGATAAATAAAGTCAATCCTCTCCCACCCCCAGACACCCTCCCTTAAAAAAAAAATCTGTTCACGTGTAGCAACTAAAAGTATCAGGGCTCCATTAATGCAGTGCAATTATTCAAAGGTGAAATCAGCTCTGTGTGGAGGTGAAGAGTTCCTGAAGTGGTTCTATTTGTATATAAAGTAATACATGTGGGTCTGCCTGGGACATTGTTTAATAATGGAATCCTAGGCTTCAGTAAAACCCTTTGAAGGGCTGAATGTAAATCTATAGAAAAAAACTGTCCATAGATATTTATTTAAGGAGTGCAGTCACCCACAGACCCGACGAGGACGAATCAGTGTTAGTTAGCAGAATACATCAGTGCAGCTACTGAAGAAAGTGCAGGACACGGGCCATTACATTTCTTTTGGAAGATGTTCCAGTGAGCTCATGTCACCCAAGAGACATACTAAAGAGACATAGGCACTGTGTAACCAAGAGATCTAATAAGGAAATCACAGGCTTGGACCAAACAATAAGCAATATGAAGATAGCCCAAAGGCTGTGCAAAAGAGGCATTGTCTGTAACTTCCATTGGAATGGCTCTGAGTTTGTTATACCTAATTTGCAATAGTTGGAAAAAAGCTCTAAGGCCTGATTTTTTCAGAGGTGTTGATCACTAGAAGCTCCTACTGTCTTCAACACAAGCTGAGGGTGTTGAAAAGGCTGAGGGTGCTGAAAGGATTCTGGTGAACTGTGCTCGTAATGGTGATGAACTTTCATTTATAAAGCATCTCTCATACAAATAGATCCTAAAGCATTTTACAAACTTTACATTATATATGAAAATATGTGTGTGTATGTGTGTGTATCTGAATGAATGTGTGTGTGTGTATATATATTAGTTCTCAGCACTTTGTCATCATCAAAAGAATATACAAACACTATCTGGTTAATTTTCACAACAGTCATGTGAGATAGATAGGTATTATTATCTCTTAATATTGATGAGGCAACTGAGACCTAAGAGGTTAGGGCTAAATCTTTCAAATTATGGGAGCTGAGATTTGGCACCTAAATTCACCTTTCAGTACCTAAATAAAAAACTTAGTTTTCAAAAGCGTTTAGTACTTGCATCTCTCCTTAATTTCACTACTCAACGTGTTTGAAAATCAGACATGTTGAATGATCAAATCAATGCAGCTGAGGAACTAGCAGCTCTTATTCAAGATCAAGCTACATATTTAGGTGCCTACGTTCAGGCACCCAAATTTGAAAATCCGGTCTGTGTGACTTTCCCAAGGACACATAGCAAGTCAGCAGGAGAGAGCTGTGATTAGAACTTGGCTATTCCTCGCTCTCAGTCCCATTGTTTAGTGACTATTTTGCTGCTCATTGAAGCACGCAGTTCCTGCTGAGGTGAAATTCAATAACTATTCTTAAACAGCACACAGCAACTCTTCTAGGGCAGGAACTGAAGACTTTCATATCCAAATGAGACTGTGGGGGGGATTCATGCAAGCAGAAAATAATTATATAAATTGTGTTTTGGCAAGGACACTGAGGTTCACTCCTGTCCTATCAAGATATCTTTAATCATAAGGGACTAGGACAATAGTTTTATGTCTTATCTGCTAGTGCCCCAAAACACCTTGCTTAGACATTAGTTCATTAGTAGTTCAGGAGGAAGATTGCTATCGAATTTCTACTTGAGTGTTCCCTGGAGGGCTCTTATCCAAGTACTGAGCCAGACTAATGCTACTTAGCTTCTTAGATCTGATGAGCTCACAGCTTTAGGTGACATGAGTACAAGCTTAATAGTTATGGTTAGGAGGTTCTTTCCATTTTAAGTCCCTGGTTTCTGGTGCTTATAACTTTCCAAACCATTACCTTTTGGATGAAACTTCTCATGTGTATTCAATCCAAAGGTGAAATGTTTAAAAAGTTTGATAAAAGCCATTTGTCAGTTACTGAGATATCCTACCAAGGGAGTGCACTTCCCACAAGCCAGGTCATTTTTCAGACACTACCTTTGTACATGAATAACTCAGAAGATTTAATCTATTTTCATCTGCCAGCTTCATGGTGCTGTCAGTCCTAAATAGGATCACCAACCGCACCCAATCAGGTCTGGTCTAGGGGTAGGAATACTTTTTGCCATTCCATCCTCAGACCCCTTCTGTTTTTGTTTATGGAAAGGATGTAATGGAAAGCTCCTCCGTCTCACTATCACACCTGCACTCTCACTCATCGGCAGGGTGAGGTGGAGAGATTCAAGGTCAGGGTGTGTGAGACCATTGAGAGAAAGACTGAGGATTTTAATCCCTACTTCATAGAAATTTTAAAACTCGCTTTATAACAAAACTTTGAAAGTTTTCCTGAAGTGCTGCTCTGCAATATTGTCAGAGGGAGACTACAGAGAAGAAACTGAGCAAAAATGCATTCCCAGTTCAGGAAAGGTAAATTCCTTTAAAGGGGGCTATGGTCTTACCATAACCCTGGCCCACAGTTGTCACAGAATAAGGGAGTTCTGGGAGGCATCATTTCCAGAAAAACTCTGGCAATTAGAGACTGTGGTAGAGCATGCTGGGAAGGCACGCCAGGGGAGGCTAAGGAGCAGTATTCCCACAGAACTGGGTGAAATTTGGGGAGATTTAGAACAGAGGAAAGCCTGATAATGGCTCTTCCTGTTAAGAGCATGGGAAGGAGCCAGGATGGGGTAGTAAGCCCACAAGATGGAAGGACTGTGAGGAAAATAATAAAGATGCCAGCAAAGGTAGAAGGAGGCTTGACAAGACAGGAGAGGAAGGAAGATCTGGAACAGTAACTGGTGTAGTGGACTGAAAAACAGAGTGATTGTGAGCTCTATGCTGAGAGGTAAAGACTTAGATCCGTGATGAGAACAGGCGAAGGAAACAGACTGACGTGATAGAAATGATGTAGGCTGTGAGACCTGGTGTGTGTGCATCTGCTCTTATTTAGGAGCCCCAGGCTTGGACTTCCAAAGAGGTTGGGGAAAGCAGCCCTTCACTCTCCTGAATCAAGGCGTAAGAGCAGAACAGACACTCCATCAAAGACTGTTTATCTCAAAGAGGGCCAAGAACTATGATCTTTTTTTCATTTGGACTCCTTTATCTCAGAAGGGGTGAACACTTATATTTGCTGGAGGACTGAACAATCGACCACCAAATGGAAATCTTCTTTTCTGGAGACTGAAGAAAACCACATCACATCTTTCAATCAGCCAGAAGCAAAAGTGAGGGACAAACTAGATTATTAACAGGGGGAGACTGTGTGGACCAGAGGGGAAACTGAGATACAGGAAGATGTATTCAGAATAGCTTTAGGATAGTAACCGTTCATGCTACCACTGATGGGGAAGGAGGTTCCAGTACACATACACACGACGCTCCAGTGATACAAGCACTAAAGCACTGACACACAGTCACTTCAAACCAGACTGTTTTTTGGGTTTTTTTTAATTTCACATTTGGATCTAACTATACAATGTGAAGTATTTGTGTCTGCCAGTAATGAGGTTATAAGCACTTAAAACAGCAGAATGTGCATGTGCAGTACTTTAGCTTCCATCGCTTGAACCCGTGTGGTCTTCTAGAATTGTACGTGCATATCTTGTGCATTTTCATAACTAATATATAAAGCATAACTTTACTTTTGTGTTTGTGATAAAGTCCTATAAAAAAAAAACTCATCCACTCACTCTACATCGTTGCAGTGTTGTCAGCTGTTGCAATGTTTTTGTAAGTCCAATGATTCTGCAACATTTATTTATGAGAAGTTTCTGGCAGTTCAAGATTTCGGTCGGAGCTGGAACTGATGCTGCATTTCTGGCTTGTGCCATTAGATGCCAGTAGAGGGAGCATGAGCTGCAGTCATTGAATTGAAGTTCTTGCTGCAGCCAGTAGAGGATGCTTTTTGCTTCCTTCTCCACAAGAGTGCCTGTGCTTGTGCTGTGTTATGCAAGGAAACTGCAATTCAAGGAGGCAGACTGAGCTCCTAGAGAAGCAGCTCACACCTGCTCCTCAGTGTATTGCTGCATTGGGAAAGGGGAGAGAGAAGTGATCCAGTAGGATGTGCACCTCCTGTCCAGCCCATCTGCACTCTCCCTCCTTGTTCCACTGCTGCTGAACACCTTGTATGTGTCACAGGGAGGGAGACAGTGTGCTGGAAGAGACTGAATCTAATGGAGAAAAGAGCCAGGCCCAAAGAAGAGAAGTGGTCAAGGGCTGTGTGCATTGGTGTGGAGGGAGCTGGCCAAGAGGCAACAAAGGTGGGAAGAAAACAAGGCAGGGGAGCAGTGATCAGTTGAAAAAGCTGCTGAAAGTCCCCACAGTGGGAGCAGTGGAGGGGTCAGGGGAAGTTGCTAGGTAAAGGTCTTGTCTCGCCAGTCAAATGTGACAGGAAGAAGGTCCCCACAGTATATGTGCACCTTTCAAGTTGAGTTCCCTGAAATGTACCCACACCAAGTTGAAATTCCTTCTAAGACTTCAAAAATCAGAATATGGAACAGCAAAAGTGGTTGGCTTAAAAAAATGAGGGTCAGTTTTTTTTAATTGCATGATTTTTCATGATCTAATAATTTTTGAACTCCTGGGGTTGGGGAAACTGTTCTGTAGAATTTCCCTGGTTTTGTTTCTTTTCATGATGCACAGAGGTGAGGAAAATGTAAATACTGGGACTTCTAGTTATTCTGCAAAATAAGCCACCATTTCAGGGACAGAATGATTTTTTTTAACCGAACTACAGAACTTGTGGGTACATCTCAGGTCAGGTTTAACTGTCTCTGAATTACATGCATAATCACAAATAGTGAGTGACTCCAGGCTAAGAAGTAATGTTTACCCTTGCCTTGTTACCTACTGTCTTTACATAAATTGGGGCAATTGGATGAAACACTGAAACAAATCCTCCTTTCTGATATTCCTCTGGTGTTTATCATAGTAGTGATCTGAGTAGTTATTTCACCTTATGCATTTTCCTTCACTGCAATATGTGTATCTTGTATGAAAGCATACAAATGCATTCAAAATTGAAATCTATTTGCTTTTGGTGTTTCATAGTAAATTAAAGTTTCCAAATATTTTCTCAGCACATGCAAAGAATGCTTCTTGGAATGTCTGTTGCCACTAGGGTGGAAGTTAGAAAAATTGACAACAACAAGGTTTGCAGAGTGCCTTGTAAACTATACATGTGGACCGGTGAAAGGGCATAGATTTCCCACCCATCCCCGGCCTGATCCTCCGCTTCCTCTCTCAGGCACCACCCCCAGCAGTCTGACCATCCCAACCCATGTGCCCCTGCACTCACACCCTCCATATCTGAGTGAGTGGCATTGTGATCAGATCCTTGGCTCACAATCCCACTACTCAAATTTGGCCCACTACTCAAAATTGGAGTGAGAGGCATCATGAACTGGTGTACAGGGTCACAACCACACCTGAGTTTGGCTCAAAAAGTGATCAGGCCATGTCCTGGGTGGCTCCCCTGGCTCTGTAGCCTATGGCATAGAGAACAGTAATTTGCTTAACCAAAAGTAGATGATCTAAACCCCCAAATGTTGATACACTTGGTTTTGGTTGTTTTTGTTTTTTGTTTTCCAATAAAGCAGAAAGATTATGGAGAAAACTGCTTAACTGACAAACCTTTAAAAATTAAAAGGTTTTTGAATTCTCGAATCAGACAACCCACATGCTTTATAATAACTTTTACGACTATAGGCATCCAATTGTTCCCCTATGCCTTTATCAATACCAGCATAGCCTGTGATCTCTTGTGACTCCATCTTCCCCTCAGCAACATCCATGGAGTTAAGCCTTCAGAGAAGTTTCTCTGAGGAATAATCTTCCACTTTTAAACTTCTGTTCTTTTTTTTTTCCTCTTTGTACAAACTGGAATAATTCACCATCAAATAGTGTTTAACCTTGAAATAGAATAACCAATCAGCCAAAACAAACAGTTTCCTAATGGATGTAGGGAAATAAGGTTTATACAAGGTTGTGAAACAATGATTTATGCAACAAGGAAAGCAGAAAATAATTTTCTGTAGTCTGATCTTGCCCCTGCCTTTAATTTGCACCTGTAAAAAAGATGATTAAATGTTATCCCATTACCAGTGATGCACATGATTATCCCCGTGTGTCTTCAAAAGCCCATGTAAGAGAAGCAGGCATGCTAATTTAGTGCTTTCTTCACTCTGCTGATTACATTAATCTGAGGTCATTTTTGCAAAGAATAGAGGATGATCCAGCCAGCCCCCACCTAATTTTTGCTTCTGTATTTAAACATCAAAATTATAATAAATGCAATCAGTAAACTGGCAAATTTTGTGCTACAGATATTAGTCCTATTGTTCTAAAAGATCAAGAAGCTCTTTTTGAGAAAGTCTGTTTTTGTAACAATGAAGATGCTTAAAAGGCGTACTTAGGAAGGACCTGGAAACATTTTCTTGTCTTTAAAATCTCCAAAAATGTAATTCATGCTGTTCTTTAGTTTAATAAAATGGAGTCTTTTCCCATCTTTTCAACATGCTGTAAAATTTGAGCAGCAGACTTCTGGCTCTTCTACTGGCCTGAGTGGTATTATAACTACAACAAAGATGTTTATTTTACAACTTGATTACAAGTCCTGTAGCGGTTTGAAAGAAACACTCTATTCAGAACCTTTTGTTTGTGTTTTCTGGGTTTAAAGTAATATCCTTGTATGTTGCTGTAGTGCTCCATGGCTGTCCTTCCCCATCAGTCTTGAAGCAGGCCACACCGCCTTCCTAAGTTGTGCCTAGAAGTACACTGCTCCACAGGGGAATTAGCAGTCTAAGGGCTCTGGCCCTATGGACAGGGCAGAGCAATAACCAATCTAGGACCTCTGGCCCTTTGGGCAGGGCAGGCCAGGACAGAGCAATAAATAGTCTCTCCCCTGGCCCTCTGGCTCAGGCAGACAGCATACAAACACAGGCCTCTTGGCGTAAGGTGGGTAGATGGCCACCCCAGGGGTGGGGTTGGCTACAGGGCCACCCTACTCCGCTGGCTTCGAGCCCAGGGCTCTGACAGTGTCAGAGGGTTTCACCACTGCGTCAGCAAGGATCCCACCTAAACACCCTGACCTGGACTCTGGCAACACAACAGGACTAATGTCTGGTGTTCCTGGGCTGCTTCCTACTACCCCTTCTGAGTGTACCTCTATCTCCTGGGGTTCCTCCATTTCTCCAGGGTATACAGCCAGCAGAAGCCCAAGTAGCATCTTCCAAGTACTGGTCAGTTGGCAGTCCTAGCACCTCCTTTGGGTCCTCGGTGCTCTAGAGTTCAGTTTTGGGCAGGGCTCGGCAGTAGGTGAGAGATGTCTGCTTCCTTCCCTGGTTCTCCCACAACTGTGCTGCAGAGCTTGCCTTTTAAACCTGTCCTCCCGCTCTGCTTCCAGCATGGGGGACGTTGCTTGCCTGGATACACCCACTCGGTGATGGAGAGTGATTTCTCCCCATCAATCTCAGAGTGAGGCCATGCCGACTCACTACAGTTACAATATCTCAGAATTAGAGAGACAAGGTGGGTGAAATAATATCTTCAACTGACCAACTTTCAAGCCACACAGAGTTCTTCTTCAGGTCTGGGAAAGATACTCCCAGTGTCACGGCAAAATGCAAAGTGGAACAGATTGTATAGCATAAGTAGTTAGCACATATTGTAAGGGACCATTCAAGGTTGAGTGGCCTGTTAACACCTCTGCAGTCATAGGGCAAAGAGAGAGGGTTAGTAGGTTACAGATTTTTGTATTAAACCATAAATTCAGTGTCTCTGTTCAGATTTTTAGTGTCTAGCAGAATAATGAATTTAAGCTCCCAGGCTTGTCTTTTGAAACAGTTTGAACAGATTTCCATTGAGGATGAGGACTGGTAGGTCAGATACAGAGTGATCACTTTGTGAAAAGTGTTCGCCCACAGGTCATAGGGTGTTTTTGTCCCTGTGTGAGTTCATTTGAGATGGTAGTGATTGTCTGGTTTCACCCACATTATTATTATTGGGGAATTTAGTACACTGGATGAGGTACTTCACATGTTGTGATAGACATATGCAGGATCCATGTGTTACACTTGGCACCCCCATGGTCACTCTAATAGTGCAATGGTATATTGTTTAATGTAAAGTATGTCATGTTAGATGTCTTTGGAATGCTACTGAGGTACTGATTATTTTTGTTATAGTAACGTGTTTGTTGTAATGTCGTGTGCATAGTTATGAGGTTTCTGTATGTACTATTCCCAAATATGTGTCCTCATGGCTTGAAACATACACAGGCAAAACTCTCCAGGAGCAGAGGGGCAATTCACATCTTATCAAGGCATGTATAGGACAAACCCAGTTTAGCAATCCAGGAACGAAGGACTGGCTTGGACAACAACAGAGGATCAGTTGGTCTCTCAAGTGAGTCATCTCCTTTCCCTCGGGCAGCTTGGGATCCTGAAGAGGTAATGCTCACTGACTCGGGACATGGATCAGTCCAGATAAGGACATCGTTTGTCACCAGACCCTGCGGGGGGCAAGGCCCAAGAGGGGAGAAGGAACATTATAAAAAGGGAAGACACTGTCTCACCTCCATCCCCATCTACAAACACCATCTTGGAACTGAAGGGGGAACCAGCCAGTCTCTGGAGAGAATCATCTAGATTTGTAAGATTGCTGAAAGTGTTAAGCTTAGTTTAGAATGTGTTTTGCTCGTGTTTATCTTGACTAAACTTGATTTCTTATGCTTTGACTTATAATCATTTAAAACCTTCCTATAGTTAATAAATGTGTTTGATTGTTTTAGCTAAAGCAGTACGTTTGATTTGAAGTGTATTGGAGATTCCACTTGGAATAACAAGGCTGGTGCGTATCAATTTCTTTATTAAATTGACAAACTTTTATGAGCTTACATTGTTCAGTGAGCATAACTGAACATTGTAAGATAGAGGTTCCTAGGGCTGCATCTGGGATTGGGTATGCGGCTGGGGTCATTCTGTTGCATAATAGGAAGAGTGGCTTGCTAAAATCACTCACTCACTTAGTTGGGAGCTGCTTACAGGCTCGTGGTTGTGCATGAACAGTCCAAGAGTGGCGGTCCTCACAGCAGAGTAAAAGCAAGATGGGCTCCAAGAGTGGGGGCTGGGGTGACACAGCAATTCACCAGTCCAGATTGCACCAAAGGAACATCACACCATAGATTCTGAAAAGTGTTTTATAGGAAGTGTTGATCATTTTAGCATTGAAGATATGTTTGCAGGTTTGTATCTGTTGTTCTGGCAGGGTCTGGTACTGCTTTGAGTTGGTGTGTTCTGGTCTCTGGATAGCTCGCTTCTGATGATGAGCTTGGAGAGGTTGGGGGGTTGTATGAAGGCCAGAAGTGGGGTTCAAGAAAGATTTATTTCAGGATGGGGTCCTCATTGAGTATGAGTTGTAGTGATTGATGATACCCCCTGTGGGTTCTGGTGTGGGGTGGTAGGTGACAACTAGGGATGTGTGATCGGAGGGGGCGTATTTCTGTATATAAGCAGGTTCCCTCAAAGTACTTGGGTGGACTGTTCCATGATGCAATCTGCATCTCTGTTGGAGAGTCCTTGTTTGGTGTTAGTAGTTTAAATGTGTTAAGGTATATCCTGAACTTTTTCCTCATAGCATATTCTGTGGAATCTGAGTGCCTAGCTGTAGATAACAGATTTCTTGGTGTGTTTGGGATGGTTACTGGATCTATGAAGGTCGGTGTGGTGAGCCATGGATTTCTTGTATATGATGGACAGTAGGGTTCATTTGTCAAAGCTGATTGTGGTGTCCAGAAGTTGATACTAGTGTGGAAGTGCTCCAAACATATATGAGGGTGTCCATTGTCCTGTAAATATTTGAGGCAGGCAGCTATGCCATCATTGTGAGGGATGTTGGTGTATAGGGAAGTGACATCCATGGTGGGGAGGATGTTGTTCTGAGGGAGGTTGTTAGTAATGCAAAGTTTGTGGAGGAAGTCAGTTATGTCCTGGAGGAAGCTGGCCCTTTGTGTGATGAGTGGTTTGAGGATGGTTTCTATGAGTCCCAGTATATTGGCACTGACATGGCTACAACTACACTGCATATAATATCTCAATATATTATTGAAACTAACTTTAAAAAAAATTAATGTAATACATGGAGATATGTCCTTCCTAAGGGTGTGATTTTGCCTGGCCCTTGCACTTACGCACACCTGGGGAGGCTTCTGATTTCCCTCACTCACCTATACAACTTACACTCTCCTGGGGTCTGATGTGGCATAGAGGCTTGGAGTGGCCAGAGAGGAGGAAGGGGATGTGATTCTCCACTCCAATCCTCTAGGAATTAACTGATGGAGCCAGGAGTAAGCTGCACCACCCAAAAGTGTGTGTGGAAGTGTGTTGGCTGCCCTCTTGGTTGGCACACTATGCATTGAAACAAGGACTTCCAAAAAGCATGATCTACTACAGCTTCAGCTAAAGAGCCAAGGCTCTGTAGCTGGGGATTGCAACAACTTGCATCTTCTGTGGGACTGGCACAGAGAGGAACCTATGACACACCCACCCACCTAGTAGGGTATAAAAGCAAGCTTGCAGAATGGCTCCCTGTACTCCCATTGGGGCAGTGCTGCTTCACACCACCCCTTAATGGGCTTGATGCTCACACCTTGCACAGGTCAAAATTTCACTGGTGTCAGTGGGAACTCTGTCTGTTTAAGGACTGAGAACAATTGAAACTCAATTCTGCACTGTATATTTGCATTAAAGAACATTTATTCATGTAAGTTGTCCCATTGGACAGCCCATTGTGAGTAAGGATTGGAGAAACAGGCCTAGAGTAAGGACCTTAACATTTGGTCCACAGTATAGTGAAAGGTAGCAATGAACAAACTTCTAGGGGTAAATTATCTTTAGGCCTTGCAAACTATAGGCCAAGTTGGAGTTGAATAGACCTGACCTTGCTCCCATCAAATTCATGTAAGATTTTAATGGGAGAAGAATCGTGGCCTATTTCTTTTAAATGTAAGTATCCCAGTGGCATGCTTCTTTGCTTTCTCAAATCCAGTTCCTGGAACTTAGAAGATACTGTGACCAATATTTATTCAAATTGAGCCTTTCCTAGGCTTGAACTGGGGTTCATAGCATGTGATGAGTATATGAGCATTGTTGGAAATGTTGCTGAATGCCTCTAAAGTAACAGTACATGGTTGTACAGCAAGAAGGTGGTGAAATATCATAACATTAAAAACTGGGGTGAAAGAACAGGTTTTTTTTTTAATGGAGAGACACAATTCTTTAAAAACAGTTTGAGCTTCATCAAAATCTCTGTTTTTGTGTGACACTTTCTTATGTCATTTCTTGTTGTTAATTTCCAGTGAAAAACATGTTGGCAGTGTGAAGTTTTGGAAACTGTAGAGTAACCCACTTTGTATATTCATTGCTGATTACAGATACTAGAATATGTACTGTACAAAGTATCATTGAGCCATAGGGTAGATTGTATATGACATTAATAAAAACTTGCTTGTTCTTCTATTCATACTTTTCAGTCAAAAGTGTATAGTTCTCTGTTGCTTTGTTTACACAGATGTGCTGTAGAAATCAAGTGGAAGGAATCATTAGTGTGTAATCAGTAAATGGCAAACAACATTCTTACAAGCACAGAACCCTTGGGTATATGGAGTGTTGGTAATAGGCATTAAAGTTTATACTTGTGTCCAAAGGGTATTTATATATGCAGCTTGAAGTAGTTATCTAAATCTCTGTACAATTTGCTTTGTTTTATACAAACTTAATTGTTGGGCTTTGAAAAAATAAGCTGCCCCTAAGGTTTTCAAAGTTATAGAGGAATGTCTGTTATGAAAGAAAATTATTTACTCACTTGTCCCTTCAATTCGATTTATATATAGTGCCACAACCGGGAGTGAATACTGAAACTATAGTGGAAGAGGTGAGAAATTACTATAAATAATAAATAACCCAGTAGTGATCATTCACTTTAAAATATTAGCTTTGTTTTTAGTAATTGTCTTTATACATACACAATTTTATTAGGTCACATGAATGTGCAATCTTTTTTTCAGATATTAATACATTATTTGGGTGACAGCTGCTCCTCCTGCTGTTCTAGTTTTGAAATGTAATCATATCAAAATGGCAGCTTCTTCTCAAATAGATTGGGTGCTCCTTTTGCATATTTAGATTAATGTTTGGTGGCTTTGTTGATTTATATCAAGTGTTGGTAGAACTGGTCAGAAATTTTCCAGTGGAAGGTTTTTCCACCAGAAAATGCTGGTTCTCTGAAACTGAAATGTTCCATGGAACACATTGATTTTGATAAAACTGTAGATAAAAACCCAACTCATTTCCTACCGCCTTGCCATTCTACCTTCCCAGTTTCCCAGCAGCTCCTCTGGTAATCCAGCATTTAAGGTCTGCTAGACACTTTTAGGGGAAGTCTACACTACATATTTAAGTCCACCTAAATTACATCGACATACAGCTGCCACAGTAATTAAATCACTTTTGCATATCCACACCCTGCTCGTTGTGTTGGCAGTGCATGTCCTCATCAGGACCACTTGAACTGATTTACCTGTCAATGTGGGGCATTGTGAGATGGTTTTGAAAGGCAGCAACAGTGATATAAGCAATTCAGTGTCTTCATTGACCTAACTACATCAATGTAAGCATTATGCCTCTAGCGGAAGTGAAGTTATTAAGTTGGTTGAGTGGGTGAGTTACATCGGTAGGAGCTATATTTTAATGTAGACACTTACAGATTTAGATCAGGAAAAGCTGCTACGTTGACTTAACTCTATAGTGTAGACCAGGCCTTACTGTCAGTTCCTAGAATCCACTTTTCCAGGAATAGTGGTCCCAGTTCTCTGTTGCCTTTATATTAGTGCAAAGTGGGTGTAAAGTAGAGCTGGGGGGGGGGGGGGGAAGAGAGATTTTGCACTAAAATGTATATTCTGGTCAACCAAAAGAAATGATGGATTTGTGTTTAATTCACCAAGTTGTTTCAACCAAAAAAAGATTTAAAAATTCCAAAAAAAATGTATATGTTTCATTTTGATATTTATGAAATAAAACATTTTCATTTTTCAATTCAAAACATTGTTGTTACAAATTTTGCTTCAATTTTATTTCAAAAAGTAAAAAAAATATATATAAAACCCTTGAAAATGAAATTTCACTTTGGGTCAACCTGAAAGAATATTTTTTTCTATTTTTCAGTTTGGCCACCAAACGGAAAAATTGGTTATTCTAGTATAAAGTACTAACAAATCAGAATAGTAGTGTTTTGCATAACCTTTGAATTCACTCTTCTCTTGGGTAAATGACTACATAAAGTGCCAGGCAAAGAGAATCAAGCTCACTCAAGGTTCATCTATAATAGAATTTGTAGTTCTGTGTTAACATGAGTAAATTGATTGGCAGTTAACTCCAGGTTAACACAGTAGCAGGTTTTATTCAAGATGCTTCACAAGCTTGTTCCAAGATACAAGTGCCCATGGAGTGTCTTGAATAGCATTTACAATTGGAGTAGTGAAATTGAGTTAATTGGCACCCAACTACTTCAAAACAGGACCTAACACTGCTAGTCTAGACGAATCTTTGCTGGTATCCAATAGAAGGCCCTTTTGCTGGAAATTTAATCCCTTTGATTGCCAGGTTTAGGGTCTGTCACACAATCTTCAGAGCACGGTGTAAAACTGCATATTTCTTCATACAGTTAAATTATATAATAATTTTAAAAGATGAGCCTGTATTATTGCAGTCAACCACTTCTAGGGCCAAACTTTAAGATACCCTTCCTTGTAGAGACACAAAGTCAAAAGGGAATGCAAGAACTCTTTCTCTTCTTACACAGTTGCAGAAGAGCCTCTCACAATCTCAGGTTCCCAGATGCTAAAAATGGGATACGGAGAGATGGTGTCTTGCCTTTTCCCACCTCAGTCCTTCATTGGCACTGGGAAACCCGTTTGCTCCATTCTAGTAAATGGAGCTGATTACATGTGCCCCTCATACACAAAGAGAAGCCTAAATATTAAGATTGATTTTTAAATTGAATGTGAAGTGCCCACATGCCGCATTAATAGGCACCTTGGAAAGTAATTAAATAAACAAATACAAATAAGTGGTGAGCATGAATATTTAATAGATACAAAATTATGTTTCATTTCAATTTAAAGCTAATTAAATGGCTTGTAATCAGCATTCTTAAAATGACACTGCTTTGGAGGAAAAATTAAATTAATCATTCAGCAGTTACTTCTGCAATACAATAATTTGTTTATTTTCTAACTTAGTTTCTATGGTATAAGTATCTAGAAACTGCACAATAATTATTAAAAGCATGAGTACTCAAAGCCAGTAAAATCATGACTCATAAAAATTTGCTTGATAAAAGACTTCTAACCAACCAGAATAAAAAATAATAATTGTGTTCATCCAAAGTCTTGATGACCAAAGATGCTGACAGTCACCAAACTCTGCCTCTGATGGACAGTCAAAGGAAACAAGGTTCAAATGTGGGCGCTTCAGCTGAGAGAGCCTTGTGACTACCTCAGAAAATTGAATTCAGGTGTTGACAGCTTAGCTACAACTAGAGACTTTAGCATGTGGTGGCAGTAAGGGGAAATATTTGATTTGGTCTCTATTGTATCCAAAATTGCACTTAGTTTAATTAGGGGTGTGATCACTCCAACCTGCAAGTTAAACTGGTACAAAACAGTGTGAACCCTCTAAATCTGTTTTTAGGATTTGTCAAGATTTTTCCCTCAAAATCCTTTTTGATGAAAAATTGGGATTTTGATAAAATGAAAATTTTTGTAGAGTGTCAGTTTTCCTCTAAAAATTTTTATTTTTTCAATGGAAAACTTAAAATCCAAAAAATGGAAAAATGGGGGGGGGGGGGGGGAGGGATTGGTTGAACATTTTTCAATTAAAAGTCAAAATTTTCTACTGGAAATTTTGATAAAGTCTAAAGGTTTTATTTTCTTATAAATATTCTGTGAAGGGGAGAAAAAACATTTTCCAACAAGCTCTACATGATTTATATAGATTTACTGAATTAAGATAAAAAAATCAATTATACATGTTTCGTTTAATTAAAATTAAATGTTATTTTTCGCACTGGTTAGATTAATCTGGTTTTTAAGCTAATTTAAAGTTACATCTGTGCAACTTTGAATATAGGGTTTACCTACACATAGTCTGAGCAGTGGTTTTAGCCAAATCCGTTTTTTTACTGGTTTAGTTAAATAGGTATAATTTTGTGTGTGTGTAGGCATTGCCAAGTGGTCCAAACTAATGCTCATTTAAGTCAATGGAGAAACTCTGATAGATTTCACTGGCACAGACGATGGCCTTACATATATATTTTATGATTAATAACAAGTATTATAAGAGTAATAGTACATTATATTAATCTATATAATAAGATTCCAGGATTGTCACTTTGTTTCGTTCTGAAGCCTAGAATGTCTCTTGAGTCAGTGAGAAGCAATGGAAATAGCTACAAGCATGGCTGAGAGCTCTTTTCATTCAGAATATGAATACCGGTAGATTCAATCACTGAGATTCTTAGTCTGTTACTGCCATTTTGACTTTAAGAATTATACCCATGCAATATACAGCTACAGTAATACATGTATCTATGCCATGCCAAGAGCCCTAGACCATTGTGATATCAGGGATAACTCAACCAATCACTAACCTTACTCTACAGCTAATTTGTATGCTACAATTTCACTGGTTTTATATAGGAGGCTGCACAAATGGTGGATTAGGTGGCCCAACTGCCACACCTGTATGATAGCACAGTCTTTCAGCTAGTAGTGAAAAACAAAAGGCATTGATCCAGAAATGAGCTCTAGGGAGGCAGATCCAGGTGTCTATTCAGAGCCCATTGCAGGAATGACGCTTAATATTGCTTTTTGATACAAGATTACACTCCTAGCTTTCTTCTTTATGCTTTCAAGAGTTATGAAAAGTGAAGAGCAGGAGCATTGATACAGCTTACCTGATCATCAATAACAAAATGACAAAACAGATTGAAAATTGTAGTTAAATGTAAACTTTTTTAAATTATAGCCTCAATGTAAAAATATTTTAAAAGAAAATTTAGTGTCATAAAAACTGTATTTTGCTATTCTTAGAAGGTCAAAGTCAACCCTGTGCAATTGGCCAGCACAAGAGTTACACATGCTTTAATATCACTTATGCTTGTGCTGGCCCTCTGCACAGGGGTGTCTTGCATTGTATGGGAAGTGAGTTTATTAATGGAATTAATACATTTATTTTGGTTTATAAATATCACCAGTCAGTTCCCCTCCCATGTTCTGAATGGCTTTACAGAAACTACCTTTCACAGCAAGGTACAAAGCATGTATTGTAACCCTTCTGTTTGACAGAGTCGGCAGCAGCAGCAACTGGGTTCTATATCTGGGGGTCCCTGTCAATGATACACCACAAAACCGGCTTGATACCCCACCCAGTGACCTGGGAAATCACACACTATCCCTTGGGTGCCCCAAAAGGCAATACTTCCCCTATCGCAAGCACAGAGTCTGAGGGTAGAAAGTAAACCTTTTAATAATAGGAAGGAAGTAACACAGCACTGGTTTGGGAAACAGTGCAAACAGAATTCATGAACTCAGTGAGCTGAACCCAGCTCAGAATACATGGGGCGTGTCCTTTGCCTCTCCCTTCTTGCTTTCCCCTGTACTGACTGTTGTAGTTGCAGTGTCCATCTCTTGGTCGGATGATCAGCCAGTCCCGTTCTGCAGGCTCCTGTCAGACATGGGCTTGACCGGTCCCCTCTGCTGCTGTATCCTGCCATCTGCAGGCCCTGACTGGCTCTCACCACTTGGGGCCCCCTCTGCTACTGTCTCCTGCCACCTCTGGGCCTCACCAAGTCTCCGCTGCTGGTTCCTGCCGTCTGCTGGCTCCCGCCATTTGCAGGCGCCAACCGCTGCTGGCTCCCACCATCTGCATGCCCTGCTGGGTCCTCTCTGCTGGTTGTCAGTCAAGGTTTCCAGTTCCTTTAGTGATTTCAGCTCTTAGTGAATTTCAGCTTTCAGCTCACGGGAAAACCTTCTACTGACCCGGGAGTAATGTCTGCTTTTAACAAAACAAAAGAGACTCCAAAAGGAATAATTAATTCTACCTTTTAACAGTGGGAGGATATAGTCAATCCGTGCCTGAGGGTAGCTCTTTGTCAGGGCTAGTGCAGACTCAGCAGGAGATTCCCCAGCCCTTCCTGCTTGCTTTTACAGTGCTTGAGCATCCATACGCCACCCTTCTTGAATTCTGTATAGATGAGAATTAATTTTTCATCAGAACAGGTTAAATACAGTTCTGCTGCCGTTTGTTCATACAATTGAAGGACAACATTTCCTTACCCTTGCAGTTAACACAAAAGTGTTTTGTAACACAATACCAGCCATAAGGACCATTTCCAATCATGCCCAGTACCTAGTATGCTTAAGCAGATACAGTGCAATAATGCTCAGCACGTAATTGTACTTATGCAAATACAAAGCCCATGCAAATAAAGTTCCCCCCCCCTTTCGCTTGCTGAGCAGAGGGAGTACCACTCAGACCTTGCTTACATATAATTGATGCCCTCTCCCACCCCAATGGATACATATCCACAAGCAGGCAGACTAATAGTGAGAATAATATCACTCAAACTCTCTTCACTGCTTGCGAATAGAAGATGGTCTGCTCAGCTTAGATCCTAGTGGGCAGGTGTCCACATAGCAAACAAATTAAAACCAACCCTGCAATAATTAGCCAGCAAGGTGGGGAAACGGGCCATTACGTTTGTGAATGAGCAGGAAATTGATCAGCTAGATGTGGTTTTTCCAGGTCCCATTGGTGGGGCATTTTAGTAGAATTTGCATTGCTCCTGCTAGTGCTGCACCAGTTCTGTGTATAAGAAAAGGGATTCAATCTGCAGGGCTGACAACTTGTCACCTGCCTGTGCATAACATTTATTAAAAGTAAATACATAAAAGAAAAACACAATTAAAAACAAATTTCATAGGGTCTTTAATTGCCAGATGATGGCGACTTTTAAAAATGTCATTCCTTTCACATGTGGCAAAATGATAGAACCTTAATTTCTAATAAGAGAAAGCTTTAGAAGCTGATTAAATACCAGCAATTGTGGACAGTTTGTCTGAACACTGGATATCATTACTTGAATTGCATGATATGTTTGCTCTCTTGCATGGATTTTTCCCCTCTCCTCTTATTGTATTTTCTTCTTGGTCTCCTTTCTGTTTTCTCTTTCCCCTTTCCCTTTCCTCCTACTAATGCCTTTGTGGGTGGGTCATTACTCACCGTTGATTGTGCCACTGACCGAAGAGCACTGAAATAAGGTTCTGTGATTGTGATTGGTAGAGTTTGTAAGGTGTGGAAACTTTGGACTATATTGTGCCATCAGCCTTTAAACAACGCTCCCCACTAGAGTAAAACTTAAGAATTTGACAAGGTCCCTCACTGTAGGCTCTTAAACAAAGTAAGTTATCATGGGATAAGAAGGAAGGTCCTTTCCTGGATAAGTAACTGGTTAAAAGATAGGAAACAAAGGGTAGGAATAAATTGTCAGTTTTCAGAATGGAGAGACCTAAATAATAGTGTTCCCAAGGGGTCTGTACTAGGACCAGTACTGTTTAACATAATTCATAAATGGTCTGGAAAAAGGGGTAAACAGTGAAGTGGCAACATTTTCAGATGATACAAAACTACTCAAGATAGTTAAATCCAAAGCAGACTGTGAAACGGTACAAAGGGATCTCAGAAATCTGGGTGACTGGGCAATGGCAGATGAAATTCAATGATGATAAATGCAAAGTAAGGTACATTGGAAAACATAATTCCAATATGCATATAAAATGATGGAGTCTATATTAGCCATTAACACTCAAAAAAGGTCTTGGAGTCGTTGTGAATAGTTCTCTGAAAACATCCACTCAATGTTCAATGACAGTCAAAAAAGATAACACAGTGTTGGGAACCATTAGGAAAGGGATAGATAATAAGTCAGTAAATATCATATTGCCTCTCTATAAATCCATGGTACACCCATATCTTGAATATGAACTGGGGTTCATAGCATGTAATGAGTATCTGAGCATTGTTGGAAATGTTGGTGAATGCCTCTAAAGTGACAGTACATGGTTGTACAGCAAGAAGGTGGTGAAATATCATAACATTAAAAACTGGGGGGGGGGGGGAAAGAATGGGTTTTGGGGTTTTTTTTGGAGTGTCACAGTCCTTTAAAAACAGTTTGAGCTTCATCAAAATCTCTGTTTTTGTGTGACACTTTCTTAAAACAAACAAAAGGAAGTGTTTCTTCATACAACACACAGTCAACCTGTGGAACTCATTGCTAGGGGATGTTTTGAAGGCCAAAACTATAACTGAGTTTAAAAAAGAATTAGATAAGTTCATGACGGATAGGTCCATCAATGACTATTAGCCAAGATGGTCAGGGACTCAACCCACTCTCTGGGTGTCCCTCTAAGATTCTGATTTCCAGAAGATGGGACTAGATAACAGGAAATGGATCACTCAGGAATTGCCCTGTTCTGTTCAGTCCTCTGAAGCATCTGGCAGTGGACACAGTGAGAATACAGAATACTGTGCTAGATGGTCCATTGGTCTGGTCCATTATGGCCGTTCTTATGTTCTAGGAATAGTAAAGAATTCAGCAGGACTCTGAGATTACACATCAGAGGGAAAATGACTTATTGAAGGGGAAGATATTGTTCCATGTAGCTCCATTCTTATGTTAACAACAATAGCAGCAAATTAGCATATTAAAATTCCTTTTACCTTAAAGCCAACTTTGAGTGGAAGCTTCATTTCAAATTTTTGAACATTAACAAAGATCTTTCATATATGTAAATATAAATGAGTCCGCCTTCATTTCTCTGGACTACAAATGACAGCTAATGTGGGTGTATTCCATTTTAAAACCATAGCAACTGCTTTCTCTCTTATTAAAAACAAATGCTTAGAGGAATTGACATAAACTCCAAATCCTTCACTCTGTTCAGTTTCTTTTATGTGGGATTTGGCAACATCTTATTGATTTGCTCTAATCTCTTTAAGGGTAAAATTCACTCCTATGCAGAAGGCCAGCATACCACTTAAATTATATTTATAGCTTTAAATGGTGCATAGACCTTATGCTGATTCTCTGCACTTGGGGGATGTCACCCATAGTAATGGGCCCAAGCCAGAACTTCAGATATAGAAATGTGAAAGAAGGAAGCTGCCTATATGCTCTAGGCACCTTTAATATCACTTAAATTGCACAACTGCACTCAGAATATATTTCTGAAATAACCCTCCTTCAATAAGAAAGGCACTAAGGGCATGTCCACACTGCAATTAAAAACCTGTGGTTGGCCCATACCAGCTGACTCTGGCTCATGGGGCTTGGGCTAAGAGGTTGTTTAACTGTGGTGTAGACTTTGGGCTCAGGCTGGAGCGTTGGCTTTAGGACCCTGAGAGGAGTTGGGTCCCAGAGCTTGGGCTGGAGCTCTGAACATCTACACGTCAATTAAACAGCCCCACAGTCCAAGCCCCACAAGCCTGAGTCAGCTGGCATGGGCCAGCAATGGGTTTTTAAGTGCAATGTGGACATAACCTTAGAATCTCAAGTCCCCTCACCCCTTGAACTTGTCCACCCTTGTAATTTTCCCACTATTTTCAAATGCCTGGGAGAAGGTTTAGCTTTACAGTGCAGCCTGAAGGTACATCAGACTTGGACTATTTTGGATTAAGAGGGAGAGTGAATTCTAAAACCCTGCCAGGAGTTCCACCCCATTCATATACAGGGGACTGCAGCTTGGGCACCTCTGCTGATCTCAGCTAAGATAGAATGGCACAAGAGAAGAGGATATAACACACACACACACACACACACACACATTAAATATAAGCAAAATTTCCTCCCTCTGATCTGCATTGCAGATCTCTTATCAGCAGTGTGGAATTGTATTGCATATTCTGCAGTCGTTCTGAGCACAGATCACCCACTGACAAAATATGCATTATAAATCCATAGAATATCAGAGAAATATATTTGCTCTATGTGTTCGTTCTTTTCATTGTTGTTTGCACACACGTTACTGCGCTGTTATCTTCTTACTCTAATTACTTTATTTTTTCTGATTTTTTAGCATGATATTTCAAAACTTGAGTTTTTTGGTAGGATCAAACCTAATGAGATTATTCACGGGAGTTCACGGGTGAACTCCTGGCCATTGACTTCAATGTGGCCAGAAGTTCATCTTATGTCAGATAGTGTTTGCAGTATCATCCCCTTATATATTGTAATATCCCTTTGATCCAATTAAAATATTTCACATCCAACTAAGTAGTTGCATGGGTGGGTGATGTTTGTGTCATATTAGTAATAGGATAGTGACATTTTGCTTAAAATTTAACTGTGTGTTCTCTAGGATTATAGAAATTCTTCAGTTTATAGTGCCTAGGGTGAAACTTTCAAGGACATAAAGACTGCACATTGCTTTAAATGCAGACAGACAAGCACACTGTACTGTCCATTGATTTCCGGGAAAGTCAATATTAACTGGTTGAAATGGGAACATATTGGGGTAACTAAGGGGGAGGGTGGCAGGCCCAAGTTCATAGATAGTTACTGATGCCTCAGCCTTCTTACCTGTAATGACTAGTCTTCTGGGAGGAAGAAATCTCTTCTCCCCGTATGCCCTTAATATTAAGACCTCCTCTTCATGGATGCCTGGGCAACTAGTCTCTTTTTCAAGCATCCAGTCTTCTCTTTAGGGTAGAACATCCAGTACAGTGAGACCCAGCACTCAACAGCTGGATCTAATGTTCTTACTGCTTTAAAGTATAATGTCACTTTGGAGGTCCCCACAATTGCAATGCAGGAACATAAAATTCAGAAGCACAATATCCTTATTCTCACAAGAACACTGTATTATGCTTGTTTTTGATTTTTTCTTTTAATTTTTTCTTAGAACTTTATCAATATACTATGATCCTGTTGTAAGGATTTTTCTTTCAATGGGTTTGTCGAGATTATCCTTTGTCTTTGTGTCAATAAATATGGTGCCATTCTATCAGCCACTGTCACTTCTCCTGAAAATGGAAGACAGTCCTTTGGTCTGACTCCTATTTTCCAAAAGATATAGATTCTTTTTGTCTTTTATGTAAATCTCTGGACTTTGCTTCCTCTGCTGTTTTGTTGCATTTTGATTTAGTATTATGACACGATTCTGTCAGTTTCTGTTGCCCACACTTTATGGGTTGGTTGTCTCCTCCTAGAAGTTATTCAGCAGTAATTTATATGTATAGGAGCTGGTTGAGGAGATTAACATTGCTCTTCTTTATACGAGCTAGTAAAAAATCCGTTTTATATACTGTCCTTATGCAGCATATCACACGCTAAAAATCATAAACTAAACAGAAAAGTGACAGTTTTAAGATGAGATTTAAAGAGGAAAAGAACTCTGCATCTTTGGGGTACAATATAGAAGAACATTCCAAACAGGGCAGCGACATGGTTGGAAAGGTAGAGATGTGAAAAGTGAATAACAGAATTATTGGTGAGCTGTAATTTTTCAAATTGCAAATTCAGAATCTTTGCCCACTGCCTGTTGAAGAGAGTGTACACCAAAATATGATTAGGGATTTGAAAAAGATATTCAGTCTTTTCAATAGCATTGCAGGCAATCAGTGGCTGAATTTAAGCAGTTGCATTTTTCAGTTGTCTGGCTGCTTGGTGGAGACTATGAGTATATGTCTATACTGCAGCTTCAGTTGATGTACCAGAGCTAGCTTTAATCTAGCTAGTTTAGGTCCCAGAACAGTGAAGCTGGAGCAGCACAAGCTTCAGTGCTGGCTATTCAAACCCACTTGGAACCCTGGGTAATTACTTATGGGGTGAGATCACACCAACGTAAGCACTGCTATGGCTTCACTGTGCTGGTTGGGTATGTCTGCTCAAGCTGCTATCACATATCATGACTGCAGTATAGACAAACTTTATGTTGAACAGAAACTCAGTGTTCCTGTTCCACGTCATACCTCTATCTGCAGAGCTTGTCAAAAATGGGTAAAGGCTTTTTGGTGAAAAACTCTGACAATTTCAAAATAATTTTTGTTTTACCAGTTGATATATGGAAAATATGTGTATTCAAAATTTTCAGATAGTTCCCCTCTCCCCTTTTCTGTTTGCTGCTGACAAGGGGAGGAATGGAGAGTGTGAAGGTATACGGGGCGAAGGCGTGCAGCTCACTGATTGGCTGATTGGCCCTGTCTTCTACACCTGGAAAAAGATTTGGAACTTAATTGGCTGATCCTCATAAAAGAAGGCAGCAGGAAATGTCAAACTGACCTTCACAAAGCAGAGCAAATGTGCGCACGCATACTCAAGACTGTTCCTCCCCCAATGGACAAAGGAACAGACTGTGGAGATGTTACTTACCATGGTGAGCTTTCTTACACAAGCAGTGTCACTGGAGTCAGTGTTCTGTTACCCAGGGTTCCTCGACCCAGTAACTTTTTGTCTCTGCAAGTTGGTATCAGGAAATAAACCAAAGGAAATGCAGTACCTCTGCCTCCTATATGGCTGATATAGACAAGTCAAAACCAAGTGCTTTTAACTTAAAGCTTTACTTCATTGGTCTCCAGCAATTCCCATCGGAAACACTTTTACTGGAATTCTCTACTTATTAGTCTTAGAGGTAGAGTACCCCAAAACTTTATAGTTACTCCGCAAGTCTGAGGCAGTCTTTGAGTGAATCAGTGACAGATTTCCAGATGGCCGGTCCTTCCAGCTGCACCCGGAGATCTTTCCAAATGTCTCCACAAAGCGATCCACCTGACTCAGACTCGATACCTCCTTCTTATACCCCAAAAGTTATAGAGACATGTCAATCAAAAGAATGTTACATAGCTGAACAAACAAATCAATTACTGGTCAAAAGCAAGAGTTAGAGATATGTTACTAAAAAAAACAAATATTGTTAAGCAAGTAGTCTTAAGCTGTTAGTCTGATTGCTAAATTTCCCCATGTTGACAATTCTAAAATACATCCAGACTTTCTGTTTTTCATAGACATATGCCCCAGCATATTCAGAGAAAGAGAACACAGAGTCAAGTCCACTTCATGTGTTCTCTGTCTGACTCCCTCCTTCTGGTTTGCCTTGGTTATGCAAAGTTTTCTGCAGAGGCCTAAAAATAGCTAAAAGCAGCAAGCAAAATAATTGGTAGTCCATCCCAATAATAGGTACTGGCTTGGACACCTGGCTGATTGCTAAAATGCCCCTGTACAGTTGTACTTGGATTGGTAACTGCTCGGGAGTGGGAATAACATGGTTCACAACCTGGCCCTAAATAAGAAAATAACCTCAGACTTTGCTTCTTACAAGCTGTGGATGAGAGGCAAACTCTGAATTGTCCTGCACTTCACTTATTATCTGCAGTGTCTGGCTGTCTTTCTCTCTCTCTCCTTCCCTCCCTCCCCCCTCTACTTCTCCTGCTCCCTTCCTCTTTCTTATGTGCTTTAGTTTTCTCTCTCTCTCTCTCTCTCTCTCTCTCTCTGTGTAGGGATTATGGATGCATTATGCATTGTGGTCCCTGTGAAATGAAAAGTCACTATTAGAGCTAAAACCTTGAACTGTAGCTTGCTGCTGATTGTACAGAGCCTCTCCTTCTCCCATTCTGAGCCCCCTGGATAGAGGCACTGTAGCCAGGAGGTGTGGCCTCCCTTGGAAATTGACAGCGAGGGAGAGCCAAACCCCCTTTGTGGGGAGGAGCCCGGGAGTATGGCAATACCTGACCGGAAGCAGGTGGACAGGACAGGAAGTATAAGAGGCAGGCTATCCTGCTCAGTCAGGACAAAGCGGACGAGGTAGAAAGACACCTCTCCCTTGGTGCTGGGGCGTGGGCTTGCACCCAGCTGTTACCCGGAGGAGAGGCTTCTGGAGCTGTCCACAGGCTGGGGCCTGGAGGAGCTACCTGAGCCCAGCGAGCCAGAGGAGATCCCAGGGCCTTGCAACCTGGAGGAGCTACCCAAGCTGCCAACCCCCTATGAGCCAGAGGAGACCCCAGGACTCTGTGAGCTAGAGGAGCTGCCCTCCATGGACGATTCCGAAGAGTTCCCAAACCTGCCATCAAGCGACAAGGCCGAAGGCTTCTGGAAATTCCTTCGGACACAGTACCCCGAGGAGACAGGGTACAACTCCAGGGACCAGATACTCTAGGGAGAGGGTGGAAGGAAGTAGCCTAGGGGTAGCCAACTATAGTCCGGCTGAGCTTATGATCGCACCAAGTCGACACATTTTGGCTGGAGCCCTGCTGACCCAATAATGGGACACCCCGTCACTGCCAGGGCCCTGGACTGGGATGCAGTGGAGATGGGTGGGCATGCGTCCCCTTCCGCCCTTCATACCCCAACTTAGGGGTGATCACCCGCTGAGGGCCAGAGTCTGTTCTCTGCTGTCTGCTCTGCCCTGCCTAGGGACCAGGGCTTTGGGACTGCTTGTTCACCCCGCTGGGGCTAGGGACTAGAGACTGTTTTTTCCAATGCCAGCTCGCCCTGCCTGAGACCTGGGCCTTGGACTATTTTCTCGCACTGTCAAGGGCTAGAGACTGTTTCTCCCCATTGCTGGCCCGTCCTTCCTGAGGACCAGGCCTTGAGCTATTGTCTTGCCCTGCTGGGGGCTGGAGGCTGTTTTCCCCGCTGCTTGCCCACCCTGCAGTGGGCCAGGCCTTGGATTGTTGCCTCGCCCTGTGAGGGGCTAGAGACTGTTCCCATTATTACGCCCACCCTGCCTAGGGACCAGGGCTCAGAACTGCTTGCTTGTCCTATGACGGGTTCGAGACTGTTCCCGTTTGCTGGCCCTGCCTAAGGGTCGGGCCCTTGAACTGCAGGCTCGCCATACCAAGGGCCAGGGCCTGAAACCAGGACTCACCCTGATAAGGGCAGGAGATGGTCCCCTTTGTTTTTGGGCTCTCCACAGGGTGCGGGTGCCAGAAGGTGTGGCCTCCCTCGGAGACTGACGGTGAGGGACAGTCACCAGCCCCGCCCACAACAGGGGACCCTTTACGAGCATGAAACACAGTAATGAAAAGATGGCACCAACTCCAATGTGACACCATGGTGATACATTCTACATAGCCGCTGACCAGCTACATTGATGCATTTTCAAGGCACTCTCTCTCCAATATGCTATTTTAGTCTCTTTCCCTGTGCAATTACTATTTGTATTATTAGTAATATTTTTATTTGTTCTACATGAGAGCCTAGAGATCCCAATCCTTTATAGACCTTATAGACTTTATAGTTCTAGGATCATTATAAAAACAGAGAGACAGTCCCTGCCTGATGAGTCAGGAGAGACATGGCAAAGAATGGAGACGAGGCAGATGCCAAGTGACTTTTGCAAATATGAAAAAAGTACAGAAGGATCATCAAGATAAGATAAAAAAGGAAAACTGCATAAGATGAACAAGAAGAAAAGTAAGATACTGGAAAGAAATTTTTTGAATATAAGATACAGCTCTGGATTTGAAATTGGTAGCTCATCTCTCCCCTCCGCCCCCCCGCCACATCTCTAGGACTAATGACACATCACTCAGTGTGAATGCAGGAAAACACTGAGTCCTTCTCTTTTCCTCACATATAAGGACAAATTGAGAACCAAGAACAGTTTCAGAGTGGACAGCCATCCGCACTAATCCCTTTTCAATGGATTCAAGAAACACATTGCACTTACCTATACGAGTGGAGATCATTTATTTGCTGAGCGTATCTTTTTGTGGTACAGACCAAAACCCCAAATCTTAGCACTCCCAATTTTTAAGAAAAGGGATCTGGATCTGAATTATGTGGTTTGGGTCCCTCTCTAATAGTGTCAGAACCTGGCTGGTAAAATCCTGGTGGAGTTGGGAAAGCAGGCTGTTAGCTGCCCCTCACCCTGCCACTCTCTGACATTGTGAGGCAGAGACGGGCATGACAGAACAAACAGGGAAGATGAGCTCATCAGCATTGTTGCACCCCATTTATAACTCCACCCTGTCTGAACTGCAGCCGGCTAATTAGGTTGCTGTATATTGACTGATCTCACAATCCAAGTCCCAGCCCTGCTCCCAGCCACTTGTCATCATAGTTGGGCTCATTCTGCCTTCCCTCCCTACCCTCTGTTTTTCTGGCTTCTTGACAGGGTATTTAGATACTTTACCTGGAAGAAGTCTTTTAATGTCACTCCCTGCACTCACTGAGCTCCACTGAGTTGGAATAAATTAAACTCCGTGCTGTCTGGGCCATTACTGAATAATCAATAAGGAAGGTGTTAGAGCTAAAGGATTTGTGTCAGTAGAATGACATTTCCCCTCGTGCTTAGGAGGCAGCTATTTGTCTGTTAAGAGATTCTTCTCCACTCAGGTGACAAAGTGCTTCTTCAGTATCCAGTTCCTGATGAGCCTCGCGTCCTATGTTTTTTTATGCTCATTTTAATTATATTTTCCTTTTTTTCTTTTAGTGTTAATGAGCAGCTCTATCTAACTAATTGTGTGCATTTGAGCTCTGACAGTGTGTCAGAGGTGCATGAAATGATCCTTCCTGAAGCCTTTCTGCACAGTAGCAATTGGGACTGCTCACATAAGTAAGAATTGCCGGGTGTGACTTTAAATGCAGGTGATGGATTTTACGTCAGTCAGCCATGTGTTGTGCCAGTTTATCTGTGCAAATCAACACCTCTGTAGTTCCCATTCTATCAACTGCATTTCATCTCGGCACCACAAGCAAAGAATTAGGAGAAAACTCCACGGTAATTATCCTCTTGTTATGACTAGTGTGAACCCCAGATTTTATTGGTAAGGGAAGTTGCTGCCTTAGTGTTTGTAGGGTGGAGGGGTGAGGTGTTTCTGAGAAGCTTAGAATCAATTTGTGGTTGTCATGGAGAGCAAACCTAGTGGACTTTTCCTGGCTGATTCTTGAAGACGATGCTGGGATCTCTTTTCTGCTCTCCTCTCTGGCTTTTGTGGCTGATTTCAGAGGCCCCTAATAAAACATACCTACCATCATCACAGTTCTTGTACACACACAATCTTCATTGGGGACAAAATTAATCCTTGTTGGGAGTTTGTTAGGAAAAGCATCTCCCTTCATGTACATCTCCCCGGTTTTCTACACTCCATGAGGGAGGCCTTTATTAAAGCCTGTGTCCCAGATCTGGTCAGGCACCCTCTGCCAACCACCACTCCAGATGGCTGTGAGGGGAATCTGAGCCTCTGCATCACTAGATGTGTTTCCTGGAGCCTGAAAGAAGTCCAGCTACTGCCCCATCTTGGGGTCTCTATATACTCCATTTGTCTATTACTTCCTCCTGAGAGCTGGAATCACAGTCAAGCTGCCTAATCCCTGGGCTCAGTGCTGACCTTTTGTGATTCCCCTTTCACCTAAACACACCATCTTCCAGAACCCTCCCCAAGATCTGAGCATTCTTTTCTACATTACCAGGAGGTATGTGATAGTTGTGAAGCTGATAGCACACTCAGAGACACTTTGCCCAGAGCCTAACACAAGTGCACTTTTATTTAAACAGCTAAATTTGCAAATCATACAAAACTACTCAAGATAGTTAAGTCCAAAGCAGACTGTGAAGAGTTACAAAGGAATCTCACAAAACTGGGTGACACCACAACAAAATGGCAGATGAAGTTCAGTGTTGATAACTGCAAAGTAATGCACATTGGGAAACATAATCTCAATAAAATGATGGGGGCTAAATTAGCCATTACCACTCAAGAAAGAGATCTTGGAGTCACTGTGGATAGTTCTCTGAAAACATCCACTCAATATGTAACGGCAGTCAAAAAAGCTAACAGAATGTAGGTAATCATTAGGAAACGGATAGATAATAAGACAGAAAATATCATATTGCCTCTTTATAAATCCATGGTATGCCCACATCTTGAATACTGCACGTAGATCTGATCACCTCATCTCAAAAAAGATATATTGGAATTGTAGAAGGTACAGAAAAGGGCAACAAAACTGATTAGGAGTACGGAACAGCTTCCATATGGAGAGAGATTAATAAGACTGGACTTTTCAATGTGGAAAAGAGATGACTAAGGGGGGATACGATAGAGGTCTATAAAATCATGATGAGTGTGGAGAAAGTAAATAAGGAAGTGTTATTTACTCCTTCTCAGAACACAAGAACTTTGGGCCACCGAATGAAATTAATAGGCAGCAGGTTTAAAATGAACAAAAGGAAGTATTTCTTCATATAATGCACAGATAACATGTGGAACTCTTTGCTTGAGGAAGTTGTGAAGTTGTGAAGGCCGGCGAAGAGTATAACAGGGTTAAAAAGAAAACTAGGAGGATAGGTACATCAATGGCTATTAGCCCGGAGGGCGGGGATGCAAAACCATGTTCTGAAGTGTCCCTAGCCTCTGTTTTCCAGAAACTGGGAATGGGTGAAAGGGGATGGATCACTTGATTATTACCAGTTCTTTTCATTCTCTCTGAGCACATGGCATTGGAAGAAGAAGAGAAGATCCTGTGCTAGATGGACCATTGGTCTGATCCAGTATGGCCACTCTTAAGTTCTTAAAGCACAAGAGAGTACAGATAGAACATAACAAACAACCTTAATCCAATGCACCTCAATATCTTATCCTTCCCTTGGGTGTCTTTGGGTGACCATCTCTGTCCAGGAAGGAAGGGTCTTCTGCCACATGAAGTGGCTTCATGTTGTGTTGCTTCTCCCTTATGGAGCTTGCCTTCTCCTTTACAACCTCTCTTCTTTCTGTTTAAACCCCTTTTAAACCCCTGGTTTGTCAACTGGCTTTCTTTGTTCTGTCCACTCTCTCAACTTCTCCCCTCTATTCAGGTAAGAGGCAGAAGTATCTTCTCCCTGCTGAGCAAATCCACTTAGCATAATGTCCTTTGTCTAAGGGAGACCTGCTTTCAGGCTGGTAGGTCATTGTAGCTACATATACAGAGAGACCGTCATGATATAGCAGTTTATCGCCATAACACTTCATAATAACTGCATATCATCTAGAATTTGTAAGTTGTACAGACAGATCCCCAAATCATCACAGACAGATGCCGATCCTTTGCTAGTGTACTTTGCTAGTATGGATGGCACTTGTAGCTCTTGATCTCTCTCTGGTGCCGCCACTCAAAATAATTTTCAACATTTTATCTCTCTCTTTATGCAGCATCCTGAGACTATAGCTGTTTAATTAGCAGATGCCAAACCAACATTACCACTCTACCCTGGGAAAAATTTTGATTCTCCTTCAGTCCCTCATTCATATTTGAACCTCAGGGGCATTTCATAAGCCATACTTGGGGGACTAATTAAAATAAATTGACCATGTGGGAATGGCAAGCTTCTGATATGAAGTGTGTCTCTCTTACACCGCTATTACTGGAGACTGCATAGGTGTCTGCATTCCCGCCATGAAAAGAAAATTCTAAAGTACTGAGTCCTTCTGGGAACTTGGGAGTTTCATTTTTCCTGTGTGTTACTCTGCGGTTGGATCTGTGTGGCTGACTCAATAGATAGCTGAAACTGGGACACCCATCATGTTAGTGGTTTCCAGTTTAACCTCTTTGACTTTTGACCACTACAAGGAAGCATGGCTCCTCTTCTCCAGCCAGAAAAATCAGCATGACTGCCTGCTGCTCCTAAGACAGCTGCTTGCAGGGCAAAGGTCTGCTATTGGTGGAATGTTCTTTTCCACTGATGAGACAAGTAGAGCAATCTCTGGTGCTACAGTCAGATACGTCTCTGTGTCCTGATCTAGACAAAGACAACTTTCTGAAATCTTGCTGGAGTGAGAAATAAACCTTCCCCTGTAGGCAACGGTTAGATCTGCTAGAAGGTGCATAATTTGTCATCATAGTAAAGTCACCATATATTTGAATGATGTATCTTTTGCTGTTTACCATAACCTAAAGGAACCACACACACACACACACACGCACACAAAAAGCCACAGAACCTCTCCTCAGTACAGAGGGCAGAATTTATTCTGGTTGGATCCATTTACTAAATTCCCTGGATCTTGTACCACCTATTTCCTAGAGTCCTTTTACCTGCTTTCCAGTTATGTGAATTTGCTGCAAGTGCCCACGTGTTAAACTCTGTCTGCCTCTTTGCTTTCTGGGTTGGGCAATTATAGCCCATGACTTGCACTGTCAGTATTTTTTTTCTCTGTTTGACCTTTGGAGACCTGGAGATGATCTGGGTTGTGGCTTCATTGGCATTTTATTAGACCAGTGCCTGGGTCTGTCTTGATAATCCAGCGTTCAACTTTCTAGATTCTTTCTAGCCCCTCAGACTCTTATGGACACATCCTTATCCACCAGCTTGGCAGATCTTTCATTCGATTTATGCTTTGGGCTGCATCCTCTTAAGTAGTTCTAAATGTTGTACTTCCTTCACTTTTCCCATGGTCTCAGCATGTACATGCTCCATCCATTTCCTCAACCACTCACTATTTGTTCCCCTAGCTCACCAGCCCCTTTTAGGGATAACCTTAAATGACATCTTAACTCTGTGGTTGTAGTACATGAAAATACATTTTTAACACACACGGACCCTTACCATAGAATAAAACACAACTCATTTTATTATCTTTTCAAACAAATTTTATTCAATCAAATCCACACTGGTAAGTCAGGTCGGAGTCAATTTTGTCATAAAATTTGGAGTGTTCAGAAGACTAACGTTGTCAGCCACAGATGGAGAATAGCAAAGACAGAAGAATAGAAAGGAATATCTGTGGTCCCTGCATTGTCAGGAAATTGGTTGTGAGATATGTGTCCAGATTGTCCTAGCAGACAATCCCTGCTTGATGCTGTAGAGGAAGGTGCAAAACCTCCAAAGTCTCAGCCAATTTGACTGGTAGGAAAAGTCTTTCTCTGCCCTCAAATCCGGTGATCAGTTTAACCATGAGCATGAGAGCAAGAGCGGCAGAGCTAAGCATCTAGAGTCAAAGCATTTGCTGAACTATATCAGAGAATCCGCCCCATTTAGCCTGGTGCCCAGCTTCCAACTGAGGCCAATATCTGAAGCTTCAGAGGAAGGTGAAAAATAAATAAACATAATTTGTCTGGCCATTTTTGAAGCAGGGGAGAAAAATATCCTTCCTGGCCCCTGGGGCAGGTGACTAGATGAAGCCCTGGATCATGAGATTTGATTGTTCTTATCTCATCTACACAGAGTGTTACCAATGTGGGAGCAAAGCAGAGGTTGAATTTCTTTCCATTAAATGGAAGCATGGGATTCTACCACCCTTACTCACCGTGAGTAGTACCTCATCCAGCAAGTAGTGTCATTCAGATCAATAGTGCCTTCTGCTGAGTATGGCACTCATCACCTGTGGAAGGATGCCATATATTGGCCTTTATAGGACACAGGAAATGTGCACAGACACATATCAAAGACCTATCACTCTCTAAATGGACAAAGGACCAGACTGTGGAGAAGTTATTCACCATGGTGAGCTCTGTCTCACACAAGCAGTCACACTGGAGTCAGTGGTTCTAGCTGGGTAAGTAGCTGTTCAGCAGTGGGCATCAGGGCTTCACAACCTGCCCTAAATAAGAAAATAATCTCAGTTTCTGCTTCTTTGCAAGATGTGGGGGTGAGGCAAATTCTGAACTGTCCCATGAGGTCTCCTGGGCTTTCCCAATGGTCTGCAGTGTCTGGCTGTAATACTCTCTCTCTCTCGCTCTTGCTCTCTGGATTATGGATGCTTTATGCACTTGTGGGACTTGTGGAAAGGACTGTCATTATTGCAGCTAAAATATTCAACCATAGCTTGGTGTTGATTGTGTCAGAACCTTTCCTTCTCCCTGCCTGAGCCCCCTGGACAGAGGCACGAAATAGAAAAATGCACCATTCCCCAGTGATACCTTCCGTCTGAACTGTAGCTGAGCAGTTAAGTTGATGCATTTCCCAGAACTCTTAGAAATACACTATTTGTGTCTGGTCTCTCATCTAGCCACCATACAAATTACTAGTAATATTATTTTGTATTACAAGAGCACCTAGAGATCACAACCCCATTTTGGACCTCCTTGTGCTAGGCATATAACAAACACAGATTAAGAGATCATCCCTTGAACATCTTAGAATGTGAAGATTCAAGGCAGACATGACAAAAAGGAAGCAGAGGCAAAGTGACTTTTATAAATGTGAAAAGGGTAAAAAATGTTCAGAGAAGGAAAACTGCACAAGAGATCAGCAAGAAGGAAAAAAAAAGAAGATTGGAAAGAAACTTTGAGAGAAGGATACATAGATCTTGTTCACATTTCAACCCTGGATCCCAATGCATTTTGATCTTTCAGTGTTTGAAATCTGGATGTGAATTTATAGTATTAATGATACATCATTTAGGCAAATGCTGAAGTCTTCTCTTTCCCTCATACACAACCACAAGGAGAGAGCACAGCACAGCTAGATAGTAGACAGACATCTATACTATTTCCTTCTTAGTATATTAAAAAAAAATCATTGGATTTATCTAGGGCATGGAAATTATGTATTTACTGTGAGTCTCCTTTCATGCACTGTAATATTATCACCACATTATCTGTTGGAGATGGGCATAGCCCACAACCCCAGATACCAGCACCCCTGATCTTTTTGGGAGAAGGGTGGATCCAGATCTGGATCTGAATTCTTGGGTTTGGGCCCATCTCTAATTTGCAATGGAGCTTGGCTGGTAAAACAGGTTGTTAGCTGCCCCTCTCCCTGACCCCCTCAAACACTGTGACACAGAGCTGGCTCCTCACAGAACAAATAGGAGAGATGAGGTCATCAGCATTGTGACACCTCCACCCTCTCTGAACTGCGGCTGGCCAATCAGGTTGCTGTATTGTAACTGACCCCACAATCCAAGTACCAGGCCTGTTCCCTTCACTCAGCCACCTCTCATGTTAGCAGAGTTTCATCTGCCCTTTTTGTCCCAGGTCTTCTGGTTTCTTTACAGATTATTTACACCCATTACCCGGAATAATAGTCTTATTTTCAACCCTTTCACCCTTCTCTGTTGATTTAGAATAGGACAAACTCAGTTTTTCGGTGGCCATTAATCAATTTGCAGCCAAAAACTCTGTTGAACTGGCACTGTATTTGATATGGTAAAGACATCAAAAGAAAATTGTAATTCTGAAGCACGCTAAACTCGGGGAATTCAGATTTAAAATTAAAATTAAAAGAAATCCATAGAATGTTTGGTTTGCGATGCAACCTTAATTTAGATTTGTAATGACCACAGAAGGGAAAATAATCTAGAACAAACTTCATCTATTTTCATAGTCTCTAGTCCCAGATTCAGTTAAACTGCTTTTTAAATGCATTGGTCTTTATGATATGGTATTTGGAAGGATGTGGTGTGGATACGCTAGCGGAAAATGTATACACACAACGTTTATTTTAATGCCAAATAACAGTTTGTTACAGTTTAAATAATTGAGATCAGTTCTTAAAATGAGACCTGAATCATGGTGGAAGAAAACAGAAATGATCAAAGGCCAATATTATTCCATTTGCAATAGTCCAAGCTACGAACAAGTGATGTGCTGGGGTGTCAAACTGTAAAACCCTCATGCACCATAAAGGATTAATCTTCAGCAGGAACTTTAAAGTTGCCACACACTCTGTGGGTCCCTTCATTAGGGCAATTCCAGTTCACCCATAGACATGGACCAGCTGCAGTGACAGAACAGAGAGTACAGCCAGGCTAAATTACAGCCGTAGATTAGCACAGGAGAGATGTTTACAGATTCAATGCTTACTTTATAATCTATTTCTTATTAGATAAATATGTTATCCTAAAACTTACCTTGGTTATCACTGTAATAGTACACCTTTGGGGTGGTTCTAAGTTCCTGACTCACCCTCATAGCCAGACTTGTAGTTGGGTGTCATTAACTGAAATTTAGGCAGACAAATGGCTGAATTAATTTTCTGAAAAAAGAGAGAGATAGAGCTGGCTGAGAAAAGCCTTTTTAGGGTTCATAACTAAAGTCCTTCCTCAGGCTTCTGGTACTTCCTTTAAAAAGAGAGAGAAGTGTTAGGTAATATTTTTGATTGGACCAACTTCTACTGGTGAAAGAAATAAGCTTTTGAGCTACACAGTGCTCTTCTACATGTCTCTGCCATGTTCTGGGACCAGCACAGCTACAACAACACATTTAAAACTAGAGGCATTCACCAGAAAGTAGTTGGGAGTTTGGTAATAGCCTATTACAAGGCTTTTCAGCATGTTGGGTATGCCTTCTTGGCAATAGTGATGGTACTGCACCCAACTGCGCTGGGGTCCGCACATTCTCTGTTCTGTCCCAGGTTGCTGTGAGCCCTTTGTTTTCGCCCTTTCCCTCTTCTTTTTGGCATTACATAGTGCTGTTCCTTGGAAAATATGGGAACAGTCAAAGAACAAGAGGGTATAGCACTCGCAACAGGAGACAGAAGAAGGATATGGAGGGATGGTCTGAGAGTCTCTTATCTGAGGGGAGAAAATGGAACAACCAAGCAACTATGGCTGATGTTTTCTGGTGTGCAGGGGGGAGTGATATAGACAGCAGAATAGATAATGGGAAACAGCAGAAAAGACAACATTAGTGACCAGGAGACACAGAAGGGGGGAAGTGAGAGACAGAGAAAGGTAGAAGAAATCTGTCCGAGAGAGGATGAGAACTGAGACAGAGAGAGAAAAAGGGGAAGAATGAGGAAAGAGTCAGAAGGGGAGGAGAGAAAACCAGAAAAGTACATGCAAGATGGGGGACCAAAACAAGAGAAGAGTCAAAAAACTGCAGAATCAAAAATTAGTTGATACGTGATGCACTGACATAGCTGCCATGTGAGGAGATATGAAGGAGACCGAGGCATTCATACTGTACATAAGGAGGAAGGGTTCAGGCAGAAAAGGTTGGGAACTACTTTCCTTTTGAATATGTGGTATGTATGAAACATTAACATCATGATTCATCAGTGACGAGGACTCTGTGTATAAGAGCAAGTTGAACTAAAGTCCCTTTTCACAAAATTCTTTGATCTGATAATTGTCCAGTTGAATCAAGGAAAGATGCAGAATACTGCACACCAGCCCACAGCAACCTTTAAGGAAGAGTCCAATAGGACCTTGGAGCAGAATAAAATAGGATGGAGGAGCATTTGTTCAAAATATATAGGAACAGTTTTGCAACTTGGATGCCATTTTTCAACAGTAATAATGATTCCCAGTCACATACTTAGGGCCTTGGCAAATGTGTAACAGGATAGATCTTCAACAGGAATCATTTATAACCACTCAGCTGACAATTTTCTAATGAGGATTGATCAGCAAAACCAGTTTCCTGCCCAATGCATTACACATTTGGTACGTGGATGAACAGGGAGAGGAAGAAAGAGTAAAGAATAGTGGACTCCTAAATGTAAATTTTTATAAGATTCACAAGGCAAATGTAATAAATTATACACATTTCTGCAGTGATCTTTTTAAGGTAAGTAAAGGACAGTTAATCTGTTTACTTGGCCTCATGCTAATTTACGTCAATTGACTATATAGCACATTTTATAGGATCCACAAAACACATTTGTTAAAAAAAATTAATAAACATATTTAATCCATACCAAAGATTCACTTTATAGCCATCTTGGGACAAAATGTAGCATCACTTTAGTGCACTCCAACAGTGGACTTGGCATCATAAATGGCTTATCTTGTTGAAACAGAGGACAGTAGGGAAGTTATAAGTAGGAAGAATATAACCTTGCTAGTGGAATTTAGACCACATAGTTAAGATATAATGCCATTTTAGCAGCAAGTATATGTTATGTTTAAAGAGACTTTTGACAGCCACATTTATCTGAATGCCCAAATAGGTGAGCTAGTCTGCAGCAAAAAGAAGCAACTATAAATAGTTTTGCTGGGGAGTTTGGAGATGTCTAGAAGAGAAGATTTGCACTGGTTAATTCTATAGTTTAAAACTGCAAAAAAAAGCTATTCACAGGTTTGCCAGGCTCTGGTTTATGAATGACAGGACTACAGGATAAGAACTTTAATTAAAACTTGTGTAATCTTTGATCTACTATGTGTCACTTTCCTTGTGTGTGTGATACCTGGATCCACTAGTTGGGGTGCTATTGAATTTGTGGAGCTATTTGTCATTGGCAATAGAACATGATATAACAACACAGCAGTGATTTTTGTATAATAGCTCTGGCTTTCCTCAGAATGCATACATGCTGCCTCTATGAGTGCTTGCAATGCACATTAAGAATTACACAGCCCTCTTAGAGAATGAATCAATCAAAACAAATATAGTGACCCCCTGTGCAAAGCACAAAGGAATAACGTTTATTTGTAGGGCGAGGGCAAGGGAAAGGTGAATTATTAATAAAGCAAAGAAAACAGTCAAATGTCTACAGTAAGATATTTACCTTACTCCCAGAATCCCAGTCATCCTTTGCTTTCACATTGTCCCTGTGACATCTTAATGGAACCCTAATGGTTTTTGAAATAGGTGTGTGTACAGCTAACAGTTTTGGGAGCATTATATGTCTTTAGACCTAATGCTGATGGACTGGGTTGGTTTGTTGAACAGTCAATGTTATGGTGTGAATTTTAAATAATAGTAGAAATCCATACAATAGGAAAGCTTGTTAAATACACAAATATGTGGCAAATCTTAGGGCATTTACAATTAATTAAGATCCAAGATATCTTGGTACTTCCTCAGGTAAATTGTGTTGCAGATGGGGTATTTGCCTTCTTTTTGTTAGGTCAAACAAAATTTTCATAGATTGGAATACTGGATCAATTCATAGGTCAGGAGACAATTCATACTGGGTGTCATCAGGCCACAGAACCCTTTCCCTATCTCCTTTTCATAAGACAAAAGTAATGGATGTCATAAAGGTTAGTTTGCCTGAATGGTTGATGTTCAGACTCTTGTAGTCTCTCTTTTCTGCTCAGGTCTCTATTCTGTCCTGTTACTTCTTTCTCTTCAGCTCTTTCTATGTATCTGGTGCCTGAAAGCTTGTGTGTCTGTTCAATTCCATTTCTACCTCATATTTACGCTCTGCTAAGAGGGATGCAGTGCTCTTGATGTTAGCAAAACACAGGAGCTACGTCATTAGTGAGTCACCTGTATATGATGGGGCCTACAGACCCCCGCCCCCCCCACTGAACCAAGGACAAGAAATAGAGTAATACTGGACTAGGGAAGTCCCATCCCTCAGCAGCTGCAGGACGTGCTCCAGGGGGAGGATTAGTGCAAAAGGATATTGGTAATGTAGGGAAAAGGGGGAAGGTGTTGAAGGCTGCACCAGGAAGCAAGGATGCTGCTTGGAGCTGGCTACAGCTTTGTTAAGGCTTTTCTAGCAGTGGGGATCTGTATCTCACCCTCCACACATACACACACACTTTGGGAGTTGAAAGCCCTAAAAGGCTTCCTTGAAGAGGACATTAACCGAACAGATGAAGTCTTCTAAGACAGTGACCACACCCAAAACAGAAGAGCTCCAGTCTGATAGGATGTGCCCCAGGGAAAAGTGTAACTGGGAGTAGATCAATAACTGGTCTGGACACTTTGACAAACTCCTAGGGCACTGGGTTGGGACCCAGTGGAGTGAATGAGCCTAGGTCCCCTTACCTTGTCCCCCGGCTCCTCTGTAGCAGTGGAACCCCAGGGGGAGTGATAGGGAGGGACTGAGGCCCACTACATACAACTTGGTCGGGGACCCTTCTGGGGATGACTAGGATGGCAGAAATGGTAAGGCCACTGCCTGATCAGTAGGCCAGCTGGTCATAGAGCTCTCCTGCTATACTGTAAAGATGCAGCACTTCTGTTGGTGGTGGTTTATATATGAGTTTCCTTCCCTATTCTAATGTAAATCTCCAATCAGATATAAAGAAAAGGTGATTTTAATTTCTTCAGGTGGTACAAATCACCAGTAAGAGCAAAGAAAATAGCCTCTGCATGTAAGTTCAATTAAAAAAAAAATCTTTCAATTAAAAAGATTTTAAAAACGAGTTCCTACAAACATTCAAAGACAGTATTCCAAAGTTCATTGTTATATGAATTACTATAGATCCTTTTCTGCCATAGGATACTTTGGTTAGTACCATAAAATGTTTTTTATCGATCTGTCATGGCTTGTTGCCTCCTGCATAGAATACAAACAAGCCAGAGGGCAATCTTTTTCCCTCGGAAAGGTAACTCAATTTATCCAGATTTTGTATTGCAGCTGTTATAAGTAAAAATAAAATGTGGATTGTCTTTATCAGCAACTATATCATCATCAGACATATATCCTCTCTCTCTTTTGCTATTTTTTCATCCCATGTTGTCCCAGGCCAATTAGTAAAATGTTCAGAACCATGAAGATGCATGCCTACACCTAATTTTCATACATAATTGCACACACAAATTATTTTAATTTCACATATCTGATTTGCGTGCATCTGGTTGTGTATGCATGCAGTTACTACAATTGCACATGCAATTATCATAATTATGTTTGTAAAAAGGCAAACATTTTGATGTGCATGAATACATGCAAAGTCTAAAATTGTACCATAGTCATATTATATTTTTTCCAGGATAATGCATATACATAGATAGATAGATATTCCCAGCTATTAAAAAAGCAAACAAAACAAAACAAAACAAAAAACCACTACAATTTACCAGTTTTGTTCTCTGTTGTTTAAACTAAGAGAAATGTTTGTCTACTTAAATTCCTGTGCAGCAGATTCATTGTTCCCTCAAATGGAAAAAAAAAAATGTAAATCAATAATACAGTATGTATTTACATTTTTAAATCATAAAAAAGATTAAATTACAGCCCAGGAAAGCAAATTATTTGAATATGTAACTAATATATTTTATTGACCATTTAAAACAGCAGCTGCATTGATTGTTTTCACAAAGGCTGGTGAAGTTGATAAGTTTCTAGAATGGCATAGCACACAGAAAGGCACAGATTCACCAACTGAGATAAACCCCCATACATCCATCCACAGGGAGTTCAACAAAAAGTATGAAGGTATGTCACTGCTTACAAAAATTTGATGCAAAAATTAAATGAAAAACACAGCTGTAGCAGCAAAAGATGGTTTGATTGCAAAGAAGCACGTTAAGTCAATAATCTACTAAAAAAAAGAAACATGGACAAATCATGTTTTAGATGGCAAAGGGCACAGTAAACTAAAAGTCTGAGCAGCTTGAAACGAATCACTGCGGTAAATATTCTGAAAAATATCACTAGCAATTACACCCATCCTTCATTAAAAAAATAAATTAAATAAAGTGGGACCAATCACAATCTGTTTAATAACTAGCCCATCATTATGGTATCTGACCGCTATACAAACATGAATTAATTTATCATATTCCCCTTAGAGACTGAGAACTGTTACTATCCTACTTTACAGATGGAGAAAATGAGACACAGATTAAGGTCCAGACTTTTAAAGGTATTTAGGCATTGCTGTGCTCAGTGTTGCAACACCTAACTGATTCAGTACAGTCAATGGGATTTAAGGTCCTAAGTGCCTAAAACACTTTAAAAATGAGATTTAGGCTCCTACATCAATTGCAATGCTAAGCACAGCAATGTCTAAATACTTTGAAAAATCTGGGTGTAAATGACTTGCCCAAGTTCACACAGTAAGTCTGTTGTAAAGGCAGAAATTAAACCTAGATCTCCTGAGTCCCACTGTAGTAGCACTTAAACTGCAATAAGAAGTGAAGACTTGTTTTGCTAACCACTGAAAATCCAGAAAGTTTTTGAAACATATGTAGGATTAATCTCATTTGGGCCCCAATTCAGACAGGTATTTAAGCAGAGGACTAACTTTGAGTATAGGAGTATTCTGATTATTCACATACTTAAAGTACCTTGCTGAATCGGGGGCTTAAAATCCTGGGTCCCAGAAGTGCAGTTAGGAAGGTATTATAGATGATGTGGGATTCTTTGAAGGATTTATATAAAATTTCTCAGACCTTTTCCTGCACTTTTCATCTAACTGTATTACATGGACCACATCATGCATAAGCACTAGAGAAGCTTGGTTAAATGTAGTGCTTTGTTTTCTCTGTGAGAGAAGGAAATCCCTCAGATTGTTCTTTTTAAATGTACTGAAAAGAGTAGTCGTTCTGCTGACACCAGCTCCAGAGACCTCTTTGTTCCTGAGGCAAGAATGTGCGAACAAAGCATAACAGCATTTTGCCCAGTAGCTACTCATGAACTGTACATTTCAAAGCTTCATCAGATTCAGGAAACCTTTGGCAAAGGCCAAAAAACTACAGTTCATGTAAAGGATACACATGCAAATTGGAATGAAAAACAAAACTAGGAATACAGTAGTATCAAATCCATATTTAGTATCAGCCAAGGCACCAAACTATCTTCACATGCACAAACACACACCTCTATATTGTAATCCCCTTGGGGTACAGAGAACATGGTTCCTTTTAAATCTTGTTCTGAGGCAGAGGAAGTACTGGTTGTTCGAGGTGCGTGGAGAGAGGGAGAGCGACAGAGTGAGTGTGTCTGTAGCTCAAGACAAGAGGGCCTATACTGAGCAGGCCCTTATATACTGAAGCAGCTGAGAACCAGCCCGAAACCTGGGAGGCACAGAGTGGCTGACCAGGATGCCCCAGGACAGGAGCCAGCATGAGCACTGTCCAGGGAAGAATCACCTGTATTACTTGGCAGCTCTGTGTTCTTGGGGAACCAAGGCGCAAAACGCCAACTCGCTCTGGCTCACCTGAATACGCCCCCACCCAGACCCTGCTTGAACCAGAAACCAAAGGCATCTCAGTATGAAAAGGCAGGGGAAGACACACGTAAAACCCTCCCAGCAAGGGTGATACAACTCCCCTACCCTCATCTACATCAAAGATGTAAAAAGGAGGCATCTCAATTAGCACATCGAATGCAGAAAAGAAGCCTCATCTACATCGAAGATGGAACAAGAATTAGCATAGCGTATGGAGAACCAACCTCCAAAGTAGGGACCACACTGAACTCTGGGATCGCCAAAGCAGGGATGCACTGTATGATGGGAGATCTCTGCTCTTGATGTAAATGAACTCACACCTGCACACATCCAGCTCCGCAGTTATCAGACCATTCTAGATATTAATATGCAAAACACTGAATCTGCCTGGTTGCATTGTGAGCTCCTTCAAGGAACACTGCCCATAGCCAGGAGTGATCAGCTCCTATTGTACAGCATAAAGAAAACCACTCTGGGATACTTCCTTGAGACATTGTTTACCCATAAACAAACCTGGTGTCTACAAAAACCCCTACCCAAGTTCAAACCCCTGTTCTGATGCCTGGATCCAAATTCTGCATCAGTTCCACTGGAACTTCCCCTCTTCCTGACTGATCGTGTTGGGGGCTCTGCCTGTCTCAAGCACTCCAGACTGTAAGCTGAACAGCCTGTCTCCTGGGAACCTCTGAGCTGCACGGAGTGGTGAGACCCCCCCATTTCCCCTCCCCCAACACACTTTCACTTTCTCTCTCTCTCTCTCTCTGTCCAGGTATAACTTTCTACTTTTGTAATCAAACCTGGGATATCTTCCTCCAATACCCCAACTGTAATTGTGTAGTGTTATAAGTATTTGATTGTTTTTCTCTCCTTGTATGGTATTACTATTAGTATCATAAGTTTTATGTACCTAGCAATAAAATAACTGTTATAATCAAGCTGGTTGCCACTCTCTCTCTCTCTCTTTCCAAACTGCATTTACTCCCTTGTGTTCTTGGCTTCCCTATTTTGCTCTGCAGCAACGCTTCTTTTACCTAAGCCAAAGATTCCTGGAGTGCCCAAAAATCCTATTAGGTTTGCTCATCAAGGGGGTTACTGCTAGAACAATTGTAGAGTGAGGGGGGAGGCAGCTGAGAAGTGCTGCTCTGCCTAGCCTGTGGAGTCCAGGGGCATATAAGGGTGGCAGCTGAAAAGTGCTTTTTGGACCCAGCCTGCTCAAGAAGTGTGCTCTATTCTGGTGTGTTGCAAAGGGGCATATAAGGGTGGCTGCTGAAAGTGTGGTGTCACCCAGCCTACTGAGTTCAACGACATATAAGGGATCAGCTGAGAGTGCTAATAGCCTGGTCCGCTCAGAAGCACTCGATTAATCTGGAATGTGTGTGTGTATCTGTGGGGGGTTTATTTGAATCTGGGTCTGGAGGAACCCAACCCTGAAAACCTTAGGTCCTGCAGGATAGCTTCATTGGGAGGGGACTTGTAGCCATATGAACACACAAGTAAGACAAGCTGTACATTAATTGAATCACAGCCCTAGAATCACAACCCCCTTCCAGGAAGGTAACCCTAATAAATGAGTATACCTCAAGGTGACGGGCAAATCTGGTAACACCTGAGAACTACAGCTGGACTCAGTATCACTGTCACTCAGAGCTGTATGGGGCTGTGAGTACTGTGACTTTGTGAGTATTGTGACTTTGCATTGGGAATGAGGAGGGAGGTTGTAGCTCTGTGTGGGTTTGCAGAGAGTGGCAGAAGAGGGCACTGGAGGGGTTTGTTGGGGAACTTTGCTCAGGATTCCTGAAATCTAAGTGTGTTTGCTCAATGTCTACCCTTTCATATTGTGGTACCACTGGACCTGTGGGTCCTCATGTTGGATGTAATCCTGTTTTACCACTTCCTCTATCTACCCCCTGTTGTTTTCTCCATTTCTTCCTCTGCTAATAAATATTTCCCTTTCCTATATACATTGTGCTATTCCAGTGGGTGTGGGTGTTTACTTTGGGGGGTTTGGAACAGGTACCCTTGGGGTTGAAGGGAGTTTCCCTGCTGCATTCCTGGATGCACCTTTTCTTGGATAGAGCTGCCTGCAAAGTGGACTCCTTCCTGGCTGTGAGGGTAATATAATTATATAATGTACTCTTGATAAAGCCTCAGTCAATAGAAATTTTAAGGTGTGCGCCTTTTAAGTTGTACATATTTAGTTGCAGTTTTAGTGATAAAACTCCCATGCATTCAAATGTGAGCAGAATCAAATACCAGGAGAAGTATAAGTTTATCCCATTCATCTCAATGGGATGTTAATTATGAACCATAAGGATACCTGTTTAAACAGGACCAGTGGTAACTATTTCACTACTGAGCATATTTGGCAAAAGATCCAGAAAACACAGCTGTTTAATTTTAAACCTTTCTGGTTTTTTCCACTGAAAGAGCTTTAAAGGTGCAAATAATTAACTGTTTTATCACTTATGTTTTTTTTTTTTTTAATTGGTCACTATTAATTATTAGTAGTAGTATTACAGTCAGCTTTTAGGGGGTCCCAACTGAGATCTGGACCCCATTATGCTAGGCACATGCAAAAACACAGCAAGAAACACTCCCTACCCTGAAGAGTTAATAATCTAAAGAGAGAAGATAAACAAAGGGTGGTAGAAAGGGATAACTATACAAGCAGAACAATAAGGGTGATTGATAACTGTTAAAATGTCATGCTAGTAACAAGCTTTTTATGTTTGTTATGAGTTGCTCTTGTTTTTATGTTTGTTTGAGATGTTTTGTTCTTTCAAAAATGCACTATTGTGTCTAGTCTCCTGTTTGGTTCAGTAGAATTAAGCATGACATGGGGCAGTTTTTGATGCTTTCACCTGTAATATAAATGGCACTTTGTGCCTGATACCAACCTAACTTCAGGGACCTTCTAGAAAAAAAGGAGAGAGAGAGCAACACAGAATCTGTGAGAAAAGGAACTGAGCTGTATCTAGAAGAAACATGGGACTGGCTGCTCCTATGGCACCATTTGCCTTTCTACAGTGTACAAACTGGTCTCTTCAAACTGCTTGCTAGCTGTAGAAGGGATAAAGCAGCAACAAGTGGCATGGAGGACAGACAGGCTCCAATAAGCAGTGTCATCTGAAGTCTAGTGGAACAGAGATGGTAGAGCTACAGAAAGGAGAGCAAAAGGCATCCTGATTCTCTTGCCCCTATAGAAGACCAGCCTAAAGCAACCAAAATCAGACCCCAGCCAAAGAGCATAGGACTTCAGGCTAGCAATCAGCAGCAGGAATCAAACCCAGCAGCAGAACCCAGATTAGACACAATATTGATAAGTAAGTGTTGCAAAATTCTACTTGCCCTCTCCTTGTACTGAATATTTTTGACAGGTGAGTAAAATAATTGTTTTTTTCATTATCATCATCATAGTAAGAAGAAGAGAGTAGAATTTGTGCCTGGGCCAGTACATTATATGCAATATTTTGCAGGGTTGAGTGCAGAAATTTGTAAAAATACTGGGGAGGATTGGTGTTTGCTTGATCCAAAGGCAGCAATCCTAGCTTACTTCTGACATCACCGTTCACAACCAGTTGTGAGCCAGGAAACTGTCATTGATTGTAAGATAATTGTAATTATATGACTACTCTTAACAAGCAATCCCTGCAAGTTTTTCTTTTTAACCTCTCTTTTTCTCTATAGACCTTTCCTTCTACACTATTTTTTGACATACTGTAAGGATCTTTCTCCATTTGCACTTCAAAATGTCAAACTTTAATTAAAGAAACAAGTGGCTATAATGAGAACAATCAACCCTGGTTTCAATTTCTGTGATCAGAAGCATATTTTAAATTACCAGTAGGAAGGTTAGTAGTTTGTTTACAGCACCTTATAAGCTATATAGTAAACAGTAAAGGATGAACAATTCACTCATCTGAGAAATGCCTCATTGATCCTTGATACCTATCACCCAAATGCATTTTAAACTCACTTAATTATTATCACCAATGTCTGTGTGTCATGTGACCACCTACTTCAGGTAAATGGGACTTGTGTACATTTTGTAAATAAACAAATTTCACTAGAAAATATTTTGCCTGTCTATCACCAATTGCTGCTTCAATGGGAAATTGAGCTACAAGGCTATGCAATCTTCTGCTGCTCAGCAAAAGGGGAACAATACCATTTTCTGGGTACAGAAATGTTCCCCTCAGCTGACTTTTTCCCCCAGGAGACCAAATTTCTTTCCACTTGTCTTCTGGGGGTGAGCTTTTCTGCTGGCATTGTGCTTGGATGATGATGCAGTGCAACAGCCAATACCAACATATTGTAGCACTAAGTCTAATGAACCTGAACACATGATATCTTAGTTCATTTGGTTAGGTTGACTGAAATGTGACTTGTTTGGATCAGCTCACGGTTTTCTGAAACTGTTCACTGAGCTCTAATTTGCTAACTTGAACGTATATCCTAAAATTACTTACATTCTGGGATTATAAATGGCTAAACTCCCTACTAAACTTTCCAAACAATTGAACAAGATAATTGTTACTTTATAGGAGAAAAAACTCCCCTGCCCCTCTCGTCAGAATTTGAAAAACAAACATGACATTTTGGAGGAATGGGGTCTGTAAACAATCGTTCTATAGTCGCATGCAGATGAAACCATTTGATTTTTTGCTGAAGTTTTATATACAACCATCATCAATTCGGTTGGCAACAAAAAGACTGTTGACTGAAGCACTCCTAGTTTTGTAAATCTTCTCTGCTTCTTCCAGCTCCTTTGTGTTTAGGAACCAAGTTTTCACAATATACTAGGCTATGCTCCAGCACATCATTTTATCCAATAGCAATCTAGACAACATGCATCTTGAACTGAGTGAATAATAATTTTTTTGGTTCAACTGGCAAACCAAAAAATAAACTAAAACAAAATAATTCAGTTAGTTTTGAACTGCTTTTGTTCATTTTTTTCCACAGAAATGAAAAACTGAAAACGAAAATTGCATGGGTTGAACAAAACATTTTGAATAAATATTTTGACATATCAAGAAAATTTGGATTGGAGGGGGTTTTTTGAGCCAAAACTATTCAATCCAAATTCAGGCTAAACTCACTAATCGCTTTGGAACCCCTTAAAATACATTTTTTAGCAAATGTACTATACACCAAAGATTTTTGCCCGGGTCTAGATTCATCTAACTTTTATGTGGAACAATCCACACTTTCCACTTAAACTTCAGCTTGCTTTCTAAGACTACTGAATAGGTGAAAGTATATTAGGAATAAAAGACTTAGCGCCAGATTCTCAGCTGGTACAAATTGATGTATCTTCATCAGTCAGTGGAGTGAGAGCTGATTTATTCCATCATAACTGGAAAGAAAAAAGTCTAACTCTGTATATCTGTGAAGTATCAAATTCTTTTGTCATTGGTCAGAATATCAACAGTTAAACCAACATTCATGCACAAGCCGAAACAGTACAGTAGCATATTGTAAAGATAATGGAGCAAATAATTAAGCAACCAATTTTCAAACACCTAGAAAATAAAAAGGTGATAAGTAACAGCCAGCATGGATTTGTCAAGAACAAATCATGTCATACCAACATGACAGCTTTCTTTGATAGGGTAACAAGCCTTCTGAATGGGAGGAAGCAATAGATGTGGTATATATTGAGTTTAATAAGGCTTTTGATACTGTCTTGCATGACTTCATAAACAAATTAGTGAAAAACAACCTAGATGGAGCTACTATAAGTTGGGTGCATAACTGGTTGGAAAACCATTCCCAGAGAGAAGTTATCAGTGGTTCACAGACAAAGTGGAAGGGCATATTGAGTAGGTTCCCATAGGGTTCAGTTCTGGGTCTGGTTCTGTTCAATATTTTCATCAATGATTTAGATAATGGCATAGACACTTATAAAGTCTGTGGACGATACCAAGCTGGCAGGGGTTGCAAGTGCTTTGGAGGATAGGATTAAAATTCAAAAGGATCTGGACACACTGGAGAAATAGTCTGAAGTAAATAGGATGAAATTTAATAAGGACAAATGCAATATACTCCACTTAGGAAGAAACAATAGGTGCACACATACAACTACCTAGGAAAGAGTGCTGCAGAAAGTGTTCTGGAGGTCATAGTGGATCCAAGCTAAAAATGAGTCAACCCTGTAACACTGTTGCAAAAAAAGCAAACATCATTCTAAGATGTATTAACAAGAGTGTTGTAAGCAAGACACGAGAAGTAATTCTTCTGCTCTACTCCATGAAATGATTAAAAGTCTAGAACAGGAGTCGGCAACCTTTTGGACGTGGCATGCCACGTCTTTCCCCTTCCCCCCTCCCACATACCGTGGGTCCAGCGTCCTGGTCAGGAGCCACTCCCTGCCTCAAGAACTGCTGCACAGTGGGCCTCCTGGCCCCGCCCATCTCCTAGAACCCTGGCCAGGAGCTGCTCCCTGGCCCAAACAGCACCATGCGGTGGCCACTCTCCCCTCCCTGTCCGGCCCCTGCCTCTCTCCCAGAGCTGGGCCTATGTGATGTCATGTGGGAGAGGGGCAGGGCCAGGAGGGGGGAGTGGCTTCTGTGCGACACTGCTTGGGTCTGGGAGTGGTGATGCTACGGCCAGGGCACCGCTGAAACCACATGGAATTATGATGGATCGCACAAGGTCCAGGATGCTTGTGACTGTGTCATGTCTCAAAATGCCAGTGACCTACAAAGCATTCTAGGCTTTTCCAACTTTTATCATTGGTTCATCCCAAACTTTTTGAAGCAGTTCTTACCTCTCACAGACTAATTCTATAAGAATGTTCAGTTCCATTGGCCCCTTGGGACCCAAATTGTTTTTGAACAATTAATGCTAGCTTTTACCACTGCTTCTATATTGGCTCACCCAGATGCCACACAGGCATTCGTTTGCAGAAGCAGATCTCTCCAGTACAGCGACTGGCCTTTGGCAACTATTACATTACATTTTATTGTAGAAATGCCAGGGTCCGATGGGCTTACAATAATCATGACAGTCATAGGCCACCTGACAAAAATGGCCCATTTTGTTCCATGAACCCACTTAGCCTCATTCGAAGGAACATCCCAATTATGAATAACCCATATTGCCCATCTTTATGGTCTTACAAATCACATTATTTCTGATCATGCCCTCAGTTCATCTCTTGGTTCTGGTGGGAGGTACTGCATATTCTGGGGGTCCTCACACACCCCTTCTCAGCATATCATTCTCAAATCAACAGCCAAACAGAAAGAGTAAACCAAAACTTGGAGCAGTTTCTATGAGGCTACACCAGCTGCATCAGGATGACTCGTCCTCACAATTACCATATGCAGAATTTGAATACAAAACTTCAGATCTCAGGTCACAGCCTTTTCTTTGCAAACTATAGGTTCCACCCAGAGTTACATGCATTCTCCTACAACCCAGCAGCATTGGATTGGGTTCAGCAGTTCCATCAGACCCAGGAGACACTGAGGGATAGTCTTGAGAAAAAATTGGATTATAAAAGGCATGTGAACCAGCTTTGTCAACCCAGTCATCTTTATTTGGATAGGCCTTCCTGCAGATTGGACCACTAGTTCTTTGGTCACTATTGAATCAGATGACAGATCATCCTAGTCACATTCTAGTGCCACCTACCTCATTCCCTCAGAATGCATCCGTGTTTTCCATGTTTCATTGTTCAAACCATAGACAGAAAACCACTTCCCTTATTGGGATCAACCACTTTCTCCACTACTATGTGTTGCAAGGTCATGAAGAGTACATTGTCCATGAGGTCCCAGATTCCAACATTAAAGGAGGAAAACTCTGGTACCTAATTGAATGGGAAGGATATGCCTGAGAGGAGTATACTTGGGAATCAGCAAAAAAACATTCATGCCCCTGCAGTATTCAAATCATTCCACAAAAACTACCCTGAGAAACCCGTTCCAGCACCAGTCAGGATCTGGGGTCTGCAGGGTTTCCAGTCAAGTGTTGCTACCCTGCTCCTACCCAGTAGCTCACTATTAAATAACTGAACTGGACAAACAATGAAACCTGAAGTTACATCAGGGAGGTCTTCACTGGGCTTGACTGGAAGGACACTGGGAACTCTGATTGGTCAGGGCTTCCTATTTAAACTCAAAGAGAAGCACAAGAAGTGCACAACTGCCCTCTAGCAGGTCACTACATTGGACCCTGCTTCTAGCCTGACTCCTGAACCCTGATTTCCTAACTAGTTCCTGGTGCCTGACTTGTTCCTGATCCTCACCCCTGGTCTTTGACTCCAGCTCTGACGCTTGGCTTGACTCCTGATCCCTGCTCCTACCATTAGACCTGGCCGCCTATATCCCATCCCCAACACCTCTTAAGTTTCAAGGATATACCAGGACTCAATATTTCAGAATATAATTAGGATGCATTAAGCAAAATATATTTTTGATTCCTTTGATTCATTTCTTCACAAACACTTATGCAAACAAAATTTTGTTTGCAAGAATATTCATAGAGAAGCTATTAATATAATTGTGATTAGGTACACAAACAAATACTTGTGAAAATATGTGTCTATACAAAAGTTCTCATGGTAAAAATATTCCTATTGCCATCCTGCAAATACTTTGGGTGTCATCCAATCAGGTAGCAGTAAAAAAATGCCATGTGACAGTTGACCGAACAAACATTGTAACAGTGAATAAATAAAACAGTAGTCATGGTGATTAGGTCTGAAATATTGTATTAAAAAAAAAGAAAATCTATTGGACACACTTTCATAAGAACAAATTTGTAGATATTATTCTGCAGGTCCATTATTACAGAGCAGTAAAGTGGACTGAATTGCATTGAATACATTATTTATCAAGAATAGTCCACCACTTCTATTTTGGGAGTTTTGGGAATTTATTTACTTATTTTTGAAACAAACAAAACAAGAATAGAATAGATAGCACAATCCCAGCTGAAATGGGCAGTTTTGCTTTTAGCTGATGCATTTTGCCTGGTTACCTGGATACTTCTGGGATTCAGGGAGGTACATTTTTACTGAAAAATACACAGGAAAACAAATTAAGTTATAGTTGGGCATAAAAATAAAATAAAATGTCCTACTACTGCAGTATACATATGCTTATTTGTCCTTGTGTACTTTGTTAACTTCTGTATTTGTCTGGCCTGTAGTTAAAGTTATTTTTTTCCTTCTAACAGTAAAATGCATAACAAGATGTTAAGCCTAACACAGGAAAAATGAAATGTTACAGTTAGGCTTTCTACACAACCATCATCTTCTTATCTGCTCATCTTCCCAGGAATAGTCTCACAAGGAAAACAAATGGCCAGATCAGCACTTTCCTGGTTTGATATTGACCAAAGCAGGACATATGTAGAAATCAGGGTTTAATAGGATATGGTTATGGATGTTCTCTGTTAATCAGTAGAAAACTGTGTAGCATATCTATTATACAAGCAAGAGTGTTAAATCTCAGATTCATGAAGAAGAAACAAGCTTTTGTGTAGCATAAATATACATCAGATAGGTCTATGCATTAATTTAGGGAAAATCAGTAAAAAAATCAGAAAAATCCAGCTGATAGCTTCTAGAATGAACTCAAGTTATTTTAATTTTATTTCCTATTTCAGTATATATTTCTCCATCAATAGCATTTAAAAAGAAAGTTACAAAATCAAATCTATGCAACTCATTCTGATTTGCCATTGCTTATTTATATATTACTTGCTGAAAACACAGTCCCTCACCACCACTAAAGTCAAAATATGTCAAGGCTACATTTTTTACATCCTTGTGTGCATACAAAGCTTCTTATGGACATTTGTCCTCAGGCATGCAGTGAAAGCAATAGATGGGTATGTACAGGATTTTCAAATGGGACTGCTGTGTGGGAAGGATGTGTGTGTGTGTGACACAAGTCTGTACCAATGGGTTAGACCTCTAATATATTCCAAGTTTCTTTTACTGAGTTGTCTGGAATGTCCCCATTCTAATATTCACTGCAAGTGAATACAAAGAAACACAGTCAATGCCACTCTGAGCTGTGGCGACCCTTGGGGTGCTTATAGAGTGAGGAGGTTATTTAAGTGGGACACAAACCCCTTTTCAAGATCCAAGCATTTTCCACGCAGTCAGAATTCATGAGATTACCAGTCCTTGACCTCATATATTTATGGCCTAATTTTTAGTTGGCCTAAGTGCACAGGTATGTCTTTGAAAAGACAACATCCTGTGGGTGCAGAAGGATGTGTCCCCATATTTTCAACTGAATGCTTGTAAAAGCTTTTTTGAATATATGGCCTTCAATAACCAGCTTAATCACAAAAGCATGAGCGTGCGGATATATTTTTATAGAGAAATTGATCTGCAACTCATGTCTGTTCTTCAACTCTTTGAGTGTTCCACACTGGAAGCACTCTTAGGCTACTCCACTTTAATGAGACTATATTAATTTGAATTAAATCTGGCTGGTTTTGTTTAAACATCACTAATCCAGAAAAATACATATATAGTTTTTGCTTCTTACACCCCATCTTGAAGGATTTCTGCCGGAGCTGAGCACAAGTGAAAAAAGGAGAAGAAATCCTGATATTTGCAAGAACAACACTGAAAGATTATTTATCACTTCACTGTGCTTAATCACATAGTCACTGAGGAGAACACATGAAATCTGCAATTTGATTTTATTAAGATTTGTACTTTGGAATAGTAGAGAGGGTTAATTGCATATGATCTTCTGAAGCTGTCAAAGTTATCAGTTAATACAAAATATGGTTTATTCTTGTGATCTGGGTCTCTTTCTTGATTAGGAATAGGATTAGGACCCTCAGACTATTTTGTATTTGTCTTTTGTTCTCTACCAACCTGTGCTGGGTTTGGTCTGGTTAGCTACATGTGCTGTATTACATTACATAGGATCCAGCACGTCAGCGCTAATAGGACTGTTCTTTTGTGAACAGATTTAGTGAAACCAGCAAATACGTGTTATTGCCAGCAGCAAGAATTTTAAAAATCACGAGTCAGGCCCCCCCAGAAGAGATTTAAAAAAAAAAAACATGATGGTCTTTTTCTTTGCTTGCCCATCTTTGAGTCTTTGGAATGCTCTTGAGTTATGTTTTCAAGCTTTTATCCTCAACCATGAAAGTTAGAATTTTTATTTTAAATGAAATCCAAGATTCTCATCTAGTCATGTGCCACCCAGCTCTGTGGCTTTAAAGGAGCACACCAAAAATTGTGTGACTTCAATAAAACTGTAAGAATCGACAGCACTGGATCTGACTCAGGCTACACAGAGGGAGCAGGTTTGTTGAGTAAAAACATGCCGTAGTAACAAAGACACTTTTCTGATCACTTTAAGGATTTTTTTTATAGGAATAGTAAAATCTGATGACCTGATTTGCTTATAATTCCATGCTACTATAAGAATATTTTGATTAATTAGAACAGAGTAGATGCAGTGTAGGAAAATGGTAGCTTTATATGTTAATATTTTAAACGTTTGACAGTACTATCAAATAACTGCAGTACAAAATTGCAAGGCACAGGTCTGCTGGAGATAAGGTGATGTAAATTGTTGCGTTGTGAGTACACTGATAACATGCAATGACAGAAAGCCAAAGTGTGCTACTACCATATATCTTGTACTGCCCACCTCAAAACTATTAAGCTATCCTCTCATTATTTTGGTTGCTTATATTCTTGAGGAAAAAATCTGACTTTCTATATTAGCATAAGTTAGTTTACTGAAATCCACATAATTAATGGCTGTGTACCATGCCTTGAAATCATAAAGTAAAAGGAAAGAGTTGAGTCGACAGCTCTCTAATTTTTTGGAAAGTTTTAAGCCTCTCTTAACAAGGCTTGAAAACTGAACTGTGAAGCATGGCATAAAGAGTTGACAATTCTTGGACGTCTGTAAATATCTTCTGTAGAAGCTATTGGTCCAATAGAAGGAATAATATTTGTTACTTTTAGGTCTGCTTAAATGTGTTTTAGATAACTGTGTGGTTTGTGGTATGTAATTACTTTGTACTTACTCTGAAAATAGTCCACTTCATATTTTTTACAATTACAACTGGACAAACAATTGCAAATAATATTTGCTGCCCAATCCTATTGTTGGTTAGCAAATTGTTAAGGAACCAATGCTGATTTTCTTCAACTATATTTATTATATATAATTATTCACAGGGTAATTTGGATGAATAACTTTCAACCTATGGGTTATTTGTGAATTGTTCACCTTGAACATTCATTGTTTGGTTTGTCTCAGGGAATTTTTCTGCTCCTTGACTGAATGACAGAAATATTTTAAACAAGAGACCAGTGAATAATGCACTTCCAGTAGAGAAATTAAAAAACCCCCACAACTATTCAGACTACCATTCAAGGGGCTTCCAGGATTTGTGAACATTTTCATTGATACCCAGCTGTTGTCTGAGCAATCACATATAATAGGATCAATTCCTTAAAACACAACAACTCAATCTCTGATTGGACTGCTGGCAGCGGTGCCAATATTGATTGGTTTCTATACACACCTGCAGTCTAGGAAATCTCATAAGTATTACAGGGGACAAAATGGAAAAGAAAAAAACATTAGCATTTTCAAGCCATTTCAGTAATTACTATTTTTTAGTTCAAGCACAGCTACTGATGAGTCAAAGGATAGCAGTTTGGAAAAAGCAGCAAATATGGACACCAGCTACTCTAGGAATTATTGGGTACATTTGTTATTCTGCAATCCTGTGAAATAAGGTCTAAAATGGAACAGGATATCTTGCACATGCTAGAATTTCTTGACAGGTTTGTCTGGCAATCCTTTGAACAGCACATGTCCTAACACAAAGAACATAAGATCACCAAAATATATAGACAACGTAACATGAGACACAGCAAAGGAGATTGACAAAGGAGAAGAGAAAGTAAACATGAAAGACAAAGTATTGTAGGCCCCAGCACTGTGATATAGGCCTGAACCAGAGCAGGGCCGGACCATGGATACATATTTGAAGCTTAAGAGTTAATCCTCACACAGAGAAAACAAAACTAGGCATTATAGCTAGGGATGTTCTGGATACATTGTTTGTTCATGCCACCCCAGGCTCCACTATGATAACTGACTGTTTGAACATATGAGCGGGAACATCCTGCCTAAACATTTTGTGATTTAACATTTATGACACATTGGGGCCCTGTTTGTAGACATCTACGTATGCATGTTTGGGAACATTCTGAAATCTAATTGTGATAATTTACAAGTGAAGGAAAGTGCCCAATGTGTATCAGGAATGTGGTTGATGTGTAAATCATGAGGCAATGAGAGGACAAATAAGATTCCTTTTATATTTTTTGTAAAATTGATATTGATAGACTTAGTGTACGTATAAACATTTTATTACGTTAGTAAGTAAGTATAAGATAATGTACCAATGTAATGGAATAAGAATGCTTTCGTTTAAAGAACTTTTACAACCCAGATGGCCGAAGATCAAGATAACCCCGGAAAACAGGGGAGTTAACACCCAAAGACAGGAACAAGACAAAGTGTGAAACAGTAATGAAAGAATAAGGGAAAAGTGTCACACTTGCGATATCAAACGTAATTGACGATTACATCAAACAAAGAGACTATCTGACATGACAAAATCCATAGACCCGAATGGGGATGGATAAGTATAAAAATGGGGAGAAGAAACCTGGACTTTGGGCTTGGTCTGCAAACCCCAAGAAGCATCGTGTCATGACTGACAGAGCCTGGCTCCATCCTCGTATCTGAGTCACCTGGCCAGTGATTCAGCTCGAGCAACACAGAGGCTGGTAATTATAGCCCTCCTGCAGAACTGTGTGCGTGCATGTGTAAGTGTGTTTTAGGCAATTATTTAAAAAAAAAAAAAATTTTCTGTATTCATAATAAACGCAGCATACTGCCTTGTCCCTTGAATAAAATCCTGCTGTGTAACAGTATGAGACGAAGAGATATACTTCTCAAAGAAATAAACAGTACTTTCCACTCTACAGTGTGTGATGCAAATTGTTCATCCATGAAGAAGAATAACTAAGAAAATATTGACATACCTACTCTGTGTGGTACTTCAAAAGGTTAGCCATTTATTTTCTCAGCTGGTCAGTTTACATTGCATTCCTTGTCCTTTGATTTTTACTGAACTACAACTTTTCAAAAAGAGAATATGAAATATCGTTGGATAGTGGCAACCTGGCACTAAAATTGGTCCTTTCTTGCTCTATGTGGGTAGTTAAATAGGTCATTGATTCCTTTTTCTATATATGTGAAGACAAGAGCTTAGAGACACTTTGTACTAATCTGGAATTTGAAAATAACTTAATATTTTACCTCTCAGTAAACTTGTTTTTATTTTGAAACCACATAAACAATCTTGTGGAAATGTCTTCATTGGTCTCAGAATAAGCTTTTATTTTTAACAACATAATTTGTCCAAAGTGGAATTTTTGAAGGTAACACTAATTTATAGCACAATATTTTTCCATCCATTAAAAGATTAATCCTTTCAGACAAAGACCTAGCCAAAATGATGCATGAATTGGTGACCTCCAATCCTGAATACTGCAATGAATGAAGCCATATGACCTGAAAAAGCTCAGAATAATACAAAGCAGAGCAACCCATCTACTAAGAACATGTATCATCATTGAACATGTGTCATCATTGATGACACGTAATCCCTGTGCTCTGAAGATTCTAATTCAAGGTTTTTATCCTGATATTCAAAGGCCTCTCTGGAACTGGCACTGCTGACTACCTGAGAGGCCACCTCTCGCTGTAAAACCATGACCGCCTTCAACACCTGTGTTCCACTGGAACAGTTAGGCTGTTGATCAGTAGGAGGCAGCCCAGGAATGCAAGAGACAGAACTTTTGCTGGAGCTGGACCTAAATTACAGGACTCATTCATTCAAGAATGAAGAGATCCCATGCCTCACTAAGTACAGATCTAAATGCAAGAGACATATCTTTAAATTGGGTTTCACTCAATAAATTCGTACACATCACCTTAATTATCAACCATTTTTTTCAGCTAGGAAGGAAGTGACTTATTAAACTAGTCAAATCAGTGGCAAAGATTTAAGGTGTGTCTATTATACATTAAAGGCCATTCTCTGTCTTAATTTAAACCCTATATGAATCCTTTCATGCCACCAGGACTATATAGGGTATAAATTAGATGGCCTGGGGTGCAATCCTACAAATATTTACTACCAAGCTTAGTGCTGGCTCTTGTAACCAAAGTCATGGAAGCTATTGGGAATAATCACAACACTCAGAGTATATTTACTAACAAGTGTTTGTAAAATCAGGCTTTTGCCTCTTACACATGCAGGTGTAAATCAGGAGTGACTCCACTGAAGTCTATGAAGTCACACTGGTGTACAATAAAAATAGAGCTCTAAGAGTCCCAGGATTTCAATGGGGAAAAAACAGGGTCTCTAAATAGTCATCCCTACATGTTATATCAGGTTTACATCAAATATGCTTCCTTCAATTGATCTAAGAGTTTCTCTCATGGCACTTCATCCTATCATTTGATCACCCACAGTTTCTCTGAGCTTTACGTTCTGAATATGCATCCTCATATCTGTGTCAGAATTAGCAGCATACAGTTAGATTTCATATTCACTTTTTCAAATGTATTTCAAAGACAGGTTGCCTCACTCACCCCTGTCCATGACACTACTATACATAGAGAACCACCAAATGACTGTCTTTTACTTTTGATGTTTCAAGTAATCCTAGATAAGAAACAGTTGCTAAAGCATCTTAGGTTTTATTTTCTAGGACGTGTCCTCACGTTATTGAGTTAAGATTTATCAAATAAAAGGACATCACAACAAACAGAGTTTGATGCCATTAGACAAACTGTTCAAAAAAGAAACCTAAGCTTCTTTGAACTTCAAATCATCATAATTGTGTCCAGGCCCAAAAGACATTTCTGGAATTCTGTTCAGAAGCTTAGATCTATCAATGTTTTTTCATTTGTGACTTTTTTTGTATCTACTTTCTACTTTTTTGGTCATTGAATTCATTTGCATAATTGCAATTATTATGGAACAGGGCAATGTGGTGATTTGACTGCTACAAAATGTCATTGAATTGAAATACGGATGAATTTGAAAGGTCAGATAATACTCTGCAAAAGCTGAACATATCTTAGTATTTCTGAATGTGTTTGCTTTCTACTGTAATGAATTAAAATCATATTATTTTTATAGCAAGGAGACCTCTTGATAACCAGGCTTTGAGGATTTTTGGAGCATATTGGATCTAAATTTATTTACTTCAGATCAAATAAAAATTAAATATTCAACTTCATTTTTCATGAAATTGGCACTGGTGTTAATAGAAAATAATGCAATAAGTGTACGAATGAATTAATTACTTGGAAAAACTAGATAAGGTTAATTATCTGCTTTACTCTTAAAAAGTCTAGTGGGACTACCCTGTTTTGTAGTCTAAAGCGGAAATTATTTCCTTTTTTTAATTGCACATTCATTGTGTGCACACTTAGATAGAAAAGAAAGCAAAGATATTTGTAGCATATAATAAAGTGAAGTTTGCTATTTGTGTATAAAATATGACCACAGTCTTCACAGACTAATACGTTATTACTTAGATGAAGAGTCAGTGACATCTCAGATTTTGTTTCTTTGCCTATGGGTCATTTTTTGGATTTTTGTCTGCATTTTAACAAATGTGGATCCTGCTTGAGCAATAAATAGCAACAAGTTTATCCACAGACCACAGCTATATTATATATATTATATATTATATTGCAGGATCTTGTAATTCTTTTGGGGTTGAATGTGTTAGCATATATGTATTTTCACCAACCTGTTTCAATTTACAGTAGTTTTTATCATGAGATGTGTCTTTGTGTAGTTTCCTGGATTTCATAAACATTTAATAGATCATTTTCAGAGTAAAGATGCTGGAATAATGCACAACACAACATAATTCATACACAACTGTTTAAAATAATTAATCTTAAAAAACTAGATTATTTTTCTTGGTGTTGCTGTTTCATGAAGTACCTGTATTTAATCTGTTTAATTTTGTCATTAAAATATTTTAAATACACTTGTAGAATATGATAGTAATACATATCGGCAATGCATTTTTATTACTGTTTTAGAGTCAAATTGTGAATTGCAGGTTATTAATTGCAGATGGCTATAAGGTAGGACTTAAAAAGTCTCTTTCTGTCTATTGTCCCCTGCAAAATATTTAGTCTTAACATTTGTGAACTGAAGTCTAATATTGACATTTAAACCTGAATTCACATGGCACTTTTAGAGGTGTATTTTCAGGTAATATACAGATATCACTGTGAACTCAGAAGAGGGCCTGATCCAAAGCTAACTAGTTAATTGGACGCTATACATTGACTTCAGAGTACTTTAGATCAAGCCCAAATGAGAAAGCCTATCTTTTTTTTTTTTTTTTAAATAAAGAACATCTCCGGGTGAAATTAAAGCTCCCAGCAATTCAAGTAAGAGATGTGCCAAATGACAGCAGACAGTGGGGGGTCAGTTTAGTTTGTGGCTGGGCCACCAGAAGATTAGTGGAGAGTGCTAATATAATGCATCCTTGCCTATTGTGACTCTACACCTCTCCTGGCTGTACCAACACAACTTGGGTGGTGTTACCCCCTACAGAGGAAGAGAAGCTCTGGAATTTTTCAGTGTTGCAACCTTCTTCCACAGACTCTCTGCCACCAACTTCTCTATACCATGCAGAAGCTGGTGAGCCTAACCTTCAAAAGGAGTTAAAAATTTGATTTGAAGATGTTTGAAAACTTATCCAAACCTTCTGAAGCCTCCCACTCCTCTTCTTTGCCTTCCATCCTTCCCGTTCCATTCTTCTAAGCCAACACATCTCAATTCCAAAATCCAGAGTTCATTTAAGAAGCCATTTAAGGTTTCTAAGTGATGAGTGTACATGCCTAATCAGATCAGTTGCAAAACACAAGCACTTAAATCAAGGAAATGAATAGTTAAGGTAATCAGAAACCTTACACTGTCCTGGAAACAAACATTCTTAAATTATGAGGAAATGCATATGTATTTGTAAAAGAGTAACGGCGTGTGAGAACAGGTATTGCTACCGTGTCTGTTACAGGGGCAAGGCCATTTAAGACTGTAGAAGATTCCCCCGGTAGGGGGTGACACTGCTGGCTCTCCCGTGGGGTCAATCTCCGAGGGAGGCCCCACCTCCCGGCGCCTACGCCCTTCAGGAGTCCAGAGTAAAGGGGTCAACTCTGGCTCTTAGTAGGGCGAGCCTTGGGTTCAGGCTGCTCCTACAGGGGAATAGTCTCTTGCGCTCACGTGCAGGCCAACAGTCTAGGACCTGGCCCTCAGCAAGGGATGGGCCAGCCATGGGAAAAGCAGTCTCTAGCCCCAGAGAGCAGGGAAACAGTCTAGGCTAGCCCTTTTGCAGGGCTGGCTGGCAAACACAGTTTCAAGCTCCTGGCAGGGCGAGTCAGCAGTCCATTGCCTAGCCCTCCTGGAAGGCAGGCAGGCAAACACAGTTTCAAGCCCTAGGCAGGGCAAGTAAGCAGTCTATCGCCTGAGAGGATGAGGAAATGGTCCAAGGCCCTGGCCCTCAGGCTGGGCAGGGCAGAGGGGCAGCAGTCTCTAGACCTTAGCAGGGCTGGTAAGTAGTCTGTGTCTGGCCCCTCAGCAGAGCGTGGCTGGCAGTAAGGGACTGGCTCTGGCCCTCAATGGGCATTCACCCCAGGTCAGGGTGGGAAACAGAGAGGGGGATGCAGGCCCACCCATCTCCATTGCGTCCCAGCCCAGGGCCCTGTCAGTAACACGGTGTCCCGTCACTGGGTCAGCGGGGCTGTGGCTGAAACACGCTGACTCACAGCAAGCGCAAGCTCACCTGGACCGTAGTCGGCTTCCCTGGGCTTCTTCCTCCCACCCTCTCCCTAAAGTACCTTGGGCCAGTCATCTCCCTCTGGGTCGCTGAGGTAGGTGGCAAGCAGGAATCACACGAGTCCCTCACTGTTGACCAGCGGCAGGTCCGGAAACTGTTCGGGGTCCTCTGCGGAGGGCAGTTCCTCTAGGTCCCAGGGTCTGCATGTCCCTTCTGGATCACCAGGTGTTGGTAGCTCAGGCAGTTCCTCCAGGTCCTCAGGGCCCCAGGCAGTAGGCAGCTCCGGCAGCTCCTCTGCCAGGTCGTAAGTCCGGGTGTCTTCTTCAGCTCATCTGGCTCAGGCAGCTCCTCCAGTTCCTCAGGGCCCCACGCAGTGGATAGATCCGGCAGCTTCTCCTCTAGGTCATAGCGGTCAAGTGCAGCCATACACTTGAGCACCAAGGGAGAAGCATTCTTCTCCCTCAGCCACTGGGCTCTAACTGAGCAGGCAGGCCTGGGTTTTATAGGCCTACCCCCGCCTACCTGCTTCCAGTCAGCTGTTGCCTTCCTGAGTTCGTGTCCACAGTGGGGGTTTGGCTCTTCCTCGGTGTCAATCTCTGAGGGAGGCCACACCTCCCAGCTACAAAGACCAAGGATTGCTAGGAGTTGTAGTTTCCAGATGGGTCAAATGGAGAGGGGTTAGTTGACTAAGAAGCAAAACTGTATAAGAAATGCTCATTGCTCAGTTTGAGGAAGATGATAGGATCTTGAGGGAAGTCGCTCCAGGGGGGATAAGGGAAGTATATGTCCTCTGCCCTTGCAGCTGAATAACTCTGAGATAGCCTCTGGGGCTTATTGCCCAGTATTTTTCAATTGAATTTGCTTTGTAACAAGTTTGAGAATGATAAAACAAGCCCTGAGGGAAAAGGCCTTAAAAATAATGCCTGGAGTTTTATTTCCCTTCCCTGGCTGATGAAACTTCCTACCTGCTTACAATATTATATATTGTGCTCAGATATTGCAGTGATAAGTGCCACATAAGTACTTAGATAAACTTAACATCCTAAACTAGTGGTGCCCAAACTTTTCCTGTCATGCCCCCCTTTACCAGTATTCTGTCCGCATTCCCACTCCATTACAGCACAGTTGACTAGCAGAAGAGCTTGGGCTGAAGGTGGAGCTGGGGGAAGAACTGGGTATGCGGAAGGAGCTGGGGCTAAAGGTGGAGTGGGCCTTGGAGCAGAGAGGGAATGAGAGCAGAGCTGGGCTGGGGGCAGAGCAGCGGACAGAGTGGAGCTGTGGCTGGGGCTGCATCTGGGTTGGGAGCAGAGCGGAGCTGTGTGCTGCTGACTTCACAATGCATCATCTTTATTGGTGAAAGAATAGTATAATTTTGGAGATAAATACAACACAATTTATTTGAAAAAGTAACATATATACATATATTATATTTGAAAGAATGGCATAAACATTTTTGAGAGTCGTGTTGAAATAACTACATTCTTTTTGGGGATAAAGTTAAGGGGCAGAGATCAGTGTTCCCAAGTAATTTCTAAGACATTTTCAGGGATTATTAAACATGTTTTCTAGGTATTTCTTACATTTTGTTTTACATATCAGCTGTGCCCAGTATTTTGGTAGCTGTTTCTCCACTTGTGTTTCCTTCATACAGGTGCAGAGCAAATGAACATTTCAGGGTTTGTGTTTATCAAGTGCTTGCTGTCTTTTTTTTTGTTTTTGTTTTGTTTATTATTTTTGTTCTATTCTTCTCATTCCATTGTTTCTTGTGACTCAATTTAAAAAGCACAGAGTCAAATCTTCAGCTGGTGTAAACCAACAGAACTCCTTTGACTTCAGTAGAGCTACACCAATATTCACCAGCTAAAGATCCGGCCCATGGTTTTATATTTTTGTTTCCATCTCCATTGTGCAACATACGCTGCAAAGATATCTGAAAACCTCAGCATTAAATGAAAGCAGAACAGTGAGAAGCTTCAGTTTATTCTGCTGAACATAAAATGGGGGTTTAAATTATTCAGGAAGAGTTTTGCATATTTCTACTAGAGATGGGTCAAATAGGATTTGGCCTTCTATTGTTTGGTGAAGCATTTGCAAACATGCCCCAAGTTTGTCAATATGTTTGAAAATAATTAGTGAAAGTTAAAAGCAAATAACTGTTAGCTTCTAAAGTAATAGTGACATCTTCCATGGTGGTATTCGAGATTTGACATTAGTTACTCATGTCATCTGGTTTGATTCTGTTTCACAACTTGATGCAATTCATAAAGAGCACCAGGGGGTTGAATTTTCATTTTCAACATCAAATATGCTCTTCTGACATAGAATGTGTGTATTCAACACAGAATAAACTAATTTGACATTGAATAGCTCTTTGGGAAAGGACAGTTATTTAATGTATTATGTTTGTATAGTGTTTAAAACAGTAGAACCCAAGCTTGACTGAATTGCCTAGCTGAGATGCTACCATAATAGAAATAATGATCATGACGGCCACCTCCAATCAAATCATCCAGACCACCACAAAACTTTGTGTATTTGCAAATACTGATATGCTCAAATGTGATAGAATCAAAGTAGGGCTCTGCTGTTCACCAATCAGTGGACTATATAATACCAGTATTCTATCAGCTCTGGCTAACACAGAATTTGCTCATGATTACATAACTCAAAGTAAGTTTGTTCTGATGATCTGTTACAACTCCTCCTTTTGGGTATTGAGATGGGTTATAAAGTTCTTCATGTGACTACATGGAAGCTGGAAATGAGCCAGGTAGTGACTACAAAGAGAGATATCCATGTATTAAGTGAGATCATTATATTTAAAAAATAAATGAGTAGCTGGAAATGGATTGTGGTCCATGATGCTTCGTTAAACTCCCATTTCTAGCTGTTTTAAATGTGGCAAAAAAAAAAATTTTATTTTGAATTAAGAATCTTTTTCACAGTTTCATGTGTAGTGAACTTGCGTTTAGCTAGACAAGTTCTCTCAAGAGTGAATAGCCCTTCAAATGCCTCAAAGTTTCTTGACAGCTCTGAGTCCTGCAATTTTTCTCATGATTCTTTGAGTGACTTTTCATTTTCCTGACTGTTGGCAGCTACATGCTCATGCACTCATCAGCAAGTCTTTGGCATCCCATTTCTCCATTCCCCTCTCAATAACTATTCCAAAACTTGGCAGTTACTGCTGATTTAATCTTGGCTCACTTTATGATATCAGTTCTCATTGCTTTCTCCAGAACCAGTTGCCTAATGTTTAGTACCCTACCTCATATCATATCACTACCTACTCTTGACTAATTTTAAGAAGAAATTTGGTTTGCTGAGACAAAATGATTTCACACTGTCAGCACTTTCTGTGCTCGCCAGTATGATGGTACACATGAGCCTTAAAGAGATATTGAAGAATTTGTTTACTCGTAAGTCCAAACATGATCATGCAGAGTTTATTTGTCATTTGACTTCCTGAGCAGGTAACAGGAAACAGAAATCTAATTATAAACTACTTTATTAGCTAGTTAGTTAGAAAAGTAGATAGGTGTATTATATTTGTCTAAATACATACAGGTAAGTTAGGTCTAAATTAGATAAGTTGTCCATTGCTTCCTTAAAACATTCTAGGATTAGAAGAACATAATGGGATATACTAAACTAGTAAAAGGCTTTTCAAAATCTGGATTGTGATTAAAATACAGCATTAATCTTTACAAGCATATGCTGAAACTCAAAAAACTGCTTTATCAAATACCACAATACATGGGGAAGCACAGTGCTGTATAGCTTGTTCCTTAATAATAGCACATTTCTCATCATACTAAAGGGAACTTTTTGAATGTTCAGACTCCCTACTACTAAACCTGATTTCCAAAGCAATCTGAAACATAGTTATATATGATCATATAAGCTTCAATGATATCCAAACTATATGGTAAGGATACTTTGGCATGATTATTTAGGTTGTCACATATGGTCCCAAATACCTTCCAATATGTTGATTAGCACAACAGCACGCTGGTGTGGTGTGAAGCATCAATTATCATATTGCTATATGGCTCTGGGAATAATTTACTTCTCCACTGCAACATGTAACTGAAGGACAAAGTGATCTTTTCTGATATTCAATATGCATTCTCTCTCTCTCTCTCTCTCTCTCTCTGGTTTTGCACAGCCCTATGTGAACATTTACAAGTGCAAAAAAGATCAGTTCTGTAGCTGGAAAGGAAGGCCTTTCAATGGATGCTCTGGAACTATTCAAGGTGGAGCCATGTTTATCCAGTGTGGTTTTAAATTATACTAAAAATAAGGCTCATTTGATTAGTTAAACATGTTTTTGAAATGCATTTAAAAATATTCAAGATTTTATAAATCTTTGGCAATGATGTAAAGGTCAAGATCGCCAAGAAAATGTTCATTTAAATTACTCTGCCTCTAACTATCCATACCAAGGTCATTTGCCTCCCAAATTAATATTTTAAATTTATTTTTAGGAATTTAGGGGAAGATTTTATATATATATAGTATTCATTGACAATCCCTAATAATCCTTAGTCAACTGAAAGGGGAAAACAAGTTTTAAATCCAATAGCATTTTCTTCTGAATCTCTCAAGGGAAAAGGTACAAGTTTTGCCTGAATTTATATGGAACTCTGAAAATATTCCATTTGTCTGACAAAACCATCAGGAGTTAAGAATGCAAATTAAAGGGTTAACAATTCATACTGGCATATCTGATTGCTTACCTCAAAATAGATCTTTAGTGCATATTTGGCAGTTGCTCTGCGAACTAAACTACTGATCTAAGTGAAAATTCTGTGTGAAGGAGGATTATAGACTAACCAATAGTCACGGATGAATGAGAAAGAAGGTCTTTTTATTCACATGACTGAGACCAAACATAGAAAATTTCAGGCCACAAGAATTGGTTTGAGAAAGTTTCTCAGTTATTCTTCAGCAACTGAAAGGTGGGTTGTCACCATAGTATGTCAGGATGCCTCCGCACAGAAGTACTGATGTGATGAATACAGAGATGGAACAATTTATTTAAAACCAGAATATTTAATACCCCAAACAACGGGCACAATAATTTATATATAATCCAGTTCCCCAAAGTGTTGGGTAATATTGATTAATTAAATCTTCTCTAATTTATAGTTAACAGTCTTTCAACCAGGAGACTCTCTCCAGAGCCTGCCCTGTATTCCCACAAAGATTTTCCCCTATCATTATCCTTTAGGATACTGTAGACAGGATTTGAAGGGGTGATATTAGTTAGCACATATTAACAGCTTAGTGTAGACAAGGCAGTGTGCCTTTAATGTGTGCTAAACTGGTCGCCTTAAAGTCTGGAGGGAAACCCCTTCAAGGCCTCTACATGAGGTCATAGATAATAATTCATCCCCTGATGATGTCCTTCAGAAACTAACTGAAGTATGTTTGCACTTTTAGCACCTGGTTTAGCCTAGCCTGGACGCGAACAGCCACATTTCACAGCCGTGCCAGAGTTTCTTTATCCTCATTGGTGCTGCACTCCGTGGAGGCGATGCATGGAGGTGGGGACAGGCTGGGTCATGTACGCCCTCCCCCTGATTTCCTGCTTGGCTTGTACTGAACATGTTCACAATAACACTCCTGAACCTAGCTGCCTTCACTCTGCATCCCCCACTATCGCAAGAACACGGAAAACCAAAATGTTTGCTAGCCTGTGATTTAGAAAATGCAGCTTCAGCATATCCCTTTATTTAAATAGAGAAGTTGCTAGCCAATTAAATGATATATGCATGAAATCTACTGTCCTTAGGAACAAAACAAAAACAAAACACTTGCTTACAGTTAGGGTGGTATGAGATTACTTAAAATACCATGCTCCATCTTTCAGGTTAAACTAAGGTTTATATCGTGACCTAGAACTATGCACCAATCTCCCACTGGCACTAGCGGGAGTTCCAAATGTGGCAGTACAGTATATACATTTTAAAATGAAAACTCTTTATTCCGGAGGAAAGCATCAGGAATGAAATTCACTGTGTAGGGGGTGAATACAAAGTCTAAGCATCACTGAAATCCCATTTAAGCCTTATTTCTTAAGGACTAAGTGGGATTTCAGTGATACATAGATCTTTTGCTGGCCTTCTGCACAAGGATGAATTTCATTTCAACCGCATAGTACAAATAGTATATCAAATGACAATGTTTAGGAATGTTGGCCCAGATTCAGCAGGGTACCAAAACAGGTGCTTAACTTGAATGTGCTTAGGTAGCTTGAGAAACTGAGGCTATTGTTATTGGCACTCTTGTTTCCCAATGACTTTTTTGTCTATCGGTATTAGGGCTGGTCAAATCTATGGTGAATAAGAGGGGTGAATTTTAGCTCATTTTTCTGTTTGCAAATTGTTTCCGATGTTCTTCTAATGCATTTGCTTTGCATAAGTATTCATCAAATAGGCTGAAAATTGTGTATTCAATTTATGTGTTTGTGTACTGCTGACTCTGACCGTTTAGGATTAAGTATTTGTTACTCATTTGTGATTAGTCAAAAAAATCATGTTTCTGCTCCCTGATGGGATAATTTGTGAGTAATTAATATTATGATCTTGACAAATAATAGTCAGCTGAACTGTGTGCTTTTATTTGTGAAAATATTTGCAACTTGTGTTGGGATTTTTCAAATTGTGTGAGCCTTTTTGTGGGAATCCTGATGGGCACCAGGCAGAGTTTTCAGTCCTCTATACAGTCTTTTCCATTTTCAGGGTTATTCAGACCCTGAATTTGGGGATGTTACCATCCAGCTTCGCTTATTTGACCTTTTCGAGGTACCAAAGGAACATGCTACATGTTTACAAATAGATCTACTCTTCTCAGAGAAGATTAATTTCAAAGATTTTGACATATTAAAAATTCTCCTGCCCTTTTCATGCATTCACATGTTGAGCTTCACTTCCAGTGACACAAACTGTCACTGTGTTGTCATGCTGACTTCCTTTCTGATTGTTGTTTTTTCTGATAATTATGGCATTCTGTCTCCCTCCCCCCCTTAATTTAGTGTTCTTTATAACTAGATGTAATGAAAATTATCTTATTACACTGTTTTAAGGCAAAGGTACACTGAATTAATGTGCCAGCCGTCCATCTTTAGAATTCTGTTGTCAATCTTAAATTGAACAAAAAATTACACTTTGACAATGTATCTTCAAGACAGAAAATATGTCTTACGCTATGTTGGTAAAGTAGTATGAACTTGTACAATGTTATCTAAGGCCCTGGTCCTTCAGTGACATATACATTCTTAACAGCAAGCAGGTGACTTTTCCCATTAGGTTAAACACAGAGCAAAAGATGGTCCCTGACCCAAATTGCTTATAAACTCTCTTAAAGATAATGGGAACTTTGCCTGAGATAGAGGTAAAAATGTAGGCATAAAGAAGTATATTTATTCTTGGTATAACTATGTTGACATCATTTAGCCCATTTTTTTCAATACCCAAGAAAATAATTAGCTGTTCTCAAGGCATGTCAGACTGATGGTATTATTGGTATCAATAAAATTTCATGTAGCTTTTATAGCATATTGTTCTCCTCTGGTAAGATGTGCACACATGCTAAAATATACAGCCTCCATAAAAACACTGAATGTTAGAAATTATGATTACCGAAATATCAGGCGTCAAATGGGAAATGAAACCTGATTCACCATCACTTTTAGATAAGGTAACAGAGACTTTCAATCATCAGTTCTGTATTTAGCACGGAAAGCAATATTTCAGTCAGATTTGCAGTTAAAAAAATATCAAGAAGCTTGACATTTACCAGGGTGACTACAAGGATTAGAACATTAAGATGAGAAATATAAACAAAATCTTACATTATAAACGTAGCCAGGTGCTGTGTATAGATAGCTAAAGGGCTTTGGTCAGGCCCTTACAGTCAATGGGAATCTTTTTGTTGATGGCAGTGGGCTTCAGATCAGCCTTTAAGTATACTGATGCTTCCTATACAGTTGTATTTGAAATATCAGCTGCCTCCATTGCTGCAGAAAAAATATCTAAGAAAATAACAATCCCTCTAGTTTGTGCCCAGGCTCAAATGATTTTTAAGTACAGGGAATATCACTGGAACCATTAAGATAATTAAAATCAAAATGAACTTTTTACTGTACTCACTATACAACTGGGGAATAGAGGGCAGAATGATAAAACAAAGTATATCTGTGTGTGTCTAATAAATAAAAATGGATGGCTTGCATACTAAAAGATTTAATATAAACCTGCTTCTCCCAGAGGCACTTTACCCACAATTACAACATCAAATACCATAGATGTAGTCTCCACAGTGCCTGACCACCATCAGTGCCCCCATCCTGGCCTATTTCACCTTCACAGTTCTCAGCATCTCCCCTCTTCACCCAAATCAATGCTGGAACTTGGTGGGAATTCAATTTTAAATTTTGCTCTATATATACATGGAAACCATTCTGTATGAGTATGGCCCAGGGTGTCAGCCATAATTAATAGGACAGAAAGGAACATACATATGGGGGGGGCAAGAGGAAAGGTACATGACATCCGTAAGATTCATACAACTTTGCATAGTCTTTTTCTGCCCTGCCTAACACAGGAAGCCAGGACATAGGTTTTCTTTAGCATGGTCCAAAACAACAATAAACATATGTCAAACAAAGGGTAGCAAAATGGCAAAAAAAATTTAACTTACAAAGTCTCTTTCAAGATGAATTGCAAGATTATTAATTTTCTTTTCCCTCTTGGCATTCTGGTCTGGATATTCAGAGGGACAGCACTTCTCTTCCTTCCCAGCCTTTTCTCTGCCTTCTATTTATATCCTTGTTCTAATGAGCCTCTAGCTAACCTCTTGTCAGTTTTAGTGTGGTGCTTATATTTGTGACAGATTAGGAGATATGTCTTTGTCAATTTATATACTTCATTTTGTTTTGTGAATGCCATTTGGATTGTAAACTTCCTTGTAATCTTCACTTTGCATTATAATCTTCATCTTAGATTGAGACATGTAGGTGGTGTTGAAAACCAGTCAACCCCTGAGGACACTATTCTTTTTCAAGTGATTGCCAACACAGATTTCACTTTTTGTATTCATGCACCCCATACACACAATATCAAATTCTTTTGAATAGCAGTGACTGTTGGGGCCAAACCTGGGCTCTAGGATCCCTTGCTACCACCGTAACTGAAGGTAAAAGGAGAGAGGCTGTCTCAGTCAGCTCCCAGTTCCTTCTCACGGCCCTGGTCAGTGAGATGGAAACCTGTGGTGTCCACATCTCTTCACCTATTGAGAGATTAGTTAGACCTCTATTTATTCTAGTAGTTATTTAGATAAAGCATAGTCTATGCATTGATAGTTTTAAAAAAAATTCTTACTGAGATTCAGAATATTGATAGGGTCTCCGTCCTCCTGCAGTCCTCCTGCACAAGGACTAGACTTACCTGTAAACAGGCCTAAAATGGCTGAAGGCAAGTTTCTAGAATTCAAGGTTTGCCTGTCCTATGATACAGCAACGCCAGCAACAACAGCCACTCAAGGTGCTTCTTGTGCTTAGGAGAGACAGTGCCTGAGCACTGTTTGATGTACAGGATGTTTTCAAGACACATTCTGAAAGCTAAAAAAGGAAGACTGATGCTGCAATCTTCTGGAATCTTATAGGCAAACATCTTCAGATCTGACCAGTAACCAGATACACTACCTTCTCCTGGCCAGTCTCACTCCCCTAGTGCCCTGGTGAGCTGCAATGTCACCCTGAGCTCATAGGGTACTTGGACATTTCTATCCTCTGATATTGATCCAGGAGAAGGCCTGTAAGAAGCATTGCTCCAGAGTCCAGAAAAGGAATAAATCTCCCTCCACAGTCAGGAGACGGAAATCACCTTATAATGCTCCAAAACCAAAATCCTCAAAGCTGAGAATCACCTGAGCAGTGAGGTGAAATCAGCATGAACAGTTGCTTCACACTGAACTCTGTGCTTCCTCTGGTACTCCTCAGGTGACAGAACCTTCTTTTGCACCAACACTTGATGACTCTGCACTGATATCAGAGGCAGCAAGGAAACCTGCACCAGGCTCATGGACACTGACCACTGCAAGACTGGGGGCATATTTGGCACCAATGGACTCATTGGTACAGAGGTGATTTTTGACAACATCTGGCTTAACCTGTAGGGCCAGCTCTGGAATCTCTGGTCTTGGACATGCAGCAGCCCATCCTTGCTCAAATCTGACTTATCCCTACTATGAAAAACACAGCCGGACATGGACAGACAGTCAAGGCAGAAATCCCTATGACATGCTTAAAAGTCTTTCAGATCCAGAAGGTGGTCCTTCCTATATGTCTTCCTGGCCCTATTGGTCTCCTGAGGGTACATTAGAAAACCAACTTTCTCAGTGTCTCCAGATCAAGATCACCTCAGCCAAAGTAACTAATCCACTATCTCCAGCACTATCTCATCAACAACTGTTTGAGGAGCAATGAGAGCTCAGTGGAGATTACCTGTTCTCTAACCACCAACAACTATTAGTTGTTTCTTCCTCATCCCTTTACGAGGCAAATAATCCTCGTTTTACAGCCTTGTCAGACACACTAAAAGTATTTCAGGATCTGATAAGGTCAGTGAATACCCTGAACATCCCTCTGGACATAATTTAAGAAAAGCTGAATCAACTACTAGACATTCTCCAACCCTCATCATTGGGTGGAATGGCCTTACTGACAATGAGGGACTTTTGGAACTTGCAAAGATTATTTAGCACAGTCCTGCATCCATCCCTGTAACTTCCAGGCACACAGAGAGGAAATACCAGCTGCCAGCTAAGGGATACAAATATTTCTTCCAGCATCTCACCCTGGGGTCCCTGGTAGTTCAGGCTGTCCAGAAGAGATTGAAGCTCCAGAACAGATCCACTGCCAGATAAAAAGATCCAAAGAAAGTCAATATTTATGGATGAAACAATGTCATAGGGCAGCCCAACCTAGATTGCCATCCAGCAGCATGATGTGGCAGAAAAGGCATTCGTGCCTCATTTTGTCCTCTTTAGAGTCCTGTGTAACTCCCTATAAGTGTTCTTACCTCAATAAGAATCTGCAAATAATTCTGTAACCAAAAGTCCCCAAACAATCCATTTATCACCCCAAGTGCATGTAGTCCTTCAAATCCCATGAGATCTAGTCTTTTGATACCCCACATACCAAGCTCTGGTGTTTTCCCCCTATACGTGGACTCTTTGTTGGTCCTCTTCTATTCTTCTGCCAGGACAATTACCCAAGCCCTTCCAGCTGCTGTAGGAATTATTTGGGGGAAAGTTATATGTCTTATGTTATACAAAGGTCAGACTAGATGATCATAACGGTCCCTTCTGGCCTTGTAATCTATGAATATTAATTGAAGGACTGCCCTACCAATGCTTGCACCTGATCTAAGGGCTTCTACCAAGGCATAGCAAGTGGTGAAAATGTGGACTGAACTCCAAGTTCAAATCCCAGTCAAAGGGACATTGTTCAAAGACATGGTGGAAGCTACCTGGGCTTGAAATGAATGACACCTGAGGTGTCTAGGGGGATCTTTCATTGCTAATTTCCACCAGTTACATATACCATCGGAAACTTATTTGGATAGCCTCTGCAAGGATATCCTTTTTCCTCTCATCTGTTCTGCACATGCAACAAGAAATCTTGGTTAGTTTCTGATATAGTCCTATCCAGGTAAAAGGACAATGTTCTTACACACATCTACTGTGTTGAGTGTTGCTTCAGCCAGTGAAAAATGAGGTTCAAGAAAAAAGATCGGTAAATGAATAAACTGATGTAAAAGTCTGAGACAACCTTTGGCAGGAACTTCAGATGAGGCCTTGGGATGAGCTTGTCCTTATGAAAGATAGTATAAGGAGGGCCTGTCATAGATGGCCTGAATCTCCCCTGGTTCCTTGGCTGATGTTATAGCCACCAGAAAGGTTGTCTTCATGAAGAAATGATGGAATGAGCAGGTAGGCCTGGGTCTAAAGGGGGACATTCAAAGGTAATTGGCATTCTAAAGGAATCAGAGGTTCAGCCTGCTTCTCAAAAGCTTCACAAGGGGAATTGAGGCAATTCAGATTCACCTAGAAGTAGTTAACTCACTGAATAATTGAATAACTCACTGAATAACTGAAGCAGTCACTTAAGCAGGGAAGCACCTGGGCATGATAAGAGGCTAAGAACCCCAGTTAGCTGGAGACTCTTGAAAGAGAAAGGAATCCCCAGAGCAGTGGAGTTCCTACAGAGCCTGAACCAGGCAAAAGCTATAGTCCTAGGACAGAGAGCCTGGAATAGGTGGAAGCCATGCTTCTGTGGCAGAGAGAAGGATCTAAGTAGACTGTGTTCCTGAAGCAGGGAGCCTGAACTAAACAGGATTCTGGGTTAAGCAGAAGGCAAGAGCATTCTTGGTTACTAGGGCAGATGTATTGTCCATATAGATTACACTAGCTGTCCTCTGAGCACACTAGTTCAGAGGACTGATACATGGTGTTCTTTACTGACAAAGGAATTGAGAGGTGGTTGAGGCCTCATGGCTCCTTGGTTATGATGATTGCAAGGTCCTTTAAGGTGCAGGTGTGGCCTCAACAGAAACTGCTTTCAAAAGAATCCGCTCTTTCCTGCATGGGGTTCATTCACACCAGGAGTAGCACTGGTGTGGATAACACAGCTTGAAGAACCACAGTTATTCAAAGACAGTGTTTTTCAATCTTTTTTCATTTGTGGACCCCTAAAAATTTTCAAATGGACATGCATACCTCTTTGGATATCTTAGACATAGTCTGCGGACCTCTAGATATCCACAGATTACAGGCTGAAAACCACTGTTCTGAGATAAGTAACTCTTCTTTCTGGATACTGTGCTCACCCCTGAGGGTGGGACACTACCTAGAGAACTAACCATGAAACAGCCAACAACTGTGAGACTCTCTTCCCTCCTGGGACTCTGAGATACCTTGTGGTAAGGCTTTGAATGGGCTCTCTTCAAATAAACCTGTCTCGGAAAAAAGATGGTAGGGATGTCATCCCCTGTTTTAAGCACAAGGCTGAGAGAACTCCAGTTTCTCTACTTGATCTCCTAATCCAGACATGACAGACTTTTTTTTTTTTAAGGGTGCTTCTCAAAGTACAGGGAGCCTTTTTATTGACAGAAAGAGAAGACACAGCTGGAGACAATGGAGACAGGAGATACTTTGCCTGTCCTAACATGCTGGCCAAACCCAGGGGCTTACAAAAAGGGGGTGAGATCAGTCTTGGGTGGGGGGATGCATTCAGGAGTTTCTTTTTCATAGATCTGTAGCTCTGTCATCCTTTTAAAATGTTATGTGTGTGGGAGAGAGAAAACCCTTTGCTGAGCCTGTTTCTTTGCTTTACTACCCCATTGTCCTTGAAGTTGTAACTAGGACATCAGAGTTCCCACAGTCAGGTGGGTCTCTAGAGGGAGAGGGAGTAATGTGTCTGAGCCATTGGGGACTTAGAAAGGCAGTGTTATTGGTTTTGGGGTCTAAGTGGCTGGCCTGGGGGGCGGTCTCATTGCACAAGAAGGGTGTCAAACATGGGGTCTGCACCTGGGAGTATTCCTGAGAGACCTAGAACTCAGAACAGTGATCAGTTGATGCCCAGACACAGGGAGCTTAGCCACACATGGGGTCCAGCAGTTGGACCCAGTCACAATGGACTAGGGTCAGTTCAGAGAGCTGGACTATACCAAACTGTGACAATATTATAAACACATATAACAACTTCAGTAATTCCCCTCCCCAACCAAATGACTAAAAGACTTGTCCTGTTCCTTTAAGCAAAGCTATATAAGAGCTAATAACAAAACGTGGAGATGAGACAAAAAGAGTCAGGAGAACTCAGTCGATATTAAATTTTGGAACTTCATGACTTTCATTGTATGCACTTTTATTACAAATGTCCTAGAAAAATATAATCTTGGATATGAAATTACAGGTAGATTACTTTCTTTTTGAGGAAGCTTGTGATGTAAAAAAGAACTGTGCATACAATAGAAAGTTGATTTGAACCTTAACATATGCTGGCTTGAACCTTAACTAAGAAGAAGCTACTGTAGTTTCATAAGAAGGGCTCTTTCCCCTACTGTATGCTTTTGTATAGAGAACCAATATTTTGACTCAAACACAATCAAAATCAAAATCTTCTTAAATACTTCTTTAATCAAATTATATCAGTCCAAACCATGCAGCAGTCTTTCTCCATATTCTTTCAATAGAGGTGAACAAAATGAATTTTGTGAGACCAATCATTCTCCCACATGTATAATCATATTTACATTCTCTCTACCTCCAAGAGTTTTTATTATGTACTGAATATCTGCTGACCTTTAATAATAATTATTATTATCTATAGACAAACATCTAGAAAGACTTAGGAAGTGATTCTAGTGACTTCCTTAGGATTTGGTGGAAGAAGATGAATATTACCTCCCTATATTGTTAAGGACAAGCATAGGAATTAAAAAAAACAGCTTACTATTTCAAGAATATGTTGACAGTTTGATGATGTTTGGGCAAATTACTCAGAAGAGCTGCAGAGAATACAAAGTCATTATCTGATAATAAATTAACTGGAAGTGCCAAAGAAAATGTGGGCCAAGTCAGCAATAATACTGTAGTCGGTACCTAAAATTCCACTTTTATTGTTTTTTGTTTTTTTTTTCTTTTAGTAATGATCATTTGTTGTAGCTGTTGCATGACTGTCAGCACAAGGCTGACCATGTTAGCTAGGATAACCTTTTGCATAAGAATAACAATGAACTGAGAAATTTCTGTCATCTTTAATCAGCATTTACTGTTTAGCTTCTACATAGAAAGACAGTAAAGCAAAACATGATGGCGTTCAAGAAGCACTTCTGCTTTGAAAGAAATTTGTTTTAAAGATGAATTCAAAAGCATTTCATCTGCTAGTATGTGGTGGGATGCTGTTTCTTCTGTCTATATAATTTATCTAATTTAATATATAATCTATCTAAGCAACAATACTGTACTTACTTCACTAACTTCTAAACTAGTGCACCTCAAAAATATGGGGGTTGGACTGTTTTAAGTGACAAGGATGACATCAAATATTGCAGAAGAAACAAGGAATCCTGATCGCACAACACTGAACGCAAGACTAAAGTAATGACTTGATATTTTATTGAAGTTCCTGTTGTGTTCGTCATTCAACACCTTGATTACCACTATTAATCACTTAGGCCTGGTTCCACAAAGGTACTTAGGTGCCTAACACTCATTTTTAGGCACCATTACAATCCACAAAGCTACCACTCAGCTGCCGCCTAACCCTATAGGTTCCTGAGGTCAGTTGATGCCTACGTTTTTGCAGCAAAGTTCCCTATGTTGTTGCTTCTGAACATGCACAGTATTGCCTCCCTCTGTGTTGGACTGCTTATCTCCTGCCTAAGCCCCATTTTGATCAACAAATCGGGGGAAGGCATGGAACCTGAACCAGAGGTGTACTTAGAGGCTGACTAACACCATACAAAATGACAGGTGGAGGAGAGGGAAACATTTGGGCCACTGGTTAGGATAGTCCTATGAAACATGGGAGACCCCTAGTTCAAGTTCCCCCTATACTTAATGAGAAAGGATTTGAATAAAGAGTGGTCAGATGACTGCTCTAACCATTGGACTACAGAGTGATTCTTGTTCTTACTCTGCCTCCATTAATATTTAATTGTTCCAGTTTAATTACAAACTTGAACAACTTCAATAGAAGAGAAACAGCGAGAGTCGTGTGGCACCTTAAAGACTCACAAATTTATTTGGGCATAAGTTTGCATCCGACGAAGTGGGTTTCTGCCCATGAAAGCTTATGCCCAAATAAATTTGTGAGTCTTTAAGGTGCCACAGAATTCTCGCTGTTTTGCTAAAACCAGACTAACACGGCTTACCCCTCTGGAACTCTTCAATAGAAGAGATTGCAGGAGCTGCACATCAGAATATCTGCTAAAGCACTCATCTGAGCACTAGATTGATCTCTACACAAATCTCATCTCCTCATCCAGCAGTGTGGGGCTTGAATCAAGTCTTTTTCACCTCACAGGTAAATACCAGAACCACTGGGCCAAAGGTCCACCTTCTAGTGCTTTTGTGTGGAGCTAAGCAGCCTCTGAGCACACCTACTAGATCATGCCCTTCATGTGAGTGAGGCAAGTGAATGCCTATCTTCCCCTGGTTTGCAGATTGCAAATAGAGATAGGCGCCTCTCTGCAGCCCATAGTTGGTGCCTATCTCCATGACAAGGGCAGGGCTTAGCACACATCTCTCTCATCAGCTTCTCCCATTGGCTAGCTTAGGCAGCCTCCTGTCTAGAATGCTGGCTTTTGTGGATCACCTTCTAAGGGCCTATATTTTCCCATTCATTGTATAGCGTGTCTAGGTGCCTAACTCAGGCTTTGTGGATTGCAGTGTTCTTCCTGTGATCCTGCAAAGACTAATAGACATGATTCACTTGAAGGCTGCTCTAGGCCAGGACTCAGAGCATTGCAGATCCATTCTGAGAATCAGAGCACCATAGACAGCTCATTGACAGCACCTCTCTATTTAATACTTTGCCATGTTCAGCAGAAGCTCATGGAAGCAAAGAATCTAGACTCACCTCTTCAAAGTTGTTCAAAGACTTGGTCTGAGGGCTGGTTCGGTCAGTTCTTGTTTTATATGAACTGGTTTGTCCTTCGCTATTTGCTAGTAGTTTATTTTGAATTCTGTCTTGCTTACATCTCCCATTCCTTCCTATTAGTTTACCTGTAAATTACTCACCAGTCCAACTAGTTTTTAAATGTAAGATCAGACTTTGAAATTCTATCACATTCACAGTTTCAGGGTTTTTTTTATTTGTGTGTCTATTTTTTTGCAAGATAATTATAGCTTTAAGCATTAATCATGTTACTGCAACATATATAAGAAACATGACTGGTGTTCCTAGAATAAATCCTTGATTTAAGGTTTTGTGTCTCACCCATCTGAAACGCAATTTGGCTGAAACAAGGCATATGTAAACTCACTTTAAGAAGAATAGTTTATTTTGACTGAGAATAAGACGTTATTAGTCTCATTTTAAAATTAGTTATAAAGCCATTAAAAACATTTTCTGCAGATGATTTTTCTTTTTGCAACCACTAGCAAAAAAAATAACTGTCATATTCTAATTGGGTAGGAAATGTAGCCCTTTCTGTTGAAAAGAAAAGAAAAGAAAAGAAAAGAAAAGAAAGCTACTAGGCTGAACTTATCCTGTACCTATTTCCCTACAATAAATGTTCTGACATAAGAATGATGTTCTGATACACTCCCACATTGCACTGAAGATGCAAAGAGACACCAATGTAATATGAATTTCATTTCATTAGAGTGGAATCAAACTGGATTCTAGCCCCCTGAATGTTTGGGGAAAATTCAGACCTTGGGTTTCTGGTCCTAAATTTGTGTCCACTTATTTATCTTAAAATGAAGTAGTAACTTACTTCAGTGGGTTCAAACTCTTTTGGTAGCATGGAAGCCAGGACAAAATTGTTTATAGTATTTTTCACACGGTCCAACGTAAATTTTCAGCCTTTTGATATGTGCAATAAATGTGTTTGCACTGATACAGCATTTTTAATCTAAATAAGTGAATTGATTTACAAACAAATTTGGAAATATAATCATAGGTGCAGATATACTCTATATCATATGAATAGTAATTAAAGTGGAAGAAAATTCATAATGGGACAAAATCAGCAGTCTTTGTTATACATTTTTCATATTCAGATCTTTCAAAGGCCTACTCTTACTGAAATGGAATGGATTTTTGTCAAAGTTCTGAGAAAAAGTACTGAATGTTGTCCCAACATGAACTTGAAAAATAGATTGGTGTGTGCATAATAGATTCCAGTTTTTAATTTTTTCTTTTTCTTGACCAAAACGCTTGGAAGAAGACATACTTCCAAAGTGGAAAGAAGATTAGATGGTCAGCTCTCATTACTATCTTTTTAATAACGTCAGCGTGGCTTGTTCTTTGGAGAACACTTTAGTTTTAAATTAGGCTAACCTTTTCAAAAGTGACAAGTGATTTTTGGGTGCTCAACTTAAGACACATTTAAGCAGCCTGATTTTTCAGAGGAGAGAAGGATCAGCACTTTCCAAAAATGAGGCCTCTAAAATGTGCATATAAAATTTGCACCAAAAATCAGTTTTGAAAATCTTGACCTTACAAGCCAAATCCTCTAAATTAGAACCTGAATTAGATTTTTATTTTTCCCTATAAAACTGTGATATCACTGTAGACAGAAAAGAGTTTCTTGGATTAGTACAATATCTGCAGCTACTAAGAAATTGTTCTTTCTTAATGTGCTGCTTTCATTTAAAAGGAGCAGCATAAATAGTTTTCAATTAAACAGTCCTTTCTTGTAAACATAATAATAAATTAATTAAAAATCAGTAAACATGTTTCCAGCCACATTTTAATAGGGGAAGTTTTCTTTGAAGAGAGAAGAAGGCAGTTTAACACAGATGCATACCAATCTTGTGAAAATAAGATTATTACATTGTGTTACAGGATTCAATTTTCACTTATACTCAGCTAAATTAGACACTCTAATCCCAAATCTGGCTACCCAGATGGATATTTGGGTGCTCAAATGTAGATATAGGAGCCTAACTTTAGGTATTTAACTTTGAAATTGTGCTCTTGAAGGTCATATACTCTAAAGGAGCATGTCCAATCAGTGAGAGTGCCCAGAAAAATGTTTCGGAAGCACACAAGGCTCATGAAGTTGATTCACCACTTTTTAAATCTTTTTGATTTCTCAAATTCCTTAGTTGATATTCCAGTTTGTATATTAACTGTTTTGAAATATTTAGCATTACCATGATAAATATTTTTAGTGTTGAAAGCTGAAAATGCATATATTTAGATATATTATACTCTACTCTTTTCTTAACCTTAATCTTAACTGCCCAAAGCAAGGGTATAGTATAACTGTCACATCTGTGTACCTGATATCTATAATGCACCCATCAAAATAGTATCAAACACTAACAAAAATTACACAAGTAGTATGAAAGCCTATGCTCCTTCTATTCTTTGTACACGCCACTGTACTAATCTAGGTTTTTCATTATTTGTTCCTCTTCTCTCTTTATTCAGTGTAGACAGAGAGCAATGTAAATCGACACCATTGGCCTTTGGGATCTATCCCCTAATGCCCCATTGTGACCGCTCTAGACATTCATGCTCTGCTGTAACGTGGCAATGTAAACAGGAAATAGCTTCTCCCCTCAAGCCCTGGGAAATTTTGAATTTCCATTTCCAGTTTAGACAGTGTGGAGGGAGCTTTGTAGCTGAACTGGTCATGGTGACTGCACGGCCAAAACACACTCCATCTTGGAGTTGACCAGAGGTCTTGGATCTCATCGGTCTGTCGGGTGAAGAGTCTGCTCTGGCTCAACTCCGAGCCAGCAAAAAAAATGTGTATGTGTGTGTGTATATATATACATATATATATGAGAAGATATCTTGTGGCATGTTGGAGAAGGGGCACAACAGGGAAGTGCAGCAGTGCTAAATTAAGATAAAGGACCTGAGGCAGGCTTATTGGAAAACTAGGGAAGCTAACAGCCATTCTGGCTCCTTGCCCAAAACATGCCGCTTTTACGAGGAGCTATAGGCAATTCTTGGCGGTCACCCCACCACTGTTCCAACACACAGCATCAATACCTCTGAAGAATCCCAGTCAGGAGGAATGAGAAGGACTCTGTGGATGAGGAAGATGAGGAAGAGGAGAGCAGGGTCCTGTAGAGAGGGGTATCCGTTCTCCGTGAGAGTCAGGACCTGTTCGTTACCCCAGAGCAGTCCAGCCACACACAAGACCGCGGGACTGATCGAGATGCAGGGGAAGGCACATCTGGTGAGTGTGTGTGGCAAATCATTTTTTGCGGTTATGTCCCCAGTTCCAGCTTCTTAAAAGCAGTTTGTGTTTTTGAAGGGAGGGTCTTATTGGGTGGTAGCAAAATTCACTGGAGGGTTACTCCCGGAACAGACTATTTAATTGCAGGGGTATGCTGTGAGAATCCTTTGTGGATATCTCAAGGAAACTTACATGTAGGTAATCTGTTAACCTTTTCAGAAGGTTTCTGGGGAGGGCAGCCTTATTTCTTCTGCCACGGTAGGAGATTTTACCCTGCAACTCTGCTATTAAATGAGCAGAAATCATGGTGGAACACAGCATAGCAGCATAAGGGCCAGGCCTGTACCCCAGTGCTTGCAGAAAATCTACATTTTCTGCCTGCGTTACCCTCAGGAGACTGATATCATACATGGTTACCTAGAGAAGATGACGCAAGTTTAAAATACCTGACCAATACAGTCACTCCATTTTATTCCTCTGCCATGGACAAGCGTCTCGCCAAGACTATTCCTAGTCCTAGTAGTGTTGCAATGGGCATTATGGGTCAGAAAACTGATTGCCCTATGATTTCTGCTGCTACAATTCACCTGCATTGTTCTCTAATCTGTTCTGCCCACCTCCTCCCGAATTGGTCCTTGGCATGTTACAGGGGAGCCCAGTGATCCTTCTCCTTGCTCAAGTGTGGATTGTGGATTTTAGTGTAAATGAAGCCTCTCTATAACAGATGCAAGGACCCCTTGCTTACCATGTCTGTAACACCAGTCCAACTCTTCTGAGATGTGCAGAATGGAATACGGGTCTGGCTTAGCTTTGTGAACATGAAGGGGAGTACTTTTTACATTTTAACATTTCCTTTACTACTTTGGGTCAGCTAACATGGCAACTTTGTGCTTTGCTTTTCTTACAGTAGACACCTTGGCCTTCTTCCCCCCTGGCCAAACTCCAGCGAAAAGACTTTTCCAGATTAGGAAGTGGAGAAAAAAAACACAGGATGATCTGTTCAGCGAACTAATGAACACCTTTGTGGCTGCTTACACAGAGCTCAGAGCCTGGAGGATGTCCTCGTCTGAAAAACTAGACAGGAAACACAGAAGATCAGAGCAGGAGCGTGATACGCCACAGGAGATGTTATGTATTATGAGGGATCAGTCCGACATGCTGATGTGTCTGGTAAAGCTCCAGAAAGAGAAGTGGAAGGGCAGACTCCTTCTGCAGCCCCTCCAAAATGTCTGCCACTTACCACTTTGTTATCAGCCCCCACCCCCAAGTGGTCAAGGAGGAGACTGAGCAGAGTGCAGTATGTGTTGCACTCCACACCAGTGAAGGCGAGCAGAAGGAAGCGATGGCCCCTTTAAGAACTGCACGCAACCACAGTTCTTTGCAGAGTGACACTTTACAATGTTAGGTTATCCTCCTTTCCCACCATTAAAATGGGTCACAAATAAAACTTTGTAGCATTAAAAACCATCTGTCTTTATTCATTCATTGCTTGGGTGGGGAGAGAAGGGAAGGGGGCTACTGGAGTGAGGGTGGAAGATGGAAAATAAAGGTACAGCACAGACATACATTACTGCAGTTCATTGCAAAATCGATTTTTCAATGCTTCCCGAAGCCAAAGTGCTCTGCAGTTGGCTGGAATCTGGCTGCTCAAAATTTGTGGCCAGCCTATCAGCCTCCATGTCACAACCCTGGGGGAACTTTTCCACCTCCATTTCACACAAACTATGAAGCACACAGCATGCAGCTATAACTGATGGTTTGTTCTTTTCACTGACGTCAAGCCTAGTAAGCAGGCATCTTCATCTGGCTTTTAAACAGCCACATGCTCATTCCACCACCATTCTGCACTTGCTGAGCCTGTTATTGAAACGCTCCTTCTTGTGTCCAGGTGCCCGGCATACAGCTTCATTAGCCAGGGGAGCAAGAGGTAGTCAGGATCCCACTGGATCACTATTAGCATTTCCACATCTCCAATGTTTATTTTTTGGTCAGGGAAGAAAGTCACGCCTGCATTTTAATGAACAGATTCAAGTTCCTAAAGATGTGTGCGTCATGCACCTTTCCAGAACACCCCACATTGATGTTGGTGAAACATCCCCTGTGATCCACAAGGGCCTGCAACACCATTTAGAAGTATCCCTTCCAGTTTACTTACTCTGTGACAGGGTGGTCAGGTGCTAGGAAAGGAATATGTGTGCCATCTATTGCTCCCCCAGAGTTTGTGAACCCCATTGTGGCAAATTTGTCCACTATGTCCTGCATGTTTCCCAAAGTCAATACCCTTCTTAGAAGAAGCCTATTGATGGTCTTGCACACTTGCATCACAGCAGCTCTAACGGTGGATTTACCAACTCCGAATTGATTCCCAACTGACCGGTAGCAATCTGGGGTTGCCAGCTGCCACAAAGTGATGGCCACTCGCTTCTCCACTGTCAGATTATTCACGCGCTTCAGGACTGGGGACAGCTTCGTGCAAAGTTCAAAGAAAGTGGCCTTTCACATACGAAAGTTCTGCAGCCACTGCTCAACATCCCACACCTTCATAACGATGCGATCCCATCAATCTGTGCTTGTTTCCTGGGACTAGAACCGGTGCTCCACGGACTGAAGATGATGCATGACAACCTGCAGCAAACGGGAATTGTTCCACTCTATGGCTTGTAGCAGGGCCACCTCAGTAACATCGCTATTTTACATACTGAGGTTCCTCTCTTGCCTTTGAAAATACTGCAGGATAAGCCGTGAGGTATTTGTGATGCTCACAATGATAGAGCAGAGCGGGCTCCATGTCTCTCTGGCAACGGTGTGTATGAAGCATAGAAAAATGGCACGAAAAAGTGTTTGCAGTTTGTTTGGGACAAGAAGGGAGCGGGAGGGAGCACGTTGCATCATGGGAGGATGACAAGCTTCCCAAAAGCCTCTGCGGCTAGTTGCACTGTGGGATAGCTACCCACAGTACACTGCTTTGAATGTTGACCCAAGTGTGGTGAGTGGGGATGCAAGAGCCCAGCGCAAGGAGTGTGGTGTGATCACACTCCTGCGACTTCTACAATTCGGCGGTGAAAGTCGATTTATTTTAAATCAACTTCAGTCTGCAGTGTAGATATACCCTTAGTGCCAGTGCCTCAGGCTTTGAATACAAATATGATCTTTTGGGTGCTTATTCTAATCCAAACTATAGGGTTTACTTATCACTAATTATTGCATATCTCTGTGTTAGCTTTAAATGGTAGGTTGGAAAGGCAATAAGTTTCACATATTTTAGCATGCCCTGTATAATTAACACATTAATCATGTTTTGTGTTTTTTATCATGCAAAGACTGGAACTTTGTAATTGATCAGATGATCCAGTTGTGTCTCTACTATAAAGAGAGTTCAGAAATTTTCTGAAGTTTCTTTTAAGAAAAAATCTTTGAAAGGAAAATAAGCAAACCTGCTGAGTGCAAGAATGTTGGGGCAATAGAGCAATCATGTGTAACAAATATAAAGGTGAAAGGTTATGGTAGATTACACTATTCTCTACAGTCAGGCATCAGTTATACTATGAATGAGAAAAAAATTATATCAGAATATCATCACAGATTGCTTGTACTCAGGTAGGTCCCCAAACAGTCTAATGTAAAAACAAAATTATAGGATAACTTTTAATGTTATGGTCCATGGTTTCTCATGTGATCAGACAGAAAAAGTGAGGAGGCTACTTTCTTTTTTCTATGTGGCAGTTAACTTGATTAAAAAGATTGGCATTTCCTCCTCTTAGCACTTTCAAGATGAACTGCCTCTGCAAATAGCGGAGCACCATAAATCTGCTAGCATAAATCATGTGAGGCGATTTTCTGCGAACCTTCCATTCTTCAAAGTTATATTTCAGTAACTATAGAAACAGCAGTGATATCAATTAAAGTTTTACTGGAAAAAGCAAAAGCATTGTGTATCATGAGCTGTGAACATTCAAAATAGACATGACTTTAGGGCAAAATTCTCTCTTTGCTGTTTTCACCCCTTGCTCCCAGACTAGCCTACCAGCAGCAGAATATTGGTTCAGAGGCAGATTCAAGGTTTCCACCCCTCCCAATCTATTCTCTGCCCTCTTGCTTTGGGTAGCCCCTTACTCCTCTTTATGAAATGCAAGGGGATTTGAATTCTTACATTCAAACTACATCATTTTGTGCTGGGTTAGATGCAGAACAGGAAGGAGCCTATTTTTTATAAGATAGATTCTGCTACTATTACTCATGCTGAGTGATACCTCACACCATCAGTTGCCCTATGAAGTCAGTAGGACTATTCATGGTGTAAGGTACTATTCTAAGTGAAGAAGGGTATCATAGTCTGGTGATGTATCTACACTGGATGAAACCCAAGATTATAGAAATCAGTGAGGAACAGCTGGTAAGCTTTCGGCATTGTTAAACTTTAATCTGAGTCCATGACCTAGACCTGAGTCAGCCTTTTAACCTACATTTTTTTCTAAATCCAATCCGGACCTTTATCTGAATTCTGCCAGTTGGGCATTTTTTCTAGTTTAAAGAGCATTTGAAACCTCATGAGAGACTTTGAAAAGTTTTCTGCTTAGAAATGATGTTGCTTACAGATTGTGTTGGCTCTGTCATAATTAGCAGACAGTAGGAACAGATGAACACAATAAAATATTCCTTTTTTCATGCCCATACACTTTATAATAAATATGAAAGATGAGAAATGTCATTGATGACAAAATGTCACTGTACAAGCAGCTGTTTCGAAACAGAATGGGCTCTAAAGGAAAATGTAACAAGGTGCCAATAACTCTTTATGGAAGCAGATTTTCATTTTGATACTGTTAGCCATTCCTCAGTATGGGAAGTTTAATGGTGCAGAGACTTTTACATAGGTAATCTGCATTGAGGTGAATGCAATCCATAAAATAGATATGCATGGGGATGGAAGGAAATCACTCAATAAGGCCAAGGTCATCATAATCTGGTTGTGAAAAAAAAAAGATGTCCATTTTAAACTATTTCACACTTTTACTATGTTCCTGGCTCAACTGTGACTCTCAAACCAAACCAAAACAATCATCTCATTTTCTACTTTAATAAAATACTGCCTTGCTCTTAGGATTACAAGAGGGATAAAATTGAAAACATAACTATCCCAGCATTAACATAGCAAATATGGGGCCACAGTGGGTGGCTGAGGTCCTCCAGTGCTTGGAACCATTCACTATCCACAATTTTAAACTCACAAAACACAGGTGAGCAAGTGGATTTGTTGAGCACACTGAGATATCTGAACTCGACTACATGTTTATTGTATTCTATTTGTCAGCCATAATCCTGACATACTGAGAAAATGTGGAAACCAGGTAAGGAGAAAGGTGTAGTCTGAATACAGGACTAAGAGGCAGAAATTCCTGAGTTCAAGTCTTTGTTCTGACTGACTATTTCCTGGCCTTTGAAAGTCTCTTAACCATTATGCCTCAGTTTCCCCATGTGTAAAATGGGAACAACAACATTTAGGTACCATATAGTGGTGGTGTGAGGATTAATTAGCTTGCTTTTAGTCCAAGTCAAATGCTATCATTTGGGAAATTTAATTGGTTAAAAGTGAACTATGTTTCTCATATGCAGACCTAAACAGTCTTATAACCGCCACCTTCCATTTAGGATAAATTTGAAAAACTCAATTTGAAGAAATCCACGGCCACTCAGGAACCTGAACTATGTGGGCAGGAGCTCAGGAGGCATTACTTGGATAAGGGTGCATGTGTGTAAGTGAGAAGCAGGAAGAAAGCCAAGCAGATCCATCCTGTAAGCATGGTGTATGGTCCTGGGAGAAGCCTAGAGAGAGGCTTTGGGTTGAGGTGCTGGCTGAAAGCAGCTTTGCCCTTTAAGCAAGGAAACTGACTCTCATTGTTTGATTCCTCCTGTGCTCAGGAAAACAGGACTTTGTACATTCTTTGTAAATATACAAAACTGCATCAAAAATACCTCTAATTTATCCTCCTACGAGAACAATCTACATGACCTTGAATTTTTGGCTAGCTGATCACGTCAAAAGAGGTAACAATATTCAACCAATAATATGGAACATGCAAAAAAGGTGGAGATGTAGTCACCTATGTTATATCAGGCAACACCCGATTACAGACAATAATCTTAAAATTCAGCAAAGTCATTGCAAGCCAACCTTTGTAATGTCTTCTAGCCAGTATTCCCACGGCACATTGCATCCCACTCTTCACTTGAAGAATGCCCTCTGGATCAGAGGTTCCCAGATTTTTCTTATTTCATACCCCTGTCCAGATATAGCAACTGCCTGTGTACCCCTACCCTTCTCATCACTGATACTTTGTGTGTTGTTCTTAACACTTCATGTCTTTAGCCATCTGTCCATATTTCACTGTTACATATATATTCAAAATTTACAATTTTGGAGGGGGAGCGGGGGACACGTTAGACCCATAATGGACCATTTAGAATTAGAAACCTGGTGACTGATCCTTCTCCAATTACAGTGAAGGACAGCATTCCAGTGGAGTTCAGTTATGCGTGGGGTGAGCGTGTGAGCCTTTGAATTAAAGATAAGCATGGTTCAGAAGTGATATTGCTATTAAAAAGATATTTTTGTGCTTTTGTGTCATTGAAAATCAAATACATTGGACACACCCAGGAAGAATGCAATGAGAAAAAATGACATTTATGCTGGGCTTAGTTCAGCTGTATTACATCCAAACCTCCCCCACATACTGCTTTGGAGTTGCAAGAACATAATGGCAAAATTGCATCAGCCAGTTGCAGAATATGGAATTTGCAGGGAATGTATGCTGGAGTATGTGTGATTGCCGAACCCAGTTTTGGGAAGATCACACATATCAGAATAAAGATTACATTTAAACTAAGGGATTTATCTATACTAGGTCTGTACTTATCAGAAATAATTAAGGGTAAATGTGTAAATGTCAGTTTTCAGTAGCTAATAAAATATAGCTTTGTCATGGGTAACTTACAGGTTTGACTCCTATTTGCCTTATTGGCACATCTGTACAGCTTCATTGTAAGCTGCTGGTGCTCAGCATCTCTGAAAATAAAAGCTGTCATTAGTGACTTATAATGTACTGTGGGGACATCTGGGCAGATAAGGTATGTTTTATAATATATGCAGATATAGCACAGGAAGTAAGACCGTTGTACTCTTTTAGATATATTTCGGGGGGGGGAGGAGGGGAAGGATAAGTTTCACACTTAGTAATATCTGAAACAGCCTCTACTGGGAAATATATCCTGCTCTGGCAGGGAGGATGGAATTGATAATAGAAGAGCTCATTTTTCTCTCATTATTTTATTCTTAATTTTAATCTTAAATAGCAGGTTTGACTTTTTTCTTTGAAGTTTGTGACTGCAGAGCCTGAAGGCTATACCCAACAAAGTGGAAGGAAAGGTAATACCCTTGAGCTTGCAAGCCTTTCTTCTTTATATACACCATTCCATTAAACTTCTTTGGAACAAATTTACTTTGGTCTATTCCAGTGAATTGCTGGGTTCTAATGTTGACTCCTGCATCTTGGGGGAAAAAACTATGACGGGAAAAAAATGTCAGGTGCCTGATTCTCCCCTGCTTTGCAGCTGTGTAGTCACACCTGTGCAAAGAGAGTACAAATCAGAACAGTAGCGTTTTACACCCAGTTTGCATGAGTGTAAATGTCTATACAATCAGGCTCAATGTATTCCTAAAATTTAAGTGGAAAGTGTATCAGAATATCTAGTTTTAGCTATTTTGCGGATGCCCCTTGTGAAAGAAGCCAGTATCACATTGCTCAGTATTCTGTGCAAAATGCTGCTGTGCTGATTTGGTAATGATTTATGATATAAGATGTAAATGACTACACAATATCTAAGGCAATAGAGACTCGGCTGTGTATGTATTGTCTGTCAGTCAAGTTTTGCCCAAAGTGTGATTCTAGCATTATAAAAGAGCTTTTGATAAAAGGATTGAACAAGGTATGCAATTTTTAATGTGAAAATGGTTTCTGTAGATACGTACCAATATAACAGATGATTTTTTAGATAAAGCTGCATACCCAACAGACAGTGCAGTATGTAAAGATAGCTGTATTGTAGAAATACTAGCAGACCCAAAGAATTCCTTCTGACTAAAATAACAAATGTGTTTTGGTGTTGTATTTCTTTTTTCATAAAATGTTAGACTACTTGGTCATTTATTTCATGATGCTATTTAATATTAACTGTATAGGCATTTTTATAGAAAGAGCATTATAGAAGGCTTTGATGCTGGCTGGTTAATTACTGTTTATTGACATATTTAGTATAATTTTTTTCATGATTATTTAGAGCTAAACTCATTTAAGGTCATGGTCTTCCTTACCACATAATGATTATTACTTGGATGCTCTGACACATCAGTAATACTACAGTCACTCAGAGCTAAAACTAGAAAGCTAAATCTGAAAGAAAATGCAAAATATAAAATTAGAAATGCAAATTGTTACATACATTCAAACTTGCTCATAGTTTTAGCACAAACTTATAAAGGAGGAATGAATTAGGTAGAAATGGTACTGCTGGGATACTGTGGCTGCTGGAATATTTCAAACATTCTGCTAACATACAGGAACAGCTGATTGATGGGGATCAACATTGTGTATGATTCATTAATTTAATATGTTCTACCACTGCTAGAAGGGCTCACGGTCACAATAATTAGTAGTGTCGCTACTAAAATGTCACAATAGAATTAAAAAATACAGCTGGCCTTGCTAAGATGTTGGCATTGCTAGCACCACTGGTTCAGAGAAAGAGCCGATTGTGAATGTTTAAAATATAAGGCAACATTTTTGGCAAGCCTGATGTGGGTGAACTATGCAGAAGAGAGGGCTCAAGGAGCCTTCCTCCCCCTGCCACATTACATCCTGATATAGGAGCAAACACAATGTGTTGGGGAGCACAGGCAGTGCTGTGAAATGCTGGCACCACCATCACCATCTTTCCATCTCTCAACTGAATGGGTGAAGGCAAGTGCTTGAGTCCACACCAACAAGAAGAGTAGGTGGGAACAGAGGGGAGAGCATGCTTCACTCAGCAAAATGTTGTTAGAGTTCCTCTTGCAATATGATTTCAATGGTTTTTCTTTGCTTTAGTTCACTGACAACTATATGAATATCCTGACCCCTCTCAGTATCAAACTCTCACAGGCCAGCCCTGTGCTCACAATGCCTCTGCCATTTTCACTCTGTCCAGAGCCTTGAGTCAAAAAGGAAAATATTTACAACTTTCTAAAATTTCCTCATCCTATCGATCTGGTATATATGTTGCTGTTGCTTCCAGAGAGGTAAAAAAGCCTCACTTATTCTTGCTGGCAGTTCATGTGGCAAGTGTGATGTTCATCTGATCAGGGAACAAGCAATACCGTTTGACTTCAGTGACCAATCGCAACAAGCCAATGCTGTCAGTGATACACATAAGGACTATTAAATACTAGTAAGTGATCGGCAACCAATTTATAGAGGGAAATAAAACTCTCATAAAAGCTAATTGAGTGAATTAGAATTAGAATGCAGAATAGGAGGCTAAATTCATTTAGTAAATTATATGTTACCTATTTGTTCATATCTATTCATTACAGATTTGAAACTCAGATCAGGCTAGGTGAAATCCATACCTTTCTTCCAAGCCATTTATTGTTTTATGTTGAGCCAGGAGATACTTCCAGGTCTGACTTGAAACCAATAGAACATGGTGGTTTATACTGGTTTTCTTTGCATTAGTCCATTAAACATGTAATTCAAAATAGGGAGTTGGGAACCCACATATATCTGAAATGAAGAAAATATTCATATAAACTTTTGTGAAACAAAACTGCTGATTTTTCTCCGGTTGTTGTTCTATGCAGTTATTTGTATCATGAGTTTAACTTTCCTGTACTAATCTGATTATTATATTTCTGCCTTCAAATATTAGCTAGCCTGTCATTTTGAAGGACATTAGAAGTCTTATTCCTTTACAGATTAGGTAACGTAATCAGGACTCATTATAATTTATAGTGGGGGGGGGGAAGATGGATGTTGGTTCTCTTGAAAGAGCCTATTTATCTCTTGTAGCTGATAGTAGTGTCTGATGACACTTCCTTGGCCATCTGCACACTGTTGTTATCCTTCCATGTTGTAACATTTCTCCTGGTTTTTTTCCCTCTCCCCAGAAAATCTCTGCTAGAATTAATATTCCATTTTTTCATTTTTCATTCTGTCTAATAAGATTAGGTTTCATAGTCTGCACAAGGCAGGCTTACAGAAATATAGAGATAAAGAATGCTAATGTTGGAAGGATACCTAGTGTGTTCTGTTCATTGTAGCGTGCAAATGAATTACTTGTACCAACAAATTTAAATAAAATAATCATAATTTAGATCTATAAGAAAAATAATCATTCTCTGTATTTACTTAGAAACATAAGTCATATTGTACTACACATATTTTCTAAGCTGCTGTCAAATACCTATGGCTAATTTTGCCATAACTATTTAATTATTAAAAAACATTAAATAACACTTTAACACATCTTGCTTTCAGTATTTAAAAAGAATTAGAATATCATCCACAGTTTTTTTTAAAGGTTTTTAATACACTTATTAAAAGAGAGGAGAGGAATGGACAAATAATGGGCCAAAATCAACCCACAGTAACAGCCATATAAACTTGCTGAAGTCAAGGGAATTGCACAGAGGTCATTGAGAACTGAATTTGGTTCCAAGTACAGTATTACTGAAGCCTTCCAATATTTAGGGCAAGGGATATCAAAAGGCAAGCTATTTTTCAAGTCTTTTCCAGAGCAGACTGCATGTTTTTGGATGTGATGCATTCTATTGATAATGATTATAAAGACATAATCCATTTGTTTTTATGTTCTTCATGCTGTTATCTTGAACAGTGCAACAGATAACACAATGATTATCTAGATCAGAATTGTGTGATAAATCTTCAGTCTGTGTATATGTGTTGTGTGTGTGTTTTTTATTCATCATTTATTTTTCTTAAATATAAATAACACCAGCATCTCAGTATTCCTAAGCAACCCTACAATAATAGACAAAAGTGCATAGATGATTAAAAAATCTACAAGGAAACAGATATTGGAGTTACACTACTAATGTTATGTTAGGAACAATGGAAATAAAATGATCTGAACGTTACAAAGTATAGTGTCCAAGAATTCAAATTCATATTGCTAAAATAGTGAAGTACCATTTGTATATGGTATGTTGGGGTTTGTTCAAAATCTATTGATGTCAATGGATTTCCGTTGAAAGAATCCCATTGACTTCAGTGGACTTTGTATCAGATCTTGAGTGAGGATGTAATTATGCATTATATCTTTCTATATACAGTAAATCCTCTGTTATTTCATTTCACAGAGTCTAAGGTCAGAAGGGACTATCATGACCATCTAGTCTGACCTCCTGTACGCTACAGGCCACAGAACCTCACCCACCTCCTGTGAGGTGGCAAAAGTTGAAAAACAGTCCAAGTGGGGAACCTCAGAGTTTCCTGTGGGAAAATTCCACATAATAATATATATTTTTTAAAAACTTCAAATGAAGATTTCCTCTCCCCCCGCCCCCACCAAAAAAAAATCACATGGCAAAAGTTCCTGCTTTCCAGCAGCAAGCTATAGTCTGTAGAACTGGGGCTGAACAGCATATCTATTCAAAAGTAAATCTGAGCCCAAATTTTCTTCCATTAAAGTTTGTGGGAGTTTCTCCATTATTGTTAAATAGAAACAGGATCAGGACTTATGATTTCTTTCAGTTTTAAAGGTGAGTTATTATTACTATAACCAAGATCTCAAATCTGAATTCCCACTTCCAGAACGTTTTAGAATAAGGGAGGATGACATCTGGATTTAATTATTATTAACACAGAAAATAAGTTTTTTAAAAATGCTTGATATTAACCCGGAATGTTCTTCTTAATAAATATTAGGAAAAAGAAGATCCCAAGTTTTGATGTGGATACTGTGAATAAGTAGAGAGGTTGCAATCAATGATGGTATATGGCTTCCTTCTGCTTTCCCACCTAATAGTGTGGGTGTTGTCAGCTGTGCTAGTACAGCTTCTTTATGGTCTTTGCCTTTAGCCTCAAATAGAATAAACAGCAATAGTGCAGCCTGGAGGTAATGACTGCATGAGCCACTATATCTAGGTCCTCTTTAGAGAGGAACAGACAGTGTTCTTGTTTCTTTTATCTATAACTAACATTTTGGCAAGCATTGAGTGATGTGCAGAGTCAGTGATGAGTCCAGCATGACTTTGAGACCACACATTATATTGACTACAGTTGGGCATATGTCTTTGATTGAGGCTAAAGTTGCCAATCTCTGGAGGCATTTCTCCCTGCTGATTAGTATCACCCCAGTGCTTTCTGACCTCAGCTAGAGCCAGCTATCCTTCATCTTCAGTGCAATGGGACAGCTGGAAAATATCACAGTCAGCGCTAGATGAGAAGAGCACATAGAAATGCGAGTCAGCACACAGCTGGCATTACAGCCTAGGTTCCCTCTCAATTCCTGGCAGTTGCATGTACTTTTCAAATAAGAGCAATGGAAGGACCGAGCCTTGAAGACCTTACATGTGAGGGCTCCTGAGTACGAGCAGCTGATGAATCATAACCCTGCGATCTGTGTGAGTGAATGAGAGGAGTCATCTTTGGTCCTGGTCTTGGAAAGAGGCAGCACATCCGTAACCGTATGCACAGGAGTAGTCCCAATGATTTCAGTGAGAGTACTGTGTGCTTACATCTTTGCAATACCCACAGCTTAGGTTGAAAGTGTTGACTCGGGTGCACTGTCATAGGCAGGTCAGCTGAACATTATAGTGGGATCAGTCCATTAAAGGCCATTTAAAATGAATAAATAAAAATTCAGCGTCAAAAACACTCTTGAATTTTTGGTAATGTGTTCACCATCACAACTGCTAACTTGCTGTGTTTTGTTTTCTACGTTACCAGGCTTCATAAGAATGAAACAACTTCCATATTTGGTCAGACCAATGGTCCATCTAGCCCGTGTCCTGTGTCTGATAGTGGTCAGTATCAGAGCTTCAGGGAAAGTGTACAGAACAGAGCAATTATAGTGTGATCCACCCATGTCTTCCCCTGCTGTCAGTCAGAATTTTAGTGGTGCCCTGAGAATGGGGCTGCATCCATGACCATCTTGGCTAATGGCCAGGTAACCATAGAGTGCTAGAGCCTGATCTTGCAAAACCTCTGTGCGCAGAATTCTCAGCTGTAATTGTATCTTAACTAGCATAATGTCAGATGCGATTCCTATAATATCTAATCATTTCTTCTAAAAATGGAGAAGGGCCTTATCAGGCTAGCCCACACCTCTGGCAATGCCATGGTGACAGCCAGCTGGTGGTGACCCTCCTTTTATAGAGGGGCTGACATTAGCTGAGTCCTAATATTTCTTACAGGCTTTGTGGTTGGCTGGCAGCAGCAATCCATAAAAGGATGGAGCAAGGAAAAACCAGAGTTCCTCTTCTGTCCTCTGTCCTCTGTGCTGCTGCAGTATACTTGCTACCATTGTGCATTCACTCTTTGTGGTAAACTTCCCACCTCACTTCTTTGCAGGTATAGTGGCTTTATGCCAGGATAGCTTTTTGCAGATCTTGAGGGCACCTGACATTTCATCCTCCCCCTGCCCTGTCATGAATGCTTGGGCTTTCTTCCCATCCTCCATTGTTGCTCAACTGTGGAAACATCTGCATGTGTACATGTATGTGTGAGAGAATGCTAAGGCCTGACAAGTGAGTCAGCACTCTGATCACTGTAGTGTCAATTAGTTTCCCTGGTGATGGTTTATTGAGCAATTCGTGAATGAGAAGGACAGGCTAGGGAGGTAAGGAACTAATTAGCCCTTATCTCTAACCAGATAAAAGCCAGGAAGGAAGTGTTACAATGGGGATGTCAGGGCTGAGCCTGGACTGAAAAAGCTCCCAAGGGATGGTAAATCTCACTTCCTTCTAGGGCCCTGGTAAAGAGGGACTGAAAGAAGGCAGATTGAAAACTGTGATGTTGCTCTGTACTGCTGTTGGTGGAAGACTGACCACTAAAATAAAATGGCTCTGAGCTGTTTCCAGGGTATCAGAAGACTGAGACAATGCATTAGCTGTCACAGTCTACCACTATTCTGCTTGGAAAAACGACAGAAGTTTGCCTTGTACAGTGGTATCTTTTGCCTTGGGTTCCAGCTGATTAGCAGGCCGCTTCTGCCCAGCTCTCTTCAGCTGCATTGTTACCAGTTCTGATGATTTCATTGTGAGTCCATAGACATGTATTGCTTTTCTACGGGTTATTATATTTTGAATTTCAGCTTTTTGTGGGTTTTTTTTGTTTTTTTTTTTTAATGTACATTGCTTTCTAGCCCCCTTGGATGGAACAGCTTGCAATGATGAACCCCAATGGCTCAACACACCAGAAGGCAAAGAAAATGAACACACAATTTATTATTTTAAAAAGCTCATGAGTTATAAGCCAATCTCATGCCAGTGGGGTGGGAGAGCTAACTCATGATTATTTAATGATTGAAATTGGTAACATTGACTTGAAAGAGGGCTAGTAGGCAAGCAGCAGCTCCCGTTCATGGTGCTGCTCCACTGCTGCTAACTTCTAAAATCTCTCTCTCCTCTTAAATCTTGTCTCCGTACTCATTGGCCCTCTGCCACTTGCATAACTTACTATGCTGCTGCTTGTAATATGTAGCCTAAATTAGATATATATATATATTGTGAAATATCTCCATTTTCTTTCCGATTTTAGCCAGAACCCGGTCTCCATATTGGGCAGAAGTAAGTACAGTTCTGTGTGAGACTTCTGTCAGCCCCAGTATTAGCCTTTGATAAATATTTAGAGGTCTAATGTTCAATTACATTTTCAAGAAAGACATTTAATACCCAGAAGTAATTTTTATAACCTAGTTTAGTTTTAGGAACAAAAATAAAACTAAGCCATATTATTATAACCAATCTAAGGCAATCAAAGACTTCATGGTGGTTGCTCTGCTGCACACCATGGACATTAGGATCTTCACAACAGCAGGTAGGCTACAGTTCAGACCCTCTTTTTCTTCTGTCTCCTGAGATAAGCTTGAATCTCCATTAGATGTAGGGAGGTCATTTCTCCTATCACACCGGACTAAGCGGTTCTAATTCCATCTGGTAGATTGCAGGAGTAGATAACCAGTTCATCCCTACAATATATTTTTGACAGCTGTAATGAACTGATGGCTGATGGTTCTAAAATGCTATAGTATTCCTGAGGAAATGGGGAATACTAATTAGCAATTCTATAAATAGAATGAATGAAACTGGCTACAGCCTGTTACTCAGAGAATCCCTAAACTCAGTCTCTTTCCATGTCCCTCTCTAGGCTACTTCCTGTTAGATACCTCCACCTTCCACAAGATGGCACTCAACAGAATTACCTAAACTTAAAATTTAGTATAAATAAATAAACTAATTAAGTATGGACAGTCTTGTTAAGCCATGAGAGTAGGAATTTTACATACATCTGTCATAAACTTTCTGTGTGACCTGGGACAAATCACTAAATGTCTCTGTGCCTTAGTTTCCCTCTCTGTAAAATTAATGAATAAATGCCTCACAGGAATACTGACAAATACTTACTAGAGAAGTAAGGCATACTTTATTTAATTGTCTGTTTATGATAAACAGATATTAAGTGCAAAGTATTCTGGCCTGTTAATCCATTTCTCTTTCATACTGCATCTTAACAGTACTGTATATACAACTCAATATAAAGCTGTTTTAGTAAATACGTTTTTTAGTTTGACAAAATTAAACAGTGTGCAGTACTCCTTATTGATAACATGAAATATGAAAGATAAATGGATTAAAGAATACTTTGATTCTTTTATCTTTTTTACTTTCTTTTCTTTTCTTTTCTTTTCTTTTCGAATTTGATTTATTTTTGATTTGTCAATTTGCCAAAGTCCTCTTAATATAATTGATGTGTAATTATCTGATATTATATTGTTTTGAGAGGTTTTTGAAGTTTTCACTAATTGTTTCCTGATCCATTCTCACAGTGTCTTTTTGAATTGTGAAAGTGCTTTATGACTCACTAATAAATATATTTGGGATAATATATATCAGTATTTGCAAATTCCTCCATGTCTGGCCCATTCTTTGGCAACTGATTCAAAGTTTTTATCTCTTTCACTCTCTCAGCTTCTCCTTTATGCAGTATCCTACTGTGACTTCCTATTGCTTCTCCCATATGCCCTCGTTGGAAGATGATTTTGTTTTGTTGCTAGAATACTTAGTAGGATTGATAATAAACATAATTAAGTTTATGTTGTGTTGTTTTATTTATTTGCTACTTTATACAGTTTTAGGATCTTATGCCTTTCATATTGTACATATTTTCACTTTTGATAAGCATAAACAATTAAAATGATTAAAAACACATAACATGTTGGAATATATAAGAGCGTACTCCAAAATTATGTTGATGGTTGTAGTAAGAATCTAGTTAGAAGGGTAGTAGCTGATCATCCCTTTATTTACCTCATATATTACTAAATGTTTGGGATGACATACTGGCCCCATTGAAGGCCAAAGGAAAGTTTGTCATCGATTTAGTAAGGTCAAGATTTCACCCTTGATGTTGCGTCTCTTCCTTTAGATGCTATTCCTTGAATACATTACACAAAATTTGCCTTCTCATTGGTCAATCATATTTAGGAATTCTGTCTTTGGAGCAATCTTCAGAATGCAGAGGAATGCTGGCAGGCTGCTGATGATAGCTGTTTGCTTTCTGGTAACATGTTCTAGCAATATTGTTTTCTCATTTTATTTATGACTTACATGTATTATGGTAATGTCCAAAGGCCCCAGTCAGGGTTGGGACCCATTATGCTATACACACGGCAAACGCATAGTAAGTAACTGACCAAGGATTTATAATATAGAGACAAGAATCAACAAGTGTGCATGGAGAAAACAAGGGGGGGGGATGGCAGAATAATAGCAATGAGAACTCCAACTTCCATGGACCAGCTGTGTGATTTTTTGCAGATTTCAAATATTGAATTGGTTTAAAAATAACAGAAATATTACATCTTTATTAAAAAGATCCCTTGATGATAAATGAATGCATGATATTGAGGTTGGTCAAAGCCATATATTTTATTCTTGGATGCAAACAGTTCCAGAGTTCAGGAGAGTTCTGAATCAATGTTTTGTGCTCAAGTTTAAAGCCTGCAATTGGAAAGTCACATTGGTATATATGGCTGTGTCATCTTTATGATAGACATATCAGAACTACTTCTCTCACTCACACCTCTCATGAACTGGCATTCTTAGCTCCTAAATTGCACTCCCTAGTTATGGGGAGTAATTAGTACTCTAGGTATAAAGGAGAATCACCTGCCTCTTAAAATGACTGGGATTTTCTAGTATCTAAAAGAGCACTAATGTGATCTCACTTTAAAAAAAATTACCTAAGAAAAGATTTGGATAAAGTTGGGTCAAGCAATATTTTTTAATTGCCTCAATTCATAAATGAAAATGAGACGTCACCATGTTATCATTTAACAAGTTATTATTTATGTTAAAAAAGGACTTAATATCTTTATAGTATATTTATTAGCTATGGATGAGTAGTTGGAAAACATTACAATAGTTATGCATAGTCTTTAGTCACTTGTCCATTTTCCCTGAAACCTACATCACTGAAGAGTCATTCATATTCCTTACTAGATAATATCCCCTTCGAAGCCAGAATGCTCAGACAGTATTTCAGCTGTGCTGGGATGCTGCAAAGGCTCTTCTGACTGCTTCTTTTCTGCTTTCTGGCAGGAACACAGAAAATTACATGTTGGAACAGACCAATAGTTTATCTAGTCCAGAATCCTCTTGTGTCTGAAAATGGTAAAGAGCTTATACTTCAGAGGAAAGGATAATTCCCCATAATGCAATGTTGTGCCAAGGAAGTGGGATATTAACTATTGTAAACGACTGGGAATGGCAATTCCTATTCATTATACATCAGTGACCTGACCCAAAGCCCTCTGTAAGTCAATGGAAGTCTTTGGATCAGAAAGCTAATACTTGTAAATAACATAGCAAGGTATTTAAATCAATAACATTGCACAATGATGTCTTCCACAGATTAAATATATGAAGCATTAAAATATGTAATTTCTGACACTTAGATTTCTTACTATTTAACTTCATTGAATGTCCATATGAATTATTGGGTAGGGTAAATTTAAGTGTAGTAGAAATTTCTGACTGTGCATGTCATATCCTTCATTATGAATAGTACATCTCTCTCTCATTTCTTATCTGAAAGTATCAAGATTGGTAGATAATGTGTGAAACTCAATATTTTATACAGTTCACTAGTTAATAAGCATTAAAATTAACCTGGACTGTAGGATGTTTGGGGTGGAACCATCTCTCTTCCAGGTGTCTGTGTGGTGTCTAGCACTAGAGGTCCCTGACCCCAATGAGGGCCTCTAACCATCTCCCAGGGGAAGGCCTTAACCACTGGGCAAAAGGATATTCTAATATGGGCTCCCTCAGTCTCTCCTGTTCAAGCTATTCCACTTTAGTGAAATAGAAAGTTAATTGGTTAGAGACCAATGAAGGTCCATCATTGGTTAAAAACAGTGCTGGCTCTTGTTTGAAACAAGTTTAAGCCCTGGTTGCTGGTATTGCATTGTGGAACATTTTACATACATTCAGCCACCTCATCTTGTCCCTGATTCTGCAAACACATACACGCTTAAATTTACTACTCTGAGTAATCTCATTTCAGTCAATGATCTTACTTGTGGTAGGAAAGTTAAGCACCTGCATAAATGCTTGCAAGATCAGGACTGTTGTGAAGAATATTTATAACTCTCCCCCTCGCCACCTTCTAGATAGGAGCACTGAAGTATTTTTAGACCATGTGTGCATGAACCAATAGTACATTTGGGCAAACACTCCCTAAACTCTCCTAAGCCATATGATATGATTAAAAGACACTTTTTAGAAGTTTGCTGATGGGTGAGTTAAGTTGCTTATGTCAGTTTTCTTTCTGCGATATTTGATTTTAGTCTGTACTGTATAACTATAAATTTAGCCAATATTGCTCCTAGCCTGCAAATTTTGTACTCTAAGTTGACTAAGTCTTTCTAGGAAATAAAATATTATTTCCATGTTGTTACTTGACTCATTAATCTAACCAAATTTATAAGAATGTCAGGTGCAATAGTTATTCTCCACTATGCTAATAAAATTTACTGGAATAAAAATATTAGAAACTCCTGGCTAAAGCATCTGACAAGCTCTAATAAACAGGAAACTTAGAAAATACATTTAAGGCAACAAGGAAGCATTTAAGAGCCTAATCCTTCTGAATGCTGAGGTCAATAAATGTATTGAGTTTCAACAAAAGGAGGATTGGGCTCTGCACCTGTACAAGATGTAATAATTTTTGACATATCAATCAATCAATCGATCAATCAATCACTGAGGGCATCTTTGCTCTGAATAATTATTCACTAAGCTAACAAAGAAGAAAATGAAGGTTACAATGTCAAGCTTATTCAGGAAAACAAGGCATTGGGAAGTTAAGCAATGGAATCATTGCGGTTATAGGACTTTGCCTTCCACAATGACTTGTAATATTAGCTCCTATCACAATACAGAAAACAAAATAGAAATGTTGACAGCTGACAAAAATCAATGAATTCAATGACTCATGGAAAAAAAAGTAAATAATAACCCAGAGTGCATTGCTTTAACTGAAGGTTTAACCTGAGAATTAATTATGTGCCTGACATCCCTTTTTTTAAAGGAAAAAAAAAGTGCAAGAGCAGAAGGGAATCTGTGAAAGGGAATAGTAATCCTTTATGGAAAAGTCCTGTAGATTGTAATAGAATTTGACAAACCTTTTTTTCTACAGACCTTTTTAACAACCCTATAAAGGTTAATAGAATATGATCTTTACTATAGAACTATGTAGGAAGATATAAAAACTGAATAGAAAGGTTTCCTTTCAGTTTAAATTTAATAGGGTTTTTAAAATGTCTATGGAACTCCATTATATATTTGTGGAACCCTGTTGATTTCATCTGTATTCAGTTCTATAGGATTTTCTTCAAGAGAAATATTTCTTGATAGCAAATAAATAGGACAATAGACACAGGTGTCCAGTCTTCTTGAATACCTCATTAAAATTGGTGTCAAATGTAAGAACAGTTAGCATTAACTTACATTACATACCTGAAGTGCATTTCAAAAATTATTATCTAATATGCTTGGCATGAATTATCTGAAAACATGATGATGACACAAATTCTCTCTCTCCCTCCCTCTGTCACTCTCTCTCTCTCTCTCTTAATTGATCTGGAGGGAGCTCACCTACACACTTTCTTGCTCACATTCCTGCAACAGCCACTGATTGCATGGGCACAGAGGGAGGATTCTTGCTTAACTAGGCATTTTGTCTTATTGGCTGTGAACGTGAAACTACTTGAGCTTTTCACTTTTTCTATTTGTATATAATTCAGGGAGGCTGCATAATCCAGGGGAAAGAAGACTGGAATTGAAATTGGGAGACCTGGATCTAGTCCCCAGTCTGCATATGACCTGCTAGACAATGATAGATAAGCAGCTTCCCCTCTCTGTGCCTCAGTTTCTATCAAATGAACATAATTAAAATTACCTTCCTTCTAAAAACATTGATTAGGACATACAGGTGAATGAACAACAATCATGTGGGATGGGTTTAAGTGGCAGGACGCAATATTAATAATTTAACACTGGTGAGGAGCACTCTGTGTATTCCTCCCACTGTCACATACCAGATATTTAATTGGATTGAGCGTGGGTTTGAAGGGCTCTCACCATATAAGGAACTTGGGATAGACCCTCCTCTGCCTACCCCTTGCACTCAGCTCACTTCTGAATCACCTCTGTTTCTCCCCATGTGTGAGGGCAGAGGTTACCAAAGAGGGACCTCAGTCCATAAAGTCTTCAGGTTTCCCCTTCTCCTGTAGGCACAAGGTCCACCAGTGAAATCTTAGGTCTTATTTACCTCTGGGAGCTGTCCCTTTTAGCACTTATCTGCACTGGACACCAGCCATAAGTTGTAACAAGTTAAACAGTCTTACCTTTCCTAATGTTAACCTTTCAATTTCCATTGTATACAACTCAACTGCACACCCTTGTGATGCTGTGAAGAGGGGGGAAAAAACATAGATTTCTGTCAATTTGATTCAATGGGAAAATTTCCTTCCTGATCCCAAATCAGGCTATTGGTCAGATCTGCAGCATCCTAAAAAACACAGCTCCTATGCTACAACTAAGGGGAGGGGAGAGCAGCTAGCAAAAGCAAAGAGTTTAATACATGAATGCCAATTGTCTAACCCAGTCCCCACTTTCAACCAATCTGAAAGCACCAGGCTTGAGAGAGTAGGAAATAGTCCTGTTATTACTACACATGCACTCTCATGTCTGAACTGGGCACAGCATTACATCCCCTGCAGTCAGTTCAAGGTTATCATCTCCTCCTCCCTCCACGCCACTGACTGTGGAGGAGGAAGTATTTTGAAAATTACAACTACTAGTTTATCAGCCCTGGTTAAAATTGTGTCCCCATTGTACTGACAGAATACATCTGATTCTATTAGAGATTCTGACATATTGCTGTAATTATAGAACTTGGCAGAACTCTGTTTTTGTAAGAAAACAAAGTATATTCCAATTAAAGGGCAGCTTGGAGTTATTGGAGTAGCAAAATTAACTAAATGTTATGGCAGATCATAATAAATCCTGGGATAGTACTTCATTCTTAGAGAGATGCAAATTAAAACAGTAATAAAACAGAGAGAACCCCATGCTGGAAAGCCCCAAGATAACCTCAGTGTATTTAGCTCATTACTTTAGTCACACATGAACATATATATACAAACTCAGCCCACTCCATCCACACAGTCTGCAACCAAGCAAAAGGACATATTTGTGAATTCATTCCAAGTTACAAACATTATAACTCTTTCTAACGGGCACACAGGATGACAATTTCATCCTGTCTGTTTTAACTTTTATTTGTAGAATAAGAACAATTAAGGCTGAAAAACAGACTGCATTCTACTGTTAATACTTATGAATCTCCATCTATATCACTGAATTCTTAAATATTTCTTTAGCAGCAGCTTCTATTGCTAACATCAACAGGAACAATAGGTTTCGATTAGCAGAGTAAAAGCATTTCTATTTTAATGAAGGCTGTGATGATGATACTTTTAATATTACAGTACAGCCAGGCAAACTGAACTACTATATTAATACTAACATTTACTCGAGCAGATTGGAAATGTTTTAATTTAAAAAAATATTTTAGTGATTTTTGACAACTATTTTAGTGATTGGTTTCTCTTATTTTTCAACGAGCTCTATCGCTGGTTAGAACCGTATGTCAAATAAGGAAAGGGGAATATTGATTGTTCCATATGGTTTATATGAATACAAATCCTGGTGAACAGTAGAGATGGATTCACTGCAAAATTCTCATAGAGTCTTCAACTGCTTCTGCAAAGTTCTGGGTGCCTTGAATCCAGGATTTTGGTTCAGGCTCATCTCATACACTTCATTTGCAGTCAGCCAATAATTGGGCTCCCTTCTACATAATTTAACAGCTGTAAATTTCCAATAAGTGCAATTCATATTGGGTAGTGTAGTGGAAAATACATATCTTACATCACAAAGGAAATGAATTCAAATCTTGTTCTTGGTACCCTTAGGTTTTCTTTAAAATTTTTTCCATCAATGTAAGTTTAAGACTTAATTCATCTACAACTTTGCTTAAGCAAAAAAATGCTAATACTAATTTTTTTAAGGCCAAATTATAAAATGGAAAGCAGACTCATGTAGTTGACATCTATCTAAATAGCCATGTTATTAGTAAAAGGTGCAGCTCTTTAAAAGGTCAAATTAAACATGAGACAAGTAAGGCCGATCCTGCATTCAGTTAAGAACATGAGTAAATTTGTGCACCTGTCTAGCCGCATTGAGTTCAACAGAAATATTCAGGTATATAAAGTTATGTAAGTGTTTGCAGGATCAGGGTTTTGGTGCTTGCTCCTAGATCTTATAAAGAGGGCTATACAAAATGTTCCACTAAAAACCTGACCTCACCAGAGATCAGAATGTGGATTGGTTTTTGTGCTACCTATGAGCATCATCTTAGATCCGTTAATGTTTACAGACTTCTGTTGTTGCCAGGACAGAATCGGGCCCACATGTACTAGAAATGTAACTGATACCACCAGTAGGGATTTCTTAAAAGAAACCCATTTTAAGAATTTGATTTAAGATGTTGTAGTACAAAGGAAACATTTTGAGTGGTGTATCCTTGACCTTTATTCTTACGTTAGCTACTACCTGTTTTCTCCATCATTGTTCCAGCTGAGAAGTAATTCCTTTTGTCATTGGGGAGTATTCTGGAGTATCAGTTTCCTTTTTTTCCATCTGCTTGTCTATAGAGGTTGGTTGGATTTTTTTATTGATGTTATTGATTTGTGCTTTGGTTTTGTTGTACAGCACTTAGAAACTTTGTAACAGGTGATTTATAGATCAGTTAAATAAGTGAAATAAATATTGAAATATCTTGAGATGGGTCTGTGCTTCTGGAAATGCTGTCTTACTGATCAGATGTAAAACTAAGGTCCTAACTATTTGTGTCCATTAAAGTTTCATGGCATGTTGTGTCCCAGCCATATTCCGAAATGAGTAGTTTCTCTACAGCTCAACTGATAATGTTACTTCTAACTTCTCTCTCTAAACTGTTTAACAGTGATGTTTTGCACTGATAATTGCTTCATTTCACACCAATAAATGTGGTGGATGAAATAATCCCTGGGTGTCCTTTTACCGCAGGTCATCACTGTCAAGGAAATTAACTCTGTACCCGATTTTAATCTTCTCTGCAGTAATGACACCTTCCCAAGGCCTTAATTAGGTAAGGTAGATAAAGCTCTTTGAGATCCTTGGGTGAAAAGTCATATATAAGCAGGAGGTACTAGGTGCCAATTAGTGATTGATTTCACTGGGGTTTTTTTGTATGGTACTTTATAGGCATGAGGGCCCAAGATGTGGGGAGCAAAAAGAATCTAGTTCCTTTATAAAAGTATTTAGATACAGCAATTTATTAAAAATCTGAGGAAAAGGCAGGAAACAAGCAGAGTTCCTCTTGTATCTCTTAAAGTTATACTCAGTGGAGTCTGAATTGTATAATAATACTGGTCTCTGTTTTGTGCAGATCAAAATAGATGGGCAAGGACAATATGTACTATCCAAAAATCCACCTCAGAAATGCTTATTACACATTAGTTTAGGAAATTGCTGTTTTCTCTTTGACATTTTCTGTTCTCCCACCAGAAATCAATTGCAATTGTTTAATTTAGTAGCGAAGTATATAGTAATAAATTCCAGACAAGAAGGATGAACTAAGGTGATGGGAACATTGATTTCTCTTCAGCTGAAGGAGGCAAGAGAATTCCCCAGTAAAGTCAGCCTGCTTGCATATCTGTGAATAATGGTGAATTTCTGATTGTGATACCTGCTGTGCCATTTTGCATCCATGGTGCCTTGGGAAGGAAAGCTATCATATGAACATATGTTTGCCAACTGAAAGAAGAGTACATGGCTTTGACTTTTTTATCAAGGATCTGTTTTTAATCGCAAAGGAATGTCATATCATTGCAAAGTATCATACAGCTACTTATGTGAAACATCTGAATAATTTAATGCCATATAATATCTTAGTTCCTGCTTGGATACACCTGTTGCATGGCTTGCAGTTCATCTGACACAATTGTAATGGGGTTCACCGACAATATAAGGCTTGATCTTATCACAGCAGTAGTGAATGACAAAAATTCCCTGTTGTGCAGAATCAATCCAATAGTACATTTCCAGAGTATGACCACATCCTTCCAATGCAAACATTCATGAAACCTTGGCTCACCTTAGACACAAGCAACCACCTGGGGACCCTACTTTCTTGACAAGTCACAGACTAGCACTGTTGAAGGGATAAACACTCTGCTCCATTTCACTCTCCCCTTCGGTAAGGAGACCACAGATGGTGGTAGCTGATTGCTGAAAGATGGTATCACACAGATTTTGCTTCTGGTCTTGAGTTGGATTTGCAAATTGTAAGACAAACACTTCTGGAGACACAGTGGTGTTGCTTCTCTCAGCAATTTCAATTCACTTCTTGCTAATTTCATGAAGTATAATTTGTCATTGGTTTACAGAATGGTGCCTCGGCTGAAGTGATGGAATAAAGAAGGCAGAGATTCGTGCCTGTCTGTGGCAGGCAGATGTCTTCCTGCTGTTTTGGGATTGTATACAAATACTAAGTAACAAAAAAGAGATGGCTTCTGGGTTTTTTTTCAGGCCCCATCTGTAGCAACTAGCCTGGAGGGAGGAACATGTGTTGCAGGAAGGAAAAGTGTGGAGGAGGCACCAGGAACCAAGATTGTATGTACGTGCCTAGAATCCTAGCTGTATGTGTATCATCTCTGTAAATAGGTCTCTGAGTAAAATGCCAGTTTACTTTTAGAAACATGGAGTTCCCTAGTGTTGTTATGAAGCACCAGAGGACATGAAATCCCATCCTTAGTATTAAAATCCCTATTCTGAACAGAGCAAATGAAAGGTATCCAATCTATGAACCAGTGGCAAATGTTAGGCAACATGGAGAACCAGCTTAGTGAGGTGCTCACTTCTCTAGATGCTGAGGGCTAGGAAACATAAATACATTCATTCTCTGCAGAAAAGGGACATCCTCTGGCAAGTCCGAGTGGTTAGGTATGATGTGGCCAAACAAAGCCTTTGACTCTCTTTTGGAAGGGTGGCATATATTGCATTAATGCAGCACTGTGATCCAGCTAAAATAGAGGTGTGGATTCTGTATTGTAGTCAGAGTAAAAGGCAGCCCTGCAGGAAAGTGAGATTGAAAACACTATCACCGACCTCCATGCCCCCTCAGATGTATGTGAAAGAGTGTACCAAGATAAAAATCTCCTTTCATCGGTCACAATAAATAACTTAATTAAATACCATAGCAAGCTGTTTCAGCTATGAGGTGTAAGTTCTATTTCAGATATAGGTAATGTGGGAAGTATACTCTATTCTGAAGAGACTGTGTTTTGTATTTCTACTAAGAGACCAGAAGTCAGGGGCATTTATCCCCGCTAGTGCAGAAGTGTGCCAATAGCAGTGCCTTGTGCCAGAATGGCCACTGCATCTGTGACATACCAGGGTACAATCCAGGCTAATGAGTAGCTGTGTCATCCTTGCCCTGGAACCTTGGATGCCTTATGATGTCATATTGAAGGAGTTCCCACCTGGGTTGCTCACAATCAGCCTTCCAACATGCAAGCCACACCCTGAGTGTCTGTGTGCACCAGCAGCCTGCCAGCCACACTTGGATTACACTCTGGCTCTCATCAGCCTTGGCTGTACTTCAGGGTGATCCTGACACATACCCAATCTTAGCTTTCCCCACAGAAATGTATGTCCTGTACTACCCAGCCCTCTCCTGGACAATATATGTTACATTAAATCCATTATTTCTCTAATAGAAATAACACGCACACAACTTGCCACTCCAAATGAAGTTTCCCAGACATTTTAATTTAAACACACTGGATTAGATAAAACAATAAAACAAATGCTTATTAACTGCGAAGAGAGACTTTAAGTGAGTACAAATAATGAGATATAAAAGTCAGAAATTGTTACAAGAAAAATAAAGATAAAATGAAATCGGTGCCTAACTTAACAAACTATGTTAAATTCAAAGCAAAGTTTTCTCACCACATGATTTCAGCAGTCTTAATGACCAAATTTCTTAGGTCAGGGCCCCTTCTCCCAGAGTCCAGCAAAGGCTTCCTTTGTTACCTCAGGTGCAGTTAATGCGATGGGCAGAGAGAGAGACAGAGAGAGGGGTCCCTGGGGGTGTTTGTATCTCTTTTTTTTTCTGGTTTCAGTCCTCCTCTTGAAAAACATTTCCAGCTGGTTACCAGGAGACAAAAAGTCTATGTGGAAGGAGGTTTCCTGCTACTTTTTGCTCACCTGTTTGAACTTCCTTTGTTTCCCTTTCTAGTTGATGACTCTGTTTACTGCTTAAATGCAAATTAAGCAGAGCACACATTCCTTTGTTTGACACTGACCTGTTTGCCAGTTTCAGTTTGAAACGTGTTAATAACACCATCCAGTGAAATCTTATAACTTCACACAGTATTGCCACACATATTTTATCAGGACGATACTAATCAGCAAATTCTGAGTTCTCAAATGATATCGTACAAGGCATAGTTTGTATAAATATTACAATAGTGTGTGTGATGTGAATATAGGGATACATTTTATCACAGCATCCCAGGGCTGATTCACCTTTACAAGAGAGCCAAGCCAGTGGAAATTATGGAGGACGTGCACTGTTTCAGTACATCCTTCAGGCATTGTGAACATACCTTAGCTCCTTAGCCCACTATTAGATCTCTCCCAGCCTGCTCTGGACACCTCCCGCAGAATGGGGGGTCAAGGCTCCACTTGTCACGCAAGCTCCTCTAGACAGACTTCCTGCCACAGAACACCATGCAAATGACCATGGAAGCATAGTAACTATGGAAATTATTGACAGTCAATGTAAAATCAGTCCCCCAATCCAGGAGTGCAGTGTGACTGGCAAGGAATAATGTAGCTCAGATACAGTGTCCCACTAGACTGAGGCACCACATAAGCCCTGCAGTTGTCAGAGATGTGTTGTTGCTAGGCTGTGGCCAGCAGTTGAGAAGCCCAGTGTTATTTGTCAGAGACTAAAGGTCCCAGATATGGGAGTCAGATGGAAATATGTGTAGCCATTATTTTTAATAGATCTGATTGATAGTTCTGTGTTACCTCAGTGTGAGTTTGGCTCCAGTGAGGCCATAGTTTTTCAGATCAATAGTGTGAAAGTTACCCTTTAAGATTCTCTTAGACTGGAAAGCTCTTAGGAGCATGTGAAGAATGAATTCAGTAACCACAAACTCAATTACAATAAACAGTGTTGTTTGTATTATAACTTAGACTTATACATTACATTCCTACATAGCTAAAAAACCAGAGAGAGCCCAAGCAACAGCCAATACCATATTTATACTCACATCCCCAAAGATATTATAGAGTCAGGTGGATCTCTCAAGAGCTAGTCATTGATAGAGGGGTGTTTCCTGCTAGGGTCTTCCCACTTGTACCCATCCGTTTATATTGTTGTTCTGATATGTCTAACACTTCATTCAAATACATGAAAGTTCTAATTTCTTTTTCCTTAGCTGTACTTCCACACCCCATAAATTTTGGGGTGTCCCACTTTCCATAAATTGTTCTCTGTGTTCCCTCTTTCTTTATTAGCATCTTATTAACGTTTACTTTAATTTCCAGCAGAACCTACGGTCAGAACAGGACTTCCTGTGATGTTACAATCAGGTGTCTTGTGGTCTACTGCAGTCTAGTAATATCTTGTAATCTTATTGGGATAGAGTCAGTCTTAGGTTACACACTCATGTCAAGTCTCCTTAAGCCTGTGGCCTAGTGAAGCTAAGTTAAAATCATACAGGACTCAGCCTGTAGGCCTGGCATTACTGCCTTATCTTACTTATATCCTTAATATATATTTATCACTGTTTAATACTTGTCAGTCTTCTACTCCTATAATTCTATCCCATTTATCTTTTCATCACACATTGATTACATATGAAATAACATGTGGGTTAACTACAACAATAACACAATAAAATGATAAAATGAACTAATTGGCTATACAGGGGTAGAATGGTCAAGGACATGTCTCTGTCTCCTTTTGTTGGTTATTCCTTCAGATCTCATATTCAGACACTGTTGTTCCAGTTCACTGTTTTTCTTTGTTTCATGTACTGCATTCTGGGTAGTAGCATGAGAGGAACCCATGTTTCTAAAACTAAACTGTCTTTTTATTAAGAGTACTGTTTTCAGATTTGCTGGAATCATAGCTAGCATTCCAGCCATGTGCACACAGACTGACTTTCTTCTGCATTCTTCAAACTCTTCCCTCATGCAAATGGTGCTGCTTCTTTCTAGTTCTTTGCAGGTTGCTATATTCCCATGTAAGGACTACTTACATTCCCATGTAAGGACTGCTTGTGATCTGATTGCACTCTATTCTGTGCATTCTTTCAACCAGTATATATGAAAGCTGATGTAAGGGGCTATCCATAAATGATATAACACATATTGTAAGTGATTTTCAAGACCCACCACACCCTTGTAATACTGAAACAAACACTCTGTCATGCAAAATTAAGAACCCATCCTAAATTTCGTATGTAATTTAAGGACCACCCCTAATGTACACTGTTTTCACTGTCTGAGAATGACTGCACTTGGATGGAACGTATAGCCTAGTGTTCACAGCTTCAGCTATGCCTCTTTCTTGTCTTCCTCCGGGCTGTGAGCACCCAGAGTGCTGATTCTGTACACTGACTGAGGGGCAATATCCTGTTTTGGTACAGGCTGCACTTCTTTGTCCAATGTGTGCTGCCTCTCTGTCTCCCATGTTACCTGCTTATGGAACAACTGAGACCTAGGGCATTAGAGTTGAAAAGAGACTATGCTACATAATGGGACATACTAGACTTCAGTGTGATCGAAGCTCTGAGATTTATTTCTATCAGTCTTAGAGTGATCGTGAAGTGGTTTATTTTATAGCTCACAAATCATTGCCAATCTTGTGCATTATGGAAAGAAACATGTACAGTGAATTCCTGAAAACGTTGTGTGTGTGTGTGTGTGTGTTTATTTGATTGCATTTTCTGATCATCTTGAGATTTTAAGACCTTGAAATTCCAACTTCATGGCTTTGCTACCCTCTATTACAGTACCAAAGTTTGGTACTACAGTACCAAACCAAATACTTTGGTTAACGCTGATTAATGCTGGAGTCCTTAGGAACATTATCTCCTTTGGTCTTCTTATCATTCACGTTTAGGAGGACCCATGGGGTTGTGGAGGTGGGAACAACAGTGTTTATAGCAGCTCACTAGTTGTAGGAACCCAGTTAGGCTCATTTAAGATTTAAAATATGCATTGTACTGATCATGTTCTCTAAAGTAATAAATGCCATTTTAGGCTTTTGATAGAACCATTAATATCTGGTAATATTTAAATTAACCAATACATTAATCTCTCTAAACCAATTAAGCTGTATTCTAATAAAGTTAATAATTGGGTCAAGGAGAATATACAGGTTATTTATACTTGAAATTAAAACTTGACACTGAAAAGAAATGAGGCAAATGTTATTAAAAACTTTCAGCTATGAGCTAATCAGTGCTTAACTGCTTGCAGAATAGTAGCGTTATCCAAATTGCAATCTATTGCTGAACATGCCAATATAAAAAGTCACTTTATGCTTCAATTATATACTCCACAGTGAACTTGAAATGACACCAGGTAAAATCAAAGGCCCTGTACTCTATTCTAAAGAATAACATTTTAAAGGGAAACAACTTTAGGGCAATGTATAGAGTCACAGTTTCTGGGTAACTTCCGAGTTCCAGTCTTTTTAATTTCTCCTCATATGGAAATTGTTCTATACCCCTAATAATTTTTGTTGCCCTTCTCTGTACTTTTCCCAATTCTAATACATCTTTTTTTGAGATGGGGTGACCAGATCTGCACTAAGTATTCAAGGTGTGGCTTTATTTAGTGGCATTATAATATTTACTGTCTTATTATCTATCCCTTTTCCAAAGGTTGCTAACATTCTGTTAGCTTTTTTTGGCTGCTGCTTCACCTTAAGCAGCTGTTTTCAGAGAACTATCCACGATGACTCCAAGATCTCTTTCTTGAGTGGTAAAAGTTAATTTAGACTCCATCATTTTCTATGTATAGTTGGGATTACATTTTCCAATGTATATTACTTTGATTTATCAACATTGAATTATCTGCCATTTTGTTGTAACTTTTGTGATATCCCTTTGTAACTCTTCAAAGTCATCTTTGGACCTAAGTATCTTGAATAATTTTGTATCATCTGCAAACTTTGCCACCTCACTGTTTACCCCTTTTTTTCCAGATCAATTATGAATATGTTGAACAGTGCTGGTCCCAGTTCAGATCCTTGAGGGACCCTGCTATTTACTTCTCCACTGTGGAATACTGACCATTTATTCCTACCCTTTGTTTCCTATCTTTTAGCCAGTTACTGATCCACGAGTGAACTTTCCCCCTTATCCCATGACTGCTTACTTTGCTTCAGAGCCTTTGGGCTGCCACCTTGTCAAAGGCTTTCTGAAAGTCCAAATGCACTATATTGACTCAATCACCCTTGTCCACATGCTTGTTGACATCCTCAAAGAATTCTAATGATGGGTGAAACATGATTTACTTTTACAAAAGTCGTGTTGACACTTCCCCGGCATTGTGTTTATCTACATGACTGATAATCCTGTTCTTTACATAGTTGCAACCAGTTTGCCTAGTACTAAAGTTAGGTTTATCGGCCTGTAATTACCAGGGTTGCCTCTGGAGACTTTTTTTAAAATATGGCATTACATTAACTATCCTCCAGTTGTCATCTGGTGCAGATGCTGATTTAAATAATCGGTTACATACCACAGTTAGTAGTTCTGCAATTTCATATTTGATTTCCTTCAGAACTCTTGGATGAATACCATTTGGTACTGTTTAATTTATCAGTTTGTTCCTAAATCTCTTTTACTGGCACCTCAATCCGGGACAGTTCCTGAGATTTGTCATCTAAAAAAAAGGCTCAGTTGTGGGAAGTTCTCTCGCATCCTCTGTAGTGAAGACCAAAGCAAAGAATTCATTTAGCTTCTCCACAATGGTCTTGTCTTCCTTGAGTGCTCTTTTAGTTCCCCAATTGTTTAGTAGTCCCACTGATTTTTGGGCAGGCTCCTTGCTTCTAGTATACTTTAAAAAATTAGCTTAACTTAGTTTTTGTGTCTTTTGCTAGTTAATCTTCAAATTCTTTTTTGACCTTTTTTATTATACTTTTATACTTGACTTACCAGAGTTTATGCTCTTATTTATTTTCTTCAGTAGGATTTCACTTCCAATTTTTAAATGTCTTTTTGCCTCTTTTACTCTGTTGTTTAGCATGGTGGCATTTTTTTGGTCCTTGTTTTTTAATTTGGAGTATACCTTTAGTTTGATCATTATGGTGTTTTAAATAGTTTGCATGCAGCTTGCAGGCATTTCACACTTGTGACTGTTCCTTTTAATTTCCACTTAACTAGCTTCCTCATTTTTTGTAGTTCCCCTTTTTGAAATTAAATACTACTGTGCTGGGTTTCTTTGGTATTTTCCCATTAACAAGGATGCTAAATTTAATTACATTATGGTTTGTATTACTGAGCAGTTCAGCTATATTAACTTCTTGGACCTGATCCTGTGCTCCACTTAGGACTAAATAAAGAATTGGTTCTCCCCTTCTGGGTTTCAGGACTAGCTGCTCCAAGAAGCACTTATTAATGTTGTCTAGAAATTTTATCTCAGTGTCCTATTCTGAGGTAATATGTACCCAGTATTATTGGATTTTATATTTTTGAAACTTCTTTAATCTCCCTGGGTATTTCACAGTCATGATCAATATCTTGATCAGGTGGTCGGTAGTCTATTCCTACTGGTACACTCTTATTATTCAAGCATGGAATTTCTATTCATAGAGCTTCTGTGATATTCTTTGGTTCATTTAAGATTTTTATTATATATGACTTTATGCTTTCTTTCACATATAGTGTCACTCCCTCACCAGCACAACCTATAATATCAACCTTACATATTTTGTATCCGGGTATTACCGTGTCCCATTATCATGGTTTCACCAAGTTTCTGTGATGCCTATTATATTAATATTCTCATTCAATATCCAGGACTCAGGTTCACCCATCTTAGCATTTCGACTTCAGAGTCTTAACTACTTTCTGTTTTTAATTTAAATGAGAAAGAGAGAGAACATTTGCTAAAACACAGAATTGGATACAGGAAATCTGTGTTATTCCTGGCTTTATGATTTACCTAGTCTGTGACTTGACCAAGTCATTCATATTTGGTTAGCTCATTTTCCCCAGTTCACCAAACTGTATGAGGAAGCTTAACTGATGTTGGAAGGTGTTTTGAGATTCTTCATTAAAAGATGGTATAGAAGAGTAAATTTAAATATTTACTAATTACACCTTTTACTATTGGTATTTCTAGATTTTTCTAGTTTCTAGATTTTTATAAAGAAACACAGAGATTATCATGATGGTCCCTTCTGAACTTAAGGTCTATGAGTCTATGAATCTAAAAGGAACAGGAATAATAAACAATCTCATTTTCATAGGCATCAAAGTCCACATGGAAAAAATTGCTTGTGTGTAAACAAATTAACACTTGCATGTGCAAAACAGACTTTTACATAATTGTCTGTTTGCAGATACTATTTATTTTGCATTGGAAGGCATCCAATGGCACCTTTATATGAACATCCATTCAGCATGTAATTACTTGTGCTTTTGATTGGCACCTGGTGCCTGCACTCAAGATGACTCCTCGCTGTGCCTGGAACACAAGGGATGATATGCCTTGGGCTAATAACTAATACACTACTCTGTTCACAAGGAGTAAACCAATCACACAGACATTATGATACATTAATACAAACCTCACCAATGAAATGCCACCCTCAAAGAGAACACTGTAACACATGGGACTTTATTGGGGACACCAAAAAAAGGATTTAGGGAAGGAAAAGATTAACTTAAATATGAAAACATCAACAATATAACAAATCTGTCATCTCCCTGCATGCCCTGTTCTACACAGACCCCAAGCTCCCTCCCTAGCACCAGTAAGGAGAAGTCCTGTGACAAATGTGGTAGTACTATGAACACTGACCAGTTTAAACAAAAAGCAAAGGGTTCTCTTGCAGTGTGTTCACCCATGAGTGGGGCAGGGTCCTCTTCTGGCTCCTGCTGTGGAGCCCCATGGATGTCTGGGCTGGCTGTAGGTATCTGGCATCAGATTGGCTCTTTGTCTCCCTGATCACTCATCTCAACATGGCCAGCACTGCCCGATCACATACTAAACTCCTCAATAATTCAGGCTCCCTTTTCATGGAGACTGGGAGTTGAGCAGACTCCCCAGGCTGCATTGCTCCTCTCTCAGCTTCAAACTCAAACAGCACAAAACTCAAACCAAAACTATTCCCTTTGATTCTGAGGCAACCTGTCCTTTTCCTCTGAGGAACTGAGCAGTCCTGGCTCCTCATTGGCCCAGCAACTATCTATGTAAATTGCTTCATCCAAAATGCCCCATTGGCTTTTGTATTTGTTTCCATTCTATTCCGTCCCTGCTCCAGACCCTAAACTGGCTGGGAAATGGTGTTCAAAGGGTCTGCAGTCACTGGTGCTGTAGTCCAGATGAAAGGAACCCCAGAGGCTCAGTTCAGTGTTCCAGGAGCTAGCAACCTCCAAAGCAGGTTACATCTGGAACAACCTAGCTCTTAAACAATGTGTCCTTTAAGGATCAAATATTGGGTGAGTAGAGACCGTGGTCTGAACTCAGAAATGCATGTGCAATTGAAGGCATACTTTTGCAAGTGTAATTACAGCATTTACTCTTGCAATTGTGGTAACAATGGAAACACTGGTGCACACACACTTTTTCATGGTTCCACTTACACACCAGTTTGTTTACATCTTATTTAAAAAAGTCTAAAGATAGAAAAGGGGAGAACTAATTTTGTTCTCATTTGATTTTTGTCATACTGTTCATGCTAGTACATATTTGCAGGTTTGGCACTCATAAAATCAACGGGGGGAGTGTTTTAGTTTTCTGATTAGTGAGGAACCACAAACTTGATTGTGACTATGTTTTAAATTAAGTTGCTATATTTGATGTCTAAATAATGGGTATTAACACTCTGTGAAGCTCAGATTGATTGATTGATTGATTAATTAAATGGCACGTGGCCAAATTTTATGTGCTTATCCTCCTCTAGTCATTGTTCACAGAATAGAAATTAAACTTCCCTTAATACACAACTTTTTGCATTTTTAAAGTACAAAGTATAACATTTAGAACCAGATTAGCTAGCCCTTGCGTGGTTTCACATGGAGTCGGACTCAAGCCCAATTATTTTTGTACTTTTAATGGAAGGATCATGCACATTCATAATCCTTGGTGTCTGTGGAATACAGGGAATGCTTTCTCTTAGTGTAAGGGTATGTCTACGGTATAAAGACTATTCCGGCATAGCTATAGCACCGTAGCTGTGCTGAAATAACCCCCTAGTATAGACACAGCCTACAGTGATGTAAAGGGTTTTCCTGTCAGTTTAGGAATACCAACTCCCTGAACAATGGAACCTATGTCGATGGAAGCATTCTTCTGTCAACAGAGCTGTTTCTACACTAGGGGGTTAAGTCAACATAGCTATGTTGAGCAGGAGTGTGTTTTTTTTCTTCACATCCCTAAACACATAGCTCTGTCAACCTAACTTTTAAGTGTAAACCAAGCTGAAGGCATTACAGAAGAATTGAAGGTATAGGCGGGGCCCTGTGTTGTGAGCTCTCATGGTATTTGGTGTTCGTTTCAGGTTTTTAAAGCCCTAGCTCTTAAAGAGAAGTTATTATTTGATTATGTCAGCTCTCATTTTTAAAATAGTGAGTTTCTAGTAAAATAGTAAGTCATTGTGTTTGCAGAGAAAAGCTTGAAAATGCATACAGAGTGTACTCCAAAGGCTCAAAAACCAGAAGGCAAAGAAACTAAATTAAAATAAACAAAACTCTCATGATATTTAAATCAATTGTGTGGCATTTTAGGGTCTAACTTCTGGCTTCTGAATGTTTTGGCTTGGCAGTACTGCTTTTCCTCTTTTGTGTTTGCACCTCAGAAGAGGTATACACTGAACTATTATGAGAGATGTTGCATTGTGAAGATCTGTAGTCTAGAGGAATAGGACACTATTCCTTGAAACATCTGCTCTGGGTATATATATAGCAAGGCCTTTGCATGTTGTGTGCATATTCAGTAAATTCTGTTATTTGGACCCAATTGAGCCTTTATGGTTCTTTCCTATTATATGTGTTGGATAAAAAAACCCCACAGCAACTGCCCGCCTACTTACCAGTAAGGTCTGGGAGGAACTGAAAATCCTGGGAGATGTTCCTTCTCTGAGCTCCCCCATGGTGATGCAGACCTACATCACCACTAATGCAGGACTATGTATATCAGGCACAATCTGATGCTTTTGATGATTTTATTAAACAACATAACCAGGACTCCCATAGTGGGATTTCCACGTAGGAAGAGGTAGTCGCAGCACCGGCCTCTACCATTAGTGCTCCATTGGGATAACCAGTGAGAGGATGTGGTCCAGATACCCAAGGGATGATTCTACATACATACATACATCATCTACTGATGGGGCTTCTGCGAAACAGCAACTGTAAGTTAAAGCTGCGCTTTCATTGGGGAACCTTGATGGGATTCTAGGAGCTATGGTACTATAAATAAATAGCAATATTAATAATGGGATGGTGGCAGTTTTCTCACCTCTTTTATGATTGTTATATAAGGATGTTTGGAGATTGCAAATATGCATGTAGTACCATATTTTTAAAGGCAGAAGAGTTCACTTGCCCACACAATCTTATTGGGTCTAACAAATTGTTTTAGGAGTGCCATGGGAATTTAGACAACTTTTTGGCCATGTGTGCACAAATACCTGATTGGCACAAGTGCAGCTATGTATGGACAAAACATGTGACTAACTTTGAAAAATCAGACTCATATGCTATATGCCCAGCCGAACAGTTTAACTTGAAGTGTAAAAATACCAGTGAAGTAATACTTGAACTGTCTTGTTGAATAAAAATAACAATAGCTGTTTGCAGATTTCATTCTAGCTAGTAGAATTCAGTACCTTTTAAAAGCTATAAGCTAACTCAGACAAGAATAGTGATAATGGCAAACAGGTTGCTAACTTGATAAGAAGGAAATTTTATGTTCTTCGGTTGCATATAAAATTTGCAGCTATATTCCATGATTCCTATGTTCTGGCAGCTCACTTCTCATTCTCTTCAGTTTTATTAGAATGCTGAACACCTTAATCTGACACTGGGAATAATGCAGCAATCTTATTTCATGATGGTGCTGTGGAGATATAGTATATATATTATTTTGTGACTGGAATCTAATCTGCAATACATTTTAATAACATAGTTTCTAAATAATAATAATTAATAAAAAATCTACCTGAATAGCATCTGTTTGTAGTCAGCCAGCAAAGTACTGTGTGCCTGTAGTTGGGAATGAGTCAGGAACATATTAAGTAGAAAGTAAAAAAAAAAATAATATTGCTCTCTGGGTGTTCATTTTTATGCCATGAAAAGTTTATAACTCCACAAACAAATGAGATCCAAGAGCAGCAGAGAGGCAGAGAAATTTACTGTTTTGTACCTTCTCTTCTTAAAAAAGTGTTTTTATAAATGAATTTATTTTCACACGCACTGAGGGGCAAACTATGTCCCTGCTTGCAATTCAGCTAGGGAGAGGCCCTCAACCTAATTTATACAACAATAAAAATGACATGACAACAAAAATCTCCCTTATACTTTCTGTTTCTCATATGTGATCTGTAATACAGTGTTTTGGAAAACCTGAAGTTAATCAAATTTTTGAGAAATTAGGCTTTGTAAAAAGCTTTTGAAAAACCTTAATATTATTTTGTAAGCCCATCTTCAGATGACATAACTTTCCTTTTTCCCAAGGTGCTGCACAGTTTCTTCTGGTGCCTCAGTTAGCCACAAAATGGCCATTTTCTGCTATTTTTCAAATTCTGCTCTTGTCTGATCACCATTTTGCCTTCCTCCCTCATTTGCGTAGGTTTTTTCCACCTGTTACACTCAACTTCTCTTTGTGAGGATATTGTTGGCATCGCTTCTTTTTAAAGGATGGAACTTAGAGCAAATGAGAGGAAGATCCTTTTGAAATATCATCTAAGGCAGTGGTCCCCAAACTGTGGAAGTGCAGAGGAATGTCTGCAGGGGGTGCGGCGGGAGCCAGGTCAAGCCCCCACAAGGGGTTGGGGAAGGAGCATCACCCTGCCCGGTTCTATCTCCGGCTCCACTCTGGCCCTGCCTCAGCTGCAGCCTCGTTTCTGCCCTGGACCTTGGCCGCCAGCCCTCGCTCTTGGCCACCATTTGCTGACTCCTGCTCTCAGCCCCTGGCTCCTGTTCTCGGCCCCTGCTCCTGACTCAGGGGGTGGGGCATGGACACATTCTATTACTGGCAAAGGGTGTGAGAGGAAAAGTTTAGGAATAACTGATCTAAGAAATGGCCCCCATTACTGTAGTATCCTAGACCCTTACTCTTTTAATATATTTTTCATCACACTACTCATGTGAGGTTGGTCAGAACTGAGGCAGAGAGAGATTAAGTAATTTGACAGGCAGCCTGTGGCAGAACAGGGAATAACCATGAGTCTTATGAGTCCCAGGCTAGTGCCCTAACCACTAGCTGATCTTTTCTCCAAATTTGCGATGGTTTCAAGGATAAATGATCATTCCTTGTAGAGGAGAGATAGTGGCCAGAAAGGAGTAAAAGACTGTTTTGGGGGAAGCAGGGAGAGGTTTGCAAGAGCAGGCAGCAGTCATACAGGCATCTAACCTGTGGAGGCATCCTTACCCTTCTGTGCAGGAGCCCTGTGTGACCCAGGAGTTGTGCAACAGAAACAAATGCCTGATACATGGAACTCCTAAGCCAAAGTGGAATTCTATTACTGCATGGCGTGAAAGCGCCAGTCATCATCCACCTCTTCTCCAGGCCTCTCCTGTTCCCCCAAGACAGTACATGATACCCTTCTACTCTTCAGGCCACTATATTCCTATTCTTCCCTCTGCAGGCAACATCGTACTCATATGGGCCCCAAGACCCAACAGCTGTTATATTCCTCAGCTTCAGTGCAAATAAAATTCAAAGATACGATTTTTTTTTTCCTTTGTGAAGTACACTTTCAGAACCACTTCAGTAAAACTGAAGGTTACTGAATGATTTCAAGATCCTTTCAAACAACGGCATAATTCCCAGTTTGCTGCAGAATTAAGTACATCTCTGCTACATAAATTGGGGCAATTTGCTATATAACTTGAATTGAATGTGCTGCATAACTCTCAGGGCCTTGGCTATATCTCATAAAATGACATAGAATTTTTATATTTATTTTGTATTCATTAAATAAGATTATTTTTATAAAGATGAATGCCAAGCTTTGGAGTTATTCACTGTGGAAATTTCAATCTTTGAGAATATTCTCTCGCCTGGCAATGTTGATGAACGTCTTATTAGTTTTCTGGAGTATATTGCCTCTTGCAGGTACAAACAACAGAACTTGTCATCTCTGGTTCATGGGTCTTAGGGAAGTGGGTCTCAACTAGGGGTATCCATACCCCTGAGGGGATGCAGAGGTCTTCCAGGGAGTACATCAACTCATCTAGATATATGCCTAGTTTTACAACAGGCTACATAAAAAGCACTGATAAAGTTAGTACAAATTAAAATGTCATACAGACGATGACTGGTTTATACTGCTCTATATACTAAACATTGAAATGTAAGTACAATATTTATGTTCCAATTGATTTATTTATAATTACATGGTAAAAAACATGGAAAGCAAGCAATGTTTTCAGTAACAGTGTGCTGTGACACTTTTGTATTTTAGGTCTGATTTTGTAAGCACGTAGTTTTTAAGTGAGGTAAAACTTGGGGTCAACAAGACAAGTCAGCCTCCTGAAAGGGGTACAGTAGTTTGGAAAAGCTGAGAACTGCTGTCTCAGGTCATGTCTACCCAGCGGCTGGAGCACAGGTAGACAGACTTGCACTTGTTCTGCTCAATCTAGCACGCTAGAAATAGCAACATGGCCGGGACAGCTCAGGCTACCACCTGACTATGTACCTGGAGTTTCTGACTGTACCTAGGTGGCTAGCCTGTGCTGCCATGACCACATGGCAATTTTAAGTGTCACCCTCCTGGCTGGTATGTAGACATTTCCTTAGATACTTTGCATCCACCTGAGAGAGTTTGTGGAAAATACCTTTTTGGTTTAGAATTGAGAGAGCTTGGAAGCTCTGCAAGGCATGCTTATTATAAACTATACCAGGATCTGGCTGATTTTTTTTTTTTAATTCTCCAAAATTTGACAGTTTTTTTGGTGAACACTTCTTGCTGTTTTCTATCGTCACTGTTCATGTCTATTACGTGGATGGCTGTCAGTATGTTGGGGTGTATAATGGCAGAAGCGAAGCTGTTTGTGGATTCTGGCTTTCAAATGCTTAGGCTGTTTTGGAGCTACAGCATTCAAATGAGAGTACTTGTGTTTAAGATCCCATTCTCAATCAGTTTAAATCTATCCTAATGAATATTTTGTTTGGAAATTGTGTTTAGTTCCCTCTGAGTAGGACAGACTTGACACATAAGTTGGGTGTTTGTCTGCCGCTTGGTTCTTAATAAATATCTTAAATCTGTTCATGAAATATGACTGCATAATTTCAGACTTTTCTTCTGGATTTGCCTCAAGTACTGGCTTTCTGCTGTGCCACCAGCAACCAAACTACCTCGAAAGTTTGTTTTATTTTATATGAAGCAGATGGCAATAGAACCAAATCTCACAAGACTTCCATCTGCTATCACATCTATAATCTCCTTTGAGCCAAAGTCATGTTTAACCAGAAGATGTTTATAAAATTGTTCCTAGTTATTACGATGTGAAGAAGAGAGAGAGAATAAAAGTTATGGGACATTGTCTAATGCTTCTTTGAATTCCAGACCTGCATGTTAACCCATCTGTGACTGGAATAGCTGGCTAGTACTGATGAAATATGCACTGCAACAATCCAATGAGATAGATAATGTAGAGAAACCAATTACTATTCCTTCCCAATGGGATGAGACTGAGGTTTGTGTGCAATTTTCAGGAAATAATTTTACAACAAACTAAGAGCCCAATCCTGGACACTGGTATTTTAATTGTTGTTGCCTTAAATGGAACCACTGTTACTCATTACTTGGAAGGGTTATGATAGGTTTGTAATGTTGAGAATCAAGTGATTAGATTGACATATTTCTTTGAGGATGCCTTTGAGGCAGGACAGAAGGTCAGCAATTTTTTTTTAAGTCTTTCATCAGCATATGGCACAGTTTGACATCGTTGGATTCGTCCTAAAATTGTACTCCATGATCCCAGACAAGAAACTTGTGAGTTTATTAGTACAGATGATTTCTAACAGAACATGATCATCAAGTGTGGAGATGGTTCATAGTCGCCCACACATAGTATGAACAACAGACTTCCCCTGGGATCTTGCTTTGAGGCTCTTTAATATATATATATATATATACACACACACACACAGATGCCCTGCTGCCCACCTCAGTAACTAAGTTCAAGTATGCTGACAACATCTGCCTGGCAATTGCCAAAAGAAGCTTTGAGGAGGTGGAGTTTTGTCTGACATCTGACCTTGACACCTTCTCCAAGTATTTTTCAAAGTGGCAATTTAAACTAGATGCACTAATCATAGAATCATAGAAAATTAGGGTTGGAAGGGACCTCAGGAAGTAATCTAGTCCAACCCCCTGCTCAAAGCAGAACCAACCCCGACTAATAACAGAGTCATCTTGTTTCCATCTTCCTTATCTCATCTATCGCTACAGGTCCTTCTGAACAATCATTTTTGAACAGCACTTTATTTATTTGGGAATAAAGAGAGAGAGAGAATAACCTTTTGACAACACATTGAGAAGACCTGCACTAAAATCCAGTGACGAGTTATACTCGTCCATAGGCTTATTGGTAATGCATGGGACACTAGTCCTTGCAACCATATGGTTGTCTACTGATGTCCTAATTATTGCATCTGCTGAATACTGCATGGAAGCATAGGGCATCAGTCATCATAGTGGCAAATTGGACTCACTGATCAACTCTGCCCTGTGGATGATCACTAGGGCAAAGTGGACAATTTCACTCTCCAACCTTCCACTCCTGGCTGACACTTCTTCGCCAGCGATTAAGCATGAAGGTAGGACCCTGGCCACGTTTCTTTCTGCAGTCACGTATTGAAACAGCTTACTTCACAATTTTATTTTAAAGCCACATCAAAAACTCCAGCTAAAATCAAGATGCCCCTTCTCTGCAATAGTTGAGCCTCTCTGACAAGTACATCAGATACGACCTTTCTAAGGAACAATGGCAACAGGTAGTGCAGGACTATGTTTTGGATTGATGGTGCATTTCTTGACAGATGGACAGACCAGATCTGTGTCCCCCAGTCTCTCCGGTTCAGCTGTCGCATGCCCCTCAGAACAACTTTCTGAACCTAAAGATCCTTCTATTACAAGAGGATACATTGTGGTCACAGACAGTGTAACTTACATCTTCACTGCCAGGCTTCTTGAGCTCTCCATCCTGCCCCTGTGGAGCCCAAGAACACATAGGTTGCCATCTAGTTATGGACTGCCCTGTTTAGCATCTTGATGGTGGATGGATGCGTTTGATGTCACCAGATGCTGCTTACTTACATGACTTACTCAACATCTGATTTGTTGTTTGTGCTGGCAGAAGCCATATGGCAGAAAATGAAGCAAAACTCCCCTTTGATTTCAACAGACGCAGGGCTCCAAGGAGCAGTTATGCGCGTAAATGGTGTTACTCACAGCTGGAACTTTGTATTTGTTGTTTACTTCTACGTATCACTCATTCGTTTAATATATTTAACACATTTTATTCAGCCTTTTCTCGGATCTTCTTCTTAGATCAAGAACTGTCTCCTAAATAGATTTGTACAGCACCTAGCTTAATGGGGCCCTGATCCTGGTTGCAGCCTCCTCGTACTACTGCCATACATAGAGGGTTAGATTCTGATTATGACTATGTGCTCACACAAGAAAGAAGAATCCTGTCCTCCTCCTCACCCCACTACATGTGCTATCCAAACCTTGGTCCAGGTGCTTGAGATTAATTGGGTTTATTCCCTCTCTGGAGCAGGTGGGTAGGGAGTGGGCAAAGCCCTAGTTCCACTCCCTCTCCTCACTGGCCAGACTCACTGAGCCAATGCCTGAGGAATTTGCGGGGAGAAGGAGACTTTAGTAATTTACAACTAGCTTAGGCCAGCAGGAACAAGGGGATGCAGAAGAGGAATAGTAGGTCCTAATGCCTCCCAGGGTTACTCCTAGACTAGTGAAACATACACACAACCTCTTGGCACAGCAGCGAGCAAAACCCAAAATCCAGTTAATAATTATTAATAATGTACTTGAATATTAGAGAAACCACAGAGAAAGAGAAACTAACTAGCGACACCAGCATAGACTTTGTAATCCTATTTGTCTTAGTTTTCCCTTTACTTTTAATATACTCTCTGCAGTCTTTGCTGGGTGTTTCTTTAAGTTGATCAGACCTTTCTGGGTTATCAGCAAGTAGTTTTGGAAAAGTTTCAAAGAAATCATCTTTCTTTCTTTCTTTCTTTCTTTCTTTCTTTCTTTCCTTAAAGCATTGTGATTTCGTACAAAGTTTATGGCAGACAGTAAAGTTGATTTTTATACGACTCATCTGAGTGCTGTTCTGCTACATAAAATGCATATTTCATACACTTGAAATCCTGGGACTATGAATTCATAATGACTGCCATCACTTTCAAACACTAGTATAGCTGCAGAAAGCTCTTTTTTATTATTGTTATTATACACTACTTTAATGTTCGGAGATCTTGACTCTTGCAGGTAAATTAAAACTAAACTGTTACAAACTTTTTTCTTTAAACAGGTGTTTTCCATACAAATATTCATAAATACCAGATCCTAAAATAATTCCTAACAAACAAGAAGATTCATTCAATATTCAATTTTAATTCCTCATTTTTATATCAAACCACTATTGAAAGAACAAAGAACTGAATCCATCTGTCATTTCTGACACGCTCCTGGATTCATAGCATTTTTATTTTCAAGAACCATTTCTTAAACCTACTACAAGGTCCCATTGAATTCAAGATGTTCGTTTCATATTTGTTCAGTTGTTTAGGAAATTCCTTGCCAGTAACGTTGTATATTTGAAGTTAATTTTTAAACTTTGTTGTTCATGATGGCAAATGGCCTCCTTGGAGAGCACATTACCCATATTTTGTATTTCACAATCAATCCATGAGAAGGCTGGCCTGAGCTGTCTTTCAGTAAAGATTTCTGTAATAATTAATTATTTAAATTTTTTACAAAAGAAGGTATACACATATTTACCTGAAGTTATGATGTAGGTGCAACTCCTTTGTTTAAACTTTCCATTGCTGAATTTATGCAAACAAAAAGATGTATTGGGATAAATATTTGCAGTTAGGGCCACTTTCTGTCATCCTTATTTACATCCTTTGCCTGGTTTATTCCTAATCTGGATGCCAGTCCTGCAAAGACATAAGCAGGTGTTTAATTTAAAGAAGCTCATTGGATTCAGCAAAACTACTTATGTGGCTGCTTATGCATGTGCTCAGTTTTAAGCACATTCATCTTCTAAGAGCAGGCCCAGTGACTTTTTCAAGCATTTGTCTGTTATAAAACACCCTTGTCATAATCCTCCTTTCCCTCCATAGAGATGTCAATAGTTACAAATCAGAATCAAGTCTGTAATATCAACACAATTTAAAAATGTAATTCTCTCTAACGTTCCCCATTACTAATATATTAGAATCAAGTTAATTGGCACAACAAATGAAACACCTTCTTATTTGGGACAAACTCTAGAAGGGGTGGCCAAACTTACTGACCCCCTGAAACCTCTTTCCCCTCTGAGCAGAATCCGCTAGCCACACCATCTTACTGCAGAGCTGAAGCTCTAAGCTCCCCACCCCAGACTGGCAGGCAGAGAATGGGAGAGGAGATATAGAGGGTTCTGCTCTTTTAACTGTAAAAAAGCTGCATGTGGCTCATTAGCCACAGTTTGGCCACCCCTGCTCTAGAACCAGTGTAAAATATTTCAAAGACTAAAATGAATTATTGGCATACCTAACTATCGATACTTAAATGATATGTTGTTCTCTGCTCACAATGATTTTGAAAATACTAGTCATTGTTCCAAAGTTGTTGCTGAAGTTTTGCACTTAAAGTAGGGATTCAATCACATTTTTATGTATGAATACCATATACTCATCAAAATTACATTTACTCTTTGAATGTAGAATGAATCTGCTGTGAATTTAAAAGTAAATTGGTTAACTACTTTGAGTAAAAATTAAATTTTAAATGAATCCTTTAAGAAATTTAGTAGTCCTTTTTTTGGGTCCTAATTATTTGAAGACCCCACCAACTTTCATGTAGGATCAAGTCATGGAAATCTTGTACATTGACTATATTTCCAGATGGGATTTTTATTTAATTCATTTATTTATTTGGTAACTAGTCTTCATAACTTAAAGATGCCTTTTCTGCCGAGGCTAAAGAATAATGTTCCTCTAGAGAGAATTCCACAAAGAACTGCCCTCTTTTAAAATGTTGTCATCATCTGTTATACTCAAAGCAATATCTTTCAACCTGGCCTAAAATGCAATCCAAAAGTTTATCCTGATTTCTGGCCTGTCAGAAACCGAATTTCACTTCTGCAAAAAATGTCATTAGAAATTGGGACAAAAAAGCCCCATACCTTGAAATTTGTGCAGAACTTGAATTTCATAACATTTTGTTTGGGGAAAACAGAAATGTTGCTGTAGCAGAAATATGTTGGTGTTTCTAAAACTTAGGCCTGGTCTACATTTACCTTCAAATTTGGTGGCAGTCGATGGGAGTTATGCAAGCTACGCAGAGTAGCTTGTGTAACTCCCGTCGACTTCATAACTCCTCTTCTATGTGTTCTCTTCACTGCGCTGCACCACTTTAGGGGGTGGTTTTAATGCATCGACTTCCGGATCATTTGAGCGGGTCTTCACTGACCACTCAATCGATCCAGATAGGTTGATCTGATGGCGGCGAATTTGCTGCCGTTTTGAAGACATACCCTAAATGTGATCTGGGACACTTGGCTCCGTGGCCACCCACCAGGGGGAGTCTTGTGAACCTGGGCAGCAGCTGGGCAAGCTGGCAGGAATCCAGGAAGTTTTCCATGATGACTGGGTTTATTCAAAAGATTAGTTGAAATTGACACATTCCCACTGAACATTTCAATTGAAATGACTCAGCATTTTCTGATGGGGGAGAAAGGGAAAGTTCAGTTAGTTTAATCGTCATAGCATTTTCCCCAGATCTCCGGATGACAATGCTTTTCCACATCAGATGATGTGCTGTTGTTGAAGAGCTGAAAATGTATAAAATATTTGCCTCCTTTCAATTCACTTATGTTACAGTGTTCTGGGTTTTTTTTTGTTTGTTGTTTGTTTTTGTGTTTTTTGAAAGAAGGCAGTGTAGTGATCAGTAAAATGCACATCTCCAAACTCCAAGATTAAACATTAGTATATTAGATCCCTAAAGGAAAGAACATGTTATGGTTTTGTTTGCCCTTATATGAAAATATTTATAATTTGAGGGAAATACCCAGTTTAAGGAAATACAAATAAAAAGGGGAGAGTACAGATAAGAAAACATGGTTTTGGTTTGTTTGTTTGTTTGCTTGCAGCTGCTTTCCTACTAGATGAGCCGGAATCCACAATGGCTCATGATAGTGCAGTTGAAAAAGAGCTGGCTGAAACTTTGCATGTCTGGTTTGTGGAAAATTCTGATACTGAAATTTCAAACAAACTGGAGATTTGAAGGGGAAAATCTTTTGGAAATAACAACGCATGGCGTTTCTGAAGGCAAAAACACTCCCCAGAGCCAGCAGCTGCTGAATGAATTTGACATGATTCTTTCAGTTTCAAAGCTGTTACTCAGTGGTGGGCAGCTGTGAAACTAACAAGAATCATGTCAATTTTACTCAGTAGATGTGTAGGCTTCCAGGGCTCTGCTGTGCAGACTTCCCTGGAGACACAGATCCTGGAAGCCTGTCCAGGACTTTCAGGTTTCTGGCTCTATGGCAGGGAGCCTGGGAACCCTGATAGCCCTAATTAATGTCAGGCTTTAACCTGGACTTGGTTCCCAGCTCTGCAGCAGGGACATTGGAAGAGATGGGTTCCCCAGTTCTGGGTAATCTGCATGGTGGGGATTCCCCAGAGCCATGGACTCTGGAAGCCGAGGCTGTCCAGAAGCTGGGCAGGTTTCTGGCATATTTCCAGTGGAACTCTGTTTCAATGGAAATTTTCTGAACAGCTCTAAGTAGCATATTTGTGCAATCAGTAATAAAGTAGCTCTGCGACTGTAAATCTTTTTAATGCACATACGGACTGATTTCCAATGGTGCTGAGTCCTCTGAGTTCAATGAGCATGACAAATGCTCAGTACTTCTTAAAATAGGCAATACAGACTTTTTTTTAGAATTAAAGGGAAGCAGCTCCCAATAAATAAATAGCAATAGATTCAGCTGGTTTTAATTAATTTTCCTGAGGAGCATAAGCAGATCATTTTGAACAGGGATGAGGGTGGGATGGGCCTCAAAAGATTCAGAGCTTATTTAAACCTCTTGAACCTGCAAAATCAAGCTGAAAATCTCATCAGAACAGGCTTTCTTATGGCATTTATATCACGTCTGCTATGCTGACTTCTGGAAACACCACAAAGAGAAGGAGCTTTTCTTTGCAGTATTTCAGCCCTTCTAGTTCTGGAAAGCAATGGAGAATGAATGTGCTGGAGCATTTAAGTCCTGTAAATGGCTGACTTCAGTTTAGGTTCTAAAAATGTTTCAAGATCAGGAGAGTTCTTTTTTAATCAAAGCAATTCACCCATCCCTTATTTTATTTTTGACTGTAGCATTTCATATGTGCCTACCATGATAGCACTTTACTCAGGGTAACTTGATATCATTGAATTCAGTGGGCTTGTAAAAGACCAACAAGAGCAGATTGATTCTCACTGTTCTTATAGAGTAACATCAAAATGATCCATTTATTCAATACAACATCTGAATAAACACAACTGGAAATAGTCTCTGCCATTAATGTGGAATGTTTCTTATTCAGGATATCTTGTACCCTTTCAGTGTCTGGAAGCTCATTAGCACCTAACTTTTACTTCTCTTTCGGGCTTCGTGAAAGATGTAATGCTACAGTTCTTTCCACCTTTGATTCCAACAGAAAAAAAAAAAAAAAAGGAATAAAATGACTGTTGTGTCTGTAAAGATAAAAATGGAGTTAGTTGTCAAATTTCTGTGGAGTTATATCTCCTATTTACAGACTTTGTAAAGCAAATCACTTATTTGCACACTTTTTTTTAGTTGCTGAGCTGTCATCTGAAGTATTTTGTGACATATTGCTGAATGTTATTTTGTCAGATATTTTGTTGCAGTTCTGTTCCACTATTTTTCACCCAGATACCAGGTTGAGACTGAGATAAGGTTCTGCTAAATCTTTCTGATTTTTTTTCAAATGTATTGGGGATTATTTCCTCAGAGATATGAGGTTTCATACCATGCTGGTTTGGAGAAATCTGCCATGCAAATACATTTTCAAAGCATCAAGAATTCTTGTTTACTTAAAGTTAGCTACTCCTCAAGCAGATCTAAGCTGCAGAGCCATTTCACCTTGCAAAGGAAAATAAAACATTACATGGATTTGAAAAGACTGAAATCAGACAATGGGAAAATAATTCTCCCAATGATACAGCCACCAGGACTGTCAGCCCTGTATGTTGCCACTGGACACCAGAGTTTGATTCACTGGGCTGGGGGTATGTCCCCTTTGGACATCTGTATTGCAAGGTGCTAAGCAACACCAGAGAGGAGTTGAACACCCCCAACTTCCACTTGAAGTTGAGGTTGTTCAACCCCTCCAGCATCTTGCAGGATCAGCCTCTTTGTTATTTAATTGGCAGAGAGTTTTAGTGCTGCCATGGCAACATACTCCTCTTTTGAGGAGGAGATAACCTTGTAATGCTCTAGGGCAATTCCTGTGGTTGAATGTGATATAGAGTGGATGGGTCTTGAAGCGGGTGCTCTTCAATACTCTTTGGCCAACAGGTACTGATCAGTGACAAGGTCTTGAGGAAGAGATGTATGTGAATCAGAGGTAAAAATTGAATGCGTCCACTAATGTGATTTTATAACGCATAATGGTGTTCAAATTATGTTTTTTTCTATGACTTTATAAAGTCAATGACTTTATATACCATAAATGTTATCATACTCTTCAGAGGATGGTGCAAGACACTCTGCAGTTATGGAATAATTGGGCTCTACCCCAAACAATGACTTACACTTATAATATGAATGATGGCAAGGTTGCAATAATTGGGAGGATATTCTTTTACAAAGCAGAGTTCCTACCAGTGAGCTACTTTCAACTGTATGTAATCTGTTTGCATTGTCATTTTTTAAATAATTTTAAGGACACTTTGGGACTTATTCTACAGTCCATGTTCATGGAAAACTGGAGTTAGAGATAATGATAATTTTTCCTGACTGGGGACTACAGAACTTGATCTTTTTGGTTTTACGAACTACAGATTAACAGGGTGGAAGGATAGAAAGACAGTGTCATGATTTTAATTCCTATTCTGCTGTATGAATGCAGACTGATTCTCTAAGAAAATCTCTAAGAAAATCCGCAGAATTGAAGAGGGAAAATAAAGATCAAAACCCAAACCAAAAGTCTTTTCAAATTGCCACACTATTTCCTTCCGATGCCTGCAGAGCTACTTGCTTGATGACTACCACTGTTGCAAATACATGCTAAAAGTGTTGTGCAGTAGTTGAATGTACAATTAAATCAGTGTGTCTGGTTAACGTTCATGAATAAAGCTTGATTAAAACAAGGGTGAAAATAAGATAAAATGCAGAATTTTCCAATAGACCCCCAAGCTATTTCAGAAAATACATTATTATAAAGAAAACTTTCCACTCTTATTCATAATGCCTTTAGATATGTACTCTCTCATGATATTTTTTCTCTGATCAGTATACTTTATAATGTTTCTGTTGAATGAAAATGCTAAAGAGGCACAACTGTCTGCAGATTTTTAACTCAAGTTGTGGTATAAGTATTTTATTTTCCCATAATGTCTCAATTTATGATAACATGAAAACTTAAAAAAATCAAGCATGGGTAACTAGCACTTAGCATAAAGATTGATAGCAGAGTGCCAGAAGAGCTGAAACATTATCTTTTCTTTCAGATGTTTTCTATAGTTAAGCAAATGATTGGCCAAAACACAAACCAAGAATTTCTGAACAGGTGATTTTGAATACATAATTGCTACAGATTGGCAAAATAGTTAAGAAAATAGAAACTGATCTAAAGTATCACTGTTAAACTAAACTACAACCCACACTTTTTTTAAATCCAAACTTTTCTTTTACCTGTTCATTTTTGTGAAGCTTTTCCTTTGTTTTCTTGTTTGGGCCAGAAACAGAGCTAATTACCCCACTGCAACATTTCTCATGATATATACTTTGGATAGTAGCTAACTTTGAGCATATCCAGGTTTTTGTTTTTTTGTTTTTGGGGGTTTTTTTGGTCTGAAGATAAATATCAGCAGCTTAGATACATCCATCATTACTAATTGCTTCACTCTGATACTGTTAAACAATAAAAAGAGTTTTCCTCTTTTCTCTGTTATATCAAAGAGCGTTTTTTCATAATATTACAAAGAATTAACACTTATTGTTTAGTTTTTGTCTTTATATACATTATATTCTGCGGTATCTGAGCAAATCTACACAGGTGGCATGAGGTAATTGTGTAGATAATGCAAAATTATGCACATTATTTAGCAGAAACCATATGATAACAGATCAGCAATCCTGTTGGAAATAATGGTAATTACTCAGTGACTTATGTTGCTGCTACTGTGTTATCTTTTTGATAATTCTGTTACTAAATTGTGTCAATGCTATATTCCTACAAAAATAATCTCCAGCCACCAACTGGGTTGCAGAGAGAGAGAAACAGCTTTTCTAAAAGGAGAACCAGAGAATTATTATTAGTTTAGTGAGAGAAAAGCTCCATAACACAGGTGAGAAATGTCTATTTTCACAGCTTCCTTTATCTTTCATTTTTCTAAATTTTCCTCTCCATTTTTCTTTCTCCTTCCTTTTATGAGGGTGAGGATGAATGCTAATGAGACCATAATTGGCCTAACACCAGCAGATCACTCTGGGAAAATGAATTGGTATTCCAAATACAGGAGTTAAAGTTAGCCAGACCATTAGCAGGTCAATTAAACTGGGTAATTTCCTGCCACCGGTAGACACAAACAGCCAGGTAGTGACTGATTATATATATGTGTCTACTTCAAAGTTCTTTGTAAGTAAGTACATCATTCAAACTTGGATCAGAAAAGGGAAATGAAGGAGGGAGAACTCAGTTATGTTCAAAAAGCTATTTGTACAAGTAATAAATATGAACACATCCTCCCACTTTCTTCTTTTTCAATGGGGAGAAAAATTAATCTCCTCTTCTCCCTCCCCCCCCCCCCCAAAAAAAAAGATACTGTTGTTCCAGAAAGGTTAGACCTATATTTTTAGTTGATAACATGCAAGTATAAACTTGATCCTGAAAAAATCTACCTTTTTATATTACTGCATATCAATTAATATAGGGTTAGGAAGGACTATGGGAGAAAATGTATTTTCACAAAATTCAGATTCATATCCAGATTTCCTTAAGGTTCAGAGAGAAGATTTTGATTCCAGACAATCGCTACTTCAAACACAACAATTTGGTTACAAGGATGGGACTAATTATGGTTTGGTTTGGGAAGGTGGATAAAGGATGTAGGAAGGACACATACGCAGCAAAGTGTATGCATCATTAGTAAGTCTGCATTGTGCTTTGCTGCAGCTACAGAGTTTTAGCACTTAGGGCCTGAGCCCAAACCCACTGAATTCAATCAAATGCCTGGTCTACACTGCCGCTGTAGGCCACTGGGAGATACGCAAGCTATGTAATGTAGCTTTCATATCTCCCGTTAACTTACTTACATCGCCATACCTCAGCATCTTCACTGCGCTACATCAACGGGAGACGCCCTCCAGTCGACGCAGCCTTACTCCTTTCAGGGAGGTGGAATAATGGCATCGACCAGAGAACCCATCTGGGATCGATTGAATGGGTCTCCACAGCCCATTCAATCAATCCCACTGCATTGATCCCCGAGGAGCTGGCAGTGTAGACATACGGTAAATCTTTCCATTGACTTCAAAGGGGTTTAGGTAAGGTGCTTAAGAGAAGCATATTACAGGGCCAGTGGTTAGAACAAACAGTTCACTTAGCTAAAGAACCTTGCATTACTGGGAACCCAAGTGAAAAGAAGTGTAATGTTCTTATGAAAGGATTAAATCCTAAAAAAGCCTTTAACTTTAGTGAAAAATACAGTTTCTATAACCAGAGACAACATTTAAGAGAACAGGTCTGACCTCAATCAAGTTTAAGTAAGTCTGTGAAAGTGTAGACAAATTTATCTGACCTAGAACAAGTAGATATTAGACTTACTGTGTGAGCCAACCCTCCCTGCATTAAGCACCTATAGAAAACTTTAATCTGGAAAGCCTGCTTTGCAGTTATTATGCATGGTATCATTTTATGTGATCATTTTATCATTTAGTGAAACTAGTTCTGAGAGGAGGCAGGAGTGTAGTCTGAGACACACAGAAAAGGGTTAAACTGCTTTCAAAAGTTACTATGAAATTGTTTACTAAGTTCAGGGCCACTCAGCATCCAATGACAGCTCCTTTTGAGAGTGGCTCTTTGTTGTGTCACTAATGTTGGTGGTGTCACTGTTTTTTCTGCTGTATCCAGAGCATCTATACCTGATACCTAGACCACTAAGTCTTCATTACACTAGTTTTCCTTAAGGCCATGTCCTCTCCCTGAGAATGATTGGACAGGTCTTTATTAGGAGCATGTCAATATCTGTCTTTAGTAGAGGATACTGTTGTGTGGTGGGAAGCACTATCCTGCTTGGCAATCTCTCCAGCCCTACCCTGAAGTTATTGTCTCTGTAACACTGCCTCTCCATACTTTTCAGGAAAAGAAGAGACCAGAAACTATTTCTTTTAAATATATATTTAAAAAGCTGTAGATAAATATCTGTCAGGTTTAGAGAACTGAAAATGGCTACAGGCATGGGAAGCAATTGAGCAAGGATGAGTCAGGCACAATTAAATAATGTAACCTTATAGTTAACTTTATGTGCCAGCTCATCTCCAGAGGATGCCAAATTCATTCAGATGTTTCCAGGCCCCAGGCAGAAGTAGGCAACATCTCCAGTGCAGTCATAGTTTGAAGGGAGCTGCACTGCTGGAGATCAGTTGTTGGCAGGAGAGAAATAGTTTTGATTGTCTATCTGCCAGGATGAATTTTATAAATTAAAAATGTGTGCCTTGGGCTTACTCACATCAGACTGCAGAAATAAAACATAAACTTTGCAAGAGGGCTGATTTTTAAATTAATCAGTTTGCATTCTTGTTGACATTTCTTCCTCCTCCACTTCCCCTTGTCCTACCCTTTCCTCCCACCCCTCCAAAAAAAAAAAAAGAAAGAAACCCTTATCCAAAATGCCTGGTATATTTACGTTTCATGTAGTGGCTATAGCCACAACAGGTATATGAAAGCAACAATAGAATAAAAAAGCACGAGGAGATGGAAGAATGAGGAAAGCTAGTTGGAAATGGAATAGCTTTAAGCAAAGTCAGTCTTTCTAATATGCAAACAAACTCCACAAACAATTGCCTGTTGTAAAATGTATGAATTACTAAAAGAAATCACAGCTGGAGTCAATCCCCAGTGGTAGAATCTGTTCTAAAATAAATTTGCTTTTTCCACGAAGTTCAGCTATATAGTTTAAAGTAACATAAATCAAGTGTGGCTGTTTTGAACCATATCAGAAAAGCAGAAGGAGGAGGAGGAGGAAAAATACTCATTTGCCGCTGAGACTTTGACTAAGTAGATGCATAGAAAAGATCACAGCATTTTAAGATGTTATTAAAGTAATGTTAAGATTGGGATATTAAAAGTAGAAGTCAGAACATTTAAAACATTTCTTACTCTATCATTTTATTTACTCCTGTGCAGAGGATAAGTAAGCACAATGGCATAAATGGGATTCAAATGGTGGGACTGAAGGGTGGGTTAGTCTTGTGCTGGCTAGCTGCACTAGAGTGAATTTCACTACAATCCAGTTTATGATGCATCTTCCATTATTATGTTATATCTTTTTCACAGAGGTTCTCAGTTCTCCCTAGCCCACCTGTCAAAGCAAATCTTTTTGTGCCACTTCAAGTCGCCTTCCTTTTTTTCTGTATTAATAAATCCAAGCACCACTTTTAGGAAGCTCTGGACCATGTATACGAGACTGTGGTTCAAACAAAATCAGGATCCAAATATGTAATAAAAGTGCAGTCCTTAGATTAAAAAAAACAATGTCAATTTTAATGCAAAGTATCCAGTTTTAGTATTTAGTGAAAAGTATCCATAGACTTGTCATACCTTATTTCATAATCAAAATGTTGGCATATATCCTACAGGTGATCAGGAGTGTGAATGCAATAATTCATAGATTAAGGGCAGTAAGGACCATTATATCACCTAATCTGACCTTCTGTATAACAGAGACCGGAATATTTCACCTAGTTAGCCCTGTATTGAGCATAATAACTGATAAATGATGTGTTACTCATTACTCTTTTTTATACCCTTAAGCTAAAGAAATAGCCACTGTAAATACAAACACAAATTTGTTCAGATCAGGAACTGATCTCCTGTCTGTGCCCTTTCTTCAGTTCTGGGGGGCTCCAAAGTCAAGCCACTATAGATCCTAAAACCAGTGCCTCAGACCTTCAGAGCACATAGTTGCTTCTGTATGCTTCCCCAGACTTCCACCTCACTGTGGGTAATCTGGTTTCTAGATTAACCCCTTTGAAGACAATGTGATAGAAAAATGAGGAAAGGACGTCTTAATTATAGCCACTTTATTCTTATAAACAGGAGAAAGTTACAGATCTTTGAAAACATCATTTCCTAAGAAGCACCCCTCAACCACCAGTCTGATCTTACACCTTCTTTGAGCTAGAGGCATGGTCTGTGTTTAAGGCTGAGGAGATCCCTTCTTTCCTTCTTTCCCTTCAGCCCTTGCTTCTAGTGTGTAGTGATGAACTGGCACCTCTTCCACATTCTGACCTTTTTTTTCCATATGCCCAGGCACAGAAACTCTAGTCCCCTCCTTACCAGACAATCTTCTGCAGATTGAGTCCATTGTTCCATGTGGGTGGGCTGATAGATGAGCGACAGAGTTGATGGCTGTAGTTTACTGTGTGATGGCTTCTCTGACAATCATTGAACTAGGTGGCAACATTCCTGCTCTGGTTGACTGTCCGGCATACATTATAACTTTGGCCTGAACAAGGTCTTAGACATGTCTTCAGACCCTAATACAAAATGGATGCTTTAATTAAAAATGGAGATTACAACATAAAATGGAGCTCCTGAAACAAAATGGCAATTACAAAACAAAATGGAGTTCTCAGTTTGACAGATTCATTTCCCACTGTGCTGAACTGTTGATCACTGTTTTTCAGTTTAGTAGTCTCTAATTCATCTTTCAAGGGTCACAGATGGTGGCTGAGGCCACACTAAATTAGGATATGAACAAGACACTGGACAGCATTTGTCTAGCATGGAAGTTTATTTTTTTGCTCGGCTGATTCACAAATGAATGGCATTAGTTCAAATATCTAATACCATCCTTCCCTCCCTTCCTGTCTCCCAAATAAATACATAAATTACCTCTTAGGTACAGAACAACAACCGTTAACATTAATCCAAAATATCTGAGAAAGTTTTGGAAATAGGAGAGTTGGAGAGAATGTTCCCACAACCTTAGCAGTCATGTTTGATATTGTGAACCCTCTAATGTAATCTGGGGTGATGACAGTGGCCAGACTAACTTTGTTCATGTTAATGTTTTAGGGGACTTGGTGTTGTTCTCAGTTAACAGTTAATCTGAATCAAAGGCCAACTCAGTGGAAAGACTCCCATGGACTTCAGTGGGTTTTTGGTAAGGCTCACTGAGCATTAACATGGCAGGGATGTTTCACCTTTGTTGATGACTGTGTACATCTATTGTGATGTGCAGAAGAGTCATTATTGTCTTTTGTAGTTATCTATTACAAATAGAGAAACAGTCACTGTTCCAAAAAAAGCTCACAATCTAAACAGACAAAACAGATGAAGGGTGAGGACAAATAAATAGTATCCCTTTCTTATAGACAGAGAAATGAGGTACAGAGAGAGATAAGCAACTCGCCCAAGGTTTTTTAGGATGCCTGGTTCAAAGCTGAAAATTGAACCAAGATATCTTGAGTCCAATCCAATGCTTTAACAATAAGATCATGTTCCACCACTACTCAAAAAAAAATGGAAGAAACAAAATACGGATGGGGTGGAGAAAGGGAGAGGTAAAAGTAATAAGTATGTTTTCACAAACTACCTGCGTACAGTGTAGCTTGTCACCAGTCTAATTATCAACAAAGAGGCAGGAGGGAGATATAAGAAGGGATTTGAAGGAAGATAAGGTAGCGGTTTTACAGATTTTGGGGTGGAGGAATTTGTTCCACATTAAAGGAGGAGCAGAGAGGGAAGAATAGAAGTGCTTTTGGGAGAAGTATCCTATTAGGTGGCAAATGACCATGTTAGGAAGGTGATATATTCACTTCAGTAGCCAGATGACAGTTTTTGTGATTGGTTCTAGCTCAGGGCCCCTACATGGGGGGGGGTGGAGGTACACTTTACTAGGGCCCAGGCTGCAATCCCTATTACATGAGGAAAAAAAATTCATGGCTCATGTATGTATATGGGAGGAGGCCCAATTTACAAATATGTACTGGGCCCAAAAAAATTATGCTTGGGCCCTGTTCTAGGTACAACATGTATATTCAAATGATAGGAGGATACTATTTCTCCTAAATTATTTGGATGTTCAATATTATGCTGAACATATCCTGTCATATTCAACTTCTTTTAATATATCATCTTAGCATTTTACTTTATTTTATTTTAATAAGAATAAATGCCCAATAGGATACAACAAATTCAGAGATGGGGATTCTAAATTCTGGTTTTTGTTGCCTTTAATTTGTGGGCTTGCATGCCCGTTTTTTAATATATTGTGTCTTTGTTTCCGTGAGGCTAAAAAGTTACTCTTTGATTATGAAAGATGTACCTGCAGGTAGTCAGATTCCTGTTCAGGAAATCAAAACTTCCACACCCAAACATCTTTTCTTTTCCTTCTCAGCATTACAAACATAACATCCCAATGACTCAGTGATAACTGTTGCTGAGAAATAGCAGCTCTACTCTGTTCACATGTAATTTAAATAAAAATATGACTGATTTAGAGTCTGATACTGAGCAACTCCTGCAAGATGCTGAACTTTCTCAGCCCCAGTTAACATTCATGTTTAAAATTATCCTACAATAATTTGATCCAGGGATACATTTGTTTTCATGTTTTATTTCTTCATCCAAATAATTTAATACAAACAAGGTTGTTTGCTTGGAAGGCAATGTAAGACATGTTTCCATAATATATATGAAGCAGCTGAAATGAATTTAGACAATTATTGATATGGTGAAGATGCTCAGTACAGGAAAATATAGCATCCAGTGATTTATGCTCTGAGTCACTAGATGTTAAATGAGCATATGTTTAGGGGTTGATAATTATATATTAATTCAGAAAGGAAACATTCAGTTTAGTATTTTGTGACTGAGAAAAACAGAACACAGTACCATGAGAGTTTATGCTACTTTCACAGAATCTCTGCTACCTGGTATATATCATTATGGTAAAGTTGAACAGTTTGCTTTGAGAAATGATCTGGATTACTAGCACACATTGAATATTTACATCAGTAAGTAACTTACACTTCTTTCTGTAAGATAATGTTATGCTGGATAAAGTGTAAAGATCTCCAGAGTTCAGAATAAACACAATGTATCTTTAGAAGTTAATGAAATCCTGAATTTCTCTTCACCAGCTTTTACATGTATCTTTTTGCAGACAAGTCAAGCATGAAATGTATTAACCCAAATAAAAATAAAATTGCAGGTGGAGGAAAAGAAGAATGCACGTATTGTGCTTGTTTGGCTAGCTGTAGGAACATAAGAACTGCCAGACTGGATCAGACACTTCACAGGAAGATGCAAGAACCGTGCAACAGATAATTATTGGACAGTCTGTCCTCAGGAAAAATTTCCTCCAATCCCCTGATGACTAGAGGATGGTGTAAGCCAAAAAGCATAAATTTATATCCCTTCCAAAATGTTTGGTTTTAGGTTTTACTGTTATAACACTGGATATTCTTGTATCATGCATCCTTTGTCAGATACATAGTCTACTTGATCTTGTATAACTTAATCATTGTCTGAGCTATTTAGGATTTTACAATGAGAGAATAAATATTTCTAATAATCTGAATGCATCATTCATTGATGCATTTTTAGTTATAAAATACAAGAGAGGTGTGTAATTGGGGCATGGGAATATGGTTCTGTGTAGAGTCCAGTTGAGTGAAGAGTAATCTATGCATAAGACAAAACAAGTCAGTTTTATGAAAAATTGTTTCTCAGATGGAAATCACTCATATGCAATAAATGCAACTTTGCTTTCTGCGACTTTCAAGAGTTGTACTTAAAATTGAGTCTTTATTCATCATCACCAATTTCTTTAAGAAGGCCAGGCAGCAATGTTTTCTGATGGAAATGACACACTCACTGTTAGGGCTCCCTCACCCTGTCCCCTCTCAGTTCCTAGATACAGTTCGCAGGAAAGCAACAGTCCAGAGTCTAATCTGCAGGCACTCCATGAAGGGTTTATTGAGGGTTACACTGACAAGCTTAAAACAATAACCATATCTCCAAGCCCTTCATACCAGTCGGGCTTATTTCTCTGTATGCTGATAGAGTTTTCTTCCCCCCACCAATCCTAGTTCTATATGCCATAGAACTCCCTCTTTCCCTGACCATAGTTCTGTAAGCCAACAAAACCCCTTCCTCCATCCTTCTTCTTGATAGCCTTAATTAAACTTGTAGGCCACCTCCCCCCAATACCACCCCTTCCAATATATGGTCATATTCCATTTTGGGGGGTCTGGGTCTGGGGTGCTTTGTTAGAATCCCTTTTGTATTCCAGGGAAGGGACAGAGAGTAGGTCACATCTTGGCCATGATCCTATGTTGATGACCCTATGTTTATGTTTCTTTTTAATACCTCCCTTCACCTCCCTTGCTTTCCCCGCCAGTTATTTGGCCTTGCTCTAGCATCTGTCCTGAAGAGGAGTCAGAGCTTTCCCTCATTTGTGCATTCATATATAATACTTTCACTATGCCTTGAAACATTTTAAACGCATCTCTTATCTTTTCACAGTAATAAAGAAAAAAACATCTAACTGCAAACAGGCAAGAGGAACACACTATATCTTTGTTCTTTGCTAACATGTGTAGCTCAGAGACTTTAACTTTCAGGCAGGCCCAGAGGCCCAGAATCCCATCTCGGGCAGATACACAATCCTAAATACTTATATGAACTTACATTATATACTTATACTCATCATGTCAGTGTTTCTGCCACAAAAACTGCAGCTTCTCTTCTTCCTGCCTGACTTCCTCCACTCATCTCAGTGCAGTTTGTTTCTAAGTTCTCTCTAGTATTTATGTGCATGTGAAAAGCTGCCGTGGTGGACTAACTTAATAATAATGAAGCAGAACACAGATCTTACTCAATGCCATCTGAATTTATCTTTGAAACACTTCATAGGCAGGGCAACACTACGTCTATTTTACAGCTGCGTAAGTGAAGTACATAGAAATTAAATCCCAGGTTTTTAAAGGTATTCTAGTATTGCTTCACTCAGTGCTGTAATGCTTAAGTCTCATTTACAAAAATGACACAGGGTATGTCTACAAAGTAGTCTTAGCCTGTGATCTTGTCCATGTTTTACCCAATACACCATACCATCCACACACAAATCCCTCAAGTATGTGCACGTTTGTACTTTGAGCCAATGTTTGCTTGCACAGCTGTGAATATGAGTTAATATCCAAACTGTGCTTCAACATGGGCTGGAACTCACCCACTTTGCAGACAAGGTCACTCGACTGCTGATAATCTTGCAACTCCCCTTTCCCCTGCCCCACACAGCCAAGGGACAGACAAGTTCTCCTGCAATTGACAGGATTATCTGGGAAGGAATCCTGGAGTGTCTCTGCTCAAACAACCGTGGGGTGGGGAACACAGGGAGTGCAGAAACAGACACTACACAGTAGTGCATGTGGGGCTTTGTAGTGGGAATACTCAGACTAGGCTAACCTGGGTGACAATCACCCAGGTTAACTCTGCAGTATAGACTTATGTATTTAGAATCCTAAGTCAGTGGGGTTAGCAACGTTGAGTGGAACAAGTCCTAAATATCTTTTAAAAGTCTGAACCTAACTGACTTGCCCAAGGAAAGTCTGTATTGGAGTCCCAATCCATTGCCTTATCTGCAATATCAGCCATATTATTGGATGAAACCTTGGCCCCACGGAAGTCCATGGCAAAACTCCCACTTTATAATAGTGGCTTCAGAAAGAGTTAGAAGTTGAAGTGCCAGAAAAGATATGAGGGTTTAAGTTTCTGCTCTTGATCTTTCCAGTTTTACAGAGTCAAGAGATTTGGTTAATTCAGAAAAGTATTGGATAAACACACAAACTTTGGGTTATAATCAGAAGTGACACAGAACTCTGAGCTTTCTGACATTTGCTCATCACTATTGTACATATGATCTTCTTAGGCAGTTGATTAAAAATTGAAGGCCTCGGACAGCAGCCTATTGCTTTATTATTTCCATGCACAGGGAGCTTCTGGAGGATAGTACAACTGTGGAAGTCAGGACTTTGAAGGCCTTTACATCCAGAAGGAAACCAAACTGCTACCACTATTAGTCCATCGGGAGGCCTTCCTATGCATTTCATTTCTTTTTATAAGGTGTCTGACTTGTATCATCTGGATGTTGCTCTTTTGCATCTTACACATATTTATGATGAGACAAGTAATCCATTACTGAATTTTAAAACTATGTAGAGTATGTTAGTTGTTGTTTCGGAGTATGTCAGCATACAGAAATAATATTCTCTCCAGGCTCTCTTGGCAAAGCAAAAAGACCCACAACATAGGTATGTTTCAACTATTCATTCGTTTTCAGGTGAAAATGGAATTTAGCCATTGATATAGATTCTCAGATCAGATGAGTTGTATGTGAACTGTTGTAGTTTTCTAGATTTTGCCATGACACAAGGAGAGATGCTTTAATCAGATAAACCAAGCGAGAACTGCCTCTTGGGAATGTGTGAAAAACTGCATGTGGGACTACTTTTGAGAATACTCTATGAATAGTCCATTGAAAGACATGAATCCAACTGACCCCTGCTGGACAAGCCAGGAATGGCATCGTAAATGAAGACAAAGTTTAATGAGACAAATGCATTGCAAGGGCCACAGCTGTCTGCTAAGCCGCTTACAGTGCTTTGTGACAGTCAATGTGACAGAGTGTTGTTTGTTCTGATGCTGGCCCCTCTGTTCACATGGAAAACAAAAGAGACCAATAAAAATTCTGTTCTTTATTTTAGTACAGAATATTGTTTAGAGACAAGTTGGCTCTTTGAACTGTCTTTGTATATTATCTGAGAACAGAAATGTTCAATATTGTGCAATAATTTAATGATTTTTAAAAACCCTATGTAATATCCACACAACTTAAGTTTCCTGTGCACTAGACATTCTGTTGCCAGCTTTATCGTAATGTTTCCTAAGTTCTGTGACAAATCTTGTATTTTTTTTTCTTTTGCATAATTACTGTGCAGCCAAAATACCAGGTTGTCTTCTCTTCAATAGATGGTATGGTGGCATTATTGAAATAAGTTCCAACTGTTAACATGGTCTTACCAGAGAGCCTTCAGAGTAACTCTACTTATGGTGATGCTGTGACATGCCCAGGGTAATATCCAGACTAATGGGTAGTTGTGTCCTCTTGCCTTCTAATCTGGGGTGCCTTTTTCACTGATTCGCTGCAGTAGCCACCACTCCTGGTCTGCTCACAAACAGTCTCCAGCATGTAAGTCACTCCCAGCTATGGCCATATGATTGCAGCCCACAAGACTCAGTCTGGCTTTTTTATTGCACGGTGAACCCAACACATTCCCAGTCCGAGATTTTCCCCCAGAAACGTATGTTTTGTACTGCCCCACCTTTTCCTGGACACCACAAATAAATAAAAATGATATGCACACTCTTGCTGTCCCAAAGGAAGTTTCCCCAACACTTCAATTCAAACACACTGGATTAGACAAAGCAATAAAACAAGTTTATTAATTACAGAGAGAGAGATTTTAACAAACACAAACAATGAGACATAAAAGTCAGGACTGGTTACAAGAAAAACAAAAGTAAAACACAACTAATGACTAACTTAACCAAGAAGAGTAAATTCAAAGCAGTCTCTCTCACCACATGTTTAAGCAGCTCTACTGACTGAACTTCTTTCCATCAGGATTGCTCCCCCAATCCAACGTTGCTTCTTTTCTTCTTCAGATGCTGTGAATGCCATAGGGATCATTTGAAGTGTCTGTCCCTCCTTCTTATAGTCCTTTCCCTGTTTTAAGAAGCATCTCCAGCTGGGAACATGGTGACAAGCAGACTGTTTGAATGGTAAAATCAGGCTGTTTCTTTGCTAAAATGTAGATTTTTCACCTATGTCCCTTTCCCTGCCAATGAATATCTACTTAGCAAGTAATGACCCATTTGACATTGTTTACAACTGGCTGAGGCATCAGCTTGTCCTATGTCTCTGGTCACTCCTCAGACTTGGAACATGTTTTAGAAACACTATACAGTGGACTCTTATAACTTTACATACAATGTTACCACACATATTTTACCAGGACAATAATAATTAGCAAATTATGAGTTTTCAAATGATACCTCACAAGGAATACTTTATACAAAGATTATTACAATAGTTGCAAGGGGTGAATACAGGGGTACGGACCGTCACAGATGTATAGGACCAATTACACGTCCTTGAATACACCATCTAATTTAAACTACTTACCCCAAGAATTTTCTCATTAAATTTACAACACATCAGCTGTTAAACAGGCCAACTGTGTTAGAATGTTACCCACTGGCATTTTTTGTATTATTTAAATAATTCATAATACAAACTTCAGGGCATAATCTTTTAGTTACTTATCAAAAGCCAAAAAGTGTATTTCAATTATTCTTACAATCTTTCTTCCAAAAATGTCCTTGTTAAAAGTTGCAATTACCTGACTTGCATAAATAGAACGCTGAGGGGTTGTAGGAGTGCATGAAATGTGTACTGTGAAGGCAACAGTTCTCAAAGTTAATCTCACAACAGCAGCCAAAACTATGGGGAGGGCAGGACTGTTTCATTTTATTTTTCTCAAAATCAACTTGTAAACGAGAGCAGTGGATATTCTTATGAATTTTGATGAAAAATATTGAACTGCCCTCCACTTGTTTAAAACAGCTAGATATTTGACTGAACTCTGAAAAGACCATGGTGTTAAAAAAAGTTTCATTATTTTGACATTAAGGGCTTGCCTACGGTGTCCCAAAGTTTGGGCTGTGGGGATACGAATAGTAGTGCTTGTGAAAGTACTGCGCTCTAACTCCCACATGTCGATGCTATGGACACAAACTAAAAGGTTCCTAGTTCTCATCAATGTAATCCTGTTTGAAGAGGACTACATTAATGTCAACTAGGAACCTTTTAATTTGTGTTCACAGCATCCACAAAGGGAAGTTAAAGCACAGCACTGCGTGAGCTCTGTTATTCATACCCTGGTAGTCCAGACATAGCGTAAGAAACAGATCCTGCTTTTATTTACATCTGTGAAATCCGCCTGCACTACATGGGATTCTATAAATGGACATGAGAGCAAAATTTGTACCTTAAAGATACTTTTTAGATCTTAAAACTCATATGCCAAATCCTGATCTCAGTTACACTGGTGTAAATCCAGAGTAACTCCAGTGTAAGTAACAACAAAATCTGACATTTAGAAATTATGAAGGTAGTCCCCATGTAGAGGACCACATCCACTTGCTAATATCAGAAAATGTGGCATCTTTCTAAGGAACTAATTCTCACTTTAGAGGAACTGTGCATAGGTAAATGGGCAGGTACAATGTGATTAGTCACAAATAGATATTTGATCAAGTGGTCAAAACTCTACTGTAACTTCAGCAGCTAACAAGATAAACCCTAAAGACAATCTCTCCTGACAGCATGTAAACGTGGGGGAAGGTAATAGTTCCCTTGAGCTATTGTCCCTTCCCTTGATACTTAAATCCAGATCAAACTGAAGATCCAAACTTTTCATTGGTCTGCTTCCCACTTTATCTTAGGGCTTTTATGGACCTGTACAATTCCAACACCAGCAGCCCCAGTCAGGTACTGGATGAGAAAACCCTGCCCCTTCCCATGAGCTCCACTATGCAGCAGAAAGTAGGCTGATATCAGTTTCACAGGGAAGGATAAAAGAACTGGCCAATCACCAATAATTCTAAGTGCCACCAGGACAAACTGCCTTATGAAATCCTGTGAAACTAACAAAATGAACCGACACACCATTGCCCATTCAGCAAGTTAGAGTCTATCCAATGGCTTCAAAATCTAAAAGGTATCCCCACAAATTAAAAACCACAAGAAACTTAGGCAGAACCCAGTCTGATAAAGTTGTATTTATTATTTTCCTTTGGATGTGCAAGCAGTGACAAAAAATTGCTCGTGTACTGTGAAATCCTGGACAGCTTGTTCACAAATTCAGAAATGTAATTCATAAAGTCAGAAGTGAACAAAAACGAAAAAATCTCACCACTGTTGCACAGTTTACTTCAGCCTACACTTATGAAGGAGAAGACTGCTTCCTTCCTTCCTCCTCCCCCTAAAACTGTTAACAATTGATTTATCAATCTGTAAGGTCAAGTTTTTTAGCAAGCCTGTGAATTTATATTTTTATGAGCGATATTTGCACACCCAAGATGTTGTGATCACAACCCTCTTTCTGTATCATAGTGGATCTCATGGGAAGGAGCAGGGTTTGTTCTTGCACTATCTGAATGGGACTGCTGGCACTGGAGTTGTGAGGGCTCATAAAAGCCCTAGGTTTAATCAGGAAGCAGGCCAGTGCAAGGCTTGGATGATCGGTTTGGTCTGGATTTAAATATCAAGGTGGGGTGGGGTGGGGTGGGCCAATTTCGGAAGAGAAAGCTAAAACTTAGGTTTTAAATATTTGGGTTCATGTACTCACCTGGAAATACCAAAACTTAAACAGGGGGGTTGCCACTATTTAAACCTGTCATTTTAACTCTCTTCTGGAACGTAGAGGTTTGGGGGGTGGGGAAGGGAATATGTGCAAAGTTAATTTGATAACGTTAGTGTTAATGCAAAAATTTTTTAAAGTTAAAATGGCATTTGGAAATGTGAAATCTGGAGGGGAAAACAGTAATTATGTTGAATGAAGTTAATGTAAAGTATGGTGTTAGTGTAGAGCATTAGGAAAATGGGAATGGCAAATGGACTCATTCTCTCAGAATTTAACACAGTTAGAGAAAATGAGAGATGTGTGTGTAATTTAGAGAAAAGGAGCTGACAAGCTTAGGGGGATACTTTGAACGAAATACAGGAATTGAGGGAGAGTAGACACATTAAACATTCATAAGTAACGTTTTCCACAGAAATATTAGCACCAAAGTCTGTCACATACCCTGCTAATATACAGCTTCTCAAACTCAATTTAGAGTACTGAGATAAGTTATTAGAAAAAGAGATTATAACCAAGGGTCATTCTAGACAATGTCCTTCCACTGAGTTTAAGGAGAAATTCCACTAGCTAGCGGCCAACATTTGCCTAATAATGCTGTCTATAAGCAGTACTTCTTCATAGGAACCTTTCAAAGAATGAGACAGGGTGTTATAGCTTGATTCCAAATGCCAGTTGATGCAGGTATATTGACTGATCTCATCTGAGGTGTGGAGATTAGGCTAATTAACACAAATAAATGTTGAGAACTAGAAGATGCAACATAAAAATAAATCTAGCTGAACAATTCAATATTACTAACATTCTCAAAGGGGAAAAAGATTTATTATATTAATCTCAGACTGATATACAAGCTATTGAAGAGTTTGCTATACATTCGGTATAAGGATAAATAAAAAAATAAAAGGATTACAAGAGATTATACTGGCAAAGTTCTGTTCTATCTTACTTTTTTACTCTCATTTCCTAAAAACAAATTGTATCACAAAATCTCATGATCCTCTTACATAGACTAGTATAAGAGCCCTCCACTGTACTGGGCAAATCACATCTCCAGCACACAACTTGTAGAACTGGGTCACAGTATCTCCAACCCCAAGTGTACAAAAATTGTGAGTTATGCCCCCAAAATCATTAGACTTTCTTTTTAAAAATCTAAACCTTTAGGTCACTTTGAAGTCATGTTTTCGTGCTTTTATTCTGCAACCCTGAGGACTAGAAACTTGCTATTTTTTTTCAAATAAAAGCTTAGATTCTTATATAGGAGAATTTCAGGAGATGTAACTTTAAGAATAACATGAAATATTACAAGTCTCACAATACAATTACGAGATTTGGCAACAGTAAACCATATATTAAGAAGACCTAGAGAATACAGTTGGAAGAACATTCACACATGTACAGTGGCTTTTGTTGGGACTTTCAGCAACCCCAACTGAAGGTTTCCTGCAACTTTCAAGAGTGCATAGCAAGGAAATCACAGCCCAGTGTATAGGCTATGCTAATGAAGAAAAGTAATACTATGCCATGTTTTTTTGTCTCTAAGAAAATCACAAAAAGCTTTGGGCAGTACTGAAATTAATGATATAGACATTAATGTTGTAATCACATACATGTACTGAGAAAAGATGAAGAACCTTACATAGCTGTTCAAAGCCCATATGCACATTGTGCATTGCCGTGGCACAAGTGATCCAGAGAACAGAGAACCTGCGCAAGGAGAACCAATACATGCTGCATGCTGTGGAGAAGGCTTTTGGAATTTTCTCTATACTGCTATAGCACAGGTTGGAAGTGGATATTTTGGGGACATGGCTAGTGGGTTCACACCCAGAATGAATTCACAAGATGGTGAGGGAACCACGAGCCACATTGACTGCTAACCTCTGTAGGTATATAGGGGCCTGCTAAGATATGTAACAGCTGATTTCATGCAGAATTTTAGATGCCAACTTTTGGCATTTATTAAAAAAGAAGGAAATTCCTGAATTAAAGATTTTAAGTGCATTTCACTGGAGCAGAATTCACTTTTTTCCTAAAAATTCCATAGCTTCAAAAAACCCAAATGTTTAAAAGTCTAGAACTGAGCCTTTAAAGGGTCCAGTCAGTTCTCCATTGACTATAGTCTTTTATCATTTACAGTCACTCACCCAGCTTGCTCTGCTTGTGAATATGAATTTGGTAACTTGGGCCTATATCTCAGATGTTGAATTATTAGAGAATGGATTTCCAAAGAATAGTAAATCTTTATATTATTATTCCACATTCCATAATGAACAAAAAATAAATTCATATACTTTGAACAGTCTAATATGCAAGGGCTCTACTGAAAAAGGGTATATATCTTCTGTAATGATTAGTGGGCTGGCTGATTTCTCTTGAATGCACATTGTATAACACTATACTCTGTATTCAGATACTCCATGGAAACCAAATCTAAACCCTATTGTAAAGTCACAGACAGCTAAAGTAGCACTAAATAAACATTTTGTTTGGTTTTTTAAAATGGTGTCTGAGGTCATTCCAAAGTTCATCTGTCAACATTAGGAAGATGTTCTAACTCCTTCAGGGTCTGTCATAAGTGCAGTTTGACTTCTTCATTTGGGAGGGGAAGCTCAGGTCAGGTCAATGGGGCTGCGTGAGGAAGGGCCCTCTGGCCATGCCCATGGGCCTGAGTCTCTACTGTCCTAAATCTTACCTAGTCATTTTTACCCTGTGTAAATTGAATGCAGTGTGGGTGTTCTACATTCCCATTTTGGTTTGGTTGTGATTTGAGCCCACAGTGCACTCCCTTTGCACTAGTGTAAATGGCTACACAAAGCAGTGGAGAAACAGCTCCCCCATGTCCTCGAACTGAATGCATTATCTCAGCCTCACATTTTTCTCTCTGGGTTTTGCCCTTAATTTTTTAATTAACCAAAAATCCCTGGGAATTCAAAAGATTTTAGTGGGAATTTAGGATGTGTTGACACCTGTTTTTTATATAATAACTCATTTGCTTAACTGTTATCTTGCCGCTGCAGCCACTGCATATTTTGTCTCATCCACACATAGCATCTTGTGGTAAGCTAGCCTGAAAACTCTTCAAAGCAAAGTGGGACTGCCTTTTTATTGCATGTCTGTACCAGGTCCACTGCAATAATGGCCTGATCTTTGATTGGTGCCCCAGATGCAGCTACAATACAGGTAATATTATTGGCTTTAGGTCTGTGCTCTTACAATAGGAGTACAGTTTGCATAGTTTAAATTAATTTTGCATGGAATACAAAGATGTTCAAGAAAACCACCATCTCATCTCTCAAGAACTTTTTAAATTAATATTTTCTATATCCAAAATAGTAGCGGATGGTCCTAGATGTTTCAGAGGGAATGAACAGAACAGGGCAATTTTGCGTATCCATCCCTTTGTCCAGTCTCAGCTTCTGGCAATCAGAGGCTTAGGGACATGCAGGCCACAGGTTTTGGGTCCTTCAATATCTTGGGTAATAGGGATTGATGGACCTGCCCTTCATGAACTTGTCTAATTTTTTTTTAATCCCACTTATGTTTTTGGCCTACACAACATCATCCCCTGGCAACGTTTCACAGGTTGACCATGTGCTGTGTGAAGAAGTACTTCCTTTTGTTTGTTTTAAACCTGCTGCCTATTAATTTCATTGGGTGACCCCCTAGTTCTTGTGTTACGTGAGTGGTTAAATAACACTTCCTTATTCACTTTCACCACACCTTTCATGAGTGTATAGACCTATTGTATAGCCATTTTTCCTAATGTAGAAGCTGCTCCATATTCCAAATCATTTTTGTTGCCCATCTCAGTACCTTTTCCAATTCTAATATATCTTTTTTGAGAAGGAATGACCAGAACTGCAAGCAGTATTCCAGTTGTGGGCGTACCATGGCTTTATATAGTGGCATTATATTTTTTGTCTTATTATCTATCCGTTTCCAAATGAGTCCTAACATTTTATTAGTTTTTTGATTTCTGCAGCACATTGAGCAAATGTTTTCAGAGAACTATGCATGATGATGCCATGATCGCTTTCTGAAGTGGTAACAGAAGGGAAGACCCTTCACAGTGAGCTTTGGACATAACTATCTTGAGTAATTTTGTATCAGCTGCAAACTGCTCATGCCTTTTTCCAGATCATTTATGAATATGTTGACCAGTACTGGTCCCAGTACAGTACAGATCCTTGGGGGACCCTGCTATTTACTCTTCTCCACTGTGAAAACTGAGCATTTATGCCTACCCTTTGTTTCCTATCTTTTAACCAGTTACTGATCTCTTATTTAATGATGGCTTAATACAGTGGCTTTTATTTGCTGCATAACTGATTTTTGCGTTCACTGGGAACATTGAAAAAAAATCATTTCAGCTTGACCCAAAAATAATTTTTTTCAGCAAATTGAAAAGTCAAAAATATTTCATTTCAGGTTGAACAAAACATTTCATTTTTTGAGCTTTTGAAAATATTTGAAATTGTGTAATAAAATTGAAGGAAATTTCAAAACAAAAAATCAAAACATTTAATTTAGAAAATGTCACAATGAAATGTTTAGATTTTTTCTGGATTTTTTAAAAACAATTTGGTGAAACTGACATGAATTTGCAAAACATTTTAGTGTCATCAAATTTATAATTTTTGTCCCCCAAAAAAGTTTTGTCTGAAAAATGTTGCCCAGCTCTGCTGTTGACACAGAGTCTTCAAATAACATTAAACTCTTGCATGGAGTAGTGATGTTATTATTTCATGTCAACAATCCTTTTACAATCCCCAAGGGCTTTCTTGTTTTTTATTACTAAAACACTGAAACTGGTATCTGAATGTACTATATTTTATTGTTATCTCCGTTTTTGTACAATAACAACTTAAATGATCTCAGCAAATGCAATAGCTAAGCATAAACACCTTGGAAACAGACACTGATGATTATGGGGTATATTGTTACTTGTAGATCTGAAGTCCAGATTGCCAGCAGTCATCATAATAAGCATTGTTACTTTTATTTCAGTAATGCTCAGTGGTAGCTTGATGATTGCAATAATCCCGCAGGGAAGTTTACAATAATGTTAAACTTTTAACTAAATCAAATAATAATTAGATTTAAGACTGTTGCTCTTTGCAGAAGCAACTTTCTGCACTTGTTTCAATGGAGTAAATAATAGTTGTTTGTTTATGCTAACATCTCTAACATAATTACTTTTTATTGTTCATTAATGAATTTGAATTGTTTTGAATCAATATTGAATTGCATTTATAACCAGGAATGTGATTTTTAAGAGATTAAATTGGTGGAGGGAATGGGGGGAGCAGATTATGCACAATTGTGCAATGGTATAAAAAGTCAATCTCCCACTGAAAAAATAGTTACAGCAATTGAATTAGTTCTTTCAATAACATCTGACAACTTAGCAAATGTCACATTCAAAATCATTTTATCTCTGCTGTCAGATATTTCACACCACTAATTAGATAGTTAAACCCCTAAAGGGAAGCCTTTTAGATCTTAATTCTCAAATATTCAGTGCTACAGTAGCACATTTGTGGTCCTCAGATGTGGAAAAAAATATTACAAGCAACTTTTTCGTGCTAAAAGTAACTAATATAGCTTTTACCCAGCTCTTAGCTTTTTAGTATTATTGCTATTTATTAATGTCAGTGGAAATTAGAGGGATGGATTGTGGGAGGAATGGACCCTTTATTTGCCCTTTTGAAGAAATTCACTGGTACACTGTATGTTAGCTGTGAATTCAAAGTCAATGGTCAGGATACGGTGCTTGCTGTCAGCCACTGTAGACAATCACCTCACCACACACTAAGTAGTGGAGGCTGTTGTCTGGTTTGTAGGACAGAAAGAACTTGAGAGGCAGTCACTGACTGTGGCAATATGAGGACACTGATCCCCCACAGATGACTAGAAGAGAAGGGGGTACTAGTTAGATTCATCCCAGTGCTGGAAAAGCCCTCTTTTACCTGGATTCGGCAGAGCAGCAGGAACAACAGCACAGCAAACTTCACTGTCTTCTGGTGCCCTGTGGTGGCAGACTGGTGAGAAAGGGAAGCGGGAGGAAGACCCCCCACCTTCCAGCTTGCAGCAGTAGCAGCAGGTGTTTGGTAACAGAAGGGGAAGGGGAGGGAGTTTCAAACTCATTGGTGTGGCACCATAGCAGATCAGTGAGAAGAAGAGTGGGAAGCATCGCTGCCCCTCCTCCCCTTCAGCCGACCGTAGAGTAGATGGGGGAAGGCGATCCAAACCCACTGAGGGTGGATGGAGTGAGGCTCACGGGGCCATGGGAATCCAGAGGATAGGATCCTGGCTGGGTGTGCAAGGGGTTGGACCCAGGACTGGAGTGGACGGATTCCAGGGTGGTCTGTCTGTGTGCCAAATGGATTCCCCTCTACTGGAAAATAATGTGGATCTGGGGAAGCAAACACTCCCAGTCATGAACTAGTTGCATTTGGGGGTGGGGGAGCCAACAGTGTGTTGATTCAAATAGTCTGGGCCATTACTTCTGAAATTGTTTCTTCAGCACTACAAGACTTACAAAGGGTATTGGTTCATGCAGAGCTGGGACATTTGAATGAACACATTGTAGGACAGAAGAGTGACCCAGCTGGCAGGAGTGAGTGTGACCAGCACCAGATGGAGGTTGCAGGGGCAGTGTATGAAAAATGAGTCCCTTCCTTCCAATGCTGCAATAGGTGTTTGTAGGGGGCACCTAAGTGGCATTTGAGGATGTTGGCCACTTTTCCTCTCAGGGGAGCAAAGTGGGGTAAGGAAGGATGGTCAATTTACGCCCCCTCCCCGGACAACAGGAGACACAGAAACTAGCAGGGTAGCAAATAGCCTATAGGAGGATCTGGTGTCCTAGGAAACGGTTCAGAGATGTCTGGGGTACACACACTTTCTACAGATGTTAATGGCATTACACAGCTGTCACTAGCTAACTTCAGTTGTTGCAGCAGCTGGAAACATCCATGGTTGGGCGCTCTGGAAGTTGTAATAATGGAAACCCAGCATTGACTTGCCAGGAGGCAGGAGGCCTCAATGGAGGGTGGAGTTATAATCACCCTACAACTCACCCATTCACAGGGAATGTAAATTTGTGGGACAGAATTGCTGTCCTTGGGGTAGCTGGAGTGCAACAGGACGCAAGAGGGTGCCTCAATGGTCAGTCATGAGAACAGTTATACTGGGGTGGCTGACCCGAAGGGAGGTCACCTTCTCAGTAATACTAGAGATAACATGTCTACATATTTACCCCTCAAAATGTTATCAATGTTGCACAGGGAGGTGCTGAAAGAGAGCAAGCCAGGCAGAGCAAACAGGGCAATGAAATGCATATAACATGGGAAAAGTGGAATGCTGCCTTCTTGCTCTATGTGGGAATTATTGCAGAGGATAACCCAGATATGATCACAGCATTGTTCAACTATATGGGTATAATCAGGTGTGTGTATACTACATTTGGAGTCATGGCTTGGTTTAAGTATGATGAGCAGTGTAGATTGAGGCCGGCAATGCAAATTGGGATTTGGTGGGACATATCACATCATACGCCATTGTTAGAGCAGATGATATCACAGGGGTCTAGTTTCCACACTGACAGTGGCTTGGTCATTCCATTACAAGCCCACCAGAGGCCTGAGGCTGATAATAACATTTGATGGGCATTTAATGAAAGCAGTTGTTGCTGTAGTGTCTGCAAATTTAGGCATGCTTGCAAAATGTGCTTTGTGCCCCCCAAGGCAATCCTCAATTGCCACAGCAATCAGGGAAGGCCACAGCAGGGAAACAGAATGTGGGATAGGTCAGATGCTGCCCGCAGATCCATGGGGGCCGGAATAGGGTGTGGGGCCAAGCCACAGGAAGGGGTGGAGAATGAGCTGAAAATTGCAGACTGGAATAGAGAACCATCTCCAATTATGCTGGAAGTGTTAAGGGTTCTCCTTTGGGATTACTTTAGCCAGATAGATAGGGCATATTTGTGGGATAGATTTACTTCATGGGGGAAACTCATGTGACATCCAAAAATTTGAAGTCCTTCATGGGAATGGAACATATTCTAAAAAAAAAGATTACACAAGAATTAAAGGAGACTAGGATAAGAGGGCCATTCAATCATCTATCTATACAGAATGTGGGGGGTGAATATCGCTTAATTCACCACCTGTCACATCCACGAGTTAGATCAGTTAACGATGGAATAGACCCTGCTGATACTGGACACTTTGTAATCAGTATGGATACCAGTGAGACATGGTACGCCCAATTTGCAGATTAGTAAGATTTAATGTGCAAGGTTTTCTATAAATCTAATAGTTAATTACAAAGCCTAAAAATAACTACAATATATCATACTCACTAAGCCTGGACAGCTAAGCAGTTACTCAGAAGCCTGTATATAGGAACGGCTTTCTTCAGGGGCCACGCGAGGGAGTCAGTGGCCTCTGGTCCGACTGACAGAACCTCCTGCGGAGTCAGGTGTTGATGGAGCACACCCCTTTGTTTAAATAGGGATGTCTTATACCCTTCCATAAACAGCCTTCACCTAGTTATCTCTCTAGTCATTATCATACATGCTAATTACCTACATTGGGTTTTCACACTCAAGGATGAGTTCTTGTTCCCATCACTGTTATTTATGTGCATCTGCAAGCATACAGTATCTGTATTTTGTCTTGATATGTGCCATGGTATGAAGAAACTGAGGAATCTAAAAGGTTACTCAGTAGTCCTATTCATCTCTGCCAAATGGAAGATGTCAAGCTACAGAGGTCAGAATAGCCAAGCAAGCAACTGAAGCCATGCTAGGCTGTAGGACAGTGGTCAAGCAACTCAGATTGTACTGAGCCTCCAAAAAACCCAACCTTGTTTTCCATGTGTTATTCCTCCACTGATGAGTCTGAGTGCAAGGTTAGATCTTATGGCCCAGGGGCACTGATGGCCAAGTGTGATATCAAATCTGCTTTTCGATTGCTGCTAGTGCATCCTTCTGACTTCAATCTTTTGGATTACTCTTTTTGAAGGTCAATTTTATTTTGGCAAAGCTATGCCCATGGGAAGTGAAATATCATGTTTGGCATTTGAGAAATTTAGTATAATGCATAGTGATGTGGGAAGCTGGTTTGTGGAAATTTATGTAACCACTCTTTAAACAGTGGTTGCAACAACGATAATACCACACAATATTTTCAGGCATGGATGATAACAATCCACTACTGTTTTCTAACACTTGTTTAATAAAAAGTATTTTCTTGAACTTGAGGAGCCACAAAGCAACCAAAAAAAAAGGATGAACAAACTGAATGTGGCTCTGTATAATCATATTCATACTCATATGGGAAGCTTTTTAAATCTGTTTGAAGAGGTCTTTTGTGGTTGATAGTACTTCTTTGTTTTGTTTTTGTTTTTTAGGCGTTGTGTCTATCATCCAGTGCTCTTTCACCCTTATGAGCCCCACCTGCTGTACCACAATCTGTTTAGCATCATCCCCTTTGGGATTCAAAAAGACAATGTGAGAGCTTTTAAACACTCAAAATTCATGATCACACTATTCCCTAAATTGAGTGTGATCACATTTCTTTCATATAAACTTTACCACCAATGAGTTAGTAGGATCTGTGAACCGTTTAAAATTAATAATAATCCAAGATTGTCAAATAACAGGGGTTCAAATGGAATTATTTAATCAAAGATGATCAATAAGAGATTACATACACCAATTAATACGTACATCAATAAGAGATTACATACACCAAGGATGTAAGAGATTACATACACCAAGAGATTATATACACCAAGGATGTATTCTTCTCCTCTGTCTCAGATGGGATGCTTGCTGTCTGGATTCTCCACCTTAATTCCTGAACCTTTGCCCTTTTAATGGGTGGTCAGACAAAGAAACTCCTTTCTGGAGGGAAAAATGCTCTCCTACGATTAATTTTACTATATGTTTTCTTTCTGATATTCTCATTTTACTTAATAACTTATGCAGTTTCTTTTATGGTATCTTTGTTACATGATCAATAAACTAAAAAGGATTTCTAATCCGGTTGTTATTACTGACGGCTGTGGCAACTAGCAGTTTTTAATGATATAAAAATATCTTTGAATGAGTCATTATTTTATCCATTACAGACAACATATGCAATAAAAATTACTTCTTATCAATCACAGAACTCTTGCAGTAACAAACAAGATTTAAGTAAATGATCAGGGGTTTTTATGATCCATAACGGATCATAAGCATCCCTGATCATTTACTCAAGTCTTGTTTGTTATAACTATGAGGCTGATTGACCAGGTCATGCTGCAGTGTATTCAGGTCAATTCACTTGTATAGATCAAAGTAATGGTTAGATATATGTGTGTAGTCAGGTGTTTAAACTTCATGAAAACTAGTAGAAAGTTACTGGTATTGTTTTCACTTATCTAGTTCTGTCATAATGTAATAGCAAACATTTACATGGCAAATACCTTTGTAACTAAATGACATATCAAAGAAATATTGTGAAATGCTAATGAAGGACTTAAACAGAGAATGCTAATATAGAGGCAAGTGGTCATTATGTGTATGGCCAGATGTCAAAAGTCTAAGTTTATTCCTCATGCATCAAAGGAGAAGCCAAGGAGGGTAAAGACACCACACCGTCAGCTTGCTTTCTGTGTAAAGGAACCATAAATATTGTTTCAAAAATGATACCTCATAACTGGACTGTTTGGATTTTTAAAGGAAATGTACCAGATGCAAAGCAGAGATCCCCGGACACCTTCTTGGTACCCTTTGAAAGCCCTTTGGGAAACTGGCAGTTCATTACATTGCCAACACCATTTGGAGTTACAAACTTGATTTACCTGCAGGGCCGGCCCTAGACCAAATGGCACCCCAGGCGAGGAGTGTCTTCAGCATCCCCTCTCCATTTCTTAAACTTTTGAATACCTTATTTTTTATTGCATTTGTAGCCCATTTCATGACTTTGATGCACAATTTGCATGCATGATGTATCCCTGTCATTTAAGATGATAAATTTGCATGCTAAGGTCTGTATATCGGTATTTATTCATGCCATATATAAGCAAATAAAAAATAAGTCACTCCCCCCCCAAACCCGGCACCCTTTTATCACAAAGTTCAGTTTGTCTTGGTGGCAAGGTAGGCTGGAGAGTCTAAGGGGACTGTCTGTAACTCAGTGTTAAGACTGGTATAGAGATCCAGGAGTTCACATTTCTTACTGGCTTGATGGAATCTAATTATACCAACCTAAAACACCACCTGATCGGGAGTCTGCCCTGGTTTTCTAACAGTCTACCCTGAGATACTCACTCACATTGGTGAGCCACTCCAGACAGCATGACAATGATATACTTTTGTAGAAACCTTTCATTAGTTTGGAGAGGTCTTTTTTCCTGGACAGCTGGATTTTCATAGACATAGAGGTTCAGGGAATAATTAAGTACATTTCAATACTTACATACATACTAAATTCAGGATAAGGACAGAAATTTCTGCTTCATAGGTACATGGGCCTCTGTTGATCTGTCTATATCACACTCACTGACTCACACACCCCCACACACCCCGAATTTTGTGTAGCATATAAAAGAATTGAGAGTTTAACATACTAAAAATCATAAAAAGTTAATATTTACTAACAGAGCACAATCTCTGTGATGTGTTCATCTCGCGTCATCTTGCGGGTCAGCTCCCCTAAATAACCCACCCAGGGAACGGTTCCAATCCTCTTCTTCACTCACAAAGCTCACAAAATCAGTACCATGGTAAAGACTCTGCTCCTGTAAACAATCTAACAACCAGTGGAGCAGTAGCTTAGCATAAGTCAATGGTAAATCATGCTATGAATACATTAGTGTTGCTGGTAAGGGTGCAAAGTTCTTTTGCATATTCCCACCACACTGAGGCTGAATCATAATAAATAAACTCACAAAAAGCCACAAACATCATACTTAAAGAGGTTTTCAGGGTCTGTCACTATCCTGGCATTAGTCAAGTTAATCTTCTAGATGACTGTTCTCCACAAGGAATTTAAAAACAACTTTGAGATTTTTCCTTTTGTCCATTTGCAGGGTTTTTGCTTAGACGTAAATACACACCTTCTCTTTCATAGTACTAGGATGTACTGTTTGTTTTTTTCCAACTCATTTGTACTCCAGTGAGGGACTGTTGAGGCCAGTTGTTTCCAGCTGAGGTTCACATTATTGTTTTCTGAAAATAATATCACAAGAGTGGTTAAAGTGCCAGAGTTCGTAAATCTCAGTGATCCCATCCTCTTTGTCTAAAGTCTTCACCAGTTCTAGCATGCTCTCTCTGTCTGACAGTCTGTGCACGGGTCCTGTTGACTTATTTCTGCACAATGTGCACATAGGGAGTGCATTGATTTACGCTCTATGCTGTACAGTAAGACAGGAAAATAGAGGCTTCTTGGAGGTTACACTTTAACTTTGGATATACCAAAGTATTGTCTGATATCCCCCAAATTCTCATACATAATGATGGTGTGCTCCACAGGTACTTTTTAGTCATGTTAACAAAAGGGTAGAGACTAATGAAATCATAGTACTGAATCTGCTCCCTTGCTGTGGTTTGTAATACAGACAAACAACATTTATATTATCCCCACAAAGGGCATCTCTAGGAGCCAAAGGCAGTAGCAGGTTTCTTTCCATGTAAAAAATCACACATGCAGCTATCATTAGCTAATGGTGCTTTCCATTCACATTCCCATATTACCCTCACCTCATAACCCTGTCTTCTGAGAATGTAGTCCTAATTAGGGTTCAATTGCACAAATGTCCATCCATCACATTAAGCAACATGTAGTAATCATTCTCACAGCAGCAGATGGAACAGCTGTGAAAAAAGCAGCCATTGAACTCATTGGCTGCGGGCTTAACAGAAATGATGGCATAACTGGCCCAAAAAGTAGGACCCCACTTTAAGCTCTCCTCCATGCAAAGCATGTTGGATGTGAACTGTCTCTGTACATGCCATGTACATCAACCATTGAATGGAGAGAAAGTAATCTCTCTTCTGTTGATTATGGTGACATTTAATGGCAAAGGGTTATGCTTTGTGATTTTCCAATTAAAACCAACACTTTTCCATGCTCAGTGAGGCTAATGTCATGTATTGAAAGGGTTCTATACATTTAGTCACTATCTCATCATTATCCTCACCTGGTTTTTTAAATGGTCTGCTTCTTTGAAAATACATTTTCATTACTTCTCTTCTGAATCATTCACAAGCCTCTCACAAAATTTCAACATCATTCTGGCAATAATAGCTCAGTTCTTTCTAGAAATCAGTTTCATTCTAGTGATTGAGCTGGTACCATTTCAGAAATGCCTCTTTCTCTCTGGACAAGTGCTCTGCCCCCATCATGGAGCTCACATAATTCTGTGTTGAAAAAAAAAAGTGGAAAATGCCCCGTGATTCCTTCAAATCCCATGGCCTTGCGTAATTTGCTAATTTTTTGGGCACAAAATATAAAGAAACAATAAATCTGATTTCTATGCCCTCCCCCCCCCATTGTCACACAAATTAGTTTTCCACTCTGTGCTAGCACTCCAACTTGCATTTTTTCTTTAATCAACTGTCTAAGGATGAAATAAATGTCCTAACCTTTAGAATTATGGGTAATAAAGGTGAACCCCTTAAAACACTTGTCTATAAAGGTTTGAACAAACTCACTGACACATTCTCCTGCCTTAAATTCTCAAGTGGGCATTTAGATAATGCATGGCATAGACATCATTTGACACACTTACTGCTGTTTCTTGAAGGAATTCAAAGTAATAAAAGATATAATCATCACCCTCTTCTGGAGAGCAAATATTACACATAACATTTGTGGCCATATATGCTGTCAGTCTCCTCGTAACACTGGGGACACATCTTGCTTTTATATTGATTTTTTAATGTTGTAGAAACCATACTTATCACAAAAACTTCTAGTTTCACAGTCAACTGTACGAATTGCTGCCAAAGCTCTGCGTCTTTCTAAACAGGTTTGGTATCTGCAAAATAGCATACAGTGGGGACATCACATTCTTTCCCTGTACACTTCAATGCATTCTGTGCTAAAACATGAACGCCAGCAGTGTTTTTTACAGGCATGGTTGTGTTTTGTTGTGGTACACTTGTACAATTATGCTGTGCATGCTTCGATAGTTAGGACATTGTAATAATGTTTGTTGTGTATCAGATAAACATGATTTTTGGTGCCACTCCCCACTCACTGTAAAAATGGACCATTCTCCTCTTTCGTGATAATTTACTTTAGTAGTCAGGCCTAAATGTCGAAAGATCACACCTCAGACCAAAAAATGTTCAGTTTCACTAACCCCAGCTGCTAATGCTTAGCACCCCCCCTCAAATAGTTGGATATCTGTGGGTTATTAATTTGGTAACTGGGCCAGGGTGCAACTGGCAAAACAAAGTAATTACCCTTGTTATTTAAATAAATAACATGTTTCCTCCGTCTCCTCCCACCCATATACTTTTACTGAATATGATAGTCTTTAAGAGCCTAGAAAGCCTTCCATCCTTGTTTCTAATAATAGTCACAACCAGCCTTAGGGTATCAGTACCCACAATCTTTGCATTGCTCTGAAAAAAATTGTTAATGTTATTTAAGAAATCTGCAGCAAAATGATGGAGGTCTATATTAGCTGTTACCACTCAATAAAGAGATGTTGGAGTCATCATGGGCTATGTCTACACTGACGGCGGCACAGTTGCCACCATCAGATCGACTTATCTGGATCGACTAAGCAGTCAGTGAAGACCTGCTCAGTCGATCCAGAAGTTGACTTACTAAAACCACCTCTAGTGGTGTAGTGCTGCGTCAATTGGAATGCGGTTCCCGTCGGCACAGTGCAGTGAAGATGGTGCGCAGAAGAGAAGCACAGAAGTTGACAGGAGTTAAGCAAGTTCTTTGTGTACTTTGCGTAACTCCCATCGACTGCTGCCGAATAGCAGAGGTAAGTGTAGACCAAGCCATGGATAGTTCTCTAAAAATATTTGCCCACTTTGCAGCAGCAGTCAAAAAAACTAACAGAATGTTAGGAACCCTTAGGAAAGGGATAGATAATAAAAGAAAATATAATGCCACTGTGACACGTTGTACCCTATGTATACCCTTATGGTGTGATGTATGTATCATTCATGTTCACCTTAGAGTGCAATTGTGTATTGTCCAATGAAACATATGTTATGTAAGGTGTTTTTGGAAAACTCATGACATATTAAATATTATTTTTATGCTAGTATATTTCCCGTAAAGCCATATGTATGGATAAGGAACTCTGTCATGTAATATTCCCAAATGTGTGTCTCACATGGCTAGAATAGATCCAGGCAATCACAAAGCTGAGTGAGAGTGCACACCTGGCAGAGACATGCAAACAGGAACAATGGACTGGCCTGAGCACCTGAGAAGGCAATGCTCATTTGGCTCAAGTGGAGGAAATCATCTCCATTGCCGGACAGGGCCAATCACCTGATCCCACAGGGTCTTGAGGAAACTTGTTAAAGGCAGAGGCATCTTCGTCTCAGGAGTTCTTCCTTGGAATCCATCTGCAATGCAACATCAAGGACACTGACAGACCGCCCACAGGAGGGATGCCTGGCTGCAGGAGTCATCTCAGCCAGCCTGCGGGGTAAGCTAACATCAAAGACTGGAAAGCTACTAAAGTGTTGAGTTTAGTTTAGGATACAAGTTATTTTTTAGTTAATTGTGATCGTATCCTTGATTCATATTAATCTGATTTATAATCACTTAAAATCTTACTGTAGTCACTAAACTTATTTGTTTGTTTTATCTAAAACAGTGCATGTGGACTGAGTTCATGTAGAGACTTCACATAGAGTGACAGAGCTAGTGCATATCAATTTATTCAATAGACTGACGGGCAAATGTAATGAGCTTGCAGGGTGCAGCGAACAGCACTGAATCCTATAAAATGGCAGTTCCCAGGGTTGCATCTGGGACTGGGGGTGATTACTGGGGGTCAATCCCATGAATGGCTGGCCAGAAGTGCTTCTTCACTAGGTCAGGGATTGATTACTCGCAGAGGCTGGGCATGGGCTGACCCAGGAGTGGGGGGGGGGTGGGTCCACACAGCAAATCAGAGTAAGTTGGGGCCTAGGAGGGAAGGATCAGGGTGACACAGCTACAGACCAGTCCAGATTGCAGGGGGGGGGAATGTAAAAGTCATTATATAAAGCCATAGTATGCCCACATTTTGAATACTGCATGCATTTCTGGTTGCCCCATCTCAAAAAAAGACAGGTCACTGGGCTAAATGGACCATTGATCTAAACCAGTATGGCCATTCTTATGTTCTTATACAGCATTTAAGTCTTCCTAAAGTATTCTCTAAGAAAAGAGAGTGTGGTTTAACCCTGGAGCATCCAATCATAGCTGTAAAAAATCTTTGGCTCCTACTGGCGTTTCCTGAAGTTCTGGATTATGCAGATTTATTTATTTTTCTTGGATGGGGAAATTTGTGAGCATACCCTTCTCCATGTGCTTTTTACCTTTCTTAAAAGTATTTTTGCTTTTTTATGTTTCTTTGCTAATCTCTCCTGAAATATTTTAGAGACATTGTCCACCTTTTTTTCCTACCCTGTTACCCGGGGTTCTGCCAACCCAAAGCTCTTGGTAACTTTACTCTGTGCGAGTTGGTGTCACGAAATAAATCAAATGGAGACACGGCTGTCCAGCTGATAGATGGACTGGTAGACACAGTATAACACAAGAGTGCTCTCTTGTATACTATACTTTACTTAGTCTAAAGAAGTTACACATATGTGCAACAGGTCAGCAAAAGATCCCCAACTCTCAATAATTACTGAAATTTTGGGTGGCTTTTGAGAGGTAGAGCAACAGCTTTCCAATTTGTCAGTCTTACAGTTGCCGTTGGGGGGAGTCTCAAAATCTGTGTCCAAGAAGAGATCACAAAGAGTCCAAACCTCTCCCCCCCTTTTATCCTTGTTAGTAGACAATAACTTGTCAAGAGAAAAAACTTCTTGGGCAAGCAGTTTCAAAAGCTAATGAAGAGGTTGCCTCAGAGCACTAATTAACTATATGTGTTCCTGCAGAATCTGCAAGTCTTGGGGCCCTGACAAACATCTCCTAGAGGGCATGCATAGATAAGCTTCTTGCTTTTCTACTAAAAGACAGATCCCAGCATGCCCACCAGAGATTTCATGGGGCGGTTAGGGGCAGAGTCAGATAAGGTTGAGAAAAAGGCTCCCTTTCCCTCCTGTTTTAGTCATGCAAAGGCTGCATAGGCCTGAAGAAAGGCCTATCCATTTGGGCTGCTGTTAACAACAAGTATGATATCAATGTTACACTATCAAGTGGTCTCTGGCCCTTTTACTGGTCTAACAAAATCTCCCTGTACAACTCCACCCCTACTACATTTTCAGGATTCATGTCTAGTAAATGCTGCTCTTTCCCATGCACAACTTTTCCCAACCTTACAAACAATTCCTGACTCCTTGTTACCTTTTGTTTTAAGGCATCCCTCTTATTCAGTGAATTTAGTTTTTAAACACTTCAAAAATTAGCTTCTTAATCTTTTCCTCTATTGAATATCTAAGCACTACAGATGCTCTGACCATCTGTTAACAACCATAAACAGGAGATCTTTGCTCACTTGCTACAGTACCCTGGCCTCCTTTTGTAACTGCTGAGGAGTTAGAAACATTTAACCCTCTAGATATTGTCAATTGAACTGTGAATCTGAGTTCCTGAGGTTTATGTGTGAGGAATTCTCCAGAAGTACTGGGATGTTCAAAATCAGTATTATTAACTCCACTTAAGAGCAGTCTATACTTATCCGCCACCTAGCTACCCCCAGAAACCATTGCTGGTTCTGAGTGATTTTCTGTGACTCTTGAATTTCTTAAAACTGGGATTATCTTTGCCTTTTTTTTTATAGAGTGCTCCTGTGAGCTTTCTTCTTATTGTTGCTGTAGTATAGCTAGATGAGCTAAATAATATTCATCAGCTGTTTTAGCAAAAAATTATATCAGTTTAAACAAAATCCTAGTGCTAGTGTTTCTTTACTATGTAAACCCAAGCAGAGTTGTAAAAACTAACACATGATCTTCTCTTTTAGTGTAAAATAATTATCTTTTTAAAAACTTGCCATAATTATTTCAAATTAATTTTGAGAGAGACAAAACCCAACTGTGAGGGAGGTGGGTGGGCAGGGGCTTCTACCCACACTAACTTATTCCTCATCTCTATATAAAATAGCTCCCTAATTACACAACCTGGTTCTTCAAGTAAAAGACAGTAAAGCTTTATATTAAGCAAAACTTTATATTTTAACATATAATACTAGAATATCATTAATTAATAATGGCAACAATTTTTAATGCACTTTCATTTATTTAAATTAAAAACAAACATTACAATACAGTTATTTCAGAAATTAATCAGCATTGGGCTTTATCAGGAACAGTGTATTGTTTTGAATTTGAATGTTGGCTTGCCCAAATCCTAATTAAAAAAGAGAAAAAACAAAACTTTATGATATAGTTCTTTCAGAATTGCAATATTAATCATGTTAGTACACACTGTTTTGTGAGATTCTCAGGAATAATTTGACCAAAACATAGATCTATTCGCATTGAAAAGAGGAAAAAAAAACCTTTACAATATCATTTCAGAGATGCCATATTAGTAAGAACTATAACACATACCAGCTTGTGGATTAACAGGAATAACGAAAATGTCTTGAGTTTGACTTCTCTGTTGGCCTAAATTAAAAGGAAAAACCTTTATCAACAACTATTTCAAAGATAAAATATAATTCTGTAAAATATTAAATAACTTATCAAAATTTGTCACAGCTCCTAGCAGATTTTTGTGAAAATTAAAGGATGATCTCATTATACTATTTAACATAAAATGCAAATGAGTGTGGGATGGTAATGGAAGTGAGTGGAGCTGCGAGCAACTGGAATTAGAGGAGACATCTTAGCCCAGGATGGAAGTATCACGCTGAGCCAAGAGGTACTGGTTAGTGGCTAGGAAAGTCCCTGGGTGAAGAACTTGGGGGGGGCAATTTGTTGATGGGCTGTGGGATAAGTGGGGAGTGTTGGGGAGCTGCAGAGTGGGACTAAGGGATGTTGGGGGGAGTGAGATAGAATGGGGGCATGCAAAATTTTAGATTTTGGAACTTGGAAAGTTGCGCTAAACCTAGTTTTGCAGTAGGGCAGGAATATGTGATGCAATTTAATATTCTGTGATGTGTGATTCCACAACAGGTCCCATGGTTAAAAAGGTTAAAAAGGCCTTTCTGATTGGTTTGACCAGTGAGATATGCAAATTCCTAGGACAGGGGTTTCTGCCATTTGGCTGGTGACAGTCTCTGGGGTGAGATACTTTTTCTCTTATCTGTCTTTTTTTTCTTTCTTGCTTTTAAAAAAAGAATTTCTTGCTGTTCTCTGAAAGGTGGTTGTAGAACATCTATATTCTGCACAATGTCACTAATACTATGGTTATATTTTCTCCCTCTATCACTTATACTTTGTGGCCTTTGTGCAATTGTTTAATCAACTTCAATTAAAATTGTATTAACTGCAGGGTTTTTTTTAAATGCATTGTTTATTTATATATATATAGATATGTCTTTTTTATTCCTGTCATTAATACTACGCACAGTTATTTATAATTCTACTAACTACATATTTAGAATTGTACTAACTGCATTAAAAATATTTTCCTCTTAAAATGAGAAAAATGCATATTGATATATATGTTACACTTCTTTATTCTGCTGTTACTAAGATTTTGTAAATTATTCAATGACTTCATTTTAAAAATGTACTGGCTGCATAACATTATCTAAAAATTCTTTATCTGTATATAAACACTTTTCCTTTATTCCTCTGCTATTAAGTCTTTGAATAGCTGTTTATTAAACTTTATTTAGAATTGCATTAACTGCATAACATTTTTTGTCTCAAATCAAAGAGCCATACAGTCTCTATTTACTTATTTATTTTAAATATCCCTCCTCCCCCATTAGGATAAAATAAGTTACAAACAAACAAAACAACTTTTTTTTTTCACAAAATGGCTAATGGTACCAAAAATGTATGTGTTCAAAAATGAGACCTAGTAGATCATAAAGCAAAAAGAGGCTGTGGATACCTGTCACAAATTATATGATGAGTGAAGGTATAGCTTTTAAATTTTTGTTTACTATATTGACTTCATGAAAGAGTAGTAGATCTGTTCAATAAATCTGTTTGCTTTGTTTCAATTAGACATCAAAAAAACAATATTTTTTACAATAAATCATGGAACAAACATTAAAAATATTATAATGGGATAAATCAACTGGGTGCTACTGTACTAGATAAAACCCTCGGATACTGGAGATATAACAACCCACTTGCACATAATAGATATAATAGATTTATTTCTTATACATGCTTATGGGCTACAGTTTTGTTTCTATAATGTATACTTTCATGGAAGCATTGCTTCCAGTTCCGTAATTTAATTTGAATTGAGTTTTGCCCCTAAGTCAAGGATTCAAACTCTTTTCAACATAAGAAAGCAGCAAGGAATAGCAAAATTTAAATGACTTACTCTTTCAGCAGAGACTTCATTTTCTCAGAATTTACGGGTAAATCATTTAATTAATTTTAAAATGGAAATTAAGAAAAAAGTACCACCCAGTGTCAGTCTTTATTTTTACTTCCAAATATCTTTAAAATTGAATAACAGACTCTTCCAATTTACCATAGGGCTAAAAGTCATTGAAGTCTCATGCACTGGCTACATATAATTTTAGAATTTAGTTTATTAAAAGCTTGATTCTGTTACCCCCTCTTAAAACTGAGTAGAACCTTACTTTATGAATAGTGCTGTTGAACACAATATGACTAACTGCAGCATAAGATTCTGCTTAAGATGAACAAGGCAGGTGAAATCTGACCCTATGAGATTAGAGGATATAGATAACTACATTTTAAGTTTATTTCTCTGACACTACTTCTGTTTTCCCTAAAGGGTTCTGGATCCTGCATTACTTACAAAAGGGGAAACGTTAATTAAATTCAGTATGAGTTTGATCTGCCTTGGCCTGTAGGATTGGGCTTTAAATCAGTAAAGAATGGTTTAAAAGAAAGTAGTATTAAAAGATGTGTACTAAATCTTATTGCCACTTAGCTATCACAGAGTGAGAACATCATCTTTATCTGAATTTGAAAAAAACTATCTTCACACGATCTTTAAACTATTGCCGTTAGAATAATGTGCTCTGCAGAATATTACCTAACTATAGCATCTGTCCTGTTTTCCCCTCCAATAATTATATGGGTTATATTACTTGCTAAATTATTTTTGAAGTAAATTACAGAGGTCTCCCTCATGATCACAGCCTCATTGCATTGGTTATAATCAAAGCAGAATAAAATTATTGCCCCCAAAATTTTATAATTTAGGTAAAAGAAGATGCAACAAACAGATGTTGAAAACACTTTAAAAGAATAAGCGAGGAAAAATAAGGGAAATATTAGTGAAATCATGCACACCTCTATGTTTTCAAACTGTTTACATTTTTAATATAAATTGTAAGATAATATTAAACAAAGATGAACATCAGAAGTCCCTGCTGTCCTACCTATAATCTTCAATTGATTGTTTCCTATAAGCATCATGGTAGAAGTGAGTCTTGAGGAAGGATTTGAAGTACAGGGTATGTGGCCTTAGGACTCACTTGGGGAAAGTGTTCCCTAGTTAATGCATAGCAAGGAAGAAAACATAAAGGTGATGTTGAAGGAGCTGACAACAGAGGCTGTTATCATTGAGGTTGTGAGGGATGCATTAAGGAAAAATAGCAAATTTGTAAGGAGAAAATAATTTGTGAAAGATATTAAAGTTAAGGATCAGAAGCCTGTACCTGATGTGATAAAGAGGGATGCTGTGACGGAATCCAAGAGTGAGAGAGACATGGTCTGGAAGATGAAAAAGAGTGGAGTGAGGTAGATACCAGGAAGGCCAGAAAGGAGGCAGTCACAGTGATTAACTTGGCTTATTAAATACAAGGACAAGAATTTTAGTGATGTGGACAGAGAAAAAAGACTGTATCTTAGAGATGCTATAGAAGAAAAAATGGCAAGATTTGGATACAGCCTGGACAGAGAAGAGGAGAAGAAGCTAGAAAAGCTGGAGAAGAAGAGAGACAAAGATGGCACCGAGATTATAAACATAGATAACAGAGGATATTGGGGATATCAAGAGTGATGGAGCAAGAGGGGAATGGGGTGAGTTTGGTAAGCAAGACAAGGTGTTCAGTTTGGGCTATGTTAAGTTCAAGATGACTGTGAGATATCCAGGAAGAGATAAGAGATTCAAGCTGAAGTGCAGGATTGGATGGAAGGAGACAAGTCAAGAATATAGAGATAGATATTTGAGTCATCAATAGAGATTTATGCTTAATCTTACTTTGTTTTAACAGTAGCATCTATTTAAATTACTATCACCATAGTATCTGGACACTCATCCTAATGCCTTAAATTGTAGATTAATTTGATCATATTTCTATCAGTTCTTCAAAAAATGGGCTTTCCAGGGGATACGAGTCTGTGGTGAATGACTGCCACACAGTAATGAGAGAGTAGGATATCTTTAATGTTGAAGGAGAATTGCCTCAAGAATTGTCCCAGGATGATGAGAGACTCAAGCACAGTTATGGAAATGGAAAAAAGAGGTGCAGATTAATATAGAACTCAATTAAGATAGATAGGAGTGACAAAATAATAAGAAAAAGAAAGGAAAAGTCTAAACAAGACAAGGAATAGACAGAGAAAGATCCATTGTAGGGTATACAAAGATCAAAAACTAAAGCACAGAAGTCTTGAACAAGAAATCAAAACTTATGTAAGTAAATAAAGATGGGACATGTATAAGCAAGGAAAGAGTATATCCAGTAAATATCTCAAACTGAGGTTAAAGAGAGTGAAATATTTATTTGGTAACTGTGTATAATGTCAGTAATGGAGATACCTCACAGGGTTGAGGGGTTCAGTTTAATTCTGATAATCACCCAACTGTCAAGTTTCTTGACTAAACATTTTCCCCAAGCATCCAAGTCCAGAAACCTTTGATGAAAAACTCATAAATACAGGGTCTCATGAATTTGCTGCTACTCCTTTGTTTGGCACAGAATGAAAGCACTACAAGAAAGGCCTTTCTTGTGATATTTTGGTCTTGGCTGAAATGGAGGAAGTGGATCTGTAAACAAAAATGAATTATGAAGAGAAAAGAATTTCTGTCTACTTCAAAACCTTTACAAAATGGTGGTGATGATAATGGTTTGGGGTAAGCTTGTGTGGGTAAGCAAAGCTGAGTATGATGGTCTGCCCTAATGTAAGGGCAGCTCTGTTTCAAAGAGGTTTGAAGTTGGGGGTAATTTTGGATGCCTGATTTCTCGTGGAATCACAGGTGACATAAATATTCTTTAAAAGCCTGTTTTTTGTTCTCCAGGGTCATCTATAGATAAATAATTCACTGAGAATTTACCTCAATTAGAATTAAGCCATTAAAAACAATATTAGTTCTACCATGGTCTGAATTTAGTGGTAGGTATGGAAACAGCTTTTAGAACTGCTAGATGCTGAATTGCTGAGAAACAATCAAATATTAATAAGAAATCCTGCTGAGCCTAACAGAAATAACACACTAAAAATGTGTTTGTAATGATAGTATTAGGTAAGTAGACCGCATAGAAAGTACAATAGTTCCGTTCAAATTCCCCACAGCATCAGACAGGGAGAGGAACAATATACATCTAAGCACTTAAAATGAAAACAGGGACAAAAGATTAGCATTTTTTTTAAAAAAATGTTCAGCAAAGCTACCAGAGTTGTTCTCTTCAGGCACCTACAGTAACAAATAGGTAGCCTGTTAAATAACCAGAAAACCTCATCTATTACATTGGATGTCTTTGGATGAGGGTTTGGAATTCTTTGTATTTAGGTTGGCCCCCTACATGCTTCATTCAGAACATGCTTATCCTGCTGTGTAAGATTATGAAACTTGTCTGGTGAAAGCGACAAAGGAAAGATGATCAGAAATGGTCTGATGGTGTAAAGGTCAGCAATGGATAGCAAAAACTAACATGACCAAAATATCCCATGCTACTGTATTATATACCTTTCATCTTGTCTCACTGAGGAAGAGTCTCTGCCCTTAGAACTGCACTGCCTCTCTAAATCTGTGGAAGGATCTCTAAGTGAATTTCTTACTCAGATATTACAATTGAGGTAGGGGTTCTTACTCATTATTTATAAAAGGCAGAAATCCAAACTCTGTAGAGGAACCTGTATTTCTTCACTTTTTTTTTAAATCTTTCCCATATTTATTTCATTGTCTGTGCACACGAGTGTGTGCCACTGGGTACATTTTATAAATGAACCACCCTATTTAAATAAAGGTGACACAAAACCCTCACAAATTAACACCAAGTCAACTATTTCCCTTCTGCCAGACAACAAAAGAGATGAGGCCTTGAGTATTATAAAAGACCAACAAACTAGGCTCTTGGCTAAGAATGTTCTATCCTGTTTTTCAGTGCCTTTAATGTGTTTATCCCCACAACACCCATGATAACGTACTATCATCCCCATTTTACAGATAGGGCACTAAGATACAGATACATTAGGAACTTTGCCCATGGTCACTCAGGAAATTTGTGGCACTGTGTGTATGTATTGTTCAAAAGAGCAATTAGGCACAGGTCCACAAAGGGACTTGGGCAATGTGATACTCAGTAATCCAATGTCTAACTTTTAGGCTCCTAGGAAATCACAGGAACAACATTGCAATCCACTCTGAGACAGGTTCCTGTACAAAGAACAGGGAGAGAGGTGCCTTAGATTGCGATACAGAAAGCCAGCAGGCTAGAGGAAACACTGCCTAAGCTAGTCAATGGCAGATGCTGGAAAGAGGGGTGTGTGCTAAGCCCCTGCCCTCACAGAGACAGGCACCTAAATCCAGGCTTCAGGGAAGTGCCTAGTTCTGGTAAGAATCCATCAACCAGGGGAAGATAAGCATTTGGCCACCCACGTCAAGTGTGCAGCCTGAAAAAAATGGGGGCTCACTTCCCTTATAACCTTTCACCTAGTGGATAGGCTCTCACCCAGAATGTGGGAAACCCCTGCTTCAACTCTCCTTTCCTCCCTGCCATGGAAAGAAGGTGACTGCCCTAATCACTAGGCTATGGAATATTCTGATTTTTGCTCTCCATTGAAGTTCTTCCATTTTAATTGAATAATTTAGTAGTATGTTGGCCAGAGAAAGAGGTAGAGACACTGTGACGTTGGCTGGATTAGGGGGGTCCTTGAGGTGTATTCAGGAGCTCTGATTACTCCCTTCTACACCAATCTCGTGTTGGGGGGTGTCACACTGGCTGGATTGGGGGGGCATTTATTATATTATTTTACATCAATATGTCAAAATCATAATAATTCATATGAGATATGCCATGTCAGGTACTGTTAGAAAGGCTATAATGTGCTAAGTAAGATGATGATGTTTATGTTCATGTGTTATATGTGTAATGGAAGTTATGGATATGGTTGATATATCTGTATTTCAAATTGTGCTGAGTCTGGGCGACACCCCAGACAGGATGGCTGCAGCACTAGCCTGCTTAATGGCCCATTAAGGAAACTCACAGGTACAATGGCCCAGGGGGAGAAGCCAGGGATATACCTGATGAGTCACCAGGATTTACTCATGTGACTCTGGACTTCAGTTTATTCCTGTAAATTTCCACAAGCAGCATGGCAAAGGCCAAAGGACATAAAAGGCAGCTGCACCACATCCATTTTGTCTCTTGTCTGTCTTTGTCTTCAGTCTTCACCTATCTCTGGATCAACTCATCTACAACTGAACTGAAGCTGTGAAACAAAGGACTTAGACCCATCCAGGTACTGGATGTACACCAGAGGAACCATACAAGCCTTCAAAGTGCACAATTCTAGAAACCTGATATATACAAATGATTTGAAAGTCCATATATATCTGATTGCTTTAATCCTTTAACATTTCTCTTATAGTTTGTTTCTTTCCTTTTATAATAAACCTTTAGTTTTATTTACTAAAGGATGGGCTGGCAGCGTGGTATTTTGGGTAAGATCTAAACTTATATTGATCTGGTACTGTGGCTGACCATTTGGGGTCAGGAAAAACCTTTTGGGTAAAGAGCACAGAGTTTTAAATAACTGGTCTCTTTACTGGACCTACTGGCCGATTGGGAGCCAGAGACTGAAATGCAGTAGAGGGGGCTGTGTATATTTTTATTTTGGCTTCTTGATAACCAGTGTGGGGAATCAAAAGTGCTGGTTGGGAAATCTGACTTCAGTGTCACCCACCAGTGTTGTGAGAATCTGCTCTCCTTTTACAGCCTGCCCTAACCTGGGCATTTTCAGGTGGCTATCCTAGGCACGGACGGGTCACAGACACTATATCCTAGTAGTTAGGGTACTAAGAGAGATGGCTGATCCCTATTCAAATCCCATACGTCCCCCTCCCAGCATATAGGGGCATTTAAAGTTGGGGTCTGTTTGTTAAACTGGAAATCTCTTATATGATTTAGTTCAAATGTGGTAAAAATATTCTATTGCACCCGCAAGCCTCACCTGCCAATTTTTGAGGCTGATATCCCATATGAAATGGAAGTGAAATATTTCACAATTAAAATGGAACACTCTTCCTCCTTGTCTAAACTAAAGACTTATACCTGGAAATTTTAAAATGTCTCCCACCCGCCTCAATGGGTGGGACATTTTATTAGACCAATGATCATTGGCTCAGCTCCTGCAGAAAGCAGGAGAGGAGCATTTGTTAGCGGGGGATGGGGTGATGTAGGAGTGCTCTCTCCCCCCCCAGAGTCTCTAGCCTCTCACTGGCCAGCCCTGGGAAGAAGGGAGCTGAATGGGTCCTCACCCTCCTCTTTCATTAATTTAAACCCTAGCCTTGGACTAAAACTGAAGTCTTTTTCGCTCCATTGCAGAAGGCCTTCCCTCCCCCTCCCTGGGCTGCTAGCTTTGAAGCTTTGTTTTGTGAATTCTGAGTGTCTGAGGGATTGATTATTTTGGAGTCAGGAAGGATTTTTTTTTAATTCCTGTGGGATCCAAATTGGTATAGGCCCGAGGAGTTTATTCACATTCCTTGCAGCACCAGGGAGGCACAGTTAAAATTGAATAGGAATAGGATCTAGTAATAATAATCTAGTAGTACTCGATGTCAGTGTGTCGCAACTTGAGGCTGCTTTCCAGTGCTGTTAAAAGGAATGGGTCCCAGAAGTACAAGACCTGGGATCTTTTTGATAGGGCTTCTGCTCATGGGTTAGAGGAAGATGTTGTGGCCTTCACAGGTTGACATTCCCCCCTTGAGTACTCTCTGTCTCCTTCACAGGGAAGTGTGTATGTGTGTGTGATAGCTTGCTCATCTGAGTCCCAGGGGTAGGCAGAGCAAAGTCTACCCTGAGTTATGGCTTATGTGGTAGGAACTCTGTAATCTCTGCAGTGGAACCTGTTAAAATGCCTGGTATGTGAGACTATGGGTGACAGAATAGGTAGCACGGTCCCACTGTCCCATCATGGTCAGAAAGGGCCACCGGAATCATCTAGTCTGACCTCCTGCACATTGCAGGCCACAGAACCTCACCCACTCACTCCTGTAATAGATGCCAACCTCTGACTGAGCTACTGCAGTCCTCAAACCATGGTTTAAAGACTTCAAGTTATAGAGAATTCACCATTTAGAGTAGTTTAAACCTGCAAGTGACCCATGCCCCATGTTGTAGCAGAAGGCAAAAAAACCGCCATGGTCTCTGCCAATCTGACCCAGGGGACGATTCCTTCCTGATCCCAAACATGGCAATCAGTTAGACTCTGAGCATGTGGGCAAGACCCACCAGGTAGATACCTGGAAAAGAATTCTCTATTGTAACTCAGAGCCTTTCCCATCTAGTGTCCTGTCTACAGCCATTGGGGAGTTTTGCTACTGGCAGTCACCAATGGGCCAAATGCCATTGTAGACATTCCCATCATACCATCCCCTCCATAACTAATCAAGCTCAGTCTTGAAGCCAGTTAGGTTTTTTTGCCCCCACTGCTTCCCTTGGAAGGCTGCTCCAGAACTTCACTCCTCTAATAGTTAAAAACCTTTCCCTAATTTTGAGCCTAAACTTATTTACTTGTTTAATAACATTGCAGCCTGCCCCTGAAAACCCACTCCTGTATCTGTCCTCATTTGCCACCATACCCACATCAATATCCTCAGACTGGATTTAATCTTGCAGTCCAGGACAAAGGCTCAGAATGTGATGAGACTACATAAAATTGTACAATTCCCACTTATTGAAGAATGGGGTTTTTATTCCTTCCCTAAGATTAATAGAATTCTGATATGAGTTATGCCATTTTGATTCTAGGATTTATAATTAAGGAAAAACAGCTGTTTCAGTTTTTTCTGAACCTAGGAAATACAACTAACATAATCCAAAATCCCTGAACCAAAATTACCCCCACTTCTTGGAGAATTTGAAAACCCTATTCTACCCAATGCCAAATGGACAGGACATTCACATCTCTCCATTCCAAATTTTAGCATCTTATGAGATCAGTTGGACAAAAATGGCAACCATTCATTGGCTCCCTGCCCCCATGCATACTCATTCTTCCATCTGTTCCACACAATGTAGGGAAAAATACAGTCTTTAGATACTAGGGCCTTGTCTACATTGGCAATTTGCCACACTTAAAGCTCTCATTAGCCAGCCACTGGTGCACTCATGAATTTTACACTGCTTTCAAGCTGTGGTTACCTACATTAATGCAAATGCTGGCTGTTTACAGTCTGTAGGGGATTGCACCGATGCAGCTACAACGGTGGCTAGTTCTTGATGGCTGAAGTTGGGGCAACACCTCAGTGTTGTGGAGTGGGCATACAGCTACTAGGCCAGATACTCACCCAGCATAAATTGGAATAACTTAATTGAAATGAATGCAGTAGCCTTGATTTACCCCAGTTGAGAATTTGGCCTGGTACAAAGAGTTGAAGACTGAGTGCAATTTAAGCGTGGCTGGCTATCCCAGATGTTACACTCTCAAATACCATCAGTATCAATGCATTTATGATCATATTATAGTCTATCCTGTACATTCTATTCCCATACACAATTCCTTTTATGGAACTTATTTTCTCACTATATCTTGTGCAACCTGCCCGTACATATCTAATAGAATTTCTCTCGTATTCCAGCTTTGCCTCTATTTAAAAGATAACATTTTACCCTGTTCACTTTTAATATATACTACATCTAGTCATTAATCCTGATGTAAATGCTGAGAAATTACTGTCAAAACAATATTTAAATAAGTTGTATGCATTAACATTCTTCACAAGTTTTATAAGTGTCAGGATATAATTAGAATGTGATTTATGTTTGTTACTGAAAAATACAAATATTTACTCTTAGTATGTCTGACTTCACTATTCATTTATAATGATTATGTGTTGATATCAAAGGCAAACTTGACAATGGCATACAATATGATGAGAGGGAGAGAGAGAAGAAAAATGTTTGTATAAAGGAATCCAGCCTCCAATAAATAAACATATCTTCTTGTGATATGTCCCAGACAAATGCAAAAATGACAGCTTCTTTATCACTATGGAAAGGACTCAACATTTTGATTGCAAGGGGAAATATTAGTATGCAGGAAAAGATTGATTAAAAACTCAGTATAGAGGGATTTAAGCTTGTGTAAGATGCCAATATTGATCTCACAAATGCAATTCAGCTGGTCAGATAGGAAATCAGCTGTTTTCTGTGCAAAGCACAACATTTAATTTTTTCATGTTAACATTGTACTGTATATCTGGGCTCTCTGGACTTGATTTCTGTTTTACATAATAATTGGAAGGTAAACACTTTGCATAAATTGTTAAAAGGCCTTTAAAAAAATACAGCCATACATATGGTGGAAAAGCACTTTGGATCAGATTCTGATTTCATTTGCAGTGGTGTCAATCCAGAATAAACCTACTAGAGCCAGTGGAGTTCACCCTTGTAACCAATACACAAATCTGTGTAACTGTGCAGTGTGGCATGGAATATTGTATGTCATTTTGTACTAAATAAATTATTTTAAAGTAGCTGTGGCCATAGGAATAAATGACTTGTGGGAAAAAAAACCCCCAAAAACAGCATTGCAGAAGTTAACATAAAGTTTACATAACATATAAATCTGTATACAACGTAACACATCACAGGGCAGGCCAGGGAACTGCTATTTTTTTCCTAAACTTTCTAAAGGTTGTTAAACATTCTAGATGTGTTGTACTAAAAATTCATTGGTTTTGCAAAAAAGCATTATAGATGAGTACGTATAGCTAACGCAGTGCAAGATTAGCATGTAACCACCCGAAGCTATCATTTAAAAAATAATTGTGATTTTTTTATAGTTACTTGTTGCAGAGGATTTTTTACATTAACGTACTGGAGTTTTTTGCTCCCCTGTAAAGACCATACAAAAATGCTATTTTTCTTTATTCATTTTGGATTATTTAAGATAAGCCACTTGTCAATGAAAATTTTAATTTTGTTTTTTATTTGACAAATGACCATACTGTTTTTGATTCTTAATGCCTCCATGTGCAGGCTAAGGGCAAAACATAAACTAAATAGCATGCCTCTATCCTGCAGGAGATGATCATCATCAGTTTCTCCTCATTACTTCAAGATATGGGTCATTTACAAAACAAAACTGGAAAAATTCTTAGGAGGCTTTGTTAAAATCCACTAAAGGGGATTGTTTTTTTCTGGAGAAAGTAGACAAAAATATTCTCTTTTATGGAATTGTATAAATATAATGATAATACAACATGTCTTGTAGCTGGTGAAAATAGTGCTTAAGACATGCAAAATTAGACTGGATAAATCAGCAGGAAATGTATGATACAAAACAATTGTCCATTGCGTGGGAGATGGATAACCCAAGAATAGAGATACCTGAAAAACTTCCCCATGAACTTGGCCCCACTTCATGTTAGTGGGGTCTGCATTCTCCTCCTACCAGTGAAAAACTAATGCATGGCCACAAATGTTATGTTTTCAAAGCACAAAGAGCAAAACATGTACTTAAAGTTAGGGGAATTTTTTTTTTTGGTTTAAAGAAAAGAACAATACGAAATTTCTGTCTTAATCTGTAAAACCCTCTTTTTCTTGAGTCCTCTTACAGCCCTGTCCCCAAGCAGAGAAGCAGGCAGATTTCTTGTATTTAGAGGTGCAGTGCAAAAAGTTATAGCTATATGTACCCCCACACCAATCAATCAGTCCTAAGAAGGTTCTGTAGAGGCAGAGCTGCTAATTCAGTGATTTTCAACTTTTACCATTCCAAGATCCTCTTTTCCATATCCCATTATTTCATTTAATCATTTTGTTGTGATTGTGGGGGCCTCAGGTTATGCTGCACTTCAGTCCCTGCTATTCCCTGCCTGTGGCACATAATAATCTACTTTCCTGTGGATATAACACTTTGGTTTCATTTTGATTGTTGGGTTTAGTGTGGGGTTGTAAGAGTGGTCTGTGATAAACAGTAGATCAAACTTGAAGATCTGGCTGTCCCTTCTGGCCTTAAACTGTATGACTATATCCCTAATCTGACCAGGACTTCCCTTTCATTTAACAATATGTGAAGCCTCTGATACTTGTCTGGGAGCTCCCAGATTGAAAATCCATGATCTAACTCTGTGTCTCCACCTTTACAGGGTGGCAACCCTTACTTGATAAATCTTAAAGCCAGATGGGACCATTATGATCATCTCTTCTGACATCCCATACAACACAGGCCAGAGAAATTGAAGTGAAACATTTTCTCAGCATCCCATACATTTACTGTAACAGTAAAAGAATATATCAATGATAAGAGTGATAAGTCTATATCATTTGTCTGTATTATTTACTTTGCTATAGATTGTAATACCACTCAGTGTCTTCTGACCCTCCTGGTTGCCATTCATGATCCCCCTGGGGGTTGCAACCCACCACTTGAGAAACACTGCTCTAACTGAAGCAGCAGGGACTGGCCCAGTGTCAACTCCAGAGAGTTGATTCTGTGGTACCTGATTTATATAGGCCTCATGAACCAAAATCAGCAGGGTTCATGCACTCCTACTTAATGGAATTTTAACTGCTATCTTTTAGGATTCTGTTAAGAAAATTATAATTTGGACTGGTAATAGGTGTCAGGAAGCATTTGTAATCTGTCTGGAGTATTTATAGGGAAATGATCAACTTGGTATCTAGGTGCCATTTGTGTTTATATATTCACCATGCTAAAACTAAAACATGATGAAGCAGGCAAAGTAAATTGTATCAAAATTGTTCAATTAAATGGCTTCTTTATAATCTGTTAGCAGATGAGCATTTAAATCAGTCTTCCATCCGATTATTGTTGATGGTGTAGAGGTAAGTTATTTTTAGTGCTTATCGTACTTTTCAGGACATTTTCTAACTTATTTCCAGTTTTTACAGCAGAGTTGAATATCACTTAAGGCAAAAGAATACTCAATGAGAATCCATGTGGAGATGGAATATCCTAAACTCAATTAATAAAATTAATGCCTGTAGGGAAATCATCGAAGTCGGTAAATTACATTAGGAATTAAGTTGGCCCATTATCTTGAACCAAAGTTCTTGTAGCAGGCAGCTTTGATTGATGTCATGAAATGAGAAAGAACTCAATCCAAAATTCCCATGTGGAGAGTAAATATGGCAAGAGGAAATCAGTAGTCCAACAAGCTCAGCTCAACACTTTGTTCTCTACACCTAAGAAAATGCTGTTGGGGGGGATGTAAGGTCTTCGATCCCTCAAGGTTCTGGAAGAAGTAATATAAAGCTAATTTACGAATATGTTTCAAAGTCAAGCTTCAATCTTTTTGCTAACAAACAGTCCAAATATAGCAGGCCTAAAGCAACAGTGTTATACCAAAATATCTCCCAGTCAAACTGCTCAGGTTCCATGCTTTTATTTTTCAACAAGACATTCATGTAGAAGTCATTAAAAGGAGCTAATTAAGTTGTGGTGCTCATTTTTAATATGACTTTAGTATTGGATACAGACAGAAATCAAATTAAGAGTTTCATTAGGAGTAAGTTGGACCCAGGAAATTAAAATATTCAAGTCTGTGGTAACTGGGGAATGTCGTTGCATTCAGATAACACAGACATCTGTTTTGCAAATATTTGTAGCTTTATTTTATGAGACTACACATTAGTAATATTCACATAATGAACATTAATAATGTGCAGCAATAAAAGTTCTCATGTGATTAATTTGATTTACTGTATCCTCTGGCTTCATAATAGTGGAAAATTCATTAAAAAAAACACAGTACCCATTCTATACAGTACTGTATTCAGAGAAAGTTTCCAGTTTCAAAACAGCTCAACATGTCCATTTGACTACACACATATGAAGATGTTGTTGAAACTCGTAATTTACATTCCATGGGAAAATCCAGCATTCTGAAAATTCCTTTTGTCCTGACAAAGAACAAAAAAAGGCATAATTTCCAAAATTTCCTTTTGGAAATACTGAAGGGACCATTATGATTTTACTGTTTTGACTATAATATAATATAGTCAAGACAAAGTGGATTAACTTTGTTGAAATTAAGCACTACATAAATCTTCTTAGAAATTTGAACACAATTGATACATTCCTCTGAAACATTTTGATTAAATCAAATCCCAGTGGAACAATGTTTCATAAGAAATTTTTCGACCACCTGTACTTGTAAATCAAAAATCACAAATCTATAATGCTGAGGCACAGCGAGGATTACAAACACAGCAGAAAAGTGGCTTAAGGAAAAAGGAGACAGAGCATACTTACAGTCGATACACTCAAACATTTCTATTTCTATAATATGGAATTCCTCTAGGAACAGCAGAATATTTTGAAACAGTAGAAGATTTTAATAGTTCCCATTGGTCACCTGACTATAGTGAATTTCTAGCCCTCAGTATTGTGGAGAAAAGCTTGAAAATGTAACCCAAGGGCTGGTCTACACTGGCAGCGGCAGTGAACAGGAGATATGCAAGCTAAATAATGTAGCTTACATGTCTCCCATCGACGTACTTACATTGACGTACTGCAGCATCTTCACGTCTCCTGTCGACTCAGTTGCTTGATGGACGTGAAAGAGAGAACTAGCAGCCAAAATCTCCCCTTTTTTAACATCTTCCTTTGCCCCCCCGCCCCAGGGTCAGGTGACCAATAGTGTCTAAGCATGGATCCCTCCATGTCCTGAGTCACATAAGCATCCCCTTAACAATGCTTAGGCTAGTCCATTGTTCCTGCATGAGCTGGGTTGTTTTATGCATAGCTTAGTGAGGTGTGAACAACTTCTCTGCATTTGGATGGTTTTACTTAGATCTGCCTCAAGCCATGAGAAACATATTTGGGAATATTATGTACGAGACCTTCATAATCACACATCTGGCATTGCAACAAACATACTACTATAACAATAATGTTCAGTATGTCATGAGAATTCCTAAAACTCCTTACCTGACATACTTTGCAGTAAACAATACACAGTTACACTATAAAGGTGAACATGAATGATACACAATCACACCATAAGAGTGTACATGGGCTGCAGTGTGTCACACACACACTTGAGTTTTCTATCACAGAAGGATGAAGAGTTAAGATCTGAATCTGTGGTACCAGAAGTCTAGGATTGCCAAATCATAAGTGCAGACCATAGGACTACCTAAATTTTCAGGATACTCATTCTGAAGTAGGAATCCATGAAGTCTGCATGGTGTCACGGGGCCAGCCCTGATGGCTATAGGAGGGTGCTCGAAGGCATATATATCAGTCCCAGGCTTACCAAATCCCTGTTCCCTGGGTAACACAGCCAGGGTCACTCCAGGTTAATTGGGTCACCTGAAACCAATTAAGGAGCTTGCCAGAGCAGGTAAAAGCCTCTGTTTCAGGCAGGCAGGGGCAGCTGAGAGGGAGTTGAGTGGAGGAGCAGAGCTGCTACAAGGCTTGGAGCTAGTGCAGGAGCGGAGCGGAGCGGCTACAAGGCTTGGAGCTAGGGTGGGTGTTGTGACAGCACCCAGCCATGGAAGTGAAGGAGAAGCCATCCAGGCAAAGCCAGGGAACGCTGGCCCTAAAAGTCTGAAGGAGGACCACAAGCAGGAGGGCCGTGGACAGGCGACCCAGGGAAGATAGTAGCCCATAGACTAAGCTGTTTGAGGCTACTCCTTGCAGGGTCCCTGGGTTGGGGCTCAGGGTAGAAGGCGGGACCCCCCCCCCCCCCCCCCCGCTCCCACCCAGCCACACACCGGCATAGCCAAAGGGAATGCAGACCCATGGGGCCAAACAGGCCCACCTCGCCACAATGGATATAGATAAAAGAAAATGTATTTTTTGTAAAGAAAATATTTTTAATAAAGAACAGATTTGGGAAACCTTATAATGTATGGATTATGAGCCCAGTCTAACAAGTCATACTAAATTTAACAACCTTTTCCCAAGAAAAGTTATCAGCCAACAATGATGTAAATGATGGATTTCCTTGTCTGGCAGTGAGAAAACAGAAGTAGCACTCTAAAAATGTATGAATTGGTGAATGGGCATGGAAATTGCATATACCTGTATGAACAATAATGATAATAAATACAGCCAATGTTTTCCTGCACTACAATCCTTTTCGAAAGACATAGAGTTGCTAAGAAAGGAGAACTGAATCAAAATTAAAGCACATACATACACAGATGTTTATACAAGAGAGCAAAAAATAGCACATATTTATCCAGACTAGGGTCAGCAGATAGCAAGTGTGAAAAATGGGAACGGGGTGGAGGGTAATAGGTGCCTATACAAGAACAAGCCTTGAATATTGTGACTGTCCCTTTAAAATATGGTCATCCCAATCCCACCCCAAACAGGGGGACACTGTGACTTTAACCACACACACACACACACACACACAAAGGTTGAGTCCTTGAAATCTATCACAAAAGGTGTTCTTATCAATTCTGTGCTTCTGATTTCTCCCCCAAAAAGAAAACAAAACATAGCAACACATTGCAGTGATACAGTAGGAGAAAACTGACAGCCAAATAATTACAAAGTTCTGTTGAACTGATAACTGAAGCTCTGTTTCTTGCTGAATCTTATAATCTCTCCAAACATATGGGGTATTGTGCTGTGCCTTTTCCAAAATGGATAGACCGCATTCTATTGCATAAACTTGCATTGTAATAATGCATAGCACAAGGTAAAAAAGGACAATACCAGGATTAGTCAACTAATTCACTGAAAAACATTAGGAATACATTTGCAAAATTTGTGCTCACAAAGTGCATGCACATGAGAAAACAGGCAATGCACAGGGAAAATACATTTTGTGCAATTACCCATTCTGCATAAGTAATATATATTTTGCTCGTGCAATTGCCATTTGTTAAAATTTTCTTAATTTATGCTAAAAATATACATTTATTGGGCAACAATGTTGACTTTCATTGATTTATATATAGTAAATGTACAGGTCTTCTAAAATATCAATGATTAACATTACTCACTCAGATTATCTTCACACATTATTTAGTTGTTTTCTGTATTATCTTTAGTTGGAAATAAGTCACTTTAAGAAAATGGCAGTACATAAATAGTGATGTGCAAACCAATTACTTTTTTTTTCTTAAATGCATAAATTAGAGTTGTGAAGAGATCAGAAATTATGTTTCATGGAGGTTTTAGAGATTTAGCAATTTGTTTTTCTGCCAATTTGGAATGAAATCTGAGTATTGTGAAATTCTCTGTAAAAATAAAATTGTGGAAAAAATTGATTTGGATCAATTGAAATGTGTTGACAAAAATGTTCCATTTCATATTTTGACTTTTTTATTATAATTTAGAATACAAAATAAAAATTTCCCAACAAAATTTCATTTTGAAAAGGAAAAAAAATCAAAATGTTTCATTCTGAAAGAGTTGAAATGGGATGTTTAAAAATTGTCACCATTTTCCCCCCATTTTTTCTCCAGACCAAAAATTTGCCATATTGCACACAATTTCACAAATCATTTGAAGTCAACGTAACTGCTTTCTCCAGTGGACAATGGTTCCACCTAATTTTTATGACCAGCTGTACTCATCTGACAGAGGACATTTATTATCTCCTACATGGCAAAGTCCTTTCCTAAAACCTGGCAAACACTTTATACACATACAACAAATTCTGTTCAAGAAACAAGTAATTAAGTCATTCCTGATGTCTGGCTGTCTGGAATGGCTTACAACCGAGAGTGCCAACCTCAGAGCAGACTTTCAAAAGCAGACACCACAAAGTATGGTGCCATGGTGGCTAAACAACAAAGTAAAAGAAGCAGTTAGAGGCAAAAAGGCATCCTTTAAAAAGTGTAAGTTAAATCCTACTGAGGAAAATAGAAAGAAACATAAACTCTGGCAAGTGAAGTGTAAAAATATAATTAGGCAGGCCAAAAAAGAATTTGAAGAACAGCTAGCCAAAGACTCAAAAAGTAACAGCAAAAAAAAATTTAAGTACATCAGAAGCAGGAAGCCTGTAAATAACCAATGGGGCCACTGGAGGATTGAACTGCTAAAGGAGTACTCAAGGAAGGTAAGAGTATTATGGAGAGACTAAATGAATTATTTGCATGAGTCTTCACGGCTCAGTATGTGAGGGAGATTCCCAAACCTGAGCCATTCTTTTGATGTGATAAATCTGAGGAACTGCCCCAGATTGAGGTGTCATTCAAGGATGTTTCAGAACAAATTGATAAATTAAACAGTAATAATTGACCAGGACCAGATGGTATCCACTCCAGAGTTCTGAAAGAACTCAAATGTGAAATTGCAGAACTACTAACTGTGGTGCGTAACCTATCATTTAAATCAGATTCTGTACCAGACAACTGGAGGATAGCTATGGTGTCGCCAATTTTTAAAAAGGCTCCAGAGGCTATCCCAGCAATTACAGGCCAGTAAACCTAACTTCAGTACCAAGCAAATTAGTTGAAACTATAGTAAAGAACAGAATTATCTGACACATAGATTAATATAATTTGTTGAGGTACAGTAAATATGGTTTTTGTAAAGGGAAATCATGCCTCACCAATCTCCTAGAATTCTTTGAGGGGGTCAACAAGTATGTGGAGAAGGCTGATCCAGTGGATATAATGTACTTAGATTTTCAGAAAGCCTTTGACAAGGTACCTCACAAAAGGTTCTTAAGCAAAATAGCAGTCACAGGATAAGAGGGAAGCTCCTCTCAGTAACTGGTTAAAAGATAGGAAACAAAGGGTAGGAATAATTGGTCAGATTTCAGAATGGAGAGAGGTAAATAGTGGTGTCCCATAGGGATCTGTACTGGAACCAGTACTGTTCAATGTATTTATAAATGATCTGGAAAAAGGGTTAATCAGTGAGGTGGCAAAATTTGCAGATGATACAAAACAACTCAAGATAGTCTAAAGCAGAGAACGACGAGTTACAAGGGGATCTCACAAAACCAGGTAACAAAATGCCAGATAAAATTCAATGTTAATGAATGCAAAGTAATGCACATTGGAAAACATAATCCCAACTATACATATAAAATGATGGGGTCTACATTAATTGTTACCACTCAAGAAAAAGATGTTGAGTCATTGTGGATAGTTCTCTGAAATCATTCACTCTGTGTACAGTGGCAGTCAAAAAAGCTAACAGAATGTTGGGAATCATTAGGAAAGGGATAGATAATAAGGCAGAAAATATTGTATTGCCTTTTTATAAATCCATAGTAAACCCACATCTTGAATACAGCATGCAGATCTGGTTGCCACATCTCAAAAAAGATATATTGGAATAGGAAAAGGCACAAAAAAGAGCACTAAAATGATTAGGGGTATGGAAAAGCTTCCATATGAGGAGAGATTAATATGACTGGGACTTTTCATCTTAGAAAAGATATGACTAAGAGGGGATATGATAGAGGTCTAAAAAACCATGACTGTGGAGAAAGTATGGAAGGAAATATTATTTACTACTTAGAACACAAGAACTAGGGGGGTCACCCAATGAAATTAGGCAGGAGATTTAAAATTAACAAAAAGGAGTATTTCATCACACAAGGCACAGTCAATCTGTAAAACTCCTCGCTAGAGGATATTGTGAAGGCCAAAACTAAAATGAGGTTCAAAAAAGAACTAGATAAGTTAATGGGGGATACATCCATCAATGGCTATTAGCCAGGATAGGCAGGGATTGCTGTTTGCCAGAGTCTGGGAATAACCAATGGGATGGTTCACTTGATGATTACTTGTTCTATTCATTCCCTCTGAAGCACCTGGTATTGGCCACTATTGGAAGATAGGATATTGGGCTATATGGATCATTGATCTGACACACCATGGCCGTTCTTATGTTATATAGTCTATAAATACATTTCACCAAGCCAAAAAACAAATGTCAACTTCCAAAGTACTAGAATAGTCTTATAACAGACAATCCACTTGGACACATCACTCTATCTTGCCATCCAGGCAAGATGGACTATGTGATACATGGTCACTTCCACCAAAGATGACAAAATATTCAGGTTGCTCCCAGTCACAAGAGACCAGTCACTTAATCCAGATCAATTTGTACCTTAGAGGTCACAAAAACAACTCATGTAGCCAATCCTGTAATAAACTAACTAAAGGTTCGTTAACTAGGAAAAAGAAATAGAATTATTTACAGGTTAAAGCAAGCAGGCGTATATATGCACAAGTTTCAGTCTGTGATTGACAAGTATTGTTTAGATAATATTTAGTACTGGCTTCATATATGTATAAACATGAATAAAGTAATACATTTATGTAAAAGGCAGACAGGGAAGTTTTCCTGTCCCTGGAAAAACTGATATTTCAAACAGTTTTCCCATCATGAATTGGGACAAATATAGTCTTAAAAATATTTGCAAAGTGACAAATGAAGGGAAAAAAAGCCAAAAAAACAAGCAAACAAAAAACAAGCCTCACTTTGGATCAAAATATTCCTTTTTTATTTTAACCTTTATTTTTTCATTTGCTATAATTAACTTACATTTTGATTGGAAAAAGTTGTTTTGTCCACCCCAAAAGTGGAATTTTTCATTTAAAAAGTGTCAGACTACAAGGCTAACATTTCTAAAGCTTTTTCAACAAACTTTTGAACCGAGAAATTCGTCAAATATCAACTCTTTCCCCACATATTACAATTTCAATGAATCTGCATTTTCTGATGAAACACTTTAAGAAAACACCCCTGACTAGCTTTAGTTGTCCTCAGATTGCAGTATTATGCAGGAACATTGGATCTGAGAGAGCGAGAGACAGACATTCATATGCTTGATTAGCATAGCCAACAGACTGATGCCACTAGCCAGCCAAAGAGCTATCACCTTCTTGATGATTAGACCCTGTGTAAATCATGTAGGAATGGATCTTGTCTGTTGATTCTATTCTTAAGGGGGAAATAAATCATGTGTGCAGTCATCAGAAAAAATCCTAAATTTATTACTCCAGTAAAAAAATGAAGAAGCTATCGGAGCTTGAATGGGAAAGTCATCAGTGGGCAATTTACTGTGCTGCTTTTTGCAGTGATTGACATTATATAGTTTGATATTCAAAAAGGAATGTTCAAAACAGAATTTGTAAAATAGGATTTGGTAAAACAGGGAATGTTTGTTTACTTATACAAGATTAAAGCTGTTACCTGCAGCAGAGCATTGTCCATAACAGAAAAAAAGGAGGAGAGAAAACTCTGATATTAATGTGGGTATAAGAAAAATCTACACACTTGATTTTTGTTAAAATTGAGAATAGAAAAGGAGTTTCATTGTGTGACCTACCAAGAACCATCCTCCAAACATCAGGGAATTAGCAGTCAACCTAGCAATGAAAAAACGGTTTAGTTCATTAGGACAGATTTGACTCAGTGCACCAGCACCTTCTACAAGGAGAGGAACACAGTTCTGGACGCTTATGCTGACCCAGCAGTGATCCATATTATAGTTGCTTCTGAGAAAGAGGAACATAAGGATATAGGAGGGGCTTTAAAGCCACTTCTAAAGCTCCTACTGCTGGACACCATGTGGGATGGGAAAAGAAACTGACCTTATTTCAGATCAAGGTATATAAATTATAATTTATTTACTTCAAGCAAATGCTATAGCTATTACTGATGACTATAATAGGTATTTAAAATATAAGTGGCAACTGTAATGTCAGAAACACTGCAATAAGAATGTAAAGAAAGTTTGTTTGTTTGTTTTGAATAAATAAAAGTGTCTTGAATGCCTCGAGGGGATAGATAATGGGATACCAAGCCTTTATCTCTAGTATACCAACTAAAATCCAGCCCGGGTATTGGTGAGTCCATATCATCCAGGGAGAGCTCACCATACATTATCCAAAGTGATAAATATATTCCTCTCTCTATATATATTCCTCTGAAATATATTCCAGCCAGCTTTTGGGACTGAAATGTGGATGGGAATAGGCCCAAAGGGATATGTGGATTGTGTCGAAGAGAGGAAGCAATCCTTATGCTTCTCTGGACACAGAATGATGGTGATTGGTAGAACTTGCATGGGGGAAGCAAAGGTAAGGAAAGTTCATTGCATTGTCTCCCCCTTTGCACCCACAAAAGAGGCAGAGATTGGCCCTTAATGAATGACAGAAAATAACTAGGAATGTACAGAAAACAGAGATGTACACAGCTGACGTCTGCAGTGTGTAAAATACCAGAATACTATTCAGAAACAGTGTGGTGAGAGATGGTGTACTCCACTGAGATGGAGGGTTCGTGGTTTGAGATCTCGGTGGCGAGAAAAGAGCAGTCAGGCGAGCCAGTGCCCACAAGATCTGTTTATTTAAGCTGCTAGTAATACAATTCAGGTGCTTACCACAATGAGCGAGGGAAGCCCCATTTCTCCCTAAAAGTGAGCTGCACCAGGCACGGACCTACCATGTAGCACCGTTGCGGCCAACGGGTCTATGGAGAGCTTCACTGCAGTGTGCCATCTCTTACCCTGATATAACCTTCTCCCTCATTCTAACAATCTGCCCATTGGTTACTTCTTAATTCGTTAAGAAATTGGTTGCTGGCACCTGTTTTCCTTTTTACTATTGGTGTTTTTTCAGTGCCCAATCCATTATAAGCTGTGGTTACTTGTTTTTGTCTTTAGCTACTTCAAACCAGTTTTGTGGTTAGCACACTTCTGCTTTATCTTAAGTTCATATCTAGGACATCTAGGATATCTAGGCCTAGTCTTGCCATTATGCCGTATTCATGTCACGATGTCTTCCGGGCCCTACAGATGGAAAGTTACGTATGATCTATATATTTAGATAGACAAGGTGGGTGAGATAATATCTTGTATTGGACCAGTTGCTATTTTTTTAAGAAGATCATGTCTTGCAATCGTTACAGAACATTTCTGAGGGAGAGAAGGGAGGCAGCAGTTTTGGACTACTTTATCCAGATTTTAGGAACAGTTTGAAATGGTACCACAATAAAGATTACTCTAGGAGGTCAGTAAAAGGGCTGGTAGATAAGTGGCTGAAAAAAAAAACTTGTTTCAGAGATTGAAAGTAGAGGATATTTTGAGTGGAAGCAATTTAAGATGGAAGGAGCCAGGAGGCAGAATTAGTTGTATACCAGATCAGTGTTTGAAATAGGTGTTGTTCACTTTGGGTATCTAATGACCTGGAAGAGAGATTCTTCAAAGAAATGACCAAATTTACTAATAGTCCACAATGGTGGGTTGAAAGTCATTACACAGGAGTAGAACAATCACGTTCAGCATAACTTGGAGATAATAGGAGCTGAACACAAAACAATAGAAGTCATTCACTTTCTTCTACAGTAAGATCATTGAGAATAAGTCTACACTGCAATGTAAGCCCAGGGTCCGAACTCAGACTCAAGCTTAACCCACCTCCCAGGGCTTGGACCCATAGCTCCAGAACCCCACAGGGGTAGATGATCCCAGCCTAAGTCAAGCCAGGACCCAGGGCCCTATTGCTTTGTAATATAGATGCAGTTGTACTGAACTCATGCTCTGGTAGTCTGCCAAAAGTATTTCACAATTCCATGGTCTAACTTTGTCTTCTGGACAGTCAAGTTTCCTCCACACTGCACCATGAACAAAGGGCCAGAGCAACTACATTTTGGGAGGGCATTAGGAAGACTGGGATATGGGTGGTTGAACTCAGTTTAGATTCTGGAGCCCCAGGATTCAGCAATTCCTAAGTGGGGGATACAAATGAGTGTAGACACTCAAGCTGTAGGTTAACAAACTCAAGTTCTACTAACTCTGGGCTTGCTTTGCAGTGTAGACATATCCTGAGACTAGAGTTGAAAAACCCAAAAAAATACACTGTCCCCAGGTATAAGCATTTAGCTAAGGAATAACCCATGGTAAATGTAGATACAATTCTAAAACCTTCAGTGTTTTGGGCAGCAGTAACACAAGTAATGACAAAATATATGCTTTTATTACAGTAGGCCTTGATACGTATATGGAGACTGATCTTATGTTAGGGGCTGTACAAACACAGTCCCTCTCCAAATTAACAAGGCAGATAGGAAGTAGCATTAACTCCATTTGCAGAAGGGGAACTGATGCGCAGAGATTTAGTGACTTTTTCAGTGGCACACACAGTTGATGAGCAGTGTCAGGAATGGAACCCAGGCCTCCAGAGTTGCTGTCAGTTCATGAATTGTCCAGCTATCCTTCCTTTTTTGAAATACAAAAACAAAGCAGAATTTTGTTATAAGGCTAGATTTAGGAAACACTTGTTTTCATTGTTATATCTGATGGGTAATTACTTCTGCAGCCACAAATATTGTGCTTATGCACAGAGCAAAAACTTCATCCTGCAAAAACATAGGAAGCCTACTGGTCCTTTTAGTACTCTTGCAGTGGCCATAAGGGTGCTGTTCCTCCTAAGGACATAGGAATGATTTCCTTAACTCTACCACCACTTGCTGCTAATCTGTTGCTGAAGGAGGAACTAATATACTCTCCCCCAATAATGTGAGCAGAGATGTGCAAAATTCATCAGTTTCAACCCACAGGGTGAGAGTGGGAACCTCTTTATAAGCCTACACACTTACAGGTTTGTATTGTTTTGAGCTTCAAGCTTGAACAAAACCAAGACACTGAAGACCCCACTTTGTCACGATTGTAATGTCCTGTCCCTTTAAGTGGGTGCTCTTATTCCTCCCTTCCCAGTGAAAAACTTCACCATTTGTTTTGGTGTCAGAACAATAAAGCCATCCCAGCAAATAGATACAAATGGAGCTGATTTAAACATAGCTATCTCCTTCTCTGTGAGGTCCAAATATAACCTTGGTGACACGGATTTTCTATCTCATGAGTGTCCAGTGCCTCTATGGCCTGTACAAAAAAAAAAAAGCAAATGTATACATTAAAAAAATTGTGTTTTGGGGGGAGATCATCTAGAGGCACAAAGTGGCATATTCCTGCTTTTTGCTTCAGGTATAGCCTGCATTTAGAGAGGGAAAAGTAGGCAACCAAAAGCTGAACAAGAGGAGGCTGCTACAGACTATTGCTGGTTCAATGAGACAGAGCAAGTGAAGTGAGATGAGCAATTTTTGTTCTCATGCAAGTTAGGAAGAGAGACAGACTTTAGCCTATCCCGAGGGTCTACACCCACCAGAGGGAACCCAAGTACAGCCAAAAGGAGTGATTCTGCAGTGAAGTATAGAGCCAGCAATGGGAGATCAAGCAGAGATAATTCACTGTAAACAATTGCAGACAAAAACTGCAAGACAAGTGGGGGGTGAGAAAAGGGGGGGAAATTTCCCTATCTTAGAAAAGACATCCAGGAGAGAAAAAGTTCAACAGCAGAGAAGTGAAATGGTACCTTTTGTTGGGGAATTCGATGAACACAGAGAATCATGGGTGGTATACCTTGAATGTTATGAGCTATTTGTAATTTGCAATTCCATTCCAGATCATAGAATCATAGAATATTAGAGTTGGTCATCTAGACCAACCCCCTGCTCAAAGCAGGACTAACTTCAGCTATATCATCCCAGCCAGGGCTTTGTCAAGCCTCAGCTTAAAAACCTCTAAAGATGGAGATTCCACCACCTCCCTAGGTAACCCATTCCAGTGCTTCATCACCCTCCTAGTGAACTTTTTCCTAATGTCCAACCTAGATCTCCCCAACTGCAACTTGAGACCGTTGCTCCTTGTTCTGTAATCTGCCACCACTGAGAACAACCTAGCCCCATCCTCCCTGGAACCCCCTTTCAGGTAGTTAAAGGCTGCTATCAAATCCCCCCTCATTCTTCTCTTTTGCAGACTAAACAAGCCCAGTTCCCTTAGCCTCTCCTCATAAGTCCTGTGCTCCAGCCCCCTAATCATTTTTGTTGCCCTCTGCTGTACTCTCTCCAACTTGTCTACATCCTTTTTGTAGTGGGGGGCCCAAAACTGGACACAATACTCTAAATGCGGCCTCACCAATGCCGAATAGAAGGGAATAATCACTTCCTGGGTCCTGCTGGCAATGCCCCTCCTAATGCAGCCCAATATGCCATTAGCCTTCTTGACAATCAGGGCACACTGCTGATTCATATCCAGCTTTTTATCCACTGTTACCCCCAGGCCCTTTTCTGCAGAACTGCTGCCTAGCTCGTTGGTCCCCAGTCTATAGCTGTGCATGGGATTCTTCCTTCCTAAGTGGAGCACTCTGCACTTTTCTTTGTTGAATCTCATTAGATTTCTTTTGACCCAATCCTTCAGTTTGTTTAGGTCCTTCTGTATCCTATCCCTACCTTCCAGGGTATCTACCACTCCCCCCAGCTTAGTGTCATCCGCAAACTTGCTGAGGGTGCAATCTACCCCATCCTCCAGATCATTAATGAAGATGTTGAACAAAACCGGCCCCAGGACCGACCCCTGGGGAACTCCGCTTGTGACCGGTTGCCAGCTAGACATGGAGCCATTGATCACTACTCGTTGAGCCCTATGCTCTAGCCAGTTCTCTATCCATTTTATAGTCCATTCATCCAACTCATACTTCTTTAACTTGCTGATAAGAATACTGTGAGAGACAGTATCAAAAGCTTTGCTAAAGTCAAGGTATATCACATCCACCGCCTTCCCTACATCCACAGAGCCAGTCACCTCATCATAGAAAGCAATCAGGTTGGTCAGGCATGACTTTCCCTTGGTGAATCCGTGTTGACTGTTCCTGATCACCCTCCTCTCTTCCAAGTGCCTTAAAATGGATTCCTTAAGGACCTGCTCCATGATTTTTCCAGGGATTGAAGTGAGGCTCACCGGTCTGTAGTTCCCTGGATCCTCTTTCCTCCCTTTTTTGAAGATGGGCACTATATTTGCTTTTTTCCAGTCCTCAGGGACCTCCCCCTGTTCCCACGAGCTTTCAAAGATAATAGCCAATGGCTCTGAAATTACCTCAGCCAATTCCCTCAGCACCCTCGGGTGCATTGCATCCGGCCCCATGGACTTGTGTATGTTCAATCCTTCTAAATAGTCTTGGACCTGTTCCTTCAGCACTGAGGGATGTTCGCCTCCTTCCCATTCTGTGCCACCCAGTACAGTAGTCTGGGAGCTGATCTTGTCTGTGAAGACAGAGGCAAAAAAGGCATTGAGTACCTCAGCTTTCTCCACATCCTCTGTCACTAGGTTGCCTCCCTCATTCTCTAAGGGGCCCACACCTTCCCTAATCTTCCTCTTGTTAGCAAAATACCTGTAGAAACCCTTCTTGTTCCCCTTCACGTACCTTGCTAGCTGCATCTCCAATTGTGCTTTGGCCTTTCTGATTTCATTCCTGCTTGTTCGAGCAGTGTTTTTATAATCCTCCCTAGTCATCTGACCAAGCTTCCACTTCTTGTAAGCTTCTTTTTTGTGTTTAAGTTCGCCAAAGACTTCTTTGTTAAGCCAAGCTGGATGCCTACCATATTTGCTATTCTTTCTGCACATTGGGATGGTTTGCTCCTGTGCCCTCAGAAAGGTCTCTTTAAAATACAGCCAGCTCTCTTGGATTCCTTTCCCCCTCATATTAGCCTCCCAGGGAAACCTGCCCATCAGTTCCCTGAGGGAGTCAAAGTCCATTTTTCTGAAGTCCATGGTCCGTATCCTGCTGTTCTCCTTTCTTCCTTTTGTCAGGATCCTGAACTCGACCATCTGATGGTCACTGCTGCCTAGGTTGCCACCCAATTCTACTTCCCCTACCAAATCTTCCCTGTTCATGAGCAGCAGGTCAAGAGAAGCACGGCCCCTAGTTGGTTGCTCCAGCACTTGCACCAGGAAATTGTCTGTGACACTCTCCAAAAACTTCCTGGATTGTTTGTGCTCTGCTGTATTGCTCTTCCAACGGATGTCAGGGTGATTGAAGTCTCCCATGAGAATCAAGTCCTGTGAACTGGAAACTTTCCCTAGTTGAGTAAAGAAAGCCTCATCTACCTCATCCTCCTGGTCTGGTGGTCTATAACAGACAACCACCACGACATTACCCTTATTGTTCTTGCTTCTAAGCTTAACCCAGAGACACTCAACTGACTTATCTCCAGTTTCATACTGGAGCTCAGAGCAATCATAGTGCTCTCTTACATACAGTGCAACTCCTCCGCCCCTTTGCCCCTGCCTGTCCTTCCTGAACAGTTTATACCCATCCATGACAGTGCTCCAGTCATGTGAGTTACTCCACCAAGTCTCAGTTATTCCAATCAAGTCGTAGTTCCTCCTGCTTGTTTCCCAGGCTTCTTGCATTTGTGTACAGGCACTTGAGATAAGTAGCCGATTGGCCTACTTTCACAGTATGAATCGGGAGGCCTCCCCTGCTGCACCCTCCTCCTTCTGCTTCCTTGTGGTGTCCCTCTTCCCCACTTACCTTCAGGCTTAGGTCTCCATCCCCCGTTGAACCTAGACAAAGAGTTTCAACTTTGCCAATAGTGATGGGCCTGAAGGCATCCAGACTTGATCGTCTCCAAGTATGCCTGAAATTGCCACATACACGGCAACTACTGCAACAATGCAGGAACATATTTATCCTACCCCATCAATGATAGCAGAACAATATTGATTCCATCAGTGACAACAGGAAAATGGAGAGTCAGTAGCACAGTTCATTGCTACTCTAAGGAAATTGTCAGAGCATTGTCTATTCAGACAAACATTAAGTGATGCTCTGATTGACCAGTTTGTCTATGGACTTCACAGTGATCAGAATCAGGAAAAAAAGGAATCAGAAAAAAAGAAAAAGATTGTATCAGTGCTTACATTCAAGAAGGCTGTTGAAGTAGCTATTGCCATGAAAACTGTAGAGTAGGATTCTTTGGAACTTAGTGCGAGCTAAGAAGTTAATCTCCTGGATTGGGGACAAAGAGAACCATGGTAATATAAGAAATTTGTGTGGCCATTTTGCACAAAAGATGCTAAGAAGGACTGCTGGGCATGCCAGATCATTTGGAGGAAGTGCCAGAAGAAAGGATACATCTATATTCTGTTGCACAACTCAATGGCTGTCCATAACTGTACACCCAAGAAGACACCTATGAAGACTGCATCTAATAAAAGGACAGAAGTTGGAAATTCATAACATGGAAAAAAAACCAAGAGCTTTAGTGCCACTGACCGGGACATAGCACTGCACATGTTTTCAGAAGCTGGAGTCAGGGATGGCATCTGGGTTACACCCTTGATCAAAGGAGTTCCTACAAGAATAGAGCTAGATACTGAGCTGGCATCTCACTGATTTATGCATCTGCCTATCACCTCTGGAAGTTCCTCCACAGTTTTGAAGCCTTATATTGGAGAAAAATTAGTTCCAAAAGAGATACTCTAACTTAAGTTCAACTAGATGGACAAATACTCATTTTACCTTTGTATGTGATTAAAGGGACATATCCACCATAATCTGGCAGATCTTGACTTGAGAAACTGAAGATGAATTAGGCTGAGAGGAAGGCAATCACAAAAGCCCCTCAACATTTTCAAGAAATAGTGAACAGCAACTCCAAAGTTTTTGAAAAAAGAACTTGAACAGATGAGCAACGTGTCAGTTAATCTAAGTGTCAATTCTGACAGCCAGCCAAAACATTGCAAGCCCAGAATTGTGCCTTATGCTTGGAAGCCTCTGGTAGAAGCTGATTTGGACAGTTTGGTGAACATTTGAGTCTTGTCACTGGTTTCACACAGCAAGTGGGTTATACCCGCCATACCAGTGATCAAGATGTTTGACTCCATCCAAATTTGTGAAGATTTCAAAGTGACACTCAATGCTGTTTTATGTGCAGAGCAGTGTCCACTACCTCATATTGAAGGTTTGTTTGATACTCTTAGTGGAGGACAGTATTTCAGTAAATTAGATTTACTCCTATAAATGGAGATTGTGAAATTTGTGAGATGCTTGCTCATTCAACAAACAGAAAGGCTTATTTTCCTACAACAGGCTGCCTTTCAGTATCACATTGGCACCTGTCCTGTTCCAGAAAGCCTTGGATGAGATTCTGAGGGAACTGAAAGGAGCTCTGTGCTATTTGAATGATATCTTCGTTACAGGAAAGGATAAAGGGATCATCTTCAACATTTGGAGGCTGTCTTGCACTGTTAGGAAGACCATGGACTGAGAGTACGTTCAGACAAATGTGAGTTTTTCAAACATTCAGCTGAATACCTTGGATGTGTAATTGATCCTGAGGGCTTAAGGAAATTGCCAGAGACAAAAAAACAATTATTCAAGTGCCACCTCCAGAGAAAGTGTCACAGTTCCATTCATTCTTAGGACCGCTTACTATTACTGTAAATTTCTGCCTAATCTAGGGCCAGTATCGACACCTATAAATCAACTGTTACAAGCAAAAAAAAGAAGTTGAAATGGTCTAAATAATATGAATGTGCATTTAAGGAAACAAAGACACTGTTGACATCAGCCAAAGCTCTTACATACTTTGATGTCTTGTCACCATTGCAACTGGATTATGATGCTTCACCATATGGAGTTGATACACTTCTTCCCCATATTTTTCCTGATGGAATGGAGAAACCAATTGCCTTCACAGAATTAACACCCACCACACCTGAAAAGAACTATGTGTAAATAGAATGAGAACTTCTAGGCATTACTTTTAGATTTTGGAAGTTCCAGACATATATGTATGGCAGACATTTTACCTTGCTGATAGATCACCTCACATTGATTTCACATTTTTGGACCAAAACATGGAATTCAGTCATTAACTACTGCTCTTTCCCCCACACTCCAATAGGAGTCTTAGTGAGGACTTGCAACTATTGATGTGGACTGAAATGGGTACCTGGAAAACTTTTAAAATGTACAGGACCTGTTTCGTCCAATGATATATGGACCAGTTTCAGCCTCGACAAGTACTGAGATCTGGGCGTGTTCCAGTAGGACTTTTTGTTCCTCCAATTGAGCCTCCTCCTGTTGCAATTCCTAATTTTGATGACTTGTTTCAAGAAATTTTGATACCAGATCCAGTTGATTCCCTATCACCAGCTATTCCTGTTGTTCAGGACAATGCCTCACCACCATCACATTATCCCAAGAGAGTACAAAAACCAGTGGTGTGCATGAACATAAGTTGTTTAGTTAGCAAGTTGCTATTCCAGAGCAAAATAATCTCTTGCAATGTAAGGGTCTGCAATAGTCCATCTGCAACATTTAGTTAGGTTATACAGTGTTTTATGTGAGCCATGTAAATGATAATACATGAATATTTGGAAAGTATTTTCAAATAGGGTGGAGGAATGTTATGTTCTGTCTCTTTAAATGTTTAGGTGATCTAGCTAGGAGCCTCACATTCATTTTGGCTTCTGTTTTTCAGCCATAAAAAAGCCACAACAATACATAGTTATATTTAAATCAGCTCCTCCTGTGTCTATCTCCTCTGCTGGAAACAAAAACCACAATGCCCATGTGAAGCTTACTAAGGAATCCTTGCACCCTTGAGGAGTAATTTGGGTATCATTTACATTTCCTATCTATATATACTGCATCCCTTGTCTCTACCCTCAATTTTTAGATTGCATGCTCCTCTGTGCAGGGATCAGACCTTCTCATCTCATGGGCACACTGCTGAAAATAATAATTCAACATGAAATTTGGCTTTGTCTGATTTGGAGTCCAAACAGCACAGAGTTGGAGTTTCACAAGATTTTCACACAAAGCTATAAAAACATTCCAAGACTGCACGTAAAGCTCAGCTCAGGTGCAATGAAAAGTTTGCAAGTTTCATGTGGTGTTTATCAAAAGATCGGCATAGTTTTGGTTATGAAGAAGGGCTGTCTGGCCTATAGCTGCATTTGATTAGAAGACAGTATGGCTAAACTTGCTATGGGAGAAGTGTGTGTGCGTTTAAAAATCTCCTTATAATATTGTGATGTATATTTTTTTCCCTTTAGAAATCTGAAATTAGTTTAGTTTTTGTGCTTTTTAGGGGATGTGCTTGATACTAGACTATGGCATTTTCAGTACAGTTGTGCTAATGCAGGGAAAGCTCTGTTGCTTTTCTCTTTGTTAACTTAGGTGTGAAGGAAGCTTTAATTTCCTTTACAGCATGCTCTTGTGATTCCATAATGTGGCTCAGGCTTGAAAAGGTCAATAAAAAAAGGAGAAAAAAAAGTTGTTTATTTTTGTAAGTGCTATAATGTCTTAGGCTAGGTGAACTGATTTCATTTGTGCTGCATTTGCCAGGCCGGGGCTGCAAAATCATTTATCTTCAAGTTAATCAATAGGAGAGAAAAGAAGAGAAAGAAAACATGTTACTGTTTGAAATTTCTGTAGGGCCTATGGCTGGGCATAAGGCACAGTTGGGAACATCAGATGCTATCTGCCACCAGTTTCATTTCACTGCCAACAGTGTAATTTAGCCATAAGTTAACAAATAAGAATGACTAAAGCAGTATACATATCTTCTGCATGTGATCACTAATTTCATTGCACCTTGCACAGCAAATCACAGCAAACAGGCATGACTGCTAAACCTGAGCAAACTGTCGGACCTTAACAGCCAAGCCAATAGAAGTTTCTATTCAATATCACATCTTTTTTCTTGTTTTGTTTTTTCTGTGTCCTGTTGAAGTCGTCTCTGATCAGCTCACTCCCATAGGCTAATAGTTTGCAACAAAGTCCAACCGCAAAAAGAGCAGAAAATTATGAACGAAGTAAGTTGCTACAGCCACTCCTGCTGGTCCTAGTCTCAGAGGCTCTCCATATTTCTCTGGTTCACAAAACTAACATTATTAGTAGAATCACTTTGGATGCCACTGATGCTCTGCTGCACATATCTGAGAAACTACATTGAAAGACGACCACCAAGAACAGCAGGCATATTGGTGTTGAGCTGGCTAACAATCTGAAGAAAACCTGTTATGTTGTTGAAAGCCACAACTGCTAGACCTACACACTTGTCCTTTTTTACTTCATGGAAGGAGCTCCTAACAACAGGAATTGTAGTCCAATGGTTATGTAGTAGCTTAGCAGCCAGGCTATTATGGTGCAATTCCTCTGTAACACTAAATAAGTCACATAGGCCTAGATCATCAAAGGCATTTAAGCACCTAATACTTATTGATTTTAGTGGCAGTTAGGTAGCTAAAACACTTATGAGGAACTGGGCCTTAATGTCTGTCTGCCTCCGTACCTCATCTGTAAAAATGGGGATAGTAGTATTGCTCTACCACACTGGGGTGTTGTGAGGATAAATATATTAAAGACTGTGAGGAGCTTGGAAACTATGGCAATAGGAGCCAGATGACCCATAGATAGAACAGGATAAATATTAGTTGTGATTATGCCATCAAGAATTTACAGTAGATTATATTATCTAACATATTTGGAGTTCAACTGAATAACTTTCACAGTTCTTGCCAGAACTTCATTTCAGTCAATGGGAAGAAAAATACTATTAATATTAATTAGTACAAGATTTCATGGTAAGTCACACCAGAACTTCTTTAGCAACTAACTGGGCAAGTGATGTGTGCCATTATATATATATATATATAATATATAGTATAGTCAGGCACAGACCCAGAAATCCTGTATGAATTGCTTGACATAGTGCATATGTTCAAAGGAAGGATCTGCAGCAGCAAACAGCCATTGCAAGAACTATTACCTATGTTCCATAGTTTGTAGATGCTCAGATATCACCACAATGGATGCAGTATTAAAAAGTAAAACCTAAATAGAATAGAAAATTACAGCTGTACTCTCAACATATCAGAACTGATCCTGCTGAAGAATACATGATATGTTGGTTGCTTGACTGAGGGTTGCTCTGTATTTCTGATGTTGTTCTTTAGAAATAAAAGGGAAAGAATATTGTAGTCAAACAGCATTTCATTCTTCCCTGCTTGCTTTCACTCATATTTCTGTGCTTGTGTTCTCTCTTGCTATGGCAAAGGTGTTGAAAGCTGACAAAACCAACAAAAGCTCAATCCTGCACCACTGATGTTCATGAGCTAAATTCTGATCTATTACACTTTTGTAGATTCACAGTAACTGCATTTGCTTCCAATGATTTACACAGGTATCAAAGCATAATTTGGTTCAATGAGAGCTTTGCTGTCAACTTGAATATGGACAGGATTGCATAATCTAAAGTAGGAACTGCAGAAAATACATGTGGGTACTAAAAACACAAACTTAATTGGTTTTCCAGATACACAACTCTTATTAGCTATTTGGCTGTGAGCATATTAGGTTACTATAGCCAAGTTGTTTTGGAATAGTATATGTTCATGCTTAAGGAAAATACTATTCTAGCTGGCTCCAAATCTAAGAACCAAGGGGCATGAACTTTATATAATGAAGAGTTACTCAGGATTGATAAACTCATTGTCACTGTACAAAATATGAGAGAACAGTACATGTACGCAAGGGTAGCTGAGCGGGGGATTACTGAAGAACTGAGCCCATGGAGTGGAACATGTAGCAGATACACGTGCTCCATGGCCAATATTGCAGCCACCAAACTGATCCCAGACAATGGCTGTGACCATTGGATCCATTTTCATGTGGACCCACTGGCTATGCCTTTGCTCCTCCCTAGCCTGCATGAAAACTCTTTTCTGTGTTGGCTCATGTAAACAAGGAGCAAAGCTCAGCTCCTCAGTCACCTTCCCATCCACAGAAGTTTTATTCTACAATCTGCTTTTGGCAGAACATATCCCATTTCCTATCAAGAGCCTGACATCATCATTTGACACCATTCAACGTTAACCATTTAAGCTACGTAAGCACTCTGAAACATTCAACCTGCCCCCTCCCCCCCAAAATACTGCCCATATGTCCTTCTGGATGTCTGCCAAATACCCTCACATTTCAGTTACATCTTGCATTGTACCACAGCCACTACACAAAGCCTTGTGGCCCTGCAGTGCACACTCAACATTGTGCTACCCCAGGAGCAGTTAATTCAATTTGCCTTGATTTGCTGCTTTCACGCTTCTATCTGAAATGTGTTAGAACTGCTGCTATCACACTTTCATCTGTTAGTTGCGATACTGAATACCTGAAGTTTACAGTTTTAATTAACACTGCTACTATATTTGAAATTGAGGGAATACCAACTTAAACAGCACTGTATACGGTCTTTAGTTTTATAGCATGCACCATGCTGTACAGTTGTTTACACTTCATGAATCCATTTCCATGTATGTATCTATCCAGCTATATAGTACAGTATAAATATTGCTCTAGTAAAATGTAACACAAATAATTTAGAGAGCACAAGCAAACATAAGGATTCACTATAATTGACAAATGTTCTAAATGAGGCATGGGACAAATTCATGTAAACTTGTGTGAGCCTCAAGTAGATCTTGTAAATTTAGTTTGGATAAAGATTTCTTAGAACAGGAGAGAAGGATTTTAGCCATTTTCACACAGGCTAAACTTCAAATAATTGCTGTGGCCTCTTTTGGAAGCCATCCTTGAAAAATTACTCCCTGCCATCTCTTCAACAAAATAACATCACTGTCCAAGACAACAGGAGAAATTTGCATCATGACACAAGGAAAACATTCTGCGTTTAGTTTTCATGCTGTGAATAACTGAATCTTCATTTGTCATGGTATGCAAATGAATCAATGGTCAAGTTTTGGAGTGTAATGTATACTCACAACAAAACTTCTGCTGTTATCAAATATCTCAGGCTTTGTTTTGTTCTTGAGTTACCTACAAAAGATACTTATTTCTGAGCCACAAACATTAATTCCTTTTATATTTTAAGTATAAAGACATCTTAACATCAGGTTGGGCTTTTAATTTTTTTTTTTTTTTTTTTTTTTTTAAGAAAAAACAATAAAAAAACCCAATTAATCTTGACATATCTTGTTAAATAAATATTGTACAAACACTATTTCTTGCTAAAAGTTCCATGAAAATGCTACTGAAAAAATAGTAAAATCTGTGATATTAACACCAAAAAATAATGTTTATTAAGGCAGGAGAAAAAAAGTTTACAGGACTTGGAGAGAATAAATGTTAAAAATAAAATAATGATCATGGGCAACAAAAATTCCAGTTTTTGTTAGGTATACACATTTCAATTCAGTGCTTTAATTTCACTGAATGGTTAAGGCACATTTTTATATGTAGGAAAGTGTACATTAGGATCTAATTTGTGAAGAGAAATATTAACACACTAGGAAAAGAGACCAAAGTTATTCTGTGTGTTTTTATTTTGGAGCTGCTGTTGGAGAGAGGTAGAATACAGTCACAGCCCTCAGATCATATTCTGACACCAAGGTATAGTTCTTTAAAATAAATCATATATTCTGTTTTCTTAATAGATAGGGCTGTAGATGAATATATCGGTTGAACACAATATAACAGTTGGGAAACTTTTCTAGTGTTTAAGTGTTCTGCTAAATAGAAAGCTTTAAAATGTTTCTGCTGGCAGAAGGACATAACACTCATTACTGTTTCAAGGATTATGGAGAGCAGTAAATAAGTGTAAATGCACTCTTTTTGGCAAATCAAACTCCTAATTCAAATCCAACAGAAATTTATGGAAAACTAATTTATTTTAGCAAGATTTTCAGCCTATACTCTATATAGATATCTGGAAAGCACTGGTACCTTGATGACAAGCATTAATGGAGTGTTTATCAGATGATAAAACACCATCATTAATGTGATCCTCTTCAGGGTAATTCTGCAATTGTATTGTTTTCTGCAAAAACAATATCTTGCAATAACTCAGCCAGAAGTAAGAATTTGCGAAGGTCATGCAATTTACATGTGTCACAATCTGAAAATATGTTATAATGGTGAGAAATTCAGTCCATAAAATCAGCCCCTAAAAACTGCAAAGGTCAGTTACATATTTAGATATGTAGGGTCCAAATTAAAAGGTGATGGGAGATACAGTTTACTTATACAGTTTACTTACTTACAGTTTACTTAAGCTGATAAGCTTCCAGTGTAGACATCAGCATAGCTATATCTCTCAGGGTGTGAATGCTTTCATTGACCTAGCTACTGCCCCTCGGGAAGGTGGATTAACTATATTGAATGTCTACACTGAAGTGCTACAATGTGCCACTGCAGCATTTTTAAGTGTAGACATATAAGTTAATTTAAGGAGTTTAAGATGGTGTAATTTAAATGCTGAGCAGCAGGAAGAATGTGTAAACTAGAAGAGGGTGTAATTTATAAATTGCTACCACTCCTTGAAGTAAACTGGATTTCCCTGTGCCCCTCCTGACTGCAGTTAGGCGTCATTTCTAAGGTCATGTCTACATTACAGAGTTATGTCGACGATCATAAGTCACTTTAATAACATTAGCTGACCACATCCACACACCCCTCCTTTTGTCAGCTAAATAAGTCCACAGTCATTGCTCTTGCACTGACAATGAGAGTGTTTCATCGTGAGTGGCTATCCCACTGTACAACTCGCCTCCCTCTGTCATCCTGTGCTGCTCAGAGATATAGGAATAGATCATGGTGCATCAGGGGGACATGATCACCATCCCATGATGCAGTTCTTTCCATCACATCATTTTTATGGGCATCTGACTTCATTTCATGCCATTTTTGAATAGCTCCTGTAAACTGTGCACCCATCATCTCTGCTTGACAGCATGGATACTGAGCTGCTGACCATTGTGGTGCTGAGCATTATGAACACAACATGGTTGGTCCTGCAGTATTTCAGGAGCTGCAAGACAGAGAGTGAATCAGTGATGCCTGCCCTGCTGTCTGCCATGGAGTCAAATAACTCAAGATTTCTGCTGGCATTCACGCAACAGTTTGCTATGGCAGACCATCTGTACTGTGTTTAGGAAACAAGCATTGAGTGGTTGGATCCCATCGTGATGCATGTATGGGATGATGAATAGTGGCTGCAGAACTTTCAGATGCGCAAATGCACATTCCTGGAACTGTGTCAGAAGCTCGCCCCAGCACTGCGTCACAAGGACACCAGAATGAGAGTTTTCCTCACTATGGAAAAGCAAGTGGTGATCACTGTGTAGAAGCTGGCAACTCCTGACTGCTACCCATCAGTTGCAAATCAATTTGGAGTTAGAAAGTACACTGTGGGTGTTGCCATGCTGCATGTGTGCGGAGCCATTAATTGCCTCCTGCTAGGAAGAACTGTGACTCTCGGGAATGTGCAGGAAATAAATGATGGCTTTGAGGCAACTGGATTCCCTAACTGTGGTGGGGCACTAGATGGAATTTATATTTTAATTCTGATCTTGTGACAGAGTACATCAACCAAAAGGACTATTTCTCCATGGTCTTGCAGGTGTTTGTGGGTCACTGGGACCATTTTATTGACATCAGTGCAGGGTAGCACATGATGAATGCAACTTTTAGAATGCTGAACTGTATAGAAAGCTTTCTTTCCAGACTAGAAGATTCCAATGGGAGATGTGGAAATGCCCATTGTGATCCTGGGAGACCCCACCTACCCCTTGTTCTGGTGCTTCATGAAGCCTTACACCAGGAACCTGGGAATCAGCAAGGAGCACCTCAACAACAGGCTGACCAGGTGCCAAATGACCACTGAATGTTCCTTTGGTGGATTAAAAGGTCACTGGTGCTGTCTTTTTGGCTGCTTTGACCTCAATGTGGAAAATATTTGAGTGGTCATTATGGCCTGCTGCACTCTCCATAATATTTGTGAAGCAAAGGGGGAAATGTTTCCCCAGAGGTGGACTGCTGAGGCTGATTGGCTGGCTGCTGATTCTGATCAGCTAGATACAAGGGCATTAGAGGGGTGCAGTGGGAGGCTATTTGAATCAGGGAGGCTTTGAAGGAGCATTTTGACAATGACTCCCAGTAATGTGTTTTTATATGATGAATTTGGCCAGACAACGTTTACTTGCAACCTTGAATAACCCCTGTAGTGCTTGCTTCCTGAGCATTAATTGCAAGGAGCAAATATTCCTACCTATAGCCACTGTTTTTCAATGTTAGCACTGAGCGAAGTACGTATTTCACAAATAAAGACTCTTATTTTCAAAGATTAAAGTTTAATAACAGGATCAACCACAAACTTTTGGTCAACCAGGGGACATGATAAAGAACAGTCTCGTGGTTAGGGCTTTCAGTGTAACTCCAGTTTTCATTTGGCTTACTGTGGGGGAACAGGAACACGCCAGGAATGTGATGGCAACATTTGGGGAGGGCATGGGCCAAAGTTTTGTAGTGGCTGAAGGGATGGCTTGGAATGGATGTGCTCAGATTGAAGCTTAGTGAGGGACTTCAACATTTCTGTCTTGCCCTCCAGGAGCTTTATCATCTGCTCCTGCCCGTGTCCTTTGCTGACTATCCATTCCGAGTCTCTCATTGATTATGTCCCTTCATGGTCTTGTTTCGCTATGTGCTGCATCTGTTGACTGCAGCACTTCGCAAAACATATCTTCCTTATTCCTCCTGGGTCTGCACCTTATCGGTCAGAGGTGCTCCATCGGTGTGGAGGAGTGTATCTTCAAGGGCACATCTGCAGAAAGCGAAGTAAAACAACGAACAAAGACAGTATTGTGAGTGCGCACACAGCTGTGAATCACAAAAGTTACAGACACCTCTTTCTCACTGTTCCTTAGCCAGCATACAGGTCAGTGTGAGTCCCAAATAGGGAGAGTTTGTGGAAACAGAGGGTGCACAATGGGAAATGGGCAAGAAGGGACAAAGGGTGATTTGCAAAGGGAGTTACTATAAGTGGCTAGGAGCCTATTCTGAATATTGGTACCCTTTTCCACAGGCTAGGGCAATCAAACCCGATCTCTCAGTCGTAAGGGTAACCCAGGATGAAAGGTTGCATCTCCTGAATGTGTATGGCTTAAGACTGGCTCCATATGCCACTCATCTGTGTGCAGCTCTGCTTTCTTCAGAAATAATTGTCGGGTGTCATAATAAAGTTTCCTACAATGGGGGAAGAAATAAAGCAGCTCTCCCAAGGAATCTTCGGCAGAGGATTGCAGAATACTTACAGGAAAGTTTCCTAGATATCTCTATGGAGGATTCCTGGGACATCCCTGTGTACATTAACAAACTTTTCTCCCATGGCCCCAAACAGGCGCTGTTCTTAATTTCTGTCCCTTATCCCTCCTGTACCATATAAGAAAGTACATGAGAGCTCAAAATCCTCTAACCTTGCAGTATCAAAGCAAAAGAAGCACTTATAAGAGCTATCTTCCTCTCCTGCATCATGTATACCAGAGCCGGAGTGCAGGGACTGGCTAGACCGTTCCGGAGTGGAAAAGAAGTCCTGACTCACTGCACACAGATGACCCTGCAGTGTGCTCCAAATTGTCCTCCAGCTCCACTTCTTTATCCAACACTTCCTTGTCTAGGTTGAGTCCACTTGCTGCTGCCTCCAGTCCTCCTGAAGTATCCATGGGGCTTCTGGCAGTGGAAGTGGGGTCACCACCGAGGATGGTGTGCAGCTACTTATAGAAGCAGCATGTCTTTGGCACCGTACTAGAGCAACAGTTGGCCTTCCTTGCATTCTGGTATGCCTGCCTCGGCTCCTTGATTTTAGTACAATGCTCCTGAGTGTCCCTCTCATGCCCCTTCCTTGAATACCATTTGCAATCAGCCAATAGATATCAAAATCCCTATGGCTGGTGCAAAGCTGTGACTGCACAGCTTTTTCTTCCCATATACTCAGCAGATCCAACAGCTCTGGTGTGCTCCATGCGGGACAGTGTTTGGTTCATATAGACAGCATGGTCAGCTGAAAGATGCTGTGTAAACTGTGCGCATCAATCAAACAGGAAGGGGAATTTCAAACATCCCTGGGCCTTTAAATGGGGGAGGAGTGCATACCTTCGGGGCAGCAGAGTTCAAATTGCTGACCAGAGCGGTCACGTTGGGCATTGTGGGACACTTCCTGGAGGCCAGTTAGGGTGACATAATCAAGCATAGTGTCTACACTGATGCTGCATCAATCTAACTATGTCACAAAAAGCTCTATGCCACTTGTCAAGGAGGTTTTATTTTGTCGGCATAGCAAGGAAGTTACATCAGCAAGAGGAGTATTTCAGTGTGTACACCTCCACTGTTTTGTCAACAAAATGTATAATAATTCTGTAGCATAGACAAGGCCTTAGAATCCGTAACTCTAAGAATCAAAGGCCTGAAGGGGCCATTGTGATCATGTAGTCTGACCTCCTGTATAATAAAGGCCATAGAACTTCCCCAAAATAATTCCTAGAGCAGATCTCTCAGAAACACATTCAATCTTGATTTAATTGTCTGTGATGGAGATTCTACCACGACCCTTGGTAAATTGTTCCAAAGTTAATTAATCTCACCATTAAAAATTTATGCCTCATTTCCAGTCTCAATTGTCTCACTTCAGCTTTAAGCTACTGCATCATGTTATATCTTTCTCTGCTGGATGAAAAGCCTGTTATTATACATTTGTTCGCCATGTAGATACTTAACAGATTACAGTATATAATCCCTAAGCCCTCTCTTTGTTAAAACAAACAGACTGAGTGCCACAAAAGGCTTGTTTTCTAATCCTTTAATAATTCTTGTGGCTCTTTGAACTATCTCCAATTTATCGACATCCTTCTTGAATTGTGGGCACTATAACTGAACAAAATATTCTAGCAGTGGTCACAGAATGCCAAATACATAGGTAAAATAAATTCTTTATTCCTATGATAGTTTCCCCTGTTTATACACCTAAGGACTGCATTAGCTCTTTTGGCCACAGTGTCCCATTGGGAGCTCTTATTCAGCTGATTATCCACTACAACAGTGGTCTCCAAACTTTTTACCACACACCCTCTTGCCCCTGTCTGTTCCCCCATGGGAGCTGGCCCAGACCCTGCTGTGTCCCCCAGAATATTCTTCTGCACCCCCCTAGGAAGGCGCGCCCCATAATTTGGGAATATCTGCATCACAACTGCAAAATCTTTTTCAGAGTCACTGCTTCTTTCTTCCTAGATGTACACATTTACATTTATCTGTATTAGAATACATACCTGTTGCTTGCACCCAGTTTACTAACCAATCCACATCATATTGAATCAGTGACCTGTCCTCTTTGTTATTTACCTTATTCAAATGCTCCAGGATAATGTAGCATTTTCCTATCATGCCTTCCTTACACCTTAAATATTCTTTCATAGCTCCGTAAAGTGAATGTAAACTCCTACTGAATCAGAATGGTAGTGTTTTACAGCTACTTTGCACAGGTGTGAATGATAAGACAATGTGAAAGAGAGAAGAATCCATCCCCATTTGTATCATGCATGTCATTTCTCTTATGCTCCCCCTCCACATCCATCCTGAATAAATCTTGTTATTCATAAAACCATTTGAATCCTAGATGGTTTGGAGGTAAAGTTGCCACACAAAGGTTAATGTAGATAGATGTCATTGATAAAGTCACAATGAGGAAGAAAGACACATTTCCCTAACTTACCCCATTCTTCTCTACTTGTTCTTGTACAGTAGCAACTTTGAGAGACACAAGCTAAAATCTCCCTGTGGGTGTTATTGGTTATTGAGCGTTCAGGTTATCCTCCATGAATTACATTTTTCAGGTTACTTTGATCTGCCCACTGTGACTATCCCACATAAGATGTTACACATGTGCCTCCCCAGTCACTGTAACATCTTGCATCTTGTCAGTAACTGTCTCTCTTTCCTAAACCTGTCCAGGATTCTAACTTAAGTACTTTTCACTCCCCATCACTGCAGTAGCCAAATAACTAACAATTTTTAAATGTATTTCTTCCCATAACACCCACATAGTGATATATTTTACAAGTGGAGAACTGAGGCACAGAGAAACTAAGTGACGCAGGACATCTGAGGCAGAGCAGGGAAGTGAACTTGGGTCTCCCAAGTCCCAGGCTTGCACTGGGCCATCCTGCCTCTCTAATGACCCTTTTTACATCTTATTTCTCCAAGACTTCCTTGGCAGGGTTATCTCCATATAAATTGTTTCTCAGTCCAACTCTGCTCCCCCCTTAATCTCCAAGGTAATTGTCTGTGGGTTGAAGACATGAATTTGTGATGCTAATTAAGCTTCTGTATTGTTCTGTTTAAGGTGTCAATTTGACTTTTTACTGTTCCTAGAGTAAAGTGTTTCCTTTAAAGAGCTGATTTCAAGGGAACATACAGTAACTCATACTTTTCTGTAATTCCATTTGAACATTCTTTCTACCTCTGTATCAAATATGAATTAATGACAGATTAAAATCAATGTCATCTACTGGGTGTCCTAATTTTATGCACGTACTGCACCCTCTGGCTTATTGCTTTTCTTACTATACTTCTGTCTTTTCAGCAAATGAGTTACACAAGCATAGACTGTCTTACATTAAGGCTTAACTTGCCAAAATTAGAAGTAATGTGGTGGGGAGGGGATTGTAAATTACATAGTAAGGGCATCTGAGGGTATGTCTACACTGAAATTATCACCCACAGTTGGACTGTGTCACTCATGGGACTCGGGCTAAGGAGCTGTTTAAGTGCAGTGTTGATGTTCAGGCTTAGGTTGGAGCCTGGGCTCTGGGACCCTACTCACAATAGCATCAGCAAAAAGGTAAAACTGGGTAGTATAATTTTATGTGCAATACTCTTTCTACAGCTCCATTTTCTCTGTACTCTAAAGGCTCCTTTATCTGAAAAGAGGGGAAAGAAATAATTTACAAATATAGCTCTAAGGGAAGAACATTTTCTGCCACATGTCCCTCTCTTTGGGCCATATTTAGCCATGGTATAGGTGTCTTTAACGCCATTAAAATAATCAGAAATGTGCCATTTTACTCCAGGGTTCCATTTAGCCCTTTAGCTTTTGCAGATCTGTTCATGTGGATCTGGCTCTGGATGGGGTTATTGACAGACATATTGCTGGCATATGATTAATCCTTGACTTCTAAGTATGATCCACTATGAGTTTATGTGACTAGATCAGAGATGCACCTCTCTCTTTTTGGTAGCCAGAATCAGGATGGATTTCATAGTCACTCCTATACTGGATATAATCATAGATCAGCTTAGTTACTGAGATAAGCATCATGAAAGAAATAATACTTCGACTGAAATTACAGGCTCCAACCAGCTTAACCAACATATTAAATACAGAATACACTGACTTGTATTTCATATTTGCCCTTATTTCTCATATAATATACATGCCTATTACAATCACCCAACTGTGATATAAAGTACTGGATGCTTAGGCATCTGTAAAATCTCAGCCAGCTGACTTGTCCTGAGAGCAACAACTTTGAAGTCTATATCCCTCTCAGACTCAAGTACGTACCACTCCCTACCCTCCATTGCAAGGAGCCCTCAGTCCATTTTATTGAATAAAAATCAATAGAGTCCATTATTATATAAGACTTATAATTACACATAGATTCAGTAATATCAGGTAAAGGATATACACCTCATTGATAGGAAGGATGGTCCAGTGTTTACTATCTGAGTATGTGATTTGGGAGATCTGAATTCCGTTTCTGTTCTGTCACAGACTTCCTGTGTGACTTGGGATGGGATCCACATAGGCACTTAAGTGTTGCAATGCTGAGTGTCATGAGGCCTGGAAAAGGTCACAGGAACATTGCAATCCCCAAAGCCTGAGTTAGGCATCTAGGCTTCCCACACAGTGAATGGGGAGACATTCAGACTCATAGATTTTAAGTTCAGAAGGGACCATCATGATCATCTAGTCTGACATCCTGCACATTGCAGGTCACAGAACCTCACCCACCCACCCTTTAATAGACCCTTAACTTCTGGATGAGTTATTGAAGTCCTCACATCATGGTTTAAAGACTTCTAGTTTACAGAGAATTGACCGTTTACATTAGTTTAAACCTGCAAGTGACTGACTCATGCTGCAGAGGAAGGCAAAAAAAACCCTCAGGATCTCAGCCAATCTGACCCAGGGGAAAATTCCTCCTCCTCTTCTTCTTCTTCTTCTTTTTCTTTTTGTTCAAGTACGGGGTCTGCCTCTGGACACCTCTATCCCTCAGTTGGTGGAATTTTATCCCACATGTTACAAGCCACTCGGAGAATGGCATTCACCAGAACGTCTTGTGGCATTCTGGTGCCATGTCTGAAAAGCATAAGATGCCGTCTTTGGACAATGGCCCCAGTAGTCTGTAGACTGGAGCCACCATAAGTGTCTGCATTATGAATGAAGTTGTTTCACTTTATGCCAATATACGACATTGAGATTTTGTGTAGGAAGCCTCCAGCTTTGCCCACTCTGAGCGGCATAATATCCATGTTTCACAACCATACAACAGTGCAGTGAGGATACAGCTCAAACAGATCCTGAAGTAGGTTGTCTTGCCAAGATGATGTTGATTCCATATTCATCTCTGCAATACCAATTGGGTGAAGAACCTCCATATGAGAGTTGGTGGAAATGGTGAGTATAGAACCTAAATCACAAAAGCTGGAGACTGCTTCATTATTAAAAGAGATTTGAATTGTGAATGTACCCTACCCTAGGTTTTGCAGCTTTTTCTTTGACCACGAATCATGGAGACCGACTTTGGCTAACTGTTCCATTTGCTGGCGTGCCTCACAAAACCTGTTGGGGCTCTATATTAGGAGAGCAATGTCATCAGCACAGTCAAGGTCTGTGAGTGAGAGATCACCAATCTTAATGTCTATGGACCTGACGGAATGCTGCATTATGAAATCCATTTCCCGAAAAAAGAGTGCATAAGCCAAGACACAACCCTGCCTGATATCATATACTGATTTAAAAGGTGCCAACATCCTATTCCCAAGAGGTACATTGGCAGTGATTCCATTATACAGCATGCTAATCAAGTCCAGCAAAGTGGTTGGGAAACCTATGCCATTTAAGGTCTTTCATAGCGTGACTTGGTCAACTGAAACAAATGCAGCCTTAAGACTATGCTATGTGCAGGGGATTCTTATGCTCACAATGTATCTCCGAGAACAAACAGTGAGCCAAAATGGTTCCAGTGTGGATATGTTCCTTGTAAAGCCTGACTGTTAGGGCTGGTACTTCTGATGTAACAGGAGCTCCAAACATGCCAGAAGAACATGCACCAACACCTTCCCTGCCACGGACAACAAGGTGATCGGTCCATAGCTCTTATATTCACTGCACAGTCCATTGCCCTGATAAAGCAAGATCACAATACAGTCCTTCCAAGTGTTGAGAAGGTTCCAGTTTTACACACAAAGTGAATGATGGCCAGAAGTGATTCCGCTACAAGGTCAAAAGCACATTTTAGCAGCTCAAGGAAGAGAGGGATGCCAGCTATGCATCCATTTTTCAGTTTTCAAATGGCACTCTTCACTTCATCCAACATTGGTATGCCAGTACAAATGTCTGCATCCAAAACCAACGGCTGCCAAATTGTCCAACTCTGAGCAAGCAGTGGCTGGAGTGTGGTTCAGGGTGCCTGTCTTAATGTTCCACCCAGCATGAGAGGATGTCATCATCCAATTTACAGGACAGCCTTGGCTGTCATTCAGGATGCCATTCATAGTGACTACCTCGACTGCTGAGATTGCAGATTGCACAGCATGCCAGCTTTAAGTCTTCCCTGGCTAAGTTGAGTTCAACTTCATCAGCCATTTGTTTATAATATGCCTTGCGATCACAAAGTGCCAGAGCATTGAGTTTTGGCTTCAGCTGATTATGAGTGCTCTTATTGCTGCATTGGTGTGCTATGGCCTTCAATTAAATTGTCTCTGATAGGCTCCTCTGATAGCCAAGGTCAATGTGCTGGGTGCGTCATCTGTTTGGTGGATTGGTAGAGGATGGAGGTGAACCGAGACCAGGTGACCTCGATGTCATCTGGCAGGTCAGTTAGAGATGAGAATCTATTTTTGACATTGATACAATTCCTTCCGACCCTAAATATGGCGATCAATTTACCCTGAACATGTGGACCAGACCCACCAGGCAGATATTACAGAGAATTCTTTCCTGGGTAGTTTCCCAGAGCTCTCCCCATCTAGTAGCCTATCTCCAGCCCTAGGGACTTTTGCTACTGGCAGTTGCTGATGGGGCACACTGCCATTGTAGTCCGTCCCATCATACCAGAGACAGACATCTTAGAATGTGATCCAAGCCAGCACTCTAGGCAGAAAGCTGCCTAAGTCAGCCACTGAAAGCCATGTCAATGAAAGGGATGTGTGCTAAGCTCCACCCATCTCTCAGAAATAGGGAACTAACTCTGGGATGCAGGGAGGTGCCTAGTTCTGCTATCAATCCATAAACCAGAGGAAGATAGGCATTTGATAGTCTCCTAAAGTGTGTATGGGCTCCAAAAAAAAAAAAAAAATGGCCTGGAGGAAGAAGGAAGACTTGCCTTAAAATGAATGGTTAGAGTAATCATCTGTTATGTAGGAGACACCCCCCACACAACATTTTAGGTCCCCCACCTCCCAAGGGAGAAAAGGAATTTGAACAGGGATCTGCCACCTCTCAAAAGTGCTGTTTTGTGTGAACTCCCTAGAGGGGCCCAATCTGGTAGGTGTCCTCCATGTAGTATCTTCCTGCCTCCCTGCTGCCTTCTCTGCCACTGATTCCAGCACCCAGGAAAGGCTCTGGCAGTGAGGAAAAGGCTGAGCATTTCCTACTGCCTTCTCCCTGCCAGAGTCTTTCCTCACTGCAGTGAAAGGCTTTGGCAACAGGGAGCTGCTGAAGCCTTTCCCCTCAGCCTTTCACTGACGTGTAGCTACACACTGCAGTGTGGACACTGTGTGCTTGTCACTATGGTATGTAGTTACAATTAAACTACACATGATGGCCAGCAGTGGATAGTGTAGACACAGCCATATTAAAAACAGTAAAAGAACCTGCATGCATGCTAATAAGTTTACCAGAGTTCAGCCCAATTCCAACCAGGGCTCCGGCAGGTGAACAGTTCTTTAAACCCCACATAGGGGTTTTCTTGTAGTCACAAATTCATAACCCCCTTAGCTTGCAACAAGAATGTCCATGAATCTGCAAGTCACTCTTTTACACAGTTTGGGTCTTCACATCACAGGTGATAAGCAGACAAAGGTCTCCTCCTCTGGGCAAAGTTTTAAAAGGCTGAGTATTTGCATAATGGGGGGAAGGGGTAAAGAAGGGCAGGAGAGGAAGGTTACATTTGCATACACCTACCTGTAGAGATTTCCTGGGAAACTCACTTAAGAGTTCACATTTTTTTAAATAGTCCTTTGAAACTCATAACACTTCCTAGGATTTACATTAGTGAGATCTCTCCTCTAGAGGTGTTGCATTAATCCCACAATAATACATAAATATTTGCATTTTTAAGGCAATGAACTCCCAAGATATTTACACTTAATTCAATAAGGTTTATCCAGGGTATTGCAGGAAATTGCCACATCTGTTACTCCTGATTTTCACAGGTATAACTGAAAGGAGAAACAGGTCATTGTTTGCAGCGTTCCTCTTTGATTTCTGGCTAGGATGCTCATCTCCTGTCATGCACATACTTTAATTCTCACAATTTACTAGAGAGTTTAATGTAAAGATGAATCAAAATGCATTTCCTGGGGAATTTCAATACCTATTACCTTGAAATTCTTGTCCTTGTCACAGTGATTTTGTGCAATTCTCCTCAACTGAATGACTCCTTCCACACAATAGGTGATATTGCAACTATATATTATATATGATTTTGCCTTACTAAATTCCTTCCCTTTTTTAGAATTCCTGTGAACAAAGGATAATTCAGCTTCCCAACATGCTCTAGAGGGTCCTTTAGAGACTTCTCGATTCATTATTCTCAGAAGGAGATTTGCTTAACCTATTATAAACCATAGAAGAGTATTATATTTGCCCAGAATAATCATATTGCCCAGCAAGCATAAAGGACTAACTTCCATGTGACTTTTTATACAAATAGCCCCAGTGAAGTCTGTAGGACTACACAAGTAAAACAAGTGGAATTTGCCCAACAGTGCAATGCAGGATGACATGATAACCTTAGATGTACAAAAATGGGAAAGTAGATGCTAAGGACTAGATTGTGCCTTTAAACCAAAGTCCTGAGCAAGGGGTATCACACCCATGGTAGCTCAGGGAGGAATTTGTGCATCAGTTAGACATAAATCTCCTGGAGCTTTCCAGGCTGCACAAGCTACACCACTCTTTTGGGATGTTTCTGGACAGCTGGCCTGGTGTAAAAACTGGGACCTATCCCAGTTGTAAACTCAACTGTTGTAAAGTAGGTGAGAGTCTATAAAAATGTTCCAATCACCTATAACAATAAATGTAGATAAGGAAAAAGGTACAAAAGGGAGACTGCCTAGATTAATCCAAACAAAAAGGTCTACTGACATCACCCAAAGGCTGTGTTGTCTGTAAAACAAGAGAGGATTGGAACCTGAAATGAATGGACCAAAACTAAGCCTAATCGGTGAACAGAATAATTAGGGGATGGGCTATTCTGCCCACCAGACCCCCTTTTGGGGTCCATAAAAAAAGAGTTGAGGGGGATCGAGTGGGGAACAGATTTTAGGGGAAAGGCCAGCAGGTGTATTTTTCACTCCAGAGACCCTGTCCTTCATTTGTAAATTACAAGGATTATATCATGAAACCCAGATCTCAGCACACCAGTGGGGATGCCTGGCCATCACTTCTGCACTAACGAGGACCCCAGCCTGATATGTGTAAAATCTTGCTTTGTCTTCCCTTCCTTCATGCGTTCCCCTCACCCGCCACAAAACATATAAATACTGTTCTAATTCTATCCTATTTTCCTTGCCCTTTCACCTGAACCCGAAACCAACTGCACTGCACAGCATTAGCACCATTGTATGAGATGGGCCATCCAGCAAGGCCCAGCCTGAGAAGGACTGGGGAAGAAGAGGGACCTGACAAGACCAGGCAGATATCCCAGACTAAGGAAGTGAGCCAGGCTCCTAAGTAACAACTGCTGTGACCAACCTGCCAGCCCAGAGCATCCTGAGAATATCAACAAAGTCATATTTCTCCCACCTTGACTACCTTATCTCTTCTCTTCCTTTGTGTCTCTCTGGTAGTCACTTTTCCTGTCTTTGACAAAACGTGCACAACTCAGAATTCAATAGTCTAACCCGGTCTTCCCCACTAAGAAGGATCACTTGACAAAAAGAAAATAACCAGTGTCCTCTCTGGAAAAAAAAAAAAAAAAAAGGTTTTGATTATGTTTGTTTTGCACAACCACACTATTTCATAATGCTTTATGAAATTCTCTGTCCTGTGTATCCTAATCAATATGCTTCCAAAGTTTGGCATGAAGTTTCTAGTGTTTGCCATGGAACTAAGTATGTTGATGTGTCTGTGTCTGAAAACTCCAGACCATATTTAGTGTTGTACAGTGACAGGTAATTAGCAGTTAGCACCTTTGACTCTCTGGGTCCATTTGCTCCATTGAAATTAACACAACGGGTCACAGGTTGCAACCTCTTTAGGGACATCATGCATTCTTTCTGAGGGAGCTAGAGAGTAACTGGGACTACAATGGTGAATGACATTTGTTCGCCCCTCCGTGGCATTTCTCCCCATGCACAGGTCAGTCACCATCAATGGATTTGATTAATCTCCTATTGGAGCCATGGGAATTGTGCATGGGAAAATTCAGACGCAGGTTGTTTACTTAATGAATCAGAAAATTCTATAAGAAAAAATAGCATTAGGTTCCAATCCTGCTGCCATTTAATAACAATGGGAAAAAAATCTCATTGTTGAACAACGGCTTGATTTGGCAGTTATGTTTATTTTATATGCAATGTTATTTTACTGCAATGTAATAAATCAAACAACTTGGGAATTAAAAATGTCTAATAATAAAAATTGGACTGTGACTCAGGTCTGTATTCAAATTCCCAGCTCTGCCATAAATTTATGGGCCTCCCAATTAAGTCTCAATCTCTGTGCCTTGGTTCCTTATTTGTAAAATAGGAATGATACTTTCTCTGATCCCCTGCATGTCTAGTATATTTAGACCAAGTCCTTCAGGAGAGGGGTTGTTTCTTACCGTGAGTTTAGTACTAGGACAAACATAATGGGGCCCTGATCCTCTGTTTAAGCTTCTAAGCACTACTGTAATATAAATAATAAGTGATCCTGAAGTACTACTGTAGTTTCAAAGAAGGTTTCTCTGAGTCCTGTGTATAAAGAGTAGTAACAGCAAGAGTGGAATTGATTAACTCAGAGGTGCAAGCATAATCATCATTATGTATTAATTGAGACAAATATTTCATGTACAGAATATAGCAAGGTTTGGGGGACTATGATTTTAGGTCAAATGTAAGAGAAAATATACAATCTTAACAACTGGTCACAACACAACAAACAAAATAAATCTGTTAAGATCATGTTTTGCTTTCACTATCAATGCATCAGATACAGGAAATGCACATATACAGACAACACATCATAATCATCAGCTATAGTCTCAGGACCTTCTGTTCCAAAAAGACCCAAAAAACCAAAAACAAACAAACAAAAACCACCATAGGCTAAAAGAGTATCACTAGTTGGCACAAGTAAAGCTTTCTTCTTCTCCTATAGGCCTGGCAATACAAGGCACTGGTGAATGCACACTGACATAGCTAGAGCTATGTGACTTTTGTAATGAAACTAAGTCCCAGGGACCAGGGCTGGCCCTAGACCACATGACACCCCAAGTGAGGAACGTCTTTGGCACCCCCCTGCTCCATTTGTTAAACTTTTGAATACCTTATTTTTTGTTGCATTTGAGCCCATTTCACAACTTTGATGCACAATTTGTATGCATGATTTATCCCTGTGTTATAAGACAATAAATTTGCACGCTAGGATCTATAAATCTGTATTTAACAACAAAAACAGCACTCTAAGCCTGGTGGTCTCCAAACCTGACACCCCAGGCAGTTGCTTGTCCCTAAATCTGGCCCTGCCAGGGACTTTGCTTCTTGCATGTGCTTAACCTGGCACCTATGTGCTGTCTTGAATAGGTAGTCTTCCTGAAATAGGGCTGTGGTGATCAAAACCATAGAAGTATTATATTGAATATTTTATGTCAAGGGATCATTAAATGTGACCAAACAATTAAAAAAACACATTAAGAGTTTTTTTAACCAATTATACCCTAGCAATGCAAATATAGTTTAACTAAGTGTGGACAGTGATTTATTTAGGAAAATAAACCAAATAAAATTAGCTTAAAATGCAAATGTGCAGTGAATACCACAGTTCAGATCACCTAGCAGCAGCAGCATGATGGCTGTGTTTATTGAAGTCAGTTATTAAAATTATGATTTTGTTTGGTTTTGATTTACCTCTTAAGTACTTTGCATGTATTTATCCTTTTTATAGTGTGTACACAAACACACACACACACATACACACACAATATCAAGGATACATTGTTATAATGTTGAAAATGGTGTGTTTTAATTAGTTATCAGCATGAAATACAATGATTCGCAGGAAATAGTTTGTCACTCTTTTGGCCCTGGAGTAACCAGGGTTGCAGTTTGTGCTTGATTGGATTAGTGTTAATGACTTTGTAATGCTTGTTTGCATCTTCCTTCATTTGCTACGCTTGTCAGGAATGCCTCCTTCAGATTCGTTATATCGCTCTATTTTAGGAAGATTACTTTCTGCCAATTAATTTGAAAAATTGTTGGGTGCCTTCAAATGTGGGCAACTTGTATCTACAGGAGAACAGGTTTAGTTATAAAAAATGAGTGTCTCAGGATAAATTTCAAACGCAGTGAAACTATGGAAAATCTATAGCCACCTATGACTTCACAGTTGTCAATATAGTACCTGCTGTGGCCACTGGGAATTTTTAGACTCTTGCAGAGAGAGAATCCCAGAGCAAGCCCTTACTACTCAAGCTGTAGGACACCCTCAATTCAGTGTTAGCAGAATAGGCCCTATGACACAGATGGTCAGTTCTAATCAGCCCCTGTAGAGGGCAGTGCTAGGTAGTACCAGTTTCACTTTAATACTATGGCACGGTGGTGTCCCAGAGTTGCAAAGATTGCTTTACCTGTGCACAACTCATTTCTGGAACACAGTTTCAGATTGGAAGACTTTTTAATGCAACCCTGATTTCCACTCCACACAACCCACATTTCTGAATAAAATCCTTGAGTCAAAATTCTCACAAGTAACCTCTATGCAGATTCCCTCACCAGTAAATCAGACGTCATATTTCAGTTGTAAGACTTTGAAAAATTGTGTGCATGTATTTGTAGGGGGAATTTATTCTTTGAACATTGTTCTAACTCTTTTCTCCACTCAAACCTCAGGAGCCATTTACTACATAGTACAAACTTAAAATGTTTTAGACTCTGGTCCTCAATAAGAACTAGTACATGGGACTCTATTTACTGTATTTGGATATGAACAACATTTAGTTATCAGTGAAAAGATTTTTAAGTTTCCATATAAAACTTTGGTGGGAGATTCCACAGATATTATGACTTCTGTGAGAGGACGTGCAGAAGCTTGGAGCGTGTAAATTTCTTGAAACTAATACCTGGGGTTGAGGAAAGTTACCAATTTCCAGTAGTGCCAGTGTCAATTGAGGTGTAAAGATAAAAATTAGGTGAATTTTATTTTGGGAATTGCATCTCTGTATGAGGTGTGTATCTAGGTTTGTTTAGAGAGGTTGCACTAGAGTGAAAGCAACATGTATTAGAATCCCTTTTGATGTCTCCCTAGGCTGAAAATGCAACCCCTACAACCTCAAAGGCTGAGGGGGAGAGGGAAGGCTTTGTCTGGTCAAACAGGAAGAAAGTGGTCATGGCTCTTTTAAGGTTTCCCTCAGAGCTGGTGCTAGTCATAAGCAGACTAAGGGCTCCCCATTTGCATTTTTAGTATGTGGTGTGTGTGTGTGTGGTGGTGGTGGGGAATATTTCTGTTTAGGGCCCCCTAGTGGGCTAGCAATGCTTCTGGTTTCCCTCCACCCTTTCAGACTAGGAGGGGAGGCAGAAAGGGTAACATCTGATCAGAGGGCTCACCAGAGAGACTCAGATAAGTCATTAATCTTCTGTGGACCAAGGAAAAGGTAGATATATGCTCAGTCCCACTGGACTGAGCCTTCTCTCACACCTGGATCAGCAACTTCCATTCCTAGGATTAGCACAGGACTGGGTTTTGTGGTCTGCTCTGGGCACTTTTTGGGACTGGGAAGAGATTTTTCCCTCATGGTCAGACTACCTAGGGCAGGGTGGATTTCGTCCCCCATCCTACACACACACCTTCACTATAGCAGCTCGAGGAGTGAGTGGGGTAGATTAGGAGGTATAGTTTGAGCTGATGCAACTTGGCAGTAGTCCAGCACAGGTACTCATTCCAGAGGAAGTGCGGTTCCATGACAAACTGGAACTGGAAGTGGGCTTAGTAGGTATCCCCTAAAGAAGCTAGAGAACAGAACTGGGGCTCCTAATGTCTCGTACAATGAAGAGACGAACCCTTTTCTCCAGCCCCTAAACCTCCAATGAGGTGAGTGGTTAGGTCCAGCAATGGGATGGAACTAAGTCTGTAAAAGTGAGGGGGCTGACACCAGCCATCCACCAGGTGGAATTGAGTGAAGGAAATATGATCTGGGCTGTATGAATTATTGCTAGATAGTTCCCAGATGAGTTAAATAAATAAATAAAGTAATTAAACCACATCCCTCACATCTTGTGGTTCTTCCTGTACATCCAGGATAAAGGGGATGATGCTCTGAGAAATCTATTTTAGGATTATATATTCCATACATGGTATCTGAGCACTTTTTACATAATAATAATATTTGCTAACAATTTTATTTGTATGGGATGTGAGGCCTGGGAGTGATGGGGATGAGAGGGGAAGTCATAGGAAAATGGTCAGAGATCAGTAAATAGCAAATGAATTTTGTTTTTAGATCTGCAACAAGCATATGAATCTTATAAAAATACACCATCTAAAAAGATCCAAACAAATATTCAAAGACATTCACTTGTCTGACTGAAATCTTTAATTTTCAAAACCCTCAAAGGAACCTTCAGCTTAAAAGTAGATCACATCTTTGGAAATAACACGCAGCAATTTAAAATAGAATTGGCACCCCGCCTGGGGAAACACATGTACTACCTTATCAATGTAACAAAGAAATCCTCACCATCATATTGATGACTCTATGGAAAGTAGGTTCTACTTAGCTGATCACCACAACATGATACAGAACCTACAGTGTTGCTTAATTGACTGCTAAGAGTGGTAAAGATCATGCTGCTGCCTCAGTCATTACTCCAGATCTTCATAAAAATCACTTTGGCAAGAATTTCTCTCCACTGTTCATGGTTTCCTCTGAATTCATAGTAAGTCATTGAAAAAGCAAAGGAATTTCATAATATTACATGTGCATTCCTAAAGAAATATTAGGGCTGAATGGGTTTTGCAGGCGTATCCTTTACTGTTTAAAGGTTCACATTCCTGGCCACAAAGATAATCATCCAGTTCATTCAAGTGGCTCCTAACAATAAATATCGCTATGGTGACAACACCCCAAAGCAGAGGAAATATTTTAAAACAACAGACTTCTGGAAGCACCAATTTTGCAGCAGCAGCAGTGTTAATGTGTTCAAGTAGTTTACTTGTAGATATAACATAACAGATAATATCCCTTTCTTACTTGTTTATTATGGGTTTATTCATGTGACTGAATCAAGTCAGTGTGTGTTATGTGTCCCCTCTGTTCTTCATCTGTTTGTTACAGCCCTAAGCCATGGAAGTCTTTCGGACATGTGTCTAGCTCCTGGTTCAATCTCTAGCATTGGCCAAGATTGTGGCTATCACATTAAGACTACGCAGGGCCATGCTACCCTCGGGGAGCTCAGAAAAGAACTCTGCCTTGTGATTCACAACACCCTCATAAGCATGCTCAGATGGTACCCCCCCTTCAAGTGGTGCGACTGATTCTCCTCAGAACTCCATGCTGCCTGCATCAAACTGGAGAGGCAGGGTGGGCAGGGATGAGACCTTAACTGCTCCCAGACCCACCCAGCACAGGGGAAAAGGAGTTGACAAGTGACAGAGCCACTGATGTTTTGCCTTTTTAGAGTGGTCACAACAGAACAGGCAGGATCACTGTGGGACTTATCCAGGATGACTTACTGATCTAATGCAGCTTCAAGCCCTGCACACTTCCGGTTCTCCCTAGTACTGAAATGGCTGAACTGCTGCAAGCACAGTTAATATAATCATCATGCTACTGATATGGATTGTGAAGTGTTCAGAATGCTTGTTTGCATGTGGCATGAAGGCTGGGATTTTCATAGGAGTCTTAGGGGGACGACAAAGATAGTTATGTCCACACTGCATCTGGAAGCATGACTCCCAGCCCAGATAGACAGACACATACTAGCTCTGCTTGAGCGAGCATGCTAAAAATAACAGTGTGGATGGGGTTGCCCAGGCTAGTCAGCGGAGTACTAGCCCGCCATACTCAGCTGGCTAGCTCCTGCTGCCATGTTCACACTGCTACATAGGCTAAGGCTCATTTGATGATCAACTCTGATGTGTTTTACAAATATTGCTGAGACCAGCACTAGTGGCAGAACTGCCAGAGTTCTCTAGCTCAGCAGGGATTTAGGGCCTAATTCTATGAGGGGTTCAGCACCTTTTGCTCCCAACTGCTGAATTACATTACAATGCAAAACTGTATGTGTATTTTGCAACAAAATAGGGGTCTTATAATATTCTTACTCAATAGGTAATGAAAAAGAGAAAGGAGTCACCAGAAAAATGAAAAGTAGTATAACTCTGTGTTTCTCACCTTTTAAGTAGCAAGTACCCTCTAATTTCCGAACATTTTAATCAGTACCCCAACACTCCATTTTCCACGGGATTTTATATTTACAGACTAATGTGTGCCATATGTTGGAAGAAGGACTGAGTATATAAGGCTGTGATATGACAGATGTCAGATCTAGTGTGGGTAGGGTTACCACCTTTACAGCAGGGGTGCACAACTCAAGTATGTACCTGGGCTAGAGGTAATGTTGGACAAAGATAGGAAGCTTTGAGGGGCATGCCAATGTTGGGGAATATAAAGTGACACGCAATGCGTGGCGCACAATTTTTTTTTGCCATCGATTTGAGAGGACTGGGAGCTGGGACCGGGTGGGAAGCGGGTGGCTGCAGCCTGGCTTCCCCAGAAGTAGGCGGCTGCCACCCGCCTCCCCTTCACTGGGTTTTTCTCCGGGTACCCTCTTCCTGTGTCTTGCATACCCCCATGGGTATGCGTACCACAGGTTGAGAAACTATGGTGTAATTGAACTATTACTCTAAAATAATAAATATTTTAGTAAGCTTTAAAGTGAAAAGTAGGCAGAAATATTGTCACAAGAGTCAAAACTTGATTGAGCAACACCTAGTTAGAAGATACCTCTGATCTTCAAATGTCCTGTCAAATCCTGGATAAGCACCAGTTAAACTATAACAATCCATAGACAATACACAAGGGATATGATTATCCTGGAGTATTATGGCATTAGTGGATAGCTTTGTTCTAAAGCACCAACTCTTGTAACTATTGTTTAAGCACTTGATTTGTTAAGTTAGTAGAAGAGGATTGTGTACATACACAGAGGTAAAGAAAACAATTAAATTGTGACACTAAGTGTTTTAATTAGCCTCGTGTCTGTCAATGTGCTTCATTATTTTAGAAATGCAGCTGAAGCAATGGACTGTTGTATTATGAATATTAATGAATTTTTTAGATGTAAGGCTGTTTATTTTCCAGAATCAACTCTAAGCCAAATCAATATATTGCTTACTTTACAAAGGGTGAAATGCCATTCAGTTTTTCTAAATATCAAGCAAGCACATTCCATTAAAGGTTTGTGCAATTTCCTTCTGGGGGAAAAAGTACATCCAAACCTAGCAAACTTTATATTTGTACTCGTAAAGCTTTAAAAACAGCCTTAAAAAAAAAAAAAAAAAAAAAAAGTAATGATAATATACTTGCCTGCTGAGGTCTTGCATGCCAAGTTATAACATGCAGTGAAATCAGCAGTTGAGATTTTTGAAAAGTTTTAGTAAAAATATTTTGCACTCTTTTTAGTAAAAAGACAACTGACAAACTTAGAAAACTGCTTTGATGGATTTATACTTTATCCAAATGTTCTAATTTATCCCATGCACTGAAGATTTAGGCTTAGAATGGGGAGGAATTTTCTTCTAAATTGTATTCCTAAAAGGATTGTCTCTCTGTAATGGAATTTGGATTATACATGGATTACAAATCCACAGTAAACTTTTTAATTTCAAATCTTTGTTAACCATTATGTAAAAACATCAGTGAAATTCTAACATCTCCATAGGTACAAAAGTCAAAATACAGAGCTTAATATTTATCTATGATTTTTTCAAAAGCACCAGTAATCTCCAGGGTAAATTTATAATTTACCTTCAATGATCGAAAGCAGTGAATACGTTCAAAGACATAGGTATATGGATAAGGGCCTCTAGCATGCAACATTTTGAAAAACTGAAGAAGTGAGGAATTATTGTTTGAACATATTTCCTTGACAAATATAAACATTACGTACAGGTTTTGTGTCTAGTAAATGACCTATTTCCCCTGGTATTCATTTGACTGGAATGCCTCATTGAGTTACATAGCTGTCTCTATCCTAAAAAGGTTCATTCTGCAAATAGCTAAAAGTTATATTGTCAGCACATGGTTTGAGCGCCTAAACAAGTAAGAAAATAAACCAAGTAAATAAGTGATAGCCAAAATGTAGATATAAGATCAGCAAAGAGTGACTGTAACAGGCTTTTCACTCACCCCTGGCACATCCCCTTGTGGCTGGAGATCAGATCTCATGTAGTCTAGTGCCCTCTTTTGTCACTTGCTTGCCTGACAGCCATGATTTCAGGTGATTTCTCTTTGAGATTCAGCACTTGTCTAGGACACTGTTTAGTCTTCCTTTTCCAGCATATCAAAGTCTCTCTGGACCAACTGTCCATCCACCATCCCAGGCAGTCCTACCTGCCACTTCCCTGTCTGTACCACTTCCCTAGAGGCTGGTAGGGGAACCTGGGCCCATCTGCTATTCTGGGTTCCAGAGCAGGGACCATATAATCATCAGCCACGGTCTACAGTTTGAATCCTTGCTGCTTCTTCCTACTCTGACTTCCACAGGCTCTCTTTCCCACAACTACTCTGGATAAACCACTTCCATCGGGGATAGGATCCCAGGGTTTTACTCCACCTTCGGTTTCCTCCTACCCACCTTTATGCCCAAAACTGCTTGTAGATTCTCTTTCTGCAGCCCTCTTCTATCCTCGCCTTCCTGGTTTTATATAAGTCTAGCCTGCTCCTGCCCAGCTAGACTTCATCTTCAATTATTCAGGCCCAATTCCACCCCAGCTACAAACTATAGGGTTAACTGGCCCCTTCTGATCTACCTTAATTCCTTCAGGGATGGTGTGGGGTGAACACCCTCTCAGTGACTTTTAACTGAGACAAGCTTTGCAGAACTTCTTTTTGACTTATACAGTAGATCTGGTGCCCTTAGCTGATTTTGTAAGTATGATTCTCCAGAGCTCTTACTTCAGAACCAAAGTAAGCAGCTAGAGTTTCAAAAGAGTTCAGCACATTGGGATCAAGGCATGTACTGTGTTCCATACATTTATTTTGTACTCAGTACAATGACCAACTAACTGAGAATACATGTCAAGTTTTGTAATGTGGTAAATGTATAGTCACAACAATGAAAAGGGATCTGAAGAAGACTAAGTTGGAAGGTCTATCCAATGGCATAGGACCCTCCTCTTGCCTGAGTTTTTATGCCCTTTAGAAATCAATATCTGTCCCACCTATGTATAGATCTTAAAAAAATAGCATCCTACCACTCTGCTCAGGAAAGGCATAAAGTAAGGGGAGTACTTAAAGCCTTTGTTTTTAAAAGGAGGCTGTACATTCTGGATGCATCCTGACATTACTGCCTAGTTGCAGCTACTTTGCCTGAATGCTCATCAGGGCTCACATACTCTTCTACTTTTATAGGTAAACAATTCTACATTTATCCCTCACATGCATGCACACAGTAAGCAGTTACATCCTGTATTCATGGGAATTTTTTTTCTCTTAAAAAATCCAGGTTGCCTGAAATTGAAATATTGACATATAGTAGAATCTTGAGATTGGGTTGCATTGGCTATATTTAAAACTGCACTCTTGTGTCTATTAAATTCTTGGCCTTTCTGTTGAGATTTTTATATAAATAAAATAAATAAGACAACTAAGTCACACTAATATCCATCACACTACACATTCACAATAATACTGTTTACGTGACAGGTTTATTTGTGCCAGACTACTTTTATCAGCTCAAAAGGCTTTGCTGTATAATAATTGTTCAATTGACATAACAATCAAAATTGATAGGATTTATGATCACATATTTAAACTGTAAAATAGTAAAACAAGAATTTGTTATCCATCAGGGAGCAATCAGTTTATACAATGACCACTTATCACTCAGTCTATATTTTAATTTCTAATTTTTTATGTATATTATTCCTGTCATAATCCATTAATTTAAATATGGTTTATAAGTCAATAATATCTGTTGGAGGCCCAGTACAATTTGAGTTGCTTGACAACTGTCCTACAGGCCTAGCATAGCTTCAGTTGCTTGCTTGGCTATTCTGACCCCTGTAGCATGACATCTTCCAGCTGGCAGAGATGAATAGGACTACTAAGTAACCTTGCAAATGTCTCAGTTTCTGCATACCATGGCACATAACAAGGCAAAATACACAACATGTATGCTTGCAGCTGCACATAGATAATGGTGATGGGAACAACAAGTTATCCTTGAACATCTGGGGATACATTTTTTCATTGCCAAGAAGCATATTTTTACACCACCCCTCCTATCACCAGATGTTGTTTTGATGACCCCAATTATTATGGTGAGAATGGAATGTAGTTAAGGGTGAAAACCCAGGGTAGGTAATTAGCATATATGATAATGAGTAGAGAGGTAATTAGGTAAAAGTTATTTATGGAAGAGTATAAGAAGTCACTACTTAGATAAAGGGGCATGCTCCATCAACACCTAACTCTGCGGGAGGTGCTGCCTTTCAGACCAGAGGCCACTGACCCCCTGGTGGGGCCTTGAAGAAAGCCATTCCTGTATACAGCCTTCTGAGTAACTGTTTAGCTCTGCAGATTTAGTGAGTATGATATATTGTAGTTAATTTTAGGTTTTGTATTCAACTATTCTATTCTATAGAAAACCTGGCACATTAAACCTTATTGATCTGCAAATCGGCCGTATCATGTCTCACTGGTATTCACTAAGTGTCCAGTATTAAGAATATCCTAGAAAATGGTTGTTACCATAGTTAAAGGACTGGTTTGTTATTGCTTTAAACAACTTTCTCCTTTGACATAGGCTATTAATTAAGAAGCTATTTTTTACATTCTGCTAAAACACATTCAACGAGTTACTGCTAAATAAGAGACAAGAATGAAATCAGGTTTCAAAAAAGCTATTGTAGCTATTTTATTATGTACATTTGTATAATAGGAAGAGGTTAAAATGTATCTACAGTTGAGCTGATGAGTAGCAGATATTGGTGCCGAATCTTTTGCCATTTAAAAAAGAAAATGGCTAAATTCCTTTTTTGTGCTTCAATGGAAGCGAGCTGTTGATTATTAGAAAACAAAATGAGGGATGGGGGCAGAATGAGTTAACACTTTCATCTCAGGAGTTCAAGTTATGGCTGAAATCTCAAGTGAAAAGGATCTTATTTAATTACAGTAATGTCTAAAGGAGCAATTGAAATTGGATGTATGTTGTCGTAGGGTCTGGCTCTCGGTATGCATTTGTACAATGCCTAGCACAAGAATTTACAGTCTTAACAGAAGAGAGAGAAAGGGTTGGATAAAAGTAATGTTATTGCAGTTGAATAGCTAGGGTGCTGAGACACTGAGAGATTGGAGCCCAGATCCACAAGGTACTTAGGTGTCTAAGTCCCAGTTTGCCTTTAGTGAACTCCCACCAAACCCTATAGGAACCTAAATTCACTCAGCACCTATGGTTTTGGGCACTGCTGCATTACTGTAAGTCAGGGGTGTCAAACATCCGGCCCATGGGCTGGTTATGGCCGACCAACCTTTTTGGTCTGGCCCCTGGTGGCAGCACGCACTGCTGCGACATTTCGCGGCGTTGTACTCTCTGCCAGAGAGTACGACGCCATGAGATCTTGCAGCATCTCAGGCTGCGACGAGATCTGTGTACTCTGGCAGCAGCGCGTGGAGCGCTGTGTGCATGAGACACAGCGCTACAAAAGTGCCTAATATTTCGATTTATGGTATGTATGGCCCACTTGAAGTACATTTAATTCAAATCTGGCCCGCCATATCAAATGAGTTTGACACCTCTGCTCTAAGTATTCAAACACCTTAGTTCTAAAGCAATCCACAAACAGGGGGGAAACAAGCATTTGCTTCCCTATCTCATGTGCAGGGCCCAATCTGGTATGTGTGTTCAGAGGTTGAGTGCCAGATCTGGGCCCATTCAAAATCAGGCCAGGTGGTGGTGATGCCTTCACCCACCTTATAACTTTTAGGTTAGCGCATTCAATTTTCCCCTCTGCCTGAAATGAAGATCGAGTGCCATAAACCTGATTTCATGAAGTGTTTTGATTGTGACAAAACCACATATTCCAACAGAATTCAGTTATCTCATGATTTTTCTGAGCAGTTCTACTAATTCCTATAAATTTTTGAGTTGATACAAGGATGGTACCCTGTAAAGAGCTTTTATGAAGTATGATTTGCTTTTATGTTTATTTCATACAGCACTGACAGTACTGAAAGCTACTGAGGCTGTTAAAATTAATCTTTTGTGGTAGCATCTTGTTTTCATCCACTGATAAGCTCAGAACTTCTCCTTTAGAGATGTGATTTCATGTGCGTATTCTCAGCCCAGAGATGACTATTTTTGTGTTTATTTGTGTAAGTTTGCATATCTCAAAAATAGCTACCTGGATTTTGTCAAACAGGAGAAAACAAGCTGCATATATCTTTTCACAAGGCCTCCAGAAGGACAGCAGTCTTGCCAGCTTGCAACATCATACCTGAAAGCCATGCAAACAGTGCCTAATGGGCAGCGTTTTCTTGTATTGAGGAATTTCTCATCTAGGGGTCATTTCCTCTACACAGAAAAGCCTGAATCCTGAATGCTTCCTGCCTTCTGCTCCAGCATCCCAATAGTCTTATCTAGTTTCTTCATTCTCCCACTGGGTATGAGCAAGGATACAAAGTGGGAAAGGAAGGGGAGAGTGTCAAATTAGTTCTATCTGCATCTTTTTTAAACTTGGCCAGTTGGATATTTTCTAAAATGCCTCATATGGATCTTCTACGTGGCAAATGATGACTTCTTATAAGCTCGCTCACATGTGAAGTTCTTTTCTGATAATAGATTATTTCTTGTTTTATTTAGACGAAATAAGAGGTAAGAGTTCTTTCACTGACATCACACCATGGGGGGAAAAAGAGATGTCAAATTTAAGTATTTGATGAAAAGACCAATGGGGTCAATCATACCAATACTAACAACCTTGTCTTCTGGGATGCTAAAAACAATCCCAATAGTTTATGTGTAAATTAGCCACCTCATGGAGTTTTATTGATCATCATGACTTTATAAATATTGAGAATGGCAGAAGAGTTAAATAGCAGCTTCCTCGTTGCAAAAAGATACTGTGGAAAGCTTTGAAAGTGATTTTCCCTGCAGAGAAGAACCCTGAAGAGACTGACATACAGTGAAATCAAGGAATTCTTCTGAACAGTGCATTGTTTCCTATAGGAAATAATCTTGCAGAATCTGGCAGATACATGCTGGTGTTAGATGGTAAAGAATATTAAATGGTGAAAATATAGTTATATTTTACAAAGAAGAAATAAAAACAAATTTTTTTTCTACAGCACCAGCAAACTCCAACAGATATGATTTCACAAGCTTCTTAACATAAGAATAATACAGTGTTGGATTAATCACTGTTCCCCAAAAAATGAACAGTGTAGATTCAGTTGTTGGACCACATTCATCCCTGATGAAATTCCAATTAAGTTAATTTACTTATACCAGAATTGTTTTGGCTGCCTGTATTCATGTCTCTAAATTCACCTTGTGGTGCTGGTGTTTGATGATGATGATGATGGAATCTCACATCAATGTTGATGTCTGGGGATTCAGCAAATATTTTAAGTGAATACATATATGAGAGCAAACATATGCAAGAACTGCAAACACAGTTATATGTGAGACAGACAAGGTTGTCTATGACTATTGCAAGCTCTTGTCTCTTTGCCTTGCACTACCCACTTTTTCCCCCACAGATGGTGTTAATGCACTTTTGCTTCAAAGCAGTTAACGGCATCATGACCAGTCTGCTGCCACCTTGCTCTGTTGTGGGTCATTGTTTCTCAGTTGTTGGAGGCAGCCTAAGATGCTTACAAATTTGACTTCAGTGCATCTTTATATATCATTTTACTGGCCACCATGTATCACACTTTAATGAAAGGTTTATTTTTAAATTTAGTTAGACCAGCCAAAGACTCTGGACACTCAGATTGAAACCTGGCTTCTATAGGCTTCTATCAGTAAATTTGTTAGCTCAAGCTAAATTTAGGCTACGGCTACACTGACGGCGGCAAAGTCGCCGCCATTAGATTGATTTCTCTGGATCGACTGAGCGGTCAGTGAAGACCCGCTCAGTCAATCTAGAAATCGATGTACTAAGACCACCTTCACAAGTGGCGCAGTGCAGTGAAGATGGCGTGCAGAAGAGGAACAGAGAGTCGACAGGAGTTACGCAAATCTCAGAGGTCAGTGTAGACAGGGTCTTATATAAGCCAGTTTTTAACTGATAAAAGAATATCCACAAAGGGGTCTGAAAGTTTTTAACAACATTAGGGTTTTAAATGATTTTTGTTAAAGCAATGCAACTTCTGTTTGTAGGCAAGACCTCTGTCTAGATTATCTGTTCTAGATACATGTTTAAACCAAAGCATTTATAAATACTGAAACATTGAGAAATACAAGAACATTTACTATTAAATTAGCACTCAGTTAAAGAGGTTCTGTATGGATTACTCTGCACATCTAAAAGTAAGCAACACAGTCACTGAAGCATCAAACATTCCTTTGGCAGTTCATAGAGATGCAGTACAATTGAATTTATATTACTAACTTTACACAAAGTTTAAAAGCCTTAAAATTCTATATTTGCATTTTTTAAAAGCAATATTGTCATACTGAATCAAAAATACTTGCACTAGTAACTTCAAGTTTATTTAATTTAAGAGCTTAGACTACTTGAGAAGATGGGTGCTTATTTTTATAGTTGTTTACCTTGGGAATAGGAACATAAGCACATTCTTTCAACCTCTGCTGAACCTTATGAAGATTTTGAGATGTCTGACAGACTATGATTTTTCCCTACAAATATTTAAATCCTCATGAGAAAAATAATGTGTCCCATTTTGGTATTCTTACTTTAGATTTTGAAAAACTAAAAAGCACTCAGAGAGGAGCAAAAAGAATGATTTAAGGTCTGGTAAATATACCCCATTCAGTGAGAAACTTATATGAGTTGTCAATTTTATTAAAGAGAAGGTTAAAAGGTGACTTGATCAGTCAAAAATACCAACATGGGGTAAGATTGTTAGATTAAAAGAGCCCTCTATCAGAAGACAAAAAGGCATAACAAGGTTCAAGGGTTGGAAGTTGAGGCTAGACCAATTCCAAGCTGAAAATAAGGTAAACCATTTTAACAGTAATGGCAATTAACCATTGGAATATCTTACCAAGGAATGTGGGAATTCTCCATCATTTTAAGTTATTAAATCAAGACACTCTAGTTCAACTAGAAGAGCTTACAAATGGTATATATTCCTCTGGAGTTTACTAACCATGGAAGGACTCCTGCAGGGTCTGTTTTAGGGCTTATCCCATTTGCACTCACATGCAATTCTCAGATTTAGTAACAGACTAGTTGTTCATTTCAATGGAATATGTCCTTGTGTTCATGACCCAAGGCTATTGAACTAGATATGTGCAGAATTAGATTTACTTTAAAATAAATGCTGGGAAGAATAAGTTTTCAATATAGAATCTCTCCAAGGTATGTTTGTTTTCATTTACAGCCAGACTTTTTTTTACTGTATATTTAGAGTTCATATTCAGGTTGAACAGATCATGGTTACTTTAACAGAGGAAACTGTCTTTGCTTTCAGTGCAATTTAATGAAAAACAACATATACAAAAAATGTAATGAGTATCCGAAAGCCTTGTAGCACAACAGTAATCCATTTTAGAACCAGCGGTACACTTTGCTTTCTTTCTATCTATTTCAAAATGAGTCACACTTCTACATTCATCATTAGTTCATGTGTCAATTTCACAAGATGTGGCAAAAAACAAAATCCTTGAAATGTTTATTGAAACTCCAAATAAGCTACATGTTTCCAGAAGGAGAATGAGATCAATATCTCCAGGAAATCAAAATCTGTGCAGGTATACACAATAAATGATTTGTTACATTTTGGAATGATTAGCTGCCAAAAGCATAAACTAATACATCTGAAGATCTATCTTCCATTAAATAATCAAAACGGACCACCAAAAACAAACAAAAAAAAACCCCCAACCCTCACATCCTGTGATAAACTGAAGAGTAAAGAGAAGTGATTTAACTACAGCAACATGACTCCTTTATGAACTTCTATCAACTGAAAATTATACACAGTAAAAGGGACTTTGACAGATAAGAGAACTCCTGCTGCTAAAGGTTAAGTTCCATCTTCCATTCTAAGACATTCTCTGCCATCCCACTTTTCTTTGAACTGTTCAAGGTTTTATTTTTTTTTCATTTAAAATTCTCCTGCTTGATCTCAGTCCCAATATGAATTTATTTAAGAAGCTGGGACAAAATTGGCTCAACCCCTGGAAGAACAAACACAAAATTTTCAGTGAGAAACTAAAGAAACATGTGCTGTCTTCACAGACTCACAAATGGCTCTGGTTCTCATCAAAGAAAGAAAGACATAATTTCGATAAAATTGGTTCTGTAGTTTTACAGCACACAGCTAAATTAAGACTCCTGGATTATAGGACTGCTCAGTTAACGGTATTTCTAATTCAGGCAAGTCAGCTCAGGTATACTGCAATTTAGCTGCACTTTTTCCTCTCTAAGTAACCTGCACCCCTGTTTTTCTTCATTTTCCCTTTTCTTCTTTAAAAACAAACAAAAATTAGAGTGAAGGCATTCCTGGAGATCCAACCTCTTTGGCATGGAAACTAGGTTAGTGTCTCATTGGGAGGGAAAGGCATATCCCGAATTCTGCAGTATCCTCCACCCCAAGTCAACCCTCTGCCCTGTCAATTAATGCTGTAATCCTGTGGGAGTTTGCATTAGATAGCTGGTCATAGCATCAGAGGAGAGATTCCTCTTGATGGCTAGAAGGAAGGAAAACCCACAAAATAATTCAACATGTCAAAGGAGTTCTTGCCTGCACATGTCCTGCGCCAGTATGCACCAGACCAATATGCTCCCCACACATCTACAAAAATTCCATGATCATCCAATACATAACAGCTAAACTGATATACAACCAAAAGCAAGAATGGAACTAGACTTTGTTCATAACCATTAATGACAAAGAGGGGAAGGATATTAACAGTGGAGAAGGAGCTGGAAGACACTTAGGGACTGTCTGCACTTGAAACGCTGCAGCTGCACCACTGTGGCACTTCAGCGAAGACACTACCTATGCTGACAGTAGGAGTTCTCCCATTGGCATAGGTAATCCATCTCCCTGAGAGGCAGAGAATTCTCCTGTTGACTTAGCGCTGTCTACACTGGGGGTTAGCTGATTTTAATGGCATCACTCAGGAGTGTGGATTTTTCATATCCCTGAGCAACATAGTTACACCAAGCTAGTTTGCTAGTGTAGACTAGGCCTTACTTTCACAAAGTCTTTCGTGGGTAGTGGCCTGTAACCTGACGGCCAACACTAGTGCCTATTATCATCATCATCCATTATTTCATTCAGCTTAAACACACAAACCAACAAAAAAGTGCTCATCCACAGCTCTAGAGGCCCTTTCAATTACTTGAAAGAACAAATCCTTACAAGAATAAGCCACTCATCATCATAACAAAACTGAAATGCAACAGAATTAAAGTAATGAACCAATAACTCAAAGCAACAAAACATACCCCACCTACCTGACCAAAAAAAATTCCATATAGAAGAATCAATGGCCTTTGCAGTGTTCCCTCAAAGGCTATTTTGAACCAGTGGGAGAAATTCCCAGAGACAAGGGACCCATTGAAGAGAGGCCTGCCAGCAAGATCTTCTGAATTGAGAAGACTCCATCACTTCCACTGATTGCAGCTCATATGGAAGCCAGGTGATTTTGCATGTCCTAAAGCCATTATAAACTCAGCCTGGAAAGAATTGTGAAGATGAAACCTTAAGTGTAAGTTAACTAAGTTTTTGATGTGTCAATCTCTGCCTTTGGTTTTCTGTTGTGCCCATTACAGTAAAGCAATGAAAAAAAATCAAATTAGATCTGCATGGTGATTACCATGGTGGACTTTGCTAAAGAAGAACTGCCTCACTGTAGAAGGAAAAATGTAAAAAGGAGCAGGTATGAATTCAAATAATACCACATTAACTGATAATAATTAAGTATCCATTAGTATTTGTATTATGGTAGCACCTAGCACTCCCACTGAGATCCAATCCCCATTGTGTTGGTGTGACAAAGTTCTAGTGGTAGCACTCTGGTCACTGAGGTTGCTGCAGCACAGACAATGCTGCAGGCTTAATTGGAAGCAATTGAGCAGTTTCTGTTGGGGGGATTACTGACACCTGGTTAATTACTGGGCTAATGAGACAATTGACTCTAACTTTGTGGATATGTATTTGGGAGGTGTGACCCGTCCCGTGCCCAGGGTAGCCCCCTGAAAATGCCAAGGTCAGGGCAGGCTGCAAACAGAGAGCAGATTCTCCCAGCACTGGTGGGTGGCACAGAAGCCAGACTTCCCAACCAGCCACAGACTGTACTTCTGAATCCCCACAGAAGCCAGTACACAAATACACACAGCCCCCTTTACTGCATTTCAGCTTCTGGCTCCCAAATCAGCACTGGGTCCAGTAAAGAGACCAGTTATTTAAACTCTATGCTCTTTACCAAAAAGGTTCCCTCTGACCCCAAGGGGTCAGCCACAGCACCAGTTCAATATAAGTTTGGATCTTACATAAAATACCACGCTGCCAGCCAATCCTTTAGTAAATAAAACTAAAGGTTTATTGTAAAAAGAAAGAAATAAACCATAAGAGAAAAGTTAAAGGATCAAATCAAATCAAATACCTACAGATGATTGTAAGTCCATATACATCAAGTTTCTGGGAGAATTGTGGAGTTGCAAGCTTGTACAGTTCCTCTGGTATACATCCAACACCTGGATGGATCTAAGTCCTTTGGTTCAGTTGCAAAATGAATAGATCCAGAGGTAGGTGTGTCTCTGCAGATGGACAGGAACAAAGACAAAATGGATTCTGTGGCTTGGCCTTATATACCCTCTGGCCCTGGCCATGCGGTCTTGTGGAATATTACAAGAACTAAAATGGAGTCCAGAGTCACATGGGCCAATCCTCGTAAACTCTTCAGGTATGCCTTTAGTTTCTTCCTGGGCCCCTTGCATCAGTGAGCGTCTTAATGGGCCGTTAAGCAGGCTATTGTCCTGCCGCCATCCTATCTGGGGTGTTGCCCAGGCAGCACAATTTGAAACACAGATATCTCACATATATCTATAATTTCCATTTCACATATTACACATGAACATAAGTATCATCATCTGACTTAGCATACCATAACCTTTCTAACAGTACCTGACATGGCATATCTTACATGAATTATTATGATTTTGACATATTAATGTCAAACAATATAACAAATGCTCTCTCCCCCATCTATCCAGCATGACAGGAGGAACAGGAACTCACAGGGAGCTGGGGGAGATGAGAAGGCGGTGTGTAAATAAATCTCCTCCTGCTGTATACCTGTGCTAGATCCAGCCCGGCCTGGAAATAGTGCATTAAACGTACACATGGGGAAAGGGAAGCAGCCGGGGTGTGTCTGTGACTGAGACACCATGAAAACAGGCTAGGCAGCAATGCTCACTGGGTAACTGGAGAAGTGGATATTACACAGTAAGAGACAGTCCTGGCCCTGAAGACCTTAGAAAAAAAGCCAGACAAAACACAAAAAGGTGGGAGGAGAAAATAGACAGATGACGTGACTTTCTAAAGGTCACACAGGTCAGTGGCAGAGCCAGGAATAGATTGCAGGTCCTTCCAAGTCCCATTCCGGTATCCCAGCCACTGGACCTTACTAGATCAAATGTCTTTCTCTAAGCTTCAGAGACTTTATGGTCATAGTCACAAAGAAATCTAGATGTTGTGCCTCCTTCAAAGCACGATTCTAAAGCAAGGGCAGGATGTTAAGAAAACTACATAAATGTAAAAAAACAAAGCCTTTTAACATATGTAATTCATTAGTCAGAAAATAGATTTAACAATATTAGAGGTAGAGACTGTGCTAAAGGAATTGTTACAGATATTTCAGTTTCAAATGAGTACTAAAGGTACAGATATAGATTCCAAGCTATTCTGTATACTTCTGCATTGTTGGAAGGACAAATATGGGTATCTCAAGTGAAAGTTCATGGCTTTTTTTATAAAGAAAGGAGGCTGCTTTGCTTCTGTGATAGGGTGCTCGGAGAGCCAGGCAGCCTAGTGGTTAGCAAACCTGACCTCCAACCCCTTGTGTCTCTGTCAGGGAAAAAGGGCTGCCTGATTCCTGACCCTAAACTGTTAATCTTCTGCACATGGGCCTCAACCCTAAGTGGGCATGGTAGATGATCCAGGACCTCCCTCTTCACCAGATCCCAGCCAGGGCCCTATGGATAACAACACTGGCAGGGTCCATCCTGCAAGGAGTCTAAGTCTGTTATCCTGGGCTACTTCCTACTTATATGTTCCTTCAGCCACATATGGACCTCACCCCTTAAGGGGCTGTGGTAGGGGGACCTGGCCCTCCCGCTATATGAGGTCCCATGGCCCTGGAGTTCAAATAGTTAATCACTTAACAAAAAGAAGCCAGATGAGCAGGGCCCTGCAAGACCTGCTGGCTCTTAAAGGGGGTGTTGGTTGGAGAAGGTGCTGCACATAGGACTTACCCACTCTGGTCCCCATTCCAGCTCACCTTTCTGTTTGGTGTTCCTAAGAAGGATTCACTTCTCCTGCAGCCTGTCCACCTCCCTTTGCCCTCACTTCTGAGCTTCCTTTTGACCCACTCCTCCAGTCAGAGCATGCTCAGCAGGCCTGGAGGGGCTGGGCTGACTGGGTCGAGTACTGCCTTTTAACCCCTTCAGGCCCAGTTTGTATACCCCATCACAGCCTCTAATGCACGTAAGCCAGCAAACATGGCATAAACTGATAATTGTGTACTAGCTCAGTTCCCAGATGAATTCTGAATAGGCCAGCAAGCCTTAAATAAAAGGGTTTTTTTGTTTTTGTTTTTGTACAGCACATTGATGAGAGCAGTGTAATATTCTCCACATGCAGGAAGTCATGGGGAAGTTTATGAGGGTTATGTTATAGGACTGTATTAAATTCATCGTTGAAGGTAAAGTTATTCACTATATCACTGTGAAATATTGTTAGGGTCCCTCTCTTATGCATGCTATTGTAGTTAAGCAATGAATCACAATAAAGCTGGTGTCACTATGCAGTAATTCACATCCAATGTGTTAGGTACAAGGCTGAAGGTCAACAGCTACAACAGTACTTAGGCCTGAATTATTACATAATACATTCAAATTTAGAAGTGCTTTACTGTAATACATATATCAGTATGCATATATAGAATACAGAATTGGGTGTGTGGAAGCAGAAGGCTTTATTGGCATATTTGGGACAACCTCATTACTTGTGAGTGAATGGATAACTTTCTTGACCTTTTAAAGGGTGCGCAAGGAAGATAGAGCATTTTTTGCCTTAAATTATACCAGTAACTCTGGATTAACTGCAATATGGATTAGCTTCAGTGTAGTTGATGGAATTAATGCAGAGTTAGATCAATATAAACTGTGTGTCCAACGCAGTTTATGAGCAAAGTGAGAAGTCAGAAAATGAATACAACATCTCTCGGCTGACTACAATCACTGCCATGTGAACCTTTTGGAAAGCTGGACCTACAACTGGTGGCACTCCAGTGTTGTTGATTGGAAATCTGTAACATCTTCAGGTGAAATAAAAATGGTTTCTTTTACTGAATTATATAAATAATACAAGCAATAGAGAATCTCTTGTTATTTCTGGAGTAATTTCAATGTATAGTATTCTGTGCCTACTTTTCAATGGGAACATGCAGCAGAATTTTGTACTGTATTGTGGAAGATATCAGGAGAAAGCTAAAGCTTTCGGCAACTGGAAAGGGGAACTTCAGGATTCAGGCATCTATGAAGATATGGGGAAAGGTTTTGGACTGTGGGATAAGTACATTAGCTGGTTATTTCTTCTAAAATGATCATAAGTGAAATAGTTAACTCCAGAAACATAAAGTAACAATGACAACATTTGCCCAGTTAAAAATCCATGAAGCTATATGGATCGGTTCAAATCTCCCAGAGCTTTTGTTTCAGACTGTGTGCAGCTTGAGGAAGATAGCACTGCATTGGTTTACATTCTGTTTATACTTTCTTTGTTTCTAGCCCTTATGGTTGCAATTTTTTTTACATTAAATCTAAGAGTCTGAAACACAATTCTACTGCATGGAGTGGATTACAACACAATGTGTGGCCTATTAAAACAAATGTTTCTAGTTTTTCAGAATAACTGCACTTGGAACATTGCATTCAGTTCTAAACACACATCACTAAAAGAGATTGACTAATATTCATACTAAATTTCCTTTTTCTTACATTTTATCCCATTACTTCCAGTTTTCGTCTTTGATAAGTACCAAGGAGGGAGTAGATTTATTAAATATGTTGATGTTAAAAATGTAAGAAAAGGGAAATTTAGGATAAACATCAGTCAATCTCTCTGCAAATGTTATAGATAGCAATTTCCCGACTCAAAAAGTTTTGTATCTTACACAGGGGAAATTCTGTATTAGACTTTGGGCTTGTCTACAATTACCTCCAAGATTTGGTGGCAGTCGACCGGAGTTATGCAAGCTATGCAAAAAACTTGCGTAACTCCCGTCGAATTCTCTGCTTCTGTTCTGCATGCCGTCTTCACTGAACTGCGCTGACGGGAACCGCATTCCCATCAATGCAGCACTATGCCACTTGAGAAGGTTGTCTTAATACGTTGATTTCTGGATCGACTGAGCGGGTCTTTACTGACCGCTCAGTCGATCCAGAGAAATCGATCTGACGGTGGCAAAGCCGCCACCAGTGAAGACCATAGCCTTTGTCTTGACAGATAAAGAGAAACTGATCACAGACCTAATAATTGATAACTTAGGTACAAGTGATCATGACTTGATCATATTTATAATGTGCAAACAGAATAAAGACCAAATCAATGACATATATATCTGGTGCTTTAAAAGGATCAATTTCACAAAGCTGAAAACAATTATGAACCAAATCAGATAGAAGGAAGTATTTAATCAGAAAAATCTGATTGATAATTGGGAAGTGTTTAAGAACATTTTACCAGATGCCCAACTCCACAATTGAAGAAGAAGGCCATATTGGTTTAAAAAAAAAATGACCAGGCTTAGAGGCGAATTGAAGGCAACTATAAAAAAATTAAAAAGTAATATATTAAAAAAAAAGGAAGTGGGGGAAAGTTGATGTAAATCAAGCTAGGAATTGTAGAAAATTGATAAGGGAGGCAAAGAGACACTAGGGGAAACCATTGGCCAACAGAGTTAAGAACAAAATGGAATTTTTAAAGTATATATTAGGAACAGAAAGAATCCTAACAATGGTATTTATCCATTTCTATATAGAAATTGTAGAATTATCAATGATAATGCAGAAAAGGTAGAAGTGTTCAGTAAATATTTCTTTCTGAATTTGGGAGAAAAAAAAAACAGATAATATAGTCATATATGACAACACTTTGTCCATTCCAATAGTATCTCAAGAGGATATTAAAGAGCAGCTACTTAAATAAGACATTTTAAAATCAGCAAGCCCAGATAACTTGCAACCAAGAATTTTAAAGGAGCTGGCTGAGGAGCTTGCTGGACTTTTAATGTTCATTTTCAAGAAGTTTTAGAACACTAGAAAAGGTCCAGAAGACCAGAAGAAAGCTAACGCTGTGCCAGTATTTAAAGAGGGTAAACAGGACCCAGGTAATTAAAGGCCTGTGAGTCTGACATTAATGCCAGGAAAAATAATGTATCAGCTGAGATGGGACTTGATTAATAAATAATTAAAGGAGGTAATATAATTAATGTCCATTAACATGAGTTTAGGGAAAATAGATCTGCCAGACTAACTTAATTTTTTATAAGATTATAAATTTGACTGATAAAGGTAATGGTGTTGATGTAATATACTTAGACTTCTGGAAGACATTTGACTTGATTCTGCATTTTGATTAAATAAATCGAATGATATTACATTAAAATGGTACACATTAAAATGATAAAAAGTTAGCTAACTGATGGTCTCAAAATGGGGAATCGTCACTGAATGCTGTGTTAATAGTGGGGTCCCCCAAGGATCAGTTCTTGGCTCTACCCTATTTAACGTTTTATCAATAATGTGAAAGGGAACATAAAATCATCACTGATAAAGTTTGCAGATGACACAAAAATTGGGGGAGTAGTAGATAATGAAGAGAACAGTCCCTGATGAAGAGCCATCTGGATTGCTTAGTAAGTTAGGTGCAAGCAAACAATGTATGTTTTAATAAGGATAAATATATACATCTAGGAACAAAGAACATAGGCCATGCATACAGGATGGTGGACTCTATCTTAGGAGGCAGTGGCTCTGAAAAAGATTTGGGGATCATGGTAGATAATCAGCTGAACATGAGCTCTCAGTGCGATGCTGTTGTAAAAGGGCTAATGAAGTCCTTGGATGTATAAACAGGGGAATCTTGCATAGGAGTATACATTTTATTTTATCTCTGTATTAGGCACTGCTGAGTCCATTGCTTGAATATTGTGTCCAGTTCTGGTGCCCATAGTTCAATAAGCATGTTGGCAAATTGGAGAAGGTACAGAAAAGAGCCATGAGAATGACTAAAGGCTTAGAAAACATGCCTTATAGACTCAAGCAGCTCGATCTGTTTGGCTTGACAAAGAGAAGGTTAAGAGAAGACTTGATTACAGTCTACAAAGATCTACATAGGGAACAAATATTTAATAACCTTAAGTAATCTACAACCTATCATAGAAAAATATAATGACAATGACTGGAAAATTGAAGCTTGACAAACTCAGACTAGAAATAAGGTGTATATATTTTTAATTACTCTGTTAACCATTGGAACAATTTACCAAAGAATCTGGTGGAGTCTACATCATTGATTTTTTTTAAAATCAAGATTGGATTTTTTTTTCCCCCTAAGAGATATACTCTAGGAATTATTTTGGGGAAGGAGGTCAGACTAGATGATCATAATGGTCCCTTCTGGCTTTGGAGTCTAGGATTGTTTTCAGATTTGTTTCCAGATGACCTAATTGGTCCTGACCTTCTCTAGCTTCTGTGAATAGCCTAGTATGTCCTGGTTTCAGCCTAGCTAGGAATATTGAGTGGAACAACATCCTTATATTATTTTTAATACTTCTACTTCTGGTCTGTACAAAGACCAGAAAATGCACAAAACACAAAAATGTCCAGAAACATATACAATTAATTTAGCTTTCATCAGCTTCTGTCCTCCCCCCTAAGATCTAGTTCACATTCTGAGCAAATGTTCCAGGTTAATACACAAACACTCCAAACTTTTTCACTAATCCCTATTTGTATTATTCCTTCTGTCTTCCTTTAGTCAGCACCAACAGCAACAGGTTGAAGAAGTGCAACCTGCCCCTTAGAATTATCTGCTCTGTTCATGTCATTTTGCACTCACATATTATCTACAGTAATCTTGCTTTTATTTTCCATGACGCCATATCCTTTTGTTATTTTTTTCTTGTCTTCCTGTATTTATCATCTGGAATTGCATACAAAAGTGGGCCCTTGTAAATGCTATGATGATTTCTACTTTTTCCACCAGTGTTCCATTTTAGTCACATCAAATCCATAGCTGCTGCTTCTGCCTACATTAGTGCAAAATCAATTATTTAATTTAGGGCCTCCTTCTGCTTTCCTGGAAGTCAATGTGAGTTTTGCTGTTAGCTTCAATGATAGCTGAAACAGGCCCTTATTAACTAAAGTTTGGTCTTTGATGGGCACATATAGTACACTCTGGTACAGATTATGGCCATTTGCAAGATGTTGGAGAGTGTAAATATCTGCTGCCTAAGAAGCCACCCCAGCATGTGCAAGGAAAAAGCTGGGCCATGACCTCTACATCCTTGAAGCACAACCCTTCCTGGAGCTCCCGGTGAGAAGATGTGACTGCACGCAACTCCCAATTCAGGTTGGTGGCTAAACACTAAAACTGAGCATTTATGAACCTGTGTAATATTATGAACAAGTCTATTCTTGCTGATAAGAATATTGTGGGAGACTGTATCAAAAGCTTTGCTAAAGTCAAGGTATATCACGTCCACCACTTTCCCCACCACCTTCTGCTGAGAACAGGGAATTGTAATTATCCTTATGCACCCGAACAACAACCAGGAAAAAGCTATTCCAAAATTAGCTAAAACACATAGGGCCTCTGCCCTGCACCACATATTCAGGTAGAAAGATTAAGAACCTTCCATCCATTCTTACAACTTTGCACAATGGCCCACCACATTTTATATTCCTCGTGCTCCCATCATAGTGAATATGCAGTTCCCAATGGGGCTAGGATCTAGGTGGGGTTGAGGGGCCTGCTTTGCACAGTAGGACAGTCAAGAAGCAAAGGGTAGTCTGAACTGCTTTAAGGGTGTGAGCAACAGATGTGTTCCCCCTTTGTCATATTCACAATACCTCCCAGAGCTCCTGTTCAGGCACATCTGTCAAACCCTGACAGACACTATCAGAGCCTTCTATTCATAACATATTTTCTGTTCTGCAACTGTGTTCGAAATAGTATGTGTCCTTTTGCATTTATCAACTTTCAGAGTATTTAGGGGTGTGTAAAAGAATGAGCTCACTGCTGGTGTGCCCTCTTATGGCAGGCATGGCATAACAGCTCTGTCCTGGCCAACACCCCTTGCCAACAGTTGCTCCAGTCCTCAGGTAGTTCGTCTCTTCTCATGACTTGGACTTCCAGACAGATCATGTTTAATCCCACCCCTTCTGGGGTAACAGAAAGGCCAACATAAACACGTCTCATCCCTTCATCCTATCTGCCACCTTCAGTTCTGGACCCAATGATCCATACACCCTTTTCTCCAAGTGTAGTCCACGTCCCTTTCTCAGGGGCTTCACACCACCATACCAGTCCTTCTTGCACTTATTCCTACCAAGATTTTCCCTGGTCTTTGTCTTCACCCTGCAAAAGCCTTTCTGTTCCCTTCAGGTCTCTTCATTCCCTACTACCAGAAATGTGACTTCAGAGTTTCTCCCTGCAGCCCCTTCTTTGTCTTTGTTTGTTTTTGGTGGAGCAACCATAGGTGCTGGAACTAGCAGTGCTGACGCACACCCTGGCTTGAAGTAGTAATAACAACCCAAATACAGCACCCCCACCGTAAAACTTGTTCCAGCACCACTGGGAGGAGCCTCATCATATGAGGCTATGACCACCACTTCTTTCCTTCATTTCTGGCCAAGTGTTTTGTTTTGTTTGTTTTAATATCCTTTCACTCAGTCTAGTATCATTAAGAAAACACAGCAAGGCTTCTTTTCTTTTTTAAATTGCACTATTCCATTTTCCCGATATTCTCACTAGTCCCTTCAGGGAAAAAATCTTTGATTTGAAGCTGACTCAATTTTGCCGGCAAAATCAACATGAATACACTGCCAAGGGTTTTCAGGCCAGTCCCATCGGAGTGCTAACTGAGATGTGTTCCTCACACTCTGACATGAAGTACAAGCTCTTGCCTTCTCTTCAATGGCACTGTCCAGGCCAGGCCACCAAAAGTAGCTTTGTGCAATTTCTTTCATGTGCACTATTCCACAGTGACCTGAATGTTGCTGTTCTAACACCTGCGATCTCAGTAGTGGTGGAATAATGACGCGCATTCCCCACAACAAGCAACCAGAATGGATTGATAACTCAATCCTCCTGGACAGGTAGGGAAAAAGATTGTGTGAGATTTGACAGTCCCGAAGAGACATTCCAGGCATCACTAGGTCCATATCTTGGGACACTACTGGGTCAACACGAGTTGCCCTCCTTACTTGAGTAGCAGTGATGGGTGTGTTCTCTACCTGTTCAAAGTAGAAGATTTCTTTCTAGCGAATATCTTGATGATTAACTGGTAAAGGCAATCTTGTGAGACCATCTCTGTTGCAGTGCAGAGTGAATCTCCGATATTTAATCTCATATGTTTATGTGGAAAGCAACAATGCCCATTGTTGCATACAACTATCAGCCAATGGTGGAATGCCTGTCCGTGGTCCAAAAATTGTTGTTAGAGATTGATGGTCAGTGAGAAGTGTGAAATTCCATCCAAATAGGTACTGGTAAAATTTCCGGATTCCGAAAACGATTCCCAGTGTTTCACGTTCAATTTGGGCTTAGTTAGTTTCTGCCTTGCTTAAGGTGAATGATGCAAAAGCAATGGGTCTCTCCTCTCCAGAAGGCATAATGTGTGACATGACTACTCCCACACCATAAGGGGAGGCATCACAGGCCAACTGTAGAGGTAAGGGCAGATCAAAATGAGTCAAAACCTCTGAATTTAGCAATGTGCATTTAGCCTTGTTAAATGCAACATCACAGACTTCAGTCCACTTCCAGTCACTTGTTCTGGCAAAGGAGTTCATGCAGTGATTTTAGTAGAGCTGCTAACTATGGAATAAACTTTCCATCATAGTTCAATAGCCCTAAAAAAGAGTGAAGTTGGCTTACGTTTTGAGGAGGAGAGCTTCCACAATAGCCTTGACTTTTGCAGGAGCCTTACAAAGGCCAGTAGCATCTATGATATGTCCCAAATATTCAACAGAGGGCTGGAAGAATTCACCTTTGTCTTTTTGGACTCGTAGACCAGTCTTTGCAGGGCAGCATCCAATGTTCTTAAAGTGATCCTTCTCATTCTTCCAGCGACCAGGATGTCGTCAAGATAGCACCGTACTCCTGGCTAGCTCACTATGACTATTAAAGTCTCTGCAAATTATGAATGGGTTTTTGATATTATTAACTTATTTTTCCAATTAAAAATACTATTTTACATGGATTATAAACATTATCAATGAATCTATGAGTGGGTTGTTTCTTGGAGGGAGGGATTTGCCTAGGAATCTCAATAGTATTACATTCAAAACTTATTTTCTGTGCATCCATTATGACATAACTGAGTCCCTCTTATTTATAAATATATAGAGCCCTTCCTCTAATAACGTCTTGATTCCTTTGAGTATATCATGTCCTGGTAGACTGAACACAAGTTTGCTTATTAGCCATGTTTCTTCTACATATATTACATCAGTCTTTTTTCCCATTTCAAAGATGGCTTTCTTAAATTCCTGTCCATGCATTATTAAACTATGTATATTCCAGCTAAGGATCATTAAGAGCATGTTATTTAAGATGTATTATTACCTTCATTTAAAATCACGTGGAAGCAGTCTATCAATAGATTATCTAACTTTAGATATTTTTCTGCTGCTTTTGCTATAATTTTAATCCTTTCTGTGTTTTCTCCATCTGCAAGGTGCAGCTAATAACCTCTGTAATGAACACTATAAACTCCGCTATACCTACAAGCAATCCATCATTCTCCTCTCTCACCAGAGATGTGTTTTGTTGTTTGTGTACATATTTTTCTTTTTTCTCTTTTCTGCAGAGGGTACCTTTTGGTAGCCTCCACATATGATACCATATGAATTACTTTAATTTTTTGTAGCTTGTTTTGCTACTGCTCATCGTTTATATTCTGCACTGTGCTTTCCCCTGCAATTGCTGCATTTAGATTCTGTTCCTTCTACACAGTTCTGATCTGAGTGATTTCCACCATATTTACCACACCCTGGCAAATGGCTGGTGCATGTCCAAATTTTTTATAATTATAGTACCTTATCGGGGAGGTGGGTGTTAGAGGGGGGGGGATATATGGTGTAACCCAGAAAGATTGATACCTCATTTGGATCTTATCCAGAAGTGTCCCACCTGTACGTGTTATGCAAGCAACCACGATGGCTATTTTTCTTCTTCGCTCCTTCTAAATAGCCATTTAACAAACACCTATTTTCACCTATACTCTTTTTAATATCATCCTCAGGCAGTCCTAGCAGCACTCCATACATAACCCCTCTTTCTTTCTCCAGGTATTTAGGCAGTTGACACACAACTTTTATTTTCTTAAGGTTACAATTTTGAGAAGTTTTTCAGCTTGCTCCTTATGTGTACATTCTATCAATATATCTTCACCCTGTGTTCTTTTAGCTCATTGTGTGTCAACAATGCTTCACTTCAGGGGGTTAATATCTCCTATTTTCACATCATCTGTCACTGATTTCACAATTATGAAATGCTGACTTTTATCCTATTCTTGTTTTTTCATGTCCATGCATTCCTCCTTCTTCAAATCCTGTTATATTTAGGGATTTTTTTCTATTCTATGAGTTCAAATTCCAAGTTGCGGAGGGGAATGTTCTTTAGTGGTTACAGACCCTTCTGCCTCCTTTCCCCCTGAGTCTATCATCTTCTAGTTTTATCCCGACTGCCCCCGTACCTGCCTCTGTCCCATTCCATGCTGCGCTCCCTCTAGCTCCTTCCATGTCCCACACCCTCCTCTTACCCTTGCCCATACACACAGACTCTGTGGAAGCTAGCAACCTGACTGCTACTGGTCAGTTGGGAATCAATTCGGAGTCGGTAAATCAACTATGGGAGGAGCTGTGAAGCAAGTGTGCAGGGCTATCAGCAGACTTCTGCTAAGAAGGGTAATGACTTTGGGAAACGTACAGGACATAGGCGATGGGTTTGCCGCAATGGGGTTGCCAGACAGTGGTAGGGCGATTGATAGGATGCATATCCCTATCTTAGCACCGGACCACCTTGCCAGAGAGTACATAAACCGAAAGGGATACGTCTCAATGGTGTTGCAGGACCTTGTGGATCACAGGGAATGTTTCACCGATATCGATGTGGGGTGGTCTGGAAAGGTGCATGATGCATGCCTCTTTAGGAACTCAGGTCTATTAAAAAGGATGCAGGTGGGCATGTTCTTCCCTGATCAAAAAATAAATATTGGTGATGTTGAAATGCCAATAGTGATCCTGGGGGATCCTGCCTACCCCTTGCTCCCCTGGCTAATGAAGTCCTACACCGGATACCTGGACAGCAAGAAGGAGCGTTTCAATAATAGGCTCAGCAAGTGCAGAATGCTGGTGGTGTCACACTGGTTGGTGTGTGGGGGGGCATTTGGTATATTGTTTAACATCAATATGTCAAAATCATAATAATTCATGTGAGATATGCCATGTCAGGTACTGTTAGAAAGGCAATAATGTGCTAAGTAAGATGATGATGTTTATGTTCATGTGTTATATGTGAGATGGAAATTATGGATATGTTTGACATATCAGCATTTCAAATTGTGCTGTCTGGGTAATGACTCAGACAGGATGGCTGCAGAGCAATAGCTTGCTTAATGGCCCATTAAGACATTCCCAGGTGCAATGGGTCCAGGGGGAGAAGCCAGGGATATACCTGAGGAGTCACCGGGACTTGCCCATGTGACTCTGGACTCCATTTTGGTTCCTGTGAAATTCCACAGGCAGCATACCTGATGAAGCACCAGTACTGGCTCATGTGACTCTGGACTCCATCTTAATTCCTGTAAAACTCCACAAACAGCATGGCAATGGCCAGAAGGTTTATAAAGCAGAGGCTGGGGAATCCATTTTGTCTTTCAGTTGGGATTCAGCTTCAGCTACCAATCTACCTCTGGATCAATTCATCTGCAACTGAACTGAAGCTGTGAAACAAAGGACTGAGACCCATCCAAATACTGGATGTATACCAGAGAACTATACAAGCCTGCAAACTCCACAATTCTTCTAGAAACCTGATGTATATGGACTTTTAATCATTTGTATGTATCTGATTACTTTAAGCCTTTAACATTTTTCTTATGGTTTGTTTCTTTCTTTCTTTTTTATAATAAACCTTTAGTTTTAGTTACCAAAGGATTGGCTGGCAGCATGGTATTTTGGGTAAGATCCAAACTTATACTGAATTGGTACTGTGGCTGACCCTTTGGGGTCAGAGGGAACCTTTTTAGTAAAGAGCATAGAGTTTAAATAACTGGTCTCTTTACTGGACCTAGTGGCTGATTGACAGCCGGAGTAAAGGGGGCTGTGTGTATTAGAGTACTGGCTTCTTGATAACCGGTTTGGGGGAATCAGAAGCACAGTTTGTGGCTAGTTGGGAAATCTGGCTTCAGTGCCACCCACCAGTGCTGGGAGAATCTGCTCCCTTTTTACAGCCTGTCCTGATCTTGGTATTCTCAAGTGGCTGCCCTAAGCACGAAAGGGTCACAGGTGGAATGTGCATTTGGCCACTTAAAGGCAAGATGGCGCAGTTTGCTCACTAGGTTAGACCTTAGTGAACACAACATCCCAACTGTTCTCTCTGCCAGCTGTGTGCTCCATAATATGTGTGAAACACAGGAGGAAAAGTTCCCACACGGTTGGGCCATGGAGGCTGATAGATTGGTGGCAAATTTTGAGCAGGCAGATACCAGTGCTACGCTGAGACCAAACCGTGGAGCGCTATGCCTCAGGGAAGCATTGAAAACCCATTTTTGCAATGAACCGCAGTAATGTACGTCAGTCAGTGCTGTGCCTTTCCTTTTCATCCCTCACACTCGCACAATCGTTCCCCTCCCCTTCTTTCCCTGCCGACAATGCCCAAGCCCTCAATGAATAAAGAGTAATGTTTTTTAAAGCAGAAAAGTTTTATTGGTGATCCATTACAGTGGGAGGCAAGAATGATAATTTAACACTCTCATAAAGCTGCTTGGGCATCCAGAGCAAAGTATGACTGTAGGAACAGCAAAGCACACACATTCCCAGTTCTTAAAGGGGCCATCACCTCTTTCTGCTTCCCTCCACCAGTGTGGAGTGGAGCACATACTGCATCCTGTTCAGCTTCCTCCTAGAGTGCTTGTGGGGGTGGAGGCTGGGAAACAGCTTGTTGGTTGAGCGTTTTGCAGGGGCTGCACAGGGAGTCTGTCCTGCCACTGTTCTTCCTGGAGCTCTACCAGAACCTCAGCATGTTTGACTGATCCCTCATAATACGCAACATCTCCTGTTGCATTGCATGCTCCTGCTTCTGGGCTGATTTTCTGTTTGCCATGTCCACGTTCAGTTTTTCTGACAATGACATCATCCAGGCCCTGAGCTCTGTGTCAGCAGCCACAGAGGCATTCATTAGTTCATTGAACTTGTCATCCTGAGGTTTTTTTTCCGCCTTCTAATCTGGGAAAGGTGCTCTTCAGAAGTAGAAGCAGGGGTGAAAGCCCAGGTATCCACTGTAAGGAAAGCAAAGTACAGTTCCATTGTGATCTGGGCCCATGGACGAAAAGAAATGTTACAATGTAAAAAGAACTCCCCTTTATATTCATATGGCAAAGTCACACCTGCATAACAATCTGTATCTATTGCATGGGTCAGAGTGGCGTTCCAGCCATGGTAAGTAAGGGGCCTTTGCATCCATTATAGGGAAGTTTCCATAGCACTAAACTCCCCAATCCACACTTAATCAAGGAGCAGGATCGTTGGGCTCCCCTTTACCATCCCAAATACAAGTTTGGGAGGAGGTGGTCCCAAGGGATTGGAGAAGGGTATGGGTGAAGAACCACTGGAGAAAAAATAGGGAGCACCCGTTCCCAGTTGCCTAACATCCGTGCCAACAACGTCATGACTAGGAATTATCTGTGTTGGGGCCCTGGACACCGTTCATGGCAGGGGAACAACACGCAGTGACTATACTGTTCGGGTACTGTAAACTTGAGCCATCTTTCCTAGGTGACGATATGTGATATCAGTCTCCTGAGGGTAACACAGACGGAAAGGAAAGATTTGCTGCAAGCATCTGGATACAGGCCTGGCCCTTACGCTGCTATACTATGTTCCAAAATGATGCCTGCTCATTTAATAACAGAGTGATGGGAAAAAGTGTCCCACCATGGCAGAAGAAATAAGGCTGTCCTCCCCAGAAACCTTCTACAAAGGACTGCAGTGTGCCTACATGTACGTTTCCTGGAGATATCCACGGAGGATTCTTGAAGCATCCCTGTGCACATAAATAATCTGTTTTGGGGGTAATCCCCTCTTAAGTGGACCAACATCCAGGAACCCCATCCCCACAAAAACACAAACTCCTTTATTTCAAGAAATAAGAAGGTGGACTGGGGTTATAATCACAGAAATGCAATTTGCTATACACACTCACGAGATGTGCCTTCCCCAGCATCAGTCACTCTGTCCTGTGTCCAGCTGGGCTGCTCTGCTCATTTATCCTGGACTAGGATTCTGTGGAGGTATCTATGCTGTATGGTGATACAGTAGTGGGGTCACCATCAAGACTCGCATGCAGCTCCTCATAAAAGCGGCATGTCTTTGGTGGTAATAAGCCAGAATCACTGTTCTCTGACTAGTTTTCTGATATACCTGCCTCAGCTCTTTGATTTTAACACAGCATTGCTGTACGTCCTTGTTGTGGCCCTTCTTCATCATACCACGCAATATCTTCTTGTAGATATCCAAATTTCTTTTGCTGGCTTGGAGCTGAACCAGAAGAGACTCTTCTCCACACAGGCTGATGAGATCCAAGACCTCATGTCGACTCCATGCTTGAGTGTGTTTGGAGCATGCAGTCGCCATGAACAGTTCAGCTACAAAGCTCTCTCCACGCTGACCAAATAGCAAATGTGAATTCAAACTTTCCCGGGGCTCCAGGGGAGGGTCTGTTTCCTGTTTATATGGCCACAGTGAAGCAGCGTGCAAATGTCCAGAGTGGTCACAAAGGAGCATTATGGGATACCTCCCGGAGGCCAATGATGTTGATTTACATTGCGCTCTGCCTACACTGAGGCTCATTCGATCCATACAATTCAACTTCAGCGCTAAGCCACTTGCGGAGGTTGTTTTATTAAGTCGAATTTTACCGCTATTTAGGTCTGTGGAACTGACATGCCAGTGGAGATGCATACTTTATGTGGTGACGAAAGTCACATTCCATTGACCTACACTGTCAGTGTAGACCAGGACATAGAAATTATTTGATTTGCTGTCTCCAAAGAGACAAAGCACACACCAGCCTTTTTATGTTAGCTGAAGAAGCACTTTAATACACAACTGAGATTATTTTCTAATAAAACAAAATAGAAGTTTATTAACAAAGAACAAAGATTTAAGTGACATTAAGCAAGAGAAAAAAGAGAAATGTATTGTTACGAATAAAACAAAATACACATGCCAAATCACTAAAATGTAATCTTAGCAAATTACAGTCTTTGCCTAAATAGTTTTCTTACAAGTTACCAGCATCTCCAGGCCAGCGGACCCAATAATCACAGAATCAAAGGGTTTTGTTCCCTTTGTGCACTAAGTGATGGATAACTAAAATGTCCTTTGCTCCCCTTTATTATCCTGAGTTCATTGTCTCTGCCTCAAGAGCCAGGAAGGATTCTTGGGATGCAGACTCTGTCCCCCAGTATGCTCAGTAAGATGTTGCTTGTTAGCTTGATGGCTTTGGTTATTGTGTATGGAAATGTACTTCCATTGTCCTCTGCCATCAATCAAACCAGTTCACCAAACAGGTGAACACTCATTCCACTGTCTAGGGCATGCTGGGTTTATGTACAGCCTCCCAAACACATTTTGAGAACGTATTTCCAGCACACATATATGTCTTTGTACACAATCTGTACAAACAGCACACAGTGATTTTGGGGATTAATGTGTCACCAGTTTACATATGATACTTTACATGTCACTTTTTAGATCCATATGACAACAGTGTCTTGGGGTGTGTGTGTAATAAATGTGTCAGGCCTAATACAAGTTACAGTATTTTCGGCCCTCTGCCAGATGACAATGAGGAACTCCCACTTATGTGATATCTCTTGATATTCTTCTCATTATGAACTCAGTTTGGTCTGCAACTGTAAACTGTGGGATAATGTCTGAAATTCACATCTAGAGAATGTCAGTCAATACCAAGGCAACATAATTGATAAAGGAAATCAAGCAGTAGTATCCAATATTCCAATTTTATATTTTTAAAAGGTAATACCTCAGACAGTGCAAGTGCAGGGATTCAGCTGACCAGCTTTAGTCTCTGTTGGTTATAGATGTATATTAGACTTCCTGAAAAAGTTTGTGGTGAATCCATCATGCCCAGGTTCTTTGCCTGACAGAATGTGCCTAATAGCCCTTGCTGACTTTCTCTAGAGTAATGGAGCTTTCTTCTGCTTGACATATTGATGCCATCACCCAGTCAGGTTTTAATCATGCTAAAAATATTTTCCAGATACTGCACTGCATTCAGTTAAGCCAATGCACAACCCATATACATGCATTCATCACAAGCAGGTTTGATTTCTCTTTATGCAGCCTTCCTGTAAATACCCTACATTCTCTCCAGTGGAACTAAGATGTATTCAACAGACTCTTTACTGGGACTAAATTTTTTTATCATGTCTTTCTTCTTTGGTGCTCTGTTACTACCAAATTTTCAATGTAACAGTTTTTGTATTTGGACTTTTAGTTATTAAAGCTCCTTTTTCCTTGCCCTAACTTATCTGCTTCTCCTTACACACCTGCCAGATCTCTTACACCTTACAGTTATAAGATACTTTACATTCATCCAAGTCTTTTTGCCCGCTGCTGACTGAGAACTTCACACTGTGCCTGTTCTGTTCGAAGTGTTCTACACTTGCTTACAGCAAAATGTGACCTCAGATGCTCCCATGTGGCCCCAATGACTGCAGTGAAATCAATGCATTCAACAGTAGAATTTGGCCCTTAAGTTATTCAAATTTATTTTAGTATTGCCTTTAGGTGATCCTATTGTGACTGTTGTACCTCAAAATAGCACCCCATATTCATCATTTGTGTATGGTTGTGATGTTTAATACAAAGCATGCCTTGTAAGGTATGATGTGAAAGGTCATGATCTGCTGAAACTCATTGTTATATCAAAATATGTATATCATTACTGTGTATGAAGTTATGAGATTTTGCCATATGGTTGCTGTTGAAATATGTTGTGAGTTTGGGAGATGCCCACTGCTAGCTCTCCAGTGACCATAACAATGGTGACCCACACTCAAATGGGCTTTAAGCAACCATCACAAGCCATTGACCATCAGGGGAATTCTAAACAAGAGACTGACAATTCTGTAAATACAGTTGTGCAAGCACCACGTAATGAGAATTGCTCAACTCTGTGACTCAGCAACAGCCAGCAGGACATGGCCTGGCCAGTATCCTTCCTGGGATGTGATTTGAGAGTATAAAGTAAAGGACAGTGGCATCCTAACTTCATCTCTCTCCTCTTCCACCTACTCTAAAGGCAACAAGGAAAAGATTGGGAAGACAAAGACTTCAAACTGAGGAGACTGCTCCCAGGCTGAGAAGGAAATTCAGCCTATGCATTAAGAACAGTAACCTGCTTGCAACATCCAATGGGGTGAGACAAGCCATTTGATTCAACTCTTGCTTGAAAAGTTTAGGATTTAGAATGTGTGTTTACTTTTTATTTTCTTAGGTAACTATCTCTAACAATTATGCCTACCATTTATAATTAAAATCTATCTTTCTGTAGTTAATAAAGTTATTTTGATATTTTATCCTTACCAGTGAGTTTGTCTAAAGTGCTTGGGGAATCTGCTCAGATTACAAAGGCTGGTACATTTCCACTATCCTTTGACAAAGTGACAAATTAATTTATGAGCTTGCATAGTTCAAGAGAAGGTCTTGAGCAGTGTAAGATTGTACATTTCTGGGGTGCCAGGCTGGGTGGATTTGCTGATGTTTCCTTATGTATGGTTCATGAGTGGCTGAGAGAGCATTCATATAACTTAGCTGGGTGTCTCTCTGTATGTTGGTGGCTGAGTGATAACAGCACCTGCAGGGGTTGGCAGCTTTTTACTTCCAAAGCACTGTGAGAGACAGTTCAGGCTGCAGAGTTAAGGCGGCACAGTCCCAGGTTGTATCCCAGGGATCCCGTCACACTTATGTACTACATAATTTCTCAGGAGGCTTTTAGTGAGAAGGTACTCAATCCTGAAATCTCCTTGCATAGTTTGTGTTGGGTGAACTTGTAGAACTGGTCTCTTACATTAAAAGTTCAATAAATTTTCAAAGGCTATTCAATGCACTGCTAAAATCTCACTTTGAAATTTTTAATCCTAAATTGCCATGCCAGGTTGTTTTCTCTGGCAAAGACAAACACAGTATTTGCTTGTGCAAACTACATTTACACATGAAAATCACTTATTTTATGCCTACCTACCTGATTTGCATGAGTAAGTATGCAGCTTGCACTCATAAGTCAAAATATTTGGTTACACAAAAGTATGAGAACAGAGAAAACAGGTGAAATTTTAGAGTCCATTTTTAACATTTGGCACTATAAAGGAGATTATATTATTGCTTTATGCACATATTTTAATATCTAGCAAACTGCTACATCTCTACAATTACATTCTTTCTGTATTCTCTATAAAAATAAAGTGACCATGGGGGACAAATTTTTAAAAAAATTATAGAAATATGCTTTATAAAGTAATATTTATGGGGTGAGGATCAAAGCATAGAACAGGGAAAATCATGGTGTGACTAAGATATCATATTAATTTTTCTAGAGAAATGAAATATGCGTTTATGGACAATATATTATTTAGACTCATAGACTTTAAAGCCAAGAGGGACCATCATGACCATCTTGTCTGATCTTCTGCACATTGCAGGCTACAGAACCTCACACAACCATTGTTGTTAATCCAGAACCTCTAGCTGTGTTAATGAAGTTCTCAAATAATGATTTAAAGATTTCAAGTTACAGAGCATCCACCATTTGCTCTAGTTTAAACCTGTAAGTGATGTGTGCCCCATGTTGCAGAGGAAGGCAAAACCCACCAATCTGGCCAAGGGGAAAATTCCTTCTTGATCCCAAACATGGTGATCAGTTGGACACTGAGCATTTTGGCAAGACCCACTGGCGAGACACATGGGAAAGAATTCTCTGTAGTAACTCAGAGGCCTTCCCATCTAGTGTCCCATCACCAGCCATCGGGGATATTTCCTACTAGCAGTAGCAGATTGGCTATATGCCATTTTAGGCAGTATCATCCTACTACCCCTCAATAAACTTATCAAGCTCAGTCTTGAAACCAGTTAGGTCTTTTGCCCCATTGCTCCTCTTGAAAGGCTGTTCCAGAACCTCACTCCTTTGATGGCTAGAAACTTTCACCTAATTTCAAGCCTAAACTTGTTGATGACCAGTTTATATCCATTTGTTTTTATGTCAACACTGGTGCTTAACTTAAATAACTCCTCTCTTCCCTGGAATTTATCCCTCTGATGTATTTATAAAGAGCATTCCTATCTCACCCCAGCTTCCTTTTGACTGAAACAAGCCAAGCTCCTTGAGTCTCCTCTCCTAAGGTAGGTTTTCCATTCTCTAATCATCTTAGTAGCCCTTCTCTGTACATGTTCCAGTTTGAATGAATCTTTTTTAAATATGGGAGACCAGAATTGCACACAGTATTCCGGATGAGGTCTCATCTGTGCCTTCTATAATGGTACTAACACTTCCCTATCTCTACTGGAAATACCTTGCCTGATGCATCCTAAGATTTCATTACCCTTTTTTCACGGCCGTATCCCATTGGTGGCCCATAGTCATATTGTGATCAACAAATACACCCAGGTCTTTATCCTCCTCTGTCACGTCTAACCATTAAGTCCCCAGTTTACAGAAAAAACTTCTTGTTGTTAGTCCCTAAGTGCATGACCTTTCACTTTGCACTATTAAATTGCATCCCATTTCTATTACTCCAGTTTTCAAGGTCATCCAGATCTTCTTGAATGATAATTCAGTCCTTCTCTGTGTTGCCAATACCTCACAACTTTGTGTCATCTGCAAATTTTATTAACACACTCCCACTTTTTGTTCCAAGGTGATTAATAAAAATGTTAAACAAGATTGGTCCCAAGACCGATCCCTGAGGAACTCCACTAGTAACCTCCCTCCAGCCTGACAATTCAGCTTTCAGTATGATCCATTTAACACATTGTAAGGTAGAGGCTGGCCTCAAGCAATTACTTGTCATTTTGCCTTTAAGCTCTTGATTTATTTTGGTCTTTGGACTATGTTTGGAGCCTTGAAAATACTATCTCTGCATTTTAGGGTCAATTTGTGCCCTCAGATCCCTACTATACACCTTTCCAAAAGCAGAATCTATTCCCTTAACTTAGGGTTGGTCTACACTGCAGCCGGCTGTGGATGGAAGATATGTAAGCTACATATGTTGCTTGAGCATCTCCAATTGACATATTTATGTTGATGTACCGTGATGTCTACATGGCACTGTGCCAATAGGAGATAGGCTGCATCAATGCAGCCTTACTCCTTTTAGGGAGGTAGTCTAATGGTGTCAACTGGAGAGCCCATCTCCCATCAATTGTGCGGATCTACATGACCTGCTCAGTCGATCCCGCTGCATCATTCGCTGAGGAACCTGCATTGTTGACAAACCCTTAGTGTTGAACCCTTTTATAACAGAGTTGACATTTTAAAGACCTTCCTTCTCTAGATTGGAAGAAGTTTAAAATCTATCAAAACCATCATTTTTTCAAAAAGAAAGCCTGAGAAGTCTGATTGTACAGTGCTGATACATACAAGTAAAAGTGAGTTCAATCATAATTTGCTGCAATAATGATCTCAAATTGTTTTAAAGGGGATCATTATTCTTCTACCTTTGCTGTCTATTGTAGTCAGACTGTCTATTTTTCTGCTGCTCAGTAACTTGGTTAACTTCTTCAATGATTATTAGAATAGAAGATGTAATAAAGTATTAATTTTGATCTGCTGAAGCAGAGTCTCTTTTTACCTAACTCTCAATTACTCTTTATTCATAACTAGCAGTAGGAGGTAAAATATTAATTTCCTTTTGTTTAAGAGGATACATAGGTTTCTGTTCTACTTTGCTTCATAATTATCATTGAATCAGGGAGTGAAAGATGGAATAGACCTATACAATCACTCAGTCTATCCCCTTGCAAATACAGATTGAAAGTTGCCTTAGTAAAGGACTGAGAAATGTTGAGTAACGACATCATGATTTGGCTCAGTATTAATAAAATGTTGATATAAAATGTAACACCCAGTAATATTTCTATAACCTCTCCCACTAGAGATACCTTTGAAAGCACATATGATAACATCTAGGTTTGCAGATTCCACTGGCTAGTTACTCAGGTACAGCAATAGATATTTGAAATGGCAACAGGTTAGCATGCAAAGGGGTAAAAAAAGAAGAGCTGGTTACATGTGTGAAGGATTGATAATAATAAGAGAACAGATATCTGGTTTTGAAAATATCGCATACATACAGCATGTCGTCTCCCACTGTCCTGAACAGCCTCCATCTGGCAACCTGAAATTTTTCAGAGGTGAAGATCTTTGCCTGCCAAGTGCTTGCACTCTCCCAGTAATCATTAGGTCTCTTACATATTGATCAACATTCTATCCTGATCACAATTCTGCTTTGGAATATGAAAAGGCTTGTTTTTTTCAAGTGACTAAAGGTGTGAAGTTATATGAGATATGTCCCAAACAAAGATATTAACACTTAAGGGATCTTTAAACATGATTAACTCTATTTATGTATGTATGTATGTATGTAAGATTAATCAGTGAGAAACTGTGAAAATTGGTAAACAGTCCTACACAAAAATACATTATGGGCTTGATCCAAAACTCACTGAAGTCAATGGGAATCTTTCCATTGAGTTCATTGGGCTCTGGATCAGGCCCTCGAGGACATGCAACCAGTGTCTAGAATTAAGATTGTACCTTACCTTTTTATCTCTATTTACTTCGTTTCAACTTATGTGAATGATGAAGTCCTCTGGAACCCTTTGAAATCGTGTGACTGTCCTGAAAAATCTGTCTCCATCTACTACTGCCATCAAGAAAAACACACAATTACATTTTAAAATGCAATGCATGTCAACTTACCCATATTTCTTCACTATAAAAATAAGATTTCGATAAATACATTAATGTGTGGTTTCACTGTAGATAATTTATGTGGATCTCCTGCCATCACATGCCAAATGCTATTAACAAATGAGAGTCAGAAGTATAAATCTTAAATATTTTGTGTTTAAATCATCAGAACTTAGTGCTTATGAAAAGGAGAGACTAATGGTACTGCTTTGAGCAACAAGAATAGAATGGGCAGGTGGTCACACAACTCTCCCCGTGTACAGCAGTGCTATTGAATCTTAATCTTGGCACTGCTTCCATTCCATTTAATCCTGCCATTTCATAAAGTAGAGACTCCAAACCATATTGGGTTGTGCCAAACTGTACAATGGTTCTGAAAGGTGCACAAGTGGGATCACACCATATTCAATTTCATTTGAGACCTCAAGTGAGGATTTGTTTCTAAGTTTGCACAAATGAAAAGCAACACCTGCCCCATTCTCCAACATTGCATCATTTTAATAAGAATTTGAGGATAATTTAAAACAAGAAAATAGTACTGCCTAATGAACATAACCATATGCTTAACAGATGGAGCAGAGTTATAATACATGGACACTGAGCAATCTAACTAGCTGGTGGTATCTCACAAATCAACCTAACAAACAAACTTCTGACCCTCAGGAAAGTTAAAATTGAAGATGGGCCCAAAATAAAACTCCATATCTAAACACTCACAAATTTTGGAAGAGCTAAGATCTAAATCTGACACTCAGTCCCACTCTAGCTTTAATTTTGTCTGCTCCTGTTTAGATATATGCTGAGGACATCAGGAATGAGAAAATTTATAAGACATGGAGTCTCCCCTATAGGCATCAGACAGACCCAGCTACACAAACCCCAGAAAACATGAATAATTCTGGGAGGTAAATGTATCTGCTCATAAAGGACTGTATATGCTAAAGAGCATAATTAGAGATAAACAGTATGTATTCTACTATGTGTTCTTGTTATACATCACCTATGTGTAAAAGACAAAGTTACATAAGTAAAACTCATCTAGTACTTAATAAACATTCAACTAAAATGCATCAATAGTTAATCACTCCTAGCTGAGGTCTTTCAGCTAAGGTAAATATGCTGAAAGTTGAATAGTAGTTGAGCATCTTCAAAGGGGGATGAATGCTTGCAGTGTACCATCACAAGCAGATGAGTGTAGGTTGAGCAGTTAAGTGTTTTCACTCTTTGATTCCTAGATAATTAGAGAGTGAGCTGCTCTTTGCACTTGCACTTCCTATCAGGCTACGCCCTGCCTATCTGGCCACCTGGTAAAGCCTTTTTCCTCTCTGAATCCCTTAGAAAACAGTGGGTTCAGTTTTAGCTTTCTACATGTGTTACTGGATAGACTAGATTGGTTAAAAGCAGCTGTAAGTGTGCATGTGAGTTGTATTTTGATAGAAATATAAAGCATGGAGATCCAACCTTTCCACCAAATTTGTTTTGTATAGATACAAGTTTGTTTTGTGTAGACAGAAGTTTGTAAGAGTGTGCCTGTTCAGAAATGTGCAAACTGAGTGTTAGACAAGGACTCCAGTTCAGTACTAGCAATCGCCCGTTACAAATCAGTGCTGCATTCTGTTGTACGTTCGCTAATTAAAGTCTTAAAGTTTCAACTCACTTTCAAGTAATGATCAGCATGTAGCTCTAGTAGCGACATGCTATTTACAAACAGCGGTGCACTCTATTCACGTTTACTATATGGACAGTCATTCACGCATTACAACGGTGACGTACAGGTAAAGGAAAAGATGATTGTGCATCATATATTGCAGTCTCATGACACTAGATATATTACCCAGAATAACAAGATAATGAATTATAGAACTAAGGGTCTTCAAGAAAGTTACCCTGGAATAAGTCCACGTTCAGGCAGGGTACTGTGGGCATAAGTCTCTACTGCATTGGCTCTTGTGTAGTCATTTATTTGTGCGAAATGAATGTAAAACACAATGCATTATTTTACACCTCAGATGCAAGGGACTGCACAAAAACCAGGCCTAATATCTAAAGAAAACCAATACTGCCCTACATTTGTTTAGCAGACTTGGTATACACTACTGAAAGTTTCAGAATTTAATATATTGTGTTAATGTTCCAAAACTAACCACCTAACCATATGCAGAATCTTATATTTGTCCATGCCATTGGTCACTTGTGTGTGCACCTACCCATTTTATTTTCACAAGTGTGCAATATGCACCAATGCATTCAGCCCATTTGGAAGATTTGGCCCATATATGTTCTCACTTTTAAAGAAAGAGCATTAGACTAACAGCACCAGAAACTGGAACCTTCCCTAGGCAATGGCAATGGAAATATTCCCCAAACAGACCTACAGATGTCTCCACCTTGTTCCTGAGGGACCAGCTTTAGATTCATGCTGACCTATTCAGTTCTTGCCTTCTGTGTAGAGACTATGAAAAATGCCATTAGGTCCTTATTATTGTAATCAGAACCGTACTGGATCACTGGCTTTGGGCCACCAAATTATTTCACAGAGTTAATCAGAGATTAATAACTTTCAGCTTTTGGCCAGACTTGTACTAGTGACCTACTGCTAAATACTCCATACCCATTACCAATTTCCTGAACCATCCAGTCCCACTGTTTCACTAATAGTCACCGTATAAATGAGAAATGGAGAGTTATTCTGAAATTCTGACTCTGCATATTTTCCTACAGGGGAGATAGTGTGAAGGGGGTTGGTAAGGATCATTTTAGATCCGATGAATCTTTTGACATACTGCCAATATGGGGAGTAATGGAATCAATTCATGACCTGAAGTCAGTCCCTGTATGGCACAAATTGCTGACTCAACCTAGTTAAACATTATTTTTCAAGTGAATTTATACCATTTGCCATTCTACTAGCTATTTCCTTGTCATACTACTGAATTCTTAATGAAATAGGAAAGAGGCTATGAATCTCGGTAATAAAATATTTGAATACAGAATGCACAACTTTATTTCTACTAAAAGTTAATGGACCAAATTTAATACTGACCTAACTCCACTTAAGTTGAAGACATGCCAGGTCTTAATTTGTGTTAATGGCTTTTTCTCATGCCAATGAATTTATTTAATGTATTTAAGCAGCAAATATCTGCCCATGCTGTCACTATTGTCACTTATTCTCCCTGTTATTCATGTTAAAGCCATTCACAACACATTGTTTTTTAAACTAGTTTTCATGTATGCATCTAGCACAGGTACAGTGAGTGCCTGGTGATTTAGAAAAGTGCCCTTGTTTATTGAACTATGATTTTGTGATAGACAGTCACCTCTGGTCAGAGTACATCTTGGAAAAAGAATGTTCAAGGATCACACATTTTTTTGTTAATGAAGTCTGAAAAATCCAGAGAAATGGCCCATAACTTTATAATGACCAGGGATAGTTTATAAAGAATTAATGATCACATGCTCAACTTGTTCCATTTCAAACAGTGATGCATCGTGGAAGCAATTTGCATTCAATTAATTTGCTAATTAAGAAATGGCAGTTGCTAAGGAGTAAAACTCCTGCTTAATTATCTAATAAACAAGCACAAAAACATTTCAAGTGAACTAAACTTAGAAAAGAATATTTTTCTTTGTGAAAAGAACTGACTAGAACGTAAAGACTCTCTTTTGTGTTCAGCAGGAAAAATAGTCAACTGTGTGGTTGACTTTTGTTTGTCTTGTTTATAGTCACCCAGATTTTCAAATGGACATAGGCAAATATGTACGCTCACTTTTCTGTAAGGCCTGTATAACACCACAAATCCCCTAAAATGCATTCACAAGCTGGAATTTGAGTGCACACAGACGGATGTGCAGCTGCAGCCACAAATTGCACACATACATCAAGACATTTCATGCCTAAAATACATGATGTAAAATATGCATATGCAGTTTTTCCTGGGATCCTGTGAAAATATGTGACAATATGTTCGTTGGTTCCCATTTCTCCTCTGTGTTTTTTAGGCCAAGCTATATTCAGTGGAAGATATCTCTGCTCCAAATCTTAATATGTGTGTAGATGCCCATCATCAATTTTATAGTCAAAAGGGAGAAGTGCAGCAGTACATAGAGTGGATTTCTACATAATAAGTGCTGTCACTGTGGGAGAAATCCTGGTCCCATTGAAGTCAATGGCAAAACTTGCAGCAATTTCAATGGAGGCATGATTTAACTCTTACTTTTGTTTGTTTTTTCTCTTGTTTCATTGTTGTTGGAAAACAGACAAAGATGTACCTATTAAAAGAATCCTTCCTGGTAGACTGGTTGTGACATCCTCCACGGTGCAACCTGAACCACTGAACTGCTATGTCACCTTAATTCTCCAGTTTAGGTTATTTCTTACACTGTTCTGCTAGTGAAAAGCAGCCTCTCAAGGCCCTGCTCACACAGTCATTTAGCATGTAAAGGCACACCCAGCAAGGTTACATGAATGCTCTTCCAGCCACTCATGAACTAATATAGGGCAACACCTGTATATCCCTCGGTTCTGTCTTTTCACCCCAGAAATGTGCATCTTACACTGTTCAAGCCCCCTCTCTCCCAAACAATGTAAGCTCATTGAAAGTTCATCATTTCATCAAAGGGTAATGAGCGTTTAACAGCCTTTGTTAACCTGAGTAAAGATTCCACAAACTCTTCAATCAAAACACAGTGTTTTAGATAAAAAAAATAAATTAAGTTTATTAACTAAAGAAAGATTTGAGTGATTCCAAGTGTTTAAGGCATAAAAGTCAGAAATGGTTACAAAAGAAATAAAATATAGAATGGCAATCTAATTCCTAAACTTTACCAAGCTAAACAAGACTTGAAGCATGCAGCTTTCTCACCTCACTATATGCTATAGGCAGTTCACAGTTCTTAGATTGCAGGTTAGATCTTCTTACAGCTTGAGACCACTCCTCTAGTTCAATGATGCTTCTTTCTCTTTCTAATGATCTTGCTCCCTTGAGTAGAGAGTAGGGAAGGAGAGGTAATGGGGGATGTAGGAGAGTAAAAAGTTAAAAGCTGGACAAGTGGTCAGGACTAAATTACAGGGAACAGGGTCAAGGCAAGGGCAAACCTTGTTTCTGTTAATTGGTGTGAATTTTAGTTAGAGTCAGTTATCTTTCTTCTTCTCCTCCCTTCCTGGCCATCTGCACAGGGGATGAGTCTATTGCCATTTCTGTGCAAGGCTTTTTTGGTGGGAAGAAAGCATTATCCTCCTTCTCCCCCTGGCATGCCCTTGCTTCAAAGAATGTCAGTGTAAATTGTATAGGTTTTAAGGTGATGTGCCTGCCCTCTGTATGGTAATCCTGTAAACAACAAGCAAGGGCGGGTATAATTATATTAATTATGTAGTTGTTAATATTCATTTTATAGGTGTCCATGTAACCAAATAAGGGTCTATGGGGAGTTGCTGGAAATGTATTCCGTTACATAGTGTTATGGATAAAAGGATTGTAAAGAAACCCCCTCGTCACTCACTCATGGTGTCGAGGTGGAATGAGCAAGCAATAAAGGGTTCTGTCTCCCCAATTCACCCCCGGGACACCCTGTTTGGTTATTTCTAACAGGGGAACCATTACTTCTTATTTTATACCCTTCTCCTCTCCTTCAGGAACACCCCTTTGCCAAGGTGAAAACAATCAGTCTTTGGTGTATGTGGGATTCTGAATGTCTTTCAGGTGAATTATAAATTTCTTCCTCACACCTTCTGCGTAAGTGACTTTTGAAGCGTCTTTGGGGATGACATGCAAAGCCTTTGTTTATAGTTCTTTTGTTGTCTCTAAGGACCTACTCTGTGGGCATTCCCCAGGCTCACAATTTGTTTCAGTAACAAACGTATAGCAAAGTCTCATAACTCCATATACAATGATGATACACACATTTTAACAGGACAATTTCAGCAAGATTATGACTTTTCAAATGCTACCTCATAAGGTATACTTTGAACAAGTTTCTTCATAATTTTGAGACAGTGGTGACCATAATAGTATAGATTGTCACACCACGGATTTGTCAAATTTGCTTCTTTTCAAAGGTGACCTAACATTCAAAAAGAGAGTCCAATTTCTCCAACTAAATAAAACTGAAATCAGTGTTTTCAAAAGTAATAATACTATAATGCCTGTTCTGAAGTCCAACTAACTCATGTCATAGATGGCCAATACTCAGAGATACTTCCTTCTTAGTTACCAGATGAGTGTACTGTAGACAAAGTTATAGGAGAGTGCTAAAAAGTTAATTTTAAATTGAACCCTTCAATGGAATCCACTTGGTTGCATATGACTATTTCCAAAACAGAATTGTTAGATAACTGGAAGCATCTGGAGACTAGTAACGGGATACAAAGCCATTGGAATCTGGTTTAGGTTAGTAGTGACCAAAAAACTTACTATTGCATAGCCTACTCTGTGGTGGTGGCCTCAATCCACAACATAAAAGCTGCTATTGTAGCTTTTGTTTATTATTTAAAATGTCACCAACATTATATGAATTAAATAAGCTTGTAAACTGAGCTACCCTCTCACATCCCAGAACATATTTAAATTACCTTGCCAGGGCAATACAACTAGGAATACTGTACTTTGCAACTAAAAGGCATCATCCAGGGCTGTCAGTTTACTGCTATTCACCAGCACTAAGTTTGCTTTGATACACTAAATTAATAACTTAGCTTCACATCATTGTGCCTTACTTGAGCGCATGAAGCTTTATGTAATTTTTACACTTTTTTTTTGTCTTAAATGTAAAAATAAATATTTTCTCATATTAATCTTTGATTGTAATCCCTTTGAAGTAGGGGCCATCTCTGGTATATATTTGTAAGTATCCTATAACAATGGGGTCCTGGCCCCTAGGTGCTACCACAGCATTAATTATAGAAATGCACAAGCCAAAGAACATTGTAATAAGGAAATCAGCTGCCATCAAGTCTCAGATAGGAATAGGAAGCCAAATTAAATAAGTAGAGAGAAGTATAAAGGGGATGGATGCAGTCTATTTTCTGTGCTCGCCAGCTCCTTAAGAAGCTATTGTCATCAGTACTGTTCCTCAGTGAAGCTAGTCAGTGTTTTAATAATGTCTCTTTCTGGGCAACTTAGTCCCATTTCAGGCAACTTTAAAATTACCCTTCTTGGATTTAATTTCACACAACTCTGATTATCAGCCAGACTAGTGAATAGAGTATTTCCTCTTTTTCCTTGCTCTTCCCGTGATGGCAGAAAGGAGAAAAAGTGACCTAAAATAACAAAAAGTTTGAGTGGAGATTCTTGTTATACATTATTTCCAGAATCATAGAATATTAGAGTTGGAAGGGACCTCAGGAGGTCATCTAGTCCAACCCCCTGCTCAAAGCAGGACTAACCTCAGCTATATCATCCCAACCAGGGCTTTGTCAAGCCTCAGCTTAAAAACCTCTAAGGATGGAGATTCCACCACCTCCCTAGGTAACCCATTCCAGTGCTACACCACCCTCCTAGTGAAAAACTTTTTCCTAATGTCCAACCTAGACCTCCCGCCCTGCAACTTGAGACCATTGCTCCTTGTTCTGTCATCTGCCACCACCGAGAACAGCCTAGCCCCATCCTCCCTGGAACCCACTTTCAGGTAGTTAAAGGCCGCTATCAAATCCCCCCTCACTCTTCTCTTTTGCAGACTAAACAAGCCCAATTCCCTCAGCCTCTCCTCATAAGTCCTGTGCTCCAGCCCCCTAATCATTTTTGTTGCCCTCCGCTGCACTCTCTCTAACTTGTCCACATCCTTTTTGTAGTGGGGGGGCCCAAAACTGGACACAATATTCTAAATGCGGCCTCACCAATGCCGAATAGAGGGGAATAATCACTTCCCGTGACCTGCTGGCAATGCCCCTCCTAATGCAGCCCAATATGCCATTAGCTTTCTTGACAACCAGGGCACACTGCTGACTCATATCCAGCTTTTTATCCACTGTTACCCCCAGGTCCCTTTCTGCAGAGCTGCTGCCCAGCTCGTCGGTCCCCAGTCTATAGCTGTGCATGGGATTCTTCCTTCCTAAGTGGAGGACTCTGCACTTTTCTTTGTTGAACCTCATTAGATTTCTTTTGGCCCAATCCTCCAGTTTGTTTAGGTCACTCTGTATCCTATCCCTACCCTCCAGGGTATCTACCACTCCCCCCAGCTTAGTGTCGTCCGCAAACTTGCTGAGGGTGCAATCTACCCCATCCTCCAGATCATTAATGAAGATGTTGAACAAAACCGGCCCCAGGACCGACCCCTGGGGAACTCCGCTTGTGACCGGTTGCCAGCTAGACATGGAGCCATTGATCCCTACTCGTTGAGCCCTATGCTCTAGCCAGTTCTCTATCCATTTTATAGTCCATTCATCCAACCCATACTTCTTTAACTTGCTGATAAGAATACTGTGTGAGACAGTATCAAAAGCTTTGCTAAAGTCAAGGTATATCACATCCACCGCCTTCCCTACATCCACAAAGCCAGTCACCTCATCATAGAAAGCAATCAGGTTGGTCAGGCATGACTTTCCCTTAGTGAATCCGTGTTGACTGTTCCTGATCACCTTCCTCTCCTCCAAGTGCCTTAAAATGGATTCCTTAAGGACCTGCTCCATGATTTTTCCAGGGATTGAAGTGAGGCTCACCGGTCTGTAGTTCCCTGGATCCTCTCTCCTCCCTTTTTGAAGATGGGCACTATATTTGCTTTTTTCCAGTCCTCAGGGACCTCCCCTGTTCCCACGAGCTTTCAAAGATAATAGCCAATGGCTCTGAAATCACCTCAGGCAACTCCCTCAGCACCCTCGGGTGCATTGCATCCGGCCCCATGGACTTGTGAATGTCCAATCCTTCTAAATAGTCTTGGACCCGTTCCTTCCGCACTGCGGGATGTTCGCCTCCTTCCCATTCTGTGCCACCCAGTGCAGCAGTCTGAGAGCTGATCTTGTCTGTGAAGACAGAGGCAAAAAAGGCATTGAGTACCTCAGCTTTCTCCACATCCTCCGTCACTAGGTCGCCTCCCTCATTCTCTAAGGGGCCCACACTTTCTCTAATCTTCCTTTTGTTGGCAACATGCCTGTAGAAACCCTTCTTGTTCCCCTTCACGTCCCTTGCTAGCTGCAACTCCAATTGTGCTTTGGCCTTCCTGATTTCATTCCTGCACGTTCGAGCAGTGTTTTTATAATCCTCCCTAGTCATCTGACCAAGCTTCCACTTCTTGTAAGCTTCTTTTTTGTGTTTAAGTTCGCCAAGGACATCTTTGTTAAGCCAAGCTGGACACCTACCATATTTGCTATTCTTTCTGCACATCGGGATGGTTTGCTCTTGTGCCCTCAATAAGGTCTCTTTAAAATACAGCCAGCTCTCTTGGGTTCCTTTCCCCTTCATATTAGCCTCCCAGGGAATCCTGCCCATCAGTTCCCTGAAGGAGTCAAAGTCTGCTTTTCTGAAGTCCATGGTCCATATCCTGCTGCTCTCCTTTCTTCCTTTTGTCAGGATCCTGAACTCGACCATCTCATGGTCACTGCTGCCTAGGTTTCCACCCACTTGTACTTCCCCTACCAAATCTTCCCTGATTGTGAGCAGCAGGTCAAGAAAAACACGGCCCTTAGTTGGTTGCTCCAGCACTTGCACCAGGAAATTGTCTGCAACACTGTCCAAAAACTTCCTGGATTGTTTGTGCTCTGCTGTATTGCTCTTCCAGCAGATGTCAGGGTGATTGAAGTCTCCCATGAGAATCAGGCCCTGTGAACTGGAAACTTTCCCTAGTTGAGTAAAGAAAGCCTCATCTACCTCATCCTCTTGGTCTGGTGGTCTGTAACAGACACCCACCAGGACATCACTCTTATTGTTCTTGCTTCTAAGCTTGACCCAGAGACACTCAACTGACTTATCTCCAGTTTCATACTGGAGCTCAGAGCAGTCATAGTGCTCTCTTACATACAGTGCAACTCCTCCCCCTTTCGCCTCTGCCTGTCCTTCCTGAACAGTTTATACCCATCCATGACAGCGCTCCAATCATGAGAGTTATTCCACCAAGTCTCAGTTATTCCAATCATGTCGTAGTTTCTTGACTGTGCCAGGACTTCCAGTTCTTCCTGCTTGTTTCCCAGGCTTCTTGCATTTGTGTACAGGCACTTGAGATAAGTAGCCGAGTGGCCTACTTTCACAGTATGAATCGGGAGACCTCCCCTGCTGCACCCTCCTACTTCTGCTTCCTTGTGGTGTCCCTCTTCCCCACTAACCTTCGGGCTTAGGTCCCCGTCCCCCATTTATCAGTGAATTCATTGCTTTAGAGAAGTGTTGAAATGACAGGCATGGAGACAAAAGTCTTCTTTTTCCACAGAACAGGTAAAGATGACCAATGGCAAAGCAAGTTTCTCTACACTGCCAGTGGGTCTCAAAACCAAGATGGGAGGGAATGTCTCTAGGGGTGAGATGGTTACTCTAATTCAATCTTCATGTCTATTCATTCGCTAGTTGTTAAAAAGGGGCCAATTGGGATACTGGTTTTTGTGGATAGTGGAAATTTGTCCATTGGGTTTAAACCAATTCTTTCCAGTATAACCACAAGGCAGCCACCAGATATTTCCACTCACTATTGACCTGAAGTAGTTTTGAACTCAGTACCATACTTGGCATCCATTTTGAACCCAATTTTAAAACTTGGATACCAAAGTCTAGGCACATAAATCCATACATAGGTACGTCAAATCCTACTTAGGCATTTAGAATCTATTGGTGTAATTTGGGGAACCAGTAGTGCTATGAATCCATAGACAAATAGATCCATTGCTCTGATCCAAAACTTAGCTGACTGACTAGAACTGAATAAAAACCAATGAAAAGTTTCAACAGAAATTTCCACTGAAGCACATACCATAGATAGACAAATCCATTAAGCATTTAAATAACTTTAGTATGTATATTTATAACTACCTTTCTTCTGTCTTGTCACTCACAAACAGGGCAGGACGAATAACTGATTTTTTGGTTTGGCCAGCAAACCAAAAAACAGAACAAATATTCAGCTCCAAAAGTGTGCTGAATTTGTCAGCAAAGTCTGGTTAGCCTCAGAAAAGTAGTGTGTGCGCATGCATACATCCATGTCATAAAGCCTTTAGTCCAGTGGTCAGGGCACTCCGATTTTGGAAGACTTAGGTCGGGATCCCCACTCTGGACCAGGAACTTGAATTCAGATCTCCCCCCCTCACAGTTGAACAGCCTAACCACGAGGCTATAGGCTATTCTGGGATGGAGGTTACTCTCAGTCTGCCCTATTGAAGCTTTTCCGCTTTGCATAAATACTTAAATATTTATTGAAGCAGAGATTAAACTCAGGTCTTCTGTCAGCCAGGGGTGTGCCTTCACTACTCACCTGAGATGTAGGAGATGTCAATTCAAATCCCTCATCTGAATCAGGAAGAGAGAAGATTAGAAACCACATTTCCTACCTCCCACTGCCTTAACCAGTTGTCTAAAGATTTGTTTCTCTCTCTCTCTCTCTCTTTGGCCAAAAATATATTTAAGTATTTATACAAAATAGAACAGCTTCAACAGGAGTATTTGAAAGCACACACACTTCTCTAAAGATGGCCCTGAAAAACTTTTTTCCATCAGAAACAAATTGGGTCAAATTTGCAAACAGCTTCAGGTCAACCGAAACTGCATTTTCTGATGAATAAAGCTATTCTCCTGCAGAGTTCCCCCAGCTCTACTTGCAAGTCATACAATAAATGCCTAAAACTACTCTCTCTGGAATATCTCTCTGCTTCAGTGAACATAACTTCCTTAATTAAGCTATATAAAATATGTACAACCAGTCTTATTAACACTTATCAAGCCACCATAAAATGCATAGTTAGAGAAAAATGATTATATGGACAATTAATGCCAGTTCAGTTTTCTGTTCAGTGCTAATGCTTGCACATACAATTAAACAGAAGTATGAGTTAAGTTCTCCCAGAAGACTATAAGCTTAATGCACTTTTTGTAAAATAAAATTTAACATTGTTTTGGGGGCAGCAGTACTGGTAGTTGTCTTTCATTCATTAGTTTTACAATTCTAATGATTATTTTCTCTTAAAACACTGCATCAAGCATTTCCTTCTCAACAGCAAGGGGAGAAAAGATTTATTTATTTGGTATTACTGTGCCTCTTAGCTACATAGGCAAATGCTAACACTGTCCTAGCTTTTGTTTCAACAAAATACCTAGTGTATTTTTAATACCAGAAAATAAAATAGCACAGAACATGAATATACTAGTAAACTTACACTCTGCCATCAATACCTACTTTATCTCTGTATTTATACCTACTTTATCTACTGAACATTCCAAACTGTAGTGTGTTGCCAAGATGGAGAAGAGCCCAACGGTCTCCAGAATGGCAGGCTGCCACTACCTTTTCTTCCCTTTCTGCAACCAAATGCTCCGCACACTGTCCTTTTTGGATCACAGAAGGCACCAGCTGTTATTATGAATTTGTTTTCAAACCCGCAGCAGAAAAGACTTCATCAACAAATTGATACTATGCCAGAACATAACTACGCTTTCCAGGATGATACCAAACCACACACCGTGCCAGGTGAAGATACCCTCTGTGAAATGTATTAGTGTACATACATAGGGTATTATCTAATGCCCTTTGAAGTCAGCGGAAAGACTCCCATTCACTTCAATAGATATTTGATCTGGTCACTCAATCTCAGTATAAGGCTGACCTACAGTTGAAACTTGAAGTCCTTACTCACTTTTTAGTTAGTTCTTATATCTATATTGAATTATTTGTTATTTTTATTTCTTATGTATTTTATCTTGCGCTAACAGTATGCTCAGTGTTATAGAAAGCACAGAGCAAATCACAGTCTTTTTTCTATGGAACCTATCTCTATAGGTTTTTATATTGGTGCCCATGATATATAGATTTACCATCAGATTGGACAGAAAAATCAGTTCAGTCACAGAATGTCAGCAGAAGAAACTTGTGATATTTTTATGCAACTTTCCATTTCCCAGTTGTGACCAGGACTAGATGCAGAATGATCACAAAGCAACAAGAAAGGCTGTTCTCATCTTTTGAATGAGAAACTCTCTCACTATAGCTGGATTACTGGAAATTGTGTCTCTGGGTTACATAATATTCACACATATTTATAAGGAGAGGCATTACAGGCATAGATCAAAGTTCACTGTGTATAAGGTTGTTTTCTCTTTTCTTTCTTAATGAAAAGAATTAATTAGAAAATCAAAGATATTTGACATCCATTTCTCAAAGGGAGGAATGTTTCTCAGTCTCTCACACACCAGAGGACTTTAGAAAGAGCAAATATTTTGTCTATGATATGTCATGAATAAATATTATCGGTTTCATTCCAGGGCATTTTCTTCCACCACAGAATTTTGCTTTTCATGAAGCTTTCTAAAATGTTAGGGTTTTTTTCAAACTGTAAAATTCTTACGTTTCAAAATATTGCATATCTAATATCAAACTTTTCATGTGCATATACCACAGGCAGTTTTAAAAATCCTGTATCTGCCTCCCCACTGGGGAGAAAGTGGGCCCGAGTGGTTTTACATGGTAGCATAATGTTCTCAAAGTCTGAGCCTTTCACTGGCACGGGAAAAAGGTGATCTGAAAATGAACTTAAAAAAAAAAAAAATCAGAACTGCCAGCAAGCGAAGAACTTTAAATGAAATATATATGTATATATTATCTCAAACACACACACTATGTCATTATAATGGCAGATTTGAATGACTTTTCTGGTGATAAGACTTTGAACTACAGCTCTCACACTGTTACCAGATCATTATTGATTATACCTGGCAAAACCATTGATTGTCAGACAAGTGAATCAACTCAGATTGATTCAGTGCCAACTAAAATTGCACTTCATTCATCAAATTCATGTTCATTCCTCAGTGCTGACTGATAAATAAAAGCACGAGCTATGAAGTGCAGCAAAAAATGTTGAGCTATTTCAAATCATTTACAAGGATGCAAGGAAATTGCTCCTGTGCATACTATGGAAATGTGGCCAGTGAGTCATAGTTAGTAAATACATTTTGGCGTATAACCAACTAAACCTGTAGTCACTGATTATTCTTCACACTGAAATCCTGTCATATAAGGGTACAATTTGCCTATCACTTTTAAATCATCAAAAGAAGACACGCTCTACTACACTCAGTAACGACCTCTGTTTGAATTCAGATACTATGCAGTAAGTTTAGTGCACATCTGAGCAAAGAGAGGATACATGGGAGGAAAAAAAGAGGGTGCCAGTGAAGGTGGGGAGAAGGTCATTATAGCTGGCTAATCAAGATATTATAGAAGAGATTTTTACTAAAGAGAGAAGGCAAACAAAAAGCTGGTCTGTTAAGGGATCATCCTGTGTGCTAGATAGTTGGCCCTGATAAGATCCCTGTGAGTCACTGTTAGTGCAAAGTAACCATAAAGCTGCCTTGGCTGGGGATTTCCTTGGTAAGGAATGTAAAATATAGAGATCTTTATCTTTAATGCAAACCATGTCAGCTGCTCTTGGGTAAACCTAAGCCATGACCAACTAGTATGTTTTTAAATACCACTTGTCCCTGTCAATCATGTGTAATATCCTACATTAAAAGTGTATAACACATTTCCTAAGATGATTCAATTTCTCATGGCAGACATGACAGATATGTGCTCATTTTTTACAGAGACTTGGTTCCTCTGACATTATCAGCAACACAATTTTCACTTTACGAGCATTAAAAGTTAGGAGCCACAATACTGGACTTTTTAAAAGCTCCATCTTTTGATAAGAGAACAGCTGTGACAGAGCGCTCTCCTGCACTGAACGATGACTTGGCTTCATTTGGAGCTTTTGGGAAGGTTTAGCTTGCCACTTAATTCACAATATCATAAGAGCATTTGCCAAAGTAGCCATAACTGAGCCTTTAAAGCTTTCCCCTCTGCTTGCTTTTCAGTTTTAAAAAATTCAGAACAAATCTAGAAAACATCCTATATATTTAACAAAGAAAAATACAAACACCCTTTCCCTAACCATGATAAGCTTAAACACCCTGTGCACAGGCTAAAGACAGATATGGTTGAACCACTGAGTTTTCTGAACATTGCTACAGGCTTTAGGTTATTGTATGCTACCGCACATATTTGATATAAAATAAACAGTAAAAAATAAGCTCCAGTTTTTTTCTTTCTGTATTTTGCTGGTATGTTGGTGTTAATGTAGAGTAATAAGACAAAAACATGTTATCATACGGTTCAAGGACCTGGAATGCATATGCTGAGCTCATCAACACAGTATCTTTGTGCTTTACAGAATGAAATACACACATACTGATCATTGTTTTGTCTCTCCCAGAATGCTGCAAGATTTTATTACTGAAAGAAAGATATGCTGAAGTAGTGAGCTTTATATGTCCACTAAAGGGGTGGAGTTCATGGCATTTCTGATTTCCTTAGGGAGAGAGATCTATAGTTGTGGGCTGGTTTCAAAGACGACCCTGTCTCCTGTACACAAGAGTCTCACTCTTGCACAGTAGAATGCCCCCTTTATTCTAAGGGGGCATAACTTATTTTGGAAAGTCATTCTCACACCGAGAGAGACAGTCATCTTTTGAGTAGCTTAGCAGAATCCCCTAGAGAGTTTAAAAGATTAGGATGAAAATCCTGGCATGCAAAAGGGAGCCTGCATAAAGAGAGGAGCAATCAAGGGGAAGCAGGCATTTCTAAACAAACCATGCTGGTGAGCCTACTGGCTGCTTCATTCTGAATCAGTATTTTTTTAAGTTTTTAATTTTTTCAAGATCAGGAATTTCATTCTGAGGTAAAATGGATCCCAAAAATCAAAGCTGGAGATCACAAGGGAGTGGCTTACCATGGTCAATCCCAACAGGATGGGATGCAGTCTGCTGACCAACCACAGAGAGAAAAGAACATTTTTCACAGCCTGCCTATCTGGGTATCCATAGCACTAAGGAGTCCAGAAGAACCCTGAGGCTTGTGATAGGCAGGCAGACACCCTCAGTAGAAACTGAAGTTATGGTGGTACCATGTGAGTCAGTATTTCACAGTGCCTACTCCTCACCCAACTGACACCATCTGCATTCTCATGCACAAAGTGTCATATAGCCAAGGATGTACAACTCTGCAGTTGTTTTCAGTAACCGTTGCACAGTGCTCAAGTTTTTTTCCACTGATTAGTTTCTATTTATATATGGGTGTAGTTATCCTACGGAGCAAATCCCTGTATCATGGTTTGCAATTGCCTCAGAACTTATCATCTGTATGTCAACAAACGGCTGTGTCTGTCATCATTTCATCCAGCCAGCAGAAGATAAATGCTTCAGTAGAAGGTGCAATAACATATCCATAGCAAAAGGTTCTTCCTATCTTAATCATTTAGATTACCTGAAGCAAAAGGATTTATATCCATTGCAAACATTTCTAATGCTTGGTAACATAAATATCAATATACTCATTATCCATGTAAGTGTCTAATCCTTTAGAAAACCCTGGTCAACGCATGGCCTCCATGATATCCTGTGGCATTAAGTCTGACAGGTCAATTATGTAATGTGTCAAAAATCTCTTTGAATCATTTTAAATTTGCTGCCTTTCGATTTAATTGACTGTCCCTTTGTTCTTGTCTGAGAAGAAAGGAAAAACAGGAGTGCCCGGTCTACTTTCCTTATGCCATTCATTATTTTTTATATTTCCATCCTCAAAGTTCAGTTGTGGTCAGCCCTAATGTGTAGTCTCAATTCCATATGCAATAATAAACAACTTGCCTCAAATGTATGAAGCCATATAAACACGGAGCTGGTAGTGATCCTTATATATAGATCGACTAACACTTACCAGTATAAAGGATTCTTGCCACCTTTTCTTGAGAAACTCTCACTCCCAAACTGTTTGCAGCAGAATTGATATCTGGCATGAGGAAAGCACTCAAGCTACAGAAACTCCTTTCCTTTCTTCCATGAAATTTTCTCTCAGCAAAATCCAAATGGAAACTGTTAAAAATCATCAATTCCTTCTTTCACTTGCATTCCTCAGGAAAATGTTATCAGCCTCTCAAAACAAGAACAAACACTTGAACTTCCAAAGGCCAGGCTGACACCAACTGCCAAATTAGTAGCAGCAGTGTAGCTGCTGCTACTATAATGGGAACAGCTGAGGAGCTGTTGGAGTGGGTGGGGTGGAGAGGGAGAGAAGCAGGCTGGGTTCCACCACCAACATAGCTTGACGGAGCACACGACCCAAAAGGCCTGTACCCCTCCTTGGAGGCACCCTGTGGGGCAGGAACTGGGCCAACAACACCCTACCCACGCCCTTCTGCATATGCATCATGAATACACACCACTTTTTCCAAAGGAGACCTGCCTCATTCAGCAGACAGATTGGATGCATAAGGGAGCAGAATCAAAGGCTGCATGGACAGCCATAAATCTAGCATTTCCTAAATGTTTGATTTACATCCTGAATAATGTCATTTTTAGTATATATTTTCTACATAAATATACACACATATATATTCACACCGTACTTTATAAACAAGAAGCACCTTGACAGCCTGCACTTAGTAATATCTGTAGTAGAAAATTAGTAACTAACACAATCACTGAGTTTTTGAAATCAGTGTTAGTTTCTGAGGAATTCTGGAGGAAATATTAAAAAGACACAAAAAATAGCAGTCAAACTGCCATTTGTTTCTTTCAAAATCTTCCCACTATCACTGTAGCTATTTGTCATAAAACTTTAACAAGAAAACAGTAGAAATGTTAGTGTTTGTGGGTGTGTGTATATACGCACACCCACAAACACTAATTATATTATAGCAATAAAAGTCTTGTAAAACAACAGGACTATCCTGAGGAATTAGTGACCATCTGGAGTTAATTAACTCTCAGACAATTATGCCCAAGAAATGTCCCATACCTCATTATAGGTAATGCACAACTAGGAACCACTCACATTTTTTCTGTGATATAAACATATTCAACTTAAAACCCTGTTCCATTTCATAACAGGATGTTTTTTAATTTGTTCAGAAGAGAGCCACAATATTTGAATCTGTTTGCTTGTATCCCCTAAATATTTCACAATTGAATAAATCTCCCAGCTAGTCATACTCAAATTAGCTGGCAGTATATTTGCCAATAACTTTAGTTCTGGATAATAATAGCATTCAGTTACCAGGATTGTCAGAGGAACAGGCGAGTCAGTAACCAGAAAACCATAGGTGATCGAATGACAAAAAAGAGTTAACTTTTCTTTATCTCCCTGCTTTGTGTGATTTCTGGGAGTAAGGGACTTGAATAACTCAACAGTGTTTAATTAGACAAGCTGTAGGGAATGTAAATTCTAAAGCTTATTAAAATTAGCTTCTCAGGGAAGCTTGAAACTAAAACTTGTCTTTCTTGAAACTTCTCTCACAACACAGTATGTGGCATAAAATATATTAATTCTGCTCTTGTTTATTATTTTGATAAATAGCAATGAGGAGCAGTCATTGATCTGATTTTTCTCTTCTCTTGTTTTCTGAACTAACTGGAATAAAATTGAAATTCAAAGGCTTCATGCTCAGGTGGATGCCTTCCAGGGTGCTGTCAGAAACACACAGATTACACACTAGGTTGCAGCAGGTAACTAGCAAAACACTTTTTTATTATTTTTTTTTTTCAAATTCAGACAAATGGGACTATAGATGCACAGTGCAGTATACCCATTCCACAGGCTCTTGACATCTGCACTTTTGCCAGCACTGCAGAGTCCCAGAGCAAAATCCACCCTCACCCTTGTTGTCTGTCTTATTTAATTAAAGCTGTTTTTGTTTCATTAGCCATGCTAAGGTCCAAACTGATTTACTTTGGAGTCCTCCCATTGGAGGCATTTAGCAGATCATCCCACTCCTTTATCAAGATGCTGCTGGGTTTGTTTGTGGAAAAAAATCAAAGCAGAAGTTATCCCAATGAAGTCACAAACATGACAGATGAGAGGGAGCAAAAATCAAAGCAACATTTCCAGTTTGGGTTTTTTTGTTTATTACTTTTTGCTTATTTGTACTGCAATCATCTTGTATTGACGACGAAAAGGTGCATTTCGCAGGTCTCTGTGGAGTGGCGAATGAGAGCATTATTCTCACAAAACTCAGACTTTGAAGACTTCAGTGCAAGCTGCATATACATTGACAAAAAAAAATCAGAGATTGTTGACAATTTGTTCAAATTTTTATTAGCCCACGTGCAGCCAAAAGTAAAAAGATGGAGAACAGCAGAAAAATCCAGCTTGAGAACCTGCCAGAAAGAAAAGTGTTCATATAAGGTAAAATGCACCAATGTGCAGAGACCCAGAATAAGACCCATACCCCATTTAACTCACACTTTAGTGTTACATTTAGTCTATACACAGATTTTGTAGTGATCTAACTATTTCAGGTAGGGTTTTGGGTTTTTTAAACCAAAATTCTTATACCAATGCAACCCCACCCATTATAACTTATTCTCCCTCCAGTACAGGAATAGCTACACTGGTATATCAATTTTATATAGGTATAACTCCATCTGAAATGAGGGGTTGTACTTAATTAGCTTTACCAATATAAATAAAGTGTTAAAATTTGTGTTTAGATAAAGCTTTATTTTGAAGGCTTAAATCGGACACGGACTTTGTGTTGGCCCTGTACACGTACGTGAATAACTCCCTTGTGGGGATCATTACTGAAGGCCATCTAGTGCATAGCACTGCTCCAACTATCAACCAAACATCTGCAAAACTGCCTTTTGTGGCTGCAGAAATGATTACAGACTACCCTATATTGTGTGGTATGGCTTTTGAACTCTTGTTGATAATTAGTTGAGCTTGTGGTGTTTATTTTTAGTATGCAATGGATATGTTTTCTGCAGGACATGTTTTGACACAGATTATTTGTGGACTTGTTTCCCTGGGGCTCACAACCACTAAACAGTACACTGTGAAACTTCTTTGTGTGACAAGACACTTGGATAATTATATTTAGGGCAGCAGACCTGAAATGAAGGCATTGGGATTGCAGTTTATGGTCCATATTTGACTTTTTTGTTTTGTTTTAGCAATATTAAGAAAGTCTTGCCAACCCTGAAAGTTTTCTGTGCAAGATTTATTCCCTTCTTTTGAATTAGAGCAAGTATATTGGCTTAAAGGAACCAGCTCTTGCATCAAGCTTTGCAAGAGACTGTAGGCCAGCACCCCTGATCAGATTACAAGGAAAACTAAAAACCTCATAGCCACAAACCAACCTTTTTTTAATCTGTTCAGGAGTGAAAAGATGTTTGGTTGTGTGATACAGACAGCAGTTTAGCGTGCCAGCTACAAATACTTGCACGACACTTTGCATAAACAGGGATAAACACACACCTGAAATCAGACATGCAGTCCAAACAGAGCTTTTTCCTATCTAATCTAGCATTACAGGATGTCACTCACCTGGTGAGCAAGTCACTTCACCTCTCTGTTTCATTTTCCCATCTGTCTAATGAGGATAATGATATATTCCTATCTTTTTTTAAAGCATTTGTGCCATGTAAGTGCTAGGAATTATTATATAGTTAACTATTAGTCATAACTTGGAGTATAGAAAGCAGAATGCTGCTTTGATTACAGTAAAAGCTAAATGGAAAAGAGACACAGAAAATATAACACAAATTAAGGGCCAGCTTTTGACTCACGCTAAATTAATCATGCACTGCTTAACCTGCTCACATTAAGGATCACAGCTTCAGAGCAGGGCATTAGGGTAAAAAGCAGGAGCTGCAGGCACAATACTTTTTCATTTACCCATTTTGTACCAGCCAGCAGAAGGGAGAAAGCACATGCAGAAAGTAAGACACACCTTTTTCAAGTCTGCTGTAAACTACACCCCCGTGGAGAAAGGAGGGAGCAGTGAAAGTCTCTGAATTGAACTAGGTTCTCCAGTTATATCCTGGATTTAGAGTAAAATCACAAATCTAACCCTAAACCTAGTGTCACATGCTGAGAATGGGCCTGTTTCTAGCACCTTTACTGACCCTAGATACTTGTTTATTTCATGAATAGTCCTTTTGAAATCAGTGGGGCTATCAAAGGACTAAGATTCTACTTATTGTAAGGGTGGGAGAATCTGTGGGAGAATTTGGCCCACTGTGAGTTGAATTATAGGTTTATTCTCATTTTGCCCTCCAGACAGGTACCTTATATCTGTCACTTACATATTTGCAGAAAGAGCTGCTGCCTAGTATAATTGCTGTGTTCCAGCTCTTGATTGCCGTGGTAATTTCTATCTCTGCCTCATTTGGGAGGATTTCATGATCCAGAGTGGGGGTGTATCTTAAATTCTGTTGTTTTGCCAAGATGAAATATTATTACAAGTGGCCTCAACCCCGACCATCTGACTAAAGATTTTACGTCACTACATTTTATTCATTAAAAATATTTTATATAACTGACTCTTATCCTTACTTGTGGGTGTCAATTTTCCATCTGGGTTCTATGTTTTCTCTGCATAAAAGTTGAAAAATAAGTATCTGGGATACAATCCTGTACTCACTGAATTCAGTGGGACTGAAAGTTACATCTCTGACTCATTGGGATCAAATTCACAATGAATTAGTTTGCTTACATAAATGTCACTGGAATACACTGGAATGTTAATGGAATACAATACAATGAGAATCTTTGGGTAAAAGGCACTTCCCACTATTATCTGAACAAGATCAGCTGGTCCTTCATCTAAAATAGTAGATTAAAGTCAAGTGTCCGATCTGAGCACATGAACATAAAAGTGGTCATACTGGGTCAGACCAATGGTCCATCTAGCCCAATATCCTATTTTCCAATAGTGGCCAATGCCAGGTGTTTCAGAGGGAATGAATAGAACAGATAATCATCAAGTGAGCCATCCTGTTGGCCATTCTCAGTCTCGGGAAATCGGCAGTCCCTGCCTATCCTGGCTAATAGTTATTGATGGAGCTATCCCTCCATGAACTTATCTAGTTCTTTTTTTAACCCTGTTATAGTTTTGGCCTTCACAACACACATGTACATATTACATGTGAATGAATCCCCCTGGAGTCTAAGTACAGAATGCAGCCTCTTTGATTATTTCAACTACAATCCTACCAGCATATTTCAAATATGGGACTTTTGGAAAATGTCTGGGAGCCTTTTCAAACACCAAGCATTTCACTGTCTCATCTAAGTTTCTTTCTTAACCATCATCTCAACTGTTAACCTAGCTGAAACTGTAAGAATCTTTGAGACTAGAACCTGGGTCTATAGAGCCTGGGCTAGGCGATGGTCCCACAGTGCTACTGTAAGGCTATGCAGAGGCTCATTCAATGACCACTGTGAAGATTAGGCACTGCAGGAAGTACCACCCAAATGTTCCAATCTGACAGCACCCTGTGGTCTTCTGATTGGTCATCTTCAGTATTTAACATAGAAGGTGGCCCAGGAAGTTTTTTGGGCAGCCAGGTAGTGTCCTAGTTTACGGTGACTCCAGATCTCACCTAGCTTGCTGATATCCAGTCTCAGACCCCAGCCTGACTCTGACACTGACTCTTGCCTACTGATTACAGCTCTAGCAATTACTCTGATCCCTGCTAGCTCACTACCACCATGTGGCTCTCTTTGACTTGTTGACACCAGCCCTGCCGTGACTGCTAGACCAAAAACTACAAAAGAAAAATAACTTCCATAGACATGTACTGTGCACTTCCAAAGAAATGATAGATTTATTTTTATTTTTTCAAAAGATCTTTGAACTTTCTCTCTTTTCCCTCCTGTAATTTAATGTTGTCTGTGATGTATAGGAAACATTGTCACATCTCTCTCTGCATCGACCATTATGCGACTGACAGAACACATGAGTAATGTTCCACACCAGACTTCATTATGTTAAACATGATCTGATCTTTGTTAGCACTGCACCTTGTTTCTTGTAACAGCTTTTTTCCCTCATCACAGCTTTATGATTTGATGTTAATAAACATATGGTACAGATATTTGAAGTGTTCTGTGTGTTTGCTGTAATTGTGTTTTATTCAGCTGCTGAAAGCGACTGTGTATTAGAATGAGGGATATCTTGATTTTTAGATAGCCATGCTTCAGTACAGGAATCAGACCTTCCAATTGTCCCCCTCTTCCGCCTCAAAGGTGGGGAGAATTTGTCTGGGCTAGTGGGATAAATAACCTTGAGTTGTCATTATTATTATTACCCTCACTACCATGCCATGGAAAAGATCCTGTGAATAGGGGAACTAGTGGTGAATAATCAGGGAAATGGATGGAATAAGTGCAAACTGACACCACAGGAAAGTGAGGGATGAATGACACTTACAGCTACCCAAGTGGTTCAGTGTGAATCCCATAAAGAGATTGCTGAGCTGGCAGGTGGGAATGTGTCATTGATATTCTGAAGGGCTAGAAGAGGTGGAGGAAGGAGAATACAGGGTTAGCAGGGAAGAGACAAGCCCAGACTGACTGTAGGCCTCTGTTTTTAAGGTCAAACAGTGAGAAGAAATGTTGGCTGTGCCAGACATGGGCTAGGTCATATATAATTGCCTAACCCAGAAATCAAAGTGGCAGGCAGAGTCAAATACATGGGCCCTTGCAGCAAATCCACATAACTGGGAACCAAGCATAAGGGTTCTAGGAAATAGGTGCTGTCACTACATATCCCTTGATGGATACATACCTTGTTCGACACTGGTGATGCTGGGTCACTAGTACAGCCCTTTCACCCTTCTAAACTTCCTCTCAGGACACTTGCATGTAAATATTGTGCGATCCTGCCTGCTTTTCCTAACTCTATTTGGAGGTCCTCGCAGATCTCTTCACAACCCACTGTATGATTACAGTTCCAACTGCTGTGTTTGAAAAAATCACTTATTTACTTAACTACTTTAAGATTTACTTAACTACATTAAACTCCACAATATCGTTCAATAACCCTTCTACTCCATACTCTTAGATTCCACTGCCAGGAGGGACAACTGTGATCATCTGTTCTGATATCCTGTATAACACGGGTCATAGCACTTTCACATATTCCTTTTGAACTAGAACATATTTTTTTAGAAGTAACATCCAATCTTGATTTAAAAATTACCAGCTATGGAGAATCCACCAGAAATTTGATAAATTGTTCTTACTCACTGTTAAACATTTATACATTATTTCCAGTCTGAATTTGTCCAGCCATTTAATACTTTTTTCTACTAGATTGAAGAGCCAATTATGAAACATTTGTTCCCATGTTGCTTACTAAAGTGTGAGCAACTCACTCCTTAACATTCTGTTTCTTAAGCTAAATAGTTTGTGATCCTTGAGTTTATCACTATAAGGTATGTTTTCTAATCCTTTAATTGTCCTTGTAGTTCTTCTTTGAATCCTCTCCAATTTATCATCATCATCCTTCAACCATAGACACCAGAACTGGACATGGTATTCCACCAGTGATTGCACCAGTGCCAAATAAAGAGGCAAAATAACCTTTCAACTTCTACTCAGGACTCCCCTGTTTATGCATCCAAAGTTTGCATTAGCCCTACTCTCCACAGCTTTGCCCTCAGAATCATGCTCAGCTGATTATCCACCATGACCCTCAAATGTTTTTCAGATTACAGCTTCTCTGGATAGAGTCCCATATCTTGTAAATATGAGCTACATTCTTTGTACCCACATATGTACATTTACATTTAGCCATATTAAAACATATACTGTTTGATTATGCCCAGATTACAAAGCGATCCAGATTGATCTGTATGGATGATCTGTCCTCTTAATTATTTAACAGTTCCCCCCATCTTTTTGTCATCTACAAACTTTATCAGTGATGATTTTATGTTAAATAGCATAGGGCCAAGAACTGATCCTTGGGGGGATACCACTAGAAACATTCCCACTTGATGATTTCCCATTCACAACTGTATTTTGAGAGCTATCAATTAGCCAGTTTTTAATCCATTTAATCTGTGCCATATTCATTTTCTAACATTCTTGTTTTTAATCAAAATATCATGTAGTACCAACTCCAACACCTTTCATAAGTCTAAGTATGTTATATCAGTAATATTACCTTTATCAACCAAACTTGTCAAAAAATAGATATCAAATTAGTTTGACAGGATCTATTTTCATAAACCTGTGTTGATTGGCATTAATTATATTACCCTTCTTTATCCATTGAGGTCTTTGAGACTTTATCCATTGAGTCAGCTGCTCTATTAACTTTCCTGAGATCATGTCAGACTGAAAAGCCTATAATTACCTAGGTCATCTTGTTTATTCTCTTTAAATATTGGCACAGCATTAGATTTCCTCTAGTCTTCTGAAACTTCCTCAGTGTCCCAAAAATTATTCAAAATCAAAATTAATATGCAAATATGTTCCTCTGCCAGATCTTTTAAAACTCTTCGATACAAGTTATCTAGACCTGTTGATTTTAAAATGTCTAGCTTTAGTAGATGTTGTTTAATGTCCTCTTGTTTAATACTAGTGGAATGGAAAGAGTGGCATTGACATTATATCATATGGCTACATAATCTGGCTTTTATGCATATACAGAACAGAAATGTATTTCACACAACTGTCTTTTCTGTATTGTTATAGATAATTCTACTATTTCCATTGAGTAAGAGATCAATACCACTGTTCAGATTCTTTTTGTTCTTAATACACTTCAAAAACTCATTATTGCCCTTAAGTCTACTGGCACAAATTTCTCCTTATGTCTCCATTTCTTCCTTATCAGTTTTCTACAGTTCCTAGCTTCTGATTTATATTCATCACTATCTGCTTCCTCTTTCTTTAATTTTTTATATATTGTTTGGGTTTTTTTGTTTATTTGTTTGGTTGAGGTTTTTTTTAAATAACTGCCTTAACTTCCCCTCTACTCTAGGTTGTTTTTTTAAGCATGTAAAGGTCCCCTGGTGTGGGCGGGGCCGACGGACCTCCCTCGCCATCAAGCTTCAAGGGAGGCCACACCTCCCAGCGCCTGCACTCTTTGGGGAGTTCTAACAAAAAGAGGATTGACTCCAGCCCTTAGCAGGGTGACCCCCGAGTTCCGCCTTAGGCAGGGCAGGGCAGGGAAGGGCAGTAGGGAAACAGTCTCTAGCCTGCAGATGGGTGAGAAAAGAGCCCAAAGCCCAGCCTTTAGGCACGGCATGGCAGGCAGCAGAGAAACAGTCTCTGGCCCTTAGCGGGTGATCACCCTAGGTCGGGGTAGGAAAGGGGGAGAGGGATGCAGGCCCACCCAACTCCACCGCATCCCAGCCCAGGGCCCTGGCAGTGATGGGCTGTCCCATCACTGGGTCAGTGGGACTCCAGCTGAAATACACTGACTCAGCTACATGCCATAACACAGCTGGATGGATGTCTGGGTTCCCTGGGCTTCTTCCTTCCCCCATTTCCCTAGAGTATCTGGTCCCTTGAGTCACTCCCCATATCCTCAGGATACTCTGCCCAAGGGAAGTTCCAGATGGGGCCTGGCAGGCATCCGGGGTCAGTGGAACCGGAGACCAGTGTTGGCTGCCTCCCGTGATCGGGCCCGGCTTGGCAGGGCGCTATGGATGAGGCGGAGGCTCGAGTGTTGGCAAATTCCGAGCTACTGTGGAGGTCCCTGGTGCTTGGGGAGTCTCGGCTGCTAAGAAGTCCTCCATGAGGCACACTGTGTCACTCAGCATGGCAGGGCGGTGGCACATGACCCAGGTCTGTCCTCTAGGTGGCAAAATCTGGAGGAGCTGCTCCGTGGCAATCTGGTCATCAACCTCTGTGGCCAAGTGTTGGTCTGGCTGCAGCCACCACCAACACGCATCTTTCACTTCCTGGGCTGTGGCTCGGGGCCGGGCTCCGGCGGTACGTCTTCCCCTGAAACCAACGCCTATAGGTGTTAGGACTAATGTCTAAGGCATCCAAGATCGCAGACTTGTAGTTGCAGGCATGCTTCTTGGAGAGGGCCTGATAGGCTGCCTGTGGGATTCCCTTCAAGTAGGGGGCCAACAGGGTGGCCTACTGCATGGGGGCCCAGCCCGCAGCCGAAGCAACACGCTCAAATGTTATCAAAAAGGCCTCCAGGTCATCCTCCAGCCCCAGATTGTTGAGGCGGAGCGGCATTGGGGCCTCAACTGGGGGCATCGTCCCTCTAGCGGTTGAGCTGCTGATATTGGGCAGCAAGGCAGTCAGCTACTGGCATTGTTGTTCCTGCTGCTGTGACCCCAGTTCCCAGATTAGCTGCTGCTGCTGGGCCCCTAGGGACTGTACCAGCTCCTGCTGCTGCTGAAAGTGGGTCACTAGCTGCTGCCATTGCATTAACTTTTCGAGGTCCATTTTGGCCTGTTGATACAGGGAATGGCTTTGCGGGCAGCCCCCTTGTCATCAAGGGGTGAGGGCTACCTGCGTTCTCCACCACATGTAAAGGTCCCCTGGTGTGGGCAGGGCCAGTGGCCCTCCCTCGCCATCAGTCTCCGAGGGAGGCCACACCTCCCAGCTATAAAGCAGTTCACAGACTTCTTGCTTGATTGTGGCTTTTGGGGCATCTAGTAAAATGTTCTTAAACAATTCCCAATTATCATTCATATTATTTTGATTCAATTCTTTTTTCCAGCTGATTTGGTTCATAATTGTTTTCAGCTTTGTGAAATCGGCCTTTTTAAAGCAACAAATATATTTATTACTGTTTTTACTGTATTCTGCTTACACATTACAAATGTGATCAAGTCATGCTCACTTGTTACTAAGCGACCATTAATTTTTAGTTCTGTTACCAGTTCCTATTTATTTGTCAAGACCAGGTTTAATATAGAATTTCCCCATATTGGGTGCAACATTTTTTGAGTTAGTAAATTGTCATTTAAAATATTTAGAAATTCCAATGATGTGTGCCTATTTTCTTCCCCATCTGTGTGAGAGCTGAAGTATTCACTAGATTTGATCCTGTAATGCAAAGCTCTAAAATATCTTTCTTCTGGCAAAGAACTCACCACAAGTGGTGGACCTACATCATAACTTTGCCTTAATAGATTGTTTCAAAAGGAAATAGCTGTCTCAAGAGCAGCAGGACAGTCATGCTGATATTGACAAAAGAGAAGCCATGCTTCTTGGAACTGATCCAGAGGAATTCACTGGAAACTACCAAAATGAAGGGCATGCAAACTCAGGGATCTATAGAATCAGTGATACAAACTTACTCCCATGGGTGACAAACATAAAGAGATACTCAAGTCTCCATAAAGACTAAAGAGTAAATTAAAAAAAAAAAAAAAAATGGAGGCAAGGAATGCAGCCAGCTATGCAGCCTCCACAAATGAGAATAAGAAAGACATCTCATATAGAGAGTTTGCATGCCCTGACTGCCAACTCAGAGTAATCAGACCTCAAAACCAGGATCATGAACTGCCCGAGATTCAAATATGAATAACCGATGGAGAATCAAACTTTCTTCTATAATGGAGTGATTGCCTTGGGCTTGGCATCCAATGTGTCAGTCTCAGAATACCACATAGTGACTGAACCATAACATGAAAAATTATTCTGAGTGGCAGCATGAAAATGATCAGAAGCTAAAAATGCCACTCAGCAACAGTCATGCTGAGAGAAAGCAACAAAGGAGCAGCTCCAGGGCATAGAACTGGCCTCCCACAGAGCGTGGACAAAGTGGGAATTTGCACTCTGGGTTTCCTCTCCATGACAACCACAGACAGATTCAAAGAGCCTCAGAAAAAACCTCAGGAGCTTGCTTCTCCACCCTACAGATGATAAGGCAGGTACTTCCCTTACCAACAAAATGTGGGGTTCACACGGGTCATAGTGGAAGCACAACCATAGGTGGAGCGTTCTCCTGATTCTTTGCTTCTGCTGCTGAGTTGCAATGTAGCTGATATAATAGGAGTGGCAGAGGGGTCCAAATTAGTCTTTCACATCTGAACTAGCAAGATGAATGGGTGACCAAGGCAATATCCATGAATGTGCAGATGGGCTAGATCAGTGGTTCCAAAAGTAGCCCATGGGGTCTTTCAAAGTGGCCTGCAGCTCCTCTCCCGCTGGCTGCAGAAGGGAGCCACTGCCTAAGGAATAAGGTGGAACATGTTGCCGTGGGGATACGAAACTGGTGCAGGCTCCTGGCTGCAGCCATGGGGATGGGAAATCAGCACCTCCCTCCCCCTGGCTGTGGCAGGGAGCACAGAAAAGCACTCCACCTACATCCATAGGTGCTGGGGTCACTGCTGGAGCCAGAGGGAGGGGAGCACTGATCTCCCATCCCCCTGGCTGCAGAAGAGATCCACTGTCTAGAGACCCAGGTGGAGCACATGGGGCTACAGGACCCGTGCGGTTTTCCTGCTGTAGCCAGGGGGACAGGAAATCAGCAAGGAGGCTGCTTCCATGCTGAACTCCTTCCGTCTGGCTTCAGTGGGGACAAGAGGGCTGCTCATGGAGACTGGTGGCACTTTAAGGTTGTAAAAATGATATCTGTGGCTCTCGAGCCAAAAAGGTTGGGAACCACTGGGCTAGATCCTGCAAGCCTTATTTTTATCATCAGTCCCAATAGTAGCTCATGGAAGGATTTCAGAAGTGAGCCTTTCACACAGTTCTGACACACAGTCACAGCTTGAACACACAAACAGGTACAGCTCCTTCTTGAAGTTCAAAGAAAAAGAGGAAAGCAAATTAAATTGCCCCAAACCAGATACACAATCAAGACAATAGGCTCATCAGGAATTGGGGGAAGCCTGAGCACCTTGTCAGCAAGGTAGAGGAGAGTGTGTGCTTGTGGGAGTCCCCTATCACAGAGAAAGAGTTGTCTCCTAAATATGTACAGCAATGTCATTCTACAGGCACAAATCCTTAAGCTTTAGCAACTTCCTTATTGATTAGAGAATAATGGCTCAGCCAGCATGGAGTTTAATTTATTCTGAGGCAGTGGAGCTGGAAGTGTTAACAGATTGAAAGGGAAAAAAATCTGTTATTCTTGAGAAAGCCTTAAATACCTTGTAATGGAACCAGAAGATCTGGGACAAAAGGTGGAGATAAAGCCCCATTGAGATGAGAGCTGGTTGGGTGCACAGAGCAGGATTGAGACATGGATTGCGAGGTCAGTTAAAATACAGCAGCCTGATTGACCAGCAGCAGTTCAGAGCGGGTGTCACAATTCTGATGATCTCACCTCCCCAGTATGTTCTGTCCAGACCTATCTCTGCCTCACTGTTGAGAGGCAAGGAAGAAGCAGCTAACAGCCTGCTACCCGAGCTCTGCCAGTCCTTCACCAGTCAGGCTCTTTCATTGTTAAAGGTGGGCCCGCACCAAAGAATTCTGATCCAGATCTGGATCTCACCCCTTCTCCCAAAGATCTGAGATCTGGGGTTATGATCCGTGCCCATCTCTAAAAGATAATATGGTGATAAAGTTACAGCAAGTGCTAATAGATTTAAAGCTAATATGTGATCTTCACCTCCATAGGCAAGTCCAATGAGTTTCTTGAATATATTAAGAAGGGATTACTACAGACCACCCTCTAGCTCTCCTTCGCTCTCTCCTAGTACTTGATGGAAAGAGATCACATTGAGTGAATTGTCATTAATACCAGGAAACAGGGTGGATTAGATCCCTGTTTCAAATGTAGATTTCAAACATCCCAGAGTCCAAATTAAACTGAATCCAGTATTATAATGTAATAGAAATCAATAGTACTCTTTTCACAAAAGTTCTTTCCAACCTGTCTCTTTCCCTCTTACTCATCTCTTGTGCAGTTTGCCATCTCTGATCTTCTCATTGTGATCCTTTTCTTCTGTTTCCAAATTTCACTTTGTCTCTGTTTCCTCTCCATTTTTTGGAACATTTCTCTTGAATCTACATTCTAAGCTCTTAGGCCAAGACTGTCCCTTACAATGTGTTTATAAAATGTCTAGCACAATGAGATCTCAAGTGAGACCGGGGTCTTTAGGTGCTCTCATATTACAAACAATAAATGCTAATAATAATATAGATAATGGCTGGGTAGGTGAACAGACCCAAATAGTGTATTAGGAAGAGAGTTCTATAAAAAATATGTCAACTTAGCAAGTCAGCAGCAGTTCAAAGGGAAGATATCATTAAGGTGTCACATTAGGGATGAGCTTATCTTTCCATTACTGATTCATGTTCCTGCCTCTGGGTCTCATGCTAGGAATCTAGTATAGTCAATACCATACAATACAGTTGAAAGTTTTAGCTCTAATAATGACATTTCTTTCAACAGGCACCGCAATGCAGAGAGAAAGAAAATGCCAGCCAGACACTACTGACCATCTGGGAAGCTCAGAACTTCTAAATGAAGAATGTTTGTTGCAAGTGCAATCACTGTCACCATCACCTACCTCACGCTCTTCCTCTTCACCATCATTTCCACACATGAAGAATTTTTTAATGTCACCAGGGCATTTCATACAAGGATGTGTTTGGTCATCCTGGCAGCATTTGGAAAAGCATATTCCATTTGGCAGAATTTGCAAAATACAGGTCCTTTTTTGTTTGAATGACTTTCAGTGTGGCAATGATTCCATATGTTAGAAGACGGTTGCACTATTTTTGTTGAGAGAGAAGAAAAAAATAATCGGAGTTCCTCCATGCTAGGTTCCTCCCATGGATCTTAGGGTCAGGCTTTCACCATGCCAAGTAATGCCTATGCTACAGCAGCTGATATTGACATGAATGGAACTACTTGTTGAGTAAGGTATTGCTCAAATTGAAAAAGCATGGCACAATCCATTGCTTCCATGCCATAGAAAGAAAATAAACCTGTTTTGTTCCCACAATGTGAACACTCATCTTTCTGCAGTTGAGATAATAAGAAAAATCAAATTTCATGCTTCAGGGCTTCAGCCAGTTGCCTACACAGGGATCTGTAAGGATTTCTTTTTCCTCCCCTAGTTCAAAATTGGGCAGATGATTTTTCCTCCCCATCCTCCTCTGAAATATTAAATATTTGCTGCAGCTGGAAGCAGAACAACAAGTTATATGGTCTGATACACGTAACCAAATGCAGCTGTTGCAACTGTGCCACTCTTGCTCTCAAATTGAGTTATACCAATCACCAGATTCAGGGTCAGAAAAGAATTTTCCTCCCAGTCACAATAGCTGAGATCTTGGATGTTTTTTGCCTTCCTCTGAAGCATTGAGCAGGGGTTGACTGCTAGGATGATCTAGGAACATCACACAAAAAATATTCCTGCCATTGCAGTGGCCTCAGATATGATTAGCACTTTTGTTCTTCCTGTAGATCACAATTTAGTCTTGTGAAGACTCCAAGTTTTACAATAGAAATGGCTCCCACCTGAATCACTAGGGTGGATTTGGCTCAATAAAATTATTTTGGAAAAATTACAAAGTGATTTGTGTTTTGGTCTACACTTGGGACTTACGTGCATTTGTGGTACTTTTCATATAGTTGAACCACAGACTTTGCATTTAGAATTGAGATGCTGTGGCAGACTGTCCTTTCCGGTGCAGTCGCTGGGGCCCTCCCTCGGGTTCTGGCTCTGGGGGAGGCCACAGCGCCTTCCAAAACAAAGGGGAATTGTTAGCTCTCTCTCGTGGGTTTAGCCCAGCCCTCCGGCGGCAGGCGAGCAAGCAGTCTATCGCTCTGACCCCCAGGCAGGGCAAGCAAGCAAGCAGTGGGATCCGCCTCTCCAGAGCGATAGGGAGGAGGAGGCTTTCCCGGGGTGGCTAGGAAAGAGGGTGGAAGGGGGACACAGGCCCACCCATCTCCACTGCGTCCCAGCCCAGAGCCCTAGTAGTGGCAAAGGCGATGCCACTCAGTCGGCAGGGCTCCGCCGCAACACGGCTATAGGGTTTGCCCTTTGTCCCAGCCACTAACTATGGCTGTCCCTGGGCTACTTCCTCCCCATATCCCCAGGTACCTGCCTCCTCAGGGTTGCTGGGACACTCCATCCAGGGTAGGCCCACCAGTCCCTCCTCATCCACAGGCAGCAATGTGGGGAGCTCCTCCTTGAGGGGCAGATTCTCTGGGTCATTGGGCGCAGGGAATGGCTGGGCTTCTGGCAGCTCATCCAGGTCCTGTCCCAGGTCAGGGGGCTCAGCGGCCGGCAGCTCCTCCAGGTCCCATCCGGCCTCAGTGGGTATGTTCCACCCAGCTTGTTCCAGGGCCTCTGCCCAGTCCTGGGGCTCCAATGGCTCGGTCCAGTCCCAGGGTTTGGGTACCTCGGCCCAGTCTCTCTGGCTGGGTTGCCTGGTCCAGCTCCTTGAAGGCCCCACCCAGTCTCCAGGTCCGGGTTGGGCCGGGGGTGGTCAGAGGCTCTGCTCTGGCATAGGCCTCTGCCGGTGGGGCAGCACATCTGTCTCCAGCAGCAGTCTCTCCCAGACTGAGCTCTGGGGCCGGTCCTTTATACCGCCCCTTCCTGTAGGGGCTCCGCCCCACCGCCGCTGGTTGGGCTGGCCGGGCAGTCCTATCGCGGCCTGGTCACTCTGTTGCCGGGCAGATTTGTCTGCTGGGCTGGGTTTGGTCCGCTCAGGCTTCTGGGGCTCTCCCTCAGGTTTTGGCTCCGGGGGAGGCCACAGCGCCTTCCTACAGATGCCATTTATCCTTTCAATAGCTGTCTTCAAAACGGGCTGGTTGAAAATTCCTCTGAACTAGAGGGAACGAATGGTGACTACTCGGAGAAATGGATGGAGTCAGTGCATGAGACCCTGGGAAAAATGTGGGATGTACAACACTTAGAGCTATCCAAGATGGTACCGCACTAAGATCAAACCTAGACTCCAACAAAGAGACTGTTGAGATGGCAGGTTGGAGTATGTCAATTAGAATCTGAGAGTGTGCAGAGGAACTTAAAAGCAAGGTTATCAGGGCAGAGACAGACACTGATATAGTGACATGGCAGGGAGTCCACAGTCCAGACTATCTCTAGGTCTCTGTTCTTAAGGACCAACAGATAGAAGAACTTAAGTCTGTGCCAGACATGGGCTATTTCTTACATAAGTAACCCAGAAAGCAAAGGGTCGAGTAGAGTCCAAGACGACTGCCCTTGCAGCAAATCCAGCCAGAATTAAATGCTGCCTTCTGTACTAAGAGTTACTGGACCTACAAGTATTGGTTCCCTGAGTTTAAAGATTATTGATCTGGCAAAGATGTTAAAAAGGTAAGAAAGATTTATAATGAGACCTCCATTTTGAGGACCCCTTAGCACATGATCTGGAGAATCAAACCACCATCAACTTTTCCTTCAGGATAGGTAAAACAAGGATAGAGAACAGGATAGAGAACAAAGTGGCAGAGCACAACACTGAGGCACTGAGAGCTTCTCAGACATAGGCAGAATGGACCTTACAGACCAGCCAACATCTCCTTCACACTGTTACATGCATAGAGGGAGGTGTGCACTGATTAATGACAAGGCATATGAGCAGTTATGCCCTATCCAAACTAGGCAGAAGTAACTACATTTTCCCAAGAGTGGAACTCCAAAGACACCCATCTCTAGGGTAGTGGAATTGAGTGTTCCACGTTGTCTATTGTTAATAAACATGGCTATAGGGATTCAACTGTGACCTTGTGGTTCCTTCATATTACCTTTGTTGTCTAAAAAGGAAAGACACAATACAGTCCAAATATAAGATGACTCTACAATGACAATAAATCATGCAGGGAGTAGCAGACCTAACCACTGCCTAAACGGGAAGGTTTATTTCCCACTGCAGCAAGATTTTAGGAAGTTGGTGTTGTCTAGATCTGTGTAATACCTTACTGTGGCACCAGAGATTTCCCTATTTTTTCCTCACACGTGCCTGTTTTTTTCCACAACAATGTGAGAGCTCAGCTCTTGCTAAGATTTGATCCTATAGTTCAGGACTCTAGTGACTGTTTGTCATGGCAGAGAGCATGCCGCCAACAATGGACCTTCACCCTGGAAGCATCTGTCTGAAGAGCAGCCAGGCAATCATGTTGATTTTGCTGGCTGAAGAAGAGAACCCTTGCTTCGTGACAGCAGTCGTGTCATTCAAAGGGGTTAGACTAGAAACCACTAACACAATGAGCATCCCAGCCTCAGTTATCTATGTAGTGAGTGATAAAGACTCAGCCCCAGGGTAACATACACATAAAGAGAGACTCTCAAGTCCCCAGAAGTCCTCAGTGAGACCTATCAGATCTAATCTCAACCCAAAGGAAAATATTTATTTCCCACGTCAGCAAGATTTTAGAAAGCTGCCTTTTTCCAGCAGTTGCCAGCCACTAAAGTTAGATCAGGACTCTAAGGAATACCTGACTGTGGCACCAGAAATTGCCCTATTCTTTCCACAAGTGGGACAGCTTTTCTTCACCTTGAAGCCTTGCCAAAATTTGATCCTGTAAGGCTCTAGCGTCTGTTATGGTAAAGAACATGCCACCAGCAGAGAACCTTCACCCTGGAAGTAGCTGTCTCAAGAGCAACAGGACAGTCATGTTGATTTTGATGGCTGGAAAAGGCGAACCATCCTTAGATTATAAAGCACAAATTTTGTGGCCATCCCAGACTCAGGAATCTACCTAGTTCGGTTTATTGTAAACAATGTAAAAATTACAAGCCATGGCTTTAAATCCTCAGGTTTTTCCTGGTCCTATTTGCAGGTGTGGGGTATCTGTAGGGAAGCGTGTCATCAGTCGGTCTGTTGAGAGCCTGCCTAGCACAAAGTGGGTTGAACTGTGCCCCTCTGTTCTAGGAGCAGCCTAATTTGTCCCTCACTGTTGTTGTATTTTTGTACGTGATAGTTCTGAATTCTAAGAAGTAAAGTAGTGTTATGCTGCGCCCTTCCAGGCAAGAATATTTTATGTTTTTTATCTAACTTCTGTATGTGTATGCAATGAACATGAGAGAAAATGCTGTCAAAGGGTTGTTGTTTAAGTTTGAAGATAAAATGACTTAAAATAGCATTATGGACAGTTTCCAATTTAATGGAGGGGAAAAAAGCAACATGTATTTCAGAGACTTAAGCATTATTTTTATGCAGATGTTATAGAAATACACTGGCCCCATCATCCCATGCCTGGAAAGAATAGCCTCAGCAGGGGGTGCATAAGATGACGACACAGGTCAACACCTTTCACAGAATTCAAACAAAATGGAGGGAGCCATGGTTCCACTGTTTAGGGACATCACACCAGCAGAAGCTGTGGTTCTGTAATAAGCTGCAGTGCACGAAGTGAGGTAAGAAGAGGCATGAATGCCTGGGCTTGCCACAGTATACCACCACAGCACACCAAAGGATATACCAAGAGGCAGCCATCAGTGCCTACAAGTAGGAGCCACAAGACTAGTTAAGTGATGGTGGAGGAGTTGGGTTTGAAAGCATGTTGTGTCCTGGATGAAAGGATTTGCAAGCAGTACCATGTCACGGAACTGTATGTGGGGGAAAATGAACAGACATCTCATCCTGCATACTTTGTTAATTATGTGAATGATATAATATTGATAAAGCAAATAGATATAGGAGAAGCAGTGTTTTATTTCTGACATGGTATACTCAAATAAATAAATAAATAAATTAAAAAACCAGGGAAAAAAAACCCCATTTCCTTTGTAAGATTAAGAGAAAATAATGTGCTCTTACAGAATTACAATAAAGGGCAGACAGGAATATTAGTCAGTCTCCCTACCATTGTGTCAGTTCACCATTAGAGTTAATTGTAATGGAAGAAGATGGCTCTCCACTTTTGGACCTGGCCTCAGTTGACTATATGAGCTTAAATTGGATTGGAGAGTGGAACATAACATGCCAGACAGAGTGGGGGCATTGTCAGAAAAGTACAAAGCTGTATTTAGTACAGACATGGGTTTGGTAAAAGGCATAACAGCCAAGCTGGTTGCATTTGACAAGGCTATTCCTACATTTCTGAAAGCTAGATCTGTGCTATATGTGCTGTGAAAGCTTATGGAAAAGCAATTGGATGAATAATTTCACCTGTGGGGTTCAGTGAACCGACTGCACTAATTGTGATTTTTTGCCAAAGTGATGCCAGCATAAGAATTTGTGGGGTCTATAAAATCAGCATAAACACTGAGCTGGAATTGGACCAATTTCCAATTTCTAAACCGTAAGATTTATTTGCAAAACTGGCAGGGGGAGTGAAGTTAACCTGACCATATTTGTTCTCAGCCTATCAGCAGGTAGTATTGGTGCCAGATTTTTTTCTTCTACAGCAAACATACCTAAGGGGCTATTTAGGTATGAAAGATTACTTTATGGGTAGCCGGCACACCTGCCGTGTTTCAAAGAATAATGGATCATCAGGTACTGCAGGTGGTAAATGGTGTTGTCTGTTATTTGAATGATATAGTAATAACTGGAAGGAATATTTAAAAAACCTAGAGGAGGTTCTGAAGATATTGCACAATATGATTTTAAAGTTAACAAAGATAAGTGTGGGTTTTGCATAGTTATGTTTTTTGTCCTAGAAATGCCTCATCTAACCCCTTCTCCTGATTTTGTGGACTATAGTAGACTCCTACCATGAGATTGCCACTGGGTTTTTTTCTCCTTTCTCCAGAGGTTATCAATTGGTCTGCCTCTGACCTCCTTCTGGACCTCAGAACAAATGAATACATTCTTGATGCATAATGCAACACCTCCTCCCTTTTCCCTTGCCTGTCCTTCCTGAACAAGCTGTACCAATATTCCAGTCATGAGATTTATCCTACCAAGTCTCTATGATGCCAGTTAAGTCATAATTTTGCTTGTGTACTAAGACTTCCAGTTCTTCCTATTTATTCCCCATATTCCTTGCATTTATGTACATATTCTTTTTCCTAATAACTCACCTAAATCTCCCTTACTGCAGATTAATACCATTACTTCTTTTCCTGCCTTCTGTGGACAAGATCATGACAGATCTGTATCTTCAATTTGATTTTCAAGAACCAAACCAAATTCGGCTTTTGATATCAGTCCTGGATGAAAGGATTTGCAAGCTGTACCATGTCACAGAACTGATTTCAGATTTGGATCTTTCAAGGACTTTCCTCCCTTCCCTTTTTCTTTTTCACATCTCTTTTTGCATGTGAATTAAATAAATAGCATGTAGGCTTTTATTCCCTTTTTCCCATTCCAGTTTTTCAAATCTTCTCTAACTTTGCAGCAAAAAGTAGAGTGCCAACAGGAAACATGAAACTGTCTCTGCCACTCTTTTTTGACATTTTCAACTGTTGAAAAGTTACAGTGGCAAAGCTACATCGTTTCCTTTTTTTATTTTTGCTACTCTAATTTGTCCAGACTTGGAGAAGTTTTGAAAAGTTACAGAGTGGGGAAAAAAAAAACCTAACCCCCTAAACAGCATTCATTCAATTGCATGGAGTGGCAAAAATGGAAAAGAAGAATAAAGAGGATGAAAAGAAAATCTGAAATTTAAAAAAAAGGTTTTAAAAACTGGAAAACGAAAAAAATCAATTCAAAACTAAGTTATTTGGTTAGTTTAATTTCAAATTCTCTTTAAAAATAAGTTTTTAATCAAAATGACATTTTTACACAGAAAATACTGTTTTCAATTCAATCCTATTTTTTTGACAGAAAAATATTTCGGGTGAACAGTTTCAACTAGCTGTAAAGGGAAGTGGAGAGGAAATTTCTATTCATTCTGTGCTCTCCTGTTGTATCCTTGACTTCTGTGGTTTGTTAAATCACACGGTGATAATGATGCTAACTGGTAATGAGAAAAAATCATAGTTACCCAGATAGTCGTTTCTGGAATAAACCATTTATATCTTCCTTTGTAAGAGCAGGCTACATAATTTGGGAATTTGTGGCCATGTCATGAAACTAGGAGGAAAAATAGGATCAATCTTACTAAAAAAACATGTGCCAAACATGATTCCGTGCCAAAAGGTAAGAGTGTTGGTTACGTGATAGCAATCCCAGCTTCTCCAAGAACCTACAGAGAGGTTGAGCTTTGGAAAGAGGGAGGGTAAGGCTTAGGCTGGTTCCATATTGGGGACAAGGCTGATATGGCACACATGCACTCTTCTGCCAGCCTTAAATTGCAGAGATTACCTGGGAAAGGTCATACCAGTGTGAGGTATATTATCTTTCCCACAAGCCCACTTGGCACTGGAGAGCCAACCTTTAAGGCAATTCCTTAGGGCAGCTGTAGCCAGGGAAGTCTTTATCAGCCAGGGTGGGTAGGGGAACTCCAAAGTTTTGGGGCCAGTGCAGATTGAAGAATCACTTCTCAGCTTCTGGCAGGCTCCATAATAAAATGCACAGGAAGGCACTAGTAAACCCTACCCTCAGAACAACATGGGAGAACTTTCACAAGGAAAACCTTGTGGAGTTCCTCTCCTTCCCGCTGCTCCATTGATTTTACCCACAGGTTCAAGGCTGGTTTCAGGGGAATATTTTTCACTAATGAATATGCCCAATCTTGCTATTTTTCAAGTAATTAGCAAAGCTCTAATTCAGTTCAAAGGGGGGCAGGACTGTTTTCACTAGAATGGAAAATATTAACATTAAAGAAAAGTATCTGAGATTATGATTTTACAGGCATTTCCTCCTTGGAGACACATTTAATTGTTTCAATACAAACCAGTACAGAGAGGAGAGGTTATAAACCTGGCAGTGCAAGAATGGAAAAAAATGGATCAGAAATACATGTAAACAAATGTAAGGAAAAGAAAACCCACAGTGGTTTAAGGTAAGATTTAGACAAAATGTGACTAGCTAGCAGTTATGTCTTTTCCTTTTATTCCTTTAGTTTTGTCTACTTTACAATGTATAGCAGCTCAGATTATGAGAGGATTTTGTGTTCTCCAAAGTTAACTCAATTTATATAAGGGGGAACAGGATCTAGGCTAATTCTAGAATTGCCAGTGCAATAATTAAGGACAGTATGACTTAGCAGCAGTGCAAGCATATCAATCCATGAAAGGGAAAGATAGGTGCAGAAAGGGAGCCCAGGGTGAGATGAGGCCCTTGGCACAATATGACAAATTGCATGTGTGGTGCAAAATGATTTTAACTGATCGACCAATAAAGGACAGCAAATGACCTGGTGCTATTGAGGGTAAAAGCCTGCTATGATTTTAATTAATTTACTTTTGAGAAGTTATCTATTGATTTCTAAAAGGATCTCTTAAAACAGAAATCCTAGTCAACAATACAGCACTCACTATTTGTGTTTCTATCATCCTCTAAGAAGCACAGAAAATAAACCATACAATTTTGCATATGGCAATTATTGCAGAACATTTATACTAGCATGTGTGTGGTGCATTTCTATTCAGACGAGGCATTTGTTTCAGTCATTATGCAGGAAATAAAATTTCCCTTCAACGAGGCCTGAAACGAACATGTCATTTGAAGAACAGAAACAAGCCTTATTGTATAAACCTAGAATGATGCCTTACAGGCTTGTTATTTTCTCCTATTATACTACAACTTTTCTATGCTTTTCAGTGACAGGTAATATTCATAAAGACATAGGAAATAGTACATTCCAACCCTAGGATATTAACAGAGAGCAAATGTGCACTTTCCTTCATACTGAATTGCTATATTTTTACAAACAACCATTCAGTAAAATATATGTATATTAAAAAGTAGAAGAAACCCTAAGAAGATTTTGTACAGAAAAGCTATTTCTGTTAGGTTGTCATAGAGTTGTTATGAGGAGGACAAATATCAGCTCAAAGATTAATAATTATGCATTTTATCGTTATATTTGTTCTTTGACAGTTATTACTTTTCTTCAAGCTTTTCTCTTTTGCATAAAACGCCTAATATTCCATCACATACCAAATCATATTAGACTCTTATGACACCCTCCAAACAAAAAATCTCCATCTTTCCCCCACATGTGTTTGATTTTTCTTATAAAAAGAAATAAGAAGTAATAAGAAAACAAGATACTGCTCCAAATCCTTGGGCACAGCTTTTGTGCACCTGCTGCAGCTCTGGAGAGTGAGGGATCGGAGGAAAAGGTGATTTTAAGCAACCTTTGCTTTCCTCCATTTCCAGGTCTGCTGTACAATAGATACTTCCACCCTGCCTCCCCACCATGCATCATGTGGAGCAGCCTGGAACTTGCTTTTCCTTTCCCTGGCTGCCCACATCCAAGGGAGCTATTCCAGCTGGTGAGGATCACTGGGGTGAAGAGATGGCTTGACTACACTCCCACTCCCAGGTGCTCAGAAAGGAGTGGCTTAAGAGCCACTGTGGCTGCTCTATACCACTGAGGATTCCCCTAGACGGGGGAAATACTCAAATGACCTACTTAGTTGGTTTTATGGCTCTGCTGTGAGGACTGGCAAAAAACAACTGTGGCAGGCCAGCAATCTGATCCATGAACTATAAGAAGCCTGGTAAATAGCATATGCAGCAAGAGCAGGCCTGCAAAACATATGGTGATTTAAAAAAAAAATGTTACTAAGAAGAACAGGATTTAGCTGATAGTCTGCCATCTGTCTGACCTGTCTGTGTTTTGATATTGCACCAAAGACTGCTATTTAGATTAGCTTCCAAGATAGATGGAAAAATAAACCCTTAGAGATCAACTATGAAACAATCTGTGCAGGGGGGAAATTTCTTTCTAAACTCTTTATCCAGAGATTGATTTATCCCATGAAGCATAAGATTTTTTATCTTGGTATTATTTTTAACCTGTCCATTCTTATTGTGAATGTTCTCGTTACCGGTACAAATGTCTACTCTTTGTTTGAATCTCACTCAGTTTTTGGCAATTTTTTGGGGCTATGACTTTCATAGGCTAAATATGCATTGTATAAAATGCATTTCCTTTTCTTACCTTTCAGTTACATTGAGTGTCTCCTTGAATGTATATTTTAGGAAAAGGTAATTTGCCTTTTCTATAGCATCCATGGTTCTATACAGAACTCTCATGCCCTTGCTTATTTCTTCTCTTAACACAGTATCGGTCTTTTCTATCTCTTTCCTCACATTCAGCTGTTCTTTGCTTCTTGTCCCAAGTCAGCAATCTTCCCCTATTCAGCAAAACATTGGCAAGATGAAAGAAAATAGATTTTTGGCTTTGTTTTGTTTTATTTTTAGTCTTTCAGTTACAATCATTGTAGGGGGTTGCTTGTAACAAAGAAAACAACATTTTTAGCTGAAAGAGTGATTTTCAAGCTGACAGAATCTCTCTCAAAGCTAGTTTAAAAGGAATGTTCATTACAAAGTTGTATTATGTCTTCTATTTGTGTGTACACTTAATTATCATAACTACTAATGTCACATTCTATGCTATCAGGTTACATTACAGAAGAAGAGAAGCGTGCCATTTGATTTCTCCAGATCATACGGAAAGAAACAGTCATGCTTAAATGTATTCACCTCTATAACTTATAGTGGTGTTGTTTGGAGAACAATGCATCTGTGGTTTATTCAGTTATTCAGAATATCAAGTAGAATTTACATATTCCATTTTATTTTCATCTCATAATTTAGAGTAAATTAGTTTTTCACTTCTTACATGAGTAGGTCTCCTAGGTATCCTTTTCTCACCTACTATGGCTGGCATTACAGCGCTGCATTCAGACGTGATATTAGGTTCAAGCAATCTCTCTCTCCAAAATCATGTTGCATAGGTACATTTAATAAAATCACATTACAAAAATATTGATATGCCTTGGTGTGTCTTGTTTGTGCCTGCACTTAAAAATCATTCCAAAGGGAATATGAAAGCCAGTGCATATGGTTCAAGTGTAACTGTGTACAAAGTTTGCATGTGAATTAGAATGCAGAAGCAACATAGTCATCTGTCCACAAAGTCCTTTCTTATCTGCTTGCCTGAAATGCTATTGGATTAGAGAAAGCACGCAACACCAGAAGAGAAATAGAACAAAGCGTCTGGTTCTTCATTGTCACAATAAAAAATAAAGTATATAAAGAGGTCTTGCATAATAAACCTGCACTTCCTAAACTCAAACAGTTTCTCAGCAGTCTATCAACCAGTCACCAACTCAGCTTCTTCCCCAATTCTTAGACTAAATTAACACCAACTAATGCTATAACAGTTCTCTGACAGAATTTCATGACTCGAGTAATGTTGATAAAATTTTGGACAAATCTTTGCCAGTAATCACTATAGAAATCAGTAATAAACTTGAGTGCTAATAATGTTAGATTATGTTAATAAAATGCCAGACTCCAGGTTGTTTACTCTACTTTAGTGGCATCTTATTCCATAAATAGTTCTACTGAAGTCAATAGGATTCAGTGTAAGTAAGGGTATCAGAATACGGCCCAGTATGACTGGTTCATAAAAATCAAACTGCACTGGAAATATTATTTACTTGTGAATATTAAGTGATTTCAGCTACAGAGGGTAAACCAGTTTGAATAACATAAGAACCATCTCCCTTCACTCTAAAACATGATCTCAAATTAAAAGGCCAGGATTTTCATCAAATTTAGTGCCTAACATTAGGTTCTTAAATAAGTTGCCTGATTTTTTAAAGTGTTAGGTGTCCAGTAGTCTAAATTGAAGTCATTCTATCCTGTGGTTGAAGTCAATAGGACCTGTTGGGTGGCCAGCACTTTTGAAATTCAGGCTAATTATTTGGTGCCTAACTTCAAGCATCAGGGTTTTGGGGTTTTTTTTAAATCTTGCCCAAAGGGTCTGTATGTCTTGGTTTTGATGGGGACTGGAAATACTGAAATACAATACTGTGGGGAGCAATATTTTTGGAACAACAGTGCTACCAATTTCCTGAAAATATTCTGAGAAAGCCTAGTTTTGCAAGATTTCCAGCTCAGTTTTGCAGAACAGAGAGTTTTAGATAGTTAAGGTGGATATCAAAAACTTTGAATTCTTATCTGAACTGAGTATCTGTACCTTTAGAGTATATCTATGCTGCAATCAGATGTGTGCTTGCACCACGTGTAGACATACCCACACTAGTTTTAATCTAGAATCACAGAAATGTAGGACTGGAAGGCACCTTGGAAAATCATCAGTTCCAGCCCCCATGCTGAGGCAAGATCAAGTTAACCTAGACTACCCCTGACAGATGTTTGTCCAACCTGCTTTTAAAAACCTCCAGTGAGGAAGTTCCACAACCTCAATTGGAAGCTAATTCCAGAGTTTAACTACCCCTACACTTAGCAAGTTTTTCCTAAAATCTAACACAAATTTTCCTTGCTGCAGATTAAGCCCATAACTACTTCTACCCTCAGTGGACATGGAGAACAATTGATCACTGTTCCTCTGTAGAACAGCCCTTAACATAGTTCAGTGGTCCCCAAACATTTTTGCTCCAATCCCCCCCTTATCTGATATATGCCCCCTCCAGGAGCCAGAGCTGTGACCGGGGCCAGGAGTGCAGCTGGACACCGGGTGCAACGCAGCCAGGACTCAGGCCCGGTCCTGCCAGGGCTGCGAGTATGATCGGGGTCGGGGTCCCAGAGCACTGACAGGAATGGGAGTGGGGCCATCAGCTGGGGTCCAAGCAAGGCTGGGTTGTGTTCTCTTCCCACCCCACGTGGGGACTGGCCCAGGCCCTTCTGTGCCCTCTATCCCATTCTTCAGCATCCCCCTAGGGAGGTGCACCCCACAGTTTGGGGACCAAAGACATAACTGAAGACTTTGCCCATTCAGTCTTCTTTTCTCAACACTAAACATGCCCAGTTTTTTTTTCCATCTTTCTTCATAGGTCAGGTTTTCTAAACCTCTTATCATTTTTGTTGTTCTCCATAGGACTCTCTCCAGTTTGGCCACATCTTTTCTAAAGATGGTGCTAGCCCAGAACCTAAAGGTGGTGCCCAGAACTGAACACAGTACTCCAGCTGAGGCCTCGCCAGTGCTCAGTAGAGCATGACAATTACCTCCCATGTCTTACATATGACTCTTTTGCTAATACATCTAAGATTATTAGCCTTTTTCAGACTCATAGTCACTTTGTGATCTGCTATAACCCTCAGGTCCTTTTCTGCAGTATTACTATCTATCCACTTATTCCCCATTTTGGAGTTGTGCATTTGATTTTTCCTTCCTAAGTGAAGTACTTTGCACTTGTCTTTATTGAATTTCATCCTATTGATTTCAGACCAATTTTTTAAATTTGTCAATGTTGTTTTAAATTCTAATTCTTCCCTCCAAAGTGCTTGACCCCTCCCATATTGATGCCCTCTCCAAATTTTTTAATTTTATACTTTCCACTCCATTACTAAGTCATTAATGAAATTATTGAATAGTATGGGACTCAGGACTGACCCCTATGGGTCCCTACATGTAACACATTTTGTACCTTAGCTTTTCTAATTTTGTATCTACATGCTTTCAGCTATTCTTTTGTACTCTTCCTTAGCAAGTCTTCTATGTTTCCACAAATTTTTAGGATTCTTTTTTAATATCCAGATCATTAAAGAACTCCCAATGGAGCCATATTGGTCTCTTCCTAGTCTTCCTATCTATCCTTTGCATCAGAATAGTTTGCTGTTGTGTGTTAATATTATCCCTTTGAGAAACCTCCAGCCCTCCTGAACTCCTTTTCCCCTTTGATTTTCTTCCCATGGAATCTTACCTACCAGACTTCTGAGATAGTTGAAATCTGTTTTTTTCAAGTCCATTCTCCTTATTCTGCCAACCTCATTTCCTTAGAAGCAAGAAATCTATCATTTCTTGGTCATTTTACCCAAATTGCCTTCCATGTTCAAATTAACTACCAATTCCTGCTTCTTAGTCAGAATCCAGTATAAAATGGCTGTCCTCCTGGTTAGTTCTTCCACCTTCTGAACGAAAAAATTGCTAGTCAACTCAGGTACCAATAGTAGTGGAACTACAACAGAACAGATTTCAGCATGGGCTAGCAAGCCAAATATGTCTCCAGGGTCCCAAGCGGACTTGTATAATTTGTGCTGAAGCTTATGTTCCTGTCATGTCACTGTTGCAATCACACCCTTCAACTGCAGTATAGTCATAGAGTATATGTACACTTGAAGCTGAGGATGTGATTCCCAGCTTGCATAGAAACACCCATTCTAGCTCTCATCAAGCTAATGTGCTAAAATTAGTGGAATAGCTATGGTAGCATGGGCAGCTGCTTGGGCTATCCACACAAGCTTGTACCCATGAGGTTCAAAGGGGTTTGTACTCGGGCCAGCAAAGCCCTCCCACTGCTCACCACTGCTTGTGCTACCACGTCAACACTACTATTTTCAGTGCACTACATTGATCAGAGAGACCTCAGACATGTCTCCTAGACATACCCTTATGTTTACTCATCTCAAATTTAAGTCATCCAGCTTTCTGGCATCATACATAGACTTTGCGTATGAAAGCAGCTCAATTTCACTCTTAGTGAAACTAATCTATATATGGAGTTGTTTACTTTACAGGTATCAGAGCGTGAAGGATTTTTAATAAGTGAGGATTAAGCTATATGATCAAATCAAGACTTTTTGCTAACCATTTTGTTAAACAGAATTAGTTTTGGGGATCAAGCCACTCATTCCTTTCCTGATCAAGAATTAAATACAGTGATGATAGCTGTCTACTATGAGGGGGAGGTTGAGCAATACAAAAAGTACAACATTGGCCACCCAGAATGTAGGAGGAGAAGGAAAACCTATTTTTGACACCCTGTTTGGACAAGAGATAGGTCAAACTCAAAAGTCAGTTTGAGGGCAGAAAAATACAAGCCTAGAATCCTGGGAGTGTATCTGCTGCTAGAAGTCTCCAACATACTTCAATGTAAAATGTGGAAAGAGCTTTTAACCAACTCTTATGAAATCCTTTAGATTCATGTAAGTTACTATGGGCAGTGCCAATGTGTAAATGCTTGCCATAGCCCTGGTTACAGAGTCGTCCCTACCCAAATGGAGCTGTACAAAACTTCTGTTGTTTTTAATTTCATGAAAATTTAATAATGAAACTAGACATTTTAATTAGTAAGTAGCAAATTTTCAATAAATGGAGGCTCATTTCTGTGGACAAGAGATATCAACACACAGCTTTGGTGACACATTTCATATATGGTATCTGTTTCTCAGGAGGCATTAATATTCACTGATTGGATTTAAATCTGAATTATCTTTTAATATAGATTTTGAGGGCTTCAACAGGTTTTTAGTTATACATATTTTTGGATAGTGTAAATGAATCAATACTGAAAATGTTTTTCCTGAGGAAAACCTAGCAAAATTTTTACATATTTGGTGGCAGATGCCATACTAAACCCACAGTTTAGAATGTGAAAGTGTCGGAATTTCCATAGACTCTAACGATAAAATAATTTGAAAATATACAGATTAGAAAAATCCTAAAAAGAAAGAAAGCCACAAAATTAATATCATGCAGAAAAAACCCAAAACCAACAACTATTAAAGACAAAATAATTTATACTCCAACAGATGAATTTTCAGAAGATTTGGTGGTAAAAAAATAAATAAATAAAATTTAATATATGAAAATATTCAATTAATGTGATTATTAATAACCTAAAAGTTTCAGTTCAGAGGGAATCCACTTACATGGACTATTCCTGTCCAAAAATTGGCCATTCAGGGAACAATAGATCTTTAGATAATCTCTACATTTGTACTACACCATTCCAGAGATAACCCTCATTTGTTCAGAATATGAAAGTCTCCTAAGCCACCCATAATTGTTGCGATATTGAAAACACATAGAAGAAAAACAGAAAAGGTCATCTTCACACCTAAATCCAATGAACAGGAGTTCAGTAAAGAGGTCTGCCCCACACTAGACAGTTTCAAATTTTGTTCCAAAGATTAAGAGGCTCAGTTCTCTGAAGAATTATTGGGGGGGATAAAAGACTTCTTTGGAAGCATTCAAGCTATGATACTTAATATTTGACTGAATTCCCAAACGTCCAAATTAGCCAAGGAAAGATTTAAAAATCCAGAAGAAGCCAGCTGTACAGGAGGAAATCAGGCACTTTGAAGACTTGCCAGTCACCATGACAAATCCTTTGAGTTGGAGACTATTGTGTTCAGCATTATTAAAAGGTTTAATAATAACTTAATTCTCTCTTGCTATAAAGAGCAAACTGGGCTCTGAAGGAAGACCAGGTGACTGATCTGATGGAAGTAATGCTGGAGTTGTACAATAATTGATTCATTGGGAAGAGATTGCTTAGGTAGGAACAATCCTAACAGTCCAAAAGAAAGTAGCTTATGGCATTAGCCACTGGCAGATATGAATGACTTCCAAAGCACCTTCTATAAAACTGTATTGCTTGAATAGGATGAACAGATAGAAAGTGTAAAAAATCAGGATGGGGGTGCAAGGTAATAGGTGCCTAAATAAATCTAAGCCCCAAATATTGGAACTGTCCCTATAAATTCGCGACATTTGGTCACCCTATGCTTGAACCATCTCACAGAAGGGTGACACACAGTAAGCAGGTAGCAGAGGCCCAGTCATGCAAGAGCTTGAGCTCTTTTGGCAAGATACACCCTAGTCTCAAACTTCCACTGAGTTCAACAGGAGTTGCACATGACAAACACTCATCTAAATCAGCCTCTTTATGCATTCCTACAGTTAGAAGTTCTATCTTCGTTTTTACCAGTAGATGAGGTGTTACTAGTGTGAGGATGTATTCCCAATAATTAGATAGGAGAATGCCCAGTAGAACTGCAAATATTTTGACAGATTATTATATAATGAGATGCTGTGTGTGCTCACAAGCAAATAAAACACTAGATTGGAAGTAAGGAGACGTACCTGTATTCTGCCCCACTGACCAGCTCTGTGACCCTGGGCAAGATATTTTGCCTTTCTGTATCTGTTTTCCCCTCCTACACTTTGTCCATTTTCTCTAGTTAGAAGCTAGCCTGTAAGCTCTTCAAAGCACAGATTGTTTCTAATAAAATAATCATACCACCTTTCTCTTATGCAGTGCTTTTCAGTCATAGCTCTCAAAGTACTTTACAATGGAGGTCACTATCATTATCCCCATTTTACAAATGGAGAAACTGAGGTATGGAGACTTGAAGTGTCTTGCTCAAGATCACCCAGCAGGCCAGTGGCAGAGCTAGGAATAGAACCAATGTCCCCTGAGTTCCAGTCTACTGTTTTATGCTCTAGGACACAATTATGCATTTGTACAGTAGCACATGCAATGGTGCCCCAGTTCCTCCTGGGACCTCTAGGGGCAAATGTAATAATATCTTAGCTATTGGTTAAAATATGAAAGAAAACAAACTGTGTCCTCCAGATCTGTCTTTGTGTCACCATTCCCAAAAGGAAAATGTCTACCAAAGAGAGGACCTTTTTTTTTTTTTTGAGAGGAAAACAGAAAATGGTCTATCTGAAGATCCCCGCTTTGCGAGCCGGAGCTAGAGGTGATTGGAAAATGGAAAACTATTTTTGCAAAATTTTTAATTGAGATAGAAATTTCCCCAAACAAATCAAGCAGTGACAGACAATATTGCAGCTGACACTATGTCTAATATAATGGGCCAAATTCCAAGGTGACAGGAATGATTGTGTTAGTTATAAATTGTACAACAGGTTAAATGAGTGTTTACATTATATCTTGAGTGGGCTTAGTGCAGACTTATCCCAAAACAGGAAACCAGCAGGAAAGTGGATGAAGGTCAAATGATAAAGTATGCATGCCCTACTGACAGTGACTTACTGATATGTAACTATAACCTGTACTGATGTCATTTCTGAATCTGGCCCACTGTATGCGTTTAAGCTTCCTTTGTTAATTCATTTTTCTTTGATATTGATATTTATGATTTTATCTTCAATGACTTCTGCAGAATAAATTAAGTACTGAAGTTGTTGCACCCTTTCCCATATGTTTATTGATCAAGCTGTTTGTCTTGATTTAAATGAAATCTATATATTAGTAAATGCTAAATCTGTAAGCTAAATTCTTTAGGTTAAAATAAATATAGTTTATTTCTCCCATATTAAGATGCACTGATCCATTATACAAGGTGTATGTATAATCTATATAGAAAAAAGTTACAGTAAAAATGACTCACTAGACTACAAGCACTTCAGGGCAAGGACAATGTTTTTGTACAGCAGTTGGCACAGTGGGACCCTGACATGTGATTGAGGCCTCTAGGACCCACCACAATATAAATAAATAAACAAATATTATTAATAATAAATAGGAATGATTGTCCCAAAGATGATATTGTCCTATAACTCCCTTCGCGTTAACTTGTCACCCTTTTTCCCCATTCCCCATAAAAAGACTAGCACTATATACCTTTTGAAAAGGTAAGGATTGAGGCAAATTAAGCACTTGCTTAAAATTAAAAACATACTTAAGTGTTTTGCTAAATCAAGGCATGTAACACCAAAATGCATGAATTAATGGGTTAAACCCTCCCCAAAGATGGACAGCAATGGTTTACCAAGCAATGCCTCCTGCAGTGTGAAGCAGTCATGCATTTGGTCCACAGCCTGCTTCAGGTGTGGGAGAAGGTTAGGATTTTGTATGGAAAATGCAAATATGGCACTTGATGAAGAATTATTTTTCCAGTACATGTAAATTACTTACATTATGTGATCTATAAAGAGGTCTATACAATAGAGATGTTCTACTATAAGATGTGTGAGATGTTCTACTATAAGGCAAACATTTAATTAATTGCCGGGAATTTGGCTAAAGAATAAAATATGGTGATAAATTTAATACTAACCCAATACAAAAATCCTGCATAAGTGCAGCTACAGAGAATGACTTTGCTATCATAAAATTCTTCTGATTTAAATCCATTTGAGAACACAGAAGAAAACCTTGCTGTTGAACTTGTTTGTCCTACTGGATAGCCATGTGCAGGCTTATCTCCTGTGTTGATACATGCAGTGTATTTTCATGTTTGTTCACTTTTCAATTTTTTTCATTTCATTTTATTTCATTTCAAGGTCACGATTTTAAATAACTAGATTACAGATGGGGAATCCAGGCAGCTGAGAAAGGGAAACAGCAGAGCATAAACAATTCTCTTGGTATTCTAAAAATAAATTGCTTTCCACACTGAACAATAGATTTAAAAAGACAAAGTCTCAACATTTTATATTTTATTCCTACCTGATTGTGTTTGCCTCATTATCTTTCAGTATGGCTTCTCAGGTGCCCCTGTAGTCTTGAAAGTGTATATACAGATACTAATAAAGGAAGTGCTGTGGTGACTTCACACCACAGAAATGCCTTCAAAGCTTAGCTGTTTAGGTCATACAAAATGACAGAAGACACAAAAAGGTATAGTTCAATGCATGCGTGGGCTTCATCCTGATATAACTTATACTTGTGGAAGTTCAGTGTTACTCCACTGAAGTCAATAGAAGTGCATCCTATGTCTTAGAAAGATCTTACAGTTTTTGTTTTTGCTTTCACAGTAGAACTTCAAAGATATGAACAACAGAGTTATGAACTGACCAGTCAACCGAACACTATGGAAACCCAAAATTAAGCAATCAGGCAGCAGCAGGGGGGGCGGAAAAGAAAGGAAATACTACATTGTGCTTGTATTGCATCTTAAAGGTTGGCATGCAGAGCAGAAACAGCCCGGGGTCCACACTCTTTCTTGTAAGCCAAGGGTGCTGTTTCACCCCCTTCCACTCCACTGGGTTGGGGAAGCTGTTTCCCCGCCCTCCCTGAGCCAAGAAAGAAAGCTGCTGCAGGGAGCTGCTGATGCTGCAAGGAACTAAAGGTTGCAGCCAAAGCCTGGCCTGAATCTGGAGTGGGAGTCAAAGTCCAAGGAGTTTTAAAGAGCCACAGCCTGTGTACAGATGTGGCCCAACCTTTGCCTGTGGCTGCATTCCTGGATCCTGCCAGCACCTCTGGGAGTGCAAGAGGCAGAGGAGGGAGGGGTGCTGGCAGCAAGCTGGCACCAACCCCCTACTATATGCTGCCTCTTGAGCATGGAAAGCAGTGTACTGAGCAGGACGAGCCCTGGGGAGAGGCAGCTGAGGTCTGGGGCTTGTAGTGCCAAGGGTACAGGGTAGCCCCCGAGTTCAGCCCAAAGGCAAGAAACAGGAATAGGGCAGGGAGCTGCTTGCCAATCAGGCAGTGCTGCCAGGTGCCACCTTTGCAGAGATCTCACCCAGCCTTAGCTGGAAGACTCTGACTGCAGGGTACTTGTACCATAATGTTTTGTTCAGAGTTATAAACAACCTCCATTCCCAAGGTGTTCGTATCTGTGATTTTAAATGTTCATACCATTATATAGCCGTGTAAAAGGAGACTGTGCAGCGTGGACCTAGGAATGGGCAAATCAGCTCAGTTAACATTAAAAACCACCTCAAATATTGACTATAACTTGAACTAAATCTGGAACACACTTATTTTTAACGTTTGTGTTAAAAGCTTCATATATATTTTTTTGCCTCTGGACTTCTAAAATCGCAGAAATATCAAAAGAGAAAACTTCTCCCATGATTTCTAGTCCACTTTTACTGACACAAGAGGTTCAAATTGTCTGGATAAGCTTAAACAACCAAGCTATTCAGTGCTTATCTGATCTGAACCTTTTGAGGCTCACCAGTCACGAAATAAAAACCTGCTGGGAAATAATTCATAAAGAGTCTGAAAGGATATTAAATCTCAAATATACCTAGGGTGGAGAGGATTACATTTTAATCAGTACGGGCTTGATCCTCAGATGTACTGTGCACCTCCTAAGAATGATCTGTACCCTTAGTTCAGAGAGAATGATCAGTATCTTGCAAAATCAGACCCCCAGTCCTGATTGGTGGCTATTTCTTCTTTAACCCAAAAATAAGAAGAAAAAAACACACATCAGTCAATAACAGACTTACACCAGGGAAAATTTAAACACATATGAGATGCTGCAGGTTTGGACAGCTGGTGCCTATTTGCTGTGATTTCCATTTTACTGTCAATTAATAAGATATTAACCTTATGAAATATCATGCTCAAGTATTATTTTGTGCTTGAATCTGGTATGAATTAGCTCCTAAAGTCATTACATTTTAAACAACATCTGTGCATATTTCAATATGCTAACAATATGAATATTTAAGTCAATACAATATTTGGAAATAATATTATATACCAAAATATGCTGAAACCTAAATCTATCCAAGCTTATATTATATTTAAATATCTCCCAAGCCTTGTTAGGGGCTAATAATGAAATAGCAATTGAAATAATCAATTTGCTACTGAAATTCTTGTCATTAGAAGCTTGGATCAAAATTGCAGCAAACTGGAAATGATAACAGAGAGACAGGAGATCAGGGAACATAAGGGGGAAAGCATATCTTCTCAAAGCAGAAAAGCTTCCCTCTCTTCTCACTTATTTGGCTTTCTGGAGTCCAGCTCGGTCATGGCATCCTCTGCTTCTTCATCAGACAGGAGAATAGAGAAGTGCCATGGGAGGAGCAGTACTATGGGAGGAGTGGTTGCCTGGAAGAGGCTGTTTCTGGCTCCCAGCATTTTCCGACACAAAGTGGAGTAATAGCACCTTCTAATGGGAGAGGCAGAGTCCTCCTGTGTGCCTCTTGTATAAGAAAATGTGTCCTCTACACCAAAAGCATGGGTGAATGGAGCAGGTGACACAGTCCCCACTACCAGCTGCATTTCCTCTCCAGGAAGAAAAAGCTCCTGGGCAAAGAGAATGGTCTTGTCACCTCCGTCTCCTCAGACCTCATAAGAGAGGTAGTGAATTTAGGAGAGGTAAAAGGGATTGAGTGGAAAAAAGGAAGACCAGTGTGAGAGTGGAGGGGGATGGAGGTCTGAAGAGGAGAGACTTACATGGGTGATTTAAATGGAGTAGTACAGCAGCATGTTCCCTTATGTGCAACCAGCCAACTCTACTGACAGCTGTAGGGAGGTAGCAGGGTCAGAGCTTTGCCTACTCCTTTCCCTCCCTGCCCTTTTGAGGCCCCCAGCCGTGCAAGAAGAGAAAAGCCCCAGTACTCTCCCAATGCAATTGTACCAGGCTTTTGTATAAGGCCCGAAGTGTAGGAGAAAGATCTTCTCCTGCCCAGACTCCTGAGCATCTTCTTGAAGGTCGAACAAAATACTGCCCACAGAGTCAGTACCATGAAATAACTGACAATGACCACACCAAGGAAATCAAATACAAAGTACATTGTTCTTTTGGATTTGCAACAGAATGTAAGTTCAAGCAGTCCCCATGCTTAAAAATTGTTGCATGTAATATTGTGATGGAAAGATAACATGGGTTCAAGGTTAAAATAATGCACTATGTATCTACTTTATACCCTCACATGATCACCACAATAGTATAACTACACATTTCCATATTTATACATAATTATGCAGTACATGAAAATTTGCAGTGCAATAAGTATGAAATTATTCATCACCAGTATATTAGTGATTAATTATAATCAATTCTCAGTAAATATCAAATAGCACCCTTTAACCCTTAGGCTAAAATTTACCCAGAGAACCTGACATTTTGTGGAGAATTCAATACAAAATATCAGAGCAGTCTTGCTTGTGACATAGATGAGACTTTATATATGGTAATTTAGATTATATTACATAAAATTAATAAACAACATTCATTGCAGAAGTATTCAGCAGCTTGACAGGGGAGTGAAACTAGCAACACAGAGTTGGCATAAACTAGAAAATGGTTTTCGTGATTACATAGTTCTGCTGTCTGACACTACAACTAAGTACAAGATAATGGCTCTGGGCCTGTTTTCTAATGATGTACAAACATGTCAGAGAGAAATTGCCAGTGTAAAATATTCTGAAACAATGTATCAAAGATAAAATCCAAAATGGAGGAATATTACCTGCAGTGCTCATGTCTATTTTTAAATGTTTATTACACTACAAGGGAAAAAAAAGATCCCCCCTTCCCCCCAATTTATATAAAATGCATGGGTTTTCAAGACATTTCTGAAAGCTGATGAAGACAGGAGAAGAGACTGCTTATATTTAAAGATACAATACACAGAAAAATAGGGCTTTGATTTTCAAAAACGACGAATGATTGGTTACCCAAGTTGAGATAAAGTCACTTTGAAAATTTTAGCCCAGGATCATAACATCTCTCCAACATTTAAATAGTTACAAATACCACTTTGTCCATCCCCAAGTATTGTTAACACTAGTTGGCAGAACTGTTAGTCATTTTTGCTGAGGGAGGTAATAACTGAGTAAATATTAATGATGCCTAAACACAGTTCCTCCTGTTTAGAGGAATAGCAGATAAGCAGTGCTGTGATGGGAAGTTCTCACTCCCATTCTCCATGTGTACCAGTATGTCAATAAAGAGTTTCATGTCCAGGGCTCTTATGTGATTCATAGTAAAAGTTTTTTTTTGTCACAGCAAAAAACAAACAAACAAAACAAAAACAAAGCAAACAAAAAAAGACAACTCCTCCCAAGAACCCCTGCAGGAGTCTTAGTTTTAGCTTAAAAAAGGAAGTTAGCACACTATAATGTAATACAAAACTTCTTCACTGAAAATAATGGGATATCAAACATATCCTATATTTCACAGTGACATAACTTAAAAGTGTTAAACTATTATTTAAATATAAAGCTTAAAGGTATTTAAAAAAAAAAAAAAAGACATGCCACTACACTGAATATAGAGTTGGTCAAAAAAATTTTGGAACTTTGGATATTTTTTAATTGAAATTTGACTTGGATGATACATTTCAAGTTTCAACCAAAAAAAAAAGTTCAATGAAAATGTTCATCAAAAGTTTTTTGATGAGGTATAGAGCTACTAAATGTTTTGAAATGATAAAGCAAATAAAAATTCCCTCAAAAAGTTAGAACAATATTTTCATAGATTTTTTTTAAAAAGAAACCATTTTGAAAACTCTAGCTCGATGAATACCAAGCCAATTCGGGGAGGAAGGGGAAATGTTGAAAGAGAAATACTGCTTATTGGAGGATTAGCTGAAGTGTCAGATATCTTGAGTTGAAATTAAAACTCTAAAAAATAGTATTTGCATACAAGTCACAGCACTGACAAACATCCAGCTATGTTCACTTTGAAAAAACAAATAAAAAGTGAATGAGAAGCACATAAGAGACAGAAAACACATTATGCCACTGCAAACAGTTAAATTTTCAAACTTGATTGCCTGAACTTTGGCTCCTAAATCCATATTTGGGCAACTAAATAAAAGTGGCCTGAATTTATATGGATTTAGGATCACACTACTTTAGGTAGGCAGGTTAAAAATAAATATAAGCAATGCCACAAACACTAGTATTCATCATTAAGACCAAGACAAATAAGTATTGTTATAGCACTTTATGTATTCAAAGCAGTGTACAGTCAAACTCATTAATCCTCTCTGCAACCTGGATAGGCACTAATATTCCTATTTTCCAAATAGGAAAATAGACAGAAATTTGACTTGCCCAAGGTCCTAATCAGTCAGTGGCTGAGCTGGAATTTCCAGAATCTCCTGACTCCTGACCCAGTGCTCATTCCTTGAAGCCATGTTGGCTTTCAATGTCTTAAAGAGACTGCAAATGTAGTAATAAATGTTTATATAAATTTCCTTACTGCTTTTCATTTCTATTCTTGTATTAAAGAAAGTCCATAAAACCTGTTCTATACACAAGTCAGGTAACAATAATAAAAAACATTTATTGGAGCCATGGAATGGGAATGATGACTTAGACCCTCTCCAGTCATCATCGTTAGTACCTGAAGGTATAATAAATTAATACCAACACCATATTCTTGGGCTAATTTACTTTGAATCGTATAATATCTTAGAGAAAATTAATGTTTCCAGAAGCAATTTATGTATAAATCATTGGACAGAAGTAATTGTGTATGCACTACTGACCAATACATAACAAAATGCAAGTTTGTATATTGCTGAAAGATTATTCTGATTTCCATAGTCTATGTCTCCAGGCTTCTCTCACTAGTGGAAATTTAGTATTCTCTGTGCAAGTGCTATTTATTGGTCACCTTTTGGGCTATAAAACATTTTACCTTTTAAATTGGCCTCTCTCCTATAATGATGTACACATTGCACATCACCACCAGTTTCCTTTTTACTGCTCTCACCTATGATCAGATGGGTTTTTAATTCCTGGTTAATTCACTGGGCTTTCCTGCTCCAGGACGGGGACATTACTGTTCTCCATCTATAGATACCCTTACCCTTACTCTCTGCTCTTATGTATGAGGTATCCCTCACGAAGTTCCTTTGCTTGCCTTTCTGTCCTCACTACCTCTTACCTCTCTAATGTATCTTCTTTTTTGTGTGCATTTTCATAGCTGGGTCCAGCTTTTACCAAAATAGCAAACCATGTACTGGATTTGACTGATGTGTCTTTACCCCCACTGATCCACCCCAGTCCTTCTCCTTCTCCTGTATTACTCATTCAGCTCAGTATGCTGAACTAGGTGCAGTTGTCTGTGCTTTAGGAATGGTTTTCTTCCACCTGCTTCCCTGCATTGTTGGCCTCAGGCTCGCTATGGGAGTATAATGCCTCCCATGTAATGGTGTGTCTGCCTTTCTGACACTCTAATAATTTTGTTTCTTTGGTCTGTGCTCCCTTCTTATCCTATATTGCTACCCCGGCATTTTCTCTTTCTTCTCCTCCCTTCATTCCGAAAGTAAAAGGCCCCATTTCACATTCTATGATTGACTCTTTGGCCAGATAGGGAGCTCAAATTCTGGACTTTCTCACACAAAATAGCCTGTCTCAATAGTCAGCAACACAGAAAGTGTACCTGATTTGCAAACACCGCAGAAAGAAACAGGGTTGCTGGAAGCCATAAAACAGATGCAGACTGAGAAGACATTGGCACAGCATTCGCCACTGAAACTTTATGAGCCATAACTGATCTTAGCAAGTGGTTTGCTTATTTATAAGGGAATTGAAGCACCTGTGTGGGCAGTGCCATACCAATTCAAAAAAGATTTAAATTATCTGATGCATGATATTACCTCAGGATAAAGAGATGGGAAACTTTAGGTTGGCGGCCAAACCTCACCAATGTTGGGGAACAGTATTGTGATGATGGCTTAATCTGTGCTCAGAACAATTCAATGAGAAGTAAAAACAATGTATGCCCTAACATCATTGAAACACCAGGACCCCGGTCTATGTTGCACATTGATGTTGTGGGACCCATATTGACAATAGTAAGGAAACAAGTACTTGGTGGTGATAGTGGAACAATTTGCTAAATGGACAGAGGTTTTTTAAAGAAGGCAAACACTGCCACAGCAACTAGCTCATGGGTGAGTGGAACAGGTATTTTCTTGACTGAGATTACCAGCTAAATTAGAATCAGATCAAGGGACACACCCACAGGACAAGTTTTGAAAAATCGTATGTTAGCATTTGGGATTAAGCAGAAATTCCACATTCCTTACTGCCCTCAGTCCTCTGAACAGATGAAAATTATGAACAGAATCATTAAATTAATTTTAAGGGAGTTTGTTTTCATAAATGGCATAACATCGGGATAAATGAGATAACATCGTTCCATTGGTTCTTACGGCCATCTGGGCCACCCCTGCCACACAACAAATCATTCTCCCTTTCTAATAATTACAGGAAAAGAGATGTGGATGCCATAATATTTATTGTGGGAAACTGGAAGTGCACAAATTGAAGGAGTACAAATGGATGTTTACATGCAAAAATTTGCATGAGCACCTGAAACAAGTGCATTTGTACATGGCAAACAAACTGGGGAAAACAAAACAAAGCAAAAATGTCCTTTCACAAAAAAGGTAAAGGAAAATGATTGGGAGGGGCAGACCAGGTCATGCTTCTGCCTTACATTGTATCAGAGCATAATTTATGCCACAAATGGCTTGGTCCATACTATACTGTGGATCAACTGAGCTTGTCAGGGTCTAAAATTAGAATTATGGGAAACAAAAATAAGGTCAACAAATTATAATATGCCAATGACTTTAAACTATTGAAAAGACATAGTGTTTCTCCATAGGGGGATTCATGTGGAGGCTGCTCTTCTTTGTGAGCAGTTGACTTTGGTGGTGCAGAGCAGCAAGCTTCTTTCCCCTATTTGACAAAAATATACAGACACCCCCCCCCCCCAAAAAAAAAAAAAAAAAAAAACCAAAAATCCCACAGTGAATTGTTATAATGGAGAAACAGCAGTGCTCTTTGTGGAGTCACAGCTAACACCGATAAAGGAAATCCAACCTACAATAGTGGTGCAGGGCAAGACAAATGATCTGTATGAACCCCAACAATAACACCTCATCATGGTATGGAGATACATAGTGAAAAATGTCACCAGCAGGCAAATCTTTCAAGCTATGATTTCATGAACTGTACATGATGGGCTGAAAACAGTACTCTAACCATACAAAATACCACACCCAAGGTGCAAGGATTGTATCAAATGGGTACCAAAATGGAGTCTGGGGAACAGAATTGATTTGTAATGTTTAAACATGTAATAGTAAATCTAATCCTGCACGCACAACTGTTGAAAGAAACCTGTGTAAAGGCATGGGAGTTCCAGAGGGAAAAGGAGTACTCTGGGCCACTTGAGTATTCCCCAATCCTCTATGGTAGGTTATGTGGGTGGAAATGTCACTTTAGGTGTTAATTTTTATTCAAAATGTGGGATCCCAACCAATTGTATTATCGCATAGATTACCAGGAAAACAGGACAGGCCCAGAGCAGGGGGGAGGGAGAGGTAAGGTCATGTAGCTTGACAGGCTCTGTAAAAAACGAATATTGATTGGGAGAATAAGAAGATCAAATTTTGCTTAAACGGTATAATAAAAAGTAATGTTATCTTGATGCAGTTTAAAATCACTGGCCTGTGTCTAATTTCTCCCATTTCAGGGGAACCGCAAATGTTCTTTTGGTTATATTTCTCTGGTGGTGCTTGAATACCCTCTGATTATTCCAGTGGTGACTCAGCCTATTATAACAACAGCTGAAAGTGAACTGCCACCCTGAGTTATATCCAGTACAATCCGTCCCGCTAAATGGCTTAACTGCAACGTCTATAAAACTCTAATCAGAATCAGAGTCATACATCTCTAATGTCCCGGGGACAAGTATGGCTACAACAACACTGCAAAAATCCATATCAAGCATTTTAATTAACAATGTACAATTTATGCATATCCCTGTTGTGTTAAACATTTCTCACTGGAATATGGCTGAATTTGGACAGTATGTGGGGCGGATGTGGCCGTACACTATGCTTCTTTACTAGTTGACCTGAAAATCTCTTATCAGGAGTGAGCTTGAGACCCCATAAAAAAACAAGAGACAGTGCCCAAAAACAGAATTTTTGGGACTAGAAAGTGGCAAAGTCTAGATAGAGTTATTGGCTGTATTTTAGGTTTATTTGCCTCAGGAATGTCAGTATGGAATAGGGCATATGTGCAACAGATGTAGTGTCATATTAACTATTTTGAGCATGAACAGGCAGATAATGCTTTGCAATGCATAATGACAATGGTGGGGAGGGGAAGGAGGTGTTGAAGGGCCGCAGAGGAAAAATATATAATTTATGACATGCATAATATTGTGGCACTGTTTAATCAAACACAGGGGAAAGTCAATGAGATAACTGATATAATGAAAAGGCAAAAATTCATCACATGAGTAAAGAAATAATTTTCTTGGCATATGGAAGCTATGTGTTAACCACTATTACCAGTATACTGACAGACTTGGAACAAAGTAAAATCCCAGACATTATTAAGGATAAACAACTCCTTAAATGATATTGTCCATGACATGTTTCTAAAAATAGCAAGGAAAGAATGTATTGTGTAAAATCCTGTTAAAAGGTGCTTTTTAGCACTATTAGAAACTTGGGGTCAGGGACACCACATCCAAACCAGAACTTCTGTTATTTTAAAAAGTTATGTACAGTCTCGGACCCTGTCTACACTTACCTCCGAGATTCGGCGGCAGTTGACAGGAATTACGCAAGCTCCGCAAAAAACTTGCGTAACTCCCATCGACTTCTCTGCTCCTCTTCTGTGCATCGTGTTCACTGCACTGTGCCACTTGTGAAAGTGGTCTTAGTACGTCAGTTTCTGGATCAACTGAGCAGGTCTTCACTGACCGCTTGGTCGATCCAGAGAAATAGATCTGACGGCGGCGACTTTGCTGCCGTCTGTGTAGCCGTAGCCTCAGGCTCCCTATATGTATCATTTACTGTATCCCTGCCAATATTGGATCTTGACACTGAAGCATTTGACCAACTAGCAGCTGTCCATTCTATAGGTTATCTTGAAGATAGCACTGGACCTACTGCAATCACTAGTTTATCCTAACAGTACACAGTCCTGGAGGCTCCACACATGACTTGTGCTTTTAAGTAATAGCAATACATGTGCAGGTCTGATGTCTTTGATGTTGCCACTCCTGTGTGCAGCCATGCCAGCTTTGACCAGCTTAATGATACAGATGAGTAGGCAGTTACTGTCTGTGGCCCATTGAAGCTAAGGGCTGGTCTTCACTTACCTGGAGATTCAGCAGCAGTCAACAGGAGTTACGCAAACTACGCAGAGTAGCTTGCATAACTCACGTCGACTGCTCTGCTTCCCTTCTGCGCGCTGTCTATGCTGTGCTGTGCTGATGGGAACAGCGTTCCCGTCGACGCAGTGCTACGCTAGTTGAGGGGGTGGTTTACCAGCATCGACTTCCTGATCAATTGAGCGGGTCTACACTGACTGCTCAATCGATCCAGAAAGATCGATCTGGCAGTGGTGAATTTGCCGCCGTCAGTATAGACATGGCCTAAGTAAGTGGAGAATACTGGCGGAGAAGGTAACATAACACAAATGGATAATATTGTGTTGTTACTAATGTAACCCTTCTGCCAGACAGAGTCAGCAGCAGCAAGGGCCGGGTTCTATATCTAGGGGTCCCTGTCAATGATACCACACCAAACTGTCTCGAGCCCCGACCCAGTCACCTGGAAATCTCACACTATCCCCTGGGCACCCCAAAGGGCAATACTTCCCCTCTCGCAAGCACAGAGTCTGAGTGTAGAAAGTAAACTTTTTAATAACAGAAGGGAAGTAACACAGCACTGGTTTGGGAAACAGTGCAAACAGAATTTATGAACTTAATGAGCCAAACCCATCCCAGAGTACAGGGCTTGTCCTTCGCCTCTCCCTTCTTGCTTTTCCCTGTACTGACCATCGTAGTTGCAATGTCCACCTCTTGGTTGGGGCTCAGGCAGTCCCTCTCTGCAAGCTCCTGCCGGACGCAGGCTTGACCAGGCCTCCTCCGCTGCTGCCACCTCCGGGCCTCACTGAGTCCCCGCTCCTGGCTCCCGCCGTCTGCTGGCACTATGGTATAGGACACATTAACTTTAGCAGTATGCTGAGTAAACTGGCAACCAGAAAGCATATAATAGTCCAAGAGAGGTCACCTGCCCTCTAGGCAGAGTGGATGTTAAACACACATCCACCCACCAACTGGCACAGAGCAGTCAATTATTTTACTACTTAAAATAAGCAAAATATCTGTATCTCCACCCCAAAGAAGCTCAGAACCAAATATCTCAAATTCTAGGGACAGGGAAGATGGAGAAATAAAATCTCAATCTAGAACTAGTTGTGAATTTCTTGGGTTGGATCAATTTCTAACATTACTTGTCAGTCTCATTTTTATATATTTATAATCAGTCCTACCAGACAGATGACTGTGCAAGATTCTATTTGTAACTTTTACCGCTACATCCCTTCTAATAAATTTCTTGGCCTCTTCTGAGAAGGAGCTGACAATCATGCTGAGTTTTGTGTCTTTGTGAATACAACTAGAGCACAGGTGAGGTTATATATGAGTAGCAACATGAATTTTTAAATGTAAAGCCATGAGGACAGGAAGGGTGTTTCACTTGTACAATAGTATCTGTTGACTCCTAGTCAGCAGAAATGTTGTGAACAGTCTAATAAATTCAGGCTGTCTTTTCTTGATGTGAGGAATTTCAGTCTACTTCAGGGTTAGCATGGCTCTAATTTATTTACCCTCTGTCATGGGGCAGAGATATCTGGAGGACCTTCTTTGCTTCCCATGATTTTCTAAAGGTCTGGAGGTCCTTAAGGAGTTAATCTTATCACCTACAAATTGGTCCCATTTAACACTTGGCTGCAAATCTACCAGCAACAATGAGACACCTTTTGATCTCATTTGCATTGATACAGATCTGGTGTAACTATTGAGTTCAGTAAAGTTATTTTGGATTTAAACATGACAGGTCTGCCACCATGTCAAAATCTGCTCTTAGTCAGTGGTACCAAAAGCAGCTGACTGAGCTAAAAGAATTGGCATGAGTACTTGATTTTTATGAGTATCCAGAAGAGAATAACTTACTACTGAGACCAAAGTAGTGTCAGTAACATACTCATTTCCAAAGCTATCTGGAGAAAAGTCAAGGAAACCTGAAAGTTCCACGTATTCTCCATTTTCTCTATACATTTTCCAAAATAAGGAAATTAGAGACTCAACAAGAATTAGAGACTAAAGTCAAATTAAGTTTTAAGAAGCCCGTCTAACTATGCTTCAGCTATGGGTCTCACTTACACCAGTGTGAATCCACAGTAACTTCATTGATTTGAAGAAAGTTTCCAGATTCTCTTAAATAATAAATATTAGACCCCTGTTCTCTTAATACTTAGAATCTCATCAACTGTTCCACAATCTCTAATCTTCCCATTTTGGGCGACTTTAAAAATAGAATTGGTTGAAAAGTGAGATAAAATTTTTGTTAAAGATTCATGGTTTTGGTTTTTGCTGAAATCTGTCTTTTTACCAGTAATAAAAAAGGTGGTGGTGAGGAGAAATAAGCAGTTTGTCTGAAGAAGTAATAGAACAATATTCTCAAAGCACAGCAAAAGGGAAGTTCCTCCACACACAAGAAATACTGTAAATCTTATCCTGCCACATGGTCCATTAGTCAGAACAAGAGTGAGAGCATTAAGGGGCTAGAACTTTAAACCAGATTGAGACACTTTACACTGGAACATGACCTGTACAAAGCAGTCTTTGTACTTGATTTACTTTGTTGAGAAATTAAATACAAATTAAAAATCTTCCTAAAAAAATCACAGTCTGAATTGAGCTTTTCTGGTTAAATATGATTTTCAGATTTTTTCTGCAATTAAGTTGTTTAAATATCAGAACTGAATTCTAAGGTGCATGCTTTTCCTATTGTACTTGGATTTGAAAAGGAAAGAAAAACTAAGATTTATTTTTCCTCTATTGCCAGTACTTTTACTAGCCATTCCTATTTCCCTATGCTATAAAAACCAAGAATCAGACACAGGCTTGCTCTCCCAGTACAATAGTCAACAAATGAAATTATCTGGGTCTTAAAATAATAGTTAGTGGAATAATAGAAAGAAACAAAAAAATCACAACTGAAATAATTTTGTCAGATAATGGTACATTAGCAAACTAGCAAAATGTCTTGTTTTAATGTGCAAAATGCATTAAAATATTTTCAGTAGTGCTAAATGGCAGCAGAGCAATACACGGATAAATGGATAGTGATTTTTTAACTATATATGTAGTTCAGTTTTGTTTATCAGTCCCTTTAATTTAAAGGTTTTTAGCTCTTCAGTAAAATGCACTAATTTTAAGAATGCACTAATTTTGAGAGATTAAAATACTTGAAGAAAACTAATTTTTCCTGTATCAGAGTGTAGAGGGGAGATTTTACAGAGGATTTAATAACTTAAAATGAAAATTAATATTTAGAAATATCTGTGGAAGCTTCAGCAATTCTGTAGCTGTGAATGACTGACTGAACTTCAGCAAGCTTTCTGTTTTATTGAGTTTTTAGGAAGTGAAGTCACCACATAGGGAAGAACTCTTCTGAAAGTGAAGGGAATTGAGCTAGCAGGGAAATAATCTTAGTTGCTAGAGTACAAACTAATTCTTGGGGTATGTTTGGAGGGAAATGAGGATGTGTCAACAGAGTGAAAGGGAGATTGTTTTGTGGTCAGGACTTAAAAATTGGATTTATTCAGGATTAGCTTCAAAAAACATCCAGCATTTTGAGCTGTTGTTATGTCTCTGGGTGCCTGTCAACATTTTAAGGTCAAGTGCATTTGATCATTGTCCTGATATAGTATGTTCATATTAAAAATCTAACTAGATTAATAACCTAGAAATGTGCACAGTGTACATGCTTGCGTAGTTCAAGTTAACCAGGCAGAAGTTTTGCCTTCTCTAGGCTAGTAAACTTCTTTCAGAAATAGAAAAGAGGGTCAAACAGAGACAAGCCTTCCAAGTGACACTTCACCACTGAGCCAGCAATCAAGTTGATAAATGCCAAGGTAGACACCAGAGTATGAGAAGCACAGATAAATGAAATATTTATCTTGGTCCTTTTGTTATATCAATAACATGGTCTAGAACAATTACAATTTTCTGTATAAAACAGATCACAGCAATAATATATGGCACTTAGACAGCACCTTCCATTAGATGATCTCAAAACACTTGGCAAAAAGTTGTTAGCTTCTAAACACCTCTATAGGAAAGAAAGGGAAGTATATATATTTTTAAGGAGGCAGAAACTAAGGCACAGGCTAGTGATTATACTCTTCCCCATCATTCAAGATGTGCCAGGAGCAGAGACCAAGTCTTCTGATTCCTTGTCCTATGCCAAAACCAAAAGCTCAACTTTCCTCTTCCTCTCAGTTTATTGATTATGTTTATTGATTATGTTTATTGATTATGTGCTGCATTATACTACCTACTTCTGAAAACAATATAGCCTTTGGCATTTGTGACTGTTCTACTTGTATTTGAAGACCAAAGGGTTATTTCCTTACATTAGCTTAGCTATTCAGTTCATGTTGGATCAAATAAGTTTCCTTCAAGCTGGATCATCTGTCTAACTTATCAAACAGAAAACAGAATGTAATGCTAAAAAAAATGTGACCTAACTAGCTGTAGTAGACTTGGCCTGCACATGCAGTGTTCCCTCCCAGTGCAGAATTAATTTGGTCCCACAATTTCTCTGCCTCCTGCACTGCTGGAGCCGCTGGCTACTGGGGTGTGCATTCCTCCCAATGTCCCATTACAGTACTGCTAGGGAGTTCCCTATTATGAATGGTGTAGAGCAAGTGAATAAGAAAGAGAAGATTACTCACCCTGTTCAGTAACTGAGGTTCTTCAAGATGTGTGTGTCCCTGTGAGTGCTCCACATTAGTGTTGGCACATCCTCACATCCTCAATCAGAGATTTCTATCAGCATTACTTGTGTGGGTCGTCCCCTTATCACGGTATCACTGGAACTTCTTCGGCACTTGCGTGACCCAACCCCCTCAGTTCCTGCTCTACTGTAGAGTCCTTGCATTGAACTCTGAAGTAGAGGGGAGGAAGGTGGGTAGTGGAGCACCCACAGGTACACACATCTCCAAAAACCTCAGTTACTTCACACAGTGATTAACCTTATCTTCTTATTTGAGTGATGTCCCTATGGGTATTCCGCTGTAGGTGACCCTAGAGCCATGCCTCTCATTGGATGGAAAGGACTTCGGTGTTGCTTGGATAATAGAGGATAATACTGTTAGGCCTATCAATGTGTCTGACATTGATGCCTGATCGACGGCATAATGTTTTGTGAATGTATATTCCAAAGGCCAAGTAACTGCTCAACATATATCTACGAGTGCTACATTGTTGAGGAATACTATGGATGTAGCCATTGCTCAGGTGGAATATGTTCTGACACCTTGTGGAGTTTGTAAGGTTTTTTTTTTTTGTTGGTAATGTAAGTGAATGCAACTGGAGATCCATTTTAATATTCTCTGTGTGGAAATGGTTGTGCCCTTGGATCATTCCATGATAGATACAAAGAGTTTCAAAGATTTCCTAAGGGGTTTGGTTCTGTCCAGATAAAATGCTAATGAGTGTCTAACATCTAATGTATGTAACAGGTCATCCTGTACATTCCGGTGAGGTTTTGGGAAGAACACAGGAAGGTGAATCGGTTTGTTAATGTGAAAAGATGCTATTTTAGGTAAAAATTTTAGATAAGTGACCCTGTCCTTGAAAATTACAGTATAGGGTGGATATGCCATGATGGCCCTTATTTCTCCTATGCCACTAGAAATGCCACTTTCATGGACAGGTGCATGAGTGAACACATCGCTAATGGTTGGTATGGAGGTTTGATTAAACCTCATAAGACTAAGTTCATTGTTGGTGTATGTACATCTGGGTAGACGTTGTAAATACCCGTGATGAAGCATTTAGTTGTTAGATGTGTGTTCAGGGTGATGCCATCGACTTTATGATGGAATGTGGTGATGGCTGCCAAGTGAACTTTGACTGAACTCATTGAGAGTCCTGATTATTTTTGTTCTAGGATGTATTCGATTACCAGTGAGATCAGTGTAGATACAATGTTAACTTGTTTGTTTTAGCACCATATATTGAATCTATGCCACTTTTGAATGTAAGTTTTCTGTGTTGTAGGTTTCTTGCTATTTAGTAATATGTGTTTCACTTGTTCCAAACACTCTAGTTCTTCGTGATGGAACTGCAGAGGAGCCAGGCCTTCAGGTGGAGTTTGTCTTCCTGTTACCTTCCAATAGAAGATTGTTGTGCAGTGGGAGAGTGATTGATGTGCATACTGATATCTGGAGCAGGTAGAAACACCAAGTTTGTCTGGGCCATGTGGGTGCTATCAGTATTACCTTTGCTCTGTCGATGCATTTTTTGTGTATTACTCTGGATATCATTGGTATGGGTAGGAACATGAAAAGGAGATTTGTGTCCCATTTGACTAGAAAGGTATCACCTATTGATCAGATTCCCAGGCCTGCTCTTGAGCAAAATCAAGGGCATTTGTGGTTCTGTGTTGTCACAAAAAGGTCAATGATTGAGTGACCCATTGCTGAACTATGTCTTGCAGGACCATCTCGTTCAGTTCCCATTCGTGGTTTTGGCTGAATTGTCTGCTGGGGATATCCGCTGTTGTGTTCTGGCATCCTGGTAAGTATGCAGTTGATACTTGAAGATGTGTTGGATTCACCAATTCCATAATTTCATTGCTTCGGTGCATAGGGAGTGGGATCATGCTCCTCCTTGCTGGTTTATGTAAAACATGCACGTGACGTTGTCTGTCATTACTCTAATGGTCTTGGTTTTTATGAGTGGAAGGAAATGAGTGCATGTATTGCATACTGCGTGGAGTTCTAGAAGATTTATTTGAAGGTGTTTTTCGATTTGGGACCAGTAGCCTTGTGTCGTATGATCCTGTACGTGAGCTTCCCACCCTATTAATGATATGTCTCTCGTAATCGTTATCGAGGGTGGTTCCTGTAAGAATGGGATCCCTGAGCACGAGTTGTTGGGTTGGGTCCACCACAGTGAGGAGTCCTTGACTCTGTTTGGCATTATGAGTTTTTTGTTTAGGCCGGGTTTGTGTGGCTTGTAAATGGTCGTAATCCAGCCCTGGAGACAGTGCATATGTAATCATGCATGTTGCACTAAAAATGCGGGGCTGCCATGTGTCCCAGAAGTTGGAGACCCATGTGTGCAGTTATAATCGGGCTGTTTATTTCCAATGCTATTCAGTTGGTTATGGTGATAAACATTTTCTCCGACAATGAAACTCTGGTGCTCAATGAGTCTAGGTGATCATCTATGAATTCCAATTGTTGTACTGGTTTCACAGTGGACTTTTGTACATTTATTTTTAGTCCTAGATCTTGAAAGAGTGACATTGTCTGTTGAACAATTTGGACAGCTTCCATCTGGTTCTGTGCTTTTAACAGGCAATTGTCTATGTAAGGAAATATTATTACTTCTTGCTTGCATAGGTGTGCTGATACTACAGAAAGCATCTTCAAAAATACCCTTAGTGCTGTGGAAAAACCAAAAGGTAGCACTTTGTATCGGTAGTGTTCTTTCCCCCATGTAAATCTGAGGAATCTTCTGAGTGCCAAATGGATTGTAATATGGAAGTAGGCATCTTGTAGGTTGAAAGCTGAAAACCAGCCCCCCTATTCCAATGCTGGTATTATGGTAGATAGTGTGACTATCCTGAATTGTTGTATCTTCACAAGCTTGTTGAGCCTTCTGAGATCTAAAATGGATCTCCATCCCCCATTTTTCTTTTGGGTTAAAAAGTAGTGAGAGTAAAACTCCTTTCCTCTATGTTGTTGAGGTACTTGTTCCATAGCATTATTCTATTAGATGTAGAAGGTGATTATCCTCCTGCCGTAATAAGTGTTCATGAGAAGTGTCCCTGGAAAGAATGAGGTAAACTGGGTGGAAGGTATAGAGGTGAATGGGATGGAGTATCCTGAGTGTACAATCTCTAGTGCCTATTTGTAATGCCTAATGTCCATTGTAATAGAAGCCTACTGTGTTAAAAAGAGCATAGTCAATGTTCAAAGTGGATGGTTGATGTCACCAATACTGGTTGATGAGGGAGGTTGTTCAGACCCTCGATCAAGTTTTCAAAATTTTCTTCTTGTTTTTTTTCTTCAAGTTTTCTTCTTGTTGCAGGTATGTATATGCCAAGTGTACACAGTATGGCCCGTGAGTCCTTCATAGTGTGCAGGACCTCCTCAGTCTTTGTGTTGAAAAGATTTTCCTTGTCAATTGAGAGATCCTCTATCATGTCCTGTAATTCTCTAGGCAGTCCCACCAAGTGGAACCATGATGCCCTACACATGACCAGCGCTATGTCTGTTGATCTTGAGGCTGTGTCAGCTATGTCCAGAAAGGTCTGTAGAGCAGTTCTGGCCATGAGATGTCCTTCATTGACAAGTGCTCTGAATGTTCTTTTCTGTTCTCAGGGATATCCTTAATAAATTCCATGGTCTTAGAATAGTTGTTGTGGTCATAATTTGCTATTAAGGTATAATTTTCTACACAGGGTTTCAAAGTAGCAGATGAATATACTTTGTGACAGAATAGATCTACCTTTTCCATTCCTTATCTTGAAGAATGGATCTACGGAGGCTGTTTGCCCTGTTGGTTCGCCGCCTCTACAACAAAGGAGTTGGGGTGGGAGGAGGGGGTGAAAGTCCATACCCTTAGATGGAACAAATATTTTTTGTCTGCCCTCTTACACATAGGTGGAATGGTTGCCAGATGTTGTTGGCTGGTTCTAATACTGCATCATACTTCGGTAGAGTGATTTTTGATGAGGTAGAGGTTTGAAGGATCTGGAGTAGTTTGTGGTGCATTTAGGAAACTTGTTCAAGTGGGATTTCCAGGTTCTCCACCACCCTTTTGAATAATTCCTGGAACTGCTTGAAGTCATCTGCAGTTGTAGGAGGTGGAAGTATTATTGCCTCATCCGGTGAAGATGATGAGTTATGGGACAGAGGTGATGGTTCTTGCTCCATACTCTCCTTTCTCTCCTCAGATATTTCAGATGGTGATTTCAAGGCAGGTTGCATTGATCATGATGGTGATCTAATTCTTTCCCTGTAAGAGATAGGGGGTCTGCTATATTGCATTTTATAAGCAAACCAGGCATCCCAATTGGGCCATTGCACTGGGAAAGGTATGGGTGGCTCCAACTATGGTGGTCCATACCATGGTTGCATCTGGTGCATGATGCGGGATCTATGCATGGCTTCAGTAGTTGGTCTAGTTAATAGATTAGGAGTGTTGAGAGGAAAAGACCCCTTCTTCTTCCTCATCCTCTTTGTCACTTAAGAATGGTATAGGAAAGAGACCCTGGTCCAGTGTGATATGCACTGGAGATTTGTCTGTGCCCAAGAGTGGTAACTGTGAGGTGGAAGGTATGGGTATATTGCTCTGGTGGCAATAGTGCCGCTTTGATATGTTTTTCTGTGCCAGTGTTTACGCTGGTGCAGATGTCAGTACCGCGGGTTTTGTCTGTGCCATTGACTGGGTCGGTGCCACTACCAGCATTGGTGCTGTTGCTGAGGTTGATGCCTATGTCGGAGCCAGTCTCAGATATCGGACATATTGAGAGTATCCATCCAACGCAGGCATTGCATTCCTGCAGTACACATATCATTTAAAACCTGGAGAACCAGGCATAATGTCTGGTTCCCTGAGGGAAAAACCTATTCTAATCTGTGAAGATTTTTTTTTTTTAAAGACTAGATAAATGGAGAAAAGTAAGCAACTAACTAAAAAATGAGACTTACTCTATAAAATATTATCTAACAACTAAAACAAGCTAGAGATCTAAACTGCTGAAACTGTGGACTGTGGACAGCTGAGATGGAAATGAGGGGGTGTGCTTCAAACGACTCATCAATGCTGCTGCAAGACGGGAGATGATTCATGCAGAAGCCACAAGAGCACTGCGGATAGAAATCTCTGACTGAGGCTGCAAGGCTGCACTAACACCCAAAGTGAAACATCCACAGGGACACCACTCAAAGAAGTAGTATTATTTATCCCTTTACATAATACAAGAACCAGAGGTCATACAACTAAATTAATAGCCAGCTAGTTAAAAGGAAGTAAGTACTTCACACAATGCACAGTCAACCTGTGAAACTCATTGCGAAGGGATGTTGTTAAGGCCAAAAATATAACTGGGTTAAAAAAAGAATTAGATAAGTTCATGGAAGATAGGTCCATCAATGGCTGTTAGCCAAGATTGTCAGGGACACAACCCCATGCTCCCTAAACCTCTGAACTTGGGACTGGATGAGAGGGGACGGATCACTCAATAATTTCACTGTTCTAATAATTCCTTCTGAAGCATCAGGCACTGGCCACTGTCAGAAGACAGGATATTAGGCTAGATAGACCCTTGGTAACCCATTATGGTCATCTTTATGTACCTGAATGAGAAAAGCTTGCTCTTCCTATCATCAGAAAAGGTGGGAAGCATTAAGGCTAGCTCTGCTTGTTAACACTTTTGGATGGGCCTCTGAAATCATTTTTCATCCTCCATAGACAACTTTGTTCTACTATTATTGCACCTCTATACACAGGTCTGGCCTGAGGCCTTTGAGCAAGTTTGGCAAGGTAATTCTTCAAGACTTATACTCAAATCCAACTAATATTCTCTACATAAATGTGCATGTGTTTTATCTCTGTGTTGAGGCTCCAGCTACTTCTGCATTAATCATCGAATGTCTGGTTTTCATCTGTTTACACTTTTAGAGCTATCTTTTGCAACAAAAAGGGCAGAAACTTTATTTAATTGCAAGCTGACTTTCTCCACCATGGGACTCAGAGGCAAATTCTTGTTAGCAGTTGCATAAGTCTATTTCAAATCATAAGTGGAGTTACTGATGTCTCAACAAAATCATCTAGTGTTAACAAGGGTAGGCCTGGCTTCCCCTACCAGCCACAGTGGGTGGGGAGAGGAGTGGCATGGCCAGCGTAGTGGACTTTGAAGATTACCTGAGGCAGTTTGTTTAGATAGACTTTGATACACTAAAAGTGGGAAACTAGAGTGATCTGGCCAGAAAGCCAAGCCATGAAAAGGAAATGCTGTAGCTCATAGGATATGAGAGAGGCCACTTAGTGAGAGATTCGGATAAGGCATGGAGAAACCACAAGAGGAGAGGTCAAAATAGTAGTAAACTAATCCCCAGATGAGCCACAAGGATGTGCTACAGCAGTGAGTGCTGCAAATCCCATGACAATCACACAGGGAAATCTAGAAAATATTGTTATGACAGAGGTCACCAGATGGCATAGGTATTTCTTAGGTGTGTGCAAGTCTTTAATCTTGGATGAAAAAGGCTGTCCCCTTTGCAAGGTTTTTACTGTGATGCAGTTATTCTGGGAAGACCTGTGACAAGCAGCAAGGAAGTTTGCTTTGAACCTTAATCTCTCTAACTAGAGTCTGTTGTTGAGGCAGAGTTGTGTTCTGCAAACTGGACATAAATTTTGGGCTTGAATTCCTGAAAGAAGGACTTTTCTGCATGCTGTTTGAGCAGCTCTCTTCAAGGACTAGTGTGTGTATGTCAATAAAAAAAGTTACACTAAGAATATACCCAGTTACTGTAGCAGAGATTTCTCCTTCTACAAGAAGCCAACCCAGAAGGCTGTTCTCAACAGAGGAATGAGAATATTCCATTGATAAACATATCATATCATGCAATTTCAGGGTTAGAAATTTGTACTGCACAAGTTTTATTAGCTATATAATTATCCCAAACCAAACTCATGGTGAGAATGTGGGACTAGAGGTCGGTGTTTGAGGAGCTCAGAAATGAAGGGAAGATCTCTGGCAAACCACCACTGTGAGCTGGATCCTAGTGGGTTTAATGGGGCTTTTCAGCACCTTGCAGAATTGGGCCCTATAAGCGAAATGAGGCTGGATTGAAATACTACATGTGGACCAAAGTGCTGTATATGCTCTAAAGAGTGAACACTGAACCTAGTGCTCTGCTGTATCCAATGGGGAATTACAAGACCACTAAGAAACAAAGTAACTTTAGCTGCATGGAGGCTGCCTATCTACACTGCTTTGAACAGTCTTGCTGAAAAGCAGGACGTAGATGGTAGCTGCCACATAACTTTGGAAGCCTGTTTTGGATTTACAGGAGGAAATCAATTTGGTAATATTTTTAAATAAGATTCAGCTATTCACACTTCTTCTGTTTCCTAACCTATCAAGGAAGGTCCCTTTAAAATAATTGTCTACGACCACTTGCTTAATTTGAAAGAGATTGCCATAATAATAAGGTAATCTGATGAAATAAATTGAGGAGCAATATATCTTCATATTGATGATTTCTCAAATTCTTATACTTTATATTGCATTTGTAAAGATGCATTTATCCTGGTGAATTTGGTGGTTTGGGAGTGACTCCTACATGTTTATGTAATACACAGCACCCAGGGCTAATTGTTTGCTTATTCAGATGGTTTCCTATTCCGATTTGTGGAATGATTCTTCATTCCCTGCCTGTAAAGGCAAAATAGCCATATAAATTAATGGGATTGTTGCCTCCATTAGTTCTGCAGGTGTGGCACATGATATTAGTTACAGATAATTTATTCCACTACTCCAAATCAAGTAAATTGTAACAGACTCTGAAAACTGCATAGAAAGTGATCATACCCAGTGTGTCAGACAGTGATGCTTTTAATTAAAAGCATCATTCCTGAGGGCATGATAAAAGCTCAGAGGTATCTTGGTATTGTAAAGATTCAAGTTCCAGAAACATACATTAAGATTAACAAATTCTGTGTGATGTTTCTGTATGCCAAACCACTGTTTTTTCAAACTGTCCAATACAAAAGCATTTTAGACGTGCTATGTGTACTCAGTACACCGTCTCCATTTTGCATGTGGCTATAGGTAATTGTTAATTAGTTCATTCTTATAAGTGTCTCAAGTTAATGTAAAAAGTCCTAGAGATCCTTTGGGTCCTTGAAGTACTTCAGACAAAATAAACAAAGTTTCACAGAATAGATGTGTTTGTGTTATCAGGCTTCCTTTTTAATCAGGACTCCTTACTCGTTTTGGGTAAAAAGTGACTCAATTGTTCAACTCTATAGCTTTATGCAAATGGAAACTCTTTGGTGCACCCTTATCATCAAAAGTAAGTGGGCCTCTGGCATGAGAAGATTCTACTATTGAATTCAGTTGCATGTATACCACTCCAGAGCTTAGTAAAATCTTCACATTACAACTCTCCCATTTGCTTAGGGTTCAGTGTGTTTGAAGTTCAGTCTGCGGTTGCAAAACCTTGGGGAACAGAAGCTGAGGCTAATTAGAGACAAACATTCAACCAGGCACCCAGTAAAGTGGACAGGAATTGGAAGGGGAATGAGTCTCTCATGCTCATTTTTTCTAAATAACTATAAAGTGACAAAGTCATTATAGTTTTCCTCTTTACTGACAAGCTGTATGTACAATATCTGTGAATGTAATATTACACGACTTCCATTCCAATTTATTAATGTTTATTGCAACATAGTCACTGTATTCTTTTACACTAAGAGTATGTATAGACTGCAATTATTGGGTGTGACTGCAGCTCAAGCCAATATATCCAAGCCAGCAGGAGATCCAGCAGAGGCTAGTCCAACAAGTAATGACCCAGAACTCTGGATGGGTTTGTACAATCCATGGCTTCACAGCTCTAGGACCCAAGCTAGAAAGATTAAAGCTAGTTTGGGTACGTCAGCTTGAGCTGCAACCACATCCAGGTACTTCAGTCTAACAGAATCCATTATGCACAGTGCTGTCTCTCTATGTATTTGATATATAGATATACCAAACAAGTAGTAACCAGGTATATTCATTAAACATATTTTTTGCAATATTTGAGTGTACTAGACTGCTGAAGAGAAGAGTCTAAGGCCACATTCAGCTAAATATTTGTTAAGGGTCATGGACATTTTGAGGAAAGCTAGGGCCCAGTTTTAAGCAAACATGTTCTAGTTTAAGATTCAACATTGACTTTGTGCTAGATAACTGCTTTCTAATAGATTTAATGCAAAATGGGGAGACACACAAATTCCAAATGAATTTTGGTTTGAGATGGAATTTGAATGCCTATGAAGCGAATCACTGTTTTTATGTACAGCCCTAAGAAGGATGGTGGTCAGATGGAAAAACCACTGAAAAAATTAAGACTTTAATAGGTGTGAAAGCATCATCAAAACACTTCTCATAAATAATGCATAAAGATATATTTCAAAATACTTCTGCTTTTTTAATCCCTGAATTTGTTCTGCATGTCATTGTGTAGCAGAACTGAATTTTCTTTAAAATATATAGGCCACTTCAAAAAGTGATAAATCAAAATTGCATCTTTGGGAATGGAAAAAAGTTACCCAAACACTAACAATTCATCAAATCAACTTGAAATAATGACCAAATTATTTCCTTTTACCAGGTGACTGATAATACTATTGCTTTGGCTCTTTAATTCAAACGTTAAAAAATAAAATAAAAACCAAAACTAGCAGCCTAAGCTTAAGAGATGGTTATTGACATTTTATGTAGGAAGACCTCTAAAGATATAATATATTAGTATTGTGAATTGATAATGGATAGGTGCATATGAACCTATTGGCTTAGTAGGGGAGTTTGAGCTCACTTATCACATAAATGGATAAAAGCTCGTAGATGTTTGCTATAATTGTCAGGAGGTCAGTGTATACTATTTCCACCATGAAAGGGGCCCAGGCATCTATTCAAAAACCACTGTGTATCATACAATCTGTTATACTGGAGACGCATTTTCTGTTCTATTTAAAATTTCCCATACTGTGCCATCTGAGTGTCACACTATTCCTTATTCTTCTGGCTACCTGACTCCATCTCCAAACCCTTGCTTTCCTTAGACAACATGACTCCTGTGGGAGCTGTGCTGCCAAGGTCTCCTCCAAACTTAGTCTGTCTCTGCAATCCTACTCAGTGGGTAAGGGGCTCTACATGAGGTGAAGAACATGATACATTATTGCAATAACTTGCACTGATTTTCCTCTCAGATTTTGGGAAGAGGGCAAGAATCCAGTGCATGTGGCAGGGAAGAGATTATTCTGTTCCCTCTAAATCCACAAATGGGGGAACCTACTGAGCCTTCACACTGGGGATTCTTTGAGGTGGTGATCTTTGCTTATGAACTTCCTAAACCAAGACTGATGGAAACTGGGTCCTCTTGGCATTTGTATGTATTTCCCTCCCTCCATTCCATTCCAAAGAGTCGCAAAAGCCATACAGGGAACCCACAGAAATTTGGCATGCTCTGTGGATGCTTGTGCCTTAGATATGGAGTTCAGGTGAACTGGTGTTTTTACAGATTTTAAGGCCAGAAGAGGTCATTGTGATCATCTACCCTGACCTCCTGTATAGCACAGGCCATAGAACTTTCTTGAATTAACTCCTGCTTCAGGTCCAATAGTTGTGGTTGAAATAGAGCATATCTAGGCTGTAAATATCTAATGGGCATAGGATTTTCAGTCTCTAGGTTCTCCATGCACTCATCTAGAACTGAGCAGTCAGCAGATCTCAAGGAGACCAAAGGTGTACCAAACAAGCATTGTCCATACTACATTTCTGCTCTATCTCCTCCATGAAGGCAACGTGAGTTGGACCCCACAATGTGGAAGGGTAGAACTCATGCATCAGAATGAAGTCATTCCTTCCCCAATGGAAATGGACACAAGTAGCAAACATCACCCTGAAGAAAACCATTTTTATACTGGAAAGGAGAGATATTTCCTCTCATGTGAGGACCTTACAGCTCTCTCCAACTCCCTTACAAAATTAATGTTTTGTAATCTTGAAAAACAGATTAACTATTGGTGAAAATACTGCTGTGCAGCTGGCTGAAGAAGAAGGGGACACATGAGATTGCATGGGTGAGAAAGTGGGAATCTGGCTGTGGGGAAAGGAAGAAAAAAAGTGATGGGGTGGGAAAGAATTGGAAGGAAAGAGACTTGGGAGCACCAGTAAAAAAGGAGATGAGATGCGAAGGTCCAGGGAAGAGGATGTGGAATAACAAGGAGAGCACAGAGGCTGAAAGCGTATGTGGGAGATAGGTGGACAGAACTGAACAGGAGAGAAAAAGGAGAGGACAGACCACAGAAGAGAAGACGACATAAGAAAGGATTTCAAGGAGGAGTGGGATAGGCGGAAAATATGAAAGAGCAAAAAAGAGGGTATAGAGTTGGGGCGGGGAGGGAGAAGTGATGCTGTCTCTCCACTTGCCCCCCAAGAAAAAGAATAAAAATGTGGGTCCTACCTCAGTTCCTGAATTTTATTTTTATTTTTCCCACTTTTCCATAAAATTTTTGTGCACACGTTACAAATGGCAGAATATGATTGCTGTGATGATTTATTAGAGGCCCTACTCCTTGTTTTATTGGACATGTATTTATAAACATCACTGGTCAAAGGACTTTAGACTTTGAATCACATCAGGCAAGAGTCTCCTCTCTTCCCTGACAGTTGATGGTTGTGAGGATACGGTCCCCAAGACTTATTTTTAAAAATGCTCTGGGTACCCGTTTTCTTTGTGGCAGCAGCTTCCCACCCACTAGAGTCACTCTGTGCTACATGCCTAAGGACCAGATGCATCTTGTATCTGCTCCTATTCTGCTTTGATCCGGATTGTCCTCATGATTGGTAGTTTTGCTGCAATTATTAAACATAGAGATAAAAAGCTGCCATGCCTCTTACCACTGGGTAGAACAAGACCAATATTTGGAGGACAGTACAGCAAACCCAGTCTGAAGTTTATAGCTTCATTTGTTGTGTTATATAGACACACATTCTGGGAAATTTTCAAATCAGTTAGTCCATTTTTTAAGACCTGTTGATTTTACATCCTTATTGTTTCTTTCCTCAGAGTGTAAACTCTAGTAAGCAACATGTTAAATATTCTCACATGCTTCTAGCAGCAGAATAATCTATCAGACTGAGGGACTACTAGAGATGTTTAGAACCTCATGTTATAATAGATGGATGACATACAATACCTATTCTAGATCTAATGTCTATCAGATATAAAGAAAGTATCAATGTAGGCCTTTCTTCACTTTCTGCTGGGCTATACATTCAAACATAGTTAGAAACATGAGCTTTACCAGACTCGATATTACAGCTGAATCTGTATGATAAGAAAAATAAATTGGAACTGGAGTTATGGTATTCCTCTTCTACAAATATGCATTATTCATTCAGAGATTTCCTTTAAGTATGTTCCTCTGATCTTTATTAGATGAGATTTAAATCTTTAAAATCCTTGACCAATACACAGGCAAAAAGTGACCTAATAGAAAATCATAGCTGTGAATTAGAAGGAAAAAAAGCCTCTTTGACAAGCAATACTTTGCAGTAAACTATTGAGTAAAAGCTTTGAGCCATGCTGAGTACAAAATCTGTGGTTAAGGTTGATTAGGCTTCAGATTGTAAAACGCCCTTATAGTGTCAATAAATCAAGATACAATTTCACACAAGAGAGTGACTAAATATTTTGTTGTCGTGTTAAAGTGCAAAGATGTTTGACAGCGTAGCCGCAAGGCTGGGATTTTAATTAGTTATTAAGGTGCTCAAATTAATGTAAATTATGTTTGCCCTTTCCAGTGAGACAATTAGGATTGGCAACAACATTAGCATTTTCATTAAATTTTGAACAAACAATAATCTGCCAAGCTTTCCTAGGAACCTGAACAGAAAACAGACTAGAGTTATCAACGAAGGAGAGGAAAAAGGCAAGCCTAAAGTTTAGGATTCCCATTTGTATTTTGCTACTCCAGTGCTAAATGGAAATTCACAGTATAGTAGTAATAGGATGTAACACTTCTTACAGTTTATCTCAGGGGATTTGGATGATTACGGCAACTGGGAAATGAGGAAGGAAAAAAGCAGGTAAGTAGTTCTCACTATTATTAAGTAGTTCTTCATAAACTACTGTATAAATTAGTGTATAAGTGTGCTATGATTGCCATGAAATATGGCTAAACCTGTGGCAGAATATAGAAAAGATTGCTCAGTGTAAAACAGTGGGTTAATTCTCATAAACTTATGCAGTATGCTTTGTGTTTAATATTCATAAAAACAAAATACTATTTCTTTACATTAGATTTGCAATTGAAAAGCTGAAAGTACCTTGCAAAATGTAGTTCACAACATCCTAGAAAGTTTGAAAAGTTATGCTTTGCACTAACTTGCAACCTGTACAACTGCACTGAAGTCAATGAGTAAATGCAGGCACAAAGAGGTTAAGTGACTCATTCAAGGTCTCCCAAAGAGCGAGTTTTGTTAAATCTTTTTTTATATGTATAAATTTATGTGTGTGTGTGTATGTACATACACAAGAAGTGTGTGGAGGTGACAAACTAGGTAGTCATATGCTTGGGCGCTTCCACTTATGACCACCCATTAACTCATCTCCTGGTGACATCTTATAATATTCCAAGATCTTGAACAGTTTCAAACATGTTAGGGGAAAAAAGGCAGGAAGAAATCAATAAACCTGTAGGGAACAGCTTCTACCACTTCCTCCAGCAAAACCCCATGCAGTCCCAAGGCTTAGAAAATGCAAAGTTCAGTCCTGGCCCTCTGACAGGTTTTTCTACACCTAAAAATACAATGATAAAGTCTGCTAATCTCTCTGTTTTGCAGTGTTCTAAAGTGCAGAAGAATCATAGAATCACAGATTAGCGTTGGAAGGGACCTTAGGAGGTCATCTAGTCCAGCCTCCTGCTCAAAGCAAGACCAATCCCAACTAAATCACCTGAGCCAGGGCTTTGTCAAGTTTTATACTAGCAGAAAAGGGAGATTTCCCAATGAGACACTTAGCATTTGCTTCTAGTCAGGGCATAATATTGCATGTACAGAAAAGTTAATCAGTCAGAGGTTTTGATGACTCCATCTGAGCTCTTCACAGTCCAAATTCATGGCAAGTATGGCACTTGGCTTTATAAGTGAAAGGATACAAGAAATAATACCACTAAAACTCAACATTCCAAGCATTTCTAGTAGTTCTTTATGTAGCATGGCATAAAAATATATGAAATGGCACAAAGATTTTATTGCCACTCAGCTGGAATGATCTGCATTACTCACTAGTAAAACCAAGAGCGAGTTAGACAAGCAACACAAACTGATTAGAAAGGATTAGTAAACATCCTTGAGTGATTGAGACTCAAGGAGCTCAATCTATTTAATTTCACAAAGAAAAGGTAAAGGGATGACTTGATTACAGCTTGTAAGTACCTACATGTGGAAACAAATATTTGATAATGGGCTCTTCAATCTAGCCAAGAAAAGTATAACATGTCTAATGGCTGGAAATTGAAGCTAAACAAATTCAGACTGGAAAGAAGGCATACATTTTTAACAATGAAGGAACAATTTCCCAAGGATCATGGTGGATTCTCCCCCATTGGCAATTCTAAAGTACAGGTGGGATTTTTTCTACAGAGATGTTTTAGGAATTATTTAGGGGAAATTCTATGGCCTGTATTATACAAGTAGGTCAGACTAGATGATCATAATGGTCCCTTCTGCCCTTGAAATCTATGAATCTATTAAACTGAAACCAATTATACTTGCCATATATGCAAACTTATTTACACACTACATATTTCATTTTTTTATTCTAATTCTGAGTCACAACATAAAAATTAAAACAAAACAAACCCCTGTATTTCCTGTATAGATTAGTGTTTGATGCTAGGCTAATTTTTATAGGTGCAAAATAATTTTTCATTTGACAAGTGTTAAAATCTGCTTCTTCTCCTCACATTTGGAAATCTCACACTGAAAATGGGAGGAACCATTTGCATACAAATAATAATTAATAGTTACTCCTCCTAAGAAAAACAAAAGGTTTAAAGAATCTATGCAGAAGGAAGGAAAATGCCCATTTCATAGATTAGCATACTCAAAGGAATGTCATGCACATGCAGCAAGGTTGAAAATGGCACAAAATATGTGTAAAAATAAATTTGACTCTACAACAAAAAATTAACTTACTACAATTTTTCTGTATGAGCTTGTCAACATAAATCAAATTATTTTTAATTCATTGTTCTCTGACATTTAATGAAAGCTCTGGCAGCGTGCATGAAGACAAAATACATAAATAATTCATCTGCACTGGCCTTCTAGATCTAAAAACAATTGTTGGGAGGAATGCACACAAATGTTTTGCTAAATGACAAACATTACAGGTTTAGAAGTTTAATCCAATAATTTTAAGATTAAACAGTTTCCACAGTAAGGACCAAGTATTGATTGGAAACTTCTAGCTATGTGGAATTCCTCCTGGTCCTCTTCAGTCTGATAGATGAGGATGGGCAGGCTGTGGGCTATCTCCAGCTATGTAGAATGCCACCATGACCTCTTGATCCTGGTGGTTATGAACTACAAGACCTCTTCTATGATTTCCTTTCTTCCTTGAACCTGGAGTACTGATGTTTACTGAACCTGTCTGTCTAGGAACGCCTCAATGTCTCTGAATCTCAGTAGCATCTTTACTTGCCGCTCCAATCCAAGAATCTTCTCCCACATAGCCACCATCTTGCACTTCATGAACAGGAAGCCCCTTCTGGCCTCAGGCAGGAAAGAAAACATGGCATTTTTCTTGCAGGTCATCACCACCTTGTGGCCTTTACTGAGGCACCGATCAATGCTGCAAGGGTCACCAACAAGGGTTTGCCAAGCTGTCAACAAACAGACCTGTCTCAGCTGCATACTCAGGGATGCATGGCCCAGTTATACGGCCAGGACGCAGAAAGCAAAACAACAAACAAGCCACAGACAGACCAAACTAACCAGTCACCAAGTCCAGCTACTCTCCTGTTAGCTGCTTCTGTTCCTGGATCTCATGTCAGACTAGACGATCACAATAAATCCTTCTAACCTTGAAATCTATGAATCCATAGGAGTTTGTGTTCAAGTTAAGAAAGATTGGGAGAGAGAGCAAAGATGGGATGGGAGAGACTGGAAGAGGAAAAAAATCCAATTTAAAAGTATATATACTTTGTATTGTTTATGGGGCAGTGTGACAGGACCTCAGAACCTGCATAGGAACCTTCTGACTCACCCAGTTAGCAGGCGTTTCAAACCTAAGTTCTAAGGATGAAGCTATTGAGTAAGTTCAGCGGAGTCATGAGGGAGATGCACCTTGTCAGCTCCATTACCTATCCAAGTTATTTTATTGGTAGCAGTATGAATTTTATCACAGTAGGGTCTTACCACCTTATAGTGGGTGTACTTTTTTTTTTTTTTTAAAGGCACTCTCTTCCTTTTCAAAAGGCAGTATTAAATGCATGATTAGAATTGTTTTCATTTTGGAAACAGAGATACCTATTCTGAGAAAGCTAAATCAAATAAAGGAATCTGACAGTCAACTGTAAACACAGCCAGATTAGTAGTATCCTTCTCTCCTTGTAGTGAGTGACTTCCACAGTCTAGGTTTATCTCCTGGAAAAGTTGTCATTGTGCTTACAAGCCTTCCCATTTGGGGAAATCATTTCGTGGTTCGTATATGTGATAAGATATCATGGGTATGGTGGGAGAGGCAGCCTCTTGGGTAGAGGGGGTTTTGAACAGCAGGACAGAGGTCTTAATTAAATATGTGGGTCCCTGTGGACTGGCTTATGTCAAACAGGATGGGGTACAACCTTCTGGCCTGTTGCAGATGGTTATGGATATTTTTGGCTATTGTGGGCATTTGGGGACTCAGCAGCAGTAAGGACTCTAGAATGCCCCAAGGCTGTGGACCTGCACCTATGCTGTTAGTGATGTCCTCTAGAGAAGTTGACTTCAGAGGTGGCAAGTTCGCCTGCCACTAGCAACTCCTCTCTCTGCCTAGGTTCAGCATTATACTTCTTTATCTCCAGGTGCTAGATTTTGCTATTCATTGAGACAGCTGGGAGATGGTGCTGTTTGTATTTGTTGTATAGGAGATGATGCAGGGCTGGGTGCTGGCAGAATGATGCCCACACTTCTTATTCTAGATCAAATGAGACACATAGACTCAAGGGGAAGACTGAGCCTTCTGTGAGTCTAGCAGCAAGTTTTGGAGATGGAAGCACCATCTCAGCTTGGTCTGAGCGAAAAGACATGAACTGTTCCAGGGCACTTATCATTCCCCTGTAACCTCTTGGAGGAGGGATGGGGAGGTAGTTATCAGTAGTAACAAATGCTTCTGAGGGATCAAGCAGAAGGATTATGTGTGTACTTCTGTTTGTAGGTGGGAAGTTATCCAGCAGAGAATGAAATGCTGTCTGGAGCACAACTGGTCAGGATCCAAGATATTGGCAACCTTTATGTGTCATTGGAGATAGCAAAACTATCTTATTAATTAGCTCATTAGAAAAAAGAAAACTAGATATTGTGTCAGAGAAAGGTATTTGGTGCTGAGTAATGGTTCCTTTAATATTGGTTAGATTATTGCATGATATAGTCTATTCTATTTTGGTTTATTACTACAATTATTAGCCTGGCATGTGTGCTCATTTCAGAGATTTATTAAGTACAGTGACCCATCTTTCCATGTGTAGTTCATTTTCCATTTTTCCCCTTGGTGGAAAGGCAAGGAAGCGGGGAAGAGATAAAATGTGTTTTGTTAGTGAAGACTAGGTCAAAGCAGCATGCTTTGCACCTGGGACAGAAAATGGTGAGATCTGGAAGAATTCTTAGTCCCTAGTAAAAATGAATTCCAAACTCTTTGACCAGTTTCCAAAACTCTCTGACCTTATAATTGTAACCCTTCTACCAGACCGAGTTGGCAGCAGCCAGGGCCGGGTTCTATATCTAGGGGTCCCTGTCAATGATACAACATCAAACTGGCTCGAGCCCCCACGCAGTCACCTGGGAAATTACACACTATCCCCTGGGCACCCCCGAAAGGGCAATACTTCCCCTCTCGCAAGCACAGAGTCTGAGTGTAGAAAGAAATCTTTTAATAGCAAAACAGAGATAACACTGCACTGGTTTGGGAAACAGTGCAAACAGAGTTCATGAACTCAATGAGCCCAAACCCATCCAGAGTACAGGGCGTGTCCTTCATGTCTCCCTTCCTTCTTTCCCCTGTACTGACCGTCGTAGTTGCAATATCCACCTCTCAGGTGTGGTTCCGCCCCCTATGCCACACCTATCCGACACAGGCTTGTCCAGGCCCCCTCTGCTACTGTCTCCTACCGCCTGCAGGCCTCGCTGAGTCCTCGACCGCTTGCAATGACCATGCCGGTCTCCCACTGACCGCTGACACCAACCGCGCCTGGCTCCTGCTGACTGCGCTGGAGTAGCACCGACTGTGCCAGCCTCTCCGCCAACCTGGCTGGCACCAACTGTGCCGGCCCCTCCGCCAACTGGGCTGGCACCGACCACCCCAGGCTGGCACCAACTGTGCTAGCCTCCCACCAGAGTTGCCTGTTGCCCACTCAGCTCTGTTAGTGGTCAGGCAAAGTTTTCCAGATCCTCTACTGGTTCAGCTCTTAGTGATTTCAGCTCATAGGTAAACCTTCTGCTGACATACAGGCAACGTCCCTGCTTTCAAGAAACAAAAGACTCCAAGATAAGTCATTAATTCTACCTTTTAACAATGGGAGGAGAGAGTCATTCCATGCCAGGGAGGCCTTTCCCATGGCCACCACAATCCCCATAGAAGACTTCTCTCCCTCCCCTCTACTTTTTCCAGGCTGAGACATCGCCTGCCACCCTTGGGGAGCTCTGTCTAGTTTAGGGTGAGGTATTCTATCATAACAGACTAAGCACAGTTTTGCTGACATCTGTTCATATGATTGAAGGACAACATTTCATTACCCCAGCAGTTAACACAAAAGTGGTTTGTAGCCCAAACCCAGCCCTGCTAACCATTTCCCACTATGCTCAGCACCTAGGTAAATTATGCTAAGTACTTAATTGTACTCATGCAGATACAAAGCTCATGCAAATAAAGTGCCCCCCTTTGCTCAGACACACAGACCTTGCTTACATAATCTTTGTCCATGTGATGGAAAACTCATTTTTGCTGGTTTTTCTTAGGAACAGACTTGACAACTGTGGTAATCATCCAAAACATTAAGTTATCTTGAATATGCTTGACCTAAACTGTTAAAAGCCTTTTACATGTCATAATATTCTAGGGAGAGCCAGGGTAGAGAGCAGAAGACAGGTCTGACTTTCTCACAGTAACACGTAGATGAAGAGATGTGCTGCTACTTTCCATACTAGTTGTAGTTTCCTCATGGTGCTGTGTGTCATCTGCATATGATTTTGACACTTGATCCCTTGAAGTCTCATCGTTTTTATTGACTGGGTATTGGCTATCTGTTTTACAGAGATCCCGATGATCTCAGCTCCTTCACCGGCCAGAAAGGGCAAAAATCTGTCATGGGTAGTAGCCAGGATTGTCAGCAGCACTTCCATGCCTACTGCTTGTGCAACAGAAATAGGATCTTTGAAGGAGGGCAATATATATTTGGCCCAATGAACCCCAAGAAACTATTCCAGATGCAAGTGACTCACTCCATTACGATAATTTCCTCCTATAAAAGATGCTAAATTATAAGGTTGAGCAGAGAAAATTGGGATTCATAAAGTATTTTAAACAGTCCAGAAAAGGTCTTCAGAGTGTGGCTTTGCTCCTGTACATCAGAGTAGGATCTCATCTAAGGAAGAGGATAAAATCTTAGCACATATAGATGCTATTTAGAGCAATGTAGGAATGCTTTCCTGCTCACAAGCACCTGTTTGTACTAAGCTACTTTCTTGTGGGGATTTCATCTCTCCTCAATGCACAGCACAGGCTTTACTCCAATTAGAAGCCTTTAAAAATGTCACTTCACTCTTTGAGATTGTGGGCTGACAAGACAGGAACATCTAGTTTGCAAACTTGAATTAAACTCTGAATAATGTGTGCTCTCACACTGAAGTTTGCCCAAAGTCATACAACTAATTCTAACCTGGAATTCAGGTGTACCGAAGAAATTGATCATTAAGTGATGCTAGTTTTCAACTATCTTCCCTGCCCCTTATCATCATTTATGAAATGGATGTTCTTGTGGAATGCACAATTTGAGACTGGAGATCTTAAAAGTTTCCTGGTTATTAGAAAGGAATTTGGCAGGTTAGAAAAATCCTGATGAATGCTACACACATTATTTTTGGGCTGCAGGTAGAATGCCAGAGATCATGTATGAAAACTCCATATCAAACCGGAATTCGACAGATATTATCAAAATATGACTTTCATAAAACACATTGCTCTTTATATATATCTTATGGTTATAGGAAGACAAAGCAATCTGCTTTTTCATTTAAAGCAGAGCAGATATTGATTGCTGAAGCTGTGTAACCTGGATAGAAGGAACTTGAAATTAAAAACTATGTTTGTGCTATGCTTATGGAAAATAGAAATTAAACTAATGTCAAATGTCAGTGAAGGAATGAAAAATCAGGCTAATAATTCTATGCCTTGCTGTAGCATCTTCTGTACAAGGATCTCAAAGCTATTTACCAGTTATTGAGTCTCTAGTAGCTTAACTGGTTTAGATATTTGTAACATTCAAGTAATACTATTTAAAATATTAATGTTGCAAAGTTAAGCATTCAACAATTAGGAGGTGTTTGAATTGCCTATGCAGTCTTACTTTGGGCCTTGTGCCTATGTATTATGATACCGTCTATAATTACATGATCACACGCTATTTTTTTCAGAGACTCTTTGCCTCATTCAGTGCCTGGGCAGTTATTCAATATTTCTCTTTATTCTTCTCATTCAGCGTGTGACCCGAGGGCTTATTAAACACATATCACCCAAACCTGGCATGGATTACAAAATATATGAAATGCCAAGGAGGAAAATCTTTGGTTGCTCTTACCTTAATATCTGAAAGCTTCAGAAATATTAAATTGACATATCTTCACAACACCTCTCTGGGCAGTGGATATTATCCCCACTTTATAGATGGAGATCTGATACACAGAGAGACTAAGGCTAAAACTATCAAGGGAATGCTAGGTGCCCAACTTGAGATATTGAGGGCCTTATTTTTCAGAATACTTAGAATTGTATAGCACTTTATACAGTAGAACCTCCGAGTTATGAACACCTCGGGAATGGAGGTTGTTCGTAACTGAAATGTTCGTAACTCTGAACAAAACATTATGGTTGTTCTTTCAAAAGTTATAACTGAACATTGATTTACTACAGGTTTAAGAGTTTACTATGCAGAAAAAAATGCTGCTTTTAACCATCTTAATTTAAACAATTTCCTTACCTTGTCAGATCTAATAGAGTAACTGGTGGCAGTAGTAGGCTGTTATGCTCTATGGTCCAGCCACTGGAGGGCAATCTCTCTCTCTCTCACTCAAACATACACACACTTTGCTTGTGGGTTTCACTATTATTTGCAGACAGCAGAAGAACATAGAGACATAGATCTCCTCAGTTCAAGTCCAGAATTTGGATGGAAGTGTGATCTAGTGGTTAGAACTTCCTGCCTCTGCACCTCCAACCTGTCTCCCCTACTCTAGCTGCTGCTCCCCATTCCCTCTTTTCCTATGCATCCTCTGCCCCTCCCCCTCTGCATCTGAGTCAAATTGCTTCCTCCTTCATGCTGTGTGGGTATCAGGAGGGGGAATATTCAGAGAGTTTTCCTGCTCTCAGTCCATTCACCCAACATCAAAGCTACTCTTAGCTGTCAGGAGAAGCAATTGCATGAAAAGTCCTCCTCAGCCTTTGCTTCTGAGCAGGAGCATGCCCTATGCAACTAGCATCTTCAAAAATGTAATTGCAAAACTCTATCAAGTCGCTATTGAGTATATGCAAGCAGATTTTTTCAGTGACTTTAAACTTGGCCAAATATGGGTAGACTTTCATTGGAAAGGCACTTCTCTGATACCTGCCAATTTCAAGCACTCCAAAGCATGGAGGTGCTACAACTTCTCAATGAAACAGCTGTACAAATGTTACAATAGCACAATACTGTATTTTTCCCTAATCTCATTCCAGGAAACGGCCAAGATCTTATACCTGAAACTTCCAGAAAATATATTTGGCTCAAGGCAGCATGGAAAATCTCAGCTTGAACAGTTAAAGCTTGGCAAAATTATGAACAAAAGAAAACAAATTATATAATGGAAATTTTAGGCTTCCTTCATTTAAGCATTTCAACTTATAATTAAGCAAATGGAATTATACCAATTTTAGTCTCTTATCTCAATATTACACATAAGTAAGTTGAGGCACAGAAATAATAGCAGTGGAAAAAGTTCAGAAGGCATGGATGTTGGTTTTACTTTGGATAAGCACTAGACACCAGCCTACAAAAAATACTACTGGAATACAGGAAAAATAATGTTTTTCATGGAAAAACTATACTAACTTATGTTTCCATTTTGTTTTGGAAACTATACCTGTTCAGAAGTGGGGTTAAAAATTACAGTGTGCAATATTTATCTGTTTTTCTATGAAATTTTAATATTTTCTAAAACTCCTGGAAATTTATGAGAAAAGTTTTTGTACTTATTTGTACTTATTGTACCTTTTAGCCCTAACTGAAAACAACATATGCAGAGGAAGTTAAAAATATTTAAAAGAATTAACCAGACAATTTTGGATTCACTTTATAACTGTGGGTGAAATTCTCATTTGGAGTCATCTTATCTTAATCCTCTCCTCCAATAAAATATTTTTTTAAATAAACAAATAGCTTCATTCTATCTTGGGAGGGATGTGATGGAAAAAAAAACTCAGTGAGGTACAATGCAGAACTCACAGGCCAGGGATAGACTAATGGGACTTTAAGCTACCTTTGCACATTCCCAATCCTGAACTGCTCCAAGAACTAGAGAAGGCCCCTTATGTAATGTAAACTGTCTCCTCCTCCTCTACCAGACTGTCTAAGTTACAAAACTACAGCAGCTTCACCTTGCTGTCCTATTGGCTGCAGTGCTGCCTGAAATCTCCACCTCACCCTTACAGCAGGGTGGATTCTTGCAAAAGGATCCTTGGGAGTCAGCCTTACAGCTATCTTTCACTAGGACTGCATTGTGGGGACTACCTTTATAGCACTCCAGCCCACTTGCATCATGTAAAGGAGCCAGAGTGGTTGAGAATACCACCCAAACTGTTGGACATGGCTAGGAAGCATAAACCAGTGATAAGCAGAAAACCTATTAACTATGACAAGATAAAAATCCAGATATCTATGGTGTATTTATTAAAATGCAAAAGCTGAAAGTTTAACTGTGACAAAGGCAATGAAAATGCAATTAGCTTCTAAAGTAAAGAATGAAATGATGAGCCATTAATAGAGAGCTGAGGGTTTATGTCCAGAGTGATTTAGTGCGTGGCAAGACAGTGTGTGAATCTACAGAGCTCTATCATACAGCACACTAACTGGCTGTGTGTATGGACTCTGCTGTTATGCACTAAAAGTTCCATAGGCAAAGTACACTACACAACTTTTCATGCACAGTGTCAGGGTCCACATAGTCAGTTAGCGCATGACAAGTATGTGTCCTATAGATTCATAACCTGACTTGCTATGACTAAGTCTCCATGCAGACAGGCCTGGAGGAAATAAAAGTTAATTTTAGAATTTGGAGGAAAAAATAAATCATAGAACAGTTGAAGAATATAAACACTCAGAACAGAATTGATGTGGCTAGAAGGGACCAACCTAGTATTGAAGTGGTCATCTAAACCGTTCCCTTGCCATCTCCTTGCCTGTAGTAAAACTGCAGTCTCCTGTGCAGAGCATGAATGATATGTTGAAAATCTGTTTTCAAGATCTGTAATGTGTCAGTGTTGACATTTGAGATGAACCTTGGAATTTTTTAGATATAGCATTTTACACCACCCTTTTTTTTTTTCTGTGAGAAAACATGAGAGGAATGAACAGGTGAGTAAGAACTACAATTAGTATTGTGAACATGGCATGATCTTAAGCAACAGACATGTTTCCTGGGCATATTCAGAATCTTATCTTGTGCCCTTGGTGTCTAACTTAAATATACATATATGTCTGTTGCTTAAGATCATATATATATATGTATATTTAAGTTAGACACCAAGGGCACGAGATAAGATTCTGAATATATATATATTCCTTTTATTACTGCAGAGTCAATTCATTTCCAGGTATGTGAGCTGGATTCTATCCTGGCTCAGGCAACATTTTCTGAACTATGAGCTTAATTAACAGAATTTTCTTATTGCTGATGATGCAAGAACCAGAAAAAAAAATCCACCTGACTTTAAAATCTCAGAGTGAATTTGTGGGGCTGGCAGTTTAGTTCACATGTAAAAAGATTTTTAAACAGATTTGACTTGGAAGTCATTGACAGACAATACAGATAGAATCTTCTGAAGCTCCTTTCCTACATTAATTTTTCAGTGCCATAGAAAACTGCCAGTTGCACTTTAAAACTCAGTGACTAGTTATCTTGCAGTGGCAGTACATCACATTAGGGCTTTTTTTTTGTTTTTGTTTTGTGCTTTTGTGGTTCTGTTTTCTGATAACTAAATAACATTTTCATAACTGGGAAGTTATGTATAAGAATAAGCTACTTATTACTCTTTAGTCACAGACTTAATACATGTATCATTAGAATCCAGAGGCATTAACTATATCAGATTTACTCTGTAATTAGTCACATAGAGTTTTTGATAAATAACTCAATGATTACTGGTAACAAAGCATAAGCATAGGGCAATCAATCACTGTATAAGAATGTGTAAACTTTGTAGTCATACCAATAAGCTCTGAAAAGAACTATAATGAGTTAAATATTGCCTCTGGAAAACTAGATTTGAATTGCTTGACTTAGCTAGAGTTCTTGCATATACCGCATCATGTAATGAATCCCACACTGGAGCTCATTCTGCATGGACAGAGAGCAGCTAGCAGACTGAGGGAAGGAAGAGACTTCTTGGACAGCTCTGGGCACCCTACCCTCACTTTGCTTATACCTTCCAAAAAGTGGAGATGTCTCAGAGGGAAACAGAAGCTTCCCAGGAGCTGACAAGAGATTTTTGGATAGAGAAGGGAACAGGAAAGCTGGGCCACCAACATTTTCACAAGTGTATGGGGGAAAGAGGGACAGAGTTGGCTCTGAGCTGCTAGGTTCTTTTTGATCTCTCATTTGCTCTTGTGAAAATGGTGTGACTTAGCTTTCTGTCTCTCCCCATCCCTATCCCAACAGTACTAGCACTCCTCTTGACCACCCTGACCACTTCTTCACAGGCTTCTAACTTCTGAAAAAGGAGCAGGATGCACCCAACTGCCAGTGGAGGAGAACAACTAATGGTCTTCTGCATCATTTTAAACAAGAGATTTTATGTTTGAAAATATATCCTGTTGGTTACAATGCAACAAAACACAAGGGGGCTCCACATTCTGTTTGTTTTTCACATAGTCTCATAGCTTATGTCACATACTCACAGGTTTCAAGGCTGAGACTTATGTACCTGTCTATACAGCCACACCAGGTAGGAGAAAACCAAAATACACGTATTCTGAGATGCCCTATCACCTTCATCCAGACTGACAAAAAATCCTGAGGCAATACCAACAGGAAGCTAAGACATACAGAAGTTAATAAGAGCAAAGGAGGTGGGGAAAGGAGTGGAATTAATGATTATATTTAGGGTAACACTGTTGCTACAATATAAAATGCCAGCGCTAATGCACTGAGATGGCATAAGGTATACAAAGGTTGGATGGAGTTAAATCTAGAGTGGGGTATGCAAACTTTGTATAAAAGAAACAACTTGTCATGAGCCAGAAGACTGCACCTAATTTGAAAAAAGTATACTGCAGTCACCCTTGAATACAAAGGACAGATACAATGTACCCCATTGGGATGAAGATAGAGCAGTAAGCACTGTCACCTGTAGTTTCCAGGTGTGCACCAATATGCACCAATTGGTGCACCAATATGTTCAAAAGGAAAGCAACCATAGGCTGCTTTGTGCAGCTTGGAGAGCTTTATTTGGCATGAGGGCTGCCAGGCCGGCTTTACATATTCTGCCGCCCTAGGAAAAATAAAAAGGTGCGCCCTCCCCCTGACCACAAGTGGGCTTAGGGGCTATCATTGTTGTCAATTCACCACTCAGCTCAGTAGTGAAAATGACAAGAAAACAAGGGCAGCTTGAGCCTGGCTCTTGGAGGGGACATGGCTGATGCCCACTGCTAGCGGGGACATGGGCAGATGCCGCCCGTTTCCCAGGATTCTGGCGGCAGCTGCCAGGCTCCTGGCTGTGCACTGGGACTGGGCGGGAGGCAGGCGGCTGCCACCAGGGCCCCAGCTGCATGCTGGGAACAAATGAGAGAAGGATGGCTGCAGCCCAGCAGCTGCCCTTTACATTTTGCCACCCTAGGCAATTGCCTACCTTGCCTATTGCAAAGGTTGGGCCTGAGGGCAGCACTTTGGTCAATCATGAACTAGGAAATTGAGATACAGTAAACTGGGCTGAGTTATATCATAAACACATGCAACTTTTAGATCCTGTAGGGATCCCTGGGAGAGATGGACATCCCTGGGAGAGATGGGGCTAGTGTAGTACAGGCACCACTCTACTCCATCCTATTGGTGGAGTAAAGTGTGCACTGAGAAGCCCAGAGGGAAACTATCTTCCCTAAGACATAAACCCTAAAAGGTGTTCCTGCAGAATTCTCTAGTTCTTTCCATCCATGCAGAACTGTGCGGAAGTGATACAGTTTAGACCACTGTAGTTCAGCATTCCACGAAGCAGGACTTTCAGGATTTATGATGTATGCAACATTTCCGATGGCCTGATATTGTGCCAGTTACTTCAGTTACACTAAGGACAATTGACTAAATCCCTGCTCTCACTTATGCTGGTGTAAATCTAGAGGAAGTCCACTGAAGTCACTAGAATGCCTTCAGATTTACAACGGTGTAAATGACAGCAAAGTTTGCAGCCAGTTAAGAGCTTGCACAGAAACTTAGCAATTCTCCCAGTGGTAGGGATAAAAAAAACCCTAGTGAATATCTACACTTCAAACTGGAAATGTAAATCCCAGCTCAAAGAGACAGACCTATACTGGCACGATCAGAGTTAAAAACAAAGTGTAACAATGGCAGTGTAAGGGGCTAGTTGCCCTGAGTACCTAGCCATCTGAGATCCAATGTACATCCTCATGGTGCCTAACCCATCCCTGCCTCTTGTGCCACTGCAGCTACACTGTATTTTTAGCATGCTAGCTCAATCACAACTAATACGGATATATCTTCTTGAGCTAGCAATTCACTTCCAGGTCCAAGTGTACACATATCTTTAGTCTTCCAGGGATGCTTACTCACCCTACCTCCCCTTGATTAATTATTTACCCTTATCATAAGGCATCTGAGATATAGCTCTCTGGATCCTCCAAATGTATCATTACAGAAGATATTGTGTATATAATTAATTACACCACTTGTCCACTTGCACAGAATAGACAACTATAGTTTTAATGGATGACACAGAATAAACAATTCAAGTGATTTGTACTGTTCCAGTTAATAATGGGTTGCTTTGTAATTGCAGAATAACTGTACTGCCCTTTCAATACCTTCCAGAGCTTCCAGTGAAAGAATATGGAATAAATACAAAACACAAAATCCAGATTCATGTTGTAGGGACTTAGTTTAGGACTCAAACACATTTAAAGTAAACTGGTTCATGGGAAGAGAACAAATAACCATTTCAAAATTAATGATGAATTATCACCTAAAGTTTCATGAGTTCTTTTCATTTAGTGAACTCTTAAATATTGGTACCTAATGAGAAGTTTATCTAAACATTTTGAAAGCTCTTTTCTGTCACCCTCTTTCTCATCCCAACTGAACTACATGCTTTTCCCTTCCTGTCCCACACACAGGAAATCCCTGTTCCCTAACACTCCCAATTCCCTACTCCTAACAGCTAACTTTTGTGATATTGCATCTGAAGGGTTGCATCTGCCAAAAGCAAGTCTTGTACACTGTAGACCTGGCTTGAATCATTAGTACTCCATAATACATTTGCCTCCAAACTCAAGAGTTCGGAACGTAGCATCTGGGCCAGTAGACATTGACTCAAACGGGATCAAGACACATTGGTGGAGAAAGGTGGGAAAAGCTTCCCACAGGTTGACTATATTTGGTTTGTGTTCATTCTTTAAGACTGTTGAGACAGCACTTTTCATTAGCATTAAACATAAAAAATGTAAAATGGGTTTAAAAATGGAAAATATGAAAATAAACAGAATAACAACTTAAGACATTAAGAATGACTTGGAAAGGATGCCCACTGAACATGAATAGTTCTTTGGTAGGGCACTGGACTGAGACAGACCTGGATTCTACTCCTAGCTCCTCCACAGACCTGCTGTGTGACCTTGGGCAGGTCATTTAAACTCAATATCAGATTTTTTCCCTCCCCTAAATATTCAAAAACAATTCACTTTTGTCAAAGTTTTTTCCAGGGAAAATTTTCATGTTGTGAAAAACTGAAACCCATAAGAATTTGTCTGAACAATTCTTGGATTTTTGACCAAATGCTTTTCCCCCACCTCTGCCCCTTTTCTTTGAGGTCTCTGCCCTTTCATACACATGCCACCAGAGCTAACCTACACTCCAGCCACAACCCTCCCAATCCACCCATCCAGATGTGTCCAGCCAAGCTCCTTTCTCTTTTAAATTCCCCCAGACAGATCTCCCTCATCCAGGCCACCTGCACACATACATTCCAGGAATACGGCACCCCCCCTGGTTCAACAAAAACAGTGTGTACGCGTACACAAATCTTTGTCCGCCTTCAATCTGCTCATCTGAATGCTGTGGAGTCACATTTGTTTTCATCTCTTCTTCACAGCGTTGTTTTGTATTGTGAATATAAGTGTGAACCTCAACTATGAATAAGTGGCTAAATAGAAGTAGCTTCAAAAGAAAACATACAGAAATACAATAAAAGACTACTGATGAAACAGGCAGTAGCATGAACCAAGATCTGAGTGAAAAAAAACTGGAGAGATTACAGACATGGTTGGTGGGCTTCGTGCTACAAGTAACAAACAGTGCAAGTTTGTTAGAGGGTTTGATACCAACTATTCATCATTTGAATATACTTTAAGTGTTGAAAAAAATGAATCAGTTCCTCAAGCAGTCACTTCCTATAAACTGTTATCCAGTCATTCAGTGAAACCTTCCTTAATTCAGTGTCACCTCAATACAAAGTACAACTCTTTTAAAGACAAACTTCTTTTCTTTTTTTTTTTTTATGTGACTTGAAAGGCAGTCAGAAAACAACGTCTCTCGGTGATATTAATGTGAAGGTCCTAACTGTCATGCTATGTATGTTTGAGGACTGCTCAAAGTGGGAAACCTCATTAAGTTAGTGAGACTATCATATTGCCTCTGGCAAAAGATACGGTGTAGCTGATTATTGAGGATAAAGCTGCAAAATAGCTTGACAATATTTCTTTAATAACAGTGGGTCATGAAGAATGTGTAAATCAGTGTGTTTTTTATTGCAATTGGACAAAAGCACCAACATCACAAATTTTGCTTCTTCTGAATCAAATGACAAAGAACAGTACTCATTTTGTGAAGCTCTATCAAGATGTTGAATGGTAAGAAAAATTTTTAACAAACTGAATGAGTTCCTCAGCAAACAGTGTGGACTGGCAAAACTGCTTTGGTGAGTGCGCTGACAGAACACAAGCAATGACTGGGAAATTTGGTGGTGTTTGGACAAATATTAAAGAATTTGTGCCTAATGCTAAATTCACTTACTACAGTATTCATCATGAGGCACTAATGGTAAAAGAAAAGAAAAAAAAGCTGTTAGTCTGAAAGTGATTCTGGATCAAGCTATAAAAAGGGTCAATTTTATTAAAGCTCAAGTATTAAATTCACACTTTTTTCCAGATTTGGGAAATGAAATTGGCAGTGATCATCAAAAGCTTCTTCATACAAAGGAGAGATGGTTATCATGTGGTAAGGTGTAAACTTGTCTCTTTGAACTCCATTGTGAGGTGAAAGTTTTCTTTTCTAAAAGTGATTTTAGTTTTGAATGTACTGAATGCTTTGTAGTTGAGTTATGGCTGTCAAGACTAGCTTATTGATCTGATTTGTTCATGTATCTCAATAAACTGATCACCTATTTACAAGGAATGAAAACTATGGCCTTTTAATGTTCATGACAAAATCAGAGCAACAATAAAGAAACTGTGGTGTATAGCAAAAAGAGAAAGGTAAAGCTAGCAATCACTCCCAATCTTAGAAAATATCCTCTTTGAAAATGCATTGAAAATTCATCCTGATCTCATCACTGACACCAGGGAATATTGTCTGAATTTGGTCATCAACTTTAATAAATACTCTCTCGACAGCATAACAAATGAGAATTGAAGCAGGGCCCATTTTCAGTAGAAAAAGAAATCCTGTCAGATGGCTTCTTGGCAAAGGAAGAGTTGATTCAACTGTCATGTGATGATGGACTCAAGCTCAAATTCAACGAAATGCTTCTCAGCAGCTTTTGGTTCAGAAGGAGTGAGATTTTGAGCCTGATATCAAATAGACCTTTGGCAGTTTTGATGACCTCCACTGAGGTGTAACTCTATGAGACTTGTTTTTCTACCCACATTGTCATAAAAAACCAGTAAGGGCTAAACCTTAATGCAGAACTGGACCTTTGGCTGAAGTTCACCAATATCTCAAAAGGAGAAATTTTCAAGGGCTGCTTAAAACATCCATTTTTAAGAGGATGATATGTGAACTAATAAAGTTTAGGAACCACTGTTCTAACCAACACAAGGTCCTGATGTGAATTCAGCATCTAATCAAGAACAGGTTACTAGACTGGAATGAATTTCCAGTGTGGAGAAAGTACTTACAACTAGCAATCAGTTTTATAGTTCATTGGCTCCCACCCTATTACTGGCTTTATCCAGTTCCTCCTCCCTATGCACAGTGGTTTTTTGCTTGGGTTTCTCTTTTTCCTTTTTCTTATATTCAAACAACTTTCTACCTCACTACTTCTGGTTAGTGAGTCAAAAGGGGTCACCATCAAACTATGCATAAAAACATGCATACTAACAACAAAAACTAGTATTTGACAATTTTCCTCTCTTCAATCTTCAGCGGTGCATTCTTAACACCAGATGGCACTGTATAAGGGAATAGTCATAGCCCCTCATGATCTAAATGGGAGCCCAACAGCTACTATCAAACTTCATATCCCAGTTCTAAAGGAAATTGCCAAAGTATTGTCCCAAAGTAAAAATGTCCAGTGTTTATTCTCTAAAATAAGGGTAACTGTAAGAAGCCAACTCTGCAGCACGTACCCTGCAGGTGGATTTTCCACAGACCTTTAAAGAGCTTGTTAATGACATTTTAATAAAAGTATTGTGAGTTATTTAACTAAACCTTTTACAGTTCTACCCTTTATGCTTCCACATTCTCTGTGACAGTTTGCGCTGCCATATACAGTGTGAACTTCAATTATCACATCAAGATGACTACAACCAGGGGACTGACTTTTAGCAATGGAAATAATCATTTTGAAACTATTCTATTGCATCAGTATTCTGTATACTGTGTTTGGGTACTTAAAGAGTCCAAATAGACAATAGTAGGTGAGATCAATGTCTTTAGAGGAGATAGGCACTAATCCTACTGTAGAGTCAGTGATGTATTCATGATATCCATAAAATATTACATTTAGTTAAACTAGCATATGCCATAGAAATATAAAGTCTGTGAGATCACTTTTTAGCTAGAGGAAGCATCAATGTACAGATAATGGTGCATTGCATTTTGTGAGGTTGCTTCAATTTTCATTTCCAAATATATAGTGGCAAGTGTGATTTGTTTAGTAAATGTCTGTAAGTTGAATGATGTATTGTGAAATCAGTCACATTAATTTGAGTATCTTACCTATAATATTATTGGAAGTCACCAGATGGTGTTGTTACTGAGAAGTTTGTAAGATCTGTTTATTTGAACCTGTAGGAAATAGATCTTGAAAAAATGCCCAATGTCAGCTTTGGTGCAGTTCTTTAACCTGCTGAGCAAATAATCAATAAAGGTTGTTCTGCCTGATGGAAATACTACTTATGTGCAGTTTCTTCCTGTTGGTTAAACCCATACAAAACAAATAAAACATTACATGGTACCAAAACCTTACACTTGCTATGCTTTGAAATAAAGTATCATTATAAGATTCCCATACTCCTTTCCAAGGAGATATTTTAAAATAAATTAACGAAAAACGCAGCTTTAATCATTAACATTTCTGATTAAACACTTAGAAGCATTTGTACGTATTGTTGAGTGCACAAGGGAAACATAATCCCTTAGCTATAAGATGGCCTTTCTGCATACCAGATACTCCTGTGTCAGGACACAAGAAAGTAATGTGAAACTGAGGCAGGCATGTCTCTAATAATTACACATTATAATAGCATCTAATGTTTCTCACCTGCTGAGATCTTGAGACTACACCGTCATGAAGAGTTCAGGGTTCCACAAGAGAGTAGCTAGAGAGGCACAAGGTGTCTAGGACAGAAACAACAACATAACCCAGTCATTAGGGATTTCAAAAATACAAATTTTTTGGTCTGCAATTGATATATTCGGTGTTTTGTTCAGCCTCAATATCAGTGTAATACATCACAGATGGTGGAATTGTTCAGTCAAGTTTTTTATCATCAATCTACTATTATGTATGTTTGCTCAATTTTATATTACTTACTAATGGAGCCAGGCTAGCATTCAGTGATCACAACCTCAAATCTACATATTGACACACAATTACCAGCAATCTTATAAATGTGGATATGCTTATGATTGATTAACCCATCACTTACTATTACCAGCTGCAGCTGTTTCTACTGTCTGATTGTTACAGCATGGTGTATCCACGTAGGTTAGTAGAGGGATTTTTAAAACTATCTATCGATTTTAACATTGTTTCTCCTTCAGTCTCTTTTCTTCTTTGAACTGTTTAAGCACTGGCGCTTTTGCTTTTCTGGCATTAGTTTGTTCTTTGTTTGCATACACAGCTATCCACAAGCAACTTTAACCTCAACGGGATCACTTGTGTGAGTAAAGTTACTCATCTGCTTGGTGCCTGCAGGAATAGGTCCCTAGGCCCTGGTTCTGCAATTGATAGCATGTGGGCAGACTGCTGCACCCACACAGACTCAATTTAAGTCAATGGGGCTCCGCGTGGGAACTGTCATTTGTACAGTCATGGATGTATTCAATAATTCATGCAACACATTTGCATTTAACAAAAAAGGAAGCTTGCACTTTAGTAAATCGGCTGTACTTTTGCTGAGGCAACAAAATACATTGTTGTTAAATTTGTGCCATATGAAAAAGATTTCCTAATATTTTTACTGATTAAAAAGCTGATGCTGTGTAACAAAACATATACTAATGATAAGAAACTACTATTGTTCAGCTTCCAACACTTCATAAATAATAATGGATTGTTAAAATGACAACTCATTTTTAAATATGTGAGTTTTATATATTTCTCCAATAATTCTGTTACCATGCTTTTACAGCAGTTTTAAAACATGGATATAAATTGTTAATATACAAGAGCTAGTATGTTGGCCGCCATCTTGGTTGACACAACAGGAACTGTCAGAGCTAATAAGCTTCTACGGCTTGACCTCAAAAGCCAATGCTCCCTAGCTAGGGCTTTACTAGACTCCTATCCTTTGTGGATCAGGCAGAGAAGGGGGATCTGCAACACTATCATCTGTGGGTTACACCAGCATAAATAGTTTCCATAATAGAAAGAGCAGCAAGAAGTTGAGATTCTGAATATGTGTGACCATGACTGAGAATGATTTCTTGATCTGATCAGAACAGTCTGAAATTTCAATTTTTGTCACCAATATTTTTCTTTAAACTTTACTCTGACCACTTCCCCTCCCCATCCCAAGACGATTTGCCTTGCTCCAAAACGCCTTTCATGCCAGGAGCTGAACTGAAGGATCACACCAGTGTAAGCCAGGCTGATTGTATGTCCTGTCCCATGATGGAGTGCTCCATCAGACAACGGGGACGATTCTATAGTTAGCATAGAGAATGGGGGTGGGGATTAGTTGGTAGAACTCAGAGATTACATTGACCATATAACAGCATGTGAAGGGACACATCCTCATTCTGGTGGAGGGGAGACTAATGAGCTCTTCTGGGCCTGTTCAGCACTAACGAGGAGCACCTGTAAGGCTTGTTCTACCTGGAACAGGGGGAGCATAAACGGGGTAAACCTGCCACAGGAAAAAGTGGTGAACAGGGGGGAGGGGACTGGTCCACCTCAGAGACTGCTGACAACAGAGATAGGTCAACCAGGAGAAAGATGACTGCAAGCCTCACTGTCCCCGAGGCTACACAGACCAGCTGCAAAAAAAGATGCCCCAGGAGAAGGGGCTGAAGATAAATCCTAATAAATGACAACAAACCTGCTGATAGGCTAAGTGAAAAGAGTTGAACCCAGAAAGACTGCCTGAGAGACATGCCATGTTTGCCTTTCTTTGCTTTCACTCAGATTCCCTTCTCTCTGTAAGGGAGAGAGGGAAGGACCTTTCTTTTGTCTGTTTGTTCTACTTGGAGAACTCCTTACATGCAGCAGACTTTGGGGGAAGAACTTTGTAAATGTCCTGAAGTGGCCCCTTCTTCCCACACAGAGAAAATATTGAACCAGGAAGACAAATCCATATTGTCTTCCATTCTTGTTTCCTTAGAGACAAAGGAAAATAAGAAAGTTCCTTGGGGAAAAGGTAGCATGCAACTACTAAGAACCCAAAAAAATTGTTCATAATAAAATGATACAAAATCCTAGCAGTCCAGCTGAAACTTCTGAAAAGTGGAATCCTTGAAACCTTTGCAAATAGAAGTGGAAAAGTAACCTCTTGACTGTGACGACAGCAAGCAAAGAAAAGCAATGATGAGCTACAACAGTGACAGTGAACGAGGAATAGAAAACTGGATGGGTTTATAAAACAAAGTAGGACAGAAGTAATGACATGTCCCTTTAAGTTCACTGCTTTATAATTTGAGAGGACCAGCATGGCTGGAAAGCACCAGGTATTGCACTGGACTAGCATGCTGAGCAGTGTGCTTGAGGTTTTTCTAGTAAAAGACCATTTAACTCTATACTTATTTGTGTACATGGAGTTTCTTCTACGAAATGCCAAAACACCCACAAAATTCAACTGTTTAAAGAACATTTTCAGAGGAAGCGCTGCAAATTAATGGGCTTTGCACTGAAGTTTCAATACAATTTAACACTGATTTTAGCAGTCGTCTGTCTGTGTCATACAGTTTCTTCTTCTCTGCATCTGAGGAAATACAAAATAAAATTAAAAGTTAAAAAATGGATCTCAACTTCCATTGAAAAAGCCGTTACATTGTTCTACAGAAATGTACTCTGTCACTGGATAAAGAAACCTATTTTCTGAATAACTTGTGCTAAAAAATCAGGATGGCTTCCTTTATACTGTTTCAAATTTGTAAATGCAGCATGTGATGGATGGGTTAATGTAGGTGTGTGTATGTCTATCTCAAACAACGAACTCCATTTTGTTTGAGTGTAAACTGCAATGTGTCTTCACTATTGCCTTATACCTCCATCTTGGATTGAGATTCAAGAGAGTTTGGGCATAGAAGCACTGTCCTGAAGTTTGGGTATGAATAACATTACGCACCAAAGTAGTCCACTGTAACTCCCAGTGTGAAATCTGCAGGCACAAACTAAAAGATTCCTAATTTGTAAAGTAGTCCTCTTTGAAGAGGGCTATGTTAGTGCAAACTAGGATCCTTTTTGTTTGCACCCACAGTATCCACACAGTGCCACACTGTTGTGCTCTGCCCTTCACACCACCATAGTCTGAACTACAGGGCAAATATAGATGTGCCATCTGTAGGTATGTCTACACAGCAACCAGACACCAATGACAGGCCCATGCCAGCTGACTTGGGCTCAAAAGGCATGCACTCTGGGACTGTTTCATTGCTGAGTAGACTTCCAAGCTAGGGCTGGAAACCGGGCTCTGGGACCCTCCCACCTCTCAGCATATTAGATTATTGATAGTAGTTTGCAATATCGCCATCAAGTGTTCAAAAATCATGAATTAGACCTGTGTCCAAATAAAATAATTATGTTGGGTTCTTTTCATTTGCCCTCTGGTTTTTGAGCTTGTAGCGTTCATGTTTACCAGCTTTTCTCTGTGACACTGAGGACTAGATTAAAAACAAAAAAGACGAGTTTCTCGTTCTCCCGTAAGTCCAAGACCTCAGAGGCTCTAAGAAAAACACCAAATATTGTGAGATTTGCATCTATGTGAATTTCAGGCATTTATAGTACAACTATAAATTCAGTTATTTGCTCCTACCATTGGGGAAAAAAATATCTTACTATCAAAAATGGACAAGATAGCAAGCATTGTTTTTAATGTATGCCAGTTTGACTCTGGGGTGTGCCTCATCACTTATGTTACTGCTTCAGAAGGCTAGATTGAAAATAGATCATGGATATAAATAAGTCATTCTGACTGTAACCTAATCTTTATCTTCGACAAACCCCTTCAGTTTCTATAACCTGTAAGTCACAAATCTAGTAAATACTGCATTACCAGCTGCATTTAGATCCTGATGGACTTTGCCTTCCTAGTCTCCAAATCCAGTGCTTCTTTGTTTGAAAAGATGGTACTAATATCTTCTGAATGGTTTTTCTGATTCAACCGTTATAAACAAATTACTATCCAGTTTAAACTTTTGGGCCAGAACTGAGTTTACATAGAAATCTCTTATAGCCCTCCAATGTGATACCATGGCTAATGCAATGTTGACCATTGTGGCTTGCTATCTATTCCTATTTTGAAGAAATCCTATAACGACATTCCAGATAAACTGGATTCTCCCCTGTATCTTGCCCCAGAAGGAGAAAGAGATGTTTCCCCTAGTCTCTATTGCTGTAATTTCTCTCTCATTTGGAAATTCCGAGATTCCATTCTCTTCACCGTTGGTCTGATTTTCTGACCATTCAATTCTAAGGTTTGTCTGTCTATGTCCCTTGTGTACATGTGTGGCTTTTATTAAACAGAAGCAATCTTGGCTACAATTTTGTCTGAGGCAATATCTGTTTAATTTAGTCTTTGCTGTTGTTTCCAGTTCATTATTAAATTTGATTAGCTCAGCTTAAAACATTTCCACTCTTCAACCAAGTACCTGGAATTTTTTTCACTCAGAAAATGTATGCTTGTTTTTACCAGACATTTTACCTTGAGTTTCAGGCGATTCTCATCTTGTCAATGTGGCAAAAGCAGAGTAATGGAGAGTTTTGAGAATTTATTCTTTTCCTTTACTCTCCACATCATTGCAACACATTTGTTCAATCTTTTCTAGGGACTGCAGAAGAAATTTCTCCCTTTCAGGCCATTTGAGTGGACCCTTGAGCCTGCACAGAGCCCTGATGAAGGTCAAAATGGCTTCCTGCACCATACTCATTGCATGACCAAGGCCTAAGTCAACAGCTGCAGTTGAGCTCTGGTGCCAGACTCTGCTCTAGCTCTGCTCTGTCACTCTCCCTCATATCTACTTTTTGAATAACTCTAATAAGGGGACCTCAACAGCTTCCCATAGTAAGTTATTCCACCATCTAATTCACATGAATATATTCTGATAATCTCCCTCTTTAAGTTTTAGCTGTTATCCTTTTTTTAACCACCACCAAACAATTCTTCTTTATTAGTTCCACTCCATAACACATTAAACTGTAAAGAAAATAAAGCAGTGTACAGCTGAGAGGTTGTTCCTTTTCAGAAGTTATTTGCAAAGTAAATTGCAAAGTAAAAGCAAATATTCTTATTACGGGATCCTCTGTGCTTGAGAATGGATTTCTCTGATTTAGGTCTTGTTCATTCCTGGAATGGATTTCAAATTTCTCTGTTATTTCTAGCCAGAAAAACATTTGACATAATTTAGCCTCTTGGAGGCATATTAAAGTGCTTTTACAATTACTGGAGAGAGAGAGAAATTTAAGTTACATGAAGATCTCAGCCGCTCTCGCACTGTCTGATCCACATTGTGCTCACTATATCTTCTCCTCTAATAAACAGAAAGATAGTTCCAGTATCACATAGTTTTTACCGCTGAGACACTCTCTTGTCTGCAGTACAGTAGTATTCAATGCTTTTTCTATAATATAATGCTCTAAAATATACAGAATAGCCCAGAATTCAACAGCCTTTGTACTATTGGCATAGTAATCACTGATATATGCTCTATTGGTAGGTTCTGTTTGGCTTCTTATCTGCTACCAGACATTGTTTTTAAGCCTTGTTTACTAATCAAAGTCTTCATGTTCTTCTTTAGGACAATCCCTCATCACATAAGTGGATGTAATAGCCACGTGAAAAAGTCATTTATCATGCATTTTTGTCCACTTCACCTGTCCTTTAAGTAATCTCCCCTTGGATTAAAAACCTAATAGCATTAAACAGCTACTTTTCTTTAAAAAAGTTATCCAATCCAGAAGCATTTCCCCATTTTTTTCCTAACTTTGGAATTTCCCTCCAAAATTGCTATGTGAATAAGATCACCCCTGAACCTAAATCAGCTTTTTTACACATTAAAATAATGCCACCACATTCAATACCAGTATCTTGTGTTCTTGCAGCACTAGAAATGGGAGCTCTGTACTCAGTTCACAGCTTTCCAGTGGGTGCATGCTTCTAAGCATGGAAAATCTTGAGATTAAAGTTATCACACACACACACACACCCCCAAACCAAACCAAAACGAGTTTTGATCATATTTAGAGAGGTTTTTTCCTTAAAAAAAATCTGTCTCTAAGCTCCATAGTTGGTAACTGAAGCACTTGATTTTTCAGTCAGAGATTTAAAAAAAAAAAAATCTAAAACATTTCTTGTACACTCTCTAAAACAGTTTTCCTGTACACACGCAGTACATGATGTGGTATAAAAGCTTTATCCACATTCATTTGGAATGGCTTACACAAACCCCTCATGACTTTGTCACTCTTAGGTAATGTACTCTTCCCAAATTTATGATAAAACCTTTGTACAACATCACGTCATCACATATTATATATTGCATTGTATATGCCTCACATATGCATGATAAACCTGTTTTTGAAAGATCTTTTGTTGTGGTCCATTAGTTAAATTTGGGCCCTGTTTTGGGCTCCAGGAGCTGTTCTTTTGTCCAACAGAAACCTGACACCAGTAGCCTCTCAGCAGTAGTTCCAGAGCCATAACAACCCACTTTGATAGGACCAGTGACAGTTCGTACAGTATGCCTGTTTGCCAGATCATGTCATATGCAGCAGAAAGATCTAGGAGTACTGTGCCTGTCTTCTGCCTTATATGGAAGCCATTTTCAGTGTAGCTCGCAAGCACCAGCATTTCATCACGGCACTACTACCACATCCTGGAGGTCCCAAAACAACTGTCTATCTCAGGGCTCAGTTCTAGCACTGACACTTTTCAACCTCTTCACAAATGACCTTCCTAATTCCTCTGCCAGACATTAGATATACACAGAAAATATACGTGTAGCAGTACAGGATGAGGATTTCACTCATCTAGAAGAAGTCCCAAACACTGACATGAAAATGATGGCCCATTATTGTAAAAGATGGAGACTTAAATCTAATACCAAAAAGACAGTTTCCCTCTGCTTCCATCTATATCACAAGGACCCACAAACAGCTTCCCATCTTCCTCAATGGACACAGGCTTGACCAGAACCTAAAGTCTACATATCTAGGTGTTACATTAGACCATATCTTGACTTTTAAGGCATACCTTACCAAGTATCATCATAGAATCATAGAAGATTAGGATTGGAAGGGACATCAGGAGGTCATCTAGTCCAACCCCCTGCTCAAAGCAGGACCAACTCCAAATAAATCATCTCAGCTAGGGCTTTGTCAGGCCTCACTTTAAAAACTTCTAAGGATGGAGATTCCACCATCTCCTTAGGTAACCCATTCCAGTGTTTCACCACCCTCCTAGTGAAAAAGTTTTTCTTAATATCCAACCTAGATCTCCCCCACTGAAACTTTAGACCATTGCTCCTTGTTCTGTCATCTATCTCCACTGAAAACAGCCTAGCTCCATCCTCCCTGGAACCCCCTTTCAGGTAGTTAAAGGCCGCTATCAAATCCCCCCTCATTCTTCTCTTCTGCAGGCTAAACAAACCTAGTTCCCTCAGCCTCTCCTCATAAATCATGTGCTCCAGCCCCCTAATCATTTTTGTTGCCCTCTGCTTGACTTTTTCTAATTTGTCCACATCCTTTCTGTAATGGGGGGCCAAAAACTGGACACAGTACTCCAAGTTGGGCCTCACGAGTACCGAATAGAGGGGAATAATCACTTCCCTTGATCTGCTGGCAATGCTTCTACTAATGCAGCCCAATATGGCATTAGCCTTTTTGGAAATAAGGGCATACCGTTGACTTATATCCAGCTTCTTGTCCACTGTAACTCCCAGGTCCTTTTCTGCTGAACTGCTGCCTAGCCAGTTGGTCCCCAGTCTGAAGCAGTGCATGGGATTCTTCCATCCTAATTGCAGGACTCTGCACTTGTCTTTGTTGACCTCACCTCAATGGAAATAAAGAGAAGAAACAACCTGATCAGCAAACTACTTGGTTCTACTTGCGAAGCCAATGCACAGATATTAAGAAACTTTAGGTTTGTCTTTTGCTATCCTGTATCACAGTAGTGCTTCCTGATGTGGCTCAGCTATGCTCATACAGGACTAGTAAACAGTGAGCTGGATGAAACCATCCATCTAAATAACACTTACCACAGATGTACCAGCTTGGCCTGGCTGCCAGTTCTGTCCAACGTTGCCCCTTCAGATGTCAAGCAACAAGTCACCTTGCAGAATTTGTTCCTTAAGGTGCAAGACATGCCATCTACCCCTGTTTAAATATGTGTTTAATCCGCCAAGCCAGCCTGAGCTCAAGGCATCCTGTTTGGACATTTCCCACAAGGAACCTCAATATCATTTCCAGGTGGTATATCAGGTGCCAAGAATAAGTTTAAAAATAGCCCTACCTTGTGAGGATCCAACAGTCCAGCCCCATGGTTTTAACTTTCCTCACCATCTATGGGTAAAGCTCAAACACTTCAGATATGGAATGATCTGATATACTGCTAGTGACTATAAGTGGGCCTTTGTGACTCCTCTTGTTGCCACTGTGGCCAGTTAGTAAATGTAGGTCACATACTTGCAGGCTGCATCCATTGGCAAGGGCTGCCGGGTTTCCTCATGGACTTGTACAGAGCTTTCTTTCAGCGATTGAATGGTTAAGAGAGTTATACTAACACCCTTAATTTGACTATGTAACGCAATTGCTATATATTTCTTAAATGTTGACTGAACTAGGCCTCGACACTCCATATCATCTCCATATATGTACACTTCCCTGCTAAAACCTTGCTTCAGATCACTGATCCAATTTTGTTTGCAATGTGTGTCAGATTGTTCCACTTGTCATTTCTCTGCTGAATAATTCTGAATTCATTTACCACCACTCTATCTCTTCAGTTACTAAATTGCCATGTTCATTCTTTTTTCGGTACTACTGTATATTGACATCCAGAAGGCTTTCAAAATAGCTTGTCTCCTGTTTCATTCCTGTCAGCTTTCATTGTCACCTTCTCAAAGAAGCTCATCAAACTTGTTAAGCGTGACCTCCTCTTTTTAATCTATGTTGATGTCTTTGAACAATGTGCACCTTTTCAAGGGTTGCTCTTTCCTTTAGTCTAACTAAACATTCTAGAATATTTCCTGGTATAGAGATCAGGGTTGTAGACCTATAGTAGCTTTTCCTCATTTGATCCCTCTTTGAAATTATGTTTGCTTCTGGTTTCTCATTAGGTAACTTTCCAGCGTTCAGTGAGGATTTGAAAATTTCCACTGTCATTTCAATATCTTCTGCTGTTTTTCTTACAATTCTGCAATGTAGGATGACGGATTCTGGACCACTTTTTATGTATGTATTATTTGGATTTTAAAAGATGCCCCATCTTTCTGCCCTAAGCATATGTACATTTACAAATATAAATAATTCAAAATAAATCAACAGCACAGTATGATCTTGTCACCCTTTCTACTGGTGAGGATTCATCTGTATTGCCTATTTTAACGCTAGCACTTATACCTTCCTTAACCCATCCCATTCTTGAATGCCAAGTGTGATGGTCAATCACTCACTGCAGACACCAACTAGTGATCAGGCAGGGCAGGGCAAGGCAGGGCAGGGCAGGTTCTCTTCTTTCCTGGCACTCCTGTTGATAACTTCAGTGATCCTGCCATGATTTGGCCCTTCCATGGCTCAGCTTTCCAGCCAGGTCACATGTTCCAGTTCACCCCTTTCAGGGTATACAAAAGAAAGTTCAATAATGGGGAAATTTTCAGATGTCTGCCAGGGCTTTTGATCTTTCTCCTTAGGTCGGAGACTTGGAGTCTGGACCCTCATGCATTCAGGACCTTCCCCAACTTGGTTCCCTACCAATAGATTTCTGTCCTTTCCCCCACTCTAGAGGTTGATAAGGCAACCTGGGCCCACCCTCTCCACTAGACTCTGATCCAGGGCCCAGTGGAGGGCAGCTAAGCCCTGCAATTTTCAAAGCTATGCTGTACTGCTGTGTTTTTTAGCCTGGCTCCCACTCCTCATGTTTATAAACTCCCCCCCCTTCCCTTGAGTTCCCATTGGTTCCAATCTCAGGCCAGGTCTACACTATAAAATGACATTGTTATAACTACGTCACTCAGGGGTATGAAAAATCCACAACCCTGAGTGATACAGTGATATCAACCTAACCCTAGGTGTAGACAGCACTATGTTGATGCGAGGGCTTCCTCCATCGACACAGCTACGGCCTCTCACAGAGGTGGATTAACTACACCAATGGGAAAAGCTCTCCCGTTGGTGTAGTAATGTCTTCATTGAAGTGGTACAGCAGTGCAACTGCACTGCTGCAGTGTTTTACATGTAGAGCTGCCCTCAGAGCAACTCTGAGTGTATCCTGCCAGGCTGCTTGCTAACAATAGAAATCACCCACATAGCTTCAAACAGTTAATGAGCATGCCAAATGACCTCCACACCCAATTTCTGGATGATTCTGGCCCATGAAGTTGTCACCTGACTCATCTCTAGAAAGTCTGTAGGCTCATAGAAGCCCCCAAACAAAAACAAGAACTGTGTGTCCTTTCATTCTCATATTTACACCACTTAATGCTGCAATGCAAGCATGTGGATTACAAACACACCAGCATGAAAGAAAGCTTTTAAAAAGTAAAGAAGCAGGCACATAGCCAGAGTATTTGAGATGACATTGATTTTGCAGCCAAGGGAAGAAGATTTATCTATTTTTAAACCATTGTTCTAAACGGAAGGTATGATAAATCTTTGTTTCATTGTCAGATCTGTGAGGTGCAGTTCAACGCTAATATACAAGACCCTAAAATGCTATGCTTTATAATGTTAAAACAACTTGATATTGTTATTATTTTAAAATTGGCTACATTACCTTCCTTCTTCTGAGATTGAATGTATTTGCTGGCAGGTAATGAGTTTCTGGATGTGGAAGCCTGTCTGTATCACTGGGATCAGCTCAGCAGCTGGCCAGGACTATATTGCTATCAACAACGTTTGGTTTGGCAGCAAACAAAATTACAACCTTGGGAAAAAATGTTGGCAGTAACACTTTTTCATTCCAGGTCTTTCCTAAAAAATATCAGTAGCAAAAAAGAGTCCTAACAGAGCTACAGGAAGCTGGACTGGTCTCCAAAGAAACAAGCTAAAAGGTGATATTTGGCTAAAAGTATCTTCAGCTAGGAACAACTTGCTTAAAGATACTAATTGGGCTTTCTCATATGTGTTCATGAAGTCAAGGGGATGAGGATGATCAGGAGAGGATTGCATTTGTTTGTGCATTTGTGTGTTTCAGTGATGGTTACCTAGATTTTTTTTTCTAATGATGATAGGGCAGAACTAAGCTCTGATGCTTTCAAGGTCCTGAACACCCTCCACTTTTACTGACTTCAAGACCTTTCAGATTTCAGCCATTAAGCAGGTGCAATACATCACATCCACCTCCTCCAAATTTGCTATACAAACCTGATTTTTCAGGATACACCCTGTGTGGGACTTGTTGCATACCACAGGCAGAGTTCGTGAATGAGTTTGATTAGAATGTATTTTGATTTTTTCCTCTCCTCTTTAATAGAAATGTTTGAAGTGCTTCCTTAAGGATGACTGGCAGCTGCCCTCTTTAGGGAGGTATTGGCAATCTCTAGCAACATATTATTATGATTTGAATAACTGTGGAACCTAGAAGCCCTAGCCATGGGCCAGGACTCAGTTGTGCTAGGTGCTGTACAGACACAGAACAAAAGGACAGTCCATGCCCCAAAGAGTTTACAGGGCTGTGACCCATTAGTCCAACAATTTCCAACCTGGGGTGTGGGACACCCTTGGGGGGTGCCAAAGATTACAAGGGGTCCATGAGGCTACAGCTATATTGAGGTTATTCAGCCCCCCAAGCTCTGTGCCGAGCATGGCAGCCTCAAGTGCCGCACTACCCGGAGCTGAGGAGCAGCCCTCCAGAGCTCCCCTCTGACTGGGCACAGGTCCCCCAAACTCCACACCAGCCGGAAGGAAGAAGCAGCCCCCCCACAAGGGAACATCTGCCCTGAGCTCCGCTCTGGCTGAAGCAGAGGAGCAGCCTCCCCCACCAACCTCCACTGGCTGGGCGCCCGGCTGGAGAGGAGTGACCCCACACCAGTTGTGGCCTGGAGCAGCCCTAGCCAACCTGCTAGGGCCCACCTCCATCACCCTATGGGATGGGAAAGGGCGGGGCCACACTGGATGCGTGGTAGCGGTTGTGCCAGGGAAAGCTTAGCTTCTTACTCGTAATTTATTAGAGTAATTTATTATTATTAATGTAATTTAGTGTTATTATTATCATTATGTGTTTATAGGGGTTATATGTGTTTATGGCTGGTGAGGCGGCGGGTCGGGGGGTGAGGGACACAAATTTGACCTAGGGTTAACTAGTGGGGCTTTCACTCAGAAAGGTTGGGAACTACTGCACTAGTCTACTGTCAAGCCTTCTAGAAGCACTCAGTTTCCATTGTCCTCCAAAGATGGACCATTACAAAAGCTGCCCTGACGTGATAGGAAAGGTGCTCACTGATCTTTTATCATGGGCGGTAACTGGTTCATGATATGGCATAGTTTCCAACCTTCTAACTCAATTCTGCCCCAAAAACCAAACCAAGAGCATGGCCAGATATTAATTGAGCCGTCAAGAACTTGGAATAGTCCCCTTGTTCTCAGGGATATCTTCAGCTGATGCAAAAGCATTGTCACCAAGCACAATCGGTCTCAATAACTCCAAAACCTCCAAAGCAAAGAATCTCAGCAGTTCACACTATGGCTTTGCAGGACATTGGGATGACCAGTAGAGTTAAATAAGTCCCATCTTAACTTAACCTGAGACTTGCAGAAACAAATGGACACTTTTGGGGCAGTAGATCTGCAACATTTCAGACTAAATAGAACAACACAACCACAAACAGATTTTAATCTCCCTTTTAGTTCACACTGCACCAAATACCTGGCCAGTGACAACTGAGTCAAGAGAAGCTTAGCAGTGTTTTCCAAATAGGTTTTGGTTACATATACGAAGTTGAGGGCTTCATCATTACCCGAAACATAAGATACTTTTCTATATAATTTTAGATCATTTCAAATGTTCACGATGATAATCACTGGATTTACTTAATTTTTAGATGACCAGGTGGGATGATAGAGTTTCACTTCCTATTATGATTTTTCTGGTTGGTTTTTGTATTTAATTGTTTTTTTGCTGCTTAACTTGCTTAATATTCTCTCAAAATGCCTACTCATCCCTAAATTTGAGGAACTGACCAAATGTTTTATTAGTATTATAGTAATATCCAAAAATCCCAAATGAAACCAGGGCACCCTTTTATCCAGTGTGTATACACATACGAGAAGGTCCCTGCCCAAAAGACATTACAAGCTAAAGTATTGATATCTTTCGGGGGACTGAAGCACTGAGATATTAAGTGACTTGACCAAAGTCAGAGAGGAAGTCTCTGCCAGAGCTAGAAATCCACATCTCCTGATTCCCAGTCCACTGCATTTAACACAAGAGCATGTTTCCTGAAAACTTGAAGGATGGGCAAGGGAGTTGGGGGAGGAGAGGGGTGTTTCTTTATTCGTTTAAATAATGAACTGTTTCTAACCTGAGAGGTTGGAATTTAAGTTCAGAACAATTCCATCCACTCTCCCCCAGAAGATGTGTCTTATATACAGAAATACTTTATATTATATTTTTGCCATGGCAACCTCAGTATTAAATATATGCAGCTTTTAGTCTATGAAAGAAGAATTTAGTTGGAAGGAAGAAGTTTATTAGAAAGAGAATTATACACAAGTACAGCATATTGCAGAGAAAGAAAAGTCAAACAGGAAGAAAAATGGAGGCACTGTTTTTTTAATCTTAGGCATACAACCCTTTCTTCTGCTGACCTCTTTTATCAAATTTCCCAAATGCAGCTGATAAAGCATTTCCTGTAGCCAATGAGGCAAATTTTACTGAAGTAGAGATAAACACTGCAGGCATCTTTGTATAAACAATGAACACTACTTTTTGTTATAGCGAGAGATTCAAAGAATGGCTTCTTTTCTTTTCCACAAGGCAAATATGACATAGTTGGTTGCCTGGGAGACTGCTTTAGCCTTTAATTCAAATTTAAAACAGAGATTGATCTCCAACATTGGTAAAGGCTGAAATTAAAGAAAGCTATGCATGCACTGTGCAATAAAAACAGTTAGAGGCATTTCACTTCTTGCTGTAAGCTAATCAGGAAATTTTCAGGGAAGAGGAAGATAGGAGCTTATAGAACACTTACAGTTTCAGGAAGAAAAACTAAATAGGAATCTTTTGCAGAAATGAATACATTTTAAATCCTGTTGAAGTTTCAGGGTTGAGTGTGTCATTTACACCACTTTTAATGTATACTCCATGGTTTTATCCAGTTTATTTTTAACTGAAGTTAGTACTCATGCAAGGGGCAGCATTGAGGGCAATGGGAACAAGTATAGAGTAGCACAGACACTCAGAATGTAGGCTTCCACATGCTGCCCCCATTCATTCTTTTCAAACCAAATGTGGACAGTCAAGGGTAGATAAACTCATAAGTGGGGCTCTTCCACACCCACACCCTGGACCTCTCTAAACTCTCCTCTCAGGAACAAATAGTCCCCCAAATAAAGTTCTTCGCTTCTGGGAAGGCTACAAATAATAAACACACTACCTCACAGTGACTATGAGCCTCAGTCTGCTTTGACTTTCTGATCTATATATTAAGCAATTGAGATTGGTTGCCTAATGAAACTCCAGCTCTTGGACCTCCCACACTCATAACCCTTTCCAGCCTAAAAATACAACAGAGGGGTGGGTTTTTTGAGTCGTGCTCTTCTTCAGTAGCTTCTATGTCTAGAGACCTCTGAATACAGTATGCCTTATTAAAGCTGGGAGCATCCATAATAAGGCAAACAATTATATATATGTAAGGTACAAGCAAAAAGCTGTACCTTAGTAACAACACTGGCATTACAGTACTGTAGAATATCTCTCAGTAAGTTAAAAGCAATCAGATGAAAAATATCATGATGCTCATGCAACTGACTTCATTAAAATACTACCCTTTTAACATGATCTTCCAAGGCTACCCAATACATTCAAATATGCTTAAAGTTATGATTATGTGGGACAAACATGCACCATACAATGAAACTTGCAAGATTCAAGCTTTGATGAACTGCTGAGGGGAAAGTTGATTGCATCAACTAGTGTGCTTAGCAGATAACAACCAGCTTCCAGTCATGCTTTGGAGTAAGATTTTCAGAAGTGCTCGTCGCTGACCATTAAACTCAATGATCCAGTTCCTCTGAATTAATGGGAGCAGAGTTAGGACAAATGCAAAATGTATTTCAAAGTCTTAACGGTCACAGATATAGCAGCCCCATAGTACCCCTTCCTGGAAAAGTCTGGCACTCTGAGTGAAATCCATAAAGAAAGTTAGATGCATGAATCCTGTAGGAGCCATCCTAAACTCATTCAGCACCTACATTTTGGGTAAAAGTTCCCTAGTTTCAGCCTCTGCATCCCTCTAGGCATCTGGATGCCTATCTTCCACCTAAGCCCCAGAGCCATTCATGAACTGGGGAAGATAGGCAGCGAAATACCCAAGACATGTGCAGAGCTCGAACTAGTAGATGTGCTCAGAGGCTGCCTTCCAGAATGGGCCCCAGTCAAAATCCATCCGGATTAGAGAAAGGAGATGGTGGTGCCCACCTTATATCTTTGAGCTCTGTGGTTACAACATGCACCAAGGATATGAAGTTCAATTTCTCCCACCCTCTCTGCTTGAGAGGAAGAAAATGTTTGAACAGAAGTCCCATACCTCACTAGAGAGGGCTCTAACCACTATGCTATAGGATATTCTGATGTGGGGGCTCCGCAAGCTCTCCTGCTGACTCTGTTCCACTGTGGATAAATAATCCCCCTCCTTCCAGATGAGTGCCCCAACCACTGGATAACAGACATTCCTTCCTGATAAAAATGTTGTCACAACAGATAAGTCTCAGTGAAACATTTTGGCTTTTTCAACATGAGACACATTTTGATGAAATTTCATTTTATCAAAAATGTTCCAACTAGCTCTTGTTCTAATCAGTTGCTCTTTATCCAGCAGCTGATATTTGTCTAGATATTGAGGCAGCTGGTAGATGGTGCTGTTTGCAGTTGACACAAAGGAAGGCATACTGCTGGCGTTCTACCCATGCTATCTCACAGCTCTGCAAGAACTTATGGGCCGCATCCTTATCTGATATAAGTTGGTGTGGCTCCAATGAAGTCAAAGGAACTACACTGATTTACACAAGCTAAAGATCAAACCTCATGTGAGGATGTTGAATAAGATGGGTGACAGGATTGAGTTTTGTGAGACTAAAGTGTATCTTGCTTGCACAAATAGGCAATAAACCTTTTATCTCATAGGTTTTTGGTTGTTCATAGTTTATTTTATTCTTATGTACATTTTTTATTCATTTTAAAGCAAACACTTTCTGAAATGAAAACCTGGGACTGCTTTCCCCACATTGCTTCCCTAGTGAACTCATATCCCTCTCACTTGCACATCTTTATTTTCTTTTAGATGAGAGAAATTTGCACTGTATCAAACAAAAAACTTCAGTTTTATCCTTAATTAAGATGTCATGAAGCAATTTCTGCCATGTCAAGACACCAACCTTTTCAAAGTAGTTCACAGAAGCTTTTCCACTTTCTAGGGATCAATCGCTTGGCACAGACAAGGGTGACTGCAGTCCATTCCTTAAAAGACATTTTAATCCCATCTACTGATGAAAAATCATGTAGCAAACATATTCGTGGCTGAGATTCTATAATGTTTACAGCACTTGAACACAAAATTTCTAATAATATGATGTTGCCATACAACTGTGTTCAGGGAAAAGGCCCAGGTAGGGACTGTCGCATTGCCGAAGTAAATGCGTGGTTACGCAGATGGTGTCGAAGAGAGGGCTTTGGATTCTTCGATCATGGGATGTTGTTCCAGGAAGAAGGATTACTAGGAAGAGATGGGATTCATCTAATGAAGACAGGGAAGAGTATCTTCTCAGACAGGCTGGCTAACCTAGTGAGGAGGGCTTTAAACTAGTTTTGACGGGAGACGGAGACCTAAGCCCGGAGGTAAGTGGGAAAGAGGGACACCACAAGGAAGCAGAAGGAGGAGGGTGCAGCAGGGGAGGCCTCCCGATTCATACTGTGAAAGTAGGCCACTAGGCTACTTATCTCAAGTGCCTGTACACAAATGCAAGAAGCCTGGGAAACAAGCAGGAAGAACTGGAAGTCCTGGCACAGTCAAGAAACTATGACATGATTGGAATAACTGAGACTTGGTGGAGTAACTCACACGATTGGAGCACTGTCATGGATGGGTATAAACTGTTCAGGAAGGACAGGCAGGGGCGAAAGGGTGGAGGAGTTGCACTGTATGTAAAAGAGCACTATGACTGCTCTTAGATCCAGTATGAAACTGGAGATAAGTCAGTTGAGTGTCTCTGGGTTAAGCTTAGAAGCAAGAACAATAAGCGTGATGTCATGGTGGGTGTCTGTTATAGACCACCAGACCAGGAGGATGAGGTAGATGAGGCTTTCTTAACTCAACTAGGGAAAGTTTCCAGTTCACAGGACCTGATTCTCATAGGAGACTTCAATCACCTGGACATCTGCTGGAAGAGCAATACAGCAGAGCACAAATAATCCAGGAAGTTTTTGGAGAGTATCGCAGACAATTTCCTGGTGCAAGTGCTGGAGCAACCAACTAGGGGCCGTGCTTCTCTTGACCTGCTGCTCACAAACAGGGAAGATTTGGTAGGGGAAGTAGAAGTGGGTGGCAACCTAGGCAGTAGTGACCATGAGATGGTCGAATTCAGGATCCTGACAAAAGGAAGAAAGGAGAACAGCAGGATACGGACCATGGACTTCAGAAAAGCAGACTTTGACTCCCTCAGGGAACTGATGGGCAGGATTCCCTGGGAGGTTAATATGAGGGGGAAAGGAATCCAAGAGTGCTGGCTGTATTTTAAAGAAACATTATTGAGGGCACAGGAGCAAACCATCCCGATGTGCAGAAAGAATAGCAAATATAGTAGGCGTCCAGCTTGGCTTAACAAAGAAGTCTTTGGCGAACTTAAACACAAAAAAGAAGCTTACAAGAAGTGGAAGCTTGGTCAGATGACTAGGGAGGATTATAAAAACACTGCTCGAACATGCAGGAATGAAATCAGGAAGGCCAAAGCACAATTGGAGTTGCAGCTAGCAAGGTACGTGAAGGGGAACAAGAAGGGTTTCTACAGGTATGTAGCCAACAAGAGGAAGATTAGGGAAAGTGTGGGCCCCTTAGAGAATGAGGGAGGCAACTTAGTGACAGAAGATGTGGAGAAAGCTGAGATACTCAATGCCTTTTTTGCCTCTGTCTTCACAGACAAGATCAGTTCCCAGACTGCTGTACTGGGTGGCACAGAATGGGAAGGAGGCGAATATCCCTCAGTGCTGAAGGAACAGGTCCAAGACTATTTAGAAGAATTGGACATACACAAGTCCATGGGGCCGGATGCAATACACCCGAGGGTGCTGAGGGAATTGGCTGAGGTGATTTCAGAGCCATTGGCTATTATCTTTGAAAGCTCGTGGCAACAGGGGGAAGTCCCTGAGGACTGGAAAAAAGCAAATATAGTGCCCATTTTCAAAAAAGGGAGGAAGGAGCATCCAGGGAACAACAGACTGGTCAGCCTCACTTCAATCCCTGGAAAAATCATGGACCACGTCCTTAAGGAATCCATTTTAAGGCACTTGGAAGAGAGGAAGATGATCAGAACAGTCAACATGGATTCACCAAGGGAAAGTCATGCCTGACCAACCTGATTGCTTTCTATGATGAGGTGACTGGCTCTGTGGAAGTAGGGAAGGCGATGGATGTGATATACCTTGACTTTAGCAAAGCTTTTGATACTGTCTCTCACAGTATTCTTATCAGCAAGTTAAAAAAGTATGGGTTGTATGAATGGACTATAAAATGGATAGAGAACTGGCTAGAGCATAGGGCTCAATGAGTAGTGATCAATGGCTCCATGTCTAGCTGTTCACAAGCAGAGTTCCCCAGGGGTCGGTCCTGGGGCCGGTTTTGTTCAACATCTTCATTAATGATCTGGAGGATGGGGTAGATTGCACCCTCAGCAAGTTTGCGGATGACACTAAGCTGGGGGGAGTGGTAGATACCCTGGAAGGTAGGGATAGGATACAGAAGGACCTAAACAAACTGGAGGATTGGGCCAAAAGAAATCTAATGAGATTCAACAAAGAAAAGTGCAGAGTGCTCCACTTAGGAAGGAAGAATCCCATGCACAGATATAGACTGGGGACCGACGAGCTAGGCAGTAGCTCTGCAGAAAAGGACCTGGGGGTAACAGTGGATAAAAAGCTGGATATGAGTCAGCAGGGTGCCCTGGTTGTCAAGAAGGCTAATAGCATATTGGGCTGCATTAGGAGGGGCATTGCCAGCAGGTCACGGGAAGTGATTATTCCCTTCTATTCGGCATTGGTGAGGCCGCATTTAGAATATTGTGTCCAGTTTTGGACCCCCCACTACAAAAAGGATGTGGACAAGTTGGAGAGAGTGCAGCGGAGGGCAACAAAAATGATTAGGGGGCTGGAGCACAGGACTTATGAGGAGAGGCTAAGGGAACTGGGCTTGTTTAGTCTGCAAAAGAGAAGAATGAGGGGGGGATTTGATAGCGGCCTTTAAATACCTGAAAGGGGGTTCCAGGGAGGATGGGGCTAGGCTGTTCTCGGTGATGACAGATGACAGAACAAGGAGCAACGGTCTCAAGTTGCAGGGGGAGAGGTCTAGGTTGGACATTAGGAAATATTTTTTCACTAGGAGAGTGGTGAAGTACTGGAATGGGTTACCTAGGGAGGTGGTGGAATCTCCATCTTTAGAGGTGTTTAAGCTGAGGCTTGACAAAGCACTGGCTGGGATGATATAGCTGAGGTTAGTCCTACTTTGAGCAGGGGGTTGGACTAGATGACCTCCTGAGATCCCTTCCAACTCTAATATTCTATGATTCTATAAATTATCACCAGACTTCCCACACAGCCAGCACATGCCATTGTATAGTTAGGCTCCATTTGAACAAATGTTTATAAGTCCATCTATGGACTTCAAATTTTACACTCAGGGCAGTGCTGATTGTATAGTTCAATATATACAAAACTATTACCTCTTATAAAAGCATATGTTTAACTCATTCCCATTTCGGTCTGATGTATTGATGTGCTCATGTCAGGTAAGATGAGCCTAGGAATAGAAGAGTGCAGATTTTAACACAGAAAAAGCCAATGACGATGGTTCAAGAGTTCTAAGCAACACACAGTTCAAATGACTAGAACTTACATTTCAATTCAATTGTTGATTGCTCCCAAATTGAAACCATTTTCTAGAGTACAAAGCTAGCTTGTTAGTCCATCCTGCCATAAATGACCATGAGATATAGTCCCTGTCAATTCCCATTCCTCCCATAAGAGAGCTATACACAAATTGCATTTTAGCTTTATTCCAAATGGTAAAATGTTAGGTCAGGTCTGGTAAAACCCTGATCCACATGCAGACATCCTTACTCCACTTTCATAATGAGTTTGCTGGATGGACTGTTGTTCAAGAACAGGATATGGCCTGCATGAATTCATTCATTATGTGAAAGCTTATGCCTGCTGAAATTAAATTTGTTAGTCTTTAAACTGCTACAGAACTCTCGTTGTATTCACTGAATAGTTTACATAAAAGAATTTACATAAAAGAATTTCAGCCAATGAGCTGTTTGCATGCTGTGCTTGTAGTATGTATTTGCTATTTGTATCTGTTATTATTGCCATAGAACCAGAGGTCACCTTAGTTGCATGGCATTGTCTGCTCTCCTGCTGGATGGGAGGAGCTTTCAAAGTTAAAAGGAGCTAGGCTGACAGGATTACAAAGTTTGTAGGACAGTTTGAACCTTTTCATTTCTGGGACACTTGAATGAGACCTTGCCTGAAACATCAGTGCTCAAAAAATTACATAATTGTATTTTACAGGCTGTGGTCAGATTTAAAATACATTTTTTCAATCACATGCACACAAAGTAAATGCATGTGGAGCATGTGTGTGCAGGGCCGTTTTAAGACTTTTGTAGGCCCTAGGCACACTTGCCTTCGTAGGCCCCCCGACCGAAATAACTAATTTGATTTTAAGCTATTAAGAAATAGGTTTTTAAATAAAAATAAAAAATTATATATAAAATATTTTTTCGTAGGCCCTGAAAGTTTCGTAGGCCCTAGGCACTGTGCCTATTGTGCCTAATGGATAATACGGCCCTGTGTGTGTGTGTGCCTTTTCTCTTTTATTTCATTGCCTCTCTTCAGGACTCTAGTCAAGGGTATACTCAATCCCATTGAGGCTGTTCAACAGCACCCTGAAAATCAGGCCACTTATTCACTAAATCACAGGAAGCTACTTAAGCAGTCAGTTTGTACTCTCAATGGGCCAGTCTCAACTGAGGTACTGAGGACTGGAGTTAATGTCTGTTTATTTTACACACATTGAAGATATGGGCCAATATGTGTAAAGGTGGCAACTCTGGCTGAAATATTATTACAAGATCAGGTCAAATGTTAGGCTATTTCTTTTCTTCTTCCTCTTTTATTAAACAGTTAACTTTATGTATTCAGTGTTGTTGTAACCATGATGGTCCCAGGATATTAGAGTCACAAGGTGAGTGAGGTTCTATCTTTTACTGGATCAACTTCTGTTGGTGAGAGAGATATTTTTGAGTTTGCACTCAGGTCTGGGAAATGTTCTTGAAGTGTCCTAGATAAACACAAGGTGGAAGAGATTGTTTAGCATAAGTAGTTAACACCCATTTCAAGGGACCATTCAAGATGAAGTGGCCATTAACATGCCCCGATTTATAGGGTGAAAGGAAGAGAAAGAAGAAGAAAAAACCCAGCGGGAGGCTGAGGGGTTGTTAGTGGGTTATAGGCTGTTTCAATAAGCCATAAACCCAGTGTCTCTCTTCAGACCATGATTTTTAGTGTCTAGCAAAGTTATAAGTTTAAGCTCCCAGACTTGTCTTTTGAAGGTGCTGGGCATATTTCCTTTGAGAATGAGAACTGAAAGGTCAGATATAGAGTGATCACTTTGTGAAAAGTGATAATCCACAGGTGATATGGTGTTTATGTCTTTTATCGTTTTTGTGTATGCGTACATTCAAGAATGTAGTTTCACCCACTTTGTTGTTGCTGGAGCTTTTACTGGTGGAGTGTCCTTGTTTGGTGAAGGCCATTTTAAGTGTCTTGAAGGTATATACTCTGGACTCTTTCTTCATAGCATATTCTGTGGCATATGAGTGCTGGATTGTACATAACAGATTTCTTGGTGTATTTGGAGTGGTTCCTGGATCAGTGAAGGAAGGTGTGGTGGTCTGTGGGTTTCTTGTATGTAGTTGTCCGTAATTGTTGAACCTGATCATGGTATCCAGGAAGCTGATGCTAGTGTGAGTGTGTTCTAGATGCTTCACAAAATGATCACTCAATATCTGACCTCTCAGTCTTCATTCTCAAAGAAAACTGTACATCATCTTTAAAAGACAAACTTGGGAGCTTGAATTCATAACTTTACTACACATTAAAAATCATGGACTGGACAGAGATACTGGATTTATGGCTTGATGCAACAATCTGTAACTGACTGACTTGCCTCCTCCCACTCTCTCCAGCTGCCTTTTCCTCCCCTGCCCTACTTTCCCTCCTATGACAGGAGGGGTGTTAACTTGCCATTTCAACTTGAATAGTCCCTTGAAATGTGTAACTACTTCTGCTAAACAAGTTGTTCCACTTTGTATTTAGTTGTGACACTCCGAGAACATTTCCCAGATCCGAGGGAAAGTTCTGTGTAACCTTGAAAGCTTGTCTCTTTCACCAATATAAGTTGGTCCAGTAAGAGAGATCACCTCACCTAGCTAACTTTATGACATTTTATATCAAAATGTTCTAATTCTGGCAGCTCAGAAGAAAAATGAGGGTAAACTGTAATAAAGGTATCAACAAGTCAGCAAAGATGTTAAACCAACAGTGATGAAGCCAAAAATGAATAAATCTCTGTGACAATAAGTAGCTATTGGTCACAATGGCCTGCTGTTTCTTTTTGTTAAGACCTGTGGAGTTACATCAGTTCTCACGCCTAGCAATATATTCATGGCAATTTCACAGGCTTACAGACTGACCTCTCTCTTCACCATGGCAAATGGAGATGAGCACTTGATATAAAATATGAAGCAGCTCTGCAATGACTCTGGCTAATTTATCTTTCCAGCATCCATTCCTTTGTCTGCTACAGCCAGATGATATTTTTTTCTTGCCAGCATAATTTTAGTTCTTTTTCTTGTGTGTTTACTTTCACTAAGCTTTACAATAACCATTCAGTATTCACTTGACTTTACATTAAAATCTAAGCTCTAACTTTAAGTTCTAAACATAAGGCTCACAGTTTAATCATTATATATGATACAATTCAACCTCATTTGTTAGCAATTTCTTTTTTCAATTATACTCCCAAATGAATCGCTGCACATACAAATATTAATAAATTGGCAATGTAGGGAACTGCTGTCCTAATTTATCTCCCAACTCTAAATATTGTAGAAAATTGTACAATAGCCACCAGGTTTCAGGAGACTCCTCTGAACAATATGATATCCAGTTATGTGTCCTGTAATTTTCTTATTCCAAGATTGGTAATTTGGGTATTTGAGATTTTAATGATCATCATTTCAGGAAGTGCTGATTGCTTTCTAAAGATAAGTGACTGAGTGGCAAAAGGCAACTTTTGCTTATTTAAAATGAAAAATCATTAAGGAAGTTCTTAAATTCATCATAGCATCAGACTTGTTTTTCTTGAATTATGCATTTTGGGGGGAAGATTTTGCCCTGTTTGTCAAATTACACAGTGGATTTTGCTGTTCTTTTTAGGACAGAAACAGGAAAAGACCCTATCAAGGATCAGTATCCCATTGTGCTACGTGCTGTACTGACCCATGGTAGAGATGGTCTTTCCCAAAGAATTGATACTCTATTTGGCAAGATAGACAAATGGTGGGAGAAAGGAAGTATTATTCCCATTTTACTGATGGGAAAGAGATTATTTGAAAATTTTACCCTCTGTGTCACAAAGTCCCATTTTCAATGACTTATGAAATTAAGTCTCACTGGAAATCAATGAAACTAGACCCTGTCTACACTTACCTCCGAGATTCAGCAGCAGTTGACAGGAGTTACGCAAGCTACGCAAAAAACGTGTGTAACTCCTGTCAACTTCTCTGCTCCTCTTCTGCGCGCCGTCTTCACTGCACTGCATCGACGGGAATTGTGTTCCCATCGATGCAGCGCTATGCCACTTGTGAAGGTGGTCTTAGTACGTCAATTTCTGGATCGACCTAGCGGGTCTTCACTGACTGTTCAGTCGATCCAGAGAAATCAATATGACAGTGGCGAATTTGCCACTATCAGTGTAGCCGTAGCCCTAGACTCCTAAGTGCCTAAGTCACTTTTGAAAATGGGACTTAAGGTCCTAAGTAAATTTGGTTGAAAAATTGGATGGAGAAGGACTCAGCAGAAAATTTTGACTTTTCAGCAGAAATTCAAATATGGAAATATTTTGATTTGGAATTTCTTAAAAGTGCCTCATAGGAGTTGTAGTTTGAGTGCCTTATGCTCCCTTTCTACTCTATAGGCTGTGGTCCTTGTTCAAACTACATCTCCCATGATGCACTATGTTCTTCCTTCTTGATGAAGGGATGCAGTACATCATGGGAGATGAAGTCTGGATGGGGAACCTGGACCACAGAGGACATTGAGGATGTGAGGCCACTGAACCACCACTCCCATGGGGCATTGGCAGCAGCATTTCCAAAACAAAATATTTTGGGTTTTGGCAAAAGTATTTCAGTTTTTTTATGAAAAAAAAATTGATATTTTCTGAAAAAATGAGACTTTTTGTGAAAAAAAATCTATTTAGTCAACAACCCATTTTCCATAGGAATTTTTCAAACATCATTGCCCCTGAATCACTTGGGAGCTTTAGAAGATGTTATCTATAGAGATTAAGTGGCTTCCACGAATCACCCAGGAAGTCTGAGGCCTGGCCTACATCTAAAACATAGGTTCACCTAGCGATGCTGCTCAGGAGAAAAAAAATCACACCACTGAGACAGGTAGTTTAACTGATTTAAGCCCTGATATAGCCACTTTAAGATCAAAGGAAGAATCCTTCTGTAAACTTGGTTACTCACTCTTGAGTGGGTGTATTTACTACTGTGACAGACAAACTATCACTGTAGCAAGTACCTACATTTTTAGTGTAGACCAAGCCTGAGGCAGAGGTGAAAACTGAACATAGTTCCAAGTCCCAGTCCAGTGCTGTGACCACAAGACCATTATTAATAAATTGATATATTTATACAGTGATTGTGGTTTTAGGGGCAAATCTTACTACCTACCTCAGCTGCTGGGCTCTGGCAGTGTACCAGTATGTTTCTGCTGAGCAAAGGGAAGGACACATTTTTGGGGACAGTGAGGGAGTCTATCCATAGGGAGCAGATTCCTTTTGCCTAAACATTTTTCCCCACTACTGAGAGAAAAGAGTGGGGCAGAGTCACATACTTGGCCATTATGCTGCTGCTCATTATTCATAGATTCCAAGGCCTGTGTGATCTGCTGTATAACATAAGCCATAGAATTCCTCTTCCAAAAAATTCCTAGAGCATATATTTTAGAAAAAAATCCAATCTTGATTTAAAAATTGTCAGTGATGGAGAATCCACGACAACCTTGGTAAGTTATTTAAATATTAATTACTCTCACTGTTAAAAATATATATTCCTTATCCAGTCTGCATTTGTCTAGCTTCAACTTCCAGCCAATAGATCATGTCATACATTTCTCTGCTAAACTGAAGAGCCCATTTTTAAATATTTGTTCTCCAAGTAGATACTCAAAGACTGTGTTCAACTCATACTGTAATCTTCTCTTTGTTAAGCTATATAGATTAACACAAAAGACTCCTTGAGTCTGTCACTGTAAGGCATGTTTTCTGATCCTTTTATCATTCTCAAAACTCCTCTCTGAACCATCTACAATTTATCAGCATCTTCTTGAATTACATTAACCCAAATTAAAATGCATATTGTTTACTTGAGCCCAGTTTACCAAGCCATTCAGATCGTTCTGAATCAGTGGCCTGACCCTGTCATTATTTTCCACTTCCCCAATTTTTTGTGTCATCTGCAAACTTCATCAGTGATGATTTTGTGTTTTCTTCTAGGTCATTGATAAAAATGTTAAAGTGTGTGGCCAGGAACTGATCCCTGCAGGATCCCACTAAAAGTACACTGCCTCAATGATAATTCCCCATTACAATTACATTTTGAGACCTATCTATTAGCCAGTTTTTAATCCATTTAATGCATGCCATGTTAATTCTATATCTTTATAGGTTTTTTTAATAAAAATGTTATGCTGCACCCAAGTCAAATGCTTTATGGATGGGTAAGCATATTACATCAACACTATGACCTTTATCTACCAAATTTATAATCTCTTCAAAGGAAGATAACAAGTTAGTCTGACAGAATCCATTTTCCATAAACTCATGTTGATTGGTACTGATTATATTACCCTCCTTTAATTCTTTATTAATCAAGTCCTGTATCAATTACTTCATTCTCTTGCCTGGGATTGATGTCAGGCTGACAGTCCTATAATTAGCCTGGTCATCCCAATTATCCTTTTTAAAATATTGAGGCCTTATAGGATGAAATGCCTTTCCTTTGATGTCAAAGGTCTGTACTAAGTATCATCACAGTGCACCTGTGGAATAAATATTATCATAACCACATCTTACCAGGAACACAACCAAGGAGTACTCATGGGTACTTTCGTGTTCTAACCACTAGACACAACACTCCCTTCTTCATTAATGGAGAAAAAAATAACCAAGGAAAATGTGTTTATGTCCTTTCTACCTGCAGCTCCATCCTCCTCAGCAATAAATTTCAGTATATCAGCTTGTCCAGATAACAATTCCTAGTGAAGCTTCACAGCACTAAGGGGATAGCCAATGGTTGTTGCATGCTTTACTTGATAACTAATTGGTTTTGTGGTTGGAAAGAAAAAAGAATGTAACTGGAATGCTTTCCCCTGAATAGATATTGGTTAATAAATCCCTATAGGCTCCTTTGCTAAATCAGAGGGGATTGAGATATTGGCATTTAATTGTGTTATGACCTTTTGGAAAAGGTTTGTATACTAGAGGGACTGCAAACAAATTTCTACAAACAGCAGAATAAAATTGCAGCATCTTGCCTGTTTTATGGCTCCTTTCATCCAGAAAGATCTCAAAGTGTTTTACAGACTTTGTAAAGGAATCATACTTCTAACACTGGGGTGCAATATGTACAGAATTATAATAGACAAGAAGTTATAACTTTCCTGCAACAGCAAACAAATACTATTGTAGGAGGCTGTACCTGTCTAGCACCAGCTTGGGGGGAAGATGGGCACTGCTTGTGTCTCAGCATTCAAGGCACAATCTGTGCTGTTCAGGGTATCAACCCATTGCGAGGAGAGATGGGGTTATTAAAGCATTTCAAACAAAAATCCGTGTGCTTCTGCAGCCGACAAAAAAAGAGTCCGAGGCCTTTGGGGAACCACAGAACCTCACCCAGCCACCCACCCTGCAATACATCTATAACATCTGGCTGAGTTACTGAAGTGCTGAAATTATGATTTAAAGACTTCAAGTTACAGAGAATTCACCTTTTACATTATTTTAAACGTGCAAATGATTCATGATGCAGAGGAAAGGGAAAACATGCAGGGTCTCTACCAATGTGACCTGGGGAGAAATTCCTTCCTGACCCCAAATATGGCGATCAGTTTGAAACTGAGCATAGGACCAACAGCCAGACACCTGTAGTAACTTAGAGCCCTCCCCATATAGTGTCCCATCACCATTCACTGGGGATATTTGCTGCTAAAACAATCACAGATCAGTTACATGCCATTGTAGGACAGTCTCATCTTACGACCCCCTCCATAAACTTATTGAGCACAGTCCTGAAGCCTATTAGGTTTTTTACCCCCAATGCTCCCCTTGGAAGTCTTCCAAAATTCACTCATCTGATGGTTAGAACTCTTCCTGTAATTTCAAACCTAAACTTGTTCATGGCTACCTTATATCCATTTGTTCTTGTGTCCACATTGGTGCTTAACTTAAGTAACTCCTCTTCCTGTCTGGTATTTATCTCTCTGATGTATTTATATACAGCAATTATATCTCTCATCTGCCTTTTTTAGTTAGGCTAAACAAGCCAAGGTCTTTGAGTCCTCTCATAAGGCAGGTTTTCAATTTCTTGGATCATCCTAGTAGCCCTTCTCTTCACTTGTTCCAGTTTGAATTCATCTTTCTTAAACATGGCATAGCAGAACTGGACACAGTATTCCAGATCAGATCTCATCAGTGCCTCATATAATTGTACTAACACTTCCCTATCTCTACTGGAAACACCTTGCCTGGCACATCCTAGAACTGTATTAGCCTTTTTCATGGCCACATCACATTGGCAGCTCATAGTCATCCTTTGATCAACCAAGATCTTTCTCCTTCTCTGTCACTTCCAACTGATAAGTCCCCAACCAACTGCATGATAGTTTGTGCTATTAAATTTCAACCCATTTGTATTAGTCCAGTTTTTAAGGTTGTCCAGATTTTCTTCTATGATGTTCCGGTCCTACTCCATATCTACTCCCAACTTTGTGTCATCTGCAAATGTTATTAGCACACTTCCACTTTTTGTGCCAAGGTCACTAATAAAAATGTTAAATAAGATAAGTCTCAAGACTGATCCCTTAGGAACTCCACTAGTAACTTCCCCTCAGTCTGACAGTTCACCTTTCAGTATGACCCATTGTTGTCTCCCTTTTAATCAGTTCCTTATCACCTTTCAATTCTCATATTAATCCCCAGATTCTCCAATTTAATTAATAATTTCTTATATGGAACTGTATCAAATACCTTCCTGAAATCTGGATAGATTAGATCTACTGCATTTCTTTTGCCTAGTGACAAGTTATTTTCTCAAAGAAGATCAGGTTGGTCTAGGATGATCTATTGTTTCTAGAACCATGTTTTATATATCCCAATTACCATTTACCTTTCTGTCCTTAACTATTTTCCCTTTCTAAATTTGTTCCAAGACCTTGCATAAAATTTAGATTAAATTTAAAGTCCTGTAGTTTTCCAGATCACTTTTTTCCTATTCTTAAAAGTAGGAACTATATTAGCAATTCTCCAGTCATGGGGTTTGACACCTACCCCCCACCCTCCAAGTTTACAGATTAATTAAAAATCCCTCATATTGAGATTGCAATTTCATGTGCCAGAGGACTGAAAATACTTCTTTCTCCCGCCCTTTGACTGTCTTGTCTAATAGATGATAATCTTTTCAGGGGCTGTTTCTTACTATGTATATGTATGGTACCTTGTGTTTCCTTGAGTCTTTCTAGCCATTATCGTAATACAAACAAAATAATAATACTTTTAGATCCTGAGACCTCTTCTGAGAAGTTTCCCTTCTTACTATTGGAACCAACACTTATTTGGTTAGTATTTCTTGAACTATCAAATAACTATTAATTATTGTTACTATAGTGTCCAAAAAGCATGCTGGGGCTTTACAGGACAAATAAGGAAATAAGGTTCCTGCCCAAAGTTCTTACAATCCAATCTGAGAGCGGTAGTCATGGGTCAGGGTAACATACAGAATAGCATAAACGCAGGGCCCAAGCATAATTTTTTCAGGCACAGTACAAACTTGTAACATGGGCACCCTCCCATACACATACCACAATCCCACATCCCATAGATACAATCTCAGGAGCCATGAAAAATGTTTTCCTCATAGTAATGGGGGTTGCAGCCTGGGCCTCTGGGCCCCGATAAAGTGTACCCTCCCCCCCATATGGGGCCCCCGCATAAACGAAATAAGGAAGGAGGAGGATAACAATATTAAGATTATGTGGTTACCCTCTTAAAGCTCTGAACACTGAAATAGTTCTGTTGAAAGCATTTTAATTATATATGATGAAAACACAGTTACCTGAATGTTATTCCTACCTCTCCTCCCACACCAACAAAAGAAAGAATGAAAGAATGATCACGATTAGTGATGGTATTGGTTGGAGATACAGATATTTTAAATGATTTGCCCATGTTTGAATATTATGTTTCATGACTGATTCTTTTAAAAACACTTTTCTAGCAGAAAGTTAAATATTATTTGCTTTAGCTTCTGTTGTTTTAATTTTTCTTTTACATGTCACAGTCCACTCTATAAGATAAAATATTCCTTTAGTAAGTAAGTAGCTGGCAAAATAAAGGATTAATGTCTGTTCAGAAATTGTCTCTGCTTGATTTTATGTTACCATTCATTTTCACTGTGGACATCTTCATTCTTTTAGGTAGGTGATGGGTCTAAAAAGATATTGGCTGGAAGCAGCACGTTTTCTGTACCAAAATATTAATTTGATTCCAATTTTATAAAAGTACTTTAACTCCTAGATAAAAATATACGTCCTCTCTTATTTTTGTTGTGTGTTTGTGTTAAAACTTCTTTACAGCAAATTTTAAAGTAAACCAGACAAAGAAATAAACAATTACTATAGTGACAAAACAAATATAACATCTGAGATATTAGCAGGAAAAAGCAATTTAAGTACCAAAGAACAGTAAACATAGTGCGATTGGAAACAATATAAGGGACATACAAGATATACAGTGCTATAGTAGCAATACTAGGTGCAAGTAAACACATGGGAGTATTAATCAAGAAGGATCAGAGTTCATGATTGTATTTGCCTCACGATATAATGAAAGATAAGCCCTCTTGTCAAATATATTTTTGTTTGCAATAACTTTTATAGCTGCTTTCTCAAAGTTATATACAGAGCTTATTAACCATTTCATTCTAGAGTAAAATATTTCTAAGAATCAAGACATTTTAAAAAGGCCATGCTTTTGGCTACAATAAATGTTTGTATTAATAAACCTGAGTGTTTCATCCCTGGGCATGTGATAGTCTTTACCCAACAATTGGCACTCCTGGAATGAATGAGCACACTCAGCCAAAAGCACCTTGTAATATGGGCAGGATGGGACTGCTATCTTGCTGGCCATAAATGCTAGAGTCCAGGTTGTAGGGAACTAAGATCTCTAATAAAGAGAGATTAAGAAGGTCACCATGGATACATATGTTCACACACATATCTCAGCCGTGGCTTCCTTGTGTCCTCCATCATCATGTGGGAAACTGACCCATGGGGAAGAATCTAACATGATTTTGAGTTGTTAGTTATGTATTATCAAAAACTCAAGGAGTCTTGTAGAAAAGAGAACCTGCATGGAGGTCTTGTTTTAACTGTAACCACTCTCCAACAGTGGGTAACTAAGCTCAAAGGACAGTGTAAACAATGGAAACCTAAGAAAGTTGAGAGCCAGGCACAGATGGATTGGAGTTGCAAGAAAGACTCAGATGTGCCATAGCAAGTGGTAGTTACAATGATACATGAAGCTAGAAAGCAAAAGGAGCGACCTAGCTCATGAAGAGTGCAATTAAACTATAGAGAATTTGAGGAGCCAATTAAGGGAATGTAAGAGCACTAATGCAACACTCAACCTATCCACTCTGTGGTAAGATTTACCCTCATATTATGATTATGAAAATGATACATGGCATTATCAGGAAATCAGCACCACAAAGGTATCTGTTAAAATTGCTCCCATTACTCACAAACTTGCAGTTAAAAGAGAAGGGCAAGCAGATCAGGAAAGAGAGAGAGAAATAATAATAATTAATCTCACCACCAAGGCTTTCCATAAGGCTTTGAAAATGGTAGGGAACTTTGAGATGGGTGAGAATCACATTCCACATATTCTGTGGCTAGAGGAATGGGCTGGAGATTTCAGGCTGATCAGCAGGCTGACCGTTTTAAAGTCTTAAAGGCTACCGTGCTGTCCTCATTAAAGGGAATGTTCCTTGAAGAAATAGAAGCCTGTGGTGATCCTTATCTCTTAGCTTATTGTGCATTTTGTAGTGCTGATTTTAAAGGGGACAATAACCTGCATACTATGCTGACTAATGCCTGACAACAGGATGGTAAACATTCTCAGTACTATGCTTCACAGTTATATCCCAATGATACTACGGTGTATGAAAATCCAAATCAGAATGATGTACCTTTTAAGGGACTGCTGTTAACTAATATGTCCCACTCCCTTAAAAAGATTGTGCAAGTGCTAGTAACAAATTAGTTCACAATTTAATTAGATAATTGAAAATAAACGAGACAGCAGGGAATATATGTGGATACAGTATGAAGCAACTGAATGTGGCCACACAGAAATCTCAAACACAAAGTCTAGGGAAGGTCCCTTTTAAAAATTAGATGGGGGCACACAAAGAGAAAATCATCATCTACCTTCTTCTAATTTCCAAAACTGATCACAGGGACCCAGCAGAGAAAGATTGCAGAGACAGGGTCCCTCCTACAAGGAATTTTTAGGATAATTGGAAGAGTTTATAAAAAATTAAAAGAATACAAGAAGCAGGCAGGCCCGCTTTGGACAACTTCTGGTAAAAGCCAGAGTGGGAGGTATTTGTTACTTATTATTAGTAGATACTGGAGCATCTGATTTTATTATTGACTAAGAAAAAACAGCAGCATCACCTTGGAGAAGTAAGGATGCCTTAGAATTGGAAGGGCGTAATGGAAAAACATTTAATGGACGAACTAGTCTTTCCAAGCTCTTTCTTACACAGATTAGAGACTGGGATGCTTTAAAATCTATGACCATTATGACCCTGCCAATCTACAAGAAATAATTGGCTCTAATATTTTATAGGAATAAGGTATGGTAGTGGACTTAGCAAATCAGTGTTTGTAGCATCTTGGCCATAGTGCTTGACAGTGCTTGATGTGCATTCTGTTCACACAGCGAAGGCAGCAAGCACTTTATATCACCTCCTGAGGTGATCGGAAGAGGACCTCCAAGCCCTGATAATTCAGCACAAGTACGTATTTGACACACACACAAAAATGATTGTGGAAGGACAGATGTGCTCATTATTATTGAAGAGCCTGATCCTCTTCTGCAGAGGTAATATAATTATCTGCATAAAGCTGTACAACCTATACAGAAAATGATTAAATCATTGTTAGAGCAGGGAATTCTTCAGCCATGTACCTCTATTAATAATTCACCTATCTGGCTGGTTTAGGTCATGGCACTTTATTATCAATTATCAAGTATTAAATAAGGTCCCTGCATCACACCCTGAGGCAATAACAAAAATCACAGAAAAGGTGTCTTATTTTACAGTTTTAGATATTTCAAATGGATTTTGATCCTTACTGTTGCACCCTGATAGTCACTATAAAATTGTATTTTCTGTTGAGGATCAGCAATATACTTGGACCTGTTTACTTCAGCGATTCCATAATTCCCTGGTGATCGTTCACCTGCACATGCAGTCCCTATTATGGGACTATCTCTTTAGGGATTATCTGCTGCAGTATGTGTATGATTTCCTGTTATTTACTAAAGCCACAGAACCTCATTTGGAGGCATTAGCATACTTATTTGAAACCCTAGAAGGGGAGGATTAAAGGCTAACCCTCAGAAAGCCTAACTGCGCAAAGATTCCGTTGGCTTTTCGGGGGTCTTACACTCAGACAGGGAGAGAAAATTTCTGATGCACAAGTTGCTTTAATACAGGCTCTGCCTCCCTCTACCATTGAAACTGCACTGCATCCCTTTTAGGTTTGAGAGGGTTCTGCCATGATTTTATATCCAATTATGCTTCTATCACAGCAAACACCATATCTTTTTAAGGATTGAGATTGTTTGCCAGTGGACCTCAGATCCTATTCAAGCCATACAGACCTTGAAAGAAGACTTGATGTCTGCCTCAATATTGGTTCAGCCAAATTATTTAATTCCCTTCAGTTTGGAAGTAGCAGCCACGGACAATGCATTAGCAGCCTTCTTAACCTAGGAACAACAGGGACAGCAACGTCCCACAGCATATGACTTACATCTACTTACCCCTGTTGAGAAGACATATGGCCTTTTTGAGGTCCACTTGTTGGCCATTTTCTGAGCACTCAAACATTTTGCATATATAATGGAATTACAGAAACTGGTTATTTATACAGAGATAGCCCACCACAGTATTTGTTCTCCGCTCACATTAAGGAAAGTAATACGTCCAGTTCCCAATTAGTCCCCTGGTATCTTTTATTGCAAGACCATGATTTATAGGTATAACATGTAAAAAACCATCCACCCCAGCCTATCAACTTTTATTTAAGGGAGAGAGACCCACCACAGCCCTCTGCCACCATCATATGTTGTCAGATCCCCATTTGTAGTGGGAATTGACATGGAATGAGAGCCTCGGATGGCCCATTTTTGTTGATGGCTCCTCCTATTATGTTCAGGGAAAACCTGTGGCAGGATTTGCCCTCTGGCTGACCAAGGAAGAGTTTGCACACCAATATTCTTACCTGCCATATTTGGCACAATTTAACAAACTTTTAGCAACAGCAGTGGTGTGGTATTATACCCAAATGCACCACTTACTATTTATTCTGACTCTATATGGGTGTGCAACTTCCTGATTATTTTTTATCCCTATTGGGCCAAAATGGATTTGTTTGGGTAGATGGCAAGCACCTTGTCCATCCCAAAATGTTTGGGAATGTAGGCTGGTGGCAAGGTCCAGCCAGTGGCGTCGCAACCCTTCCTCGGGCCCAGGCTTTCAGGAAGGCCATAGCGTCTTTGTTGAGGGGAATAAGCTCCCTATCTATGAGTCTGTAGCCCTGGCCCCCAGGCAGGGTGGGCTTCCCCAGCAGTCTATAGCCCCCTGGCCCTCACGTAGGGAAGGGCTGGTATTGGTCTGCAGCTCCCCAGCCTTCGAACAGACAGGTTGGGCCAGTAGTCTATTGCCCCGGCCTCCAACAGGGCGTGGCAGGCAACGGAGTCTTTAGTCCCCGGCTTGCAAGTGGGGCTGGAAAGTACCAAGGTCCTATGGCCCCCGACCCTCAAACAGTGAGGGGGAGTAGTTTGGTGCCCCCGGCCCCCAGACAGAGCAGGGCAGATGAGCAGTCTGTTGCCCCCGGTCCTCAAATAGGCAGGGCAGGTACAGCCTACAGCCCCCAGCCCTCAAGCCGGGCAGGGCTGGCGAAAGCATCCATAGCTCCTGGCCCTCAAGTGGGTGGGGCTAGTAAGCAGGTTGCAGCCCCCGGCCTTCAAGCTGGGCAGGGCTGGTGTGGCATTCAGTAGCTCCCAGCCTTCAAGGGGGCAGGGCAGGTATAGTGGTCTATAGCCCCCAGCCTTCCAGTCAGGCGGGGCTGGCAGAGCTCGGGGTCCTCTGACCAGCAGTGTAGAGGATGCCAAGCACTCCTGGGGTGGTTAGGGAAGGGGGGAAGGGGGCGCAGGCCCACCTGACTCCCCTGCGCCCCAGCCCAGGGCCCTATCAGTGGCTTAGCTGTTTGCCACTGAGTCAGCGGGGCTCCAACCTCAACACACTGACAAGGTTTAGCCCCTGACTCAGCCACTTGCTAGTTGGCTGTCCCTCGGCCGCTTCCTCTCACCCAATATCCGGGTACCTGCAGCCACAAAGTTCCCTCTGGGTCGCTGTGGGAGGCGGTGAGTGGGTGTCCGGCGAGTCCCTCATCATTGACCGGCAGCAGATCCGGAAACTCCTCAGGGTCGTCTGCGAATGGTAGCTCCTTCAGGTCAAAGGGCCCCAGGGGTTCCTCCAGTCCACAAGGTTCAGTCCATGCTGGTGGGTCCTTCCCGCCAGACAGCTCCTCCAGGTCAGGGCCAGTCTCCAGGAGTTTCTCCCACCCAGCGGGCTTGGTAGCTGCTCCCAGCTACTCAGGCCCAGCAGCCCTACCCAGTCACTCAGGCCCGGCAATTCGGGCAGGCTTTGGAGGCTCCGGTCGGCGGGGCTGTAGCCACAGGTCATAGGAAGGGGACTGACAGGCAGCAGCCTCATGACTACTGATTGGCTCCCCACCCTATACACACCCAAGGGGAATTCCACAAACTGTTCAGGGAACAGTGTGATTCTCCTGCGGCTGCCTCAGCCATTCCTGTTTCTTGATCCCTGCTTTTGAAATCCTGGCTTCAACTTCAGCTTGTTTTGGACCTTGCCTCCTGACCAGGACCCTGAAACCTGACTTGGATTCTGATCCTTGATATCAAGCCCTGCCTGGAATTTGACTATGAATTCCTCTGCTAAACTCAGCCTCAGGTCTCATCCTGCTCTGACCATTGGTAAACCAACTGCCCTTGTTGGGATCCTGACAATAAGAGTGTCTTCTTGCCAAAGGAATTGTCTGCAATCTGGTGGCATACGTGTCAGTAGTGTTGTGTCCAGGGCTTAGTCAGGTTTAATGAAGGCAATGTCTTAGAAGGAATCCTTAGGGCAAGGATGAAGGGTTGGTAACATTTTGCAAGTTTGCCTTAGCAGAGAGAAGGTAATAGACCTTCTACAATAATGCTCATGTGCTTTGTTCCTGAAATTTTCTATAGCATCTGGAAGGATAGAGTGCTAATGTGTATGTTACTGACGTGTTGGGGCATTGCTCATAAAGGTTAGAATTTAGGTATGTTTATAAAAAATATTTAAATTGACTTGTAACAAACAAGTTTCAAAACAGTTCAGTCAACTTATTTTTCCCCCCACATCCTGCTGGTGTCAGCTGGGACCAGAAGTGGAAACACAGAAGTGCTGGGATGGTATTCAAGAGGTATTACATAACCATAGGAGCCCGGAAGTACTGTCCCAGAAATCTCAGTCTGTTCTTGTGAAATTTCCAAAACAGCTTCTAGACCAAAGAAATTTGGATATATTCAAATAAGATGTAGATTAACATCCAAATATTGGAATGCTTAGCTAACCCTCTCTTATCTGTAAGGGTTTGCTATCTGGTAGTACAGAGGAACCAAAATGGGTCAACATCCAAATGCTTCCAACCAGTATCCATGGAAGAAATTCAGTCATTTGCAGTGGGCCAGCAGAAGACCTCGTCAGCACTTAAGACCTCAACACCTTGTGATGAACCTCTGCTGAATTTCAGCCTGTATGAGTATTCTCTTGTAGCTCACTCTAGAGAAAACAGACAGACAAGAGCACAAGCATGTAATGTGTGCCACACTCAAATAAATGTATGAGAAAGGAAAAATAGTTAAATTTTCTCCCCAAATGAGCCTATGATTTGCTAATGTCCATGCCTATGCTGAAAAATGGCTGAGACATGCACAGTTACATTCTCTTGCTGTGAAATTGATTGAAAACAAAGGCATACATAGCAATATATTCCCTCCAGCAATCAGTCAAGGCTTCCAATCCATTAAGAAAACAAACAGATTTTACAGGCTGCCTTAACTGGGAATGAGAGGTTCTTATCATGCCAATGGGACCCTAGGCTGCATTATGCTTCTCTAGTAAATGTTTAAAAATGTTGTCATTGTGATGCCTTACATTTCTTTAATGTAGGACTGCCAAAGAGGTTTTTTTTTTTTTCTGTATCAGAAAACTATCTGCTGTATAGTATATGTGGAAAGACATTTTTAAAATTCTATATTGCACTCATCATCAAAAACTGATAAACATTTAATATAGTGCCAGAATTTTTTGATCTGTTGAGGACCTATGCAAAAAACACAAAGGAAGGTTTTCCAAAGCATTCACTGTCACATCTTCTGACTGACTGTTAATACAGGAGATTAATTGAATATTTTATATATCCACTTGAAGAGCAGTCGGATTATATTTACTCTCTTACAATAACATTTTTCAATTGTTATGCCACTTGTTCAACTGACTGATTTCACACTGTCTGAATTTGTACGAACATCAAATATTTACAATGCTTCTGACATTGTAACATTTTTTAATATTTCTGAACAGTGGCCAAATGCACAAGGGAAATGGAAACTTTCCTCTATATGTATTATATATACACATACACACTCAAACATACATGCTTTGTTATTTGAAAAATAAATAAAAAACTCATGTGAAAGAGTGTCTATTAGCTATTGTAATTCTCCTGGGTTCCTGCATTTGTGAATAAATGCACAATTACCCCAGCATCCAACTGCTACATCATATACTACATATGTTCCATTATTTTAATGAATATTAATGAATTGGTTTATTATTTTTAAAGTCTTACAGCTGAAATATCATTAGACTAGGGTTTTCTAGCCATTATTTAAAACAGTGCAAACATGATTATTTATTTGAAATGCAAAAGATATTACAATACTTCCCAACAGATTTTCCATTTTCAGTACTAAGTGAATTAATTATGAGTTGATTGGCATTCTATTTCTATTTACACCTTTAGTTTTTATAAAATACGGTAAGCCTTAGCACATCCATTCAGGAGTTCCAGCAATAACCAATAAATGAATGGGCAGGTATAGTAATCTATCCTCTGACCAACGGAGATGGTCCCTCTAGCACAGATTCAATACATTGAGTGGCTAGGTGTGGAGAGGTGTACACCACAGCTGCATTTTTCTATGTGGCTATACTGAAATCTTTTTTTCCACACTTGTCAGTCTAATACCTTTCACAAGCCCTATATTGGACTTTTTACATAATTGTTAAAAATGAAAAATGTATTTGATTGCTAAAAAAGAGGAGATTTTTAATTGTTATATTCGAAATGGACTTTTTGATAAAGAGGCTGATTTGCCTTTCAACAGCGTTACACTGGTGCAAGTGAGAGCAATAACATGCCCCTTATATTTATTTTTATTTATGGTATACATTCAGACTGTTGCACAAATTACCAAGACATGTATTATGTTTATATGGTGGGCGAGATAAATGCACAAGCCCACTACTTACGTAATATTTTCCGGTACCCTCATGTACTCCCAACTCATAAAGTGTAAGCCTTAACCTTCTCCTTGATAGATTTTAATTTTAAAACCTTTAGCTTCACATCAAGGCTATCAGTCAGCCTTCAAAAATTCTACTGCTCATCATAAACCATATGAACTGCTTCTTATTTCTTACGTCAACAGACATCTTCTCTTGAATTGCAAGCCTTGAACCTAGCCTGAGGTCAATTTTTATTTTGCCTGTTTTTCCCATTTTTCCTCAGTCATTTCACTAGGAGTTATCAAGCTATTGACATGAATATGATGGTAACTGCCATACAGTAAGCTCCAGCAGCCAACTTTATTCTGTAAAGATATATACAATCCTCTTAATGTTATGATGATTCCACATTGAACCAATTTCTATCACCAATAACCATCATCTCCAAATAACATCCTGCCATCTAATATATAATCCATTGTTGTTTCCAGTGTTGTTGTAGCCATGTTTATCCCAGGATGTTAGACGCACAAAGTGGTAAGGTGAGGTAATATCTTTTATTGGACCAACTTCTGTTAGTGAAAGAAACAAGCTTTCAAACTTCATAGAGTTCTTTTTCAGGTCAGACCTGTGTAACTTGAAATCTAGTCTCTTTCACCAACAGAAGTTGGTTCAATAAAAGATATTACCTCTTCCCCCTTGTCTATCTAGAATATAAACTAATACTTTATTTGACAGTGCTAATATAGTGTAACATTTAACACTTTTTAAAAACCTCCAAGTATAAATAATTTCAGTAGTTCATTTAAGACTTCCCACCCAAAATATGTTATTGCTCTTCTTATTTATATAAGTGAACATGTTTATTTTTGTAAATTCTATGCTCACAAGTACAAAAGACAAATCATTTTTACTAGATCAATCCAAAGCCCATTGAATTTAATTAGAGTCCTTCCACTGACTTTAATGGATATTGGATTGGTTTCTGTTAGAACAATATGTATAATAATTTTTAAAATGTGGGCTGATCCTATTTCTAGTTAAATAAACATGAGTTTGGTCAATTACGTCAACAGAATCAGGACCATAATAAGGGTGGATTGTCCAAAATATGCATTTATAAAGGAAAAAGTTAATGTTTCTTTTTGCTGAACTCAGTATACTGATTTAATTTTAATAATCCACACAGTTATAAAAAGAAAAGAGACAGACTGCTTACTAAGCCAGGGATTGATTGTTGTTGTATTGGTATAGTTTGTCCAAGGGTTGCAGGAGCTTCATTTTTATGGGAACAGGGAAGGAAATTACTGCCAGAGTGCTAAGGTGAGATAAGCAAATAAATTGTTTTTCATGTTATTCAGACATATATATTTGATAATGCCTGCAGTATGGCTGATGTTTATCTTCCATCTGCTGCCTGCCAATCAGCGGTGGTTCTAATGCACTCCAAAAAGCCTTCGTTCTATTAACCACAGTGGAAGCAGCACTGTAAACCTTTTGTGATATACCTCTGCTGATGTAGTTGGACAGACAGCAGAAAATAAACAGGCTCGGGAATTTAGGGACACAGATGGGAAATCCTTTATTAATAGTAACTAGTCCAGAGCAAAGCCCATATCTTGGTGTTGGTCTACATCTAAAATATTTCTCATATTTCATTTGAAAATCTCCAACTTCCTCCACTTAGTGTAGGTCTGGACTGCAATCCCTCCCTTGAACTGCCATGCCTGAGCTACCTTTAAGCTCGCTAGCTCAGGTCCCAGAACAGCGAAGCTGTGACAATGCACACCTCAACATGGACTGTACAAGACGGCGTGGAACCCTGGCTAATTTTTTGTGGGACTAGCTTGTGCTGCTGTGGCTTCACTGTTCCACAATTTGAGCTAGCTAGATTAAAGTGTGCTCAGGTATGTTGTCTTGAGCAGTGATCGCACCCAATGATTGCAGACAAGACAGACCCTTAAAGTCAGTAGTGCCAAATTCTGTAGTTTACTCTTCTTGTTTGATACAGTTTCCATGTTATTTGCTCTGGCTTTTATATTTGTCATTTGCTTGTATGTAAAACCACAAACAAATAATAAAAGGGAAAGAAAAATTACTGGCATAAAAGACAATATGCTGCAAAGAGCAAATATGGAACTCATTGCTTTGTGTCCCAAAAGTGAGTTTTATTTCTGTTGTATCTCAGATGTGTCTCAGTGTGTGACCTTTTCTATTTTATGCTTCTGACTCTCTTTTCAGAAGAGAAGAGCATTGCTTGCATCAGTCAACCATCCTGCATGACAAGAATAAACAAAACTTTGATGCACCAGTATGGAACGGTAAGTCATACATTCACTCACAGAAATACTATTTTGGCTTTACTGTTCAGGGTAATATGAAATGACACTATGCTAATAACAGCTAATAAAAATCTTTCGCAAAGGAATGAGAGGGAAGACCATTTCATTATCATCTTCTACTAGCCTGACACAATCAATAGGCAAATTACCATATGGACTAAATTATTAGAGACCTAAATCAACTATCAGAAGATTATGGTCTGGTAACTTAATATTTTTTTCAAAATGAGGGAGAACAATTATTCTTCCATATAATTTCATAAGAATGAGAATTATGAACCTGAACCTACAGTGGCAACTGCTTTTCTTTTCCTTGTAACTATATCAAATAATTATATAGTCTTTATTCTGAACATAGGCTCACACAGAAACTTTGAAGTCAAAATTCCTTTGCATTTTGTGGAGAGAGGATCCAATACAAATCCCCATACATTAACTAATCTATAACATTTTACTCCTAGATCAAATCTGACTATTGAAGGGACCTAGTTTCCTGTTTTGAATTCAGCCAGATTCTCATGAAAATAGCTAAGTTTACATGGCTTCCAACATATAGGGCCCAAATGTTGTAAAAAACAACTAATAAAATGATACCACTGACAAATCTCAGATATGAACTTAAATTCTATATCTGGTTCAGCCCCAAACCGCAAACCTTGCTTAATTGTAAAGCAAATTTGGATCAAAATATAACCCCCAACTTGATACCAGTATCTCTGAACTTCTTGGCAACTGGTCCAAGGAACAATCTGTTCCAACTTTGCCATTGATTCACAGGGATACTCTGGGACAGTCACTTAACCTCTCAATTTTCCAGTTTATGTAAGTGTGTGTGTGGGGAGGGAGTTCCTAACCACCTGTATAAAGCTTTTAGGGATTCATGTTTCTACATATAAAGCATCAGGGGGGGTCATTAAAAAAAATGAGGGGCAATCATAAGAGGAAGCTTTCTTTTCTTTTGTTTCCAAAATATTCCTGTTTTCTTTTAAAACTTAGAAATGGTTCTACCCAAACAATCACAAGGAAATTAGCTTCCAATAAAACATTTGCAAGTAAAATTGCCTTCCCTAAACTGGATATGTGCCGAGGCGATGCATGGGGGATGGGGTGGCAGATGCCCAGATTTCTTCTCCCTTGGTAGCCCTTTCTTCCTTCTTGTGAAGGGAAGTTCAGGGGCAGGGGCAGGGGCAGGAGCAGTGACCGACAGCTTCCCCTATGTGGTCTCCATCAGGGGAGGGCAGGAGATGAGCTCCTGATGGTTCACCACTCAACCTACACGGGGAGAGTGACCCACATGCACAGAGTGCCTGGGGTTGCTGCTTCCCACCCCCTAACCCACTGGGGAACACAGAGGAACATTGTTGGGGGAGTGAGCGGTAACACCCCAGGAGCTCTCTGCTAGCAGGTCAGTTTTTCCCCATGTGGGCAGTGTAAGGGGAGGGCAGGAGAGCAAAAGATAGTAGTCCTCCCCTCCTATTTCTTTCTAAAAAGGTGACATAGGAAAAGAACATCCTCCAAAATCCAAAGATAAGTTCTAGGGACAGAAATGGCTGTCAGACATCTTGCAACAACAGAGAGAATTGGAAATGACTCCTCTACATGTTCAAGAAAAGGAGAGATGCCTGTCAAAGCTAAAAACACCCCAATGGGACCCTAAAGTGTTTAAAAGCATTCACAGGGAAAGAAGTATGGGAGATCTCCTACCAGAAGTCCAGGGAGACAGGCTGAAACACAGAGAAATGGTGTGTGTAGTTGGCCCTTCCCAGATACTGGGAATGGTAAGCGTTAGGGAAAAGCAGGCATCCATATAATCTTTTTTTTTTTTATTATTATTGTTTTAAAGATTTTTTTCTGAAATACTTTTTTCTAATAAATAATGTTCCCTCTATGCCAGAGCAGGGAGGTGGTCAGGAATGTGTCACACAGAGCTGCCTTTTCTGCCTCAACCAGCAGCCAAGTCAGAGATTCCCCTCACACAAAGGGACTCCTCAGAGAGCATGGCCCTTTCTGGCCCCAAGGGGTCGGCGCAGGGGAAGCTAGGATCTGGTTAAGTAACTACAATGGTGTGTCCAAGTTTGTGCCACTGCTCTCCTTCCAAATATAAATAAAGTCTGGCTTAGAGTCACTATCTCAAGTTTAGAGCAAAGAGATTTCCAGAAGTTCTGGTGCTTACTAGACATATGCCATTAGGTTGTGTATATCTGGAGTTTGGAAAGTAGGTGTCTAGGATAAGAAATTGAATTTCCTTATACTTTTCTTGGATATCTTTTAATTCACTGGGAAAATATGAAGTCTAGCAGTCATATCAAACCCACAGAAAAAAACCTCACACTGCAATTCTGCTCCTTCAGTATCTAGCAGTCTAAATCATTATATTCTGAAAGCCCTCCAAAATGTAAAATTATTATGGTCAAAATCAAATGAAGATATAAACACAGGGGGGGCGGTTGAAAAAATATGTATAAAGCAGCCAAAGGAAGACTCCTGCATAACAAAAGTAGTATTTATGGCAAATATAGGAACATTATTAAGAACTCTTAATGACCTAATTTTAAAGTATTTGAGAAAAATAATACATTTGCTTAATATTTCTTAAAAGGGAAATGGGAGAAAAGAGATGAAAACAGGGCATTAGCTGTAATATATACCATTTAAAAGAGGTGTACTCTGAATAGGCATATTGGAGCCATTGGGATCATATTAGATGGTGAAAGAAAGGAAAAAAGATTAATTTTCTACTGTTGAAATGTGGCAAAATTAATCTTAATTGTGTTCTTTTGTCATCTGATACAGTCCATATGGCTTCAATGATACATCTATTAGTTATTAGGGTTTTCGTTCATTGCCTAAGCCTGGCTGTATTACTTTTCTCAGTGATGAAAAAAGGGAGTTCCTCTAGAGATGGTCCAGCATGTTACTGTGAATTGAACATTGACTGTGAATTTGCAGTTCTAATTATGGTTTGTTGGCTGATAACACAGTAAGCTTTGAGTCTGTCACTGATAACCATGTCTAGTGCTTAGTCCCCTTGCCAGTTGGGGGATTGAGAGACAGACAGCAGAACAGAGCCTGCAGAACTGAAACTGAAGCTTGGTCTAAATAGAGCCTTTGCCAGGATAGCTAAGTCGACTAGTAGATTGAAAAAAAATATATCACCGCCTAGCTGACATAGCTATGTCAGCAAAACCCAAGGGATAGACACAACAATACCAGTAGAAGAGTGCTTCTGTTGTCACAGCTAATATCATTCAGGGAAATGGTGTAGCTATCCCACTAGAAAAACTCCTTCTGTTGGTTTATATTGAGCCTTCAGTAGGGGGCTTTGCCACATAGGTAGGCCAGCATAGTGTAGACAAGCTCTAAGACTGCCTGCCTCACTTGTGCCTGAGAGACACAAACAGCCTGTAGGAGTCAGACCAGGAGACTAATGGATGAGCCAGGCAACCAAAGGTAGGGCCTGGATAAAGCTGCACATGGCTGGAATCACCCCAATAGATAAGTTGAGTTTAGACAGGGCAGTGTGTGTGGGAAAGAGCTGGCCGCAAAATGTCAGGTTACCGCAGCTGCAGGGGGAGTATCCCAGGGACAGCACTCTGCACCAGAAGTAGAGGCATTATTTTTTCTTTCTCAGCTTGAGACCAGCTTGGAGCCCCCAGCTCCACAAAGGAGACACAGAGTTCCAAGTCTCCACTAGGCTAGCAGTACCCAGTAGTTTTATCTAGTTAGTGGTCATTTAGTGTTTAATTATCGCTGTGTGACTGATTAGTTACTCATGTATTTGATATCCTTGATTCCATTGCTTTTTTCCTTTCCCTCCTTTCAATTTACCTCTATCTTTCCCAGGAATAAAACATTGTTTATATCCTTATCTTTTGATTTCCAGTACTTGTATATTGCTGTGTGCTAGAGCTTGTTGTCTTCTAGTTTATGCATCTAGTCACCAGGTGGAAGCATCAAGCACCAAGGCCTTGTCCACACTAGTGAAGGCACGTAGGATACACTGCAGCGAAAAGCCAGCTATGTCCACACTGTGATATATAGTTACACGTGGTAGTGAAAGACGCAGGCAGGGGGAATACAGCTGGTAAAGGTCTACCAGAGCCTTTCCTCACTGCCTCACTCATACCAGAGCATTTTTTCCTTGCTGGAGCCTTCCCCTGCTGTGGGCGAAGGCTCCAGCACAGGGAGGCAGCAGTACACTACAGTGCTGAAAACTGCAGTGTATATGGGAGAGGTTCTACTTGGGTGTGCAGAGGACCGTGTAGGGTGTGTACTCTAATATTCTAAATTGTCTTTACTCAGTGGCTCACCATCTGCACTGCTACATTTACCTGTGCTTGGGATGTGGACAATGTATGTACTCTACATGCTACTGTAAATATAAACATAACCTAACAAGCCAGGGCCCCTTGGTCCTAAAGTGGGTTGCCAAGCTCCTGAAAAGGGAGGAATAGGGGTCTCTGTTGGGAAGTAAGGGTGCCTCAGGTGGGGTACATGTTTAGGTAAGTCCCTGCTGATCTGTTTGGTGAAGTGGGATCTACCACTGACCCCACTAATATAACCCCATTACCATAGTACATGTGCATATCTGTTATATACAGATGAAATGTATTTATTCATTCACCATAGCTCACAGGTTCAGATTTTGCCAGAGGCAGTTTTCCTATATATGCTAAGTGAAAACTGCCTTTTTTATCTAGCAACTGCAGGTGGCATGACAGGATGGGTAGAGCTAAGACAGTAAGCTGGGCCTCCTGATAGGAGTCTAAAAAGAAATCCCTAGATGCTCACAAGATGCTGTACAAGTCTCAGCATGTTCAGAATAAAATATATTTCTAAATGACAAAGAAAATACTGGAAAACCCTCTACTTGCCTTCTAGTAATTGTGTATAAAAGATGATAGTAAGAGAGAAATTGAATGAAGTTTGAGACAAAGTGGGGGAGGGGAGAGAGACAGAAGGAGTCCCAGCAGATTAAAAAGGGAAAAGTAGACATGAGAAAAGCACTGAACCAGCTGAATGCTGAATTCATTTAGAAACAAAACAGCAACATTTCTATGAAAATGAGCTTTACAAAGGACAATTCCAGATTTAGCAATAGCAGCATCAGGTTAGCCTTCCTATTTGGAGAAAATGTATGCAGACATTATCTGAGACTAAAACTCAGGGTCTGCCATGGGTTTCCTTTGTGACACTGGGCAAGTCACTTAAAGGGAGACAGTCATATTTGCTATTTTTAAATAATGTATATTTAAAATCCCTGTCATAAAAATTAGTGATTCTTATATATTATTTTACTCCAAAATACATGGGTTTAACAGGTAAAGTTCTCAGCCTGTTTTTCTGAAGATCCTTTAAACAATATCTTGACTGCATCCAGGTAGAAACGTAGCCTCCAAGACTGGGTTGCTGCCACCTGCAGCAGGGATGTCCCAGAATGACAAGTGGAATTGCTCCTGGGGGTGCCATAGAATGTAAGGATACATTCGGACCTGATGCACAAATACTCACACTGACTTTTTTAACATGTAGGTTGGCATATTATGTAAAACAACAGTTATCACTAATGCAAAAATGATTAGAAAGAAATGTCTCACATCCCAATGTTCTTCCATTATCCACCTATCAAAATACAGTTATGCTGAAAGATGCTAATGACTGCCATCAGGTGAGTCTGATTGAAAGACAATTACAGACATGGTTAAAATCATTAGACATGCCAAGCACTCTTTCAGACTCAGTGGAAAGGGCAATTAGTTCCCTTTTTGTAACAGAAACAGCTGCAAACAGTGAAGGGACTGCCCAAGGTACATGGACAGTCAGAGCTAAGCTGTGTGAGCTGATTGCAAATGCAGGGCGTAGGATAATGGTTTTGCAGCGTGTGTGTAAAAAAGGGAGACAGCCAACAGAAAACCTGGAGAACCAGTTGTGAGCATGACACTAAGCTGAAGCAGCAAGACAGAGCTCCTTGGGCATAGGACTCACTGGAATGGCAGACTGGGGAATTTCCGATCAAGAAGACTGCCAACTGCCTTGTGTTTCTACTGTGCTCAGGCAAACAGGACTTTGTGTATTATTTTTTATAAACAAACAAGTTTACACAATAATATATCTGCCTTGAATCATCAATTTCTCATCCTAATGGAAACAATCCTCAAGGCCCCAAATATTGGTGGAGTGCTCAAGCCAAAGGAGCAGCAATATAAAACAGAGCTATACTTGCAGATTCATTCCTACACAGATTACTGATACAATATAGTATATTGTAACAGCTTCATTGGAGCTATTACATTCAATTGTGCCTGTGTCTGAGGCAGTTTGCTTTAATTGACAGCACAATAGACCATAACACTTTTCTTCATGCAAATTTTTTATAGACTGGAAGGTTATAGTGGAATCACTAATGGAACTTTAATTAGCAATATAGGGGAGTTAAAAGGATGCATCAATTGAACTGCAATGCATTCAGTCCATGATGTTTTATTTGATAAACATAAAAACAGATGCTAAAATTAAATTTGATTGAAGAAACAGAATGTAACTAAGATGTACCTTCCTCGTGTCAGTTAAAGCTATACCTCAAATCAAATGGCTATGCAGATGCTAGTGAAGCACCTTGTTAAGATCAGTTTTCTGCTTGCATACCTTTCTGGAAGATAAGCTTTAGTCATACCCAAGTTATTGGGCTCAATGTAAGGTAACTGGGTGAAATTTAATGGCCTGTGATATGCAGGAGGTCAAACTAGATGATTTAATTATTCCTTCTGGCATTAAACTACTTCTCTGAATCCCTCTGTACATTATTCTTTATAAAGTTTCCTTCTACAGATGTTCCTGTTATAGCTTCACACCTTTCTGTATTTGCTTTCACAGGCCTTTTAGAAGTACTTATTATTGCTAATGTGTTCACTTTTTATTCACTATTCTAATATTGCTGAAGGCTGTGACTTGCCATACGCATGAGCACATGATAAATATGCAAAGGTGCACTGATTTGAAGGAGACCCAGGAAAAAGATTGGGGAATAAATAAATAAATAGATTATGGATAGGATTCTGTAACCTTTACTCAGTGAGTAGCACTTACCCACATTTATGTCCTATTGATGTGGGTGGAACTACTGGCACAAGTAAGTTATACAACAAAAGTGTTCTAGAATCAGACCCTTCCATTTGGTGTCTGTTTGGAAACAAGCTTTTGACTGAAATAGATAGATAAATAAATGCATACATACATAAACAGAGTTTCTCTCATTTGTCTTCCTTATCACTTTTTTCTTTAAATTCTTGTTTTATCCTCCCCTTTCTTTTTCAGTATCCATGTATTGACTTAAGCTACTTTTTAAAGTAAACAGAGATGGTCAGGGGGGAAAAAAAAAAAAAAGTGGAAAATATCAAGTTATATCCTATGTTGACTGGAAGTGATTTAGGAATTTTTAAAGGTTGGGTTAATTTCTCATACAGAGTTTTCCTCAAACTAGCTGATAATTTTGGACACTTTATTCCTGAATTCAGGGAAATTATATCTATACAAGGGATTATTTGTCCATACCTCTTGTTTCTTAGCATTAACATGAGCACAATTGATTGTTCTTGAGCTAAATTCATAGTAAAAGAGACAAAAGATTATAGCTGTTTTAGCCTTCAGTGCCCATGTTCATTTGAAAAAAATTGAACATTTGGAAGCACAAAAGAATAAAAGTCATACCAAAATACGTTACAGTGACAGAAACCTTGGGAAAACATCTTCTCATATAAAATGAAATATTTAATTATAGTTCTATGATATTTGAGGATACGTTTAGACCTTGAAAACTGGTATAAACTGGTCAACTGTAGAGCGCATCAGGCCATTATTCATATTTTCAAAATAGTACTTTATCCTCAGAAAGTGATAAATAAAATGATGAATAATATAAATTTACATATGATCCTCTACTCAATGCCAAGCTATAATTAAGCCTTGTGTTCTGCTCCTGTTAACAAACAGGAGCCACTAGAGTAAGAATAATTTTAATCTGGCTATTCAATATTGAACTGTGAATCACCATTTTGCATTGTAATTTATGACCCATCCTGCTGAATGAATTTCGTTAACTTGTTTCCTATTACTTTCATGTAGAAAATACTCTCACCATCATTTTTCATGTAATAATTGTAAAATGCTAGATCTGGATGATGATCACATTTTAGTAGTTTATCATGAAGTTCTATTCCAGTTTACACCTAGCTTCAGTGGGATTGTATTGGTATAAAATGAACTAATTTAGGGCTTTTCTTTTTGTAAAAATGTATTCTTTTTTACAATAGTAAAAACTCCATTGTATAGTATGACCTGAAATTGCCATTGTGCCTTTCTTTCCATTTCACAATTAGATTTCCTTGGGACTTATCATGCCATCAGTTTTTAAGTTTGAAGCCAATGGAGAGTTCTTTTTAGAAACCAGCAGTGTGTTACAGCCCATTGTCAACAACAAAAATCTTATCCCAGAAAAGAGGATTGGTATCACAATCCCACAATGAAACACCATATAACCAAATGAAGAATCAACCTTTAAAGCATTACACATGAACATATTTTTCTACAAGAAAAAAATTGAACATGGCTCATCAAAGTAAATACCTTTGATCACAGGCTACTCTGTCCTCTTGGGGGCATCTCACAGGAGTTCAGAAGTAGACCAGTTAGATATAACATAAGTGCCCTGATTTCAAAAAGCATCATATGTGGAAATATTTCCCTGAGTGGTAGGCGGCTGAGGAATTACATCATAGTCCTGGATAATAAGATTCAGCTGACTATGATATTGTTCCTAGACAGTGCTATCAACAACAGAATAAAAATATGGCAGGCACTACTAGCATAGAATGGCCATAGTGGATAAAACCCATTTTGTATTCCACTTACAGGAACGCTTTATTACTGTACAAAACTTTCCTGCAAGGTAGCTACATCCTATAATAGATTTCCTTTTAATCGACCATTAGTATAATCCTTCACCTTATATTTGCTCTTTAAATATGCACATCCATTTTTGGCCACAGCCAGCTTGACACACAGGAACACATTCTTATTTAGGAGTGACAAAGGACAGTTCAGTGTCCTTTCAAGAAAGAGAAGACCAAGCTTAATTAAAATACCTGAAAATACTTTTGCCTAGAATTTCAGCACTGTCACTGTGCACCACTTTAATAGGACAAAGGAGCTGGAAAGCCATTTTAACCACTCCTTGTGTACTCCCCCTCTGTATGCCATCCCTACATCATCCTGCCACAGCCCTCTGAACATCCAGCTCCTTAGCATGGCTGTGTTAAAGAGTGTGGCTACCAGCCATACCTAAAGCAGTCCCAAGGTTGCTCAGTTATTCTGAGGGCTGAACTGGCCTCTAGCTAGTCCAGGATTGGTTTGGAATAAAAGTGATATAAAGTCAGTCAGCTGTGCTACAGCTCTTCTGCAGAGTGGGGGCTGTGTGAATAAGTTGGTGACTTCAGAAATGTGAAAATTAAAGTGAACGTAATCCTGGAATAGCTGAAATAAATACAGAGTACAATTGAAACAGCTAGAAAATGTAAGCCCAATTTTAGAAAAGCATGTAAACTCATGCCAACATTCTTTGCTGAATAGGGTTCTTAGAATATGCTGACAAAGTCTGAGCCATAAAGAAACAATTTAGCAAAAGGACCAATTCCATCCAACGAAAACACATTCAAGAGTAATTTACAATCAAGGGTATAAATATTAAATCTAGTTGTTATTAATGGTTGCCATGTTTTTAACTTCAAGTTATTATGCCTTGCTGAAGATACACTATATCCTGAGATCAAATTAAATAAATTGTCATGGGATAAGAGTGTTCCAGAAATACATGTAGCACAGCATACATGAAAAACAATTTCCTCCCCACCAACAAAAATGTCAACATAAAACTCAGTGCTTTATAATTCATATACTCTCAGTGTCAGAATAAAGGCCATCCCCAAATCAAATTAGCCTACAACCTGGCAAATTATGCCTTATTACTAATCCTAGATATTCTTAGAATCAGAGAAACTGATGAAACCATATAGTGGACTTGCTACTGCCACTTAGAAAACTAAAAAAGTCAAAGGAAACCAAACTGGACTAATATGAATTCAGAAAGACAATTTGATCTATATGTATTAAGAAGACACTTTCTACCTCATGGGACTATCTTCCCTCCATAATCTTTGCAATGTCTCTACTTTAAATATTTGGTAATTTAAAAACAGATGAGAAAGAACAAACCAATTGTCTTGTGGGCCCTGAACCTGCAAGATTATTCCATGAAAGTGAACCTCTGCGTCCACATGAGAGCTCTTTGCCGGATCAAGACCAAAGACTTTGGCCATGGAGTATGCCCTCCAGCCAGTCTTCTCTCTTATGTATAGGTTCTGAATTCCCTTTGGCTCTTACACTCCTCTTAATGCCATATCACTTCCATCATTTTACACACCACCTCTGAATGTTAATTTGAAGAATGTAACTGAAAGTAACTTGCCTTTCATAAAAAAAAAAAATCTGTCTTTAATGTAATTTCCTTTTAGTGGGGAAGAGTAGAGGGAGAGAAGTGTAATGATGTGGGAAGGCAGTTTATCATGTCTTAGATCATGCACAACATGATCATGGAGGCTGCCTGACAATCAGTGAGAGAAGTGTCAGGGAATGAGACTAATGAAAGCTCTGACAACAGACTGTTCTTACTAGTATACAGCACATACAGCATTGATTCTACAGTGGAGGGCTACAGTAAACTTTTGAACAGTGTTATCAGCAGATTGATTTTTCTACTTAACCCCCAAATTAAATAGCAGTCCAATAATCCCAGAGAAGATTCTGGACACATCTGGAATCTGTACACAAAGCACATCTTGGGGACTGGATTGACAACAAAGCACTTTCGGGTCAGGTCAGTACTCGGAGATGAGCTGTCCAAACAAAACCCAACGTGATACACAAAATGATGTTAATGATGCATAAGATGGCACTCTTTTCTTGCACACTGTTAGGAGGTGCTGTTGTGTGGAGAGCACCCTATTTCGGATGAGAGGCAAAGGCAAGCTTCTAACCCTGTGTGGTAATTAAATATCATATATCTTATTTTGTAAGAGTAGGGATGGTGCGAATGGCGTTCTGGCCAAAATCCTGTTCTGATCAGCCTGTTCTGCCTTCTCAAAATTCCTCCTGCTATTTCAATGGTGTTCTTTACTTCCTGCTCCACTGTGTGGGTTTACACTGTTAATCACATTCTGCTGACCACACCAGCAGATTCATTCAGGTGGGTGAAGTGATGTGTATACAGGAGTTTTTGAACTGTGGATTGAGGCACACTAGTAATCCACACAGCACTTTGCCAATGGTGTGTAGAGAACTGCCTGGTCACCAGATGCTAGTTCCCCCTCCTTTTTGGCCAGCTGCTAAAACTGCATTATTAAAAACTAAAAATACATTAAATCTTCTTTATTACCAGTCTTAAAAGAGGCCAAGGGCTGAATGAATGTAAAAACTAAACATCTCTCACCTCTTTTCCACATAGACCATTGCCGTAGTTGCTTCAGGGATGATAACACAATCACAAATGGTAGGTTGGTTGTCTACAAGAAATCTTAATCCCCTTAGGATCTCTTGAGAAGGAGTCATGGCAAACTCAGGGATAACAGGATTTAAAAACTAGCTCCTAAGTGACCAGAGGAGCTCGTGAACAAGACAAGCAAACAGAGTTTTATGAGGGAGTTTAGAGATGGAGCATGAAAACCAAATATACCTAATGTACATACTCTAAACTTGGCCCAATAACCTCTTCCTCCAAAAAAATCCCTACAAAGAACAAAAACCTTGCAAAAATAGAAATAGTGTAGGCAGAAGTCCAGAAACAGAGTGGGGGCTATCCAATTTATTGTGCTGAATGCAGCATATACCATAACTTGCCTTGTGGGCAGGTGGCATGTATGTGCTTTCAGTGAAAGCAACTCATGGTCCTTGGAGAACAAACATGGGCTCTTGAGACCAGTGTGGTTGAACTGGAAGAGGCAAGGGGACAGAGAGGTACATAGATGAGACTTTCCATCACATACTAGAGGGGGCCCTATGCTGCTGAGGAGGATCAAAGTCTCAGGGAAGGAGAACATCAAGCTGGAGTAGATGGAAATGATCCTATAATTGGGACTCTCCTTCCAGATGATGTCATGGTATCTTCTAGCACTGAGGATACCCCTCATGTGGAGGAGACCCCAGTTATTATGAAGATCCATGTAAAAGTAATGGGCGATTCAATTATTAGAACTATAGATAGTTGAGCTTGTGATGTCTGGGAGAGCCACATGGTGATTTGCCCGCTAGATGTGAAAGTTTCAGACCTCTTGAGCCATCCAGATAGACTGAGGTACAGTGCTAAGGTGAGCCAGTGGCTGTGGTACAAGTTGGTATCAATGACATAGACAAAGGTGGGGGCCGGGACCAGGAGTCTCTATTTAGGTTGAAGTAAAAGATTAATGTCCAGTATTTCCATGGTAACATTCTCTGAAATGCTTCCAGTTCTAAGCGCAGGGACAGTTAGACATGAAGAGAAACAGAGTAGGAATAAATTCTCAGTTTTCTCAATGGAGAGAGGTAAACAGTAGTGTCCGTGAAAGATCTGCACTGGGAACTGTGCTGTTCAATATATTCATAAAAGATCTGGAAAAAGAAGGGAACAATGAAGAGGCAAAGTTTGTGGATGATAACAAATCATTCAAATAGTTAAATCCAAAGCTGACTGTGAAGAGTTACAAAGAGATCTCTCTAACCTGAATGACTGGGCAACAAATTGGCAGATGAAGTTGTGTTGATACATTGAAAGTAATGCACATTGGAAAACATAATGACAACTATATATATATAACAGGATGGTGTCTAAATTAGCTGTTATCACTCAAGAAAGAGGTCATGACATCTCTGAAGTCTCAGAGATCATGGATAGTTCTCTGAAAACATCTGCTCAGTGTGCAGTGGCAGTCAAAAAAGCTAACAGAACATTAGGAAAGGTATAGATAATAAGAGTGAAAATATCATAATGCCATCATATAAAGCTATTGTACACCCAGACCTTGAATACTGTGTACAGTTCTGGTAGCCACATCTAAAAAAAAGCTATATTAGAATTGGAAAAGGTACAAATAAGGACAAGAAAAATGATTAGGGGTATTGTAAGCGTGTTGGCTCAGTGGGAGGCCACAATGGCTTCCTACAAACAGAGAATAGCTCGCGCTTGGCGAGTGAGTAGTCCGAATAGTCCACCCTTAGGCAGGGTGAGCAGCAGTTACTCGCTCAGGCCCTTGGTCAGGGCGAGCGAGCACAGAGTCAATTGCTCCAACCCCTAGGCAGGGTAAGCAGAGGCAGATCGCTCAGGCCCTCAGGCAGGGTGAGCGAACAAGGAGTCTATTGCTCCAACCCCCAGGCAGGGGGAGCAGAGGTGGCAACGGCTGCAGGCGGGGTCAGGAGAGCAATTCTCCTGGGGTGGCTAGGGAAAAGGGGAAGGGGAGGGGGACGCAGGCCCACCCATCTCCACTGCGTCCCAGCCCAGGGCCCTAGCAGTGGCAGAAGCGGCTGCCACTGTGTCGGTGGGGCTCCCACCGCAACACACCGACTAGAATGTGGCTTCAGCCACAGGCCGTGGATGTCCCTGGGCTACTTCCTCCACACTGACCCTAGTACCTGCCTCCTCCGTGCCGCGAAGGTGGTCCACCAGGGGTAGCGCCGTCAGTCCTTCCTCGTCGACCGGGGGTAAGGCGGGAAGCTCCTCTTCAGGGGGCAGCTCCTCAAGGTGGTTGGATGTGGGGAGCGGCTCGGCCTCGGGCAGCTCCTCCAAGTCCAGCCCCGCTGCTGGGAGGGGCTCGGCGGCCGGCAGTTCCTCCAAATCCGGCCCGGCCTCCGGGGGTGCCCGCCACTCGGGCTGCTCTGGGGTCTCGGCCCAGTCTGGTGGTTCCAGAGCACGGCCCCAGGCTCGGGGTCGGGGTAACTCAGCCCAGTCATTCTGGCCGGGTTGCCTAGTCCAGCTTCTCGAGGGCCCTACCCAATCCCTGGGCCCAGGTGGGGCCGGGGTTTGTCGGCGGCGGTTAGGCTCGGGCCTAGGCCTCTGCTGGCGGGGCAGCACGTCTGCCTCTGGCAGCAATCTGGGCCCTACTGAGCTCAGGGGCCAGGCTTTTGTACTTCCCCTTCCTGTTGGGGCTCCGCCCCACGGCTGCCAATTGGCCTGGCCGGGTGGCCCTATCACGGCCCGGGTCCCTTGTTGCCGGCAGACTCTGGGGCAGGGTGTGAGTTGGGCCAATCAGAGCACTCGTGTCCTTCATCAGGCTCTTGCTCCGTGGGAGGCCACAGCGGCTTCCTACAGGTATGGAACACCCTCCAGACTGGGACTGTTCAACTTGGAAAAGAGATGGTTAAGGGGGTATGACAGAAGTCTATAAAATCATGACTGGTGTGGAGAAAGTGAATAGGGAAGTGTCATTTACCCCTTTACATAACACAAGAACCAGGGGCTACCCAATGATATTAATGGGCAACAGGTTTAAAGTAAATACAAATAAGTACTTATTCAAACAATGCACGGTCAACCTGTGGAACTTGTTGCCAGGAGATGATGTGACGGGCAAAAGTAGAACTGGGTTCAAAAAAGATTTAGATAAGTTTATGAAGGATAGGTCCATCTATGGCTATTGGCCAAGATAGCCAGGGAAATAACCCCATGCTCTGGGTGCCCCTAAACCTCTGACTGTCAGAAGCTGGGACTGGAAGATGGGGATAGATCATTGCCAATTGCCGTTCGGTTAATTCCCTCTGAAGCATCTGGCACTGGTTGCTGTCATAAGATAGGATACTGGCTAGATAGACCATTGGTCTAACCCAGTATGTCTATTCTAATGTACATATGGTGTACATTGTGAAGAAGTTTGAGACACCCTGCTATATAAACACTTTGGTATGTAGCAAGAAGGAAAGTGTTATCTTTTAACATTTTTAAACACAAAATTAATACTTCAGTTTATTAGCCAAACTAACCTTGTAGTAGCCAGAGTACTATCCAGCACATTCAAATATGATGGGTTTCAAAACGTCAGGAGGTACCTAAAATTTAGAGAATTAAATATATTTAATATTCATGATTGTTATACTGATTATCTGTCTCATCCCTGCAGTTGCACATCCAAAGGCAAACTAATTACTTAGGAATAATAGATGGGAGACATTTTCTTACTTGATTAGAAAAGCATTAAACCATGACAATTACAACTCTATTTGCAGCAGCAATACTATTGGAAAGCTTTATACCTGCAAAAAGTAACAGAAAGTTTTATATAGTGACTATTGTGGACAAGACAAGAGAACAGTCAAAAGTGACATTTTCTCCTTTTCTTGGGGTCTGGCGCTGAGCTGTAGTGTAGTTGATACATGGAAACTACAGAGGGATCCCTGTTAGAACTACAAAGATAAACTATCAAGACAGGTTGTTTAGCAGGCTAAAGTTGATGACTGCATTTAGTGCCAGATTCTGCAACCCTTACGCTTACAAGCAGTCCCGGTGTCTACCTTACAAAGGGTCAGGAACAAGCCTTTTATAAGCACTGAACACAGTCGCAGCTCAAATACCCATACAATTAGTTAGATAAGACTGCTTCTTAACAGAAAAAGAAAAAGGTAAAAGAGAATTAGGTGCCCTATCATGGACACAGTCAGTGCACCAGGGTCCTCGGAAATTGAGTACAGTGTGAGCAATATAACAGTAGAGCAGAGGAGAGTGTGTGCTTCTAGGACTCTCCTTTCACAGACAAAAAGTTGTCTCCCCAATGGGAGGAGGAATGCCACCCTGGAGGCACAAATCTTTTAGTTTTAGTGCCTTCCTTTATTGATTATGGAATAATGGCCCAGCCAGTATGGAGTTCAGTTTATTCTAAATCAGTGGAGCTGGGTGGATGCAGGGAGTGACATTAAAAGACTTATCCCATGTGAAGCATCTAGGTATCCTGTAAAAGGAACTGGAAGAACTAGCATAAAAAATGTAGAACAAGCCCCGATGAGATGGGAGGTAGTTGGGCACAAAGGCTGGGATTTGGATTGCGAGATCACTGAAAATACAGCAACTTCATTGGTTAGCAGCATTTCAGAGAGGGTGGTGTCATAAACTGCATGTTACAATGCTGATGACTTCATCTCCCTAGTGTGTTCTGTGAAGACTCACCTCAGCCTCCCTGGGTTAGAGAGAGGCAAAAAGAGAGGCAACTGCTCCCCAATTCTGCCAAAGCTTTACCAGCCAGGCTCTATGGCTACTACAGATGGACCCAAACCAAATAGTTTAGATTAAGATCTGGATCTCACCCCTTCTCCCAAAGATCAGGGATGCTGGGTTCTGTGGTTTAGTTCTCACCCATCCCTAATAGATAATATGATGATAATATCACAGAACATGAAAGCAGATACTCATCAATTCACATGATCCACAGAGAAGTCTAATGAGTTTCCTCGAAGTACTGAGAAGCAGAAAGTGAAAATAGCAACCACTCTTCAGCTCTTTTGGTCTCTCCCTTTCTGTATATGCACAAGGGAAAAGAATGTTTCAAGGTCTTTCTGAACTTACACTCAATGATGTGTCATCAGTAACACTGATCAGGAACAAGCTGCAAATTTCAAATCCAAATTTTAAATAACCTAGAGTCTGAATGTGACGGAATCCAGGGTTTGAGAGTGACCGCAAACCTGTATCTCATTTTCACAATGTTTTTCCTTGTTTCTCATCTGTTGTGCAGTTTTTCTTCTCTGACCCTCTCTTGATGATTCTTTTTACGCTCTTTTCACAATGTCAGAGTGACTTGGCTTAATATCTTTGTGAACAATTTTATAAATAATGTCCTCATGGTTTTTTCTCACCCTGTGGTGCACAATTCTATATAACCAATCCCTCTCAAAGAAATCAGAAGCCCCAGGATGTGAAAGAAAGAAAAAGGACTCAATTGAGAGACAGCATTGTCCTGTGGATAGGGCACAGGAATGGCAATCAAGAGATGAGGTTTATATTCTTGCCGCTATCCTTGACCTGTTGTCACATTGGACAAGTCACTTTGCCTCTGTTTCCTCCTCATTCTTTGTTATTCTGTCTTAACTATTTAGATGCTAAACTCTTCCAGGCAAGAACTGTCTCTTACTCTCTGTTTGTAATGTGCAGTGGAATCCTATAAGGTATTGGGGTCTGTGACATTCCACTCCTGCAATCAGGACTGGTGTGTAGCAGTGTCACCCAATTCCTCACTCCTGGGCCCCAACTTACCCCGCTGTACTGTGTGAACCACCCACTTCTGGGTCAGCCCAAGCCCAGCCTCCTGCAAGTAATTGGTAGCTGACCTAGTGAAGGAGTGCTTCTGGCCAGCCACTCATGGGATAGACTACCAGCAAATACCCACAGCCCTAGATACAACCCCAGGAACTGCTGTCTTGCAGGGTTCAGTGCTGTACACTGCACCCTGCAGGCTCATTTACATTTGTCCATCAATTTATCAAAGAAATTGATATGCACCAGCTCTGTCACTCTACGTGAAGTCTCTGCACACACTCAATCTACATGCACAATTTTAGATAAACAAATTTATTGACTACAGCAAGACTAAGTGATTCTAGGTCAGATTAATATAAATCAAGAGATTAATAATACATCAAGGAGTATGATAACTTGCATCCTAACTAATATTAATATTTCAGTAGATTCCCAGTCTGTGAAGATAGCTTACCCACAGCTGGTCATGATGCCTCTTGCAACCAGGTCCCCACTCCCTGTGGGTAGGTGCCAGTCCTTGATGTTGCTTGGGAGATAGATTCCAGGGGAGAGCCGTGAGATTAAAAATACCTCAGCTTTTAACAAGTTTCTCCAACACCCCCTGGGGTCAGGTGATCAGCCATGTCTGACAATGTGCATGATTTCTTCCACTTGAGCCAAAGTGCTCACAGATGCTTTGGCCAGTAAATTGTTCTTCTCCCTTAGTTCAGATTTAGCCAGATGATTCCCCCCGTCCCCCCCGCCTCGAACTCTGAAGCATCAGATGTTGGCCACAGTTGGAAGCAGGACACCAGGATAACTGGGACCGATGGTCTGATGCAGTTTACTAAATCCTATGGCCCTAGATGCTTAGCTAAGCCACTCTTGCTCTCATGCTCAGGCTTAAACCAAAGGCTAGATTTGTAGTCACGAAGGCATTTTCTTACAGGTTGGAATTGCTGAGATCTTGGCAGTTTTTTGCCTTCTGCTGAAGCATTGAGCAGGGGCTGTTTGCTGGGCCCATATCACAAAACTGATTTTCTGATACTGCAAGGGCCTCAGACATTGTTGGCACCAGTGTCCTGCTTAATTTCCATCTGTGGCTGACAACACTTTAGTCTACTGAAAACTCCAAAATTTACCACACAATTAGCTCCTAACTGATTCACTAGTGTAAAGCACTAGTGTAAATCACAAATTAATTTGGAAAGAGTACAAAGCGAGTTGTGATTTTGTCTATAGTTGGACCCAGCATGTGTTAAAAACAGATTTTCAGATACACAAACTAAACACTTTGCAGCTGGAGTTGAGCTATCAATCCTTTAAAGAGCTGTTCCCAAAAGGGGCTGGTGAAAGAGGCCCTGAACTATGATACTCACAGCTACCAAAGAAGTTCCAGCAACAAGACCTAAGTGCGAATCCAAAAAAGAGGCTGCTGTGCTGACAGGTGGGTATGTGTCAGAGAGACACTGAGATGCTTGAAGGGATGGATGAAGGAAAATACTGGATCATCAGGGCAGAGACAGGCAGAGATATAGTAAAATGGCAGTGAGACCACAGTCCAGACTATCTCCATTCCTGCGCTCTAAAGGTTAACTAGAGAGAAGAAATTGCACAGTCCAGAAAACAAAGGACAGGCAGAATCTAACGCACAGATCCATGCAGCAAATTTACATTAAACAGGAATTAAGTATTAGCACTTTAGGAAATGGGTGTTGAGAGATTCATGGTGTCTAGTAACTGGGTCCAACCACTATAAACTCTGCAACCTGTACTGAGGGGAGTTACTGGATCTACAAATACTGATTTCCTGAGCTCAAATATCAATGTTAGAGGAAAGACATAAAAAGATAAAAATCAAACTGCCATCAACCTTCCCCTGGAGACACGGCAACAAATGTCTAAAGTGTCAAAGCAAAACACTAGTGACCTGATAGCTGCTCAGTCCTATGTAGAATGCATGCTGGAAACCAGCTGATATGTTCTGTGCACTACTACATGCTCTGAGTAGGGTGTGCATAGACAATTGATGCAGTCATATAATTTCCATAGTAGGGGAATTAAATACATTGTCTCAAAATCGGTAGTAGCAAACCCAGAGACATCCAATTATAGTGTGCTGAAATTGAATGATATCCCTTTAGATACATTGTGGGACCTCTAGTGATGCTCGTGTTCTATGTTTAGAAACCTGCCAGAGCAGCAATGTGGATATGTAACAATATTGTGTATTGTTAGTGAACTTGGCTACTAGGACTCCAATGTGCCCCCGTGGTTCTTTCATATTACCTTTGTTGTTTTGTAAAGAGTAAGACACAATGCCATCCAAACATATGTTGACTCAAAGGTGACAAGAAATCACACAGCACCTAGCAAATAACTTGCATCTAAGAATTTTAGAAGAGCTGGATGAGGAGCTCACTGGACCATTAATGCTGATTTTCGTAAGTCTTGGAGCAATGAGGAAGTTCCAGACTGAAGAAAGCTGGTGTTGTGTGCCAATTTTTAAAAAGAGGAAACAGGATAACCTGGGTAATTATAGGCCTCTCTCAGCCCAGACATCAATTCCAGGAAAGTCCTAGACTGATATGGGACTCAGTGAATAAAGAATCAAAGGAAGGTAATGTAATTACGCAAATGAATGTGGGTTTATTGAAAATAGATCTGTCAAAATAATTTGATATATTTTATGCTGAGATTACAAGTTTGATTGATAAAATAATTAATATTTAAGTTCTATACTTAGACTTTTGTAAGGCATTTGTCTTGGTACTGCGTGGAATTTTGATTAAAAAATTAGAACAATATTAAATTAACATGTCATACTAAGTGGTTTAAAAACTGACGGATAGGTCTCAAAATGTAATTGTAAACAAGAAATAGTCATCAAGTGGGTGTGTTTCCACTTGGGTCCCACCAGGATCTGTTCTTGGCCCTATACTATTTAACATTTTTATCCATAATGCGGAAGAAAACATAAAACCTTCACTGAAAAAATTTGCAGATGACACAAAAATTGGAGAAGTGGAAAATAATTAAGAGGACACAATTAAGTCTGGATCATTTGGTAAATTGGACACAAACAAATAATATGCATTTTAAATGTAAATTTATACATAAAGGAACAAAAAATGTAGGCAATACTTACACAATGGGGGTCTCTATCTTGGTAAGCAGTGACTCAGAAAAAGATTTGGGTGTCATAGTGGATGATCAGCTCAACATGAACATATATTTTAACAGTGAGGTAATTAACATTGGAACAATTTACCAAAGGCCAAGGTAGATTCTCCATCTCTGACATTTTTTAAATCACGCCTGGATTTTTTTTCTAAAAGATATGCTCTAGGAATAACCTTAGGGAAGTTCTGTGTCCTGTGTTATACATGAAGTCAGACTAGATGATCACAATGGTCCTCTCTAGGCTTGGACTCTATGAATGAATGAATCTATTAATCCAAACTCCATCCAAAGGGGAAGGTTTATTTTCCACCACACTATGATTACCAGAAGGTTATTTTGTCCAATATTTTCAAGCATCTAGAGCTAGATCAGAAGTCTGAGGAGTACCTGACTGTGGCATCATGAGTGCCCTGTTTTTAATCATGTGTGTTTGCTTTTATTCATCTCTGAGAACCTAAGTCTTTCCATAATGTGATCCAGGTAGTCAAGGCTGAGGGGTTCAGAAGGTACAACAATATTGCACAGTAAGGAACATACCACAAGCAACAATTCTACATCATTTGAAGTGGTAGTCTCAAGAGTAACAGGGCAGTCACACTGATATTGCTGGGTGGAGAAGAGAAGCCATGCTTCTTTGTAGAGGTTGAGCTTATTCAAAGTGGTTGTACTAAAGAACACCAATGCAATAAGCATACCAGCCTCCGTGGATTAACACATACAAAAAGGGAAACTTTCAATTCTCCAGAAAGCCTCACTTCTTTAGAATTTTATTTTTATGTAAGGAATGCAAATACCCATGCAGCCTTCAACAATAGGGGTGTATGAGACAGAGTGTACCATGCCCAGATGGCCAATTTACAGTAATTAGACCTGCAAATAAGGGTCATGAATTGCCCCAAAGTTCAAATATTAATGAAGAACTGATAAAGGATCAAAACTTCCTCTCATGGTGAAGTGAGTGTGTTGATTTCTGCTTCTGTTATTCTATGAGTCATAGTTCCAGGGTACCAGATAGTGTTTGAGTTAAAACATTCAGAAGTATTTTCAGTGCCATAACAAGAAATCAGAAGTTAACAATATCACTCACAGAAGATCACTTCAGCACAAGTGCCCTAACAAAGAACCAATCTCAGGTCATAGAAGAGGCTTCTCTCATGGGGTAGAAAAAACTGGAAAGATGCATGCAAGGGGAGAGACTTTTTTCTTGCAAACATAATTTTTTGTCTCTAACAGACATTTTGTCCAAGTACTGGGATGGGGTAGGAATGGATAGAGACCTCTTTAATGTTTTTAATTAAATAAATACTAATCGGAAGTCTGTGATTATGGGAGATTTTAACTTCCCAGATATAGATTGGAGGACAAGTGCTACTAATGATAGTAGTCCCAGATTTTCCTGGATGTGATAGCTGACAGATTTCTTCACAAAATAGTTGCCGAATCTACAAGAAGTCATAGTATTTTACATCTGGTATTGATGAGTAATGAGGACCTCCTGGAAGAACTAGGTGTAGGAGACAGTCTTGGTTCAAGTGAAAGTAGAAAGTACTCAAGGATATAGAGGTAAATGGTAATTGAAATAAAATACAATATCTTTTTACAAAATGAAGGTCATGCCAGACCAACCTGAGTATTTCTTTGAGAAGATAACTGATTTTTTAAACAAAGGAAATGCAATAGATCTAATCTACCTGGTACAGTTCCAGATGGGAAATTATTAGTTAAATTGTAGAAGATGGGGATTAATATGAGAACTGAAAGGTCGATAAGGAACTGGTTAAAGAGAAGACTGAAAGGTGAACTGTCAGGCAGGAGGGACGTTATTAGCAGAGTTCCTCAGGATCAGTCTTGGGATCTCTCTTATTTAACATTTTTATTAATGACTTTGGCACAAAAAGTGGGAGTATTCTAATAAAATTTGCAGATGACAAAAGTTGGGAGGTATTGACAGAGAAGGGATGGAATATCAAACAAGAAAATCTGGACAACCTTGAAAAATGGAGTATTAGAAATGGGGTGAAATTGGACAGTGCAAAGTGCAAGGTCATCCACTTAGTAACTAACGATAATATTTTTTGCTATAAGTTGGGGAGATATCAGTTGGAAGCGACAGAGAAGGAGAAAGTCATCCTGTTATCAACCAGTACATCCAGGTCTATGAGCTGCCAATGTGATGCAACCATGAAAAAAAACAATGCAATCCTAAAATGCATCAGGCGAGGTATTGCCAGTAAAGATATGGAAGTATTAGTACCATTATACAAGACGAGACCTCATTTTGAATACTGTGTGCAATTTGGGTCTCCCATGTTTAAGAAAGATGAACTCAAACTGGAACAGGTGCAGAGAAGGGCTACTAGGATGATCCAAGGAATGGAAAACCAACCTTATGAGAGGAGACTCAAAGAGCTTGGTTTGTTTAGCCTAACCAAATGAAGGCTGAGCGGAAATAGGATTGCTTTTTATAAATACATCAGAGGAATAAATGTCAGGGAGGGAGAGGAATTATTTATATTAAGTGCAAATGCTGACACAAGAACAAATGGATATAAACTGACCGTCAACAAGCTTAAGCTTGAAATTAGATTAGGGTGTCTAACCATCAGAGGAGAAAAGTTCTGGAACAGCCTTCCAAGGGAAGCAGTGGGGGCAAAAATCCTAGCTGGCTTCAAGGCTGAACTTGGTAAGTTTATGGAAAGAATGTATAATAAAACTGCCTACAATGGCATGTAGCTGATCTGTGACTGCTAACAGCAAATATCTCCAGTGGCTAGTGATGGACACTAGATGAGGAGGGCTCTGAGTTACTACAGATAATTTTTTCCCAGGTGTCTGGCTGGTGGGTCTTGCCAAAATATTCAGGGACCAACTGACTGGAGTCAAGAAGGAATTTTCCCTCAGGTAAGATTGGCAGAGACAGAATATTTACCTTATTCTGTAGCATGTGGCACATGTCACTTTCAGCTTTAAACTAGGGTAAATGGTGGATTCTCTTTAACTTGAAGTCTTTAAAACATGATTTGAGGACTTCAGTAACTCAGCCAGAGGTTATGGGTCTATTACAGGAGTGCGAGGGCAAGGTTCTGTGACTGCAATGTGCAGAAGGTCAGACTAGATGATCATGATGATCCCTTCTGGACTTAAAGTCTATGAGTCTAAGGATGGTAGGTATAAGTCTCTTTGTGGCCCTTAAAAGCAGGCATTATATCTAGTGTGGAGAAAGGGATAGCACTGCCTTGAAGAATAAGCCAGGCTAGGGTCTCACAGTTTGCTCTCCATGTCACCCACACAGAAACGATAAGATTTTCAGAAACATCCACAAGATCTGGTTTCTCTGTCCTATAAGTGTTAAAGCTGCTACCTTTCTTACCGATGTATGCAATGTGTGAGGGTTGGAGAATATTTACAAACTGCTAGAAGGAACTGGATTTTTCTCAAATGTTTATATAGATTTTTTTTAATGTATGACTTTCTCATCTGTAATATTTATCTTATATTGTGTATTATTAAGAAGAGAATACATGGAAATGACAGACTTCTTTTTTTTCTGTTCTTCATTTTAAAAATTCCTGAGTGATTTGGTGTTAATATAAGTTGTCAGATTGATAGCCTTGCCAACTGAACTCCTATGTGAAAGAATCCAGAGAATGAACATGGTACTGAGAGTATCAACATGAGCTTCCTCATACTGCCCCCATCAATATGTCTTCATCCTGACCTGAAGAGGTCCACCTCCAAAGATAAGGAAAGTTCAATCTCGTTATCCACTCACCCCTTAGCCTTTTTGTTAAGACTGTCAACCAGGGAGACCTTTAGTGATAGTGATGCCACTACAAGGGTCACTGAAAATAAAGATATTAAGGGCACTATGATACAGTAAGATGAAAAGTTTCACTGGGAATACCTTGACAACACAGTTAAACAAATAACTTTTTCCAGTACTCTCAGTTTCTCTCTTCTCTTCATGTTTGTAAGGTATTTTCTCCTTGATCTTTCAGTAGTGCTAAACGCTGATGCTACAGTTTCTGGGCCAGGAATGGACTTTTCTTTCTAAGTACCAGATATACAACCGTAAGTTGTGTGGAGAAAAGAGCAGAATTCTGCCTCACACCCTATTGATATTTTGAACTTTCCCCTAATACTTTCTCTTACTTTGACATCATTCAGGGCAATGATTCTATTACTATGAAGAATCCTCTGATGATGTGATGAATTAGGATGATGGGGTGTGTGGGGAGCGGAACTGTATGCATTAGTGTATGTTATACATCTTTATCTATTATTAACAATCCTTTACACTTATAGACTGTCTTTTGCCTGAGGAATTTAGAAAGAGGTACTTGACTGCATCTATTGAGGTATAAATTGACTTAAATGGAGCTACAATTTACACCAATAGAGAATCTTGCCCATTAAGTATTACAGCAATTGAATTACATTATTATATATATTATATAGCTCTTTAAACTGAAACAGAATCTTGCCTTTATTTAAAGTAAAAGGACAGAATTCACATTCCAAGCAGCAGCCAGTCCACAGCAGCCAACCTTTCTCTCAGAGAAGTCAGAACCAAATCACTTCAAGTTTACATAAAACAAGAGGAATGTGTCAGAAGTTACAGTAAAGGCACAAAATAAGAATATGCTCACTCAATTTTACAATAAAACATACATCCAATCACTCTTTCTAACAGATGAAGCTACAATTCTACGGGTTATCATTATGCCACTCTCATGATGGAGATAGGACCTTTTGTAGAAAGACTACCTCGTCCTGGGGAATTTTTTATAACCACTAAAATTTAAAACAAAATCAATTCAGAGGAGAACAGTCCATTACTTTGAAGTTCCTTTTTTGATACATTTCAGGAAAGAGGCCTAGTCAACCTGGTAATTGATACTTGTACTATGAAGTTCTAGAAAGTTTCTGGATCACTCAAGATAACTTTTTCTACTCTTCCCTGTTAACTTGTAATGATTAGCTTGTACTGTTAGCTTGCAATGATTTTTTTTCTCCAATTCCTTAATAGTTAGAATATGCAGTATCTTCCTTCAGGGCCTCTAGCACTCATCTGAAAATAATACTAGGGGACCATTAATATTCAAACAGTCCTATAATAATTCTCAATTTCACACAAGTGGATCCACATTCAGAACTAAGTGACATGTAGATGGTCTAACTAGGTATAACTTCGACAGTGTTCTGTCTCTAAGTACATAATAGACCACCTTAGACTCACTTAGATTCCCTTAACCTCATACCCATTTACCAACATATATTATACACGTCACCTCTTAATTTTGTCTGTTACATTCATTAACCCCCACTATACCCTTTACATAATTAAGAAATGTAAGTCAGATACAGTAAAGGACAAGGCAAGAAGTTTGAAGATGATGCAGAAAGTGAGAAAAAGCCCATGCAAGGTTTCAAAGAGGGGAACTTAGTTCAGGCTGAGGAGAGAATCCAAGTGTAGTATTTTGAATAGGTTGGAGAGAGAGTGAAGCGGAACTCAGGAGTATCAGTGAGGGTAAATTGCAGTAGTCAGGGCTGGAAAAAACTAAGGCAAGGGCAAACATTACAGCTAGAGAAATAGAAAATAATTTTTTGTTTTGTTTTGTTTTGTTTTTTGTTTTTGTTTTTGTTTTTTAGATATTGTAGATCCAGTGGGAATATTGCTTATATTACACATTTTTTTAGAAAGTACAAGAATTGCCTAAAGGGATTCACTTTATTGAATCACCCTCCTTTCCTCCATCTGATCCTTCCATTCACCTTCCTTTTAACAAAAAGAAAAGCTTTATTGCAACTACTCCCAACAGCATGGGTTTGCCCACAGACTATGGGGTACCTTGTGCAGAAACATTATTTGTATAGCCCTAGAACTGGCTCTGAACAGGAATAAAATATAACTGATTCCAAGCATGGGTGATGGGGAGCATAGTGGCATCAGTGACAGGGATGAAAGAAGGAAGAAGAGATGATCTGGGAGGAAAAAGTTAGGAGCTAAGCTTTAGTTGTACTGCATTTAATTAGGTGGCAAGACAATCAGGATGAGATATAAGCAAGCCAGTCATAGAAACAAGACTGAACAAGTGGGGAAGAGATTTGAGAGTGATTTTAAGCATACAAATGGAATCTGAGCCAAGAGAACAGATGAGATCATCCAGGACAAAGTGTAGCACAAAAAGAGTAGGGGACAAGGACATTTATAATTAAACAAAGGATTGCTAAGCATTCTCCCAATTGAACTTCAATCTTTCTTTTTCCTGGCTGATATTTCTCTGAACCTTCCCTGAACCTTGTTGTTATTGATGGCTCATTTTCCATCTCACATTCATGATGCAAACAGACAACACTGAGTATGGGGGAAGAAAGAAATGATTCTAGAACACTGAGAAAATGCTTATATTAATCCTAGAGAGTCATGACCCATATCCTCGGTTGGTGTAAACTTGCACTGATTTCAGTGGAGCTACATCAAATTACACCAACTGCAGACCCCACGACTTCAAACAGAACAAGTCAAAAAAGCAAAACCCAGTATTTGAGTTTTACTATGAATTGTAGGCAGAGTAGCGTGGAAAAGGAGTTAGCCCCACAAGAACTGCTCAGTGTGGAAAAGAAAGAGTAGGATGAAGAACTTTCCCCTCCCCCCCCAAATGGACTGTTCAGGCTGGAGGAGGGCAGGGAATAAACCTTTCGGATTGTCATGTGTGGGAAATAAATCTTAGAAAAAAATGCCAGTTGGGCTGGTATGAGGGAGGACACAATTTGGATATTAGGAGGGATTTTTTTTAAAAAAAATCCCTAGCATTGTCGTCTCAGTCCAGCATGACCAAATAGGCAATAAGGACAAAAGGCCGCATGTGCATAAGTGTTTGATTCCCAATCTCACTACTACTCCCCCAACTAGGAAGGATATTAAGAAGAAAATGGATGGTAACTCTTCAGAAGATAACACTGACAGTAATGGTACTACCATGTCTATATTTCTCCACCCAATCACATTTCAGGCAGCTCCAAGGCACCAAAAAGAAAACAAAACAGCCTTGATGCAGACGTTTTTCTGTTCCAAAATACCTTCAGGTGTTTTACTTTGTACATTAACATCTTTTAGATACTTTGGGAGAGAAAAAAGTACTGTAATCACATTTGGAATATGCTATTTAAAGTGATGGGTGATTCATTAGGAGGTCACTCACTCTGTTTTTGTTCTGTAGGTTGAATTTAGATTTTGTTTTAATCAGACCCTGTATATAAATACTTCATATTTTATTTTCTGGTACAACTGATTTGTGAAAAAGAGGGCTAACTATACAAAAGGGGGAAGAATTCTTTCAGCTGACTGCCCACTCCTTTCTGTTAGCAAAATACTGTGTTTTCCTCCTGCTCCTAAAATCAGACAATTATAGTTGAAATTGCAGCTTGGGATCCCAAATACAGTACTATGAGACCACTGATGCCACAAAGAGAGACAGCTGAAAACACAGTCGGTCTCAGATTTTCTCTGTTCAGCAGCATACAGTTAAGAGCTCTGTCTGAATCTTTTATGGGGATAAAGCAGTTAAACAAGGTAAATGGAGGTGCTGGAGCTTAAAAGCCCTGGCATCAATTGATCTATTGCCTGTATCAGGACTTCCTTTCCTTACTTCTTCACAACAGATGGAGTTCTCAATGTGGTAGCCCATATTGTTTACCAACCTAATTTATTTAGGCAGGCAGATAACTGGCAGAGATTCAATGTAGAAAGGCAGAGAGAAAGGTCCACTGCTACTGAAAGCATAGACATCCCCTTAACTTGATCATTACTTGCAGTGTATTGTTTCAATATACTGTGTGAACTCCTCCTGTAGTGCCTACCTTAGCAGTGATCTCTGCTGGTGTGTGTTCTGTTACACAAAGGCAACCCAGTGTCACAAGGTACCCATGAAATCATGCCATATGAGTGAAAATTACACTGAGTTTAGCAGCAAGTGGCCATAGTCTGTTTTTCCAAAGAGCTTAGAATTTGCTCAAGATTCCAAAAAATTATCTTTGTTGTCTTGATAAGAACTGTGACAGAATCATGATTTTAACATACTGCTACTATTATCATTCAGGGTTAGAGAGGTTGGGTTATTGGGATATTTGAACAAGCAAAAAAATTAGATATCCAAGTTTGAGGAGGGGGAGACTGGCTGGGTCATAGGACAGAATGCTGTTACAAGTACAGGCCACAGAGATATCTCAGCCCTAGTATACAGACTATCACCCTCCTATTATTGCAACTGGTTCAGGCAGACATCGTCATCACCCTGTCTATGAAAACATCATTAGTAATGGCTCTGGGGGTTGGTGGAGAGTCTGGGTGGGAGTCAATGGGGTTGCAGCTGATGAGTGTAGGTGAATGGCATTGCTTCCAGGACAGAAAATGGGGGAAAGGGAGTAGAAGGGGCAGGGAAGGAGAGGTTATTGGAAAGGAGATGAGTGGGGGGGAAAAGGGAAAGATAAAAACCAGGAGAGTGGTGTTATGAGTTTGATATAAATTATTAACAAGAGATGTCAAATAGCTAGGCTTAGTCATTTTTATTAGTCAAAGATTAATACAGAAAAATACAGAAAGGAAGAGTCCATATGTTACCAACCACATCTGGAAGACAGTGGTTGCAGCGGTCAAACTGTCAAAGATTTTGTGTTAACCCTGCTGTATTTATACCTAACTGGAAGGAGTTTCATGATTTTCTTTGTATTAGCATAAACCTACCACTCATCTCCTATTATGCTTCTTTGACATGTTTTCAAAGCAAAAGGGGCATCTATACCAGGATCTACACCAGGTAGTTTGTTCAGGTTTGTAAGTTTCAGCATAGCATAAATCTCACATTTTCAATTTTATACAGACCAAGCATGTTAAATAAATCAGAGATGCATGTACACAGGACAAGAAATTTGTTTTGAATGTTCCAGGCATAGCCTTGTAGAAATCAGTAAAGTGTTAAGGTGTCTGTTTCACTGGTATATCTTTATATCTAGCCCAATACTTCACATCTTCCTTTGGTTTAACATAAGTAAAAACATTTTGAGACAAACTTAAAATAATTTATACCTATACATGACAATTTATATAATATTAATATTGTGTATACCATTAATATTCTTCATAAGATTGGATAACACTACAGAGCTTACAGTCTCTCACTTACCTGGCTTCATACATATTTGCAAAACAAAGAGAGTCTGTAGCCAGGCACAGCACAAATACCTGAAGACCATAGAGAATATTTGCAAGTCTCAGACCTCGACAGGTTTGAATTTTCCTGCATATACAGAATAGAAATTATGCAAAGATTATAGCAACTGCATTGAGTTTAAAGTTATACAATTTAGCATGAATATAAAGGATTCTAAATATAATGTACTTTTCTTATTCATTATTAGCTTTTTAAAAAATTTTGGTTCTATAATACTTCTCTTTAATCACAAGTGTAGGTAAAGCCACAGACAACTTTCATGCTTTGATCAATACAGATTGATTGTGAAACTGATTTTGAAATGTATCTGTTTTCTTGACAATTTACACCTCTTGCTTAATAGCTCTGTTTACAAGTTAACTTCACAGATTCCTAATAAAATTCCAAAATTCCACCACAACTGTTAGCAATATGTAGCTATAATGTCAGAGGAAGCATTTTTCCACTTGTCTTTCTTCTGACCACGAAGCATTATATTACTTTTGGGTTCAGTTTGGTCAACAGTGGGGAAAAAAAGGAAATGGCAACACGAAAAAATAAAACAAAAAGGCAAACAAAGGAAAACAGAAGAGAAGGAATGGAAAGGAAAACACAGGTAAAGTTTACAGAAATGACAAAGATGGATTTAAAATGCCCCGATGAAAAAGCAGCAGCTCGTTAGCTACTAACAGGAAGCAGAGCCAGTGGTAAAGATTATTCTAATTGTGGGAATTGAAAGTTGAAACCTGAATCACCTGCTTAAGGTAGAACAGGTGATTCTGAGATAGACTTGTTCAGGATATCTATAGCCAGACGACATGGGGACCAACTGCTTATATATATTTATGCTTCAAACTATTGTTTAAGTCATCATTTTTATGCTTTTTAATTCTTTAAGAAAAAGAAAAAAATGTTCTGAGAAGCATGATGATTGTTCCATGCTTAAAAAATTAGAACAATCAATGGAACAGTGTGACCAAAAGCACACCTGTATTCACACCCTACACACTATTGTAATAATCTTTGTACAAAGGAAGCCTTGTGAGGTATCATTTGAAAGCTAATAACTTGCAGGTCAATAATATCATGGTGAAATGTATCAAGCAATCTTATATGTAAATTTATAAATTCCCTCTGTATGATGTTGGTATCATATGTTCAAATCCCCATACCCTGATGTGGCAAAAGTTATTAAATAAGACTATCCCAAACAAAGGAAGGTGTATTTACCTTAATTTACATAATATACATAAGAAAAGGGGTCTTTGAGACTGCAAGCAGGAAAAATGGCAGGAGACAAGGTAAGTCTGCATTTCAGCATACACAGAGGAGAAGAAAGAGCATAAAGCAACATTCACCAACAGACTCCATGTTGCCTTCTTTACTGTTTGACTAAACTTTGCTGTGAGGGATAATCCTCAGAAAAATCCACTTCAAAGGGTGACTGAATTATAAAAGTGAGGGGCAAAAACACCCCAAGAGATCTCTCCCTCCCTATCTCTCACCTAAGAAGGCAAAGTAACCAGCCCTTTGACTTTGGGGTTCCTGACCTATGGATTCAGTCAGCAATGTTGCTGGGAACAGGTGGTGAGGATTTTAGTTTGAATCAAGTCTAGCTTGTTAAGTTTTAGTTACTCGAAAGCATTTTATCTTTATTTCTCTTGTAAACATTACTGACTTTAATACAGTATACTTGTACTCACTTAAAATCTCTCTTTTTATTTCAATAAGATTGTTTTATTTTAATCCACACTAATCCAGTTTTGTGTTTAAACTGAACTGTTGGGTAACTCCAGTTTAGTCTCCAGCTGGTGTGTTGCTGATAGGCTTCTGGGGTCAGAGTTACTGGGCCAGGTTTGTAGCTATACACAGACACTTAGCGTGTGACCTGCATGCTGGTAGGCTGTTTGCAAGTGGCCCAGGTTGGGAGTTACAACACAAAGCATTGTAAGGAACCCAAGGTTGAGGGCAGGCAGTGACACAACACTTCACTGGTCTGGATGGCACCCGGAATAAGACAGACAAATCTTCTGTAGCATTAAGATCCTTTATCATCTATATGTAATACATTAAATTTTCCATGCCCCAGCATAGCCATGAAGTAACATAAGGGGAAAATGAAAAAAATGACATGGGATAAAATCCCATTGACTTCAGTGGAGCCAGGCTTTCACCACAGACTTGGTCAACAAATGGGAAAATGTTTGAGATAAATTCTTCCCTTTTTTTTTAGTTGAAATTGACAATATTTTAAATAAAAATATGGGAAATTTCAACTAGACTTACAAAAGCCTCTAATATAGGGCTTGTCTGGTAGGCTAATGGCACTGAAATTTGACTTCACATGAAGAAGGGACCTGAAACTCCCATTCATTCCTTTCTCGGTAAGCCAGTTAAATCTGAGAGCAATTTGGAGTGCTTTGTTTGTCTTCCTATTATCTACCCCCTCTTGATATCTTAGCCTTGGTAATGACTCAGCAAATCATTTAAACACATACTTAAGTCCCATGGCTGGGTGCCTTGCTGAATAAAGATGGGCACATGCTAAAATCCAACTTTATTCAGCAAAGCATCTGAAGCATGCGTTTAGTGATTTGCTGAATTGGGGCATCTGTAGATAAGAGTAGGGAAAATAAAGGTGATAAATAGAAGAATATCCTGGAATTTTATCTTTCCATCTGAATATAAGATAAACCAGTTGACTAACAAGTAGCAAAGAAGCTTTCCTTATAACAGGCATACCACTCTATTCCTGGCTCAGTGCTGTTGTTAATGAGATTGTAGTCAGCTTCTATCATTCATACTCCTGAAGTAGTTATTTCCTCACTGCATTTATCACAGCATGTCAAAAGTGTATTTATTTACTTAAAATACTGTGATGTGTGAGAAAATACAGAACCCTGGTTTTGTTTTTCCAAAAGCAAAACTGGATTTTAACGTGTGAGGAAAGGTACTGAATTATATCTTTGTTAATTATGAGCTGAAACATTTTGAAAGTAATGTGAAGTTTATCTGGCCAAAAGAGTTTGATACAGGCTAGAAATCTTATGAGATAAGATGAAACACTGGAATCTTTTCTGTCCCATTTTAAAATAGCTGCCACCTGGCCTCTATATTTGTGTTCACAAGTTTGGGTGACATAGAAGTGAGATCTACATGTGCCTATCTAGTCTAATAGATGTACATTCCACATGCCTGAGCAACCTGAATTTTCAAGTGCTCAAAATTTAATGACTCAAAATTGTAAACACCAAAAACTCAGGCACCCAAAATGTAGAGGCCACATCTGAAATTTTTGAATAATTTGGAAAGGATGTTTTCACCTAACAGATTGCATGGTCACTTGACTGTCATGACAGACTAAGAAGCAGATTTGGTGAGGTGCTGCACCCTCTTTCCCTAATTTTTAGCAAAATTTGGAGCAGAGCCCTCCACTTAGATCTTGTATCTCTGATTGGACCAGAAGGAATCCATGAGAGCAAGGGACAAGTGAGAATAGAGTGGAAGGAGCAGGACCAAAGAAGATCAGAGTAGGCTGGAGGCCACTTCAATTGGTTCTACATTATCATAATTTCTGGAGACAAGTCAGAGGTTCAGTTGCTTCATGACTGGGGTATACACAGTGAAAGACTGTGGCTTCATCTCTCACCTGCCTCTCTCCTTTCCTGAATTTCCTGAAAATGTGGAAGTAGGAATTCTTCTGGTCAGGAATTGAGAGACAGACTAAATTACTCTAAATCAGAGATACTACAGCTCATTTCCAAAAAATACTCAATAAATGATTAATGCCCACTGACAGTAGTGGATAATAAAGTTAGGTATTTTGGAATAAATGTATCCCATAAAGTGGGTGAACTCTTTAAATTAAATATTGAGTGATTTATAAATTAAATATTGAGTGATAAATTATTATTTACAATGAACTAGAATGGTGGACCTTATTATCATTGACTTTGATAGATAGAATTCATGTGCTTAAAACAAATGTCCTGCTGAGAATCTTGTACCCTTTTTCCATTATTCCTTTTACACCTCCTAAAAATTTCTTCAAGAAATGTAAAAAAGTGGTTCAAAGATTCCTAGGGTCAAATTGGAAAATAAATATCAAAATGGAATGACTGGAATATCCAACTGAGATGAGAGGCCTGGTGCTACCAGTCTTCAAGAGATACTATAGGGCAACACAAAGTAGACCAATACTGGAATTGATTTCTAATGCGGAGAATCCATCATAAATAGAGATAAATGACAAATCCAATCTCGTTATATAATTGCATGACAGACTCGTGTCTCAAAATTCTGGAACCCCACAAAATATCACCTACTACTTGAAAGTGCACTCATTAATTGGGCATACATGAGGAACTTGATCCAAAAAAAAAAAAAAAGAGCAGATCTCAGTAATATCAAAAATAAAAAATAGTACTCTTCTGAATAAGGAACTTTTTGGATGTTTGAGAAAATATTCTAATGATAAATAGGATTTCTTTAGGGATTGACAATTTAAGCAGATGTAGCTGATATATTAAAAGAAAAGTATATGCAACATGATTTTATATAGATCGCTAACTTTAGTAAAAACACTTTCAAAGACGGAACCAACAAAACTATATATATTTGAAAATTGTATACATGTGCTTAAAGTTTCAGCAATCAAGATTATGTCTAGATTGGACATATAATTTAATGACTGTTTTAAAAAACAAACTATATAAAGCTATTAATTTATGGAGTACATACAGTAAATACGAAATAACAACAAAAGAGTGGAATGAGAAAATACAGTTGATAAATATTGGTTCTAATACTAACCAAATTGTGAAAATTCAGTACTGCTTAGTTTGCAGAATGTATATTTCTTCATCTCTATATAATATAATACATAATGCTGCCCCAGATAGTGGTATGAAATGAAAAACAGACAGGCCCTCTTTCATACACATGATATGGGACTGCTGGATGGTTAAAAAAATTTGAAAACCATATTGAAAGAAATAAAAATAATAGAAATAGAACTCGGACAGGACTTAAATAGACGTGTTTTAGGAGTTGGCCCATTGAAAAGATTCAAACCAGGAATAAAGAAGCTATTCCTATTCTTGATCCTTAAATTTGATGACACAAGCAATGATTCCTGTTGTGGATCCCTGGTGGGAAAAAATCAGAAATAAATAATAGAATATCTTATAATGGAAGACGTAACAAATGTTGTGAGAACCGTGCCACACAAATTCTCAACAAAGACTAAACATAATAGTATACTTTGCACAGGAAAGCAATAAAATAGAAATAGTGAAATCATTGAGATATAGACACAGTAATTGTATACTGATAGGATAATCAAGAATAATAATTTAATTATATCCCCCCCTCTTCCCTTTTAGCTTTCCTTCCTGATACTCTCCTCCCCTTCACTGGGAAAACATTCAACTTCACAAAAAATGAAAATAAAATAGTTAATATGAATTGTTTGATATATGCTCGTGCACACACACACCCACACTCACCATGCTAAGGTTATGTTTAAATAATTTTGAAAAAAAAGGAAATGTTAATGATATAACAATGTATGCTCAATATACAATGTGTTGCTTACTATTGTTAATTCTGTATTAAAACGTGTACCTATGTGTGTATGATGTGTGATATGGGAGAAATTCACTCATATGTAGGGGGCCAGCATAAACCCTATGTACCACTAAAATCCCAAAATAAGGACTAAGTGTTGTGTGGGTCTTGTGCTGGGCCCCCGCAAAGAGTAAATTCCATTCTGTAAGTGCATAGTAATTCAATGCTTGAATAATAAGAATATAGCATTAGGAATATACTACCAATGACCTGACCAGGGTGGTGACAGTGATTATGAAATGATCAGGGAGATTAGACAGGCTATAAAAATAAAAAACTCAATAATAATGGGGGATTTCAACTATTCCCCTATTGTCTGGGTACATTGTCCTATTCCCCTATTGTCTGGGTACATTGTCTGGGTACATGGAATAGCTAGTCCTGGAACCCACAAGATGTGAGACAATTCTTGGTTTAATCCTAAGTGGAGCTCAGGATCTGGGCCAAGAGGTGAATATAGCTGAACCGCTTAATAATAGTGACAGTAACATAATAAAATTTAACATACATGGGGGATGGGAGGACACCAAATCAGCCCACCATTGTAGAATTTAATTTCAGAAAGGGGAACTACACAAAAATGAGGAAGCTAGTTAAACAGAAATTAAAAGGTACAATGCCAAAAGTGATATTCCTGCAAGCTGCATTGAAACTGTTTAAAGACACCATAAAAGAGGCTCAATTTAAATGAGCCAAAGATTAAAAAAGTAAGAGCAAAATAAAAAAAAAAAAAAAAACATAAGCAGGAAGCCTGCTTAAAAACCAGTGGGACCACTGGGTGACCGAGATGCAAAAGGAACACTCAAGGAAGATACGCTATTGTGAAGAAACTAAATGAATTCTTTGCATTGTTCCTCAGTGAAAAGGGAAGACAGGAGAAAGAAAAATCTGCATTTCAGAAAACAGAGGTGAGAAGAAACAGTGTACATCCTTTTTCACTATGTCACCTTCTTCACTGTTTGCTTCAGAGGTAAGCTTCAGGAAAATGCATTTCAAGGAGAAACTGAACTATAAAAGTGAGGGGAAAAACACCAGAAATTCTCTCTCCCTATCCATCTTTCTTTCATCTAAGATGATAAAAGAAACAGCCTTGGAACTTTGGGAGCAAATCCTGACCTGAAACTTGGTCAGCAGTGTTACTGGGAACCTGTGGTAGAAACGTTATCTTGAACCAAGTCTAGTTGGTTAAGTTTAGAAAGTGTTTTATCTTTATTTCTCTTGTAACCATTTCTGACTTCAATGCATTATACTAGTACACATTTAAAACTTATTTCCTTGTAGATAAATGAATTGTTTTTATTCTTTAATTAAAACGAATCAAGTGTTGTGAATTGTGGGAGTTACTTCATTTAAGATAGCAGACTGTTGCATATTTATCCCTTTGGAAGGGCAATGGACCTGATATATATGGACTACCCAGAAAAGGGCGGAATGCACATTTTGGGGGAAAAATTGGGACTGGGAGTGTGTTGGGGTCAGCCTGCATATAGTAACCAAGGCAACTGGAAGCCAGAGCATGGCTGGTGTTTGCTGACAGGCTGTTGGGGTCAGAATTGCTGGACCAGGCTCTGGCTATACACAGACACTCAGCGTGTGACCTGCATGCTGGCAGGCTGTTTGTGATTGACTCAGGTGGGACCTACATCAGCAAAGAATTGTGAGGCACCTCAGCTTGCAGAGCAGGGTGTGACACAGCCCCACCCCAGTCTGGATTGCACCTCGAAATGTCAGTGTTGTCTCTGCGGAGAGCTAAGAACTAGCTAAGTATCATGGTTATTGCAAGATGTTTGTATGGGAAATAGTTTATGAGATACATAAAATGTAGAATATTAGGATGCAAAACAGTTGAATGGAGACTTGTCAACTGAGACAAGATGGGGTCTCTGGGCTAACTCAATCACAAATGAGAACGATGGACATCTGTGGAGACAGTTTGCTCCAGGTGCAGACATGAACACTGACAAAGACAAACAAACCCCAGGAGGGTTCTTTGAAGAGGAGGCCCCCTGGGCTAAGATATGATAGCCTGAAACTGTATAAGTGCAGAATATGTGGCACAAGTGATTATCCATTATAGAATGTCTGCCAGCAGGTGTGTCTCATGAAAACTGGATCCCAGCACTTTGGATTGGACTTGTGCTACAAGGACTAACCTCTGAGTGAGAAATACCTTATTAGACAGGCAAGTAACTTGTTAATAAGGATAGGCTATAGAATGCATCTAATGTTTTTCTTTTCCCTGCAACCTTCCATCTCCAAACCCTTACGCTCGCTTTTATTTGAATCTGTACCTCAAGCTCTGTCAAATAAGCTTTAATGTTGCTTTACTACACACCAGAGACTTGTGCTAGGGAGAGCTTTGACCTGACGGGAAACCAGTGGACTGGAGGGCACAGTTTCCATGGAGGCAGCAGATCAGTGTGCTTTGTGGGTGTCGAGAAGATAAGGGACTGGGCAGTCAAGCGTAAGAAAATGATGGTGTAAATGTCTAGGCCGCATTGGAAGAGAGTAGGGCTTGTGGAGCCCAGAGTGGAATGCCTGTGTGGCCAGTTGCCAGTGGCTGGGAAGAGTTTCCCCTGGTAGGCACAGGCAGAGCTCACTCCTGCTGTAAGCAGGTGGTAGTGATCCATCCCCAGACACCTCAGGTAACCTTGAAAAGTGTCTCATATATCCAGTGTGAGCATGCACAGTAAGCTGGATTTTAGGATGAATAAAGTAGTACAGAAGGATTGATCATCATTGGGAAAAATCAACCTGGACTCAGCCATGTGAGATTCTGAGCACCTTTCACATATATAGAGGGTTCAGTGGGGAATGAAGGCTGTGCAACACGTCACATGATTAGACCAGACCGAGAAGTGTCATAAGAGGTTAGGATGAACAACTGGGGCAAGATTTTCAAGAGAGTTCTGTTCCCATTTAACCAGGGTTTCAAAAGAGGTCATCATGTTGGATAAATCTGTCCTTTAGTGTCATAATAAAAGCATCTGGGTGCTGAAGTCTTCTGGGCACTGAAATGTTTTGCTAGCAAATTCTTTCAAACAATATATTTACAGAAAAAAAATGTTCTGAAAAGGTCAAAGTAAGATGTCAAAAAAGTTGTCATCCCATTGCCTTTTAAAAGTATTTTCCTACCTATTATTCTAGCTGTATTTAGCAGCATCAAAAGCTTATGGTATTAAAAAAAAAAAAAAAAAAAAAAGCAGATTCTGTGTGAACCATGACAGCTACTCATTTTGTAAAAATGTATTTATATCATTGTTTGATACAGCTGGAGAATGAGACTGATAAATATATCTTAGAACCATTTTAACTTTCTTGTGCTGGAAAGTACAGTATGCCTTCATTTAATTATTTTCTAAAAGCAACACCAGCATGAAGGATCAAATACAACAGGTAAACCCTATTATAACTGACCACTTTAAGATTTCTGAAAGCTTTCATGTAAAATGTTATTTGTTTATTTAAAGTCCTTCTGTTCAGCTTTTATTGGTCTGCTTGGTGGATACTGATATATTTTACTAGTTAATAGTCATGTCTGCCTGACTGCCAGATTTGCTGTCAAGCTCCAACTTTTTCATGTTGGGAGGTTAGATAATGCCATTATTTTAATTGAAGGGATCAGCTAGTGATCAGTAGAGGGACATGTTTATCTCAGTCATCAATTCCTTATTCACTAAACATGCAGCTTTTTCAGCCTTCTAGTCATACTGGTGACTATTTTTCACCATCCCTTAAAATACTCTAGAACTGGTAGGCAATCAACTATGGGAGTATCCCACGGATATCATTCTTGTACTTGTGCACAAGTTGTGGGAGTTCTATATTGGCAGCAATGTGTGGGTAGAAGTTATTTTCCTTACCTCCATATTTTGTTTCTAATACGCCAATATCAGCCCATAACTGTAGTTGCTCTAGTACAACATACAGACTGCAGCATGAATCATTGAAATTAAAGTAACATTTTGCCATTTAGGCTGACAGAGACAGCTTTTCTATTACATATCATCCACAAGTAGGTAGTAACCCAGTCAGCTTGCCAGCTGAATGCAAGGATGCATTGGGAATTCAGTAGGAGTATGCAAAGAGGAAATGTTGGCAGCCAGATAGGACACAGGACTGAGAGGCAGGAGTTGAGTTTTTATTCCCAGCTGTGTCATTGATTCACAATATGACCTTTGGCAAGTAAATTAACCTCTCTTGAACCTCATTTTCCCCTCTATATAACAGTGGTAATGATACTTATACACTCATGTGAAGCCCTTTCAAATCAACAGCTGAAAAGTACTATATAAGTGCTTAGTATGATTAGTAGTCCAGAAAGCTGCTTCACCATTGAGTCAGACTCAGGGAGAAAAGGCAGAATACCAGATGAATGGAGGGAACTAAACTCCCACAAGTAGTGCCAGAACCTCTTCTAGTTTTTCATATAAAAGAAAAGGATTTAGGAGTCACAAAATTTTGGGAAAGGGTATTTTTGGTGAGAATTTCCTTGAAGCAAAGACACTGATTGCACACAAGATCTTATGCTATTGTATTATATAGTACAGCATGTCTACAGTTCCAGTGTCCGACAACATCTGCAGTACTGCAGCACACAGCTTATCAATCAGACAAAACTCCACGTGAATTCGGTAGACTAACAAGTTGGTTGCAACTGTTTTTGAATCCTGGAAAATACAGATGTATGTGAAGTCAATTCAGATGTCACTGCATGCCAGCAATTTCCATCATTTGTAATTGTGAATAATGCATCTCAGAGGAAGCAGTCAACTCACAATACAGGAGATTCTCAGGAAGAAAAACAAACAATTGAGCGTCCATGCGAACAATGTAAGGATTGGTTCATTTTAATTATTCAATAGTACCACAGAGAGAAAGATGAAAGAACCGGAAATCAAGAAAGAAAGAAAAAGCTGAATATCATATGCATCTTGATAGACACATGGGAATGGCTAAACTTGAAGTGAAATATTAGCCTAAAGGACATCTAACTTGATATTTTAATGCATATTGTATGTAATATTGCACTCATCCTAAAACAGCTATTGAGGGAGACAAAAAATGAGAAACATTTAAAGAAAAAGATAAATTCTAGACTTTAATTGGTTTCCCCAAAGGCACTACATTTCTTTTGAAGTTTAAACTTTATAAAATGTGGATGGAGAAAATCTCACTTCAAACAAGGCATATTGGTTATAGCCTCATTGTTCGTGGATGTGTTGTATTCACTTATAACAATTGGTGTGTGAGACTTTGGGGATTTTTTGGGGGAGATGATCTGGGACAACCATGCCATCAAAGAAAAAATTATACATTTAGCAGTGAGGGCAAGAGAGTTTGCAGCTGGGAGACTGGAAAGTCCTATAGAACATGAAATAAAAGTTCAAAATAAAACCCAAATATAAGCAAATGAAAATGTTCATGCAAGTAAACTGTTGGGCTGTGTTCAGCAATGATTTACTCTGGTTTAATGGGGCTTACACTTGCAAAGATTGAATAATACAAAGGTCAATCAAGCCCAGCATTTGACCATTGCTTACAAATCTTATTTCTCTTCTCATGCAGCATCTCAACTGTGTATTCAGGACCTGCTCCAAAGCCCTTGGAAGTCTTTCCAATGGACTTCAAAAGATTTTGAATCAGGCCCCTATTGTTCATCAGCAGAAAAATATAACTTCACTGACCCATGAAAGGATTATTTACTCTCTCTACCTACTCTTTAAATAAAAGGTCCTGAAAGGTTCTGAAGTCCCAAGGTACAGAGGGATATTTAATGACGACAGGAATTTAGAGAATACACATAGACATGTTTTCATTAGCAATAGATGTAGGTGCAGGTGTAAATAATTATTTATAGAGCTTTTTATTAAGGAGCAAATGTAGTCTATTTAGTTTCCTATAAAATCTGTGGGCACAGAAGGCCCTCACTATTACATAACCAATATGTTTCAGGTATATTGGGGAACAAGAAGGGGAAGGGAGTAGGAGGACAAGAATGTAGGTAGGGGCTTGGCACATAAGAGTGCTGTGGCTATTTTCTCTGCAGAAGCTTCCTTCATCCCAGCATACAAAGTTGATCTGGCTATGGTACAAGACCAGTGGATCTTTAGCTACATGGATCCATTCATCTTTGCTCCTGCAGAGGTGTGATGCACGAGCTGCAGAGGCTGTGATAGCCATGAGGAAGCAGTATTGTCCCTAGATCATCTTAATTGCCATTCCAGGAGATGGCTCTTTCCAATTCAATCTACCTGGGACACCTTAGTGGACATCTCAGTTGCTCAGGCTGTGCACTGTGAACAGGGCTAGGTACCACAACTAGGTACGGAACCCAAAGTGGATCAAATGAATCCCTATTGTATGTCCACTGAAAACAGTGAAGTCACCACAGTTTAATTTAGTCCACTCTGATGAAACCAATAGTAGAAATATAAAACATCTTCCATGCAGTGCATTATAATGAGATTAAACAGTGATATGGGAATGAAAGCCAAATAAAACCAAGACAAATGTCCCATAGCATGAGATCATACATAGGAGGTAATGAATAAAGAACAAGCCACACTCTATGCCATTATCGTCATTATAATACTTAGTTAAATTACATTAGAAGCAATCTACACATAGGATATAATTAGGCTCATGCAGGGCAAGATTACAGGTATTTCAGAAATACCATATGCCGTTGAAAACATGTAGTGCATTAACATCTCAGTATGTTCTATATGAGCATTGCCACTAATGCAATCATAGGATTATAGATTTTAGATCTTTTCCATCTCAGTTAGGTCATCTAGATTAGCCCCCCTGGCAATGAAGAATTGTTCCCAGCATAATATGTTTGACATTGTACACAGGTTTGTTTGTTTGGCTTGGTTTTAATGTTGGCTGTTAGGAAAGATCAGGGCAGGTATAAAACCATTTACTAACTTTCCCTTTTTTCTCCTTTGCAGGGAGACATTCCCACCCTGAGGTGAGACAAACTTTTTCATCCCTTGTATCACAGGAGGATCTGGGTGCAACAGAACATTTGTACCCCGTGGTTGTGGCTGCTGCTCATCAAATGCCCTGAAACATTCTCTCCCCATCAGCTCCTTCTCCACGACATCGATCCATTGCTTATCAAGGAGATGGAGGGAACTAAGCAGGAATTGGAATGTATGCCCTTGGGCCATTATAAAGAACTACAGAACCATTGAAACAGTGCTGGATAGGGCTAGTGTTCCTTCCTAAAATCTGTGCAGAGGTGCTGATGCCGTTCCTTTCCCATCTCACACAAAATGGCACGAGAAGGAGTGAGAAAAGACTGAAAGATGTGTCCATCCATCCAGATACTTACAGTAGAATACGGTGATGTGTGAGCATTAGTGAGGAGGAGAAGCAGATCCAGTTTCACAGATAGATTTTCCAGGATGGCAGAGTTTGTGGAGAAAGGCAAATAATGACCAGATCCCCTTCGTTTAACAGAAACAACAGGAAACAGGAGGCAGCATGTTAGACCTGCTCCAGCTGCATCCTTTCATGACCTCTTCAAAAAGTAGAGGCAGAAAATGTACCTGAAAAAGATGAAAAAGGGAGAAAAAAAAAAGATTATTAAGACAGCAAAAAAGGCATGTTATATTATCAAAAATTTTACATTTTTCTCCTATGTGAACTTAATGATTAATGTTTACTTAAGAGGAAGTGCTATATATTTTTAAAAATTGGACTAGATTGTGGCTTTGCCACAAGCTTTGTGTATGTGACTGTGCATGGCTGTGCTGTCCCAAGAACAGTGCTTGGAAGGAGCTGTGGCAGCTGTGTCTCTGGAATTTTCTCTTTTTCCCTCTTGCTCTGGGAGAATAGATAGTAAAGCTGGTATTGGCCTATACTAGCCACAAATTAGGAAACCCCTATGCCAGCTTTGCTGTGCTGGCTAGTGGGCTGAGGAGGGTGAACCATAGGGTATGTCTGCACTGGAGCTGGAAATGTGTGATTTCCTGGTCGAGTAGACATACCCACTTTATCTCTGTTTGAGCTAGAATGCTAAATAAAAATAGCCTCCCCCGAAAGAGGGAATTGGTGGGCATACTCCTGTGGCAAGGTGAGGAACTCTGTGAAGAATTCTGCCCCAGAATCTGAATTCCTCCTGGAGCTATTCCAGAGTGGGGGGCTTTGCCCCTATCCCAGCGTGAGCTAATGCCAATAAGGCACGACTGACCCTCCGCTGCCTGCCGGCCCCTTCTCCGCCACTCCCCCATTAGAAAGACTTTGCCCCTGCATGTAGGAGCAATCTTTCACATTTACAAAAAGAACAGGAGCAATCCCTCTGAGTCAGGTATGATGGCTATTACAGTCTCTTTACATTCTTGGGGATTCACTTTCCAATTCTCAATATGACCTCATTCAAAAAGTTTTATTAAAAATACCACCGGTCTCAATCAAAAAAAAAAAAAAAGTCATGCTGTTTCAATAGGCTAGATTAAACAACAGGCTCACGGTTTCCTTTTTTAACTTTTAAACAAATAAATTATATTAATATTTTCTATAAATTCAGAGGTCCACAAAGATCAACTAGCTAATGACTGACTTTGTTTTGTTTTGTCTTTACAGAAAACACAAATAAATACTCACAGTGTGTAGGTTATCATCGACATACCATGTTTCCAGTTTCCGCTGAATAGCAGAAGTGTTTTTGACAACTGGTTAATTTTAAATTGGCTTCTAGCAGCTCAGGATAAAGTGGGTAGATTGCCTTCTTAAATTGGTCCCTAAAACAGTTTCAGGACCAGTGTAGGGATGATTTTCTTGTAATATCTTGGGGATGTTCCATCGAAATTCCAGACCTGGTGTCTGGAACAGCCAAAGAGGAGATTTCTACCAGAGAATCTTTCCCAGGATTTTACTATGAGCCACCACAAACAGGGGCAACCCTTGGGAGTTTACTGAGTGCTATCTTGATACCCATGCAGTGCACACATTTTTAAAGTTCATAGTAATGTCCGTTTTTTGAAAATTTCCTAACTGTAAGAACAGGAGGACATTGAAAGGACTGCCTACAGGAGGTTGTGGAAGCTCCTTCACTAGAGGTTTTCAAAAGGATGCTAGATAACCATCTATCTTGGATGGTTTATACACAACAAATCCTGCATCTTGGCAGGGGGTTAGACTAGATGACCCTGGCAGTCCCTTCTAACCCAACTATTCTATGATTCATATCAACCATCAGCGTTTTGATTTAGGGAGTTCTCAGAAACCTGGTACAGAACAGGCCCACACTGCCTTTTGAAGAACAAGACTTCCTCAGAGTCATTCCTCAGTGCAAGCCCATAAAACTATCCTCACCTGTATTTCCTCTTGCACTTGTAACCACTGACAGTGATAGATGCAATTGATGATTCTCATACACCTACCAGCTGTTAACACTTCACTGGGTTACTTGTGGGTGTGCACACACACAAACAGAGGAGATGGTAGATAAAGGTCTGACAAGGTGGCAAACACATACCTCTTATTGGCTGTTGCTGTCACACTATAGATTGTCTGCATCAGCTGTCTATCAAGATGCTGAATAAGTGTTTCAGCAAGAGAATAAATTTCTACAGGCATCTACTTGCTAATAAGCTTCTACTGTAATGTCTCTTTTTTGAGGCCTACGAAGGAGCAAAAGGTTGACCTACATCAGTGGGGTACTATCAGTTTTCACCTAATGGATTTGCCCAGGTGTTAGGGAATCTATATTTGACAGTTCTGACAGCACACACAGTACATTCTCCAGGAAAGACAAAAATAAATGAAGCTGCAACCAAGATCAATACAGCTAATAAAAGCTGTCCTCAAAATAGTAATTTTAATGAGAAAAAAACTGTGTTTAAGGATAAATATAATGGTTGATTAAGATAAACAGAAATGTCCTCTCCTCTTTGCCTCTTCACATAATGACAGCAGCTTATCTAATTTGGAGGAACTAATAATGGGAGAGGAAGCTTTTCATTTTTTGGTCACTCCTTTGAATCTGGCCCAGGTTGTTAGGGAAATAAAGTGGCTAACATCTGACTTGTGTTTGGTGGTTTATATGCTCAAGTGTTGGTAACTGCATTACAATTTCTAGTATCAAGGTGTCTATATACTAGTGGCAGACTTGTTAGCATTCTCACCAAAGAAGCAAAGGCTTGAATGGAATGGATACTGGAATATTCTCTCATCCCATTGCATCTGATGAAGTGGGTTGCAGCCCACGAAAGCTTATGCCTGCAGAAATTTGTTAGTCTTTAAGGTGCTACAGGACTCTCGTTGTTTTTTCTCATTCCTTGGTCACTACAGAGCAAGGCTGAGGTGCTATAGACTTGAACAGCTTATACATCAATGCAGCAGCATCCATGACCACTAAATTCACTTAAGAAATTCATTAAGAAAGGTAATTGTACTACACATGCCTCTTGCTCAACATACTGCCTCTGTCTGCATCTGACTTTATCTGAGTTGCAGACAGTGATTTCACTAAATTTGTTACAATTCTTTGATAACACTTTCAAAGCAATGTAGTATTTATAATAACACCAACAAGTTCAAGGCTGGCAGACTTCCCTCTAAATGCAGCTGCCTTGTTCATTCAAATTTTATGGAATACTATTGATTTGTATAAGGGGAAGGTGACCAGAAGGGAGGAACATCATGTCTTACTACTTCCATGGAGTAGTTATACAAGAGCTGCTGAAATCTTCCGGGCAGTTTCAGGCTGAGAAGAACAAAACATGCCTATGACATGGGCACACAGTTGAATGTTGGGTAGCAGGGAGTGAAAAGCAGTCCTATCAGAAAGTTGCTTAATTAAAGGTCCCAGTGAGTATAACCTACAGACAGTTTCACTTGAATTAACACAATATATATCTACTGGTTAAAACTCAAATAGTTTAAAAAATAGACTATTTGATATTCTATGCAGATTTTTAGTGCTTGTGAAAAGTGCCACACTCAAAACCTCATTTAATGATATTTTCTGATTATTCTCAGAACAATTATAATACAGGTTCATTGTTTGCCCAAAATGCTCCACCAATTTTGCAACTCCACCCATTCATTTCCATGATTGTTAACTATGTGAGAGCCCTAGTGGAGAGAGGCATTTTAAACACTGTGTCAAGAGAAACCTACACTGGGCACGTGGAGTTTCTAATACTGCCAGCTCATACACAGTAGGGCTTTGAACATTGCTTACACCAGTAGAGCAACAATTATACATTTTGCAAAATATAATAAGCAATACTGAGTAAAAGATGGTCCCTGTCCAGAATAATTTATAGTCTAATTAAAACACAAAGCACAAGTAGGTAGAAACCAATCAGAAGGAACATGGGAGGGTGGATAAGGGAAGCAATAACAAGAACATGCATTTACATAGCCCAGAAATGTGCATAGTTATATTTCTTTTAAGTCAGTGCAGTGGTCTGAGCTAGTAGATCCCAATGCATGATCAGGGCCTTACACCCTTCTCTAAAGCTGGTAGAGAGGAAATGGTGTTAAAAGTATTACACAGCTTTGTGTTCAACAAAAGAAACTGACCTTGCCTCCAAAAGGATGATTATTTCTTTTAGGAGTTTTTCATCCACATGAAAATAATGTGATAGTCTGCAGTGGGGAAATTGGCAGGAGTGAGGAGTATCAGATAGTATTTTCTGGAAAATGGAGAGAAAATCAATTTATAAAGAATTTTATAATTTTTGTACTAGTACAAACAGAAGGACCTCTATACAAATAGCAGCCATATATTCTTTAAACAAGCCTTTGATCATTTAAATAATTTAAAAATAAAATCCCATGCATGGCTTTACACTGTATACCATGAGGAGTAGCTTATCGTACAATACATTGCATGGCGTAGGTAGCACTGCATTCTGTAACCCAAATGTTAGAATCTTCCCTTGAAAAATGGAAAGGCTATGCATTATTGGAATTCAGCTGAGCATTTTAATGTTTAGTGAGATTTAAATCAGTGGATTTTCTGGGGCTTTGAGGGGTGTTGTTCATCTGAAAAATGATTTATCTGTGTGATGTTTCTAATAATTAAAATACCACATCACTTTGCCCAAGTGGACTGTTGAAATTAAATTCAGCATTCAGTGAACATATATCAATGATAACATCAAAAACCTGAGCCATTTATGACTAAGATTGTCTTCCCCCCACACACACACCCAAAAGCCAAAAAAGTTAGAGATATTTTTTTAAAAAATACATGAACTTGTCATTCTACTTGATGGAAATCATGTAATAGACTGGCTATTCCTAATATATTCATAACTCACCATCTGTGAAGCCACTAATGAATAACAAGTTACCATTAACTCATCTTGTATGTCAAGAGGTAAAACCATTATGCTGTATTTTTAATATATAGTTTACACCTCATCAAGTAGGATAAGAATAACTATGCTTAATATTTAATGTCCAGCCTAAATAGGACTGCCTTATTTCCTGTTCAGTTGGTGAGTATAACAACAGTTTAACTAAGATACAAAACATTCTGAAAGCTCCTTTGCCTTTTTTTTTTTTTTTTTTTTTTTGAGATGCTGAGCCAACCAAACAAAGAACAATCATGAATAATGGAAGTGAATAGAAGTGTGTGTTCATGCATCTATTTAAGACATTCGACACTCCAGATCCGGCAGTGCTGAAAGTCAGGGGTGTACCTCTGAAATTAGGGTCTGACCTAGCAAACACTTGCTTAGGATAGCAAATATGCTCATTGAGTTGAGTTGGACTACACGTAGGCCAAATTTTCACTGACTCTTTTGAAAGGTTCAGTGTGGAGGAAGGAGTTCACAAGCAGCTTTCAACCCCTTCCCTTCTGTGCTTGCTGTGCAAGGGGTGGAGACAATTGCACTCCCTGCGCTTGCAGGAATACACTGACTGACTTTTTTGCAACCTTACGGAGATTCAAGGTACTCCATGAGGAGCAGGGAGTAGGCAGAGTGGAGGCTAAATGGACATTTTCCCATTGACTTCAACGGACATTGGATGAGATCATTAACTTGGTGCAAAGTAAGTGTAAGACATCAGCCAATCAGAGTGGTATTGTTTCACACCAGCTTTGCACTGGTATAAATGACAACAGAAGGAGGAGGACAGTGGTGTACTGGGACCAAGAATGTTTCCCTTGAGTAGAGTTAAATACTGGGGGTCTCTGTGTTATACTCCAATGGCATGGAGAGGTGTGTACATTCATCTTGTGAAATCAGGAGGGACTGTGCATCCTGACCCATAATCCTTCCCACAGCTCCTTTGCCCCCAATGTAAGCCATCGTGTCATTTACACAATCTGCTTCTCTTTGCTCTCCAAAAATGATGGGCCTGATTGTGGCATTGAGCCATGGGCTCAATTTAGGGGTGAAGCACAGATATTCACCACATACGAACCTCAGTGAGAGATTGTGCCACAATTGCGCTGCAAGCTACATGGCACATGAGGGACTAGGTACACTGCATGACCCTAGGTGGTGATGTTCTTTGCTTTCCTTTCTGCAGTTGGCTAACTCCAGAGGCCAACACAGAGAAGGCTTGTCCATGGGCTACTTCCTCATTGCTACCTTTGGCACACTTGGAGGTGCAGAGGGGCATCGTGCGACATGCGACTAGAATCGTCTGGGGAGACGACATCTGGAGGTGTACAGAGAGAGCATTTAGTGTGATCCTGATGGTGGCTGTCCTAGCCCTTGTGCAGTGGAAGAAAGGTTCCTTCTGTCCTCCCACACCACTAACCCCCACAAAAGCCCGTGACAATCTGGCCCAAAATTTTACAAACATTGGGGGGGAAGTGTTTCTTCTTCTATTTTGTTTCTCACCACCTTGTTTTAGCCTCCAGAACAATAGTTAACAGAGCTGGGCAAATAACTTACAATGAGTAATTTATTCAATACATTTCACCTATGTTGCTGATCACAAACAGACCATGTTTGTCCTGATTTTATCAATGCCAAATAAATTTCTGCTAAGAATTTTTGATTTATAATGCATTTGCAACTGGTTTACATGGCAGTGCTCCCACTCCTGTGTACACCATTCAGTGCTTTTTCAGGCAGTGTATAGATACCAAAATGACAAGCCCTTTGGAAATACCAACATACAATAGGAGGTAAGTAAGACTGGTATTCTAATTCTCCTCTCCAGACTACCACTCACCAGATATCATATTGATGGCCTTTCTTTTATTTTGTATGGGTTTTAATTTATACTTTAACTTATTTTCCCATTAAAAAACAAGGTTTTAACATTAAAAGACTAATCAGGATAAACCAAGAGACAAACAATCCTTAGCCTTTTGAGGTAGGAATATAAGATTAGCAAGGCATTTAATAACTTCACCATGTCTCTTAAGGTCTTAAAATAACTTGCTGAATGTTTCCCAAAACATCCATCGTCCTTTGAATTCTTTGATAGTGCTTGTTTTTGGCACTAACTCTATAAACAATGAACCTTCAAATGAGGAATAGTCTGATTCTGCCTCCCAGATCATCAAATGAGTAGTAACTTACCCCACCACTAGTTCCACTGAACTCAAGGCAACTACCGGCATAAGATACTATTCATCAGAAAGGTATGGGAGTCAGACCCAAACGTAGTAGCTGGTTTTCAACATAATTACATTGTTAAAAGAAAAAGGTAGACAAAGCTATGAAGCAGATGTGGAAATCAATAAAACATGAAAGGGGAGTTGAAACCCATGCTGGAATAGTCAGCATAGAACCATGACTTTGTTGAGTCTGATTTTGTCAGCCAAAGGTGGAACACTAGAAACAAATCTGATATATCCAAGATTTTGGCCTGAACCTAGCATCCTTACACAAATTGATTTCAAGCATATGGACTGAAGGGAGTTAAAATGTGGCTTAAGTTTATTGAGTAACAGATACACAGTATGCCAAATGATTTATCAATCAAGCTGTGACTGGGTGCCTGGGATGGACCACACTGAGAATGCCACACTCAGGGCTGACTGCAAGAATTGGGGCAGACAAGCCCCAAAACTGGTGGTTTATTCTATAATTACATTCATCAGGTCAGTAACAAAAGAGCTTCTGCAGTAACACACTGGTTAACCAAAAGCCAAACACAGTCCCCTTTAGGCATTCCAGCCCTTGATTCCCATCCAGACAAACAGGTCTAATAGAGTGAGGGGTTATTGAAGACCTAATTCACCATATGTGAGGTTCTCACTAATCCCTAGGGATCAGACACTCATCCTGAGGTCAATATGTATCTTAAATCTTACCCAAATATCACGCTTGTGAGGGCTCCCCTACTCGTCCCCTTGCAGTTCCCAGACACAGTTCACAGGAAAGCAACAGTTCAGAGTCCAATCTACAGATAATCTGCGATGGGTTTCTTGGGGCTAAACAAGCAAGCATAAAACCTTAGCCCTAAATACCAGTCAGGCTTCCTTTTCCATAACAGTATCCGTAGCCCTTCACACTAATTGGGCTTATCTTTTTACACCCATAGAGCTCCCTCTTTCCCCAACCAGAGCTCCATACGTCAACAGAGCCCTGACTATGGCTCTGTATGCTGACAGAACTGCCTCCCTCCCCCTTCTTCTTCTTGGTAGCCTTAATTATACCTGAGTGGCCCTCTTGCCCCCAGGTACCACCCCTTCCAGTATATGGTTATGTTCCATTTTGGAGGTTACATCTTGGATATGGTCACTTTATGACCCTATAGTATTTATTCTGACACCTCCCTTCACCGCCCTTGCATCTCCCAGCCAGTTGCTTGGCCTTGCTCTGATGTCTGTTCTAAAGAGGAGTCAGAACTTTCCTTTGTTTGTGTATTCATACATCAAACTACCTCTACATCTCAAAACATTTTAACTACATCCCTTATCTTTCCTCACAGTAATAAGGAAAACCCATCTGGTTGTAGGTAGGCAAAAGGAACATACTGTGTCTTTGTTCTCTGCTTACATGTGTATTTTAAAGATCTTAGCTTTTAGGCAGACAAGTTGACCCAAAAGCAGGCCCAGAATACCATCTGAGGCAGATATACAGACCTAAATACTTATACAAACCTGAATTATATACCTGTATCCTAACACTCCACCTTTTTTTTTCTTCTCCTCCTACCCAGATATTCCAGGAACAGCATAGGACATATGGTGGCACATATCCTGATATGGCCAGGCATCAAGGTGGATTGTGTCAGTACTCCATTTGCCCCACTGCCCCCTGTGTAATATAGTGCCCTGCACCTCCCCTCATATGGGCATACCACACGTTTCCAATTAATATTTAAGATTTCCTACATCAATGGATCCGAGAAGGTTGGGTCTGGGTTATCTTTGGTGGTGGGTCTACCACATTACTTGTGTTATAATTAATGGTTGCACTTCATGGGTTTGTGTTCCCCTTAACGATTGCCATACTCATTGCAGGATTTAAAAATTTTATTGAAGATAATGTTTAAAAATGTATGGTACAGAGTTTAAATGAAATAGTTACTGGATATCCAGGCATAATGTACAGATTATCAGCGGATACAGAGTTTGCAATGAGAGGATAATCTGTGGTATACTGGATGCGGGGGGCAGGTAATAGTTTGGACAGTTAAGAATACAAGTGATCAGGAATTCGGGAACATCACTTATTGCAAGATTACATGAGATGCGGTTAATGGGGAGTAGGTATAATTAAAAATAGGCCAACTGCTAAAATAATTCACAGCAATATCAAGCGTTCTGACCATTGCAATATGATCCAGCATTCTGGCCACCACCAGCAGCACTGCTTCTCCTCTTTTGACAGGGTTAAGATTCTTTCAACGCCATTCTGGAGTGTATTTTTCAAATTACCCAATTGTTGGCTGTTTCAGAGAGCTGCTTCTGCAGTCTTTGTGTGCTTTTGTCCATATTATGAGTTCACTGACCGTCCATAGAGAAATGGGATATCGTTCACACCAGCTCAACCTCTTAGTAGGGAATCGGGTAGTACGTACTGGTTCAATTGTCTGCAACAAGTAGTTCCACTGATCTATTTGTGCACCATAGTCCTAATAGCAGAGTATAGATGTGTGTAAATTGATTATATGCTGGTGCAATCCTGCTCCCTAGTATTACATTACAGGAATGTATACATTCTCAGCAAAACACTTCATACCCCATATACATTACATCTAAATGCCCCCCTTTTGCAACAGGCCAATGTTCTGCTCCTCCATAGCCATTGAGTAAGGGCACATCCAGATATTTCCCCTGGATAGACAATTGCTTAACTTCATTATTGTCCAGTTTACACCTTTCTACCCTCCCCATCTGTACCTCAATGGCTCCCAACTAACTTCTCCCTTTCTAATTATTTCCAAAGGACTCATGGGGACTACCTTAGTTGCTGTCCCTTCCCAAGGTATCATGGTAATTATTACACAAGTGCTGACCCACAAGTTGGGGATACTATATTCCATGCAGATGGACATGTTTTTTGCAAGTGAGGATAGATATGGGCCAGCTTTGCAATTCAGAGCTGAAGGCCACCATCCTGACCATGCATCCCTCATAATATTCATTAGCATTGTCAGCTGAGCATTTTGTATTCCCATGCACATCTCCCCCCAGATTAACCTTAAGAAGCCATCCCGCATCCACATCACGAGGTCTCCTGTCCATTGAGTTAACTGCAGGTTCACCTCTGTTGCTCTTTCCATCCTGTCATGCTTGCAGACAGCTCTTGTGCCATTATTTCAATGATTTGCTGTTGTAGGTTTACATTTTGGCTTATTAGTCACTTGGTTACTTAATTTTCCCCCAGGTTCCATGCCCCCAATCCTGTCTTACACACTGCCCACAAATCCCTTCTTTGGAAATGATCCCATATACGTTCCGTCACCCACCACTCAAATTATCGCTTCAAGCCTTCCATGTATGTGCTGCAGTTGGGGTATACATGGTCCATCAACCATTCTTTGGGATTTCCCACCCATGTAATAGGCTGAAAGGATACACTGAAAAGTGCTGGTTGCACCTGCTCCCATAGTGGCTCCCACCAGTTTGCTTGGCAGGGAACATTCTCCGCTCCAGGCTACGGTCAATTTAAATTTGAATTTTTCCAGCTTGTCATTCATATTATCTGCAGGATTACATTCTGCAAATTGGTTAAATCATCATACACCCAATGTCCCAAGGGGGACTTTATGCCCAATGTAATATGTACACAACAATCATGGAAGTACCATTGTGATTATACATGGTGTGCCACAAAGATGGTTCATAAACTCCAGGAGATCAGAGGGTTATGTTGTTTGGACTCAATGTGACAAACCACAAGGCTGGATAACTGTGTTTTCCACTATCATTAACCGTGGCAGAGCCCAGGAACTACCATGAAATATTCCCTGACAAATTGGCTATCCTCACTGGGTTAGGACTCCTCCCCCTCCCAATGTAGTCCACACATCAAATACCAACATTGCCAAATTCCCATGGGAGGATTGGTAGTACAATTTTTTATGGGGAGATTGTCAAAGTCCTCATTTGTTTCATTACCACAACTTGAAGGTGTAGTAGTCCACATGTTCCCTCCTTCTGTCACCTCACATCGTGGGATCTGGGTGGGACTTGCAACAGTGACAATTGTGATTAGCAACAATGATTGTTTCATCCTGTTCTCCCTCTGTGGTTTCACCTGTAAAACACTTGCAATATAATTTTTGTGTTCTTGTTCTCAGCCCTCTTTTTTTACTTTTTTATTTGTGTGCAATGAACCCATTCCCATCCTCCAGTCTCTATTTCCAATAGCAGCAGGCTGTGCCCTAATCGGTCAAGGGCTAGGTAAGGGCACCTCCATTTAGGAGCTGGGAATGGATGGGGTTGTGCTGGAATCCAGTACATCACTTGATCACTCACCACAGGTAAATTGTGCTCTTCGGACAGGTCATTCCATGCTTTGACCCTTGCTGCTCCTTTTTTATCTCGATAGGCCACTGCCTCCTGTACTTGTTTTATGTGTTCAAATACTGATAAAACCCACTCTTGAGTTAAGCCATGTGTGGGTGACATCTCCTAGTATTGGAGTAAGTAGATTTTCCCTCTGTTCCATGGGATTTCCCATAAGAGCCTCATAGGAGGAGAATCCTGTGCCTTTTGAATTCCAGGATCTCATTCTCATTAAGACAAAGGGCAATAATTCTTCTCAGTTTCTTTCTTTCCATTTTCACCAGAGTTCTGATTACTTTCCACTTTTACCTTCTGCTTCCAGAACACACAGAGAGCTGAAAAAGAAAAAAACAACCTATTGTGGATCCTTTTGGAGTCCTAATAGGGTTTTAAATAAATAGCATATTTGTTTACATTTTTTATACCCCTTCTACAATATATACTGCATATTTCATGGGAAAATGCACATTTCTTCCATAGTTTAACTTCTACAACATTGCATTAGCCATATTTATTTTTACATAAAGTGTAACTCTTTATTTTGTGCTTACAGAGTTTTTATGTACCCTTATCAAAGTGATAGTTTGATTACTCAGAGCCACCTTAAGGCTCTGTTTTTAACATTGCTTGCCTTGTGCACTGTCTTATTTTTTTTTTTAACCTGCAGCTCTCAGCTGTTATTTATTACTAAAAGGAAAGATCCAGATTTTTTTCTATTCTGTATCTGGATTCCCCTGCCATAGCCATGACCATGTCCTCTTTTCTTGAAACAGATATTGAACTTTATAAATCATTGAGGTACCGAAGAGTTAAATGTTTAATAACAAAACCGATAACAGTAGCTGTCTATGTTTGGCACAAAGAGTTTATAATTTTTGCGACTTTGAATGATTTTTTCATTCAAAGTCGCAAAAATTATATATATATATATATATATATATATATATTGTAAAGAGCCAATTAATTTTAAACATACAAAATAGGGTTCCACAAACCAGAGGTGTTGGGTTAGGACCTTAAAACTTTATATAATTACACAAAATATTTACATTTACAATATATAAAAAAACAAAATATTTTTGCTTAACATCCCTTGCATTACTCTAATACAGGGTCACATGAGCATATCACATGCCCCTATATGTTTTTGCTGAATGACAGGGGGTGGCCATTGGCTCCTAGCTGTCTGAGGCATCTGCAGGAAGACCTGCTGGACAGGAGAAGTTTCTTCAATGGCCCATTGTGAGACCTGAGTGTCCTTAATGGACTATTGATAAATGACTGTCTGTCCCTGATGTAAATCTATATGGGGGGTGTCACCCAGGAATACTACACATGTTTAAAATATGAGTGCATAGACAATATTCATAACTTCAGATACAAAGATGATACATACATATAAATAATATAATCATTACTTAGCAAATCATAAAATTTCCATTGATACCTTACATCACAGACTTTGTACAAGACTTATGGAAATTGTGTAATATTGATAACAACAGTGATATAAGTGGTCACCTTCTTCATACATGGAATAACACTAGCTTTTTTATATTTTAGTGTAACAGTTGTCAAACACAGCAGACAAAAGCTCATACAAATTCCAGGGGTCCTTTGTTCAGAATGGTGCACTGTGACACGCTGTATCCCAAGTACACCCTTATAGTGTGATTTGTGAATCATTCATGTTCACCCTTATAGTATAATTGAGTATGGTCTAATGCAAAGTATGTCATGTAAGGTATTTTTGGAATGCTCATGACATACGGAACACTATTGTTATAGTAGTATGTTTCCTGCAATGTCACATATGTACAGCTATGAAACTCTGCTATGTAATATCCCAAATGTGTGTGTCACATAGATCTAAGCAATCACAAAGCTGAGTGAGGGTTCACACATTGCAGTGGCATGCATACAGGTACAATGGACTGGCCTGAGCACTTGATAAGGCGATGCTCATTTGACTTAAGTGAGCAAAATCATGCCTATTGCCAGACATGGCTGATCACCTAATCCTGGGTGGGGAGGGGGGTCAAGGAAACTTGTTTAAAGAGAGAGGCATCTTTGTCTCAGGAGCTCTCCCTTGGAATCCATCTTCAATGCAATATCAAGGACGCTGACTGACTGCCATGGGGTTGGGGCCTGGCTGCAAGATTCATCTCAGCCAGTTTGTGCGTAAGCTAACATCACAGACTGAAAAGCTACTGAAATATTAAGTTTAGTTTAGGATGCGAGTTATCTTTTAGTTATTTGTGATCTAATTCTTGATTTATATTAATCTGTTTTATAATCATTTAAAATCTTGCTGTAGTCAAAAACTTATTTGTTTGTTTTATCTAAAACAGTGCATGTGGATTGAGTGTATGTAGAGACTTCACTTAGCGTGACCGAGCTAGTGCATATCAATTTCTTTCATAAATTGATGGACAAATGTAATGAGCTTGCGGGGTGCAGCATACAGCACTGAACCCTGTAAGACGGCCGTTCCCAGAGTTGCATCTGGGACTGGGGGTGTTTGCTGGGGGTCGATCCCATGACTGGATGGCCCAAAACACTCCTTCAGTAAGTCAGGGACCAATTACTAACAGGAGGCTGGGCGTGGACCAACCCAGGAGTGGGTGGTCCACACAGCAAAGCAGAGTAAGTCGGGGCCCAAGAGTGAGGGATCGGGGTGACACAGCTACACACCAGTCCAGATTGCAGGAGGGGAACATTACATGCACATTGCGAGCATCCTTGTTCCCTGTGGATTTCCAAAATAAGGATCATGAGACAAATATATGTTTAATTGGTTTTGAAAAGGCTACATGAGAAATGGATAATGGAGCTTGCACCTGAGCATTCTCTGAATTAGCTTGTTTTTCATTTTTTCCTAAATTACTAAAATATCAGGACTGCATGGATATCTTTAAAATAAAAAGATTTATGGAGTCGTCTTAGAACCTAAAATGGCCTAAAGCCAACAGACTTTAGTGACTAATTTATTATTCTATTCATTAAAGCTATAATGGAAGCATTAAATGGAGTATCATTTTGGGATCCATTTTCAAATAACTATCTCTGGCTACATTTTTTACCCTTTTTTAAACTTTTAGTAATATGCAGGCTGCTAAGTGTTTTGCTGTTCCGTTTTGTACCTTATTATTTTTTCTTGGGTTCCACATTCATTAAACGTAAGAACATTTAAAAGAAAAACAGTCTTGTTAGACTTCCTTGCCTTCCACACACTATTAACAAGGGCAATAGTGATATGCTACAGTGGTACCCCACAATTACAAATGAAATAAAAGTGATTGTGACAGTTCCCACACTAATGCATTTAGCCCACCCCGCCCTTGTGAACAATTGTTACATTTTTAAGTTAATTTTAATAGTAGTTTTCAAAGTATGTAATGCCCTGGCAGCTGCATTTTGCAGCATTGGAATGTGGCTATGTTCCTTTGATTCACCACCTTTTTACTCAATGCTGTCACTTTAAAATGCTTTGCCTGACACTTGGGGCAACAACAGAGATGCATTTTCCCATATATATGTTCTGTGAGAACAGAAGTTGGTCCAATAAATGACGTTGCCTCGCCCATCCAGTAATGTCTAGAGACATGAAATAAGTAAGTATTGGGGACTCCATTGTAATAGGTGCTATAATAGCCAAGTAGCATGATTTAAAAACAAAGAAACAAAAAGATGTGATAGAATACTATGCATTAATCTAAATCACTGTACTGTCATTTACATTGAATGATGTTGCTGTACATGTTTTAGAGAGTACAGCATGAGTAACATAAAATGGAAAAGAAATTAAAGCAATATTCATATATGTGGAAAATGAAACATTATTTTTTCCCAAAGGCTTTTTATTCATGAGAATTAATTTACAGAGTGATAGTAAATTAGTTCAGTTAATTTATATTGAACATGTCACTTAAACACATTTGACTAATTCTATGCCCCATTAAAAAGTACCATTTAAGGCTATGATTACTAGTTTAAGAGTTATGGTTATAAAGTTGTCCATACTGATTTCCTGGTGGAATAGGGTGGCAGGGGGTTGTGGGTTTTTTCGTTTGGGGGTAATTGCCCCTTTTTTTTAGCACTATAGAACAATAAAAGGATTGATATATAGACAGTTTAGACTAGCAAAAGTCAAATAGACTAAGTTAATAATAAGATTAGAGCAATTACGTTCGCAGATGATTTGTTAACTTCATTTAGCAACAATAAATTGCAAAAGGACAAAGCCATATTAAGTGTTTTGCAGGGAGTCCATCATAGTTTGTGTATAATAAGATATTTCTGAAAAATGACCTGCCAGGTTTTATAAAAATTACATAAGGTGATGATACCAGCTGTAACAAATTGCAGTGTGCACTTTTTGATGTTTTATTTATTAAAAAGGGGAGAAATTCATTGTACGTGGATTCTGATAAGAGGATATCATATCCTGGCTGTTTTCATGGAAGTGGTGTTACATTACAATAGGAACATCCAGTAATCTCCTTGTCCCAGGATGCCTTTCTGAGTTTACATTGATACCTTCTTTATTGTACCATTATAGCTGATCAAACATCTTGTTTTAGCAGGTATGTTTTTTCCCTGGTTTAAAATCATGCCCCATATAAAATATTAGCTTCATTGTTCTGTATATGAAAAAAATAAAGTAAATGCTAAATGCTATCATATCTGAAGATGAAAACATAGTTGACTTCATGTAATTACTTACACACTAAGTCCTAATACTCTAAAACACTCAGCACTCTCAATCCATAGCTATTAATGAGTGATGGACATCCAAAGGTGCAAAATATAGGCTTAGTCAGGGAAACATGTAAAATTTGGATGCTTAGTTGATGCTTATCTCAGAACTTCTATGACCAAATTTTGTCTCTCTCTTATATGTATATATAAACTTTTACTTTAGCAACTTGAGAGAGAATACACTCCTTTAAATTACCTTTTTTCCCTTTCATAAGTGACATGTTCATTAGATCATATAAAATGAATGTTAACAGAAGCTGGTTCAATAGAAGAGATTACTTCACCCACCTTGTCTCTATCATATCCTGAGACAAACAGATCTACACCACCACTGCAAACAACATTAACATAAAATGCAATTTGAATCTACAAAGGGAGAGTGGTGCAGCCCACACTAAGTGTGGTCTATGCATTTTGATTATTATGCCACCTATTTGTATTGTAGTAATGCCTAGCAACACCAAACAAGTATCAGGGATCCATTGTGATAGGCGCTATACAAATATATAATAAGAGACAGTCCCTGGCCTAAAGAGCTCACATTTCTAGGCCCTGATCCTTCAACATAGTCCATATCTCATAGCAGGATCTGGGCCTTGGTTTACGACAATGCAAGTGAAACAAACAATTGGGAGGGAGTATGAGGCAACTGTGGTAAGAATATGGTTTTGGGTAGATTAGCTATGTGTACAATTTACAGGTAGAGAGGGGTTTTTAGAATATTTTGTGTAATCATGATCATTAGCAGGAATCTCAACTCACTACTTGCCTAGCCCTTACTAAGCAGGTAACATTAGGGGCTACTTCTGTGTCCTGGAGTAGGCTTCTGATGATTTTTATTTTTACCACAAGTAATAAACCTATTTTTATAAATTGTAAAATAGAGATAAAATAAAATAAATTGGATAACAATTTTACTATTTGATCCCACACTCCTTACATTAATATTGCAATTGATTGTATCAATTCTTAAAAAGGGACTGTGACACCCTGTACTCCATGTTCACCACTTTTATATGGTTATAATATATTTTGTACAAAGTATGCCTTGTGAGGTATCTTTTGAAAACAGGATAATAATATTCAGTAGATTATCAGTTGTTACACTGATGTATGATTTTTACTGAAATATGTTGTAATTCTGGGTAACACTCATAAACCAGTTACTCAGAGACAAAGATATGCTGGCATGTCAGTAAAGTGCTAAAGAGCTTTTGCCTGATTAATCTGAGATTCACCGACAGGGGAGTTGTAAACAGGAAATTTACCATGGACCTGTCAGCACAAGGGTTGGGTTATACAAAGGGGAAGAAATGCATCTAGTTACATCTCCTGTCCTCTCCACCTTATATGTCTCTGCTCGTAACATCAATGAATATCTGAAGAACACTGAACTAAGGGGAGCGGTCCCAGGCTGAAAGGAAATCCAGCCTGTGAACTGAGAACTGTAAACTGAGAATGATGAACTGAGACTTGCTGGAAGCATCTGGTGTGGTGAGACTGATGTTTGCTTCAGATCTTATTAAGGTTCATTTTATCTTTTTATTTCTTTCGTAACCAATTCTGACTTTTATGTCTTATCACTTACATTCACTTAAAATCTATCTTTCATTAGTTAATAAACTTGTTTTATTGTTTTACTGTTTAAACCAATCTGGGAAACCTCCACTTGAGACAACAAGGCTGGTGCATATTCATTACCCATTGTTGGAATGACAGACTATTTATGAGCTTATATGGTCCAGTGGGCTACTGAACGGTACAAGGTGCACATTTCTGGGGGGCAAAGCTGGAACTGAAGGATATGCAAGTGCCTCCCTGTATCAATTCATGGATGCATGGGCATAGCATTCATGTACTCAGCTGGGAGTGACTTTGCATGCTGGTGGCTGTGAGTGAGCAGAGCCTGGAGAGCTTAAGGGACACAGAAGTTCAGGCTGCACCCTGGGAATGTAACAGGGACTTAAGTTTTCATAACATTTTCCCCCACTATATTGCATACTTCAAAATAGTCATTCATTAATATCAGCCTCTGATCATGCTAACATGCAGCCTTTCAGGATAGGTGAAGATAAATCCTCCAAGCCTTAATTCTTTAGTTTTTATATTTTTCTATCAATTTGCATTTAACTCACTAAGTATCCCCTTTAAAGATGTGTTCAGCTTTCTCATATCACATAGAACACACAGGACTCTCTCTTATGTATGTGTAATTAAAAATCCACTCATCTTTTCTAACACTTGCTTCCAAAAATCACTTATTTTCACTAAAGTCTAGGAAATAAATTTTCCAAGACATTTGGAACAGCATCAGCATAAATTGGACATGCTAAGCTTCAGTTTCTTCATGCCCTTGAATGTTCTGTATAACTAATTTGAGATCCTAAGAGGTGTCAATTTTAAGACTTTGTCCTTTACAGATTTGTAGTGTGAAGTAAGAATGTTGCTTCAGTTATCCTCTGAAAAACGCAATCTTGCTCTTACATTTATTTTACTTCTCATCTCCACATTAAGATAGAACAACCAGGTATGGAAAAAATTCTAATATGTTTTGTATAGTAGGCCCTGATTCACCAAGGGACAATCAATGAATTCAAGGGAACTATTTGCATTCTTAAAATAGGCACATGCTTAAGTACCTTGCTGACTTGAGGCCTTAGGAATTATCTGCAAAATATTTTTCATATTGATCCCAAACTGGTCCTCTTAAGAAGGAGGAGCTGAGGAACATATATAATAATATATAATAAATTGTTTTTCCTTTGCTTAAGTAGCATTTTTTTTTTTTTTTTTTTTGGAGATTTACAAAGGGCTCATATTTGGTGTTCTTATTTAATTCAGCAATTGTTAATGCACCAGGACTGAAGTCAATTTGACTACTCATGGTGCATAAACTTAAACACCTATATAAATCTTTTCAGGATCAGGGCCCTAAATTTTATTAAAACCCTCTTTGAAATCTTTCTTTTATGATAGGTTCAAACTGCCAGCAAGGTTGACTCAGCTCTTCAGATGTCTATATTACATAGTGTCATAAGTTTACTGTGTATTGTGTTATCAGGATTAAGCCCTGAAAGGCCCTATGTTTTCTGTGTGTATAAAGAAGTCCCAAGACAGCAATAAGATTAGGGAGCTGCACTTCTTCCCTTGCCCAAAATTTTCCCCTTTGTTTGGTCTTGGATCTAGTTCAAGAGGTGAATATAGCTGAACCACTTGGCAACAATGACCTTAATGTAATGAAACTGAACATCCTTGTAGGGAAGTATAGGGAATACTAAAGAAGCCCACTGCAGTAGCATTTAATTTCAAAAAGGGGAATTATGCAAAAATGAGGAAGCTAGTAAAATGAAATTAAAAGGAACAGTCACAAGAGTGATGTCTATAAGGAAACATTTTAAAAACACCATAATAAGGACTCAAATTATATATATAATCCAAATAAAACAAACCACAACAATACACACACAAAAACACAAAAGGCCACCATGGCCAAACAATGGAGGAGAAGAAGCAGAGGCAAAAAAAGCATCCTTTAAAAATTGGAAGCCAATTCCTGCTGAGGAAAATAGAAAGGATCATATACTTTGGTAAATTAAGTGTGAAAATATAATTAGGCAGGCCAAAAAAAAGAATTTGAAGACCAACTAGCAAAAGACAAAAAACTATTAACAATTTTTTTTAAAGTACATCAGAAGCAGGAAGTCTGCCAAACAATCAGTGGGGCCACTCAAAGAAGACAAGGCCATTGCAGTGAAATTAAATTAATTATTTGTATTGGTCTTCACTGCGGATGATGTGAGAGAGATTCTCCTGAGCCATTCTTTTCAGGTGACAAATCTGAGGAACTGTCCCAGACTGAGGTGTTGATAGAGGAAATTTCAGAACAAATTGAGAAATTATGCAATACTATGTCTCCATGACCAGATAGTATTCACCCAAGAGTTCTGAAGGAACTCAGATATGAAAATTATCACTTAAATCAGCTCTGTACCAGATGACTGGAGGATAGCTAAGGTAACTTCAATTTTTAAAAAAGGGAGCCTGGCAGTTAGAGGCTGGTAATCCTAACTTCAGTAGCAGGCAAACTGGTTGAAGCTACAGTAAAGAAAAAAATTATCAGACATGTAGATGAACATGATACATTGTAGAAAAGTCAAAATGACTTTTGTAAAGTAAAATCATGCCTAAACAACCTACTATAATTCTTTAGTGGGGGGGAATAAACACAAGGACAAGGGTGATCCAGTAGATATAGTGTACTTGTACTTTCAGAAAACCTTTGACAAGGTCCGTCACCAAAGGCTCTTAAGCAAACAAAGTAGTCATGGGATAAAAAAGAAGGTCCTCTCATGGATCAGTAATTGGTTAAAAGACAGGAAACAAAAGGTAGGAATAAATGGTCACTTTTCACAGTGGAGAGAGCTAAATAGCAGGGTCTCCCAGTGATCTGTACCAGGACCAATGAAGTTCAACATATTTATAGATGATCTGGAAAAAGGGTGTACAGTAGAGTGGCAAAGTTTGCAGATGATACAAAATTATTCATGATAGGTAAATCTAGAGAAGACTGTGAAAACCTTCAAAGGGCTCTTATAAAACTAGGTGATTGGCAAAAAAATGGCAGATGAAATTGATGTTGATAAATGCAAAGTAAACATAATCCCAACTATACATACAAAATGATGGGGTCTAAATTAGCTGTTACCACACAAGAGAGATTTTGGGGTCATTGTGAATAGTTCTCTGAAAAACATCTGCACAATGTGCAGCAGCAGTCAAAAAAGCTAACAGAATATTAGGAACCATTAGGAAAAGGATAGATAATAAGACAGAACATATCATAATGCCAAAACATGATACTCCTACACCTTGAATACTCCATGCTGTTCTGGTTGTCTCATCTCAAAAGAGATATATTAGAAATGGAAAAGGCACAGAGAAAGGCAACAAAAATGATTAGGTGTATGGAATAACTTCCATATGAGAGAAATTAAAAAGACTGGGACTGTTCATCTTGGAAAAGAGATGACTAAGGGGGTATATGATAGAGGTCTATAAAATCATGAATGATGTGGAGAAAGTAAGTGTTATTTATCCCTTCACATCACATGAGAACTAGGGGTCACCCAATGAAATTAATAGGCAGCAGGTTTAAAACAAACAAAAGGAAGTACTTCTTTATACAATGTACAATCAACCTGTGGAACTTATTGCCAGGGGGATGTTGTGAAGGCCAAAAGTAAACTGGGTTAAAAAATAATTAGATAAATTAATGGAGGATATGTCCACTAATGGCTCTTACCCAGTATAGACAGGGATGCAACTCCATGCTCTGGGTGTCCCTAAGCCTTTAAATGCCAGATCCTGGGATTGGTCACTTGATAATTACTCTGTTCTGTTCATTCACTCTGAAGCATCCTGCATTTACCTCTATTGGAAGACAGGATACTGGGCTAGATGGACCATCGGTCTGACGCAGGATGCTCATTCTTACATTCAGTGTGGCTTAGCCCTGAAACTTGAGGGCTTAAATTCATTCCAAATCTATAGTGTTTTTTAAAAGCCTGACTATTGTAACTCTGGATATTCTTGTTATCTGTATAAATGTGCAATCCTATTTCATCCTGCTAAATGTGGCACAGAAAGCTTTAAAAGCTTTATCCTTAAATCAACAGAGACCTGTTTGCTGATCTAAAGATTATGTGAAAGATTATGAGTTAGATAAGAAGAAAAATATGATCGGACTCAAGGATCCATGTGAGGAATAGAACAATCCTTCACTGTGCAGATGAAATTACTGGCAACATGGCTCCAAGTCTGCTGATAATTCTGAATAATGTGTTTTACAAAAATCCTTGTGCTCACTCAAAATTTCACTAGAGAAACAGGAGAGGTAGATGCAAAAACAACAACATTTAAGAACAATGTTTTTAAGAGCCCAATTCTCACCAAACAAAAACAGAAAACAAGTTGGCAGAAGAGATATTTTGGTCAGCTAAGAAAGTAAGTGTATGCTAAGGTTTCCCAGATCTGTGACTAAGAACCCTTTTTTTTTTTAAAGCCAATTTTTGTATGAATTAGGCAAACACTTATGCCTAATTTGTCAACTTTAGTGAGACTACTTGCATACATAAAATTAATCACTTACACTTCTTTACAGGATTGAAGCCTTTGTTTTTGTACACTGAAATATGAGATGTGACAGACACAGACATACCTGCACTAGTAGGGTTAAAAATACCACTAGACATGATAGCACAGGCAGTACAAGCACACTAGGGATTCTGGGTACCTACCTGTATTACTAGCCCATGCTGAAGCCTGATATGTCACACCTACATTGATATTTTTAGTCATGTTGGAATGGAAAGTCTACTCGTTCATCAATCAGATTGAAGTGTAGTCATAATCTACATGTATCTCTCTTGGCTGATAATATTTTTTTTAATTTAGTCCACCAGAGAAATAACATGTAAAGGAATGGGATGAAAATCCTCCAAATATATTATCATTCAAATTAGTCAAATCCTACTCATATATTATGGTTCAAAAATGCATATCATAGAGAAATAGCATGATGGATAGAAAAGACTGGTATGATTTTAATAATACAAAATTCCATAATGATGGGATTGTGAATTGCTCTACATTTAGACATAGTAAACATATCAATACAGTGGGAATACTTTAAATGTTCCTTTCAGTTTTAGAGCTATTCCTTATGCTTAAAATGAGGAAAACCATTAGAATCACTATTATCTCTAAAACCAGGAGGAACCTTTAATGGGGCCTATCAGATATCAGCAACAACTTTCTAGGTTTGACATGCAGCTTTGTCTATAAACATACCTGACGTGTCTGGTTGTGGCAAGGGAGGCAAGTGGCTTGGAAAAGGAGGCATCAAGCACCCTAGAAATGTACTGAGAGATAACAGACCATTGCAAAGCCAGCTTTTTTTAGACAAAAGGAATGCAGTGGATCTAATTTATCTAGATTTTAGTAAGGCATTTGGTATGGTTCCACATTGGAAATTATTACTTAAATTGGAAAAGATGGGGATTAATATGAAAATTGAAAGGTGGATAAGGAACTAGTTAAAGGGGAGACTACAATGGGTCATACTGAAAAATGAACTGTCAGGCTGGAGGGAGGTTACTGGTGGAGTTCCTCAGGAATCGGTCTTGAGACCAATTTTATTTAACCTTTTTATTACTGACCTTGATACAAAAGGTGGGAATGTGCTAATAAAGTTAGCGGATGACACAATGTTGGGAGGTATTGCCAATACAGAGAAGAACTAGGATATCATACAGGAAGATCTGGATGACCTTGTAAACTGGAGTAATAGAAAGCGGATGAAATTTAATAGTGGAAAGTGTAAGGTCATGCATTTAGGGACTAATAAGAGTTTTTGCTATAAGCTGGGGACGCATCAGTTGGAAGTGACGGAGGAGTAGGACCTGGGCATACTGGTTGATCACAGGATGACTATGAGCCACCAATGTGATGTGGCCATGAAAAATGCTAATGTGGTCCCAGGATGCATCAATAGAGAGAGAGAGGTGTTAGTACCGTTATCAAGGTGATGGTGAGACCTCATCTGGAATACAGTGTGCAGTTCTGGTCCCCCATGTTTAAGAAAGATGAATTCAGACTGGAACAGGTGCAGAGAAGGGCTACTAGGATGATCCACGGAATGGAAAAACCTATCTTATAAGAGGAGACTCAAAGAGCTTGGCTTGTTTAGCCTAACCAAAGGAAGATTGAGGGGATATATGATTGCTCTCTATAAATACATCAGAGGGAGAGGAGTTATTTAAGTTTAGTGACGATGTGGACACAAGAACTAATGGATATAAATTGGCCATTAGGAAGTTTGAACTTGAAATTAGATGCAGGTTTCTAACCATCAGAGGAGTTAAGTTCTGAAATAGCCTTCCAAGGGGACCAGTGGGGGCAAAAAATCTATCTGGCTTCAAAACTGAGCTTGATAAATTTATTGAGGGGATGGTATGATGGGACAGCCTAGTTTCGCAATTGACTGATATTTGACTACCGGTGGTTGATATGCCAATGGCCTGTGAAGGGAAGTTAGATAGGGTGGGTTCTGAGTTATTACAGAGAATTCTTTCGTGAGTGTCTCGCTGGTGAGTCTTGCCCACATGCTCAGGGTTTAACTGATCACCATATTTGGGGTCAGGAAGGAATTTTCCCCAGGTCAGATGGGCAAAGGGTCTGGTGTTTTTTCGCCTTCCTCTGTAGCATGGGGCATGGTTCACTTGCTGGTAGATTCTCTGTATCTTAAAGTCTTTAAACTATGATTTGAGGACTTTAATAACTCAGTCATAGGTTAGATGTTTATTACAGGAGTGGGTGGATGAGATTCTGTGGCCTGCATTGTGCAAGAGGTCAGACTAGATGATCATATTGGTCACTTCTGACCTTAGAGCCTATAAGTCTACTCACCACTTGGCTCCTTGTGGGGTGTGACGCTCATCTCAGACCTGAATTATGAAGAGACTCAGGTGATCCTGAGGGTATTTTTGGAGAATGTGATCTGAGATGCTGTCACATACACAGAGCATACCAAATTGAAGACTAACTGCTACAGATGTGGTCTATGCTCTAAAGAACCAAGGTCGTACTCTGTACGGATTTGGAGGCTATACCTGTGTCAATAACACAAAGAAAAAGCTTCCTACGGGTTTTATCCTGAAAAGAATGTTTAAAAAGATAAAGGGGATTTGGATGCCCAATTTCTATTAAAATCAGATATCCAAATACCGTAGCGTGTCTTTGAAAATCACAGTCCTTGTTCTTTTTTCTTCTGGGGAGATGAGTGGGGAAAGTTATCTGGTTAGCTTTAACTGTATAAGAAAAGACTTTTCATTAGCCAGAAATAAGTACTGAGATTAAAAATATGTATATATTATATTTACATGCATTTTTAAATTTTGTCCCTTGTTGATGTACTAGTTTACAGTATGCAAGTGAATATTTATGGAAATTAATATGAGATATGGTTTTGTTTCATTTGCCTGTATGTGGGTAATCATAGATTACTAAAAAGACCGGATTGCATTAGTGCAAATTCAGTGAAAATGTCTTGACATTTAGGCATTTTCTGTTGACATTAAGTTTTAAATCAGATCGAAAGGCCATGCTTTCAGGGTGTTATGGAAGTTTAAGAGGCATCTTAAGGCAAAGAAAAAACCTGGTTTATTCTACTGCTTCCTCCTTCCCTTCCCCCCCCCCCTTTGTTCACATTTAAGGGAAAAGGTCATTTTACATCCATAGTTGAAAAGTATCATTGTTTGTTAATTATATAAAGATTAAAAGCTTTCAATACGTGGATGTGTGCTATAAACACTTTCAGCTCTATTTTCATCAAGTTTTCTGCATGGTTCCTAAACCTTCTCTTCCCCCTCCCACTCCTTAAATATAGCAAACTTTCACAGACTAGGTTTTACAGACCTAAACTGAACCATATAGTATGAATTAGTGAAATTACTGTATAGATGCCTAATGATGCCTTGGAAATTAGTTTTACGATGGCATATACTGAAAAGGACAGTCTTGCTGGAAAAGCCACTATAGGAGTTGGTTATTGAAGGTTAACACCATGTTTCAATTATCATTTGTTTTCATTACAGTAGTGATTAGAGTCCCTAACCAGGATCATGGTCCTATTGTGCTAGTTCCTGTGCACAGACAAGACAGAGTGGGGGAAAGGAATGATTGTAATTCCTATTTTACAGATTGGGAGCTGAGGCAGCCACACAGATTAAGTGGCCTGTTTAAGATTACAGAAGAAGTCTATGGCAGAGCTGGGAACTGGACCCACATCTCTAGAGCTCTGGTCCAAGCCTTTTAACTACAAGACCATCTTCTTCATAACTGATTTTGAACTATAGAATAACCCTAAATATATTAAATGGTTTATGAAATCCAGTGGGACCCCTTCATAAAGGACATGGGAGAACTGAGACTACTACTTAAAGTGGTTTAAATAGGAGCTACAGAGCACTGTTGAAGAGGCCGCAAAGCAGACCTGTGACCTGCATCTCCCCTCCCCAATCTGAAGGTGGGAGTGGAATGTTTTCTATTCCTTTCATACATATTGGACTGTGGCATAAAGTCCTTTATGTTCATTTTCAGAATTTTAACTTTAAAGAATCAAAGTCAGGAGCTCAGCTACTCCCAAGACTTGTTCTTCCTATTCCTTGACACAACCATAGGTAGCACAGTGAATTAGCATCAATGTAACATTTCCTTTCTCAAAAGAAAGATAAAAATGTAAAGTCAGCCTGTTCTTTACAGAAGATTTCAAAAGATTCACATTAGTCCTAAGTTAGATTCAGTTAAGAAGTTGCATTTGTCTGGCATTAGGAGTCTAAATTACTTACAGTAAAAAACTCCTTTGTATGACTATCAAAAAAAGAATGTTTTTGCACTTGGTTCTATAGTATTTCTTCTTCTCTTCCCTGCCCTACTGAGTTTCTTTGTACTGACTATTTACAATTAAAATTCATATTCAGCTGCTCTTCATTTCTTTCCTACCTCACCTCAAAGCTAGAAAAGTTTTTAACGTCACAAAAGCTTTCACTCAACATGAGAAACAGACTTTTCATTCTTAAATCTTTTTTTAAGCAACTCTGCTTATGAAAACCCCATGGATCCATTTGACCCACAATCTATAATATTTTATAGATTAAATGGATTTATTAAATTAAATTAAACACTAGTTTAAACATCTCTCCTATTCATTACTCTCTCTCTTTTCACAACTGTATGAAACTATAATCTAGTATATAGACATTTGTATGTCTGCATCTTTTTTTCTGGAATTCACGATTGATAATGTGCAGAGCTATGTGCAGATATCTTGTTTAAATGCAATTAAAAAAAGCAGTCTTTACTATGTTTGTTGCCATTTACACTTTGCATTAATAGCGCCCATTTAGGCCCTACCACTTAGAATCTGAAGTAGGAACACTTTCAAATAATGTTTAGTGCAATAATGAATATCGTATAAACAAACTGACACTTAAGTTGTTTGTTAGTAATTCTTTAGATCTTTTTAGTTAGGAGAGTGCAGATGGTACATTTGACACTCAAATATGATTTCCCAAATTAATGATAAAATGAGTTGTTATATCCATACAATCACATGTAAAGAAAGTCACATAGAGTATTCTAAATATGGAACATACATCATTTTGACTTGTTTTGCAAGTAGAAGGGATGATCAGAAAAATCCTCTACAATATTTTTAACTTCAGTTTTCAAAAACTTTGTTTCACATGCAGTATCCCATAAATTTGCACATCACTTCAGGCAGCATCATTCAGGTTCTTGCATCACATAATGCCATGTGACCTGTGTAACCTAATATTCCCAGAACATCCCAGGGTGAAGCAAAGAACAAAAATGAGACAGTGGGAAGCTGGAAAATAGCAAAGTTCACTACCAAAGCAGCCAGAGGGTAAAAACAAATCTGGCCCATTAATGTTGAATTACCTTGTTCATTTTTATCAGTTTTTTTTTTTTTTTTTTTTTTTTTTAACATAATTACCCATTTTAATTTCTTAAAGTTGTATGTGACCAGAGACCCTTGGATATTATTTTTAAATTATATTTGCAGGAATACAGTAATAGATACAAATAAAATGTGAGATTTTTGTAGTCATCGAAAAGAACTATTTACTTGCTTTGAAGGATCTTTTTTCTCATTTTAAAAAAGGAACTGCACATTAAAATCGTGAGCCAATGCCCATTTAAGTCAATGAGCTCCTTTCCACGGACTTCAATTTGCAGGATCTAACTCAAACTGAATGTCGTATTCAGCAGTATTCAGCAGCTCAGTTTGTCATAGGTACTAGGAATGTGATGACTCCCCAGTTCCCATTCACTTGTACACAAATCTCCTGAAAGCAAAGACAGTATATCAAAAACTGCTTGTCTAGTGTCCTGTGAAAAATATGGATAATGATGCTCTGGTGGCTTGACATAAACAAATGTGCACATCTAGTCTACAGAAACCTGTCACTGGATGTTTTGTATTGCTGAATGTCCAATCAAACAGGCTTTGACATGAGACACACCCCTCCCCATTTCAACTATGTGAGGGACAAAAGCTGTTGCTGTGAAAAGATACGCAACATACACAGGTCACCATCACAAAGTCAACTCAATTACCACATGCAGTATATGAGATACCAGTTTTCCACTGTATTCCGGGTCGGACACTGTATCACATTTCAGATATCACCTATGGCAATTGTTGGCAAATGGAAATTATTTATAATGGAGACCATTGTAACGTTGGAGTTTTTCCAATGAGCAACAGCAGTCGTGCAAAAATGCAATGTAAGTTGAGCAAAGCTACAGTTGCTCACAGAAGCACAATATCAGGCTACTCAGCAGCAATGCTGTATCATTGTTTTTATAATTAGCTATTCAGTTATACAATATTTCATGCTAATGTGAAAGCTGCTACTTAAACTAACTCAAGAAGTATTTCATTGAGTTAAGACTAGAGAGGAATCATAAAGAACTTCAGAAGGACCTAACAAAGCTAGGCAACATGATGCCAGATAACATTCAGAGTAGAGAAGCTCAAGGTAGCAGTGCACATTGGAAGGAACAATTTGAACACATTGATAGGTTCTATATTAACCAACTATTCATGAGAAAAGGCATTGTAAGCAGATCATTAGAAACCTCTTCATTGCAGAGAGTCTGCAACACAAAAAGTGTAGGATGTGTAAACACAGGGAGAGAAACTACTGACAATAGAATACCATAACATAAATTAATGGCATACCACGAAGTACAAGACTGTGTCCAGTTTTGATCTCCCTCTCATAAAAGTACATAGCAAAGGAGCAAGAGTCGAGGAACAAAACTGATTGACGCAACATAGAACATAATGTACACAGAAGGCTCTTAATATGTTTAAAGTTCCTATACACTATAGGGAGGGACTGTAATTAATGGACAACTCTGCAGGGCTACGTGCTGCTCAGGGGGAAATATAAATTACCAGGCCTGAAGGGACCACTTGGTTCATCTAGTCTGGCCTTCAGCATAAACAGGCCATAGGACTTTCCTGAATTCATTCCTGTTTAGCTACAGCCTGTATTTTAGGGGGGAAAAAATCTAATCTTAACTGAAAAAAATCCAGTGAAGGAGAATCCACCATAACCCTTGGTAAGTTGTTCCAATGTTTAATTATCCTTAATGCTAAAGTGCAAGCTTTATTCCTTAGTCTGAATTTGTCTAGCTTCAACTTCCAGCCATTGGATTGTGTTATACCTTTGTCCTCTAGACAGAAGATCCCTCTATTGTCAAATATCTGTTTTCCATGTAGGTATTTGTAGATAGACTGTGATCAAGTTACCCATTAATCTTCTGTTTGATAAGCTAAATAGTTTCAGACTATCACTATAAAGCATATTTTCCAATCCCTTAATCATTCTCATGGCTTTTCTCCGAACCCTCTCAAACTTATCAACCTCCTCTTTAATTGTGGAACCCAGAACTAGACACAGTATTCTAGCAATGGTTGCACTAGTTCCAAATACACAGGGGTGGGTGTGCTCCTCTGCCCCATTCATTAGGATGGCATAGATTGCTTCTCCTATTGTGAGCAGTCACATTAGAGTAGTCTGGTGTAGAGGGAGGCAGGGCCATAACTTCACCTTCTTCACCAATACCATTGAATTTTCAAAGGAGAGTATGAACAGTCTCTGCACCCAGGACTGCAGCTGTGACCAGCCTTTGTACAGACCACACAGCTGGGTTAAAAGAGGCTTCTTAACTCATGCTCACACAGCACAAAGGTATGTCACACTGCCAGGGCTGCGTGGATTGATTGAGAGGGCTGCAGAGACCTCATCAATGGATCCCGGAACTGCTCTCCAGTCGATGCCATAAATCCACCCCCTGAAAAGAATAAGGCTGTTTCGGCCGGACAGTGTCTCCCATCAATGCAGCACAGTGGAGACGCTGCAGTACCACAACGTAAGTTGACGGGAGACACACAAGCTACGTAATGTATCTTGTGTGTCTCCTGTCGACTGACATGGCAGTATAGAACAGGCCAAATTCTGGTCACAATCTAACCTTTATACAGAACACATCAGCCTTTGCCTGTGCTCCAGGAAGCAGGAATGCTGCACACCTCTCCTTTGGGTTCCAGCCTCTCTGCAGCCAACCTTTGCCACAGCCACTCCTCCTCTGCAGTAGCCTGCTTCCCCCCGGTGGGCACTGAGGGAGCAAGTTCTTTCTCCAGTTTTGAAGAGGACGTCTTTAGTCATACTGAATTGTCACTTACCCAATTAATTAAACATGTCACAAAGTATCACTGGGTTCTTTTTAATTAAGATTTCCCTGAATCAGAAGATGAAGAGCTCATTGCGATTACCCTTGTGCATGAATTGCCTGATCTGGATATTTAGCACCCAAATCCACATTTATTAACAGATTTAGCACGAAAAGGTTGGCACTACAACAGATTCAATTGAACCTTTTGTTAGTTTTAAAATTCTTCTAGAGAATCAAACTGAAATCTAAGTATTTCCAGATCAAAAGGCTCCCATTGTAATGGAAATGTGGCTTTTTTCGACCTCTTTAAATTATTAAACATAGTACAGTGAAAATTCTAGGGAATAATAATTCCTTAAATTGCTTTATTTTACAAGCCATGAACATTCATTTCTTGAGTCTTCCCATTTCGTGTTCTCTTTCCTTTTCTCTTCTTTGATAGTTTTGGCTAACTATGTAGCTAATGTACAGTTTTGGCTAACTATGTAGCTAATGTAATGTACTATATTGGACTTTTCTTTATCCTTTTCTTGGTGTTAGTGTTCCAGGGTAGTTTAGTTTAGTTTATTGGCTGTGTAACAAAAGATCTGAAGGGAAGAATTAACTTGATAGCACTTTGAAACCTCATTGTGATCACGAGTGAGGATGTTGTATGTTGATTGGGGTCTGACAGAGTGATGCATAACATTTATAATGAAAAAGCTATTTTTGATTAAAAAAATCTTTTTCTCAAGGTGATCAAGCATTCTCTTAGTATAACAGGGAGCAAAACTTTACAAATGTATGCTAAGCAATTTAGCCGTTGGCTATGGGTGTGAAAAATGTGGTATGTTTTCACTGTTCTTTTTTCACATTTTCAGCTGAATTGGTTTGGCTAATCTGATTGATCATCTGAGTTTTAAGGTATTGGTTGTTTCCTGATTGGCTGAAGCTATCCTATGTAGTCATGAAGACTGTCAAAATCCCAGTTTAAAAGCCTCTCTAAGACACTAGATAGCAGAACTGAACATCCCCCAAAAGACAACGAAACTGAACAGCATTGTAATTATTAGAGCTCCTCAGAGCTGTGATGCCCCAAACCTCTACAGATACTCAGCCAGGCCTACCACAACTCTGAGGCAAGCACTACAATTGCTTCAACAGCTAGGCTGTAGAGTAGTTAGCTCTGGTGAGTCCTAATAACCATTCAGACATGTGGCTGAAGTGAAGGGGTATTTTACTGGGGCTGGCAGGAAAGGGAAAGGTTCCAAACACCCTAGGTACAGTGTCTTAACCAGTCTCAATTCAAAGCAAGTTCCTAGCTTGGACTCTGGAGGCAGTCCAATAGAGCATTAGTGTTCCTTGGGCCTAGTGCCAAGGTTGCCCTCTCCAGTCTCAGTCTGCTCTAAATGCTGCTTTCCAGCTTCTGCTGCTGCCTTCTCAGCTTCCTGCTTGCCCCAGGGGGTGGGTGGATGTTCCTAAACAGCTTCCCTTGCAGTCAGCTTGCTTGTGCTGTTTCTGACTTGCTAAGCAGCCACTGTCTTCTCTAAGAGACATTACTTCCTGGGTTAGGATTTTTCACAGACTCTGTCCCCTGCCCTTACCATTGGCAAGGGCAGGAACAAGCCACTCTGGGGCTCATAGGTTAGCAGGGATGGGGTTGATGGGAATGCTGACTCTTGGCTTAACCAATTCACCAGAACAATCTACCAGTCCTTCACCAAAAGGCTACACCAGGAGATGGGACCACTTCCACAGATTTTAATAATTTGGGTAAGCACTGAATTCTTAATTTCTTGATGTTCTCTCACCACTACATTATATGCTGTTTGCCTATGTTGATGTCGGTTTATGGTGTAGTTTTACATTTATTATAGTTAGGCTATGATGCAGGTGATATATGGAATTTCCTATCACATGAAGGAAACGTAAGCCATTCCTTACCTGCTGCTGCTACTCTTACCAGGTAACTCAATCATTTGTTGCAATAATGCTGTTTATTAAATTAAGTCCAAATATTTCACATTTATAGATCCATTATCTCGTTTATACATAATTTAACAATAAATGCAATTCTAATGACTCTGACCCTACTCAAATAATTAAAACACTTACGTTTTACAAGCTAAATCTACTGAGAATATATATTCATTTACAATGGGGATATGAGCAGAGAGGGCTCAGCAACTGCAGTGTCTATAAATACAAATATGCATGTGTGCAGTATATCAACAAGAATAATAAACCCTCACGAAAACTGTAGTCAAATACGTAATTCCAGATAAATTATTCAGTGAATTTAGCCCTCTTTCCTGTTCACAATTTCTTTGCAAACCAATGTCATTTCCATAAAGATACTCATTATGTTCAAGTATTTGTAAGTTGTTTACAAAGTAGATTTCTAAATATTAAAAGGCACCTAATCTATATCTTTAGGAACCAATTAAAATGACAGACAAAATTATACAATACAAAAGAACACCCTAATAAGACTAATGCCTTAATCCAACCATTATCAAAAGAACAATATAAAGAGACCATTATCCTAATTCTTCCTCTCACATTCCTGTTTCATTTCTACCCTTCCCCTAATGCCTGGAAAAGAAGATGAACCTTGAAACACATCCTGAAGGTCAACAGACTCAGATTAGGTCAGACCAAGGGGGGAAGTAAATTCCATAGCTGAGACTTAGAGATTGCTATGCCAGCAGCTCCCTTCTATTAAAACCAAGAAGGCTCCAGCTTGTCCATCCCTGCTGATGTCAACTGCTACAAGACACCACAGGTAGGGACACAGTCTCTCAAGTAGGCAGACCCCAAGCCATTTAGGGCTTTGTAGGTTAAAACCAACATCTTAAATTCTACCCAAGTGCTAACCAGCAGCCAGGTGGCATAGATGTAATGTGTTCTTGGCAAGAAGATCTGCTCACCACGCATGAAGTTGCATTCTTCATCAGTTTAAACTTGAAGGCTCGCTCCATGCAGAGCTCACTGTACGAGTCTCATCTCTAGTAACAAAGGCATGGATGACAGTAGCATGGTCCATATCTGACAGAAAAGGACACAATCTTCTGGCCAAGTATTGCTAGAGAAAACCATCCTGGCCATAGCAGTTACTGGTTAATGTAAAAACAGCTGTTTTACCAGAATTCCAGATTGTGAGCTAGGACAATAATGAGCAGACCGACACACCTTCGGTAAATGGGCCAATCTAATCTCCACCATATCATCTGGTTGCTTTCTCTAATGTACAATCATTATCTCCTATTTCCTGCGTTGAGCTTCAAACAGTTTTCACAGTACACTGGTCAACAATGGAGGGGAGTGGAAAATTTGGCCCAAGGACACTGGGAACAAAATGCTACCATTATGTAATGGAGCAAAGAAGATATTCTAAACTATTGAAACAGTCAAACCAAGGCCCCAATCCTAGAAGCATTTATTCCCAGGAATAACAAATCAGGGCCATTGCCTTTAACGAACCTTAGATTGTAAGGAATAGAACTTCACTAAGCATAATGAAAAGCCAGGAGTATTTTCTAAGGCTCTGCTGTTTGTCTTCATATCACTCCCAGAAAAGTAGTGAAGCTATTGTTTAACTAAGTAGACAGCTTTGGTTGTTAGGGAGAAGTGGGATGGGGACCATAGTTAAACTTATTTAGAGGAGCTCCATATTTATATTTTTGGTTTTCTTTACAGATGCATTTTAATTAAAATAATGAAACAGTCACTTTAAAGCATAATACACAGAAATGGAATACACAGAAAATTAACTTATTAAAAACAAATTATTGCCTAACCCAGGATTTATTGTGACCCTGCACCCCTCACTACTCTTTATTAAAAGAAGTATCTAGCTATTGTGATAAATCAGCACTGATTCCCAACTACCAGCTGCCAGCATTATTTAGGGCAGTCTGAGGGCTGTTGTAAATTCTGCTGGGAGCCAAATTAACATCCAGTAGCCCCAGAAATTAGCAGAAACAGCAAGGTGTTAAAAAGAAACTTTGTTACCCTCTGCCCTAATACTACAATGAAAACAGATTGTCCAGCGGCCTAGATTTTAATGATCTTTCTCAATTATAAAATGGACATTAACCCTACATTTATTTTACTGATACTTGATTTGCAATTTTAGTGTGAACAAACATACTTGGTCAATAGAAGTCTGTTCTTGAACTAAGACTACTTTTTAACCTGTATAATTATAAGCAGAATGTAACTGAATAATTGAGTGAGAAACATGGTAGATATGTGTATTAGGCATATTTGGTATAAGCAAAATATAATTACAAATTATTGATTATTCTGCTTCCCATATGTTACATCCCTTCAGCTAAATTCAATAGCGTCCCAGTCTACAAAAATCAGATGATTTTTAGTTTAAATGCACTTCTTGCCAAGACATGCCAGGTTTCCTGTAAGTCATACTTACAAATTAAATCCCCATAAAAGATCACAATTTATTAATTTATCATTAATTTAGGTTATCACCAAAACATTTGGCTATTAACATGTAGGTGGCAAATACAAAATGAAACACCTCTGAGCTAGAGATCTCCATGAGTGTGCATATTGCTTAACCTTCTGCATTAAATGTTATCTGCCAGTTTACCAGGCTGGGAAATGTATCTGTTAGAGATCCCAATGCAACAATTCTCACTTTTGTATGCTCATTCTTTTGCAAAAGGCTATAGCTAAAATTTGGTAGAAAGAGTCAACTATCAGAGCAATGTGACTGGAAAAGCTATATTTCAGCACCGGGCTCCAGTACACCAATGACTCCTGAATTACTGTTTCTTCAGGTTCCTCCCTTTATACAACCGTAGGTAGGAAGGAGGTGACAGCAATGATTGTAGCCAAAGAGGAAAACCAGACACACTGGAAGATGAAAATGTACCCACTTGTGCAATGTGCCTGAAATCAATAACTGATATTTCATCAGCTGAAAAATTGATATAGACTAGATGATTAATTAGATGTAGTCAAACAAATCTCTGAACTTTAAGACTGTCTAGGCACAATAGAAATGGACACAGAAAAATATAAGGCTTCTTTCAACATATCGGCAGTGGTGGCGGTCTCTCAGGATGAGGATGATCTCTTTCATGGGTTTTATTTTATATGAGTACTTTGGTGACTGAAGAGTCAGATTCTTGAGCCACAGACTCATTGGCAGACATTTCAGATGGTGTTGGAAGGCAGGGTTGGGCCATAATTATTGTATAACAATTGTCTCTCTTTTCTGGAGTTTTTCTATGACCAGAACAAGGCAATTTCCCTAAAAAATGGTCGTTCCTTCTCTGACAAGTCTTCACCAGTTAGCCCTGTCTTGGGCTACTGTCGCCCAGTGTGTGATATCAATGCCACGTCTCTTGTTATTTGTCTTGAGGGTATCTTTGAAGTGTTTCTTTTGGCCTCCCTATTTCCTTTTCCTTTGGTGAGCTGGGCATACAGCAGTTGTTTTGGTAGGCATGTGTCAGGCATGCACACGCAGTGCCCTCTCCACCTCAGGTGATGCTGAATAATCAGGGCCTCAGCATTGAAGATGTTGGTCTTCGTGAGGACACTGACATTAGTATGGTGATCCTTCCACTTTATGTTGAGGATCTTAGAGAGAAAGTGCTGGTGCTGGCATTCAAGATTTTTCAGGTGTTTTCTGTAGGTCCCCCAAGTCTCACAGCTGTAGAGGAGAGTTGAAATTACCACCACTTTATAAACTAAAAGTGTAGTGTGTATTCTGATATCATGGTTGTTGAACACCCAGCAAGACAGTCTGCCAAAGGCAAGGCTGGCATAATGGATTCTGTGCTGGATCTTGACATCTATATTTGCCCTCTGTGAAAGATGGCTGCCAACATAAGCAAGGTATTCTACATTTTCCAGTTCCTCTCTGTCAATGTAAGTCTTCCTTGAGGGGTCTGATGATTGACTGGGGTCAGGCTGATAGAGAACTTTTGTTTTGTTGATGTAAGCGTTTGAGAAGCAGCTGAGGGCTGTTTGTAGATCCTCCTTTGAATGTGCAACTATAGTACAATCAGCTGTGTACTGCAGTTCGGTTATTGTTGTCAATGTTATTTTAGTTCTAGTATGGAAGTGAGAGAGGTTGAAGAGGTTGCCATCAGTCCGATATTGGATGCCAGTGCCTTGTGGCAGACGGTTTTGGATTAACATTTTCATAGATGCTAGGAAAATGGAGAGGAGAGTAGGTGCCAGTACACAACCTTGCTTTACACCAGTTTGAATGGTAAAGGGCTCAGAGGTAGAACCACAGCACAGGATGGAGGCAGTCATCTGGTCAAGGGGAGTCTTACAATGGCAGTACATTTACTTGGGCAAACAAACTTTGACATGATTTTCCATTTAGCCTTATGGTTGACAGAATCAAAGACTTCGGTCAGATTGATAAAGGCCATATACATATACCACCTAAACAGCCTAATTAGTCACATTTTCAACAGAACTGAAGCTAATGAGACATTCAGATGCACTATATCAAAATGTTTGCACTGACAGTGCCATCCACTGTTCTAAACAATTAATATGAAATAATTAAAAATATGACCAAATGCCAACTTCTGTGCTGGAAGCTATAAAAATGCTTTTAAGCATATACGAACTAGTATTTTCATATATACTGAACTAACTTTTGTCAGCAATACAAATCCTACTCAAAGTATCACTATAGAAAATAGCATCCAAGCTCAAAGTTGAAAAGCTATGCACAGCATTGGGATTGTAATATTTAGAATGACATTCTGATCATTTTCCTCAGTTTTCACTGTTTCGCAAACAGGAGGGCAGAGTTGAAAGGAACTGAAAGATATTAAAAACGCCATGAAGTCAATGTTACAGGCTAAGGCTCTCAAGCCACATCCAAGAGCCAATCTGTCCTACTTTCTTGACACCAATGTACACTCGCCCCCTCCCCTGTAAAACTTGATCTTTTTTCTCCAGTACCAGTCCTCTGACTACAAAAATGACAAAGGACTAATCACTGAGAAAAATAGTGAAACTCAGTTCAGTGAAAGTTTGAACAGATTGACTCATCAACAAAATGTAGTTGGTATATCAAATGATTACAGAGATCCTTGCACAGAGGATCCTTGCACGGCTATTAAAATACAGCTAATATATCTAGAATGGTGTGAAACATAGTAGTTTTAGTTCATAGAGGTCCATGTAAACAATGTTTTCCTTTTTGCATTGCAAAAGTTCATATTTGCTTTGGGTGAAGTCAAAAACTCAGTCAAAACAGCTATGTCCCCCTTGGTTTCATGTAGAAATCATACAAATGCATTTAATCTTGTTCACTAGTCATGGTCTTGATGACAAATTCATCTTGGTGACAAATCATGGTCTTGCTATATAACCAAAATGGACACAGTTTTGCTTGAATCTAGGCCCAACTTGGCATAAGAGGTTAATGAATGATAGACATATTTCCACAGATCTGGAAAGAAATTGGAGTTTGTAACAAAGATGAAATTTTGTGGCAAACATTTTGACCAATGTTAAAAATATCCTATGCAAATGGTTTAAGTTTTAAAAACCTGCTCAGCCCATCTCTTATTAATATAATATTGTTAAAAACCAGCATCGGTGCGTGTTGATTATAATAGTTCTCCAATTTCCAGTTTTGCTTATTTTTAGATATGACATTATTGCTTCTTATCTCAGAAAAGGCCTGGTGCTGCCTAAAAAATTTGTAATATTATCCGTTTGTTATGGGAATTAATACAGAGTACTTGTGAGAATCACTCTATCGCATGATCAATGGAAGTCTGCAAAGAGCCAGATTTTATCATTAAATACTTTGGTTAACAGTATACAACTATGAATAAAATAAATGGTGTTGGAAAGCTGGTAGATAGGGTTTGCTGTCAGCAGATAATGAATTGTATTCAGTTACAGTAGGCAATGAACATTTTTCTGCATGGAAAGCATAATAGTTTGTGAAAAGATACAATATTAGTTATTTAATGATTCTGTAGCTGCTGTAGTAAAAGAAAAATTAATGTGCTGCTCAATACACAATTATCCATTCTAATTTTAATGATGAAGTACAAGTTGTTACCAAAGCCTATATATATATATGTGTGTGTGTGTGTGTGTGTGTCTGTCAAGTCAGGGCATTCCTCTGAGACTATGCAGATCACAAAGCCCAGGACACAGTGAATGACTGTTGAGGATAAAGCATTTTTGGTCAAGAATATCCGGCTATAGATCAAACTCCCAGAGGAGATCAGGTGAAAACAGTAGGAAACATTAGGAAACACTGAAAAATCTCTCTTCAAAAAGGCCTTTCCACCGTAAAGATGACACAACACTGATACTTCCTTCTATCTGTAATCCCCTATTGAACAAAAAAAAAAAAAATCTAAAAAATTAAAAAACTCTGACCAAAGCAGTGTTTTTATCCCAAAAAAGGAGATGCGACAGAGAATCTATGAAATCCACTAAGGACTTTGCTATTTATTTTACATGAAAGCTGCTCAGAAACTATGCTGATGGGTGGCAATATAAAGCAGATAGATACAGCTCTTAGTATCTTAGAAAAACAGCTCTATGAATCTCATATCAGATCCTTACTTAAAACTTCAGGGCTCACCAAAAATTACTACGATAATTTGCAGGTTAATAATACGGTGTGATAATAGGCCTTCCCAGGAATGAGAAAGGGAAAGCATAACAGTTCAGAACACTTACCATCTGGAAGAGTAGGAGATGCAGCAAGCAGCAGCCAGCTGCAAAATGGCCACTTTAGGGCTGAACCATTTTAGCTTTAATGAATTTAAAGGGTTACAAGAAATGTGTACTGGGAAGTAGCTCTTATAAAAGGGCAATCTCACCCAGTGAGAATTAGTAGGGAGCACAAAAGGAAGTCTCAAAATGAAGTGTTAAAAATTGAAGTAGTAAGATATCTTTCATGACATCTAGCTGATCAATCTGCAGGTGTACGATTAATATATTTAAAGGCCAGAAGAGACCGTCATGACCATATAGTCCAACCACTTGTGGTAGCATGGGCTACATTGTGTTTAAACCCTCACATGTGCATAGGTGGGAAACGAATGGCAAAGTGCCAGGCACAAGCTCTTAATTTTATCCTCTGCGGACTAGGGGACTCTAGTGGCAACAACTGCCATAGAAACTACTAAGGGAACAGAGTCAGTGTGACTGTGGAGCCATATAGCCTCTCTGGGGACCAGATTTAGGGGCAGGTTACCATCTGGGATGCCAGGCTTGGGGCAGAGGGGCACTGGGCTCAGGGTGCTGTTTTTGTTGTTAGCGACAAAAGGAAAAATAGAATGTTTGAAATAAAATATATCAGGTATTCCGTATATGGATTCATGTTTCACAAACCTCCTAGAATGTTCTGGACCTTTGTAGAATCTCATGTAACCTTCCAGACTTTCTGAGAACTACATTTTCCTTGAACCTCCTAAAATGTCAGTCATGCCCTCGTGGGCGTATAGGAGCCATTGGCCAGTCTTTGGCTCTTTCTGATGCTGTGCTTCAGTTTGCAAGGGCAAATGTGAGAAAAGCAACCCTTTGAACTAAAGGACTAGGGCTAACATTCTAAGGATGTCACCTACTGTAACACAGTTTAACACTAGTTGACCCAGTGTTGGTGCATAGTTTAATTTCTTGATGTTAGTACATTTCAGTTATTCTTAAAACTAAAAAGTTTCTATAAGCTTAGAGGAAACAAACTGTTTTTATTTGCTTTTATATGGCATGAATAAATACAGATTTACAGATCCTAATGTGCAAATTTATTGTCTTATATGACAGGGATAAATCATGCATGCAAATCGTACATCAAAGTCATGAAATGGGCTACAAATGCAATAAAAATAAGATATTCAAACGTGTAACAAATGGGGGGGAGAGACACCAAAGACTCTCCTCACCTGGGGTGCCATTTGGTCTGGGACTGGCCCTCTGCCCTCCGCTCTGAGCAGCAGACCTCTTCTTGCATAGAGCAAACTACATGCTTTGTCCTCTAAATAGATGTAGCTCATGTTGTTCCTGTCTGATTTAGACACAGCTGCATGCAGAGCATTGTCTCTCTAGATCTCTATACTCATATATGGTAAAGGTTTAAACCACAAACAAACCTTATATTCCAAGTTCTTCCTTCTACTTCCATAGTGCGTATGATGCTAAACAATGTCAGCATATATACTCTGTATGTGTGTGCTCCTGACTGTAGATATATTTGGAAATACTAAAATTGGGCTGAATGCTACCGGCAGCTTAATATGCTTAGAATATAAGGCATTTCATCATGTCCTGGTTTATAACAAGCATCGCCTAGACATAGTATAGCTGGATTGCTTCAATGATGCAGCTGGTCCTTTATAAATGAACTGCACAATTTACATTCTGAACTCATTCATCCTTGTTGGCAGTTGAGATATGGCTTCCTAAATGTCACTTCCTTTAAAATATTATAGCATAAGATGAACTGGGCAAAAGTAATTTATTAGATTGTTTAGCGTGAAATATATCTTTTGTATATTTCAAGAAAAAAGAAAACAGCTTCCTTCTCAAAATACATAAAGAACACCCTTTGTCAATTTGATGTCAGTTTTGTCAATTTAATTTGAAAGACTTGCAGTTAAAATACAATGAAGGCTACTACCATTACTCTTTAGCAGATAACTTAGAGAAGTAAACTTTTCTTAAGTAAACTTCAAACAACGGCTTCTCAGCCGAGTTGTTCTTTTGGCTGTTAAATTGTTTTCTGTTGGAACAAAAAATCTTGTTTAAAATTAATACAAATACAAATCCATTAAGGATGTACTTATTTCATGCTTTCTTGCAGTAACATTAACTCCTCTAACAGAATGCTTTGGGCCAGTCACCACATTTTTCTACTAAGTAAGATTCTATGACTTCTGGGATTTCCCTAAGCAGAAAATAACACTGCATTTGTAGTAGGGACCTACTATTTGATGTATAATAGGCTTGCTACCAAAAATTACTGATTTGATGCAACATGAGTTGAAGGAACTCAGTTTTTTTTTTTTTTAACGCCTCCTTTTAGTTCTCTTCAGGAAGATAATAAGTCCATCAGGAAAGAGAATGCAGTATAGCTATAACATATGTGTTTGAAATCTTCTGCATGTAAGTCCACATTATGATAAATTCAATAAGACACAAGGCTTGGTGTAGTCTCACTACCTTCAAGGTGCCATTACTTGCAGTCTGAGTAGTTAATCGCTCCCTGGTGATGAGGGGAAGAGCTGAGCTGAGCTGAGATAAACTAAGCAGGAAAGACTTGGTATAAAAAGTCACTTGCTAGGTAAACTTGAGAGCCATTGACAGAGGCAGTGAGCTGACGAGTTCTGCAGGGAGCTTAGAGAGGGGGGCTGAGAGGCTTTCCATCCACATGCAGCGTTGCGTGTGATATCAAGATGGCCAGGGATAGAACAATGTTAGTGACCTGCAATGAATATGCCACATTCTCTTTCCTGCCTGAAGGCAGAAGGGATTTCATGTGCATAAAGAGCAAGTTGGTGGCTGTGCTGGAGGAAAAGGTTATTGGACTGGAGACACTACTGAGAATCACAGAGGCTAAATCATAGACAGCTATGTTTGGGAAACACCAGTACATACAAAGTTCAAAGAAGAATGGAGCTGGCCACCAAGGAACTGGAGAAAGAGAGAGAGAGAGAGAGAGAGAAAGTCAGAGAGGAGACCTGGCAGTTTGTAATCACTAGAGGTAGGAGGTCCTGGTGGCCTTCTGCATGTTTTGAAACAGATGAGGAAGGGCAAGTGTCCAAAAAGAAGAGAACCATGAGGAATTCCACACAGCTAGAAGTTTCAAATCAATACCAGGTCCTCAATGTGGAAACTTTGGAAGATACCTCTCAAGACCCAGCAGGTCCAAGAGAATGGAGAAATGTATGGGACATACACGTGGATGGCAGCTAGGCCCAACCTGTAAGAAAATCAACCTAGCTCTCAAAGTTCTCCAGCCATCCAATAGAGAAAGAAGATACTCAGAAGAACATTCAGCAAGGGACATGAGGAAAACAGGACAGCATGCTGCCTTACTGGAGCAAAGACACAAGACATCACTGCAAGATTTGATAGACTTCTGAAGCCAATGGGCAAGGATCCATGGGTGATGCTTCATTATTGGCATTAATGACATTACATCACAGGATATCTTGCACATAACAGATGACTTCAGAGAATGCTGAAGAGCAAGAATGTCCAAAGCAATCGTCTCTCAAATCCTTCCTGTCCCATGAGTGAAGGAAGAAAGAAGGCAGAAGATTTTGGAAGTGAACTTCTGGCTAGGTAAGAGGTATAGGATGGAGGGTTTTGTTTTTATGGAACACTGGTCCACCTTCTACAGTTTGGATAGCCTCCACCTCGATAGAAGGGGGACCAATCTCCTTCATGCTGGCAGGTTAGACTAGTCAGGAGAGGGTTAAATTAATAACAAAAGGGAAGGGTAAAAAGAGGAATGATATGAGCACTCAGCACAAAATCAAGATGTTGAGAACAAAATTAACCAAGGAATCAAAAGGACATGAAAAGACTAAATTCTTGAATTGTAAATGCTAGTGCCTGAGTAACAAACAAGAAGAATAGGAATTGTTTATTTGTGATAATAAATTCAATCTAGTTGGTATTATTGAAACCTGGTTGGATGATTCTAGTGATTGGGATGTTAAAATCAATGATTATTTAGGAAGGATTGAGTAAGCAAAAGGGGGAGTGGCACTGTATGACAAAAATGTCATTACTTGTTTCCGAGTCACTGATTATTCAGAAGAAAATTATTTTGAATGCCTACTGATCAAAGTACTAAAAGAGAAACCAAAGATGGGGTACTAATTAATATCTGCTACAGATCACCAAATTCTGGTAGGGAACAAGATGACCTTCTTTCTCATCTCTCTATAAGGTGTAGGAGGGCAGAAAACTGCAGGATCATGGGAGCCTTCAATTTGAGTGACAAATGCAGGACATCTTACACTGCTAGTACTAAAACATAACATTACAACAATACTAAATTAAAACGGCACACATTAAATTGATTAAAAACTAGCTAATAGGTCTCAAAATGTAACTGTAAGCAGGGAATCATCATCAAGTGAGGTGTTTCCAGTGCAGTCCCAAAAGGATATATTCTTGGCCCTACTCTATTTAATATTTTTATCAATGACTTGGAAGGAAACAAAATCATCCTTGATAAAGTTTGCAGGTGAAACAAAAATGGGGGAGTGGTAAATAAAGAAGAGGATAGGTCACTGATTCAGAGAAATCTGGATTGTTTGGTAAACTGGATGCAAGCAAACAATTTACCGATATTAAAATGTATATGTAAATGCATAAATCTGAGAACAAAGAAGAGAGGCCATACTTACAGAATGGGGGACTCTATCCTGGAAAGCAGTGACTCTGAAAAGGATTTTGGGGCCAGTCACCACATTTTTCTAATGCAATCTGCAATCTGGGATGCAAAAACAGGGAACACTTGAGTAGGAGCAGAGAGGTTATTTTATGTCTGTATTTGACACTGGTGTGACCGCTGCTGGAATACTGTGTCGTGTACAATTCAAAGACATTGATAAACTGGAATAAGTTCAGAGAATGGCCACAAGAATTAATAAAGGATTCATAAACATGCCTTATAATAACAGATTCAAAGAACTCTATCTATTTAGCTTAACAAAGAAAAGTTTAAGGGGATACTTGACTATAATCTTTAAGTATCTGTGCGGAGAACAAATATTTAATAATGGGATCTTCAATCCAGCAGAGAAATGTGTAACATAATCCAATGGTTGGAGTTTGGAGCTAGGCAAACTGAGACTGGAAATAAGACAAATTTTGACAGAATAATTTATCATGGGTCGCAATGGATTTGTCATAACTGATGATTTTTAAATTAAGATTGGATGTTTTTCTAAAAGATATTGTCTAGGAATTATTTTAAGAAGGTTCCATGGCCTCTGTTATATGGGAGATCAGAATAGATTATTACAATGGTCTCTTCTGGCTCTGGAATCTATTAATCTCTGTGAGAGATTGATTGCATGGTCAAAGTTTGATTGACAAGTGAAAATCTCCGCACCAGCAAAAATTGTTCCCTGAACGTTGAAACAGTTGTTTCTCACTTCCCCATCTTTCCCCCAATAAATCAATGTTAAATGAAAGGGGAGAGGTAAGTGACAAGAAAGGGAAGAGAAGAATATAGGCTTTTTTAAGGAAAGGAAGCAGGAGAGGCAGAGCTGGAAGGTGTCTCTGTAGTCCTTTGTCTTGATCCTGCTGCCCTCCAATCAGTTCTAGTAGCAACTCTACCCTCTGGGGAGAAAAAAAAGCAGGTAAAGAGCTCAAAGTATCTGCTCCTGAGGCTGGCCTCTGCAATTGTTGTCCATTTAGTCAGATGGATAGGTTCAGAGAACCCATGGGAAAGGACATCTTGTAGGCTGAAGTTTGTTTCTAATGGATTTAAATGCCCTGGAAATTTTGGCACAGGATCTTTGTGCTGAACTGTGTTGTTTCCAAGAAACCCTCAATTGTTATTGCACTTTGACTTAAAATGACTCCTGATCCACTGACTGCAGTTTTCAGCTTCACCCATTTGCCAGTATTAAACCTGTGGAATAGGGAAGCTCTCAGAATTGTTAAGTGAGCACAGATGTTCCAGCATGGACACTAGGGTCACACACTGAGACACTGTGGCATTGGATACTGTAATGTTTAGTGTAGAAAGCACTTCCACCACTAGACATATCCTTATCCTTTCACCAAAAGATGCTATATCCATATAGTGGTGTTAATTTGTTCTCTTCTGCATGATTATGTTGTTGATCTGATCTGGCGGATTAGCTGTAAATTCAGTGCTGCCTGTGTATACTGAAGTTGGTGCTTGCAATGTCTCTATAAAGCTCTATGATTCTATAAGCAACTATTACAAACCTCTGAAAATGTACTAGTGGATTAAAGAAAATAATGATTTCTGAATAATATAAATGAAAGCTTACACTAAAGATCACCTACCATCCATCCATATCCAGAAAGGGCCTGATCCCAAGGCCATTGAAGTCACTAGAAAAGCCCCTATTTACTTTTGAGAGGTTTGGATCAGACTCTAGGGTGTGATTTTCACAAGTGCCAAGCATTAGCTTAACCCTGCTGCCACTGAAATCAACCAGTTAGGCCAACGCTAATCATTTCTGAAAATCTTTTTCTTAATGACTAGATGCTGCAGAGATTGGTGATTTATACATGCCGAGAAATCCAATTTTGAGTGGTGTTTTTAAATATTCTAATAGTTTCCATTGCAATTTAGTTTCACTTTTAAACATTTTGTTCAGTTACAATTAATTGGGTTCCAGAGGTGTAGTTTCATGTCATTTACTTAAGTTGTAAGTTCTATGCAGCAGAGACTGCCTCTTTGGTTCTGTATTTATACAATGGCCCTAGCACAATGGAGTTCTGGTCCAGGCCTGCGACGCCTAGATACTATGGTAATACAATAATAAAATAAGTAATAAATAGATACTTTGGGGCAAGTACATGCCCCAGGTCTAGTGGCAGACTAATTTTTCAGGATCCTTTGTTAGTCCCTTCAGAAGGTTTTATTACATCAAGCAAACATTTCATTTGCAAGTCATACTAAATACACAAAAGTGTTTTTTTGGTTTTTTTTATGTTAAAACATTTTAGAGAACTGAAGTAATACTATAATTTATGTTTGGAAAATGCCATCCTACATTTTCCAGTCCACTCTCATTTTCAGTCTCATAATAATACCAACTAAAGTTTCAAACACTTTATAGCTGTATAAAAATGGTAATGACAAGGAAGTTGTAAAGCTGCCAGTTTAGGAATCTAACAAATATTTCAAATGGATGTTGGACATTACAATGATATATAAGATGTGTACTGTGCATGAAACATATTTAGATTTTCGGATGTTCACTTCATTTTTCTGCTGATGCAAAGGGTCTATGTGAAATATGGTGCTATTAAAAATACTACACTGAAATAAGTGTCAAATCCAAGGTTCACTGAATTATTTGCACGGCCAACTCAAGAGGTCTGTATTTTAACTATATTTTGCTTTTGTCATGTGCTACTACAATTAAGAAAAAAAAAAAAGCTGTAGAGGTTTTGGAGTTGTTTTTATTTTAATTCCAGGGGTTATTTCATTTGATTTGATGGATTCTCCTCCCCTGGCTTATCAAAATTTAAGCACCTAAAATCTATGAACCATATGCACCTATGGCTTGTAATTTGTGGATCAAAGAGCCTCATCAAAAGTTAATATAAAGAATGCTTGATTCTGCCTTATGTGAGGGAAAGTGCCCAGGGGGCATACTGTTATGCCTCATCATCCCACCATTGGTATCACTCACAGCAATTCAGGGGAAAAAAAAGAAAATTTGGTCAATGGGAAATGAGTGAGGAATCAGCGGCAGCTTGATTTAAGGTAACTCTTTAGCCTAAAAAGCTACCTAAACTTACAACAGAGAAAGATTACAGGTTCTGGCTCCCTAAATTGCACACTGCAACCTAAGTTTGGTGTCTTTGCAAACAATGTCAACATGCGATGGAAGAATCTGCCATTGAGAAAGCAAAACTTTCAGAAATGCAGGATTGTCCTTCCATCTCAATGAGATGCTGCAACAGAAAATAATAGATTATGCTTGATTTGTTTCTTTACCTTCGACATCATTTGCATCTTCCTCGCATTTGATGTTGGGTAGATTGTACTATTGCCCTCTTACTTTCTGCTGGCAAGAAACAGCTAAGGGAGCTGATTATTTCAATTGTTTAGAGGCACATACAAAACAAAATCAATGGGCAAAAAATCCAAAGGTGGAAAAGACTCAGTTGTTGAAACCAAAAGAAAGCTAACAGAAACCCACCAAGATAGTCTCCAGCCCAAAGGCAAAATCAGTTTTGCCCAGAACGTTATAAAATGTACAGCTTCCCATAAAAAACTCACTTGTTGATAATGGGTTATTACTGGTATCCAGTGCTTCAATATATCGTCAGTAGAATGTAAAATAAAATTAGACTGGATTTGGTTATAAAACAGAATCTGGATTGGTATTTTTGCTCTATCCCCTCACTATATTAAGGAAGCTAGATGAAGACTAAATAATTTAATGATTTTTTAAAAAACTTTTACTGGTTTTTAAAGAATAATCCTGATATTAAAGGCAAATCTTTCACTGGTTTAATTCAATTTAAAAAAAAAAAAATAAGTTTCAAAGAATCAAATCTTTTTAGCCAGCACCATAGCTGGCTGAAAAAATACTGAAACATTTTCAGCAGAGTTTCCGCGGAGGCATTGGATTTGTGACAAAATTTGACTCTTTAATGAAAAATTTCATGTCTGAAAATCTGAAAAAATGTTGACTACTACTACAGAGTATATAAACTTCTTGTGCTTTAGGTTTCCTATGTGACATAGAATGCCGAGTCACTCTGGCTTCACCTGGAGCTACTGGGCATGTGTGGTTTGTACCAACAAATAGTGCACCTATCTGTTAAAAAATATATATAAAACACACTGAACAGAATTCTTGGAAATTACAAACTTTACTGGTCTGTAATTACCTTACTTTCAGTGACAGGAAATATATTTGAAATAGTAATTGAAAATAGTATTATAAAGTACCTGGAGAAACAAAATACGATGGGCTAAACCCATATACCTTTGGTAAAAGAAAATTATTCCATTTTAATCTGTTGGAACTCTGAGCATATCACATTTGAAACTGGCTGACAGACAGAAAACAGTAGTGCTATGCTAAAAACTGACCATTTATTCCTACTCTGTTTTCAGTCCCTTAGCTAGAGTCTAATCCATGACAAGACTAGGGAGTTTGAATAGATTAACAAAGCTCTGAAAAGGAGTGGAAGCATGGAAAATCTCATTATAAGGAAAGACTGAAAAGAGACAGAGAAAAAATGGTAGCAGTGTACAAATAATAAATAATATAGAGGAGAAGTCAGATGCTCTATTTAGTCTCTCCTAAAAGGAGTACAAAGGGGCATTCAATACTAATGAAATGCAGCACATTTGAAATTGACCAAAGGATTTTAAAGAAAGTCTTCCAGTGAATCCCCACTTGGAGTTTGCCAGCTCTTGGAACACTGGACTGAACCTCTACGGTCCTACCCCATGGACTATAATAATAATGGCTACCAGAGCTCTCTGACACCATTTCCCAGCAAGCCTGGAGTCAGGTATGGGAACAGAAGGGACTAGAAACTCCTGCTGAAGCCAGTAGGGAGGTTTCTGCCTGGGGGTGCTATGGACAAGCAGTTTCCTGGGCCAGTTATGATCCAGGACTGGCCATCCCCTCAGTGGGAAGGGACAGCCTGACCCAGAGACAAAGAGAATAGGTTTAGTTTCAGTTTTGAGCTTTGATTTTGGGATCTGAGAGAGAAGCCAAACAATTCAGGGGATTCTCTGATTAACTCCCCCACACCACTGAACTGCTGTGGGATCTAATGCATGGGTCAGGCAGTTCCAGCCCTGCAAAGACCAGCATCTAGAGCTGCAGAGACCTGAACCAGATGAGAACTTTCCTGGACTTCTGATCAGAAAGCTGAGAGAGGACCCTACACAAAGATACATTAAGTGGACCCTTTTTTGTTTAAACCAGCCAGCATTCACAGGACTGCAGCACTAATCTCAGGACATAGCCTCAGCCTGCCATCTGCCTTGAAAGGTGTCAGGGAGAGAGGTGGGAATTGGGAAGAGTTGTGACTGTTTGAAGGTGGGGAACTGGTTGATGTTTTAGTATTTATTAGTTAACTTTAACCATTTCCTTCCCCCGTTCCTATTTACCTGATCCTAATAAAGGTCCACTTTGTTACATTGTTATTTTGGAGTGTATCATTTCTTTTCTGGGGCTTGTGTTGATGTACTTTATCATATATTGTATAATAGATTTTATACTCCTTGCCAGTACTGAAAGCATTTTGCCTTTTCCCAAAGGACAGCACCCACTGTGTCTTGAGCACAATGAGGAGTCACCTTTGGTGGAGGCATCAAGCACCACAAAGAAAGAAAGAATGAACAAACAAACCCAGGACCCAACCCCGCAACCCACAGGAGGACAGAGGAGAAGCCATTCCCAGCAACAAGCACCTGGGAGGAGCTATGAGCCATCCTTTGAGGAAGAGGTTTCAGATGGAGGCACTGCTGCAATATTAGTTTACAAGGAGTTCTTTATTACACAAGGAGTGTAAGTACAGAAATTATTGCTCAGTCTGTGAGCAGTGACTCCAGTGTCACGTAGTGGACCAGGTCCTAAAGTACAAGATGGGGAGCACTTTGCTTCCTGACTGGAGTGAAGAAGGCTTGAAGCCAGACAAATCCTTTATGCTACCAGGGATCCCCTGTGAAATTACAAATGAACATATTTCAATGTGCTCAACACTGAGATGGTTTGGGGAGAAGCCACAGTGAAAGACAGTGTAACAAGGCACTGTGGCCTTCCTTAGAGCCTGGGCCAGAGGACAATCTGCAACCTCCCTGCTGGGCAGATTAAGGCCCTGCAGGCTGAATATCCCGGGAGAAAAGGGGCGGAGCTAGGACAGGAGAGGCCAGTATAAAAGGCCGGCCTAGCAGTTCAGTCAGGGGGAAGCTGCTGCTGGAGACAGATGTGTCTTCCCCGAGGCTGCAGGCTGGGCCTGACCCAGTGCAGAGCAACCTTCAAGGCCTGCCCTGGCCACCGGGTCCGAGTGACTGGATAGGACCGCTGGGCCCGAGTGACTGGGAAAAACTACCTGAAGCCACTGAATGGGAACAACCCCCTGAGGCCAGTGCTGACCTGGAGGAGTTGCCCGACACCAGGGACCCACTGGAGCTACCTGAGCCCGTTATACTGGAGGACCCTCTGGGACCCTGGGACCTAGAGGAGCTGCCTTCCTCTGATGACCCTAAGGAGTTTTTGGACCTGCCACCAGTTGACGGTGAGGGACTCGTGGGGCTCCCACTCGCTGTCTACCCCAGTGATCTGGAGGAAGACCCCTGGCTACAGGTACCCGGGTACAGGGTGGGAGGAAGCAGCCCAGGGACAGCCGAAGATAGTTTGGCTGATGCTGTGGCCGAACCAGTCCGCATACTGTGGCTGGAGCCACGCTGACTCAGTGGCAAACCACATTGCCACTGATAGGGCCCTGTGTCCCCTTTCCTCCTTCCCTAACCCCAGGAGTGCTTGGATCCTCTGAACTCGCCTGCCAGAGGATACCAGCCTCGCCTGCCTGAAGGCCGGGGGCTATAGACTATTTTGCCTGCCCCACCCTGCTCGAGGGCCAGGGGCTACAGACTACCTTCAGCCTACCCCACCCTGCCTGAGGGCCGGGGGCACCAGACTGCTTAACAGCCCCGCCTGTTGGAAGGCCAGGGTTATAGATTCTTTATCAGCCCTGTCCTACGTGACGGCCAGAGGGCTACAGACTGAGGGAAGCAGGGCTAAAGACTTGTAATCAGCACTGCTTATTCCCCTAAATCAAGGCGCTGTGGCCTTCCTCAGAGCCTGGGCCCAAGGAAGGGTCACGACGCCCCAGCTGGACCATGACACCAGTCTACAGACAGACTCATCAAAACCACAGCGGGGAGTTTCAGTGTTTTGTACTCCAAAGTACTTGATGCCACTAGAATACCAAAGGAGGTGCTAGCTTCTGGAGGATTGCCAACCTGAGAGATAGTGATTCGGGATGTAGTGAGAGTTGGGCCTGCTGGCCCTGCATCTATAGATTTAGTACACTAGGTAATCTTGTACAGGTACTTAGGTGTCAGAGTGACAGTGCTCCAAATAGAGAAAAAAGAGAGAGGAGAGTGGAAAGTCTAAGAGGTTCTGCAGAATCTGAGTGATGTGGACGAACTGCCCAGGTATGGAGGGGCACCAGCTATGACTACCGGTTATTCTTGATATCATCAAAGGAAGTCAGAGGGAAAGAAAATAGGGAGGCAGAGCAGAAGGCTTTCTTGGCTCCTGTATCACAGTCCAAAGGTATAGCTCCGAAAAGTCAAGAAGAAATACTGACCAAACAAAAAACGGATAGGCAAAAACAACTGAAGAACTCAAAGGAGCAATCATCAGCGAGGGAGGGAGCCACCCGGAAAAGCCTACTCCAACACCCCTAAATCAGAAAAGACAGAAGAGACCATATCAATCTGTGGGCCGAAATCCTCTCCTCTGTTTCATCTGTGGGGAAGCTGGGCATAAAACTAGAAGATGTACTAAGTTCTAGAATGTAAAAACAAAAAATCAGACAGAAACAAACCAAAAAAAGAAACATGCTTTGGAAACTCCTACAAAATTACATGAATTAGGGAAACATCAAAGACTCCTAACTGAAGGACTGCTCTAGCAAAATTAATCTGCTTGAAGTAATGACTACCCCAGTAAAATACCTACCTAAAGGCCTGGTAACACCTACCTCGGAAGTTATAATAAAGATGTAAGGACACACCTGTAAAGCCCACTTAGATGGTATATCCAAAGTGACCATCAGCTTCAGATACCTGTATGACAAGTTACTTAGACACATTCCCATCCACTTGCTGCAAGGACTAAAAGTAGGGGGGTTAAGTGTTTATGAGTACCCTTATTCTGAATATATCACTGTTCAACTGGAATTTCCCCCTGATGTGACTGGAGGCAGGCATAAACTGGAAAAATTAGCCTTGATCTTCCCAGATCCACAGGGGCACAACCAGATGCCTATTCTAATAGATAAGAATGCCAATGGACAACCTGCCAGGCTATGCCATAAGAGGAAGAAGACTATTGTGATGTTGGGGCTCCCTCATACCAGTCAGACTTTACATTTCTATATTAGATAAACTCCCTTCTGAAACGTAAGTTACCTATTGCCTCTGAATAGTTTCCCATTGTACCTCTGCCATAAACCTCAATGTATCATGGACAGGCCCTTAGTTTCTGGATGCCTTTCATTTCAGACCTCTTCCTTTTTCTCAGGCTTTTTCTTGAGTCATTATAGATGTTCAAAATGGGGAAATCCAGTTATCTGAATATCTTTCCATTAACTTCAATGACCTGTTGTTGCCTTTTCCTGGGTTGTACAATGGATCATTACATGCATCTGTTTTTTTTTTGTTTGTTTGTAAACACCTGGCATGGGAGGTGCCCTTCCATGCTGTGAGATGGATTGGCAGTTGTAGTGCAGGTTATGAGCACAGATTTCTATGTACTTAAATATATAGGTTCATAACCACAATCTGTATACATATCTCATCATGACCATCAAGTTCAGAACATCACAAGTTTCATAAAAGATCTTACTGGACATATATTTTATCCATCACAACATTGTATACAATCAGTTGAATCATTTGCTTATTCTTTGTGGTTCAGACCCCATGTTCTCCCCTTGGGGTGTCTGGACCCTGATTGTCCCAACTATCTTTACATGTCATGCATATACTCCATGGTAAAGGATGTCTACCAGAAAAAAGGCACAACAGCCTTAGGATGTACCCACAGAAAAGATACTCAAGTCTTGGGAGAAATCTGTCATGATACCTACCAGACCAGAATGTCTCTTAGAAGGCATTGCAAGTTGTGAAGAGAAAGTGAACAACCAAGTTATCCTGACTGATTCTCCTGAGGAAGGTTTACCAAGAGGACTATTAGTGCAGATTGGTGTACTTATGGTCTCCTTGGAAGAAATACATCAAATCACAGTCAGAAAGAAGAACAAATCCACCCATAAGATTTCCATCCCTGTGACTAACTCACATGTACATAGATCACACCATGGCTGATGCCACTAGAGACTTACAGCCTAAACCCAAGTATCTTTGACTTTGGAGATTTACCTGCACCAGAGAAATAGAAAGAGTGTCAGAAGATGGCTAAGACATCCAACATTTTCCCTGTATGAATGGCGTGTAGATTGTGGCAAGAGAGGAAAAAACACCATATCTGCTTGACTAACACCAGATTTTTTGGGAGACATCCCAGATATTTCCTCCTGGATATCTGAATTGCTGAGATGACAGAGCTGATGTCAGTGGGAATTGTCAAGGAATCTCAGAGACCTTGTTCCTCTCTCCCATTGGAGCGGCAAGAAAAAAGAACGAACAAGTGTGCATGTGCATTGACTATCAGACAGTAAACAAAAGAACAATTCCAGATAAGAGTACCATGCCATGAGTAGATAATTCCTTTTGATTGTCTGTCAGGAAAAAAAAGATTATCTGTTCTGGATCTCTGGAGCAAGTATTATCAGATATCCCTGGGAGAAGAGGACTAAAAAAAGACTTTTTTCATCTGCCTTCTCAGGTTCTACAACTTTGAGATTCCCTGTGGGATCCTCAGTAACACCTGCAACCTTCCAGAGGTTAATGGAGAAAATAGTTGGAGACATGAACCTTTTGAAATTTTGAGTCTACCTAGATAACCTTATCTTCAGGAATACCCTAGCGTAGAGGAACAGAAAATACTTCTGCTGAAGGTCCTAGATCGCCAGCAGGAATATTATTCATGGGAGAATTCTGCACCACTGTGCAGACACACAATTCATGTCCCCTTGCAGATTTTCTTTCTCCGGAGAAAATACGTTCTGCCAGAGAGCCACTGCAGTTATGCCTTTTGCTAACCAGGGGCTGCTGTGGTGCCAGAAAAGACAGCAGATGGCTAACCATAGGAACCAACTGCCGACAGGGAGAGAGCACAGTCTGCTTTTCTCACAGCAACATGCCTGTGAGGCCAGGTTTGGGAGGATGGGATATGATGGGGACAGGCAACAGGGCACACAGGACTGCTGTGGGGGGTGTCACAGACTGGGATTCAGAAGGGCTAGTTAGGGGACAGACTGGGGCAGGGGCTAAATGAAAGTGGTGATGCAGGACCACATCGGGACATATGTGCCTGACTGAATAGAAGAAGCTAGAAGTCAGCCAAGTTCTGCATGGGGGAGGCTCCCCAACTCCCTTACAATCTCTCCCCCGCCCAAACCGTCTCCCCACCCCCCAATCTCCCGTACTTCTCCCAGCCACACCCAACAACCATCCAGGTTCACTCCAGTCTCCTTCCCAGCAATTACTTCCCTCTCTGTCAGCTTCTCCGTTACCCCTGACTCCCCAAGCATTAGCACTATTTCTGATGGGTGCAGGAAATACATTTTTGTATTAGTTTAAAGGAATTAGTACTCAAATTATGTACTAATATGCCTAGAAAGTGCTCTAATCTCCAGGATATAAAAGCATTCCCATGCACGCTCATGCTCTTCCTGTCCCCCTTTTTCCTCCCCCATGATTCCTTCCTTATTTAGCCATGATGAAACAGCTTCAACAGGAGAGGTTCAGGGAGCTGCATGTTAGAATATCCCATAGTCTAGTAGTTAGGGCACTCATCTCAGCAGGGTCAGCCCTCGACCAAATGGCACCCAGGTGAGGAGCAGCTTTGGCGCCCCTTCCCCCTACATTTGTTAAACTTTTAAATACCTTATTTTTATTGCATTTGTAGCCCCTTGTAAGACTTTGATGCACAATTTTCATGCATAATTTATCCCTGTCATATAAGATGATAAATTTGCATGCTAGGATCTGTAAATCTGCATTTATTCATGCCATATATAAGCAAAAAAAAAGTTTCGTCTAAACTTATACAAACTCTTTAATTTTAAGAATAAATGAACTGAACTAACATCAAAAAATTGAACTGTGCACTAACACTGGGTGGACCAGTATTAAGTAGTCTTATAGTAGGTGACAGCCTTAGAATGTTAATCCTAGTCCTTTAATTTAAAAAGTATCCTTTCTTGTTTTTGCCCTTGTGAACTGAAGCACACCATCAGAGAGAGAACCAAAGACTGGCCAATAGCATTTTCACGCAATAAAATAGCAAGTGATGTCAGTCTCTCGTTGGCCATCATTGATCGAAGATATGTTTTAATGAGCCTGAGCTTCGAAAAGCTACGCTCACCAATTGTGAGCGTGTCTGGCGGTGTAAGCAGAATCCCCAAAGCTATCCACACATTAGGAAAAGTGTCCTTCAGCTCTGCATCATGAATGAATTAGAGAACTTGGAGTGGTGAGTGCTTCCTATGTGTCAAAATGTGACGGATGTTGTACAATTCAACGGAGAGTTCTTTATCATGGATGTCCGAACATTCCCCATGTGTCAGTGTCCGGTGAAGGGCTGTACTATTGTTCAAGACTGTTTTCTTGTCCATTGGCTGCTTACTAAGGTATACAAAACCTCCCAGGTCTTTTCATGGTGCTTAGTTTGTCCAAACCTTTCTTCAATGGTCACTTGAGTAGTGTCAATAAGCAAGCAAAAAACTCCCTCTTGAATTTTCCCGTTGACTATGAGAACTGGTATCAAATGCAACTTAACTTCTAACATAGTTTAACACAAGTTAAGGGGCTGCTTTTTTAAAATTGCTGTTGAATTTAACAGACCCTGGAAAACAGTTCAGCACCGACTAAGAGGTGTCAAATTGTTAAATACAATGCAAATATTTTAGGCATAACCTTGAAATAAATGCATTATTCACAAGTGAGCTATATAGGTCATTCCACATAAGCATCAATAGAAGCTTTAGATCAGATCACACCCTCATGAATTCAACATATGGCACACATTTACAGAGAACACTATTTTAGAAGTGTTGTAGAGAAATTCCACTGGATTTTTTTAACATTATATTAGAGCTAGCATTTATAATCAGCTGCATAGAATCAGGCTTTTGTTAATATCATGAGTCCAACTGTATAGGCCCTAGAGGGAAGGGTAAAATGATAACTAACATTTTTAGAAACCTCTAAAAATTACATAAAAGGTTTTTTTTTTTTACATAGGTCGCAAAATTAGGGTTTATTCCATTATCTTCCAAGGACAGAAAGTTTTATCCCATTGGACAGGGTGGATTCTTGGGTCTCATGGTATAAAGATCCCATTTCTAGAACTGATGAGTTGAGAGAATTTAGATCTTAAATATATTTCTGGTCCAGGGTTGAATGCTGACAATCTTGCATTTATGTTTAGAATAATTTTGGAGGGAATTTCCCACATTAGGAGAGTGAAAGAGAACATTCTTGCAAGGTCTGTGGTTTGTTGTTTTTTTTATATATATATTTTTTTTAATAAATAGTGGTTGTTTGGAACTTTGTAATTAAACCCAAGAAGAGAGATTAGTGGGACGAATGCAAGTAAGGTTCTCAAAAGTGTGATAAAATGCATTTATCACACTTAGATGCCACACAGATATATGGTTTGTATGTTTGCCTCTCTGTAGTCTTCCCACTAATACACAGATAAAATCTAATTTAAACACACACAATTATATATAATCTGATTCTGGAGAACAGAATATTTTCCACATGGCCAGACTTGTCAAAATTATTGGATGAATTATTAGATGTGGCTGTTTGTACAGAAATAAAACACAAAACCTATATTTAAGTGTTTCAGGAAGGAAAATACTAGCACAAGTGACTTAATTATACAATTACAGTGTGAAATGGATCTGATGTGATATGCAAAATAAAGCAACAGCTATAAAGCCTGTCCTCTATGAAGAAATCAGCATAATAAAGAAAAGAGATAATATTTTGAAACTTTAATTAAAATATTAATGCACTTTTGCAGCATTAGAAATGGTCTAGAAATGTTTACAATGCCTTTATGACTTATCTATGTTTCATATATATAGTAAAAATTATGGCTGTTAGTTAAAAATGATTACACATTTTAAATGGTGCTTTTTGTACTTTGCTGAATTCTCCTAGGATAATCTAATTGATTTTGTGCTTATTTTCTTGTACAGCTTCTTCAAAAGCCTGTATCTTTATTAAAGAGAAGTTTAAATGATATTTTCTGGTAATTGAACTGGCTGCATACTAAACACTTTAATCTATCCATTTCAAGACTTCTTTTTCTCCCAAAGAGCTGCAAAAGATAAGCTGCCTTGAAGTTTATGTGCTGTTTAAGTAACAAATAAGGTAGATAAATGGAGCTGGCTGAAAACATGGCAAGAAATCCAGTATGAAATGAAGATATAAATTGTAGCTATGGAAACAGCCTTTGTAATTAGGCATAATTTAGAAAGTCACAGAAGATATTTAATCAATTTGCAAATTAAATTATACTATTTTTTTTCTAGAAAGGTAACAGGAGTTAACTCCATAAAAGCCTTGAAAAATTTCCAAGTGCCTTAAAATCAAAATATGCTACCATTATTTTAAATCCTTCCTCCAAATAGGAACCTGAAATCAAGTCTCAGTATATATAATGCTTTGTATGACCCAGTGCAACAGTACAGCTTAAAAGCCCTGTTAGATACATTAAGGATTTCCATACATATCTAACTGAGTTGAGATAAATTCCACTGTTTACACAATTGAATAATTGTGTACTAAACCTTTATATTTTTCCCTGGGCTCAGAGAAACAGCAGGAGCTCCCAGTAAACCAACAACAACAAAAAACCTAGCTCTTCTATAGCACTTTTTAATCAGTAGATCTCAAAGTGCTTTACAAAGAAGGTCAGTATCATTATCCTCAATATAAAGATCAGGAAACATGCATGGGAGGAAATGACTTGCCCAAGGTCATCCAGCAGGGTCAGTGACTGACCCAAGAATAGAACCCAGGTCACCTAAGTCCCAAGCCATCAAACACTGGTTACGTACAGCAGAATACTGTTAATTCACAACAGTGATTTTGGATTTTATCTTGCTTCCATGAAAGTCTGTGGCAAAACTCCCCGTGACTTGAGCTGGATGAGGCACTCAGATTTAATGAGAATCAAAGCACTTTGGGTTCAGTGCTGCAGTTGGTAAGTGCCTTCAATTATCTTTTATTTAAAAAGGAGTTGAGGAGACTCAACGTCTTGCAGAAGGCACCTAGCACTTTGATGCATAGGTTTCTTTGTGCATTAGCTGAACATCCACTTTGACATTGATTTGACCTGGAACAAGATTGTTCTCTATGACCAAGACCAATCGTAAAAAAAAATAATGAATCAGAAGATGTTCTTTGTTCACTTTCTTTGGCAGCTATTGTTTAGTTGTAATTATTTCAGGTGATCCATCATACAGTACTATACTAAATGTTTTTTTTAATCTCCTTTTTAAAATAATGACATTTTAACACTATGCAACCCGACTATATGTCTATACTCTTAATCTTTACTGAATGTGTCTCATGACTTGAGATAGATCTAGGGAAAACTCTACAGAGCTGAGAAGCAATTCGCACCTCATTAGGACTTGTATGGAAGGACCCAGTTCAACATTCCAGGAACAAAGGACTGCCCAGATGTCAACAAGCGAATCTACAAAGGACCACAGTGACTCAGGGCATGGACAGAGCCATACACTGACATTGTTTTTCACCTGACCCTGGGGGAGGGGTGAACAAACATTTTTTAAAAGGAGAATCATTGTGCTGCTCTCTCTCTCCCACCAGCAAGCAACTGCAAACACCAGCAAGCAACTGAAATGCTGTTAACAAGGGGTAGGGCCTGGCTGCAGGCAAACCAGCCAACCTGTGGTGAGAATCATCTAAGATTGTAAGGTTGTTGAAAGTGTTAAGCTTAGTTTAGAATGCATTTTGCCTTTTATTTACATTTGACCAAATCTGATCTGCATTGATCTATGACTTATAATCACAAACTCTTTCTGCACTTAATACATTTATTTGTTTGTTTTATCTAAAGCAGTGCATGTGGTTTAAAGTGTGCAAAGATTCCATTTGACGTGGACAAGGCTGACGCATATCAATTTCTTTGATAAACTGACAAACCAAGGAGTATGCAGTGAGCAGCACTGAACATTGTAAGACGGCAGTTCCTAGGGTTGCATCTGGGACTGGTGGTGTTCGCTGAGGTCATACCAGTGCATGATCCCAAGAGTGGCTGGCCAGAAGCACTCACTCACTCAGTTGAGAGCAGCTTGGTTACCATAGGCTGTGCGTGGGCTGACCCAGGACTGGGGGTTCACAAAATGGGGCAGGGTAAAACAGGCTCCAGGAATGAGTGATTAGAGTGATACACCAATACACCAGTCCAGATTGCAGAGGGGAACATCACACTGTCTACCACTGAATCTTAATAAAAGTTAATTTACAAAGTGGGGACAGATAGCTTGTGTGTGCATTTTTCATTGGTTTCATTAGCACTTGCAAGCAGAATATCTTCAATACTGTGGATGATAGAAACCCAAAATATACTAATGAACAAGTTACTGCATATGTTTCAAAGAAATCTTTTATCATCATCAAGGTTTTAACTTCAATGATCACAGACTGCTGACCATTCAAGAGAATACCATGTAATGTTTGATTAATGACAAGCACAAAAATCTGTAATAAAGACTACCCAAAGTCATGTTTTAGGGATCTAGTGTAACTAATATAATTGAAATACTTTTACAATTAAATTAAAATATGTCTTAATCCCAAAGTCAAACTTGATTAATCAAATTCTAACTTGACTCATCAAAAGTTAGAGTCACTTGTGTGGTGGTTTTCTTAGGCGAAGACCTACTAGAAACTGTACAAAAATCAATTCATTTTATACAGGACACATGGGAGTTGGATTGAAGAGTTTAAGAGCTATACACCTTTGTTTAGCCTCCTTTGGTCAGTTTTACCTATCTCCTCCTATGCCAGGAGTAGCCAATGACACTGATGCCATCAGCTAAGAGAAGTCAATAATACTGCACTCAAAAACATGCAGCCTCGAGAAGAAAATGCAGAAAAGCTTAGGGACAAGCTAGCCAGGCTATACTGGTCTCTCCTGCCTACTCAAAAGGAAAAGTCACTTTCGACCATTGTTGACCAACCACAACAGCACAATACTTACGAGTATCTTAGAGGTGCTCCGTATAGTGGCCCCAGCCAGCCCAGAGAACAGTAATCCCTAACTAGCATTGAGCTAAGGCAACTAGGGGACCTTAGCCACACCAGGAAAGATTTGAGGGATGGGGAGTGCTTACCCGCCTGCTCTGTTCTTTCACTCTTTACACAGCATACAGAATATGAAAGAACCACAGACACACTAGGGTCCAAATAACCATGTTTACTAACTATACACAACTTGTAAGGTCTAGCAAAATAAACAGAGGGATACTCTGGCAGGGTTCTGACAGCTCCTGAAATTCAGAAGCCAGTGAGAATCAGCAGAGAGCACACGAACTATTTAAGGTGATACCACATGATATACACCTCCACCCTAGTCAGAAACTAGCCAACCAAGCCAGGAAGACAAAGCCAGCCCAGCCAGAAGAGAGTCCAGTTAACCCCAAAGCAGGGGTGGAGCCAGCCTAAATACAGGGTCACTGTAGTCTCCTATCAGAAGAACAGGGCATGAGGAATTCCAAATGATGAAAAAAAGAACAGCCACTTTTGTCAGCATTTCATGTCATGAGTGGGGAATGCTGTGACTGAGTGGCATGTGACCTGGACAATAAAACCACTATCAGCCTTTTCTTGGAGATGAGCACAACATTGATACACTGGGAGTTATTCAAGGATAGCAGGGTGGTCAATGGAGACCAGCCAATATATCCTACACACTACTACATGCCCTGATGAAGATGTGCACTGACAGGTTATGAGATTAGTGAACAGTCATGTTATATCCAAAATAGGGAGAAGTTCCAAGAGCGGTAGTACTAAGCCCTGAAATGTCCATCTCTAGTGTATTGAAATGGAGTGCTATCCCATTAAATTGTTTGTGAGCCCTTTAATGGAACTCCCTGTGTTGTGTGTTTAGAAACCCACCAGATCAACAGTGTGTATATGCAACATGGCCTTGCATGCTTTTGTTTCGGTAGTAATAATGGTCACATTTAACCTCCACTGAGCCCCTTTTGCTCATTCATATTACGTTTGTTGTTAGATACAGAGCAAAAGACACAAAACCATTCAAATATACAGTGACTCCAAGGTGGCAGTAAAACATGCAAGGCCTAGTAGAGTTAACCTCTGCCCAAAAGGAAAGGTATATTTCCCACCTCAGCAAAATTTCAGGGACTTGGCTTCACCCCATACTTCCCAGAAGCCAGAGCTAGATCAGTGTCTGAGGAGTGTGACACCAGAGATTGCCTGCTTTTGTTCACTTTGTGAGAGCCTAAGGGCATATCTTCACTCACAGCAGCACTGTGCGACGGCACCAGTGGATCAACTCTTCAGGATCAATTGAGCGGAAGTGGAAACCCACTCAATTGATTCAGAAGTTGACTGCGTTAATCCACCGCTGCAAAAAGATTAATGCTACGTTGATGGGAGGGCATTTCCCATTGGTGCAGTATAGTGGGGACGCCACGCTAATTAGAATTTAGAAAGTCTGTTGCTAGATTTCACCACAAATGTAGACCAGCCCGAAGTCTTGACAAGTGTTGATCCTGTAACTCAAGACTGAGTGTTCCATACAGTATGGTAAGAACATGCCACCAACAGCAGCTGTTCATTCTTGGAAGTGACTGTCTCAAGAACAGAATGGCAGTCACATCACTATTGCTGGCTGGAGAAGGGAAACCAATTTTTCTTGTGGTGGTCTGGAGTTAAAGGGGTTAGACTAGAATCCACCAACACAATGGGCATCCCAAACTCATTTATCTATCTAGTTAATGATATGACCCACCACGAGATAACACATACAAAGGGAGATTCCATTTCCCAGGAAGCCTCAGTTCTTAAGAATTTTCAGCCTCTTCACATAGAGGTGTAGGAGATGCACCTTATGCAGGGAATGTACCATGCCCAGATGTCCAACTCACAGTAATCAGACTCCCAAATCAGGATTGTTAACTGCCATTGAGGTTCAGATAGGAATGAAGAACTGATGGAGGAGGATCATGGTTTCTCCACAGTGTAGTGAGTGCATTGGTTTTGGCACTCTTCAAAGCATCAATCTCCAGATGCCATATAGGACATCAAGTTCAAATGCTAAAAAACATTTTGAGTAACAGCACCAGCACCAGAGAGCACAAGCTAAAAATTCAACTAAGAAAAAGTCACAGTGATACCAATATCAAAGCAAAGCACCAATCTCAGGCCATAGCACAGGGCTCCCTTGTGGACTGGAGAATGATGGGGAGATGCCTGTGAAGGAAGAGGCGTTTTCCCTACAAACGGCCAAAAAGGATTAATTTTGTCCCTAAGGCAGAGAGTGTGTGTCAAGAACTGGGATGATGGATGAGTGGGGATGCTATGTCTGATTCTCTTTCTGTCCCCTAAAATCAGGCACAACAACCAGAGGGAAAAGAGCTCCCAGTAGTGCCTTCAACAACAATCCAGGCAAGGGCCTCACTCTTTGCTCTCAAGCACAGACATGCAAAGCTTCTCAGATATATCCTTAAAAGCCAGCCCCTCCATCCAACAGATTTTGGCCAGTCACCACACTTATGACTAATAGGAACCTAGGGTTTTAATAACAACAAGAGAAAAGTCACAGTTGGAGTTTTCTTCTAAATGTTTGGTTCTACTGCTGAGCTGCAATGCAGCTCACTAAATGGGAACTACAGATGACTTCCCATTAGAGTTGCACAGCTAAACTGCAAGATGGGTGGAAGTCGGATGTAAAATCTATGACTGCATCTTGCAACTGTTGCTTTTATGAGCAGTCCCAACGCCTGCCTCGCAGAAGGGTTTCTGGAATGAGCCTTAACACAGCTCTGACACCCTGTCACAGTAGTTAGATATAGCTGCTTCTTAACACTGAAAGAAAAAGGGGGAAATTAATTAAGATGCCCTAAAACAGTCACAGTTAGTTAACCAGGCTCATCATGAACTGGGTACAGCATGAACACTGTGCCAGCAGGACAGAGGAGCGTGCATGCTCAGGGGAGTCTCCTGTCATAGACAAAGAGCCTAAACATGAGGGAAAATGTCATTCTACAGGCACATATCCTTTAGTTCTAGCACCTTCCTTGCTGATTATGGAATAGTGGCCCAGCCAGCCTGGAGTTTAGTTTATTCATCATCAGTGGAGCTGGGAGTGACATTAAAAGACTTATTCTAGATAAAGCATTTATATACCTATGACATAATACACCCCTGCATTCACATCCTACACACTGCTGTAATAATCTTCGTACAAAGTATGCCTTGTTAAGTATCATTTGAAAACTCAGTTTGCAGATCAGTATTATCCTGATAAAATGTATTTGGATCCAGATCTAGATCTTAGCCTTTCTCCCAAAGATCTGTGCTGCTGGGTTGCAAGATTTGGTCTGTGCCCTTCTCTAATAGATAACATGGTGATAATGTTACAGCACACACAAGAAATTCACAGCAAATAGCCAATTCTCCAACTCCATAGATAAATCCAGTCAGTTTCTTGAATACACTAAGAGGAGATTAGTGCAAATGGCTGTCCACTTTAGCTGTCCTTGATAATTTCCCTGTGTGTGTGTGTGAAGAAAAGAGAAGGCTTCAGGGTTTGCTGAGATCACAACTGAATGATGTGTTATTAGCATTACAGATCGGGACAAAACTGTAAATTTGAAATCAAGATTACAAACATCCCCAGAGTCTGAGTGCAAATGGATCCAGGGATTGTGTGTGAACAAGACTTGTACCTCTTTATCCCAAAGTGTCTTTCCAGTCTGTCTCCTTCCTTCTTGCTTGTTGCTTGTGCACTTTTCCTTCATTGATCTTCAAGTGATTGTGCTAAAGATTTTTGTAAATTATTATGTATATAATGGCTCAAATGGTGGTCTTTCACTATGCTGAGCACAGTTCTAGATAATGAATTCCCTTTATGGAAACCAGAAACCTCTGTGTGTCACGACTGGGATGTGGGTGGTCTGAACTAGTGGTTGGTGCAGGAGTTGGGAAACATGCCTAGTATGATAGAAGAAGACCAATGTCCCAGACAAAGGGCCAACCAAGAGGCAGGAGGCAGGCAGAATCAGGTTACAAGGAGACCAGAGTCAGGCAGCAGGAGCAAGTAGCACAAGGGAAGCAGTCCTTCACAGGTGAAATCCAGTTATATGGGCAACTTCTTGTTCCTATGATAGCTTTAAATAGAAGCAAGGGAACCGTTCAGGACCCCCCTGAGTTTCACCAGTCAGATCCCAGGACAGGAAATATCTGATGGAGTTGTGCCTGAGTTATATTTCCTTCTCTCTCACTGACCTGTTGTCTCTAGAGACAAGTCCCTTTGCTCTATTTCTCTCCGTCCTTTGTCATGTCTGTTTTGACTACTTAGATTCTGAACTCTTCAAGGCAGCAATTGTCTCTTAGTGTTGCTATGGTGCCAACACAGTGGAATGCCAAAAGGGATTGGGGTCTCTAGGCATTCCAGTTCTACAAATATTACTTATAATTTGGACGGTGGCTAGGTTGGGAAATAGTCCCATGTATTCTTTTGGGGAAGGAGTTTATAGGAAATGCATCAACTTAGCCAGTCATTGGCAGTTCAAGTGGAAAGTATCATCAAGGTGTGAAATCAGGTTTGTTTTGGGTTGTTTTTTTGTTGTTGCCATTTTTCCATTATTACATTGCATTTCCCTCTCCATGGGTCTCAGGTGGGGAAAGGAAGAAGCTGTGGCACAATCAGCACCAAGGTACAGTAAAAGGTTTTAGTTCCAATAATGAAGTTTCTCTTTCTTCATAGGTCAACACAGCGCATAAAGCGTCTGCAGTTCATACATACATAGAGAGAGAGAGAGAGAGAACCAGATACTGCAAACAAGCAGGGACCCTCAAGAAATCCTATGTGGCAGTTCAGAGGCTGCCTTGTACAAATAAGCATAGACTGAGGGTCTTTTCTTTCTTAGGGGCAAATTGTGAACCCCTTATGACACACTGCACCCCATGTACACCCTTATGGTGTGATTGTGCATCATTCATGTTCACCCCTACAGTGGAATTGTGTATTCTCTAAGCAAAGTAAGTCATGTAAGATGTTTTTGGAATGCTCATGACATGATGAACTTTATTGTTATAGTAGTATGTTTGTTGCAATATCATAAGTGTGATTATGAAGCTCTGCTATGTAATATTCCCAAATATATCTCACACCTTGCTTGAGGCAGATCCTGGCAAACACTGAAAGCAGAGAGGTAGTTCACTCCTTACTAAGACATGCATAAAACAACACAGCTCTTCCAGGAATAATGCATCTGATAAGGTGATGCTCATTGATTGACTCAATACAGGGGAGAAGATCATGCAGGAATATTGTTGGTCACCTGATCCTGAGATCAGGGGGAGATGAGACCCCAGGGGGGGCACAGGGACATTTGAAAAGGTGGGCAGTTTAGCCTATCTTTTTCTGTGTCACAACCCAGCTATGAACAACATCAAGCACCTGAAGCATTCACCACAGGGGACAGCCTGGTTGGAGACCGACCAAACAACCTGTGATGGGAACCATCTAAGACTGTAAGGTTGCTGAAAGTGTTAAGATAAGTTTAGAATGTGATTTGCTTTTATTTCATCCTGATCAAATCTGATTTATATTCCTCTCGCTTATAGTCACTTAAAATCATCCAATACTTAATCAATTTATTTGTTTGTTTTATCTAAAGCAGTGCATGTGGTTTGGCTGTGTTAATTTAAAGTGACAGAGCAGGTGCATATCAATTTCTTTGATAAACTGACAAACACATGAGCTTGCAGAGTCCAATGGGCAGTACTAAACTCTGTAAAATGACTGTTCCTGGGGTGCACCTGGGACTGGGGGTGTTTGTTGGGGTTATTCTATTGCATAGTCCCAGGAGAGGCTTCCAGAAGCACTCACTCACTAAATTAAGGATCTGCTTGCTTGCAGGAGGCTGTGCATGGGCTGCCCCAGGAGTGGAGGTTCCCACAGCAGGGCAAGTGCAAGATGGATCCAAGGAGTGAGGTATTGGGGTGACAGCTATATATCAATCCATATTGCAGAGGGGAACGTCACACCCCTTACTCCCCTTGCTGAGTAGTTACTTTCCCAAGTAAAACCACTGACTCCAGTGTGGCTGCATGTGTGAGAAAGCTCATCACAGTGAGTTTCTTCTCCACGGTCTGGCCCTTTGTCCATTTGGGCAGGGACAGGCCTTGGGCATGTGTTTGTGTACATTTGCTGTGTCTTTATAAAAGCCAGCATGTGCCACCCTTATTCAGGCTGAGTAGTGCCTTACTGCACAGCAGCTGCCATTGATGTGAATGGTGCTACTTGTGAAGTGAGGTACTGCTTATGCCGAATGAGTGTGATACAATCATTCATTTTCACACCACAGAAAGAAAACAAGCACTCATCTCGCTGTAGCTGAGATAGAACAGACAAATCTTATGCTTCAGGGCTTTGGACTGGGCCAGGAAGGAATTTTTTCTCCCTTAGTTCAAAATTCACAAGGCTATTTAGCCAAAAATCCTTTGTTTCTTGGAGAATACAGTTTGAACTAGAACACACCTCTTTCCAAGGGCGGCTTCTAAGGGTTAATAATGGAAAAAGTACATTAGCATCCCCCTCCCTACTAGAGAAGTACATGGAATTGTGTATGTGCTGCTGTGGCATTGTATTTGTAATTATCTGTGGAATACATTGTCTTAACACTAATTCATTCAGGTTTAACTTAATTCAGTAAAGTTTATCTTAATTGGCTTCTTCAGGATATTACAGCATATTATCAGTCTGTCACAACCCCCACAAAGCTCTGGTTCTTTGCATCCAAAATACATTACTAAATATAGTAATTGCTAAATAGCGTGGGCAAGCGAATTTGTCCTGGAAGAAGACACATTCTGCCAGAAATGACCTTCTTGAAATTTTGTTGTTCACAGTTGCAGCATCCATAAAAAGAAGTGTCAGATAACTTGTCCCCTTCCTTGGTAGATACATTTGGATTTATTTGAAAATAAGTAGTATGAAATGCAGAGGCTTATCAATGCCACTTGTTGGAAGACATGAGACTCCCTTCTGTAAGACAGGGACTATTTTTATGGGGAAAATAAGTGTCAATAGCAATGAAGTAGTGGGTAGATGTCCCTCTCTAGTGTCTGGTGCATATAAGAAAATAAGAGCCAAGTACTGGTACCAAATAAATAAGTTACATCTCTCTCTCAAGTAAGAGAGATCTGTGTTACGGTACTGGAAGTCCTGGGTTGCAAGCAAACATCATTTTTTTCTGTTCCTCCCATGTTTCCTGAGCGGTTCAGAGGTATTGAAGATGTCAAGACTGTAGTTCAGGAGTCTGAACACTACTGGTGATCTATCATGGGGTTGCCATTGCACTGTCTTATTGTCTTTCCAAAACGTGGTCTAATTTTTCCATACTACAAATTATAAACTTCATTTTTAGTACCATGCACTAGATCTTAGCAAGATGAATCCAGTGAAATACATGTAATGTTTCTCCTATTTCCATGCATGAAAAAAGCATTAGAAGATTTCTGCAATTTTTAGCATAGAACCTCTTTTTCAGATATCTTCTTTCTCCCCTCCCCACATAGCCCTCTTCAGCTATTGTCCTGACTGATGAATTTCAGACTGATCTGCCTTTTTTGTTTTTAGACTTGAGAGACTGCAAGAATCCCACTCTGACAGAAACGTAGCTACAACCATAACTATGGAGGGCCAACTGCCTCTCCAAAATAGAGCTTTCCATGGGAAAGCCAAAGTCACACTGGAATTATGGTATGGCAAAATCTTATGCAGCTGTGGTACCACAACCAGTTGGCACTGTATGAAAGGTCTGATCCAAAGCACATTGAAGTCTTTCAAAGCTCAAGAGAGTTCAAAAGCACTTATTTTACATTCCTCTCTCTCTCTCTCTCTCTCTCTCTCTCCCCCTCCCCTCCCTCTCTCTCTCTCTCCCCTCCCCCCTCTCTCTCTCTCTCTCTCCCCTCCCCCCCCCCTCTCTCTCTCTCTCTCTCTCTCCCCCCCCCCTCTCTCTCTCTCTCCCCCTCCCCCTCTCTCTCTCCCCTCCCCCTCCCCCTCCCTCCCTCTCCCTCTCCCTCTCCCCCTCCCCCTCCCTCCCTGTCCCCCTCCCCTCCCCCTCCCTCCCTCTCTCCCTCTCCCTCTCTCTCTCTCTCTCTCTCTCTCTCTCATTAAATGGAATAAAAAGTCTGCATGAATATTAAATATCCTTGTTCTGATTTGGGCCAAAAGTAATTTTGTTCTCAGTCTCTAGCAGAGAAGCCTAGTAATACACAAAAAAGTAAATCAGGACCTTACCTAATGGCAAATAAAACATCAGAAGCATTTTGAGTTTTTAAAGTAACCTATTGTATACATTCAGTCATGTGAGTTTTCACTCTGATAATAACCAACATCTGAGATTAAATTCACTCAGAAATCAATTAAATTGGTTTTAACATCCAATTTTCTTGGAAACTTTTCAACATTCTTATGTAAATCAATGCAAATCCCAATTATTGTTACATATCCAAGAAAGTGTTGTTGTAAGAGAATTAAATTTACTTTTAAATTAAATTATAAGTGCAACTATGGCTCTCAAATTTGCTTTTTCCAAAATTTTAATCTTTGAAATGATTGACAGTAAAGATATCACTTAGGTGCAATGGAACTATCAATATTTCCAATTTAATCTAGTGTAGGGTTGGATTAATAATGGCCTTAGGCTTTATCTTCATTGCTAAAAAAGGTGCATTTTTAACTCAGGATAATTAACAGGTGTTAATTATCTGAAGATAAAAACCACAGCAAAGACAAAGCACACCAGTTTTACCACAAGGTAAACTAGGTGAGGTGAACCCCAATGAATTTATTGCATGGTGAATTTACCTCAGGGTAAATCTAAATGTTATCTTGAGGCAAAAAGACAGCAAAGACAACTTGTGCATTTGTTAGTCCCAGATAAAAAACACTCCTCTTTAAGCAGTGAAGTCAAGAATGAAAACAGACTGGAAATCCTACCGTTAACCATCACATTTCATTCTCTTTCTATTCTTACCTGTTTATGGATTCAACTGGAACACAGATGGAAATTGCTCACTTTTACTATCAGGCGTCCATATTCCAAAGGTCATCATCACAACAGACAACTGTTGGGCAAGGACTGAATGGACATGAAGACTATTACTCTGTTGCCCCTGGAATTGATCACTTTAACTCAGTGTGGAGGCACACTAATAGTGTAAAGACGCTTGCATGGTATTTTATCATAAGGTAAAGCAGAGTACTTACTTCAGCTGTAACTTTGCCATCTTTCACAAACACTACATTCACATTAAAAGTATGAATAAAAATAGTTCTATACAATTCTATTTGCAGCAGCTTATTCATTACGCAGTTGGAAAATGTTTCATGAGCAGAAAATGACTCCTTTTGTATGCTAATTCAACTTGTCATAAATAAGAGAATAATCTGAATGGCTTCTGTGCCTATCTTAATTTTTTCTATTCCAGGGCTCATTGTCCCATTTCAGAATTTCTTGCATTTCATGTATGGAGAGATTATGTACATCTATTGAAAGAATGGGAAAGATTTGAATGGATTCACAAATATATAGTGTATTCTCTACTTTTTTAAACCCAAAATGTCCAGCACTTGAACAGTTATTTAATGGACAAGATTTGCTGACTTTACATGATGTTGTGAGTTCTACAGTTTGATTATTAACCATGTGATGTATTTAGTTTATTTTTACAGAACATAAAATTACAAATAGCGTAGTAATCATGCTTCCTAAATTTGCATTTATTTTTAAGAAATGTATAACCCCCCTTTGATAAATGGTTAAGTATCATTCACTATTGATAAAAATAGCAAATTAGCATAATGTAGTTTGAAGCCAGATTTAATAGAAAATCTCATGACAAAAATAAGTAATTAAGCATAAAAGTAAAGTAAGTCTGTTTTAACATAACTGAAATAAACCCCTAATTTTTTAAATGACTAACAAAAGAATATATTTCTGAGAATATGTATTATCTAATGTATTAAGTGGTTTATGGAAATCTGAGAACAAGGTTAATTTATTTTATGACTCAGTAATATGCTAATCTTATTACTCTCTTTGATCAAGCTGTGTTCATTTTAGCAGAATTAGAGTTAACTTTAGCAGTTCAGAGTTGAACTCTGCATGAGTTCTAAGTGCATTTATTTTGGCAAATAGTAAATTTACCAAAAAAAAATTTTCCTGAGTACTGGAACTATGTGAAAAAAATTCATTTCTACTTAGGCAAATAGTATCAGCCAGAAAAAAGTGAAATCTTTTTCCAAAAAAGTCAAAATGGTCATTTTGTCAATTTCAATTTGAAAGGTTTCTACTTCTCTTTTTAAAACAATGTTTTCTTTTGATATGTAGTTATGTTTACTAAAAACAAAACCGAAAAAGGAATTGCAAACCTTAAAAAAAGTTTCATTTTGTTTTTTGTATTGTATTTTTTTTATCCAAAATAGAAAAAAATTCTTAATTTTGTCAAGGGAAAAGTTTCAAACCAAAACAATTTTAAGACTTTTTTCCCTTGGATGTTTTAGTTTCTGCTCTGAATCAAATAATCATTTATTGACTCAGCTGTACTTAGCAGGACATGGCCACTGCTATAACCCTAAAGCTTCTTTTCCTCTGTCAGGAAGGCTAGGGGGAGAGAGGTGAACAGATCTTCCCGTTGAGGAAAAAGCAAGTACACACAGATAGGAGACTCTCAGCATAGACCATTCTTTTCCAGGCAGGTGCCAGGTTGTTCCATGTACTAGTGGGAAAGCTTGGAATCGGACACCGTCTCCTCCTACTGCCTCACTTTAGACACTCTTGCTTGACACTCATTTCACCAGCCAACAAAGAAGCAGAAGGAAAAAGAACTGGGCTCTCCCAATCCCAGAAAGAGCATTGGGCTTTGGTGGATGACTCTCTCTGCTTTTGCCCTTGCTCCCTAGTAGCATCCATTACTTTAGCCCCTGTCAATCATCTCCAACACCACCTAGTAAATGAAGAGCACAAAATATCAGGAGGATCCATTACAACAACCAGAGCTAAGGGGAAAAAGTACTGTTCAGAAAGTTGTGCTGCATTATGAATATTTTCTTTTGCTCTTAAGTAACACCAAGTTTCCAAGAGGAAGAACCTTATTTTGCTTTGAAAATAGTTGCAATAAGTGTTTTCATTAGATGCTTCAGGAGTAATGCATGGAGCAAATATGGAAAGTAAGAGACACATTCATTCCACCCAGCTAAAGTTAAGATTAAAGATACAGAATACACAAGGCAGTGCTATGGAGAAGACTATCATTAAACAGCACATTACAGGATAAAGATCCTCAACTTTGTTGACTTGGTTGAAGTCAATTGAATTAAATTGTTACATGACAGAAAACACCTGTTTTGTTATGTGAGAGGAGTTGTGTAGTGTTGTGTTAGCTATAGCTGCCTTGACCCACTGTGTAGGTGGACAGTAAGAAGTGTTAGGGGAGAAGTATGAAGTTGTAGGCAAGCAGGAAATGCATTCATTCAAGTTACCCACATTCATCAAATTGGACATAAGCGACTTGGCTCTGATCACATTGTCAGATATTACAGATCAATGTAGATCTAGTGACAAGCAGTTACTCCTGTTTTACATCATCATAAATTAGATCAGACTCATGCCTTAGAATAAGGCTGCCACTTGAGGTACAAAACAATTGGGACATCGGGAAGTCCATAAAACTGGATGGCTGGCACTGTGTGCTGAGCACCCTTAGAGATTTCCATGGACAGCTACCTCAAAACAGGGACAATCTTGGGAAAATCTGAACAGCTGGCATCCCTATTGTAGAGTCTAGATAGCTAGAGTTTGCCTCTTAATTATTTTGTTGTTTTAATGGTGTGAATATGATTTTTTCTAAAAGGTATGCTCTAGGAATTATTTTGTAGTAGTTCTCTGACCTGTGTCATACTGGAGGTCAGACTAGATGATCACAATGGTCCCTTCTGGCCTTGGAATCTATGAATATTTGTCCTTTTATTTTAAAAATAAGGTTAAAAATCAAATTGAATGAGAAAAGCAAAGACAGTTCTCCACATTCACCCTCTGTCTAAATCATTAACACTTGTTTGCATGATGGAAGGGGTGGGGAGGGTGGCATGGGATAACACTATGGTAACCCCATATAACTTGTTAACATAAAGATGAAAGCTTGGAGACTTCTAAGCGGTTGATATCAAATTAATGTCTGCCTGGTAGCATGCCTTTCTTCCTGTTCCCAGTATGGCAGCTAAAACATGGTTCCTAACTTGTGCTACTGTTGTCACAGTATTTTTCAAGAAACACGAAGTAAACAAACAAACCAGCCACCAGCTGGTGTGATTCCCCCTTGCCCTGTACTTTGTGCAATCATTTACATCTGGGCAGAGTACAAACATGTTAAATGCTATCATTCCAATTTGACAGAATTTTATACTCCGAGCAGCTCTACACTTAAAATGCAGCATCAGCACAGCTGCACTGCTGTAGTGCTTAATTGAAGACATTCCTATGTCGACGGGAGAGCTTCTCCCATTGCCAAGTTAATCCACTTCTGTATGAGGTGGTAGCTAAGTCAATGGGATAAGCTCTCCAGCCAACATAGTGCTGTCTACACCAGAGCTTAGGTTAGTATAACTACATCACGCAGGGGTGTAGACTTCTCACAGCCCTGAGGGATGTAGTTATACCGATATGAGTCTGTAGTGTAGACTTGGCTTCAGTTTGTTCTAGTGTGAGTGACTGCATAATTTTCAGAGCAATATGATATTAGATCCACCAAATCCACAGCCATTTTGGGGCAGAAGCTGGATAGCTTACAATATCATGGCACAATTCACACTCACGACTCCCTTCCCATTCATAATCACCCAATCTTCCCCCACAATCAGTGGTGACCTAAAATCATTGCTGTGACAACTACAGCAGTTGCTTACTTACAAAAGTAATATTGAGTAGTCAAGGGATCATTAACTTTTAAAAAATATGATTTAACTGGATACAAAGAAAACCAGTGCCACACACCCAATCAGGTATCTAGGGGTGCTCGAGGGAACCAAAAAGTGCTTTAGGGAACACAAACAAAATGGTTACATTCACAGAAATCAGGATCTGTTTACAAATGATTCACTAACAGGAATCATTCATTAACAGAAGTAGTAATTCAATAACAGAAGTAGCTTTGCACAAAATTTTTTGCTTATTCTCAGTTTTAACCAGCTTTAACCAGTTTTAGTCTCATTGACTAACCTTATCTTCTGCAAAAGATGTGTTTGGCAGAATGGAGGAGAGGGACGGTGTGCTATCAGGGAGTAAGTTACACTTCACTGTGCACTTCTTCTGCATCAGTGTGGGTGTTGGCATAAGTTATAGCTACTTAGTTTAGTTTCTAAAGGACCATATGCCAGTTATGAATTGGCACAGTGAAGGCATGCTCAACTCTGCCCCCAACACCAAGCTGTGGAGGAGCAGCTGCATAGGAACCAGATACAATGATCTATGCCATCTGAGAGCTCCCCTACACTAGGGAAATTCTCAGCTGGACAATGAGGTGGTGCAATCTGACCCTGAGAGTGCAAAATGTCCAGAACAAGAGCAGAGAATCTGGGCCACTCTCTTTTGACAATATTTATTCTTATCTCCCATAGCTTAGGTTAAAACTAGAGTTATCTCCTATAAACAGAAAGTAGGACAGCAAAGGCACCAGGCTTTTGGGAATGCCAGTATGCTGTTGCAGTTCTGAAGTAGCTACCAATAACTATCAAATATTAGATGACCGCGTTAAGGTGGGAGGCCATGGCTGGAGAATATTAAAAGCATCATCATGACCTGAGCATTCAGGAAGATATTTGTGCAAATAAATGAAAGAATGGATGAGACTAGAATAGGGAATAGTATTAGAAATGTATTGCAGCTACAGTGTATGTTCCAGAGGAAACTAAAGGGAATGGAAATTTTCAGAGAAAGCAACAAAGAGTAGAAATATTCCATTGCTCTGCTATTAATTCAATTTGTCATGGTGCCTGTCTTTTTAAGAGAGCAGCTGGATGCTATTCTCACTGAAACCCATATATGCTTCTTTAGTCACATGAAGGGAAACACTGGACAGTTATCTGGAAAGTGTTCTTCCTCCAGAGGCTGAATTTTCTTTTCACAATACATGCCACTCCTGCTCACACATGGAGTTTGAAATGTAGATTGCAAGCTGACCTTCGATTCCCTGGGAACAGGGTAACGCTGACACTAGAGCAACTGGCCAGACATCCTCTTTCTGTAAATTACTGCTTGTCATCAGAGCTGTGTTCTAAGTCACACTCCAAAGTGATGGCATGACCTTCCATGTGATCTTAATACGCAGCACTCTTTGAGGGTTCAGTGTAACATGTTCCTTTTTTCTTGTGAAATATTGGTATTCCTAGGTGAACTGGGCTCAACTTCCAGCTGTGCCACAGACTTCTTGCTTGACTTTGGGCAAGTCACTTTAGTCTCTCTGTGCCTTAGATCTCCATCTGTAAAAGGGGAATAATAGCATTTACCCTACTTCAAGACTTGTGAGAATAAACCCCTTAAAGATTGTGAGATGCTCAGATACTATAGTAATGAAGGATATATAAATACCATAGATAGGCAGATGGTCTTCAGTGTGACTTGCTTTAGAGTTAATAGTCTACCATGATATAGCAACAGTAGTCTCAAGTTTCTATCTTTCTAGGAAAAGAATAATAAAAAAAAAAGTGGTTCCTGTAGATGGTGTGTTCATTTACAGTCAATCACAAGTAGCCATGAGGTTACACAATAGACTGAAATTGAACTTTGTTACAATTATTGAAAAGTAGAATTATCTTTAACCTTGATTAGTACCAATTAAAAGAAACTTTAAGAAATGACGACATAGAATCTTGCCCTCAAAATAGTGAGAGTAGCATAAGCAGTCATGAAAAAGATTGAGGGACCCAGATCTTGCCTTGAGGATATGGAAGAAGGGGAATGATGGTTCCATAATATTGTTAACCTTTCTCCTATCCTGTGGCTGAGATGTAAAGGTAGAAGGGCAAGGACTACATTATGTAGATCAAGATATTACAGAGTGACAACCAGATAGTGTCCGTGCACTAAGTCAGAATTTTATTATGTGGGTTTCCCTTTCCATGAGTTAGTGAGCTCAGGAGCAGTGACCGATAAGATAGTAGCATACCTGGCAGGTTTCCTTTAGGACTGATGTTACCATGGCAGCTGGCAGGGCCGGGAAGTAGCACAGAAATACTGAACATCTCTGCAGAAATCAGGAGACCCACGCTGTCAGGGAGCCAAACGCTACCTCCCAACCAAACTCAGAGTAACTGGCGTGCACAAAAACTTGTCGAGTTTCCTGTCCATTAAGTGGTGAAAACCTACTGAATGTAGAATATGGCCATATGTACCTAAATCTCTCATTCACCATTAGGAAGGAATACTGGGAGAGACTCAGAAATGTTTGTTGTTATTCTAGTTTTTGTAATAACAGTCTGGATGTAACTATCTTCAGCTATGCATGCCAGGTAGAAATTACTTTACAATCTTCAAATTTTCATGACAGTGGATTAATTTCATACCATTTTCAGATCTCATTACTACTGAGATAAAAATAGGCTTTCTACCCCTCCCTTCATTGCTATTTCATGTTCATTATAGGGTTTTGAGTTTTTTTTGTCCTCACTGGAATGAGCACAAGACTCCATAATGAGCATTTCAGTCATTAGCATTTTGGTAATAGCTTGCTTCTGTGATAAAGAGGGTAATAAGAATTAGAATAAGGGATGAAACTGGAACTGGAACATGTGCTGTGTGAGGCTATTTTAAAGTTGTTGCTTGGTCATTTTCAGATGCCATAATCCAGCACATGCTGAAATTCTGTGACTTTTTGTCTAGACAGAGTGTGTTATAGACTTGATATGCTCTGACTTCTTAGTTCCACGTTGTGTAGTTAAGCTTAAGAAGGCTTAAGCTAGCGCTGGCACAGAGACACACAGCCAGAGGTGCTCGTAGAATGTACCAAAGTGCAGGAGCCACTTGCTCTGGATACTTGTGATTGGGTGCTTGACTCACCGCTAGAATGATGCCTCTTCCTGGCCATTCTGGGGATTAGCTTCACAAGATCAACAATCCTTCCTGTGATTGTAAACTGCCTCTCCACCTCTCTCTCTTGGTCTGCGGCTCCTCTCTTGCTCCATAAGCTGTTGCTGCCTCTTCGTGACTCAACCCTCCAGCCAGGTCACGATACACATTTTCCCCTTTCAGGATGGTGAAACAAAGTCCCTTCTCATCAGGAATCTCAGGCAGTCTTCCCTTTCACTGTCCCTCCCTCCCCAGTGCCACATCCTCCGTGGTAGGTAGGGGAACTTGGGCCCACCTCTACTCTGGGTTCCATCTCAGGAATCCTCTAATCAGCAGCCAAGATCTATTCCCTCCTGAGCCTTCTCTTACCTTCCTGGTTTCCCCCTTCTTTGGATTTGACAGCCTTCCAATTCCCTCCTCCCACGGAGTAACTGTGGGTTCCCTGTTTCTGGAGCCTCCAAACACTCTTCCTTTCTCCCAGAGAGCAGTTGCAGCTGCCCCGTCTGCTTCCAATTTCCTGTCTTTAAACACCCAACACAGTTTGTTCCTCCCCAGATGGGCTCCCTCATTGAGTCAGGGGATTGCTTAGCCACCTGACTCCTCTAAGCTGTGGCCCCTTGTATAATTAGTCCCTTCCCAATCTACATTAACCCCTTTCATGGCTAATGCAGGGTGAACACCCCATCACAATACTGTTGCACGCTCCCTGCTATGCTGCTGGCCAGGTCTGCATGTTGGGATAGAAAGGCGCATTGGGAGTATGGCACTGCTCGAAAGGAGCATGCCTTGTGCTTCCCCTTTAGAGAGTAAGAGATGTGTAGGAGGGAAGAGATTCCATGCATCTCTCCCCTGCCTTCTCCTTAGTACTACAACCAGGCATAGTTTGTCCTTTAATCTTAAAAATGGTGAAAGTTACTGATCATTTGGGGTCAGATTTATAATTTCAGTGATGCCAAAGCCCATTGTATTAGTTTTTCTTAAAGTTCCCAGCTCCTGGAGTCTGAAGACCATAAGAGCATCTTACTTTTCAGTTAAAAAAAAGTTACTGGACTTCATGGTTACAGAGAAAAGTTAGAGAACATAGCTTACGTGTATCCTAAATGTACAAAATATAGACAGCAGGAAAAAGAATCTAACATTTATTATTATTATTTTAATCTTATGGTTTCTAAGCCAACCTCACAGTTTTCTGGGACCTAACTCATGCTTTTTTGAGTTTGGCAATGCTGTAATTCTAAGAATCCCAGGCTGCCCAGAGGAGAACAATCAGGCCTTGAACTATTTCCCCACCTCTAGTTCTGCTGCTGTAAAGAAAGAGAGGGAGAGAGAGAGACAGACAGACAGGGAGTGAGTGAGTGTTTCCTAAATTGTTTCTTCCCTTTTTGGACCTGATGACAAAACAAGACAAGTCTACACATTGTAGAATTTCAATGAGATGCAGACTAGATCTGGCCAAAATTTTTCATTCAAATACGGTGACTGTTTTTTTGGACAAAAAATGTCTCAAACTGAAAATGTATGTAGGAAATATCAAAAGTTGTTTGGAAAACCTACAATGAAAAAATTCACCAGGCAGGTGAATTGTTTACAGTGAAATCAAAAGAGTTAGGCTGAACACCTGGAATTTTTTCAATTTTGGGTTGCCAAAATGCAGAAATATTTTCATAAATTGATGAAACTTAAGTTTTGTTTTGTCAGTGGAAAGAAAATCATTTTCAGACTAGCTCTAGTTCTCAAGCAGGAGCCTGCTTTACTCCTGCTTAATTGGGCTTGCTGTATGCTGCTACTTAAACAAACTAGTTATATAAGAAATGAATTACAATGCACCTATTGTAAGCAATCGCCAGCATGGTTACCTCAGGCAGAGCTCTGAAAGACAGGAAGCCTCATGGAGCACAGTCTCTCCCAGGCATACAATAGAGCATGCATGCCGCCCTGTCCCTTGACTTGGTACAACCTGTTCCCAGTAGTACTCCAAACTAGCATTATAGGAAGCAGTGGAGCCATTTTCCCACCTCTTATTCTTCCTCTTAGACTGATTTGCATCCTCCGAGGGAGTCAGTTCCTGTGCTCTCTTCAGTATAGAGATTGCTATTATGCCTACACCTTGTGCAGGAAAAGTGGGAGGAACAATGGAATGGAGAATTTTTCTTCACACATCACCATCCCAACTCCTTGCCTGTGCACTAGTGCCAAGCACAATTTGGCCCAGTGCATGAATTATACTATTTTCAATATTTATTTTTGTTAATTATATAGGAAAGGAAAATATGAGCATAAGCTTACAGTGCACTGAGAATTCACACTAATTAGGTTTTTTGAAAGAGATGGGTGGTGAAATGGCTTTAGTATTGTTTCTTTCCCTCTCGCTGCATTGTGTCAGCAGATTTACAGTACTCTGGGCTGAGGATCCTGTTCATAAAAGCATGTGATCTTGTACTGAATGCCTAGTTCTTTGGAACCCAAAACCACTGACCTAGTGAGAGAGAAATAGTGCAAATCCACATTAAGGTCACATAAGCCTTTCTCAGCCTCTTGAATTGTATTCAGAAAGACAGGGATAACATCACTGCAGGAAACTACTATCTAAAGCAGGGAGTATGTTCTGGAGCCACATTGTCAAATCTGGAGCTTCCATACCCACTGCATGTCCAATCCTAACAATACATTTGAGAGAAGTAAGGAGCATGGACCATGAAACCACCATGCACGTGACCTACTGGGGGTTAGGGCAGTTTACAAACTGTAGTTTGTGAGATATCAGTGGTCGGCAGAGGTGATCACATGGTTGTGCCTTTCCTCCTCTTTCCAGCTAATACATCACATTAAAAGAAACTAAAGTACGTTAAGAAGACCTACTATTACATGTAATATTGCATGGTAGTAATTGGTGTAGATCCCACAGAGATCTTATTTGATCAACACTAGGAGAGGAAGCATCCACAACATCTTTTGATTTTTTTTTCATATTGTAAAACACAACTTGAGAATGCTGGGAGTAGGCTTCAATGCCTAAAGTCACACAAATCTATTTCCTTTGTTCTAATTGGCATCACAAATTATAATGAATGTGATAAACCCAACAGAAGCAAAGTTGTTTCAAAGGTGGAAGGTATAACAGAGGTATTGATATTGTATAATACAGTACAGTTTTCCCTTCTTTACCATCTTCCATACAAACCATCATACTATACAATTAATGTCAATCATAAACCAGAGTAAAAGCAAAAATATTAAAGTTTTAAAGGTACGATTTATAGAAAGAAAGCTGCTGACCAGTAGCCAGAAGGGATATCTCTAGCCATGTATAAAACAGAATCCCAGAACAAATGAAAAAGTGACTTACCAACCTATCAAGAGTCATGGAGAAAGGTCAGAGAGAAGACCAAGACTGGAAGAATCAAATGGTGGTGGAAGCAGGGGGATTAAAGGTCAGAGAGGAAAGATGGAGAGATATCATGGAGAGTTTTGAAAACCACATGCAAAGTCAAACAAAACCCAGAGCTTGATAGGAAGTCAATGAGGGTGAATGAGAATGGATCAGATAGAGTGTCTTGTTTACTTTATAATGGAAATTATGAAAGGTCAAATGAGTCATCTGCCTTGAGACCAGCAGCTAGGCAATGGTACATTTTGTTTTATTAATAATGTGTACATAAATCTAAAGTTTCTTCAAGTACTCTAACTCCACCTTGATTCCATGAGCCACTTGTTTATATTTCTCATGAATCCTGAGAATTCTGCATAGACATTGTCAGTGTGGAAAGGTCAAACGACTTCTTGCTTCAGAAGAGACACAGGCATTACTGACAAGGTGGATTGTATAAGTACAATGAAATTATTCAAAGGCAACATTTTGAAAGTATGTGACAAATTATATTAACCCTTTTATATTCACTGAGTGCCATTATTTGTGATTAACTAATTTTCTAGTAAGTGGATTCCATTGTAATTTTGTATTATACTTCCAGGGACTATCAGTTGAAAATGTGTCCAGAAGTATAAGAGTTTACGAGAGCTGAGCAAAATTTAGTTTTGTGAAACAGAAATTCTGAAAAATTTCAATTCAGAAAGATCAAAAAAGTCTGAAAGCTGTTTGGCAACATTTCAATACACATGCTTCAAAAAGCGAGGACAAGGGCTTGGAGTAAAGGGATGTGGCACACGATGAGCAGAAGGGATGTGCATAACAATTTGGAGAGGAGCCAGAAAAGTACCAAAAAAGGTCAGGAAAGCACTTTATTCTGAGCACTGATGTTGGTGAGCTAGAGGAATACTGATGAGAGCTGTATATAGTTTAGATATAGTATATGTTTTGGAAAAGTCAGATAATCACAGAGAGAAAAGTGTGTTGGCTATGCCTGTTTTTGGGGCCAAGCCTAATTTGGGTTAAATGTTTGCCTGGAGTGCTCCTGATGCTTTTCTCCCTTTGCATTCCCAAGGCTAGGGACAAGCCTCACTCAACCTGAAAAAAATGTATGAAGAGATGGTAAGAATATACCCTTTTCCTCTCCTTGGGGAGGTGGAGCTGTCCAGGAGCTGGCTTTCTTCAGTAGTGTGAGTAAACCAGTCAGTATTCTATCAGCTCTTCCTTCCCTACTACTAGAACACCAGCCCGTGCAATCAGCATTAGACATTGAAGTCTGCTGTGCACCTAGGGACCCTGTGAGGATTCTTTTCTGCTGGAGGATATTCTCAGTCACTGTTCTCAGGAAAGTCTGAAGGCACCTCATGAAGGCAATGTCCTGAGTTCTGAATGTCAGCTCTGATATTAGAAGGTTCAGAAACTTGTAACATTTGGGACTTGTTTACATACCTAGTGTGGGAAACAGTGTTATTGCAGTCATTAAAGATAATACTGGTTGAATAATTTATTTGCTCAATATTGCTAATATTCATTGTCTGAAGAATAGTAATGAACAGCTCCAGTTGACTGAATAATTCTATTCACATACACAAAATGAATAAAAGAAAAATGGGCAAATACTGTATTCGATGAATAGGATTCAATCAGCTCTGACTAAGGATGAAGAAAAAATATGAACATGTAACAGTTCTTGGTTATAATCTGGGTCAAGAGGAATCATTGAATGATCAATTTGAAAGAGATATAGCATTTCAGGGATGTCCCTCCAAATAATTCCAGGTTATTGAATATCAGTTCCTCCGCCTCTCAAGGAAAAAAACAGAAAGAAAACTTGAAACTTCCACAAAAACCTATAGGCTAAAAGAACATTATATTGCAGATGCTTAAACTTTGTATGGAACAGTTAAACTACATAATCACACACTATGATTCAAATAATGCACCTTGAATTGGATGATATAGTGTATTTTCTAACAAGCATGATCAATGAGGAAGTATACAAGTATTCAGCTTGTATACAAATTCATGGATTGTTTGATATACATGTGTTAAAACATAATAAGCAAATATTACACATATGTATTCAAGTCCTTGATCCTGCAGTTTTATCTGCATGAGCGGACGCTATCACTTGCTCCATTGCCTTAAGAATGGCCATAGTGGGTCAGATCAATTGTCCACCAAACCCACTATCCTTTCTTCTGACACTGGCCAATTCCAGATTCTTCAGAGAGAATGAACAGAATGACAATAATTGAGTGACACATCAACTGTAGTCCACTCCCAACTTCTGGCAGTCAGAGGCTAAGGACACCCACAGCATGGATTTGCATCCCTGACCATCTTGGCTAATAGCCCGTGATGGACCTATTCTCCCTGAACTTCTCATTCTTTTTTTGAATCCATTATAGTTTTGGTCTTCACAACATCCCTGGTAATAAGTTCCACAAGTTAACTGTGCACTGTGTGAAGAAGTACTTCCTTTTATTTTAAACCTGTTGTCTATTAATTACATTGGGTGACCCCTGGTTCTTGTGTTATGTGAAGGGGTAAATAACATTTCCATATTCATGGAAAATTCATGATTTTATAGACCTCTATCATATGCCCCATTAGTCATCTCTTTCCAAGCTAAGAAGTCCCAGTCTTTTTAATCTCTCCTCATATGGAAGCTGTTCCATACCATCATTTTTGTTGCCCTTCTCTGTACCTTTTTTCAATTCTAATATATTGTGGTATAGCAACCACCCTTGGTCTCGCCTATTGGCAAGTCTCCTTTGGCAGCAGGGCCTGTGTTAACTCAGCCCCAACCTGGATCAGTCCTTTGGCTCTTCCCCTCGGCATCTCTCTCACGGAGCGTTTGGTGCAGGCCTTATTTCAGGCCTGGGGGAGTGAGGGGAAGGGGGGGAGTCCTTCAACCCCACAGGGGAGGGGCAGGTAGTCCCAGTCCGTGTATATGCCCCAGGGCCCAGGGAGGTACCTTTCTGTATCTCCTTCTCAAGGCTATAGAGGTGGTGGTCTGGAGGGTCCTGGAGGGTCGGAGACACTGGCCCTTCCTGCAGGCTGGGGCCAGGGTTTTTCCTCTCTCTGCTTGGCTGAAGAGAAGTACTATCTTCCGGTCTGGGGATGTCTCTTCTCCGGCCACCACAAACCTTCTGGCAGATCCTCTCTCTCCTTTTCCTTTGTTCCCCCCTGCTCTTTAGGGAAAGCAGGGTTTAAGTACACCTGGAGTAGCCCTTAATTGGTTCCAGGTGTCTCTAATTGACCTGCAGTAACTTCTCCTCTGCCTGCAGGGAAAAGGGCTTTTAGCATTCTAGGGCTCACATACCAGCCCTGGTATACCCTTTTGTAGCCATCTGGCCTGACTTTACCACAATATCTTTTTGATACAAAGATATGAACGATAAAGATATAAATCTATAAAGATAAAGACCTGGGTTTTAGGCTTCTCCCCTTTTTGGCCTGCCACTGCTTTTTGCAATACACCTTAAGAGGACAACTCTGTCTATGCCCCCTCTGACTGAGACATTGAGAAGGGAGTTGGAACGCAGTATCTCCTGACCCTTCCACGCCTCTCCTTTGAGACTGAGGGATCTCATCTCTTTGGGATCAGCTGTGTGAAATTACGCAGTGATATTCCTCAAACCAGAATGTGATTAGAATAGAGAGAAAATGGTAAGACACAATTTGTCCAACATACCGCCTCTGAATATTTTGCAAAGTCCATTGGGGTTTGCGTCCCTTAATTTACATACAAAGAACAGAAAGTCTTACATCTATAGAAATCAATCCCCGCTGTGACCACTTCCTGGTCAACCTGATAACCTCTCCCTACTGTCCAGAGAAAGTCAGCCAAATCATTTGCCTGTCCTGCTAACCAAATCCTCGAGTTCATTATCAGATCAGCTTGAGGTTACATTAACATTTCCAAAAAGTAGTGTTTAATCAAGAATACTACCTAAAGGAAATAAACAGTTCTTTCCCAGACCAATATAAAGACCACTGTTATCTCATCATTTATGGGAAGTCCCCCAAATTCCATTCCAAATCCAACATTTCAGAGGCCCCTTTAATCTCCACTTCCTTAGATACCTCACCAGTCAAGTTAACTTATTTTTGAGGGTATGCCCATTGTTTTTGGATATAAGAGTTAGATCATGCTCTCATGCTGCATGTATCCAGTTTCTATCATAGCTGATCAAAGGTAGCATGAATTTACATCTTTTTCAATTCCTTGTATCAACTTTTCCTTGCCATGAAACATAAATATAAATTATTGGCAAACCCAAGACCCTGCTTATTTCTCTGTGAAGCCCTATTGCAATCTGCATACATAGATCTGATTGCAAAGTCAAGACAAAAGTTTGTAGAGAAAAAAAATCTCCCCTGCTGACTTCAACTCCTCACCTTTCCTGTAGGATCTACAGTGTATGATTATATGAGAAAAAATATTAAACCTGTGCTAAGTAGACTACATGAAAATAAAATCCCTTTTCACGTGATATTTGCAACTTCTTAAGGCCCTCCATTTTGTGTCTGTTCTGTTTATTTCCTCTCCGTGGGTGCAATGCTTCACATTTAAGTACCGACTATCCCCTCGCTGGTTGCAAGCACCATCTTCTCTAGTTGTTCCAGGTCACTTTGTAGTCTGATTCTATCTTCATCTATATGTGCTACCTCTCCTATTTAAATCATTTTTTAATTTACACCAAAGAAACACCTGACACAGAAGGACCTGAAGTAGCTTTACTGGGAGCAGAGCTGTAATTCTGTTTTGTTATTATTTTTTTTAAATATGTGACAATCTATATCCCTAAATTCACCCCTTTTTAAGACTATGGAAAATTTTGTACAAACTATGCCTTGTAAGGCACCATTTTAAAACTCATGATTTGTTGATCTTTATTGTCCTGGTAACATATGTATGGCAAGATTGTATGCAAAGTTATAAGATTCTACTATATGATGTTACTAAAACATATTCCAAATCTGGAGAAGCAGCCACAAACTAATTCCCCAGAGAGCAAAAACAATGACACTTCAAACATATGTCAGTGAAACCAAATGGACCAACACCTGGTTAAGTGGCCATTCTTTGGCAGGAAAGAGTGTGAGTGAGAAATTTACATCTTGACAAAGAAACAGCTGGAAGTTCTCATTCCCACACACTTTCTCTCTTGAACCCTTGCTGAAGAGGATTCTCAAAGAAGAAAAAAGGTATAAGAATGGGGAACAGATGCCCCAAGTTATTCCTCCCTTTCTCTCTGCCCACAGGAATCACACCACGTGAGGAACAACTTTCGACTGAGGGAGGGATCCAGTCTGAAAGGAATGCAGCCAGTAAGACTGTTGAAGCATGTGGCGAGAAAGACTTTTGCTTTGAATTCACTTAACTTATTAAGTTAGAAGGTAAAACACAACTAATACCTATTTCTTTGTAACCAATTTGACTTCTATGCCTCATTACTTGTAATCAGTAAAATCTATCTTTTTGTAGTTAATAAACTTGTTTTATCTAAACCTGTGTTTTTGGATTTAAGTGCTTGGGAACCTCCACTTGAGATAACAAGGTTTGGGCATATAATTTTCCACTGATGAAATGATGGACCTTATATGAGCTTGAATTGCCCAGTAGAGAACTGGGCAATACAAGATGCACATTTCTGGGGGAAAGTTGGGACTGGTAATTTGCTGTTGTTGCTCTGCGATGCAATTCAAGAGTGGCTGATCATAGCACTCATATAGTATAGCCAGGATTAATTTACATGCTGGAGGCTGTGTGTGTGAGTGGACCAGGAGAGGTTGCTCTTTCAGCGATGCAGTATAAAAGGCAACCCAGGTGGAAAACTGAGGGAATACAGATATTCAACAGTCCAGATAGTACCCTGAGTAATTTCACAATGTAGTTGATTAAAAAGCCACTGGATACTTTAAGAGTGTCCTGGACAGGGTGACACAGCAGAAAACATCATTGATTAAATAATGATAGATATTTCACAATTGTGATAGAATCATGTCAGTGGACAACAGATGGAAAACTACTTCCCTATGGTTTATTTATTGAGTTTAGGTGTAAATAACTCTTTGCACAATATTCTATACTGCAATAAGTGTTCATTAGAAATTTTTCATCTCAAATATTTTTCTGAATTGTACCTCATTTCTCCTCATCATGACCCACTGGACCCTCTTCATAGATTTTTCTCTCCCCTTGTTGATGACATTCCCTAAAACCATTGATAATTTATTCTAGAATATAGCTACAATAAAGTATCATATGCCTTCCAATATATAAAGTAGAATATGTCTGAAAGGTATAAATACCAAAGAGAAGCTTGGGTAGCTTGCCTGTTACATGTACATATCAGTATCTCAAAGTGTTTTTAAAAAAGGAAATAAACATTATTGTGCCCTATTTTATAGAGAGGATAACTGAAGCACAAAGAGATTGACTGACTTGTCCTACCATAGGTCATAAAAGAGATCACTGTCAGAACTGGAAATGAAATCTAGGCCTCTCTACTCCCAGCTCTGTGGTCTACCCAGTCATCCCAGATGTCCCCTGAATAGGTACTGAATATATTATTTTTAGTATTCAAACACCAAATAACCAGAAGTGGTATTAGAAAATTAGTAAAATTAGAAACCAAACTGTGAGTAGAAATAGGTGAAAAGGTTATTATGTTTGATCATTTGTTGCAAAAGGGCGTTAGCTATTTGTATTGGGTTTTATTGTTATCTCTAAAACACCACAAAACAAATCACATTAGATATTTTCTTCTCCATTATATTTTGTTAATAATTTGTTATTTGAATGCATTTGAACATGTATTAAAAATGCTTGATTTAGGCAGGTGTTTTGAAAGATAAGTACTGAATCCCTTATGAGAATAAATCATTATTATTCTCATAATAAAGACACTTTGCAATTAGATCTATTCTGTAAGGATTATGGTGTTTTGTTTTGTTTTTTTTACAAAGTTATGAATTTTTTAAAAAATAAATTGAACTAAGACTCTGGAAACTTTAGAAACTTTGCTTAGAATCTGCTTTTTCCTATGTTATTGACACAGTAATTCTCAAACTTTTTCATGGTTACCCACATTTTACTTGAGATAATTTCATAGTCCACCTGTCATCCCATTCACAGTCAAATAACCTTTACACAGCAATAGCTTGAATGGAAAAGTAATATTATGAGAATAGTCTATGTTTTCAAGCTGTCTTTTAATACCATTTCGCAGCTGGATATAGGACAGTATCAGGGGACCAAGCAGCATTCTGTGGATCAGTAGAAAGTGTCCTGGGGACCATGAATCACACACAGAGGGAAAAGGCAATAAGTAAATGCTGGTCTTCAAATCAGCCTCAAACAAAGCTCAGTGATAGCTGCATGATGGTTTTGAAGAATAGATTGCTAGAGTGAGGAATGATGAGAGTCACAAGCAATTTCAGGGACCCCCCTCAAGCCTGTAGTTATCCAGGGTCCCTGAAGTCATTCCTGAAAGCAAAGGGGTAGGAGGAGAGGGAGGAAAAGGAGGGGTCTGGATTTATTTTATGGTAGGAAGGGGAAAAAGGTAATGGAGGGAGTATTTGACATGAATTGCCCATAACTAGCAGGGAAGCAATAGTAATTGGTGATGTGTAGGGGATGAAGAGGCTGGTCATAACCTCCCTCTTTCCACCCACATTGTTTTGGGACACCATCAGAACTGGCCATTAAGCAGTAAATGGAAGCAGTGGCAGCTGGTCATCCCAAAGGTACTCCACCAAGAGACTAATGTTTCCTAACTTTCAAACCTATAATACGTGTTTTAAAAGTTATTTGGCAAAAACTAAGCATTAGAATTTTGACCAAAACTAGCTCCTTCTTACATAGAAAGTGAACAGGACAACAATGTGAATCTTGTCTACAAACTACAACAGCAGCAAAAGAACCTTTTGAAAATGAAATATCAAAAACTATTCACAAAGTATGCCCAACATAAGGTACTTCATATCAGAGCGTTCCTCAATATCAAAGTAAATGCTTTTTCATTCATTTCAAGCAGTCTTTGTCAAATTCCTGTAACAGATTGCAGATGGTTTCTAACTGATGTATCCCTACCCAGCCATTAAATGCAGAGGATCTGGCCAGTGTTCTGCCGTCATTTCTTAGTTATCTGCAGCTGTTCAGGAATCAGTATGTTGGGTATGTGAAATAGAACTGGGATTTTACCCAAAGTCCTGTATATGTTAACAACCACATCATATATCATCTGATTCTATTAGAAATTCCAATATAAGCAGGTTTGGGCCTACTTAGTACTTGAATAAACACTTATGAGGAATATTTAGGTATTAGAGGAAAATGATGATGTTGATTCAGCTGAAGACACTTCCACCCTCCCTCCTTCCTCCAAATCAGAACCAAACAAAGGTCTCAGAATAGTGTAATGGAGCACTGTTGAAGATGTTATTTCATAGAAGAATTAAAGCTGGCCACTTATGGTAATTAAAGGATATTGCTAGTTCAAAATCTGGTATGCTTATAAAATTGGCAGATGACACCAAGCTGGGAAAGGGTGCAGCACTTTGGAGGACAGGATTAGAATTCAAAATGACCTTGAAAATATGAAAATTGGTCTGAAATCTACAAGATAAAATTCGATAGAGACAAGTACAAAATATTATACTTAGGAAAGAAAAATCAAAATGTGCAACTATACAAAGGGGAGTTAACTGGCTGAACATTAGTACTGATGAAAAGAATCTGGGGGTTATAGTGGATCACAAATTGAATATGATTCAACAATGTGATGCAGATGCAAAAAAAGGCTAATATCATTCTGGGGTGTATTGATAGAGTGTTGTATGTAACAGATGGGAGATAGTTGTTTCACTCTTCTTACATTGGTGAGGCCACAACAAGAATATTGTGTCCAGATTTGGGTGCCACACTTTAGGAAAGATGTGGACAAATTGCAGAGTCCAGAGGACAGCAACAAAAATGATAAAAGTTTTAGAAAACTTGACCTATGAGGAAAAGTTAAAAAAACTAGCCACGTTTCACCTTGAGAAAAGAAGACTGAGTGGGGACCGGATAGTCTTCAGATATGATAAGTGCTGTTCTAAAGGAGATAGGGTGCAACTGTTCTCCAAGTCCACTGAAGGTTGGACAAGAAGTAATGGGCTTAATCTGCAGCAAGGGAGATTTAGGTTAAATATTATAAAAATCTATCTATAAGGGAAATTAAGCTATGGAATAGGCTTCCAAGAGGTTTTTAAGAACAGCCTGCCAAGGATGGTTTAGGTATACTTGGAGCTGCCTCAGTGCTGGGGGCTGGACTTGATGACTTCTCAAGATCCCTTTGAGTCTTGCATTTCTATGATTGGGTGTTTGAATTGTTAGTCAAACTCATGTATCTTGAAGGGGAAAGAGGCAAAAGGAGATTCAGGAACATTAAAAACACATCAGGGGAAAATGTTTTTTAAAAATGTTAGCTCCTGTAGGAACTGATATTGCACAGGTTAAAAAAATTGCCATAGAAAATTCTAAACAATATAGTACCCAGTTAAAGAAAAAAAGAAAACAGTTACAGCAAGCCTTTTTCCAGGCTAAATAAAACCTTCTCATACTTGTGCTGGCCTTTGCCAAACTCCCAGCTACACTCAGTCCATCCAGACTGGAACACATTTCTGCCTAAGATAGGCTCTAGGCTAATTTCAGTCATAGGCTAAACTGAGGGCTTGTCTACACAGGGGACACTGGGGGAAGTTAATCTGAATTAACTACACATGTGAATTAAAAGTGGCATTAAACCCCTGTGTGGACACACTCATGCAGAATTAAAGAGGCCTTAATTCAATTTAGTTTATTCACTCGCTAAAGTAGGAGTAGGCCTCTGTCTAAATTAAGCTTTGAAATTGACTCAAACTTTAAAGACTGGCACAGACTTCAGAGTGCCTTAGCTCCTTCCTCAATACACTTTAGTCAATCCTTTCTTTCCACCAAACTCAAATGGAGTCTTCCAACTAACAGCAAACACTACAGACTGCTTCTGCTCCAGGAGAACTTCACCAGAACTGCTTCCTCAAGGTAAATCTATTAAGCATTGAGGAAAGGAAAAGCCATTTAGGCAGAGCACACATACAAGCATGGTTACTACCTTCCCATTTCTATTGGAACCAAAACAAAATTAACACCAATGACTCACTTAACTTAAATAAACCCACCTCCATGGTCTCTCCAGTCCCAGTAACAGACCACCCTGTTACAGGCACATGGCAATTTTAATACGAATCATGGTGTTATCCCTGGTTTCCTTCTGGTCAAATCACAGAGTGACATTCTCCTTACTGTTTGTTTTTTTTCCCCCCTCACTTCTTCCCTTGCATTGTTTTACAGTGTTTTATCACATATAGACACTGTTATTCCATGCTAGTGTCTGGTCCCATGTTATAGAATGGATATGGTAATGCCACAGTTATTTGGGGACAGTCACTTAAATTTAACCGGTTTATGTACACCACCAATTAAAAAAGGGAACAATATTACTATGGAGCTCATCAAGGACTTCTACCAAAGGAGCCAAGTTAGTTATTACTCTATTTCACTGATATAAATCAACATTTTAAAAAATCAATGCAAATCTCATATTTTAATCATTTTAATCCACTGCTTTCTTTTTCCTCCCTGTTGGAGGGCCGTCCGATCCGGCCCGGTCGCTGCGGCCCTTCCTCGGGTCCTGGCTCCGGGGGAGGCCGCAGTGCCTTCCTAAAGGGGGAACAGTTCGCTCTCTTGTGGGTCTTAACCCGGCCCTCAGGCAGGGCGGGTGAGCAAGCAGTCGATCGCCCCAGCCCTCAGGCAGGGCGGGCAGGAAGTGGCTCTGCTCTTTGGAGTGGTAGCGAGGAGGAGGCTCTCCCCGGAGTGGTTAGGAAAGGGGGGAGGGAGATGCAGGTCCACCCTTCTCCACTACGTCCCAGCCCAGGGCCCTAGCAGTGGCAAAGGCGTTTCCACTGAGTTGGCGGGGCTCCTGCCGCAACACGCCAACAGGGTTGCCCCAGATTCAGCCACTGTCTAAGGCTGTCCCTGGGCTACTTCCTCCCCCATATCCCCATGTACCTGACTCCTCAGGGTCGCTGGGGCACTCCGTCCGGGGTAGGCCCACCAGTCCCTCCTCGTCCACCGGCGGCAATGCGGGGAGCTCCTCAGCAAGGGGCAGCTCCTCTAGGTCACAGGGCTCAGGGAAGGGCACAGCCTCAGGCAGCTCGTCCAAGTCCTGTCCTGACTCTGGGGGCTCGGCGGCCGGCAGCTACTCCAGGTCCCGTCCGGCCTCAGGGGGTATCATCCACCCGGGTTTCTCAGGGGGCTCGGCCCAGTCCCGGGGTTCTGGGGACTTGGTCCAGTCCCGGGGTTCGGGAATCTCGGCCCAGTCTCTCTGGCCGGGTTGCCTGGTCCAGCTACGAGAAGGCCCTATCCAGTCCCCAGGCCCGGGTCGGGGTCGGTCCGGGGATGGTCAGAATCTCGGCTCTGGCCTAGGCCTCAGCTGGCAGGGCAGCACGTCTGCCTCCGGCGGCGGTCTTCTCCAGACTGAGCTCTGGGGCCTGTCTCTTATACTTCCCCTTTCTTGAGAGGCCCCGCTCTGCTGCGGCTGATTGGGTAGCTCGGGTGGTCCTATCCCTGCCCGGCCCTTGCATTTCCGGGCAGACTAGCCTGCCAGCCCTATCACAGCCCGGCTGTTTGGTTGCCGGACAGACTTGTCCGTGGGGTCTACTGCTGTTCAGCCCGGTCGCTGTGGCCCTTCCTCAGGTCCTGGCTCCGGGGGAGGCCACAGTGCCTTCCTACACTCCCTTTGTATGTGACAGTGTTTATGGTACTCATATAGTACTGTTGACTAGATATTTATTTGGGGTCATTAGCAGAGATCAAATGACAGGAGTGCTTTACTGAATGGCAGTAATTTATTATAAAATCCCTACAGAGTAAGATGTAGAATGAGTTCTTGGAAAAAATAGCATTTTAATTGGTCTTCTAGGGAATCACTTTATAATAGATTATTGCATATTGACAGAAATCAACAGCAGAAGAATAAGAGTATTAAAATCTCATTATGTAATTACATATTTTATGTTCCTAATGACAGCAGTTTAATTTCTGGTGAAAGCAGCAATTACTGCATATGATTAAGCAAAGTAATGTTATTTGGCACTCTAGATCATGGACATTAAATGGAAAAATAATCTAGCATATGCAAACCCTGGCTAGCATTATGTGTGGACATTTCAAAGCCATTTGACATATCAGAGCTTTGACTAGAGAAGTTAACAGTATGAATACATTCTTCTTGACATTTGTAATATTTTAAGCCATAACAATAAGAGCCATTTCACCTGGAGGAGAAGATATTTTGCATTCTTAAATATTATACATGAAATAACTCCTATGAAAATGTACATAGAGTTGAAAAGATTTACAACAATTACAGTGGAAACTTAGGGCTGGAGGTTCACAAGTTATCAGGCCCAATCCTGTTCACAGTATATGGTGACCAGATATCCTGATTTTATAGGAACAGTCCCGATATTCATGGCTTTTTCTTATATAGGCACCCATTACTCCTCACCCCGTCTCACTTGCCATCTGGTCACCCTAGTTCACACACATGGTAGGGAAGAATAATGCCCTCCACTACAGAAATTACTGGATCAAATTTGATAGCCTGTGTTGTGCAGGAGGTCAGATTAGATGATCATAGTGATCCCTTCTGGCCTCAAAATCTATGAAGCGATGAATGCTTTGGGTAAAATTCCAAACCTCACTCAGGATCTAATTCTACAAACTTTTACTCATATATTTAGCCTCATTGAAGCTATTTATGTAAGGGTACTCAGTGCAAATAATGGTTGCAGAAACTAATTTAAAATTGTGTTCCTGTATGCCAAAGTGAACGCATTTTCAGCAGTACAGCAATTTGGCAAAAATACAATATCTATAAGTGTATAAACTAGACGTATTCATAGAGGGGTAATTCCCAAAATAACCACTGCTCAGGAGAATAGCCTTCGTTTCAATGAAATGACAAAAGACAAGTAGCATCCAGATTAAAATACAAGTGCTTCCGACTTTAGTTTTGCAAAATGATGCCACAGATAAATTCAATTTATTAATCCTCCTATATGTATTACATAGGAGATCAAGAGCCATATATTGTTCCCTGGTGTCACTCCAGTTTCAGTAAAGCAGCACCTGGAATTAATCTGTTCCACCACCTCTAAGAAACAGAGTGTTACAAGAGATGCAAGTTTATGTGATATATATTAAAGTGTATTTTATATTATTTTAATGCTTTCATTTCCTATTGTAATTCAAAGAGTTTGAGTTTAGATTCCAGTCATTCAGATTTTGCTAAAAATTAAACAGTCTTCTGACTAGTTCTAAATATAAATGTCCAAAGATAAACTCTGAATTTGCTACTAAAGTTGAAAGCAGAGTCCAAAATTTAAATCTTATCTTCAGAACACACAGAGTACATTTTCAGTATTGTCCTTAGGCATTTAACTGTACAACTCATAGAAGTTACTAAGCAATTATATATGCCCAAGTAATACTCGGAAACCACTTAAGAAATATGGAGAAAATAGTCAAGGGGCATTCCTTATGCAAAAATTGTATAGGTAATTATTGTGGCAGGGATTAATTAAAAAGTCTATGGCTATTCTATGGCCTGTCTTTACAACGAAAAAGGTGTGCTTTTTGAAACTTATCAACACATTTTAAAACCCTAGTGTAGACTGGGTAATTTGCATTTTAGTATGCATTAGCTGGGTAGGAGGTCAGGATTGCATTAATATACAAATTGTCCAGACTACACTAGGGCTTTAATATATTAACATATTGTTTTAACATGTTTTAAAAAACACACCTTTTTCCCTGTAACACAGCCACCAAGGGTTGAATTATGTAAACAAGCATAAGAGGTTGTTTGCACCACCTGGAAGCAAGAATACTTTAGCTTGAAAATGTCTACATTTTGTGTAGAAACTGATCACACATTTAATAACTTCAATCATTTTTCTACTTAAATATATCCCATACTGGAGAGATACTGTTAATAAATAATGAATATTTGTAAGCAATGTAATAATTTTTGGTACTTCTAGAACACCATTCATCTACTGATTCCAATTGTTTTTTTTTTTAAATGTTGCTTTTTACCTATCTTTGAAAGGTTGAACATTTTCAACAACAAAAAATTTTCATTAAAAATCTTGAAAAATTGCAAATTATTGTCTACGGTTTTTTTTTCTAGTTAGTATACTTTAGAGATGTGGAAACTGGAGCACAAAAGGGCTAAATGGCTTGCCCGAGTTAACACAGTGAGTCAATAGAAAGGGCATGGAAAACAATACAGGTCTCTTGACTTCCAGTCACTAGACCATGCTTGTCAACAGCTAAAAGGTAAGTTACATATCTTATGAACTGGTTCTAAATAACCTTGACTTATGAAAGAAAAATTGGGACCCTAATATAACATGGTCCTTTTTATTTTAAGCAAAACATTATATCAGATCAAAATAGATGAAAAATTTTACTATTGCTGACTGTTTGAATCATACTGGCCACATGTGAAGAACATCTTTCAGCATGAGAGCTGTCTGCCTAAGTACAACTGGTAAGGTAGTTAATATCACTGATACATAGAGCAATTGAAAAGAAAGACACTAGAACTGTGTTGGATTTACTACTTGATTGTGCATAGGATCAGAACAAACGATAAAATAAGCCACTTTGTAATACCTCACTGATCACCGTAGAGATAGTAGCCAAGAGCCATTTAAAAGCCTTTGTTATGCAGCATTCTCAACAAATCTAATAGTCATTAATGTACTATTTAGTCTGCCTGTTAGCAAAACCAAGCAATGAAACTGTGTGCTGCTACTGCGTGTGCACTTTAATGGTGACTGGAGATAATTGTATTTGGCTCTCTCTAATATGTATACAGGTGTAGTCAGAATAAAACTAACAATATCACATTGGGATTGTTTGCTCTCAAATTAAATTAGCACTAAACTAATAATTCAGAATAAAAGTAACATCTCTGTGGCAGGTGCAGTTCCAGCTATAAAGATTACATAGAACAGCAGATGCAGGTAGTGTCTGTATGAAGGAAGGATGAATGTTAACCTCAATCCCAATACCATTTTTCAGCTGCTTAGATATTTCTCATACAAATACCTTTCAGCTGATATGTGTCGTGCTTGGTCTCGGCTCAAAGGCATTAAGAGTATGAGCAACATCAGGTGGGATGCCTTTTGAGTCATTTGCATAAGGGGGGCTGGGAGGAGATGATCCACTTTGTAACTTCAAACCTGGCTTGGTTTATGGATCTCCTCAAGATTTAAAAATAATCCCCTCTTCTCAATGAGCCTAACAGGCATTGTGGGGGCCAAAATCTCTTTAAAAATCTTTCCTCCTAATAAAGCCTCCTAAGGCTCAGTGGGGAGTTTTTCACTTTCCCAGACAGGACAGCTACTGAAATCTCAGCACCTGAAGGCATTCCAGAGACCGAGGTAACTTCTAGGCATTTCAGGAGATGATGAAATTGTGCAGATACTTTTGTGAGCTGGTGAACTAGTTCGGCACTAAATATCAATGCACTTCTCCAGTCTTTTGAGGCACCATTGCAACTCTGGATCCTTGTTACAACAGAAGGACAGAGAGCATTTTAGACACTGACTTAGCGTCAGGACTGCTGACCTGAGGAGGAATGTAGATCAAGAGACCCATTGCATACTTCACAGGTGCAGCTGTGGAAAGGGCACTTGCAAAGTCTTTGGCCTGACCCAGTAAGTGGAGCAAAGTCCCTGTGCTAAATGTTTAAGGTGTCAGTGAGTTAACCCAGTAGATTTTACATGTCCCACTGTGGGAAAAGGCAGTAGAGAGTCCTATGTGTAACCTGATGAACCATAAAAGGTTGCTAGTTTTATACTCTAATTTACATTTTTCTTTTCCATTCCACATCTTTCACATTACAGCTATTTCCTAATTGCTTTACAAAAGCTAGAGAAAATCCCCAAACCAAGAAAAACATTGTAGATATATTGGAATTGGGTAGTATCTGTTTAACCAGTTTGTGACTTTCTTTGACTTCTGTGTTTAGAACCTTGCCAGAGCAGCAGCACGTATAGGCAGAGAGGACTTGCATGGTGTGTACAGTTAGTAAACATCATCATTTGGACCCCATTATGACAGTATGGTTCCTTCTTATTAAGTTTGTTGTGTAAAGAGACAAACCCCACGCCAAATATTTTTAGCCAGGGTTAACGTTGAAAGTGGGGTAGGGTTTATCCCTTTACACAACAACATTAATAGGAAGTTTTGAGAATCTTGGAGTTATAAAAAGAAAAACATCTTAGAATTTTTAATGTTAATCTTAATTGATTAAAATAAATGCATAAAATCTGCCACATTCTTGTGTGTTTCTTATAAACTTAATTTTGAGTCTCTTATATGTTTTGTGATAATGTGTGTTAAAGATCTGGAAGGAACACCAAATTCATTGAAGTGGACTTTCACCCTTAACTTTGACTTAAAACTACTCCTGTTGTATCACATGGCTAGGTGATGTACATGCCATTGATCACAGAATAAGACCCAAGATAAATCGCACAAATTATGCCCTTTGACTCCCTCACCTCTGCTCTGCTCACTAAGAATCTTCCCAGAACTTTAATATTAAAACCTCCAAGTAGATTCACAGCCAACACTTAAGAAACAAAAGCCTGCCATACAGATGTTTCTTTTCCCTTCAAATATGGAACTTCCCCTTTCCCATCAAAAGAATTTCACTGGCCTGAAGTGCAAAGGAGGGTGCAAGTTTGAGTCCATTCATGAATAATGTTACCATCCCAAATACGTGCCAATAAAACTATCATAGCATGCCATCATATATGCCTTTTATATAATGAGTCTCTGAATTACTTTGATTTAATTAGTCTTTTTCTAATTCAGTTATTTAAAACTTCACGCCTTAGAAAGCCCTGGTGTTTTAATTTTCACATGTCCTTATTGTATACTTTAATTTCCACTTCGTTACATTTTCTTCATACATAATTTATTAAATACTACTCTCGGTGATGAAAGATTCGTTTACATGCATTACAACACAGCAGATAAGCACAATCCCATCTTATTTTCTTCCTGAATTCAAAGGTGCTTCAAAGAAATTACAAGTACAAGTTGGATTGAAAGGGAAAAGAAAATTTTAGAGCACTGCAAATGCTGAAAATCCACTCAAGTCTTTACTGACTGATTGACCAAAAATATGTTTGTGAAGGTCAGACTCTTTGTAGACCAAAGCTTACTTCTCTTTGTGTAACTCCTTGCTTGCAGGATATTTTCAGGGTCTGGGGGATGAGGAAATCAGTTTAAGATTATGTCCATACTGTAGTCATGGAGTGTGCTTTCCACTTGTGTAGCCGAGCCACCTTTAATTTAGCTTGCTCAGTTACTGGAGCATTGAAGCCATTGCGGAATGGGCTTCATCATGGGTTAAAGGAGCCTGCCCAGAACCCTAGGTAATGACTCATAGGGTTATCCAGTGCTGATGCCCATTTTGCCACAGCTTCACATCTCCAGTACCCGAACTAGATAGATTAAAGTTTGACTGGGCATATAGACCTCAAACTGCAATAACACCCAATGACTGCAATGTAGACATACCCTATGTTTGCAAGGGAGAGGGGAAGAAGTGGGAGCTAGAGCAGTGAGGAGGGAACAGTAGTGGAAGAAGCAGCAGGTTGATGAGAATTCAGAACAGCGAGTGGGAAGCCATTAAAAGTGGCCTCTACGATTATAAGATTTGATCACAGACTATTGAGGTAGATTCCCAGCTGCTGAAAACTGTTATAGCTTCATTTGTAGCTATGACAATTTAGCTGTTAGAGCTATGACAGTTTACACTAGCTGGGGATCTGCCCCAATAGTCTGAATAGTTCACAGAGAGCTTTCTACATCAGGGGTTATGTCAGCTTAACTACGCCACTCAGGAACGTAGATTCTTCACACCCATGAGTGACATACCTGGGTCAACCTAGCTTTTTGGGGTAAACCAGGCCCTAGTGCATACTGCATAAGAGTCAGGCAAAACTTCAGTTCCTGTACTCAGGGTAGTGTGAGGCCTGCTCCCATCCCTACTCTCCTGAGGGCATATAGCATCCCAGGAAGGAAGCAAGAAAAGTTAGGGAGAAGGTGAAACAATGATTCTGCTTAATGTGAGCAGGTCCAAAGCAGTGAGAGAAGTGAACTGCACTCTAAAACACAGCAAATATGCTCCTTCCTCCCAATAAAAAGCATCCAAGGGCTGCTTCCCAAAATGGAAGTCCTCCTGGCTCACTCCCTGAGGTAACACAGCTCTGTACAATCCCTTACTATGGACTTTGCCTTAATGACACTTCTCCCTTTTCAACCCAAGAGGCTAGTCAAAGTTTGGGGCCTTCCAGTTGCAAGTAGAAACTGATAGAGTTATATTTTCTTTGATGAAATCTTGTTTATTTATACAGAATGTACAAATTCCTGGTGTCTGTAAACACAGGAGGAACCAAGAATGTAAGAAGCAGTTTCTTAGCTTACAGACCCCAAGCCTCATTAGCCAACATCAGACACACAATTTCCTTTTCTAGATTTTTCCAGGGTGACACTGTTTACAGGCTGTCTTGCCTCATACTCTCTCTCTGTAATTGTCTGGTACTCTTCCCACACACACTCTACCCAAAACAATACTCAGCCAAAAGTTCCTGCCTGGGTTCACACACACCTTTTTTTTTCGGGTGAGGGTTTATGCTTACAGTCATGTTAATTGAAGGGTGAGTTTACACCTATCAATCTCAATGGGGTTTTAACTCAATGCATGACGAGGTTTCACTCAGCTCATAATAGGTAATCTAGCCAACAGACAAACAATTTAGACATTCTATAGATGAAGTCAGGCTTTTTCAGACTGATTAGGTTTCAGTGAGTCCAGGAAAAGGTTTAAAGAGATGTATAGCTATTGTGCTTTTCGTGATTTTTTTCTTTAGTACTGATAATGAGGAAGAAGGCAAAACTGGTCTTAAATTGCATTCCTAGACTGACCACAGAAACGGACGCATCAGCTAGGGTAGAGCACTAAACGTATTGTGCTTGTTTGAAGCTATTGTAACACCCTACTTCCCCTCAAAAGGAAGTAAACAGTGAAAAGCTCTAGACTGCATGATCATAAGTAAAATCAAACTCTAAGTATCAGAGACCATCCACCTGTGATATCAAAGAAGATTTGAGCCAAGTGAGATCTAGTGTAATTTATTATGCAAGCATGAGTGGGATATTTAAACAGAATGAGAATCCAGTATGGAGACCCATAGGACAATGAAAAGAATCTACAGGAACTCTCCACTTCTCATCTCCCCAGAGGCCTCTAAACTGTTCAGCTGTGAAGCTATATGATTTATTTTGTGTGGGAGATCTCTGGCAGGCTGACCTTTGTGCTGACCAGAGGAGCCAAAATCTAATTCCGTGACCTTCCCCAGCTTGTCAAACAGCAATTATTTTTTAGCTGGAGTCAGCCCTGGTAACACCAGGATGTTCAAAGCTAATACTGATATTTCTCTTTAACTCACATAGCAGTGCTGTCTTTAATAACAGCATTTTAAGGTAGGAATGAAGTGTCAGGCTTCGCTTTGAATACCCAGGCATTTGTTGTTTTGTGTCATAATCTCAATGTTATTTAAACACAGCTTTTTAACTGTGACTTTAGATCAGTATCTTACAACATATTAGTCAAGCCTGGCTTAGTCTTTCTAGTCTCTTTTGCTGGAGAAATTTATGCCAAACATGACTTAAAAATCTTCTTCAATAGAACACACATCAGTGAACTCCACATGCCAGTGTCTGATACCAAGCTAATCAAGATTAATGGATTCATTTACCAGATGGTTACAATGTTATTAAAATGCAAATGGTTGGTTACTGTTAATTGTTCAATATCAGATACAATTAATCTGGTGAGCTTTACATTTTCAGTTCACCTGAAAAGCTTGAAATACCAACCCCCCTCGAAAAAAAAAAAAAAAAAAGAAAAGAAAAGGTGTAAGAAGGGTTTTCTCTCCTTCACAGAGCTCTCAGCCAACGGAACACAAAACAAGGTAGCAGTTGTAAACAAGAAATTGAAGAACTGAAGAAAACATTGGGGTAATTCGTGTCCACTTCATAGTATTAGATTGAGGGAGGGGTGGAGGGGGGAAAGGAAAAAAATAGCAAATAATTTTTGCTCAATTAAGAATATTGTTAAAATCCTGAAAAGCAACTAACACATCCGATGGGAACCAATGAGCCAGAACAGCAGGATGATGAACATGCTGGCTCTAACCCCACAAAGCACCCATTAAAAAGGTTAAAGTTAAGCACATGCTTAGGGGCTTGGCAGGTTTAGGTCCAGAGCACTCTGCGCCTTGCAAGACCAAACGCCATTCGAGTCAAACAACTTTTTTCAGTCCAGCAGAGCAACTGAGGCAGGCAGCTGCATTCAAGTTGGTTTCTGGAATTTAAGGAGGTTCAAACATTTATTTTTGTTTATTTTAATATTTTATCTGGTTACCAATGGGGCAGGAGGAAGAGGAGGCCTTAGACCACTCACTATCCAAATATGAAAGTTTCCTATAACTGAGCCAAGTCCTGAATTGCAGCAGCCTATATCACAGGGGTGGTCAAACTTTCTGACCCCCATCAGGACCCTCCTGCTGGGCAGAATCCTTTAGCCCCACCAGCCTGCCACAGGGCAGAAGCTTCAAGCTCCCCACCTCAGTCTGGTAGGCAGAGAATTGGGGGCGGGGGGTAGCTCCGTGAGCTGCACTTTAACTGTAAAAGAGCTGCATGCAGCTCATGAGCCACCGTTTGGCCACCCTTGCAATATCATTTGCAAAGAGTATGTGATGGATACTAATGGTGATATAATGCCCACATTTCACATTGCAACTTTGATCAACTTGACTAGGATTTCCTTCATGAACTGTTGGCCGAAGAATATATAACCCTCGAACCAGTATAGACCTCCCACTGAAGAGTGTTAGACCAAAAGACATATCAATTGTCTTCGAAAATTCACCTCTTTTATATTCTCCTCTCACATATACTGGTGTTTTGTGCAAGAAAAGGAAAAATTGAATACATACACTTTACTTTAGGATGATGTTCCTTAATTCTGAGTATTATGTTTTTCCTAAATATTGAAAAATGAGTACAAAAATCACAGAAATGGGTAAAAGAATAAGATCAGATATGTCATTTAAGGATTTGTGAACAGATGTATTATTGTATGTCACAAAAAAATGAATATATGTGGGTGAATCTGTTTAGCTACTCATTTACAATTTTCTAGTGAAAACTGAGTTGTGTGGGCAGTTTCCATCATTAACAGACAAATTTAGATAAATGAAAGGATCATTTAAGTAATATTTTTGGAGAGGCAGAGAATTGTATGAACCAGTAAAGCAGAATGTAAGAATTAACACTAAAGCTCTTATGATATTTTTATAGGTAGAAGGCCGAACCTTGTATAGATCAATAACATGCATGCATTTGTGGTCATCACAAATATTTGGATCTTTGTGAGAGAAGGATGCTTTTATGGGCACTGGCGTGGGACGCAGGAGGTGCGGGTTGAGTTCCTGGCTCTAGGGCAGACTTACCATTCAAACTGGACAGGTCTTTAATCTCTCCCTGGCTCCAGTTTACATCCATAAAATAGAGATAACACCACTTGCATATTCAGAGGTGTTGTGGGGATAAATGTGTGAATGATTTTGATGGGGATGGGGCTACATAAATATTTAGATAGAGATGATTCAAACACCCAATATATGTTGCCTGTTTTTATGGCAAATACTTTACCCTATAATTTCTATAGTATATATGCTTATTTCAAACAGTATTGTGCCAATAATATGCTAGAAAGTGTTAACCATCTTAAATATACTGCACAGCTACACCAGCAGATCATATATAAATTGTATGACCTTTCATATTTAATTGTGTTTCAATCCTTAAAGACTTTCATTGTGGATACTTATATCTTACACCCAAAATTAAGATATTTGATTATAGAAATATACAGTTAAAAATTCACTGTGTGATAGCAAAATTCTTTTAAAAGTTTGACTGTTGACACTCCATTGGCTCTGAGGTAATAGGGTATCTAAGGGCCTGCAACATCTGATATTACTGGCTATAATGCTTTTGACAGTGAGCAGTCACATTGTGAAGCCTTGGGACAGGCCACTGGTACAAATATTGCTTCCCTTTCTCTAGCAATGAATCTTCACTCATTTGGGAATGTGTCAAATCCTGTTGGCCCAGGAAGATGTACATCTCTGTATCAGTAGTGGTTCTTGAAAGATCTAAGTCAATTCTGCAGCTGGAAAACAGGACCCTGTCTGGTTTTGGATCTGAACTGAACCCCAAACCTACAGAAGGTAGGTGGTCAATTTTGAAACCCGTCCATTCCCATAATTGAAGTGCTTCATCTCTGTGTTTTGGCCCTTGACAACTTCCAAACTTCTGTTTAATCTTTACCCAAATTTCCTTGTCTTTCAAATGCTTAGGTTTGGATTTAACTATAATCTTCTAATTATGCTGCTGTAAACTCAGTATTTACAGTCTTAACGATTTTTAAATATTTTGGTTGACAGTCAAGCTGTATTTCACCAACATATATTGACAAAGAATTCCTCTATCTTGGTTTTCAGTGTATTTTTTATCTGGATTTTTGTTCCAGACTGGAAGGTGTGGATTAAAAATAATTTGCTCCTTTGTGTGGACTTGGTTCTTTGAAATTCCAGGGAGTTGAATAAAGCAGCTTCTCTTACCTGTTTAATTACCCATAGCTTGTTTGTCTCCATAGAGCAGTCTTATCAAACAAAAACCAATTATGAATCCCAATTTTGATTGTCAAGTGAATATTAAAAACTATGAATCATTGCTTCAGGAAGATTGACTGTCTTTCTTTGTGAGTTTCTTATTTTCTACAGACATTTTAAGTGATTTTTTTTCTTAAAATGCAGACACTTTAAAAAGATTAAGTCCATACATACGTGAACCTGAATAGAATGTGAAAGGAAATGTTAGAATAGTTTTATGGCTTAAGATGAAATTAATTTCACTGTTAAACTGATTTACAATGGAAACATATTCAGCATTAACTTTGAATTCATTCAAAACTTGAAGTGGCATTTTTATTTTAAAGAAAATTTCTATTTTGAAAACTTCTGTAAACAAAGCTAGAAGGCTAAAATGTTAAAAGGCTGTATTTAAAATTGTCACACCCGTGAAATATTATACCAGTTAAGACTTTATCATTCTCTTCCTACAGTTTTATAGCAGTGAAATTATTGAAATCAATGGTGATGCACCAATGTAAAAGCATAGTGACTCCACAACAGTGAATAAGACACAGGGTATATTGATCCTATCAAGTACATTATTGTTAATTACTATTTTGAATATTTTCTATATCACTGTATTTCAAAGGATAAACAACAGTCAACATAGATATGTTAAGAATAAATTATGTCAATAGCTTTCTTTGATAGGGTAACAAGCCTTGTGGATGGGGGGAAAGCAGTAGATGTGCCATATCTTGACTTTAATAAGGGTTTTGATATGGTCTCGCATGACCTTCTCATAAACAAAAGGGGGGAAATATAGCCTAGATGCAGCTACTATAAGGTGGGTGCAAAACTGGTTGGAAAACCATTCCCAGAGAGTAATCATCACTGGTTCACAGTCAAATTGGAAAGGCATATCAAGTGGATTCCCATAGGATTGGTCCTGAGTCTGTCTCTGTTCGATATCTCCATAAATGATTTAGATAATGGCATAGAAAGTGTACTTATAAAGTCTTAGGATGATACCAATCTGGGAGGGGTAGCAAGTGATTTGGAGGATAGGATTAAAATTCAAAATGATCTGGATAAACTGCAAGTATTCCACTTAGGAAGGAACAATCGGTTGCACACATAAAAATGGGAAATGACAGCCTAGGAAGGAGTACTACGGAAAGGGAATGGGGGGATTTTAGCTGATCAAAAGCTAAATATGAGTCAATAGTGTAATACTGTTGCAAAAAAGTAAACGTCATTCTGGGATGTATTAGCAGGAGCATTGTAAGCAAGACATGAGAAGCAATTTTTCCACTCTACTCCATATTGATAAGGCCTCAACTGGAGTACTGTGTCCAGTTCTGGGCACCACATTTCAGGAAAGATGTGGACAAATTAGAAAAGGTCCAGGGGAGAGTAAAAAAATGATTAAAGGTCTAGAAAACAGGACCTCTGAGGAAAGATTGAAAAACATTGAGTTTGTTAGTCTAGAGAGGAGAAGACTTTGTGGAGCGGGGGACGAGAACATGATAACAGTTTTCAAGTACATAAAAGATTGTTACAAGAAGAAGAGTGAAAAATTGTCTTAGTTAATGTCTGAGGATAGGACTGGAAGCAATGGCTTAAATTGCAGCAAGGGCAGTTTAGGTTGAATATTAGGAAAAACTTCTTCATTGTCAAGGTAGTTAAGCACTCAAACAAAATGCCTAGGGAGGCTGTGGAATCTCCATCATTGGGGGATTTAAAGAACAGTTAGACAAACACCTCTGTCAAGAATGGTTTAGGTATTATGTAGTCCTACCTTGAGTGAAAGGGACTGGACTAGATGACTTATTGAAGTACCTTCTAGCTCTACACTTCTATGATTAGCTGAGATCTTCAAAACTATCTTCCTTGTTCCTTGGAAAAACTTATAAAATATTACTCATAGCTTTTTATTTAATTGGAAAGAAAAAAAGAAGTTAGCAGTTAGATAATTTCTATTTACTCTGATCTGGAGGCCATAAACCAATCTCTTATGTCCCTGTCATCAAAACTATTCTTTTTCCACTTAATCTATTTTCTATCTCCAGAAAGAATGACTCAAGTTTTATTAACTGAATAGTGCTATTACTATTTTCATCCCATTGCTGTTCCACTGCTTTGTTGATTTTCTAGCTCTTCTGTTTCAACAGTCCTTTGATCTCTCATTGCTCTGACTTCCTCTTCATCTGGCACAAAAATGAGAGAGAGGTGAAGAAGAAGATCAAAGGAATAAGTGAGTACAGAAATACAGGGTTGGAGGAGGAATATTTTCCCAATGAGACTTCACTCACAAATGTGATATGTAGAAAGTGATTCACACCAAGAACTCAAAGAGAAATCTTCACATACTAAAACCTAGGAAATCATATGATCTGAACAATATCAAATAAGATGCTGAAGCATAGCAGTGAACATATTCAGAATGCTCTTCTACAATTATATAACCTATGACATGGTCTGGATTGGGGATAACCATTTATAATATTATTGATATCACTATTGCAAAATTACAATAATTTGTATGAGATATTCAATGTCAGGTACCATTGGAAAAGTTATAATTGGATAAGATTGATAAGCATGTTTATATGTATGTATCAATTTTGTATTATAAATTTTAAATATGTATGGCATATTTGTATTTCAACTTGTGCTGTGTTTCTGGATGACATGGCCCCAGACAGGATGGCATCAGCTCTAAGCCTGCTTAATGGCCCATAAAGGGAACTCAAAGGTACAATGAATCCAGTGAAAGAACCCAGGGGCTACACTTTTTGAGTCACCAGGGCATGTAAGAATATGCCAAGGGACAGGGGACACTGAGGCTCTTCCATGCCACGTGCTGTGGGACTGTTTGGGACAAGCCACATGACAAAGGGACATAAAAGGCAGCTGACTATCTCCATCTTGTCTTCATTCCTGCTTCCTACCTCTGGATCAATTCATCAACGACTGAAGCTGTGAAACAAAGGACTGAGACCCATCCAGGTACTGGATGTACACCAGAGGAACTGTACAAGCCTGCAAAATCCACAGTTCTGCTAAGAACCTGATATATATGGACTTTAAATTAATGTGTATGTATCCGATTGCTTTGATCATTTAACATTTCTCTTCTCATTTGTTTCTTTCCTTTTATAATAAACCTTTAGTTTTAGTTACTAAAGCATTGGCTGGCAGCATGGTATTTTGGGTAAGATCCGGACTTATATTGATTTGGTAATGTGGCTGACCCTTTGGGGAGAGCATTTTTGATAAAGGAAATAGAGTTTCCATTCCAATGAGTTTCCAATGAGAGTATCTCATTACTGGATCCAATTGCTCATTGGAAGTCAGAGACTGAAATGCAATAAAGGGGCTGTATATTTCTTATCATAGCTTCATGATAACCAGTGTGGGAGATCAGAAGCATTTTGTGACTGGTTGGTGAATCTAAGGGCAATATTAGCCACCGGTTTGGAAGAATCTGCTTTTTTTTGCAGCCTGTCCTGACCTTGGCATTTTCAGGTGGGCTACACTAGGTATGGACAGGTCACATAACTAACCTTCAAATCTGAACAGTTCTGATGGTTGACATGGTCAAATGAACTAATTACCTCAATATACAAAAGTGGAGATGCCCTTCCCCCAAAACTACAGGACTATCGGTGTTAGCAGCAACATCAGCGAATCCATCAAATATACAAGATTAAAAACAAGCAATATGAAAAAAGAAGGGAGCCAAAGGAAGTAAAACAGGGGTATAACTTCAGCCCCACACTCTTCCACCTATGAAAGACACCCACCAATGACTTATCAGTCTTAGTATATCAATCGCCAAGCTCAGACCTCACATTAAATGATTCATATAAAATGTCTTCTGATGAGCCTGGTCAATAAAACTGATCAAAATTTTGCTGTCAAAAATTTTTTATGATGGACAACTGGGTTTTCAATTTTAAAACAATGTCATGGGAAGTATTTGTTTTCCTTGAACATTTTTTCCTTGGAATAATGAACACTCCTTAAACCAAATATTTTCATCCAAACATGATTTTTTTTCCCATTTTTTTCAACTAAAAGGAATATCTGCTGAAACTGGTCTTCAACATTTTCTGTGGGAGAAAAAAAAATCTATTTTCCAGTTTCCCTACAGTGCAAAGAAGAACATGGGAACTAAAATAAATAATATCCACTATCGTTCCCTAGAATTAATATTGGGAGACTTACCATAAGTCTAGGCTATCTAGAGGGGATCTAATGAACTGGGATCCCTGTAGCTTCGTTGATTCATTTGGAACAACATATATCTTCACTCCAGGATTTGTACTAGCAGAGAGTGAGACTTATCTTTAACCCAAAATTAGTGAAGTTGCTTTTTTGCATCCTGCACTCTGGTGCACAGTGTTTTTTAGGACCAGGGTGTCACCAATAGAATGTTTTTAAGTGCTATGGGGGCATGTGGAAATGAAGCAAGCAGTAACAATGTTTAAGAGAATGAAAACTCCAGGGTTTCCATCTGTTACATCACGACTCAGTAGAGAAGGAAATACAGACAGAGTTGCTCATTCAAGCACAGCTAGCTACTGTGGAAACTTTTATTGTTCACCTGCAGAACTAAAACCAGCACAAAACTGACACTTTTCACAGGGGAGGAGGAGAGTGCTCAAACATTTAAAGGGACAGAACATCACACCATCCTCCTAATCTTATTATACAAAGGCAAGACCAACCACACATACAAAATGTACACACATACCCCAACCTCAGATACAAGGATTCTAGATCAAAGGGACTTTATGATCTTGCATTCTCCTACTCCATTATAATGAAATTCACCTGAGACTAAAGCCTGGCCTACACTAAAAAGTTAAGTCTAAGTAAGTCACCTTTGTGTTGAACTATTTGTGATTGTGTACACTCAAATTATCTCCAACTGCCCAACTGACCATGCCAGCTCCTAGAGTAGACAGGAAGTATTGGATCTCCATGGCCTTTGGGGAAAAGAGTCTGTGCAAGCACAGCTATGGACCAACCATAGAAACGTGGCAATCAACAAGCAGATTGCATAGCGGATGCAGACAAAGAGGAACAACAGGGATCAGCAGCACTGCCACGTGAACCTGAAGGAACTTTGCCGAGATACCACAGAGCCAGGAAGCACAACAATAAACCTGGTACTTCACCACAGCCCTGCCTTTCTGACTCTAAATCCAGTGGTACATCAGTCTGTTTTAATCAGCAGCTTCAGGTGTGGTGGCCTTGACAAGTGCCCCCTCCACACCTGCAGAATGCCTGACTCAGATGAGGAGAAAAAAAAAGGTGAGGGAGGACATGTTTTATGAGATCCTCCAAGCCAGTGCTGCACTGAACTTTGAACAAAGTGCTTGGAGGGCAAATATGACTGACAGCAAGGAGAAAGACAGAGGGCAGGAAAAAGGTCCAAGAGTACTGACAGGACAAGGAGAAGGAAACGCACCAGGACGTAATGGGTTTTCTCTGGCAGCAAACCCAGAGGCTGCTGTTGACTAATATATGCGGTCTAGCATATATATATATATATATATATATATCTTATTAATATCTGTTATCTGCACCATATAAGCATTAAGCACCAATGACATGAAGCATAAATATTGTAAAAATTATACAGCCTAAGCTGGCCTATACCATAAATATCCCATAACACATTGCATTTTCTGAAGTAAGCATTTTGCACAAGCAGATAGGAAATTTGACCAAAATCAACATGCATTTGTTCTATGTCTTAGTACAAGCTAGTGAAGTACTAAGGATCCATACCTGGAATGCTAGTATCCAAAAACAGATAAGGAATGAACAGAGCAACAAGCTGGGGAATTGAAACAAACTGATGGGTTGGATTTTAGGGACGTATAAAGACATGTGTAATTTGTAAAATCATATAAATTGGTAACCTTCTGCATAAAGTGAACGTAACTTTACTGCACAGGCCTGCTTTTCAGAGAGTGATATCATATACAATATTTTCCTGTACCATATTAACAAACATGACTGACATTGGTTATTTGGTCTCAAGTACATTTCATAATGAAACAATGAACCAAATTGACACAATTTATCAAAATGGCAGACCCTGGTTGACCTACATGTCTAAAAATCCCAGGCCCTCCACACTTTACAGTCCTTGAAGAACTTTATGGTTCTTTCTCCTAAATTCCCCGAACAAAACATGTGACAAAGGACACAACAGTATCCCTATCACTACATGCTGAGGGACAAGGAAAACTATGGCTTCACATACATTGACTTATGAGAAGGATGGATGGTGTATGTGCATCGACAAAGGACTACATTTCTTTCTAATTTTAAATTTTCACCCTGTTATATTAAAAAGGGCATAACAGTGTCTGGGGCGGGTTTTGCAATTTAATTTTTTCCACTGTTTTTCCCCACTGAAAGTTCTGTTTTGGGAGAATCGAATTACCTTTATTAGCTCACAGCACACTTTGCAGAACGCATAGCAGTAGTCAAAGCAAATAGTTCTTGTAAATGCACACTGAGAACCTCAGAATTCATAGCTTAAGGAAAACACAGTCATATTTATAAATATACTAAAACCATTACACAATTCTTAGCAGCACCTAAAGCTTCAGGCCCATAGAAAAGTCCAACAAGAATTCTACTTTGGCTGACCATTAAAATGCTCTGTCAAAGTTTCCTTCAATTGCATAGCCCCATGTTGGGCCGTTGCACTAGCCCTGCTATCTGGCTGCTCAAACTCAGCAAATTACCATTCCCCCTCTACCCTCCACTCTGGTGGCAGATTTCCCCATTTTGCCTCACAGATATTATGCAGGACATAACAAGCAGCTATAACCATTGTGATGTTTTTCTCACTAAGATCCAATATAATAGGTAAACACCACCAATGTTCCTTCCATCTACCCAAAGCATATTCAACAATAATTCTGCTGAGCCAGTAGTTGAATCTTAGCTTGCTATTATTGAGGTGCCGAGTATATGGCTTTATGAGCCAGGGAAGAACAGGGTTGTCTGCGTTCCCCAGAATAATTACTGGCATTCCAATATCTTCACTGGTAATCCACAGTCAGGAAAGAATGTCCCTACGTTCAGCTTTCTGAACAGTCCTGTTTTCTTAAAAATGAACAGGTGCATATCATGAACCTGCTTTGGCCAGCCCTCACCGTTATCGGTGAAGCATCCACAGTGACCCACCAGTGCTTGCATAACATAGAAAATTAGTCCTCTCTGTTGATGTACTCTGTGGCAAGGTGTGCTCATGCCAAAATAGGGTTATGCGTGCCATCTATTTGCCCCACTGAGGTCCGGGAACCCCATTGCTGCAAATTCATCCACTATTTCCTCTATGTTGCCAAAAGTCACAGTGCTGCAGATCAGGAGATGATTAGTGATCCTACACATTTTCATGAGAATGGCCCCTATTGTGGATTTTCCAATTCCAAATTTATTTCTCACTGAAAGTTAGTAATTGGATGTTGCAGGCTTCCAGATTGGTGTCACCACTCATTTTCCCACTGCCAAAGTGGCTTTCATTCTGGTGTTCCTATGTTGGAGAGCTGAGGCAAGCTCAGCACATAATCAGGAATGTGGCCAAAAGTTATGCCACTACTGCTTCTCATCCCAAACCTTCATTACAATGTAATTTACACCAGTCAATGCTAATCTCTTGAGCCCAGAAACAACACGCTACTCTTTGCAGCTGCTCTATTAAGGCCACCAACAAACCTGAATTGTTTTTCACTATGTCCCTCAGCAAACTGCCATAGAAGACATCCCCATGTCCCCTGTTGTTCTGTTTTTTTCTGACAATATGCAAATACAGGAGCATCCTATATATGCAATGCTCACAAGAATATCGGAGAGCTCTCTGGGCTCCATGCTTCTGCCAGAGATGGCAGTGACCAAAAAGAGCCATGTACATTTGTGGGATTTTTTTTAAAAGGTGTAAAACTTATGGGATGTAGATGGCATTATGGGATGGAGAATATTGCAGGTTGAGAATTTGACCCCTAGCTCCCAAAGATCACTGGCTGAGTCATTTCTATCCCACAAAACACTGCATAAATTTCCCAAAAATCACTGTGCCAGATAGTGACAAATGGCACACTAAGATACTTATCTGTGGCCCACTACACTTTACATCAATACAAGTATTCCTGGTGAGTACATGCAGTGCCAACCTAAGCAGCCAACTGTGCAAGCTCCCAGGTAATATACAAACTCCAGCAGCTGTACACCAATGTAACCTGCATTGATCAAAATTTGTGCTGTAGATATAACCACAGAATGACATAAAACTAAAATGAAAGTGAGCAATGTACGTTTTGTAATCCAATGACTAAACTGGACACTCAGTGAGTTTTAGATTTTATGTCATGTATATGTGTGATGTTCCACTAGTGCAATTTTACCCTGCTCTGCTGTGAGGACCCCCCATCCTGGGGTGTCCACACACAGCCACAAGCAGGCAAGTTGCTCCTAAGTGAATGGGTGAGTGCTTCTAGCCAGCCACTCTTTGAATTATACAACAGAATGATTAAAAAAAAAAAAACCAAAGTCCCAGGTGCAACCCTAGGAATCTCCATTTTACAATGTTCAGTGCTGCTTACTGAACAATGCAAGCTCATAATAGTTAGTCAATGTAACAAATAAATTGATATGCACCAGCCTTGTTACTCACAGTGATGTCTTCAACACACTTCAAACCAAATGCACTGTTTTAGGTAAAACAAAACACATTTATTAACTACAGAAGGATTTTAAGTGATTATCAGTCAAAGGGCAACAAGTCAGATTTGATCAGAAGAAAACAAAGCAAAACGTGTTCTAAACTAAGCTTAACTCTTTCAGCAACCTTACAAACTTTGGTGTTTTTCACCAAAGGCTGGTTGGTTTCCCTTCAGCCAAGCTCTCTTCTTTGGTCAGAAGTTCATTTGCTTGGTGGTGTTTGTAGATGGAGATGGAAGAGAGAACATGACAAAATGTCTCCCCTTTTTAAAATGTTCCTTTTCCTCATTCACCCCTCCTTCAGTGTCAGGTGACAAACAATGTCTTTGTATGGTTTCATCCATGTCCTGAATCAGTGAGAATCACCTCCCCATGATTTTAAGCTGCCTCAGGGGAGGGAGGTAAGCAGGTAATTCACTTAAAATGAACCCCCATCGATACCAAGGCCAGTCCTTTGTTCCTGGAATGCTGAGCTGGGTTTGATCTATACATGCCTTAATGAGGTGCAGACTGCCCCTCTGCTCCTGCAGAGTTTTGCCTGTATATGTTTTAAGCCATAAGGACACATCTTTATGAACATACATACCAAAGTCTCACAACTATACACATGACATTGCAGCAAACATATTACTATAACAATAATGCTCAGTACATAATGAGCATTCCAAACACATCTTACGTGACGTACTTTGCATTAAACAATACATGATTAAACTGTAAGGGTGAATGGGGGAACGGGGGTTATAATGGGCAACCAATTTTTCCCCACAAATCAAACCTTTGTTTGCTTTAAATATATTTATGCATGTGTATGTATTTGTGTAACAATCTATAGTAATTGATTAGGACAAGTGACATTGTTCAAAACAATTTCAGACAGAACTAATTATCTTTAATTCTTTCCATTTGTGTTAACTGTCCTCAGAAAATGAAATATTTGCTCTTTGGACTATGCATCTTGTGTTCACCTTGAAGAATGGGAATTTTGAAGCTGACATAAAACTTGCCTGGACTTGCCACTACTGCATTCAGAAAACTCTGCTAGTTGTTGAAGGCTAAAGACATCCTTTAAAGTGATGTGAAAATCAGCATATATGAAACAATCGTCATGCCGATATTGCGATATGGGCAAGAATTTTGGAATCTGAGGAAAGTTGACAAACATAAAATTTTGACTGCAGAAATGAACTGGCTGATAGGAATACTGATCATTTCAAGACTGCAGAAAATAAAAAAAATGAAGTGATTAGAAAATGGCTAGTGGAAGAAATAATGTTGCTACAGAAGATTCAAGAAAGACGACTACAGTGGTTTGGATATGTGTCAAGAATGGACCCAGAAAGGATACCATTCATGGATACACACCAGAGTGAAAGGAACTAGAAATAGAAGACAACTAAGAATGTGTTGGATAGACATGGTGAAGAATGACATAGAACAAAAATATTTAAATATGAAGAAAACTATGAAGCTGATACAAGATAAAAAGTGAAGGAAAGATCTAATTTGGTCCCCATCATCACAGCTGAGTTGGCAGATGAGAGTCAAAGAAAAAAAAAGTTCTGCTTGGATATTTGGTGCTGTGGAAATAATGTTCATGGGAAGAAAACTTCCTCTAGACAGCTCAAATGTGCTGATAGGTGTTCGGTTGCCAACAAATTGTAAATTATCTTATCTCAGTGCAAGGGTACTATCTAAAAAGTGTATAAGATTTACTACATTTTTATCTTTTAAATATTTCAGACAAGATGACAACTTTTTATGGGAATCATAATATTTTGGTGAAACACAGCTTCCTCGTACTTTCTGTTTTAGAACCACAGCTACTTCCCCTATACAATTCAGCTGGTTGGTTGTTACTTTTTCTAATGGAAAAACAAACATCTTTACGAAAGGTAGGAATTAATTCTCTGATACATCTTTTATCCTGACACAGGTATCGGATAAAGAGAAAATACAACTGCCATAGGTGGAAGATTTATTAAAGGAAGAGAGATTTGGCTGAGATAGGATAGTGACATGGAAATTAAATATAGTTTGAGGAAAGGCAGTTTAGGCTCGGTCAGAAACAGACAGACACTTGCAGGATACAGAACTTTTTTACTTCAATGACTATTTTATTTTAAAAGAGAATATTGTACTTCAAAGGCCAGATACTATTCAAATGGGATTTTTTTTACTTTGAATCTGTGTTTAATCTTAGTGCCTCTGTATTGACCTGTGATTAGAATGATAGGAAAGATACAATTTAACTTCAGATCAAACTTCTTTAATCTTCCCCACTTTTGCCCACCTTCCAACATCCTAACAGTCCGTTCTTAACAGTTCTTTTGACAGCAAAAGCCTCTGAGGAAGGGCTTGGCTGATAAAGTCCCAATTCCAGGCTTTTTTCTCATCCTGACTTTTGCATTTACTGGTGGTGGGATAGATGGGGTGAAAGCTGCATGCACAAAATATGTGAGTATGAATAGGCAAGCCATACATGCAAAAATATATAGCTGCATTTGCAAAATGGATAATTACACATCAGCACCCATTTTCATGGGCAATTATTCATTTTTGCATATACATTTTATCTATGAAGGCATTGTCTCTGTGTTCACATGTATTTATTTTGTATGCCCAATTTAGGCATCTATTTTTGATAGTTTGGGTCTGATGGGTTTTAAAGCCTGGGAGTATGGGAATTCACATTAAGAGACCACAAGAAGCACTCAGATGCAACTTCTCTTTGGTTCTATAAAGATTATTATAATTTGCATTCGAACATCACAATTTTAGCTGTGGAGGAGAACATTATGCTTGTTGAGAACTGGGGCACAATTCCATTTGCACAACTCAACCAGACATAAATAATAATGTCAGTGATGTCAGCAGCGCATATGGCCCTTGGAATACAAATGTGCAGTATGTTTTTATTCCTCCTGAACAGTATCTGCTCAATATGGCTCTGGCCCAATTACTTCATTTCATTCAAGAGGTAGTTCAGGTATCAAAGTTAGATGTGTATACAGCTGACATCTTGATGTTTCACTGTTGGACAATTAAATCTAAACAGAAAAATCATTGGATCTAATTTCAACCCATTTTGGTTTTTTTAAATACTTTTCAACACAGCTAGCAGAAAAAGTTAAAGGCTAAATATTTTTAAATGTGGGTGCCTGAAGTTAGGTAACTAATATGACTCTATTGGCCTAAGTAAGAGACCTGATTTTTAAATGAGAGGAAACATCCACTATTCCAGTAATCTGATTTCTGGTATTGTCTACGTTTGAGTCCCTTCACTGTAGCAAATAAAGACTATTGTTTGTGTAAACAGGAGCAGGATCTGTCACCAATCATCACTGTTTTTAAATTGTTTTTATCTTTGTCTGTGTGTGCTCAAAAACCTGCTTGGTCATAGAAAGAATAGCTACAGGGGGTAGACATGAGTTGTGTTAAAAAGTAATGCGGTCCGTTGTCTAACTTGACTGCATCAGAGAATCTTATTCCTAAACTATTCTCCCTTACCTGGTTACAAACATTATTCTGAACTGCAGTGGACACTGGAACGTGATGGTGTTTTATAAGCAAGGTTAAGATCTAGCCTCCACTACAAACTGGAACTACGTTTATAACCAGTTCAGGGAAAACTGTACTGTAATTGGGGTCCTTGACAAGGACATATTTGAAGTGCTGACTGAAATGTATTTCTAAATTCCATTGTGAGACTTAAACTGCTGGAAGATATATCTTCCTTTGCTCAAGATTAAACTTTCCTAATTTATCCGTTTCCTTGAAGTGTTTTCAGACATAAGAAGTCAGGAATTTCCCAAAACAAAAATACAATTACAAAGAAAAAAAGGGTTTTCTTTCATTCACACTGCCAGTAATACTCAGTTTAAGACAATCCATATACTGTTAAATTACATTTTCATACTAAACTTCTTTCCCCACAATGTACCAAATATTTTCCATTTGGCACTTCTAATTCTCTCTCCTCCTTTAAACTTCCTGGCAAACGTTGTGTTCCTCTGGCTATCACTCATCATTCATCAGTTGCATGCTGGGTTATACACATTTGGTCATCATGACCTAAAATAAATTTACCATTGCTCTTTGCCTACTCATTTCTGCCTTGTTTAATAACATCTTGTATAAATGTCATTCTGTAATAAATTATCAAAGGTAGTTTTCTCCATCAAACTGACAGATATGTTTCCTGAAATAAAATGACAAACTCTGCAGTCAGGCACGAAAACTCTATAGTGTTGGTGTTGAACTATCCTCTTTTTGTCTTCAACTGTCTTTTAATCACTATTGCCTTGCTAATGTGGCTGGATGTAGGTCAAGAGCTGTCAGCATTGTTCTGTAATATGGACGGCATTCTCTATAACTGTTTGTTTGTTTGGTGCTGAAGTACTAGAAATGGTTTCTAGTATGTGTTGAAGCATGTGGTGGTCAGGGCACCTTTATATATATATATATATATATATATATATATATATATATATAACATGTCTGGGATTATGTAACTATTCCATATGTTGCCAACGGACTGCATATATCAAGAAAAATAAAAATAGCTTTATGACCACAGACTACACCTTTATTATTTTAGTAATTAACTCTGTGATGACCTGGCCCCACGTTTTTAATCCCAACAGTCCTTAACAATAAATCAGAAATAGCACCATGCTGTGACAGAATTCTTACTCATTCCATGTCTCCTAGAATGAGACTGGCAGAACTCTACAAGATCTTGAAGACTGTTGGTTCCAAAGGGACACAGTAGAGCCTGTTTTGCAAGTGCATGTCGTTGCAGCAGAATGGAAAGGAAGTCAGCCTTTAATGCTGGTTGCAAGCATGCTATCCCCACTTTTAGTTTAACCACTGCTTTGTAGCCTTCCAGTCAGCTCCTGATTGAACAGGTGGTAAAGCTCCCAAAACCAGGCAGTCTAATGATTTTAAAAGTGATCTAACAGGAGAAATACATAGTAGATTCAGGTAAGTACAAGAATTTCCATATTCATGTGTATCATTTCCAGGAGATACTCCCAGCCTAGATTATAGTTGCCCATTACTCTCACAGCCAGGAAAGTGGCACAACTCTTATACATTTACTTTTTTTACTTACTGCCCGTGACGCCAGTGGCGCATAGGGCAGCAACAAAGTCCTTCCACTTCTGCCGGTCGCGGGCCAGAGCGCCTATTGTTCCCCAGGTGTATGTGACAACTTTTTTTATACATGACAACTTTTTAAAAATTGGACTCCAGTGCTATGAAATATTCTTACTATAGATTCCCCCTGTTGTTTCTGAAGCCTTTCAATTTTTTATTTTTATTTTTTTAAATTTGGATAAAAAGCCATTCTAGGCTCCAATCAATGTTAATGGATATTAAAAACACACATGAACAAGAATTTAGAAACTTGGCCCCAACCACATCAGCCATAGTAAAGAGAAATTACTATCCTACATCCCACAAACGTAATCCACTGTAATTGGATTATATCTGTTTTCCCAGGGGCTTGTGGGAAAGGGGAACACTAAGGTGCCCAAAAGTAATCAGATTCAGACTCCGTCAGATCAAAGAGGAGGGACAGAGTTCCATAGCTAGACATGGAAAAAAAAACTGTTAGATAATCCACCTGGCCTGCTAGAGTAAAGACCCTCTCTAGTTGAGGACAACAATCTTATATACTGATATTCAGCTATACTTCATCTGCTAGGCTGTGTAACTCCCTGCACCTAAATCATATCCAGCCCCATCACCAGCCTAGCTACCAGTGGGGAATCACAACCCACAGCATTCTCATGCTGGGAAACCTTTCACCATGATGAAACCTGATAGTCAACTACATACTCCAGATTTGTTAAGGTATTACACCTCACAAAGGATTACTAATATTTGGTGTGAGATCTGTACAAAGCTATATTTTAGCTATTCAGTTGGCAGAAAAGGCTTTTCAAAAAGTTTAACTGATGGGGAAAATAATGGTGGTTTTGAATACTGAGGTAACTTAAAAACAGTAAATGCATTTGTATGAAACTTTCATATAGCTTTATGAACTTAAATTAATTTCACGGCTGAAACAAACCATGAGAAATTTCAGGCCAAGAGATAAGTTATTGAAACAATTATTCTACAGAATATAGGGGTTGAAAATTGAAGTGTCACCTTGATCTTAAAATACAGCTTCTGTACCAGTCCTCTTGTAATGGACATGTAGGTTACACAAGAACATATCATTAATTATTTTATATTTGTGTGTCAAACAGACAAATTTCCCTCTCTAAAAAGATAACTGGCTTCTCTCATATATACATATATATACACACACACACACTATTTTTTCATCTTGCTTACCACTTTAGATAAATTTTTTTTTTTTTTTTTTTTTTTTTTTTTTTTGTCATACATGCCTGAAAGCACTTTGACACTTATCTCAGAAGGTTTTTACCATACAGATATTAATCCTGAACTGTGGATTGTGAAAAGAAGATTCCAGAACCATCCACAAAAAATTTTTATGACAAATATTCAGTTTCTTCACAGATCTCCTTCACAGATTGTGGTCTTTTATTATTTGATCACCATCATAGCTCCAAGGCTAAGGATCACTTTTCTATAATAAGATACCAACATAATGTATTCATTTTTATTAACTATCCAGCAGACCAAAATGTGCCATATTTTTCACATAGATACTTCTCTTTCTGATTTCTTTCCCACTCCTGTATCTTGCCATTTTGTAAAAATTACTGCAAAATTTTGTTTAGAGTACCGTGCAGACTTGGTAGATACAAAATTTAAAATGATAGGCTGACCTATCCTAAAAAAAATATTTTTAATTAGAGTTAGCATCCTTTTAAATCCCATCTAGTATATGAACAAAGATCATTTCAGTTAGTGAGACTGGTTATTTGTGCCTTCATCTATATCACCACTTATTTATTTCAAGATCCTGCAGAGAATGAGTTTTCAGGGTAAGGGGGAGAGTAGGAAATAATTTTAAAAATCCATGTCTAGCCCTCAGTAAAATTGTATAAATTTGAAAGGTACCAAATGCTAGCATTAAATATGCATGCTAAACTGATCTAAATCTTAATGGTTCTGGTCAAAAAGGAGCAGCAGTAGTTATGGGAATGAGTGTCAGGGTGTCCTTTCTGCTCTCTCCTGACAGAAGTCAGTCCTACTATTTAATCCTCAGAATTGGCAGAAAGGCAAAAGGCCTCAATAGATATTAAAAGTCACTCTAATTGATCAAGGACCCCACTGGTTCCATATATGAGTTTGCTCTCTTTCTTGTCTGTATATACTCCTTGGAACAAATAGCAGCAACAGAATACAACTAATCTACTCAAATGAGTGTGATGAATCTTTATTATAGGAAACAAATGGTAAAGATAAAGTAAGCTTCTACTGTTTACATTGCTTTCCAAAATGTATGATCAGTGGGCTAAGGCTTGACATGCACCATGTGTTCCTTCTCTGTAGGTATAGTAACAGTTGCACTATTCTTTACAACATCCATACAGGCAAGAAAATGCCAAGGGAACTGAATTCCAATGGGTATAATTAGTGTCAAACAATAAGAAGTGGGGATGCTTTCTTGCTGCCTTGCCCACCTGTTGACTGTGATATTGCCCTTCTGCTTTTGCGTACAACTGGTTTGAACTATTTTACATTTAGGCTTGGTCTACACTTACCTCGTCAATTTGGCAGCAGTCGACGAAAGTTACGCAAAGAACTTGCGTAACTCCCATTGACTTCTGCGCTTCTCTTCTGCGTACCGTATTCACTGCACTGAGACAAAGGGAACCGCCTTCCCATCGATGTAGTGCTACACTACTTGAGGAGGTGGTTTTAGTACATCGACTTCTGGATCGACTGAGTGGGTCTTCACTGACCGCTCAGTTGATCCAGATAAGCTGATCTGATGGCGGCGACTTTGCCTTTCTTTCAAAGGGCATCATTTTCCAGTGGACAATATTATTAATCTTTTATATTGCAATAGTTTTCAAAGGCGCTAATGAGGACTGGGAGCCCACAGTACTAGATACTGACCAAACACATATGGACAAACCAAAATGCTTTGAACTTGAATGACACAAACAGATGCAAGGTGGGAGATGGATATAACACACAAGTAAATGTTCAAGGGGATTGATGTGTGTTAGTTGCATGTTTTATTGCTTTTTGGATTACAGGAAGAGATAGAGTGAAGGGAAGTAGTGGGAATGGGAGTCAGCATGAGAAGGGAGCTGGTGAGTATAGAAGGCAGGGAAAGTTATGCTGATACTGTGCCATGAGAGAAATATCGGGCAAACAACTAGAGCCTAAAGAAAACCAAAAGTCCCTATTGTAAAATACAGAGTATGATTGAAACATTAAGAACTGGGAGCATGTGTTGTTGTTTTTTCCACCATTCCCTCACAGTGCTTGCCAGAGGCAACTCCATCAAGGGACCTCCTTGATTAGGAATCTACTATTAACCACCAAATCAGGAAGAGGAGTGGATGAGGGATTTCTGGAACAAATATCCAAAACAGAAGATGTGGTAATAATGGGGGACTAAGTCTCCAGTCATTTGCTGGAAAAGTAACATGGCAAAACACAAATTTCCAATACATTCTTGGGATGTACTGGGGATAAGTTTTTGTTTCAGAAAGTGGATGAGGTAACCAGGGGGACAGCTATTTTAGACTTGATTCTGATTAACAGGGAGGAATTGGTAGCAAATCTGAAGGCGGAAGGCATCTTGGATGAAAATGATAATGAAATGATAGATTTCATGATTCTAAGGAGAGGAAGGAGTGAGAGCAAGAGAAAAAGGACAATAGACTTCAAAAAAGCAGAATTTAATGAACTGTGAGAACTGGTAGATAATACCATGGGAAAAAAAATGTAAGGGAAATAGGAGTTCATGGGAGCTGGTAGTTTCTCAAGCAGACAATATTAGAAGAATAAGTGCAAACTATCTTGATTCAAGGGAAAGAAAGAATAGGAAGAAGCTAATATGGCTTTATCAGGAGATTCTTAGTGACCTCAAAATCAAAAAGGAATCTTAAAAAAAGTAGAAACATGGAGAAATTACTAAGCAAGAGTACAAAAGAATAGCACAAACATCCAGGGCCAGAATCAGAAAGGCTAAGGCACAAAATGAGTTACACCTAGCAAGAGACATAAAAGGGAAGAAGAGGTGTTTTAAATACATTAGGAAGAAGAGAAAGACAAATGACAGTGTAGGTTCTCTACTTTGCGATAAAGGAGAGCTATAATTGATGACATCAAGAAGGCTGAGCTGTTTAATGTCTATTTTGCTTCAGGCTTCCAGCAGCATCACTGCAACCATGAAAAGCATTGGATAGTTTCAGGCACATAATCAAGCACTGCGGGCCCAAGTTGCACAGCTGACTTCAGAAAATCAAGGGCAGCAGGAGCAAGTGAGGCAGTTCAGCACTGAGAACACTGTGATGCTGCTGGATCCAGCCTTCTCTCAGCAGGCTTGGCCCCACCAGGTAATTGTGGTTTGAACAACCTTGAGGTCTAAAATCTCCATTTCAAACTTTGCTTTCAGCAAAACTATGGAATATTTTACTTTAAAATATGTGCAACAATTCATACTAGCAAAGCTCATTGACTAGGATATTAATAGAAAGTGACACAAAGGAGCACAAACATAGGTAAGGCAAATCAATTAGAAAATTCAGAAGAATACTCAGATTTTTTTCCAGTTCTTCCTACAAAATAAATACTCAGGAGCCCCTTCATTTATTAGTGTACCTGCCAGTGATATTAATGAATCCATGCAGCTTGGCTTCTTAAACCAGAGACATCCTCAGCCCCAAAGATTTGAGTGAATGGTATTATCCAATTAGCAAGGGAAAGGGGAATATTCAAGAATATCTGTGAGGTCTATCAGAGGCAAGACCTTCAAATCCACATTAAGTAGCCATCAAAATAATTAAGAACATATTTCTTCTCCAGGCTTGGCTGTTCAAACACAAGATTCATATGCCAAAAGAAATGGAAGATGACATATCACTCATTGAACTTGCTCTTCTAGTCAGACAAGGCTGATTTATCTCTTGCTTCTTCAACAGTTGAGACTGGAGCAGAAAGGCAGGGATAGCAGTGTTTATTCTGTGGAGCACATAATATTGAAGCCACCAACTGCCTTTGCAACATGAAAGGATTATATTTTGGGGGATGAAATCAGGCATTCAATGGAACACAAAATGGTTGTTAATGCAAACCATCTACTGTTATCTCTCAAATATGGAAAAGTTATTATGTGGGAAACAGACAAGTCTTATTCGAGTGGGCAAAAGGAGGAAGAGGCAACTTCTCTATTTGGCATATTAACTAAAGCATCCTGTGTGTTAATAAAATATGATGAAACATTATAGCAACAAGAAAAATGCAACTATGAATGAGAGATTAAATAAACTCCTGAAAAATTATTCTGTTAGTCTGAAGATACACAACACGGTGTGAATCTACTACACACGTTTCTGGAAATAGATATACAACTTGATCCGGTACTTGCTATTTGAACTTATAGCGAGAATATAAAAAGTGCCAATCTCATTTTCTCCTTTATCTTATATGAGATATATCAGGCAGAAACTTATTATGATTTGCCATGATGAGCAAAATGTAATGTTCTATCAGTGAAGGTTGCAAACAATCATTTTTAGTTGGGGGAAGTAAGGTAAGTAAATAGAAGGATAGCAGCAAGAAACAATTACATGAAACTTTGAGCTGTATTCCCATATGAGAAAGATACCTACGTTATCATGTCTCTTTTCATTATGTGTGTTATTTCATATTCAGACCCTTTCCAATACAAACACAGATTTAATTTCATTCAGTCTATGTTCTCTTCTAATACTTCATGTGACAACTGAGAAGAGCAATACACAAATTGAAACAAACTAAAACAGTTCTTTAGTGATAACATGAATGTCATTAATTTGCCATCCCAAGCAATGGGAGTTTTCCTTCTGCATAGGCTCTATGGCTTCCTTCTAGGCTCTATGGCTCCATATTTAAAATTATATGTTTAAGAATAAGGCATTTGCTGCAACATTGACAACACCAGCATGCACACTTGTTTATATAGGGCCAGATTCTGCCACCCTTACCTACGTTTACTATGCACGTAGTCCATAATATAGTCGTTTTTAGAATGATTTTTTAAGGATATTTTTAAAGGGAAAAGAGAGGAAAAAAGATTCCATAATGTACAACTGTTTGACCATGTACCACCCTCTCCATGCACCTTATCAGTTCTATAGGAGGGAGACCCTATCCTGCAAACCTTAGTATATGGATAACTTTTACCTTACAAGATGCACCATGACTGAGGCATGAGTTCCCACTTAATTTATTGTGAACTTTATAATGAAGCTAAGCATTCAATCCCTTGCTTCATTCACTGCATGCCTTCAGAGCAGGAAGAAATGTTTCCATTAAAATTAAACTCCCAAGTTCAGACTCTTATTCCCCAGGCTGGTAGAGGCTGAGTGTGCCCTGGAGGCAGCATTCTCTGCTCCTAGTAGAGGGGGGAAAGAAATGTCTGTTTTGCTTTCTAGTTATTTCCTCTGACTAGGTGGAAGAATAGGTACTGATGTCCTGTGATGTGACCCTATGAAGTCTTGCATGGATGAAGCTGTAGGTAGGAAGTAAAGAAACAAAATGGCAAGACTCCTAGAGAACTATGACACATAGTTCCAAGGCTAAAATCCTGAGCATCAGTCTTAATGTTGTTTTACATTTGACTCATAGCCCCTGAAAGAAAATATTAATTTTGTGCTATGTGAAGATTTGAGCCTTTCAGACTTTATATTTTGCAATACCTGAATTAAATATTAACATGCTGATAATTAAACAATGTTGAAATTTTAAACATTCACACAATTAAATATTAATCTCACCAAAAAGTTTTATGACACTGCAAATGTTAAGATACTTTGCCTTTTTCAGGATTTCTAATTGTAAAACTAGGTTAATCAGACCTACTGGAAAGGTGAGCTTTAACGATGCAGAAGTTAAAGACATGAATAAAGAAAACATTGCTGTAAAATGTCTGGGATATTTTAAGGAACTGTGCGCATTTTAAGCTTCTATGTTACAGTTCTTAAATTTGGTATTAGAAGTATTACCATAATGCAGAATGAAAGATATACTAGTTTACTGGGCCAAATCATCCCTAACACATCTCCACTGATTGCATTCACTTAAAAACGAGTCATGATCAACACTATTCAGTTAGATTCAGACAACTGCCAGGGCCCTAAACCCAACCACTAGCTCCTCTCCTCTCAGTGCTTTCCGTTCATTTTCCATTCCACTCTAAGTCCCCTTCTAGCCCAGACTTCATCCATGGAGCTACTTAAAAGGGGTGAATTTTGGTCTACTCTTTCCAAAAGAGAATGTATTTTGATTTCTCTTTCCTATAATCATTTGGTTTGATTTACTTTATAAATGTGTAGTCACACACAGACAACATCTATGGAACTAGGAAAGGAGATAAGTCACCTTGCTATTCTCTTCCCCCACGTCAACTGTCTTCACTTCTGGAAAGTTCTTCCTTAGGCCCCTATGACATCACTGTGTGACTATCTTGTTAATAGATTTAATTTAGATTTAATATCCATAAATGTCTCATACAGAGCTCCACGTGCCTTGACAATAATTAAAATTATAACAACCACACTGCAGCAACCAAATAAATTCACTTCACCAATAAGGAGGGAGAGTTCAATAATCAAATATAGGTACCAATTTACCTCAGTTAGCAAACAATAAAAATGAAAAGACTCCAGGAAAGCCTGTCACCTCCCAATCCTACCCACATTCCTCCCCAAAATCCCAAACAAATTCCTTTTGCAAATTCTAAGCTTTTCTCCAAGATAAAATGATCATGTTATGTATTTACATGATCCTCCATTTTTCAATGGAGTAAAGTTCACCTTCACCTGCGAGTCTTTCATAAATAAATTTTAGGCATAACCAATGACCCTCAGGCACCCAATCCTGTTTTAGGAAGGGAAGAACTATAGTAAAGTAAATAATTTTGTTCTTTGTCATCCTTAATTTCTACAATTCTATACAATGTTATGTTATGGCCTGAGTTTGCTTTCATTTGTCAATGACTTCATTGTGAACAGGACATAACCAGAGGCTAAGATTTTCAATGCCACCTGGATTCCCATTTAAAATAATGGGAAAATAAATTCCTTAAGTGTCTGAAAGTTTCAGCTGTATTGTACAAATGATTGGCTCCATTTTGTATTTTGAGAGAGAGAGAGAGAGAGAGAGAAAGAATATATTAGTGTGTACATGTGTATGTATGTATAGGGAAACTTGCAACTGGAATGGTGTGAAGTGAATAAAATTGTCAGGCTAGGCACATTACATTTTAAGTATTTTGAAAGGAGTCATGGATTTACTGCACACATGTTAACATACATAGGCTTTAAAGATTTTTTCCAACAAATACCTAACAAATAAAAAAGTGCACAGAAAAGATACTGCCATGACTTCACACACTGCCACATTCTTTACTTGTATACCAGTCTTGATTTTTTTTTTTAATTTTAACAGAATATTGACCTAAAATGAATCTAATCCAGTGGTAACACATTTCTCATTGTCACAGTGGCCAAAAATGCTGCTTATGCTATCAGAAGAAAGATGACTTCATCAGTAACTGTTCATCTCCAAATCCCAAATATATTGCTTCTGCAAATCCCCACTAATGGAGTTCGATGCCAGTCATACAAAATCAGCAGTAGTGATGATAATAAGGTATGTAGCTCTTATATAGTAAGCTACCTATACCATAGGAAATGTGGAAATGATAAAGTGACACACAATCATCATCCTTGGATCCCTTGTGAATCAACTGAGGGTATAAAAGCCCCTGCATCCTAACTGTCCATCAATTCTTCTCTGAATCTGGACATATCCTTTAAATCTCTCAAGTACAAAGGAAGATATAGAGTCAGGTTCCATCTGGATTTGCGAAGACAACATGATACATTCAGAGAACCATGATTACTAGAGAATAACCTTTGCCTTGAATAATGTTGCCTCTGCAGATTTCTTCTGTAGAAGGTTAACTAGTCGTATGCGTCTTCAGAAGGAGTACTATTGGTTAAAGTCTAAAGCACTACTCTCCTGAACTGAGCATTCAGTCTAGCCTAAGTAACAGAAGAATAATTCTGCATAAGAGTATGGATGCAATGGTCAGAAGCAGACATTTTGTTGGGGCAAGAGGAGCTCCTCTTAACCCCCAATTTCCTCTTAACATCTTTATAGTGGGCTAATCCTTGGAGAAAAAGCCCTAACAAGTTACGGAAAAAGCAGCAAACTTTAAGACAACATTAACGACTACTAACATTTTTAAACAATTGAGCCAAACTCTAAAACCCTAACACTGCTCTACAAAAAGGCAGAGTTGTGTTCTGTAACTGCACCATCTGGTGGAGAGAAACTGTGAGTAAGCTAGGCAATGGGGATGTTTGTAGAGAACTGTTACAGAACACGTGCTGAGGAGCATGAAAGGTTTGCATGGCACATGACAGAGCATGTATTTTATGGTGAGATCGGCAAAGGCAATATCATGAAAGAGAGCTCATAGCTATACAGGAGAATACATATTAGTGCTGGAACGTTTGACTGATAGTTTAAGATTTGTTCAGTTTATAAGGTCTTTTGCACATATAAGCCACACATTAATAAGCTACCTCCTTATCTTTTATTATTATCAGTGTATTACCAGTTAAGCAGCAAACTCATAAATCTTTGGCATTTTGCATCCCAAGTAGTCTAAGATAATGTAGTTTTTTTATTATTCTTTGAAGAGATCTTGCAGACGTACGTAATCAGCCATAATATTAATATGCAGCAGAAAAGATAGATTTCACTGTGACTGAAAGCTGGAAGCGGAAGTGTCAGGTGATAACTCCCTAGAGTTATGACTAGCACAAATGGTACTTCTGTAGTTCCTTGGTTGATTTATTTAGTAATTGTTTGACATGAAGAATCATTAATGAGACTTTCCTAAAAGTCATTTTCAGAGCAAAATTTTGCGTGTTGATGTCATGGTTACAGGGCAAGCTGTGATTTAGACTCTTCCCTCCCCCCCCTTTTGTGTTTCTCAAGTGCATCCTTCGGGTCACAGACTTCACTCCTTCACCTCTTTTAAGGATGGAACCACTATCCTACCACTCAGACTGGATTTCAGGGCTGCAGCCAACTTGCCAACTGTGTTAACATAAGCACAAATGGGTTTGGCACCTTTTCCTCTGGAAGCCTGTGACAATGCCTGACTAAAGTGACTCAAAACAGGATCTTCAAAACAAATTATTTATTTACCGAAAGATACACAATATGCAGAGGCAAGGGATAAAACAACAAATGGCCTATATGCTGGGTCCTAACTATATGTCATTATTTCCTTTCAAGTATTGGATAAATTCCACTCAGCCCAGACTTCCCAACTCTTGGGCTGGGAAAGAAAGCCTGCTTATTGCAACTTCTCCCTCTCTGTGCCTGTGACAATTTCCTCCTTTGACAGCTGCTGAAGAACCACTCAGCCCTTCCTGGGCTCCTTTCCTGCCTATGCCTGGGATCTTTAAGATTTTCCCGTCCCCTTTGTTCCTAGATTCAGGTCTGGGAAGAATAAACTTTGCTAGCCTGGCTGGACCCAGGCAGGTGCCTTCCCCAGTTAATGATTTCTCTCATAGTTTTGTTTCCTTTTTTCATTTAATTCTGTGCAGTCAGGCAGGATAACATCAAATAGGTAAACTGAGGTACATATAGTATTCATTAAAAATAATACATGTAGTTTACTTCATTCTCCACAGATGGGAACATGTACAGACAATGGAAGGTTCAAATATAAAGCACTTTTATTTTGACTGATGTATCGGTCTATTTACAATATGGAATGTTGCTTTTAAAATTATAAAGATCACGGGCCAAATTATTTTCTCATTTACACTGGTGTATATCTGGTGTATTACACTGATGTAAACCTGATGCTCCAGCTCCCAGCAGTGGACACCTATGTACCCAGCCCCAAGATGGAGTCTCAAGACTGCTCCCCCACCATCACACAACAGGGATCCACCCCCCCACACACACACTCAGCTAGGGGAAGCATGGCTATTTCCAGAACAAAAGTGGGTACATTCTGAAACAACCACCCAATTCACGACAAGAAGTTCTCTCTTTATTTCTTTAATTGAGCAATCACCCTACAGCAAGAAGTCATAAGTTAACCTGTCTGTCACTGCTGCTGCAAGCAAAAGCCACAGGACACTAGCCTACCACCATCACTCTTGATGTAATGAACAGCTGTGAGGTAAAGGAGCTGCCTGAAGAAACCTCTTTAATGCTCTGAGGAAAGGGGAAATATGGTGGATTGAGAGAAGTTAGGATGGAAGGGTAGATGGAATTAGTGTAATGGAATTAATTATATTTATGTGGGGTGAAGTTTTTTTTATGTTATAGTTAACATGTTCTCCTCCTAATGCACCAGATGATACTACATGGTGGCACCCATGTACTCCTATGGATGCAGGAGAGGAATTCCTTTCCTGCAGTGGTAGTCATGCCCATTGCAGTAGAATGAGCAGCAGCCAGCTCAATTCCAGCCTCAGAGAGGGGTAAACATTTTAATGAGAAGAGCCTACCTTATCATTTTTAAGAGGGCCTATAAAAATAATGTACCCACATACTGCATATACAGGATGTAACTGATTCTTACACACTTATTACAGCACCATGCATAACACTGACCCAAGAACTTTGTTGAGGGCTAGCAAGTGATTCTTTGGTTTGCACCTCAACCTTGACACACTCCATTATTTTTACATCTTCAGGTTTCTGCTTCAACTATCTATCTTTATCTGTAGAGATTTTTGATTTTCAGCCAAATATTTATTCTTTCATCAGGGACCACAGGGAACTTCAGCAATAGTAAGCTCCCACCTGCCACCCAGTGACCTGCTAACTGTTGTCAGAATAGGAACTGGACTCTGACAGAGGACTCCAATCCCAGGAATTGACTGGCAGAATTCTGGGGGTCCTGATTGATTCACAGCTCCTGTTTAAGCCCAGCACAGGAACAGGAAGTTCTCTATGCAACTGAGTTCACCCTGCTTATGACTGTTTTCTCTGCAATAACTGCTCTCTTGCCTGTTGCTGATCTCTTGGTAACTCAACTCTTGGTTTGCCCTCTGGCCTACGTTGGACTCTGACCACCTGGTATCTGACCTGGGCTGACGTCTGACCCCACTGCGCCAACCACTAGGTCAGACCACCTATGTCCCAGTCCCAACACCTTTAGATAATACTGTTCACAGGAGACAAAGTGTTAAAAATTTCAAGTTAAAAAAATGACTACATAATCCCTGTGTAGAAACACTTACTCTCAAACAACACATTTACGGGATGTACAGCTCATGGATCCAAGATAGGGAAACATGGATAAATTAACACTACAGTATTAATGGTACAAATATATTCACTACTTTAAGGGTATAAGTTAAATGAAATCTACCCTTTCCCCATTCTGAAATACTCTTAGATTTTATTTGATATTGTTTACTAAACACAAAGAAAGAATAGGTAATTTGTTGGTAATTGTTAAGGTAATTTACTCTGTGAAAAAGAATTCAAATAATTCAAGATTTATAATCTCATTCAATCAAACTCATCATACTATCAATATTTAGAAGTACAGCACACAGAATATTTCTGCATTGATAGCTGTAGTAACAGCTTGGTAAAAATATATTTAGAGGAAGTTCTGTGTAACAGCTGTTCCCTATGAAATTCCAAAGTGTTAAGGACCAGCAGAGTAGCAAGAAAACAGACATGGCTCAAGAAATGTGACCGCTGATGAATATTCAGTGAATATTCTGTCTGAATGTTTCTGGCTGTGCTTCTGAATGTATTAGGGATATAATAAAATGTGTCTAATTTCAAAGTATTGTTAATAAATTAAGGCAGCCAGCAAAACAGCTGCATACTGAAGATATTGCTACATGCACCTCCATAGAATCTCCTCATATATACATTCAACAACAGGAAAGAGAATGAAATCCTGCGGTAACTCAAAAGTGAAGATCCTTAGGAGAAGGTGAGCAAGTTTCCTTAACAATCCTCTGAGTTTTCTTCTCCTGGAATGAACACAGTCATTTGAGGAGAGTGTAAAAACACGAGAACCCATTCCACAACTTTATCAGTGCCTGACTAAATCAGAGGTCTTGATATAGTTTCCACTTCCAAACTTTTAGGTGTTTATCCAAAGCAAAGTCAAAAGAGAGAACGCAATCTTTGCTCTACATGACATGTATGATAAAGAATATTTGCTCTAGTATCTCTTGCACTAATGATGCCTGCTTTGATGTGCCAGAACCCCACTTACAAACAAAAGTATTTTTAGTGCTGATGGTTGAGAAGAGATTAAGTCAGATGTTTCGTTATTGGCAAACCATCTGAGGAGAAAATGTAGAATTGAAATGTGTTGTATATGCTCAAAATTAAATCCACATTTAATAAGAAAAGCTAGTATGTTCTGAAAAATAGTCCAATAGTGCCACAGATTGCGTGATTTGTATATTTTATCAGATATATTAACTTTAGGAAATCCCTTAATGCTTAAATAGACAGTAGATGATAAAATAAAAAATGTTAAGATAAAATGTAAAATTCTTCAAAATTGACTAAATGAATTTAGGAATGAATTTGTAGCAAACTACTATCCTTGACGCCTATAACTTTATTTTTTCCCTTATTAAAAAATGCCACATAATACTGCATTCTGGAGACTGACAGTGATGGAATACTGATAATTACTCTGACTTTTTTGTTTCATCGCTCAGAAGTTACAATTAATTTACCAGCTGCTGGCCTAAACTATTTAATGAGCAAACATTCAAAGTAGAAAGGTCACTTATTGTAAAAAATAATTTACATGGCATGGACATAAACATGAAATAAGTCATGAAGCCATCTGTTTATGAAATTAGGTCAGTTGGCTTACATCCCCAATTACTAAAGCATAATGAATCAGGGTCACTACCTGTCCTGATTGACACTAGAACGAGTATGTGCAGTCTCAATTAAAATAGGAAAAAAGATGTGTGAGTTGTGTAGAGGAAGATATGACATTAGGAAAGCCAACCATCATGTATAAGAATATGTAAGTCAACCACTTATAAAAAAGGCAAGCGTTTTTGTGAAATAAGTTATTATCCACTCAGGAAAAGTCTAGTGAAACTGTAGACATAAGGAGTTCTGTAGCTCATTAAAGTTTTCCTCCATTCCCTGTGGATAATGACTATCTTAGATGCCATTTAACTTATTGTGGTCCCACAACAGACACTGGAGTCACAATTCTGGAAGCTTGAATAGGGAGTCTAGGCAGAGCTGATATCCAATGGGGATTTCTTGCCTTAAGTATGGAGGGCCAGTGAATCAAGCATCTCTCTAGATCCACTGATACAATGTACACCCACATCCCCCACCCTGGGTGGGAGCACTACCACAATTCTGAAGCACAGGACTGATTGCAGACCAGATATACTTTGTGGCCTGCAGAATTTTCCCAGCATAACCACTTTTGGTCCAAATCAGTCCACAGAGAACAACCAAAGAATTCTTGTCAGCTGATCACTTTTATTTTAAATACAATCAGAATTTAATTAAAAAAAAAAAAAAAACGAGAGTTCTGTAGCACTTTAAAGATTAACAAATTTAATTTCAGCAGGCATAAGCTTTCGTGGGCTCCAACCCACTTCCTCAGATGCAAGTAATAGAAATCATACTGGGGGCAACACATATAGGAGGCAACATATACATATCCAAGGAAAGTGACAACAATGGGGGAGGTGGATGAAGGCAGGGTACTTGAGGCCTAATTACAACCATTGAGTAGGAGGTGAGAATGGGTGATCAGATACTTCTTGTAATGAGATAGCCATTCCAAATCTCAATTCAGACCCAGTTTGATTGTGTCAAGTTTGCAGATGATTTCAAGCTCAGCAGTTTCTCTTTGAAGTCTGTTGTTGAAGTTTTTTTGTGAGAGAATAGCAACTTTCAGGTCAGAGACAGAATGTCCTGGGAGGTTGAAGTGTTCTCCGACTGGTTTGTGGATGTTATTTTTTATGTCTGATTTGTGTCCATTTATCCTTTTGCATAGTGATAGTCCAGTGTGGCCAATGTACATGGCAGAGGGGCATTGCTGGCACATGATGGCATATATAACATTAGTAGATGTGCAGGTGAATGAGACCCTTATGGTGTGAGTGATGTGGTTAGGACCAGTGATGCTGTCACTGGAGTCAATGTGTGGGCAGAGCTGGCAACGGGGTTTGTTGCAGGGATAAGTTCCTGGGTTAGTGTTCTTGTTGTATGGTGTATGGTTGCTGGTGAGTATTTGCTTCAGGTTGGGGGGCTGTCAATGATAGGTCTGCCTCCCACAGCTTGAGCGATTGACAGAGCCAGACGGGTACCCAGAAGTCACCTACTACAGGACAGACTCAACAAAGAAAACAACAGAACACCACTGGCCATCACCTACAGTCCCCAGTTAAAATCTCTCCAACACATCATTAAAGATCTACAACCTATCCTAGCAGATGATCCATCTCTCGCTCAGGCTGTGGGAGGCAGACCTATCCTTGCTTACAGACAGCCCCCCAAACTGAAGCAAAACTCAGCAAGCTGCAACAAAATCTGCTGTCTGACAGACTTCGGTGAGACTACATGTATAAAAGAAAGGCAGGAAAGATTTGATCCTATTTTTCTTATCAAATAAAATTATATTTTAGTATTAGTATGAAGCTTTTTGCTTTCAAAATGGGTTTTGGCTGGTGCAACGGGATGAACAGATTATTTTATTCTTCACACTGGTGGCAGGTATTAGAACCACACATACAGATGCTGAAGTTCTGTGGAGTCATTGTGGCACATATGGCTCATTGTCTCCACCCTAGGAGTATCTCGCTGTGGGAGAGAAACTCGGGTTGAAGAAGAAGTCTGCAAGGAAGTGTTAAGAAGAGTCAAGTTTAGGTAGAAAGTTTCAGCTGAGGTTTACATTTTTGTTATATCAGCTATGTAGCTCCCCGGAAGTGGAGTGCATGTTTGGACTCAATACAGCTGGGGATTCATTTCCAGAGGCGTTCAGTGACCTCACTCCTACTGCAGTTCAAAGGAAGCTGAAGGTGCTCAATACCTTTGAAAAAATCAGGTGAAGTTTGCATAGATTCTCTTCAGAGCAGGTGGCAACTCAACCCACTTAACACCACAGCAATAACACTATGACATACAGAACTGTAAAGAATCCTTTCTACTGATTTTGTTTTATAATAAACTCTGGTGAAAAAAGGCAGAGAAAGGTAAGTAAGAACTATATGATACTAATTTATTATCAATCAACATAAATCATGCCTAAGAATGAGACAGTAATAATCAGTTACAATACAATCTATTAAAAACTATAAATCCCAAAGATACCAAGCTAATAAGAAACTAGGAAGGAAGTGAGTATAGACTAAGCGTACAGCTATGAGTATATTTTATTTACCCTGATTTGTTACATACTATTACCACTCACACAGAGTTCCTGTTGATAAGATTATAAAATAATAAAAGTTAATTCATTTTTATTTATTACAATTTGTGTACTAAAATAAGGATAGTCGTAACGTGAGTAGTTCTATAAATAGAGATGGATATGAATGTGTGATATTCAAATTAAATAATTTCCCTTCTTAGATTTAGCATGATTTTACTAGACCCTAATGAACAACAAATGAATGAATTATTTAGCTGCTCTCAGAACATAAGAAATGTCCTTTTTTTGTGTGTGGAACTGTAGTAAAGCTTTTGAGTTACTAGGATATCATTTTTTCTGTGAAGGAGTTGAAAGGTAAAATGGAAATTCATTGAGTACAGGTAGGCGAATCCTGTAGGGTTCAATTCACATGGATTAAAAGAACAGGACTTTTTATGATAGGTTTCAAAGGCTTTGACAGTGCAGCAACCCCTGCAGGCTTGCTGAGATGTTAAGAGTCCACAGAACCTGAACTTTTCTACTCCCTTCAGGTGGTAGGGCAATCTATGCTGCCTTTGCTTTCAAAGATTGCATAGATTTGTTGTCTTCAAAAGCGGTCTGCCTCTTGTCTGTCTTATTCTCAGAAAAGCAACAAAGGTAATGCTGGGGAATCTCAATGTCTGCTCAAAGGGGACAGATGCTGGAGTAGTTGTTGGGGGTGAGGCAATGCAATCATCATCCCAGCTCTGACAAATATAGGTAGACAACACCCGAGTCTCCATTAAACTAAAAAATCCAGCTAATTAAGGGTCTATTAAAATAATTTTCTATTGCTCTACTCACAGGATAAAAGTATGCCTGGTAGGGTAAAATGTCTGAAGCATAGGCTAAGCTATGGAGCATCATTGTCCATTGAACGGCTGATTTTCAGCTCACTTTTCCTTAGTTACTCCCACTTTCCTCTTCTAATCACTCAGTATTGGTTTCCCTCTGTTAAAAGGATATTAGAAAAATATATAGTCTCCTGTTAGGTCCTCTGAGCTGTATTGGGAACCATGATTTTATCTTATCATGGCATTTCTGGAGCTCTGAAACAACACAGTATCCAGGTCATAAAATGGCTTAAACAAGCACTATAAATCATGACTGGAAAATCGGTGCAAGTATATAAAAATGTTATCTTTGATATTAACAGACAGGTTATTCTACTTGAGCAGAATACGGGTTTGTTTGTTATTTTGGCTTGTAGGTATTTTCCTTGCTATTTGGTAAAGCAGACCTGACATGCAATCATAATGCTCATGCAGACTGAGCTTATCAAGTGTTCCTCACTGATCTTGAACAGAACACACAGAAAACTGGCATGCAACAATAAAATTTTGAATGGCTTCTGTTACAACCTGGCTCAGTCCCCATCTCTGGATGGACTCCAATCGGTTGTAAATGAACCCAATCCCAGGCCTATTTGCTTCTAAACCCACCTGCTACTGGGCAGTGACTGGTCACTGTTCCTAGCTCTGCGTCTCTCAGGCACACCCTACCTGGGAAAATGTATGCTGCAGCCTCAGACCCCAAAACCAGTGCCATAGCCCTCCCAAACCCTTTAATTGCTTAGCACGTTCCCCCCAGAGTCCACCTAGCTGTGGTCTCTAGTTAAATTCTTCAGGAAAATGTGGCAGGAAAACAAGGAACACAGGCTTCACAAAGGAATTTTATAATCACAGCCACTTCTTTCAAAAACACTAAAGAGTTACAGATCTACGAAACACAACAAAATCCTGAACACAATCACCCGAATCTAATCTCACTCTGTCTGTGTCCTGGGTTTGACTGGAGCCTTCCCTGCCTCTTCAGTTGGTCTTCTTGCATGTCATGGTGGTCTGAATGCTGAACCTTTTGCTTAGAAAAACAATCCTCTTTTAAAACAGTCTCTGTCCCCACTTGTTTCACATGTTTCTACAGAAGGAATTCCATGCTCCAGCTCATCCCCCACCAGTTTCTGCGTAGCAAAACATTCAGTTGTCCTACCAGCAGAAGGCCCATTGTTCCAGTAAAACAGTCATTCAGTGCTGATGACCCTTGGCGGCTCTATCATAGCCTATGAGGAAGAGTTCTGTGTACTTTGAAAGCTTGTCTCTATCACCAACTGAAGTTGGTTCAATAAAATATATTACCTCACCCACCTTGTCTCTCTAATGGTTTCATAGTCTTTCCACTAGAAGGTAAGACTGCTACAAAAATGAAAAGTATAATCCACAAAGGAGAACACCATACAAAGTCGAGCCTCTGTAAGAAAATTGGGTTCACCAAACATGACAGTTCACAGTTGCACAGACATATCCCAATCTGTCACAATTTCCTAGTTTAAAAAGTATTTTGTTAATGAAATGAATACAAATTGCTATTTAATCCATGCACATATACTTCATCAAAAGAATACTCAAATTGCAGAGTAAGGCTGCTCAAAATTTAAGTTAAGTCATAAATTAAGTTTCTCTGTGCAACCCTAATTTGCCCCATTGTGCATATGCATTGTTATACAGTCTTTAATTATGTGATCATATGTTTCCCATAAATCTTGTCAGTTGCAGGGGCAAGCAACTCTGGCAGCCTCTCTGCTCAGACCCAAATTGCTGATGAAAGCAATGTAGTTATATTCTGCCACACAATACACTGAAAAATAACAGTCCAAATCCTACATGCCTTACTTTTTTATTTTTAACTCATCTCTCACTCAGGCAGAACTCATTTACTTCAGCAAGAATTTTGTCTGAGTAAGAGCTTAAAAAATCCTGTAAATTAATAGTAAATAATAAAATAAAAATATTATATCTTTGATAAAATACAGTGATCACCATTTAAAGAAAATTTTTATCAGTAGTCATCATACAACAGGAGGGAGTGTCTGCAATGCCTAGTTTTCCTATATTTAGAATAATTGGACTGCCAAAAGATTTTATAAAGTATTGTGAAAAAGTTGATAACATCTGGCAAAACATTGTTAGTGGTTACATTCTGTGGTGACATGAATGACTTGAAATGGTGAGATACTGTGAAAAGCACTCAGTCAACATTTTCGTGCTAATCATATTATGGCAGCACCCACAGATGTGTTGTTTTTCACAAATATATGCAAATACTGCATTTCTTTCAGGAGGGGGCAGAAGCATATTTTTTTTTTTTTTTTGCGTAGCTAATGCTCTTTCTTCTGTGGAAATAGGTCATAGTGCAGTATAGACCAATCCAGCATTTGTTCTAAACCAATGTAATTTATTTTAAAATATTTTATTTTTGTTTTGTGTCCCTGACAGGGACAGAAGATTGGGGACATAGTTTTTTAACTGTATCAGTAATTCATTTATTTGCATATGTATACCTAATTGCCAAAAAATTGGACATGATAAATCTCTCACTGATTCCTTTGGGCAATATCTTACAGTCAGATTATTATGAGTCAGTGTGCAGTCAGGCTGCACTTTAGTAATTTAAAATGTTCCAGGATAGAATTTACAAAATGGTGGATTATTCATCATAATCTTTGCCCTCTATTTTCTCTCTCAGTGTATTGAGAAATTTTGTTTTATTATTGTCAAAATTAAGACAGCCTTTGATTTACATTTAAAATATTCTGAGGTTTAAAATATTAATCAGAAGCTATTATATATGGCTTTCTGAACTTTTCCACCAGCTAATATGTTAGGAAACTCACTATGAAAGGTTTTGCCACAACCATTGGGCAATAAATAAAAATGTCTATACAATATGCATTTGATATATTGAACTCATGAGCAGTCTGGAACTTGTTCTCTAGAGACCCCTGAAAGCTTATGAATCATTCATCACACTGAGTTTGTATTAACTGTATAATTTTTTTTCTAATATATCACAATATATTTCATTTTTTAAAAAGGCCCATTTATAAATTTCTGCCTCTCACTGCTAATTCTATACAGATGGGGTTTTGAAGCCAATAGGAGCAAAGTTAGGTCAACAGAGAGTGCCTTTGAAAATCCCACCCTACATCTTTTTAATAACAAGGTCAAAAACATGTACATTTGTTAGAACTCGCCTCATAGCATTCATTACAAAACATACCGTTATGGTTTTTCACAATTGTATCAAATACAGTATTACTGTCAGAGCTATCAACAGGTATTTCTCTCAATTATCTATAGATCTCTGTACATGACTAGGACAATAGAATGTTGTAGCTGAATCAGTCCCATGATATTAGAGAGAACACCTTGTCTCTAGGACAATGGAAAACACCTCCAATCCTCTTGCTAACAAAGGTCTTTCCAGGCCCATACACTTACAACACTTACAGCCAGATTCAGAGCTGGTGTAGGAAGATTACACTATGATGACAACGTGCTTTCCTCATTAATTTCCTACTGTTTCATAGTTACTCTGGTTGTGCTTCTCCTAATATTTTCAATTTACACAGTGTATCAACCACAGTTACCAGCAAGGGCCTGTTGTCCTATGGGTCATAGAATCATAGAAATGTAGGAATGGAAAGGACCTGAACAGATAATTTAGTCCATCCCCTATGCTGAGGCAAGACCAAGCATGATCGCTGACAGGTGTTTGACTAACCTATTCTTTAAAACCTTCAATAATGGGAATTCCACAGCCTCCCTTGGTAACATAGTCCACTACTTAAGTATCATTAAAGTTTTTAGCATCTAACCTAAATCTCTCTACAGGCAGATTAAGGAGATTAGTGGACAAGGAGAAACCGTCCTCTTTATACCAGCCCTTAACGTATTTGAAGGCTGTTATTGGTCTCTCCCCAACTCCTATTAGGTCTTCTTTTCTCAAGACTAAACATGTCCAGATGTTTGGGATTTTTTTTTTAACCTTTTCTCATATGTCATGTTTTCTAAACTTTTTATTCTTTTTTTCCTCTTGTCTGGATACTCTCCAATTGGTCCACAACTTTTTAAAAGTGTGACACCCAAAACTGGAAACAATACTCCGAGGGCTCAGCAGGGCCAAGTAGAGGGTAACAATAACCTCCCATGTCTTACCTACAACACTCTTGTCAATACATCCCAGAATGTCATTAGCCTGCCCTCCAAAGCCAAACCCAACACAGTTTGGTGTCATCCACACATTCAATAAGTATACACTCCTCTCCATTATCCAAGTCATTAATGAAAATATTGAATAGTACCAGACCCAGCAAGACCCCTCTAGATACATCCACCAGTTTGACAGAGAACCATTGATAATTAATTTTTGAATACGGTTTCTCAGGCATATTAGACCTTGAAGTCTTCAAATCATGATTTGAGGACTTCAGTAAGAGGTTATAGGTCTATTATAGGAGTGGATGGATGAGATTCTGTGGCCTGCAATGTGCAGCAGGTCAGACTAGATGATCATGATGGTCCTTTCTGGCCTTAAAGTCTCTGAGTAAATAATGTGCCAGGTGTTTCAGATGAAAATGGTACTTCCCTTCACTCAAAAGTCCTCTTCCCCATTTGCAGCAATGTGTGGTTCACTGCCCCGATGTCCACTGCCAGCTGAAGTGCATGAAGTGAAGCTGGGAAAGATGGTCCAATAGATAAATTACTGATCTGGGATTCAGGAAACCTAGGTTCTATTTATGGCTCTCTCACTTGCCTGCTGTGACACATCGGACAAGCTCTCTGTACCTTCACTATTTATACAATGGTGATAATGGTATTGCCTTCCTTTTTTAAATTACTTAGGGAAACTATAGCTGAAAGTGCTATATAAGAGCTAGAAATAATTGTTACTATATTAAACTCCTAAGGTGTAGAGACATGGGGCTTTCTATAGACCCTTTATGTTCTTTGGTTTGATTACTCTCCAATCCCCTTGTCCTCTCGAATTTCCCCACCTCCATCATTGACTTCCTGAGGTTGATAGGACAGTCCTGGTCCTAAGCACATTAAGATCCATTTGTTTCTCTGGCATTCTAGTGTGAAAAAATAGAAATTCAGTGACAACTTCGGCTAAATTAAGAAATGGAGGTTCTTACTCAATCAAGTGTGAAAATAGGGAGCACAACCAGTGTGGTATTCCTGGTTACTCATTTTGATATTAAATTCAATATATTTAGATTGTAAACTCTTCAGGGCAGAGATTGTCCCTTAGTCTAGGATCAGTTGGCATTACCCTTAAAACATAATAAATAATATATTTATGCTGTCCCCTTGTTATCAATTTCTCTCATGTTTTATAAGTGAACATCTAGAACTGCAGTATAGAATTTGTGGAAAACCTGGAGTTTTGACTGGTGAGGATTAATATATTCTGGTAAATTTGAAAGGCCATTTGGAATTTCAACATCCAGGAGTCAGTGAGGTCTTTGGCACTGGAAAGGAGTTGCTTCATACATATCTTTTTCTAAATCCATTTTTGCCCAAATTAAAAAATAAAGTTCCCAAGCAAAGGAACAGTTCTAGGAATATGGCAGCAGTTCATCAATGCTTGCTCGGCCTGAAATACAGGAAAAAGGGAAAGAGGGGAAAAAAGAGTAAAGAACACCTTAATTATAATGGACCTCTAAGGATCTAAGTCATTTGTTCGTTATAACCAGGGGTTTGTTATAATGAAAGGCCCCTGCCAGGGGAGGGGAGCAGCTGACACCTTGAGCCCTGAAACGGGAGTTGAGAGCTTCTTTGTTCCTGGCTGGAGCTCTCTGCCCACGTGTGTCCCTGTGACTGGAGGATTTCTCACACCTCTGCCACGGCCCCCGGGCCAGAACAGCTTTTAGTCCCCGCCACTGCAGCAGGTCTTAAAGTGCGATCCAGGGACCGGGTTTGCTATAGCCCAAGGTTTTTTTTTATTGTGAAGGATGTTATGGTGAGGGTTTACTTTTAGTTCATCTCTTTTGATTAGTGACAATCACTTTGCACAGTGGGTTTCAACAGTGGATCAGCACAACTAGTTGGGCTTCTGAGGGTGAGTCTTGATCTATCAACAATAATCCTGCCTTTAACAATGCCCAGTACCAAATATTTCAGCAATAAGGTGTAAATCGCCACAGTGGAAAATTTGTCATAACTATTCCTATCAAGGAAAATCTCAGGTAGTTAGTGACTTGCTTGTTGTATATAAAGTAGTTGCCACAAATTCTATGGTTGGCTTCCTCACTACCAATGTTACCGAAGATCAAAGTAGTGAGACAATGTGCTCAGAAACTCTGACAGAATCATGAAATATGATCCTAAAATCTGCAGAGCTCTGCAGTTCCACTCAATGAAGGCAGACTGACAGTGAGATGCTGATGGGAACAGTCATACCATGAGGCTGTTACAGAAATGAATGTATTTACCTGCTCCATTGCTTTTCTGTTAATTATCACTATGTTTTTAATCAAATTTTCTGAAAAGAAGTATTGATAAAATCACCCATCCTAGGAAATAAAACAAATATCTAACCTGAAACAGAGCAATATATTAAATTTACAATCAAAATGCCAATAAGGGTGATTTTATAAAATTCATAATAATATTCAAAGAGGGGTTATACAAATTCTGGTTGAAAGAACTATTAAACTTTGTGAGCCATTCCATTTTGTAACTGAATTTACCTGTGCTTGGAGGTCTCTTTTTAACAGTGGTCACGGTCTCTGACCGACAGTGTTATTGAAAAAAGAAATGTAATTTGCCCTTGTCTCTGACTATTAATACACCCACTTGATTGTCAGAAATTGTACTTTGAGAGAGACTGATATGCTACAGATTTGTTTTTTGTCATCTGATCTATGTCTTGAAGAGCCATTCAGTTATCCTACAGAGGAAGGATGGTTAGGTTAAGGATCCCAAGGCAATACACTAAGTGCATTTTTTCTTTTTTTTTTTTTTTTTGCAACTTACCATTACATATACTCTCCACCCCAACATTGTAACCCTAATCCCAGCCTGTTGTGAAGGAGACACTCAGGGTAGCGGGCAAATTTGAGTGAGTGTCATAATGGAGGGCTGGCCAGGCCAAACTGAAGTAGTGCTATGACCCTGTGTACCAGGGCACAATGCCTGACATGTGAAGCTAGTCTTGGGGAACAGGAATCCCCACTATGGACTGAGTGCAGGGTGGGCTCACTTTCCAACCTCCTTTCCTTTGGGGCCTCCCCACTGCACCAGGCCAGGAGACGTGTATATTTGTGTAGGCCAGGGCCCAGTGACTGGTTAATCTGGCCCTGGATGTAGTGACCCACCTAGAACCCTTCTGGTGGGACAGGCCCCACCATTTGGGAAACACTGGGTTAAGGTAACAGGATCAGGACTTGGGAGATGTAGTTTCTATTCTGTGTTGTGTCACTGACTTCCTGTGTTGGCCAAATTAGTACTTCTAATTTTATAATCTATAAAATAAATATACTGTTATGAGACTTAATCATTAGTGTTTGTGAAGTACTTAGATACCGCAGTGATGAGTACCACAGAATTACCAATAAATACTTGTTTCCTGTAAACCTAAAACAAGGTGTGCATTTCATGTGTGCATGGCAGGAATATATTGATCAAATGAGCCTGAATTTTGAAATGTATTTCAAAGAACATCTGTCAACCATCAGAAACACACAAAATGCTGGATCACCTCTGGCCAAGTATGCTTGATGGGAAACACAAGCCATTTTGATCAGAAGTTGAGCAGATTCCCTCTGGTAAAGGGTGCGTCTTGAGACTCACGTCCATGAGAAAAGCTAACTGGTATATTTGTTTATTCTATTGTCCGTGGAAAACATTTCACTCACTCCACTACAGTGAGAGATTTATTTCATTATCTTGACTTTTTAAACTAAAAATAAAGTTTACACCATTGAATAGTAGTGCCCTCCAAAACTATGTGCAATAGCTACATCCAGCTGATACATACACTATTTTTTATGCCACTGCTGGAGTGAGTGGCAGCTCACAATCTGTGTCTGTATGGTATACAAACAGCACATGTTCTTTGTTACCTATTCTTTCCTTCCAGATGAAACTTGCTGCTAGCAAGAGATAGATTCAATGTATCTTCAAGAGCTCCTACCTACTGTCTGGGCTTTCATTAGTTGTGGGGGTGTATTTTCCAGGATATCCTCCTCTCTGTGTTAGTCCCAGAAAGATTGGTTGGAAATTTTCTGTCAAAACTTTTTTTTTTGGTAGAAAATTGTTTTTCAATTATACAAATGTTCATGGAATGCATCTGCTTTCCTTTAAAGTTTTGTATTTTTTGTCAGAAAACTGAAAACCAAGAAGTTGTCATGCTGGGGGATGAGGGGAAGCGGCGTTATGAAAAGAAAAAAAATTAAAGGAAATTTTCTGCAGAACTACCTCCCTCCATCTACTTTCTGACCAACTCTAGTTCTCATCAAGTCTGATACTTACCTATAGTAATTCACTTACTCCTACTGTTATCATGGCAAGCGCGCGGCATAAACAAACGGCACAAACACCGGTTTCCTGTTTGGAGCAAGAAGGGAGGGTGAAGGAGCGTTGCATCATGGGACGATGAATCTCATCCCAACAGCCCGTGTGGCTAGTTGCACTGTGGGGTAGCAATCCACAGTGCGCTGCTTTGAATGTCGACACAAGCGTGGCAAGTGTGGATGCACGAGCACAGCACAAGGAGCATTGTGTGAACACGCTCCAGGGACTTCTAAAAATTGGCGGGTGAAAGTCAATTTAAAGTAAGTTTTGTGGTATATGAAAAAGGCTTACACATCATCCAGCAATACACACATTGGGATTATAAATTATGTCACTGATGCCACTTCGGAAAAAAATAAAGCTATAGCTTCAATTACAGGTGTCATTTCTGGAACTAACAAATCTTGTAAAATATAGAGATAAATAATGGACGTGATATAATTTATACCATAATCCAGGGTGAAAATTTCCAATGTCCTTCAATATGCAGAACCATGATACAATATTCCCTAAAGATATTTTTTCAGATTCAGAGTCTATGCTAGTCCCACATTAGTCCCAACTAACTGGAATCTGATGTATGACACCTGAGATCTCCACAAGAAATCTGACTGCTGGGCCCCCTTTCCTAAGTCAGGTCAGAGCACTGAAATGCTTCTGGAAGATGAAATATTTATTACAAAAGAACATTTAGGTAAGTTAAATGTATATGAAGCAGCAAGTGCCAGCAGAATGGTTCAGACAAAAAATATCTTAGGTGCTTGAAGTGCTAATAGATTAAAAGTTCAAGCCCTCTGTATGCTTCACCCATTGTGAAATGATACATAGACAAATTTGGGCATAGAAAAAGATAGAAGAACAATTGTCAGAGCACAGGCAGCTGCTCCAGGTACTTTTACTTGCTTGTTGTACTCCAAGGTTTCACAGCAGCAGCAAACACCAATTCTGTCACTGAAGGTATCACAGGCATCAACCTTTTGAGAAATGTGGCTCAGATTGTTGTAATACCATTGACAGGCAGAGCAATCTATGCCTATAATAGTGTGCTACCTCCTCAGGGAGCCACTTAAGGATAATAAGACTTATCCATTAGAATATCGGAAAGGAAAAACAAGTCTTTTGGCTTGACCTTATCATTTCAACTCTTGAATTGCTATGTTGCCTACCAACAGTATATTTTGAATGGATGTTTGGGATGGCAGGAAACATAAGACCAGACCAGAGATTCAGACTGCTTCCAAAAAAAGCAGAGCTGCTGGCAGATTGCAAAGTAGATTTTACAAAACTTACACAGATAAGCATATTTTGTTGGAAATAATACATCACTTTCTAATGAAATGGACAATAACTAAGGCATATTAAACTAAATGCCAGGGATTAATGGTTTGTGACTTCACCTCCATCTTTGCTCCCAAGTAGTGCTTTGTTTTAACTAGCCACCCTCGTTTCAGGAGCAGTGGTTTGTTAGTTCACTATGACTTTATCACCTTTATCCCACCCTGTACAAAAAGCTTGCGCACAGAACAGTGACAAGGAATAATAAAATAATCAAGAAAACCTACTTATTTGAATATTATAAATAACTAAATATCCTAAATATAAATGTCAGTTAGGATCTCATATAACAAAATATGGTCCTTGTCACGTAGACCATCGCCACGAAGAGACCCAATCCTTCAACTGCCTGTTGGCAAAAAAATGGCACCTAAAACTAGGTACCTAAATCCATATTTAAGCATCAAAGTGATTAATTTCTTTGTCCCCAACTCCCATTTTTCCATAGCAACCACAGCTGCTTGGCACCTGTGAAGGTAAAAGAATTTAAAATGGATTAAGGTTCCTAATTTTAGATTCACAAATTTGAAAGTCTTGACCATGCTTTATCACTAAATCTCCTTTGATAATTTAAGTTTGTGACGCTTCCAAAGTGTTGAACATCACCAGGTTTTTTAAATCTAATATTAATCATTTGGATGCCCTATGGATATGTGTATATAATTGGAACCTATGTAGCCTTGTTAACATACAACATAGTGGTATGCCCTGTTAAACCATTAAAAAACAAAACAAAAACCAGTATTTCTTTCCCATGGGCAATGCTTTTCTCATTGTTAATACAAAGAGCTAAGATGTATGTTTGATTTCTACCTATCCCACAGACAACAGAGAAGCCATCTGTGCCTCAGTTTTTCCTCACAGAGGAAATTTCATTAAGGTTTATTTCATTATTGTTTAAAAAGTGTTTATAAGTCCTTGGATGGAAAGTGAGTGCAAAGTGAAATCATTAAACAAAGACTAACTGCTATGCTGGAATAGCAATACATCAGGAATGCCTGTGACATGTTGATCAATATATGTACTTTATGAAAATTCCTTGGACATTTAAGGGCCACATTTTCAAAGGCTATCTCCAAATTTGTGTCCCAAATTTTGACCACAGAATTGCTTATCTGTATTAAAACTTGCTTTAACATAGGCCAAAGGCATTTATACTTTCCAACAAGGGAATTAATTGCTCTTTTACTTAACATACCTGTTCAAAGGCTATCTGTAAATTGAAAATGGCAGGTGCAGAGTTAAAGGCAGAGGTTAAACCACTTTGAATATTCAGCCTTCAGAATCTATGCCCTGGAATCATTCCTTGAGTAGTAAAAAGCTGATGAATTAACTCTGCAGTAAACCCAAATAAAACTGCAGTGGAAGAACTTGGAGAAATTTTAGGAAGCAAAGGCTTCTACACAGCTCTAACAATCTTCTTATTCAAATACAGTTCTTTGTATTTGGAGTATACATTTCAAGTTGCCTCTATATAATTAACCACTAGAAGACAAGGTATAGAGAGAAAAGGTCATACATTAATTCAATGTTATCAGATTTTATTCAATTAAAGTATTGATTACATCAGTAGTAAATAAATTAGATCTTAGGCAACAATTTCACCTTCAGGCTTGTAAGTATTTTTAATTATGAACAGTGGGTATTTTTTTAAAAAAATGTTCATATTCCTTATCACTATCAAAACCATAATATTTCTGTTGTGAAATTATTTCCTTTTATATGTATTAGTTATATAAATATTATGTAATCTCATTTATCTCTGCAAATTAAATAATTGCTTCAATGTTGACTGATGATTCCATTGAACGAGACACCTTGGACATTAGAAGCTAAATTATTAGGCGTCTTTCAAGTCGATCTAATAAAAAACCTTATTTATTTATGGAAATTGGGAAAGATTTATATTCAAGAAATATGGCTAGACAATGAAACAATATGAGATGTACATGAGATAAATGAGAGAGCAGAGAAAGTAACATCTTTCCTATCTTAGTATTGACTGCCAGCAGTGGAGGGCTATAGCTATAATAGTATCCTGTTTTAAGAAGTTATAATAATTTGTCAGTTATAAAATGATTAAATATTTATTTTTGTTTGCTTTGTAGATATTCAAATAAGAATCAGCTTCTTGACATTAATTAGTGGAGAGGCAGTGAAAACTAAAAACCACAGGTTTTAATATTTCAGACTTCTTCCATGAGTTTAATATTTGATAACAAACTAACTTAAATATTTAAGTAAGGTATAAATTTAGGGTATGTATTGACTGCTTAAAAAGATCAGTGGTACTTAAAGGGAAAGTATTAAGCCCAATTTTTATCTCACACCAATGGTAATCAGACAATTTCACTGAAGTCAGTGGAGTTACCATGCAAAGCCAAAGTGAGATTAATATCAGGCTCATTTTTTCAGTTAAATAAATTCCCAGTTGACATAAAATGTAATATCAGAGTAGACAAATCTATTCTATATGTGTTTTCTGTTTCCCTATTATCAATTCTCAAAATCCTCACTGAACTGCCACAAAATATCAGAACAAGAGTCATGAGTCCTTTATGAAGATTCTAGTGTTACCATCACTTTTCATAAACACTTTTCTTGAAGATTTAGAATAAAAGTAAATCCAATCAAAATGGAAACTGTCAAACAACCAAGCCAGAGTCACACATCCACAGGCTACTTTTCAAAGCCACTCAAGAATGTGTCAGTTTGGACTAGAAATCTAGACATTGCTTCAAACTGTTAAGCAGAGTTTCAAAATGAAGACCCATTTTACAACAAAGAATAATCTTTGCTGTTACTTTTAAACCTCTCTCTTTACCCAAAGCTTTGCACATTATGGTAATTTAACATCACACGTATCCAAAATAGAGCCTAAATAAACTACTGTTATTTTTCCCCCCATCATTTCCTTGTTTGGGTATATTCTAATTAGCAAAAATTATGTGTTTTTCCACTTTTCATCAATAGGTAGCACTAGCAATTTCCACGTGTTCCCACAGACTACAAGTCTCTCCCCTGGAATAGGCTAGAATTTTTTTTTGTTACATGATTTACATATTCCTGATAAGCTATTAATTACATTTACAGAGGCAAAATGGGGCAGCAAGAACCAAAGGGTTTCATAAACTACTGATATGTCAATATGCATTATAAAATGGCACCTATCAGCTTGGGTCACATGAAACAAGAAATGGGGCAACGGTTACATTACAAATGTGGTTACTTTCTCTTAAAATTTACTGAGAGCTATCCCGTTATCTCAACAAGGTTCATTATCATCCTTCATTTAAACATATAAAATGCTCTAATAGTAAGAACACAAAGTGCTTTACAGAACACAAAGAGCCAAAGGACAAGACTTTAGAAGCTGCAGAGTAATTCTGGGTGCACAGCTTGAGGCACCTTATAGGGACCCGGTTATCAGAGATTGAGTGCTCAACATTTTTTGAAAACAGGGTCCCTTCATTATCCCTCAAGCTAGGCACCCAAAAATCAGTAGTCATTTCTGAAAATCTGGCCAAGATACAACCTCTACATCTCATGAATATGATAGATCAGTGTGACAGAATGCACTCCTGTATTCACACCCTACACACTATTGTAATAATCTTTGCACAAGGTCTGCCTTGTGAGATACCATTTGAAAATTCATATCTTGCTCATCAGTAATATCACAGTAAAATGCATGTAGCAACATTATGTGTAAAGTTATGAACATAAGCTGAAATCATGACTGAAGTGTGTTTACCAGATAAGTTTGGGGAGTGCTAAACCTGATTCTCAAAGAAAAAGAGGAAGCTGATGCCTAGACAGGAGTCAACAAAGCTGATGGGCCATCACCTATCAAGTGTCCATTCTTTGGCAAGAAAATGGAGGGCAGGGATGAAGAGATCTGCATCTTAGCAAAGAAACAGCATGAGGTTTCCCTCCTCCAGCAGACTGCCCATCTCTTAGTTCTCAGCTAGAAATGCTTTTCAAAGAGGGACTGAAACTATAAAAAGAGGGGAAATACCTCAAGACACCCTTCTCTCTTCCTGCCCATCTCATTCTTTGCATCTAGGAAGACAAATAAAACAGTTGTTGGACTCTGTTGGAAGGGGTTGCGACCTGGTCAGTAATTTTGGTCAGTAATGTTATTGGAAGCATGTGGTGAGACAATTTGCTTTGAATAGAACATAGTTTGTTAAGCTGGGCACTAGAAAGCATTTTTTTCTTTATTTTCTTGTGACCATTCTGAATTTTGTTCCTCATTGCTTGTATTCACTTAAAATCTCTCTTTATAGTTAATAAACTTGTTTTATTGTTTTAATTAATCCAGTATGTTTAAATCAACTCTATTTAAGATAGCAAGCTAGTGTATATCATTCCCTTAAAGGAATAATAACAGACTTAATATATTTGGACAATCCAGGATAAGGCTGGGCAGTACAAGACATACATTTCTGGAGGGAAATTTGGGACTGGGAGTGTGTTGGGGTCACCCTGCAGTATGACCAAGGCTGGTGAGAGCCAGAGTGTAACCCAAGGGTGGCTGGCAGACTGCAGTTACTTTTTCACACACACTCACACAGGGTATAGCTTGCATGCTGGAAGGGAGTTTGTGAGCGGACGAGGTGGGAGCTACTATAAGCAAGGTGTTATAAGGCACCCAAGGTTGAAGAGCAGGGGTGACCCAGCTCCACACTGATCAAACTGCACTTCCTTATGTCACAATGGGTCAAGTTTAAAAGTAAGACCATGAAGAGATATTGTTATTGAGGAGATCAGTCTAACAAGCTTCATAGTAGAAATGGAATCTTAAAAGGAATGTATACAGTATTGCAGAATATCTTCACATGAATCATTTTGGTTACACTGAATGACTTTTCCCATCAGTCATCTTGTATTACTAGATATCAATGAATATTTTTTAATACTTTCTCAGAATTTTGCTTTTTTCCCTGTTCATTAATTACCCATTAATAGATCATAATATTGTCTCAAATTTATTTATTCCTGGAAATTATACATCAATTAATGCCAGTTCTTAGTCAACACCACCCTTGTGATCACTCACCATAGATATTTGAAATTAAAGACATCTAACTGCCTATCTAAATCATATGGCTAGACCTCCGTTCCATCACTGGATAAACTTAATTCTCAGTATCAGAATTTGGTCATGGAAAGTGAGTTTAAAATTTGTCAACATTCACTTAAAATGCAATTTCCATGAATATCCCTGCCAGTGAAACTTAGTAACTATTAGCTAAGTTTAACAATTAATACTTGCAGGAAAACAACACAAAAGAGGCACACGGTCAAATCAATTGATTTAAGTTTTTGAAGTATTTGTAGAATTTTGGGGCAGCAGTCACACAAACTTTAATACCTGAATCTTTTTCTTCCACTGCTGTCTACCATAGAAAAACTCTAAAAGAAGGTACAGTAGCAAACATTAGTAAATAAAATCATATCTCCTCCAGAGATGACAGCAATACATGTTGCAATTGGTAAACTGAACACGTTTAATTTTGTGAGTTTAATACTAGGACTTCACTTTTATAATAATATAGCTTTTAAAATTTATACTAGAATGCATTACTTATATTCTTCTTGTTTGAACCCCTTAAATACTGCATACCAAGAATACAGTCTTGAGAAACTATGTCAGCAAAAATATGTTTCTGTCATCTCACTGCTTTTTACTTTGTAACCTTTTCTAAAAACTGTGTCGTGCGCAGAGCCATCAGTAGAAAGTATTTGCTCTGGCATCAACTTGCATTAAGTCTGAATAAATATAACATCCAACATTAACCTAATAGTTGCTAACTGCTGTAAAACTGTCAACCCAAGTAACTGTTTAAGGAAATTGTATTGTATTGTACTGAAATATCTGCAAAATCTAGGTATAGTGAGGTGAGTTACTGAAAAAGAGTTTTAATTTACAGTTTCCTTGCATTTCCCAGGTTCACCCTATTAGGTGGAATTCATTTTCCATATAACTCCATTGGCTTCAATGATCGTATGCTATTAAAGTCAAGGCTTTCTATCATTATTCAGTGGTTGCTCTTAAACTTAGCAAATGTCATAAGGTAGCTAAATAGTGTTACCACTGCATTTTTAATGTTTCATGGGTAATTCCTATTAATAATTATAGGTATCTATAGTAAAAATGAGATAGCCTGTATTTAGTTCAGTAAATATACATGTTTTCTTGCATTTAAATATGAATCCAAACAAAAGATGGTTTGTTGGTTTTTTGGTGGTTTTGTTCATTTGTTTGTTTTTTAAAAAACATAACACACATGGCATATTATGCAACCACTAACAAGTAAAGTAGACAAATTATAAAATGTATGAATATCCTAGGTCCTTTTAGCACCAAGGCTAGAGTTGAGTTAAGAATTTTAAAAAAAATCTTCTAATTATGACACCTTTTCATGGGCATTTATTTTGACTGATCTATAGTTAATATTCAAGCTGTGCCAAACTCTCATTATGAAACATAAAAATCTTCCGACAGTGGCCAATGCCAGGTGCTTCAGAGGGAATGAACAGAACAGGCAATCATCAAGTGATCCATCCCCTGTCATCAGTTCCCAGCTTCTGGCTGTCAGAGGATAGGGTCACTCAGAGCATGGAGTTGCCTACCAGCTGATACCTTTAAACCTGTTAGGACACCCACACGAAAAAGCTGCAAGTTTAATTTTAAATAATATAGTATTACATCAGTAGCAATAGATTAACAGAAAACACATAACCAGTTATACAGAAAAATGAACAAAAATTACAAAAATCCAATTCCAGATTTGGATTTCCAGAGTTGTTTGGATCCAAGATTTTGAGTTGAGCCTATTATGGCCAACAGCAAAATTGGGTTTTAGTTATATGTTTATATCACATACATGAAAAAAATGCAGGGGTGTTTGGAAACAGAATTATGGTTCAAACGAAACGTATTTAAATTTAGATTTATGAATTATGTCAAGTGTTCACATGGGAAAACAACAAATTCTGAAGGATAATAGTTATTTTTTCTCCAGAAAACTAATTGAAAGAGCTTTATTCTAAAATTCTCTACATGCATCTGACCCTGAAGTTCATTATTACACCATCAGCTTTAGAATCTGCGTAACTACCGAAGAAGCCGAACTAAAAGGAATCCATTTCAGATTCCAGAGTAAAATAGAGAGGCTTTAAAGACCCCAGTGTGTTTCATAGGTCAAGCCATCATTCAGGAAAATAAAGATTATTAAATGTCATTGTCTAGAGGCCTGTCTAGTTAATTTGCAGTAAAATCAGTAACAATTGTACCTATCTGTCTTCTTTGCTAATGATAATGAGACTTATTAACCTGATAGGAAATCATCCTCTCCTTTTTTTAGACATATTAAATTAATCATGTATCGAGACATGCACACAAAATATTGCTTTAAATAGCTACTTAATTCTCTTGACAGTCATTCAAAATTAGGTGCTGCAAGTGCAGGTAATTAATTCATTTGGAAAAGACAAATTCTAAGAACTTAACTATGTTGGGCTTTTAAATTTAAGAGTGTACAGCATAGTTAATACAGCCTTTGAATAAAATGAAAATTGTAAATTATCTATTACAGGCTCAAACAGAGAAATGACTACTTCTTGCTCTTCCTTTTTCTTTTTACTGTGGTGCATTTAAAGATGGTCAGTCTAAAGTGTACATCCAGTATAAAGAGATATAAATGAAATTATTTGAATAAATACAGAAATAACCCATTAAGAGTAGGGTTGTTTTGATGCGGAATTCATTAAATGGATTTGAATAAGTTACATAGAGATGTAGTTCATAGATAATGTAATTCACAAATTTGTCATATATCCCTGGCTCCCTGCCTTTTAATTCTGTCCCAGGATACCTACCTTTAATGATTCCAGAGCGGTAGCCGTGTTAGTCTGTATACAGCAAAAACAACGAGAGTTCTGTGGCACTTTAAAGACTAACAAATTTAATATTTGCAGAGATAAGATTTCAAGAGACTTCAGTAACTGCATCTGAAGAAGAGAGCTAAAGTCTCTCGAAAGCTTATGTCTGCAAATATTAAATTTGTTAGTCTTTAAAGTGCCACAGAACTCTCATTGTTTTTACCTTTAATTAATTAGTTATAGTGTTTCTCTCCCTGCCTTGAAGCAGTAAGGTATCTTTAAGGGGAAGGAAGTATGCAGCAACCTTAACATCTCCTTTCTGTGCACCAGGCTATGACCATACTCCAGTGTAACACAGTATGGAGCTCCTCAGTTAGAGATAGACAATGCACTCTGCAGGACAGAGCAGGAATTTATGAGCAACAGAGAAGCACAGCAGTGAAATTGTCATACCTCATCTTTAAAGGTCGCTTAAATCTAACATGGAAGGAGACCACTAATGACATTTACTATTTATTCAGAGATTCTACTTTACAGGATCTCCAAAAAGGCTTAGAGCTTCTCATACAAGTTAGTCATGCTATGCCTGGGCACTCCTCCCTTCCTGTAATGAAACTGCCAGATCCATAGAAGCTATTAGCTGAAGAGTAACTAGAAAATGGAAGACTACAAGATTAGGAATCGCAAGAGTAATATCGACTTTGGCCTTTCACAAATCAAGACTCCTTTCTCTTACAAGTACACTCACTGGAAAAGGGAAAAATAGGTTTCCTCTCTGCAAATTGGTGACTACATGCTGGACTGCAGAGCATAAGTGCCGCAATGCCCAGAGCACTCTAAATAGTGGAGTGAAGTGCTGATATATATTGATTGATGAACTCAAATGTAGCACAACCATCTGGGATGTGCACAAAACTAGGTAACTGATTACTCTATATCTTAGCTGCACCATTCCTATTTGATGTGCATCATTCACTGCCTTCATTACAGTACTCACTGTGAGGATCTGAACCTACTTTTCACTGTTGCAGCCCTTCTTCCCCTCAATGGCTGAATGATGATAGGAAAGCTATGGGAGTAACTGTGTACTGTACTGAAACATGGTATTCTTAATACTGTCCTTGTCAAGGTCATGAACAATGAATGTGTTTTAGGCACATTCTTCTGATTAAGCAAGAAGGAATATCCTTGATCTTCCATTGTTCCTCTTATCTGTTTCACCCTTTGATTTTCATAGCCTTGAAATTTAATTTCTCTTTCCCGCTACATACTCACTATCCATTTAATTCAATAATCTCTATCTCCTTCCTTTTGTTCCATTACTTGGTTTCTTACCCCTGTGAACTGTTTCTGCTTTTAGAGCAGATATTGTAATCTGACCCTATTATCACCTAATTCTTTTTTCTTCTCACACCCCATTCTTTAGCTGTATTTTCCACAGACAGTTTATGTTATGCAACACAGTGGCTATCCAACCAACTACACTGCACTAATTTGTAGTGCACATAAAGCTTCATGACAGATTACCTTCCTAAATTGTACATTCTGTATAATCACATACATTTAAAAGGTACAAAAAAGGCTAGAACAGGGTCAGCAGTACAAAGATGAAGAAAGTTAAAAAATGGTTAGCCATTAAATTAGAGACAACTAACGGTAATTGCCCCCTTTTTATAATAGTAAAGGGTGAGACTGTTTTGTCAGAACTGATTTTGCTCTCCTTGGACCTTCTGCTAGACAAACAATTTGGTTATAACAAGAGAAAGGAAGGGTACAAGGAAGTAGAGAAAGACAGAAGTTTTATAAATGTCAATTCACAGCTACCAGACAAAATATTTACTCCCAGGAGCAATTTTCAGCATTAAAAAAAAACAAAAAAAAAAAAAAAAACCTACTTACATAACTCCCAATTAAGTTCGTGGGAATTTCTTGGCCAATAGTACATTGAATTCTGAAAATTTAGGAGTAAGAGGAGCCCTCTGTGCAATTGGAAGGAGCACAAATGGCGCATAGAATGGAAGAGAAATGAACAGCTGAGGGAGTAAAATTGAGCTCTTTTCTGTTCTATAGCACCTGTAGTTCACAATTTAAATCATAATTAAATCAGAACCTCTTCTCTGAGACCTCCTTGATAAGGGTCAGTCATCTTGATCCCCCCATGACTGTTTTCTAAAGCCACATTTGTTTTATTTAACTGGTTTACCCATTTATTAGTACAGTGGATAAGCCAAGTACTATTTATCCCCCCATGATCTACAGCTTCATTAACACATATCCTCTAAGAAAACAGTGCAAGCATCACTGAGCTCTCCACATTACTGCCTGAAAGCACAGCACAAATAAGCACCACATCAGAAATTGAGTTTGAAAGACTGTAGCTTTATTGAAACCTAGCAATAATTATAGCAGCCTTAGGATGTCCTTTTAGGCAGATAAAAATAAGAATTTATCATAGCTCAAATTTCCAAACCAGTCTCAGAAATTAAGAAGAACAACACAATTTCTTTATGTATTGTACCTTGTATGTAAGGCTGATGTGCTTCCTGGGGGATCTACCCATTTAGCAATGACACTGAAGGTTCAACTCATATAGATTACCCTGGAACAGTGCCCAGTGCCCTAGGGAATTGCCTTTGAACTTTCATGAAAGTTTCTCCATGACTTGGCATCAACCAACCCTAATAAAGCTGTGACAGACAATAACCTAATATCAGTCTTCAGTCATTCAAAACTGGACAAAGAAGTGCCCTCTTATAGAAAAGGAGTACTTTTATTTTCATTCTCACCTCGTTTGTTTTTCCAGTATTGTTGTGAATCTCCTCATCTCCACATTGTTTAGATCCGGCAAAAACAAAAGGCAAATCAGACAACTGTAGCTTATTGCAGGTTCAAAAGACAGTGTGTGCACGAGCAAATTTACTAATGGCAACCATTCCAATTAGAAGAAACATGGGGCACATACTGAAATAGCTAATCTTCTCCCCTGTGAGTAGTTACTTTACTACTAGCACTGAAGACATCCAATATGAAAGTACAATACACATCTTTCTGCCAATCATATATCCACAATATACCCTTTTTAATATAACACTGACATATATGGTAATTTCCTACAATTGTATAACTGGACTGGGAAATTCACATTAACCTCTCCCTAGGATTCCCCAGGAAATCCACTTAACGCTTATTGTCCCAAAAATTCATATTTGTTCTACACATTTTCAGTATAGTCTTTTGAACTCTCTGGTCTTACATTCATCACATCTCCCCTTTAAAAAGGTTGCATACAATTCCAGACCTCATTAATCCATAAACTTAATACATCAAGGTATTTCAAGGATATTACAGAAAATTGTCGTATCTGTCTCAAATACTAAAGATGCATAGCCTGTTAAATGATTCAGAAACAAAAGATTTATGTCCTGCAAATACACTGCATTTTGACATGAAGTAGGTACATGAGAGCACATGAACATGCTAGTTTTTTTACTACAAACCTTGACAAATGATCAGCAAGCATAATGTGTGGCTCTTAGAACCTTACAAATTTGAACAAGAAAAAGTAGCACCCACATGAATTGTATTCCCAGGAACCTAGTGAAAGCCAAACGTATAACTGGGTTCAAAAAAGAATTAGATAAGTTCATGGACGATAGGCCCATCAGTGGCTATTAGCCAAGATGGTTAGGGATGCAACCCCATGTTCTGGGTGTCCCTAAACCTCTGACTGCAAGAAGCCGGGACTGGGTGGCAGGGGATGGGCCACTCAGCAAATTACTCCTGGTTCTGTTCACTGTCTCCGAAGCACCGGCTACAGCTGAAAGACAGGATACTGGGTTTGATGGATCATTGTTCTGACCCAATATGGCTGCTCTTATGTTCTTAACAGCACAAAAGATGAAGGCTATATTGTTTTCTTTAAAGGCATGTGGACCATGCCCATAACTGGATCCTATTTCAAATATGCTAGTATTTAGGAAATAACAAGAATCAAAAGTAAATGCATGGGTTTTTGGGTTGGTTTTTTTTTTACAATTCTTCAATGTATACAAAATTATTTCAGAGATATATTTTTACAGAACTTCATGCATCTTGTGTAAAATTTTCAAAACTACTTAAGTAACTTGGGAGTTTAACTCCCATTTTCAAAAGTGACCTAATCATTCAGGAACCTAAGTCTCATGGACTTTCAATGACACTATGGAGTGTCTACATCCCTATTGAAAATTTACATCTCACTTTAGTTAATTAGCAAATCAGACATAAAGGACCACATTTTGCAGTATGTCTTCTCCTGTTTGGCCTGAGTAACAAATGCAGGATTGGGCCATATACTGTATGCTTTTGTCCTCTTTGGATATGTCTACACTGCAATTAAAAAAAACATGGCTGGCCTATGCCAACTGACTCAGGCTAAAGGGCTTTGGGTTAGGCACTGTTTAATTCTGGTGTAGACATCAAAGCTCTTTGATTAAAAAGTTATTCATTAAAATATTACTCAGGCTGACAGTTTTACAGGAGTTAGCAAATATTCGGTTGATATTGTTTAGTTGTATGTAGTCAGGAGCAACTCAAGATGATACCAGAGCCAATGCTTTGTTTTATCTATGAACCATGGGAATGGTTTTTTTTAGAAAGAATTATTAAGTAAAAGCCACTGAATTGATACTAATATATTTTGTTGTCATATTTCCTCAAGAAAGAATTTTTTAGACAAAAAATATTTCAACAGTAGTTAAAGGATTGAGCAGGAAGGATTCATTATGATAACTGTGCCTGCAAATTTATCCTAATCGTGAGCTCAACTGTAAAATGAGTGTAAATTCCTGATATGTCACAATAATCTATAACAACAAATGCTGTTGGGAAAAGGTACGAAAGAAAGACTAAAGACTGAACCAGTCCAAACATAAAGACCTACTGATATTACTCAAGGACTGTGTTAAGATCATGCTTGGTAAAAACAGCAAAGTGTGGAACAAGAAATCAGTGAACCAAAATTGGTGAGTTGAAAACTAGCCTAACTGATGAACAAAATAAGAGGATGGGCTATTCCACCCACATTCCCTTTTGGTCCCCTAAAGGAAGAGCCTTTGGAGAAAGAAAGGACTACTGGAGAGAGCTTCACTATCATCTCTGCCACCACCACTGTTTCTTGGGATCCCAGGTCTTTTTCATCCTAATCCTGAGAGAGAGACTCTAAGGTCAGAAAAGACCATTATGATCATCTAGTCTGACCACCTCCACAACACAGGCCACAGAACCTCACCCACCCACTACTGTAATAGACCCCTAACCTATGACTGAGTTACTGAAGTCCTCAAATAATGGTTTAAAGACTTTAAGATACAGAGAATCCACCAGCAAGTGACCCATGCCCCATGCTGCAGAGGAAGGCGAAAAACCCCCAGGGTCTCTGCCGATCTGCCCTGGGGGAAAATTCCCTGCTGACCCCAAATATGGTGATTAGCTAAACCCTGAGCTTGTGGTCAAGAGTCACCAGCCAGATACTCAGAAAGAATTCTCTGTAGTAACTCAGAATCCACGCCATCAAACATCCCATCATAAGCCATTGGGCATATTTTCTGCTAGTAATCAAAGATCACTTAATTGCCAAATTAGGCTGTCCCATCATGCCATCTCCTCCATAAACTTATTAAACTCAGTCTTGAAGCCACCTAGGTTTTTTGCCTCCACTATTTCCCTTTAAAGGCTATTCCAGAACTTCACTCCTCTGATGGTTAGAAACCCTCATCTAATTTCAAGTCTAAACTTCCTGATGGCCAGTTTATATCCATTGTTCTTGTGTCCACGTTGGCAATGAACTTAAATAATTCCTCTCCCTCCTTGGTATTTATCCCTCTGATGTATTTATAGAGAGCAATCAAATCTCTCCTCAGCCTTCTTTTGGTTAGACTAAAAAAGCCAAGCTCTTTGAGTCTCCTCTCATAAGACAGGTTTTCCATTCCTCAGATCATCATAGTAGCTCTTCTCTGCACCTGGTCCAGTTTGAATTCATCTTTCGTAAGCATAGGAGACCATAACTGCACACAATATTCCAGATGAGGTCTCACCCACGCCTTGTATAATAGTATCAACACCTTCCTGTCTCTATTGGAAATACCTCGCCTGATGCATCCTAAAACCGCATTAGCTTTTTTCATGGCCACATCACATTGGCGGCTCATAGTCATCCTGCGATCAACCAATATGCCCAGGTCCTTCTCCTCCTTTGTCACTTCCAACTTATGCGTCCCCTGTTTATAGCAAAAATTCCCTAAATGCATGACCTTGCACTTTCCACTATTAAATTTCATCCAGTTTCTATTACTCCAGTTTACAAGGTCATCCAGGTCTTCTTGTATGATGTACCAGTCCTTCTCTGTATAACCAATATCTCCCAACCTTGCATCATCCACAAACTTTATCATCACATTCCCACTTTTTGTGCAAAGGTCAGTAATAAAAAGGTTAAATAAGATTGGTCCTAAGACTGATCCCTGAGGAACTCCACTAGTAACCTCCCTCCAGCCTGACAGTTCGCCTTTCAGTATGACCCTCTGTAGTCTCCCCCTTTAACCAGTTCCTTATCCACCTTTCAATTTTCATATTAATCCCCATCTTTTCCAATTTAAGTATTTATTCCCAGTGTGGAACCATATCAAATGCCTTACTGATGTCTAGGCAAATTAGATCCACTGCATTCCCTTTGTCTAAATAATGCGTTATCTTCTGAAAGAAGGAGATCAAGTTGGTCTGGCATGATCTACTTTCTGTAAAACCATGTTGTATTTTGTCCCAATTACCATTAACCTCGATGCCCTTGACTAATTTCTCTTTCAAAATTTTTTCCAAGACCTTGCATTCTACTGAGGTCAAACTAACAGGTCTGTAATTACCTGGATCACTTTTTTTCCCTTTCTTAAAAATGGGAACTATGTTAGCAATTCTCCAGTTATACAGTATAACCCCTGAGTTTACAGATTCATTACAAATCTTTGCTAATGGGCTTGCAATATCATGTGCCAGTTCCTCTAACATTCTTGGATGGAGATTATCCAGCCTCCTCCAATTTAGTCCCATTAAGCAGTTCGAGTGTGGTTCTACCTTGGATATGGTAATTTCTACCTCCATATCCTCATTCCCATTAGCCACCCAGTAATTATCCCTAAACTCTTCATTAGCCACATTATAAACTGAGGCAAAGTATTTGTTTAGATATTGGGCCATGCCTAGATTATCCTTAACCTCCACCCTATCCTCAGTGCTTAGCGGTCCCACTTCTTCTTTCTTTGTTTTCTTCCTATTTATATGGCTATAGAACCTTTTACTATCGGTTTTAATACCCTTTGCAAGGTCCAACTCTACTTGGCTTTTAGCATTTCTCACCTTATCCCTGTATATTCTTACCTTCAAGAGGTAGCTTTCCTTGCTGACCTCTCCCATCTTCCACTCCTCGTAGGCTTTCTGTTTTCTCTTAATAACCTGTCTGAGATGCTTGCTTATCCAGCTTTGTCTACAACTCTTGCCTATGAATTTTTCCCCTTCCTTGGGATGCAGGCTTCAAATAGTTTCTGCAACTTTGACTTGAAGTAATTCCAAGTCTCCTCCAGCTTTATGTCCATGAATTCTTCAGTCCAGTCCACTTCCCTAGCTAATTCCCTTAATTTTTTTTAAGTTACCCCTTTTGAAATCAAAGATCCTAATCACAGATCTATTTTTGTTTATCTTTCCATTTAGTTTGAACCAAATTAGCTCATGGTCACCCGAACCAAGGTTGTCCCCTACAACCAGTTCTTCTATGAGGTCCTCCCTACTCACCAATACCAAATCTAAAATGGCATCCCTTCTTGTTGGTTCAGGAACTATTTGGTGATGGAACCAATCAGCTGTAACATCCAGGAAAAGCTAGGCCCTACTATTATTAGTATCACTTGTTCTCCAACCTATATCTGGGAAGTTAAAGTTTCCCATAATCACACAATTACCAGTAGTATTTACTTAACTGAAAATATTAAAGAGTTTTCTCTCCATATCCAAATCAGATCCCGGTGGTCTGTGGCACATCCCAAGCACTATCCCAGGGGAAGCTCTAGTAACTTTCTTCCCCAATGTGATTTTTGCCCAGATAGATTCTGTCTTCTCCATTCCATCACTTCTAATTTATTTACAGTCTACCTTATCACTGATATACAATGCTACTCCACCACCTTTGCCTTTATTTCTATCTTTCCTAAACAGCACATATCCTTCAACACCTGTACTCCAGTAATGACTACTATTCCACCATGTTTCTGTTACCCCTATAATATTTGGTTTCACTTCCTGCACCAGTAGCTCTAATTCCTCCATTTTGTAACCCAGGCTCCTCACATTGGTGTACAAACATCTGACCAGGACAGAGAGAGAGACACACAGATGACATTGCCACTTCTACCCACCCTAGCTGAATCCCAAACACCAACTGGGATGTGAGACTTTGCCACACACTCCCATGTGTTTGTTCCCTTACTTCATCTTTTTTCTCTCTCTCCTCCTGCCCACCCCATCTCTACTTTTGCCTTCTATTTAATAAAAGCCTGACATAGCTGGCCAAAGATTATATTTTACAACACTGCTCTAAGCCTGTGGCCAACAATTAAAAACAATTCTCTAAACAATGCAATGCTGGTATAAGGTTGCCCTGTCCTGAAGTGGCTGATAAGATCACGTGCTCTGCCTTTGTTTTTCCAGCGGTGAGGTTGCAAGTGAAAGTCAGTACCAAAGACAGAAGCTGCATTTCTTTTCTTTTTTATTCTTTCCTTTTCCCCTTCTCTGTGAGTTTGTTTTGTTTTGCCTTCTAAGAAATGGGATTGGACTTTAACAACGACAGCAACAATTCAGCTAACTTCTTATTTCCCCAAAATGACAGTTATCTTTAATACCAGCTAAGAGACTGTCAAAGAAGGTCCCACTGCCCTTTTAAAAACTTTCTACAGCTAAAGGGAAAGTGAAAAAGGGATGTTAAAATCAAAGCCTTACTTAATAGTTTATATTTCAAATACTTTGTTTTCCCTTCTTTTCTATATCTTTAATAAAAGGATAAAAGGATGTTTAATGGTGTGTTTTCCATAGTACGAAGCAGAGACAAGAAGGGTGAAGTAATATCTTTTATTGGACCAACTTCTGTTGGTGCAAAAGACAAGCTCTCGAGCTATATCTAGCTCTTCTTCAAGGCTGGGAAAGATATGGATAGTGTCGCAGCTAAATACAAGGTAGAACAGATTATTTAGCATTAATAGCTAGCACATATCTGAAGGATCATTCAAGGTGAAGTGACCCATTAACACCCCTGTAGGATAAAAAAGGCACGGGGGTTAGTGGGTTACAGATTGTTGTAATAAGCCATAAATCCAGTGTCTTTATGAAGACCATGATTTTTAGTGTCTAGCAAAGTTAAGAATTTAAGCTCCCAGAATCGTCTTTTGAAAGCATTGTGCATATTTCCTATGAGGATGTGGACTGAGAGGTCAGATATGGAGTGATCGTTTTGTGAGAAGTGTTCGCCTCCAGGTGATATGATGCTTTTGTCTTTTATCATTTTTTGTATGAGATCATTCAAGAGCGTAATGAGTGTCTGGTTTCACCCACATAGTAGTTATTGGGGCATTTAGTCCACTGGATGAGATACACTACATGTTGTGATAGGCATGTGTAGGACCCATGGATCTTAAAAGGTCTGTTGTGGGGAGACGTGATCATCATAACCATGGAGATATGTCTGCAAGTTTTGCATATTCTTTTATGGCAGTGTCTGTGTTGCTTTGAATTGGGGTTTCCTGGTGTATGGGAGGTTGCTAACTATGACCTTAGCAAGATGGGGGGGGGATTGTTTGAAGGACAGAAGAGGGAGTTCTGTGTGCCTCATCCAGTGCACTAAATGTCAATTTCTTCTTCCACATTTTGAGCTCTTCATATATGCTGGTGCATAGGTTTATCCAGTGTGTTATCTTCCTTCACCAACAGGTTATGAAGTTCCCCTGTTAAATCATTTATAAATTAGAAAATCCTATGTGAAAAGTTAATGTCTTACCACTTGACATATGCCCTCTCTACATTGCCAGTTCCAGATTCAGCACACTAGGTTCTAATTCACTGAAGACTTCTTCTGGACTGGGTGACAAAGAGAAAGCCCTATCAAACAGTCTCTTTAATGCAAACAAACAACTATGGAGGCATTCTCCTTCCTCCTTCTGGTTTGCCATCCCTTCCAGTACAGTATTTCAAAAGGGCCATAAGTGTTTGCATAACTGCATAAGACTGATAATCCTCACTGGAAAGCTGTCAGTAAAATAGTTTGGCATGAGCATCGAAAAACACTGCCAGATACTCTTGTTGCTCTTTGATCAGACCACGCATTCAAAGATAGCAACAGCTCCTCATCTGCCAAGTATTCACCCATTCCAGCCTCATTTGCATGACCAATACATCTCTTCTCAGGCCAAAGTACTTTTGCCATCTTGAATCTGTTGCCCCTAATTTTAACACTCGCTTATCGAATCACAGATTTATTGGGAAATTGCAAGTACCAACTCCAGTACACATAGGCGGTACTGAACTTCCTGCTAACCCTCCCAGGTCATCTCAACAACATAATATACTAGGTAACATTTTAACACTAAAATCAGAATACAGCACTATCTAACAGTGAAGGTGCTGTCTACACTAATTACAATATCTCAGGAAAGTTAAATGACTTCAGTGCATTAATGTTATTTTCTGTTTTGCTAGCATAAGTTTATTTATACCACTAGTTCCTCTCAAACCACTTAAAATATTTTAAGATAGCATGCAGAATTTTCTCACTCTGGCTTAATTAACCCTGTTAGTACATAATTCATTTTTTAAATAATTAAAATTATAGCCTACCTAAAGTTAAATCTAATTTTCATATTAGAAATAAATTGTCAAGCTTTCTGTTTGTGCAATTAGTTTAACAAAACAGGCACTTTGTTTATGATTTGCAGTCATTTTGAAATACACAAAAAAAGGCTCTAAAAGAGTGATTTCCATTGCAAGGTTAGATTTCTGTGCTAAGTTATTAAAGGAAACATTTTGGAGGGACAGAAGAGGGGAGGAAAGGTGCGAGAAAGTTCTACCTTCTCAGGAGCCAGAGAAGAGGATGGAAACTCTTTCCTCTGTCTAGAGAAGCATGTAGCAAGATTATTCCCACCTTTGGCTGAACTCAGTATTGCAAGTAGTGGTATCAAGTTACAAGAAGGTGAGTGGCTGGGCAAACAGTTGTGTTAAAACTGAGCATGTCCTGTGCAAATAAGTTTCCAGAAGGTTGAAGAGACTCATTCTGAGCAGAATGCTACTGCAGATAAGAAGTGTTGTGCCTTCTTATCCTGACAAAACTGCTTACTGAGCATTATGAATATATCTCCCTTGAGAAATATACTTATGGCTAAATTGTGGCATTTAACCGCTGGCCAGAGTAAAGGGAGAATTGGAGCTACTTTAGCCAAATGAGGAGTTTGGGGAAGGATTCTGCGCAGGGAGGACATGAACCACCCTCCCTCCCCATCAATCCCTGCCTTACCTCCCCACCGACTCAGAAGTTTCCCCTCCTTGCACTCCCCTTAGCACAGAAGTTCAAATGTGAAAGGGCCATGCGTGGGAAGCACAAAAAAAGAAAGCTTCCTCGCATGCTATATTCCTCCCAGTGCACCCATGTTAGGAGCCATGGTAGAGCTGTTGGCACAGCAGAAGAGCAATAAAGATATGTTTAATTTTCCCCTTTTTTCCCCCAGATGGTACAAAAACTCTCTTCTATCTAGTCTTCTTTTGTGAATATAGAAGGACTTACTGGTCAGATAAGAGGACTAGAGTATCTGGTAAATCAAGGAGAAAGCTGGACAATGCTTTAAAAATACCCTGAAAACTCCTAATAAGAAATGAGAAAAAAAACCAAAAATGGCTATACTGGGTCAGACCACTGGTCTATCTAGCCCAGTATCCTGCTTCTGATAGTGACTAGTACCAGATGCTTCAGAGGGAATGAACAGAACATAGAAATTATGTGAATGTTCCATCCCCTTTCATCCAGTCCCAGCTTCTGGCAAGTAGAAAAGAGAAACACGAGTGGTTTTTTTTTTACTGGAGGGAATGAGAAGAGTTGCAGAATACAAAAAGCAGGTAGTAGTACCAAAATGAACACTTTATTGGCTGCAGATGGCTGTTTCTCTTGGGTGAAAAGTGCCAGATGCCAGAGGAGACTATGCTAGGAAAAAAATCTATAAAAAGATGTGAATATAGACCTCGTAAGCAAACGGTAATCAGCCAGCCAGAGAAAAAGAGAATGCTAGTGACACAGACTAAGGGGGCAGGTTTTCAAATGGTCTAGCTCCTATTTAGGAATCTCACTGAAATGGCCAGAATTTCAAGAGCACTGAGCACTTTGTTGAGACCACTTCATTTAGATGCCTAAATGGGAGCTGAGCTCTTGAAAAATCTGGCTCTAATTTTCCAATCCTCGTCCAAGAGGGTTTAAGACTGTTGGTGTGAAATATTATAAATTATCAACAGCAAAATAATTGCTTTTGCGGCTCAAAGTTGCTTATATCTCTTTCTTTGCTTATTTTATGTTTGAAAATCAAGGTGGGAGAACAGCAGGTGAATATGCAAGAGTGTTGGGAGAAATTGGAAGGGTATGGGTCTAGAGTTCAGAGCAGTCGGGGCTAGGAGTCAGGACTCCTGGGTTCTATTCCTGGCTTTGGGAGAGATGTGGGGGCCTAATAATTTGAGATGAGGCAGTGGGATTCAGGATTACTTTGTTCTATCCTCAGCTTTGAGAAGGGAGTGAGGTCTAGCGGGCTAAACACAGGGAGCTCAGAGTCCGGATTCCTGGGTTCTATTTCCAGTTCTTGGAGGGGGTGGGGTCTAGTGGATTAAAATGGGAGGGAGGGGGTGAGAATACAGTGGGGTGGGGAAAAGAAATAAGGATTAGTGAGGGGGGTTATGAAGGAGGATGGGTGCAGGGGGATTGGGGCAGTGTGCAGCTGTGTGAGGGAGTGGGGGTCTGAGTATGAGTGAGGGGATATGGAGGGGCAAATGTGAGGGAAGATGACAGGATGTTGGAGGTAGGAGGATGAACTGGATGTTAAGGTATGAGTGTGAGATGGAGTGTGGTTGAGCACAGGGTTGGTTGGGCTTGAATGCGGAGGGGGTTGGAGAGTGGGTGCAGGGTTCAGGAGATGGTGAGCGCAGTGGGTTACTTCAGGGGGCTAAGTATGATGGGGCTAGGGAGGGCAGGATGCATGAGGGGGTGAGATGGAGATGGTGTGAATGCAGGAGAACTGTGAGTGGGGTTGAGGGGTGGATGCAGGGTGTGTGAAGGTGTGGGGTAGGGTGAGATGAGGTGGAAGGGATCAAATGGATGTGTTAGTTCAACAGGTGAGTGAGTGGGTAGGGGTCAGTGTGGTGGGGTTGGGTTCGAGTGCAGAGGGTGAGTGTGCAGGGGGTGGATGCAATGTGTGTAAGGGGTGGGAGAGGGTAGGAGGAGTTTGAAGGAGTGCTGGAGGCATGAGTAAGAAGTAGGACGGATGAGTGTGGGGTGGGGGTTGGGAGCAGGGAAGAGTGTGGTGAGGTGAGTGTACGGGTTGTTTGTGAGAAAAGAAATGGGGAGGTGAGTGTGAGGGGTTTCAGGGTGTGGGGAAGGGCAGAGGGAGTGTTGTGGCAGTAGGAAGTGGATGCAGGTTTTATAGAGAGGGCAGAGGGTATGAGTGGGTGGGAGATGGGGGTTTGTATTGTGGGCAGTGCATGTACTGAGCGTTAGGAGTGAGAGGTGAATATGAAGGGGTGAATACAGTGAATGATGGGGGCTGCAGTTCAATGTGGGGTGAGCGGCAGGGAAAGGCAGGGAGTGTATTGGAGGTGTATGAAGTGATGTGAGTGGGATTTTGGGGGCATGAGTGTGAGGAGCAGGGTATGTACATGCGTGAGTGGTGGGGTGGCTGTAAGGCCTGAGTCCAAGGAGTCAGTGTGATGGGGAGGTTGCAGGGTATGTGAGGACGTGGTGTGAGCGATTGGAGAAGAAGTGTGGAAGGGCTGGAGTCAAGTGTAGGGCTAAGTGATGAAGTGAGATCCAGGGGGTTAGCATGAGGCAGGCTGAGTGCATGCAAGAGTGAGGGATGGGGTGACTGTGGTGTTGGTGGGAGTGCAGAGTGTGAGGGCATAAGTAAAAGTAAAGAGTTTGTGAGGGGGCAATGGGAGGGGCATTAGTGTGGGTGCAAGAGGTTAAGGGGGCAGAGAATGAGTGTACAGGGGATGGGGGAGTTTGTGAAGGTGAATGCAGTGTGTGAGAGACAGGGAAGATTTCCATAGATCTCAGCACCCACTAGTTTCCATTGGTTTCATTTCCCTATTAAGGGCTGTTCTCTGCTGAATCAATGTCACAACTTTCCCAGCCCTCAGAATTCTCAATAATTTATTTTCTCAGAATTTACCTCCAGGATTAAGCTTTTTAACAAAACAAGTCCACAATCCATTAAACAAAACCATTCTCTAGCCTGACAAAGGAACACTCAGTGAAATTAAAAGGTAGTAAATTCAAAACCACTAAAATGAAATACCTTTTCATGCTATGCACAATTAGCCTATGGAACTTAGTGCAAGAGAATGGAGTTGACACCAAGAACTAAACAAGATTGAAAAAAGGATTGAACATTTATATAAATATCAAGAATATCCCGAATTAGGATAGCAATGAGAATGGATGATATTGTGGAAGGATCAGCAAACCTCCTGCATCAGGGTTTAAGCCAATCTCTAGATCCCAGAGATCAGGATGAAAACTAAATGAGGGACGAGGGGGGCAGATTACTCCACATTAATCCTGCCTACTATTGGTTTCTTAAATCTTTCTTTGAGACATCTGGTACTGGCCACAGTTGGGAGACAGAATACTAAACTAGATGGACTCTGATCTTTTTTCAATCTGGCAATTCCTATGATCTTGAACAAACACAAAGCTTTAACTCCGACTTACTGTATTTAACGGAACATTACATTATAGAGGTGTTGGTATTGACTATGCAGGGGAGGCGGAGTTACATTCTGCACTTAAAGCAAGGATTCAGCCTCATTTTCATGTCTGAAAAATAGCATATTCTCCCCCAAATTACATCCCTTGGAGCACTTACAAGCAAATCTTAATGCGTTTAGGAGCTACAATTATTTTAAAAGGGATCTGTTTAAAAATAGCATTTTTCTTTGCTCTGTATTAGCTTAATGGAATAATGCAGACACTTCAGACTGACCACATTGTCTTGCATAGATTATATTTAAAGAAATTCAGTTGTAATTAAGCTAAAATTATTGATCGTTATATTTTAAATTATAAATGTTACAGAAAGGTCAGATCAACAGCTCAGGTAAAGTTTGGTTTTTGCTCAAAATTAATTTTCACACAACTTCAGTAATGTGGAGTTAAGGTTGCCCTGTGCAGCCTAGTGTCCTTCCAGAATGTGGAGTAAGACTAACCTTAAACCTCAAGGTCAGGAAATACAAAGTTAAGGTACACACCACCTTCACAATGCAACCTTCATTCTGTGCCCTGGAGCTCCCAGGGAATGGTTCACTAAAGAGGGCTGCTCAAATAAGAACCAGGAATGTGTCACTGTTTGTTGTGTTCCACAGATTTAAATTCCAGAATGTATCATATATCTGTGTACAGCACTTCAGCTGTATTCAGTGTACTAGGTGTAGCTGTACTGCATGGAGGAAGGTTAAGTGGGAGCAAGTTTGCATAACTGTAATTGTGCTGTGATGAGAGATACATGTGTACCCTGAAGGATCAGTATGCCTCACTCCAGCACGAGTTCTGTAGACTGTGTCAGAAGAGATGTGCAAGGCTGTCTTCTTCTCATGGGGATTGTCAGCAGTCTGGTGTCCAAGACATAGCGAAGCTCATGTGCTGAGTATGCTAATGCATATACACTGGAAGGGTCATAAACCCAGGAAGCTGTAGTCAGACATTTTGCAGAGACAGATTAAGGCACCCCAAGGTGCAGGATTAGCAACACAGCTGCCACTAACAGTTACGCTATGACTGTTGAATAAAATCCTTTGTATAAAACAGCATATGCCTCATGAGAGTGGTACCAAGAACTGCCAGATGGGAAAGCGTTTTCTGGGGAATATTTAAAGGCAGCACCTAAAGAAGAGAGGAACTGTTTCAAGCAGCGTTATACCAGACAGCAGACCAGAGGAACTTCCCTCCCTGCTCCAGAAACCCACTTCCTATTGCAACACTGACAGTAAGAAAAGAAAAAAAAGAGAAAAAAGATAGCATAAAGCTACCGCCAGAATGGAAGTTAGTGGGGAATATGGAGGAATCCTGGGAGAGGTTTAAACAGCAGTTATTGCTAGACATGGTGGCAACAGATGAAGGCTCCTTGAGTGAGGGCTAGAAAGTAGACTTACTTCTAACTGTAGCTGGTGGGGAAGCTCAAGATATTTTAAATAGCTTCCAGCTCTCCTGGAGGACAGTGAAGATTTTGATATGGCCTTAGTACAATTTGAGACTCACTGCATTCTTAGAAAGAATGAAACTTATGAAAGGTTCCTTTTCCACACTTGTGGAATTGAGGATTACATCACAGACTTGAAGCATAAGACCCAGTCTTGCAACTTTACGCCCATATGGAATTCCTTGATTTGAGATAGGCTGTGAGTGGGAGTCAATAATGATGCAAAGGTCCAGGAGCATCTACTGAGAGACTGACTTAACTTCGGGAAAAGCTATAAACTTCTGCAAAGCAGCGGAACAAGCAAAACTGCAAATGCAGGCTTTAATCAAAGAGGATGACAGGGACACCATGCAGGCAGTGGCTTTATGCACAGCAGGACAAGAAGTAAATACACACAAGCAAGTGATACATGGACAACAGTCAATATAAGGAAGGGGAAAAAATTATGGAAGGTCCAGCCCAAACCAATGTGTGGAAAGTGTCGAACCAAATGAGCTTACAGACATTTGGACTAAAGTACAGTGTGTCACAAGTACAACCATTCTGCTAACCAAAGCAGACAAGAACAGAGAACTGTGGAAGCAATCCATAAATATGGTGATAGCTTTAGTGAGGCGGCGGTGTATGTTGATGACATACAGCAAAGGCTGCAAGTAGACAAGAAATGGTTCATTGCTCTGAATACTAACGGCTCACAAATCACATTAAGTAGATACATGTGCTGACTTCAGTATACTTATCAGCATGAGCGTGGCAAACTTTAAAATACAAGACCCCACTGGAGAAACAGGCAAGTGTCCTGACTACTTACAATGGACCCCCTATTTCTGTGGTGTGTAAGTATGTATGCATGTGTGTAAATATGAAAAGAGGAAGCATGCCTTTATTATTGTTGCTGCAGGAGATAGAACAGGAGATACAATACCTGTACTGAACCTGGAATCAAGTCAACAATTGGGACCAATATGCAAGGTGTTTAATATAGAACACAACTTGTTGCAAGGCATCAAATCTTTAGTAGAGAAGTATACAAACGACAGAAAATTAATATCCGGTACAGATATTCACACCAGCATAGTAAAACTTTCAGGATTCATTTCACCTTACATGTGAGCACAGTTGAAAAGTGCTACAGCAAAGGATGAGATGCTGCAGTCCATAATTCATGCTTTATATTTGGGATGGAAAAAAACATCATGCCTAAACAGCATTTCCTTTCAGGCCTGAGCTGTCTATGATTGATGGTGCCCTTCTCCAGTTAAGTGCATTGTGATTCAGCTGAACTCAGAAAAAACATGCTAAAGGCCATTCATGGAGGTCATTTGTGTATAGAGAAAAGCAAAAGAAGGGCACAGAAAGCACTCTATTTGTCAGGCATGAATGATAACATCATTGATGTAGTAAATACCTGTGCCACATGCCAAACCTATAGGCCAGCCATACCCAAAGAACAACAATTAAATATGGATGTTTTAGCTGGTGTTTGGGACACAGTGAGAGAAGATTTCTTTTTACCATAAAGGACAGAGATTTGGCTATATTTGATGAATACTCAAACTACCCAGAGGTAGAAATATTGATAGAGGCCACATCAAACTAGGTCACCCTGAAATTCAAAGCTAGTTTTTCTAGATTTGGGATTCCAGAAATAGTGATGACCAACAATGGACCTTAGTTTGCTAGTAGAGATTTCAGGACTTTTGCAGACGAATATGAATTTGAATATTATTATATATGATTATATTATATTATATTATTATATATATTATATATTATTTCTAGTCAGTATCTGCAGGGTAATGGGCTTGCAGAATGTGGTGCAAGAACTGTTAAGGGACTGTTTAAAAAGGCAATACATGTGATGGAGGACCCGCCTGTTGCATTTCTGAATTACAGAGAAGCACCATTAGAATGTGGCAAGTCACCTGTGGAGCTTCTGCTAGAATATCAGATACAAATGAAACATCCTCAGCTAAAGATCAGATGGGGTATAGTTCAGGACCAAATGCATAAATGGGTGCAAAAGGAAAGGGAGAGATGTAAAGACAAAGTCCCACTATGGCAAAACTGCAGTGCACCTGAGAGCCCTGGAGAATGTGTTAAGACTTGGAATAATGGTTCTTGTGGAGGTAAGGCTGAGGTGATTCATCAGGTTGCTCCAAGATCATATGAGATCAAAACAAAACCAGGATTTTTGTTGAGATCGAATTATGAGCATCTCTTACTGGTACCAGTGATAAACATCCCAGGTGACATACCTCCATGTATAATGCAGGATTTACCAATAAAACCACCTACACATCAAATTAGGGACATCCCAGTAGTAATACCAACACATACTGAAATGGTACAGCTACTGAGACTGCAAAGGATGTGGACCTATCAGACACAAAATCATCTGATACCCAGGTTGATTATCTGGGAATCACACCGTGTTGACCACAAGAAATGGATGCTGTCTCAAAACACCCAGTGAAGGAGAATGTCTCAATGGAGATGAAAACATGCTGTGGAAGACCGGTAAAAAAACCAGAGACTAATTGGAAGCTACTGAGCAGCCGTGGAATCATGTTTCACCTCTTCATGATTAATTGGGTTATTGTTTTGTTCTTTGGTTGTTAAAAAAAAAAAAAAAAAAAAAAGGAAGGATGTGCTGAGTATGTCAATGTACTAATGCATATACATAAAAAGAGTTGTGAACCCAGAAAGTAGTAGTCAGACATGCACTTTTCTATACCTGACTGAAACTCACGTTTTGCCTTAGGAAAGAGTAATAGTTAGACTTTCTTCAACTACGCTCATGTGTTCTGTTCCTAAAGTATTCTGTAGTATCTGTAATGATAGCGTGCTAGTATGTGTGTTATTGATTTGTTGGATATCACTCAGAGGGCAGCATCTAGGTCTCTCCATAAAAATATTGAAATTGACTTCACAGTTTCAAACAAAATTCAGACTGGAAATTCTTGTAATAGGACTAGAGACAGGTAACTTGTAGCCTGATAGCCATTCTGGCAGAGGAATCTACATGTGAGGAGCTCACAGTCTGGTCACTGATTCTCTCTGCAGCGAATTGGTGTAACTTTCTGGTATGGATATCATCAGGCTCTTAGCCAGGCTTTTGAAACCACCAAGAAGAAGGCATGATAAGCTAAACACATAGAATGTTGAAGTCATTCAAAAGCCAGCATGGCATAAACTCTGGATTTTTCAACTTTTAATTTGTTCTCTTTTCTTGGAAGGGAAGGAGAACAAAAATATTAAACTGAGATGCGGGGAGAGGAAGTACACACCTTTGTTTTATTATAAATCAAGCACTCAAGAAATTCAGGAAGTTCATCATGTTAAGATTGCTCCCACAACGTTATCTTGGCCACACTGTATAGCATCTTATTCATTCTATTCCTATTTCCTTGTTTATTTTAAAATATAATGCACTGAATTATTGTTTGTGGTTAATGTATACCATAAAATAGAGATGATGTGGAATGTGGTTGAGCAGATTTTGCAGAAGAAATTCTAATGTTGATAATTTCTTGAGTTGTCACTATTAATGATGCATTAGTGCCACAGTATTTTTATTCTCTTTTTTCACTTAAAATAATATATTGTAGTGCATATACCCAAAATCCCAAAGCTAGCTAACATAAGCAGGCAGCATTGTGTAATAGCTAGAAGAGGGGACTAGGAATCAGAATTCCTGGGTTCTTATTCTGGATTTGCCATTGACTCATTGTACAACCCTAGGCCAATTGCTTATCTCTTGTGCCTAAGATTCCTTATACTTAAAATGGGGATCATACCCACCACCTTCATAAAAAGCTGTGAGCCCCAATATAAGGTCTAATATAATGTGATGATTTACTGATTGGTTGAAAGACATTTTGACTGGGATCAGGACAGAGGGTAAGGGAATTCAAACAAGACACTCCAGACATGATTCGCCATAGCCCTGCACTTTGTATGTACAATGCTATTATTCTGACTGTTTAACCTTTGACAGAATGCAAGCTAACTGGACCACTAATGCCTAGGTAACTACTAGGAACAAAAGATACTAAACCTCAGGGGCAAAATATCAAGGCCTATCCAACATTCCAATAATAAACAAATTCAATCTGTCTGCCTCAGAAAAGATTGAGCATTAGTATTGAGCATGGTTTGACTGTACACCGGGAATTTCCAAGTTCTAATCTTGGCTCTGACACAGACTCCTCCTGTGACCCCAGGGGAATTTTATAGAATGAGCCCCACCTTGCTTGTTCAGATAATACAGAACTATCATATTGTCTGTTACTTCCTGAATTACTCTGTGTTTGACTTGAGGGAGAAAAGACTTTAGAGTTAGTCCGATCGCTATCAGTTATAACATATTGATATTCTTTTGCTAACCAATTAGCTCTGAAACCAACTGTTCTTCAGAAGAGCTCCCCATCCCAGTGCAGATGCATCTGAGGTCAGTATTGCTGATCCTGGAGGGGAATTGAAATGTGAACCTTTCGCTGCATTTTGAGTGTTTGTCCACCATATAAGTAACACCTGCTGTGAAATTACTATTTTGCGATGCATGCTGTCTAAACCTGGTTTGTAATTTGTTGTTAACCAGTGCTGAAGATCTCTCATTTGAAGCCAAGCATATCATGTCACTGCTGTGGTTGACACCAATTGACCCAGCAACCAATGAAAAATGAGAAATGATTGTAGTGTTAGCTGGAGGAGGAAATATATACACATTTTTATTTTCAGATATTTCTTCTCTGGGAGAAAGACTCTTTCCACACTTGAATCTAATATGGCCCCTATAATGAAGATATTTTGAGTAGGGTTTAAAAATGACTTTTCCCAATTTATTTGTAATCCCACATTGACAAAGGGATACATATTTGATTTATATGCAAAAAGATGTCTTCACTGGATGACAACTAGGTATGGGTACACATACATCCTCTACCTTCTTACGTATGCTGCTACTACAGACACACATTTTGTAAACACCCTGAATTCTGTAGATAGCCCAAAAGTGAAGCCTATGTACTGAAAATTGTCCTCCCTACCATGAAACACAGATATTTCCAATTAGTTTCAATGAAATAAGGAAATATGTGTCCTTTACATCCAAAGCTGGAAACCCATCCTGAAGGGAAAAAGAAGAGATAACAGAAGATAGAGATAACATGAGGAAATGAAATGTCTTTTCATAAATGTTTAATTTCTTTAAATCCAAAATAGGGCAAAGCCCCCCATCTTTTTTTTTTTTTTTTTTTTTTGGACATTAGACAATAACACGAATAAAAACTCCTCCCTCTATAATTTCACAGTCATGGGATAAGAGGGAAGGTCTTTTGACAGATAGTAACTGTTTAAAAGACAGAAAACAAAGAGTAGGAATAAAGTGTCAGTTTTCAGAATGGAGAGAGGTTAATAATTATGTCCCCAGGAGTTTGTACTGGGAAAAATTCTGTTCAACATATTCATAAATTATCTGGAACAAGGGATAAACATTGAGATGGCAAAATTTGCAGATGATAACAATTACTCAAGATTGCAGTCTGCTTTGGATTTAACTAAATTAAAAAGGGATCTCACTAATCTGGGTGACTGCAACAAAACGGCAAATGAAACTCAGTGTTGATAAATGCAAACTAATGCACGTTGGAAAACACAATCCCAACTATACAGTTGAGTCTAAATTAGCTGTTACATCACAAGAAAGATCTTGGAGTCACTTTGGATAGTTCTCTGAAAATATCCAGTCAGTGTACAGCAGCAGTCAAAATACCTAACATAATGTAAGGAGCAATTAAGAAAGGGATAGATAATAAAGAAAAATATATAATAATGTCTCTACATAAATCCATGGTATGCCCAGACCTTCAATACTACATACAGTTCTGGTGACCCAATCTCAAAAAGAAAAGGTACAGGGAAGGGCAATAAACATGATTAGGAGAGATTAATAAAACAGAATTTTTATCTTGGAAAAGAGACTATTAATAGGGGATATGATAGAGGTCTATAAAATCTAGACTGGTGTGGAGCCAGTGAATAAGGGGTGTGGAGCCAGTGAATATTTACTCCTTCTCATAACATAAGAACCAAAGGTGACCCAATGAAATTAATAGGCAACAGGTTTAAAACAAACAAAAAAGTATTTCTTCACACAACACCTAGTCAACCTGTTTAACTCTTTGCCAGGGGATGTTGTGAAGGCCAATACTATAACAGGATTAAAAAGAAGAACTAGATAGGTTGATGGAGGTAGGTCCATCAAAGGCTATTAGCCACTATGGTCAGGAATGCAATGCCATGCTCTGAGTGTCCCTAGTCTCTGATTGCCAAAAGCTAGAAGTGGACAACAGGGGATGGATCACTTGCTTGCCTGTTCTTTTCATTCCCTCTCTGAAGCACCTGGCATTGGCCACTATTGGAGGACAGGATATTGGGTTAGATGGACCATTCGACTGACCCAATATGGCTGTTTTATGTTCTTATGTTTGCAGAACTCTGTCATTCCTAACTGAAGTAGAGATTGAATCTTTTTCTTTAATAAATTGTGGTGAATTTGATCTCTGATCTCTTCACTGTAGGGGGGAAGGGTCTTGAATTGAATAGTTGACCACATTCAATAACTTCCAGGATCCACCTGTCTGATGTTATTAACTCCCAATAGTAACAACAGTGAGACAAACAGCCCCAAACTATTGATAAACAATGTCTAGCTGGACTGGTTTGAAGCTCCATGTCCTTATGTCAAATCTGAGACTTTAGAGGAATTGCAGAAGAAGAGAAAGAAGCTTTTCCCTTATTATGAGGTTTAAATGATATCTTTCTCTCTTGGGGAGCTCAGTGTTGCAGTTGGTAGTGAGATGTTCTCTGATAATTATGAGGAAGAGAAGATGACAAAGTTGGTGAATATTGCCTTTGATGTCTGTATGGTAGAACTGGATATTGTCTCTTTGCTATATTAAAGAAACCTAAAGATCTTCCATTTATCATTTTCTTCATTACCTCATCTCTCTGAATACCAAACAGACCATCTCCTGCAAAAAGGAAGGTGAAGGTCTTCAATTCCCATCTTTGTCTTGTGAGGAAGCCCCACAAATCTGAACCACGTGTCTTTCTTAATGTAACAGCCAAAGCCACAGTCATCGCTGAAGTATCTGAAGAGTGAAATGCTGCTGTCAACTGCTGTTTAACAACATTCTGTCCCTCAGTCAAAATACCATTCACTAATGTTTGTGCTCATCTGGAGGAGCATTAAGGAAGGACATTTTTTCACAGAGATATTGATACCTAGGTATTACAACTTTATAATTAGAAATATGCTTGTTTAACATAGCTGAAGAAAATATTGTTCTTCCAAAGACATCCAGCTTCTTTTCTTCTTTATTCAATGGAGTACAATGAATTTGGGCAGACTCTGATCTCTGAAGTGCCACCACAGCCAACAACAAATTAGGAGATGGATGGGTGTGAAACATAGGAAATCCTTCCTAAAAGAATTGATAAAATGTATCTGCTTTTTTAGATAAAATGCTGAAGGAGTGTTCCCAACCACTTCCACTGGCTGAAGCAACCTCTCCAACAGTGGAAGGTAAGTTTATGCCTGGCAGCTACCCCCAAAATGTCACAATTGGAATGGGACAATTCCCTAACAAAATGGAGGAAATATCCAACAGCTTTAGCATTTGCAATACTAATTCATGAAATACAACGTCACCCTCTATTGGTGATGATGCTGAAATATCCACACGTTCATCTAGAGAAAGCACTTCCCCAGGATCAGACTCTCCCAACTCCAATAAATTCTCCTCAGATAATATCTCCCCTACTTCCATAGGTGACTTCTCCTGAATTAGCTGCATCATCAGATCAGTACTCCTTGGATCCAACAGTTGAATGGCCTCATATTACTTAATTGGTGAAGATCTAGTCTCAAACATTGATCCTTTCTTGATAAAGTGCAGGATTTGGCCAGGGGAACCACCTAACTCCAGGGGCTCCCTGCCACTTAGGTAAAAAACCCACTGACAGAACTAGATGGAAATGCTTGTGCGCATATAGTTCCAGCAGGTGTGAATGGAACTATTGATAATATTTTTCTCTCTGGATCTGGTCTGTGATCCACATCTCTCTTCTGATTGTAAACCCTTCATGGCTTGGATGGAATTGATGACAATAACCTCCTTCAAAAGGAGAATGCAGAGAAGCTCTTCTACAGAGATCCAGAAAGGGTCTTAGGTGGAGGAAGTAGAGGAGAAATCCTGGTTTCTTCCAGCTCTCTGCTGACTCTTGGAGAAGCAGTCAGTATTATTGCATCCAATCAGACATCTGATACCTGCTCAGAAGCACCTGGCTCAGCTATCGAAGGAACTGGAAGTGGAGCCTAATGATGAACCATTGCCGTTACAGTTATGTGATGCAATACCGTGCTAGGACTGGCTGAATCTTTATCAGTTCCCATGTTCGGTCCCATAGATCTCATCTTGTAAACTGGTTCATCTGGATCTGACGCCATCAGATACAAAGACAAATGCTTCTTTATCCTGCATTGTCTTATTATCCACACCTCCTGCAATAAAATCACTTGGAATCTGTTTTATATTTCCTTCTTTTCTCACAAAGTAGAAGTTGAGCAACATGCCAAGCATCTGGCATGTGCATCTAATGCTGGGAACACTGGTAGGCACAAAAGATCTCTTAAATCCAGGCTTCTTAGTGTTCAAATCTGACATCTAATCAATTTAACTATAACTAAACTAAATAATACTATGCAAACACTACTAACTAAAGCCTATCTAAACTACCTAACTAATGTATCCAGGAGGATCTTGAAGCAACTTCCTAACCATTCAGCTGCTCACAGTTGAAGGAACAGAGGCAGCTGGATAATCAAGTCCCTTTTATATCCTTGCCCTGGAATGTGCAACGTTCCCTGACAGGAGTGACAAGGGAGGTGCGTGAGCTACTGCTAGTTAGAATTCTACCTTTTACACTGCACCAGTCAGAGCATCCATGAGTGGGAATAGCTAGATTTAATTAGTAAATAAAAGTAAATACAAAATTTAGCAAACTATTTGCACAGACCATAGCGTCCTTTAGGGGAGACACACAGAGTTTGAACTGAAATATCCCAGCAACAGTTACGACATGTTGGGTTACTGCACCATTCTTAATTGGTCCTCAAATGAACAGAATTTAAGACAATGTGAATATCATTTCTCCCTTGCTTTTTGCTCTTGCTGTGCTTCCCTCTGAGTGAGTGAAACATGTTGAGCATCTGTATTGTTTGGAGATGACATGTAAATTAGTTGCACAAAGAAAAAGCCAGCTGCAAAAGAATCTCAGATTTGAAAAGACCCAAGCTTTGATAAGATTTGGATCCATATTCTGATCCAAATTTTTGTCTCCTTTCTGTATGTTGGCCTGAACTGAAATCCCAGAAATGTTGGGAGCGTTCAAGTCCATCTCTGTTATATTTATCACTGAGCTGGTCATGCTATTATATATGACTCATCCTTCAAACCATCAAATCTGAGTACCACAGTTTTATTTTGTTATGGAAAATATTTGCATTTTAAAATGATGTCTGAGCTTTTTCCTATGTTTAACAGGGTATATACTAACGCATACAGTTAATGTGGAGCTGCTAAAAACAAATGATGTGCACCTCACTATCAATAAAACAGTCATCTTCTACATTCGCTCCTCATTGTTTGTCACAGCATTACAGCTTGTTTTGCATGAATGATTTTCTGTAATATTGACTCAATTTGTGCCAATCTGCATTTTCACACATCCTTAAACAGCTTGTACATTTTTTTCTCAACACTATAGGGCTGTCAGTCTCATTTACTTTCCACAGAAAGTACTAGTTCTGTACATAAGCTTCAGAGATTATAGCATAGAAGCTTACTTAAAATGTTTCTTTGAAAATTACCAAAGTATATTTGTTTCAAGTTTTGAATGATCAGTCATCAGCAATATGTAAACAATTACTTCCCAAGTGACAGGAGTTTTAGTTACTTCTGGGAAAGCAACTGCACACAACATGGTTCAATGACATTGCTCTCGCAATGCGTAATTTCTGTCACAAGAGGTGCGGAGGTGAGGTTCTCATTAATTCATTCCTTTGCTCTTAAAAATTCCATTACCTTCTTCAAAGGTTAAGGCAATTGGATATTGGGGCTAAATTTATCTAAATATTTAAACTGGTTCTTGGGGGCAGATGGTGGTGCAGGAAATCGGTGGCAAGCTCCCCACCAATGGGAGGTCAAAGCACATAAGTGGCCAATGTAAGCTAAAAAGGGGCTCAGCACATGCCCTCAGCCTTCTCTCCAACAGGAGCATCTATGGGATCCCAGGCACCTCCCTCAGAGCAGAAAACGCAAAGGAAGAGCAATAGTGGAAATACCTTCTTTCCCTTGAGTGAAACTCACCAAAGCACAAGAGGCCTGACTAGTGAAGACGTAATATATCAGGGGTGGTCAAACTTATCAGCCCCCCAGAGCCTCCTCTTCCCCGCTGGATAGAATCCTCTAGCTCCACCACCCTGCCACAGGGCAGAAGCTCCAAGCTCCCCACCCCAGTCTGGTAGGTGATGAATAGTGGGGGCATAGGAAGCTCTGCCAGCTTCACTTTAACTGTCAGAGTCGCATGTGGTTCACGAGCCACAGTTTGGCTACCCTTGTTATATAAGCTTCCATGCACCACATTCAGTGATAATCTGACCCTAGATTTCTAATACACAGAGAGCCTCAGACATCTCTGTAGCACACAGTTCCTTTTTCTTCCTGGTATCATTCCACATTCTTTATTAAAGACAAAAAGCTATGAAAGTAGGTTTCTGGAACATTAGAATATTAGAAAACTGTGCAGGTAATCAAAGAAATATAATCTCTACATTTTTAAGTAAGTGGATGTCAATAGCTAGGAGAGAACAAAATAATTTAATAATGAGAACAGAGCTGAAACAGAGTCAGGGAGGCAAGATGGTTACCACGCAGAGACAGTAGCTTTAATTATGGCTTCCAAAGAAGGAAAAAAAAATACTCAGACTGGGAGCCAATTAACAGTTGCTTGCTCTCAACTAGGTTTCAAACACAATACATCAAAACAACAATTATACAATGTTAAGTAGCAACAGACAACTATAATGAGGAGACCAAAGGTCAGTTCTACAGTTGCCTACAAACTGGCAAAATTCCCAAGCATGGCATTTGCTTAGTAGTGTAGGTCTTCAATGCCAAGATTAGGGATGGCAACACCAGAGTGGAGAAAGGAATGGGCAAACATGGCCTTTCTTCCCAGTCCAAATGGGAAAGGCCTGCTAGAACTGTGCCTGGTAGTCTTTTATCCATAAAATAATTGGGAGTTCTCCAGATGGAGTCATAAAGAACCAGTCTAATTATCTATGTATTGGAATGAAATTTAGGTCTACTGTCCAGGAACATACAGAGGAGCTGATGTTGGAAATGACCATAATTTATAAGTGGCAAGAATGGGGAGTCAAACTCAAGAAAAACAACACACACGTGGGACAAAGGTGGCCATTGCTGAGCCAAGTTCCTGGGGGACTGGGAGTTGGGCCCAGACTTTGGGCATGAATTGTCCTCTATGGGACCCCTGGCTTGGGCTAAAAAGGCCATGCACAATCAATAATCATGAGCTAATTACAGAGCAACTTCCTAGCTTTGGAGTTAGGAACGGGGGGAAGCAAATGCTAAAGCAGGGGAAAATGACCTGTCCAATAGGTACCATGGTAACGGGGTTATAATGTCCACCTCTTTTATTCCCCCCCTCACCATTTGGACAAAGAAGGTCATAAGAAGTGCTTTCTCAGACAGCAAGCCTGTTAGAGAAAGCTTGGGATATCTTCTCCCTTGTTCTTCCCTTGCAATTGCTTCGTTAAGGAGATTTAGGGTCATTCCTGCTGTCAAGATAGCCAAATTCATGGCGAAAATATATATGCCACGCAAGTTAAGTGGTAAATAACAAACAGGGGTGGGTATAATTATATGCCTCCCATAGCCATTAATATTCATTTTATAACCATTTATATCACCAAACAGGGATCTTATGGGACATTGTAGAAGTGTGTGTATTTACATATTATTTTAGATAAAAAGTTGTGAAGTAGTTAACTCGGGGCTCACTTTGTTGGTCACGAGACAAAGGGGAACCAGCGGATTAGAATCTGTAACTGAAGAAATGATCCTTATCACTCCACCCGGCTCAATCTTTCTTCAATTGACCCTGCAACAACACACACACACACACACACACACAAACAAACAAAGAAGTAAGAAAGCCGTGAGCAGAGGCAGCTAACAGGAGATCTTCGGAGGACATATCTACAAACTGTGCTTGGAGATAGTGGGACTTGGTGAGTGACATGTTTGGTCTATCTGTGGGTTGTTTGTTTGACTGTTTATTTTTTTGGTTTCTGTGTATAGGCTGCATGGCTGTACCATGGTCCCCTGAATAAGCAGCTGAGTAGATCTGAGAAACATCAGTACCCAGGTTCAAGGAATAAAGGAGCTTGCCAGCAAGGAGTCAGAGAGAGAGGTAGTCAGAGAGGAGGCCTGGCAGTTTGTTACCACCAGAGGCAAGAGATCATGGCAGAATTCTGCAAGTCTGGAGACAATGAGGATGGATAGGCTGTGGCCACCACAGAGTAAAGGACCAGTAGGAATTCCACACAACTAGAATTTTTCAATCAATATCAGCTCCTCAGCATGGAAACTTTGGAAGTTACCTCTCAGGATCCAGCTGGTCCAAGGGAACGGAGAAATATATGGGACATACTTGTAGATGGCAGCTTGGCCCAATCTGTAAGAAAACCAAGCTTACCACAAAGAGTTCTCCAAATATCCAAGGAGGATAGACAATCCTTGCTAGGAATTCAATACTCAGAAGAATTGAAAGAACATTCTGCAAGGGATAGGCAGACAACAGGACAGTGTTCTGCCTTCTTAGAGCCAAGATATAAGATGTTACTCTAAGATTGGATAGTTTTCTGAAGCTGACAAGCATGGATGCACTGGTGATGATTTATATCTGTACTAATGACACTGCATCAGGCGATATCTGACAAGGAAACTGGAAGCATGCTGAAGAAGTATGCTTGAGCAATGTTCTGAGATCTCCCCTGACCCACAAGTGAAGGAAGATAAAAGGTAGAAGATTCTGGAAGTGAAGTGCTGGATAGGTCAGTGAAATAGGGTTTTGGTTTTATGGAACATTGGTCCACCTTCTGTGGGGAGAAGGAGCTGAATATTTTCAATAGCCTCCACCTCAGTAGAAGGGGAATTAATCTCCTCGAGGACAGGCTGCTTAGAATAGTCTGAAGGGGTTAAACTAACAAAAGGGGAGGGTAAAAAGGAGATATGAGCTCTCATTTAGTACAAAATTCAGATGTTGAGAACAAAATAAATCAAAGAATCAAAAGACAAAGAGAAAAAATGATTGAATTGTCTATCTATACCAATGCTAGGAGCCTGGGTGGGTGAAAAACAAGATGAATGGGAATTGCTCATTTATGAGCTTAAATTCAATCTAGCTGGTATTACTGAAATCTGGTGGGATGATTCACATGACTATAATGTTAAAATCAATGTTTATAACCTATTTAGGAAGGATCAAGTGAGTAAAGGGGAGGGGAAAATGATACTCTGTATCAAAAATGGAATTACCTGTTTCTAAGTCACTAATAACTCAGAAAAATAGGATCTTGAATGCTTATGAATCAATGTCCTAACAGACAAAGCATAAGAGGTATTAGTTGGTGTACGCTACAGACCACCAATTCAGAGAAGGGAACAGGTTCTTTTCTCACCAGTCAATGGTGTGTAGGAAAAATTTGTGAGATCCTGGGGAACATCAATTTGAGTAATATATTCTGGAGGTCTTATGCTGTGAGTATTAAATCATCCTTGAAATGTCTAAATATTATAGACTACTTCCTAATTTTAAAAGTGTTGCATCCAATACGGAGAATTCTATATTAGACATTGTCTTGACAGACAAAGAGGAATTGAATATAGAACTGAAAATTAATGGTAGCTTAGGTACAAGTGTTCTTGATGTGATGACATTTGCAATGTGGATAGAGAATAAAGTCCAAACCAGTAATAAATATAGTTGGTGTTTTAAAAGGGCCAATTTCAAATAGTTGAAAACAATTATGAGACAAATCAGCTCAGAGGAATTTAATTTTAAAAAGTGATTGTTTAAGAACACTTTACTAGGTGCCTCAAAAGCCACAAATGAAGGAAGAAGGCTCTATTGGTTAAAAAAATGATGTGGTTTAGAGAGGAAGAGAAGGCAGCTATAACGTACATACATACGTTTTATATATAACAAATGGAAGAAAGGGGAAGTAGATAATACATAAAAATCAGAAGCTACGAACTGCAGAAAATTGATAAGGTAAGCAAAGGGTCACAAGGAGAAATCTATAGCAAACAAAGTTAAGGTCAATAAGGAGTTTTTTTAAGGAACAAAAAAGAATCCTAACAATGTTACTGGTCCATTATGAGATAGAAACAGTAGCATCATTAATAAGAATGTAGAAAATACAGACGTCCAATTAATATCTCTGTTTTGTCTTTTGGGAAAAACAGACGATATACTCATATATGATGATGTTAACACTCTTTCCATTCCACTAGTATCTCAGGAGAATGTTCAACAGCAGCTACTAAAGTTAGACATTTTTAAATCTACACTTCAGGTAACTTGCATCCAAGAGATTTAAAAGAGCTGGCTAAGGGACTCACTGGACTGTTAATGCTGATTTTCAGTTAATCTTGGAACACTAGAGAAGTTCCAGGAGTCTGGAAGAAAGCTAATGGGCCCATATACAAAAAGTGTAAATGGGTTGATTCAGATATTATAAGTCCATCAATCTGACATCTATCAGAGGCAAAATAATGGAGCAGCTGTGAAGTAACTCAATTAATAAAGAATTCAATGAGGGTAATATAAATAATGGCAATCAATATGGGTTTATGGAAAATAGATCCTGTCAAACTAACTTGATATATTTTTTTATGAGTTTACAAGTTTGGCTGACAAATGTAATAGTGCAGATGTAATATACTTAGACTTCTATAAAGCACTTGTCTTGGTACCACATGATATTTCAGTTAAAAAATTAAAATGATACAAAATTAACATGCACACATTAAATGGATTAAAAGCTAGCTGGCTAGCTGATTGGTCTCAAAATGTAATCGTAATCATTGAAGCATCATCGAATAGTCCTGTAGGCATTGGTTCTTGGCCCTGTGCTATTTAACATTATTATCATGACCCAGAAGAAAACTAAAATCATCACCAATAAAGTTTGCAGATGACCCAAACATTGGGAGCAATGGTAAATAATGAAGAGTAAGGGTCATTGATATAGAGTGACCTGGATCACTTGGTAATCTGGGCACAAACAAACAATATCTGTTTGAATACAGCTAACTCTGGAGAAGTTTTGAAATTATGGTGGATAATCAACTGAAATGAGCTCCCAGCGCAACACTGTGCTCAAAAGAGCTAATGCGATTGTGAGATGCATAAATGGGAATCCTGAGTAGAAGTAATGAGGTTCTTTTACCTCTATATTTGGCATTGGTGCAGCTGTTGCTGGAATACTGCATTCAGCTCTGAAGCATACAATTCAAGAAGGATGTTGACAAATTGGAGAGGGTTTACAGAAGAGCGATGAAAATGAGTAAAGGATGCAAAACCATGCCTTATAGAGATAGACTCAAAGTTTTCAAAAGAGAAGTTTAAGGGGCAATTTTATTACAGTCTGCAAGTACCTCCATCGGGAATAAATATTTGATAATGGGCTCTTCAGTCTAGCAGAGAAAGGTATGACATGATCAAAGGCTGGAAGTTGAAATCAGACAAATTCAGATTGGAAACAAGGCATGCATTTTTAACTGTGAGAGTAATTAACTATTGGAATAGTTTACCAAGGGTTATGGTGGATTATCCATCACTGGCAATTTTAAAATCAACATTGGATTCATCAATCTTCTTGCTTGTGGAGAATAGAGTGCACATTTCAGATCACCTGTTTCCAGAAAGCCTAATCTCCTGCCAATAATGCAACCTGCCAATGCCACAACATCCCTCCAGCATCTGCAAGGCCATCTGTGCAGTGTTCTCCATCCAACTTTTGTTGGATCAAACTCAAAGCTGGCAGGGTGGTATAGACCCCAGCATACAGAGCAGATGGCCAAGCCACCGGAGCCAGCACAGAGTCACTTGGGAAGACACTGGAAGCTGGTTGGTCCAAAGCCTGACCTTCTCATTCATAATATGATGAAACCACCATGTGCCTTCAATAAGTCATTACTGCTTCATGCTGAAAGCGTCCAGCTGGCACATTTGCATCTCTATGCTGGCCAAGGTTTCATAGCCATACAAAGGGACAGAAGCCACTGCTTCCATTGGAATGTTTCCACTCCAGTTCCATTCCAAGCAAACTCTTCGTGCTGGTTCTTCTTGAGCTTATTAAGACCACCATGAGGATTTATGTCTTAACAACTGAACTGTGGATCAGATTTTTAGTGTTATACAAATTATTGAAAAAGCTCAAGAGCTTAAAGATAAGGTATATATAGATTTTACTTATTTAAAAGCTGCCTTTGACTCTCTTGATCACTGCTCCTTTTGGCACTGCCTGCAAGCTTCTGGTGTGCCTGGCAAGCTCCTCAACCTTTTCATAGCAATGCATTACCAAAGTGAGAGCTGTGTCTGCTTAGGTACTAGCATGTCCAGTGGATTTGTGTACAACTGCGGCAGCCATCACGGGAGCATGACTCCCCCCCCTCCCCCGTGATCTGTTCTACTGTGTTATTGACCGAATGATGGAAGCTATGATTAGCCCCATACCAGGAGTGGGACTGCATGACTTCTGTATAACAGACCTGAATATGTGGATGACACAGCTGTATTTGCATTCTCAAAAACTAATCTCATCAACGGTCTGAATATATTTAAGGAAGATGCAAATAAGCTTGGTCTTTAAGTCAATAGGAAGAAGACCAAACTGCTGAAAGTAGCTGACAGACCTCTACCGCAACCCATTGTAACTGATGGACAAGAAGTTGAATTTGTCATCTCATTTGGGTATCTTGGCTCCATTGTCCTCAAGTAGGGATGTTACCTTGCTGACATGAAACACAATCAGCAAGGCTACTGGTGTTATGCACACACTTTGGAAGTCTCTGTGGCATCAATGCTACATATCAACTCAGACTAAGATGTGTATTTATCAGAATTGGATGTTTTTTCTAAAATATATGTTCTAGGAGTTAATTTGGGGAAGTTCTATGGCCTGCATTATATAGCTGGCCAGGCTAGATGATTACAATGGTCCCTTCTGGCCTTGGATTCTATGAAAATGCATTAAGAAAATGGACAGTAAAAGGCTAATAAGCAATACATTATAGCAGCAATTTCAAACTGAACTGAAGAACTGATTTTAGGCGCTACAAGACTTAGACCCAATACAAGAAGTCAACATTGGTATGTGTAACAGAGCTTCACGTGCTTCTGTCTCTGCTATGCTCACAAAGTCATTCAGAGACCCTGGGGTTCAGTAACCACTGGTGCAATTTAATTTACAGGTTGTGCTCCTACCACTTTTTCCCATACACAGCATGCCCTTATAGCATCTGCACCCAGGAAGGAAGAGCTATCACTCTGCTTCCACTCCCTGGATCCCTCCTCCCCTGGCTTCCTTCTTCTCAGCCCTTTATGCAGCCCCAGGTTAATTGGACTGGCAGCTGTCTCTGATTCTCTAATTAGGTGTTGGTTTTATGGAGGTAAATGGGAGCTGGCATGACAGGGGGCTGACCTAGCAGTCCTTGCCCAGCACCCTGTCACAGTATGCCCTGATCTTTTCTGCCTGACAATATCACACAACTGTAGCTGATTTCCAGACAAGTGAGCCAAAAGCCTGGATAAGGGAGTATACACAGAACTCTGGGAAAGAAAGGAAATAAGCCAAAGCAATCAACACCTCAAAAACACCCCTAGATAACGAAGCAGCAAAATAACTTGTATAAAACAGAGATCAGAGCAATACAAATCAGCATGTGGAGAAACAAGAGGAAGTACATGGATATTATTGCCAAAGAATCTGAAGCAGCTGCTAAAAGATGTAATAGTGAAACACTATCAGTTCAACAAGGTCCTACCTGGAAAATTTACACTAGGTGGAGGACCTGTTAGGAATAAACTAGGACAGACTTATCAACAGAAGAACAACAAAGAGTGAGGTGCAGAGCATTTTCCAGAAGTGCTAAACAGATTAACACCAGAGGAAATTACTGACTTTGACAAAGCAACTAAAATCCCAAAATTAGACATCTTTACATCTCACAGAAACCGAAAAACCTTTAAAAAGGCAATAAAAAACTTGGGAAAGCTGCATGTAAAGACCTAATCATTTGATAAGTAAACTCCTACAGTATCATCTTAAGGAGAATAAAGGAAGTAGTCAATGTGTACCTAAATGAATAGCAGGCTGGATTTTGAACCAGAAGATCCATGTGTTGACCATATTTCCACATTAAAAGTAAACATTGAAGAGATCATTGAATGGCAAACCCCATCTTAACTTTCAGAGATTTCAAGAAAGCGTTTGACAGGCTCCATAGTGATTCACTCTGGAAAATCTTGAAGTGTTATAGTATGCCTGCAAGAATAATTAACATAATGAAGTATTGATATCAAGGTGCAGCATACACAATTAAAGTAAATAAAGGCTAGAGTGAAGGGTTCAACGTATAGAAACCGGTGTCAAACAAGAATGCATTCTGTCACTTATCCTGTTTGGTATTTCCATTTACTTTATTTTGAGAAAAACACAAATGGTACAATGCAGGCATTGTCTGGCTCAAATAAGACAGAAGAAAACTTGATTTTGTTGACAACATATTTCTAAGTAACAAGCCAATAAATATGCAAGTAAAGACCAAAAAACTATCCAATATTTCAAAAAAAGATGGGGTCAATAATCAGTTATGGAAAAACAAATCTAATGAGAACCCCAGCAACATCCAACTCCAACATTACTTTAAATGGTAAAGAAATACAGGAAGTGAGTCAATTCACATACTTTGACATGCAAGCCAGTGGGGAAGCTCTAAGAAAATAATATCATAAATTGGCAAAGCAGCAGCTGCATTTATCATCTTAAACACGTTTTAGTCATGGAAAATCTACAACTCACAGAAAAACTATAAATCTTCAATTCAAATGTTATTTCCATCTTAACATATGGATGTGAACGTTGGAAATCCATCAATGGGCCAAACAGATGTTTAAATGTCTTTGAAAACAAATGCCTCAGGAAAATACTAGGTATTGAATTGAATGAATTTATAACAAATACAGTATTTGGCAGAGTCCAACAATCTCTTATCTCTAAAGTTATCCAGAAAAGGAGATTGAATGATTTGGGACATGCACTAATAATGAAGCCAGAGCATCTGCCATGGCGGGTGTGCCATTGGGCAGCTAGAGGAACATGCAAAAGGGGGACAAAACAAATAATTTATCCATCAAACAATATTCAGAAAAGGAAGGCTTCTGGGACTTAGCAACATAACTGACATGCAAAGAATGGCCCAGTATAGAGGATAGGGAGCCTTGTTCATGCCCTAAGCAATGCCTATTGGCAGGAAATTGATTTAGATTCAACATAATACAGCCAGCATTAAAAAATTATATTTGTGGCTCTCTTAAAAGGCCAACCCCTCCAATGAGAAGATCATTTCAGCCTGAGCCAAATAAGGTATCTTAACAAATGAATTGAGGAGTACGCTTCAAGGTGTACATTTCAATTTATGGACCTTATTTAATCTTGGAATCCACCTTGCCTTTTTTTGTCACCCTGACTGCTCAAAGAGGCTGGAAATTTATTAGATTTTCCCCGCTGAGAACCCCCTGAGCATAAGGAAGTCCTCAGCACCCATAGAGCCAGTGTAACTGGCTCTAATGTCCCCTCTATTTCTCCCCTCTTTGGCTGAGAAGAGAGAAGAGACATACTCCGAGTCTGCCGTTCCTTGGCTAGTCCCAGCTGGCAAAGCCCCCTTGTGAGCTGTTAGTAGCTGGCACAGGCTAGAGTAGACTCAGGTAAAACAGTTTAGGGTAGTCTAACCTATTCAAAGCTTATTTGATCTGCCTACGGTATGTATCAGCATTAACTATACAAAGCTGATATGAGCTTTTCACCTGAGATTCAAATAATTCCCTCTATTCCTGAATGCTTAATACTCCTTAACCATCATGCCACTGCTTTTCTCATCTTAGTTTTTCCTCAGATTTGGAGACAGTGTGATTTCCCTCTGGAGTCTATCCACCATAAAGTGGATAGAAGTAAAAAGCAAGAGGAAAACAGGATAGCAGACTAATTGATCACTGGTATTGAAAAATGCCACCCATCCCATGGTACAATATTATACAATTTGTTGCATTGTGGGAACTAATTCATTTATAAGTGGCTGCTGTAGGAGACAGGATACTGGACTGGATGGCCCACTGATGCCAAATTAGCATTGATAGGATCATAGTACTGTAGCTAACAATGTCAATGACATTAGTTCATTGGATCCCATCTGCCTGCAATGACAAGATATATCTGTGGTCCTCTAACTTTGAACTATTACTTATTAAAATGGACCTAAACCAAAAGATCAAGATGTTCTCAACGGAAAGAAACAAGGAAAAGCTACTGGCAAAATAAGCTGCTTCAAATACAAATGTTTTACAAACAGTTGTTTTAAAAGGAAAATTCTGTAAATAAAAAGGAAAGGAAAATCAAGTGTCAAGAACTCACCTAGTAAAAAGTAAAATGCTGCCAGGACATTTTCTTTTTGTTGAAAATCTGCCTAAATCAAATGCCTGTATCCAGACACCACCAAGCTTTATGGAAACTGGATTATGACTTCAGATTCACATCCAAACTTCATAGGTGACTGTAACCCCTGTCTCTGGAATAGGCTGAAGCACAGCCTCATTTTCAACACCACTGATTTATTGAGGATTTTGGATCTGAATCCAGTTCTAGTCCTTGTGTCTTGGGCTCCTCCCCTTTCCTCTTTGCATACCAAGCTCTCATGTGACTCTGTGTTCCAAGAACAGAAAGTGTAGCTGAAACCAGTCCATTAAACGTTTAGTAGAACAGCTAAGTAAACTCAGTAGCTGTGCATTCTTAATCGCCACGTCAGTTCTTGTATTCTCAATTTCATTTCAACAAAGAATGTTTAAAATGACAGTTATAGATACCAATAATTTCTATGAAAAAAAAACAGATGCTCTTGAAGACCTTTCCCTAAAATGTTCATGCATATAGTACTACAAAAGATATGTAGACTTTCAATTAAAATTTGGATTGACTCAAAGCATGTATCTACTGGAGATAGGCTTGAGTGCATTTGTTACCTTAGTGAAATGAGAAAATTGAGTAGTCATTTAAACCTACAACTTGTTCCAAACTTTTCCAGAGTTTGGAGGTTTGAATGCAGGATTTTGGATCTGGACTATAAATCATCCTAATGTTGACCACAATACATGAACTAAATAAAGCCTTAATGTCTCGTGTTCTCAAACAAGATTAAACATTTTTCTGCATCACAATCAAGGCAGCTGATGTTGGCTTTTATTATTAAGTCAGATGACCCTGGTGCAGATGATTAATGTTCTGAGTTATTTAGTTAGAGGATGGGTGCCTGTTAAGAATGACTAAATCTGCCAGCCAGTGTTCTTTTTATATGCTGGTTTATAACACTAGAGTGAATTTATATCAGTTTTTCAATTTCATGGGTCATGTCATGTTGTGTGTTTTTTTATTTAATAATATCTTCTTTTTTATTTAATATCTGTTAGTTTATTATTGTGTGTGCAGATTTCCCTGATTGGGGAACAGTGAGATATGACACTAAGATTTCAAATTAAGATAAAAAACACTTAGTTATAGTACTAGCTGCTATAGGAAACCCTAAGACAAGTCTTACTCCTAAAATATTTCTGTCATAGTGGTATGTATTTGTTCCAACCAGGTTCCATTTCTAACTACATTCATACATAAAACTGATGGATAAACAAAAGATTGTCAACTAGACTGTTTTCCTACACTGGCTCCAGAGCTCCCCATTGCGAGTTGTGGCTACACATCACAGTTTAGTCTTGAAGTGCTGTGAAGATGAAAAGCTGTAGGCAATTGTTAATGGTTACTAATTATTACCTGAATACTTTATCGCATCTCTGTATTGAAAACATGAGCTCATTCTTCGCAAATGAAAACTGAAAATTAAAGGCTGTTTTCTGAATGACCTTCACCCCAATATAGATCAATCTGTCTCTTATTTGTAAGTAATCATGCACCTTTTCACCAATAAAATAAATGCTTACATCATTAAAATTATGTTGCTTTACTATACTTCTTGCTGGGTCTTTACAATCAAAAGATTCTATAGACAAACCAATGTTTCATGGGTCCTAGACTTTTTCACAATATTCCAGTATTAAGCTCCTCAATAACCTATTTACTTTATTAGCAGGACATGTGCAAGAAAAATGCCAGTTAGGAAGTTAAAACGGTAGGCCTCTTTATAAATCCAAATGACTGCTTTGTCTTTGGTTAAACCAAGAATTCTGGAGACTACAAGAACTGTTTCCTCTCTACTGTCCTGAGCACACTGATTTGCACACAGGACAGGGAGAAAGCAGGAAAGTGCCCCATCTGAGGCAGGACCAGCAAGAAAGAGACAATACATCAGCAATGCTGGATAATTTTCCTATTAAACTACATAAATGTTGTCAACTAAAAATATCTATCAGTTGCTAAGCTCAGTAACTGGTAATATTCCCAAGTGAACAGCATCATTTAAAATAAAATATTTAGATTTTGAAGTCTTCAATGATATCAATTGACTCCTACCTTAAAAAAAAATTCATGGGCACAATATGGTGTATGATTTTTATAACCCACTAATTATGTAAGGCTTTCAGTGTTTTATTACAAACAGTTTGTTGTAGCTGGAATTCTAAAAGCTTTTACATTTCATTGAGAATATAAAAAAAGGGCAATATTTTATTCTGGTTTGCCTGCCTGCCTTCATTCTGGAAAGAAGGGGCAATATTCCATCCTCAATTCTCATTTACATCAGTGTCAAACCAAAGTATCTCTGCTATAATCACTAGAATTATTGTGGTGTTACATCACCGTAACAGAGACCAAAATCCGATCAAATACCTGTAACTTTTGTATACTGCAGTGACCCGGTAGAGATGAATCAATAATTTATAGATCTGTTTGCATCACAAAGTCATCTGTAAACATCAGAGATTTAACAATTCACCAAGCAGAGGAAATTCATTTTTAAAACAAATGTGCACTATTTGAGGTCATCTTCAAATTTGTTTAAAAACCTATCAAGTTTTTTTTTTCCAGTAGGATGCTTTCTTTTCATTTATTATCTGCATCATGTAGTGTAGTGCATACTTTCAATAGTTTAATAAATAGTACAAATAATATGTTCAGTTCACCTAATGAGGATAATTTTGACAAATGAGCCATGATTGGTATAACAGAAGATGATACATTTCTGAAAAATTAGCTGCAAGTGTTATTTATAATACAGTTGGATTTTATTGCTGCTGTGGATTTACTGCAGATACTATAATCTTTAATTTGGGGAGTTGATGATAGCACAAAGCAGAAGCATTCTCCAAGTCCTTTCCATCTTTCTGCAGCCTTGTTTGATCATTAATTCACAGACTCATCCAATATGTGATACCGCTCCACCAACACTTTATCTGTTCCTCAGTGGATTGCTTTCCTGACACTTTGCCCTCTAGTAATACTTTCTCGGGATTGTCATCCAATCTTTTCGCTAAAATAAAATAAGAGTTTTTGAGTTTCATCTCTCAGATCTGTCTGAAGAATGCCTGCTGCACACCAGCTGTTGAAATATCTACTCACTAGCAGTTCCATATTCAGTCTATTACAAAAAGGAAAATATACACCAAAGATGATGATTTTGTTCCATTACTGTAGTTCTTTTCTCTCTGTTATGTGGATCATGGACCAAGCCCATGCCCACAGATATTTCAGTAAAGCACTGTTCATGTAGCTTCTTTTGAAATGTCGTTTTGTTTCCCCACCTAATCACATAAAATCCCAAGTCAATTTTGAGGGGTACATTTTCAAAGCAATACAAAGGAAGTTACATCTTCTCCCCTCCCTATTAGAGCTAGGTGAACTCTTCAGACCATTTTTCTGTGGATATTCATGTCAATTAAGTTGATTCATTTTGGACATGATTGCACTGCTTTTGTTCCCTTTCAGCAGAGGTTAGTGCCAATAAAAAGCAATTTTGCAAATATTAATAGAAAGAAGATTTGAAGGTAATCTGTGTGTAGTCTCAGCAACAGAATTTTCAGTTTGAAAGCTCCAGTATTTCTGTTCAGCGTGCTTCTGCACTCACGCTGTCAGGGAAGAAAACCAATACCATGTGACCATTAGAAACGAACAGCTTAAAAGGGTGAAGTTCACTTCTGAAAACGGCAGAAAGCACAGGCCTATGCATTACTTAAATCCAACTTAAAACCTCAAAATGTACTTTTGCCCCTATTAAACATTAAACACTTACTAAGAAGTAAAAAAAAACAAGTGTTATTTGTATTACAGCAATACCTAAAGGCTCCCAGTTAGGATTGGGACCCCATGTGCTAAACATACTATACACACACTAAGAGTTTCTGCCCAGAAGGATTTACAGTCCACATACCCAAAACACATGGGAAGGAGGAGAAAGAGGCAGAGATGAAGTTGCTGAATACTGTTGAATACCAGCTAAATCTGCTTGGAGAGAGACTGTCAGCAAACAAGGAAGCTAAATTCACTAGATAAATTATTTGTTGTGGATTACTAGCTAGTTTTAGTTTTGCTACATGTTGCTTCCCTATCTTTGGTTTAAATAAAACCCTTTAGTGACATCTGAAGTGCAGATTTACAATATTTACTTTGTTGTCAATGAATATACAAAAGAAAAATACATACAAAAGTAAACTCTGTCTTTGATCCCAGTGAAGTAGATGGCAAAACTCTTACCAATTTTAATTATAACAGGGCAGAGTCCACAGTCTCTTCACTACATCATCTATCCTAATAGCTAGACTACAAAAAAGATACTCATGGCTTCGCCATTGTGACCATGTATTAGAAGCAATTAACCTTGCCTTGTTTGAGGTCTATCGTTTTTCACTTGAAACAAATCCAGTCATCATGAGTGCAGAAGCCCCAATGTTAGATGAGGCTGAATATGTGTGCTAAGAAAGGGGAACCAGATCCTTAAATCGCATGAATTCCCTCCATGGCATCACTGCGGCCATTTATGGACTGAGGGAGGAAGGTGGGGTTGGGTAAGAATTTGCAGCTGAATGGATATTTTTTCCACATGTGGAGTTCCATTGGGTGTTGGGCTGGACTAGGTTCTGTGATACTGCTCTGCAATCAATCTGCTGCTTGAAGGGAAGATTTCCTTCACATTTCCATAGTATCTGTCGAGCCTTATAGTCATACATTATAAGGCCAGAAGGGACCGCTGTGTCCATCTAGTCTGACCTCCTTCATGATATATAGGCTATAGGACTTCCCTGAACTAATTCCTGATTAAACTAGAGCACATCTTTTAGGAAAACATCCATTCTTGATTTAAAAGTTTCCAGAGATGTAGAATCCACTTCAACCTTTTATAAGTTGTTCTAATGATAATTACCATCACTATTAAAAATTTGTGCCTTATTTCCATTCTGAATTTGTCTAACTTCACCTTCCAGGCATTGGATTTTTTTATACTATTCTCTGCTAGATTGAAGAGACCATTATGAAATATTTATTGCCCATATAGGAACTTCTAGAGTGTGATCAAGTCAGCTCATAAACTTCTATTTGTTAAATTAACCAAATTGAGCTCCTTGGATCTGTTGGTCTAAGGACATGTTTTCTAATCCTTTAATTATTCCTGTGGCTTTTTCTAGCCCTCTCCAATGTATCAACATCCTTCTTGAATCATTGACATCAGAATTGGACACAGGAATCCCATAGCAATTGCGTCAGTGCCAAATACAGAGATAATATAACCTCTCTGCTCCTACCTGTGATTCCTCTTCAAGCATCCCAGGCTCACATTAGTTCTTTTGACCACAGTGTCACACGAGCAGCTCAGGTTCAGCTGATTATCCACTATGTCCCTCAAGTCCTTTTCAGTATCGCTATTTTGGGGCTTTTTTTCCCCCCAAGATAGAGGCCCCCATCCTGCTATTCAGGCCAGACTGAGCAGCGGATTTGCCCCTTTGTTTTTTAATTCCAACTGGAAAAAATGCCTTACTCCTTGGCATATATGGTATATTAGCAGTTTTCCCAAGCTGTCTGTACGTTTACTCCCCTTCAGATGTTAACTGACATTTCAATATGCAACATAATTACAGGAAGAGACAGAAAATAAAATGCCCGTATCTTACTAAAACACTTTAGAAAGCTAGGACGAGCAGACAGAGCTTGCTTACAAGGCATCATATCACACAGAAAACAAACTGGTATATTGTGGAGCAAAATAGTGAAGGTTGTGTGAAGATTAAATCAGGGATTAATTCTGTTTTAAGTAGAGCTAACCGTTCAACACAAAGTATCTTCCTTTATTGTTTGTGGAGCTTGACTTCCTGTCTTTGATGTGAAGCTTTTACATAAATGAGGTTTTGCCTTTTCAGGGTCACAAGCTTTATTGGCTCAATGTAATACACTGTTGAAACTGTAGCAAATACATGTCAATATCATTCTTCTTATTTATTTAATAAAGTAATCTTATTTAAACTCTATTTAAGGCACTTGCATGGGGTGCCACAGCCTTTATTTTTTAATCTTGTAAAAATATTGTTATGTCGGGGTCACCAGAAATTGTGGTTACACAGTTTTGTATATTGAGCTGGTTAGGAATTTTCTATCGAAGTGTTTTTGACAGAATTGTGAATTTTCCTAGATCTATATGTTACATAAAAAAAAATGTTGCCTTTTACCAGATTTTTTTGATTTTCTGGCAAGTGGATCTTATAATAAACTTTTTGTTTAAGGTCATGAAAACATTAATTCCTCTAGCCACTTGAGATGAAGTTCAGATGCCTCATTCTCCCATTGTCAAGATGTACTGTGATCATGAGATGGACATGATGCACTGAAACAGCTCAGCAAAGCCAAAGGAAGACGCTACAAGCATCATGGAAGATGCAGTCCAGTGAGTCCAGCCTATATGGCTTAATGGGGACAAGAGGGCACTCACACTACAACTTCCCATGTGGCACCATGGCAGCTCAGGCACACACACAAACTAAGTCTTTCAACATTCCACATCCATTTTTTTTCCCGAACTTTTCACTCCACAAGAAATGTTGATATTTTAACTAGGATAAAAATAAATGTTGAAATATTAAAATTTCCCAGAAGACTGGAAATTCTGTTCTTTGATCAACTCTCTGTATAATTTCTGTTTCTTAGCATCACAACACTTTGAAGAAATGCTAAAATAAATTCTTGAGACAGAATTGCTGCCGGGGAACAAAGCATTAGGGGTGGAGTGAAGTTTCTGAAAGAAAGGAGTGCCCTGCATGCTGTTTGACCAGCTCTGTTCCAAGACTGGTGTATATGTGGAAATAAAACAAGTTGCATTAAGAATAAACCAATACTCCATGTCACTTATTTCTCCTCCAGAGGGAAATAAATCTACAAGATCCGAACACCTGCTACCCCTTGGCAGAAGAGCAACAATATAATAGAAGTTTGTGGTTATAATAAGGTAAGCAATTTTCAGTACGTAATCAACTTTGCATTTTGTTTGATAAGGGGCATGGAACTACGCACAGTGTGCCAAGCTTATCATATGCTTTATTCTCGCCAGGATTTAGGCCTTAAAATGTTGGCTAAGATATGCAGAGAAGTGCAGGGGACTTAGTCACATATCTTTTGACTATTTTAATGGAAGATGCATGGCTAAATGTACTACAGTACTGTGAAAAATCTCAGCCATATTGTTTGAATTATAGTTGTCATGATTTAATAATGTAACTTTGGAAAGTAGGAAGTAACAGTGTGTGTTACAGTGTGATTTTCAGGTCTTCATGTGGACTGAGAGAAAGGGAGGTTTTTTTCCCCCTGAATGAATAGAAACTAAACCCTGTCACTTTCTATTGTTATGCTGTGGTGGAAAGCAAGTAGAAGGAGAACGATAGTACTCTCCCTTAAAAATATTACACCTGACTTCCAGGTCTTCAACAGCAATGAAAAACCCCCACAACTGGAGCAAACATGACTCATCATAAATGAATAGCCCCCACTGCATGTCTGTCTGTTTTAGGGTTTTATACTGCCCCCATTAGCTTATTATGTGAGCCCCTTCCACATAAAATCAATAGCAATAGGGAAGTCCCTCATAGATGTCATGGAGTCTCCAACACCTCAAGGCAAGGTGGAGACAATATCTCTGCCAGTTCTGAAGAAGAGTTTCTTTTTTCCAGCTAGGCATCTCTTTGGTCTTATCTAGGTCCCGCTTGAGCCAGCTCTTCCTCATCCAAGAACTGATTTCTTGCAGGCACTCTAGTATTTTAGTAGGGGCTGTGGCTGCATCAATTTAGAATGAGATATATATCTGTGTATGCAGTGCTGTAGCTGTGTTGGTCCCAGGACATTACAGAGACAAGGTGGGTGAGATAATCTGGGTCACACAGCAATAAAAACCAGTTCCCAGCTCAAATTGCTTCCAGTGTGAGGGGTTGTTGCTGCAGACAATTACATGCATAATTAACTTTACTCAGGTTGGTAATTCAATGAATGCTAACAGTCCTGCTCACATGAGTAACTTTACTCACACGTATAAAGGATGACAGGACTGGATCCTAAAGCCAGATATGCTAAATAAGGATCACTTAAAATCCAAATACTCACATATGGGACAATAGAATAGAAAATTTATTTTCTGTGAACATTTTGGCAATAGAACTCAGCTGTTCAAATATTCACGTAACAGAGAAGAGGGCAAATAGGACCAAAGCAAATTCATTTTTAATTCAAATCAATATTCATAGAAAAATATTTATGCTCACCCAGCTCCCATTCTACTTTTCATTAAAATCAACCTGCAGAGACAAAGAAAACAGAAGGAGAAAAAGAAGGAAGGGATGCTTTAAATGAAAGCACAATTTAAGCTTTGTATTCCATTCATGGAAGAAAAGAGAGTAAGGAACATGAAAATATTCAGTGAAGAAAATTGTAAAGGTAGCTACAAATAAATGATAAAATCAGTTTGCCAAGACTGAGAAAATGCTTTTATATCCTAGAATTAAATGCAATTCACTTAATCCATAGAAATAGAAAACTAGTCTTTATGAAAGTTCCAGGAGCTGCTCAAAATGCTGTCTGTCATGGTGATGGATTTCCAAAGACTTAGTGGCCTGAGAGACTAATATACATGATCATAAAACTTCTGAAATGAAGAGCCAAAATCTTAGCACTACACAGTCCACCCTCAACTTCTCAGGGATAATTTTTGGCCCCAAATCTATAGCTAATCAAATGAAAGATCTGATGTTAATTTAGAGAACACAAAAAAATAGTACCCTTCGCTCCCATTTTTAGGATGATCAGCCACTCTTTCAGGCTGAGATAAGATCAGAAAATTTTTTGTCTCCAGACAATTAAAAGCAACCATAAACTGCTTTTGGAAGTTCATAGATCCAGAAAATTGCAAGACTTCCATAGGTAACACCATTCCAGTAAAAGGCCATGAAAGAGAAGACCTGGTGAATCATTAGGACTACTCATTAATTTCAGCCATTGACACACTGGCACAGAAGCATCTAATTTCTCCTTATTGCACCCACTTATCTCTGCAAGTGTCTGACAATCTATGACAGGAGCAGCAGAAAGGAAGAAAATTAGTGTCAGTTTCACTTCTAGGAGCAAAGTCACATGCCAGAAATAGCTATAAAATACACTAGCCTGTCACAAGTCACCATGGAGACATGTCTACCTGAAAGATTGCATGTCCCTCTGCAACTATGACCTCCCACAACAATTATGGTAATAGGACATGGAACAGGGGGAGCATGGAAGATACAATTTAGGAGCTAGATGTGGATTGTGGAACTCTCTCTTAGATGAGGTAAAAATGGTTACAGGCCTGAACACATTCAGAAATAAATCCAAAACTTCTCTTTGACCTAGCTTTCTCATGATTAATATTTCTCTCATGTAAGGAAACAAAGCAGATCTTTTTTAAACTCTTGGGAAGGTGCATCCATTTATGTTTGCAAGTATAAGTATAGACAGATTTTATACTGCAAAACTAGGAGATTAGAATATGTGCGTATATATGAGCAACTGTACATAAGCAAAGAAAGTACATTTTAGTAGGAAGCTATGTTCCTTATACCCCTAGATGGATAACATAAAATAGTATATTACTATCTATACGTATTTAAGGTGTCCACCCTTGTAGTTTCTGGGTGCTATTATATACATTTTGTTATAAATGCCCTCAAAGAAAGGATCAAAAGCACTCCCTCAGCTACCCGGTATGCTGCACTGCCTGGCTCATTTGCATGGTCTCTTATTCACAATATACACACAGTCCATTTCTTTTCCCAAGGCGTACCTTTCACCTTTAGATTCCAAGCATTGTAGACCATAGTATGCAGCTATCTTTACCTCACACAACTTTCTTTACCACACCCAGCTCACACTCTGAACTCTCCCTTTATTTCCTGTTGCTGCCAATTCTATTTCTTCCCTTTAGAGAGATAATTACCTCATTAACCCAACCATTGCCTCCAAGAATCAACAATCTCCACCCTAACAGGTTAATTGATTCCAATTATGCCTGTAATCTTCTCTGTTATGCAATTACCTAAGTGAGTAGGGTGCTACAACTGGCATCAGTCACATGCACCTAGTGCATGTTTACACAGCAATTTCACCTTTACAATAGGCAGATACGGACTATTTTAGTTCAACTCAGAAAGCAAGTTACATAACTTCAATTTCAAGCTATTCTTTATAGCTGAAGGAGTAGCCTGAATTACAATGTTTTTAAGTGCCTGAATGGTATTGGGTTATTTTCTCTTTCAAACACAAGTCACAATTTTCAAATGTAGGTGCTTAGGTTAGACTCTTAAGTAGATGGATTGTGCCTAATATGGATGTAGGTGCATAAACATAGAATTAAGTATGCAACTTTAGCTCTTAAAGTTTGAAAAGCTGGCCATCATTTGGGTTTAAAAAAAGCTGTATTTCGTTTTACTATGGTGGATACTTAAATTAGTGACATAGAGAGAAAAAATCAGTCATTTGCCATGTGGGATACCAAAGATGACAGAATCTAGGTACTAGAGGGGAAAAAAAAAATTGTACCATCACATTTCTATGGCACTATGTTTGAAAAGTCTTGAACTAATAAGAGCTTTTTTTCTTGAATAGGAAATGAATCACTGTTCTAGCTTTAATTTAAGAACTAAAACAAAACATGTGCTAAATTCAAAGGCCACATGGTCTGACACTCGTTAGACAAGTCAGTGACATATCCTCTTTGGTTTTAAAGAGTTCCATGGCCACCTACATTTATAGTATTGTTTTGCAATTACTTTGTAACTGACATTATTGTCATCTGAGATTGGCAGTGAAAGCACATATTTCACATTAGTCCAATGCATATAAATCAACTCATTTTATACCCCTCAGGGAAACTTTTGCCCATGGTGCAATTTCTTTATTTTCCATTCAACATGACGTCATCCCTTTCAAGCTGGATCTCTTTTTGAACATTGCATTTGTCACTTAGCATTTAGAATTTCAACTGAAACCAGTTTGCATGCCAGCATTGTACCCAAACTCTCTAATTTAAACTAGCAGTTGTATTAAACAAATTACAAGAAACCTCACTCATATGGAAAAAAGGCAACATGCAGGAATATGAGGCTGGTATTCATGGGTTTTGGTTTTTTTTATTTGCTACAATATTCTTTTTGCTTATTGTTAAAAATGTGTTAATTCTGGAAATAATGGACTGAATAAGTGCACTGTACTGTATTCTCTCAAAAAAATGCATGCACGTGGAGAGGGAGAAGTATAAATCTGCACCTATACAACAGATTTTAAATTGATTTTAGAAAGGAGGAGTAAATTTTGCCCTTAATTATACCTTTACCATTAACTTCAAATGTTACAGAATGGAATTAGGACCAAATCATTCTCTGAGTGTGTGTGCATGTGTGCGCACGTGACTGACTTTTTTCTTTTTTTTTTTTTTGGTGGGGGGTTAAAGATGTGTTTTTTTACTTTTCAGTAGTCACTTTGACTTTTAGCATGGTATCAGGTGCTTACAATCAACTTCTCATACCACCAAGCTTGCAATTGGAGTCCTCTGTTAAAAGAAAAAGAAAAAGGCTTTCCTTCTCATATTCATGACCATAAATACATCATGCCATCTTGCCATCATCATGATTGCCATACATCATGCCATCTTGTATTTCATATGCCTAATACATATTCAATCTTATAAAACTGTCAATATTTTACTAACACAGGCACAAAATCTACTCTCCTGCTATTTACCATATAATGGTTAAGCATAATACAAAAATAACCCACCTATCAGAAATATATATGTATAAAATTATCATCTTATTAAGACTGTGGGCAAGCAGAATTTTGTAAGGCTCATATAAACAACATATTTGCAGACATTTTAAAGCTTGTCTAGTCCCTGTCTAGTTTCAATCTGTAGAGTGTGGTGCATAGATAATATTGCCCCTTTCAGCAGCTAGTCAAAGTTTGGACTCTTGGGGGTGCTCCAGTTGGAAGCAGAAATTGGTGATGGTCAGGTATTTCTTTGATATAGTTTTGTTTATTTACAAAGAATGTGCAACATCCTGTATCTCCAAATGTGGGAGATATCTACCCAAAACAATATGCAGCCCACAAGCTCCTTCATGGGTTCACACTCACCTTTTGGCTTAGGTGGGGCTTATGTTTATAATTATGTTAATTAAAGGATATGTTCACACCTATTGACCTCAACAAGGTTTTAACCCAACCCATAAAGTTTCACTCAGCTCATAACAATAATGTGTGTATATAAAACCACCTTGTTAAATTATACTTGCCCACTCACCCAACAGTAAGTTTATATACATATACAGTATATACAGGCCAGTCTATGTATTTCTACAAATAGACTAGTTACTTTAATGTGGACATTAACAGAGGTATAGCATCGAAACAGGCAATACAAATTCTTCAGTGATGCCAATTAAACCAGGAAAAGTTATATACAGTAGTCTCACCTTTTCATTGCTATGAAATGAATTTAGTGCATGTTAACATAGCAATGACCTCTTGCAGTATTTTTTTTTTCAATTTATGAAAATGTTGTGTCAATTTTTTCTAAGAAGCATAATATCTCTTCTAAAAATGGGGGGAAAAGCAGCACTATTTTTTCTTTAACATATAATATTTCAGTTAGTGACAATACAGAACCACAACCAGATTAGTCAGCAAATGTGATCGCTAGAAGGAGGAAATAACTCATACCAGCACATTCCCAAGAGTCTGTGCTGGAAATCCTTGTCCTAGCAACAGGGCTCTTTTTATTTGGTAAATTATTTTCCTTTCTTCACATTTAAAATTTACTGGAAATAAATGCAAAGGTACAGATGATAAAAATGATTGATTCCTTGTAAATCTGACACACACATCCTCGCCCACTGCCTCTTTTGCTCATATCGCAAAGATTTTTGTTTCTTCCCCCCAAACAATTCGGATCAAAATGCAAAAAGACTGCAAAAAGCAATTATACAGCAGCACTGATTGCACTATGCTCTATAAAGGATATACTTTTTACATTAATAGATTCATAAATTTTAATGCCAGAAGGGACAGTTATGATGATCTAGACCAGTGTTTCTCAATTGGTGTTCCGCGGGAACACTGTTAGGGTTCCGCGAACAGCTGTTCTCTGCGCCGCCGAAAAAAGGGAAGATGTCCCAGATTTTTCGGCGGAGGGTATCGAGTGTAAGTGTAATTTAATTTATATTTAATAGAGAAACGCTGACCTAGTTGTTTGTATATAATTTGCTTATTTTGACATTTTTTTTGGCCCCATGTGTAAAAATACTGTTAAGAGTTTGGGGGGTTCTGCAATTATTTATCGAGTTCAAAAGGGTTCCGTGGCCAAATTCAATTGAGAAACACTGATCTAGACTGAGCTCCTGCATACCAGAGGCCATAGTGACTGTTGCATGTAGGCTTATAGCATTTTGTGTTGAACTAAAAGCAAGGGTGCAGGAACCTTTGTAAGAGGGGAGGGACAAGACCAAAGTGCCTCCTTCCTCTCCCCAGCTGGCTGCTCCAGTGATGAGCCAGCTGTCCTTTCTTCTGGGGATACAGCAGCACCTGGTGAGTTAAAGGTGTAACTGAAGCACCTCCTTGGAAGAATCTATAATTTGGGGAGGAGATAAAATCTGCGGGGAACATGAATTCTGCACTTATGTTTCTATTGCTAAAAAGTGGGGGAGGGGATGAGGCCCTGGTTCGAGCACCAATGACTAAAAGCATGGCTTTTAGAAAGACCTCCAACTTGATTTATAGACTCCAGTTTATTGCATCTCTTGGTAATCCTGCTCCAGGGTGAAAATTTTAATCTCATCTCCACTCTGAACTGTGCTGAGTTCAATTTCAAATCATTGTGTTTTCCTCCTAAATTAGAGATTGTTCGTATCAGATACAGTCTCCCTGTATAGGGGATTTTAAGACTGAGATCAAGTCAACTCAAACTTCTCTTTTAGTCTCATTTTAAGACATTATTTCCAGACCCTGAATCATTCTTGTAGCTCTTCTCTGAACCCCCGCAAGTTTTTAGATATCCTTTTTAAAGCATGGACACCATTAATTGGATTCTAGGAATGGTCTCACCAATGCCATAAATAGTGGTAATATCACTTTCCTCTTCCTGATCAATAGTCCCCTATTGATACATCCAATCATTGTGGTAACCTTTTTTGCCACAGCATTACACTTCAGTATAAACATAGTACATTCAGTAGAATAGCAGAAATACGTTGTACAGTAAAAATGATTTTCACGTTGAGCATAAAGAGAGGTCAGAATTAGAAAAATGAATCCAGGAAGGCTAAAAGTGAGCTTGACCAGACAACCAAGAGCCCAGCTAATCACTAGTCAGCAGAACACTATAATAAGCACTTCCAACACCATCTTTCTTCTACAACACATTCATTAACTATTTTATTATTATTTAATTGGTCTAGGTTTTGATTTATACTTGGACTGTAAAACTGATTGAAAAAACTTAATGGGCTTTCTGGGTGAGGTTGCATTGACTGTCACTCAGTCTAATCAGAATTTTACAAAATCAGGCACAAATTAGCTCATACAACCAATATCTCTGTCAAGATGAGATACATATGGACAGCAGAAAACATGCAGTATTAACATCAAAACTTCTGTTGGTGAGACAGACAAGCTACACAGACCTCTTCTTCAGGTCACAGAACTCTGTGTATCTCAAAATCTTGTCTTGCTCACCAACAGAAGTTGGTCCAATAAAAGATATTACCTCACCCACTTCTCTCTCTAGTAAGGGTTATAGATTCAGGCCCATTGAAAGTAATCAGACTACCTATGCCAGGATGATACTTATGAGATAAAGTTTCCAGGATCAAGCCCACTATTTTTTTAATGTCATAAAAGTGCATTCCCCCCAAAAATCTATCCATTCTTAAATCCTAAAATCCTACTTCTGAATTTCAATTCATCTACCTAAGTAAATACTTTATTAATTATGTATGGGGTCTGTTACTTTTTAATCAATGGCCTGCATGACTTTATCAGAAAGGAAGCAATATTGAGGACAATGCTGATATAATTTCAAAAAGTTCTGAATTCAAATCATTTTCAGTAGAAGCCAGTGACTTTTTGTAGGAATTGTGTACAACTCAGGAAGCTATTTGTAATGAACAAATTTCATTTAAATACTTTATTTAGCCCTTTTTCTGTCTTTAAATTATACAAAAGCTGATCATAGTTTTCAGAAGGTATATGTAGTTGTTCATTAAGCAATTTGTCCAACAAATTACAGCCTGTAGATAAAATAGGCCACTTACGGGGATTTCACAGCCAGGGAATTTGTTGTGAAATCCAGCCTTTGCCCATCCACTGTTGCAGAGCTGTGCCTCAAAGTCTAACCTTTCATTTAGCAACCAAAATTACAGACCTAGTTCTGCTCCTAATATGGTATTGTCTGTCCTAAGCTTTATTAATACGAGTTATCCTAGAATAATCACTGAGATTTTGAATCTCTTGGGGGAATGAAGTGGGGGAACAGTTTGGAAAGAGATAGTCACAGGCCTAGTATAGTTTAGAAAAATTAAAATGTATTTCTGTGCTCTTTCCACAAGAAAAACAATTACCTGGCTATATATATGAGCCCTAGATTTAAAAATAGTTGGGTTACTTCTTCACTGAGAGAAAGATATAAACCAAATGCATTGGCTGTCTAGCAGAGTTTACATCTAATTTCTCTTGTCACAATGATAACAAATAATTGCCATGGCTGTTCCTGTCTTCTCTCTAATGGTACTGATTTTTGATGGCCTGTATATCTCCTTGATGGAAGGAGGGCAGATTGCTCTTGTCTCTGTTAGAGCCCATTTCATGTCATTCATTTGGCCAGAGAACGTATACATTATCCCCATGCACTGATCCCTGTTCTCCCCTCTCATTGCTATTTAGCATCACTGCAGACATTTGTTCCATGTTTTGTTGTCAGGACATGATGAAAGTGTCCATGAGCCAGAAATCTGCTGCTTCTGGAGAAACCTCCTTGTTGCCTCTGTCTTCCATTTCCTCCTCACTATGGTCCATAGTGACTGTAACTACTGTGACTAGAGATCGCTCAGTTGGTTTGTGTTGTAATCTCTGGCCTTCTTTGTCTTGACACTCCCATTCAGAAAGCCAGCATGTAGTGGACAAAGCATGATATCACTTTTTGGTACAGATACCTACCAGTAATTAAATGTGCATAGCTCTACTCTCACAACAACATGCTCAGTCACAGATCAATAAACTCCTATTCATTGGAATAAAAACTCCTCCCCAAAAGGTTTGATAATCATAAAAAGGGTCACCACCTTAGGCAAGTAGTAGGACAGGCTGGATTTTACAAACATGTTCACAGAAATTTCCTTGTTATTATCATAGGTGAACACTAAAAATGTTCACTGCTGCAACTACACAGGTTGTAGCCACAAACAAAACCCGCTGTTCTACTTTTCTGAAAATTAAGCTTTGGAAAGTAAAAGTTTTAAAATGTTTACAATGGCAACTAGAAAATTCATAAAATAATGGGTTTGTGTTCATAATGTGCTGCTGAGTTTTAAGCAGAACTCTTTATTGAACTCAGTGGAGGATTCCACTTTAAAAAATGGCACAATAATAGAGTAATAATGCAATTCTTCCTTATCAAAACAACAACAAATTCATGAAAATAAACACAACTGGGTATTTTAGTTTTGCGATGAGAAATACAAATCATTTGTTAGTCCCATTCTGATCATTGCCTTTGCTGAATTAAACTTTTTTGTGTGTGCACTTTGAGATAGTTATGAACTCTTGTTAGTGTAGCCTTCTGTTGCTTAAAGGCTAAAGTCTATTGTCATTGGGCTGAATTTATAGTAGTGTAACTATGAAAAGAATTTTGTTCTGTATAATGAGTCAGATTTTTTTTGTGATTAGAATATGAATGAAACTAGTTGATGATTTACAGTTCCTTGGATTAAATTATTAATGTGCCATCTTCTGACTATTGCAGTCAAAACTGTAGATCTTATATCACTGTTCATAGAGAATATTGAAAGATATTGATTATAAAACTAATATAACAATAGAATATTGTGCAATATAATCTATCATATAATTGAGGCACTGATGACAGAATTATACAAAAGGTGAAAGATTCATGCCTTTTAGCTGCTGAAGTAGGATTTCTTGGGTATAGTAAATATATCAGACAAGTCAGCCTATTTTCATGTCACTTATGATATTTTCCTTCCTATTCTTCATAAATATAACCTACCATAATAAAGAAGAATAGACACAAAACCAACTAAAAGCAACATAAAAAAACCCCACATTTTCTCCTAAAATACATGGCTTTTCTCCTTATTCATTGGGGATGGGGGTAGAAGGTGAGAGAGCAACTCTAACCTAGTGGTTAGGGGACTCATCTGGAAGAGGGAACACCAAGGTTCCAGTCCTTCCTCCAATGTATAGTTAAGTATGTATAAAGAGTGTAGCAGTTTCAAAGGAGAGACAGAGAGAAACCCAGTCCAGAATGCTCTATATACCCGCAGTTAGGGCACTCAACTGCAAGATAGAAAAGCCACTAACCCTCCCCCTTAGCTTTTTTTCTCCTTTCCCCTCTGTGACTGGAGAGGTGTTAACTGGCCACTTCACCTTGAATGGCCCCTTGAAATATGTGTTATCATAGAAGTATACAATAAAAGGGTTGAAATGGACCTCAGGAAGTCATCTAGTCCAACCGCAGCTCAAAGTAGGACCAATCCCAATTAAATCATCCCAGCCAGCCAGGGCTTTGTCAAGCCAGTGATATGGTATTTTGGTTTTTATATCACCATATCACCTGTGTTTTTGTCTTTTATCATTTTTATATGTGCGTTCATTTGAGAGCATAGTGATGTCTCATTTCACACACACAGTTGTTATTGAAGCAGTAGTGCACTGGATGAGGTATACACATGTTGCAATAGGCGTGTGTTAAGACCCCTGGCTCTTGAAAGGTGTCTTGTGGGGGATGTTGATCAATATAGCAAGGGAGATATGTCAGACATGCACAGGGCATCATATAATGATAAGAGAACAGAGGGCATTAAAGTACATTTTGGCATGTATTTAACCTTAGAGTTAAGCAACAGCACTTCACACCCTGCCATCAGCAAAATCTGGAGAGTCCCTTTCCAAAGAAATAGCCTAAACATTTAATGAGATGTTTCTTCATCATCTTCTTTCCCAGAATATTTTAAGAGATGTTTAAGTACATCCCTCTGGAAACTCTTCATATACTTATTTAGAGAAGTTAATTGTATATCACCTTCTATCCCATGGCAGCTATTATTACAATAAAATACCCTTCTGCCTTTTCAGTATAATTCCCATAGATTTGAAGTTATCAGTTACATGAAGTTTTTTTCCACTCTTCCTCTCTATCACATACAGTATGATAGCCATATCTATCAGGTGCAGCATGTAACAATCCATTTTCCCTTCTTCAGCATGATGGAATCAACAGAATAATCAGCTAAACAAACGTATAATTACATTCTATTATCTGCAGTTTGATAACAGGAACATTCTAACAGATCTGTTTAAACTTGATTAAATAGCAATTTTCAACTATTATTAACATAAAAATGCTGTTTTACATGCTATCAATTCTTTTTTATCTTAAAAAGAAACCTAATTGGGTTTTTTTGGGTTTTTTTAAATACTGGAGATTTGATTTTTAGACTGCACAAATAGGTGTATCAAAACTATGGCCTGAATCCTGCAATGAGTTCACAGGATGTGTATGGGGTTTCTGTCTGCAAGCACTGCTGTCTGCTTGCAGTTCATTGCTGGAACGGGGCCAACATTGTACTAGACAAACTGTTACTGAGATATAGCTTTACAAAACAACATTTCAAGTCTTCAGCAGGAGGTGAAAATACTTTAATTTTCACAAATGGCAGACTGCAAAAGAACATCTTGCTCATTTAACTTCCAAACTTGTGTCAAATATTTTCCTCTGGCAGGCAACTAAATATATATATAATTCCACGTGAAAGGCATTTTTAATAAAAGCATTTGGATTTTGAAGGGTTGTGTGCATCAGGCTTAAAATGGAAAACATGTTGCAAACTTAATGACAGTGATGTGACTCCCTTTAAAGCAATTATAAGCAATGGCTGACTTCAATATTTTACTTTTGCAAATTTAAATCATTTGAGTTTGAAGTTGGGGGAACAATAACAGCCTCTGAGTATTTTATATTTTGAAGGCATCTGAAAGAAAAGTGTCTTGAGTTCATAAAAAGGTGTGCCAAAATGTTTGTTATTCAAAGGGCAAAAATAAATAAGTAAAGCGCCCTTAAAACTATGTTCCTAATTAGGAGGCCTCTGTACTTATAAAAAACATACCATAAACTGAACTTTTCAGGGGAAATACACTGAGTAACTTGGATTGTATATTAAATCTCTAAAATGGGGAAGGCACTCAAATTCATACATTTACAGCAAAACCTGACAAGTTAGTGGCTGAGCAAAGCAAGGCCTTACATTCAACTTGATAGTATTTCTCTGTTTGCCTGTCTGTAGAAGAATACACAGTACTTACCAACTAGAAGTGAAGAATCTGCAACATACAGCTTCAAAGTAGCCATGTTGGGGTTGCAGCTGTGTGCATCTGCCAAATTTATAGATTCAACCCTTAGAAATTCATGATGGGTGGAAAAAAATCATATAAGAGGACCTTCCTCCACTATGGAAAGTTAATTAGTGTGATACAGTTATGAAAGGTGCTCTGGTGGAAACAGGCTTATTTCCACATACTGAGTATGTGAAGTGAGATCAAAGCCATTTTGCATCTAATTATTGCTAGCTAATTTCTTTCTCTTCTATCTATTAAGTTTTTATAATTTATGTTTAGAGCTGTGTAAATAACAGGTTTGGTTTTGTTTGCTAGTAGAGCTGGAAAATGAAAGAAACTTGTTTAAGGTTTACCCAAAACAAAAGATGTTGAATTTTTCTGGCAAACTGAAAAATGTCAAACACACTTTGTTTGATGCAAAGTAAGATGTTTTGTTTGTGTTAATGGCTTCTTAAAGAACATTGAAACAGATTTTGAACCAGTCATTTTGGATGGAAACATCAAAAGTGTTCTAATTTTCTGATTGACTGCTCTGCCAAAAATAAATAAATAAATAAGTTGGTGAATTTGACAGAAATTTGCAAAATATTTCAGTTCACTTGAATCTGCATTTTGGGGCAAATATTTTGTTTGTTTGTTTGAAAAATTCCCCCTGCTCTAAATATGCTGTCCCAAACAGAAACATACACCAGTTGCTCAAGGCAGCATCCAGGGTACAAAGAATTTTTTTTTTTTTTTCAAAATTTGAATGGAGCACTGGCATTCCAACAATGGCATGTTAAATACACCATGGTACTGCTAATGATGCAACTTTCCATGCCCCACCCACTGAAGCTTGTATTATGTCTGATATTACTTTGCTGTGCTTCTTAGGCCTTGTTTACACTAGGAAATTAGGTGTGAAAAATCCACACAGCTGCATGACGCAGTTAAACCCATCTAACCCCCAGTATAGATAGCATTAGGTCCATGGGAGAATTGACCTAGCTATTGTTTCTTGGGCAGCTGGATTACCTATGCTTACAGGAGAACCCCTTCCATTGGTGTAGGTAATGTCTACACGGAAGTGCTATAGCTACACAGCTGCAATGGTGCAGTTGTGCTGTTGAAGCATTTTAAGTGTAGACAAGCCATTAGCAACTTATCACTCACTATATGTGGGGCATAAAGTGCAAGTAAATTAATCTTAGATACCACTGAGTTCCTCTATTTAGTCATACCTCTTCAGAGACAAACTAGGGATTAATTGGAGCCCATAACTTTTATTGTCACAGTAAAACCTGTCTGGCATTCTAGCAAGCAGAAAGGCAGAAGCAAAAGGGAACCATGATGCAGATGCTTTACAAAATAGTTGACGGTGAATTGGTTTAAATGGGTGTTTAGTGGAAATCCTTTTTTATTCGCTAAAGCTTGTTTACAACACCCAGATGAGTAACTAGGGAAGAATCTTTCTCTACACTTCCACAGGCAGCAACATGACTGCTACTTCATTCTCTAGATTGCAGTAGTTTTCATGGCCCTAGTAATTCTGCTCAGCACTGATGGATCTGTAGCAGCAACAAGAATCCTGCCCATCTTTTCTATCTCCAGAGTGCTGCTGCATATAGTGGTGCCATATGGAGAGTATATAAAGCCTTTTTTACCTGAACTCATGTCCTACTGCATCCGGGATCCTCCATGACTGTAAGGGAGGAGGGAGGGCTCCCATCTCTGATGAGGTACTGCTACTCTCACACTACTTATATTGTGGGGTAGGGGGAGAGAGGAGGAAGAGACTATAAACTATGATATTCTAGAATTCAAGGATTGGGAATCGGAGAATGACATTCTGGGAGTTTGGATATAGAGTTTGTGGCTCAGGCCCATCTCTCTTTCCCTCCTGAACTGTCACAGTTAATCTGTCAGTGATAGGAAACTCAATTACAAAGATCTGAACTAGAAACTGATGCTAAAACTGTCAATTTGCACAGGGAGAACACCGAACAGTTGAAGGCATTCAGAGCTGCTTTATTTCTTTTATTTGCAATATGTAATTTTATTAAACCTATAAGCTTACGATCAATACTTCATATTCTTCCAGTAGCAGGGACTCTTTATATTAACTAATAATACTCTAGGGTGACCAGATAGCAAGTGTGAAAAATTAGGAGAGAGGGAAGAGGGTAATAGGTGCCTATATAAGACAAAGCCCTGAATATTGGGACAGTCCCTATAAAATCAGGACATCTGGTCACCCTACAATAAACATAGATGTATATTTTTCATACAAAACTCAATAGCAGAAGGCACTGGCTAGCATAGGCTCCACAGGGTTTGCATTTTGTGTAGCAGCAGAGCATGTAGCCTAAGGCCATGGCTACTCTACAAAATTATGTCAACCTAGTTACATTGGCATACAGCCACCACTGTTATTAAAATGCTTGTGTGCACACACTTGATGTCTTGTGTCAGTGGTGCACATCCTTACCAGGAGAGCTTGTATCAATTGTATTGTCAGTGTAGGGCATTGTGGGATGGCTCCTGAAAGCCAGTAACAGTTGATGTAAACAATGTAGTGTTTACTCTGACACTGCATTGACCTAATTATATCAACCATGATTCTATGCTGCTCAAGAAGGTGGTGTTACTAATAGGCATAGAGAGTGGTATTTAGGTCAGGGGAGCCAAATTTAAGTGAAGATATTTATACAGCTAGGTTGATGTAAAGCAGCTTATGTTGACTAACTGTGTAGTGTAGACCAGGCCCAAGTTTGTACAGATTTTGCACAACCATTATTTCTAAATAATTTCTTCTAACTTTCCAACATTACACTATAGGTTAGGCCTTCTACAGGATCATTGAATCATTGTGTGCTAAAGGAAAGGAAAGGTTTGGCTAAAGGTGCTAAAAATTGGCTAGACAGAACCCTCTTCCAGCAACTAATAAGCATTCTTTGTCATGTATCCTTTTTGGCCATACAGAAAATTATAGTTGTTTTAGAAGGTAGATGTGATGAAGGTATATAGCTTCCAACCATATAGCCAGTTCCAAAGGTCAAAGTTTAAGGATACTTATCTGTGCTCCTAGAAACTCACGTTTTTAAAATGACAAAAATGTTTATTGCTATAATCTTACCTGAAAACCAAAATTAGGGTGAAACTTAATTTGATTTAAGGCCATGGTGGGAATAGAACACAACTCTGGGAGCCAGGAGTTAGTTTTGTTATGGACTTGCTTTGTGTGGCCTTAGAAAATTAACCCTCTGCATTGGTAAGACATCTTTCTCTACTGGAAAACAGTAAAGTAATTGATCTTTTTGTTGTCTCAAAGCTTAGACACCATAGTAAGGCTAATTCTGCAGTAAGACCAAATGGACTGTGGACTTGAGCCTGCTGTCTTTTTGGGATGATGTTTGTAAACAAGCTGAGATTACATAATTTCTTTTTTATCAAATTCATATCATGACTATAATTCCTGAAAATTTGTTTGTGATCAAGTTTAGGTGTTGAACACACATCTCATGTGCCCATTATATTTCAGAGAAGCTGTCATTAACTTCTCCCATAATAACATGAACAAAGGTTTGGATACATTCAACTCAAAAGCTTCTTATTTCCTTGGGCAATCTTAACCTTCCTCCATGGTTCTATCAAACCTGATCCTCATTCAATTTCTCATTTATACCTTTTGAAATCTAACTACAGTTTTTCAATGTAATTCCTTACAAGAGTGTTTCCAGTGAGAAAATACTTAACCAGCCCTGTGTACTTCCTGACACAATTTGTTCAAAACAGTTTTAACATCTTTATTCGAAACTGCAATCCATTCTACCATTTATTTTATGGTCTTTGTTCCTCTGAAATGTTTTTTTGATTGTGTCTTTCTATGAAGTTCTCAGTGATCACCTGAGTTATTCACGCTGACTAATGATGTGGAAAAGTATTTGAGCACGGAACTTGATCCTGCAAAGACAGCATGGATAGACCCCTGTAAATAGTGGGATCTTTTGATTATTTATTTTTTGAGACATCAACTGGTCAAGCTCCAGTATGGTTTATTAATCAAACACTATGCATCTAAGAACAAACAGCACAAACAGAAAACATTAACTCACCAATTCTGGGAGACCAGGCCTGCCTGCCCTCACTGGTCCACATTACAACAATTTCAATGGCCTTTGGTAGACATGATGTTTATCTTGTATTACAATTTGTGACTTTTGAAGTGATTTGTACCATTCATTCACTGACAAATGACAGTTTTTTTGTCAATGGCTGATATGTTCTATTTGCTCTAAATTTCCAGCATAAAAGTATCTCAACATTGTAACCTTTTAACCTGGAGCTTAGCATGCATTTAAAACAAGAGTTTTAACCAATTATAAATTAGTTACCTTTATAATCAATATTTCCTACACACCTGCAAAATGAGCTAAATTCCCATAATCTGCTTTCTTGTTGTTTCAATTATAATCAGGGTTAAGCACAAACATGTTTTTACAAGACTCAGCCAATCATAAAGCACAAAACAATTTTAAATAGCTTCAAGAAATTTACAATTTGTTTTGTTTTGCATAGCCATCTGAAATGCTTAGATTTAGGCCTCTCCGGCAACCCCTCTATTGCAGTATTGCCACTCCCAAATGTTCAAAGCTCATTGGGTTTCATGAAATAGCAAGAGATCTGCCCATTTGTTTCTTTTCCCAGCATGGGAGCCCAAGTTCTCATGAAATGATTAATAAAATGCTGAACTTCCCCCACCACTCTCAATATTTTAGTTTATCTGAATTACATTCTCCTAAATAGAGCTAAATGTAGATTGAATTTGAAATAACCAATCCTTCTGGGCAACTAGAGTATCTTTCGGAGGACAAAGACTACATTGTGATGTTTTTTCCTAGAAATAGAATTGTTTGTCTGCTGAAACTAACTACCTCACACAAAAGATATCTGTTCAGCAGCAAATGCATCACTCAGAAATGGTTAAATGATTTTATTTTCTAAAATTGAGTTGGTTGTTGTGATCAACCATGGAAAATTCCAGCCCAAAGGATTACTTCTGAGGTACGAAGGCATAAAAACAAGGGTATACAGGTGTGGCTTTATCAACTGTAGCAAAGAAATCAAAATTTCAGGTGCTCAGATTTCTCAGTCTTCTGAAGGGTTTCTCAAATTAATGTACAGCACCAATTATATTTTAAACAAATACTTTTTACTTTTCAGTATTTTTACAAACACATTTCCAATTTTAAGCAACAACTTTGTAGTTGACCTTTATTATTATTGAGATTATTGAAATATTCTGAACTACAAAAAGGTATATTTCAAAGAAAATGTAATCACAGCATGACTTCAAAACAGCATCGGATCTTTTAGGAGAATCTGATGATAAAGCTCTGAATGTAATCTGCATAAAAATATAAAAAATTCAACAATGACACAGAACATAATGAAAATGGCTGTGTAAAACCAGCTCTTAAATATATCACTGGGATACACATCAATGGAATAATTGATTCTTCTCTGAAACATATTTAAGCTATGACAGAACAGTTTCTAAAAGCTAACTGACAAGAACTAGATTTGATTTTAATCCCCAAACACTTTACAAATCAAATGAGTCTGGTGTTAGTAATTAAGTGACTGCATAGGAAAATGTAGCAGCCGTTACATGTTCAGCAATAGCTCAAACAGAACTTTTAACACTGCCGCTTATTTTATTCTTGGGAGAACTGATACTAAGATTTGACCTGACTTTCTGAAAAATGCAAAATCACTTTTAAAGTGAAGTTCTACTCTGAAAAGTGTAAAATGGTTTAATAGGTTCCATATTGTCCCTCTGACTTTCAGATCAAATCTGCTCACTTTACAAAATGGTGGGGGGGTTTTTTGTTTTTTCCTGATAACTTTGCAAGCTCACCTTGAATCTCAAAACACTGATAGGTTCTTTCTTTGAGAGTTCTTTCTTCTTGAACTGTCAGGTTTTAAGTGACAGTCTTGATCTAGCTAAAGAAGAGTTAAAGCAGTTTAGTGCTAGGTTTATGGCCCTAGTTTCTCACCATTCTCTTTTCTAAGAGTAGCTCCTGTGATCTGATTTTGGGCTAAATACTTCAATCCTATTCTGAATAGTACTCATAATGCCCTTACCCCAAGTAAAAACTCTCCAAAAAACTAACCATCTGTAACAGACAAGATTCTGCAAGGAAAACATAGCTACATATTCTGTTACTGGTACACAGCTTAAACCAATTTTCTCTGAGCCACAGTGCCAGACGACTAAAATGCAATGTGCGTATTTTAGTCAATAGGGTATCTCATTGGACCTCCAGTCCTAACAAAACTACTGAATAACTTACAGAGTGAGAAGATTAATTTTTACAGTTGCTCTTCAGAATAGAACTGCACTTTGACTTTTACCTGCAGAGCTACCTGAAATTAGTCAGACTTAGCATCAGTCTTCCATATTTCACCTTACTGTCTTTTGCCTAATGTACTTTATCTGTTTTAACAGACCTCTTCTGGTACCACTGAAACTGAACTGGCAGTCCCAGTTCCTCATTCCTCATTTCTCTGTCTCAAGAAAAAAACTAAGAGACTTTTCACAGACAGGGACAGCCAGTACTCGTCAAATGTTAGTAATGGCAGTAACTTCAGTTTAATTTAATAGCTATTTGTTACATCATTTACACGATGAGAAAATATAGAAATAAGGTGCAAATCACATGACATCTATAAGTCCATGGAAAGTATTGGGACTCTTGCATTTCTAAAATAGTTGATTAAAAATAATATATAAAACTATATGGCCAAATACAGTTTTAATTTACAATATACATTCAGATTTCAATGGTGCTACATCGATGTAACTGACAGGACAATTTGGCCCCCTATCTAAAAGTTTCTTTCTTAGATTCAACCAGTCACTCAGTTCCCAAAATGGAGAATCTCTGTGGTCTGCCATCTTTCCTTCTGAAGGTCACTCCTTAGGAAAAAGCCTATCTCTGCATTGCAGAAGCTGAAACATACTATGCCAGATTAGCTTCAAGGAACCTGTGCAACTTTAACAATTTGTCTTGTAGGTTTGGTAGATTCAACAACAAAATAATTGCTTCCAGATTTAGGGCCCATGCTGAGAATCTTTACTTGGGATAGGAGCCTTATCAGTACTATTCAGACTGCAAGCTTTAGCCCAAAATCAGATCACAGTAGCTTTTCCCCTAGAAAAGAGAATGGTGAGAAACTAGAGGCACAAACCTAGCACTAAACTGCTTAGACTCTGCTTTAGCTAGATCAGGACTGTCAATAAAACCTGGCAATTCAAGATAATATCTCTCAAACATCTGATATGCTGATATGTCCATAGCAGTCCATGCATTTGTGATCTTTTTTTATTTGATTGTTGCATCACATCTTACTTGAAATAGGAACCACAAAGTATTAGAAGCTCTGGCTGCTGCAGAAGCAACACAGATTATCATAAACACATTATCCGGGTGCTATCATCACTACACTGGCTCCCTGTCAAATAACAGATTAAATTGAAGACCGTGATCTCCAGCTGGCTAGACAGAAGCTAGCTCTGCAACCTCCTCTTTTTCCATGCAGTTGTGTAATCTGACAACTGAGGCAGTGAGAAGCGGACACAGTATTTGTCATTTCCTGCCCCCTGTTGGCAGAGCGCCTTTCTGTGAGGACCAAGAAAGATAAACCCAGTATTGACCCTGAAGTGTTCAAAAGTCATGAATGAGGCCCCAACATGTCATGAGAACTATATCTATATATGTGTGTGAGTGTGTGCACACATTTTGGGTCTTTTATTTGCCTTAAGTTATTTGAGCCTTTAAAGTTCATGTTTTCCAGCCTTCCCTGCAGGTTTGAGGGCTGGGAGCTTTTTTAGTGAAAGATGAAATCTCATGTAACTACATGGCTCTCTAGAAGCTGGAGCGTCAATGAAAAAGCTAAATATTGCACTCAGACTCTTGAGCATTCAGTATCTCACTAGGATTAGAATAACATGCCACATTGAGACTTTTCGTACTCTAGGCTTACATTTTTACAGTAGGAATACACCTAACTAATTAATTATTTTTACTTTTGTATTTTGTATTAGGACCAGTTGTACGCACTGTCAGAAATAAGCAGGAATAGGCTTTTTTCAAACACTTATGTTAACAAACCTGTCTGCATGAGTCTTCACACAGAATATAAAAGGAACAAACATGGCCAAATTAAACATTATAGGTTCAAATTCTGACCTGACCTATTTGAACTTTGACTGTTTCATTAAACAAATTTAAGATTATAGTTTTTCATGTTAGCCTGTAAAGCTGACCAATGCTATTTTTAAAATACTCTTGCAGAGCCACTGAGAATTTGCAGTACATTTCTTTTGTATTATGATACTATTTGCAAAGATCATACACTATTTTTATCTTCCATAGATTTCAATAATATATGATATTTTCTAATTCATCTTATTTTTATTCTTAATGTACAATCAACTTCTTGAATTGTAGACTACTATATCTTCAGACAAGCCTGCTATATGTGTGTGTTTCATGGGACCACTGCATTTAAATTATATGTCAATTTATTCCTTTTGTATGGAAATCAAGAGTACTTATGTCATAATTTAAGGAGAAAAAAACACTAAGGACTTCCTAGTTCACACTATTATGATAGAACAGGAAATCTGAAAAGAGTCGACATGATTTGTTAAACATCCACTAACAGCTCCATAATACATATTCATATAATGCATTATGTCAGAAAGAACCATGTTCATTTATAGATCCATTATATGCAATTACAAGATACCTCATAGAAAAAATTTGCATCTGAAGTGTTTCATTGAAGACACCGAAATGATGCATTGTCACAAAGGTCCCTGCTGGAGTTGTTTCAAAGATGCATTTAAGCCTGTCCCACTTTAATGCAGCTCAAAGCAGAATAATATAGATTGAATACAAGTGCCTGGGTACCGGAGTGATAAAATGCTCTTTTTCACTTCCATTAACTTTTTCTTACTAGTTGAAAGTTATTTCATATGGCCATTAGAAATAAATCAAAGGTTTAGGGTTAACTGAAGGCTGAGGGAAAGAACCCCAAACTAAAAAATATCTTTAATTTAGGATCTCTCACTAATACTTAACTCATCTTGTTGGCCTTATGAAGCATGAGGTCAGAGAAAATGAATGATCTCATGGAAGGCATAGAAACTGCTTTGATATCTAGGCACAATGGGATCCCTTAAGGATGACGTGAGAACTTTCAGCTGGAATTGTCTCACTTATGAGGCTTGGAGACTAGCTTCAAGGTAATTTGGACATTGATTTGAAAGCTAAAGGAAAGTGGTGGGGGAAGGGGAATGTAGGGATGGAAATTCAGATAATCTGCTTCCCAGGGATGCCGAATCGCCCTTTATGGGGAAAAATATATATAATGTTAATAATGAGTGACTAGAATAAAATAACTCCCAAACCCAAATTTTTAATTTTGAGAACTAAGCTCAAACTTTTAATTTTTGTTTTTTTTCACTTTTCTGATAGCTTTTCACTTCTAGTTTCTGAATAAGGAAAAATAAATATCAAAACTGGCTCCCAGAATGCAACACAGCAACTTAACCATTTTTATCATGGAAGAATCAAGGTCAACAAACCATAAGCATGTAGGAGTATAGAACCACACCAAGAAGGGTTAAGTGATTAAGGACTAAATGCAAGTGGGGCTCATTACATTAGACCACAGCTGATTATAAAGGGAGTAGCTGGGATAGGAAGAACTAAACTCTACTTGAAGAGTAACTGTTGTCCTGTTTGTATCATGGAAGGGGAAGAACTTGAGTTTGGGATTCTGTTTATAAACACTCAAAAGGAGGAGAAATTGGTTTTGTTGGAGAGCTATTCCAATGAAGGAAAGTCTATCCTGTTCCCAGTATCATGACAAAAATATGTTTACAGTATTTCTAGCCTGCACTGTAAGTGGGAATGCCAAAATATCTCAAAGCCTCTTCTTGAAACACTTCTAAAATGAGTATAAAAGCCAGATGAATTTGAGTAAAGTAAGAAATTTCTGTCCCAGTTTCACAGTTTCAAGACCTAGATTTTATAAATCAAACTTTGGAAGTTCAGGGTTAATGCTTAGGGCTTGTCTATACATAGTTGTTTCTACCCAACTCATGTGTGGACATTCTTATTCTGAATCAAAAGTGCTTTATCCCAAAATTAAGCTAAGCAGGACAAGGCAATCTTGTTCCAAAGTAAGAATTGGAATGGAGTTGGTCAGCAACTATTGCACTTTAAATTCACACCCTACCTTAATCTGCTTTAAAGTTCATATATAGGGGAAACCCTTAGTTTAGCAAGCCTGTCCCTGAACCTAACTTCTAGCATGCTCCAGGGATAGGCTTCTGGAGAGCCAGGCTCTTCTGGGTTGGAGCTACAGCAGAATGATAGTGTTGTGGTTACAATGCAATTCAATGTATATCATACTGAGCTCACAGTATTCAGGGTGGTTTTGGGTGAATTGGGCAGGGTAGGTTTCATTTCACAAGCAGTTCACTTACTTAGTCTTGCTGTAAACAAATTGGCTCAGACTGGCTTATGTAGATAATTCCTAAAACCATTAACTGGGGATTATGGATGCATTCTGATGGGAGAATTAGTCTTTAAAGTATTATATTTAGAGAATCAGTAATTGTAGAGAGCTTCAGTTTTTCCCTTGGGAAAAGATAATGGCATAAAGTCACAAAAAATACTTTAATTCTTAGAGCAGGCAGACTACACTGGTCAGTCAAGAACATTGGGAAGGGAAAACAGATCAGATTTCTTAATTTTCATTCCTGTCATAACCCCACATGTTAACAAATGAAGCTCTGAAGAAAAAAATGTGTTCCCTCTTTTCATTTAATCTGACCTTTAGAGTTTAGGCTTCTTTTTCATTTTGAGTGGGAAAAAATTAGCATTTGGGACATTTCACATTCTGTTTTCCCCTCTTTAACACTCAAACTCATATCTTCTCAAATACCTTGAAACTCATTGAACTGTGTATCTGAATTTGTTGGCAGATTTCAGAAAAGCCATTTTAGGTGCTGCAATAAGAATTTACTGGTTTAGGGAAGAGGGGGAATATTGAGCTTTTATAAAACTTGACCTTGGTGTGGTCTAACAACTTCTTACGTTATCCTTCAGTGTAAAAGATGCTTGGGGGAGCAAACTAAAATGGATGCAAATTAAGCTCATAACTGGCTCTTTTAATCATTTAAGAAAAAACACATGTATTCTCAAATTTCTAGAGCATGAATAGTCTCACTGATTTCCTTGGGAATGCTCACATGCTTAAAGTTATGCATATGTATAAGTACCTTACTGAGCAAGGGCTTATGCAAACACAGGATGAACTGCTCTACCACAGGTGGTTCTTCCACACCATGGTTCAGTTTAATCCTCTGGGTGGGTGAGGCAATCTAGTACAAATGTACAGTGTTAAGACAGCCATGCTTGGTCTGTGGAGGGTTAAAACAGAAGCTTGCCACCCTCATAGCTGTCAGGCTGGCATTCACAAGTCCCCAGGATTCAAATAGGCTGGCATTTGCAAGAACCACATTTAAAAAAAAAATATTTCAATTAATTAGAATGTTTGAAAAAGAACTCCAAGACTTAAACTTTATAACTACCAGCAATAAATAACATCTACTGATGTTTCAGTGCAGTTCCAGGCTAAGCTGTAGCCTCTTATAAATTATTTACCTCTCTTTATATTAAGTCTTAGTTCTTTATTTCAATCCCACCCCCCGCCCCATTTGTCCGTTAATGCGAGGCCCGTAATAAGGGATAGCAGTAGGGCAGCCCTTGAGTGACATCTACAGTTCAGAAAAATAAAATCAGGGAAGGCAGAAATTGTAAGTCTCCCTCCTGCTTTAAAATAGGAAACCATTGTCTGCTAATGAATTGATGGCCATGAAAAAGTATTGTTCTACCTTGTCCTCGGAATGCAAGTGTCCAGCAAGCAACATTATCATTTCTACTAGCTTTTCACCAACCTATCCCATCTCCTTCCACCCTTCCTCACTCCAGCTCCTGGAGAGGGAGCGAGGGAGAGAGAAAGGACTCAATCTCACAGTGGAAAAGGAGCCACTGCAATGGTAGATGAGTGGGTCCCAGAGCAGCCAGACTTGTGAGGGGGAGGCATCAGCTGAAATTCTGTGAAAGGGGAGAAGGAAGCTGGGGAAATCTGTTTATAATGGGCTGGTCACACACTGTCTAGATAATATCTATCTTGCTAGGGGATGGGGCAACATTAAGAGGGAGAAAAGGGAAGTGCTTGGACATGGATCTGATTGCTTGTTTCATATAATACAAGGATATTGAATCAGACTTTGAATTACTGATGCAGTTATAATTCCATCAAAGTTCTGGTGATTGTACAAACAACATTTGTTTCCATTGTGATTGATAGCACTAGAATTCTATCATAGAATTATAACCCCATAATGCAGAGATTTTTGTATTCTAAATGAGTTATGCTGCCTGAATACTCTAAGGATACTTATATTTTAGGGTGATTTCTCAATTTTCAATACAGAATGAATTTATGAATATGAAACCTAAAAGTTAGCAGACATTCCTAAAAAGGGAGAACATTTAATACTCGTATAAATAAGGCTAAGATTTAGTCATGGGTATTTTTAGTAAAAGTCATGAACACATCACGGGCAATAAACAAAAATTCATGACCCGTGACTTGTCTATGACTTTTACTATAAATACCTCTGACTAAATTTTAGCTGCTACCCAGGACTTTGCTGCTCTGGGAAGCCCAGGGGCCGACAGCTGGCCCCTGCTCTGGTGATGGGGGCTGACTGCCCTGGCCGCCTGCTGCTCCAAGGCCCCTGGGGACTGCTCTCATGACTCCAGGAGCTGGGGAATTATTAAATATGAAATACCCTGAGACTTGTTTGCATTGGCAACTCTGTTACCCCTCTTTCTCAAAGACATGGAAGGCCTCCCAAAACTGAGGAGTTGGAGTGATTTGTGCCCCCTCATCTGTGCATTTCCAAACGGACAACCTACTTCTTCCTGCCTCCAGCACAGGCAGCCATCTCTGTATGACTCTAACTACTTGCCTCCTGTCTCTTTTCTGGTTAGTTGCTCCTTTGGGAGAGGAATCTGTTCAAAAACTTCAGGTTGAGCGCTTCTCTCTTTGGAAATCTTGGGCCCTAGGAAGAAGATGGAATAGAGTCCTTAGCTACTTTGTTTCCAAGGAAATTTATTATCCCAGCTGGAAGCAGACAATGTATTGCAGTCTTCATACTCTGCTGTTTAAATTGGTTGAAGGAAGAAGGGGTTATCATAGCCTTGGTTTTGGAGTTGCATTTAATTCCAAGGTGAGAGCTAGGCTTAATATTTCTGCCTCAGGTGGGTGTTTGTTGATTTTTAAAAGTAGCTTTGATCCAGCACTTCAAAATTTCTTCCTTCTTGCCCTCCATTTGGGGAATCACATCATACAGGGTCAACCCGTAGTGAAACTTGCTTGAAATATGCAGATGGTTTTCCTGCAGTATATCCTGTCTCTCATGCCACTTGATGTATTCAGTCAGCCAGTTGGAGGTCCCTCCTATTATTCTTAGCTGGATTGAGTGCCACAGCCTGTAGTAGGGTCTACATTTCCTTTTGAGTTAAGGCCTTTTTAGATTTATTGTATTTTAAATTCATGATCATTCAAAGGTGATTTCCATGGTACCCCTAGCGGTAGTCAGATGATCCTGTCCCTGTGGATATTTAGTGGTAAGTAGTTCTGACTTTTCCTGACTGGCTTTCCATGGTCTCAGGCAGAGCCAGTGTTGTGATTGTGATGGATAAATAACTGATTTTTTAGTTGGGCAAACCAATCATTTAAAAAAAAAATCAAAATAAAATAATTTTTTTATCTTTTTGTCAGTCAAACAAAAATACAAACAAAAATCATTTTGGATTGAATTAAGCATTTTGTTTGATCTGAAACATTTTTGTGGGTGATTAGTTTTTGGAGATTTTCAAATTTTTTAATGATTTTTTAAAATATTACATTTCGGTATATTTTGAAAACTTCTTTCCAAATTAAACAATCGAGATGTTTCATTTTGGCATTTCTGATTTTTTTTTTCAGTCCAAACTATTTGCTGATTTTGACCCAAATTTGTGAATACTTTGACCCAAATCTTCATTTTTTCATTGAAAAAAACCTATTCATGTTAAAAACAAAAAAACAACAACAACAAACCCTGCTCAAGCTGGGACAGTTATAGTGTATGCCTCTCCTCCCCCGCCAAACAACTTGGATTTAGAGTAAAAGCAGCCTCCCATGGAAACCACTAATAAGATCTTTCTCAAAGAAGGCTCCCAGTCCAGAGAATTTTCTGATCTTGAATGGCCAGTGAGTCTGACTATGTACCCCTAATTCTAGGTATCACATGGGGCCAGCAGATGCTCAAAAGCATCCTAAGCTGGCTTTTTAAAAAAAATTAAAGAGCACTCACTAGTTCTTTAACAAGATGTGAGAGTTAGATTAATTTCTGGGAGTATAAATCATAACAGATTTATATGTGGGTGGTCTCACTCCTCTTCTCTTCCACTCCCACTCTCCAAGCTCTCTGTTTCAGGGGCTCATCTAGAAGTCTACATAATACTCTTCAGAACTGTTTTAAGCAAAAAAAAAAACAAAACAAAAAACCCAACAACAAAAACACCTCTCCGGTAGATGAATGTGGGCCCTCTGCACTTTCTGGGTCCTTTCTTGATCCTTTTAGAGCCTTTACACTGGGAAGATTTCTATTATGGTGAATTGGAGAAGGAGGAGGGTCCTTTCACCCCTTGTTTCTTGTTTTATGGGGGTCAGGGAGGAAGAGCCTCAAATGACCACTGTGGTGGTGTGTCCTTCCCTGATGCTTTTTATGTTTCTTTCCCAATTTCTCAGATTTATGGGATGGAGAGAGAAGACATTAACCTTTCAGGGTGCAGCCATTGAGAGTGCCCTGAATTTACAGGGATTTTCCCCGAGGGGAGAGTGGCTTCCATCGGTTGAACTAATAGGATATTAATGAAGAGGGGATTTAATAGGAAAACCACACTGGCTACTGTGCTATAGATATAAGTAACCACACAAGAATGGCCATACTGGGTCAGAGCCATGGTGCATCTAGCCCAGTATCTTGTCTTCCAACAGTGACCACTGCCACGTGCTTCAGAGGGAATGAACCGAACATCCCCTGTATTCCCTGATACATCCCCTGTTGCTCATTTCCAACTTTTGGCAAACAGAGGCTACAGATACTTCAGAGCATTGTTTTGCATCCCTGCTCATCCTGGCTAATTCCACTGATGGACCTATCCTCTGTGAACTTCTCTGGTTCTTTTTTTAACCTCTTTATAATCTTGGTTTTCATGACATCCTGTGGCAAAGAGTTCCACAGGTTGACTGTGTGTCATGTAAAAAAATGCTTCCTTTTGTATGTTTTAAACTGCTGCCTATTGATTTAATTTGGTGACCTCTAGTTCTTGTGTTATGAGAAGGAGTAAATAACACTTCCTTATTTACTTTCTCCCCACAATAAAACAGTCATGTTTTATAGACCTCTATCATATCCTTCCTTAGTCATCTCTTTTCAAACTGAAAAGATCCAACCCTATTAATCTCTCCTTATATGGGAGCTGTTCCATACCCCTAATCATTTTAGTTGCACTTTTCTGTACCTTTTCCAATTCTGATATATCTTTTTGAGATGGGATGACCAGATCTGAACACAGTATTCAGGATTGGATCTATAAAGAGGCAATACAATGTTTTCTGTCTTATTATCTGTTCCTTTCCTAATGATTCCCAACATTCTGTTAGGTTTTTTTTTTTTTTTTTTAATTGTTCCTGCACATTTAGTGGATGATTTCAGAGAACTATCCACAATGACTCCAAGATCTCTTCTTTGAGTAGTAACAGCTAATTTAGATCCCATCATTTTATATGTATAGTTGGGATTATGTTTTCCAATGTGCATTGCTTTGCATTTATCAGCATTGAATTCCAGCTGCCATTTTATCACCCAGTTTTGTGAGATCCCTTTGTAACTCTTCACAGTGTGCTTTGGACTTCATTAGTTTTGTATCATCTGCAAATTTTGCCACCTCACTGTTTATCCCTCTTTCCAGATCATTTATGAATATGTTGAATGGTACTGGTCCCAATACAGACCCCTGGGAACATCACCTTTCTCCATTTTGAAAAATGACCATTTTTTCCTATCTTTTGTTTCCCATCTTTTAACCAGTTACTGATCCAGGAGAGGACCTTCCCTCTTATTCCATGACCGCTTACTTTGCTTAAGAGTCTTTTATGAGGGACCTTGTCAAAGGCTATCTGAAAACCTAAATACATTATATCCACTGGATCATCCTTGTCCGCATCCTTGTTGACCCCCTCAAAGAATTCTAGTAGATTGGTCAGACATGATTTCCCTTTACAAAAACCATGTTGACTCCTCCCCAACAAATCATATTCATCTATGTGTCTGATAATTCTGTTCTTTATTATAGTTCAAAACAATTTACGTAGTACTGAAGTTAAAGCTTACCAGCCTGTAATTGCTGGGATTGCCTCTGGAGTCTTTTTTTAAAAATTGGCATCACATTAGCTATTCTCCAGTCATCTGGTACAGAAGCAGATTTAAATGATAGGTTAGATACCACAGTTAGCAGTTCTGCAATTTCACATTTGAGTTCTTTCAGAACTCTTGAGTGGATACCATCTGGTCCTGCTGATTTATTACTGTTTAATTTATCAATTTGTTCCAAAACCTCATCTAATGACACCTCAATCTGGGACAGTTTCTCAGATTTGTCACCTAAAAAGAATGGCTCTGATTTGAGAATCCCCCTCACATCCTCAGCAGTGAAGACCGATGCAAAGAATTAATTTAGTTTCTGTACACTGGCCTTATCTTCCTTGAGTGCTCTTTTAGCAATTCGATCACCCAGTTGCCCCAGTAGTTGTTTAGCATGTGTCTTCCTTCTAATGTACCTTTAAAAAATTTCTGTTATTTTTTGAGTGTTTGGCTCATTGTTCTTCAATTTCTTTTTTGGTCTTCCTAATTATATTTTTATACTTCACTTGCTGGAGTTTATGATCCTTTCTATTTTCCTCAACAGGATTTAATTTCAACTTTTAAAGGATGCCTTTCTGCCCCTAACTGCATCTTTTACTTTGTTGTTTAGCCACAGTGGCTCTTTTTTGGTCCTCTTACTAGATTTTTTAATTTGGGGCATGCATTTAAGTTTAGCATCTATTATGGTGTCTTTAAAAAGTTTCCATGCAGCTTACAGGAATTTCACTTTTGGCATTTGATGAGTTCCAGAGGGGTATCCATGTTAATCTGTTTTTAGCAAAATAGCGAGAGTCCTGTATCACTTTTTAGCTGTCTGCCATTATGTGATGTAATTGAATGGAATTCTTTTTCTTTTGACTGTTTCTCATCAGATCCTACCTGTATTTTATCACCTTCCATCCTTATTAGGATATAGAGAATCTCCATTAATAGATCCTCCCCTAAGGGGTGTCTCTGTCCGAACCACTTGCTCCTCTGCACCTGTCGGCTTTCCCGCGGCCCTTAGTTTAAAAACTGTTCTACAAAAATCTTGAAAAATTCACTCTTCTGAGATGAACCTTGAACTTTACAGCTGCTCCTTGTGTCTTATATATGCTTCCTAAGCCTTTGCTCAAGGGAGGGGCAGGGGAAACCTTTACATGGAGCAGTCACTTTGTCCCATTGCATCTAATAGTGGACAAGACAGGCTCCCATAGGAGATGATACACAACGTGTTAAAAGGGGATTGACCTGACATAAGTGGTGGTCCAAGAGGCCCCTTATCATCCGCTTGCTCCTTCAGGGTTGAGATGCTTTCCCTCCTATCCCTTCATGGGTGGCTGTTTAGAGGAAAGTAAGGAAATGAAAAGGCCTGGCTCACCCTGATGTGAGCAGTGCCCAATTAGCCCAGCACATGTGACATGGCCAACCTATGAGGTAAGCCAGCTCTGATTAACTGAGGCTGGTGGGACATGGTCCATTGACCTGTAAGCTGAGCAGGGTCTGGTTAGCCTGCTAGGTGTGGTATGGCCAACCAACCCACAGTATGAGCAGGGTCTGGTTTGCTTGGCAGGAATGGCATGGCCAACTGATTTGTGGTATAAGCAGAGTCTGGTTAGCCCAGGCATCTTTGTGCCCATTCTGGCAGCTTGTCTCTTTCTCTGGTTGCTTGTGAGGTGTTCCTGACATAGAGGCCTACCAAAATATGCTGTGCTGGAAGCTGCTGCAGCCAGATACCTCATAATCAGAAGGGGGTTTCCAGCAATCTTGCTGCATAGTCCCTGAGGCGAAATAACACCCCACTAACACTTGGAATCCAGTAATAAGAAGGATACCTTCTGTGTGTTTTTGTTGTTGTTGCTCTTACCAGAGGGTCTGGTAAAGGCTTCCTGCAGCTATGGGAGACATATTGAACTGATGAAGTCTTCAAGTCTTTGGTCACTCCCAGTCTGCGGTGACTGACAGGTCTGGTATCTGTCTCCAAGGAGCTTCAAACAGAAGTAAGACCCATTGTAAAGAATCTGCAGAGTCTCTCAGAAAACATCTTGTTCTAAAGGACCTAACCATAAAATGAAAGAGTGGTTGTTAATATTCACTGAATTCTTCATCTAAATTATTTTAATGCAACAAATCACTACTTCAGCAATGGATAATGAATTAATTTTATGCAGTGACAAATGTTTTGTAAAGGACAAGTATTAGGCAGACATCCAAATTTAACTCCAAGGAACCATACTGCAGCCTCTATGAACTCGTACCAATTTTAGTCGGGACAATACTAAGATGGGAGATCTCCAGAGGAAGACCGGGTCTCTGCACAATGTGTTCCAGGTGGATAAGTATAGTAAGCAGTACTCTTCCTCTGAGTCATTACTAAATCTAAATCCCAGCACAGTGTTAGGAGCAAATAACTGATAGAGAGGTTGTCTCTTTGTTTTTGAAATGGAGATCAAAGGTCATGGCACCATTTGCAACACCAGGGATGTTAGCTTCAGTGGCCAAAGTCAGCTTTTGGTAACTATATCCTACTTATCTGAACCTCCCCCTGAGAATGAATTGAATCAGGAAACCTTAGTTTCTTGTCAAACTCTTGTGCAGTGCTACCATGTGCTAGGCTGCTTCATTCCACTTGGAAGAGCATCCTGTGGATGGTTGGATGATGTTTATAGAAAAAAACACTTTTCAGTGTGTACAGTTTGAGTGCCTCACTTTGAATACATAGAAACTGATTCTTTTTTTCAGGTGAGAGCAGAGCACTTCAGTTGATATTATATGTGCCCAGCACTTCACCCAAAGGAGTCAACACTCTAAAAATTTTGACTTTATCATTCTTAACACTTAAGTATCCTTCTAGATTAAAGGCTATGTGAATACTTTGTCACTAATTATAAAGTTTAGTCTAGGAATTCATAGCTAACTAGCACAGCCTTCAGTGGAATCAGAGGAGACTTCACAATAACAATTCTAAGTAAACTAGAAAATTCCCTGATAGAGTGCACACTGCCAGGGCTCCTTCGTGAGCTGTAAACTTCAGATATTCCTCACAATAGTTTTAAGCACATGTCTTGAGATAGCTGAGGAACATGGAGGGAAGAGTTCAGAATTCCCTCCCTCTTGCCTTCGGCATTTTCAGTAGGAGCTCTTTTTTCTTTGTACAACATAAAAAGATCAAGTGGCAAAGAAGAAATATCAATTGAGAAGGCTTCCTCTGCTTTTGTGTTTCCAGTGTGCATGTTCGTTCTCCTTAATGCCAAGCACTAACACCCATGCTCCTATTTTCCTTACTTTAAAATGCATTCTTTAGCATTCTAAAGCATATAGAGATGGATGGTTCATCAGACCCTTCACCAGACTACAACTATGAGTTTGTTGAGTGGGTTCACGCAACTTGGTACTAAAGTTCTCAAAGTGAATTTTGAGTTCCTGCCGAAAAAGTAATGAACTCAATATGCACTGATCCTTCAAGGTTTTGAGCACCTCCTGAGATGTGCTGTCAACATCTTACAGGTCAGGTCTCCTGTATCAAAACAGATTTGTTATGTGCATCAATAACTTATAAAGATTAAGTTATGCAGTCAGGAAACTGTCATGTGATGTAACTGACCAATACTACTGACCCAATAATGTATATATACACAAAGAAATATGTCCAGTGAATAATTTGACACTAATCTATAGGCTGAATTCTGTTTGCATGAAATAAGAATATTTCAAATAAAATAGGATTGTCAATTGCACTCTGGAAATAATGATTATATTCAATTGCATCCCCTTCCCTTTATCTGTATGCTTTCTAGATCACAAGACTTTTGGCAGGGATTGTATTTTCTATTTCCATATAGCCCAGCACAATGTGACCCCCAACCCTGACTGAAGCCTTTGGGTGATACTATACTATAAATGTGTATTGCTATGAGAAAACTCATGCAATTGGTCAATCAATGAATTCAACAGGTATCTTTCACTTGTGAAAACCAGGCATACAATGCACACATTTATGCACGTGGAGTTTCAAAATCTCTCTACCTCAAAGTAATTATAAGGATCTCTCTCTCCAGGGACAAAATAACTTTCATGATCATTAAGAACAAAAATATGTTTGAACCTGGGTGCAGATCCAAATGCAATGGCATGGTAACAAAAGATCCTCAAAGATTGGGGGTGTTTAAAATCTGGGATTTGGACTCAGGCAAAATGAGCCGAAATGACACATGCCTAGAAAGTAAAATCCTGCACTCCATACATTGCTTTTACTAAGGCCTAATGTAGCTTGTGAATTCAGATAGGAGTTTGGATTGGCATTATAAAACAAAAACAACACTTATAAACTGCCCTATCCAAAGGGCTCTGAGTAATTCATAAGTAAATCATAAAATGATAAAACTACTACCAAAGGAGATGGATATATTGATAATCATACACAGAAAGAAAAGGATTCTAAATATTGATCTACCATTGCCATACAAAAACACTTCAGGGGAAACTTTCCAAATTTAAATAGGGAGAGATGGGATGGTAAAGAGATGCATGATGGGGAATTTTATTTTGTAGGGGTCACCAAAGCAAAGGAACGATCTGCCAATTTCAGTTTAATAGAATTCCTAAAAGGTGGGGGTCTGAGTATAGATACCGATTAAAGTAAACATCAAGAAGGAATTCTTGAGCTGTCAGGTCCTTGGTTCCAATAGCATTGGCTCAGACTATGACTATGGCTATGTTCGAGGGCCTTTGTTGGTTACGATTGTCCTTGTATCTATCATCCATGGAGAAGAGTGATCCTCTTTTGCTGAAAGATGATCATGGAATAGATAAGGGAGCAGGCTGACTAAACATACAACTGTTGAGCAAATGCCTTTTATCATGTCTGAGAAACACTTCCACCGAAGAGCAAGATCAAAACTGAAGTCTGTTTTCCCCTGGCTCACTACCTCCAACCACGTCCCCTCTAGAAGTAGTGAATCAGACAATGAAAGACTAGAACCTCCAATACCTGAAAGCAGCTTCTCCCCAAGGATTCATCAACCCCTTTGTGCTAGTGCACAAGAAGCTGTTACACAGGTGAACTATGCAACACACCTGTGTTGCCTCTTATCCTTTTGCACTGCTGAACCTGACCATGGAAACCTATGCTGGGAAAGGCTCTGCTCTGCAGTGAGATTAAACTCTACTGCTATATTTATGCACTTCAGAAGGATGATGGTCCTGTGGCTAAATTGCTAACCTGTGATTTGGAAATCAGAGTTCAATTCCTGATGCTGCCACAGATATTGTGTGACCTTGGGTAAGTCACTTAACAACACCCGCCCCCATTCCCATCTGTGTAAAAGGGAATAATACCTGGAAAGAAAGAACAGGTAAAGGGTATAAATTCTTCAGGGCCAGGACTCCCTCAGTATATTTATTCAATGACTAGTGCAATGGGGCCCTGCTCTTGGTTGCAATATCTAGTTGTTTCCATGATATTACCAACAGCGTAACTAAAGACATAGTGGATTTTACAAGATACCTGTGCTCAGTGGTGACTGCTTGCTGTTTCTTTGCAGTACCACCTGTACATAGAGTGAAATCCAACAGACCTTATTTAATTCTTAGGCAAAATGTCCATTGGTTTAAATAGGAGAATGTTGCCTGAATAAAGTTTGATGTGACTAACATTAACTGGAAGCAGAACTGAGCAATTTAAAGAGAGCAAGCATCAGTGCCTTTGTGTCTTCTGCTAATATACCCATGACTTCAGATATCCGTTGTATATGATGGCCACAAGATGGCAGTCTTGCTTTAAAAGTCACAGAAAAATGCTAATGAAAACTTCATAACCCATTTTTAAAACTGAGTGTTTTGGGGATTGGCTGGCTTTCTGAGGCAGCACTGACCTTCAGCTGCCACACCATTTCTCATACTCTTCTGTGCTCTAAGTTCACTTATTTTAGGTTGTCTTATTTGTAGCTTTGTTCCCCTTATTTTTGTCATTAAAGCCTTACATACTTTTAGGAAACTGAAGAAAAAGTGTAATATGCTGATAGTAACTTTAAAATTCCAGAAGGTGGATACAGCTCGCAAAATGCCATTATTTATATTTTTAAAGTTTCATCCTGATCGCTTAAAATAGACAAATGACAAATAGACAAACTTAAGTCTATTTAAAAAGAATCAGCAGAAATCATGAACTATTGAGGCTTCTAGGCTTTATAAAGACCAAAAACATACTGGCCATTGACCACAACTTAAGAATCCAGGTTGAAGCTTTCTAACTGCAATGTGGCTTTGGTGACTAACTCTGCTATGTGTCCCTCTGAAAGTCTCACCCAATATTGTACAACCTTATTCATCCAATTAGTTCTGCATACAAAGCTATTGGAGGGGAAAGAATTGTGCAACCTGTAGCCACTACATGCCTCAGTTTTCTATGAAGAAGGACATTTTAAAATACACCAAATAGCTCTCCAACTTGTAAGGTCAATCTCCACTTTTGGCCATCCTGAAATCTGGATCCTGATTTATAACAGCACAAACATGGGTATCAGGTGAGGGTTTATTTTTTGGTTTTTGGCTTGTTTGTTTTTTTAACTAAAAAGTATCATGAAACTTGAATTTGGGTATAGATGCTAAATCCCACAGCCAAAGTTGAGTGGGCTTCTGGGTCTCTCTTCATCTCTACCTAAAAAGGGACTTTCAGTTTGTTTCTTTAAAAAAGGTGTCAGAACATTCTGGGGTTATAAAATAATATAACAAAAGTGGAGTTGAAAGCGAATGAATAGCATGCTTTCTTCCATTAGTGGTGTAATACTGACTTCTGAAAGAACAGGGGTAACCTTTTTCTCAACTACTTTACTAATACAACTCCTTCTCAACTACTAATTGTCAAATCCAGTTTTGTAATCATTATGTTCATGTTGAGATGACACAGGGGAAAGAGCTTTCTCTCTCTTCTGTCCATGTCTATCCAATTTCATAGTCCAGGCCTCACCTAGAGTATCCATGCTTCATCCTTTCCAAAAGAAAGCCGGGATCCCATTCAGATTTTCAGGTAGAGCTGAGTGAATCTTAGAAATAAAAGTCAAGCTTACAGGGGAATTCATTGCCAAACTTGTTTGGACATTCAAACTTCTCTCACTTGGATGGAAACTTAAGAATGGTTTCAAAGTATTACTGCAAACTTGTGTGCCAGGTCACATATGACAAGTCACATGAGAAATTCTGGGTCCTTGATTGCCTGAGCCTAACCCACAAAATCACAATAGCAGGAGTGACAGGCATTCTGTTTGTATGCCAACTAGCATTACTACGGTTATAAACTGGGTTAAACCTTGTTATGGGCTGAGTTAAAACTTTGTTGAAACTGATGTGTGAACAAGATGTCATCTAAGATTGCTGTAAGGCACCATTAAGTGACCACAGCTAAAACAAGACATAATGGAGTCTGCCAGAACCACTACCAGATAGGTGGAGGGCTTCAATGAGGGGGTGGGCAAAGAAGGAACACTCGGGGGAGAGGGGGAAAAGCCAAACAGCAGCCTGTAAGCACAGTGTGACCCTGGAAGAAGTTGAGATGGAACTTTTGGCTTCAGTGCTGACTCAGGGCACATGGGGTTGTAAGGAAAGGAGTTATTCCCCCATTTTCTGTTTTTTCCTGCATTCAAAAAACAAGACTTTGAACATTCCTTGTAAATAAACAAGATTTCATCAAAGAAAATACTAGACTCTGTCGTCAATTTCTAACCCCCATTGGAACACCACAAAGGTGCCAAACTTTGGCTAGCTGCTTGGGTCAAAAAAGGGGGTAACTGTGATTTGCAATTCCATAGTTTCGAGAAATGCTCTTTCATGCATATGTCACACAATCACCATCTCTGTAGAGACAGAAGTTGGAGGGCTAGAGTTTTCATTTGTTTCTTTCCTTAGTTTTTCCATTTCCCTTTGCAAAAATTACAGTAATTTATTTGTTAATCTTTATATAGCTCTTTGTACTTAAGGGGCTGTTGTACTTAAGACTGTGTGCCAAGCCTGAAGCCTATGAACACAGAACTTCAGCCAGGGCACTACTTTTATTTAATCTTGACATGAGATAGACAAAACCCCCAAAAATCAAAATTTCCTAAAGCAAAAATCACTACGCTATATATTATAAGAGGCAGCATTTTTAAGGGGCCATAGCTGGACTGGGAGGGAAAAGTGTTTGGCAGGGGCGAAAGACAGAAGCACCGAATTTATTTCTAGGACTTTCAGTATTGCTCATCATGTCATCAAAGTACTTCATATACACTAACTTCAGAGCATGTGTGGGATGGGAAGGTGAGACACTGACAGCAAGTTATTGACATAAGGTCACACCAGGTGTCTGTGTTGGACGAGAACTGGAGTCTGCTTTTTTAAATCCAACTTTAGTGTCTTAACCACAAGATAATCCAACCTCTCATTTGTATTTTTTTTTAATATTTCTCCTAACTGGGTCGGTGGCATCCTTCACAAAGTCAGAGGGCAGGCAGCCCTTACAAGGGCAGAGTAAGTCAGGACTGTACTGAAACACTTGTTGAAAAGGATGCTTCTGATAAATCTGGTGAAGCCATGTCACCCATTGGTAACTTGATAGAACAGCCTGGAGCAGTAGGGGGTATTCAGTGAGCTCAGCCAAAACAAAGAAAGATTAGTGACTGAAAGAGCATCAGATCATCATCATAGCCTGTGGAAAATCAGCTGTACTTTTGCCTAAGACTATAGTTAGTATTTTCTTTACTATTCTGTGGCACAGCAACTTAAATCCAATAGTGTTAGAGGAAAGGAGGACGAAGATGATGGGAGCTTTGACCAGTAAGAAAAGGAGAGCAAAGGAAGGTGGCAGTGCTAACCTTGGTCCCTGTTGTGATCCCTAAGGGTCCGTTGCTGAGTGGAGTATGATTACATGAGTGATTTCTCCCATACCTGTCAATCTGTCATGGCCCCGCTGCAGGATGCAAGATGAAACACAGCCCCAAATTGAGGGGGACAATTATTCAGGCAGAAACCCTAAAATGCTATTGGATTCTTTCCTTTAGTGTAAACTCTAGAATTCCTATTTTGTGATTGTTTGATCAAAGCCATTTTCAGCACCAAACATCCTTTGGTGCACCAGATGTGTGTGAAATATGGACAACTTTGGCATTAAAATGGGTGGCATCCCTTGAAATGACAAATTTCAGAGGTAACAGTTCTTCAGGCATCAAAACAAAATGGGATGCTGGATTGTTGAAGTACAGTTGATTTTGTGCATCTCTTAACCACAGACAAGGTCCAATTCTTGAAGAATTCTAAGGTCCCAGCTTTTTGGGCCGAGGTGGTGGAGAACCCAGCTTATAGTTCCAGAGAAACTCTACAGTTTTGCATGCTTTCAGCTTCCGTTTCCAAACAAAGCAAAAATTTAGCAGCTTGGTCTTGTTTACACTTCAGGCTTGAGTTCATTCAAACTCAAGACTAAATGAATCTGTATGACACAAGATCAATGAATGCTCTCAGAAACCAATCACCCCTATCTTGGGAAACATTCCTTTGCCCAAATACTAGTTAACTCTAGATGTGCTTACTCTTTTTGCTCCAGTTAATATCATGCACTCTTCCTCCACTATTTATTATTTCTGTAGCCAGGTGTATTCCAGTCAAAACTTAGTACATATTTTAATACTATTATATGTCATACATTGGTGTCTACACCCGCTGAAATTTTGGTTTTCTTCTACCACTTCTAGTTGTTCTTGTCAGTTTAATCTCTTTTAAACTCAACAGTTCAGCTGGGGAAAGCCCTGTTCATGGCTTTCTCATTACTTAGAGTAATTGATAACAGGTTTAACACATTCCTTAATTATGACTTCAAACATGTTGCTAGAACACTAAAGTCCCAGCACCAGAGGGCCTTTTTATATAATTTTTTTTTTTAAATGTTAAAGATTTTAAAGGTAAAACTTTGTAATGAGAATAGAGCATGCCAGTGCCAGAGGGCTGCCTTGCCACATGAGTCTAAAAGGAGACTCGTTATTTCTAATGAGTTTCTAAAAGTGCGTTTAAACAGTTCATTTTGGCTGCTTTTAGCACAGTTTTCAGATATTTCAGTGTGTTTTCTACAGCAAAATGGAACAGCAGGTCTTCAGTTTCACACAACTGGTAATCTCTGTTGTGTGAGGCTTGTGGAAGATAGGCAGATTTTTTTCTCTTAACTTGCAGTTATGTAAAGGAAATGGAAAACTTACTACTGAACAGACACTTCAGAACCATCAGTTCAGTCTATTCCTTTGTTCCCTTCTCTTATGGCCTGATCCAGAATAAAATCCTGGTCCCAGAGAAGTCACTGGGATGCAGAGATGCAAAGCAGTTCTCAGAATCAGGCCCTTTAAAACTGAATTATATGCAGGTTCTTTTACCTAAGGAATCTGGCCTTGTTTGGGGTATATAGTCTATGGCCTGTTGAGTCAGTGAACTTCTATTACATACCTGCCAATACTTACAGAAAGAACACCAGACAGTGGAGCCAGCTCCAATCCTGTTTTCCTAGAGTATCACCAGGAAAGCTCTCAAAGAGGTGGAGCTATTATAGGGCAGGAGCTGACAGAGGTCCACAACAACCCTGCTCTTCTTTGGCATTAGGAGGGCTGTGACCCCTCTCAGTAGCTCCACTAAAGATGGTGTGGATGGGACAGCCACCCCCCCCCCAAATCTGGAAGTAGAGAGGCCATTGGGGGCCCCCTACAAGAGACATGTAGTAAAGAGGGGGCTGATATCTGGGGTTAGATGGGGAAGATGGTTGGGGAATGGCAGCACATGAAGGAGGTGATTGGCTGCACTTCTCCATGTGCCAGAGGAAACAAGAAAGAACTGACAATTGAGCAAGGGTTTCTCTGTAGTCCCATAAGAGGATCTGAAAACTTGTAGCCTATGGAGAAAACCCATAGGGATGGTGTGACACAGAGACCTGTTCGCAAAGGGGCCCCTGTTCTTTGCAAACAACTCTTGTCTCAGACCTGCATACTCACATCACCAAACATGTCTTGCAGGATATTTATCCATAAGGGGTAGCACAAGGTATCTACAGAGAGCTCAGCACAATCATTGTGAGATGCATATATGAGTGATATTTAAGGAATAATGTAACTACATTGTAAGTATGCTTTATGGACTTGGAGAAAAAAGTTAGTCAGCAGATAACATGGCTCGGTGAGTGCCCATTCATGCAGGAGGGAGTTGTCACTGCAGATGATGATAATGCAAGGCTCAGTTGTCTAACTTTGCTCCATCCCAAGATTACCAATGGACAATCATCAGAGAAAACTGCAAACAACTGACACCACTTGAAGGCAAAAAGGAACGTTACAACAAATATATGATAAATAAAGAAGACTGTTTTAGTATAATAGAGTGTGGAGAGGCACTCTATCTCCATTCACTGAGGAAATATCATGTGGAGCAGTGGGATTTCACAGATGTTTGGATCCTGGTTCCTGTGAAGCCAACCTAGTAATCTGGAGTATTCTGCTTCTTTAGGGACGGAGGATCTGGGATATCTATGAGTAGCCAGTGTCAGGGACTGCATCTCACAAGAGAACCATCAAAGTGACTTGGGGTCTGGGGTGCACCTATCCTTAACCTGCAAGACAGATACAGGGCTGGTGTAGCCCAGAGGAGCGTGTTTAAATGACTGAAAGGCTAGTGCTGTAGGGAGCTAACACCTAGCTACCACAAGCAAGACTCCCTCTGACTGGAGGCGGTAACAAGGTGACTGAAAATCCTGGGTACCCCAAGAACCATAACAGCTGGCATTCTGCTATTATAACGTGGTTGTGTGAGGGAGAACATTTAAGATTATATCATACGTTAATATTTTGAAATATTCACCATGGCTGTGTATAAGGGAATTAGGTGCCAATAGCCCTCCACTGAAAATTCCAGTCTATAATACTTCCATAGTGGTTCACATTATAAAGCACCATGCTTACATTAGCTATTTACTCCAATGCTCCAGGAGGAAGAAAGGTAAATATAGTAAAACATACTGAACATGTTGCTGTTGGCTCATTTGATGTTGGGATCTCTTTAATTTTATTTGCTTATCATTATAGAACCTCCTCTTGCTAAGACAGTTTTGCAGGGGAGTTCAGAAAAAGGAAAAGCTACTAACACAGAAATCTGGACTGAAGATAGAAATTCAATTAATATTATCGCTGCCTCCAGTAGTTTTACATATGAAAGAACGTAAATTGAGACAGGAAAAAAAGAAAGATTTGACAGCTACAGGATAAGATTATTTAACATGAAGATATAAGCACAAAAGATAACTGGAGCTGGTGAATAGTCACAAACTGAGCCCGTGTAGCCCTGTTATGTGGTCCAAGTCAGTTACTGCTTTTGACCCATGTTGCATAGGCAGCTTATTGCATGAACTGTGGGCGGAAGGTAGGCAACTACTCTAATATAGATGTGATCCAATCAAAAGTGCAGACTGTCTAAACAATAAAACTTCAGGATTATCAGAAAAATTCTGAGACTTCTTACTCTAACAAAAGTCTGATGTAAAATGTTGCCCCTCTGGTCTGAGCAGTTAGCCCATATTTGGGGCCTTCCCAGGTTCTTCTCTTTAGGAAGAGAAATTGATTATATGAGTCAGGTATTTCTCTCGTGCAATACTGTGTATTTACAAACAATGTACGCCAAGTTCTGTTTCCCTGAACGCGCTAGAAATAACAGCAGACAATTTCCTTGCTTTCAGGTTTCAATGTTGCCTCTCCAGCCAGTCCAGGAGCTCAGCTAAGCATACTGCTATGAAAGCACAGTGCAGTAATACACTCTCAGAAGCATTCACTGTGTTGTAGTAGTGTCCACACAGGATATTATTGCACAGCAAGCTGGTGCACTGTAGATTCATGCTTGTCAACCTGATACAACACCTCTCTGCATAAATATTAAGCAACAGTGAGAATTGTGCATTGATGCTTTGAGGTTAGAATTGAGCCCATAATGAAACTGCTCATTGTTAATGCAGTTCTGGGTACAGTTGCCATTTCATATAGGATTATTTTCCATGGCAACCATTTGGTAGTTGTTAATTTTCTGAGCAAAAAACCGTATTCCAACAGTCTATGCTGTACCTGTAACCGATATCCAAGACATTACAGAAAAACTGCCAAGGCTCATCAAGAACCTTGACTACTATCCCATGTTGCTCATGTTGGGGGGGGGGGTGTTTGAGGCCAGAAGAGGGGGTTCAGTAAAGGTTTCTTTCAGGATGGGATCCCCATTGAGCATGGGTTGTAGCTATTTAATGATACCCTGGATGGGTTCCAGTGTGGGGTGGTAGGTGAACTAGTGAACTAGCAGTTTCTGAAACAGGCATGACAACAAACTATTCTAATGTGAAAGAAAGGTAGGAAGAATAATATAAAACCAATATGGCTCCATCAGCAGCTCTCTAATGACGTGAAAAATCGAAAAAGGATTTTACAGAAAGTGGAAACAGACAAATTGCTAAGTTCAAAAGAATAGCTCAAGCATGTAGTGACAAAAATCAGAAAGACAAAAGCACAAAATGAGTTATACACAACAAATGACCTAGAAGGTAATACAGAGAGTTTTTATAAAATACATTAGGAGCAAGAGAAAGATGAAGGAAAGTGTGGGACCATTACTTGGTGGAGAAGGAGAGCAAATGACAATGACACCAAGAACTCTGAGCAATTTAAAGCCAATTTTGCTTCAGTCTTCAATAAAAAGATTAATTTTGACCAGATGCTTAACATAATTAGTACTAAACAATAAAAGAACACAAGCTACAGTGAAGAAAAAACAGGTTACAAAATATTTAATAAAGTTAAATGTACACAAGTCGGCAGAGTAGATGATTGAAAAATCATACTCAAAAGGTAGCTAGTGATGGTTTCTTGTGTTGATAAATGTACATTCAATTGTTTGACTACACTTGAGTTCAGTATGAAATATATTTGAGACCAACTAACCAATGTCAGTCAGGTTTATTCCTAAAAGTCAATAATAGTACAGTACAGGAAGAAAGGTTCAATACAATACCAATTTCAAGACACTGTCTCTTACAGAATTGTTAAATTCACCTTACGAAGAAGGTGTGCTCCCCAAGTTACACATATCAGCTGGCAGTATTAATAGGATGATTTTACAAGTTACAAAATTCTTTACATACTATAAAAATCCAACACCGTTTGTCTCAGTTTCTTAACTTGTTGTTCTGCACCATTCCTTGTCTGTTTTGAATACTAATATTCCAGGTACTGGTCTGTGAAGGTACCTCCCCAGCTTGTATTAGGACAGAACATTACTGTATTTTGCCCTTCATAAATTTCTTATTTTCCTAAAGCCAAAGGTGAGTTTTACTAATGCAGAGTATTGTGGGATATATCTTAGCAAGAGTGAATAGAACTCTGGGAAAAACAGGCCAGTTCAGCTTTTATATCTGCCAGGCATTTGTACAATCTGATATATACTGTCCGAATATACATGTGTTGACTAACAATTGTCAAACTGGGAGGATGTATCTAATGGGATCCTGTAGGGGTCTGTCCTGGGTCTGGTACTATTTAATATTATCATTAATGACTTGGATAATGGGGTGGAGTGTATGCTTATAACTTTTGTAAATTACAAGAAGCTGGGAGACGTTGCAAGCACTTTGGAGAACATGATTAGAATTCAAAAGGACATTGGAAAATTGGTCTGAAAACAACAAGATAAAATAAGTAAAGACAAATGCTAAGTACTACACTTGGGAAGGAAAAAAAGTCAAATGCACAAATACAAAATGGGGAACAACTGGCTAGGCAGTGGTCTGAAGAGGATCTGGAGATGATAGTGGATCAAATATTAAATACAAGTCAACAATGTGATACAATTGCAAATAATCTAACAAGATTCTGGAGTGTGTTAATTGGAGTGTTGTATGTAAGACACAGGGGTAACTGTCCTGTTCTACTTGGCACTGATCAGGTCTCAGTTGGAGTATTGTGTCCAGTTCTGGGGTCCCTGAATTAGGATATATGTACACAAATTGGAGATAGTCCAGAGGAAATCAACAAAAATAAGAACAGGTTTAGAAAACCTGACCTCTGAGGAAAGGTTAAAAAACCTGGATGTGTTTAGTCTTATGAAAAGACCACTAAGGGGGGGACCTGATAACAGCCTTCAAATATGTTAAGCACTGTTATAAAGAGGGTGGTGATCAATTATTCTCCACATCCACTGAAGGTAGGACAAGAAGTAATTAGCCTTATCTGTAGCAAGGAAGATCTGTTAGATATTAGGAAGCTTTTTAACATAAAAATAGTTAAATACCGAAGTAGGCTTCCAAGTGAGGTTGTAGAATCCTCATCACTGGAAGTTTTAAAGAACGGCTTAGACACACACCTGCCTGGAGCTGTCTAGCTATACTTGGTCCTGCCTTAGTTCAGGGATCTGGACTAGATGACCTTCTACATTTCTATGACTGTCACTCGTGATTCTGAAATTAATGCTTCTAATTTTATCCACACTGAAATCAGGATAGTAACCTTACAACCATTACCAAATTATTTCTTTCACTGGAAAAATGCTAACTTCTCAGTGTTGATGATGCTGATTTAATATGGGGAAATTATAGCACTCATTACTGTTCACTCTCAAAGTGTGACTGAATTTTTTAGGGTCTAATGCTGCAGTGTAGATTGTAAACTCTTCTGGGGTTTATATCTTCCTATCTCTGTGGAATACCTAGTATGTCATCCGCAATAGTGTAGAACTCTCATTTAAGTGCAGTTTGTTTTTTCTCTAGCTTGCTGCCCTTTCTGTATCCTGTACTTTGGCCTTTTCTGTTATGACTTGATCACTGTGGGCTATTTCATGCCATGGAATTTTATGCTGAGTTCTCAACTGAAATGGAGTTCTGCTTAAAAATTGATGACATGATTTGACCCTGTGGCATTTTTTATTCAATTCACTGTTTCCCCTGTCTTTTGGATATGTTATAAAATATTTTTAAAATAGATTCAGACAATAGAATTTAAATTCCATTGGACTCCCATTAGAATACAGAAAGTTAACTTATTATATATCCAGGATTTTACGAAGTTCAAGATTAAAGGATGGTTACATTTTATCCAAAATTTAGGGCTTCACAAATCATTCTAAATTCGATACTAGCAACAAAGTTATGTTTTGTGTAACCTTTCTTTGCCTTTTGTCTTGACGGGTTGCAAAGATGTATTTTCAATGCTTCTACAATATGGTAGCAAATTAATAAACCTTTCAAATCAAAAGCTTTTCCAAATGAGCATCTTATGTATTGCAGCAAAACACAATGGGCCAAATTCTCTCATCTACACTGGTGCAAATCCAGAGTAGCATTATTTGGAATTTATACATGTCTCTGACAGCAGAGTCTGCAATAACATACCTTACAATTTTATGACTTAAGGGAACTGTTTTCTATTTAAGAACTTTGACTCCAATACTTCATTCTTTATGTACTAAAGATCCACTGCTTTAGGGTTTAATCTGAAATTAGATCCACTAATGAAGGCCTGTAGAGCTTATTGCATGGAGTTCACTGATGGATACAATTGCAGAATTGGGGTCTTTAAATATAAGTTCTGGGGGTGCAAAGAATACAAAACTGCTTAAAGAGCAAGACATCCAAAATGCAGGGCTAGACCAATCCAAGAAAAGTATTCCAGGAAAGGCTTAGAACACTAAGGAATGTGCGATAAAGGAAACTCTTCACTGGCACTGACAAATGGGGAGCTCTGTGTAAGAACTCTGATTCCTGAGGCCTACTGACTAGATTTTAATAGTGGTAACATTCAGAGATTAACAGTTTTATTTTAAATTCTGGTGGCTATTTTGGCTTTGGTGTTTATTCATTAAACTCTCAATAGATCTTAAAGAATTTGAAAAAGGAAGGGCTAGAAGTCTAAGTTTTTTTTTTAATTACTTGTTTTTGATATACCATTAATCACATCAGTAAGTATTTCCATGTTTAACTATTTAAACTATTTTTATAAAGCAGCATTTAACCCGGTAATCTTTCCAACACTATTTTTATAAGATATTACGATAAATCAGTAATATTTTATCTATAAAGATACATTTACACTTCAGCAAGGGGTGTGAATAACAGACATACGCACAAGCTGTAATCTATATAGCTTGCTAAAATTACAACGATGCCACAATGTGGGCTGCAAAAGTCCACCTGAACTTCAGGTATGTGCTTGCTTGTGCAGCCTGTGCTGAAACTCACATTGTGGCAAGCTCACTTCTTTGTTTAGTGAGCTAGCTAAATTACAGCTTATGTTGGTAGATCTACATGAACTGCCATTCACATCCTCAGCTGCAATACAGATTTACCCTTGAACTGTAAGTTCCTCAGGGTAGGTACTATTTACTATTCTGTGTTTATACAGTCCCTAGTGCAATGGGGCCCATTCTTGGTTGGTGCCTAGGTACCAGTGTAATAAACATGATTGTTTTTATTCCTATAGCCAAATGGGAGGAACATAGCATAGTGATGGTACAATATTTGATGCATTACCAACTTGCAGTTAATTACAGCTTCTAAATTAATTGACTTGGAAACAAAGTTGCCAGAGTAAAGGTTAATATTGCTGAGTCGCAGTAATTTGCTGTTAGCAAAAGTGTTATGGAAAGAGACACTAATATTATGTGGATTTTAGAGTCCTTTGATTATTAAAAGCAGCTTCTTATTGGGGGGGAGGTGCAGGAACTTTATCTGAGAAGCCCCCTAAACCCAATGATCCCAGTTTGCACAGCTAACCAACCCTGTCTCTAATGGGGCACAGCATTATTGTGGTGGGTTGGGAATTTTCTGATTAAAGTTTTTTGTAGGAAAATGCTTATTCATCCAAACCAAAAAGTTTTGCAGCTACGTTTCAGTTTCAACCATCTTCCTCTGAAACAGACTGGTTTTCTCTGAGAATCATGCCTGGTCTCCTGCCAACTCATTTGGTAGACTGCTGAGGAGCCCAAGTTTCAAGGCAGCTGAGGCAGGGACCTAGGGGCATTGACTCCTACATCTCATTTAAAAACATTGATTTTTCTGAAAATAAATATTTTCAGAATTTCCCTTCTGCTGGATAGTTTGAAATTTCTAATCTTCATTCCAGTATCAGAATGAAAGTTTTGTAATGGTAGAGTTACCTACTGTGCAAATTGTGAGGCAATAGCAGCACCAAAGTTATGGTTGCGTGAGGATTTCTATTTTAAAAGGGGGTGAAAAAGGTATATCAAAAATTCCTTGGATTAGAATATCATTTTAAGTGTTTGTTGTACTTCGTGCACTTTTTGATTTTTCAAGCGCCATATGAATTGGTGGAGGGGAGAATTATCTGTTGTTTGCCATAACCCTCTTAAAAAAGGGACATATGACTATATTTTTTCCCCTAGCATCTGATGTTTCCCTTACACTCCTATTGTCAAGGAACTACAGCACTTTGAGGGGTGCAATTAATAAGTGATAACCCATGATTTGCATAGATTGGCTGGATTATTGTAGAAAGATTAAATTTATCATGAACAACAAATGAAACTAACATAAATTAGTGTTTTGACTCAGGACAGTGTCCTGATGCTGCATCAATCAATGTCAATCTTACCCTACTCCTTGGGATAGGGCTATTATGAAGCATTTCCTGATGCACAGAAACTCCTATGATCATGCTGACATTGTGGGCTTGTCTACACAGTAAAATAATACTGGTATAACTCTGTATCTGGACACTCTTGTTCTGGAATAGGAGGGGTTTTATTCCAGAATGAAAGCATCCACATGGGGAGTTATACCAGTATAACTACATTGTTTAACCATACTTTCCTGTGTAGACAAGTCCTGAGTCTCAGCTATTTGCTCTTCTTTGATCACATTCAAGTCCCATTATTCAGGAAATGAGTGACTAGCATGAGGCAAGTTTACACTACCCAAATGCTGCTGTTTATGGAATGTTTCATCGTATCTATGTATTTATGTAATACTATTTTCCTTGACAATACTTCTAAAGTAGAAAATCTTGCCATGTTTATCTGTGTTGGAGTTTGTCTCTTTTCCTAATATGATGTCTTTCTTGCCATGGAATAATTAGATTTAACAGAGCTAATGTTTCCTGTATTGAATTTCTTATTGACAGACATAACTGGACTTTCAATGCAATCAGAAACAGTGCTCAAACCTAGTGTTTGATTAATTTTCACAGACTTCCTACACTAACAGAATAAAAATCACTTTCATAATGTCAAAGCTTCAATGTTATTTCACGTCTGTTCATAGTATGGCAGATCATTATATGAATCTAGAATATAAATAATTGCACATGATCCCCTTATGGCCCCTGGCACTAAGCACAAGGGGGTAAGAGCACTACTGTGCACCACAATTCAGAACTACAGAGGAGAGGATTGTGACACTGGAAGACCATGTGCCAGTTCCTGCACCTACACCCCTACACCTCACTGAACACTAACAAATGCATAGCTGAAAACCAGTCTGGCTCACCTGTGTGTTAGCATTGTTAAAACAGATGTTAGGTTGATGAGAGTATATTTTAGCATTTGTTGAAATGCTTGTAGGATGCTGCATGCGTTGATCTCACATTTATAACCCATGGTATAAAGATATATTGAGTGATTGCATTGTAAACTTCTGTAATTGTGTAACTCAAACAGGAAAGGAGCATAAATTAAAGTAAAATGCTGATCCTCCACACAAGGAAGGCCCACTGAAACCAAATGAGCCATTGTCAAACATCAAAGGACAAAGACTTCATTGATTGCCCGCACTTCCCCCCCTCATTACACCTCTCAATTCCAAGGTGTGTTACCCCAGAATTTGATCACGCTAATTGCAGCCATATTGTGTGCATTTAACCACCATTAATTAATACTAGCTCCAGGCTTGCAGTTTCTGCTAATCAGAATGGGAGGAGGAGAGAAGAGAGTCAACAACTAATCTTTTTATAACTAGCTTTTATAAAACACATAGCTCATCGTGACCCCTACTGGGTCATCACTTTTCCTAACTTCAACAAACTACTTCTCAATAAAACATTTCTAACAATCTTAACAATCACAACGCTTAACAATCATAATAAGCTTCTGTATCAAAAGGTGCCCAAACTCAAGGTCTCCATCCACTTATTTTCTTTCAGTGTCATAATCTGTTGACTCTTTTCTCCCCTTCTCTCATTCTGATTAGAAAAAACTGCAAGCCTGTAGTAAGTATTTGACCTTCCCTCCAAAAGCCCTTCTTGTCCAAATTAGCCCTTAATTATGTGAAATTAACCCTTAACTATATGGTGTTCTATTTGTCCTTTGTTCTGTTTTGACCTGCAGTTAATTACTTGATATCATCTCAGATTTTAGGTAATTAGTTGGGATGTTCTAAACTTATTGCTTAGGTCTATGTGTGCTTAAAACTAATAAATAGTAGTTTTAGATAAGAGCCCTTGTTAGTAGCAATCTTTCATCAGCCGGAGGCACTGTGTTCCCATTGATTTATTCATGGCACTCCCTGGAGTGAAACAGTTACATTACCACTGCTTTGGGTTTTTAAACCTTAGTAACACCCCCCCACCATCACCACCCACGCATATCCCTGAAGAGGAGACAGGTGCCAATACTTATTCCATCAGTTTAACTATGGAGGAAGGGAATAAAAATCCCTGACCAGGAGGAACTGTATCACTATGCTGCTTGGAATTTGAAGAGGACAATAGTTCTAAGCCCCAAAGGACATATAGAATTTACATATTATGCAGCTTCTGTTATCTCTTGAAACCTAAAACTGTAACTTATTTATGTGTGTGCCTGCTTTAATCTTGCAAGAAACTCATTTATTTGTCTTAGTTAATAAATCTTTAGTTAATTATAGGATTGGCTACTAGATTTTTCTCTGGTGAGAGATCTAAAGTACAAATGAATTGGGGTAAATAACTGGTCCTTCAGGACTGGGAGTAACCTGAATGTTGTTGTGATTTTTGGTGTAAGGGACCATTTATCACAAAGGCAAGCTTGCCTAGGAGACTGTCTTTGACTCCATGTTAAGGCTGTTATAATGCTTGAGGAGTTCAGACTTGGTACTTGGTTAATGAAATCTAATTCTAGAACACACGGGTTTTGCCCTGCTTCTTGACAGTCTACCCTGAAGTTGCCACTCACAGTCATGAGCCACTCTAAGCAGCATTACAAGGATAACACATGGTCCTAGTGTGAAAGGGGCCAGGCTTGTTTCTCAAAGCCACTATGTGAATACATTAGTAGTCACTCCCTCATCAAGGAGTTTGAGGAAACAATACCTCTCACAGATACACACTGTAAGTAGAGATGCTAAAACTTTTAGAGTGAAACAACTTGAAATTTCTTATCTGGCCCTTGGTATTGCTCAAAAACTTATTTCAGAGGCAGTTCATGCTACAAATATCATGAGGCTAAGCACAATAGATTCACTAGCTCTGCACACAAAAAAAAGTTGTTCTGAAAAGTTATATGAAAGTGTTATGACCATCTCATTTTAGGGGGACAGAATACCATGATGAAATTTCCACTACAAGTTACCCAGGGCAATTTAAAAACAATGAGTATGCACATGGATTTTAGAGCACTTTGAAATATGTGAAAGGAGTCCACTCACCAGAGGTGCGCCTTTTTGTGTTTAGGTCTGGGAATTAGCTCTCACTCCGAATGGTGCTCCCTTCTGTCTGTTGCTTGCATTATGGCCTCTCTTTCTGTGACTCAGGGTGCTCCATCTTTACCACTAAACCTTCCAGCCAGGTCATTATATAGTCCCCACCCTTTGAGAGTAACAAGTTCTCACTAGACAAGCTATCTGGACGCGGTCTCAAATGGTCTTCCATTTCAAGACTAGTCCTTGTGCCATTTCCTGAATGGCTAGTAGGGGAACCTGGATTTGCCCACTACTCCAGGTTCTAGCACAGGGACCTTACAACTAGCAGCCTAGGTTTGCTCAGTTTCAGGCCCTGTTGCTGTTTCCTTGGATTCCTTCCTTGATTATCTCTGGTTTTTCACCAGAGATTCCTCTATTGCCCATGGCTACTTCACCCTTCTTTGCCTTTTACCACACTGTCCAGTCAGGATCTTAGGGCTTATTCTTGCTTGGATCACCTCTTTATCCTTAGCCAACTCCCTTTCTCTTTAGGGAGTGACTGCAGACCTCATTCCTGCACTCACTTTGAACTGCTGTCCAATTTCTCTCCCACCTGTGCTTCCACTGCAATTAGTACTTGTCAATCCCTGGTTTTGCTACAGGTGCAGCATAAAGGATTAATTGGCCTCTTATGGCCCTCATTAAGATGTTCCGGGTTTATATAGAGAGAATTCCCTACACATGGCCCTTAAATAAGCTTTGCTCTCAGGGCAAAGCTTCAGAAAGGAGCCACTGCACAACACAGTGAGCACTAATGTGACCACCACATTCTCAGAACGCTGCTGAGCGCAAGACTCAAACTCTCAAGATGTGGCTGTTGTTTGGGTTGAGGGACCAGAGCATGTTGCCTTAAACCATCCAGTTGTTGACATCAGAGTGTCTGCAAATACTCCAGTTTGCACATCTGCAAATGACTGACTACTTCACTCAAATTACATTCTAGGTCCAACTTTTACCTTGAATAACTTTTAAAATACTGCTTCCTTACAGAGATAGTAGGTGCCAAACTTGAGCTAAGTATGATGGAAGATTTACTTAATGGTTAGGGGATCAGTTCCTCCTTTATGCAGGGAGGGGTTGGTAGGAGAGACTGGGCACTCCCACTCCAGGCTCCTGCTCAGGGCATTGTGAAAGTAGCCAAAGGCCAAGCACCCAAGAGCGCTTTACAGCTACCCACCTCAGGCCACTTTCTACCCCTCCCCCCCCACACACACACTCCATAGTCCAAGCTTTGCAGTCTGTAGCAAAAGGTACTGAAAAAAAGGTAGCAACTGCACCTTCAGTTTGGTGCTCGAAATACTCTCCAAGAAATCCTCTCCCAAACTTTGGTTAGTTTAGAATCAAAACAATTTTTTTTTTTTGGTTTATGTTCTTTCTCTACAAAAACAAAACAAAAAAAATGAAAAAGTTTCATGCAGCTCAAACAAAATAGTCTGAAAATGTCAAGTCAAAATGAAAGGTTGAAACAGTTCATTTAGAAAATGCCAGAGAAATTAATTTTGACACTTCCAATTTTTTTTTGCTGAAATTATTCTCTGAATTCAACCAGATTTCATGAATAATTTCAGTGCCCTGGAAAAAATTTTTCAGAAAATGTACTATTCATTGAAAAATTGCAAATCAGAGTCATAGTTTGCATGCAAACGTGTGCAAATATTGTAAAAACCATAAGATTTTGGTGTCCTTTGCTCAAACAACCTCAAATTTGGACTACTTACCCTACCCTGTGACCCATGAGGAACAGTAATTTTCAAAACTATCTGAATAAGCATGTGTATTTTAGAGCACTTAGAAAAATGGCTATTTAATGGGGAGTCTGTTTTATAGTTTGAAGAATTATAATGAGGCAACAGCATCACTATAGTCATGTGGAGCAGCACCTAGCTACAAATTAAAACACATTTAGACACTTAGAACCTGATGGCATGATGTGTATTAAACTGCACAGCTTATTAGTTTAGTCTTTCTAAAGGATCTAAGCACTTCTCTGACCTTTCTATTATAGATGTCAGCACATAAGTGAAATATGAAATCAACACAGCGTATTCAAATTTAGTGAAGTACTAATAAAATCTTACAAATTTAACAAATAATCAGACAGTAGTAATTCTGGTTAATGCCAATCCAGGAAGACAATTTTGTTTTAAAAATATAGTTGACAACATATACCATATTACCAATAACGAAACCATTCAGTAGCTCAATTTAACATGACCTTATGGCTAGAAACTCACCATTTATATAGACAATATCAGCTCTTTCATTTTAAAGTTAATCAGTATGCAATTATTTAGAGCCATATTGTTCCTCTGGGTGGATTACTACCACAGATGGGCTGAAAATTCAATAAAATGAGTCTCATGAAGTATCCCTAATATTCTTCTAGTGCAGACGGGGTTGAATTGGTTTCTGATTGGGGTTTCCACTTCCCACATATGTGGATTTCCTCTTTCATATTGGATAATAGGGAGGATGATCTTCACCCCATCAGGGTAAAACTCTAAAGATCTGGCCCAGAGTTTGCACAGTGGCTGTAAGAAGTGAAAATAAGCTATTGTAGAGCCATATTTATGACCAGTTCCCTGGATATATTGATATAAGTGACAGAAAATATGATGTTGCAAAGGTGAAATTTTTCAGTACTGTCCTTTCCCCAAGTAAATACATAAGGCTTTAAAGTAGTGAAAAACATCTCTCTCACTGATTCAATTAAATTGGAAATTTATCTCGTTATAGCTAAGCCTTTCAAAAAAATCAGAATGAGGATCTCATGAAATTTGTGAATAATAGAAAATGCCTATATACAAATGGGGAAAATGTCATCTGTAGAAACACAAATGGAGGAAAGATAAAAGCAGTCAAATAAGCAAAGATATGGTCTCAGAGAAAGTATTGCTCATAAAAATGAAGGAATTCCTCGGTTTCTTAGCTGACATAATTAACTGCACAGCACAAGCTAATAAGAAAGATGAAAAGATTAAGATAGCATCAGAAGCAGCAGAATGACATTTAGAAATAGAAGGAATGGAATAGAATGCACATTTAAAATGCTTAAAAGTAACAACCAATATCTTCTCTTTACATTCCACAGTATTTTTTAAAAATGTTTTATATCTACTGAAAAAGTCAAATTTCCCCTACACATATTAAATATACGATATAATCTATTTGAGATGCCTGTCTAAATAAGTGTCTATTAGTACCTTAAAATAGGATGAATATAGTCCCTGTCCTCCTCCCCCTGACCAATGCTATTGTTTTAGGACAATTAATAAGCAGGAGATCACCCTAAAGATCTGGGTTGAAGGAGTATAGTGGAAGTTGCACAGACACTGCTGGTGCCGTACCTTGTATATAGATAGAGAATTTAACTGTCCAGATTCATATTACTACTTAAAGTCCAGAAAATCACAAGCTTCCATGCAAATTATTTTCTAGTTGTTAATTATTCACTATTATTCCATATATTATTGTAAATGTCATTAGTAACATTAGATACTAATTTTATAGAACCTTTTATATAGGTTCTGCTGTAAGTTCAGCAAGCTTTTTAATATAAAGCTACTATAATCTGTGTAACAAGTTTTACAGCTACAATCAATAATGCAATTCACATATGCTGTTTCAGTAACAAATAGAAACATCCACCTTCTGCCTCAGACATCTTGGCCAACTTCACTGAAATAAAAAAAGCAAGAAGCAATTTTTGGCCAAGAAAACCTATTCCATTATTTTCTAAAATCTCTGATCCCAGTATGAATGTCTATGACCTTGGCTAACCTTCCATGTTAAAGCACAGGTGAAAGATCATGTCTTTGTGCAATTGTCCCTTGTTATACTTCACAATAAAAACAGAAATTAAGCCAACAGAAGGACTGAGCAATAGTCATGAGCATCTTTAGGATTTCAGAAATTAATGGCTTGTCCATATGAGAAAGTTGCACTGCTTTAATCTAAGGTGTATATTTAAACCAACCAATTTATTTAAATCAGTGCACCTCTAATGAGGACTTTCTTATTTGGAATAGGAGAGGCTTATATTGGATTAATTGTCTGCAAGCTAAATCTAAAAGAACTAAAAATGAAAAGTTCACACAAAGAATTGCAATGGCTTCACCAAATAAGTTTTAAAACTGCAAAAGGGTGCAATTTTCCCTGGTGGGCAAGGACTAAGTTAATGAAACATAAAAGAACCTAGGATGTTGTGACCTGAGAATCAAATTTCAACACATGTACAGTACATAAAACTTATTCATACGACCCATATTTCTCTGGGACTTGGTTCATGTTTCAGTTTCCTTCTGTGAAGCTTCTTTCCTCTGAGTCGTGGTCTCAGGGGGCACTTTTGTAATCAGATATGACCAAACAAACACTTGTTAGACTATAGCACAGGTCTGAGCTGGAGAACAGAGCACAATACAAGAGAAAGCAATTGCAGGAGTCTAAACTACTTATGTCTATTTTTCTTTCTGTTTGCTTTTTCTTTAATTTTAGGGTTAATTTATATTTACCTCAGGGTTATTTAAAGAACGAGTTTTTTCCCCCCTCTTTAAATTCTGGAGTGATGTTTGTATTCAGGATAAGTGCTGCAGAATATTAGCTCTTGCCTCTGCTTGTTATTAGCGCTGGCTGCAGTCAGCAATACTGAATCACATCCATCAACATATTCAGTTAAATGCTCTTTTGGATCTTGTATTCACTCAAACTTTTAACTGCCTGTGTAAACAGTTACTTGTATATTTGACACTAAACATTGCACACTTGGTACAACTGCTAGCTACCAAAGTCAGTAAACTGTGTTTAATTGCCAAATGCCCTATGCAAGGTTGTCTTCTTATAGCAAATTCAGCACACAATTTTTTATTTTATTTTTCAATGTGGAGAACATATCTTAGCCATGTTTGCATATCCTGACTTGGAGCTTATAGAAGCCACCCCATATGGGACTTAAACTTCTTTTTCTGGCTTTATTAACCCAAAGAATCCACACACAGTGCAGAAACTCATGCAGTTGGATCCAGTTTCCAAATGCCTTTGTTGTTCATGCTTTATTTTTATTTATTTATTTATTTTATGGAGAACCATTTCTATAGCAGCTGACTAAAAAAATCTTCCTTTCTTTTCATTAAAAAATTATCGTTGGTAGTTACAATTTAAGCATCTCCTTTCCACACTCCTATTCCTTTTCTCTTGGTGGCAAAACCCCCTAAACTTCCGTGAGCAGAGGGGAGACAGTCTGCTGGCAGATATGTGGAATAGGGAAGTACCACATCTCCATCATCATTTCCCATCCCTCCCTGTTCCCACTATTTCCTCAAAGGCCTTTTGTGTGTGCTTCATAAGGATCTGGCTCCTCACATGTGGTGAGAGGATTGACTGGAAAATCTGTGGAGGTCATTTCTGCTACAGAGAAATGGTGCCCCCCTCAGGGAACAATCCACAATCCTCTCACTAATGACATTTTCCTATCTGGTTTAAGGTCCCTTCTCTTTACATTTCCCTCTCTGACAGTTCCCAACTTATGTAAGCCCAAAGAAGTGTTATACAGATGAGGTGTAGTTTTAGGTTATCTAGAAAGAGGAATGCCTGAGGTGGAAGTTATTTGTTTGTCTCATTATATTTGTCCTACATATTGTCTATCAAGCAATTACTTATTAGATTTGGCTCACAAACATTAGCTTACCTGGGAATTTGGAAGTTTTCTCCCCACTCACTGGTACAGTACATACATTATCTGAAAGTAAAATAATGAAAACTATAGTTGTAGTGACATTTTCCAGTTGCTATAATGCCACTTAGAGGTTCAGAAAGTTAGAAGTTCATTGGGAAATTTTCAAAGGCCCAAAAGGATTTATCACTCAACTCCCACTGACTTTCATTTGGGCCAAATGTCAAGCTAGTCAGCCTATAGTTATTTGGGCTATTCTGTTTACCTTTTAATATTGGTACAATATTAGCTATTTTTCCCAGTCCTCTAGCACGTCCCCAATATTCTAAGACTTTTTAAATGTCAGCATCAACGACTCTGAGTTCCTCAGCTAATCCTTTAAAATTCTTGGGTTTAAGTTATCTGACCCTGTAGATTTGAAGACTTAACAGTTGCTGTTTAACATTCTCCCTAGTCGCTGTCGGAATAGAAAGTATTTCATTATCAGTGTAAGCCGTGAATGTCATCCGGCTTCTTCCTGAATACAAAACAGAAATATTTATTGAATACTTTTGACTTTTCTGCATCCATTACTGACAATTGCACTCTCTCTCTCTCTCTCTCTTTCTAACAACAGTCCTATGCTATAACTAAGATTTCTTTTGTTCACATTATATTTTTTTAAAGTTCCTTCTTATCATCATTATTGCTACTGGCCATAGATTTCTCTTGATACCTTTTAGTTTCCCTTATCAGAAGATGGTACTTTATGACTATTTTTAGTCATTGTTATCAACTTTCCCATTTGTCCTTGTATATATAATTATTCTGTGTTCAACCAGAATGTTTCTCAATCAGAATGGGTTTTTAACTAATGAAGCCTACTTTTGTGATTGTGGAATTGTAGTGTTTTGAGTTTTTAGTAAAGCTTTCTTAAACATCTCCTAATTACCATTCATATTGTTTTGTTTATTTTTTCCATCCAACCAGTTATGTTCAAAAATTGTTTTCAGGTTTGGGAAATTATCCTTCTTAAGATGCCTATATATAAACTAGTTGGTACTATATTCTGTTTGCACATAAATATAATTGGGTCATGATCACTTGTGCCTAGGCAACTACTTTAGTTCAGTGATCAATTCATCTTTGTATGACAGAATTACCTCAGGCAGAGTATAGTACTTTTTGTGCTAGAAAATCATCATATATACCTTTTAGAAACTCTAGGGAAGTTTTATTAGTGGCAGCATGAAACTTCCAGCATATGTCCACTAGGTTGAAATCCCACACAACAGTTTTTCCTTCTACATGTTTTTGACCGATGTTTCAAGAGCTGTTCATATTGTTCTATCATGTGATTTGGGGGACTAAAACAGACACCCACCACTACACCACCTTGTTATTTGTCACTTAAAATGTTAATCCATAAGCACTGTAGGTCCTGTGTTTCTGAATTGTCAGTTACTCTGAGACAGATAATTGTATCTCGTGTCTCATGAACCTCCTTCCTGACTGTCTGTTCCACCATTCCTATGTATGGTGTGTCCAGTGATTTTAACATTGTGTGAGGATTTACAAAACTATGACACGGTGACAGTCAGTGTCTGAAAGCAACACCCAGAAACCCCATATTCACCACTGTCATATAAGTATAAATGTTCTGTATAAATATGTCTTTTGAGGTATCATTTTAAAAGTCTTGATCTGTTCAACATTAATATCCTATTGGATTGTAAGTGCTATCATAGTATGTAAAGTTATGAAGTTTTGCTGTGTATGTGCTACTGAAATACTTTGGAAGGTAAGAAACACCCAAACCAGTTTTTCAAGCATAATAATGGAGTAGCCAGATGTGCTGATGGCCCATTAAGGGAATCCACTATCCCCATGGCCATCCCAAAAAACTTCACAGAGGAAGCATGTACACAATGGGGATTGTTTTACCAATGGGGGCAGCCCCCCATGTCACATGCAAAGATTTTTCCCAAGCTGGAGGAAGCTATAAAAGAGAGGCAGTGACATCGTCACTGGTTTTCACTCCCCCACAACTCAACACCTAGAAGACAAAGGACTTTTGAACAGGGGAGGGGAACCCAGGCTGCAAAGTCGATGCTGCCTGTGTAACAAGAACCTATAAGCCTGTTTGTATTCTCAGACAGTGTGAGACATTGTTAATTCAAATTCTGTAGTTTCTGTAGTTAATAAATCTGTTTTATAATTGTATCTAAAACAGTGTGTCTTGAATTGAAGTGTTTGAGACATCTTAGCTCAGTTAACAGAAGCTGGTGTATGTCTTCCCCACATGAGGAGGCGGATGGATTAGGCAATAGATTTATCTTGGTCAGGCTTCTGACTAGGGCAGAACAGGGCAACTTTGGAGTGCAAAGCAGAGAGCTGGAATGAACTGGCTGGTGCATTTCTATCCATTGCTGGTTCAAGAGTGGCTGGAAAGGTAATTCATTTGGATGTGTGGCTCCACCCACCGTTGTGTTAGGTGATAACAGGATCCAGAGTGGCTCCTGTTTGTCACCAGCAGAGCATTGCGAGAGGTTCCACTGCAGTTCCACAGCTTCCAGGCTGCACTCCAGGAGAGCATCCCGTCACACACACCCTCCTCGGCATGTTGCAAAAATTATTTGACAGGGTTTCGGGGGAAGATTGAGGTTATGTTCCCGGTGGCAGGGAATGGAAGATTTTTCTGTTGCTTAATTAAATTAAATGTGGTTGTTTAATGCTGATTCTGGGCTGATTTTGTGATATGATTATTAGAATATGATTATTCAATGCTGGTGGGTGGTCATTTAAAAAAAACTGAACTGTGAGGATACCTAGAGATTTTTGTATGGGGATCACTAAAATATTTGAATTTCTTTTTATTGTATCTTGTTTCACTGCCTTTGTGACCTCAGACCCTTAGGGTGAAATTCACCCCCATTCAGGGATCCTGTGCAACACTAAAGTCTCACCTAAGTATTAGGTTAAGAATGTAAGTCCCACATCAGAGGCTCATAGATCTTGTGATGGCCCTGTGATGGAGTGAATAAAGTGAGATTTTTCACTTGTTGAAACCAGTGAAACAAACTTAACATAAGTGTGAAGGAGTCTGTAAAGAAGATGATCTGTTGTGCTTCACAGCCTTTTTTGTTCATTGTGCTGTTTCTTTTCCTCTTCAGTGATTTTATAAGGCCTGGTTTACACTAGAAAATTAGGGCTACATAACTACATTGCTCAGGGGTGTGAAAAATCCATACCCTTGAGTGATGTAGTCAAGCCAACCAAAGTCCTTATGTAGACAGCACTAGGTCAACAGAAGAATTCTTCTGTCAACCTAGTTACCATCTCATGGGGAAGTGGATTACCTATGCCAATGGGAGAACCCCTCCCATCGGTGTAGGCAGCATCTACACTGAAGCACTACAAATTTTTCAAATGTAGACAAGCCGTAAAAAAAAATCAAAGTTACTTATTTGTAACTGAGGTTATTTGAGAAGGACTCTGCATATTCACACTCTTGGGATATGCAACAACTGATGCCATTGAATGGTGCAGGCTTCTGTCAGTAGTTGCCTATGAGAACACTCATGCACCCCATCTGCACTCCTCTCCCCAGTGTTCATGCACCTCTCTCAAAGAACCTTGGTTAGAAGTAAGTAATCTTCATTTTTTTCTTTGCGTATCCTCTGCATAGTCCCACTTTTGGGACAGTTTACTGAGCAGTATATAAGAAAAAAAAAAAAAAAAAAAAGAGGGAGCGTAGCTGTGATAGCTAATGTTGAATGCTTAGTAAACTTATGTATTGAACCCCATGTGGCTGTTTTACAAATTTAAATTAGTGGGACAAGCCTTAAACATGCTACAGGGGCAGCCATCGCTCTGGAATGAGCTCTTAGCTGAACAGGGGGAGATTATGAGGCATTTCTTTAGTTTTCTACTATTCATACTCTGACCCCTGTGTTTGTGCAGAAATGGGATTTCCTTTACAGTTAGCTGCATATGAAACAAACAGCTTGCATGAAGATCAAAAATCCTATCCAAATAGAAGGATAACACTCCTCTAGCATCCAAACTATATACCTTTGACTTGCTCTCATCTGAATGTGGTCTGGTGGAAAAACACTGGTAGAATAATGGATAGATTGACAGGGAAATTAGAAAGTATTTTTGGTATAAAATTTTGGTTGAGGACAAAGAACTACTTTATCTTTATGCCTTAATGACTGACCCTCCTTTTACAATTTTTCATAAAGTTCACTAACCCTTCAGGCTGACATAGATTGTTATAATAAATGCCATTTACTTCAAAGATGAAATTGAGACCAAAAAGTGAAGACAAGCAGCTGTGATAGCACTAAGTTTAAATTCCATGAGGGAATAGGCTCTTTCACAGGGAGGGATAAAGATTTAGTAAACCTTTCAGAAACCTCTTAATGCCATGCAACATTATAGATTTACCATCCATCAGCATATAAAATCCATAGTTTCAGATATATGTACTCTGAATGATGTAATAGATAAACCCAAAACTTCACCAAAATCAAATACTCTAATATGGATCAAATAGGAGCTGACCCAGATCAATACCTTTATCAGCTACAGATAGTGAAAATCTTTTCCATTTTAAATCATAACATTTCCTAGTTGATTGTCTTCTAGCATTAAGTAAAACATGTACATCTATAGAGAAAGATTTCTCAAACTCAGTGTCTTATTGCCTGCAATGTCAGATCCAACAAAAGTGTATCTGGATGGTACACATTCCCTTGCTGCTGTGACAGAAGGTCCGGTGACACACATAAACATCACATATGTTATTCTTTTTGGAAAAAAGGAGCAAGTCCATGTATCATTGCTGTCTCAGCCTCAGCTAGTTATGTCTGACCTGCTTCACAATCTTCAACATTAAAAGGAACAGTGGAAAAGCATAAATTAGGTCTCCTAGAAAGTGAGTGTCCATTCCTGCTCTGAAACAAAAAGAGTAGCATTGTGGCAAATAGGTCTATATTTGGAGTACCCCCAAGATCAAAAATGTCCTGGATCAGTCTCTTTCATGGATAATTTGTACATCTGAGAAAAACCTCTGCTGTACCAACTGCCACATGAAGAGCTACTGGATAAATCTCATGAAGTATACACCATTCTCAAAGTGTCATTGCCTCCTTGCAAAACTGTGCGGAGTGGGCTCCTCCCTGATAGTTTATATAGTACATTGTTTTCATTTTCTGTGGCCATTTGAACCACAGATCCTTGCACTTGAGGGAAGAATAATCTGAGTGTCAAAAAATTGCTTTTAACTCCAGACTATTGATATGAAGGTGACATTCTTGATGATTCTACAGACTTCTTTTGAAGTGTGCACCTCAACCTGTTTTCAAGGTGTCTGTTGTAGATACCCTGGAAGGAAAGAGAGGGTTGAACATCACTCTCCTCCATACATGTCCCTGGTCCATCCAACACTGAATTGTTTTTCATATTGTGTGCTGTCAGTCTGAAGTTCCTTGCCAACCAGGAGTCTCGTCCTTAGTCTGGCATAAGGTGTGACATATGTGGTTGATGCCATAAAACTCTGTAGGGAGAGGAAGAACTTTACATTCTGAGATGGACTACAACATACAGACTGAATGGTAGATGTCAGCATCAGGAATTTCTTCTCTGGGAGTTAAACCCTTGTTATTCTGGAGTTGAGAAGCTCCTATGAACAGAATATTTTGTGATGGAGTCAAGAGGGATCCCAACTTTTGGAACAAAAAGCATGTTAACTGAGTCACCCCCTTCAGTTTGTATTTGGAAGATGATTTTAAGAACAAATCATTTAAATATGGAATAAAAAATATTCCTTTTCTTCTCAGAAAAGCTTCCACTATTGATAGGCATTTTGTAAATACTTGGGGTGCAGTAGAAATGCCAAAGGGGAGAAACCTGTACTGGAAATGGTCCTGCTGTATGGCAAAATGAAGGCACATCCTGTGTGATGGTCTTCTCAAAATATGAAAATAAGCTTTTTTGAGATTGAGAGCAGTAAACTAATCTAGAAGGATAGACAAGAGATAATGGATCCTAGATTTAAGATTCTGAAGCAAAACCTTTGGAAGTAACTGTCTTAGCTTCTTTGGATCCAGAACTGGATTAAAACCTCAATCTTTCTTTGGAATTAGGAAATAGCTGGAGTAGAACCCACATTTTTTGTGATTTACTAAAACCTCTTCTACTGCTCCCTCCTCTTGTATAGAGTTGGTTTCTGCTTTTAATATTGACTTGCAAGAATGGTCCCTGAGTAAGTAGGAAGGGGAACATTGGCTTGGAGGGATGATCTCACCCTAGTTGGTAAAACTTTCTTTTATAGCATCTGTGATGGAATATTCTCCTGTAATTACACACTACTATAATAATCTTTATATAACGTATGCCTTGTACAGTATCATTTCAAAACTCAATTTTCTGGTCAGCATTGTCATGATAAAAATGTGTGGCAACATTGTATGTGAAGTTATAAGATTCCCCAGTGTGATGTTATTAACACGTTCCAAACCCCACAACTGTGCCCAAGCAGAAGTTGGCAAACAGGTCCAACCTAAACAAAGGAATGTGTGCTTGCATTAATTTGCATTTAAGGAGTAAACAGAGACATCAAGCAGGGAGGGAAAACAAAGGAAGTTAAAACAGGTGAAAAACACTAGCAGGAAATATCCTTCCACATAGACTTTTTCCAGCTGAACCACAGGAGACAAATGTTTTTCAAGAGGGAGACAAACTGAAAGGGAGGGACAAACACCCCAAGGTACCCTCTTTCTGCCCTTGCCTGCCTATGACATTCACCACACCTGAACAGACAAAGGAAGCAGGCATTGGACTCTGGGGGAGGGGTCCTGAGAGTTTGGTCTGTAATCTGCTGAAGCATGTGGTGAAATATTTTGTTTTGCAATTAAAATAGTTTAAGTAGATACTAGTAAATGTTTTATCTTTATTTTTCTTGTAACCATTTCTCATTTGCATAACTCATTACTTCTATTCACTTAGAATCTTTCTTTGTAATAAATAAATTTGTTTTATCTACTCCAGTGTGGTTAAGATGAAGTATCTGGGTAACTATTTAAGGTAATAAAATGGCATATTATTCCCTTAAAAGAATTACAGACTGAATATATTTGAACTGTTGAGGAGAGGGCTTGGCTATATTGCACATACATTGCTGGGGGAAGATCCAGGACCGGGGGTGAGTTGGGGTCACCCAGCAGTATAACCAAGGCTGATAGGAACCAGGGCTATAGCTGGCAGGCTGTAGTTACACAAAGAAAGTCAGGCTGTGGCTTGCATACCACATGTTTGTGAACAGCCCTAGTGGGAGCTACTACAGCAAGGCATTGAAAGTCACTCAGTGTTTTAGGACAGGAGTGATACAGTCCGCCACTAGTCTGGATTGTGTCCACTATGTCACTATGCCTCATGATCTTTTTCCCCCACTCACTGTAAAAATGGCATAAATGGTCTCCAAATTTATGGGAACAGAATTCAAGATTCATTTCCTGCTCTCAAACTTCATGTCAATCCTGAAGTCTAACTGCAGATAAAGCAGTAGTAGAGGACAAATTATTTTGTCTTATCTTGGATTTAAAGAGACATATAGTATATTGCTGCTGAGAAACAGAGAATTGATGTAGCTGCTGGTAGTGTTGTCTGCCTTTGCTGAAACATGAAGAATAAGGTAGATAATATTGCCTTTTATATCTGAAGGCACGTATAGGAATTCTTCTCTTGAAAGGTTGTAAGTGACCCAGAGGCCTATCTGTTAACCTTATGTCTTTCATTTTCTCTAATATTTTATCTGTTTTTGAACTAAAAATCCATCCCTTCAAATGGAAGAGCTTCAATCTTTGATCTTGTTTTCTGGGGAACAGAAGAGGAGCATAGCCATACATGTCTTCAGAGAGTTATTGCTGCAGCTATTTATCTTGAAGATGAATCAGAGACAAAGGACAACATCAAAGGATGCTCTCAGTGCACACTTAGCAACATTCTAGACCAGTGGTTCTCAACCAGGGGTATGCATACCCCTGTGGGTACGCAGAGGTCTTCCAGGGGATACATCAATTCATCTTAATATTTGCCTAGTTTTACAACAGGCTACATAAAAAGCACTAGCAAAGTCAGAACAAACTAAAATTTCATATAGATAATGACTTGTTTATACTGTTTTATATACTATACACCAAAATGTAAGTACAATATGCATATTTGAATTGATTTTTTATAATTATAAGGTAAAATGAGAAAATAAACAATTGTTTAGTAACAGTGTGCTGTAACACTTCTGTATTTTTATGTCTGATTTTGCAATCAAGGCATTTAAGTGAGAAAAAACTTGGGATACACAAGAAAAATCAGAGTCTTGAAAGTGGTACAGTAATCTGGAAAGGCTGAGAACCACTGTTCTAGATCTCCTTAATCAGGTCATTAAGTCAGTCTGCAGTGCTCATCATGAAGATTCTTGGTAAAGAGTGAAATCTTATCCCACATGTGAAACCAGTTCATAGCCATTACAGCTAGGTAATTAGCTATCCTTGAGTTTAAAGAAGACAAAGAGAATACTTTTCTTTCCTAAAAATCTGATTTTTTTCCCTTCACTGTCGTTGGGAGTAAAATCCTAGACTCATAGGGCTGGAAGGGATCTTGAGAGGTCATCTACTCCAGTCCCCTGCACTCACAACAGGACTAAGTAATATCTAGACCATCCCTGACAGGTGTTTGTCTAACTTGCTCTTAAAAATCTCCAGTGATGGAGATTCCACAACCACCTTAGGCAATTTATTCCAGTGATTATCCACCCTGACAATTAGGAATTTTTTCCTAATGTCCAACCTAAACCTCCCTTGCTGCAGTTTAAGCCCATTGCTTGTTGTCCTGTCCTCAGAGGTTAAGAAGAAGAATTTTTCTCTCTTCTCCTTGTAACCTTTTATGTACTTGAAAGCCATTATGTCCCCTCTCAGTCTTCTCTTCTCCAGGTTAAACAAACCTAGTTCTTTCAGTCTTGCCTCATGGGTCATGTTTTCTAGACCTTTAATCATTTTGTTGCTCTTCTCTGGACTTTCTCCAATTTGTCCACATCTTTCCTGAAATGTGGCACCCAGAACTGGACACAGTACTTTAGTTGAGGCCTAATCAGTCTGGAGTAGAGTGGAAGAATTACTACTCCTGTCTTACTTGCAACGCTCCTGCTAATACATCCCAGAATCATGTTCACCTTTTTTGCAACAGCATTACATTGTTGACTCATATTTAGCTTGTGGTCCTCTATGACCCCGAGATCCCTTTCCGCAGTACTCCTTCCTAGGCAGTCATTTCCCATTTTGTACATGTGCAACTGATTGTTCCTTCCTAAGTGGAGTATTTTGCATTTGTCCTTATTGAATTTCATTCTATTTACCTCAGACCAATGTAAATATCCTGTTCTTGATCACTGCATCATTGCAGCCACTTCCAGAGAATTAGTGGGGGTTGCTTGTGGAAACAAGACAACCTTAATTTGGGATCTAATAAAGTTTATCTGCTTTTTTAACATTTGGTTGACAGAAAGATGGAGTATTCCAGATTGATTTTGCTAGCTTCCAAAGACCCCCCAGAAGAGTCAGGGAAACTTTATTTGTAGAGATATTTCTAAGGATGTCAAAAACAGGATGAAGGAAACAGAAGGTAATTTTAAATTAAAAACCATTTTACTGACTAACTCTTGGAATTGGATAGTGTCCTCTGAAGGTGAGAGAACTGAAACTACTCAGATGTTTTTCATCATGAGAGGAGTAGCCTGTGGGTTCCTTGTCCTGATGAAAAATATTGATTTGTGGAATACACCACCTTCCTCTTATCTTGGATCAGTCTTGGAGACTTATCTCTTGGTATTGGATCCATTAGGTGTATGAACCAAGTACCTCAGATCCCAATATCCTAAATCAGCAGAAACATCCCAACCTGGAAGCAGATGTGAGGTTGTAGCCCTTGGACAAGGTTGATATGGATACTCTGGAGCTGATCAGTATGGCCAAGGCATCAAGGGAGGTACTTTCAACTCCTGTCAATTTGTCTAATCAGATACAATGTCATAGTTGGGGGATACATGTATTTACAATTGCCCATCTTAAAAGAATGGCCCGAGGTTGATGCGCCACATAAACAGTGGATCCAACTCTTCCTCTGAATGCAGATATGTGACTGGATCCGATAAATGAAATCACTGGAGATTCCACTGAGGTAGGGATTCAGAATAGTGGCACAGACTATAAAGTTCTCCTAGGTGATTCAGTAGGTGTCCTGGGAAGTGGAGGTAACTCAACTGAAGATTCAAGTGTAGAGGAAACAGCTTTGACTCTCTGATAAGGAGAGTATCGTGATGGATCCATATCCAAATGTATTTTTTTCTGGTATTGATGAAGAACCAACAGGCTCAGAGGAACACAGTTCCACAAATACCTGAGTGGTAACCATATTAAATATCAGCCAATAGATACTTGGTATTATCGGATCATCTTCTTAGGTCAGTTCCTAAGAAATCAGCGGATCCATCTATTTTAGATTTTGCTTTCTTATGTGTCTCAGATCTGCATGCTCACAATCTGAAGGTTCCAGTGAGTCCTCAGAATGAAAACAATGCCTGACACCAACACTAAACATCTATTAGCCTTCTTTTTCATTGAAACCAAAGATCCTGGTTCTGCAGAGGCCTAGATTGTCTATCGTCCAAGTTTGTTTTGTTTACTATAGGCACCCTTCTTGGAACTGGGTCAGAGGGTTTTGATACCAAATACTTGGTCTTTTTGGATCTGAAGTTCTATGACAAGATTGATGGCTTGAAAGTAGGTGGTTTCCTAGAACCAGAAGCACAGAGCTGATCCATGCCTCTTATTTTTGTTTTCTGGAGCCTTAGAAACTGTAGATCCACAGGTTTTAACTAATAAGACTTTTTATAGAAAGAGGGCCTGTAGTCTGTTCCGTCTCTTATTTCCAGCTCACATCTTGAAAGTCATGAAGACAGCACAATGAGAAGAGGAGTTCCCTTTCTCCTAAGAATTTTAGGCACCAGGCATGGGTATATGATGCCACAAATTCTGTGGAACATGATGCACTTCTTTTTTAAATCTGTGTTTCTTGATCTTAAGAGCCATCATAGCTAACTAACAGTAAAACTAATATTATATCTATTTACAATTAACTATTAAAAATAAATAACGCCAACTTGCTAAGGACCTAGAATCCGAAGAAAGCTCACATTGGCTCATTATCAGCAGGTGAAAGCAACAACTGCTGTACAACCACTTTTATAGCCCCACCATCAGAATGCACTTGAATGCTAAGGTGAGCCATGGGTAGGGCGCGTGTGAGCACTGCCCATATGTAGTTAAAGAAATGTTGATGTTACATTTTAGTCTTAAAAATAGATAAATCTTGTTTTTATAAGTACAACTTGAGGAATTGCTTCAAAGAAAAAAAAGTTTAAATGTGGGGAAGTAAATTTAACAAATTAATATGAAGACTCTTGCTTACTTGAACATAATATGAACTGATAGTATGAAATGGGAGTTGAGAAACTGTCACTTAAGAGGGTGGGAGTGTGGAGAACGATATGAAACCCTTATGTTTAGTAAATTGTTCAGCTATCAAAAGTAGTAATTCAATAAAAATCCAGCAGATGGCATAAATAAATTTTAGCTCCAGATTTTAGAATCCATTAGAAGACAGAATCAGGAAAAGAGGCTTTCTAGTCCAACTAGAAGAAGTGGGAATGCCTTCTAATGATAGTAAAAACTGATGCAGGACTCATTTTAGAATCAAGCACTTGCCTTTGCGCAGAGAAATGCCTGCCTACATATGTATATTGTTTGTGGTTTTAAATCTTGGTGAAGAAAGAGTGATTGTCCCCAGTAAGTATTGCAACTGATCCTCACCTAATCCAAAGCAAGCAACTCTTTAAGTATGAAATAAGAATATATAAGTTAGGGAGGGGGGAAATGCAATTAATAGAATTATGTGGTCTAACCGAAAGGCAGACAAATTTCTAGTAAAAGCTGCCACCTCATAATTCAGGCCTTGACTGTGATAAATGAAATATTCTCTTAGTTCATGCTAAATTCTAAGTGCTTTCAGTGATTAAACTAATTTGGGAAAATAGAGATCGGACAGAACCAACATACTGAATCTGAACATTACCTTCATGCAACTTGGAGATGAGGTGCTCCAGATCTGATATTTGCAACTCAACTTTAGAAATGGGCTATTGGTACTGTACTTGTCCTTGGCTTTTTCCAGGAGTTCAGATATTGGGCCTAACTCTGAAACTTTGGCCTGGTCTACTCCAGCTGCGGATTTCGGTGACAGTCAACAGGAGATACGCAAGCTATGTACAGTTACTTGTGTATCTCCTGTCGATTTCCTAATGTCTACTTACCGCGGCATCTCCACCGTGCTGCGCTGATGGGAAATGCCCTCCTATCGACGCAGTGCTATGTTTCTTGCTGGGGTGGATGTACAGAGTCGACTCCCAGGCTCAATTGAGCGAGTCTTCACAGCCGCTCAATCGAACCTGCAAAATCGATCCTGTGCTGCTGGCGGTGCCACTGGCAGTGTAAACACAGCCTTTGTATGAGTACTTCTAGGTAAAGCCGGTCAAAATTTTCTAAATTTAAAAATGTAATTTTTTAAAGTAAAAATTCAATTGAAAATTCATATAACTATATGGCTGACTGAAAACTTGACAAAAAATTGTAAACATTTTGAAAACAGTTAAAGGGAACCTTTTAAAGTTTTAAATGAGTAACAGGTCTCATCCCCACCAGGATGTCCTGAAGTCAGCTGCAGCGATACAGGTAAGTCATGTCTCCATTTCTCCTACAGATTCTGAGTCCACCTGGATTGCCCATCTACACCACAGATCAGAACTATGGTTATCTTCTCCACCGGGAAAAGAATATTGTCCTCTCAGAATCCAGGTCAAGCCCTTCTTTTGGCCACAATTTATTAGTACAAGTGCAACCATCAGCAGATCCCTCAAAGAAAAATATTATCAAAGTAGGACAGTTTAAAATGCAGCAATTCTCCATCCCTACTCCAAGATTTCCATATACAGCCCACCCACCCACGAGTCAACAGCCACTCCATTCCATATTCCTGTGCCTCTGTTCTAGGGCCCCACTCTCCAGGGCATCTACCTGAGAGTTAACAATCCCTCTTCTTCAATTGCTGTACTCCTATTGCAAGGACTCTACACCTCTGGCAATTCCCTGTGCTTCTTGCAATTCTCCTGTAGCCTTTGACTCAAAGTTTCTATGAGAGAGCTCCCTGCAGCGTTCCACTCCCCAGGTGCCTTCACCTGCGTGCCCTACCGCTGCTGAGCTCAGCTCCTTCTCATGAGAACTTCCCCTTCAGAATCCTTTTCCTAGGCTTCACCTGCCCTGAATAAACTGGTTTTCTCTCCTTTTACCTAGGAACCTCTGTATGAGCAGGATCCCCAACTGTGGCCTGTTCTCTGTAACAGCCCTTATTAGTTCTCTTTCTGCATTCTCTCTCTTCACACTTAGCATGGATGGGTCTTTATCGAGGCCAGGTGCCCTCTATCAGGCCCAATCCTCTCTTAAACCTATGACATACTGATTTTGCAAGCAGATCTATTCCCACTGACGTTAACAAGGTCTATTTCCTTGTCTAAGGTTAACTTCCATAAATTGCAATGTTGTTCCCTGTTGTTCAGAATGTTGCCGAAGAATGTTGTTACTGCTGCCAGGTTGTTACAGTGGCTCTGTGCTTCTGTTCCTGGAGCCCTGGTGTTATTAACATTAGCAGAGAATGCAGCCTGCTAATTCAGCAGACCTTGATGTTACTCAAAGAAAGACCACAGGCACAGTACAGTGACAAAGGCACTCAGCCAGGTTTATTGCCCTGGCTCCATGATTACAGGTACACTAACACGAGTGCCCAGTGGCAAGGAGTGGCTCAGCCAGCAGTGGGAATTTCTGCTGTCCTCTAGGCCACACAAAGGATTAAGGTGAGGTACCCCGACATTTATAGAATGAAACAAACAGCTTACATACCACCTTACATGTTTCATGCCATCTGCTTGTTACCTTCCCACATATCTTGCTCCAGATGCCTCAGGCAAAACATCTCTATTAATCACTTCTGTCAAACCCTCCTATCTGGTGTTAGGACAGAACATACCTGGGCTAATCTTTTGGAATGTTCACATACATACCCAGTATCTGTCGCTTCTTAGTGCTGCTAAACCACAGGCACTCCTATCAGTGCCCTTGCCAAGTTCATGTACTGGACAGTGAACTTTAAGCATCTGCTTTAATGCCTCACCTGACTTTGGTTCATAGCATGACCTGACTTTACTGACTATGGTTCAGGTCTCACACCAAGCCCAGTACTCCAAGCTCTCTCAGTCTCCTATATTCCTATGCAGAAAAGAGCTTTAGGGTTTAGCAAGTAGAAATAACTAAATACAGCTGTTATATTACGCAACCTGACTGATTTGTCACTGCATGGCCTGTGATATTTGGAACTTATGGAGTGCATTGCATTTGAAGATCCCAGAGTGTTTCACAAATATTATAAATACCTCAAATTGTACATACCAAGTGAGCCACTGTCTTCAGAAGCCTGCTCTTGATGTCAGCCCCCCAAGCTAGAGATGGTGAGCATAGTATCAGGAGATGGTGTCCTTTCAGATACATCCATTCCCTTATACCAGTTTTTTCACATCTCAACTTATAACTCATTTCATCACATTATGTCAACACCCATGAAGACATGAAACAAGTAGAAATTGTGAGAACCACCTCCTTTTGTTTTCCTAGACCCTTTTAATTGTAAAGTAATTTATAACTCAACTGAACACAAATGGAACTGAGCTCACACAACCATGAAAAACTTACACAAACACTTTTTTCCCCCTCCACATCCCATATGCAACCCAAATGTCTGGGTCCTAAAGACACAGAGGAACAAGCCTTTCAAACAGATGTACTGGGGCCAAAATTTTCAAAAATGGGTGTTTTTAGAGCCCTTATTTGAGATGGCCTGATTTTCAAAGGGTGGGTGCACAGACTTTTCTGAAAAATCAGGCCCCTTTAAACAGCCTCAAGTTTGAGGCTCCCAAAATCATTAGTCACTCCTGAAAATCTTGGCCTACATGAAGAGAACAGAAGGAGCCACACATCAAACACAAACAGGGTCAGACATCTTGACTGGCTGCTTCTTGGCTAGAAGAAAGCAGGAGCATAGCACACATCTCTTTGAAAGGCCATCATCCTGTAGTGCAGCTTCTCTTTATTTCTTATTTATATCCATTTTCCCTATAATATCTCACTGCAAATTATTTTATATCTTATTAATTTTTTCACCTGTATTTAACTTAAAATTCCTCTCTGATTTCTCAGAGAGCTTTCCCAGTGTTTTAGAATGATGATTTTCCTTGTGAAAAATCCCTGCAAATGTGTATAGTTTTTTCCTTTCAAATGAATGCTGACTTTTCATGTTTTCTCTGCCTTTACTCAGGCCAGGAGCATGGGCGTTAAAAGCTACCCATGTCTTCTGCTATTCCCGAAACAAGCAGACAAAAGGGACCTCCTGGCACACCACACATCTGTAAGGTGAGGTGACAATGGCAGCTTTCAAGCTGTACATACATTTCAGCTGGTATTCCTCAGAAAAATCAGAAATAGTTATGAAATCATTATTGGGTTTTGATACCATCATAAACCAATGTTTGACAGCATTAAACTTCTTTATATATTGATTGTCTGATATCATTTTAGCACTTGGGTGTCATAAAAATCAGTGGGCTTTGCCACAGAAAAGAGGTAAAATATCTGCAAAATACATGGAACACCGAGGCTATCCAGTATTTGACTTCTAGTGACATGTAGTCTTGCAGAGGAAAGCAATGCGCTCTTAAGTTAACTCTTTAAAATAAAAAGTACCACATAGGAACAGGTCCAATGTCAACATTCCCCCTATATAATAAAATGGTTTCTATGTCACAGATTATCTATGTTGTTATTAGAGTTTTGCAGAGAAAGGTAATTACATTTCCCTGAGATTCTTGAGGTTTTGAAACCTGGTTTTATTCTGATTCCGAGTATGGCTACACCTTGAATAGGAGATGGGATTCCCAGCTCAAGGAAACATAGCCATACTAGCTCTGATTGACCTAGCATGCTAAAATAGAATGTAGCCAGAGCACTACTAGCAGTGGAAGGGACTAGCCACTCCAAGTACATGCTTATTGTCTTGGATGGTGTGACCAGGCGCTCCACTCACCGCTAGGACGGCGCCTCCTCCTGGTCACTCTGGGTAAACCACTCATCAGGTCAACACCCCTTCCCACAGTTGCTTGCTGTCTTTCCACCTTTCTCTGTGGGTTTGCAGCCCCTCTCTTGTTCCACAAGCTGCTGCTGCCTCTTCGTGACTCAGCTCTCCAGGTCATTTTATACATTTCTCCCTTTCAGGATACTAAAGTCTTCCTTCAGCAGTCCTAGGCAGTCCTTCCATTCACCATCTTGTAGTGCCATTCCCTCAGTGGCTGGCAGGGGAACCCAGGACCACCCTCTACTCTGGGTTCTGGCTCAGTGACCTCTAGCCAGCAGCCAAGGTCTGTTCCTCTTGGACCTTACTACATTCCCCTGAGCCCTGTCCTACCTTTGTAGCTTCACCCCTAGGCTTGCCAGCCTCAACCCACCTCCTTTCTCACAAAGAGTGACTGCAGAATTTCCTACTAGTCCCCGACTGATGCCAATTTCCTGCCTTTATAATCCCAGCCCATTTCATTTCTCCTCAACTGGGCTTCCTCATTTAATCAGGGGATTGCTTAACCATATGATTAGTCTCAGGTGTGGTCTATTGTGTTAATTAGCCCCCTTCTCAGTCTGTATTAACCCTTTCTTGGCATCAGGTGACCCCTGGTTCTTCTGTTATATGAAGGGGTAAATAACACCCATCTATTCACTTTCTTCACACTACCCATTATTTTTATAGTGCTCTATCATATCCTCTCCCTTAGTTTTCTCTTTTCTAACCTGAACAGTCCCTGCCTTTTTAATCTATCTTCATATGGAAGCTGTTCCATACCCCTGATCATTTTTGTTTCCCTTCTCTGTAACTTTTCCAATTCTAATATATCTTTTTTTGATATGGGGGAACCAGAATTCAAGGTGTGGGCGTACCATGTATCCTTTGTCTTAAGGCTTATAATTTATTAACTGCCACTAACCCTGTACAAAATAATCTCAGTGACTAAATGGCTTTAATAAAGGAGACATACTAGTATGATTGACTAGTTTGTGAAGCCACATTAATCAGTGGTCTTCCTACATTGCACCATTCCTGGTCTACAATCCAAGCATAAGATGAGACAAGATAAAGAGATGTCCCTACACCAAGGCATTGAGTATAGCTTTTTTTTGCAGTATTTGCCCAGTTTCAGTCACAATCCACTTAACATATGAGTGCTAGAAGTACCTCAATTGCAAGGGTAAAGTAGGCTAAGCCTCAGAGATTTACCCTCTTTTCTAATGGAAAAATTGAATATAAATTACTATAATTTGGAGCATTCATATAATTATGTTATTAAACATTTGTTTTTAAGATGAACAGGGGCTTTTTAGCTCTGAATACCCCACATTGCAAGAAGTAAACCCTTTTTTATTCTAATAGCAGTTATTTTTTATAAGATTATAGATGGACAAGATTTTTGTTTTCTAACTGCAGTAATTACAATGCTCTGATTGGATTATTGCTTCTATTTTTCCTTTGCCTTCATGTGATTGCCATTCTATTCAGATTATTATATTACACCCAAGATTTTGGAGTCATGTAAAATTTTTTTCTTAATTACATTCAGATACCACAGACCTCTCACTATTAAGTGTTTATGGTCTTCTGATAAGGACCCAAGGAAAAGAATAAATACATTATTTGTTTTAATAAGCTACCCACTTACAATCTTCATAGACAGGCATAGACTCTTTAAAAGAAATATGCTGATACCATCTACCAAAATTGTGTAACAAGTGTCCTTATTTACTTGTTTGTTCTGTTTACATCATTCTTAAATAATATCAGAATGCATATGGAGGAGCATATAGTGATGGTGCAAAGAACAAGGAAAAGAAATCCAAAAATCTGATTCAAAGCCTTGATCTTTTCTCTATTCTTTCTATTGTTGTTAAAGTCCCTCTGAATAGTAGCACTGAGGAGGTCTTCCTGGAGGGTGGGGGGGAGAGTAATTCAACTGGAAACTAATCTTAGTGTTAAAAAGGCTACAAGAATAGCTCACAAAAGATGCACTGTAAATGGATGTAAATCATATAAACCTGAAGCAGAAACTTCAAATAAATATACTGCGAACTTTCAAAGTATGCATAAGTCCTGGGATATAGTAAACACATATAAAATACTTATATGCAGATCTCCTGACATGTCTCACCAAGCTGTAAAGCACCAGTATTACTCCTAGATATGATTTTTGGACATACCTATATCTGGCTGTATTCTTCCAAACTAGTAAACTTGTCAAGAAACCCTGCCTGCTCTTTCTGTCTCTGACTGTTTGTTCTGAGTGTTTTACCCTCCCCAACTCTCCTGAGGATCATCTCTTTTATTACTGTGTCAGCCTACTATCCTGTGTTTGCTTAGAAGGAGTAAGGAAGCCTATCCCCCAAACTGAGCATTTTTTGAAGTGTGAAAAGGTTTGGTTTCCCTATCTCTTCACCCCACTTCTTTTGTATTTCTCTGAACTTCCTATTTCCAACTGGGGAAGTGCTATAATTCCACTGAAATGGTTTCTGATATGGTAATTTCAGCCTGAAAAAAAAAAAAAAAAAAAAGAAGTGTCACAGGGTGGATTGGGCCCTTTAAGAGGGAACTGTTCACAGCCCTTCTGTGCCTAATTAACAGCCTCTCAAAGCAGCTGCCCTCTATAAAGAACCAGAGAGCAGCAGGACCAGGATGCTCTGGTAGAGAGTAAGAAAGGCTACTGTAGGGAAGACCCTGAGAGGCCAGGGGGTTTTGAGATAGTTCCTCAGGGAGGAGAGGCTATGGAGAAAACTTACGTTTACTTTTAACCTTTTGTGAAGAAAACAGAACCCAAAGATGGGTATTATTTTACAAAAAGAAGCGTTCTTGAGAGTTATTGAAGCACCCAAAAGGGAAAACTGACGCAGGGCACCACAGAGCCACCCTTGACTTTATTATTGATGATTGTGCTAGTTCTCCTTGAGTGACGAGTCGTGTGTATGCAAGCTGGTGAAATCAAAGCCATGGCCTGTACAATAGAGGTAGCCTGTGAGAGTCCACATTACCTGGCAATTCACCTGACACTAAGCTTCAGTCACACACAGGGTTCTAAATGGTATGCTCTCTGTCTTCAATTTAACTAAATCAGAGGTTTTCCCTAGCTCTATAAGAGGGAGGGGTGTGTGTGTGTGTGTATGCATCATGTGCATCGATTTTATGACCCCAGAGAAACAATATTTTTGTTTGAGACATGGTGAAGTATGAAGAGGTTTCCCTATGCCAAAAAAGATTAATTTTAGCATTTACTTGTGCATTGACTATTTTGTTCTTGTAAAATTGGTATCCAAACACAAGAAAAGGATAGCAGATGCACGTTGTGCTTTCTAAATGTAAAAAATGATGCAAGCAAAGACTGGAACTGTACACTATCCCAAGGATATCAGAGTTATAGCGAGCCAAATTGTACACTGATACCCTATGTTGTATACCCCACTGACTAAGGTTTGCAATGTGTGTAAACCAGCATGGAATTTGGCCAAACATATTCTAGAACATGTTCCTAAAGATACTGAAGCATGAAGTTTACTTACTCAAAAGAAATAGTGCTGGAAACTGAAAAGATAGGCCCAATTTTCCACTTCCACAGGTTTAACTCATGGGCATCAATGGAGGTACATCACAATAAAACCACTGAGAGAGAATCCCATCTAGAATTTTTATTCTCAATACATACATAAATGGATGTGCAGGCTATACCTCTCTCCCTACAGCCCATGAAGATTCATGCTGTGAAGAGAGAAAAGATTGATGTCATGTACAAATGTTTTTCCTCCATGTTAGCTTTGCCTTAAACTTTCCCATCTGTTATGTCTACGTGCCTCTTAAAGATTAGTTTAAACTACTGTGGTCCACCAAACTACCCCTAAAGTCATTCCACATAAAATGGGTTCAATCTGATCCATCATATCGAAAGGTAAAAGGTCAATGTTTCAGCTACTAAGCCACTAGCCTCTGGCATTGTTATTTACAAATGTCATGCTGAAATTATGTTCTGAAATTCATGCCTCAAGTCATTAACATCAAGAAAGACATTAGAATTTTATGTCCATATTTTACATGCAGTTAAGATTTTGCATAAAAGCAATGGGTTGCCTCTTGGGCACATAGAGACCAATCCTACCTACCGTGGCTGAGAAGGGTTTTGCTCTCCGTGAAACAGATGCATTTCTACACTACCAGGTGAGCAAATGCTGAGATCCCACCCTAATGAGTGCATAGCCCATTTGCACCACACAGCTGAACTAAAGGGGAAAGGGAGATCTGGACATATCAGACACAGGCAGTTTGGGTGCCATATGGAGAAGAGCCAGGGTAGGACTGGTGGATCTGAAGCTATATGGATACAGGGACCACTTCTCTTCACTTGTGCTAGCAGGTGTAAAAGTGATGTAGGCACAACTTCAATTTCATTGACACTCTAGAGACGGGGAGGATTCAATCTTCCTCTTGTCTCTCTCCTGTTGGACTCAGCATTTGCCAAGCTCAGTGCAGGAAATATGGTTTTACTCAAGTTTGTTGAGGGGTAAAAGATAGAATTTACCCACATAGTGAATATATTAGTTTAATACTAGCTCCATAACTGAAATTATAGTTAAATTCTTGCATGTACAAAAATTACAGCTTAATAGGAGCTGAAGATAATTTTATTCTACATTTTTTTAAATTTCCTCTTCTTCCACAACATTATCTTTTTATGTGAGAAATCTTTTCCCAGGACTCAAACCAGTATAATTAATGCACAGATGAAACAACACCATGAAGACTGATAAAAGTACAGTGCTGTATCATTCTCAGCTTAGTTTAGACAACCAAGATTTTGGGCTGATTTTATAATAGTAGAGAAAGCAGATTGGATGTCAAAGGAACAGGAGTGTGTGTGTTAAAAATAGTTAATCGTAAAGATCTTTAAATTCCATTTACGATTTTAAGGCAATTCATGATGTATGACTAGGGGCAGCGTGTATTCAACAGAATGAATGGCATAATTGTAAGGGAAATGTTCACTGTGACTGATGTCACATTTGCAATATTCATAATTTATCAGGAAAATGTCATCTTCGAAAGTGTTAGTTGGCAGAGCAAAGGTATTGTCACAATCTCAGGATAACTGCACTTGTATTCCCCCTCTGTGATCCAAAAAGGGCTCCCATTTTAGACTTCTGACATTCTGAGGGCTATGACCAGTGTATTGCCTGCAATTATAAGTTACCAAACAATATCTTCTAAGCAAACACATTTATTCTTTAGATAAAAGCATTACAGAGAAAATATTAAAAACAGTAAAAGAGTCTACATGCATGCTAAAAAGCTTACCCAAGGTCACCCTCTGCTCCAACCTAGGCTTTGGTAGGTTTCAGTCCTTCAAAATCCACAGCTGGGTTTTCCCTGTGATTACAAGTTCATCCATTTTAGATCCATAATCAGAATGAAGGCTGGACAGATCAGTCATTTATTTATACAATTCAGGCCTTTGATCTTGGGATGCTGTAACAAGTAATAAGCAATGACCCTCTATTCAGGCCATAGCTTCAAGAGCTTGTTTTTTGCGTAACTGCAGTTGGAATATTTGCATTAACCTCTCTCTAGAGATTCCCTTTACCTGAAATAAACAAAGAAACAAAAAACATGACAAAGCATAAGCTTGTGCTTTGTTCCCTCGCTTTTGAATCCATTAGAGTCTGTTTAGCAATAATTTGGAGTGTGACCTCCAAGTTTCTGGTATCGGGGTGCAACTCCTGTAATGATTATGACATTGTGACATTTTGGGGATCTGTCACTGCCTGCCTTAATGTTGTGCTTCTCTGGCTCAGATCCTGGATACCAGTAGCCTTCCCACGAGCACAAGGTCTCACCCTGGCTTCCACCAGTCCAATTACTTCTTTCAAAAGCCCTTTCAGTCTCAAATCTTCCGAAATCTGTCTTTCTTGAGTTCTTTACCAGACACTTCGACTTTCCCCCTCTGGTTCAACACCCCCAAAACCATGAAATCAGCCCCCCAATTGTCAACTACTTTTGGCACCACACTCCACACAGTTTGCACACCACAGACCCGCTGGAGTTAAAAATAAACAAAAGGTTTATTTAATACAAAAATACAAATTCAAAGATGAAATAGTAAGAAAATCAAACGTATAAATTACACAAAAAATAAACTTAAAGATGCAACTTCAGACTTTATCTTCTATATTAGATAAAATCCCTTTTCAAATAGAAGTTATATATTGCCTTTGAACAGTTTCCCAATGTACACTTTAACTGTTGGGGGAGGTGGGTATCCAGTGTTTAACAGACAGCTTCCTCCTTGATTTCTAGGTGAATTTAATTTCAAATGCCTTCCATTGTAAAGGGGTTTGCAGTTTTATTCTTCATTCTCTATAGATATTAAAAGTAGGGAAATTCCCAATTGTCTCCATGTCTTTCCCTTAACTTTTATGGTCCACTATTATCTTTTCCTGGCCTGGGCAATGGATGGGTACTTGTAGTTAGTTTTGTATAAAAAAACTGGTGTGAGAGGTGCCCCTCCCTGCCTGACTGCTCACTGCCCTACTATGAAGTGGAGCTGAAAGTTTATGAACAGAGTTTTCTATATACACAAATAGGCATATTACTAACCATTGTCTGTAAACATCTCTCATAATAAGCATTAAATTCAGAACATTACAAGCTTTCATAAAGACCTTATTCAATACGCTTATATTGTACAATAATACAGTATGGAATCAGTTGGTTCAACTGCTCCTTTTTGGGGTTTAAAACTTCTGTGCAGCCTTTGGGGTATCTGGATCCCAACTATCAGACTCAGGAAATCCATTTAACACTTATTATCCCAAAAGTCCATGCTTGTTGGACACATTTTTCAGTATAATCTTTTGAACCCCCAGGTCTCACATCTGTGACATCTCCCCCCCTGGAGAAGTTACATGCAATACTATCAGACAATAGAACATAAACTTAATAAAATAAGGTTTTCCAAGGATATTACAAGAAATGGCCATATCTGTAACTTGTATCATCTGGGAACCAGTTCAAACAAGTAGATGTTAACTAAACTGGAAATAACCACCAAATAGAAAGAAATAAAGTCAATGTCTATGTCTCGTGCCTTCTGCCATCCTATGTTAAAAGCTACAATAAGCTACTGTAATAGCCCAAAACAATATGCTATGACCCCTTCCAGCTGTGATATATTACATCATTACTACAGGATACTGTAATAATTTATTTAATAAATATGGGCTGCTCCTGCTAAACTGTCCATGCACCAAACTTTGTCACACTTGTAGAACTAGCTGGAGCCAAGCAAATAATTCAGCCTTTATCTGGTCATGGAATATCTGTAAACAGATCGCTTTTCTTTAATATATGAATTATTAATCCATACAAACGTCATTGAGTAATTTTAAATAAAGAGCAGTAAACTGAATATGGTACTTGATATGCAAAATTCAAATTGTGCTAGTTAATCCTTTGATCACACAAGTCACATGGGATGCTTCCTGTTTCTTTATTGGATGACTATATGAACTTTTTGCATTGAATACTCTAGCATGTGAGTCCTCCATTCACCTCCATGAATATTCACAGGAGTAAAACTCAATCAAATATGTGTTTTGCACTATTCACCAGCTCTAGTAATTTTGTTTATCCATCTATTCCTTTTAAAGGGTTAAATGTGCTCATTTAAATTAGGGTTAAACCAAAAACACAACAAGCACAAACAGGCTTTGTCTGACTGAAATGAGTGTTAGTAGGACTAAAAAATCGATCGTGAAATGCCAGACTTGTATCTAGCCAACTCAAGTGCTGAAAGGGAAAGGAAGGTTTTAAAGTTTATGTATGACACCGCTAGAAGTGAAGAGTGATGGTTGATACAGTTTGCCCTACACACACTTTTATTTTCTCTGATGATGACCTTGTGAAACCTGGTGCAGTAAATGGGTTAGGGCCTGGCCACTATTTGGATGGATGGCAGCCAAGAAAAACACAGGTGTTCAGATAAGGTGATTGGTGAATTCAACAGATGTCGCACTTCCTTCTTATTTAATAGTGAACCGTGGTATTCAGGGGACAATCCATCAGCTGAGATGAACAACTAAGAACCTTGAAAACTGAAAATCACATTGCAGTTTTCACAAAAGTAGGATCATTGGCTGGGGGGAGTTGCCTTCCTATGCAGTGTGTGAATAAGGGTCACGTGCCAGGATTATCTGTGTTTCTCTCACATAAACATTTCACATGCCGTTGCAGGGCTCAGGCATTGGTGCATCAAAATCTCTCCTATTCTCTGCCTATGGCACAAACCAGTCTAGTCTCCTTTAGGCACTAATACTTTGGTCTCATTTCAGTTGTGTTCCATGTGCAGGTGCTGGGTGGTGTTGGTGGTCTGTGATATATAGAGGAGGTCAGACTAGATGATCTGGTGATCCTTTTTGACCTTAAACTCTGTGAGTATTAACTAAGGTGACTAAGGAGTTCTGGTTAAGAGACAAGCTGCACAATGCCTGCACAATACTTGTCCCTAAATTCTTCATTGCTTCTGTTTATTGAATTGGAGTTTCTAGAAATGCCCCCATCTTCTTTTGGACTTGAAAACACAATCATGAGCAGGACAAGGGTGTGAGGATGATTATGCTGGGATTAAGAAATGTCACTGTGACAAACCATAACAATCTGACGATATGAACTACAACAACAAAAATTTCCTATGGATAAAAGGGATGGTAATAACAATAGTAGTGGTGATCAGTTCCAGGAAGGATTCTATCTTAGAAGGGAATCGTATTTTGGCCTTTATAGTGATGTATTCCCACATTTATTGTTGAATTCTAACATGATGGTTAAACTATGGTTTATTTGTATTGCAGTAGCATCTACAATGGAATAAAGCTTGCTTCCATGGTGAACACCAGAGCTAAGTGAATGCTTCTCAGTGCTCCGAAAGAATCCATAAATATCTGCTTGACTTTTAATTTGTCATCTCATTTTTCAGGTGTAAAATTTAATAAAAATATTGATTTAATGTGTTGTATATCTAGCAACTGAATGTAAAATACACACATCTGTTTGTAATGAAAGCAGGAGAATAGAAGAATAAAATCATTATATGGCTTTACTGCTTGCTCCCAACTTACAAGCTGTTAGGTAATACAGAAATGCCTATGATCAATCCCACAGTCAAAGAAAAAAAGTATTTTCTAAAAATAAATATATTAAGAAAATTATCCATAAGCATATCATTCTATTAGTAGAAGGACTGAATTTATCAGATTTATTATTTCTTCTTGCAGATAAAGCATTGACCTGGGACCAAATCATGGCTCTATCACAGTCTTCCTATGTGACCCTAGGTAAATCACCTTATCTGTGTCTTAGTTCTCCATCTGTAAAAGGAGTATAATAATTTCTAGGTCTCCAACCTTTTTCTTTTCTATTTAGAATGTAAACTTTTTAGGGAAGGGCCTGTGTTTTATTATCTGTTTTTAAAGTAGTTAGCCCAACAGGCACTATCATGATATAAAAAATAATCTAGAACTATAGTTGTGTTCAGAGGCAACACTCTGCTATGGTAGGTACTGTACAGAGATGTAGAGGTCCTGCACCAAATAATTTACAAAAGTTGGGGATAAATAACTTGAATGGAAAAATGGTGGGCTCAGGAGTGTGGCTGAGTATGGCTTTCACTGCAGATTCCATTATTAAGTAGAATTAGGAATCTTGAGCTCAGGAGACTGACATATTACAGGCTAGCACCAAACTGGGTGTTGTGATTCCAGTTCAAGTACTCAGCCTTCATGGTTGCCTTTTAGACTGGTCTGATAGTGGTACCTTATAAATTGTTACAAATGGGCTTTGAATTATTGTGCTTTTAAGATTATTCATATATTCTAAAGCCAGAAGGGACTACTGTGATCATCTAGACTGACCTCCTTTGTAGCACAGGCCATATAACTTCACCGAGACAATTCCTAGAGCAGATCTTTTAGAAAAAAAAACAATCAGTCTTGATGGAAAAAATTGACAGTGGTGGAGAACCCACCGCTACCCTTCGTAAATTGTTCCAATGTTTAATTACTCTCACCATTAAAAATGTACGTCTTATTTCCAGTCTGAATTTGTTAGCTGTTGGATTATGTTATGGGCTCTTCAGTTTAGCAGAGAAAGGTATTATTAAATATTTGTTCCCCATTTAGGTACTTATAGAGACTATAATCAAATCATGCTTTAATCTTCTCTTTCTTAAGCTAAATAGATTGAGCTTCTGAAGTCTGTCACTGTAACGCATGTTTTCAGATCCTTAAATCATTCTTGTGGGTCTTCTCCGATATCCCTCCAATTTATCAACATCCATCTTTAATAGTGGGCACTAGAACTGGACTCAGTATTCCAGCAGCACTCACATCAGTGCAAAATACGGAGATAAAATAAACTCTATACTTCTACTCAAGATTTCCCCGTTTATGCATCACAGGGTCACATTAGCAATTTTGGCCACAGCGTCACATGGGGACCTCATGTTCAACTCACTGTCCACCATAAGACTCAAAACTTTTTCAGAGTTACTGCTTCCCCAGATAGAGTCCACCATCCTGTAAGTATGGCCTACATTCTTTGTTCCCAGATGAATAAATTTACATTTAGTCATACTAAAACACATATTGTTTTCTTATGCCCAGTTTACCAAGTGATATAGATTGCTCTGAATCGGTGACCTGTACTTTTCATTATCCCCTAAATTTAGTGTCATTGGTGATAATTTTATGTTTTTTTCAAGGTCACTGATAAAGGTGTTAAATAGAATCAGGCCAAGAACCAATCCCACAGGACCTCATGGAAACTGACCTGCTTGATGATGATTCTCCATTTACATTTTGATATGAAGGAAGCTTGCAACACTATTGTTACAAATCGGTATTTTCCATACCTGTGAATTTCTCTTGCCTATGATAATAACTTCTCACTATTTCAATATAGTGTTGCTATGGAAACACAGCCACAAGGTAGCTAGTGTTAATTTAATTATGTCTAGAAGAATATATGTGGTTCCTTATCTAGTATATTTAAATTAATTCTTCCCTTCCCTTAGAAGGACCCTGGCCACAGTAAAACTGTGCAGCTCAGACGTACAGTTAAGATCAGAATCTGAGAAACCTGTGTAGGGAGCATTCAACTCCTGTATATCACATAGCTCAACAGGGTGCAGGATTCCTTGCGCATAACCATGAAGGAAGATTTGGGGAAGGGTCAATGGATGTAGTCCAAGTCAAGGCACCTAGAGTCCTAAAACTGAAATAGAAGCTGCAGAGTGACTCAATCAAGTCTTTTGAAGTTTGAGAATAAATTAAAACAAAACAAAACGTCTCCTCAGCCAGTGTGGGACAACTCTCAACCTAGCCCAGGTACTTGTAATTAGACTTGATACAGGGAATAGTGGAAATAATTTTTCCTATAATTAATAAGCAAATTAAGGAGCTTTCCCATATCTTTATATAAGGACGTCGTCTCCCCTCATTTAATATGCAAAGCAAGGGGAAGGCTCTACTGCTTAATTTTATAAATGAACTATAGTCCACATGTGATACTTGTTGGCCTTTGTGCCCAACTTGTTGGCCTTTATGCCGTCTCTCTGATTGCAGCAGGGTCACCATCCCCTGTGGACCCAGGTGGAGCACTTTGCTGTGGTCCCTGCTACAGCCTGTGGGAGTGGAGTGGAGTGCTGATCTCCTATCAGGGAACCATTGGTCGAAATGAATTTACTATAAGGTGGGTGTGACGGGATCCCTGAGATGCACCTTTAAATCTCTAGCCTGGGCTGTCTCTCAAAATGCTTTACTAGTGGCAAGCAGCTAATCCCTCCAGGTACTGTTATCATTCAGAACAACAATATGTGGATCCCACCCCCAACTAGATTGCATGAATGCTCCCAGAGTCACTCATGAATCACCCAGAGAAAGGCACTAGCCAATTCCCCCCAGCTCCCTAGCCTTGCGCCCCAGACCTGTACCATCTTGCCCTGTTCAGAAGCCTGACCAGTATAAATTTATTACCCAGACCACCTCTCCCTCAATGTGGAGAGGACACACACAAGCCTTTGTAAACTGAGCTGAGATTTCTCAAGCACTTCAACCAGAACACACTGTTTTAGGTAAAATATAAAACAGGTTTATTAACTACAGAAAGATAGATTTTAAATGATTATAAGTGATAGGCATAAAGGGTCAGAGATAGTTACTAGAGAAAATAAAAGATAAGTGCACAATCTAAATCTTAAACCTCATTACACTAGGCAGTGTTTGGATTAAGCAGTTTTCCTAACCCACTGGATGTTAAAGTTCTTAATACACAGGCTTCTCCTTTAAGCCTGTGACAAGTCTCCTCAGTTGAAGTCTTTGTCTTCTCAACATCCTTGTTGCTTCCAGCATAGGTGGGAGAGGAGAAACACTACAACATGATGCCACTGTCCCTTATATTAATTTATACCTTCAGTCCATGTGCCTGGAAAATATTGAATAACAAGGTTGAGCTATCTCCTTGGCTTTGTGCAATTGAGTCATAGAGTTGAGCAGTCCCCATTGTATGTTGCTTGCACAAATGTAGTTGAATTGTAAATACCTTGATAAGAACTCCCCTGCTGATTGATGGTAATTTAATACCCTCCTGGGAGTGGTTCACCATCTAGCAGAAGAGACTTTAAAACTTACAATATATTTAAGTAATAACTATACAGCAAAATCTCATAACTTCATACACATTAACGATATACATATTTGGATAGAACAATGGGTTTCATTAGATCATGACCTTTCATATGATATCTTACATGGCATGCTTCGTATGAAATATCACAGCCATATACAAGTGATGAACAAAGCGTTACAGGGTGCTACTTTGAGGTACAGTGTGTCACAGTGGGTGCATAACTCACTGAAAGATCATAATCAAAGAGTACTCAAGCTGGGAGGATGTATCTAGTAGGGTACCTGAGAGGTCTGTCATGGTCCTGATACTATGCAACATTTCCATTAGTGACTTGGAAAACAGGGTCGAGTGTACGCCTATAAAATTCGCATATGATAACAAGTTGGGAGGGGTCACTTTGGAGGAAAGGATTGGAATTCAAAACTACCTTGAAAAATTGAAGAATTGATCTGAAATCAACAAGATAAAATTCAATAAAGAAAAGTGCAAAGTACTATATTTAGGCAGAAAAAATCAAATGTACACCTACAAAACAGGGAATAACTAGCTAGGCAGTAGTACTGATTAAGGGGATCTGGGGCTTATAGTGGATCAGACACAAAATACGAGTCTATAGTGTGGTGCAACTGCAAAAACAGATAATATAATTCTGGAGTGTATTAGCAGGAGTGTCATATGTAAAACAGAAGATAATTATCCCGCTCTACTCAGCATTGGTGAAGCCTCAGTTGTAGTTCTGTGTCCAGTTTGGGGCAGCACACTTTATGAAAGATGTAGACAAATTGGAAAGAGTCCAGAAAAGAGCATAAAAATGATAAAAAATTTAGGAAAACCTGACCTATGAAGAAATGTTAAAACACTGGGTATGTTTAGTATTGAGAAAAGATGGCTGACGGGGCACTTGGTAACAGACTTAACATATTTTAAGAATAGACAATGATCAATTATTCTCATGTACACTGACGATAGGACAAGCAATGATGGGCTTAATCTGCAGCAAGGGAGATTTAAGTTAGATATTAGGAAAAACTTCCTTACTAGAATACTTAAGTATTGGAAAAGGCTTCCAAGGGAGGTTTGGAAGCTCTCTTGAGGTTTTTAAGAACATGTTAGACAAAACGTGTCGATGGTTTATGTTTACTTAGTCCTGCTTCACTATGGGGGGTTGAATTTCATGACCTCAATTTATAATTTTGTGTCTGAGTAAATTAAAAATAATTGATCAGCATGATGAGCCAAATTGATCCCTGGTGTAAACTCTTGTGGTGTAAACACTTGTGGTGAATATGGCATAAAGGACAAAGCCTTGAAATTTACAATGATATATGAACAATCTGGATGAATAAACTAAATATATGAGGCTAAATGCACTATGTGACCATAGGAAAATAACATTTTAGAATGAGATAAATTGTTCTTATAAGTGAAATGAAAGATTTAGCGTACAGGATTTGGATGGGGGGGCATACATTTATTTTAGATTATTTTAGATTTTAGATTTTAGTTGAATAATTCTTTTCTCTTTATTGTTATGCTGAATAAAGCTTACAGACTTTTCTTTATGAAAAAGAAAAAATACCCTTGGTAAGTGGAAAGAATGTCAAGATTCACTATTGCAAAATGGCTAACTTATTTTCCGTTAGCCTTTATATTTAACATAGAAATTAAAACCGGGTGGTTATGATTATAATTTATACATCACATGGCCCAGTGGAATTTTAAACATATTTATTTACCTAGTCATCTTCTTGTGCCTTCAAACCACACATTTATATTAATCTGTTCATTTCTATTTATGTCAACAAGCGAGGCTTTGGAAGCTAATGACAATGTTCCTTCTGGAAGCTTTTCATGATTTGCAGTTGCTGACAACTAATATTCTCCATGTGAGAGAGAGACTTTTGTCAGCCTCTTCAAGAATACTCGGTAAGTAAATAAATTATATTGAGCTCTGTGTCTTCATCAGAACAGGACTGTGACAGTTAAGATGACATGTCATGCCCCAAAACAGGAGAACAGCCTGCAATGCTTTGCAATATTGTAAAAATGACACAAAAACAATATAATTAGGCTAAAAACAGCCAACTGTGTGGGAAAGCATCAGTGATATTAGTGGAATGAAAATTGAAAATAACTCTGCTTAGATAAAATGATTGCAATTGATATGCCGTAGTATTATCTACAAACCAAATTAACTTCACAGTTCAAACCTTAATTGCACTAAAGTGAGAGAAAGAACACTTGGAGCTCATGGAATTCACTATAAAAAGATCACTGAATATTTAAAACATCTCAGATATTCACATCACAAAATTAAGGAAAGAGTAAAGAAGCAGTTTCCATCTGGGGCTGTCAAGATTACCTAACTCCTATCAATATACAACTAAGAGGATTTTAGTACAAAAATGTGCAATTCAAAAGTATGAAAACTGCAGTCACAGGACTTGTATGAATTTTCTCAATCTCAAAACAAGCTTAAAGAGCTTAAATCTTGGCATGAGCTTAACTCACCCAAAATAGTGAAGCATTCAAAATATAAATCTATATTGCAGGTACAGTGACATTCTACATTACAAATAATTCCAAAAATGAAATCTAAATTAGTATTAATGGGAGAATTTGTGATTCCTACCTGAACATTTTCCCTTCTTTAAAGGGCTAAGTCCACAGATCCTCAATATGGGCTGTCACCTGTCTGTCATTGGCAGAATCAAAGCTGATTAGATGTCTGATGAGGAAATATCCCACACCTTCCAAAGACTCCTTCAGTTTCAAGATGCTTTCAAAGCTACCCCTCTATGAAACAAAAAACAAATCTCTTGTCCTGCATCAGCACCTTGCAGAAATAATACTCAACAAGAGTACATTATGAACAACAACAAAAGTTTAACTACTGCAGAGTACTTTAATCATTAGTTAAACAGATCTTCCTTTTTCAAAGAGGGGTGGAACTGAGGACCTATCCCTTAGAAGAAGGAAATTTTTTCAGGTAAGCAATTACAAATTCTCTCTCAGGACTAAGTCCACAGATCCATGGGAGGTCTCAGTGCCCATTCACAGGGCAATGTCTTGATTGTTGCCTAGTTGGACCAAATCAATTACACCTTCCTCCCCATGCTCCTACCTTGTGTCCTTCACAAACTCCGACAGGATTAGGTGACAGCTATCCAGATCACCCCATTCTGGCCTCACCAGTTCTGGTTTCCTCTTCTTCTCCACATGTTGTAACATCCTCTATTCCAGCTTTCTACATTCCTGGAACTATTCACACAACTTAATGGCAGGTTCAGGCACCCCGATCTGTAGACACTTCACCTGAGAGCTTAATTTTTGGATGAACACCTGCCAGCATGGGAATGTTTGTCAGCAGTGCAAGATGTCCTCTCATGTAGCAGGAAGGACTCTATGATGCAATCCTACCAAGCCACATGGATATGTTTCACTTCCTGGGCCAAGCAGAAAGGTCTTGTCTCCGAGGCCGTGGGCACCCCGAAGCTCTTAAAGTTTTTCCTATCTTTGAGGTCCTCAAAGCTTGCTCTCAGCTCCATCAAGGTATATGTTGCGGCTATCAATGATTTCCAGCCTTTTGTAAAGGGGCATTTAGTTTTCACTCACCCTTTGACTGCCCAATTCTGGAAGGGCCCTGCATACAAATACCCTTCAGCCTATTGCTCCTTAGTAGGACTTTAACCTAGTCCTTACAGCATTAATGAACTTACCTTTGAACCTCTGGCCTCCTGCTCCCTTTCTCTTCTTTTCATGAAGGTTGCTTTCCTGGTCACTGTTATCTCTGCAAGAAGGGTTGGCACACTGGGTGCCACCAAAGGAAATTCCCCTTTCCCCACATTCCATAATGACAAATTTTAACTAAATGTGGTTTCCTGCTTCCTCTTCAACCAACCTGTACATCTGCCCACCTTCTTCCCAAACTGCACACCTCAAAGGAGGAATGCCGGTCTCACTCCTTCAATGTACGTAGACCCCTGGCCTTTTACCAACAAAGCACGAGGCCATTTGGAGAGAATTCAGAGGCAGGCCATTTCCACGCAGAGAATCATGAAGGGTTCTCAGGGTGCTTTTCACTCTGCTATTAATGTTGGGGCAATCCCCACTAGGTGGGATATGGGCCCATTCCCCAAGAGTGCAAACATCAACTAGTGCCACGTTCCATGATGTGCCCCTTATGGACATATGTAAGGTGGACATGTGGTATTCAGTTCACCTTTCCTTTTCACTATTTCTTGGTGCAAGATTCTACAACGGATGCCTCATTTGGTGCAGCGGTTCCATCATTACCCTCCCCATACTTAAGTATTGCTTGTTAATCACCTTGCTTGTTAATCACCACTGCAGAGGACTTTGTTAAACACAACACTCGGTGGCACCTTAGAATTGCTATTAGAAGTGTACCCCTAAACTGAATGTGGCAAGGTTGGAGAGGAAGTACACCAAGCATCAGGAAAAAGTTTAAGATGCTGGGACAAGTGCCAGCTGTGGGCAAAACACACCTTATACGAGGTCCCATGGCAAGCATTTCGAGAAGAACATCTGATTTTTTTTGCAGTAAATTGGAAACTTGATGGCAAGCATTAAGCACAGTTTCAACAGATGGGACAGCTAAGAAACTGTGAGAAGAAATCACTCTTAGTGAGAATTTTGCCTGGAAAGTAAAGTTAAGTGCATTCATTGACCTCTTGAAATAAGAGGTGTAGAAAAATCTGACCCTGATATATGGGAGGAATTTTGAAAAGGAAACTGGGGTGTTAAAAGGTTGCCAGTTCCCTTCTGTTCACTTTGTTCAGACGAAGGCTTAGAACACAAAAACAGAGCAATGAAAGTTGCTAGAGGGTTGGCATCCAAATTCTCTTTTCTGTTTTTTCCTAACAACCCTAGAGCTCCATCAAATTTTGAACACACCTTAAGTACAGCTAGGATGACTTCCCCAGAAGTAACCAAGCACCATCTAGACTCATTGAGTGCTGCTAAATAGCACCAAGAAGCAATTTTAAAGCTACAGGATGAACTGGTTCACACCGTCAACCCATCCACATATGAAAGACTGGAGCTCATTAACATCATGACGAAAGCAGTCTTCAGTAATGATATAGCTAAAGATGTCAATCAAATGGATACTTTGGGTCATGACTTGTATGAAATCTTCAAGATCCAAAGAATTATCCAAGGCTTCATCAATCTTTCAGCTCCAATCAAGAACAAACTAAAGTTGGGCTTGAATGCAAAGAATAAAGTCAGAATGAGGGTGGCAAGGATTATTACAGAGCTAACCTCAGACTGGCCATTGTTTGCTCGTGTCCTAATCATGTCCAGATCTCAATATGATATTGATTTATGTGGGACTTTGGAAAAGTCCAAATCCACTGTGGTACTATGACTGATATTCGAATACAAGGGAACAATGCATAAGTGCTAGGCAAAAGGCAAACTAATGCACATCTTGAATGGCCTTCCTAAGCCAGTACCTGCCAATGTGCAGAGGCCTTTCGGCATAGCTATCAGAGATGTTTCTGGTTTGTTGAGAGCTTGTAACATCTGCCGATACTTGGCTGCACAATTCGTTATGAGGTTACAGATAAAATACTGCCGTATGACAAAGAGCATCTCATGTTCAACAAGTATGCAGAGGAATCTATTAAAAATATTACCAGAAAGAAGAGACTCTTTGGTATTGCACCTGTCAAATACAAAAAATCATTGACTCCACAAACATCTCCAATGTCACAGTGAAGACGATCTTTTAGATATATTGGGTCCAGGTCATGAAGCACTTTGAAGGTAAAGACTGAGACCTTGAAATGTATTTGAAATTCTATGGCAACATCAGTACAGGATAGTAGGAAGGTTCTCTTAGCCCGTAATACATCCTCAGCATAGGTGCTGGTGAATTCATTATGTTTCATCCTGTTTGAATCAGTCTTTGTTTTCTGCCATTGGTGCTGGAGTTTCTGTCCATCTCTCTGCATCTGGCACAGGGTGTCAGAAAACAAATGAGTTCTGTGTAGGTGATGGGAAGGAAGGGGCTGTTTTGGAGCCAACCTGTCAATAGCCAAGGCCCTGTAGAATTGCATGTAATGATTAACCAAGTCCTTGACTTCTTGTCCTGAAGGTGAGTGCTGTTGTCCTTTATCAAGTTTTGGAATTTGTGGGAGTCCATGAGTCTTCGTGGTCAAATCAGGATCACTAGTCTTTCTTGTTGCCTGGGCACTGGAAGGTCTCTGGTCACTGGTCACTGGCCTAATGAAGTGATGGTCTTTCCAAGACAGTGGTTGGGCTGTAATATCTTCTATCTTGACATGTAAGCTGAAAATAAGGTCCAGAGTGTGACCAACTGTGTGAGTTGGAACTTGGACCAGAGTTGACCTGTGAAAGTTCTAAGGAGGCAGGAGACAAGATTAATTTTTGAGCTTTTGCATTTTAGGCCTTCTCAATATGTGTGTTGAAATTTCCCAGAATGACAAGGCTAGGGTATTTCAATACCACTCAAATAAGGTATCAGTAAACTCCTTTATGAATCCTTTTTGTCTAAAATTGTTTAAAATTCTACTTTGTATTATAGGTGGCACAGGTAGTGTCCCTTTTATTAAGGTTACCTATCTCTTTCCACTAGAAAATGTTGTTTTCAGCTGCTTATAATTTTGCCAGACTTAAACCAATTGGGCTGAAATTTACTATTTTCTATGGTGTCTGCCTGAGGCTGAATTTTTTATTTATTTATTTATTTTTTTGAAACTTTACCTAAAACTGTTCAGATAATGAAGTGGTAAAAATATATATCTTTTGCCAAAGTATTAAAAAAATGGTTTTACAAACATTTTTTGAGAAGTTGTAACACCTATGCTTTGGTGAGACATGAAATATGGCAGGGATTTTCTGGGTAACTTTAATTAGGGCAATTCTTAATTCAGCCCTTGACTTTGCAATTTTAATATTCTTAACATAATATAACTGCATTCAAGAAACTATGTAGTTTTAATTGACAATGTCCACAATATACAAAGATCATACCAGGCCCCTATCTAACTCAAACTGAAATTCATAGAAGTCTTTCTATTGCTCTTGTTGGAAGTTGGATCAGTCCTTGATGGATAAGCACAAGAAGATGGACTGAAAGATCAACTTCAACCTTAAGTTCTGAATTTCTTGTCTTTGGGGAATTTTAATTCTCAACCTTAACATTGCATTTCTTGATATTTTAGTGCTTGTTTGCTCAAATTTAATTTTCCAGTGCCATTTTTTACATTAAATAATATGTACATAAAACTAGGAAGACATTGCAAGTGTTCTTGTCCAGCTTAGCAATGTGTACATCAAATGTTGTCTAAACCTGTCTTTTTTATAGATTTGTAGCTTCTAATTTGAGCAGAGACCACTGTGATTATCTAGTCTGACTGTCTGCATAAAAAAAGCCATCAAACTTCCCCAAAATAATTCCGAGAACAATAGCATATCTTTTAGTACCTTAAGGAATTACTATTCCCCCTCCCCCCTTAGATTGACTCCACTTCATTTATTTATATCAGTTCCAGAAGGCTTTGCTTTTAAAACAAATCTGTTCAGTTGCAATTTTTAATTGACTGGAGGGTTTACATATTGTAACAGCTTCTGAATTATTAATAGGTCAGTTCAATCCCTCTAAGACAAGGTTGCTAAAATCAAACAATATCTCCATGCACACATACGAGAATCAGGTCACATTCATGTAAAACATTCTTCATATTCATTTTCTTTACATTTTCAATGCTAAGACACCCTAAATTCTTATTTGTTTCTTTGTTTCTCCTCTGGAAGATATGCTATTTTTATATAGTGGTGATCTATATTAGCATGCAGCATCAGATCACAGCATACTTACCGCTATAAGGCTACAATTTTGTTAAACCTGGAGTAACTGGACAGAGTGCTATTATACCAAACATGATTGAAATATGGAGGGTCAGTTTTTAAGAGATGTAAGCCCATAATTAAGCAACCAAAATCAGGTAAGCCATGGGTGCTGCAAGAAGGTATGAAAAATTATTTCCATTTTTTTAAATATTAAGTCCAGTGTCCTGATTTTTAGAAATTTTTAGAACAGGATTTTAGGAAATAAACAAAATAAATCTTTTGCAATATATATGAAATTCTAGATGAACAGTTAAAGAGCTTCAATAAGAATTCACAGTCAACTTTAAAATAACCCTTTAGTCTTCTTTTTACCTACCCAGGTTTCTCATACCTAAGATTACTATAATTAAAAAGAGATAGTAATAAACTGGGGGAAAATTCTCTTTCCATTTGAAAACACTTCAATTGACTGACTATCCAATAGGAAAAAGTGAAACTCAGTATGCACAACTTCCCCAGGGGCTTGTGTGGATCCTTCTTATTTATAAAAATATTCTTCTTTCCTTTGCTGGTATGTGAAAATGTGACTGTAAAACCACATTAACTAGTAAAGGGATGCACGGGCAAATATAGGATATGAAAATATTGTAAGTCCTTTTTTGGAAAGTGTTTTGATTCTTGAAATAACATTAATAACCTGAAAATCTAGTCAAATATGAACCAACACTCTCGCACAATTCTGTACCAACAAGCAATCCTCTTTACCCTAGCTTCTCAATGAACTTAGACCCATAAGGTCTTTTATTCCCTAGAATCATTCATTTCAACCAGTTACTGTTCTGTCCTCTGCCTTCCTCAATTTTTTTCCTCCACTCCTATCACTTCAGCCTCGACACATGGCCAGAGAAAGCTTCTTGATACTCAATGAGTTGATCAAGATATATCAAATTTAGAAGGCAAGGAACTTCGGAAGGAGGGAGTGTAGTCTAGAAGTCTAAGCGCACCGTTACTCACCAGGAGCTTCAGCATTCTAGTCTTGGCTGTGCCACTAGCTCATTGTGTGACAATGGGGCAGGAACTTCACCTCGCCATGTTCCTTTTTCCCATCTTCAAAATAAGGATACCACCACTCACCTCCCTCACAATTGTGTTGAGAAAAGTCACGTTCATGCAATGCTCTGAAAATATAAAGCTTTCTGAGATCTTTTTCTAAAAGTGAAAACTTGCATTCTAAATAAATAAGCACACACCCAGAACAGCTGGTAGATCAAATTGAGAAACACACTCTGTCACCAGCTGTTTTTACTCTGGAATTAGTTGTTTGTTGGAGAATTGTGCATACATACAGAATATTTGTGTTCATTAAGGAGAATGAAGATGTTATTCATCTTTTGGAAATGACATGTTACAGTATACTTGGAGAGATGCACTGTACCAGTTAAACTTTCAATACTCTTTTCTTTAACAAGGTTGTTTTCAGACAGAGCAGAATTGAACGTTCCTGTTTTTAAACATAGAACAAATTGTAGGCTTTTAATTCTCATCAATTGTACAGTATTAGGCTGTAAGCAAACATATGCAGTGCGCAGGTCAAATTGCCTCCAACAGTAGTTATATAACTAGTTGAACGAATTAAATCAATCAGAACGTCTTGTCAGATTTGGACCTATAACCATGTCTTAGCCCATATCATTGTGGCAACCTTGTTCGATACAGCCTCATCCATAGGAAAAGCTCACATGCACCTGCCTTCCAAGGGCTGGGAGTCACCACAAAAAGGTCACTTTTGAGAATGGCTAGTAGCTGTCAGGGGCCTGCCCATAGATCAGCTGATTATGCTGAACTCTCACACAGCTGTCCTCCTTATTTTTTTGGCAAGTGGTAGATTTAAGCCCCAGCCCAGCATGTGCATTTGGATCCAGCTGTCTCGCAAAATTATGCTTAATCATCCAAGGGAATGTAATCCAAGGGGATGTAAAGAGAGAGATTCTTAATTAATTTGTATTACATAAATGCTTAACGGCCACACCCAACATTGTGGTCAATGCCAGGCCAATAGTAAGACAATCCCTTTTCCAAAGACCTCAGTCTCAGATGGGATTTGCAAAGGATCCTCAGGGAGATAAGTATTTAAAAAACCCTGAGTATCAATAGAGTTTGTGTGCCTAGCTCCCTCAGGCACTTTTGCTTGTTTTTCCTAAATAGGCTGGGTTTTCAAAGATTGGGAGAAAAGAAGCATTATCCCCATTTTAAATATGGAAAACTGAGGCACAGAAAGATAAGTGACTTGCCTGAGATCCAACAGGAAATCTATGGTAGAGCAATGAATGTAAATCAATTTGCTGAATGAGAGTCTATTGTCTCAACAAGACCATCTTTCCTCCTCAGGCAATAAAGAAAGATGAAAACATACAGCCTGTTTCTCCTTAGTTTCTCTTTCTCCCATCGAATACTCACTGCCTGATTATTTTAAGTATATAGGATACCCTAATTTAATAGTTTAGCAGGGGGTCTCCTATCAGTTTGAAGTGTCACTGTAACTTCTACTTTCTTTCTTATAAGCATATGCAACTCCAACAAAATCACCAGATCTGCACCTGCTTGTACTATATCTTAATCTTTGTGTTTTACACAAATGCATACACAATTAGGAAGGTGAGGGACACGATAACCTTGCCTCCTTTGTAAGAGGTAAGAAAGTTGAATTTTACAAACAGTTCTATGTAAAATGTGTTTTTATTTCATAGAAAAACTGAAAATATTCACACTGTTAATGGAATTTTAGAAGCAATAATTTGGGACAAAATGTTTTTTGTGAAAAATTGGGAACCTCTGTTAGCATTATTTTCCTCTTTAGTTCAGGGACAATATGGGAGCTCAAGAGCCTAAGTAACTGTTCAACATACAGGGTGAAATAGAGTTTTATAATTTACTTTAGAAAAAAAAGGAGGTAGGAAAATAAAGCAGACAGTAATAATGCATACATACATGAGCAACTTCATTCACATGAAAAGCCACACTGATTGGATTGGGCCCTGCCAGTAACAATATATGGTATGAGGCTGAGCCAAGCCCTACCACTTAAGGGAAGTGGAATCTGGGTGTATTATATATTATTCAGGTCTCAGTGGCTTCAGCAAATTATGGTCTGTTGAATTCAGATCAGAAAGTTAGATTATTTATTGTTTTAAGATTATTTTACATTCACCACATTTGAAAATATACATATTATGGTATCATGAAGATTATTCTATATGTATGTAGTGCTTCAAAACACTTCTGCATTAGGCTATAAGTAATGCACTTTCATTTTCATTTTATCAATTTTTCCCATTATTCAAGTTTTACCAATTTTCACTTGAATTTTTGAATTTCTGAAGCTGAACGCCCAGGGCTGACAGCTCGAGCCCCGCAGCCCAAGACTGAAGTTGCAGAGGTCATGAAAAATCATGAAATCCATGACCGACCCACAGCCTTACTGATAAATTCCCAGGAATTTATAAACAAAATAAACAAAATAAAAATGGAAAATGAAGGGCCTTAGCTATAAGCTACAAAAAAAAGTTTTGTTACTTTAGATGGAATTCAATGAATGCATTACACTGTGTCCACACAGTCAAAGTCCTTTCTGCTTATCTAACCTAAGCTTTTCTAATGAATTAATCACCATAGCTCTGTGAATGCAGCTTAAGTGGGATCTTGTTTAAAAAGCACATTAAGATATTGCATTCAAAACTGTAAATCACAAAAAAGCTTTACACTTAATAAAAATAAACTGGGATAAGGACCTAGCGCTGGTTTGAAGTCAATTGAAGGGCTTCAGCCTTCTTGCCCTTAAATGGATTTTATGGAGTAGTAACTATTTAATTTGACTTTTGTTATTGGAACTTTACTTAAAAAATTCCATAAAAAGGTACATTAATTTGACTTAATGTTTTTTTACTTTTGATTGCTACAAAGTCCTTTGATTTCTTTCTAACATTCCCCTTTTCAAAGTTCCCATGTGTCTACAACCTACATCAGCTGTGCTACACTGTAGTGACACTGCAGTAAACAAATGCATTTTTACCACTAACCCCAATAACATAGTCCCAACCATTAGGATTATAGGAACTGTCATACTTGATCAGATCTGGGTGTCCATCTAGTTCAGTATTGTGTCTCCAGCACTGGCCAGCATCAGATCCTTCACAGGTTCAAGAAACTGCCATCATCCGGGATGGATGTGGAATACTCTTCCACTCAGAAAGATGTCTTTCTAGTCTGTAATTCACACACAATGTTCAGCAGTGAAAGATTCCAACATGGATGTCCTCTGGCCTTATCTTTATATGGCCACAAACTTCTGATCAAAATTATCCTCCTACCTCAGACAGCAGAAGTGTCAGATGTTATCTTTGGTGTTATGTCAAACAGATGGAAAATGCAACTGCTTGTTTACACAATATATTTGGGCAGGAAATAATCCCTACATTTTTCTGGAGAATGAAACAGAGGTGAAGAATGGTTCAATAATTAGGATGCTAGCCTTTGACTTTGGATACCTGAGTTCCCATTCTCTGTTCTGCTACAGACTATGTGACCTGGGCAACTCACTTAGGCCATGTCTACACTAGTACTTATATCAGTAACTTTTTTGTCACTCAGATGTGAAAAAATAAGCCCTTCAGCAACAGAAGTTTTGCTGGATAAGCCCTCATGTGCACAGTGCTATGTTGATGGGCGACACTCTCCCACTGACATAGCTACTGCCACTCGTTGAGCTGGTTATATTATGTCAATGGAAGAGCTCTCTCCCATTGGCATAACGTGGCTGTACGAGCACTCTTACAGTGACACAGCTGTATATGTAAACTTGTAAGTGTAGACACAGCCTTAGTCTCTCCCTACCCCAATTCTCCATCTGTAAAATGGGGATAATAGTACTTTCCTACTTCACTGAGCATTGCAAGGATAAATATATTAAGAAGGAGGTGCTCAGATACTATGGCTCTAAGTACCCATAAATAGACAGAAACAATATCTCGATCTCAAGGAAATTAAGTTTCCAGACCTTAGACTCTACAGCTTGAATGCTCAGCTCCAATATCTCCATCTGGCTTCTGAAACTCATTAAATAAACCTCTCTACTCCATGTGAGCATGTTGGGGAACATAGAGAGAAACCTTGTCTGCCACAAGGTACTATGCAACCTTACTTTTAGAACGTTAGTGTACAGGGACATTGTAGCAACCCGGCAGGTGCCCAAGCCACTGCCAATTATTGGGATGAACTATCAATAATTTTGCTTGCTGCTTTTAGCCATTTTTAGGTCTCTGTAGGCAAAAACTAGGCAAACAGGGAGGGAGGGGTGTTAGACAGTGAACATGTGAAGTGGACTTGACTTTGTGTTTTCTCTCTCTGAATATCCTGGGGTGAATGTCTGTGAAAAACAGGAAGTCTGGATATATTTTAGAATTGTCAGTATGGGTAAATTTAGCTATCAGACTAACAGCTTAAGACTGCTTGCTTAACAATATTTTTTAGTGACATCTCTGTAACTCCTGCTTCTGCCCAGTGATTGATTTGTTTGGTCAGCTATGTAACATTTTTTTGATTGACATGTCTCTGTAACTTGGGGAGTAAAAGATGGAGGTAGTGAGTCTGAGTCAAGTAGATTGCTTCATGGACACATTGAAAAGATCTTGAGGCACAGATGGAAGGATTGGTTATCTAGAAATCTGTGACTGATTCACCTGATGTGACGTTCCCCCCTGCAATCTGGACTGGTGTGCAGCTGTGTCACCCCGATCCCTCACTCCTGGGCTCTGATTTACTTTGCTTTGCTCTGTGAACCACTCACTCTTGGGTGGGCCCACGCCCAGCCTCCTGCGAGTAATCAGTCCCTGGCCCAGTGAAGGAGCACTTGTGGCCAGCTGCTCATGGGATTGACCCCCAGAAAACACCCCGAGTCCCAGATGTAATCCTGGGAACTGATGTCTTACAGAGTTCAGTGCTGTCCACTGCCACCTTGCAAGTTCCTTACCTTAGTCTGTCAATTTATCAAATAAATTGATATGCACCAGCTCTGTCACTCTAAGTGAAGTCTCTACACACACACAATCCACATGCATGCTTTGGATAAAAAAAACAAATACGTGTATTGATTACAGAAAGATTTTAAGTGATTATAAGTCAGATTAATATGAATCAAAGATTGATCACAATTAATTAAATGATAAATACCCATACTAAACTAAACTTTTAACATTTCAGTAGCTTTTCAGTCTCTGATGTTAGCTTACCCCACAGGTTGGCTGAGATGACTCCTGCAGCCACTCCTCCAAACCCCATGGGCAGTCTGTCAGTGTCCTTGGTGTTGCTTAGAAGATGGATTCTGAGGGAGAGTTCCAGAGACAAAGATGCCTCTGCCTTTAACAAGTTTCCTCATCACCCCCTGGAGTCAGGTGATCGGCCATGTCTGGCAATGGGCAAGATTTCCTCCACTTGAGTCAAATGAATGTCACCTTATCAGGTGCTCCGGCCAGTCCATTTTTCCTGCATGAATGCCTCTGCAAGGCGAGAACGCTCATTCAGTTTTGTGTTTGCCTGGTCTATTCAAGCCATTGGAGACACACATCTGGAAATATCACATAACAGAGTTCCATAACTACATATGTAGGACATTTCAGGAAACATGCTACCATAACAATAATGTTCAGTATGTCATGAGCATTCCAAAAACACCTTACATGACATACTTTGTATTAAACAATACACAGTTACACTATAATAGTGAACATGAATGATACATAAATCACACCATAAGAATGTACATGGGGTACAGCATGACACACCTAAAGACTGCCTAAAGTTTTGGGGTACTCTAACCACTTATTTTATTTGTACATGCTGAAGACTAATGAGTGGAATGGGAATTGCTGGAGACCAATAAAGTAAAGCTTTAAGTTAAGAGCACGTAGTTTTGATTTGTCTGTGCCAGACATATAGCAGGCAGATGTACTGCATTCCTTTGGTTTATTTCCTGATACCGACTCACAGAGACTAAAAGTTACTGGGTCGAAGAACCCTGGGTAACATTAAGTCAAATCCATTGTTAGTCTACTATTTCAAGGCTTCCAGACATGTTTCTTTTTATCTGTCTCTCTCCCCGTTTCTTCTGGCATCCTTGCAGGCCCACACTGTAAAATGGGTTAGCAGGGGAATCATTTTTTCATACCACATTAATAAGAAAAGCATTATGAAATTTCAAAACCTTAGCAGGTACACTAGTCCACATTTTGTATATATTCAAGCTACCTCTTTTCTTAGTTTGTAAGAGGGGGAAACATATTACTTATTCTGTCTTCTCTCAAACTATTGTACTAGTTTCTAAGTCAAAATTGTTGTCTGCTAGAAACGACAATATTTCAAATGTGTAGCCTTACCCTTTCTCTGTCTATTGAGAGACTTAGACAATCTTCAGATTCTCCCAGGTTTTTCCTGGAGAAAATATTTAGTACTACTGAGCCTGAAATACGGAAAAACTTTCAAATATCAATGTCATTTCAATTTAATCTGATATTAATATATAAATTCTTCTTTTTTTAAACTGTCTGTAATGCTTTAAGTTAGGTATATCAGACTTTGCAGCATTCAGGTAGTATTCTTTCATTGTTCTGTGATTGTTCACATTTATTTGAAGTTTGTGGTTTTCTCCCCAAAGTACCTGAGATCAGCATCAGTACTTCCCTCTTTTGTATGTCTCTTCACTGACTTAAATGGGTAATTTTAGCTAAATCCACACATTGCAAAACTGTTCTGGTTATTAGTTCATTTTAACAGAATGGTTTTGTATTGATGTAGAATCTCCTTTTTTACATTCATGAGGGTCTGCATTACTCAGCTAAATGTGATTGGATATCTTACACCAATGCATAACAAATGCAAGAAATCTGAAACTGAGTCACAGCAGTCCTTCAGCTGGAGACCTAAGGAGGTTATCTTCCATGGACATCAGGAAAATTCTTAGAATTTCAACGACCAAAACCAAATATTCCAGATTTATCAGCATTATGATAGTGCACCATCTCTCATTCTCCCACAAATGTCTGGTGTTGTGCCCTTCTTAACACGTACAAAAATGTTGTAGTATTTTTTTTTAACCTGTAATGTGTCTTGTTCTGAAATAAGATGAAGATTTTATTGGCATTTTACAGAACAAAACCATACAAGTTAGTTTAATTTTAAATATCTGCAAATGGATACTATTTAAAGCGCTCTCAAATAGCATCAGCCTCAGGCTACAGAAGAAGTGAGTTAAGTTTTCCCAAAAGCTTCCATCACTTTATATCATGATGCTGTCTCTTGTAAACTGAGGTCTTGTCTACATGATGAATTAGTGTGCAGCAAGCCAGGATGTGAATCCATAGTGCATTAGCTTGTCATATACTAATTCACAGCGGATACAAGCCCTTAGCTTCTCAACCTCACAGAGTTTTTCTACCTAGCATCCTTCCCTATTTAATCACTTAAATATAATCTACCAATATTTGCATTTCATAAAGTGACACTGAAAATGTTATCTTTACCAAGTAGTGTAAAAACTACACTTTAGCTTTTGTTTAAGCTGTCTTTTCTCTTTGAAGTTAATTCAATATACAACAGTGTCGCCTCATTAACATTGAGTCAAAATACATATGTTTCTTATTAAATATCCTTCTTTTGCAGCTAAAGATAAACATTTATTCCTTCTTGGTATTCGTTTACATCACCATGTGTCCAATTCCAATGGATTACTTCATTGTCTTTTAAACAGGTATTAAGGAAATAGTAAATTTCCCTACAATTTTTCTTCCAGCCGTCAAAACTTCTTGCATATATTTTAATTATCTCCTTTGTCTGGCCAGCTGAATTAATAAAATTTACAGCATATATTTAAATCAAGTGGCCTATGTAGTATGATGATTTAAGGTAACGCTTTTGTCAGAACCCAATTTGCATTCAGATAAATAAACCCTATTTGCACATAACATTCCTCAATTGCTTAACAGAGGTGTTAGGAACTGGAAAGACAGTAAGGGCCAATCTTTCAAACACTGATGTAACTTTTCATATTTCATTTCACTGAAAGCAGGATCTTTTCATGTTTGCAGGATTGGGCCTTAAAACAGTAACAAATCAATGATAGATTTTAATGCCAAATGAACTATTATGATAATGTAGTCCGATCTCTTGTATAATGAAGTCATAGGATTTCACTCGATAATTCCTTCATTATGCACCTAACTTGCTGAAAAGAATGTGGCAGGTTGATCACAGGCTTTTGATGTTCCAGCATCAGTGCTAAAACATTCCAAAACTAAGATATTCCAGGGATAAATTACTTCAAGCAGGAGCAACTCTTCCTGAAGACAATCCATTTAAGTCAGGGATAGATTTGTATTATATTATCTTATCACTGAAGCTTTTTTAGCCTAGGGATGATCAAAAAGTTTCTATCTAAACGTTTTTCAAATTTAAAAGTGTGTTTGACTAAAAAAAAAATTTTCATTGAAGTGTCCATCTTCTGTGGAAATTTTGTTGTTGTTGTTGAAAAACTGAATATCCTAAAACTGAAATAATTCAGGCTGGAAATGCTGCCACCATGTCTCATGGGAGTTGTAGTTCAAGTGTCTCATGTCCCCATTCTCTTCTAAAGGCCAGACTCCCTGGCTGAACACCGTCTCCCATGATGTACTGCTAGCCTTCTCCAAGAAGAGAGATTACAGTGCATTATGTGAGATATAACCTGATCAGAGAACCTGGCCTGTAAGTGTTGCTACACCAATTCTGCCATGACCACCCCTCGCCGCCCCCTTACCCATTCGGTGCTAACAATCAACCCACGACCTGACCTTATAAGGGTAGGCCTATGCGATCGGCTGTGCCTTTGGCTCCCACGTCATATATGGGAAACGAAACTTAACTGACCATTATATAGGAAACAAAACTTAACATCAACCAGGAAAGGAAACCTATTGCAAGTATCCCCCGGCCAATCTGGTGCTGGCACGAGGCCCATAAAAGGGGTCTTATCCAAGCCCCTGGCTGAGAGCCTTCCCGAACTACCAGCCTGATCACCTGGTCCGGACTCTCCCACTCCCATGTCCCCCCCCCAAGCGCGAATCGTCTGTTAGCCATCTGAGTTCGAGTTTTTACGTTTATTATGCTGTGTCCTTCTCGCCTGGATGGTAAGGAGTTAACTGTCAGTCTGTGTTGCAGCTTTACATTTCTTCCTCCATATCAGTCGGTAACTTGCAGTTAACTGTTTGTTGTCTTTTCAAAATTAGTTTGTACCTGGCAGTTAACTGTCTGTTTAAAATCATTCTGTGTCTTGCAGTTAACTGTCAGTTCAAATTCAGTTTATATTGTATAGTAATTGTCAGTTTCATATTCTATTGTATTAGTCTAGAAATGGTTAAAAATCTATATTATTCCTGTTGTTTTATAATACAATTCATTTAGTCATTAATCGACTCATTATTGACTCTCGGGGATCATTAACCTGTCGGAACAGTAAGGAGAATGAGTACCTCAAGCTCTCAAACTACATCTCTCATGAGACACTTTTTTTTATTGTTTTCAGCCAAAATATTTCAGTTTTCAAATTTGATGGAAAATCTAGATCAAAGATTCTTCCTTCAGGCCATTTTCATCAATTTTCCAGGGGAATGAAGATCTTCTTTTAATTAGATATGGTTAACATTCAATGTTCCCACGCAAAAATAATCAACAGACACAACCAGATCATCACCAAATTTCTTGGGATGCTTCAGTAATCTTCTTCTTGCTGCTACAGGATTCACTTAAAGATTAGGTTCACAATGCCAAATCACGTGGTCTTTGTGTAGATAATTCACCTTGTCTTTAATAAGAGTTTTGTGTAAGTAAAGAATGAAGTATTTAGCATGAAGATTTTTTATATATAAATACACATATGCATTCCAATCATGTAAAATATCTTTCCTCACAAGCATAATGCAGTTATGGGGCTCTATTTCCCTTTTTAAAATTAGCCTAACCACAAACAAACTAATGCAAACAAAGGAAAATATAAACAAAATTTATCCACACACCTATAACTAGCTTCCTGAAAAATCCTTGTATTCCTTCATGTTTCTGTAAAGATGCAGTGAAACAATGCTGTTAACTAAAACAGAGGAATAGTCTGATTGAGGTGAAAGGAATCTGGGGATAGGTTAAATCCCAAACAATCTACAGGCCTGAGCCCCTACTGTATCTAGTCACCAGTACAGTTTTAGTTACAACAATCAGTCAGACAGCATGTATAAATAAAATATGTAAATTTTATTAAGGGCCAATGTAATCAAGGTGCTTGGGGGTTAAGCAAAATAGGTTTGAAACCTAAGTCCCGTACCTAAGAACACAACCTTAGGCCACAAGGAAAAAAGTTTGGTACATCACTGTTTTGTTTTTCCTTCAATAACAAATGGAAGACAAAACCCCAGAGCAGAACTCTAAAGAACAGTGTTAGTCTTTCATTCAGGTAATAAGCAATAGCCTGCTCTATCCTGTGTAACATGCTCATAACTGAGGTTGGCTTTTTCCACACTCCTCCAGTTCTGGAGAACTTTTACCCTCCAACATATGGTTATTTCCCCCAAAAAGGTTTTGCTAGAAGGAGAAAAGTCTTTTCCTCTTGCAACTCCTGCAGATGAACTTGATAGTATTTTGATGTTAATTGACCTCAGGTGTTTCTTTTCATGTGTCAGCTCTGCATCTCATTTTAGCTTAGGCTTGTAGAAATTTATTAATCTAACATGAGTGCAAAGATGATAACTAAAACTCAGAAGACATGTGACCGGTAACGGGGGGGAAAGATTTAAACTTTTTCTACTCAATTCTATACATAGTTTTATTTGTACCATAAAGAGAGATGCCTTAAATTCATTATAAAAATAATGCATTACCCTTGTTTATAAAGGTCATCTGGGATCAATTATTAGGAGTCATAATAGATGGTTACATCAGCCTTCTGGACTCAGACACTTACATATCTCCATTGACACTGGGCACTAGTATTCTCCTTTGGATTTCACCAGCTGCAGGTGTGTTTCACACACGGTAAAATGAACTTCCTCCAAATAATTTTCATGTTCCTAAAGGGGCTAATTATGGAAACAAGGCAGCTTGCAACATGTACGTGCCCTTTAAGAAGTGTATTTTCCTTTATGAATAACTATGGTGACTGTTTTCAAAGAATTATGCATGCATTTAGACCTGCTCTATATGAGCCAGCTTTCAGCATGACTAAAATGCAAGAAGGTATAGAATTTGGCAACTTGTATAGCACAGAGGCTATAAAAAAAAAGGGTGTCAGAGTGTCATTCTGCTATACTGCCTCTTGGGGCAACTGTATCTTAGGCTATGGCTACACTGACGGCGGCAAAGTCGCCGCCATCAGATCGATTTCTCTGGATTGACTGAGCGGTCAATGAAGACCCACTCAGTAGATCCTGAAATCAACGTATTAAGACCACCTTCACAAGTGGTGTAGCGCTGTGTCGACGGCACGCAGAAGAGGAGCAGAGAAGTCAATGGGAGTTACGCAAGCTTTTACGTAACTCCCATCGACTGCCGCCAAATCTCAGAGGTAAGTGTAAACAGGGTCTTAGTGTCACACCAGCACCTTTTGCTACACTGTCTTTTGCAGGAATACTGAAATGAGGTCCTGGATGCTCAGCACCTGGGTTCAAGTGAAAGAAACCTGGGAAACATTTAACTGCAGCATTAACCACATGATGACCACATGGTAGGTGAATGAGTTGAGTATGAAAATGTGCCTGTTTCTGCCAGCTTCCTTAAAATACATCATTCCACCAAATTCTTTTATTTTTCCAAGGATAAGGTACTTCATTTCTAGACTCATCAACAGCCCAACATGGCCTCACCACAGGGCAGCACATCCAAACATTGTTAATACGTTTTTGAATCTTATAAACAATTTTCTGAATGGGGACTCTCTGCCTTTCCACAGTGCAGAATATTCTAGTCTCTGCACATAAACCACTCTGTAAGGGGAGAGGTGTTCACCCTGATAAGTTTGGACTGGAACTATTTATACAAACTATAACCATAGAAGATATCCTGAAGCCATGGAAAGGCTATCTTGCTACAACGGTGACTGTGACGCATGTCTAAGCTAGAGGAGTGGATGGCAAAGCATTTCTCTGGCATGAGAAGACAAGAGTTATGATTAAATGGTACATGTGCTAATTCACCCTAGTTTCCCTCTTTTTTGGCTTGACAGCTGTGTGGTCCCTCTGTGGATTAATAGACATAATAGTCCATTTGTGCCAAAGATGTACAGAATTGTAGTTAGGCAGAACCAAATAAATTTGGCTTTAGTACTTCCCTAAATGCAGCTTGTTTCTCATTTTAAGCTTTTGCTTATGTCACTTTGCATTATTATTCTTTATGTATACTCTGTAGATACAGACCCAGTGGAATCCAGCCCTCACAAATCCATCCACCCCATCACAAAATAAATAAATAGATGGGTGTCCAAAAAACAATAAGACAACCTCGAGCCAATGGAGGTCTGAATGGTGGCCACCTCCATCTCTGCATCCTGTGCTTACAATCGCTAGAACTACAACTGAACTGTGCAGCCTACCTCTTTATGGGCAGCCCCTGCACAATTCTAAATATAGTTTGAAATGGTCATTCCCATAACCACATCCACCAACCAGTATGGATTCTACTGTGTCCTGGAAAGTCTCATCTATGTATCTCTCTGTCTCCCTTAGCTTCTCCAGGTCAACCACCCTGTTGTCCAAAAACCCTATGCGCTCTCTGAGGACCAGGAGATCCTTGCACCCATACGCCACCCAACCATAGGGCAGGTAATCATACATGCTGCATTTAGTGCAATAAACTGGATAGCCCCCCCTGTTACTGGACTTCTGCCTGCAATTGTTTTTACTCTTGCAGATCTTTCTTTTATTGTTGTTTGTTTTTTTATCGGGGGAGAGGAGGGTATTGTCTTTAGTTTACAGAATGTTAATGAAGTGTATCTACCCCTCCACTCCACTTCTAAACTCCCTTGTAAAACTCCTCTGTTAGCTTCCTCTTTTCGCTTAGGAGTGGGCTTTTTAAACCTTGGTTCTTCCTAAATAGCCCTGCCCCCTGGTTAAGAGCTGATGGGTTCCAAAAGGCTTGGGGATCAAAGCCTCGTTAGGAAGCTCTCAGCCTTGCCTAGCAGGCTGCTAGGATCAGTACACGGTCCCCCAAACAAATAGACCACACAATACACCTCATATACTTTATCGGATTATAGGTTATAATCCAATAAACAATCCATATACAGAGTTTGTTCAAATCCTCCCATGAGAATCAGCAGGGTAATCCAGACAGGAGCTGGAGACCTCAGTCTTGCGCCTCAAGCTTCCCCTGACCAAGCTTAAGCAGATCTGAGATGACAGGATCAGGGCCCTAGAGTTATTCTATAGATTTCTGGTAGGTTATCAATAGACTCTTGGCAGCAGTTATTCCTTGAGTGAATAATAGGTAATCCTGTTGCTTTAAAGTAAAACCTTCTATTTACTATGTATACATAGATAATTAGTTGCATCCATCTGCATAAGGTAATTATCCATTAAGCATTTTTCCATTAATTACCCATTAGTTTACGACAAACTTTAAAGAGAAATATAGACAATGATATTATTACACCCAAGTTTTATCTAAATGTAATATCCCCCTTTGATCTCTGAATTAACAGAATATAGTGACAGACAGGAACGGTCTGGTTACATTGTTAACCTCTAACAAAATACAGACAAATACAATCATTATCTTCTTCCAATTTTCTAATAATACAAGTCTAAATTTCAAAGCTCTGGTCTATCTAACATGGCTTTTAGCTATTTGTAAGGAATGTCCATAATTACCATTTATATAGTCTTCTAATATGTCTCTAAAGGTTGAATTTGGGTCATTTAGCCTGCTAGTTGTTTAACCCTTTCTGGCTCCATGTCACAGCTCTCATTTAAACCAAGGATTGCTAATTTGAGTACCTGGGATAATTGCAATTGCCATAGGACTATGAAAAGGGTCAGTCTCTAAAACTTTGAACTGCATCAAGAAACATATTAGAAAATAATTCAGACTAAGGGGCACATGCATCTTGCCAGGCAGCATCCCTAAGTAAGCAGAAAGCTGCATTTTGCATCAGCTTATGTTTTAGGTTCAGAGGTTCATATCCAGGCACAGTATGTTACAGAATCCAGCCAGGATTCCTTGGTGAACATTCATCTATGCAAAAATTCCTATACTATAGAAACAGTGATAACATGCCCCCCATCCCACCCCTCGGAAATCATTGAAACTGATTTTTTCTAAGCAAGGTCATATCCTTTACTGATTCCAATGAAATGGTCAAATAATGTGTTGAACAAATCAAATTTGTCTCAATTGTTTTAAATCGTTCACCCCACAGAGGTAGTAGCAGAACTAGCTGCTCTATTTCAGAGTGTGGTCATCCCTGACCATGAAAGCCCCAGGTCTGACTGGCTCTGGTTGATACTGCCTGACAAGGTCCCCTGCTTAGGTTAATGAATGAAGGCCAACAGCAGACCCAGCGAATGAGGACCAAGTTCCCCAATGGTAGTGAATGTGGACAACTGAGGATGCATAGGATGAATAGGGGAGAAGAAGAGCTAGATCTTCAGAATGCTCATCCACACCCTCGGGAACCAATGTCTTCCGGCAGAAGAGCTCCCAGGAAGGGGGATAGTTCACCCTCCATTCCCAATAACACCTTCAGCATCTCCCCGGTCTCAAAGAGGCAGAGCAAAATAAAGGGGGCAACCAGCCATGACAGACTGTGACAACAACACCATGGTTAAAGCCCGTTGTTACCAGCTCCAGGAGGAGGGACATGGTTTGCATCATGCCTATGATGGGCATGATCCAAACCCTGCTTAGGGAAGGCACAGCCCTAGTGGTCCTAACTCCCCAGAAGTCCAAAAACCAGACCTGAAAGGTGCATAAAATCTGTGTTGCCACATGGAATGTGTTACTACTGAATGGTACTGTGTTCGAAACAGCCCTTGCCAAAGAACTCACCCACTATAAGATTGCAGACATCACGGAGGCTTGCCTGCCACAAAATGATCAAATCACTATGGAAGGGGCAACCTTTCTCCATTCCTAAGGGCCATATTCAAGGTGTGGCACTTGTTATTAGACAACCTCTAGCACAGACTTTAATTCACTCTTCCTTATACTTTATGCTGGACCCGAGGGTATTCCACGTGAGCTGTTCAAGGATGCCTTGGAACCAGTGAATATCAGCCTGAATCAACTGTTTTTAAAAGTGTGTATCAAGCAGAGTTCCAGCAGAATGAAAAGATGGCATCATAGTGACCCTGTACCAGGGTAAAAATCTCACAGCATGTGTGGTAGCTACCGGCCAATCTCCTTGCAATCAATCCCTAGAAACATCTTTGCTAATGTTCTACTTGGTAGGATGCTGCCTCTTCTTAACAGACATCATCGTTCACAGCAATCAGGTTTCACTTCTGGGCGGTTCTTACCCTCCAGCTTCTGGCTCCATTGTACTGTTTCAGGTGGTATATATCAATCTCAAAGAACCTTTTGATTTGTTGACAGATTAGCACTTTGGCTCGCACTTAAAGGAATTGATATCCTACATGTTATGCTAAAGCTGCTGTGTGATCTTCCTCCAATCACTCACTACATTCAAAAGTGGCAATTGCATGCTCTTCAGCCATCTTGCCTGGATTGACAAAAACACCCCAGCACATCGTGCTCTCAAACTGTCCAACGATACACAAAGAGGTGCATGCCTTGACCCCACCTGGTGTCACCCGTGGGGCTACCCTAGGGATTCATGGATTCATGGATTCAAGCCAGATCTGGGAACTTTACTACACGATGCCTGGTATGATGCTGTCAAACATGGTCACTCTGGCTTACACAGTGGTCCTCAGTAGTCTGTGTGTGTTTGTCATTCACCCAGTTTCTAGAGCTGTTCAACTAATCTGCAGACATACTGAATCATTTACAGTTTTTGCTGCTGCTTGTGAAATAGCAACAGGGGACAGGATCCTCTCCCCCATCTATTGCATCAGGAGTAGCAGCCATAAAACACTGATGACACATTTACTCACTTACACTTATGCAGTAGGACTGGAATCTGGCCTCTTATTAAAAAACCATTTCAACGATAGAGAATCCTTCACAGCTTGTTTCAAATGTTTCCCTAAGCATGAAAAATATTAGCAGCTCCCTGAAATGAGCTGCAACATTGTTAAATGTCAACAGCTCAGCTGGGCATCTTTCCAACAACAAACCTATTGTGCAAGGTTTATTTGGCGTTACATACACATGCCCTGTCTGTTCACTCTGTCTTCCTGCTTTTTATTGTGCAAGCAGTGGATTGAAATGGAAAAAAAGGAAATCCCATTCACTGTGTGCTTCTGAGAACAAGATTCGTCTATATTTCAATGCTCACAAACTGGTGGCAGCCAGCAGAAGGGACAAATAGCATGACTCAGTGGTGAGCACAAATGATGGTATATTGGCGTTTAATTATGGAATTTTGTTGTGCAAGTGTTCATATATAATCATACAGCAGAATTTAGAGCAGCCCACACTTTCAGAAATGTCTAAGTGCCTTAGTTTTTGATTGTTGCTGTTTCTACCTGAGCACCTAAGAATTAAGGAACCCAAAATTAGAGGACATTTTGGAAAATGTTATGTCCTCAACAACTAGTAATGTGCCCACAACTGAGAGTTATCTAAACACCTGCCTTTCACTTGCATCTGCAACTGATGGCACCCACCTATTTAAAACACAGTTGACTGCAGGTACAACACTTCATTTACAAAATTAGAGGCCTCCTTGAAAATTTAGAAGGGTGAAATTAGACCTCTGTCATGATGCTTTTACAGCTTTTCTCCAGAGGTGCCAAGGTTCTGTTGTTTTAGAAATATTTGTTCTGTTAGGGCACTCTTTGAAGGTTAGTAAAAACATACTGCTCCATCTCCTTCCCTCTGAAATTTGGATCAGGTAATTAAAATACCAGAGACAGAGCTGGATACCTATTATGTGGTATTAGAATGATTTTCTGTGCTTCAGCCTGTTGTTACCATAGCAACTGTAAGATACCATGGATATTTCTTATCTGCAAGGCAAAATATATTCTTCACATGAAATTTTAGTATTTCTGAGTAAGGCTTTTTCCTAGATACAAACCTAATTTCTGGAGGTTGGGAGGGGGGAATGTTTTATTTATGCCAAACATATTTTATTTCCCCCCTTTTTTTGCCCACTTTTAAAGGGAACCTTTACTGGATAGAGGGATGAAAGAGAAGGAGTAAGTGATCCTGATACAAAAGAGTCCATTGCAAGTGAAGCATAGTTTTGTTTCCCATTTGTGGAATGCTCTGTAAGCACAACATAGCCTCTCTTCTTGAATACAAGTAGCAGTTAAGGTGACCTCCATGGGTCAAAAAAGGAGGTTGTTCCCATGTTAACTGATTAATAAGAGAAGACCAGGAATATATGTTGGAATTTACCAGAGAAAAGAATTAAGGAGCACAGCACTGAATCACTGAGGGTATTTATGCTGTAGATTTATTCCCCAAGTGCTTGATTTTTCTGAAGAGGTTCATGTGGGCTATTTTGTCCCACATTCAATTAGTGGTAATATCTTACCTCAAGGGTTATTGATTACATGGGAGGAAAGCACAAAAGATTGTATTTAATTTAAATGAAAACATCATATTCTGCAGGTCCTTAATTTCAATTCCTGTAAAATCCAATGTACATGTCACATAGTAATAATATTTTTGAATGCTATATTTTGGTCGATATTATGCAAAAAATTCTGGGCTTACTTTAGCTTTGATTTTTATTCCCTACAGCCGTATAAATAATTGCAAGTGGAATATATTATCTTTTTCATTGTCTGAGGTTTCTGTTTGTTTGTTTTGAAGGAGGAGGTTAGTTTCTCTTGTACAAAAACCCACTTTGATTAACTCAGTTCTGTCTCTATGAAAATAACTTGTAGGAGCTTTAAATGTGATACTGTAATTTAATAAAATATTATACAGTAGCTGTGCTTAATGGTATCTTTTCATTTTCCTGGGTTTTTGCTTCAGAAGTGATAGAAAACAGTAAAACTCTGCCACCACTTAAATCATTTTGTAAATGTTTCACAATACATTTCCATACATTGTTTTTCGATTATTCTAGTAAACATTTGGCTTAGATGCATGTCCCCTTTGGAGACATACCATACAAAAACTTTTTGCTGAGAGAAGTAATCAAGATGCTGGTGTTTAAACATTACATTTGTATAAAATGCGATTTTGGGATGGATGAACCAAAGAGGCCTAAGCTACAAGTTCACATACAAATCTAGATCAAAACTTTTCCAAACTTTTGGGCTATTCTGATCTGGACCACATTGTAGATCTGTTATCAACCTTAAATGTAGGATTCAGACTGGGATCAGAGCTGGGCAGAAATGTTTTTCCAATTCCATGAGAATCTGAGATTTCAAAGTTTTTTCACATACCAAATCAGGACAAAAAACCAATCTTAAAAAAATTTCAATTAACCAACAAACCAAGAAAAATTAGAATAATTTCAGGTCAGGTCAATCTAAATGTTTCAGTTCAATTTTGATCTTTTACTATTTTTATATCTTTTAAAAAATATAAATTAAGTTAAAATTCAAAACAAAAGTCATGTCAAACTGAAAGTGCAATATTTTTTATTTAAAAAGTCTCAAAATGGGATGTTTCAATAATTTTGAATCTTTCCTTCAACATTTTTCAAGTCAAAACATTTTCTAGAACTTTTTGCGAACAGTTTACTGTTTTGATGAATTGACTCTTTAAAGCAAAACTATTTTGTCAAACATTTTCCAAACAGATCACTGTGATTCCAATTTTTCCATATTTCAGGAGGGTTCAGAATAAGGTATTGTGTTGGACTTATTTCTCATAAATATGAACCTATGGATGTCTCAGTAGGGATAGGGTTGGGTCTGGCTGCTTCTCTCAACTGATCCTCTATCTTTTGAAAAAATTATTGAGCCTTTTCTTGAGGTTGACAGAAATGATCGTCTTCTCTTTCCAGGGGTTTTAAGTGATTCACCCTCACATTTTCCCTAACATTTCCCCCCACTTCCTTGATCTCAAAATCCAACTGGAATCTAGCCAAGTGGCATGTCCAAAGTGCTAGGATCTCTTGAGGTTTACTGCAGCTCTGCCCCAAAGACAGATAAGAAGATGATTTGCTCCAGCCAGTGGGAAATCTCCTTGATCATTTTCCAGAAATATCTGTTGCCTACCAAGAGTAGCAACTTCTTCCACTATAACCACTTGCAGACTCATTTGGTTTGCAGATTCTGAGCCTTTCCCTTAGGTTTCTCAAGGAGTGCTTCTTTCTCCCTCCCTCCTTTCTCACTTTCTGAAAGCCAAATGGTTTCAAAGCAGTAGCTGAAGTTAGGCCTATCTAGTCCAATTCCATCTCCCCTTGGACTGAGGATATTGTTTACTTGTCACAGAATGATTAATTACAGGCCAGTCCAGAGAGAAATAGTCAAAGCGGCTTCCTGCTAACCTGACTGACTAGACGGAATAGACTCAATAAGTTAGGTAATCAGAATCAGTTTGTAAGCTCTATGAGCCAGCGAACATGTTTGTAAAGCACCGTGTAAAATTACAGCATTACAACTATGTTTTATAAACAATGAGCCATATCCTGAGATGTTGTAAACACCTATCAACTGGAATTAAATTTTTCTCAGGATTTGAGCTAATACTTATTGCTATTCAAAAACAATCAAGCCTGGCTTAGGATAAATCTACACTGCAGCTGTGAGGAGCTTCCCAATACAGGTACACAAATCCTTACTAGCCCTGTTTGAGTTAGCATGCTAAAATAGCAGCATGGCAATAGTGATAGAGGCAGAGTGGGCTAGCTGCCCAAGTAACTACCTAAGGTGGTGGATGGGTTTGTAATCAGTTGGCTAGCCTGAGCCGCCACCCATGCCACATATCTGTCTACTAGTGCTGGAATCACCTTGCAGCTGTTACATAGGCATACCCTTTTATGATCCATACAACCAAGCAGCCCTGCTCTTAAAAAAAAGGCAACGCTGCACATCCTGGCTACAATCTTTTCACACACACCCCAAAAGTAAAAGTAAGTTTGAAAGTGGGAGTTTTTTCCACCCATTTTACATGAATGCTGCAAATTTAGGAGCTAGCAAACTGGAACAGCAAAGAGGGAAGTTTTTTGAGGAAGTTCTCCAGGGGAAGGAGAAAAGACTATGTAATCCTTGGGGTGAGCTTGTCTATTAGTTTGTTTGTTCTGTGCTTATTTCATTGGTGTGTGTTTGCTTGCTTGAAAATTAGACTTTGGTCTATTTTAGGGACTATGTGCTGAGCCATGGGGCCTGGTAGATTAGGCTGAGAGTTTACTAAAGAGACTCTAGCCTTCCATGTTTGATTCCTCACTCTTTTAGGATCCTTTGATGTGGGAGCAGGGCTAGCTAAGGGGGAACAGGGGTTTAAAAAGCCAGCTTCTAAGATACCAGAGGAGCTAGCGAACAGAGGAGTTTTGCAAGGGAATTCAGTGAGAGCATGTAAGAAGCAGATATACCCTAAAAAACATACTCTAAACTTAGATCAATAAGAAACCCCTTCCCCCTCCTGGAAAAAAAAAAAAAAACCACTCTGCAAGATTAAAAATAGTGCAGGCAGAAATCCAGCAGCAGAGCGGGAGCTATCCAGTTTATTGCATTGAATGCAGAATGAATGATTACCTGCATTGTGGGCAGGTGGTGCAGGGTACATAAGGTGCAAGCAGCTCTCAGAGACAGTGTATGGGCTCTTGAGGCCAGAGTGGGTGAACTGAAGGCGCTAAGGAAGACAGAGAGATACACAGAGGAATCTTTCAGGGACACTGTGATCCTAACCCCAGTCTGACAGCCTCTGGGCTGTTAAGGAGGGTGAATGTCTCAGGGAAGGAGAACATCAAGCTGAAGTGGAATAAAACAATTGCATAGTTGGGACCCTCCTTCCAGATGATGTCATGGTGCAAGGAGGAGGGTTTTAGTTTTATTAGGAACTGGGGAACCTTTTAGGAAATGAGGAGCCTGGACAGGAAGGTTGGGCTCCACCTAAACCAAAACAAAACCAGGCTTCTATTAATGTTAAAGTAAAAAGGCTGTAGAGGAGTTTTAAACAAGGAACTAATGAGAAGTTGACAGGTGTGAGGGAGTATCCCTTAAGAACAAATTTATTAAAGGGGGAATGCTGTATCCTGGGAAAGAGGATAGGGAATATGTTGGTAAAGTATAGGTAGGAGCTACTGAGGAAAAATCAAATGTAAAAGAGTCCCATTTAAACATAACTCATGAAGACAAGCAACCAAATATTGAAAAAATGTACAAGTGCTTATATACAAATGCTAAAAGTGTAAATACTAAGATGGATGAATCATGATACATGGCATTAAATGAAGATATTAATATAATAGATATCCCGGAACGTTGGTGGAATAGGAGTAATCATTGGGACATGGTAATTTGAGGGTACAAAATATATAGGAATGGCAGAGTGGGTCATGCTGGTGGGGGAGTGGCACCGTATGAGAAAGAAATCATAGAGTCAAATAAAGTAAAAATCTGAAATGAATCAAACTGTACCATAGAATCTCTGTGGATAGAAATTCTATACTTGAATAATAAAAGTATAGCAGAAGGAATATACTACCAACCACTTGACCAGGATAATGACAATTTTTATAAAATGCTCAGGAAGATTAGAAAGACACTCAAGGCAGAAAACACAAGAATAATGGGGGATCTCAGCTATCCCCATTTTGACTGGGTACAGGTCACCTCAGGAAGGGATACAGAGATAAAATTTCTAGACACCATAAATGATTACTTCCTGGAGCAGCTTGTCCTGGAATCCACAAGAAAGAGGTAATTCTTGATTTAGTCCTAAGTGAAGCACAGGATATGATCTAAGAGGTGAATGTAGCTGAACCACTCGGTAATCGTGACTATAATGTAATTAAATTTAACAATCATGTAGGGGGTAAAATGCCAAATAAACCCATCACAGCAGCATTTAACTTCCAAAAAGGGGAACTACCCAAAAATGAGGAAGTTAGTTAAAAGGGAAATTAAAGGAACAGTTAAAAGGGAGAAATGCCTGGAAACTGCATGGAGACTATTTAAAACACCGTAACAGATGATGAAAGTAATGTACACGCCCAAAAATAAAAATAAAACAGTAAGATGACCAAAAACAAAAAGCCACCATAGTTAAACAGCAGAGTAAAAGAGATGGTTATTAGCAAAAAGCCATCCATTAAAAATTGGAAGTCAAATCCTAGTGAATAAAATAGAGAGGAGTATAAAGTCTTGTATGTAAAGTCCATAAGTATATAAGACATGCCAAGAAAGAATTTAAAGAGTAACTAGCTAAGGACACAAAAACTTACAGCTAAATTTACTTTAAGTATGTCAGAAGCAGGATGCCTGTCAAACAGTCAGTGGGGCCATTCAATGATTGAGGTGTGACAGGAGCACTCAAGGAAGATGATACCATTGCGGAGAAGCTTAATGAATTCTTTGCATCGATCTTCACTGCAAGAGGACATAGGGAAGATCCTAGACCTGAGCCATTCTTTTTAGGTGACAAATCTGTCTGAGCTGTCCCAGATCGAGGTGTCAAGATGGAAGGTTTTTGGAACAAATTGATCAAATTAAACAGTAATGAATCACTAGGACCAGATGGTATTCACCCAAGAGTTCTGAAGGAACTCAAATATGAAATTGCAGAACTGCTAATTGTGGCATGTAAACTATCATTAAAATCAGCCTCTGTAACAGATGACTGGAGGGTAGAAGGCTCCAGAAGCAATCCTGGCAATTAGAGGCCGGGAAGCTTAACTTCAGTACCAGGAAACTGGTTGAAACTATAGTAAAAGAACAAAATCAGACATATAGATAAACATGATACATTGAAGAAGAGTCAATATAGTTTTTGGTTTTGTAAAGGGAAATCATGCTTCACCAATCTGTTAGAATTCTTGGAGAGTGTCAACAAGCATATGAACAAGGGTGATCCAGTCGATATAGAATACTTGGACTTTCAGAAAGCTGTTGACAAGGTCTTTCACCAAAGGCACTTAAGCAAAGTAAGTAGTCATTGGATAGGAAGAAAAGTCCTCTCTTGGATCTGTAACTGGTTAAAATATAGGAAACAAAGAGTTTACTAAATAGTCAGTTTTTACAGTGCAGAGAGGTAAATAGTAGGCTCTCCCAAAGATCTGTATTAGGACCTGTGCTATTCAACATATTCATAAGTGATCTGGAAAAGGGGGTGACCAGTGATGTGGGCAAATTTGCAAATAGTACAAAATTACTCAATATAGTTTAGTCCAAAAATGACTGGGAAAAATTACAAAGGGATCTCATAAAATTGGGTGACTAGCCAACTAAGTGGCAGATGAAATTCAGTCTTAATAGGTGCAAAGTAATGCACAGAAAACCTAATCCCAACACACAAAATGATGGAATGTAAATTAGCTGTTACTACTCAAGAAAGTTCATAGAGTCATCATGGATAGTTCTCTGAAAACATCTGCTCAATATGCAGTGACAGTCAAAAAAGCTAAGAAAATATTACGACCCAATAGGAAAAGGATAGATAATAAACAGAAAACATCGTAATGTCACTATATAAATCTATGGTACGCCCCACACATTGAATACTGTATCTAGTTCTGGTCATTTCATTTCAAAAAAGATATATTAGAATTGGAAAAGGTATAGAAAAAGGCAACAAAAGTGATTAGGGTTATGGAACAGCTTCCATACAAAGAGAAATTAAAAAGACAGATGGCTCAGTTTAGAAAAGAGACGACAAAGGGCAGTTGTGAGTGAGGTCTATAAAACCATGAATGGTATAGAGCAGTGAATAAGGAAATGTTATTTATCCTTTCACATAACACAGGAACTAGGGGTCACCCAATGAAATTAACAGGCAACAAGTTTTAAACAAACAAAAGGAAATACTTCTTTACACAGCACAGTCAAACTTTGGAACTCATTGCCAAGGAATGTTGTGAAGCCCCCCCAAAGTGTAACTGGGTTCAAAAAAGAATTAGATAAATCCATGGAAGATAGGTCCATCAGTGGCTATTAATCAGGATGATCAGAGATGCTTGGATGAGTGCTGCTTTTAGAATCAGGTTTCTGGTAATATGGGAAAGGAGAGCAATGAAATTTCATATAAAAATGCCATACTTAATGTTCCAGAATGCTGGCAATTAAAATGGTTGTGATATCCAAGCTCTGCTGGATAGTACAGTTTAGTTTAGACATGGGTAAATTTGTCATTGCTGCTTGTTCTCAAATATCTGGCTTTCTATGTTACCAACAGCTTAGTCTCCGGAGCACAGTTTTATATGGAGTGGCGCAGAAAAAAAAAGTGTTACTGAACAAATAATATAAAGAATGTGAAGAAATCACTTACATGTGAAGAATTGAAACTGGTCCAAAGAGAGGTAATATAAATGTTTTCTTTTACACTGAACATTTTTTTAAGCCACTATGTTTTTGTCTGTGATTCTCATGTGGTTTTGATTAATGACCCCAGCAAAATCAAAAGATGAGTGGCAACAGACTTTAATTTTACATGACAATTTCAGCATTCCTTGGTTTAAGTATTTACTCCATTAAAAATGAAGTCTTGGAAAATATTCCTTTTCATATCCAGTGGTAACAGCATGTGAGCTAAATAACTGTTAAAGTTATCTTTGGCTTTAAAGGTTTAAGAGCCTTTTCAAATTATTTGTTCATTTGAAAACAATTTATAGTAAATATTTAAAAAAAATTCTGTTCACAAATTGTCTACAAAACAGCTTATTTATCTGTTATGCAAAAGTCACCTTAAAGTTCTACAAATAATTCTCTGCTCCTATATTGTGAACTGTTACATTTACAAAATTCCAACTATGGTAGTTAGTTTTGACTGGGCACAAGTCATAATATAGGCTAACCTGGTAGCACTGCCAATTGAGGTTGCATAACATTTCCCATCATAAGACCCAGTTTTCAGTTGTTTATATCTTTGTCAAACTTTAACAGTCTGGGATGAAATTTATATGCCAGGGGTGTCTGTATAAAACTGTTTTTTTTGAAAATTTGCCAAAACAGTTCAGCTGTTTTTCAGAATGAGGCTTGGGAAAAATACAATTTGCCTAGGTTAAAAAATTTTTTGCAAGTTTTTCTTTGAAAAGTCAAATGCCCCATGCTTTGGAGCAGGAGCTTCACATTTGGCAATGGGATATTCTTTGAATAAAGGATGTGCCTTTTGTCTTTTCCTTTGAAAAATCCACCCAAATTTGGCAAAACCACCCAAATTTGAAAAATTGCAGTTTACACGTGCTCAGTACAGACATCTTTTATTTTATCAGGTAAATTTCTCAAACAATCTGTTCACTGGTTATACTCCAGCCTGAGGCTGAGGAGGACACTCCCTGCAATTGTAGCGCTGGGAGACTGCAGGCCATGCTGAGTCGAGACACATGAACTGAGAGAGCTGGGAGACTCTGTCTTCTGTGCTTTCAATAATCCCACTGCTGGTCCCAGACAGCCTGGAGGAGGTATCTGCCTGATTTGAATGAAGAGGGGACAAAAGCAAGACATGGAGGAGGTGGAAGCCAGGGGAATAGATTGGGACAAGGAGCCTTCGGATGGAGGTGGGAGGGGAAATTGGGACTGGAGGCTGGCAGGAAGGGGAAAAGGTAAACTGGGACAGGGAGTTGAGTAGTGGGGGAGACTGGGCATGGCTAGACAATGAGACTGGGACAAAGACCCAGGGCACAGAACTGGGAATGGCTGAGCAAAGAGAATTGAAGTGGAAATCGGAGGGAAACTGGGACTATGGACTCCAGAGGGATGAGATTAGGGTTTATGGGGTAAGAAGATTAGGGGTTTGTCTATACTGACAGTGGCAAAGTCACCGCCACCAGATTGATCTTTCTGGATCAATTGAGCGGTTAGTGTAGACCCACTCAATCGATCAGGAAGTCGACTGAGTAAAACCACCCCTTCAAGTAACGTAGCAGTGCAGTTAAGACGGCGCGCAGAAGGGAAGCACAGCAGTCGACAGGAGTTACCCATGCTACTCTGCGTAGTTTGCGTAACTCCTGTTGACTGCCGCCGAATCTCCAGGTAAGTGTAGACCAGGGCTAGGACAAGAAACCTGAGGAACAGAGAATGGGACTGGCTAGGTGAAGAGAAAAGGATTTGGATGAGGAGCCAGGACCAGCACAGGGACTGGTTGGATAGGGATGGGCACAAGGCAGCCTTAATTCTGCCATTTCTGTGTTTTTGACTTTACAACCTTAATAATGTTTTAAATATATTGTTATGAATTACATATATTTCTGTTCCTTGCTTGGATGAGTGTGAGTTTTAGAATCAGGTTTCGGTGATACATGTTTAAAATTTGCTTTCTGTGGACACATTCACCAGAATGTTCATTGAAAGCAGATACAAGCAGAGAAATTGACAGAGGTGAAGTAGATTCCTTAAATGTCAAATGAATATTTGCAGAAATGTTTTGCAGTATTCACATGTCTCTAGTTACAAAATTGTGATGGTGACCATCAAAAACCCGAGTCAAACAAGAACAGCACTCTCTACAGTGGGGATGTATTTCTGGGACTGGCCAGAGACTCAGGGCTCCAGTAAGTACTGGGGAGAGAGGTGTAGTTCGTCCCCCTATTAGACAGCAATTCCATATCTTGAGCTTAGGCTACTACTACCTAGTAGCATCCAATGATTGGTATGAAATGCCGGACAGGTAACACAGCACTATTTCTTTTCAACTTAGTCAGTGGATAAGTAAAAAAATATAGATATAGGGATATAGGTATAGGGAATATAGATATAGGGAATATTGATGTAGTGCTTGCCTGGCTTTGGTTATATTTTTTCCTGTTTTGTTAGGATTAGCAAAACATTGTTTTTCTGTATACTGTGGTGCAACTCATGATTAATCATGGCAACATGGACCAAGGTTCTCATAGACTTTAAAATCAGAAGGGACCATTATGATCATCTCAATCCAAAACAACCTGGATAAATTCATGCATCATGAGATTACTGTGTGTATTTGGGATATACATTTAACACGTCAAAACCCAAGCACAGATCAGGGTGTCAGTCTGTAACTTTTTCAGGGCATTAGAAGCCCTGTCATCTAGCATAGTTAAATGTTTCATCTCTGGGAAACCCAGTTTCTTCAGCAACAATTTGAAGAAGCTACTTGCCACGCATGCTTTGTAACTCACCCACCCAGGGAGATGGGAAACTGTGGAGAACATTAAGGCTGCAATGCTCTGGCTCCTTGTACTTTTTCTCCGTGCTAGTGTGGGGACAAAGTAATTACATTATGAATGATTTTAAAAGTAGATATTCCAGCAGAACACGCTGTGCTGATCTGTTCAGCAGCTAAAACATCTACATTTTAATCAATAATCTTTTCCCTATGATATAAATTCAACACATGTGGGTAACCAGAATTTATAATGCTAGATGTATTAGCACAATCTGATGATACTCACTGATGTTAAAAGACTAAAGTAGGCCCTTAAGTTCATCCAAAATTTCCTTGTCCAACCTTGTCCTTGGCAATGGTCAATATGTTGTTTTCATTTAATTTATTGTGTAGTTAAAAAGACAAATGGTATGCAAGCTAGGAAATAGCAATTCATGCTTGAGTCTAATGATAGAAAGTGACAAATTATTTTTTTCTTCTCTATCATTCATTAGTACATTTAGTCAAGAGTATGAATGAACTCAAACCCTGAGCCATGAATCATTCAACATTTATGGCTATCAGGTATGTAAGAGTGGAACTACAGTATGGTTGAATAAGCACTAGTTAAGGTAATCCGATAATCATCATCTTGTGTGAGTAACTTGTCCTAATTATATGGTGCAAGTTTAGTGAAGATGTGAAGTCAAACTGTAATAAATAGCATAATTTACTTCAGAGGTTACTATCATCAGAGATGACAACATTTCTGATGCTATTTCCCATTTAAATGAATAAGGAATTTAGAGAACGCCTGAAAGTCTTCTCACAGCTAGTAAGACAGTTTGTTTCTTTTGTGTCCCTTACAGAATCCGAAAGGGTCCTTCCCTTCCCATCTCTGTGGAATGGCTTTTGAACACAAAGTTGCAGCCCTACATCACAACTATCATCCCTATGACCAAAAAAGAGCCAGTGCTGATTAACTGGCAAAGAAGCTGCTGTTGACCAAAGTAAGACATTCCCTTAACTTTCAGGAGGCAGAATATTTTTATCTCCAGAGAACAGAAGCTGAATGTTCTGTGACACCACTATAAGGGCACTAGAATGGAATGGATTGGACCAGTCAAATGAGCATTTTGTAGACATTTTCCATATAAGGGGTTTTTATTATTTTGTAAGCAAGTAAGCAAGAATGTAATGTCCTGCAACAAATAATGCACAAATAATATTACCTAGCAGAGTTCTTCAATAACCAATTGATGTTTAAAAGACAAGAACTAGAGCTTTGTTAAACTGATGTTTTGAGTTCACAGTGATCCCTGCAAACCTTTTATAGATGCAAATTATAAGCAAACTTCAAGTTTGAATAAAGCAATGTAAGTGTTAATCAAAAAACACAATTTCTCTCTGTGGCATATATTGAAATCTTGGTTTTGATGTGTATGTATAAGTCAGTCCATGTGCACTCAAAACTAGAGTCAAGTTGATTTAACATGTTAGTGAATCTTCCAGTCAGCCTGTGCAGAATTTGGAGTTTGCAATAAAATTGACTTGGAGTGGGTACATCAGTAACACCACACAACCCACAAATAACATTTCCCCCAGAGTGGATTTCCTTGGATTCACAAGTCCAGTTTATTCCACACTAGCAGGCCTTGTAATGCAAATGAACTCGTGAATCTTGATGAATGGTTGTAGACCTAAAGGTGCTTGAGTGCAGTGAGATGATGAGGACACTGATTCGGCCAGGGGATTAACCTCTCTGCAACAGTAATGGGCGTTACTCACAGAGGAAAACATCCCCATGATGTAGGGGGCCTCCTTGATGTTTCTAAGTCCAGTTGCTTTCTCCCAGAGTATTGTGGCAAACCCCTTTCAGGGCAAAATAGGCAATCCCTGAAGCAGGGAGAGACAGTTAGGAGATCGCCCACACTCACTTAGGAGAGCCATCCTACTCTCATTCCCTCTCTGTTTGGCTTAATCTGCCTTCCATCTCCCAGGATTCACCCAATCACAAGGCTCAACACCCTCTCCCACCTTTATTGGCAAAGTGAGCACACTGCAGTCTTCCCCATCTCTCATCTATCTGGCAACAAGCCTGGCTCCCTTTTTCATCAGATCCATTAAACCAGGTTACTTGTATCATTTTTTTTTTATTAAGCTACCAGCAATCTTAATAAATTTGTTGTGTACTTCTGTTTTCATGATTCCCTTTTGCCTTTGCCCAAAAGGTTAAATCCAGTAGTATCAGTCTTAGATTATAAGTGCTTCTCCACTGGCTATTTGCAGCACATATACCGCACATGACAATCACAGAGCTCAGGGCTGGAACAGTTCTAAGTTTCTAAGAGTTGTTTCGGAGGCTGAACCGAAAGCTTAGCATCCATAGTCTAAAATTGGTCTAATCAATGCTTTATACATCATCATCAATACTTTCTTATCTGCACCCCATTGTTTCTAGCTACACTTTTAAGTAAGTTCATCCCACTTTTACATTTTGTATGATATTATCTATGTGATCTTTCCAAGTTAATGTATTATCAAACACTACTCCTAGGAACATAAATTTGTGAACTATCTGAATTTTTTCAGCATAAAGAACTAAATCCCAGTCTTCCCTAATTTTCTTCCTGGTTAAAACCATTCCCTTAGTTTTTGCAAGTAAGAATTTAAATCACCAATCATTTCCCCATTTGGAAATTCTCTGGAGTGCCTCATTTGTCTTTTCCATGGCTACTTTAAGTCTTTTATGCTTAGTCTGTATAACACAGTCATCTGTGAAAAGGGAAATATCTATTTCCATCTGCACACTTTCTGGGAGATCATCTATCATAATGGAAAACAAAGTAAGGCTGATAATACTCCCTTGCGGAGTCCCATTTGTCAGCTCATAGGTTTTGATAAAGCTGTTCCCATTTTGACTTGTATAGTTCTGGCACTTAAGAAGTCCCTCAGCCACCAAAACATTCTCCCTTTTATTCCAATTTTGGATAGTTTATATAGGAGGACTTCCCTCCAGAGCATGTCATATGCCCTTTCAATGTCCAAGAAGACTATTTCCATAAAGTATTTAACCATTACGCTTGTTTTTGTACCTTAATTTCTAATCTCACTATATGGCCAACTGTGCATCTTCCTTTTCTGAAACCACTTTTTTCTTCAGTTATAATTTTTTCACCAAGTATTCCACTAGATTTACATTTATCATTTTTCTATGATTTTCCCCACAGAGGATGTGAAGGCAATAGGCCTGTAAGCATCAGGTCTCATATGTATCTTGTCTGGTTTCCTAATTGGTGTCACCAATGCTTGTTTCCATTCTATTGGCAACAGACATTTCCCCTCATATATCATTATATAACTGCAATAGACTTTTTAGACTCCCTTCTGACATGTTTTGCAGCATTTCATTACTTCTATTATCTTTTACCTGGACCTGTATTTTTCCTTCTTCTAATGATTGCAATAAGCTTCTGCACACTAATATTTTTGTTTAACACATAGTAAACATTCATGAAAATATCTGTTTAGATGCAAAACACAAAAAGCCATGCAGCTCTAATGATGATATATAATTGCATACTTATCATGCAAAATAAATGCTGAAGTCTCAGGAACTCATAGTGTTATACACTTTTGGGTAACCTCTTGCAATACCGTAATACTGTGTTTTTTCTGCATTTACTGTACATGGCTTACCACTCCATCTGGAGTACATGTGGCTTCATGACTATGCTAGACTTCCTCCAGCTTCAAATATGTCAGTCACCTTCTTCATGAATGAGGAAAGTCCTGTTTTCTCTCAGGATGGGTGACTTCAGGAACCATTCCCTTAGAAACAATGTTCTCATTTCTTAAGAGAATTCCAGCCTTTATAGAAAGGTCCTATAGAAATCAATAGCCAGGGAAGAGCTCTTCTTCAGATTTACTGAAGACCTCTGTGTAAACTCGAAAGTTTGTTTCTTTCATCAACTGAACTTGGTCCAATAAAAGATATTAGCTCAACCATTTTGTCTCTCTAATATCCTGTGACCAACACAACTACACCACCACTCTAAAAATCATTTGCATCTCCTCCCCAGGCCTCATGCCTCCCCACTGCAGGTACAGACTTGCCCTCCCTACCAAAACTCCTCCTGCCCTGCATGGAGGGGCTGAAATGCAGGCTTGGCCCCTGGGTGCCGGAGGCCAACAGTATGCCACTGATCCTAAATTTTTTTAACCATCCTGTAGAGTTCTGTAGCAGAGATGAAGATGTTAAATTCTAATCCATAGGATCATTCAAAAACCCCCAGAGAAAGGTTATTTTGTATCAAATTCTATAGAGATTTTCCATAAACAGCAGCACTCACCCTGTCAATTGCTATCTGCAAAAAGCTGCCACACTATACTCAATTTAGATAAAGCTTCCATGCTCACTTATTTCATTAACATTCAATGCTAGGCTGTAACTTGTATAGGATTGTTATTTTAACCTGCATATAGCATTTTTGCAGTTGGCTAGGTACAGTTTACTAATACCGTTGCGTCTGCCAACAGGCAGGATGGTTAACTAGAAACACTACATGTCTGAACCAGATGGCAAATCTCATGTTTTCACGGGGCCACAAAGACATGACACTGTTTCAATTAATCTGACTTGCCTATCTCCTCGAGAGAGATGGATAAAGGAATTAAAAGATTGGGCCACATCAAAGGTGAATGCCAGAAGAAGGCTTCCTAGGAATAGTTCTGTATTATCTCACAAGTGATCCAGATGCTTCAAAGTAAATCTTTATTTCTATTTCAAATGAAAAAGTCAGCATTTTAAGGCAGAATTGGGTCTTAGCCAATCATTTCATAGATTCAAACACCCCGGAAAACCATGTGATTGGAACTGAAACACAGATCAGAATCTGAATTTTATGCTGGCTTCTATCTGTGCTGAGCTGCACTCAAGCCTGTGGTTATGGTCACTCCTAAATAGGGAGGGTGAGGTGTGGATGGGAGAGGGTTGAAATCATGAGCCAGTTTCCCTCTCTGTATGGTGGCTAGAGCTGGGTGCAATAATGAATTTTTTGGTTCACTGGCAAGTTTGAAAAATAAAATAAGTTGGTTGCAGGTAATTTGAAAATGGCATCTTTTAGAAAATTTTCAGTGAATCAAAAGTAAAATAAAAATGCAAATTGAAATTTAATGTTTTGACTTCCAGGCATTTGGACAAAAGCATGCAAGTGATAGACAAACTGGCCAGAGGACGTGGTAGTGCTAGTACCTCCCTTTTAAACTTTACCCCAGTGGTATACATACTCTCCTGGAATATGGGAAACCCAGAGTCAATTCTCTCCTGTGCCTAATTAGGGAAGAGATCTGAACTTGGGTCTTCCTCATTGCAGAAAAGCAGCCTGGCCACTTGAATGACTATGAATTACTATTATTAATGACTATGAATAGTCATTGGTCCAGGGATAGAGTGAGAATAACTCTACAGCCTGGTAGGTAGAGCAGTCCTGAAGGATGTGGGGAAATCCATGTTCAGGTTATTGTTCTAAATATTATTTATAACAGAGTGGAACAGCTTTAGGAGGAGAGATTGAGAAATATACCAGAATAACTCATAGATCATTGGTTAGGGTACTCTCCTGCAATGGAGGAGACCCAAGTGAAAAATCCTTTTTCCACATCAGTCAGAAGGCAGGAATTGAATCTAGATTTCCTACAACCCAAGTGAGTGCTCTACTTACTTGGGTAAAGCTGATAGGGGAGACACTAGCAGCACCACCACCTCTGGCCAGTCTGTGAATCTTTTGCTTAAATGCCTTAAAGTCAAATTGAATTTTTTTGGGAGGACAAAACCTGAAATGTTTCATTTGGACATTACTGAAACATTTCTATTTTTTTTTTTTTTTTTGGCTTGGTCAAAACTATTTTGCAAACTTGAGACATATTTGTAATTAGTTGCAGTTGACTTGAAACTGCATTTTTCAGAAAATAAATTATTCTTCCAAAAAATGTCTCCCAGCTTTCTTTATAGCTTCATTTATTGGTGCTTGCATACAAGACTCCAAAGGGTGCCTATTCTGTATCAATAGGATGAAAAATGAACAGAAATAAATAGTTTAGGGAGCATCTCCAGACACAAACCTTATAGTGCTAGTTTCCTTTTCAGAACAGTACAGCTTAAAATGAACTAAATGTACTATTGCCTGCAATTTCTAATTTCTCTCTTCTTTTGATACAACAGCTTAGTACTACTTTTCAATAATATTAGATGGCTGGAATATTTTATATTGACTGACTCCTTTGTATAAAAGTGAGGGATCAGCTCTGTGAAGAGAACAGCTCTTAAGCTAATAAAAATGTAGTTGTTCTGATGGGGAGTGGCCACAAAGAACCCTCTCCCTTTCCTAAGGATAAACCCCATACCCTACTTAGCATGTCATTAGTAAGGGGCAGGAATAGCAGGAGGCAGTGGCAATGTAAGTTGCCTGAACACAAGGCTTAGGCTACTGTTTCCTTAGCTGCAGCCCTAAGGGGATTGAGGTGGGGCAAAAGGAGGAGACTTTATTCCCTCTGAAGATGTCTTGTACCAGGGAGGCTGAGGAAAAACACCAAGCTGCTCTCCAAGATATATGAGCAACAAGAGCTCAGGTAGAGCAAACACAGTTTGTCTGCTTTGCCACAACAGATTCTATTAGAGATGCTACTGCTAAAGGAAGCAGCCTAGAAGCCTGCACCTTGGGTTCAGACACCAAGTGTTGACCCTTGCCTCTGTGAATGGCAAATAAGCATCACCCAGCAGTGGGTGGGATTTTGTCCTAGAAGAGAGGAAGGGGCCCTTGCTCTCCTGCACTCGGTAAGATTCAAGCATCAAACAGGAAAGGGTTAAGTAAGCAACTCCCCCCACAAGACTGTTACCATAAAATAAGTCATTGTATCTAATCTGTGGACATCTAAGAACTCCTGGGATGTCACTTTTTTGCACATCCTGTCCACTGTAAACTTCCCAGCCACAACTACAAATACAGTTTAGATACTCCTGTTCTAAAAGAGCAGCCTCCCCATTCCCAGCACAACCTGAGCTGTAGGAGAATCCCCTTTGGCTATTTGCAGAATGACACAATTGAGCAGTTCTGAGTTCAGCAAGAGAGAAAAGCAAATATATACTAGCCAGTTCATTATATTATTTCTCTATTTAAAAATAAGAATGTGTTAACTGCATCCTTCCCTGCACCAACCACAGTACTTTCACATACACAAATTTCAAGCCCAGATGGGAACATTATGAGTATCTAGTCTGACTCCTGCATAACACATGCCACAGAACTTCCCCCAATAAATTCCTAGGGCCGATCTTTCACAAAAACATCCAGTCTTGATTTCAAAATTGTCCATGAGTAAAGTGTTCCAATGCTTAATTGCATCACTGTCAAAAACGTACAGCTTGTTTCCAGTCTGAATTTGTCTAGCTTCAACTTCCAGATAATGGATCGGATTATGCCTTTCTCTGCTAGACTGAAGAGCCCATTACTAAATATTTGTTCCCTGTGTAAATACTTACATATAGGGTGACCAGATGTCCCAATTTTATAGGGACAGTCCCGACATTTGGGACTTTGTCTTATATAGGCACCTATTACCCCCCATCCCCGTCCTGATTTTTCACATTTGCTATCTAGTCACCCTACTTACAAACTAATCAAATCACCCCTTAGCCTTCTCTTTGTTAAAATAAATAGATTGAGCTTAGTCTATTACTATAAAGCAGGGGTGGGGAACCTCCGGCCCGCGGGCCGGATCCGGCCTGCGAAAGAATTTGATCCGGCCCGCGGGCGGGCGGGCGGGAAGTGCGCGCCGCCGAAACCCTGCCGCCGTCTGCCCATTTTCGGCGGTGGCGGGAGCTCGGAGGTGGTTACTGGTCCACGGCACCCCGCGGACACTGTAAAACCGCGCCGCCAAAAAGACGGAAACGGCGGCGGCATTTCGGCGGCGGGGGGATGGAGTCGGCGGCGGCGCGGTTCCGTGGGGGATGGGGCAGTTCCCGCCGCCGAAACCCTGCCGCCTTTTGCGCCTTTTCGGCGGCGGCGGGGGGAATTCGGCGGCGGAATCGGCGAATTGGCCCGCGAATGCAGGTAGCAATATCAAAATGGCCCTTGGCAGGGAAAAGGTTCCCCACCCCTGCTATAAAGGCATATTTTCTAATCTTTTAATAATTCTCATGGCTTTCTCTGAACTCCCTCCAATTGATAAACATCCTTCTTGAATCGTGGGCACCACAACTAGACACAGTATTCCAGCAGTGGTCAGTACAAAATACAGAGATAAAATAACTTCTCTACTCCTACTCGACATTCTCCTGTTCATGCAACCAAGGATTGCCTTATCTCTTTTGGCCAGAGTCTCACGCTGGAAGTCATGTTCAGCTGATTTTTCACCATGACCGCCAAATCTTTTTCAGAGTCACTGCTTTCCAGGATAGAGTCCCCCATCCTGTAAGTATGCCTTCAATATTTGTTCATAGACATATATATTTATATTTAGCTGTACTAAAAAACATATTGTTTGTCTGCACCCAGTTAAAAAAGCAACCCAGATCATTCTGCATGGGTGACCTATCCTCGTCATTGTTTACCATTCCCCCAATTTTGGGTCATCTGAAAGCTATCAGTGATTTTATGTTGTTTTATTCCAGCTCACTGATAATGTTCAATAGTGTAGGGACAAAAACTGATCTTTGAGGGATATCAGTGGAGATATACCCGCTTGATGATAATTCCCCATTTTTCAAGTGCCTTTTGAGACCTAACAGTTAGTCAATTTTTATCCATTTAATATGTGCCATGTTAATGTTATATTCTAGATTTTTTTTTAAATCAAAATGTCATGTGATATCAAGTCAAACATCTTAGTACAGTGTGAGAGTATTGGCAGTATTCAAATGCTGTCACCCATTCACTTTCCAGTGATGACCAAACCATTAATGATGGCTGCCAGTAATGACAAATGGGTTATTATATACTTTGTCAGGAAGTTTCTTTTTATTCTTTTCTTCAGGCAATACAAAACACTTTTTAAATTCAACATGTCCATTCCATTATACCATTTTACTGCATTTAATACCAGAATATTATATTTTACTATTGAAGAGGACAATTTAGAAGAGGCCAGCAGGTAAGCACACTCAGGCCCTAGGTTCTCTGTTACATCCAATATCCACTGAGTCCAGAGAAGCAGGTTTGCAACACCCTGCTCCTGGGGGCAGTTCTTCATCAGTTTAGTCCCATCTTAGTTTTGAGCACAGTTTACCTCAGATGACGATATAGGGCAGAAAACAGCACCATACAGGAGATGGTATAGGATTGTCTGTGCCATCTGTCAAGGAATCCTCAGTTGTGAGATGTAAGGATTTTATGTCTCTTTTCCACTGCCAGAGTGGTACAAAGGCACAACATCTGAGAAGAGACCGTGGCCCTCAGACTCTACTGTTGAGATCAAGGCAACAAGCAGACACTATGGCTGCCAGTTAAGTTGTAGACATGAAGCAGCAAGGGAAGACAACAAATACTTTGGCTCCATGAGACCATACTTTCACGTACTTGAACTAATGGAAAATATCCCCCAAAAAACAATGTTAAGGTTTAAAAGTTGACACACAATGCGCAGGTGTGACTTTCCATTTGGTGGGGAGAAGTAGTACATATACATACACAAGCCAATACATTACATGATTATTGTACTCCCCAATGGTTAGAAATATTTAATTTCATTGAGCATAACATTATTACAGTATACTTTGCATTGGTGAGTCTTTTGCTGACAAATAGAGAAGTTCCCTTTGGAACTCATCAGAGAAGTGAATTTTAAATCGTCTGAGACTACTTTGAAGTAAAATTTTTCCATTTCCATTTAGAACTATCTACACAGGGGCATTCAGCAAAATCAATCCAAATTAACTAAAGGTGTGAATTAAAAATTGAATTTGCTTTGGAAGTAAATAAAGCTAAATCAAATTTAACGTTACTTTAATTCTGAACAAGAGTATCTCCTCACAAGGATTCAATGGAGTTTAACCAATCCACTTTTAATTCACACCTTTAGTTAATTTGGATTAATATCTAAAGACACTCCATGTAGACAAGCCCTGAGTATCACTTTACAAAGGTTACAGAATTATTTCAGTTATTTCTCTTCTTCACTTTTGTTCAAGCGTCAGGTCTAGTCTACATTACTTCAACCAAACTATGGAAGAGTGTACACTTAAATTTCACTCCCACCAACGTAACTGCCCTGCTACACTGACTTAATTCCACCTCCATGAGCAGCATAGAGTCAAGGCCGTTGCAACTAGGTTGATGCAATGTCAGTGTAGACACTGTGTTGCTTACATCAACTTTTTACTGGCTTTTAGGAGCTGTCCCACAATGCCCCACACTGACCATACAATTGATAGAAGCGCTCCTGGTGAAGAAGCAAACCACTGACACAAAGAGCAAAGCATAGATACGCACAACAATGTAATCACTGCGGCAGCTGTATGCCAACATAAGTTAGGTCGACTTAATTTTGTAGTATAGATAGGCCTCAGTTTTTTCCACATATACACAATCAATAATATGCCTTTTGTCCAATAGTATATTGTAAGCCTTGACAAACTAATGGTGAGGATATGGTAAGCAAGGGAACAAAGAGCTGCACAGTGGATCTAAGTCTATTTACAATTCTGAAAATTCACATCTATACTTTATGAAGCAGAACAACTGTTTATTAATAATCAATGGAATAATGCAACAGAAACATAACATTATTGCCTAGTTATGTGTGGAAAGGCAAAAACCCTATAACTGTCTCTTTTAAAAGATAAAGATATAAAGTCTTTCAAACACTTGTTCTGGAGTGCTTCCTTTAGTGATTTAAGATGGGCAAATCAATTTAGATAAACTCAAAAATTCACCAAAATATAAATCAACTCCAAACTGAATCTTTAGTGGTTCAAAAGAGTTCTGATCCTTCCCCTCTTTCCCCAACACCAATTATTTTTCATTTGTTGCACCAGAACTTCTACTTAAGTATTAGCCTCAAACTAGAAGGGCTTAAATATCCTGGGAAAGGCTCTTATAGTATTTCCTCTTTCCTGAACCAGAAAGAAGTATAAGAAATGTTTAAGGCATGGTCTAGACTAGGAATTTACATCAGTATAGTTATGTCTCTCAGGGGTGTCAAAAATCCACATCCCTTAGAGACACAGGTATACCAATCTAACCTGCAGTGTAAACAGCACTAGGTCGATGGAAGAATTCTTCCATAGATCTAGCTGCCACCTCTTGGGGAGGTGGATTACCTACGCCAATGAGAGAATCCCTCTCATCGGTGTAGATAGTGTCTACACTGAAGCACTACAGCGGCGCAGCTGCAGTGGCACAGCTATGCTACTGTAGTGTTTTAATTGTAGACAAGCCCTAAGAAAGTTTGCTCTTGTAAAATGTCTGAGCAACTTTTAATCAAAGTGTTCGGAATAACCTTCTCAGGTGGGGTTTATCCAAACTCAACCTCCAAATCTTGGGACTTACCCCTTGGTAATGACTATCCTTTCTTGGTCTAACTCATATCCCCATGATATTTTCCCCCTTTGTTCTCATGAATCTCCAAAGTCACTGACAAAATATTCAGCAGGTACTGAAATGGAGGCATCATCATTATCGTCATATCCTTTACAATCATATCATCACCCAAAAACATGGCTCATTGCCAATATTTATTTGCACTGTAGTAGAACTGAAAACTCCAGCCTAAACTGACTACCTTTGCATCTCCATAACTGAGTTTCTCACCCACTGTACACATGGTTTCCTTTTGCTTTAAGAAAATAGTTCAATAGCAACTTTGAAAATCCATCTTCCTCTTTTCAAATGTATTACTTAAAATACAAATCAACAATGAAATATATTAGGCAAAGTATCACAGATTTAACTTGTATGCAGGTCAAAGTTTAAATATTGCATCTGTGTTACTTTCATACCACTTTTGCATATATACACTGGAGATCACCCACTACAGATACTATGAGACATGAGAGTGACTGAAGACTAGATTTTACCCATGCTTAACTCTGGGACAGTTGTTTTAGATAAAGTAGGAAAATTCATAAAACTTGCAGCACCTATACTTATGATTATAAAGGGTTGAATTTAGGAGTGTAAGCATATCTAGGGAGCACGATAGTAGCTGTACAGATGGATTAAATATCTTTGTAAAGTATATTTAATGTCCATGAAATACGTTGGAATGACAACCTTGGAAATTGATGTAGTTTTGTTTATCCACAGAATACAAACATAGCAATGGCTGCAGTCACATTGCCCCACTAGTGTGACTCAAACTTGGTTGAGGAGGGACTGCTTATATTGTGCAGTCATATTTTCATTTCACTTTTCATTCAAACCTTGCTCTTTGCGTTAAGCCCCAACAAGTGTGCCAACCCTTTTATAGACTAGGAGTATGGAAATCCCAAAAGGAACAAAAGTGTGGTTTAGTAAGCCATTTGGATGCTTAACTGAGCTTCTTTAGTCCAGAAATCAGACTGGAAGAATCCAAAGAACACATTTTTGTGTATTCTTTCCTAATTTCAGATAGGACAGAACAATAAGGTATCACTGCACTTCACTTAGAAAAACAAGAAAATACACAGCTGTGCTTTTTACTATTAATTTAAATATTAATTTAAAAATTAAATATTTAATTAATACAAACAGATTTTGGTATGGTTCAGTTCCAATTTGGGGTAAAGACTAATTAATCTGAATTGGTTTGTTCATTCCTAGGGCAGAAACTGAATGGAGATGTCTAACTTACTTCTCATAAGTAACTAAATGTTTAGATGGCAATGACATTCAGTTATTTCAATTTGGGCCAAAGTAAAAAGCAGGGACCAATAAATTAATATTCCCATATCACAGGGTTTCTTGAGTTTAGGTGTCAAACGTTTTTTGCCATTTACACCTGCATACAATATCTTATCAAAAGAATTGTTTATCTCCCCCTATTTTCATGTACTAGGCACTTACCTATAATTACAAACAGATATTAAGAAAAAATCCCTCACACCGCTCAAATTGTTCCCTGATTAACTGGATTTTCTTCTGCAATGATCATGAGATTCATGCTGGACATGAATGCACTATATATATATACACACACACTATAACTACCATTAGACTTGGCAAGTTTAGGATATCAAAATGAAAATTCACCCTTTAGGAGGAAAGCTTGTTTTTTCTTTTTTAAGCACATACTTGGCATGCTATGTCTTTTAAAGGTCTGTAGGGTATGATGAGGGATTGCTTCTCCAGGTGTTCTGGAGTAATGTTAAAATAAGCATAAATCTGAGAGATACTATTATCAGAACACTAAATTACACAATTCAAAATGAAGAGCTTAAATTTTTGAAAGTCTGTATGTAGTATCTACTGCACAAATATTAGAGCTGTCCAATTTGTAAAACCAGGCAATGCTTTACAAGAACCATTGTATAAACTGATCTGTCATGATGACCCATTGAAATGAAGAAGCCTGTTACTATAGCATCAGCTGGCAAGTGAAATAATTTTTGCTTCTGGTATAAATAAAGCACAGTGGAAAAATGTAGTCCTCGTTTCTTAAGAGCTGGTCACTCCAAGACTAGTAATTTAAGAAGCATTTTCTCCCCATTTTACATTCACCTTTATTTACTGAACATTATTCAAACCCCACTCTGAAGAAAAAAATATTTATTTCTTCATATTCTTTTCTATGATGCTCCTCACTATAGTATCTTAGTGCTACACAAATATTAATGAATTTGATTTCACTATACCACTCTGAGATGAAGGGGTGGGTTTAGCCGCATTTTATAGTTGGGAAATGAGGCACTCAGAGAGACTGTATCCACTAATTTTAGGTACTCAATAGCCTAGGAACAGATTTTTCAAAATATTTAGCATTATACATACGCAAGGCAGAATGCAATTTTTCTTTTTATAATTTTGATAGATTAATGTTTGTTTTTAAGCATTTTTCTATTTATTTAAATTTAAATTTTTCTATTTTTCTAATTTAAATTTTCATAGGTGTGGGAAATTATTGGGGGCAGGGTGAGTCAGTAATTATTTAGTGACAGTAGACATTGAAATTCAAAAGAGTTAAAACCATTAAAACACATATTGTATACTTTCACATATGAAATTGACAAAGTAAATATCCTTAAGTGAAATGAAATTCTAGTAAGTTCTCATGCAGCATTTTTCTTCTTTTGCCTAGTTGTAAATTTTGATTATTATCTATGGAAATATATTTTCCTCACTATGTATGGGTATAGGGAAATCAACATTTACTGACATTTATCAATAAAAGTCTAATCCTTATACAGCACTCAGTTCAAATCACAGTTTTCACTAACTTCAGTTGCAGCTGACAGTACTCAGCACTAAACTGGACTCTACGGTCTCAAGTCAGCACCAAAAAAGTTCGGAACACACAATTAGTGACCACCTGTGAACAGTTTGGTTGAAGGGACTTGCCCAGCATCACAGAGGAACTATATGGCAGAATCAGGGATACCTAAGAACTGTGAGAGGCTTGAGCCCTTTCAGAGTGCATGAAATCTTCAGAAATTTAGCTGCTAAAATCTATAAAATATCTACTTAGCAGGTATGGATGCAATTTTCCCAATATGCTTATAACTTGCCAGATTTGGGTCTTTGCCCCCAGGAACAGCAAAACGCACATCCCTGACACAAAAGCGACATCTCTGCCAATCTATACTGCTTGTGTGTTTCTCTTGTTGTGTGTGTTTGTAACTGAGTAATGTATATTTTTGTAAATATGCATCCCTTGCATTTGCTTATAAAGCTAAATCACTACTAATTTATTTTCCCTGCAAGACCACCAGGATATTTAGAAGATTAACTGCTAGTGCTACTGCACCACCTTAATGCATTTGCTCCATTGCTGCTGCAAGCTAAGATGTCTTTATTACTTAAACACAACCAATGTAATCATTATGGTAAAGCAAAACCGGAAAGCTACATTTCAAAAAACCCTAAAACTCCACCGCTTATTACAGTTTATTTATTATATAGATGGAAGGGTAGGAAAGATAGAGGTTTTTTACACAACAAAGACAATGTTAATTCCTTTTACAAATGATTTCATATAGTATTTAGTCATTTATAAATCTATTTTAATAAGACAGTATCCAGTTTTACTGTACATTGATTCCAGTTGGTTGTCTCCGATATGGAAAAGTGTTCAGGTGACATTTTAGCCTTCCATGTCTGGGAAAAATCCAGGACCCACCATTATAAAATAGCAGAAAAAGGCACCTGCTGTGCTTGTAAGATGTCTTTAGTGCTGCATGAATAGATGACATCATAGGCTGTTTCCCTCCTTCACTAATCTGTGAACTAAGCAAGTCTTTGCGTCTAGGGATCTCCAGATTCATGTGACTGCTTTATGACATGATCCTGTACATGCCTATTTAATAAGCAAGACTTAATTATTCCTCAAAGGACATAAATCCTGTTTGTAGATACGGCCTCAATTTACAAATGCATACTGGTAATGAATACAGATCTAACCTACCAGGATTTAAAAACATCAGTGAAGAGCAGAGGAAGTTTTGCTGCAATGAGTCATAGGAAATAACAGATTGTAGAGAATTAATGTGTGGTTTGACATTTTTAACATAGGTTTTAGTCTTTATATTAGAACAACCCAACTGTTCAAGTTTTATTTACTAAATTGCTGGGGTTTAAAGTAAATATCACATCTTAGAAATATCATTGCTTTCCTTCTACAGTAAGAGGCAATACAATTGCTTTAAAAAAGCCATATGCCTTTACCCCTTTGTTATAAATTGCTAGGCATATAATCTAACAGAGTGACATCTGTATTTCCCTATGGATTTTACATCACATGCCCCGATCCATTAGTTAAAATACCCTACTTGAAATCATTGCAAGCATATGAATGCCATATGTCATATCACACGACACATTTTTTTAAAGCACCATTAATGTCTCAGAGAAAGCTTTGAAAGATTTTATTCAGTGAAAAGTCTTGCAGGCACCATTTTTATTATATTTGCATACAACTAGCATCTTCGTTTCTTAAAAAGAATGCTTCTGCTGCTTATATCACCTTGACATCTTATATCCTCTGTTATATCACAGTTATTTCTTATAAACATTTTGATGTAAAAAAGAAGAGATTTTTTTTTAAAGATTTCTATAAGGCACCAAGGTCTCTATGGGCTATAGAGTCCTATAACTGAGCTTCGTGTCTATCAAGTGTTTTGAGAGTAGGGTTCTTGTTTGTGTTTTAGGAGACACGGTGGCAGATCATTTTGCACCCTATACTCCCCTGTGCCATGAGGCGTACAACACATTCATGCTGAAAATGAGGATAAATTGTATGCTTGGAGGGAAGTTATGATGATACGTTTTACAAATCCCGTCAGGCAGCCATCAGCAGCCCCATTATGGAAATAGGCCTTGATCCAAAGCATACTGAAGTAAATGGCAGTCTGGATTATTAGATCAGATTTACAATGCTCTTTTAAGGTTTCACCTGAATTTGTGGGTTGTAGCTGGTCAGAGATGGAGAGTGACAGGGAGGGGAGCCATAGAACATCTTTCCTGGATGGTATGAGCAAGCCAGTATACACTGAAGAAGGTCCACCATTGTGGAGTCTTACGTAGCGAGTAAGGGAAGGGGCTGTGGAAATGTATTTTCAGCCACACTTTGGGTCACCAAAATGGCTAAACCCTTTGAGCTCGTACTTTGAACAGAGACCAAGCTTGGGAAATTCCATCCTTCTTGGTGAAGCTTTGAGAAATTTATGATCAAATAGAAATAAGGGGTTATAATGCTCAATTCAAATGTCCACTAACATTGTCAATACCAGTATAATATATGTATGTGCCATTGGGCCAGTTAGTTTACAAAGTCACCTTTGCATCTATTAGATAGCGCTTACTCTTAACTTGACAGAGTTTTATATTTAGTAATCTAATAAGTTTGACTCTTTTAAGATCTTACTGTGCTATAATCAGTAAATAATGCTCCCAACTGCAACTTTTTAATGTTACAGTATTTATAGATAGTGGGGTGAGTGTTGATTGCTATAGCACAGTGAAACATAATGATTGCTTCAAGTGTCAAATACATTAAAAATGCAAACCTAAATCCTATCAAAAGCACTAAAGTCCTAATATTTGGAACTTGCCTTCATCTGTTTGTTATCCCTTTATCACTTAAAAATGAAGGCCTTTACATTGTTACCTTTCCCTCTACCAATGTAAACAGTTATTTTGTTAATGGCTAATAAAATATCATCTATTGTGCTGTTTAACAAAAGAATCATCAATTCCTCAATGGATATTATATAAGGATGATTGAAAAAAGGCCTGTATTTTTAATACTGATTGCTGCACTTTAAGAATCATGGCAGCCAAAGTATAAAAGACTGCCAAATTCCTACAACCACTAAAGCAGAAATTCTAGAAGTGGATTAAGGCTCAGATTTTTAAAGGAACCTAAGGAAGGTAGGTGGTCAAATCCTGTTGAAATTCATAGGAACTGAGTTAATTATTCCCTTTGAAAATCTCAGCCTAAAATTTGTTCAAGATGGCTTGTTGGCTGCACATACTGGTGGCTCGTATTTCTTAGTACACTCATCAGGCTTAGCTCCTTGTGCTTGCTTTCTAGAGGACTGATTAGGGGACTTTCATTAGAGTCAGCAGAAATATTTCCATTGGTTTAAATGGGAGCTGGATTGGGCTATAGCAAAGTGAGCAGAATTCTAATAAATGAGGAGGATAGATCTGTGGCATGAGCTGCTGCTCCTACAGCACAGTGAGCAGATCCTTGGAACCCAGTGGTCTCAAACTTGGATGTCACCTCCAAGTCAGGGCCCAGATCATGGTATTCCTATATTCCTGCCTCCACCACTGCATACAATAAAACTTAATTTTTGCTAGGGACATGCACTAGTTACTTATATGTAAATCTTACCATTCATTTTGAAGAGTACCTTCCTAAAGGCCACAGATTAGCATTCCATCTGAGACCAAATCACATAGACTTAACCTAAATTGCTGTGAGCATAACCATGAAGAAGTTTCATTTGATTGTCATGGGAAAACTGAGTCTTTAGAAAAAGTGAGCGCTAATTGGTAATTAATCAAGAGTTCCAAGTAAAATTGGAAGTTTATTTCAAGGACCTGGATCTTCTGAGGGTTATTTCATTTTAATTTTACTAAGAAATTTTAAAATATAAAGTCAAACTTTGTTTGCCATTGATAACACCGTTGAGAAGAGTTATTTAACAGTAACCCACTATTTTAAAATTAGGTTTAATGTTTATAAGTGTCAAAAACCACTAGGCAATATTTTCATATTTGGTCCCATAAATTAGATGCCCAACTTTGGAAAGCAAGTTTGAAAATTTTGGCCTATTTTCCTTTTATTAGATTCACATTATTGTCGATACATTAACATTTACAGAGTTACATTAATATTCTATGCTACTGAGAAAATTTGCTATACAACAAATTAGTTTATTATAATTATGAATCAGTTAAATAGGTTAGATAATACACATTTTGATCAAAGTATTTGAAAAAATAGTTTTCTTAGGAACTGTTGTTTTGTTTTTGTTTTTTGAATGGCCATTGGAATGTTCCGATGCCAGGGCAGAAGAAAAGCATCTGGTTACTGGGTGGCAAAGACTCATCAGATTTCCTCAGGATTCTGGTATGAAACAAGTACAGACCCTCCCTATATTCTCCTTCTTTCTCCTCCCTGCTCTCCCATTATGGCATCCTTCCCCCTGCTCCGGTTACTGTCTCAATATCAGGAGCCAGCATTGGACAGGTGGGCCACATCAGGAGGTCAGGATGATTCAGGGCCCCAGACCATGTTGTTTCAGATCATCTATCAAATTCTGAAAAACTGAATGAGTACGGTAGTAAGATTTCAAGAGAAATTCTGTATTAGCTCCAGTGCAGTTATTTTTAGAAGTGAATCACTACCCAAGTCTCACTCCAACTGAAATAGTTTCTTGGATGCAGAGCTTCTGCCCAGAAGACATACCCACAAGAAAAAAAGCATGTTGACATTTAAAGTAGACAGGAAAGTGCCTAAAGGTTAGGGCAACTCTATGCAAATTTGCAGAACTGGAGGCCTAGAAAAGGCAGATGGAGGAGTGCAATTCTGGTACCTTTTTGGAGTGGGTGGGATGGGAAGTCCTCGTGGGACCCATTGTGTTAGGGTTCATGTTCTCTTTGGGGGAAGGATGAGGAAAAAGTCGTGGGGATGCAGGGCAGAGCTTGAGTTGGGGGCAGAGGCGGGGGTGCTAAAGCCAAGTAACATTTGAATCTTGTTGAAAGAAAACAAGTTGACATTATGTATTTAGGTGACCTCACTTCAGATATAGTAAACACTTCCAGAATAGACATTCTGCAACATGCCCGTGAAAAATGTCACTTTGCTTTTAAAATGGAGAAACTTGAAGGATCCACTGCAAGTAAAGTCACAGATTTAACACTCTCCTGTAGCTAACAAAGGCTAGCACTGGCATCATCTGCAGCAACAGAAGTTAACAGTGAGCAAGTAGGGAGAACATAAGTAGTGTTTTCTTCTTCATTTTTCCTATCCAACCCCACCCCACCCCACTCCTTTTACCATTAAAATGATTATTTCCCCAAATATTACAAGCCCTGCAAGTGCAAGTTTACAGTACAGCCACTTACATCCAATGCCCACAATGGTTACCAGGGTAACCATCCCAAAGATACTCATAAAAACAAACTGAAGACAGTGGAAGGAAACTTAATATAACTAGAAACATTTCTGATTGATGCTTTACCACAGTTAAAATTGTAGCAACTTTAAAGAGCCCTCCTTCTCCCAGATAAATAGGGCACTATAAACATTTCCTGTGTATAATAGAAAGCAATGGGATTTTCAGTCAATTCTTATGGTAAAGTATAAAAATGATAAGAGGAACTTCACAGCTCACTAGAGTCTTCATCTCTCATGAGCAATGTTCTCCACAATAATTTGTTAATTGGTGAAATTATAACCATAAAGGTGCTGTGGGATTTTAAAACATGAATTCTATACAGGACACAACTTTCCTTCCCATCCCTTCTCTTTGCACCTTAAGAAAGACTAAGATAAGGTGGTCGTTGGTTTTGTTTTACATTAGCTGAGACACGTGTAGGTAATTTACTTAATAGCAGGGCCTTATGCCATATGCAGCAGGGTCCATAGATACAGTCACCTCTATCTGTGATCTTTCACCTCCTTACTGTCCTATCAGTACAGTATCCTGTGAACTATTTATTTTATACAATATTTTATTTTACACTGCTCCCAAATCCTCAGTGTGCCACAGAGCTTTTCCTATGTTGACAAGATAACTGTACTGTAAAAGTTGTCAGGGGAAAGCTGTGAGTTCTACCAGCAAAGCAGACACTACTTGGTGCATTTGGCACCCACCAAGGCATGAGAAACAGTTGTGGCTTTTAGTACTGATGTCTGTTTGTGGGTTTTAAAGTGTAAAAGGATCTACTTACAAACCCCACACTGTGATTCCGATAGGGGGAAAAATAGCTTGGAGTTAATGTTGCTAAAATGCAATTTCTATCAAGCACAATCAATAAAAATCAAATAAATGAGTCGTTAGTTAAAGCTATGTTAACATTCACAGCAATCTCAGTAGCCATGTCTTAGTGCAACAAATATTGTAACACACGCACACTCACAGACTTCACCTCCACAACAAACTCCCTTTCACTTACATCATGCTGTCACCCACAAGACACACATGAAAACCTCTAAATCACACTAAAGCACAAAGTTAATTACAGTCTCAGGGAGATTAACGTATTCTACTAAAACACATACTTTCAGTGTGTGAAATTACTACTTTAATATATCTATGGTCATGAGCTGGGAGCAGGGGTCAGGTACAAACTTAACCTTGGGCAGTTCTTGGGGAATCTGGGATTTGGAGATGGAATGCAAAAGAGAGGAGGATCATCAAACCCAGATGAACAGAATGACCTAAGTAAAACTCTGTAAAGTTCCCTGGGGACTTGTGGAACTCTGCTTTGCAGATTCTGCCACACACTTCTACTGCCTGCACATGGTTGTCCATGTGCTTCCTACCTGCTTTTTAGTCCTTTGGGATTCACAGGGTACCACATGATTTGGCCTTCAATACTTAAAGGAGGTTTACACTCTGTGTAGATTCCAAGGCACTCTGTTTTTGGCCAGCTAAACCAATGCAAAAGTGCCAGCAGCTAGACAGTTATTAACAACACTCATGGCAGTGACTGTGCCAGGCAAACCCAACAGCAGCTGCTTCTATTTTCGTATTTTTATATCTGAGGCTTATAATAACCAAGACTCACTCTTGATCCAGCCATTGGTAACTGATGAATCCCACCTCCCAATCTAGGATGAAACTTAAGCATAATTAAAGCCTCAACCTGCACCAGTTATCTAACTTAATTATTTTCATTGATTTGTTACTTTAAACATCATGCTTTTTCCAAATAAAGCTAAATCCAAGGGTCTGACCATGGATATAGATGTCAAGGCCCAAGCACATCCCCACTAGTGATCTTATGCACTAATCCATCAAATACATGTGGCCCCTAAAAATCCTTTAAATAGCATTTTAAAAAGACTAATAAGTAGTGAAAAGCGAATATTACTATTCTATTTTTTAGCCACAAACTACTAAAGTAAAAATAAAATTGTGTGTAAGAAAACATTGGCTGGATAGTGCTTGTTCTCTTATATTTAAGTATATGAGCCCAAGTGATACAAAGAGGTTAACAAAATGCTGTTAATAATTAAAATAAAACTAAGTCTTTTAGTTAAGGAGTGACAGAAAAGAAAATCTGATGAAGAGAAGATAAAGTATGAATTTTCAAAGATGAAAACAGAAGAAAATGAGATACAACTGGAACTTCAATAAGTGTAAGTGTGTATGTATACAAGGAGGGTGCCAGTGATTTATCTTTACAATAAAAAAGGCACAGTAGTTAAATCTACATAATGTACACATGGCATCACAGCTATATCAGTAATTTATACTAACCTATTTTGAATTAACGTAAAGCATATTGATGGACCTGCACTCACGTATATTTCCCATCCTTAATACAGTCTTTGATAAATAATTCATTTAAAAACATGTTAGGAAAGGTGATGTTTACATAAGTGTTTCTCACTAGAATTTGTTTACAAAATATAACAGTTAAACTAAGATTTTTACGTAATAAAGGTTTTCTCCACTCCTGTTAAAGGAGGATATTTATTACCCACTTTACAGGATGTTCAGTATTCAAAGGTTAAATACAAAAATCCTGATCCTGCACACTCTTTTGCACATACCTAATTTTATTACTAGGAGAAGTCACAGTGAAATCAAAGTTAAGCACATGCGTAAGTGTTTGCAGAATTGTACTCTAAAAATGTTTGCATTCAGTGACTTGCATCTGTAGGATGCTTTACACTCATTACAGATTTGATTGGACTATGGTAAAAAAAAAATAATTCTTTAAAAATATGGAAGGTAGAAGTTGCATAAACAATTTGATAAATGTATATAAGGATTCTCTTTTTACCTTAATATGAAAGTATAAAACCCGTTGTCATTAATGAGAGTTACACGTATTCACATAGGAGAGAGTGAGGGCTGATATATTAAAGATGTTTACTTTACACAGCTCGAAAAGATTAAAAAAAATACAGAGCCGCATGCTGCAGAAACCCAGACATCTTTATAAAGGAATCAATCTTTTAGGCACAGCAAGGACTGAGATGAAAGAATGTGAAAGGAAGGGAAAAGAATGGGATGAAAAGCAGATAAAGTAAGGAACTCCAAGATATGGAAGATGCAGTCTGTTGAATTAAATGATGTACATATTTTAAAGTTTAATAATTGAAATTCTGAGATTGTTTTTTCTTAAGTCTTTGCCGTTCTTGAAAAACTTAATACAATTATAAACACCTTAACGCAGTGTCAAATCTTCATGCACTTCTACTCAGGGCCTGATTCAGAAGTCCTTGCTCTGGCAAAAATCTGATTGATTACAAATGAGACATGAGATCAGAAGAAGATTAGGCAGCAGCTTTTTCCTATCAAAAGGCTGCCATAAAAGTACACATTATACTAAAATTATAAAATGACTTTGCATTTTTAACAGTTAATTTGCTCTCCTGGGATGAAGTATTGGCTCCGCTGAAGTCAGAGGGAGTTTTTCTACTGGCTTCAGTTGGGACCAGGATTTCACCCCTTTAATTACTACAAAACTGTAAGTTGCCTACAAGCCGATCCATTATCAATGTACCTTTGCCACACCACAAAGGCTGAGAGTTGGAACTTTGTGCAGATTCTTTGCAGTTAGATGAATTGATCCTGAATTTGTGAATATGTAATATAAGCTCACTTTGGAATTTTCAATTTTTGATTAATTAGTAAACAGGTAAGAACTGAGGTAGGATACTAAAATGATGATGTTGCCCAAACACTGGATGGATGCTATTGTTTTGGATGGATGCCATTGACAATAATGACGATTGTTATTCATTCAAAGAAAGTGTTTGGTATTGCATAATGAAACAATTACAAGAAGTACTGGGGAGCTATCTATCTGCCTATAGAAAAAATCCAAAAAATGTATCAGAGGGAAGAATTAGCTTGAGGAATGGTTTGTTTAGATAGGCTAACTCACCTACTGTGGGTTCAGAGCTTGACTTGGACTTCGACGTTATTGGGCTAATGTTCCACTAAAATGACATTGTGAAGCGATGGGAAGAGAGCAGACAGGCTAAAATATTAGTACAGGGCAATATTGTACATTTGAAACACAGCAGAGAGGTTTTCAAAATCAAACTGGTTTGGTAAGCTGCAAAAAAAAAAATTAAAGGTTTAAAAGATCTGTAAAAAACTTATAACCCAGTAACAGTGGTTACCTCTTGAGAAACTATAATAGAAGGATCTTTAATTCCCTCCTACTGGCCCAACTCTAAACATGGAAATGGAAAACTATTTTGTTGTTCTGTTGTCTTGTCACTCTAAGTGTGAATTAACACAATGGGCCTGATTCATTGATGCATTGTTCCAGTTTTATGCTGATGTGACTCTGATGAAGTCAATGTCATTACACTGGTGTAAAATTGGATGAATGTAGTGTTGAACCAAGTCCAATATTCCTAACTACAACTATAGTAAAGTTGGAACAAAAAAAACCTACAATGTGAGACCACCATAAAACTTGGTAAAGTGGGACTAAAATTTAATAGCAAAGATTTAAAACCTATGAAAAATAAGTCATATAAATAAACAAGAAATCCAGCGCTCATGATGAAATAATCATTGACAGCTGATGTCCACTGAAGCGTCAATATTTCTAGCTGGGTGTCTGTCAATTTGAATTTCTTTCTAGGGCATTTCAAATAGACATACTGAACTGATATGAAGTAATTTTGACAGACTTTACCTCAGGAATGCACAGAGACTTGTTGGTGACTGATGGTTAATTCAGACAACTTGCCCATGACCTCATCTGAAGGTCTTATGATAGATGCTTGAGGAGTGTTGTCATTACTGTGCATAGGGAATTATACACACTGGTAACAATAAAAAGGAGCCATGTGATTAAGTTCCAATCCAGCATGATGAAAATTCTGCACAGTATCTTCAGTTCTTCATAGGAGACTTTGTGTCACGGTGCTACATTAATAAGACTTCTTCAGAATCTTTAATATGGTTTTTGATAGTAAGAAAATTGCCTTCTATTACCTTATTTTTTAGAATAGCAGCACCAAGCAATTTAAATCACACCATATCACTGAAGCATATTTATTTGTATTTATTTTCTAAAGGGAGATCTGAATGTAAGAGTATCTGTTCCTGTATAACTTGGTAGCTAGAACAAATATATAGGTTCTGCCTGCTTATGACTAGCAAAGAACAGCAGTCTTCATAGGCATCTACTAACTTGCATTAAAATGCAGGATCTCTTTCTAACTGTCAAGTAACATGATGCATGAATCAAACAACACTGCATCCCCGCAAGTCAGGCTAGATAGCATGGAAACATTTTTGCTTTGAGCAAAAACAGTAGCAGCACTGTATAATTCATTTAAATAGATTAAAAGTAACAAATGTTCAGCAACTGGATGAACATCACCATTCAGAACAAATGTTTGTGACCAGATTTAGCCCTGATGTAATCAAGTGCAATTTTGATGATCCTGGTCTTGTACAAATTTGTCAGAATTTTGTTCTGATATTGGCATGCCTGGAACTGAAGTATTCTAGTTGCAGGCTCACCAATGCCACACAAGAATGGATTATCTTCTTTCCATGACACATCAGCACACACATCTGGAAATCAGACTGGCTATTTTTGCCAGCATCTCATTGCTAGTTCTTATTCAAAATGCTATCCTTTGTCATGCCTAAGTCCTCCTTTCTTCACTGTTTCCCAAATATCTTTTTCTTATTGAATATATCAGTCTTTTCAATTATTTTTTCACATACGCAGTAGGTTGTGATTTGCAGTTGAATGTCATCTTGTCCATGTGAGTAACCTCCTAAAATCCCTTTTTATTATAGCACTGCCTTCACTAAATTGATCTTGATCTGAGAATTTAAAATGTGGTATTGTTTTGAAAACTGATGCTGCAAATGGCATCCCTGGGTTCCATGTACAGACTATTAATGGTTTCCACATCAAATATATTAAGTTCAGAAGATTCTTTTTTAAACTGCCAGCGCATCAAACTCTTTCTGAATTCTATCTGGAACTGTATGAGTAACTGATTTTTAGTTAGCTGGCAGTTCTGAATCTGGGAATAAATAATCTGGGAATAATCTGGGAATAAATAATCAGGGAATAAATATCAATTTTCCCAAAACCAAATCTGAAAATTCAAAAAAAAAATTGGAATAAAAAAGATCAATAAATTTATTGTTCAACCAGTGGCATACTGAGGAGGGGCAGGGGAGAGGGTAGCAGGCCCCTGGGCACTGTCCTGGCGGGGGCGCCGGGCCAGCCCTTCACGACACACAGGGAGCAGGGGTTGCAGGAGACTGAGGGGCAGCTGGATGGAGCTCAGGGGCAGGCGAGGAGGGGAGCTGTGGCTGACCAGGAGGAACTCCCCCCCCCCACTACTGGCCAGTGAGGCTGCCCCACCCAAGCTGGCTCCAGGCTATGGAGCTGGAGTGAGAGAGGCACGCACCGTGCAGAGGGTAATGGCCGCAATGAGCACCAGAAAGTCCCCCACGCAGGAGGAAAGCAGCGTGTACTCCCCCTCCCCCCCCACCACACACACAGGTCCAGACCGCCCCCCCCCCCTCCTCACAGCAGCTGGGGGGCGGCACCATCTGGTGAGAGCCGGGTACCCAGTCCTGCGTGAGGAGGGGATGCATGAGGCCTTAGGGACACAAATGAAGGCTTAGTCCCTGGGCGCTGGAGACCCGTGGTACGCCACTGGTTTCAACCATTTTGTTTCATTTCCAGGCACTTAACAGAAGCAAAAGAAATGAATGGCTAGATTTACAGGGTGACTGGAGGAGGTGGTGGTGCTGCTATCTCCCTTATAACCTTTAGCTCAGCAGTTAAGGCACTCATAAGGGACATGGAGACCCATGTTGAATTCCCCACTCTGCCTGATGTATAGAAGGGATTTCAACTTGGGTCTCCCATGTTGGGGGCTGGGTGATCTAACCCCAGGCTATAGCACAGTCTTGGTTGGCTCTTAATCTCTCCTGTTGAAGCTATTCGACTTTGTATAAAATATTTGAATAGTCATTCAGTTAAAGAAGAGAGTGAGAATGACTGCTACTTTTTTTGTTGGTGTACTCTCTGGCAATCTGGAAAACCCATCTTCAACTCCCTCCTCTACATCAGGCGGGCCGGGGCAGGTGGAACTGTCCAGCAATACTCACATCCATAACCACTGGACTGAAGGTTATAAGGGAAGCACTATCGTCTCCTCTCCCAACCCCCAATTTGTGAATGGTGCCTAAATCTGCCCCCCTCTCCCACCACAAAAGGTTTGGTCAAAACTATTTGACAAAATTTATGCTAAGTTTGCTAAGTTTCATCAACCAAAACTGCATTTTTTGGCAATTAGGCTCTTCTTTCAAAACCTTCACCCAGCTCTACTTCTAACCTACTCACATATCACCAATAAAAGTTCCAAAGGCTAAATTATTCCTTCCCATTGTTTTCAGATTATACTCTCAGTGACACTCATGCAACCTCAGTGCCTTTCAACAGGATTGCAAAAGTGTAAATGACTGGTCTTGAAAATGGAATTAATTTTGTTAGTGATGAGCCAGAGGTGATACAGTCAAACTTGCGCTCTCTGCTATCTTGCTTCTAAACAGCCAGAAGTGGTAGAAACTTAGTTTTGGCGCTAACTTCTGCAAATACAACCATGGACATACTTGCGGAGTAGATCCACTGATTAAGAAAGCAATATTTTTTGCACAGACATTTTCCAGAGTAGAAACTCACTTAAACAATTATAAAATACTAATTGGAATTATCTGTCATGTTAATTTCTTCCTTCAAGTCCCTGATGGATTTCAGGGTACTGGAAAATAGGAAAATGTGAAAAAAAAAAACTTTAATGAGAACAGCAAACTGTTATGGACCTTTGTACCTCTGTGGCTGGGCAAGGGAATAAGTGCACAAGACGTCTTTCCCCTGCCCCCCACTATCTCAATCCAGTGTAGGGACTAGACATTCTTTCTCCATTCTTTTACAAGCCCATATTGCCAGCAGAGCTGCCACTGCATGAGAATGGAAAATGGTTTGTGAAAGAATGATGCAGTGACAATACCCCCTCTGACCTCCTGTGGATTGGTGGCTATGAAAGACCCCAGACATCTAAGAGTTTCTACTCAGAGCTGCACTTCTGGACTGACTTTTATTGCTGGCAATGCCTGAAAGGCAGAATTGAACCCTAAACATTTACAATCTTAAGAAAATATTGTATTACAAAGACAATTTTACAGATAGCGTCACCTGTTTCTGGGGGGGGGCGGGGAGGGGAGTTAACATAAAATACATTTCAATTGGAAATCAGTAAAATATAATACCAACCATGAGAATCTGAACAATGGTGGGATCAGGCCTGTCTAATCTCTAGATTTCAGGCCACACCTCAGATTCCTCTGCTTCCCAATAGGGTCTTCCACTTTTTTTGGCCAACTGTGAGGGTGGCCCAGGTGGCTGAGGATTTCCCCCCATATACACTAGATTCTGCTTATCAGCAACCTCTTGGTGGCCAGCAAAAGGTTGCTATCATCCAGTAGTTGCTAATAAGTGAAAGGCAAGTTTGCAAGGCAGCAGCCATAGAAGCAAGCACTGGAACATGCCTTCCCCGGCTGCAGTTCTGCAAAGCTCCATGCAGAGAGAGGGAATGCCAGGACTTTCTACGGGAAGCAGAGGCACTGAAGCACACGGAGCTACTTCTCCCTGCACTCTCTGTGGGTCAGGACTCACCACATCTTAGCACTTCCTTCTCTGTGTATAGTCCCCCTGCTGGATGCAGCCCAAAGACTGTAGGGAGAGGTGTTGTAGATTAAAAGGGTTTTAGCCTGACTCTAAGTTGCCCAGGGCCTGCTAGGTTACAGGTGGTCATGGTAAAACTGGCTGAGATTGGTTAGAACCAGCCAAAGGGGGGGAAGGACAATGTAGCAAACAAGACAGAGAAGGTTCCAGAAAACTGTGGAAAAAGCAAGGGAATATGTGGTTGCCAAGACAACGCAGCCTGAATAGAAGAATATAAAGACAGACTGTGAGAAGTGTGGAACTCTGCAGAACTACTGAGACTTCTGGGACTCTATTAGGCCACCATTAAGATCCATCAATGTAGACCCCAAAGACTCATTTTGGTGCCTGGAGAGCTCTGTTGTGGGACTTTGCTACTACGATTGCATAAGCTAGTCACTGTTAACAGTTACTTCCTTAGGTATTCAATAAACTTTGCTTAATCGGAGAGTGGATGGCTCTTGTTCAATTACTGGTGTGTCCCGACTCACCCACAAAATTCAGTCAACAGCTGATCAATTCAGATGATTTGACGTCCCTGCGTGCACATCAAAATTGGAGCCAATTGGACTAAGCAGAAGTTTATTGGATGTGTTTTTCCCATGGTAGAGTCATGGGTACCACATAGGCTTCCATGACTTTGGAGAGTTTTAGGACTTTCCCTAGTAGTATTCAAAATGGCAAAAACTCATTCAGAGTTAGAACAATTCATACTTCAAAAATATCTACCCCCAATTTGGGCACCAGAGGCACTTAAGGGCTCAGATGCTTATTTGCAACTGTGTACACAGTGGGAGAGCTGGCTAGCATCAGGGAAAAAGCTGAAACCAAATGGGAAGGCAAAGAAAATGGAAGCATTGCAACGGCTGCTTATGGTGTGCAGGGCAATTACTAAACAGATGGGGGAGGCTTTAAGTAAGATCCAGAAATTAGAAAGTGAAAAGATGGAATTTTAAGGAAGTGTGGAAAATTTGCAAGCTCAAATCAATGGGTTGCAAGGAGATTAGTTGAAGAGTGCCTGTAATGTGTTCAGCACACACCTCTTGCAAATGCCCCCCTTTGGCCAATTGCATATCTGCAATCTCTCATCCAGGAACTTTTTCTTCACTCCCTTGGTCTTTGGCAGCCCTCCCTGGGTTCAGTCTTGCCTGCATTGAGCTGTCCATGCTCCTGCTTTGCCAGCCAGTCACCTGGTCCTCCCTCTTCCAACTCCAGGCAGCAGCAACTGACTGGTCTTCAGCCACTGCTCCCTTTTTATATGCCCTGGCTCCTGATTGGCCCCTCTAGTAGAGGCTCTGATTGGCTGCTCCTCTGCAGCCCTTCTAGGCTTCCTGGAGGACTTTTCCTCTGCTCTTTTCTGGGGCAGCATGAGGAAGAGCCATCAGGTTACAGCAGGGGGCCTCCAGACCTAGTCCACCCTGTCACAGTGCCGTGGAGATAACCCAGCTAGAAAATAACCTCCGTAATGAGACAGTGAGAAATGATCAACTTAGCAAAGAGGTTCCAGGGATAGAAAAAGAAAGCTCAGGAGGCTGAGGGAGCTGTAAGGGCTGTATTGAAGGAATCACAGAGTAAGTCAGACCCAGATCATCAGGAATGTCAAACTTAAATTAGGCAACAGCAATTAAAATTGGGAGTGTCAAAAGGAATTGTAGCAGCTATTGAGGAAGGGGGAAAAGTGAGCGGGGGACATAGTGAGGAGGAAGGTGGTTTATGGGATGATGGTAGCCCTGATTTGTATCCACCCACTGATGAGTATGAGGATAATCTGTGGGGAGCTGCCATCCCTACTTCGTCCTCATCTTATGCCCCTATTCAGCAAGAGTTAAAGGAGCTAGATGGCAATAGAGAAAATCAACCAGTGACGCTGATAGTCACTACTCACATCCAGAGAAAAGGAACCCAATCTGCCAAGGAAATCCAGAGAGAAATCAAGCAATTCACTCCTGAACAATTAAAGGCACTAGGAAAGTCTTTGGGTCCACTGACTTAGGATACAGACATGAGTTGACTAAGTAGGGCTCAAAAGCTTCCCATAGGGCAGGGAAGCTACTCTGCAGGAGACTTAATTGATGTGATTTGGAAGTGTATGGATCCAAAGGTCTTTACTCCCCTTCCAGCTAACAGTGAAGTGGGAAAATGTGAGGAAATTAGGGAAGTAAGACAAGGAGTGCTACAAGTGCTTTTCCCTGAAGCGAATCCTTTGATGTTGTTTCCCCAGAGAAATAAATGTCTGGAGAAAGGCCCAATGCCTACATAGCAAGAAAGAAATTGTGATATAGTATGACCAACTTACCATTGGGAGATCCTCTAAACTGGGATCATCTGGAGTTTAAAGAGCGTTTGGACATAGGCTTGACTCCCCCACTGCACATACTAGCTGCAGGAAAGGCAGCAGAAAAGCCGCTCCCAAAGCTGGAACATATCCTCGGAGAAGGATATGAACTCCAAAGGCTAGCAGGGTATGGGAGTAAGAAGGGAGGTAAAGTGGCAGCAGTCACCTTTAAAAATTCGAGACCAAAGGAGTGTGTAAAGAGTGGTCTAATGGAAGAAAAGAAGAGTGAAGGAGTTGGGATGTGAAACCAAACTCCTGGAGAGCTGAGTTGTGGAGGAGGTTAATAAACTATTCAAAGAAAGAGAACATTGATCGACTCCCTGAGATTGAATTGCTGCAATGACTGGCATTGCATGAAGAAACGGAGTAGGCTCCCCGAGGCAGGAGAGGTCTTGTATTACACAGTAAGGATGCCGAGCACCTCTGCCACCTTTCTTTGTGGCACCCATTGTTAATGATGCATGGGGGCAACCAACAGTAAATGTCATTGTCAAAGACTGGACTTTCGGACAAAGCATGTTAATAGATACAAGTGCCACATAGTCCATCCTCATTATGAATCCCATTCCCTTGCAATGAAGGAAGTCATCCAGTTGAGGATTCAATGGAAAGGAAACTTGTGTACCATTTACAGCTGTACTCAGGTGTAGTATTGGGTTAGTGACAGAAAAAGGCAAGTTTAGAAAAATGGAACTGGGAGCACTCGGAATATTGTGGATAGACATGTTGAAATCCCTAGGGATCATTGTGAACTTGGTTAACAGTGGTCTGTCATGTCCTGGAGGCTAACTGGAATCTAGGGCACTACATAAAGTGACTCTTATGACAGCCCCAGTAGTTGCTAAATACCCAGAGATCATGGCAGCTATAGCTGCAGGATCTAAATAATTTTCCGTTCTTGATTTATCTAATACTTTTTTCATTATTCTGCTTCATCCAGACTCCTGGTATAAGTTTGCTTTTACTTTCAGAGATAAACAATACACCTTTACCTGATTCTCCCAATGATTTCATAATGCACTAACCATCTGTCGCACTCACGTGATGAGGATGTGGGATAAGGTAGAGCACCAAAAGAATGTAATTTCATATGAAGATAACATCCTCATACATACCAAAACCAAGGAAGAGAACTTAGAAGTGTTGGCCGAAGTGCTTTATGTAATCCAAATGTGGTTTAAGGTCAACCCAGCTAAAACACAGTTGTGTCAACAATAAGTATCTTATTGGGGGGTCACTTTGGAACAGGAGGGACAAAATCCTGACAAACAAAGGGTGGAATTAATTCAAAATTAATTCAAAAGCTGCCAGCTCCAACTGATGTCAATTGCGGTAATTTTTGGGGGGTAACAGGATTTTCATGGGACTTTATCAAGGGCTCTGCCAAAAAAAAGCAGCTCCTATGTATAAATTGTTTAAAAGGGATACAGCATGGGAATGAGGTCCAGAACAGAATGAGGCTGTAAAGCTCTAAAAGAAGGCCTAAGGCAGGCACTACCTCTTGCATATCCCCTATACAGATAAACCACATGTTTTACAGTTAGCTACAACATCCACAAGTTATGGGGCAGTGCTGAGTCAAGACCATGGTACAGGTCTCTTCCCCGGGGGATATGCTTCCCAGGTGCTGACACCAGTAAAGCAGAATTCGAAACCAGTGAGAAGGAAGCGTTGGCTCTAGTGTGGGTGCTACAAAATTGGGAATACTTAAATGAGTCATCTCCAATGGTTTTGCGCCCTACACATACACTCATAAAATATCTTATTTCTGGAAAAGCCAATGATGGGCATGTATCTAATCCCAGATTGGCAAAATGGATGTTACCTTTGTTAAATAAGGAAGTGATTACAGAACGACAATTGAATTTATTCCCAGTAGCGTATAATCTTATAATTAATGGAAAAGAACACGTGTCCATTGCCTGACCCACAACCACTCCCTATTCCAAAGTAAAGATTATTTTGGATGAGACAAAAGGTGGATTATATGATATCTGGTCTGTAGACAACTGCAGATGGAAAACCATGAGCCCATGCAGGAAACGTATTATATTTTGCCAAGCTAATGGAACAGTGAGAGGAGCCTGTGCAGATTTGTAAAGTGGAAACGCACAAAAAAGGGAACAGAGGAAGCCAAGTTGAATGATGTGGCTGATTTAGAAATTAAAGCAGGAGCTAAGGAAGGAACTATCTGGAAAGATGACAGTCCCAATAGTGGTCCAGGGATGGCTATCCAGGACTAGAAGGGAAGTGCAAATACTGATCTGGTTGCATTACAAGAGCAAGATGAGAGTCTGAAGGAGTTATTTAAAAAGGGAGATAGATCATTGAGGGTGGAAGGTCTGGCAACATCCTTCAGGATTGATTTTGGTACAAAAGAAAGGAAGAGACTTTCCTCTTTGGGTAGTACCAGAGGTGATTAGGGATGCACTGATTGCTTTAGTGCATGATCATGGGCATTTGGGAGTAGATGAGTCTTTAGTACAATTGCAAACTTCAGGGTGTTGGCCAGGAATGAGGAGGAATTAAGTCAATATGTGAATAATTCCCTGCCCTGTGCTGCTAATAACCCAGACTCCAAAATAGTTAAAGGACCATTAGGCCATCAGAGGATAACAGGACCATCGAGTCATTTGCAAAGAGATTTTATTGGTCCCTTACATCAAACTGCAAAAGGAAATAAATATTATTTAGTGATAGTGGACAGCTTTACAAAATGGATTGAAGCCACACCAACTCAGAACAATACAGCTAATACCACTGCCAAACTTTTAGTAGAGCAGGTGTTTTCCTCCTGGGGAGTACCTAAGGAAATAGATTCAGATATGGGACTGTATTTTATAGAAGAAGTGACAAAGGGGGTTTGTCAGGCCTTTGGAATAAAGCAGAGATTGCATTTTGCTGGACATCAGAATTAAGGGCAAGTAGAAAGGACTAATTGCATTTTTAAAAGGAAAGAAAAGTGAGGGACTGGAGGAAAGATATGAAATGATGAGGAAAGAATCAGATGACTTGGTTAAAGGTGGAAAGTTAATGAAGTGGGGTGAGATCCATAGCTGATGAGAAAGAACTAAGTGGTGGATTAATTGGGGTATGGCTGTAATGTCAAGGAAGAACAGATGGTATTTGTGCAGGATAACTGATGAATTTTGGGGAATGGTTGTATGGCAGGGTCTACTTTGTGACATTAGGCAAAAAGATATACACCATTTTCATAGGCTTTTTGCTGACCCAGTGTAGGCAAGTCTGGGTGGAGGTCAAGAGGAATATTTTTTGGGATCTGCCTAATTCTATTATGCCTCTGTTCTATTGACTATTCATGTCAGTTCAATGACTGCTGCAGACTTGGCGCCACTGAAAGTCCAGAAGTTTTGGAGACATGCTTGAGGACCAAAAAAAGCCTGAGATTCTCATACCTAAAATCTGAATTTAGGCAGATATGGCTTCAGGATAGTTAGAGAAAGAGAAAATGTTGTAGAAGAGCTGGTGCTAGAGACAATTCTCAGAATTCAGCCTCCCTTTTCCTATCACCAGGCAACATTAACTCCATCCCTGAGGTTCCAGTGATGGGAAGGATGGGAAGAGAGATGAAGGTCACCATGAGCAACTTTGTAAAGCTCCTGCTTGCACAGAAGTTAAAAGGAATTTTGGCACTGACTTCATGGAAGCAGGCTCTATGTTATCAGGAAGGTAGTCAAGGATTGCATTTTGCTCCTCATCTGTATATTTGTCTCTGTCTTGGATAATTATTTGCTAAATATATTATGACAATTTCCTTCAGTTCATATCTTCAAGACTTTTGTATGGGTTCCTCCTCCTCCCCTCTACCCCTGAATTTTACAAATTAATTATATACTAGTTATTTTATGTGTAAAAACATCCTTACAAAGTCCCTTATACTACTGAAACAAAGTTCCTTCCACCACAATTCTAATTAATGGATAATGTCTATGACCCAAATTCCTACTAGGGAAGATAAAATTTACCCCTGAATTTCAATGGGAGCAGGTTCTATGGCCTTGTATGATGGTTCAGTCTATTAATTATTCTTCACTATTAATATTAAAGAAATAGGATAGTGAGGCAAAAAACTTAGAGGGACAGATGGAGAAACTCAACTGAGTGCTTGACTGATTTTGCTATTTTTTTAATAGGTTTGTCATTAAAAACAAATGGCATGTTTGTTAAGCCAAGATACATTCTCTTATCTTCAGATTTGCTGTATTTCTAAACTAATTATTTACATCAAAACATTGTGTTTCTGACAGTATAAAAATGGTACCATCTTGTCATGACCTTTCCAGTAAATATATCTAAATACACTTTGTCATGCTGTCCATGGTGGCTCATGAATGAGAATACCAACCTCAAGGCAGACTGCTAAGAAGCAGGACACAAATCCCAAACTGGTTGGGAGTTCTATACTTAGATTTCACCAACTAAACAGCAAGCGTAAACTCCTCAGGCCCTGTACAGCCTGAATATGGAGTCAAAGACAGTCCCCTTGGGCATTCTGATCTATCTTGCCACCCAGGCATGCTTGACTCTGTAATTGATGGTCACTTTACACCTAAAATCACAAAATATTGAGGCTACTCCCAGTCCCAAAGAGCCAGTTACTTATCCCAGGTCAATTTGCACCTTCGATCTCACAATAAAGACAAAGCTTGTACCCAGTCCTATAGCGAACTAACTAAAAATGTATTAGCTAAGAAAAAGAAAAGTTATTTACAAGGTTAAAACAGGTAAACATAAACATGCAAATGAGTTGCAGTCTTAGGTAGGTGATAGAGTTGGCATATTTCAACAGCTCTATAAATCCTTTAGGGCTAACCCGGGTTAATCCTGGAGACCTCTTGTTTTAGGAATCTTTGTCCCCTAGAGTCCAAACAGAATAAAAGGATTCTAATTCCTTCTGCTCAGGGATTTTTATCTCCATCTTCCTAAATCCAAGGTGATGGGTGTGCCAGGAGCAATTAGAGTCCCTATTCTTTAATGGCCCATTTGGATTCAATAGGCTGCAGATGACCCCTCTACATGGGTGCAACTCAGTATTTCACCCTTGTTTCTTTCCTGACTGCCATTACAGGTTCAGAGCAAACATTTTCACAGTTACAGAACAAACACTTAAGTACTACCTTATAGCATGAGTAACAGATATTATAAAATGAGATTAATGTATGCAGCAATTTACAAGCATTTCATAAAATCTAATCACTAAACAAATTGTGACAAATCTAATACCTATTTTAGCAATCCTACACACAGGTTAGGCAGACAGGCTTCCAGCTATGCATTTGATAGTGTTCATTTGAGGCCTAGGGACTTTGGCATGAGCTGGCATATGGTCTACCAGTGCACACATTATAATTTTTCCTCTCTCCCACTAGCTGGGCTGAATTTGAAAGATGCTAAGGAGTGGGTAAGAGAATGAAAACTGAAGGTATTTTGTTGTTGTCCCATAGTGAGCTCTATGGGGGAGAGGCATTTTTGTAGGGAAGGCTCTAATGGCATTTAAGATGATAGATTTAAAGCAGTGTCATCTTGTCTGCTCATTCAGGTACCAAAATATTTCAATAGGCTAGTCATCCAACAGCAAATGATGTGGTTGGTCCTACTTCCTTTTTTGTTTACTTTTGCACCACAAGCTAATCTATTTCATGAAATATTTGTTGGAAAAGATTATTAATGGATAATGGATAATGTGGTGCAAGGAGCGCCAGGAGCTATCAGTCCTGGTTCCACAGATCAGAGCCACTGACCACACCATCGTCACCCCTAGTGCCCGGGGCATACTGGAGAGGTCCCTGAAGGCTGCCATCCATGCACTATACATGGAGGACCTGAAGAAGAAACCTGACCAGTGAAAGGCCTTCGAATTGACCAGCAAGTGGGACGCCAGCAACCACTTTCTGCCCTGGGGCAGTTTCATCCGATTTGCGGACAGGCGGTTCATCCACCATGCCCAACTCAACTGCCTCCCACTGAATGGGTCAATCCACTACGGGAACCGGGACAAATGCTGCAGGAAGTGCGGGTACAACAATGAAACCTTGCCCCACATCCTCTGCAGCTTCAAGCCCCACTCCAGAGCCTGGCAGCTGCGGCAGAACGTGGTCCAGACCCAGCTCGTGAAAGTCATCCTGTCTCACTTGGGAAAGGTCAGTGTGAACTCTGCTGTCCCGGATCCAACGGCCCGCTGAGGCTGGACATCGTCATCACCAACGAAGACCAGAAGAAGATCGTTATGGTGGACGTCACAGTCCCATTCAAAAACAGAACCTCAGCCTTTCACGCAGCCCGAGCATGTAAGGAGGAGAAGTACGCCCCCCTGGCCGACACCCTGAGAGCAAAGGACTACGAGGTTCAGACCCATGCCCTGATCGTCGGAGCTCTGGGCGCTTGGGATCCCCCCAACAAGTGTGTGCTGCAGGCCTACGGTGTCGGTGAGCGCTATGCCCAGCTGATGCGGCGCCTCATGGTGTCTGAAACCATCCGGTGGTTGAGAGACATTTACATCGAGCACATCACCGGGCACAGACAGTACTGGGTTGAGTAAGCCAGAGTGTCACTGCGAAGAATTTATAGATTAAAAGACTATCTACACCACATAACTGATTCAATAAGGGACAAACCACTATTATGGACATACCTACTCCCCATTAACCACATCCTATGTAACCCCTGCAATAAGTGATGTTCCCGAATTACTGAGTGCGTGTACTGTTAACTGTCAAACCTATTACCCCCCATTCAGGATACCACAGATTATCCTTTCAGTGTACTCCCTGACTCTCAGCCAAACTCTGTACCCATTGATAATCTGTACATTATGCCTGGATGTCCAGGAACTCTTCCATTTAAACTCTGTACCTGGCCATTTTTTTAAACATTAAACATTAAGTGACAGTTGAGAATGGCAGTTGGAAGGGGGATTCCCTTCTCCTCACTTATAGCCCCTCCCCTATCCATTTTGACGTTCTTGCTCGTAACGTGACCCCTCCCCCATCTGAAACTGACAGCTATATATAGAAAGAGAGAGAGCCAGCTGGCAGCAGGCAGTTGGTACAGAGCTGAGATCACCTGAGGAGAAGAAGAGCTGAACGCAGGGAAAGCTGGCACCACCCAAAGAAGAGAAGATCAAGAGCTGGAAAGACCCGGCGGAAAAAGGAAGGAGCTCCGTGAATCTCTGTGACCTGAACAGCGGTGAGCATCACTGCAGCAAAGGTGCGCCTTAGGCTTTGGACAACTGGGCTAACTAAGTCCCCGTTCTGTGTCTGGGCCTGAGGTAACTCTCTCAGCAATCCTTGGACAGAGCCGAAGGACCTTCCCTGACAACCAGAGGGATGTTTTAAACGTTGTGTAAGTAAAAGGCCCCCTGAGTTTGCATGTCAATAAAGTTGGATGCTTGTGGTCTGAGTGAGATTCTCCCTCTCTACCCATCCAGCAACCGCTTGGCCTAACGCTTGCTGGATGACAATTGTTGAGGATTTATAGTAATATAGGTATAAAGTGTTAAGTATTAATGTATAAAATATTGTTAAATTAATAGTGTCAAGTATTATAGTGATAAGTTATTATATAGTGTTATAGTAATAGTATTATTTCTTGTAGTTCTTATAGTTTCTAATAGTTTAAGTATTACTCTCTGTACCATACATCTTCTAAGTTGCATTCTATTCAATATACATACATACTTAATATATTGTTATATGGTTAACAAGTCATGCTTGATTTCTATCTCTTTCTACTTAATGTAACCATTTACTTCTAAATAAATATTGTATCTATTTTCAAAGTATCACAGCTTGTGTATCCTATCTTGATCACAGGGCTGTATCCGTGTCCTTTCAAGGGAAGGCAGACCAGCACACCATAAGGCACACAATAAGGCAGCACACAATAAGGCAGACCAGCACACCAGCAGGTTTTAGAGGTAACACCTTATTCTAAATTCTCTTGGTAATAACAAATTGGCTTCACTAAAATCATCTTGTAACAATATTAGCAGGTGATTTTCAGCTGATCACATGATAGCTAGTAAATGATATGACAAGGATTTAACAATTATGTCCACTTTATAATTTCAGAAATTACTCAAATACTTCTCACTAAAATTCACGGCAAGAATCCCATTGATTTCAAAGGAAGCAGCACTGGGCACCCTGTTTTGGAATCAATCAAGAGTAAAATATCAAAAGTGGCTACACTCAAGACACTTCAGAAAATAAGTCACATCTAGTTCAGTTAAAAGCAGAGGGAAACTTCACCGAATGAAGACATTTTAAAAGCTGCATGTGCATGTGCATTTGGCGTTGACAGAGGATGTACTTAGAGAAGAGGATGCCCATGGTCACATCATATACCAATTTCATGTGCATATGCTCCAAACCTGGCTTTAACGTGTCCCATTTTTTATTCCTTCTCCAAATTCAGCTGCAATTCTGTGCTACCTTATTGCCTTTTGCAGCTAGAGTAAGCATGACCTGATGCTAATATAATGCATCTTTTCCTCAACCTCCAGAAAATCTCTCTCCTCTCCTCACCCTCGGGATAGATTCTTCATTCCTGGATTTGCTATAGGCACATCATGATCATGGGACAGGGAACCACTCAAAGGATGGTAAATTTGGTTCCATAGCTCTGATCTGATCTCCTCTGGTTTCCCACAAAAATATGCAATGGAGGAAGAAGAAATCACCTCACATAGCTGCAAAAATGAAGTAACAGAATTATCTTTTTCCAAAGGGTCCTTTTGTCTCCAGGCTTCCTTGCCCTTTGCCTGTGAGATGAGGTGAGTGTCAAGTACATACTTTTTATTCTGGTACTACTCTCCACTCTGGCCACCCTTCCCATCTCCTGCCCTGAGGTTGCAGGGCAGGTAGCTACTAGCTATAAATGCCCCCAGGACTGTTTAGAAAAGGTTTGGGGTTCAGAGGTCCAAGATATCATTGCCCTTTTAATTTATGATGGCAAGCTATGGAACTCTTTCGTGTTTTAAAAATTCCTGGAGAATTATTCTCCAGGTTTAAAATGTCCTGTTTGTATTTACTGTCAAGCTTTCATATTTTCCTTTAGAATGGCCAACGTAAAATGGTTGTGAGGCAACCAGGCTCTCATTTCCTTTCCTATCACAATGCAACAATTAAAGACGTGCATACAAGCCAGAGCCTTGCAGGAATTTTTGTAGCCTAACAATAGGCCCATTTTCAAAAATACAGGACTGTGCCTCACCTGTCACTCTGTCATTTGACAATTTTTCATTACCATGTGTGTAGAGGATGTGGCCTGTCCCTTCCTAGTAGTCTTGGAGAGAGGCCATGCCCCCCTTGTTGTCACACCTCTGTGGGTCTATTTTATACAGGGGATTAGCTCTTCACTGTCTGTAGTCGAGGCGGTCAAGCAAAGCGGGGTGAGCAAGCTGTCTCTAGTCCCAGTCAGGGTGAGCAAGCAGTCTATAAACCAGGCCCTTAGGCAGGGTAGGGCAGGCAAAACAAGCAGTCTATAGCCCATGGAGGCTTTACAGGCTTGGATGAGGCAATCACCCTGGGGGTGATCTGGAAAGGAGAGGGGAAGGGGACAAAGGACCATCCAACTTCACTGCATCCCAGCTCAAGCCCTATTAGTGGCAGAGTATTCTGTCACTGGGTCAGCGGGGTCCCAGCCAAAACTCACTGATAAAAGGCTCAAGTGCAAGCCCATCTGGACCGAAGTTGGCCGCCCCTGGGCTATTTCATCCAAGGCCATCATGAGTTTCCCTGGGGTAATCCTACCAAGCCCTCGCTGTCTGGGTTGTCCACAAGCTCAGCCAGGTTGGGTGAGTCCTCAGGGTAACTGGGTTCCTCTCTAGCGTCTCTCTCCAGCAGCAGGTTGGAGACGTCCTTCTCCTTCAGCGACTGCCTTCCATCTGAGCTGTAGGTTCTGCCCTTTATACTTTCGGTTCCTGTCTCAGCTCCACCCCTCTGCTTCCGGTGTGGCAGGCATGGCCTCTCTGGCTCCACTCTCCCAGGGTTGAGTGGAAGTCCCTCCTGATAGTCTCAGAGGGAGGCCACACCCCCTGGCTACAATGTGTTTATTAATTTTATACATGCAAACCACACAGAACAAAATATGCCAACTGAGGGTGCCAAAGTACCAAGATAGCATCATCTGCTTTTGGCAGTAGGGCTGACGCATGCTACCTAGGGAGGAGCAGCCCCAGAAAAAATTCAAATTCCAGTGGTGAGAAACTGGAGATAATTTATCCATTCTTTGCACCATTTCCAGAGACAAGCAGTCAATGCTTGATACTTTCTAACCTTGTCTGACATCCTGACAACAGCCATCCCTTTTATGCCCATCTCCCTCCCAAAAACAAACAAACGAGCAAACTCACTCTCACTGTTGCGCTACAAAATACAAGGAAAGTGTACATTAACATATGTGTTTTCTGACTCACCTGCTATTTTTATCCTGACTGGTTGTTGCAGCAACCAATGGAGGACAGATTGAAGACTACCTCCACCTGGGATTCCTGCCAAAAATATTCCTAGTTTGTATCCACCTGCATCATCCTTAGTATTCTCCAGACAATTCTAGAAATAAGCAATGGTTAGCTATCCCTGAGTTCAGGTCAGCCTTTCACACTGGCTTCTCATGCCTGAGCCTCCCCCTGGAAAACTGTGTGTGTGTGTATATCCTGTCTGTATCAGATGATGTATGAAAGCAAGCTGTTGATAAAATATCCTCTTTGTGAATTTCATTAGCATATTGCTTATGAGGGAAGAAGGTTTTTGCTGTTATGACACTGGATTGGGTCTCAGGAGATCTGGGTTCAAATCCTAGTTCTGCCACAGAGGGTTTGTCTGCATAAGAAGGGTGTAAATTTTAGCCTCCACTAGCAGGTTGTGCATTAATTGGTCTGTGTGGACCCTGCTGGTATGCAGTAAAAGTTCTCTAGTGCAATGGGTCTCAACTATGGGTACACAGAGGTATTCCAGGTGGTATGTCAACTCATCTAGATATTTACCTAGTTTTAAACAGACTACATGAAAAGCACTTGCAAAGACGGGACAAACTAAAATTTCATATAGACAGTGACTTGTTTATACTGCTTTATATATTATATCAGTGTTTCTCAACCTGGGGGGGGGAGGGTTGTGATTTATTTTATAATTATATGGTAAAAATGAGAAAGTAAGCAATTTTTCACTAATAGTGTGCTGAGACACTTTTGTATTTTTACATCTGATTTGTAAGCACGTAGTTTTTAAAGTGAGGTGAAACTTGGAGTATGCAAAACAAATCAGCCTCCTGAAAAGGATACAATAGTCTTGAAAGGTTGAGAACCACTGGTCTAGTGAACATAGTACTGTTTGAAATGGAACTACTTTAATGTGCACTAGGGAACTTTTATTGCATGTCAAAAGGGTCCACCAGCTAATGCACAACATGCAAATACAGTCTAAAATTTACACCTCTCTGATGTGGAAAAAAGTATCATGTAGACAAGCTCAGACTTTGTGTGAACTTGGCCAAGGAACCAACTTTCTCTGCCTCAGTTTCTCTATCTATAAAATGGGAATACTACTACTTCCTTTCTTCCCCTCTATCCCTACTTTTTCTGTTTAGTTGTAAGATATTTGGGTCAGGGATGTTCCATTATTATATGTACTTTGCTTAGCACAATGGGGCCACAATCAGGATTGGGCTAGGTGCTACTGTACTACAAAGATAAGAATACTCCCCTTTGTAGCTTAATATAGGTATTACTTAAATTGGACCTAACATATCCCTACAATATTCAGTGATTGTCTCCACTCAACTTAATAAGTTGCCATTTATAATTACTTTTATTTATAGTCCTTCAGCCAATTTTCAGTCTAACTGAGAACACAAGTATCCACATTAATTTCAATTAATTTTCTGACAAAGACTGTACAAAAAGTTTTACTAAAGATCTAAATATATTACTTTCTCCTTTCATCATTCAGTTTATAATTATCTAAAAAAAAAAAAAAATCCCACAAGCAAACCAGTTCAGCCTCGATTGACATCCTCTAACATTTATTATTCAATGTTGTTTACTGAGCACAGTCTCACCACATTCTAGAGGCACATTTCCAAAATATGCTCTTAATTTCTTTGCAGAGAGCTTGTTGCAGATGAACACCTGGGCACAAAAATGACAGAATTCATTAATGCAAACCCATTTTGATGTGCACAAACTCATTGCAAATTGGTTTAGTGCATAAAAATTGTGACATCTGAAGTGACAAGAAGCAAAATTTACATTCACAAACGTAGGCCAAGTTAAGGCTCTTTTGAAATTGGTACTAGAATTCAGGGATTCCCTCCTTTCCCCCCCCCAATATTTCTTCTATAGTATGGCCAGGGCTTGAAGATAGACTTTTGGGATTATAATTGATAGGATCACTCTTTGTTCCTTCTTTAAATGATTAGTACTACATTTGTTTTGCTCCATTTCTCCAGATCCTCCTCAGTTTTCAACACCTTTTTTCCATAAATGCTTATTGGGGTAGGAAACATTTGCTTGTTGATTCCCTTCATAGCTAGGGTGCATATTATCTTTATTATATGATTTGTATCTATTTACGCTTTTCAAATACTTATTTATCAATATAGCACTGAGTCATATTATTAGGGGTGGATGTAGCAGTGCAGCCATTTGACACACTATACCCCATGTACACCCTTATGGTGTGATTGTGTATCATTCATGTTCACCCTTACTGCGTAACTGTGTGTTGTCTGATGCAAAGTATGCCATGTAAAATGTTTTTGGAATGTTCGTGACATACTGAACATTATTGTTATGGTAGCACGTTTCCTGCAATGACATATATATGTACAGATATGAAATTGCTAGGTCATATTCCCAAATGTGTGTCTCATATGGCTTGAATAGATAGAAGCTGAAGGTACACGCCCCGCAGAGACATGCATACAGCAACAATGGACTGGCCTTAGCACCTGTGAGTACTTTGGCTCAAGAGGGAACAATTACGCCCATTGCCAGACATGGACGATCACCTGAGCCAAGGGGTGGTTGAGGAAACTTGTGTAAAGAAAGAGACATCTTTGTCTCAGGTTCTCCCTTAGTATCCATCTTCTAAGCAACACCAAAGACTGAGAATCTTCCCACGGAGGGTGGAGGAGGAAGCCTGGTTGCTAGAGGCATTGCAGCCAGCCTGTGTGGTAAGGTAACATCACAGACTAAAAGTTACTGAAATATTAATCTTAGTTTAGGATGCAAGTTATCTTTAGTAAATTGTGACCTACTCCTTGACTCGTTATTAATCTTTTGATTTATATTAATCTGATTTATATTCACTTAAAATCTTGCTATAGTCAATAAACTTATTTGTTTGGTTTATCTTAAACAGTGCATGGCATGTGGATTGAGTGTGTGCAGAGACCTCACTTAGCGTGATAGAGCTGGTGCGTATCAATTTCTTTGATAAGTTGACAGACAGATGTAAATGAGCTTGCAGGCTCAGTGTACAGCATTGAACCCTGCAAGATGGCAGTTCCCAGGATTGCATCTGGGACTGGGGGTGTTTGCTGGAAGTCTATCCCATGAGTGGCTGACCAGAAGGTCAGGGACCGATTACTCAAAGGAGGCTGGGCATAGGCTGATCCAGGAGTGGGTTGTTCACACAGCAAAGTGAGGTAAGTCAGGGCTCATGAGTGAGGAACTGGGGTGACACAGCTACACACCAGTCCAGATTGCAGGAGGGGAATGTCACAAGCCACTAATTATGCAGCCCTTCATGGCCGGAGGTCACTTTACAGGCACCCTGACCCATCAGAACAGAAGAATGGCCGTAGTGGGTCATACCAATGGTCCATCTAGCCCAGTATCCGGTCTTCCAACAGTGGCCAATGCCAGGTTGCCAAAGGGAATGAACAGGCAATCAAATGATCCATTCCATCGACCATTCTCAGCCTCTAGCAAACAGCAATACGTGCCTATCCTGGCTAACAGCCATTGATAGATCTATCCTGCATGAATTTATCTAGTTCTTTTTTTAACCCCATTATAGTCTTGGCCTTCACAACATCCACTGGCAAAGAGTTCCACAGGTTGACTGTGCATTGTGTGAAGAAATACTTTCTTTTGTTTGTTTTAAACCGGTTGCCTTTCATTCGGTGACCCCTAGTTGTGTGTTATGAGAAGGAGTAAATAACACGTCCTTATTTATTTTCTCCAAACCAGTCATGATTTTATAAACCTCTATCATATCCCTCCCTTAACTGTCTCTTTTGCAAGCTGAAAAGTCACAGTTTTATTAATCTCTCCGCATATGGAAGCAATTCCATACCCTTAATCATTTTTGTTGCCCTTTTCTGTACCTTTTATAATTCTGATATATCTTTTTTTGAGATGAAGCGATGACCAGATCTGCACACAGTATTCAAGTTGTGGGTGTACCATGGATTTATAAAAAGGCAATATGATATTTTCTGTCTTATTCTCTATCCCTTCCTGACTGATTCCCAACATTCTGTTAGCTTTTTTGACTGCCTCTGCACATTAGCCCCCTCCTGAGGCCCCTGGAGCACTCCAGTCTCTATTGTGGCCCTCTGCACCCATTTCTGCACTGCTTTAATATCATATAAAGTTCACACAGACCTCAAAGCACTTAGCCACAAAATAATCCAAACAATCCTCAATGAATTCTCAACAAAAAATCTAAAATCATAATTTAACAGTCCATACTTAGCTCCAGTTCTTCAGCCACAGCCAGAGCCCTTTCTCTGTCAATCTGATCCACCTGAATCTGCCAGTCCCTATCCCTTTTCAGCTGGAGCTCAATCCTCGGTCCTACTTCCTTCTCCTGTGTCTCCTAATACCTGAGCTTCTTTCAATCACCAACACTGCAGCTTCCTGCTGCCTTTTATATTTGAAATAACTGATTCCCCACAAGTGGGGTCAGGGCCCAAGCATAAGTTTTTCAGGCCCAATATAAAATTGTAACATAGGCCCCCTCCCACACACATATCCATGGGGCTTGCAGCTTGGGCTGGGCCCCTCAGGGCCTCTGGGCCCTGGTAAAGTGTATCCCTTTTCCCCCTATGTGGGGGTCCTGGGTGGGGTTCATCTTGTGATAGGGCTGGTTTAGCCCCTGGCTCTCTAGCCCACGGGAGAGCCACTCTGTTATAGGGAAACTTTTCACAAGCATTCAGAATTGGCTCAGTTCTGTAGTCAATGGGATATTTGGGAGAAGAGTTAGGTTAACGCTAAGAGCTTTTGAGAATCCTACCCTAATTGGTGCATTGTGACACACGAGGGCTTTCTATCACCCAAGAAGTTGCACCTACCATTGAACATGCTGCTGAGTTTATTGCTATAAGAATATGGCTATTTATTTTTATATTTAAAAAAAATTCTGGATGCAATCTATACATCGTATTCTTCTACTATGAAAAGTATATCCTAAAAACACAGAATAGAAACTTTACAATAAAGATCATCTGGTCCAGCATGTATGGCTCTTTTGATGGCTTCTCTCTTTTATACTCATTTCATTCTGACACCATTCAGCACCAGACTGTGGTCCAACAGCCGCTTTGAATTAACTTTGTTATGATGAGAGCTAGACTGGGAATATTCAAAAGTTCCTAAGTTAGATATGTTTTTTAAATTTAAAAAAAGTGAAAATGGCCAAATAGTCAAACTGATGCCTAAAAGGAACTTGAGCACTTGGGGGAAGGAGCAATTCATTTGAAACTGCATTTTTTCCCCTTCTTGTCCTTCCCTCCATCTAACAGAGCATCTGGGGGTTGGAGAAAGGAGAGGCAGCATCCAGGAGACCAGCAGCGTGGGGGATGAGAAGAAGTCATTGCAGAAAGAAGCGGTTAGCTGCCTTTACTTAGCCACTTTAAAAAACAATTTACCATATCACAAATCTTTGTGCACATAATAATAATGTGGTGTTTTTCAAAAGTTTTTAGATCTCAACTCTTTTCCTGGCAGAGTGCTAAGTGGAGCTGTGTGCTGATTTAGTGTATTCATGACATGCAGTTTGCATGCACATATCATGTGGTAGATTGCTTTTCATTTGCATCCAGTTCTTTTTAATGACTGAAATCTTATTCACATTTTGGCTAAAGTGGCATATTGATTCCCTCAGAGTTTCTGTTATAGAGGAGATCTTATTTAAGGATAGTGTGTTTGAGCTGATCTCTACAGTAGATTTCAAACCATTTCTATTTTAATGCTGGGATAGCTAGGTAAAAGAAACATTTCTTCATCTTTTAAAATAACTCAGGTTATTAAAAAGCGGGTTTTTTTTCCCATTCAGTCAGAGGTTCACCATCTCTACTTTCTCCACCTATTTTTAACTCCAGCATTAAAGAAATTTTAAAATCTAAAGAGTTACAATTCACTGAAATAATGATGTTGCATGATGTTTAAGTCAGGAGGAACTTGGCCTTAAATATTCTTTTTTTGAAAAAGGACGATTGCCAGCATGAAACAAACATGGCTTAATTTTAAAAGATTGTATGCCAGTTTTTCCACTATCTTGGAGAAACTTTAATTATACATTAGGTGACAAATCCTCAGGACCATCTCTCTATTGGCAAGTACAGTTAATAGGTAGAGCACAAATGGAGCTTTAAGCCACCTGTGCAGCACCTCATTCTTGGGCTGCAGAATACCAGTCTGCTCATAAACTGCACCTTAGAGCACAGTAGGGGCTGCTATAATTTGTGCTGGCTGTTATCAGCTCCCAAGGAGCTACTATTGCAATTGGAGCTCAACTAGATGTAGCAGCTCCCCAGCCACAACTCCTGTGCCAGAGGAAAACAGGAGGAGCTATTCTGTCTTTTCACCATCAGGGGGATTTCCTTCCATTTGGGAAAAAGTCCACAGGTAGCTAAATTAAGCAGACTACAGATACCCCCTTTGTGTGCACTGAGAGGAAATGCTCCCTGCCCCCTCTGCCTCAGCATACCTGTGCTGGATAAGCCATAACTTGGCCCTTAATATTCAAAACTAAAAGCTCATTACTCTCAGTACTTTATTTAAAGTTTATAGAAAAAAACTCTACAAAATATCCAGTATACTGGAGATGAGGTCATGATATAACATGATGAAACAAAAGGCTCCTCAGATGTTTTCATGGCACACAACCTGTAAGAGACTGGGGTGTAGCCAGCCTGGCCTACTGGTCACAGCAGGGCTGGTGTCCACAAGTCAAGGATGACCATGAGGCAGTAGTCAGCATGCAGGGATTGGAGTAAATTGCTAGACCCAGGAATGATAAGCAAGAATCAGAGTCAGGCTGGGGTCAGAGACCAGAGATCAGAGTTAGTTACCGGGCTGGAAAAAGGAGGCAGGGTCAGGATCAGGTTGGGGTTGGAGACTGGAGTGTAGAAGCAAGGTTCAGTCTGGAGTCACAGCAGGCCAGAAGTCTTTGTGGTTGTCCAGAGAATTTACTGGGACACTCTCCAGGGTTAAATAGTGTACTTGGCCAATCAGAGGGATGCAGAATGCTGTCACTCTAGACCCTTTAGGCAGTACTTGCTATGGCACCTACTCTCCACAGTACTCTTTGGAAGTCACTCTGCATGTCCTCTTAGTGGCAATGTAGGAATGTCAGCTGTCCCAGGCTCTGCACATCTGGACTCTAGTCCCACACGTCCCCACATAATCTATTCTTCATAATCCCGTGATAGCCATGTGTTAACTGCAGCAGTAGTTCCCAAGAAAAATTGATAATAAGAAATTTGTACTAAAGACAGCTAAAAATACCCAATCAGTGGTTTGTCCTTTCTGGAGAAACAGGAACCACACTGTCTACCTTTGCTCTTAATTTGATCTCTCACTAACATCATTTCTATTTATTCTGGGGTCAATCTCATGATTTTTGGTGGTCTGACTCATGAAGCTTTTTTTCTCTTGAGGGGATCCAACTCACAACTTTTGATTTCTTGAGGTTGGCAATACTGCTATAGTGAGTAGTCCCATTGAAATCAACAGGGCTACTCTTGGTAGTAAAGTTCAGTAAAATTTTCAGGGTCTAGGCCTCATTTATAATTCTAAATAGTCTCCAGTACTGCCAGAAAACAGGAAATGTAATAATGTAGCAGTCTACATCACAGAGGGGCGTCCCTAACTCGGAACATTTTCCTACCTGGTTCCTACTAATTGTGCCCCACAAAGCTTTCATTTTAGGAGAACCTTTCCCTGTGTGTCTTTCTATGCCTGGCCATTTACATTTGGTAGAGTCAAATTGCAGCAGCCCTAAAATAGCCATTTTGCAATGAGTCGTTCGCTGAATTTTCCTCTCATGTGCCTGTTTTGTTTCCTTTTTTATTGCTGCGATGCTATATTCTTACACTGAAGAGTGTGTGTGTTGGCAATGAGGTTCTGAAATAAAATGAGAAAGGCTGGGCAGTAGTGATGATCATGGTTATGAAAATAAGAAGAAGCAGAGCAATGAGTTCTACAGTTATAACCTTCAGAGAGTATAAAAACAGAGGGTTTCTTTTCCATTTAGAAAACAAAACTTTACACTGACATGGTTTGGGTAAGTTGACTAAACCGTCCCCTCTAGCCTTACATTCACTGGGATGGACAGTGAGGTAAGAGATGCAAAATGCTATGGTGTAATATGCAGTCATTAGCTAGCAAATGTTAATACTGTTGTAAAGTGAGCGATGCAGAAATGCCATATCTGTAAAGCTGATACAGGCGAGGAGCTCCAAGGCTTATTTTGGCAGACCAGAACAGCTCTTAGTAATTATTGATCCAAAAAAGAGAAAAACATATCCTTGTAAAATTTTACAAAACTGAAATTGAAAGAACAAAGTATCTTTTCATAAAAACAAATTGGTTTATTTGTGAAATAAGTAGTATATGTAACAGTCTGGCACCAAGGACATCTCTTGCATTTTAAAATTCAGGTTTGAAATTTCATCAGAAGCTGCCTTAAAAATACCTGCTTTGTCAACTTGAGTCAAATCACTTTGCTTTTAAATCTCGAATTCTGCATAGCATTTCTCTTTAAGGAATGATTCCGATGCACTGTCACATCATATTAGGGACTTGATATGCAGATTCTACATCTCAATGAAACTGTTAAACCACAAAGCTTTACCAGGAGAGATCACATCAAAGCAAAAATACATGAATAAATTCATTTTACAATTGTGTAAAACACAGGGAATCTTGGGAAAGTCACTTCTTTCTTAGAGCATGTTTGCTAATTTCACTGTAAGCAAAAAGGGGTTATTTTATTTAATAAAAACAACAAACTGCTTTTTAGTTAACAAAATTAGTTTTTCATGGTAGAGATAAATGTAAAAGGTAATTCAATGTTGGGCCACATTCTTCTTCTCTGAACATTAGCCATGTGATCATTAAAATTTGGTGCCATGGTCACATAACCACTTTTCTGTTATGACTGTGATTACATTCAGAAAAGCATTCTGATTGAGGAGGCTGGATAGCCATCTCTCTTGGGTGGTTTAGACACAACAAATCCTGCATCTGGGCAGGGGTTAGATTAAATTACTCTTTTGAGCCCTTCTAACCCTATGATTCGTCTCCAGGCTACTCCAGTTGTATATTCATGTAAATACAATACAATATACTCTCTGCTTTCTTAGGCCATTGGCACTGCTCCGGCTAAGAAAACTGCACGTACAAATAAGAGTTGGTAGGACTGATTCCTTCGCTTGTATTTGTTATTGGTCTGTGGGTGCGATTACCAAAAAAGCCTAAGTGATTTAGGAGCAAAAGTCCCATTGAAAATAACTAGATATTGTGCTCCTAAATTACCTTTAGCGCTTTTGAGAACTAGCACTTATATGTGCCTACTAAAAAGAAATTGGAGCACATATTATGAGAAATAGGAAAGGATAGAAAAACCAGACAAGAGATGATCTAATCATCCCAGCCATCCAGTCCCCATTTGCTGAAGTAGTACAAGACTTGGTACAGTGAAAAAAACAACTCTTGTCACTTTGCACTAAAGTATGACAGAGCATATATGAATAAAGAGGAAAAGACAGAGGATTTTGCCTCAGATTACATACTACTTGGCTCTTCATGTCATAAGATTTCCTATTGTTTTAATATGTTTTCTTATATATCACACTTAAACTGCATAGTATAGGATTGTGGGAGATAAAGTTCAAATTTCAAAACTATTGTAATAATGGTTATTAATAAAGTTATTGTAACTTATTGTGGGAATTTTAGGTTATTACAAACATACTTTCATTGAATTTTAGGAGATACAATGACTTTCATACATATGGGGAATAGAGGATAATAGCTCATATATTTATGATTTTGGTTGCTTATTTTACTAAATAAAATCAAGATCAGTTTGACCTAGAGGCTGACCACTGACAAGATGGCAGGACATTGTAAGCAGGGACATGACCAGGCTGGGCTCAGTGGAGAAATAAATCATGAACAGGAATGAATAGTGACACTGTGTCCACCAAGATGCTCTGTGATGAAAGAGATTTTATTAAATGAAATATTCAGTCCAATTAAAGAAACTCTTAGGAAATCTGTGCTTTCTCCCCATAGATGACAGGCAGGAAAAGCTTCAAGAAAAGTACCTCCTCTGGAGCCACATATCTGCATTTATCACCTTGAGGTCTGATAGTGCAGACTCTGGAGTCCATTTTGCTTTAATATTTTGCATAAAGCTAACTCTTAGGTGATTTTTGTCTGACACAGAGTATTTGGTGGAAATTTTAATTGTGAATTGGGGGTAAAGCTACTGCAGATTCTAATTGAGAGAACTGTTTGGTTAGAAGGCAAACTCCCTGCACAAGGTGTGAGTAGCCTCAGGCTGACTCACCACTCTGTGCTCTTTGTAAACTTCCCCACAGGGGCCAAATTAATGAGATAATTGATTAAGCACCAGGTGATTAACCAATTCATGAGGTGATTCAGCTCCTCAGATGAGGCCATTTAAAATAGAGACAGCTAGACTAGAAGGAAGGAAGGGCCAGAGAAGCCCAAGACCTCAGGGAGATAAAGATTTTTCACCCATTGTCTGGGGAGAAGGTAAAAGCCTTACCTGAGGGAAGGAGCACTTGTATAGCACATTGTAAATAAAGCACATAGTATTGAACTTGCCATGGGAGCAATGAGAGACTGTTTGCAACAAGGAGTGCTGGGTGGCACATCCAAATGTCTTCTCAAAGACATCCCCCTTGTTATGGGATGTGAAGATATTCTTATTATAGGATCTCAGAGTTGTGTGTGGTACCTGGATTACCAAGAACACAATAGTTGAGCCAGGAGTCTCTTGTTTTGATGTCCTGTCCCTTTAGATGTTTGAGCACTCCCCCCTCTCCAATGTAAAGTCTCACTTTGCCGTTAGCTTCAGTTTTGGTGCCAGAACAATAAAAGTCTCCACAGCAGACAGCTGTGTTTCTACCTCCTTCTCTGTTGGGTCCAGATATTGCATATTGGTAACACGGATCTTCTACCCCATGAATGCCCATGCTCCTATTGCCTGAACAAGAAGAAAAAACAAGCAGGTAATATTGAAAGAAAAGGAAAAGAGTTCACCTAGTAATAGATGGTGACAGACTGGTGCATTTTATTGCAGGGACGTGAGCAAACTAGCAAAAGAAGGGAAATAGGCAAATTAAGATAAAACCAAGGAGAAGGGTTCTGCAGGTACGGCCAGAGCTGTCCAAACAAAGTACTGAGATGGAAGCAAGCAGCCATCTTGGATGACCACATGCAAGCAGGCAGACAGTTTAGCATGCACTGAGGGTCTTCAGCCAGCAGAGGGAGCCCAAGTACAGCCAAAAGAAGAATTCTGCATTCTGCAGTGTAGGCACAAGCTAGTAGAGGGAGATGGAGTGCAGACAGTGCTCGGTTCAAAAAAAAATTTCCTGTGGCAGAGAAGACATCCAGGAGGAGTGAAGTCCAACAGGACAGCACAATAATGGCAACTTTTGTGGACAACATTGGTGAGTTTCAATGCACACTGGAAATCGTGGGTGGTGTTTTGAGCAATTTGTAGCTTGCAACTCCATTCCAAAAGGACAAAGAGTTTCAGCCTTGCTGACAGTGAAGAGCAGGGATCTTAGTTTTCTCTGATAAAAAAAAATGCTCTGATAAAAAACATAAAAATCCATGTTTTTCTGCAGTTAAAGTTAAACACTGAACCTTAGTTTTCTTAGTCACAATATATATGGTATCATATATAACAGCTGAACACAATGCTTTATTGATATATTTACAATTTTTAAGCAAGTTCGAAGCCTACTGGTGCCAGCAATCATTACACAATTGAACCGTGTATTCCACCTGGTCACAACTGGTTCAGGCGGAAGTGTTGGTGAATCAACTCTCTGTTCATTAAGGTATCTCAATAAACATGCATGATAAGCTGTAGCTTTCACTAAAAGTGACCATCAGACCAACAATCCATTTGCTTAAAGGTGTCTCGCCAAGTATTTCCTACCAGAGTGACTATATGTGCATAGCAACAAACACGTACGCAGTTTGACCACAGGTTGCAAAGCACATCATTCCAAGCTTTTGCCATGTAGTTCTCACTGTTTGTTGCAAATGCTAACATTTGATCAAATGGGATGCTGAATTCCACCACACAAGAAATCAGGGCTTGTGGAACAGTGGCATGATTAACTTTTCCGAGGCTTTACAAGCTCAGCATGCTTAGGAGGATCTACCTTGAGCACCTGAAATAAAATGTTGAAAATTGGTCTATTTTAGTAGTCAGTTGTTTCGCTGACAACAGATTCATTGCAGGTCATTGAGAAGGCGCTGTTTTTCCTCTTCAAAAAGAGTTGGTAAGTAATGGGAATACAATTGATCTGACTTGGGAATGGCTCTGCCTCCCTTAATGTGCTTGCTCAAAAAATCTCTGACAACAGGTAAATCCATTTTATGCAGAGAAATGGATGTTTTTACACATATTCAAAGAAAATCTGAAGTGATGGTATCATGCTGTTTTTTGGCAAGTTGTAAAATGCTGGAACGATCCAGTCCCGGTGCGTTGTTTCGTTACTGTCGTTGGTGGCCCTGCTCTTTCAACTCTTGTTTTCATTTCTTTTCATTCAGTTTAACACTTTCCATATCCTACAATTGTCTGCTTTCGAACTTAACCTACAGTCTTGCTGCATACAGTATAAAACAGTACATTGCCATCATGAAATTTGTCCTTGCCAAACTCAGTGACATGGTCTTTAGGGGTGATTTTAAAAAAATTTGGCATCTTTTTATAACTTTAATTACTCACGTCTGGAGGCTGAAGTGAAATTTGAGATGCATTAAAACACAGACCACTATATATCATTGAGTGACCTCTATATGCCGGAAACAGTTCACTGTTTGGCTATGTAAATTTAAAGTGCATTCAAAAATCAAACATAAGAAGGCAAGATTGAATGCACTGAATAAGTGATGCTGATAATTTCAGTAACTTTTCGTTAACATATGTTTTTATTTTTTCACAAAGTTTAAAACTAACGATTCTCTGTAAAAATGTGTATTCTGAGTTTTTCTGTGGCAAGCTGATTTCCAGGATTTCTGGTGAGGAGTCTGAAGGCATGTGGAAAATTTGTGACCTGTTGTCTTTTACTGTGCCCAGGAATGCTACATATGTCACCTTTACTGCAGCAATGCAGGAACATTTTTCTCTGACCTCATCATTGATAGCACAATGATATTCATTCCATCAATGACATTAGGGAAGTGCAGAATCAGTAGCACAGTTCATTGTTGCTCTAAAGAAGTTATCCCACCATGGTCAGTTTGGACTAATACTAAGTGATGCTCTGAATGACCCATTTGTCTCTGGATTACACAATGACCAGATACAGAAAGTTACTGACTATATCAGCACTTACACTGAGGAAGGTGTGACCCTTCCATGCCTAGGGTAGCCACCTGAAAATGCCAAAGTCAGGGCAGGCTGTAAAAGGAGAGCAGATTCTCCCACCCCTGGTGGATGACACTGAAGTCAGACTTCCCAACCAGCCACAAACTGTGCTTCTGCTTCCCCAAACTGGTTATCTAGAAGCCAGCACACAAATACACACAGCCCTCTTTACTGCATTTCAGTCTCTGGCTCCCAGTCAGCCATTAGGTCCAGTAAAGAGACCAGTTATTTAACCGCTATGCTCTTTACCAAAAAGGTTTCCCCTGACCCCAAAGGGTCAGCCACAGTACCAGATCAATATAAGTTTAGATCTTACCCAAAATACCATGCTGCCAGCCAATCCTTTAGCAACTAAAACTAAAGGTTTATTATAAAAAGAAAGAAACAAACTATAAGAGAAATGTTACAGGATTAAAGCAATCAGATACATACAAATGATTTGAAAGACCATATACATCAGGTTTCTAGAAGAACTGTGGAGTTCTTGAAGGCTTGTATAGTCCCTCTGGTATACATCCAGTACCTGGATGGGTTTCAGTCCTTTGTTTCCCAGTTTCAGTAGATGAGTTGATCCAGAGATAGATAGATGGCTGAAGGTTAAACCCGACTGAAGACAAAATGGATTCCGGGCCTCTGCCTTTTATGTCCTCTGGCCCTTGCCATGCTGCTTGTGGAATTTCACAGGAACCAAAATGGAATCCAGAGTCACATGAACAAGTTCTGGTGACTCATAAGGTATATTCCTGGTTTCTCCCCCCGGGTCCCTTGCATCTGTGAATTTCTTAATGGGCCATCAAGCAGGCTTTTGTTCTGCAGCCATCCTGTCTGGGGTGTGACCCAGACAGCACAATTTGAAATACAGATATATCAAACATATCCATAACTTCCATTACACATAACACATGAACATAAACATTATCATCTTACTTAGCACATTATAGCCTTTCTAAGACTACCTGACATGGCATATCTTACATGAATTACTATGATTTTGACATACTGATGTCAGACAATATACTAAATGCCCCCCAATCCAGCCAGCGTGACACCCCCAACGCGAGATTGGTGTACAAGGGAGTAATCAGAGCTCCTGAATACACCTCAAGGGCCCCCCTTATCCAGCCAGCATGACAGAAGGCTGTTGAAATAGCTATTGCAGCTGAAACCACACAGAAAGATTCTCTAGAATTTAGCATGAACCAAGAAGTTCACTTCCTGAACTGGAGAGACAGAGAACCACAGGAACATAAGGAATTTCTGTATGGCAGTTGTGCATAAATGACACATGCTGAAAAGGATTTCTGAGCATGCCATGTCATTTGCAGAAAGTGCCAGAAGAAACACATTGCCATGACTTGTTGCACAGTCCAACAACCAGCAACACAGTGTAACTATCCATCTAGGAAGACAACTCTGAAGACTGAACCTAAGAAAGGACAGAAGTCAGAAACTCATAATGTGGTAAAAGACAAAAGCTCTAGTGACACTGATCAAGATCTAGCACTACACATGTTATCAGAAGTTAGAGTAAAAGATGCTATCAGTCATACCCTTGATCAAAGATGTTCCTACATGAATTGAGCTTGGATAGTGGCGCTGCCAGTTCATTGATTGCTGCAGCTACCTATCATGAGATTTTGTCACAAGTTCCTCTGGAAGAATCCTCCACGGTTTTGAAGACTTATAACACAGAAAAAATAGTCCCAAAAGGGATACACCAGGTTAAAGTTCAACTAGATGGACAATCACTCATTTTACCTCTGTATGTGATTAAAGGGATGTATCCACCATTATCTGGCAGATCTTGGATTGAGACGCTCAAGGTGAATTGAACTGAGATCAAGGTGATGACGAAAGCACCTTGAAATCTTCAAGAAATACTAGACAGACACTCCAAAGTTTTTGAAAAAGAACTTGGACAGATGAACAATGTGTCAGGGAAGCTCACTGTTAAGCCTGAAGCCAGCCAAAATATTGCAAGCCCAGAGTCGTGTCTTATGCTCTAAAGCCTCCGGTAGAAGCTGACTTGGACATTTTAGTGAACATCTGAGTGTTGTTACCAGTTTCATACTGTGAGTCAGCTGCACCCATCATACCAGTGCTCAAGAAGGATGGTTCCATCTGAATTTGTGGAGATTTCAAAGTGTTGCTGAATCCAGTTTTATGTGTAGACCAGTACCCGCCACCTCATGTAGAAGATTTCTTTGCTACTCTTAGTGGAGGACAGTCTTAAAGTAAATTGCTCAGTGTATACTATCAAATAGAGATTGATCTGGTTGTGATGGGTCCCTTCTGGAATGCAACCTGGGACTGGGGTATCACTGTACCCACTTAACACTCCAGACTGGGTTGTCTCCCACCCTAATTTGCTAGTGACAAGCAGCAAACCCCCTTCAGGTGCTGTTATCACTCATCCCAATAGTAGGTGGAGCCATACACCCAGTTAGATTGCACGAATGGTCTCAGAGCCACTCATGAATCTCTCAGAGAAAGCCCTAGCCAATCTGCCCCTGTTCTCTGCCCTGCACCCTGAATTGCCCTGTCTTGTCTTCAGTATCACATGGGCCTCTGCCCTGTTCTAGAAAGCCAGGATGAGTTTTTGAATAGGACTGCACTGAGTTCAATACTATTTGGATGACATCCTTGTTACAAGAAAGTATCAAGAGGATATTAATCAAAAATTGAATACTGTTCTGCAACATTTGAAAGACCATCTACTAAAAGTACATTAATACGAATGTGAGTTTTTCAAAATTTCATTTGAAAACCTTGGACATCTCATTGATGACCTAGGCTTAAGGAAATCACTGGAAAAAGGGAAAGCGGTTCTTCAAGCGCCACCACCAGAGGTTTTATCACAGTTATTTTCATACTTAGGAGCACTTAACTACTATGGTAAATTTTTGCCTAATCAGGTGACAGTATTGGCACCGTCACATGAACTGTTACAAGCAAAGAAAAAATGGAGAAGACTAAAAAGTGAATGTGCATTTAAGGGAGAAAAGAACAAAAAACAAAAAAAAAATAGTTAACATCAACCAAAGTTCTTACTCACTTTGATGCCACATTACCATTGCAACTGGCTTGTGATGTTTCACCGTATGGAATGGATGCAGGTTTTTCCCACATTTTTCCTAATGGCATGGAGAAACCAATTGCCTTTGCTTCATGAACACTCACCATCTCTGAAAAGAACTACATGCAGATAGAATGAGAAGCACTCAGAATTATCTTTTAAATCTGAAAATTCTATACTTATCTGTATGGTAGATATTTTACCTTGCTGACAGATAATCACCTGTTAATTTAAACTTTTGGATCAAAATGTGGAATTCCACCATTAGCTGTTGATTGTATGCAATGTTGGCGATTGCTTCTTTCAGCTCATTCTTGTACTATTCAATCCTGTAAAGGGACTGAGCAATGTGGATGGGCTGTCACACCTGTCATATCTGTCAAGCTCCTGTCAACCCAAAGAAACTTCAGACTAATTGTTCTATCTCAATTTGATTGATAGATTACCCATTACTAGCACAGACATCAACAACGAAACTAAGGATGAGTGCTTTCTCTAATGAAGAGTATGGTATAACAAGGGACAGCATTGGATTATAAGAATCCCCAGTTTACACAATTCATGTCACATCAACATGAATTGTCTGTGAATCACAATTGACTTTTATAAGGAATGCGAGTGATCATTCTGAAATCAATCTTAGGTTTTGGAAGCTCTTCACACAGGTCATTTTGGCATTGTGTGTATGAGGCCACAGTCCGGAGTCACAATTGATGGTCAGGATCAAGAAAGATATTAAGAAGAAGGCAAAGTGCTGTACTATGCGTCAGCAAATTCAGCAAGATCCTGGCCCAGCTCAGATACACACTTTGTCGTGGCCTCACACTCCTTGGACACATTCATGTGTACTTTGCTGGTCCTTTAGAAGGTTATATGTTTTTGGTCATAGTTGACGCCCATTCAAAATGGCCAAAAAAATGTATAATGACTTCTACTACAGCTACCAAGACCATTGGACATCTTTGTACCTTGTTTAGCCAATTTGGTTTACCATTACCATTGGTAAGTGACCATGGACTTCAATTCTGTTTTGAAGAATTTCAGAGATTCCTAGCTTCAAATGGAATTCAGCACATACGTTCTCTTCCATACCATCCTGGTACAAACAGACTAGTGTAACACTTTATACAGAGACTTAAGCATGTCTTTAGAGCTAATAAATCTATTTTGAGTCATCAGCAGAAATTTGAGTGTATCTTGCTTGTCTGCAGGAACACACCACATGCTACTACCCAGGAGTCACCTGAAACTCTTTTCTTGAAGTAAACTTTGAGTATGTGTTGGGACCCGCTACGTCCTGATGTTGCCTCATGTGTAGATAAATCCCAGATTATGCAAATTGATCAAGGACGTGAGATTCAACATCATTCTTTTCAAGTAGGAGCCTTAGTGTGGACTCGCAACTACAGTTGTGGAGTGAAATGGGTACCTGGAGAACTTATAAAAAGCACAGGACCTGTTTCCTTCATCGTGAAACTATCTGGTGATACTTTTGGGAAACAACAAGTGGACCATTGCTGTTTCAACAAGTAGCTGAGTCCAGTGATGTTCCAGTAGGAGCTTCTGTTCCTCCAATCAAACCTCCTTCCCTTACAACTCCTAATTTCAATGACTTGGTGGAAGAAACTTTGGTAGCAGATCCAGTTCATTCCATACTGAATCCAGTTGATTCCTTACCACCAAGTGTTCCTGTTGTTCAGGACACTGTCTCGACACATCATCATGTTATCCCAAGAAAGCGCAAATACCACTGGTGCACCTGAATTTATAAATTGCTTAGCGAGTGAGTTGCTATTCCAGGGCAGAATAATCCCTTGCAATTTAAGAGTCCGCAGTAGTCCACCTGAAATTTTTAGTTAGGTTATATAGTATTTTATTGCTAACCATATAAATGATAATGTATATCTATTTGGAACATTTTTTAAAATAGGGTGCAGGAATGTAATGTTCTGTCCCTTTAAATGTTTGAGCACTTCCTCCTTCCCTATCCAAAGTCTCACTTTCTTGTTAGTTTCAGTTTTGCTGCCAGAACAATAAGCTTTCCCCAGCAGACATCTGTATTTCTTTCACCTCCCTCTGTAATTATCTCCTCCTGCTGGGTCCAAATATAACACTTGCCACCCCTTCTCTCTTCAAAAAAAAAAAACAAAAAACAAAAAACAAAAAAACCAACCCTTCAGTTTTAAACTCACACAAAGAATTATGAAAATATTCTTATTTAAACTAATTTATTCTACAAATTCTCAAGTCTTCATTTAACTTTGATGTAAACATATAGAGTTGGGAAATGTTTTGGTTATTTCAACCTCATATTTCCATTTAATGATGAAAACTTTTGTTTGTGTATTCCTGAAATGTCTAATCTAAGATGATATAATCTTCTTTTGTGATGTTCTGTTGCAAATAGTTTATATATAAATACTAACATCTAATGTAATAGCTTCCTGATGACACTGCTATGTGAATAATAAGATGTTTTATGTACCATTATGGAATAAAATGATCCTGGTATAACTGGTTCCTAATAATATAAGAAGCCATGTGACTATTTAATATTTATATTAATAAGGTATCTAAAACTGCTTAAGTATCTTTCTCGCCAAATTAAAAAAAACAAAATTCACTTCTCTAAGAATTGTTGATAAGAAGAGACAATGCTTTCTTTGATAACCATTTAAGCTTAAAGATTCTGTTCAAGAATTGTGTATGTTTAAAAAGACTTTCTAAGATGAAGGATTATATATAAAAATAGGAGCGTTTTGACTCATTAGAATGAGAAATTCAACCTGTATTAAATGCTGACAGAACTAAACAGATATCTCAGAAAATGAACTAAACAAAAGAAAGAGTTATGGGCAAACTTTAAAGATATTCTGAGAATTTCGTGCCACAAAGACAAAAGCAATATGACCATGAAGCTGAAGGAGGTGTACAACCCTGCTGCACGTGCATTAGCAGAGATATTTGGATTCTGGTAAGCCCTTGAAAGAGATGTATCTTCCTCCTTCAATGCGACTATGTAAGGAGAAGAGTATGCATCTCTGGACTCAGGACTCTCTCAACAAGTTCTTCTTATCTCTGTCAAACAAGGAAACAGCAAGAAAACAACCCACAACAGAACATCAAGAAGAAACAACCTTCCAATCCATGTTTCTGCAAATTGATGACATTACCAAGATTTCAGCATCATTGGTGAGAAGGCATTAGACTCTTTTTCTTATAATAATTTTTAGTGGGATATTGAAATGCAATGATATTTTAAGGTACTAAAAACTTCTCTTGTTAACACCAGATTGTTCAGACTGTGTACATATGGAGAGAAGACATAAGAGAACCTTGGTAAACAAAGAAAAATAGTAGTACTCACTTTGAATTTACCAGTCGTAATATTAATCTATTTGCTTGTCTCAAGACTACGCCTTAAAGTGAATTTGGTGGGTTTGTAAGAAACTTTGCCTATTCATTTGAGCAACTCTTGAATGGCTTTCTTTTAAATAAACTTTTAAATAAATAAATAAAATTTAAATGAAATTTAAATAAATAAATATTAAAGTTCAATACTTTCTTCAGTTTCACAGGACTTAGCTAAGATCCCAGGAGCTATTTTTAGTTATATAGACTGTGCTTTGACATTGCAGCTCGGGCTGGAGCATAGGGTCCAAATTATGAGCTGCAATGTCAAAGCACATCTGCACAGCTAAAAAGAGTGTGCTAATGCAATCATGAGTCCATGGACCCAGACTGGGAGGCTTGCTCCAAATGCTGTGTGGACCTATCCTTGTCTGTCCATATATAAACTGCTTACATTATGCATGATAAATCAAACAGGATTCACCAATCCATAAAAGAAATTCACTTGCCCATCCATACAATGTTTTTGTTATCTATGATATACTAATACAGGACTCATTGCTGATATGGGACTAGTAGTTTCATCTCAATTTACCTAGAGATGAATGTCTCCAACAGGGCATACCCACTCAAATTATAATCTCTGCTGGAAGCTCCCACAGAGAGACATACAGAAGAGACTGTGATGGAAATAACCACTTTTAACTGCGTACTTGTTTTAGGTTTTGATTTATTTCTTTTCCTTTATTAATAAATATTCATCATTAATAAATATCTTGCTTGTCTTGATTTTGGTGTCCCCTGAAGCATAGTTAGAACCTCATTTGGCTAAAATAATGGGGCAATCACATCCCTGGCTTGGGATTGAGAAACACAATTTTTATAATTTGGCCACCCTTTTCTTATTTCTCTAGATTATATATTGTTAGTAATTTTTGGAATAAAATTAGTTGGCACTCAATGCTTTAAAACATCCCCTTTTACCCCATAAAATATTTATATATTATATCATGACTATCCAGTCTTACCTCCTGCAATATATGAAGAATATACTATAATTGAAACTAAAATTAATGCATGTTTAAGTACATGACTAGTATTGCATTGAGGCCCCAGTTGTGCAAGAAGGTCCACCATCCATTTGGATGGATCTCCACTTCACTTCAGTGGGAACCTAAATGGGCATAGGAGTCCACTTGTTTGAAGCAGTTTGCAGTCATAGTCTTAGTGTACACATGTAGTCCCTGTTTTTACCAACGCATTAACACTGAAGCTTTCATGTCCAGTGTGTGTGCAATTCCCAATAATGCTCAAAGGTAATGAAAGGTTAATGTTTAGAGAGAGAGTAAACTCTATTGAGGTACCACTCCATATCCAAAAACTTTTATAGTCAACGTGGTACAAACTCATAGATTTTTAATCCATTAAATATAAATACATTGTAATTCCCTCAATAATGGAAAAGTTACAAAGCAGGATTTGTCTTGAGCAATATTTTAAAGGTGTTATCATAACTCTTCCAGTTAAATGTACACATTTTAGATTTTTTTTTAAATCTGGAAAACAGATGAGTTTAATAATTTTCAGATTAATTAAGATATCTAACCTTGCTAAACCCTCTGCATTATAAAAGGTTTAAAATAATTATAAATCTCTTACTTGGTATAATAAATCTCTACAGCATTCCTTATACTTGACAATCCTTCCAAGTCCAAATGTAAGCAGGGTGTACACACATTTGGAACAGATTTAATCACTCTAGAAGATATATTGAAACTATAACAAAGCCTAAAAACAGTTAGAAGGAAATGAGTTTAGCAATTAGCTTCCCAACAACAAATTTTCAGAAATACTTTGTTTTTTCTTAATAAACATTTATCCAAATGAACTAATACAATCCCTTAATCAATAATACAAATCCATATTTATTATGTTTCCTACCAAAAGCACACGTTAAATAAAGAATGAAAGGCAAAATATAAAAAGGTAAGTTTTCAACTCTTTGTAAAAATGTGGTTGATTTTGATTAATGCTGCATCTGTCATTCTACTCAGTCATTCAGTCATACATCCGGAATTTTATTATCCTACAAAGAGCAGAGGCTTACACTGAGTAATGTGGACTTACACTACACACCTCATTATTGGAGACAGAGAAAGTCATAAAAAGATTTACCTTTGATTCTAGACCACAGAGCTTTTCTACCATGAGAGCTTGACAATGATCTGTAATACATGGGTGTATATATCTTACAATAGACTACTGTGAATGTGTGAAAGCAGAAACAGATGTTTCTAGTACTTTCACCCTTCTAGATGATAGACTAGTCTTAAGAGCCTAATTCTGCCGTTTTCTGAGACCCTATCTTGCAACATGCTGAGTGCCTCTCAAGAGATGCTAAGTGCTCTCAACTTCCATTAGAATTGTGGGGAGGGATGTGGCATCATCAGGGTGAGGCTGACAGTCATTCATTTCTTTCAGCAGTGGAAGTAAGGAGGGCTGAGGGTCCAGATCTGCAGCTCAAAAACTTTTTGAAGTCAGTGGGAGTTAAAGACTGCTGGCTGAGCTTCCCAAGAATGTAGCAATTGCTTTTAAAATGGTTCAAGCAAGCACTTAGTAGTGTTGCTTACAGTACATGCCTTTTTATCCAAATGGCCTTGGGGATATCTGAAACTTTCAGATAACTGGACATTCAAATGAACAGCAGTACTTTTAACTAACAGAGCTACATGGGAACACATTGTGAATAACTAGGATTTTTGGATAAAGGGAATTTAGATAACTGGAGTTAGTATTAGGGTTGTTGTTTATTCTCATTATGAATGAACATCAAATGGTCGGCACTTCTGTTAGGACCGACTAAAGGAGCCGCCTAAACCCAAGTTTTCAAGACTACAGGCTCTCTTACCCCAGTGGTAGGGACCTTTCGGACCAGAAGAATATAACCGTCAGGGTTCAAGTTCTTCGAAAACAAATCAGGTTTATTAAAGGGAAACAGGGTCACAACGTAAATCGGGGTTCCAATATATGTGATGTTATTTAAGCTAAGTGTCTCTGGTGTTTTTAGACAAGTCTCACGTTCTTTCTTCTCCTGGATGGTGATGTCAGCTATCCGTCAGTCCGTCTGCTTCTCTTCCTCGCTTGAGTGCGTCTGCTTCTCTTCCTCGCTTGATGTTTCCTACCCTTCCTTCCAAATCTACCTCCCTCACCAACCACAGCCAACAACAAATCCCAAGCAACAACTCCCAAGCAACAACAACGAACAACCGTTGGCCCAGTCCTTATATAAGATCACAGAATCCTCTGTGATCCAATCAGCTCGATGGGTTTTCCCGCGTCTCTGTGGTCTTTGCACACGGTCCTTGAGCTTCTGCACACGGCCCTTAGCTTGTGCGCACGGCCCTCTAATATCTATGGTCATTCTGATTGGACCCTGCCTTATGCATATTTAAATCTAACTGTCAACTGTATTGAACTTTTGACCTCACATCCGTGGGTTCTCTACTGTCTACTACTTATGAGGTCACTTGGATATTTACAGGGGAGAGGGGCAGTATAGGGTCTTAGACCCACAGGTTACACTTCAGTTCAGAATGAGTTCAGCTCTAAAATGTGGATGCTTCTCCTAGCCTCTTATTTCCACAAAAAGGAGAAAATGATACTTCACCTCCTGTAAATAGCTTTGAGATCTACAGCTGAACAGAACTATGCAATATCTAAATATTATTAAAGATTTAGAGGTCTAAAGTTTGGGACATCTAACATTCTTCTATAATCAAAGTTTTGACATTACTGGTAGAGTCCTCCAGAATCTAAGACAAGTGCTATTTTGAAGTTTATTAATTTTTTTTTATTTATGAACACTACTGATTACGACTATTATCCATGGTGCAATTTTAGTTGTAGAATATTTTTCTTGAATTATTTTCATGAAATATTTTAATCATGCCATATAATTGATTTGACATCACCTATTTTTGATGAATGGATAATTGGTTGTGCAAGGTATTTGCAGTACAGAGAAAGCTTCATCACAAAGATCAAATTAGACTTCAGCAAGTTAAACGATTCATCACTTTAAGTCCTAAAGTTTTTTTCTTCTGGCTCCTTAACAGTTGGGGATTCTTGTATTTTTAATGTTCTGTTTTTTTAATGTACAAAATTCAAAAAATTCAATTTTTGTGTGTCTTTTTGTGTGTGTAGAATTACCAAAAAAATCTAAGGGCTGATCTACACTGAAAAGTTACATCAGCATAGCTACATCTCTCAGTCCTGAGAGATGTAATTAATCCAACTGGGGTACACAGTGCTAGGTCAATGGAAGAATTCTTCCATTGACCTAGCTACCACCTCTCAGTGAGAAGGTTTAGTCAGCAATGGGAGAACCCCTCCTGTCATGTAGTAAGTGTCTACAGTGAAGCACTACCACAGCGCTTAGGCTCCTGAAAGTCATTGACATTAAACTGGGCTACAAAAATAATCACTCCATTACATAACATAAATGTTTAAGCAATATTGCAGATGGTTTTTCATGAACCATCAGAGTGAATACATTCTTAATAGATTATGACTAATCAGAGATTGTTGATTTTTGTGTCTTTTTGGAGTAAAATGAATAGAGACATGTTCTTGCAAAGATGCAAACATGGTAACTTTTTCAAAAGTGCATAAGTGAATTCACAGCCCAAGCTCCACTTAAAAGTAACTGAATGCAGTAATATGAATACATTGACTTGAAAGTCATTGCCTCTTAATGGGGTTTAAGCTCCTAACTCAAAGTCAATAACTTTATTATCAAATTACTCCCAAAAAAGGTTTTAAAAAATCATCCATCATTGGTTAGCCATAACCATTAAGAATGTATTCGTCATGACGATTTATGAAAAGCCATTTGCTTCAGCAATATTGATTAACCATTTCTATTATGCAAAGGAGTGATAGTTTTTATAGTGGTTTCATTCATTTAATTAGAGTTCTTAAGTAGTGCCTTCTCTATGTTAACTTATTATAACGAATAGAGAAACAAGGTGGGTGAGGTAATATCATTTATTGGACCAGCTTCAGTTGGTGAGAGACAAGCTTTCGAGCTTACACAGAGCTCTTTGTCAGGTCTTAGCTCAAAAGCTTGTCTCCTTCATCAACAGAAGTTGGTTCAATTACCTATTACGTCACCCACTTTGCCTCTGTAATATCCTGGGACCAATTCAGCTACAACAACACTGCATACTATAATGTTATAGTGGATACTCATGCAAATACATCAAGCAAAGTAGCAAGGTATTTTGAAGGTAAAAGGTGCTTACACCATCTTATAAAGACTGTACATACTAGAGCAATCACTCTTCTTTGTTACAATAGTGCAGCATTATTGACTTCAGTAAAACAACATGAATGTAACTGAGAGGAAAATGTAACCTAATATATTTTACGTAGATAGTGATAGTGAGGTATTGAACTATTATTGCATTTTTCTCTCTTATCCTGCAAGTAACACTGCTGTGTGAGTGGGTTTAGAGGCCCATTCTCCTCCAGGTGCTAATATTTCAACTGTCTTAAGACAAATCTACATTGACAGTTTGCAAACCAGTTCTAACTCTAAAATTGTTCTCTGTTCTCTCTTGCTGTGAATATTAGCATTTCAAAAAGTATAAAGGGATAAAGATATCCAGACTCAATGGTGCCTGCCTTAGACCTTGGGCAAACCATTTTTATCATGCACATTCTTCTCAAAACTGTATGAGTTTGATTTTTATGTAGGTAGCATCAGGAAAATAATTTCTGCATGATCTCTCATACAGGCCAGAGTTAACTTTGGCTTTACACTCTAAGACTTTGAAGCTAGCATGTAGCATGTATTGAGTAATGTGGACGTAGAAAATAAAAATGCTCCATTTAGTAGTACTTATGTGCCTGTGGATAAAACGTCTCCATAAGAGGCTATAGACTCTCATCACTTTTCATCTGCATTTTTACTTGTACCATGTTGCTGTAGATATCTCAGTGATAATGACACACAATTCCCAAAGCATATTAGTATTTCACATGTTTAATATATACATTAATATCAAGCCTTGTTACTGCTAAGTGCATATTAGTCCATCATTGTACAGCTGGCAAATGATGGGATACAGTGAAACAGCTATTTAAATGTAAAATCCTCTACAAGCTGACAGTGGTAATAGTCAATTCTTAAAGAGATCTCCTTTACTTTAGAAAATTAACTATCTTCTGGGAACAGACTTCCTCCAAAAATCCTTTAAGACCTTGGACTTTTTGTGTGTGTGTGTGTGTGTTTCAAAGAGAGACTGGCCAAGGGTTGTAAAGTTTATATTTGGAATTGGAGCCACATTTCCCCAAAATTTAGGAGTGCTCTGATTTAGTATTCTAGTTAGTAGTATCCTTCACATAGAAAAGAGACAGCACTCAAGTGTAGTAAATGAATAAGATATTCTTTATGGAAACCACTGGACACAGACAGAATATTCTAGTTATCCCTTACTCTCTAGTTCCCAGTCTAACTAAACTCACCCTGGGCTGGTTGGTGCCACCACATAGGTTCTCTCAAACAACTGACCTAGAGTAAGTCATGTTCGGAACTGCTGACTACATTACATAGTTCAGCCTTTTATAGTTGTGAAGTCTGATCCAGATTTAGATAGACACACAGTATGATCTTCCCAGTGTCTAAGGCCAGGCCAACCTCTAGTTTCAATGTCACCAGGTAATTTGTACATTGCTATACTGTATGGAATGTAGAGCTAGTAGACATTTTTCATTCAAAACAGTTTTTCAGTGGAAAAAAAATTTTTTTCCATCAAAATGGGAATTTCCATGGGAAACTTTGATTTCAATAAAAGCTTTCAGGTTTCGTCAAAATGATGAAATTGTTTCAATTTTCAACAAAAAAGCTTTTGAAGAAGTTATGATGAAAATTAAAGCTTTTCCATTTCTGCCCAAATGTTTTGTTGGAACATCAACAATAACAAAATCCTCCCCCTCCCCCCTCCAAACAAAAACAAAAACAAACAAACAAATAAAAAATTCCCTGACCATTTCTAATGGAAAGTGAAGAAATCTAAGCAGTGACTTCCATTTTTCCCACCAGCATCAATATAAAATCACACTTCAAAAGGGAAGAGAATGACATTTTTAAAATAGGAGAATAGAATTATGAAAATTACAAAAAAGAAAAACAGGCAGTATGGATTAAGGGCACACATAGAATCTGAAATTACTTTAATTTGTTATTTTAATTTGACTAGTTCTCAAATTGACAGTGTCCCTTAAATCCTCTAAACTTTCCATTACCTAATAATAATACATAGCCCTAATTTAGCACTTTATAACTCAAAACACCCCTATATGTTTTTTGAGAACCCAAATATCAAAAAGCAAAACTGACTTGCCCAACCTATAGGGAGAGCCAGGGTATGTATACATCACAAGCACTAGAGTAGCACAGCAGTGGCACTGCAGCTATGCTGCTGTAGAAACTTGCTACAGTGATGCAAGAGGTTTTGCATCCTCTCGAGAGGCTGTAGCTAGATCAGCAGAAGAATTCTTCCATCAACCTAGATGCATCTACAGTAGTGGTTAGGTAAAGTTTTTTACAGCCCTGAGCAACATATCTAGGTCAACCTAGGTTTTTAGGTGCACACCAGGCCTAGTTCTTCTTGGCTTCCTGTCTTGGCTTCAGATCAACAGACCACCCATCTAAACAACCAATAATGATACAAGACTAGATTGTTAAAAGAGGATTTTCTCAATGGGGAAAGTTTTCAAATATCTTACTTAGAAACCTGATGCAAGCTTTCACACCCAGGACAAATTTTTGCTGCCACATTTACTAATTATCAAAGGCATTTATTGCTTTGATTTTTGTTTTTAAAAAGAGTTTTTTTCTCTTTTGACTCATCTGCTCCTCCTAACTGATCTTGAAGCAAAGTTATATTGGTAACATGATAGTAATTTCCATGACAACAGGCCGCAGTATCAAAAGACAGAGGTTTTTTATTTCATTTCGGAATCATGCAGAAGGAAAAGGTTGGTGAGTAGAGTTTAAGCTCTTATTCAAACACAACTAGTTCCAATAATGAGGCAAACAGTAACGTATGGGCCCAGTTTATTTCGTCCCTAAATTTCCCCCCTTTTTATGTCCAACAAGTGTGGAAGTCCATCTTCAATTGACATACTGACATCAGACAGAGCATTACTTTGGGAAATTACATTTAATTTATTCCCAAATTCATACCATCCTCGAATCTAGCCAGATATGTTGCCCTGTTAATAAATCTATGATTAATTATCCTTTATTAAATATTAGTGATCTTTTAATAGAAGCTCACCACTTCCCACTACCAAAACAACAGTTTGATACAGAGCTGCTACACAAACTCTGTGCCTCTAGGGGCTCTCCTTACACAAGAGGAGTCCTCAGGAGGCTTGTTAAAATAGCTTTCCAGCTCTTTGGTACCACCAGAACATCACAAATCAGCCAAAGCACAGAATCAAGCCCTTTAGTTTTCCAGCTACAAAAAACACTTTTCCTTCTCCATTGAAACCCTCAGATAGACACAACGAGGTGGGGGTGGTGTTCAGTTTTCTCAGGAACCTTTTGGGGTCTATGTTTGTGGGACTGGGCATAATCCCAAGGATCCTCTTGAAGATTTCCTACCAAAGAGGACTGACTGATCAGAAGTCAGTGTCACAGTACCACTAAATAGACAAATGCAATGGATCTGTTTGTGGTCCAGTGTTATAAATAGCAGTATTCTCATGTTTATTACATGCTTTAACTAGAACGTTCATTTCTATACAAGAAGAAACTAGGAAACTCAGATCTATTGTTTGCAATTCTTCTAATAACTATGATGAAATGATCACAAAAGAAGGCATTTTTAGCACAGGAAAGACATCTGGAGTTGTTTTTGGAAAAGGAGATTGATTTACATGGGGGGTGGGAGGGACAATGGAAAGCAAGAAAATGGGAGTGAAAATGTAAGATCAATTAGAAATAAACAGGCATGTTGAGCTGGCTGCTCTTTCCTTAACATTTCTCATGAAGTGGTGGTTATTCAACATACAGTCAAAAAACATTTTATTCAGTTTTATAGGTTGTTTACAGCTTATTGAAATAGGAGCTAGAATAGCATCTGTGTTTCCTGACATCTATAAGGCCCTCACAACAACAACAAAATATCTTTTGAGGTCATACCAATGAACATTATTTAAAATTGTTCTAATAAATGAAAGGACAAAAGTAATAATTTTGGAAATGTTGATGATAGAAATTTCCCAGATAAAATAATCAAATGACATTTTCTGGAAAAAAACTGAGTTTTGATGAAACTCCATTTTTCAATGGAAAAAATGGTAGAAATATTTCAGCTAGCTCCTACAACTGAGCAAAATGTTTGAACATAATGGGTCAAATTCATATTTCGTTTCAGTTGGCACAACTCGATTGCAGTCACCTCCTTACACCAGGTTGAATTTGTCCAATGTATCATTTTTAGGCACTGGCCATTGGTTTTGCTAGACAATGCATCAAGGATGATGAAACAGGTTCTGATAACCTAAGATTCACTCCAAGCTTAACACTTTGCTGAGGCTTAGAAGTATTGAGTTAGCTCATTTTTCTTACGTCTCTGAAGAAGAGCTCTGTTTAAGCTTAAAAGCTTGTCTGGGTCACCAACAGGAGTTGGTCCAATAAAAGTTATTGCTGCACCCACCTTGTTTCTTTAATATCCTGCCACCAGCATGGCTACAACAACACTGCATATATCTGCACTTCCTGACTAATAATGCTTGGAAGTACTAAATACCATGAAAAAGACTGGTGTCATAGTATTTTCAAATCTGGTGAAATTGGAAAATACTAGAAACCTTTTGGGAAATATTTAGTTTATGATATTTCCAGCTTCTTTTCCAGAGAAAAAGGTTCATATAAATAAGGATAAACATATGAATCACTGGTCTGTATTGGATAATAAAAGCCTCATATTCTAAAATACTCTGAGGCTCAGACTCATTCCAGCTAAAGACAAAGCATTTCATTGAATTTTAAGCTGTATCTGTACTATAAAGCCTACATCAGTATAGCTATGTTGACACAGTCCACTTTTGTAGATGCCGTCTACAGAGTCAGGAGTTTTTCTGGCGGTGTAGGAACACACCTCTCCACGCATGACATTAGCTATGCCAACAGAAGCCCTGTTCTGTCACCATAGCTGTGTCTACACAAGAGGGTTTGTCAGTGTATCTGTGTTACTATGGATGTGTTTTTTCAGACCCCAGCCCACATACCTATGCAGATATATATTTTAAGTGTAGATCAAGCCCTACATAGCCTGAAAATTTTTTCTCTTTTGTTTTCAACAAAAGTCAGATAGCCTAAATTATGCAGTTAGAGGGAAAAGAGCCAATAAGGAAATGTAGGTGGGAATCTAAAGTTCTTATCAGAGTTTCAATAGGGAGCGCTTTTAGTGAGCACACACATGCAGTATGTTAGATGCTGATACTCCCTTGAAAATAATGTGTTATGGGTTGTTAAATAAACAGAAATCTTCCAGAGGGCCTAGTTCACAGGACAAGATATATTACCTATATTTCAACATTATAGAATTTTCATAGGAAGTACTACATCGTTTGTCACATTCCCAGAAAACCCAATGAAATAAAAATTCTCATTGAAGTCAATGTCAAAATTCCTGTTGATTTCAGTGAGAGGAGGATTGGGTCCATAAACAAATGCTTGAATCATTATAGATCATTCAGAGAGGGAATTTACTGCAGCGTTGAAAAAAATCAAAAGAGGATAATGAGCTTTGATTATTTTAAATGCTTTCTTTTAAACTTATTTTAACATAACTTTCCACCCCCATTTTGTTGAGCATTTCCTAACCAGAATATTATCAGCCAAGATCATAGCCGTCACGCAAATAGGGAAGCCAGCAAACCATCCCAGAAAATACCTCCACTGCTAGTAAAACATGATAGCTGATGCACGATACACTCCTTTCACCAAAAACCAAGTGTTTTTAGTCATGAAACAGTTCATTTAGTAACTAAATTAATTTTATTTAAGGTCCAAAATTTATTTCTCATAACATTTAAATGGACAGAATTTCACATTCAATGAATGAGAAAGCAACTAGTAGGGGGGGTGAATTCAGTGAATCAAAATTGACTTCATGACTCACCAAAATATTCACAACAAATAATTTTCCCTATTACAGGGTTGTCAGTATTTATTGATATTGTATTCATAACAAATCATTTCCTTACTGCAGCAGCCAGTAGATGTCGGTAAAATGACAAATGCTGTTCTATTATTTGTCATTAGGTCCTGCACTAAACAGAGCTTCCACACATCCCAAAAGAGGACCTGTGCATTAAAAACAGGCCTGAAATGCTCAAACGTCTCTGGCTTGTCACAACCTGAGCTTTACCATGTTTGTGAACTTAATAAAGTGTACATCATGACATCAAGTGCAACTGCTAGTGCTCAGGGTTCATACTAATTAGAGGATTGAACAACTAGTTGCTTCTGTAGGTTGAATCCATTGCATACACCAGAAGCTCCTTGAATTCCTCTATTCCCCCCAAACGCTTCCTACGTGCCATTCTCTTATTCCCTTCTATTTTAGGGACTCTCTGCAACCCCCACACCCATCTCCTTCATGCTAAGGGCTCTGTATGCATCCATTCCTCCCCCGTACCAGTGTCCCCCATTCTTCTCCCTGCCATGGTTCTGTTCTTATTTCTCGTCTTTCCATCTGAGAGAGAAGTCATTGAGAGTGCTAACATTTTAAAACTGTATTGGGATGGTGGGCAGAGCTGAGCTGGGGTGTAGTTGTTATCCAGAAGGTGGTAATGGCTGCCATCAACCAGTTCTTTGTTCCATAGACAATTACAAACCTGGTTGAAGCTGCTGACTCTGCTAACCAGATATAAAAGTCTCAATGTGTTCCTGTTCTCCCCTTTCAGTTTTTCACCCAAATCAATGCAGTTCTGCCCATTGTTGGCCAGAACATTCCCTGAAATTTTCAAATTGATCAGATGAAATGTTCAAAAGCTGTTGTGTTACCGACAGATAGAAAGAAATGCCATCAAGTTGAGCATAGCACCTTGTTCACTTGGCCAATTACTTTTCCATGCTTTTCAGCTTCCACATCCAAAAAGAATAATACATAAAAGCTCAGAAGCATCCTTTCCCTCAGTAATATCAATGCAGGTAGAAACATAATAAGACATCTTTAGTCACAAATGATCACAGAAACGATTGAACATTAAAGAAAGAAAATGATGAAGCACTGTATGTGGTACAGTGACATTAAAGATTCAGCAGCAAATAGGCAATACAGAAAGTACGAGTTATTAAAGGGAAAACAATATTCCCAAACTGTAGCATAGTATAATAAAGAGATATCAAGGATCTATATATTATTTATTTGTATTACTGTAGCACAAAGTAGGCCTAGTTATAGACCAGAACCCATTGTGCTAGGCATTATATGAACATAGAACAAAAAGAAAATCTCTGCCCAAAGAGTTCACAATCTAAGTATGAGATAAGTTGGATACAGCCAGACAGAGTACCAGGAAACAATGAGGTACAAGTAAGATGACTTACAAATTAAGAATAGATGTTGTTCTAACATTAAAGCAATTTGAAATATGGCACAAACTTTATTAGACACTTGTCCAAACAAATAGACTGGCCTCAAGACAACAATAATCATTGGCAGCATTTCAAAGACAGACCTTAAATGGCTATTCTTTGATGTGCTCAAGCCATAAGAAAAGTTTAGCAAAAGAATTTACAAATACTTGAAAACTACATGTATCTTAGAAAAATTTTTACATTACACAAAAATCTGCAGAATTGAATGAATTCGATCTCTGTATACTGATTCTTAGGAAATAAGTTCTCAGGTACTGAGAGGTTAAGAATGACCCTTTTGTGAAAGATTTTATTACAAATAAGGGAGCTTATCCTATAGTCCTACTCAGCAAAACTCCTATTGAACTAACCTAAAATTTTGCCTTCAGTACAGTACTGAGCCTATAGTCATGATGCAAAAGTAGAAAAAGTTATTCAGACTAGAGGACGTACTAAATAATTTGGGAGGAGAGGAGAGGGAACCCACAAAAAGGTCTGTGATGGGGTATATAAACTCCACACTAGCATGGAAGGGGTTAAGTGCTGCTTTGGACTGGAGTGGGGGGGGGGCCTAACATAGACAGGTTTGTGACAAGGGCCTTTAAGATTTGTAAAGATTTTTTATGATCCCCCCCTACCAACAAAAATATTGAATACTAAAAAGGAGTTGCTATCATGTGTATAAACAGGAAGGAAATTAGGCTATGTCTATACCAACAGCGGCAAAGTCGCCGCCGTCAGATCGACCTATCTGGATCGATTGAGCAGTCAGTGAAGACCCGCTCAATCGATCCAGAAGTCGACCTAGTTAAACCACCCCCTCAAGTGGTGCAGCACAGTGAAGACAACACACAGAAAGGAAACACAGCAGTCAACAGGAGTTACACAAGCTACTCTGTGTAGCTTGCGTAACTCCTGTTGATTGCCGCCGAATCGCCAGGTAAGTGTAGACCAGGCCTTAGATACCACAGGCTCAGTGCAACAAGGTACTCGGTGCTCTGGCCCAATCCAGCAAAGCACTTAGGCACATGCCTAACTTTAGACCCAAAACACATACTTTAAGAAGGTGTTTAAGTTATTTTGTGAATCAGGCCAAAGTATTCAGCACATTGCAGGACTAAAACCCTCCCCTTTACCTCCAAGGTTATTTTTTGTTAATTTGGGAGTGATTTTCTAATTAACTAAAATGAATCAACTGCCATCGATGTACTTTCCAGTATTACTAGGCTTCTAGCTGTTTCTAGAGAAATGAAGTTCTCTAACTACATTTATTTGGTCTGATTTCATATATGGACTGCTGGATGCAGACACACAAATCCCAAATGGAGCATGCACCTAGCTAAAGAGATGTCATATGCTAGCCAAACTGGGTTTGTGCACAGGCATTCAGCAGTGCCGTAACAGACAGGCCTTAGTCAGTCAATTATTCATATTTAATATAGAGTAGAAGTAATGGTGAGAGATTATTTTTCAAAGAAAACTCTATTTAAATGCAGGCACCAAGCAGGTTGACACCTTCCACATAGACAACTAACATAAAAAAAAAAGGTTACCCAGCAATTACAAAAAGCAGATGACTTATTGGAAATAAAATGGGAAAGGTATACCCCAAAAAACCCAGGACCAAAACACTATTATTTAAAATTGTGAATATGTTTGGAAAACATAGTGAACAGGACATGAGAAACAGACTATATTTTCCCTCTCTGCGAAAACATTCCTGTGCTTCTGAACATGTAGGGAAGTGGTATGATACGAAGACCTCACAGCAAGTCATTCTGAAAAGTATCGGCATACTGAGAGTCAAAAAGGAGGACAGGAAGATACAAGATACTTGAGACTAGTGCCATTGTTCAGGCATGATGCCTAGTGAATGGCTCAGGGAGAAGTGACACACTTGAGAAGCTATCACACACTTGAGAAATATAAGATATCATTTGTTTTCCTCTACTACAAAAAGCACATCTAGCTATACTAGCTTTTGCAGAGTGTAAGTTTAGGTAGGGCATCTAACCCATGTCTATTTAAGTCTGTTTTTCACTATTCTTAATAAAATCCTGTTTTATTACAAACCTTGTGGTTTTAGACTATCATTTGGGAATTTTGTTCTGTCCATGCTGCAGAGGTGGTACTACCTATAAGAAACAGGAGGTGATGAATATGCAAAACTAGCACACATTTGCATAGTAACAAATGTGCTCTCACTTACTATAGACTCTGAAAATCATGGCCATAAATTTCTTTACTGATTTTTACAATATATATTGCCAACTTCAATGGGCAAGAAATGCAACATGAAAAAGTTAAAATCAGACATATAATGACACCTTCACCAATGCCACTAATTAAGGCTGAGATACATCATTCTACTTTAGAATCTGATCCTTCTCCCACTGAAATTAATGGGAGTTTTCCAGTGATGTACATGGGATCTAACCTCCCTTTGACCTCAGTGAGAACCTGAGCAGGCCTCTATTGTGCTGTTGAAATGTTGTGGAGCAAAATTTTAAAATGATGTCTGGGAGATTGAACAGAACATAGAATTTAATGGCAGATTTTTGTCTGTGCTTTCCCCAGTCCTCCATCTCCCAAGTTACCAACAAGACCATTACCATTCTCTCTGTACTATAAAATGACTTGTGATCAACAGAGGCATATAAGTTGGAACTCCCTTGATGTAGAAGAGAGTGTGAAATGTGCTTTCCCTTGGTTCCTTCTGAAGACATCTATCACCTTTTTGCTCAGGCACTGAGGTGAGGCTAGGATGGAATGTTTGGTTATATGGGAGTTGTGATAATGGGGGTTTGGGGAGGGGAAATGTGAGTGATAGTGATCATTCGCGAACGAGTAAGATTGTCTTCCAGGGATCTCAGACGTGGGTCCATAGGTGGCTCCATAGTCTAATCCTAGACCCATGTCTTGTCACGATAAGAACAGATGTTTCCAGGAGGGATAGGCACAATGTTGCTGCATTGAATATTCTGATGTTCTTTCTGCCTGTTCCTCTTTTCCTCTTCTATGTGTCGACAAGCTTTTTCAAAGTGTTGAGATTCCGCCAACAGAGCCTTCCTCCATTTTGGACAGTCCAGAGCTAGGGTCTCCCAAGTATTGATGTCAATGTTGTACTTCTTCATGTTTACCTTCAAGGTGTCGTTGAAGCGCTTTCTTTGCCCTCCACGACTTTGCTGACCTTCTTTCAGCTGTGAGAAAAGGATTCTCTTAGGGAGGCGGTAGTCAGGCATGCAAACAACATGATGTACCCAGCAAAGTTGGCTGTGGATAATCATGGCCTCTATGCTGGTAGAATTTGTTTCAGCCAAGATGCTGATGTTTTTATATCTATCCTCCCAGCTAATCCAAAGGATCTTGCAAAGGCACCGTTGATGGTACTTTTCCAAGCTCTTGAGATGTCTTCTGTATGTGGTCCAGGATTCTGAGCCATATAGCAGAGTTGGGATAACAATGGCATGGTAGACCAGACTCTTTTACTCAAACGTCCAAAGGCTGCACTCGCACATTTCAAGTGGTGTTGTATTTCCACGTCGATGTCTACCTTTGATGAAAGATAGCTTCCAAGATAGGCAAAATGATCCACATTCTCAAGCATTTCTCTATTGATATGAATGGAGGGGGAGTTTATTTCTCCCGTTGGAGCAAGTTGATAAAGAACTTGCATTTTCCTGATGTTTAAAGTTAGGCCAATACTCTCGTAGGCTTCTGAGAACAGTTTAGAGCAGTGGTTCTTAACCTTTCCAAACTACTGTACCCCTGAAGCCTGAGTCCCACCCCCACGGGGCTGAGGCATGTAACTTAGTTTCATGGCGCCCCTGTGGCTCCAGGCAATTACCTTTCTTGCCACCCCCAATACCAGCTCTGCACTTGCGACCCCTCTAAAACTCCAGGTTAAGAAACACTGGTTTAGAGATCCGTTTCATATTGAGCAACAATCGTATTGTCATATGCATACTGGAGCTCCATTAGGGATATTATTATAGACTTCATTTTGGACTTGAGTCTGTTGAGGTTAAAGAGTCTTCTGTTCATCCTATACACCTCAAATGGCTCTCTTTGATTTCCATTGCTAACAACCATTGCTGACATATTGTCGAGGAGAAGTCTCTGAACACTGATGAACTTGTTTGGGCAGCTAATTCTGAACAGGATTTTCCATTGGGCTTCATGGTTTACAAAGTCGAAGGCTTTGGAGAGGTCGATAAAGGCCATGTAAAGAGGTCAATTTTGCTCACAACACTTCTCCTGAATTTGACATGCTGTAAAGATCATGTCCATGGTTCCTTGAGTTGGTCTGAAACTGCTTTGAGATTCTGGAAGTATTTCTTCCGTAAGTGGAAAGAGGCGGTTGGCGAGAATAAGGGCGATGACCTTCCCAGAAGTGGCCAAGAGGGGGATGCCTCAGTAGTTTCCACAATCAGTTCTGACCTTCTTAAAAATTATAACAATCAAGGCATCCTTTAGGTTGGCTGGGATTTTTTTTCTTGATCCAAATTTTAAGGATGAGGCCATGAAGTTGACAAATAAGTTGTTCTCCTCCTTTGAAAATCTCTGCAGGTATTCCATCAGCACCAGCTGCCTTATTGTTTTTCATTTTCCTGATGGTACTCCCGACTTCTGCCAGGGTATGTGGCAAACCAATGTCTTCTCTGATCGTTTTTTGTGGGATGTTATTCATCTTATCTTCATCGATAGTTGAGTCACAGTTCGGGAGATCCTGGAAATATTCTTTCCAGTGAGCATTGATGGATTCTCTGTCCTTCAGGAGTATTGTTCCATCCTTTGATATTAGAGGAGGGGAAATGTATCAAGATTGTGGTTGGTGAGGGATGTTACTAGTTCAATGTAATGGTTAAGTATGTTGTTTTGATTATACAAGTTTTGAGTGGCAGCAATATTTTAAGAATTAGGTTGATAATTCATAGGGAAACTCTGAAAAACTCTGGGAAAAAATCCAATGTGTGTAACATATATTAGGTGTTTCTCTTGACTAATTCTCTCTTAACAGCCACTTAGAGAAAAATTGGACAGAAGTCAAGATTCCATTTTTTCCAGGGACTGGATTTTACCCTAAATTACATTCATGAAGCTCCAATGAAGTGGAAGGACAGAACATAACTGAGGGCAGAATGGGCCTACTGTTTTTTAGGTAGATGTCTTCTTTAACTATTGTTACTGAGGACAATTAGCTAGCTATCAGTTCAAAATTGAATATATTGAAAATTCTCTAACATACCATATGATTATGCAGAGGTGAAACTACCTATAAAAAAACAGAACGTGATAAGCAAGCATGCAAAACTGGCACACAATTGCACAGTCACAAATGTGCCTTCACTTACTGTTGACCCTGCAAACCAGGCCCTTAATAGACATGCTACTATTATCCAGGTATAGTGCTACCATTGCTTAGATTTAGATATGTTACTGAGGACAAAAGGCAAGCATGTGTACATATACTCTTGTAATATTTACAATAAAGGGTTTAAAAATATATTTGGAGCTTTTATTTTTCATTCTGGACATTAGAACAATGTGTATGGAGTCATATTCTTTTCCATCCTTTAATAGTTTTCTTCAGTACAGATTGTATTTTTTAAACATCATATTTTTTCATTACATAAGTTTAATGGGGCTCTCCTACAGAACTTGGCCCTCTATTTTATTAATCTACAAGGCAGGAAAAATAAAGAGCAAATGCACAAAGTTAATGGGCAGTTCACATAATTGATAACAGAATTAAGATTAAAAGAAGTGCTTCCTGCAAAGTCTCTGCTCCCAAAGAGAAATATGTTAAGCTCCAAAAATGCAGTTGTATATTTTTACATTAAATAGTAAACTTTTGTTCCATTTGTAACACTGCCTGCTTAGAGTGGCACTCTGTTCCCTTCTAGTGGTGGCTAGGCTAGCTAGAGATAAATGAGCCTGCTACAGTCTTGGCTAAGGGAGATGTGTGTTTTAGCTCATGGATTTAGCTCAAGAGATCCTAGTTTGGATCCCTGCTGATGACATCCAATGTGGTTGGTGTTACACATTCCTGACTAATGAATAGTATATAGGTAGGGGAAGGATGGTCCTATATTTAGGGTGCTACTCAGTGACTCAGGAGACCCAGGTTTAATTCCCTGCTTTGCTTGGGCAAGTCACTATAGGTACATCTACGCTTATGGTGGCCTTTACAGTACAAACTCTGCAAACCCAGCTAGCACAGGTATGAATAGCAGTGTAGATAGTGAGGTACTGTTTATGGTGATAGCGTGCCCTACATGGCTCTCTCAAGGTCAAAGGAGCGTCTCCTATGTTTGCACTGCTACACTGCCTCCCCCCCCGACAGAGCCTTTGCCTGCTGCTGGAGCCATTCACTGCAGTGTGTTGCTACACACCACAATGATGAGTGTGGATAGAGCCTGCCTTTCACCGTTTAATGTAGCTACATGTGTAGAGCCTGTATTTTACACGCCACTCTAAATGTAGACGTAACGTAAGGGTATTCCTTAAACTGCAGTGTCAGCGGGGTGATTGCAGCTCATGTAAACATACCTGCACTGTCTTTTATTTAGCTACCATGGCTAAAAATAGCAATAGAAGCAGCGTGGCACAGGCACTGGTGCAGGCTAGGAACACAACTCACATGAGTATGTGTATGGGGCAGGTAGGCCAGGAGGGCTTGTACAGTTCTCCCCACCAAGTCTTCACTGCTATTTTTCTCCATGTTAGCTAAATTAAAGCTAGTGCGGGTCTGCCTACTGAACTGCCATCACACCTTCCATTGCAGTGTAGACATAGCATTAGTTTCTTTGCGTCTCACTTCCCCATCAGTAAAATAGGGATAACAGTACTACTAGTGACCTATCTCACAGGGTTGTTGTGAGGATGCATCCAAGATGGAAAGTTTCTTATAAATACCTCAGGTAAATAGATACCATTAAAACTAATAGCACATAACCATGAATAGAATATCCCTGTTCTATGATTCAGGGAGAAACCTTCTTCCTTGGACCCAGCCCAATTGCCAAACCAGGCTCCAGGAAGAGAGTGGGAAAGGGGTAGAGAAGGAATTTTTCCCAAGTGTGGAGCTGCTCCACAGAGACAATTTTGACCAACTGTCTGAAGTAGCCTCAATAGTGAGAATCCACATAAAAGCAGATACCCTCGGTCCAAATCACATCTCCCGCAGGCCCTGTCCTCTGTATGCTGCTGAAGAGTGGAACTCATTTCACATAGGTAATTCATGCTCCTTGCATGCCTCACTCTTGTCTCCTGCATGCCCTTGTGCAGCAGAATCACATCAGCTAAAGGACCCTCTGCATCTGTAGAGGAGGGAGCTGGATTTGGTGCAGGAGGAGTAACGCGAGACAAAACAGTGGAAAGTCTTAGCCAATGGGCAGATTTCACATACTGCCTGGGGAGCTCAGATGGGAAAGGAGAGTGAGATAAACAATAAAATGTGAAGAAAAATGAGAATGGAGGAAGAAGAAAAGTCCCCTCAAGTCTGAGAAGTCAATCTGAATTTTTTTCTGGTCTTTAATTGCTCAGAGTAACTGGCTTCATAAGCAAACTCAGTCTTGTCACTGTTTTATGTCTGTCATAAAGACAGTCCTGTTCAGCATCTGAAGAACAAAAAGCAGACCCTCAACTTTGCTCCCACATACTGCATAATGCCTATTCTGGAAAAATAAAAGGCATATAACAATATCTGTGACTTGAACAGGGTCTGCTTAATGTCTCTAGTGGCAGTTTATACATCCTTTGTAAACTCTTTTGTGGTAGATAGCAGCACAGAGAGAGAATCAAACAACACTGGAAGTACAGTATAATGCAGATCTATAAAGGTCTATGTCTTAAAGCATACTGCTTCTCCTTTTTTCTCCAGGCCCACATGCTACCAACTGTCACATTTTCTCTTGTCAGGTGAGAATAAATAGTCTTATATTTATGTAGCATTGTTCCTCCCACAGGATCCCAAATAAAGTAGTAATAGTATTTTGCCCTTTTTTAATGTCTTCTACCCAATGATTTCAAAATGTGTTACAAATAATTCATTAACCATCTGCAGTAGGTAAATATTATTGTTCACATTTCATATCTTAGGGAGTTGAAACAGAGTTTAAATAATTTGCCCAAGGTCATGCTGGAAGTTGGAGATACAGCCAGGCAGGACTCAAATATTGAGATCCTAACTCCTCATCCTGTGCCTCACCCTGAAGATCAGCCTTCTCCAACTAAAGCATTAAATACACTGAAATACATACTCTACACAGAGCTAATTTTCTCCCTATTTCAATGTAACCCTTTCTGGAATAGAACACTGCACAAGAGCAAGCGTAAAGAGCAGAAATAAAGAATACTATATTTTTCTGAAAGATAGTAAATTAAGGCAGGCAGAATGAAATTACCATTCTTGCTAACAGTGCCATAGGTTCTTTAATAATCACAAGTGGTCAGATCCTCAGTGTTATGTTTCATGCAAAAAACAGCAGTCTCCAGCATCTCTTTGACCCCTAATACCACTCCTCAATCACTTATATAGTACTGATTCTGAGGGTCTTCCTGTTGAATCGATCCAATAAACAGATTGTGAGTTGTCTGGGGTAGGGTTAGTCTCATTTGTTATTTGTCTGCATTAGTGATTTTCAACCTTTTTTCATTTACAGACCCCTAAAATTTTTTAAATGGCAATGAGTACCCCTTTGGAAATCTTAGACATAGCCTGTTCACCCCTAGGTGTCTCATACACTTCAAGGTCAGAAGGGACCATCATGATCATAGTCTGACCTCCTGCACATTGTAGGCCACAGAACCTCACCCACCCATTTTTGTAATAGACCCAAAACCTCCGGCTGAGTTTCTGAAGTACTCAAATTATGATTTAAAGACATCATGTTACAGAGAATCCACCATGTACCCTAGATTAAAGCTGCAAGTGACCTGTGCCCCATGCTGCAGAGGATGCAAAAACCTCTCAGGGTCTCTGCCAATCTAACCTGGGGAAAAATTCCTTCCTGAAACAAAATATGGTGATCAGTTAGACCTTGAGCATGTGGGCAAAACCCACCAGCCAGATACCTGGGAAAGAATTCTCTGTAGTAACTCAAACCCCTCCTCCATCTAGTGTCCCATCACAGGCTGTTGGAGATAATTGCTACTAGCATTTGCACACTGGCTACATGTCATTGTAGGCAGTCTCATCATACCATCCCCTCCATAAACTTATCAAGCCCAGTCTTGAAGCCAGTTGGGCTTTTTGCTCCACTGCTCCCCTTGATAAGCTGTTCCAGAACTTCACTCTTATGGTTATAAATATCCAACACGGACCACAGGTTGAAAACCACTCTTCTATGGTACCAACCACCTTTTGTGGACCCCTTAGACATAGTCTGCGGATCCCCAGGGATCTGCAGACCACAATTTGAAAACCACTGGTCCACATGAGTACAATGGGGCTCTGATCCTCTACTGCAGTTACTAAGCACTACAATAATATACCCAATAAGGAAGAATGATACCTACTGAACCACCAACCCTTCTTCCTGCAGCAGCAAGAAATTCCTTGGAAGTCTCTCATCCAAATACTGGCACAACCTGACCCCAACAGCTTGCCAGGCAAATTGGCAAGAATTCAGTGAACGTTTGTGAGGTTTGAAGGGATTCCCAGCACAAGGTAGCATAGCTGCAAATATACTAACTCTTCTGCACTGTTTATAGTTGAGATCCCACTGCTTCCCACAACCCCTTTCCCTTTGCTGCTGACATACAGAATGGTGCCTTCTCCTCTGAGACTAAAGAACACAATGAGCCAAATTTAGCCCTACTTTTATATGAGGGATGAAATTTGCCTTTTGCATTGGCTAGTTGTCAACAATGATACAGCAGCATGGTTACTCTCTCTTCACTCCCAAACTAATAAAGACTTTACAAAAAGACTAAATGTATGCCTTTCAACTATGCACCTGCCTCTGACAGATCGGGGAGTAGGAATATCAATGCCTGTCTTAATTTCAAAATGACTGCAGGGACATTTAATGGATTGTAACTGCACCACCACCAGATTAGTTTTTCAGAAATTACATTAAATACCCTACAACATCAGAATGGATAATAGCGAATAATGTATCCATGGTGAGTCTCTTGGCAAATAGATGTTTGTGACTATGAGTGGTGTACAATGGGTCATCCCAGCAAAGTAGAATGAACCAAAAAATAGAAGGTGATCTGAAACACAATTATATGTAACTCAAAGGGGAACAGGTGAATGGAGGAAGGTTCATCTGTGTCTGAGGTAAAACAGTGTGCATGGCAATAAATCTTTCTCAGGTAAATTTTAAGAAAGGTTGCTTCCCTTTTGCAGGAACAATTTTCACGCGTAAAATCTGTGCCAGTATTTTGGTGTTCACAATTGAACTGTGGGTGGTAATCTGAGTAGTCATAGTTCTAGACACCAGGCTCCAAGCCCAAATCAGCTAGCTGGAAATGCAACTACATAGATTTTTTTTTAGTCACAAAAGAGTAGGAAAAAAATGGACCTATAAACCAGGGAGGTCAGACTTCCACCTGACTTTAAATGTACTATATGTGTAGCACCTCTCCTTTCATTTCCCTGAGAAAAGTGGATTCTAGGAAATAAAAATACATTTTCCTGACTGCATTCCTCACATGCATGAATGTAAGTACCACCTCATGGGAGCCTTATAACAAAACAAGCCTTTTGTAAATGAAACCTGGAGGTTTTTTTACAACCGTTTGCAAAAGTTATTAAAATCATTTTTTTCTGTGTAGAACTACAATGAGCACTGAACTAGTATATGCAGTAAAAAGCACACAGATATATTTACTTAATAAGCTGTAAATTCCATTCATATTAGATGCTTTTGCAGAAAAAGGCTGTTTATTCGCTCAGCACTGTTAAAATTGTCAGTGCATTCACATCATGGTTTATGAGACACTCTGTTTCTGCTTTACCCTCCTTTTTACTTCTTCAAATACTACCACACCACATGAGCCAACAACTGTTGTAGTTCACCCTAAACAACAGTGTTCAAATGCAGCTCTCAATTCTGAAGGTACAATGCACCCAGCCTGCACTCACAGACTGACTCTCTGGGTGAGGGGCATTGGATGAGGGAGAGGTAGAGTTGGATGAAAGGCTGAAACTCAGAATTTCCAGTTCACAGAAAATATCAACATTTGAAAATTTGGTTTTGGTCCAGTTCCGAACAAAACCAAATTTTTCAGGATTTCCCATATTTTTTCAAAATTTCTGGTTGTTGTTTTGGAATCAATGACACATGGTGGTGTTAAAGTGAAATATGCCTCACTGGGATCCCAACAGCTACAGACAATTGGAGCTGCCACAGAGTTGCAGATCCTGAAAGCCCTGGTGTTTCCAGGAGTCTGCCAGACACACTGGTAGGAGTTCAATGGAAGTTCGTTGAAAACAAACCAGTTTGCAAAACATCTCAGGTTTGACGGCACTGCATTTTCCAACATAATTATTTCATCAGAAAATTCCCAACCAGCTCTAAGGAGAAGCTAAACTACATAACCTTCTCTCAAAGCCACGTGTTCCATTTTGACTCACAATACGTAGAGATGGACATCTCGATACATAGCAATGGACCCACTGTATGACACTTAATGGAGGAATAGAAGTGTTCTGTGTGCAAGCATAGAGACCCAAGACAGTCAGGCTAAATACTTTCCTCCAACATATAACAGTCTCTCTCACATCAAGCACTTCCTGAAAGTAGAGTTCTCTAAATTCCTAGACATAATCATACCATTGGGAAGCTATTTATCAGAACTATGAATATCACAGCGATGATTCAAAGTGATTTTGATGGGATGGGAAGTTGCAAGTATATTTGAATTAGTGTACAGTGCTAAAAGCTTTATATAGAAAATGTGCCAAATCTGAATGCCTTACTAACCTTAGAGACTACTATTTGGTAAATAAAAGCACTGCTCTTGTTGCAGATTTTTACTAATTTCTTGGTTTGCAATTCAACAAATAGTTTTGATGCACAATTTGGGCCCATAGTTTGCTTACAAATGTTCATAATAATTACTCAGAGTATTCAAATATTCAGAATATAGCATCTGAGCCGAGCAACTGGTCACATAGGTCACATGATGTGATTTCTATTTTCTGATTGGATGATTTAACCAGTACAAAGCAATACAAACACATGAAGAATCATTAGGGAATTGAGTCTCTCTGGAACACTGTTGCTATGTAGATAGAGAGCATTATACTTGGCTATGCATGTGGACCTCAGATTTATAAAGGGGCACAAATTCCTTCCTGAGGAAAAGAGAAGTATATAAGCCATATTTATTGGCTATGCTGCAGATCATACATTCCATTTTTTCTTGTCACATTCCCACCAGGTAACAGCTTGTGTCTATATAACATATAGGTTGCCTGGGACAGCACTAATGGCTTGCCAGGCAAGGCTATCAAGCATTTAACTTCCATTTTTTCTAATATACTTTATTTATAGTAGATTGGGACAACAGAACTTGTGAATGAGACAACTCATGTGGAACAAGAAGGCCATGAAACAAGGAAGAAAGAAATAGTAAAGGAAGACTTGGCATGTAAGAGAGAGAAAGACTCAGGTGAAGGGTGGGCTAGAGACCCCAAGAATATCCCAAAGCAGGAAAATGGGACCACCTATGTACTGAAGTGTTTGCAGGGTCAAGCCCCTTAGTTATAAGGCAATTTGCAAGTTTTTAAGGGCCATCATAGTTTTATTAGGAAGCTGGATTTTCACCATTCTCCTACATAGCTAATTCAACTGACTGGGCACCTTGCAGAAAATTTTATTTGGTATGTACCTATGTTCAGCTGGTAAAGCTACTGATCAGTTCATATTATGGTTTTCTTATCTGATATATAATGAAGTATGAAGATGTGAATAGATTATCAATACTAGATGGAAATTTTCCTTACTGGTTGCTAACTCAGAAATAGTAGGTCAACCCATTTCAGAAAAGTGTGAACTTGTGCAGAGTTCGCTTTAGAATTAAAAAGCTGAGCATTTTTTGTCAACAAATATATGGGGAAGTAGAGTGGGTTATGTGGGTATGTAAATTTTATTCTTTCATCAGTAGTTGTCAGTATTTATTTATTTATTTATTTATTTTTAAATTAGCCATTATTGCAGCCATGATGATAGGAAATGATTGTGTCATTCCATCTGCACCCCTGCTTCTCTTGCACAGGGGTCCTACTTTTTCACTTTGGACACCCCCAACCTTGCTGGGTTGATGTGAAAAAACAGGTCCCTCAGATTACTGGTATAGCAGCCAAACTGGAAATAAAAAAATTTGGACATTGTGATTTCTGTGAAAATGTAATTGTTCCTGAAAATTCCTATTAGAACCAACTGTGCTGCATTTGCAAATTGGGTCTGGTAACTCTGGGTGGAATCCACAAAGGTAGTTAATGTATCTCAGCTACATTTTTAGGCTCCACTGTGATTCCCAGATCCCCCTCTCAGTGTCATCTAACCCTGCAGGCAACTAAAATCGCTTGGTGCCTAAGTTTTTGCAGTAAAATTGTCTACACATTTCTGTTTCAACCATGCACATTGCTGCCTCCCTCTAGGCATGTGGACAGCAACCCCTCACCTAAGCCCCAGTGTGGTCCACAAACTGAGGGAAGACCGTCTAATCATTCAGATAGATCAGGGCCTGATCTAGTAGGCATGCTCAAGGGCCTCCTCACTCCACGCAAAACAGCTGGAAAGGCTGAGAGTAGGAAAACTTCCCTTATAACCCTTAGCCCGTTTGTTAGGGTGCTCACCCAGGATATAGGAGACCCTCTGCCTGATGAGAAAGAATTTGAACACAACTGATTGTTCTAACCACCAGGTTACAGAGTCATTCTAACTTCCTCTAACCCAATTAATACGTAATTATTTAATTAGAGTGGAACAAATTCAATAGGAGAAAATGAGGGAGACCCACATCAGAATATTCAATACCCCAGTGGTTAGAGCACCGTCTGAATCTTCCACTGGCTAGCTTAGTCAGCCTCCTGCCTAGTGTGCTGGATTTTGAGGATCACATTCTAAGGCACCTGTCTCCCCAAATTAATTGTACAGGGAGCCTAGATGTCTAGCCCAGGCTTCGTGGATTGCAGTGTTGTTCCTGTGATTTCCTAGGAGCCATGCTTTGGGGTTCAACCCAGACCAGTAAAGGATTGTGTCACTGCCTGCCCTGCAATTCTGGATGTCTTAAATACTGTGTTGCTGTGTCTCTCAGCCCGCACACCAACAGTCAGCCTACAAACATCCAAGTCACACTCTGGCTTCCACTACCCAGTTACTTTTTGCAGAGCGAACCCAACACTTCCCCAGTCCCAAATTTCCCCCCAAAACTGTCAGCCCTGCAGTGTCCAGCCTTCTTCCTTGCACATTCAGAAATGATTAAGTTCCCCATTCCCTTAAAGAGCCAGTACCCAGCAGCTTATTACCTTAACAGTGGTTAACAAACACAGTATTTTAATCAAAGCCCTGAATTGATTTACAGTAAAAGTAAAACAAGTTTATTAAAAAAAGTCATGGTTTAAATGATATCAGGCATAAGGAATAAGAGTAGAAATGGTTACAAACAAACAAAAGTAAAAATATGTTTCTAAGATTATATTATTTTGGTAGTAACAGTTACCATGGCACTCAGGGGCTGCCAGTTTCATGAATACGCTGTTTGAAGTCATGCTTGAAGATAGCAAAGGTGGAGCCTGGCAAATAGTATGACATACATGCATGAAGCCATATGACCATGGAGAGAGAGAGACAAATCTTGACAGGTGCTCGAGGTTTGATTTTCACTTGGTTTATGAGATCGTTCATCATGTGGAACCTGTCCATCACCAGCTAAGCCCTTTCCATGATTGAATTTAAGGATGCTCCGACTAAGTCTAAAGTCTGCGCTTGGATAAGGACAGACTTTTCAAAATATATGCTGACCCCCACAAAGAGGAGAGGAGTTGTAGCATTGCCAAAGTCAATGTGTAGGTTTCTGGCATGTCCTGGCGAGAAGAAATCAGTAGTCAAGGTAGGGAAAGAGGGAGAAGCCACAGCTTCTGATATGGGCTGCTACTGCAAAGAATATCTTGGTAAAGAGCCTGGAGGCAGCAGTAAGGTTGAAAGAGAGTACTCTTTACTGAAAGTGGTCAGAGGCCACCATGAATCTGAGACAATGTCTGTGACTGAGGTGGATGTCCACGTGAAAGTATGTGTCCTTCATATTGAAAGCTGTAATCCAAGTGTCCTTTTCTAGGGAAAGGATTATAGATGCCAAAGTGACCATTTGAAGCTTGAGTTTGTGAATAAAATGATTGAGATGGTGAAAATCTAGAACAGATCAACATTCACCCTTCTTTTTGGGTAGTAGGAAGTACATTGAGTAAAAACCCTTCCCTTGATACTGACGAGAAATCCACTCTGTTGCTCCTCACTGTTAGAGGGATTCTACTTCTTGCTCGAGAATCCCACTGAAAGCGGGTGGGAAAGAGAGTTTGGAAGGGGTAGAAACAAACTCTGTCATATAGCCAGAATGGATGACAGTTAGCACCCATTTGTCCACTGTTATTGCACCCCAGGCATGGAAAAACCATTCCCAAAGGGTGCCTGGGAGTTGGCAAGTATTTGACTTAGTGGTATGCAGCTCTCAAACTCCATCAAAAGTCATGCTTAGTTCAGGGCTGGGATTGGGATGAAGAAATCACCATGAAAAGTGTGGGGAAGTGGAATTTTTGAACTCTGCCTCTTACAGGTTGGCTCATAATGTCTCTGGTAGTAGACTTGCTGAGCCATTGGTATAGGCTTGTATAATTGGCTATGAAATTTCCTTCTCAGGGAAGGAGTATATATTCCCAGGGATTCCTTCATCCATTGTTTGGTGACACAGATGATTCTCATTGAAGGGTAGGTCTTCTGTGGTGTTCTGAACCTCCCTGAGAAAGCCTAAAGCATGAAACCCCCTTACTGGCTGCCTATAACCTCTACCCCTTTGGCTGCCTCCTTTAACTTACTTGTTCAGCAATTAATCTCTGACAATTATTTTTCATTCTATAATTGAGATGATCCATAACCAAGTCTCTGCAAGTCTCTGACTTGTTCTGTAATTAATTCTCCGCATCTTTGATTTGCCTCATAACTGATTCATTGCATATCTGTTTGCCTTCTTAACTGATTTACCTCATTATTGAGTCTCTTCATTATCGAATCATATTACTTGTTCCTCTGCATATTTATTGCATACCATAACCAAGCACTCATTCAGTTGCTTTGCTGCTTACTTGGTGCTATGCACTATTGTTCAATTACAATATAATTATTTCTCAGAAGGATTAATTACTATACCATGATCAGCCACTATTCATCTAATTTGCCCCCTTATCCTGCTCATCCGTGTTCCTCTTCCCCATACCTCCTTCTGTCCTCTCCTTTGGTTAATCAACTTACTATTTACCTTCCTCCCTTCCATTGTCCTCATCACCCTTGACTCCTATGCCCTTTCTTCCCAGAAACACTGCACCCTGGTTTGCCCCCAATACTCGCTTCCACTGATCTTACTTGGCACTGATGTCAAGCCCTGGAGAAGATAGTCTAATGGTCACTCAGACGTCTCCAACTACAAACCCATTCCCTCTGTTACATTTGTCCTATTCCTAGCCAAGTAACGCTACTTTTCCCACTACAAATGATTCCCCACACCAGCAATCCCCGGTGTAAAGTCACTTATTTCCCCTCTATTCAAACTCCCTGCAGGATCTTGCCAATTTTTTCAAGGAAAGAACAAATCTTTTGTGACCTCAACTCTGCTCTACAACACACTTTTCCTAGAATACTTGGGAATATGAGAATACTGAAGTTTGCCTGTGCCCCCTTCTAACCTTTCCCCTAGTGACTCAGTGCCATCCTATCATTCCCTTCTTTACCTGTCCACTCAAATTCCTTCACCTCACAGTACAAGATTGCTTTGATCATAAACAAATAATTGCTTCCCATTGTTATCTACTGTGTATATGTGTAAACATATGTGCACTAGATACCCAGGGGAGTCCATTCTTGAGATGTCTATTGTAACTGGTAGAAAAGGTACCAGATAAATCTATTCTTATTTGAATGTTAAATCTTTAATTTGTGATGATTCCTGTATTCTGGACTCACAAAACTAAGCAGTCTATGGTAGGATGATTATGCCAAAATTTATTAGCCTTAACATTTTAGAGAAATGATGCATATGTTACAACATTTTAATTTCCTTATCTACTTGTGCATTTAAAAAAAAATCTGCAATAGTACAGTATACTACAATGGCAGTATATTTGCATAACATTTCTAAGACCTTCTAAATCTTGGAGATATTTTTCCAGATAACATTACTTGTAAGGAAATGAGGAAGCTGTACATTATTCATGTAGGTTGAAAATTGATTTACTCAGACTACAAGAACGTTTTCCCCGAGTGCACATATTTGGAGAAAGGTTACAATCATCATGAAGTCATTTAGATAGTAAATAGGCAATAGTATATCTCAGCTCAGGATTCATTATTATAATGTAGCTTTCTTAATTTTAGAGACTATTAGAATATGTTTGGGTCCGTGCAGCACCTTATAATGAGTTTATTAAGAACACTGCATCATTAGAAGAGCATTTTGATTTGACTATGTTATAGAACATTTTCAATGTTATGTCATCTTTTACTCATTTTTAGGTTTTCTTGTTTTAAGTGCATAACGAAAGGAAGAGAAGGTCCTCTGCAAATTATGCTTGGAAAACATTCAGCTATCAAGATCTCTGCAGAGATGCTGATAAAATGCAGTATGAAGTAGTGCACTTTCCAAAAAAGGAAGATTTTCTGTTCTGGAAAGGAACATTATCTGACAGCTGGAGAAAATGGTGGCAAATTCTGTGAACCAGAAATGCAAGGATGTAACCTATGTATGCCTATATAGCTACATTGTTTTTACATTATACAAGTTTATGACCGTGTTGGAATTTCCTGTGCATAAACTGAGACATGTTTAGGTACCTTTGTTGTGATTGTCTGAATCAGCAGCTACGGGAATTTAGCAATTCACTGTAGCACAGCTGCGAAGAGCTTAACAAATGCGGAGACATAAATCTGAACACTGCTTCCGTACTGCACAGTGGTAATTAGGGGATGCAGAGTAATTCCGTCAAGTGAGTTCTATTAAATAGGTTTCTATGAAAATGCGCACCTGAAAGCAGTAGACTTACCTAGATTACTCTTACAATAGAGAGAATTAATACTGGATTGTTTAATGTATATCATTGTCTTGTTTTCAAGTTTCATTTTGCACGTGTCACTTCACTATTTCTTAGGATCTAAGGCTCTTTAAGGACACACACAGTAAAAATATGTTTGACAATGAAAAAAAAGACAGGGAAGAGAAATTAGTTGAAGCACCTTTTATTAGGGAGACTAAAGTGCTTGAGGATTGTTAAAGGGGCATAGACCCTAACTCCCCTAGGATGCTAATTCAAATTAACCCAGGCTGGGGAGGTCACCAAAAGTCTTGTTTAAATGACTATGGTAAATAAGTAGGGCTGGGGAAAAAGTGGAAATACTTTCAAGGTCTGTTTTCTCCAGGTTTTAAATGAGTTGCCTTCAGCCACACTCGTTTGCCTTTCATGTTCCCTTAAGTGAGACAGTGGTGTGTAGGGCTTTTTTGCAGCACCTCTACATTTCACCCTATGTACAAAAAATAATTTGAAATCAATTGGCTATTCATATTGATTTATTTACAACTTCTTTGATAATCGATTTTTTGATACGGATATTGATGTGTAACTTACTGTAAAATGTTTAGGATTAAACTGTTCCTTAAAGGCACAGCCTGGCACAGGGATGGGGAGGAGAACTGGGAAATGAATATCAGCTATGCAGCTCTGGAAACCCTGGAAGAATTCTGGCTGAGTTGGCCAGCACTTCAAGCAGTTGTTCTGACACCCTTAAACAGGTACACTGTAAACCTAACCCCTGTCCTGACTGTAGCTGGCTGCTACACTGGTACCTCATTCTGTGAAATCCAATAGGGAATCAACTGGGAATCAATTACATTAAAAGATATTGTTTCCTATATTCTTTAGCTCCTGGCACTGAATGACTTGCAGAATCAGAAAGAGGGGGACGTGCGCACATGCACTCACGCACACATTAATTTTTAATTAAACAGGATAACATATTAGACTCTTGTATCTTGCTTGGTAACGTTCCTTACATTTGAAGTGACCTCTGCATAGCTTCTGACAGTGTTTTCATTTCTCTCCTGGCCAAAAGTAAGAGAAAATAGCAATTTTGTTTTTTAAAATGTAACCACACCTAATAAGAATGCCTTATGTAGCCAAACATGAATAAATGTGCCTAATTCCAAATGATCTTAATTACCTTTGGAAGTAGATTAAACTAATTCAGAATAAGGCACTCCAATTTTAGAATAAGCGTGTCTACATTGGGAGTTAGTCACTATTCTGCTTTAAATTCACATCCTATCTTAATCTGAATTAACTTTCCTGTGTAGACAAAATCTAAATGTGTTCAAGAAACATTTTAAGGTTCTGTAAAATATTTGGCTTTGAACATAGATCCTACCCAGAATTGGGATACTAGCCAGATTTATGAACAAGCAGCTCAGGCTAATTGACTTTCCAGATCAGGGCCCATAGAGTTTGCATGCTCCTAACCCTGCAACACCCACACACAATTGAACTTGAGTTCTTCCAGAGAAGAAAGCAGTCTCTGGGCTCAAATTGTTCAAACTGGTTATACTTTTATGTTTAAAATCAATTAGTCTGAGAAATGCCACGTACAAACTGCTGATTTAGATTTCATATGTATTCACAAATGTTAAACCCTGACAAAAAATAGCCCTCAGTGAAGCAGCATGTGGTTATTTGTGAATTACAAAACAGAAATTTAAAAGTGTTCCATTGTATGTACTGGAAGAGAAAAAGCTAGGGAACTTCATTTATATCCGGCTTTGCAGCTGGTAAGAATTCAAACATTTGCAATGGGTTTATGAAATAATTTATTAATGATTTTTGATCAAGGTATTAGACTCACAGACTTCAAGACCAGGAGGCACCAACACGATCATCTAGTCTGACCTCCAGCACATTGCAGGCCACAGAACCTCACCCACCCATCCTTGTAATAGACTCATAACCTCTGGCTGAGATACTGAAGTCCTCACATCATTATTTAAAAGACTTCAAATTACAGAGAATTCACGATTTACCCTAGTTGAAAACTGCAAGTGACCCATACCCCACGCAGCACAGGAAGGCGAAACCCCCGCCAGGGTCTCTGCCAATCTGATCGGGGGAAAACTCCTTCCTAACTCCAAATATGGTGATCACTTAGACCCTGAGCATGTGGGCAAGACCTAGAAGCCATGTGAGCAAGACCCTGCAGCTAAGTACTAGTTTATTGCAAAGAAATAATCTCTACAAAGGCATTCCTTCCTCTCAGGATTTTTCACAAAATGATGTCTTAAAGAACTGATCATTAAAGATAATCAATAAATGCTGATAACTGTTCTAAGGTACATTTTCAGAGATTGATCTAAAGCCAATTCACACTACAGATGGCAGAATCAAATTAACACAAAACTTAAATCTGCAGCTATATTTTTAGGGGGGAGAAATAAATGCGTCATTCTATATAGTGTGAAAAATGCAAAGTAGTACATTTAGAAGAACTACAGTTGATGCGGATTTCCTCTTCAAAAGAATTTGCTTTCTAGCTGCTGTTGTGTCAATAACCAGCACTGAAAATCTCTCAGAAGTCTCAAGATCCTGTGGGTGGAATCCTGTGGGTGGGTATATGATTCAAAGTTATCTTGGCCTTTCAGATGGAATTGCATTAACCCTATTCTGTTTGAATGAAAAAGGCAAACAGCAGTGCCCAATATGGACCAGTCACACCATTGCCACTATTGAAAACATCAGACCATCAAGAAAAAAGATCAAAAAAAGCCATAAAAATAATTTCCAATCAAAGCATTTTTAAAGACTACAAATCTTAAATCCAAACAAAATAAAAGCTGCCACACTAGTTTGAGTGAATTTCTGACCTTATTCTTTTGATTAGAGGTGGCTCCATGTAAGTTTAAAACAATTATAGAAATGTTAAATGTTCTCTTTATAACTATTCTATGTAGCTTGACATGCATGAGGCCAACATATGTTGAAAACGTTATGATTTACATAGGATTACATATTCACATTCAAAACTCATTTTAATTTAAAAGTGTTATATAGGGTAACTATTTTCTTTCAGTGGAGGCCCATATTGGCAAAACATCAACAGTATCCACTGTCAACTGGATAATAGTGAAAGCTAATCCTTTAACAAAGTAATGCTGGATTTGGAAGAGGAAGAGGGTTTGAAAATAGTACAGCTGTATGCAATTGTTGCCCATGCAAGCTCTGTAGTCTCTCTGAACCTCTCCACATTTACAGAAGATATTTTAGATCAAATGAGCAGCCAATAAGTAAGGGGGATCGATGATGAATTAAACCACTTTCTATTGCCCCAGTGGGGATAGAGAGTAGCATAGGCTTATCTTTACTGGAAACAGAAAAGTGGGTATGAAACCAAACAAGAATACCTATAGCTAGTTCAGGTGAAATCCTTAGCTGGTGCATAATCAAGATTTTTCCTGAAGATCTGGCCCACCATGTCTGAAATTATCTTCCACTTCTAATATTTTAACTGAATTCCTCACTACCATAAATGATTGGTGAATAGTTTGGATAGATTAATTCAAGTAGTGTGAAGGTCTGTTAAACATTTGGAGGTAATAAAAAGGTCAAAAAACTCTTCCTTTCATTTTCACATTCCTTTGTACTTCTTGACTGTGGAAATAGAATTGATGCAATTTCAGGAAAAAAAAGCAGTATTTGCAATATTCGTGATCTGACTGGAAGCAAGAAATACTGAAATCCTCACCGAAAAAAACCCAACCTTTTCTTGTAGGAATTCCACCCACATTTTGCTGAGGTTTGCATAAGGCTCAGAAACACTTGCATTTTTAAGTCCTTCAGTCTTATGGATCTACACAAATCTTCACATGTAAGATGTTATATGGCATAATGAGCAAATCTCCCAGTCCCACAGGTGGCTTAGAACAATTATCTGCTGTTCCATCAAAATTTGCCAATAACTTTGGAATGAGAATTCATTCTGACTCTCCTTTTGCATATGTGTCTAAATATTGTGTAACTGTTTGAGAGAGAAGTTTTCACATCCATGTTACTCAGAAGAACTGTTCAGCTATTAAGTAGTCCCATATTTTGTTGTTGATTCAGGGTTCCTTATTAAAATTGCCAAACTAATAATAATCACCTTAAGTATTCTTCTATTTGATTTTTACAGAGATCCTCCTCCTTGCTTGGTCTGCCATTATCTGAAGAACATTAGTTTGTGTTAGAAATCAAAGGTCAAAACAGTTAATCCAAAGTATTGATCCATCATAGATTAACCTGGAAAGTGTTTTCCAAAATATGCACACATTAATCAAAGATGATGCGACTCCTCTGCCAAAACTTCTCTCCATCAAGTTTACTGTCCTCAAAGTTAGGTACCCAAATAAAGTTGCAAAGACCAGTATTTCTTACAGTCAACGTCACCGCCTGCCCTGTAACCCTGGGGAAACACCAAAACATCAGCCAGTTTTCCAGAATGTTAGTGAACTCACAACGTCTGTTTTCTGGCTTTAATATTTCACTTAAGTGGTCATGCCACTGCTAGCTTGTACGATTGTATCGAATAGGTTCCGTGGCACAGATGAGAAGTATCTAACAATCCTTTCACTTCAGTGAGACACCATCTACCACAAAATGTTGTATTCACTGCCACATTTTGTTTAAGTGATTTCCATTCTAATATCATTTCTCACAGCTGGTATTTAAAGAAATAAAAAGACAGTTATACTTGCTTGTCTAATTTTGAAAGCCTTAAATGTTAAAAGGATCCTAAATTGATATACATATATATTAATAAGTCTCTCTCTCTCATTCCAATATTTATTCTTAACAGCATAAACATATTTTCCCTTTACTTTGCATAGAACACATAGGAGCACAAGTGCTTCTGTCCCTAGGAACATCCTCCAAGGATTGTCCCCAAATTTTGCATAAGAAACAAGCTCCAAAACAAGCTCCTTTTTGGTCAAAAGTGCCCTCCTTTCGGTGTCTATTTGACCCAAAGTGGAAATGGCGGTTGGCCAGCAAAAATCCATATTTGGAGTACTGTAGCATCCATGAAGCAATGTTTCAACACTACAGCCAAAAGAAGCCTTAATTTCTTATGCCTATCTGAAATCCACACAGTACATCTGATAAGAAGGCTTAGCCCCTAATTTATGCTAAATAACCATGAATACAGGGATAGCATCTAGCCCACTGCAACATATGAGCCATTGATAAGATACCTAATAAAAAGATTATTCTGTAATTTAACAGATATATTGCTCTTATGCTAATCAGTTGTACCATGGTTACCAGCTCCTTGCATTGCAATCAATTTTTTTCCTTTGGAGCAGAACTGCACTGCAAGTAAACTGCACTCATATCTTATTTCTGTACTGTAGTGATGTTTTTGTACCTATGTCATCAGAGGACACTACAATGTCTCTTTTACTTCATCCAGTTATTGAAAGTAGTATAATTTTCGAGGACTAAGTCATTTCCACTAAGACAAACACTTCATTTTTTCCTCTGTAGTGCACAGGAATAAATTTCAGCTCTTTATACATCTAAAATTTAATGCAGCAAACAATCTGCCTTCGGTTATGAGGCTTCCTTTGAAGCCTCTATGGCAAATCTCTGACCAGTTGCAATGTGCTACATCCTGATGAAGAGAAACTACTTTGTCTTTGCTAGACTATTCAGCCCATTGAATTTCCTAGTCCTACAAGTACATCAATCGAACTCTGGATTTTCTTCTAGGGAAAGGAAAAAAGCTTGCAGTTTAAACAATTTTCTCCTCCGAAATTTACAAGAAATAATAGCATAATCTGATCACTAACTGTCCCCCTGTTGGTTAAGAGCAGTTAGTGGGAACATCTATGCTACAAGCTAGAGGTGTGATTCCCTATTAGTGCACACATAAATAGTAGAGTACCCATGGCAGCACGGACAGAAGAAGCAATTTCATGGCTTAGCCTGAACCACATGCATTTACACTTAGCACAGCTAAATTGTACCATCACTTCCTCTGCCCCTGCTACCGCAGCTACTCTACTATTTATACTCAATGCTAGCTCTCCTTGTGGAATTACAGAAAAGTTTGTTTTCCACCTTCAGCTGAATTTTGAGTGAAAAACTGACTATTTTTGGAGGGAGGAAAAACATGATATTTCTGCCTTATTCCTGCCTCAGCATTGGGGGATGGACAAGATGGTCTTTTGAGTTCCCTTCCAACCCTACATTTCTAAGATTTCTTCACTGTTTATTGTTTTATATGGTACAAAATGGATCAGACAGCATATTTTCCACTGTATGGCCAATAAGTAATCCTCAAATAGCCATATTTTTTATTGTTATCAAGACACATTTCAATTTTATTTTCTCCATCATTAATAATTTGAGTTGGAAGCAGAAATGAATTATGCTAAAGCAAAAATTTCACAACTGCTTTGTAGATGGAGTTAGAACTGAGCGCTTGCTGAAAAGTTTGACAAGACCAAGTTCTAATTGTCTTCTCAAAATTGCCAAAGAAAATGCTGAGAAGTAACCCAGAGTGGCTAAATATTTTAATGAACATACATAATGTGGCTGCTATTAGTCTGAATAAATTGTTTTCTTATACTTAAATTGATGAATTACCCGGTAAAATAAACACAAATGCACTTTCTTTTTTAAAGAAGTTATATTATAAATGAAGCAAATTACCTCATGTGAAAATGTGTCATTACCTCAGGAATAAGTAAGGAAATAGCTAACAGGAATTCAAAACATTTGCCAGCCTAAAGAAGGGAAGGTACAACCGTCTGTTGAAAAAGAAAACATTTTAAGGCTGCAGTGAGTAGCTTCCACCAACTGTTAAAGGCTACCTCTAGAGGGTCATGCTGGGAAAAAAGTGTCCTACATAAAGGAAGACAACACCAGGGAGGACTAATAGAGACCAAACAGTCACAAAGGAAGGTGTTCCTTCTTCATACCCCTGCCCTATTTGTAATAGCTAAAAATGCATCAAAAGCTATGGCCCTGATCAGGTCAGCTATCTTGGCCCTTTGTCCCTGTGCAGAGCCCGACTGACCTCAATAGGCCCTGCACAGACGCAGGGGTTCCTACTAGCAGATTTGATATCAGGATCAAGGTCCAAGAAAGGAAGGTGCAAAACTTTACATTTCAGAACCCATTCTGTATATCTGGGATTTTCCTGTTTCACTGTCAGACCCCGCAGGTCTCAGACTTGGGTATGTGGGGGGGTCCTGCAAGTGATCACACTCCAATTCTCAACCCAGCAGCTCTCAGATAGCAACTGGAACTGAGGTTCCTGAAGCCCAACTGGGACATAAGCCCCGCCCCTATGATATGATTGGGAGAGCTCCATGGCTCCTGATTGAGCTGCAGCCCTTATTTAAGCCAGAGAACCAAACAGGGAATTGCCCATACAACTGGGCTTCATGCTGCCATGGACTGCTGGTCTGGTGTTTCCCTGTCTCTGACCTCCTCGTATCTTGACTCCACCTGATTCTTAGTAACGAACGGCCTTATGATTCCTGTCCTCCAGCTTGCCTCTTGATTCTGATCTCCCGGTGTTCCAACCTGGCCTGATACCTAGTAACTGGCTTCAGGACCATCAGCCTGCACCCAGTGCTAACCCCTAGTCCAGGCTGCCTATGCCCTGGTCTTGATACTCACACAAAATAACTCTTTGAAAAATCCATATTGTTGACTAATATATGCTGGCTAGCATACATATATATTATTTATAATATTACACAATATACATTCCAAGCATTTAAGTATACATATTATTAAGTATTAGTGTAGCAGTTATATAGCCCAAATGGGCCTGTACTTTTGTTCTAATCCTGTACACTTATGTTAAGAATCCCATAACACATTGCATTTGCTGAAGTAAGCCTTGTCTTGAATAGATAGGAAAACTGTCAGTATCAGGACATATGATTATTTCCTCATGCCAACATGAAAGGAGCTACCTACACAAACCTAGAAGGTATCTTCATGCCTCGTTGTACTTGGAATGAATGTGCTCAGAACAAAAATAAAGGTGCATCGTAACCTAGAACGCATGGGTTCAGAACAAAAGATAAATAGCTACACTACGGTACCAGAAATAAACAAGATAAAAAGTGATTAACTAAATTCAGTTACAGGTGATGTGTATAGTAGCTTTGACTGGTAAACAAGCAGGGTATAAAAATGATGGCTTTAGGGATGTAACGTCACTGCATGGGACTGCTCTTCAGAGACTGGTATCCTATAGAATCTTTTCCCTGTACCATATTAATAAATATGACTGATGTTAGTTATAATGAACCAAAATGTGGTCAAGAAATTGACTATACAATTTATCAACATGTTTTGCATTTCTCCCCTTGTGATATATGCACAGCGTATACTCCTTGTAATTAACATATTAAGACAGGACAAATGTTAATAAAAGCCATAGATCATAAATCAGCCAAGTTTTCCAAATAGTGAATAATTTCTGGGCTTTCATGCAGAATTACCAGTATACTCAATGATAAAAAAAAATGGGACTGATAGGCAGACTTAAATATGTTTCATAGATTACAAGTCCAGTCTGAATTTGTCCAGCTTCCAGCCATTGAATAATGATGTATTTAATTCATAACATCATAGTTCTCAACCAGATGGATATGTTTCCTGAAGTTTAAAAGACAGAGCTCATATTTGTAGCAAAATCAATTCCCCCCCTCCACTGCCTTTAGAATTTTCTCTGTGCAGTGGTTGCGCTAAACATATTTCCAGTTACCCTTTGATAAATAAGTCCCAATTTTTTTCCTGACTACAAAATAGATTCCACAAAGCCTATGCAATAAAGAATGTCAATTGGTCTCCATTACTATACGTTATTGATGTATTTTACTCCAAAGCAAATCCTACTGCCTGCTGCATGAGCACCCAAGTTCCATAACATGATGGAACTTCAGTTGTCCCATTGTCTTGGTGAGGAGCAAGCTATAGAAGGCCACACAGCACAAATCTCCTGCCATGGAGCATAGTTAGTCTGAGTTTCTTTCTGTGGCAGAATGGAGAAGCCTTATGGGGGTAAGAGCATACCTGTCAAACCCTCTAGTAAAGCAGATACTACATGGATCATGGGCATATCTATTGTAACCAGTGTCCAACGTATATTTTGTCACTGCCACAATATTATATTTGTAGCATGACAAGGTGACTAATGAAGATGGACAGGAATGGTAAAAACAAATCTAATCAGATAGCCAGAGAATGGAATAGCGGAGAGCTATTACGTTTTCATGGAAAGGCAGTATAGTTGAGTGGCTAAAACACAGGACTGGGATTCAGGACACCTGAGTTTTATTTCTGGCTCTGCCACTGGCCTGCTAGCTGACTTTGGGCACATATGTGCCTCAGTTTCTCCATCTGCAAAATGGCTATGATATACAATACCTTTGCAAAGCATTTTGAGATCTACTGACACAGAACAATACAAGAGCTAGGTACTAAATTACTATTACATTTCACCATCTCTTCTGGAAGCAATGTCCAAGACAAGATTTCTAGAACATAATCAGAATCCCCAAACCAATCCATTGTCCTTAACTTTAAACTCCGCAGACTTCTCCAAACAAGCTTGGCCCCCCTCAGTACTCTCCCCACACTTCTAGCATCTGTCAAACCACATCCTTTATCTATCTGTTACAATCGCACCAGACACACTGTGGATGCCAGTTTTGCCTTGCTGAACTCTCAGCAGCAACAGGAGAGAAACACTCACTTGTTTTCCCCACATCACTGACGTGAACTATTCCTTTATTGAACTGTATTTTTCTAATTTTTCATGTGATGTAGGGGTGGGTTTTTTAGTTTCTCTGTAGTCTGTAATCATGCAATGGCCTTTGTTCAGAATGACAAATTGGGAGCTTCATACCTGCTCTTTGCCAGACTTGATGAAAAGGCTGTGCCAGCAGTGGAGCGCTGTGCACAGTAATTATTTCTTCTGTCACACATCTCCAATTTTGTACACATACAAAAAGTTGCTTTCATTTGAAAGCAGTTCAAGAGGCATTTGCTTAACAAATATTCAGTTAACAATGACCTACTATGTTATTTCAGATAAAAGATGGCAGAATTACTTTGCTAAGCCAAAATAAAGAGTGTACTGCTATGCAGTTTCAACAAAGAATTAATTTCTCTTCTTTGGATAAACCAAATGAAGTTTAATTTAATTTACCATATTTTGTCTCTCTCTCAATATAAATACATTTATTTTATTACACCCTCTGAATGAGAAACAGCTCAACCGAGTGAAGCAGCATGGTCTTATGGCTAGAGAAGAGAATCGGTAACTGATTCTCTACTGCTTCGTCTAGTCATTTACACCTGTTCAAACACACTAAGTATGTGTAAAATGCTACCAAATCAGAAATCTCCCTTTGTTTACTTTAGTGATCATCGCTGAAGATGTAAGTACTACTCAATCTACAAGGCAGTGGCGAATCAGACTCAGAGTTTGTAATCTTGATCATCATTGATGGGATGTGAGCAGGTCACCCTCTTTCTGCTTAGTTTCCCTAACAGTATAACAGATATTATAACACTTTCCCACTTTTGTAAAGAACTTTTAGATCTTTGAGTGAAAGTTATTATGTAAATGCCCAATATTCTTGTGCAACCTAAACAGTTTGGTGTTCCTAGTTGGACAGTACTTGATGATCTACTGCCTAGCTAGCCAGTGGCTGAAAGAGGGACACATGACCTCTGACTTAACCAAAAGCCTCAGGAACAGACAATTTTGAGGCTAGAGCATGATATTTTTAGAGAAGGTTTGAAAGCAAAACAAACAAACAACAGATGCATTTTCAAGATCACCCATCTGCAGGGAAAAATCTCACCAACAAACTTTCAGTAATTTAAAAAACTGGAAATAATGTCAGTCCAGTAAAGACCGAAGGCTATATTGCAGCTGTGAGTGCTCAGCAGACTGGGGAACAAGACGTCATCTCTTCTTGCCCTCCTGCCCAGGTGTTAGCCACAATCCTGCTAGAACAGAGACAATGCTCGATTTTAATATTACTGATGTTGCTAGTCTCCCAAAAGGGTCAGGGAAGGAGCAGGATGAGACCAGGACCATGAATCTTCCCTCTGGATTGGTCTGCAGCACTGACATTCTGGTCTAATCTAAATAGGCTCTTATTCCCCCCACCTCACTAAAGTATCTGAGCCATTTCCAATAGTGCACTAGGTGATGTGACAAATGTCTGTCAAATGTGGTTCACCCAATCTCTATGAGGAATAATCATGTGTACACTCTAGAGATTTTTTGGTACTTAATGCACTGTGTGCTGTGCAAGAGATGGCTAAACTTCCTCGGGAAGTTTGATGTTGCCACATATTACCGTGTAGTGCTGCATTTCCTGATGCCTTTCACAGAGTCTCTCGCACATCTGCAGAAGCTGAGACAGAAAATCCAGCCCAATTAGATTATAACACGATCAGTTATTAGTGTTCATTTGACTAGTATACATGCTGCACTTTTGCAGAGAATGGCAGTGCTGATGTTCTTGTAACGTGCCTTCCCCAGCATCCCAGGAAGGATTCTGAATGAGTAATTTCTATTTGGGTTCTGTCTCCAACTGGATCCTTCCACACCCTCTTTGGTCCGGATGGTAACTAAAGGGTCACGGATAATGACTTTGACTTGAGTGTATATGTAGACTGACTAGACTTTCTAACACAATCCAGTGGCTACTGGCTGTACCAGATCAGATTGCACCAAGTGCAAAGATAATGCACAATTTAACTCACAGGGCAAACATTTTACAATCAGATACTCCCTACAGTTAAAGCAGATTTTTCTTATGCCAGGACTGCAAAAGGTTTGGCTCAGTTTAAAAAAAATATTAAAACTTTTGGGAGTTTATCTGAACCTGATCTGTAATATCAGGTGGCAAACCTCATGAGAAACAGACTCTCCTCAAAACAAATAATCTTTTTTGCTTTTAGCCAGACTACAAATGTCAGAAAAACAGTCTCTCGCATAGTATTTTAGCTCTTCTGCTTCTGCTTCCAGCTGGAATAAGGAAGGGGAAAGATGCACAAAAATGAAAAAACTAAAAGGATCCAAACTTTCCTATGCTAAATTTTGGTTCAAGGTGGATTTTGGTTCTTATGTTATATGAATTATTCCACCCACCCTTAGCTCTAGCAGAATTAAGAAGCCAGATGGGTTCTGTAATTTAAAATTAATATAATTCTTTTTAAAAACTATCCCTTGTCTTTTATAATGAATCAGTTTAAAGTGTCTCTAAACAGGGATTGCTGCATAGACAATAAGCACCAGTCTGTCTTTTGCTGTACTGGTCTTGCCGTGGGGAATTCTGTTAATATTACATTCCTTCTGAGGACATATTAATTTAAACAGAATCTCATAGAGGATTTTTACTTCAATACCAATAAGCCAGGAAGCTTGTGTGTGTGTGAAGTTTAAGCACTTTTCAAAGTGAAAAGGGTATAACTTTCAGCTTCTCTAAATTTAGAATGAAAATGATGCTTTAATAATGGAGATTATGAAATTTTATTTAGAAAAAAAATGTTTATTCAATAGTATACATTTTGTACAACAGATTATATATGTGCATTCTCCGGAAATATTATCTATATGCTATATGTACATATATACACACACACACAAAATGGAAAAATGAGCATATCTAACACATACAGATGCACAATACATAATATATCAATGCAAATGTTCTCAATTACATTTAACAGACCTTTATCTCTAACTCCACTGAGCAAGCTTTAACTGCTTAGAAGAAATTATAAAATCCAAACATTAGAAACTAAAATTCCAGACAAAGCCTGTAGCATTTATACTTACTGTATTTTATGAAGGCTGTAATCTGATCCTAATTTACACATTTTATGAGTTTTTTTCCTAGTTAGGAAATAGGGTAGGAGGATATTGATATTCAGTAATGATATTGAAATTGTTTATGTTGACACAGTCCTATAAAATGTTCATTGAAGTCAATTAAGTGCCATCTGAGAGAGGTTCCATCAGAATGGATGCTCTTATGCTGCTTCTCAAGACACCAACCTTAACAGCAACGGATCAGTATGTGGGGCTGATCATAAAAAGGAAACACTTAAGTGAGTCCTTGTCTTCAACTGGAATTGCTCCATCCTGAGGTGAGTGAACAGGGCCCTTACGCACCTCTGCAGATTAGTTTAAAGTCTGAGTTTCCACCAGGGTTTAAATTCCAAAATCTGGGACACCCCACCTCCTTTATGGAACAAAAAGGGTGCTAAAAGAAGATGAAGGAGTAGGGAAGAGAACAGCTTCCCCTCTTCCAAAGGCTAAGAGAGAGTTCCTCTTTCTCTTCCCTGCCTTACCTGGTGCACTTTAACCGCTTTAACCACTGGTGGGGATCGTATTGTGATTACAGCTAGTGGGAAAAAAAAATCCGTTAATTTTTTTAAATGGCTTTTTGACAAAAGGGAATTTTTCACCAAAAATATTCAAATTTTTCATTAAAAAAATATTCAGTTTTGTGAGGAGTGCAGGGAGGTTTCATCCATGAAACAAAAATATGGAATCTGAAAAAAGTACAGTGTTTGGCATCCAAAATGAAAACATTTTAGTTTTAAATGAAGAGTTTAGGTTTTCAACAAAAATGAAAAACAAAAACAATCCCCCCATCCATTAGTCAGTTTTTCATGATGGGGACAAGGTGGCAAAAGGAGTCACTTCATGACTAACTCTAACCACAATTATCCCTTCTAGGTTAGGAGGAGAGTCATTATTTTAAAAAAAAAAAAAAGTTTACTTTCCACTACCTATAACATATTGAAACCTGCTCCAAAAATAGCTACAGAAGTTCTCATCAATAGATGCAGTTAGTGAACTGATTCTTAGATGCTGCTCTCACAAGTGACCTTCTGAGTCACTCTGAATTGTTAACCATAATAATGTCATTTAAATGTATGTGTGAACTTTAGAAATGACAAACTGATAGTCTTTTTTTCTCCAACCCCCAGACCTCTCTGCACATGCACCCACAATCAGTATCAGCAAATATCAAAGTGCATCTGTTCAGCAATACAGATTACAAAAAAAGGCCATCCATATAGTATACTGGAATTAATAAATTCAGTGTTAACCCAAACACAGTTGTTGTTTTCAGGGTACTTTTTATGGAGTTGTCATTTCTAAATTCCCTGATGACTGAATAAAATTGTCAAGACAAATTATCCCATAATATCAAATTCCAAAACTATAATTATCTTTTCTTAATTTTTAAAGCATTCTATGATTTGTCTGGGAAATTATATAAAAATGAAGATGTCCAATTATCTTCTATAATTGCCGCTGAAAAGAGTAGAGAAGAAGCTCTTTGATCCAATGTAAAGTGTCATGTAATTTTGGATTTTATCCAGACAAGTGTTTAAAATGACTGATTATTTCTCTGTGATTGCTGGAAGCTAGTTTGTGGCTGCAATTGCTGGGAGCCATTATTAACTTTCTCTCCTTGCCGTTAACTGTGGCCTAACTGGATAAAAATACTATGATTAAGAAAAATACTCTGTAGTCTTCGTTGTTATTTCTCTCCATTATTTGAGTAGTCAGCCAATTCCTCTGAGCTATCTTAAGACTTTTGGAATCTTAATAGAATGGTCAAAGCAAGAGGAAAAATGTGCAAACCTGTATACTGCTTCATGACTATTTCTTTTCATTAAGCAAAATATTGTGCATATATGCAGTACTTACTTGTAACTATGGTGTCCTAATCAAATGACCGAGTATTGTGAAAAACATACCAAAATGCAATGGAAAGTTTATTAAGTGTACCTAGCCACATGTTCCTCAGATTTCACTGTAGGATATGGAACTTTCTGTGGTCAGTCCAAACCAAGAGCTCCAATTTCTTTTACAAGGTTTAGGGCTACTAACTGATGACATCCACTCACATTTATACTTCATAATATGGTATATGTGCATGATTTTTTGTTCCCTTGCCATAAAATACAGCAGTAACACATCAGAAATCATTATTCATACAAGTGACTTGCATTCAAAATGTTCTGTATTGACCAATTCATATACATTGTCAAGTAAATTAGTTACATTTAAAGAAAAAATAAAAAATAGCTTCAGAGGAGGAAAGAAATATAGAGGGGACGGGAAAACAAAAGGAGGGTGGGGACCACAAATGAACCAACCTTTGAAAAGGAAAGTTTAATACAGATGAAACTTATTACATCATTTCTTTCAACACAAAACAGATCTTCATTCCATTTCATCCTCTAAAATAGTGATTCTCAACCTTTTCCACATCCAGGATATCCCCCTTTTAAATCCCTCCTCCCATCCAGTTGAGGTCTAGATAGGAGACCATTCACAATTGGAAGAACAGGGTGATTGTGACCCTCTGACACAACTTCCTCACTCCTGAGTTGAGGAGATCAACTATTAACCTATCCTGTGTGCTAGAAACAAATTTCATTATGTAAGAAAATCCATACTTAATAAGACTAGTGGTCCATCTAATCCAGTGACCAGTACCAGCTGCTTCAATGGAAGATGCAAGAATCCCTACAATAGGCGATTATGGAATAACCTGACCATGGAGAAGTTTCTTCCCCTTTCCCATTAATTAGTGGTTATCTTAAGCTCTTAAACATAATCCCTTCCAAAAATCCTTGGCATTAGTTTGTTTTTTAGCCCTTGCTATTGTAATTCTGATTGTTTTCATTATACATGACACTATATTGACCCATATGCTTCCAGCATTAGTTTGTCACACAACAAAGATAAATTAAATAAATTGTCCTGAAAACTTCTGAGATAGATGAAAATGTGATGAACTGATAGGCAGAAAAACTTCTGTGATGGATGAAAAGAATTCCTACATGATATGAGGTTACTGTTGTTTAAAATCCTATAGAATAGTTGCACACAAGATCTACAATACCTCCACAGAAGAATGAAAGGGGACATTTGAGCTCATGATTTCTTTTTTTCATTTTTCCTCTCCCGCTCCCCTTTTCTCCTTTTGCCACTGGAAGGGGGGGGGAGGGGGGAATGTGGAAGAAAAGTTAGAAAAAACAAGAAAATTTTTCATTTTCCAGTTTTGTCCAAAAAACTGACCAATTTCTAGGACTAACTTTTCACAAAGATTTACAATTTTGAAAAAGAAGGTCTCTCTTCAGTAACAACACTTTGATTTAAATAAAAAAAAATTGACCAGCTCTAGATCAGACTTTGAATGCATGCAAATACATCTTAGCCGAGTAAGATCATTTTTACACACCCACTTTTCAGCACAGAACTGCACTTTATTTCTGTAAGTTCAACCCCTGAGCACTCAATTGCTCAAATAATGAGACACTAAGGCAATTTTTTTTTGTTTGTTTGTTTCTTTGGTTTATTTATTTTTATTTTTTTGCAAGGAATATTTTTAGGTAAGTGTCAGAGGGTTCTCAAAAACAATGAAATGATACTTTATTGTGTTTGGAGGAACAGAAAACTTGAAGTGTCTGTCAGACAAAATGTTATTAAAGAGTCAGATGTAGAGGAGCAGCCATAAGAAGTCGGAAAAGAGCCATAAAATTTGCCCCTCAAGGCTACCAGTTCAAATTCAACCCAAGTGTACAGTGGACAAAAGATATCATCAAGAAGCCTCTGTTTAGTGGCCTACATGAAATATGTTGGTGGTCTCAAAGCAATTTCCTACTGGATTTGTGTTTACATCACAAGATCGCTACCACATTTACCATCCTTGTTCAGCATTGCAGTAAGAGGCCAAAGACTAGAAGAAACCCTTAAAAGGAGACCTCCTGAACAAGGGCAGCATTGCACACTGACTTATATGTTGTTTCGTGGGTAAATAGAAACATTGGCTCTGATTCCGCAAGCAACTGGAGGGGCAAGTTCATGTTGAACCTCATTGAAGTCACTGGAACACTGCAGGGGTTCCTTGCAGGATTGGGGCCATTATGTCTTCTGCAGTGTAAACATAGCTCTGTTCATGAACATTAAAGCTCGTTATATATTAAAAAAGAATAAGAAAAAAAAAGCCATCAAACCATCTATGTGATAATTCTAATAACTTACAGTGATGATCCCACCTCTAAAGCTTTTGATAAGCATCCAGCATTACTACTTATCGGAGTTAATTTGGAGTGGAAATTGTTTTGCACATCTCCCAAGACCCTCCAGAGATTTCCTATACCCCTTTTTAAAAAAAAATCTGAAATGAAAGTACTGCAAAACAGCCCATTTCTCAAAATTGTAATATTTCTGGTTTTGGTGTGAAAGTTAGATGATACAGAAATGCATAAAGATTGTTTTTAATTAAGGGTGCCAAAACTCATTTGATAGTCATAAGATGTTTCAGTTCTGTTAATATTGTTTTGGGGTCAAAGGTCTGGTTCTTGCTTAGCTTACATTTGCATTAGTAACTACCAACTCATTAAAAAGTTGCTTTTGTACTTTTGGCTCATGTAGCCTCAAACTATAGCAGAAGCATGCCAGACTTTCAGCTCATTCCCAGAGTCAGCAGTAACATCCCAGGATTTGGCTTGCTGCAACCCTTATGGGGTAAACAAACTGAGAACGGGCTACTGCCTGCTTACATTTGTGATGAATCACTGACAAGGCCCTCTTGCATACAGTAAACAAGCTGATGAGAAAGCATCCAAAATGCTGCTTTCCATAGGGGACAAAGGAATTTTTCTTACTGTTGTGGGATCTCTCACACATTGAAAAGCTAGCTCTGTCCATAGGCAAACTCTGTACTATGCAACTGATACTTTTAGCAAGGAATACATGAAACGAGAAACAAGGTGATATGATGTGATGTGAGTTCATACTCTGGGTTTAACCAAGCATTTTTTGCACATCCAAAAGTTGGTGTTGGCTACAGTGGAAGTCTTGGTTAGAAATAAATAAATACATACATATAGGTTTAGGATCCTCTGTTTGCAATAAATACAGCAGAATATTCTGAGATAGATTGTATAACCTTTACTTATGCTGGTGACCACCACTTAGTTAATAGGACTACTTGTGCGTGTTCAAATGCTCACCAACACACGGGTGGCACAGTACCTTAGGTTACATGTTAAATATGAATTCTGGTGGAGAATATCCTTTAAATAAATGGGCAGACAAATCAAATGAGCTAAAAAAGAAGGTAAAAGCCTAAGGACAGATCATAGTGCAGTTTAACTATTCCTGTCTATTTTGGCACCAGTTTCACTATTTGGTTTAGGCATGTACAAATAAACTAGTTTGGACAAAATTAGAAAACCTCCTTGCACCATCCAATAAGCAGGTGAGATTTTCAATGAGTTCAGCAAACATTCATCAGCTATTGTTTTTCATATCTCTGAACTCTTAGGTTATGGCCAGGACCAGAAGTGGAAATGCCATGATACAAAGAGAGAGGTGCCTGTGAAAGGCAGGGGGTGAAAACCCCCTTTTCTGCCCGTCAGTCCTACCCCAGATCTAAGTCAGCACAGGCAACAGCTGCAGCCCTTAATTAAGCTGAGTCGGAGCCTAGCCTAATGAGCTGTTAGCCTGATGCCAAAAGATAAATGGGGCAGAGCAGAAAGCTGAGGGAGAGGCGTGGCCAAGCAGAACAGGGAAGCACTGTGATGCAGGCTGCCTGCTGGCCAGGAGGGAGGTACAGACCGTGAGCCTCTGAGCCCTTAGAGTACCTTGGGCTGGAATTGAGAAGACTGTAACTGCACTTTAAATAAAGAGCACAAGTGACCACCACTACAGGGAGTGGTGAGTCCTTTGCAGGTCAACAGGAGCGGAAATCAGAGGCATCTGGGGGCATGACGTGCCACAGTGCCCCTTTCATGATCTTACTAACTACTGCTTAGAAGCAGGTAGTGCCCAAAGTCTCATTAAAGCTCTGGTCTCACAGATTTCCAGCCCATTTTTTGGAGATCTGAGCGTCAGATAATTCACTGAAGCTTCAGATAAGCAACCAAAAATGTGGGCACTTACCTGAACTCTGAACCTCTAGGAGGTTTTTCCCCCAAAAAATACAGGACTCATCTATGCTCTTTAAGCAGAGCTCCTATTTGGGGGCAGTGTGGGTTGCCACCTTGAGGCACACCTCTTCAGGAGTTAGTGCATCAAAGAGAGAGAAGGTTACCAAGTGGTGCTTTCAGAGGATGCACCGTACTGTATTCCTGGCTAGCTCTGCTGGTCCAGGGAGGGGAAATATAGCCCAGCCTCCTTCCCCTGCCTCCTGTGGGATATCTTGTGCTTCAACAGGCTCAGAGTGAATAGCCTCTGCACTCATGAGAGCACAGGGATTACACACCTGCCCAATAGCTTTAGCAGGGAAATAGGGGGACAGGGAAAGGAGCTCCATGAAACCTCCTGCCCAGCAGTATTGTCCTGAGATCTTCCAAGAGCCCTAGTTATCTGTTAACACACATTCTTCATAGTACACCATTTTTTAATATATTTATAACTAACAGCAAGGAAGGTGGAAAGCAGGACAGAATTAATCAGTTTACAAAGAATACAATACATGCATCCATCACTTTCACAGGGGCAGACAATAAAATGCTCATTTCAAACAGAGCAAGTCTAGTATATGCAATACACAGGTTTTAAACATACAGGTGCTGCAGCTGCTTATATATTTTATTAAATACACTGTTTCAAAGCCAAATAAATATTTACTATTTTCCATGTTCACCCTGTGTGACACTGGCTTAGAAAGGGTAAGCCTAGCATGCTAAGTAACCAAACACAAACACGTTGAAAGGAAATACAAATGGCAGTTAAAGCCATTCATTGTAAATAGCTAAGACTTTGAGGTTAAATCTGGCATTGTTAAGAGTAGATATGTTTGTAATTACCTACAATCTTGCTATTGATCGATGTAACTAAATAGCATGGGCAGCGGGTAAAGCTTCCCCTTGGGGAGGCTAACTCCCCACCCTGCCTCTACCATCCAGAGCCCCGCCCCTACTCTGTCCCAAGCCCCACCCCCTTGGCCATCACGCTGCTTGCCCATGGAGGAGCATCAGGGGAGGAGGTTGAATGGGCTGGCATACAGGTTCCTGGGTGGCTGAGGAGGTGGTATCTACTACTCAGCTTCCTGGGTCCATCAATTATCAACCTGAGGAGTCCAAGGGACCCAGGAAGCTGAGTAGCAGGTACCACCTCCTCAACTGCCAGGGAAGGGGTAACCCAGCAGGGAGGGGAAAAGGCGGGGCCACAACAGTCCAAGGCGTCTGGTGGCACAGTGGCTGCACCAGAGAAGGCTTAGCCTTCCCTGGCCTTTGATACCCAGTGCCTATGCCAAATAGTTTGTCTGACACTATATTTTCTTAGTCAAAAATCAAAGGAAGATATTAACATTTAAATGTAGCTTGAATGTAACAATACTATTGTTTTTATTTCTCTTTGAAGTTTAAGTTGTAAATACCTGTGAATGTTTGTAAATTGCCAATTGCCTTATGCTAATGTAGCTAGTTACCAGTGTTCATAGAAAATAGGGGTTGTTACTTCAAAGCCACAAGAGGTTACTTATTATGCACCCAAGGATTACCTGCTGTGATGTCTGCTGTCAAGTGACTGTCATAAACCTGTTGAAAGACTATAAAAGAAGTCTCTGGAACTGATCCTTTTTAATCTCAAATCTGTCCAAGCTTCACACAGGGGCAGTTTGGATCACAAGTTTGGCATCCCAGCTACTGCCTTTAATCATCCTGCTATTTCTCATGGAAGAAATTATACAGACTCTGTACATAGACTATTTAGTCTTCATTTCCTACTTCATTTCTTTGGACTGAATTTCCAACAAGGAAGTTTTAAACAAAGGTTGATAACCCCCAAGCTGTTCGGGTAATTTCCAGAGATTTTGGCAAAGTAAGAATTTTACAACTCAGTTATCATCTCTGCTTTGAAACTGACTTATAAAATTTTATTCTCATCTGCATGTATATGATCTTTTAACCAATTCTCTCTTTCTTTTTGTAATAAATATTAGTTTAGTTAATAAGCATTGGCTTTAAGCATATATTTAGGTAAACTCTGAACAGTTAATTGACCTATTTGGTAATGTGTCCAGTCCTTTGGGATTGGCAGAATTTTCTTTACATAAGCTAGACAAGATTTTCAGTAATCCCTATCATATTTGACTTGGCTGTCTGGGTAAGAGCCAAAAGCCCATTCTTTGCAGTTTTGCCCTGTTTAAGCTAACTCAGCATAGCTCCCCAGAGGCCAAGATCACACACTAGCTTTCCATAACAAGAATACCCCACACTTTTCCAAATCAGTTACCCAAGGGACAAGGCAGACAAGCCCTAAGAGTGGTAGTACTAAATAAAAGCCGCCAAGGGGGAACACATGTCAGATGTTTATTATTAACCCCAAGCAAAGAAAGAAATATATAGAGCTGAACTGAAAATTTCCAGCAGAATTAAAATTTTCAATTAAAAATTCTGGGGTTGTAAAAAAATTCAGATTTTTGTGAGAGAATTCCCATTTTCAACCAGCACTAATCAAGTTTAGTAATCTTTTTCTTTCCTTGTAAATGTCACAATAATAAGCTAAACAGAGAATGACTGTCAGGTTCTTCAAAGTTAGTCTGGAGAAACATTTGCTATGTATAAAAAAAGAAAAATTTGTTTTACAATGAAGTTGGATATAAAACCTTACCAACGTGACCATGCAAACACAGAGAAACCCCAGGCTATTGTATTCAGTGATTTCTCCATACCAGGTTTTACGAAAGTACTAGAAACAAGCTATCATTAGTTCTTCACCTGTATACCTGAATTCTGAAATCCAAATAATGTTAATTCCAAGTTTGTAGGCTAGAATATCAGATGGTGTTAATGAGTAGTTCTTTTGACTTCATTAGAGCTAAACTAATTTATACCAGCTGCTGTTATTTATTATTTGCTGAAAAGCCTCTGTCATAGACCAGGACTCCATCATGGCAGGCTCTGGAGGTCAATAGGAAAACTCCTTGCGCAAGAGGAGAGGAACTGCTAGGAGACTGTTCCTCCCACTGCTGCCCCAGTGGATGGAAACAGGGACTGGATGGAACCTTACCTATGCCCCCCTCTATCTTAATGCCCCAAGTATCAAAGCAGAACCCACACAAAGAGGGGTTAGCTGTGTCAGACAGAATTATGGTGCAACTTGTTCCATTGGACATAAGGGGAAGTAGAAATTGAACTGTGACTCCCAGAGAGTTATAATTTGGTCCTTGGTTGCTCTGTTCCTGGGACAGTACAACTACTTGCTGCCCCTTACTCAGGCTGTGCTGCAAGGTGCCAGGGCAGCATTTTGTTTATTCAGCATAAATGACACAAGTTGGTGTGGTCTAAAATATTGCTCCTTAATTATGCTGTTAAAAAAAAACCTCATACGAAGATCTCTGTAAGCTTTAAAACCTTCAAGTTTCCACAGTAAGACATGAGCCGACGTGAATCGAAGTAGAAAGCTACAGGGACTTGATTTCTCTATTATCTCCTGCCTACTTCTAGAGGGTGACATTGTGAAGAATTCTATTTTTCTGCAGAAGTCTTAGGCTTCTCAAGTTTTTCAGCCTCAGCAAAGGAGGGGAAATACCCAAATGCTTGCGGCTCATTAAACTCTTAGAACTTCCAAAGCGTCACTAGATCTGCCCTGAGAACACAGTTGTAAAGACTTTTGATGGGTCTTCATTTTAAGTCTGTTTAATTGTAAAGCTCCTGAGGCGCTAATTGTCTTTCATCCGCTAAGAAAGGAAAGACATCCCCTTTTCACCCTCACAGCCTTGGCCATTAAATTAGAGATGTGCTGTTGTCTAAAGAATTTGAGAGTCCTGTCAAAACACTGAGATGGAAAAATGGCACAAGTTTTAGAGTTCACATACTACAGACTCCTCCTCTCAACCAGATACATTCATAGGAATTAAAGCACAATTCATCAAAGGGGAAAAAAATTAGGGCTCTTTCCTTTTTAACACATTATAATCATTATTAAAACATTCTCGGCTAACATTACTAAAAACCTTAAGTTTAAGTCTTCTTTTCACTTCCTTACCAAGAATTCCTCATCACTGCCATTCCTGAAGCGCACATCTATGACTGGTTGCAGTGTACAGAGATAAAAAGGGATTCCAAATTTCCATTTGTTCTTGCTAGCTCATTTAGAAGAATCATATCATACTGATTATTCTGGAGCTGGGGAATATCTCTTGATCAATTTTCTTTTAAGATGTGCTCTGAATGATATTGCCTGACATACCATATATATGATGTCTTTTCAATTGTGTGTCGTTTGAGAGCCTTACAGTCCTGCCATTAGGCACCCAAAGAAACCAGAGTTCACATAAAGTTCATGCTTTTCTAAGCTTTAAAAAAAAAAAAAAAGCCTCAAAGATCTCTTCTAATAACTCATTTATAGCACAGTGAGGAAAGGGGACAGCAAAAACAAGTAAAAATCATCAGGATATGTGCATGCCTTACCAAGTAGCCACATGACATCACCCTACTCCTCTCCCCTTTTGTCCGTTCATGACTTCATCTGGTTAGATTTTTAGTTTGTAGGTTCTTTGGGAAAGGAAGCGTCCCTTGGTTTCTCTTGAGGTGCTTAGCATATTTTGTGGTACTCGATACTATAGTCATATTTTATTCATAATCTAGAAATTAATCTCTAAAAGTTTCTTACACTGATCCTCTGCAAACTTTCAGGCCTTGACTTCACAAGAAAAAATGGGTATTTTTACTTTGCTGTAATTACTGGAGTCGCTCAGTACACCAATCCCCCAGGGTGACACTAACGTGCCAGCTGTACCATGACTCAGTGGCAAGCCATCTAGATGCTTCAGCAAGTAGGCCCTGGTGGATCCCAATAACCACTCAGGTACACGGGTAAGTGAAAGGGTATTTTACTAGGACTGGCAGGAAAGGGAATGTTGCAGATACCTAGATACAGAGGCTTAAACAATTACAGTTTACAGTGAGTAATAGTGGTTCCTGTCTGGGCCCCAAAGGGCAGTCCAACTGAGAGTCAGAATTCTTCAGGCCCAGTACTTGGACTGCCCCCTCCAGTTCAGTCTGTATTAAAGCGAGAAGGAGGTTGTGTGTTTCCAAAACAGGATCAATTAATCTCTCTCTCACTGAGGTCCCCTGCACTGGATTCCTGCCCACCTGCCACTCCTCCATAAACCTCCCACAGGTCGGCGCTCAGCTGTGATATCCGGCTGTCACAGCCTGTTGCGCACACAGCTCTGTATGCAGTTCCTGGGACTCTATTTGCCATGTGGCTTCTGCAGCTTCAGACTAGCCATATGGTCACCAGTCCCCAAACAGAGCCCAGTGACTTTAGTGCTTCAGGACCTTTCCCCTTACCTGGCCAGGAGGAAGGGAAGTGTTGTGGGGAAAGGTCAGATCCATCACAGCATGTTAGCTAATACATGGTAACTAAGAGGAGGTAAAATCCTAGTGACGACGAGGCAGTTCATGGTTTTCAAATGTGTTAGTAAGATGAGGTAAATCCTATGCCCTCCCATAGTCTTTACCTCATCCTGCTAATACATTTGAATGCCACAAACTGGGCACTAGGATTTTACCTCCTGTTGGTTATCGTGTTAGCTAACGTGAGGAAATAAAACATCTTTGTTTTCCCCAGCGAAGATGCACTCTCAGTGACTGTGGACACTAGTAAACTGATAACAAGTTCAGAATTGAAAGTGAATATTTATCCATATTCCATATACTCTGAATATAATAAGGTTTGGGAAAACATACCTGAAATCAGAGCTGGGTGGAGACAGGTAATTCTGTTTCATAGCAGATTTCAATAGTTTGAAATTTACTTTAGTTCCAATTCAGAAGAAAAAACAAAACATTTCATGATTCTCTGTGAAAAGCCAACTACCTCAGAGTTACAGAAGCTGGAAGCCCTGAGATTCTTGATGCCCAGGAAGTCCAGTGGGCAGGCTGGCCAGGATCTGCCTGACAAGCAGGGTTTCATCAAAATTTCATCAAAATTAAACTGTCTGCACAGAATGTTTTGATTCTAATGAATCAGCACATTCTGGCAAAAAATGTTGTCGGCATTTTTCTGACCTGTGCTATCTGAAATAAATTCAAGCTCTAAAAGTTGCAAACAATCACCAAGAAGGGTGGGCTTCCTTGCTTGTTTGTTTTTAATTATGTCAGTTTTCTTGATGTCCCTTACCTAGGAATTTGTAAATTGCTAAGCTTGTATGTGTAGCATTTCCCACATTCCTGAGTGATTAAGGAAGTCTGATATTAATACTTCCTTTCCTGAAGATTATATAAGATTGACTGCCAGAGCAGCTGATCCAGATACTGTTCACTAGCTTCCAGGCATCTGCAACTTTCTGATGAAACACAAGCTACTTAGTGCTAACTTTGAACCTTGATGGAGATCTCTGCAATTTTACAACACCAGAGTATTATCAGCTAGGCTTCAAATAAGGGATTGAAATTTATAAAAGCCATCTCTGCACAGTCATTAGAAAACAGGTAGAGAGCATGACTTCACCAATACTGCTCTTTAAGAGGACCATGCCTGAGGGACTATAAGGCTGAGAGAAATGGTTATGAATACAACTGGCTGGAAGTTTTCTGATAGAATGTTTTTTCATTGGAAAGTGTTGATTCATCGAAAGTTAATTTTTTGATGAAACATTGATTTTCACAAAATTTGAAATCTGAACTTTTTGTGGCTTATCTAAACCAAAGCTCAGACCCTTTACCCATCACTAAGCATAAGCCAAAATTCCTTTATCTCCTTCTGCACAGAGTTCAATCACTTCAGCATAGCAACATAGATCTCCCTAGCAATATTAACTTAGTGTTATCGGTAAGAAATATATGACTTTAGAATTGTCAGTCTATATTTGGCATTTTGAACAGCTAGAGCACAATACGAGCAAATTAAACGGATTTCCACATAATCCATGTCTGTTCTATTTTTACGTCAAATGTCACAAACTTGAAATCTGTATTTTAATCAGTAGTTCCTGAATCTCCAGACATACACTATTCCTCTGATGTCTCACTGGAAGGTTTCACTCCAAAGCTTTTTCTAATTCCCAAATGTAGCCATCATGCAGCATTGGAGAGTGATGTTGCCAAGCATCATAATAGATGAAATTGCTTGACAGTAGACAAAGACAGAAAATAATATTAGGAGCAGTACAATCTCTTTTGGTCAGATTGTTCCCATACTTATTCATTAATATACCTTATAAAGGACAATCACTACTAGCTAATAAATAATTAGCTGGATTTTCTGGTGTGGCGCAGTATTTTACTACCAGCACAATCTGACACTAAGAACAGTTAAATCAGCCCAAGGGGTATCTTTTAAGGAGCTGCCTGCCTCTTTACCTGCACGTGTACTCAGTGTTCCAGTGGGATGCAAGGTAAATCTGGAGACACATAACATTCCTGGTTCCGACAGAACGGGCCCAACAGAATGGCTGCAGTAAACTATATCATCTGAAGGGCTGATGCAGCTTACACAGCGTTATCCCTGCATACTCAAGAGCTCACTAGGCTGTACAATGGCCACCAACACAGAATCACACATTCAAGCATGCTGTGACTAGGACTGGCCAAATTATTGATTGTAAATAACTAATCCAGTGAATCTAGGCCTTTTTCTGTTCCTACAAACGTTAGAATTTCAGTCAATGTGCCCATATTCAGAATTCTTTGACAAACAGTTTGTGTGAATAAGGTTAGCTTGCAGTTTGTTCATTAACTAGGTTTTATGAGTACTTGCTTATTATGTGCACCTTATGGTAGCTCTCCTACATTACATGGCATTATTTTTGTTTCTCCATTGGATAACCTAAATTTTACAAAATAGGAGGAGTCCCTTGTTCTATTTGCAAATTCTCTGCAAATATTTATAATTGTTTGACGACTCTAATGTGAGAATAATACACAGCATTTTCAAAACAGCCATGAAGCATTCCTGTGCAAATGCATATTCACACCAACCTTCACAACAGATTTGCTTTCCACAAACATTCTGGTGAATAAAAAACTAACTTAAATGACTGTTCCTGAACAAGTGTATGCAAGGGATTATAAACATAGGCAAAGCCAAAGGATGGGTTTTATTTCAAAGAATACTTTTTGCTATGTTCTTCCAGATCTGAGGTGAAATTAAAACTACCAGGTTCCATATCATAGTTTCCATAGCACACTGCAGTGTTCATGTTAAAAACCATGTCTCAGTAACACTGCTTTTAGTTCTAATGAGTTTTTATCATCACATGGGTCTGTGTTCTTTTTTTCTTTTTGTCTTGGGACAGCATCCAAATAGACACTAACAGAGAGAAGCTCTTAGAGATGAATTAAATAGCAGAAGCTGGGAAGTATAATATAACTAGGATACAGGGCAACCATAAAAGCTTTCAAAAATGTCTTCCAACTATAAAATACAATTGATCATTGATTCATAGCATGAAGCTAAATGGACACTGATTTATAGTAGACTGAGCATACACAAAAGAGACAATTCATTTTAAGAAGCAAAAAACCTACGATTTGTGAACAGTATTACTGTTCATCTCAATTATATAACTAATTCCAGAAAAACTGATTTCATGACAATTGTCTTCATAGTCAATTTCATAATTTGTTATTCCCAAATTAAACTATAATAGCATTCTCCACCAACAAACAGCCATCAGAAAAAACCTCTTTAAGTGCTAAGTGCTTCAAAAGGCACCAATCAGCAAGAAAGGGCTTTTACACTCTCAATAAGTATAATTAATCACAATACCAGCAGAACTCCAAATTTCTCATGAGAAAAATAGATCCACAAAAAAAAAAAAATTAGGTTCACATCAGTTTCAATCAGGTCAAAAATTTTCCTAAATGACCTGTCCAAAGTGAACCAGCTTAAATTCTAGACTATAAAATTTTATTTTATACATCATCCTTCATACTCAATGTATCTGGAAAGATTTCAAGACAAGCATTTTTTAAGTTTTATGCTGTGGCTATGAAAGATGTGCCATAAGACAGACTTCTTGGCCTCCCTCATACTTTCTGCAAGGTTCGGATCAGTGGAACTGTTCTGTGTGGTGAATGACCTTGTTGATTGGGGTTGCTTACTCAGGTAAGAGACCAGTGTTTTCTGCTGTGAAGTATTTTTCATATTTTGTTGATGAGACCACACAAATTTGGACCAAGCTGTTTATCTCCATAGTAGCAGAGCCATGTCTAGTAGGAAAAAGACCTGAGTCTTCTCTGCTTTAGTGTCAATTACAAACATTACATTGAAGTTACTGGAGGATGTGCATTTACCAGTGCATGAGTTAGTTGCATGCTCCTCTTGGTTAGTGAAATGAAAGGGAATGCTAAAGCCATTGTTGGAAATAAATGTCAATTCCTCCCCCTGAAGGAAACATGCCAGCTTCTCAAAGAAGAGATTGTTATACCCTTGTTCAAGAAACCTTGTTTTGAGAAGCCAACATCTCTCCAATAATCATCCTGTCTCAATTATTCAATTTGGCAGAAGATTATTAAGTAGGCTGTAGTGTGGCAACTCCAACAATATCTGGAATCCTGAGCTCTCTTTGACCTTGGTAAGTTTTGGTGTAGGCTATGGCATGATATGAACACAGCACAGACTGTACAGTGATCTCTTGGCAATGGACAAAAATCAGGCATCCATACTGCTTATTTTAGATCTGTTAGCTGCCTCATTGCCATTGACCAAGGGTATTGGTGGCATGTTTACAAACACTAGCAATATAGTTGTACTGAAATGATTTATTTCCTTTCAAAGTAAGTGTTTTACTTTGCTGTGAACTTGCAAAATTATGATTGCAATGTCACCATTTTCATCCAGAATGAGAATTTCGGCAAGTCCCCAAACTGTTTATTATTATGCACAGGGAGTTTGAGACCCTGGCCATATATTACATTCTTATATGTGGGTGGATGAACTCTGCTTTCAGTTACTCTGAATTTACCTCTTCTTACGATCTTAGCTCGTAAGAGACTAAGGGAAATGTCCTATTCACACTTACATTCCCTCTCTGTACACATCAGTTTGCTAATGTAACTGAGCAAAACTTTGTCAAAGGAGTGTATTAACAATCTAATTTGAACCAGGAGACATATATTTATATATATGGCCTGAGTTCTGGGCAGCTGGATGGTAGGGCAAGAAATAGTCAGTCTTTCCCTTAATCATAAAACAGTATAAAAATACTGTGCAGTATCTTCTCAATGAGAACCATCAAGTTAAGTGAAGGAAGTACTGCTTAGTACAAAAGGGGGAAGTGATCAACATCTCTCTGAAATATTGCCATCAACTAATCATGCACTGAATCATATGTCTTAATCCACTAAGTAAGAGTAAATTCCTTAAGAGGGACAGACTACATCATTTCTGTTCCTCCTCCTGTTTTCCTTCAAGCAAATAGTTCAATAACAACAATACATGTATAGAGCCCCAGATCTCTCCAGACCACACAAGTGTCAGGACATGCATGCAAATGGATTATGCCATTTGAATATTAATTAGCTATAGAAAGTTAAAAACTGTGTGAATTCCCTGAGTTGCTCAGCATCCTGGGAATCTCTAATTATACAGAGTGTATGGTGCCACTGAGGCCATAGCTATTGTGATGAATGAGGGAGTTGTATAATATTTATTTTCATATATATATGCCATAAGGCCCATAAGTTACCTGTGAAATAGTCTCCTGCCAGAATGCAGAGAGTTAAATCAAAAGGTTGTTAAAGGATCCAAAAAGCAAAAGCAAAACAATAATGCAGATAAAAGTCCTTGAAGAAACAAGAGGGAAGCTGTTTATTGGGAATACCCTTTGCCTGGTTCTATCCAGACTAAAAACAGCTTAATCTTCAAGGGTAAGCCTAGGATCAGAGGAGGATGCGAAACCATTACAGGACTCCTTGCTTAGAAAAGGGGTGGGCATTGAGTAAGCTAAAAAGGATGGCTGTCCAGGGAATGACAGCCACCAATTATTAAAAATACAGAAGCATGAAAATTTCAACTGCAATGATGATACTGATAGCCAAGATTTGCAACAGTTATTCTAAAATGGATAGTTATGTCAAACCACACAGATAACTACCTGGTAATTTGGAGGCAAGAAAGTTATTCAACTTTTTACTGTCAACCCATCAACAGTGGATTCCCTCATTATAGGTAGGAATGTTTTCCTAAACTTCATATCATCATCAATCATCATCTCAGGCAGTAGATAATGAAGTGCATTAACTGAGCCAGATTGTCATTCGGAGGATATTTCTAATTTTCAAACAAAATACTTGTGTTGGTTATACCATTATGGAGTGCACTATAGTCAGACACTAGGATAGTGAGAAGAGCCCACTTCCTGCTGCACGCTCCTCAAATGGTGTCCTACTAGGAAGAATCCTTCTGCCTGACAACATAACAACACAGAGTATGATCTTGTACCTCTCCTTGATGTCATGCCCACTCTAGCTTTCTTCATAACCTTTGCTGAACTGGAGAAGTCCTTTGAGAGGCTATTTGGATGTCTGCAGCACACTTGCGTTTAGGAAATATTTTCCAGGTGATAATTTATCAGCAAGAATTGACTGTTGGACATAGTTTTACTTTTATTTTATATGTTCTGGGGGCAAATATTTATACCCCAGGACCATCTTGTTGTGATGTTTCACTTCTTTGAAGTTTGACACTTTCCTTAAACCACCAGGTCGAATAATGTCCAACTGGACATAGCAATGTGGTGGCACAGACAGTAAGACTCTTGCTCAGCAATCCCATGGACCATCCCACAGCATTACACACACACACCTTTTTTTGTCCCCTATGAACCCTTCCGTTTTGGGACTACTGCAAATGCAGACTCTGCAGCCTGATGGAATTGGCCTTACCTCCAATTGTTGTATTTGCCTAGTAACTGTAGTTGTAAAAATATTCTTGGCTTTCACAGGGAGCTATGAAAAAATAGCCATGAAATCTGAATTTCCTGTCAACAAAAAGTCACACACTAAGCATATCACAGGTTAGTGCTGAAATGAAAGCTAGCATATCTACTTTTCACAGCTTACTCATTAGATAAGAAATTTGCAAGCCTAGCTAAACAACATAACATGTCAGAAACTTTTAGGAGTTAGCCTAGAGATTAATCAGAAAACCCTTGTTTCCAGCAATGTGTTAGAGAATACACAGGAGATACTGAAAAAAAAATCTTCCTTTGACATGGCAGTGATACAACTTTGCAAAGCTGCAGTGCAGAGTTCTTCATTTGCTAGGTGGCTCGCTTAGAGGTGTCACAAAAAATAAGATGCCTTTTCCAGAAAAGAAACCTTAAAAACTATGTAGGCATGGCTGGATCAACCTAAAGAGCATTCACAGGTATTAACATCTGATGCCACCCTCCCACCATATTTTGATCCTTTTGTACTGACACTAATGAGATTAAGAACTGCTTAATGAATAATGTGTTGCAGTATCGCCACTTCCTACAACCCTTTGCTTCTGAGGAGTCAGTGTTTCTCAGCTGGCTTTTCTAGGAAAGTTAGGAAATGTCAGAAATAAGTTTGCCTGTGCAGCCATAATTCAGACTCCTTGGGCATTTGCATTATAAGATAGTCTTTACTTACGTGATCACAGAAAGCCTTTATCTCTAATGACTGCTGACTGTCACACTTCTCCTTCACCAGACAATCTAGCCCAATTTTTGTTGCTAACCATATGCCAGACAGAAATCCCTGCTCAGGTTCCTGCTTCTCAATTGGCTCTCCTCACTGCTGATAGATCACTGATGTATTTGTTTAGAACATAAATCTACCTACAGATCCAAATCTCTGCAGAGCTTTTTCCATCTAGCTAATGAATTCTGGGGAACATTTTGAGCAGTGAAATTTGCACCTCACACAATTGACCATGTGTACCATGGAAATTAGGCAAGCACTGGGCTGACAAGTGTACATCATGTATAGGAAGAACCACTAAAATATGCTCTCAGTCACAGTGAAATGAGGCTGAGCCCAGAGGTTTCTTTTTTTGCAAAGGGAAGATGACTGCTTAGCAAAAGAGAAGAATTGAGCCAAGCCAAACAGAGCAGGAAGAAACAGAGATGGAGGAAAGCAGAAAAAGAGGAGTGAAGAAACAGGCAGAGGGATGGAGAAAGAGAAAATAGTAAAAATTTAGGAAATAGGGAGGTGATAAAACAGGTAAAGAGATAAGAATACGAATGATTAGGCAGGCACTGAGACTTCAAACAGTGTAAATTCCCAGCTACAAAGTAGGGGACAGTAAACAGGACCACTTGTGGGTTCTTGCAAGTCAAACAATTACTGTACCACTGACTAAAAAGGGAAAATGTAGATGAGAAAGTTATTCTAGAGGTCACTATGACTACTTTACTATGTAAAGGATTCTAGTTTCCAGATGTGGATATAGAATAGGAATGTGTGATTTTCATAGGTAAAACATTTTGAGAATGTAATCATATTGATATTCTCTTTCTCTCTGAGACATTGTGTGGAAGTGATAAGATTTTTATTATAAATGGAATATAATGAATAATGCAGTGCTAGGAAAATGGAGTTAAAGTTTTGTGTTGCAAAGTAATTGTCTTTTTTTTTTTTAAGAATTGAATTACTGCTGAATTGAAAATAAGCGTATTACAGGGTATTATGTGCTCGAGTGGATGAGTGTCAAAATGGTAGCTGGCTAATGTTTGCAGATCACTATTTTATAAGAATGTTGCCTTAATTTATGATTGCCATGCTTTTTTCGTATTTGTGTTACTGTTATAGTTAAGATAAATTATAATTTATTTCCTAAGTGAATGAAGATTTGTGCTTGAGACTATACAATTCAGGCAATGTTTTCAAGAGCACTTAATGCTCGTATTGACTTTGACTTCAATAAGAGTAGAGTTAGGCCAACACTGAGAGCGCTTGAAAATCCCAGCTCTGCTTTCACTGATGTCAGTGAGAGAATTCCTGATGATATCAGTGGGAGCAGAGTTAAGCGAACACTGAGTGCTTTTGACAATCCAATCTTTTACATATATTACACACACAAAAATTAAAAGTACTGTGACAGGGTCAGACTGGATGGCTACCGGAGAGTGCTTGAAGGCCAATATATCAGCCCCAGGCTCAGCAAGTCCCTTTTCCCATAGTAGCTGAACAAGGGTTATGCCCCGTTATTTAACACACCTGGAGCCAATCAAGGCCCCGCCTAGGACTTGTTAAAAGCCTCCCCTCCAGAGAAAGGGGGTGACTAGAGTTGTGCGTGAGTTGAGCTACCAGAGTGTGTGAGCAGGCAAGATGCTGTCAAAAACCATAAGAGTTTAGGAGAAGGAGCAGAATGCTGTCAGAAGAGAACCCTGCAGGTACAAAGACTGGGGTAGAGAAAAACCCTGCCTGAAGAGGGCAAAGCACCTTTCCCAGACCTGGAGACCTGAGGGTAGAGACCCTGCCAGAAGAGAAAGATTGAACTGGACATTTGGTTTGGGCACTACCACACCCAGTGGGGCTGTCAGGGGTCAAGAGCCTTCCCTGGCATGGAGGCCAGGAAGGACTCCTGTCTGAGTAGGGTGCAGACATTAAGTCAAGGGGGCACAGGGAAGTAACCCAGGGAAGTTAGCAGTTTTCCTGAAGCCACAGAACGAGCCTGCTACTTGTAGGGTTCCTGGATTGGGGCCCAGAGTCAAGGGTGGGACCAGTGCCCCCCCCCCTCTACTGGCCATTCACTGGAGGGGCTAGAGCCTCAGTGAAGAGGCAAGGGCCTGTGAGAATCAGAGACAGGACCGGGAGCCAGCAGGAAGCAGCCATCTTAGGGAGGTTGTATTACCCTCCCCAACAACTAGAGGGTGGAAGAGCACTAAAGGGTGAAGCAGTTCCCTGACCTACCACTAGAAGGAAGCGCTGGACCCACTGAGGTAGAGGAAGAGCTTTGTTACAGTATATTATTACAATTGCAAGGTCAAGCACTCAAAAGTTAGGAAATGCCAGAAATAAGGTTGCCTGTGCAGCCATAATTCAGGCTCTTTGGGCATATGCATTATAAGACAGATAGACTTACATGGTCACATACTATATTTCAACAGTACCCCAGCCTCATTTAATGGACAGGGCTCAATGAGCAGCTAATCAATATGTTGTTTTACTCCCATTGTTCAATGCGTGGCCCCAGGCCTTATATACTGTACACTCTTTAAAACTCTGTCCCAGTCTCCACTCCTCATGCTTCTCATCTCAGTCCTAATCTCCTTGCCCAGCAAGTCTTAGTTATTTAACCTGAAATCAAAACATTTTGATTTAGGACATTCACAAAATGGTGGCAGTAGAGTTGCTGCTGCTCTTATACCCAATAGTGCAGTGGTTAGGGCATGCTCTTGGTGTACAGGAGGTTCTAATCCCCACTCTGGAGCAGGGACTTGAACCCAAGTCTCTCTCATCCGAGCTGAATGCCCTAAACAGGGTGTTTCTGGGTATAAGGAGGCAGCATCACCTCCTCCTCCACTGGTTTTGAGAATGGTGGCTAAGTCTTTTGCTGAATCCATTGAAGCACCCCCACACACATTTTTGCCCAAAAATATGTGGTGAATTTGATACAAATAGTTTCAGGTTGACTAAAATTGTGTGTTTCAGCAAATAAACTATTAATTAAAAAAGTTCGCTCAGATCTACTTATAACTTGGCAAATTCAGGCTCAAGTTTTTCATGGCAACAATAAAAGGCACATCTCTGACATATAGGTCACCCTCTGGCCCAATTTCCATTCTCTGTTCCAAAACATGGGAGTGGTAATTCATTTCAAAGAATCACAGAAAATTAGGATTGGAAGGGACCTCATAAGGTCATCTAGTCCAACACCCTGCTCAAAGCAGGAAAGGCCTCAAGAATTTTTTGAGATGGACAAAACATTTTTTCTTCCAAACTCATTCTCTGAAATGGGTGAGCCATTTTGGCTGTGGGGAAAAAAAGAAGAAAAACCACCTGCAACCACTCACTCTTGGAGCCGGAGGCAGACACCCAGCATGAAAAAATTCTGTCCAAAGTTACCAACAACTGGAACCAGGGTCTTATAATGCCTAGTGTCAAGCACCCTTAACAATATGCAACGTTACTAACCCCACATATGATACAACTAGATTCCTCAAAATATTAAAATCTAAAGTTGCATAGGAAAGATACGACAAGATTAGGCAAGATTTTAAATCCAAATATCATTGTACTATGTATCTGCTCTTATTAGGTCAATGAAACCCAGCTGCTAATAAGATCAAAAATAAAAAACATGGATGAAAGAGCTCTTTCTGTTATGACTCTTTCTTACAATGTTTTGTCTAAATAGATAACATTTGTAGCTGTAAAGATACTTATGAACTCTTCCATTTGAAATACTTCACGCAGAAAACATTCAGCTTATTTGTGTCCTTGATTTTATGTCTTCTTTTACCCTGATCCTGTCCCATCTCTCAAATGAGCATAGCACTTCAGAGACCTGCAAGTATATTTGTGCAGAGTCATAGTAAAGGCAAACAGAGCAAAAGACAGGCTTCAGTCTTCTCACCTAGGCTCTTCAATTTAGCAAACAAAATTATAAAAAGATCCAATGGCTAAAAGTTGAAGTTAGACAAATTCAGATGGTAAATAAGGAACACATTTTTAACAGTGAGGGTAATTAATCACTGGAACCACTTGCCAATAGTTGTGAGGGATTCTCCATCTCTGGAAATTTTTAAATCAAGATTCATTTTTCTAAAAGAGATGGTCTACTTCAAACAGGTTTTAATTTAGGGAAGTCTTATGGCCTGTATTATATAGGAGGTCAGATTAGAGGATCACAGTGATTCCTTTTGGCTTTATTATTTATATAGTAAGTATAATGTATGCTTAAATCAGCAAAGTCAAAGTTGGAGCTCATATGAACTTCATGATATTTTATTCACAGAAAATGCTTGTGTGGTGATTTACAGAAAGGCAATCATTAGTATAAAAACCAGTAATTCATGTTAAAGTATTCCTGGAAATGTGATTTACAATATAACAATCTGTGGTATAGTATGTATTGCTTCTCTATATTCTCTACTTTCTAACTGGATTCATTCTACAGTTATAATAGAGTCTCCACACAAAGAGCTTTCACTATTTTATTCTGCTTAGTATTCTTTGTCCACTTGGATCCAGTTCTGAAACTTTTATGTAGGCAGCCACACCCATGAAAATCAGTGAAGGAATAGTCACTGAGGTACATTGCAGAGTTCCCACACAACAGCCACTAGTTTTCCTTGATTGTGAGTAATCACAGTATCTTAAGCATGCTGATCCCATAATGAGTTATACCACTGAGAACTAAATAGTCTGCTATAGCCGGTCTGCCATCAAAACAACCAGTGGGCACAATTTTGCATGCTCTCAACTACAACTGAAATCAATGAGCATTCAGCACCTTTCAAGAAGAGCTCAAGATCTTGCAGTTTTGAGCCTTCTATTTCCTAGGTGCAGAAGGTTCTGGCCCAGATTTACAACCAAATCAGTGTGAAAGGAGGGAGCAGAATGTAAACTGCCTATGGCCTTTACTTACTATTAGAAGAGAAACATATAACATATTATCATTTCGCTATTCGTCCAGGTTCAGCACATAAACCTTCTAAGTCCTAGCTCTAATGCTGGGGAACAGATGGACAAAATAAGCTGTTACAAACATGATTAAGTTTTTGTGATCCAGATGCAGCCTGTCAATATGTCTTTATTTAGAAATTAAAAAAAAAACTAAAAAACCCCACTATCACCATATTTATTTAGGATAAAAAGAGACAGGAAATTCTTATATTTAATGTTATGAATGCTATGTGTGGGCCAGTCCTTAAAAAGGACAAACGTTTTCAAAAAGAGTATTATTATATTGAGATGGATTAGACGATGTGGGCCCATAGAACAGTCACAGACATTTGCATCAAACAGTGTTATATGAATGTGTGCATTCCCAGCTCTCTGAAGAGGAAGGTTCCCTGTGGCATCTGGAATCACTAGGAGATGATTAATACAAAATCCCACAGCTATGCAGACACCCAGCCTTTTGAGGCTTGGCATCCTGAGAATAGGGATTGCGGCCAGTTTTACCTGTTTACAGGAAGCTTGGAGTATAAAGAGCCAGTTTGAACAGACAGACTGGCCTTCTTTTCATTTCAGACAGATAGACATGACCTGTTGTCCAATGTGGGGGGAGAGCAAACCCTGAAGGGTTGGAAGGACTTGGACCTCCCAGTCTTTCCCATGTGAAAGATGGGCATTTGCTAGTATGTTTAGTGTAAGTTTAGATTTTTAAGAGTTTCATATTTTTTCTCTGTTTTTGTCCTTAAATAAATATACTCAGATTTGGAAAAGTTGTTTGGTTACTTATAACCACTAATATACATGGGTCAGAGCCTGTGGAAAGAAAACAAAGCACAGGGGTGGACTTTCAGTCCAACCTTGTGGGATCAACACAATGAGTTGCAGGGGAGCTGCAATCTAAACACCTAGTCGAAAGGGAAAGGGACACAGGTCCCTGCCCAGAGGCTAGTGACAGCGAAAGGCCTGAGATTTGAGAGTGCATTCTTGGAGCAAAACGGTTTCAAAGCATAGTTATCCTGAAACTTAACAAAAAGTTAAACAAAAACAAAAACCCACAGGGTCAAATCCTACCTAGTATGGCATGGGTGCACCAGAGAGGAAGTTCACAAGCCTGTGCAGTACCAGGGCAGGGTACCTTTCTTGATCAAGCTGATTCAGATCTTGTGGTTCCAAAGAATGGAGTGGCTAGACTCAGAGCGTGGCCGCATCCCCAGCTTCCCTGTGAATATGCTCCACTTGGTAATGCACTCTAGAGGAGGGTGTCCACTGCTCGGTTTAGGAGAAACAGTAAACAGAGCATGATTTGACAGCATGAGACTGAAATAGCCATATTACTAAAGAGTGAAAGCCACATGTGATTTATACAGAGTCACCCTAGGAGATATGTCAGTACAGTCTTTATACCATGTGGTATTCTGTATATGCCACGTGGTTACAGGAAATTTATTTTCTAACTTTGAAAATGTACAATTAAGATTATTTTGGGTATCCCTACACTTGTGGAGCCGGGTTCTTTAGCTACTTTGAGTTCAAGTGTATAGGGCTCAAAGAAGGCCATAAAAATTTCATAAAATACTAAATACCTTTTTCCTACACCTAAACGTGACATACCTTGAAAGTCTGTCTCTGGACTTTTCAGTGCTAAAAGGCAAGTGCTTTTGTTCCAAAAGAAAGCTGGGGATTTCCTCCTTTCTCAGACACTAAAAACATCTCAATTCCAGCCCGGTAGCATCATGTGCTTTGAACATTAAAGCAGTCACTGTTAAAGGACTGAATCCTGTCAGTGTTGGGCCTTGAACAGTGAATGGGGTAAATTCCAAACTTGGTGGGAAAGGAGGAGACATTTCTCTAAAAGGCTGATTAAAAAAATAAAGTATACTAGTGGAAACTATGAAGGGTGGCTGGAATATCAGAAGTAGTTCTGGGGTTGATCCATCAGTGGACACTGGGCACATTATTATTGAATAAGTTGAAACATTTAAAGGTCTGAAATTATTAAATCATGGGACTTATTTTATCCCACGCTTCTACAAATTTAATACAATTATCAACATCACACCTAGTGTCAAGGCTGCATGGGGCTGAAGAGCAGCTCCTGCTGACCAGAGAAGTTTGCTAATATAGCTATCTGCCTCTTAGACTCCCTGCCACCCCCCGCCACTTTCCCACCGCTATTCTAGCTCAGTGTGGGGAATGGGAGTCTGAGCCTCCTTATCCTCACAGTGCTGCTCTTCTCCTGGCAAACAGGCACATGTTGGACTCATCTCCTCTAGTACCTGCTGCTGCACCCATCCATGTGTTTTTCTAATGAAGCAAGGACATTTTTTTTCACACGCAAAGTGGGAGGCAACAGCATTTGGTAAAAACATACTAAAAATCCATTGCTAGAAATGCTTTTTCACTTAGTTCCCAAAGAATAAGCTGAGTGTACTGACGGAACACATGTACACTTTAATGAATGGCGGAGGCAGTGATCCAAGATCTCGCCACATGTATTTTTTTGGTTGTCTTTGGAACCAACTCTGTCCATTCCAAAGATAAAATGTTTGCTCTTAACTATTTTTAAGAGCCATAAAAATAAAATCAGCTCTGGTTGTGGTGGTGGGGGCTTGAGAGGGGAAGGGTGTATGACTCTCTCAAGGGAAAGGGAAATAATGGTCAAATTTTGTGGTCCCAGCAAATCCCATCTAGTATATCACTGCATGTTTCACATGTACCTACATAAAAACCTACCTATATATAGATGTCTGGCTTTGTTTTAATTTATCTCTACTTCTGTTTATTATATGTGACACACCAGATATGCCTGACTTTGCATACAGGATATTTTCTTCAGCATGTAGCTACATACACAGATGTTAAACTTGCACTCTGATAATTACTTGATCTGCACACAGGAAAAAAAAGAAGGGCACAGAATGGCATATTGTAAGCAGTACATATAAGTGCTAAGTTCTGCAGCCCTTATTCACATGAGTAGTTCCACTGAAATTATGCTATATTTGCATACAGGGGACACTGATGTTCTTCAGTTCCTCATCTCTGAAAAACAAACATGATCTAAACACACATGGCTGACAGATGATCAAGCAAGCACAAAATTATACTATTGTGAGTGATTCATATGGTAAAACAGTGGTTCCCAAAGCTTTTACTAAAGTGATTCACCAACCTTTTTGGGGACCCACCATTACCCCTGCTCTCCCCACCTCCCCTTCTCAGCCTCTATCCCCTGCACCTCCTCCCAACCTCTTGTTTCCCCCTCCTCTCTTCAGCCCAGCCTGATCCCCAAACTTTCCTTCCCCCAATCCCCTTGTTCTTGCTCTCCCAACCCTGCTCCCTCCTGAAGCCTAAGCCAGCCCCTCTCCCCCTGTGGCCAAGCCACGATCACTATGAGCCCACTCACTGGCTCTGGCCCCCTTCCTCCACAAGGCTACTGCCTGGGTCCCATTCTTGCTTCCCCTGGGTAGCAGCTAGTGCTGTTGGGACAGGGATGCAGGAAGCAGAGCAGAAGCAGCAGCAGGAGCCAACGAGAGGACCATCACCAGCTTGTCTCTACTCTGTGCACACCCGAGAAGTGCTTCCTCTGCATTGCTGTTGGATCCCACTCTCCATGTTGCTACCCGCTGCCCAGAGGAAGTGAGAGCCCTGGGGAACATGCAACCCACTGTTTAGCAAACACTGCTGTAGGAGAATGTCTTAGAGAAGTAGGTAGTTTTAAGAGATATCAAAAAGTGTACGGAAAGTGGGCATGACAAGGAACAAAGGGATCAAGGAAAGGATATATTTACACTGCAAGTGAAGATGTGATTATAGCACTGGTAGGCGTACCCACATTAGCTTCAATTTATCTGGCATTGGCAACAATGACAGTGTAGAGATGATGCAATGGACTACCAACCACAGGATAATCCCACAGAAGATCCTTGGTACATACTCTGGTCGCTAGCCTGTGCCAACACATCTACACTGCTATTGTTACCCATGCTAAATAACACCTCCACTTTGCAGTGTAGACATAGGCAAAGTTTGGCTCTAGTCTTAAAATGACAGACAAGCCAAGGAGTCCAGGAAGATCCTAATTCCGCTTGAATGCATTCAGCTTTCCCTTTGGGAAATTAGTCTTGAAAGCAAGCAGCTATAGGCTAATCCTTCAATGAAAAGCATTGCCATATCTGGTATGACAACCGCAGATTGGATCCAACTTGGACAAACTTCACATGGCACAGTACATTGAAGTAACTTAGAATGGGATTTTGTATATATTATATATATTTTATTCCTACAAAATTGATTCCAGATTCTAGATACCACTAGCAGAATCATTGCACATGTAACGTTAAACCAAGAGAGAAAATTTTCTCTCCCAAAGTCTCTACAGTCAGCTGTAATGGGCTTTCCTTATAATTCTAAATGACGGCTGTCAGTAATACACTATCTTCAAACACTTGATATCCTACAGTGTATTGTTCAACATATTTTGCTAAAGGTCTCAAGATGCACTTCCTATTGGAAATGTATGTTAGTGGGTCTTGAGAAGATTCTATGTTTTTCTATCAGTAAACAATCTCCACAGGAAGATACAGCCTCAGTCTTGCAATCGGATATGCAAGCCCATAAACTTGTGCCCACATGAAGCCATGGAATATAGGCAGGATCCGGACCAAGTGTTCTATTTTGTAGAAGACACTATTAATTTTAGCTGTATTTTCTAACCACTATACTTGAATTACAGCACATTAAAAATAATGCCTTGATAAATCTGAAACTTGCGTTGAATTGGGTACTTGGATTCAAATGTTATCTTTAAAAAAAAGAGTCTATCTGAATTAAAACTTCTTTCCCAGCTAGCAAAATGCTTGTGTTACCATTGTTTTGGCTAAACATTCTGTATGCTACATAAAATACATTTCCTACTTTTTAATCTCTTTGACCTGCAAGCATATTATGCACCATCAGCCAACATTAATTCTATTTTACAACAGTTTTTCTCTTCTGAGCCTTTTATTGGCACTTTCATCAATAGCTCACTGCAAGTGAGTGACGATCCTTCACATTTGAAGCAAGCAATAATTACTCTACTTTAAATCAGCCCAATCTGAGACTGAAAAGTTTTGGATAAAAACAAGTAGATCTCAATTCTTTTCTTCTCCCTCTTGGCAAAGATCTATGGTAACCTGCAATAGCTTCCAAATGCCCATTTATAGTTCAGCCAACACCCATTAAGCAAAAAAACTATCAATACAGTTTCACATCTAAACAATACAGTTAGCAGGTACATTAAAATCTCTTCTTCTGTTCAGTGTGGCTTTAGTTATCAGTTTGGACTTAAGTTCCCAGTTTTTGCCTCTTTGACACTAGTTGGATCCAAAGACAGGTACAATTTTCAAATATGCTTAGAGGCACATGGTGTTGTCTGTTGGCCTATATAGGCTATCCAGTGTCCCCAGGAGGCAGTCCTAATGAATCATCACACCCATGACCCTATCCTGCAGAGTTCTTAAACAATCTCATTGCCAGGACATTTTTCCACTGATGGCAACAGTAGGAGGCCCAGCTGAACTTGAAAATGGCATGGATCTGGAGGGCTAAAGTCCCAGCTAGGAGTTCTTCTGTGGGTTGGAGCACACAGGTGCAGGCGAGTCTCATTCAGTTCAGAGACTTAGAGAATATGTCTACACTGCATCTAGGAGGTGACTAGCCTAAGCTACTGCCCTTGCCCCAATGTCCACACTGCTATTTTTATGCACTAACTTGAATGGACCTAGCTTGAATCTGTCTACCAGCTCTGGGAATCACACCTCCTAACTGCAGAGTAGGCATAACAAAAGAGGCTACTCTCATGAGACGGAGAGACAGGAGTTTGCTGACCAGAAGCCAGGAAAGGGAGTTCTGGAAATATAAAACATGCCCATTTTGTGTTGTCTTATTTGGTTGAGTTTATAGGCTGTTAAACTGCAGATAAGGACTATGGCCAGAAAATATCCCTATTTGAATTCTTCTCTTTGGGAACACAGGCCTGTAAGTAACCAAGTAACCCAAAGGGGAGCTTTATGGCAAAAAAATCTAATGCTATATAATAAGAGAAATATCTCCTTCTCCTGGTCCACTAGTTCCAGAGTGCAAATAGTTATCCACTGGCTTTTGCTGAAGTACTTTTGTGAATCATTGTTTGGTAAGCATTTCAGAGAGGTTAATTTTGCAAGATCTTCTTTGTTAACCAAAGTTGTTTTGTTTTAAACAAAAAAGTTCCCTTATGGAAAAGGCATATACAATTTAATAGAAAACCATATGCTCTCTATAGAGTGAGAATCAGAGGAGATTGTTTGGTTTTTGAGGTTTTTTTGCACATTCCCTATAATTTAATGGAAAAATAGATCTATCTAATTCCACAGGATTAATACATTTATAGATATATAATTCAATTAGGAATTAAATATTACTTACAATTTCTGCAGAGCCCTAATAAAACGTCTGTAAAAACTTGTTTTGTGCCTATTAAATTGCCTAAAGCCTATACACAAGAGATAAAAACTAAGCTATTGGCATCAAAAGTCATACTGTGCTGCTACTCAGAGCATCATGCGTGCTAGCACATTTCCAATTGTCACTTGCCTCATTCACTCACTCTTGTAAATAAATATCTCTCTTTAGAAGGTTTATTCAATTATTCATACTCTTAATATTCTGACTTCAGCATTGTCCTCACTGCCAATCTGCCAACTGTCCTCATCTGTCATCTGCTTGGCCCCTTGCTTTATTGCCACTTCATGCAGCTACCTCCTCCGTGGATGATGACAGTGTGGTATAAAATACAACATGCCAAGAAAATCTTGCTGACCTTTCCAGAGCTAGACAGTAACATATCAAACCTATCTAAGCATCTAAAACACATTTTTAAGATGCAAAATGTCCTTTCAGCAACTAATCTGATAAGCCGATAGGAAGTATTAGCATGCTCCCCTGAGGATTTAGGTGGGATTCATGAGCCATTTTAATGTATCGCCACTGGCACTTGAAGAAGAGCAAGAATTACTCTTCTTAACTGTGACATGATAAAGGACTAAGCACTATATATTATACACACAGTGCTATATCTGTATTGGATAATCATACCCAACAAGGCACCTTCTGTCATACCCCCCTTTTCAGAGTGCTTTGCAAATATTCACTGCCTAGTAGGCCCTACATGATTCAAAGTACTGTGCAACTATATGCTGATATGGCATTAGCGACTACTTGCAGATTTAGGGAATGGGATGATTTTGTTCTATTGCGGGTTTAGCTTGGAGTTTACAGGTGGCCTGTTTGCAGCAGTGGGGGGAAAGGAATGAAGTTGCTAGAACCTAAAATAAGTGAGAAATCTGCTCAGAACATTCTGAAATTTCATTTTCTGTTTATGCCTTGTTTCTCTGGGAAAACCAGTAGGATTTTCCTGTGGCTAAGGCACAGGACTGGGAACTAGTAGCTGGTACTGAGACAGTCATTGCAAACACACCAGATACTAGAGCTGCAGACAGTGATGCATTTTATCTGATTTCTTATTGTTAGCTAAATAAATTGGTTATCTGAAACCTGCATTGGTCATTACTGAACTAGTACAAAGATGAGGACTTCACATACTTGCTGCAGAAAGTGACATGGTGAAAATGAAGGGACTCTAGGATTAGGGCAATACGAGACAAAACAATTTCAGAGTATCCCCCACAAATTATTGTATCATAGGTCTGATCTATTTTTATAGTTCTGACATCAAGCAATGAAAATGCACGCTTACCATAGTATAGATGTTCACTTTTAGAGGTTAAAGTTTCTTTTGACTTCGCCAATGCAGAAAAAGGCATGCAGACATCATACACAACATTGTTCTGTTTGGAAGACAGTGCAAGTCACCAGTGCCCTTTACCACTTTAAAAACAGCGAATAGAAAGACTATTGGCATTTTCACTTCATTTTCTCTTTTTGCCATTGATCACATTGAGTATATCTCAGTAACTTATAAACAATTAACTTTACAGAACTTGTATGGTGGTCAACTATTGGTTGGCCAATACGAGTCCAGGAAGCTAGAGGTTGATCTCCATCTTGAGCTATCATCGGACATTCATCTCTATTATATGGGTATAATTTTCATATATCAAAGAATATTTTGTCAATGGACAGGTTTCTAGTCACCATTCAAACATCTGAAGTTTTCTTCTGGTTCATCTCTATTTTCTGGCTTAGTGATCTGAAGGCTTTATCTTATACCAAACTTTGGCTGCTCCAAGTAATGAAAATACCTGAAAAAAGTTATCTGTGGAAGCAGTCTTGTTTTAGCTTTTCTGTAATGGCTTCTTATAGAACACGAATTAACTAGGAAAAAATTATCATGTTCACCTTTTCAGTCCTCACAGGTTTGTCTCAAGCTTTGGGGCTTCCAACTGTATATGTTGCCACACAAGCATTTGAGATATTCAGCTATAAATTCTCTTCTGATAATTACAGCCTAGCTCAAGCACATAGAGTATTAACTGAACAATAACAGACTGTTGTAAGGATGAGGAATCATAAGGGGCTGTTTGTTTTGGATGACATTTTTATCAGCAAAGTCCAGGTTGTTAGCAGGAAGCATTTCTGTATGTGTGTCATTTAGTATAAAATAATAAATAGAAAAAGCTTTGTTAAAACAGCATTGGGGGGGGGGTGGGGGGGGGGGAGGGTTGCAACAACTTCATAGAAACAAGAATATTCTGAGTACAGGCTTTCACTCTCCCCCTAACTCTCCTTTTGTAGCTAGCTAGTTATCCATTGAGAGTTTAAGAAAAGTAAATTAGGATGCATTTTATGAGTCTGATTCTTGTTTTCACAGCTACATCTCTTGAAAGACTTCAGGGGAATTGCCTTTGATTTACATTGTCCTGAAATCAGAAGCAGGGACTTGGAACTGGAGTATGGAGATAATAAAATTTAGATCTTTTACTTTTGTTGTTAAATATTTTGTGCTCATCCATCACAAATAAAATTGAACTGACATGCAGCCAGCCAGGGAAGAAACCTCTTATGGCTCATTATGCCACTGAAACACTGTCATTCCCTTTTGCAGTCCAGTTAGGCAGAGTCTCTAAGAGATGGTCCATACCGAAAACTTACATCAGCATGGCTACGCCTCTCAGGGATGTGAAAAATCCACACCCAAGAGACATAACTGTGCCGACTTAACCCCCGGTATAGACAGCACAGAATTCTGTCGCTACTCAGCACCTCTCAGAAATGGATCAACTACAGCAATGTGAGAATCCCTCCCGTCGCTAGGGTTGTCAATTTTGGTTGGATGTATTTCTGGAGATTTTGTGACGTGACAATCTTTCATTAAAATTTAATCTTTAATTCTTGGAGACTCCAGGGCTACAGTGGTGCAGTGTTGCAGCTGTGCCACTGTAATATTTTAGGAGTAGACATACTCTGAGTCTGCCCCAGAGAAAGCAGTTCCCTCCCTCACTTTTTGAGCTAGACCCACTCACGTCACTTCCTTTTGCTTTTCCCTTTTCTTCTCCAAGATCACACTCTGGAGACCACTGGGGAGGTCTCTCTCAGTCCATATCATAAATGGGTGGACAATGCAGACCTCTATAATACTACCGATTGTTATACATATTCATTTTTAGTAGCTGATGTTTCATGAGAGAAGCTAAAAGTACACAAAATCCTTAATCTTCATGTACACAGTTAACTCTTATGACACGTATCAGGACAGTCAATAAGCATACACTGGTTGAAAAATAAAATGATTTTTTTAAAAGAAATATTTATCAAATCTATATTAAATAAAAATATCCCAGCATTTATGCTGGCATCAATTTGGTAATGAAACCTTTTATAAGAAATATAACGTGCCATATGGTAAGAAAACATCCATTTGTAAGTAGAGGGCAAAACAAATAATCTTTCTTTATTACCTTTGATAAGTGTCAGAGTTCAGGAGCATTAATGAAAAAGTAATTGTGTGAAATTATATTACTCTGTACAGTTGTTGATTTCCTTTTAATAATGGATGCCTGAAAAGGCAGTCTTGTAGCTAAGGGCTATGATTTTCTTGCATTGCCTAGCAACATGTGCAAATATAGAACTGCAGATGCAAAACTACTGACCTTTCTTTTATGACTGCCTCTGAATGCTTAGTTATTTCTGTAACTACATGTTAATAAAAAAAAAAGGATATTCCAAATACTGAATTCTTCATAATGGGTTCAAGGTCTTCAGGTAACAAAACGGTAAAGGCAGCCTGCTGGCTCTTAGAAAAGCTTAAATTGTTTCTATTATTGCTACAGTGACTGCAGCTATTTGCTGTTGATTGATAACTTCATTTGTACTGTGCTGCAGAATCAACAAGACAAATAAAATGGTTACTTTCCATACAGTAAGGGTGGCTCTTTGAGGTGAGTTGTCCTCAGATTCCAGTCTTAGTGCACCATACACACATCCACTGAAGCCATGCCCGTGCCCCAAGTTCCCTCACTCCCCCAGCATCTAAGGTAATAAAGAGGATGTGGGCCAACGACCACTCAGTTTCTTCACCAATACAGAATGATCTAGGAGTAGAACTCAGAGTAAATGGGTTTTTGCCCACTACTACATAGAAACAAATCTAAGATAATAACCTTTCTCTTCTTTGAGCAATTGTCCACACAGACGCCACTCTTGATGACTAACAAGCAGTCATCTAATTGCTTGTAAGTGGGTAATAGGAGTCCTACATAAGCAAAGACTGCAAGACTGCTGTCCAAAATGGGCATTCAGTCTGCAAACCTCTACTAAGCAAGAGTCTCTTGTAAATGTGGGGATGAAATGCAATGTAGTAGCACCACAAATTTCAGAAAGAGGAATATTCTTTAAACAGATATCAGAGGCAGCCTGAGCTCTAATACAGCTAAGTGAATCTACCTTGACTAAATATAACATGTCTTTATACAGCTGAATGCCTACTTGGATAACATCAGTGAAGTCACAGGTTGCCCCTAAACTTTATCACCAAAGGGCACAAATAGTCTTGGTATCTTTCTGAATAATTTTGTCCCGTCTAAATAAAAATACATTGCCATTATTGCATTGAATATATGAAGCCTGGGGTTGAGTGAATTTTGGAAAAGAAAACAGGAGGTGAACATGTAGTTTATCTGCAACTCAGACAATCTTGGATAGAAGCTTGGGGTGAGCTTTCAGAGTGACCCTATCCTTTTAAAATTCTGTATATGGAGGACCTCACTCAACGGCCTGAATCTCCCCTGCCTCCAAATTGATGTAGTGGCCACCAGAAAGGTAGTCTTCATTGACAAGTGGTACAGGGAACAGGTTGTTAAGGGCTAATAGAAAGAATCCATTAATCCTTCTAATACTATAGAGAGAACCCAAGAAGGAGAACATTCTCATGAAGGACGGAAAAAACATGCACGAGGCCTTTCAGAAATCTTGCCACTGTAGGGTATGAAGATATCATACTACCTTTAATCCAGGTTCACACTAATATTGCTGCTAAACAGACCGTTGAGGAACTAATGGAAAGTCCAGGTTGTTTCTGGGCCAGCAAATAGTCCAGTGTTACTGAGGCTGGTCAAGTCAAGGGAGAAAACTGGTACTGAGATGTTCAAAATTGAAAATGTCTTCCATTAAGCTTTGTAAATCATTCTGGTTGAGGATCTCCTGCTTTGGAAATGCTGTCAGATGTACAGAAGCTGGGTCCAGATGTAGGATCTGACCGTTGTTCTGGGAGATGTCAGACAGAGCTGGCAGTGCGATGACAGACTATGTTGAAAAGTTCATGAGCTTCAAATGCCAGAACTGGCTGGCCATCCTGGGGTCAGTCACTCTCCCTGTCTGTGCATCCTCAAGATCTTTGTTATCATGGACAGAGGTGAAAAGACATACATCAACCTTGGTATCCAAGTCATGTAGAAGGCATTTGTTGCCGAGCTTGGGCTTGCACCTCCTCTTCAACAAGAAGTCCGACACTTGTTCTGGTCTGTTTTGGGAATCCCCATTTGCAAAAGATGTTCTGTAGGACTGAGTCTAAGACCTTTCATGACTGGCTGAGAACTGCCTGCTGAGCTATCTGCAAATGTGTTCTGAAGCCCAGAAGGGTGCAGAGACATCAGTGTTATTTGGTTCAGGATGCATCAATTCCACAATCGCATGTACAGACAGATTCCTGACAGAATGAGGATGATCTTGTTCCCTCTTGTCTGTTGACATAATGCATAGCTATCCGCACTTGTACTGTGGATTCCTGGAGAAGAGGCAGGAATACACTGCATGCCAGACAGATAGACCTGAGCTCTTGGATATTTATGTGGAAACAAGCATCCTGAGGAGACCATAGGACATGCATTTGAAGGTGTTCTAGGTGACCTCCCCAGCATGCCCCACTCCCATTCCTGAGTGGACAAATCTATCAGTTACTTCCCGTGGGACCACGGCCATCATGTCCATGAGGTGTTAACTAGGTAGGCAAAGTCTTCAACCATCCTTTCATGAAGTATAGGTGAAAGTCTGACATGTCGTGTGATATAAACATGTGAGGCCATGTGTCCTAGAAGTCTGAGACATATCTCTACTGATGCTCTTGGGTGGCCTTGAAGTTGATTGAGGAGCCTTATTACTGTTTGAAATCTTTACTGTGGAAGGTAAACTCTCACTGACCTGGAGTGTAATATTGCTCCTATGAACTCTATGCTCTGAGTCAGAGTTAATGTGGATATTTGTCTGTTGACTGTGAGGCCTAGTGAGGCAAAGAGCTTTAGAATCATTTGAACCAATCAGTCACCTGTTGCAGGGATCTTCCTCAAATCAGCCACTGTCAAGTTAAGGATAGACATAGATTCTTTGTAACCTTAGTTGAACAGACATGATTGCCAAGCACTTGGTGAATACATCCAGTGCTATGGAAAGACGAAAGGGCAAGACCCTGTACTGGTAGTAGGATGTTACCATCAGGAATCTGAGGATATTTCCACAGCAGTGGGTGCATTGATGCATGGAAGTAGGCATCTTGCAGGTCAAAAGCCAGGATCCATCCTGATAATCTCATGAAGGGATTATGTAGGCTAGAGCCACCACCCTGAATTTGTAATAGCAGATGAGGCTGTTGAGATGTCAGTGATTCAGGATGGACCACTAACCCTCTTTTTCTTCTTTGGGATCAGAAAATAATGGGAATAAGAAAGCCCTGTATCATGGGGTGTATATATATCCTATGCTGGCTCAGCAACCAAGGGGTTAAGGCAGGAACTGCTAGCCGATGCTGATTGGCAGCCTCACAACTTCTGGGAGAATAAAAGAGCTGGAAACAGAGGGGTGAGGTGGCTGCCAGAGGAGCAAACAGGCTGGAGAAGGGAACTTCTGCTAGCAAGCTGCTGAGAAGCTGCACAGACACAGCATGTTAAGAAGGGAGAACCAGAGCAGCAACCTGACAAGCTTACAGAAAAAAACAGGGGAGGCAGCAAGGAGCTCAGGGCACAGCAGGAGTTGAGTTCTGATTCTGCCGGGCTGGCTTAAGTGCCCTGAATTGGAACCCAGTGGAGTAGGTTGTCCTGGATTCCCCTATCAAACCCTGAGAAACTTAAGAACTGACGGGGTTTCCAGAGCCTTTGGGCTCCAGGAACAAGGAGAAAACCCACTGACTGACCACCCCACCAGATTGACTAAACACTGGTGCAACTTGTTGTCTGACAAGAAGGGTCGCTGTTGCATTGACACACCAGCCCATGCCCAGTGCTTCCAGTTGTAGAAGGCATTCTGTTTCTTGTTAAAACAATCTCTCATGAGAAAGGCCCCTGAATAGGAATGGGGAGTGTCATGGAAGATTTTGAACTGAATGAAATACTCCTTGTTTTAAATCTCTACAACCCACCAGTGGAAGGTAATCCCAGGCCAAGTGTCACAAAAATAAGAAAAGCAGTTGCTAAGGAAGGAATGGGGGAGAAGGGGAAACAGAACAAAAATGATCTTCTTGTGGTCCTATCAGGCTTTCAGACAATAGAAGCAGCAGCAAAAGATCATCTAATAGAATCTGTCTTTCCCTCGGTAGCTACAAGGTCCTCTGTATATGGCTGTAGGCCGGTGATCCTGTCCGTCCTGGGTGCTGAGGCCTTCCTTGGGCCCAGGCTCAGAGGAAGGCCACAGTGCCTTCCTACAAGGGGAATAATTTAGTGCCTGTGCACCAGTTTTAGCCCCGGCCCTCGGGCAGGGCAGGCAGACAAGTAGTCTATAGCCTCCGGCCCTTAGGCAGGGCAAGGTAGGCAAGCAACCTGTAGTCTCCAACCCCCAGGTGGGGTGAGACAGATAAGCAGTCTGTAGCCTCCGGCCCTTAGGCAGGATGAAGCAGGTAAGCAGTCTGTAGTCTCCAACCCCATGTGAGATGAGACAGGTATGCAGTGGATCCACTGTCTCTAGCGGCAGGGGAGAGCACTTTCTCCCAGGGGGCCTAAGGAAGGGGGGAGGGGGACGCAGGCCCACCCATCTCCACTGCATCCCAGCCCAGCAGAACTCCCGCCGCAACACGCCGATGGGGGTCTTACCCCTGACTCAGACACTGGCTATGGCTGTCCCTGGGCCACTTCCTCCCCCTGGTCCCCAGGTACCTGCGTCCTCCGTGTCCTCAGGGTTGCTGGGGTACTCGGCACACGGCAGGCTCCCAGTCCTTCTTCATCGACCGGCGGCAAGTCCTCTGCGGAGGGCAGCTCCTCCAAGTCACAGGGCTCCGGGAGCTCAGCGTCAGGCAGTTCCTCCAGGTCAGGGCCAGCCTCAGGGGGTATATCCCACCCACGGGCCTCAGGGGGCTCGGTCTAGTCACTGGGGCCCGGAGGCCCTATCCAGTCCCTGGGGCTTAGTAGCCCAGTCCAGTCACCGGGGCCCGAAGGCCCTATCCAGTCCCTGGGGCTTGGTAAGTCAGGCCACTTCAGGCGCCTCTGGTCTGGGAGGCGGTTGCTCGGGGCAGCTGCCCAGCTGGGGTCAGGCCTATGCTGCAGCCGGTGGGATGGCATGTCTGCCTCCAACAGCAGCCTGTCTCCTACTGAGCTGTGGGGCCTGCTTTTTATACTTCCTTTCCCTGCAGAAGCTCCGCTCCTCTGTTGTCAGGAAGACTGGCCTGCTGGACCTATCACTGTCCTGCTCCTCTGTTGCTGGGCAGACTGGCCTGCCGGACCTGTTCCTGGCCGCCCTGGGCGTTGCGGCCCTTCCTCGGATCCAGGCTCAGAGGAAGGCCACAGTGCCTTCCTACACTGGCCTATACATGGAGAAGATGACTGCTATCTACAGGACGATTTATTGCTGTTACTTCCTCCTTGCAGTTGGGACAGAGTCCCAAAGAGCACAGGGTCCCCCATAAACCTTTTAGAGAGTGGAGGGATTAATCTGTTTCATTGTTAAACCGTTCATTACCCCCAAATGGCAAGTCTTCACTTCTTGACTGGACCTCCCTGAGGATTCCAGAGAACTGAAGCCAGGATGATTTCGTCATGGTTACTGCAGTGGCCATTGTGTGCACTGTAGGGTCAGATGCGTCCAGCACAGCCTGCAGAGCAATTCAAGCAGTCAGTTGACCCTTGGCCATTATGGATTTCAACTCCTTCTGGTGTTCCTTTGGCAGTTTGTCCATGAAATGGGACAATTTATCCTTCTTTAAAAAAATCATACTTTGAGATGAGGGCCTTGTTTGCCACCCTCACCCGGAGGCTTGCTGATGAATATGCCTTGGAGTCCTTTTCCCATGGTGTAGACTTAAAAGGTTCCTCGTGTACTGCTGCTGATACAAAAGAACCTGGCATAGAAATATTCAAGTCTTTAAGGAGGGATCTAGTACCTCCCTGTCTGCTCTTTTTTACAAGCATGGAATAGATGCAGGTGTGTGCCACATGGTATTTGAAGGCTCCAGGAGGCCCTCAGTAACAGGCATGGTAAGTCAGCCTGTTGTGGAAAGATGCAGAATGTCCAAGAGTTTGTACTGCTCCTCTTGCACCATTTCCGGGAGTATATCTAATGTTTCTGCCATGAATTTCATCCATTGTGGAATACCTTATAGTCATCAGCTGAGGCTGATGCATAGTTGATTCACAGTCCTGTCAGGGAGGATGAGGATACTGTAGCAGGGATTGGATGCTCTTCACCTGGAAGCTAATGTTACTCATTTTCCTCCCCCTCCTGCCTCTCAAGTAGCTGTGGCTGGATCAACTGGTTTGCTGGAGGTAGCTTTGTTTGTCCCTTTGGAGAGGGCGATCTAGTCCTAAAGACAATAGACAAAGTAGGCTTCCTGGTGTGTGGCTGTACACCCCAGGGGGGCAGTACAGACCAGACTGGTATGGGTAGGAGTATTGTGGGGGGACATATGGAAGGACACATGAGTACTAGGCAGTCCTAGGTGTGATCCTATGAGGCCCATGCCACTTTCTACTATCCACCATAGAGTCCTTCCTAGAATCCCAGAATCTCAGTGAGTTACACCCAGGAAGGATGCCAGGTGGACGCCTACAAGAGGATTCTCTGCTGTGCCTAGCAAAAGGAAGGGAAAAAAGGAGTGTACCTCTCTAAGTGAATGTGCACCCCATCTTTGTAGAAGGGAAGTCAGCACTGGGGACACCTCCCTAGCCAGGCCTAACTGGTGGTTTGGTGGTCACCTCTGAGTCTTTCAACTAGAGAGGACTCTGATACTCTGATAAAAAGTCACTCAGCACCATATAAGGTTTCAGTGCTGAAATCGCTGGTACCATGGAGATATTGGGTACTGAGGTGTCATGTACCAAGATTATAGTCACAGAAACACTTGTTGCTGAGGATCTAAATATCAGGGCACTATGTGCTGGGGTCAGTATCAAGGAAAGTGTGGTCAGCTGATTAAGAGAATAACATGTGACATCTTGTAAGTTGGTACCAGGGTATAGGAATGGGCCTTTTGAAGTTTATGGCCCTTAGTGTATGAGTCTATGCAGCTGATGAGCCTTCTGTCTCTTGAAAAGTGCCAAGCAGTGGCGACCTTCACTTCGGCTCTTCATTGCAGATGTGCTCCTTTCTGCCTGTCAGACACAGATGCTGATGTGTTCACAGACGAAAGGGGCCTCTGAGTAGATGTGGCCCAGGAGCTCAGAATGAAAGCATGGCTCACTGGGGCACTGACCCGATGTCTGAGATCTGGTTGTAGTCCTCCTCTAGGAGTTTTGCATTGACTTCTATTGGAGGAAAAGTTTGTCTCACCCCCTTCACCCTCTAGCCGCATTTGGAAAAAGAGCGACAGATGAAACATCACTTCAGGAAATATATTTCTCCAAGACAAGGTAGGCAAGAGGAGTGCCCATCTTTAATGAACATTAAAGTATCACACAAGAGCCAGATCTTAAATCTTGGTAACTTAATTCTTGTGTACAGAGGTGGGTTGGAGGGAATTTATATAAAATTAAAAAGAACTAAACTACACTATCACTAAATACGTAAATTAAATGAAGTATATTATTGTGCACAAGACTAAATAAATCATACAGTGTGCAGAGTAAGGTTTCTGTCTTGCTGCCATGGGTGGTAAATATAGAGAGGGTTGGGCCCGCTCTGCCTTTTATGCCATTGGGTGGGGGCTGCAAGGGCACTTAGGGCAAAGGCCTGGCCCCAACTGATTCTGTTGGTCAAAAGAATCCAGTCTCTTGTGCAGGCACACCAGGAATGGTATCACTGTAGACAATCACTCGACAAGCTAGAGCATTCAGCTGGGCTAAAAACCGTCTCTTGTTTATACTGCTCTGTAATGGGCTGGGAGCTTGTTCCCTAAAGAGTCTCTTAAATGACATAACACTGCAAAACCCAAATACTTTTCCACTCCATGCTCATTTTATATCTAATGCTTTGTATGAAATAAATGACAGTGCTTCCTTGTTTTTCTAATGTATCACCTCTCATTTTATAATGTACAGTATAATTAATTACAGTCATACAGACAATTATCAGTTTCTCAACAAAATATGCGTTCTAAAGACTGTCCTGATTTGCATTAGGAAGCAAAGAAAGCACAAAGGATGGTATCAAAGCACCCTTTAAAATTTGTAGTTTCAAAGAGGTGGTTGCATATTTTTCTAAGGCACGCTATTCACATATCAGCAGGTCAATTACCACCACTGCTAATACTGATTCTGTTCTATGGATAGACACCTACTAAGAGAAGTGTTGCAAAGATTTGTTTATGTGAGTACTAAGCTTAGAAAAATTTAAGTACAAGGTAAATGCCAAATATTTCTTAGTCTTCAGTTTCCATAGCTATTAATCTAGCAATTTTACAAGAACTTTAGAAAGTGATTGCACTGGGCTGGGGAGACAGAATATAGTATTCATCTTGAGAATGAAGGCCAGATATGTGTGTATAATAGGAGATATGCCTCAGTGTTAAGCAGGCTTAAGGAATTTCCTCCTTAAATTAAAACAAAAGATACCTATACAAAAGAATACAATTAAGATAAAGCATTCATGAGCCATTAGTCAAAGGAACAGGTCTCAGGCTAACCTATCGGTGAGACCTGTGATGCACTTTCCTTTCCTGTCACCAGCCCTAATGGATGTAAGTTCTTTGATTAAACTAGCACAGAACAAAATCTCAAAAGTGGCCAGCAGTTCAGAGAAGTATAGGTGAACATCCAGAGATTTAAAGGCATATATAAAGCTTATTTCAGCATATTTGATTTCAAAATCTTCAAAAATAGGTTGTTTTTGCTTCATTTCAGACACAGAACACTGAACAGTCTCTTTCATAGGAACCAAACCATGCAGAAGAGTGTACAGAAATAGTTATTTCAAAACCCTATATAAATTTAACGTGAATTTTGGATCTGTTCTTATTGTACTAAAGCTCATTTACTCATCCCTCAATGGCATAGTAAATTGTGACCACTAGGAGATGAATTATGGATGTGCCTTTCAGCAGATATCCTCAACAAAGAAATGTTAATGTTATGGGTGTGCTTTTGAGAGACAGTCACAATCTATCCACAACTGCATAAGCATGTTTGATTGAGTTACCTTCATGGCAGTAATACTTTTACCCAGACAAAGGAAGAAGTCTATGTATTAGAGGTACACGACTGTTTCAATGCAGCAATGCAGAAGGCTGCAATAGCCATGTTATGGAAACCCAACCCTTATTATTCAGTTTTTATAACCTCTAACTACTGTGTTGTTTTTTTTTACTATAGCCCTGTCTGAGATGCTTGGCTCCAGACCATTGACTATCCCAGAACAGAGTTACAAGTTATATTAAACAGTCTGAAAATACAAAAAATACATCTTCTAGAAACATGGATAGAATACAGACAAATGGCAGCATACCCTATATGATAGGTTGGTAAAAGCTTGGAGTATTAATATGCCTGTCTTAGCCAAAGGTATTCCAAATTTTGATTTCCAGATGCATCTGCAACACCTCTGTTCTAGTAGAAATTTTAAGTACACATCTTCTTGAGCATATATCACAACGATAAAGTGATAGATGTTAAAATTAATATTGCTATCATCTCCATTTTTAAAGAATGCATATGTAAGGGGAGGGACATCTGTTCCTTAAAAATGAATTATAAAATGAAATGTGAACAGCAAAAGGACATTTATTAACATTAGATTTCCTCCTATAAATAACGTGTAACAGGGTTGACAGGAATGATTTTGTATGATTCTGTTTACTATTTTTCTTTAAAGTTAACCAGCCCAAGAAAAAGATACTATTCATTTAATAAGCAAGATCAAGTACAGAGACATTGAGCTGACCCATGCCACATTGCCCTGACAACATATTCTTCAACCTTCCCAAACAGACTTCTCTCTCTAAGCAGATCATTTCCATGACAATCACCACACTGGATTGTCGCATTTCAATTTGTACCACCAGTGAAGCAAAGACAAAGGAAATATGTGGTTTTCAAGTCCTTTCAAAAAATGCTAAACATTTCAAGAAAAGTACATCAGGGAAAACACTTTTCCTTTGCTCTTTGAAATCACTACGTCAGTCAGTTTTTGAAATATCCCTGCTGCCCCCTTCCAAACAATTTCTCTTTCTTCTTGTTTTGCACCCTCTCTTCAGTATTTTATTAGATCTGGAAGGACTTGATCCTGAAGTCCAAACTCTTCAAATGACTTCAAAGTTAGATGATCAGGCATTAAATTAACATGCTAAATAATTAGAATGACATAAATACCAAGCAATTCCTTTAGTTTATGGGATTTTTTTCCCATCGTCTATTGTATATGTGATGTGTTTGTACCCAGGTGCAACATCAGTGAATTACGTTAAAGGGTATATAATAAGACTTCACGTTATAAATTTTAACAATTCTCACAGTGTTCCCTAAACTCTGAATAGGAAATAAAACGAGTACTATAATTTTATTTTATTTTAAAAACTTTCTAAAGTAAAGTCACAAGCAAAAAAAAAAAGTATGAATATGATCAACAAACACTGACAAAAGATTAGATGGGTCAAATTGTCAGGAAAAACAGATAAACTTCACATAATACAAGAGGTCAGAAAGGTACAAAACAATAATTTAGGCAGTTTGGAGGCCACTTTGGAAAATTTAACTATAGTGGGCGATACTTGTCAAGTTTTTAAGTTGCCCCTGGAATGTCTTATTTTTACTAAACAAAGCATTATGAAACTCCTGGTGTTTCAATATTGCTGTCACTTTAGGCTAATGTTGCTTTGTTGTTTCTTAAATCATGCCCACCACAGACCTTCCTTCCTGTTGGCCTGAAAAACTAAATATAATTCTCCTTGGCCTCTGTAGACATTAAAACATGTAACTTAAGGCAGAACTTGGTCCACTCTACCTGTTGTCCTGGGATCAACATAACTTTGTGGATGATAAAGTGACCTCAAGGGAATTGAAGGTGCTCAGCACCCCAAAAAATAAAGTCCTTTGTTTCTAAGACCTGGGCTCAAATAAAGTGAATAGTGGAGAAGATCGAAAAAGAAAAGGTGTGTGAAGACAAATCAGGATTTCCAAAATTTTACCATTTACAGCATTTTGACCCGCTTTAATGAGGAGACTTATTAAATGTCTTAGGATATTGTGTACAAGTGTGTTTGCGCACGCATATTTTTCCTCCTTTGTGCTTGGGTTTTAAACACTACTGCATGTTTATTAGCTAAGTATAGACCTAGTTCTGCAAGTGCTGAGCTACAAAGACTTAAAAATGCTTATCAGGAACCAGACCCTGGTTTTGAAAAATTGCTTATTTCAAGTGTTTATGCACCCAAAAACCATGCAGTTAACTGTTAAGCAGCAGCTAATCTCATTCACAGACTCGCCTTGTCACTCAATCACAGACTTAGGTCAACTAAGAAAACAATTTCATATAATATTTTCAGTCAGTGTCATCCTGTATAAGAGTTTTGTAAAAAATGGTGCTTTGAATTATTTGTACTTTTATTGAACTGAAAAACTTATAAAAAAACACCTCAGATTCTTACACTGTTTGATACAATAGAGCCTTCTGGTTGTTGTTTGACTGTCTTTTAACTCATGTAAAATTCAATAAATAGTTGCAGTGAAGTTCAGTACAATTAATACAAATGAAGTACAATAAAGAAGGACAAAAAGAAACACATTCTCTCATCTTCTTGAAATTTTAGTGAATACTAGACCAAGGTAAGTATTGCCACCATGGTGTTTAATTGTTTTATCCTATGCTGTTTCATAGGAAACAAGAACTTTAATTAACCAGTTTATTATAGCACCTGCACTAGTTTCAAAATGAAATTCCAAGTAAATCTGAAAAGACTGCAATTGCTGCACAAAGCTTTGTGAACATAGCCATATAGCATCCATTTGCCAGTTATCTTCCCTGGGAAACTGCCAAGATACAGAGAGAAAACAAGGGATGCGTCAAATATCTATATCAACAAGTAATTCTCTACCACTTAAATTTTTTATGGAGGGAACATTTTCAGACAACATTTCACAAAATATAAGTTCATTTGGAAAATACTGACATTAAAAGTAAGACAATAAATTTTAATTTTAAAATTGCTATTTGTCACTGAGAAGAGAGGATTTTCCATTATATGTCAGACAGCCTCATTTCTATTCTTGCCTCTTTAAGCATGGATATGAAAGAATATCAAACACATTTCTCTGAATAATCAATTTCTTTTGATAAATTAACAGTAGCAATAATATTGGTAAACACCAACCTGCCCTTCAAAAGTCAAATGCCTGTACTTCGTGGTTAATGACTCAAAGTTTGTATCTACTTAAAGAACAAATTTTCATATTTTTTTTATTTTATACCAAGAATAAAAGTTCACAGCATGTGTGTCTAGATAACTGGTCCTGACAATCCCAGCTGCCTGCTCGTACTCCAAAATGCAGTACGTTCAAGTAGCACCCATTCATGCTCACGCTTGTCAAGCACCAGGAATTAGAGATGAGAAAAATATTGTGCTTGAATCTCAAATGCACTTAGTATCATTCTTGGTTTGTTTGATCTGCATATACTAGCACTGGTTCTCTTGAATTTTGTATACATTTAAGAACTTTTGTAAAGGTTTTGGCTAAATATTGCATTCTCTCTTGACACCCAAATGCATTTAAAAGCTATTGACTAGGATTTTTAGAAATGATTAATGATCCTGAGTGCCTCCATTTCTGGGTGCCCTACTTGAAACGACTTAAAAGGGCTTTATTTTCAGAAAGTGCTGGGCACTATCCTCTGAAAATCAGGTTTTTTAAAGATGTCCATCTTTTGTATATCTCTGTTTTGATGGCTAATGGATTTTATCTTTCAGACAAAAAATTGGCCATACAAGTGTAACCTGTGAACACAGCCAGTCCAGCTTTCATTAACTTAATCTGCAATGTTATCCTATATATCTTTGCATGTGACTATTTGTTATGCTGATGTTATTAAAAAAAAAGTTTTTCTTGGTAAATGAATTATATGAATTATATTTTCAAGATTTTAAAATGTGGACACAAAGTACTGTTTGTTATTTTGATGTAAAATGTCTTCCATAAGACAGTACTGTCAGTTATAGTTCTGTAGAAAGTACACACACATGCACTATTTGGTTATGTCATGCTAATTTTCTACTTTAAGTAATTTCCTGTTCCTTTAATTTTAAAAAGTGATGGCTAACACACTGAGCAGATAGCAATTTGGCTACAATTTTCAAGTGAATAGTGATTAGAGTGGACTGAAAAAGGAATGTTACTTCTGCAAAAGTTTTCCTGAAAATTCCATCTTGTTGTCCGAACTTAAGATTGAAAAAAAAAAAGATGAATCAATTTGGAATTTTGGACAATTCCAATCAATGCTACTAGTGATTTTGGATGCCCAATAATAAATGCTTTAAAGATCCCTGATTTTCAAAGAGTGCTGAAAAAAACCCAAACACCTGTGAGATATTAGTCACATTGCTTAATGCACTACTGGAACATATTCAGTTACTCTGGTGATGAGTACAGTATAAGATCCAACACAAAATACAATTGTGTATGGCCCTTAGCAAAGAAAAGCATGGCCCTTAGCAAAGAAAAGCTCAAAATGACAACTGAAGCACAAAGGCTTCAATATCACCTGATCTCCATCTACCCAACCCTGCATCCCACTCCCAAATCCCCAAACCTCTGATCTGAAGTACTGAGCTCTGGTTCAGACCACGGTAAGAGGCCAATATTAGACAAACAGGGACAATGCACTCTGGGATCCTTAGATACTTACACCACTTGTAGGGAGATTTCCTTATTGTGACACCAGCAGACCTGGTACCAGCTCATACCCCTAGGCCTCATTGAACACTGACAAATGCATAGTTGGAAAGCAGTCTGGCTTACCTGTGTGTTAGTATTATTAAAATGGATAGAGTTATAAGAATGTGTTTAATGTTTAGACTTTATGAAATACTTGTAGGATGCTTCATTTATTAATCCTACTTATAATATCTGTATCCCATATTGTAAGGTAATGTTTAAATGTTTGCTCTTTAACTATAAAAATGTTTGCAAATCACGGCTAGCCAGGAAAGAAACATTACAAAGTTTGAAATGCTAGTTTACCACAAGAGGTGTTATCTCCTCCTCAACAAAAGAAAGTCTACAGACATCAGACAAGCCACTGTGGACAAAAGACTTTGTTAATTGCTTCCCCCACACTCTGAAGAGGGCACCTAGGAAGGCCTGCACAAGCCTGCATCCCATCACTGCTTGAATGCTGGGGAAAGGGAATAAAGATGCCTGTTCAAGAGAAATTGAGATTGCTATGCTGCTTGAACTCTGAGGGGCAATGATTTCTAAGCATAAGCAAGGGGTCACCAGCTGTTTGGCTTGGGTTAGCCTTAAAGACATATATAGTTTGCTTATTATAGACATTTCTATTAACTTTTGGAAACTAATACTGTAATTAATTTTTGTTTGTTGTTTTAACCTTGTAAATAACTTTTCTTTTTCTTAGTATAGGATTGGCTACTAGCATTGTCTTTGGTGTTAGATGTAAGGTGAAAATTGACCAGGGGTAAGTGACTGGTCCTTTGGGACTAGAAGCAATCTGAATATATTGTGATCTTTGGTGTAAAGCGAACATCTATCACAGTTAAGTTTGCCTGGGTGGCAAAATAAAGCGAAATAATCAAGGGGACTGTCTGTGACTCCATGTTAAGGCTGTATAGTGCCTAAAGAGTTTACACTTGTTACTTGATTGATGAAATCTAAGTGTAGAACTCACAGCCAGCTTGAGGTTTGTGCCCTGCTTCTTAGTAGTCTGCCCTGCTCAGGTTGGTATTCTCACTCCTGAGCCACTCTAGACAGCCTGATACTTATATTTTACAAAAGCCTAACAACCAAAAAGAACATGAGCATTTCTCCCTTCTCCTGCCCCCACCCACAATGGTCTGCCCCTACAGTCCATGATGTTTTCTTCAGCTTTTCCCTACCAGCAAGCCTGAGGTAATTCTCACCTTTCTGACATATTCTCAGTCTCTACCAAAATCAGCAACTGATAGATGGGCACTTGAGAACTTCATAACATGCTACAAATTAAGAACCCCCCCTTCATGCCTTCTTTACAGCTGCTAACACCCTGTGCACTGTTGTGGATTCTCTATTGGGTGTCTTCAGTAGCCCCCTGCTAATAGATTAATTTTATGTAGTAAGAAAAGCAGACTGGATTCTTTGCAAAATTGTAAGATTGACGGGGGCCATCTTTTTATTATGCATTTGTACGGTGACTAAAACATTGGGGATCTGGTCCCTGCCTGAGACTTTCAGGGGCTATGTCAATGCAAAGAATAGTGATACCAATATTGACTTTATCTGACACTGACTAGTCATTTAAACTAGACTAGGTTTAGAGCAGGTTCATATAAATGTTTCTTTTAGTACAGTAATAAAAAACTGAAAAAACTAAAATATATACAGTATGTTTGAAGACATCAGTCTTAAAAGTACAAGTTTCTATGGATATCAATGTATGAGTAACTAAAATTTTAGGCTAAATAATTTAAAAAATAGATTTCTGACTGAGTTAAGAGGCATAGGTGTTCCCTGAAGTCATTTAAAGCTTTACAGTGTTAAATACTGTACTTGTTTTACATTAGTCTTCACTGATAAAGTATCCTGTACATCTACATTATGAAGTTACCTTTCATTCCAGATGTAATAGTTTATGCTGTAACTGAGATTTGAGAGCTCTCTAACTATTACTCAATTTGTAAAACTGAGTGAATGAATCACAATATAAGAATTTATTCTGCAAATTTCACCTCTTTATTTACAATCGAACTATGATTCTTAAAATAATTCATTCAAAATTAAGTTATATGCAGCTTTCATTCACTCTCTTGCCTGTTGGATCTATATTGCTTTCCCGTAATTGGTCACTTAAGACATACAATATTGTTTCTTTACAGCAATGGGAGGGTGTAACTCTTGTAGTCAACTCTCTGGTCTAAATCCTTACAGAAAGGGATTTTAACATTCGGAGAGTAATGGAGCATGTAACCTTTAAATTCTCTTTTATCTGTGCTAATAATAAAGTTTGTAGAAAGTAAACAAACCAAGGGCATCATACAAAGACAAAATGAGTGTGAAATTGCATAAGATTTACTCAGAATAGGTATTCAAAATACCATCTATGCAGTGGGAATTCTAGCATAATTCATTTCTTTTAATATTAAATGTCAGCATCTCAATGGTGCCTGTTATACTGAAAAGAGCAGGTTTCATAGAATGAAAATGACATAAGGCTTGATACAAATAAAAACCCTTTGTTTTTTATCTCTATTCAGTGCAACCCTACAGTCTTTACTCAGGCAAAATTCCTATTGATTTTCAGTGATCAGGCCTATTTTCCTCATTTTCTTAGGTTGGCAACCAGAACCAATAACAAACTGTTCTTTAGATTTCATTGTGCTCCACAGTACCAGAGAGTTTGAGGGCAACTGGCTAGGCCATTTTATTCATTCATTTTCAAAGTAAGGATGTTTAAAAATGACAACGTTTTAATGACACTTTTTGATCAGTTTTGCTAGAATATAGCTTGATTGTAAAGCTTTCCACACAATTCAAATCCAAGGCACAAGCTAAATAAAAAGAAAATAGTAAAATAATTATTTACAGATATAAACTTTATTACTTAACGCACAGTACATTCTACATGGTTAAAGCATTTTATAAGCCTTCACGCCCTTATAGGTGGCTTATATTCTGTGAAGAGCAATGGGATATGCAGAGCATGCAAGAAAGGGAGATCTGGGAACCTGGGGAGGTCCAAGGCTGTGCAAGGCAAGGAGAGACATAGAAAGCCAGGGACTCTGAGATTCTTAGGAGCTTCATAGTGCTGTGGCATCTGAAGAGAGCCATGAGGTTTGCAAATGTCATGAGCCTTGCAAAGTAATCTGAGTGAAGGGGACTCAGAGATTCTACTAGTTCCAACATCTCACATTGCAGGGAGAAGTAGCAGGACTTTATGGAGCTTCTGAACTCTTAAGGCAAGGAGTGTTTGAGATTTTGTTCCATATTAAGTCCACATTAAGTTCCATATTATAGAAGGGAAGGGCTAGAAACCCTGTATTTGCCTTTTATTTTATTTTTAAATGAGGAAACAAAAAAAGTTGCTATTTCATGGGTTTATGGAAAAGAGATTCTGTAATATAGATTACAGCCTTGGCTGACAAAGGTAATAGTGTTGACATACTATACTTCTGTAAGGCCTTTGACTTGGTACTACACAACATTTTGATTTTAAAAGCTGGAAAAAAATATCAAGGAATTATTTTGGGGCAGCTTTATGGGCAGCATGATACAGGAGGTCAGACTAGATGATCACAATGGTCCCCTCTGGTCTTGGAATCTATGAACCTATATAAAGGGGTGGGGACAGTCTATATGTTCACAGAAGTGTATTAGCCCTGGGACCCTGAAGTGAGGGAAACAAGAGGAGCAGTGGCCACAGCAACTCCTACTGTGTTTGAGTAGAGAGGGAAAATAAAGCCAGAGTTGGTTGCTGGAAAATGGGACCAAAATATGCGGACTCCCAGAGAACGGCGGAGTAGTAGGAGTAGTAGTAATGTTCAGGAGAAGGGGATGAACACTGAGGATGCAGTGAAAGTGAGTGTTGTAGCCATGGCAGCACTTCTTACAGCTACCAAGATGTGCAATATACCACTGGAAGAAGGGACTATAAGAATCCTGACCGTTCTGGCAGAGAAATATCAGTGGAAATTGTCCACCTTGCAAGAAGCCAGGCAGTTGGTCCTAAGGGAAAGGGATGGCTGAGGAGTGTCAGGCATCTTGACAAGACAAAGATTGCCTGCTCATCATGATGACTAAATTGGAAGCAAATTGAGCTAAAGGGTTTGCAGAAGGAAGACAGTCTGGCAAGGGGCAAATGCATTGGTAATTAGAAAAAGAAGGAAAAAATGTTCTCTGGTATAACTCTGCATGGGGTTGGCAAGGTTATAAGGCATGGGGGCAAGAAGGGAGAAAGGGTATGTAACAGGATAGCTTGCCCCATAGGCTGGAGAATCCAAATTACAGAATGAACCTCACCTGAAAGGAATCAGGTGATTCCAGTTTAAAAGGAGCAGGAAGTTACAGTGAAGGGAGACAGTACAGGAAGCTGTGGCAGAGCCTGCAGAGAATGAAAAAAGCTCTCCAGGCAGGGAAACCTGGGAGGAGGAAGAGAAACTTTGGATTGTGTGGATTTATGAATGGGCTTTAGTTTTGGGGTTGTGTGTTTCATTTATGGTTTGATATTAATAAGCCAAGAAGGGATTATTTTTGATCAAGAAAAATCCTGAAGTGAAGTTAATTTGAACAGTCCAAGAGGGGAAACTGAGGCAGGATGCCTGTAGCATGAACATGGGGCACAAGGGGATGCACAGGAGGCAGCTGGCCCAGTTACAGCAACCAAATCTGAAGTCACCACAAAGTCCATAGTACTAACATTTTGAAATTGTGAATGTTTTCACACTTCTATTGTAAAACTAACATTCTGATGCTACAATGAATAGACTGCAACTGGACTAGGACTTACCAATGGGACTTACCAATGAAGCCAATGGTGCTACCTTTGAGCTCAGTAGTTTACCTGTGTGCTAACACTTGCAGGATCAGGGCCTGAACTTCTATGTAGCATGATCCAGCACAAAAAGATAGAGCTATGTTAGACAGCATCTCAGTAGCATTCACAAATAAACTCAGCTAAAAAGTTCCTCTTAATAGTATTTCTTAAAGGCAACATTTAAGCTTTCCATAAAACACAAGGGGGAAAAAACACGTGCAGATAGGACATGTTGCATATGGTTTAGTAGCTTTTGGAATCTCTCCCTTATAAGGGACATTAGAACTGAAAATTCTCTGTTCACACTGTACTGAGGATACAGATATGGCATTTTCTGATATTAAGAGACAATTTTGACAGTGCATAAAAGAGAGGTGAAGCTAGATATAGCCCCAAACACGCAGAATTTTTCAAGACAAGCATACAACAATTTAGATAACATGTGATTTATGGGATATTGAAAGACTAAAATTGCATTGAGACACAGGGTGGGTGAGGTAATATCTTTTATTGGACCAACTTCTGTTAGTGAGAGACCAAGAAAAGATATTACCTCACCCATGTTGGGTCTCCAATGTCCAATGTGGTGATGTTGTGGAAGCCTAGGACTAGCATGAGACTTTTTAGAAGTGCTGTTTCAGCTGTATCACAAACCCCTAATTTCAGCTGCTTTTAACTTTTTATTCAAATAATAAATATTTGTGCTAAAATGTCTAATGCTTGTTCTCAGCCAAAAGAAGAAATTGTTTGCTGAAAAATTAATATGGATAATGCTAACAGACAAAGGTAAAGTTTTTTAAACTTTTTTGCAGTTAGATAATTTGACAATGGCTTGTGTTTTTAAAAAGTTACCATAATTGCCATGGACTTCATTAATAGATTAGCACAAAGATTGGAGGTTTACCTAAACTTTAATACAGAATACAGGAACACAATTAGCAGCACTGGGACAAAATTAAAACTGTAGGTAGAATATACTTCCAAACAACATGATGTACTGTAGCAATATAGGACTTGCAATCTTAGTAATATCCTTTATTCCCCCATTTGGGGATCATTATCATGAGACAGGGTTCATATATTGTGGTATTTTCTGTTCTTACTACAATTACTGTAACCTTTTCAACATTCCATCATGTTTGTTTCTTGCAGGTAGTCAAGGCCAGGAAAGGGGAGAACAATAATGGCCTGATAGTCCAATTATATATAGAACACTGAAAATGTCAACACAGTAAGTGCAGTCTTTCAATTTCAGGATAATTTTCAGCTAGTGATCCTTGTATGCTGTGAGTCTAGACATAGACAATGCTGTCATTAGAGGAAAGTGTAATATCACACTGGTATCTGATTCTTTAAGTTACTGTAATTTCATTTCTGTTATTCTCTGGTAACTCAATAGCAATACAATAAAACTTTATATATTTTTTTAGAGCTCATAACAATTTATCTTATTTTGATCTTGATCATTTGCCATATTGCATACTGTATTTTCCTTTCTTTGAACAATTATTGGTATTTGGCTTGGCTTGTATTGAATTCAGTCTCTGCAATATCTCAAGAACAACATCAGATTTGTCAATTGTTTTCAATTTCCAATTAGCAAGTTATCAACACAAACATTAAAGTTATTTTACTTGCTTGTTTCACAGATAAAAGCCCACATTGCTCTGATTTTGTATTTTCTTTTTAACTTATAGTCACTCTTCTATTGGAGCCGAAAGCTACTATATTTTATAAAACTTTTGGTGTGGAACTACAAGTTTCAACAGATGTGGTTTAAAGCTTGATTAGGCATAAATATAACTGCCCAGTGATGAATATATATCAAAACTGGAAAATAAACTGCTAAGCATCACAGAATTAGGGTGATGTGAAAGTACATCCTCCATGTTTCCCCATTTCTTTTAATATGTTAGGTTATCTAGAGCTAGTGAGAAATTTTAAATGAAACAGGGATGTGTACACACACACACACACACACACACACACACACACTTTTATTTGCAAGAAGTCTCATTTCTGTAGCAAAATCCTGCCCATTTTTCCCCCTGTAAAAGTAGAAAGGAGACAACTGTACAGTATCTTCTCAGCCAAATGCTTTCTGATGAGCCCCTGTGTTATCTTTAACCTTAATTGAATAGAGTAGTCTCATTTATATGCCCATTTATTTGTAAAACTTGTCTCTAATAGGACACTGCTGTAGTCTGGACCATGCACAGAGCCTGATCGTGCATTCCCTGTGCACTCAAAACTCGCATGGATTTTAATGGGAGTTTTGCATATGCAAAAAATTCTAGGTGTAAACTTGCTTCCAATGAAACTGGGAGAGTTCATTTGAAGGTAGACTCTCTCACCTAGGATAGATTTAATTGGAAGTCATATTCTTACATGGCTAGTGCAATTTAAAATTATATACATATATGTACAGTGCATCAAAAAATCATTAGATCTATTTTTAAGATTAAGTTCGTTTTCTTGTCTATATACAGAACTAAATAATTTACAAACTGGCTAACGTGTAACTGTGCCACTGTCCTCTGTTGGATAGAACCAGAATGGCTCAACTGTATGTCATAGCCTTATTGCTTAAAGCTAAAGATTTTTCTTTAGCTCACATTTTGGAGGTGTGACTTTCTGAGGCAGGATTATCTAAATTCTATTACAGCTTTCCTGGTGTAGTGGACAGAGCACTGGTGTGGCAGTCAGAAAACCTCACTTCCATTCCCAGCTCTGCCATTGACTTGCTACATGACATTTGACAAGTCATTTCACCTCCCTGTGCTTCTTTTACTCAGTCCTTCCACCCTCTGTCTGTCTTGTCTATTTAGATTGTAAGCTCCTCAGCTCCTCAGCAGGGACTGTTGTGTCCTATCCTATTTGTACAGCATCTAGCACACTGGAGCTCCCAATCCCCAACTGGGGTCTCGAGGCACTATAAGAATACAAACACTAAAACACCAAGTAGAGAAGGGGGTGAAATTTAGTGATCGCAGTGACAGGACCTTTTTTTTTTTTTTTTTAACAATATAATAGGATTATACTAGCAGCACTATACAGTGACCTCACTTTAATTCTAAGCTTTAATTTTTGGTAGCTCCGACTTTTTCCCCAAAGAGAGTATTTGTTTGGTGCTTCTATAACTGAAAACATGGTCTGGATTTTTTTAAAATACGTAATTTGATATGTATGTTGCCTTCACAAACCCCAAACAACCCTGACCACTCTAATCCCGCTACAGATGTTGAGAAACCAACTCTTTCCAGCCCACCTATCCATCCCAAATCACATAATTTTAATAATTCTGTCCAAAGGGGCTCAATAGGTCTGGACCCTAGTGCTACCAATTTCTAAGTTCAGATAGGGGCAGGTTGTGGCTGTCCCTAGCAAAGATACAAGGGAGAAACTTTCCACTCCCTGATGCCAACAACAGCCAGGTACAATATCCCATTTGTTTTCATGAGCACAGGGGCTGTCCAATGCTAGTGCCTTGTGGCATACTATTGTGTATGGAAAAGACAGATCTATCATTTAATTCACCCCCAGCCAATGGAACTAGATGACCAAAGGGGGAAGTGTATCTGGAAGTGCACACCAGATCCAGCTAAGGGGTGATACAACAGACCTGCTTCCCACGTGCAACAGGAGGGTTCATACCACTGTAAGTCCACTGACCTCTAGAGAGCTACTTCTTATCAGTGCAAGCAAGATCAGAATTAAACCCACGTTCTGTATTGCTTGACCCCCAAAATAAAGGGTCCCTCTGCTGCTCCTCTGCTAACAACCTCTACAGTTTAGGGGGCTGAGAGAGTCCCCAGAGTGCATAGTGAGTTCAGAGAAACTTCTTATTTCTGTCCCTGTAGCAGTTAGGGTTGATAAGGATCTTCTCTGTACTTCCCACTGACGTCAGCGTAAGGGGTGCTGCTGAAACAATATACTCCGCAAGTGGAAACAATGGCAAACTTAATGATTCTGTCTAAGTTTTTGTTTGATATTTTAGATATTCAAACCTGAAATGGGCAAGCCTGTTGAAGAAAAAGGTTGGTACTGGGATGTGGGGGGATGAAAATCAATTATATCCATGTAAACCAAAGTGATGGAATATTGCACAGTTCTAGAAAAAATACATTTCATTTGGTTATTTACATGCTACATTGCTCTTAGACTCATAGGCCTTAAGACCAAAAGGGAGCATCATGATCTAGTCTGACCTTCTGCACATTGCAGGCAACACAACCTCACCCACCCATGCCTGTAGTAGACCCATAACATTTCGCTGAGTTACTGAAGTCCTCAAATCTTGATTTAAAGACTGCAAGTTACAAAGAATCCACCAATTACTCTAGTTCGAACCAGCAAGTGACCTGTGCCCCACATTGCATAGAAAGGTAAAAAATCCCCCAAGGTCTCTGCCAATCTGACCTGGGAGAAAATTCCTTCCTGATCCCAAATACGGTGATCAGTTGGACCCGTAGCAAATGGACAAGACCCCTCAGCCAGACACCTGAAAAAGAATTATGTGTAGTAACTTAGAACTCCAGACAACTAGCCCCCAGTGTCCCATCTCCAGCCAGTAAAGATATTTGCTGATAGCAATTGCAGATGGACATATGCAAATGTAAGCAATCTCATCATACTATCCCTTCCATAAATTTATCAAGCTCAGTCTTAAAACAAGTTAGGTTTTTTGCCCCCAGAACTTCCCTCCTCTGATGGTTAGAAATCTTCTTGTAACTTCAAGCCTAAACTTATTAACGGCCAGTTTAAATCCGTTTTTCTTTGTGCCGACATTGGCCTTTAACTTATATAACCCTTCTCCCTCCCTGGTTTTTATCCCTCTAATGTATTTATAGAGAGCAATCATATCTCCCCTCAGCCTTTTTCATTTTGTTAAGTTAAGCAAGCTAAGCTCCTTTAGTCTCTTCTAAGAAAGTAGGTTTTCCATTCCTCTCAACATCATCCTAGAGGCCCTTGTCTGCATCAGTGCAGTGTGAATTCATCTTTCTTAAACATGGAAAACCAGAACTGCACACAGAACTCCAGATAAAGTCTCACCAGTGCCTTGTATAATGGTACTAACATTTCTCTATTTCTACTGGAAATATCTCGCCTGATGTATACTAGGATTGCATTAGACTTTTTCACTGCCACATCATATTTCCAGTTCATAGTCAACAAATACACCAAAGTCTTTCGTCTCCATCACTTCCAACTGGTATGTGCCTAGCTTATAGCAAAATTTCTGGTTAGTCCCTACATGCATGAACTTGCACTTCGCACTATTAAATTTCGTCCCATTTCTATTAGTCCAGTTTTCAAGGTTGTCCAAATCATCCTGTTAGTTATTCTGGTGGTCCTCCGTATTAGCAATCTCTCTCAACTTTGTGTCATCTGCAAATTTTATTAGCACACTCCCACTTTTTGTGCCATGGTCAGTATTGAAAACATTAAATAAAATCATCCCAAGACCAATTGTTGAGGAACTCCACTAGTAAACTCTCTCCAGCCTCACAAGTCACCTTTCAGCATAATCCATTGTAGTTTCCCCTTTAACCAGTTCTTTAACCACCTTTCAATTCTCTTATTAATCCTCATCTTCTCCAATTTAAACAAACGATTTCCCATGTGGAACTGTATCAAATGCTTTACTAAAATCCAGGTAGATAAGATCTACTGTATTTTCTTTGTAGAAAAATCAGTTCTCTCAAAGAAAGATCAGGTTGGTCTGGCACGATCTACCTTTTGTAAACCCATGTCGTATTTTATCCCAATAACATTTACTTCGATATCTTTACCTACTCTGTCTTTCAAAATTTGTTCTAAGACCTTGCATACAACTGAGGTCAAACTAATGGACATGTAGTTTCCTGGACCACTTTTTTCCCCTCTCTTAAATATAGCTACTATATTTTTCATTCTCCAGTTATAGGGTATGACTCCTAAGTTTACAGATTCATTAGGCTTGACATTTCAATTCTTTTAATATTCTTGAATGGACATTACCCAGGCCCCCCAATTTGGTGCCAGTAAACTGTTTGAGTTTGATACAAGAAATTTTGAAGCTGCTATAGAGTCCATGTAAGGAGATCAACATCAGATCAGCATTTAGCCACACAGCTGAAAAGCAGGCAATGAGGGGGAGAAAACATTTTGGATTTTATCTGTTCTGATTTAAATAACAAAGGTGGTGACAGAATCATAATGATTAAGCATGACTAGAAATATAGTTAGTTTTAAGTTTAAGGCTTTTGATAAGTAATAAATAATGATAGTTTAGAGCAAGTTTTAGCTAGAAATCCAAAATGGTGGCTGAAGATGTCATGCTGAGAGAGATAGAGAAACAAAATGTCATGTTAAGAAACTGACCAATAGCAGAAAAGCAGACTGGGATGAAATAAAGGTCACTCCTTATACCTGCGGGGAGAAGTCAGTAGGTAGGAAAGAGGATCTGAAGGAAGGCCAAGTCTAAAGTAAACAAGTAGAGCTAATTAGCATATTGGACAGCTGATTGGTTGAAAATGATATCACACTTGGTGAGGAGATGCTGTCGATTGACATTAAGAAAGCAACCAGTCAGAAATGGTCATAAAATTGTATATGAGGCAGAAAGCTGCCAGGCTTCAGTGTGGGCGATTAGATGATCGAAGAAAGAAAGCAGGAGACAACAGCAATAGCAGTGACAGCAGCAGCAAACAAAAATAAGACAGAGCAGAAGGACCCGAGACGAAACAGAGGAAAATAACCAAGAACAAGGAGATTAAATATGACTCTTCTAAATAAAGGAATATATGGGTACAATTGTAAATAAAGCTGGGTGCCTGCATTTGAGTGATCTCTAAACCCCACCCATTCTATGATTGCCTGATTCATAGAATGTTATTTTGTAGCAGTATTATTAAGTATTATTGTAATGTCACTGTATTCCTATGTATAAGGAATTGTATGTTATATTGTAATAAGTTTGGTATTCTAATGCAACATTGTATTTAGGCTTTATACATATGTATGTAGGATTTATTTATGTCATATGTTGCAACGTTGTATGCTTTATTATGCCACACCGCAATTAAGTATTCATAGCATTGTAATATGTGCTAAGGAAATATTGAATTGTATTGTGAGTACTGTACTGCAATTTTAGAGTTTATATTATATTTGTTGATACACCACATTAGTTTATATAGCTTATAATGTCTTATATTGTCTTAAGAGGCTTATTTCATATGTTACATTGGGTTGACTTTTTATTTAAAAACCAGTTACATTAGAATTAGTATTTAATGAAGAGACACTTTGTTTTCGAAGAAAACTGTCTGAGTATCAATACTTTGAGCAGAGGCTGTATTTATGTCCTCTCAAGGGTAAACCAAGGCAGGCAGGTCTAGGGAGTTCTCCAATTATTTAAATGGAAACCCCTGGAAACCCTTGTAAATCTCCTAGGCCAGATCACTTTTGGTTACCCGCTCATAGAAGCAAGGTTTGAGATTGGTTCATTAGGACACCCAAGCCAGTATAAGGTCTCTTGGGTTTCAAAGTTTTTGGTAACAAGTTTGGCTTCCACCTCAAATGTGGTAATTTCTACTTCCATATCCTTGTTTCCATTAGTCACTCTGCTGCTGCCCCCAATTACCCTTATTCAAAACTGAGGCAAAGTATTCATTTAGGTGTTGGTTCATACCTAGATTATATTTAATTTCCACCCCATTCTCTTCTTCTTTCCTTGTTTTCTTTTATTTATATGGCTAAAGAATCTTTTACTATTGGTTTTAATTTCCTTTACAGGGCCAAATTCTGCTGTTTTTTGGTAGTTCTCACTTATTCCCCTACACTTTCTGACCTCCGAGAGGTAGTTTTTCTTGCTGATCCATCCCTTTTTCTTTTCCTTGTAGGTTTTCTTCACTCTCTTAATAACCTGTTTGAGATGCTTGTTCATCCCTACAAGTGTTTCCCATTCCTTGGGATTCAGGCTTCAAATAATTTCTGCAACTCTGACTAAAAGTAATTCCTCTCCTTCTCCACATTCAGATCCTTAAATTCTTCAGTCACGTCCACTTCCCTAACAAATTCCCTTAACTTTTTAAAGTTTGCCCTTTTGAATTCAAGGACCCTAGTTGCAGATCTATTGTTGTTTACCCTTGTTTACTGAATTAACTCATGATCAGTCAAACCAAGGTTGTTCGCTGCAACCAGGTTCTTCTATGAGGTCCTCGGTACTTATCAATACTAAATCTAAAATAGCATCACCTCTTGTTGGTTTGGTGATTATCTGGCTGTCAAAGTTCAGGCACACATCGAAGAGATCAGAGGATTCTTGAACAAAAGTATTAAAAGTATTAAATCTTTGGAAGTTCTATCATTCTCTGGAGCCATAAGTTTCCTGTTCTATCATGTCACCAAAATAACCCATTTTCCAGTACTCACCACATATTTTAGGAGGGGATACCCACATAACAATTTAAAAAGACAAGCAGCTACATATGAAGCTACGAATACTCTAGCCTGTTGCTCCTATGTCTGCACAATGGGAAATATGTTTTGAAAGGACTGCAGGATAATAGCCTTAGAATTTGACTGAGCTAAACTTCCCCCATTCCACAGATTTTACTGTTGATGCTCTGAGGGACCTCAGAGTCCCAAATATCCCCATTTCCACCCACACATTGAAATACCTCTCTGACTCACAGGTTAACTAGACACAAACTTCCTTAAGAGGCCATTAATGCCACACTGACCCAGCTTAGGTTGCTACTGAATGATATATGCCCAAAAAGGGCTAGCACTTGGGTTCTAGAGCTTGTCTGCCCCCCTGAGGGAAACAACATTTTATAGTTGCCTTACCATGGAGCATCAGTCAATATTAAAAGCTACTGTGGCATGTATTCAAAACATGAGCTAAATTAAAAATTCTCACTGTTGATCAATACTATATTTTATACTTTAATAATATTTAGATTTTAAAATAAAAGTAGAAATCTCTTATAAGGACTTTAAGAATAAGAGGAAACAGGAACAGACAATTAAATAAACTAAATAAATTCATCCAGAAGTCACAACAAAATCTATCCTTTTTGTCATTTCCTTATGTTTGCTGTATGGAAGTTAGAAATTTTTAATTCATTTAGGCTAATAGGAACTTTTGGGGACTATGTATGTGGGTTGAATCTGGAACACCTCACTTTAAAACAGAATAATGAGGTTTTACAGGTACAAATCATGAGAACCAAGTTCTACCTCTGCTTACTTCAAGTGATTAAAGGACAGCAAGCAGTCATACAGAATAAGAATAAAGGTGGGCCTCCTTTGCTCTAATATAAATATCACATATTTTTACAATGTAGGAAACAGTCTTATCACAATAAGCATTAAAACAACACTCTAGGAAATTTCACAATTGGGTTTTTTAATGTTAGAATCATAACTACAGTTATGTGACAAACACTGGAAATGAGATTGAATGAAACCTGAAACAGACTGTGGCTACAGCATATATTCATGTTTAAACTCCAGAAAGCATTCTGTCAGCACATTAATGCATTGCTACTTACATTACATAATAGTATATTCTGCTTCATTCCAATTACTGAGGTGGTGTTGGGACTGCTAAGATGATATTACTTTGTATTCTATAATGTTTCAGAATTAATAATTACTAACAGCATGGTTCAGTGAAAGAAAAAAAAACGGCTGTGTGTTTTCAGGATTAAAGCTTACATGCCATATCATTCGAGAGGGCTAATCTTGACCAAGCAGCGAAAGATTGTCCACACTGAATAGCTCTGACTCAAGGATCTGAACACACCCAACCTGAGTAGCACAGATCTCAGAGAGCCCTCCTATCTGCCCCACTAGCTGATACCAGATGAACTCAACCTAATATGCTAAATCTGTCCACTGAGTGACACTCCCTGCAACTGATGAGCCATGGAAAGACAGAAGTCCTACAATACAATATTTTCAGTAAAGAAACTTCCTAAATTTGGATAAGATATAGTTAAAGTTGTAAATCAACAGCCATTAATAGGAGGAGAAAATATTATACTTCTAAAACCCAATACTTTGAAGTGAGGAAATCCAGTGATAAAATTTCCACAAACAAATTAACCTTTGCCTACCATCCACATAATGGGGATAGAGAAAAATACTGTAGCTATTAAAACAGTCTTAGAAGTAATTGTTGAAGTTACTAGTTACCAATGAAAAGGTGATACAATACATGGTAATTCCCCTCTCACTTTCATGGAAAATAAGCACAGTTCAGTCCTATTTTGGTGATGGGGTACTCCATGGTTTAAGATTAAGGGGCCAAATTCTGGTCTCAGTTTCAGTTATTAGCTTCAGTTGAGATACTCCAGATTTCCACCAGAAAGCAGATATCAGAATCTATCTGAAAACATGTAGAACATCTAGGGCAAGGAAGAATATTAGTCTCATGTGGGGTATCAGACTTCAACTCCAGTGGAACGATGAATGTGGAGCAGAGCAATTTCTGGGCTACGTTTGGAGAATAAGAACTGAAATGCTGCAATGTCCCGAACACAGAAGATAGAATGGGATGAAGAAGGATTAATTTCTGTTATATATATTTAGGATAAGAGCTGAGATTTAGCAACACCTGCCTGTTCTGTTCAATTGAACTGGAGTCTCTAGTTCTCTGGTTAATGTTACAAGTGACCTATGTAGCACCAGTGGATGGTGGTTCATAAATCAGTATGTAGATGTATGGAAGGGAGTATTCAGGACTATGGCTCAGATTGAAAATGTTGATTAAACATGGGTAAACAATATGGGGGGAGATTGAACTGGGATACGGAAGTAAAGTTCCGATTGTTTTCAGACACTTAACTTGAAAGTTTGAGGCCTACGTTCTAGCTTTCAAAGAAAGTTCCAAGTACCACTGGTTTTGCTACCAGAGCTTATGCACCCAAGACAATTTCCAACAATGGCTGCTGATTAGGGGTATTTTAAACATTTCAGATACTCAAATTGACACATGCATCCAATTTTAAGAGGTGCTGAGCACCTGACTTCCACTGCAGCGGTGGATCCTCAGCAGCCCTGGAAATTAGGCCCACGGTTTTTCAAATTGGACACCCAAACACTTCACTGTTTTTTTTTTTTTTTTTTAAAGATTTTTGTTTAAATTCCTTGTGACATGGTTATTGTTCTCACAGTAATTATATACAAGCCACATTGGTTTCAAAAGCAGAGATAGTGAAATCCTTGTGTCTTAGCTGCCATGCAGGAAATATGACTATGCATGTGCTGAGCTTGTTAATTCTTTGAAAAGTAGATATTTCACACCTAGACCTTAGAAAATCTGCAGGGAAACATTGCCTGCAACTCCCAAACAATTTCTCCATGGATCTATAAAATATCCAAAAAACTTCATGATGCTCTCAAAGACTCAGGAATTTTCTATCTAATAATTCAAAAATTTCACAGTCAGCTTTTATAGAAGTAGTTCTCCTATTCAATACCTTCCGTAGAGGACATCTAATGTAAAAATGCAAATTAGAAGTTTTTGAACCAACCCATTTTTGAGCTATGAAAAAAAGCAAAAAAATTTAAGCAATGCCACCATTAATTCCAAATCCCATCTCAGAAAGGGCTAATCTGGTAATCAGGAATTTGGAGAAAAAGAAAAAAAACAAAAACCCAGCACATCCTCTGGCCACAGACCACAAATGAGAATTTCAGTTCAGAAAGTCTGAGTGGGTTAAAGTTATGCTTAAACTGCAGAAGCCTACCATTTTACAACTTTTTGATTTGTGAAATGTGTAAAATCCACAGACAAACTTGCATTGCTTGTAACTTCTGCAAGACCTCAAATGGCACTTGTAATATTCACAGCCATTATCAGAGCTCCCTGAAGTTCTAAATTTCACGTCTAATCACTAGGGCTGTCAATTAATCGCAGTTAATGCATGCGATTAATGCGAAACAAATTAACTAGATTTTTTAAAATAGTACTGATTAATTGCAGTTTTAATCGCACTAACAATAATAGAATACCAATTTAAATTTATTATAAATATGTTTGGATGTTTTTCTCATTTTCAAATATATTGATTTCAGTTACAATATGAAGTGTACAGTGCTCACTTTGTATTAGTATTTTTATTACAAATATTTGCACTGTAAAAAAGATAAACAAAATAAATAGCATTTTTCAATTAACCTCATACAAGAACTGTAGTGCAATCTCTTTATCGTGAAAGTGCAACTTACAAATACAGACATTCGTTTTTTAGATAACTGCACTCAAAAACAAAACAATGGAAAACTTTAGCGCCTATGAGTCAACGTTTGAAGGGGCATAAGAATGTTTAGCATATCCTGCACGTAGCTGGTATTGCAAGTATTTAAAACAGTGCCATGCAAACACCTTGTGATGCTAGGCCTGAAAAAGCCAAGGAACTTTGCAAGTTGCTCGGCCCACCTCTGACCTTTCAAGATATATTATAGGAAAATACAATGGTAGTGATAAAATACAATAAGTAGACTAGAGCTTTGATATTCAAGTGTATTATTGTTAGTTATTTGATGTTATTTACATATCTCTTGTCAGAGGTTAGCAATGTAGATAAAATGCTTTCCTGTCTATCACTGTTTTTTTGATTAAGAGTTCAAAAGGAACATATGAACATTTACATATAACTTTGAATGTAACAATACTATTGTTTCTATTTCTGTTTGAAGTTTAAGTGGTAAATACCTGTAAATGGTTGTAAATGGCCAATTACCTTGTGCTAATGTAACTAGTAATCTGAGTGCTCAGGTCATAGGAGATGATACTTCAGAGTCTCAAGTAATCTTTTATTAATTGTTCAAGGAACAATTGTTGTCAAGAAAATATCAATCAGCCTGCATGGATCTATAAAAGACTTTAGTGGACTGATCCTTTTTATCTCAAATCTGTCCAAGCTTGTCAGGGAAAGGTTTGGATCACAAGATTGAGATCCCAGCATCAGCCTGGAATCACCCTGCTAATTCTCATGGGAGAATTTGAACAAACTTTGCACATGGACTATTTAGTCTTCATTTCTCTGGACTGGATTTCTAACAAAGAAACTCTAAACAGCCTCCAAGCTGTTTGGGTAATTTCAGAGACTTTGCAGTTTAAGAACTTTGCAATTCAGTTATCATCTCTACTTTGAAACTGACCTAAGAGCTTTATTTTCATCGGTGTTTGTATTCTGAGTTTTTAACCATTACTCTCTTTCCTTTTTTTAAAAAAAACGTTAGTTTAGTTAATCAGCATTGGCTTTAAGCATGTATTTGGGTAAGATCTGAACTATTCATTGACCTGTTTGGTAATGTGTCTGATCCGACTGGGAGAACTTTTTTACATATGATAGATAAAGATTTTTAGTAATCCCCATCATATCTGGGTGCTAGGCAAAGGGCTGGATAGTTTTAAGGGAACTATATTTTGTCTACTGAATGACTAGTGAGGTCATCAGAAGCTGTTTGCTGCTGGCTTGGTATATCTTATGGAAGAAAAATCACCAGTATTTAGGGCTTTGCCTGCCCCATTCTTTGCAGTTTGCCCTGTTTAAGCTATCTCAGTATGGCTCCCCTGGAGGCCAACGTTAAACGCATGTTCTCACTTTCAGGTGACATTGTAAATAAGAAGAGGGCAGCATTATCACCCGTAAAGGTAAACAAACACACCAGGCCCTCAAAAGTTCTGGAACCCATATTGTTGATCAAAAAAATGATCAATACATAAGTCAATTTCCCTCACAAAAGCAACATCCTATCATACTATATGGAATTCAGAGTCCATGAGGTACTTAATAAAGTAGATGGGTACAACTACAAACAAACAGACTTCTACATAGCAAGAGTTCCAGCTTTGTCTACAGCACACGGAGATATTTAATAAATGAATAATGGCAATAATGTATGGCATCATGGGTACAGTACTGCCTCCCTTGAGTTCAAAAATCTCCCCAAAAACTAGTTTTAAATTAGTAATAGATGTTGAGTTATTTTTATTTGTTTTCTGGCTTCTGAGCATTTAAGTTACGTTCCAGTCATATTTTCAAGCTTTTGTTCTGCAATTATGAGGGCAAGAAACTTAAAAAAAAACAAAAAACATATATAGTTACATGACTCCAGATGCTGAGGCCTTAAGAAAAGCACCAAATATCATGAGGCTCGTGATTAAAAACAGTATCCCCAACTCTTGTGATAGCTGAAGAAATGATGTGAGACCACATTGTCAAAAAAATCTAACAAGCTTTAATGCATCCAAAGCCCTTAGGCAACAGTGCCTGCCATGACAGCTGGTATCAGGCAGCTGCATCCCCAACAGAACACTGTTTCAGTCCTATTCCCCCACATCCTCTCTTACAGTGCACCCACTAATTATCTAGCTGGAAGGAGAGGGAAGTCCAATCCAATATATGATAACTAAGTATCATACGCCCACACTGAACTGAGCTGTAGTAAGGAAAGGGAAAGTAACCACAACAAAAGGGTGGAAATGATGTGTGGACAGGACACCAGCACATAAAGGCAGTTCAACAAATGTAAACAGCATGTTTAGCAGCGTGAGGTTTTTCAGTTATTCTTACTGCCAGCGAGGAGTTTATTTAAAAGCTGTGCTTAGAAGAAGAGAGAGCAGAAGCAAAAATGAGGTCTTACCATTAGCAGAAAAGTTCCCATTGGTGCTCATGAAACAGTCTGTCTTGTAGAAGAGTAAAGAGTTAAAAGCTGGACAAGTAGCCAGGCCTAAATTACAGGGAATGGGCTCAAGGCAAGGGCAAACCTTGTTTCTGTTAATTGGTGTGAATTTTAGTTAGAGTCTGTTATTTCTCTTTTTCCTTCCTGGCCATCTGCACGGGGGATGAGTCTATCGCCATTCCTGTGCAAGGCCTTTTGGTGGGAAGAAAGCATTATTTTCCTTCTCCCTCTGGCATGCCTTTACTTCAAAGAATGTTAGTGTAAAATGTATAGGTTGTAAGGTGATGTGCCTGACCTCTGTACAGTAATTCTGTAAACAAAAAACAGGGGTGGGTATAATTATATTCATTATGTAGTTGTTAATATTCATTTTATAGGTGTCAATGTAACCAAATAAGGGTATATGGGGAGTTGCTGGAAATGTATACATTTACATACTATTATGGATAAAAGAATTGTAAAGTAACCCCCTCATTGCTCACTCGCGGCATTGAGGTGGAACAAGCAGGCAATAAAGGGTTCTGTCTCCCCAATCCACCCCAATTATTTCTAACATGTCTCACTGCAAGGTGCTCACCATCCAATGACAGACAGTCAGTGTGTTCTTGCTGGCCTATTAGCCTGTAGTGCCTGCTTCCCTCAACCAGGCATAATGAGCACAGGACTCAGTAGCCCTATAAAATGGATGAGTGCTCCTCTCACTCTTCAGGACAGGAACAAGAGTGTGAGTATGGCTCCCTTTGGGTCCTATTCTGCCATCCTAACTAATGTTAGGAAAGTTACTGCGTAGTCCTGCTGATTTCAATAGATGAATAAGTATCCAGTACAAACAAAGAGAATTTGATGCATCAGGAGCTAAGTAGTTGTGACTGCTCCTTATGATCCCAAACATTGTCATTTTGACTGTTACCCTGTCCTGCTCCCCATTTGTCTGTTGCCTCTTAAACGTTTGGGGTAGAAACTGCATTTTCTACAGCACCTTGTACAATAAGGTCCCTCTGCATTTTCTTAATGGAATTAAAGACAGTTAATTTGCACAACACATGGGGTAGTACAGTAATAAGCATGTTAGTAATGTGAATAAAAAAACTGATCAACTTTGTAACAAGCTATCTCATAGTTTTAACCACTGCAAAGAACTGCTACTGTGGAGCTACAGTATATTAAAAGAAAACTGACAGTAAATGTAAAAGTTTTTATTTAAAATATATAAAATGAAAATGTTAAGGTTCGTAATTTGATCTAGTTTCCACTTTTGTATGAATCTGAGTTTCAGGTCATTGATGATCTCCTGGTTAAGTCAGGATGGTCCCTTACCATACTTCTTTTCTTTCCTATGCATTGGTATAGTTTGCTCTTGTGCCCTTAATAACGTCTCTTTTAAAAACTGCCTACTGAACTCTTTTTTCCCTTAGATTTTCTTCCTACCAATTCTCTGAGTTTGCTAAAGCCTGCCTTCTTGAAGACCTTTGTCTGCTGTTTTCCCTTCTACCATTCCTTAGAATTGTGAACTCCATATTTCATGATCACTTTCACCCAACCTGCCTTCCACCTTCAAATTCTCAAGTAGTTCCTCCCTGTTTGTTGTTCTAGATTTGATTCTAACTTCTCTCCTAGTTGCTTTCTCCACTTTCTGTAATAAAAAGTTGTCTCCAATGCACTCCAAGAATTTATTGGATAATATGTGCCCTGATGTGTTATTTTACCAATAGATGTCTGGATAGTTCAAGTTACCCATTACCACCAAATGTGTGCTCTGGATGATTTTGTTAGTTGTTTAAAAAAAAAAAAAGCCTCATCCACCTCTTCTTCCTGGTTAGGTGGTCTATTGCAGTGTGTCGCAATCAGGGGTACATGTACCCCTGTGGGTATGCACAGGTCTCCTGGGGATACATCAACTTATCTAGATATTTACCTAGTTTTACAACAGGCTACATAAAAAGCACCAACCAAGTCAGTACAAACTAAAATTTCATAAAGACAATGACTTGTTTATACTGCTCTACAATGATATGCAAGTACAATAATTATATTACAATGGATTTATTTTATATGATAAAAATGAGAAAGTAAGCAATTTTTCAGTAATAGTGTGCTGTGACACTTTTGTATTTTATATCTGATTTTGTAGGCAAGTAGTTTTTTGGTGAGGCGAAACTTGCGGGTATAGAAGACAAATCAGACTCCTGAAAGGAGTCCAGTAGTCTGGAAAGGTTGAGAGCCATTGGTCTATTGCAGACCCCCTACCATGACATCACGCTTAGGTTTTTTAACCCCTTCATCCTTACCAAGAGACTTTCAACAGATCTGCCTCCCACTTCTATCTCAAGCTCAGTGCAAGTATATATATATATCTTTGGTACACAAGACAACACCTCCTCCCTTTTTTCCCTGCCTGTTCTTCTTGAACAAACTGTACCCTTCTGTATCAATATTCCAGTCATGTGAATTATCCCACCAAGTTTCTGTGATGCCAGCATATTCACAGTAGCCCCATGAAAGTTCCAGGACTGCTGGTGGAGCAGCTGTTCACTACCCACAGAGATGTTGCTATTATAGAAGATTCTGTTTTCAGTTCCTCAGTTGCTCCTTTATAAACATGGGACTCCACAAATTAGGAATATTTTATACATCAGGGCTTGCTCTCACACACAAAGGCACAAGCACACCCATAGTTAAACAGCTGACAGGTTATGCACCAGAGATACCAAACTCCAATTAAACTGGATAGTCGGGATAAACAGGGATTCCTAGCCAAATAAGTTATGAATATCCAATTAAAATATACATTTCTAAAGAGTGGGGTGGGAAGTTATGAAACTGCAGTGCTAGGATAGTAGGAATTTACAGAGCGTCGACTGGCTCTAATTGTTACGTTGTGGGCAGGGAGCATCCTCAGGTAACACTTATAATAACAGATCCAACACCTGCATGAGGGAAATAGTTCTATATTACAATATATTCATATTCCCCAGTATTTCACTGTCTCTGGAACTCAGATAATAAAGAAGTACCAGTTTATTAGCTCAGTATATGGAATGACATTCTGTAAAGCCTTGCACATATGAGTAGTCCTTAGTAAGCAGCACCGTTTAAGCCTACTATACCATAAAGGACCCCCTTAGGTGTCCCATAAAGGGCACACCAACTTCAGTGGGACTACTCACAGGACTTGGGATTCGAAGGAAAAATCCCATGGTTACTGGTGGAAATGAGTGAATAACTCACCATCCTTTATTTGACAAATTTAGCTTCTCCTTGTGCTCACAGAATATCCACAATCACATCAGGATTTCTGCAAGTGTATTAATTCGGAAGCAAATCGTTGCCCTACACCTCTGTCTCTCAGAGGCTTCCTTAGAAAAAGCTACCAGTGTGGTTCTACCACAGAGTGGAGGCACTGAGGGTGCGCATGCTCTGCATCCTGCATAGCATAATGCTCTACATCATGCCGGATTTGGTGCACTGGTGGCTGAGGGAGGCGCAGGACTTGTGTGATTCCTGCTACATGGATCCTTCTGTTCCTCCATAGACAGAAACAAAGAGCCACAGCAGCTACTCCAACCACTGGGCTGCAGTAGGCTTTACAGAGCCACTTCACTGCCTGAGGGGATAGAGAGGGAGGGAGAATTTCTTCCCTTCCTGCACATCCATCCATCCTGGCCTCGTGCCTGAGAGGGTGCTGGACTCTGGATGTGATGCTATACTAATTTAGACGACTATTTCTGAAGATATTTACTGCATATGAACCAATGGACATTCTTATTGTCGCTAAATTCCACTCCTGGAGTCATGCGGTTATAAGAATTGCAGCTTTCATTTAAACATATATTTCTAGACTTCACGATTGCTGACAAAAGTGAACTTTAATGTCTCAGAAACCAGAAGGCAAATAATAAGACCCCAAATTTCTTTTTTTTTTTTTTTAATATCTCATGTTTTGGCGGGCCAGACTCATGATTTTTGAACGTGTGGAGATGGCACTACAGCACCGCAAATTCAAGTTATGTTGCCTCTTTGCAACTAGCCAGATAAGATACATCATATTGTTTCTATTCCCTGTATGAATGCACAGAAGCATTTTTATTATGTATATTCACAGGTGGGAATTTCAAACTCTGTTTCCTTAAACACGTGGTATGTGCTGCTTTAAAACTCATTTTCCATGGACATTTGTTGCTTCTGGGAAGCAAATAGGAAAGGGGCATCTGAATGGCTGAAGCAAATTCTTTAAATATTTGATCTAATTTTAGCAGATTTTTTTTCATTTTTTATCCAGCTGAAGCTATTAATCAGCACCGTGATTTGAATAATTACAGTTAATCAAAACCTTTAAAGAAAAGAGTCCTATACAATTAAGAATGAAGTCAATAGGATTCTGTAGAGATTGCTCTTAAAAGAAGAATTAATAGAGAGTGAGATCCTTTCTATGGATTGCTTTAAACTATAACAATGAATTCTAGAACAGATGTATAATTCTCTATTAAAATAGCATAATTGTGGGGGGAAAACAAGTGGTATGTCAGTATTCTTGCACTCTCTGGGGTACATCTGACACAGACATTAGTTCACATGAGCACATCTATTGGTCTAGCTTTACAGGTTGACTGTCCAAGCCTGACACCTATTGACAAGGATAATTCCATGCCATTATATCTATTTAAAAAATATCTTCTGTTATAGCTGTTCACCATCTGATCAGCTCAATGCCAACATTGGATTTCCTCTTGCTTGCCCAAGTTTTGCCCAGCCTGTGGTATTGCCTGGATGTAGCAGGATTTTTCTGTAGTAAATCACTCTTGGATTATACGCCCTAGTTACACTCTCTCTCTCTCACACAAAATATTGTCGGAAGAATGTGATGCCACAATATGACAGAGATTTTTCTCCTTCTAAGAGTCCAGGCTATAAATATATTAAGTATGCCTTTTGCTTGCAGTATTGCTGCTTCAACTTCTGTTGGCTTAGTAACATGCTAAGAACTCTAAAAATGTAATTTAATTTGAAAATTAAATATATTCATTTGTATTTAATTGCAGGCATCACCTTTCTCAGTGGTGAAGCATAATGAGAAGGAAGTAATTTCAAAATGTGCTTAGAGGTCTTTCACTGCTCTAAAGTAGAACTGGTTGTCATAGCAACTGGCATACCACCCTCTATTTGTTCCAAATAAATGACATATCAGAGTGCAGCTGCAATAGCAGTGGATTCTATTTCTGCTAACACAAAACACAGCTATGCACCTCAAAGCCTATTGTTACCATCTTGACTAAACTCTAGTATTAAACTAAATCTTTTTAATATTCATTTTAAATCTTTAAAATAATGAAGTACAAAGCGGTTATTTCATTTTCTGACAAGCATACTTGCCTGTTACAATGACCTTGACTTCCAATTTCATAATTTGCCCTTGGGTGAAAGACAATGTGCAGGGGGCATATTCCCCCTTATGTCAGGCTTTTTACATTGTAAATGAGATTTGTCTGTCTTACCCACCAAAGCAGCAAATCAAATTCTGTATTGTATCATCAGAGAACTCCTGCTATATGTGGTCTACAGGATTATTGATTTGGAAATCTAACATCTACAAAATGCTAAACTGGCCTATTTAGCTAAGCACAAGCTTTGAACATCAGCTGATCTCCCTCATTAGGTACCAGGGCTAACAGTACCTAACCAAATGACTTCCAGCCAACTCTGGAAAGATAAGAAGAGACTGGTGCATGTTTCTAAAGATACTGCCAGACACTCAGATAATAAAGTTCTTAGAAACTGATCCTGCTTCTACATAAGTCAATGGTCATTTTACAATTGACTTCAGTGGGAGCAGGGTTGATCTCATAACCTATTCTTTTCAAACTCTCTGCTTGCAAAGTGATAATATGTTAAACAATCATAATCAGTGTATCGTAGTAAATTAATAACGGAAATTGCCATTCCATAATTAACGTCAGTTTAGTGTTAAAAAATGGAAACAATGGGGGAAGTCACTGTGCTATGATAAACAGCGCTTTGGGAACTTCAGAAAAGTTGGTTGGTGATCAAGGTCCTCCAAGGTTTTCAAAAGCCTGCGTGAACTCCTCTAAGAAGAACCTCTTGATTATGATGGTACTGCACTTCAGAAAAGATGTGGACAAATTGGAAAGAGTCCAGAGGAGAGCAACTTAAATGATAAAAAGTTTAGACAACCTGACCTAGAAGGATTGGCCAAAAAAACCCAAAAACCTGGGCATATTTAGTCTTGAGAAAAGAAGACTGAGGAGGGACCTGATAACAGTCTTCAAATATGTTAAGGGCTGTTACAAAGAGGAGGGCGATCAGTGGCTCTCCATGTCCACAGAAGGAAGGACAAGTAGTAACGGGCTTACTCTACCATATTACTTTCCTAATATCAAAGGGAGATTAGATTAGATATTAGGAAACTTTCTAACCATAAGGACAGCACTATAAGGGTGAACTCTGGATTAGGCTTCCAAGGGAGGTTATGGAAACCCCATCAGTGGAGGCTTTTAAGAACAGGCTGGACAAACCTTTGTCAGGGATGGTCTAGGTTTACTTGGTCCTGCTTCACCACAGGGGGCGGGACTTAAGGCTGTCTTGAGGTCCCTTCCAAGCTTACATTTCTATGAATTATGGAGTTGCATGAGTGTGACTAAGAAGAGACTTTGGCCAAAGGTGTTAAAGTGTCTCAATTGCTATACTTATGCAAAAGGAATATAAATCAGAGCTGGTCGGAAAAACTTCAGTGAAGCCATATTCCCTCAGTATATGCAGTTCCATCAAAGTCAAAACACTTAATGTAATCAGCTCATTTCATGGGAATTTAGTTTTGGAAGAAAAGCAGAAAAAAAAGAGTCCCAATAAAGTTGAAATGTCCTGTTTCAACATTTTCAGGGGAAAAGGTTTTGAAGTGACTTGTTTGGAATTTGTTAAAAGATTTGTATTATACAGATATATATATATATATATATATAGCATACCAATCAATGTTGGTCTCTCTCTCTCCCCCAACTTCTCCCCCAAAAGTCTAGTTGGTAGTAACCCTGAAATTAGCCTGTGTGAAATGACTCCGCACTCCTACTTCACTTTTAGTCCAATCATCAGTGGGTGTCCATATCACAGCTGATATCCTTGATGGCAGTTTCAGCTAAACAGCCTAAGAATAAGACTATCCTCTTATATCTATATGTGATTCTTTCCTAACAGGTACATTTGTGGAACAGTGTAGGAAAACTTGATGACAACCATCTTGATAGGTAGTAATCTGGCACCTTTCTCTAGTATTAAAGTAAGAAAATTACAAGGAGTCCAATTAAGTTTTCACACTGGATATCAGAAGCTTAGAATGCAAAATACTTTAACAGTCTACAATAAAATATTTGATTCATTTAGCAGTCATACTAGAGCAGGGAAGCAGCAACAAATGATCAGACCTCTTTTACAGTATAAAATTTATGCAAGCAAAAATGAATTTACATCTGTTAACTACCATACTGAGAGCTGTAGATAATCTTAATTTAGTATATTGTAACCAAATACAATTTTTTATTGTTCTAATGAATGAATGATATGTTGAAGTTTTGTGAGCAGTGTATTTTTCAAAGAGCTCTGAAAACAGACAATCAACTTCCCAACAGCCTATGTGTTGTTTATAATAGAATTGAGGCCTCAAAGCACTACCAAGATAAGGATCCATTCTACTATACACATTCCAAACATAGTGAGAGAGTCCCTGCTGCAAAGAAATCATGGTCTATTTCTAGATCACATTCATAATACTACAAGCCCTATTCCTATCTCACACCAGAGTTACGTTAAACGTTTAAACATTATGACTCAATGAGTTATTCCTAATTTGCACCAGTATAAACATGGAGAATAAGGCTCTGTATACTTTATACTCAGATTTGCCATTTATTCATTACTTGCAGTCACTAAAATACATTGCACTGAATTTATTTCACAACAGTTACCAGATTTAAGCACCTATACTATTTACTATTTACCAGTTGGAAAGAAAACAGTTTTACTCAGGTCAACAACATATAAAATTAAGTCAAAGTTTTAAAAAAAATCTGCCAAACTGGCAGATAGACAAGAAAGTTAAGGCTCCTAATTCCTCAGCAAAAAGATACAGAAAGATTGACATGCAGAATGGAAAGTAAAGACTGACATGCAGTGATGGCCAGGGTTGAGTATCTCTGCAGGACTGGTGATACAAGAAGGAACTTTGAATACCTTTTGTAGTACCTATGACAAAATATGGCCCTAGTCCACTACTTAATAATGATCTTGTTTTATGAAGATAACATGCTCATCACAGGAAAAGTGAGAAAAATGTAACAGAGGAAAAAGATAAGAGTAGGATAAGAAAGTCTCTCATGGTCCTTATTGATCAACTGTTTGAGATTTCAGCCAAGCAGAAGAACTGTTGCTACAATTTCCTCAAAAGTGGCTGTTTGTTCTCTGACAAGTTTTCACCAGTTAACCTTGTCTTGGCTACTGCCTCCCAGTGTGTGGTGTTAATACCACATCTCTTGATGTTTATCTTGAGGGTGTCTTTGAAGCATTTTTTCTGACCTCTCCGTTTCCTGAGTTGGTCATACAGCAATTGTTTTGATAGGTGTGCATCAAACATGCTCACCCAGAGCCCAGTCCACCTCAACTGGAGCTGGGTAATCAGGACCTCAACACTGAAGATGTTGACTCCATGAGAACACTGACATCAGTGCAGGAATCCTCTCACTTTATGCTGAGAATCTTCTGGAGAAGGTGCTGGTGTTCCAGGTTTTTCTGGTGTTTTCTATGGGTCACCGAAGTCTCACAGCCATAGAGGAGAGTTGGAATTACCACCGCTTTACAAACTAAAAGTCTATTGTGTGTTCTGATGTTGTGGTTATTGAACACCTGGTGAGAGATAGTCTGCCAAAGGCAAGGCTGGCACAGTTGATTCCGTGCTGAATCGTGACATCTATGTTTGCCCTCTATATGAGATGGCTGCCAAGGTAGGCAAAATGTTTTCCTTTTTCCTGTTCCTCTCTGTCAATATAGATCTTCCTTGCTGGGTCTGATGACTGACCGGGACCAGGCTGGTGGAGAACTTTTGTTTTGGTCATGTTCAGGGTTAGCCATAAGGTTTTGTAAGCTTCTGAGTAGCAGTTACGGGCTTTTTGTGGATCCTCCTTTGAGTGTGCAACTACAGCACAATCATCTGTGTACTGGAGTTCAGTTATTGTTGCCAGCGTTACTTTAGTTCTGACATGGAGTGAGAGGGGTTGAAGAGATTACCATCAATCCGATATTGGATGCCAATGCCTGTGGCAGACAATATAATACATCCTAGTTCAACATCAATCAATCCATCATCTTAGATGGTGGTATGTAAAGATTAATGTTATAACCACCTTTTCTTCTTCTTCTTCTTGCAAAAATCTTGCTGACCTCCAAGAGGGAGGTTCACAGCTGAGAATCCCAAGCAAAGATACATGTCTAAATACTGTTTGGGGGGCAGACTTTAGGCCATTCCCCTCTCCTTGGCATTTTCTATAGGCTAGTTTATGCAACCCCCCACTCAGAATGCTAGCTTTCTTAGGCGCCTAACTCTCCCCATCCATTGTATAAGGAGCTGTGGCAACTAACAGCATTGCAACACTTAAATCCCTTTGTGGCTTTAGCCCATGGTGTTTTCTTATTAAGGAAATCTGCTTCCCGAGCAGCACTCAGAAATGTTCCACAATAATTAATATGGATTACATTTTATGTTACTATTAAATACAATGATATTTTTTGATATATGAGACTTCCCCCCAGAAATTGCTGCATAACAAGTAAGAAAATTCTTCAAGTGATACATAGTTAAGGTTTTTTTAAATATACTTTATATAAATAATTCCATCTTGGTTTGGAGAGTAAATTGATCATTTATTCAATGTATGATTCAACTGGATCATCCTTCACCCCACCCCCACCCACTGTTTAATACTATGAACACACACACACATTCAGCAGAATAAAGTAATATTAAGAAATTACAGATTTTGTATGAATCTAATGTATAAAGAGAGATGCTTGTAATAGGTCACACGTTGCCAACTGAAACAATTAATTTCCACATTCTCTTCTTTGACTAGACACTTGAAATGTCATTCATTGTGATTCACTGAATACGGCAGCAGGAGGGGCGGAGGAGAATCCCTGCTTTGACCTTCTGGAAATCTTTGCGGGAAGTGTGAATATTTAAAAGGAATGCATCAACCATTCAAGTTTCCTTTCACATATATTAAGAGTAGCAATTTACAAAAGTAAAATCAAAATGTGTTATGGTTCTACTCTGAATTTAAAAATGGGATTGTATACTGTTTATTGACTCAGTAATTTCCAAATTCTGTGACCAAAATACAACTAAGACAATGTTGAGCTGGCTGTTAAAAGAAACAAACTCATCTGGGTATCCAACAGTCAAGCTGACTTCTTTCCTTTTTGTGGGTCATCAACAAAAAAAGATTCGGAACCTGATTATCAAAATTATAAACACATAGCTAGAAAAGAATTCAATTCACTCTGAGCTGTGGTGGTTTGGCAAGGCAAAAGGGAGCAAAGAGTTGCAAAACTAGCTGTCAAGTAAGCAGATCTGTGTTCTGAATCCTGTTGCAAGTCTTTGGAATAAGATGGTATAACTTTGCCACTAAGTTTCTAATATAAGTCCATGGCCAGAGACACTGTAGTTCAACATGAATCAATACATTATCTTAGATAGTGCTATGTAAAGATTTATTTTATAAAATAATAAATGTGTTGACATTTTTTGGCTAAAATCTTGATATATAGAATTGATGCCCTCAGGAGACTTTCATTTTTCCAACCTGGCAGCCTGATACAAAATATGGCTGGTTCAGAAAGATAAAAGTTCAATTCTGCACTGAAGCATCACTAAGTAAGAGTGACATCTGGTTAGACCTTCTTCCTGTGTAAATTCAGAGACCGATGTTTATATTAGGGAAAAAAATCCCACCACTCTTTTACACAGTGATCCAAAGTTACTTTCCACACTCAGTGCCCTAAAAAAAACATTATATTGCTGTTGTGATAGCATTATGACCTTTTTTAGTTTTTAAACAGTACAGCAAAATTATTTAACTCTTTCTACCACATAAAAATAAAATAGTGTTACTAGGAGGCTGAAGGTGCACACTAGTAAACAACCAATAATTAAGAGAGAAAGCATTCTTTTTCCCTCTTCAATTCAACTGAAATGTTTTTACTAAACTCTGCAATGTTAAGATGCTAGAATTCCAGGGCAAGTGTCTGCAGTGCACTTGCTCTTGACGTTAGGCCATACCATCAACTAGTATTAAAAATGAAGCATTACTTTTTTCTTCCGTTAAAACATGTTGAAAACCAAAAGCCCCATGAAAGCCACTGCAAACACTGCTAGAGCCCACAGCTGACATCACATTCCAGCAAGATAGATGCCTCCAGAACTAGACTATGAATAGCAACTGGAAATTATTTTTTTAAAGAGAAGAAAAATACATTTCAACTACTGCTGTACATTTGTAAAACAGTAGATTCTGCCTAATGTTATTTCTAGGACATTTATTACTAGATATTCTATATAAACTAGCATTCTCTCTCAAATCTAAAAAGAGGGAAGCAAAAGTGAAGATCAAGCTATTCCTTCACTATGCAGTTGAAGCTTGTGATTTCATACAGAAAAAAAAATGGTAGAAAGAGGAAAGCTTAAGAATCAGGATCTGTAGGATACTACACAGAATTCTGGATAACCATAAGAGCCCTTTCTCGACAAGCAAGAAGATGAGAAGCATTCCCTCAGCTGACTAAAAAGACAGCTAGGTATATAGTAACATGTATAGGCATTTACTGATTATTCCCCATGAAAGACAGACAAATGGAGAAAATATTGTGCCTCATCCCTTTCAAATAAAAACCGAATAATCTGTCCTTTGAATCAAAGATGACCTGAACTTACATTGGGGAATGGGCATGTTTTCTACTTTTGGAAAGCAGTTGGTAGAATTGACCACATAAGGTCCAAGTGGTTCTCAGCCTGTTCCAGGGACACTTGTGCCCCCATTTACCTTATGGTAAGGGTGGAATGATCATGGCCCCTGATTCCTGCTGGTAACCTCCATGTTGAGAATTTGTATCATACTCCCCCTCAGGAGACAAGCATTCTGCAAAGGCCGAACCACACTCAGCAAGGAAAATATGAGCTGAAAACCCATAATTAAGAAAACCAAAACAAACAAACAACTTTTCTTTGGCAACAAACGTGGTATGAAAGAGGAGCTACTGACATCAAGCGCCCATTTCTTCCCATGTGAGTACTGGAGAGCTTACATTTAAAAGTTAACAACTGTTACATCCCCAAATATCTTTTTCAGTTCCACTGACATCATCCTCATTCATTCCTCTGGCAAGCTTTAGAGCAATGTGAACAATAGCGTGAGGTGCAGTAGGCTGGATTCTAGTCACAAGGCTGCTGTGTTTGCCCTCAGATTCAGGGCAGTAGAGCAATGCCACTCCAACCTAGCTCCAAGAACTGATATTGGAAACCATCAATGGACAGCAATTCCTCACATATGGACCCTTCCTACTCATACTGGGCAAGTGTTAGAAGTTGATCAGAAAGAGATCCACCTGTAGTTTCCTGCAGTCGTGCTAAGCAGCACTGCCACTCCTGAACAGCTCTCTTTAGCCATGTCATAAATATCAGTTGATCAAGTGACGGAAGAAGGGAATTGCTGTGACTTGACTGGTAGCAGCATATCCCAACATAACACTAACAAAGTTGTACCCTATATCTCAAATGAAAGTTTCCCCAATTTTGATTGTTTTGGCAACTTTTGCTATCCACAGTTATACCAAGTTTGATGCTCAGAGGGTTCCCATGTTCACAGCATTGCCATTAATAATACTGTTTTCTGACTTTGGAAACTCACATAGCTCTCACTTGAAGTGATCGATTGATTTATTTCACAAAGCTGATTGTTGTTATTCAAATGGCTCAATGCTCCCTTCTTTTACTGGGAACATGCATGCTCCAGAGTCCTTTGCCAATCAGTGTAATACTTTTGAAGTCTCATGGTAGCTGACAAGATTTCTGGTGTATATTTTGGTCCAAGTCTGTGCCAGAGAGGAATGGCAGGCTAAAGTGGTGGGTTCACAGAAAAGGGAAGAAACAGAGGGTGGTCTGGACTGACTTGTTGCTGGGCTCCATGGAAGAGTGCAGGGAACAAAGACTGTAATCCAACTGATTTTCTCTTGAATGGAAAGCAAGCAGCAACTGCAGGCAAGGTCCAGAAAGGAGGGAAGACAAAGGAACATCGGGCAACTAGCTACAGAAAAATGGCAAATTCCATGGCAAAAATGTCCTGTTTCATGGCAACATGAAAAAAAACACCAAACTCCTTGACCAAAGAATCACAGAGTCCATGACTGAAACAAATAGGACAGTTCATCCCTCTTACAGCTCTTGTATCATGCTGTCTGCAGAGTCAGGCAGACATCAGTTTGCATCTTTAGAGGTTCTCTCTGCAAACAATGGATAAAAAAAAAAGACTTTTAAAATGAAAGGGTAAGGTGATAGCAACCCCTCTGAAACCTGTTCATGACCTCATGGGGCCAAGAACCTCTGGTGTAAAGGCCACAAGATTAGGTCCAATACTTTAGGAGGAGTGATTTTCTTTGCCTACGTTTAGTTTCAAATGTTTTAATCTGTGTAGAATTGAATAATACAGTTATGAGATAGGTTAATTACAGTGTAAAATGTATTCTTGTAAAAACACTTTAAAATAGCCCATATTAATGTGCAAAAGATTTCAGCATGGGAAAGAAGGAGAGAGAAGAAGAAGAGATAGGGGGATATATCGGGGGGGGGGGGGGTGTTAAATGGAGACCGGTCATGTATCATGGAACTGGACAGCATGGATTCAGAGCATACTTTATATATTAAACTCCTTAAGGCTGGGAGTCAGGATCTTTCAGATAGTGGCAACAGAACTATGGCCACTTTTCTCCTGGATTATAGTCACTGAATCAGTATGAGAATATATTGTTGCTGTACATGTGCTGAGTACATATCAGTTATGAATAGAATAAATTAACTCTATCCAGTAAACACAGAGCCACCTATGATATAGCTCTGCAATCTTGTAACAACTTTCCATGGGACTGCCACTGTGATCTCATGTTTCGTTTACATGACTAACAGATGTTCTACAGATCGCATGTATACAGAAGCAAAATAATCCTAACATGTCAAAATGGAAGAGATTTTGGATTATAAAAACATTCTTAGAAATTAAAAGCTTATATAAATCAAACCAATCAAGCCAAATCAAGCAAATCAAAACCAAGCAAGAAGAAAATTTTAAAATATAGAATACTTTAGTGAGTAGATGGGTTAATTTGTTTAGATAGATCTTTAAATTGTAGATATACCAATTTGAATTATTTTTCTGGTTGTTATAGTAACTTGATGTACTTGTTCTCCAATTTCTTTTTCCGACCATAACATTTTGAGATTGCATTGTTTCCTTCATTTTAAAACTTTACCATGTAGAGAAAATTTGCAGGTTTTCCTCTTTCCCCACCCCAGCATTTATTTATTATTTCACAAGTGTTGTGTCCTTTGAATAAACTCCGAGGATAGCAAGCAGTTAAAAAATAACATAGGTTCCATCAAGAAAAACACACACCATTTTTAAAAGTCTCCATTAAAACTCTTTGGATTCTTAAAGGCTTTTATCAGCCTTGAAATTGAGAATTCCTATAATCCTGTCTAATTTCTTTGTGCCTTTATTGCTGTGTTGTGACTAAGGTGACCAGATAGCAAGTGTGAAAAATCGGGGTGGGGGGGAATAGGTGTCTATATAAGAATAAACCTCAAATATCAGGAGAGTCCCTATAAAATAAGGACATCTGTTCACCTTACTTGTGACACTGCTTGTTTAGTCCATGTCATTTTTCCAAGTCATCTTGCTTAATGTGCCCATTAGCCCAATATGGATTTCATAGTCGCATATCTAGCAGAGAACACGTCTCATCTCTGGTAAACATACAGGAAGATATCTTTTTTGCTGTCCCTCTCTCCAGTCTCCAGGAATACCTTACATCTTCATTGCCAATATAGAGCAGCCCATCCATATAGTCCTATGATTCACACCATCAGACAAGTGACCTAGGAAAAAGGAGCCCTGCAGTCTCATTTTCTGCACTGAGAGTCCTGTTCTGTATATTTGACTGAAGACCCAGCTCTCTCTGAAGGCCACTCCTCCTGCAGCGCTTCTATGTTGTTCATCCTCAAGAGTGCAGAGAGATAACCAATGACTTCTGTGCCCCATTTCACCACCACCAGGGCTCCCATCTCCCATGGACTTGATGCAGAAAACCTAGCCATGCTCCCAACCCACGATCAGTGTTTATGAGCTCCCTTTCCTCTGAGTTACTTTAACCTCTGCATAAGTCCTTCTGAAACCTACATAAGTAGGCAATGGGAATTGTGGGGGCTCAGCAACTCTCAGGGCAGAAGTGTTCAATAAATATTTTTGTTCTGTACTGGGCGGGGGGGAAAGAGATGATGTAATCCTTCTTCTGTTCCACTAGTATCCCTAGAGACTGTTAAACAACAGCTACTAAAGTTAGATATTTTTAAATCAGAAGGTCCAGATAGCTTTTTTAAAGCTCTTGGATGCAAGTTGTCTGAGGAGCTCGCTTGACTATTAATTTTTCTAAACATTTTGGAGCACTGAGGAATTTCCAGAAGACCAAAAGGAAACTAATGTCATGCCAGTATATAAAGAGGTAAACAGGATGACCTGGGTAATTATAGGCCGGTCAGTCTAACATCGATGCTGGGAAAGATAATGGAGTAGCTGATATGGGACTCAATTAATAAACAATTAAAGAAGGATGATATACTTAACATCAATCAACATGGGTTTTTGGAAAATAGATCCTGTCAGACTAACTTGATATTTTTTATTTCTGAGATGACAAGTTTGGTTGATAAAGGTAATAGCATTGATGTAGTATATTTAGACTTCTGTAAGAAATTTGTCTCAGTATGGCAAAATATTTTGATTAAAACAACTAGAATGATATAAAATTAACATGGACACATTAAATGGATTAAAGACTGACTAACTGATAGGTCTCAAAATATAATTGTAAACAGGGAAATCATCATCAAGCAGATGTGTCTCTAATTGAGCCCTACAGGGATCAGTCCCTGAAACAGAGCAAACTTGGGGAGGTGGGAGCAAACAAATAAAATGCCTTGTATTATGGCTAACTGTAAGGGTGAGGGTGTGTGTACAAAGAATGTAGGCAATACTTACAGGATGGGGGACTCTGTCCTAGGAAGCAATGACTCTGAAAAGGATTTGAGGATCATGGTGGATAATCAGATTAACATGAGCTCCCAGTGTGCTGGTATGACCAAAAGGGCCAATGCAATCCCTGGATTCATAAGCAGGGGAATCTCTAGGAGGAGCAGAGAGATTATTTTACCTCTGTATTTGGCACTGGTGCAACCACTACTGGACTACTGCATCTACTTCTGGTGTCCACAGTTCACAAAGGATGATGATAAATTGGAGAGGGTTCAGAGAGGAGCCACAAGAATGAGCAAATGATTAGAAAACATTTTTCATAATGACTGAGATCCGTGAGTCTACTTAGCTTTAAAAAAAAAATGGTTAACGGGTGACTTGATTACAGTCTATATGTACCTACATGAGGGAAAAAACACATAGTAATGGCCTCTTCCGCTATCTGAGAAAGGTATAACAAGATCCAGTGGCTGGAAGTTGAAGCTAAACAAATTCAGACTGGAAATAAGGCATACATTTTTAATGGTGAGTACAATTAACCATTCGAACAATTTACCAACGGTCATGGTGGACATTTTTTTAAATCAGGATTGGATATTTTTCTAAAAAGATATGCTCTAAGAATTATTTTGGGGAAGTTCTATGCCTGTGGCCAGAAGGTCAGACCAGATGATCACAAAGGTTCCTCCTACCCTTTGAATCTATGAATCAATACACTCCTTGACAAATGCTCACAGTCCCTCCCAGATTTCTTTTCCTATTCTCAACAAGACACCTAATGACATCTTAGCCTCCAGACCTCCCTCAGAAGTGCCCCCAGACTCTTCTTCCACTGTTGATTCACTTCTTCCCCCAGACATATCCACTCTCACCTGATCTGCTTCCCAACAATGGGGCAGGTACCAGCAGCTGGAAGGTGGTCAGTTGTCGAACACATATCCAGAAGTTCAAGTAGGGTTTCTTGCAGAAGCGGCACAATCTGCCTTGCTTCTCCTACCTGGAAACCCTCTCAATGGCTCCAGTACACATATCTCCCAAGCCCTTAAGCATTCTAGGGTTGCTGTTGCAACATGTAAAGCTCATATTATTGCACTTGGTGTCATACCAATTTCTTTTTGTAAAGAAATAAAGCCCAAGGAGGAATTTGAGGCAGCAGGCAGAAAGACAGGTAGCAACTTATGCTTGGAATACACATATATACTTGCTGTCTCTTGGTCATCATCTCCTCCAGCAGGGGAAATATTACACGACAAAGTGCATAGAAAATAACTTTTAGGTTAAGTGAGAATATGTATGCCCACATTCCAAATTATATTCAATAAAGTCCAGAAGAACAAGACTGAGGAAAGACTCCTCACTTTAGAAATCATCTAAGTGTATAGTTTGCAAGCTGCAGCAAGATTTGTGATACTATTAAGCTACTAAAAACCACCAACAATGCTGTGTTTGGCACCAAAAACCTTTTGAAAGATGTTCAACAGGAAGAAGACAGGCCGGGTTAAATTATAAGTGCTTAAATTCCATCTAAACAGTGAGCTCTCAGTTTAATTTAAAGTATGAAGTGGTTTTAAAAGTTACAATGATTGCATTAGTAAACAAAAAGAAAGTCAAGATTTGAAGAAATAGTTGGAGATGTGATGGTAAGTTTGAGACCATGAGCCATCTACCAGTTCCAAGTGACACTTTATTAAAAACAAAGAGAGTTTTATTTTAATAGACACAGAAGAAATGAGAATGAAACCAGATCACCATAAGTGATCACAGAAGGTGCCTGATATTTGAAATTCTGAGCCTCATCATGTCCCAGGAGGTCAATGGGAGCTGCTAGGTACTCAGTACTTTTGACAGTAAAGACACTTATTTAGGACTCTAAATTTACACGGCATGTCCTGTTGAGGACTTTGAGAGTAAGGCTTCCTTAGAGACATGGAAATCCAATTGAAAAGTAAGATCCGGTTCTGTTGTGAAGATTCAATTACTAAAAATGGCACCTGTTTAGATATTTTGTTCCTGTGCAAACAGAATTGCTTATTTTCTAACTACATAGCAATTTACCATGTAAAACTCCACTGAAGATAATGGGGGCTGTGCAGGCTTCACGCAGGGTACAATCGATCACACGTCACAGTCTGACCTGCAAAACCTTTACCATTTGTGATAGTGTGCAAGGAAGAACTCACAATGGTTAACATAGCTCAAGCTGAAGTTGCAGAGATGACAGTAACAAAAAAGCAGATTTTCAATCCTTGTGTTTTTCTTCTTAGCCATTTTAATTTATGTGAAGCTGTGCACTGAGCATATTTGTTGTATAATTTGAGTATATTTGTTGGAGAGACAACAAACATAGCACCCCAAAATACCATTTTAACAGAGTAATTTTCTACTTAAAGGCAGTGGTTCTCAAACTGTGAGACAAGCCCCCATCGGGAAAGGTGGAGGAACGTTCGGGGGGGCTATGTGGTGGGGCGGGGGCCAGCCCCATGGGGGTGGGGAGAGAGCACCACACTTCCAGCCTCACTCCACCCCCAGATCAGCACCACCTCCAAACCCATTCAGCCCTCAGTCCTGCTCTGCCTCCAGGCCCAGCTCCACCCTCACTCCCTCTCTGCCCCCAGCCCCAGCTCTGCTGTGGAGGAAGTCTTGGCTGTGCAGTAATGGAGAGGGGCATGGACAGATTCCATTAATGGTATGGGGGGGTTGCAACTGAAAAAGTTTGAGCACCACTGCCTTAAAGGTGCAAGTTGCTGCACCACTGAAAATTCCCAGGAAGTTTGTTTGTTTTTCCAGAAGTTTTGTTTTTGAAGATTCTTTATGCCCCAAACCTAGGGTTGTGAACATATGCTGCATTCATTAGTGCCTGTACTTTTAGTCTACTTTGAGGATGGTTTGACAAGTTTAATTCTTATGCAATTAGCATTTTCCCCAATCTCCAATTTTTGTGTAGGCATGTGCACATGCTATTGTCGATGTTCTGCCAGTGACACTAGCTTCATCCATGGAGCTACACAGGGGCTTTTTGAAACAACCGCTACATGACGTTTTTTGACCCAGCCTTGACAAGCAGGTACATACCTCTGTCCATTACTATATCTCAATATTTTAACCCTTAAGTGAGATCTGGTCTAAACAGTTATTAGCTACTGACATACTGTACATGCTCATGTGTTTAAACACAGCTTACCTATGCCAGAAATAAAAACTGGATTTTTTCTTTATTTTTTCTTTATTTCTTTTCTGTACCGCATGTACTGCCTGGATTTTGTACTGATCTCTCTGGCAACAAAAGCCATGGAGAAAGAAGGGAAGTGTTTTCCTGGAGCAGCTTTATGGGTTTGTTCATTCACAGAAACCATTGCTTTTGGAGACTTATGCTTTCTAACCTTAGTGCAGGTTACTGTTTTGGGCACTACTAGATCAGATTGCAGATTTGGGAAATGGGGCTAATGTAGCTTTATTTTATTTTGGGTAGGGAGAAAGCAGATAAGAGCGGCAATTTCATGCATGCTTTGACACACTTATGGCAAGTTGTTCATCCTACTTATCAGCCTTTTTGTTTCATTCTAAAGTGAGCACCAGCTGTTTTTTTAGATTACTATGAAGCTGGACCTCAAAATCCATTAAAGCCTCATGACAAATGGAATAAAACAATATTACAAAACTTTTCTCACGACCCAGCTCATATTAAGTGGATTTATAATCGCTATAAAAATAAAACAATATCGAGACACAGAAAATACAGAAAAATTTAGAATGAGCAATATTTTTACAGAAGGAAAGGTGTTGGGAGAAGTGGGGTTGTGTTTAAGTGAAGGAAGTCACAGATTGCTCACATGAAAAGTTGTCAGTGCAAGGGAATTCTCATAGGATAGATATTCACTTTGTAAAGTTTCTCACTTTTGAGCAACCTTTGTCTTAGATTACTAGTACCTCTTAGGAACTCACTACCCATATAGCAGTTCCAGCCTGGCCTCATTTACACAGCAGAACTGCTACAGGGCATTTCAGTTATTCACTAAAGGAAAAAATAGTCTCAAACGCTGAGAAAAAACAGACAGCAAAGATTAAGAGAAAAACATAAAAGATAGATCTGGAGAGTAAAGATGTAAATTCAATGCAGAGAGCAACTGGGGGAAAAAAGCCCTAAGTTATGAAGTAATTGCCAGATTTTTTTTTTTAAAGGAATGCACTTCTCTCGAATTCTCATTAGTACAGACTGAGCAGTTAGAATTACACCTTACATTTCAAAAAGTAGCAATGCAGAGCTAAAACAGAAAACATCATATGAGGAATTTGAATTCAGCAAAAATCGGTTTAGAGTAGAGTAGAGATATGTCAGTTCCTTGATCCCAAGTTGATTGAAACAGGTAACCATAAGTCTCTAAATAATTGATACATACAATGACCTCCGATACATGACGACAGCCATTTTAAGTATGGGCTGACTCCATTTTCCTTCCTTCTTGTTTGCCAGCCTGTTTCTCACACACTTCTAACCCCATTTGATCATTCCCACCTCCCATGTAAAGACATTCAGACATGAAGCAAGAATCAAGCATCAAGAATCGTATAGCCACTTTACAATGCATCTCATAACATATTATCATAATCCTAACTTCACTCATTTGAATTCAAGTCGTCCACACTCCCTGTTGTTTTGCTAAGTAGAGAAAAGTTTGGGCTGTGCTGAGGAATGGACAGCCTACTTACTTATCTATCTAACCAAGTTCTCAAATGAAACCAACCACTGTCATCTCCAAGTACCTCTGCACGACTCATTCCTTTCCACTGACCCTGCAGAAACCTCTCTGCAAGGTTCCAGTCAGGTTTAATCTGCGTGGTTTGAGAAGCAACAGAGTGGAAGAGCCAGCCTCTCTCTCTCTTTTTCCTCCCAAGCCCACAGGTCACAGCAGCATAAATTTACTTTAGATTAAGGCTACCTCTACATGGTGCTGCAGTTCAGACTACAGAAGTGTGAATTACAGCACATACCCAAGTAATACACTGTAACTGCCACATGTGAACTCTGCTGGTGTGAACTAAAAAGTACCTAGTTCACATTGACGTACTCCTTGTCAAGCAAATATATGTTAACACAAAGTAGGTACCTTTTAGCTCATGCCAGCAGCATACACATGGGGCAGTCACAGTGCAGCGATTTGGTGCATGCTGCAATTCACACCCCTGTAGTCTGTACTGCTGTGCAGTTTAGACCAGCCCAGAGTCTTCAGTAAGTTCTCCCTTCCCTCTTTGCTCTGTAAAATCTATCAGGTTCCAGGGATAACAATTGGTGGCAGAAGCCATTGAAACATGCTTCCCAACCAGGGTTTATAACTAGCCAGGAAAATCAACAGCAGTGCCATGGCAAGCCCTCTAACTTTATATAAATGTCCTAAGATTCATGGTGATCTGAGAGAGCAGAACCCCTGGCCTCTTTCATTGGTCTATATGGAACAAACACTCTCCTCTCCCAACAAAATTTCATGGAAACTTCTTGAGTTAAAACCCCGTTTCCCTTCACCAATGCAGATTATTCCTGCATAAGGATGAATGGGATTTAAAAAAAAAAAAAAGAGAGAGAGAGAGAGAACACTCATGAATAAATGGAAGTGTTAACTTACTGTTCATTAGGTGACTGAGTCATCTGCATTTCCTCCACTTCTACTGTCTGAAAGAAAAATGATTAAGCTAATTAGGCATAGGATTTAAAGTCTTTCCAAATACTTTCTAAAAGTATGGCCCCAGCCTTGGGAACATTTATGCATATGAATAGTTTCATGTATAAGAGTAAGCTATTGCAGGGATCTAAGTGAAAAGATGTATTATCTCATCATGGGATGATGCATCAGGGCCCCATTCAGTCATGCTTACCATTATTATCCTTATGTCATATACACAAGCATTCCCCTTCCCCAAGTGAGGATATCACATCAGGGAGGAGAGGCAGCTATACAGTATTGACTCAATATGAACAGAATAGGGCCCTTTTCTTAATCCTGAATAGCAAGATCCCCCTTTTATGAAGTAAGCCAATTTATTCTTAATCCTGGAACTTTTTAGTTCAAAAAGTCTGAAAATAGACATAATCCAGGCGCTAAGATTGATCACTAACACTATTTGCACCATAGGTTGAATCACTCTTCATGTATGTAGGTTTGAGTTTTGAGGAGCATCATAATGCACATAAACAAGTACTTTGGGAACCATGCACCAGATTTGTCAGAAGTGCAGAGGATCTACAGCTCAAATTGAAGACAATGGAAGCTATAGCCCCTCAACACTATCTTGCTATATTAACATTGCCAACTCAGCCAATTATATCACACGCCTTGTAATCTTTGAAGTTTATCATAAAGTCCTACTGTCACATGAATACCACAGAATCTTAGCCTTCCTTTTAAGGAACATTTACTGTGGAGAAAAGCTTGAAAACACAAACCATAACAGATGAAAGGTTAAGAAGCCAATAAGAAAAATTTCAAATGTATCATTTTAAAAAGAATCCCATGATTTGGGGACCTTGATTCACGATTTTTTTTAACACTTGGGGCTGGCAATATTGTCATGTTTCCTGAAGTTTGCAGGTTTACAATATTATCGTTAATGTAGCATGTATGTCGTATACAAAGGCTCATTTTAAAAAAAAATTGAAGTTCTGGAACTTACCAGAAAGATCTAGAACAATACTATGGCAAGGCCAGAATCAGAATAGCTTACAAACAAACTTACAAAAAATCCAAGCTTATGTAAATAACAAGTTTAGAGGTTTGCTATATTTTCCAGGTTCTGATTTAAACAAAATACTAGCAGAATCTCTGGATATATCTCTTCATGCAATCTACAAACAATAGACTTCAAGCTCAAAACAGAATACAAACCACAGAGGACAGGGTAATTAATTTGAATTCCCATTTTTCTAGTCAGTGGTAAACATGCTCATTCTGTGCTGCAGATGTAACCCAGCCCTCTTTAAGGCTGAGCTGCACCTAATTAACTTCCAACGAGGAATGCCTCCTGGGGAATTAACCCACCACCAGCCAAACCACTGTCTGGTTTAGCAGGGTTTCTTCATAGGGCACCACTTGGTGAGATACAACCAGAGCTTGGGGTTTCCTCCAGGGGGCACCAAAAGGATGTGTACATCCATCATAGGTATGACAGACTATTGCATTCTATGTCTTTCTGAAAGATCAAAATAATGGCCATGTGTGATAAACAATATGTAGCTTAGCATGGTGGGGACCTGATTCTCTATTGCCTTGCACATTGTGTAGATATTTATTTGGTGCAAAGCAGGTGTAAACTGCTTACAAATCAGAATGGGAATGATTTACATTCACCTTATACCTTGCGATGTCCGTTATGACTGTGCAAAGCAGTAAAGCTGAAATGAAGGAAGTCTCCACTGGCTTGAAAGCAGACCAGAAACAAGACATAGGCTATGTCTTCACTGACGGCAGCAAATTCGCCGCCGTCAGATCGACTTCTCTGGATCGACTGAGCGGTCAGTGAAGACCCACTCAGTCGATCCAGAAATTGACATATTAAGACCACCTTCTCAAGTAGTGTAGCGCTGCGTCGACGGAACCACGTTCCCATCGGCGCAGTGCCGTGAAAATGGCACACAGAACAGAAGCAGAGAAGTCGACGGGAGTTATGCAAGTTTTTTGCGTAGCTTGCGTGACTACGGTCGACTGCTGCCGAATCCCTGAGGTCAGTGAAGACAAGCCCCTAGTTGTGGACACAATTACAGTGAATGCAACTTCAGACCACACCAGAAGAGGAATAGACTACTCTTAGCTTAGACTCACAGCATCAAATATTTGATGACATTTGTTGACATTTTTACTAATGTAATCAGGGCAAAAATTAAACATAAGACCAAATGAGCCTCAGAATCAGTAAAAATGAGAATAAAATTGTTAAAACTGTGCTCTATCCTTCGGTGTAGATTTGATGTTGTTTAAGTGTCATTTTTAGAGGCAACTGCTGACATAGAGTATTCTCGTTTTCCACCTTCATTCAGTACCCGTTTTTAATGCAGCCTAGCTAACTGTTGATTTCCACAGTGCCAAAATAGGCCTTTAAAAAAAAAAATCACTAAACAATATATTGAGTCAAAGAATTGCAACCATGAGACTGGTGTTTGTTCTAACCTACTGAATCTGCCATCCATAAGTTCAGTGGGAGCTTCAAAGCCCACAGAGATGATTTTTCTGCAGTTTGGCCTTTAAACATCTAGAAATATTGACCCCTTCAAATCTCATGTTCAAGGAGTTTTATATTTTTATATATAATATATATATAAAGACCACAAATGTCTCTGGATGCAGTAAGTTCCAGCATGGCATTTTATAGCTTTTACAAAGACTCAAATGTCAAGAGATCCTGGCCTTGGGAAAAAAAGAGACTTCAGTCACAACAATAAATATGTCCATTGTGAAATACAACATGCCCACAAATTTGCCTAGCTTGCTCTCTTTCAGAGAGTTCCTAATTCAAGCTATATCAACCCCTGACTCTGATTCCATGGTGTGTTTCAAATGGGCAACAGCAGATTCCTTTTTTTAAACCCCTTATAACTTTCATAGATGACAATTAATTTACACCACACTCTCCAAAGTTGCATCTGGCACCCAGGAACTGTCCTCCTACCAAAATTTCTATCATTACAGCTGTTCAACAAAAAAAAAAAGAACATTTTTTTAAATAATGGGGAAAATTCACAATCTCCATTTTTTCCCTTTAACATTTTGAAATAAATTCATTCCTGGGCTAACAAACTTCCCAGATTTCAGCACGAAAAGGTTTTAAAAAATTGCACTTGAAAATAATGTCTTAAAATAGAAACAATGGATTATAATACAACACTTTAAATATAATAAATACCTCATTTATTATTTAGACCCAAATCCTGCAAACACCTAAATGTGTATCTTTACTCAAATGAGTAGTCCCTGAGACTTCAGCAGTACTGATTATATTAAATAAAGCTGTGCTTAAATTTGTAGGATTGGGACCATGGAGATCTTTTTGCTGACATTTAAAATATTCATTATTTAGTTATACACCTTATATTACAATTTTTTCAGACAGCTCCTTCTGATCAATGGCACACAGAATTCAGGATACTAGCCTAGGTGGGACAGAATGGGTAGTAGTTTATTTTGATTTGGAAGAATGCTCTCTTTCTGACAGGTGTACAAATACAGACTGGGAAGAACTTTCTTGGCTTTCTTTGGGATGACATGGCACTCACCCAGTACCGGATTTGGGCTTGAAGTACAAATATTTATTCGTTTGATTTTTAGTATAGTTTTTTTTTTTTTACATTATTTCCCTGTAGGCAGAGTTTATCATCAACTACTCAGTCAGTGGCCAGCAAACATTTTTGATTATTTTTCCCCCATTTCAAATACTATAGGATTTGTTGTAATAAAAAGTTATATTCATTTTTATTAAAGAGAAAAAAGAAAATAAACTTAAAATAAAGACTTATTTTGAAATATTTTCATTCCACATAATTTATACTGGAGAATGTAATGAAGGCTTAATCAAAGAAAAAAATTGGATTGGATTTTAGAAGGGCAGACAGAGCTCTGACTAGCCTAGGGCCAGCTTTGCTTTATGTTAAAGCAATTTGTGTTTTATTACCAGCATACTTGTTGCAGCATACAATATAGACCCATCACACAAAAGAAAAAACAGCTCATATTTATCAAAATCAAATGAAAATGATTTACTGCTGGTGGCATAAGAGCCAATATATTTGCTGGAAAGCAGACAATTCTAATCTGCCTTATGACATAATTAAGAAAGGGCTAGTTAATGGATCTATTCTCCAGTGGATCTACAGGAACAGTAGAACTCTCATTACACATTATATGCAGACAATTATGTACATAACACAGAAATGCTGATTTCAGGTTCTGATGACTTCTGGGGCTCAGGCTGGAGAAAAGCAAAAGAACACAGTGAAAGTTATGCATGCCAGGTCCATTTTGCAGAGAGGGCAGTTACCAAGAAAAAAATGAAAAAATCTTAGTTTGAACTGTAAAATGATTGCATCTGGAGTCAAATCCCTTTATTTTATTCACACGCATAGTCCCATTAACTTCAAAGGGTCTGTTTGTGGGCTCGATCTTGTAAGGTGCCGGATATGCTGGCTCCAATGCAGCAAAGCATTTCAGCACATAGTTCATTTTCACATAGCTCATGAATAACCCCGTTGAAGCCAGTGGGACCATTCATGTGCATGAAATAAACTATGTGCCTAAGTGCTTTGCTGGACTGGGGCCAGAGGACTCATCAGTTTATAGGATTGAGTGCTGTCTGAATAAGATGAGCAGGATTTATTCAGCCTTTGGTGTACAAGTCCTTGAGCCTGATTCTGATCTCACACTGGCATAATGCAATTAACTTTTGCTGTAGCTCAGGCTAATTGAAATATTCAGGACCACCTTCCTCATTACAACCACCTCTTAAGGGACAAACTTTGGCAAGTTCTTATGGATGGTGGGGGAACAAAAGGTGCAAAACCTCCTTCCTCTTGAAACACAAGCGAGGGACAACCTCCATCCCTGTGCTCCCTGTTATTTTGTGAGTCACATCAGTCAAGTGGGGGCAAGGGAGGTTAGCCAGAGGAAAACATGAGTCTATCCATCCTCCACACTGGCCCCCAAGAACATACCAGGCATACAGGCACATAGATTAAGTACAGTCTCTCTACATACTGCAATACACGGGACAGGATTGTGCAGGTGAGTAGGGGGGCCATACTTCAAACTATCAGAGTCCAAATGGTGGATGCAATATATAAAGAAATAAATAAAAAAGACAGTGGGGCATAAAATTATTCAGGCAGGAAAACTGAGTGCTGTAGGATTCATTCCATTAGTGTAAATTAATCTTTCTATAAGCTTGGTGCCATGATAATTTCTAATGTAAATGCAAGCAATATGTGGAACACTGTGTGTGGAATGCAAGTGGTTTTCAGACCATTAGTGGTATCCATCAAAGTGGGAAGGAGAGTTATGGAAGAGACGATATGAGGTTTGGGCATCTTAAACTCTGTAAGCGGTTTGGGATGCTTCTGCTAGCATTTAGCAGTGAAGTAATTAACAATGCAGACATTTAAATGATTACCTGTAGATTTCAAAGATAGCACCTGGACCAGTTCACAGCTGTAAAAGCCATTTCAGACTTTCTGCAGCCTCAGGAAGACAGTGCTGCATTTGTCACATTTGGAAGAGAGTTTCTTCACCAATGTAAGGGCTACACATATTTTTGGTCACACTTTATATTAAAGTATCCTTTATAAATGATTCAATGCTTTAAGCATGTTAAACACGAGGAGCATTGTTAATGATTGCTATGAGCAACCTTTTGTTCTGTTGACTCTAACAACTGATTAATGCATATTTTAATAAGTGTCTAATCATTGTAGCAAAGTATGCCCAGACATGCCTCTTTGTGACTCTTCCATCATTAGATAAACCAACACAGACAGGGCATTAAAATTACACACCCCTCCTCTTCCCGGATCTGGTTTATTAACAGATTAATTCAAAATTCCCAGCCACCTTCAAGTTTACCAGTTCTTTGTATTGATGGCTCAGTAATCCTCTAGAAGGGCGTTTGCACAAAGATAACTCCAGCCCAGGCTTATCTTCTTACTAATCCAAGAACGTCTTTCCCCAGTTCTCTGCCTGGAAGCCTGTTGATTTTTAGTCACATGATACTCATCATGTGTTCCTTGCACTTATTCTCTTCATTTAGAAAGGGGGGTGGGAAATAAACTTGGCCTGGGATGCAGCTGGGCCACCATCTACCTCAAGGGACAGCTCACCCTGTAACAATTACCTATAAATCTTTTATAACAAAATGTATCCTTAATAGAAATTATAGTATGACCATATTTTAAAAAAATTAAAAACTCAGATTTTGGAGGAAAATACTGCAGAAAAGAAGTTTATTCTACAGCGAGTTCCATGGTCGCAGAATTGCAGAATACAGGCATCCCTGCTAACAATGCTAGCTCGCCTCACTGGGTTTTGGGGAGACTTGATTTATGAACATACATAAAGCACATTGACATTGATACAAGTCATCAGAGACCTGATTTTTTTACTGCCTTGGACCTTGCATGCTTAGTTACATCTGAGCAAGTTGGGTGTAAAAGGCTGCCATATTGATTCAGCAGGGCTTAATAAGGCACAAGGCAATGGAAGACTGGGACCATGGTGTGGAAATACCCAAGTACTGGATATTTTGTGCTCAATTATTTCAGACACCTTTTATCCCACCATGTGCTCAAGGGCTTCCTGGGGGGCATAAATGAAAATAGCAACAACTGAACATTATTCAGACAAGTTTTTAAAGAAGAGTCTTATTATTAAGAAAGTGGTAATAGATTCTCAAATAGAACCAAGCTGCTTCTTCATCGATTCAGCATTGCCTAGAGGACATTGCTTCCATTAGCCACATTTCTTAAAGGTGTCTATTCAAGATCTGATCTCCTGAGATAAGGTTAGTTAAATTTAACGGGCAATATTAGGTATTTGATAACACAATTCAGATACTAACTACATTTCAGTATGTTTTTTTCCATGCAATCCTACTTTCTCTTTGAAACCAGAACTCCCACTGAGCTCAAAGGAATGGATCACTGAGGTAGGATAGTCCAGTGGCTCACGGACTAGCCTAGAACTTAGGAGACCTATATTCAATTCCCTGCTGTACAACAGTGTAACCTTGGGCAAATCACTTAAGCCCAGATCCCCAAAGAAACTCCCTATCTGATAACAAAGAAAATTGTACAAAATTGTACAAATTGTACAAAGAAATTAATTAGTAACATGTCCTTTAAATAATTTGTGAGCCCCTGGTCCAACCAGTCTGTTGTACAAAGAAATTAATTAGCGCACTCCCCTCCCCCATGTTCTATATTTCTAGAAGCCACCACAGGAGCAATTGTTATATATACTTAGGACTTACATGTTTGATGTTTAGATTTGGACCCTATTGTGCCCATGTGGTTCCTCCACATTATGCATGAAGGCAAAAGACACGACACTTCTCACTCTCTAACACCCACTGTCTATGAATCACAAGCAGAGGGGAGTCATAGGTTTGGAGGAAAGTGCTATCACATCATGGAATAGGCACTGTCACCTTCTTTGTCCCCAGCAGCTGGGATTTTGTGCTCATCTCTACTACTGGCAGCAGAGGAAAGCATTTGGGCCATAATGTACAGACTGTTTAGCGCTGTGACTACTCTTTGTATGGTCATGAACTCCATCGTGTCTTCGGATCACGGTTTTCTCTTCAAAAAATAAACAGAACCTCAGGAAGATAAATGTATCTAAAAAAGTAGTGCGATATGCACCTTTGTCGGTTTATTACTATACATTGCGCATAACTTCAAAGAAAAAGTTGACATATTAAAATATACCAGGAATTAGAAAAAGATTGACATGACTCACTAAATGACGACAACAAAGATAGAGTAGGGTCACTTTTTAATCAAGAGAATTAAACCAAAAAAAAATCTTAAAATGGAAGCACGTCTGAGTAGAAATAAACATTTCCAACTCACTAAACATAGCAAAGAATATTTTACCCAGCCTTTATTTTTACTTGCTTCCAAAAATTCACATTGCTCTCATTTCTTACAAGAATGTGACAGCTCAGCTTGCTTTCATCAAACAAAATGTAGGAAATCAAATGCAAAAACCTTTATTCACTTAGTAGTCCTTACTCAGGCTGGGACTCCCCTTGAAATCACACTGGGTTTGTAAACATATTTAAACATTTTTTCAGGACTGTTTGCTAGGTTAATGCTGTATGTAAGTCTCTGCTCCTGTATTGTCTGCACAGTTGTGTTCAATGAGAATTTTGGCCAGGCAAGAGAGCTCTGTCGTGAGGAAATCCATGGGGACTAGTGGGACAGGTCTGGAATACTACCACCGTCTGGAGTGATAGAAGAGTCACTATGCAGCTACTACAGCAGCCTTGTGAGTAGAATCCTACACTAGTGGTTCTCAACCTTTCATAGACTCAGACTATAAAGGTCAGAAGGGACCATTATGATCATCTAGTCTGACCTCCTGCACAACGCAGGTCACAGAACTTCACCCACCCTCTCTTGTAGTAAGACCCCTAATCTAAGACTGAGTTATTGAAGTCCTCAGATAATGATTTAAAGACTTCCAAGACTACCATACCCCTTTCAGGAGACTGACTTGCATATCCCAAGTTTCACCTCACCTAAAAACTACTTGTTTACAAAATCAGACATAAAAATACAAGAAGTGTCACAGCACACTATTGCTGAAAAATTGCTTACTTTCCCATAGAAATACTGTACTTCCATTTCAGTGAGATACTTGAGCCTGTTTTTCATTTGCGAGCCTTTTCTGAAGCCTGAGTCCCTTGTGGCAGCACTGAAACAGGCAGGTGGGTGGCAGGGCTGAAGCATGTAATTTAGCTTTACGGGGCCCCCTACTATGGTGTGTGGCTCCAGGGAAATGCCCTGCTTGCCACCCATGAATGCTGGCCCTGAATTTGTGATCTCCTTAATTCCATCCCATAACCCTGCCGGGAGGCTGCAACTCCAGCAGTGAGAAACACTGATCTAGATGAGTTAAGTATCCCCGGTAGACCATACCCTGGTTGACAATCACTCCCATACATTACTCACCTGTTTCTAAATAAATACACAGGGCCGTAGGCAGAGACAAAGTTTGCTACCTGCTACTAGTGCTGCTTGCAACAATTTGACCACTTCTCCTACCTATTCCTACCTACTCATACTGTGTGCAAATGAAGCAGGTAGTTTGAGGGCAATTACCACACCCCTGAAATATCCCTATCGTATTCAGATATAAGAGGTTGCCTGATACAGCAGCATTTCAGAGATCCTGTGGGTAAGCGGAGTGGCCAGCAGATAATCCCATGGAAAGCCTGGGATAGACAGGAGGTGAGCTGTGAGGTGTCTCCTGGAAAAGAGCAAAAGTGAGTGGAGTCCCAATGAAAGAAATGTGCTAAAGCTTGCATAAGGCCAGAATTGTAGTCTGATTTCCACTTTCAAACACTGGAAGCGTAAATCAGCCCTTTCTTGGTTTTGGATCCAGACCCTGACACTCAAACTTTTTGAGTATTCTGATCTATACAGAGACCTTCCAGGAAGATGGTATCTTAGATGAAGAGGATGCCCAGGTTTATATTTTTTAAAAAGGGAAGCTTAAGGCAGCAGAGACTTAAAATGTCGTGAAGCTAATGCTAAAGAACACTATAATGTTGAGCACTGAGAGCAATGGTGAGTGTAACTCTCACTGTTGTCTAAAATTCCTTTTCATTGAAAGCCAATCAGCCTGAAATAGAAAGAGGTAGAGTCATATTGATATCATTACCTTGAGGAAAGGGGAAGAAGAGAGAAAATCATATAAAAATTAACATTTTCCATCTAGGGTGGAATTTTCAAAAACATTCAACATTACCTCTTTTCTGCTCCCATTGAAGACAATGAAAAGACACCCACACACTCCAGCTGGACCAGAGGTAGGACATAACTGAGCATTTTTTAGAAGTCTCCTCCTAAAATTTCCATTTCTAACAGACATTTGCAACATGCCAGGACAACACAAGGACAATAAGGTAGAACCAAAAAACCTGCAGGGAGATATAGTTTATTTTCAGCTCAAAGGGCTAGTATTATTTTATGACCCTAGAGAATAACTGATTCATTCACTAGAAGGTACTTGCTTTGTCATAAATCTTATGAAACATACTTGAAATCCTCTGTACTCTCAAAAAAGAGTTGGTTGTTCTATTTTTATTTATTTATTATCTCTGCAGCTATAACTTTAAGATGGTGCTTTGGCTTCTCGAAATATAAATAGACCAACTGCTTAGTGATTATTTTCCAGGTTGGTAGGTGCAAAAAGATAACTTGCCAGCGTGAACCTGTGGATGCACGGTATTAAGTACCATCTAACCCATGAATACAGGTCAAATTAAGGGCCTCTTCACTTTTGCTGTCTGTAAAATGTGGAAAACAACACTACAAAAGCAGTGTTGTTCTCAGCTCCGATCGTGGCCAGCCTAGGAGAGTCCACACCATTCCTGTTCAGCCAGCCATGCAAAATATTCAGTCTAGGAACAATACAAATGAAGGTGAGTGCATATAGAGACCTTAGGTGGCACATGCTAAAACATGTATACCATGCCTCTAATCCCAACCCCTGCCCCATCCCAGAAAGAAGGGTATGGAATGAGCCACTACTTCCAACTCCACCGTGGATTTCATTTGTGGTACCAATGCTAACTGTGATGTTTGTTTGCAGGTAACATATTGGCAGAATGTAGTAGAGAATTTACTGTAGCGTTCTGTGGTAGCAGAACTTATCATGATGCTGAAAATACTATAAAATATGGTATGTCCTGTTTTACATTTTTCTGGCCATACGGAGTAGTCATCCACAGGGCACAGAGCCAGCCTAAGAATCCTATACCAAGGCACCTTGCAGCCCTCACCACAGGGGCAAGCTGTGGCTTAGACACAGGTGTTCTGAGGGAGAAGAGAAATGTGGCCAGATGGGGGGTTAAGCCCTGGGGCTTCTTTGATTATGATGGACCATAACTTACAGCAGCCTCCTCGGGGCAGAACAGCCACAGCAGCTTGCTCTACAGTCTTGCCCTCCCACCCCCACTGCTGACATGCTGCCTCCTACTCCTTATTCCCATACCAACATACTCCTTATGAGCAGAGAGAACCAGTAGCATATGGGGACTAGAACTGAGAGAAGGAAGAGGAATCTGCCACTCCGTATTGGTTCATAGTCCATTCTCCGTAAGTCTGTATTTAGTACTAGCTTTGGACTGCTCCTGTACAGGTGCGCTGGGAGAACTTACAGAAGGAACTCCTTCTTTCACTAGTACATCCACACAGGAGCAGGCCAGCATCTAGTCTTGTCACTTCCTGAAGCACTAGACTTGAATTTGCCAATGTGCCTGATGCTGCCTCTAGTAGACCCGAAGGGTTGTTTCAAACCAGATTAGGGTGCATGATTATTGCCTCACTCTCTTGTTCACCATCTGAAATGGCACATCAGGCCTGCGAGCACCTCAAACACTTCCTTTTCAAAAGGAGTAGTAGGAAGCGAGAGGGTTGACATTCCGCATGTGTCTGCCAGGCACAGAAATAATGCCTCAGGGCACCACCACACTTCAGACACTACAGCTTCATTTACCCCTAAGAACTATCTGGCCCTTTGTCTTGCCATCAGCCTGTATGTGGAAGTCCAGCTGAAGTGATTATTGGTTCCTTGTCCGCGTTCATTCATTTGGCCCTATCTTTGCTTACAACATCCTTCAGTAGACACTAAAACTTCTCTTAAGTGAGGGGCTTCAGCCTCTCTCATGCCTCTGACCTAATGCACTGACAAATTTATCTCTCTCCACCCTGTTCTGCAACTATGGCATACTAAAATCAGTTTTCCTCAAAGTCTTCTAGTCAGCAACTGCCTCCAATAAGTCATGCTGAAATGAACTGGGAACTTGACTAAGAGCAGCTTTTACAGATAATTTTGCAGAAAGAGAAAACCATAAAATAAACAATGAAAAGGTCCGGAGGAGGGGGAAGAGGTGAGGGACAGGCAGGTAAGCACCCTCCCACAGGACCTACTTAAGGAAGGCCCGAGAAGCAGACCCTCACCTCCTGGAGTACACACCAGGGGGACTGAGGGGTGGAAAGCCCCATGCTCCAGTCAAGTGCCAGGGGATTCATCCAGATCCCTTCTCATAGTCCAAGAGGTCTCTGATTCTGGTGGTTCCTGCCAGGACCAATCTCTGGAGCAAAGAAGGGGACTCCACCACCTGCACACCAAACTGGAGGTTGAGTAGCAGGGGCTCTGCGAGGAGATCTGCCCCCTCAGCAGCCACCATGGGCCTGGTCGCTGAAACCAGCTTCCAGGTCCAGAAGAATCCTTGCAGAAGACTGGCAGATCAGAGAGGTCTTGCAGAAGACCCCTCGGATAGAGACAAAAGAGCGGTTGGTCATATCAGAGTCTTCAGAGGCAATGGAGAAAGGTGTGCACAAACATACCCCTCGCCAGACTACCTGTATCATAAAGAAGTCTCTGCAGGACCTGGAGGCAGAAGACTTGGACCTGGCTGCAGAGACAGAGCAGGCCCTGTCCCCCTACTCCAGGGGAAGACACAGAACCGCCCCAGAGATCCAGTGCTGTCCTGGACAAAAGAACTCCAGAGCTAATCTCTGGAGACAGACCAGGATAACCAGGGCCAGGCTCAGAGTGTTGAGCCATTGCTAGAGCATGCACAGGACCAGCTGGTTGAGCACCAGCACCCTCCTCCACAGGGAAAGGCACCAGAGGAGTCCTGTCCATCTCTGCAGCCAACCTGCCTTCCAAATCTTTCCAGGTCTCTAGCAGGGAGGGATGGGAGGCAGAAAGGTAAATGTCTAGATAGTCTAGAGAAAGGTAAATGTCTAGGTAAATGTCTAGATGGACCCACACTCCACCAAATGGCCTGATCCTTGGGTGGGAGGGAGCTCGTATGCCACCCAGCCCCTACCATCAGTCCAGAGCTCTTGATCCAATTGACCCGGGCAGAGGAGGCCACAGAATAAATGGCCTGGGAGGCCTCCACCCACACTAGGTCACCTGGGTCCAGGACCACGAGGAGCACATCGGCATACGCTGACGGAAGCACCCACAACTCTGGCTTGCAGAGCACCAACTCCATCAACCTCATATAGAGGAGAGGGAAGAAGGCCTCGATGGTCAGAGTGTACAGCTAGCCTGACAGAAGATAGCCTTGACTCACCCCTTGCCTGAAGCTCACAGGTTCAGTCAGGGTCCTGTTGAGCTTGATCAAGCACTCCATGGAGATGTATAGCACCTGGAGAAAACCCACAAAACAGGGCCCAAAGCCAAATGCCCACAGAGTGCCCAGGAGATACCTGTGGTCCACTCTGTCAAAAGTCCTGTCCAGGGACAGGAGGGTGAACAACAGACCATCCCCACACCCAAGCTCCAGACGGTCCCAGACCAGGTAGAGATTATCAAAGATGGTATAGCCCAGAACGGCATAGGTCTGGTCACGGTGAACCACATTTGCCAGCTTGGACCCTAACCACAGCGAGATGGCATTCTCTACAACCTTGTTGTCCATGCTGAGGAGTGAGACAGGACACCAGTTCTGAACATCACAGAGGTCCCCCTTCTTAGGCAGCAGAGTGAGCACCACTTGGCTGCAAAACAGGGGGATCACCCTGCTCCCTAAGGACTTGGCCCAGACAATGGCAAGGGCTGGACCGAGGACACCATAGAACATGCGGTAGAACTCCATGGTCAGCTTGGAGATTTATTAGAAGGTATCAAATGGAGAGCTTCCGAGAACTCAGCAAGAGTGTGAAGCAGCTCCAACTGGTCCCAGTTGCTTGTGCTGATCAACAGGAGAATGTCCCAGAGCATCCCGCAGGCATCAGCATCGGTCAGATCTGGGGAGAAGAGGCTAAAGTAGATGGCCCTGGCCCTCCCACACATCTCCACAGTATTTGTGAGGGGGTGCCATACCCCACCAGAAGGCAGGTGGCATGCTTCTTGGCCTCCATCTTTTTCTCCAGGGTGTAGAAGAAGAAGGAGATGGATTGAACAAAGGTGCCATAAGCTCGACGATCGTCAAGGGCCCACAGCTCCAGGTGGGCCAGGAGAGGGAAACATAAAAACCATCTCCCAGGGATTGTTGAATGAGAAGGGGAATGAGACAACTCCAGGGGCAGCAGCAAGATGGGAAGTGAAGACAGAAGTGGTGGGAGTGGCAACAGGGATGGGTATGGGACCACAGGCAGAAGCAGGGCCAGAATCAAGGGCCCGGGCAGCTAGGCCACTGGGTGTGGCACCATTCGACCTGGCACAGAGGATAAGAGGGTGCGTACAGGAATGGGATCCTCTACGATGCTGGGCCTGGGTGCCACGCTGGACTCGGCCCCTGCAGCTACTGCACCAAATGGGGGAAATCATCTAAATCTATGTCTCCAGATGGTAAAAGAGGCAGTTGCCCCTCCTCAGAGTGGAGTGCACCCAAAGGTCCAAAGCCTGGCCGCTCAGCACTGGCCATCACCTCAATGGACTTGGTGGCCTTGAGCCGGGTACAGCCACGCAGGTGGAAGAACGTAGGGATGCCCCAGAGGCAAGATCAAGGACAGTTGCCTGAGGTAGGGGAAAGAAAGGAGGAGTGGGCAGTGTGATGAAATCACTGCCCAGATTGAGGCTCATTGATGGAATCATCCACCCTCTAGGTGACCCGGGGTCAGACCCAGGACCTTGATTGCCTCAAAAACAGAGCTAAAATCCCCACCCACCACCATGGAGACGTCCTCAGCAGCAACCAAGGCAATGTCCACCTCATTCACTGATGGGAGCACAGATGACAAAGAGGCGGAGGTTCCTTCTGAAGCGTCCTCAGGGAAGGATTCAGAGGGAGGCAATACTGCCCCCCCCCCCCCCCCACTGCCATCGTTTCCTTGGGTGGCTCCACCCACTGTGTTCTACCAGGGAACATAGAAAAAGGCTCAGCAGTAGTGGCCCCTCTCATGGTTTTACAGGGAGAATCCTCCCACTTCATACTGAGGGGAATGCTGAGCCCACACCTTCCACTTGCCGTGTTTCCCCTGACCGAGCACCCAGCCCTCCAAGGTGGTTGTAATAGTGGAGGGCTGGCAAGCAGGGCAGATCCAGAGGTGCAAGGGCAACAATTTAGGAAGTTGAAGAGGCAAAGGTAGGGGAACAGCGGGAAGGGAAGCCTCCCCATGGGGCAGGCCCTCTCCCAGTCACCCTCTCCTCCACAGGCTCCATGATAATCTTGTTCTAAATGCTTTGATTGCAGGAGCTCAGTTGGTGCTTCCAACTGGATCAGTCTTTTCTGTGCACTCCTGACATTAAATTAAGCCTTTTCATTTTTTAGACTCAATCATCTGTGCAAGCAAACCATTCAAGTTCAGAAATGAAAAGGAAGCCCGCTGAGTGAATATCAGGAAGCTTGAAAGCTGTAGCTAAATAAAACTTTGAAGACCCTGTAGAATCCTCTGTTCTGGCAAACATCTATTCAGGTCTTGTCAAGACCAAAAGTTTCAAATTAGAATTCAAAGAGTAACTTTTGTATTCCATGGAATAAAACATTTACACGTTCTTCATTTCTTCTGACAGTGCCAATAGATTTTTAGTGGTTTTTTTCCCCCTAGTACGACTCTTACTTAAAGGCCTTCCCTGTATACTGCTATTCTATTGCACCTGGTAAGCTGCAACATCAGATATTTCAGTTCATTTGGCTAGTTATGAATCCTAAATTTTTGCAGCATGCATATACAAGTACAGAAATCTCAAAGTCATTGAAGTTATATCTTACTGTATGCATTAATACAATGTTAACAGTATGCTCAAAGGTTATTTAACTTTATGTGGAAATCTGTGACTAACATTAGAATTCGCCAGTCTTTAACAGAAAATGGATTTTTTGCTAAAAAAGAAGTCTTTAAAAAATTTCCTCTTTTCATTAAAACTTTTCAACAAAACCCTAAAATTTTTTAGTGAAAATTGACAAGAAAAAAAAGAAAAAAATCCTTCAGTTCCTTTTTTCACAGAGGAAATATGCATCAGCTCTATTTATTCATACGTTTACTTTCTTCCACAGAAATTGTTAATTCACATAGAATCAACTTTTTATAATAACCTTCTATCTAGTGCAGTGGTTCTCAAATGGTGTTCCGTGGAACAGCTGACTGGGCCGCCGAAAACGGCTGAGAGAGTGCGCCGCCGAATCAAGCCTGCACCGCGCCACTGAAAAGAGGAAGATTTTCTCCACTTTTCGGCGGAGGGTATGGCAGGGGCGCGCAAGGGTTCCGGGGGCCTGGCATGGGCGCGCAAGGGTTACAGAGGCCTAGCATGGGCGCACAAGGGTTCCGGGGGGGGAAATAAAATTGAGAAACACTGATCTAGTGCATTGACTTCCATCAACATCAACTTCCATATGCAAAGAAGTGCATCGACATGTAAAACTGATAATTGCATACACAAATGCCAATTTTTTACATACAAATCACATCTGTGTATTGAACTGAATTACCTGTTTTGTACTCGCACTTGTTTGTTTGTTTACATGCATGAGCTTAGTCCCTCCAAATACTGAGACTGTGACTGGATTCCTCTATGGCGGTAACGGACTCCAAACAGACAGATGTTGTTCCCTCAGTAAAAATAAATCTGTTAGCTCAAGTGATAGAGATCTGTGAATCTAGATCAGAACGTGCTCCCCAGTTTGTACGTGTGGTTGGATGTGATGTAAGTAGGTAACCAAAAATTCATTATAGCCAGATTTCCATATATGATTGGCAGCCTGGCTCTTCCCCTGGCCCAGCCTTTAAAGTCAGACTCTAATATCCTATAGATGAGAGACAGAAAGGCTATGGTCACTGGTCTAGCCAAGAGCCTGGAAAAACAAACCCAGGTGTTTGGGGTTAAAGGTGCTGGGTGTCATCTCTACTTATTATTTAATTCATATATAACCCAAGCTATATACAGGTGAAGCAAATGGCATCCTTTAAATAGTAGAACACCTCTGAAAATCAGGTTGCAAAGCATCCACAGCTCCCAAGGAACTTAACAGAGCTGCAGTTCCCCCAACATCTCTGAAAATTAGACCATTAGCGGCTCCAGTGATTCTCAGGTTCAGATAGTCATGTGGTCACTCAGGTAAATATAGGAGCATGTCAGTGATGGTCTCTCTGTCTATCTGACATGTTTTACCTAAATACATTGTGTTTTAATACTAAACCCAATGCAAACTAAACTAATTGTAAAAGAAATAAATTAACACATTTGACTTAGAGTTCCAAGAATTCTCACGTAAGAGACATTTCTGAAGGCTCTTGAGAATGTCACACTCATTTGGATGTCAGTTTGATGGATTCTCCTTTTCTGTTGCAAGATTGGTGAGCCTTTGATATCAGTACAATTGATTAGTACATTTGTAAAGCATGGGCTGCCCTAGAATTGTTATTTCTATCCCTATATTATCATAAAATAAAATACAATACAGCAGATACTTAACAGCGTGGGACAAAATTAAGAGAGTCACAAAAGGCCACAGTAATAGAACACTAGACAGGAGGAGGGAAAAGTCTTCTCAAACACCACACTGAACAGCATAGTATTAGAATACCACTAACAAGCCAATAATCACATATAAACTGCAGCTGCAAAATAAAAAAAAATACTCAGAAAAGAGAATCAAAACCTGAAGTCAGCTCAGAGTAAAAAACAATCCTAGAGCAAATATCAAATGAGATTACAGCACAAACCCAAAGCAGTACTTAACAGCACTAACTGGTTGTTGCAATCAAATTTTAAATTAACAGCTCAAACCATTTCCACAGGGAGGTGAGAATGGCCAAATAATAGCTTTTCCCACTCCCTCAGAAAGTTATAAATAAAAAGCATGATTGAAAGGGTTCTTGTAGGGAAATGGAACCAAACAGTCTGCAGCATGGGCATTAACTGATAGAGCCTGGGAAAATAAGGCAACCAACATAACCTAGAATCATGAGCCACATCACCCCCCTCTGCCAACCTCAGTCAGAGGGGACAAAACCCCAGAGAATCCTGGGGGAAAGAGAAATGCTACAAAGGGGAGGAGGAAGGCAACGAGGGCTCCCCAACATAGTTCTCTTATCCCCAAGAGGGGAGTTTTGGGGTGGATCTCAAATGAGCTGTGCTCTGTGCACGACAGGGGGCTGTATGGCAGAGCAGACTAAGATTAGTTCCCCTAAATCATGCTGTATGTTTAGTGAGATAATGCAGACTCGGATGGCTTTAGCTTATCTGCTTTGCCTCGTTGCTGGCCACAATGTCGGCTGGCTCCAGGAGCAGAGAGTAGCGGGAGAGCACCTAGCAGCATAGCAATCGCTGGAGCTGTACTGCCACAAGGATTCCTTGCAGAATCCTTCTGGCTTTGCAGGCCAGCCTGCCACCCAAGCCTCACATCTGCAGGGGAGAAGCCCACTCTCTCCAAGATCTTTGTGAAGTGCAAACTTGTATAGTTTCTTGTCCCCTACCATACATGGCCATAGCCAGCATCTAACTTGTTATTAACTAACCTATCTCATCAGTTTAATCCAAAGGCTGAAGTAAATGGGAACAGAGCAGCTAAATGCTGAGATGAGCTGTCCTTAGTCTAGGTGAGCAGCACTCCCTCACAGTTCCCTTTCATCCTTGGCTAGCGTAGCAAGAGCTCCCTTACTATTTCAATCTACTTTAACCACTGATTTTATCCAGATAAAATTGTTAGCAGAGTTCATTAGGTTTGGTTATCCAAGTTGCTGCCGCGACAGTGTTATCTGCAGATTATTGCTGGTGCCTGCTTATTTGAGTCCATGTATTTTTAAGTTTAACAAGGGTAGTCTGAGCCAATGTTTACTGAAGTACGAATGTGAATAAATATTCTGTCTATATTCTTATAATGCAATCAGCACCATTGCATCTGAATGCATGGGGGATGATATGGGCCATACTGATGAGAGTTGAAGAACTATTAGCTCATCCATCCTGTTACCAGCAGATTGTTCCCCCTGTATATTTTACAGTATTATGTCTATTCTAGTTTTAAAGTGAGATGATAAACTAACTGTGGATGCATAGACAACCATACAGAAAGACAGACAGAGGACTTTTAGTGTCATATAGTGCCAGTAGGACTTCTACAGCTGAAGGAAGCAATTTCTTTCAATTTGTCATTCAGCACAATGTGTGCCTTTTCCAATGAGAATGTAAAAACTCAACACAAGCCCTGCTATGACGGCAGAGCCGGTGCACGGTACGTGTTAACACCCAAAGTGTGTAGCTCTTCTAAAATATATAGTTCACTGCTGCTATTGAGCCTCTGTTTAATTTGTTGCACCATGTGCAGGTCATGTGTGCGTACACGCTTTCCCTTCTTTCCTTCCCATTCCCCCTTGCAAGTTAAATGGGATTTTGCAGCATAAAGAAGTCTGGGGAGCTATTTGTAGCTTCAGCATTCAAGCTGACAAGGCTGCTGTCAGTTCAAAGCACATTCTTTCTCTCAAGGCATTACATAACCAATGACAGAACGGATTTTGTTTTCCATTTTTACCAGAAAACTGCCAGCAAGAAAACAATTCACTGGAGAATATGGCAGTTAAAATACAACGGTTTAAGATTTATTTTTCCAACCATTACTTGACAAAACAAATATTAATCTCGTTTTAAAGAAAGCTTAATTTTAATTGTGATGTATACCCCTTACATACATTTGGCTCTTTACAAGATAATAAAAATCTCTTGCATAATAAAAAAGAATATTTTGGAACAATGGTAGAGATTGCACACAAAAACGTGCAGAAGTACTCCTTGGCCAAAAGTCCTAATATTTCAGGATGTCAGATTTAAAACCAATATCATGCTGCTCTTTAACTGGAGATATAAAATAAATGAATTTATGATGCTTTAACAATATTCGTGGTGCTGTGTAGGACACAAGATGAAGCAAGTCTCTAGATTGGAAATTTTTCAGTGGAAAGTGCCAGTCCTTCAACTGAATCCTGTTGAGTGGACCATCCCACCTGTGCAAAGCCCAACTGAAGTCCCAGTAGGGGAACAGGAGATTTATAGCAAGGGAAAGGGGAGATTCCTAGCTTTCCAAATGGGATATGCAACACTTGCCTCTACCCTTACAGTGTCTCAAGCTGTCAGAGTTTTTAAAAGGCATTTATATGGATGAGTCTTTAAGGACATTTTTATGTATTAAAAAAGCTAGTCTGCATCATTTTAGGGGTATTTTAAACACATTTCTTCTCCACCAAAGCCTGTGCAGTTGTACTCACAGTAGCTAGGACATCTGACTTCACAGGAGGGACATAAAAAAAGTACTAGATCAATATAAATAAAAATAGCTGTCTTACAAACATTTTCAATTCAGAGCCGACGTTACTGCCATCAAAAATAGCAGTTTCCTAAGTGCCCTGCCTCCACTAATTACTTTTCAGGTTATTTAACTCCTTTTCCCCTATGCAAGACACCTACAATAGTAGAACTATTGAGAGGTTCTGTACAAAATGATAGATTTCATTATAAGGTCTCTCTGACTGCAAACTCCCCAGGGCAGGGACTGTCTCTTTGGTATGTGTTTGAACAGGGTGGCTTAGCAAAATGGGACCTTTGTCTATGATTGAGGCCCTTTGCTGCTACCAAAATACAAATCATAAATCTTAAACAGGAGGCAAGAGGATTCCTCCGGTGGGCTCCATTGTGAGAAAAATGATTTCCTGATAACTTGAGCATCTTGGGGTGATCTTCCCAGAATGCTAATTCACTGTACAGCAGTTCATGCCTCCCTCTAGATGTCACTGTACTATAGGTAGGCTTGACAGGATTAGATTTTTATCGGTAAATGTGAACACGCACAGTGATGAAAAATGTTTCCATCGATAATCAAAATTTACAGATAGGCAAAGAAAGAAAAATGTTGCTTGAGAACTTAAATCAAACCCTAAAACTAACATTTTGACATATTCTATTCTTCAACTTGTGTTTTAACAGTTATAAAGCATCAAGTTTTTTAATCTCTACCTCTGCTATCTTAAATAATTATTGTCTGAAACCCCCTCCTGCCACTGTCTGACAGTGCTCTTTGCCAAACCTAGGAACTGCCATTGTTACCAATGCAACCATGAAGTTGTTCCTTGGCAGGGGTTGTAATGGCTTTTTATGAGGTGTATTCTCACTACATAGTGAAGAGCCATTTCACACACATAGTTTTAGTGAAAAAAAGGGTTATATAAAATATTACTGTACCAAACAGGCACCGTTAATTGTTAAATGCTCACTTATTCTAGAAAACTGAATACTAAGTCTACATCTATACTAAGAGCTTGGGATGAGATACCCCGTTCATGTACACACTCTCACGCAGGCTGAACGAGAGCTAGCATGAGTATAACTAGCAGGGGAGCTGTGGTCCACAGGCAGCAGCAAAGGCCCAGCTGAGCCATGCCGTGTACATTCCCATTGGTTTCAGGTGGGTTTGTTCTCAGTGTGGCTCAGCCATGCCTCCGCTGCCACTACCCATGCTACCGCAGCTATACTGCTATTTATACTCAATGCTAGGTCAATGAGAGCTAGGGCGAGAGTGTGTATGCAAGCAGGGGAATCACAGCCCGAGTTCCTAGAGTAGCTATAGCCTGAAAGGAGCTAGTAATCTACCTCAGAGCTGGTGGGGAAAAGTTTAACTTTCTTTTTTTTAATCAAAACTTAGATGTTTTGTGAAAATGTATCAGTTTTTTATTAAACTTTGCTGACACACACACACCCTTCCCCACTCCCCCAGAATATGCTGGTGGTCAGGGCACTCACCTGGGATGTAAGAGAAGACAGTTGAAGTCTCTGCTTTAACTCAGGCAAACTGGGACTTCAGCTCGGTCTCTTGTACCTCAGGTGAATCAGTCTTCTCTCTCTCGCCTGTTGGAGCTGTTTCACTTGTATAAATATTTAAAAATTGATGCTCTAGTGAGAAATGTACTCTATAGCCTGTGGTTAGGACACTTGCCTGGAGTGTAGGAGACCTAGGTTCAAATCTGCTCTGGCTAATTCACAGCAGGAACTTGAATCTGCATCTCCCACCTCCTAGTAAGTGTGTTAACTAGTGGGATCTCTCTTGAGAATTTTTGAAAGGTCTCAGTTTCATTCTGTGTCAGAACAAACACAGACACAAATTAAAAAAACCTTGACATTTTTCATTAAATGAAATTGTTTTCCAGACAGTTCCAGTCCACATGCAGTTACTGGCATAAAGATCTGAAAAATGTTATACAAAAGTAAGTTAGCAAACACCTCAGGCTCCAGGTCTTTTCACATTATCAAACAGATTCCTTCACCAACCAGCTTTTCACAAACATTGGTGCTAGTAAAGCTCTTTTGCTTAAACATTAATGGAAAGTGAACACAAAAGGGTAATGAACATGATTGAATTGAAATTTGTTTTCAGAACTGAAGAAATATTCACCACAAAATTATTGTACCATTTTCTCAGCACTATGTGATCCAGAGGTGAGCAGATTTGAGTCCACCCAAAAGAGGGCAGTGGAACACATACACACTAGCAAATTCATTACACATTTTATACATGCTATTTTTTCCTGCATTTATTTTCCACAGAGAGGTTAATTGAAGTTTGCAATGTGAAAGGAATGCAGGATAGATTAGGTCCATGTAGTATATAGGTAGGGACCATTCCAGCATTTCTTACTCATGCAAAACTCCCACTGGGCCTATCCCAGAGATTATAACTCAGTTCTTATTCAGACAAAACTGACTTCAATAGTTTTGCCTAAATAAAAAGACAAAGAAAAGGCCTGCAGTGTGCACCCAAATGGGAGTTTTGCCTGATTTAACAGGATAGGGCTTTTATGTACATATTTAGTATTTATCCCATCTCAGGCTATGGAATATATTAAAACAATATACAGTTTATAAGCTAAATGTAAATGTATTTTAATAGTACCAATAATATCTTCTCAGGGCACAGTAATTTTTCATACAGCTTAGGATAAAACACTGGATTTTGTACTGTGAAAGGTATGGACCCAGTCCATCTCCTCTTCTACCTCAACATATAAAGCTTATTTTCTGTGTTGGCCTAAAAGTGTGAAATTCAGTTCTCATTAAGTTGCTTCAGATGCCAGCTGGTGCTGATGTTAGTTTCCCAAGATTGTTCCTCAATGTTAAGAGGCAGTTATAAAATTATTGCAGAAAAAAAATCAACAGCTTTGACACACAATATTTCTTCCAACTGAATCTTGTTTATATCTCAGAAGCAATTCCAGAGGCAGCTAACCTTCATTTTGTTTGTTTTCATTAGCAGCAACAGCAACACAGAATTGAAACACTAATTATTTATTGAAACTTGGTTCCTTCCTCCTCCTCCTTCATCACCACCACCACCACCACCACCAGGCTTGGCACACAATGTGAAAAAGTTTATAACAGTTCTGGGTCCATTAGTCATCTTTAAAGACAATCTCCACCCCAGTTACGTCTCTTTTTGGCTCCCAAGTGACATAAATGGAAAGTAATTTGGGTGTGACTGGTCACATTATTTGATCATGCTGCACCTTCTAAAAGGAAGTGCTGGAGTCACTTCACGGCATGATTTCCTTAGCAGACCCAGAGGCATGTTGCCTGTCTGTTCTGCAAGCAGGATGCCTCTGGGACTAGTGGCCTTCAGAGATAAAAGACAATCATGACTGCTAGAGCTGTGAATACATAAGGCCTTATTGTAGTCTCATCCGAGTTTTCCACTGGTGTAATGCCATTTATTTCACTGAGTCACTTGATTTAAGCCAGTGTGATGGGAGAAACAAGACCTTTTTGAAAACAGGAATGATTTTTTTTTTTTAATTTTATAAACACTGAAACTAGGGAATAAGATAAAATGGCATAGGAAGTACCATGACTGGACCCTGTACTGTGCAGCAAATTTTGCATTGTTGAGGAATATTTGCATTTTTGAGACCATGCTGTCTGGCCCTTGGCATCACTTGTCTATGTTTATGATTTATCACTTGTACAACAAGTGATTCCCTCATTCAAGAAAAGTGAATGAAAAAAGCCTAAATGTACTTCAATCACCATCAGCTCATTCTGAACACTAGTTATTGCATGTGAAATATATATTTACTTACATATTGCATTTGTCCACATTTCCCCAAATTTATGGGAAATATTGTAAAACACAGGTCATGGTGTATGTGTATATATTATATATATATTGGGATGGACCTGGGTAAATTTAAACTACTATGATATCCATGATTTGAAAGAAATAGAGGTAACATACCCTTGGTAAAATATATATAGCTTTGTGACTTGCAATATTAAACTAGCCAGATTTCTTAAATAATACATTTCATGTTCATAATTATTTTAAACCTATAATTAATGTAAATGAATTTTAAAAGCAAGAAAGGAATAAACAATTAAGGTAAAGTAACCTCTGAAGTTTGCAAAACAGATTAAAGGCAAGCAACATAACACACTAAAGAAAAGCTCTTAATCTCTGGATACAATTAATAAGGAGTTTAGTACAGAACATCAAGAGGAAAGCTCACATATGTGGCGATAAATAGAAATTGCTTTGGACAAAAAAAAAGCAGAACAGCATTCCAAGGTGCTTTACTCACCACCCCCACAGAAATTATTGCACAAAAGATTCACACAACTTGGACCTTACCAACATACATCATGATCTTTCATTAGTTTACACTGTAAAATGGAACTGATAGCGACAACAGTACCATGCCCACAACTATTCTTGCCCACCCTTTTCTCTTTGCTTAAATTTAGCTATGTGTTGTAGAAGTCAATGGGACTGCTGATATGCTTAAAGTTACAGTCATGTTTAAGCACCTTGCTAAATTCAAGGCCTAAATCAGTCCCTGACTGTACAAGCACACATGCACTTCCTCTCTTCCCTTTACACTGCCAGTTTCTCTAATTACCCCTTCTAAATTCCTTTTATTATTACCAACATCTCCACAGATTCTATCCACTTTCTATATCTCCATATCCGCTCCAAAATTTGCACACACAGATCAAGCCCCAGGTCTAGGGAAGGGTTAATGATTTTGGATAAAATACAATCCACCGTCCCCATCCCCGAATCTTCATCAAAAACTGCACCAAACCTAAACCTATTCTGAGGCTTGGATTATTTTTAAATGCCTCTGAGCTTCCTGGTTGTTGCTAGGCTTGGAAAAGGAAGTGTGGCAATCTCAGAAAAACGGCTTTTATGATATCTCCGGCCCAATTTTGGAAGCTCAGCAGTTTGGATTATTCAGATAAAAATATACAAACACAGTCAGATTTTGTGGAGTTTATATGATATGAACCTCTAACTTCTGTTGAGGTTCACTCATTACTCGCCAGATCTCTTTTGGATAGTCATTCTCTCAAATAGCAGAATTATTAAGTCCATATTGTAGTCAACCCCACTGCAAGTATTGTTGTACGCCCATCCCCTAGATCAGTGTTTATCAACCTTTTAAATAGCAAGTACCCCCTAACTTCTGAAAATTTTAATAAGTACCCTAACACTCAATTTTCCACTCTAAGAAATACAATATTTTTCCCTTTTACCGCTGGACGACTGTATTTCTCGTAAAGCAGCAGAGTTCTGCAATGCTGTGTGGCTGTGGCAGATCACAAAGCCCCCTACTGTTTCTCCCCTCCTCCCTCCTCCCCTTCCTCCATATAGGAGCAAAGGTCAATGCCAGCCAATCACTATGGCTTGATGGGGGGGGGTCACATGGTGTTCTCCTCACACAGGTGGGAACTTGTGAGGTATGAGCAGGCACTAGCGGCCCACCAGAGTGGATAGCAGCGCTCCCCATTGCCGTCCCTAGGGGGTTGCAGGCCTGGGGCAAATCGCACTGTGTGGGCCTCTCAAGATTTTTATACTGGTAAAATCTGAGGCTGTCATAGTTGTCAATTTCACTGCTCAGCTAGAGAAGTGAAATTGACAAGTAAGCCTGCAGATAGAGCCCAGCTCCAGGACTGGGCAAGCTGCTGGGCTGCCAGAAGCGAAAGGTGAAGACATCCTGGGCACATCTGCTTTCACGGTTACAACGAAGAAAAAGAAACCAAGAGTTCCCAAACGTGCCCCTTAGAGCAGCCCAGTCCAGGGGTACAAAATTAAAAGAGGCCCAGTGTAACTGCTCTGTACTCTGGCCTTCAGATGGAGCCCTCCCGCTGCAGCTACTATTGGCTCCAAACCAGCAACATGGTGCCTCTCCCTCCAAACCCACCTCCCACACCTGCCCTCTGCATTCATCCTGCAGCTCCTGCCCCCAACCTTTGCTCCTGTCATGCAGCCTCTGGCTTTTTCCTGATCCAGACCCCTATGCCCTCTGGCTGTACTTCCCTTTCCTGTGCTTTGGTGGTTATGGAGCCATCTGCTGGCTGGATTTCAAACTAGGAGTTAAGGTAGTGCCTGGCAGCAGTGAGCCAGCAGGTTCATTGTAGTATGTTTCAATGAGTAACCAGGCAGGGCATGTCTACATGCACACAGGAAATTGGGGCAAGACACCTGAGAAAATAGAAAGCAGCAGGAGAACTGATATCACAAGCTGCAGTCAAGGTTTATAGCTTAACTGAAGTATTTAGACAGCTAACCATAACACAGTAAATACTGAACATCTGTATTTTCAATCCTTAAATAATCATCTTCCCTGTATTTTTTCTTCATAGTCACAAACTAAAATATAAAATAAACAGGAACCAACATCAGATGTACATTATGTACATAAACTAATGTGATGTCCTTGTACTGTATATCCCTACTCCTTCACTTACGCCACCTCCTTTGATGACCTACTTAGAGCATGCACATTATTTTTATCTATATATAAAGAACTATGCATATCTATGGCACTTCACGAACACCAAATGGTTCCCATTCTTTGTCCTTACAACTCACTTTAAAAAAAAAACAAAAAAAAACCCTAAAGATTTATTACTATTTGTGAGAATGAGACTATCAATGTTATTCCCTCCAGGGACACTTGTTCACCCCACAGCAAAATCACATTTGAATGATGCAACATTATTTTGTTTTATTATTTTAATCTGAGAGAACAGCTTGTAATCAATACATAGGTGCTTTTATTTTGTTCATCAACCTGTTTTTCACAATATTCAGCTTTTCAGCCTCCCAGTAACACTGCTTCAGATTTTTTGATGTACGGTAAACCCTGAAGGAGTGATTTTACCATCTCTGATGACACAGTAAAGCCGGTATACAGTCGATTATTTTAATATCTTAAAGCCTCATTCTTGCATGTACCTGCTTGAAAGTTGTAGGAGTGTTATAATGGCAGCAAGTTTGTTATGAAGTTACTTTCTTTATACCTATATTTTGCTACTGAACATTTTTATTTCAGCCAGTGACCCAAACCTACTCTACTGCACCATTCAACTGCCCAGAGGCAAATACACATTTGATTACATGGCAAAGCATTGCCAATCCTTGCAATTAAACTGCAAGTCTCACAACAGTTGGTATTTTACTTAAAGCCCAGCTCCTGGAGTCATATGATTACATTAGAATCTCAGGGCCCCACCTTTCTCTAAATACATTTCCAGTGCCCATCAAAGCAGTTGAAAGCTTGGAAACAAAAGCCTTAAAGACTTAAAACCAGAAGGCAAATTCTAAAAAAAAAATCCATTTTTTTAATCATAATTTTTAAACTAATCGTGATTTTGGGGGGCCTGACACCTGATTTTTGAATGCTTTTAGCTGCCAATACAGATCGTAGCACGTGACACTGAAGTTAATGTAAGTTTTGTAATCACCTAGTTGACAGATCTTTATGGACATTTTCTTGGTTAAAATATGATAAATGGAACTAGTAACTTCAGGATTATCTTCATATCTTTAAACTAGAGTTGTCTCCTACCCAGTGTGACCACCTCACAGAAGAAAATGAATACAAATGAAAAATTGTTACCCATAACATACATGCAACAGAAAAGAAACAATTGAAATATGATAGAAATGGCTGATCTCTGGTGGGTAGGACAGATTTTAAATTTGGAACTTCTTTTGTGCACTGAGCAGCCTATAAAGTTTCAGAATTATTGCTGAATGCGAAGGTGGGAATCAGTTTTTTTCACTTAGCAGCCTCATCATGAGCATTAGATAAAAAGACCCACATTAAAAAAGCATTAAGGTTGCAAACTCAGGCACTCAAAAGTTAAGAAATGCCTGGCACCCTTAATTCTGACCCCTTGGAATGTATGCATAAGCATCCACTCTTTAACTACATGTTCACAATTTTGCCAACCTCAAGAGATCAAAAATCATTAACCAGAATCCCAAAAGTCATGAGATTGGCCAAAAAGATTTAAAATTATATTATATATATTTAGGATGGGGGTTTTTTAGTCTGTCTTGATTTTTTAATTTCTCCTGCCCATTCCCAATGTGGGTGTATCAGTAAGTGTTGCCCACTCTCCCAAGTTTGTTAGGAAAGATGATTTTGTCCTCCACTGCAGAAGTCCTCCCCCCAACCCTTTTTTCTGCAATTAATTCTGCACCCATCTTCCCAGTTCCCCCCTCCAGTCAGTTCAGCCTTCCAGCCTCACTTCTGTTCCTCCTGGAGTTCCTCCCCAAACACACAGACCAGGAGGGCTGCAGTGGGGGCCCCTTCCAGGGACGGTGGTGGTTCACCTCTCCCTTACAGGATTGCCACCTCCCAAGTACAAAAACACAGGGTATCCAGGATGATCCTGAGCCCATAACACTTGACAGCTAGCTAGCTAGTGTGCACTGAGCGCCCTGTACAGGTTTCATGGAATAACTACCGCAAAGGAGGGGACAGAGCATTTTCTACAGCAGCACTGATTAGTTACTCAGCCCCAGGAGGTAGGCAAGGGAGGCAGGCAGACTGAGGGGCTTCTTCCCCATGGCAGGGTTCAAATTCTCTGGATGGCTGGAGCTTCTCACATTATTGTGAGACTGGCTCCAGACACAGCTAAAAATCACGCCACTCACAAAAAGAGCACAAGAATTGTCAATACTGTGACCACATTTGGTTCTACAGGCCCTCTGTCTCAGAAGGGACCCGCTCTGGGAATTAATCAAGTTTGTGTAGTGAAGGAGGCTGTTGTGTCTCTGACAATTGACCCCTGCCTTATTTATTGAAGAAGTTGAGAGATTTATTGTGATGGAGGCTGCAGACTGGTCTGGAGGAAGAGAAAGGACGAGCAGGTGGTCAACACAGCTGAATTCCTCTGGTGTCTTCCCCTTGCCCCTCTGTTCAAGCTCCTTGGTTTCACCTTCAAGGCCCTACACAATTCTATGCCCAGCTGTATCTCATTTTTCACTTCTCAACCCCATAAATCCACCAGTGACTTCCACATCAACTCAACTTTTTCTTTTCCCATACTGCCTCCCACACTGAAAATCTTGCCCTATCTCAGGGGTCTATCCTGAAAGGTGCTAAGTGCTCTGGCCTTGATCCAGTAAAGCACTTAAGTACATGTTTAAATTTATACTTGTTAATAGTTCTATTGAAGTCAATGGCACTATTTGCATATTTAAAGTCAAGCACATGCTTAAGTGCTTTCCTGGATGAGAGCCAGAGGGCTGAGCACCTTGTAAGACTAGGATCCAGATTTCTCAAAGGTATTTAGGTGCCTAATGATGCAAATCAGTGCTCAATAGGATTCTCAAAAGCTTTAGGCTGAACAAAAATAAAAAATAACGAAATCCTAGCCCCCAGCCTCTCAAAAGTCCATCCCCCCAGCCAGCAAAAAGACAAAAAATCTGGTTAATCAAAATGGGACAAAAACACTCAAGAGGCACAGCACCTCCTGAAGGAAGGCTGCCAAGGGACTTCTCTGGTTGCCTTCCCCTAAAGCCAGCCCTGGTCATAGGTTCCTACTATATTGTGACATGCCCTGGGGTGCAATCTGGACTTTGGAAACCCTGGAAACCCTTTAACTCTCCTTCCCAGGCTGTCTCCTACACTGCTATTCCAGTGAACAGCAAACCCCCCCCCCCCCCCCCCCCCGCACACACACACACCCAACCTCTGTTCACTCAGACATCAGCATGCAGAGACACACCCACCAAAATTACATGAAGGTTCTCACAGCCACTTATGAACTACATATAGGGAGATCCCAGCAAATTCTCCCAGCTGCAGCCTTGCACCCCAGAAATGTGCCTCTTATACTGCTCAAGACTTTCCTGATCAATGCAAGCTCATTAGTTAGTTTGCCACTCCTTCAAAGGATAGTGGACATGCCTCAACCATCTCTAATCTGAGGAGATTGCCCACGCACTTTAGATACACTCACTGGTTTAGATTAAACATCAAAATAAATTTATGAACTAGAGAAAGATAGATTTTAAGTGATTAGGTGGTACTGGCATAGAAGATTAGAGTTGGTTATAAAAAGGAAATAAAATATCAAAACCAGAATCTAAATCCTAAACTTTACCAGGCCAATATTTCTAAAAGCAAGAGGATTTCTCTCACCCAAAACTTCACAGCAATTCATGATAACTGTAATGCTTTCCAGTTAGGTCCAGCCCCTTCCAAAGTCTCAAGGCAGATCTCTTTGTTTTACAGAGAATCTTACTTCCTTGTGTAGAGATGTGAAGGGGAGGAGAGGGGAGAGGAAGGCCCCTTGGTGATGTCACTGTCCCTCATTTATATTTTTCTCCAGATGCTGGAATAATCCTTGCTGTGTCATGGGGTTTAGGCAGCCCCACCATGTACATGCTCAGCAACTGTCTTTCATGTGAATTGTAAATCTCTTGTTTACAATTCCTCTGCTGGTAAATGGCTAGTGATGGTGTCTTAACACCTGACTGGGTGTTGATGACCCCTTTCTTGCTACTGAAAAGCTAGCTTGTGGGCATTTCCCATATTTACAACATGTTTCAGTAACAAACATATAGCAAAACTTTATATATAATGATGATACATACATTTCAACAGGTAATTAATGTTCAACAGATTGTGACTTTTCAAATGATGTCTCACAAGGTATACTTTGTTCAAAACATATAATCATATAACAGTAGTGAATACGTGAGTACAGGGGTTTACATCGGGTACACTATGTCACATATCTTATTCCAAATTTTTCCACAAAACTTCTTGTTTCACAAAGCCCACAAACACCTAATCCACATCAGTAAAACTGCCATCACCTGCCCATCATGAAGCAAACTAAACAAACACTAAGAGGTCCAAGCTACAACATTTCCAAATGGGTTTTAAATCTGCTTCATGTTGCCTGTCTACATGGATCCAGATTACGAAAGCTTTCAGCTGGTGAGCTCTGTTGGAACTACTCCGGCGAGTAATTGCACGCAAGTGATTTCAGGCCCTTAGATTGTTACTGCTTTAGATACTGTTTTATACAATACTAAACAGTGTTGGTTCTTAAAAATAAATTAGGATAATAAATATATTAATTACATAGAAGTAAATTTTATTAAAATATTAAAATTATATTAAAATTAAAAACTATTTGCCCAGGATTTATGGTCTCTTTTTTTTATTGTGGCTTTATTATTGCCATGTTAATTCCATAGACAACATAAAATCTAACTAGATAGTTTTATAGTAAAAGAAGGTACTTGACATACATTGTTTTCTCTCTCACACAGAGAATAACAGCTTAATGATTATCCTGTCATAAAACAAGAGATAGACATTATAAACCATATCAAATAGAAGCAACATTTCAGTGTTTATATAAACTATAGTGCTTGAGAGCACAGCTCACCAATTTCCATCATTTTGCATTTTCAAAGTGACTTTCTACAAAGCCCTGAAGAGATTAGCAAACAACAAAGAGAGCCATTCTGGATCCAGTCTCTTCGGATTCAACTACACATCTTAATGTCATGTGTAAAGAGTATTTATGTGCATGGGGGAGGTGATCAGGAGGCAGTTTTCTGAAGACCTTGAAACCAGAGGACAAGATTTTCGCCTGCTTGTAAATAGTTAATTGAAAAATGTGTTCAAGGCTTCCCTGGGGCAAACATCTACTTTGAATTCTGATCCTTAAACAATTCAAGAGGTTACTTTCAATATCACGTAGGACATTTATTGCAAATTATGAGGAGAGTTCCTTATTCTCAAATGGAAATGAAAACCCTTTGAAACACATTTACATAGTAAAGATATAAGTACATTCTGACTCCACTGCTCTGTTTATCTCTAGGCTTCTATTTTGAGTTTATGCATTAGCCTGTTGTATGAATCTTTGCAAATGTGGAGCTGCTGAGAATCACAGGATGGCCACATAGCCACAGGAATAGACAGCAGACGCCAGGCATGGATTAAAGGTATGGGCATAACTGACCTATGTCTAAAATCCCAGTTTCTGCAATTAGGGGATTATATACAAATCTGAATGTTTGGGTTTTTTTTGTTTTTGTGTTGTTTTTTTTAAATAAGTTCATGGCTGCAAAGTAAAGTTGGAACATGTAAACCAAATGCAACCAAATCAGAGACGCTGCCTGAGCCTGCAGACAATCTGAACAAATAGCTCTAGGAGGCAGAACCTACCCCAGGCACCTTCATGAGATGTTCACTCCAAAACCCATTGCTCAAGAGATTCCTAACACCACCAGCCTTGCAAAAGACTCTGTGTGCATGTGAGAGTGTGTGTGTGAGAGAGAGAGAGACAGGAGGTGGTGAGTGCAGTAGGTCCAGCCCAGCCAATGAGATAGCACAGCATCTGAAGGGTGAGTAACAGGGTCCCCTCTGCTGTTCCTGAAGGGGGGAGGGGGAGAGGCTCTTTGCTACCATCCCTTTCTCTCTAGCATGAGAGAACTGCTGATGCTGTAGTGCTCCAGGGTGGTTTTGGGTTGTGATGTGCCAAAAACCTCAGATTGCTTTAATTTGGCCCCTGGCAGGCACAGCAATAGCAGTGGGGATGACAAGTATCAGTAACTCATTTCTGTTCTCAGCAGCGATAAGTCAGTGAATATTTTCCATGTAGCTCTTGATTTGTACACACACACACCCCAAAGAAACATGTAATTTCTAAAAGCCAATGTCCTGAACATATAGTATACTGTTATTTCCTTATTCCTTGGCTGACGTTATTTAACATGTGCTCACCACTGAACAACATGCTTTTCAGGTGGTTTTCTTTATACCAACTAAAAGTTTAAGCTTTAAGATCTTTCATGACATTATGGATTAAAAGAAAAGAAGAGTCAATAATGGCTGCACCAGTCCCCTCCAATGGTTTGATATCATGCTGCTTCCCTGATGCACAATGAAGTAACTCCATCACCAAATGTTACAATTGTCTAGCCGTCAACCCTCAGGAAATGAAAATTGCCTGGAGATTGATTTCCCCTATGGGCTTCTGACCTGCTAAATTCATAGTTTAATGTGGTTTTCCCTCTTTCCCCTTTATACACACAAAGTACAAAACAGCAGCTGTTTATAAGGGTGAGAGAAGGTTAAACCCTTTATGCAATGAAGAAAACCCACAGAAGCTGTTTACAAGAGGCGGGGGGGGAGGGGAATGCCTTTATGCAAAGCAGAAGACACTCGCTGTGCCATCTGTTCTACACACCATACTGCTGTGCTGTGTTACAGGCAGCTGCTGTTTCCAAGTGTCAGTGTATGATGTTAACAAGTAGTGCACCCACTTTTGTCTGTGACTCTGAAAATACCTGGGAAGGATCATATGTCTTCAGCATAGGAGACACCCTGTGTTTGCTATCTGACCTCTTGCACATTTCCTACAGCCTTCTACTCCACCGTGTTTCACAGCTGCTGCTTGCAAGTTATAGTTTTGTTCCATTAATAAAGGCAAATGGTTTACTGACATCATTGCCTTCCACAGCATCCTCTACATGCACATATTTTGGATTCCCCTGTACTCACTGATTATCATGTCAGAGGTGATTCAGCAACTTGGTCCCAATTTCACAAATAAACAAAGATAATTACTTTCCTCCCAATAGCAACTTTAACTAACTAAAATATAGTCATGGGGGGGGGGGAATCAAAACCAAAAAACAACTAGCTATCTGCTTGTCAAACAAAAAAAGAAACAAGTAAGGATGGGCACTGCCTGCAGAAGGAATATCATTCCTTCTGCACAATGTGTTTCCTTGGTCAATAAAGTTGACCTTTGTTTTGCTATCTGCAGTATATCAAAGCATGAGCAGTCTAGGAAATCGATCTCTGTAACATCACATAAAACACTATTCATCTAAGCAAGAGGTCTATGGGAATATGTCTGAAACTACCAGTACCAGTATTAGATGCCCAATAGCGTCCCTAACTCTTGGTTTCTTTCACCTCAGATTAATAACTGTGCCTGCAACTGACAGCACCAGTCTTCCCATAAAAGCTTTCAGAGATTGCCACTAATGCTTAACTATAAGCAGTTAAAGCGTTAAAAACATTGAAAGAAAAAAAATCCTTCCTCATGACTCAGGTTACTGCTGTCAACTCAAAAACTAAACTGATGTGCTAGCCACACATAAACTTTGTATCAGTTTCAGTGATGGAAAAACTGGTTTCCAGGCACTTCTTCCATGTTCGGAGCTGTGGTACATCCTTCCTTTGAAGCACCATTTCTCTTTTGTTGAAACTCTCCAGCTACACAGGACTTTAGCGAGCCTGTCATTTAGACACCTAGCAAATCTGAAGAGACAGTTTTTTTGTCACTGAGATGTGGAGTGATAATATGGCTATTACTGTTCACTGGCTGTTAGTCATCCACCACTATAATCACTGTCATCGAAGCCCCACTTCAACTGGCACTACTATGTCTGCGGGCAAATACAACTAAAAATGTGCAAAAAGAACTTCAGCAAGATATAAAATCTACCTCTTGTTGAGCAAAGTACTTAATCATGAGCTTAACTTTAAGCACAAGCCTACTTGCATTGCTGTATTGGGGTCCTTTCTCCACTGGGTTTAAAGATAGGATTCAATGAGGACATTCATTTCAATGGAATTACTCCAGTTGTACACTTCAGCAAGGGAAGTCATTATCTAACTCGTGGAATATCCTTACCTTTCCGGCATGGTCTTTGCAAGGCTTAATTAGTATGGCCCCCAATTCAGGACAGTAATATCATCCATCTTCAACATAAAGTTGTGCTTAAGTGCCCTTTCTGTACAGGGATGATTTTTCTGAATCAAGACCCATGTTTATAAAAAGGTCAGAGATTCCTGAAGTGCTAGAGAAATGCAAAGTATTCATTATTTTTACTAATCCAGATTTAAGAGGATAAGCAATGAAAATATTTTGGCCCCATTTTCAGCATATAGGAAGGTACACATTCATGGATTCAAGTGTGCTTATGCTTTGTTCACATACCACCAGATTTGCATACACGCACATAGATACAGTCCCACCAAACTGGATATGCCCACAGACATCCAAAAGGAGCTAATGTTTTAAAGATTAATTGGTTTTGCCTCCACATTATTTCAAGAAGGTATTTTATTGTGCAGTTCTTTTGTGTGATGCTTTGTAAATTCAGAACAACAGTTTACCATATATATGTATCTGTCTTGCATAGCAAGATATCACTTTAGTTAGCTTTTAAGTTATTATGCTTTTCTCAAAGTATGTTACATTTCCTCTGCAGTTTTCCTAATGGTGCTGCAGCTTACAGTAAATAGTCCGCTGTGCCATCCATTGGCAGCAGTGAAATTAGAACAGATCGGAGAATGCTTGCTTCAGCAACACCCATTAACTTGCAGCTATAAACAATGTTTCCCTTTTAAAAAGTGATTCCTTTTTAAAAATCAAGCTTATTTCACAACCATGTTCTTTTCAAAGAAAAAGGCCAGAAACATCAGGCACTGCTGGATGGAACCACCGCTAGCCTGAAATTTACAGATTTTTTTTAAAGAAATAAACTGATGCAAAAACGTTTACTGCTACAACAGAGGCTAGGGTGACCAGACAGCAAGTATGAAAAATCGGGATGGGGATCGGTGGTAATAGGTGCCTATAGAACTAAAATCCCCAAATATCAGGACTGTCTCTATAAAATCGGGACACCTGGTCACCCTAATAGAGGCCTAATTGTCCTCTTCAGTCCTATTCATAGGTGGGGGAAAAGAAAACATGATGCTGCATCTATATATGTGTCACATAGTGAGTTATCAATAGTTCAGATGCTTATTTCATGCCTTTTGGTGTGGAGTTGCTCAGGCTGCTTCAACATCTTATGAAAATAATTTTTCACCTCCCTTATACCCATCTGAGCTCTCATCCATTCTCATTTACATGGGCAGTCTGCCACTTGATAAAGTGCACTGCTACTGCTTTTACTTGCTGCCAAAGCTTGCTGTAGATTCTAACCTAAATAACCAAGGTGGCCAACTGGCCTGTGCTAACACAGATTTCATTCCAGGTGGGCTTAAAAAAAGGGATTCTCAAAATTTTTCACAGTGGGCCATACATTGAGAGAGACATCTTTTAGGCCACATCTGCTCCCGGTTCCATTGGAGATCTGAGGCCGCTACAGCACCTGTTTACGTGGAAAAGTAGTTATGTTCTTTAACTGTCTTTATTGTGGTGAGGAGTTTATCCCTTTTTCTCCTTTGCTCTTCATTTAACCTTCTGTTACATTCTTATTCCCCCTGCACAAGTTCACTTTCGCTATCATCCTCCTCTATCACTGCTCATCCTCTAGTTCCCTTCTCCCTAACTCCCTTGAACAATTCACATGCTTCCTTGGTTCTCATCTCCCCCACACACCTGGTTCCCCAGATACCCTGCAGATGCAGTGCTGTCACATGGCTACCTGATCCCTGCCTACTCCCTTGGACACATAGGCCACCTACAGGTTCTCTTGTCCGATTGACATGCCTTTCCTACTGGCAGCTCCAGGCCCCAAGAGTGGCTCCTGTTTCCTTTCCTAATTAATGGAAGCAGGTTCCTCCTTGTTTCCAGCTACTTGCACAGGTGTCTAAGCACTTCCAAAGAAGTTTACAGAAGCAGCTGGAAATGAGGGGCCAAATTCAGCTCCGGTGTAGCTATTCATCTCTATGGAGTTACAATGAGAGATTTTTGACCCCAAATATGCATAAGAAGAACTAGAAGCAAACAGAAGGCAGCAGCACTAAGTGAGTGAGTTTACAGCTTTCCATGATCTTCACTGGCTCAAGAAAAAGGTTTGAAAGTCAGCACAGTAACCTAAAGAGTGTAACATGAGTTAAAGGTCAATGATAATGTCACTTTAAAAGGATAAGGTTAATCTTCTTGTTTAAGGCAATATGAGAGACAGCTGAATACTAGATATAGAAACAAGGATTTAAGAATATTACTAAACACATTCCAGTCCCAACTGCAGAAGACTCAATATGTAGTGGAACTGTTGTGGTTTTGTTGCTCAATGAGCAAACAGCCAATACAGGGAATTCATATGTCCAGGCATTATGGAACTGTGCTCTGTGGGGGCTCCCTCAACTTCAGAACCTTATTTTATATATTATATATATCAATCCATCCCTTCTGCAGAAGGTGGTGATGGTTGTCATTGACATTCTAGGGTACAATCCCGATCAGGGAGGGATTGCATCACCGCCTGCTCTGTAACCCTGGGTGCCTCACAATGCTTTGCTGTTGTACCTCCCAGCCAGGGATGCTCATAACAAGCCTACAGTGACACTCTGTATTCCTATGTTCACCCTTTTTACAAAACTATAATTGGTTTTGTACACTGTGCCTTGTGAGTTATCATTTGAAAATATGCTGATAATTATTTTCCTGATAAAATATATGTAACAACATTGTATGTAAAGTTATAAGATTCTACTGTGTAACATTACTGAGACATGTTCCAATTTTAGAAGCAGGAAAAAACTAGTTCCTCAAAGACAAAGTGGTGTCAACAAAATCAAATGAACCATCATCTGGTTAAGTGGCCATTCTTAGGCAGGAAAAGGGGTGTCAGCAAGAAATCTACACTTTGGCAAAGACACAGCTGGAGGTTCCCATCTCCACGGACCTTCTGTTTTCTGAACCTCAACTGGAGCTGATTTTCAAAGAAAAAAAGATAATTATAAGAAAGGGGAACATGTGCCACAAAATACTCCTCCCTTTCTCTCTTCCCACAGCATCACTGTCACCTGAAGAATAAGGAAAGTAACTGAGGGAGGGGTCCTGACTGAAAGGATTCCAGCCAGTAAGACTGCTGAAGCATGTGGTGAGAGAAACCTTTGCTTTGAATTCATTTAGCTTGTTAAGTTAGATATTAACTGAGTTTTACCTTTTATTTTCTTGTAACCAATTCTGACTCCTATGCCTCATTACTTGTAATCACTTAAAATCTTTCTGCAGTTAATAAACTACATATTGTTTTATCTAAACCAGTGTGCTTGGCCTGAAGTGTTTAGGAAACTCCATTTGGGATAGCAGGATTTGTGCATATCATTTTCTGTGAATGAAATGATGGATTTTATATGAGCCTGTATTATCCAAGAGAAGGCTAGGCAGTACAAGATGCACATTTCTGGGGGAAGTCTGATATTGGGAATTTGATGACGTTGCCCTGCAGTGTAATTCATGGGTGGCTGGCTATAGCACTCACACAGAATAGCTGGAGGCTTTGTGCACAGATGAGGAGTGGTTGCTTTCCCAGAGAACCAGTGTAACAACATGGAGAATTGAGGGGAAACAGCTGTCCATAAATCCAGATTGTACCATGAAAAACATCACACCTACCAGCATGCAGTTCATAGCCTGAAGTGTCTGTGTGCTTAGCCCTGGGTCAGCAGCACTGACCCCAGCAGCCTGTCTACAACCCCATTCTGGCTTCCACCCAGCTTAGTTAGAAGCAGCAAGTGACCCCAACACACACTCAGTCCCAAATTTTCCCAAAATCATGTTCTCTATAACGTCCAGCCCTCTCCTTGACAGTTCAGAGAAATAACAAGGGCCATTTGTTTCTCTAAAGAGAGACAAAACCCACCAACTTATTAATTTAACTGGGATAAATATATCCTGCCCTTTAAACACTGCACTGAGTTGGTTTTAGTAAACATAAACACATTATTAATCATAGGACATTGGTTGAGTAGTGCCAAGTAAAAGAAGAAAAATAGAGTTACAAGGAAATAAAAGTAAAAGCATGCATCTAATAGTCTAAACTTAATCTAGCAAGGTGCAGGCTTTGTTCAAGATGGTTTCTCTCACCAGTCACTCTTCTTCCCAACCCTGACCATCTCAGAAAGGACCTTCCACAGAAGCATAAGGGGCTGATTTCTCTTTTCTTCCTAGGTGAAAGAGATTTGCTGAAGCAGGTTTTTCACCTATGTTCAGCTCCAGAGACTTCGACCCACACACCCCCTCAATTAATTTCTCAGCTTGCAAGAGTTCTGTTCTCTTGGGTCTGTCTAGTGATGGATGCCAGAGATGGCTTATGTCCTTGCTTCTATCTTCCAAAGTGCAATGACTTTGATTCAAGAGACAGAATGGCCCCATGCTGTTTTTCCCTTCTTGAAAGCTTCCCATCTCCCTGCTGATTTCTATGTAAATGGAGCTTTCGTTGTTTCTGATTCTACCATGTTTAATTTCCATAGGTGACAGGGAGATAGTAGTGACATCTTTTCCTATCTGGGCAGACTGTACAGCCTAATATCAATGAGTACCTGTAATTTCTCATAGAGTGTTAATACATACATTTCACATTATATTAATCACTAGTGTGTCATTAGCTTTCAGAAGACTTCACATGATACATTTTTATAATACAGTAATGTTTTACACTATAATATTGTGCTTTTAGAATACAGTAATATTGTATACAGTATTGCTGTATTATCAAAATCAGTTGCTTATCACTTCAGGTCCAGCCCCCATCTTAATAGACAAGTCAACTTTGCAAAGTATTATTTGAATAAGTAAAACTCAGACCAAGATTCTCTCCCCTTGTGGGTGTAGACAGGGTGATGGTGGTCGGGGACTCCCTCCTAAGGGGGACGGAGTCATCCATCTGCCATCCGGACTGGGAAACTAGAGAGTGTGCTGCTTGCCTGGAGCTAGGATTCAGGATGTGACGGAGAGACTGCCAAGACTCATCAAGTCCTCAGACCGCTACCCTTTCCTACTTCTCCACGTGGGCATCAATGACACTGCCAAGAACGATCTTGAGTGGATCACTGCGGACTATGTGGCTCTGGGAAAAGAGATAAAGGAGTTTGAAGCGCAAGTGGTGTTCTCATCCATCCTCCCTGTTCAGGGAAAAGGCCCAGGTAGGGACCGTCGCATTGCAGAAGTAAATGCGTGGTTACACAGGTGGTGTCGAAGAGAGGGCTTTGGATTCTTCGATCATGGAATGTTGTTCCAGGAAGAAGGATTACTAGGAAGAGACGGGATTCATCTAACGAAGACAGGGAAGAGTATCTTCGCGGACAGGCTGGCTGACCTAGTGAGGAGGGCTTTAAACTAGGTTCGACGGGGGACGGAGACCTAAGCCCGAAGGTAAGTGGGGAAGAGGGACACCACAAGGAAGCAGAAGGAGGAGGGTGCAGCAGGGGAAGCCTCCCGATTCATACTGTGAAAGTAGGCCAATCGGCTACTTATCTCAAGTGCCTGTACACAAATGCAAGAAGCCTGGGAGGAGGAGCAGGAGGAACTGGAAGTCCTGGAACAGTCAAGAAACTACGACATGATTGGAATAACTGAGACTTGGTGGAGTAACTCACAAGATTGGAGCCTGTCATGGATGGGTATAAACTGTTCAGGAAGGACAGGCAGGGGCGAAGGGGTGGAGGAGTTGCACTGTATGTAAAAGAGCACTATGATTGCTCTGAGCTCCAGTATGAAACTGGAGATAAGTCAGTTGAGTGTCTCTGGGTTAAGCTTAGAAGCAAGAACGATAAGGGTGATGTCATGGTGGGTGTTGGTTATAGACCACCAGACCAGGAGGATGAGGTAGATGAGGCTTTCTTTACTCAACTAGGGAAAGTTTCCAGTTCACAGGACCTGATTCTCATGGGGGAATTCAATCACCCTGACATCCGTTGGAAGAGCAATACAGCAGAGCACAAACAATCCAGGAAGTTTTTGGAGAGTGTCGCAGACAATTTCCTGGTGCAAGTGCTGCAGCAGCCAACTAGGGGCTGTGCTTCTCTTGACCTGCTGCTCACAAACAGGGAAGATTTGGTAGGAGAAGTACAAGTGGGTGGCAACCTAGGCAGTAGTGACCATGAGATGGTCGAGTTCAGGATCCTGACAAAAGTAAGAAAGGAGAACAGCAGGATATGGACCATGGACTTCAGAAAAGCGGACTTTGAATCCCTCAGGGAACTGATGGGCAGGATTCCCTGGGTGGCTAATATGAGGGGGAAAGGAATCCAAGAGATCCGGCTGTATATTAAAGAGACCTTATTGAGGGCACAGGAGCAAACCATCCCGATGTGCAGAAAGAATAGCAAATATGGTAGGCATCCAGCTTGGCTTAACAAAGAAGTCTTTGATGAACTTAAACGCAAAAAGGAAGCTTACAAGACGTGGAAGCTTGGTCAGATGACTAGGGAGGATTATATAAACACTGCTCGAACGTGCAGGAATGAAATCAGGAAGGCCAAAGCACAATTGGAGTTGCAGCTAGCAAGGGACGTGAAGGGGAACAAGAAGGGTTTCTACAGGTATGTTGCCAACAAGAGGAAGATTAGGGAAAGTGTGGGCCCCTTAGAGAATGAGGGAGGTGACCTAGTGACAGAGGATGTGGAGAAAGTTGAGGCACTCAATGCCTTTTTTGCCTCTGTCTTCACAGACAAGATCAGCTCCCAGACTGCTGTACTGGGTGGCACAGAATGGGAAGGAGGCGAACATCCCACAGTGCTGAAGGAACAGGTCCAAGACTATTTAGAAGGACTGGACATACACAAGTCCATGGGGCCGGATGCGATGCACCAGAGGGTGCTGAGGGAATTGGCTGAGGTGATTTCAGAGCCATTGGCTATTATCTTTGAAAGGTCATGGCAACCGGGGGAGGTCCCTGAGGACTGGAAAAAAGCAAATATAGTGCCCATCTTCAAAAACGGGAGAAAAGAGGATCCAGGGAACTACAGACCGGTCAGCCTCACTTCAATCCCTGGAAAAATCATGGAGCAGGTCCTTAAGAAATCCATTTTAAGGCACTTGGAAGAGAGGAAGGTGATCAGAACAGTCAACACGGATTCACCAAGGGAAAGTCATGCCTGACCAACCTGATTGCTTTCTATGATGAGGTGACTGGCTCTGTGGAAGTAGGGAAGGCCGTGGATGTGATATACCTTGACTTTAGCAAAGCTTTTGATACTGTCTCTCACAATATTCTTATCAGCAAGTTAAAGAAGTATGGGTTGCATGAATGGACTATAAAATGGATAGAGAACTGGCTAGAGCATAGGGCTCAACAAGTAGCGATCAATGGCTCCATGTCTAGCTGGCAACCGGTCACAAGCGGAGTTCCCCAGGGGTTGGTCCTGGGGCCGGTTTTGTTCAAAATCTTCATTAATGATCTGGAGGATGGGGTAGATTGCACCCTCAGCAAGTTTGCGGATGACACTAAGCTGGGGGGAGTGGTAGATACTCTGGAAGGTAGGGATAGGATACAGAAGGACCTAAACAAACTGGAGGATTGGGCCAAAAGAAATCTAATGAGGTTCAACAAAGAAAAGTGCAGAGTCCTCCAGTTAGGAAGGAAGAATCCCATGCACAGCTATAGACTGGGGACCGACGAGCTGGGCAGCAGCTCTGCAGAAAAGGACCTGGCGGTAACAGTGGATAAAAAGCTGGATATGAGTCAGCAGTGTGCCCTGGTTGTCAAGAAGGCTAATGGCATATTGGGCTGCATTAGGAGGGGCATTGCCAGCAGGTCACAGGAAGTGATTATTCCCTTCTATTAGGCATTGGTGAGGCCGCATTTAGAATATTGTGTCCAGTTTTGGGCCCCCCACTACAAAAAGGATGTGGACAAGTTGGAGAGAGTCCAGCGGAGGGCAACAAAAATTATTAGGGGGCTGGAGCACAAGACTTATGAGGAGAGGCTAAGGGAACTGGGCTTGTTTAGTCTGCAAAAGAGAAGAATGAGGGGGGATTTGATAGCGGCCTTTAACTACCTGAAAGGGGGTTCCAGGGAGGATGGGGCTAGGCTGTTCTCAGTAGTGGTAGATGACAGAACAAGGAGCAACGGTCTCAAGTTGCTGTGGGGGAGGTCTAGGTTGGACATTAGGAAAAAGTTTTTCACTAGGAGGATGGTGAAGCACTGGAATGGGTTACCTAGGGAGGTGGTAGAATCTCCATCCTTCGAGGTTTTTAAGCTGAGGCTTGACAAGGCCCTGGCTGGGATGATATAGCTGAGGTTAGTCCTGCTTTGAGCAGGGGGTTGGACTAGATACCTCCTGAGGTCCCTTCCAACTCTAATATTCTATGATTCTATGATTCTCCCCTCCTTGTTATTGTGAGGTTGGTCTCCACTCCTTGTTAGCTTGATAGTTCTGTTTATGTAATACGTTGATACATTCTCATTGTCTTTCAAAGCATAGTGTCTCAACCTGTGGTACATGTACCTCTGGGGGTACGCAAGACACAGACAGGGGGTATGTGGCAAAAAACCCAGTGAAGCGAGGTGGGCAGCAGTCCACCAGCTTCTGGGGGAGGCGGTCAGCAGCCACCGGCTTCCCGCCCGCTCCCACCTCCGATCTGGGAGGTGGACAGCAGCTGCCCCAGTCCTCCCTGGTGGGAACCTGGCAGCAGCCTCCTGTGCATTCTGAGCTGGACTCGCAGCTGGATGACTGCCACCCATGCCCTGGCTCTGAGCTGAGAGAGAGACTCCCACGCCCTGGCTTGAAGATGGACAGCAGCTGCCTGCCGCCTGCCCACATCCCCAGGTTCCAGCCTGCACAGAAACCTCCTCTGCCCTAGCTCGGATTGGGTGGCAGTCGCCCACCTCCCAGGTTGGCAGCCAGACAGCAGCCGCCTGCAACTTGCACAGGTGGCAGATTCCCTCCCCTGTTCAAAGCCTGGTGCCCAGAAAGCCAGGAGCAGAGCCCAGCAGCTTGCCTACTCTACCCACAGGCTTACTTGTCAATTTCCCTGCTCTAGCTGAGTAGTGAAATTGACAACTATGACAGCCCCAGATTTTACCAGTATAAAAATCTTAAGAAGTGCCCACGCAGTGTGATTTGCCCCAGGCCCGCACCCCCCTAGGGACGGCCATGGGGAGCGCTGCTATCCACTCTGGTAGGCCGCTACTGCCTGCTCATACCTCACAAGTTCCCACCTGTGTGAGGAGAACACCACCTGTCCCTGCCATCAGGCCATAGTGTTTGGCTGGTGTTGACCTTTGCTCCTATATGGAGGAAGGGGACTAGGAAGGATGGGAGAGAAAGCACAGGGTTTTATGATCTGCCACAGCCACACAGCACTGCAGAACTCAGAACTCTCCTGCTTTATGAGAAATACAGTCATCCAGTGGTAAAGGGGAAAAAGATTGTATTTTTCAGAGCGGAAAATGGAGTGTTGGGGTACTTATTAAAATTTTCAGAAGTTAGGGGTAGTTGCTACTTAAAAGGTTGAGAAACACTGTTTTAAAGTACTTTGGAAGTAACTCTGAGCTACGGGAAAATCACATTCCTTTGTCTGGTAAAGAACTGTTTACCAACCCCCCGTGACCTGATGTGCCTGGTTTAAACACACTTTGGTCATAATTCTAGCGTACTTCCACAACTTTTAATACCAACCATGTACATACAATCACACAAGAATATTACAATGAGCAAGTTAGTTTCCAAATGATCTCGCAAGCATATTTTTACAAAAACTACCACCATGGTGTATATGGTATGAATACAGGAGTGCTTAATGTCAAGGTGTTGCAGAAGCTGATCAGGCTGCAGAAACAGCTAGAGCATCTCTACTGCCACTCCATGATCTGGGCGGGCCAAGGATTCCCTCCTCCTATCAAATTAATAATGATTTGTATTTCAGTATCCCTAGGAACCCCAGGCAGGGACCAGAGCCCCATTGTGCCTATTGTGGTACAAGCACATACAAAGTTTGTAAGCTGTTAAGGCAGGAATAAAATTCTGTTTACTTGGGCATGTTGCAGAGAGTAGGATCTGGGTGCAGAGTAGAAGGATGTGAAAGCAAGACTTTTTGTCATAACTATATGAATTAGAGCTCTTCTTGAAAATTATTGCTTTGTTTTCCAGAGTTAGATGCACTATAGTACATGCATCTAGTACAGGGTTGTCATTGTTTAATTTAAGAGAACATGAAGAGCCTCATAAAAGTGGAGGGAAAATAAATTTAAACTAGAGATGAGCCTCAACCAACTCCTTAGATTCAATCACCCAAACATCAGGAGGAGAAACAGGTATCAAAATCTGATTCTTGATTTGAAGTTTGTAGCTCAAGCACCTCTTTAGTTTAAACCACAGAAAATTTACATTCCTGTGAACAGTTAAATAATTTTCATTTTATCACAGATCTTAGACAATTTTTGAAAACCACGAATAAATGAAAGTCAAGCTAAGAGACCCTCAGTTATGTCATTCATTCAGACTTTGTATCAAGTGTGACAAGGTCAGACTGGATGGCTACCGGAGAGTGCTAGAAGGCCAATAGATCAGCCCCAGGCTCAGCAAGTCCCTTTTCTCCTGGTAGCTGAGCAGGGGTTATACCTATAACACACCTGGAACCAATGAAGACCCCACCTAGGACTTGTTAAAAGCCTCCCCTCCAGAGAAACGGGGTGGTTGGAGTTGTGAGCGAGTTGAGCTACCAGAGTTTGTGAGCAGGCAAAACACTGTCAAAAACCACAAGGGTTTAGGAGAAGGAGCAGAACACTGTCAGAAGAGAATCCTGCAGGTACAAAGACTGGGGGAGAGAAAAACCCTGCCCAAGGAGGGCAAAGGATCTTTCCCAGGCCTGGAGGCCTAAAGGGAAGAGACCCTTCCAGAAGGAAAGATTGAGCTGGACATTTGGTTTGGGCACTAGCATGCCCAGTGGGGCTGTCAGGGGTCAAGAGCCTTCCCTGGCAAGGAAGCCAGGAAGGACCCCTGTCTGAGCAGGGTGTGGACATTAAGGCAAGGGGCACGGGGAAGTAACCTGGGGAAGCTAGCAGCTTTCCTGAAGCCACAGTGTGAGGCTGCTACTTATAGGGTCCCTGGGTTGGGGCCCAGAGTCAAGGGTGGGACTGGGCCCCCTCGCACCCCCTACCAACTATTCACTGAGGAGCCAGAGACCCAGCAAAGAGGCAAGAGCCTGTGAGAACCAGAGACAGGACTAGAAGCCAGCAGGAAGCAGCCATCTTAGAGATGGTGTATTACCCTCCCCCACCACTAGGGGGTGGAAGAACACTAAAGGGTGAAGCAGTTCACTGACCTACCGCTAGAAGAAAGCACTGGACCCACCAAGGAGGAGCAAGAGTTTTGCCACACAAGCTATTTCCCCTCAACCATGTTAAATGCAAAGCAGGATAATGCACTAATGTGTAGGGTCTGCATATTAGACAATTTTAATTGTGTAACTGCCTTGTATTCTAACAAAAAAAAATGGTACACAGATATTCTAGGTGTTAAGTCAATCTGTGAGTGACACATTTCCAGCAGATTTGAAAACAAATATGCTGAAGTTTGTTTCTCCACTGAACCCCTTAGAGAGACAAAAAAAGGAACAGAATCTGAAAACCTAAAATTAAGCAAGACTGCAATTTAAAATGGTATGTTTTCCCAAAATGCCAATCCAGGCCCTAAAATATTACTTGCAACATTTAGAACATTTTAAAGTATATCTATTCATTACATGGAAGATATATTTCTTCATGGCATTCTGGATCCAAAGCCCATTGAAATTCAGTGGAAAACTCCCATTGACTTCAATTGGCTTTGAATTAGACCCCGAGGGAGAGAGGGGGAAAAAAAACTAAACAAAAAAAAGATACATTAAGTGGAATGAATATTAATAAGCCTAATTTTTTCCTTCACTAATCACATGATATGAAGGACTTACTAAAATCATGACACTGGTTTTTCCATGAACTATGAGCAGATTTATAGCAGGGGATTGATAGATGTAAAAAGCAATTGCATAATAACCAAACAACTAAAATTACACATACAGCCACTATAATTCTTCATTGCCTCAACTGATCACCATAAAGATGAAGAAGTATTTTTTCCGCACCTAGTCAAGTATTCAGAGACTTCTTGATCCAAGAAAGCAAAGAAAATAAGGCAGTATGGACACAAAAATTGCTGTTCTTTCATCCAAATATTTTCTGTTGTTTCCATCCACAAACCAGAGATTGCCTTTGAGTTTCACGTTGAGAGCAACCCAGAATCTTAAAAGGATACTCAAGTCTGGTCTACACTGCTGTTGACGTACTCACATTGACGGCAGTGTCTACATGGCGCTGCGTTGACTGGAGATGCCTTACTCCTTTCAGGAAGGTGAATTGCTGGCGTTGAACAGAGAGGCCATCTGGGATCGATTGAGTGGGACCACACAACCCATTCAATTAATCCCACAGCATCGATTGCCATGGAGCTCACCATGTAGACATACCCTTAGTCAAAATCATCATGTTTGAACTGGTCCCAGTTTAAAACCACATGGAACCACCAATTTTACATGATTTTCATTCAAATCCTAAAGCAGCCCAGCTGTATATCTCAGGGTTTTGAATGTTTGAAAATGCAGTTACTTCTTACTATAAGTATGACATATTCATTTAGATTTATACAAAGAATTAAAAGGCAGACCTATCCAAGATGCTAAGCTTCCCTGCCACACAAAATAAATATTAGATTGCCAGCAAAAAAAAAAAAAAAAAAAACACCACCTCTCAAATCTCTAGCCTTCTTCCCCGACCAAATCCGATCCCCTCAAAAGCCAACCTCTGTGACAGCTTGCATAAATAGGTACATCTTGCAGCACATGCTCAAGGTCAATATATGGGCTACATAAGGCCAATGGCAAAGCATGTTCCAGAGTTTAGGACCATTAATAGAGAACATCGCTACCAGCCCCCTCTCAAATTGAGGGGAATCCAGCTCAAGTGCCTCTACTGATCTCATCTGCGGCAGTGCAGCTCAGGAAGAGAAACAGTCCTTCAAATAGGTCCAAGCCAATTAAAGCTTTTTAGATCAAAATCAATGCCTTAAATTCAGTCTAGAAACCAAGAGACAGCCAGGATAGATCAGAGGATTGGTGACAGGTGCCTCTATCGAGAAACACTGCTTCATAGTGTTTAATATTAAACTGCTGATCAGAATCTAAGTACGCTGGATTAATATAATAAGGTCAGTTAGATCTATTAGTGGACTGCACACAGAGAACATGACAACACCCCTATACCTATCTTATCTTGGCTTAATTACTGTTTTATATTAGAAGAAAAGAGGAGAGTTGCCAAAGGAGAAATAGACTGTAACAGACTCTTTCCATTAAAAAAAAAAATAGAAGGTGCCTGATAAATATTTCTTTGTCTGATATCCATAGTCTGTTGATCTATTGCTCTAAGGATTGTGAGAGAGGCATTGGTTGCCTCCTTCTGGAGGCCCCGCTGCCTTGGCGCACTTCACCCAAAGTTGTCCTTTTGAGGGAAGGAAAGCACTGAATTCAGCTCCTCTCCTCTCCCCTCCCCCAACCTTCTTCAAGAACTACCTAGAGGCCACCAAGGATTAGCTGGCAAACAAAAGCAGAGGATTGGTCTTCTGGAGGCTAGAAAGACTGAGAACAGGCAAAAGCTAATCAGCTAAGTGCATGCAAGGGCAGGGAGATTCTATGGGAAACATTACTAAACCTGGAAGAATATAAAAAGTGATTTGTCAATATTTCCTAGAAAAAAAAAGTTCCATTTATGAGTCTGTTGTGTTATTTATGACTGTTTAGATAACAGCCTGAAAAGGCGGGGCTAAAATTCTTGAAGCTTTCCATATTTGCAAACCCCTTCAGGAGTCAGGAATGATTATTCATCTGATGATTAGTACCAGAAGGAATGTTACTCACTGTTCATTTACTTGTTCAAACAGAATCTTATTCAAACAAAGAAGAGAACCAACAGCAAGTGACTAAGGGGAGCAAACACATACCATAAATACCAGATTGAAAATCGTTAAAGTAATTAAGTTTGTAAACAAGACATAGGTTGAAATGTGTTAAAAAGCTATTAGAAATTTGGTGAATTGCTATAAATAGCAAATTCAGTCATCAAAGTCAAGATCAGTTTACAGACTAGTTGCAAACAGAAAAGGATTAAATTTGAAATGAATATTATTGGTAATGAATTTTTTCAGGCTCTACTCAACAAATAGAATAGCAATTATTTTTAAAATAAGCAATAAAAAATAGATCAGTAGGTCAAATTTTCAATGTGGTCTCAAACTAACTTCTATTGCTACCCATTTATTTGCACACGCAAATTGTGGCAAGCATAAAAGCCTGCATTTGTAGGTAATTAGATTTTTACCCAGTTTGTACGCTCAAATTCTGCAGAGATACAGATTTTGCCATTATTAAAAATAATTGGCCCCATGTTTCTAACCTACTGAAAACACTGGGCTAGATTCACAGAGGAACATAGACAGGGTGACACTGAGCATCAAAATGCTTAACTTTTAGGTGCAAAAATACCCACTGGAGTTGACAAAGCCTGTGTTTTGTGATTAGACTGAGGAGGCACCTCAGGAGGGGATTCACAAAATTCAGCACATTAGGCAGCACCTCACCCAAGCTAAGGGATGTGCGCTAAGCCCTGCTCTTCTTTTGGAGTTAGATGCCTTAATCCAGGTTGCAGAGAGGTGCATCCCTCTTCTTGGGATTTTCAGATGCAAACAAACCCTTGGGATTAGAAATTTACACTGTTTTAGCAAGATGTAGAATCTCCCTCATAACTTTTAGTCCAGTGGTTAGGATACTCACCTGATATGTGGAAGACTCCTACTTCAAATCATTTCTCCCCCTCAGGGGGACATGAACTGATCTGCTACCTTTCAGGTGAACGTACTAACTACTAGGCAATGGGATATTTTGACCTGGGGCTTCCTCATTCTCTCCTGTTGAAGCTGTTCCATTGTGAATAAATAGCAAAAGGCTCACTGGGCCAGAGAGTGAGAGCATGAGAATCACGCTGTAGTCTGGCAGTTAGAGCACTCATCAGGGAGGTGGAGATTTTTATCCCCCTGATCCCATGACCTTTTGAATTATGTATCCACAATAGAACAGCTTCAAGAGGAGAGACTGAAGAAATCCCACATCAGAATATGTCCCAGCTTAGTGTTTAAGGCACTCACGAGACGTAGCAGTTTCCTATTCAAATCCCTTCTCCCCCTCAGGTGGAAGGGCGACTTGAAGAAGGGGTCTCCAACATCCCAGGTGAATACCCTAACCACTGGGTAAAAAGTTATGAGGGAGTTCCTCCTCCTGGCCTATTGAAACCTGCTCTGGTAGGCGAGTTCTGAACATGCTTATTAGATCAGGCCCTGTAGGTGAGTTAGGTGGAAGAACGGCTACCTTCCCTAGCTTTCCACATCCCTCTGATGCTTAGGTGCCTGGCACAGGTCCACACTCTGCACATTTAGAGGCAGAAACAAAGGGTGCCTAGGGAATTTTAGAGCAAAAATGTAGGTGCCAACTGAGTTTACACTCCTACAAGATTTGGGGGCAGCTGACCAGGTACTTTGTGAATCCCTGTGGCCTGATTCTGGAATTTAGGCACCTAAGTTCCCCTTTAGGCGTTTAAGTCCTTTTGTGACTAGTGTAATATATGTGAAGTTTTAGTACCTTTACGTATACTATCCATAATGGTCCTAATTCTGCCGCCTTATGTATTAGTACTTACTCATGCATGTGGTCCCATTGAACTCAGTAGGACTTATCAAATACTCCTCCATGGGTATTTGCTACTTGAGCTTAATTACCTTGTTCTTGTGTCTAGAATTACTTAGTCAGTTGTGGTTACAGAATTTTACATTTGTTTTTGTATTATCTCAGATAATTACTTCGAGGCTAGATCTTGTTCTCCTTGTACATGTATACAGTCCAAGTTAAAAGGCTAATGTGACAATGGTAAGTGAGATTTTACCTTCAGTTTGATTTATCAGTTCAATAGCAGAATGCCCATTTCAGTGACGGAAGGACTAGACAACTAGACTAGTAGACTTGTTTGGTTGTTTTAGGTATTTCCCCATAAACCTTTTAAAAGCCAGTCTAGTGAAGCACTTAACTAACCACATGAGTAGTTCAATAAGACTCACATGCTTAAAATTAAGTACAAGTTTAACTGCTTTACTGGATCAGAGGCATACTTCAGATATTTCCATTGAAGATTTTTAAAGGACAGAAAAACTTTCAAAATTAGGGTATGTCAATCAAGAGTGAGCAAATATTTGAGCATAACTAAGTAATTATATTGTCACTATCACCTGTTTATGAATGTATTCTCACAACCCCGTGGTGAGGTAAGGAAACATTATAAGCCCCAGTTTACAGATGGACAACTGAGAAAAAGAGCAAGTGTCTGGCACTAGATCACACAGAAACAGAGATGGTTGCAAAGTTTGGCAGAACACTGTTGGATAATGTAGTTTCATCAATACAGAAACATTTTATGGGAATATCGGTTTTCAGTGAGAAAAAAATAGAAATGAAATATTTCATTTTAATAAGGTTAAAATGTTTTATTTGGCCTTTGCTTCAATTAATTTAATTATGACATAAGATATTGTACATTATAAAATGATTCAAGGTCCCAACTTGAAAATTTTTGGAATTTTCATTCTGAGCGAAATTTTGAAGTAGCAGCTTTTCATTCTAATTTGAAAGGAAAGCAAATTTTGAAATTTCCATTTTTCAACCATCTCTATGGAGGAAGTTTGTGGCAAGGCAGGAACTGAACTCAGATCTTTAATGTGGTACTTCAGCCAGCATGCCATCCATCTTCCCTTTTCATCATGTCAAACTCTGTATACTTGGTGATTTGACTATTACAGAGACTTTACCCCCCAAATATATTTTCAAGTCTCCAAAATAATTTTGATCTTCATAACTCTGAAAATTTTTGGGAAAGTAACCCAAATCTATGCCTTGCTCACAATATTAAAATGGCTTAGTGATTAACAGAAACAGTTAAATGGTATTTGTACAAAATAAATGTAGCAAGAATGCTGCAGGCATGATTATACACTTTATATGCATAGAAAGTCTTCTAGTACATTGTGTTTTATATCTTTATTGGGATGGCTCCACTGAGAGGGAGAACATAATCCAGCAATTTATGTTGCTCTGGCTATATGTACCCTCAATTTGCATTCCACTGGGAAGAACATTAATAAGAGCTATACAATATGAAATCAGCCAAGATCGTATGGTTTCCCTAGTATTTGCTCATTTTATATTAAAATATTTGGGTTAATTTAAAAGGTTTTGTTCTTATTTGCATCTCTCATTTATGGCTTGGCTGAAGTACAAATGGGAATTGCTCACATGTTGCCATTTGTTACAATATTACTGCAGTGTGGGGAAATGGGCATCTTCAACTATCAGTGAAATGCAGACCACCCCCCGAATCCTGCATGCTTTCTTGCTCTTTTTAAATGGAAAACTTAGAGTGGAAAATACTGACATCAGGTTTTAAAGAAACTGCATTTTTGTTTAAGTGTTCCAATTACTTCAGCTACTAGTAAAAATATATTTAAAAAAATATATTAAATTCAACCAAAAAATATATATATTACCAGGCCAGTCAACTTGCCTGTTTACTGACTAAGGATCCAATCCTATGAAGACTAATGCAAGTGCTTAACTTTATGCACTGAGTAGTTCTATGGGATTGTTCTCAGTGCATAGGTCCCACTCCTGTTAATGTCCTAATGCTGCAAAATGATATACAGGCAGATGTTTACACCTAACAATGATTCCTGCTGAAATCAATGTCTCTTTTAAAGTCTAAGAATCAATCCATTCAAATTATTTTGCAGGAACAGGACCCTAGCTAGTAACAAAAATAGTGTTATGAGTGCAAGAGGCTGGAGAATGGCTGGTTAAAAGAACGGTCTATTTTTTATTGAAATATTTGTGTATATTAAAAATGTTTAGCAGGAATATTTTCCACATCAATTTTTCTACAAGTGACAACACTCACTTAAAGCCACCTAACTCTCCAGAGTTTGAGGAATACATCTGCAAATTAACACATCTTTTGTCACCAACTATGACAGCAGTCTGGACTTCCTGCTAGGATGTATCAGCGCTTGAGCAACAGACACAAACGTCAACTGTAATAAACACTTAATACATTTCCTTCTTATCAGTGGTAAAAAAAATGCTGCTTACTCTGATTTATATGCAATCCCTACTCTCATTCTGAATCAGTTGCCACCAGCACCAACCAACAAGCAGCAACTAAGGGGGAAAAAAAGTAAGTAAGAAAAATGCATGCTTGGCAACCCTAAGCCTTTCAGGAGGCTCCAGAAATGTGAAGGACTTCTAGGAGGAAGGAACTCCAGAGTTCTGCATAGCCTGGGTGATTAAGACATGGACTGTCTGTGGCAGCTGGCCCAAAGAAGGAGGAGGAGGAGGAGGATTCACTGGGTCAGGAGGTCTGACTGATATGCCAGAGCCACAAACTGCAGGCCCCCCCAAAAGCTTGCACTTGGCTTTGACCACCCAAACATATGCACTGAGTCTGGATGAGCAAATTGTTGTGGGGGGAAGGAAGCTGGCTTCCAGCAGCAGATAGAGGTGTATCCTCTTCCTTTTCATCTTCCCTCAGAAAGTGAACAAAGAATCCAGGGCCTACTAGGCCTAAGGTAGGCCAGAGAGAAGGGAAGACCTGAGAGGATGCTACCTCTTGGGGGCCAGCAGTGCTCAAGAAGCAGCACTCCCCCCCACACACTCCTCCACCACACACAAACTGGATTCAGTGCTGGTTTCAGCCACATTTGCAGAAATTTTGGAAGGTCCTTGTGAATCATCAGCATGTAAATCTGCATTTTCCAGATGTTCAAACATTTGCAAAAATTGTATTTTAGTTCTAGCCTTGTGAATCTTGCACAGTGCTGCTTAACTAGTGCTAATTAACCTTACAGATGTGGTACTTCTGGAAGGAACGTGGAAATTTCAGAAACAACATCACAGCACATGTTGTTCATCTATTGCTTTCTATAAAATAGTTCCCAGAGTAATAAAGAAAGCATAACATTCTTCAGTGTTTGAGAAGCAGGAAGCAATACCTTCCTTGAGTTTGTTTCTGGGAATAACTGGAATCTTGTTAAATCTATTTGAATGATCTCTAGCAACCATCTTCTTTTGCCTTTAAGGAGAGCACAATTAAGCCTCTTCCTCTAGCATTATAGCTTCAGTAATGATGCTAGAGAGTATGTGAGTTAGGAGAAACTATAGAGTGATCCAGAATGATGAGCTCAAGAAAATTATAGGTGTGATTTTCAAAAGTACTTAAAAGCTAGAGGCCTAACTCCCACTGAAAATAATTGAGTTGGGTGCCTAATTATCTACCGAGCTATTGAAAAATCCCACCCAACACCTTCAGATGAATGGGAAGGTACAATTGCATAACAATGAAGTGATGCCAATGAGAGGGAAGGAAGATTAGAGTGAAGTGGTAATGGTTCTCCTGTCTCAGGAAAATCTGACATTTCAAGAAGTTTTTCCCTATTGAACTGGGACAAAATCAAAAATTTTGAAAATTTTTGTGAACCAAAAATCTGACAATTTTTTTTTAGGTCAAATTGAAATGTTTTGATTATTTCAACATTTTGTTTTGATTTCAACCATTTTTTAAAAACAGTACTACAATTAGCTTAATAACAAAGTCATTTCTAAACAGAAAACTAGATTTTGTTTAGAAAGTGTCTAAACAAAAACATTAACATCTTTGAAATTTTTTCAAGTAAAGAAATTCATTGAAACTAGCCCTTTCCCAAGAAAAAGGATCAGTTTCAATATATGGGCAAATTTCTCCTGTAATTATGGCAAGCTTCAAACTTGGTACAGTAAAATGGAAGCATTTGTTCCTTCGTCCATCCTCTCATATAAAACAAACAGTGTGAAGAGTATAGGCAAGCTCAGTGTATTCCCTATCCAAAACTTCCATAATAGCATTGGCTTCCCTATGTGGAGACAAAGGGAGAGCTCAGGAGACCAAAGTGCAATTTATCATACTTGGTAACCTACCTCTATCCTCAACTTTCATGATACTTCAGTAAATTCACTTTTATAAAAAAAGAAAAAGCTGATTTGGAGACTGTACTGCTTTAAGACTCTCTGGTTGGCACCAGCCTCTGAATGCTAGGCAAGTGTCCAACCTAGTAACTCTAAAATGGATTGACTCATCTCACAAAGTCCTGCCGCTGGAATAATAGCTGACTTCAGTATTTCACAACTGTTAGTGTTGTCATTATAAACTGGAAGATAATAGATTCTGAAAGTGATCATGAACAGCAGCTGAGAAAGCAGTGCAGATAACAGCAAGGATTCAAAAGTGTGTTTCAAAGTATTGAGGAGTGGACTGAGCACACCATTTAAAGATTTAAAAAAAAATAAAATAAAGCAGATGGATGTTTGTAGAGTAAGATACAAAACCTGGCTTGTCTCTGATCTTCAAATAGAAAAAAAGGATAGTTACAGGAAATGGTAACAGCCTAAAACTTGGTTGTGGAAAAAAATCCAAATGACTTCTGTATCTATTTAAAAAATATTTTAAAATCTAAGTTCATATCAATCCAAGTTGATCCTAAATTGATATCAATCCAACTTGCTCTGGGATTAGGTGCTTTTCCATGAGAGATGATAGGCAGTTTAGGAGGAGGAGCTCATAAAGTTTGTAGAGGTGGCATAGTAGTGATATAGGCCTGGAGTTCATCGGCTCCGTTGCATCCTTCCCCAGCATGAGGAGCGTCACAACACATGCTCATCGCCAGATTTTAGGTATGTGGCTGAGCATTTGTTAAACAAGTTCAGTAACCAGTTCCTTACTACTGACCAGAAGTGTTTTACTTGTTCAGTATGAATGTCATCTAGACCAGCAGTTCTTATTCTTGAGGCTGTTAAATCCAGGGGTTGATTAGGTCATTGTATACTGTGATCCAAAATTATAAATCTCCTGATCTTCTTGCCACTTAAGATGCATCTTGGATTGTTTGTTCAGTCTCCTGCCATTTTCTTGGAACTGGCATGTAACCTGGTCTGCAGTAATATTGTAGTGTTGCTCTGTCTTCCTTGGCTCATTGTTAAGTTTCAGAATAGTTATCCATGCTTTCTTAATGCTGTGGGTCATGTCCACCATCCCAGTGAGATTTTGACATGATTTGTTTTTCCTTCTCTGTGGCAGAGACCAATTTTTTGCCAACTGTGATGGTATCCTCAGTGAATGGGTCTTCTTTGAACTTCTGTTTGTATTTTGCATACTGATCTGGTAACTCAGATGTTAGTCCTGGCACAGATTTTGTTCTGCAGCCTACCGGAAGATGCTCCTTCAAGCCCTTGTAAACCATATTGACAAAATGGTCAATTCTCTGCATTGGTTTAAACTTTCTTACAATAGTATCAAGGTATTGATGAAGCCCTTCCATTCCCCTTCCCTAAAGGTGCATTAAAGATGCACTGGAATGATACTGATTGCGCATTATAGCTGCCTTGATCTGGATGGCAATGGGCCAGTGCTGCAAATGTGGAATCAGACCCAAACTAAATTTGCGACATAAAAAGTTTACTAAGGTCAGATCAGGAATGTAGCCCCATTTCCATCAGCTGCTGCTAAATGAACTGGGGATCTCGGGGTCATGAATTAAACTCATGTGTTGTGCATCTGCCCACAATTCAACTAGTTCACCATTTTCATCAATTACGCTATAACCCCATTTGATTCTGTGACCATTAAAGTAACTGCCCACTTGTGTCATGTTTGAGGTTATGTGGGCTAGCAAACTTGAGTCATTTATATACCCGTTGTAGACAGATGTGATGGAAATGCCACCAATGTCTGTAGTCAGGAATTCAGTGACATTATCAATCAGATGTTGTGCTGATGACAAGATCAGGTTTGACAAAAATGGTCATGCCATACTGCTTATGTGGTCTTTCAATGGCCAAGTTTATCCCAAGTATTCAGAGGTGGTTATTGTTATTCTCTGCTTCCTGGAGACATAACACCTGGCAGTTGTAGTCAGTGCACGTTTTGTCTCTAAGGTCTTGTTTGGCTCCAAAGAACCCTTTGACATTTGCTGATATCTTCAGTACCAGCCCTGATGAGGATTCTTATGAATGACACTGATGAGTCTGTCAACCTTCAGATACAGTCAGTTGGTTACGCTGACAACTGCGTCAAGTCTGCAGGCAGATATATATTCTTGGTTATGTTGTAGTGGTAGGTGTTAAGCAGGTTTCTCAGATTCAGAGAATCTGACCAGGGCCATGACATGAATGCTTTGACTGTAACCCCTATGTCAAAGTTAGAAGAAGAGAGGAAGAAGGGAGAATGGTAACAGGAGATGGAAAATGAAAGAGAATTGTGATGCCAAAGAGAGGTTACGGGAAAAAAGGAAGTGGAAATGACAGAAGAAAAGGAAAGCTGAAAAAGGAAACAGGAGGAGATTATGCATGCAATTGAAGCTAAATTTAAAGTTATTTTTCCTCAGATGAATAAACACTGAAGTGGCCTACATGTAGGCTAAGTTTCTACTGTAGCCTGCACTTTATTCAGTTAGGAAGATTCTAGTTTTACCTCAGATGTCTGAAGGAAAAGAACCCAGTAAGTAACAGAACCCTGGATTTTGTTTTTCACGGATCTCAGAGGAGTCACACTAACTCTTTAAGCAGTTAAACTGGAACCTTCATGAAATCAGAACCTTAGTCTGTCTGATGACCCTTGGAAGGTTAGCAGCTATTTTGCTCATTTGGAGTGAGGGGCCTAATTCAGCTGCGGGGGGAGCCATGAGGAATTTCAGTGCATGCTAGGTCTGCAATGTTGGCCAATGGATCCCTTAAGGTTCCTTGGATGTTAATCGCTTTTTCAAACCAACTGCAGTTTGGTATTGTGCACTACAGCTCTCCTATGGGGAAATCCAGTAAACTAAGATTTCTCTCCCACTAGCTTTTTTGTTTTGTTTTGTTTCTCTGCCTCAGAATGGCAAAAAAGTTCACTCAGTTCAAACATTCAGTACAAATTTAACAGAAATACTTTACTTCAGACCCAAACCTGATCTATTAGTTTTGAAGCGGATATAGCCTTTTTTGATGGATTTTAAAGCAGGGGCCAAAATAGGGTGTATAATGGAAGCCATGTTGCAATGTTAACCATACTGTTGGCTCTAGATACAGTTAACATGCAACAGTTCCAGCTCAAGCAGACACAGACAACATTGAAGAGGAGAGTAATGTAGATCAGTTTTATAGGAGAATTGGAGCTAAGGAGAGTGTGGAAAGATGTGTTGTAAGAGCACTGGATAGCTACACTAAGAGTTGGAGGACAGCACAAAGAGAAACTGGTTGAATTTTTCTGAGGTATAAAACTTCATTTTGTGTTTAATTCTTTTCATTTCCTGTTCCTCCACTGCCTTTTTTCCTTGATGTTTTTATTGGATATATTTCTCTTTACTTGTCTGTGGCATCTGATTTCAGGCTCCCCTGGGCCTCTGTGACAGAGTGTATCAACCCCACACTGGGCCAACAGGGGGTGACCAATCACTGTGGGCCCAGGAGAGAAGGCCCCTTCGACCCTGCTGCAGAGGCTCCAAGGAGCTAAAAGACAGCTCAGTTCAATCAGGGCTGGCTGAGGAGGAACAACAACATGCACTCCAGATTCCTGCAGAGGAATCATCAACTCTCCAGGCTGCTGAGGCTATGGACCTGGACTATGCTGCAGAAGAACAGCCAATCGAGGGGGATGCTGAGCCGCTGCCAGCTGAGGAGATGCTAGAGATAGGCTTTATGGTAGGAAGTGACCCAGAGAATGTGTTAGGAGCTGATGCTTGAACCCTTAATAGGGAGTTTACTGACTTCTTAGGGCCCTGGGTTGGAACCTGGTGGAGAAAGGTGGGTCCGGGTTCCCCTATCCCTGCCTCACACTTGCCACGGCTGCTGGAGGAATCTTGCTATAGACTGATTGTTGGCTCTGCCCTACCCAGGGATCAGAACCCCCAAGCTGCTATTGTTTGCCCCAGCCCAGAGGCCCAGGGGCTATGGACTGATTGTTTACGCTGCCCTGCGCTGGAGTCCAGAGTTCCCAGTTGTGATTGCATGACTCACAGCAGGAAATCTCAACTGTGTGATGGGATGCATCAACCCTGCATTACGCCAACGGGGGTGAGCCCACTTGATACACCAAGCCCCCGTGACAGTTTCTAAAACCTGCCTTTATGCTCTTACAGTAAAAAGATAAGTTTTCTGATTAAAATGACTCCAAAAGTAGAAATGCGAACTTGAAAATATGGCATTTGTCAGGTCTTTGGAAGTTTTGATTCATTCCCTCCCCTCCCCCCGCACCCCTCATCACTGCAGTGACCCCTCCTTACTCCACTGTAGTAGAAGGACACACTCAGACAGAGTAGCAGGAAGGACAGAATGTGAACTAATCCTAAATGTGAGTTTGTTGATAAAAATCTGCTTTTTGTTAATAGTGTAAAAAATGTGGATATTGATTAGTAATTTTGAAGATAGTGTTTTGCAGGGAAGCATTGAACAGAAACATCCATAAGCAAAAACAGTCGTGCAGTTCTAATGAACTAATTACTTTAAAAATCAAGCTACCCAGTATAGGCATTCTGGCATCTGAACAGCATCAACAGCAGTAGAATGAAGTACTTTGTGTAATACCTCTTTAGTGTCTCATTTTTATGGATGTTACTCACTGTAGTCCCAAAGTTCCCATGTTCCACACACATCTGTTGTCCTCATTTTTATTACTGAAAACTATTTTAATGAGCAATACAGAAACAAACCTGAAGACTTTACATTAAAGGAAAGGATCCAGCAGCATTTGAAGTTCCCTGCCAGAATAATTCTAGGTATTGTCTTATTCTGGGTATTGTCAGCTTCCTTGTCTGATTGTGTTACACTCCTCTTTGAATCCCTCTATTGGCCTCCTATCTGATACCATATCAAATTTAAGCTTTTTGTCACCACTGTGCTCCACATAACTCTGTCCCTCACTACTTATCCTCCATTGTTAAGTTTTATGTTGACTTCCACACACTCAGTTTTCTCTATCTATGTTCCAACCATCATCAGCCCACTGGTCAAAATTTTCACACAATCGCCTTTGCGTTTTCTGCCATGCAGCACACTATGTACAGTCTGACCTTCTTGGGCTCATTGCAAGGCTGCTACCTTGTCTACATTTAAGTCTTGCTTAAAGGTCATTTTTTGCCATGCTGTCTCTAGTGAAATAAGTTTACTTGATAAATGTAAAGAGGAAAAAAAGTGTACAAGTTGCCTATTGTTATTCCCCTGATCTCTGTACTTATTTGCTTGTAGATACACTGGAGCTGGAGGTGGTGGTGTAGCTGCAGAGGCTAGCCATTCTGAGTACAATCCTGTCTGAAACCAGGCAACTACTCAGGCAGCTAGACTGTCCTGCTAGGACTACACTGCTATTTTCAGTGCACTAGCTAGATCAGTTAGAATGGATATGTATACCTGAGCTGGAAATCATACCTCCAGCTCCAATGTAGACATACCCTGTGTTGGAAAGGGCTGTATTCATCGAACATCTAGAGAAAGCAAGGACTCAAATGAAAGAAAAAAACGGAATCAAGAGGAAGTTGAGCTAAATACTGTGTTTTGTTAGGAAAAGAATATACCAACATTTTGTACTAGTTAGGGTGAGCATTGGCCAACTTTTTCTTTGCACCCAGTAGGGTGTCTCTAGAACTGTATTGTGCAGAAATTCAACATTGCAGAGTGAAGCAATCAGCCCACCCACAACTGAATCTGGGAACACATGTGAATGAAGACGAAAGAATGAATTGTTACTTGGTTATAATTCATCCTCTGCTTCCTTCTTGCAATGTACAGGGAATAAATTACTTCACCCCTTTCAAGGAGCAGCTTACTCCCCACTGTGCTTTCAGCCAGTTACTGTGGCCAACATATAGGAGGGGCAGAACGAAGGCTCATCCCACTACCCACTTCCTTCTGCTCTTTCCCTATCCACTTGCCCATAAAGTAGTATTAAAGGAGTAGCCAGCTCTGCTCCCTACCCCCCATGGCCAGAAGCACAATTGAGCATGACATCACTCTTCCTTTTTCCTCTGCACGGTTGAGGAATCTAACCCAAAGTGATCATCGTATGAGTGAACTTTTCTATATGTAACTAGAGTAGAGAAGTATAGTACAATTGAGAAAAATACCACCAATGAGGATGCCCCATATTAGCATTCTCAAAATAGTACTTCGATAGCACAAACATTTTAATTTTTCCTCCTCAGGTTTTTCAAAGATCACCTCTAGGCTGAGACATTGGATAGCAAGAAGAAACACTCAGAAAGTAACAAGTATGTGGAAAACTAAGGTTTAAAAAGAAAACCTCCATAGTTTGTACTACAGCTTTCACACTAGATAAAGTTATAATGCAATTATTTCCAGAAGTCTCTTACAAAGTATGTGAAATATAAACTGAGTTTATATTTCTAAGGGCTAGACTAGATTGTGATTTAATGATGCACTCACATGTGAGAGAGGAAGAATCTCCCTAACACCCTTCCATAATCTATGTGGACCTTGCATCTGGATTTACCAGTTTACTTCCTCCCTAGAGCAGATGGGCAGAATGGAAGGAGAAAAAGTTTCAATTCCACTTCATTACTCCCTGAACTAGCAGGGTTGAGGCTGCATAGGTAATGCTGCAATTCGCTGCTGGTAGATGCCAGCAGAAAAATCACTATCCAAATCACTAAAACAAAGCAGCAGCAGAGGAATTCAGACAGAGGAGCGTCTATGTTACAATGGCTCATGAAACTCCTCTGGGAAGGTGCAGCTTACTCAGGGCTGCATCTAACATTACATTCTACACACGCACACAAAATTGTTCCAAAACTTTCTGTGACTGAGATAATATTGTCAAATATCTGCCTATATTTCAGAATATTTGGATATTTTCCCCAGGAATGATAAAGCACCAGTAAATCATAGCTCTGAAACTAGATAAGGAGGAAGCAGATACGATAAAGACTTTTCTAATTTATCTACCAACACATGTCCAGATGAAGTGAAAAATTATTTTAAGATGGTGATAGCATGTCTCAGTTTGCAGAGCTCATTCATTTCTGAATAACAGGACCAAGTGTTTTTTAGTTTTGCACCCCATCGTATTCATATTTTGGTCAATTTTGGCCTCACAGAAGTCCAATCCTTGGGGCTTTGATCAGTCTTTCCCACATGGTTTTCTTTTTAGAAATGCAGAACCCTCCCCGATGCTCCAAGTCAGATCTGAGGTAGACCAGACGTGTGAATATTTTATTGCTGTGATCAGATCAGTGTGCTAATGGTCTTAACTGGAGGATAAAGTAGAGCAGGCTAAAAATTCCCAAGACAGGATATTGACAAAGATGTGTCTTCTCTCTCTCTCTCTCTCTCTCACACACACACACACACACACACACACACCCATTGTGTTAAGTAAAAAAGGAGGTAGAGAATTAGAAAGTGTAACAGGAAGTGAAAGGAATGGGTAAGTTAATTGTAACACTTCACAAAAATGAAGTTTTTTCTTGAAGTATTTTTTTGAATAGTTTTCTGGTACAAACCTTTTTCCTTAAAGTACAAGGGTAAAACAATCTGTATTTTGAGGGTTTATGTAGATTTTGTACTAGCTCTCTGCACAGGGATACATTTTACCCTAATGTATAAAACATTGAAGCTATTATAGTGCTACTGAGAATTTTAGATACATAAACTAAATTGTGTCCACAGAAACTAGAGTTGTGTGAAATATTAAATGCAAAGTTTTAGACTTTATTTGCTTACTTTCTAATCTGTGGAGCTTCCACATATTCTAAATGAAATATTCCACATAAGTATCATATTCATTGAAATTCACAGAAAGTGTGTGGCATTATATGAAGGGCTAACTATTTAATTCACAGTGCATTTCGCATTTTATGTCTCAGGATGAGGCTGAAGACCAATTTCATTTCATTTAATCTAGTTCCTAGACTAGATCACATTTGGGGACCAGGATGAAAGGTCTCAGTCTGCAGCTGATGCTTCTTCTGCCTGCTTTTGTTAGATTTTATATGGCTCATCATCCCCCCATAACTGCTTGCAATGTAAAGGTAATAAGATTGTGCCTTTATGAGTAATCAAGAACAATTGTTTTGAGTACACATCTGAATCATGACAGAGAACAAGTCAGCTTTGCTATTGTTGCTGCTGCTTTTCTAAATTACCTGCTGCTTATCTAAATCGCCTGTTTTGATCTTTTGCAGTGATGTTTGCTGCTGAGTAAATGCTGGTCTAAGCCAGTTCATTTTTGCTCTACATCTTATATAGTAATTTACACCAGTGCATAATGGGTGTAAAATGAGTATAAAATGCTCCAACAACAAAAAACCAAAACCTTGTGCTAAATTTTTATATACAATACATTTACAAACATACATAATATTTACTCCTGTAATGAACTGCAAAACCATCTGCTAAATTAATTTATCAAAGATCTTTTACTGCCTTGCACTCTGACCATTAATCCATCTCTCCTTGGGACTAATTCAAACATTCAACTCCCTTAGCAGCTTCAAAGAATCACCACTGTATCTAAATCAATCTGCCAAACCGCAGCGTTCTCCTCCTCTATCCAACATGAAATTACTCCCAAAAAATCTTCTAGCATGAGACGAAACACGAGATAGTAAGGAGGCGTAGGGAAGTGATTTTACTTCTGTGTGTTGCATTAGTGACATCAATACTGGAATACTGTCTATAGTTCTAATGTCAGTAGCTATTTGATATTAGGTCTTTTGTAAATTCATTTGCATATTAACTATTCTCTTTATGACAGACTCTTTAATATTAGCAAAGCACGTGTTTGAATTTTAAGGCCTGAAATGATGGTTCTTAACATGTGAGTGACCTGGACTCAGGATGTTTTGTGTAACTGAATGCTGGGCTGTATCTAATTATCCTCAGCATTTCCAAGTCTATAGGAATATAGATGTCCATGGAAAAGACTCCTCAAACTAATAAAAATGTCTACAGAAGTAGGGTATAAACAAAACTGGGTGATTGATAATGGATCCTTGTTATTGCAGATGGGTTCTGTAATGGAAAAAATAATGACCCATTGAAAGATGACATTTATAACTCATTAAGAGCTGTTGATTCTCACAGCTGTTAGTAATTATGATCAGTTAGAGATTCCTTTTTACTAACCAGTCAGGTAAACTGAGGACCATAAATTCCATCAGTAATTAGGAAAACAGAACCCATGATGAAATTAATCATGGGAAAATATTTTTCCCTCTCAAAAAGGAGTTTGTCTCACCCCCTATGAAAGAAAAAGGGGTTGGAAAGTTAGAGTGGAAGTGAACACTGTCTGCATTCCATCACCTACAGAAGAGACCACAATACCTTCTCTTCACCATCTACAAAGGGTGGCTAAGTATGATCCTTTCTGAATTCTGTGTAGAGCTGTACCAATCTCTGATTTGCTAATCAAAGACTAACAATCCCATTTGAGCCTGTTACTTGACACTCTCCAGCTATTATTAACTTCAAGCACACAACAACAACATTTAGAAAAGGTCTTACAGTAAGACTTTCAGCTAAATCTCTTTAACTTATCCAAAAGAAAATTTAGAGGTGACTTGATTGCAGTATCTGAATACCTTCACAGAGAGGAAAAAGCTGGGTACTAAAGAGCTTTTAATCTAGTAGAGTAAGGTATAACAGGAACACATGGCCAGAAGCTGAAGCCAGACAAATTCAAATTAGGCATAGATGTTTAACAGAGAGGGTGATTAACCATTGGAACAAACTCCTCAGAAGTGGTGGAGTCTCTCTCAAATCATGACTAGATACCTTTCTGGAAGATATGCTCTGACTGAACCTAACAAATTATTGGACTCGATACAGGAGTGACTAGCTTATGATATACAGAGATCAGTCTAGCTGATCTACTGGTCCTTCTGGCTTTAAACTATGGCTCTAAGACAACCCAGGATAGAAATATTTATCTCTACACGAGTGATGCATTTTCAATACATTTGTCTCCATGTGTATAATTTCTTTTTTAAAAATGCATCTCATGAGTCTATAGGGCCAGAAACTTGAGCTTTATATAACTGAAATGGAGCAATCCCCAGCTTTCTAAAGATGTGTGCTAGCTTATTATCCTTGAAAGTCCCAAGATTTTTCTGTTAAAAAAAGAATTAGCGTACTCCTAAATGTAGAAAAAAGTATTTTAGATCAGAGTGACACACAGTAATCTAAAAATGAGCACTGTAGGAGTTGAAATCATGCTAACAAAGGCACCTGGCTTTACAAGTCTGTCAAATTTGTAAGATGCTTTCTAAAATATATAACAAATATATTTTTCTGTAGTGTATGTGTATGATCCAAGAACCTCTTAATGCCAGCTGGCAAGGAGGGATAGAGGGGATGCAGTAAACTCATGAGTCTTGTGTATTCATTCTTGTTCAAAGGATATTATGGAAGGTCTCAAATGAAAGCCAATGTCACATCAGTCATTGATATCATTGTGAAATGTACAAACAGATACTAAGTAAGGAGTTATTTTTATATACTGCAGATATTTTTTTAAAGTCTGTATCAAAGTATTAATCACCAGCTAAGGTGAAAAACAGTCCCCCCCCATAGGAGGTAAGAAATATGCATCTTTGTCAGGATGTAAATTAAGCATTGTAAGTAACACAATGGATGTCCATTTACATACAAAATCAAGTGTTTCTGAAGAGCTGTGAAGTCAACAGGGAAGGAACACAACAAAAAAGCCACTGGGGGTTATCCTGTCTTTGTATGAAGACAGTGAACTTTGGTGTAGTTTCTAGAATGTAAGATACCCCTTAATCCTGGAAAGTAAACAGATATGTTTACACTCATGAAAATGGGGTTTCAGCCAGCCTTGATTGAAAACGCTGAAGAGGACTTGGGTGAGAAGACTTCTTTAGATAGGATGTTAACCTGTGTTAAGTTTAGTCTCTAGAAAGCATAGTCATTTTGTTTTCTGTGTAACCATTTGTTTCCAAGAGTCTTACTCATTGTCACTTGTGACAATAAATCTATTCTTGTTTTCACCACAAATAGAGCCATGTGCAGATGCAAAAACGTGGATCTGTGCATCCAATCCACATCCACAAGAATCAGTTTACATTTGACCTGCCATCCTCAGTCTCTTTTCTATGGCATCTGCACCCTCATGCACTCACAGCTATGGGCCCCCCCAATCAGCTGTTCGGGGGCCAGCCCCCTCAGGCAGCTGCCAAACAGCTGATTGGCAGGCCCCCACCAAAGAGCTGGTGGTGACCAGCCCGCAGTGCCCCCTGGAGCTCAAAGGCAGGGAAGCAGCCTCAAAGGCTTTGAGCTACCTGTAAGATCCATCATCTGCAAAAAATGGTCCGCAGATCTAAAGTGGATATCTGCGGACTTGCAGGCTCTAACTATAAATATGTCTAAGTGCTGTTGTGTTAAGCAACATGGTGATCCTAAGTTTAATCTTACAAGGTGGTGTGTACTGTTCCTTTGAGAGCAGCAGGTCTGATGTTTTGGTAAGTGGTCAGTGAATAAGGGGCTGGACAGTACAAGGAATGCTCAGAGCAGGCTCAGAGGTTGGTCTGTGCCATTCACTAATCTGCACAGAGGAAGTGAGGCATGTGTTGCCTAAGGCTGGTGGATTCAAGGAACTGAACTACAGAAGGCAAAGACTAGGCTGCTTCACGCTAAGGGCAGGTAATTGTGAGGTGCCACATTGCCCCTGGGAAGCATCACACTATGTATACATGGAATATGTAGAAACGTATTGTGGCATACAAGGATTTATCAGTAGTCATTTCAGATGACCTGCAAAATTCACTCCTAGCTTCAAGAGTAAGGCAGCCATCCTACATTCATGCTGATGAAAGTTTTATGCTTACTCAACCCCATAATATACGGTCTACATGTGTGCACACACAGCAATTATTGATGAAACTGATGTGTAAAGTCAGGCAGTGTTCTATTGGTTAGAGGTTTTTGGGTTTTGTTTTGTTTTTTTACTTCAGCATTGAATTACAGCATGTTTTTAAATGGTTTGTGGACAGCTATGAGAGTTATCATGGCAGCATTTCAGATTCAAGGAAACGCAGCCTAACATTCTGTTCTCTTCATAAAGGCCCCCCAATTCAGCAAACACTTCATCACCTGCTTAATGTTAAACAGGTGCTTACGTGCTTTTCTGAACTGGAGCAAAAAATAGTCTAAATATCACAGATCCAATACTAAATCCACCTATAGTAAAATCAAGAGACAGGATAGATTAGAAGCATGGGTAAATCTTAGAAGCATTGTGTGCAACCCACTGGAAAAATCTTATTTACGATGTCCAATCTACTATTTATGACACATGTTTATATCTTGTCATATTTTAGAAACTACAAAAATTCCAAGAATAGCCAAATTGCCAGATATTAAAAACACATGATGGATTGCATTAAACTGAGGTTATTTTGAAAATGTACTTGAGCAAACACACTGAATTTGAGGTGAAGAGACATTACTGAAAAAATAGACTGTACAAGAAAATGCAAACTTACCAAAAACAGCAGTTCAATTTTTGCTTTACAGTTGCTTAAGTGATATTAGATTTTTATATCTGTTTCTGATGTATTTTGTAATTGGTAAAATACAGTTGTGAAACAAATGCATAACACTGACAACTGTAGCATTGTTAACAACCTTGCAAATGTGTAAAAAAAATGTTATGTGTATTTAAACTGAACATTCTGATCCAGTTCTATAAGCTACTGAGTGGCTCTGAATGTTTTGAAGATATCAAAATATTTGAGAGAGACCTCCAGTTTTTCTGCATAACATGATTCTTTGCACCTTCCATTCTCCTTCCATTGACTACCTGCAGGACTCTCTCTCACCTATGGCATCTTCAAGAACCAGCTTAATGAGCTGGCTTTTTCCCCCACTGCCACTTTGACATCTTGAGTCTAGTTTGGGATCCTCTCTGTTCTTGACCACCTGAACCAATTAATTCCTCTCTTGGGTGAAATTCACCCTACTGCAGGGACCACATTGCTTATGCATCACTGAAGTGAGGGCCACCAGATAAAGGTGAATTTAACCCTTGGATTATTTATTCCATGCTCTCACAGGGAGACTGATTCAAAGCTCACTGAAGTCAATGAAAAGAGTCCAATTTACTTAACTAGTGTTTGGGCCAGACCAAATATCCTTCATTCCATTTATGTAATAACTAGAGACCTTGATCATTATCCAGATCAATCCTGAACACTAGACCTTTTGAGGTTCATCCATCACTAATGGCCATGCATGCATTTTTTTTTAAGGCTATCATACACAAAAAGAGCCAAACTCATCCTTGGTGTAACCTAGTTCAGTAAAGTTAAATCAGAAAATTAGTAATCTTCTCCCTTCCCCCCATATCTACATTTATATTACTACATTTATATCCATCCATTGGGGGCAACACCAAGAGATTATTTTAATCTGTCTTTCTTTGTCATGAGGGATGGTATTTATTTTATTAATTTAACAATGTGTTTATCTGCTACCCATCTCAATATGGGATGTAACATGCCCCTTTATATTCTGGCTTGCAATGTTTCATTTAGGAGAAACTGATAGTAAATCAGTGCACAAAGTCAGTTAATTGATAGCATGTTTAAAAAGTCATGTTTTCACTATCTTTTGTTTCTGACCTCTGAGGACCACTGCATTTCTTTTGAGTGATTCTCATATTTCTTGGCAGCAGGAAATGAAGGTAAATAAATTTATAGGTTATGGAACATGCTGTTTGAAGTCAATAGCTCTACACACAAGTACAGTTAAGCACGTTCATAAGCATTTGTAGGATCTGAGCCTCTAAGAGGAAAGGAGGAAGAGAGTAGCTGTCATAAAATGATGAGTGTGCCCAGATTCAGTGTTCAAATCCTTAGTTTTACCATCCCATAAAATATTAAATATGGGTCACTCACAGAAGGAAGATAAAAGACTAATAAATAGTGATTTAAATTTATCAAATTTTGAAAACTGGACAAAATATCGTTAATATTATGGAATTTGATTGAAAACTGGAGGGAAAAAAATGATGACTACTTCATAATCCTTCTTCCTGTCACTTTTTCAGCCAGCTGTAAAGCTAGCTGACTTTTTTTTTTTTTTTTTTTTAATTTTCATGAAAGAATGGGGGAAAGTTATAGCTTATATTTCTTCCCATTTATTAATTTGAGCTGGTCAAAAATCTGATCCAGTATCACAGCCCTTATGTTAATAATGAGTATGGTAAGATAATCAATAAGGAAAGACTGAATTGTAAAGTCAGTTCCAAAAGCATATCTCCTTCCCTGCTCCCAATCTTACCAATGTACCCAAGCTGCTTCCAGCATCTAATTAGAGAAAGAAGGTGGGTGTGGTAATAGCTTTTATTGGACCAACTTCTGCCGTTTAGAGAGAGACAAGCTTCCGAGCTTACATAGAACTCTTCTTCAGGTCTAGGAAATATACACACAGAGCGTGACAGATAAATACAAGGTGGAACAGGTGGTTTAGAGAGTAAATAGTTAACATATTTCAAAAGGATCATTCAAGGTGAACTACTTACTCTAAACAGTCTGTTCCACCTTGTTTTTACCTGTGACACGCTGGGTATGTCTACACTGAAACTTAACACCCACAGATGGCCTGGCTCACCTGATCCAGGCTCCTGGCCCAGGCTGCAGGGCTGTAAAATTGCTTTGTAGACATTCAGGCTCAAGCTGGAGCCAGAGCTCTGGGACCCCACAAAGGTGGGAGGATCCCAAAGCTCAGGCTCCAATCTGAGCCCAAGCATCTACACTGCAACTTTTAGCCTTGCAGCTCAAGTCAGGTGACCTGGGCTAGCCGCAGCCATGCCATGGGTCTTCTATTCCAGTGTAGACGTACCCTCTGAGTACATTTCCCAAACCCGAAGAAGAGCTCTGTGTAGCTCAAAAGCTTGTCTCTCAATATTACCTCATCTGCCTTGTGGGCCTAATATCCTGGGTTGATACATGGCTACAACACAGCTTCCATCATCTTACGTAACTTAAATTCAAACTCAGATACTGTTACCATACACAGAGCATCTTTTACATTTAAAAGCATGGTTACATACTTCCCTTCCATACAAGTTGTTGGCCCAGACATGTGACAACATATTCCAACTGCTGTTATTGGTATCAATTATCTCCTTATGTTCGTTACTTGTAGCACTTGGTCTTAAATTAGGTACTAATTCAGCAAGTCATTTAAGCATCTGCTTAAATTTCCAGTATGAACTGAATGAATGTGAATCCAGTATGAATTTCCAGTGCTGAACTGAAATACACTCAGGTATGTGCTTAAAATCAGAACGAGAGCTTTGCTCAGCTGGAGCCTTACGCACAAGTAACTTTAGAAAAGGAAAGTTAATCTTGTGATTGAGGCACAATCCTGGATGTTAGGAGATCTGGGTTCAGTTCTCAGTTCTGATACAGACTTATTGTGTGACCTTAGGCAAGACACTTGGGCCCCAGTGCTGCAAGCACAGGTAATTCCATTGAGCCCTATGGGAATATGCACCTTTCAAGTGTTTGCAGGATTGGAGAATGCATCTGTGCAACACCTAGCACTATGAGGCCTGGATCCTGATTGCAGCCTTTAGGCACTCCCATAAAGGTATATTGATATGCTCACTAATTTTATATTTCTGTATTATCTAATATTTGTTGCATTTCTCTTTGCTCAATGAGATTTGCACAGGGTCACAATTTTTTAAAGAAAGATACAACACATTTCAATGAGCAAGACAGACCCCAATCCTGCAAACTCTTAAGCATATGCACCTCTTTATTCATAAGTTTGGCACATATTTAAATTCTTTATAGAATGGAGTCTGTAGTCTAAAATGTAAATCCACAACCCCATTCTTAAAGAAATGAGATCAAAGAAAACTCTATAGACTGATCTGGCTGTTTTTTGTTTTACCCTAATGTTAAGGGTAGTGAAAGTTTTGCCCTGAAGAATTGCTTTAAAATTATAGTTTGCCATACTGGAGGAAAAAAACCCTAATTTTTAAGTATACCTCCATAATTTATCCCCAATATACATGTTAATGGCAATTAAATATAAAATACATGTAGCATGTTAAGAAGTTAGTAGTGTAGTTAATTTAATGTTGATTCAAGACCTTAATTATATCTATTGTATATCTCCACAGATGGACAGAGGTATGGACATATCTTTTTTGGAAGATAAGGACCTGTTCTCCTGAATGGATTTTCTTCCAAAATGTATGGCTTGTGTGTATGCAATGCAGGGAAAAGGAAAACCAACAAATATGGGCCCTGATCCAGCACACGCACCACATGCTTAACTCTAACCATGAGTAGCCCCAATGAACTTTAAGCAGGTGTGAAGTAAATGGGACTACTCCCATTCCTAAAGTTAAACATTTCCATAAAAAATACATTTTTCCTGTCTCATCTGTTTGCTTATGTCAGAACCATGGTATTGAACCAGTTCCTTAGCTGCTGTGCCACAGTGATGCACCAAACTAGTACCCCCTGACCAACAGCCTTTGTGCTAAATGCCTACAGACCCACAGCAGCCATGTCCCAGACCCCTGATTGGAAGGACAAGCAGCATTCTCATGGGGTAGCTGGGCTATAGAAAAGGCCCAAAGAGGAAGAGAAAGTGGTTTGAATAACAGTCCAATACTGGCTAGTTACTCCCTAGACCGCCTTGCCCTGCTGCTTCACCTGACACTAGCTTGCTGCCTCATCCGATCTCACCTGCCCAACCCATTGACCTGGCTCCTTGGATATATTCTGGCTACTGACTCCTATGAGAACTCAGACCTTTGCCGTGGACTGCCTCTAATACTGATTGACCTACCCAAACTCATACATTATTGACTACAGCTCTGGACTGTCCCCTAGCCACTGAGCATCACAGCTTAATATTTTGAAACATGATTGAAAAGGGTTAAGTATAGTGGGGAAATCCAATGAGTTACATGGTAGCTCACAAAGTTAGAAGTCCTTGATTCTTAAACTTAAATGAGACTTCTTTCACATTTAATAGGCTACTCGCATACGTAGCATCGGGGCCTAATTGTGCGCGATACAAAAACAAAGTGATCTTATACACTACATTGAAGGGTAAGCTGATAAAAGTTGGAAATTTCAGCTGTTTTAAGTCACTTGACTTTACCAGAGACACACGAAAAAGGCAAGTGAAGAGTGTTACTAATGGTTATCTTGATACACTTCCTGTGACAGCTTTAGAATAAAATTGAGGACTGGTAAATATCCAGTACTCACAAAATTTAGAGAATTTGCGCTAAGGGGATTACTCCAGACCAAAGGTGATTAGGAGCTCACACTTTATTACAAACAATACAATGAACTTAGTGTGCAAGATGGGTGCGTGTTATAGGGAGCATGGGTCATCATTCCAAAGCAAGTATGTGAAGTAAGAATGGATGAATTTTGTCAGACACACCCAGGTCCGACTAAAGTGAAAGGATCAGCCTGGAATTACATGTAGTGGCCAAAGATGGATATGGATACTGAAAGTAAGGAACAATCCTGTTCTATGTGTCAAGAGAGTCAAAAAGCTTCTACTGTGGCTACACTCCATCCTTGGGAATGGCCAGATAAGACTTGGAGGAGAGTACATATTGTTTATCCTGGAAAATGTCTTTTTAGTACTGGTGGATGCACATGGGAAGACACCTATCCCATAAATACATCCACTCACAATACCACCATAGAAAGACTAAGGACCAGTTTTCGTATCTGTGGTTTACATGAAATGCTTGTATCTGATAATGGACGTTTTCACAAGCATGGAATTCCAAAGGTTTATGAAGCAAAACAGCATTCAACATGTTGCATCAATGCCTTATCATCCATCATCAAATGTGTTAGCTGAACAGGCAATTCAGACACTTAAAGAGCATATTAAAAGAATATCTGAAGATACTATAGATATGAAAGTGTTTTACCTATTTAATTGTCAGATAACACCACAGTCAACCACAGGCCTGTCCCTAGCAGCGATGTTAATGGAAAGGAAACTACAGGTCAAGCTTAGACCTTATCCATCCATACTTAATAGAAACAAAACAGCAAAAACAGGAGGAAAAGCAACAACATGACAAACATGCTACAGAATGTAGTATCACTGTTAGAGAAGCAGTCTATACTAAAAACTCTGTCCCTGGCCCTAACTGGATGCCAGCTATCATTCAGGATATTACAGGATCAGTTTTCTACATGGTAATTCTGGGGGATGGCAGGGTTGTCCGCCAAATGTTGCTGAACTAAGAAAAAAGGATTATTGTAAACTCTGGAATGATAATACAGCAACAATGGAACTGCTCCTGGAAAATGTCCAATTAGGTTAAGCATAAGTTTCTGGAAGTCTGGAAGGGCAGAAACCTGACAAGATTTGCTACTATGGCTTGACCTCAAGGACAGACTGTTCAAGTTACCACATCACAAAATGACAGGTTTGAAGGAAAAGTTGTTCCTGAAAATGCAGCAGTGATGATTGAATGATTTTTTGCAGAGATTGAATTGAGGTTTTCTACACATGAGAAACACCCACCTATATATTTGATAGTTATACAGTGCAATAGTGACTGAGTGCCTATTTGTTGTATTTGCAATTTGAAATATATTACTAATTCTTGTTGACTTTGTAAATACTTAAAAAGGAAGAAATGTTATGTGTATTACAACCCAGCCACTAGGGGTTGGGGGGGGGGGCATAATAGTTGCCAACAATGAATACCAAAAAAACTAACTGCCTCAGCCTCCAAAGCTGCCAGTCCACCATCCTCCAGTTCCAGTCCAGGAGTGACTGTCCTGCTCTGCCCTTTAGTTCTTCTTATATGGGCCTGCATGGCCCTGATTGGCTGCTCCTCACAGCTCCCTTCCTATTGGCTGCTTTTTGCACAACTTCCCCAGGGCTCTATTGACCCTTTAGCTGCAAGAGTGGGGCAGATGCCCATCACACCCTTCCTGATCCACTGTTCTGATCAGAGGGTTAAGGTAAAATAAAGTACAAAAGTGTCACTTTCTTAGCAGAGCAAGAGTTATTAAAGCTACCTGCCAAACAGTTAACTCCTGTTTGTTTAAAATTAGGCTTTTAAACCTATACTTATGTACCAAAAGAAAAGTGGCCTGATTTTCAAAACTGCTGAGCAACTGCCACTCCAACTGATTTCAACAAGACCTATGAAACTCAAGCCATGTATTTAAATATGTAAGTGTGGATTTAGGAGCCCCTAACTTTGGTCAAACCTATGTTCCATATGTATTGAAGCTAAGTGAAGGCCAATACACAGTGTGAAAGATATTGGTGATCAAACAGCATAGTGCTTAGCTGGGGGAATAATTCATAAAAGCAAAACAAGCATAACCAGAAAACTGGAGTCACCCTCACACAAAAATCCCAGTTAAGATACTATAGCAGCTGTTATAACTTCAGGGTAAAACAATGGTGTAAAAAATAAACCAAAGACAACTTTGCAGCAGACTTACATAACGATTAAAGTCATAGTACTTGCTTCATGTATCCCGTGGCATTCTAGCTAAGTTGGAAGAAACATTGCAGCCCTCGTTTGTGACCCTGAGCCTGCAAGGAGCTTCACAACAGGCAACTGTCTGTGCCTGTGTAGAAGCCCACTGATTTCAGTGAGGTTCTGTGCAGATGCACATGCATGGAATCATCGAAGATTAGGGGACTTGCTGAATAGAATACATGGTACTACAGGTAACAGCTGTCTTCCAGTTTTTCCTCACCCTTGCCCTTTCTACGTTCCAGGGACATAGTTCACTCTTCTGTCCCACCTGTTTCAATAGTTGTTTCTTGCAGCGTGTTATCTAGCTAAATTAGTCATTTGAGATTTGACGTCAGAAACATGATCTGAGGGGAAGGGGAAAAGTCAGTGTTGTCTAGCTTCCCTGTCAAAGATTTTCAGTGAGGCAGTATCTTGTGCAAGGCCTTGCTGAAGCTCTACCAAGTCCCCAAATGCCAAATTCACCAGGAATCTTTTTTTAACTACCCTAAAAGCATTCAGATACACAGGGACAGTGAAAATAGTGTCAGTGGAGTATCACAATGTCGAGCAATATGAAATATCAAAAGGGAGAGCAGGAGTCAAACTGTTGTATTTTATTTTCCTGGGTACCATGTTACTCAAGGGTGATATTTTCATAAGTAGGCTAAATTTTGTGCACACAACTTTATGCAAGAAGTTTTGCACTTGTAAATACAGACAGCCCTATCTTACATTCCTTGCACACCCAAAACCACTTCTGAAATCAATAGGTCTCACCACATTTCTGTACATAAAAATATCTTCATATTTAAAAAAGATACTCAGATCTGAAATATCATTGATTTCAGCTGAGCAGGATTAGACCCTATATGACTATAGATCAGCAAGTGTAAGTGCTTTTTCCACATGCACATACCTCTTTTGCAGGTGTAAATGACTACACCCACAAATCAGATTCATAGGTGAGAATGACAGAGTCATTCTGCACTTATACCAACATATATAAAAGCAGAATCAGGTCCAGTAAGTTCAGCTAATGGATGGGGAATTGCTAGCTGGTTAGATTTTTAGTGTCCGGCCACCAGTTGGCAGACAAAACATAATCCAAATATAGAAAACAAAAGCAATATGGATTGGATTTCACAATAGTCTATATTGCACCGTATTTAGCACATACATTTGTGACATGCCTGATGCTTTGTGTCAGTAACAGAGCTTCCTAAAAACAAGAAAGCAGCATCCTAGTGCCACTGATGTAATATACTGGATTTGACTTTGCTTAATACTAGTCTTGTCAAAAAGTTACTTACACAAATCATCTCTTTCTGATGAGACGATTTCCCCCTCCTCAGTTTCATTGATATGAGGCTTTGTACAAAGCCTCTAGTTTGAATTCAGTCTAACTTAGACTTTAAGGTCAGAAGGGACCATTATGATCATCTAGTCTGACCTCCAGCACAACATAGGCCACAAAACCTCACCCACCCACTCTGTAATAGACCCCTAACCTATGACTGAGTTATTGAAGAGCTCAAATCATGGTTTAAAGACATCAAGGTACAGAGAATCCACCAGCAAGTGACCTGTACCCCATGCAATGGAGGAAGGCTTCCAAAAAGCCTGTTAAATATAATAGATGATAAGCAAAGATAATAAAACCTAGCCATCTCTTGCTGCTGAATCATTAATTTTTTTATATCATAGTAGTGCATAGATGTCCCAGTTAGGATTAGGGACTGATTAGGCTAGGCACAGATTAAAAAAACAAAACCAAACCTACAGTGAGACAGATTTGATGCCTAAAACACGAGCTGTGTTTTAAGTTGTATTTGTTTACTTGCTTTTAACCTTAGAAATATATTGACAAGTTCCTCTCCTGTTGGGACAGGACACACAACCCAGATTGTGGAAAGCAGATGCAAAGGCAGAGACGACCAAACACGGATTATGACACAAAGCTGGAGAACATGGACGGCGGCGGAAAAGCAACACAAGGTAGTATTCCCTTATGTGCCCTACAGGAATAGTTATGCACATACAAACACTTTCACAACATAACATGATGATACTGAGGAGCCTTTGAGACAAATTGAATCAAGGCCATTTACGAAGTAATTCCCCCCAAACATGTGGGTCAAAACACTAACTCTTACATCCCCACTTCCCACAACTTATTTTATGGATGTGCACATGCTGTATCTGAATCACTCCTTCTCAGCCCTACTTATAGCAGGTTGTCCAGACAGAACTGAGGTCAGGTAGGACAGACAAGCCTATATTTACCTTTTACCTATATTTACCTTTTACTACCTCAGAAATTCATTTATTGTGACTAAGGCAATGTAAGTCACTGATAGAGCTCTCACGGTTTTTATTAAATGCATGTAATATATTTGGAAGTGTACATTTTAGACCACCTGGGGGTTAAAGAATGTTTCTTCTTTTGGAACACGAATGAATACCAGAAGAATGGTTCCTTGGGCCTAAGTTGTGGGAGGTTTACAGCTATTTCCATCTCTAGCATAGCTTGCAGTTTGCAAAAGCACGTAAACAGCTGCTAAGGTTTCTAAATCTTTACTCTTAAGAGAAACATTGCACATTCAGTGCAAAAGTAAAATAAACTCTGCTAAAAGAAGATCAAGACAGAATTGTACCATATAGGAACTTTATCAAATATAGCCATGGAACTATAGGTTGTAATTGAGACAAAAGGAATTATTGAAAAATATTTGCAGTCAGGGCTCATGAAAGGGGAGGGTCAAGCCTACTTTTATACTTGCTTCTGTTATTCCATTTACCCCCCACCCCTGTTTTTTTTAAAAAACAAATAAACCAGCCTGAGTTATTTTTTCTTTTTTCCTTTCCACCAAGCCGAGTGGTCTTGATCTATTCACAGCTTATAGATCTCAAAAACCATTTCAATGTGGCTGTAACAATCAACTCCTAATAACTGGAGAAGGTGGTGAAGAGAAATTCATTTTTTTGGTATAAGTAAAACAGACAAGTAGAAGTAGAACAGACAAGCCTATATTTACTACCTTTTACTACCTCAGCAATTCATTTATTGTGCCTAAGGCAATGATAGAGCTCTCACGGTTTTTATTAAATGTGTGTAATATATTTGGAAGTGTACATTTTAGACCACCCGGGGGTTAAAGAATGTTTCCTCTTTTGGAACACGAATGAATACCAGAAGAATGGTTTCTTGGGCCTAAGTTGTGGGAGGTTTACAGCTATTTCCATCTCTAGCATAGCTTGCAGTTTGCAAAAGCACGTAAACAGCTGCTAAGGTTTCTAAATCTTTATTCTTAAGAGAAACATTGCACATTCAGTGCAAAAGTAAAATAAACTCTGCTAAAAGGAGATCAGTAAAAGGAGACCAACAAGATCAGTATTATTGTCATTAGCTGGAATGTAGATTCATTGCCAGATTCTGTTAATAGAACTTTTTGATCTTATTCACCAGCTCACTTCACAAGAACATCCACTTACTTCAAATTTATATGGGGGGAAAGTGTTCCATAATTCTAATTAGCAATGTTAATATAATATCAGTAGCAGTAAATTAAAATGCACCCAGGAAAACTATTTTATACAAATATTCTTATTAAATTAAGAATTTTTTAGTTTATTTTAATATTATTTATCAGAGATCAAAGCACATCAAACCACTGGCTCATTTTTATATTAAAACCTAGGGAGAACTGGGATTTTAGTTTGAGATTCATGTATTGACTTTTTTCGGTTTTGGAACTCAGAATATGCTCTACTTCACTAATATTATTTCCCTGAGTAATTAAAGTACCTCATTAGAAAATGCACCAATAAAAGAGGCTTCCCCAAGAGCCTAAGCAGGAGGGTGAGGGAAAGAAAATGTTTAATTGTCTTCTAAGCCACAGAAAATCATTACATGAGATGTTTTTCAATCATTTTATAGCCAAAAATAAAGCATATCACTCATGTTCACACACCAGCCAGGTTTTAAGGCTTAAGCAATTTCACGCAGAATGTGATCTAAAAGTCCCTCAATTTCAATGGAAAGACTCCCATGGACTTCACCAATTTCTTCAGCTGAACCGACATGTAATAGGGCATACTTGATTTTTTGACTGAAAGCAACAGCCTAAAATCAGCCTAAAATGTGGACATGGAGCCCAGCCACCTCCCTTGGAGGAGAGTGAGATGGCAGTAGAGGCACTGAGAGTCAGGTTCTGAGAGCTTAGTTTCCCCAGCTGAGCAATAGCTGGGCAGATGGTGAGGAGGCTGAATGGCCCTTGCTTGCAACGCCATCGGACAAAAAGCTTACAGACAGGAATCAAGAGCCAAAGATCACCCCCTGCCCAAGGATAAGAGGGAGAGGAGAGATGACAGCACCTTTCACTCCATTCTTTGAGAGAAGAGGGCAAAAAAATACCCATTAGAAGTAGGGAGGTTGATCTATGAACTGCTTGCATGAGTTCCTTTTTCCCTTCAGAATATCTGTCTCCTCTGCAAAGCTGCATCACATCCTTTTTCATGCCAGCCTGAGTATCTTCAGAGTCACACCTATAGAAGCTGATGCCTCTTATTCCTGCACATGGGGATAACTTATCTCTTAGAGAAGAAAGATTTGGCTCAGGATGTATTACATAGACATAGCACCCACTAGTGCCAACCTAACTGTTGGGAGACCCTGTTGCATGGCATACACTTCACTCTACCTAGAAAAAAAGAAAGAAAAAAAACCCCCAAAACATTTTAACTGAATCAGCTTTGAAAAACTTAATGAAATAGGTTCACAAACTAAGTGGGGTTCAATCAGGTGAGTTGCCAACTGCCACCTTTGATGTACTGACTACCTCATACTCCCATTGACTTCAGTGAAAGTTAAAGGTGCACAGCATCTTTAAGGATCAGACACTAATTTGGCAAAACCCTCAAAAATCTGTGAAGTTTCCAACACCTCAGATATCAAACAGTTCATCCATTCCTAATCTAAACAACTCCTTACAAAAACAACAGTGTTGTGTTTATATGACACCATGGAGTTGTGCACAAAAAACAAAATAGCTGTAGTGCAAAACTCTGTGTGTGGGTTTTGTTCAAGACAGAACACTGAATTTTTTTAAAAAACCTTGTAAGGGAGTCAGTTCAGAATTTTACTGGATGAAAGAATTTTAAAAGAGGTCTTCACTGGTCTAAAATGTTGCCCTCTGGGGAAAAATAAAAGAAATGAATGTTTAAAAAAATATTGGCAGGCAGTTATCTATCTATACTCTGAATGGGATGAGTATCTGCACTAATTAAGAGTCTCCTTTATTTAGGTCGCTAACTTTCGGTCCCTACATTGGAAACATTGTTCTATTTATAGATGGAAACTGTACATGTTAAATCAGAGCTAAATTCTAGTTGCCTCACTAAAGCAAAAAGTTCCACTGAAGCTCAGAAAATAAGGTTAGCCCTATTACCGTAGTTATAGTAATTATTTCATCCATTTAAAAAAAAAAAATCTAGTGTAGGGGTAGGGACATGTTGGCTAGCGTCTGTATGTTTGGCTCTATGATATCAATAGTCTTTCACCTCTAGATCTCCAGTTTGATTTCAACCCTGGTTAGTGTAGAACCAAAGATCTCATGGCTCTTCAGTGATCTGTCTGATATCTCTGATGTCAATCCAGTTCCTAATAGACAAAAGAAAGTGGTTTGGGAACATAGTTTGGGCATTCATGTTGGCATCCCCATTGCCTAGTATTGAATTAACTCTCTAGCGCCTAAGACAGCACGTGTGTGCACCTATCTTTTACGTGAACATTTTGTTTGTCAAACACCTGATTTATATAGTCACTGAAATACATACCAGTATTTAACTCAAATTTTAAAAAGCACCGCAGAAATACTTTTCACTGGATATGTAGATGGCCATTATTGCTTTTGATTGTACACTGTACAATGGTCACAGCCTGTACTCATGTGTATTTAATACCACTGAACTGAATGTGCATTTGAGTGCAAGATTGTCATTCTATTCAAATATTGCATGCAATGGGACTAAAATACAGACTGAATTTGGAGATGCCAACGTGTAGCCAAAAGTCTGCCAGATCTTTCTGATGTAGTCTTAAAAGATGGAGAAATACCTCAGGAGAGACAGCTTGCCATTGTTATATTTACTTTAACTTAGCAAAATGCACATTCCTCAGTGCAGACTGTGCCTGTTCCGAGTTCGAAGGTTTGAATTCTAATCACTTGAGTTATCCAAGCACAACCAAAGCATCTGAAAAATGTCTTAACTGGTGGAAAACAGTGGTTTTTAATGCCTGACTAACTCTGGAATGGCTGAATGACTTTTCAAGCTCCCTAAAAATATTCCATTATGGGCTATAAGCAAGCACCAGAAATTTCCATGCAAAAAAGAAAAGTTTAGGGGAAGCAACTGAAAATAAGAACTTACAGTAGAATTAAACTGCCATCTCAGCTACCAACTGTAGCATCCTTGAAAGCATTACACATTGAAGTCAGCTAATGAAGCTGTAAAAACAGCACAGCACAAGTTGCTCACAAAATACACCTTAGTTTACTGTTAATTTTCTGCTTGGTTTTTAGTTATGCTGTCCTATCTCTTAAAGACTTAAAAGGGGATGCAGTGGGTCTCAGCTGCTGATTTCTTGTTTGCTACTAGTAGCTGATATGCTGATCTTTGCATTTACATTTATCTGGAGACTGATAGCAAAGCTTGCAAGAAGCAGATAGTGCTGTTAAAAGAAAATAAATCAAAGTCTTCAAATGAAAACTTTGACATTGGAAAATAGTGAGACACAGTTTTACGTGCAACCATTTTTTGGTCCATCTTATGTTTAAGTAGAAAAATAGTAATTAACTGTTGATGGTAGATTAACTAATATGAACACAGCTTGAAAAGTGCTATTCCTTGGATGACTCAAGTACAAATACCACATTCTCTTGAGAGCTGATGCCCATTAAACTGATACTACAATTGGTCCTCCTGCTTCCCAGCTCATAACAGCATTGCTGTAAATGACAGGTACTGAAGAGATACAGCCACCATACCTGAAGGCTCTAATGAAGACCAGTAGGGCAGGATGCCAGTCTGACAGAGTTAGGATAAATTTATTGGTATCATCCATTGCTGGGCAGCAACTGGATCTCATAGTATACATGGAATTAACGATTCACCAGTTGATTTTCTTACATGCATACCACATCACACTTGGGGTCCCCTGAAGTTTTACTCCAAATCATATTGGCAATGACCTTTGGAATGGGAACACTAAGCAGGGATGATTTAAGACTGGGAAAGTTTTAGTCACCCAGTCCATCTCCAACAATTGCATAGAGATTGATGTGGTATGATCCAGCTTGTTGTCCATATTTCTGGACATTTGCACAATCTTCTATAGTACCACTGTCCAACTACTGTCCTCCCTCTTTACTCACTCCAGTAGCCAAAAAGAAGTTGTCTGTTAACCTGGGTCAGAACATAGCAAGAGAGCAAATGCTGTTGGTTTTTAAATTGTTTCTGTGACTATTTGGAATTGAATCTTAAGTTTATGTTTCTGGCAACCATATAAATTACTATTGTGACTTTTTACATCACCAGAACCCTAACATGAGATAGAGCCATAACACATAGCTGTTGGCTATTTATTCTGTTGGACACCATCTATCCAATACTATTGCGTTTTACTGTGTTTGTACAGCAGTATTATCTGACATTTTGTAGCCCTACCACCATGTGCTGCAATCTCAGATCCAATGAGCCAGGCTGGGGCAATAATTAAATAGGAAATGTGTGCCACAAGTAACAATGGTAATGTAGCTCTTCCCCATAAGTGCATATACAAACAATGCCCTAGCATGGCTGTGACATTCCCCCCTGCAATCTGGACTGGTCTGTAGCTGTGTCACCCTAATTCCTCACTCCTGGGCCCCAACTTACTCCACTTTGCTGTATAAACCATCCACTCCTAGGTCATCCCACACCCAGCCTCCTGCAAGTAATCGGTCTCTGACCTAGTGAAGGAGCATTTCTGGCTGGCCACTCATGTGATAGACTCTCAGCAAACACCCCCAGTCCCAGATGCAAACCTGGGAACTGCCATCTTACAGGGTTCAGTGCTGTACACTGTACCCTAGAAGTTCATTTACATGTGTCCATCAATTTATCAAAGAAATTGATACGCACCAGCTCTGTCACACCAAGCGAAGTGTTTACACACACTCAATCCACATGCATGGTTTTAGATCAAACTAATTTTTTTGTTTTCCTACAGCAAGATTTTAAGTGAATATAAATCAGATTAATATAAATCAAGGGATTAATAATGCATCAAGGAGTTGATCACAATCAACTAAAAGGTCATTCTCATCCTAAACTAAGATGAATATTTCAGCAGTTTTCAGTTTGCCATGTTAGCTTACCCACAGCTGGCTGTGATGCCTCTAGCAACCAGATTCCTCCCGCCATGAGCAGATTCTCAGTCTCTGATGTTGCTTAGAAGATGAATTACAAGGGAGAGCCTTGAGACAAAGATACCTCTTTCTTTTAACAAGTTTCCTCGAACCCCTGGCATCAGGTTATCGGCCATGTCCGGCAATGGGCACGATTTCTTCCACTTGAGCCAAAGTGCTCAAAGGTGCTCAGGCCAGTCCATTGTTCCTGTATGCATGCCTTTGCAAGGCACGGACCCTCATTTTGCTTGGTATTTGCCTGCATCTATTCAAGCCATGTGAGGCACACATTTGGGGATATGACAGAGTTTCATATCTGTACATATGCATGACATTGCAAGAAACATGCTACCATAATAATAATGGTCAGTATGTCATGAGCGTTCCAAAAATGCCTTCCTTTGCATTAGACAATACACAGTTACACTGTAAGGGTGAACATGAATGATACACAAATCAAACCATAAGGATGTACATGGGGTACAGTGTGTCACAATGGCATTGGATGAGGAAATACATTTAGGATTAAATCAGTAACCAAGTTCCTAATAGTTTGTGGTTATTAGAGTCCCCCATTCAGGTAACTTCATTCTACCCATCTAAATGTCATAACACGAGAACATATTGGATCAGGTGGGTAAGCAATTTTAACAGGGACCCTTCATTTCTGATCTGAAACTCACTACACCAAACCTTTCTTGCAGGGTATTTATCCATAAGTGGCAACGTATAAAGTATCTACAGAAAGCTTGCAATTTATCAAGACTTACTCATTGTGAGATGTACATACGAATAAAATTGAAGGATCAACAACTATATTGAAAGTATGTTTTATGGAGTTGGAGTAAAGTTAGTTACCAGGAGATGGGTCCAAGTGATGTTCCGTTTCCTTCACCCCGTCCCTGGCTAGTCAGTTGTGATGCTCTGCACTCCCATGTTCACTCATAATATAATTGTGTATTGTTTAATGCAAAGTATTTCATATAAAATGTCTTTGGCATGTTCATTATGTACTGAGCATTATCGTTATAGTAATATGTTGTTGCAGTGTCATATGTATGGTCATGAGGCTTCAATGGCTTTCCTTGTTCTCTTACTTAATGTTAAGTACTTAGGTATGTTGGTTTATTGGAGCCTAAGAGACTTGCCTAAGGTCACACAGCCTGTGGCACAGTCAAAAAGTGTACCCAGATCTCCTGAGTCCCAGTCCAGTACCTTTTCAAACTGTTGCTGAAAAATGTAGTTGCTCCCAACAATAAAATGTAAACTTTGTTTAAAAAAAAAAAGTAGTCTTTACTCTATGTAACCCTATGCATACAAGACACTTATCTACTGTATTAATTTTAATGACTAAGTGCCTGTTAGCAAGTGAGACTAAGCTGGTTATTTACAGAATTTAATTCAGATGAAACCACTTACAATACTAAACCTCACTGCTGCTAATATTAGCCACCATGCTTTTGAATAGAAGTAGCAATCTCTTAGGTACTTATATATGAGTCCCATTACTATAGTATCAGAGCTCTTCACAATTGAATGTATTTATCCTGAATATCCCTGTGAGGCAGGGAATTACTATTATCACCATTGCGAGGCAGAGAGAGTCTAAGGGCTGGTTCACACTGACCGCGCGATTCGGCGACAGAGTACTTTGCATAACTGACATTGACTGCTCAGCTTCCCTTCTGCACACTGTTCACACTGCACTGAGCTGTTGACTCAGCACTGCGCTACTTGAGGGGGTGGACTTACTCAGTCGACGTCCTGATCGATTGAGCAGGTCTCACTGACCGCTCAATCAATCCTGAAAGATCGATCTGGCGGCGGCGATTTTGCTGCCGTCAGTGTAAACGTAGCCTCAGTTACTTGTCTGAGGTCACTCAGAAAGTCTGTGACAGAGCAGGGAATTGAACCTAGGTCTCCTGAGTGAGGCAGGCTTCCTAACCACTAGGCCATTCTTCCTTTCTACCAAAATCTGAAATCAGAAACCTGTCTTGCACAACTCCCTGGAGCTCACTGGACAGGGGTTTGGACAGCCTAGTGAGAGTCTTGCCACCAGTCTCAGTTACCTACCTACATGACTGATTCAGTAATATTGTCTTCAGCTTGGTGTCGTTGGAGTGCAATTTCAGCACTTCAAGCTAATAGAAATTTCAATTTACATAAATAAAATATATTTTCATGGAACCTAACAATGCCTATATACCACTAGGTATTGTTGCTTTAAAAGCTGCATTTTGTTTAAATTTTGGATTTGTGATGATGTATGCAGACACTACATAAAACCTCTGACATCACTAGATCAATCCAGTTGCCCAAAAGTGATTATCCAGAATATCAACAGGGAACATAACAGTGCAGAACATGAAATGATTTTTTTAGCCTCTAACACACAAGGATCCTGCTAACAGAATAGATCAGTGTAATTCATGAACCACAAAAGGTTGGAGTTGCTGCAAACTGTTACCCGCACAAGTACAGGGATCCCACTATAGACATGAGTAAGGATTTACAAAAATCAGGGCCTTATTAAGGAAAATTATTCAAAAGTTAGGATTCTTATCAAAATGTTTAGGCTGGCCCCCAATAACCTCCTTCCTCTTTCAGGATCTCTAGAGTCCCCCCTTCCTCTATTTTACAGGGTCTTCTCCCAAGAAGATTCCAGTTCCTTCTGACAGACCCACATCTTCTCCTCCCTGCAGACATGGTAGCCATCTTTACCTTTGACAATCATTGTGGCGTCTCCTCCCCCAAATCCATGATCCGCTTCTTCTATCTATGCAGAAGACAGTCTTCAGGAGGTATCTGTGCTCCTCCACGTCTGACTCAGCAGTTATTTTTAAGGGGGACCATTTTATCCCTCTCATACACATAGCAACAGGAATGTTTAAGGGGAGGTTACACAGCCCTTTATGGCAGCAGGAGGAAAAGAATCTAGCAGACCTCACAAACACTCTGCTGGGCTCCATTGCCACTAAGTTAAACCTTTGTGTGCTGTGAGGTTATATGCCTCCAGAGCATATTGTGAACCCTAAACTATATTCTAATTCATCAGCAACGTTCGTCCACTGTGGCTTTAAGACCTTCTGACTTTCAAATCAACTCTGCAAAGATGGAGGTCAGTCAGGAAATGGGAAGCTTATGTAGTCCCACTGTCCACTAAAGGATTATGTGAGGGAACGGAGGACGCAGCAGCCATGTCAGGAACTCAAACTCTTGGTAGGGGAAAGTGATATATAGGGGATTCTTGAGCCATTATGTTCTGGTCTTGTTGCAGTTTTTTTTATTGAGAACCACCACATATTTTAAGTAGTTTATGCTTTGTATACATTGAGGGACAGGAGGCAGTTCAGGCTTGTTTTCAGTCTCATGTGATCTTGTCTGCACATCCCACATATAAGTATTTTCAATGAGGAACAGGCTTTAAGAAAGTACTATCCTGGTATGTTTTCATAGTTAAAGTTAAAGTTTGCTTATCTTTACGCTACATTATTATAGCAGCATTAAAGAATTTCAAAGTGGACTTGAATCATCCTTCTGAAACAATGCAAGCTATGACTTGAATCACTAACCTTTCTTTAGAATTAAACTGGACGAGATTCCTCCATGCCCCTAGCTCAGACCTGCTCCAGTTACTGCTCCAGTTTTCTTGGGGGAAGGGAGAGAAGAAGGAAGCTAATAATGCTACATAATGCATCTCTGACCACTGCAAAGGTTAAGTAAGCTACAGCAGTCTTGTGTCTGGCTAGAATCCCAGATTCAGACTTCAAAATGAGGGAGCTCCTTTGAACACAAAGGACGTGGTTTCCTTAGCAACAGTAGCCGATGAAAAGAAAGTGTGGATGACAGGTAAGCACACATGGCTTCTGAGAAAGATAGCAGTTCCACCACTTACAGCTCCTACGTGGTCAGGAAGCTTTGGAATTGGGAGGCGATTATTTTATCTCTAGGAAAGCAAAAAGGGCCACAGATACAGGATTAATAAACTAGGTTTAGTTACAATATCTACACCTCCTGCAGATTACAGTTTTGAATAGTGACATGCTAATCAGCAATTCAGCAGCAGAGAGATTCACTCACAAAGGCTGCTGAGGAACAGCTCAGCCAGCACACAGAAATTGCAGAGGAAATACTCCCTGCTGAGCCTAGTGCTTCCCTCTCTATGGCAGCAAAATGAAATCCACTCTCACTCAAGTGTTCTCAATGACCCTTCCTCTTAAAGCAAATACTGGTGGTGCCAGGTTATTATTTAATGGAAGTTGCCTGTAAATGTTTCTTCCAATCTTGCATAAGAATTTAGACTCTATATATAATGAGTTATGCATTTTTATCACACTATGTTAAAGCCATTTAGAAAATTACTAGTTAAAAATATGAACTGGCATATTATGGGTCTAGTGCTCTTTCTCGGTACTTAAATGTTTCCAATGACAATAGCATCTGAACATCTGCCTTATTTTTAAAAATGACTATGAACTATCAGAAAACCGGTACATGTATGAAAGATATTTGACTTGGCTGTCTCTTGATAATGTGAATTTTTTATTTCTTTCTGAACCCTGAGCCCTGGGATCATTTTTCATCTCTTGTGGGAGTGAATTCCCTAGTTTAGGCCCAGCTTTCGGGAATATTCTATCTACCTTATTTATGAACCTCCCTTATTAGCCATAGGTTCATGGTTCCAGTGCGTTACTGGAAGGATATCGTCATAACGAGAAAAGCAATTTTCTAAGTACCTAAGGCTGATTCCATGGAAGACTTTGAATATTACCACAGACCTCAGACTGGACTTCATAGGGAGCTAGTGCACAGAGCTTTGCGAATGGCTGCACATGTGATATAGAGAAAAAAAAATCAGTGAATCCAAGTGATGGATTTGAGAAGCAATAATAGTTGCCCATTATATATTCTGGCTTTCTTCTCAGAAGGATTTTTTTAAACCCTTTTTAGGGTGTTTAGAGTCATCCCTGATGCTTCATGGAGGCAAAACGAGAGTGTTTGATCAACACTAACATGCTGCAGTAAGGTCCAGCAGCGTAAATATGGATTTACTTTCCTTGTCTAGAGACAGAAAGAGGGCATGCACAGGAGCAACAACGGCTGTCTTAATGACCTGGTAAGTCATGTCTATACTAAGGGAAAAGGTGTGTGGTTTTCCCCCTCATGACCAGTTAACATGTGCTAACACTAAAACTGTCTTGTCTATACTAGGATTTTAACATGTTAGCAACACACCCTTCTCTCCCACCAACCTTTTAAAAATTTAGACACCAGAACTGTACACAGATTCCATTATATGTATCGCCCATGCCATATAGAGATAAAAATCACCTCCCTCCTACTCCTCACTTCTCCCTTGTTTATACATCCAGGTATCTGAAGTATTGCCCTGGGAGCTCATGTTTAGTTGCTTAGCCTCTATGACCCTTAAATCCTTTTCAAAGTCACTCTTTCCAGAAGTCTGTCCCCTCAACCTCACCCCTATGACTCTGTGGGTATGGCCTACAATCTTTGTTCCTAGATATATAAAAGATACTACCATAACTAATTCTTCCATAGTAACCTAAATTCTGAGCCTCTTTCATAAGCACTTGGAAAAACAAGAGAACCTGATTCTCAATTGCTTTGCATCTTGTGTAGTGTTTGCACTCTGACATATCAGTCCAGAAGGAAATCTGCACAACACCTTCAAAAGATGAGCCTGGAACCTTAAATTAATAATTTTCCTAGATACTGAATAATCACTGTCTTAAGACATTGTATTTATGGCTTATTACAAACTGTAACCCACTAACCCCCCTTTTTGTCCTATGACTACGAGAGTGTTAACATTCCACTTCACCTTGAATGATCCCGTAGAATATGTGCTAACTACTTCTGCTAAACTCTGTTCTATCTTATATTTAGCTGTAATGCTCTGAGTGCCTTCCCAGACTTGAAGATATATGGGACTCTTGAAAGCTTGTCTCTCTCACCAACAGAAGTTGGTTCAATAAGACCCATTACCTCACCCACCTTGTCTCTCTAATATCCCGAGAACAAATGGCTACAACAACACTGTATACTTGCATCTTGTGTAGTCATTTATACTTGTACCAAGTGGGTGTGAAATTCTATCACATCAGAATGCTAGTGTTACTCATTTTGTCCAGACGTAAATGATCTTACAAGATGCATGCAGAGACCCAATACCATGGGTTTTTTTTTATTCTCCACATGCTGACACATAGGATGATCTGACATGTGAAAATCCAAACTCTTATTTTACAAATGGTCCAAAGTATATTTTAACACTTAGCTTAACTACTTTTAAATAAAAGAGATCATAGGCTTGACAGTGACTGTCCTGTACAAAATCTCCCAGAAGATCGTACAATGGGCCAGAGCTATTGCTTTCATGGAAATGTCTGTTTGAGGAAACATTTTGCAAACTTTTCTATGCAATTAAAAGTTTGAAGGATAAATAAGTTACATAAAAAAATCAAGTTTAGATCATATATATTTTCATATACACAATAGGAGTGGCATCAGCCACTATTGTTAAGGATGCATGACTGTTTCAATCCTGAATCACAGCTGCAGTTCAGTCACTTGTAACTTTCCGTAGTTGTCTGTGGGATGACCTTTTCTCTGAACAAATTTTTTTTTGAAAGTTTGAGCGGGGAGAAAATATAAAAATAAACCCCCCCAACAGTTCTGCAACATTTTGAATTAAATATCTGTACTAGCCTTTAAAAACAGAATGACCTTGTTTTTAACAACCCTACTGCCAAAATGGCCAGAGGTAGAAAGTTGAAATTAGGGTTGGAAGTAGCACTTTTCTACATTGAGGGATTTTGAGTATTGCAGTGACTACTGGTTTTGATAGGACAGTTCTGAGCTTTACAAAACATCACATTCCACATACACAGTAGATTTCGTATCTTGTTAACCAGTAAAGAGCTCAGCTAAAGGAGACCACTCCATGCATGCAAAGTTCTCAAAGAGATGACAAAACTTGTAGTAGGGGATGTCATACCTCCTGTATAACAGTTGACAGCAAACTATTTTGGAAATATTTTCTCAACTTTTTTGGTACTTGTTACTACATTATTTCCTCTGAAAAATATAGGTTTCCTTAGTTATCATCATGGCAAATCCCAAAGTTATTTAGCCTCATTGCAGATCCCTTAGTGTCATGAGTGATGTACAGGGCACAGAAAAGTAAATGGACACCTAAAATACCATCTACAAATATAATCCGAATGTACAAGATCTCATGAATTTCCAGGGCTGGAAGCCAGTGCTGTATTGGGAAGCTGGGAAACTCTCCTTTTCAGTAGTATCAAATTACTGACTGACAGTTTCAAGGCAGGTTAATTTTCATTGGAGATGTGTCTAAATACTCTAGTTAGCTTGAAAATCTCAACCTGCATTTCTAGCCCTTTTGGGCCAGGAGAACACGGACGTGAAATCTGTCGCTGGTACAGGACTCTTATCTTTCCTGGGCTCTGTCTACTGTAATTTAGGAGTGGAGGGAGAATACAGTATCACTCCAGTATGTAACAAAATAATTGCACAAACAATGGGAGCTGTTTGAAGCTGCATAGGGGTTCTGAACACTAGAATAAATCTCTGGGAGGCTGGATTACTGGGCAGAATGCAGGTGAGGTGATCTACAGTGCATGATAAATAAACTTTATCACATGAGAAACTTGTCACATGGATAGCAAACGTGTAATATATTGCATATGCCAAGAGGCATTATAAAGTACACGGCTCCCAAGAGCAAAGTGTCTCCAGGACTCTAAAAGTGCATGCAACTCTAAATATCCATATAACATGGCATCCGGTATTATTGCAATTATTATATAAAATAATGCTTAATGTTGTAGCTCCTACAATGTAACCTTAATGAGACTCTACAGTTGCCAGTATTTCAGATAGATAAGCAGAACTTGCAAGACTAAGTGTACAGCAACTAAATCTTGGAGAAATGCTTATTGTATGTTTCAGTAGCTGATCATGCTAACAATAGCAAAGCCATTTCTGCTTGGATCTGACCATTTTATTTAGAAATAGAATTGCTGCCTTCAGCAAACAAAATATCACATGATGCTGAACCTACAAAGAGAATTCCATATCCAGCCTGATTAAATCCCATACCATTCTTGTGATAAACCATCTACTATACAATCACAATCCTCTGTGCAGCACCCTCACATTTCTTGTTCTGTTTCAGTTTTTACTATGGTTGACCCTAACCTACTGGTACTTACAATAGGTCTGGCATCATGCACAATACGTCAGCCCTAGGATCTCGCCCCCATGTGTAGCCAGGCCCCTTGGGATTGGAGACCCAAGCAATCTGTGGCCACACACACTAACTTTCTCCTGGTGCCACACTATTTCTAGAGTAAACAGAGCGTGTTCCAGTTGTGGTACTGGAGTGTCTGTTCAATTAATGAACCTATAGGAAGCTAATCCTAGAATGAGCGGACAGGAAGTCAAAATAGATAAATAGGGTATTTCTCTATTTACAACACTCGAGCTACAAGATATTGTGGGAGGAGGAGAATCCTACACCATTCTGCCAAAGGTCTATCTTTATCGAAGGTGAGAACTAAGATGGAAACAAGTTAAAAAATAAGATTTACGGGTTTGGGTCCTAACCAAGTAGTTGATTCTTATTCAGCACAGCACTTCTGCATGTTCTTAAGTCCCATTGACTTCAGTAGGAGCTAAGCATATGTTTAGGCACTATTCTCATTAGCAATAGACTTAAGTACATGCTTAAAATGCCTTGCTGAACTGAGGGCATGGAGAGTGCTACCTCCACGAGGAGTGAAGAAAGCCAATTCACATTTAATCAGCTTCTTCAAAGTCAAGGTCAAATTAAGCCTTGGTTTTTGCTTCATTACAATATTGAAAATAAGTATTTGTAGGTTGAAAAGCAAAGACTGATATTTAAAAACTTGTCAACCAATAGGAAACGGGTTCTTGGTGACTAAGGCTATTGACCGTATTTATGATTTGGACAAGGATTGGATGGGTTGTTGGTGAAGTTTGTTGATAATGCCAATGGGCAAGTTGTTGCAGATAGTAAAAATCTGGACAACCTTGAGAAACCACAGATGGATTGTAATGTACTGGGTTGTGCAACAGCATATGTAATTTGATAATTGTGAAGTAATACGCATTGGCAAAAATAGCCTAAATTCCCAATATACACCGATGGACTGAGAAATTATAGGAGCCTCTCAGTTGGGAAAATACGTAGCAGCTATTTTGAATAGCTGAATGAAGATGTCCACCTCGTTGCAGTAGTAGTTTCATACAGCAAAATGGATGAGTGGGAGCATTCTAGAAGGGATAAAAAAATAATTTCAATTACACCAAAGAGGAAGGGAGTTCACCACCATTCAGTGCACTGTTCACATTTGGCTCTTTCAACTTGTCAGATCTAGAGTTCCGATTTTAAAAGTCCACAGAAAACAAAGATTGTTGCAGGTGTAGTGGAATTCAGGTCTGACAGACTGCAGAAATTATCAATTCTGGACTTCATTCTCCTCTCATTAACACTGTTACAAATCAGGAATAAACTCCATAGAAACCAACGTTACACTAGCACAAATATGAGGAGAGAATAGAGACTTCTGTATTTTTCCAGGAAAAGTCAAGTGCTGGGTAGCAATTGATTTACGAATTTAAATTTGTGAAGTGTTGTGGAAATAAGTCTTTGTATTTTTACCACATCTTCTAATGAGACTAAGGGGTCATTTGACATGGATAGGTAAACATGTTAGAACAAATATAAAATAGTTCCTTCACACATCCTAAAGTGAAGCTCAGAGTCATACACTTTGGCTACATTTTATCAGGACTTGGCTCCTTTTCTCAGTAACACTGGTCTTACTGCAAATAAAATAAGGGTTACCAAATCTCATGGTTCAAGAAAGGGATTTGGAAGGAATATGTTTTTCTCCAATGTATATTGGTGTCTACCAGGATCACTGCATTAGGTATGTGGGTGAGGGAGGACTCACCTGAATAATTATGTATTGGGTACTGCTACTGAAAATTGGCCTTGATGGACCAATATTCTGATCCTATGTGTTAAATCCTGTGAGATGTGGTAACCTGATCATGCCTGTCGCATCTTGTCAGCCAATACCAATGGGCTGTGAAAGACTGACTATCAAGCTATCATTGAAAGTCTAAGTTTAGTTCCATCACCAGAAACTGTATATAGTGGTGTTTCTGAACTTTTGAAGCCTGAGATCATAAGTAGCTACCCACTGAGTCACACCTGGCCACCTAAAGGGGAAAAAATGGATAGAATTTCACAGCTGCTAGGACTCCATGAAAGCCAGAGGGGTCAAGAGAACTCACCTCTCATCTTATCATGCCTCTGCTTCACCCACAAAACCCATCACAGTATGCTCCTCATCTTCCCTGCTCCCCTATTCAAATCTGTCGAAGGGGAATCAGCGCAAACACGGGGTCAAATTAATTAAGAGATCCACGCACAAGAACAGGCATCCATGCCCTCCACCTACATTTATCTGAGCAATTACAGTTGCACACACAATTCACTCATTTGCATGTACAAATTGCTAATGAAGGCCCTAACTTTCAGCTTGACCTTAACTTGCCCTCCACTTTCATAAGTGTAGTACTGCATCTGTGAATAAGTATACCCTCAAGTTTATGGCTGCTTTGCACGGTGGGCACAAATGCTATCAAATGTGAAACAGAACTTCATTGGATCCCACCAAATACACAATTATAGAGAGAATTATTTATGGGTGAAAAACAGAAGACAAGCACATAAATCAGACCCTGTATATCTTGATGCCTGTTATGTTCATGCAATTGTGTAAATGTTTGTGCAAATGTATACAGGCAAATACATGCATACGTTAAAATGCGCACCTAAACTTTCTATTAACAAAAAATCTAGCCCATAATGTCAATAAGTCATTAAGTATCTTTAGTAGCTCCTACTCTGCATTAACTGCTACACACCAGCTATTCATCCTTTACATTACTTGGCTTCATTTTGGATAGGGGAGTTATTGTTTTAAAAAAAAAAAAAAAAAAAAGACTCTTAGCTACAAAAAAGGGCATCTTGTCCTACTTAACCATCTCACATTTTAGGGAATTTGCGCACTTTATCTGCAATGTTCTGAATCAACCCAAATCATTATCTGAAAGGTGGAAGCAGCCAGTGAAGGGCAATTTCCATTTTGAGATTCATGTAAACCACCATTTCTGCTGCACATCAAATCCACACAGTGGATATGACAGGAGAATTTTGCCACAAATAATTGGCTTTTCCTTGCATACATGTTTGTCCCTGAACATAGTTGATCTTGATAAAAACAGCAACTGGTATGTCTAATAATGACAGCTTCACATGAAATATGTACAGTATATTGAATAACTGTTTCTTCTAAGATTCATAGTCTATTTGCAGAAGAAGTCATTCCTAGCCTTTAATTTGGTCTTTATCAGCATCCCCATGTGCTGTTATATTTAACTTTGCTTGCTTCAATACTTTTTTTTTTAAATAACATTTAGGAAATGTATTCTTGTCTGAATAAATAAGCCTGCTAAGAGCATATATTAAATACTGATATCCCCAGGGTCTAAACCAATTTTTTCCCCTTGTATTTCTTGCCTGGTGAATCTGAGTTATAAGCACTGTCTAAATCATATAGCAGAGAGAAAAATGGTTGCCTTAGTAACAAGGCAGACCCAACAAGCAGTATAGGCTCCGTTGAGACAATCTAATTTGTGCAGCAGATAGAGGCTAGAACAGGTGGCTAAATTAGTATGCCAAACAGCTTCAAACTATTACACATATATAGATACAAATAGATACAAGTGTATACACAAAATTTAATCTACAATGTACACTTACACACCAATACTCCTCCTTCAGCAATACATTTTGAAAGGTAAATAGTATCTGAGTCACAAGGGCACAGAAGACCCAACAGCAATGGAAATTCTGCATTTCCACTGCAACACCAGACAACGCAGGGGAGAAATCAGGGCTGGTTCAAACAATACTGACAAATCTGCAGTTGTTGATGGGCAGGGCCTCCTCCCAGCAGGGACAGGTTGAAAAGCTAGCATGTTGTTTACTGCTCCAGCCCCACTGTCACGTGATGTGCTGCTTCATGCTGACAGCATGATCTGTTGTGATGCTGTCCTAGTTCCCCAAGATGCTCAAGTTCTTTTCCTCTTTCATGACCCTTTCTAGTACACAGCACCAGTTTCCCCTCTCCTCTAATTTAAAGGAAATCTCCAACCATTTTCCCTAATTTCCATCAGAAACCATCAGAGCAGATCTGGACACATTTTCTATTCTATTCTATTCCCCCCGTTGTGGGGGTTCAGCTCCAGCATTATGGCATAGGAATTTGAGGCAGGTGGGATGAAGGAGATCAGATGATGACTTCTAGATCTTGTGTCCAGGGACCCCAATCTCTTAGTTTAGCACAAGACCAGATTTGCTTAAACCCACCCTGGGGGAAGAAGCCATGCATGGAAACTCAGGACCCTTTGCATACTTCATGGTTGCAGAGTATAGGGAAGTGCTATGTGTAGAGCAAAGCTCTACTTCACACATTGTTTGGCCCAAGATTTGATTTATGTGACTATATTTAAGTACTGTCATCTTAACGTTACCGTGTCAAACTTAATTTTCTACAACTTTCATTAAAATAACTAATGCCATTTTCCCCATTTTACAAGTGGAGAACTAAGGCAGACAGACTAAGTGACTTGCCCAAAATCACACAGGAAGTCTGTGGTGAAACAGGGAACTAAATCCAGGTCTCCAAAGACCTAGGCTAACACCCCAACAGCTACCTCTCATGTGTCTCACTACACTTTATTTACATTTGTAATACTGTAGCTTCTTCCATTATTAGCAGTGCACATCCATAAAGAATTTTCCCAGTGGCATTATACTGGCCAGCCCCTGCAGTCTTTGCTCAGGCAGAATTTCCTCTGATAATATTTTGAAACTGTAGAGGAGTCACCTGGCCACCTGTGCCTCTGCTGTGCCCTGCCCTCTGTTCTCACACTTCTAGGCCCCTTTTCCTTTAAAGAGACTCCACACACCTGCTTGTCCAATCACCACCCTTCTAAGGGTCTGGGTTTATTCAGACACTAACTCAGAAGCAAAACTCAGAGTCCCAAAAATGCATTCCAAGGCATGGCTCTTACCTGAGAGCTTAGGCTTGGCTTGTAGTTATCGGGCTCAGAGCTGACTTCCCAGCATCAGCACACAAAGACAGCTGCTTCTGCTTTCTTACAATTAACCAGCTACTAGCAGTTCCCACTCTGTGCCACGTGTCCCTGGTTAGCTCATTTAGCAAGCCTCCTGCTAGCTTCAAATCTCCTGAAGGCAGCTCCTTCACTCCCTCTTACTCTCTTTGCTATCTCACAGAAACCAATAGGAGTCGGCCACTTCCACCACTGAGACACAAAGTTCTGTTGAATCCAATGAACTGCTAATGGAATTATTTCAGTTGTGCATTGTTCCCCTCAAGAATGCTAGTGGAATAGTGTGCCATCCATATCATGCAAAGTCCCAGAAAAATGGCTTCCAAATATCTGTTACAATGCAAATCTCAGTAGGCAAAGTCTCTTTGAAATAAATAGGATCCATTCAGCACCTCACATATAATGCAGCATCTGCAGTATAATGTGGAAAGCAATGCATATTAATCGCTAAGAAAAAAAGAGTTGGTGTTCATTTGCAGCTGATATATATGAAACAGGTTTAAGTTTCAAAAAGTAATATATATACATTTTAAAAAAACAGACTAGAACACGTAGAATATCTAATGAACTCATACTATGCCTGACTTTAGAAAATGTTAATTCCTGACTTTCATAAGCATAGATTCAAAGGCATTTATGCAAACCAAGTATATCTTCTGTCAACTGAGTGTGTCTTAGCTTACAACAAATAATACACTAGATACACCTTCCTGAACCGATGTTGCAGCTAAACTGATGATTCAGTTGATGTTAGTCTTATCATCTCTTCCCCCTCTAACCTGTACTAAACCCTTGCCCCACAAGAGTAGCAGGGGACATTGCTGCTGTTGGAAATGCTGTATTTTGGAAGAGAGGTAGAATCTAAGGACCTGATTTTCCACTGCCTTGCCCCTTATTTAGTTATTTACACTAGTGCAAAGTGAATGTAAAATATTACCATTCAGATGTTAAGAATTCCCCCAGCATGGAGCAATCCCCAAGTAACAGTGCCAGGGTAGCCAGATGAATCCCCCTCCCAACCCCGCATACCTCCTTGGTATAAGGTTCATGGCCAGTGGGAAGTGTAGCAGGAGTGCTGCTGTACTCTGGCAATCCTCAGCCAGTGTAGCATCCCTTATCAGATCTGGGATAGTCTGGTGTAACATGAAGTTCACATGAAGCCATTTTTGCCCTCGACTTAGTTTCTGCACAGAGAAGAACTCAGCAGACCAAAGGATTAAGTACTCTGTGTTTGTGCAGTGAGACCTGCACAGGTGTATATAATACACATACATATATTCACACCTACCACTACCAGTAAATATAAAATTCTGGTGTCTCATGATCACTAGCATTGTTCTTTATTGTTTTCAGTAGATCTATTTAAAGATCAGCTCCCTGGTACCATCATTACAAGCACCAAGACACTTTCTGTTGATTGAATTTATACAGTGAAAGAAAAAAAAATGGGAGTGAGTCTGCTGGAAAACAGAAGGCTAGAGTATTAATTGAACAGTACCGTTCTGTCACTGTGGGGGAAATGGCTGTAATGAACTAATACATTATGGTCATTTCTGTCTATTCTCCGTGCTGATTCAGAATACTCAACTGAGAAGGCAGCTGTGCCAAGCAGTCACTGGTGAGCAGGAGACCCGTATTCTAATGCTACACAAAGAAATGAGTACTTTGAGATGTCATTAGTAATGCCAGCAATGTGTTTTCCTCCATAGTAGCACAAAGATTGGGCTGGTTTGGCCTTTAAAGAGTTGAAAAGCCCACTTCTGCTTATTTTGTTTATTTGCAGCTTACCCTAAAGACCAGGCACTGGCTAGATTTCAGCGATTCAGTTTTGGAGAGATTTTATTAAACCGAATGCTCTGGAGAGAAATGGCAATGGAATTAAATAGTGTAGAGTATTGCAGTGTTATTTGTACCAACCACTACAGTATATTTAAGATTGCAAAACATTTCCCATAACACTGTGTTTTCACACTCATAACTTCTTGACATTCTCCTTTTTGGCTGCCAATTCTTAATTCTGTGCTTAATGTGTGACCTAAGGTGAATTTGGGTTTGGTGTGGTTTAGTTGTTGGCGTTATTTGTTTTTTAAAGGTCTGAAGAAAAATCCTTTAGCCATTTTTTAATTATTTATATAATCATGTAATGGATGCTCTACCCCTCCAGGATGAACTCAGGCATCATCTAGAGGTTTGGGATGATGTGATCAGAGGAAATTTGGGTTATACATGCTTTAAACCACAGGAATAACTAAAGATTGGCTACATTTTGAAATACCTGACATGGCATGTAAACCATATTCATTAGGAAGTACATGCTTTACGAAATCTGGAAAACAAACAAAATTGGAGCACGATATTTGTAATTATTTGCTATCCTCTCAATCAACAAAAATCAAAATAGCATCCTGCTCCTGAGCCAAACAAAGTAACAGGGATACAGTCAAGAAACATTTCTCTCCTAACAGGCATGCAGTCAAGAAGAGAAAAAGTATAACACATATCTCAGCCTACCAGATAGTGCCAGGGCATATTCCACCCTTCACTTGCATCCACAGCCTCTCTCTCTGCTCCCATTCAAAGGAGACTGGGAAAGTCACTCACCTTGCCTTACCGCCTTGGAGCTCCTGGCAAGGAGGGCAGGCTGCTGTGGTCCCTAGACAGAGAAACTGCCTGCTATAGGTTATTAGTGGCCCTAATATGACAGTCTTATTGGAGAGAAGGGGACAAACCCAGACTGCGCAGAAACCAGGAGAGTTCACAGGAAGTAAAGGCACTGGGAACAGACCACTCAGTCAAGGAGTTCGAATGTGAAACGAAGATGCTGCTGGAAGGCAGAAGAGATCAAGAGGGCTCCTTCGGATAAAAAAGGATTATGGGAGGTTTCATGGCAAAGAACCAGAACCAGGTGACAGGGGATATAGGACAAAAAAATCAAGTGAGATCAGGGAAAGGCCAAGGAGAGGGGAAGAATACAAGATGTGCAATGGAAGTAAGGAGTTCACCAAATCTATGTACTGCAAACCAACAGTTACTACATAGAGAAAAATATATGTACAGGGAACTGGGAGGAGAATCCATGGACTCCAATCTCAGACCTCTATCTGAGGCGGTACAGATCTCCTTGTGTGAGTGTGACTGCCATGAAAGGGCAAATGTGACTGTTTCAAAACAAGCATACTGCATAAGTCCCCCATAGAAAACCATGCTCCTCTCAAGCATCTGAGGTTTGCAGCAGGAATGAATATCCTTTGATTTCCCCTTTGCCCTCCTCCCACTTTGTCAGTGGTCTTCAGTGTTCAGTCTGTGATCCCTTCCTCTGCATGTTATCCTTGGTTTTCTTCATCCAATCTCACTGCTCTGATTATGTCTCTGCACTAACTCCTCTAATAAGTTGCTGAGTCAAGACTATTAATATTAACTTTAACATGCTCCAGTAACATTAACTGACAGCTGAGTGATCATAAGAACCGACCTCCAAACAGACACTCAGTTCACAGACAGGATACACAGTATTCAGCAACAATCTGGCCCCGTGAAAAAAACTAAATCTATTTGTTACCGACTTTCATATCTCATTAACAAAAGTGCTTGTTAAGAATAAAATTATATCTGTCTAACTTTACTTCCAGCTAATGGCCAAAAAAGCAGAGCCTGCTCTTACTTGAGACTGGCAGTTCTCCATTCTGATCAGCATTTACAGATTTCTACATTGCTATGTGAACTGGGACCCTCTGAATGTCCCAGCTGCCTCTGCTCTGCATAATCTCCTTCTCTACCCTTAACTTTTGCACTCTGAGTCTCACATCTGCAAATGTCTCCCTCTTTTCCAGAATGCACTACCATCAGCTCAGACTCAACATACTCACCCCCCCCCCCCATTTCCTTCCTCCCTCAGCACCTTCCTTCTCATACTAGAAAACTCCACCATGCTCCTGTTTTCCCTGGCATGCAACCGCCCTTCATCCTCAGGTCCTCCCATTTATCTCTCACATCCAGGCCCCTGGCAAATCTTACAATCCACAAATCTGTCCCATACTCCCCATCACTATCACCAAATCTGTTGTTTATGCCTTGGTAATTGTCTCACATGCACTACTGCAAATCCCATCTCTCTGGCCTACGTGAGCTTGCCTCACACCCCATCGGTCTACTCACCATACTCTCTTCCTGGTCTGACCTCATCCCATTCTCAAACTTCTTCCCTGCCTCCATATCAAATGCACACTCACTTTCCTTGTCTTCAAGGCACTACAGAGAGCTGACTTTCTTTACATCTCCAGCCACCCCTACACTCAGGCCCTGTTTTTCTGTCGCAATTCTGCTTCCTTTCCCAGTCTCTTTGCATCTACCTCCCATTGGCGCCCACATTTCCCCCACATCTAGAATGATCTCCTTGATCCCATATAGTGTACAAACTTCACACTTCTCCTACAGTGCCTCCCTCATACCCCACATCTGAGTCCCCATTTCTGGCCCACACTGCCAAGCCAGTTTAATGCTGGATTAAAAATTAAATAAGGACGGAACGAACAATGCAAAGTCTGTGTTGTGGTGCTGTCTCACTGCTACATGCATCTCTCTTTAGGTCATCAGTTTCATTTTTCTAATGGAATGTAACTAGAGGAAGGACATAGCCTTGGACAGTGTCATGGACACGGTATACGGTATGCAAAACACTAGACTGGATAGTTGCATGTTAAGTTTAAAACACTATCAGGCATTTGTGGAGAAATGGATCCTTTTTGATTCTTGCATTCAAATCCTATTTACATCTTTCTAATATTTATTTCTACTGCAGTAACGCCTAAAGACACCACACAGGCATTGTACAAACATAACGCAGATGGTCTCTGCCCCAAAACTTGATGCAGCATTTGGACAATACACAACAGATTGGAGAGTGTAGGGACAAATAGGAAGGAGTAGTGGAGGATGAGATAATGGCAGAGAAGTGTGTGCATTAGTAGTCAGTGGTATCAGTCCGTGATAAGGAATATTATAATTGAACGTACCATGAACAAAAAGGCAGTATTTTAAGACTGCTTTATTGTTAAATGAGTTTCCATGCACTTCAGTTAAAAATAGTTTATGTCTCTTGTGCTCTGGAAAGGTCCCAAAATAATCAGTTAGGACAGTAATGCACAACATAATTACTGCAGTCACTGGCTGGAGGATTTGACTGATGCTATAAGCCTGGCATAAGTGACAAATGTGTCACAACTCATAACTTTGAAAGCTGGTGGGATATATTTTTATCTAACCTTAATCTCCCAAATCAAGGCAACAGCCATCGCTCGATACTTTAAAGCTACACTCTGTTTCAACTCTGTTTTGCCTGTAGCTTAAGCTTACTTCAGCTCAGGAGGAGAGGTGGTGGCAATAGTTATGCACTTAGGGTGATATTAATGTCACCCAAATAAAACCTGATAAGAAGCCTTATGCAAGTAGCAGGGGGAGGTTTAGAGATGTGAAAGTGGACCTTTCATTTGCCCTAACATATTGTGTCATATGAGGCAGTGATTTAGACGATCAGTATTCATAGCATTCCTGACCACCTAACAAAACACCACAACACTTTGGGCTATGCTTTTGGGCTTTTCAGCATATAAATAATATCAGTGAGTGGTGGGGGACTCCAGTCGCCTGAAAATGTCATTTGTCTGGGTTAACTGATCCCTGGAACAGTGAAGATCACAACATTACATTACATGTCTGATCTGTAGCCTTTCCTTACATTGAATTGGCCATAATTAGCAGATAGCCCTGATCTTCCAGTCCTTCTCAGATATGACAGAGCTCAATGCAAATTCCATGCTTGTTAAGGATGAGTGGATCAGGTTTAATAGAGGATAGTGTTTTGAAGATGTGTATATCAGGACTAAATTGTAAAATTACAAATGGTAAGATCTAATCAGGTCAGCTGATTGTTTTACAATAATCTGGAAAATCTTCTCTTACTATTATATTAATATAAATTGTCACTATCTCATGCACAATAGAGCTCCCTCCACATCCTAACATCAATTTAGCACTAATATTATAGTTGCAGTTATGCATTAGAATCTACATGGGTTCATGAGCATAATGTAAGAACAGCAGCAAAGGTTCAGCATGAATTGTAAATTCTTACTCCTTTGGCCATACAATTTATTTCATGTGCATAACACTTGAGCCTAAGGCTAATCACACATTGAAAATTTAAAAGGAAATCCAGTGTATTTACCCAGGAACTACTGAGGCAATACACTGCCAGCTTGCAAAGACATTTGTAGGAATGCTTAACAAAACATTTTTATTCTAGTATAAAAAAAGCCTAAAAATCTCCATTGCAAGGCTATCTTAAAGAGGGAGAGTGTGTGGAACTCTTTATTTTAAAGCCCATTTAAGTTCTAAAATCACTAATAGTATATTGTATGTTTGGCCATTAAGTTTCTATGAAGGAAGACCTGTATTTTAAGTTTATTTCCTACTCTGTCACTAAGTGTAGGTCTACACTGTGGAGTGAAATCGATTTAATTTAAATTGACCTTCACCCCCCTGAGCTGCAGAATTCGGAGAAGCATGATCACACCACACTCATTGCGTCAGGGGGCTGCATCCCCACCATCTACATTTATGTCGGCAATCAAAGCAGTGCACCGTGGGTAGCTAGCCCACAATGCAACTACCCACGGGGGCGTTTGGAAATGTTTTCATCCTCCTATGATGCAATGTCCTCCCTCCCCCACTTCCTTCTTGTCCCAGTCCAAACAAACGGACGATTGCCTTTTTGTGCCATTTTTTCAAACCCTTCACTCTCTGCCACGTACACGCCGTTGCCTGAGAGCAATGGAGCCTGCTCAGCTCTGCACTATTATTGGGAGCATCACAAACACCTCACGACTTATTCTGCAGTATTTTCAGGGACGAGACAGAAGCTGCCGCACTGAAAATTGCAATGTTACTGAGGCCGCCTCAGCTCTTTGATCTGTATGCGGCACTGCTGCACGTCCCTGTTGCGCCCTTTCTCCAACATGCCACGAGATATCTTCTTGTAGATATCCAAATTTATTTTGCTGGCTCGGAGCTGAGCCAGAACAAACTCTTTGCCCCACAGACTGATGAAAGCCAAGATCTCAAGTCAACTCCAGGCTGGAGAGCATTTGAGGCGTGCAGTCGCCATGATCAGTTGTGCTGGCAAGCTCTCTCCAAGTGACCTAACAGGAAATGGGAATTTAAAGTTTCCCAGGGCTTATGGGGAGAAGCTGTTTCCTATTTATGTGGCTATGGTGCAGCAGAGTGTGATTGTCCAGAGCGGTCACAACAGAGCATTATGGGATACCTCCTGGAGGCCAATGATATGGATTTACATTGTGCTCTGCCTACACAGATGCTCATTCAACTCATACAATTCATCTTCAGAGCTATGCCATTTGCGGGGGTGGTTTTATTAAGTTGAATTTTACCACAATTTAGGTCGGCGGACCTGACATGCCAGTGGAGACGCATACTTTATGTGGTCAACAGAAGCCACATTCTGTCGACCTACATTATCAGTGTAGACCAGGCCTAAGGTGGATTTTGGCAGTAGTCGACGGGTGATATGCAAGCTACATAGAGTATCTTGCGTATCTCCCATCGACTTCCTAACTTCTACTTACCGCGACGTCCCCATTGCACTGCTCCGACAGGAAATGCCCTCTGGTCGACGCAGCATTACTCTTCTTCTGGGGGTGAGTTAATGGTATCAATTTCCGGTTTTGAATGAGTGGGTCTCCACAGCCACTCAATCGATCCCGCAGAATCAATCCTGCACTGTTGACAATGCTGCCGACAATGTGGACATACCTTGAGACTCTCAAAATGCTTTACAAAGCAAATGTAAATACAGTCCATTAGAGCCTAACAGCAGAGGGATAGAAAGTAAGGATGGAGATTTTTCAAAGTAATGCAGGGGAATTAGCGATATTCCTTTTCCATTAATTTCCGTGAAATATGTGTGGATAAGTCCACTTCACTATTTTGGAAATCTCCACTAAGATGGTTTGGGTTGGGAAAAGAGGGGGAGTCTTGAAAAAAATGGAGTCAGTGAGACCAAGAGATACAAGAAAGCTGCTCAGGGAGACAGGAGCTGCAGTGAAGAAGATTTCTCTTCCTACCACCAACAGTAGTTAGATTGTAGGAAGCCCCAGAGTAAGCAAATAATAAAGAACAGAAAAGAGGGAAGGGGAAAGGAGAGCCCATGAGGTAAGCCAGGGCAAAGTCAACATTGAAAATTTAAGCGTGAACAAGGTCCTGAAATGAATAGAGAGTCAGCGTAACTGTTTGAGGGTGAGGATAGCATACTCATTCTTGGTTGTATATTTGAAGGTGATACTGGCAGGAGCATTCTGCATTTCTTAGAGTCTGGAAAGCTTGGACCTTTATTTAATTATGGACCATGGAGAAGAAGTGAGAATACTCAATTTTTTAGGGATATGGTGTAATGTGTGGAGCTAGTCCTTAATGGAAGAGAAGCATCCTCAGTTTTTAAGGGTCAAAGATGCAGATAGGGGCCTAGTGGGATTTATGGAACTGCCTAGTTAGGTCAGATGTCTGGGACTTTGAATTGGTTGTTTAAGCAAGTGTCTGTCATTTTTGAAAAATCCCACTAGCTGCCTATCTGCATCTTCCAACACCTAAATATCTTTGTAAACCTGGCCCTGAGACATTTAGCTGAAGGGTGTGACATTCTCCTCTGCAATCTAGACTGGTGTATATCTGTGTCATCCCAAACCTTCATTCCTGGGGCTCATCTTGTACATGCCTCGCTGTATGAACCCCCACTCCTGTGTCAGCCCGTGCACAGCCTCTTGCAAGCAAGTGGCCCTTAACTTAGTGAGTGAGTGTTTCTGGCCAGTAACTCATGGGATTATGCATTAGAAGAACTCCAGCAAACACCCCCAGTCCAAGATGCAACCCTGGGAACTTCCATATTGCAATGTTCAGTAATGAACTTGAAAGCTCATATTAGTTCATCAATTTATCAAATAAATTGATATGCACCAGCTCTGTCACTTTAAATGAAGTCTCTACACACACCCAAACCACATGCACTGCTTTAGATAAAACAAAACAAATACATTTATTAAATACAGAAAGATTGTAAATGATTATAAGCCAGAGGAATATAAATCAGATTTGATCAGGGTGAAATAAAAGCAAATCACATTATAAACTAAGCTTAACACTTTCAGCAACCTTACAGTCTTACAGTTCTCATCACAGGCTGGTTGGTCGGCCTCCAACCAGGATCTTCCCTGTGGTCAATGCTTCAGTTGCTTGATGTTGTTCGTAGCTGGGTTGCAAGAGAGAGACCGAGCAAGATAGGCCAAAATGTCCCGCTTTTCAAATGTCCCTGCATCCCCCTCCGGGGCCTCACCACCCCTCATTAGGGTCAGGTGACCAACACTATTCCTGCATGGTCTCCTCCATGTTCTGGGTCAATGAGCATTCCCTCATCAGATGGTTAAGTTAATCCATTGTTTTATGCATGCCTTAGCAACCTCTCTGCTTTTAGTATTTGCCTAGATCTGCTTCAAGCCATGTGAGAGACATATTTGGGAATATTACATAGCAGAGTTTCATAACCATACACATGACATTGCAAGAAACATACTATCATAACAAGAATGTTTAGTATGTCATGAGCATTCCAAAAACACTTTACATTACATACTTCACATTAAACAATACACAGTTACACTATAAGGGTGAACATGAACGATATACAATCACATGATAAGGGTGTACATGGGGCGCAGTGTGTCACAAAGGGAAGTCAAACTGTAGCTAAGATTCTCTGGTTAAGACAGGCAGAGTGGATTAGGACAGAGGAAATACTAAAGATGTGGAAGGATAAGTAGAGTTGAAGTTATTCTTAACAGTGGTAGGAAGGGGGATTGAGAGGAGATAATTTTCTTGGGCACTATGTTTGGAAAGTAAAAGGAATCAATGCATGGAAAGGAGAATGAGAATGTATTAGTGGAGAGGAGCAGGTATTGAGGAGACATTGACACATGTAGAGCAACCTTAAAATTGACAGATGGAAGCTATTGACAGGGAAAGGGTAGATGGCTATGAATCAGTAGTATGAAAGAGGGAGTGAAATAACTATATTTTTAAAAGCTAGGGTGCAGAAGAAATTAGACTGTGCAGCCAGGCGACCAGCCCTCTAAATTATCTGTTGAGCTGTCAAATTGTCATGGAGGACATGGAGACGGGACCGCATTCCATATCTGGTCTCTTTACAAAATTAGTGTTGGAGAACCTCAACGGATCTATAACAACTTCTCAGTGCATTTAGTGATCTTTATCATACACTTGATAACAATATTTTGACAATGATTATGTTTGTCTGACAAGCATACGCAGCCGGCTATTTTAATGGACCTTTGTTTTTTCAAAATATCCCCTAAATTGATCAGTTTTTAATGAGCTGCTCGGCTGCAGGCTTAATACTAATTTATGATGATGGAAATGGTGTCATATCAGCCACTACCTGTTTCTTGGTAATAATGTAAAGAGAGTTTGAGGTAAGCATGTAATGCTGTAATCCTGAATGGGATTTTAAAATAGGGCGCTGCTGCTTTCTGTCCCATTTAATCCTTTTTTATACTATTTGCAATTGTTTGTGTGATTGGTCAAGTAAATAAACAGAATCATGGCTTCATATGAGGATTTCATTTGCCATTTTAGATCAGATTACTTAAAACATATTGATTATTGTGGACAGCTGCAGTGAATTAATGTGTGCAGAATTCTTAAACTCACGCTAGGGGGAAGAAGGGATTGTTGTGATATTTTAATAATATTACTTCTGAAGATACTATTGTAATTCTTCCCTATTTAGCACTTTTTTCAGATTCTGCATGTGATCAAAGTAGTGCTAATTATCCCAGGCATGTTGAGACCTTTTTCAAAGGCAACGAGTATAAAATATTACTGACCTTTTGGATCTTCAGTTGTCTTACCCATTTCTATAGATACAGGCAAATTAAAAAGCAGTCTCGAACCTGCCTCCAGACATTTTGAAAAAGAATGATGTAAATAATCAGGATTACCATATTCTATCAACTCATACACCACAGGAATCCAGACACCAAATTTATTTTCTTTTTAATTTTGAAGGTAGGGAAGCCATTTTATTTCTCTGCTTTTTGATGAGATATTCTGCCAACACATATTGCAAAAAAACAATTAGCTGTCTAATGCTATGCAGACCTTCCAATGATATTCCTGCATCCCAATATGCAGCAAAAGAGTAATACTTTTATTCTGCACTTGGATGTCAACTGTAGGAGGAATCATGGCATGCATGAAAATTTTACCTGTTCCTAGTTTTTTGTTCCATTCTGTTTGTAGCCTTTAGATAGGATTTCAGTCGGTTCAAAGCATGGGTTTTGGACTCCAGACTCAGTTGTTATCTGCTTAGGCATATATTTGTATTTCCTGTATTCCCGTAACAGTTACACAAACAGTCTATGCTTTAAATACAACAATACCAAACATCAGTGTATGCAATATAGCATAGAGACTTGTGCCTAATAAAGGACTTTTCTTAATTACTAAGAATCACCCCTTAGGCTACTTCCACTCATAAGGCTATTAGGATAATAGCCTTAATTTCAAATTTCATTAAAAAAGTTATATAAACAAGTGTTGGAAGTTTTGTGGTGTAGTTTTCCATGACAAAAATACAGCCTGATCCAAAGGCTTCAATGGGCTTTCAAGTAAGGATCATGGCACCTACTAGAAAGACAAGAGAAAAGGTTATAAGCACCTTCTAATTTGGTGCGACCTAGGAACAGTTTCATACCAACTAGCAAGAGGCAAAGAGGTATGAAAGAGCTGCTCATCTAGTTAGAAAAGAAAGGCAGAATTTGGCCTTCAGTTAGACCCATGCAACTCTGGTAACCTAACCTTGTAACTGAAGGCATAAAACAATCCTGGATTTAACCCTAATTTATGCATAACTGAGGAAGTATTCTGGCTAGTTACATTTTTAACTATGGCTTTTATGTAGCCATCTAATGCTCAGATGCTTGTTAAAAGTGGCACTTCCAAAGGATCCCAGGCCCTCCAGTGTTCTTAATTTTTGAATGGAAAAACATGTTTTGTTTTGTTTTAAATATGGATAGTTTTAATAGGGAGACAGTCTTTCTTTAATTACAATTAACAGCACAGGCCAGGATAGGGTATGATGTTCTTGGGAGGTAACCAAAGCTCAGATGCTTGGAGATAGTTGTCTTGCAAGGTGTTCTGCCTCATATAGCTCATTAGATATAACAGTCTAAGGATGGTTACACACAGTACATAAGAGAAGAGGCATGTGGGAAAGACTAGGCCATCCTGATATGGGCACTTTAAACACAAAAACCTATAGGAATAGGGACAAATTTACTATTGGCACAAGTGGATACAATTCCCTGGAAGTTATCTGCAATTGCATTGCTTTTGGTAGTAGTGAATTTGGCCCCAGAAAACAGCTATGTGACCCAGGAACCTCATGGTGCCAATTGGCAAGTGGGTGTATAGAGGATACAGGAATTTCCTGGGGTTGATATTTACCTTCTAGTTCACCAAAAGAGTGGCATGTGAGATCTCTAATAAAAGCCTGTGTCACGCTGGTCATCAATCTTATTGCAAAACACATGTACAGATATTGTGTAAGGAGTTATCTACATACAATGAAAATACTGTTGTGAAAGTCTGTGTCTAGGGACTAGTCACGTGAAAGGTGAGAAACAGGTTCTCTTTCAGGCAAGAAAGTTTTATCTTTCTGTTTACATGTAAATTATATATTGTCTGGTTCACAATGGGCCTCGACTCACCCATCTGAACCAAATACTAATACAGGATTCTGAAATCATCAAAAAGACAAAAGTAAAGAGGAATTGAAGGGGGAGAACCCTACCTTGAGGAGCACAAAGGACTGTTCTGGTACATTTGGGGGACAAAACTGTATCCTTCACCAGGGAAGTAAATGGACAGCAAATTTGCTGCATGAAAAGTGGATCTCAACGAGGCTTGGCTGAAAAAGCTGGAAAGAACTTTTGGTGAGACAGGTGTCTTAAAATGTAACTAACAAGTTATTCTCTGGTCTAGTCTCTAGAAAATGTGTTATGATTTTGGTTTATATATAACCATTTGTTTCCAATATTCTTACTTGCTATAACTTGAATCTCTGTTCTTTGATAAAGAACTTATATTTATAGCTAAAAGAATATCTAGGTGCTGTGTGTGTGTAGAAGAGCTGTGTCCTAAGTTATAACTAGTAAGCTGTATCATACAGTTCTTTGGGGAACAGGCCTGTTAATTCTGTGATAGTTCCATGGAGAAGGGGCTGGACACGAAAGGGAATGCTCCAAGGACTCAGGAGTTATTGTGTGCCTATCACTACCTGTACAGAGAAAGAGAGGCCTGGAAGGCAGTGCTTTAGTTGGCAGAGGCTGGTGAATTCAGGGAGCTGACCCACAGCAGGCACAGGCAAGATTGCCTCATGCTAAGTGTGCATGGTGGAGAAGTGCCTCACAACACTGGGTACCCCTGGGGAGTGTCACACATGGATACACACTTTGTTTATTTGTTTCCTCTAGGATGTTTTCTAGTGTCAACTTTCCTATTTGGACTCTCAGCCCTTGAGGTTTAGGAGGAAGATGCAGGTGCAACAAGAGATTAGTAAAGAGGGACATTTAGCTGAATTTATCTAGCTTCATCTTCCAGCCCTTGGGTCTTGTAATGACTTTGTCTACTAAATCAGAGCTAAAGTACAAGTTTTTAAACAGTGAGGGAAATTAAATATAGCAACAACTTAAAGGATGTGGTTTATACTCCATCCTGAAGTCTTTGAATAGCTTTCTACAAAATATGTTCTAGCTCAACCACAAGAAATTGACATGATGCAGGAGTTACTGAGTCAAATTCTTTTCCCTGTGAGATAAGGGAGGTAAGACTAAATCATAATGGTCCCTTCTGACCTTAGATTCTATTCATCATGCTCCCATTGAGGTCAGTGAGTTCTGCAATTTGCTTCCACAAAAGCAAATTCAGGGCCTTAAGGTTCTCCAGCCCATGCTGAAATACAGCCACCTTGGGGGTAGAAAACTGCACGCATTTATGGATACTAGAAACACAATATACTAATTTAGACTAGCAGTTGAGTATAAAAAATAGGAAAACAGGGACCTTTAGATTAGAATGAACAAGCCCCAGAGGGAAAAAAGCAGGTAACTTGGCTAAAATGGCTGTAATTGGCTTAACTAAAAGGTGTTTCTGTGTGTTTTTCTGAATGCCATGGTGTAATGAAGGATATTAAAAGACCATTCATAAAAGGGTACTGCTAAAGTTATAGGAAAAGATTGAAAAGCCACATCTATGAATGAAATATTTGCTAAAAATATTGAGAAAGGCCTTTAGATCATTCTTTCGGTATTTTCAGCATTGATACTTCTGGAATTTCAAGTTACTGATTACAAATCAAATTGCTCAGAGCAAAAGAAAGAAATGTATTGGTTTACATTTTTTGGCTTTCTGCAGTCTGATTTGTAGTCAGCCTATCAATCTTCTTCCCTCTGATTTTGCTGTTAAGCTATTCAAACAAAGCTTAAGGTCTATCTCATCAGTAGGAACACACCACGTAATAAATACTCGCAGGATCTGCCCCTCATTATTTGTCATTAATGACAAGCAAAACTCAAGATCTTCTTGTTTGGTTAGATGAGCAGTTGAAGTTTAGATGCTAATCTGAATCTTATCTGAGCCATTAAACTTCTTGAGTTTGCAAACTGGGCTGCAAATCTCACAAGAGCAGACTTATTACTAGATTTATGGTACTTTCTGCTTATTTTGGACCAGAAATATGAGAGCAGCCTCTCTTGAGGTATCTTGATTCTGTCACTTTTAGTATCAGGAGTCAGAAGATGAAGGCATGTAAAAGTGATGACAGGCCTAATCCTGATAGATGCTGATAGATAACTTATATTAGGGACTGTGTCTGCAATGTACTAACAGCCTTTTTAGAGGTAATGAGCATTCTCCCCCTCCCATTGACTTACATGAGAAATGATGACACTGGGTGTCCTCCAAAAGACACTTGCAGAATGTTACTGAGAACATGCATCCCCGCCCCCCCCGCAATTCCCAGCAGATATGGTCTCACTTCCTGTCCCAAGCCACTGTGGGCTAACAGGTGCCATGTTTCACCCCGAGGTGGCTGTTATTAAGAAGTGAACAAGGTGTTTAATACGTAGAGCTTGTGCAATTGGTAAAAGCTTGTAAAATATTTTGGGACACAGTGTTGGAAAGTGCTATGTAAAGTCACTACCTAACATCTGACTCAGAAGAGTTATTTCTTAAGAATGCAATTGCTGTTTAGGAAGGTGAGCCCACAAACCCAATATTTTAAATATCTTAGAAAAAACCTGCTCTTAAAGTTGACCTGCCTGATAGACAAGATGAAGGTCCCTCAACAGTACTAACTATCCTTCAAAATGAGCAAGAGATAGTAAGAAAGCACAGAACAAAGCACATTTTTATACATCCTATTCTAGCTATCTTTTGTCCCTCACCTAAATCAGAGGGCCTTGCCTTTTCTTGTAGCTTTATCATTCAAGAGCGCTCTACAAACGGATTCTTTGTAGATAACATGTTGACCCCTATACGTGCCAAGAGCACTACAATCACCAAGCCATTGGCTGGTCTCCCCTTTGCCCTTCTTTATTTATGGATCAGATCCATTAGCTCTTGGACAGGGGGACGGAAAAGGAAATGAAAGCAGCCCTGCTATTAGGTCAAAGCTCTCTTTCCAGTCTCAACTGTTTTCTTTATATTGAAAAGACATATTGTAAAACAGCTTAGGTCCTGCCTTTTAACTAACACTGCAGTGTTCGAACAAGAGCTAATTGGAAAACGGGGTTTTACCTGTGAAAAACTACAAACTGAACGATGATAACTTTCTGGATGATAACTTTCCGCTGAAAGGCAAAAAACTTGATTTGGAAATGGTGCCACTGCGCTTCATGGGAATCATAGTTCAGGTGCCTCATGCCCTCATTCTACTCTAGACCTGGGCTCCCTAGCCAGACTACATGTTCCATGATTCACCACAGTCCACTCTCTTCCATTGCATCAAGGGAGTCCCTGGCTACTGTGTAAGAGTGAAGTTATAGTCTGATCAGGCAACCTGGCCAATAGGCAAGGCTGGCCCTAGACCAAATGGCACCCGAGGAGAGGAGCATCTTCAGCACCCCACTTCCATTTCATTTGCTAAACTTTAGAATACCTTATGTTTAATTGCATTTGTATGCATGATTTATCCCTGTCATAAGCCGATAAATTTGCACACTAGGATCTGTAAATTTGTTTTAATTCATGCCATATATAAGCAAATAAAAAGAATTGTTTCTTCTAAGCTTATAGAAATTTTTTAATTTTAAGAATAACTGAAATGTACTAATATCAAGAAATTGAACTGTGCACCAACATGGGGTGAGGACCAGTATAAACTAGTGTTCAGTAGGCGATAGCCTTATCTTAACCTTAGTCCTTTAGTTCAAAGGGTCGCTTTTCTTGCTTTTCCTGGCATTAACTTGGGAAAATGCTGCAAGCTGCATTCATAAAGTATAAAGCCATGAGGCAAATACCCACTCCAGAGTACAGTGGACAGTTTCCTTTTGCTTCAAGTTCTTAAGTCCAGCAACCAGAAGTTATTTTAATGTGCCCAGTCACAGACACTTCCCCAGAATTGTACATCTTGTACGGCCCTGAGCCCTCCAAATGATCCCTTTGACTGGTGTTAGGTTACAAATCACTTTAGTATTAAATGCACGGTTAACAAAATGTTGTTTCCCTTATTGTATGAACAAAGGGCAGCAGAACTGTGCTTAGCCTGTTCTGATTAAAGGGCCAAGTTCAATATCTAGGGGTTCCTTTCACTTCCTGGTCTTTTCCACTTCCTCAGCAGCTGGTAGGGGAACACAAGCCCACCATCTACTCCAGGTTCCACTTCACAGACCCTCATCAGCAGCCAAGGTCTGCCCTATCCCATACCTTGCTGCTTTCCCCCTGAGCCTTTCTTACGTTTCTGGTGCTCCTCCCTCTCCAGGTTTGCCTGCCAGTCCTCCCTCCCAGCGAGTAACCATAGACTACCCTCTATAGTCTCAAACACACCTCCCTTGTCCCAGGGAGTGACTGCATTCCCTTTCCCCCCCTCCCCCCATCTGCTTTCAGCTCCTGGACTTTATACAGGCCCCTCCTGTACCCATCCATCTGAGCCTCATCTAATTAATCCCTGCTCCCTAGTTCCTCCTCCAGGTGCAGCCCAAAGAGTTCACTGGCTCAGCTAGTCACTTTAACCCCTCAGGGATTGAAGAAACAATCTTAATTGATCTGAATGTGTTTAAGGTGGAATCCATTACTACAGAAAAAATTGGTAAGAGGTCCACAGTCCTAGGGAGCTTGAGAACCAATGTTCTAAAGCTTAGGAGGTTCAGCTCTCCATAATAGTCAGATGAGTTGTAACTGATTATAGAGCTTTAATATTCATGACAATGAAGTTACTAATGTGGCTAAAACAAATAGGGCTATAGGCCCCCATCCTGAAATGTGTTCCTCTAGGGCATGTCCTTGCCCCGAGCCCCATTGACTTATATTAGGCTTCACATAAGCACAGGGTTGTATTTAGAGACTGAAAGCTTTTATTGTCAAGAACTCAAAAGCCCTGTCAGTAACAACTCATATCCCCTTGCAATCTGACAGACCGATTATGCCTAAAACAATGCCAGACAAAATGGGTTGCCTATAACCACCCCCCATAGATACATATAGATATATATTCCTACATCTCAGTTTGCAACGAGGAAAAAATGGGTATAGTAGCTAAATTAACTGCTCTAAAGAAAGCTTGACCCTGAAGTACAATGCTCTAAATGCTTATCTGGAGTTTGTGTATGTGAGAAACAGAAGAGGAGAGACCTTCACTTTCTCACTATGAACTCCCTTACTTACAGTTACCAGGCAAGGGCTGAGAGTCACAGGAAAAACAGTTCAGTTAGATACATTTCCAGCCTACCATAATGCACCTGCTAACATAGAAATCTTCACTACTGTAACTCAGTTATATAAAAGAGAGATCAATTTAGGATGGTATTACTTAGGAATTGCCATACTGCATCAGAACCATGATCTATCTAGTCCAGTACTTTGTCTATGATAGTGGTCTGCACTAGCTACTTCAGAGAAAGGTACAAGAAACCCCACACTAAACAGGTGTAGGATAAACTGCCCCCGATCCCATTAAATTCTCATCCTAATTAGAGATTGTTTTAATACCTCATGCTTGAGGTTTTATATAGCTTCCCAAACATCTTAGCTTTAACAATTATAATAATGTATATTCTTGTTACCCATAGAATTGTAGGACTGGAAGGGACCTCAAGAAGTCATCTAGTCCAATTCCCTGCATTTACAGTAGGACCAAGTATTATCTAGACCATCCCTGACAGGTGTTTGTCTAATCTGCTCTTAAAAATCTCCAGTGATGGAGATTCCACAACCTCCCTAGGCAATTTATTCTGGTGCTTAACTACCCTGACTGTTAGGAAATTTTTTCTAATGTCCAGCCTAAACTGCCCTTCCTTCATTTTAAGCCCATTGCTTCGTGTCCTATCCTCCGAGGTTAAGGGGAACAATTTTTGTCCCTCCTCCTTGTAACAACATTTTATGTACTTGAAAACTGTTATCTCCCACCCTCAATCTTCTCTTTTCCAGACTAATCAAACCTAGTTTTTTCAATCTTCCCTCATACATAATGTTTGAGACTTTTAATCATTTTTGTTGCTCTTCTCTGGACTTTCTCCAATTTATCCACATCTTTCCTGAAATATAGTGCCCAGAACTGGACAGAATACTCCACCTGAGGCTTAATCAGCATAGAGTAGAGTGAAATAATTACTTCTCATGTCTTGCTTATAACTCTCCTGCTAATACATCCCCCAGTGCTGTTTGCTTCTTTTGCAACAGTGTTATACAGTTGACTAATATTTAGCTTTTGAAAAACTATGACCCCCAGATCCGTTTCCACAGTACTCTTTCCTAGGAAGTCATTTCCCATTTTGTATGCGTGCAACTGATTGTTCCTTCCTAAGTGTAGTACTTCACATTTGTCCTTATTGAATTTCATCCTATTTACTTCAGACCATTTCTCCAGATCATTTTGAATTTTAATCCTATCCTCGAAAGCACTTTCAACCCCTCCCAGCTTGGGATCGTCCGCAAACTTTATAAGCGTACTTTCTATGACATTATATAAATCATTGATGAAGATATTAAACAGAACCAGACCCAGAACTGATTCCTGCAGGACCCCACTCAATATACCCTTCCAACTTGACTCTGAACCAGTGATAACTAACTATTCTCTAGGGATGATTTTCTAAACAGTTATGTGCCCACCTTATAGTAGTTCTATCTAGGTTGCACTTCCCTAGTTTGTTTATATGAAGGTCATGCAAGTTGTATCAAAAGCCTTACTAAAGTCAAGATATACCACATCTACCACTTCCCCCAATCCATGAGGCTTGTTACCCTTTCAAAGAAAGCTATCAGGTTCATCTGACATGATTTGTTCTTGACAAATCCATGCTGACTGTTAATCACCTTATTATCATCTTGCAAATAATTTACTCCATTATCTTTCTGGGTACCAAAATTAAGCTGACTGATCTGTAGTTCCCCAGATTGTCCTTATTCCCATTCTTATAGATTGGTACTATATTTGTCCTTTTCCAGTGCTCTTGAATGTCTCTTGTCTTCCATGACTTTTCTAAGATAATTGCTAATGGCTTAGATATCTCCTCAGTCAATGTCCACCTTATATAAGTCTCCAATCCCTCTTTGAATCTTGCTGTCTTCTTGGCACAAATTACATGTGGCAATGAGTTCGACACTTTAATCACATTCCGTGAAATAGTCTTTCCTTTTACCAAGTTTTGCCTTTCCCTTTCATTGCATATCCCCTTGGGCATATAGTATGAGATACAGAGAACAGAAACTCCAGCTCTACCTTCTCTAAACTATTCATTATTTTATATACTATTACATGCTGCCTCTTACCTCCTTTTTAAGGAAAGCTCTGAGTCTTTTCAATCTCTCTTCATGACAGTATTTCTATTCTCCTAATCATTCTCTTTGCCCTTCTCTGAACCCCCTCTAATTCTGCAACATTAAGGAAATGGTTCAGCAAACAGCACTAAATAAATCACTAAACCTCATGCATTTAAGGCCTGATCCAGTCATCAATGAAATCAATGAGAAGACCGTCATTAATTTCAATGAGCTGAATCAATTCTTAATTTTGCAAACTATTTAAAAAAATCACCCAGCCTACTGCTTGGACTATTAAAGCCTTGATCATGCAAATACTTATCCACATGCTTAATTTAATCATACAAATATCCCCATTGATTTCAGCTGGACACCATGAATAAAGTTAAACATATATGTGTTTGCCTATTTAGACCCTGATGTGGAAGGTGTGCCTGAACAAGAGAAACTGAGAACCAAAATCTTCAAAGGGTTCAATACTGTTCTAACATTTTGTGAGTAAAGTTTGTCTCTCACTGAAGCAACCACTAATTATTGTTTATTCACTGAGTTTCTAAAAATTGGCTAAGCATTCCATGCCCTAGTGAACCGCCAATCTGAAGTTTACAGAATATATGAGTAAATAAAACAGGAGCAAGAAGTAGCATAACAAATGATGTAGTTATTTGTAGTACATACTACATGTACAAGTCTTGAAGGTTTGACTAGGAGAATAAGTGATACGAAGATTAGAAAGGGATATTAAACTTCATGCTTCAGGGTTTAGGCCAATCTCTAATTAATTAAAGCTCAGGATGAGACCTAATGGGGGGCAGATTATCCCACATCTGTCTACTGCAGGGTTCTTACACCTCCCACTGAAGCATCTGGTGCTGGAAGTTAAAGACAAGACACTGGACTACATGGATCTCAGGTCTGAACCAGTCTGGAAATTACTATATATGTCAAATAAATATATATATTTGTATTTATAGATATACATACTTTTAAAAAAAAACCACAAAGTTTAATGACTTGTATAGTTGAGGTCCATCCAGGGCAGACTGTTTAGTTTTGGAATGGAAGACAAAGAAGGGATGAGACAGGAGAGAGAGGGAAAGCAAGTTTCCTGCAGATACAGGAGTCTTGATTATGAACACGAACAGAGGACTTTGGTCTCCCTAATTGACAATCTTTTCAACCTTTCATGAGGAATACATTCACACTTTCAAAAAAAGGTAAAAGAAGTCAATTAGAATTGCTCCAGGGTTTATACAGTTAATCTTATCTGGATGTGCAGAACCATCAGTTATATGCTCCTACATACAAACATCTGATCAGTGTGTGGTCGGGGTACACCGTACTCCAGGACTTCCACTGGAGTGGCAGGAAACCCTTATGAAAATAAGATTAGTGTACAGTATTTGTTATGTTTTCAATAGAAAATGCTTAAATATTCTGCTGCATCGTTTGGCAAAAGATTAAGTGTTGAAAAGGTCAAACTGAAACAGACACATGTGTTTTAGTAAATGTGATCAATAGCATTTGAACTCAGTCTTGTACATATAATGTAACCACTTTTGTGATGAGCTAATTAAATATGCCAAGATTTAAAAAGTTGCTTCAATACTGCTTCATTTTCATCATTTAAAAATTGCAATGCCTATATCAATGTAGCTTGTGCATAAAGTGAATTAGTAAGCCCTCTTCAATTAAAAGTATTGATTTCCAGGCAAAAAAGACTCAGCAGGCATATTTTTGTTATGGAAAAAAGTATACAATTTAACATAGGGGCAAAGAAAAATCATCTTTCATGGGATGTCCTGAGTTTAACTTCTGACACACCCAGCAACAATATCAGGTTACCCTAATTTAGAGGCTATTTATAGAGGTCATTTTCAAAGATCAATCTTGATTATGGTACTGTGAGAGAGACAGAAAAGATATGGCGGATAATCTTATCCGAACCTCATTCAAACTTCTTGAATCCAAAACACTGGACTGGAAATTTTGGGAGAACAAATTTCCATAGTATTTCTTGGAGTTTCTGCTTTACCTTATGCTGGAAATACAAATTCAAATTTGCTTAGTATTTTGGCCATTCTCTTTTTGGTCCTGGTTGGAACCAGAAAGTGCAGATAATCCAAAAAATTAAAGATATTGTAACAAATCATGGGACCTCTATGGTACCACAGTTGTCCTTGTTGCACATCACATCAAGGACAGAATTCAGAACTTCTTGCTCCAAAAGCATTGTCCTCTGCCACTGGAACTACAAGAGAATCTTTATTAGTTATTGTCAGTATGTAGCCTATGACACACAACTGAGTAATCCTGAATCCATCCAGTGGTCACTATACACACTAGCTGATTCGTTATTATTATATGTATTATATCAGCTTGATGACAGAATTTTTATTCTGAAGATATTTGTTGAGTAAGTAGTCTAGCAAGTACATACCATGTCACGTTTAGAATTCATGCATATGTATCTTATATAGCTCTATATATCTACAAGACTTTAGTTCACTGTGGCCACATATGAGGCCTATACATGTTAAGTACATCCACTATCTTAATTGGCCAACATTTACATTGTTTTTGAAGCTTAATATTGTGAACACACCATATTTAGCTGGCCAGGGGACCTTGGTTTTTTTTGTGTGTGTGTGTTTCTCCTAACATAAGGAAACTATAGATAAATAGTGCTTTCAGAATTGAAGAGAAAGAATAACCTATAAGCTATATTTAACCACGGCTGGCAGGACCATACATGATGACACTGTAACTCTTGATATAGCTCATTACAACAGGAAATGTTTCTGGAACCAATTAGAATTACATTGTGGCAGCTCAGAAGATCCCTGCCATGTGATCTAAATTCACAGCCATTATTTTAATTTCTAATAAAAACATCACCTATAAAATAGCACACTGCATTTTGTTGTTTAAGATTGCAAAATAATATTCTCTTAAAGGCAGATCCAAAGCCCACTGAAGTCATCTGGAGTCTTTCTACTGACTTCAGTAGACTTTGGGGCAGACCCATCAAAAAGAGAGACTGGCCCAGACCAGAACTCTGAACACAAGTTTCCCGACACTGAAACCATTTAAAATCAAAACCTGAAACTTAACACAAATGTCATGGTTAGTGGAAGTATTGCAGTTGTAGACAGCCCATGCATATGAGATGGGGAGAGAGAAGTTTGCATTGGAGAAAGACTGTCTTCCATCCCAAGTCAATTATCCTACTTTAATGGGGAGGCGGACAGTAGTAGGCTCTCTATTGTTCAAAATGTGAATCACCAACTAGCACAGTAAACCCACCAGAACCCAGCACAGCAGCATGTGCAAGAAGAGACTGCAGACTCACCATCTCAGCAAAGCCTGCACCAGCCTCCTCTGCATGACCGCATGCTGCTCCCTGAGCAAACTCTGACCCTTCTCTCTAACATGCTTATGCACCGCCAGAAGTCACAATTCTCTCCATCAGTGCCTGATCCCATACTGCTAGAATTTACATAACCCTTCGATTGCCCTCTCTCTCTACACCTGAGGTTCTAATCACAAAGTTATCACTGGTATCCCAGGTCCTCCTCCATCACTATTATGCCTGAGGCTATAGCTATCTTCGTCCTCTGGCCACAGTGCTCCTGCTAGCCCTCCCTCTGTTGTACAACTCTGGTGCCAGGAAGCCCAAGCAGTGCTTGTGGCATGGAGATCAGTGACTCCTCAAGTTGAATGTAATGCAACATAACCCTTTGAATGCAACTTCTAAAAACTGGTTGCGGGTGGCCTACTTGTTCCTCCTGCTCAGTCTGGATACACTCCAGGCACACCATTGGATGACTAGGTGTGCATCACCATGCCTGCAGTGCTGCCATGACAAGTATCCCTGTACAGACTCTCCTGGTTATGGTTGCACCCCTCATCCACCTGATTACTGCTGCACATTTTATTTAGTGGGTTTGTTCATTGTTCCTCTTTCTGTTCTGCAAGAAACTTCATCCTGGTGCTTCTAAATCCCCCAAACAGTTTTCAAAAAGGCCACACATACATGCAACTATCCTATGGGCATCCCTCTCACCGCAGCTGAGGACTAATGAATTCTTACTCCTCATCACCTTAATTTATTTTTTTTACTGCGAGTGCAGGTGTACAGCACTTCAGGAGCAAATGTTTATTCATCCTAATAGTCACAACACCTTTGAGTCCCATGATCCTGTTTGTAAATACAACCTGGTACACTCACAATTCAAGTGTGGGTTGGATGTGGGGGAAGGGCAGGGAGTGCCACAAATAGCAGCAAAGCAAATTAGAGGGGTTTGTTTTTAAAAATAGTTGTGAATTTTTTTTCTGTATTTGCCCAGCTCTCCTGCAGTCTTTAACAAGGGCATTAGCACCAGTTGTCTCTCTCCCATACTAAAGGCTGTGAGCACTGAGGATTCCAAGCAGTTGTTGCAGAACTATCTGAAGCTTTTACACAAACGTTAAATTATATTTTAATAGAATGTGTGTTTGTCTGTGTGTTTTAACAGAATTGGGAAATCAGCCAGATTTCCCGCCCCCAGGGAATTCAGGACTATTTCCTGTGCCCTCCTCCTGCTTCCCCTCCATTTCTTGTTTATTCAGAAACAGATAATCGTCAATAGCCTGTTGTAGGAAAATGTGCGCTATTGCAGGTTTTTAAGAAAATGTTAATCCCATTTCTCTACATGTTAGTTACTGTTAAGTGACCTATTACAAACCTTCTCTTGATACATGTCTCAGATAACACCTGTCCCAAAGCACAGAATAATCATTTTTCTTAATTGAAATGCTGGAGTGTAGTAGTATTGTGGAGACTAACACACACAGGTTAAGATGTCTGCACTGTCAGCCTTGTTTAAATACAGCCAAGAAGGGAAATCAATATTCCTCAGGAGAGCATTTTGCTGGTACAGCTCCAGTTGCTGCGATTCGTTCAGTGTAGTGCTCTCATTAATAGAGTCTAATGGCCACCATAAGATTGTGTCTGTCTGCACATTCTTAATGTATTAAAAAAACCATAGAAGGTCTGATTGGCTTTGTCTGATTGGGCACATTATACCTTCAGAGGATCATGTTATAAACTAGAGCCTAATGATATTTATGAATTGCAAAATTAAGCACTTCCCTGGAGCCAATCATCAGCATGAAAGCAATTGCTGTTCCTTTTTTTCCCTTTAGAGCTTCAGTACAAAGAAAGTGACTCCGGCTGTAGCAATTGTGTATTTTAGGGCAAATTACAGTATGGAAAAGAAAATACAATTTTGACTGCATAAAGCTAAAAACCACATCTTTTGCATCTAAATGTCTCTCACAATAGAGAAAGACACACATATTGTATGCTACCATTCATATGAAGAAAAAGTCTTTTGTATTCACTGTTATCAGACCCTCTCACTCTCCCTTCAAACACAGGCACTGTCATGTATGTCATTTGCAGTGTTGTTGTATCCGTGTTGGTCCCAGGATGTGAGAGACAAGGTAAGTGAGGTAATATCTTTTATTGGACCAATTCCTGTTGGTGTAAGGTACAAGTTTTCAAGCAAAGAAAAGCTTTGTGTAGCTCAGAAGATTGTACCTTCCAGCACCAGAAGTTCATCCAATAGCAGACATTATCTCATCTACATTGTCTCTCTCATGCATGTCATTTGTCATTCAGCTATGAGACTTTCTGGCTGCGCTGTTGAAGCCTAAGAGATGTAGGCAGGAGCATGGAAGAAGCTACTGGAGAAAGTTTGAAAGAAGAAGCCCCAAAGAGCTTGAACAGAGGAAGCATCATGACCGAGAAATGACATCAACAGAGTAAAGAAATGGGGGAGAGAGACAAAAAGGCTAAAAACGACTGAGGATCAACCCAAGTTACTACTCTGAGACAGACAGCTTATGGTGGAATGTGATCCCTATCTCTAAGAAATGACTACATTTTCTATCAAGCAAATTTACTTGGTGAGGTTAGATACTCAACTATGGCCCCACTCCTGAAATAGGATGTGCACAAGTGTACATCTATGCCTGCAAAGAGCCCCATTGGCTTCATAGGCATGCATCACTTGCCTGTATCAACAATTATTACTGTGATCTGTGCAGAGCTGAAAAATGTTTTTGGAAAAGAATTTCTCTCATCTTTAGATCTTGAACAAAAGTCACCAACATCACAGAGCTCCACATAACACCTTATTTCTATGAACTATTAAAAATGTGTGTAAACCTAAGGAGCAATGGTCTCCGAACATGCTGACAAAGACAGATAGTACGGTAGCACTGTATCAATTGAATTTAATGGAGGTTTTTTCAATGTAATGTACATAAAAGAATGTTAAGGTTCAAAGGGAAGCATTCCAAAGTTGGGAAATGCCAGAATTAAGGTTGCTTGTGGAACATCTATTAAACCCCTTTGTAACAGGGTCTGCCTCGGCATCTCCTGCTGGTTATCTGGAGAATCAGCTCTCAACCAGGCAAATGAACCTCTGCGCGTATCTCATGCTCAGTCCAATCCATGCTCCCCTCCCTTCGGGGGATTCTGCAGTCCGTTCTAGCCACCTCCCGCTGTGGCCACTGCAGTCCTGCCACCAGTCCCATGGCAATCGGGGTGCAGAGGGGACCCAGGCCTGCCCACTACCCTGGGTCCCAGCCCAGGGACCCTGTATGTGTAGTAACCTTCCACAGCCACCTTCTGCTGCGTCTCCCACATAACTCCTGTATAGATTTCCCTGGGCCACTTCCCCACAGCCCAAGTACCTTCTCCACCCTTGCTTCAGGGCACTCGCTCTGCTGAGTCCCAGAAGCCAGCCACTGCTCTGTCCAGAGTACTGAAGTCCTTACCCTTTGAGCTCCTGGGAGGCACTCTCCTTGTTCTGTGCTGCAGCTCCCTTATATACTGGCCTCCTGGGCCCTGATTGGCTGCCACACAGCCTCCTTCCTATTGGCTATTTCTCATGCAGTCTCTCCAAGGGCCCTCTTAACCCTTTCCTGCCCAGAGAGGGGCAGGCACCCCGTCACACTCTTGTGTATATGAATTATGATATGGTTTTTAATTACATGATCACTTATTTCCCCATCCATAGACCCCCTGCTTTATTCAATGCACAGAAGGAATAGTGCTCTGGGACTGAATCAGAGTTGTGTAACAAAGGAGGTCATTGTCTGTGGTATCCCTGCCTCTGTTGTTACAGAAGTTGGAAGATGGACAGTGAATGAGCCTAGGTATTGGTGGAAGAGACAGGATGGTCTAGTGATGAAAGCAGTTAACCACCATGCTGAGCAACTGGATTCTATACCTACTTCTCCCAGAGGCCTGGATCTACAAAGGAACTTAGGCATTGCAGTGCTCACTACTGCAGTGCCTAGGCTTTTAGGCACCTAGAAAATCACTGGAACAACAGTGGGATCCACAAAACCTGAGGTAGGTGCCTAGCTCCCTACACAATGAATGGGGAGAGAGAGGCACCTAAAAATGGGATCAACAAAGCCAGAACACCAAGCAATTCCCTGCCTAAGCTAGGCAATGGGAGATGCTGACAAGCTCTGACCCTGTCATGGAGATACATGCCTAAATACAGGCTGGAGGGGCAAGCCAATCTCTGCTGGTGATTCACAACCAGGGACCCCCCTCTTGGAGTCAGGCAGATTAAGTGCCTAAACCCTTTCTTGCAAGAAACAGGGGAGGAAAAGGAGGAGATGCCTCCATTATAACTTTTAGCAGAGTAGTTAGAGCACTACTGGGAGGTGAGAAACCCCAGTTCAATCCAGGCCCCCTCTGCCTGATGGGAAGAAGGGATTTGAACAGGGGTCTCCCACCTCTCAGGAGAGTGCACTAACCACTGAACTATGGGTTATTAGGATGAGAGGCTCTCTCATTGGATATGTCTATACTGCAATAAAAAACCTGCAGCTGACCCAGGCCAGCTGACTAAGGGGCTGTTTAATTGCAGCATAGACGTTTGGGCTCAGACTGCAGCCTGAGTACTGGGATCCTCCCACTTCACAGAGTCCTAGAGTCCAGGCTCCAGCCCAAACTCAAACATCTACACCTAGATTAAACAGCTCCTTAGCCAAGCCCCATGAACCTGAGTTAGCTGGCACAGGCCACATCAGACTATCCCATAGTCCAGTGGCTAGAGGGACCCCTGTTCAATCCCTTTGCCACACAGTTAAGAGTCCTCTTGTTGTCAAAGTGTGAAAAAGTGACCATATCAGTGGCAGGGTAGACATAATGGCTTTTATAGGTGCCAGGATGGGCTAGGTACATCAGTGAGCAACTGAAGACAAGGGCTAACACAAAACTTCAGATTTCCCAATTGAGAGGGCTCCAACCATCTCAGTCAATCCCACGGTGTCTATAACTCTCCCCGCTCACCTTCCCAGTACTATAGAAGGTGCTACAAAAATTATAGAAGACGTCAGATAATTTACCCTTGGCTGTGCAGACCACAGTTTCATGCCATACTATGTAATTCCCCAGTGTTCTGGCCACACTTGGACAATAATCTGTATACACTGGCAAGAGAGAGACAACTCTGCCGAGAAGGATTCACTGAGAGAATAGTGAATTTTTTGCTATCAGGGAATCTTTACAAAATAGCGTTTCAGAAAGACAAAGCTTTCAGATTGGAGGAAAGCAACTAATCATTCTTACAAGATTTATAGGGATTTTGTTCTGTAGATCAAAAGAGAACCAACAAGTAAAGTCTCCTTTTGTCAGGTAATTGTTATTTTTAAAAAGGGTAGTGGACTGGCACTTCACGGCCATCATTAAATTAAATCTTATGGTGTGGCTTTCGCTTTTGTTTTTCCTTGTGTCAGCAAAACCAGATGCTATAACACCACAGACTGATTTTTTTTTTTAATGAAAAGTGCAATATGATACTCACCCTATTATCTAAGAAACTGACAGAAATGATCATCACTTGACAGGGAGGCATACATGATTACTGTTACACGTTTTTATCAGAGGTATAACCAAACTAGGATTCCTTTTTGATTTCTTCAGTGCAACTGCCCCAGAATCTTAAGAAAATTAGCTGCGGTGGTAGCATATCTAGTTGCATTATACACAAGTCACGGTACAGCAGAAACTGTTGAGGGTAAAATAAGGAGCTTAATTCCATGTTCATCTACTCCCCATATGACAGTGGTCTGCAGCAGTGTCTGCTTCACCACAGGTTTCATTGGTCAAAAAGGAAGCAGGAATCAGACCATGGACACAAATTAAAAAAAAAAAAAATCATGGAGACAACTCTGAACTCTAGCTGTCAGTTTGCATTTCAGTGGACTTTTCCTAATGGAAATGGCATAGAAACGTACTCTAGTTAAATGGAAACTGAGATTAAGGTTTCCAGTACTGAGGGGAGAGCTTTGGCTGAGAAGAGCTGGGGAGTGCACCCAAGAGATGTGCTGATTCAGCACCTCTCCCAAGGAGCCTCAGCTGGTGTTGTGGAACCTGGAGGGAAAGTTGCTCCCTCTGTATGTTTATCTATGTTATGAAACTTGATATTAAAATCCCAGTTCATGGAAGAAAACCCAATGTGAATTCCATAGTTTGTTTATTTAGGGAAAAATCCAGTTTTATGCTTTTGGAAATAACACCACCTCTGTCACAGAGGTGGCAGGGGAGAAGAGATCACCCATATCCATTTACTGCAGGGTTTCTTGCACCTTGCTCTGAAGCAGCTACTGTTAATCACTTTGGAGACAGGATACTTGACTAGGCAGACCATGGGTTTCCTCCAGTCTGGCAATTCCTATGTTCCTTTGTCTATCTGAGTTCTTATATTGAATCCATCCTGCCTTCTTACCAGATGCATGAACAGATTATTATGAGCCTGATCCTGCCCCCCATTGAAATGAATTGCAATTAATGCCCTTACTACCCGAGCAGGAGGAATAGAATGGCTAGAGAACCAAACATCACAGTGTAAGGAATGGCCCTGTGCACTGGGCATTAACAATACAGCCAACAGCACTGCAGGGTTCCCCCTTTGCTACATTTGGGGAGTTAATTTTTTAAAATGCAGGCTTCTAAATTAAGGCATCCAAATTTGATGACTAAATGGGTATTTGGTGCAGACATGACCATTTGAATGTCCAAAGTGGAATTCAGCAGCCAAAATTAGGCACCCAACTTTCAAAATTGTCTTGGGAGAAGCACTGTCATCAGTGTATCCCAAACAAGAAAAAATATGAATTTTTAGATTTAATTCAACCTTGGTAGGAACATATGGGACCCTCTTTTAGGGCTGGTCTACACTGGTGGCTGAAGTCGACGGGAGATATGCAAGCTACATAATGTAGCTTGCGTATCTCCTGTTGACATATTTCATTGACATATTGCAGCATCTTCATGGGGCTGCATCTATGGGAGATGCCCTCCCATCAACGCAGCCTTACTCCTTTCAGGGAGGTGGACTAATGGCGTCGACCAGAGAGCCCATCTCCCACTGGACCCTCTCAGTTAATCCTGTTGCATCAATCGCTGCAGAACCCACAGTGTAGACATACCCTTAGATGTCTCATTCAGCGGATAGCCTCCATTTCCATGGCAAAGGGATCTCACAGGAAGCACTCAGAAAAACGTTCCCTGTTTGGCAAAACTAGGAAAATAAATTTAAAAATTCACAGATTTTCATGTCAGTTACAACTAGGTAAAGGCAGATTATTTCACTGAAGTGACTGACAGTAAAGTATGGCTCACATCTTCACATACAAATAATCAAACAGCAAAAATTGGTGCTGTAATTTCACTGGGGGTAAGCAATTTATGTTCTGTGACTGCTGTTTATTGTAGTAAAAATGATTGTTTTCCTATTTCTTCTACCTTCCTTTTCCCAAGCCATTTGTTTGTTGTATCCACCAGTTATGTCTAATTATATGCTAAGATTGTAAGATCCTTGGAACAGGGGCTGCTTTTTTTTTTTAATCATTTGCATACAGTTCCTGATAGGGGCCTCTAGGGGTTATCATACTACAAATAATTACTAATACTATGGGCAGCTCTGCTTACAGTTTGTCACTGGAACTGTTTCTAATAAAACATGAAGGAGTGAGTGAGTTCTTTATATTCTTTGTTAGAAAAAATCCTTTAGTATGTGTTGAAGGGTTATTTGATGAATGTGAATGATGATGAAGTTCTAGACAGCTCAGAGTAATGTTGACAAGTGGCCAAAAATGAGTAAATGGTTGTGTTATCAAGGCTGCATTATGTTGATTGTGTGTACATGAGTCAGGGTCTCAGAAACTTTAATGTACTTTAATTATTTTAAGTGTTTTCTGTTGCTTGGCCTCTTTCAAATCTACCATTGAATGACTGCCCTTCAATCTTTCTACTGTAAAAGAGATTTAAAAAATGCTAGAAGGGCAGTACAAGGAGGTACAGTAAATGAAACCTCAACTGATACTTCTGTCCAGATGTAAAGTATTCATGGATACAGTGACATAAAAGTTAACGCATTATCTTTTTTAAGCTGATTAATAAAAGACTATCTCACCAACATTTCTCTAGTGACTATTTTGTCAGCCTGTCCCTTCTGTAGGATTACAATAAAATAATTTAATTCACTAAACTTGACAAGGTCTTTAGTTTTAAGTTGGAGCATTAGGGATACATTTTCAACCGCTGGCCTCTCTATGTGTGCATGAAAAATTGCATATATGCCCACACATTTTGCAAGTACAAATATCGGCTGTAGACTTGGACTTCAAGAAAATCTAGTAGTTTTGCAAATTCCAGAGCATCAACAGGTTTTCCTATTCTTGTTGAAAAGGAGCATGTTCTTCCTTTAGTGCATACAGTCATTCCCTTTAGTATTAGATTAATTACTATGGAACCATATGAAGCATTGACACAAGAAACTGGAGTGATTCTGAAGCCCTTTTTGATTTGCCAGTGCCACACTCCTTGTGGAGTTTTTTATACCTGTGCAAAGTGGGTATACAACATTATTATTCTGACCCGACAGCATTTTACACTCACTTTGTATTCATTTTGCACAGGAATAACTGACAAAGTGCAAGGCAGTAGGGAAATCAGGCCTTTAATATTATCTAGCTATGCATTAATTATCATACCAATATTCTACCAGGATATGATATATTGTTGCTTAAATGAAATAGCCCTGTGTTTCTATGCCTGTGGCAGAAACAATGCATAAAGATTCCAGTCTCTCCTACTGTGGCAAATGCAACTCAGCAACTCCATTTAATCACCCTTAGTCACAGATTTCTTGGTACCTGCCAGCTCTGATGTCAGCTTTCCAGACATTCAAATGTGCCTGGAAATGTCTCCTTCCTGCAGGACTTTCAAAAGGCTTACAACTAACTTGGGGCATGGGAATCAAAATCCCTACTAGAGAGCACCAACAGGCCTTTATCATAAGGACAAGCCCCTTTCCGTGTGGATCTAAGAGTCAGCAATGTTAGCACTTTGCTTTTTGAAGCCAGGGTGCTTCTGAATATGCATGTTCTGCCCTTTTAAAGCAGAACATAACTCTGTTTTGGCTGATTCACTCCATTGTTAGATTGTGCACCCCTCAGGATCAGTAGTGAGTCAGTCATTTGTAAACAGAAGGGAAAAAACCACCAGTGAATAGAGAAAACCACAGGCTCCATTTTTTTGTGATCAAAGGCTTCAGAGTAGCCATGTAAAAAGAGCACAATTATTTATTAAACAAAACTCATAGTATGATCTTTTCTGCACAGCCTCACCTGTGACCTCGCGTTTGCTGGAAGGGGCCACTCTCCACAGAGCTGAGAAAAGATTCCCTGTTCAGAAAAGATTAGCTTACTTGGAGGGTTTCTCTGAGCAGAGTTTGAATTGTGTAAATTCTGCCACTAGTTATTCTCACAGTGACTGACTCCAAGTAACTCAGTTTCGAGACCAAAAATAAGATTCCCACAGCATTTCAGGAGTGTAAGGCCAGACCTTTTAAATCAGCCTCAGGAAAGAAGGTGGTATAAATGTACGGGATTTGCAGCTTTGAACACAAGAATAAAAAAAATATCATTACTGATATAAGTAATGCCTATATGCTGTCTAACCAGACACTCTACTGGAGGATGTTTCAATAATAAATAATAATGCTTATCATGCACGAAATTAAAGTTTAAAAAAAACCCAAATTTTGCAAAGAAACCCTCATTAGCATAACCCAAAGGGGTCATTTTCTCTATAGTTTTCAGGCTGGAGAGGCATAGCGCTGTTATGTCAGGCATATAAGGTGTCAGCACATTGTTTTTTGTGCAGGAATTTGAGGGACTGGTTGATTTTTCTGGGCATGGGGCCCAGTTTTTGTTTAGTTTTCTGTAAGGTTACACAGCAGCCTAGATACTGCATACAGAGATTGTCAACTTAGAAATAAACATATATCTCAGTTCATATATTGAATGGAATTTACACTTCCCAATCAGATTGTTGAATGCACAATGACTACGTAAGATAACTTCCTGAATTGCTTAGCAGAAAAAATTCCCATTGATTTCACTGGGAATTTTGCCTGTATAAGGACACTAAGACTACACCTCAGAAAAGTTTATTTATAAAAATAGTAAAACTTTAGCCATCATAAACCAAAGTAGGCTCTGGTCCTGCAATGAGCTTTGAACACTTGCATGAGATACACTATAGGAGCGGGGGCTATGAGGCCTAAAGTTAGGTACTGAACTTAATGGCCTGATTTTTCAGACGTGCTGGGAACAAACCTGCAATTCTCATGGACGTTAGACATCTTAAATATATTTCTAAAAGTGGATTTATGTGTCTAATCATCGACACCCAGGTTTGAATTGAGGACAACTGGTTCTCAGCAACACTAAAAATCAGACCATTGGGTCAATATTCATAAAATAAATTGTATTTACAAATATATATGCAGGTTTTTGGCTATCATTTCCAGTAGGCTGACGTGCACGATTAGATTTGGGTGAAAGTGTAAAACATTTCCCACAGATAGTCATTTAAATGAATTTGTTCACCATGGCTATGCCGCTTTTCATTAGCTTTCTGTGAATATTGAAACGATTGAGTTTTACTGGCACAAATGTTCGTGGAAAGTCCCCTCTATGATTGTTCTAAGAAATTGAATTCTAAATGTGCGTAAAGAACAATTTGCACAAGAAGTGCTTGCACATTCATTCAGTCAAAGAACAGAGACAATATTATGTAACTTCTCTGACCAATCACAACCAAGCAATACAGCCTCACTTGTAGAAATCTGTTAAAAGATATTTCTCTATTTAATACAAACAATTAATAGTCTTGGAGAAATTTTGAACTGATTGTGTATATTTTCAGAGCAGACAAAGAGGCTAAATTCATATATGTAACTAGGATGGGGAAATTGGTGCCATAATTTCATGTGGCTCTCAGTTGGTTTGCTGTAACTGCTACTTATACTAAATATTATTTCACTCTTCCCTTACCCTCCCCCTTCCCTACCCATTTATTTGTTGTATATAATAGTTGGCCCTCACCATATGCTTAGATTGTGAACTGTTTGAGGCAGGAACCATCCCTTTCTGTGTGTGTGCGCGCGCGCGCAGTGCATATGGGGCACTGAACTCTGATGCTCAGCTCATCATAGAATATACTGAGTCACATTCTCCTCTTATGCTAATGAGAACTGCAATTAATTTTATTGTAATTAATGGAGTTACACTCGTGCAAGTGAGCAGAGAATGAGGCCCATTGCAACAGACCGCTTGCGGTACATAAAGAAATTATCACTCTCCAGCACTAACATCCATGGGATAAAATTATTTTTATCTGCCTTATATAACAAATGAAAATCATGACAACAGCACATTAAAGGATCAGTCTCTCTGGCTATGAAATGTCCTTCCTTCATCTTGATATTCATATAGTAGCCAGAGACCATTATCTTGGGACAACATTCAAAAACCATGTGTCTCTCTTAATTTTGCTCTTAGTTTTTCTGTCTCATTGTATATGCTTTTGTGATGCTGGTGGGCTTGGTGCCAGCTCATGCCAAGGTCCCCGTGTCTCAACTGAACACTGACAGATACATAGTTGGATCTATTTGGCTCGGTTATGGGTTCATACTGATAAAACAGGTATCATAATTATAAGGAAGTGTTTAGTGTTTGCACTCTGTTAAGTGCTTGTGAGTTGCTGCAGGTATTAATCTAACTTGTAAATCTCTATGTTCCATATCTGTAGTATAATATCAGAGCAGTTGTGAGTGTCTGTGACTGTGGGTATATCTACACAACAAAGAAAAAACCCACGACTGGCCTGGGCCTTTAAGTCTTCACAACAATGAAACACGCCCACAACCTAAGTCCCACCGAGCCTGAAGCATGGTCTAAACTTACCCGGCAATTCAGCAGCAGTCGACGGGACTTACGCAAGCTACACAGAGTAGCTTCCGTAACTCCCATTGACTGCTGTACTTCTGTTCTGCGCGGTGTCTTCACTGCACTGCACCACTTGAGGAGGTGGTTTTAGTATGTCAACTTCCTGATCGATTGAGCGGGTCTACACTGACCGCTCAGTTGATCCAGATAAGTCGATCTGATAGTGGCGACTTTGCTGCCATCAGTGTAGATATACCCTGAGTCAATTGGCACACGCCAGCCACAGGTTTTTCTTCGCTGCATAGATGTACTCTGCACAAATCGTCATACAGGTGAGGGACATTAGTGAGAACGTTGCTCTTTTCCAGAAATTATGTCCCTTCCGAAAGAGGAGACCCATCGACTACCAGATGGGCAATGGTTGGGTCTTGCAACTAGAAACGCCCCACATCTGGATTGAGGAATCATCAGCAAATGGACTAAAGACTCTGATTATTGTTCTGCTCTCCTCCCCATGAAGATATGTCATGCAAGTGGACTCCTTCCTTCAGCTGAGTTTGAAGCACACAGGACAGGGCAGGAGGGGAATAAAAACCCAAAAGCAAAGGAACTAAGGAACTCTATGCTGCCTGGACTCTGTGGGGGCAAGGTGTTTCTAGGTATAAGAAAGATTCCCTAGCTGCTTAGCCTGGGCTAGCCCTAAAGGACAGTAGAGCTTGCTGACTGTAGAAGTTTGCATTGTTTTTGAAATGTAAGACTATAACTCATACGTCTGTCTGTTTGCTTACTTTAACCTTGTAAGTAACTCCCTAATTTCCTTTCCCTATTTAATAAATCTTCATATAGATTACTATAGGACTGGCAACAAGCATTGTCATTTGTGTGAGACCTAAAGCACAATTCACCTGACTGGTCCTTTGGTATTGGTAGCAACCAGAATAATGGTGTGATTCTTGGTATAAGGGGCCATCTATCACAAAGATATGCTCCCCTGACAGGCAAGACAGACCAGGGTACCCTAGGGGATGTCTGTGACTCTGTGTTTAGGCTGTCAAATTGCCTGAGGAGTTTGCACTTGGTCCAGTCGGTTGATGAAATCTCAGTTTAGACCTCACAACCAATATGAGGTTTGTGCTCTGTTTTTTGTCAGTCTACCTTGAGGTTGGTACTCACATTCTTTGATCACCAGTGGGAACACCACAGTTTCACTGACCAAAATAAAGACTGACAACAGGAAAACAAAGGAAGCACGTTAAATCTTCTAGTCCCATGATCCAGGTCCTCTTATGACACTTCAGAAAATTCAGAAGATAGTCAAAGACATTTCCCATGAAAAGAGAGAGAGGGTAATTAACAATAGGAACAACTTCCCTAGACATGTGATGGATCTGACATCACCTGAAGTCTTTAAACCAAGAGTGGATGTTTTTCTAACAGATATGCTCTAGTTCAGCAAGAAGTTATGGCTTTGATGTAGGAACCACTTGTTGAAACCTATGGCATGTGTGATGCAGGAGGTCAGACTATGTGATCATAATAATCTTTTCTGGTCTTAGGGGCTATAAACCTATGAAAGGTTAAAACTTGAGCTGTGAGCAGTATAAAGCACAGGGTCAGTAGGGACCAAAAGTCTTTGGTTCTCTGAGCTCATTTTATTACGGAAAGGCAACCTGACCATGAAACTCGCCATCACAATTAGCACTAATTGGCATTCTTGTTGACAGTCTGAGTAGAGAGGCAATGGATTGATCGGAGAGGGACAGTGAATTATGATAACCTTCTGATCCCATCAGATCAGAGATGGGCAAGGTCTGATCCCACCAGGCACATTGGCAAGGCAGTATTGAGAAGCTGTACTAGCACTGCACATGTGGTCTGTACTTGGTTCTACTGACAGAGGACTTCAATTTCAACTGCAGTGCCATCAGTCAAACCCTGAAGTACTAAATTCAATTAAAAATAAAAATAGACCTGTGAAAACTTGAAAACATCCCCCGGCAGGCAAGTTCTCTCTCATTTTAAAAGCTTAATTAAACTCGACGGGTAAAATTCCCGGGAGGGACAACAGTATTTATATAAGTTATTTTTATCATAGCTCACACAGTCTCAATTTAAACTTCACACACTTGGTTATCTTGACAAGGGGCAAAAGGAGGAAGAGTCCGGCTTTTGCTAATGTAATTTGGGCCCATTCTGCCACCTTTAGTTTTGCATAATATAGTCCCTTATTCCACAAGTAATCCCACTGAAATCAAAGAGAGCGCTTGTGGTACTATTCAAAAGGTGGAAGAAGGTTGTTTCCTGAAACTATGGATCAGTCAGATTAGAGCCCTTGTATGGATGGGTGCTGGAATTTCTGGTTTCTCTGGAGATTCCATTTATTTTTGTCTCCTCTGACACTTAAGAATAAAACTGGGAAGCATCTCCCAGTTTCTTGCACTCTGAAAATCTGAGAGAAGATGAGTGCTATTCTTAGTATTAAATGGAAGTGTTTATCCACGATTACCCAGACTGTAGTTTTGTGTTGCTTGGTTTAAAATAAAAAAATTTTCAATTAAAAAATGTTTGGCCATGATATTCAAAAACAATTAGTGATTTTGGGGATTTGGGTGCCTAGCTTGAGAGAATTTAGAGGGGCCTGGTTTTCAGAAACAGCTTAGCACTGTTCCCTCCAAAAGTATCTCAAGTAGTCTCTTTTATTAAGGTGTCCCAAATTGGGCAACCAAAATCTGAAGAACTCCAAATCACTAGTCATTTCTGAAAAATCTTGGCTATTACCTTTGATTCTCTTACTCAATATCTGGTGCCCGGAAAAAAAAAAAAAAAAAGACTGCATTGCATCTTTAAGTGGGGGGGAATTTGTCTTGCTGACCAAATGAAAGGAACAGTGCTTTATAGCTGGGGGAGGGGGAGGGGGCAGAGGGAGGGGGAGGGAGAAAGGGAAAGGGAGGTCAAACTGATGCAAAACTGGACAAGGGGCCAGCGTGGTGACACTGACTCATCCCCTGGGAACTGGATGGGTAAAAGGGGCAGCCCTGTACGAGAAGCCCCCTTTTACATGGAGCAGGCTGAGGCAGGACCCACCCTCCCTCCCCTTTATGTCATGATATACCAGGTTTGGTCCAGACCTGCTGTGAGCATTGCACTACCCACCCCTTTTTTAGGGGAGCTGGGCAGGAATTTTTCCCTTACTACCAGATTGGCCTATTTGGAGCTAGGGTTTTTTCACCTTCCCCACAGCAGGTTCAGGGAGGGCTTTGTCCATGCGTGGCATGAAAGGAGGTAGGCTTTATGTCATAACGCATTATGTAAGTGTGGGATGGATATCCAGTGCAGGTTCTCCATAGGAAAGGTATACAGTGACCAGATAACTGGCTTGGAAAAGGACTTAAAAAGGAGGTGTCCATTAAAGAAATGTAACAGGGAATGGGGGGCTCCTATAAATGTGGCAGGGAGCCAACCCCCCTTTCTTATAGCCCACCTTAACCCTCCTACGAGGAGGGGGTGGATGGTAAGGTCCTATGGGACCTGGATGGAATAAGAGGGGGAGTTGGCAGAAGCCCCCCAGATAATTATTGAATGAACATGGGATTACCTGCACTGTACACTCTTATCTGCCACGCAATCCCAGACATCTAATAATAAAGTTGTGGCTTGATTAAAACCATATCATATGTCTACTGTCTTTCTTTCAGTTTAACCAGACAAGGAGGGGACCTCCTATCCCCACAAACCAACTAAAAGATAGAGACAAAAACAGAAATACATTATTCTATGTGCTCTGATGAAGTCTCATATATAATGCTTACGCACAGAAAGAGTTTGTGATGCAGTATAACATTACGGTGTGGGTTTGCGAAAGCAGAAAGACTTCTCTGGATCCCACCGCAACATTAATTACTTTAGAATCTCAATGGAAATTATGCTTTTTCCAGAATTGTCCTTTGCTTGGAGAGTCTAACAAGACAAAACATCTTTGTTTTGTGTAGCATCTTTTATACATACTAGGTGACTGAAGGAGGGCATTTGTAATGAGATATAGTTCCTGTAACAGGGCGAGTTCTGTCCCCATCCCGATGCCCGAGAAACCTTTCAGCTCGACTTTCTGTTGAGTAAATGGCAGCTTCATATGAAATGTATATTTCCATCACCAACACCAGCACAGTCTCATGCAGAAAAGTATTTAAAGTGTTTCTTCCCCTCTAACTCTTTCCCACAAGACCACTGTGCTTGGAGATCTCTTCCTTGAGAAATGTCGTCCATGTGTTCTTTTATAGCCCACATTCCAGAAAACACCATCACAACCAACACTATCTGGCATCCTCCAAGCACAAACACCAAGAACTGAAAAGACAAGAAAACCGAATTACAGTACTCTCCAACCCGTAGGAGCGGTCCCTCCAGGACAGTGTTCTGGGATGTGGATGGGACATGTGGAGGAAACCCAGGACAATGGTCCATCAAGGAGGCAGTCTCTAGGGCATGCAAACACATTTCACAAACAAGCCATTTACTCTTACAAACCCATATTAAATCTATTGCAAAATGTTTTATAGGATTAACTTCATGGAGCCAGGAGTCAACTCTTTCCCAGCTGAGGCATCACATGGTGCTAGTCAGGAGCTGCTTGAATTTGACCTGACATTTATTTATGTATTTATTTTACCTCCCCAAATTTAAGAAAGGGCTCCTTCTATTTGTACTCTTGCAACTGATTGGAAGAGATGTCAGTTCTCTGAGCAGCCAGTTAAAGCCCCTCCCTTCTATCTATTACAATCACTGCTTTTTTTTACAACATCAAACAAACACCCACCTCTTATTCGTTTCAGCAGATGGCTGGGAATAGTGAGTAGAAGGGAAAACTAAGGTATGTTTAGGCATTCATTATTCAAGTCGTAACAATTGTTAAGAAGACCTGACTATCGGTGCCTAAGGTTTGGAAGAAGGAAGCAGAGAATGCACTAAATTGCCATTTAGGCACTGCTGTGAGTAGGGGGTAACGTAGAAGTGCACCATCCCTAACAGGAGCTCAAGCAGGGATTGTGCTTCGGGAGAGTGTGCAGGCTGAAAAATACTTTTAAGCTCCATAGGTCAATATAGTGGGAAGGGGAGGGCTCTGCTTCCCCCCTGCACTTTAAGGGCAAAGCATAGTGTGGCAGAGTGCACTGAAGGAGCACAACATGTATAAGTAACTTTCATTGTATTCCGCACTACAATGGCTGAGTGCTTCAGATTTAGGGAGATGAAAAGGATCCATGCAGATTTGTAAGATTGTTCAAACATATTTAATGATGTATACAGGAAGAGGCTTCTCTGCTTATTATAAAATCCAATTATTTTCTAGTCTAGACAACCCATAACTTTTCTGCCCCTGCATGTTATTGGAACTCAGAAATCATAACACAAAATAGTTCTATGGTAACTACGCATACTTAAGAATGTTTGAATATGTCATACTGATAATGAATAAACTCCTTTGTCAGATTAATAGACACATGCATCATTCAGACTGAGGATGCTTGAGGGATAGAAATTAGGTGGAGCCCAAAAATACATCTTGCTTTTAGAAAGGACCTAGGATCTGGATGTTTCCAAGAATAGGCAATGGAATTCAGAATATCTCACCACTAATTTGATGGTTTAGTCCATGACAAGAAGGCACCAGACTAAAATTTAACACCACCTGATGGGCCTTAAATGGCCTATTTGAAATGAGTTATTCCCAGTTCAATTGCTCTTGGGCAGATGTTCATCTCATAAAACCATCACATTTGGGATGAAATGACTATCTTGTCTGCACTGTGTTTTTTCTCACCCCTTCAGGTGATCCTTTCCCATTATCACTGAAGCATTTGGCACGTCAAAATAGTTAAACTTGTATTGCTACACTCATTCTGTGGTAATATTATGTCTGCATGCCTGTCACTATGGCACCTTTTAGCAGCACTAAGTTCACATGAAAAAATTTAAATTCAAGAAAACCCAGAGTCAATATTTTCTGTGAAGGATTTCAAAATGGATCAAACAACAGAAGTGAAGAACAAACGAACAAGATGTTTCACTCAAATCTGTGCAATTAAAGAGATTTGGACTGTTCTTCCTTTGGCTTCTAATTTATGTTAGAGCTGTTCAAGAGATTCTTGGGGTCAAATTCAGCCCTGGTGGAAATAAACAGATATCTACTGAAGTCAATGAAATTTCCCACTTTGCCAGAGCTGATCTAACTCCTACTGAAGCCAATGGAAAGACTCTGACTGCAATGAGAGTTGAATAAGATCCTGGAGGGGAAGTAATGCCATGTATCAGGCTGGAGATGCCAAAGATGGAAACAAAATCTGGTCAATAGTGGGTATGGGGTGGGGAGGGGATTCTTTGTCTGGACAACAGTTTAGTTAGATCTCCCAGGGCTCTATGAGCAGAAAGGTGAGAGCTAAGCCTACCACTGACGCAATGGAAGAATTTGCTGACTTCTGCTCAAAAAGCAGCACTCAGGAGCTAAAAGCAGAAATTTCTAGGCTTAAAAAACAAAACAAATTAAGCTGTCTCCTGTGACTCTTCTTTCTCTGGGATCAGAATTTGACCAGATGGTCACTGGAATCAGTTAAAAGGTCAATCAAGAAGCAAACTGCCTCACTAGTTTTAAGCCTGAAAATGATAGGGAATTAAAATGATCTCATCACAGAGTTACTTTAATGCAGTTAAGAATAATAATACAGTAGCAAAGGGTCCGGAAAATCAGATACCTACAGTCAATGCTGGTGTCCTGAACAATTTTCCTCTAAGATCCTGTCTACACAGGAATTTAACCATATTTTAAGAATGGTTCACCAAGCCAATGAAGACCAGGCTATATAGAATAACTGGGAAAGAGATAAAAATAAATATGCTCAAACCCCCTGAGGATAGAAGTAAACTGAACACTTTAGTTAGGGATAAATTCTAACATTCTCATCAACAAAGAATAGTACCTTATTCTTTGACTGGTCCCATTTGACTTCAGTGGAACCTCCTGTGAAGAAAGCTATTGCTCAGTGTGAGTATGGGTACCAAAGTCTGTTCTTTAGAGACTAGGGGCCTGATTGTGATTTGACCTATACAGGTTCATTCCCGGTTCTAGCAGTGCCACAGAGGTTAGGCAGGGTTGGAGTGAGAAAAGAACCATGTCTTTTTCTCCTTTCACCAATCAGCAGAGCCAAACTAAAACTGATGGAGAAAAATCCAAACTGTAGGTTTGGAAGAAGAAGAGCAGGAAACTTGTTAATGAGGTGGACAGAATCAGACTTTATAAATATTTAGGAGTAGACTGTGTCATTGTCTTGCTTGGCTAAGCATGGGCGTGAGGCTAGTATAAACACACATACACACACACACAAGACCAAATAAGACCAACCCAGATCTTGCCTGGTATGGAGTACTGCTGCAGCTCTTTGGCTACTCCCTCAGCAATCAAGGTAAGGACCAAGCTTTGGGTCATACTGATGACTGTCACCCAAAGTACCTTCTCTATCTAAAAAAGTCCATCTGTTCCTCTCCGAGGATGACCTGTCAAGGAGATGCATGCATTTGTCATCTCTAGGCTGGACTATTGTAATTCCCTCTACCTGGTTCTAAGTCAGAAGTTCACAAACAAGCAACAGCTAACACATATGGCAGTGATTTAATTCTGTATTTGATAAGACAAAGAGAACATAATATGCTGGAGCTCCACAAAATGCTTCCCATTCACTACCTAATCCACTTTGAAGTTCTGCTACTGATCTATAAATCTCTTCATTAAATAAGGCCACTTTCCTTTCTGGGACCCATCACAGTATCTATGATCATCTGGTTTATTGCATCTAACGAGGGTACAGGTAGAAACTGGATGGAGACAGAAGTAGAGCCTTCACAATAGTAGCCCTGAGGCTTTGAAACATCCACCAAGCCAAAGGACATCAGAAAGTGCCCTGCCCTTACCATCTGCTAGTTACACCTCAAGAGTCTTCACCAAACACCAGGAGCAGAAGAGAAGAAAATGCCAGTAGCATGTACAAAGTTAGAAGCCAAAGACTAAGGGTATGTCTAAACTGCAGGCACTGCATCGGCTCCATGGATCGATGCAGCAGGATCAATTGAATGGGCAGTGGAGACCCGCACAATCAATCCCGGCAGTGCTCTCCGGCTGATGCAGTAAATCCACCCCCTGAAAAGAGTAACGTGGCGTCGACCGGAGGGCATTTCCAGTCGACACAGTGCAGTGGAGACGCCATGGTAAAGGAACGTTAATAAGTTGATGGGAGATACGCAAGCTACGTACTGAAACTTGTGTATCTCCCGTCGATGCAGTCGGCAGTGTAGACCAGGCCTCAGCCACACAACAGGATGGAGAAGAAAGAGATGGCACTATTTTGTGTAATTCATATATACACCTCCTGAGGATATCCCAGAGACAAACTTTTAGAAATTCTGATAGATTTCTTATCTACTACAGCAGACAGATTTGTCAATATGGAGATACTTATTTGTTATTTATTGGGTTAGGGCTCTTGATGAACTACCGGTATTATTTTGCTACAGAAAAAAAAAAAATCACAATTATGTGTATTTTTCAAAAAAGATTGAAAATACTGAAATATTATTTTGTCATCCCACCTTCATTCTGTCTCTTCACACTGGGGGAAAAAATGGATGTGAGGAGCTGTCAAGAGTTAATAATTAGATACAGTTTCTTCCTGAATTGATTCTTATTATTTTTCTTCTATTTCACAACAAATTATATTGAAGCTTTCTAAATGGAAACTGAAGTAGCTGATATCCCAAGACCCTTAGGGAGCCTTCACCATATAATTTTTACTCTCCAGTTGCAATATTAAAGCTATAAAAAGTTGCTATATTAAGTGAAATCACAGTACAGATATTAGCTAGTCCAGCGAGAATCTGACTTATAATACCTGTCTCACGAGAAACCACTAAAATATTTTGTTGGAAATGCAGTCAATCCAGATGTACTTCCACAGCTAAGAAAGCCTGAATAACAATACTCTTTGTGCCTTCATGAATTCCAAGTGGTTTGTGTCACTGTGCTCTAGTCTGCAGTGGTATGAATTACATTCCGTTTGAGAAAGAGGCTTCTCCATCCTTCTCTTTTTCTCAGCAGTTGGAGATGTATTTATAGTGGTTGCCTAGGAGCCAGAGAATTTTTCTTTTAAAAAAAAAATCTACCTTATCATTAAAAATAACCTTAGAACTCAAATTGTGTGCATAGCAGATACAAGGCTGCTGGCTTTTCATTTTTGATGTGATAATTATCCAAGCACAAGTAAAGGTGCAATGAAGAGAGGTAAGATTAATATATGCTGCTTGTTCTACCACTGGGAACTCCTTTTATATGTGTATCCAGCACATGGTGAGGTAGTAGAACCTTGAGCAGCATAGAGAGCTCTGCAGAAATCTTTGTATCCAAAGTACAATTGATAAGAATACTTTGAACTTGTTTCATTCAGTGCTTTCAAAGTGTTTGGTAAATATTAGCTAACACTTGCAGCACAATGTCAAGGTAGGTAATGGACCCAATCATCCCCCCTTGATTAAGTAAGGCTTCCATTGATTTTAATGGGAACTTTGACAGCATAAGGCAGCCAGGATCAGACCTGTTGTTACTACCGGTTTAATAGGCTGGCAAACTGAACAACAATGCAATTTTAAGAAGTTGCTTGAAAACCCTTGAAAACAATGGGAGTTAGGTGCTTTTGAGTATTCCACCAGGTGTCTGCGGGTATGTCTTCATTCACGGCGGCACTCTTGGTGCCATCGGATTGATTCTTCGGGATCAATTGAGCAGCTGTGGAGACCCACTCAAATAAATCCAGAAGTCGACGGAGTTAATCACCCCTGCAAAGATATGAACACTGCGTCAACAGGAGAGCATTTCCCATCAGCACAGCATAGTGGGGATGCCATGCTATTTAGAAGTTAGGAATTCTACGTAGCTTGCATATCTCCTGACGACTGCCACCGAATTTTGCCGCCAGTGTAGACCAGGCCTAAATCTTTAGGTGCCTAAAACATTTTCACCAATCTGGCCCCTAGATTTGTAAATCTTCATCTGATTACATTGTCATCTTTCATTTCACAAGTTGATTTATTCTGGGAATTAATGGCTTTTATTGGGATTGCATTGATTACCAAGGGAAGACTATGATCCAAGACCTTCAATTTGCACGTACCATTATAAAGACTATTGGGAATAACGTAAATATATGTAGTTATGAGGATTTTGGAAGTTAGCCAGCAACCTCTAAGCTTTTTTATTCCATGAAAGAGTCTTCTTAAAACTGATGGAAGAGAGATGATCCTATATGAACTGCATCCAGAATTAAAGATAAAGCTACTTGTCTCTTTATACTTAGCGAGTAGGAGGCAATACTTCTCTTTTCAGTCAACATTTGCAAATTCTAATCAAACTGTTGGCAGATCCATAGATTGGACAAACTGCAAACTAAGCTGCCTATCAGGCAAACACCCACATGTTCAGTGGAACGATGCACCAAAATTAAGTACTTGTGTGTCTGCAGGATCGGGACCTAAAGTTTACAAATATTTTGACAATAATAATTGAAATCTATATTTTGCAAATTCAAAGGAAGACCAAAGGGATAATTCGGCCCTGGTGTAAGTGAATGCAAGTCCTTTGAACTCAGTGTACCAGTGACCCCCACGCCAGGTCTGAATTATTTGATCTCAGATCTTAGAAATAAATTGCAAATATATTGAGCACATTGCAAAATACCAACTATACACATATATATATAGAAGGTCAGCTAATCTGATTTATGCCATCTGAGTATCCGGCCCATATTTTTAAAAATAATGTGGGATATTTTATGTTAAGATGTCTCGCAAATACTCAGCAATGCCATGTACAGAAGCTTTTCTGCAAATTATTCCCTATGGGCTAGATCAGGGGCGGCCAACCAGTCAGAGATGAAGAGCTGCAAAGAGCCACATTTACCTTACCCAGTTTGTCAATTTCCCTGCAGAAAAATTAGTGCTGATTCGTCAATTTCGGGGGCAACTTGTCAATTTCACTTCTCAGTCTGGGAGAGCTGCAATTGTATCAGCAAAGAGCCGAATGCGGCTCACGAGCCGCGCGTTGGCCACCCTGGGCTAGATCCACAGAAGGCCTAGCTTGAACATTTAGGCACCATAGAGGTACTCTAAATCATGCTCAGGTACCACCTACCTCTGTAGGATCAAGAGTTTCTGCCAGTGAGCATTTGCACAACCACCCCAATCCACATGCCCAGGTGCCTATCTCATGCCTAAGCCCCAAGGGATCCCAAATCAGATGTTGCTCTGCCTGTATTGCTGTGTGGTGCAATGCTAAATCCTTTTGTGGATCTAGCCCTATATTTAGATCTGAAAGAGCACCACACAGGGCTTGTCTATATGAACACTTAGTTTGCGACAAGTTGGGGTATGAATCTACCCTGCACGTAGTTACCAAAAGTCAGTCCATAATACAACATAGTATGATATACAGTGATATCTTGTAATTTGAGTTAACTGAGAAGAGAATTTTTGTGTTACTACTTAAATCTGCAAAATATTACCTGGGAAAGGTCATCTTAAATACTTGATATATAGTAAAAGTCACTCTACATGTGCTAAGGTCACTATTGATGCAGACATTGAATTCTTCCTCTGTATTAATCAGAAAAAAATTCAAATAAAAACAATCTTTAGGGTTAATAGACATATTTAAATCCTTAAAGAAACAATGTGAAGTGATGTAAAATAAATGCCTATAGTCAGTAAGCACATCGCTGTTTGTTCAAGGTGACTGACTAGAAGCCAGGAATTCCTCTAAATAGTTTTTTATTTGGTTCATGTTCTTTCTTTGAAAGGCCTTCTCTCTTTCAGTTGGAATGTAATTGGAGACAGATACTGATATTTTATATCTGGTTTGATTTTCAGGGCACTTTATCAAGCTCCTTATATTGTTTTCTTTAGTGTATCATTCTATAGCTCCTTCAGCAGCAAATAAATAAATAAATAAAAATTCTTCCTCTATTGTAAAATTCCCATTTCTCCAAAGAGAATCCCAGTCCAGCTAGCTTCTATTTTGAGGTTTTCAAGATGCACCCCCACATGCGGCAATTATTATTTGGATCCCAATTTGAATCAAAATATTGTCTCTCAAGGATATACCTTGTTGACAATGACCATATATGCTTTATGGAAAGGAAAGCTAGACTGTTTCTCTGTCTCAGAAAAATTCAAAGGAAAGTGCAATTTTTTAATTTTTTTTTTTTTTAACCTCCATACCAACAAAATCCCTTCAACAAATTATTTATTTATTATTATTATTAGTTTATTTATTATGATGGAAATCCGAGTGCAAGCCTAGCTGAACAATTATAGCAACATGAAAAGGCAGACCAGCCATAAGGCTATTACTTATTATGGGTAAATATTATGTAAGGAATGTATTCTTTGATACAAGCCCTTGAACAGAGTACTGTGTGTGTCGCTAAGGTAAGCTAGAGCTATGATTTAAAACTCCCGATTTGGCTCACAATACTCAGAAAACCCATTTACTGAATTAATAAATAAAGCATGTAACTTCCCTTTATTTAATATATGGAAAGCTGTATCTTTTAAATAGGGCTTTTTCCCATGGCGTATCAAAAAGCATGGCACAAAGGAAAAGGGAACAAAAATGATTTTAAAGTTCATTCATTCATGAAGTACTCTGGCATTGCAGTTCCCTTTTATTCCTCCTTTTTCTTTTAATTGAATTTATTGCTGGTGAAATGAACCAAATTGACAACACAGGAACCAGAAATCTTTTATTCATCCACAGCATGGGTAAGCACAAGCTTCACTCCATTCTTCAAACGATGTGCCTCAACCCTGACCTTGAGGGACCAACACTGGGGCAAAAGGGTAATTAAAGTCTCCATGTCCCCTCAATTTGTGGCCTCACTGAGACTGTCAGTAAGGATGTCAATTAGGCTCTATCTTCACTGCACCATCCAACCTACAAAATGGTTTGATACAGCTTGACCTTGTATACACTAGCCAGCCAGATTGTGCTATCAACTGGCTTAGCATGAATGATTATTAAATTATATGTAATCTATGTCAAGGCTTAACAACTAAGATCTGCACCTTCAATGTGCATTACTTTGCATTTATCAACACTGAAAGCAATGCACATTGGAAAATATAATCCCAACTATACATACAAAACGATGGGGTTTAAATTAGCTGTTACCATTCAGGAAGGAGTTCTTTGATTTATTGTGAATAGTTCTCTGAAAATATCCACTCAATGTGCAGCAGCAGCACTCAAAAAGTTAACAATGTTAGAAACCATTTGGAAAAGGATATATAATAAGACAGTAAATATCATAATGCCACCATGTTACTCCCCCACCTTTAATACTGTGTGCAGTTCTGGTCACCAGATCTCAAAAAAAGATCTATTAGAATTGGAAAATGTACAGAGAAGGGCAACACAAATGATTAGGTGTATGGAACAGCTACTTGATGACGGGAGATTAAAAAGATAGACTTTTGAGCTTGGAAAAGACAACTTAAGGGAGGAAATGATAGAGGTCTATAAAATCATGAATAGTGTGGATCAAGGGAATAAGGAAGTGTTATTTACTCCTTCACATAACACAAGAGCCAGGGGTCAGCCAATGAAATTAATAGGCTACAGGTTTAAACAAATAAAAGGAAGTATTTCTTCACACAATGCACAGTCAACCTGTGGAACTCGTTACCAGTGGATGCTGTGAAGACCAAATGTAGAAGTGGGTTCAAAAAAGAATTTGATAAGTTCTTGGAGGATAGGTCCATCAATGGCTATTAGCCATACTCTGGATGTCCCTAGCTTCAGACTGCCAGAAACTGGGAGCGAACAACAGTAGATGGATCCCTTGATAGCTGTTCTGTTCCCTCTGAAGCACCTGGCATTGGCCACTGTCAGAAGACAGCATACTGGGCTAGATGGACCACTGGTCTGACCCAATATGGCCATTTTTATGCCCTTACCATCACCTGAAGTGTACCCCATCCAGTGGTCCCCAAACAGAGGATGGGCACCAAATATCTGCTGTCAAAGCAGGAACTGCAATGCGACTCAACCATGGACAATGGAGCAAACAATTTGGGAATAATTTCTTCCTCACAAAAGAATATAAAGGCAGACTTTTGGAATTTCTCACACACAATGGACTAATACGGGAAAACAAAACAGGACCAAAGTAAAATCCTCCATTTTCTTCCCTTCAAAGATTCTGGCTTCAGAAAATTGTATTCTGGGCTGAAAAGCCTCAGACCATAGGAAGCTACATTCCTTTGGATTGCTTTTCATCTCAAGATGCAAGATACTCTGTGCTTTGTATTCTGACTGTGGCCCCAGAATATCAGTTATCACAGACCACCTCATTTTCAAGGATCATGGATCAGATAATTCCTTCGATAGGCTATCATTGGCTTGGTCAAGCCTTTAAATTGGACTGAGCAGAACAATTCATTTCACACATCTACCAGACAGCTTCAATAGTAATGACTCTTGGATATGGGGAACCTAGGGTAATGAATTAAAGAGAAATGTCTCCATATCCAATCACCAATTTGCAGATTATATGTTGCAGTTTCCCAGTGTTTTAGCGGTATGTATTAAAAACACTGGGTAACTGGTTTTCTCCACAGCTGACATCTGAGCTATACCATGAGAGGAAAGGTTCAAAGTGGACTAAAGGCCTCACATTGGCTCAACTACAGAAGAAGGTCTCAAAAAATGAAAAAATTGAAATAGTGTTAAAATGTTGTCTTCATTTACTATTAACTGTTTATGAAGGAGGGTAGCAGGACTGTGTACTCAAGATATTGGAGTAAAACAGACATAGGTTGATTGGATTATTGAAATACAAACCTAGGATAACCTCTCTTAAATCCACATACAACCTCAAATGCGGTGAAATGGAAGATTGCATACCAAAGGACTGCAGGATTGGGCTGTTCATGCTCTGATATTGTCATGGGAGAGGGCAGGAAAGGACAGTGAGAGCAGATTAGAGTTTGAAAGGTACATACAACCCCTAAACTCACAAAAGGAGGACTGGAGGACATATACAGCATGAATACAGTCACCACACCTCCCCTAGACTATAATAGGAGCTGAGTAGCTAAACCCCTGAACCCCATTTGTAAGATGAATGTGCTTGGTTTGTTTGTTTCCCCAGGGCATTTTTTTAAGTGATTAGGGGACCATTGAGTTGAAACTCTCGTAAGTTTCAAAAGAGGAAAAACAAGTAACATGAATGCCCTTGTTGGATTCCCCACCTCTTATGTAACTTGAATAGCGGTGACCCCAGAGATCCAGGAGTTTAGGAAAGGAAGAATAATCATTTCAATCATTTCATTTTGAGTACAATGCCATGTTGCAAACTTTTATATAAATTAGGCTAAAAGTCCCAGGACGCAATCCTGCTTCTGGAAAAATTCCTATTGACTTCCATGAGAGCATGAATAGTCCCTCATTGTAGTGAGTAACATGAGGAGGGTAAGGCCTCCAAAGTAGATTACTGCAAACTTATGTGGAACTGTAGTAAAATTAGTTTAATAATATATATAAAAAAAAAAAAGAGGCTAGAAAAGCAGTGAGACTGAAAATGTAAATACACAAACAATAATCTATGGCTACTGTAAATTTTCTCTGCACACTGTGTATAGTAATTGTGAATTTCAGCCCTTTTTAAATTCCCCCACAAAAAAAAAAAAGAAAAAAGAGTAAGAAAAAATATAAATGGTCATATTCACATTACTCAAAAGGGAATATGAATTTTTTTTAAAAACAAATGTTAGGATAGAAGCCAAACTTGTGTAATTTTAACCAAGAAGGATTTTTTTAAAGTCACAAGCAACTTGAAAGCGAGGTTTTATAATGTACTAGCCATCTTACTCTACCCTCAACCATAGCATTTCTGCTGATGGCAAAATCGCATTCTTTGTACATATACCTTTTAGTTTCCAAATTATATTCTGAATGGTGGATCTGTTAAAGAAACCACTGGGAAGTTATAGGTATATGATCCTTTTATTATAAAACTGAACCTACAATGAGATCCATGTAAGTACTCTCTGGCACTTATGCAGAGTTCATTTCAGGATTGGTGTCTAAATATGCTATTCACTTATGTTTCCTTCTTCCTGTGCAATCACTACCATGTCCAGCACCATGCTCCAACTGCACAGCAAACTAAATCATTCTTAAAATTGTTTCTATCTAAAAAAGCAACATTTCATGTCATCAAAATCCAAGAACACTGAATTGATGGCACTGAAATATCATTTGGACTATATATGAGCAGGAACAAGCTGCAGCTAAGGCTTTTGTTCCCCCCCCCCAAATCTACCTTTTCACTTGGATAAGGACTTTGTTATAGATATCCCCACCTACACCAGGAGATGAGACTATTAAGACTTTAAGACCACTCAAACATTTAAATCAGCAACCAATTCAAAGCCCACTGAATTTAACAGAAGACCTCCCTTTCCCCTGTATTCAGGCCTTTGTGCAGATTGAGGCTGCCTACTTGATAAGAAGAATATTTTGCCATAAGCATCTTGCTTTATAGCCTGGGTTGGATGTCTGTTCACTTCTGAGTGGAATTTAAGGTGTTTTTGACTTGTATGTTTGTTTTATAATTTGAGTTCATTTAATTAAATAAGATCTCCAAATTAAATCTCTCTCTCTCTCGACTTCCCATATCTCTCATCTTCTCTGTTTGTTATAAATAGTATGCGGTTTCGGACAGGGGCACGTTGTGTCTTCTACAGCACTGACCACCTGATTGGCACATAGCAAATAATAGGATAAATAATCAGGTAAAAGGGTACCGCAGACACAGATGTGCTCACACATACCCTATCTGTTCTTATAGTTTTTTGGGTTTTTTTGTGGAAGTGTAAATAAAAATGTGTGAGGAAAAAAAATGTATATCTTTAGTTAATAAACTTGTTGGAGAAATTGCTTCATTTATAAAACATCTTATCTGCAAACCAAAGTTATTAAACCCTTCTCAGTAACACAAATGATAAATGAAGATTCAGCTACAGAAACCTTGGCACATGTGCAAGCATTCCTGGCCAAACTGTTATGTGGCAATTTGCCATTTATGTTTCATAGGTCAGAATGACATAGAAAATATAGGAGAAGATAATTTTATTAAGTAGCAGACATTCCCTTACAAAAGCATACTGCTTTGCCAATATCCTCACAAGACAACATTTGGTTGAAAAGAAGGAGAAGAAAGTCAACTAAGAATAAGTGAACCTCAAGAGATCTGGGGTTTCAGCATGGATAAACACCCAAAATTTCAGATACTGGTTACTTATCCAAATGTAGGGAGATTTGCTCCCTCCATTTCTAACATCTGCAAGGACTTCTGGTCCCTTCCCCCAATTTCCACAGCCAAAACACTACATAATGTATCTCTTTTTTGCTTTATGAACCTCTAGTGGGAAAACCTCACAGTTCTGAGAAATCTGACAGAAGCCGTAACAGGGCTTTTTCCAAGCACTCAAGTGGTGAAGGAGGTTCCATGAAAGAAAGAAGCTGAGACCTAAATAAATAAGTGGGGAAATGCTGGAAGCTAGGACCTTTACAAGATACGGGAATTTAAACAAACTAATGCAAATCTGTTAAAATGAAGAAGAATATTTTTTAAAAATTAAGAGAAGAATAGAGTAACATGTTATTTATTCAAACCACTTCTCAGATCCATCCTAAAAGCCAAACTTTCTGAACGTATTCTATCTGTACAAAACAAAAAGGGACATTAAGTGCCTTTGGCCAGTGCCACAGAGTAAGTCAGCAGCAGTAGCTGGGAAACAAATTTAGGTCTTGATACCTTTCCCTACCTAACAGGTCATGCTGTTTTAGTACTAATGTAACCCCCTTCTATTTCTGGGTTACTTGGGAGCCGGCAACACTCACCTGTGTGCCAGGGTGCCTAAGGTTGTTAACAACAAAGGAGATCCTGAGTATCCCAGCGGTGATGTAGGATAGGTGGGAATCCTCTATCCACCCCTCTGCTGCAGTCCCGTTACTTTTAAAGGAATTTAAACTTGGCGGTGCCTCCACCTGGCTGGCCCCTGCACATGCTTAATGGCGGACCCTGGGAGCTTCCAGGACGAAACCTAGTCTGATAATAAAATAATAATAATAATAATCTGTGACAGGTCTAATTTAACAATTGCAATTATGCAAACTAAACATCCAATATACTTAAATTAGAATTAACACAACTTCACTTAACAAATTAAAGAAATATGGCATAACAGACTGAAATTAAACATCACTATTATGTTAAATCCACAGGGCAGCTGAATAAATCAATTAATAAAAATAGTATGAAACTTGTCTAAACTTGCATTTACACTGCCACTGTTTACCCCACCTGCAGAGTGTACACTCCCCTAGAGTTCAGAGCCCTAACCCCTTGCTTGCGTGGGCGCGCTTGAAGATCTGAAGAAGACAGCACTGTGGGTTCGGTGTTCCAGTTCAGCTCAGTTGTCACGCTGGAGATTTGGAGCTGGCCCAACCAAATGTCTGCAGTCCTGGCCCTGCTTGAAAGGATTCTCCCTCTCTCTCTCTTCTCAGGCCCAGTGAAAGTCTCTGTGCAGTGCCCCTTCCCTTACACGCCCTGCCCTAAACAACGGGAGGGGGGTGGCACTCACACTACCTCCACTGCAGGCCCACCTCAGGCTGCTCCAGGCTCAGTCCCTGCCCTGGCTTGGGCAATGCCACCAACCTCCAAAGCTCCCCGCTCGATCAGGCTCCAGCAGGCTCTGAGCAGCAGCTTTGGGACTCCGGCAGCGGTCAGTAGCCAGCAGCAGGCAGCCAGCAGCTTCCAGCCTTGGCTGCACTCCACCCTAGCACCAAAATGGAGTCCCCCACATGCTATTCCCTCTCTCTGGAAGGGGAAGAGTCTCCCTCCTTTTCCCGCAAGGCATCATGGGAGTTGTAGTCTCCCAGGATCTTCCCAACTGTAAACTCCCAATCAAGTTCCAAGGCCCCTGAAGTACAGGGTGTCTACACTAATATATCAGAATTTGTTGACTCTAGCTGTACTGAGAAGAATTTATATATATGAATTAAAATTAATTAAATACTTATAAAGCACTGAGTCTCTTGGTTGGAAGTGACTATACTCTGTAAGTGCTAAGTAGTGGTATTATTATATTACCATTTCACTACTGATGTCTAAAGAGTTGAAAGTATATCCTCTCATCTAGAACTGGTCAGTTCTCTGCTGCTGAAGAAAGCTTAGTGTACCATAACTAAATGCTGCCTACTGTATATTTCAGGAGCCATGATACAGAACCATTAAACTGGGAAGAACAAAAATACAGAGATTAAAAGTAGTTTAAAACATGCATTCCCTGTCAGTGATAACAGGTTTGGTCATAATTGACTGAACTGAGTGAGATTCTTGGAAGTATCACTAAGTAGGGATGAACCATACATGAATCTAAACTATGTCCAGTGTACATCTGGCATTCAGTGTTTCAGCTGTGTTAGTCCCAAGATATTAGAGAGACAAAGTGGCTGCGGTATTATCTTTAATTGCACCCACATCTGCTGGTGAGAGAGACAAGCTTTTGAGCTTACACAGCACTCTTCTTCAGGTCTGGAAAATGTACTCAGAGGATATGTCCACACTGCAATTAAAAACCCGCAGCCGGCCCATGCTTGTGTGGCTCTGGCTGGGGGTGGGGGGAGGGAGAGAAGAGGGGTTCATTGCATTGTAGGTGCTCGGGCACCTATAAGTGGCTTGCTAGAAGCACTCACTCACTCACACAAGAGCAGCTTGCTTGCTGGTGGCTGTGCATAAACACCCCAGGAGTGGGGGTTCTGACAGCAGAGCAAGGTATGACAGGCTCTGGGAATGGGGATTGGGGTGACACAGCAATACACCAATCCAGATTGCACTAGGGGAACATCACAGGGCTACATTTAAAAGTGGTGTTAACCTACTGTACACTATACTATACGTTGCTCACACCACAGCCTTTGGCAGTAGATTTCAGGCACTGGCAGCAAGACTTTATGAGAGCTATTTTGCTTTCAGGTCTCACACAAGTTTCATAAACCTGCCAAAAGCTTGTAGGAAAATACCAGCAGATTACAGGTTTGCACAAATGTAGTATTTTGTATAATTGACATAAATGGAAATGGATTTTCTTAATTTGCATGGACTAGAATGAAAAGTAGAAAGGAGGAGGGAAAAGAAGAGACTGAAAAAGGGGAACAGCACAAACAGGAAGAGAGGGACAGAGTGAGACCCTGATATTTTATTCACTTATTCCCTTCCTCTGGCAGCAGTTTTGCAATCCCTCACCACAACCCACCCCAAACCATTTCACTCTAATCCCCCCCACACTTGAGAAACCTGAGAGTGGGAGAAACAGCTTCTGGAGGCTCTTCACTTCTCCCATGTCCTAGGACACTTCTGGGATCATCTTCACTCCCCCACCCAGGCCTGAGGGAACAGCAGCACTGACAGCCAGGAAAGGGGAGGTAGGGCCCACAGGGAGTAGCTGTTCCCGAATGCCATGTAGCACTCTGAAGTGCTCGCAGCCCCTCAGCAGGGAAAATGGAGGGAGCAATTTAGGTCTGAGTAGCCGGGAAGGTAAGCCTACTGCACATCACCATGGCTCAGAGGTATCCCGCAGCACCAGTGTTAACTCACTTGGGGCCCTCAGCAGGAATATTTTTGCCCTCCTCCCCATACAACACTAAAACAGGCATGTTCTTATAATAAAAAGCAAATGGGCCCCCGTGAGCTGCTCGGGGCCCTAAGCAATTGCTTAGTCTGCTTATGCCTAGCACCAGCTCTGGGAGAGAACAAAGACTGTTTGTATGCACACACTTACCCTTAAAATAGGACAGAAGTGAAGCATCAACTGTCCCTCTGTATGGGGTGAACAGATTCCAGAGGGGGGAATCAGAGATTTCTGATCCTAAACTGGAGATTCACTTGAACCTATAAATGTTTTGCTTTCTTAACAAAAGGCACAAACACCCTACAGAGTTTTATTATGAACAGCTCACAAACCTCTAATTAGTAGCAGCCTGAAGGGAAGCTGTGAATGTGTCCTTTCTTCCTGCCCTGACCAGAGCTGTATCAGCACCTCTCCCAGGAGTTTATTGGGAATGCATACCTGTAAGGATAAGTATCCTGTTATCAGTATGAGAATAGCTATACTAATTGCTTCAGAGCATGCCCAATGTGAACCAGGTGCTTCCAGCAGCCTATGTAGCCTTTCTGACTCAGTTTGAGCTAATAAAAAATATGCTCCACCTTTTCTCCAGCCAACCTGATTCTTAGTGCTTTACTAAATGTCCCAACACTTGCATTCAGATCTCTAGGCACCTACCTGAAAACATCAGAATGTTTTCTTTCTTAAAAGAGTTTTACCTAGGATTGGAAAGGGAAAATATAAAGTGAAAACAATTACTTTGGCTGTTTCTTGCTGACATCACGTATTTCTGTGGTATCAACTTTATGATCTTATTCTGCATTTTTAAGGCAACTTTCTCTCTATTGTAGTTGGCAAATGGAGATATAATCAACACTCAGTTGTTACTCTCTAAAATTAAAGGGATTATTAAAGTTCACAGTTACAGGAGGAAAGGCCTAGTTCCTGTTACTGCAGAAAATTAACCTTTCACATGTTAAAAAATAGTCTCTCCAATACTGTGAGGAACTTCCAAAAAGACTGTATGAAAGCGGCTACCAAAGGTTTAAATGCAAGTTCCTTAAATGCAAAAAGCTGAAAACTTGTATGCCAAGCAAAAAAAGCAGAAGTAAAATCAGCTGATGTTTATCTATAGCACAAACAGTGTTTGTCAGAGTTTATTTCTGCTTTTGAATTGAAAAGGAGTAAAAGAAGGCATGATCATTGCTTCATCTACTGCATGCTGAAAGATACCTCACTCCATCTGTGCTCAGTCCTTCTCCCATTAAATATGATTTTTTTCAGTAACTTTAATAGCCACTCTGACTGTGGAGTTTCTCAACTAGAAGTAAACAAATAATGTATATTTCCACTTAACATCTTGCCCTTTACTTCAGTATCAGAGGGTACTAGATCCAGACCATTAGCTCAATTATCTGGTAGTCAGAGTTCATGAACTTGACCTTAGCTTTAATTAGAAAAAGGGAAATAAATAGTTTTATTCTGAGGCAAGGATAAGTTTCCAGGATGTGAAAAAGTCAGCCCACCAAGAGACACTTTTCTTTGCAGTGCTACTGCTTTTGTAGCACAGATTTCTTTACTTGCCGTGCTCAGATCTGAAGCTCACGCTTAATGACCATTTTCACCAACTTTTACTGTTGGCTGATCAGTGTGTTGCTTGCCGTAACAGATGCAGAAGTTCATTTTCTTACAGGCAGATGGAAAGCCTGGACACAGATAGCTTCTTAAGAATATTATGGTGGACTGGAAAACAAATGAAATTATATGGGTATTTTAGGATTTTATTTTTTTTCTTAAACACTAAGGCATGTATCTTACATGGTAGGCCTTTGTAGATTAATCAAACCATGATCCTCAAAGATTTTTAGGAGCTTAAAACAATGGGAATTAGGCACCTAAGTACCTTGAGGATCTGGGCCTCAGTCACTAGTATTTACCTGTTTTCTGCATGGATAGCTTCACCTAGCACAGCATTATGCATACCTTAGTAAACACAATTTGCCTATTGGTAACTGAACCATTTCTATAAGTAGTTGGGTGAATTGTTCAAGAAGATTGCGGTGCCCACTTGAACATCACGAATTCAAGCATTATATTTCAAACGGAAGCTGAATGTTCACCCACTTCACTCCTGCCATCAGCACTGGGCAACCTATTAGAACCACAGAAAGTTTAGGGAGGATGAGGCTTTCACATACACTATAACATACAGAATCATAAGACTCATCTAAACCTAACTGAAATGTTTTCAAAATGAAACGTCTATTTGAAGAAAACACTTTCAATAACATTCCTAAAGCTCTCCGGCTATTTGTTGCTGAGTAGTCCACTCAATCCTCCATAAATTCAAGGGTAAAACCTATCTCTGACATAAGGCCATTGACATCAATGGATTTATATTGGGGATTAATCTATCTGAATATTGGTTACAGGCTTCAGTGCCTGCAACAAACTGAAATAATTAAAACTGCTGTCTGCAGAAGTCATACAGAGATAGTCTGACAACAAAAGTGGATTCTGAGCAAAGAGTTGCCATTCAGTGTTATAAAGACTTCACCTTGGCCCAGTTCAGATAACTAACATGAATTACCTAACCAAGTAACACACTTGTCAAGCTGAAAGTGGATTCAGACAGTGGGCCCTGGTATGAGGAGCTCAGCTACCTTTTATTAGGTGCACTGACAGTATTGCAACATACAGCTGTGACATTAGTATGACTTAGCATGATGTCATGATGTATGTTATGATGTGAGAATAGCGCTTTGACTTGCTGAAGTCATTACTGACTTTTCAAATCCAGAGGGTTTGGTGTTGAAACTCCCCAAAATTGTGGGCATCAACCACTCAGTGAAGGAGATTTGGCAGGCATGTAACTGAATGTAATGAGAACGTATGTCATGGCATCAAGAGGTTCTGGAGACATCATAAATGATATGAGTTTATAATGCTTCTGATTTTGTTAACACTGGGTGAAGCCATAGGTATGCATTGTTGGCAGCTCTTTCAAGAATGTTTAGACAAACTTTACAAGTACACATAATAAAATCTGATACTTTATTTTATTTTGTACAGCAGAGACATGCATTGTTGTTATTGCTCAGTACTGAAAGAGAATAAGGTTGCAGCCTTCTTCAGTTGTATATAAATTGCATGTTTTTCATATAATACATGAATTTCAATGAAGTTGCCTTTGATCTCCTAGGCTATTGCTATAGGCTTTTGGTGCTTTTTTCTAACCAGTGGGGTTACATTGATTGTCCCATCTCTTAAAGAAAAACAAGAAATCTTTCACAATGAAGAAAACTAGCTTTCTAAAGCATGCATAATACTAAGGGATATATTCTGATCTCAGTTAAACATATATATATATATATATATATATATATAAAGTCAGAGTAATTTGACTTCAGTATGGTAACTCTGAATATAAATTGGTGTCAGTGAGAACCAAATTTGACAGTAGGAGTTTTAAACACTGCTTGAAAAGTTTGTCATTATAGAAGAGCTGAGAGAAGTGACCTGGTTCCCTGCAACTTGAAAAAATAACTTTTATAGCTCTGATTAAAATTTTTTAAATCCTTATGTGGCCCTTTACAACAAGAACTATTGGAATTCTAAAAGAACCTAGAAAATGTATCTGCTACCTTTGCAGATATCACAGTAGTTAGCTGGTCACTTGGGTGCACAGTGAAGAATTGAATTTTCTCAAGCAGTCCAGTGACAGATATCGCTTAGCAAGTAACAGCATCATTGTCACGATGTAACTTCATGACATAAGCATAGGACTGATTAGGTTTGACAGAGACCATTTGAGAAGCTATTCTCAATATTCTCTATACTGTTGCCAACTGCAGTCCGGTGTCCATCTGGATCTGACTGGAGTATATCTGATGTATATTCCCACACAGCTATTCCAGTATGTGGAACATTGATTTCCACCACATCACTACCTTCTGCATCATCTACTGGAAGAACAAGCGATTCTCACCTCCCTCCAAAGTTGCCATGCTGAGTAGAACCACGTGAATTAGCTCCAAATCTCTCTGACTATGGTATATACTTGCTATGCTTCTCCAGCAGCTGCTCTGCCTTGAGATCAGAGGCACTTGTCCTGACTCATTATTTCTTTCAGACCCTACTGCCCATCCATTCTCTGAATTTGTTTGTAGTACATAGTTCAGTGGATGTGGCTTATGTGAGTGCTCACAGCTGTAGTTCTAAGGGCTTTGGTATTTATCTATCTAACATACTTATTTGTCCTTCATTCCCATAGTGTCTGAACACATCATAGTCTTTAATATATTTATTTTCACAATACCCCTGTGAGGTAGGAAAGTACAATCATCCCCGTTTTAGAGATAAATCACTGACCAAAAGAAAATTAATTCCAGCACAGATCTTCAAAGATGTCTAACTCATATTGATATCAACTGTGATTGACTTAAGTGGGAGTTAGATGCCTTAATACCTTTGAGTTTCTGGCCCAGAGAGACTACGTAGCTTGCCTGATTACATAGCAAGGTTTTGGTCTCTCAGGTCCTAGACTAGTTCCCTAATCGCTGGACCATAATTCCATTCAACTGTCCACATAGCTAACCAATAGCACACATCAAATTACTAGGTGGAAAAAAATCTCCTATACCCATGATTTCTGCGTGACTACTTTACAGGAGATAGACTTAGAGCTGTTGATGCTAATAATGGTTGTCTGCAAGAATCAAGCAAGAGGAAAGCATGGAAATCACCATTTTGTGCCTTCTGTGTTTCTAGTAGCAATTTCTCCACCATAGAAGGAACTGCTACTTCACGTTTAGGTAGTGGAGAGAAAAAATACGCCTACTATGAGTTCCTCCTTCCTTGCCACTGCATTCTAACTGGCATTTCTCTTCTGCACCCACTTGAGTCTCCTCCACATCTTCAGGTGCTCTAGTCATCTCACTGACAGAAGCTTATGCTATGTCAGAAAAGCCATTAATCAATGTTTCCTGTACAGATGTACAATCATTTCCAGATGCTACAACAGCCACATTATCCCCATCAGCTTCTAGGTAGACAACTTGTGCCATATCTTCTAAACTCAAAAGGTTGCCTCCTGGCCGCTTCATTGTTGATTGGTTACTTGTTTTTATTCCAGGCTGAAAAAGGCAAATTAGTCATATATTTGTCTTGAGGAAGCAGTGTCTGGTCTCCATAAAGCAGAACAGCTGGAGTGGGAAGTGTCCACCAGTGGTGAAGATATACTGCTGAAGTTAATCCAGCCCCTCATTTCTGGCTGTGACACCTTCAGACAATCATTGATTCAGGGAAACAAAATTCCTTTTGATCAACAATTTGTGGTCTCTGCTGCCACTTCTCCCTATTGTGTGCATGAGAGAAAAGACGTCAAAGGAGAGCTGCATGGTATCTTTTCTAAATGTAATAGAAAAATGTATATGGACTTCAGTCCCATTGACACTAAGGGCCCTTTATGCCATCTTGGCAGTGTTAGGTGGCCTTAATGTGAATGTAAAGGTAACTAAAGCCATTTAATCTGCCAGACCAGTGTAAAGGGGCATATATTTTTAAGCTAAATCAGTAGTCATTTCATTGTTCATTTCACTGCTGCTTTCATGGCATAAAACCACAAAGAATAAATCCTAATTATCTTCTTACACAGAGTACCTAACCTACACTTTACCCACACCCACCCACCCCTATCTATAGCTTTCATTTTTCTTTAGCTGTTAAAGTGGAAGATTTTTGTTGAATTTATTACTGAAACAACACATGGTAAGATCTAACCATTTTGCTACAGCATCTATATGCAAATCATAAAATACAATAAAAGGGAAAATTGAATAGTTAAAGTGAATGTCTCATAAATGTGTTTAGTGGCCCTAAAATGGAAGTAAATGGTTGAAACTGCATTCTGTGTTTTGTGAACAGAGCAACACTATTTGCAAATATTTCTATACTAGCAAACCAATTTTTTTTCTTAAATTCATACAAATTCCGCATAATAATTCTGCCCAACTAACATTTGTGGTAACATAGAATTATTGTTTGTTCAGTTACTTCACCTAAAAAAAAGAGAGAGAGAGAGAGAGAGACTATGTCCTACTAATAAAATCACTTCCATCTTATTAGTTGTTTTCCTAACATTTTTGTGCTTGCATGGATGAATGGAGTACAGGATGATAAATGTTGTGGTCAAAACTTAGCTGCAGAACTTCTTGGAAGCTGTATCAGTGCTTCATTTGATAAAGTGCTGAGTCCTGAGTCCAACATTCTTTTTTGTACATACAATATCGTAACCACATTAGCATGGGAGGATTTCATAATAAATCTACTTTAGTACATTTTGAACATGTCATTTTTTCCCCCCTGAAAACTATGCCAAATGGTAATTTTACTTCAAAAATTGAGCAACAAACTCACAGGCATTCTCATCTAATTACGGGAAAAAAGCCACTTTAAGCTTTTGTTATCTGTACACCATCCTGCTCCTATTGAATTCGATAGGAGTTCTGCCTACATAGGGACTTCAGGATTTGTCCATTTGTAACTAAAACAAACTTTTCTGTAAAGGATCGCTCAGTGATTATCTGAGATGGAAATGTCTAGATCGTCTCACATACAATAGGACACATTCTGAAATAAAGTTACTGGGAGTTTGCCTGAGTAACAACTGAATTAAAACAGAGTAAAACCCACAGGCTTTGACCTATTGGTGGGAGAAGTGATATTAGGAAGGAATATCGTGCAATTATAAATAACACTAATGAGATTTTAAACAAGTGATAAATATTTTAAGGTATTATTGTGCTCCCACTATTAACTGGTGTAAATCTGGAATAATTTCACTGAAGTCAGTGGAATGACACAAGTGTAAAATTGGGGTGAGACAGTCACATCTTAATTTGATGGTGCACATTTTTTTGTTGAGATTTAATAACATTTCTGTTACATTCATGTTGCTGCCAGAGTAATGCTAACTGTGGTTAAATGCTAGAGTCTGCTTATGCATGAAGCATATCTCCATTTAGAAATCTGAACAGAATAGCCTTGACACTTTTTCTGCCCATGCACTTCCCCTGGGGAATTTGCAGGCTCCAGCTTCCAGTTGGCTTCTGGTCAGAGTCATTCTTGTGAAATGTTTAGATTTTGTTGAATCAGCATTTTTCAACAGAAAAATATTCTGTAGGAATATTTTCAACCAATTCCAGTAAATTGGACAGGGGGAGGCTGATCTTGATCAGGGCCTCTCAATGCTACTGTAATAATATGGTGTTCCCTGTGCAAAGTAGCTGCAGGAATACTGAAGTATTGAATTGATGCCATTGATAACATTCCCACCCATATTTTGCTTTGGTTTAGGTTACCGGGGATATTAAAACCTTAAAAAAATCTGATGATAGCCAACACTAAAATAAAACAGGGAGTTAAAGCTTCATGCATTAATTTCCTCACATATCTCTTATGGGGTTCAATTTCCCATTCAGACGCCTTGGCAGGTTCAAAGTTATGGACCCTGTAGTATATTTGCCAGTTAAAAGAAAAAGAATATTAAAAGGAGTGTGAACTAATGTACCAACACAATTGCATTGCTTTAAGAATGGATGTGATAAATATACCCATGACAATTTGAATACATTGTGCATAGCAATATAAAGGTAAATGTCTCAGTCTTTGATCCTGTGAGGACTTAAATGTGCGTAACTTTATGTACTATGAGTAGCCTTAGTGAAGCCATTATATAGAAAGTTAAGTATATGTGTAAATCTTTGCAGCAGTGGGGCCTTAGTGGGAAGATATACCCATCCCATTATTTTTTCTATAAGTGATACTATGTCATCTGATATGTTAGTTTCTGTTGTACTTCTAAAAATGATATCAGCCATTTTTCAGTGGCCAGAGGAAATACATCTGGAAGAATAATGTAGGTAAAGGGAAATGGGGAGGATGTGTTGTCATAGTCACATGTTAAGGGAACTAGTGAATGTATTTAACTACTTGGGAAGTTCTAGGCAGCGTGTTGTTTGAATAATTTTCTAGGGACTTGCTATAATATGCATCAATCACTCTGACACATTTTATCTTGGAGCACTCTCAGAGAAGGAAGTCTTGAAAGAAAATTCAGCTGCAGTGATTAAAAGAATTAGTCACACTAACATAAAAGCAGGTATCTGGAGATTTAGCACAGCACTGTCATGTACAACTGAAAAGAAACTCCGAAAGGAGAAGGATTTCTACCCATCTATAATTAAAAGGACACTGTCAAAAATCTTGTTGTTTGAGAAACTTTCTGGCCTATCAAAATTTCAAAATAATGATTGAAAAACTAATTATAATTAGCTGCCTTGCACAGTATTATTGTTGGTGGTTGGTTAGGAGAAAGAACTACAACAGGGAAGACAATAGTTTGAGTGTAAATCCTCCTTCAAGGATAATTCTACAAGTTCCCTGATAGAAAAGTTCAGGGAGGGAAGGGGTATTCTTTAACGCATCCATATTACTTCTGGCATGAAACTACTGTTGAGGAAGTCGGAGGGAAATTGTTTTGTTGAAGCTTATCTGCGTCTTCACAGATCTCATTCTTTTCTGCTTATATTACTGAACAATAATGCTGCCTAATAGCTTCTAGTCTGAAGTTCCAGCAAGCAATTTGCCCTCTAACAATCCTTTCTCGCTCACTAGAGAATTCTGCTCATGCCCTAATGCCTGCTATAAGGGACTACATAGAAGAATAGGCTCCTATTAAGTGCTCTTTCATCCCCTCCTGCAACTGAATTTCATGAACTCCTACAGTGTTGGCATAGCAGATTTGGATCCGCGTCATTTGTTAAATTCATGCAATAAAAATCCCTTTAAATGTGATTTTCTTTTAATAAAACATCTTTCCAACATTCATAGAAATGAAGTGTCATAATCGTCCCTTAACCAGATTCAGAGGCAGGTTGCCAAAAGGTAATACTTTTCAGTAACAAAAATATGCAATGGAGTGTTCTGGGTAGAATTATGCAAATTGTCATATAGACATCAATAGATGAGCCAACTCCTGTCAGTATATCTACTAAGGCCAGATCGTGCTGGGACCTGTAGAGCCAGTTGGGGAGGAAGAAAAAAAGAGATTGGTCTGCCCTTGCAATCTCCTACAGCATTTGTGAAGACAGACCATTCCATCACCAGTAGCAGAAGCAAGATGGTCAGGCCAAGAAGGCAAGAAGATTAGCCGGCCTAACAACTAGGACAAAACCCAGGACTCACAGGGATGGTAGGGATCCTGAGGGGAATTGTGTTCAGTAGTCTGTTGGTTTCCGTGGGTCTGTAAGTCGCCTATACTTTTTAAGAGTAAAAGTACGTGTCAGAGAGCAGAATATGGGCGATCATGCCTAGTAGTTTAGAGCAGGATTCGGTAGCCAGGAATCAGAGCTGAGGATTAGAGCCGAAATCAAATGCCAGAGCCAAGGGTCAGAGCCAAAGACAAAAGTCAGGAGTTGGAACTGGGGGTCAGAACCAAGTTATCTGGAGAGAGGCAAGGCAAAGGCAGGGCTGGATCTGAGGCAGGACTAAGGATGGGAAGAAGCAGGCATAGGAGCAATCACAGCGATGACCTGCTGCTGCTGCAACTGTTGGGTTTAAGAGCTGGTTTGCTCACCCTTCCACCCAGCCAGGCGAGGCGTTCCATCAGGTGGTCTAGTGGGTGCAGCCCAGCTGTGCTCATTAGGCTCTCTGGAGACTGAGCAGGTGCAGCTGCAGGGCCTTCTTCCTGACAGTACCCACACTGCAGAGGCACCATCTCAACATCCCCGGGCCCAGCTTCTCAGAGTAGGCTCTGTGAAAAGCTCACAACAGATTCAGGGCCTGGATGTGTTCCATCAGTTCCCAGGACCATTCATCCAGACCATAACTCTCCCAATCCAACAAGTATTGGAGTTGTTCCCTAACAAGTCAGGAGTCAAGGATTTGTCACGTTATCTACTCACCCTCCCTTTGGACTGCTACAGGTGAGGGTGAAGGTCTGGAATGGTGCAGGTAGGGATTCTAGCTATATGGCTTAGGGGAGGGAGACATGAAACATGGGGTGAATCTTCAGGGACTTAGGTAACTGCAGTTTGAATGGGTTGATCCGTGCCTCAATCTTGAAAAGGCTCAGCTATTGGTAGTCCAGCATGGCCAAAGATAGTCCAGCTGAGGGTAGTCCAGCAACACCCAGACCTCATCTCCTACTTTAGGGTTAGGGGATGCTTGAAAGCCCTGGTCAATGTAATGCTTATATGCTTCCTTCACCGTTTTTAATTGCTCTTTGAGCTCCTGGTGAACTTGGCAGAGATGGGTATCTAGATCTGCAACAGTGGATACAGCCATATATATGGCTGCTTTCCAAAGACCTCCTTGACTTGCAAACCCTGTTGAAGGGAATGAGATGGGAAGGACATGTCAATGTCAGGCCCTTAGCATGTAGCACAGTAGAAATTCTGGGCTGCACTGCTGACTTTAGGCAGCTGGGGACAGGCTGCCATAATTTAGGCATGCTCCCAATACTGTCTAAATGATGTCCGGGGCCACTCCTGTCCTCAGAGCAGCCCAAAATTGTAAGGGCACAAAGGTGGCTTTAAGCCACCTTAGCCCCTCTCCTCCATAGGCAGCAAGTTCTGTGCTATGTCTTAGAGATGCAACATAGTCCTGGTCTATGAAATTCAGCGGCAGTCGACCGGAGATATGCAAGCTATACAGAGTAGCTTGCGTATCTCCCCTCAACTTCCTAACTTCTACTTACCGCGGCATCTTCACTCTGCTGCACCAACAGGAAATACACTCCTGTCAGTGCAGTGTTACTCTTTTTCTGGGAGTGGATTTATTAAATCAACTTCCGGATCGATTGAGCGGGTCTTTGCTTCCGCTCAATCGATCCTGAAGAATTGATCTGACGGTGGTGAGTTTGCCGCCGTCGGTGAAGACATACCCATAGAATCTCACTCAAAATGCTGTCAAATGCAGAAAGTGTAGTGTCCCCCACAACAGGACTGAGGTGTATTAAACACAAAGGGGATACTGGGTAAACACAGATGTTAGTGTTCCCGGACTCTCTAGCACTCTCAGACTAAGGAACACAGCTGTGCTGCACAGTGTTACTTTATAGATTCTGTCTAAGGCCTTGACTATTCAAAGACTTGCCCCCATGCTTAACTCTACAAACTGAGTAGTCCCCACCGAACAGTAGCATACTGTGGTTCTCCGGCGCCCAGGAGTCAATGCTTGCATTTGCGTCCCTTCCCTGTCCAGAGCTGGCAGCCTGGCTCTGAGCCAGCCCGCTGGGAAACTGCCCCCCCTCTGGGGGACTCGAGCTGTGAATGAGGCGCCTCCCTCCCTCCTGGTGGAGCACCCCACAGGTCTGGCCGCACTGCGGGCGGCTGGAGTTTGCATGAAGGAAGCTGTGAGTGCCTCCCATAGAACTCTGAAGAGCCTGGCTGATGTTCCCCCTCAGGCCAGTGCCTGGGGGCCATGGCCCCTCTGTCAGTCCCCCTTCGGTCCGCCACTGCCACTGAAGTCAACAATAAAACTTCCCTTGACTGCAGTAGAAGCAATGTTAAGCCTGCACAGGGCTTTTAAATTCCTACCCACAGAATTTAAATGTAATGGGTCCACAATGCCTAGACTACTTTGCCTTTAGGAAACAGCAGAACTATTTTAAAATTCAAAAGCAGTTTGAGCTTTGTTGGTCATTTGGATTTTGCTTTCAGTATGAAGTTCATACATGCAATTTAATGTAGTAAAGTATCTACAGAGTGGTTCTTTGAAGAATTATATATAGGAACAGAACAGTAAGGTGTATAAGTCACCTCTCACGCATTAGCAAAGTGGAAATTTACAGTTTCACTAAGCAGATTGCTTGGGATTTGTGTTAGGGTGACTGAAGGTGGATTTTCTTTGGTTTGGGTATAAACAATTTGGAAAAACTGGGGTATGGGATGGATGCTCATTGTTTAGAACTTTATAGGAACAGACGATAAACTCATCTTTTAAAAAAAGTTAAGGACTCAACATGATCACTGAAGTGGTTATTTCATGGAAAATAAGGTGGTTCGGAAACCCTATTTAAAGGTTACTGTTATATTGAGTTAAGCAAGACAAAATGTATTCATCCAAGAATCCCAGTTAATAGACTCTGAAGTAGTAAACTTAAAAAGAAGGAAAGCCTTTTTTTTACAGTCAATGTCACTAAGTCTAAAGACACAATGACACTCATCTAAAAAAAACTAATTTTTCAATTTCTGAATAAAAAAAATAATGAAAAGCATAAATTTTGTGGCTTTTAAAAATCTAAACTCTGGGTCTGGTTAACAATGATCCACCTAATCTCAACTAAACTTCTTTTTTAAATATTTGATCCAAATACCATTGTAGTTCATGGGATTTGGATCAGACATTAAATGAAGTTATAATAATAACAACAACAATAATAATGTATTATTAAGAATTTCTAGCTTGTATATAGCAGTTTTCATCAGTTGTTCTCAAAGTGTTTTACAAAGGAAGTCAGCATCATCATCATCCCCATTTTATGGATGGGGAAATTGAGGTATGGAGAAGTGAAGAATTCTGCCCGAGCTCACCCAGCAGGCCAGAAGCATGAATACAGCAGGCCAGAATACAACCCATGTGTCCTGAGTCCTAATCCCATGCTCTAACCACTAGGTCATACTATTCTGAAGAGACATCAGAGTTCATAGGTAAATCAATGCTACAGGATTCAGGGGGTAGAGCAGTGAAGACACACAAGGGACTCGTCTACACTACAGCGTATGTCAGGATAATGTATGTCGCTCAGGGTTGTGAATAAGCCAGCCCCCTGACTGACATAAGTTACACTAACCTAAGGGCCAGTGTGAACAGCACTATGTCAGTGGGAGCATAGCTATTGCCTCCTGCGGAGGTGGTTGTATTATGTCAACGAGAGAGCTCTCAGCTGTAGCGCTTCTAGTGCAGACTAGCCCCGAGATTATTTGAGACGTTCCTTTCAACCCTAACTGTGAATCTATATCATGACAGGACAAGCCAGTAGGGAGAAGGGATGGGTAAATCTGTTTCATTAAATGAGAGAGCACACTTTTCCCCAAGCTGTAGCCTGTTTTTAGAACCGAACCTGGCTGAAAATTCGGAAGTTTTTATTTGTTTTGTGATTTTTAGTTAATTTCATTCATTTTTGCCTTCTGTTGCATTTCTAATTTGGGGACAGAAATGCAGCTGCTGGGAATCTTATGAGAAACCCAACTGTGAACTTTTCAGCACAATTTTGCAGACTCAAAAGAGCAAATTTAGACCAGGTGTAGATGAACTCCACTGAAGTCAAAGCGTTCCAATAATTCACACATACTTCCAACCAATATTTTTCCCCTGAGACTTCTGTAGAAGACTGAGGTTCACCTATTAACAATAGGGAGCTTATATTGGGCCTCGTTAGTGACAACATTGCTGTTGACAGCAAAGGAAATAGGATTGGAGATGCCACGCTAAAAAATATTTTACTTTCATTTATATCCTCTTTGTACCACAAAATGAAAATCACTATTTAGTTATGTTAAACCACTATTTAATAGTATTATTAATATAACAATATATTATATTAATAATAATCTAAACACAATTATTATTTATTACTTGTACAGCAGTAGCACCTATGGGTCCCAATCATGGACCAAGATCCTACTGTGGTATGTGTTGTACAAACACGGAACAGAAAAATGATCCCAGGTCCCAGAGTTGATTGGGCCCATTATGCACTAATGTATTTAAGTAATAAACTGGGGGAGAGGGTTCAAACAAGTAAAACTAATTGGCTCATATCTGTGACAGTGGAATCAATTCCATATCCGTTCTCTTGCTTTAAAGAGTTTGGTAGTAGTTTATATGAATTCTTCAAAATTCCATTTTACTGTACCTGTTGTCAATCCTAACTTCTGTAGAAAGTGCTTTATGTGCCAGATATGTTTTAGACTATAAAATGTTGCTCCTATGAAAATCTCTGTTTTAACAGACTTGAACAAGGCTCAGTGAAAATAATTGAAAAGGCTGATGAACCACAATACCAGCTTTTATTTTTTAAATTTATTTTTCATAACCTAAATGGGCACCCCTGCAGTCAGATCTGATCAAGTTTCCACATTCTAAATTAAAAGCAGATATGTCACTTAAAAAAAAAGATTTTTCTCATTGATGGCAAAGCAGACAATGTTGCATTTTGACTATTTCATGTCACAATATAAGTTGATCTGACATGATGACATGTGGTGCAATTCAACAAAAATGTATTCAGCATTTTCCTTTCTCTTTTTAATAATTAAAAAAAAAAAACACCTTGCCCATCCTCCAGTGTAGGTCACCCAAGCAGAATTGACTTGGAAGGTTGAGACGCTAAGCACCTCTGTAGTCACAACTACACACTATTGTAGTAATCTTTGTACAAAATATGCCTTGTGAGATATCATTTGAAAGCTAATAACTCACCGATCATTAATATTCATGCATGATGTATGCAGATGGTGGGTATTAAGAGGTATGGATATATACTAGAATTATGACTAGTGTGTTTAAACCAGGCATGTCAGGGGATTGGCAAACAGGTCTGCCTTTGACAAAGGAATGTGTATTTGATTCTCTGATCAGCCCAGTCTTCAGGAAAAGACAATAAAGGTCCATTTTTACCTATTAGCAAGACAGCTAACAAGGAGGGAAGAAAGAACATGGAGCTTACTTCACCACCAGACTGCATGTGACCTTCCTCACAGCTTGACTAAACTTTACTTCGAGAGGCAACCCTGAGAAGAATCCATTTCAAAGGTTTGCTGGTCTATAAAGACAGGGGGGTTGAACCTCAAGTGATAAGCAATTGAATCAACTGATTGTACACAATATGACTGTTATGAGACTGTACAGAGTGACATCTTTTTTAAAAGTAATTACACACTGTGAAATGTGAATGAGGAAATATGGATACTTTATGCTTCCAGTCTGTGACCAAAGAAAGGGAGAAACAGGCTTTTCCCCAGACAGTAGAGAAGGAAGCTATCTATCTGCCTGTCTCCAATGAAATTAAGCAAGGAGTGCCAAGAAACAATGGAAGCCCCATTTACACTGTGATCAGCCGGGGGAATGGGAAGACCACAGGAAGGAAAAAACAGCATGAGGTTATACTGCCTCTTGAACAAAGTTACTGAACTTTGGAAGATATATACAAAGACAGAAGCCATCTTTGACATCCATCCCTAGACAGACATAAGGAAGAGAGTTCCTGCAAACTGAGAAAACAGCTCCTTCACACAAGCAGGGGTTGAAATTTCTGGAAACTGAATATAGGTGAGTCACCTACTTAGACAAAGATCTTTCACTTCAGAAGACAAAAGAAAGGCAGCATCTTGTACTTCTATGGAAGATCCTGACTGAGGGAAATTCAGCGATGGCTGTGAAGAAAAATGACTGGTGAGAGAAACCATCTCGAACACAGCCTGTACCTCACTAGATTAAGTTTTAGACTTTTAGATTTTCACTTTCATTTTCTTGTAGCCCTTTCTAATTTTATTCCTTTTACTGGACATCACTTAACCTGTGTCCTATTGTTTATGAATTTGTTTTATTTTTACTTTAAACCAACTCAGTGTTGTTTGCAGAGAAGGGTGTGTTTATCTCAGTTAAGTTAATATGCTGTTGTGTACTTTTGTCTCTTTAAAGGAATAAGCAGGCTTTACTATTTATCTGAGCTGCCCAGAAGAGGGCTGGACATTGCAGAACACATGGTTTTGGGAAAATTCAGGACTGGGAGTGTGTTAGGGTCACCTTGCTGGTTGTAACCAAGGCTGGTAGAAGTCAAAGTGGGGCTGTAAACAGGCTGCTGGGGCCAGAGCAGCTGAACCAGGACTGTCTAGCACGCAGACATTCAGAGTGTGACCTGCATGCTTGTAGCTTGGGTTTGAGCATCCCAGGCCGGGAGCTATATCAGCGAAGCATCATAAGTCACCCAGAGTTACAGGGTAAGAGGTGATAACCCCTTACTAGTCTGGATTGCAGCCAAACCCCATAACAGTGATTCTATCCCATTTGTGAATATCAAAAGAGAGCCACAGAGATTGACTTCTATTCATACCAGACATTGAAATAATATGCATATTTCAAGTCAGAGCTGAAATGCACTGACAGAGCTGGGATAGAGGAAGGGTGTATGCATATTGTCTGCCAATGACTGCATTACCTCCAGTACTTTTCATTTCTCACCTTCAATGTATCTATTTAAAAATAATCTAAAAATATTAACAGAAAAGCTTTGTATCCAATACTGACAGCCACCATCAAGTCAGATAGAAGATATACATAGTCCAGTTTGAGGGTAATTAGGAAGAAGAATATTGTTTATCATTAGAAGCAGATGTGATATTTCTTGAAAAGCTCATAGGATGTGAGGTATTAGCATGCGGACATATCTTTAGTTTACAGAGTTGTAAAGCCCTTCTTCAGCTCAATTCAACAACTTTCAGGCTGCTTGGAGTCCTGCCAAAGTTTTGCATATATTGATGGATTCAATCTATCGCAGAACTAACCACATTTTAGCCTTATCACTGGCTCCACCATTAGATTGATGAAGAGAAAAGGACAAGTATTCTATAGACTTGAGAACAAAAGAATGTAATTTATCAACTCCATTGTTGATTTTTCTTTCCTATTTATATGTAATTGAACAAAAATATTAGATGTTGCTCAGACCAAATGTCTCTGTCACTTATTTAGAACTCAGTGTTTACCTTCAGCCTACATGGTAAAAGGCAATGTGCAGCTGCACCGTACTATGGGCAGACCAAGAAGGGAATTGTAACTTTTGAGAGTCACAATTCTCTTCCTGGCTCCCACTTCCTCTAGGAGAATAGCGATCTGCTGTTGGTAAATGCCAGTAGCAGATTAAACTGCACTGGCCAGCACTTTGATGGTACATATCAATGCATCATGCATTCCTGTCCCTTCTCTCCCATTCCATGCCCACATGCACAGCCCTGCAGGAGCTGCTGTCCTACCCATGATACAGGTAGCCCACACAGAAGAGTAAAGGGGTACTATACACCCTTTTACTGCCTTGCATGGGTGTGATGGTTCTCATGGAACCCAAGACTATGGGTCACCTTGTTATCCCCTTGCTTCCAGAGAGATGGAGACTTGCTTATGCTTAAGTGAGTGTCAGCTCCTTGACTCCACCAGCCTGTTAGTCACCCAAACAATCTCATCTGGGCCATACCAGTCCTAACTCTACCTTGCAGGTTAACAATAGGTGCACCCCAGTCCTCAAGTCCCTTTGAAGCATTCTCCTGTAATGTTCAATCCCTTCTCCACTTAATGTTCAGAAGAGTACCAGGTCTACTGTCCCCAAAGGAACAGTGTACACCCCATCTTGAATGATTCAACTCAGTATCAGTCCTTGTAGAATACCACAGCACTGAGATATATTTATAGTGAAAAAACCAACACATTTATTATCAAAGATTAGAGAGGCAAGAGATAGTGAGTAAGGATAGTGGAAATAAAAGGGTAACATATAAAACAAAATCAGAATATGATTGCTAGAGACTAAACATAATTTATCAGGCTGACCTTCTGTCTAAAGAAGTTTATCTCACCGCAAGAGCCATTTCAATCAGGCCTGTTTGAGACCCGTTTTCATGAATGTAAACACACTGTCTGTTTACGTACTAGGTGCAGGATAAAGGGTGTCTTCCTTGCCTTCTCCTTATTTCCACCAAAGTGTATTGTCTGTATCCAGAGTCAGGATAACACCCCCATAGCTTATTCACCAGGGTGCTGCCTCCCTGTTGATTTCACATTCCCTTGTTGACTTTCTATGTAAATGGCTCACAATGCTTAATTTACATGCCAACTGAGAAACAGTAAATAAACATCTTTTGTTTGGCAGAAAACCTCTTTGTTAACTCTGCCTTGATGCAGACTTTAGGAACATATTTTCAATATACATACATTACTCCTTACATGGTGTCTCTATACATATTTCACAATATTAATGACCAGCATGATCCTGGATTTCATTTAAAAATCTCACATCATATTCATTGGTGAGCCAGAATGTACATACCGGGGTCTGGATATCCCTGAAACTCCTTTGCAAGTTGGATCACAATAGGCACATACAGAAAGCTACAGTCTTGGTCTAAGTCAGCATTATGCTCCCAGATCTTTGGGGAATAAAGAGGATAAAACAAATTTTTTTTATTTTATTTTATTTGTTTATTTTAATTTTTTTTAAAAGAAACAAGTGCACATCTTTACTAGCGCAATGAAATCTTTTCTGTTAGTATAAAAAATTGATGTAAACTGAGGAATAAATGAAATGGTATTTTACAGCAACAAATGCAGAGTTAAAATCATAGTTTTTGACCCTGATCTATAAACCCAACATTGCCTGTGCTCCTCTAAGCATTGGATCTACTTAGATAACAGATATAAGTTTATAATTACTAATAGTGGGACAAAAGCAAAAGCCTCCATGTTGTTCAAATACATATTTTTTTTAACTAGAAAATGGTTACTGTAGACAGTAGTCGTTTAGTAAATTGTTTCTTGGGAAGTAGCAATAATGACACAGTTTCATATGTGCCCAATTTTAGATTTCAGTATCATGCTGCTTCCTTTCAGAACTTGTCTGTCAAAGAAAGAAAACTGAAATGGCAAATGCTGACCCCAGTTAACCCTGCTCTATGTGTTCTGTATTTTAAATCAGCCATTTCTGACAGTGGAGAAACTTGTCGGGGAAAAATTGCTGGTAAATTAATCCAGATCTTCTTTTTCAAAAGGAGAATATTAAAGGGAGGTGGGGGGGAAGCTATTTTAATCAAAACACCATTAAAGTAACAGAACACAGATGTGTCCCTTCACAATGTAATGCCTGGCATGAACATTCATTGTGGCCTGTTTTATTCCCTAGCCCCAGATTTTATTCAATCTGGTTTTTAAAGCCTCTGTGTACAAATGGAATTCCTATTAGTGCAGTCAGTGTGAGTTGAAATTTCTATAAGGAAATGCAACCTATTTTTACTCCTCCACAGCCCCTCGAAACGGATACTGCATTGAGATCTTATTAAGCATTTGCATTTCACTCTCTTAAGAAATACATCATAGAAATTAAGATAGCTATTCTTACACAAAAGTGAATTTAAGACAATTCAGCATGTCAGAAATCTGACCATTACATTCTTTGATATGTTCACTCTGTATCCTTGCAGAGGACAGAAAGCTAGCAAGTATATCCAGAGAAGAGAACATATCCAGAATCTTTGAATCTGGCAGATTACACCTTGTTCACAAACAAATCAAAACGAGCTCTGATAATGAAGGAGAATTAGGGCACAAATTCACTAGTTACAGAATGATGCCTTGTTGCGTGGCTCATAGTAGCTAAGGTTATTCCTGTCTTTAGCTTTGGGAGTTTTGAAAATAGGGTATTCTGAACAGGGAGGGATGGAAAAGGATTTGATGACTACAGCCCGAAACTTAAGCACAGTGCAACAGAAGACCAGAATATAAAATTCAGTTAATCCAGATCCTGCTCCCCTGTACTTTATTCAAGTTGAGTAGTACTTTATCACAGGAATAATCCCACTGAAGTCAATGAGACTGATCATGGAATAAGCTACTATTCAAGATGAATAAAGATAGTAGAAGCTGGCCCTTTAAATAGTTCCTTTTTCCAAATCCAATATAAAAACACTACAGTCAAGGTTTCTCAAATACAGCAACTATCCACCCTAATATGAAAAACTATCAAATCCCTTCACAAAACCAATCAACCAAAGCTTACATAAAAGACAGTCCTCACTTGGCCCCATTCAACACATGTGTATCAGGCATCATATTCATAAGCAAAAGTACCTTTTGGTACTCCACCAAAAGTACCTTAACTCTATCCCTGCATAAAATGTGAGACAAATTTTTCCAACTATAAGACAGTTTCCAGTCATCACTGACCACTAATACTAGAATTTTGTGCAGCTGACATTTTATGCAAATCATTTGAGTGCTAATTTGCATATAACCATCATATTCAATTAGTCCTAGCCCAAGCAGTGATGGGGGTAGGAAATGGAGCTGCACAAAATTTGTTACCCGTTGATACCAGTGGATAGGGTAGGTGGGAGGGCATGTAGAGGTACTCAGGTAGGTGGGAAGATGTTTGAGGAAGCTAGATGGGTAGGTGGGTACTTTAGGTACTGTGATGATGTGTTTGGTGGGTGCTGGAAATCTGGGGGCTATCTTGTGGATTAGCTAGTGGCAGTCTGGGGTATGAAGTGCCAGAGGTTCTGGGGTAGCTGGAGCTTCTAAGGTAGGTGGCGGGGGCATTTTTCGTGGTTGCCTGGCTTCCTAGAATGTGTGGGATTCACTGCTGAGTGCCCGGGGGGTTTGCTGGATGCTTTGGGGGCTGCTGGGTGTGGATTGCTACTGAGGTGCTTCGGTCTGTTTTCTGGTGTGTGTGAAAGAAGCTGGGGCCAGTATCAGGCCCCTCACTTTATGCTGCTGTCAGTACAGCAAATACCTGCAGACTGGCTATAGCTGTGCTTGGAAGGATTAGATTTTTTATCGATAGATGTCAGGAAATATCGATTTCACTGTCCACACGCAAACCGACAAAAAAATATTTCCATCAATAATCATCAAGATTTACAGAGGGGCAAAGTAAGAAAAAGGCTGCTTGAGAACTTATTAGACTTTGATTTAACAAACTTTACTTTGCACATTTTCACAAGTGCTGTTGACAAGTTGTTTTAATGATCTGACTCCCTCCCACCCCATAACTCCCTCCACGGTCAAAATTGAAATAAATAAAGATTGAAAAAAATGTGCACAAATAAACTGATATTATCCATCAAAATTTATATATACACACATGTATATATATGGGTGTGTGTGTGTGTGTGCATGTTAAAAAAAGAATTCTGCCAAGCCTACCTACTACTCAGCTGCATGTATCCGAATCCAGCTGAGATGCGGGCAGGCATGACAGAGCTGCCAAACGTATGAGTGTCACATGACTTGCCTGATATTTGGTAGCTCTGTATTTTGCTCTTGGTTGCACAGCTGCTCTGGCAATTCTAGACACCTTTAAATGCACACACAAAGACATATATTAATTCATTAATAAAAAAGGAGCATAGTGAAGCTAGCCTTCATCAGTGCCCATTAATAAATCTGGGGCCACCAACTAAACACGCCAGCCATGGTTAGGATTTTTAAAACAATCATGGGATGGGGGATGGGGAGGGTAAACTCATCTTTTTTGAACACTGGGAGCTAGCAGCAGTGCATATGATGTGTTTTATATTTAATGCACAAAACTAACATTCAGGCAAAGTACAGGTTGAGAAGTCAAGCTTAGACTTCAAGTTTAGTCAAGTTTAGAACCAGGAAATGCAAAGATAAGTTTGAAAGTTCCATTTTAACTCTGCCCCTTTGTGCTTTTGGCTTAAAATCAGGTTTCTTTTTATAATATTGTACATTATTTGTCAAATAATACAATATAATTTCAGCCAAACTGGAATTTCTGACAGAATCTTGCATGCAATAAGTTATACTACCACACGCATTCCTAGCACTCAGCAATGGGATAAATCCTTGTACACTCAATCTGTGGATGTGCCTGCTCTGAAGAGCTCATTAAGTGTGTCAGTGCAGAGAACTTACCTTAACAGGCACTTAAAAGGTACAATGACATCACGTTATGCACAGAGACAGGTAGGCTGCCTCACAGTCAGAGCCTCTAGGCAAACAGTCAAATACTTCTTCCATCTCATACCAAAAAAAAAAAAAAAACATTAAAAAAGCAGGCAGGCTGAAAATCAGGGAGGGTCGCACTGAATTAGCCACCCCAGTAAACACCAAGATAGAAAGGGAACTGCTTGACAATATAGCAAATAGTCACAGAAAGACAAAGTGGGGCAGAGACCTAGGCAGTGCTATTAGAAAGACTGGTAGGCATTCATACAGGGGTCAGATACTGCTCCTCAGCAGCTAAGGCAACTAAATTCCACAATTGCCCCTCAGCAGCCTAGATCTTGGGGGGGGGGATCCACTCCACTCCCAGGATCCCTTTCCTTCTCAAAGTTGGAATTTCTTTGGGATTATTTCCCTAACTCTCTTCTCTTTCACTCCTCACTTTAAACTGAGGCACCCTTGAGAGACAAAGAGCTAGCTTTCAGCCCCCAACTATGACTAGGACATCACAGGTCTAGAGACTTTGTAGTACATAGCATGGCAGTTCTCCTGATGGAGTGACTGGGCTTTGATTGGGCACTGCTATGTGTCCTCTCTAAAGGGTGTGTCCTCTTCTTCTCCTACAGTCGACCTGCTGGTACAGATTAGACAGTTGTCAGCATGAACCCTGCTGTCCAAATTCAGCATAGCATCTACTCCCAGAGAGAAGCTTCCACCTTTATACACAGACATGGGTAATATGAAGGCTTTTACCCCACTGAGCTCGGTCCTTACTCACTACTCTTATTTTCAATTTCTTTTGCATTAGACTTAACAGAATATGAATCAAGAGTGATTTTCATCAGGTTTATAGTTAATGATTCCAGGAAGGATGATTTTGTTTTCAGCTCATGGTAATTTTCTTCTTGGTCTTGGAATTTCTTCAGACTTGTTCCACCAAACATCTCCTATGGGCTTTGACTTTTCTTGATTTTGTCCCCTCTGCTTCCCCAGGGTCTCCGTTTGATAGCCTTATAAGGACAGATTGTAGCTCTCTGCAGTTTGGAAAGTCACTTAATTTATCAGCTGTTTCAGAGAGAAACAATTGTCCTGTAGGGTTGTAAGATGCAGAGCGATAGCAGGAAAGTAACCGATTCAGCCTCATCTCCAGAAGAAACTGCTGCAACCCCCTAAAACAAACACTATGGGACCCGTGAATCTCCCACTCCCTCTGAATCAATCCCTCCTATCCAAACTCCGAGAGATACTCTGGGCTCCAATTATTTTTCAATGTCTCCCAGCCAAGCTCCCCTGACAAGCCTTGTAGATCCTATTTCCACCTACTCTGGTTCAAAAGGGGAACACTTATTTCCATTATTCTATTCTGTGGTCTCTGAGTGCCTTCCAGAGACACATTAAATCTCTTTTTTACTTTGCCTCCAGACCATCTTTTCCAGTCTGGGGCCCAGTCCCACACAAAAATAAGCCCAACCCCCTCAAGAAGAGAGGTTTTTTTAAATTAAACGAATGTAAATTGGCTTTTGTAAATAAAGGAAAGAAACCAATATCAGAAAGATATCACTTGATAATCTCCCAACTCACTCCGGCAAAATACACCAAGACACTGGAAACAGTTCTCCATTGATTAGCCACACTTGTTTAGAGATTTCCCCATGCCTGTCCCAAAGCCCTACAGCAAACATTTAGACACAGTTATACACTAAGTATTAAACAATAATGTTGCCTCTTGAATCCCTATTTGATTTATTTTATTTCTATTTTCTCTTTCCCTCAACTTCCGCTTGTGCATCCTCAGGAGACGGTGGCCCCCAGCTATTCTGTTCTCACTATGCTGTAGCTGCACTCTCCATTCTGCCCACCAAGTGAGGTCAGGCCCTTGGCACTGGAGATTTCATCTCCCAGTTTCATTGCTGACTTCACAATACTGGGCTTTGTACTAATAGGATGACATCATGGTGAGGAGAGGAGATGGGAAACTGCCTCATCTCATCTCTCTATATCATTCTAAGTCATTTATTGTGTCTTAACATGAATCCGTAACATGAATCAGGCTGAGAGTTGTTTTAGACCCTTACACACAGTAAATTGCAGTAGGATTCATGCAGGCCAAGATTTTCAGATATAAGTTCCTGAAAGCTGGTCTTCTCTGTCCATATTTAATCAGCTAATTAAGCACAAGTGAGGAATCCTTCCTGGAGATTGACCTAAATTTCTCATCATGGAGGGCCCAGATGGAAAAGCTGCTCCCAAATCTGACAGAGACCAAGGGATCCCTGGGAAGCCAAGGCCTTCTGCACAGATGTTCTGTGCCCCCACTGTAGTCCTGACCCTCAGGCCCATATCCCATTCCCTAGCAGCAGAAAAATATTGCCTGCCAAGGACTGCCCACCTCTAGTTGCAACAATTCCTGGCAAAGCCAGGGAAGGAAACATGAATGCTAATATAGCTAGGGGCTGTATTCAATTTTTAGTATCTTCTGTGGAGGGGGGGGGGGGGTGTCAATAAGTATGTCTCTAGGCCTGACCTTAGGCCCATTCTCTCTTTCCCTGATCCACTTCAACTGCACTCCACAGAGCCCTCCACATGGTCTGAGGAAACAGTGTTGTGGAAGTATCCAAACTTCCTTTCCATCATGAGGAAGTGATATCTCTGTATGGAGGAACCATCTATGCAGGGACTAAATGGGGTTTATCTAGACCAATGGTAGGACAACTTTCCTGTTATTATGCCTAAATTTTCATGGCTTAATTGGATCTCCAGACTTCTAGTTATACACCTGTGACCCTGGCAGCCCCTCAATGCAGGTTGGCGGATGGCCCTCCATCCCATAACTCAGATCAGGCTTGACACACTCATTACCCCCAACATACTGTTGTAACAATATGTATCCAAACAACGTCACGTAAGGTATCATATGTAAACTGGTGACATGCTAATCCCAAAAATCATTGTGTAATGTGCATATGGGTTGTGTATAAAGAGTGTGTGGTGGAAATATAAACCCAACCTGCCCTAGACAAAGGAGTGCATGTTTACCTGTCTGATCAGCTTGATTACATGCAGCAGCCAATGAACATACATTTACCTAAAAGGCAAACAAAGCCATCAAGCTAACAGTAATGGTGGTTCACTGATTGTTATCTGCAAAGCACGGTTTAGACTGGTAGAATCTCGAGGCGTTTGCTGGCATGGCAGGCAGGCTGGGATGGCAGGGAGCTGACACACAGCATAGCAGCAGAGAAGCTCTCACTTGCTGAGACAGAGGGCAAACGGTTCTGGTGCCCTGAGCAGAATGCCACAACACTTCATCCAAGATGGAGCTAAACTTCACCTTCCCTCTTTGATATTTAGGCCTTTCAGACATTTGTAGTTAATTATCACATCTTCTCTTAATCAGCATTTAATGAAACTACAAATAATTAGTTTTTCTAATCTTTAGTCATATGTCAGCCCTTAACCTTTGGATCCCACACCCATGCAGGGTGGTACATTTACTGATTTACTGATTACTGCCCAGTGTTTCTACTGATTTGTTAACAGATTTGTGCTGAGGAATCCAGAATTCAACTGTATGTAAAATTCCAGGTATGGCTTTACATTTTCCTAAGCAGAACTTCCTTTTGTCTTCTGTACATGGCCCAATGCTGAAAGGTGCTGAGTGCCCTCAACCTCCTCTCGAAGTCAGTGAGCACTTATCAACAAAGGAATTGCCAGAGTAGATCAGACTTGAGGTCCATTTATTCCAGTATCTTGTCTCGGACCAGGTGCTTCAGAAGAAATTGTAAGAATCCCACAGCAGGCAGAGGTGGGTAATCTGCTCCCCACATTAGGTCTCATCCTGATCTCTAATAGTTAGAGGTTCACTTAAGCCCTGTAACATGAGATTTAATATCTCTTCAGGAATTTTTATCATTGATTATGATAACACTGGATATTTTTGTGATCTATATAAACATCAGATCCCTCCATACTATACAGCTTAATCCTCAGAGGTATGTACTTTTTATAATTTGTCTGCACTCAATGATGTGCACCTGCCAATTTAGTATCCACTGTAAATGCAATCTATGTGCTGCTTAGCCCATTTTCCAGAAATTTGTTTAAAAAAAAAATTAAAATACCTACTGGATCTTGTATTTTTGCTCTTGAAAACAATAATTCTGTCATAACTGTTTAAAACAACATAAATTGGCAAATACAGAGACTGCTCTCTCAGGAGCAAGACTTTCAAGGATGGTATTTCCTGCAATGATATTCTTCAAGATTTGTTCCTGGTCATCTGTAAAGCGTTGGATAATAGAATTACCTGCTGCACTTCTGAACTGCTTATTAGATATTGTAATATTAAGAAGTACCAGTCAGATAAAAGACAGTGCATAGGACAATTCAGTCAGGCTACTATATTGACTGCAGTGTGTTGTAGATGTGTTGGTCCCAGGATAGAAGAGAGGCAAGGTGGATGAGGTAATATCTTTTATTGTACCAACTTCTGTTTGTCCAATAAAAGATATTGCCTTATCCACCCTATCTCAGTAATATGTTGATGTCATTCCTGGAAGTTATTGATTCCAGGATAATTTGAGGAGCAGTGTAAAAGCATTGCAATAGCCATTGGTGTTGCATGTGGGATACTGGCAATCACGTGGAAGGACGAGCTAGGAATCCTTCATTTCATATTATTTTGACATTGTGAGTCACCACATCAATCATAGGAAGGGGTGTCAATGTGAAAATGTGGAGATTACTGGTAAAATAATTATCTATAGCCCTGTTTCATATTTACACTTAGGTCCCTTTACATTGCCAGAGTGCTATAAAGTAGCCTCAGCGCAAACGAGAATCTGGCCCTATATTTTGTGTGGGGAATCCAGCGGGGGTTTAGAAGAACAAAACCGAACCCGCAGTCTTGGAGCAGCAGGACACTGGTCTGTAGTATCAGCCTCTGCACATGTGATATTCTAAACTAATGCCATGTCTATACACGTAGCTGTACACTGCTGCAGCACGTGAGGTTAAGACACGCTATTCCGACGGGAGAGAGTTCACCCATTAGCCTAAAAAACCCCCACCTCTGAGAGTGGCATAAGCTATGTTGAAGCACCCCCCCCCCCCCCGACATAGCGCTGTGCACACAAACACTTATGCCAGAGGAGGAGTGGAATATTCAAACCTCTGAGCAAGATAAGTTTTGCCAACATAGGTTGTAGTGTAGACATGGCCTAAAAGACTGAGCTAGTGACTGCTGTATCTCTGCCTCCTTCATAAATGTTCCCAGCGTTAAATCCACATAAGCTAGGCTCCAACAGTCACATCTATGTCACCTTATTCAGTGCTTTATTCTGTAGTGCATCAGGATTTTCCCCTAAATGGTTTTGATTCCTAGCACTTCATTGCACTTGTGCTGCTGGCGTTAGTCAACCAGTTTGTCTATGCTATGCAGAGTCTGCTTTCTCCCTTAAGCAGTACTTCCTCTCTGCTTTACAGAAGGATAGGAAGATGTATGGTACATCTCCATCCCCCTGCACACTTCATCTGGTCCTGTGTCTTATGTACATGCGTAACTTCAGTCCTTCCACTGAAGTCAATAGAACTATGAATGTCAGTTACACATGTACACTTTTTTTGTAAAGTGCACAATACGATCAAGTCTTTATGTTTTTGGGTGATACTGAATAGGGATGATAAAGAATAAGACGCACTAAGCACTCACACAGCATCAACACAGTAAAGCATAAGGGCAAGAGGAAATATTTGTCAGAAGAAGCAAATGGTGGGCAAACATTTTTTTTAAATGGCCACTGAATTTGGAGGTCTCAGTTCTTGGATGTTCATCTTGAGCACCTACCTCTCTGACTGATTTTCATTATAGTTGTGGCTGCTAAGCCCCTCTGAAAAATCAGATCTTAATTACCTCAAGTGTCACCAAGAAAAATGGAGGTACCTCAAACATATGGTTTCCTTTGAAAATGTTATCGTTAAAAAATAAAAAACCCTCTTCTTAGAGGAACCCCTGGGGATAGGGAGGGGAGAGATCAGGGGTTCACCTCTACTTCCCACTAACCCGCCCCCCCCCCCCCAAAAAGAAAAAGATGGCAAGCCTACATGGCAAGAAAATTGAGGCATCTTTATTTTGAGTGAGCTCATGTGACTGGAGTTTGGAGGGGAAAAAATAGGAAGGTTTTGAACATCCTTGTTAATGCATCCCGGGGGAGTACCTTTTCAGTCTCTGCCTCACTCTTTCTGTGGTACAGTGAGAATGCAGGAACTGGGTTCAATACACTTCATGCATAACCACGAGAGGGACTCACTGTTATACTGAGTATGTTCTACAGCATTTTTTAACAGAATTAAAGGCAAACATGTCAGGAATGTATACAATCTAAAATGGGAGAAGGTAAGATTATTTTGACTTTAAATATGACAAAAGAATGATTGATTAGCCATTAGATTATTTTAGTACACTCTATAGGGTCCCAGGGTCACAGTGCACTGGTGAATCTACAGACACAAGGCCATAGCTATCACAGGACATGAATAAATAGCACAGTATATTGATCACCGTAATAGATTTTATAGGAGTACAAAGCCCCATACTCCTTTGTAAGAGTAAGTCAACAAAATCTGAATTCTATATATCAAAGCTTTACTGAAGATTGACCCAGGTGGGTGCTGTGTTTCCTCTACATCATGCATAACATTAAAAACATAACTCTTAACTTTAAGCAATTCATCCAGAAATATGCCCACAAATCAAAACATGGGTTTAAGAATTTAAAGACTAGGAAGACCTTCTAATAATAAACTTTTCAACCATGCAAAGCAATGATGCACAAGAGTCATATAAAACAACTGCTGGAGCTGACTTGTCACAAGATATTCTACTGATTTACATTGTAATGGTTAGATGCCAATTGGTTAGATCAGGAAAAAAGAAAAAGAGAGAATGTAGGGAGGAAAATAACTGTGGTACATAAAGTTCTGGTTCTGAAACTTCCGAGTTTAAGATCAGATTCATATTCACTGTTTGGAAAATCAAAACCTTTGAATATTCCCTTTCCTTCTTTCCTCTGTTCCCATTGTTGTTCTACATATAGAGAAGATGGAAGTAATTCAAACTGGCAGCTGCAGGCAAATTTGGTGGTAAAAATAGGAACTAAGAGCTTGGAGCTGTTTCACGAGATAATTTCTTTTAGCACTAAGGTTTATGATCAGAAAGAACAGACTAGCAGAGCTTTTAATTCACTGGATAAAGTCTGGAAGTATCAATTATAAAATATGAGGTTTTTCATAAAGGGCATGTAATGCCCAACATTATTGCAAAATCTCCCTTTCTTGCCCGACAAGGGCCAGTACTTTGGTTTCCTCCTGTTCATGAAGAGAAACTCCAATGCATGAAAACTCTGAAGTAGACCTGGTCAAAATGTTCCAAAATTTCAACCTGTCACTTAAACTATTTCCTGATTTTGGGGGGGGGAGGGACATGTTTGACCATCTCTGCTCTGAAGGAAAGGCAAGACACTAGGCATAATTTCATGTTTTTCGTCTAATCTTGGAAAATCACTGTAACAGATAGGACAATATCCTGCGCAAACTTTATTGCATTAAGTATTTTAAGAATTCATTATGTTAAGAATACAAGTGTTTCTAAATGAACAAGATATTGTATGTTTTTTCATAGGGGACAGGGACCACAGCCCCCCAGAAACTAAGAGCCATGGTGGGGGATGTGGGACAGGTAGGCAAATTCACTCACATTGTAAAACCTCTAGGTTGGGAAGGAGAGATGCACATGTCTCCACCCAAGAGAGGTGATGACTGAGGAGCCAGGACCCTAAAGTGGGTGCCCTTGTTGTACCATAGAGGGAGCATACAGGTGCCATTGCCCTAAACCAGTGGTTCCCAACCTTTTTGTCTTGAGGGCCACAGATATCATTTTAACAACTCTGAAGGGCCAACAGTCTCTGCCAGCATCCCCCTCTCCCCCCCCCCCCACACACACACTACAGCCAGATGTAAGGAGTTCAGTGAGAAGGCTGCCTCCCTCCTCGCTGATCTCCCATCCCCATGGCTGCAGCAGGGAAATCACACACATCATGTAAGCCCCGTGCACTCCACCTGGGTCCCTAAGCAATGGCTCCCTTCTGCAGCCAGGGGGATGGGAGATCAGTGCTTCCCTCCTTTTGGCTCCAGCAGGGATCCCAGAACTTAGGGACCCAGGCAGAGCGTTTTGCCTTGCTCCCTGCTACAGCCAGGGGGAGGGGAGCACTGATCTTTTAGCCACATGGCAACACGCTCTGCCTGGGTCCTTAAGCAGCAGCCCCCTTCTGCAGCCAGTGGGAGGGGAGAGGCAAGTCACTTTGAAAGCCTCTGTGGGCCATTGGTTGGGAACCGCTGCCCTAAATTATGACAATCACTGGGTCCAACTAGATAGTCATGGAGAGTAAACTTTTTACTCAACTCATTTTAGCAATTGAATCATACTCACACTCACATCACATAAGTTGAAACTTGCATACCAAAGTGACACCAGGGCAGGATTGGAGTAGGAAAGACTACCAACAGAAGAATATGTTCACATAAATACATAGCTATTACGCATACCCACCCCCACAAACAGTCAGCCACTTTGGGTTAGATTCTGATTGGTCCTTACACAGGTGGCTATTAAGGGGAGAACACATAAAGAGCCTCCTTCCCCCACAGCTCCTTTCACAACCCACATAAGAGCTTTGCAACATTGTCATCCCTATACTCAGAGACTGCTCTGTAATTACTCCCTGGGGGCACACAGCAAAGGGGGGTGAGGGGTGGAGATTTTCAGCAAGTAGGTGGTGCTATGTCTCTCCCCCTCCCCAATAGAACTGGCCAGCTAAACAGTGGGGAGTATCCTACACTTCTTAAAGTGTATCACAGTCATACACTTTCCGTATGCAGTGGTGAACCCTTCTCTGAGGCAGACTGACTCTTGTATTCCCCCTGGGAGTGAGGGTAAATCCATGTTTATGCTACTCTGCAGCATCCCTTAATGCAGATCTCTGCCTAACAGGAACAAGCTCATCTTTGAATGTATACCCAGACATTGCTAACTTCAGTATTTAATCATAATATTTGATTACCATATAGTAATGTCATTAAGGAATCTTCATACAACGGAATACTAACCTTTTTTTCAGTCAAAGAAAAACATGACAAAGGCCAATCAAATATCCGTCAATAAAATGGATGAAGAAAATGAAACATATGATGGATCAAGTAAAAATAAGGCAGATGGACATTATCAAGAAAGATATAGAAGATCAGAGGAACTGTGTATACTGTTTGTTGACAAAAAATAGTTTTTGATGGTTGTCACAGAAATTATGATGTTGATATCTAGTGAAATACATTCAACCACAGAAGTTTAGAGAAATATTGTAGGGGTTCAATTAATTCTACTTTAAGATGTGATTATTTTGGAACAATGGACCACAGCTGCTTATGTGCATGATAAATCTGGAAGTAAAACTAATGCAATGTCACTTTCTGGAGCACTAAACTCTAGGTTTCTAGTGTCTCTACAAAAAGTATGTTTAATTATTTCCTGAGGATAAAAAAGACAACAAAATTAAATTATGAACATTTTATTATTATTTATTACTCAAAATCACTGCAGAAATTTAGCAAACAATTTAGCAAACCCTAGCAAACAATTGTCTCCAAACTTGTTTGCAGAACTACTCAGAACCTCCTCTACTATTTCCCTGGTCTTAAAAAGGTAATGAGTCTGAAATATTGCACTGTTGCTGGATTTTGAACTGATACAAGAGAAATATACTGTAGGTATTAATCCTGCATGGTAGGATGTAGAGCAACAAAATGGCCTAATAAATCTTCTCAAACTTGGAATTCTATGTAACTTTGCTAGCTGTTACAGCTGCTCAGAGTATATAGGGAGCACAACACACTAGTTCTATTCTCAACAGCTGCTTCTTTATTAATTTACAAAATGGCCCTGTAACAACATAAGACCCACTTCTCACAAGTGCCTCTTTCGGTCAGGTGTGTCTGCAGTTTTTAAGCAGTCCCAGCCTTGGTATTAGGACTGTTTAAAGGAGGCAATGGTTTGCCCTCTTTGGACCCTACTGGCTCGACCTCTCCAACTGGAGGTTTTCAACTGACATACTCACTGCAGCAGCTTTGTACTGACGTAACTTCGTCGACCAAAGTTTGTAGAGCAGACATGGCCTAAATTCCAATCAGCCTGAAAGCTCAGCAGCCTCAAAAGCCTGAGCAAATAAGGTGGAGTTTCAGCATATCTGAACATCAAAAATTCAGACAATATTCGGTCAGAAAGGATACTGACTCCAAAGCTGTCATGGAGATCACCCATTCCTAGCAATAGCACAATGGCTCTCACCTAGATCTGGAACCATTTAGATCATAGTTGGTGAGGCTATTGACATGAACTGGAGCAATAGGTTCCCAGCACCTCTTAAAGTGAGGTGCTAGTTGCTGTTAAATAAGTCAAGTGTATAAGGACTTGTCTACACTTGAAACACAGTACAGCAGCACAGCACAGCACTGCAGCTGCTTCACTATAGCGCTTCAGCATAAATATTTTCTTTGCCGACGGGAGAGGTGAAGGTAATCCACCTCCCCAAGAGATGGTAGCTAGGTAGATGGAAGAAGGCTTCTGTTGATCTAGCACTAGCTACATCAGGGGCTGGGTTGACTTAACTATGTCGGTCAGAGGTGTGGATTTTTCACACCCCAGAGCAACGTAGCTGGGTCAACCTAACTTTTTGACATAGACCAGGCCTAGGAGAATTTTTTTTATTCTCCTAATGTCCATTTGAGCATTTTAGTACCTCATGAATTCTGACAATAGAATCAGGCTTTGGTTAGCCAGGCTGTTGACCTTTTTATTCACAGCTACAGATGAGGTACAAGAAATTGCTTTGCAAGAAGTATGAAAGCATCTCCTGAATGCATTGAACCCCTTACCAAGGACTAAAATTTTGACTCTGCAGTCTGTGATACTTCTTTAGACTTTAGAGCATTTTAATCCAGTCCCTTTTCTACTATGAAGCATCACGTGAGGACAATTCCCTCACAATAGTTCTTCTACGCACTTTGGATTATATGTCCCATCTTACTGAAAGCTCAATTTTGCATCAGCTTTCCTTCAGACACAGGATGGATGTGGTTGCATTTGGAATGAAAATTAAAACAGTAGAAATAAATTAGAGAATTAACAACTCTCTGAGGCCTGGTCTACACTGAAAAGTTACATTGGCATAGTTACATCATCCAGGGATGTGAAAATCCACACCCCTGACCAGTGTTGCCACAACAATCATCTATACTGACAGAAGTGGTCTTCAGTCAACATAATTAGCATCGTTCTAGGTCATGGTGTTCCCACATCGACAGGAAAACCCTCTCTGTCAGTGTAGACTATGTCGACACTATGAGGTTATGCTGACATAGTCTCCGTAATTCAGACATACTCTTCGTACAGAAACATAATTCAGCTACGTGAACGGGAAAGAAGAAATATTCTCTGAGCTCAAAAGAGGGCAGGTCACAGCTGGTCTCCCAGTATTCCACACAACAAAGCTCTGAAAGAGAATATGAAGTGTTACAAGCATTATGTCATCAGTACGTATTCTTATTGGCTGAATATACTGTACCTGGAGGGCAATAGACCTAGTGACTCTGGAGATTTTTCCAAACAAATGCTTTTTTTGGTACTACATACACCCCGATGGGACTGACTCCCTCTGGATGCCACCCATGCTGCTCCTAGATCAGCCAGGTGAGTTACTGCACAGATATATGAGCAGTTCTCTGGGCTCAAGCATGCTACCTACACAGGGCTTGCATTTATTGGCATTCCAGAAATTAACACATTTTCCTAAAATAATAGCTAAAGAATGTATGAGGCAGATCCAGTTTACCCACTTGTCTGTTATCACAGTATACCACACTCACTGTTTACTCAGTACAGTGTGGTTTCTGTTTGGAAATTGCCATGAACTATACCCAGATTACACCCATTGTACATAGAAACAAGCCTCTCTAAGAGAGTTAACCTTGACCTGATACTCAGCTTTTCATTATTTGACTAAACTAATCACTTCCTACTGTCTGAGGTTTAGCCAGTCTAATATTAATCCCATCTGCAATTCACACTCTCTGACGCATTTCACAAAAATCATATACAAACATTTGCTTTCTAAAACAAAATGCAAAATAATTTCCAAGGCTGGTTCCTGATAAGAGGAAGACTGAGTGTGTTGTTTACTTGCGTTATCAGATGGGTGTTTCATTGCTTTACATATCTCAGGCTCTTTTTTCTTTCCTTTGTTCCTTTTGGGTTTTAATTCAAGTAGCCGATAAGATCAATGAGTAAGGTAGTGTGGCACCTGTCCCTAAGAGTCTGTACACAGTTTCGGGTTGGTGAAAAATAGGGTGTTTCTCATTCACCAGACTGGTTTTTACCTTTGTGCGGTGAGACTTAACCCTGTCCTGGTCCACTGCAGCAGGAATGTGTCCCTGCCCTGGGCACTAAGGCTCAGCATTGCAAGGCCTAAGTGACTAAGGGTGTGTCTACACTACAGCTGCTACAGCAACACAGCTCCAATGCTTCAGCTCTGCTGCTGTAGTGTAGATACTTCCTACATTGATGGGAGGAATTTTTCCATCAGTGTAGGTAATCGACCTCTTTGAGATGCAGTAGCTAGATTGATAGAATCCTTCCTTTGACCTAGCCTCGTTGACTCTGGGAGCTAGAGTGACCTAACCATGGTGCTCAGGGCATGCGACTTTTCACAGTCCTGAGTGGTGAGGATAGGTCAACCTCAGGGCTGGTCTACACTGGTGGCGGTGGTCGACAGGAAATACGCAAGCTACATTATGTACCTTGCATATCTCCCATTGACATACTGACATTGACGTACCGCAGCATCTTCATGGCACTGTGTCGACAGGAGACACCCTCCTGTAGATGCAGCTTTACTCCTTTCAGGGAAGTGGACTGATGGCATCGACCAGAGAGCCCATCTCCCATCGATTGAACGGGTCTTCAATCGATCCCATTACATTGATCACTGTGGAGCCCGCAGTGTAAACAAGCCCTAAATTTCAGGTGTAGACCTGCTTTTAGATGGCTAAGTCCCATTTTCAAAAGTGACTTAGGATATTCTCTACACTACAAGCAATATAGCAGCACACCTGCAGCACTGCTGTAGTATAGGCACTTGCAATAAAAGGGGGTTTTATGTCACTGTAATTAACCCACCCCCTCAAGACGCAGTAGCTAGGTCGGTGGAAAAATTCTTCCATTGATCTAGCCAAGTTTACAGTAGGGGTTAGGTTGACCTAACTACATTGCACAGGGCGTGAATTTTTTTCACATCCTTAAGCAATATAGCTAGGTCGACCTTAGTCTTAGATGTACACCAGGCCTTAGGCACGTAGGAGCCTGGGGCCTGGTCTACACTAGAAAATTAGGTCAGCTTAACTACATCACTCAGGGGAGGGAAAAATCCATACTCCTGAGTGACATAGTTAAGCCAACGTAAGTCCCATGCAGACAGTGCTAGGTCAACAGAAGAATTTGTCTAGATATCTCCTCTCAGGGAGGTGGATTACCTATGTCGATGGGAGCCCCTCCAGGTGGCATAGGTAGTGTCTACTCTGATGTGCAGCAGCTGCACCACTGTAGCATTTCAAGTATAGAGAAGCCCTCAGTCTCATTGAATGTCAATGAAATTTAGAGTCTTAAGTACCCAAGTCATTTTTGATAATGGGACTTAGCCATCTAGTTCACTTTGGGCCAGGTTTTTAAAGGTGTTTTGATGCCTAGTGGAATTTTTAAAGCACCCAACTCCCATTAGGATTTAGGTGCCTAAGTCTTTTTGGAAACTGAAATAATGTCTCTCTCATTTACAACAGCACACCTGTGTTGGAAATATCAGAAGAGTCTCTCTTTCCCACTTTCCAGCAAGAAAAAAACTGTACTAGGAATAATAATAATTTTTCAGAGAAAATGGAAGGCTCATTCTTCTTTTGGAAACCCTTATTTTTCCATTTAGTTATCTATACAGAATACATCCCTTAACTCTCTTATGAGCCAATTCACAGAGCCATGACAGATAGACATGAATAAAGTGCTCCAAGAAAAGAGTAAGCAGGGTTCTATTTTTACTATGTGTTAATATATTATATTTTCTGTATGTTCTTGAGTCATTTAGAAACTGAAGAAATAACCCACAGTATAAAGTCAGAATACATCCTTAGAGTTTATTTCCAGCATATGGTGAAAGTCTGTCCCTTGGTGTCTGTGTCTTGTCATGGCAGGACAGCTTGCGTGCTCTAACAATCCCCAGAGTCTGTGTCGGCGGGGTCTTTTTTGCTCGTGGTAGGTTTAACCTTGCAGGATTGCCCACTAAAACTGAGAAATTTGGGTCCACCAAACAAGAGATATAGATGCAATACAGAACATCTTTTTTCTGCAATTAAAGAACAGGTTTCAGGCACTTGCAAACCTTGATGAAGAGGAGGGAAACCCAGAGAAGGAGATCAACAAGAACTGGGACAAAGTAACAACAATTTATAACCAGAGTAGTGAAGTCAGTCTAGGCTACAGGCAGAAGAAAAGACAGGAGTGGATTATGCCCAGCACATGGAATGCCATAGAAACCAGACAAGCCCTGAAGAAAAAAGTTTTAGACACCAAATTTCAGAGGCTAAAGGACAAATGCCACAAGCAGTATAGTAAGGGATAACAGGAAATCAAACACCTTGTGAGAGCAGATAAATGACATTATACTGATCATCTGGCAATACAAGCACAAGATGCAGCTGTCTTTGGTGAACAAAGAACCGTCTACAAAACGATGCAGCTTACTAGTGGTAAATGGCAGACACCAACAAACAATCTCATCAGGGACAAACAAGGCCGCCTATTGAAAACAGAAAAAGAACAGAAAACGCGTTGGATAGAGTATTTTAAAGAATTGCTGAACAGGGAGCCACCTAAAGAAGAAGCAAACATTCAGAAGACAGAAGAAGATCTTGATATCAACACAGGTACCCCAATAAAGGAAGAGATCATTCAAGCCATCAAATCTTTAAAAAATGGGAAAGCTCCTGGCAAGGGTAACTTGAATGCAGAATTGTTCAAGGTTAATCCTGAGTTAGCAGCATCTATCCTGGCCCCTCTATTTACATCAATTTTGGAAAGAAAAAAGTGCCGCATGATTGGACCAACGGGATTCTGGTGAAGATACCAAAGAAAAGAGCTCTCAGTGGCTGTAATAACTGGCGTGGCATTACACTTATCTGTGCCAAGTAAGGTATTGTATAAAATCATAGTCCAGCGTATATCAGAGGCAGTTGATAGCGTTCTTAGAAAAGAGCAAGCCAGTTTTCAGAAAGGGCATGGATGCACAGATCAGATCTTTACGAAATATAATAGAACAATGCTTAGAATGGCTACAATAACTTTACATACATGTCATAGACTTTGAGAAGGCTTTTGACAGCAGTCACAGGATCAGCCTATGGCATATTCTGCAGGCTTTTGGAATCCCTCTTTGTATAGTTAACATAATTAAAAGCTTCTATTCCAACTTTACATGTAGTGTTGATCACAGTGAGATCGGTTTTGAAGTCAAAACAGGAGTACGGGAGGGGTGTGTTATGTCTGCAATCCTCTTTAACATTGTCATTGATTGGGTAATGTGACGTACAACAGAAGACGTGCCAAGCGGTATTAGATGGACACCCTTCTCATCCCTTGAAGACCTGGACTTCGCAGATGAGTTGCTCTCTTATCACATACCTATCACAATATACAAGAGAAAACAAGACGACTCAACATATTCAGCCAATAAACTGGACTGAAAATCAATTGCAATAAGACAGAGATCATGACTTGTAATATTGCCTTACCATCACTAGTACAGATAGAGAACTACTTTTTCCCTAATATAGAAACATTCACATACCTGGGCAGTACCATCTGCCAGGATGGTGGAACAAGTTAAGAACATCTTTCAGATCTTAAATACAATCTGGAAACCATCAAAATATAACATCAAAACTAAACTCAAGATTTATCATAGTTGTGTACTTTCAACACTACTGTATAGTGCAGAAGACTGGGGAATGGCAAAAGTATGACATGTCCAAGCTGTCTTCATTTTATACAACCTGCCTCAGAAAAATACTCCATATCTTTTGACCCAGAACAATCTCAAATCAAGATCCAGTCATACAGTGTAGCCAAGAAGATATGAGTACCATCATTATCAGAAAGTATTGGAAATGGATTAGCCATGTGTTTCGGATGGAAGTTGATTCCATCACCAGAATAGCAATAAGATAGACATTGGAAGGCAAGTGAAAATGAGACTGCCCAAAAACAATTGGGCGAAGAGCTGTGGAAGCTGAGCTGAAAAACCTGGGGCACATCTGGGGAACCATTGAAACACTTACCAGAAACAGACAAGAGTGGAGGAGCTTCATCGCTGCCCTAAGCAGCGGAGGCATAATGGGGGACTAACTAACTAACTATATGGTAAAAATTCCCAGCTTAGCTCAAAGAGGACATTTACTCAGCTATTTCTAAGATAGGTCTGTTCCTACCTACTGAATCATATGATAGGTTATTGCCAAAAGGCCCCATTCAGGTCATCATTGTGTCCTTGCAGTGGATAATAAGAACCCACTATTTTCTGTCTTCCTCTAACCAAAAGTATCCTAAACCAAAATAATAGTTACAGCATGCGTTTTAAAATTGTATCACTTGAATGAGGCTTTCTTGGTCAGAATCTGATGTTATTTTGGTTTAAAAAGTTGGGCTTTTATTCTCTACCCCCAATTCTTTAGAAATAAATAATATAAAAGGGTCTTCATTTCAGATATTATTCTATCCCTACATTTTTATGTTCTGGAGAATTTTGTATCAACAAAGCATAATAAGAACATCATTGTAGTTGTTGGGGAAAAGCTGAACAAATAAGCAGCGGCAGGGAACACTTGAGACTTTGGTCACCCAGGAAGGCATTAGAAGCAGTAAAGAACTGTGGGATAAGTACATTAGCTGGAAGTTTCTTAAAAAATTATCAACAGAAGAATAGTTAATAATGCATATGTATAAACAGTCATCATTAGGTTAGAAAGTTAACCCATGGCGATGATTAGGGCAATTCACACCTTTCAGAGTGATTGATTCAGAGGTCACCCTACCAGGAATAACTAGGGTGGTGGAAGCCAGCATTGAGATGTTTATGCTGATAGGTTGGCTACTGCTGTCCGAGTCTGAGCCACAACAGCATAGTATTAAAGCACCGAGAGTTACAAGGCAGGTGGTGACAGAACCCTGAATTTGATCTGGGAGATCCTAAAAACATCACAAACGTCATTAACAAAGCTAAGCAAGTAATGCACCAACATTTCCTGAATGTTCATATGATTTTTTAATGCTTTGGCTTTGGACAAGTTCCTCAACCTTTTGTATTCACTTACTATAAACATTTGTGTGATTGAGCTTTGACTCATATTACTTTTTTTTTCTTCTGGAATTGAATTTCAAATTTGTGCATACAAATACTGGCTCGTGAAAACTCATCTGGTCAGGAAATAAAAGCAATGCCATGTGCATTATCTGATCAACCCAAACTAAGCAACGCAGATTGATTTGGAAATATTTACAATCAATCCAGACGATTAAAAATTCAAAAACAAAAAATTATTAAATGCATTTGAATGATTAACTTTCAAAGACATGTTGGTGAATATACGATGAGCAGAAGAAGCAACTAAATGAACTGAGTAACTTATTTATGTGAGTCATTTGCTCCTCTCTAACCAAGTGATGCCAATCCCAAAATGTCAGTGAGTAAAGCACTAACAATTTTCTGAAAACGACTCTGGGCCAAACTCGATCTAAAGCCTTCGTAGGAGTTAAAACCAGTCAGGTTACAGCTGTGTTCAGTAGGAGGAATCTATAGATATCTTTGTGTCAGATCCAATTTAGAAAAGTGCAGAGAGTTAGCCAGCTGAGACGTCAGTTTCTGTGCTACACAGTAGGCAGGAAGTAAATTTTAGCTGGGATAAGGGCCTTATTAACTACTCAGAGGTCAACACAAACCTGAATTCCTCTGGACTTTTTGTTGTCACCATAACATTTGAAAAGAAGAAGCTTGAATTGGTTCAAAAATAATGAGTTCTCAAGGGCATCAGAGCTCAGCATAGACTAAGTCACAGCAAGTCAGAGGAAACTTATGCCACCCAGATCTTGAGAGCTTTAAATGTATTGATCCTGAAAATATTATACCTGAGTGAGGTAGCTGTATATGTGAATGTAGGCAGTAAATGCTTTATGTTTGCCTGGGAGCTAAAGTTGTCTGGTGATTCAAATCAGAGCTCTGCCATTGCTCAGTAGTTGAACTAGAGATGAGCTGACTGGAAATTTCTGAATATGTTGTTCACAGGAATTTACCAGGAGTACAGAGAGAGACTTTAGCACTGTTGTGTCCACGGAAAGCAGGACAAGGAAGTGTGAAAATGGGCAGTGTCAGAGGACAGAAATAGATGTAGTCTTAAGAGTACTAACAAAGATATGAAGTCTCCTTGGCTCATCCACACTATTAGCCAATACTTTATTAGGTTATGGGGATGCTGCAAGAGCATCACTGTTGCTCCATGCAGGGTAGTCTTCGGTGAATAAATACTGATCGGAGACATTTGTGATAAGCTGGGGCTGAGAGAGTTCACTGTACTGCAGGTCAGGTATAGGTGGTATAGATCAAGAGACAAGAAACTGTTAGGCAGCAATGACAATGAGTCTAGCCATGGATGAACCCGTGGGCATGTTTGGAGCTGTACCGAAAGCCTGAGCCAGAGTAACAGATCTGCTATCCTGAAATACAGCATGTAACAACAGAACAACGTACACTGCCCAATTTAACATATAATCATCTTATTGGGATAAAACTCATTCACATGGGTGAGGATCTGAGATGGATAAGCTATTCATTGTGAATTTAGCCCCCGTCTCTGTTCATGAATCATTCTAGGACCAATCCTGATTTCTACAAATGTGTTTATTATTCACAAGCAACCCTCTGAATAATTTGGATAAACAATTTTCAGTCTCTGGTGTGTACATGAATGGTTCACCTCCAGTATTTGCTCTTTGTTATTTGTGATACATGATTTACAGGAGTTACATGGCATCATTTTTGCTTCCTGACTGGATAATAAAGTTTTTAAGAGGAGGTTACAAGCAGACAAAAGAAAAGGGTAAATAAAACATACCCAGCCTGAATTTTCAAACAAATAATCATTTGTGCAAAGTATGTGAATGTTCAGGGATTCATGAACATTTTGCAGGGAAATTTTCAAGAGGACCTAAGTGATTTAGGATCATTGCCTTTTGATGAGAATAGTTCTTCTAATCCCCTTGGGAGCTTTTGAAAATCCCAGATCTTAATTACACCTGACACTCATCCAAATACTTACACACAACAAACAGCAGCAGAGCAAGTAAGCCTCATTTATTTGTGAATATATTTGCACATTTGCATATTTTTCATCATTTGATCAGCACTATTCAAATAATAGCCAAATTCCCTGCAATTTTTACCAAGTCTTTTGGTATAATTTCCAGTAGCTGAGATCATGATGCAGGCTTACTTCCAAATTCTCATTGCATAATTATCAAAACATTACTGTGGCTAATAAAATGGTGTATCCCTGCCAATTCTTATTTTGTCATGCAGTTTATCATAGGATGCCTTTGGTCGACAATCAGTTTGATACCTATTAAAATTATCATCATCCTTTGCACTTTTGTTGGTGGTCTCATTTACATTTAAGAGCTATACCACTGGGCAAAAATATTTTTCTGATCATGTTTCTTGCACGCTATGTAGGACACATGGCTCTTCTATTAAGAATATGAAAGGGTTTTTTTTTTATTTACACTACGGGTCTGACCCAAATCCCAAAGAACTTAATGGACTGAATCCCATTGAATTCAGTGGGCTTTGTATCAGGACTTTCATGGACTGTTCCTGTGTAAGAAAAATTCTTTAAGTAGTTGAGCACGCTTTCATTCTGAATCATGTTTAGAACATTATATACCCAATGAAAGGAAAACTAAGATATAATAAGTAGTTCCCTATTCAGCAGCCATGTCTGGTATTGTTTGAAAGAGATCACTGAGCAAAGACACAAGAATGCCAGGACAGAATATGCCAATATTGCAATACACTTGACAATGTCAACTTATTACCTCTGTAGCAGATGGAAGGATTGTACATCCGTTTGTAAAAATGGTGGACATGTTGCCTGCAGCCAAATGTGCTGCTCTGATTTACTTGGTGCCAATATAACAATAGTCATACTCTGCATTTTCTTCTGAAGATCTCAAACACTTTAAAAATACCACCTCTCTGAATTTGCAGAAAATCAATATAGATGTTTAGTCTCTAACCTTTCAGTTTAGTTGCTGATCCTAGTTCCCAGTCTTCAATAGCAGCTCTTGAAATTCTTGATGGAAACAATTAAAAATGCACTGCAGAACCAAATGTATATTGAAATGCCCTGAAAATATGAAGTGAGGAAACCAGTCTCAGGCAGATAAAGGTATCTAAAGGCATAAAGGCATTTTAAAATTGGCCTGATTAAAGCATTGGACGATATATCAAAGGGAACACTGACAAACAAATGTCTTGCACAGGTACATGAGGGACTTGACTCAATGCCCTGTAAGGTCCTTCTCTTTCACTGAAATTTCTCTCTTGATTTCTCAGCTAATTCCTAAAACCTTTTTTGTAGTTTTTCATTCTGTCTGTTGTCTCCTCTCTTTGCCATACACACACAATTTTTTTAAATAGATTTTTCCCCTCCCCACCCTGCTCCATTTTGCACAGCATCTCCTCCGTGGACTCTGAACCCAATAATGTTCGAGCTGAATTTTCAATTCAATATGACCCCATATATATAATTGACCACCACCCAGCACTCAGTGTTGACCAATACAGGTTGTACCGCGTATGGTCAGAGTGATAGCAGGTTCTCATGTCTAACCTGACCCTCAGGAAGCACCAATGGCTTTGGGCGGATGAACACCTAAGGAGGGTAGTGGACCCCCTAATGGAGGAAATGCCATCAAAAAGCAGATGAGCAAATTCACTTGGTGTATTTGCCAATGGACAGACTAGGCCTTTCAGCCATGGCTGATAACCAATCTAAGGGTGGAGCCCTGAAGGCGAGCAAATGGAAGGTCTCTTCTGCACTAGCAACTCCTTCAGCTTAGCTGGTTCCAAATGGATTGCTGTCCTTCCTTTGGTCCAAACAAGTGAAGCCAAGAGAGAGATGCTGACACAAGGACAAAGCCTCCATATTAATTGCCCAGGCTATTGCAGCCATATTACATGAAGAAGACACTCCATCCCTGCTGGGAGCCTGGACACAACACAGAAGGTGGCAGTTAAGGGTTATAAGCTTGCACTTGAAGTAAAGGAGGGCACCATGGGTCACCTTCGATGGTGGGAGGAATCATTGCATTCCACTTGTCAGCCACCACCCGCCACAAAGCCAGACAGCCCCTGGACAGTCAGGTGCTGAACTGCCACAGTCTGTCTGCCCCCTGAGGTCCATGGGACTAGAGCAAAAGTGGAAAGACAGACGGAAATTGCCTTATGAATTTCAATGAGTGTAAAAACTCAGATGTCTATGTTGATATTTGAGATGTCAATGTTGTTAACTGTTTCACTGCTCACCAAAGCATGGAAGAAAGGGATGGAAGTATATTATGAAGATCTACAGTCTACTCTGCATAACAGCTTGTTTTGACACTATGACAGGGTTGGCCTAGATGATCATATCAAGTATATTTTCTTCCAGTCTAAAAGGATCCAAACCCAATGAACCCAGAATGGATCTGAGTCCCACCAAGATGAAACAATGTCCAAAGAGCCCCGCACGGGCCAGAGAACAATTATTATCATATTAACATCAGCATAGTCTACTGAGAACAGCATCTTATTTTGGCTGTAAAGTGGTCACAATTTGAAGGAATACCACTACCATTATTTTCCCAATTCAATCAAAGTCACCTGGCTAACTGAGGGTAGTATTTGGCTCATAACAGTGGGAGACTAGAGTGTGCAGAATGTCTTTGATGCCAGTGGACTCAACAGGGAAGATTTTCAAAGGCACAAAGAATTACACTTTGTGTCTTTGAAGATCTTCTGAGTAGCAGAAGACAGCAATATACATGTTTTTGTTACCATACTTGTTACAAAAATGTAAGGGTTGAATCATGCTTCATCCATTTTTTTCTTGAAAAAAAATATCCAGATTTCTAACTAGCTTCATCTCCAGCAATAAAAAAAATAAAATAGATTTCCTGAACTATGGTGGTGTTCATTCATCTCATAGTAAATTAGCTCCAAAATACATCACCGTCTCCTTTGTTGTCCACAAATGAAATTTTGTACTTAGCCAACACTAGACCTAATCAAATAACTCCTTGCAAATAGCACTGGTTGTGAATTCAGGCAGCTTATTAGATATTTACATTTTTTCATTTCTTGACCAGTTCCAGCCAATTATGAAACTTTTCAGTCATGGCTGGTTGAAGCGAATCTGGGGCCCACTATGAAGCCACTCAGTTAAGTCTCCTGGCGCCAAGGCTCAAGATTGAATGTGCACTTTGCTCTTCCCACACCATCACCCCCAAACAGCTCTGGCATGTCAGCTGGAGCATGGGAGGATTTAATCCTATGGGATGGAAATGAGAATAGGAAATGTGTGCAGTGCTGCCAAATGTATTTGTTGGGGGGAGTTAGGGAAATAGTAGGTGGAGATTTCCTGTTAAATAGGACAGAAGAGCCATGAAAAAAGGGGAAAAACACGCTCCAATTCTCCACTCAGCTCAAATTACCACTCCAGACTTCTGTCAGCATGAAACAGTGAGGGAGAGGTGCGCCCTGAGGCAGCTGGGCCATAACCCATTTGAGGCTCAGTGGATGGTAATCAGAACCTTGAATTCCAGCTGGGAGCTTACTGGGAGCCTGTGCAGAGCGTGAAGCACTGATGTGATACACTCTATTTAGCCTGACCCACTCAAATGAAGGGCAGCTGTATTAGTTAAAGTTACCAAGTGGACTTTGCAGTTGGTCCCAGGTCAAGTGCATTTCAGGAGTCAAGTCTAGAAGCAATAATGACGATGACCAATGAGAATAGGGCACTGTTTTTTGGGCTGTTCGGAGATGGTCATTGCTGCTACTTGGCACTCCAGGGGCACTTCGTGTGTTTTAATCACAGTAAAGTGTACTCAGGCTTTTTAAACTAAATATTTTTGTATTCACATTCTGATCATAAGAACTATCAAAAGTATATTGGCAAAGATGCTTCTTAGGGACATATTTACTAGTGGATTCACTACATTTCTATTAATTCTAAATTTGGCAAAGTTTATGCCATATGACCTAACAGATTGGAAATCTTTACTCACATTTGAAAATCATTAATTGAATTTCTTATTAATTAATCATATTAGAGAGTTGCTATTTTACAATGTACTGTAACCTGCATACTAGTAGTATATTTAGTCGTTACCTCTCATTAATATTATTATTAGTTAGTTTTACCGTAGCGCTTAGGAGCCCTAGTCATGGACCAGAACCCCACTGGACTAGGCATTGTACAGAGAAAAAGATGGCCCCTCTTTGTCACCTGGGTTCCTATCCCAGGGTGCACCTAGGCCCTGGGCTGGGCCCCTGCTTTGTCATGTCCAAGTATCTTTCTATGCCAGTTCCAGCCATAAGAGGCTAAGCTCTCTGGCTGAGTCCCAGACAGTCCTCCCTTTCCAATGTCCTGTCAAAGATCAGGAAAAAAATTAACACAAATGAACTATCCCACAACTGTGGTAAAGCTCTCTTCCTTCAGATAGCCCTTGTTGGGCTGTAGCCCCAACTAAGTTCACAGATGTACACAGAGGAATAGTATCCTCAAAAGATGAGTCACCATCAGGCTCTTCTTTCCTTCCTGGAGGCGCTACTGGACAGCATAGTCCACCAGCTAAACCCTAAAAAATAGCACATCAGTGCCATTTGGGTGGGCAAAATCTCTTCCTGTATTTTGAATAGCTCCTTGTCAATACAAGATAAAAAGTTACAGAGGACCTTCCTTCAGAATAATCTAGTGGTAGAATTGAGCCTGGTTTTTTTATTTTGCCATCAATTTTTCAAAAAAATTCCTAATATGCAGATTTGTGTTATATAACGATTTAAATGAAAGGAATAACACTTTGATTATATTGAATTCAACACATTGTTCATTATTAAGCACAAAGGAGCATTTTGGTATCATGCTAAGGACCTTAATTTCAAATCTAAATCTACAAAAATATATGATTAAGCCACTCCCACTGTCTAAATATACATAATGTAATAGAAATGTCTCTCTATACATTTTGAAGCTTTTTAAGTTCTAATGTTTTTAAGTGCTAATGTTATTGTATCTTCTACCATAACTACACTGACGACTGACATACCAAGCACACAACCATATAAAATAGATAAACTACTAACAAGCCAGTATTCAGTGTCTAACTGGAATGTCATCTCCATTTGTATCATCATCTAAACTGTCCTCCATACTAACCATGTCATCTTCCTCATTCTCACTCATTTCTCTCACGTTTCCAGCCTTCATGATGGAGAACGTTTGAGTCTGTTTGCAAGATATTGGTAATCAGGTAGTTTACATTCTTTGATGGATTTACAAGCCTTCAATTGCAAGACTACCTCACGGGCAGGCAGACCTTTCATCCATTTTGTTGTCTTCTCCATGATCCAGCCATGCCCTGTTTCATAACTGGGTAAGACAGGATACTTCTCCAGGCTCCTACACCAGACATCAGCGTACTAAATGGCACACAGAGCATGCAGGTGGAGGCAGTCTTTGCATGGAGGCAGCTGGCTAGATTCTTCCTTTTTCTAAGAACAGCTGGTATTCTAGCTCAGAGAGGAGAATCTTCAGAGAGCACTGGCAGAGCTAGAGCAAGACTGGTTCTTCTCTGCAGACCTCTGTCTTCTTCTTCTGGAATTTCCCTGTAGAATGTTCGCAACCAGAGATAAAAGTACATAAATCTTCGGTCCTTATTTATTCTATATCTTATTGTGTACAACAACTACCTAAAAGTTGATTTTAAGTAAAAAATAATTGTATTAGTTTTAGAATCAAAATATCTATTCACGTGAAACATGAACCCGGTTGTTGGCAGTTGCCATGGCAATGGTTATGCAAATTACTAAAATTTGCACAGTCCTCATTATTTTAATGAAAAGAATAATTACCCCAAACTGGGCGAAGATGTATTTATTCTTAGTAAAACTATGGCACATACATGTTTTTCAGTGCCTGCCATTGCATGTATGGTTTCCATGGAAATAGGCCTAACTCCACCTTCAAGCTACTATGCAGCAAGTTCCAAGATATATTTCTCTAGAGTGTATGCATGGTAAAGAAGATGGTAATTTGCCCACTCTGATGATACCAAAAAGTTTTCTGGTGCATGGACTAGCAGTTATCTGAGGAGCTCCCGCCTTCAGTCAGCCTGCCTTTTAGGAGTTGAGGACTGGAAACCTGGTCTCCTCCCTGGTCTGCTACCAAATGGGCTGCACTTTCCCCTTTTATGATCCTCGCTCCAGGCTGACATATCTCTTGGGGGGGGGGGGGGGGGGGGGGGGGGGGGGGGGGGGCAAAGCCACCTGAATCCACATTAGCTCATGAATCCTCTGTTGCTCAGTGTGCAATTTGCATACCCCATCACACTGCCCCAAGGGGCTTACAATCAAAGAATTATTTTCATAATATTATTTAAAATATTTAAATATGGTAGCACTCAGAATCCTAGTAAAGCGTAGGGCTCCACTGTGATAGATACTGTCAAAACATGGGCAAAGAGACTCTCCCTGCCCCAGACAGCATGAAAGTCCACATAAGATCCACACCACCACCACTAAAGCTCCATGAGTGGGCTGAACAGGGAAATGCAGGCAGTCTGGTTACACTTATCCTATGGGCTTCACTACAGAGGGAATTTGATCAGAACAGCTATTCAAGAATAGTTCCCTGTGTGGATATGCTATTTAAGAATAAAAATGATTTTTATTCTGACATAGAACATCCACACAGGGAGCTATTCCTGAATAGTTTTTTTTATTCAATGTCCATGTGCATACAAGCCCTGAGTAGATCAACACAATGATCGCCATTGGGGGTGAGCATGGATAGGTGCCACATGATTGACATTGATATAGATGATTGACACTGATATAGATGGCGCGGTGTTTTTTTTATTACAACCAGTAGGCTGGAAGGACATCTATGGAAGGGGCTTCATTGGAGCTTCATAACCTCTAAGTTGAAGGGAAAGGGCTTTGTCCCCACAACTTCCATGGAGCTCCCCATCCTAAACCCAATTTTGACCCTAAGCATATTTTTATAAAAATCAGACAGACAGACAGACAGAGATGGCATAGTTGTTCAAAAACTGTTCCAGGTCTGAAGGGCCCATTCTGATATCTAGTGCTATGCAGGTAACAGACTTATATAAATGTATCTGGAAAAAAGAATTACATCATTTTTAACAGCAGCAAATATTATTATATACATAAATATTCAGGTCACTTAACAGTATGTAGGAAAATTTGCAACACCCACATTAAAATGAAGCTAGCTTTGAACGGCTAATTCTCTATGCTATTTTTAAGGGCTAGATCCACCTCCATCAAATAACACAGTGATTTCACAATGGGACTAATGTCAGCACCTACCCTATCATTTAATTTAAAAAGAAACCATATTTTCTTAAAAGAATGTGGGCATATTACTATAGACTTAAAACATTAATCTACAATCATTGCCATACTTATAATATACTCTGTTAAATTATAATAATTATAAACTTATAGGTATATAGCACAAATATTCTGTGTCTTTATCAATATTTTCACCATAACTCTGAATTCTGTACATTGTATAATCTTTTCACAGAAAGCATAGATATTACAGTCAACCTGGGAGGTTTTGTATGACCTTAGTAAGCTGCCAGCAGACAGGAAAACATTCTTGAACAATTGTACGGACCTTCAGCAGGTGCAGACAAATGAGGAACGTTCAGACATCAATGATAAAGACCTCTATGTTGAATTCACATTTTGTCACGTGGGAAGCACTCTCTACTCCAAGTTCTCCAATTCATTCATGATACAGAGCTGAAGGACACTTTTCCTAATGCTTGGATAGCTTTGAGGATTCTGCTCACGCTGCCAGTCACAGTCGCAAGTGGTGAGCGCAGCATTTTGAAGCTCAGACGCATTAAAACATATCTTCGACTGATGATGGCCAACAAGAGACTGACATCACTTGTTATTTTATTGTTTGAAATTGCCATTGGCCAGTCTTTGGAGCTCTCTGACTCTGTGCTTCAGTTCGTGAGGGCAAAGGCGAGAAAAGTAACCCTTTGAACTAAAGGACTAGCGTTAACATTCTAAGGCTGTCACCCACTGTAACACTATTTAATACTGCTCCACCCGATGTTGGTGCACGGTTCAATTTCTTGATGGTGGTACATTTTAGTTATACTTAAAATTAAAGAGTTTCTATAAGCTTAGAGGAAATTATTATTTTTTGTTTATATATGGCATGAAAAAATACAGTTTTACAGATCCTTGCATGCAAATGTATTGTCTTATGTGACAGGGATAAATAATGCATGCATGCAAATCGTGCATCAAAGTCATTAAATGGGCTACAAATGCAATAAAAAAAAGTAATTAAAAGTTTAACAAATGGAGAGGGGGCACCAAAGGCGTTCCTCTCCTGGGGCACCATTTGGTCTAGGGCTCACTCTGACACTGAGTCATGTCAATTTACATCGCATGAGGATGCAACCCAGCTATTATCAGGAGCTAATGTTTTTTTTTTTACAAAAATATAAGTAAAGTGATGTGTTTGGTTTCATAATTTTTATTTTTTATTTTCTTGTTTCTTTAATAAACAAAATCATTGAACATTTTGTATCTATTTTAGAAATATGACAAAAACGGCTATTTTATTTTATAATGGCTTCATGAAAAAGAAATTGCTTGCACAGTAGGTCATTTCAGGTCTTCGGTATATTTTATGCATTGGTTAAAGCACAAAGTTTACAAGAAATCTACATGAAAAGAATACATTTACGTAGGTACTTCCTGTTTTACAGACAATGTTTAAGTAAGTTTTCCTGCTGAGAAATCAAATATATACACAGGACATACCCCTATTTTGCTCATAGGCAACACATCTACATTGGAAGTGTTGCCAAAGAATGATGATTATTTATTTAAAACTGAAGCACTGTCTTAGCTTCCTCTAAAAGAACTACATGCATCACTTAAAATAATAAAATCCTCTTACCCACAGAAGTTCAAATGATGTGTGTTTCTCTGAAGAAGGAGCTCTATGCCCCAGAGCAGACAATAGCAAAAGCACAATCCTGGAGCATTACATTTCCACCTGTCCTGAATGGGATTTCCTGCCCTGTTGGCTGAGTTCCACTCAATAACACTGAGTTCCTGTTGAGACATGTTACTAGCATTCTGCAGGACAGGCATAATTCTATAGTTCTGGGACCATTAAATGGGATGTGCCAATTTCTAGCATGAATAAATAAGTGTGAAAAACTGGGATCAATTTAAATGTCATTCTTCCAGGTACCTTTAACCCAAAGTTATATATAAGTGGGCACTAGCCCATATTAGCCAACAGGGCAGTCAGGCCCAAGCCTCGAACAAAATTACTTTGGGGTTGAACTAAGAGAGAACTATAGGTGCTCAACCTTTCAGAAAATCAAGCCATCTCTAATTAATAGGTGCCTAAATTGGATTTTGGTGCTCAAGTTTGGATTTAGGTGCCCTGACTAGGCTCCCCCATATGAAAATTTTGTCCCATGATCCTGTCTGCTCTGCATGGACAGTGAAGATTCCACTTTTCAAAAAATTAGGGGCTTTCCTTATATTCCAAACCAAAATTTCCCTTCTCTTCCCTCCTGAGCACCTGGAGCTATCACCCTTGACCCCAGGTCGGTAGGTGGCTGTATTTTAGTATTGTCATTTATGTATAAATAATTTTTGAAGAAGTTCAAGATGATTCAGGATGAAAGGCATTATATAAATGTAACATTGTTTTTAGCAATAACAAAATTTCACCCTTCTCCAAATTCAGGAATTCTCTTGGATGTTATATATTTTGTCCACTAAACTTTGCAAAGTGAAATTCTTTTCACTCTGCTCTGCATCACAATAGAAAATTGCTAAGAGCTTCAGAAGTGTTGAGTTTAACTGTCATGTAGATTTGCAGGTGCACAGCACCTCTCAAGATCAGGCCATAAATTCATAGCCTCATTGCCTAAATATCCCCCCAGAAATTAATCTTTCTGTGTTTCAGTTTACCATCTGCAAAATAATGGCACAAAAACTCTTACCTACTTCACACAATTTCATTAATTTATGCTGACAAAGCACTTTGAGATAACCAGATGAAAGACAAAATATTATGATGATTGATGATGTTGGTAGTTACCAGAAAGTGTGTCTTTGATTATTGAGCAATCACAGACTTCACTGAAACCGATGGACATGCCACCTATCTTTCATTCTGGGTAAACTGAAGAAAAAATGTATCTATTTATGGAGTAAGTTGGTAAAACACTAAAAGCCAGTGCTCAAAGCACTGGCCAGATGCAAGGCCTGAGCAGAGACTGAGCCATAAGGGCTGAGCAGTTTCCTTAGGAAATTATTGCAAATATGGCATAGGGATTGCAAATGCAGCACTGTTTGGAAGTGTGTATGTCTGTATGGGAGAAGCAGAAAACCAGAGAAGCATGGGTAGAATGACCCAGAGAAGAAGCCAAGAGAAAGAACTTCTTTTGGGCAGAGTGCTGACTCGAAAGACAGGCTTGAAATTATGAGCAAGGAAACTGCCCCTGCTGTGTGTTCCTACTGTGCTGAGGGAAATAGGTCTGTATATTCTTTGTAAATAAACAGGACTGCACCAAGGAATTACTTGACTATCATCAATAACTTCTCCTAACAGGAACAACCTGGCAAGGCTAATCACTTGGGTCAGAAGGGACACCAGTATCATTGCTTGGTGTCAGGGATCACAGGTAACAACCATTGCGCTACAGCGCTGTTAGGAGTCAGTAAGTTCCAACCTGCTAATCAGTGAGCTGCTAACAGTCTCTAGAACAAGAAACTCAACTCTGAGAGAACTCCAGTCCTGGAATCAGACTGGAGGAACTCCTGGGGTCCTGATTGGTTCCTGAGTTCTATTTAAACCAAGCACAAGAACAGGAAGTTGTCCATGTAAATAGGTTTTGGCTGCTTAGGACTGCTTCCCCTGCAGTCCTAATCTCCTGGTAACCTGACTCTGCATGCCTCCTAACACCTGACTCTCGGTTTGTCCTCTGCCCTGTTTTGGACTCTGCTTTCCTGGTATCTGATTCCCTGCCTGGCCTGACCCCTGCCTCCCGTTCAAACCATTAGGTCAGATGGCTCACATGCCAGTTGTGACACTTTATTGCCCATGTATTTAGCAGAAAGTCCATGCTGATATATTCAACCCTGATTATAGGACTTAGTCCTGCAGTCCCAATAGGCAAAACTCCCATTGAGGATCCTGTTGATTGCAATGTCAGACCCCTTCTTGAAATGCTGCCTGTACACCAGAGGCAAGCCTCCCCCTACCCGCCCCTCCCGGCCCTACTGGAGTCAGTGAAGCAGGAATAGGCCCTAATTGTGTGTTTCCCATGAATTATAATAAAGTTTTCCTGCCAATGCCAGCATAAACATTTTCTGAAAGAAGAAAACACAACTTGCTGTGTTTCTTTGTTTGTTTTTTTTTTAAATGAAAGAGGCCCTAATACAAGAATTGAGGTCAATTATCATACTAAACACACAGCAAGATTAGAGTAGGAATAAACATAAAATGCTTCCCATCCCAACTCCAAATATACAGAGAAATATTTGTAACAAGCCATTTATATTTATTCTTTGTACATTAAAATACAAGTTGAGAACTGCCAAACAATGGTTGGTGTGTCCGCTGTATCTATCATTTTCTTCTGATATTATTTCTCATTAAAATTATCCAGTTTATTTTCTATCCCAACTGTAACATACTGTGATCATGATTCTCTGGTGCCTGTATTTTATGCACACTTTGCACAGGTAAAAACAAATACACATGTTGCAAGACATTAAAAAAACCCAGTATATATTATTGTATATATCAGGATTCAGTACATGAGGCAGCGGGATACAGTGCACTTAGCTGCAAATCAGAAGACTCAGGTTCTAATCCTGGCCTACTTGGTGACCTTCGACAAGTCACTTCATTTTTCTGTGCCTCACTATCCCCATCTATAAAATGGGGATAATTATACTGACCTCCTTTGTAAAGTATTTTGAGATCAATAGAGGAAAAGATCCAATTACAATTTTTGTATTTAAATGTACTTTATTTTGGGAGAGACATTTGAATGTCAATTCTGTCTTGAGCACTACCCTAGGATAGATTTTCCATCAGCAGGGTCCTATACCTAATCCAGGACTTCCCAAAGTTATTTGCTTCACCTATCTAGTGAGGAAAATTTCTTCATGTGCAGGAATAATTGGGTGAAATTCCATGTCCTCTGTTATGTGGATAGTAGAGCTGGTTTGAGAACAAAAATTCTGTTCCACAGGAAATTCCAGCATTTTGGAAAAAAATAACCATTTCAAATGGTAACAAAAACTGAAATTTGGAGGGAAAAATTGATGTGGCACTATCAAAACATTTCATTTTGACTTTTACATTTTATTCAAATATACAGGCGGAGAGAGAGAAAAAGAGAAGTAAAAAGTAAATAAATAGAAATGTTCGACGACTAAAAAGAATGAAATGTTTTAACTCTTTCCTGTCCAAAAATTCATTGAAATTGACTTGTTCTCTCAAACCATTTGACCAACTGTATTGGATAGATAGGTCAGACTACATCATGCTGCTGGTCCTTCTGACCATTTTCATCCTTCACACTTTGCAATCTGTACCCAAATGTCATTTAACAACACTCTCCACCATTATTCCATTTCAGATGAGTACCTGCAATACTCCTTGCCTTCTCTTCAGACAGAAGATTGTCCCAGAGTGCTAGCAAATTTCTATTGGATGGGGAAACTAAATAGTGTTTTTTTCCTTAATGCAATTCTTGAGTCTCTCTCAAACAAGTTACTTAGCATCCCATAAATTCATCACTACACAATTGGGCTCTTCCTAGTGTCCTTCCTCCAAGACATTATTATTTGTGGTGGTGGTGAAACCTGTGTGCAATCATAGCAGAAAAAGATGCAAAGGGAACATTCTGGTTTTGCTGTGTTATTTAAAAGCCCTTTTTTTAAGATGCTGCAGTGATTAAAATCACATGCTCCATAGTCGATGTTGCAACACAAGAATGATGATCAAATATTACTCAATCAAATTGTTAGCTTCAGTAGAGACCCTGAAGATTTACCCTGGCCTTAGTGATTTTTGTTGTCACTGCTGCAAGGACACATTAGGCAATAAAGATAGCAAGTGAAGAAGAAAAAGGAAAACAAACAGAGTTCCCTTTCAAAATATGACAAGCAGGAAAAATTTAATAGAGAAAACATATTGTTACACAATATCCCCTTCAAAAGCTCCCTAAAGCAAAGTACTATCCAATTACATTTTATCAATCAGGGTGTTCATTTGAAATTCCAGAGCCATCTAGACAGGATTAAATGGGATAATAGATAATAAACACTAAATCCAGTGTGTATGTGCAATGGCCTCCACAGACTTAGGTGACTCACTGTCCTTTTTAGTAGTGCCTTTTATTCTGCATGCACACACTCACTCACACATTCAATAGGGAGCAGAGTTGTGCTGTTTGTTTGGGGTGGTGGTAATGATCATGTTTAAGCAGCTCCCTAATAAAGTGCAGATGCTTTCAAAATGAAATGGGAGCACTGGACTCTGCCCCACACACCCAAATGCAACACACAGTATGGGTTCTACATACACTCACTATTGATTGTTACCAGATGGGAGAGGAAAGAGATAGCTGACAGAGTAATCATATGGCTCTGCTTTATTTTACATTCAGTTATAGGTTTGCAATTCTCCCCCCTCCCTTTTTGGCTAGGAAACTTGTGATTTGCTAAGGAGGAAAAAATGTAAACATACTGTAAGGAACTCATTTCTCTTATAAACCTCTCCAGACAGCTCTCAAGATCTTTTTTAGGGAGCTGTATTTCCGGTACCGCTTCCTAAAGCAGAAGCCAGTGCCATAAACAGGAGATTTCACCTCAGATAGAGAAACAAAAAATGCATTTTATTCATTATCAGCTTTGCAGACCATAGAAATACCATAAGTGAAGATCTGTTTTGAATTTTGCTTTTTAAAATTATTTTATTCAGTCTCATATATCTACCAACAAGGAGCCTACTAGAGACTGATCCTATGAGTCACTGAGCCCCATCAACTCCTGATGAGCAGGTGAAGAGCTCTCAGCACTTCATAGCTTCAAAGCCTTGGATCTGGAGTTCTTGTCAGTATCGGTTCTTCCTACAAGAGTTGGGCAAATATGAGCAGGCTGTAAACTCTGTTAATGCAACAAAGGATAGTATATTCTCCCCAGGCAGTTGTGACCTTCTGAGAGACCCGTGCATAATGCGTTAGAAGGCAAGAGGGTAAATGGATACTTCAGAAAGGCTTCACAGAAAAAGCTCTAATTAAGGGGGAAAAGCTCTTTAGTGTCCCTGTTAAAAGTGGATTGGAAACAATGTGTGTTCCATACCACTTAACCCTTAATTTGGCTTTAAGATTTACAGCTAACTCCATCCAGCTTCCAAGGGGAAAATAACCCCCATACTTTCCTTGCCTGTAGGTTTATATAAGTATTTGCTGCTCAGTAGTTGGTTAACCTCAGTGCCTTTCAAATCCAACACCCTAACCCACTTCCAATGACTTACTGAAGATTTTTCACCACTATGGGGATCCATAATGTGCAGTAGCTTGTAAGAAAATGCTGCACTGGAGATCAAACCAGCAGAATGTAGATCCAAGATCAGGAGGAAGCAATAGAAGAACTCAAGTAAGCACCCAAAAGAAATTAAAACTATGTCTTATCCATGTCAGCATAGCCTAACACAAACAATCTAAGGTGCTAGGTTCAGACTTCAGTTTTCCCTTGGGTTGTAGGAGGTAATCCCTCTCGTAATAGTATCTGAAGAAGGGAGAATTGTGTGGTGCTCAAGACTGGGAGGCAAAAGTTTGGGCTTTTTTTCGTGGCTTTGCCACTGATTGTGTAACCTTAAACATGTGGTTTAACACATATGTGCCTCCATTTCCCCATCTGTAAAATGAAATAATCATTACTTGCACAAAACTGAATTGTGAGGGGTATTGGTAAAGCAGAGTAAGACCCTTAGATAAAAAACCATTACAGTCTATAGTGACATAAGGGTATAGTTTAAGGCCACACAAAAATGTTTCCCCACAAAGTTGAGACAGTTGGGCTCAATCCTGCAAGCACTCCTCAGATGAAATCCTGGCCCTGCTGAAATTAATGGGAAAAATCTCATGGACATCAATAGAATAAGGATTTTACCCTCATGCAAAACTCTTACTGACTTCAATGAGAGTCCAAAAATCAGAGCATTTATTGGATTATGCCCATTATTTATTTTATTTTATTTGCAATTTCAGACAGGCATTTTGTAATCTGTGTATGGTTGATGCACTATAATGCAATATCAACAAAATCCTAGTGTGCAGAGATCTGTACAAAGCACTGTGGTTGGTATTAAACACACATTCTTTTTCAATCACAAAAACATATTCAAATTGAATACCTATAAGGACAGAAGTTTGTTTTCCACTATCAGCTTGTGGCAAATCATAGAATCAGAAAAGATTAGGGTTAGAAGGGACTTCAGGAGGTCATCTAGTCCAACCCCCTGTGCAAAGCAGAACCAACTCCAACTCAATCATCTCAACCGGGGCTTTGTCAAGCTGCACCTTAAAAACCTCTAAGGATGGAGATTCCACCACTTCCCTAGGTAACCCATTCCAGTGCTTCACCACCCTCCTAGTGAAAAAGTTTTTCCTAATATCCAACCTAAACCTCCCCCACTGCAACTTGAGACTATTGCTCCTAGTTCTATCATCTGCCACCACTGAGAACAGCCTAGCTCCATCCTCCCTGGCAACCCCTTTCAGATAGTTAAAGGCTGCTATCAAATCTACCCATATTCTTCTCTTCTGCATACTAAACAAACCTAGTTCCCTGAGCCTCTTCTCATAAATCATGTGTTCCAGTCCCCTAATAATTTTTGTTGCCCTCCGCTGGATTTGCCCTCCGCTCAATTTGTCCACCTCCTTTCTGGAAAGCCTAGAAGTGTAATGTTATAACAGAAATAATCAAGGAAATACTTATGGAGAATGTAACACCTGTTGTATTTGTTGTAATAGTTTTCTCCTGCAGTGCAACTTCCCAGCTTATTATAAACATGAAAGGCCCAGTTCACCACCGTTCTGTGTCAGGTTAATAAATGACAGGTCTTATATAGCACTTTTCATCAGTAGGGTCTCAAAGTGCTTTACAAAGGAAGTTAGTATCATTATCCCCATTTTACAGAAGGGAAAACTGAGGCATAGAACAGTGAAGTGACTTGCCGAGCATCACATAAGAGACCAATGGCAAAGCCAGGACTAGAATGTAGATCTTCTGAGTCCCAGTCCCATGCATCATACACTAGGCCACACTGCCTCCCTTTATAGCTGTCTCATTCCAGTGATTTAATGGAGATGGTAACAAAGAATTGTGGAAAACCTATCCTCATAGTTTTTCTGTCTGAATAGGTTTGTTAATCTAATAGAAAAAGAAAGTTATGAGTTACAAAATGCCTTTCTGAAAAGCAAACAATGGGCCTGAACCTGTAAATGTTCCCTGTATCAATGGGAGTTCCACACACGGAGTGCTCACAGGATCAGAATCAATCTTTACAACTCTGTGCAGAGAGGTGGTCCACTCCTCTGCTACAGTAAATCAGTATAGTTCTATTGACTTCCATGGAGCTACACCACTATATACTAGCTGAAGGGCTGACCTTATTTTTAAGTGGTCTGACACTCAAGTTGTGCTGGGGTACAAGTGGAGAGAGGCAGTGGTGAATCAGAACCTATAGGTTTTGTTCACAGCACAACACATTTGTACGTTGTGCTCTGGTTTATAGAATAAGAACTCAGCTGTTCAGGCACACACGGCAAAGTATTTAGAGTCTCATTCAGTTTATTATGAATTCATGTTGAGTAAACAACAGGCTCAATTAGTATATAAATCACAGACTTTGGGAACTAGGGCTAAAACGCCTGCCATTCAGCACCAAAAACACTGCTGTGTCCCACTGAATTCCTTTAGCTGTAAGAGCAGCTTTCTTAGCCTGTCGGTAGTTCATATACTCAGAAGGATCATATACACAAAGCTAGGACAACAACAACAACAACTCAGGTGTATTGCTCTCAGTTGCATATATGAATAAATCCCAATATTTGAAATGAAAAATCAGCCAGAATTCTAAGTTTCACACTGCCACCCCCCAAAGCCATAAATCAAACACCCATGGAGATGGAGGGGATTCACTAAAAAGCCAGCCCAACTCTGTTCCAAGGTTTCACAAACATCCATTGAGTTGCCATTAGTTGACAATCAACATTTTGGATAGATCTAATAGAAAACCCTCTATGACCAGAAGCCTTGGACAGGGGGTGAAAGGGTAGGGGGGAGGGGAGTTCTCCCAAGTTCCATGCACAAAATATACTGAGTCCAAGTGAGCTGCCACATGTTCAGATAGTTTACATACCAAGTAAACTGCACAAATGTTCAAATGATGGGTTGTGTGCACTCTCTGAGTTCTAGCAGACTCCTTGAGTTTCCCTCTCTTTGGTGGGGCTTGAACATAAGCTTTCCTAGGCTCCTTGGACTTGTCTGCTCCTTCACAGGGACGGAAAAATAAGTTGTGGTATTTCCCAAATGCCACACATTTGTGGTAGCACAATGAAATGTCACTCAGAGTCAGTTTTGCAGATCCTTTCGGTCTCCTTTCTTGGACTAGGTCTACATTAGAAACTTTGACCAGCATAGCTATCATAGCTATATCAATTAAGGGAGTGGGTTTCTTTCTCATGACATAAGTGTCAGCAAACCACTAGCGCAAATGCAGTTATACTAGCAAAAAAGTGCTTTTGCTGGTATAGCTTATAGTGGTTAAGTGAGTGAAATAAGCTATATTAGCAAAAGCACTTTCTTTTGCCAGTATAACTGCATCTACACTCAGGGTATGTATACATTGCAACTTGGAGAGAGCCTCCCAGCCCAGTTAGACAGACTCACGCTAGTGTCATTCAAGCAAGTGTGCTAAAATTAGCAGCGTGGATGTTGTGGCATGGGTGGCCGCTAAGGTTAGCCATCCAAGCTCAGACTCCAGGGGGTCAGGTGGGCTTGGCTTCAGGTTGCTAGCCCATGCTACTACCCATGTTGCAACAACCACACTGCTATTTTTAGCACGCTAGCTGCACAATGGGGACGGTACATTTCCCTGCCTTACATGGAATGCTGTGAGTCACTCATACAATCTAGTATGTGATGATCCCATGGAAAGCTCTGTAAATGAATATCCCTGAGAAAGTAGCAAATAGGGTGTGCTGAATGGAGGCCCATGATTTATTTATGCTTGAGTATAATATGAAATTCTGACATAACGTAACAAAAATAATAATAAACAACATTCTGCAGCCAGAAGAGTGATGAAGTAAATAATTACTAGTGCTCATGCTGACCTCTGCTGTACCCGCATTCTGAAGCCTTACTGAAAAAGTCCAGCTGTTAGCAGCATAACTTGAAATCAGTAGTGTGCTTTCAGCTGAAGTTCTAATACTAATGCTGACTAGGGACCAGTCAGAAGTTAACCAACATGTGCTCTCATAGAGTTCCACACCAGACTAACCATGTTGTACATAAAAATGCAGGAGGTGAAAAGCCCTGAGCTTTATTCAGATTTTAATCAAATCCCTGGCTTCCTTGGCCTTATTAAGATGCATATGATTATGGTTATGAAGGAGAGCTATTTCCAGATGTTGAGTACACATTGTTAATGTTGTTGAGCTTCTTACATTTGAGAATCGATAAATAAATGGGCAGAAGAGAGGCCAACTTAGTTTCTGGTTTCCATCAGCTGAACAAAAAGTAGCACGAGGAGGCCTGCTTGTAATTTCTACGTACTGGCTCCATCTTGCTCTTAAGTAGATAGGACCAAATATAAACACAAATGCCACCCACTTGCCTCAATGGGTGGGGGAGGTGGATGGGGCTGGCAGTGAAAGAGCACAGCAGTGAGTGAGTCCCAGCAGTGAGGGAGGGAGGGAGACATTCACTGAAAGATGCCAGTTAGTTCCTCTCCCTCCCCACCTGGGGTCTCTGGCACCCATTGTCCAGCTGGAAGGGAAGGTGCTGAATGGCCAGCGTTCCCCAACTCCCAGGATGTAATTTGGTACAGGGGCCACATGGAGCCTGTTTCAGCTCATTCCAGCAGCAAAGGGCTCCAGCCGCAGCTGCATGGCAGCAATTGTCCTCTGGATGCAGAGGAACACAAATAAGTGCTCCAGGGCCCTTCTCCTTGGGGACAGAGGGTCTGCCTGCTGGGGGGAGGGTCTTACCCTTGCCCCCCTTCAAGAGGGATTTCATGCAGGCTTGCCCCTGCCCTTCCTGCTCGAGATGTGGGAAGGCCAGGGGCTCCATGGAGGAAGCCAATGGGGCCCCCAGGTCCTGTTGCTGTGCAGCCTGGGTTGGGGCAACTCTTCCCCACTCCCCACACTCATAAAGGGATAGGCCTTGGGGCATGTGGTGATGCTATGGAGGCTAGGACAGGCATGCTGTCCCAGGCCTGTTGCTGTGGCCCCCTCGCCTCCCTGCATGTGGGAGAAGAGGCCGCAGGAGTGCCGTGTGTACTGCAGGAGTGCACTGCTCCTTGTTTCCTGCTACTACACCTGCTGCAGGAGAGGGGAGGGGCTGATGGGGCTTGAGCCAGGGGTATGGCCAGCAGCCCTGTAGATGCCCACTCCAGGAGTCACTTTGGGGGAACCAGCCAGAACACTCTGTGCCTTCCAGCCCTCCCTCGGGGCAAGGTGGCAGGAGGCACGGCACAGGCAGGAAGGGTGCCCTCTCATGGGCAATGGAGGGACCCAGCCTTGCCCTATTGGAGGCATGGAGAGTGATGGCCTCAGAGTTGGGTGGGGTTCATTTGGACAGCTTTTCTGGGGAATTGTGGGCCATGGTGAAGGATGTGCCGAGTCATCACAGGAGTGGAGATTGGGAGAGGGGTCACTGGCCTGCAACTGACACAGAAGAAGAGTTGCAGGACGAGGAAAACAGCTGAGTGGGAGCCAGGACCTTGGTTGGGTCAGTTCAGTTTGTGGATGGTGGGCAGTCAGAGGGGTGCATTCCTTCTGGATGGGATCCTGAACTCTTTATGTAGGATTGAGGGCCCAAACCTGGGGCTAGCAAGGGTTTGAGACTCATCAAGATGGCCACAGCTGACAAGAAGCAAGTGAGTGTCCCAGGGCCTGCGCCTCACTCCCATAACTCACCAAGAGTCCAGCAGGCCTCCTCAGGCTTCAGTGGAAATGTTTGCCAGTGGCCTGCAGATAAGGAAGGATGGGGTCGTGAGCTTTGGTGCTCAAGAACCAGGGTCACTGCCTTAGCAGCTCCTCCCTCAGACTCTCCCCTGCAAAGGATGTAGGGTGAACTGGACAAATGTTGGCATTGGTGGCCTTTGTGCTGGGCAGTCTGCCCGAGAAAAGTGGGGGTAACCCTGTCAGAAGTTTGGGGTGGGACTGATATTTCACAAAGGGATACAGAGGGATCAGGGAGGGACAGCTCCCCTTCGCCAGGTGGCAGTATTACTAACAGGACACAGGCAGGAGATACAGCAGCTAAAGCCCCTGGCTTTTTGTGGTACCCAGTTGGCCCCTTGGGAATCATGTCTAAGGGGGTTAAGGAAAAGTTTGGAATGGAGAGTTTTGTGGATTTATTTACTTTGTTCTTTAGGGAAGAGCAGACAGAGTAAGGGCGGGGAAAAGGACAAAAATGAGGAGGATAAACTCCGCAGACCTAAGGTGCCTCAAATTCTTGAGAACTGGTCCATGGCTTTTCACGTTTATGAGAGTGCAATTTGTTTGAGGAGTCCCAAGAGCCGTACTTCTTAGTTCAAGTATGAACAGTGAGGGCTTATGCTACATATGGTGGAGTAGTGTGGTTAAAATGTGACAGAGAATTTAGACAGAGGGCAGCAGAGGAGCTTGAATTACCCTGCAGTAAAATAGATCTAGAACTATGGCAGGAGTGTATGACTCCTTATTGCCCATGCCAGCTAGCATTCCTAGACAAATACAGATATCAAAGCTAATGTGGTCTTTGCATTAATGATGGGAAATGTTTTAACTCCCAGAGCAAGTGCAAACACTGTTGTAGGCAATGCAGATGTCAGCATAACACCATCTCCTGTTATGGGGGTAAAGGACAGTTCCAACAGGGTTGTTGGTGGGGCAGGCCACAAAGATTCAGTGCTTTAGGAGATACTGTGGCGGGGGCGGTAACCATGGGAAAGGTTCCTTCTCCATTAAGATACAGGTTTTATGGAATTTGTTAGTGGACTCCTCCAACAATAAAGATGCAGCTTATTTATGGAATGGATTTTTGGCCACTTTTCAAATCCCATATGAGGGAGTGAGCTGCTACTCCTGGGCAGAAAATTTGAAGTTCATTAAAGGCTTTAAGTATAGAGTAAGGGCAAAGATCACCACAGAAGTAGCAGCAGGAAGAATGGCAGGCCCCTTCCAGTGCCTTTCAAGGCCAGAATGTGCATATTTCCCCTGGGTGTAGTACCGGAGAAGGGGGAATACAGGTTTATCCATCACCCATCCCATGCCTAGGGCTCATCCTGTACTGAGTCCCCAGCTGTGTTCGGTGAGATATTCCTCATTTGATACAGTGGTAGCCATGGTTAAAAACTGTGTCCCTGAGCCAATGTTAGCTAAATGAGACCTCAAATCTGCATTCTAGTTGCTTCCAGTGCATCCCAGGGACTTTAACTTACTTGGGCTTCAGTCTGAAGGCCACTACTATTTTGCTAAATCCATGCCTCTGGGGTGCTCAGTGTCATGTGCCACTTTTGAAAGATTCAGCTCCATGTTGGAATGAGCGACTGTGACTGCACCTGGCCTGTATCATGCAGTGCACTATCTCGATGATTCCTTCTTTTCAGGAACATTAGGGACAAGCAGCTTTGAGTACTTGCGTCAGGTGTTCCAGAACCTAGCCAAGCATATCAAGGTCCCTCTTGCCCTTAGAGAAGACAGAAGGCCCAAAGTTAAAAATTATTGGGCATTGAACTGGACATGATTCAGAGTGTTTCTAGTTTACCTGCAGAGAAGTTGGAATTAGTCAGGGCCCTGATGTGGGCTCTCAAAGCGGTAAAGAAAATTATGGTGAGGGAACTACAGGTGGTCATGGAGCATCTAAACTGTGTATGCTGTGTGGTAGCTCCCAGTCAAGCATTCTGTGTCTTACTAGCTTCAGCTTTCTCTGGGGTGTATAAACCTCCCCCTGTCAGAATGACAAGGGAAATGAAGGGAGATTTTAAAATATGGGAAATATTCTTAGAGAAACTTAATGGGGTTTCGATATGGCGCTGAGACTGGTTGCTCAAGACTGAGCAGAAGGGTACAATGTGATGCCTCAGTAGTTACTTTCAAGGAGAATGATGTGCACAAAGGTGGCTAGAAAGCTGGGTGGTTCGAGGCCTTACGAAGGACACCACCTTCCTCAGGTTTTTATCTGTGCTGGTTGCAGTCACTATTTGGGGAGAAAACTTTCAGAACAAAAAAGTCCATTTCTGGTGCAACAACCAATCCATGCTCCATATTGTAAACAGACAGTTGGTTAAGAGTGCTCGAGTAATGAAACTGGTGAGGACCTTTGTTTTACACTGCCTGCTGTTTAACATCCTTTTTCATGCAGTGCCTGACCCAGGAGTGGATAAGGGTGTTGCTAAAGGGCTATCTTGATTTTAGGACAACAGATCCTGGGAACTTGCCCTGCTTGCCAGCTATGATCTGTGGGCCTCAACAACTCTGGAACCTTGCCTCATGACATCTGTGGGGTTAGTCAAGGACTCAATGGCCTTGCAGACTCTGAGGCCTATAAGGGCAGCCTTATATAGTTCATGGAATTTGGGCACAGGAAGGGGGCTCATACCTATATCAGAGGTGGCCCATACCTACACACCCAGCAGTACAATATGCGGTGTCTTTGGCCTAACCCGGGTTGGCACCCTTCACTATATCTGGCCAGCTAGCAACTCTGGAGTAGGTTGGTGGGTTTCCCAAACCCATGCATATATTTCATGGTACAGAAGCTCTTAGAAAGGTGGTCCAGGCACACTGTAATTCCCAAAGTTAGCACACAGCAGCTGATGAAGGTACACAGAGATACATTCAGCATCGCTATGTACTTCCACCAGCTGTAAGATGCTTGCTCTGGGAATTAATAGTGTTATATAAATGCTAATTAATAACAGTTTTAAATCACTTTAAGTAACTTTGGCTGTAACTGATGCTCACAACACCCAATCAGTAGGTAAGTAAGTGTTATAATCCCCATTTTACTAATGGGTAAAACTGAGGTTGAGAAATTAAATAGTTCACCCAAATCAAACAGGAGTAAGTATCAGAACCAGAATTAGAACTCAAGAATTCCTGGCTCAGACCACTGTATCACACCTCTTTCTAACATCATCTGCATCCATGTGCAGTAGATAATTATACAAGATACACAGAAATGTGTGCCTATTTAAGAGTGAATTGAGTATTCACTGCCAAGTGTTTCATTTTTAGTCAGTCTACCTAATCGAGCTACATATTTATAATATACCAGTTTTTGTGATATCTAGGTGACACATATTTGTATGTTTGCTAGAATAATACCACTCCATTTTTATTATGCCATCCTTGAAAATGAAAGCCAAGTATTTTGAGGGGTACAGAAAGAGAAGCAGCAGCATTTCATCAGAGAGTCTCATACAAAACTATGTTTTCCATGGTAGGAACATTAGAGCTTTTAGAGACTTTCATAATAAGAAATGACACCAGGCAGATTATGTGCAGATCCAGTTTGCCGGAAGGTTCCAAATGAGCACAGAGACAAGTAATGGTTTTAGATGGCAGCCATGCAGAACCCAATCTACCTCAGCTGTTCAGTTTGGTTTCAACCTGGGAACATTTGGAAGTGGCAGCTGAGTCTCACTTTGAGACTCTGGCTACATTAAAGTCACAGCAAAACTGAGTGACATTCAGCACCCAAATTCAGTAATGGGGGCTGCTTCAGTGGGGTGAGGGTGCTCATACCTGGCCAGAGAAGGGAAGAATTGGGCCTAGACAGTATAAACCTTTAAGAACCAGATCCAGGGGGAAAGGTTCTCTCACATCTTTCCCTTATCAATTTAAACTGCTGCACTTTGTACATTGCACGCATTTGACTTGTTTACGTGTCTTACAAAGAAGGCACCATGCATCTAAACAAAATATTTGTGTTTATCTCTCAGTGCAAAATTCTTTACTCCACAATGTCTCTCTCTATTGCCTATCCATTTTTATTTCACACACACATTTCCATTCAACCAGAGTTCTGCAGGTGAATCATATAGAAAATCCAGGCCTTATAGTGTGGCTTGGTAACAAGACTCTTAAGACTTGTCTACATGGCATGGCAAAATGCACCAGAGGACTAATTTGTAAAGCACACGAATGTTCTGAGGCCTAACTGCTCCATGTAGACCCTGATGGCACACTCTCAAAAGTACTTAGTTCAAGTTAATGAAGCTGGACAACATTTTAGCACGTCAACAGAGTCTACACTGGTCAGTTAGAATGCAACACACATTAGAAAACTTCACAAATCACACACCTATACTGTGCTTTGCTGACACCAGGCAGACAAGCCCTTAGTTTTTTAAACAAACAAGAAAAAAATAGTATGTAAGAGTTTGTTATTCATATCACAAGGCCAACTCAAAAGATCCTTCTCATTTTGGCAGCTGCAGTGAGAACCAATTCCAAAGAGTCCAAAGACACACTCTCTCTCTCCTCCCCTCCAATAAGCATAAGTTCAAACTACAAAACTTAGGTGAGGAAAATTCTGTGTTGCTGCAGGTTACTCACCACTTTAGCTGCTAAAAGGCAGGTTTTGGACAGTTCTGAAGGTCACTACAGTAATAATAGGCCAGCATACTGTCAGAAATGTTTCCATCTAAGCCTCACAATATATATTAATTAAGTTAGCTCCTATAAAAATACTTGTTCATGATGTGGCACTTTCAAACAAAAGAAAAAATGGAGCATCCTTTCCAGCTTTTTCATTTTAATACCAAATATATTATTACAATATATTTACTATATTATACTTAGAGCATAAATCATACTTTGTTTGTCTGCTTAGTTTTTATAGATTTGTATAAATATTGTTGTTGAATATTCATATTGATTTTCTTGCTTATTGCATGAGAAAGCTAGCATTTTATAAATAATCTATAATGAATGTATTTGATGTTGAAACACACACACAGTGAAGTTCAAATGAATGATTAAGAGAGTTTCAATCCTCATTCAAAATAATTTACTGCATTTATGCAATGATCAGAATTACAACAGTTAGGAATGGATATAAAACTGTTGACAAAATTCTGAGTATGACTTAAACCAAAAAAAGCAAGAGATGCTCAGAGTTTTTTCCTGCCAGTAGCTTTATATAGCTTTTTCTTCAAAATGCTTCATAAACATCAGTGGCCAGATCCTGAAAGGTGCCAAGGACTCTTCATTTCCCAAATAATTAATCATCCCAACACCTATTAGGAATAGTTACATACTATTATATTCATTTTATAAGCACTATATGCATGACTGAGAAAAGAAACCTGTCCAAGGATACAGAATTCAGTGTGAAAGCCAGGATTAAAATTCAAGAGCTAGAAATCTGTACTCACATTTCATTAAATTATCCGTTTCTCTTGGCCATCAGTCCATCCTTTCTATTCTGCTGTTCTGTATTGATTCTTGAGCCATACCCATCATCATGGTTTCCAGCCTTGAATGAATTGCACTATCTCAGGCTGGCTGCTGAGAAAGGCCTGGCTCCAGCATGTACAAGCTTCACCCTTTCAATAGATGATACAATTGTTCTTATTTTTTATTAATTGTGTTACTGTAGCACTTAGGATCCCCAGTCATGGACCGGCACCCCATTGTGCTAGGAACTGTGCAAACACACTGTTTCTGAGAAACAAATCCGCTGAGGACCGTCCAAGTCCTACAGGATGAACTGGCCCTCCAGATAGCCTAGGCCCAATTCACTGAGGGCTGTCACAGACCTTTTAACTTGCCCAACATTCAAAAGAGAGCCAGAAGGAACTCAGCCCACATTTCCAATAGTTCAAAAACTTCAACTAAACCTGGGGGACGTTTTGACCAACCAAGGATGTAAGTTCTTACTTTTGATTGTAAACTTTTTGAGGCAGTGTGACAATGTGTAGAAACTAGATACCAGGCAGGAAGAGATTAAGGAGTTGCTCTGGGCTGGAGTGACCCCGCTCCACCCTTCCTGCAAGCCATGTCAAGAGTAGAGGAGTTGTTCAAAAAGTGGGGGAAGCTCAGTTCAGTAGTGGACAGTTTCAAGAGGGAGCAGAGCTCTGAGACTTCCAGCTCCAGGAAGAGGCCTGGCTTAAAAGAAGGCCAAAGTCCTCTGAGGTGAAGATGGCCGGTGAACAAGGAGATCCTGAGCCAGACTGTGGCTTGTTCAAGGTCCCGCTGAAAGAAGAGAGGCCAGTGGTCCAGCTGAGATTGACTGTATATTTCTTTTTCCTTCATTTATTTTCCTGCTCCTAAGTAGAATGTGTTGCAGTGGGAGCTAAATAAAAGTGGTCCAAACTGATTGAATTTTGAAAATGGAATGCTGAAACAAAAATTCAGGAGCATGAAAACTTCCCTGTTCAGCACAGAACAAAGCACTGTCTGACCTGAGATTAGGGAACAAAGTTTGGCTTAAAAGCTCCCAGACATTTGGAACTGTTTAAAACTTGGCATAAACTCCCAGATCCTATCTACTGGAGACTCCAAAAGGATTTCACCAAAAACGTCAGGTTCATTTTCAGTATTTCCTAACGTAACAATTAGAGGATTTGGGATCTGCAAGTCCTCTGTCAGAAAGTGAACCCCCTGCATCAAGAACCTCCACACACAAACTCAACAGAAGTGTGAACATGGTCTGGAAGACTGATCCAACCCCCTCAAAGACTTGATCTTTAAAGTACTGCTTATGACTATTTAAATGCAATTGATAAGGGGAAATAGTAGTGTAAATAGTTTTAAGGAATTGTAAGTTTATTCTGGATTGTGTGTGTGTGTGTGTGTGTGTATATATATATATATATATATATATTCTCTCATTGGTTTATAATTTAAATTTTAATCTCTATTGTAAAGAAAGGGGGCTGTGGTGTGGTTATAGAGCTCCTAGTCTTCCAAAGTTACCAGAAAGGACCAGGATGTGTTATAGAATCATAGAATTGGAAAGGACCTCAGGAGGTCATCTAGTCCAACCCCCTGCTTAAAGCAGGGCTAACCTCAGTTACAGTGAAGAGCTTAATAAAAGTTGTGACTTCCTATTTAGTTCTCCCTTTGTTGCTTAAGGCATAATTCTCTGTGTTTATGTCCTCACACTACACCATCAATATCCCAGGGGGACACTGTGGAAGGACCAGAACACTGACAGACTGGGACCATCTTTTCATTAGGAATGTGTACAAAGCCTAGTATAATGGGGCCCTACTCCCTGATTGGGGTTTTAAGCATTACCACAATGCAATGAGTAATTACAATTTATGCTTGGACATAAAAACCCTGCCAAATTCCTGGTTTCACATACATCCAATGAGAAACCAAGTTGTGTAGTTATGATTGTGTTTCATTTTGAGAGTCACTAGAACCTGAAACGAAGAAGATCTCAAGGGATGCAAAGCTGGGCAGATCAAGCAAAATTCTTGCAAATCGAAATAGCAGGGTCTCCCATAGATAGATCTCCTCCATTTTCTCCTTTGATTTTACTTCTTGAAATAACTTTCCCTTCCCACATACTCCCTATCTTTTATAAACACAACAAAAAGGGACTTTATGTGTAATTTGCTGAAGTCACTGTGTGCAGTGACATTTAGCACAGAGTACAAACAAATGAAAAGGTGAGAGACAATTTTTGACTAAATTTTAGCTATATGGTCTTACATTTATTTTGGGTATTCTTATTTAATGCATATGCCAGCACTTTTTCCTCTCCAAATTCCAGGCCCGCATCAGCACTTTCAAAAAGCACAGCTTACAATCAAACAAAACCGTGCCATACAGCAAGCTGAACTGATTCAATAAGCCAGATCTTCAGCTGGTGGAAATCTGCATAGTTCCGTTTAAGTCAATGGATCTACATCAATTTACACCAGCTGAAGAAATGGCCCTATGACTTTTAGTTTCTCCCTCACCCCACTCACCCCATCCCCGCCTCCTTTTGACATGCAATTTGTGGTTTTGCTAAAGCCAGAACAAAGGTCATGAAACTGCAAAGCAAAGAGAAGAAAGAAACTTATCATTTAGCTATCAGTTCAGAGAGTTGCATATGAAACTAAACCTGCAGAGACTTATGTACAGCAAAAGAGTGCGAGTGTGACCATACCAGGAAATGTGGTTTTCCCACTCCTCAAGGTACTGTATGTTTATGGTATAATATCGGGTGTTCACTTTGCAATTGCAGCTGCATTTGGCAATTTTAGGTTTTAGTTTTCAATTTCCTTTTCTAACATTACCTTTTGCCATTGATTTTTTTTCCTTTCCTCAACGCAATGTAGAAAAAAATTAGTTTAAAATCAAGTACATTTGTAGTAAATAATTAGCTTTTCACCTCCACCAGAAAACTAGGTTCAGACCATGACTGAGAACAAAAATAGAATGCCTGCTCCTGTTGAAGTGAATGGCAAAATGTGCTCTGATTCCAGTGGGAGCACTATCAGACCCCAGGATGAATTAGTTGTTTTTCATCCTCCACCTCGTCCCCCAGTTTGTCCCCAGTACAAAGCCGCCAGTCCAGTTTGGTCCATTTGGCAGTTGCTACTGAACAGTGTCTTAGGGCTGTAAAAGCAGCACTGCTGGCACTCTAAGTGGACTGTAATGCTTTGCTGCAGTGCAGGTGAAAAATAGTTTGAAGAATAGCTGCTAGCATTATGTCTAGCCATAGCAGGTGCTGCCCATCCCTCATTTTCATAAGTACTATCTCTAAGCAATTGATTCCAGCCCTCACCCCTGTCCAGCACTTTGGTGACTACTCTCCAGGCTCCAGAGCCCAAGCTCCAGCCAAGCCTGGCCAACATGGACACAGTTATTTTTAGTGACATAGCCCAAGCCCTAGTCTGTGGACTTGGGCTCTGAGATGCTCTGCCACGGGCTGCAGCTTGCTGTGTAGACTTACCTAGAGGTCACTGTGCATCAGGAGTGTGTTGCCCCAGCACAACAACTGTATGGGAACAGTGAAAGCAGCCCTACACTGTCCCCTCTTTCAGCCCCAGGCACAGGGAGTGGGGCTGGGGTGAGGAAAGGGGACGGGTGGCAGCACTCACTGGGATGATGGGCTACAGAGTGACTGAAAGGTGGCCCAAATATGACATCCAAAAGTTAGCCACCTTTCTTCCGCTCCCCTGGGTATTATGCCTTCTAAATTTTTCTATTCTAAATTAGCTTTATACTTCAGGAAGGAAGCATAGTCTAATGGCTGAAGTAGGGGTCTGGGAGTCAGGATTCAGATACTATTCCTGACTGCCATTCTCATTCCATATGATCGTGGGGGTAAATTACACATCTGCTCTGTGCCTCAGTTTCCTTTCCTGTAAAATGTGTAAAGGGGTGTATTATAATAGACACAAACACATATATAAATTTACCTACTTATACTGGATGTACATAACGCACAAGTGTATTCTAAAACTAAATTAATTTTTGGAGGTCTTTGAAATCAGCAGATGAAAGACAGAGCAAAGTGTTAATTACTAATTCTTATGACACAAACTTAAAGCAACATTTTAAAAAGGGGAAAGTGCAGGAAAATTATTGGAAAAAACTCAGACACGTCTTAGGGAGCACAGAATGGGGGAAACAAAATCCAACAAAAATAAGGATCCATTTCTACTAAAACATCACTGAAACTATGATGTAATTCACTTATGAAATGGCAGGATTGACGGTGGAGATCAAGTGTCTTCTTAAGTGTAACCGTACCATGTAATTAATATCAACAGTCATAGAAGTTGGTGTTTATGGTTGAGTTGCCTTTCTTACTGCTGTCAGTCAATTGTTCTGTAATCTCAACGCTGAGCGACAGAGGCCAAGAGAGTGTACAGTGCTGTTATTGTACAGAGCGCATTGTATGCAGAAGCAGACTGTGCTTTCTGATAGACAAGGGGGCAACAAGGAGATTGGAGGAAAGTGGGCTGGGGAAAAAAATAGTGCATGAAAAGCAATGCTTATTATTACAGCTTGGCTCTGCAAGCAGAGAATTTTCCAGGACTATTTCCAGTCTGTGCAGGAGACAGTCTTTTCTGCTGCTTAATTTGGAATGGCTGGGACTTCATCATGCCCTGTCATATTAGTCATCGTCACTTTGCTTATTTTATTCTATACTTTTACATTAAAAAAAGAGAAAAGAAAGAAACAATGTGGCTCAAACAATTGTTTCAGAATATAAAAAGCAACAACCAAAACAGCAAATATAATTAAACCTAAATCCAGCTTAAAACATTTTTTGGAAGTCATACAACTGTCACCTACAAAGAGCTGCTATTTTCTGGAGGAGAAGGGAAAGGAAAAGCATATATTTAAACAAACAACAAGAAAAAGAGTTGTTTTGATCTTTTGGTTCCTCCTGTTTTATTTTAATATACTTTCCAAGTACTGATTTAATGTCAATCCATCTTTATTAAAGGTTCATTAGGGGATTAAGAGAGATTTGAAACTGAGCCCAACGCAGTCAGCAGAGGCAAGTTCCAAACAGCCACTCAGCAAATAAAAACGGTACCATGCTGGCAGCATTTTGAGGAATCAGCCAATAAAATTGTGTTATGTTGCTAAGCACTGTTTTTTCTAGCAATAAGTTGAAATTCTGCTTTTCAGCCAACAATTTTTAACTCCTGGTTAATAGGCTCTACCAGCCAGCCCTTGTGAAACTTGTTTCTTTTTGTGATCATTCTCTAGAGATCATTATTTCAATATATCTAGAATTATTATTATAAATTACCCTATAGGTACATACAACAAATGCACAAGTATATTGAATCCACATTATATTAGGGTGCCAGAAACATCTTCATCACTCTCAAAATCATATCTGAATTTGCTCTTTGGAGAGGGATTATCTTTTCATTGTAGATTTTACAGGCCACAGAACATTGGGGCTCCAATCCTTGATTGAGTCTGCTTAACAAATCATAACAGTGTGATGAACCTTGTCTGCCTTTGATTCATTGACTCACTGTACATCTCCTGTCTTTGGACCACAAATATCCCATTCTGAGTCTTGATTCTAAGTAGGTACTTATGCAGCCTCCATCACTGTAACATAAAGGCACCTGCTGTGTGTGCAGGACAGGCACAGAGTGAGTCCTGCAAGCGAAGGATGACTGCTAATTTTTTCATCTCACATTTGAACTCCTCCCTACTGGAAGAAGTTTTCCTTTCAAAGGTCATCCTAATCAGTAATATCCACCTGACAGCCCTCTTCAGTGGTATTAAGAAGGTTATCGTTGCCAGGGCCTTGATTATGTTTGATACAGAATAATTATCCACCCATCTCTCTGATATTGTATCAGCTACACTGGAGCTTAGGGACCCATTATGAGATAAGGCCACTTCAGTGCCATCAGACTTGTGCTCTCCTGGGTCCCACCTCAAATGCCCCACCACATGGTGAGCCATGGAAGAGGCTTGACCATAGGCCAAGGTAGAGTGCATGCCACATTGACTGTTTTGTCCTTCTTGGAAGGATTTCCTTCACTGGAACAAGACCTTAAGAACCAGAGAGAGATTTCCAAAAATCATCTCGACCTAAGTATCTGTTATGTTCATAGCATACACACAATGAATTAAATAAAAATATAAGTCCTCTTGCAGGGAGGTGGCAACATAGCACCACTTTCTTTTTTGGAATCCAGAATGGTAACATCCAAGAACTCCAAAACAGAGAGAGGGAAAACAGACTGCTCCTTAAGGCAGTGATGCACAACCCATCCTCCCTTGGTTTAAGTTGGCTCTTTGCAGATTGGCTGGCTGCTGACTGACTGACTCAGACAATCCAGATCACATGGCTTCTCTCAGTGCTCCAAAACCTGCAAGCAAGATCAGGAAATCCCTCCCTCTTAAAGTGAAAGCTTGTCATTTTAACACCATTTCCAGTACACCACGGTACCTACCCCACACGCCTCTTGGCCCCCTTGCTCATGGCCACATCACTATCTTTATGCTATGAATTCAGGCCTCTGTAGATTTTGGGGGGTGGAAACTAAGAAGAAACCACTCTACATACCATCAGTAGCCTTGGGACGCTACAAATTTCCAAATAAAATTTCATGTGAAATCTAATGCTTCTAAAAGTAGTATTCTCTCTTCCAGAGACACTTCCACTGGGCGGAAGGGGAGGGGAAGCATCCAATGGTCAAATAGATCCTGCAGGAGCCAAGTTACCATAGGCATGGGTTGGGGAGCAGGGTAGTGTGGAGGTGCATGCTTTCTGCACAGCGGTTCCAAGCTTGGCAAGGATGGCGCCTCATTTCCCTGACTCATTCAGTGAGGCCAGTCACCCCACTGCTCCAAGGGGAGAATAGCTCCAGCTATCTGGGGTTTCAAAGCTGTGGATATTTTAACTTAGTTCTGCCCTTCCTCTGGGTTTTTCTGCAAGACGGTAACATGGAGTCTCTAAGGTGCCGTTAACATTGCAGCTAAGGACATACAGTAACTCCTGAAATGCACTTGAGTTATGACAAATTCTGCAGACACATTTTGTTTAGTCTTGCAGGCTCTCTTTCATGTGACCAAAAGAACAACATACAGACCAGATCCTCCTCTGCTAGAAGTTGGTATAGCTGCATTCAGGTCAAGAAAGCTATGCTGATTTACATCAGCTGAGGATCAGGCCTGTGCTGAGACGGCTAGCCGAGAACAGGCTAGAATGGTCCGGAGATGCCTCATTATATCCATCATTTCTGACAGCATTAGCAAAATGTTATGAGAAGGTGGGCACCCTTTTAAAATCCATATTTATCTCTGAAGTTGTAATAGGTTGAAGACTACACAATTTGCTGCCTAGAAAACAGATCAATATACTGTACAGTTTTAATCTCAAATCATAACCGTCATGGAGGAAGATGCTGCTGCCTCCGAGGGAAGAAAAATCATCAAATTATGCAGTCTCCAGGTTGCAGAAATTGAGGCGATCATAGATTAGAAGTAATTATTTATTGTTAATCATTTTCTATGTACTGCATGGGCCAAATTCATCCCAGCTATAAGGACTTTGACTTCAGTGGAGTTACACCAAAAGTGAATTTAGCTCTGTATGCTTACCCACATTCTGAGGGTTCAGAGAATTGTGAAAAACAAGTGAGGCAATTATGGGTTGCAGTTATTTTAGGATGTTGCCTTCAATGGTCAGAACTACCGTGACAGTGCCCAGTGATTATAGCAACAGGGAACTGCATGAGTATGAATCAGACTGTTATCAGCTCATATAAACTGTTTGAATAATCCCCTGTGCTAGACTTTTCTTCCTCTTTTTTTTTTTTTTAAATCACAAAAAATTGCAAATGTCAAAGTAATGAAGAACAATCACTACAGAATATTGTTGATGTTGGTTGAGGGAGGAAAAACATCAGTTAAAATGAATTGAAGTTTGTGTTTCCTCATTTTATCCAAGTAACGGAGGTTTCTGTTTATTGGATTTGGTGTCACAAAAATCTAGTACACTACAACTGAGACACAATATTCATAAATTGCAATGGATAATATCTTAAAAGTGGAAACTATGACCCTAATCTAAGAAGCTTTGGCTATGTCTTCTCTGATGGCAGCATAATGAAGACCTGCTCAGTCGATCCAGAAATTGACATATTAAGACCACCTTCTCAAGAAGTGTAGCGCTGCGTCGATGGGAACGCGGTTCCCGTCGGCACAGTGCAGCGAAGATGGCACGCAGAACAGAAACACAGAAGTTGACGGAAGTTATGAACGTTTTTTGTGTAACTCCGGTCGACCGCAGCTGAAACTCCGAGGTAAGTGAAGACAAGCCCTTTCTCTTTCTATGCAAGATGCTGCCACTATGGTCTCTGGAGGTACCTGAGCTGAAGCCCTATTAGTATAAAAGGGGACCAGGGTGCCAACAAGGCCTGATTCATTGTAATACACCCCTCCCTTGGTCCATAACATCCGAAGTTTCTTAGGCTTCAATGCACTGCAAGACCCATCTTTTATCCTTGGCTCATGAGGTACAGGAGGATAGCTAAGGGGAGGGGACTCACAAGGTATAGGTCTCTAATATTTTTGCTATAATTGGAGTATTGCACTCCCAGAAATGTTAGGGAAGCCTGTGCATTTACTATGTAAGTACTATGTTTTAAAAGAGTGCGAAAAGTACTCAGAACTTGGGATGGGCTTGTTTTTCTCCAGCTCCTTAATAGTATAAATTGTAATAAGAAACTTAACCCTTTCATCATCAAGTTACAGAGTTCTATCTTCACATCCAAAGTTATAAATCACATTCTGCTTTGATTTCTGAATGGATCAAATCATAGAAAGCTGCAGTCAAGAAGTCAGACAGCTCTTGGGCTACATTCTATGAATGTTCTCTTCACCTACTAAAAATCATAGATTACATTCTCCATTTTCTTCATCTTGGAACTTTAAAGTGAAACCACTCACTTTTAATGAAATGAAGAGAAGTCATGTGAAAGACATTTGTAATTGAACCAGATATCAGATGGTGATTGGGAAAGTGATTGAATGACACAGTCTGGGAAGTGATTTTTATTTATTTATATAAACTTTTATACAGTGTATACCACAATTTAGCAGATGCCAGCTACCTGATAATAAGAGACCTGGTTTTCAAAATAAGGATACCTATGTAAATCAACATGTTGAAGAAAGATGGGTCAATAATGCACAGAAATAAATGCTATCACAGAAACTAACAGTTAATTTCTTCTCCTTCTTTCATCAGTTAAATTTATGTTTTGTGTTGCCTAATTTAGATTAGAAAAGACAGCTATGAAGATTTTACAATCTGAAAATTACAGCACTATATACATGTATAATAAATAACAACAGCACAGATGGACCTAAGCCACAGAGTTCAGATCCAGTTTTGAACTTTCCCATAGCTCAAGAGAATTCAGATCCAGGGGATTGTTTCAGGCCTATCTCTAGAAACAAACAAGGGTAAACAACATATTTTCATGAAAGGGTTTGAGTTTTTCAATCAAAGTGCATGTACTTATCTTTCTCTTCAAGGAAAGAACAGAGATCCTTTTGAAACATAGCTATTATATGACTGGTGTAGGTATATTGTGCCAGAGAATAACTGTTCCTAAGGGTACATCTACACTGAATCCTTTTTTCAGTGGTGTGTAGTGTACTTATAGTCCCCCTAGCATGGATATAAATAGCAGTGTAGCCGGTGAAGCACGACTTAGGTGAGTAAAGACTTGCCAGAAGGCTGTGAGTATGTACTTGCATACATACGCTACACTGCTCTCTACTCACCCAAGCTCTGCCTCTCCAACTACACTACTAGTTTTAGCCATGTAGTGTCCTGCTGACTCCTTACTGCTGGAGCCTTTCCCCACATCAGGAAAGACTCCAACAGTGGGGAAAGTTTCTGGCAGGAAGGAGGTAGCTTGGAAAGGCTCTGACAGCTCTCCCCTGTTGGAGCCCTTCCCCACCACAGTGAAAGGCTCCGGCAGTGAGGAAAGGCTCCCCTCTGCTAGAGCCCTTCTATGCCAAAAGGAAAGACTCCAGCAGCAGTGAAAGGCTCTGGCAGGGGGCAGGCAGTGAGGAAAGCCTGATTCTCAGTGGGAAGCTGCTGAAGCCTCCCCTCTGCCAGAGCCTTCCACTGACACTGGTAGCTACACACCACAGAGTGGATGAAGTGTGCTTTCACTATGGCGTGTAGCTACACATACACTACACACCATCAGGAAAGGAGTGTAGTATAGCCATAGCGTAAGAGAGAAGGTAAGTTTGGGGGCCTATTGGATCGTACAGGGTGTAAATCCAGTCAGAATTCCCCTCACCCTTTACTACAGAACTTCAAATAGACTAGGTACAATTATTGTGTTTGTCCCTTGAATATAATGAAAGGGCTTCTGGGCTGCTTGAAATGGAGTGAGTTTTGAATGATGGGTAGACATTTAGGACTGAAAATCCAGAGAACCCCTTGACAAAGACTCAAGGACAACATGAATATTCTGTTCCAAATGAAACTCCAAAAGAATGCTGTAATCAAACAAACTGAATATAAGAAGTGCCCGTGGACAGCAAAGCAAAAGGCTCATACACCACGGCATGTGCGCAGGGCTCCAAGGGGCACCACAGCAAGCCTTACAGGTACTGCTAAAAGGAAAAATGTTCCGTTAACTGTGCACGTAGGTGTGTGCGCGCCTCCAATGGAATGGACATGAGCAAGTACTCGAAGAAGAAACTTAAGTTTGGACAAAACAAAAGAAAAAACACTAAATGAAAGCATTTGACAGTGTTTACTCATTTTCCCTTCCTCCCACCCAGATTCCAACCCATCTAATGGGGGAGGCAACTGAACTACCCTCTCATCTATCCAGGACAGGAGAGAGATACAATGGCAGGGTTGTGTGGGGAAGTTTGTATTGCTGCTGAACATATTACATCTGTTCTGTGGTTTAACCAATGATTTCAGTCTCCCTTCAGGGCTGTCTATGCAGCAACTTTTGCAAAAGCATTCAATTCATTAAAAGGCAAATATATATTGTTATAATGATAGAAAGAATCAAACCCAAACCCAGTAAGCCTGGCATCTCAGTTGTTAATATTTCCTTTATTTATTTTAACCACCCATCCTGTTGTCTTGCAGGTTCCCTGACAGATTATTTTCTTTTCTGAAATCCTGGCTGGGCAAGTGAAAAATCAGGCAATCAAAGAGAGTAAAGAACAACTAATTCAGCAGAGTCTCTCAATACAATACATACTAATCATATTTTAAAACCTATGCATTTTCCATTGAAGATGTCAAAGCGTTTTACAAAGGTGACATCAAGTGGGGAAAACGGAAGCCCAGAGGGAGTAAGTGACTTTTCCTGAGATAACAATTCAGTGGCACAGCCGGAAAGAAGACCTAACTCATCTGGCTTCTAGTTCTGTGCTCTAACCACTAAGGAAATGATTGTGGGATTGGAGTGGGCCTAGCAAGAAAACATATGAATTTTGGTTCCAGGTAGAAAAAGGTTGAGAGCCACTGACACTGCCTCTCCATATAAGAATCTTACAATGTGTGTTTTGTATCTCATGTCAGTAACCAAGACTGATGTTATAGAACAAAAGAAGATGACAGAATGATCTCGGTGACAAAACAAGTGGAATTTTCATTATTTCCACTGGAATTTTAAGGATATTAGGCATTCCTTTGAATGAATTGCCAAGCAATAATGATGCCCATACGGGAAACTTTAAGACTCTTCTCTTTGCATGTTTTGCCAGTCCAGCTTGCTCAGAAACACAAACAGCTTTACAAAAAGGGACATCAGTTATACTCTGTGTCTTGAGCCCATCTCTCTAAACTTTGTATAGTAAATACACCACCACTGAAATACAGCCACTTTGTGAAAGACCAAACCCGACTGGTATAAGTACACTGTGCAGCAGTGGAAGGAAGGGAAATTTCAGTTAATCTCAACACTTACAAAAAAACGGTGACATGGAATTCTTAGTTTCCACCCATGCAGAAGAGACAGAACACAGGTTTGGAAAGACTTGTCTTAACCTCACACACTGGCTAAGGTTCAGAGGCAGTAATGTAGGGTAATATCACCTCTTGTTGGGAGGAGACTCTGATGAGGAGGAAAATTCTCTTTTGAAAGGTGAGAGGGTGCAGTGTTAGAGAAGCAGCTCAGCCACCCACCTTCCAAATGGAACAGGAGAGATCTATACAGAGGATCTTTTCCACACCATTAAAGTAGAGGCATGAATCTAGTCACTTTATTCTTTACCTTTATAACTAGCGCTGGAGAAACAGCAAGAACTTTAGACCTTCAGTTTGGAGAAGCTTCCAAACATGTGAATGCTTCTTTGAGCCCCTTTAGTGTAGACACTGGCAAAAAGCTGGAGACGTCAGGCTTTTGCATGACATTTCCAGTACTTCCTGGTTTCAACAATACCACCTCCCTTGGTATTTAGTATTTCCTCTTTCAGCCAAACCTAGAGACTACATGAAAATTAATGCCTTTTTAAAAATAAACCTCATAATTAACCAAACTTTTTAAACCTCAGGAGGGATTCAGGTCAAGTAATGGAGGGAAGTTGCAAATCAGTTAATATTTTATCCAACCTGGTTTGTCTATGTAAAATGTTAGCCTTATCGTATGGTAGCTCAGGGTTGCTATCCTACTATGTGAGCCAATCTATGTTTTATGACACTTTGCGTCAAACAGACTAGTGAGGCCAAAAGTGCAAAGAATCTTCTGTCAACATCTAACCCTGTATCCTACATCTGAAGAGCACATCAATAAAGCACAAACTTGAAGAGTCAAGGAAGCCCAAAAAATTCATGTTTTAAAAGGAAAAAAAAAAAAGTCCTAGTAAGCCATAGTAATTCAGAATAGTTTCCGTTATATAGATGTTTCTGCTATGAAAACCGTAGTGTAATCCAATCATTTCCATCTGTAGCAGAGAGGACTTGCAGAGGACAACAATGGAAACACGAATTGGAATGTATAAGATATAAACCTCTTAATCATAGGAGACTTTAATCCAAAACTGAATAGGGGGAAGAAGGGGAAAGGACAGACAGACATTGGCCATTCTGGTCTTTCCACTTTTTCTTTGCAGAATGATCTGATTGACCATTCTTATCTCATACTTAGGGTTTGTCTATATGGTGGGGAAATATACTTTGTGGATATGTCATTTCTAAGGCGTACTAAGGTGTTGCTCATTAATTGGTCCATGTAGACCTTGCGGGTGTGCTTTAACATAATGCTGTTTTAAACAGAAATATGTTAAAGCACACTAGGGAATCTTTAGTTCACACCAGCATGGTCTAGATACACCAATTAAAGTGCAACACGGAGTGCTTTAGAAATCATATTCCTGTGGAGTGCATTACTCCCACAGTTTAGGCAAGCCCTAAAAAGGAACTCATGCTGACTGCACTTGGTACATAAGTGACAAAGGTGATACTGCAAAGTTTTGCCTACAAGTGCAAATGCAAAAGATCTTGAATCCAGAAATAAATCCTGTTTTGCCTTTTTTCTAGTAGTTTGTATTTCCTAGATAATTTCAAGCAAGATCACAATGGGTTGTTCATTGGAGTTCTTGAGTGCCAAATTTTTAAAATATCTAAAGGAAACTGTAGGAAGGTGCGGTGGCATTCCTCCGAGAAGGGGCCCAAAAAAGGGCCACAACTGCGCGGTGGGACAGTAAAAGGGTCGGCCGACCAGTCTGCCCGGCAACCGGAAGGCCAGCAAGCGATAGGTCCAACCTGCCACCCAATCCAGCCCCAGAGGGGCGGAGCCTCAGCCAGGGCTGAGAGTATAAAATACAGATCCCACAGGTCAGAAGGGAGAAATCTGCTACCGGAGGCAAATGTACTGCCCTGGTGGCAGAGGCCTAGGCCTGAGCAGAGCCTCCAACCACCCCCGGCCCTGGAGACTGGGTGGGGCCTTCAAGGAGCTGGATCAGGCAACCCGGCCAGAGGGACTGGGCCAAGGTACCCGAACCCCGGGACTGGGCAGAGCCCCCGCAGCAACCCGGGTGGAGCATACCCCCTGAGGCTGGACGGGACCTGAAGGAGTTGCTGGCCACCGACCCCCTGACTTGGGACAGGACCTGGATGAGCTGCCGGAAGCCGAGCCATTCCCTGCGCACAATGACCTAGAGGAGCTGCCCCTCAAGGAGGAGCTCCCCGCACTGCCGCCCGAGGACAGGGAGGGACTGGAAGGCCTACCCCAGACAGAGTGCCCCAGCGACCCTGAGGAGCAGGTACCTGGGGATATGGGGAGGAAGTGGCCCAGGGACAGCCATAGTTAGTGGCTGGGACAGGGGCAAGCCCCATCGGTGTATCGCGGTGGGAACCCCGCCGACTGAGTGGCAACGCCTTTGCCACTACTAGGGCCCTGGGCTGGGATGCAGTGGAGACGGGTGGGCCTGCGTCCCCCTTCCCTAGCCACCCTGGGAGAGTCCCCCCCCCGCCGGCTCGCCCTGCCTGAGGGCTGGGGCACCAGACTCCTCGCACAGCTAACATTCCCCTGGTAGGAAGGTGCGGTGGCCTTCCTCCGAGCCGGGGACCGAAGAAGGGCCACAACCACGGGGCCGGACCAGACACCGTGCTACAGAAATTAAAGCCCACACATAACCTTGTGTTCTGCTCTGAACAAGCGGCAATCTATTCCCTATCATTAAATGAAGCAAGTAAACATAAGAAGTTTTTTAATGATTTGATTCAAAATATTACTCTATGATCCAGCTGACACTTCTCAGGCCATTTGCAGGACTTTCCAGTGTGATTGAAGATGATCTATCCCACATTTTCTCTCTGTTTTCTCATTGTAAATTACTGAGCAATAGTGTATATGTAACTGAAACAAAATTCAAATAAGGCAAACCAGACAATGTTTAGCCAATATAGAGTAAAATAAAGATGGATTCTCTCTTTCACGAAAATATACTCAGCCCAGGAGGGGTGGGGAGACTGGCTACTCCCTTACTTCCCTGCCACCTCCCTCATGTAGCTAGTTGTATGGGCCCCTGGCACTAAATAATGCTTACTGTGATTATGCACAGAATGGGTGAAATACAATTAATTTTTTTAAAACTTGGGCACTTGGCCCAATCCTGCTTCCATTGAAGTTAGTGTAGGTTTTGCTATTGACTTCAGCGGGAGCAGGATTGGGTCCCTTGTCTCTTATATTAAAAATACAACTGTCCACACTAAGACCAGTGAGTCAAAAGGTAAAAAGAGTTCAAACAGTTTTTTCCATAGTCAACCAATCTGATGTTATAATTCAAAATGAAAGTTCAACAGTACATATTCAACAAGAAAAATGCTTAGAATAAAAAAAGAAAAAGAAAAAGCTTTCCACTCAGCTCAAAGAAGGCCCCTTACAAGAGAGACAGAGCAGCCTGCTAGTAGCTGAGCAGCCTGTAGATCAAAAGCTCTGATTTGCATGGGATTCAGCAGAGTATTTTCAGTTTCAGTTCCCAGGAATTTGCACCAAGAGTTTCAGATAAACCAAAGACTTTGAATAAAACCCGGATAAATAGACACATTTTTCCTAATTATGGTAGAAACCACGGAAAACCACTGAGTTTTGCATCAGCCAGTGTCATTCTCCTTTAGTGAAGAGGGGAAGAATCACCCAGGCCCTCAGAAAGACCAGCGGAGGGAAGATTCAGGCCTGGAGCTTTGTTCTCTCAGGCCCGCGGGCGGTACATGACTCCTGCATTTGGGGAGGTTGGGCGCAAACACCAGAAGCTTCCTAGAAGTGGGCAGGACACTGGCACCCAGACCATGGCCCCGCCCCCTGCTCTGTGCCAAGGCCCACCCACGCTCATCCCCCTCCCCCAAAGCCCTGACGCCCACCACTCGGGCCTCTCCACCACTCCCCAAAGCCCCCCTCCCATCTCCCTGTTGCTTACCCTTAAGGCAGGAAAAAAAATGGGAGGTGTGCAAGTGGTGGGCAGGGGAGGTCTTGGGGAGGGGGTGGAGAGGACCGAGTGATGGGCAGGTGGTCCTCACAGGAAGAGGCAGAGCAAGGGCAGGACTTTGAGGGGAAGAGGACAAGCAGGAGCGGGGCCTCAGGGCAGAGCACGGGTGGGGATGGGGCCATAGCGGTGCTCCAAAAGGTGGCGGGCTGGCACACCTCCCTTTGTGTCACATCCTGTTTCATGAGGCTTAGCTTCCCCTAGCTTCTTATACCCACTACCCATTCTCAGGCCACATTTTTAACAGGCACGTAATAGTTGTCTCCTGTAGGCTATAGTACTTTGGTCTAATTTTGGTAGTTGGGTTAAATTAGCAGATGTTGAGTGGTGTTGGAGCTTCCCCACCCTTATCTTTGCTTTCTTCTTGGTGAAGAAAGCTTTCTATTCCATCCTAACTAGTGACTTTTGGCTTCCTCCTTCATCCTGCTTCATCTTACTGGGCAAATCAGACCCACTCTTTTCAGCTGCAAGTCTCTGGAAGGTACGCAGTGAGCAGGCCTACCTTCATAGCTCTTCATGCCAAAAAGCAGCAGAACGAAGGAAGTCAGGTATCCAACCAACCATTTAAAATGCTAGGAGTAGTAATTTTCCCCTCCCCCCATAGCCGCCTCCTGAACCTATAAATTAAAAAGACTGAAGAATTCTTTCCAGAGATTCCCCAGAGCACACTGGCTGACTTATCACTTGGTACCGCCTGACATTTTGATTAAAAAATTAGAATAATATAAAATTAGCATCTCTTCATGAGAGACATATGCTTTCAAGCTATCCAGAGCCCTTCTTCAGGTCTGGGAAAGGTACTCCCAGCATAATATAAAGTAGAACAGATTAGTTAGCATAAGCATTTAGCATGTATTGTAAGGAACCATTCAAGAATGGGCCATTACCACTTCTGCAGTCATAAGACAAAAAGAGGGGGTTAGTGGGTTACAGACTGTTGTAATAAGCCATGAATCCAGGCCAGATCTACACTACAGACCTACAACAATATAACTACATCATTCAGGAGTGTAAAAAAACCGAGCTAACCCCCGGTGTAGACAGTGCTTTGGCTGGGAGAGCTTCTCCCATCAACACGACTACCACCTCTCGGGAAGGTGGCTTAACCATGCACCAGTGCAGCTGCATCACTGTAGTGCTTAGTGAAGATGCTATCTACGCCAACAGGAGAGCCTCTTCCATCCATGTAGGTTCTCCACCTCCTTGAGAGGCAGTAGCTATGTTGATGGGAGAAGCCCTTTTGTCAATACGAGTGCTATCTATACTGGTGGTTAGGTTGGTATAATTACATCGCTCAGGGGGGTGGATTTTCCAAATCCCTGAGAAACACAGTTATACCGACATAAGTTTGTAGTGTAGACCAGGGCTATGTCCTATGACTGCAGAGGTTTGCACAGGCCATTGTACCTGGAATGGTCCCTTGTAATACTAACTACTTATGCTAAACTAATTATGTTCCACCTTGCATTTTTCTGTGACGCTGGGAGTACCTTTCCCAGACCAGAAGAAGAGCTTTGTGTAGCTCAAAAGCTTCTCTTTCTCACCAACAAAAGTGGTCCAATAAAAGGTATTACTTCACCTACTTTGTCACTCTAATATCCTGGGACCAACACAGCTGTAACACACTGCATACATAAAATTAGCATGGCACACATTAAATGGATTAAAAGCTGGCTAACTGATAGGTCTCAAAATGAAATTGTAGATGGGAAATCATCATCAAATGGAGGTATTTCTAGTGGGGTCTGATAGGGATCTGCTCTTGGCCCTAAGTTGTTGAACATTTTTATTAATAACCTGGAAAGAAATATACAATCACTGATTAAGTTTGCAGATGACAAAAACTGGGGAAGTAGTAAATAGTGAAGAGGACATGTCACTATTACACAGCATTCTGGATTGCTTGGTGAAGTGGGTAAAAGAAAAATGTGCTTTTTTAATACTGCTAAATTTAAATGCATATATCCAGGAACAAAGAGTGTAGGCCATACATACAGATAAGAGACTCTATGCTGAGAAGCAATAAGTCTGAAAAAAGATTTGGGGATCATGGTGGATAATCAGCTGAACTTGAGTTCCCAGTACAATGTTATGCCTAGTCTTGAGTAGGAGTAGAGTTTTTTTACCTCTAAATTTGTCACTGGTGTAACCACTGCTGGAATACTGTGTCCTGTTCTGGTGTCAACAAACCAAGGATATTAATAAATTGGAGAGGGTTCAGAGAAAAGCCACAAGAATGATTAAAAGATTGGAAAACCTGCCTTATAGTGATTCAGCTCCTTGAATCTAACAAAGAGAAGGTTAAGGGGTGACTTGATTACAATCTGTAAGTATCTTCATAAGGAACAAATATTTAATAATGGGCTCTTCTGTTTAGCAGAGAAAGGTGTAACATGAGCCGATGGCTGAAAGTTGAAGCTCAACAAATTCAGACTGGAAATAAAGATGCACACTTTTCACAGTGAAAGTAACTGACCATTAGAATAATTTATGAGACGTCATGGTGGATTCTTCCAACCTTGATTTAAACATTGTCAGGGAGGTTATTTTTCTAAAAGACATGCTCTAGGAATTATTTTGGGGAAATTCTATGGCCTGTGTGATACAGGAGGTCAGACCAAGTGATCACAGTTGTCCATTCTGGCCTTGGAATCTATGAAACTATGAATTTACAATGAGAGCTGATATCCTCACATGCAGTATAAGTACCATAGTAACTGATTCGTAAAAGAGAAAAATTATATGCTTCCCAACTTCCAAGCTTCTAAAGGATCTAAAAAGGCTCTGAATTTAATTGCCTTCAAGTTCAGATTTACTTGGGGATTGAGAGACCCATTAGGAGGGATTGGTGAAAGAGGTTCAAGGAAAAGTGTACAAAAACAAAGTTTCTCACAGTTCTTCATAATTTTAGACCTTAGATTAAATTAGAACATTGTGTTTGTCCATACAGTGCAGTACTAAACAAAAGCATGGTCACATGAAAGCTTTTGGAATGAGAAAAGAAAGAAATTAGACCCCTAATTTAACTTTGCTGTGCCACAGAGTGAATCTCTCTTAAAACTCCAAAATAGAATTGCTACTTCAGACTGACCTTGTGATTATATTTTTTAAAAAAAGGCATTCAGAACATACAAGATGGGTATCTTCATTCTACTGGGTATTTACACTTCTCATTGTTCAACCATATGGCAGTGCTAACCCCAAAGCTGAACTTCTTATTAAGGTCATGTTTGTACACACAAACAGATTAAGCGAACTGAAATAAGAGTGTCTACACAAACTTGTTTGTTTAACTTGCTCTTGTTTAACCAAATCAGTTTATAAACACACCGTTAAAGATCTGCAAGTTCATGTATACTCAAGGCCTCTGGGATTCCCAACTATAATAATGGATCAATGTACTGATTGTTCCCTATGTACTCTCAACACCTTTCAGCCACCTCCATCTACAAGCACTGGGCCTAGAGAAAAATAATGTTCAAATAGCCATTAGCTGCACAGTTATATTCTTACATGAGTAGAGCTGTTTTCTAGTGATTCAGAAACCTGGGTAATGGCAGGACAAGGAAGTGGTGGTTAAAAAAATGAAAATCTATTTTCACAAAAGTTTTTGCATTTATTTTCATTTCACTGTGTTCACTATGGAACAGTTTATCATTTTCTGTGGATTTAATTTTTTGCTTGAGAAAGTGTAGGTTGTGTTGACTAAAAAAATCAGGTTTGCTATAAACAAAAATTCAGATAACCATTTCCAAAAAGTATTTTCTCTCTCTCTTACACACACACACACACAAAATGAAAAATTAACAATTTTTTCCACAAAATACATTTTTATAAAAAGGAATTTATGATGAAAAAGCCCTTCATCAAAAAAAAAATAAATTTCAGCCAGCAGTATGTGCAAGTTGTGATGAGTAAACTGATAATAAAACAGAAAAATCAAAGTGTTGCCTTTTCTCTCGGTCTTTCCTCATAAGATTCTCCTCTAAGTGCCTTCAACCAAGGCAGTGGTGGTATACTGACTACAGTTTGGGAACCAAGGGTGCGCAGAACATTTGCTGGTGATCAACAGAGATGGATGATCACACATTGCTGGCTCTTCTTCCTAATGCCTAGCTGCTAACCTGCATTAAAGACAGCTCATAAATACTAATGCTGGTAAGAAATTTTGCATCCAACAGGGTTTTTTTGCCCAACAGAAAATGTAGTTTCCACAAAAATCAAAACTTTCTAAGGGAAAGTGTCAACCCTAATAGGTATCCAAATCACTGAAATCTCAGCTGTTGGCAATTTCAACAGCATTCAGGACTGAATGGGCATAGGACCTTTCTGACCCCTCCACTCCAAATGGTCATCCAAAAGACAAGTGAATTACACTGATGGCATAGCACAAGCCTTCACATGCCATTACCTGCACTATATCTGTTTTGTGGATAAAGAAAGAACTGGTTTTCAGGGCTATTGGATGAACTGCCCTGAAATTTCCCATTCTGTACTCACAAGATGGATCTAGTGGCAGACATGCTTATGGCACTACCGTGTTCCTTTCAAAACGACACCATTCAGTATTGTGAGCTCAAGGTTTCAGTTTTTTGAGGTCTGTTGTGTTGTGCTCAGAAAAATCAATAGAAACCAAAGTAATCTAGGGTGGCATCGTAAGTGACCATTCCAATTTTCCCTTTTATTTGCTTTAGTTGTATTAGAATTTTTTATCTACATTCCATGACTGTATTTATAGTCTAGTTTTGCAGTATTATGTTATAAATCAGAAGCTAGCTCCTTGAATACTGCATTAGTATTTAGAGCCTAATTTATAAACATGCCTTGCAGAGTCACTTCTGGGCATGGTTCAAGTTAACCATGCCAACTATCGAATTCCTTAACCAACTGGCTCACCAGGTGATCATTTTATTAGACATTGTGTACGCAGTCCATTTTTGCAATTATACAATATACACCTGTATATTTGAACTACCTTGGGGTGGAAGCAAAAAAGTCTTGTAATTTTTACAAAAGGGTTGTTTGGATTTCCCACACACACCTGATGCAGTCATATGTATTGTGTATCTGACCTAATACTTTGCATGGTAACTTTACCAAGTTCTAATTGTTAAACAAACTATTAGTCTTGGGAAGACTCAATAGACATGTGGCTCAGGCCTATGAGAACAGTCAACAGTTATCGTTTATGAATCCCTCCTACACAAAGAAACAAAGAAAAAAACTTGACAACTTTTATTAAAGATATTTTAAAATAACCACTCAGGGGTAAGGCAATTGTTAAAAGCTAGCTGAATATCAGTTCAATGAATAAGAACCTTTGTTGAGAGTGTAAAAATGGAAATCATTGCACAGTCTAGATAATGGACATATTCTAATGAATGTCATTACTTCCACCCTAAATCCTATATTTTCAAAGAACTGCACTGAGGTTTAGCCAGTCAGTTGTCATTGATATCCATGGGATCCCCATGTCTAAAACCCCACACTTCTCTTTGAAAGCATGCCCAACCATGCCTCCAACTTAATGAGCATCCCCAGAACACTGAAAATTTAAGTGGGAGTGCATAGGGTTGTTCCTGTTGTTGTCATTTGGATTTGTGTATGCCACATAGTAACTATTTTAGACTTTAGCTTACATTGCAAACAGGAAAATAAAGCAGATTATAACATGAAAAAGCTAAAATATAGTATATGAAATCTGTCAAATGAGGTAAAACACTAGCTATAGTAATTGTGGGGGATTATGCTGAGAAAGGAGGTAGCATATGCTGGGGACTATGCTGAGTGGATTATGCTGGGGGGGGGGGGGGGGGAGGTGGCATAGACCTGGCTACATTGGTTCTGCACATTTGAGAATTCCTCTTACCCTAACGGACACCTCAACGGGCTTCTTAGGCTAGATGTGAGTCTGCTTGGCAGCCCTTGAATGACACAAAGCAGACTTCATATGAATCAGGACTAGGTCCACAATTTAGAAACAAAATATTTAAGTTATTTTGAAATACATGGGGAAGTTAAAGATAGAGACACTGAAGTGATAAAGGAAAATATATGGAGAAACAAAACCAAAAGGAGGGAAAAGTTACAGATGAAATTAGAAGATTGATGAGATTACACAAAGGAAATAACAGAAGAATGAAACAGATAACATAAGGCCTAGAATGGGGGAGTGGGAGGAAATGTATTTCTTGAAGTAAAACAAATTCTATTAACAACTGATTTCTTCTCCCATCTTCCCTATCCTTCACCCCAAGAAATAAAGTCAGTCATTTGACATTTCCATGGTGCCAAACACACACAAAGAAAACCCCTATAAAATAAAAAAAGTACAAGTGTATGGTATGAACACAGAGAGGAACTGAAATGTGTGGCAAACACTAAAGGCAAGATTGTTTAAAAACACATTGGAAAGAACAGAGGGGGAAGAAGATAATTCCAAATATAAGAGTATTCTATGTTTTCAAACTACAAATAACAGAGGGCCAGATTCTATCATCCTTGCCCATGGTGAGTAGCAACTCCATGAATAGTCTCACTGAAATCACTGGGGCTACTTGCCGAGGAAGATGCTATTCAAGGTAGAGGATGCAGAATCTATCCCAGAGCAACATAGGTTGAAGGACCTTTTTAATCAAGCACCTAATCAGAAGGACCATGATATAAGAAAATAATAAGGGTTCTGGGAGAGATTCTACAATAAGCCAGTACTAACAGGAGATTTCAACTAACTAACCAGAAATTGGGACACCCACTTGGAAGGAATAAGTTGAGAGAAACGTTTAGAATACAGGCCACAGGAAGGCTTCCTTGCACAACACACAGAAGAAGAACAAGTGACAGGAAACAACTCATAAGGAATAGTTTTGAGTAATACACAAAATAGAGTTACAGATGCCTGTGTGTGTCAAGACCGAATGGTAAGGAGGAAAAAGGGTGTAAATATAATGTTCAAATATCAATCCCTGAATTGCACAATCAAGTGCTCTGAGGAATTGTATTCCCAAAGGGTTTGCTTACCATCTAACAAAATATAACCCAGAGTATTAATAAAGGCGAATGGGGATGAATACAAAATTTCAAAAACTAACTAAAAGGAAGATAGAGAAAGGTGATATTATATATATCAAGAATGGGGAGAGGAGGGCAGAAGGAAATTTAAAGGGTAACAAGTAAAAAAATCAGAGAAATGAAGAGATGACTTCACAAATGGGGCAATAGGTAGTAAAAGATGTATGTATGTATGTAACAGATGGGTATGACTATCACTGAGCGTTAGATAAGCCTGGATTAGAAAGTATGAAAAGCCATTACTATGAAGAGCCAAACTAAAGCTCCAGATCCAAATTACACTCCCTTCTCCCAAATGAGAGGAAATTCAGATCCAGAACCAAACTTTGTAGCTCAGACCCATCCCCAGTATTTAAGAAGGATGCACTAGTAAAGATTTTCAGAGATGGCATTGAATTTTCTATGACAGTGCTGTCACTTTAAAAGTGATGCTCTTCAGTCATGCAATATAGATGGCATTTAGCCCTGCATTCATGGCAGCAGTGGGAATGGGGCAACTTATGCCATGTCCACTTGCCAATTTAAAACAAGAATGCCACTTCAGGAAACATGGATTTTGATGGTAGAACCTTTAGCCCTTTCCGTCAGAGCAGTCAGGTATTTAGGCTGCAGCTAGGCAAAGGTACTTAAGCACATGCCTAACTTTAAAGCTCATGAGTATCCTTCTGAAGTCAATACAGGATGCCCATTGAAACCTTCATGGTCATGGGCTTCCAGTTAGGCACATACTGAATCCAGGCCTGTTTGTCATTCTCTCCCTTCCCCACTCCTCCCAAAATACCACATTGTAAGAACTGGAACTACATTGAAAACAAGATTTTTTTCCCCCTGAAAACAAAATCAGTAATACACCTGCAGTCAGGGAAGCCATTGCCCCCACCATTGAAATGGGTGGATGGTCAAATTTTGCAGATGCACTGTACTTTGACTAGGAATTCATTCTACATATTGCTGAAAATTCAGTGACTTAGTGTTCATAGATGGAGAAAGGGGACAGATAGGTGGAAAATACATATTTTACAGGAAAAGGAAGCAGATTAAAAAATGCATCTCTCTATATACAGTGTTACTGTAATGCTTATTTGGCTACTCCCTCATCCTGCAGTCCTTTGGCATGTACAACTTGCCAGACACTTCAAAGAGAGAGGTACATGGAGAACAAGGTCACAATCAAATGATCAGGAAACAAGAAAATTCCATTTAGGCAAGTCAGTATTTGTTTCCATGATTATACCTATTGTGAGACCTCAAAGGGTAATATAATGATCACACGATTAATGCGGTTATCTTGTCATTATAGCTCTGGTATCTTGCTCCATACTACATTTCTAGATAACAATTTATCTCGTATGAGTTGAGTTGTCACGTAAGTTGCACAGAAATTTCATACAGAGTGATCTTTCCATCTAGCTGACTTGTGGGGTGCTCCGCCTCAGTATGTCAACAGAACACATGGTCAAGCGGTAGGTGTTGATATGGGCATAGAAAAAGCTGAAAATAGAGAAGACAAGTTGAGGTAGAAGTGATGGGAATAAAACAAATTAGAAAGATAGGAACAGAGGATTTCCCATACTAAATCGAACCATTGGGCCATTCAATCTGCTATTTGGTTTCCCTCCCAGATTCCTTCGCTCCATTACCTACCAACAACGGAGTATCTTCATCTGGAAATTAGACTGATTACACATTACCATAGCTAGCATAATTATTATAGATGGTATCAAGAGTTATTCAGCCCCTTTTAAAATCCAAGTAGAATAATGATCCTGATGATTTCTGTCAATGTACTCTATGGGATGACAATGGAAATTTTTCTATTGACTTCAGTGGGGCCAAGATTTCATCCTCTGTGCAGCTTTTTTAATTCTCCTAGTTTTATTGCCTTTTCATTTCATCACCTGTTCCTTGGTTCCATAAGAAAGGTGATAAGAAAAGATACACAAGATGGCAATTATCTGTTTCCACTCTACTTTTTAGAAATGAGCAAAGCAGGTTGTTGGACTGATATACACATCAGAGCATCTCAACTGCTGGTCTAACTTTAGCAGTTCTTAAAATCTATGAAGTTGTAGTCAGATCTTTTCAAAGCACCACATTGAGTTTCACTGAAAAGATTCTCACTGACTTTAACAGGAAGCCACAAGGATATACAATTTTATCAGTGCTTTACAATTTTTGGGATAAAAGTTTTATGAGAACCAGGAACCTGACAAACAATGAAATCAAGTTTTGTGGTATACAAGATGGAGATCACAAAGTGAATAATTGAGTTTATTTTCTGAAATTACTATACATGGAACAAAGAAAAACTAACTGATTTTAAAAAAAGACACCCAGCTTGTATTCATTTTCAATCAACAAAGCATTATTAAACTCAAACTCTTTTATACTTTGTCCCAATATCTCCCTCTGGGTTTCAATGAAAGAATCTGGGTGTTTTCTGCTATGCACAGTATAATAAAAAATTGCACAGGAAAAGTGACATTGGGCATATCAAAAGGTTCATTGTTGGTTGCTTATATGGACCTCTTTAGTCAAGAAGTCAAACTGAATCTCACGACCAGTTGTCTAACAAGATTTTTAGTACATCCATGTTCTGAAAAAGTTGAAATGATAAACACTAGAATTACATCATTATGGACTAAATCCAAAGCCCATTGAAGTCAACAGGAGTCTTTCCAATGAGTTCAATGGCTTTGGATCTGGCCCTCTGTGTGAAGCAAGAGTCATAAAGGTTCTGATCACATCCCATAAAAGTCAGTAGGGGCATTGCTTTTGACCTTTGTGGGAACAGTAGCAGGCCCAAGAAGACCAAATGTGAGTTATTAGAACAAACCATCAAGTGTAACTACAACTTGATTGAACTACACATGATGAGGAGAGAGAGCCTGATTCTCCACTGCCTTGCACCTGATGCAGTTATTTATACCAGTGCAGAGTGCTACCATTCTGATTTGGTAACATTTTATTACCACTTTACATTGGTCTACATGACTTTGCAAGATCCAGGGTAATGGAAAGAATAATCTCCTCTGAGTTTTCCCACAGGAGACTCCCTAAATCCTCTAATAGAATACCAAGTGACAACACACTCAGTCAGCAGACCACCAAGTTAAAAGCATTGTTCATCAGAACAAATTCTCATTGTCTGATCATGCCCAATAATGAGCTGGATATTAGAAGATTTCAGCCTTTTCCAAAGTAACCTTTCTATAGATATCGCATACACCACAAACCTCTGGCAGTACTTCCATTTCTGATGTTATCTGGAGGCAGGATGTGCAGAGACTCACAGACATTTTTCATTTGCATTTATCAAACTTTTTAACCCAAAATGAAAAGTGTTCATTTGGATTTGGTTCAAATTTACAGCAAAGACTCAAGTTGATTCATTTTATCTGAGTTTGTTCACCAAATGCCCAATAATTATAGCACCCTTGAAATATAAAATAGTTGATGGTTGAAAAAGGATTAATGCCCTAAGACCTACATGCTTAACTGAGAAAAGCATTAACATTTACCTGTTTCACCCTGATCATTATGCAGTATTATACAGAACTGTAAGGTAGCACTTGGGGTATTTCTTTGGTTTTAATAGTGATTAAATATCCATGGGAAAACTCAGCTTATTATGGGAAAATAATGAGCAGTCATGGGTCTTCAACCTCTTTTTATCTCTGGCTGACATGCTCCAAGTCATATGGCTTTATAAATTCTTACTGATCTCCACCAACATGGCCCTTTGATGTTTTAAGTATCAGCTGGTGTCGCAATTGTAAGCCAACAATTCCTTTCAAAATATTTATGATCTTTAAAATGAGGTTCTACAGCAATAGCAAGTCAAAATGCTAAACCTTTTGGCAAGTGGCTTGGAGCAAAAATAGTATTTCTGTCATTGCATGGTTTTTCTAGAATACCTTATGTAGTCATTTGCATCTGTGTGAAGCATCTTTCACAGTAATGGGGTCTAATTCTCATCTCACACTAGCATAAATCAGAAGTATCTCCACTGAAGTCAATGGAGATTCACTGGTATGAAACTTGGTAAGAGAAGAATCAGGTCCATAGTATTTTGCACAGGTGTAAATGACTACATACAATGCTAGGTCGTGGAGAATCAGGCATTATGCATATTAAATATTCATGGCTATTTTTGTGTAAACTCCTATGGAATTTAGGATAAGAGTCATTAGAAATTTATCTAAAATAATGTAATGTAGAATGGCATCCTTTCTATAGGATTTATAAACCTACCTATAAAATTCCATAGCATGGATAAAACAGTGTGTTAAATTCTATAGGACTTTTCAATAGGATATGCACATTATGCGTATCACAACAGGGGTTGTTTTGCAAGAGCTTTTCTCTCTCCAAATGGGTCAAATGCTCTACTAACTCCACTGACTTCAGAGTGAAGCCAATTTCCCCCAGCAAATAATTTGGACTCATGTTTATGGTCCAATGACCACATGGGTATCCACACAACTTGATGCGGGAGACATTAGTCCTTCCAGCATCATCAAATAAAAGGGGGACGAGAAGCAAAGAGAGACAGACACAGTGTGTCACCCCAGAATAACCTCAACCATAATCTTTATGTAACAGAAGACAGGAAGAAATTTCAATGCCCTAACATTTCCTAGGCCTGCTATTTCCTCCCTAAAGTTTTTTCCAGCAGATTTCTTCCAGCACTCTAATTTGTACAAATGACCTTCCAATCTGTAAGTAGACACCATAATATGTGACATGGATGACCGATCACACAGCTCAGACAACAAATCCCAAACAACTAGTATTTGCATATTTGCAGCACTTGCTATGAGAAGATTCATAAACAACATGTAGGCCCAAACAGGCCTGCTAGAGAACAAATTAACAAATTCACAGCAGTTCACAAATGTGAAGACGTCAAAGGATCATCCTCCGTCTTGCAAGGGCCCTGGCCGCCATGAACCACAGGCTGTTTTCTCCATTCTGTTAGAGTCAGATCATGATTCTATAATAAATCATAATAATAATTCAGTGGTTCAATACAATCTTTCATCACTCTAATGAAAAGAATACACCACCCAGTGCTGAAACCCACCCCACCCACAAATAACATCTCACCCCCAAAGCCAGCCCCAAAAGGGAATCTCCTGTTCCACCGCTCAGACCCTCCCTATCCCTAACCATTCTGTCATGCCTGAAAAGATCTACAGAAAAGTTCCTTGGTCAGGACAGGTTTCCTCCTAAAAATGTCTCACCCTCCTTCTGTGACATTCTCACTCTCTGAAAGGAAGTGAGTATAACAACATTCCCAGAGTGTTGCCACTTTTGTTTGTACACCAAACACTGATTAACACATTGTATCGCCTCATGGACTACCTCTCCCCCACAAGTTTTACATGACTTCTGTGTCCTTTGTCTATTTACTGGTACACAGCGTCAGCAGTTTGTCCCATGAGCAAAATAACTTTAGGAAAGTGTTCTGTTATAGCGTGATCTGCTCCATTTTAGACTGGTACCTGAACTTATTGAAATGTCAGGAAAGGATATTATTACTCATCTAGACCCATGCCAACAGGGAATCTCTAATTACCTTATGGAGAAAAAGCCAAAGAGTTAATCCTGTGTTACTACATTGTTAAAAAAAAAAAAAAAAAAAAAATATGGGTAAGAGAGGATTTAGCTGTGTTTGGGGTAGACAGAGAATCAAGCCAGGGTGCAAGGGGAAATTCATTCCTCTACCCAGCCCTAATCCTGTACTTTGAAGAAACCATCCTGTTAGACTTTAGGGCCTGATCCAAAAGCCAATGAAAAGAGTTCTATTGATTTCAGTGGCCTTTGGATCAGACCTATAGCCCCAAGCCTACTAGCTGATCTGCATGGCAGGTCCCTCGCAACCACATGAAGAGCCTTTGACTTCTGTACAGACAAATTTCACAACCAGATTCAGAGCCTACAAGGGTATTTCATACTGCCTGCTCTGTGTGTTTATAACTCACTACTCACCACCACCTCCCCTCCTCCCACCCCCAGGAGGATGTGCTTTTGTGCTGAACTTGCCTGATTCCATTGCTGTGTTGTTAGGTGCTCTGACGCTACAGTGATGGGGGTTATACAAGAAGATATAGATTAGTTAGTATTCATGTCTAACAAGCGTGGGAACAGGTTTTTATTCTCTTAGTGTGGCCTTGAACCAGATCCTCAAAACCCAACTCTCCTTCAGGTCATGAATCTCTGGTAAGATTCCAAGTGGGGAGGAGACGAGAGACAATACATGAAAACTAGTTGGCTACAATCCCAATGAAGGGATTTATTTTCGCTTATCTGGCCTATTTATTTTGTGTGGATTTTTGCATATGTTTGTTTTAATGTCCTTGGTCTCTTTCTTTTGCTGTGCAGCGTATGGCCACTTTGTAAAATAATAAACAGCCTCCTGTGCTTCTGTGAACTTCTGTAAGTAAGCAAGACTCCTTTTTGTTGTTACAATACCTTTTGGACAATGCATATTTGACTTACACAGTATAGTAAATTGTCACATAGATGGCTCACCATGACACATGCCTGCATATAATCTATTGCAATGAGCCTGCTGGCTCATACTGGGAGACTTCAATGCCACTCCAGAAATGAATGGGCCACATGTCATTGTGGGAGGGACAAGGTCCCAAATCAGTATTTAGACAGGCCTAATCTTGCCAACACTACTGCACATCAGTGACTTTACTTGCACAAGTAGTCTCATTGAACTGTACTCACTGAGTAAATCTCATTGGACAGATAAAGTTATATGCACAAGGTTGGCAGGATGTTGCCTACTAGAGAGCTCTACAGCACTTACACAGGGAGACTTCTGGCCAGATTTACACAATGTACTGAGCTGTTGTGAAAACCTGGCCCCAATTGTGGGTGCTGAGCAGTTTTGAAAATCTGGCCCCATGGATCTTGAAAGCAAAGACTGGCCCCCTCATCAGCAACTGTCCCATTGTGCTAGTCAGCTGCACCAAAAAAGCAAGGTGTTTTGACAAAATTTTCATTATGTCCTGTAGACACTAAAGCAGGGGTTCTCAAACTTTTTTTCTAGGACCCCCTTTGAAAATATTTCAGGCTGTGATGACCCACCCCCATGCCTTGCCACCCACACCCCTCTGCCATAGTACCCTTACTTCTGCACCGCTGCTGGGGGCGGCACTGCCTTCAGAGCACCTGGCCAGCAGTTGCTGCTCTCCGGCCACCCATATCTGAAGGGCTCTGGTTGTCAGCCATGCATGAGGCTGACAGCCACAGCATGCACGGGGGCTGACAGTTTCATGAGAATACTTTTTTTTTTTCAACAAATTTATAAACGTAATGTTACAAAATTTCATTTTGGTGGGGAGAAAATCCCCCTCCCTTTTTTTTCTTCCTCCTTTCTTTCACAGGGGGGGGGGGGGGAAGCAAAAGGGGGGGTCCGCTGAAACTAAGCAAATTTTCATAAAAATGAAAAATTTCCAACAAAGTAAAAATAATTTTCATTTCTTTTGAATATTTTTGTGAAATATACTTTTTATGGTCAGGTCTAAAGGTGAGAAAGAATGGAAGAAGTGTGACTTGGCTGAAAAGGGGAGAAGGGATCATTTTCTCTCCCACCCCTTTTTCTAACTGTGTGGTCTGTACATGGACTTCATGTACTATCCCTTGTACCCATCACAAATTCTGTCCCTTTTTACATTTTGGAAAGTCTGGTCATTCTGTGCCTAGTGAATAGGAAAAGAAGAGAACATTGATATCAAGCTCAGGAGCGAACCAGAGGACTATGTGTGAGCTGCAGCAACAGCCTGGTAGCTGTCTGCGGAGGGAAGGCCAGGTATAGGCACCCTCAGAGCAAGAATGAGAAGGCTGGGTGAGAAGCTGAGAGTCAAGCTGGTTGTGTTCATCAGGGGCCTACCAGCAAAGGAGGAGCAACCTGTATTTAGGATGTGTGAGGCAAGTTCACAGGACAGTAAGGGCATAATTCAATGAACCCATAGATGGTGAGACAGGACTTAAGCTGGCAGGACTTATGGGCCAAGACTAAGTCATTGTTTAATACAGAGATAGACTGGAAGCGTCATCCCGGTTACTAGGTCTCACGAGCCTCAATGCGTGGTTACCCTTTTAGTAGTCCCCATCAGGCTGCCTCCTAGAAAGTTAGGAAGTACTGTGTTCTTCTATTGACTACTAAAACGTATACCCAAAATATGTGCACCCCTTCTTTGCTGACAGCCTCTCACAGGCATCCCTTCACCCTCCCTACGAGTTTCTTTGCCTAGCCTGCTCTTGTGGTGTCCTAGCCACAAACATATGCAAGCTGTTTCCTTTCACCATACATGCTTTTAATCTTCAGTTTCAAAGCACAACAAGAGGAACCACTGCAGTATTTTTCCACACAGCTTTCTCTCCTCTTTCCAGCTCACTCCCGGAGCACCTCCATTTTCTTCCCAGTTTCTCCCAATATATCCTCCCAATTATTGAGCCAATTGCCTCATAAGCCCAGCAATTGCCACCCAAGTGTCAGTAATCCCAAACAGAAACTGGTTAATTGACTTCAATTAAGCTACAATCTTCTCAGTGCTGCAGCAACCTCAGTGACCAGGATGCTACAGATAGCACTCTGTAGCACAGTCCTGGTAAAGAATTATCCTATACTTACTAACAGTGTGAGAATGACCATTGGGAACCTGCCAAGGGCTATAGCCTAATGCTTAGATTGCCTCAAATGCTTGCCTGTGAGCTCACAGGATACAGAGCACAATACCAAATATCTAAAAGTGTTTATAATACTCTGCAATATGGTGATACTTTGCAGTCAGTAGTGCTCTTTTACCCCACTCATATCTTAACAGAGCTGGAGAAAAATATGTAAAGAATTCGTTTTCGGTTGTAACTCTGTTGTAACTATCCTAGTCACATTATTTTTCTTAACTATAGATTTGCCATTTCTATCATGAAATGAGGCCCCCATGGGTGCAATTTCTCAGAAACTGTACTGTGAAGCCTGAAAGACTTTAAATATACAAAACCTAAAAATGTATCCAAGTCCTGGATGTTTCAATGAACAAGAAAGTAAATGAAAACCAAAGAGGGCCATGTAAATGCACATGTATTGTTTACATGGCTGCAGGTCACATTCCATTGTTACTTCTGGGTAATCTATAATGATTGTAATTTGGCAACAGAAAAATAAGTGCCCACTAAAAGGCAAAAATAAAGGTGAAATTATGGGCCAAATTTAACTCAGGTGTAACTCTAGGGAAGTCAATAGAATGACATCAGGAATATGACCTCTCATGACTCTGGCAGTTATTATCATAGTACCCTGCAATATGGTGATACTTTGCAGTCAGTGGCACTTTTTTATCCCACTCATATCTTAACAGAGCTGGGAAAAATATGTAAAGCTCTATTAAGGTCAAAATTCAGCAAAGCACTGACTTAAATGAGATCTTGGCACATGCTCACATGTTTTCTTGACCTGTGACCTAAATGTGGAAAAACAGGATTAGAAGAAGTTGATTCTGCTTGATAAAAGAATTGAGAGGAGAAGAGTTATGGAACATAAGGAAGCTAATTCAGTTATTTGCTCATTTGACAAGGTTGCTTATCATCATTCTACCATACACACATCAGGTTTCATAAATTAAAATAAACAAGGGGCCAAACACACAAACTAGTTTTGGCAATCTTTCACATACTTCTTTTCATGGGAAAAATGCATTCAGTCAGATACTGTAAACCTCTTCCTTCTGAGGGCTTATTTGCCTTGCCTTTGTTAAGTAATTTCAATGGGTGTTGACTGGGGCCAAAAAAATCAGGTGATTTCTTTAGAAGTCCAACTTTAGACAGCTAGGTTTCAAACTTTGGAACAGAGTTCATACTTGTCACTGAATATCCACAAGTTTTCTTTAGAACAAACAACAAAAACAAAACAAAAAAGATAGCAGGTTTTGACCATTTGTATTAAAAAGAATATATTGCACTAAAGAGATTTTTAAATGGCCAAGGTTTTGACTCGCAAAGAAACTGTAATTAATATAATTTTTATATTATCAAACCTTACTCCATTTGACTAACCTTATCTCAGAGACAGTAAATAAAATAAAGTTAATGTATTATTACCGCAGGCATTTCTAAAGCAGGCATTACAACAGAATATGGAAACGCACTATGAAACCAGGCTGTTAGTGTAGGAGATTACTCTAGTTTCAATAATGGAATCTTTCAATAGATTTAAAAAGGAGTTGTTTTAAGTGTGCATCTCTTTGAATATAAGAATTAGATTTGAGGCTTCAAATTCAAAGCCAGAAATCAGACATAAAACATGCAAGTGATGTTCCCACCCTGCTCCTTACATACTGGATCTGGTCCAAGCTTACCCCTTTCCTAGGGTTGGGCTTTGTTGTTAACAAAATATCTAGAACCAAACACCTTGTTTCCTTGGTTGTCAGAGACTGGAAACAGTATGACATTCATGAAGATGTCTCACCATTCCTCCTTATAATCTTAAATCTCACCATTTCTCTGCTGTCAGCAAATGTCTGTGAAACTCACTGTTAATGCTGGGCCACATAGAAGACGACAATTGCTACTATTGCTGTCAGTTACTTTGTTAGCTCAAGGGGCGGAGATCTGTACCATGGACCTAAAATTTCCAAGCCTGGTCATGACACATGTAGGTGTCAATATGATGCCACATTGAAAGAAAAAAAAAAGTAGAAATTCCATCAGTTTGCTTTTTTAAAAACCTAGGGAATTGCACAGAAAAATCCTTGTTAAAAATCATTCTTAAGGATGCAAAGTTAGAAAATATTGGAATTAAAGTTGCCTGTGCAACCTTACTTGAGCCCTATTGTGCGTATGCTTTGTGATATAATCTTTAATTACGTGATCACAAACTATTTTTCCTCAGTCAGTACACAGGACAGAGCAACTCTGGGGATGAACTGTAGTTGTGTAGTAAAGAGGTTATTGGCTGTAGAATCCCTGCTTCACTGGTTGAAGAAGTAACACACATTTAGGTGTTTCTAACTAATTTACTTTTTGTATCACTTTCTCAATAACCTCATCCAACCAATCTATCTTTTCCTGTGGTTGTTTGAAGTGTACACTGAAGAAACTTTTCAATCAATAATTTCCTTATCACTATGTAAAAGCTTGACAGAATTTTTCACCACTAGTGTGAACTTTGATCTCATGATTTTGAAATTCTGCAATAATCTTTAGTTTTGCAATGAGAAATGGCATTTTGACCTTCCTCTAGGACCTCAGTACTACTTAATCACCAGTGGCACTTCCACAGTTAAGCTTGCAAGACCTTTTCTGTTCTAACTGGGAGTGAAGCCAAAGAGCTCAGTTGCCCCTAAAAATGTAGTCCAAATTCAGTCCTAAGGTGTGATCCTGTGCCCATTGAAGTCAATGGTGAAGTTCCCATTGACTTCAAGTGGAAGGCTGCTGGTGTGAGCAAGCACAAAGCTATAGGGTTCAGAAGAGTTGGTCCTACCTACCCTGACTCCTGGTCTACACTACAGAATTACTTTGGTATAACTATGTTGCTCAGAGGTGTAAAAAGTCCACACCCTGAGTGACGTAGTTATACCAACCTAAGTGCTTGTGTAGACAGCACTATGTTGGTGGGAGAGCTTCTCCCACCGACATAGCTACCGCCTCTCATGGAGGTGGATTAATTAAGCCAATGGGAGAAGCTCTCTGTTATCGACTTAGAGTGTCTTCATCAAAGTGCTACAGCAGCACAGCTGCATCAGTGCAGCTATTTAAGTGTAAACCTACCCTGAGGCTAACTTTGATCCCTAGTCCAGTGAGCAGGAACATTTTCTTTCAACCAGGGACTACAAACAAAAAACAAAAAACAATGAGAGTTCTGTAGCACTTTAAAGACTAACAAATTTAATTTCAGCAGACATAAGCTTTCGTGGGCTTCAGCCCACTTCCTCAGATGCAGTTGGTAGCAATGATACAGCAAATATTGGCAACATATATAGGAGGCAACATATACATATCCAAAGGCATAGACAACAATGGGGTAGGTGGATGAAAGCCAGGTACTTGAGGCCTAAAGGTGAGAATGGATGATCAGAGCAAATTACTTCTTTTAATGCAATAGCCATTCCAAATCCCTGTTTAATCCGAGTTTGAATGTGTCAAGTTTGCAGATAATTTCTAACTCAGCAGTTTCTTTTTCAAGTCTGTTTTTGAAATTTTTTGGTAGAAGTATAGCAACTTTCAGGTCAGAGAGTGTCTTGGGAGATTGAAGTGTTCTCTGACTGGTTTATGGATGTTATTTTTTGTCTGATTTGTGTCCATTTATCCTTTTGTGAAGTGATAGTCCAGTTTGGCCAATGCACATGGCAGAGGGGCATTGCTGGCACATGATGGCATATATAACATTAGTGGATGTGCAGGTGAATGAGCCCCTTATGGTGTGATTGATGTGGTTAGGACCAGTGATGCTGTCACTAGAGTCGATGTGTGGGCAGAGCTGGCAACAGGGTTTGTTGCAGGGATAGGTTCCTGGATTGGACTTCTTGTAGGATGTATGGTTGCTGGTGGGTATTTGCATCAGGTTGGGGGGCTGTCTGTATGGGTCGGGTCTGTCGCCCACTGCCTGAGCGAGAGACGGATCATCTGTTAGGATAGGTTGTAGATCTTTAGTGATGTGTTGGAGAGATTTTAACTGGGGACTGTAGGTGATGGCCAGTGGTGTTCTGTTGTTTTCTTTGTTGGGTCTGTCCTGTAGTAGGTGACTTCTGGGTACCCGTCTGGCTCTGTCAATTTGTTTCTTCACTTCTCCCATTGTTGTCTATGCCTTTGGATATGTATATGTTGCCTCCTATATATGTTGCCAATATTTGCTGTATTATTTCCACCAACTGCATCTGAGGAAGTGGGCTGAAGCCCAAGAAAGCTTATGCCTGCTTAAATTAAATTTGTTAGTCTTTAAAGTGTCACAGAACTCTCGTTGTTTTTGCTGTATACAGACTAACACGGCTACCCCTCTGAAAACCAGGGACTAGTTATTTCAGTCCAAAACTTCCTGCAGTCAGTTCTTCAGTTGTCTCCGCTTGACAGGATAAAAATAAATGTTTGTAATATGCCATTTATGCATGCATGGCAAATTTTGATTTCAGTTATCCTGGTGTAAATTGGAGCAGCTACAGAAGTCAATGGAGTCATTCAGGTTTTACACCAATATAAATGAGAACAGTCGTTACAGGAGGCAAAAATAATAAAATCATAGAAAAGCAGGGCTGAAAGGGATCTTGAGAGGTCATCTAGTCCATCTCACTGCACCGAGGTAGACTGAGAATACCTAGACCAACACAGACAAGTGTTTGTCTAACCCATTCTTAAAAACTTCAAAGGATGGTAATTCCACAATCTTAAAGTTAAAAAGGTTTTTTTAATATACAACCTAAATCTCCCATCATGCAGAATAAGCATATTATTTTTTGTCCAATCTTCAGGGGACATAGAGAACAATCACCACCCACTATATGAAAGCCCTTAAGATATTTGAAGATTTATTAGGCCCCGCACATCCAGTCTTCTTTTCTCAAGACTAAACATGCCCAGGGTTTTTTCCACCTTTCCTCATAGGTCAAGTTTTCTAAAGATATCATTTTTGTTGCTTTCCCCTGGCCTCTCTCCAATATGTTCACATCTTTCTTAAAGTGAGGCCCCAAAACTGGGCAAAATACTCCAACTGATGCCTCACCAGTGCCAAATAGAGCAGAACAATTCCCTCCTGAGTCTTACATACAGTCCAGAATGATATTAGTCTTTTTCATAACTGCATCACATTGTTGGCTCACATCAATTTCTGATCTACAATAACCACTAGCCAGTTACTGTCCATTTTCTATTTGTGCATTCAATTTTGCCTTCTTAAGGCTATGTTTACACTTTGAACTGGGGGTGTGATTCCCAGCTCGTTAGACTTACACTAGACGTGTACCTGTGCTAGCATGGGCAGAGGTGAATGGTGGCCTGGGATACCCCATGCGTACATTCTCGGTTTGGCTAGCCCATGCTACCACTCATTGCTGCTCATGCTACCATGGCTACACTATTATTTTTAGTGTGCTAACTCAATGAGAGTTAACGCAAGTATGCCTATGCAATCTTGGAATCATATCCGCAGCTCCAAGTGTAGACGTAGCCTCAGAGTAGTACATTGCATTTGTCTTTATTGAATTTCATATTGTTGATTTAGGAACAATTCTCAAATTTATCAAGATTACCTTGAATTCTAATTCCATCCTCCAAAATACTTGCAAATCCTCCCAGCTTGGTGTCATCTGCTAACTTCATAAGTATACTCTCCAACCCACTATCCAAGTCATTAATGAAAATATTGATCAGTATTGGACTTAGGACAGACCCATGTAGGACTCCTCTAGTTACATCCTCCCAGTTTGACAGCAAACCGTAGATAACTACTCTTTGAGTACGGGTTTTCAACCAGTTGTACACCCACTATTGTAATTTCATCAGGACTACATTTCCCTAGTTTGCTTATGAGAATGTCATGTGGGACTGTGCCAAATGCTTTAGAAAAATCAAGATAAAAATCACATACAATGCTTCCTTCCATCCATTAGGCCAGTAAATGGGAGTTAAGCATTTAAAGCCGTAATGAAGTTTTTCTTTGCTAGAATTAATTCCCATATTAGCCCCAATGGGAGTAAATTTAGTACCTTCACTCAGTCAATAAATAGAGAGCCTTTTATATAGTAACCAATAATCTAATCACAGGAAATGCTGATGTGCCCTTTATTTCTGCTCATTTCAGCTTTTGCTCAACTGACTGGAAAATACTGTAGTACTTCAAAACTTTGCAAAAAGTGCAGCCATTTAGAACCCACTGTTTCCATCTCTAATGTGTCAGTGTGAACTCATGGGGCCAAATTCAGCCCCAGATTCACTTTGACCTGATATCAGGAATGAACCCAGCCCTCAAGCTTTAGGACAGTGTAAGGGAAAATTTAAAATGGAAGAGATTGAAGCAACAATTTGGGGTAGGGAATGTCTTTTTTTTGTTCTGTGCTTTTACAGCTTCCAGCGCACTGAGGTCCTGGTTCTTGACTGGGGCTTCTAGGCATTATGATAATACAAATACATATATACATACATACATAAATGATGCTAATATAGTCACCATCATGCCACAGAGAAAGAGAAAAATTGATTCCTCTGGATTGTTTAAGGGGTCAAGAACACAAAGAACTTCTGTGAAAATCAATTCTAAAAGGCTCAAGCCTTTACTTTCAATATATATTTTAAAAATTATCCAATTAGAGATGGGCTAAGCAAGTTCAGAAAAATTGCCCTGCCTCTCTGTGCTGGCTGGTTAATTACACACCAGCTCTCCACCATTCAGGCAATTTGGACCTACACACCTAATTCAAATTGACGGGATTTTGCAAGTTTTCTCATTGGTTCCTTTGTTCTCTAACCTCTTTTAGATTCCCTGATACTTGGAATAGCAATTTCAATTGGTCTTCAAATCTGTGTAAAAAGATGAACTTCTCTCAGTAGGATGAGACAAACAGTTATGTGGGCAAAAACTGCCTTTTGGACTGGTAAGAAAACTGTGAGGCTCTAGTTTAATAAAAACTAGCAAAAGGACCTCTGAGGATTTTTGCTCCAGGAATGTGAATATCCATTCTTCCTTTGCCCCTACCTACGGTCTACCTTACTTCTTTTTCTAAGCCCTCGATTCTCTAGCAAATGAGTTTGGGTAGCCTGTTCCTGAATCTCCTTAATCTGTCTAAGAAATATGTAACTTCAGAGCAAAGGGAAAAGGAAATGAAACAACACATACGGAGAATAAATCTATTTCTATCTCTAGTGGTTACCCTTACATCATCAGCCTCATAAAATGATAGCTGCAGCAATTCAGATATTTGCTGTTCTAAGTACAGGGGTAATATTGCAATATCACACAAATATCACTCAGTAGTAACTATTGGTAACCTTTTTAGTAGCAAGGATGGTACCCCGAAGACTATGCCTGAAAAGCAATATCAAATGGTTAATTTCTATGAGGATGGTGGATGGTAGTTGCTAATAAAGAAATATGAACATCCTTTTTTCCTAGACATAATCACTTTAAGACTATATAAGAATTAGAATTAAACCTTTTGAAAAGATGGCATGCAAATTGCAAATATCAAAATCAATTTTTGTTGGGGCTTTGGGTGGAGACCAGTTAGAAGTTGGTTTGAAGGTTGAGAGATGGTTGTCTCTTCAGCTTCAATCCTTAAACTTAAACTCTGAAACTGTTTAAAAAAATACCCCTCAGTAAGTAAAGAATACAATATCCAATTCTTGTCTGCAGGGCTAAAGAGTTGTTAGGTTCAGTGCTCTCAAAGAAGCTAACACCGCAATACTGCAAAAACCTACAGACATGGTTAACAAAGCCCTGTATTGTTTAAGCATGTGCATGATGCTAATGCCACTAATACAACTGGGACTACTCACAATGCATTAAGTTAAGCACATGAATAAACCTTTGCAGGATCTGTGCCTTAAGTAAACCCAGAGGGGACTGGATGGGAGGACATAAGCTTCTTTGATGTCTCTTCTAGGATTTTCTCCATGTACTTACTGGAAAATATCCCCCATTTCAAATTTTTCCCCTTGTTGAGCAGAATTAAATATTTGCGGGGGTGTTGTTTGTTTGTTTGCTTATTGAGGGAAGCCCAAATAAAACATATGGGTAAAATAGTCTTGGTGCCAAAACAAACAAATCCTAATATTTTATGAGATTTCAAACTGAAATCTTGTTTTAAAATGAAATATGTTTGTGCTTATGCATGATTGTTAATCTCCATGTCACAGACACAGTTTTTTTAAGGTTGAGGATCAGGACCTCTTCAAGTTTCTAATATTTACAATTTTCCCATTACAAAAGCCTGAATGGAATCCATGGATCTTAAAAATTTATTGCTTCCTTCAGCTACTAAATTGCTTGACCTCAGTTGGTTTACTGATAAAAGAGTCAGATTGTCCCTTGAGAAAAGATCCTCTTAAAACTGAACCAGACATTAAACAAACTCTCCTAATAGGATTCTGACAGCCACTCTCTGAAGTTCAGAAAATACAGGAGGTTTAAGTAGCTACGTACCTTAAAGTATGCTCCATCCCTTGGATAAGCAAGGACTGGCAAAGGGACAGGATTTCAACCTGAGACCTAAGATGTTTAAAGAACTTCACATATGTATTGTTCATTTCATTTGCTACAAAACCATCACCTCGTTATTTCCTTATTTTCTAAATCACCTCCCCGCCACACCACTCATCCCCACCCCCTAGCTGACACTTTCTCCTGTCTCCTCCATTTCTCTACCGCTGCTTGATCAAGGAATATTTCTTTTGAATGATCAGCTTCCTCCTATGCATAGCCCATGTTCCCAGCTTTCAAGCTTTCAATGTATTTTGATGTCCTCCCAAATTCCCATGCACTCCCCTGAAGCAAATGCCTGTCCAGTCTTTGCCTAAAGCCAACTCTGCAACAACCACAGATCTTTACTTTCCTTGGAGTTTTTTGTAGTTTTTTGGTTTTTTCTTTATTAATTCTTTTAAGGTTGTTATATATTAGGCTGGATTTTCACCCACAATCCCCAATGGGGTCCTAAACACCTCCACCAACCAGCTGTGTTATGCAATTGTGCATATCATCAATTGCTTAAAGTAAACATTTATATGGAAGATACTTACTGTGCATGTGCAGCAGCCATGCTTCAAAATTACAGGCCTGGATACTGGTGGGTAAAACAATCATAATCAGCAAGGGCTTTTCCTCAAGGAAGTTAACATAGAAAGAAAACAGAGATGCTTCTAGGTGGGTTCAACTCATTGCTAAGATCAGCTAGGATCACCCCAAGCCATATCCCTTTTCCACAGCCACTCTGATAGCCATACGCTGGGCACCTGTGCTAATGAAGTTGAGCTGAAGTTAACCCCTTATTCACCAAGGACCAGGTAGTGCCCCAGAGTCTTATCTTACCTTTAGTTTTTATGCAAAACTCCTTTTGATTTCAAAGGGAATATCACAGTTCTAATAATGACAGGAAAAAATTGTCATTTTGTTAATGCACCAAACCAGAGTACCCCCTCCCTCCACAACTGAGGTGCTGTATAACATAATAAAATGGAATTAAAATACAATAAAAATATTTTAAAGCACCTTTATTAAAATTTAAAAAATGTAGAGGCTCGTAAAGTATACAGTTGACAATAAAACTTTCAGACAATGTGCAACACACTCTGTGGAGGGTACATGGTCCAAAGAATATGGTTGAAACTTACTTGCTAATTCTGAGAAATTCTTCTCAATATTGATAACTGTGGACCATGATGGATGAGAACATTTTCATAACAACTATTACTCCCCATCAATACAATTTCTGTTTTCCTAGAAGTGAGGACAAGATAGCTGTATTGTATCTGGCTGGAATTATTGTCGAAGTGTTTTTCCACAACAGAGACTGAATTAGCAGGGTCCATGGAGGGGGATGAGAAGGAGAGAGAGAGAGAGAGGAATTTTAAAACTTCTTATTTAAAATCAAAGCCATTTTGACTTAGGGAAACACATAAAAGGAACCCTTAGATAGTTAAAGGGACATTGACAGAGCAAACCTGGCCTCAAATTTGCAATAGAAATCTTTTCATCCTTTATATAAAAACAGGATACCACTGGAGGAAAAAATAAATGTAAGAACAAACCAACCATCTCCTTCAGTGTGTGCAATCCAAACTTTGCAGCACAAAGTGCTAATAGGTCAGACTTTTAATCTTTCTTTCCCCCAAAGCCAGGGATAGAAATAAAACTAACTAGTCTGTTCTCAGTGTTCAACAATCGCAAAAGTTAAACAAACAAAATAAATAATGAAAAGTTTAATTAGAAGTTTACATTTATTAATCTGAGGAGCTATTAAAATGAGTGAAAGTATTTTTAAATCTATTATTCTTACCCAATTACTTTTCTTTGACATCTCTCTTTTTACCCACATTGTAGGATAATTTTTAAATTAAATAATAAAAAAATAAAAAAAAATAGGGGGACAAATCCAATTGACTTCATTGTGGCCAGGTTTTCACCCATTATTTTTAATTAGATGGGGTAAAAAGAAAAGAAAAATAGCTCCCAAACAACAGTATCATAAGTGCAGTTTCATCCTAAAAATCTGAATCCTTGCTCTGAATAGAATACTTTTATAATGAAAACATCTATGCATGCTAACTTTCATGCAAATTGTGGGTATATAAATGATGAAAAAATACACCTTTTTTTTTCTCTTATTTTTTTCTATTATAACATCTGAGTAGCTCACAAAGTATTTACCCTCTACATTCAATAGACAGAAAAATTATTCTCTGCCTTACTCTACCACCTGCTCCTCTTCCATCCAACCCAAAAGTCACATATTTTGGTATCTGGAATGCTCTGTCATTCCTCATTATGATGGTCCTGCCAGAGGGTGGCATTTTTTATTCAGGTAATAATACCAAGACATCATTGGTTATCATGGTGTATAACATTGGGTCTAATCACATGCCATGATTCCTGTAAGAGTCCCTTTTGTGCAGAAGTAATGCTCAACAGCCGGTGGTCTTCTTCTGATGTTAGAGTCTGGGTATCTACAAGGGAAGAGGGAATGGAGACCAGACAGGCTGGGATGAGGTGTGGGTGTCCTCTAAATGGCCTCATGGAGATTACTGAAGGATCAATAAACAGAATTGAAATATGGCTGAAAAAACAGTCCTTTTCTGGGATTCTCTAAGGGAGAACCAAGAAGTTACTGAACACCAGCCACATTTGGCACTTTTATATTTAAGCTTTTATTAATATATAGGTGTTTTTTTAAGTTAAGAGAACCAAATTAAACCACATTTGGTGTAAAGAACTATGCACTTCCCATACTTAAATCTTGCATATATCACTGAGTGAAATTCCATGGCCTGTGTTATGGAAGAGGTCAGACTAGACAATCAGAATGGTCCCTTTAGGCTTTAAAATCTATTAAATCGAATTTCAGCCCAGAAACAATTATCTCAGGTCATAGATAATGCCCTGTAAAAAGGAATGCTGTTTTGGATATCCTGGCAAACTCTTAATCACAGCAAAGTTAGAAGACAGCATTATAATGAAGAGTGCAGTAAACTGCACAGTCCATGAAATTTACCCTCTTTTATTTGTTAACGTGCTGTAAATATTAAACTCAACAACCAGTGAACTGCAACAACCAGGGACTGCAACAATCAGGGAAGAAAGCTGACAAAAATGTAATGATTTGAGGTATTTTTCTTCTCTCTTTTTCCAAAACAGGGGTGGAAGCATTTCTCTGACTGATAAGAAACTTTGATTTTATCTGTGTTATTATCCTGTCAACCTGCACATGTATTGACAGGAACATTTAAATAAACAAAATATGCCCAAAGCTCTAATATACAATTAAACCTGAAACCTCAGCTCACTTCAAAGAGGAGGTCCTACCCCAAACTCCAGCTCAGGTGGTGGTTGCCCCATGTTGGAATGCTGAGATATAAGGAAAGAATGATACTAGGACTCTCTAGTAGCTCATATTTGACTTTAATCTGCTCTGACAGTTACAGTTATTTCATTAGCTGAGACCAAAAAAAAAAAAAAAAAGAACACCCAAAAACCAACTGCCCATAGTAATAGCCAGCAATGTGGGAGAATTTTATTTTCTCAGACCTTTTTAATTCAGAACACTTTATCTCAAGCAAGTATTCCATGCTGCAAGACCTGACTTCATAACTACATACAGTATAGGAGGCACAGGTAGCTCTGCCTATAGCTGAAGTTGCCAGACACTTTCCATTATAAGGCCCTGTTTTCAGTTCTTTTTAACGTTGCCAGACATTAACCATTTGGGCTGAAATTTTCCATGCTCTGTGTCTGCCTCAGACTGAATATGATTAAATATTATTATTGAAATTTTCAGGAAAAAAAATTGTTTCTCAGAACCAGGTTAGTAAAAATACATTATTTTGCTTCTGTTAAAAAATTCCCAGAGCCATTTCACTGAGCACTGTAACACCTTCATGCTTTGGAGCAGTGACTTAATTATCTGACAGGTGGGTCACCCTGGTGTCAGGGGTTTTGCCATCCCCATGAAAATCCACCCAAATTTGACCAATTTATAAGCCTCTGACTAGTTCAGTTCACACATGCTCAGTAGAGACTTCTTACAGTTTGACTGCTAAATTCTCAGAAGATTGCAGCTGCCTTGAGCATGCTCCAGCCCTGGTCTACAGGGGCTGAGCATGACTTTCCCTGCAATTGCACCTGCCAGGGCTACTGCGGTGCCAGGCATGGGAACTGAGAGGAAGGAGCCTGTCTTTCCTGTGCTCTTAGGGACCTCCCTGCTGTCATCCAGGCAGCATGGAGGAGGAGGAAGCAGTAGCCTTGTTGAAGGGGTGAGGAGCTAGGAGTGGGAGAGTGGCAAGGAAGGAGACTGAGAGATGAGGACCCATCAGGCAGTTAGAGGGGGCCTGGAACCAGAGGATGGATGTGGGAGGGACTGAGATGTAGCTCTGAGAGAGAGGGTGGGGAACAGTGGTAGGGTTGTGAAGTTGAGATGGAGAGATGTGACTGTGATGTGGATATGCAGGAAGAGGAGAAAGGGAGGAGGGGGACTGGGACAGAGGCCAGAATATTTCTATATGAAGCTGGCCAAGGTAATCATTAATTGCATGTTCCTGATTGTCTAGGTGCCTGACTTGACACTCTGGGGGGGTTGACTGGCAGAAGTGCTGAGCACTCCCTACTGCAATTGAAGTCAAATGGAGCTGTGCTCTGAAGAAATAAAGTGCTACAAAATGGTAAGTTCTCTGAAAAATTATGTTCCTAGGCATGAAAAATTGGTGAACACTTTTAACATTAATCTGTCTCAGGGACTCAGTTCCCCAGCTGTACAATGGGGATAATATCCCCTCATCATACAGGGTTGTTGTGAAGATAAGGCCATTAATATTTGACTCACTCAGATACTCTAGTGAAAAGCACCATAGAAAAGCCTATAAGGAAATTAATAATTCTGTCTTCAGAGCAGGGTTTGAATAAAGTGCAGTAAATAAGGCCTAGGGCCACACATTGAACAACAAGGATAAAACAAAATATTGAATGGCTGCTCATGTAAAAACATGCACAGAATGAGGCAGGAGGTCTGTGGGAAAAACATAGGGTGACCAGATATCCCGATTTTATAGGTACAGTCCCAATATTCGGGGCTTTGCTTTATATAGATGTTTATTACCCTCCACCCCATCCCAATTTTTCACACTTGCTATCTGGTCACCCTAGAAAAACAGTATGTGATCATATAATTAAAGAGTGCATCATAATGCATGTGCACAGAGAGGCTGAATCTTGCCTGCACAGGCATCCTTCATTCTGGCATATCAGAGCTGTGGAGTGCTTGACTTTGCAACCTTAATATTCTTTTAATGTAGTTTATATCATAAATACATAGGAAATGTGTTGTGGGGGGCGCTGAATTTGACCTACAATGTTCCCAGCATCCTCCACTGAGAGATCCTGAAATGTATCTTCCCATTCTACCAGCCTCATTATTGTTTAATTTATCACCAGTTGTTTCAAAGTGTAAAACCACAACTGGAAGGGGACAGTATTTTCAGAATCCACAGCAGTATTATTTAAATGCAGTGCATAAGCGATAATGCTGAAGCTCCTTAGCTTTATCTTAGTGTTTGGAATGTGTTGTTTTGCTATTCCACTGCTTGGAGGGGACTGTCTGAAATGCATCAGCTGTAAATCTTTGAGAAATATTTGCCAAAACAATGTTATCAGTTTACTAATGTTATTACAATTTTCCATTTTATGTCATTCAAAATCAAACATAACTATACTGCTGGAAGCCCAAGTTCCTTCTCAGCTTGTCATTACCTTTTAAGGTTCAGGAATGAAAAGCTCTGCTCCATATGATTTTGAAAAAAATAATCATGAGGCTTGATTCTGCATCTCTGAAGTCAACAGGAGCTTTTGCCATTGACTTCATTAGACACAGTAACAGGCCTTGAAGAACAGAAATATAAAAATGCCTCAGCCATGTGAATGTCATTGCATCAGTCCTAAACAAAAGGATCCATTTTTCCTGCCTAATGGTGGTGTATGTAGCTTGTGTCTGTTATGATTACTTGTTTTCTGTGTACTGCACCTTTCAGTCTCTGGCAGAGGATACATCAGAAGGATAAATACCAAGGAGGGAAAGGAATTATTTAAGTTCAGCACCAATGTGGACACAAGAACTAATGGATATAAATTGACCATTAGGACGTTTAGACTTGAAATTAGATGCAGGTTTCTAAGCATCAGAGGAGTGAAGCTCTGGAATAGCCTTCCAAGGGGAGCAGTGGGGGCAAAAAACCTAGCTGGCTTCAAAACTGAGCTTGATTAATTTATGCAGGGGATGGTATGATGGGACAGCCTAGTTTGGCAATTGACTGATCTTTGACTACTGGTGGTAGATGTACCAATGGCCCGTGAAGGGATGTTAGATGGGGTGGGTTCTGAGCTATTACAGAGAATTCTTTCTTGGGTGTCCTGGCTGCTGAGTCTTGCCCACATGCTCAGGGTTTAACTGACCACCATATTTGAGATTGGGAAGGAATTTTCCCCCAGGGCAGATTGGCAAAGGCTCTGTGGGTTTTTCACCTTCCTCTGTTGCATGGGGCATGGCTCAGTTGCTGGTGGATTCTCTGTACCTTGAAGTCTTTAAACCATGATTTGAGCAGTTTAATAACTCAGTCATAGGTTAGAGGTTTATTACAGGAGTGGGTGGGTGAAGTTCTGTGGCCTGCATTGTGCAGGAGGACAGACTAGATGATCATATTGGTCCCTTCTGACCTTAGAGTCTGTGAGACGAATGACCCTGGCCCCTATTCACTGCTCGGATGGAAAATGGGGCTGTAAATGAGCTACAAGAGGCCCGGAGATTTCCCCTGACACAGGAGCAGTGTAGGGCTGAAGTAAGTGGCCCTATGCTGACTTCTTCACAACCACTGGTAAACTGGGTGAGAGAGGGAGTAGCCACAGCACTCAGTTCTATGGACAGTCTGGACTGCAGAAACTATGGGACAGGCTGCCATAAGTTAGGGCATCCTTTGGGGCTCCTCCAGCTTATGCTGGAGAACATTTTGGACTCTGTGGCAGCCCAGACTCTTGGTGGTGCACAGGTGGCATAAAGCCACCCACCACCCCCACTGGGCTGGTCCTTCTGGCTCTAGGACTCTGCTGCCTGCAGCTGCAGGCGGCCATTTGGGGAGATAGAGCTCCATGTATATAGCTCCTGAGAAGATACACACCAGGCACTCTGAGGTGGAGATCTTACTTTACTTCGTTGTTGTTGTTCTCTTGATATATATATATATATATAGATAGATAGATAATACAGGTCAATCTGACCATGGATAATGTTGCACTTGGAAAAACATAATAAAACTAACTCCCACCAGGAACCACTATATCAAATGTCTAATCAGCCCCACTTTACTCCTCCCACCAGTAACCATATCTGCTCAGTTAAGGCTTCTGATATTCATTCCATTCTTTGTGATTTGCCATCACCAAGAATAGAATCTGGGATCTCCAAAAAGTACTGGTCTGTACATCTTGAGTTAAAGAAGTAACTCCATTATCTGGCAGCAGCAGTAGGCTGAAGATGGTTTCAGTTGGATAAGGTATTTTCCACAGAGCTGACATCATTTCATTGCGGGGTGTAGAAGCAAGTGAAGAGTCTAAGCCTGATTCTGCTCTTACTGACACCTGCTTTGCACTTGTGTGAAGCCATTCATTTCAATGGAGCTATTACCAATTTACACAGCTGTAAGTTAGAGCAGAATCAGGCCCTCAATAATTTTCTTGTTGCTCCTAAATGTTTTACCTTTGGCAGGATGATTATGGATATGTGCAGTTGACAGGCTTCTATGTTTTCCCACATTTAAATGGACATATTAGAAATTCCACCCATATAGAAGAGTCTTCTGTAGTAGTTCCTCTCTCTGTTCCAGAAATTACAGTGTAGGTAAAATAATAGCAGCCCCATCTGTTTATTTCATATTTGTTCATAAGCATTATGAATACTGCTGACTTTAATATATTTGTTGCACTGAGGGTTTTTCAGATGTATTGGGAGTATTTAGTAGGGTGACCAAATGTCCCAATTTTATAGGGACAGTCCCAATATTCAGGGCTTTTTCTTATATGGGTGCCTATTACTGCCACCCCCTGTCCCAATTTTTCACATTTGCTGTCTGGTCACCCTAGTTTTTACTTAGTTCAATTGCTGCTATATCAGCTAAATTCTCTGCTTGTGTAAACTGGCAGAGCTCCACTGAATTTATATGCAGATTCAAAAAGTGTAGTTAATGGACCAAATTCTGCTCTTAGTTGCACTGGTATAAATTCAGAGTAACTCCATTGATTTCACTGGATTGTACTCTGGATTCACATCAGTGCAATCAAGAGCAGAATATGGGCCAAGGACATCAAGTTAAACAATTTTTCAAAAACATTTGACTAAACCCTTAGCTACAACTCATCAAATTTCAGGCTAATTCAAAATATTTCTATATTGCAAACAAATTTCTGGAAAATAGCTCAGGTATTTGCATGGTGTTATTTGCAGAACGCCATGAAATCAATGGTCCTATAGGTCCTATGAAAGTCAGGCTTTTCCTTGTACGGTAAATACAATCAAGTCTCTTTAATCTAGTTTGACAGTCCTATATTTATCCATTTCAGAGTGCACTGAAAGAATAACCCTGACAGGATTTTTCCTCATTTTTCATAAAAGTTTCAGTGTTACTGCAGAGCTTGGCGATTTTTTTTTTTCTTTCTTTTGAAGTGCAATTCTTTTATGGCCTCTACCCTCTCCCACTCACTGCTTCTTGCTGGCCACTGTCATCTCAGGTGGAAGTGAGAAAGTGCCTCTCCTAAAACTTAATAGGAGAATTCAATTGTTGCCAAGTCTACCGGGCTGATGTCAGGTTTTAAAAAAGTACCACTTGATACCACATGCTGAGGGCTTTTTTTTTTTTTTTTTTTTTTTTTTTTAAATAGGCAGGATGGGTCTTGTGGTTAAGGAACAGGAAAATATGTCAGTATGGGGATATGGATACTATTCTTAGTCTGCCACAGACTTCCTGTGGGAATTCAGGCAAGTTTCCTCAGATCTCTAAATCTCAGTTCTCCCATCTTTAAAAAGGGAATAATAATATTCCAACCTTTTGGTTAGGGCTGGTTGAAATTTTTTCATCAAAATCCTTTCAAGAGAAAACTGGTTTTGACTAAACTGTTTTTCCCTGGCAGTGTCTGCTTTCCTAGTATGCTTTTGATTTTTTTTCATTGGAAAACTGAAAATGAATTTTTTATTTTGGCCCAAAACTTTCATTTTTTTGACAGAATTTGTCAGAATTTTTCATGAGTTAAGAAAACCCCAGTTTCCTACATTTATGTTCCCAGGTGCAGTGTGATGTGAAGCTAAACATTTATAAATTGTATTGAGTGCTTCAGATGGAAAGTGTTATATAACTCAAAACATTATCCCATAATTAAATACTGATGGCTTTTTGGCCTGCCTCCATCAGCAGCCAGTTGAGATTTAAAGTAGTACAACCTAGACTAATTAAATCAGTTTTTTGGGGGGAGTTGATAGCAGAACCATAGCTCTGTCAACAAAAAGGAGTGTGTAGAACCTAGTGAGAGTACAGTTTGCTCCATATGTTCTGACTATTTGACAGAGTCATTAGGAGTCAATGACGCCTGGGTTCTGAGAAGAAAATACTGATGAGTTTTCATGAAAAAGTTTCCAAATAAATTTCATTTTGCAGATTCAGAGAGGAATGATTTTAGATTTATTCAACATTTTTCATAAGAATTTCCACTTTTGGAAACTTCAAGTTTTTAATATTTTTTTTTGTTTTGAAAATAGAACAAATTTTTTTTAATCCTGTTTCAACTCTCTTTAATCTGGAGCCTAGAATCCTTATTCTAATCACCTTTCTCCTTCTCTTTCATGCAATATAAAGCCAGTCCATGTAGATTTTAATATGAAGATTTTCCACTCCCTTACTATGGTATTATTCTCTTAACCAACTATTTTCTTAATTTATTTTAAAAGAAAAACTTTGGCAATTGAATTCCCATGTTTCTGTTAGATAGGGAAACACATACAGCATTCTGACACATCTGAAATGTGGGTCAGATGCAGGTCCCAGGAAGGGGAAAAAAGACAAAAAAGACTCAGGAACATTAAAAAAGATAGATAGAAAGACAGACCAACCAACTCACAGGAAAAATATTCTTAATTTTAATACCCGTGGGAACTGAAAGAGTTCAAGTTATAAAAATGCCCATACATGTCAATGACAATATAGCTCTCAGGTAAAGCAAAAAAATTGAAGTAAAACACCACACAGAACCAGAGCAAGCCTTTGAACAGGCTAAGCAAAATGTTTTCAGGCCATTGCAAGCATCTGCCTTAAACCAAACTTCTCCTAGTAGACTAGGGCTATGTCTACACTGCCAGCGGCACCGCCAGCAGTGCAGGATCAATTTTGCAGGTTCGATTGAGCGGCAGTGAAGACTCACTCAACCGAACCTGGAAGTCGACTCTGTAAATCCATCATGGCAAGAAGTGTAGTGCTGCATCAATGGGATGGCATTTCCTATTGGCGCAGCACAGTGGAGACGCCACAGTAAATAGATGCTAGGGATTTGACAGGACATACTCAAGTTGCTGTATGTAGCTTGCGTATCTCCCATCGACTGCCGCTGAAATCTGCAGCCAGTGCGGACCAGGCCTAGAGCAAGCCTCTGCTTTGATTAAATGCCCAGGTTAGACTGAGGCCTGGAGCACACTGGCCGCAGATTTCAGTGGCAGTCAATGGGAGATACACATGCTACATACAGCAACTTGCATATCTTCCATCGACTTCCTAATGTCTACTTACCGCGGCGTCTACGTTGTGCTGCATCGGCGGGAAACGTGTTCCCATCAACGGAGTGCTACTCTTCTTGCGAGGATGGATTTACAGAGGCTATGTCTAGACTGAGGGCAGCAAATTTGCCATTGTCAGATCGATTTATCCAGATTGATTGAGCGGAAGTGGAGACCCACTCAATCAACCCGGAAATCAACACTATTAATCCACCTCCGCCAGGTGGAGTAACGCTGCGTCAATGGGAGCGCATTTCCCGTCGGCACAACAAACTGAAGATGCCATGGTAAGTAGGCATGGTATTAGGAAGTCGACAGGAGATATGCAAGCTAGTCTATGTAGATTGCATATCTCCCATCGACTGCCACTGAATTTGGCGGCAAGTGTAGACATAGTCTGAGTCGACTTTCAGGTTCAATTGAGCGAGTCTTCACTGCCGCTCAATCAAACCCGCAAAATCGATTCTGCACTTAAATTCCTGGGTAGACTATGTTTCATAACTGGTGTAGGACTCTGCCTATGCCAGATTCCCAAATAATCTCTGTTCTTTAAAATCTGGAGTAGCAGGCATCTCTCTGAAATCAGACATCCAGGCAAAAATGCATCAAATAACTGGAACAAGCCCCTCCCTAAAACAGACTTCCAGGTTAAACAAAGTCTTTCATGGCTGAAAGAAATCTTTCAAGTTGGCCAGTGCACTACCTAAACTAGATTTTAAAGGCCACCTTCATTCCCTAACTGGCTAAATCCTCCCAAATTACAGCCGGCCTCTGTCTACACTAAACTCCCAGGCTAGATTATTTTAAAACTAGTGCAGGCTTTATAACACCAAGTCCCTTGTCTTCAGGCTCTGAAAAACCAACCCCCTTCACTCTACTCAAAATAGAATCTCCCATCAATGTGTAAACACTGCAGTCATCCCCAGTTCTGAGGTGCCAACCTCACTCCCCCAGAGTAAGCCTATTAGTTCCAAGAAAAGGATAAATCAGTTCTGTGCCTCACCTGCATTTAGTATGTCCCTTTCCATTTCTCTTGGAAATGAATGCCCATTTAGCTTTACACCAACCAACACCCTGGGACTCCCTGCTCCTAGTAACAGAGGAGCTCAAACAACATCTCAACTCAGAAGCCCACCCAATTTTATGGGGGTTCACATCTGAAACCCAGGATTCAAACCAGCCTACACAACTTTAACACTTACCCTCCCCATTGTTATGTTTCTCACCCAGTCTGTGGTTTCCACTTCATGCATCTGACGAAATGGGTTGCAGCCCATGAAAGCTTATGCCCACAGAAATTTGTTAGTCTTTAAGGTGCAACAGGACTCTCGTTTTTGCTGTATACAGACTAACATGGCTACCCCTCTGGAACTACACAACTTTGGTTCTGGTTCAGATCCAAAAACCAAGTTGTCTAACTTTGAATCTAGTTATGTTGTGTCCAGAATAGCAAAGACCTAATAATCCAGTTTTGACCAATGCCTTCTTGCCCCATCCCGACCTTTCAAATACGTGTGGTGTAGGGCTGAGCTACTTTGTAAGTACCTAATTATATTTGAGGCTGGTACCTCTGAAAGCTTAGGTTCCGTATTCAAATTCACTTGTAAAAAGGCTGCCTTTGAAAAAGGAAAAAATGCTTGTGTCTTACAGTTCATACAGTCAATCAAACTGGCAAAAATAAATGAAAGGCCTTCTTGAGAATTAAAATGATCGATTATGTTTTCTCCTTATTTTTTCAAGCCTGTGCTACTGTATTTATTGGAAGATTAGGGCAAATGTTTGCTATCTTTATTTCCAAAAGTGCACATAGGAGATTTGGTGAAGTTCATGGTTGACATTTCTGGGGTTGAAAGGGTACTATGTAATAATTTTGGGCAAGATTTTTAAAGCATCTAGATGCTTAAAATAAATTTATCTCAATGGATGCTTTTGAAAATCTCATTAAGCACCTAAATATCTTTAAAAATCTGGCCCTTTGTCCTAAATTAATGGCATATCAATCCAGCTACTGTGGCCATCTCCTCTTCTGCCCTTCACAGCCATTTGGACTTTATTTTAAATTCACTATAGAGAGCATTAACAAATGCAGGGCTCACAAAGTGTGCTGAACTGACAATCCTATGGACTGAAATCGCCTTACTATCCACAGCATACGTGTAGCCTAAGCAGAAGCAGCAAAAACCTCTCACTATTCCATCAGTGTGCCTCATGCATATTCTGGAGGGTCTACGTGTATATGATAGGATTGTTCAGTTTCTGTGTCCATTCACTCCTTAGTTTCTCAGCTGAGACTGCCAGGAAGAATCTCTCCGAAGTGTAAAGGACAATAAAGAGGCCTTCCTAACAGTAGTAATCCCTAAGCACTTTTTCCGATAATGCATATCTGCAGCCAATTTTTCTCCATCGAAAGGTCCACATATCACTGCCCACAATCTGTGCCAGATCATCCATTAATAATAGTTGCATTTCTGTGCATGATAGAAGGAAAGTATAGCCATGGCTTGCTAAATGATCTTTACCACTGGAAGCTATTAATACCCTAGGCTTAATAATGCTAATGAAAACATAGCAATGAGTCCAAAATGGGAACCAAACTCTTCCCGAGCCATTTTATATATTGCTCCTGAACCTTGAGACAAAATCAGGTTTCTAGTTCAGAATCCTTGTGTTATAAGGTTTGGCCCGCAATTTGGTCCCAGATACAAACTTTTCCCCTGACAGGAAAGTATTCAGAGCTAGGAAATTGGCTTGAGCACTGGTAAATATAAAATATGAGTTAGATACTTGTACATAAAGACCCACAACTGGAACATTAAGATATTCTTTTAAAATAGAGGTATTAAGTGAATAATTTCTGATGGTAAAGAAAGAGAGCATCCATTTTACTTGTTTGTTCTGCTAAGTGTTGCCTACCCTGTATGAACATGATGCTCTCCAAGGGCTGTAATTAAAAATTCTGAACAATGCATTCATAAATCTGATGAATAACACAATGAACACAAGCCACACTTTGGAGCTGCAGCAAATGCTGGAAAGCTGATGTGGCTACAAAAAATGTCTCATGACTGAATTGGATTGCCCTTTAACTGAGTCATCTGACCTCAAAACGAGAGCCTGCCAAGGCTGGATTTTTTATTTCAGGTTTATTGTTTCTTAGGTTTTACATGGCTGAACTGCCATTCTAGAAAATGGCAATCTCCTAGGGGCTTGCCAACGGCTCATTCTGGGTTCTATGATAACGTTGCATAAATGCTTTTGTTGCTAAATAAACAGGGCACTAAAGTGGTGACTGCTTGCACAGCTTTGGAACGTGGTGTTAGGAGAAGCTGTTGTATATTTGTGTTAATGCTTACTCTGTAAAGTGACTAATTTTGTAACACACCAAACATGCTTGCACCAGAACAATGAGTCAATACCACTTAAATGACTTATGAGAATAAAAATTCCTCTGCTATCAGGAATTGGCTTTTTTTGCCCAACAGGTATTAGCAGTAATGGGGCACTTGCAGTAATCAGACATTGTGCTAACAGAGAGCAGGAGTCTTTCAAAGCAGCTTGAATGATCAAGAATGTAATTCACTTATCAGGAGAGGGATATATTGCACATGGTCAGTCTATTGACAAGTACCAATTGTTAAACATGAGCCATAAGGAAAGTCTTATTGGAGTTTACAAGATCCTCTTGACAAATGGCAGCAGAAGGTAGAAAATAAAGAAAACACCTAGGAGTAAGGGGAAAAACTCATCCGTATCAGTCCCTTTTTATTATTTCCAGATATGAATTCTGTCTGTAGATACAAACTTCCATGGCCTGACTCACATTTAAATACTAAAGATACCTCTGCACAGGGATTAAAGACCTGTGGCATGGATGCAGCTGGCCCAGGTCAGCTGACTTGGGCTTGTGGGAATTAGGCTATGGAGCTAAAATTACAGTGAAGAGATTCGGGCTTAAGCTAAAGCCTGAGCTTTGGGATCCTCCACCCTCACAGGGTCCCAGATCTTGGGCTCCAGCCTGAGTCTGAACATCTACACAGCAATTTATCAGCCCAGAACCCAGGCCCAGAGAGCCCAAATCAACTGACCCAAGCCAGCCGTGGGTTTTTATCCCCATGTAGACATTCCCTTTACCCAGTTCTGTCACAGGACATGGGACCTTTACACAGTTCTGTCAGTCTAAAAGTGACCTAAAGTGGAGATAAATGTAATTTGCACCCATTTTAAGTCCCCTTTTATTGACAGAGCATTGTCAAATCTGAACAACAGATCTGAACACTCCCAATATGGAGCGTACAAAATACAAATACAAATCTTCCCAAAGTGCAGCACATTCACATTCAGCCTATTCCAGATTGGTTTGAACTGTGAACTCTGACCCTGATCTGGGATTTTGGTTTGTTCCCATCTCTACTCCTTGTTTCTATCTTTCCTTTCTTTTTCAAACATATCCCTTTTTTAAACAATGAAATATTTTTCCCCTTGAACATTTTAATTTATTTTAGCTAGGGAACACCTTTCTGCTGACATCAATATGATCAGTATTTTGCTTAAGCACTCATTCCATTTCGACTTCTACAATTTTGCCCCAGTTCATGTATTCATATTTGTTTATTTTGCTTGTGTGGGGGGGGGCATCTATAATTTCTTCTTGCTCCATTTCTCAGTTATTAATATTTCTGTGAAGTAGCCACAACTCTGTTCTCTTCCTGGTCAGAGATACTGTGGGTCAGATTTTCAGCTGGTGTAAATGGACATATGCTAATTCACATCGCCTGAGGATCTGACTTTTTAATTCCTGATGCATCATAAATTTGACTTCAGATTTAAAATACTGAAAATCGTATTTATGTGGTCACTTTTTTACATTCACTCCTCACTTCCTACCACATCACAAAAAACCAATTCTTTTTCTAAAATGTCAGCCGCTACTATGCAGAGGATAGAGAACTTCAAGTGAATTTAAATATGATCTATATGTCAAAAATAATATTACATGTTTTGCTTTTTTATAGTTCCTCTAAACAGTATGTCCCAGTATCTTCACTTAACCTTTCAGCTCATTGTGCAATTGAGCAACTAAGGATATTTCCACTATCAGGCCAAGAATTTTTCTTACCATTGTCCTGTAGCAGTTAACCATTAGACAGACCCTCATTAAGATTCTGATTCAGCAAATCTGCATTCAGAAAAGCACTGTTCTGAGCACATGCAACAGTGAAGTCAATTGAATCTGTGGGTACTCAGCATTTCTGTTGGTCAGGCCTTTAGTTTTTAGGCCTTCCCTAAAACATGTTCTCAGTTTATCAGCTTTGCCATCTATTAGCAAAGGAATATAAAACTATCAAAGGATGTAGCTTGTTGAAAAACTTTCAATGGAACTGTTTTCAGAAAAGAGTTTAATCAAAATCTAAATGTTTCATGGGGATGTATTGATTTTGGAAGACTTTTTATGGGGAAAAATAAAAACTAACCATTTGGGCTCATTTTTTTCAATAATGTCAAAACATTTTGGTTCCACTTTATCATTTTACTTCATTTTTCACCTACTTTTACATTATATCAAAATATTCATTCTAATATTTCTTTTTATATATAATGTCTTGATGGTATCAAAATGAAACACTGATGTTTCCAAATCAGAATTTTTCAGAATTTCCTTTCCTCTGAAAGTTTTTAAATCTCAACTTTTTGTTCCTATTCAGAGCAAAAACAAATTTCAACACGTCAATTTCCTGTGGAATGGAAATTCTGTTTTTGCAACAAACTCTGCTAAGAGGTTGGTATTAATTGCACAACTTCTTCATATCTGCTGCCCCTTGTTATTATCATCAGCAAACATGGAAATCTAGTTTTCAACACCCTCATTTACAATATAAGCCCATTGTATAAATACAGTCCCTCCCTTGCCATGTTTCTCAGTTTCTCACAAAAGAATCAAGCCTTTTAAAGGCAGCAATAATATCCTTTGTTCAAACAAGATATGGTGAATTAGATATTCATGTTCAATAGAAACTCATAACTAGGGATTGATAAATCCACAACTTCAGAGATTTGTGGTAGGGCCATTTGGATGTTTAATAATAAAATAATACATAGCATTTTTACAGTACATCATCAAAACACTTTATTAATCTTCAAATACCTCTTACAAGGTAGATAAACAAGGGGTATGGCCAGGGCTCTGTGTTTAATGTGGCAAGCCAAGCTAAATTCTGCAGCAAGGGCCCTTGTTTCTGGGGCCTAATGGTAATTCTGTGGCAGTTGCATTTACATTATAAAATTAAGGGCCAGATCCTCAGCCAGTGTAAACTGGCATACCTCTGAAGTCAGCGGCGCTATATTGATTTACAGCAATTGAGGATTCATTTAAGTAAATATGAAATTACATGTTATGATACTAGATTCAATTTATTTTGCACTGTCCCCACATTTTCAATAAGCCAACTCTTTTTTTTTCTTGTATAGATAATGCATTACCACACTGAAGAAACTGTCAGGAGAAAACTTGATGTTTTGGCAGCTGGGCATAGGGCAGGCAGACCTTTTAAAAAAATTTAAACAAAAAAAAAAATTAACAAATAATCAAATGCCAACTGTGGTTATTCTGCACATTAATTCAGATTTCTACATATCATTGTCCAGATGGGCATAGTATTTGTCTTGCCTCTCACTGTGAGCATGAAATGAGCATCAGATATTCCATAAAGTAACGGGCAAAGAAATTAGGCAATCAACTCTTTTAAGCGCTGTGTCCTCCTCCATCACCACTTAGTGCCCTCCACTTTGTTCAAAACTGTAGCTCAACTATACTTGACTAGAAAATCACAAATGGTGCTTATAAAATTCCTTGTTCTATGAGACTTAGGGCTTGTTCCACTACTCAGTGAAATCAGTAGCAACACTTCCATTGACTACCATGGAGAAGAATCAGACCCTAATTTATAAGGACATGATGCTGCTGCTGTTGAGAGCAATGGCAAAACTCCCATAGATCTTAATGGTTGTAGGATTAGGCCACTTAGTCTTTATTTATTGTACAAATAAGTGCCACATAGCACAGAACAGGACAAATATTGACGGAGTTCAGGGGATAATGGATCATATAATAAGTACAGAAGCTCTTTCTAGAATGAGTGAAGCAAAATGACTTAACTGGAATCTTATAATTGTCCTCACAAAACCCAACTACTCCTTTTTCATGCAGAGAAAGCAGTCAAGTCCCTGAATTCAAGGTTTCATGGAAAAGGCAACACATCAAGAAATCAATAGACACAACCCTCTCCATCAGTTTACCATTACAACCTTGTGCGTCAAAATATTTTCATTTCTTTTCTGAGAACTTAGTAAATGTGAGCCATGTTTCTAAACCATGTTGTGCCTCTTTTGTTGACTTTGGGCCTAACGCATCTATGTCCCCATTACAACCACTTCCCAAACTGTCCCCTCAATGACTAGTAACCAGGCACCTAGCTGATACCAAAAAGATGCAATATTCATTTGTTGTTCATTGGCCTCATTTGTTCCTATATCTCCCTTGTTCAGATCCACTTTATACTGCAAAAAGTTTCTCTCCTCCCTACATTCTTTGAATATCTGAGGTACAAGAGTCAGAAGTCATTCTATCTTTGCCGCAGAAACATAAAACAAACCAGTGGGGACACATGGTCAGTGTTGGAAAGGACATATTTTAGTTGTGGTATATTTGGTGGATTGAATTGAAGTGGAAAAGAATTGTCAGTCAGGAAGGCCAGAGAGGATGAGGAGGGTACTTTACGGAACCAAAGTGAAGTAGGGGGTCACAAAACAGTGGATTTTAGAAATATTATAGAGGGAGACATGTCAAGAACAGTGAGAGCCTATATGTAAAGAGAGAGAAAAATAGGGGGATGTATACAAAAGCATCCTCCTCCTCTTTCTCCCCAGTTTATTTTATACCTTATTACACCCTCCTGTTCATTGCTTTTTCTGTAGCATCCCTGTCTTCCCAACCCCTCAGGCAAATTAATACAGCAATACATTCACTTACACCAATGTAACTCTCACCACCATTTACGTCATTCCTGAATTCAACCCAATCATTTAATCTCTTTTCCAAATATTGGCTTGTATTTTACAGATATGTGCAGGAACAAGATAAGTACAATAAAAATACTTTGAAACAGTAACACATACACAGATAAATTATCCCCATATATAGGAATTTACTGTAAGGGAGTCAATACTACTAAAGATACAAGAAAATATAAATCTTAAAGCTATTCAAGTGCAACATCTCATCATCCAAGTTTCTCTCCCAGGATGATGCTTTCCATGCCAGACCAGAAAAAATCATCTCAATTTTTTTTCCTCTCAAACTGATTGTTTTAGCCAGACTGCTAAGTTTTAAACCCTGAATCTTCTTGGACTCTAAAGATCAGGTACACTCAAAATAGTACACTGTGGGATGGGGAAGGAGGGAGGATTGTGGATGAGATGGAGTAGGATGTGTTCCTGAAGAGCTACTGCTTCCCCCATTTTAATATTCAGCTAAAGAGAACATCCTTTGGTGCAAAATGGCTGATATCTCATGAAATGCTGCACAAACACTGGATAAACTACTATTAACTGGGGCAAGACAAGGGGAGGAACAACACGATTTTGTTCTGCTATCCAGCTCTTAGCATTCTGACCTTCCCTAGCCCTCTGACCTGACTACTTCACTGATCTAACATGGAGGAGGGGTTATGCACACTTTCATTACTTTACAGTGAGCAGTGATCTGAGGCAACTTATTAGTGTTTATAAAAACATACATAAAATGTATCCCAATATCTGTCAAGTGTAATTAGACCACTCTCTCCTCTTATCCTTCATATGTCAGGGTCCAAGATTCACAACTTTTGTAAAAAGTACTGAATAATATTACTAATCTGGCTCCCACTGAACTCCGAGCTTTATCTTTGAGGTATTGGTCTAGGTAAAGTGCTCACATCACCTGTAAAGAAATGTATTTCTATTAGTACTAGCAAATAATTTTTAAAAAAATATTGTGTGGCAGCACACTGCCCAGCCTTAGAACAGTGGTTATGGTTAATAAAGAACACTTTACTAATGGAAATGATTAGAGACATTTTGTCTGATGTGGGCCTCTTCAAAATCATGTTGCTTCCAGTTCATCTACACACAAAATAGACAAAATTGTCAATTACAGCATGACATAAAAATTATTTGGCTCTACATTTGAAGATCATATGGAGATACTTGCTATACACTAACTTCAGGCTTTCTTCTTATAGCAATAGAACTTTGCTGAATATTGGTGGTCATCTTCTTACTCATTAAGGGGCAGGTCTTCCTCTCATTGAAATCAACAGCCACACTCAAGCCCGTGAGACCTAATAATTAATAATATGACCATTAAGTACAGTACCCTTTTGAAAGAAACAATCTTAATAAAGATACTGCTTAGTGTTGAATAATCAGAAGAGTACTGAAGATAAAGATGTTCCTCTTCCCTCCAAGAATCTATCATTATCTGCTTGTACAGTGGCTTGAGATGTAATTGAATCAGACCTGGGAAATACAAAGTCCATTTCTGCCTTTGTTCCTAATGGGGGCTAAATGCCTCATTAAACTAAATAGAATGATGGTATCTGTCATTGTGTAGGTTATCAGCTACAGCAGGGCTGGCTGTGCTTGTTATACTGGATCCCACTTGCCACCATGGCACAGTGTGCATAAAGACTGGGCCCATCCTGACAGATATATACAATGGAAACATATGTATCCCCATTTACATCATGAAATCTAGGAATTAAAGGTCCTCTGCATTCCATCTACAGACGCAAGGATCTAAATGCCAGTTACCGCGTACACATATTAAACAACTTCACTCCTTTAAGACAACATTGTATCTGCACAAATGAAGGATAATGAGCATCAAAGGGAGTTTGGAATAGTTCTTACTGATAAATAGTGCACTTGTGGGGGAGTTTTGGGATTTTCTTTTCAGCAAATTATGAGCACTTGAGGGACTACAGAGTCATTTTACTCTTCATCCTACTAAAAACGTAAAAAGTAGGGCTGTCCATTAATTGCAGTTAACTTAAGCGATTAACTCAAAACAAATTAACTTGATTTAAAAAATGAATCACAAATAATCACAGTTTTAATCACACTGTTAATAGTAGAATACCAATTTAAATTTATTATAAATATTTTGGATGTTTTTCTACATTTTCAAATATATTGATTTCAGTTACAGAACAAAATACAAAAAGTACAGTGCTCACTTTATATTATTTTTATTACAAATATTTGCACTGTAAAAAAAGAAACAAAATAAATTAGTATTTTTCAATTAACCTCCAACAAGTACAGTAGTGCAATCTCTTTATCATGAATGTGCAACTTACAAATGTAGATTTTTTTGGTTTTGTTATAACCACTCAGAAACAAAACAATATAAAAATTTAGAGCCTACAAGTCCACTCAGTCCTACTTCTTGTTTAGTCAATCACTAACACAAATAAGTTTGTTTACATTTATGGGTGATAATGCTGCCCGCTTCTTATTTACAATGTCACCTAAAAGTGAGAACAGGAGTTTGCATGGCACTGTTGCAGCCTGCTTTGGAAGGTATTTACGTGCCATATATGATGAGCATTTGCATGCTCCTGCATGCTTCGGCCACCATTCCAGAGGACATGCTTCCATGCTAAGTTGCACTTTCACAATACTTGCACTACAGTACCTGTATGAGGTGAATTGACAACTACTATTTCTTTTGTTTATCTTTTTTACAGTGAAAATATTTGTAATAAGAAATAATACTGTAAAGTGAGCACTCTACGCTTTGTTTTCTATGTTGTAATTGAAGTCAATATATTTGAAAATGTGGAAAACGTCCAATAATATTTAAATAAATAGTATTCTATTATTGTTTAATAGTGTAATTAAAACTGTGATTAATCATTATTTTTTTAAATCTCACAATTAATCGCAATTAATTTTTTAATTGTTTGACAGCCCTAGGAAAAACATTGCAACTTTCAAGTGAAAAGCCAGTAAATGGTAATTTCCTCAGTTCCAGTCCTTTGTCATTGTTCATAGCATCCTTATTCATAGCATCAAAGACAAAAGCAGCTGTATCTGTTCTGTTTACGTGCTCAGGTTTGATATAATGTCTTAAGGAACACTGTTAACCCTCCTTGCTCTCCCGCCTATCCCCGCCCACCCCCCGCCCCCACACTTGTCCACATTTATAAAGAAAATATCTATAGGGAGATAGGATAAGACACCCACTTGTTCAAATACCAAGTGGGTTAACTTAGTAGGTACGTGTAGCACCTGAGCATCAATGTGCAGTGTTTTGTATAACCACATAGAAGAGCCCTGGACAGTTCCATTTTTGCAAAACAGAAACTTAGGTCTTGCCTACACACACAACTTGTACCAAAGACACTAAAATTGGTTATGAAATTGGAGGGCTTATTTTAATTAAATTTTAAATTATTTTAGTTAAATCAGGATAAGCTTTGTATGTAGGGTGGCCCTTGGGGCAAGTTTTCCAGCCTTTCAATGAACTTGAGCCACATGGGCCTCAGGCTGTTTAAAATTTCAGACGGGAAGTATGCAAAATATGGTGGTTTCAAATGGTTTGGACCCAAAACCAAGGAAACATATGGCATTTTTAGCAGCTATTGCTTTGACGTTTTGTGTTTATTAGAGGCCAGACATCAAAGCAAATGGCAGGGGTGCAAACCCTCAAAGCTTTAAAGTGAAAAGAGTTTACAAGAATCCTCAAAAGCCCCAGATGCTGAGTTTCAGACACATCTAATTGTTGCGCATACAGATGAATCACTTCTGAAAAGTTTCTAGCCCTCTCTTCCCCCCACATAATGTAGGGAGAGATGCAGGTTGCTGAGTAATACCTGGTCTATACTAGAGAGTTTTGTCAACAAAACAATCCTGGTATACACACTGCAACCACCCTTTTGTCAACAAAACTGCCCTGTTTTGCTGACAAAATAAAACCACCTTGACAAAAGGCATAGGGCTTTTGTCAGCAGAGGTGAGGCCACACAGTATCAGTGTAGACACTGTGTCCCCTTAGAGCAGTGGAGGGGCTGTCACACTTGTTAATTTCACTGCTCTGCTACAAATTTCTGTAGTGTAGACATAGCCTCAGTCTAACTAGAGCTTAGGTTCTTACCTCACTGCTCCCCACAAACAAATCAGAGATTTTTAAAAAAGAGTTTCCCTTGGGGTTTTTTAGATTTGGAATTTACACTTGTGTGGGTTTTTTCCCCCCAGCTGTGTGTTAGCTCAGTATTAATGTGTCCATGCACAGCCCACCACAAAGAAATTGCTGTTCTGTGCTATGATTACTCAGCACTGTACATCACGCAGAGATTTTCCAGGTCATTTTTATAGAGTTCATCATTGCAACTTGCTGCACCGATTCTGTCAGATACACAGATGTATTTTTTGAAAGAAAATCTCACCCATTTTGCATAGGACATCGCTCTGAAAGTTCACAAGGCAAGCAGTACTCTACAGCAGCTATCAACTGTGAATTGCACTGAACATAAAGCTCCCTAAAATAACATCAGGCTGTTGCCTCAGCTGATATTGATCGGCCTAACCCCTTGCTGATTTATACCAGCTGGTGGTCTGGCCCATTGTTTTAGTTTTTGCTAGCAAGATGGTCATTGCCAACAGCAGGCTTAGAAATGCCAACTTTAATTCATTTTCAAAGACATGTCACAGCTAATACAAGGGATAATGTTTCTCATGCTGTGAATGATCAATGTGTGGTTTGGCTGTACGTAAACAAGAGAAAATTAAGAGTTTTGTGCATTGTTCTCTGGCATTTAGGCAGAATGGGGGATGTATGGAATGAGGATCCACTTGAGAAAAAAAATAAAGCAAAGTTTAAAAAGTATTATTCTAGGTGCACCAGCTATGGTACATAGACTCCTTTATTTTAAAAAAGTAACTCAGTATTTCAGAGTAATGGACCAAATCTCTGCAGCAATTGTAGTAGAACACAGTGGTATTTATTTAAGGCTTGATTGTAATCCCCTTCTTTACATGAGATAGTACCTTATACCATCAGTATTCCCACTGAAGTCAATGGGGCTACATGAGGTGTACATTACTTCTCAGGGTACCAGGATCATAATCTAGCCTTTATTTATTTAGCTAATGGTCACCAGCGATCTGCAGAGCCTTTTCTGGTTGAAAGAATGAAACATGACCAGAATCTAACAATGAGAGTGAGGGGAGAGTGTTCAAAAAACACCCCCATTTAAATATAATGAGGAAGTAGCAATACCAATGTTTTATGCATGAATATGTGTTTAGGGCAAGATGCTTCTCTGAGCAAGGATCCCTATGCAAACCTCTCCAGCAGAGTGCAGTGCTTCATGTGTGTCACAGTTACAAGGTAGCTGCACCTGCATCTGTATTCTTCCTCCAGGGTCCATTCCAGAAGTGCCCAGCCAAATCTCAGGTCTCCAGCTGTCGCTTGTCTCTGAGCAGGGACCCATGTCCAATTCCCTTCTGACCAGGGTTTTGAGGCTGCACAGTCCTCTGCCATGCAGTGTGCCTATTGGCAAGTGCCTGTGCTTTGCTTTCTCTACAAGAGCTATGACCACTGCCTGCAGTAGTTACAAGTTACCACACAGATCTTCCAAAGACAAAGACAGATCTTCCAAAGACAAAAGCATACAGAGAAACATATGAAAACAATAAAAGGTCCTACACACTTACTAAAGATACCAGAAATCACCTATCAGTCCTATGGGGCCCAGGTAGGCCAAAATCTTTCCATGCCTTAAACAAGAATTGGGGCCTCCTAGGACCAAAGGTCCTGTCTGTTTGATGAACCTGAGTCTCTTTAGACTCAGCCTTTTATACCAAAACTCTTGCTTTGACTCCTAGTCTTTTGAAAACAGATAAACTATTCCCTCCTTTTATTCCCCAGTAAGACAAGCTTCAAAGTCAGCTCTGGGATTTTGACTTAATTACCTCCTAGTGATTCCAGGAATACACACATATATATCACCTGCATTGGTCCAAAGGGCTATGAATATTCTACAGCTCATACCATCTGCCCATCTCAATTGAATGGCTTTTTGAGGTTTTTGTGCTTTAAACACCAAATTAAATATGGTCCCCACAGACATTGCAGGAGCTTGTAATACCCATCACAGCCTGTTCTTCCCTCCAGATATAAGCACAGAGCAATTCAGGAAAGTGCTACCTGGCATGGGTAAAAGCTGTGTGCATCTGAGGAGGAGGAGACAGAAATATCTCGTCAAGAGTTGGAGGGCATTGGTAGGAGTTTGATCTGGGGAAGGAAGGAAAAGCAAGCAAATAGATTTTGTAGTACTGAAGCAAGGGAGATCTGGAATATATGGGAGGGAGTTTGAGAGGAAAGAGCAGCATTATTGTCACCTGATTAGGCCGGTGAAATTAGAGTGTTTCTGATGACAAGGTTTCCCCTCTTCAAGCCCTCACTCCAACTTCCTTTCTCAATCACTGTGGACAACTGCCTGTCACTCAGGTCCATAACCTGGGCATCATCTTCAACTCAGACCTCTCTCTAGGTTCCCACTTCCAGGCTATGTCGAAATCTTGCCTATTCCTTCAACAGAACATGTCAAAGATATGGCCTTTCCTAACCATCCACACAGCCAAAACTCTCGTCCAGGCTCACATCTCAATTAGTGCAACAGCCCTTTTCTATCCTTGACAAAATGCAGTCTTGCTCTGCTCATACCCACTCAGAATGCTGCTACTGAAATCATTCTCCCATCCCATCTCTTGGACCATGTCCCTCCTCTCTTTGCAGTCCTACACTGGCTCATCTCTATTTCATTAAATATGGGCTGCTTGTCTTCACTTTCCAGGCCCTTCATAGCCTGTCCCCTCCCTATCTATCATCGCTCAATCAGTAATGCGATGCCAGCCTCCAGCACCCATTTGCTACATTTTCAAAATAAGCACCATTGTGCTCTCTCCTGGGCTCTCTCTCACACTTGGGTGGAGCTCCCCATAAACATCTACATAATAAACGCCATATCCTCCATCAAAATCCTTCTTCCCAGATTGTCTGCAACAAACTTAACAATTGTTAAGCTGTTAGTGTGCTGAGACTATGGTCTATCATGCTGCCCAGGATAGTCTCGTTGTTTCTTCGTCTTTGGGCTATAGCCATATGTTGTCTCATCTCTTATACTGAGCTTGTAAGCTCTTTGGGGCAAGGACTGTCTTAGTGTGATGTTTGTACAGAGCCTGGCGACATGGAGTCCTGGTCCATAACTAAGGCTCCTACAGCAATGCTTCCCAACCTTTTTGGCTCAAGGGCCACAGATATAACTTTTACTACCCTGAAGGGCCACCAGCCTCCGCCAGCAGTTCTCATCCCCCACCCACCCCAGCCAGACGGAAGAAGTTCAGTGAGGAGGCTCTCCCATCCCCCTGGCTGTGGCAGGGAAACCACACACATCCTGTGGCCTCGTGCACTCTACCTGGGTCCCTAGACAGTGGCTCCCTTCTGCAGCCAGGGGGACGGGAGATCAGTGCTCCTCTCCTTCTAGCTCCAGCAGGGATCCCAGTGCCTAGGGACCCAGGCAAAGCACAAGATCTCTCAGCCCCTTGGCTGCAGCAAGGAGCCTGCACTGGTCTCCTAGCCCCACGGCAACGTGCTCCGCCTGGGTCCTTAGGCAGCAGCTCCCTTCTGCAGCCAACGGGAGGGGAGCAGCAGGCCACTTTGAAAGCTCCCACAGGCCACTTTTGGCCCCCAGGCCACAGGTTGAGAACCACTGGGCTTCGGTAATACAAATACTACATGATAATAAGGAAGAAAATCAGGAATCCCTATGAGCATAGCGAGCTCCTCTGGACAAATGCTGTTGACTGGGAAAGGAGAGGTCCACTGTGCACGGCATCTATCTGTGTATCTGCACACAAGTGCACGGATGGTGAATAACTGCCAAATTTTGTGCAGCTCCCCATGTGTGAGAAAAAAAGACACTGATTTCCCCTCTGGGTCCCCCCCAGTTAGTGGCTGCCAATGGGGGGAGGACAGAAACCTATTCCCATTGCACCTCAAGGGCTTGGAAGGTAACTAAGGCACTGAGGAAATCAGCCAGGACCCCAGTTTTGAAGGGAGTTGGAATGCTGAATGAGGTGTCAATGTGGAAGAAACAGTGGTGGTGCGGGGGAGGCAGGGAGGGATCTTGCGGCAGACTGAAGAAGGAACTGTTGGGGGTAGACATGGTCTGGGGCATGGGGGAAGGAACTTGGGGATGGAGGAATCTGGGGCAGGCTCCCCCAATTCCAACCCTCATTTTGTCCTCTCTTTCCCACTACCCTCCAGCCTGTCCTCCCTATTGGTTCCTTTGCCTCCTTAGCAGCAGCCACTTCATGAGCCCCATACACCGACACTGACTTAGAGCCAGCAGGGGTGTGGTAAGTGGAGAGGGGAATAGCAGAGGTCCCAGCTTCCTGAAGCCAGGCACTGCATTGGCCGGGCGGAACAACTGCAGCTCCTTGCCCACAGACCAGCTGAATGCAGGAAAATGTTTGAGAAGGGCTGCAAATATGTGTCACGCCAAATGCAAGGTAACTCTTAGCAGCCCTCACTGAGAGGCCAGACCTACAGCAACACTTCAGGAATTCAGTGTCAGGTCCTCAGGGCAGGGACTCTCTCTCATTATGCATTTGTATAGTACCTAGTTTAATGGGCCCCAATCTCCATTGGGCCCTCTAGGTGCTCCACAATGCAAATTAATATCATGTCAGCAGTGGGCACGTACTGGCAGCCCAACCCTTCTCCCTCCTCTGCCTTCAGAAATGCAGAAAGAGAGTAGAGAGAAATGTAAGATAAATTGCATGCAAGTTTTTCTGTTACACACACACACACAGCTGGCATCTTTCCACACAGTGGAAGGTGTCTGCAGCATTTCCCCTCCTCACAAAGCAGCATACTCATGGAACAGTTTAAAACCCAGGGGGAGAGATTCAGATCTCATTTACCTCAGCGTAGGTCTGGAGTGACTGCTTTTAAAATCAACTAGTGAACAGAATATGGCTCATTTATTTAAAAAACAATCTCAGTGTGGCTCTGCTTGAATTAAGAGGAGCGATTCCTAGTCTCCAAAGAGAAATTTCCCTTGGTTCCTAGAATCTGGGCCTCCCCATGAAGACAGGATAGACACACTCCCAACCCCTCAGACTGGAACTGTGGGGTTCTATACAAACCAAACTGTGTGCCTTGTGACCATACATCTGTGGAAAGCACACAGACTGTTTGGCCCAACTGCACTTGCTGCAGGACCACAGAAAGTGAAGATAGACAAAAGTGACTTTGCACCCCCTTTGTCACTTCTCAGCCCCACATCCACCTCCTCTTGGTGATTTCTCCATCCTTCAGATTGCAACAGGTCTCCCTTCCTTGGTAATAAGGTTTTGGTCCTTCATCCTATCAAGGCCTGTACTGGACTGTTTTGGCACCCTGTTCACCAAAAATGATAATAAGGGATCTAAATCAGAAGAAACATCCTTGTGTATTACGCTCCTAGCTTTTTTCAAAGCTGACTCCATCTTACCAATACTCTGTGAGTATGCTGGGGAGGGGGTGTGAGGCATGCATTGGTTTTTTTTGCATGACATCCTTATGTAATGACAGGTTTCTGTTCTCGAAATATGATTACATTCTGCACACTCAGCTCATCTTTAATTTGAAATACAGATCTGCTCCTACTGGTACTTGGCTTTTGTCTTCTGGCAACCCTCACTTCCTTGACTGCCTGTAGTTGAATAGCCTTTTTTTTTTTAAAGCTTTTTTGATTTCCAACACTTTTGCTCTTGAAACTGAAAGAAAGTGCCTCATGTTAATAGATTAAATGTCCTGATTGCCTTCCTCCAACTCACAGATGTTGGTTGTACATGCCCTGCTCAGAGTGTCAGCTAACACCAGTAATCATCCTGCACAATATCTGATTTTTACCTGGTAGCGTGCGAGTCAGATAAACATACTGGAACATCAGTTACTGTCCCAGCTGGAAGTACTTCAAGAACTTCCAGGATATGGGGTAAGGATAGTACTTCAAGAATAGGGGTTTCTGTTATCATCTGTTCGAGCATGTCAAATGTTAGCTTTGGGGACTTGCCCAGCCCCACTCAACAGCTTGCCTTGTAAGATGACATGTGTGTTCCACTACTGCAGCCAGGTGTGGACAGAACTTGAATAGAAAATTTATCATTCTTCGAATTGCTGTTACCCTTGCACACCTACTGGAGCTGCCAGCTCTTTGACTGCTTTGATCTTGTTGGGTTCTGCTCTCAGTCCCTCTCTTGTGAGCCAACATCCAAGATATGTCACTCCATGCTGTTTCAGCTGCATTTTTTCTGGGTTGAGTTTTATGTTCGTGTCCCTATATCACTGTAGAAAAGCGTCTCATTTTCTGTCATGATCAACTATTTTATCACTGCTTCGTTCACCTACAGTAAGGATATGATGTGTAAGTATTTGCACCCCAGGCATTCCTTCCAGTCCTTGGGTGAATCTTGTCTGGAATAGCTCTGGTGCTGGGTTTGTGCACAATGGCATGCACAGCCATCTGTAGCAACCAAATAATGTTGCAAAGGTTGTCAGGATGTTGGACTCTATCCAGGCTTATATGCCAAAACCAATTCCTCACATCAGAGACTCTGGATAGTGGCATCTTTTCAATGCCCAGTTCAGTGGATTTAAGGAGAAGCAGATACATAATTTGCCTGATGGCTTCTTTACCACCACCATGCTGCTTATCCAGGCTGTGCTGGCCTCTGTGGGTGCTATGAAAGCCCTGCTCTCCAGACTTTTGAACTCCTTAAGTTCTGGATTACGTAATGCCACTGAAATTTTCCTTCATGATAAGCACACAGGTTCCACTGTGGGTTCTGCTTCCAGTCACAACTTTCCTTTGAGGCACTTATCACCTGTGAAAACATTCCCATATGCTTCTAAAATTTTCTCCATTGTCTATGTCTTTTGCTTCTTGCACTGCAGCTATAACATTCCGATGATGTACACTGATCAGATCCTTGGCTTCTAAGGCTCTATTCCCCAAGAAGGAACCATCTGTTATTTTTCAGGTTAGCTATGTTTTCCTGCAGGCTGCATTATGCTTTCATTGTACATTATTGGACTGTGGATGCTCTTTGTAATGGGTGTGTTCGAGTCCAATTCATCCCAAGGAATCACACTGCAGAAGGCCCCAGGGTCCAACTTACATAGCACAAGGTATTTTCTTATTAACATAGTTGCATGCATGGAGTTAATATTGGCCCTTGTTGCTTTACTTTCCTAAAGTCTGAACCTGATATGCTCTTGGACTCAAGAAGAGAGTCAAGATATTTGATGTGCCCTCCCTCTCTTGTACAAGTCTGAATGAATCTTCCCAAGACCTTCCTTTGCTCTTACACACACTATTAAAATGGTTCACCTTCCCTTATTCTTTGCAATGTTGTCCTAATGGGGGGACACGTCTCTTTTCCCCATTCTTACTCTGTCTCACAGTAAATGCATCTCACTATATGTATGGAACCCTGGCCACTTGCCCTCCTTTGCTGTTGTCTCACTACATTTACTTTTGGGGCTGAGGTGCCCCCAAGGGCTTTCATCCTTTCCCTTGAGGCTTCTGCTGCATGCCTCATGCCTAAGCATTGTCTAACATAAGCTTGTCTGACCAGAGCAGCCACTCCCACAGGTGGTGATCCCAAGTGTGGCAGACTATTTTGTCCCAAATGAGGGAGACTGTTAAGTCCTCAGAATTGCACTAGCACTCAGTGTGCATAAGGCAGCAGTCAAGGATTCTATCCCATCCCTTTTGGATTGGTATCAAGTGAAAACCTGTGTCTCTCCACAGTTTCGTTCTGCTTTTTTGAGCAATAGCTCCAAGGCTACTAGGACTGCTATGTGGTTTGAGGCAGTGATGAGCTTCAGAGTGGTGCAGACCTCCATGCCTTGTTCCCCAATAAATCAAAAGAGGAGTTTTATTTACTTATCTTTATTGTCCTCCTGCGTGGCCAGGTGTGTTCATAGATCTAACTCCTCTTCCTAGCAAAATCCAGGCCCCAGAGGCATTTCAGACTGAATTCCGTGATTCACGTTGCCAGGTGCTGCACTGCAGAGAACTCACCACTCAGACACTGCTATCATGTTTCATTCACAAAGAATGAAGCTGAATTCAGATTGAATTGAACAAGTTGAACTTTATTAAACCCCTTGGACTACGCTGTCCATTTGACTACAAGTATGAGTGTGAGTATATCCTCGTGTCCCTGCAGACCCTCATTGGGACTATGCAGACATCATAGTTCTGCTCCTGTGTAATTGTCATTTCTCTTTCTCAAGCTGGCTACATCTCTGCACCAGGAGTCCTCCTCTGTAACATCCCACAAGATTCAGTTTTCACCCTCTGCTTTCTCTATATACAGTCATCTTAAGTCTACCTTTAAACTAAATCATCACTTTTGCACTAATACCCAACAATCTTTGATGGTTTTCATTATTCTTCCCTGTCTGTCCTCTGCTTGCCTTGACCAAGTAATTTTGTGGCTTCATCTCAACTATCTCCAATAAACATTTCAGAGACGTTTCCACAGGGAAAGAGGAACATTCTCAGGCATAGCACATTTTCTGTCCTCAGGTCAAACCTTTCAGTTGCCTTCACTTTCCCTGTATTTGGAGTCATCCATGTATGACACTCACTGCCTTAATTCCAGTTCTGCTGAAGTCAGAATTCAGACTTTCATCTCTTATCTATTGTAATTTCATCATCTAAGGTTTCTCCAAGTCCTGGTCCTCTCCAAGTGGCAGCACATGCAGAATGTTTCTTGACATCTCAGATTACTTCACTGTCTTCTCATTCATTTCCTGGAATGCCCTCATGGTTTTTTAAAACTCTCCATGAACTTGTTACAACATCTGACAGACCTTTTTTCACCTAACTCCTCCACCCATTCAGGTAGAGTAGAACCTCAGAGTTATGAACACCAGCGTTATGAACCGACCCGTCAACCACACACCTCATTTGGAAGTGGAAGTATGCAATCAGGCAGCAGCAGAGACCAAAAAAAAAAAAAAAAAAAAGGAAAGCAAATATAGTACAGTACTGTGATAAACAAAAAACATTCAAAAAAAGAAAAGCAGCATTTTTCTTCTGCATAGTAATGTTTCAAAGCTGTATTAAGTCAATGTTCAGTTGTAAACTTTTGAAAGAACAACCATAACATTTTGATCCGAGTTACGACAACCTCCATTCCCGAGGTATTCGTAACTCTGAGTTCTATTGTATCAATCTCTTCTCTCTACCTCCCAGGCAATCTTACCATTGTTGGTCAAAGAATATTTTCTCCTGCTTCTTCTACGTTCTGAACGGCCTTAGTGAGCATCTCTGCTTCATCAATGATCACTTTCATCAAATCATAGAATCATAGAATCATAGAATATTAGAGTTGGAAGGGACCTCAGGAGGTCATCTAGTCCAACCCCCTGCTCAAAGCAGGACTAACCTCAGCTATATCATCCCAACCAGGGCTTTGTCAAGCCTCACCTTAAAAACCTCTAAGGATGGAGATTCCACCACCTCCCTAGGTAACCCATTCCAGTGCTTCACCACCCTCCTAGTAAAAAACTTTTTCCTAATGTCCAACTTAGACCTCCCGCCCTGCAACTTGAGACCGTTGCTCCTTGTTCGGTCATCTGCCACCACCGAGAACAGCCTAGCCCCATCCTCCCTGGAACCCCCTTTCAGGTAGTTAAAGGCCGCTATCAAATCCCCCTCACTCTTCTCTTTTGCAGACTAAACAAGCCCAGTTCCCTCAGCCTCTCCTCATAAGTCCTGTGCTCCAGCCCCCTAATCATTTTGGTTGCCCTCCGCTGCACTCTCTCCAACTTGTCCACATCCTTTTTGTAGTGGGGGGCCCAAAACTGGACACAATATTCTAAATGCGGCCTCACCAATGCCGAATAGAGGGGAATAATCACTTCCCCGTGACCTGCTGGCAATGCCCCTCCTAATGCAGCCCAATATGCCATTAGCCTTCTTGACAACCAGGGCACACTGCTGACTCATATCCAGCTTTTTATCCACCGTTACCCCCAGGTCCTTTTCTGCAGAGCTGCTGCCCAGCTTGTCGATCCCCAGTCTATAGCTGTGCATGGGATTCTTCCTTCCTAAGTGGAGGACTCTGCACTTGTCCTTGTTGAACCTCATTAGATTTCTTTTGGCCCAATCCTCCAGTTTGTTTAGGTCACTCTGTATCCTATCCCTACCCTCCAGGGTATCTACCACTCCCCCCAGCTTAGTGTCGTCCACAAACTTGCTGAGGGTGCAATCTACCCCATCCTCCAGATCATTAATAAAGATGTTGAACAAAACCGGCCCCAGGACCGACCCCTGGGGCACTCCGCTTGTGACTGGTTGCCAGCTAGACATGGAGCCATTGATCACTACTCATTGAGCCCTATGCTCTAGCCAGTTCTCTATCCATTTTATAGTCCATTCATCCAACCCATACTTCTTTAACTTGCTGATAAGAATACTGTGTGAGACAGTATCAAAAGCTTTGCTAAAGTCAAGGTATATCACATCCACGGCCTTCCCTACATCCACAGAGCCAGTCACCTCATCATAGAAAGCAATCAGGTTGGTCAGGCATGACTTTCCCTTAGTGAATCCGTGTTGACTGTTCCTGATCACCTTCCTCTCCTCCAAGTGCCTTAAAATGGATTCCTTAAGGACCTGCTCCATGATTTTTCCAGGGATTGAGGTGAGGCTGACCTGTCTGTAGTTCCCTGGATCCTCTTTCCTCCCTTTTTTGAAGATGGGCACTATATTTGCTTTTTTCCAGTCCTCAGGGACCTCCCCCTGTTCCCACGAGCTTTCAAAGATAATAGTCAACGGCTCTGAAATCACCTCAGCCAACTCCCTCAGCACCCTCGGGTGCATTGCATCCGGCCCCATGGACTTGTGAATGTCCAATCCTTCTAAATAGTCTTGGACCCGTTCCTTCAGCACTGTGGGATGTTCGCCTCCTTCCCATTCTGTGCCACCCAGTGCAGCAGTCTGAGAGCTGATCTTGTCTGTGAAGACAGAGGCAAAAAAGACATTGAGTACCTCAGCTTTCTCCACATCCTCCGTCACTAGGTCGCCTCCCTCATTCTCTAAGGGGCCCACACTTTCTCTAATCTTCCTCTTGTTGGCAACATGCCTGTAGAAACCCTTCTTGTTCCCCTTCACGTCCCTTGCTAGCTGCAACTCCAATTGTGCTTTGGCCTTCCTGATTTCATTCCTGCACGTTCGAGCAGTGTTTATATAATCCTCCCTGGTCATCTGACCAAGCTTCCACTTCTTGTAAGCTTCCTTTTTGCGTTCAAGTTCGCCAAGGACATCTTTGTTAAGCCAAGCTGGACGCCTACCATATTTGCTATTCTTTCTGCACATCGGGATGGTTTGCTCTTGTGCCCTCAATAAGGTCTCTTTAAAATACAGCCAGCTCTCTTGGGTTCCTTTCCCCCTCATATTAGCCTCCCAGGGAATCCTGCCCATCAGTTCCCTGAGGGAGTCAAAGTCCGCTTTTCTGAAGTCCATGGTCCGTATCCTGCTGCTCTCCTTTCTTCCTTTTGTCAGGATCCTGAACTCGACCATCTCATGGTCACTGCTGCCCAGGTTGCCACCCACTTCTACTTCCCCTACCAAATCTTCCCTGTTTGTGAGCAGCAGGTCAAGAAAAGCACGGCCCCTAGTTGGTTGCTCCAGCACTTGCACCAGGAAATTGTCTGCAACACCACTTCCCAACCACTTCTCTTTTCTCTCCTGGCAAAGCCTGGTAATTTCTCTCCTGTTATTTGTTACAAAACCATAACTGTACCATTTACTTTAATTAAAGGTTTTTTGGGAAACAGTGTGCATGGAAGATTATATCAAAATACCAGCTGAGGATATCTGGTCCAAGATGTATTGTACAAGTAAGCTATGACAAAACGCAGCAGGTGGAATGGGGTAAAATTCAAACCTGGAGTACCAGGTACAGCTTCACTGCTCAAATAGTACAGCTATCCGACAACTCATGCCTATAAAAACAACTTATATAATCACTCTTCCCTTTATATTATGAATTTTCTCTCCTCGCTCTGTGTGTGTAAGTGTGTATATGTATCCTTAATTTTTCTCATTAATTTCATAACGATACAATTTTCAGTGTTCATAAAAAGCAGATTATGAAAAGCCTTGAATAATCTCAGAAATCTGCTATTAGGATACAGTCATATAATTAGTACTCAGTAAATGGCTGCAATTCAGATCCAAACCTATCAGTAAGTAAATTATCTCCAAGGCTAACAGCTTAATTCTCTAGCATCCTGTGATTGTGCAAAATGACAACTACAAAAATGTTTTTGCATAATTGTGTGAAATATTAAACTAAAATTGAGGACAGGTCTTGAATAGAACTGACGAGCTCCTCAGCTGGTGCAATATGCAGTGTAGCTCCCCTGACTTGTGTGAAACTACACCCGTTACAGAAGCTGCCCCAAAATCTAATTAGTGGGAAGCTAAATGGATTGTCAAATGCTTAACTATGACTAATCTTTAAAAATTTGCCTTTTTGGAGATTGATCAGTGCCATTGAAGCTTCAGTCAACAATGAACCATTTTAAAATGTCAGCTAAAATATTTCAATAATAAATTTTAGGCATTCTTATACTGTGAAAGGTTATTTGAGGTTTAATGGGATTTAAATTGTTCCTTTGCATCATACTGATCATGAGCTACTGTAGTTTGTCTTTGAAACACAAATGGCTAGCTTGGTAATACTTCCTTTTATTTAAAAATAAAAATAAAGTGCAGCTGACAGAATTAGGATAATCAGATAGAGCAGCAGAGCTTAAAACAACAATGGGTTTAGCACACAGACATGTGATATCTTTTGAAATCTATGCAGGGTCTTTTAGTTCATAGCATTCCATTTCAGAACCCAGGGCTATTGTAAAACAAAAGGCTTGCTCTTTCAACCTTGCACAAATTTTCATCAATATAAAAATTTTTGACCTCTCCAGCCCAGTGAATCCACTTAGCCACATTTGATTTATGAATTGTGCAAGAGCTAAGTGGTTCCAATCTCTAGGACACTGAAATAGTCCAAACACAATTGAAAAGCAGAGGGAAAGCTAATTATTGGAGAGTATGCATCATGCTATTCTCCTATCATATGTAGTTGGAATGTAAGACTCTGAGCCTACCTTGTAGTCTAGTTACTTTGACTCTCTGTGGTCTATGGTACAGCAAATAGCTTAATCTCAGTTGTAGATTTCCCCTGGGAAGTACTGCAAACACCAAAGGCAAACATCCCATTTTTCAGAGAGGCACTTTGTGGATTGTGTTTAAAATTCTAAATATTAAGAGCCTCCACCATTCTGATGCCTGTAGGGTTTACAGCATGGGCAGCACTTGTTCTGATTTTCAGTTAGTGAACATTTTTGAGAGTTCAACTGTTAATCCAGATTTGGGAGGGGGAAAATTTGGGGGATCTTAAATTCTCATGGGATGGGAAAACTGTTCCCTGCCCAGCTCTAGCTGTGATTGTGAACGAGTTCCATTTACCTTGATGGTCTCTGGTTCTCCTGTTCACAAGGAACTGGACTGTGATCACCAACTCATTGCACTTTGGCCCCCAAGACACCTAACAGATGGTAACTACGCTTTGGTAACATTGAATGTGTTCACATTTTTTCACCCCTTCACGGTATGCTGTATTAGTCCTGAATTTACAACGAACTTTCAGATAAAACGGTGTATACAGACATTATGGACCTGATAGGATTCCCATTAAAGTAAATGGAAATATTCCCACATTAACTTTATATGAGAACTGGTTCCGTCTCTAGACTTCCTCAAAGTCTCTGAATACATGATAGTCTCATGCTTTTGCTACTGCATGCTATTGTGACTTTGCCAAAAGCCTCACTGCCTCATAAATCAACATAATGCCCTCTATTACAAAATGGCAGCACCACAGAGGATTGCTGATCTTCCAGAAGAACTATTTAAAAAATGATTCAAGGGTGTACAAATACAAATACACTTTTTAATCCAAACATTTATTTATGTGAATGATAGGACATATTCCCCCTTTTTAAAAGAGCTCGGTGTGATTCATTTATGTTCCTGATTCAATCTGTCATGTGTAACTTATGCCAAAGTTAATTCCAGAATGGACAGATACTGAAATACACAACCTTTTGTTAGCCAAAATGTTGGCACTCCAGTTTGAAACACAGGAGCCAGTGAAAATGCAGTTGGACAAAGACTGATGACTGTCCTAAGACTTTACTATAGGCTCAAATTTTGCGGTCATTAACATGAACATTTCAATGGGGTTATTTCAAAATTACCTTGGAGTGACAGAGCAAAATTTGGCTCATGAGCATTACAGTGCAGAGCAAGGTCCAGCTGGTAAGCACTAACCCATCTCAATATTTGGATGCTTGGCCAAATCTTTTGACATTTTCCCAACCTTACTGTAAACATGACAACCCATTCTTAGGCCATGTAGGTTCTAGGTAGAGCAAAGATCTCTTTGCCACATGTTATGGTACACCTCTAATGTACTGCAATATAGGATTTTATTTTAAATGAAATCTGTCCTGGTTTGATGCCAAAATAATGTAGTGGTTTAGCAAAGGAGAATGTTACAGTACCTGCATAAGACATGTCACTCTTCTTGCAACGAAAGAATTGGAAGAGCCAGTGGCAATACCCATCCTGTTGCCCTAGAGGGACTCAGCCACAACTCCATGACAGTCTCCAAAGCAAAATAAGTTTAAGAACATTGCCATCCTGAGAAACACTGGAGACAGCTACTGGTAGGTACTTTCAACAAACAGTGGATCATTCCTTCCTCTAGTTCAGATTCCACTTTTATTTCTCTGCCATCTATTTCCATGAAAGGAGTGGAGCTTTTAAGAGTTTAACACATCTAAAATGAATGTATTGGAGAACATACTGATTAAGTCTGTACTATAAATATTTTACTGCTGCTGTAAAGTGCGAGTCTCGGAGTTGAAACACAGGCCAAGATTCAGGAGTGCTAGGTTCAGTTCCTTGCCTTCAGACTTCCTATGTAACCTGAGGCAAATCATAATCTCTGTGCTTCAGAAACTCTGCTGTAAAAGAGTAAAACCAATCCCCCCCCCCCCCCCCCCGCCGCTGTCTGGCTTGTCTGCTCAACCTGTATGCTCTTTGGGGCAAGGGCTGTCTCTTAGTGCAAGAGTATACAGCACCCAGCACAAAAGGGTCCAGATCCCTGGTGGGGTGTCTAAGTGTTAGTATAATACGTATAAGGCACCAAAAGTACTGAGTGCAGTGACAGAAAGAATCAATTTTTCAATCACGTGCACAATAACAAAAGAAACACCCAGCCATTTCAGGTTAGCTAAACACCTGTTTGTGGTGGCCTTCCCTCTGCCTCTTCGCATTTTTCAAGCTCAAGCGTGTTTGCCTTTTTTGAGCATGCCTCGTGATTTATTGTCCCCAAAAGTACCTTACACCCTTTCTCATGCACCATCTGCAAGGTAAGGAGGAAACAGCCATCTCCCTACTGCAGAGTCTATTGCATTTGAGGGTGGATTTACTGCCAAGTGTCACTGAGACAGCTTGATGTGGATACTGCTGTATAGGGTGACCAGATAGCAAGTGTAAAAATCAGGACGGGTGGGGGGGGTAATAGGTGCCTATGTAAGACAAAGCCCCAAATATCAGGACTGTCCCTATAAAATCTGGATATCTGGTGTCCTAGAGTGTTTGGGTTTATTTCATTTGTCACACATCACTAATGAAGTATTAATGTGAGCAATCATCCAAGTTCTTCTAATTGCTCGGTGTCCCAGGGTAGCTCAAAATATAAAGTATTTGTTTAGTCTGTATGAAGTTGGAGATATTAAAAGGCTTTTCTACACATTATATTGAATGTGAAAGTGTAGTGCTGTAGTATGACTGTTACCAGCCATGATGTAACATTTGTTTGAAGAGGGAATGCGCTTATTTCAATATCACTATAGTAAACAAGTTATGTACCTATTCTGCTTCGGCATCTGCTTTCCAATTCAAAGGCATCAGGGCCAGAGTGAAGATTTTGTCCCAGGAATTCCTGGCTGATTCACATCCTACGTTAACAGAGATAACTAAAAGAATTCAAAGATTAAGGGAAGAGACCATTGTGATCATTCTGATCTGACCTCCTGTATAAAATAGGTCATAAGACTTCCCTGAATTAATTCCTGTTTGAACTAGAAGTTATCTTTTAGGGGAAAAAGGCAACCTTGATATAAAAACATCCAGTGATAAAGAATCTATCACAACCCTTGGTAAGTTGTTCCAGAGGTCAATTACCCTCACTGTTAAAAATGTGCACCATATTTAGAGTCTTAGTTTCAGCTTTCAGCCATTGGGTCTTTTTATACATTATCTCTTTCTATCTTGAATTAGTCTCAACCACGGTAAGAAAAAAAAGTTTGGGGTTTTGATTTTAGCTTCTTCATCTCCATGACAGAACAAACACCACATGACAAGATGTGTAGTCACATTGGCTAATGCGCTACGGGAAGATGTTCAGATATTATGGTGATGAGTGCAGTAGAAAAACCTACAGAGAATAAAAACAATCTCCAAAATGTATCCACATTGGGAAGTTGTGGGATTTGGTGCAATAGACTTTGCAGGAAACCCCCAGGATTGGCAAGGCAAGGATTTTGCAAGTCATGAATTAGGAGTATTGAGAGAGCTTGGCGGACTAGCTTGCACAGTGTCTGCCTGCACTCTGCAATGCTTTAGCTATTGTCATTCAGCAAGAGACACATTTACTTAGAATTTTTTAAAAGTACTCAAACATGAGTTGTTTGAAGTTCTGGTACATGAAAAAGCAAATCTGATCTTGACATACTATGAGTGAAATTCACCAATGTGCACACGGCCAACACAGGACCAATGCATCCCTAAGTCCCACTTAAGCCTTTGGAGCCAGATCAAAAGCCAGTAGGACTAACTTCTGTTGACTCCAATGGGCTTTGCATCAGGCCCACCGTGCTTTATTCCTTCTATGTGAATGAAATACATAAACTCCACATGTTCTGAATGCAATTTTAAGATACTGTTGATCACAAATGAATCTCTCTGTAAACCATTCAAGGATAAACCCAAAGGAAGCACGTTGAGCACATCATGATTTTCTGATATTTTGATTGTGTGTGTGTCTATTACATGTATTACCTTTAAAACAAGGTTGTTGTTTAACAAATGCACTTATCCATTCACGAGTTTGATAGGTCTAAAAGTTGCTCTGTTTTTGTTTACTACTGTCCTACTTTTCTCACTACCACTGAACAGCAGATTGAGTATGGTGATTAACAGACTATGATGCCCCTGAATGATATCACATCTTCCTTAACCTTGTTTTGTGAGCTCTGGAGATTGCATATAATAATCTTCATATAATATAATATCTTCATATAATCTTGAGCTGCATCAGACAGGATCACCTTGCTTGTGATTATCTTGCAGTTCAGACTGATAAAAAAAATGACATGACAGAGAAAGTTCTATTGAAAGAAAGATTTGATAAATTCTGTTCACTTACACACATAACTATATTTGAAGAAACAAACATTTGACTTATTGTAAGCATTGGGCTTATTGGAAGCATAACAGCATTGAGAAGTTAACCAAATTTAATAGTGAAAGAAGTATTTTAATGGGACTCCAACTAATCAAGGATTAAGTTTTATTGCATCATTTTAAAAGATGCATCTATTGCAAAAAAATGTATTGTGTCAAACTTTTTCATCCTACACCAAGTAAAATTTAAAATCAATGAAGATGCCTGCAGCTGTGTGTAATAGCAAGTGAGCATATTCAAAAGCATTTATTTTGTTTTAAAATGGCATTGGTATATGCCAGACTTTATATACAGTTTATGCATAGGATATAAAGTATTTCCGGTTCACTCACCACCTCTAATCTCTCAGGGAGCTCTGTGAAACATGCAAAGTATCTCTAGCGTCAGATTCAAATACCCTTACTGATATTAAATAGCACATTACTCTGGTACTCGTGAATGTAGGTAGCTGAATCCTGATATAGTAATTTTGATTTGTACCCAAATAATCACCTTTTTCTTCTGAATATGTGAATTGGGAATGCCAGGCTGTCAAGGGTAAATATGAAAAATTAGTTTAAATAAACTATTTCTTGACACCTTTGTTTTTTTAAATTATTTAACTTTTATTACTGTTGCACCATTTATACAATTACATATAATTTCAATGCATCCATTGTACATTTTGTTTTTCATTTGTTTTCCAATGAGTGGTGTGTTGGTGTCTGTGACACAGAATGGAAGAGAAACTGGAACTGCAATGAACGCAGACTTTTTCATTTCCACTGACCAATAAACAGAACTACAGGTGCACCCAACCACAGACATGCATTAACTCGTCATGAGAAATCTAGGTAGGCTAAGTAGGATGAGAATGCTGTTTACTCCCAGAAATATTTGGAGAGGAAGAAGAATTGGAGGATTGGCATTGAGAAAAATGTGGACAGCTAAGTGGGTTTTGTCTGAAAGTTGGCATTCATCCACTGCATAAAAACTATATCAAAATAAGAAAGGCTGTAAATAAAAAAATTTAAAAAAAAAAAAAAACCACCCACAGAAAATACTGCTTTCATAAAGATCTGATTGCCTTGGCACAAACCCAGCGGGCAGAATCAAATGCATCACTCCCAAACCCCATTACAGAACGAAAAAAGCTTTTGATACATTGGTGGAGTGCATTTACAGCAGTTCAGATACAAAAGATGTGCTGTACTTTCAGACATCCATATTTTTCATTATTATTTTTAAATCCTGGCAGAAAGTATATTAGATATTTCCCCACAAAAATACTATTTGGATTCTTCCCCCCCTCCCATGCGCCCTCCCAACTTGATGGGAAATCCTTTTCCCTCCTCCTCCCCTGGGCAATACATATTGTTATTTCAGATCTGAAACAAGTTAGTATAGCTGAAAAAAATTAAAAAAAAAAAAAAAGACACAGGTTGTTTTAAGTGGTTAATTTCAACAAGCTGTCCAATTTAATCTTGCACTGCTATGGTTTGATCCGAATTAATCGCTGGAACTTCAAAAGATTTAGCTTCCTCCGGTGGGGCTGCAGGCGCTGAAGCCTTGGGAGTAGAACTAGGCGCTTCTGTTGCTGCCGGGGTCTCCTTGGAAGAAGGTGCAGCCTCGCTGCTGCTAGGTTTTGAGTCTGAAGCTGGGGCCACATCACTTTTAGTTTCTTGGGCTGCAGGTGCTGCGGAAGCCTCAGTCTTTTTGGCTTCCCCTTCCTCTTTGCTCTTGTCATCTGCTTTACTAGTAGCTGTGGCTTCTGAAGGCTGGGAAACTTTTGCATCATTACTGGGCTCAGAAGTTTTAGGTGCTTCATTACTGGCCGCAGGGGCAGAGGCTGAAGTCTGTTCCTCTTGCTTAGGTGCCAGTTGTTCATTGTTCTTCTGAGGCTCTGCTTTTGCATCGACAACAGCCTCTGGCTTCTCTGGTTCAGATTTCTGGATTTCTTCCTGGCTCGCTGCTTTTTCTTTTTCCCCTTCTTTGTCTTCAGTCTTATTGGCAGCAACCTGGGAATCTTTCTCGCTCTTCTCCTCCTTGTTGTTCTCCTTCACTTCTGCGGTCTCTGTGGTTTGCTGGGCATCCTCATTCTGTTTTGGAGTCTCCTCTTCCTCGGTAGCTGCTCCCTCCGCCTTCTTGTCTTTGTCTTTGGCTTTTTCATCATTCACATTGTACCCCTTCTTCTTCTTGCTAAGTTTGCCTCCCATGTTTGGAGCTCTGCAAAAAAAGAGAAAAAAGCTGGTTACCTAAAACTCCACCTAGCCTCCCAGAGGAAGCAAAAACTAAATTACTTACACCTTCTCACACCAGCAGCTGGAAAGTTTTGGTGCTGGCTATTCCAGTAGAGAATGGAGTAACTTGATCAGTGATTAGCTACTGAACACAATGATCAGCTAGTTTGCCAAACAACTATCAGGGCATTACATGCCCTGCCCAAGATGCCCTGCAAGGCTACCAGGTCTTTAAATCATCACCCCATGAGGTCAAGAAGAATCAGCTGCTAATGCTATTCAGACCTCCACCCTCCAATTTATGTCAAGAGGAAGGGAAAAAGGAGGAAGAGGAAGCTTTCAACCCCATCTCTTATATCTTGGAAAGATAGTCAAAGGGAATTAAAGAAGAAGAACTCAGCAGTAACCTTCGAATTAGATAAATACTAAATTTGAATCCTTACAAATCCTAGCTGCTGTATCCATCTCTGGCTAGCACAAAATCCACTATTACACAGTCCTTAACAAAACTTGTTAAGGATTTACTAGACCCAAAGAATGTTTTTTTGGAGAATAAAAGGGATCAATACTTCTCAGTGATTGGAATGTATCCATCATATACAAGCAAGGTAACAGCACAGATCCATCCTAGAGGTGCTTGGTGCAGCAAACAACACAAACAAGGAGTGCATGTTCGGTCGCCAGCTTTCACATGTTAATACCTCAGCCATTTATATTGTGATCCATAGCTGAGACCACAGGGCAAGTTTCAACCTACAAAGAATTTTTTTAACAGCCAAGCTATAAACTGATGCAAACAGTTTTAGAATGAAAGTGCTGACCCAGCTAACAATGACACTAAATGGATTTATGTTTTATCTAACATAAAAGACTGCAGATACTTTGCAACAATGTCCTGTGATTTACATAGGTCATTCCTCCTAAGAAGATAGATTGCCCACTGGGTGCGTAAGCCCAAAGGACAAAAATGTGCACACCAATTCACATTAGACTAAGTGGACGTGTCCATTACTCTCAAAATTAAAATGGAATCAATAATCAGGAAGGACTTTGGAATAAGGATTGACCTGGCTTACTGTGTAACTTACCCTGTTGTTCCTTCATATTGCAGCACATATGGCATGTAAGAATCTCCCACTGTTTTAATTCTGTCACATAGGAAACCTTATGAGCTGCAATACTTGGGCACAGCAGGTTGAGTTAAGAAATAGAAACTCTAACAACCTGAAATACAGCAAAGCTATTACCATTCTTCTAACAGAGAGAGGCAAAATCATTGTGTGGATTTTTGCATGCAGGACTATAGGTAGCAGGCAATGTAATAAAATCTATTTAATACGTATAGAGTGTTATATCTCTTTCTTACAGCTTCTGGCCAAGATTTTTAGATATCCTAGTAAGTGAATCACCTTAAAAAGACCCAACTTTCAGGACCACCCTCAGGCAGGACTCTTTAGAAAGGTGCCTCAAGTTGGACATGCAAAAGTGAGGGCATCCAACCTAACTCGTCCTTTCTGAAAATCTTGCCTTCTGAAAATAGGGGTGTACATATGTAACTGATGTGAGGATTTATATCCAGTTGGAAAGGAGTAAAGACCCAAGGCACAGCTAACAAGATCTTTAGTCCTGAACTGTACATTAAAACACAAATTGGATCTGGTTAAAACAAAAGGAGAGATTGAAAGGTGATGTCATTATTAATGGACCTCCAATTTGAAAATCCACACTTCTGTCTGAAAATATTTACCCACTGTTATTACCAGTAGTACTGCTGTTGCAACCTGAAGATTATCATAAATGAAAGATTAGAGGGGAAAAAATTCTCAGTTCTATATTTAGAAGATAGTGAACAATCAAATATGCTGTTAAATACATGTTCAGTTTCAGAGTTTCCTATGTAGAGTCAAATTACTAAGTTTCCCTTGTTTGGGCGGTTCTTTCACCCAGCTATAGGGGAGGGAAAAAATTTATGAAACTGTGACTGTAAAGACACAAAAAATTGTCACAGAAAATCAGGGGAAGGTATAATATCAGAAATTACTCTTAAGCAATGTTTAAATAGTAACTATTTTCCAGTTGACTATGTCCCTTTAACATCTTAGTCTTACTGAAATTCCTTTTACAAAAATCTAATTTAATTTACACCATTTATACTTTTTATTCTTAGTATTTCTCCTAGCTTGGACAATGAAGATAATCTAGAAAAAAATGAAAGTGAAACTGACTAGTCAAATTCTACCCTAGCGCAATCCTGCAATGTTTATATTGTAAACACTGCAAGACATAGTTTCCTATACATTTTTCAAATAGAATTTTACTGTAATTATTGTTTTACACAAATCTAATTTTAGTGAAGAAGTTGAACTGGGAATGTCCCTTTAAGATACAACAGTACCCTATATCAAATTTTATTAAAATAGTGATAACATCAGGTGGGGAGGAAATAATCCATTCCATCCTTCTGCAGGGTGGCCAAGATGCCAATTATACACTCAAGTTACACGCCATCTGGGGTTACCCATTTCCTATCGGATTTTGAAATGCAACCCCCATCAATTAGTACATTACTTAACAAGTAGCACTGATGTGCCATTTCAGTCCTCTTTTCTTTGGATTAGCACATTACTGCTGATCTTGATGGGGCTCATTCATTTTCAGCACTCTGGGGAAGACAGTTGCAGAGAGTTAGGTTTCCTGCTGCCATATCAACAAGGCATGTATGCACCCTAACAGTGGGTCTGCTGCATCTGTGCAGTTGAAATTGGAAATTATGATGATTGACAGTGACCTTTCAGGTCTCAAGCAGGAGAGTAATCGCAAGGAAACTATTGATATGGGCAATGGGGAAATGTGAAGTTCTGCAAACGCACTGTATCTTAGAAGCTTTATGCTACAGAAGTAGTATGCTATTCCCAAAGAGATTTCAAAGATGAATCACTCTAAAAGCATTCTAACCCTAGGTGAACCATATTGCAGGATTCTAAGGTCTACTTTTGTTGAAGGAAGGTCAACCTCTTAGTTATTTAAAGAAGGGCAAGGACTTTGTTTGCTATCTGATTGCATTGTGGTCTTATTACTTGTTCGTCTAGTCCATTGATTACAGCTCCAGCACTTCTTATAGAAACAAATGGCGGTTTACACACCCATACAACTGGTAAGCATCAGAAGGGTTTTTGCAGTTCAGCAGGATCAAAGATTTATACCAGAGCTGTGTGCGCTCCCAGATTTCCAATCCCTAACTAAGCCTCTATTTGTTTTCCTGGCAGTGCCCAAATACTGTGAACCTAATTTTGTTTGCTGCACCTTCTGTGTTTTTCCAGATTTTACTATAACATGTATTGCAATTTGCCAACCTTGCTTTTTTATACCAATTATTTAGCGCTGAATACTGCTAGTCACAAAATGTTCTAGGGCAGAGGTCCTTCAAGAAGCAGAAATACATGCTTTAAAAAGAAATACATGCTCAAGAACCTATGAAATAGACATGTGCATTTTAGTTGTGCTGGTGTATTTTCTGTGTCGTTCCTGTGTCCCAGATTTGCACTGCAGCCATATGGTTTTATGCATTAGGACAGAAAGGTGGGGAGAAAGATGTGCAAACTATTTTTCAGATCTATTGATAGATGCTTAGTGTTAAAAATGGATTGCTACTTTCCAGCCTTGAGAATGTGCTAACAAAAGCAGGTAAGGGTTTTTTATTTGTTTTTCTCTTTTTTAAATAACTGGAACTTGTGGAGCAGCTGATTTGACAGCTGTTTCCTAAGCTAGTAGGTGTCCCTATCATTAAGTAACTGTTATTTACTTAACTGAAAGTGCTACATGAAGATCATTTAATCTCTCAGTAAGTTTTCCAATTGCCTTGTTTCAATCCATTTTATAATCAAATGGATTGTCACTTTTCCTTGTCTGGTTTATCAAGCTATAATACAAAACGAGGACATAGGAACAAGCAAGGCTGCCATAGAGGTGTATTTGTGCTGTAAGTAAAGATGGGGTTTTATGTTCTTCTTCCCAACCTATCCTATCTTTCAGTTGATCACTGTTTTTCCCAATGCACCTAGTCCCTTCTCACTTTGATTTCGTCCTCCAGAACTGTGTCCCTATTGTCTGAAGTGGGTCTTATCATCCCCAGAACCCTTACCACCAGTTCTAGCAATGCTTCAAAGAAGGCTCTAAGTATCTAGTGCAAAGAATCCTGGAGTGCATCAGACACAAAAGTCTCCTGCTGCACATAATTGAATAGAATATAAAAGAACCTTTTGGAGCAGGAACCAGATAGGAAGAAACTTAGCAAGCAGAATTCGAGACTGGTCTGTTGGTAAGAGACTACAGCAGTCACAAATGCTATTGCCGAGTCCGTGATATCTGGTGCCATGTAACCATGTATCTAATGTATACACAAGTCTGCCTCTTGAGACCATTCCTATACTACGGAAGGGTCAAATACCAGCTTTAATATCCACATTTGGGACAATTTAGATCGAAGGGAAAAAAAGATTCCTTAAAGGCACCCAAAATGTTCATAATATTTTTTCCAAAGCTTACCTCAGATCTTAAATTTAATGCCAACATACCAAGGTTTGTTTTATTTTTGGCCTGAGAGCGAAAAGAAGGAGAAAAGCCTCATTTATTAAAATAATTCTGGTTTTAGTGATGTAGTCTTATTATGAGAGCCAGGAGCAAAAGACAGCCCTTTGTACTGGTATTGTTTTCATGTTTAGGTAAAGAAAATGGTCTGATGTTCAGAAACACATTCCTAGCTTCCACTGACCTAAGTGGGAGGTGTAAGTGCTTGGCACTGCTGAAAGTCCAGCCACTTACTAAGATGCCTAAATGAGGGTTTGGGTGCCTAAATTTAGGCAACTAGGTTCAAAAATCTAGGCCCAACTGACTAAGTTTGCAAATGTGCCACATGACATTATGTAAAGAAAAACAATCTTATTTTAAAGAATAATCTACTAGATCATGTCAACTCAAGTGTCAAAGCCACCCCAAATGAAAGGTGGGAGAAAGTTGATGCACATGTAAGTGTAGAGGCCTATGCTAACTGTGTAGCTCATTTGGTTTTGTTTAATTTTCCAATTTCAAGAGAATGTGAAAAATGTGGAGAGCTACATTAAATGCAAGTAAGTTTATTATAGTGTACTTGTGTTGTGGTAGCATCCCCTATGTGCTAAACACTGTCCATGTATCTGGGAAGATAGTTCTTGAAGAGTTTACAAATCTACACTGGTTATCTCATAGCTGCTGGAGCTACAGTTGACAGATGTGGGCCTCAAGCCTCAAAATCCATGTTTGGATTAGAACACTCCCCAAACTTTGAGGGGTAAGCAAAACTCCAAAGTTTGATTTTGAAACTTTCTCTAGCAGTTATCAATTGAATGTGGTGTGGTGTAATTTGTGTAGTCAAACACTCTCAAACCAGATGCCCCATTGGTATTGTTGCAAAGAGGTGCCCTGAATTTGGATGGCTGTGCTCATCCACTGCTGGACAGAAACAGGAAAAGCAAAGTAGTGTATAAGCTGTTTCTGTACAAGTGGTAAACAGAAATAATTTTCAGGGACCTTTGATATAATAGGTTACAAAGCAGTACTTGAGCCAAGTAGAGTGAGGTGAAAAACTTAGAAGCTGCAACAGAGATAGACAGCATTTCACTCCAATCAGAATTCTTTCACTGTAGTGCTCATCCAAAGACAGAGGAAACAGTAAGAAAGAAAAAACAGCCCCTAGCTAGATATTATAATGAAGACATTCTAAAACAAAGTCAGTGTATATGTATAGGCTTTGCTCAGCTCCTGCTAAAAGCTTCTAGGGTCAAATTTTTAAAGATCTGGGCCCTTCTCCTTTGCATTAAAGTAATCACTCTGAAATTTTCTATCCCTCCCAGAAAGTAGTACCAGAATTGGACATCCTTCACAATTTAATTTATATAATGATTTCTAAATTACTAAATTAGCAACTGTCTTTCCCTCCACCACATATACCCCCGCCAGAGTATACATAATTAGGTGGATGCCTGGCATGACAGTGTCACAAAAATACTTGAATGTTAAATCAAAGATAATGGATTACTAGTAAAGTATTCACAGAACATAATGTTTAAAAAATTCAATTGGTCTTTAAATAGGCCAGTTTGACAGATTGGAGATGAAGACCCTGAGAAAAGTACAATACAATACAAAAATCTGACTGAGCAGTTTTTAAGATTAAATAATTAAATTGTGCCTCTATAATGAAATTGCATCCTTCGAAAAAAGTCAATAGAATTAGCTCTTTATATAACCATTTGTCTCAGGGTTTCATCCATAAAGTTATACTATATACACAGCCATATACATATTTTATATAAATCTTCATTTAATAAAAGCCTTCACATCCAGCAAAGTGTCAGATCATTTAATAAGGGATAAGATTAGGACTGACCATGACCAACATCCTTAACAGAGAGAACTGTACATTTCAAGGATGGATGGAAGGCTTGAAAGACTACAGGATGGAAAGACTATGACCCCCTATACTAAGGGTCTGGCTCTCAGAAGAAGCCATGCACCCGCAGTTCCCATTCAACTTCAGTGGGAATGTGGGGTGCTCAGCACTGTCAGAAATTAAGACCCAGCGCCCCACTTCAGGAAAGCACTTAAGAATATAATTCAAATTCCATTGAAGTCCATGGGACTTAAGTATGTGCTTAAATTAAGTAACTGAGGCCTAATCTAGCACATCTGGCATACCACAGAAGAATGGAAGTAAGATTCAACAGATTATTTGGAGGATGTAATAGGTCAGTCTCAATCATTTCCACTATAAAAGCCAGTTGCCAAGCTACCACAGCCTCAGCTACTTCCTATCTCATTCCCAGCTAAATACTGTAAGACAAGAGTCTACAATTCAAAGCAGAATTTCAACACTGCAAAATAAATAAATAGATACCCTTCCCACAGCCAACTGCCATTTAATAAAGGCATTGAAACAAATGGTAAGTCATCAAAAATTGATGGAGCTCAATAATTCAATGATTTGCTGTACTCATGTTTTAAGAAAAAATCATAGATGTTTAACATGAAAAAGTGTGTATAATTGGGATCCTGATGGTCTACTTCTATTGCCATAGGAAAAAAATAAACCAACTTGCTATTTCACAAGGTGTACAACAAAAGCTATGTTAAAGTACCAAGGACTCATTCTGAAATCCCCCCCCCCAACAGTACAGGGAGATTAAGTGACTAATCCAAAGTCAACAGAAGTCTGGCAGAGTCTGCATACACTTCTACTGCTGGTGCTCTCTCTCCTCTTCCTCAGGGGCACTGTTTCAAAAAACCTCATGAATTTCCAGATATGGTAAGGAACTGTATAGTAAGGAGGAGATATCCCTTAAAATACAAAAACAGTGATCATCTAATTTCACACACCATATTAAGCAGATTTAGGTAACCGTTTGTTCCTTATCGAAGCCAACATTGATTTTTTCCATGTGCAAAATAATATGGCACTACCAGCAGGTAGTACCTCAAGACCAGGTGTTTAGCTCTCAGATGAATACATTTCACTCTTACTTCTCCCCGTTTAGAAGTAGACTATGTCTGCCCAATAATTTTTAAAAATACAGTTCCCAGTAACAGGGAGAATTATTGAAGGTAATTTACTATTCCACTGTCCACAAGACTGACACACTGCGATACATTTAATTTCTTCTGAAAAATACCAACAGAAGAGCCCATGTAGGGTCATGTAATCCCTTGTAGATTATGGAAAAAAGTGAAGATTTATTTGGATCTGACGAAAAATATTCTATTAAGAACTATTCTTAATTCATGGCAATGTTATTGGAACCACACAAAAGCAGAGTGACCATGACCCATATAAAAATTACAATATGTAAAAAATGGAATATCAGTTCTGATTATTGACAATAGACCCTAATTGTCAAAAGCAGAGTTTTAAGAATTTGCCAAGTTCTATTAGTCCAAGCACAACACCTCCTCGTAAATCAATATCCACAGGGTACCGAGCAACCGGTCCACCTGTGAATGGATCATTATAGGTAGAAACCAACCCTCCTCCCTCTTTCCCTGCCTTCCCATCCCCACACACACAGAGGAACAGGTAAAAAAGAAAAGATACATGACATATTGTCCAGATTTATTTGAAATACTTGCTCTCAGGTACTTGTTGATACAGTAATGAAAAATAGGTGAGGAATCTATTATTCAAAGAACAGAGATAAAACTCTGTCTCAGGGCCAGCAGATCCATTAAAGACACTAGACTTGCCAAAATGACCAAATCCAGTTAGCACCACACTGAAATCACAAGTAATCTGCTTGAATGAGTCATGTTAATAGCCATATCTGGAGAAAGAGAGCCAGCTAGAGAGTATTGAAATAAAGTATAATTGATCAATTAAGTGACTGAAGTATTTCAAGATATACTGATCATGTGTTACTTCAATATTACGTGTTGGAGTGGAATTCAATTAGCTAACTATACCTATTTATTTCATATTATGATAGCCTATGTTCAAATAGCAACGTTCTTCAAGGCTTGCTAATAGATTGTTCTGCTCCACATAACATGGCTTGTTCGCCTAATGCTGCAAAGTCATTTAGTTTTCCCAACAGAGATCACTTTTCAGGAGGCGTTTAAATGGAATAGCTGAGTATTGTAGCCCATATGTTCACTGAAGATGTAATATACTTAGCATCAGGCACCCGGACTATTTTGGTCCTAGGAGAAGCCATAGAAACAAGCATGTCTCATTCTACCACAGGAAACTGAAAGCTGAAGATGTTTGATTTTGTTGTTTCATATTATTCGTCACCTTGCATTCAAGTCATATGGGTGACATACTGTACATCTTGGGCCCTGTTTACTCTGATCACAACATTTGTTGCAGAATCCACAATTTGTAGAACTGTACTCCAGAATGTAACCCTTCATTTATTTATTATTATTGGGGTTTTTTTGGACCAGGACCCAATTATGGTAGGTGCTGTACAAACAGAATAAAAAGACAATTCCTGCCCCAAAGAGTTTACAATCCATGTATAAAATAAGAACAACAGACAGATTACAGGCAGACAGAGGGGTACAAAGAAACAATGAGATTATATTGATCAGCCTGATAGGCAGTAGTCTTTTTTTTTTTTTAAATGTTATGTTTCTAGCCCTTATGGTTGCAAAGAAAACCTTGAATGCATTAACAGAGTGTAAATCAGCATGTCTTCCTAAATTCACAGGCACTCTGAAGCAACAGGTCTGCTAGGTGTGAACTGCCAATAACCTCAGTGCATTTTCTGCAATAGAAAAGTCAACTTTAAATGTGAACATTGCTAATTATTGCAGTACTGCTAATTTTAAACTGAATCAACTAATGTGTTTATCATGCAATCCCAGACTGCCTCCCATTACTCTCCAGATGCCAAAAATGCACCAACTTCTGTGCAACTGCCAAAGCCTCCAGTTTCCTCCCACATAATTTCTACAGGGCAGTTATGCGTTGTCCATACAAAAGATTTGGCATATGAAAAACTATAAAATGTAGGAACAGCATAAGAGATTATTTTAATAAATAGCACGCACTGTCTGAACTATTCATCTTCTTGTTTAATTCATTCAAAACTTCCCTTTTTTAAATTAAAAGAAGCAGACACAGAATTTTCATTTTGCTACATCAGAGCACTGCAGAATCTGGGAATCTTGCTACACAACAGAGGTCCAGCTTGCCTTCAGCTATACAAGGTGTTGGCTACAATACTGGACAGTTCAGGTTATGTGATCATTTTCTTTTGTCAGTTTCCAATAAAAGGAACCTGTGCACCAAATTAAACATTGCAACAATGTATTGCAAAAAGTCAGTCTGCCCCAGACCAGAGATCTTAATCACATCATTGTTCACAGTTGGAAGCAAGGGCTCTGACATAAACTCCTTCTTTTCAAAGGCTTTTAATAGAAATAGATTATAGAAGAAAATTTTTCTGCAGAAAAAATTAGCAGATCTTTAGCAATAAACTAAACCAAGGGCCAGAATTGGCACATTCCTTTTGCATACTAATTACAAGCTGCCATATTGGATTGTTTAGTGTGCATTTCTCCCCAGAAAATATTGCTTAATAATTTCACATTAGCCAAAACTTTCAAATCTTCGTGCTGAATATTAGCCACCTAAATCTGAAGAACCCTGAAAATCTGTGGATATCCGCTTTATATCCATGGATGTCCGCATCCGCAGATGCAGATGCGGGTATCATAGGACCATGCTTGTGGATTGCAGATCAGATGCGGATACAAATTTTGTATCCACGCAGGGATCTGTGTATTTGGGCTCTTAAATAGAAATGGCCTGGTTTTCAGAGGTGATGAACACCCACAGCTCCCAATATGGAACAGACCCAAAGAATTTTCACAATTAATTGCGAAAAAATAGAGCAGGTCAGAAAAATTCCGATGAAACTGTTTTTTGTCTATTTGCTGATTTGTCAAAATCAAAACCGCCCATTGAGACAGATTTCAAAAAAGTTCCTCTGGAAACCAGGCAGGGTACCATGCCAGCTCGCCAGCTCATCTGGCACATTGCTAAGTTGGGAACCCCAGGGTTTCCGGGGTCCATGACTCCAGGTACTATAGGATTTGCAGGATCTGTGGTTCTGGGGCAACCCACCACAAGTCAAGTCTTACCCTTTCATGGGGAATTTTTGAATGTTTGGTTTTCATTCTGAATCTGAAAAAACTAGATTTTGGAATAGCAAGATCTTCGCTGAAATTGAATGACCTTTTTCTGCACAGTTCTACTGATAAACCTTATGAAAGATTCCTAGCATATTATTCCATTTAATAATCATTCTCTAATACTTAATATACAGATGTCTAGCTAAAGAAATATTTAAGACAACAAGAGCCTCAATGCTTCTAGACAATTCCATCTTCATAATTATTCTATTCAGATTGTGCACCTCCCATATATTCTGCACCCACATTTACTGACATATTTGTAATATATACTTTGCAATCTTATCTTTTGGATGTCTGAAGTTGGGCACCCAAAACCATTAGTCGCTTTTGAAAATGTAAGGCTTGGGCCCAGGGGGCAGCCAGAGCTGGACAGGAAGATGTGGGATGCAGCACTGGGGAAGAGCAAAGATGTGGCTGAGGCATCAGTTCTTGACGGACTCCTCAAAGCACTCTGGTGCCTCTGTGTGCTGGAAAATGGGGGCAGTACTTCCAGCACACATTGCCCACATTTCCCTATCTTCATCCTGAGCAACTGATGTACAGTCTTACCTCAGACCATAAATACAATACACCAACTTTTTTAAAGAGTTATGTAAACAACATTCTTTTGAAAAGAGTATGTTTTGGGATCTAAATAATTTGATATTATATCCCTTTCACATTTCTCACTTACAATTATATGTAATTTTAGTGCTAAAATTACTGGTTGGGCCATTTTACTTTCTAAATCAGCTTAAAGACAGCGCTTGGAATATAAACTTTGGCACATTAGTGTAAAGTGATCATCTAACTATTTTCTCTCAGATTTCAAGTGGAAAAAATTAATTTTGGAATATAATTTTAGATTGGAAATACAGATTTTCAAAGTAATTATTAAGTTCTTACAGAGACTTCTCCTTTCCGACTACAGTCTGCTCTCATACAATGCTGGGTGCCTGAAAATGTTATGTGTGAGCACAAGATAAGGAGATGGACCTAGGAAGTGGGAATAGGATTACGAAGAGGTAGTGAATACTTACAATAGCTCACAAGACTCCTTGGACTAATTTTATATTTCTCACTTGTGCATGCCATTGCAGCATGTGGGAGCCACATGTGTATCCACAGGAAGAATTTGGCACACCGATTCTATTACAAAATAGCACTCCTGACTCCAACATATGGACTTTGTAGCTGTACCACAGAGAAGGAGGGGAAAAGATGTGGGAAAAGAAAGATGGTTCTTAGACACCTATATTCATGTGAATGCTCCTATGTGGAGCTATTCATCCCTGAACATGAAATGAAGGAGTTTTACATAATTAAAACAGATGCAGTATCACTAGAATTAAGCCATTTCCCTCTTCCAGATAATACGGGTTTATTAATAATTACTTTCATTAACCCAAATATTTAGTTTAATTATTGCAATATTCTCTGCCTTACTCCACAGAGATCAATAAGCTAATCGATAGCTCATGCAAGCTAACCTTTGTCCTTAAATAATAGTTTCTTAGGAAGGCAGAATATATTTAAGTCTTCAGAATGAGGTTATAGATTCTGCTATTTACACATAGTTCTTTCTAATATTATTGCGTGCATCCATGTTGAAATTTACACCTCGGCAGAGGGCTAGCACAAAGCCTATGCACCATTAAGTGGTAATTAAACCTTATAGTGGGACTTGGATGCTATAGACTCTGAAGAGGCTTACGTTTCATCTTTGAAATAAAATCCTTAGTGTTTTAGGCCTGTCTTCAGTACTAAGTTTTATGCTAGAAGGCCGCTATAAATTCATGTTACACAAGTTAAGTCATGCTCTGCATTATATAAAACTACTTGCAATTAAGTCCTACTGGGATATGTATTGAATCATAAGTAGTTTACACGATGCTGAATACCATTCATCTTTGTGACCACCACATGAAGGGTCAGCATCATATTAGCTACCTCAGCTCTACACAGTTGTGCTCTAACAGTTTGCTCTTTGTAGCAAAGACAAGGCCAAAGGTACTAAGAAAGATGCAAGTCAGAAATCTTCACATCTTAGATTATTAGGAACTTTGAAAAAATGTTTTAACTTTATGTTTCCCAGCAATCACTTGTGCTGTTTCCATTTTGCACTTCACGTTAGCTGGGTCAATTATATTGGGCTAGTCTATTTGGTCCATTTCATTTTGAGTTCTCATACATGTGTGTGTATTTCCCAACACTGCAGAGAAACCAATCCTGTTTCCATTTTTTAAATTTTGATTCATATTGAGTTTTAAAATTTTTTAGAAAACCTAAATTTTGCATCTGATCTACCATATTTACCAGTGTCACTTTAGAACATTGGAGGAGATTTTCAAAGTAACAAAAGGAAAGAAGACACCTAAATACCATTGAATTCTCCCCTATTATTAATTTTAGATAGCCATTTTAGAGAAAATTCAATATGCATTTCCCTAAACTCCTTTGAAATTACAGGATGTCTCAGGTGATTTTCTAATAAGATTAGGCATATTTCCATAAACTTCAGGAACATAAGTAGCATTTTGACTCAGAGCTGACTTTAGCACAGCTATGTACCAATGAGTGTTGTCGTGTGCAGCTGTTATTTAGGCACCACATTTTCCTAGTAATATACTCATATTCTCAGCTGAAACTGCTAATGCCCTTAGCGTTTAACAGGAGAAAAGCACATTTATTTTTTCTCTGTCTGTGGCACGTATCAACAAGAAGTGTATAGGAATAAACACAAATCTCTAATTGAGATGCAGTCAAGTGTTCCAATCAAATAATTATTAGATTTGAGAAATGCCCTTTTAAATTTTAAAGTGTTTCTGAACTCAAGTATGCTATAAACTAAGCCATACCTTCCTCACCCATACTACACATTAAGCCATTAAGCAGTAGGGGTTATGTCAACTGCCAAGATCTAGAGTGATTGCATAAGCTTCATTTTAACATCTTCAAATGTCTATTTTTTACTTTGTTTCCACTCACATTGTCTGACATAGAAGTGGCTAATCAGCCATGCTAGTGTCAGGGCACATAATACTGGGTAATAGCCAATCCATTTGGCAAGTCTTAAAGCAAGCAGCGAGCTACAATCCATGAGAGTTGCATTGAGAGATTCACATTCAAATCAAACAAACAAGGAAAAATTCTAGTTTAATGATTATTCAAGTAGAACTACTCAAGGCTAGCAACTGTATGCCGTTTAGAAGAGCAAACACTGTGTGAAGGAATCTAATAAAAATTAGTAATCATGACAAAGGGATCACTTAAAATTAGAAGTCTTTTCAGTTCAGCATTCCCTTCAACAAGAGAACAGCTTGCATTTTCTTTTTTATTTAACATTGCTGGTCTCAGTGGTCAATTATTGGGCAGGCTGTCCATTTCAAAGCCATCCAAAAAATATGAAACCACAAAATGGAAACAGGACAAAAAAGAATATTGAAATCTGAGGAATCATGGGCTTGGAGGGAGAGGGCTCTGGGGATTGGCTTTTTCTTGGTGTGGATAGGGTGACCAGATGGCAAATGTGAAAAATCAGAATGGGGTGAGGGGTAATAGGCATCTATATAAGAAAAAAAAAAAACCCAAATATCTGGACTGTCCCTATAAACTCGGGACATCTGGTCACCCTATTGTGGAAGAATGTAATCCATACTTGCTATATTACTTTAACTCATTTTCTTCAGTTCACTGTCAAATGTCTAGAGGAATAGTAGTTACGTTAGGTGATAGTAGTGGTGGTGTTGTATTCTGCCCTTTAGTCAAGTTTGTATGTTTGCCAGTTTGTAATTTTGTGCAGAATTCAAACCTAAGATCTCACCTTCCAAGGCCCAAATGTGGACCACAATATGTGATAAAGACCACAAACAAAAGTATTCATGCAGAAGATTTTTAATGCAGTGGGATTCTCTCAGAAATTTGGAAATAAATAATCATGAATCTTTACTTTTCAATAACAGAAATGAGGAGACATCAAATTGACATAAGACCTATGGAAGAGAAGGGTTTGTACTCACTACCACTTATGTCAATATAATTTATGGTGATCAGGTGTGTGAATAAACCACCCCATGAGCGAGGTAAGTTACACCGACCTAAATGCTGGTGTGGGCAGTGCTATGTCAGAGCCCAGCACTGCTCTGTCCAGTGTGCTAACTTCCCTCCACCTGAAAGGCACCCAGTCCTCCCTCCTTGAGCTCCAGAGAATAACTGACCCTGCTCTGCCCTGCGGTTTTTTTAATATGGGCCTGCTGGGCCCTGACTGGCTGCTCCTCGCAGCCTCTCTCTAATTGGTTGCTTCCTCCGCAGTCTCCCTAGGGCTGTATTAACCCCTTCCCTGCCAGTGTGGGGTGGATGCCCCATCACAGCCACCAACATGCAACTGTCAGTGTAAAGCAGTTCCCGGATCAGCACTTTGATCACTTTGGTATTCGCACATAGATGAGAGAGATTAAAGTCTTGCCAGTGCAAAAGCATAAAAAGATATCATTGGAAGAGCCATGACAAGCTTCCTCTAGCATCACAGTGAACAACAGACCAAAAAGGCTAGGAGCGAGGACATATCATTACTTCACTCCATTCGTGATTGAAAATGGGTCTGTTAGACCGCCATCAACACTAAATCTTTCAAACTATGCCTTTGTGCAATTGCTGAGCTATGTTAATAATGTCCGGACACCCAAATTTAGCAAGCAATTTCTAGATGGCAGTGCATTTGACCATGTTCAAAACTTGGTTATATCAAGAAACACAATGTACAAAGTTTGATGCTGTTTGCGACTTTTCTCCTATAAGTGACCAGTGATGAAAATTACCGTATGTCAAAAGTGCTCCACTGAGCATGAAAGCTGCCCTGTGTCTCTGCTAGAAGTTTATTGATAATTTGGGCCAGGAGCTGGTTTAAGATGATCCTGCAAGAATCCTGCTGGCCACAGAAAGCAAGGGGATGCTGTATTAATTACCACAATAGCACTTTTTAAGCCTTTGCACTTATAGATAGTGACAATGTTGGCATCTTTCAGTTGTCGCGGTATGATTTTTTGAAGCCAGACGTGAGAAGAATTAAAAAGCTTGTCAATGAGAACATTTCCTCTGTGTTTGAAAATTTTGACTAGAATGGCATCAGAACCAGGAGGCTGATTAGTTTTCATTGGTTGGACAGCCTTCAAACACCTCAGCGCATGTGGGTGGATCTGCAAATGTATTATATATACACAGGAATGTAGCGTTTCTGTGAATATACCATAAGGCTGCTGGAAGACTTGCTTTACCATGTCACTGCAGAACAAGGACTTGAAATTTCTGTTGCAGTGCATTGGCTCAGTCCTGGGAACCTTGACAACAAAATATGCTTTCAGGAGCAGCAATAATGTTGTTGTATGTTTTCACATACACTCCCCACTCCCAATTTGAACTTAGAGAATTAAAAGCTTTGACCAGGTTGTACATAAGTGAGCAATCCACATATGTTTAGTTATAGAGTAGTATTGGTAGAGTTGGAGACAGCAAATCTTTCCTGGAAAACCCAACCCCAACGCAGGTAAATATGAACAGCCATAGGTTATGACAAGTACTTTTTTAAAAGGTCTATACTTTTAAAACCTGCAACTGTGAAGTTTCAAATGAACTTTTTGAGAAGATCTCTTTAGCTCCAAACCAAGGGTCAACTTGGGACCCTCTAAGTCTCTTCTTCCCTTTTGACTTTATAAAAACTAACATAAAAGTTGGAGTGTTTTAAGCATAACACGAGAATTCTTCTGCTCTATTCCATGCTGATAAGGCCTCAACAGTGTGCAGTTCTGGGCACCAAATTTCAGGAAAGATGTGGACAAATTGGAGAAAGTTCAGAGGAGAGAAACAACAAAGATTAAAGGTCTAGAAAACATGACCTATGAGGAAAGACTGAAGAAACTGGATTTGTTTAGCCTAGAGAAAAGGAGTCTAAGGGGGGACATGATACCGGTTTTCAAGTATATAAAAAGTTGTTACAAGGAGGAAGGTGATAAATTGTTCTCCTTAACCTCTGAGGATAGGACAAGAAGAAATGGGGCTTAAACTGCAGCAAGGGAAGTTTAGGTTGGACATTAGGAAAAACTTCCTAACTGTCAGGGTATTTAAGCACTGGAATAAATTGCCTAGACACATTGAATCTCCGTCACTAGTGGTTTTAAGAACAAGTTAGACAAAACACCTGTCAAGAATGGTCTAATCATTACATAGTCTTGCCTTGAGAGCAGGGGACTGGATTAGACGACTTCTCAAGGTCCCTTCCAGTCCTACACTTCTATGATTCTATAAAAATTGGGCCTGAAGTTTTGGCATTAAATATATTTCTTCATACACACCTTCTGCTTGTATTACTGTATGATTACAAAGACTGTTACTGCAACCTTAAATCTGAACAGTGATTCTTAAAAAGTGAATTGGATATATTAATGTTTTTACACAGAGACACAATCACTAACCTGTCATTCAACAGAATATTGCAAAGCACAAATAATGCTATAAGTAACTAGTCGGCATCTATAATTATTTAAAATCTATGTGTATAGACAACATATGCCTCTGTTTCTCTTGAGATGAGCACAAAGTAAAATTAAGCAAGCTAAAGAATTAAATTAACTTTTGCATTCAAGAGTCAGATGCCGTAGGTATCATTCCTAGTCAACAGAAAAAAGCCTGACAAAGAACCCCTGAATAAGACCATGAAGAAGGGGTGGGAATGGGGAAAAGAAAGCTGAAGTGCCCTGTACTTGGTATGTTCGAAAGTATGGGAAGGAGAGAGAGAGGCTGCCAATGTCACCGATGCTAGCCTAAAGAAAGGACACGCTCACCAAGTTCATCATCAAGTTAACCTGAGCAAATCTTAAAAGGATGCCAGTCTAAAGTGAATCTAATTTATAGAAAGATATGAATTTTTTAATCTTGAATCAGAGATCCTTAAGAAGTCTCTGTGGGGAGCAGAGAATATCAATTGAGTCTTACCATCCGGTTGTGATGTTCATAAGGTAACCTGCTAACTAGTTATTGTAAGTCACTGAAAGATTACATACATAATTCATTTTCATCCATCAGTCTGCTGTATTTTTAGAGTCTTTTACTGTATCCATTTCATTGTTCACTTGCACTTAGCTGGCATTTTCTATTGCTCTCAGATTCCTTAGTTAGAGCATTCTAATATATTAACTTGGCAGAAAATTTCAAATGACTAATTAGTTATGGCACATAAAAGAACCACAATTGAATCTATGGGAACTTGAAATTAGCTGCTTGGTAGGCCATTTTGACAGTTTGTTCCAGACATTCTTCTCCACTCCTCCCCCACCTGATTACACTACCATTATTAGTTAATCAGCAAATCTGTTTTGCTACACAGTAGCTGCTTGCTATTGTCTAGACTGGAAAAAAGTTCTGAAATCTGTTCAGAGTACTGTTGCCACTTTTAATGGCATGTTTGTATTACGTATTATCCTCTTCACTAGGTAACTAGTGTATAAATCAATGTGTAATTACAATGCTGCAACAGAGAACAGGGTATTTCCACATAAGAAAGAGAGGAAAGACTAATTTTCTTTTTGAAGTACTCTTATTTATCGGGGTGGGAGGGATTTCAAAAGCACTTCAGTCCCTACTTAGCCCAAGTCCCAAAGACTTCTTGGCCCAAGTCTTTGGACTTAGATGCTTTTGAAAATTTTAGCCATGGTCTATGCAGTCCTTCCCACCTGCCCTACTGGTTCTACAGTTCACATTGCAAAAGCTGAAATATAGTCTTCAGAAAAGGCCACCATTATTAAGAATAATTGTACTGTTTAACTCAAATAGTTAAAGCTGTTAGTAATGTTAAACACACACTTCAGTAATCTGTGACAAAACAATGCAATTCTGTTATTTTAAGGGAACCGTTTCAAAGGGTAATGATTCAAAATTTAGAAGACTGAAATTTAACTGGGAACCTTTGAAATTGATGGTGCCCATTTCTGTAAGCAGCTCCATCTAGGGGAGGTCCTTCTGCACAGACAGAGCCCCATCGACGTCACTGAGGTCTGCCCGCACTGGGTAGCTTTGCAGGATTGGGGCCAACGTTACTGGTTCAGAAAATAGGTGGATAATAGAATTTGCTCTCAGGAAAGGATGAGGCAGGAGTGGATTACTGGCTTGGGCCCTGTCAATGACATCTCCTTCCAGTTAGTGTAATAAGGAAGCTAGCTGAGGCCAGCAGGGGCACAAAGAGATCCAGAAGACTTGATTTATCAGGTTCAGTAAGTAAATTATGGAGTGGTGATCTAGGAATACTAGTTCAAAGACACTACAACTGGTTTTCCTTTATTAAACTCTAGATTTAACATATTTACCAAAAGGTCACCAGGGTATTGCATACCAGCATGTCATGTCCACAGTTACTATGCAGGATCCTCAATGGTTGGTGATATGCTCTGACAAGAGAACCCAAATACCAATGCTGTACCTAGATGAAGACCAAGATCTGCTACCTGCAAACTACTAGCCAAAGAAAAGAAGTTTTACAACTCTAGATAGTTACTTTCCCATTGTAGAACTAGGGTGTACATTTCAGAGTTACATTGACAAATATTGTGAATTACAACACTGCCTCAGCAAACATCTCAGCAATATGCTGCAAAGCATCATCAGACATACAATTTCAAGTGAAGATAAAGCCTCAAGCCAGAGTCCGTGTTTAAAAAGTATGTGTACCTAATGCCTTAAGTATGAGGTCACATCTCACGTGACCTCATAGAGATATGTCACAGTGTGTGGAATATTACAGTGCAGGATGGTAAAATTAAAAACCTGATTTCATTTGCAGTCTGTACTTTCTCATGGAAAATAAATACTGGGCTGAGCTAGAGAAACAAAGCCCAATCCTCCTTCATATAACATGACTGAGCTATTGGTGGATCTGCTAATAAAAAGGATTAGGTGCTGATGGAGAGTAGCTTTTGTCACAGACATGTTTTGTATTTTAATCAACGGAAATACAAGACCATGGCTCAGATTAGATTTACCAGGAAAGAAAGTTTTCCATTATCTTTAAAGGGCATTTAGATTTCGTAAAAACGTAACAAAGCTACTGGACTGGAAAACTTTGTTCCCTCTCTACATAGCAAGCTCAGTGTGGGAATGGCACAGCAAGCTTCCTCAAGTTATCCTGCCATTTTGCCTCAAACCTGCCCTGAAGGTACTAACCTTAGGAGTAGAGCAAAGTTAATTCTGCATTCCTATGCAGTCCTTGGCCTCTCTGTCTAGAAGTTGAAACATACCAGTTGCTATGTACACACCTGTTGATCAGGAATGGGCTGAGAGCAACAGGGTGTGTCACAAATATCCAAAGAACTGTTGGCTGTTACTTTGCAGCTACACCCTAACCAACCAGGATTACCAATAACCAATCATGCAGATTTGAAAGGTTCCATATCTCATTGCCCATCCCTTCACAGAGGTGAGATAGTATCACTCCTAAAGACCATTTATTCAGCTTTACAGGCAGAACATCCAGTCACAGAATAAAACATACATTCCATACTGAAACAATGGTCACTAGACCAGACCATTTCTTCAAACTTAGTGCCAGTATATATTCGGGCTTTACTTATGTATCATGCTCCATGAACTACTGGCAGGTCTCCATAGAGCTAAGCAAGACTAATCCTTATCAGACACTTAAGTGCTAACATGGGTATTATAGATCCATGTGGTCTCCCCTCCCCACTGGATGATTTCTGTGTAACTCACAGCATATGAAAAGCGTGCCTCTCTTCTGCCTGCACCAAACTGTCTAATTTTACATTCACTTTGCAATGGCATAAGTCCTTATACAAAGGTACAGGGCAATGGGAAGTTCAGTACGTGGAAAGTCCCCTCCATCCATGGATTCAAGTGGGATAATGGCTCCATTGTGCTAGGCACTGCACAAACACATAGCAAGGCAGTTCCCTGACCTAGACAGCTTACAATTAAAATAGTTGGATGAGAAACATGCAACACTTTAAACACTGAAGGCATTATTAATCTTGTAGACTGGTGAGTAGCACTTCCAGCATTGGGGAAAAAGCACTTTGAGGTCCTAGGCGTGTTTGTTTCAGCACTGGCAATATTAAATACATTAATCTGCCTCTTTAAAGAGGTTGGCTGTTGAATTACTTTTATTGGCAATGAGGTGGCATGAATCAATAACACAAGAACAAGCACCTATACTAGGAAAAAAGACATTAGGTGCAAAAAGACATTAGGCAGCTCAAGTATGCATGTTCACTCCTATTAATGGCAACGGTATAACTAACAATAATATGCCTTTGGTTTTAGATTTACTAGCTGCCTGAGGGTTTGGGATACCCAGTTCCCATTAGAGTTAATGGAAAATGTGTATAAAAATGTTTTACATCATTTAAAAAATTCTCAGCCTTAATTTCATCATAACATTTAAATTAAAGAACATTAGGCATAAATTCAATTAATTTAGACTAATAATTTGGCAACACAGGATTTGTATGAGAAGTTTTTTCTTTGTTTTTTAAAGAGCATCTGAGATTAAGTTTTACCGAAATAAACTATACTGATATAGTTATACTGGTAGAACTGTGCTTACAAAGGTAGGGCCACATCATTTAAGTTTTATATAGGCTTCTACAGTAAAATGAGTACAAGAACTATGTGTAGATCAGCAAACCCTCATGCAGTACACGTTCTTGATAAAAGTCACAGTTTTCTCTTGTTTGCTACACTTGCCATAATCATATTGGGGCTCAAAATATCCTTGTTATTTCATTTACAGCTCACATTTATTGACAAACTTACAAACCAGAAACGTGCAGGGTTTTAGAATCAGCCATAGTACTTCTGATATTTTCCCATCTTTTCAGCATTTCCTGCTTCACTGTTTTGTTATATTCTCACCCTCACACCTCCAACATTCCATATGGAAGGATTAGTCCCACCATTTAAGCATACCTGACTTAGAGTCTAGGTGCAGCTATCCATTGTCCAGGACAGTTTTAGAAAATCCTGTTCTTAAAAGTTCAAGAATCATGCTAACAGCTCATCAGGATGGCACACAAACAGCATACAACTCAGTCTTATTAACAGAGTTCAGACAATGTGCACTGCTAAAAATGAAGAGCAAATGCATCAATATACAGTGCTACAGAATATTTTGTTGCAATGAGCTAAATGTAGACACTAGTCAGTTTGAATACAAGATCTTCCCCAGAGGAGCTTGTTGTAATATTGGAAGCTTGTTGCTATGGCCAAAAATACAACATTAAGTGTAAAAGGAGAAAGCCGAAGAAGGATACATACAATACAAGCCTTTTGTATTATCTGTGGACATACATGGATGTAAGGGAATTCTGCTCCGAGTACTTAAACAACATACTCTCAGCTATGCCTCCTTCATTACGATGTGATCCAGTACCCAATGTGACCTAGAACCCAGAAGATGCTGTCTGATTTTTCACTGCGGGAACATAATGGGCCAGATTCCCAGCCTGTGTATATCATCACGTTGATTATTGATTTACACCAGCTGAGATCTGGCCTCATATTTCTACTTTGTTCATTAGAGCCAGTCTGACTAAGAGGAGCACTAGTGTACCTGAAAACTCACAACAACCTATTTGAGAGGCAGTAACAGGATAGGTAATGACAGCCCCTTGCTCCTATGGTGGCATTTCAATTCCTAAGAGATAACATATGCAATACTTGGCTAATGCGCTGGGCTGTTAACTACATTTCTGACTGATAAAGGGCAGCTCAGTACTCCTGAAGAGTCCTATAGCAGACTAATTTCACTTAAACTCCCCATTGATTTAGTACGTTCCCAAGAAACAAACCATTTTCTTTACCAGGTTTTTATTGTTGTTGGAATATCATTCAGCACTAGAGCTATGTGGAAAACGACAGTTCCTTTTCATGTCAACTTTTGATTTCAAAATTTGTTTTCGTCCTACATTGGAATGAAAACAAAACACCATTTTTTGTGAAAATGCTCGCACGCAGCTGTGTCAAAGTGTCTGTTTTTAGATCAAAACATGAGCTTTTCAGTTTAGGAAATTGTGAGGAGTTTCAGGGCTGTCTGGTCACTTCTGAGGAGACACAGTTATGTGTGCTGTGTAGCCTGATGGTCAGGCACCTGGCCTAGGGTATAGCAGACCCAGCTTCAAGTCCCTGCTCTGACTGATTCAGCATGATCTGGGATGAAAAGCTTTGCTCCAAATCAGACAGAGAAAGGATTTGAGCCTGGTTTTCCCACATTCCAGGGTAGTGCCCTATCCATCAGAGTGCAGTGTGGGTGAGAGAGTCTCTTTCTCATCAGAAGTGACCAATGAGCCCTGGATCCAAAAATATTCTTCTCAATGAAGACTGTCAAAACAGATACATCTCCAAAAAACATTTAAGTTTTGACTAGATTAAATTTTATTGAAAATGTTCCAACCAGCTCTATTCAGCACAGTAATCTTTGGGGCATCCCACAATAACCCAGCAGTTTACAGGCAAACTGAACTTCCCCATCCCTAACAGTATGATTGGAAGAAGAAGAAAAAAACATATCAACCCAAACACCTTTTCCTCCCTGCCAATGCGCATTGCTTGAGAGACTGGGCCACAAGCTGGTCTTACAGCCATACCTTGAGGCCCCACAAACATACCCTATCCATCTGAGGGCTCCCTTCTCTGCTGCCTCAGCTGATTTTTTGAGCTCATCTTATTAAGGCCTTCACAGTAATTTTGGAGGGCACAATATTGGTTAGCTTTTGCCGCTGTAGACTGCAATAGAGGTCTCACAAGATTATAGGGATCCTACATCCATGGTGATTTTTAATAAGAAATCCCTTTGCAGTAGACTATATTCAGAAACCAGGAACAGACTTCACTGATGATATTTGCAAAAATTTATCTCCCAGGAAACAGGATATTTCTGGTTATGGATGTGACCCACACCCAAATACCATAGGGCTGTATTTGGTTCTGGTAATTCAGACCTGACCACCTTTCCCCCCCGAAATAGGAAGAAGAGTAGGTTGTGAATAGATTTGTGGTCTTACTTGGGGCTAATCTCGACTAAAATTCCTACCCAAATTGAAGATTATGAGCTGAATCTTCTTCTCGCAGGAGATAAATGTATAATCCCACTGTTTGGCTCATTCCTAATGCAGGATTTTGTTCACAATTCATGAGTATGCTAAGAATGGACTCTGGTCATCATGCATCCTCCTGTTCGCTTCAGTAAATTGTTTATAGTTTCTTATGCCAAGATTTGACATACTCATTTTGAAACAGTAATATCATCAACATCAGCCTCATACTTCACCCATCACGTGGTTCTTACTATGTTACACTTTGATAGAGTAAAATTTATGTTACATCTCTTCCCCTCATCCCTACCCTTTGTTCTGACAAGGATAGGCTCATAAAACATACATTTTGTTTTGCCACAGTTCTTGAGTGACGAAGGGACAGCAATGCCATAGCATAGTGTATTTGAGACATCAATAGTATAACACAGGACACCATCTAAACATCAAATTCTATTTAAGTCACATTTAAATTTTATTCTGACAAGACTTCTTATAGTAAACTGGGCATTTCTGAAAGATTTAACTTTCAGGCACTTGTGTATATATTTACCACTGGGTTTGAAAATTACATATTTAGGGTGTATTTTCTTCTTCCATCTCCACCACTTCCTTTATTTCTTGCAGTTGACATTCTGGAAAACTTTCTGGAAAAAAGCTTTCTGGAAAACAAGCAATTGTTCTTAGAATTTATTTTGTTATGCCACTGTGTCTGTCCAGGTAGTTATATAGTATTTTTCACTATACTATGTGAGTGCCTATGTCACTCTCTGACAAAACTCTCTGATGGCATGAATATCTTAAGCTGTAATAGTTAAGCTACTTCTGATCATCCATTTTTATTTTGTTTCCCAAGTTCTATAGCTAGAAAAGACATGGGAACCAAGAAAGCCATTATGGACAGAGCTGTGCTTCTGACAAAGGTGCATTTGGATGAAAGGCCAAGTGTACAGGGGAAAGGGACTGATTTGTCTTGGGAAGGAGGCTGAGTGAGATATAATCTTAAGAGTTTTAGAGCTTTAGGCTCCAAAGGCACAAGTCCTCAGTGGACAAGCTTCTGGAAAAGGACTCTGACAATGACAAATCAAATATTGATTTTTCTGATCTCTTTGCAGCATTCATTAGCACTGCTCCCACAGCAACAAGGAAAGCCAACATCTATGTCAACTTAAAGATTCACAATATATTGAACTGTATTTCCCCCAATTTACAGAGAAAGATAAATTTATATATCAACCCTTTTTCTTTAGTTAGTGAAATTATTCTAAAGGATTAATAATCCCACTGTTTCTAACTATAGTACTGTAATAGAAAAACAGCCCCTCCTCTTACATACCCACCCACTCCCCTGTGGAGTAAACAAGTTGCCTCCCCCTATGATTTCACTTTCCACACCCATTGGAGACTGATTCGGTTTTGTTTACAAGGGATAGCTATTGTCTCATGGGTGGAGAGTGGTTACCAACAGGCAAAAGGTCTGTGGCTTCTGGTAGTCCAAGCTCTTTTCAGGTCACATCATTCCAATTCCAGTCCAAATCAGCAGTAGTGCTTCCCACTACAGGCTATTCTGACAGATTCCCCATTGTGTTATACAACATTTATTTTAGCTCAATGGGCTGGGTGACTCAATCAATCAAACTGCAGCAGAAATAACTACCACAAAGTACCCCTTTTTGGGGGGGAGGAGGGGAGGTAAATTAATCCTCTTTATATTCATGTATGTTTCTCCCTTTTCCCTATGCTCTTCTCCCAAAATCATTCCCAGACAATTCTTCTCAGAATATTTACAATTTTTAGTGGTAATTTTGTGTTTTTCCCCTCAAATATGCTTATTTCCAACAATGACTAAGATCAAGATGGGCCTCATCAAATATTTTGCCAAACACATAATAAATTTTCTCAAGTTGTTTGGCTTGTGAGTCAGCTAACTGGATAATATTTGGCAAGCCACGGGTACAGTTTCCATATACACTGCTCAACAGCAGTCAGATTAAACTTCAACCTACTGTAATGGATTCTGATTTAGGGCCCCATCCAATTCCTACTGTGGTCAATGGGAGTCTATCAGTTTCAGTAGGATTTAGCCTGGTTCTTAAGGCCTTTAATCCGAAATATAAATACATACTATTGACTTCAAAAGGGTTTTTAGTCACTGATTTTTAGGCCCCACACAAGGTGTTACAGGATCAAGGCCTAAAAATCAGCTGTTGAGGATATTGACAAAAAACCTACTTTTCATGAACAATCTAATTACACCTGCATATCAAATATAACTGTTTAAACAAAAAAAAATTCAGTAGATTACTTAAGTATAACAATACTTGACAGTAACTTAACAATAAATGGATTACGCCACACCTTACCCTCTACATATTATAGAACAGAGGTAGGATTTCAAATTATTCTGTGGACACAGATTAGCAGTAACCTTGAAGAAAAGTTTAATGTGTGTAAAAAAAAAATCCTCAGTAAAAAAAAGAACAACTCTCAGAAGTATCTTTACGACATTCCAGAGAAGGTAGCAGAATCTAACTGTATATATTAAAGTATTACTAACACAAGAACAGTTTGTGCAAGCTCATAGACCTATGTGTGGCACAAATGTTTAACAATTACATTGGTATCGCTAAATTTGGGTTGTGTGGATACATGAAGGGTTTATACATCAAGCATTGCACATCAAGTACATTTGCTGTAGGAAAAGCTTTTCTATCTCTACTCCTTTGGCAACAGTGATAATGCTTGAAGAAGATGTTTGATTGACATCACCAAAATCTTCTGTTCCTGCAGAGAACAGGTATAGCATAGATAGTGGCTATGCAAGCTTCCCTCTCACCAAGGGGGCATTAAAGTGAGTAAGGGTTTTCCTATTGACTTCCCCATGGACTTTGGATCAGGCCCCAACTATGCTTCACCTTGCTGTCCTGGATGCCCCTAGATGAGAAAATAGCCTAGACTCAGTCTATGTGAAATTTTTTGTCCTTCAAAGGGGATGAGGACAAGATTGCCAATTAGTATTGGTTGTGATTCAGATAATTTATGACTCAAAGCTTAATAGTTTCTAAGAACCCAGGATTACCATAGAATCAGGACTTATGTGTTTGAATTAAAACAAAGTTTTGTTAACATACAAGTGTTTTCAGTAAAAGACACAGTATCTGCCTTGACTATGCCAATTATTCATCCCCTCCTATTTTGCCACAAATGGACTACTTCCCATTGTCTCCCATTCCAAGTCTGCCTAACCTTACAATTTATACAAGGATCCTGTTATGCAGAAGGTAGGAATATTATTTTTCAAGTTTGCACATAAGTGAAATTCTGAAGGGCTTTTTAAGGTAGCTGTGTGATTTCAAGCACCAAGGAGTTAAGGGAGAGTCAAAGTTAAAATAAATGCACAAATAATAGCACCTCAGTCCTACCTTCAACCTGGTTTCAAGAAGATAATTAAAATAATCAGTTTGTGGGGTAGAAATGTTTTAGAGACAAGACATTTTAAATCACTGTCTTTCCTAGCATTGCAACATGGCTACCTCTTGTTCATTCCCCCGAGCATAGTTCATAAAGAGGAGATATTCACAGCCAAATGCCTGTGCAGAGAAATAATGTAGTATTGGACCAGTGAGACTGGATGCCTGTGAAGAAATCCTTCAGTACATTTGTGGTTTCTGCTATGTAGCTGTGTACAAATGCAAGGTAATTGTAAAGTGATAAAGGAAGCTCAAGTAGATATATTTTTTCTCAGTACGTAGTGAACACTAAATGCAAGTTAAAGAAACATTTTGAAACCTGGGGACACCACTGGATTTTAGTTTTAAATAATTTCATAGATGGCCTAAACAGGGTGATATTCTTGACATTTCATTTAACCCGACCAGTTTTCTTTTCATAAACAGCATTAATAAACAAGCCCTAACACTTTGAAAAAAACCTGTATTAGCCCAGCACTTTTTAAGAGAGGTCTAACAGACTCATGTAGGTCGTTTGGTAATCATTAACCCTAATGTTGTACTACCATTCCAGTACTGCAGTACATAGATACCTGTTTAAGGAACAGACCTGTAAAGTCACATTTCTACAGTTCCCACACGTCTGCAAACACACAATCACCATGGACTCTTGACAAATTGAAGAAACTACACTAGATGGGATGCTTTTATATCAACTAGATTAGGTGCACATTACACCTTTCCACCCACAAACAAATAAGGCTTCCTAAGTGCCTAACCTTTCTAAGCGGACTCCCAAAACAAAGTGGAAATAATTGTCAGAGTCCAAGCAGTGAGGATTCTGGTGCCAGTAGCAAAAAAAGTACAAGTATTTTTCAGACCAAGATCTGAATAGGGTCTTTAAACAAGTATACAAGTGACATTTCATGCATTACTGCATTGTGAAAGCATAAAGAAGTAGAAGGGGAAGATTCAGAGGCTAGTGAGATGTGCTTAGTTAGTCCTGGGAGAAAGCAAGCTGCAGTATTGGTAGCATATTCTCAATTTTTCCCATCAGTATATCTGAGGAGAGGGAACCAGCTAAATGACAAACATTACTTTTTCTTCAATAGTTCCATGAAATTTACAGCCTTCAGTAATTAAAAATCAATCATATAAACAATTAAGTTAAATTCTCAGTACCTCGTCTGGCTCAGCTTTGGTTGGCTCTGGTGTTGACAAAAACAGACCTTGAAATCTCATGAAATATAAACCAATCCCAGACTGCAAAAGAACACAGGCTTCCCTCCCACACGCTTGTCATATCAAAGAGAAAAAGATAGGGGCAGCAGCGGAAGATGACTATTTCTACCTGATTGGCCAGCCACATTGCCAGCACCTGACAATAGAAGTGTGAAAGTGAAAAACATTTCAGCCTTGGACTGTGGATTGTTAGGGCTCCTAGGAGAAGGGAATGGCAATGTTATTTCTTCTCAATACTGAGATGAAAACCAACATCCCCTGTGTATATTGATTTCGAAAGCAAAGAACAGTGATAAGACAACCAAAAGATAAGTGAGTAAGTCATAAGGTCCGAGCACCCTAGAAACAAGAGATTGTCAAGAAATCAATTGTTATACTCAGACACATATAGAAGTAAAAGTAACTCCAGAGATCTTAACTACAAATGACCACACTGTTGCAAAGGCACCAATCTTATTCAAGCCAATTGCTACTTTTGCTCCACCACAGTTAATAGCAGGCAAGTTCTAAGAGCATGTTTCTTCTTCAGTAAATCTACTCCTTAAAATTTGATCCTCTGGTCTTTGAAATAAATTCATGAAGGCTCCCTCTCCATCTGAGTTGTGCATTCCCAGCAGAATTAATGGTTTGGGGAAAGATTTAAGCTTTCTCTCAGTCACATGCTAGATGGTCTTGCTTCCCACAGTGCAGAGTCAAAGCAACAGCAGCCTGAAAGCAAGAGAAAGCATTTATAACTGCTTAGCAATCTAGTCCAGACTGAAGTACTTAGTAGCTGGAGCCAGGCTTGTGTTTGGCATTCCTGATTTACTATAATAAATACAACTATTAGTGCTTGCACTGACATAGCATGAGCTAGTAAGACAGTCTTGTTTTCCAGGCCAGGACACCAAATCCACTCCAACACTAATCATTGCACGTTTTCAGAGCTTCTCCAAAATTAAGGCTCCATTGCCCTATTACTGTCACACTCTATTTCCAGCTTCCAAATGAAAGCTTACAAATTTGATAGATGGGGGTCAAAGTAATCAAGTAGCAGATAAGGCAGTTTATGACTTTGGTACAGCTGCCATTCAATAGAAGAATAAATCTCAACAGAAAGGTTTTGTAAGAACTGTCTGCAGATCAAAGATTCAGCATGGGAGGTTAGGTCACTAATCCATATCCTAACAGAAGGGACAAATGGTTTATAGTAGGTTGCAACTTCTAAGTGCACTCAGCAGACACTTTAGGTCTCATGACTGAGTTGCGAGACTCATGCATTTGAACCCTGTCTCACATACTCAGGCTTACCTCATGAAAACTCATGGAGTGGAACCCAAGACTGGGAACAGGAGTCCATGTGCCAGGTCATAACACCACTCAAATCTGGCCAGGCTGCCCACTCATCATGCCAGCCCGAAACACCACCCAGCTCTTGTTACCGCATCTCCTTTGTTTGAGGTGTGTTCTACCCTTGCCAGCTGCTGAAGGGGGCCAGAACCTGACTGATTCTCAGCTCCCAATCAGCCAACTGAGTAGCTAATAACTGGAGCGGGGTGGCATTAGCGGAGTCTAAGTCTGTATTGATAAGGAAGCGGAGCTGAGAAGAACAATATGAAGCAGCATCAGCTTTGCTAAAAAACTGTCCCCCCCAGCAACTGGGTAGGTTACTCATGTTTTTCTAACATGTTACTCAACAGAAAAGCTTACACAATTTTGCCAACTTGAGATCTCTGATTCAGATTTCTGATGTGGGTAGTAACGAATTGAAGAGCGATGAGCTAATGATACAAACACAGCTTACATCCATTTTATCTTGAGGAAGCCAACCAAGCTGCCTTGATCAAGCTGAGGTATTTCATTCTTACAGCTCTATATTCTTCTTTTTGCTCTAGTTTCTTGTGTGCACTGAAAAAAGAGAAAGTCCTTTACAAAAAAAATGGTCAATAGGATCCAAAATTTGAAGGGTGATTGAACCACTCTCTACAAACAAAGTTTTTGAGGAAAAAATATATTGGTACCTGACAAAAGGGTGGATAAAATGTATGATAGTTTTAAAATGTTTGAATCATTTTTTAATTTTTTTATTTTAATTAAATATAGATTTATTTAAGAATAAACATATTTAAAAATAAATTTGAAATTGACAACATATGTTAAAGCCTAAAGTTATTATAATCTATTAAAATCATTTACATTAAATCCAAAAATAATATTAAGCAGTACATGTTTGCTGCCAAGTTTTAAAGAAAGTCAAACCACTGAACTGGTGACAGTTACTGGCTAAGCACCAAAACAGTTTTTTGAAGTGCTAAGTCAATTTTAGACATCAGTAACCTGTTCTGTAGGTGCAGAGAGAATAGTTTTTAATTTCAGTTTAGTTGAAAAGTTGAAAAACCAATTGGGAGTTGAAAAAACAGAAAAGAGTCTTTTCTTTTTCCAATCTGTGAATAAAAACCTAAGTATGAGAAGATGAGCTCTACTAGTTTGAAAAATGTGAATGACATGGTGACCAGAAACAATGAGTACAATTCGGTAACTACAGATAACATGCAAAACATGTTTAGATAACCTTTTTTCCCTCATATATCCAGCACTTTTAAGGTACTTGTATTTAATTTTTAAAAATTTAAATTCTGATTTTGTGCATTAATTGAATTTTAATTTCCATCCAAATAGAACATGACACAAACAACAGTAAAAAAAAAGTTAACCATCTGGTAAAGAAAAAAATACATCATTCACCATGTAAAAATTGAGAATCTGAATAAATATAAATTAAGCTATATAATTGCTTAAATAAAATGTGTACAAATATAGTATATCCTCCTGGTTAGCAAAAAGAAGCACCAAATGTAGTATAAAGGCTACATTTTAGTTGCAAATTAACATATTTTAAAGATTACGAACCAATAAGAGTCAACCTTTCTTTTGCACTAAAGAGTGCAAATAAAAAACACATATTAAAACTAACTTAAATCAGGTTTTTCTGCTTTCTGATTTAAATCGTGATTAAAATTCATTATTTAAAATCATTTTGATTTACATCAATCCACCCTGCTTGACAATGACAACTGTAGCAATGGGTTTGGTTAAAAAAGGAAAATGACGAGCGTTTGAGGTCTTGATGGTGTCAGTCATTCCTGACTAGAGACTGCCCGAGGCAAAATTTCAGTGTGCCACCTTCCCATCCTATCCACAAAAGAGAGGTTCTTCAAAAGGGGGGCATGTCAGACTTTCAGGGGCAGAGAGGCACAGCAAGCCTTCTGATGGTTCTATGTTTATGGTAGAAGTGGGTGACCAAGTCCCAGGTCACAATACCACACTCAGGTTTGACCCAGCCACCCTTCCATCATGAGTAAGAGTGGCACTGCAACCTGGTGCACAACGGTCACACCACCATTCAGATCTGGCCCAGCCTCCCCAAGCAGCATCTGATATCCTAGACAGCTGCCTAAATTTGCCTATAGGTAGAGTGGCTCCTGTTCTGAACCATGGAAAATGAAAGCCAAGGTAAAAAAAAGAGAGGTCTGCTGCAGCAAATGTCCTGTTGGAGGAACAAAAGATGCCTGGGAAAAGAGACTGTAACTGACAAAGTGGAGTTAAATGAAAGCCTAGTTACCTGTTAGAATTTTATATTACAAATATAAACTGAATTATAAAAATTATAACAACTGCATGCAGCAGAATAAGACAGAGAATTTGGGTTCCATTACAAGCCACTGAAACTAAATTGGTTAAGTTCTATTTTATATATTCATGCTTACAGTGTCTGACCCAGGATTTGGGGCATATAATTAAATGTATATGAAAGAATTTTCCTCTAAATATTTAAAAACAAGGTATTTACAAACTAAAACTCCAATAAGGAACTTAATCCAAATCCTATGGAGGATTTGAAACTCCTGCTCTGAGGTATTCATTTAGAAAATAATTAACTGTAAGTAGAAAAAAAAAGATCAAACCCAGGGAGTTAACTGACCCACAGGAGAATTTCAAAAAGATCCAGTTGACAAAGTGGCCATTGGCCAATTAACAGGAGCAGCTCCTAGTTCCAGTATATTCTGTAATTGTTAAGGCATTTAATTGAGTGCCTACCAAGTAACAGTACATTGCTACATCTTCAGATATGGGAAGGTATGATGCAGTAGGACTTAACACATGTAAGCAAGTATTATAAAGAGAATAAAGTGACAAGACCCCTAAGCGTAAATATTTTCTGAATGCCTGTGCACAGCAATGAAGTAGCAAGCAGATGCACAAATCCCAACTCAGTTCTTTCACCCTACTGAATGTTTAACCTGATCTACTAGAGTTATTCATTCTTTAAAGATGGTATTTCAGTCACCACTACAATATGGTGTTTCTGAAATTAAGTCAGAATTTTAGTTTCAGCATTTTCCTGTGTCAAAGCCTTAAACAAAGAAAACACAATATTAAACACATACTGGTTCATTTATAGACTCAAGGCCTTGGCAAGGCATACTTGGCAACCATGTAGTGACTAGACAGTAGCAAATAAGTTTATGAACACAAAGGCCAATGACTCAAGACCAATATCTACACTTTGGACGTCTGACTTGTAAACTACTGAATTTCAACTACATAAACAATGGAAACAAAAAAGTTTTAAAAATATACAATCTTACCCATAGAGAATCCATTAATACTATAATCTTGTGTTGGACATAAAAATCAAGAAGAGGCCAATTTAAGCAAAGTAGTCTAAGCTTGTTCAGAGGAAAGCCCACATCAGACTTTACAGTTGCTGGCTTCAGTTAATTTACTTTAAATATGTCAGATCCTTCCCCCAATTTTTTTTTTAAGTAAAGTGAATTGTTTTTATACTGAATTGTAATAAGGTCTTTGGAGGGCTGGGTGGCCTAGTGGTTGGTGTCCACCCAGTAGCAGGGGCAGTGGTAGGCGAGCCAGGGCCTGCCTACTCCTCCGGGATTCAATCCAGGGCCCTAGGAGGGTCAGCAGCATTTGGCCTCTGAGGGGGCCTCTGAATCACTTTTCTGGATCACTTTCTACTGCTGTTTTCCTCTCTCAGTTTCTGGTCCCAGACAAGATAAAAGAAAAAAAAAACACACCATCAACCCCAACCCCAACCACACTCAGCATACAGCCCCATTCCCTCAGGACACCTCTCTGGCCCCTTTGTCAGGAACCCTCCTCCCTAGCCTCCACTTTCTGAGCTGGGTTGCTCCCTTTTCAACCCTGTCTCCATTTGGAGCATGCTCTGCAGGGCTGGAGGGGGGGCTACCTGGGCCCAGTACTATCTCCCAACCCTTTCCAGCCCAGTGTGGGGTCTGTATACCCCATTACAATGATCTATTTAAAACTTTTATTGTATGAAAAAGTAAGGACTACACATTACAGTATATCTTTCTTTCTGTTTATCTCACACCTAGTTTGTATGTTGCTTCATATAAGAATCCTACATGATGGTCTATTTAAACCTCAAGAGTTTATCATTTAAGTGTTCAACTTCTCTATTACCTGTAAATAATAGAGTGAGATATTAGGGCCTTTGATTGAATGATGAGGATGTTTTGGAGTACTAATTTACTCTTCCCTTGTAAAGCCAAATATACATTGTGGCAAAAGGATTCAGAAAAGACTGGGAAGATTTTCTCTTAAGGAAAATGTGTTTGTTCTTTTTTAATAGTCAAAAGCTTTGTGTTAGCCGGTCCTGAAAAATGCTATGCACATGAAGAATTTATAATTGTATCTGTATTAAATCACTGATGATCATAATTAAGGTGAGGACTGCCCATAAAAAACACAGAAATAGTTACATCATTCTCTACAGAGATGAGATCCACACATTGATGTGTGACAACCCAATAGTTCCATAATCTTACATGTATGCTGGATCCTTATTGGTTTACAAATAAAAAGCAGATCAGCTGCTCTTCTTTTGATGTGCTATATTGTAAAGGTTTGGTGCTAAATTTAGATTATTTGCTTCACAAGTTAGAGTTTCATTTGTAGTCTAGAAAACAGAATTACACATATGGCAAAGTCATTTTTTTCTGAACTTTCATTGCACCCTGTACAGCACATGATGTACTTTTCTTTTGCTGGAACCATAGTTAAGGTAGTACATCTTTAATTGCAATGTTTTGTCACAGTGAAGATTTAAATAGCATCTACAAGACTTCAGAGCATACTTTGAAGTGCTTCAGGCACTAATGTAGGACTCACCACAGAGTTCCTGAATGAAACAACAAAATGTAATCTGATTTTTCTGTGATTTGTTGTATTTTGGTAATGTCATGCCTAATGTCACTCATATGACTGCTTTAAATATTGTTCTATAAAAGACACATACAGTGTGCTTGCTCAGGAATGGAAATATTCTCAATAGTTGGAGAAAATGGGTTTTATTTCTAATTATTTATTAAAATGACATGAGGAAACTCATTCTGTAGCAGTACAAGTCAACACTTTAGGGCTAAAATGGAAAATGGAAGCAATGTTCTAAAAGAAAAAGAAAACAATCTGAAAGTTCTTGATGATCTTTCCATGCTTTGCTCCATCTGACCACTTGAGTTAATGTAGTTGTACCAAGAGCATTTCACACACAGAAACCAAAACCACCTATTTTTTTTAGCATGAGAAACTTGGGCTCCAAAAAGTAAATTTGAGAAGTTATAAGCACTGAAAATAGGTTTTTATAGTTTAAAAGCCTTCTTGGATGTATTTAGAGCGATGCTATATTTAGAGAAGCCCTTGTACTTAGTTCTTGAGTTGAGAGCAATGGCTGGCTTCATTCCAATATTCAGATGTTATTTTAAAAAATGTAGCTGTTTCAGCATGGACAGAATAACACTTGTCATATAGAAGAATTAAAGCACAAGTCAGTTGTTGATGACAACCATATCTTTCAAGCAGTGCTTCAGCATTAGTTTGTGGAAACGACAGAGCAACCTAAATGAACTCAGAATTTCAAGGGAGAGCTCTTTAGATCCCTCTAATTGGGTGGACACATCAATCCTTGTTAGAGCACCTCAGTGAATCATTTGTTGTTTACTGAGGCATGTGCTGGAAGATTCCATTGGCATGCCTCCAAGGGTCACCGAAGAGGTTCTTTCATTGAAATTAAAAATCAAGTTGTCTTTAGCGGCTTTTTCATAAACAGCATTTGCATTTGACCCACATTGGAAAATTGCTTTGTTGCGATTTAAAAAGAAATGTTTGTCCTTCCAGAAGAGTGCAGGGGACTGTTAACATCCACGCTAGATTTCTGTAGTGACCAGATACTATTAAAATTGAGTTCTGATACAAAATTAATATATAGTCTGTTTCTTCCGGTTCTCACAAAGGGCTCCTTTCACCCACGCAATTTTCTTAGTCTGATAAGCCATAGCAGGCCTTTGGGCCTGATCAAAAGCCCATTGAAGTCAAGAGAAGTCTTTCCATTGAGTTCTAGTTTTGAATCATGCCCGTGAGGGTATGTCTACTCTGCCCCTCAGCGGTGTTCCAAACTGGGTAGACAGATTCACACTACCTTAGCTCAAGCTAGCACACTAAAAATAGTAGTGTGGACATTGTGGCACAGGCAGCAGCTCGGGCTAGCCAGCTGAGCTCAGACCTAAAGAGCATTCACTTTGCCTTAATCAGGCAGTAGACTGGAGTACTCCATCTGATCACAATCTCCTTCTGAAACGTTACTCCTAAAACTTCAGTTTCATTATTCTTAATAAATTGTTTCAATTATGTATGTCAAGGATATGATATACGCTCACCTATACAGTCCTTGTCATCTGAATATAAAATTACACTGTACCATTAACATGATTAAGTTCCCTTATTCTTTAGGAGCCAAGCAAAGTATGTTTTATGGACAGGCAGTACTATAAATTAGTGACTAGCACCTCAAGGGATTTGGAGTCAGAGTCCTAAAACACCATTATGATATAACAGTATTATACATGTGTGAGCCATATTAAGAACTGGCTCCTGCAAAGTCAGCATTTATATTAGAGATTGAAAAATCATTTGTGTCATTCATTTGTACAAGACCTATGCATCTGTCCAAGTCTAATATAATGAATGAGATGGATAGAACAAGATCCCTCACCTGTAGTTTCTGAAGTCAGTATCTGGATAAAAATAAAAAAAGGATTCAGTAATTTAAAAGTTCAGATTCATTTAAAACACTTAGAATTTACAGCCATTTCTAAAGAGCTACATTCACTAAATCTAAGTATTTAAATAACATTAGAGAAGAGTCATTCAACATGTTTTGCATTAGGTGTCTATACAACACTTGCAGCTGGATTCTGTACAGTAATTTTTTATTCAATTTAAACAACTGAATAAAGACATTCAATAGTCTGGATTATGCAGCCTTTACTAGTATTGAAACATTGATACTCACTTTAATGACCGCAAAGGAAATGAACGTAACTTTGTACGACAATGACCTAAATTTAGTAGACTAGGATACGTCCAACTGTTGTCCATAACCCATTGTTTGGAACAGGAAGGCTTACTCCTAATTGGTTTCTCAAAAATGACAGCAGCAGTAATACTTAGAAAAGCCACTCAGTCTCTGTACACATGTAGAAGAGATCTAGCACTGGGTGTCATTGTAGGGTAAACATGACTGATGAGTTATAACGAGAGACGGCCATGTAATTGCTTGATCAGCCTCACAAAATAATAGAACTTTTCACAAGAGTAGGGATATTGCCTCAGTGCCATGGCCAGTCTTCAGTTTAGGTAACTATATCCTGCCTTGCTAATGTTCTTAACTTTCCTTTTTAAGAGAAACTTGCATAGTGTTGCTTGACTAAAATGGCTGTCATTCTACTCTAGTGGTGTGTGATACCTGAATGTATCTAGGACCAATCTAAGAAATGTTTCAAAGCAGAGTGATCAAACTTACTCACATTGCTAAGCCCTATGTTTAACAGTATTTACAAGATCAGACCCTTCTTTATTAAAAGCTTTGGAATCTTTCACAATGAAAAAGACTACGTAGACTAAGGATTATGCTAAATTATTTGGATCACCTATGCTGTGTTTGTTATGCATCAGCACACTTAAAGATGGTGACTTTTTTTGTGAATTCAAATATTTTAAAATGTTCATTTATTGATCACTGATCTTGTTTAGTTTTATCAATCAATATGCATTACACTTTGAATATGCTAGTGTCTAGCGGAAACCAAGAGTTACAACAGATAAGCAAGCAGAGCTAAACCCTTTATATCTCACCTTTTGAAACAAGTGATCATCTGACTCTTACAAATTTGGCCTTTGAAACTTCAACATATCCTTGTTAAGTCAATGGCAGAGCTGATCAAAACATTGATTTTAAAATGTTTGAAATTTTTTAGAAAACTTTTCCATTGTGTTAGTCTTTGTAATAGAACAATTTTTCACTGACAGTTTTCATTTATCAGTTTTCATTTGTAAAACAGGGTTTTTCTCAGTGAAGTATTTTTTTTAACCCTACAATGTCACTAAGACACACTAAACATCACAAGATCCTTTCAAAACTAATTTTTTTTAAAACACCATTTTAGAAAAAAAAAGATAAATTAAAGTTTTTGATAAAAAGTTTTATATATTTTTTTAAATCACATTTCTCAGGAAACATTTTGATTAAAAAAAAAAAGAGAAAGAAAGAATTAATCTACGGGGAAAAAAATTTTGAAAAATCCCAGCAGCTCTAAGAACAGTGAAATCCTGACCACAGACTTTAGCCAGGGGAAAAGGGGAGAGAGGGAAAGCAGGACTTCACTTCATGTTGTGCCTTTTTCTTAAACTGAAACAGTATAAAGTCCTTAGCTAAGCATACACAGTATATCCAAGGGTTCACCTACAGATTTTAATTGGAAAAATGTCTTCTGATCATGTTCAGATTGCTATTTTCAAACATTCATGATATTTTTGAAGAGGGGGTGAGGGAAATATATGCCTGGATAGGTATTTAATTTACAAATCCAAGCAAAGCGATTAGCCTTCAAGACTATGTCATTGCCAAGTTTCAAATCTCTAACATTTTTGGCTATATCCCTGTTAAAAATAAATTAATTAATAAAATGGTTAACATTTAATATAAGTGTTTTTATGTCCCTACTGTGCTCAAAACTGTTGATAGGATTTTACACAAATTTGCCTTCCTCAAAAATCCCCCATTTGATCAGAGAATGAGTATGGAAGACATGGAGCTATAAGGGAAGCCACCAAATACTCACTAGAATTATTCAGTTTTAGAATAATTCATGGTACAGTCATTGTGACAAGTTCTCTTATCCCATGAGCTTTCACGCTTCTGGGCTCTTTTGCATTTCCTTAAGGATTGTGCAGTGTTGCAACTTTCAAGGCCTTGTGTTCCAAAACCCCCAAGAAGATGGGATTTTGGAAAGTGGCTGGTCACATCATACTGGAAAGTGGAGACAATTTTCCCCTCAACTGCTGTAGACGAAAGTACATTTTAATCCTTCAGTACAAACTTCTGGGTTGATTCTAGGCTTCATGTTTATTTTATTGACCTATCTCTTTAGCAGAAAATGCTTTGGTAGAAGCACACCAATTATGTCAAACATATTTGGGTTATACATGTCAGATGTTTCCTATGAAAAATCAGTGCTGCTTTCCTCTAGAGTTTAATCTTCACATAATACTTTGGGAAAAAAGCAGACATTTTCTAGGGCATGTTAACTCTGAATTAAGTTCTGACAAGCATTTTTAGTACTTCATCCTACATTCTTATTGCTTGTGCTACAACTCTCCAGTAGCACTTACTAAAACCTGATTGGACTTCTTATGAACAGGCAGTTCATCCCAGGCCAGATTCATTTGCTGAACCACTGCTCAGGCCAGCACATGGACAGAGGGGTGGTTGCTGTTAAAACTGCGCTACTCTCTCATTTTTCAGTTTACTGGAAGTTCTGGAAGTTTGGGGGAGAGGGGCAGAAAATTAGTTTGGGTCAACCTCAAATCAAATATTTATTTTCAGAATTTCAGCAAATCAAAGCGTTGGGGAAAAATCATTTTCAGTTTAGCATTTTTTCCCCTTTTTAAATAAAAAGGGAGTGGATTGCTAAAGGGATTTACAAAATGGCATTCACAAAATGGTGCTCCCCTTATACTCTTATCACCCAAATGTTGTGCATTCCCCTGGGATGTGCGAGACCCAGGTTTGAATCTCCACTCTGGAGGAAGGACTTGAACATAGAACCCCCACTTCCAGGCAAGTGCCCTAACCACTGGGATATTGGGTATTCTCGGGCAAGTCTTTTTCAATCACTCCTATTGAAACATGACATACTTAAATATTCACTGGTCCAGAGAGAAAGAGAATGACAATATACTAGGGCAGGGTGAGTGTAGGAAAACAAATAGGTTCCAGTTCCAATGAATATTTATACAAAGTGGAACAGCTTCAACATGAAACACTGAGAGGAACCTACCCCAGAACACCCAATAGCCAGTGCACTCAATCTGGCAGCGGACAAATCCTAGTTCAAGTTTTTGGCTCCAGAGTTGGGATTCAAACATGGGTTTCCCTCCTCCCAGCTGAGTGCATTAACCAGTGAGCGATAGGTCACCAGCATCACCATAAACCTTGTTTTGTGAATGTCAGTGGTGCTTAAGTTTCCTTGTGAATGTGGCCTAAAAAAAGCTAAGTGGGTTGTTTCCGAAATGTCAAAACATTTCTATTTGCTTAGGTAAATAACAATAATAGCTGAAACCAAGATGGATTTGTGAAATATTTTGGTCAACCCAAATCTACATTTTTCAGCAAAGAAAAAGTTTCAGCCAAACAATATCACCCACTCTTGTCACAGGAGGTTGATGCAGCCCCAGGTGTAAGTTAGGGCAGAGCCCTGAGGCTAACCTAATTTACACCCCTGCTTCAAGGGCACCTGTGTAGACATCTATTGCAGGGCTGCAGGATTGCCCTGTCCACATCTTCTCCTTCCCTGATATAGACACCCCTTCCTTCAATATACACCATCATCACCTCTGCTCCTCTTGGTACAGCAGCCCCCCACATTGGAGTATTTGAGAGGAAGGGGTTTAAGCCTACCTTACAGCCCCTCTATAACTGTTATAAGGGCCTTCAATTCTAATACTAGGAAGTGACTTCTGGTCATGGTGCAAGAGACTTTTGCCACTGATCAGAAGAATCCTGTCCTACAGCAGCTTTGTTCTAAGTTACAGCTTTTCCTGACCTAACTGCTCATCATTGCATTGCTGTGGATAGGTGTCCTCTAGAGATTAAGGAGCCAATCCTGTTTCTGCTGTAATCAATGAGAATTTTGACCCTAACTTCAATGGAATAAGTATTGGATTACTATATTGGTTTTCCTTTGACTTTGCATTTAGTATACTGGAATAAATGAAGGACCATGAACAGAGTTAGTATATTTTAACCTACTAGAGCCTGTCCTGTTACAAGTTAATGTAGGAACCTTTCGTGCAAAGAGTCAACACATTAGAATAAATATTGTGGGGGAGGGAGAAGAGAAAGATGAATTGGAGTCAGAGTGTTTGATGAAGATAAGCAAGTTTCTTTTTCTTTAGCTTTATTGTAAGTGTCGATATATTGTGGTCACAAACAAATAGGCATATTTGTACTCATCGTATCAGTACTGAGCATGCCCAGTGACTATTTCAGACACTTTCTTTCTATTCATCCAAAATTAAATTGTAGCTGTGAGACCTGATTCTGATTTTATTTCCACTGGTTTATACTAGTGCAACTCAACGGGCTTCAATGGAAATAGCCCTGATTACACGCTCATAGAGTCTCCTATTCCTCCTCCCACATAAACCCCCAGTACACATAAACATGCATCTGAATGCAATCTTTACAGTCAAATGAGTGGCCCTAATACATGGAAGAAATCCTATCACAACGCTTCTGTGCATGGCTCTGAGAGACTAGACACAGCTTAATATTTTAGTTGTTCGAAACTGGCATATAAGTGAACACTTCCCATCTCCAGTGAAATTAAGACATTGGCAAATGCACAAGAATCTTTGCTTCCCTGCTCCATGCAAATCCTGGAAATGCTTAAAAGCATGTTGCAAATATCCAGTAAGCAAGCAAAGGTAGGTATGGAAGTTAAATAAATATCAGGTCTACTTCAGGGGCAAAAAGTTTACAATTTATGTCAATAGTGTAGTGCTGTGCAACCTGCAGCTTAGCCTGTGGTATGCAACTCGGAACTATCAATTCAGCCACTCACCTACTCAGAAAACAGCCTGTGCAATGCTGTTTGTTTTGCAAATGTTGAGTCTATTCAAACAATTTAACAACACAAATGGGATTTCTTTAGATTTGGCCAATATCTATAGAAGCCTCAATTTTCAAAGCTATTGTTATGACACTATTAAGTTTGATCAACAATGTGTTTCACATCTTTATGTATAGTTTAATTATCCTGTTGCTCGTGGACCATCCCAAGAACACATTTCTGCAGCCTATAGATTAGGCAACAGTGTATGCTACTGTTGCCATTTCAAATCAACACTACACAAGCAGACAGTACTAAACTTCATTCCGGGGTCCAATGTGTGAAGGTGTAAAATTTTTCAAAGGCACATAAGTGACTTCAGACTAAGTTCCATTGACTTGAAATGAGACTTAGGAGCCTAAGTGCCTCAATCACTTTTGAAAACAGGGCTTAGGTGCTTTTGAAAAATCTATGGTCTTTTATCGAAGACCAAGTTTTGGAAATAGCCTCAAGCTTTCAATGCATCACCAGGTAACAGTGTGTCAAAAAGCACTTATTAGAATGCTCTGTTTAACAGCATGTGCTGTTTGGGTATTTTGTTTAATAGATGCCATAATGCCAGTTTCCACTAAGGATATTAGCAGAGAAACGTTCATCTTCATGAAATGCCCCACTATCTATTTTAAAAGAGCTCAACTAACACTGCCAATTGTTTAGAATATTCGTTCAATTTGTAAAGTTAATTTGCTTCACCCATTCTTGCTTCAGTTGCGCTTGAAGTTCTGTGAACATTACAGCAAGATAACTCAAAAATTCTCAGACACCCAAGTCACTCATGTGTTTACATCAGAGATGTTTGCATGCTCATCCATTTGGATAACACTTCTGTTTCATGTGGCTTATGACCAATCACAACTAAGTAACATATTTCAATATTAACTAGCAAAATTAAGCCAGGAGAATCCTCAACTGCCCATTTGGGACAGGTTTAAGATCTTTTTGTGCTTTCCTGGTGGTGCAATGGGACATTAGCAAAGCAGAGTATCTGGCCCATTCTAAGGGAATGTCTATATCCCACCAAAAGTGTTTATAAATCAAATGTAAAGATAATTTTGAATTACTTGAACTCTCTCACAATTTACTGTCTATCTTTTGCACTAGTTTACATCCCGTATTAATCAGTTTAATTTGATTAAATTGAATGGGGAAGGAGGGACTTCAGATTTGGAGCTTAACCTTTTCTGTGTAGAGCCCACACTGAGAAGTCTTAAGGCTGCATGCATCCTTTCAAATGATGGAAGCCATAAACCAGTTGATAATTGGCAATACTTTTGCCAATTTTTCCACTCATAGAACAGGGAGAATACCTATCAGCTTTTGTAAAGCACTTTTACAAGAAGTGCTAGATGCAAATTATTATTTTTATTATTAAACAGAACAATATTTAAGATGAAAGTGGTAGATTTGTATTTCTGGCAAACATGCAGTACAAATTAGCTAGAAAGTGTTCTAAACTTGATATTTAACTTTGAAAACTTAGTCTCCTAGGAACTGAGAGTGGATTTAACTAGCTGGGAAGCCAGCTAAAGGAGTCCAGTATCACAGAATTATATTTAACTGCCTCCCTACCTAATTAAATCAGGGACCAGAATCACAAGGCTCATTTAATTAAAGTTTGTGAAACCATTTACAGAATTTGTTTTTATACTGTTAACCATCAGATTTACTATACAGTGCAAGTATTCATTGGACATTGCTACTGGCCCTCTTTTTACCACAGCAGCCAATGGCAAAAATGCTGGACCAAGTGCTACCTGTGGGAACAATCACATTGAAGCCAATGTGGCTGCAAGAGTGTAACTGAAAGCAGAATTTACCCTTCTATCTTCAGTTTATATACCTCAAATCACAAATAGTTGGAAGATGTTTACTGTAGAAGTTTGCCATCATAAATTCATTGGGCCTGAGCATGGCACTCGTCTAGACAGCATTCATAATGAATTCTCATAGCAACCATGTGAATGTCCCCCATCATCTATAGATGCTGTACTCTAATCAGGCATAATGGCAGTTTTAAGCAGTTAAAACAAATCCAAAGAAAGTGTGCTATCTCCTACCTGGTTTAATGCAAGCAATATAAGGCAAATAGGATTGAGCCAATAACAGCCCTTTATTTAATAGCCACCATGAACAGCCACAGCTTGCCAAACAAACTTGACCCATTGTGATATGACATCTGTTACCACTACATAGGCACTTTGGAAAGCAATTGCTAATCATTGTGATATAGTTTAATTGCAGTAATTCAGCGATTTGTTTAATACACCACAAGAATCATACAGGTCTGGAAATTAGAAAGCGTCAGTATAGGCAAGCCATCACGCACAGCTTTTCATTGAGACATTAGTTTTTAAAAGGGAAGAAAAACATTAAAATGCAGCTCCCTGCACATCTTCAAACAGTCTAAGGATTACTCACAATTAACATGTCCTCGAATTCTAAAAGATTAAAGATGAAGAATCCTTAATACTGATTGAAGGAGTGAGAGATTTCTACATTTTGTTATACATCTTAGCTTGCTCTTAAATGGAATTTAAAGCATTTAAGTTGACAAGATCATAGCCTAGAGAATTTTGAGTTAAGTTACACACTCACACGAACTATTATCTAACAATTCCTGCTTAGAGTTTAGAATGGAAATGAAATTAAAATTAAGATTCCATAAACTAACAAATCTAATCCCATATCTCCACCTGTTACATGGAGATACAAGTATATTAATAATACACAAGAAAAGCTGTCCACCTTGTTTACTATAAACAACATCTTATTACATACTACACAACGGCTGGCTGCTATCTCTTCTTCCCTCACCCTTGTGGGGAAATTGTAAAACCTAAGCCTGTTTTGGCATATGTGGTTCTTTCATCTGTAGCAAGTGTGTCAAGTAAACAGGAAAGGGTCCACAGGCCCAGCTCTGTAAGAGTTGTAAGGACTCTGACGTGGTCAACAGAGCCAGACAAAACTTTACTACCAAATTTTTTTTTTTAAAGGCAGATTTGGTGATACTGAATGTTTCACGGATCCATGTAAATTTCACTGAATTGTTCATTTAAAAAAAAAATTAATCTTTTTTCATTTTGAGATTTTCAAAAACAAACTATTTTGATTTCTGGTATGAAACAACATTTTGTTTTGAAATTTCCTTCAATTTTATTTTAAAAAAAAGTTTCATTTTGGGCTGAACAAAATGTTTTGTTCAACACAAAATAAATTTCTCAACTTTTCAATTTGCCAAAAATTTTCAAAATGTTTGTGTTTGGTCTGTCTCAGAACAAATTGCTTTTGATATTTCCAACAAACTGAAAAAAAATCAGTTATTGGCCTGACTCTCATGGTCACGATGATGCATGTAGACTTTTGGAACTCTGTAGGTAACATCAGAGTACCTTGGACATTCTTGAAGAATTAATTAATAATTGCTAGAGACTTCATGAAGCTCTTTAAATTCAGTTATCATTAGTAACTCCAAGATTAACCACCTAGCCTTTTCAAATGTTTTTAAAAGTCCTCGGCACCTAGATTTTGTTGAAGACCAATGAATATTTTATATAAAAAAATCCATTGGTCTTTATATGTACAAAACCACCACCATTCTGCCACAAAGTGTTGAGTGGATGGGACGACCAAGGCATAGCAAAAAAATTGTTTTGTGGTGAAGCATGAAAAATGTCTTTACTCAAGCACACACTTTGCCTAAGAAGTTATCCTTTAACTAGGTGGAAGCCTGAGCTTTCATGCCAAAGAGTTTTTTACAAAAAGTTTGGGGAAGGTTCTGCGAGAAACATCTCCATAATCAGCCTATGGAGACATTGTCATGGTTCCACAGTATTTCTTTACCGGAGTTCCTGTAGATTGAAATCCTGTAAAAGGACATGAACTCAGGTTGTTAGGGTGAATTTTTTTCTTCCTTTTGGAGGAACGGGTGATTAGAAGGCATTGCTATTCGATTTGTTTGCCCACATAACCAATTTTTTACCCAAATAGCTGTGGAGGACTATGCAATATAAACTCCATGCATTTGAGCCCAAGTCTCTAACTCCACAATGCTCTTATAGGAGCTGTACAAAAGAGACCTTACAAAATGTCTAGTGCTTTGTTAACTTGGAGATGTTTGTGCTTGGCTATATTGCTTGGTGATATTACTGTTACAAGAGAAGTTCACAAAAAAAAATACCTTTAAATGTTATGCAGACAAGTTTGAGCACTTGGAAACAAAAGCCACCAACTGCAGGAAGTGACCTTCAACATAAGAGCTTTAGATGTTATGCCTTAAAGGACTGTCAGTACTGTACATTGTTCGCAATGTTTGAGTTGCTATGAGGAGCGCCACACTTCTCTTGCCATAACTATCAATAATTTCTTTATATATCTGTTTGTCAGTGACTGACTCATCTAGAGAAGAGCATGACAGCTGAACTTTCAATGACCTAACAAATTATTCAACTGCCTATGAAAAAAAGCTACTGTACTGTTCATTTTCTGAAGCTATTCTGGTGACTTTATTCAGTGTTCTATGAATAGAACTCTCTTGGGTATTTTCATGTGAAGTACAATACTTGACTGGACCCACCAGCAATTACTGACTCCAATTCTGAAAAATATATTGTTCATTGGGACAGTGCAAGTAAGTTGGGACAATTGGGCTTAAAATTGGATTTCCAGCTTTCTACTGAGATGTCATGATGTTCCTCAACTCCAACATCCTAAGAATCAAGCAAGAGATAGCATTTACAGGAAGTCCTCTGCATAAGAATCAATTAAACAGGTCAAGTTTGTTTTCCATTCCAGGTTGTTTGTGAGTGATGCTACTGAGATCTCTTCTGTAAATTGCCCCTTTAATACAGAAGAAATCTTTCTGGAGGTCTGAATGTGGAGTGAGAAGGGGACAAGACCTTTGAGACTCTCATTTCCACAGGAAGGACAACATGAGATCCACAGAGATAAGTCATCTTCATGGTACTTGTATCTCCAAGGTGTTTGGCTGCCCTCTCTTCATTCTGGCAATGAGGCTCTGGAGATGCCATGCTGCCATTGGCTAGGCCCCCTGCAGGTGCAAAATAGAAGCCATGGAGGGGGCACAGAGTGTTAATGCAGTTGCCACTTGCATTAAATCTGACACCGAAATCTAGCTAGTCCACAGAGAACATGGAATATGACCAGTGACCTGCTCTTTACTGCCCTAAAACCTCTCTCTACAAACCTAGTTGAGCAGCTTCTGTGCAGAATCATAGAAGAGGGACTTCTGCAATGTGCCAGGGAAAGAGATAATGCCACAGAGGCAGCACTATACCATTTCACCACCTTTTCAGCATTGGTAGTACAGAAACCCATGAAAGGACAGTCCAGGCCAAAGTTACCGCATGCACACTGCAAATAGAGTAACCAGATGTCCCAAGTTTATAGGGACAGTCCCAATATTCAGGGCTTTTTCTTATATGGGCACCTATGACCCCCTCCACCCTCTGTCCTGATTTTTCACACTTGCTATCTTCATCAGCAGCGTGCTTCCATCTCCATCCTCCCCTCTTCGCCTAAGGCAGAGACTAAGTATCTGTAAAAAGATACAGGATTTCTATTTCCAGTCTTTGAAGCAAAAGAGAAAATGTGTCCCAGTGAGCTGACAGATGTGAAGAAAAAGAGAAAATCAGAGATCCACAACAAACTCTAGCCCATGCCCCAGCCAGGCACATATTCCCAGCAGCGACCATGGACCCTGCCTACTCTGATATGAGCGTGAGCATGGGTGCCAGATCTATAAGGCCAGGCCAAGCATGACCCTGCCCATGCTCAGCCCCCAGCGGTGGCAGTCTTAGCTGGCCTCTCCTCTGAAGCGGGCGGGGACTGGGGTGCAGGTGACCACCCTGCTGGGGTGGACCGGCCAGCCCAAGGCCAGAATGGGTCAGCGCTTGGCGCAGGCCGGCGGCACTCTGGGGGCTGGGGTGGACTGGTCAGTGCAGGGCCAGGATGGGTCGATGCTGCACCGCTGGGACAGGACAGGCCGACACTCTGGCAGTGGGGTGGGCTGGTGATGGGGCATGGCACGGCGCAGGCCAGCAGCGCTCAGGCCGGTGGCTCTATGGAGGCCGGTGGCACTCCAGGGGCTGGGGCAGACTGGCCAGCCTGGGGTCAGGTTGGGTCCGTGCTGGTGCTGGGGCACTCTGGCAGTGCAGGGGGGAGGGAGGGCGCTGGGGCGCAAAATGGCCAGCCTGGGGCCAGGGTGGGTTGGGGTGGGGCACAGGCTCTGGGGGCACTTGAGGCGCTCTGGCAGTGGGCCCACCTGGCCAACCTGGCTGGTGCTCAGGCTGCCTGGGATGGGTCTCTGAAGGGAGAAAGGGCAGAAGGAGCGTGGCTTTGGGGCTGGGGCTAGTGTCCCAGAACAGGTGGTTTACAAGCCACCCATGAGCGTGAGCACAGAACTAATTGATGCTGCTCTGAGTAGCATTAGCTTCACTCAGGATGCTCCTACTCTGCCAGCTTCAGTCTGCACACAGAACCATACTATGGAGAGCAGCTGTTAACTAGATTCTCCCCATCTACCTCAGTCACATACAAGGCAAGAATCTCAAATGAGCTGCTTTCCCCTCTACACAGCCCTCTCTGCATTCTTTCCTTCCTCCTTATCCAGTGTAATTATGCTCCCCTCAGAACAAGTATGGAGCAATAAGTCATTCACAGCAGTAACCAACTAACACACACATTTGGCAATACTTACATATATTTTCCTGTCAACAAAACAAAAACCAAACAGAAACAAAAAAAAATGCTCCGAGGAACTTGTGGGGAATACTCAGTACATCAAGCATTTGCCTGATGAACCCCTTATTAACAATAATGAATAGGGCTTTGTCCTCTCTCCATTGGCCATTCGCCATTTCCAGTTCAGTAGCAATTTTCTATATACTATTGTGCTTTCTCCCGCAATTATATGCTTCTCTGCTTTGAGGAAGTGTTATTATTTCTGAGAGTTCCAAGCAGCAAGCCTCTTGTCCTCTTGGGTAACTTGGACAGACAAGGTGGATCTGGATGCTGTGATTTGCTTTAAGTCTCTGGCATGCTGATTAGACATTTGTAACACTCTGCATTTCTACCTCCCAGTTTGTGATCACATTCTGCATATTTACTAAATAGTCAGATGGTAAGGAGAGATGTGTAACCACCCTGTTATTGTTAGTCTGTTGTGTCTGTAGATCTGTTTTGTTTCCCCTCCATACCCCTGTAGTCACAGTAGCTGTCTAGAATGTGATCACATATTGCACCTTGTTATTTGAACACTAATTTGATTCTAAACTAGTCAGTTATTCCAACAAAGAATGTTGAATACGGGCCCCCCTATTTCTACTTTTTCATCAAGGCATCAAGTAAATAAAAGGAAGAGTAACAACTGTCAGTTTAGAATTTACTGAAAAGCTATAAGGCCCTATCCAACTATAAGAGTCCTACTGCGCACAATATCCAACCCTGTGAGTGTTTTAAGGTTTTAAGGTGTTTTTAGCCACTGAATTTACCTTCACATAAGGCAACTTCTATTTTTCACTTTGTGTTGATGGCACATGTTTTTGCCATTAAAATGAATCCTTGTTACAGAAGCTTTACAGGATTTATATTGCAGCTGTTTGATTTTTGTCAGTAGCTGAGGGTTATGCTTCAATGGAGCATTAAAGTACCTCCTAATCAGGGCAACAAAAGTTACTATAGTTGTTATTCTAACACATTATCAGTAATTATTCTGTAATGAGATACCTGTAGAATTAGGGAAGAGGGGAGGCAAAAATCTCATTATTTTATTACATTTAAAAGTTTCAGTGTTAGTGTTGAGTCCTTTGAGACTATGGCACATAATTAATCAGTATTGAAACTCACTTGGTCAGAGCCCTCAGTAAGCAGCACCAAATGGGTGCTGTTCTCTGAATAGCCAGAGGAGAAATATACATAGACTTAGTTACAATTCTTGTCTTTTAAAAAAAAAAAAAAAAAAAAAAAGAAGAGGAGAGGAGTGGAGAGGACGGGGGATATTCAACAACCTACGTGGTGGACACAACCAAGATGAAAAAATCCCACGATCAGCAGAATATTCTCACATAAATCATGTGGCACTTATGTTTGCAGTTTAAAATCCAAACTATGTAGTATATAAGTGACAGTGCCATATGGTTTTCTCAACACTTCAATCATGATAAGGATACACAGCAGTCTGCAGCCTAGAAGAAAGTTGGATAATATATGTATTCAAGTTAGCTAGGTCCATTTTTCAGAACACAGTACCAAACAGATCAAAAGACAGTACTTAGATAAAAAGGCAAATCTAAGTCAGAAGGTTTTGTTATTAAAACCATTTCCCCATTAAACCATATTTGAATAGGAATTACTACACATCTTGCTCTCAGGCAAATTCTGACTATGACATGTGTTGAAAATTAGTCCTCTTTACATCTGCTGAAAAATTTTTTTATAGAAGTCCAAGGGGGAAGGCAGTAATTCTCAAAATCTACCAAATCACACTATTATACGAACCCTCTTTACACATATTAATAGCAACACATTTTCCAAATATAATCAGTTTCCATTTTAAAAATTGTTACGAGTTTTACATCAGAAAATCAATAGTTACGTGTTTGTACTAACCAAAGTGCTCCATTTTGAAATAAGATGCTTAGCTGGCATCACTGTCTTGAATAAGAAAGTTATGGTTAGCAAGTTGCTAACGTGCTGTAGGGAGGAGATGAATCTTGAGTTCTTTTCATTCTTCATAAGAAACTTTTAAAATATTTTGTCTTGAAAGTATTTCCTAATTCATTAAGCCTCCATTATGTTGCATATGGTTTCTATTTTCAGGGCTTTAAGGATTTCAGGAATTTCTTCTTTGACTTCTCTGGCTGTTGCCTCACTCCTATTCCCACTGATTTGTTGGTTTATTCCTTGTCAGACTCTCCTCTTAGTTTTCTGTTTCTCAAGCTCTGGTCAAGGAAGAAGCTATTCCAACACATCTATACTTTGGAACTGTCTTGGTCTCTTATGGTCATCCTCTTGCTCTTCTTTTTTGTGGGGGAAGGGTGAGAGAAAGACTTTGACTAAACTAGGTAGTCATCACTTCCTTGTATTTGAACAGTTAACACTGCCCATTTTCCTGCTTGGGGAACTAAGGTCTAGCTTTTAGATTTAGGATGTACAGAAGAAATTACAGTAGTACCTAGAGACCTAAACCTAGGTCAGGGCCTGTACAGACATAGGAAGAGAGAGTCTCTGGCCTGAAGAGCTAACAGCCTATGACAAGCGGAGTATCACCATCCCCCTTTTACAGATGGGGCATAGAGGGCGAGATAAGGAACACGTGTTCACGATAGCGCAGCATCCACCCTCAAGGCCAGATTTTAAAAACAGTGTAAGTGTCACAATGGGAGCTGAGCATTTAGAAATCTGACCCTAGCTGAGTTGCCCAAGGTCACACAGGAAATATGTGGCAGAACCAGAAATTGAACCCAGATCTCAGGAGTTCCAGTGTAGTTTCATATTTGCAAGACCATCTGTCCCCTTTTCCAGCTCCCCAAGTCCAAATGAGTGCCCAAGAATAAATGTAGGGGCCTGTATTAACTCTTCTACAAAATATAGCTTTCCTGATCAATTGTGTAATATGAACACTGCTGTTTCTAATTTCTATTAAGACTGAGTGACTAGCATTCTGCACACGTCAAGGAAACCTGTCCAATGAGACCAGTAAAGCCAGGAACATTGCTTCTATTACCAGAGTAGGCTTCAGTACATCAAAGAATTTAAGCCATTTGATGCTGCAGTTCATTTCCAGATGTTAACTCTCACACATTATATATTATTTAATTTACTAATGCATATTTACTAATGCCTACAAATCCATACATCTGTAATGAGATTGTATACAAGGACAAATATTCTAGGTAAGTCAAAAGATTCAGCATCCAAAGAGCAATGTATCAAAATGTACACCGATCAGAAGATATCCTGCACATCTATATTGGGCCTAAGAAATGCAAGTTTGACTAGTGTGTGTTAGTCTTAACTGTATAAATACTTGATAAATAACTATTTCATCAGCTGATTTAGCCACTAAGCCGGAAGTAATCTTGCTAAAGAGATAAAGATAAGTTGAGATGGGGAAGTTCTACAGGAAAGGTTTTTGTAATACTGGTGTTTTCAGTAAAGATGTGTCCAATAAAAATGGCTCTCTTTTACACAGCCACAGAACAGTATTTTTCAGACTAAAGTTGTCCAGGAGATTCTGTCGCAGGATTTCAGGGCTAGTTGTAATGGAAGCAAATCCACAAATGGAAGACAGAACAAACACATGAAGCATTATTTAGATAGTACAATTTATTCCAGTGGCTTCATGTTTAAAGGTGAATATACACAAATATTTTCATGGAGAGTCAGGAAGGTTCAGAATTCAAGGAGTGAATGCTCTTTATGTAATTTCAGATTTACCTCTTCAAGGTGTGTGGGAGGATAAAAACTGAAAGCTTCAATTCAGAAATAGTTAATAGAGATAACATATCACTTAGCTTATCTTGTTGGCATGCTGTTTAAACAAAACACTTTATACCCATAGGAAAACAAGCAAAAGCAGAAAAATTACATCACACAAAAACCAGAACTGAATAGTTTCATCTTTTAACCTAGATTTTATTTTAATGGGATACAATTATGTTATTCTCAGGGGGTCAGTTAGATGCAAAAATGCTGTGTGGTGTGCAGTTCCAGCAGCTATGTACTAACAAATTCCCTGAATTACACAATCAGCTGTTTTATACATTAACATACACCAAGAGAATGAACCACCATGGTTTTCCTGACTCTGCAGGGTTTGCTGGGTTTTTTGGGGTTTTTTTTTTCTTTCAGACCAAGGAATGTAGCCAACATTCTCCATCTGAAACTAAAACTGAAATCACTACATACACACACTGCTCATTCAATAATCAAACAGAGAGGAAGATCATAAAGGAAAGCGTCTCTTTGATAGGAAGTTTCAGTCCTGTAAGAAACCATGGAGTGACAGCAAATGCAAGAACCTTTGTTCGTTTTCTCCTTCCCTACTCCCACCTCCTTTTCAAGCTAGTTTTATTAATTCATTATTTTATTTTCCTCTCTCTCCCACTCTATATTAAGCACCAGAACCAATTGACAGAGGCTGCTGGTAGAGGTACTTCTACTGGAGACTCCATCTCTGCAGCTGACATGCAGCCCCACTGACACAGCGTCCTCCAGCCTCCTGATGTTTCTTGAGACTTTTGTGGGAGGACACGGTTGTGTTTAAAAATCGTCTGCGTGTGTAAAGTCTGCTCAGCCCTGTAGGTAGTGTCTGGCATGCGTCTGTACACCATGGCATACACGGACTCCATTCAGACAGATTCTAAGGCTCTGATGAATGGTACATCTGCTTTTTTCCCCTGCAAGTGCCCTTAATGACAGTAATCAAGATTAGAAGCAATCATCCACTGGGGACAAAAGGCCTGGGAATGTAAAATTTCCAGCCAATGCTCATAAGTGAGATTTGAGGAGAGGTAATAAAATCCACAGCCAAGATCGGTTTGGTGAATGACTGCAGATTTTGTAAGGGTTGCCTACAACTAACACATTTTGGCAGAAGCTAATCATATAGATCCACTTGCTCTGTAGCTATGGAGACACATGGTCTAGCAGTTGTAATTTACAAAGCCTACAAAATCTGTACCCCCTCCAAGAGCTTTTACCAGGAAAAAGAAACAATAATAGTCTGCCGAACCTACATCATAATCCTTGACAAGAGTGTATTATGAGGAGAGGGGAAAGAGAAAGACCAGATCAAATGTCAAGATGCAACAATCTGAATGAGAGAAAATGTCTCATATAAAAAATCACAGTAAAATAGAGGGAGGTGCTTTAGGAGACTGCCTCGAAGTATAAAAACCATGAGAGTCTCCCTCTAGATGGAGTCTTGGCAGAATCTGTCACAGCAAGTGTGTCCCCTGTAGCATGGCTTCTTTTACAAGATCGTTAACGTAGAATTTAACTGCAGTAGATAAATCAAATCCACTTAATCGTCTTCAGCCACGAGGACTCACAAATGGATCTGCCTCATTAGTGTTGCTATATAACACCCCTTTGTCTACATAGGAGCTAGCCAGACAGCAATTCCACATGGAGACATGCCAGCCGAACATGGTTACCCATTTGCATCACAGATCCTGAAAGGCCATTTTGCTAGAAGATTCACAGTACAATGATAGCTTATTCTGCAAACCCACCAACCTCATTTTTCATGGTCACTTTTTCATTATCAAAATTTGGGAGGCAAGAGGGTATTCTACCCTTGTCTCCTCCCAAAACACAGCTTTAGTACCAGCAAATGATAGACTAATGAGAATTTTATTGGTTAACAATCCCATAGTTACCAGGGTAAAAAAAAAAATTAAATGGAATTTGAGCATTGTGTAAATTTTTTACCCTCTTTAAATTGTCCAGTAAGAAAAAAATTAAGATCCTAGCAAAACATTATGCTCTTTAAAAAAATTATTTGAGATCCTGGGAGAGGAATGTGCTGGGGACTGGATCTACAAAAATCCATGAGGATATTGCAACATCTCTGACTGCCTTTGTTCCATTGATTCTGATAGGAGTCTGATTAATGATGGAGAGATCTTTCGGACTTGTCCCTCCCCACACCCTGCTCTCCGGCGCATGCGTGAGGCAAAGACAAAGGAATAGGTAATTACAGTACAGTTTCATTCATTTTCACTGCAGTATTGCTGTTAGCAAAGAGACCCAATACGATGGGGCTTATTCACACCCACCAGACGTGGCAGACGGGTTGGGTGTGTGTGTGTGTTGGTATTAGTCACTAAAAACACAATAAAGACATCTGGAAGTTAGTTGCGAGAGTCCCTCATTGTAAATAGATATTGTGTGTGCAGTGATCCTTCCCTGCACAATCAGGGACGGGTGGAAGGAGAGAATAAGGGAGGGAGGGGGAAATTACATAGACATGTAGCTTTGATTGGAAAAAAAAAATCAGTTGGAGTAGAGAGCAAGCAATCGATGCATAAATCATGGGGGGAGAGGGGAGAAGCGTTTTGGAGTCATGCACTTTTATTGCACAACAGGCTGCATTAGGAGATGTGGCTTTTTGATTTATTTATTTATTTATTTGGGTGGGACGCCTGGCTTGTTAGCTGCTGCCCAGACAGAACTAACGCGGCTAAAGCTCCAGAAATTTGCATAAAACACTGACAAATCTGGGGATTAAAATTGTTGCCGCGTCTGCTGTCATTTTCAAGCGCACTCGTGATCGTTAAAGCAACAAGCAAGCTCTTCCATTGCCTAATCAAGAACAATCACATTGTTAACAGCCACAATAGGTTAACTGGCAAGCTTCCATTTCGAAAGGCTCTAGCTACCAGCGAGTGGGGGTGCGCGTCAAGATTTATATGTTAGCAGACACATTCCCTATCTCATCCTGCTCCAAAAGCCAAAATGCCCCACAGGTAAAACACCAAATCTAGGACATTGCCCCAGTATCAGCTACATGTTCTCTCACTATGGTGTCTCTTCTCCTCCTCCCCCCACCCCCATGGTCTTAACATGGATGCATTTTCTTCTCTGTGTGCTTCATTTCATGAGTAGGTTCGGAGGTATGTTGTTTAAAGAAACCTTCCTGAGAAAATTCAAGCCACTGAAAATTACGCAGGATACAAGCCCCCCTGTTCCCCCACCCTCAAACACACACACACTCCCCAAAGAGTGTTAACAGGCACTGAAATGTATGGAATGGATTTTAATCCATATTTGATCCTCACATGAATTCATAGGTTCTCCCCCCTTTCGAGGAATACAGCATGCCTGAGAAGCAAGAGATGTAAAGGCGCCCACCCCGATCTGCTGTTCTTTTCCCACTATTGCTCTATTAACCAAACGAAACAACAAACACCCCCCCCCCCCTTTTGAGACAGATCTAGACAGAAAAGAATCCAATTCAACGCTGGTGGTGGCTGCGACGGAAATGGCACAAGTCAGACGCTGCTTCTTACCTTGTTTTATATTTTCCTCTCTCCCCCTTTGTGTGTGGTGTGTGCTCTGGTGTCACAAAGAGAGTCCTAGGTAGCCTACTGCCCGCCTGGCTCGGGCTGAGGTGCTTGGCGTGGCTCTCCCCTGCTCGCTTGCTGGGACTGGAGTGACTACTGCTTGTTGGAGCAATGCCGCCGCTGCTGCTGCTGCTGCTGCCTCTGCATTTCTCACTCTCCCTCCTCTCTCTCTCGCTCTCTGTCTCCCCCCTCCCCTCCCCTGCCTACCCCACCCCCTCCTCTCTCTGTGACAGTCTATGGGCAGTTCAAAAGCCACGCGCGCTTATTATTTATTTATTTCGTTCTTTCTCTCTCTCAGAGGCTCGTAGGCAGCCCACTCGCTGCTTGCCCACGCTCACGCCTAGGGGGCGCCCAGCCCCCCCCCCAGGTTTTAAATACAGGCTGGCGCGCTGCAGGAGGGTTTGTTGGGGAAGGTGCAGAATAAGCCTCCTTTCCACGTGCAGTGATGGGAGCCCAGGCAGGACCCTGGCGCTGGGCTGTTTGGATCAGGAGGAGCCATGCCTCCTTCCCAAAGAGAGCTCTGCCAGCCAGCCAGAGAGAGAGGCAGGTGCCCCGTGCGAGGCGAAGGCGTTCCTGTCCTTCCCAGCAGCAGCAGCAGCAGCAGCTCCCGTTTCCAGCAGGATTTGCATCTGGAGACTGCCACAAAAGAGCCTCCCCGCGCTCGCTGCACCCGTGGGGCAGACCGGCCAGCAGCTCCCAGGAGCACGAGCAGGTCGGCGGCGGACTCCTAAAGCCAGGCAGCGCTCGGGAGACCCTGGCCCTGGCGGCTCCATGGGATGATGCTGGGAATCCGACCTGGGTCACCTTTGTGGAGATTACAGAAGACCGGTGAGGGGCATCACCCCCTGAAAAATGGGGGGCTGAGGGGAGCTATAATAACCGCTCGTTTTATTCCACTAACAAGCTCAGGAGCGGCCGGGGCTGCCCTTGAAAACCCACGAGGGCCACTCGTTTCTCGAGAGAGCGGAAAGGATTTTACTCGCAGCTGCCGAGCTCTCCTGGAGATAGCAAGTTTCTAGGTCTGACCTCACTGCAGTGAGCTCTTGTCATGTTCCGAGCTTGCATGGCACTGTGGCAGTCCTGCACGCGGATCATCCTCCCCTACACACACACACACACACACACATACAGGGAAATTCATGTTACACGCATTCTGGAATCTTAGTTTTCCCCCAAACCCAGAGTTGGGGGAAACATTAACTCAGCTGTTTATTTGATTAAGAAGGGTCTACCTGTCAAATGTATTGCTACCAAAAAAAAAAAAAAAAAACCCAACCCTTATTCACCTAATATTTTGATTTGCAGCACTTTGACGCCCTCTGCTCCTTAAAAGAGGTCAGGACAGTTTGTAATCACAAGTAACGGGATAGGACTAGCTACAGTGTATGATGAGTGTATCTGTCGATTTAGTCTGATGCCGTAAATGTGGATCTGTTTCAAAACGGAACAAAATTAAAAAATAGGGGCTGTGGCATCTCCTGGGTGGGGCTGACTGTTTCACAGTCATGAAGTGGAATTGACAGGTATGCCAGAACTTTAAAAGGCAGCAAGACAAAATATTATCTTCCACTAACTTGGAGGCAAAGAATCAGAATAAAACGCCTATTTTAAAAATGATTTATAAATACGAGACCAATTCAGTTTCACATTCTAGTTAGAGAGCAAGGGTGAACAGAACAGGACATGAACAGAACAGAACGGAAAAATTCAGAACTGTCACCTAGTGATGTGGAGAATAAATATCCGAGTTTACCAGACTACACTAACAGGTTTACTACAGGGATCTGACTTTAACTATATGTAAGGGGGAGACCAACTTCTAGTGAACTCTGATACAGCAGGACTTGTTTTATAACGTAGCAAAATGAATTGTTTCTGGGCACCATAGTGTACAAATTGGAGCTGTAAGGAACTTCCGATTAGATTAGCGTCACGTTCAGTGGAAGGTTTCTGTAAGAGGGTTTCACTTATATGTGCGAATCGCCCCATTCCAAAACACACTGAACACAAATCAATCGATCATACTGGTTAGAGAGGGGGATAGTCAGCAAAGTCATGCAGCTTCCATTTTCCTGATATGGACACTTGGTAATACAAAGAATTACATAAATACACTAGACAGGGAGAGTTAATGAGCACAAGTCAAAGATCTCGCTAAAGTTATACCTCTCGAGTATTATGCATAATATATTGTCTATATTTCAGGAGTAATGATGAGCCAGGATGTTGTAGAAATTCAAATAAAACCATTTGTGTGCAAAATGCATATTTCTGCCTTCAAATTTGTCCTTTCAGTCTGGTTAATCTGCTTCTTTTAGGATGCAATATCTTATGTCATTCCATACATTTCCAAAAACGGGAAGTGTCAAGAAATCCACACATACTGTGTTGCTGGATTGCTTTCATGCTGGGGACAGCAAGCCCGAAAGAAAGCGTGATTGGAATATAGATCCACAAGTTACCATAGAAACTAGAGAGGGAGCCTGCATCAGGATTAAGAGCTGCAAATTCACAAGAATACAGCTTGTGGTTTCCTGATAGCTGTTCTTACCAAGATAAAAAATGCTGCACACTTCCTACGTAATGATAAAATAGTTTTATTAGCTAACAAATCTCTATATTCAAACTCTTACCATATATCAGTGTTTAACTAATGCCACACTTAATATGTTTAAACCTGTAAACCAATAACAAGTTAGTACTTTTTAAAATGTCTTCTGACAGCTTCTAATGCATACAGTTAAGGAGATTTCTTACTAACCTTTAAACCTTTTTCAGTATGAAGGCATCTCAGTATATTTTCACACACACACACGAGTTTCCACTGAACAATCATTTGCAATTTAGGTAAAGTAAAATGGCTTTTTTGATATCTTTCTGCATTAATGTCATTGACTGCAGAGCCTTGAAACTAGTTTGTTTTGATTAAAAGAGGCTGGTTAATTGGTCATGAGAACTGAAATTTAGGATCACGTTTAAGAATTAGAAAGGATTTTCCACCACGTTATAGCAGCAGTTCCAATATAGGTTACTTTTGGATAGGTTAGGTACAATGATATTTCAGGAGCAGCTAAGTTGACTAAGCAGACTAATACTCTCCTAACGCTCAGCAGCGTGTGTCAAGAAAAAGGGCAAGATAATACAGTTGAATGTGGTGCCTGATTGCAGGGGCCCAATGTTGCTTTTCTCCACCCTCTAATGTTTTGAGGTATCCATTCACCTCCTATGTATTCACCTGTGGTACCTGAACCAGAGTGCAACTGACTCCAGCCTGATCAGTTTCACCATTATTGCTCTACTGAGATTCTGGAAGCACACCAGGCAAGAGTGACATTAAACAAGCTTGCATCAGTGCTACCCTGCTGCTGCACCTGCTACAGAAATGCTGTGTGCAGAAATCTGATGCTGAAGTGGGGAGCGGAGGGAATATATATTAGACGGATAGAAAAAAAAAGGAGCAGTGAACTCCTTAGTTTTAGTGTGAAAATTGGATAACCAAAAGATACTCAAACATCTTCTGAAAGAGATGTTGGCCCTCGGGGTTGCATAAGAGACCTTTGATCAGATATGCTTATTCACATGAAGATAAAAAAAGATAAAGCAGGGAGACTGAGGAAGAATTGCAGAGACTTATTACATTTTTAGTTGGCTTGCTTGCACATCATTTACACTAATCTATATGGAAAAAGACAGGTTTGATTCCCTGTTGCCTTCCATTTTGTGTCATCAGTTATACTTGTGCAAAATGGGTGTAAAACTCTGCCAAATCAGAGTAGTCCACTCAGAATGGTGGTAGCATTTTACATTGGCTTTGCGCAGGCATATATGATTACACAAGGTGGAAGGCAGGAGAGAATCAGGCCCACAGACATTACGTGTGAGCATGTGTTTCTCCAAGGTAATTTTCAGTAGGAGAAATACCACGTCCACAGAAGTACATAACTTCTGAACAGACTATGATTTGAATGCTGGTAGGTTGGATCCTGCCTTCACCAAATCAGAGTGCCACTAGTTTTTACATGCATGCTCATTCACATATACAGCTCTGAATCTACTCATGAGTAGTAGGGTCAACAGGATTAGACCATGTATACCAAAGGAAAACAAAGTTATGAGGTCAATGTACATAGCATTTTCAAATATTCCTCCTATAGGCATGCAGAACAAGGGGAAAATGGAAGTCAGAATTGAAGTTACTTATCGTAGGAAGCTATTGAGGTGCTAGCGCAGGTATGTATGCAACTGATATTTATATTATAAGTACTGTATCACACGCACAATGGCCCTACATACCAAACTCTCTATAGGCTATCATAAGGCAAATGCATTAACAAACCTATGAAGTCAGTTTAGCCAAAGAGGAGTGATTTTACTCTAAAATAGGATGACCAGATGTCCCAATTTACAGTCCCAAAGTTCGGGGCTTTGTCTGTATAGGTGCCTATTACCATCTGCCCCCTGTTCCAATTTTTCACACTCACTATCTGGCTACCCTACTCTAAAATGTGTTAAACTGGCCAAAGTCATGTCAGACTCATGGACCTCTCAACATCAGCATGATAATTAATGACCTTACAGTTATTAATAAACAGCTTGAGATACAATGAGTACGGAGAAAAAGCAAAATACTGAATTTTGAATTAGATCTCCATATTTTTATGTTACAATTCGCGTAATTTCGTCTGTAACCCCATGGTCTTTATTGAGGGATTTGGCCCGAGGGATTTAAGGCAAAAAGTTATTTAAGAAAAGTTCTCTTCAGTTTTAAAACATATCAAATTTAAACTCTCTTACTTGATATGGTATCAAAATTGTGTTGATGTGTTACTGGCAAGGGGATCCATTTTCTAAGTCAAATGGTGCCATTTTGGGGACAATAAGCTTTAAGTGGCATATTACATAGTAGCTGTTTCTCCAGAGTTGTTCGTATTCAAATACTTATTTCCTTTCCTTCTCCTCAGTGTTGGTTAAGTGTAGTTGAGCACATAAAGAGAAAACGTCCAATGGCAATAACAATAGAGAAGTTATCTTTTAAAAAAAAAAAGACAGGAAAAACATGGTTTTGTTGCAGTTCAGCCTCTCCTGAGAAGAGTCATCATGCCTTCCCTTTCACCTCTGCACAACGTAAAGCCTAAATCCATCGCCAGGTTCATAAATGGTATATTTTAGGATGGCACTGTTCAATTTAAAAAAAAAACAAGTTACAAACTTAAAACAGAGACTAGATTATTAAAGGTGTTACAATAAATGCATTTGCCCTATGTTTCACAAAATGACATTCTCTACTTTCTCTATTTTTCATCTGGGATAATTAAATCGAGTGAGTAGTCAGTCCTTAATCAATGTTGCTTTCAGGTTCTCATACACTTGCAGAATTCTCACTAGTAAATAACAGGTGCATTGTGAAACATAATATTCCAGCCAACAAGTATAATTCAAAGGTATCCATTATTTACAAAATCAAACCATTTTAAATGACTGTTACATGCTTAAAGCACACTTGCAAAGTCAGCTAGATATCTTTCCCAAGTTTGAAGAAATACTTCAGTTCATAAGAATACAATCTTTACAAACTTCAGAATTTTAACAAATGGTTTTGTTTCCTAAGAACTTCATTAAATGTCAATGTGTGCAATTATCTACACATGCCATTTTCTTTTAAAAGAAAAAGTCAGTAAGTATAATGTGAACTGGAGTTCCTAAGAAATACATGTCACTGTTATCACTGGAGTTAAAACTCTAGCCATTCCTTTGACTCCTGCCTATTGCTATTGTAAGAATCTTAAGTAAGGCAAAATCAAGTGAAACACGTAGGAGGGAGTTGTTCAGTATCAGAGTGCTCCAGAAGTTAGCAGAGACTATGAATACTCCAAATAAGAAGGACAAGGCGGGTGAAGTAAAATTTTTTATTGGACCAACTTCAGTTGATGAGAGAGACAAGCTTTCGAGCCATACAGTCCTCAACAGAAGTTGGTCCAGTAAAAAGATATTACCTCACCCACCTTGTTTCTAATGTCTTGGGATCAACCCAGGTACAAATACACAGCATACACCAACAAGAATGACATTTCTCAGAGAAGTTTAAACTGGAGATTTATGTCAATTTCTCTTAAATCCAAAACTACAAAAAGGCTGATATGCTTCTTACTGCAAGGTTGCTCTACTCACAAAGTGTTCTTAAGTGTTCGCTTCAGGATATGGCTGTAGTTATAAGATATATGATTTAACATAGTAAAACTGTGATTGTCCAAACCTCCCTTTTCTAAGGAACTGCCAGGATATCCTCCTGTTCTATGGCTCTTTATTATGCTACTGGTTCCCCCAGTACAACTCAGGTAATCAAGTTCTATGGTGTTTATTATGTAAATCATCCAACGCAGGCTTTTACTTTTTAATCAACCCACTATCTTTAACACTTATTAGTTTATCAAAATAGACCTCTAGAGGGTGCCCTGAGCTTAGAGTTTGAAAGCTCTGTTTAGGCTTACAGAAAGTCAGAGATGTTTCTTTCTTCAACCTGAATTCAGAATCCCACAAGAAATGCCGTGAATTGTGAGCCATCTTCTTACCTCCTGCCTCAGCGAGAGAAGGAGATTTGCTTGCACTTGGCTCCCTAACATTAGCAGTCTGTTAGCTCGCCAAACAATCTCCACAGAATTCTGCCAGCCCTTGCTTTGCCTTGCAGGTTAACAACAGGTGCATCCCAGCCCTTGAACCCCTCTGAAAGTGTCCCCCTATAGTATCAAGCCCATCATTGAACACTCACAGAAATTACCAGCTAACTGTCCCCAGAGAGACTGTATATAGTACATACAGCTAGACTGGCACAATTCAGGATCAGGTCCTTTATAACATACAACACTGAAATATATTTATAATGGAATACGCATATGTTTATTATCAAAGGTTAAGTTTGAAGAGACAGCCGATAAGGATAATAAGTGGAAACAGAAATGGTTACAAATATAAAACAAAAAATATAATGCCATCCTAGCCCTACACTTATCAATGGTTACCTTTCCTAATTAATGAAGGAGAATTTCTGCCAAGGATTCAGTCCTTGAAAAAGCTGCTGATTTTCAGTCAAAATCAGGATCCAAACTTTCACGAACACCCCACATCCTTCAATGGGTTTCCCCTGTGAATGGATGACAAATGTCTTACTAGTCTCCCATTTATAGTCCAATAAACCTTTGAAATGCTCTCCCGTTTGTTCTTTGCTGTGCTCTTATTTCACATCCCCCTATTGGATCCATGTGCAGATGGTCTTCCATTGTATTGACTTACAACCTGACAGAGATATACATCTTATCGCCTGTCTAGAAGAAACCTGTTTATCAGCTCTGCCTGGGACACAGTCTCTAAACACATCATCAGTACCTACACACTACTTCTTAAATACCATCTGTGCATATATCTCACAATGATTATGAGGCTCAGTACGACAAAAGTTTTTATTAGATACCTCACTTGACCCTCTTTGGTTAAATACTAGGAAAGCAATGTGTCGGGTGCAGTGAGTTTGTCAGGTCGCTCAAGAATTGCTGACAAAGAACAGTGCTCATTTTGTGTGATGCACTCAGACAATCACAAGACAGCACAGAGAGCAACACAATGTAACACTGAAGTGGAGAATCTAGAACAGTCCTACAGCAGTATGCCCACCAAGCAAAGGGAGTAGGGGGTAAAAGACTAAAGAGCTCTAGGGATTTGTTCTTCCCTCCTGTACTTCCTAATAAGCAGAGGTCAGAGGGAATACTGGTGCTGTATAGGTCAAGCACTGTTGAATAATCTTGGGGGAAACAGACAGGGAAATCTGGTGAAATGGAAGCTAACACATCTGGAGAAATAAAAACCAAAGCATGTTGAATAAACTGCTGGGTGGGTGGGGAAAAGTCAAAGCAAACGAAGGAGAGGCCTGGCAGACCTAATAATTGTCTCTTGATCGGTTTTGCAGGATATTTTTGGACCTGTTTTCTTATATCACACGTGGGAGATTTACTTTTCTCTGCTAATTAGCTAGAGGGCACAACTGAAAGCATGCCAGGCAGGTGCTTTACCAATTAGCACTCCATCTTCTTTATAGAATTATATGCAAATTGAGGACACATGGTCAAACCAAACACAAACCCACACTTTAAGTACCATTTTCTCCTCAGTCACTCTGCTGCAGTCAGACTCAAGTCTCACATGTCTGATCATCAGCACAGTTGTGACTGGGCTAGGACAGTGGGGATTGCTTTGCTCATAGTTCCTACTTATTTTCTTTGCTACAGCCTAATCTGCAAAGTTTACACAGACACACTACTTGCAAGCAAGGCCAGATTTACACCTTACGCACTCCTAGGCACAGCATCTTCAGCACACCCCCTGCCTACAGCTGACCTTCATGTTTTCCCTAAGAGGGGAGTCCCGGCTGAGAGAGGGGCTGGGGCAACTGGCTTGGCCAGCTCCAGGCAGGGGGAATATGTTCACTCCTGGGCTCTGGCTTCCGGCCTTGCCAGTGGGCGAGGCCTCAGGGGGAAAAGGAGGGGCAGAGCCAGAGTTCCAGTGCTCATGCGGGGCCCCCATAATGGCACAAGCCTATTGGCCTCTGCGGTAAACTGCCACTGTTTAGACACCCCTACAACACCAGTGCCCCTGGGCATGTGCCTACTGTGCCTATCTTTAGCACAGCAGCTCACTGGCCTCTCCTAAATCCCTTCCTATCAGTCTGCTATTTGCCCCACTTTGCCTGTGGCTCCTCCCCTGCAAAACCTACCTCAGCCAAGCCCCGCCAAAATGGAATTCCCCCATCCTCCTTGGCAGTCCTTTCCCACTCCCCAACCTGTATACCATGGTCACCAACTTAGTCCTTCCAGTCCTAGAGTGACCAGGTAGCAAGTGTGAAAAATCAGGATGGGGGGGAGGCAATAGACACCTATATAAGACAAAGCCCAGAATATCGAGACTGTCCCTATAAAATTGGGACATCTGGTCACGCTAAGTCCAGCAGTCCCATCCTCCCTCCAAACCCCTCAATTCTTCTCTCCAAGATTCATCATCCCCTTTATATCTTCATCTCCTCCTTTGGAGAACAAACCCAACCCCATGTTACCTTGTGCTCCCCCTTCTGTTCACCATAGCCACTTTATGTTTCTTCTTTTATACTTAGGCTATAAGCTCTTCAGGGGAGAGCCCTTCCTCTGCCCACTCCCCCACTCCCAATATCTCCCTTCAATCTCTCCACCCCCCTCTAATTGCAGCCCATCTCAGTTCCTCTAGAGACGCCTTATCACCCACTTTCATCCCACTGATGTCCCCTGATCCCTCCTCCACATTCCAGTCTGCCTATCTCATGTCTCTCCGGTGATTTTTTTTCCTTCTCTCCTTTCTAGTGAATTTCTCCTCATTATTATGATCAGTATTGGCAATCAGTGAGAGAGGCTTGCAAAAAGTGAAGGTCTCTTCCCTTTTCCCTAGAGGGTGAAAATAAGGAGGAAAAGGCAGAAATGCCTTTCAGAGGTCAGCAAGAATGAAGAGATGAGAACAAATGTCCAGTGCCCCTCTTCCAGATGTTGGTAAGAGGATAGCATGGCAAGAAAAAATAAAAATCTTTCTCCCCATCCATTTAGATTATGGATGATAAGAAATAAAGACTAAAAAAATATGGCCGATCACCATTTCAAGCCAAAACTGTACATCTGTCATTTCTGACTGCACCATCTGCCTCAGCCTCCTGGAATCTGCAACTTGCAAAGACACTTCCATGAACTGGCCACAAGTGGGTGCACTCAGTTCATCACATGCTCCAAACAGAAGCCTTTACTTCTCACTTCACAGAGGGAATGGCAGTCAATTCTTGTACCCCTCTCACTCATTCTGAGTTTCCCTTAGTAATTATGATCCTTTGTCCTTTTCCATCTGATGATCAATCTGTTGTTGGGATTTCAAAGGTCAGCGCACCACAGCTAAGAGTCTGCCACTCCATTTTATGAAGAGGATGCATTGAAAGCCCAATTCACTGGTGACCTGCACTTCATGCAGTCATTTTCACCAGAGCAAAATCAGTGCAGACTGGGTGTAAAACCCCATTACTCTAATCAGGTTGCACATACACTCACTTTGCACAAGTATAACTGACTGTCCCATGTTCAGGGCAGAGATGAGTGGGCGCTCGTAAAGCTTAAAATATGGGAGACGTGTTTTTGCAAGGTTTGTATTTGAAATGTTTTGTATTTTTTAGTCACTATCGAGGCTTGTTTCTAAAGCCCTGGGGCTCAGCCTTAGCATGACAACAACACAGCACAAACAGCACCATGTGATCTTATAAAGGGTGTTGCCTGCAAACTCCTGGGGCAAGTTTTTTGACCCAGATCCTCAAGGGTATTTAGGCCCCTAGCTTCAATACCTTTGAGGATATGGGTCTTTGCCTTTCTATACATGTGTAAGTGCTGAGCACATTTTGGGCACTATTCCAATATATAAATACACACAATTCCATTCTATTTAGATTCTTATATCTCACCCATGAGCGGTATCTGACATGAAAGTAATTCCATAGTAAATCTCTCCTCTTTATTACACAAACAGATAATGATTGACCACAGTCAGGCTAGAGGAAGGAGAATGTAATTTTTCTTAATATATCATCAGAAAAATCTGCAGGGACTGACCCTACTAGCCTGCTCCATTCCTGGAAGCAGAACGGTTAAGTATACAAGTACCTTGGTTCCAGTATGGCTAAATCCCGAATTCTGAAAAAGAGCACACTGCCTGAATGTGCGTGCCACTTTGGTCACACATGCACTTTGGGCTGCAGAAGGCAATCCTCAGCCCCAGCCTGCCCTAGTGTATGCTCCCTGGTTACTACTGCATAGTGTGGACAGGCAGAACACCCATAAGCTGCTGCTACTCCCCCTCTACATATCTTTGTGGGCCAATGGATCCACAGTTTGTGGAGCAAATGATCATGCTCCAGTGTGTACCCACAGTGCCTGGGCCCTATCCCTTTCCTTCCCTTCCCTCCTTCTGTGCTCTGCCATTCAGAAAGCTGCCATGTTCAGTGATGTGACTTCTCTAGATCCAGGTCCATAGCTAAACTTTGTTCCACTATGCCGTGGGCCTTTCATGCCACCTATACAGCATCAAGGCCTTGAATTTGCAGACACCTGTGCTTGTGCTTAACTTCATGCATATGAACTGTCCTGCTGAAATTAATGTACCTGTTCATATACACAGAGTTAAGTAAGGGCGCAAGTGTTTGTGGCCTAAGAGATTCAACAGATTTGATTTTTGTAGAATTCAGTACTCAAGAGGGCAAACTAGGATATACCACAGGCATACATCCACCTAGGGAGGAGACCAGCACAATGATTCATAGTCTGGATTTCTGATTTTTAGTTTTAACCAATAAAATACCCCAATATTAAATAAATAAATAAATAAATAAAATTGGTGTTTATCCAATAAACACCAGAAATGTTTATTTGTATCTAAGCGCTAGTCTACATACTGCAGCAATGCATACTATGTTCTAGGTTAATTATAAAATCTACCAAGCATTAGTGTAATCAAAACATAATTTATGTGCTACTGAACTCAATTTTTTAAAAAGTGACCTCTAATTTGCATGCCTCCATTTTGCAGTATCTGCCTTTAGATCCTACACTGAAATCCTGGCCCCATTAACATCACAAGCAAAACTCCCATTCATTGCAATAGGGCCAGGATTTTACCCCAGAGTTCAATTTTCAGAGGTGCTTTGCAGTCAGAAAGGATTTGAGAATAAAACCCCCCAGGAGCATGATTCTTTCCATTTTGCATCTGTGGTGTGGTCATTTCTACCTATGCAAACTGAATGTAAAGCTAATATAAAATACTACCACTGAAGTGAGTAGAGAATTCTGATTTGATTGCATTTTGCACAGTTGTGAGTGATTGAATAAGGTAAATGGGAAATGAAGAACCAAGTAATACAGCCCTGAACCTCAGTTCTCAGAATGGTCATTTTGCACCATTAAAACTGCCCTAAAGGGGTAGCTAGCTATTCCCCTAGTATGACCACTGTACATAAGCCTCTCCCTACACCACCCCTTCACTCCCAGTGCTTTTGGGCAGCTGGAGGACAGGGAACGGGGGATGAAAAAGGCCAGAAGGACTGGAATTGTAATATGATGTGTTTTGCTGGTCTCTGGCCAGTGGAATGGTCCCTAAAGAAAAGGTCTAAAGAGCATAAATTAGAACAGCTCTGTGGCTGATCTATCTTGCATAGGGGTCTTGTTCAACCCTACATGGCCATGGATTAGAGCATGAGCTTGGCACAGCTGGGAAGAGAACCCTGGGAATCTAATTAAGCTAGACACCAAAAATGAAAGCATCTAAAACTGAAGGAAACATTTGAAAATTTGGGCATAAGTGACTCACCCAATGTTACATAGAAGCTGGAAAAGAAGAGAATATAACCCAAGAATCCTGACTGCCAATCCTCAGCTATAAACCATTAGACCAGTGGCTCCCAACCCATGGCCTAGGGGCCAAAAGTGGCCCCCGAGGGCTTTCAAAGTGGCCCACAACTCCCCTCCTGCTGGCTGCAGAAGGGAGCCGCTTCCTAAGGATCCAGGCGGAGCACATTTCTGCAGGGCTAAAAGATTGGTGCAGGCTCCTTGCTGCAGCCAAGGAGATGGGAGATCAGCGCTCCCCTCCCCTGGCTGGATCAGGGAGCATGGCAAAGCACTCCACCTAGGTCCATATGTGCTGGGGTCCCTGCTGGAGCCAGAGGGAGGGGAGCACCGATCTTCTGCCCCCCTAGCTGCAGAAGGGAGCCACTGCCTAGGGACCCAGGTGAAGCGCACAGGGCTACAAGATGCGTGTGGTTTCCCTGGTTACAGTGGGGGGTAGGGGGCTGCTGGCGGAGAGTGGTGGCCCTTCAGCATTGTAAACATGATATCTGTGGCCCTCGAGCCAAAACGGTTGGAAACCACTGCATTAGACCGTGTCAAGAAATTAAATTATCCTATAATATAGATTGCTCCCATGTGGTAATGGAGTTCTCTTTTGGCAAATTAACATCAACAGTTATGAGATTTTTCTGTTAAATGAAAATGATGGCAGAAGATTCTGAAGAGTATATAGCACAATGGTCACTGAAGATAGCTATCTTCTATTGACCTTCAAACTGGGAGATCTGAGTTTCAACAAGGCCATAGATTGTTAAATTGTGGTTGCATACAAGTTAATCTGATATCTGCCATGTAAGTAGGATATATTTCCACAGTGGTGCACCAAGAATTTAGCCACAGTACTCTCATCAGTGTTATAGGGAGACATGCTGTCTGGCTCCTGAGCCCTGCTTTGAAATGTTACCCCATTTTGTTTATGAGATGTTTATTTTCATCTCTATTTAGTGACCATGGAGGGAGAAAGTACTTGAGCTTTAAATAATCTTGAAGATGTGTACTACCAGCTGTCTCTCTCTGACTGACAGAGGATCTAATTGCTATACCTTTTGCCTATATTAGGTGACTTATGTGGATGCCACAAATGAATGAACATATGGGGAAGACCTAAAACGTATGGCAGGATCAAGGCTGTTTTCAGTATTATATGTGTTTGTATTATATACACACTAGAAATGACTGTCCTGTAGCTATACTGCAACACTTTAGAAATGAACCAAGATAGAGGCCAGTGGTGTCTGTGGAGATAGAGAAACAGATGATGCACTGAGCTACAGTGAAGAGAGCACTAAGTATCTATTGCGTTAGCAATTAGAACTTCCTCACCTGCATGCCGATGCATCGCAAAGACAGATGCTTGCTTACCCAGTGACACGGATGGACTTATAGGGAGAGACAGGTAACAGCCTTCATGGCAGGCACAAGCTGCCGACACCACTAGGTCCCTCAGGCAAGGTCAACTGATTGCCAAGACCATCCAAGCTTGACTTTGAAAAATGGCAGCAAAGGTTTCCATTTAGTCGGGTTAAGGGACAGATGCTGGCAATGAAACTGTGGATACAAGACTAAGAAATTAGGGCCTAATCCAAAATCCGTGGAAATTCCCATTGTCTTTCAGGACTGATGCAAAGCCCATTGAAGGAGCATCCTATTTGAACACTGGACAGTTCACCCAATCCTAGTATAAAAATTAGTAATCGTGAGCCATTCTCTACTTCTTCAGAGAACTGCACTCTGAGAGGAGCTAGCATCAGCTGGAGACAGCAAGTGATTAGGCTCAGGAGTCTAGGGTTCTTCTGTCCTACATGCTGACTCACTGTTAGAGTGGGTCAAAATTTTTCCAAGTTTCAGATTTATCATGAAGTGTCACCATCACGACAGTTTTTCAACCAGCCCTACTTGTTCCATAATCTCAATCAAGTCATTGTCTGTGCCTCATTTTACCCCTCTGTAAAATGGATTAATATAATTATAGCTCAAAGATGCTTTGTCTCTATTAGATAATAATGGGATTCTGCACAGAATGAACTCCAAAACCTAAAGCTGTTCGTATTAAGAATTTAAAAGTTTAAAGCAAAGGAATTTATTAGCCCAGTATGTGATTATTACTGAGTTAACAGCTATTATACAATACTGATATTTTTATTTAAACTTTCTAAATTGAAATGAAAGAAGGGAGAAGAACTACATAACACAGAATAGCTCTCCATCTGCTGAAAGGTAAATTGTTTAATAAATAAAAGCTTCAAAGATTCCACTGGCCTTCACCTTCAGCCTTCTTTCCTATTATCTCCCCTTCTCTCCCTTACCATTTTTCTCCTTCTCTCCCTATAGGTCAGCAAAGCTCTTGTCCCCAGAACAGGTACAATATATGTATTTATATTGTTTCAGCATTATACTGAGATAATGTGATGCTCCCCAGGGGTCCCCAGGATTGTAAGGCACTTCACCATCACCCGCCCTTAGCTTGAAGCAGCCTTGTCTGTGTCTGCTGTGGATCAGCTCCCTGAAACCACCAGCCTCTGGCAACACAAGCACTATCTTCAGGGCCTCTGCGGGTCTTGCTTTCTCTATGCATATAGTCATAGGCATGTACCAACACCCAAGTCCTCTGAGCATTTCTTTTAGAGTCCAGCCCCTTATCCACTGAACACTCACAGAGCTACCAGACCTGCTGTTCCCGAAGGAACTGTACACCACAACTTACTAATTACACCTTAGAACACAACTCTGTTAAACACACAGCACTTAGATATATTTAGAGTAAAAACAAGAATAAGTTTATTATCAAAGAACAGAGATTCAAGTCATAGTGAGTAAGGATATTGGAAACAAATGGTTACATATAAAACAAAATCATAACATGCTTTCTAAAGACTAAATTTAACTAACAAGTTAATCTCCTGCTAAATAAGCTTATCTCACCCAAAGATGTAACATTTTCAACCAAGCCTGGTTGAGATGCCACTTTCATGAAGCAAATCTGCTGTCCATTTACTTCCTAGGTGGGGGTGCTCAAGTGTCCTCTCTGACCCGCAAATATAGTCAAGGAAACCTTGAGCATGCACCTCAAGATAAGGTTCTCTCCTTTCCCTTCCCTGCTGTTTTTCTCTTCCTGTAAGTTCCTTTCTGAAGTTCTAACAATCCTTCATTTGCATTCAGCTCAGACTGGTGATAGGAGACCCACTGTAAATGAGATAATACTCAACTTATCTATAAACAAACAAAGGGATAAACATCTCTCGTTTGATAGAATACCTGTTTTTCACTGTTGCTGGTAACCAGCCCTCCAGACATAGACTTTAAGAACATATTTCTGCGTATATACATAACTCCTTATATAGTGTCCGTATATACATTTCACAGTGCTATCGATGACCAGCATGACGCCAGATTTTATTTAAGACCTAAGATGATGTTCTCTGGTGAACTAAAATGAACACACCGAAGTTACGAGATTTCTGTAACCTCTCTACACTCCCTTGCCAGTTGGTATTAAGAGATTCTTGGGTTACAGAGAGGCTGAAGCCGAGATTCTCCCATAACACAGACACACATCTCCTGTAACCACCTGGCCACTTTGTTGGTTTTGTCCCCTCTTTTCAATCTTCCATCTTTGTCTCTGCTGTCTTCCTAGAGTGTAAGCACTTTGGGGTGCTTCATTTATGCTTGCACAGCTCCTGGCTTATTGTGAGTAATAGCAAAACTAAATAAATAGACAGAATCGTGACCCTGATTTCACAGTCACGCAGAAGAGTAAGGGGTCATAAAGGCCCAGATCCTCACAAGTATTTTGACTGATTTTAATGGCATTTAGCAGCTTAAATATCTTTGGGGATCTGGGCATAAGTGCATAAGGGCTCCCTTATCACTGAATCACCAGTAGAAGCATATGGTGGGTAAGGAACATGAGTTTCCATGAGGATGTTATTCCCCCTCCTGTGTAATTGGCTGGGGAGCAAGTGGACATGGATGAGTACTGGGAGGAGTCTTGGCTCTGCCTTCAACACAGCCAAATTAGCACATAGGGGGAAACAATCTGCACTAGGTATAAGCCTGGCACAGATTAATTAGTCCTTGGAGTAAGGGAAGAACTAGGAGACAGAATATGACTCCAATTCTCATTCTGGTCCCTGGTCTGCTCCTGGGAAAGCACAACTATATCCTGTCCCTTGCATAGAGCCCTCCAGTAGAAAGAGGGGGAAAAATTTTAATACTCCAACATGCTCTTTACAACTTTACAGTATGTGAACACTACACTCTGCCACTAGAGGTGAGACATGATTAATGCTGAGAAATGTCAAGTCATTCCGGATAGTCGCAGTGGATTCATCAGCCAACTATTCAGCCCTGGTGTTTGTGTGGTTTGATGGTCTAATCTTAGTTCACTGAACGATAATGCAAACTATGTGGGAATACTGGCTGTCCCAACACAATCTATTAATGCATGGATTTCATTTTCATGCTCTGCCTGCGGTTGTTTGTGGAGCTTCATGCATTTTGTTGTTGTTGTTGTTTCTTTTTATATAAGTAAAAAGCAGTATGTTTATAAGAGGGAGGCAACATAGGACTTACAGGTGTGGGGGGGGGAAGAGGAGGGCTAAATGCTTGTGACAGCAGTGCACTTTTCTGCCTGGGGAAGAAATTAAATCTCCTATTTCAGCATAAAACCAGTACAGCAGGAGTACAAGATTCCCCACACTGCCCTACCAAATACCTCGACCTTAGACCAAGTCTACACTACAGCTGTTACCGTAGCACAGCTACAGCTACCGCTGCAGGTGTGCTACGATAGCACAGTGGTGTAGATGTTTCATACATCGATGGAAAGGGTTTTTTAGTCTCTGTACTTAATCTACCTCTCCAAGATGTGGTAGCTAGGGCAACAGAAGAGAAAAGAAAGACCGATGTGGGGGACCCGATAACAGTATTTAAATATGTTAAGGGCTGTTACAAAGAGGATGGTGATCAGTTGTTCTCTAGATCCACTAAAGGTAGGACAAGAAATAATGGGCTTAATCTGCAGCAAGGGAGATTTAGATTAGGCATTAGGAAAATCTTTCTAACTATCAGGGTAGTTAAGATCTGGAGCAGGCTTCCAGGGAAAGTTATAGAATCCCCATCATTGGAAGCTTTTAAGGAACAGGTTTTTTTTCCATGCTGATACTTAGGCATTGGAGTTAAGTCAATGTTTTTGTTTTGTTTTTTTAAAGTGACTAAAAGTATCTTCCCTCACAATTGCTCAACTGTCAGTCTCTAGTGGTAAATATTTTATTAATTCTCTAGAATTTTCAGGGTAGGTAAGACCTCAAATTCTACCATTTCTCCCTCTCTCTCTCTCTCTCACGCACACACTTTTCTTCTAGGCCCCTCCCCACCCTTCTCCTCATCCCACCCCTTTCTTCAAAACAAAAAAGACCTTGCACACGTGTTCATGCATCATAAAGAATCAAAGAGGGCACAAGGCCAACTCTTTTCTTTTCAGGTCACAATTAAAATGTATAAATCTTTCATATTCTAACCACAACCATTATATAAACCAGCTACGGGTGTACACTACACATGCAAGAAAAGAGCAGCTGCCCTCCAGTTTTTAGCTGAAGGGTGGAGAGGGACTCATACTGTACTAGAGGAGAATTTGGCATCTGCATTCAGGACTCAAATTGGATTGAAATCTAGCTACTTGTTAGAATATAATTAGCTTTCAACCCACTCACACAGCCATTTTAAACTCTGGCATTTTAAATGGCATTTTCCCCTCTGGTCACGTTAATAGAGAGAAAAAAATCCACGGCATTAGTTTTTCTAAGTGGTGCATGTCAGAATTATTGCAACTGGGGGGGGGGGGGGGGGGGGGGGGGGAAAAAGAAACAGACAGTTCTACTTGCTAAACAAACTAACATAAACCAGGTAGCTTGAGACTACTTCCTATAATGCCACACACCTGCAGCTGCATGGATTTTTATAAATATTTCCAACAGCTATTATGAAACAGTACGAGTCTCCCTTAGGTGCTTCTCTGGCCCCCCTTATTTCTTGTCCTACCTTTAGTGGACCTAGAGAACAACTGATCACCATCCTCTTTGTAACAGCCCTTAACATATTTAAATACTGTTATCCGGTCCCCCACATCAGTCTTCTTTTCTCAACACGAAACATGCCCAGTTTTTTTAACATTATACTTCAGGTTTTCTAAAACTTGTATTTTGTGTTGCTCTCCTCTGGAATCTCACCAGTTTGTCCATGTCTTTCTTAAAGTGTGGCACCCTGTAGTATGGTATGTGGTGGTACCCCATAGTGTGGTACCTCAGGTCTTTCTTAAAGACAGTACCCCAGCTGAGGCCTCACCAGTGCCAAGTACACAGGAGGTAATTATCCTGCTCTCTTACATATGACATTCCTGATAATACACTTGTTACTACTGGGTTTGGACACCAAACTTCCGCATCACCCAGCAGCAAGTCTCTATGGCTATATTGCCCAGTGGTGAGTCTCTATGGCCACGGTAGGGGAACCCGGGCCCTCCCTGCTCCACCAGGTTCCAATCCAGGGCCCTGTGAATAGCTGGTCAGACATTTGGCCTGGCGAGCAGATGCCACCAAACCTGCTCCCTTGATAATTTCCTACTGTGTTTGCTGCACCCTCCAAAGTCACAACAAGGGTCATCTTATGGACTCACAGAGGCAGTTCTCACTGATCTGGAGATTCTTCTCCTTCACTCCCAGCTCCCCTTTCCTGGTCTCCACAGGGCCTTTGGCAGCTCTGCAACGAGATCTGGTCAAGGCAGTGTGGAACTCCTACAGCTTCCCTGTTGGAGCTACCAGCATAGGACTGCTTCCTTGCTCTGATCACCCTTACTGAGCTGGGCTTCTCCTTTTTGAGTTCTGCCTCCATTGTGGGCATGCCCAGAAGGCGTAGCTGAGTGGGGCCTTCCAGGCCCAGAGTTGCTCTTTAAACCTTGGTTTCCTGGGTTTATATACCCCATTGCACATTCTCCCATCGCATACTACCCACTGAAAGGACAGAAAGGAGCATACAAGACCTCCAATGGGGAAATACTGACTGTTGGATTCTCTCAGCAGCACTGCCAGACAGAAGACTAGATACAAAGAAATCCAGGTATACCACTGTATCTTCCGCTTAAGAAAGATTTTTTTTCTTACACAAAATCCAGACAAAGTTTTGAATTATAAACATGTCAAAGCTAGTGGAGTGATCATTCCTAAATAGCACTGCAAAGCTTATAATTAGTATTATATTTCTAAACAGTTCCCATTTTTGCTACTGATATTTATATAGGTGACTTGAGGCATGTACAATGAGGTGCTGAAAATATAACCAAGAATAGTCCAATATATCCACAGCCTACAGCCATATTGCCATGGGCTGCGCATGGTCTTGCCAGATCTATTCTGTTCTATAAAGGTTCTTATACCGCACTCATCACTGTAGTTTCTGAGCATCTTCCAGCAGTGCATTAAGCAAGGTGACTAGCCTCTGTCATGTGTTTGTTCTCTCATCTGATAAGCTAAGCATCATCAGGATAGGAAAGTCTTTCCATGAAATACTACCAAGGAAAAGCCAGGTGCTGCTGAAAGTAATGTTGGTGATTCAGAAGATGGCGCTTTTCACTTTGACTTTATTATTGACCTAGCATCCCAGCACAGTGCTGACACAAAACTGAAGTCCGAACAACTTGTGATCATTAAAGATCCAACTGGACATTTAGCAGGAGGGGGATTTTTACCCTAGTGTCCCACACAAATTGGACTTGGAGTAATTGCACATACCTTAACTCCCCTCTGCATGGATCTGATATTCTTTATTTCCTATCTTTAAACTTCTATAAAATGATTTCATGTACCATTAAACAGTCATCACAGTCCACCCCAAGAGTTAGCTGCACTTCAGAGCTTTTCCTCAGCTGGTGTAATGAACTTGCCCCTTGACTCCATTGGCACCTATATCAACTCCATCAGCTGAGTGACTGATCCCAGAGGCAGTGAAAAGTTTCCTGACTGAAAAGATAATGGGCCTGTTACACCAATGCAAATTCAGCATAACAGCTGAAGCAAACAGAGGTGTTATTGTGGGTTTACTCCCATGTAACTGATGCACAATTTGGCTCAGTCATTTAGCAAGAGCAACATCATGTTATGTAACAATTAATCCGGTTATTTCAGCTTGGATTTTTAAATGGTTCTGTATATAATCCAATACTGGGAAACAATCATACAAAGGCCTGAATCTGATTTCACTTAAACTGATGGAATCACCAAAGTAATTGAGATCAGAAGCAGACCATAAGAATGGTTTGTGACAATAAAAATGAGAGCATCTGCATTAGTAGAACCGAGACCCCTTTAAGAAAACCCCCAAAAAAACAGAGTGAAGCATATGCGACTTTTCCACTGTCTTTAAGAAATTAGGGAATAATACATTTATATTTGTTGACATTTGTTGTACTTTTGGTGAACACTTAAACTGGAAGTATACTAACAGGAAATTCCATTCATGAGATAAGCAGCTGTTCATGCCAAAAGCTTCAGTAGATCAGGGGGCCAAGAAACTACTTTATACAACTACTGGTTTATGAATAGTCAGCATTCCATACTCACCCAAAGGAAATGTTCTGAGGACAACTTTTATAGATATGTTTAAATCTCATGTGCTTGTGAAAAGGACACAAGTCTGCCAGTTGTTTGTGAAAGAAGAATGTATTTGAAAGGTTATGCTTTCACCACAAAAATCTCAAGCTGTAGGCAATTTGAAATGCTTAAAAAACAGCCCATTTTGCAATGGTGATTTTTTTTTTTTTTTTTTTGAGTGGACTATAAAAAATGTGTGGCTAGATCTTGTCACCAAGGTTTAAGTTGAAATCCCCATGGATGGTAATAGTGATTTCTGCTTAAACATTGGTGCTACAGTATGGCCCATAATTTACGTAACTCATTCCACACTACTCAAAATTCTAATACAGCGATCCTTAAATGTTACCTTATGCAATTGAATAGAGTTCCTCAGCTCCCAGTCTGTTGGCTCAATACATTTTAACTGCATTTAAAGTGAACTCACTAAGGAAGTAGGAATAACAGAAATGTGTTGCCAATTATGTACTGTAGTTACGGTGATTTAATAAGACTAGACCTCTTTATCTGTAGAACTCAAAGTCCTCTGAAGAGGTGGGTATCATTCCCATTTTATAAATGAGGAAAGTGAGGCACAGAAGGACAGATTTTTAAATGTATTTAGGCAGCTAAAGATGCAGATAGATGCCTATTGGTATTTTCAAAGGTACCTAGACATCTAAATACCTTTAAAAATCAGGTCATGTGCTGCAACTGGGAATGAGCTTGGATGGCTCACCTGCACCTCTACCAGTGCTGCAACATCCACACTAATAAAAATAGCATGCTAGCTCAAGACCTTTTAGTGCAGGTCTGTCTACTCAGGCTGGGAGGCTCACACCCGGATGCAGTGTAGACAAACTCTGAGAGGGTAAGTGACTTTCCAAGATCACATAGTGGACCATGTCCTCAATGGTGCAAGTAGCATAACTCCACTGAAGTCAAGAGACAATGACGATTTACATCAATTGAGTCAGCTGGCAATTTTGGGAATAACCCAGGCCATCTGACTCTTAGCCTCATGCTTATATTCAGTATAAAAATTCTGTTCTTGGAAATAAACAGTATGGATCTCTGTTGCTTAATCTGCACTCTTTATCATCATGAAACTCATTCCTGGCAATAGAAATTCTGGTGGGGAAGTCCAAAATATGCAATAGAGCTCACTCTGCAGTACAGATCTCAGACACCAGAGAACACAATGGAGATTCAGCTTTAGAGAGTGACAGATTCAACGTGCAAAAAATAGAACCAATTACTGTGTGCTCTATATGTTCTATTTGTAGTTGAGCAGAGAAACATTAGAGCCCTGAATTCCTCCTCGTGGAAAAAAAGCCTATAAGGAGCCTGGCATTCACAGAATCTTAATCCAGCAATGCTATAGATTTAGTAAACCATGCTTTCCGCAGGAAGTCAGGAATGATTATTTTAAAACCAAACAATCTTTAAGATCCAAATGATAAAGAATGCAGCTGGACTTCAACCAATCTGGATTTAAAACATGTTTTCCATTAAATACGATGGGTCAAATTCCAACATTTACTCTGAAGGTTACATTTACTCTTGACTTCAGTAGAGTTATTCTGGCTTTACATTGGTCTAACAACAGAGTTTGGCTTACTTTTTGCATGTCTTCCCACCCCCCAAACTAGAATAACCAAAGGAAGTTTGAACTTGGTAATGTACTAAGGAATCTTAATACAAAACAAATCTTTATGGATCAAAAGAAAATAATTGTGCATCTGGAATACTCATCTGTTGCAAGTTGGGTGTATATTCAATTTATTGTGACACTTCCATTACAAAAATGCTCCGTTTGCAATCATGAACAACAAGCATTTGGTTATTCAATTTGAGAGACTGAGAGTAGAGAAGAAAATACAATAAAGTGAAACAAAAAAGTCAGACTTGGATTACTATGAAACATATATTGATAGTAGAAATTCTGTATCAAATCTTCTGTTATTTTTGTCTTATAAACTTATGGCTAAATATTCATAGGCTAGAATCTCCAGTTGATTCTGCCCCCTTCGTTCTTTTCAAATGATGCAAACCTGGATAAACTAGTTATGCTATTCCCATTTCACCCTCTCTCCCCAACCCCATCCTGCCACACACACAGCCTGCCTAAGGGACATGTTGGGTGCATGAGAAGGAATGGTCAGAGGGCTACTGTGCTCCAACAATCCTCAGCTGGATAGCCCATTGGGGCCATAGCCATAGCCTTGTATGTCTACACTGCATTTTAAAACTGGGGCGGCAAGTCTCAGAGCCCAGGTCTACAGGCTCAGGCTCATGCTACCATGCTAAAAACAGCAGTGTAGATGTTGTAGCTCAAGCTCTGAAACCCATCCCTGTCCCCGGCCTTCAGAGCCCAAGCTCAAACCTCTACACAGCTGTTTTTAGCATCGTAGTGCAAGCCCAAGTCTGTAGACCCCGGCTCTGAGACTCTCTGTCATGGGTTTTAAAACGCAGTGTAGACGTACCCTAGCTAAAGCAGATCCAGCAGCCACAATGGCCTCCTTTCCAGACTTGCTCTTATCTGTGCTCAGGAGATACATGGCACAGCTGAGATTTTAGACCATAGCGTGAAGAGGAGTAAGATTTTCTGAAGCTCCTGGTCTCAGTGGAAAATACAATACTGCTCCCTTAGTCTCTGGACCCTGTTAAGCTTTGCACCATATTTCCTAAGTAATGCCTGGAGAAATACACAAAATATTAGACATTCACACTTCTAAATAGTACTAATAGAACTATTTTCACAAATTGGGCCTTATCCTGATCTTTTGCACTGACATTTACTAGAGCCAATTGAAAATTTTTTGACACAACTGTTGTTTCAGTGTAAAATGAAGTTTCATCAAAATCAAAATGTTTTTCAAGAAAGTGTCAGTTTGATAAAATTTGATGGGAAACAGGCTAAACATTTTGTTTCAACTTTCTCATTTCTATAATATCAAACCTTTTCTGACTACCATTTTGATATATATATATATACATTGATTAATTTTGTTTAGACTTTTGTATTATACTTGAATAGAACATTTAAATTAGATATAATATACATTTGAATATAGCATAGACATAGAAACAAGACATTTCAACATTAGCAAAACAAAATGTTTCAGTGGTTCCAAATCAATATTTTCTCAGAATTTTCATTCTGCAGGAAATTTAAAAAGATTCAGGGGTTTTGTTCTGATTTGAAATGTTTTTTGTTTTTTTTTAATTTTGGAATTTCCTGTGGAACACAAATTCTGGTTTCCAGTCAATTTTAATGCTTACTTTAGGGATGCACTCTTTACCAGACACCATATTCCAGGGGCACAGTATCACTTAACATGTACTGGAACAACTCCCTCTGTTTCTTTTCCTTCATTTTCCTGTCCTGTATATTTGTGTTTGTTTTCCCCTTTCTCTCACTTCAGACTTGATTGTCCATTGTTTGTGTCATATTCAAAGCCCCATGAACGCTTTAGCAAATGGGCCCCAAGTTGTACATGAATTTCAATGGATTCTGCAGCATGCCAGCTGGTGCACAGACTATGTTCTGCAGCAACTTCCTTTAATTATAAAGGCAATTAAAAAGTATTATTCATTTTCATATTTCATGTATTAAATGTGATCAGGATAGCAGCTTGCTGTGCAGTTGATGTTAACATTCATTTTACGCTTTACCCACATTTTAAACTTTCAAAGTGCCAAACTTTCAAAGTGTATTGACAATGCCTTACTTGACAGGGAGTAAGCCAGTTTTAGCAGCCAGGAAGGGATAATAGTGGCTTCTGACATCTGCAGAGGTATTTGGAAATTGGGGGATGAGCACACTCACTGGATGTTCTGCCTAATGTGATCAGCAGTGAAATAGGTAGTAATGCTGATGTTTATGGGTGGGATTTGTAAAATCTCTCATTATTAGCTTTCCTTCCTTACCACCGACGTCAATGGTAAAATTCCCATTGATTTTTCATTGGGAACAAATTGAGGCCAATGCTTTTCAAAAGTCCCATCCTGAAATGTCATTATGGAATTTCAGAGTAAATGACCTATGGAGGTAAATGGTGCATTTCCCACCTGGCAGAGCTGGTGTTTCAGGTTGTCAGCCAGCTCAAGAAAACTACTTCAGATAATGGTTGGTTCATGTTTTCCTTCAGATTCATGAAACTATTTTATGAAGAGACAGTTTGGATTCTGAACCCTAATTCTACAGCAAGGGATGAGCAGTTTCAGAATGTGGAGATCCCTGCTCATACTTACCTGCAAGACAATTCACCCATCAGCAGGTGCTGACCGGGATGACCCAGCCACCACAGAAATTGGGGGGTAAAGAAGACAGAAATGTAGCAGTTTTTAAAGGTTCATCATTTTACCAGCATCTACACTTGTTTATTTTTAGTCCCACTTTCCCATAGGTTCGCCATGTTCTGTATGGCCAAAATGCATTCAAATTTTTCCCTCCTTTCTGGGATGCCCAGAGTCCATAAGGACCCTGTGCCCAAAATCTTCCAAATCTAGTAACTTCTTTTTCAAGTTCTTGCTTCTCCTCAGACACCAGTCCAGTACTATCTTTAGAGGTCCCCTCTGTGGAGCTGTTTTCTCCTACCACTCCCTCAGAAGCATATCCTTCTCTAGTACTGCCTGTCCTCCTCTTACCCTTGGACTGAGCTGGGTCTGTATTATATAGGACCCCAGGCCCCTCCCACGCCCAGCAGGCTTTGCTAAGGATTAGTAGTTAATTGGAGCCAGCTGGACAACATCATAGTTCTAAGTCCTGGGGTAATCAAACTTTCTACAGATGCATCTTGTAAAGTCTAGCTTCTCCGAGGGCTTGGGTTTTCCTTTCTTTTTTCCCCCAGTGACAGTTTACTTTTTCATTGCCAGTTTAATGTAGCACAAATAAAAAACAAATGGTGGGAGGACATAGCAAAAGAAATCCAAGCATTCACTGACAGACAAGATATGTAGAGCTTTTTCTGTGGGACAAAGACCCTGTACGGACCAAGCTCATGTAGCCTCACACCACTGAGGTCTGAAGATGGTGGTAGCCTTCTTAAAGACAATGAATGCATCAAAAAGCGCTGGAAGCAATAGTACCAAAAGCTGCTAAAGTGAATCGACTGAGACTGATGACACCATCGATGCCATCACTCAAAACCCACTCTGGGAAACTCTCGCCAACCCACCAATACCTGAGGAGGTCCGCAAAGCAATTAAGCAAATGAAAAACAATAAAGTATCAGGTCCTGATGGCATACCAGCTGAAGTACTGAAAGTGGACAGAGAAACGTTAACAAACAAGCTCCATTTGCCATTCTTCAAAATCTGGCGCACTGAAGAAATCCCCACTGACTTATACAATGCTAACATTGTCACCATTTTCAAAAAGGGAGAGGGCTGACTGTGGCAATTATCGAGGCATTTCACTCCTCTCCATCGCTGGGAAGATTCTTGCTAGAATCTTATTGAATCGTCTGCTCTCTCTTGCAGAGGAAGTACTCCCAGAGACCCAGTGTGGCTCTAGATCATCAGAAGGCACCACCAACATGATTTTCACAGGTAGGCAGATCCAGGAAAAATGTCAAGAACTACACCAGAAGCTGTATATGGCCTTTATTGATCTGACCAAAGCCTTTGACTCTGTCAACCATGAGGCTTTATGGAAAATCATGTCAAAGTTTGGCTGTCCAAGCAAATTTACTACCATTGTAAGACTCTTCCATGACCAGATGACTGCTTCCATCCTGTGCAGTGGCTCTACCTCTGAGCCGTTTGCCATCCGAACTAGCGTAAAGCAAGGTTGTGCACTGGCACCCATTCTCTTCTCCATTTTCCTAGCAGTTATGACAACTCTAATCCAAGATCATCTGCCACAGTGCATTGGCATCCAATATCGGACTGATGGCAACTTCTTCAACCTCTCTCACTTCCATGTCAGAACTAAAGTCACATTGGCAACAATAACCAACTCCACTATGCAGATGACTGTGCTGTAGTTGAACACTCAAAGGAGGATTTACAAACAGCCCTTAACTGCTTCTCTGAAGCTTACAAAAAGCTTAGGGCTAGTCTTGAACATCAACATCAATATCAAAAAGTTCCCCATCAATCTGCTCCTGGTCAATCATCAGACCCAGTAAGGAAGATCTACATTGACAGATAAGAACTGGAAAATGTAGAACACTTTGCCTATCCTGACAGACATCTCTCACAGAGGGAAACATAGACATTGAGATTCAGCACAGAATCTGCTGTGCCTGCCTTGCCTTTGGCAGACTCTCTCGCTGAGTGTTCAACAACCACAACATCAGAACACACACTAGACTCTTAATTTACATAATGGTGGTAATCCCAACTCTCCTCTACAGCTGTGAGACTTGGGTGACCTGCAGAAAACATCCGAAAAACCTGGAATGCCAGCACCAGCACTTTCTCCAGAAGATCCTCAACATAAAGTGGGAGGATCGCCGCACTAACATCAGTGTCATCACGGAGGCCAACATCTTCAGTGCTGAGGCCCTGATTATCCAGCACCAGCTAAGGTGGAGTGGGCACTGTGTGCGCATGCCTGATGCACACCTATCAAAACAATTGCTGCCAAACTTACCAAAGGAGAAAGGAAATAGGAAGGCCAAAAGAAATGTTTTAAAGATACCCTCAAGACAAACCCCAAGAGTTCTGGCACCAACATCACACATTGGGAGACAGTAGCCCAAGACAGGGTTAACTGGCGAAGACTTGTCAGACAAGGAATGACCACTTTTGAGGAAAATCACCTTGTCCTAGTAGCAGAAAAACACCAGAAAAGAAAGGACAGACAACTGTCATGCAGTAATTGTGGCCTGATTGCCTTCTAACACCACCTGCAATGTCTGCCAATGAGTTTGCAGCTCAGGGATCGGACTCCTCAGTCACCATAGGACCCATATCAAACAAAACCCATGAAAGATCATCCTTGACCATCGAGGAATCGCCAACAGTAATGTACTGCAATATTTAGAGGATACTCCCATTTGTGTCTTTGAAAATATCCACCATTTACCCTCATTTAGAGATAGTATGTCACTTATTCATATTTGTTTTTATATTCTGACTGGATATTATTTGACAGTTCAAACATTATAATTAAGAACAATATCTTATAATAGTAAGTGTGGGTAGTCAATGTTGAAATCCAGCTGCTATTCTATCCCCCTTTTTTGCACTGCTCATAACTGAAATTCCTTTTGGGTTGCAATTATCCATGCTTGACCTCAGCTCAAAGGTGATTATTTTTTAGAAATTTTGAGCAAGATCGGTTGAGCTATTTTTGAATTATTCAAGTGTGAAAAATATACACTTTCCATATGCTTTGACCAGAAATTCTGTGCTGAAATAACATCCAACGAAGTGGGTTTCTGCGCACGAAAGCTTGTGCCCGAATAAAATTGTTAGTCTTTAAGGTGCCACAGGACTCTCGTTGTTTTATCAAAATAAATGGAGACAGGCCTTTTAAACAGCAGGCTGTGGAGGGTTTTGCTGGGTTTTTTTTTTGTAGAGCTCATTGAAGAAAATTGGCTGATGATTTTGAAAGTTTCATACATTTGATTCAGAATTTTTCTTTCTTTTTAAAAAACATATTTTCAGGATTCATGACAGAAGCAAACTCAATTACAGATTTCCTAATCCACCGACAAAACATGCAGGTTCCACATGCTGAGTAAGAACCTTACCTAGCTCTCAATGTGTTGCTATTGACTTCAGTGAGAGCAAAATCAAACCCCTATATGTAATTAGATATATCTTATTCCAGGGAATTTACAAGCACCACTGGCAAAGATGGCAAAATTTATATGTTTCCCAAATGAAACAGAGCAAGATGTTTTTTTAAGTGAGGCTGAGGATATGGATGGCTCTCAGCCTTAGAAACTGATTTCTCACATATACTCGTGTCAGTCAGTAGTAATTTCACCAATGAAGATGAGAACATTACTGAAAGAAATGGTTCAACTCATACATTGAGCATGATACGGAGAAGGGACAGAGTAAGAGAGGAGCCATAATTGAAGTAATATTAATGCGAATAAATGAACAACTAAATGCACACTGTAGGGCTGTTCTAAAATCCATAGAGGCCAATGGAAGTTTTTCCATTTACTTCAGTTGGCTTTGAATCAGACCATATTACAATGAGTTAGGAAGAGAAGAATGCAAGAATGTGTGTGAGAGATTGTGATGGGGTTGAATCATACCTACTGGTTAAAACAGAGGAAAATTTGCAGTTGAGATTAGAAGAGAAGTGACTATGGGAGCGAAGAAGTCAGTAATTCCCACACAGATGAAGTGGCACAGATGATGAAAGACCTAATGATGGAAGTAAAGTCATAGGGATGGAACCAAAAAACACCTAAGATCAATCAGAAAAGTAGCTTTCTATACTTCTAATCATTTTTGTAGCTCTTTGAACCTTTTCCAATTTTGTCCACGTCTTTTTTTAAAGTGTGGACACAAGAACTGGACACGGTATTTCAGCTATGGTCTCATTAATGATGTACACTGAGGTAATAGCCCCTCCCTACTTTTACTTCTCATGACTCATAAGCAGGGGTGCTTACGTATCCAAGGATCATGTTGTCCTTCTTAGCTACAGCATCTTGAGTGGTATTTATGTTCAATTGGCTATCTATCAAGGCCCCCAATTCTTGTCGGTGTCATTTGCATTCCAAAATACAGTCCCCCATCCTCTAAGTGTGACCTACACTATTTGTTCCTAGATTTGACTTTGCATTTGATTGCATTAAAATGCATGTTTCTATTTGCTTTCTGGTATTGGAACTGTTAGGGTGCACTTGGGCCACATTTTCCAACTTTTCTCCACAATCCTGAGGTCTAGAAACTTGTTTTTTATTTTCAAGTGAAATCTCTGATTCTCAAGTAACTGGATGATTCCAGGAGCTGGCATGTAAAGAAAAACACTAAAAATTGTGAGACTCGTGACAAAATTGTGATAGATGGCAATATTGCCTTGCTTTGTTTGGGTCATGCATGTCTTTCCAAGACTGAACAGATGACCACCATGACAAAGTCAGGCTGGACAGCTGCAGGAGAGTGATGGGAGGCAAGTATGTCTCCCCTAGAATGATAAAGGCCCGAACCCCTATAAGCTGAAAAGCATGGGCGGTGGGTATAATAGGCTTGGGAAGGATAAGCCTCCCCAAACAAGCTCTTGCTCAGCCTCTGCACCCAAGTCACTACCCATGCTGCTCCTCTTCCCGCTCTCAAGAGATGTGAGCAACAGGAGGAGGGAGCCTCAGAGGAGGGGGCAAAGAGGCATGAGCAGTGGGTGAGGGGCCTTGGGGAAAGGGGCCAAGCGGGCAGAGCAGGGAGTGGGGCCATAGTCTGGGCACTGGTGCCCCCTGCCCAGTCTCCCCAAAGGCAGGAGTCACGTGCCACCCATGCTGAGAAGGGGTCACCTCAGATCAACTAGGGACATCTGAGTCCAATTAAGGGCTGCCTGAGACCTTTAAAATACTTCCTCTGGTGAGAGAGGAAGACAAGGAGAGAGAAGCTGTTGCAAGGCTAGTGATAGCAGGGAGATAGGTTGCTCTCCTCCCTTCAGGGGAAATAATTAAACTGCCTGCCTGTTTAGGGGCAAGGACTGGCATCCTGGGGCCAATAACAGGACAACACTGCCCTCCTCCCCCCGGTGAGGGGCAGGGAAAGAAATCCCCATTATACTATGTTTATGAATATTTCTTTTGTTTGGTGGCGGAGCACTCCTTGGGCCTGCCCAAAGGCCTACCTTGAAAATATTGATAAACAAACACAGAGGCCTCAGTTTCTAATCAGACAAGACTATCGTTGACATCAAAGGGAATATTTTACCTGGGTCAAAGTGAAGTTCTGAAATTAAGGAGAATTCTCTAAGTATTCTCAGCAAACCATGGAGATCTTTGGCAGCAACCATCTGAAGTTCTGCAATTGTTAATTTACAGTACAAAAGCTAGAACCTTTTGTCAGCTGCTGAATTACAAGCCTGGGTTCTTCATTATTCTCAGCACATGGAATCCCCCACTAGCTGCAGAACTGGTTGAATCTCCTACAAGATCCCTGGTATATATAAAGAACTGATACATTGCTCATAACTGGTCTGGCAAACATTCCCAGAAGTACAAAAGCCACAGACTGGAACTCTCATGTGAGTCAGAACCCTGACATTTTGTGGTGTTCCCTACCCACCACTAAATTACAGAAAGGATTTCAATATTTCTCCATCAATCTCACTAAACAATAGGTCACACATTTAACATCAAGGCCATTTGAGGCAGCACTGTTTAATAAAGGAGGCCCAGGATTGGGCATCAGAAGCCCTTGGTTGTATTCCTGGCTCTGCCATGGACCTGCTATGTAACTTGGGCAAGCCACTTCAACCCAGATTTTTAAATACAGTGTTATTGTAGACATGTTGGTCCCAAGATATTAGAGAGACAAGGTGGCTGAGGTAATATCTTTTATTGGACCAGCTTCTGTTGATGAGAGAAACAAGCTTTCGAACTTACACAGAGTTCTTCTTCAGATCCTGAAAAGCTCTGTGTAAGCTCAAAAGCTTCTCTCTCTCACCAACAGAAGTTGGTCCAATCAAAATTTTACCTCACCCACCTGCAATACCTAACTGTCTTAGAAGCCTACATCTCATTGTAAATCAATTGGATTTAGGCAGCTAGTCAGGTTGGTGTTGCAATGCTGAGTGGAACCACACCTAAATACCTTTAAAAATGTGGGCCTTCACCTCTCTGTACCTCTATTTTCCCTCCTTTTGTTTTATCTATTTAGATTAGGCATTTGGGGGCTAGGACAGTCTTTTATGAACTCTAACTGGACCTCTAGGCACTACTGCAATACAAATTACCCTAGTGGAACATATTATTTATCAATCAGTGTCAGCATCCACCAAAAGTGCTATGAGCAATGTCACCTAGAAAACCACACCCTACTTTTAGGTTTGCCGTATGAAAGAAATAATGAGAATACCAGCCAAAACAGTATGGGGAGGAAGAGACTGCTGCTTCAGAAATGACTTGTGAACCAGACTGCTACTGTGACCTTGAAGCAGTGAATTCTCTGTGTTATGATATGTTCAGAGTTCAACCAGAACCACAGTCAGTCTCACTCCACAGTCCAGCAAGGGCTGAAATATTGTGGAGGTGACACTTTCAACTGCAGTAAACTTAGTAAAACTCACTTGCCAATTCAATGGGTATAAAAAGGGTATAAATGGCCTCCCTGATAACAGTGCACTGTAAAATAGCCTCTGGAGTGGGAAAGAATTGAGCATGTCAAGTAATATCCATCCTTGATAAGCAAGAGAAAAATCTGTGGAGAAAGAACAGCTCCTATATGAAGAGACTGGTACAAAAAACCTCCTTGAACCACAGGTTAATATCTGGAGATCAGTCTATCCAGTGATAGAAGCAGCAAGGAGGTAAGTAGGAGGCAGGGCTCCTGGATTTTATTGCTTGTTTTGCCACTGACAGGTTGTGGCATTCAGCATGTCACTTAGCCTTCCTCTGTCTCATTGTATCTCTCTGTATAATGGGTACAACATCTACCTCACAGGCATGTTATGAGGCTTATGCTGTTAAATCTTTTGAATAAGATGTTGTAAGTGTATATCATCAATTCACTTATATTGACATGCCTAAAGTTTAAGGGTATCTAAGTATAGTGATGAGAGCACCTTGAATGGAAAGGAGGAATGGAATTGTGGTTAACAGTCCCAGCACTCAGGAGATCCAGCTTCTATACCCAGCTATGCCACATGGTTCTTATTTGGCATTTGGAAATCAGTTATGTTTTCTGTACCTCCACTGGCCCATCTAAAAATAGTCATAACACTTACCTATCCCACAGGGGTGGTGTAAGTTTAATTCTTTAATGTGTGATAGATTGTTGGATGCAATCTGCTGCAGGGGAGGAGTATGGAAAAGGGAAAAGAATCAATCCTAGAACTGTGGGTAAAGACTCCCTAAAGACTAAAGAGAGCAATATTTTTAAATAGTTACTAAAGCTTTCCTTTCCTATCCCTCATTAGTTTTCTTAGCTAATGGAGGTGTTTTAGGTTTGTTTCATCCTTCCACCCCAGCTAGTGAGGTACCCATGTCTTGATCATAAATAACCGACATCAGAGTATGCATGAAGGGAAAAAACAGCATCCAGTGTTCTATTTAAAATACAGATTATTTCTATAGTGCAATTTTTTTTTTTGCACTGCCTATGCCATAGCAGATAACGATTCCACAGCCACAGAATTGCAAGAGATCTAATCTTTCAATGACATACTATTCTATATATGATTGTCTGTAGGCTCTTCATTACCTCCTTTCTCAACCTTTAACACCCACAATAAATTGTTTGGGTTAATTAGGTCAGTAGAATTGATTTTTTTTTTCTTCCTGGACTACTCGTATCTCCTTATTCTTATGCCAATAGAAATGATCTCTTACTACACATGGATATAGTTAAACACACTTACTAGAGAAACAAAGATTGAACATTTACATGATGATAAAGGCCATCATCTGCTTAATGGATAAATTCTCTTAGCTTCTGTTTCACCAAAAAACAAGTCTTTCAGCCTTGGCTACAGGGTCATGGGTATCAAAAGCTGATCTGTTAAAAATGAATAATGATTCTATAAAAAAAGCTGAAGAGATGAAGGGTTATGTAGGCCACACACTCCCCTTAACTATTCAAAGCATCCATTATAATAGTTTTGTTTGTTTTTAAAAGACTTCCACCAGGAATTAAAGCACACTCTAGAATTTTTGTTTATATTTCAAAAATGCATGCACTGCAAAGCTCTCTAGGTTTTTTTCTTCTCCAAGATGAAATCAGAGCCGTAGACTAATGCTGTGCAGAGGTAACCATTTCAGAAGAAAGCACTGGGACCATGAGTTAGAGGTAAGATTCAGGTAAGCAGCAGCCACTACAGTTTCTCAGTTTCACCATCTGCTTTTTAAATTAATTCCCATTGTGAAAAGTTAAAATTTAAGAAGGACACAGCGTCACCACTATTTAAGGTAAGGGTATTTTAAATATGTTGAGCCTGAGCAATGGCAGGTAGCCATTAGCTAAGAGGACACAGAGAGAGGCAGAGACAAACAGACAAGTAGGCAAAATTTGTCTTTTCCCCTCAGATACATAATGGAAAGTACATGCATTATATTAAACAAAGTCACTGTTTTATCCACCCTATGAAGAAAGATTCTTTACAATCACATTAATTTTCCAACTAGCATGTTTTTTTCAGAGAAATTCAACATATTGTGGGTATTCTAAATAATAGCCATATGTGCAAGATGGTTCATACCTAAAGAAAAACGGAAAGTATTTCCCAGATCAGATATTGAGTTAGTGCCAGCTTGTTGAATCTCATAAAAGCACAAGTTCTAGTATCCAGATATGTTCTACAGAGCTGTATTTTGCTGGCATTTCTCATTGAAAGCACCGCATGTTTGCTTTATTTGGATTTAAGAGTGCAAAGGGTGCCTATTTTATAGCTTCTTCTCTCCTAAAAACAAGACACATAACAGAGTACGATCAGCCTCAACTAAAGAAAAAACAGCAACAGCTCTAGAGTGTAATAACTAAACAAGCCATACAGTAAAATCAAGTAATATTTCCCGCCTTCCTTAATTGCCACCAAGTAATATTCCCATCCACCCCCCCTCCCCATGTGCACACTCCATTCCAAGCAGCTTTAAAAAGATGAGCTTTGTAGCATGCCCTGTCAGTCAATGAGTTCTGGTATTGTGGATCAATGAGAGTGGAAGGAGTGTGCTTCTGAAGAAAGGGATCCTTAAGGAGAGCTCTTGATCACTGGTTCCTTTATGTCAAGGGAGTTTCTCCAGTTTAGGCACCTCCATAGACCTCAGCTTTGGCACTTTGCCACCAGGAAAGAGGCAGCCTCTCAAACTGGATATAGTGCTAAAAATCTTCAGTGAGATTCTTGCCTATATAATGCATGTGGGATTGGATACCCCCCTAACCTCCACCCCTGTTAGTCAAAACCAGCATGTTTTACTCACAGGAAGTCCCAGTGATTTCTATAGACTTACTCACATGACAAGGAGGAGAATTTGGCCAGATTTTATCTTTTAAGGCTAAACCTGGGCTGCACTACTCACTCTAGGTTCCATTCTTGCTTCCATGGAGCATGGTATACATTTAAGGGGATCTCATTTTCACTTTTGTAATTAGACTGAACCAATGCTGTATGGACAGGTCATAGATAAAGCTCTACCACCTATACTACCCATTTCCTATTTCTGCCTACCATTCAGACTAGAAATATTCCACACCACATGCCAGTCTTTGAATCTTTATAGATTAAGAATTATCAAGCAAAATCAGTGGGAGAGACATTTTACAGAATTGCTTTTTTTTATAGATTCTTTGCTTGGAGCCATTTAGTCTTACGACTGTCTTAGCAGGGGATCTGCAGATGAATCCTGGCCTTTTTAGCATAACATTCCCCTCAGATTTAGACATGGGTTCTCCTACTAATTTAGACAAACCATGGGGATTAGAGAATCATTTGAGATAGATATTTATACATATTTAATTAAAATGGTCTTCCCATTCATATCAGAAGCTTCATTTTAAAGTGAAATTATATTTAGTGTTTGAGTAAAAGCCAGCTGTCACATCAGCTTTCTCTATACAAGATTCAGCCATCAGTGGCCAGCGTGCAGCAAAACTATATCAATGCAGATTCCACATGTTGCCAAGGAAAGCTACAATTTGCACAAGTTGATCTTACCGTGGTTTCAAGCAGATGCAAATTCAATGGGTGCAAGTTGCAGCTTTTATCAATGTGTGGAGTTCGGTCCAGTGCAGTTATATCAGACGCTGGCCATCAATGGCAGAATCAAGGCCAATTCCAAGAGTAGACAAGGCATTCTTTGGATTGTAGTCATCTTAGTTTAGCTATAGTTCTAGCTAAACTAGTTCCCAAACATTATGGGATGAAAAGATGGTCATTGGCCATTTTCTGAAAGCGGGCTTGTCTACACTGGCGATGGTGGTCAACAGGAGATATGCAAGCTGCATAACATAGCTTGCATATTTCCTGTCGATGTATTTACATTCATGTAGTGCGACGTCTTCACGGTGCTGCTTCAACAGGAGATGCCCTCCCGTCAATGCAGCCTTACTCCTTTCAGGGAGGTGGATTAATTGAGTCATCCAGAGTGCTCTCAGATCACATGAAAATAAAACACAAGAAAGATCAAGTTGCTTCAGCTGAGCACCAACAGCACCCCACCATTGTTTTCACCATTATTTTCCAGTGGGAGTTACACTGGAAAACAGAAGCTTTCCCTTTTGGTCAGGCCTCTGTTGATTACCTCTGATAAACGCTGAGGCAATAACCCTCTGCCATAGCCAGACTTGCCCACTTTGTGAGCTGACTTCATAAGCTCCAGATCTCATAACAAAATGAGATTTGTAAGCACATGTGTTCATTCCTCATATAATTTACAATGAAACCTATCCTAAGCAAACACTCAGCTGACCAACAAAAATTGGCTACTTTGTAGAGGTGATCTGCTAATAGAGTTGTTGTATGCATACATTTGAGAATATCTCCTCAAAGACAAGTGGATGCCTAATAAGTCAGGATTCACTCTATACAATGCATTTATGCAAGAAGAGGTCTCACTCGCTGGCCACAGTTCTGCTTGTTCAGACATCATAGTATAGATAACAACACATAGTTCTTAGTAGCTGTCTTTTTCTCCTCTGAGAGGTCAAAATAGCACTCTGCCTTCAACCTGGTTCTACATGACACACAAGAAACCTACATGCAAGACACCATAACTCTACACCTTTGTACATTATGACTTAGAACCCTGTGCTGTATTATACTGCACTGCAGTGCATATCCTTGGTAGGACGCCACTCTACCCTCAATCTTCAGGTCCCATTGAATTTAACTGGAGTTGCACCTATACAAATGAAGTCAGGATTGGGCCCTTGGAGTTCATAAATAGTTCAAGGGGTCATTTTTTACTGATTCACAGATTAGATTTTAGAAAAGTGTGAAGTATCTGGGGCTTGATATTTTAGTATTACAGCCCTATGATTTTGTAGAAAAAAATACTTTGAGTCAACATACCACATTTTAGTATTCAAATCTGTGACTCCAGGAATGTGCTTTTTTAAGTAAATGAACTTGAAAGAACTGCCCCAAATAATACTCAGAGCTGCATGATTTGATTCATGGGGACAGAAATCACACTGCAGACCATGTTCTAAAAAGCACTTATTACGTAATTGATCAAGGACTACTAAGAGTATCTCCATGGTGTGCTAATTCTGACATACAGTATATTTGTGGTAGCTATAAAACTATATAACCATTTCTGCTACAGTTGTGGTTGTATCATCAATAAATTAATATCATTTTCATGAAAAACCTTCCCATAACAATAATTCACTGTCTCTCAGGGAAGATGTGAAGCTCAATTGATTAATGTTTGCAAAGCACATTGTGACTCGTGGATAGAAGAAGCTATAGAAATGCAAGGTGCTATTTTATTTATTATGATCCTTTGCAATTGACTTCAGTTACTTAATACTAAGTAGCCAATTCTTTTTAACAAAACTCCAGTACTTTGTCCTTTTCTATTGAAAAGTAACAATGTAATATAGACTTAATCACCCTCATCTTTGATTTCTAGAATTAAATTTTATATCCATTATAGATAAATCTTTTTAGGCAGTTTGGTCTACAGGACTAAGAATAGATCTGAGAGCCATGATCTCTGAAATTCATCCTCTTCCTTTTCAATGTGCATATGACACCAGCAGAGGAGACAGTGAGGTGTAGCTGAATGTGGTACCTTTAGTATATGGATAATACTCACTGAGTATTAACTGAGGTTAATATGTTTTTATTTAATTTAGTTGTACTGAGAGGTTCAGGGAAACAACTGGAAAGAATGGTGGAAACTACATTTGTCCCTCAGTGAAGAGAGCTAGCCCAGTTTATGTTACTCAGGTTTGTAAGCTGGGGGTACCGTTGAATCTTGACTTCTGCCATGCAATATGTACTGGTACATAGGGAAGGGCTGCAGAGGGGGCCTGCATGGGGTATGGTGTTGGACTAGATGACCTCCTTAGGTCCCTTCCAACCCTAATCTTCTATGATTCTACGTGTAGAAGCTTCCCTTTCAAGAGAATGATTTTAAGCAGAGATGGATCCAAATCAAAACCTCAGAGATGAATAGCCCCAAACTTTGAAAGTGCTAGGAATTCAGAATCCAAACTTAATACTGTATATTACATCTGACCCTCTCTCTATTATGGTTGAGCTATTACCCTGGATCTGCACACCTCATGAGCTTTAGGGGTTCAATATCCAAATCTGAATTTATTGGCTCTGGCCCATTTAAAGTGTTAGAGACTGGTTCTGGTTTTCATGAACAATGCTTGGCCCTTCCCAAGTGGCGATGGCTGCTATGGAATACATTTCTTTCTTTCTTAATAAATTACAGAACCATGGAATAAACTGACTTTATTCCACAACTTTGACCTCTTCACATGTGTTCTCCCAACTAATCCATCTCCACCACAGCTACCATACTTATAAAATTCCAAACCTCTGCTCAGCTTTCAAAAATGCCTGTGAAAGAGAGAGAACCTGCTAAAACAGTATTTCCTTCTTTCCCTCCAAATCCGCCTTAGGTAAAAGCAAGGATTTAAAATACTCTGGTCTGAGGTATGGGACTGGAATGAGACAGGGACTGTCTTTGTTCTGTGTTTGTACTATGCCTAGCACAATGGGGCCCTGGTCCATGACTAGGGCTCCCAGATACTACCACAATACCAATAATTAAGCATATGTAATTTTATGTGTTTGTACTTTCAAGACTTTGCCAAGAGCACTCATACCCTCGGATGGGTTCTCTTTTATGTAGTTAGTACAAATCTCAGTACATAAATAAATAAATGTAATTAAATAATTACCATAGCTCAGAATAAGGCCTAAGAGTTTTATTACAAATAAACTCTTTAGTCTCTAGAACCTGTTCTAACCTCAGTTACTCCTGTTTAACTACAGAGTAACTTCACTAAAGTTACTGGAATTATTCCAGAGTTACCCTGGTGTGACCAAGTGCAGAATCTCTGCAGATAAAACTCCAGATACCGCACAACTGACAAAATGGATGGAAGAGCCTTTAGTCAGGCATGATTCTAGGTTTTATTTTCAGCTGGCACCACATAGATACTTGAAACTCTATGGAGCTATTGGAGACTTGTGCCTTCTTTAATTTAGATAGGGTTGAGTTTAAGACTTAAACATATAAATATGTGATGTCTGTTCTCTGCAGGTGAGTGTGGTCTATGGATTGTACACTACAACATATGTGATTGTTTTTCTTTCACAGGAGTGCAGATTTGTTGGATGTGGCAATATCTAAGTGGAACAGAATATTAAACAGTGTATTAATTCCCCACACACGGTCACCCACCAGTTGGTGCAAAGTAAAAAGAAAGCCATGACATGGTAACAAGAACGTAAACAACAAAACAATGAAAATCTAACTTTAAATACTGGTCCCAAAGTGGTGTAAAAACACTTTATTTGGAGATGAAGGGCACCATTTGTGGGGTAACCAAAATTAAAGTATCTTACAAACCCATGCCTAACTTCTGCTATAAATGTCCTTCAAAAGATCACATGCTCTGTTGCTTTTTCACTGGTCTTTTCTAGACTCTTCAGGTTAAAAAAAATTATGATGGGCCTCATTCTGGTCTCAAACTGGTTGATGCATTGATTGTTTTCAGTTGAGGTGCATCTGATTCTCATCCATATGACTAAACAAATCAGGTCCTATTTTACTATCGTATAAAATATTGCTGACAAGCCAGAGTTGCCCTTCCTTCCATCTCTGGGAAAAAAAGGAAATATTCCCTAGCTGGGGTAATACTGTATTTTATTCTAAATTATAAATTAGAAGCTGCTGTCCTTCCAAGGACTGCAAAATAAATACAGGCAAGAGATACTTTGTGCTCAAAATTTCTCTCCAAGACAAGTGCACTATTTATATGTCCAGTGTGCCCTACGCTCTCCAAACTGGACAGCAACAGCCACATGTGCAGGCACAAAAGGACCCAGATCAGTTAGTGTCATGTATGGCATATATCACATAGAGATAAGCACCTAAATCTGGCTGCCTTCACTCCACCCAAAACAGAGTGTCTCTAATCTTTGAAAATTGACAACATACTTTGGGTGCTAGAGAAATATTTCCATACACTAAAAGAACATGAAGGTTGCAATGTGAAGGTCTCAAAAGTCAGAAAATGACAAAGTTAAGATTATGTGTGCTTATGCAATATGATATAGTCTTTCATTACATTGATCCCACGTTAACTTTTCCCCTGAACCTCTGCCTGAATCAGCTAAGACTGAGTGAATACTGGAAACTGGTTGGGTGATAGTGAGTGGTCAAATATCACAGGGCAGTGGAGAAATGGCTATATAACTGTATTTCCAGACTTCCTAACATGTAGGCTTTTTTAAGAGGTGTGTGAAACAGAGGTTTAAAAATATTTGCTTGGGTTTTGCTGTTAAGTGCTTTCAAACCAAACTATCTTGCAAAGTTTTAGTGGGAATATTAACTAATGATTCATAAAAGTACTCACAACATCACAGAGTGCATGTAAAGGCCCTATTCTTGCCTCCCAGAACATGCAATTGTCTCGTTCTTTAATCTCTCCTGGCATATTAAAATGAACTGTAGACACAATTTAAAAAAAAAATAGACCCCTCTGTCCAGCTCTGAGAAAACTGTCCAGAAGAGGCAGACTCGGTGGCAGCTTCTCCATCCTTTCCTGCACATTGATTTGCATCTCCCTTTGTGTCCAGCATGGAGTCAACAGGATGCTGCTTCATTACCCTTCCTGATGGCAGCTTCCTTTGATTTTTTTCAGAGGTTTACTCTTGCCATAAGTACAAACTCCTATCACTAAACTGCTAAAATCCTTGCCCTAACAGTTATCTTGCACTAACAATAACTATGCTTAGGCACTTATATATTCTAAAGGTTTGCATAGACAATGAATTTGTCTTCACAAAGTCTGTGTGAGGTAATTAGTAAATAAATAATACCTAGCACAGGTGTAGTACTTTGTATCTGTAAATCTCAAGCATTTTGCAAAGGTAGGTAAGTATCATCCCCATTTCACACATGGATAGACTGAGGCAGGGAGACTGAATGACTTGCCCATGGTCAGAGTCAGGATGAATACTCAGATTCCTGGCCCCAGTCCTCTGTTTAACAACTCTACTATGATAAAACAATGATTTGTTCCCTGCTCCCATAAATTCCCCCAATATTATCCAACTAACGTACTAAGACACCAAGTCCAAATGAATTTGCACAAAGGGCAGAATTTGATCTGAGAATTTTTGCATCAGAAATTAGCTATACAAATTAGCTGTTCTGCAATGAATTAATGCATTATTATGCATAGACAGAAATTATTTCTTTGTGAATTGGATCTTCACTAGGGGTATCTAAAAGATAGTAGCAAAATCAGCTTCTGACTGTGAAGGTCAAAATGTACTGATATCTCTTATTGCCTATTTTTGTTCTAGTGCAGTATATTGTGTAAAATGATATAACCTATATTCTCTTACATTCTGTACAAAACTCAAGCTTTGGAACTCATTGTGTGATTTTTTCTAAGCCAACGAAAAATGTGCTGGTGCATGTGAGTCTGGAAGTGAAAATGACTAAAAGCTGATTAGAAACAGACATGAAAATAAACTCCTCTGCAGTATTTTCATTGTCCAAGATGAGAAGTGAAAAGCTAAAAATGGAGAAACAAGGGCATAAATAATGAAAAGTAATTTAGATTTTTTTGAATTACCTCAGTTTTACTCCTCTATGGTGTTAGTAATATAGGTGGGGAATATTTTTTGACATATTGAGCCAGTGGGGTTATACCTGGGATGAATTTGACAGTGTACCTTAATGGTCTGCATGGAAAGCAGAACAGACCCTGTAGCTTGAAAGCTATTGTAGATGGATTTGGTTTATTTTCGTTAGCTGTGCTTTCAGATTTCTTCATTTGAAGAAAGAACGATCTTGGCTATTTGATCTGATAGTTCCGGCATGTGCCTGACATGAGTTAGTGGCCACTGGAAAAGGAAGCTGAGTGGAATACTAAACTCCTCTACTTTCATTAATCCTTGCCTATAAAGGCAAAGACTTCCATTTTCAGAGGGAATGGAAATAGAGTTGCATTACAGTCCAAATCCCTAGAGAACAGTGTACCTTCCTGAATAATGACTAACATCATGTCTTTAAAGATGCTTCTGTTCTTACAGTAGCTGTGTTGATGCTATGCAACTTTACTACTAGCAGGAAATAGATCTTGGATGCACAAAAAGAGCTGAACTGTGAGTGACATTCACACAGGGACAGTACTCATGCCCAAGCAGGAGGGGGCATATGATGATTACTCCTTTGCATCCTCTTCTACACTGGTAATTGGAGAGGCCCCTAGTGTAACACAGAAGACAGCTCTGAGGGCCTGTTTAAGTTAGACAGCCTCCCAGTGGTGCCCAGAATCTCTGCAGTGCTGTGTCCCTGCCCCTGACACTCCTCCCTTGGCTCTCACATGCCCCCTAAACCAGACCTTGTAGAAGGATCCTTGGAAGGCAATCTTTTGATTTCTTTCCATGAGGCCTATGCCAGGGGAATCCTCACCTAACCAGAACTGGGGCTTTTAGGGCCCCTTTATACTACTGTGGCCCTTTTACACAGCATAAAAGGGCCAGAGCAAGGGTCAGGATCTTACTCTATTAAAGAGTTCAACATATATTTTTCCTCTTCATTTTACATGAACAAAATCCTGCACTTGTCTGAGGGAGGTCAATGGTCCCAGAAAAGAGGGGGCTTGTGTTAAAACATAAAGGTTTTGAGAAAAATCTACTGAGACAGAGTAGGTGGAAGGCGACATGGAAGGTCACTCTAAGCTATACAGATATTATGTTAAATGTTATTAGAAACATTAAGTACAGTACTGAGTTGAAAGTATGTGTAATTAACTGTGTTTAGTCTGGAAAACTGTTTGCGATTTCCAAGGTCTCTGATTAAGCCTGTAGTTGTTCTGAGAACCATCGCAAAAGAACTTGAGTTCACAGAGATGGGGAGGTACAGTACCTGAATCCACAAGGCACTGAAAATCTTTCTTTTGTTATTTCTCATGAGATGCTGGCTGAATAACTATTTTTAGACTTTGGAAATTGGCCAAGATGTTCTTTGGAATCCTTCTTTTCCTACATTCTTCTTCTCTGTCTCACTAGAGGTTTAGAGATAACACCTGTGGACTTTCAGGATGAAGCAGCTATCATTTTCCTGCTTCTGAGCCTGGATGACTCCCTGACAAGACAAGGCCAAGGGAAGAAGGATCAAGTGGAGTGAGCCAGTTCATCTATAGGCATGTCACTGTTGGCATCCATTCCTGACTCCAGAAGAAAGCTCAGCAAATTTCTGGCATCTAGCTTCTTGTATGCTGTCTGTCATTGTAGTATCTGAGCACCTAACAAAATAACAAAGTGTGCATAGTGATACTGATGTTTCCTCTTCCCTCCACTGTCAGTCAGTCTTCCCTTATCATTTTATCTTCTCTTATCCCGTTACTCCTCCAAACTTGATCCTCATCTAGTAGGGTGGTGAAGCACAGGAATGGGTTAGCTAGGGAGGTGGTGGAATCTCCATCCTTAGAGGTTTTTAAGGTGCAGCTTGACAAAGCCCTGGCTGGGATGATTTAGTTGGGGTTAGTCCTGCTTTGAGCAGGGGGCTGGACTGGATGAGCTCCTGAGGTCCCTTCCAACCCTAATCTTCTATGATTCTATGATCATCTCTTTGAGATCTCTGTCATTTTGACTGACACAAAAGCTATGTGTCTAGATGAGATATTGGTAGCTATGAAAGATAAGTCCATGCTGAGCCTGGTGTGAGAAGACAAGACTGCACCTTCTAAACCAGCAAATCACCTCATCGATGGAATGTTATGCATGGACTGACATGGCTGCTGAATGTATCTCCCATTGTCCTTGATTGCTCTATTAAGATGCTGCCCTGCACTTGTGTAAACATTCAAGTTAATGGAACATTTGCAAAATAAAACCAATTGTACAAAACTTCTAAATGTTTTGGTGAAATGTAGTGGAAAATTTTCTGCTATTAAGATGGCTGAAAAAATGTGGTGGCCAATGTTTGCATTACTTTTTTAGAATGTCAAGCTGGGTTGGCTGTTTTGGATCCCAAGACATGGATTCTGGTCCTCTGAGTGGCTGAACCTACCCTACATAGCCTTGAGGGCAATTAGCAGAAATCATCTTGATTTATTTTCCCTACAGCATGGTTTGATGTGCTGCTTAGAACTGGGCAGGAAATGGTTTTCCCATCCTATGAAAATTTTCAAGATTTCAAAACAAAATGTCCCATTCCACATCAGGACAAAAACAGAACCTTTCACAATTTTTTACAAAAAAACAAGATACACAGGGTACGTCTACACTTCACTTACACCCGTGGCTGGCCCATGCCAGCTGACTACGGTTTGTTGGGCTTGGGCTGTGGGGCTGTTTAACTGTGGGACCCTCCCACCTCACAGAGTCCTAGAGCCGACACTCCAGCCTGAGCCCAGATGTCTACACCGCAGTTAAACTGCCCCACTGCTCAAACCCTGTAAGCCCAAGTCAGCAGGCACTGGCCAGCCATTGGTGTCTAATTTCAGTGTAGATATACCCACAGACCGTGACTCACACACACCAGAATAGCCAGTAACCCATAGGCAGGGAACTCAGCTGGGAAGTGGGAAACCCTGATTCAAGTCCCACTGAATCAGTGATTTAAGCATGGGATTCCGCCAGTGGAGCTCTCTTGTTTTGACTGGAAATCCTATTCTGGACCTGAGAAACCTGCTGCCCTGCCCTGTGAAGGCAGTAAGCATGAGTGGGCCATCCATCCAGTATGCAGGAGAAGGGTACCAGCCCACTGTTCTTCCCTGCAAGAAAACAAAATAGGTTGGTGCAGGGGGATTGTAAGGAGACAGTCCTTCACAGTGCTCATAGGGTGGGAGGAGTACTGTATAGCTTGGTGGAGGTCCTCTATAGGTCTAAACAGCCCAGATAAGCAGCCAGACTCTGAACCTTTTGTAGTTCCTCCATCATAGATCTGAGCTTTATTTTGAGCCTCGCCTTCACCAGCTCCATTTTTGCCACTGCAAACTTGCAAGTGCAATCAGGTTCTTAGCTATCTAAATGGCATAACGAATAAGGGAGGACAGGCTCTGAAAATCTGGCCTATGTAATTCTGTTAGATTGAAGCTGGTTTAGTGTGTCTTTTATGAGTGGTTTTGCTGTGATGAGGCTAGCTTACTGTGTTCCTTATATTATGCAGTTTAACAAAGATGATGTTGGGGCTGGCATGGTTATTGTTATTATTATTATTATTATTTTATTATTACTATTACAGTCAAAATGCACAGGTTACAAGCAGTTATGCTTGAGCACCCTGTGGGATCTTGATGGGGGGAATAAGCCTGCTATTGTTTTAGTGACCTATTTCTCCTCAGCACTATTGTGAGCTTACTGATTTTCCTTAGTTTTCCATGGATATATGGAGTGTGATGTGCTTGAGGGGTAGCCAAAGCCCTGAAATAGTTCTAAATACCAAAACATAATATTAATGTTGTACAGCACTTTAGTGCAGATGCTTCAGAACTCTGGGTTCAGAGGCCCTCACATCATATTGCACTGGGAAAGCCTGACTCCTGATGTCAAAGGGTTAATTTTGGAAGCAGTTTATATTTAGAAGCATTAAAACATTCTAAAACCTCAAATAATAGAGGAGGGGGAGGAATATGTTTTAGTCTCCAGTTCCTTAGCAGCTCAAAAGCATCAGATTTATACAATATTTCCCCAGATTCTGAGTAGCTCAAAGACAGCAAGTTGTAAAGAAAAACAATGACCCACCTAATGGAGTTAGGAAACATGTGTGAGTAAAATCTTGCACTACAGAGCAACTATTCTGTATGTGGAGAGCAAATTCCAGCTACGTTAAATGGCCTGTGAAATGTTACTTTGGGGGGAAAAGAACCCTTTCGTTGAAGAATTGCTCTACAATTTTGTATTTTTAACTATTTTTCCTTTAACCAAAAGATTCCCTCAAAACCTCAATTATTCAAAATAATTCTGTTCCAAATGGGTTGTGTACTTCCTTCTGACCCAAAAGCAAAATAATGTTGGCCCAAGCCATCTCTAACTGTATTTATTTAATATCTATCTGGACATTTCCTATTGTCACTAGACCAACTAATCAGCCCTTTTGTTTGGTGTGTGAATATTTGACACTTCCTTTTGTTTTTTCCTGTCTCTTTCTAATTTATTATTAAGAACCTCAAACACTGATTTATAATTGAGAATATGATCTGAGTCTCTCAGGGATGCAGTTTTCAGAGAAAGGGTGAGTGGAGATGAACATGTTTGGCAGTTCTGCAGGAAGGATGGCTGCTGTTTTAAGGTTAGAAGCCAAATAAGAGCTTCAAGGGCCAAAGGTGCTCACAGGAATGATGCTAACAAAACAGACTCCAGTTCTGTTTTCTGTCCCCATGTTTTGAGATTTAGGAATGCACTCAGAGCTCATAAACAGTAAAAAGCTGGCTACTATCCCTGGGCGTGCACTTTGCTTCAACGTGTTAGAGTCACCATTCTTAACAACATAACACACAACTTTTTTTTTTAAGTGACAGGTACAACTCAATTCACTAATCCACACGCTCAAGATAATTTTTTTTTCTCTGAACTATAAAAACTATTCAGAAATAACACTGAGGGTTTCCTCTTTTACCTCAGAACAAGTGATTCTCAATCTCTTCCATACCACACAACCTCATGTTACAACAAAAAGTGGTTCAAGACCTCTATATCATCTAGTTGTAAAGAAAGGGTGGGTGAGCATGACCTCAGGCTCAGAATCCAGACTCAAAAACAAGGGAAGTTGGAGCTGGAGAGACAGTTCCACTGTTCCCCCTCTGGGCCTTATTACTTGGGTTAGCAATTCCACATCCATTAACATGTCATTTTTTATGAGGACAAGTAGCCTACCAGCTAAAAGGTTGATCCTTCCAAAATGGTGGACACGAGAGCCTAAATATTGCATATGACTCTGAGTTAAAGTAGGACAAATAACGGATATTTTGATTTGCTGGCAATTCCTAAAAGTCAGAAAAAAACACATGTTGGGTTAAACCTAAAATGAAATTTTTTGAAAATTTTAGTGGATTGAAAGGTCAAAAAAAATGTCTCAAGTTAAACTAAACACTTGTTTGACCTATAATTAAGCTTTTTGTTTGGATTTTGAGCATTTAACATTTTTTGGTTATTTTTAAAATAAAATTAAAGGAAATTTTGAAACAAAAAGTCATTTGAAATCAAGATACCAAAGTGTTTCATCATTTGGAAAATGTTGAAACAAAATGTTTTGGGTTTTTTGGAATGTTTATGGATTTTATTGACTGAAACAATTTGGTGAAATGGACATGAAGTTGCAAAATGCTTCCATGTCACCAGTCTGCATTTTTTTTTTTCAAAAAAAGGTTAAGTCAACCAGCTCTGTGATCTGCCACCCTCAGCGAAGTGGTGGTGTGATGGGATAGACTAGGCCCAGAGACCCCCTGCTGGATGCCACACCTGCCACACCTGTCTCAGAAAAGGAGCAACAAGGGAGTCCTCCAAGCAGTCAATCAGAGAGGCTACAAAGAGCAGACAATCAGGGCCCAGGAGGCCCATATAAAAGGATCTGCAGAACCAGAGACAGTCACTTCCTTGCTAGAGCCAGAGGTGTGCAGCTGGTGCTGCTGGCTGACCAAAGGGAACTGCAGTACCACAGACAGCTTTCTGCTGACAGGGACCAAGAGAGAGAGATAGAGCTCCTGGCTGGCTGCTGGGCCTAACCATAGAGATGCCTGAGGTAACGGTGAAGCATCGGTGAAGGCTGGGGCTGCAGGGAAGTGACCCAGGGAACTGAAAGTAGTTTCATTAAAGGCACACAGCTGCATGTGGCTGCTATTCTTAGAGTCCCTGAGCTGGTACCTGGAATAGTGGACGGACCCAGTTTCCCCCCAAAAGCCACTGGGAAGTGGCCTGCAATCAGACAGCAAAAGACCCCTAGAATGGAATCTGAACTACTTTGTGGCCCAGCTGGAGAGCTGGGGCCAGAAGGGCCCAGAAAGGGTGAAACCATTGCCTCCAGGGAGGAAGCCAACCATAACCTCATAACCTCACAACCCCATAACCTCAGCCATACTGAACGCAACGCCATCCACAGCCTCAATAACAACTCTGACATCGTAAGCAAAGAGGCAGACATAAGAAGCTCCGTTGTCATCATGAATAGATTGGATTATGAACAGGAGGCTGCCAAACAACTCTCAAACACCACATTCTACAAGCCACTACTGTCTGATCCCACTGGGGAATACCAAAAGAAACTTAAATATCTACTTAATAAACTCCCTAAAGAAACACAGGAACAAATCTACACAGACACACCCCCTGAGCCCCGACAAGGGTTATTCTATCTACTACCCAAGATCCACAAACCTGGGAATCCTGGACGCCCTATCGTCTCAGGCATTGGCACTCTCACAGCAGGACTGTCGGGCTATGTTGACTCTCTCCTCAGGCCCTATGTCACCAGCACTCCTAGCTAACTTTGTGATACCACTGACTTCCTGAGAAAACTACAATCCATCGGTGATCTCCCTGAAAATACCATCCTAGCCACTATGGCTGTAGAAGCGTTCTACACGAACATTCCACACAAAGATGGACTTCAAGCCATCAGGAACATTTTCCTTGATAATCATATGTCACACCTCACATCTGAATTTTGTGACTTTGTCCTGACCCACAACTACTTCAGATTTGGAGCCAACCTATACCTCCAAGTCAGTGACACAGCTATGGGCACCCGCATGGCCCCACAGTATGCCAACATTTTTATGGCTGACCTAGAACAACACTTCCTCAAAACTCATCCCCAAACACCTCTTCTTTACCTACACTACATTGATGACATTTTCATCATCTGGACCCACGGGAAAGAATCTCTCGAAGAATTTCACCGGGATTTCAATAATTTCCATCCTACTATCAACCTCAGCCTGGACCAGTCCACACAAGAAATCCACTTCCTGGACACTACAATAAAAATAAAGGATGGTCACATTAATACCACCCTATACCAAAAACCAACTGATCGCAATACGTATCTTCATGCCTCCAGCTTTCACCCTGGACACATTACACGATCCATTGCAAGCCTTAAGATATAACCGGATTTGCTCCGATCCCTCAGACAGAGACAAACACCTACAGGATCTCTATGAAACATTCTTAAAAGTACAATACCCACCTGGAGAAGTGAAGAAACAAATTGACAGAGCCAGATGGGTACCCAGAAGTCACCTACTACAGTACAGACCCAACAAAGAAAACAACAGAACACCACTGGCCATCACCTACAGTCCCCAGCTAAAATCTCTCCAACACATCATTAAAGATCTACAACCTGTCCTAGCAGATGATCTGTCTCTCACTCAGGCAATGGGTGGCAGACCCATCCTGGCTTACAGACAGCCCCCCAACCTAAAGCAAATACTCACCAGCAACCATACACCCTACAAAAAGTCCAGTCCAGGAACCTATCCCTGCAACAAACCCCGTTGCCAGCTCTGCCCACACATCGACTCTAGTGACAGCATCACTGGTCCTAACCACATCAATCACACCATAAGGGGCTCATTCACCTGCATATCCACTAATGTTATATATGCCATCATGTTCCAGCAATGCCCCTCTGCCATGTACATTGGCCAAACTGGACTATCACTTCGCAAAAGGATAAATGGACACAAATCAGACATAAAAAATAATAACATCCATAAACCAGTCAGAAAACACTTCAATCTCCCAGGGCACTCTGTCGCTGACCTGAAAATGTCTGTACTTCTCCAAAAAAACTTCAAAAACAGACTTGAAAGAGAAACTGCTGAGTTAGAAATTATCTGCAAACTTGACACATTTAAACTGGGTTTAAACAGGGATTTGGAATGGCTATCTCATTACAAGAAGTAATTTGCTCTGATCATCCATTCTCACCTCCTACTCAATGGTTGTCATTAAGCCTCAAGTACCCGGCTTTTATCCACCTACCCCATTGTTATCTATGCCCTTGGATATGCATATGTTACCTCCTATATATGTTTCCTATTTGCTGTATCATTTCTACCAACTGCATCTGAGGAAGTGAGCTGAAGCTCACGAAAGCTTATGCCTGCTGAAATTAAATTTGTTAGTCTTTAAAGTGCTACAGAATTCTCGTTGTATTTTCTATAGAGTCACTCTTGGAAATTTAAGGATAAGTATTGGTTAATAGTTAACGGAGCAAACATGTTTTCCCTGAGCTTGTTTTGCTGATCAACAGTATGGCAAGACTAAACTAGCTAATAGAAATGATACTATGGTAGAAGGAAGGTCAAAATAATGTACAGCTGTAGTGTGTGTCCATGAAGTTACAGAATGCAAAACAATGTCGGTTTGTATTGGTGGAGATCAAATTACCATGAAAATTAAAGAAGAATAACTGGAGTCAGGACAAAGAAACATGGTAAGTGTGTTATATTACCATGTTGTGCAGTGTGTTTGTTGTGAGAATAATATATTACACCAATTTCCATCAAAAAGTTGGAAATTTTGGATATAGATAAAACCCACTTTATTTGCCCTACCAATAAAAGCTATTATGAAAAAGTTGTAATGTAAGCTGTATCAGCCTGTTTAACCTTGGACTGCTAGCGTCAGACCAGACCACTAAAAAGAGTCAATATTATTTTTTGCTGTTAATGCTGTATCTTATCCACAGCTATCCCATGCTCTATAGCTACTCTTCTTTTGTAGATTCATCTATCTACAAAAGAAAAGCCATTTCATTATCTCTTATGATGCAAAACATTTATTTCTATCTACTTTGATCAGGTGGAAAAATCAAAATGCTAGTTATGTTGAAAGTGATCCCACAAAGAAGAAAAAAGACTCCCCTTAAGGACTAGCACCGTAGAATCTAATAGAATATCATAACATTTGCTGGTTTTCTAACCATCCTATAAAATTTAATACTTATCTCCCTGCTATGGAATTCTATTTTGTTGTTCAAAAAACCCTACAGAGAGACTACCATATTCTGTTAAATTGTGTTGGATTTAATGAGTATTTTCTATAGAGCCCTCCTGATTCATCTAGATTAAATTCTATAGGATTTTCCCATAAGGTTGAAAATACATAGCATTGTTCATTCTTATTTTTAACTGTTTCGAATGGTTAGTCATCCATTGACCATCCATTCGAAACAGTTAAAAATAAAAATGGACATTTTTTATTGTATTGTATTGGCCTTATTGTTTTCTTTTTTCTTTTTTTCTTTTTACACGTACAGAGATGGTTTTATTTTGTGGATTTAATTTTATTTATGTTGGCTGTCACATCCTCCTTTAAACCTTCTACAAATACACAGTGAGGGTTGGAATCTTTAAAAGCCCTTGGCATTGACCTCATTTTGCATAGCATTGGTTTCAAAGGCAGCAGAAAGAGGCTAAAACTAAGCGTTTTGAAAATCCCATCTCTCAGGTGTGTATAAAACCTTTGCTCCTAATATAACCAGCTAAAACTGTTATCCTTTCTTCATTTGTGAGGTGGTTGCCGCCTTTCTGTCATATATCATACGGTAGCACAGTTAGTCCTCAAAACAGGGCTCTCTTCTTCCCACCTAAGATCTCTGATTGTGGGCTTAGTGCCATAACTTCCTCCAAAAGTTCTGATATAATCCGAAATGCAAAAATCTTTCACCACTCTGCAATTCAACATAATCAGTTTCTGAAAACACCTTCCGGACTTCCTAGAGCCATTTGATATCCTCCTTGGAGAATTTAGCCATACTATATGGAGTCACACAGACCCTCTGAATTAATTTATCATTTACGTACTTGAATTTTACTCTAGGACCTGATCTTACAAACTCTTCCTCGTGCAAGTAAGGTTGGTCCTATTACAAAGTGGGACTACTGCCATAAGTAAGTAGTACTCACGTGAGTAAGAATTTTACAGGATTGGGCCCTTAGACAAAAAGAAGTTCCCAGATTTTTGCAGTTTTCTTTCCCTTTCCCAGAGTTTTCTCAATTTATTATATCACAGTCCTTTGATATTCTACAGAGAGAGCCTCAGACTAAAAGCCTAGATCCAAATATTTCCAAACTGGGTAGGAAAGTTTGGATCCAAACTTTGTGGCTCATCCCTATTAGAGTTCTGGGCCAAATCAAAACACTGGATGAAAAGCCCTTCCCAAACTTGGTGAAGTTAGAATCTGGATAAAGAGACCAACTGTGCAGCTTATTAGACTTATCCCTATACTATTTTGTTTAAATCATGAATGCTAGGCCTCCTTTCCTTGCTTTAACTGTGATTCTTTTGTCCTGTTCCACCTTTGCTGCTCCATAGATCTACTTGCAGTTAATAAAAGAAAGAGGAAACAAGTATAAATGGAGGGATTCAAATAACTGAGTCGCATTGTATAGCCTTTAAATCCAGTTATCCTCTGCAGTCCACATTCAATGAGAGCTAATCCCCTTCCTTTCTCTTCAGTTGGTTCAAACCGGCATGTGTGGGTTAAAGCTCCCTCTCATTTGGCATTCATTTAGTACAGAGAGATTTTATACAAACTTAAAGATTAGCAAGTAATAACACAAGACACTGAAGTAATCAAATTACTGAGGAAAAGAAGAACTGTAAATAACCCAGAGTCACCAATGTGATCTTTCTTGCGAAGCATTGACTGCACAAAAGTCACAAAGTAATTAACCATGAAAACACAGGGGGCTTGATTCTCCACTGTCCTGCACCTCATGATGTCATTTACAGCTTATGCAAAAGGCGCATAAAACACTACCAGGTAGAATGGTAGCGCTCCATAATGGGTCCAGGTGGGGATGTTGTGGCAAGTTTGGTTTTGCTGTCTTTTGAGCAAATAATGACTGAACACAAAACCAGGAAAATTAATCACTGATGAAGTTTAACGGAGTTACACCAGGGATCTAACTGACCCCAAAGCTGCAAAACAGAATTGCCTTCTTCTAAATCAATATTGATCCAACGTCTCATCATATTGTTAGGGAGTACTCACAGCTTATCTTTTAGAAGAGACATATACATTAAAAACAAAGATCCAGATCACTTATAATCAGCAAAAGATCCCATAGCACCTTTTGTAAAGTGTTAGGGCCAGTACCCTGCCAAATTCCAGCAAAAGTAACTATATTCTACCTTCAGTGAATGAAATTGGGTTTTCATTTGGAGGATATTTTCTTTATTTAATCTCCCAAGAGCTGTTCTATAGTGTTGATAGCTAGTACAGAACAGCTTCCACACATGCAACTTTAGAACTATGATGCTATGAAACACAGTTCAAAAAACTCCTTTGGGTTCTAAAAGCAGCTTTTGGGGGTGCTGCTGCTTATTTCCTCCTTCCTCACCTGCTGCAGAATTAAAAACCCAGTGGAGTGATCTGGAACTAGGCAGGTTATAAACATGCATGTTCCACGGTATAAACCAACCTCTAACTGACAGGAAGAAATGTCACCAGTAGGCAGGCAGGCCTGCCGACAGGGGGTTGCAAAGGGTGCAATTGCCAAGGGGCCTGACAATTTAAAAGGCCAGGCCTCTTCCACCCACCATGGCTCCACCCACACTCCACAACCACTCCATCCCAGATCCCACCTCACCCGGCCCTATCACTTGCTGCTTGCAGTGTGGCTTCTCCCCTCCTCTTCCACTCGTCCCCCTCCTCGCTGTTGCTAATCACGTCCCTCCCCCCCAGTCAGCCCCCTCCCTATCTGTCACTCACCACCTGGGGGAGGGCAGAACCTGGGGTGAAGAAGGGGCAGGACATGGGGCAGAGTGGTGGTTGACTGTCAGCGGGTCCACGGACGGAAGAGGCAGGATGGGACTGTTCTGCTCTGGGGCCTAGAATTACTGTTGGTGGGCCTGCGGGCAGGTTTTCGTAACTGTCCATGATGGGATTTCTTCTGTCTTCCTCTAAAGCATCTGACCTGGCCACTGTCAGAGGCCGGACTAGATGGACTGCTGGTGTGATCCAGTATGGCAAGTCCTATGTCAATCCATAATGCACACTCACCCATTGCTAGTGCTCTACTGAAAACTTGTGGGGGAGGGTTTTAAACACACACACACACACTGTGTTGTTGATAATGCAAGTTGTAACAACTGTAGCCAAATTTGTGAAATGGTGGTAAAATCATATTAAATGATAGGATGGATAAATTAACAAGACTGATACAAAATAAAGCAGGGACTACATGGCACAGGGAGAGAGATGATGGAATTTAAAGCCTTTCACTTCCTACTCAGAATTCAAATCCAACCTAGTTTGGTAGCAACACAATTATTATCTGATTGTCCAGTGGTTTTGATAATCCCAGTCCATTTTCCTGTGGAAAAGAGCCCACACAACAAAAATAACACCACTACACATGGTGCTTATTGACTTTCTGAGCACAGATATCAAAGACTGAAGAGATATGGAGCCTGAACTATCCTCCAACTCCTAGAGGTGTCCCCTTGCTGGCAGTATGAGGTGTATATGTAATAGCAGGTAGCAGATGCTCAGGCAATATTCTGTGTACCTATACACTCCCCTTCTTTCTGTACATCAGCTTAACTCTTTGCAGCAGCACTGTCTTTTCAGGACTTTTCAAAGAGCATTATACAGAGTTAAATCTCCAGGCCATTGTGTGTAAAATCCTCATAAAGGGACGTTGGTGGGCCCCAGTCAATTACAAAGAGAGCACCGTACACTTTCTTAGTAAAACAAATACTTACTGCCAAAACACACAGCAGGTAGTACAAAATATTGTAAAATAAATATGTGGAACACTATGAATAACTTTTAAAGCAAAGCTATCAGACAATAAATCTACTGATATTCCTTATGCAGACTTCCCCCCTTTTTCTTTTGTTACAAACATTCAAATTTAAGATTTCAAGTAACATTTACTATATTTTAGCCCACACATAAAAACACATCCCCTGTGATCTTTTCTCAGAGATGATTTCTCACTCTTTATAGTGTAATCATAAGACATGTGGCAGCATCTCAGTCCTTTCAAAGACTTCAAACCCCATCGGCAAACAAACAGGCTGGATCTCAACAGCTAGCAGCATTCAAGTCCTTGAGTAAATAGCTGACTATTCCTCTCAGTTGCTAGTGAAACAGAAGTCTGTAGCCTCTATCCAAAGTGGTACAGGAGTTGGGATCAGCAGATAAAATCCCATTCCCTGGATCTCTACAAGATTCTCACTCTGTAGGGCATCATCTTCTCCCCATAAGACCAGCTAATTCAGGCAAGAATTCACAAGCCCTCACCTCACTAGCTGCTGCCCCATTCTCTCTTTAACTGAGACAGAATCCCAGTTTACAGCAGTGAGCTGATAGCTAAATGTAAGTTCCACAGATTCTGTAGCTTCTAAAGTTAATGAATGCCCCCAGCTATTCCTTTAGGTCCATAAAACACACCACAGTGGACCAAGCATCATCATAATTGAGGTTTCGCTAGTAAATAAAGTTAGAATAGCACTAACTTGTATCCCAGTCCTCACAGCTGACACATCTTGGTCTTGCGTCGATCAGCCACTGAGTTCAAAGGGGCAAGATTGTCTTTTACTTCTGTATTTATAACCTTTTCCCCATTGTATTCTGATTCACTGAGCTCTGAAAGGGTGACTAAGGTGTGACCTGCCAGGTGGGTTGCCAACTTGCCAACAATGAAAACTATTCAGCCTCAGAAACAGCTACTGAGCATGTGTAGTAACTGCCATGCCCTGTTCTGCATGCTCCTGGATCCTTCTAATGGAGTTACCCTGCCTTGCTCTCTGCATGTGTGCAGAGACACAAGACTATCCAGCTAAGATCTATGTCTCGTCCACACTGCTTCTCTTCCCCTTCCCTGGAGAAACAAAGCCAAATGCTGCAGTACAAAACTGTGGATTACACATACAGCTTCCCACCTTTGCTTTATCTAAGTCACTGGTCCCCAAACATTTTTAGTCCACACCCCTCCTTACCCAGTCCACACCGCCTAGGGGCCAAGGCCAGGGCTGGGGGCAGGATGGGGCTAGGGGCAGAGCAGAGTGGGGGGCACAGCAGGGGTGGGTGGTGGTCCCTTCCCACCCCCTGTGGGAGCTAACCCAGGCCCCGCTGCACCCCCTGAATGTTCCTCTGTAGACCACTGATCGAGGTGCCTTACTGGCCTTCATTACCATTCTTCATGTGTAGAGTACTTACTGTGTTGCAAAAGTGAGAACATCATTTAATTTTTGACCCCAAAGTATGCTATTAATAGCAAATTACAAGGCACTTTTAAAATGTTTATAGCCCACATCATCTGCTTGGGTGTGTGAGTCTGTGTAGTGGGCAGATGAATGGTACTGAGAAATCAGTACCGTTACTAAAGTATCCAGTGCCAGCCCTGGTATAAAATTATTGTGCTTCAGAGTGAGTAAGTACTATTAGAAGGTAAGAATGCATCAGAAATATCTTCTCTTCAGGCTTTCTACTGGATCTTCTCCAGTATGCTTGATTAATCTGATTATTTAGTACCACTGCCTTCTGGAGATTTATCAATCCCCATTCGATGGAAAGCCAGTAGAATTTCCTTTCATATTAAGCATTAGTAGCTGGTTGGGGTTTTTTTAAGTCCTCTTCATCTGTAGTACACAAACCATGCTTCTGGGCCAGTTAAGCTCTATCCCATGCTCCACTGATGCAATCAATTCTCCCTCTCTCTTATAGACTACAACATTCTCATGTTATCATCTTAAGGCAGTCCTAGCACATCTGCTCAAACAGTTTAATTTACAGATAGACGACAATTTAAATGAGGATCATGGAGGAAAGGAATCAGTCTTTTTAGATTTACAGCACCAAGTTTGAGTACCATCCACTTACAAACTATACAAGTTGACATCCCTTAAATCTGCTGTGGGGGAGTCTTGCTTCTAGCAAAGGGAGCAATAGAAGGCATTGCAGTTTGCCACTGCCTTTATTAGAGCTGCTCCATTGTGTTGGGCAGCTGGTTTGGAGTGGGGCAGGAGTGTTATCCACAACATCACCATGATGTGAACCAGCCTACACTGACTTCCTGTCATGGAGTCTGATCATCCTTTCTACTCCTTGAGCAGAGGAAGCCCAGAGCAGGTGGATCTGGGATAGGGGAGTCCAGCTAAACTCCACTGCAACCTGACCTTGCAGTAGACTCTCTGTGTGTACACCGTGGGCATCAGACCATGTGGGACTGGATGGGAGATGGCTGCTGTCTGAGTAGAGTCCCCCACATCTTTAGTGTGCAACTAAACATAATACTAATACATGCAGCATTACTTTATATAAAGAAAGCTTGGGGGAAGACACCAACAGACAGCTCAGAAGAAGTAGCCTGGGAAATTACCTTGAAATTGAGACATTGCGACTATAGGTAGTTTAAAACCAGATCATGCCTGAATCTAGATAAAAATGACCCTGAAGCATCTAATGTCCTCAATGTGAGATCAGTTGTTCATATTCTATGGGGAGACAGATGGGCAAAGTCTAAAGACATACACCAGAGTCCAGACAGGTTAATAGGTAGATCCTCCAATAATTCCCCATCAGTCTCCTATCATTGTCAGTAGCTTGGCACATGTGGATACTGTCAGGGATCTTGTAGCCACATTACTCAAACCCTACCAGTTTTCATGTCATGTCACTGCTTGGAGGAGAATGGGGAAAGGAAAGCTTTTCTAATGACTTTCCTCATGAAGATCCTGTTGACAGAGAACGGAGCAATCCAGGAGATGTGGTGAGGAAAGTGGGGCCTTGATTAAACGTGGGAGCAGACTGGGAAATTGCTAGGATTTCAGTATCAGGATAGTGATCCTGTCAGAGATTTGTCTGAGTAGGACTTTGAATTCCAGATTTATAAACCACTCAGAATATTTAGGGGAATTTTTGTGACCACTTGCTTCAACTGTCCTTGTGGTTTGCAATGGAAGGAATTGGTTGGCACTAGGCAGTTTTCAAAACACTTGTAATGATGGATTAGTGAATGTAGTCAGGGAGAACAATGGGGATTGGATCTCCAGAGCTAAAAGCAAGATCTGCAGCTTCAGCTGAAGACCCAAGGCTGTGTCACAGACTCACATCATCTGTGGGTTGGGCCCAGAGAAGAATATATAACACCCACTAACCAGAGGGTTACATCGGCACTCTTACTCTTCATATTTACAGCTTTGAGGATGTTTCTATGCTGCTTCTCCAGTAGCAGAGTGAGCTGCCACCACAACAAAGTAGCTACTTCAGTTAGAGAACAGGGTTGTGGGTGGCTTTTTAAATGCCATTTAATAAATGAATAGTATTAGAAACATTTGAAAGCATTTAAATACAATAAGGCAGAATGGGGTAATCTCTTTATAGAACTGCTGGTATTCTGGTATCTTTCCTTGGCTACTGTTTTTCATCTGCAAATGGTGATTGAAGGAGAAAAAATGACCATGACATCAATGAGAACCTTTACAAGGGTGGAGATAAAGATCTCTTCCCTTGTCTGGAATTGCCCTTTAAGAACTAGACTCGTAATCAACAGAAAGAGGAAATAAAAACTTCCTTCCCTGACCTGACCTGGTTTCAACTGGGATGTAAGATTACCTTTCACAAAACACTCTCGTCACAATCTATGTAAAAGCTGGTCTTTAAAAATAGTTTGGTCTCTTGCTTCCGCCAGTTGTTAGACTAAATAATAATAATAACAGCACCCTTTCTAATGTTCATTTGTACAAGGGAAAAGCCTTAAGCAGATAAAGCCACTTCTGCGGTTTTGTCCAGTATGCTTTACAAGCACCACGACTGTTTACATCTAATTCAAGGAATGACATTTCAGTCGGTAACCTACATTTAGGAAAAAAGCCCTAGCCAGCTCTGCGGAAAGTCAGACTAATTGAAGGTCGCTGACAGTTGCCTGTATGTTTGAAAGCAGCTAATCATTGCCTAAGCATCCCTTGGAAACCTTTTTAACTGTAGATCTGGTGAAGAGGGGTCCAAATATGGGACTATGGGCTATGTCATCCTGTATGTGGGGAAAGACCATATAGGGATCATGACTTACGGAGTTTCCATTGTGGGCTGGGGTTTCCCTGTGCCCTCTGGAGAACAGACATGGAGCTCATACTATTAGCCCATGTATCTTGGCACATCCACAAAGGCCAGAAGCACATCTGTGCATACAGCTCCCTGGACCATCACCTCTGGGCTTCTTCACTGGTAGCTTCACCCAAAGCCACCTTCAAAGAGCTTTACTATGTGCAGCTGGTTAACTGCATATGCTAATGTTGGCTGGCAGCACTATCATGGGATGCACACCAGGTCTGAGGGGAAAAGAACCGTTATAGAAAGGGGTGTGGTAAAAGAAGAGAGCAGAAATAGAAGGAATTGGAGGTAGAGGACAGCAGCAATAGAGCTGGCTAGTCAGGCAGGAGTACATGCTTCACCTTTCTAATGAGTGTGCAATAAAGACAGTCCTTCTGAGCACAGGGAAGCTCTGAGAGGAATTATGGGTAAAATTTACAAAGGTACCTTAGTGACTTAGCCTAAGTCACTTAGGCACTTCAGAAAATTTTGCACTATATCTTCTTGAAGCAGAATGCTTTCTGGGGCTCCCACTGGAGTGATGCCTCTTTACAGCTGTGTACTATCCCCAACACAGGTAATGATTAGCTGCTGCAATTTGACCCCAGATCTGTGCTAGAGACCTACAAAGATGTAGCAAAAGGCCAAAATTCATAGCAGTCTTTTTTGATATGCATACTTACTTACAACTGTATATGGTTACAGTACTGAAAAGGATATGGAATACCTGTAAATTTTGTACATTACTTTGTTACTTTTATTTTCACAGTAATAGGAGTGCTGTATCTGCATGTGTGTGTGTGTGTGTAGATATACATTAAACTATCCAAACAATCAGTTGCGCAGAACTGAAATTCTGAATATGCCCTTCTCCAGGGCTTTTGAGGCTTTTTCAGTTTTCTGCCCAGATTTCTTCAGTCTTCCCTGCTGCTTTTGTAAATGTCCTGGGGAGTGAGCCCTACTGAAAACTGTCATATGCGGGCAGGAGCAGTGGCCTCTGTGCAACTGAGGCCTGGATCACACTGGGGACTTAGTTCGATTTAAAGTCCCTTAATTCGAATTAATTACTCCTGTGTTTACACTGGCGCCACTGTTAATTCGAATTAAGGTGCCTGTAAAATCGAATTAATAAGACCACCTCTGTAAATGGTGTAGCACCTAATTCGAATTTATTAATTCAAATTAGTGTCAGTGTGAACGTAATGTGGCAAATACAAAGCATGCCTGCAGGAGTGGGAAGGGTGAAACTGCAATGGACTTTGAACATTCCTATCTGTTGTTTACCACTAACAAGTCCTCCAAGGACCCCCATTGTCCCCAGATCACAGTTTGAGAAATCTCTGTTTCTCTATTAGAGTTTGGCATCTTACTCAGACTTCAGTATCTTCAGTACTTAAGAGAGAGAGAAAGTAATGAGCACACAGGTAAAATCCATCGGTATAAGCTAAGGTGTGAATTTAAACTGATATAATTATACCACTGTAATGCCACCATGTGGACACTCCTGTTTCAGAATAAGAGTGTGTTTTTTCAGTTTAGTTTATATTGCTTTGGAAGGGGTTCAAGCTAAACCAAAGAAAGCCACTCTTATTCCAAAACAGAAGTGTCCACACAGTGGGAGATTATACCAGTATCAGTTTAACTATATTAGTATAATTATATCTGTATAATTAGTGAAACTTTCCCATGTAGACAAGCTCTGAGAGAGTACATAGCCTGTTGGAATGAAATGTAGTAGTGCTAACCCCTGAATTATCTCCATTTGTTATTGACCTTACAAAGCTTTTAATTTAAAAAAAACCCTGCTAATGTAACCACACTACCTGAATCAGATACCTCAACTATCTTTGTCTACGGTATATGAAGTGTTGAATCAAAAGTGTTTCTGCACTTGACAAGTTCCCTTGATCCATATTTTCCAGCGGTCATGGAGAAAATCTTGTGACGTGTACATAGACAGCTTTTCCTTAAACACTGATCAGGAAAACTCCTGAAAAGAAACTTCCAAATCAAAATATAGATGTTCAAGATTGAGAATCAGCATTCATTGTGTTGGCCACTGTGATAAGGAAAGGAGATCCTAACATTGCCAAATAATCTTTTAGTTTGAAAAATTGTAAGGAAGGTTTACACAATCCACACAAAAAAATGTCTATTCACATGCTCTTTGTGGCGTATTTGAAAACAGTATAAAAATTACAAACAGTCATTTTAAATCCTAAACAGTTTCCTGGTCCTGCTTGCAGGATAGGGGACTCTGAGGGAAGCATGTGATCTGAGTCCTCTACAGTCACTCTGCAAAAAGCCAGCCTAGACCGAGTTGAACTGTGACTTTCTGCCATAAGGAGTACCCTGATTTCTCTGGGTGTTTTTGTTTCTTGCATGTTAAAGTTCTGGATTGTAAGAAATAAAGTAGTTTACACTGCAACCTTCCAGAAGAAGCATTTTATGTTTCTATATAACTTCTCTGTTTGGATGCCATAAACATAACACCCTTCACTACGATGACTGAGATGAAAAAGCTATTGTTTTACTTAACCATCAAAAAAGTTATTTTCCCCTGATGGGTAGAATTTTTGTAAGGCTTCAATATTCAGCTACCTATACTCATTGCTCATGCCACATTGGGCAACGTGGTCTCTTTAGAGTGGAATATATAGTTCAGTCAACCCTCCTTGAGTGAAAAAGAACTGGGTGTGCATATCTCTGGTTAGACAGAAGATCAGTTAGGCCTGGTGGTGCACAAGTGGTTGTCCAGTTTTATGCTGGCTCACAAATGACTGGAAAGGGGTCTTAGTGGCTTTCTATTAGGAGTCAGTGAGACTAGCGCAGGGCAACTGTAAATTTCAATAGGAAAAAGAAGATGCAGGGCTCACAAGTGGCCACAAGATGTTTTTGACATCTGGCTAGGCAAAAAGACAACAGGGTCAACAGTCCAAGGGACCACTATCTTCAGTGAGCATAGGAACAGTACTGATTGTGTTTTAGGATTGCCAATTTTCGTTGGACATATTCCTGGAGGTTCCATCACATGACTTAATCTTTAATTAATTATTAATATTTAATTCCTGGAGACTCCAGAACAATCTTGGAGGGTTGGCAATGCTACTATGTCTACCTATACAAGGTAAGGGCAGAATTTTGTACGGTGGTTTTTAATCCTATACTAGGATCCCATAAACACAGAGGTCACTAGGAAAGAACTTGAAATCTCCATGTTGCCAGAAGTTGTGAAGGAAGAAACATGGAAGAAATAATGTTTATGTCCTCAGAGCATGCTTCCCAAGAAAGTGCCAGCCTAGTTTATTCCAGCCTATACACTACCCATCCTGCCTAGAGGGTGAGTGTGTTAATGATTATTTTGACCCTCTGCTATATTCAGTGTCATATGCCACTCTAGATTAGATGAGAGTAGCAATTATGAATTTTGCCTAAGGCTTACTGTGACACATAGTCGGCTTTTCACTTTCTTATCCATCCAACCAATTTTCACAAGCTTTCTTCTGAATATGAAAACAGTAATATATACAGGTAAATATATGCCTACCAGATATCAATTTTCTTCACTTTTCTGAGACGTTAAAGTGTGGTTCTGTGCTGAAAAATCGCTATATAAAATCATACCTTCTTACTTTGCATTTCCATTCCCTGACTCTATTTAGACTTGCATCTGCTTTCTCCAGTGACAAAAGTAAGTTTTTTCAATGCTTTTATCCTTGAAGAACCAACACCACTCTGAGAGAGTGAAGTGGATCTTTTCTAGGTCAGATACCAACAGAATTTGTATATTTTCACCCAAAAATCAACACCCACAATTAGGAACAGATTTTCAGAGGAGCTCAACTCCCATGAAGGCACCAAAATGAGTAGCCAGATTTTCAATATGGGTCACTGTGTTAGGTGCTGAACTGTTGTGAAAATCTGGCCCTCCTGTACATGTTTAAATGGATTCTGGGCTCCTTTGGAAAATCTGTCCCCAGTTGTGGGTAGTGAGCACTTGAAAAATTTAGCCCCATCTTCTCTTTCCAGAGCCACCTCTGTAACAATGTTATCTTCCAGTTATCACCCTCAGTGACATCTGTGCAACTCCACTAGTGACAATAGGGTTGCACAGTTTAGGCATCACTAAGGATGCAATTTGATAGAGGGGCTGCACCAGTGTAACTCAGAAAGACTTTAGCTTGCAGACTTTATTACTGGTGGTCAGATTCCAAACCTCCATCTTTACACTTGTGAACTGAACAAATCTGATATGGAAAATGCAAACAGACTTTTTGTAAGATTTGCAAATAGTTGGTTAAATATTATTATAGGCAGAGCTTGGTAGCTAGCACTATTTAAGACACTGTTGTCAGCTGCTTATATCTTTGCCAAACTTTAACTGTTGAGGCTGAAATTCTCTATGCCAGGTGTCTGCCTCGGGCTGAATTTTTTTTTTTTTTCTTTTTTTTCCAGTTTCAGCTAAAATGGTTCAGCTGTTTCTGAGAATGAGACTAGGGAAAAATACATTGTTTTACCCAGGTTAAACAAAATTCTTTACAACAATTTTGTTGAGAAGTTCTAGTGTCTCCTGTGCCTTTTGCTGTCCCTATAAAAATCTGCCCAAATTTGGCCAAGTTCTGACCCTCTTTGAAAAATCTGTTTACATGTGCTCAGTAGATGTTTTCAGAGTGTGGCAACTAATTTTCCAAAATTTCCATCTGCCATCCAGACAGAATATGTATCCCCCACGTGCTGACTGGAGCGCACATAGGGCATTTCCATGGAGCAACTGAGCATGCTCCAGCCCAGGGCTTCAGGGGCTGAGCAGGATTTTTTTTTGAAATTGCTCCTCACAGCCACTAGGGGACCACTGTGGCACCAGACCTGAGAGCAGGGACATGCTGTTCTGTGCTCTCAGTGCCTCCTCCACTAGTGTCCAGGCAGTGGAGAAGAAGGGGGGTTGAATGCAAAGGGTTATGAAGCAGAGGGGGGACAGGGACAGGGAAAAGTTGGTTTTCAATTTGTTCAAAAAAAAAAAAAAAACAGAGAGAATTACATACAAAAAAAAACTATGTTAAAAGAACATGATTAAAGTTTCAAAGTCAAAGGAAGTGCCAGAAATAAGGTTGTCTGGGTAACCTTAGTTGGGCCTCATGTACCTATGCATTATGATATGGTCTTTAATTACAAGATCACGTATTTTCCATAAGTCCTTAGATTTGTCCAGTATGAATTATACTTCTACTAATAACTTGCTGTTCTTTTTGGATGTATCAAGTGCTGCTACCAGCACTAATCTAGAGACATTGCTAATAATTTCAGAGGACTAATGTTTGCTCTCACTTAAACTCATGTAAATCTCAGGTGAATTTGGCGTAAATATATTAGCAGAAGAAAAGCATTGAATTTAAAAAACTAGAAAAAGGAATATTAATTTAAAATACTTTGAATTAAAATTAGGATGGTTTAAATTAATTAGGTTTAATTAGGATGCTCTCATTTACAGATAGATAGATAGATTAAAAGATGAGCATGGAGTCTGATTCTATTTTTATGTCCGAGTTTACAAGCAAGAAAAGGAGATGCCTTTAAAGAAGGGATCTCTTTCTTGTAAAAAGTTAATTCAGATATCTAAAGTAACTTTATTCTTTCGAAACCACATTGTTGTATAAACATGTAGGCAGATCCAGAGAGCTTGAATTGTAGGGATTTAGTAAAGTACCATCTTAAAAATAAGCTAAGAAAATGTGAACACTTAAAAAATGGCTCAGAGCATTCCTCACCGATTAATAGTAGATATTTTTTCAGTGACTCACTTTATTTTTATTAATTAAAAGGAAATATAGCCATATGTGACATCCAAAACAAAAGAAGCTTTATATTAACGTTGCTAATAAAGCTGGGATTTTGACTGCAATTAAGAGGACCTTCCTTTCTCAGTGTTAAGCCAAATATAGATACGAGCGCTGTTATGACTTTATTATTTAGAGACTTGTTAATCGTGCACCTATTGCAACTATGAAGTACAATTATAACAAGGGCACAGTTTGTGCTTATTACATGAATCTGGCCTATATCTGAATGCTCATAGTGCCCCTTGCTGATTATGAGCCCAATCCTTTTATGAAGTGCTCAGCACCTGCAACTCCTAGAATGCCAAACTCTGAAGTCCTTACATAGGGCATGCCATGCCATCAATTTTTAGAGATTTTGAGATCAATAGAAAGTGTTTAAAACCTGATAAATTCAGGCCTGCAGTTTTAATTCAGTCCTTCCCAAAGCAAAACTTTTATTGACTAATGGGAGCATGATGAGCACCTAAGACTGTTTGGAATGGTTAGCATGTTGTATTTCATGGCTTCCATTGTGTTTATTCTGTAAGGATGAAATATAGTGAGGACCAGCTCAGTATCTCTGCTTCACTTAGGTCAGGCCCTCAAAAGTTTTGAACAGGTTCTCTGCACTGTCATCAATTTCATCCTTGACACAAAAAGGATATGAATATATCAAATCCAAGATCGTGATCATCATCTAGAAGGCTGATCTGGGCCTGGGATACTTAAAATTGCTTCATAACCCAGGATCAAAACTGCATTTGTCCACCCTACTCATCTGGCACAAGGGAACTGCCATCAATAAGTTGGAGAGCTCACACCAGCACTGCTGTTATAGTCCTGCTGACAGTCAGAGCTCTGTGCTCTGCATGCTGCTAGATGATTATCCCAGAATGGCTTCTACTGCATGCACTATCTTTCTGGTGCATTATAACATGAAAGATAGCTGTGCTTTGCAGAGTAGAGGCTTCCTTGACTGGGGAGGCCTCGCTTGAAAGGAAAGGCCATCCATGCTACTGAGCTGAAGAAGAGGGGACAAATCACCAGAAGCCTGCCTTGAAGAGTCAATGGAGGAAATGAATGCCCTATCTTTCCTGTGATGGCCATCACACAGGTACATGAATAGACAAGCTGGAAATGGCATACATTTTCCTGATTGGCAGTCAATGGATCCTATGGTATCTGGCCGTACTTGGAACAGTTTTACTACCAGCGAAGCAATAGAGCCCTGCAGAGTATAAAGGAGGGGCAAGATGTGCGTGTTAGACTTGTTGCATCAGTCATTAGAACCTGGGACACTAAGAGGTTGTTATAGCCATATAAGAGCTATAAGAGGTTGTTATAGCCATATAACAGCTGAGCCCTGCGTAATCTCTCCACCTCTTGTTTGGCTGTGCCATTTGGAACCAGGCTGAGACCACCAAACTCATTGCACATAAACCATTGAGCAGATACTTGATAGTAACAGCTTTTGGTCACTACCAACCATGCCTGGATTTCAACCAGCAACTTTGAGATGAAAAATCCCTAACCCATTCAGGGCTCTGGTAAGGTATAGGTACCATAGGCCTGGTCCCTGCTCTTGCAATGGTTTGATCAATTCAGAATCTCAGCTTTCATTTACAATAAAGTCAGTTTCTAGCCTTCCTGGTTGTGAAGAAAAGCTTGAAAATGTGATCTGAGTGTGAACTGGTGCAACAGCAGGCTGCAGAGAGCCTGACACAATAGTTTTGGGAAGGGAAACTGCACCAATTACCTCAGTGAGGTGTTAATACCAAGGCCCAGTGTTCTGAGGAGCCTCGTCTATCTACCCAGCATATTGCTCCAGTTGCTGGCATAAGTGCTGTCCCCTCCCCCGGCCTACCCCTGCCTCTTGGGCGGAAGAGGATGCCTGCTGCTGCTCCCAAAAGGTGGAGGTTCCTTTTGCCACTCCTGGGGAGGAAAAGGGTGCCACATCCTGCAACCCAGGTCCCTCTCTGGAAGGGGAACCTCTTGGCACAGCTACTTCAAGAGTGAAGAGAGCAAGACCATGCACGGTGTATCAACAGGAGACCATGTTGTACTGTTCCTAGATCTGCAGATTGCCTTAATCCAGCCCTGATCCCATTATTAAACCCCTTGTTCTTTCACTGCTCACAGACGAGGTTACCTTACTTGCTAACATTATGCTGTATACCAATACGTGCACACCCAACATGAAACATAAAACAATAGTGTTTACCTTTGCTGCCATGCTGCCTTTTTCTAGAACAAACCAAAGAGAATGCACTGAAACATTCCCCTTGTGGGAATGTAAGGGCTTGTTTTGCTTACTTAGGAAAGGTTATGTGGCTAGCTATTTCTGTCAATGGAGGAAAAGCTCCAATGAATGTTGATGACTTTTCCCACAGCATTTGGAATTATTGTTTTTCAATAGCATTGTTGAGCAGGTTGCTCCAGAAATGCAATAGGCTTTGAATGGAAGTGGATGTTGATTGGTACTGCACCCCTCATTGTGTGCCACAATGGACTTTGTGAAAAAGGAATTAGCAATGGTGTGTATTGCAGTGCTCAGACACTCACATGCTAAGCTGGCTTTAGATCTCCTTAGAAGAAAATAGTGTAAACCTCCACAGTGAAAATACAACCCTGAGCAAAACAATGGGACCAGCTAAAATGGTGTAAAGCTATAGAGAAACCAGGGCATGGAGAGTTTATTTCAGACACAAGGTGAGAATCAGTGAGGCCCAGTAGAGAGGCACCAGACTAGTAGTCCCAATACATGGGTTGTATTCTGGTTATTCTCAGGATCTACTGTGGTCTTGGACAAGTCCTAATGCCTGTTTTCCCTCCTGCATTTGTTTCTAATCCATCAAGAGTGTGCAGGGACTGTATCTCATTATGTTTGTTTGTGTAGCACCTAGTACGTTGGAGCTCTGATCTTTCTGGGGGTCTCTGGATGCTAAAATAAATAATCTTATTTGACAAATCAATTTCTCCATCTGATTTGAGTTTTGCAGCAAAATAAGACTGGACAAATAACACTTAACATTTTAATGTTGTAATAATTTGCACTTTTATAGCTCCTTCCATCCAAAAAATTTCAGAACACCCCCACTGTGATAAATTAAGCCTCCTTTGCAATACCCCGTTTAGGAAAGTGATATCAAATATGAATGAGCTCCCTTAGGCTATTTAGGCCCTGCCCAAATTGGCAATGATGTTGATCTCACTACCCTGCAGGGGAGTACTGGCAAGCAAATGGAGAGCCATTGCACTGCTGCACCTGTTTATGGATGTAGTATCCTGTCCCCCTCAACCACCATTTGGTATTAACTATTTCAGCGCTGATTATTAGGCACGGATAACCCAGGCTATTTTTTTAGTATGGACAGGTGTGATTCTGGGAGGAGCTTGTGTACGGCACCATGACTTTTTTTCCATTTTGCCCCTGGATTAGCTTGTTGAATTTCCCATAAAGAAATCAGAGGGAAGTGTAGATAAATGATTGTACATTTTCTTCATTCTGATCAGTCTTTTCAGGTATCTAAAAGGAACACATGCAGAGGTGCTGCATTTGTGCCTAAAACCTAGGCATAGAAACCTAAACCACAGGAATGTGCCAGTCTGTGGGACAGAATAAAAGTGATATTTTAGTCCTATCCGCATGTTTAATGTGTGCACTAGTGTGTAAACACTGTGAACATGTAAGATTTGAGATGTGCATCAATAAAGCCCTGTGCTATGAAAAACTGATGCAAACTGCATGTTAAAATACTTTCATCCATCCATGTGCACAACGTGTGACCCGTGTAATAAAGACACAGCTTTTCAGTTACCCAACCAGGAAAATCTATGGGAAAAGTGAGGTTTCATGGTTAAAATGGTGGGTGGGGAATCAGGACGCCTTGCTTCACTCCTGTCTCTGCCAATGACTTGCTGAGTTACCTAGGGAAAATCACGTTCATTCAGTTTACAGCAGCAAGATCAAATCATGCTTCAACTTTCTTGGGATATTACCTGTTGTAATCAGGTCCCCCCTGACAATAGTTACATGAGATGAGGGGGCTTTGTTTACTTCTCTATAAAAGAGGTATAATACCTCATATCACAGGGGTGGTGTTAATAGCATGGTTATTTAGGGCCTGTTTACGCTACAAAATTAAGTCGACTTAAGTTAAGTCAACGTACAACCAATGCAGTAATTAAAGTGATGTTTCACATCCACACTATGCTCCTTCTGTTGGCAGTGTGTATCCTTGCCAAGAGTGCTTCCACTAACTTAATTGTTTTGGGTTTTGTGGGGCACTGACAGTTGAAGTCCCTTCCCCCACCTCCACCTGGGGCTCACAGCCAACAGGCGATGTAAGTAACGCAGTGTCTACACGGACACTGCATTGCCCTAACTACATGGACCTAAGTGCTTCGCCTCTCACGGAGGTGGAGTTATTAAGTCAATGTAATGGACGTCTTACATTGGTGGGAGCTACATTTTAGTCATGTAAACCAGGCCCCAATAAATGATTGTGATGTGTAATAAGATTCTCAGGCCGAAGGTGCTGTATATTTGTAAAGAATCCTAAGTGAAAAATATTAATAAAATGTTCTGCATGATTATTATACAGTAGCTTGTGACAGATTTATCTTATAAAAATGATAGATTCAAGTTGAAATTAAATGTTCCCTGCTCATGGTTTATGATTATTCCTTCAAAATCTGATTATCTAGGTTAACCAAAGAGGGTAAGGTCCATATTCACCTCTTCCTACAAATTCCAGTCTATGCTATTAGTAACTGTGCTGTATGAGGACTCATCAGATAGCCTATTTAATCACTACACTGCGTGAGATATTAAATCTTTCTTTGCAGAATGTCTGAGAGATAATAGAACATCTTAAAGGTGAGCTGCAAAGAAGAAAAAATGTGTGTAAGTGCTTCTTTATAATGGATGAGAAAGGCCTGAGAAGTTTGTTCTTTAGCATATGGGGGGGCGGGGGGTTGGTAGGCAGGTACTGATTTAATATAAAAAAAACTATGTTCCCAGTTATGGATGAGTAGAGGGCTAATAGAATTATGAACTCACAAGTACCAAGAATGTGAATCTAGAGCAAATGAAAAGGGAAGAGAATTTTAATCATGCTGTTTAAAACTTTAGGTTTTGGAATTTTTTGTTTTTTGTTTTGGTTAATACTTATTTAAGTTAAATACCAGACAGTTAAGCAAAAATATCTGTGTGTTAAATATTTAACTTCTCAGCCCTTCAATTAGTGGCTTGGAAAGATCACACTGCAGTTCTCATGATCCTCCAAGATGATCTCTATAAAAAGCAGGGAAGACTTGTTATTTCTGATGTGTCTAATATAAAATCAATCCGGAAAAGAATTATTAAATACAGGGCTTCATAAAGAGTAAAGGCCATAAAGATTTTTTCTTTACAAGACACATTCAGCTTCAACTGTAAAAAATTCAACCCCATAACTGCATGTTCTTAGAAAGTATTTTGAGGTCTAACTACATTATACAAAGGCTATTGTTACTGTCCACAGTATGATGTAATATTTATCAGGATTTTCTAAATGTAGATGTCTGGAACTTTTTCTGATTACAAACTATCAATTTAGCCAGTTTCTTTGGTTATCTACTAAGAAATTAGAAAGCCATAGGCTCCAAAATGATTTATGATTGCATATACCAGCATGTCGCTGTAACTTATTTCTTAGCTTATTTTCTTCTTAAAATTATCCTTCTGATCATTCCGGTTTATTCACTAGCCGAACATAAGTCAGGATATATTGAGCCAAATATTTTCATATGGGAGCACCAACTTTTGATTTTTTCCCTATAGTGCACTGTAAGCTTCTTCATGTAGTCCCTCAAATAGCTCTAGGATGACACTGTTTCAAAGTATTGAGTGACTATTCACACTCAATGGGCTTGTCTACATTAAGGGCATGTCTCCACTCCAAAATTTGACTTCAGTTACATCGACATGCAGCCACCGCAGTAATTAAATTGCTTTTGCTTGTCTGCACTACACTCCTTGTGTCAGCAGTGCATGTCCTTACCAGGGGCACTTGCACCAGTTTAACTGTCAGTGTGGGGCATTGTGGGATGGCTTCTGAAAGGCAGCAACGGTCAATGTAAGCAACGCTGTGTCTACACTGACACTGTGTTGACCTAACTATGTTGACCTAACTGCTACGCCTCTCGTGGAGGTGCAGTTATTAAGTAAGTTAGCGAGCCAGTTACATCGGTGGGAGCTACATTTTAGTGTAGATGCTTACAGAGTTAGGTCGACATAACTCGGTAGTGTAGACCAGGGCTAAGAAAAAAGGTGTGCGTTTTACAAGACAGTCATTTTAATATAATAGCCTAGCATAGACAAGGAATTTCAGTGTAGCTGGTGAGACCTAGGGTTCACCTCTACCAGCTACCCTGAGGTGAAACTACCACTACATTTAGGTTGGCTGTCTCTGCTAGGATATTGTGAGAGATATTTCATTTATTTTCATAGTATGAGATAGATATTTTCATTTAAAAAAAACCACACACACCTCTTTTTTCCTAGTGTAGGCACAGCCCATATTAATTCTGACAAGGGCTGCTGGAGGCCATTTAGTGTATGATTAGGTTTTTGGTTTCATTTTGAAGTCTGTATAAGGTTCTGCAAGACAGAAGGTAAAGCTCCCTGGTCCAGTCATGTTGCTCAAAAATGCAACTGAGGGCAAATGTACAGGGGGTCCTTGATTAATGTAGCCTAAACCTGCTGAGCCACAAAATAAAATCAAACTGATAAATGGGAAGCATTGTGTTTTTAAAACTGAGTCAGTGAACTACTCTACCTGGCAGGCTTTTACCTGCCACCTACACTTTGACGGGGTGTGACAAAGCACAGACCCAAAATGAATATTGTCCTGTACAACTCTACTGATGTCGTATCACTTATTAATGTCAGCTTCTGACAAAAATGTTTAAACTTGCTTTTCAAATAAGGTTATAGAAGGCTGTATACAACCAAAAGAAATTTAATCCCACATTTTAAGCTTCTATCTCTGCTAACTTTTGTTGACTCCTGCATTTTAAGTGTCTCCAATTTTAAACACGTCATACATTTGGACATCAGCCAACTAAGAGCTATAGGCTTGATCCATAGTCTATTGCAGTCAATGGAAAGCTTTCCATCAGCTTCCATGGGCTTTAGATTAGGCCTTATGTCACTAATGCCTTGTTGAGAATAGGAAACAAGGTGCTTTTTGCTTTCCCTCTTGTAGCTGGGAGGTGTGGCTTCCCTCAGAGATTGACAGTGAGGGAGAGCGGGGCTAGGAGTACAAAAGCCAGGCCTGCCCACTTACTCAGAGCTCAGTGGCTTATTGCCTGAGCCTAGGGCTGCACCTGACTGCTCCATGGAGGAGAGGCTGCCAGAGCTACCCATGGTGTGGGGCCCTGAGGAGCTGCCTGAACCAGGTGAGCTGGAGGAGACCCCTGGATCTTGCAACCTGGAGGAGAGGCTGCCAGAGCTGCTTGGGGCCCTGAGGGTCTGGAGGAGCTACCTGAGCTGCCAACCCCCGGTGAGCCAGAGGGGACCCACGGATGCTGTGACCTAGAGGAGCTGCCCTCTGCAGATGACTCTGAACAGTTCCTGGACCTGCCATCAGGCAATGAGGGTTTCTGGAGCTTCCCTTGGGCAGAGTACCCCAAGAAGCTGGGGTATGGCTCAGGAGACCAGATACTCTAGGGAGAGGGTGGGAGGAAGTAGCCCAGGGGAGCTGACTATGGTCCGGCTGTGCTTGCGCTCTCTTGGAGTCAGAGTGTTTCGGCTGGATCCCTGCTGACCTAGAGATGGGACACCCCATCACTGACAGGGTCCTGGGCTGGGACGCAGTGGGGATGGGTGGGCCTGTGTCCCACTCCCCACCTCCTACCCTGACTTGGGGTGATTGCCCACTGAGGGCCAGAGCCTGTTCCCTGCTGCCTGCCACGCCTACCGAAGGGCCGGGTATGGAACTAGCTACTCGCCCTGCTGAGGGCTAGAGACTGCTTCCTACTGCCTGCCCCACCCTGCCTAAGGGCTGGGGCTTTGGACCATTTCATCACCCCTCTGGGTGCTGGAGACTGCTTTCCCCAGTGCCAGCCTGCCCTACTGTGGCCAGGCCTGAGGCTATTGCCTGCCTATTGCAGGGCTGAAGGCTGTTCCCCGCTGCCTGCCTGTCCCGCTGAGGGCAGGGCTATAGACTGTTTACTCACCCTATGAGGGCTGGAGACTGCCTGTGGTGATGCCCGCCCTGCCTAAGGGTTGGGGCCCTGAACTACATGATAGTCCTATTCAAGGGCTAGAGGCTACTATCCCTAAGAGGCAGGACCTGAAACCAAGGCTCGGCCAGCTAAGGGCCAGAGGCGGCCCCTTTATTTTGGACTCCCCGCAGGGTGCAGGCGCTGGGAGGTGTGGCCTCCCTTGGAGATTGACAGTGAGGGAGAGCCACTGGCGCTGCCCACTACAGAAGATCCTCTACACACCTCCAGTCAGAGTAGTTCAATCAAGCAAACTTAACTTGATTAAAAAACCCATTAACGTACACATACACATCAGTGCCAAACAAGCTGTCTCCACTAGGAGTTTACAAGGAGATAAGTCAGGGATAGTTTTTACCATGATGTAGCTAGCTGAGGTCAACCCTATAGCCTCAATCTGGAGTTTATCTCACTAGCTACATGTGGGTAAAAACTGCAATGCCTTGTGTCCACTAGGATTTTACAGCGAGATAGATAACTCTCGTCCTCTATCTAGACATAAACACACCTAACTTGCACAATGGAGACAGCCTCTGAGAATGGAGTTGGCATGCAGAGTGCAGCTAAGAGTGGTGTGGTGGGCACAGGTGCAGTACTGATCTCAAACTCAGTGGCTGGGAAGCTGCCTAGCTTTTAAAAGAGCTGTCCTCCTTTTACTGTGCTAAGAACAGCGTACAGCGCTCACTCAGTGACTAAAATGTCCTCATAGTGAAAATATGGAACAATGCCCCTAGTAGAGTTAGTTTCTAAAATACAGGTCTCATCTTAGCAACTCTGAGACTGTTTTAGAATATATAAAATAAGGGACCTGACCTGGCAGCTACTGAGCACCCACCACTCCCACTGAAGTCCAATGGGAATAAAAGGCATGTAGTGCTTTACACAAGGCACACAGGACTTCTCAGGTTCAGCCTCAGAGCATTAGGAAGCATGCTGCTGACCCTGAATTGGCTGGCTTCTTTGCTCATGCAGAGCTCATCACAGGGTCAGGGTCAAAGTTAGAAATATCAATCCTGACAAACCCTTTAATTTCCAAAGAGCTTTTCTGCAAGCTCTTAAGGCGCATTCACTCTAGGAAAAAAAGGGTGTTTTTGAACCACATATTAGTCAATAGCTGGTAAAATCCCGAGTAAAGACAAGGTAGTTTTTACATGTGTGAACAGATTCGGGTAAATATCAGCGATAAGAACACACCTTTCTTACAGGGAAGACACGGCCTCCATTATACAATCATGTCACAACATGTTATAATGCCCCCAGCAAAAAATATTCCAGCCTGTGATTCTCCCACCCATCTATCACATTCCACCCCAATGTCAACACTATAAATCAGCTGCTAACTTTTGTCAATAGCACTTGTTAGACATCTTTCTAATGCTGAGAGGAAAGTTTACACAACCCAGCGGATTCATCTGAATTTGTCATCACTCCACTTCGAAGGATAAGAGGACTTTTGACTCTTCTCCTCTCCACCTCCAGTTGCTGTGAGTGGGCATAAAACTGGGCCCAAGTTGTCCTTTAATTGTGGTATTTGACTATAAGTGATGATAAGTGCTAAAGTTAATTTGTTCCCACCCATATGCGGCCCTCTGTCAGTCCATTCTCTTGTTTGGTGGGGGGTGGTTTACTTGTTCGGAGATATAAGATCACATTACTTGCAGCCAAGACCAAATGCTAACATGTCTTGATTAGAGGGACTTCATCTGCAAAACTCAGATCTACACTACAAAGTTTAGAAAGGTCTGGGTAAGGGAGAGATACACTAGGGCACAGTGTGATCTTCTACACAAGTGCCTCGCCTCCTCACAATCCCATCCAATCCAACTTAAAATTACTGGCCAAATATTGTATAGAAATCTCTGCCTCCTGCTTTCCAACTCTGCCAGGATAATGGGGCCTCAGTCATCCTTTCTCTGCACATCCCAAACCAACCCTGCCACAATGATGGGGGTCTCTCTCATTGCTCTTCTCTATAATGGGGGTCTGTCTTACTTCCTTTTCCCCTAATTTGTGTATATATTTAAATAGATGGGCCTCAAAGTTTGTTTCAGATGAACTTGTCCATAAATTTTTTTAAACATTGTTTTTTAATCAAAAGTAACATAACCTTAAATTTCTTTAAGAAAGAAATTTCTTTCTTAAATGATTGCATATTTCCATGACAGATGACTAGGTACTACTTATACTTTGTGTTTGCCAGCAGTACAAACCTGTGGGTGACCAGTTTTACCTGACCCTTACTCTAACAGTAGGGTATATCCTCACTGCAGAATTACCTAGGCTCTTACTCAGATTTTAGCCCAACCCCTCCTACCGTCCTCATACAAATATTTTACCTGAGTTTGGCTATGCTTTAAGACTAAACTAACTTACCTGGCTTGGGGATGGGGGATTAAAGCCTGAGTGCCACTTTAAGACAGGCTGGAACCCTGAAACCCATCCATTTTGCAGTGAGAATGAAGGCTAAATCACTCAAGTGCCAATAGTTCTCCAATGCCTTCCCACAATTCCCCTCAAAAGACAGACAAGTTCTCCTGAAATTGACAGGGAAAGAATCCTAAATCATCTCAGCACAAAGAACCATGGGATATGTCCCCAGACACACAGGTGAGTGCAGAAACAGTGAGGATTCTGTAACATGGGTGGGCTGTGCAGGGGGGATGCTCACACTGGGGTACCAACCTACCCAGACTAACTCTGCAGTGAAGATATTCCCTAAGAGAGTGATCGTGAGTGTATTTTGCCTTTGGGCACTTTTTATTTGGAGTCAAATCAAAGTGAAGAAAGAGCCTTTATGTCATAGTCAAACATAGGACTTTCTTCACTCACATTAATTTCAACTGAAACAGGATAAGAACATAAGAACTGCCATACTGGGTCAGACCAATGGTCCATTTAGCTCAGTATCCTGTTTCCAACAGTGGCCAGAATTAGCGCTTCAAGGGGAGAGTACAGAACAGGGCAGATGGAATGATCCACCCCATCTTCCCCTCCCAGTTTCTAGCAGTCAAAACCTTAGGGTTGCCCTGAGCATGGGGTTACATCCCTGACCATCCTGGCTAAGAGCCATTGATGAACCTATTTTCAATGAACTAATTTAGTTCTTCTTTGAACCAATTTATCTTTCGGCCATCACAACATCCCATGGCAATGCGTTCCACAGATTAACTGTGCATTGTGTGAAAAAGTACTTCCTTTTTTTTTTTTTTTTTTTGTATTAAACCTTTTGCCTATTAATTTCATTGGGTGACCACTGGCTTTTGTATTATGTAAAAAAGTAAATAGCACTTCTCTATTCATTTTTTCTACACCATTCACGATTTTATGGACCTCTGTCATATTTCCCCTTAATCATATCTTTTCTAAGATGAACAGTCCTAATCTTTTTAGTCTCTTCTTGTATGGAAACCATTCCATATCTTTGATCATCTCTGTTGCTCTTCTCTGAACCTTTTCCAGTTCCACTATATCCTTTTTGAGAGGATCAAGCAGAATTTGATTATTTACCCAAAATATTTTTTTTTAAAGTGGAATTGAAATGTTTGCTGCCCATCATTCTGATCCCTTTGTTTGTGTGTTCACATACTTTTTCTCCTCATGCTTCCAGACTAAGCTCTACAGAACAGGAATTGTCTCTGACATCTGGTCCTCACAACACCTCTGTGAGGTAGGGACTTTTGTTATACCCAAAACAAAACAAAAGTGCTTCATACCTCATTTCTCAGATAAGCATGCATAGCACCAATTTCTAGCAGGGCCTAAAGTTGAAAACGGTCATGGCTGAAAGGAAAATAAATATTTGGAGGATAGTACAGGATCCTGATAAGAAAATGCAGTATAGAATTCAAAAGGTATTGTACATTTGAGCACTATAATGTGTCTTTCAAACCTTGGAGCAGAGATCTTAAATTATAGGGAGATTCTGTACATACTGAGAAGTTTCAAAATGATATTTATAATACTGCAGCATTACTTTTTTCTACCAAACATCTGAGCAAATCACACCCCCTAAAGCTTGGTTCTTTGACATATATCTCTTGGAATTTAAAGACATCACTGAATCCTTATAGGAAGAAGATTCCTATATACTGCTGAACTCATCTTAGCACAAGACCACAAGTTGTGTTTAATATTTTCTTCCAGCATAACTGGAAGATTCACTACTAACTGTAGAAATACTAAGCAGTGTAATACTAGCCAGTCTGCCAAAGATCTGAAAGGTTTTCCCTTCATGTTCATCATAAGTCTTTGCGGAAATAATATATATATTTTCAGCTATTGGAAAACTGATTCTGAAACCAGAAAACCTGTGGTTCACTTCCTGAAGTGCCTACCAGGGCCTGAAGTTCTATACAGTCAAAACTCCAGTATTCCCAACTCTCACAATTTTATCATGAGTCTCTCAATATTTGGTGGTTTTTCTTAAATCCTCAGCTTCTGGAGTCATGTGATTATGGAGGGAATCTCTGTTTTTAAAACAAAATTAGGAGGAAAAGTTTGTGGAGAAAAGTTTGAAAACATAAACCCTAAAGGATCAAAAACCAGAAGGCAAATAAAAAGAACCAAGAATGTATTTTTTAAGCTAGTCTTGTGGTTGACAATATTGAAACTCTCACTGATATCTATGGAAGCTTTGCCTGTGTAAGGAAAATGGGTTTAGCCTTATAGACCTTAACATGATATGTTACATCTCTGAGCTGCTTTGTTTTTACTAAGGATAGAAAATGTCATTAGGAGTCATCAAACTGCCAAAGACTGGATAATCCCAAATATTGAGAGAGTTCCAGTTTGGATGTTGAGTGTGAAAAAATGCCATATGGGTTTCTATTTCTTTCTTTTTAAGAGAACCAGTTAGAATGTATTCATTTGTTTAACCTAAACTGGAATCAATTAGCTGAAAAAGAAGACCCATTTTAGGAGCTTAAGATCACCTCACTTTCTCCCTTGGAAGAACTCTTGAGAGGGATCAGAGGAGAGAATCTCTGAAGTCTTTCATAAAGGGATGGGTGTTTGTCCCTAGCAGAAGAGTCAGGGAGTCCAGTCTCCATAGCACAGATGGGATGAGCAGGAAAAGCTGTCCTCTCTTTTCAGAAAATTCCCTGTGAGGTCTGTGGAAGGACTACATCTGGACTAACTCCTTCCATTCCTCATGCAGGCTCTCCACCCCACAGAGTGGTATCTTGAAGAGTGGCGGGGAGGGCTGTCCCATTGCTCTGTGCAGACAGGGCATGATCCTTGCACAGAGGACTGCTCCCAGCTTGCCTTTGATCGGCAGGGAGCAATTGGGCCTACAGTCATTAATGAAGGAAAAAACTGAATAGATCATTTAAGGCGCTTTAGGTTAGATATTAGGGAAAACTTTCTAACTACAAGGATAGTTAAGTTATGGACTAGGCTTCTAACGCGGTTGTGGAATCCCCATCACTGGGGTTATCAAAAACAGTTTGGACAAACACCTTTCAGGGATGGTCTAGGTTTACTTGGTCCTGCTTCAGCACAGAGGGATGGACTTGATGACCTCTCAAGGTCCCTTCCAGTCCTACATTTGTATGATTCTATGATATAGAGGGGTAGACTTATACAGTGCTGAGGACATAGATCCAGAATATATCAGATATCGAACCAACATCATACTTGATCTTCACTCAAAAGTCTTCATCAAATGAGGTGACTTTGAGCATATTGTTTAGCAGGGTAATCTTGCTCATATCTTGTACATTGTCTAATCACACATTAATCTGAATTTTAAAAAATTAATTATACAAAAAGAAAGTCCTGAAAATATTTCTGCACATTAGCAACTTTACTCACATGAGGATTTCACTAAGGGGACGTCTCTCATGAGTAGTGATGCAACTGGTGTCACTAACTCTTGCAATTTTGCGATCGTGAGTATCCTGATACTTGGGTGTAAAAGAGCAAGCTTCTAGGCCTCATTGCTGCAGAGAAAAGCTTCAAAACATTAACCACTGCACCCTAGAGTCTTAGAACCTAGAAGGCAAATAAAAAGAACCAAAAATTATTGCTTTTTTAAATCTCATGATTTTTGGGGATCTGACCCAAGATTTTTGACTGCTTGGAGTTTGAACTGCTCTGGCCCTGATACAAAGCCTAATTAAGTCAATGGAAAACACAAAAAAGCTCAGACACCTGGGTCATAGTAACTATAAAAATTATCCTACAGCAATGAAAATTTTCCCAGTTACATATTGGTGACTGGCTATGTTCCATGCTTATGGTATTCAAATTTGAAAGGGTTTAGTAAAATGAAACAATAAAATATTTGCTTTTCTAGAGTCTGTTCTATCTCTGGATCTCCAAATCATTTGCAAGCAAGCTAAATCAGACTTGTAACTCCTGGGTGAGGGAGGGAAGTATTATCAGCCACATTTAGAAATGAGGAAACTGAGTCACAGAAAGGTGACTCAGGCCAAGAATTCTGCTGCAGAACTGGGAATGGAAGCCAGATTGCTTGACTCGTGGTCCTGTGCTTTAACCACAAAACAATCCTTCCTGTGTTGTTTCAAAAAATAGTCTGGGAATACTTATGAAATACAGAGTTAACAGACACCAGAAAATGTATGACATCAGATAAGCTATCAGCTATAACAACCAGTGTGTATTGTAATAAATGTGTAACATACAGTAATTCTGGAAAGAAACTGAATTTTATTTCATGGGCCCATCACTTCACCTGAGTCAGAGTTACAGGAGGCTAATCCCCCAGCCCTTTGACTTCCGTGGCTACTGTTACAAATGTGGTGCTCAAAGTGGGTGACTAATAGCACTGACCAGACCCAGATGCAATGTAGACTCTCTGCAGACATCCCCATGCATAGCTTTCTGCCAGCTCATCTCACTTCTAATTGACATCACCATTGTAATTCCAGGCTAAAGCGTCTCCTGGACAGAAACTTCCAAATTTACCAAATTGCACAATGTTTGGTGATATGGCCATGCATCCACAAAGGACAGAAAATGAGGCCACCATTCATTTTCACTAGTGATATAAGAAGGATGTGACTAGCATCCTTTTGTGAATTAAATCTCTTGAGGGGAAAAGAAGCTCTTTGTCTTTTTATTCTGACTCACAGCTTTTGTACAGTATTTTTCAGCTTGACTGGGGACAGCGTTTTCCTTCATATTTCCCCCCTTTTTTAAATAACACCCTCTGTCCTAAATGAAAAATGATTCAGGGCCCTGTGTTTACATTCACATCCTCTAATACTGTATATAGATATAGCCACATGTTTTTCTTTTATATTTCAGGGGAAATTCTTGCAAGGCTCACCTGAGTAGCAGCTGAATAGGAAACCCACAAAGAGTTTTTATAGCTCCCAAATGCATTACTTCCTGTCCGGATTTCCACATTGAAATCTGGCAAGCCCTGCCGGGGGCCTGTGCTGTGGGGATCATTGAATTCCTGCTCCTCCTCTAGCTCCCAGCCCTGCTGTCCAAACCAGCTGAAGCCATAGTAGAGAAACTTGTACAAATTTAAAACAGCAAGGGCAGCAGGGACAGAAGATGTAAGCTCTTCTGGGCAGAAACCCATCTTGTGTTCGTACATCACCTGGCTCAAGGGACCCTAGGTCTTATTGCCATTAGAGCTAGTTGGGAATTTTTCAATTAAATGATTTTTTCATTGGAAAATGGAGATATGTCAAAACTGAAACTTTTGGGAGGAACTTCCCAGTTTAGTCACAAAAGTTTTTCAGGTCCAGGATGGAACTTGAAGAGAGAGACCCAAGCCCACAATAGACAGTTGGCCAGGACACTCAGAAAGCCTGATTCAGGCCAGGGAATTGAACCTAGGTCTCCCTTATGTGTGCTCTAGCCACCAGCCTATTCCGGGGTGGGTCTCTTATTCTCTCTGTTTTTTTATGAAAACTTCTGAACGTCTCAGTTTCATCCCGCTGCAGAATGGGAACATTTTTCAAATCTCAAAATTTCATGGGATGGGAAAACCATTTCCCACCCTGCTCTAATTACAGTTCAAATAACCATAACCTCTAGCAATCCAGACAGAGGGAGAAGCACGTGCAGAAGTCCTGCTCTGCGCAGAGCTCCACAGGTAGACAATCCAAGCCAGTGTAAAATCAAATACATGGCTTAAATTCCAAAATAAACTGTCCACTATTTGCTGTGTGTGAGAAAGAGAATATATATAGAAGGACAGAATCTCCATTCTGCCCAAGCTCTGCTCAGTGCGGGCAACAGAACATGTAGTTTGAAGTCACCTTTGTGTCTGCCCATACAAAGGGCTGGCTGAGAGCCAGTTTGCCTTCTGGTGCAACTTCCAGCAGCCTCAGGGCTGCCTTGTAAGAGCTGCAAATGAGAGTAGCTGGATAGATGCATGGTCCAGCCACATCCCTGGCACCCTTCCTATTGCCAGAGAAGGCAACACAGAGCCATTTTCAGAGCTCTGTGCCACCCAGGGAACTCTCTCACCCTAAAAGTATTTCCTCGGGCTGGATTATGACTACTTGACACCGGTCTGGTAGTGTAAAAGTGTCCTCAGCATACTGCAGAAGCTGCCCAAGTATGCTCAAAATCTAGATCTGAGGTGACTTGAGCCCATCTCTCATTTTCACCTTAGTCTGTGACCAGTAATAGAACAGGTAGAGGAAGACAATATTCTTCTTAGCCTGATAATGATCTAAGATCAGTCATGGTTCTAGCCTGACAGACTCATTCCATGGAAACTCAAACAAGAAGAAAAACAATTCAATAACAACATTCCCTGAGCAACAAGCCAGCCAACTCCTGTCACTGACAATATTCAAGCTGGCTGCAGGGTCATCCATGTTAAAATAAATTGGTTTATGGCCAAAACGTCTCAGGAGATGTACCTGTGTCCTTGAAATTATACCTTCAGCTTTGTCAGGTATAGAAGGGACAACTTCACATGTTTTATCCTTGAGGGTTTTCTTTGTCAGCATCAACTCATTCATTTTCATTGGCATGCTGTGACTCACATTGTGGAAGAACAGCACTTTATTTTTGTAAGGGAGAATATATTTAGCATGCGAAGTCCAAGTCAGTTTCTCATATGTTGGAAACTGTAATTATTATATTTTTCTTATTGGTTTTCTTGGTGTCCCAGGTCTCTCATTTTGCAGTTCTCTAACAGTTAACTCATTTTAGGAGATCGGACTGAGTGCCAACATCAGGATTGTTTTCTGGTTAAATCATGGGACTAGTATACCTGGGTTCTATGCCTGGTTCTGCCACAGATTTAATCCCTTTGTGCCTTGGTTCCCCATACGTAAAATAGGGATAATACTCACCACCCTAATTGGGGTGTGGAAAGGATAAATTAATTAATATTTGTCAAATGCTTTGAGACAGATAGTGTCATAGAAAAATACAAGCCATTATAACTTCTATGATCCTTTTACATTAAAAAACTTTGTCTGAATCATTTTCAAAAAGCCCCAGATTATTTTTGTTTTGTGTCTGAATCAATCTGCAAATGATTCACAAATAGAAAAGATGTGCTAATCTCACAATGAATATTTGCCATGAATAATCTGATCAACTCTGTTCAAGATTACACTGAGTTTCATCTTAAATGTAAAGAAAATAGCAGTTACTCTATCATGTGTCCACCTCACTCAGCCCCAGTTCAGCCAACTGTTGAATCATTGCTTTCAGTGGGGCTTAACCACGTGGCTAAGGGCTTTGTTGAATGGGGGCCACAGGCACTATCTTGCTCGTCTGTCTTCAAACTATATTTTTAAGTGTCTTTTAAAATCATAATAGTTATTAGGGAGAATTTCCAAAGTCTACAAAGAACATTAAGTCTATTTGGTGTGTATTATTATTATTTGATTACCAAAGCACCTAGGCTAGGAGCCTTAGGCCTGGTCTACACTGGTGATGGAGGTCGACGTAAAGTCACTTATGTCAATCTCCAAACACCTGCGTCTCCACTGGCATTACTGTTAAGTTGACTTAAGTTGCAGCAAAAGTCGACTTAATAAGACCACCTCTGCAAGTGGCATAGCGCCTAATTCGAATTTATTAATTCAATTTAGTCTCAGTGTAGACACAACTTCACTTAAACTGACTTTATTGGCTTCCGGGAGGTATCCCACAATGCCCCATTGTGACCGCTCTGGACATTCGTGCTGTGCTGTACTGTGGTCACGCTACTAGGAAATGTCCCCTCCTCTCAAGCCCCTGGAAGATTTGAATTTTCATTTCCTGTGCTGCCAGGGTGGAGAGAGTACTCCTCATGGCTACTGCAAAGCCCAAATGTGCTCCAGCATGGAGTCAACCAGAGGTCTTAGATCTCATTGGTCTGTGGGGCGAGGAGTCTGTTCTGGCTAGCTCAGAGCCAGCAAAAAGAATCTGGACATTTATGGGAAGATATCACAGGGCATGCTGGAGAAGGAACACCAGAGGGACGCTCAGCAGTGCCGCATGAAGATCAAGGAGCTGCGTCAGTCATATTAGAAAACCAGGGAAGCTAACAGCTGTTCTGGCTCCTCGCCCAAAACATGCCGCTTCTACGATGAGGTGCATGCAATTCTTGGTGGCGATCCCAGCACGGTGTCGCCGCACAGCATCGATACCTCCGCTAGGTCCATGGACAATGATGAGGACTCCGTGGAGGAGGAGGCTGAGGAAAGCAGGGTGCATGAGAGCGGGGTGTCCATTCTCCCTGAAAGTAAGGACATATCCCTGACCCCAGAGCAGTCCAGCAGCACACAGGACAGCACTAATGATCCTGGGGAAGGCACATCTGGTGAGTTTTTTTCTTCTTAGCAGTTCTGTCCTTTTACATTGGAGGGGGAGGGCAGAAAAAGGATTTCAGGCATTTCGGTGACTGTACTGGGGGGTTACCCAGGGAACAGTTTATTCCTGTGATGAGATATGCTCCGATAATCATCATTTGATATCTCACAGAAACGTTCATGTAGGCAATCTGTTATCCTCTGCAAAAGTTTTCTGGGGAGGGCTGCCTTGTTCCTCCCTCCACGGAAGGATACTTTGCCGCGCCACGCTGCAATCAAGGGAGCCTGCACCATGGCGGAGCACAGCTGGTACCCCACTGCATGCAGCAAATCTTCCCTTTCCTCATGCATGACCCTCAGGAGACTGATATCCTCATGGTGACCTAGGAAAAATGGCGCATGTTTAAAATACCCGAGCTCTACAGCAGATGCCCTGTACCTTTGTATTCCCCATTGTAGTGTCCTACCAAGTCACTTTGATTACTTTTATTTTGTTTAAGCGGAGGCTATAACCCGCCTCCCCCAGTGTCCGCAGATCCCCTATGTAAGGGCACAGTGAGCAGACCCCTCTGGGAAGTCAGGAATGGAATGAGGGTCTGTGTTTGCCTTGTGCACTGCATGGGGAGTATTGTCTACATTGCTGCACTTATATCATTTTCTTCACTCTGCTAATAATGGCTACCTTGTGAATTTTTTTTCGTTCTGTAGACACCTCAGCCTTGGCTCCACCCTGAAGAAATGCTGCGAAAAGACTATCGCAGATTAGAAAGAGGAAAAAAAACCCAAGAGATGACATGTTTGGTGAGCTCATGAACGCCTCAGCAGCCGCAGAGACCGAGCTTAGAGCGTGGTGGCTGACCTTGTCCCAGAATATGGACATGGACAGGGAGAGTTGCAGAGAAAATGCAGGAGCATGATCGCAATACCACGCAGGAGATGCTGTGACTCATGCAGGACCAGGCAGACATGCTCCGGCACCTTGTGGAGCTTCAGGAGGAGTGGAGACAGGACAGAGTCTCGCTGCTCCCCTCCATAAAGCTCCTCAACCAAGGGCTTTGCCGCCCTCCCCCGCCCCCAAGAGGTCTCGGAAGAGATTGGCCAGGTTGCAGTACATGCTCGCCTCCACCCTGGCGGAGGCGAGCAGAAAGCAGCGGCGGACACACTGACAGCTGGCCAGCAAGCTACCATCCTATTCCTTGAGACAGTGAATGAACATTCCCCTCCATCCCCCATGACTTGAAAGTTCATAAATAAAAGTTTGCATCATTTCAACACATTTCTTTATTAAATCATATCTTGTTCTGGAGGGATTTGGAGGGTACAGATATCGATTGGGGGGGGATGTTCACCAGAGGCAAACAACTTATAGGAACAGAAATCAGTCCTGCATCTCATTGCAGAACCTGTTTTTTCCCTAATGCAAAGCACTCCACGGTTAGCTCTCAGTGTACTGCTGGCATCTGGCTGCTCATAATTGGTAGCCAGTCTTTCTGCCTCCACAGCCCAACCCTGGGGGAACCTTTCACCCTTCGCTTTACACACATTATGAATAACACAGCACGCAGATATCACAGAAGGGATGTTCTTCTCACTCATGTCCAGCCTACTCAGGAGACTCCTCCATCTACCCTTTAAATGACCAAAGGCACATTCTACAACTGCTTACCCTGTTATTAAAATGCTCCTTGTCACTGTCAAGGTGACCGGTGTACGGCTTCATTAGCCAAGGGAGCAAGGGGTAAGCAGGATCCCCCAGAATCACTATGGGCATTTCTACATCCCTGATGTGAATTTTTTGGTCAGGGAAAAAAATGCCCACCTGCATATTAGAGAATAGCCCCAAATTACGAAATACGCACACGTCATGCACCTTCGCAGATCACCCCACATAGATGTTGATGAAATGACGCCTGTGATCCACAAGGCCCTGCAGGATCATGGAAAAGTACCCCTTGCGGTTTATGTACTCGGTTGCTAGGTGGGCAGGCGCTAAGATAGGGATGTGCGTCCCATCAGTTGCCCCCCCTCAGTTTGGGAACCCCATCGTGGCAAACCCGTCCACTATGTCCTGCACATTTCCCAAAGTCACTAGCCTTCGTAGCAGAAGTCTATTGATGGCCCTGCAAATTGAATCACAGCGGTGCCCACTGTAGATTTACCAACTCCAAACTGATTCCCAACTAAGCAGTAACAGTCAGGGGTTGCCAGCTTCCACAGAGTGATGGCGACTCTCTTCTCCACAGTCACAGCTTGTCTCAAGCGAGTATTCACGCACTTCAGGGACGGGGCCAGCTCAGCACAGCTCGAGGAAAGTTGCCTTTCGCATACAAAAGTTCTGAAGCAACTGGTCATCATCCCACAGTTGCATAACGATGCGGTCCCACCAATCTGTGCTTGTTTCCCGCGACCAGAACCGGCGCTCCACGGACTGCAAATGATGCGTTACAGCCTGCAGCAATTGGGAATTGTTCTGCTCGATGGCTTATAGCAGGGCAGCCTCAGTGGCATCGCTGTTGCCTGTGCTTCGGCTTCTTGCTCTACTTGGAAAATATTCAATGATAAGCCGTGATGTATTTGTGACGCTCGCAATAACAGTGCAGAGTTGAGCTGGCTCCATGTCTCCGCAGCAATGGCGAACACGCGGAGTAAAAAAAGGGCGTGAAAACAGTTTTCCTGTTTTTTTGGGGGAAGAAAGGAGGGGAGAAGCAGCATTGCATCATGGGACAATGACACTCATCCCAACAGCCACTGCGGCTAGTTGCACTGTGGGATAGCAACCCACAGTACGCTGCTTTGAATGTTGAAATAAGCATGGTGAGTGTGGACGCACGAGACCTGTGCAAACATCATAGTGTGTACACACTGCTGCAACTTCTAAAAATTGGCTGCTGAAAGTCGACTTTAAGTAAGTTGACTTCACTCGGCAGTGTAGACATACCCTTAGTCATAGATCAGGACCCCACTGTGCTATGCACTGTATAAACACAGAACAAAAAGACAGTCCCTGCCCCAAAGGCTTTACATTCTAACCCCCAAGCTCCTGCCAGCTAAGACAGTCAGACTGCTCTTGACTTCGTAGCCTTGGTGGATATTGGATAAAACGTAGCTAACTGTCTCACAACTACTAAACAAATATCAAGGTGTCCAATATTGGTAGATTAGGTATGAATCAGACTAGCAGGTTTGTACTGTACTATGGAACTTTCACTCACGGTTTCAGGAGGCTTAGAGAAACATAAGCAGCATGAAAATAATAGCAAATGGGCACAATGCTGAGGTTAATGAAGACTGTAAAGTGTTGATAAATTGAATTGATGACCTGGAAAACAAGCTCAGATCAAGATGTTAGATTAGCAAAGGGTTCCCGAAGGCATGGAAGTAGCAATAATCAAGCTATTATTGTTTGTCAAAATGGATTAATGGTGCTGTGGATGGAATATTTTAAACTTTCTTTACAGTGTGTTTTGGTTTATTATGGACCCAGTTTTGCTGCCAGTGAAATCACTTGCATTTATTTCAATGGAAGCATATTGGGATATCTGTGTGAGTAGTCCTTTAGGGTTTATGCAGCTTTGGGAATAAAAAATAAAATGTTAAATTTATATAACACATAAGTCCAAATGTGAGGGTGAAGGAATCTTACATTATTGCATGTTCGTCTTGCCATCTGATGGCATTTATTGGATATTACACAAACACCCTGTGATGAAGCAGAGAAAAGGCCAGCCAGCCAGCACAGCAGGGTTAAAGAGAGCCTTTAGGCCCAGCTAGCCCTGCCCTGCTATACCAGCAACCAGTGCCAGACCTGGAGGGGGAGAAAAGGAGAGAGCCTCGCTCCATTTGGGGCTGAATGGCAAAGAGGCAGGAGTAGCTGCCTCCCTACCAGAGGGGAAGGAACACTACCCACAGGGCTGCCAACAGGGAGTAAGCACTGGCCCCCTGGACAAGGGAGACTGCAAAGGGGACCTAGGAACCTCAGCACTGAAGGTAACTGAGTGAGCAAAGCCCAGAGCCATTGTGGGGTTCACCCTCACCAACTGGCAGTTGCCTTGCCTGAAGGAGACTGGGACCACGGCAAGGTGCTGCCCAAGACCCAAGAGAGGACCTTGTGGGAAGCAAGCGGCCCAGGAAAGTGAACTAGAGAAGCCATGCCCCAGAGTGAACAGACTGGTAGGAAGTAGCTCAGGGCAGCGGATTCTGACTCCCTGCTAGGCAGGGAGGACCCCCCCTCCCCCATTCAGGGTTTAATGTATACAGGCCCTGGGCTGGGACCCAGAGGAGAGGAAGGGCTGGGTCACCCTACCCCACCCCTGCCCTCGACCTTAAAGACTGAGGCTCTTCAACGAAGCAGGGGGCTGAGAGTCAGGTGTGCTAACCACATCCTGTATTGAATAATTTGGGTCTGGAGTAGAATGGCTTCAATTATTCATTGGAACTATTCATGGGAAAATTAGTCCTTTTTTCTGCTTGTGAATTGATCCTGATTTCTAAGAGTGTATTTATATTTTTGTATTATTTGACCCGTCCTGGTCTGAAATATGCATTGCTTTATTCTGCTAGTGCAAGAAATGGCTGTACATATATACAATGTTATCAAGGCACTTTATTTGTCCTAGCAAATTAATAAGTGTTCAGAACATCAATAACCTCCAAACTATCTTTTAATTACGAAAGTCCTCAATCCTAACTACCAAGTTTTCACAACCAACAACTTGTTCACTCAGCTTGGAGTTCTCCTTCATTGACATCATTACAAAGTCTTCCTTAAAGCGTGGTGCCCAAAACTGGCTTTACTTTGAGGGCAGTTTTGAGCACAACATTTTAAGAAAGATGTGGACAAATTGGAGACAATCCAGAGGAAAGCAACAAAAGTGATAAAGGGCTTAGAAAACATGAGGTGGAAAATTTGAAACAACTGGACATGTTTAGTCTTGAGAAAAGACAGGGAGGAGACATTATATGTCTTCAAATATGTGAAGGGTTGTGTGACGGGGTGTGCATACCCTGCTCTAAGCGAGGAAGAGATTAAAAACACGCTATGGGTGGCAGGAACCCCGCACCTCAAGCTGTGCTGGGCATACTCCAATTACTACCCCCATGTAGTGTAAAAAGGAGCAGCCTAGCTTATTCCAGGCTGACCACTGAGGAGGAAGGATGCTTGGTGGAGGCCCCAAGCAGGGAGCTTCTACAGCCCCCGGCGGAGGGAATCAGAAGCCCTGGAGACCTGAACAGAAACCCGCTGCGCACAGCCAACTGCATGGAGTCAGGAGTCCAGGTAGCTACCAGCGCCAGGGAACCCAAAGGCCCCAACGAAACCCGGATGGCAGCATCAGGAGACACGGTAGGAAGTGACCCAGTGGGATGGTGTGAGTGGTATCTCCAGGCCAGCATGTTGCGGTGGGATCCCCGCTGGCCAGGATGGGGACCATCCTGTCACAAACAGGGCCCTGGGCTGGGACACAGTGGAGCTGGGCAGACCCACGTCCCTCTACCCCGGCCATCTTCCCCCCCACGCTTTTTTTGGATGATGGCCACTGGCTCTGGCCACTAGGCCTCATAGCTCTGACCCAAGGGCAACTGTCAACTCTGGCCCTTAGGTCATGCTGCCTGGCCCCAGGGCAGCTATCCTGACTCGGACCCTTGTGCCATATGGCCAGGAGGTTGGAAAGAGTCTGGTAAACTGTGCCTGTGAGGACACCCCGCCCACCCCCAGAGATGGGGTGTGCATACTCCGTGACAGACTCTTATAAAGAAGATAGTGATCAATTTTTCTTTGTCTGCCAAGCATATGCGCTGAGTCTTATTTTTGCCGGTGAGTGCTGGTAGGCCTCGAGGGAAGAGACGGAGTGGGGGGCAGGAAGAGGTGTGGTGAAGGATTCCTCTGTGCAGTAACCCACCTCTGTGTCCGCTCTCTTCCTGCCCCACATTACTTGCAGTGGGGGAGGCTCTGTCCTCCTCCTGCTGCAAGCCTTAAACACTTGAGCTGCCTCAGCCCTGTTGAACAGTCCTTCCGTAATTCCTGTTTTTTGTGCAGCGGCTTTTTAAAAGCAAACAAATGTATGCTTGCAGGGTTATTCCAAAGCTTAATTGCTTTGAGTGCCATCAGTATCAAAAGCAACTTCTCTCATGCTTCCAATTCTTTAGAGGATTGGCCAAAATTTGAAAAAATGGGTAACTAAAGTTAGGCTTCTAAAGCTATCTTTAGATACGGAAATAGATAACCTGGTTTTTAAAAAGTGCAAAGCACCCAGCAGTTTCTACTGAAACTTAAGGAAAGTGCTAGGTGCTTTTGAAAATCAGACTACCTACTTAGCAGTTTGACTTCAGGCACCCATTTTTTAAACTTTTGGTCCCTCAGTCTAATAGTCCACATAACCATATCTTCTTGTTAAGGTAATGCTAAGCTTTAGAAGCAGTGTTTGAGACAGAAGAGCCTTTTATTAAGGTATACTTAAGAGAATACTTTAGACTATTTTGCAGTATATTATTGGTACAATAAAAGGACTACCTCATTGATTGTTAAAATTCTCTTCTGAATCTATTACCGTTTGCAGCAGTTGCTATTAAATTCCTCAGTGCTCCATACTTTAATTTCTACAGCATTTCTGTGATCATTAAACTGAGATCCAGGTCAGCTTATCAGTATTGAAAAGGAACTGTCAAGCCTCAACATTCAGCCTCAACAGTGACATCAAAATGATATACTTTATTTTAAAATAGGCACCACAGTTTTACTATTGGTCCCCCAAAATGACTGTTGCAACAGTGTTTCACTTCCAGCTCTTTTGGTGAGAGTCCCAACACCAACAATTTCTAGATAATGGATTTGTTACAGACCTCTCTGTACATATGATGGGAATGCGTGTGTGCCTGTCATGCTTTTCATCTCCCCTCCCTTCTGGTTCTCATCTTCAGAATCATCAAGGATTACAACTAAAAGATTCCTACTCTCTAAAACCAGGTAAAGAGTGAGGGTCTTGTCAATTTCAGTCACATGCCAGTTCACAAGATGAGACAAGACAGAGCACTAAAACACAGTGCCTTACATGGGTGCCACTACAGTCAGATAACTAAACATTTGGAGTCTGGTGGTGGGAATCTGGGATCAAGATTTTTAAGTGACTAGTAATTTTGCTATCCAATTTAGGATGTTGTAAGGGGCCTGAGTTTCAGAAAGTGCTGAGCTCCCACTTTCTGAAAATCAGGCTTCTTTAAAACGGCAGTTGGACACCTAAAATCAGAAGTCACATTTGAAAATCTTGACCACAGATTTGAAAGCGGTAGAAGCCTTTGTTATGCAAGATAGTATAAAGGGAAACATTATCATGCATATTAAAAAAGAAACCTCTTGAGCTAGGGAGAAATCAAATTATTGTCTTCAACGATGACATGTTAAACTCTGACAACCTGTTACCAAGGATGGCTAACCCCAGAAGAACAACACGAATGGTCATTTTTTAGTTCTGCTTATTTCATTCTTTCAGTCCTTGAAAGTTGAGAAGTTGGAAGAATGAGAAATTCTCCAGACAGTACCAGAAGGAAATCTGCTTTCTTTGCAGAATTTAAATATGAAGTCTGCAAGGCTTTTAGATGAATTCTGTGCCTGATTTATTACTATCGTATCGTTTGCATCCTTATTTATGACTGTGTAGTGTGTGCACTTTCTTGTGTTCTTTATACTGTGAATACTCCAGGGTCCTCTTTCAAAAAATACCAACAAGTTTATTTTGTTTGCTTTCACAATAACTGGCCCAAGTCCATCACAGTCTAGTGGACCTTTGACACTAAAATAAATGAAACTGTTCAAGGTTTTGAATGGTGATTACTCAAAATAAAATGAGAATCCAATTATCCCTGAGTTTTTGAGACACTTCACATTCAGATGCGCATTTCATAACTTGGGCCCAACTACAATACACAAGTATCCATGCTACGTATGTGCTCATGCCTCAGTGCGAGGGGATGGATTAGATGACATCTTGTGATCCCTTCCATCCTTACATTTCTATGATTCTGTGAATTTTGAAATACTGAATGTTACAACCACAATAACCCACATTAACATGACTGAACGATTAGATTGTACAGTTAAGCGTTGAACTGTCAGGAAATGCCCAAATTAAGGTAACCTTAATTTTCTCCCTTGGCGTAGTCTTTTGTAACCACACACTAATCTTAACTAGACTTTTGTACCTGAAGTAAATTGGTTGCTAGTTAACTCTAAGTACATAATACATTTGTAAAGGCTAGCGTGGACACTCCCCGCATGTTTGCTCTGAGTTACAGATGCTTGTTCTTTAACCTTACCTGATCACTAGGGTAAAGAACAAACATGTGGGAAAGGTCCACACTAGCCTTTATAAGGATGTTTTGCTACCTCAAATTAATGGATTGCCAATTTGTATGTCTTCAGTAGGAAAAAAAAAGTTTTTTATATCAGTAGCTATCGCAACATAAAATCCTGGTGAAGACAGCAAGGCACTGTAATTTTTTACCTCAGTGAAGCTAGTTAAGATCAACCCTCCTTAACTCAACCAGCTACACAGAGGTAAAAACTATAGTGCCTTGTGTCATCTAGGTTTATATGATGAGATTGTTATCTTAATGTAAACATACATTTTTTTCTTTCAGTGACAACAAAGCCTCATGGTATAGATGTAAGGCAGATAGCTAGAAGGCCTAGAGAAATGGAGCTCTCTGAAGTCCTCTGTAGGTGAGAAGCAGAAGAGACAGCACTGTGAGTTTTATTTCCATAATTATTTACCCACAATTCCACTTATCAGGTTGGATATTTGTTTGTTTTGAATATAAGGATAATCATAAAAAATTTTGTTGTCAGTACTTACAAAAGGGACATAGAAATTGTGTTGAATATGCTCTGAGTGCAAGGTTACCCTCACACTATAAGAATTAGATTTCAGTGGGGTAGTGAAGTTTGAGCACAGAAAGAGGAGAGGGAAGGAGATCTTTCTGGTGTGAAGTGCCTGACTCCAAGAAGCAGGCACTCTCTCCAGGGCTTCTGTGTGCCTTTAGTTCTATAACTGAGGATCCTGCAACTTAAGGGGAGAATCTATGGATTCCAGACTGGCAGTGGTGTGGGGTGGACTTCCTGGCTGGACCAGCTGAGCAGGCTTCTGCATTGGAGTGGGAGTGGAACAGAGTGGACTCTAGACTGGAGGCAATGGCAGAACAAACTCTCCAGCCAGGGCAGCAGAGCTATACCAACCCCACTTTGCAAGGCCCCAACCTGTGCCATGCTAGAGCAAGCTAACATCTCAGGGTGGGATCAAGCTGAGCAGCACTGGATGGACCAACGGCAGACCAACAGAGCACTGGATGACCTGGGCTACAACTTGAAACTGAATCAAAGTGTGAGTGAGGTTGCAAGTGAGTGGAGTTGTGGTGATCAGGTTGTCAGACTTCCAGCTACTGGATGCTTCCTAAGATTGGGGAGGGGTTGAATAAACTCCTACTATATTGCGCATGCACACACATGCACACACACAATTGTCCGTGTTCCCTTTCGCATCAATAAAGTATTCCTTTGCTTAATATTCCATACTAGATTTGGGATTGCCTGCTAAGGATGACCAGAAGAGTTTATTTTATTTTTCCCAGAGCTGACATATGAGTAAAACTGTCACTGGGGGGGGTGCTCAAATCATTTATTTTAATTATTTTCCAAAAAGGATGCCTACACATTTTGATGGTGGCCCTTGTTGCTGCCATGAACACCTGGCAGAAAGTTTTCACAAAAGTTTAGTAAAGACAACTCTTTAATGTGTGATTACAAAATAAAGACTGAACAGAGGAAGAAAATTAAGGTTGCCTTAACTTTGGCATTTCCTGGCTGTTCAGGGCTTAATGCCAACCTTATTGTTCAGTCATTTTGATGTAAGCTTTGATGTGTGTAAAATTCAGCATTTTGAAATTGTAGTTAGAGTATACTCTAAATAGAAAGGCATGGCTAGCAAAGTGGTGTGGCCAGGGCCCCAAAGATAACTAACCTCTGCACCACCCTCCCCTGCAGCTACCTCTCAGTTGTTCACACCAGGGTAAGGGAGAGCAAGGCGGAACCATCGGTGTACAGAGGTGAGGTCTACTGCAGAGACAAGAGCCTGCATGGGACAGAGGTTTTATCCCAGCAGTAGAAGGAAAGATAAGAGTGTGCAGTGGAGAGGAGGGGCAGAAGGAAGCACACGAAGGCATGCTTTGGGGAATGAAAGAGTTGTGCGTGAGCCATGTGACCATTGTGGGAAAGCATATAGGACATAGTTAACATGGCAGAGGCCTACGTGGTAGGAACATGAGAGAGAGAAGGGAGCAACTCCTTTTTGAGGGATGATTTTTTTGGATAAATTGACGTTCAGAAGGCTGCAAGAGGATTTCATGTGCATTCTGCAAATTTTCGGTTGCTTTTCTTTGCCTTTCATTCTTTGAGGTGCAGCCCTCAAACACTTGACTTGTTGGAGGAATTATTCCTGACAACTTTCACCCTGTGGTAAGAACGCTAAAGACAAGGAGACAGAAACAGAAGGATTAAGGGGCTTGACCCTCCAAAGTGCTACACTCACTCTGGACTCATTGGTCGAGGGGAGTTGAGGGGGTCTGGCTCTGCAAGGCCAGGGTCTAAGTGACTTGTTCAAGCTCAAACAGGAAATCAGGAGCAGTGCCAGGAGCTGAATGCAGGTCTTCACACTTCTCATTCCATGCCTCAGAAGCACACCCACAATATTTCCTTTAGGACTGCCAACCCTCTAGGATTGCCCTAGAGTCTCCAGGAATTAAAGATTAATCTTAATTAAAGATGTGATGAAATCTCCAGGAATATGTCCAGCCAAAACTGGCAATCATAAATTCCTTTCTGATCATGCTAATACAATATTTAGGCTGCACAATTAAAAACCATTGTAAGGCCCTGATCCTGAAAAGATTTTTGCACAGGCTTAATTTTACACCCATTGAAGTCAATGACTTTGCAGTGCATAAAGTTAAGCACATGCAAAAGTCCTTGCATGATTGGGAACTAAGTAAGGAAATGGAAAACTCAACAGCACCCTTACATTGGCCACTTTATACATCTGTATTCTTCTCCTATCCCATTCTTCTTGTAAAATGTGAAGTTTATGTATGTTGTCTTCGCCCTGCGGCTGGCTGTGCCATTGTACAATGCCTTGTGGGCAGATACAACTCCCAAATAAGATTTTTTGTTGACCAAGTTCTGGAAAAATCAAGAATTCACTGTATCAAAAACAAAAATTACAGAATGTGCCACATGGCCATAGTAATGTTGCTGCTGGAAAAAGTTTAATTATTGTATTTTCTGATTTTTTTTTAATATTAACTCTGTTAGGTTAATAAGACGTTAATGCAGTTTTTGAAGGTAATATGTAGAGATAGCAAAGAGTCCCCTCCAAAAAAGGTTAAAAATCCATCAAACAGATGAAAACCATGTTTCCGAAATTCTGATATCAAATGTATTTGATATTAATTTAGGCTCTGGTTCAGCAAGGTATTTAGGCATGGACATGAGTAGTTCCATTGACATGGGACTTCTCATGTGCTTAAAGTTAGGCATGTGATTACATACTTTGCTGAATTATAGCTTAAAGGTAATTTATGGATTTTATGTATCCATTCTCTCTCTCTCTCTGGACGAATCTGAATCCTGGTGTATGGTGAGTACAACTCTCATTGAAGTCAATCCAAGTTGCATCCACTTCATGCTAGGTTTGAATTTGCCTCTGAATGTCAGTTTTCTCCTAAAAATTACATTGCAGTAATATAGAAGTGGCAACTGCCTTAAAATAAGATGATGGCCTGAAATCTTCTTGTAAATGTGTTAAACCAGACTTGAGATGTAGGCTGAGCATTTCTGATCCTCTGAGGATTTCTGACTGTTTTATTACTGCTAATCATATTGAAACATGGATATTGTAATAAATACTCACTTCATTTTGTGAAATCCTTTGCTTATGAGCACAGCCTTTGATGGTTTCCAGTGTCTCTACACCAAGACAGGAAATTTCAAGACCAGTTTTAGCTAATTCTGTGGCCATGATTATATGCAGTTGTCACAATTCTGCACCTGTATAATCCACTGTGAAGTGCCAAATTCCAGAAGTCCTGGCTTTTCACAGATCCAGGACCATGGCTTTACTAGCACTTAGATTTGTTTTAACTCTGCCAGTGCAGTTGGATCTACAATACATGCTCAGATAGCCACAAATTGTGAAGAATGGGGAAAACATTCCAAGGTGCAGCTCACTCAGCACATCAAAAAATTCTTGTGTGGTAAATCCAAGAGAGTGGTCCATTGGTTTCTCATTACAGTATTCATTTGTCAGTAAATGACATTAATAAGGATTGAGTCCCATGGGTAAGACTCAGAAGGAGAGCGTGCATACCACTGCCTTTTCTGTAATCTATTCTGTGATTACATAGAAATTAGCAGGAATTTTTCTTTTGGCAACTTTTGTATGACCTAAATTCACTTTAAAGAAATTATATCGCCTGAGAAGTCATGTACTGGTAAAAGATCATTTTGCTAGACTAGAGGATGAGAAACTGTGGACCACTGGTGATCTAAAGAGCACTTGCTAGTGATCCTTGGAAAGCTGGCTGGTAACTTGGTACTGTCCACTCGTCATTTCCAGCTACTATATCTCATTAGAAGTTATATTAAATGCTTTTATTTTTCCACACAAGCAATTGCTGTAGTTGTCAGTGGGATGTTTTGTAGACATGAATGGATGGGAAGCTGATCCTTTGAATGAATAATGACTAGGAGGGAAGTGACCTATGAGACAGTCTCTCTACTAAAATGTGGTCCATGCAAAGAAAAAGCCCCACTGTGCCATGCAATTAAAAATGGATCAGAAAAGATTACATTACAAAGATTACAGAAGGCTAGATCAGTGGTTCTCAACCTTTGCAGACTACTGTACCCCTTTCAGGAGTTTGATTTGTCTAGTGGACCCCAAGTTTCATCTCACTTAAAAACTTCTTGCTTACAAAATCAGACATAAAAATACAAAAGTGTCACAGCACACTGTTACTGAAAAATTGTTTGCTTTCTCATTTTTACCATATGATTATAACATAAAACAATTGGTATATAACTATTGTACTTACATTTCAGTGTACAGTATATAGAAAGTATAAAGCAAGTTGTTATCTGTATGAAATTTTAGTTTGTACTGACTTTACTAGTGCTTTTTATGTAACTTGATGTAAAACTAGGCAAATATGTAATTGGTGTACCCCTGGAAGATATCTGCATATCCCCAGGGATGCATGTACCTTTGGTTGAGAACCACTGGCCTAGAAGATCCGGTTCCTTTCTTGGGAGACAGCAAAAAGCCACCTCCACAAAGTTGCAGAAAGAGAGGCTGAACTGATTGTTGATGTCCTTTACCTCTGGTGTTTTTTAGTTGAGCTTGTTTCCTGTTGACCTGATAACATGAACCACTGTTGCCACAAACATTATTCATCAGCTGAAATCAGTGTAGCATATCTTTGAATATTTCCATGTGCGTCCTTCATACAAAAGGTATAAACCTTGAAATATCGACTATCTCCTCTTTCCACTAGCTGCAGAACACTCGTGTAATTCTCTGGTAATTACCTGACAGTGAAACCATGACACATCTTTTTCTAACATGTGATGCAATGAGATGCACGTAGTTATTAGTAAGATAATATGTAGCACATATATAGTATATGTACCGCAATCCATATACAATAAATCTTATAAGGCACAAGTGTGATGTCACATTCAGAAATGGAGAGATTCACTTCTCAAAGCCCAGCTGTGCAGCAGTGCTATAAAGCAGTGACTCTCAACCTTTCCAGACTACTGTATCCCTTTCAGGAATCTGATTTGTCTTGTGTACCCCCAAGTTTCACCTCACTTAAAAACTACTTGCTTACACAGTCAGACATAAAAATACAAAAGTGTCACAGCACACTAGTACTGAAAAATTGCTTACTTTCTTACTTTTACCATATAATTATAAAATAAATCAATTGGAATATAAATATTATACTTTCATTTCAGTGTATAGTATTTAGAACAGTATAAACAAGTCATTGTCTGTATGAACTGACTTCGCTAGTGCTTTTTATGTAGCATGTTGCAAAACTAGGCAAATATCTAAATGAGTTGATGTACCCCCTGGAAGACATCTGGGTACTCCACAGGGGTATGCGTACCCATTTGAAAACCAGTGCTATAAAGGACCCAATTGATACAGTGGTAATTTTAAGACTACAGCTAAACCAGCTGCTGTAGCTGAAGTTTGAAGTAGAAGGGATTAGGACAAAAAGGAAAGGAAAGATGGAGGAGAAGCTGAACAGAAGTGAAAGGGGGAGAAACGGCAAGATGAATCAAGCCAAGACCATAGGTGCTGGAACTAGGGGTGCTGGGGGGTGCTACTGCACCCCCTGGCTTGAAGTGGTTTTTATTATATACGGGGTTTACAGTTTGGTTCAATGGCTCTCAGTACCTCTACTATAAAAATTGTTCCAGCCCCCCTGGACAAGAGGGAATGAAGACAAGGAGATGTAAAATGTGGGGAATTCTATGAACATAGTGCTGTACATCAAATCAATAATAGGCAAGTTGTGAGTTATGAATCTGTAATTCCATTGGGAGGTTCTAGTGACTCAAGCTTCACTCTCATAGTTTATGACATCACCTGAACCTTTTGATGGAATTATAGCCCCATAATTTACGGTTGCTTGTAATTTATTCCTCATATAAATCAGTCAAAGACCTTCAGTGATATCATAAACCACGGAAACATAGCTCAAGATATAAAATCAGAATCCTGATATTAATTTATAATTGGACCAAGCTACCCATATGCATTATTTTTAGAACATATGCAGAAAATAAAAGCTTGCACTTAGTTGTTAGATATGATTGTAAACATATGAATCTCATTTATTAATTTTTTTTGCATGTGAATGTCGCTGTGTGCTTGCATTTATGCTTCAAGATGGGTCCTTGCTTATTAGATCAATGAACAGGTTCGTTAAAAGTTTTTCCGCTAGAGTTGTGATTGTGCACTGTGTATTATAACAGATTCGACAGTCTCATGATGTGTCTGTGTAACCCAGTGTAATAGGGTGTTCACCCCACATAGAGCCCAAAGGGGTTAAGGTGGCTAGGTTGGCCAATAAACTGCATAGGCTGCACCTGGAGGAGGAGCCAGGGAGCAATGAGGATTAGTTAAAGAGGAAGCTCAGCTGGACAGGAACAGGAGGGACCTGTATAAAACCCAGTAGCTGAGAGTATAAGGAAGTTGCAGAGAGAGAGACTGCAGTCACTCTCAGGATGAGAGCTGACAAAGTAAGAAGTAGCCCAGGGCTATAGCTGTAAAGGATAGAACTGTGCGAATCATGATGGCTTGTTGTAGGGTCCCTGGGCTGGAACCCAGTGTAGAAGGCAGTCCTGGGTAGGGTTCCCCTACCAGACACTGGGGAAGTGGCACCATTAAGGGGCAGTGAAAGAGAAGACTGCACGGGGCAGTCCTGAAAGACTTGGATGCACGTGATTACCCTGGAAGGGGAGGACCATTGTGACTTGGCCAGAGAGCTAAACCATGAAGATGAGGCGTAGCAGCTGCTGAGGAACAAGAGAGGGACTGCAAAATGAGAGCGAGATGACAGGCCAAGGAACTGCAAGAAGAGCGTGTTGAGCAAAAGAGCTAATTGCCAGAGCAGCCAAGAGGAGGCGCCACCTAGTGGTGGCAGAGGCCCGCTTGACACCCAGCCAAATAAGCTATTAACATAACACAGGTACAAAGGATATACAGGTTTCTTCCAATCAGAGACTGGTAGCCATAAGTTCAGGCAATAAATGAGTGTTGGGAATGGTTCAGTGGATATTTCATGTGTCGCTGAGCTGAATCAATAGCAGCTTGCCTGCCACATCTCTAGTGCCGTCCTCTCTAAAGTCAATGATGTGAATTATTGACCTTAATAACTATTAGAATAGATCCAGCAGAAAAGAAAAAGTCTTTATTCTGTGATAAAAATCTGATCATCCCTTCAACCTGCTTTTCTATAGCCCTTAAGCCTTCAATATACATGTAAGATTAATGACTAGCAAGAAATTTTACATCAAACTACTTATGAAGTATTTCCTATGAGTGATATTTCTCTCTCCCTCTTTGTTTTGATCTTAAAATGAACACACTGGACCTGATTCTCCTCTGGACTTAATTATCCTCTATCTTTCACTGAGCTGTAAATGTTAAAGTCACCTTTTTATACCCCCCCCCCCCCCCAGCCCCACAACAGGGTCTGCCTATGCAGGAACACAGACTTCCCCACTCTGCTAAAGTGCCTGATTACTGACTTGGAGGGACCACTTAAAGTGAGAGCAAGAATGCAGCATCCATATCTACTCAATCCTTGGCCTCTCTCTGACTGTTAACAGCAACGTGTGTTAGTGCTGATTTTGTGCAGTGGATATTTGAGATCTGATCCAAAGCCTAATGTACTCAGTGGGAATTGTTCCCCATATTTCAAATCAGATCTTTATCCAGTAGCAACCAAGACCATCAACTCAATTGATATACCCACCTGTGGTAAGGCAGATCCCCATCCCAGTCAAGAAGGAGCTAAAGGGCTCCTTTGGTCACAATCTTACTCAACTCACTGCACTTTGTGAGTCTTGTCCAGCTTGGAGACGGGTGGGTCCTTAAAAAGGAGGATCCCCACTTAGTGCAGGGAAATGCCAAGAGCTCCCCAGCCCCTGGAAGTGGGATTGCTGACTGGGGAAACAGCTTGAGGACCTTGGCAACCCCTCTCAGATAGGACAAGGTCTGGTACTTTTCCCTTTAGCTTCCTGGAGGAAATGTGCTTTTTGTGGACTGCAGAAGCATGCAGACTTCTTTTGTTTGGCCTACTTTAACTCCCCATGTAAGGGGCAGACACCCTGAATAACACAGTTGAAGGGCTGTGTCCAGAATTAGACAGAAGCAGCACCCTTTCTCTCCCCAAGGGGGTGCCAGAGAGGGATAGCCTGCTACAACCATATCACAGTTGTTTGGTGATGTAATTTTTTATCACTACCAACCTAGATTGGATTTGAACCCATAACCTAGTGATGCAAAGATCACCATCTCATTACTGATCCCCTAAATCTCAGTTCCTGTACAAGTGAAATTTCTGACAAAGTAGGGACTATCATGGCTTTCTAATCCAGAGGGTTTAAGAATCAGGTTGGTGCATACCTGTGCCTTGTTACTGGCGAAGTTTAAGATTGATAATTCTATGGTTTCAGATTCTTAAGTGAACACTAGGTTATTTTCAGAAGCACGGTATTTTTGCTGAGTATTGCAGGCCTCTTAAATGTTTTGCTCAGGAAAGTTTCATGAGAAAGCTGATAGACATTTTGTGTGAGATACATACAGCAAATACTCTATTTATCACATGTTTCAAGTACCGGGTGGGTTGCAGCAAGGAAAGTTTTGCTCATTTGTATTTCTGAGTGATATGATGCTAGCAATTATGGCCTGATAATAATGCATAATCATGGCATTTTCAATTGCTGTTTTATCATGGTAAGTGTAAAGACCCACTGCAGGAGATCCTGTGGGATGATTCCATTACAAACACATAAAACCACTGATACGGCTCTAGCAGCATTCGGATTTTGTCGTAAAGTACCATATAGACTGTCAAGTGCTGAGGTCAAAGTAATCTGGGCAAAAAACTGACTTACAAAAGGGAGACAATGTTCCCTTTGTTGGTCTGTTCCTCAAAATGCAAGCGATCCAGTCTCGATACTGTTTCCTGCTGGCAATAGCCTTCGAAAAATCAATTCTGTCTTTGTGAATTTTTTAGAGGTTGTGAAAGCATTAAAAAGGAAACCTCTGTCAATAGTGCTAATGTAGTTGGGACAAAAGATTGAAATGGCTTTGGGGGAGGGCTGCAGTGGAAGGGGTATTCTGATTTTCTGAGCATCCTAAACATACCACACATTGCAGAGTTTGGTTAATTTGAGGTCATTCAGTAAAACAAGCCAGTTATGACTTGTTTTTAAAAGCAGGAGAAATCTTTTAGTTACTAAATACAAGCATAAAGTGCAATTGTGTGTGCAGTGAGCGGAGTTCTGCTCTAAGAAGTGAATCCAGTCTCTTCCTCTGCAACTTTAGCAGGCCCCTTTGTGGTGGAACCTCACAGTTCCATTGTGCATGCTAGGGGGAGGGCCACTGGATGCAAAAGGCCAGGCACAGGTGTACAGCAGAATGCCCAGCTCTGTACAAGATCTCCAAAACTGCAGCACGGGAGGAAGAGCATAGGCAAGCCAGAGGAATAGGTAAAAGAATGCAGACAACTGTGCAAATTCATGATGGGGATTGTGTTAAAGAGCATTACATAGAATCATAGAAGGTTAGGGTTGGAAGGGACCTCAGGTGATCATCTAGTCCAACCCCCTGCTCAAAGCAGGACCAACTTCAACTAAATCATCCCAGCCAGGGCTTTGTCAAGCCACACCATAAAAACCTCTAAGGATGGAGATTCCACCACCTCCCTAGGTAACTCATTCCAGTGCTTCACCACCCTCCTAGTGAAAAAGCTTTTCCTAATGTCCAACCTAGACCTCCCGCCCTGCAACTTGAGACCATTTCTCCTAGTTCTGTCATCTACTACCACTGAAAACAGCCTAGCTCCATCCTCCCTGGAACCCTCTTTCAGTCAGTTAAAGGCTGCTATCAGGCCACTAGATTGCTATTTGGAGGCCACTAGACTGAAGTAGCCTCTCTGGAGCAACTTCACAACCACTTCATGGCCTCATCTGGGGATACTGCCCCACTGCATATCTCGTCCAGTGTATGGCCCAACTACCCAAAGTGGACTCTGGATTTGTCCCTTAATTACATAGATGCAATTAGGACATACTAGAGTAATTCCATTACAATTATTGGAGTTACTGCTGACTAACTCAGATCAGTCTATGTCTACATTACAGCTTATGCTGGCATAATTTGTCACTCAGGGGTGTGAATAATTCCCCCCCACCCCTGAGCGACGTAAGTTACACCAACATAAGCGCTGGTGTGGACAGTGGTGGAATATCGGCAGGAGAGCTCTCCCCCATTGGCATAGAGTGTCTTCCCCAGACACACTGCAGCGGTGCAGCTGTAGTGCTCTGTGTAGACAAGTCATAAGTGTCTCTTAAAAGTGCCCTTACCTATGTTACTCATATTACCTGAAGTTATTAAGACAGAAAGGCTTGTAAAACTGTCATTTACTTTTCATCATTTGTGCTGTTTGTTTGGAGGGTTTTGCATGTCATTCAATTTGGCCAATGAAGCCAGACTAGTCAGTTGTCTGGTCCTCTGTCCAGAACAGTCACAAGGCAAGCTCTTATAATCAGTGGCCCCAATTTTGCCAAGATTTACACAATCTCCTTTACATACATGGTTTTGGTGGGGCTATTCACATGCATAAAGGTGAGTGTGTGTTTAAATCTTTGCAGAATGGATGCCTAATTTTTGGCCCCCATCCTGCAGTTGCATCTGTGCAAGCAAATCCCTGTATCTGCACAGACCCCCATTGACTTCAGTGTGGCTCTGCACAGTTGCAGTGGTCTACTGTTACCAAATGAAATCTAAAACAAGGACCTCCCTCAGTCAATGTGAATTCGCCCCCTACCCGTATCTAATCACCGGGGTGGATAATTAATAACACTCTAATTAATATGACACAAATAACCCTTTATTTATAGTCCCATGAAACAAAAGATAAACTCAGGACCAAGTAAAAATAGAACAAATCCCAGTAATTAACCCTCCTTTAGTCAAAGATAGTCCCTGGATGGTAACTTTACAATTATTCATCAGGATAGATGCAGGCTAAAGACAGATGGCAACAGGATTAATCACAATGGAGACAGGAACCATGGAAGGAAGAGAAGGCAGCTGCAGGGATGGAATAAAGTGGATACAGATAGGTAAGTAGGGATCTCTTCTCTTCTTTCTTCCTTCTCGGCAAACAGGAACAATAGATGGACACGCTCTCTTGGCTACCACTCAGAAGGATAGCACCACAGTGCTGCTCTGCTACTGACCTTATATATTCTGTGGAAGCTAGGCAGATTTGACCTGCCCTTCCCGCCAAAAGGTAAAAAAGGCAGGAACAGACCCATGAAGAAGGGCCTCCAATTTGGTGTCTCTGTTGTTGTTTCCCAAACAAAATGGCTGCAACCATCACTACCCATGTGGGTACAAAGCCATGGTGTCTATGAGTGACAGTAACTCATAACAGGAGGAGATGGTGTGAGGAAGGACAAAGATTAAAGCACAAGGATGATAGTTACATAGACAAATATAAGCAGACACTGAAGGACTTTTTAAATATATACAAAATTAGCTCACTTCATGCATAAGTATATAATTCCCAGCATTCAAGGGATTGCTTAAACTTTAAAAGGTGTAAATGAATTAAAAACAAAACCTCATTTCTCTATTAAAATGGTGTAATCCAATTTTACTTTTACAAAGTCTAAGTTTGGGGACCTGTCTTTTTAAAGTCATTTACAAATAGCAAGTTTTGATTTTTTGTAATTATTGTCTGTACCGTCATAGGCACAATTAAAACACATGCCTTGATTTAAGATGAACTTATTATTAATCTCCAAGATAATTGGATCACAGACCAGCTAAGACCAAGTCAAAACAACTAAATATATGGGAGAAGACAAAAATGACACCAGTTTGACCCTAGAATGCTCTTATAAGGAGAATTCTTTATTATCCTTATGGGTGAGAAAGTACAAACTATTATAAATGAAGTGCTAGGGAGCCCCAAGGCAGGAAAGTAACATGCATTACAAATAACAACCTTTGTCACCAATGTTAATAGCACGTGTTATAATAGATCCAATTGCTAAAAGGTTGCAATGACCTCTGAGTATAAAGACAGAGAATGGCATCTTTCAGTCCAACATCTACCATCCACCTCCTCCCCACAGAGAGAGACACCCATCCACAGCATTAGTCATGTGACCTGAGTTCAATGAAAGGGCAAATTTTATACATCTACACATCTCAAGGGAAAAAAACATTGAGCACACCAGCACTAAAGCCCCTTATTATAGCCCTTGTTATAAGCTAAACAGCTCAAAGACAAACACTTGCAAACACAAAAGCATGGTGCAAAGAGAAATAGCAGTTGCTGGAATGCAAACAAAAATTCTTTGAAAATAGGCTCAATTCAGGCTGAACAAGTTAGCCAGATTGACATGTCTGAGTTGCGTTCATCAAAGTCCATAGTCACCAGACATCTGACAAATTCAATCACTGTTTCTAGGGATAAAATGTGGTATCGACTTCTTAGTATGAGTGGGTGTGTAAAGGGCATGTTTCCATTTCAGCTACTCTAGCCTCTAAGTGATTGTCTCATGTTATAAAACTATACCTAGACAGATGATCATTTGACCATCTCTGTAGATTCCTCAATTTAGAATTTTGTAGCATAAACTCAAGGGTGTAAGCAATCAAAACAGATTTCAGTTTAATCTGATATCTTGCTTACATAGAGAAAATAGAAGAGCTTCACTGATTCTAGAATATTGGCTCAGAATTGTCTTAAACCATGAGTACTTGAGTCATCCAGTGAGTCAATATCTCTTGAGCTGCTACTATTACAGGAACTACAAGATATACAACCCTAATTTAGCACAGATCTGTTCTCAACTGCATTTTGTTGTTCCTTTATTTTTCCTGAGAAGATCAGATCCTTTTTCCCTGAAAATATTTAAAAGGAGGAAACCTTCCCCCCACTACCTTGAGCTCAAATTTAGCTGGAGCCTAGCCTAGAACTTGACCAGCAAAATTGAGCTACAAGGTGTTACTCTGCGTCTATGCTATGAAAAATGTCAAGTTTAGGTTGGGTTTAGTTTCCTCGTTTTAGCTAAATCTGTTCTAAACTCAACTATTTTTCCCAGTCAAGACAAAGCCTTAGGTTTGTTTAAATGAGGAAGAGAGATTGAAGTTTGCTACCATATATTTGCTAGTTTACTCTAGACAAAACCTTAAATTGACTCTGCAGGTCAGGACTGAGGCAGGGTATTCTGGGAAACAGTTTGTGTTGTACCCTGTTCTGTGGATAAATAAAGGGCTTTGTTCTCCAGCATTTTTACTCTGGTACTTTTTGTAACCCTTCCGTGCCTAGGGCAGCCACCTGAAAATACCATGGTCAGGGCAGGCTGTAAAAGGAGAGCAGATTCTCCCAGCACTGGTGGGTGACGCTGAAGACAAACTGTGCTTCTAATTCCCCACACTGGTTATCAAGAAGCCAGTATACAGATACACACAGCCCCCTTTACTGCATTTCAATCTCTGGCTCCCAATCAGCCATCAGGTCCAGTAAAGAGACCAGTTATTTAAACTCTATGCTCTTTACTAAAAAGGTTCCCTCTGACCCCAAAGAGTTAGCCACAGTACCAGATCAATATAAGTTTGGATCTTACTCAAAATACCACACTGCCAGCCAATTCTTTAGTAACTAAAACTAAAGGTTTATTATAAAAGGAAGAAATAAACCATAAAAGAAATGTTAAAGGATTAAAGTGATCAGATACATACAAATGATTTGAAAGTCCATATACATCAGGTTTCTAGAAGAATTGTGGAGTTTGCAGGCTTGTATAGTCCCTCTGGTGCATATCCAGTACCTGGATGGGTCTCAGTCCTTTCTTTCACAGCTTCAGTTGCAGATGACTTGATCCAGAGGTAGATAGGTGACTGGAAGCTGAACAGGATTGACGACAAAATGGATTCCAAGGCTTCTGCCTTATATAGCCTCTGGCCCTTTCCATGCTGTTTGTGGAATTTTACAGGAACCCAAAATGGAGTCCAGAGTCATATGGGCAAGTCCTGGTGACTCATCAGGTATATTCTTGGCTTCTCCCCTCAGGCCCCTTGCACCTGTGAACGTCTCAATGGGCCATTAAGCAGGCTATTGTTTTGCAGCCATCCTGTCTGAGATGCCACTCAGACAGCACAATTTGAAATACTATATACCAAACATATCTATAACTTCCATTACACCTGTAACACATGAACATAAACATCCTCATCTTACTCAGCAAATTATAGCCTTTCTAACAGTACCTGACATGGCATATCTCACATGAATTATTATGATTTTGACATACTGATGTCAAACAATATCATAAATGCTTCCCCGCCCAGTCCAACCAGTGTGACACTTTTCATTAGCACTAAATTCACATGAACTTTTTTTTGGAAGGACATTAAGAAAACATTTTTAGATCATGGATTTTGGATGGACAGATTTATCAGAAAGTTGTACAGAACTACCTCTTACAGCTGCAGCTGATTGATACAGTTTGGTATTTTGTACACCCTGAAATAAGCATTCAAACAATAGTATCAAAAGCAAAATTAAACAAACAGAGCTGCCCCTGTGGCCCATCAATTTGCTATTCAAGTTAACCTTGGAATTAAAGGGATATTTATAGAAAAAAACAAGACAAATTCTTAACACCTGGTCAGTGGCTGGATAGACACCTCCAAGGAAAGCCCATTGTTGTGGGAAATGGTGTTTGCAGTTCATTATTTGAAACATGTCTCTTATTGAGGCAGCACTGAGCCATGGGACACTATGATACTGGCAGTGTGGTGCTTTGGATCAGATGTAAGTTGGAAGTATAAACATTACCATAGCACCCAGGAGACCCTAGTTATAGGCCAGGGCACATGCCATTTACTATTCTCCATAGTAAAGATGTCGGGTCTGGAGTTCTGGCCAAATTCTAATTTAGGTCATTTCCTTCTGTTTGACTCAATTCTGCTGGGAGTTTCAAACAGATATGTTGTCTTTCACTTCATCGGTTTACCTAAGAGGTTGCTATCTGCTTTTAAAGCTGTTGAACCCAGAGATGACTGCATGTCAGTTACAGGTGTCCCGGTTAGGTTAGATATTGTAGATTTTGTAGAGTGAATTGGAATCTTTTTGCATTAAACTCACTGTGTAATTGTCAAAGATTTAAAAAACCTGCAATGGAAATACTTACTGGCATATTAAGTGAAGAGTAAAATCCAATATATCCCACAATGTTACATACAAACTTCTGTCCAGAACCACAAGCAAATCTTCACAGTTGTGGGGACTCTGAAACAAAAATCATTGGCAGACTAGGGTCTATTTATTGCTGTTAGCCAGAGCCTCATGTGCTCCCACATAGTAAAATTCAACACTGGTATAAGCAAATTCAACTCCTCCCAAGCAATAGAGCATTTCTGCTATACCAGCTGTGAACTGGGCCCACAGTTTCAACATTCTTGACGTGTACTTGACTAGACACATCCAGACAAGCATCAGTTGTCTCTGGGGGAGATTTTCAAAGGTACAAATGGCAGTCCCATAACTTCCACTGAAAGTCAGTGGGAATTAGGGGCCTAACTGCCATTTGTGCCTTTGGAAATCTCCATCTTTTTGCTACTGGGTTTGCTACCTACCTATCAAAAATCAAATGAGAATTGCTCTCAACTGTTTTTCTCAAAATACCACCTAGTTTGTTGCTGCAACTTATTCAAATCCCATAATTCTTTGCAGAAGCAAAAGATAGGTGGTGCGGGGGTTGGCGTTGGGACGATGGTAGGTGCTGGAGCATAAGTTGTATGAAAGTCTAGGCTAGTAAACAACAACAGTTGCTTTCTTATATTAATAACCGCTCCAACCAGCTGGGAACAGAAGTTCTTCATCATCCCAGTTTAGTCTCTACTCTGTTCTTGATTGCCTTTAATGTTGCACAGACAAAGAGCAAGTGCAGACAGACTTTATGCCACTAACACCAGCAGCACTATACTTACTAATTTCCAGAACTTCCCCAACTTCCTCCAAGTCTTGAAACTGGAGTGCATAATATCATCATTTACCCAAAAACAAATCCTTCCTATTTCTAAATAAGGACAAAAGAAGCCTGATACTTCTTGTGAGTGTTCTGGGATTACAATGTAATTTCAGACAGGAATTTTGCTTTTGTCTAGTTTTAATTAAAGATCCATTCAAACAAACATACAAAGTCCAATAAATAAGCAAACCTATAAAGCTGTAATTCCACAGAGACCCAAACCACTTCCCAAAATAACTCAAGAATGTTAGACCTTCAGATGACCAAAACTAATCAGGCCATCTGAAATTTATCATGTGTAGTCCACTGCCATGGAGATTTTGTTGTGGGGAGTCTGAGGACAACATACCACGTTGTTAATTAAATATAGAAATATTTAAATATCAAATTTCATTTTTATACTGTTGATCACATTTTGGAAGGCGCTTTTCCAAACCACCACCTTGGTCTTGAATTTACAGATTTGCTTTATTCTGTGGGCCTCAGTAAGGAGTGGTGCCCTTTAGTAATTTTGGCAGGGTGCTGTGGTTAATATTTAATTTATTTGATATAGGCTTTTGAAGAAGATTTGAGAATTCTGCCCCAGATGAAGCAGATATCATTCTTTCATGTAAAATCAATGAGGCTGAGACATCCAAAGATGACAGGAATTGAACAGATAATATTCTCTCACTATCAGTTAAAGCTGTGAGAGAGAGCAGAGAAGGAGAAAAAGACTTTGTCTTTTAAGTAGATCAGAGCAAGATTTTAAAAATAAGGAGGCAATACCTGGCTGCCTTAACAGAATTTAGAAACTGGAATCTGAAATGAATGGGGAGCCATGGAGTTGATTGAGAATGGAAATCCTGGAGTTGTGCTTCTTGGTACATGTGTTTCCTGCTGCTAAAATCCAGAGGTGACTGCATTTCAGTAGCAGATCAAGAGATTAGGTTACCCTATAGACTCTGGAGAGTGATTTAGGATTCTTTTAGGTTCAAGTCACTGTGTAAATGCAAAAAAATTTAAAAATCATGCAATGTCATTGGTAGCATGTTAAGTAAAGAGTAAATGCCAATATATCCCATATTGTTTACAGACTTATGCCCAGAACCACAATCAAATCCTCACAGTCATGAGAATTCTTCACAAAAAAACAGAAAAGAGAGAACAAAAATCATTGGCAGGGTAACATGCACTTAGTGTTTTTAGTCAGAGCCCCAAAGGATACCACAAACTCAGGACTAAATGCACTGCTGGTGTAAGCAAACTGAACTCACCAATCAATGGAGTTGTACCTGCTTACACCACATATGAATTGGGCCCACAATCTCATGAATCTTTATAAGCACCCAGCCCAACAGAAGCAGAAAAGCATCAAGTCTCTCCATGTTTTGCTACTATGTTTGCTACTGGTCTATTCCAAAAATCTGCAGTTGTTCTAAATCTTTTTCCACCCAGGAGGATCCCAATATTACCTATACTGAACAGGTGGTAGTTTGGAGAGCTGAGGCTCAAGGAGGTTATAATGAAGTTAGAGGCACAAGTCAAAGCAGGAAGAGATGGAGGGTTGTAAAACAATCAAGGAGTCTCCCTTCTAAATTTTCTCCTTTCCTATGAGAAGCTTGTTTACTAAATATGGGAAGGTTGGGATTATTCATTGCTACAATCACTATAAACATATAACCAAATTCTGCCAGCTATACACATTTTTGAATTATTACTCCTATTGGTTAAGAGCTAAAGTTCAGAAGTGAACATTAATAATTAACTTGATACTTACTAGTCAAGATTATACTCCTGGGGAAATTCTGTGCCACTGTGCATATGCAGCATTCATGTCCCCCACAGATTTATTTGCTTCCCCATAGAAAAATGACTTTCTGATGGGGAAGCAAAGGGAAGTCACTAGAGCATTCACGTGCCCCCTACCCAGCAGCAGAGGCATGTCATTTCGGGCAGCCAGTGGAAAAATAAATCACTGCGTGGAGGGGGGAAGAGCATGGGACTGGGGAAGCCCCGGCTGGTGGCTCATACTCTGCGCTGAGCTCAGTGGCTTGTCCTGGCTAGACTGGGGATGGAGAAGAACAGGACTGCCTCTTCCCCAGCGTGGAGTGGCTTGGGCCAAGCCAGGGCTGGGTTAGACACACCCCCAGAAACTTCTCCCTGCTGTAGGAAGCTCTGCACCTCTCTCCCTCCTCTTGCCCCATCACTCCCCAGCTTTGGGGGGAGGGGTTGCTGCTCCCCCATCCACCCCCACCTCCATGCATCCTGACCCCACTGAGCCTCACTTCCCACACACATCCAGAACCCCTCACCCGAATCCCCTTGCCAAGACCCAACCCTGCTGCATCTGGACCACCATCCCAGCACCCAGACCAGCCCCCAGTAAGCCCCCCACACGCGAACCTCCACCCTGATGAGCCCCACCCTCCCTTCACCTGGACCACCCTGACGAGTCCTCTGGAACTCCACTCCACTGAACCCCAACCAGCTGCACCCGAACCCCGCCCCACTTCCCAGCACCAAGACTCCCCTGTTGAGCCCTCAGGCCTTCCCGATGAGCCCGATCCCCCCCATACCCAGACCCTGCCCCCCACTGAGCCCCAACCACTTTCACCTGGACCATCCCGCAGAATCCCATTGCCCTAGCACCTGGAAACCACCCCCAATGAGCCTGGCTGTATCCAGATCCCCCACTTGCATCCAGATCCCCACAGTGGGGGGTCAGGTTGCAAGTGGGGGATCTGGATACAGACAGATTGTCCTACATCTGGATCCCCCACACACTAAACCCCTCCACATTTGGATCCTGCCAGGCTGAGCCTGTCTGCCCACACCTGGTGTGCGTGACACAGAGGAGCAGGGCCCTAGGTGTTCCTGAGGCTGGCCTACCCTTGTGTTGTGTCAGGGTCTAGTGCAGCCTATCCACCGAGTCTGTATCCCAGAGGGACTGCTGGGTGATCTCCCACCTCTGCCTGTGCTCCCCACTGCCATGCTGGAGCTTCCACATTTATTGACAAATAAAAATTGAAGATTTTAAAATATGGTGTGCAGAATTTTTATTTTTTTGGTGCAGAATTATCTCAGGACTAACATTAAGAGCCTTACTCACCTTTCACATTGGTATAAATTAGGAGTAAAATCCATTGAAGTCAGAGATTCTATGCCAGTATATAAAAGTGGTGTAAATGAAAGGAGGTTTACTCAAAGCCTTACACTGTTCTGCAGTGAACTTGCTGATGATTCTACAATCAAATCCTCACTGGCTATGGAAAGCCATCATGAGTCAACCCTCCTGTTTTATGCTTCATTGTTTAAGTGTAAATATAGCAGTCTGTGTGGCCTTTTCATGGGATAAGCAACAAACCATTGTTTATGATGCATGTCATTTTCAAGTCACAGAATTAAGAACTATTCAGGAATAACACAATTTTAATTCCAGGCATTTGGCTCCTTTAAACAGAGGATCCTACAATAACACATTTGGAACTGAAAGTCTTTCCAGACCAGTCTTAACAGTAAAAACCAATCCTGTTCCCTGCTGTGGCTCAAGCACCAGGAATCAAACAGGAGACAGTTTCTTTGCTCATAGTTCCAAGCATTTTTCCAGCCAACACTCTGCCCAAATAGCCTTCTCTTTGCTTTTGCTCAGGATCACACTGCAAATGCTTCTCTTATTGTCCCTCTGGATGCTTCTCTTTGCCTGTTCGCTGACTGCTTCTGTTCACAGACAGCCCCCCCCCCCCCCCCCAAAAAAAAAACAAAAAAACTTAACATCCTGCATTTGCTGCCCAGTGAATTCCCTCCATGCTCACAGCTCAGCATTGCATGTAGCCTGCATCATGGGGGTGGCTCCTATTGTTTCAACTATCTTACTCCAAAAAAAAGAGATTTATGTCAGGAACTAGGGGCTTGAGTTCTCCCCAGCACCAGCTCTGCTCCCAGCCCCAGCATGGCCCAGCCACTAGCCCCTACTCTCAGCTACCAGCTCCTGGTTATCCACAACTCTGCTTCCAAGCCCAGAGCTACACACACATTTTATTACTGGTAAGGAGGGGGGAGGGCTTGAGAGGAAAAGTTTGGGGTCCACTGCTCTAGAGCTAGTTTGCTCAGCCTGGAGCCAGTTAATGAATCCAGCTGGTGAGGCAGGATCACCTGGCTGCCCAGTCTGTAAGGAGCCAACAGGAGCCCACCAGCAGTGACAGGTGGCCAGCTGCTCAATGCTTATACCTGCAGCTGCCATCGCACCTAGGTCTACCTTCTTCATTCCTGTCATGCTCCACTTCTAATGCCAGCTCTGATCCTTGACTTGTCTCTTGGTTTCTGACTCTGACCCTTAGCCTGTCTTCTGGTTCCTACTCTGGGCTCTAAGCAGTAGGTCAGACCACCCCTGTTCTGGTCCCTCACACTTTCTTCATTTGCCTTGAATGAAGGGCACTCTCATATCCATCGCTTCAAGAAGGTTTCACTCACCCTAACAGAGCAATAGCTTTGCATCTCTAAGGTAAGTCATCATCCAATTGGATCTCAAATTTCAGGACAAAATCTTGTAGTGAAAACAAACCTGTTATAAGACAACATCCAAGAACTAAAAGCAGGTAGCTAAAATGTACAGTCCTACAATGAATGATAGTAACCAAGGTTCAGGCCCTGCACTGATTGGGCAGACTTCTTGGGAAGAGCTCCCAGTTCGGCCTCTGGAAACTCTGACTGCTAAGCTCTCTTTGTGAATTAAGCCACATATGCACTGCACCAGGGTACCATCACCAAATGTCTTTACTATTGTTTATGCTCCAGGTACAGTGCAACATAGCAATAGCTTCATGAAACCCCCTTTCTTACATCCAGGCTCAGCCTTTTATGCTGCTTGTGTTCTCCTCAGCACTACCCAGCTGGTGAGCTAATTACCTCATTAGCACACCAAGCTCCCTAGAGGTGCAAGTGATCCTTGATCCCTTCCCAACCCAAACTACCTAAATCCCTCCTATGCTAACTACACCCAGTGACCAACGTGCAGGCTTTCAAGGGGCTCAATTTATAGCTGCTAACAGCTCCCTGTCACCCCCCCCCTCCCCTCCCCACACACACACACACACACCCAGGCAACTTGGGTTCCGAAAGTCAGACCAGATGAGCATAATGCTCCCTCCTCACCTTAAAATTTATGAATCTATGCAATTACTCCAGAGAGGTCATAGAATGGTAGGGCTAGAAGGGACCTCCAGTCCCCTGCATTTACAGCAGGACTAAGTATTATCTAGAGTCTAGATAGACAGTCTCTGACAGGCATTTTTCTAACCTGCTCTTAAAAATCTCTAATGAGGGAGATTCCACAACCTCCCTAGGCAATTTATTCTAGAGCTTAAATACCCTGACAGTTAGGAAGTTTTTCCTAATGTCCAAAGTAAATCTCCCTTGCTGCAATTTAAGCCCATTCTTCTTGTCCTATCCTCAGAGGTTAAGGAGAACAGTTTTTCTGCATTCTTTTTGTAACAATCTTTTCTCCTCCACCCTCTTTTTCTCTTTTCCAGATTAAACAAACCCAATTTTTTCAATCTTCCCTCATAGGTCCTGATTTCTAGACCTCTAATCACTTCTGTTGCTTTTCTCTGGACTTTCTCCAATTCTGTTCCAGAATGATGTTTGCTTTTTTGTAACAGTGTTACACTGTTGACTCATATTTAGCTTGTGATCCCCCAGATCCCTTTCTGCAGTATTCTTTCCTAGGGAGTCATTTCCTATTTTGTATGTATGCAACAGATTGTTCCTTCCTAAATAGAATACTTTGCATTTGTCCTTATTTAATTTCATCCTATTTACTTCAGACCATTTCTCCAGTTTGTCCAGATGTTGAATTTTAATCCTATCTTCCAGGGCACTTGCAACCCCTCCCAGCTTCGTATTTCTGCAAACTTTATAAGTGTACTCTCTATGCCACTATCTAAATCATTGATGAGGATATCCAACAGAACCGGACTCAGAACTGATCCCTGCAGGACCCCACTTGATATGCCCTTCCAGCTCGACTGTGAACCATTGATAACTATTCTTTGGGAATGGTTTTCCAACCAGTTATCCATCCACCTTATAGTAGCTACATGTAGGATGAATTTCCGTAGGTTATGAGAAGGTCATGCAAGACAGTATCCAAAGGTCTTATGTGGAAGTAAGGTTCTACTTGTGTGAAGCTCATGTTAAGACTGGGGCTTGGAACTTTTTGTTTCACTGACACTCGTATTGTTACTCTGTAAATTCTGCTCTTCTTTGAGTGCTTGCTCATGTCTATTACACTATAGGTGTGTGCACGCCTCCATGCACGGTTACCCAGGACTTTTTTCCCCTAGGGCTGGCTCCAGTGCCCCCTGGAGCCCGACGCACATGCTACGGTATATGAGGTGCTGCCAGCCCTACGCCCATTCAGTTCCTTCTTTCCGCCCGTGATGGTTGCTGGAACTAGCTTTGCTTGCAATCGCAAGTACTATTCCCCTTGTTTGGACTTGTTTATTCTGTTTTTAGTTTTATAGGTAGTTAAGTAGTTGTTAATATTGTAGTTAGAGATAAGGCAGTCCCAGCTGGGACTTGGTGCGGCCGGGGCATGCCTCGGTCACCGGGCTTCAAGCCATGTGCCTCCCGCGGGAAGGCCTTCCCGCTCAGTGAACCCCACGACAGCTGCCTTAAGTGTCTGGGGGAAGCCCACTGCAAGGATAAATGTAAAATCTGCAAGGCTTTCAAATTGAGGACTCAAAAAGACAGAAAAATCCTGTTGAAAGCTCTGCTGATGGAGGCAGTGCTCCGTCCAGACTCCGAGCTGACCCACTCCGTCTCGGTACCGAGTGTGGCATCAGTACAGAGCGTGCCATCGGCGCTATCCATGACGCAGCACCGCACCAGTTCCCCTGTGAAGAAGAAGAAGCAGCGCATGGAATGTAGACACTCCCCCATGCCGTCGGTACGGATGGGGTCGAGTGCCGAGATGTACCGAGCTCAGCCCGTAGAGACCCTTTCTCTGGTGCCTACATCTCCAGTTAGAGAGATCCTGGGATCCTGAGATCCTGACTCCTGGGAGTGGGAGAGCCCCTCTGTCTCTGCCGACGCCGTCGACGCTGGAGGCTTTTCAGGTGGCAAGAGCCTTGTTGGCCTTGCCTCCGCAGCCTCCACCCTGCCCTCCGCTGAGGGAGAAGGGGCTGGTACTGCAGGGAAAACCCACATTGGGTCCCCCTGAATGGCAGAGGAAATCCCTGGTACTGGAAGGAGGATCTACCCTAGGTGACCATTTTTGCGGGAGAGCACAGACGCTCCCCAGCAGTCACACCAGGTTGGCGTCGGCGGGCTGACCTGCTCCAACGCGGAACTAGGGGTGTCCCTCCCAGCACCGATGTCAATCCCCAGCACCGGAGGCTGCTCAAGCTAGGAGACAGCACCGGTTGAGGTCCGCCTGGCGACGCTCAGACAACTCCTGTTCCCACTCCCAGGCACCGAGGAGTTTGCCCACACCGAGGTGGTGCAGAACCCGGTCGTCAGAGTCTGGCTCAGTACCAAGGAGTTTGAGATGGTGCTGAACTCGGTCACCGAAGGCCACTACAGAGCCACAGGGCAAACAGCACTGGATATCATTGGTGCCGAGACGTTGCTCGGGTACTTCTAGCTCTTCGGAGTGCAACCCTGCTTGTTTGCACCGTTTGGGGTGACAGAGGCATTCCTCATGGTCCTCCAGGTCGGAGGCGTCAAGGGGGTGTTCTCTGGTAAGGTGGAGAGCCCGTGATCCGGGACATTGCTCCCCCCTTCCCTCCCCCCACACACACACCCCCACGGTACTGCAGGACCAGGGCCTTGGATTCCGATGCTGCTTTGTGGTCTTCTGGGGGGGGGATAGTCGCCAGGTGAGCCGATGTTCCCATAAGGTGCCAGAATTCCCAGCGCAGTTAGGCCTCGGATGGCCCAAGGTCAGTGGCCATCACTATGGCCTTATTGAACTCCATGGGGTTTCCAGGTGGGACTGGGATCCCAATCAATCAAATCTTCAGGGATGAAGTTCGTGCCTCCGGTACCGGAGAAGGCCCATTGGCATCACTCCTCAGATGAGTCAGACCCACATGAGGGAACCTCAGCGGGTACCACATTTCACCAGGAGGGGGCACACCCACAGGCTGCACCCCTGTAATCCTCCTCCTCCTCACCTGACGTGGCAGTCTCCAAGGACTACTCTGTGCCACTGGACGACTTCAGGGCGCACCAGGAGCTACTCAAGAGGGTTGCCTCCAACTTGGGGCTGGCGGTGGATAGCCACTTTAATGTGCTGCTGGTGCTGCCCCAGCTTGAGTGGCCCTGCCAGTCCATGAAAGGGTCCTTAAAATTGTGAAGGCCCTGTGGCAAACCCTTTCCTCGATCATCCCGACATCAAAGGCAGCCGAGAAGAAGTATTACATCCTGGCCAAGGGATTTGAGTATTTGTTTACTCAACTGCCCCTGGGACCCTGGTAGAAGATGCTGCAAACCAGCGGGATAGGCAGGGTCAGGCAGGGTTGACTCCCAAGAACAAAGATAACAAGAAGCTGGACTTGTTTGGGAGAAAAATTTATTCAACGGCAAGCCTTCAGTTTAGGATTGCCAACCAGCAGGCTTTCCTGGGCAGGTATAATTTCAACCTGTGGGACTCTCTGAGACGTTTTGCTGAGGCCCTGCCCCAGGACCAGGCCACAGCTTTTAACACTATCATGGAGGAGGGTACCGTGGTAGCTACAGCAGTGCTCCAGACATCCTCTGATGCAGCTGACTCAGCGGGCAGGGCTATAGCCTCTGCCATTTGTATGTGAAAGTGCTCATGGCTCCAATCCTCCGGGCTGTCCCAGGAGGTTCAGCAGTCCATCCAGGACCTTCCCTTCGATGGGTCAGCCTTACTTTCGGACCAGACCGATGCGAAGTTGCATGGTTTGAAGGACTCCAGGGCCACTCTTCGCTCCCTGGGCCTTTACATGCCTCTGTCTTCTAGGCATCAATCATGGCCCCAGGCCCAGCAGCAGCCAAGGTTTCAGCCCAGGCCTTTCCAGTTCTATAGGCAATGGGACAGAAATAGGAGGTCTAGAGAAGGAATCAGCCCCCTAGCTCATCCTCAGGCCCCCAGCAAGAGCCCCCCAGAAGGTCGGGCAACCAAAGGAGACATTTTTGATGGTGCGCCCAAGGGTGGCTCCCAGACTGTTCTCCTGGATCCATCCCGCTTCTTTCTAAACTGCCTAGTGCCCTTCTACCCTGAGTGGGCCAAAATCACTTTGGACTGCTGGGTCCTTGGGGTAGTCTCGGGGGGCTATGCCCTGCAGTTTACATCTACCCCTCCCTCCCCCCCAACAACCTTCCCCCTCCGTCCCTCTTCAGGGACCCCTTTAACGAGCAACTCCTCTTACAGGAGGTGAACACCCTCTTCAGCCTGGGAGCGGTGGAAACGGTCTCTCAGGGCAGAAGGAGGAAAGGGTTCTATTCGAGGTACTTCCTCATCCCCAAGGTGAAGGGGGGTCTAAGGCCCATATTAGACCTGCATCGTCTTAACAAATATATCAAAAGACTCAAATTTTGCACGGTCTCCCTAGTTTCCATAATCCCTTCCTTGGATCCAGGAGACTGATATGCCACCCTCGATCTCAAGGATGCATACTTTCATATATCTGTCCTCCCCAGCCACAGGCGCTTCCTTCGCTTCATGGTGGCTGGCTCCCACTACCAGTTCACAGCCCTGCCCTTTGGCCTATCTTCGGCTCTGAGGGTGTTTACCAAGTGCATGGTGGTAGTGGCTGCCCACCTGAGATGAAAAGGTGTACAAATTTTTCCTTACCTGGATGACTGGTTGATCAGAGGCAGGTCCAGGTCCCAAGTGCAGAACAGTGTGACCCTCACTTGCTCCATGTGCCGCAGGCTGGGGTTAGTCATAAATGAGCAGAAGTCCACATTAACCTCTGTGCAATGCATAGAGTTCATTGGGGCTACCCTGGATGCTTCCCAGGCCAGAGCCTTCCTGCCCCAGCCACGCTTCGAGGCATCTCCCAGCTGCACCGATGCCCCACAACAACAGCCAGGCACTGCCTACAGCTGTTAGGTCACATGGCTGCCTACATTTACATAGTGAGACTCGCTCATCTGAGACTCAGACTGCTTCAGGCATGGCTAGCCTCGGTATATGTCCCGAGCAGACACCCACAGGACTGGGTGGTCACAGTTCCCCTGCCCGTCCTAGCCTCCCTAGACTGGTGGCAGACTCCCTGGGCAGTGCTGAAGGGTGTTCCGTTCGAGGAACTGGTCCCATTGGTCACCCTGATTTCCGACGCTTTGGATATAGGATGGAGGGCCCACATCAGTGCCAACCTAGGCACTCAGAGGCTCTGGTTGGGGGAGGAGAAGCACCTGCACATAAGTGTGAAGGAGCTGAGGGCCATTCACCTGGCGTGCAAGGTGTTCCTCCGATTCCTGACAGGCAGGGTGGTGCAGGGGCTGATGGATAACACCACAGCCATGTTTTACATAAACAGGCAAGGGGGAGTGTGCTCCTCAGCCCTCTGTGAGGAAGCTATCCGTCTGAGGGACTTTGCCATGAGGCACGATTTCCACTTGACGGCCTCTCACCTTCCAGGAGTGAGGAACGATGAGGCGTATTGCCTCAGCAGGTCGTTTCTACCCCGCCACGACTGGTCGCTACACCCAGAGGTGGCGTCTATGATCTTCTGGACGTAGGGTGTTCCCCAAGTGGACCTGTTCACGTAGGCCTTGAACAAGAAGTGTTCATGGTTCTGCTCTCTCCGGGGTCGAGAGACCGGGTCCATTTCCAACACGTTCCTCGTGGACTGGACGGGGAACCTCATGTACGCGTTCCCGCCCATTCCACTCCTGCTCAAGGTCCTGCTGAAAATAAAGAAGGACAGAGCGGACATTATACTAATTGCTCCAGCCTGGCCGAGACAGCATTGGTTCAGCATGTTGCTGGACCTTTCAATTGCCCCACCCCTGGAGCTCCCAAGACAGCACGACCTTCTGTCCCAGGACCATGGTTGCCTGTTGCACCTGGACCTGGATTCCCTGCACCTCACGGCCTGGAGGCTTTGTGGCTGACGGAAGACGAGACAGCCTGCTTGGTGCAGGTCCAGCAAGTCCTGCTTGGCAGCAGGAAGCCTTCTACACAGTTTGTGTATCAGGTTAAGTGGAGACGATTTACCTGTTGGGCAGAGTCCCAGGGTATCCTGCCCAGCCTCTTGCCTATACAAGCGATCCTGGAGTACCTGCTCCAGCTAAAGCTCCAGGGTCTAGTGCTGGCCTCGCTGAAGGTTCACCTGGCGGCTATTTCAGGCTTCCATCAGCCGCTAGAGGGGAGATCTCTGTTTTCCCATCCCATGTCTGTCAGGTTCTCCCATCCCATGTCGGTAAGGTTCCTTTATCCGCAGGTCCGTGACCCAGTGCCTCCCTGGGATCTCAACCTGGTCCTTTTGAGACTCATGGGGGGGCCCCCCTTCAAACCCTTGGCTTCATGCCTTCTGCTCCTACTTTCACAGAAGGTAGCCTTTCTGGTGGCTAGGAGGGTCTCCGAGATTAGGGCCCTGACCTCAGAACCCCCTTATACAATGTTCTATAAGGACAAGGTTCAATGAGGCCGCATCCGGCCTTTCTGCCCAAGGTGGTTTCCCAATTTCATTATAATCAGGATATTTTTCTCCCCATGTTTTTTCCAAAACTGCACAGTTCAGAGTAGAGGAAGTGGCTCTTGCTGGACGTGAGACGAGCCCTGGCCTTCTACATAGAACACACAAAGCCGTTCCAGAAATCGACACAGCTCTTCATAGCAATGGCCGACCAGATGAAAGGCTCACCTGTCTCCACCCAGCACCTCTCCTCATGGATTACATCATGCATCAAGTTCTGCTACGAGCCCGCAAAGGTGCCACTCCCGGGAACCATCACAGCGCACTCAACCAGAGCTCAAGCCTTGTCTACAGCCTTCCAGGAGAGAGTGCCCCTGGAGGACATCTGCAAAGCCGCCACCTGGTCATTGGTGCACACCTTCACGTACCACTACACCATTGTCCAGCAGGCAAGAGAAGACGCGGGATTGGCAGAGCGGTGCTGAGGGCAGCTCACCGGTAACTCCGACCAAAAGGTATTGCTTGTTAGTCACTTATAGTGGAATGGACATGAGCAAGCACTCGAAGAAGAAAACAAGGTTGCTTACCAGTAACTGCTGTTCTTTGAGATGTGTTGCTCATGTTCATTCCACAACCCACCTCCCGTCCCCGCTGCTGGAGTTGGCAGAAAGAAGGGACTGAGGGGGTGTAGGGCCTTCAGCGCCTTATATACCATGGCATGTGTGCGGGGCTTCAGGGGGTGCCGGAGCTGACCCTATGGGGTCTGCTGAGGGGAAAAAAGTCCCGGGTAACCGGGCACAAAGGCGTGCACACACCTATAGTGGAATGGACATGAGCAACACATCTCGAAGAACAGCAGTTACTGGTAAGTAACCTTGTTTTCTATTCTTAGAGCCATAATTAATTTTAAAGTTCCATCTAGGCAAAAAGTCTGCATTCTTGTAGGCCAGTCCTATAACTTAATAAATGGTTCCCTTAGACAGAGTAATAATAGGCAGTGCTTCCAGACCCACCTATAATAAGATTTCCTTATGTTCCCCATTATGAGACCCTGTTTGAAATTGCTTATCGCTTTGCCAGAGTTAAACCATTGTCTGAAATTTCCCATGAGGGGTGTCTGCCTCAGGATGATTTTTTTTTCTGGAGAATTTCAGCTAAAATGGCTCAGCTGTTTCTGAGAACAAGACTAGAGGAAAATACGTTGTTTTGCCCATGTTAAATTCTGGCAATATTTTCTTTTAAAAGCTGTAGAGCCCCAATTCTTTGGATCAGGAACTTGACATTTGACAGACAGGAGATCTTTGTGCCTTTTGTCATCCCCATTAAAATCTGTCCACATTTGCCCAAGTTATAAATCTTTGAAAATTTTTTGAGGGGGGAAGGGATTGGGAGTAGAGGCTGGCAGGGTGGGGGGAAAAGAGAAAGTGGGACTGGAAGTTGGAGAGGGGAGACTTGAACTATCTGGGAAAGGAGACTAGGAGCTGAGGGAATAGAACATAACTAGCTGAGCACAGGGTCTGGGGGCAGGGGAGGGATGGAACTGGGGGTTGAGAATCAATAAGTGAGATGGGAGACTCAGACCATATAAGAGGCAGGGTGCGGGGAGGCTGGGAATGACTGGCAGGGACTGAGAAGCAGTGGGACTGGAGAAGGGAGACAGATCTGACAGGGAGCCAGGCTGTTGGGGGAGAGTTGGAACTGGCTGGGCAAAGAATCTGGGACAAGGAACTTGGGGTTGGGGGCAGGAACTGGGAATGGCTGGACAAGGAGATTAGGATTGGGAGTTGGTGGGGGTGTGTGTGACTGAGATGGGCAGTCTGCAGACATGAGACTAGGACTTTTGAGGCAAGGAGACTGGGAGTGGAGACTATTACTGGCTAGATGAGTAGAATGAGACTGGGAGCCAGGTGTGGGGAAGAGAGAAAAGGGGCAGGTTGGAGGGGACAGAGCAGAAGGAGTGATGCTTGTGAGGGAATGAGCAGAAGGTCTGTGCCACCAGAGAACACTCCTCTCCAGAATCTGGAATGGAACCCAAGAGTCCTGAATTTCCCCATTCCCCTGCACTATCTGCATTAGCTAAAGTGAATGAGTGGTTTTCAGATGCAGAAAGCATTGTTGCATTCCAAGTATGATGTGAAAAAGACAAGGTTCCTGGTGTGTGAGGTTCACAATAAGAAAAAAGTTACTCCTTGCCATCCACAGATAAAAATACACTCTTGGCCACAGCTGCAACTTGACTATCTAAAAACATCTAGTTGGAGGCTGTACTTTATTTCGTGGCCTTGGTCACCTCACCTAGGTCAAGGTTCCGTCATACGATAGGGATCAGGCTCTCATGGCTTCTGTTATAATGGTGAAGGGGAGCAACCTGGCAATCAGCTGAAGACATCATGACAATTTTTGTTGCTGGACTGAGGTCTCTAGTTTATCCCCAAACAATAGCCGGAACACAGCGATTCAGAAGATGTGCTGCTTATGGACCAAGTTTGAATGCATGCAGGTGACAGCCAGTTTCAGAAGTAGTCACAGGAGCTGGAATGGCTAGTGGAGAGAAATGCAGTGACTGGCAGAAGCAGAGAAGTCACAGATAGTGCTGTCAGTCACATGGTGACATCACAGGGTTGGAGCTGCAGCCTAGATTCCTCTTCTTTTCCACCCTTCTCTATTATGATCATTGCCTATACTAAATCGTTGTCGTCTGTCTGTCCTGCTGTTCACGTTGCTACGTGTTTTTGCCTACCCTTTCACAAACTGCTCTGTAGGTATAGTACTGCAGCCAGAGGCTCGTTTAGTTGAAAACACTCATTTGAGGGAAGCGTACAATATAGAGATGTTTCCCCCTGGCCGTATTCTGTGTTCCTAAGGTTGTTCCTCCTGGTGCTGTGTGCTGCAGGTATGTAGACATTCCCTTCATCCTTTTATGAGTTGGGGAGCACAGCTATTAGAAGGGGGTTAGTACCTCTTTGCTCACTCTTGTAAGGGGTTTCTTTTCTTCTGTACCTTCAACAGAGAAGATGAAGCCCAGCCTATTTTCAGACACAGATAACTTCATGTAAACTAAACAGTGTACGCAGCTATCAGTATAAAGATCCCATTGCCTCACATATAGGATTTTTTTACATGTTTGATCCTACCTTTCACCTGTATCTCCTGCTGCGTTACCACTTTCATTTTAGATTTAAATCTTCCTTTGTCACCCTCACCCCTGCCAGAATTTTTCACTTTTTATTTCTATGTATTATGACCCCCAAAATGTGAAACTACATGTGAAGATGAAAGGTAACTTTATACATTTGTGTTGAAGAAAATATCCCATGTTATTTCAAGCTTGCTCCACTAGCAGTGTTTGTTGTGCACCTTACAGCTGAGTCTTTGTCACCTGAAAATGCCAGTGTTGCACATGTGGGTGTTGCTACACTGCGACCAAGGCTGCTGATTTCCAAGGATCCTGCCTGTATTACTCACCTACCCAAAAATCCCAAAGAAGCCAATGGGGTTCTGGGTGTGAAAGGAATGCATGATCAAACACTACATTTTCTTTATCTATTTCATTAACTCGTTTTTGTGCAGTCCTTCCTGAAACATAAATGCATCAGGCCATCTTTTCCTAGACATATTCTTAGAGGGCCTGATTCTCCCTGCCCTTACACCTTGTGTAATGATTTAGACAGCACAAAGCAGGTGTAAAATGATCCTAAATCAAAAGGGTAGCATTCTACATTCACTATGTGCAGATGAAAAAATGGCTGTACAAGATGCAGGAGAATTAAGCCTAGAATACTCTAAAATGATGGACTCCCACCTTGAAATAAGACTATGCCTGTAAAATACTGACTACTATAGTATATTTTTATAAGGTGAGCTGAGGTGTTTTGATGAAGAAGATGCTGTATACAAAATTCCTACAGACTTTAATGAGAGTTTGGTGTGTCAGAAAGACTGCAGGCTGTATATTCGTTAAAACAAGCATAAATCTGCTCTCCTAGACGTTGTTTGATGACAATGCTTCACATGGTTTTGCGTTTCAAAATAAACAGAACATTCTGTGATAGGAACTAGCAGTGTAAGCAAGGCCTAGTATTGATGTCTTAAAGGTGTGTGTTTGTTTGCATTTGTGTTCACATTTTAAAAAGGCTTTTTATACCTCAGGGAGTCAGCGGTGGGATTTGAAGTAAAGTGTCCTTTAATGGTAATTCAACTTCCGAGTGATAGGAATTCACTAACCAGACCAAAATGTATTTTATTTTTGCCTCATCCTTGGCTCACTGAGGCACAAAAACAGGAATAAAAATAATTTAAGAAACCCCCACCCCCCAGCCTGCCTGCACAACGCACAATCCAGACAGGAGTGATTTTCCTTTATTTGCATTATTAAGTCCACACGAGCCCAAATAGTGCAAAGTAAACTGCTTGGGACAGAGACTAGCTTCATTCCTGTGTCCTGGGCGGCACTAAGCAGATCGCTGGTGCTTAATAAACAGGGATGTTCATGAATCATTTATTGTACGCGGCTCCCATGACCGGGCTGGGCTCTTGCGTCTCTCATCGGCTAATTTAGTTGGGGGTTGCCTCAGGGAGCCACCGATGGGGGTGCCACTGAAGTGAGATCAGGTATCCGCAACCACGTTGCGGAGCAAAGAAGTGATCCCGATGCCTGCCTTTCCCCAGGCCGCTGTGATCCTGCTCAGGCTCCTGAGCGCTTAGAGCCCCGTATTAGAGACTAGTGGGAGGCTCTACGCGCGGCTCCTTTGCTCTCGGGATCAACATCCGCACCCGCTCTTTGTTGTGTGGGGGCCTGAGCGGCTCCTAGGTGAGCAGGGCAGAGCGAGCGCGCGGCGGCCGCCGCAAGCAGAGGAGGGCTCGCGCCGGGTTGCGGATTCCAAAGAGGCGCTGGGCTGGGATTGGCGGCGCCTCGCCTGCGGGGCGGGGACTGCCCGCGCCGAGCCCTCCCGGGGGACTCTCCTGCGAGCTAGTGACCCGAGAGGGCCTGCGCTGGCTGCTGCTGCTGCTGCTCGGAGTCGGCAGCCAGTGGTGGAGCGCGCGTGTCTCGCGCTCTCTCTCTCTCTGCAAGTCCTTGCAGGAGCTGCACGCCCGGCCCCAGCACCCGTCGCTTGCGGCACTTACGCGGAGCAGAGTCAGGCACGTGCTTCTCGGCGGCTGCATCCTCTCCGCCCTCCTCCTCCTCCTCGATTCTTTTTGAATTTATATTTACCAAGACCTTGCAGCCCCCCGCTCCAAGCGAAGGCAGCAATGTGCCACCAAGGTTCCTGGGGCAGCCACTTGCCACAGATCTGAGGCCACCGGGGGGAGAAAGAGACAAAGGATCCAGTCTGAATGAACGTGCTGCTGACTGGGGGGGAGAGACGAGGGAGTCCAGAGAGGGGGCAAAAGTGATGGCACCAATGCGGGGGATGTGAAAACCGACATACCTCACTCTTGCTGGGAATAATCGCCCTGGCCACCCATGGTTTACTGCGCGCAGCCCTTCTGCTAGCCTGACTTCCTCAAGTTGTATTCCCCTCTCCAGCAATGGATAACTTCTTCGCTGAGGTGAGTACGAGGCAGGGGGGCTGAGGGAGTGGGGAGGCGTTCTCTGCTGTACAGATCAGCTCTAGCTAAAAAGCAGGTTTATGGGATCTGTTCCTCCCCCCACCCCTCTGTATTGCTTTGTTACAGGACACCCTCCCCCCTTGCCAGAAAAAAAGGCGAACTGCTCTTCCAGCTACTATTCCTCTGGCTGAAAGTTTTCTGCCTGTAGCTTGGTGTAAGCATATTCTTTTTGCAGCTCTGTCAGGTGGTGACAGTTAGGAGATTAGCAGAAGAAAGTGAGGTTTTGGGGTTTTATCGGTTTTTTTTTTTTTTTTTTTTTTTTAACATATATCATTGAAACTCCCGTGGCAAAAAAACAAAAAACCCTTCATGACAAGAGGGAGAAACTTTAAAAATAAGAGTCTGGGCAGGTCTGCAGCGTGATTGCCTCTTTCGCCACGTTGTGCTGTAGGTGAGTCTCCTTTTGTGTACCGAGGGTGTCAAACATGCGGCCCGCCTGCCGGGTCCGGTCCGCGAACCTCTGTGGTGCGGCCCGCGATCCCTTTACTCCCTTTCTCGGTGGCGGTGAAGGCGTCTGGAGCTGCCGCCGAAAGGAAGGACGCTTCGAGTTTTCTCGAGGCTATATACGGCCCACTTTAAGTCCATTTCATCTTAATGTGGCCCGCCGCTGAAAATTAGTTTGACACCCCTGTTTGACACTGTAGACTCTCGGCTGTCTGTTTCACACTGCACGCTGTATTAGTCAGGAAATCATGGGGCTGTTGGCCCATTGACTGCATCTGTGAGCTAAATGCCAGAAGAAAAGTGCCGGCTTTGCAAGATCATCCTTGTGCAGAAACTGCGCTAAAACTTTAAACAAGGACATGGCTAAATGCCTGGTTTCTCACGGAGAGGTCTGGTATTTCCTTTCAAAAACTTCTTGGCTTCCTGTGAGAGGGGTACACTAGTGACTGCAGGGGTTCGTGCACTTCATTGCCAGAACACAAGGAGAGGGGGGCAAGGAGAAAAGAGAAGGATTTATTCCTCTTCTGTTTCCCCTGTTGACTTCCAATATCCAAGTCATAACATTGTCCAGACATTGCTTTTTTGTAGTTTGGGATAACTGCAAACGATGCAGTTTTAAGATTACTTGTAATCCTGATTTAGGTCAGCTCATGGTTGATACTAATTATGCTCTGACTAAAATTCATTTAAGAACACTTAACATTTTAGGAGGACTTTAATGCCCGAGTTGCAGAGGTGCTGAGAACTTACAGCTTTACACACAGATTTACACACATGTTCATCTCTGCTCTGCTAGTAGTACCATTCAGATCAGTGGGACTGCTCCCTGCATAAAGTTAAGCTGGTGTGAAAGTCTTTACCGGATTGGGGCCCAAGTGTGTTACTGATTATCAACCACTTTGTCTTCAGTTTCACATTCACAAGTATTTAGAGCGGGAAGTCAACAGAGTAGGTAAGTTGGCTACTTACAGAATAGGTTTGGTTGCTGTGTCCTTGTCTGACTCAACAGATTTCAGTATTCTTGAACAGTACTTCTGCAGGTAATTTTGTATTCAGAGGAAGGTGGTATGTGACAATTCTCCCCGCTTTTTCTTTTGTTGAACGTTTTACTTTCAGCATACTCAAGGGATACCCACAAATATTCTACTTTTGTACTTTTGACACAAAGAGAAAAATTAAATATATCTGAGGATAACAAGCAATACGAAACAATACAGCTTTGACCATCAGAATATCTTGTGGATGCTGAGTAAATGCTGGTAATTGAGGTTTTGGGTAACTGAGGACTTCCTCAGTATAATACCTATTGAGGGATATACTCCTGTTTTGGATAACTGGGATGGTACTAATAGAGAATGAGGGAAGCTGTTGTGTGTGATTAAAACAGGACCAGGTATCCGGAGGTCTGGTTTCTATTCCTAACCTGGCCACCAATTTACTGTGAGACCTTTGGGAAATCATTCTGCTTCTCTGTGGCTCAGCTTTTCTCCTCCATAAATTGGACAATCCTTTCCTACCTTGCAGGGGTATTTCATGTCTATACAATGCATTGTGACCTCAGAAGAAAGGTGCTATAGAAGCACGAAGTAGTATCATTGTGAATGGTAAAACACCGTGTCATCTGAAGTGAAAAGCAAACAGGATGCATTTTAATATGGCTAAATGTAAATGTATACCTCTAGGAACAAAGAAAGTAAGCTATGCCTACAGAATGGGGGACTCTATCCTGGGAAGCAGATGGGGAAACAGAGTCAGAGAGAAGTTGTCACTTACTTACCTAAAGGTATAAGGGAGTCTCTGACATTGCTGGAAATAGAAACTGAATTCTCTGGCCTTGTCTACACTAGAAAGTTGCACCACTTTAGCTATACCAGTATAGTATGGATGTACTGTAGTTATATTGATGATTTATTCTGGTATAGTTATTCCAGTAAGGGAAGTGGAATAACTATACTGGTATAAGCACATCTGCACTAGGACTTCTGCCAGTAAAACTATTCCAGGAGAAAAATCACACCACTAACCGAAATAGTTATGCCAATAAAACTTCAGGTGTAGGCTGGGTCTGTTTTCTAGTTTAGCCCCAAGACTATCCTGTACCCTCCTGATATAACTTTCAAGTTTCTGGTGCTACTGCCTTTCCCACACACACACACACACACACACACAAAAAAAAGAAAAGAAAAGTAAAGCTGATCTGTTTACCAGAATTGTAATTAGTCAGATAAAAGAAGGTCTTGTAGGGCGCTGCATACAAGACACCTTCATCTGTCAGGTAACAACAGTTCTGTCATGTGCCAAAAGAGGGAAATATTGCAAGAAATGTGAGTGGTAAATCCTAAAGTAATGTTGGATTTTTCTAAAGAGAATAGTTCCTCATTTTTCAAAAGCTTATTTTGCATTAAGAGCAAAGCTCTCTGTAACATGTGTTAGCATAGCCTCAGCAAATTATCATGACAAATCACCAGCCCTGACACAAAATATACTTGTTCACCCTACCATGATGATGAAGAAAAGAACTAATGGTATTTACTTGTCCATTATCTGAAATTACTTGCCCCAGGCGATTGATCGAGTAAAATTTTGCCGGGCTGCATTAGCATTTCAACATATATTTATGTTAATTTGTGGTTGCTAAATGTGCCTTTGATCTCTTTTAAGAGCCTTTTCAACGTGTTGATGTTACTTTCAAAGATCAGTAAATGTAGCACTTTGGTTTTAATCTATATCCAAAGTCCCACCCATAAATATAAACATTTTTCTTTCCTTGAACTGATGAATATGTACATTATGTCTTGAGCTCAATACATAGTAAAGTAGAAACACATTAAGTGCCTGATCCAGCAGTCACTGAGGTTCAATAGAAGTCATTTGATTCAGCCGTTAGTTGGCTGAACTTGATTGAAGCAAACATCCTGTAACTGATACCTTTGAGAATTTAATTATTATTTGTGTCCCATTATATTAATGTCCCCTTGTACCATGTGAGAGAAAGGAGTTGTGTGAGAAAAATGTGTAACAGGCCCAATTCTGCTCTCTTAAGAGCAGCATAGGTCAGGAGTAACCCATTGAAATCAATGGAGTTAAAAAACTGGTATGAGAACAGAATATATATTACCTTATTTCTTTAAAAAAAATAAATATTATGAGACACCTCATGATACCTGCATATTACTAAAGAAGCCCCTGTTTGTGTTCTCAGGATATTGCGGACCAGATTATTCACAACTTTCTTTGCTGCAGAACTGTTCTAGGCTAGCAAACAGGCATTACGGGAATAACATACCCATTGTTGTTTGAACTATTCTTTTCATAAGTGCCTAGATAATGATAGGTGCTAATTGTAACCAGTTCTTAATACATTTGGTTACTCACTGGAGTGAACACATCAAGCAATTGCCTAATTGTATTAATGCATGTGTGTGCGTGTGCGTTACAGGAAAGAAAACATTCTTGTTGGCACTTGTCTGTTTTAAACAAGATCTGGAATCCTGACAGTGAGTACAGGGAAGTTCATGCCACTCAGCTAACATACTCACTTCAAACTGATTTTTAGAAGTGAAAAAGCTGAAGGCATTAAACTCACAATTGAGTTTCTGTTTCCTTACCCCCTACCTTCATTAGGCAGTGCTGTAACAAGGTCTTGTGTCTGGCCTTCTATAGAAGCCTTTTCTTTTTTCCAGGGGTTTATAACTCAGCCGTTTAAAAATTGCTTCAGGCAGAAAATTAGTCTAGAAGGTCTCAGTCCAAGAACTTTTCCCCCCCTCCCTTTTTAAAATCCAGTTAAAGTTACACTTTAAATAGTTACTTGCTTAGACTTCTGTAATTAAAAATTGATTTTGATTTTAAAATACTTTTTCAGGCTGGTGGTTAACCTGGATTAAGACCTTTGGTTATTTGATAAAAATAGATCAGTGAGGTTACTAACTTTCACTGACTGTATACATAATAATATTTTCATATTCTTTTAAAAATGGTCTAAAAACGTACTAAGGATCTGTGATGAGCAAATCTATATTTTTATCATTTTAATTCTTAATAGAGCCATTATAAGAATAAGACACCCCAAATATTTCCCACATATATTGCTAACTGGTTAAACAGACTGGCTCAAAACGAGACATTTTCATCTTTTAGCTGAGAACTGTATCTTGGGATTTCAGTGGGAATTTTGCCCAAATAAGGACAGTGGGCTAAACGTGGAGAGGAAGGAACACAACCAAAAACTATGTGCTCACAGAGTGGAGGAATTGTGTGCAAACAGCACCATCTCCTTTACTTCTGTAACTTGCAGGAGGCCACATTATAGGTTCAACTTCTGCAGGGTAGGTCAGGAGAAAGTTGCTCACTGTAATATCTATCCCCCTCTGACCCCATGAGGATGTTGCAATATAAAACTTGTAAGACTGACACCCACACTCCTTCACCTAGTTTGAGACCCCTCTTTGGGTGCAGCTGAGGTTCCTGAGGGAACCATGCTATCATGAACATCAAGGGTGCTTAGAGAATGGCCTCCCCTTTCTCATGGTAGTTGCATGGGATTCCCTCAGGCTCACCAGAACTCTCTGTGCTCTTGCTGTGTTTTTAGTGGCCTTGTGTGGCCACATTCCCTTGACCTCTTGTGCGCTGGGCAGGCAAATACTGGCATACACACACAAGAGACTGGTGAGTAGGAGACTGAGGCCTTGTCTACACTAGAACTTATGCTGGCAAAACTTTTGTCACTCGGGGTGTGGAACCCTCTTTCCCCTCCCCCCCTCTGCCCCGAGTGACATAAGTTTTGCCAGCATGAACACTAGTGTGAGCAGCAGTATGTTGGCGGGAGACGTTCTCTCACCGACATAGCAACCGCTGCTCGTTTAGGTGGTTTTATTATGCTGGCGGGAGAGCTGTCTCTCATCGATATGATGTGGCTACACAAGCGCTCTTACAGTGGCACAGCTGTACTGATACAGCGGCACTGCTGTAAGTTTTAAGTGTAGACTAGCCCTGAGAAACATCACATGCATCAGGATGGATTTCCCTGATAAAGCCAAGTGGTTCCAAACATATCATGTTTCCTTGAATGAAAAACAAAATGTCTTAAGTCAAGTAGGTCCAGATCTGCAACATGTACACACAGCCATTGAGTTCAGTGGGACTTAAGAATACAGAAAAGCTACCCAATTGCTTTTATACATAAAACTCTTTAAAAAGATAGAGCTGAGGGACTGTTTTTCCTAATTCTTGCAACTCCTGTGCCAATTGTGGCTCTACCCTGTGCTCGGATGATGGATAGGGTCTAAAGGCACTGCAGCCATGTGAGTGGGAGAATGTTCCCTTGTGCAGGAGCAGCGTAGGGCTCCTATATGCAGTGCTACCTACACCCCTTTGTTGACTTCGGCACAGAGGAATAGAGGAGGGAATTTCCCGTGTGGCACAGCATAGAATGTGTCTGTGTGTTTAATTAAAAGCATGTTATGCTAGGTTACCTGTCGTTTTACAGCTGTAGTTCTTAGCCCCAGGTTAGAACAGAAAATAGTTCCAGGATATTCTGTATCGGTCCCCTCTGATTTATCCACAAAGAAAAGGAGGATGGTCACAATTCCCCTGGCTCTGTTTGTGACATCCTTCCCAGATTGAGAGCCCATGCATTTAACCAAACACCTGCATCTGACTTCTAACAGATAGTCTGTCTACTTGAACATTACCATGAGTATATTCTATTTATTAAACAATTTATAATATTTTACATGCATGTGTAGATCTAATGCCTTTCATTCCAGATGATCACCCACCATTTCACAAATTACATACATACAACTAAAATGCAGCCACCACTAGGCTGGAGTGCAGCAGTCAACGGATGCAAAGGATGCTGTAAAACAGCATGAGACTGTCCTTTTAAAGTTATAAGGAAGGCAAGTATATAACTATAGAAGCCTTGCCAGAATCCCCAGTTTATTAGTTAGAGTCTCTCAATCAGAATTCTAGGTCAGTGTTTCTCAACCTTTTAAGTAGCAAGTTCCCCCTGACTTCTGAAAATTTTAATAAGTACCCCAACACTCCATTTTCCATGGGATTTTATATTTACAGACTAATGTGAGCCATATGTTGGAAGAAGGGCTGAATCTATAAGGCCGTGATATGACAGATGTCAGATCTAGTGTGGGTAGGGTTACCACCTTTACACCAGAGGTGCCCAACTCAAGTATGTACCTGGGCTAGAGGTGATGGCCAAAGCTAGGAGGCTTTGAGCGGCATGCCAATGCTGGGGAATATAAAGCGCCGCGCCAAAAGTTATGCCATAGATTTGAGAGGAGGAAGGGGTGAGAGAGAGAGACAGGAAAAGAGGGTAACTGGTGAAATCTGGGGCTGTCATAGATGTCAATTTCACTGCTCGGCTACAGCAGTGAATTTGACAAGTTTTCTAGGCACTGGGCTTTGAGTCAGGGAGGGAGGCTGCCACCCAATCCAAGCTGGGGCAGAGGAGGCTTCTGCGCCAGCTGGGACCCATGGATGTGGGCAGGCGGCTGCTGCCTGTCTTCAAGCCAGGACGCTTGAGGCTGTCCCTCAACTTGGAGCCGGGGCATGGGTGGCTGCACCCAGCTGCGAGGACAGCTCACAAGACGCAGGGGGCTGCCACCGGGCTCCCACTTGGGAGCTGGGACCCGGCGAGAAGCGGGAGGCTGCCGTCCGCTTCCCCCAGAAGCTGGCGGCTGCCGCCTGTGTCCCAGCTGGGAGCTGCGACTGGGCGGGAAGCAGGGGGGCTGCCACCTGCCTTCCCCAGAAGCTGGGGTCTGCCACACACCTCCCATCTGGGAGCTGGGGCCGGATGGGAAGTGGGCTGCTGCTGCCTGGCTTCCCCAGAAGTCAGTAGCTGCCACCTGCCTCCTTTTCACTCTGTTTTTCCCCAGGTTACTCCCTGCCTGTGTCTCGTGTACCCCCAGGGATACACGTATTACAGGTTGAGAAACTATATTCTAGGGGACCTAAAAAGACACCATACACTTAAAATCAGATTTTGTGTCTGATTATTTTTTTAACCTATGCTGGTTGTAACACCTGAGTGAAAGGGATTACAGATTTTTTGTTAATTTTATGCCTTTGTCAGCAGCTTCTGTATAAACTGTTTCATTGTAGTCCACTTCCCTTGTTTATATAGATTTTCACTTGGCAATATTGGTGAGAGAACAAAAAAAAAGGCAGGTGTGTAAAACCACAAAGAATGGTAAAGAGATTTGGGGGCTGGTGAAGAAACTGAGACTACCCTGGAATTATTTTTTTTTAAATTGTCTAGATTTCCGATTTTCTTTTTCCCTGTAATAAAATTGGGAATGCTTTGTGTTTGCGAACCTTTTGGCTGGGGCATTATTATTGGAGCTTTAAGAATCTCCTCCACCCTTAACATCATGCATTGTGTCAACCATCTTCCTGACTATGGAGGGCTAGATGCCATTAATGATACGAGGTGGTACCATTGTACAAGAAGCTGAATGTACAGCCTGTGTAGTGTTTCTAGCACCTATTTGACTAGCATCAAGAAGTCCAAACTCAAGTCTCTAGCTCAGATCCTCCATGTGACTTTAAATTACGTTGTTGTTACACAGCTGGGTCACTGGTTCTTTTACACTCCCTCCTTTACAAAGGATGGGACGCATCAAATGGTATGTCTGCTCTGCAGCCGGAAGTGAGATTTGCAGCTCCTATATATGTACCTGCGCTATCGTTAATCTAGCTAGCTGACTAACAATAGTAGTGATGATGCAGCAGTGTAGGTTTGAGCATGGTCTCTTCAAGCCCTCCCAGCCCCCTGGATATGCACTGGCATTGCTAGCCTGTGCTGAAGTCTGCTGCTGTGTTTTTGCTGCTATTTTTAGTGACCTAGGTAGATTAAATCTAGTTTGGGTATGTTGCACAACTGCACAACAGACTGGTTGCAAGTGTAGACATAGACAAGTGCCAGTTGCAAGCCTCCTTTATGTGATTGTTGAATCTGCTTTACAGGCTGAGGAGTGGAGGTTACATCTGAAAATATAGCAATCCTGTAGCTATTTTTCAAAATGAAAGTGTCCTGCAAGTGGGCCAAATATATGTATTGCTCTTTCCATCCAGAAATAACCTTAAGGGCTGAAAAGATTTACTATGGAGATACTAAGTGAGGTGCAACGTGTACAAGAGGCCACCCTTATAAGGCAACTTCATTATTTAAAAAAAAAAGAGGCTAGTAATTTAACAAAATAAGTCGTCTGTATAGTTTGACCAGTGAAATGTGGCTTATGATTATTTTATTATCCATTGAAAATGTAATCCAACACATCAGTTAGAGAGTGTGAGTTTCAGTACCGATCTGTTTGGGGAAACAGCTCACAGGTCTGTTTTACTGTATACCACACTAGCAGAAATCACTTGAAAACAGTGTGGTTTAATATATTTAGCTGACAACCTAACCACGTGTACAATAGCAATGTGTGTCACTAACCGGTTCTATGGGCTTACAGTGGATTTGCTGCCCCATTATGGCACAGATGATGGGTTGGGACATCTCATCAATAATTACAATGTTAAGTAGGTCAGTCCTTCAAAATTATATACTGCAGTTGTAATATTCTTGCTGAATCTTAGGTTTATGCTTGGTAAAAGCCTATTAGTTTTTCATGAAGCTCTTAAATTATTTAGCTTTAAAAGTTGTTTTTTCCACGCAAACTGAGAGTTCTGGACCTCAGTATAAACTACTGTATTTCCATGGAACGAACAAACAAACAGTTCCAGTCCTTGGTAAGTGTATTTGTTTAAAATATGTGGCTAGAAATGCCTATTCCTAGGCAGATGTTGATATAATATAGTGTAAAAAGAATCTACAATGTATTAGAAACTAACATTCCATATTTGTTCAACTTCGTTTTGTAGAATTCTGTGGAAAGGTTCGAATGGCTGGGAACACTCAGCAGATAAAACCAGCCATAAGGGCTGTACTTTCCTTAGTGAATCATAGTCCCTGCTTGTGGTCTGAGCAGAGACATGGTTCTGGATGGAGTCCTGGTGAAAGGGGCAGGAGCTGAGGAAGTCTTTATGAATCAACAGAGTGTCGGGGAAAAAATAATACCACTCTTCAACTTCTAAATGTAGCCAATACTGCATATGTACTTACAGTCTCTTGTAAAGTATTCAAGGCGTGTAGTCTTCCCAGACAGATCACAATTTCAAGTTCCAAGGAAAGGGTCATGGTTAGGATGTTATAATTTCTATTGATTTTTCTTTTATTTCCTCATTATCCTGGATTTTGCCAGTAAAGAGGCAATAAGCAGGATGGCTAGGCACAATGACAGCTGTTTTCATGGAGCTAACATCCATTTGTTTTTTGTTTGTTCTAATTTTTGGCTTAGTGAAATATAGTTAAGATTTACGCTGGGAATGCCTGAAGTAGCAGAATAAAGGTATGTTAATAATGGATGAGAACACTTAAGTACAACTCCATTTCAGACAACCCCTCCATTAAAACAAGTTTACAACATTTTCATTATTGTGGAAAAGCTACTAAATAACTTCTGCACTCTGCAGTTTAAGGATGTGACCTTTTGAAGTTTGGGAGTAAAATGAGAACTGATATTGTGATATAGGGCTAGAAGATAGTTTAAGTACTGGTATAAGTACATCCATGCTTAAGAAGTATTAAAATGCTGAGTGGTCTGTAATAAACCAGGATATTATCCACATTTTGGGAAGGTGGGGAGGGGAACGACAAAACTTCTATCTAGTCTTCAGCTTTTCTAAAGATACCATTTAAAGGTAGCATAGTGTCTAGGGACAGGATTACTGTAATGTGATTGGCTTCATCATAAATTCAAAGGTGCAGATTTTTAACAGTGAGGATAATTAACCATTGAAACAATTTACCAAGCATTGTGGTGGATTCTCTGTCATTGGCAATTTTAAAATCAAGATTGGATGTTTTTCTAAAAGATATAATCTAGTTGAAACAGGAATTAATTCAGGGAAATCCTATGGCCTGAGTTATACAAGAGGTCACACAATTGTCCTTTCTGGCATTATAATCTATGAGTCATTTGTATTCAGGACATGTCCCTCAAAGTTGGAGAAATCTGAATTATTTATTGTTGATTTTTATCTAAGATTTACTTAAATTGGGAAAGGAAAATGGAGGAAAGAGGTTGCCAGTTCAAATCAAGACCAAGCTGATGTTATCTGTGTTTATCTATCTAAATCATAAGTATTACTATAAGATGGCTCTCCAATGGGGTTGGTGATCACAGCTCAGTTTCCCTTGGTCAGGTTTCCATGTCACACAAATCACCACATTTGACTGGCTTATTAGCATCCTCCTCAGAGAACTGAGTGGGTAGGGACACTGAATTATCCTACATTCAGCCTCCTATTATTTCAGCAAACCGTATAAATTAGAGAGTTCTCCATTGTCACTAATGCTTTGGCTGAATAACTGTCATACAAATTCTGTTTAAGGAGGAAAAATATTGATTATCACTTGATCCTGACAGTTAAAGGCTTGGGCACCCTGTCTGGACTTGCTGTTTGAAAGAATAAAAAAATTAGTGAATTTAGGGCCTGCTCACAGCACACAAATACAGTGAATATGCTGACTCGGAGCCTAAATTTGGGAAGCCCAGTGTCTCATAACACCGTCGACTCCTCTGCAGAATTAATGATGCCCTGCCAAGTGGTGGACTTTACCGATGCTCTGTGCCATCCGGCAGTCTGCCATATCTCAAACTTTATTAGAGTTTAGGGATATATTCCTCCTAATAAAAAACTTGTTTGCATATTTTCAAATATCGCTTCTAGCTAAACTAAACTTCTTTAGAGGGATATTCTGCCTGCTTCAAAGGGATCTTCATCCAATGGAGATTCTTTCATTAGCGTTTTCCCCAAATAAGCACATTATAGTTCACACCAGTATAAGGAGTTCTTCCAGTCACAGATGGGTTCAGGTGGGTACGTAAATTGCAGCACAGTATTTTATAAGTGAAAGTATTAAATTTTTGTGTGCGTGCGTGCGCCTGTCCGTCTGTCCCTCCTCCACCCAATGGAAGGAAAAGGGAAGCAGGAGGGAGAGGAACTTGGCAGCAAACCCCAGGAGCCTAAGTGTAAGATTGTTCATTATCCACATGATCCCAGCAAAGGGCTGTGTTCACAATAGGGATCACCTTTTTTAAGCTAATAACTCAGGAAATATTAAGCTCACTTGCATGGAATCCAAATGCTCTCTTTTTTTATCTTCTCTTGGAAAACCATCCACCCTCATAATAGCACAACACTAAGATTAAGACCAAAACTTTCAAAAGTGACCCTCATTTTGGTGCCGTAGGTGCCTGCTTAGAGACAGCTAGGGTTTGATTTAGAGAAGTGCAAGTACCTGCATCAATCACTGACTTTAACTGAAGTAGTGAGTGCTCAGCTCTTCTGAAAATCAGAATCAACCCAGAATGTGTATCCCATCTTCCATATTCCCATAACTTCTTGTTGGAGGCTGAAGGCATCATCATTTAGAGAATGCCCAGTCCAAGTTTTTAACATTCTGGTATCCAGATTCAGAAGTGTCAAGTATATTATCGGACTCGATTAAAAACATTTCTATTATCTATCTTCCAACTTCCACGTTTTTGTATTGTATGTTATGTGCACATTCCTGCTCCCATTGAAGTCAATAACAAAATTCCTATTGACTTCAGTGGAAACAGAATCAAACCTTACAATTGTGTTGAGGGAGATCAGTCTTTTCCCTTTTTTTTTTTTTTTTTTTTTTAAATAAGAGTCTTCTTATACATTTAATTGTTATACTTCAGAAGAATATTTAGTCCCATTTTGTAACTATTAATTGGTTAGCATAACATTAAAATGTATCTACTCAGATGAAGTTAAATTCCTTATTTAAGATAGGATGTGTTTTTTTCTTCTTAAATTGTTCCTGGGCGGGGCGAGGGGTGTGGGGAATCAAGTAATTGTTTTATGTATCGCTCTCTCTCTAGTTAATGGAAACAAACTGGACTGGGGGAGGAATAATTGCAATTTGACCAGTTTTCCTTCACTGGGTAATATAACGAATAGCATATCTTGGCACGGGATATTTATGTACTCCAGAAAAAGCCAAGTTTGCAAGATTGTGGAGTTCAGGTCAGGACAAGAAGTGGTAGATTCTCTAGTTCAAACTTCTAGTCTTGTTGTTTTTTGTTTCTTTTTACTTAATATAGATTATAGTTTAGTGATAGGTTTCATTTTTACCTATTCATTATAGTTTTTTGATGATATGCATGAGGAATAGTTTGCTTGCTGTGTTTTGAGATGTAGAACACATTTATTAATTTTTTTTTCATAGAGAAGACCAGTGTGACTTTTATGGCAAAGCTGGCATTTCCTGTTTCTTTTCAAAGTGTATACCAGGAAGAATGTCTGATGAAGTGAGCTCTTTGTTGTTTAAAGTCTGAGAATCATATTCTGCCATGTGATACTTAATAGCCTGTTTTCAAGAATAAATAAGTCAAGGGACTGTTTGTCTATGCTGCATAGTATAATTTGTGCAGCTGTCTTCTTTTTCTTGAATTTTTCTGTTTCTAATATTTTACACTGCAAATCTGAAAATTTATAACAGATGGCAGGCAGTTCTTTGGGGTAAGGAGGCTTGGGGAATGTGGAGGTTGTGTTTTTATCTTATTTTATTAAGTTATACAGCAGTTGCAAAAAAGAATGGTTTTATTTTTCTTTTATTTTACATTGGGCCAAATTCTAATCTCAGATGTGTATCCTCATTATGCTGGAACAGCCACAAAATCTGTCTTGCTCACTCCAGTCCTTAGTCCCACACAAAGTCCCTCAGTTATCTGGGCCTGCTCGTTGGGCTCTGGTATGAGGAGTGCAATGTATCTATTTATTTTTGAGCTGATGCTTACCATGCTGCTGCACATGTATAATTGGGCTGCCTCCCCTTCATAATATAAACTTTAAGGCAGAGGCACCATCAGTGCCTGGTGCAAGCACAGAAGGTTAAATCCAATTAAATGTGACATTCCTAGCATTCTTGCTAGCTTTCGGGATGCTCTTGTTAAAGGCATGAGCCTTAGTTGTCTGAGGGCTAGTCTACACTAGAGAGTTTTGTCGACAAAAGCTGACTTTTGTCAACAAAACAGTGGAGGCATACAGACTAAAATGCTCCTACCACTGATGTAACTCCCTTGCTATGTTGACATAATAAAACCACTTCAACAAGAGGGGTAGGGCTTATGTCGGCTTAGTTAGAGTGATGCATTGTCAATGTAGACACCTTACAGCGGTAGTGGGGCTGTCATTCTTGTCAATTTCAAATTGACAAGAAAGCCCAAGCCCAGGCTGTTGCCAGCCCATGCAGCTGGTTCCTGCTGCCGACTGGGAGCGGGGCGAAAACCCTGCTGCAAGCATGGGTTGCTGTATCCTGGCTTACGGCTGCAAGTCGGGACGGGAGAAGCTGTGGGCAGCTCCTCCGTCCACTCCCTACAAGGAGCCGGCAGTCATGTCAATTTTATGGCTCAGCAGGAAGCAAGCGTAAGCTCCCAGTGGGGAACTGGGGATGGGAGAAGCCCGGGCATGGCTCCTGGTGGGGGACAGGAAGGAGGGCAACCAATGGGGCTCCCGGCAGGTCTCTCAGCTCCCCACACTGCCTCTTAGGTCGGTGGAAGTGCTCCTGGTGAGGACGCACTCCACCGACCCAAAGAGGGTAGTGTGGACATCAGCCACCGCAGTAATTAATGCGGTGGCTGTAAGTTGACATATCTTATGTCGACTTATTTTTTGAGTATAGACAAGGCCTTAGCTACTGCCTCTTGGAGAGGAAGATTTACTACAGCAATAGAAGGTCCCTTTATCACTGTAGGAAATGTCTACACTACAGCGATGTAGCAATAGCTGTGCCGCAATAACGTTTCTAATGTAGACCTACCCTAAGTGATCAATCTTTTCTGACCCGCCTATCTTTGAGTTGTGTTTAGTAAACAATGTGCTCATCCTTTATTCTATACAAGTTACTTCCCTGCTCCTACTAAGAAGAAAATTATTTTCTTAGACCAGGCCCCTGCAGCATGTCTGGTAAAGACGCTCTGTGCCAACGAGAGAGAGCTCTCCCATTGGCATTAAAAAACCACCTCCACAAATGGCAGAAGCTGGGCTGGCGGAAGAGGCTCTCTCCCGCCAGCATAGTGCTGTGCACACAAAGGCTTATGTCCGTGTAACTTATGTCGCTCAGAGGGGTGATTTATTATTCACCCCTCTGAGTGACATAAGTTATGCCGATATAGGCTGCAGTGTAGACATAGAGTTGTTGTTTGACAGTAGCCAAGATGGTAGTGCCCACAAGCTCAGAGAGACGAGGTCAGGCTGCTACATAGACATACCCATTTGAAATCCCATCCATTCTGTCAATCCCTGAAAGAACCTTGGCTAAAATCCCTATTGAGATCAATTGGAGTCTTGCAACTGAAATCCAGGGTTTCACTCTTTTGAAAAGCCAGTGGGCTAGATCGCATGGTTTTACTGACTTTTTATCAATGAGAACACAGTTTTGAGGGACTTTGCTCCTGAGCAGAGGGTACTTATTTTGAAGAATAGAGTTATGGCTAAGGAAACTAATTTTATCAGGTCTGTTTGTTTTATAGCTAGGTTTTCTTGTCCGCAGTGATCATGAAAATGTTTCATAACACTTCTGCCAGGGTTAGGGATGTTCAGCTCTTCTTGTAGTGTAGATAGGCCCTTATAATCACATTAGAAACATGCCTCTTACCTGCTAATTAAAAAACAAATCAAAATACCTTTTGTCTTTGCAAATCCACTTAAGGGAATGATTTTGTGTCACTGATCTGAGAACAATCTGGTGTTTTCATAGCAGTAGTTTATATGAATGTGTGGTATTACAGGGGCTACGAGTGGGAACAATAATTTTTTGTTCTAAGAGGGAATTGATGACTGGCTTGATACCCTCTTCTGCTTCCTTAGAAATGGGATACTGTGGGATGCAAGGGAGAGGCTTTGTAGCATCTAAAGTGACCCGAACAGGCTCCGCACTTAACATGTAGCCTACTTCGTTCGAATGGGTTAGGGTTAGGGTTAGTTCCAGTTCCAGAACTGATTGGAGGTTGCATTTTATGTTGATATGACAACATAATCTTTCATAATGATGCTGTTTCAACACCACTTATTCTTTACCAAATACTTACTACATACAGTAGGCTGCAGGACTTTTCGTAGATGATATAGTTACAAGATGGAAAAAGAAAAGAGGGCAAAGTGTAACACACAAAAATGCTGAAGCATGACTGTTTTGCTTTAGAGATGATGTGATGGTAGATCTGTAAGGCAGTAAATTGATGTAATGATCAGAAGCTTGAGAATCAATGTTTTAAACCTTAAAGGATATGTGAGGTGGCAGAGAATGAGAACTGTTTCTGTTTTATTAAAACAAAACAGAACTTTAACCTTATTGAAATACATTTTTAGAATGTCAGTCCTAATGTGGGCATAATTATTTCACACTTGTTGCAATACAATAACAGGAAATTAATTTAAACTATCCCTATGCCTGCCACTCCCACCATTATAATTGGACTGTTTTAAATCTCTGCAAATGCGGTACTAAACATGATGTTACTAAGGCTGGTTCACATTGACCATGCGATTCGGCGACAGTCGACGGGAATTACGCAAACTACGCATAGTAGTTTGTGTAACTGACGTCGACTGCTCTGCTTCTCTTCTGTGCGCTGTTCTTTTCCCGTCGGCTCAGCGCTACGCTACTTGAGGGGGTGGACTTACTCAGTCGACTTCCTGATCAATTGAGCGGGTCTCACTGACCGCTCAATCGATCAAGAAAGATCGATCTGGCAGCGGCGATTTTGCCGCCGTCAGTCTGAACATAGCCTAAGAGTTTTCTTTAGGTCACTGCTTTGCCCTGCTTTGCATTACAAATGGTAATGATAACCACCTCACACTTTGGAGTAATGTCCTTGTACTTTGCAGATGCTTTATTCTGTTTTTCCATTTTTGGTTTTAAAGTCTGAATAAATAATTCAATACAGTTGGGGAAGTGTCCCTGATTTTTGGGAGAAAGCATACCACAATGAGTCTGTTCAGGAATTTTACAATAAAAATTTTGAATTCTTTTTATACTTCTTTTCCTTCAAATTTTCTCACTTCTTTTAGCTTAGAGTTTAATCCCTCTGGAAAAAAGTTAGCATTTCTTTTTTAGTTTGTGTGGCAATATACTAGGAAGCATGCTGATAGCTCCGAAACCATTCCAAACAAAACTAACGGAAAAAATCTGAATAGCTGAAGGCTGAAATTCAGTTTTGAGGAGGTGGTTCATTAAGGAGAAAAAGTATGTCTGGAAACAGTAACCGTTGGTAGCTATGAATAGAGTGGTTACTTCATTTGGATGCTTGGATTTATAAAAGAGTATGGTGTTTTGGGATTTTCATCTGTGCCATGTGGTAAAGACAGAGGTACAACATGGCATGCAATGTCCTAGATTGCCCTAGAATAACTGCATTAGTTTCATTCTGTGCTAAATTTATGTTCAGTGTTTTCTACTTTATGAACATATAAATCAAAAAATTTTCTATAGAAGAGGTTGCATAAAAATTAGATATGCAAGTGACCTAAACCTGAAAACCCTTCCCCCCACCTCCTTTTGCTAATTTATGAGCTCTTCAGGGCCACATCTATTTTGGTATCAGTGTGTTCACTGCTGTGTGGGACTGTAGCATCTAAATTGGTCTAAATTCAGGTCTGTTCTTTAGGATCCTCTTGTATTCAGAGCAACTGGTGTGTTGGTGATGTTGTACATTGGTCTTTCTAGGGACAGAAATTTGTTTGTGTCCTCTTGGTTTGTGTGTTTAGAGTGCACCCCTTGTTCCATTTCCCAAGGGTTTGCAGTGGCACTAAAATTTAAGGGGAAGAGAACAGCTTTCATGATATTGAAAAAAGCAATGTGAAATTAAATTGAGGCCCAGAATTCTGTGCTCTTTAGAGATTTGGACTAGTGATTTCTGCCTGACAGGACACCTACTAAAATACTTTAAGTTTTGTTTTGTTGGGTTCAGTGTGCAAGCACAGGCTGGTGTTGGAAGCCTGTGATATATAGGCGGTCACCCTAGATGATCTGGTGGTCCCTTCTGACCTTAAACCCTATGATTCTGTGACTTAATTTACGGTGCTGAAATATTACCAAACAAGTAAGATCAGCATTTAAGCAAGGAGTTTAGGGCATGTTCCTACTGCTCCCATTTAAGTTAATAGCAAAACTCCCTTTAACTTCACTCGTGCAAAATTGGGGGGGCCTTAATCCTCAAAGCTGAATTTCTCTGAGTTTGCTAGACCTTTAATTTTCCTTTGAACATAGCTTTTATGTTTTAATATCCATCATACAGTATCTGCATGTGCTTGTCTGTGTGGATTTGTTTATTCTAAACAAACCTGATTGAACATCCATAGTAAGCAAAAAGTAGTTTATAAGGATACTGTCTAGCACCTATGTTAAATTTTAAAAAGTTGTTTGGTGTTGGAATGTCCTACTCAGTTTTCTGCTCTAACATGAAGAAGCAGTAAACACTCCCTCTCCAGAGAGCCTGCTACTGACTTGCAGCAAACTAACAAACTCTATTCCCAGAATTATGAACCTTCCAGTTATCAGAGGCATTCTAGTTCTCAAAAAGTACATAAACAAAAGGAAGCCAGCACAGCATCTTCTCAAAACATGGGGAGAGGAAAAGTGTTTGTTGAGTCGGGGTGGGGGTAGAGGGGAAGAGGGAGACGAAATATGTTAGAGATTTGAACCAAAAATATCTGAGATGGTTATCAGTAATGGCTAACCAAAACAAACAGTAAAGTAACAGACAATGTGGTGGGCACTATGGTCAAAATATTCAGACTTGGATACCTAGATTAGAAGTAAAGTTCCTGAAATTTGGACGCCTAATTTTTCTGAGGTTCTGAGCACCTACAGTAGCTGTTTGAAATCATTTTTATTTAGGTACCTACATAAGAATGGCCATATTGGGTCAGACCAATAGTTCATTTAGCTCAATATCCTGTCTTCCAACAGTGGCCAATGCCAAGTGCTTCAGAGGGAATGAATAGAACAGATAATCATCAAGTGATCCATTCCGTTTGCCATTTCCAGCCTTTGGCAAACAGCAATCCCTGCCTAGGCTGGCTAATTGTCATTGATGCACTTATCCTCCATGAACTTACTTAGTTCTTTTTTGAACCCAGTTATAGTCTTGGCCTTCACAATATCCTCTGGCAAGGAGTTCCATGGGTTGACTGTGTGTTTTGTGAAGAAATACTTCTTTTTTTTTTTTTTTTTTTTCATTTTAAACCTGCTGCCTATTAATTTCATTTGGTGACCCCTAGTTTTTGTGTTATGAGAAGGAGTAAATAACACTTCCTTATTTACTTCCTCCACACCAGTCATGATTTTATAGACCTCTATCATATCCCCCCTTTGTTGTCTCTTTTCCTATCTGAAAGGTCCCAGTTTATTAATCTCTTCTTATATGGAAGATGTTCCATACCCCTAATCATTTTTGTTACCCTTTTCTGTTCCTTTTCCAATTCCAATACATCGTTTTTGAGATGGAGCAACCAGATCTGCGCTCAGAATTCAAGATGTAGGTGTACCATGGATTTATAAAGAGGCAATATAATATTTTCTGTCTTATTATCTATCCCTTTCCTAATGATTCCCAACATTCTGTTAGCTTTTTTTGATCGCCGCTGCATATTGAGTGGATGTTTTCAGAGAACGACCCACAATGACTCCAAGAGTGGTAACAGCTAATTTAGACCCCCCCACCCATCGTTTTATATGTATAGTTGGGATTACATTTTCCAATCTGCATTATTTTGCATTTATCAACATAGAATTTCATTTGCCATGTTGTTGCACATTCACCCAGTTTTGTGAGATCACTTTGTAACTCTTCACAGTCTGCTTTGGACTTAACTTTCTTGAGTAGTTTTGTATCACCTGCAAATTTTGCCACCTCATTGTTTACTCCTGTCACTGCAATAGTATGGCATTAGAACAGCTCTGAACTGCACTGGCTCCTCAAGGAGAGGCAAGGGCTGAGGTAACTCCCCAGACTTGCTCTGTCACCAAGAAAGGAACAGGGCAAATAGCTCACATGGTATAGATGCCAGCTCTTGATCAGATTCAATGATTGTTGCTGAAGCAGTGATTTGCTTCATTTTCTCTACATGTTTATACTATATTACCATGATAGCACAGGTAATCTCACTATGGAAGTGAGAAGCAGCTAACACACATGTAAGTCTTTGAGAACTTAGTTTGTAATTTGATAATGGTGTGAAATGGGTTCCACTCTCGTGTATACTCCTTTGTTTTTCCTTTCACATGGAGTACTTATGTGAGCTCTGTTCCATGATATCCTAAAGAAATAGAACAGGAAGTCTGTATCACAATTGGGTCTCTGTTCTCATTACATAGACACAGCTTTGTTAACAAGTGACTGTTCTAATGCTTCTACAGCTTTTCAAACCATGTGTGTGTCTTTGATGCACTGATGTACATATTGACTTTAGAGCTGCTCTTGTGGCAAATACATTACCCTGGAGCATTGAGATGTCCTCATAAATCAGGAACTAAATTTCCCATCTCCTTACCTATCCAGTGAAACAGTGGAGGCTGTGGTGTGAGGGGGAGGACAGCATACGCATAGTGAGTTCATTGCTGAGATGCTGAATGTTTATTTAAAAGTTCGTACGAAAATCTCTTTGGCTACCTGTTCATCTGTTTTTAAGGGCCACCTGTGTTATAAAGAGATGATTTGATACTAGACTTCTGTAGATTTGGGAGCAAGACAATAGCGTTACAATATGGAAGCATTCTATTTAGAAAACTTGTTAAATGAACATATTGGTAGCAATACAGACTGCTGTGAGAAAGACTTCATTTTCAGAAAAACTTCTATTTTTATTCTCTACATTTAGTAGGAATTAGGCCCAACAGGGTGGGAGCAGCCTTTCTTGAGGCAGGGTTTTGGACAGTCCTTTCCTCCTCTGTCCCTTTCCTGATTGAGGAATGAAACTGCACCAGTGTCAGATAGAACAAATCATATGTTCCAGGCACAAGATAGTGCCATAATGGCATTTGAGAGGGGAGAAAGGTACAAATCTTTATTTAGGAGAGAGATTGTTGAGAAAATAGGTAGTCTCTCAAGGGGAACTAGGCATTGCCCCTGCCATATAACATAATGAACAAAAACATATAAATGATGAGACATACAATACAGTGTAATCTAAAGGAAACAAGTGAGTTAGGCAAGATCTTCAAATGTTAAACCTTGGTCAGGATGTATCACTGTGTGTAGTTGTGTACAAATCACACAACCACACACTCAACTTGTGGAACTCATTGCCAGGGAATGTTGTGAAGGCCAAAAGTATTAACTGAGTTTAAAAAAGAATTAGATAAGTCCAGGGAGGATAGCGCGTCAATGGCCATTAGCCAAGATGGTCAAGAAGGCAACGCCGTGCACTGGGGTCCCTAAACCTCTGACTGCCGGAAGCTGTGCCTGGGCAACGGGGATGGATCACTGGACAAATCGCCCTGTTCTGTTCACTCACTCTGAAGCATATGGCGCTGGCCACTGTTGGCTAGATGGACCATTGGTCAGATCTAGTATAGATGTTCTTACGTAGCTTGTACAACCATACAATATCATACCCAGACATTTGGCTGAAGAAAAGAGGGTATAAACTTACCTGCAGTAGACATGATTCATAGCAAATGAATGTAATCGCATGCATGCTCTCTGTCTCTCACACTCACACACACTGTTTTTATCTAAAAATAATTTTATCTGAGAGAAAAGAGCTGCGTAGTGTACTGATGATTGAAAATATAAGCTAAAATTTTCAAATTTGGGTGCCCAAAATTAGGCATTTAAATTATTATTTACAGTAAGCATCTAAATAAGTGACCTAATTTAAATGTGCTGAGCTGTCACAGCTCATTGTAAATTAAGCTGCAGCTGCTCACCATCTCTGAAGATTGTGGTATTTGTTTAATATAGATGTCCAAATATGCATTCAGGTGCCTAAATCTAGGCATCCATGTTTGAACATTTTGGCTATAGGACTTAATCTTGCAATCCTTATGCAGGCATTATTCCCATTACCTGCATTAATTCCCAGTTTAATTCCCAATAAGAGCTGGAGGTTTAAGCATAGAGCATTAAAAACAAACAAAGAAAAAACGTGTGTGGGTAGGTCTGTAAGCGTAAATGTATGTAAATAAATTGTGTCTGTATAAACACAGTAAACAACATTTTGTTTTATAAGGGCTTTCTTCAATACACAGCTATGCAGAAGGCCAGGCAGTGAGTGTTCAAAATCAATTATGCAGCTAATGTGGCAATTTAATAATAGAAACAAAGCTGACTGTTTAGGTGAACTAGTTAATGTTTGTGCAGTGCTTAGCAGATAAAAGCACTTCTAATAATATAAATTCATTTACTACATTTATTTAAAACAAAAACAAGGAAGCATTTGGACTGATCAGAAACTATAAGGAAGTGTTGCAATATATAACCTATGTCAAAGAGGAAAGATTATCATGTTGTGATTAAGGCACTTAAATGAGATGTGACAGATCTAGGTCTAGTTACTGACTTTGCCAACGACTTCTGGTGTGATCTTGGGCAAGTAATTTAATCTCTGCCCCTTGATTTCCCCATCCATAAAATGGGGATAACAGTTCTTCCTTTCCCCAATTTTTGTTTGTATATCTTCTCTATATAGATTGTAAGCTTTTCAAGACAGGTGCTGTCACTTCACACTTACTCTGTGTTTCCACAGCGCCTACTACAATAATGTCCTGATTCTGATTGGGCCTCCTACATGCTGCTGCAATACAGCAAATAATACTGATCATGGCTAAGTCTTTTTTGCAAACAGAACTACTGCTGTTACTTGCTGCAGTAGCAATAGCTTTGACAGAATTCCAACATGGCTGGCGCATGCTGTTCTCCAGTGAACATGGTCCTGAATATAGAATGTTCACTATTGCAAATATATTTAGCTCTTTTATAAACATTGATCCTTCTTCCATCTAAGTCAGTGGAAAAACTCCAATTGACTTCTGTAGTGCAGAATTAGGTCCATAATCCTTGCGATATAAAATGATGGTAGTATGCATGAAGGAAAAGAATAGATCAAGGAACACTGTCAAACTCTCAAAATTTACTTCCTTATGGAAAGGGAAAATTTCATTCATCTCTGGTTAGATGACATGCTGCATGGGATTTTAAGGTATGTTTATTTTTTGGGGGGCAAAACAAGCTGTCATTGTGCCTTTAAATTATTTTTAGAGGTGTTTTTAGGAAGCAAATCAGTTACTTTTACAATCATGTTTGAAATGGCCAATGTTTTTGACTAGCAGTTAAGACAGGTTAATATGGATTTGGCAACAGATGAGCATGGAGCTAATGAAAACTTTATCTGTGATAAAGTGTAAGCAAGTTTTGATAGTTCCTGCTGTTGCAGCTCTAAGAAGCACTGCAGGGGCATCACATTTCACTATGTTTTCACAGCAGCTTGAGGTTTAATAGTGGTGCTTGCAATGCTTCTCAGATGATTTCTGTGTATCTGTTGTTTTTAAGATTAATGATGGTAGGAAGGCTAGTTTATATGAAAGAGAATCAGTTCCTTCTTGGAACAGAAAGACTCAAGGAATTCTTTGGACTAAAAAGACCAGTGAATAATCAGCAACGCTGTTAAAATGTTTGATACTACTTTAGGTGCGCATCCTGTCATGAGCTCTTTGTGAGAATACCCCAATAGGGCCAGAGGTCTGCCAGCACATATGAACTTACAGGATTCTGGCCTGAGTGTTTTATAAAATGAGGTCCTGAAGAAAGCACTTAAGCATGTGTTTAAATTCCATTGTCTTCAATGGGATTTGAGTACATGCTTTCCTTCCTGTGTAAGGATATTTTCTTCAACTGGCGCCTGAATCCTGAATAATTATTTCTAATATATCCATATAGCATCCAGCTTTGTAAACTTCTATATTTACAAGCTATGAAAAAGGTATTTTTAATTTTATGCAGTTCATCTCACTAAATCTTTTACATCAAATTTTTAAAAATCACAAGTAACAGTAAACTAAGTAGGTCGGGAATGAGACGTTATTTTTCTGTTGATTTCATAGTAATGTCCAATGATATGAGTAAGTGACAAAGGTATTTGCTGTGTTGTGCAAGGAACATAAACATTAATTTAAAATCTCACCTTTGAACTGATACATTTGCAAAATATTTCATGTGATGTGGGTGGCACTGCACATAGGGCTAAATCTTGCATTCCTGACTAAGGGCAGTAAAAGTCTATTTGTAAATATGAAATAAATATTACTGAAGCATTTTTGGTAGCAATATTTTTAACAATCAAAGAAAATTATAGATCTGAGTTTGTGTGGTCTGCATATATTTGGATGCTAATTTTGAAAAAAAATTGTTTTCTACGGGTGGGATTTTCAAATGCGCTTAAGTGACTTGGAAGATGAAAGGATATGTGCTTCTAATGGCACTTATGCTCCTAAGTCACTTAGGAGCTTTGACAATCCCACCCACATACTTAAATACATGTATATTCGTTTTATTACAAAGAACTTGCAAAATTATGGGATAAAGTAATTTGTTGTACGAAAATTGCAAACACTGGTCTCAGCTTCTGCAGGAATGCTCAGATTTCACTGTCCTGCTTTCGAAACCAATTTTCTATTGAGGAATGCCATGAACCTTAGGCCTGGACTTCACTGAAAACTTATATCGGCATTGCTGTAGCAGTATGAAACCCCTAGCAACATAGGTATAATGACAGTGTAGACACAGCTATATTGAGGGAAGAGGGCTTCTGTCATCAGAGCTAACGTCATTCGGGGAAATGGTGTTCCTACATCAGCAGAACTCCTTCTGATGGCATACGTACGCTGTGTTTTTCACTAGGGCTAAGGGGTTATGCTGACATAGCTGTGCCAGCATAAGCTCTGTAGTGTAGAAAGGGCCTTATTGTTTGATTAAAGTGTGTGGTCTTTTTTTAAATTGAGATAACATTAACCAGCATCTTTGTAGATGGTAAACTGCATGCTCCACAAACATTATCATTTGAAGTAAATGTTTGTGGAGTGTCTCCATTAGCATTTCCAAAAGCATTAATTAATGGCCAAATTAACTGCACTTAACTTGAGGTAAAAGGGGAGTGAAACTGTTGTTTAGGCATACCTTGTAAGTGTTTATGGGAAATCATTCCTCCCATGGAAATACACATGGTTGGGAAGGTTTTTCGTGAAAATTCCATATTGTTCAGTGCTTGGAATTTCCTACTCTTCTCCTCTGGGGGAGGAACAACAGGAATTTACCAGTTCACTAGGGTCTGTATTAATTTAGGTGGAATATATGGGCCAAACATGTTCATACAACCCAGCCACTGTCCAACATTAAAAATGCTTTTGCTCTTTTATTAAAGATACAGAAAAGAAAAAAAAAACAGTTAAACTCTTTGAAATGTGAAGTATTAATTGGCTTTCATTTTAACATTATCCTTTGTTCCCTTCCTCTTTAGCTGGAGAGGTTTTTTTAGAGCTTGTTTGGCTGTCTCTGAGGCCTGGTCAACACTAGAGACTTTTGTCAACCAAAGTCAGCTTTTTGCACCAAAACAGTGGTGGTGTATACACTGCAATCCCCCACCAACCCAACTCCCCTGATTTTGCATCAAAATAAAACCACTTTGATGAGAGACACAGAGCTTTTTGCACCAAGCTTTTAGTGACAGACCATCAAATGTACACACTGTGCTTTGCTATGTCACAGTAAATGGCCTCCAGGAAATGTCCCACAATGTCCATTTTGACTACTGTGGCCATCAGTTTGAATTCCACTGATCTGCAGTCATCCGCCCCTCCCCCTTTAAAGTCCCAAGAATTTTTGAAATTCCACTTCCCTGCTTGGTCAGCAAGGTGGAGAGCTCACAGAACATCTTTCCAGCTGATCATGGTGGCTCCATGCATCACATGCTCTCCTGCTTGGAGCACAGGAGCTTCTGGATCTGATCGGCATTTGGGGAAAAGAGGCTGTGCAATCCCAGCTCCGCTCCAGCTGAAGGAACTTGGATATGTACGGTCACATTTCTTGTTTAATGGTGGAGAAGGGCTATGAACGGGACACACTACAAGGCCGTGCAGAAATCAAGCAGTTATGATGGGCACAAAAAGGCTAGGGAGTCAAACTGTCGCTCTGGTGCAGAGCCAAAGACCTAATGTTTCAATAAGGAACTGGAAGCCATCCTCAGCAGCGACCCCAACCCCACCGCCAAGAGGCCCATGGACACCTCTGCAGGCCTGGAGGCAGCGGACGCCAGAGTCAACCCTGATGAAGAAGTCATGGACAAGGAGGTTGAGATGGAGGATGATGCAGAGCAGGGGACCAGGCCGTTTGCTGACATGAGGAGCCAGGACCTCTTCTCTACTCAGAAGGTTTCTAGCCAGGCCCAGCACTCCAGCTGTGGCATGCAGGATGCAGGAGAGGGGGGCTCGTGTAAGTGATTTTTTTGAGCTAATGCTGCTCAGTTCCATGAGGTACAGCTGTCCTTTGCTTTGTTGCATTATACAGGTAGTTGAAGAGATAGAAATGCACAAAAGTAGCTGTGCTTGCATGTAGTGGCGTACCAAGGATCTCCAATGCCCGGGAGCCAAGCCTACATTTGCTTGTCCCCCCACCCCAGGCCTCATGCATCCCACTCCCCCGCGCAGGGCAGGAGGGTTCCCGGTGCCACCCCCCAGCTGCCCCATGGAGTCTGTACCTGCAGGGGATGTGTGAGGTTTTGGGGGGGTGCAAATACAGACTTGGCTCTGCCCCCCCACGCCGCACACTGTATCCAAAAATCAGAAAATTGATAGGCAGGAGAGGAGGGAAAACCAGGAGCGAGTGATAGCAGATCAAGAGCACATGATAAAAGCCCTGGAGGAGAAAATGGAGCTGCTAAAGTCACTCATAATGCTGCAGACTGAATTCATGCGTTCTCACCCCGCCACTGCCCCCCCCCCCCCCCGCAGCAACTACAGAACTGTTTTCCATGCCCCCTCCCCCCCAAACTCCCCCAACACATTCCTACCAAACTCCTGATTCACCTTGGTATCACATTCACTCAACCCCTTCAGACAGAACAATAGCTGGACTTACACCCAGCTGTCATAGCTCATACTGGCCCTCACTGCTTTCTCCCTTCCAGCCCAGCTTTTCATGTGCATGTGAATAATTATTTAATAAAGACATACTCTGTGAAGAATATGCAATCTTTACTTGTCTCTTGCACACAGTGGTTGCACCTCACATTGATACACAGTGCAAACTGGACAGCAGTCATAGCATGGCACTATTGGTGCTCATTGTCAATATGGTTCCTCAAAACCTCTCTGATTCAAATGGTCCCGTTGTGCATCTCTAATAGCCCTGACATTTGGTTGTTCATATTCAGCAGCAAGGCGGTCCACCTCTGCACTCCACCCAGGGGGAAACTTTTCACCCTTAGCGTCTCAAATATTATGGAGCACACAGCAGGCAGCATATGACCATGGGAATATTTTCCTCATTTAGGTCTAACCTGCCAGAAAGGCATCGCTAGTGAGCCTTTAATCTGCCAAACGCACATTCAAGGGTTATTTGGCACCTGCTCAGCATGTTATTGGAGCGCTCCTTGCTGCTATCCAGGTTGCCCATGTATGGCTTCATAAGCCATGGCAGTAAGGGGTAGGCTGGGTCTCCCAGGATCACTATGGGCATTTCAACATCCCTCAATGGAATCTTCTGGTCTGGAAAGCAAGTCCCTGCTTGCAGATTTCTGTACAGGCCAGTGTTCCTGAAGATGCGTGTGTCATGAACCTTCCCTGGCCAACCGACGTTGATGTCAGTGAAATGCCCAAGGTGATCCACAAGCGCCTGCAGGACCATAGAGAAGTACCCCTTTCTATTGATGTACTCCATCGCAAGATGGCTTGGGGCCAAAATTGGGATATGCGTGCCATCTAGCACCCCACCACAGTTAGGGAATCCCATCACTGCAAAGCGATTCACTATTTCATGCACATTTCCAAGACTCACAGTCCTTTGTAGGAGAATGCGATTAATGGCCCAGAACACTTGCAATAATACAGTGCCAATGCTGGACTTCCTGACTGCAAACTGATTAGTGACCGACCAGTAGCAGTCTGGAGTTGCCAGCTTCCACATGGCGATTGCCATGCACTTCTCCACCAAGGGCAGCTCTCATTCTGGTGTCCTTGCACAGAGTTCCATGAAGGTGGCTTTGCGCATTCAAAAGCTCTGCAGCCACTGCTCATCATCCCAGACCTGCATAACGATCCGATTCCACCACTTAGTGCTTGTTTCACACATCCAAAAGCAGCGGTGCACCATGTACGGATGCTCCGTGAATGCGAACAGTAGTCCGGCATTGTTTGCATGGCACCCAGCAGGTCAGGCGTCTTGGATTCTTGTTGTGATTGGGAGCTCATGATATACTGCATGATCAACTGTGGTGTATTCAGAACACTGATAACCATGAAGATCAGTGCAGGATCCATCCATTCAGATAGAGATGGTGGGTGCTCAGGAAACTGGGGGTGTTGAAAAACGCCACGAAATGCAGTTGGAAACCCATGGAATGATGGGATGGCAATCACTGCATCATGGGATGTTGAGCCTGCAGCCATTATGCACTGCGATCCTCTCTGCCTTCCCACGATTCCTAGGGGCACAAGGTGATGAGTTACACTGAGGGGTAGCTGTCCATAGTGCACTGCTCTCCATGTCGATCCTAGAGTACCAACTATGGATGCACTTCAGCGACACAAGTTGTTACCTGGCAGCTCTGTGTTCTTGGGGAACCAGGGCGCAAAACCCCGTCTCGCTCTGGTTCACCTGAATATGCCCTCACCCAGCCCCTGCTTGAACCAGAAACCAAAGGCTTCTTGAACCAGAAACCAAAGGCATCTCAATATGAAAAGGCAATGGACACAACTAAAACCATCCCATCAAGAGTGATACAACTCCCCATACCTCATCTACATCAAAGATATAAAAAGGAGGCATCTCAATTAGCACATCGAATGGAAAACAGATGCCTCATCTACATCGGAGATGGAACATGCACTGAACTCTGGGATTGGTAAAGCAGGACTGCACTGAACTCTGGGATTGCCAAAGCAGGTACGCACTGCATGATGGGAGATCTCTGCTCTTGATGTAAATGAACTCACACCTGCACACATCCAGCTCCGCAGTTATCAGACCATTCTAGTTATTGATATGCAAAACACAATCTGCCTGATTGCACTGTGAGCTCCCTCAAGGAACTTTGTCCTTAGCCAGGAATGATCAGCTCCTTTTGTCCAGACATTGTTTATCCATAAACAAACCTGGTGTCTACAAGAAACCTTACCAAAGTTCAAACCTCTGTTCTGATGCTTGGATCCAAAATGCTGCATCAGTCCCACTGGAACTTCCCCTCTCCCTGACTGATCGTGTTGGGGGCTCTGCCTGTCTAAAAGCGCTCCAGACCCTAAGCTGACCAGACTGTCTCCTGGGAACCTCTGAGCTGCATGGAGTGGTGAGAACCACCCCCCTTTCCCCTGCCCCCAACACTCTCTCTCTCTCTCTTTTAGTCAGGTATAACTTTCTACTTTTGTAATCAAACCTGGGATATCTTCCTCCAATACCCCAACTGTAATTGTGTAGTATTATAAGCATTGGATTGTTTTTCTTTCTTTGTATGGTATTACTATTAGTATCATAAGTTTTATATACCTGGCAATAAAATATCTGTTATAATCAAGCTGATTGCCACTCTCTCTCTCGCCAAACTTTATTTTACTCCTTTGTGTTCTTGTCTTCCCTATATTGCTCTGCAGCCACGCTTCTTTACTTAAGCCAAAGATCCCTGGAGTGCCCAAACATCCTATGGGGTTTGCTCATCAGGGGGGTTACTGCTAGAACAATTGTGGTGTAAAGGGGCATATGAAGGGGACAGCCGAGAAGTGCTGCTCTGCCTAGGCTATGGAGACCAGGGACAAATAAGGGGGGGCAGCCAAAAAGTGTTGTTTGGACCCAGCCTGCTCAAGAAGTGTGCTCTGTTCTGGTGCGTTGCAAAGGGGCATGTAAGGGTGGACACTGAAAGTGTGCTGTCACCCAGTCTGCTGAGTTCAGGGACATATAAGAGATCAGCTGAGAGTGCTGATAGCCCGGTCCGCTCAGACGCACTCGGTTGATCTGGAATGTGTGTATCTGTGGGGAGTTTATTTGAATCTGGTGCTGGAGGAACCCAGCCCTGAAAACTGTTAGGTCCTGCAGGAAAGCTCCATTGGGTGGGAACTTGTAGCCATATGAACACACAAGTAACACAAACAATACATTAACAGAATCACACCCCCTAGAATCACACCCCCTTCCAGGAAGGTAACCCTAAGCACACTCCTAGAATCACACCCCCTTCCAGGAAGGTAATCCTAATAAATGAGCATACCCCATGGTGATGGGCAAATCTGGTAATAAAGTTCTGTATGGACAGGCGCAAGCTTTGTAATTACAGTGTTTTTTGATCATTGTGGTAGCTTGCGTCAGCAAAACTTTCTAGTATAGACATGGCCTTAGATGGTATCGAAGATGGTAATAGCTACCATTTGGGGGAAGACAGAAATTAGGTGGGTTAGGCTGGTGCTATCGTTATTAAAGTCTTAACTTGTTTCCTAAGAAGACCAAAGCAAGACCAACACACACAGAAGAGAAGTGAAAAAAATAGAAAGGATTAAAAAATGCAACTTCTGTCTCTGGTGTTGATCGTCACTTGCCACCTCACTGCTTAGAGAACACAGGCGCACGGCACACAGTCTTATCAACCACTCTAGGACCTGGCCAACTTGTACCAGCACCGATTGGTTTAGGGCATCACTTTTAGCTGTTTCTTCCTGGCCACAGGCTCAGAGGTATGTTGCAAAATATAGTCTTGGCTGACTAAGACAAATTCTTTTTAGACAGAAGGAAAAAGGAGAAGCATAGGAAAGAGAAGAAATAAGGTGGAGAAATGGGGAGGGAATGGGACAAAGTCTCAAATCCCAGATGGTGATTGGGATTTAACCAAAGATGATAGAGGTGACGGTGTCATGTGGCTCGCTTTTTCTGACTAAGGACTGGTCTAGGCTAGAGTGTTTTGTTGACAAAAGTCAGCTTTTGCTGACAAACAGTGGAGGTGTACACACTGAAATGCTCCTCCCACGTATGTAACTCCTCTGTTATGTTGACATAGTAAAACCACCTCAATGAGAGATGTAGGGCTTATGTTGGCATAGATAGGGTGACGCAGTGTCAACGGAGACACTGTGTTCCGTTACATGGGGGGTTGTTTGTCTTTCTTGTTAATTTCAGGGTTCCAGAGCCAGGAGTAGGGTGAAAAGCCCCTGGCAGCTGGACTCTGGACTGGAGAAGCCATGGGTGGCTGGGCCCCAGCTCCCGGCTGTGATCCGGCTTCCTCCCCACCAGAGAAGGGCAGCCTTGTCCATTTCAGAGCTGATCTTTGAAATTGAAATTGACACTGCTGCCTGGCTCCTAGAGGGGAGCAAGTGGTGGTGAGGGTGAAAGGGGAAGGGGGGGGGGGGCAGCTGGATCCCACTCCCCAGGGGTGAGAAGGTTTTGGTTCATTGATTTTTGATTCCATACTGTTCTTGTTTATCAGGCATGATCTTAACACAGTTCTTGAGTTATATCAGTGGACCTTTTTTTTTTTTTTTTTAATTAATTCTGTCTTTTTGTCTCCCTTTCATACCTTTTCCCATTAACATTTACTACGATAGGTTATTTTAACATCTTATAAACTTACACTCACTTTTTGCAGTTTAGTTCACAGCTAGGCTTACAGTTGCAGGTTTCATTACCATAACAGGCCTTGCCTTCATTAGGAAGAGAAGGTGTGCTTTTAACATGTTTAAAATCCTGGCATTGACAAAGGCAAGCTGTAGTTTGCATGTTAGCTAGTTGAGGGAAAGCCTAAGGTGTGTTAACTAATGAATCATTTTGTTCCCAGTGAAGATAAGACCATAATGGGAAGAGGTGTGTCCCTCCAGTCACATCCCCACTAGCAGGCAGAATGACTGACTGACAGGATCTGTTCTTTTATTGACTCTCTCTATTTACCTATACAGTGTGCATGTACGCACGCACACTCTCTTGTTCCCTCCCCCAACTACCCTGGTTTGCAGACTTGGAGATAATGCTGAAACTGTCAACTTTAAAATCTGCTGGAATTTCTTGGGGCAATTCCATGAGTTTACTGGGGGGCGTAATATTGCTGTGTAAAACAACTGTCTCCCTGCTACATCCCCTTCTGGTTTAACACACCATCTCCTACCTCCAATCCACAGAGCTCCAACCATCCAAATTATACTCGTTGGTATTTCCAGGGTCCTGCGAGGAAGAGTGTGTATGACTGTCTAGCTGTTCTGAGTATCTTTTCTGCTGGTGGGTATATTTAGCAGGTCTGTGTGCAGTGACCATATTATCCTACCCTTTTGACTTTAGTGGAGTTACTCTGGATTTAGACCCAAGAAACTGAGATAAGAATCTAGACCTCAGCAAAGTGTGTTGGGATTAAGAATCTTCACTCAATTTCAGCCTGATTCTGTAGCATTCTACTCCAGTCAGCAGGGTTCAATTCAGGATAGTATTTGGCCCTAACCAATGGTAATTCCCATCAACTAGAGTGATTGCATGTGCATGAAACTTCATCAGGGTTGTCTCTGTGGTTGATGCAATGTGAGATGCAAACTGGAGGATTGGGCCAAAAGAAATCTGATGAGGTTCAACAAGGACAAGTGCAGAGTCCTCCACTTAGGAAGGAAGAATCCCATGCACATCTATAGACTGGGGACCGACGAGCTGGGCAGCAGCTCTGCAGAAAAGGACCTGGGGGTAACGGTGGATAAAAAGCTGGATATGAGTCAGCAGTGTGCCCTGGTTGTCAAGAAGGCTAATGGAATATTGGGCTGCATTAGGAGGGGCATTGCCAGCAGGTCACGGGAAGTGATTATTCCCCTCTATTCGGCATTGGTGAGGCCGCATTTAGAGTACTGTGTCCAGTTTTGGGCCCCCCACTACAAAAAAGATGTGGACAATTTGGAGAGAGTGCAGCGGAGGGCAACCAAAATGATTAGGGGGCTGGAGCACAGGACTTATGAGGAGAGGCTGAGGGAACTGGGCTTGTTTAGTCTGCAAAAGAGAAGAGTGAGGGGGGATTTGATAGCGGCTTTTAACTACCTGAAAGGGGGTTCCAGGGAGGATGGGGCTAGGCTGTTCTCGGTGGTGGCAGATGACAGAACAAGGAGCAACGGTCTCAAGTTGCAGGGGGAGGTCTAGGTTGGACATTAGGAAAAAGTTTTTTACTAGGAGGGTGGTGAAGCATTGGAATGGGTTACCTAGGGAGGTGGTGGAATCTCCATCCTTACAGGTTTTTAAGGTGAGGCTTGACAAAGCCCTGGTTGGGATGATATAGCTGAGGTTAGTCCTGCTTTGAGCAGGGGGTTGGACTAGATGACCTCCTGAGGTCCCTTCCAACTCTAATATTCTATGATTCTATGATTCTATGAGAGACCTGAAACAAAAATGAAAGTATGTTTAAAATCAGTTATGTGCCTTCCTGCCTTTTGCTATTTGAGGCATTCCACAATTTAAACTTACAGTTACATAAGCTCACCTTCATTGTGCCTACATCTTTGTACACTGAAGGGCAATCCTAGTAAAATAAAATCTGTTCACATATGAGGTATCTTTGTACTGAATTGCTCCAAGTCTCTGCTCTGTATCTTCAATCAGTTCTCTCTGGGATAAATGTCCATTTTGTTAGGTATTATTGCTCTGAATCATTTTTATTTAGTTAAGCTCTTATAACTGCTTTGTGGTTTAGTAGTGGATTATATGGTTTAGTCTGCAGTATGGAACGACACCGACGCACTTCAAAAGAAATAAAATGAGTAACTGCCTTTTGTTCTCCTCCTTCTTCCGCCACAAATAATCTGCTCAGGCAGATGTCCTCTGCCAGCTATTGCAAGCCCACATGAGGTCAGTGCCATTGCATTGGGAAATGTTTATAGCCCCACTATAGTGAAAAGGAAGGAAGTCTGAGAGTGAATCAGATCTCAAGGTGTGCCTGCAATGAGGAAATTCACATACTTTTTTTGTACTGGAAAGTGGAGTGCAACTGTCTCTTTATTTAAAAAAAATAAAAAAAAGTCTTATGCCAAAGGGGAGAGCCTGTTACATATTCTATGATGCTGTGAACTGCTTTGTCTGTTGTCCTGCTATATCATCAGGCTCGCCTGCCACGCACTAACTGTCCATGCGGACTCTGCTGATGTGCACTAACAGTTTGTTAAGGCTTGTCTACATTTAAAACACTTCAGCGATGCAGCTGTGCTGCTGAAGTGCTTCAATGAGGACACTACGATGGGAGGGATTCTCCTGTCAACATAAGTAATTCACCATCCCGAGAGGTGATAGCTAGGTTGATGGAAGAATTCTCCCATTGACCTAGTGCTGTCTACACCGGCAGTTAGGTCAGTTTAACTTCGTTGGTCAGGGGAGGGGATTTTTCATACCCTTGAGCGACATAGTTATACCAACCTAATTTCCTAGTCTTTTTAGTGTGCTTTGATCTACTCCTGCTTGCCAGGGGAGTAGATTAAAGCATAGTAACAAATTGTTAGTGCATATCAGCAGGGTCCATATGGAGAGTTAGTGAGTGTACAGAAGACCAGAGTGGAGTAGATTCGCACTCTAACGGTATGTCTGCTGATTCCACTGCGTCGGGCTCCACAGACTGACGCAGCGGGATCAATTGAGCGGCCAGTGGAGACTCACTCAGTTGATCCCGGAAGTGCTCTCCGTTCAATGCAGTAACTCCACCCCCTGGAAAAGAGTAACGCTGCGTCGACCGCAGGGCATTTCCCGTTGGCTCTGTGCAGTGCAGATGCCGCAGTAAGGGAGTGTAAATAAGTTGACGGGAGATATGCATTCTACAGTACGTAGCTTGCATCTCTCTTGTTGACCCAGCGCGGCAGTGTAGACCAGGCCTAAGTTGCTGCAAACCACATCTTCATGCAGTGAAGCACTAGGTGGATTTATACAGGGATAGAACGAGACAGAAAGCAACACGGAATTACAAATTTCAGTCAACCTTATGTAGTTAGCTGTAGCGTTCCTCTGTAGTAAGGTTAGGAGTGCCTTAAAATAAATAACTAGTCATTATCTGGGTTCTCCAGTACAAGGTGATAATGTATCATTCGTTGCTTAACAGTGAGCAAGTTTAAAGAAGAATTAGTATTTGTTATCTGTAACCTTTGTGACAGACTCTCAATACAAAACAATTATGCACATGAAACTGGGTCATCTGGCTTTCCTGCTGGATACTTCATCTTAGGGCGGCACAGTTACAGAAAAATAAAAATGCCATATGCTAATAAAGTATAGAATTACCAAAAGAAAATGCATCTGGTTGGTGGGAAAGGAGGGAGACTAAGCAAAACCAGGAAATTGCTTTTCAGAGGGTTGTAACCTTAAGGGATTGATTATAATAAATGCAGTGTTTCAAACCCTCTTTCTATCTTGGAATTCGTGCATGCTGTTGGAAAGTTCATTGATAGTGATGAGGCTCTGCTGTAGGAAATCATACACTAGCATCGCACTTCGTCACTGGTAGAAAGCTTGCAGAAGTGAACAGGGAAATATTTTACACAAGCCAAAATTCATATTTTGCCAAAGTTAATTAAATCATTCCTGGACTATACTTAAAATGTAACTTTAAAAAGTGTGATATACAGGAGATCATGTTGCATTGCATGTCGGTCTTCATTAAAGATCCCGAGCTTGAAATGCTATTGCCTTGCACATTGTGCTGTCATTTACACCTGTGTAAAGTGCTACCAAATCAGAATACCCTAATGTCATGCAGCAAATCATTGATGATCTCGGACTAGCCCTGATTCCCAGTCCCCTGTTCTTACCACTAAACCACACTCCCTCTATTTGACTGTTTTACATTAAAAATGTGACCACATCTTGAGATTCCTTATTTCTTTTTTTTCATGAAGGCCCCATTCTCTCTAATAACATGTAGATGTGAGTTCAATATTTTTTAAAGCCCTGGTGCCGTTTTTTTTTTTTTTTTCCCAAACAAGTCTTCGGAAATAACCCATGACTGGTTGAGTATCTGCGTTTATGTGAATGGAACTGTTCTCTCCCATGCGGAAAGAAAACTATGGGCATGTCTACACTACAAAATTAAGTTGACCTAAATTATGCTGGCATATAACCACTGCTGTAATTAAACCACTGTTGAATGTACTCGCTGTGCTCCTTGTGTCAGTGGCATGCATTCACACTACCAGCTCTTGTGTCGACACAGGGAGCTATGCACTGTGGGCAGCTATCCCACTGTGCAACTGCATGCAACGTGCTTTGGGAAGGGTTTGCAGTGCCTCCTGGGGCAGGCCCAGCATCACATGGTGAAGGTTACTGTATCCCATTCTTCCAAGAAAATCCTACTAGATTGACAGCTGCTTTTCAACTGCTCTGTCAGCCAAACTGACATTGCTGAGCACAAACACAAGATGCTCACAGAAGTTTGTGAGTGGGTAGGGGTACAGGGGAAAGTGTGTGACAGAGTGAGAGAGTATGTATTGGGGGAGGTGAGTGTGTCTGCATGCTGTCTCTTCAAATTCAGACAGCAACCGAAAGCAACCAATCCTGTGGCAGAAGTTGGTGCACAGACAGCTGGTGTCCCCCTGTTTACCTTCCCTGGCTCTGCACAGGAGTCTCCCCCTATTGTCCTCATTGTTGTCTTCCCCCCCACCCACCCCAACAGCAGCCCCCCCTGCCTCCCTGCCACTGCGGTCCTAGTGCTGGGGAGAGCAGGATTTTCGTGATTCCCTCTGAGTTCTCCCACAGCCTCCTTCCCTGACTCTGCACAGCACATCAGGAGTCTCTCCGTCCTGGTTCCCCAGCGGCAGCCCTCGCTGCCTGCATGCCTGCCGCAGGAGATTCCTTCGGAGTTCTCCCACAGCCTGGTCTCCCCACAGACTCAGAATGATCCACCCTCTCCCCTGCAGTCCAGTCAGGATTGCGTTTGCTGCCGGGAGCCAGCATGCTCAGCTGGGCTGTAGTTGTGTGAGCTCTCCATGCTCAGCAATTTCAAAACTTTTTCTGTTTACTTGCTACTAAGTTCAATGTTCCTCCATCCTTTTTATATAATGTCAGACTCTTGTTGGGAGCTATGTTGCACATTTCTATAAAAAAGGGAAGTTGGCTAAAAGACGGTCAGGATTTCATTAAGATAGTGTTGTCTGCCCATGTTTGTGTAAATCATGTTTCTTCTTATTGTAAATATGGCAATAAACCCCGGGAAATCTGAAGGAAAGGATGTCCGGTATTACATTCTATAAAAAGAGCAAACATCCTTGTGGGTTGTCTCCAAAGAAAAGCAGAGAAGAATATTCTTCTTTGTGTGTTCTCTTGCGCGTTTATTAACTTTCTTGTTCCCTTAGGCCCAGGACTGATTGACTTTCCCCACATTCTAAAGGTTTGCGAAAAGATTGCATCAAAAACTTTCTGTTCATAAACATATTCTGAGTGGAGGCCCATTGGCCTCAGTGGATGCTGTATAGGCACAGTAGTTTGCCTGAATGTTGTAAAGTACAACAGAGGGCCTTGCTGTGCCCAAGCCATGCACTACTGTGTCTTCTGAACTGACTGATGGTTGCCAACCGCCGGTATGCACACCAGTACAAGTATCTCAGTTACTCGTGAATAGGCCCCTGCTCTGCACTTTAACAATATGAGCCCTGTGCACCACTGCTGTCAGCTGCTCATGCAATTGGGAGTGCTTTTACCATGTGATCTCATGCATTTGGAGTGGTTCAGCGTGGTTTAGAGTAACAGTTCCCAACTACTGTGTGTCTCCTGCTGGTGGTATGTGAAATCAGTGTTCCATCAGTTCACTTCACAACCATTTTTTGAGAAGGTCAGACATGAATCAGTGAAGTTTGCAGTAAGTCAGCAGTTTCCATACGATCTTGTATGAGAAGCTGCCTGTGCTGGCTGGTATAACTGTGGGCTCAATATTAGAAACCTCTTTCTGTGCTGATTTAAAACAAAAAAGGCAAGGAAAGAAGAGTTGCAGAAAATCTTTCATTCTGTCCTCCACTCATCATGTTTTCAAATACTGACGTAGTGTGTAAAGACCATTCACTGTTTTGGAGACACTCCTCCTGCCCCCCACAGTACCAAAGCACACCAGATGTGTTCAGAATGGAGTGATGTCCACAACTCTTGAATTGCTCTGGATTGTTGTTGTAACTTGGTTTTTGTTACTTACATCCTGTAAACATAGCATCCACTCCCTGCTGCCCCTACTTGCTTCATAATCCCTCTTGGGATCATTTGTATCGTGCTCATGCTGCAAGTCTAGAAATACTATGTTGAGGTTCCAACACCGTCCTTAATTCTGCCTCTAGCAAGGAGGGGAATTTAGTTGCCACAGGAAAAAAAATTTAATTTTCCCAGTTGTGTATATCCATTACAATCACATGACTCTTTGTTGCATGATATTACCTGCACCTACCTTTCTTGCCTGTGTAAAGAGTATGGGTTCTCCTAGGCCTGTTTTGAGAATGGATGGTTTGTTCTGTATGTTCCAGGAGGACCCGGAACAAGTATATCTTCATCCTGTATCTGGAGTGTGTCGTCCCTGGATGACGTTGGGACTATGAATGGAGTGGAATGAGTGTAGTGGTGGAAAGGGGCAGGTTCTAGTGTAGATCACATGAATTTTAGCCTGTGGGAAAGGAGTGACTGGACTCCACCCACAAGTTAGGTGGGTTTGCAGTGTCCAGTCCATTATGTCAGGGATAGTTGGGATTTGTGTTCTTTTGTTCCAAGTTGCATGGGTATGGTGATCATTAGTGAAAAGGCAGAGTTAAAGTTGCTGTAAGAATTTCAGCTGAATAATTCCAGTAGAACATTCTGGCTTCCTGACTTTCAAACAACTGAGTTCTTTCCTTTTAATGATAATATTCTAATCAGACACCGATGTACAATCATTTCTAATCCTGCAAACACTCATGTAATTTTACTCACATGGGTAATCCCATTGATTTTGATGGAACAATGTAGTTCAGTCAAGTTAAATACAAATGGATTATTTATTTATTTATTTATTTATTTGTAGTGCTTCGGCACCGTAGTCGTGAATCAACACCATAGTGTGTGAGATGGTGTACAAACATAGAACAAAAAGATAGTGCCTGTGCCAAAGAGCTTTCTATCAAAGTACAAGACAAGAGACAACAGATGGATACAGACAGAGAGAGACCAGGAAGTACAAGACAACCTTGTCTAAAGAGACATGACAGACACGGGAGGGAAAGTGGGTGGATGGAAAGCACAAGCAAAGTGAACAATGGGATGGCAGCAAACTTCATGTTAGTTCTGTGGGTTTTTTGGTTTATTTTGGGGGGTGGGTTTACTTAAGAGCGGATCAGGTAAATTGAAATAAAAGAGAAGGGCAGGGGAAGAGACAGTAAGAGTGACAGGTGTGGCGTGTAGCTGAGACAAAGAGACTATGAGTTAGGAGGAGGAGGGTTCGAGCAAACAGCCAATCAGCACAGGGCAGAGACAGTCAGAGAACAAATGCTAGCTTTGACGGGACTGTCCAAAGGTCTCTGCTTTGACTGCTTCTGGGCCTACCAGTGTTAGCAGAATCAGGGTCATAAACTGTTAACCAAATCTGGACCAGAATTTAAACTTAAATTTAAATTAAAATCTAGGGTGATAGAAATATTTCTACAGGTTGTCTTTTCTTTACATTCCAGTGAAAAAGTTGTTTAAAAAAAAAAATCATTCCTTGCTGTATTTGAAACATTGCAAAGCACAGACTCTGAAAGTGAAACTATCAACAGAAGTGAAACTGGCTTAATGATTATTCTTTGTTCCAGGTAAAAGAGGCAACATCATAAATAAAATTAAATATAAATATGACTTTAAAATTCCAATTTACTTGTCACTATTTAAATTCTTCCATTTTCAATCATCGGTGGTGGTGTTAGTAATATAAGTAGAGCCCTGTGTGGATACGAAAATGTGGATCCGTATCCGATCCACATCCGTTAGAATCAATTTACATCCGACCCCACCGTCCGCAGTCTCTTGTCTTCTATAGTATCTGCACCCGCAGGCACCCACAGCTTTGAGCCCCCCAGTCAGCTCTTTGGAGGTCAGTCTTGCTGCAGCCGTCACTGATCAGTTGTTCGGGGGCCAGCACCTTCAGGTAGCTGCCAGAGAGCTGATTGGTGGGGCCCCACCGAACAGCTGATCAGCGGCCAGCAGGGGGAGCCCTACTAAACAGTTGTTTGGCAGCCTGCGGGGCAGGAGGGGGGAGAAAGCAAAAGCTGCTTGGTGGCCCGCCCTAGGGGCCACTGCTGAACATCTGATGGGCAGGGAAACAGCCTCAAAGGCTATGAGCTGCAGATAGCTGCATTCCCGCCTTTGAGGTCCACATCCAATCCACCATCTGCAAAAAATGGTCGGCAGATATAAAGCTGATATTTGCGGATTTGCAGGGCTCTAAATATAAATGAAACAAATGTTTTGCTGACAGTGTTCAACAGAATCATCTTATTTTTATTAGATCTAGGAATACAGTATTTCTAACCCAAAGTGCTCAGACATCATGAATCAAGCCCTTAAAAAAGCCTGAGATTGAATTATTTTAAAAATTAGGATACTTTTTAAAATTTGGGTTCTTTTTATTTGCATTTAGCATTTAGGGTTCACACTTTCAAGTTTGTTTTCTGCAACCCTGAGGGCTAGATATTTTTTAAATGAAAGCTGAGATTCTCATGTAATCAGATGTTTCCAGGAACTGGGACTTTAAGGTAAACACCAAATATTGTAAGCCTGGGAATAAAATCATGAAAATTGGCAATGTTGGGAATAGGGAGTGAATGGGTCCTCATGTGCTTTATTTGATACTAGTAAGTTGTGGAGGTGGAGCTGTGGCTTTCTTACACTGGGAATATTGTTTTGAATGTGCCTGTCATTTTGTGCAATTTAGTGCATATTAATAACAAAATGCTTGGTCTTCAGAAATATCTTGGTGAGCCAAGTAGTAGCCTTCCCTGGAGGTGAAAGTTCCACTGAAATCAGAGAGAGGTACAAATGTCATCAGAGTCAGGGAACAGTCTGTCTCACTCAAGCACACCCCTGCTTTCAGACGCAGCACTGATCTTGTGTATTTTAGTACTAGAGCTTTTTTGACACAAGCAGATTTTAGTCTGATTGACTCCACATACTAAAAAAATAGGATGACTGGCAAAAAGTAGTTAAATAACAGGATTTAGCTACATGACAGATTTACCGCCATATAACCTAAGAGGTGAATTAAGCTAAACAGACAAAAGGCTCTCTTAATTCAAAATAAATGTGTCCATACAGGCATTTGTATTGGTTTAACTAAACGGGTTTAAAAAGTGATTTAAGTTGAACCAGTGCAACGTCCTTGTGTAGACAAGGCATAACTTGTGTAGTGTAATTACAACCTGTGAAAAAGCACAGTATGGTATGGCTATGGGGTATTACACTTTATTCTGAAAAGTGGTCTGTATAGTTAGTACATCTTATTCAGCAGAAAAATGTTCAGAAACTGGTGCAGTCATTCATGTGATGAGCTAGAAAGATGTTCATCTTCCTAAATAAAGGGCAACTGCTTCTCACCCAAGTCTGAAAGAAACACAATTATTTCGTTACTGTTAAATGGGTTTTAAAAAATAGGATTAAAGAGGTTTGACCCTTCCCTTACTCTGCAAGTAAAATATTTAAAAATGAGATTATCCCTTACAAATTGAGAAATTCTTTTCACAGAGGACTCTGTGCAAGCCTAATAAACAGTTAGCAAGAAACATTTATCACTGTTGGTCTCAAACTGAACCATGGACCTTGCTTCTGAGAGTTCTTCCTTTCACATGTTGCTTGAGGCCAGCCACACAGTACTCATGAGTCAGCTCACATTCCCTTTGTTGCATGTTCTTTTCTATTCAGCCAGGTGGCAAGCAGAAGATAAAAACAACTTGGATGCTAGGATATGCTCCAACTGTGTTGTGTAAAAAGTTGAAATACTCTCCATACTACAGGTTGCCAGGTTGCTAAAAGTTAAGTAACCTAGAATGTTTTAAGGGGAAGATTTCCGAGTAAGAATTTTTTTTTAAAGCAGAGCACCAGTGCAGAGCTAGTGTAAAGGAAGATATTTGTACATTAATTTAGCTCCTGGGCTTCTCTGTCATCAGTACCAAAGGTGTCTGGGTAGAAAACTAAATGTAAGGAGAAGGTGGGAATATTAAAAGATGAGAAATTTGATAATTTGATAAATTTGATCATTGGCCAACTTTTGAACTTAAGACCACCAAACTAATTAGGTGCTGCTGGTATTACAGTAGGATGCACTATTCTCTCTTAATAAACCCGCATCCCAGCCTAGCGTCTCTTTTGGATGAGATGTAAAATCATGTTCCTGACCTTTTGTGATAATTGAAGATGCCCATGGTATCAAGAATATGAAGTGGGAATTGGGCCAAGACGATGGATTTTTTTTGGAATTATATTGGGCTAAATACATCCCTTCTGTAACTCAATTGATTGCAGCAAAGTTACACTAAGGAGTGAAGCCCTTTCCCCCTGCCTTCTGCACCTTCATTTAGATAGGTTAATTTTCTTCCCTTCCAGTCCTAAACTTACTCTGTAGTTTTGCTGGTTCTGTTAAGTAACTGCCATGCTCCACGTGGAAGATGAATGTTGTGTGTGTGGTTTGTCAAAGACTTTGAGATTCCTATAGATAAAGGGTTCTGTAAGGTAGTTAATGAGTGACAACTGATAAATAGTGGGGGGCTGTTCAAAAGTGCTCAATGTTGGTCTAATCTTGTTCCCTTTGGATTCAAAGGTAAAACTCCCTGTAAAATCAATGAAAAAAGAGTTAGGCCAGTGCTCAGTGCTTTTGAAAATCCCACCTCAAGAAAATAATATTTATCTATTTATCTTATTATTTAGTTGCTTTAGATATATAAGAAAAAGATTCCAGACCAGCTGTGACTGATGCTGTTAGGGGTTTCAGGAGGACTCAATCAGTATGTGCTACTGCAGCTATTCTGCAGTATAAAATGGGTATTTTTTAAAGTTAGAAACAATCATATTTTTGGGAATTAGCCTGGGAATTTAAAGAACTTTTGTGACTCATTAAAATTAATTATTTTGGTTGTATTAAAGTATAACATTAGTTTTACCGTGTCAACAGTATGGCACTATAGTTGCTGTGTAATCAACTAAAGGATTTTCTTCTTACCTTATTTGTTATGATGTTGTAAATAAAGTAGCCACCATATAGGGGAGCTAATATTGCCTGGTGGTCTTCAGGCTCCTCGAGTTGATGGCCACATCTGCTTCTGAAATCCATTAATCAAGTGAAATTGCGTGTGACTTTAGAAATATGTCCACCAGTAATAGGTGTGCTGAAACCAACCAAAATGGTGTGCAGCACGTGCAATTTGTGTCTATCTTTCTCATCTTTTTCTCTCTCACTAGATCTCTTTTCATGAGCAGTTAGCTAGTCTTTACATTCTGTTTGTGAAGGGATTCATTGCCAATTAAACTTTAAAGAAGGAGAGAATAACCTAAAAAAAAAAAAAAATACAATTACTTGTACGTTGCACGCATTAGGTATGAAATGATATTTATATTCACTGGGTTAGCAGGGAAATTGAAGATGTATTCCATTGCCTTTTAAAGTCAATAATATTGATGGTTATACTTCAAAATACTACAACACCTCTATTTTATACAGTGTGCTGGATTATCTCTAGTTACTGAAGCAGTAGGAGCTAGATTCTGGTCATGGTTAATCAACAGCTGTTGCTTGGGCCTCAGGAGCAGGAGAGTGGCTACATTGATCTTGTGAGGAAATTGCAAAAAATGACAATTCATTTCCTGTTTCATTCTAGACAAAGTCTTTTAGTGTCAGGTTTGTTCCCATGGCAATATCCTTTAAACAAACAAACAAACAAACAAACAGACTCCTCATCTAGGGAGCAAAAGTTATTTCACCCAGGGAAAGATATTGGCTCCAAACTGCAGTGTCCTCCTATGAAACTTTGCATTATATTTATATTTATATTATTAAGATTAATATACACCTTAAATGTTTTGAAGGCATATGGCCCCCATTCAACAAGTGTTTAAGCATTATATTGTAAATTCCTTGGGGCAAGGACTGTCTTTCTTCTGTGTTCGTACAGCGCCTATCACAGTTGGTCCTGTTCCATGACTAGGGTTCCTAAATGCTACAATAATAGGCATGCATTATTACTAACTTTAAGTGTGTGAGTAGTTCCACTGATCTTGAAGTTCTTAAAGTACCTTCTAACTCAGGGCCTTTGTGAGGTTTTCCCATGAAAGGCAGTCACACCATTTTGTCTCCTCAGTGTCTTCCGACTTCATATTGAGTTCTTCCCTTGCCCCACCCACCAAATGATAGTGAAATGCTGTTAGTGGGAAGGTAATGCATACTGTGCACTGGGGTCAGTGGATTTTTCCAGACTGAAATTCTGGAATAGTAATTTATTTTTCTGTGGTAGGTTGCATGGTGCTGCTGTAATAGTAGCTCAGATTTTAAATGAATAACGTTGATTTTATACTGCACCTGCCATAAAAGTGAAAATTCTTCCTGAGCTTTTATCAGCAAAGTGATTCGGAAAACTTAAACTGGGAAAATCAGTACTACTACGAAGACATGGAGCAGACAAAATGGCTATAGACACTGAAAGTGGCATAAAATACATAAAGCATAATGTAGACAAATTGCCAAAAATGTCCACTAAATTTGGTTGCCTCTGTTCTTGGATGCCTAACCTGACATAAACCGGGAAGCTTGAGCACCCACAACCCTGAATTTGAAGTCAGTGGGAGCTGAGAATATTTGGCATGTGAAATCCTGGTCCCATTGAAGTCAATGGAAGCTTTGCCACTGACTTTCAGAGAGACCAGGATTTCACCCAGCATCTCTGAAAATCAGACTCTGATGGTGTCTCAGGTTGGACATCCAAAATGGAGGCACCCAGAATTAGTGGCTTCTTCTGGAAATGTATGCCTTTCTTGTTAACTGGAGCAACCTACTTTGTTAGGCTAGCATTGTTGAACATAAAAAAGAGGCTGTTAAATTATCTTTCTTTGAAGTGTTGCAAAGTCTCTAATTGCTGGCTGGAAAACTCCTTTAGGTATAGCTCCTCCACTGGTCTGAGTCTGAGGTGGTGCTGGGGAAGAATGGGAGGCAAAAATGTAGTTTTTGGACAAGATTTGTTATTTTTTAAAAACTTGCAACTTGACCCATTAAAGTTGCATCATTCCTCTCTCAGCCTCAGCATTTATAGCCAAGCTATTGTATGGTGCATAAACTAGAAGTTTCTCTATGCCTCTGACATATATGGCTGCTCCTTTTCCCTTCCCAAGCATGAAAACAAAAACACTTGGTGAATATAGCTAAAGTATAAATCACCAGCCTAAATTTAAAGCAGCTTGAATAATAAATAGTGTCAATAAATAAACTGGAATTAAGATTGTAAACATGAATGAATGGCATTTGATGTGGATCCAAAAACAATTACTATATTGTACATGTTGTATGTATAACTGTGTTTTGCTTACACGGTAATTAAAATGTAACTGTGTCATTAATATAGGCTCTTATTAGGTCACATACTTGTTGTTTTCCACATATAGCCTGTATGCTCACAATTGTCTATTCTTTGAACTGTTAGCTTTGAACTGTGCTGGCTTTGCAAAGGTTGGTCTGCCCGTTAGTGAATTCAGATACAGTGTTCGGCTAATTTTGTGATTTGTAGAACATATATTTCCCATAGAAAAGAAAAGAGGAGTTGGAATTTTTATCCTGACAGCACATAAATGCGAAAGTATTGGGCCATATTTATATTCAGTGGTAAAATACACTAGATAACCCCCACCACCACCGCCCTAGACCTCTTAAAGAAGGTGATCTGCAGATGTGTAATTTACAAACTAAGGGGTAAAACAATAATAAAAGCTATTTTGGAAATGATTGTGGTCTAAATGACAAAGTATGAAATCTTATTGGTAATAGGCCGCTTTTTTTTCTTGGCACTCTGGGGAAATGTTGGTTATAGAAATGGTTGTGATAGCCCTTTTCAGCCAATGCTATTCTAAAACATTTTTATAACCTCATTTAACTGAAATAAAAAACCGTTCGGCTGTAGTCCAGTGAGTAGTATCTGTAACACAAATGCATGTTTCATGGCTTTATTTTTCCTGTTTGTTTTACCACAGAATAACAGGCTGGCAGTATGTCAAATTGCATATTAGGGAGCTTTACAGTAATACAGTTATTAGTTTTTTTACCCCCTTCTAAAAATAAGTTTGGAACAATGAGCAATAGCATGTGAGTTCACCAGATCCTGTCCTCGTATGGGTCAGTTGTTTGAACACATGAGGCTGGCCAATTGAATGCCGTGCTGATATCGCAACCAATACAGAAACAAACTGTTTCTAGTTATCAGCATTTATTCATACCTGTCCAAAGGACCTTTGGAATAAAGCAGTTTGTTTTTCTGCTTTTTTTTCCCCTCCTTCAGTGGAAAATGTTTGTATGGACATGCACAAAAATCCCTCACAATTTTATCTTCATAAACTTCAATCTTTGCTAGTTTCTTTCTCTCTTCAAAGTAAGGGGCGCACCCATGGTCTTGAAATTGTTCTTCTGAATGGAGTTGCCAAAGTTATTGACAGACACCAGACCATTGTTCCTCAGTCTCCTCTAAAGATGATGAAAACTTAAGAGGAAAATTTCAATTATGAGTAAAAAGTGCAAGTGGAAATGTGCCTAAAGACATTAAATGAAACTTATCCTTTGATAAGATTTATTTTAAAAAGTCTCTTTCTGAGGTAGGAAGAGAGGTGTCTGTTTTCTACCTAAATACAGTCCGGTGAGATTTCTGAGTCGCTATCCACTGCATCTCATGGCTATTGTATAAGGTCTAAACCATGAGTACTCAACCTGTGGGATCAAGACATCTACCCTTGGGATCACAAACTGGTTTCAGAAGATTGCGTACACCTGCCCTTTCTTTGTGGCTTGATGTAAATGGTGTACGGGTGTCAAGATTTTTTTTTTCTGTTTATAACATGGAATAGAAAATTTTGAGAAATACTTGTCCAAATAAACACAACAGAGGTGCTGCATCCTAAAGTGTATAAGTCAGTTGTACATAGTAAATTATTTTGAATGTATATGAATGGGTATCTTTATTTTTCACACCTTTAAATCTGATTCCAAGTCATTACTTGCTGTGTGCGCCAAAGTTTGCCTGGTAATCCAGAAATACTCTCCATCTCTCCATGGGCAATTTAAATTACAAGCTGAAATTTTCCTCTGCCTTTCATGAGAAAATGCTTTGAACACAGAAGTAAAAGGGTATAAATGTGGGTAAATATTTGTTTTGGCAAGCATTGTTGTAGATTTGTGTTTAAGTCAAACAGTATCCTGGCAGAGGAAATGACAAATCTGTAAAGGAGGACTGTAGTCCTGATTTATCATTGCATTACTCCAGGGGTACTCGGGTGTGACTCGGGTTGATTTCAACAGAGTCACGCTAGCATAAAACTATAGTAATGCAGTGGTGGATCAGGCCATACAATTGTATTTATGTAACATACAATTTTGTGTTCAAACAGCCTCTTTCATTGCGGTGTTCTCAAATCACTTTCCTGACATTAAGCCTCACAACACTCCTGTAACCTAGGTGGTATTCTTGCTATACAGACGGCAGAAGCTGAAGTGGAGGGGATAATGACATGTGCAAAGGGATGAACGCAATCAGTTACAGAGGAGTCCATGATATGGATTCTAACCACTTTACTGTCCCTTTCTGTATATATGTTAACCCTTAGTTTTGTATAAATGTGGCCAGATTGTGTAATTCATTCACTGGGGTGATGCTAAATCATATATTGCCACAGGGAAAACTTCAGGAATCTGTTTGTATTGGGAGGCATGATTCCTCCCAGAGCGTCACTGGATGCAGGGGACATTTGTTTACTGCACCATCCTTAAGGGAGTATGCTCCTTTCTTTCTTCCTGGCCAATTTGCAGGCTAGCCTTGGTCCTGGGATATGGTCTGTGGACCTTCCCTTTCTTGCTCCCCTTGTAGTGGTTTGGACTTCTTGTGGCCCAGAAAGAAGAGTGGGTAAAGAGACTGCAATTATGATTGGCCTGTACTGGAGATACAAGATGGGAAAGAGAACTAGTGCTCTTCTTTTCTGGTGCCCTTGCACAGTGGCTAGCATAATCCAGGTGTGTGCGTATGCATGTGTCTATCCTGTCTGCGTACTTGCAATTTAAAGCAAACAAAAGCATGAATGTTAAAAAACCACTTAGTGAATTTGGGAAAACAGCCATGCTTCCTAGGCAGCAGCTGTCTGCTAATAACTGAATCGACTGGGCTGACAAGCAGCTGCAAGTGTCAGTTTTATCTTTTGAGCTACTGCTGTCTTCATATCACTCTGTCAACAGTCAAGACCAAAGGGTCTGGGACTGTATGGAAACAAAAAGCGTGTATGTGAGTATGCATGATGTGAGAGCGAGGCTGGCTTTGTGAGGTAGTTGTGTTGGCAGAACTTGTTCTTACTAATGGAGACGAATGTATTTATAGCAATAATTTGTCTTCAGTAGTTAGTATAAAAAGGCCTTTGTGCTTTGCATTCAGAGTGCTCCCATTTGTAGTAATGATGAGAAATATTGCTTGATGACAACTTCAAACCTGTTTTCTTCTAAGTTGTGTCATTGCTCTTGAATCAGAATGAGCATTGCACTGATATATCGGAGAAAAATAATTTTCATGGGAATACTTTGTATAGACAGATTTTTTTACTTACCTTTTTATTGACTTTTATGGAAATGTTAACAGTGGGAGAAAATCCTAAAATTAATGACTGTTGTGCCGCAATACTAAAGTTGGGTAGATCTAAATGTTATGCAAACACATGACTTTCAAGTGTCCTGAAACATGGCTGTTCGCACAGAGGAATATAAACCTACCATCCTCCCCTGAAAAAGCAAAAGAGAATATGCTCCCAAATCATTTTTCTGAGTGTCTGATCCTGCCAGGGCTAAGCATATTCGAGCACTAAATTCCTTGCAGGAGGTGCTCAGCATACCATAGGGTTGGGCTGTTAATCGAGCTTTAAGGCCTGATCCAAAGCCCATTGAAATCAGTGGGAATCTCAGTCTTCAGTGAGGTTTGGGTTAGATCTTTAGCAATCACTTAGGGCTTGTCGACACTTGAAATGTAACAGCAGCGCAGCTGCGCCGCTGTAGCACTTCAGGTTAGACACTGCCTACCCCAACGGGAGAGCTGCTCCCATCAGTATAGGTAATCTACCGCCTCTCGAGGTCAACGAAAACTTTCTTCTGGCAGCTGTCTGTCAGTAGTTAGATTTGTCACTCAGGGGTGTGGGATTTTTCACATCCCTGAGCAATATAGCTGGATCGACCTAACTTCCTAGTGTAGACCTGATCTTTGCTCATTTTTGTCATCCTTCTGCCTTCCTCTCCCAGCTCCCCAAAGTAAGGAGACATTTTGAAATGTCTAAAATACAGTGAATTAAAGGGTGTGGTAGAGCAATGCTTTCAGGAAAGGAAGAAAAAATGAAAGTACAGTGGGGCTGCCAGCTCTGGGAAAACCCTTAAATTGGGCTGCACACTTAAAAATCAGTTTGATGTAACTTCAGGTATGTTAACCCATAAAATGTAGGACTCAATGATTTGGCTCCAGCTAGTTTTGCTGACAATAAAAAGCTTATTTAAAAGGGAGCATTGTAATCGAAATCTCCCACGATTACTGTTTGAGTAGAAATTGTCAAACGTTCACTGGGCAATGATCTTGTTCCGTTCTCTTACTTGCCTGTTTGGATCAGACCTTTGCTTTGTCTCTTGTTTGGCAAATGTTTCCAAGAAAAATATTTCAGTTGAACTAGTTTGTGTATGTTTCCAATGTACAACCACATTATAAACTCGGAATTTGTTTCTTTGTTATAGGGATCACGGGTCTGGTTGCGAGAAAATGGTCAGCATTATCCAAGCACTGTACATTCCTGCGCGGAGGGAGTTGTTGTATTCAGGACAGATTATGGTCAGGTAAGATGCGAATCCTAATCTTTTCCATCGCTGTTTATAAAGTAAAGAAGACAGCCTACATTTAAAAAAATATTATAAGTGTTAAAGGCAGCTGATGAATCAAATTTAACTTTAGAGATATAAAATGTTGCTTTTTAAAAATAGATCTTCCTGTTGTATTGCTGGTGGCTTGATGTAACTATGTTGGACAAAGCTGAAGAAACATTGTTTAAAACTTTGATGGTCTTCTTTAGGTCAGTGGTACTCAGCCTTGTAGACCTGGAGAACCTCTTGATCATTTTATGGCATTGCAGATTGTCTGAAACAGGTGCAGTGATTTCCTGAGATTGATGCATCACAGCGCAGAATCATCACTGACTAATGTAACACTGCAGTGCAAACCTCCTTGAACAAGATCAGGACTTGACACTACAATTTTGGCTTTCTGTGACTTCATTTAATACACTCTCCCTCTTCTGATCCCCAGGAAATACAGAAGGAATGGGGGCATTGCTCCTCTTTTTCCTACTCATCCGTTTTCCTACTCAACTGTACTATCAGACATATATCTGGCTGCTTGGAGGGATGGAAATTGATCCCAATGACCCAGTTCATTTGCTCAGACCACCTTGCCTATGTCAGGCAATGTGGGAGCTCTTCTGAGATAAGCACTTCATTGACTTTGCGTGTGACCTACCGGTATGAGAGGAGCTCACTGAAACCCGTGCAGTCTACATGATCTGCATGCAAAACTTCAGATAGCTGCAAGGAGCTCTAGAAACACAGGTTGAGCCTCATTGCTGTAGTTTATTTTCTTCATGCCGAGGTCCACAGATCTACTAAAATGGGTGCTTCAGCCTGCTTGGGGGCAGAACCAGACCTGGCAGCAGAGGAATGCCTTGCGTCCTGCAGTTCCCTCCAGACTTTTCTGCACCCCCGCCCCGCCCCGCCCCGCCCCGCCCACCGGTGGCAAGCAGCTCAGCCAGGTCTCTTTGATGCAGCGCTTTTTGGAGGGGATTCCAAACTGTATTTCAATTTTTAAACCAACAGTTCAGCTCACTAATGTCTCAGTCTCTTTCCCAGCTGTGACTCAGGGCTTCATTCGACTTTTGGCGAGATTGTCCCTTCAGCTCTGCTTCCCCGTCTGAGGTGTTTGCAGTGGCTGATGCACCTGCTGGCTTCAGGGAGCAAGCTAGGCTGAGAAAAGCCAGAGGCAAAAGGAAGGGTCTGTATTTCCTGTTCCTAATCCCCTCCCCCACCCCGTCTCTCCCTCTCTTTTGGAAGGGGTCACCTCAGTCACTTTTCCACCAGGAGAAAAAGAACCAGGTAGGACTGGAAAAGAAACTGCTTCTGAGGTAAGCAGCCCCACATCCCCATCTCTATGAGGGTAGTGAAGGTAGAAGGGCAGCACACCAGATGGAAGATTGCACCTGAGTCCCTGTTGCCTGCATCAGCAGCCACACCTCTGACTATGGAGGTCAGCCTCCCCCTTTGCTTCCCCACCCATCATGGATGGAGGGCATCAGAAAGCACAGATGCTGCCAGGGTCACAGGGCCTTTAGACCCACCTCTCTCTGCCCAGGCCTCAGGATCCCTACTTGTATCCCAGGCTGAGAACTCCAGGAGAAACACAGACGCCTCTGGGGATCTCAGTCAACAGAGAGGGGCAGAGCTTCTGGGGAGCCAATCCTTGAGCTTCAGATCAGTACCTTTCTTGAGAGACCAGGAAGGGGCCCATGTGGAGGAAGGAAGACAAGATGAACTTCTTTAAGGACAGGGAGATCCTTAGCCACTTGAAATATTTTTGGAGCAATCTCTGAGCCTAATTTTGCTCCACCTGCTCCCTCTGAGACAGGATCATGGGGAGATAATGAACAATAAAATCGATGCTGTTTCACCTTCTCACCTGAACTGAGCGCAGCAGGGGGAATAATCATCAGTGGTGGGTTCCCCTGTTTGCCGCACGGAGTACAGCATGGTCGATCAGTGCAAAGAAGATCAGGCCATAGAAACCATGAGTCAAAAACAGAGTGATACAGCTCCTGGAGTATAAAACTTAAGACAAATGCAGACACAGGGTACCAGGGAAGTCAATCATAGGTGTGGCCTGTGAATGAATGCTATCAGATACAAGATCTCATCTCAGAAGAACGTTAACAGAAGCTGAAGATGGCCAGAATGGAAAACAAATGGCTTCACAGAAACAAAAATCTAGTCCTTATTGATGCTGGTTGGAAACTCTGATCTCATATGCAACCATACTCTGGTGATCCGGACCTCTTATGATACTTATCCAGTAATTCTGAGTATCCCTGCTTCATCTCACCCTGTTTCATCATTGGCTCCCATATATATATATTCTTCAGTCCTACAGCCGATAAACACAGAGAATCAGATTTTTGAAGGATAGTCCGAATCCATCAAAAAACATCTATGCCGTAGCGTGATATTAAAAAGTAATAATAAAATCAAAAATGTGTCTCAATATAAATGGACGGGCACATGTTCTATCATAAGACAGAACACTTTATATGTTGACTTGTTTACGTTGGGACACTTGTTAAGTGGGTGTTAAATGTCGCTAAAGCTTTAAATGTCAAGCTGAAGCATGTTTATGCCTTCATTTGCCATTTTTCTGTACCAGTTAAGATGTTGGATGTAGTTATACCCAGCCTGCAGGGAGAAACAGTGCACCAGTTTATTCCAATTTGTCCAGGAAAGATTTCAAGTTATTTGTTTGACTGTTCCTGTTCAATTCATTTCTGCAATGTTGATCCGTACCACTTCCCAACCCTTCTGAAATTTAAGGCTAGATCATCGGTTGGTGTAATGTTTGTCAGTTTACACCAACTGATAATCTAGTCCCTTCTGTGGTTTATCTGATGTCTCATAATGTTGAAAAATGGAAAGACAGGTCATGTTCAAACCCTGTAATTTTATTTGTGTTTACAGTATAAACTGACTGTCACGTACAACATTGCTATAATAATATATACTCTTCTTCGAGTGCTTGCTCATGTCGATTCCAAACTAGGTGTGCGCACGCCGCATGCACGGTCCGCCAGAAAGTTTTCCCCTACAGTACCCGTAGGGTTGGCTGTGGAGCTTCCCGGAGTTGTGCCTCCATGGATTTCTACATGGGGCCCTGCCGACCCTTCCCTCCTCAGTTCCTTCTTACTGCTCATGATGGTCCCTGGAACAACCGGTTTCTCTTGATTAGCAAGTGATTTCCCCTTCTTATCACTTTTCGTTAAGTACCTGTAAATAGTTAAGTAGTTAAGTTTTAGTGTAGTTAGGAGAGAGTTCCCGATTAGCGGGTAGTTTAGTTCTGCCCACCCCGTACTGCGAGTGGGGCATGCCTAGCTTCAAGTCATGTGGGTCCTGCAAGAAGCCTTTGCTCAGGAACAACCCGCACTCCTCCTGCCTGAAGTGTTTAGGAGAGTCGTACTTGCGGGAGCGGTGCAAGATCTGTCAAAGCTTCCATCCAAGGACCCAGAAAGAGAGGAGCCAACGGCTCAAATTTCTAATGATGGAGGAAGCTCTTTGCCTGTCGGAAACTTCTGGGGAGCAAGCCCACAAATCGGCCTCAGTACAGAGTGCTCCGGCATTGGTAAAGGAAGGGCCACAGTTGAAGGACTCTGTTAAGGAACCACAGCACCGACACACCTCCCCAGCACCAAAGACCACAGCCCGGGGGACTCAGCAGCATAGCTCCCATTTCCCGGTGCCACATAGGAAGAAGAGGTCAGAGAGAGGGTGTTCACCGACATCAAGATCATCGGGAAAGGAAGTGGGCAGAGTGAGACTCGTGCCGGGCCGCTTGAGCCTGGACCTTCAAGGTGCGGCACAGTTGACTCCAGCCCCAAGAAGGGGTTCATCAAGTCCGGTGCTGGTGGCGTCTCCGACAAGGGAGATATTGGATGAAGCTTTACAGCTCCTCTCCAATCCCGAAACTTTAGAGGCGGTGAAGGAGCTGATCGAGGAGACAGTCCTTCCAGCCCACCCTAGGCAAGAGTGCATGCAAGCCCCGGCACCGAAGAAGGGCTCAGTGCCATCAAGGGGCAAATCAGTGCTCATGGCCAGACCCCGATCCCCAACACCGTCCGACACCACGCTGCCGTGGTCTCCACACAGCAAAAGATTTTCCTCGGACTCTGAAGTGGAGTCAGTAGTATCCAGGAGAAGCCGGTGCCGGAGCAGACAGAGACCAGAGGAGCTGCTGCCTCCCTCGGTGCAGTGGCCCCCCCAATGGCAGATGCCAACACAGTGGCCTTTTTTGGACTCCCTGGGCATACCACCAGGCACAAGAGTCCCACTTGGGCAGGTCATACTCTTTGGCCTTAGGATCCAGACCTTGGCCCCCTCATTCCACGAGTGCTGTGCCAGACGCCAGAGATGCCTTGGACCTGGGCACTGAGCTGGATGAACCCCAGGAACCCAGCACCAGGGAAGGTGAAACGGCACTGCGCAACCCGGCTGGTGCCGAGGGGTAGGAGATCCCAGGGCCTGTGAGGGAATCTTCCTCCTCGTCCCTGGATGAAGTGGTAGTGGGAACTACCCTGGTGGCCATCCCAGATGACAGCAGGACACACCAGAAACTGCTGTGCAGGGTAGCTCAAAATATGGTCCTTCAGGTTGAGGAGGTCATGGAGGACATATTCCAGGGTTGCTCTGCCACTGATCAAGACCATCAGGGAGACCACAAAAATTTTATGGCAGACCCTGGCCTCTCTACCCCCTACTGCTAAAAGGATGGAGAAGGAAGTATTTTCTGCCATCCAAGGGGCATGAACTTTTTTGCACCCACCCCACTCCAGGGTCGTTGGTGGTAGCTGCTGCTAATGAAAAAGAGTGGCAAGGTCAGCAGGGGCTCATGCTGAAGGCCAGAGATGCCAAAAAGTTGGAGCTCTTCGGATGGAAGGTGTATTTCACCGGAGGGCTCCAGCTTAGGATCACGAATCAACAAGCGATCCTAAGTAGGTATGTCTACAACTTCTGGGTGTCAATGGACAAATTCAAGGATTCTGTGCTAAAAGAGTCCAAGTCCAAATTCATGGCCATGATTAGAGAGGGCAAGGTGGTATCCAGGACTCTGCTCCAGTCAGCCTTGGATGAGGCGAATGCAGCAATTCGCGCCATGTTGTCAGGGGTGGCTTGAAGAGAAGCTTGTGGCTGCTGGCTTTGGGCCTCCCTCAGGAGGTTCAAACGACCATTCATGACTTCCCATTTGAAGGCCCAGAGTTATTCTTGTCCCAGACGGACTCTTAAGTTGCAGAGCCTAAAGGACTTGAGGGCCATTCTAAAGTCTTTGGGCCTGCACACACCGGTGCCTCAAAGAAAGCCCTTCAAACCAAAACCGACGCCCCGTTTCTACCAACTGGGACAGGACTCTAACCAGTGCAGACGTGGTCAAAATGGCAGGAGGAATAACCATCACACCTCCAGCCAGAACCAAGGCCAGTCACAGAAATCTTGGGGGCCAAAGAACTTTTGAGGGTGCGCCTGAGGATGGCACCCCAGCCTTAGATGGAGATCTAACCCATCCCTTGTTTTACAACCGTTTATTCCAATTTTACCATACATGTTCCAGGTTACATCGGACCAATAGGTTCTGCGCATGGTAAAATTGGGATACTCATTCCAGTTTTCCACCATGCCTCCTTCCCACCCCCCCCATGCCAATCCCCATCCCTCTTCAGGGACCCCTCTTACAAGCAACTGCTTCTTCAGGAAGTGCAATCACTTCTGGGGTTGGGGGCAGTGGAAGAGGTGCCTCGACCTGAGAAGGAAGGGGTTTTACTTCCATTACTTCCTAATTCTGAAAGCCAAAGGGGGGCTTCGCCCCATTTTAGACCTGCGAAAGCTAAATAGGTTTTTGAGCAAAATACAGTTCTGCATAGTTTCCTTGGCCTTCATCATTCCCTCCCGGTATCTGGAAGACTGGTATGCAGCCCTCAACTTGAAGGATGCGTACTTTCATGTGGCCATTGTCCCAAGGCACAGAAGGTTTCTTCACTTCGTGGTAGGCAAGATGCACCTACAGTTCGTGGTACTGCCCTTTGGTTTGTCAGTGGCGTCCTGAGTGTTCACAAAATGTCTTGTGGTAGTCGTTGCTTTTCTGAGGAGGCAAAGGATTCAGGTGTTTCCTTACCTGGATGATTGGCTGGTCAAGGGATGCACCAGAGCCCAGGTGGAGATGCACCTACAAATGTTAAGAACCACTCTCAACAGGCTCGTTCTCATGATAAACAAGCAAAAATTGACGCTGGTCCCCATGCAGAGAATAAAATTTATTAGGGGCTGTGTTAGACTCAGGGCAGGTAAGGGTATCCCTTCCTCAAGCTCAGTTCTTGGCCATCAGGGATATGATAAGAGGCCTGGAGAGACATCCCCCCCTCACCACAGCACGAAACTGCTGGGGCACATGGTAGCATGCACTTATATGGTCCAGCACATGAGGCTGAGACCTCTACAGTCCTGGTTAGCAATGGCGTATCACCCAGCACATGACACAGTGGACAAAGTGGTGTGTCTATCCCCTGAGGTTCTAAATTCCCTGAGTTGGTGGTGCGAGCCTCAACGGGTATGTGCCAGTCTTCCCTTCCGGTCACCTCAGCTATCCGTGTGTCTGATGATGGATGCCTCAGACTTGGGATGGGGTGCCCATCTAGGCGACCTCAGGACGCAGGGCCTGTAGACGCAGGCAGACCTGCTGTCACACATCAACGTGAGCCTAAGAGCAGTGCGTTGGACATGCCACGCCTTTCAGGATGACCTACAGGGTAAGGTGGTGTCGGTTCTGATGGACAACATGACAGCGATGTTTTATATAAACAAACAGGGTGGAGCTCACTCCTCTCCCCTGTGCCAGGAAGCCCCTAGTCTGTGGGAATTCTGCATCACTTGGTCGATTCACCTAGAGGCATCATACTTCCCAGGGCACCAGAACGTGTTGGCGCTCAGCTTCAGTGGGTCTTTCCTCACCCATAAGTGGTCAGTTTGCCCAGATGTGTTGGCCGATGTCTTCCAGAGGTGGGGCGTTTCCCAGATAGACCTGTTTGCCTCAGAACTCAACAGAAAGTGCAGGAGGTTCTGCTCCTTTCAGAGGCACAGCCCCAGATCCATTGTGGACGCATTTCTCATCCCCTGGACGGACCATTTGTTCTACACTTTTCTGCTGACTCTGCTTATCCACAGGGTGCTGATGAAGATGTGGCAGGACAAGGCCGTGGTTATTCTGATAGCCCTGGCTTGGCCCCGGCAGCATTGGTTTACAACACTGCTCGATCTTTCAGTTGAAACACGGATCACTCTACCTCTTCTCCCAGATCTGCTTACTCAGGACCGGGGCACACTGCGGCATCCCAACCTCAAAGTGCTGTACCTCACGGCGTAGAACCTTCGTGGTTGAACCCCAGGGAACTGGGGTGTTCAGGCCAGGTTAGGGAGGTCCTCCTTAGTAGTAGGAAACCCTCTACTAGGGCTACCTACTTGACGAAGTAGAGACGGTTTTCCAATGTGCAGCAATGAAGGGCATCTCACCTTTGAGTGCGCCGATCCCGATGATATTGGACTATTTGCTTCACCTGAAGCAGCAAGGCTTATTGGGATCATTGGTTAAAGTCCACCTGGTGACTATTTCGGCCTTCCATTCGGGGGACGCAGGCAGCTCAGTTTTTGCTAACCCCATGGTTAAGCGGTTCCTGAAGGGATTGGACAGGCTGTTCCCGCCCACATGTTCCCCAGTGGCTGAGTGAGACCTGAACGTCATCCTCTCAAGGTTAACGGAGCCTCCATTTGAGCCTCTGGCATCTTGCTCACTCCTCTATTTATCCTGGAAGGTGGCTTTTCTGGTATCCCTAACTTCTGCCAGGAGGGTGTCTGAACTCAGAGCGCTGACTTCGGAGCCGCCATGCATGGTTTTCTTTAAGGACAAAGTCCAGTTTCTCCCCCATCCGGATTTCCTCCCAAAGGTGGTCTCGTCTTTTCACTCAAATCAGGATGTTTTCCTCCCAGTCTTTTTCCCGAAGCCACACGCCAATGGTACAGAGCATAGGCTACACACCCTTGATGTCAGAAGGGCCTTAGCGTTCTACTTTGAAAGGACCAGACCCTTCAGGGAAACGTCTCAACTGTTTTTGGCAGTGGCCGACAGGATGAAAGCGGAGCCAGTGTCGTCTCAATGCATCTCATCTTGGATCACGTCATGTATCAAGGCATGGTACGACCTCCTGAAAGTACCCACACCCGCGTTAACGGCCCATTCCAAGAGAGCGGAGGCATCCTCTGCAGCTTTTCTGATGCAGGTGTCAATCCAGGATATTTGCAGAGCGGCAACATGGACATCAATCCACACCTTCACGACGCATTATGCTATTACCCAGCAGGCTAGGGATGATGCAGCTTTTGGGAGAGCAGTCCTGCAGTCTGTGGGAGTCTGAGTTCCGACCCCTCCTCCTATGGTATGGCTTGGGAATCACTTAGTTTGGAATCGACATGAGCAAGCAGTCGAAGAAGAAAAGATGGTTACTAACCTTCTGTAACTGTTGTTCTTCGAGATGTGCTGCTCATGTCCATTCCACACCCTTCCCTCCCCGCTTCCCGTCTCCCTCCCCTTTCCCCCCACCCCCCGCGCCTACTCCACCGTTGGAATTGTCCAGCAAGAAGGAACTGAGGTGGGAAGGGTCGGCAGTGCCCTACATAGAGTGCCATGGAGGCGCAACTCCAGGGGGCTCCACAGCCGACCCTATGGGTACTCTAGGAAACTGCTTTCTGGTGAACCATGCACGGGGTGCACACACACCTAGTTTGGAATGGACATGAGCAACACATCTTGAAGAACAACAGTTACAGAAGGTTAGTAACTGTCTTTTTATTTTTAAAATAAAATCCAGGCCAAGTCTGGTACTAGCCATCCGGTTTAATCACAAGCCCTACCCAGCTCCTAAAAATAATAGTCCAAATTTTCAATCTTGGATACCTAAAGATAGCCATGTAACAGAGCACCCCCAGTTCCAATTGAAGGTAAGGGTAGCTGTTGATGATTGGCACCTCTGAAAATCAGGTCAGTTTTAATTAGTTGTCCTAAAAAGGGAATTAGGTGGCTGACTTTGGCCCCCCAATGAAATATGTGCACAGTAGTTATGTGGTCTGAACAGCTCTTGTGTACATCTAATACCTGAAATGTAGTGGTGCTGTCTTTTTGGCATGTAAATACTGAAAGGCTGAACTGCACAGGAGTTGAAGCAGGTTCATACTATTATCTTTGTAAAATCTGAATGATTCTTTTTCCTGAGGGAACCTCTTACTTGATAGTAAATGGCATCTTCAGTGTTTTAACTGTTGTTTTAACAGACACTATTATTTACAGTGCAGTGGAACATAAGATGTTGACAACAACCTGTGGAACCATTAAGTAGCATTTAAAATAAATAATGCAGCCTATAACTTGATTGGCTAGCATAGTTTTAGTGGGACAAAGCAATTTGCTACACTGAGTAATCCTAGTTCTTCTAGAAGAATGTTTTCAGAAGAGTGCTTTGGGGTTTAGCTGCACCACACCACTTGACATTAATGATGTTACATATCTAAATTCTCTTCTACCTATTTGAAATTGTATCCTTGATGTGTTAAACACTTGTGTTCTGTGTAATGTACCAAATACATGTTTAAAACAGTGCTGCCTGCCACAATACCTGGCAATCACCTTTGAAGTGCTCACAATCCAATGGGATGCAAGAACTTTAAAGGACTACTGCTGCATGGGAATGTCACACAGGTCTAGGGTTGAGATTTTCAATAGAGCCTAAGTGCCATTGAAATTTTATGAGTTTGATAACAAATTCTTGGGCTCTTTTGAAAATTCCAAGCATGGTACTTATGTCCAGCAGCAAATTGATTATGAAACTGTCAAGATCTTCACTGAACACAGAACTACGTTATTAATCTTGTTTGACCCCATATCTACTGCCAGAACTTGCAGGTATTGCCACACTGGCAGTTTTCAGCTGTACATTCAGTCATTTGAATGGAATGTCAAGATGTAATCAAGGAAACACTAGGAAGGCATGTTTCCTGGATTTGCTCTTGCACCCTTGTTTGTTCTTTTGTTATCTTAACAACTTTAGCATGCTCAACATGGGAATCTTTTTCTGTTTGGACTTGAGATCATTGTCATTTTATATTACTAATGGGCAATTTGCCATAGCTAAGCAGAAGATGGTGTTTTACTTTGTTCTTCTTTCTTTCCATATTATTCTAAGCTCTGGAAACTTATTTTTTTAGAAGGATCTATCATTATGGCACTTAATTGTTCTTTGAACGAATATTAATTGAAATGAATGCTGCTGAATGCAAACACTCTTGCGCAGGGTTTGATACGACATTAAGATGACAGCAGATTACACATCAGGTGATGGATTCCCCCATGGAAACTGCAGTGCACCACTATTATTTTTCAAACAGGAAGAATTTAGATAGCATTAAACCAGTCATTAAAATAAGACTGATTTGTTATAATTGAAATACTGTGGTAGTATCACACTGCTGCTGCTGTGTACTTTGTGCGTATGCAGGGAGACAGTTTGAAACTAGCAGAAGCTGGTAGCATACCTTGACTGTGTACTCCTGGTTGTCCCAAGCATTGGCATGTGTGCATCAGCCCACTCATTTATTCCAGGTCCATTTTGGGGACTCCCTTTTTATCACCTTCTATCCTCTCTTAATTCTTTGAATTAATTGAAGAAAAGAGAGTGTGTTGCATTTTCATGTTGCATTGAAATCAACTGATGGATGGATGGATGGATGAACCTCCAAAGTCGTTTAAAGCAGAGATTTATCTGTCCTTTCTAGAGTGGTCTAAAAATTGTCATGGGTGGCACTTCTAAATTTTATCCTCTTTATAAGCTTCTGTGGGATCTGGGTGCCTTCCAGAAGGGGAGAAACGTCACTATGATTGTTTTTGTATCAGATTCTTTCCTCTGTTTTGACCTGTGTAATGCTAATTTGTGTGTGGTAGTTGAGGCTGTGCATAATGTTTTGGAAGGTGTGTGTAACATTTGTGTATGGTTTTATATAGTGTATCTGAGTGTCTGTGTGCATATTGCACATACAAGGTATGAGACTTATTCTTCCCTTGGATTCACATCATATTTCTACAGAGTGCATTAAACGTACCAAATAATTTTTGTACTTGGGAATACCTTCATATGCCCTGTTTTGGGGATAAAATACGATATTTTCTCCTTTTAAAAGGCTTTCATTTATTTAATGATAAAACAGGCATTTCCTCATCTCCACATTCTATACATTTTAATGAAGTTGTGTGAGATTATAAAATACTCAACAGAATGTGAAGTAAAACCCTAAAAGCACTGCAGTCTCTGTAAAGCTCCATTTGTTGAGTGTGTGCAAGGCACCCATTCAAAGAGTATGAATGGCTCCGTCTGTCAAGATGCCACAAGAGACCAAACAGCTGTTGAAATTGAACTCTTTCCTATCTATCCCTTTGCACTTCTTCAGACAGTATGGATTTCACTCTATTGCTATTATTGTTATTACTTTATTCTATACTACAGCAGTGCCTAAAAGCCCTACCCAAGATCAGGGCCCCATTGTGCTAGAAGCTGTGTATATTCATAGTAAGAGTTTAGTCTCTGCCCCAAAGAGCTTAAATCTGAATAGATAAGTCAAAGGGTGGGAGAAAGGTGAATTCCGATCTCTTGAGTTCCAGTCTACTGCTTTAACCACAAGACCATCCTTCCTGTCCTAATCAAGAACCTTTTTCAGTGCTTACAAGTCAAAGGGCTGATCCATGTATTAAAGTGCCCAGAAACTTGTATAAGCTGTATAACAGCATACTGGGGACTCTGTTTAGGATCATTTTGAGGCTACTGTTCTTGTTTGCAGAAGTTATATAATGCATTTGAGTTGGATAGCTAGCAGTCTTTCTGAACAACCCCCTACACATGTATTTTCTGTAACATCCCTTCCCTTTTTCTTCCAGAAGAACTTTTCTGTAAGTTTAACAAGATTTGACACAACTTGTTCTGGTATGAAGAAAATTGCACATAGGGTATAAGCCAAACTGATTGCCACAAACTGATTAGCGTCGGTGACACTGAAATTGCAGAATGCTTAATTACATACTCCTTTAGTTGACCGAGAGAAACTTTTAAATCAAAATACATTCTAAATGGAAACAGCTGAGATATAATATCCCCAAAATATAGGTTCTTTAAAAACACAGATGGTAAATATCCCTAGCAAAGATGTTGTCAGTCAGAACAACTTTCTTTGAATTTGCTTTACAAAGAAGTAATTCATGGTACAGTATTATGTCAGCAAACAGGACAGAGCTTAGTATCCTCGACTTCAAATAAGAGGCACCTGTAAATGGTTTGGCCTGCAACAACGATATTTTTTTTTCTGTATGTTTAATTTAATGCGGCTCTGCTGGAATATTTTTGCACAGCAAGAATGGGAAGACTGCACATGTTCTGTGTTAAACACAACTCGAGTATGTTTTCCACAGGCTTTTACACCTTCCTTTTTCCCTCCTCAGTCTGGGGGCTGGGAAGTTACTCATGATGAGCTCATTCAGGGAAGTTAGAGCTGGACTTTTTAAAAGAATATGTTCAAGGCAGTGATGTGCCTACGGTGAAGTTGCTGTATGATATACCAGAAGAGTGAATATTTATGTTTGTTCATATACATTCATCCAACTAAGTAACATTTAAACTAATTAAAACAAACCCCCACAATGTTACGAGCATCTTCAGTCTTATTTTTGTGTAAACACTTTCCTATGCCTCGTGTCATCATAATTTAGGCCCCTATTTTGCAAACCTTTGCTACTGGGTTTAGTATTTACTATGATGAATAATCCCTTTGGATCAGATTCTGACATCTGTACTTGAAGTGTGGCATACCCAACTGTGTAGGTAGACCCACTGAAGTCATTTGAACAAAACTCTTTTTTGCCTTGATACCTACAAAAAACTTGTGGTTAGGCTGCTTGTGGGCAGAGACCACTGTCCCTCATGCTGACCCGTATTGTCTCATTTTTTTAATCTATACTCTCCTATCTGCCATATCCCTGTTTTCTCGTCTCTTACTGAGATTGTAAACCCATTGGGGCAGAGACTGTATTTTTGTTCTGTTTGTAAAGTGCCTAGCACAATGAGGTCCTGGTCCATGACTAGGGCTCCTAAGTGCTATGGGGATACAAATAATAATAATAATGATAATATTTAATGAAAATCCTGAAGTCAATGGGACTGCTCATCAATAAATGCTATAGTCCATGTTAAGAGTTTGTAGGCTCATCCCTAGATTCTGAATCCTTCTGGATATAGGGATTATACCTTCGTTATATATGTAAAATGCTAGCCTCCTATGGTACTACATAGAAATAAATGCTCAGTAGTAATCCCGAAGCCATATTTTATTATAACTCATGTGTTGAACCTGTGTCACCACTGAAACATGCCCACCAAAAGTATCTTCTTTTTAACACTCCCTCATGGTTTTCTTTGCATTTACAAACTTGCTTAGAAAATATGCAGGGATACTTAGGTGATTTTTCTCAGTTATTTTTGGAGTTAAACTTTGCATAAAGACTGAGTGATTGTTTATCACTTGTAAGGATTTTTCCAGGATGCTTTCAATTAAAAAGAACTCAAAATAATTTGCAGGACTATTGGCTTACACCTACCTCTCTATAGCTTTATGGCAGACACGCTGCCTGTGGGGTAGATTCCAAATTCAGTGGCTTTATTTCAGGATATTGGATTCCATCTATCTAAACACTGTAAAGTTAGGACTAATTCTTCAGTTAGTTGATATTGGGCTCTGCTGTAATAATTCTGGTAATGATTCTTGAATATACTTGAAAAACCTACTGCTGTGGTTATTGGGACCTTGGTTTTCCAGAAGATAGGGCGATATCAGGGGTAGAGGTAGGGAAAGCACCAAAACTCAGATAGTCTTTTTAGTACCCTAGGTTTATCTTGTGTTGAGTAATGTATACATCTTTATGTGATATGTCATAGTTCAGTGTCTTTTGCTCCAAGCATCTGTTGGCACCCTTGTAAACAGAGCTAATGACAGATGTTAACTGTGTGGCTTCTGGAGATGATGTATACTTGTATAACAATAGGTTAGAGCATGTGTTGCCCACAGTCAGCAAGTGATTGGCCAGTTTTTTGACCAGATATTATATTGTTCTATAAACAGCTTCACAGAGTATAAATGCCAAGTGGGCAATAAGCTTTTTGGGTCATCACTTCTCAGCTTGTGAGTCACGACCCCCCAGGGTCACCAGGAGTTGCTGGTATGAAGGGGGCTGTGTAGTCTGTCTCTGGTACTCTTCGGAGGCAGATTTGTTTGAACCAGTTCACTCAGTCCTCAGGTGCCAAAAGTACCTCATGGAGTCCATTGTGCTGAATTTCACAGTGCTGCCTATCAAGCATGTTGTGAACTGTTGCAAAGGATTCTGGGATCCCTTTAGCACCTCACTAGTTCGCACACCCTATAACTGAAACATAAAAAAGCCTGTCTCCCCACATCTGTACGAAGATTTAATAGAATGCTGTCATGAGGTCTTGTGTTACCAAGGATTTCCTGACTGTTACAAATATATACTTCAGAACGCTATCTGACATACTAATTCAAACTAAATCACACTTGCGGAATGAACAAAGCGTATTTTCTGATAAGTTATCCTTGCCGTTTGAATACTTCATTTGTTTAATTACTTGCTAATTTGCAAAATACAGTAATTTGGAACAGGCCCTTTAGTGTGTGTGCTGGAGAGTCTGTTGTATATAAATGCTAAAAAGAAAAATCAAAACATTGAGCATAGCCATTGCTTTAAAGAAAAATGTGATTCCTTTGTTTGCAGTTGAGCTGATACAGCAGCTGTCCATTGTCGCTCTGAAAGGCCAAACTACTTGCTCTTTCACTTGCTTTGCACCAAGTGTGGTATTTTTACACACCCATATTAAGTCTTTGAAAGCTTGTTCGGGGCTAATTTAATTCACAGAGCTTTTTCCTTGCTCAAGACCAACCTAGGATTCAGGAAAAAGAGCCTTGCTGTGTTTGTTCATATCAAAGACTGGGTACAGACATTCCTACTAAAAAGCAGCAGTATTTTTTTTTAATTTGCTCCCCCTACTATGTGCTTATTCCTTCATATCCTGGTGGGCATTTATTGTAAAATATCATCTGCTGAGGCATGCACTACCTTTTCTTTTCCAAAGGCACAGTTTCTTGGTATTTGCCCCCTTTCCATTCACCAAAACTACTATCCTTGGTTAGTTGCAGGATTAGAGCATCTGGGAAATAGTGTTTAAAATAAATCTTAAATTAAACAAAAGATTGTAAAACAGATTATGCTCTGTTACACCTATGCTGCTCCATTGGAGCCACTGGAATTGCCATTTTGCTCTCTAGTTGCAACAGTGTAGCCACCCAGTATTTGACCCTAAATGGCCAAAAATAGGAGGGTTTGAAAGAGGTTAAGCCAAACATTTATAAAGCACATGAGCAGTCCTTAAAAAAACAACAAAAAAAACACATTTTTTCTTTTGTTACTTCAAGGATTATGTTCTTGCTTACCGAGCATTATTAGGCACTACTTATTGTAACCGCTGAAATTCATTCTGTTGGTATTAGTGTAGCTATCATTTTTGAAAAAATGAATGTTTTAGTGCAATATGAATTAAAGCTTTCCTCTCACCGCAGTGCAATGCAGAAAGTGGTGTTTTTAGTCTCTGAGATGTCAGTGAGAGCAGTTAATTTCTGAGACGCCTACATAGGGGTCTTTTTTGTCTTCTAGAAATTCTTGACCTGCTATGCTCACTATGATCTTTCTTGGCTATGTAAACAGTTAAGATGTCAGTCTTTTCAGTTGCTTTCTTTAAAGAAAATCTAAACCATCTGTGCTTTTATTATGCTTGCTCTAAAGAGAGCAAAACTGCTTTTGTTTTAAGATTAAAGCAGATGTATGCAGATTGCCATTTTAATTTCTTTTGTACGGGTTAGAACACATTTCAGCTGTTCACAAAAAATGGCAAGGAATGCAGGCTATTTTGTGCGTAAATATCGAGTGTCATGATGAGTAAGCTTGTCAGTTCAATTATTTAGCACTGTTACCAAACTCCTTTGGATGTGGAACTGAGTTTTCAGTGTTACCAGTGCCTTATGAACATACCATTTGGGTTAAACAAAATATACATTACTGTGTCAGTTTGCAATAGGGAGATGCTTCATATTGCTCAGCTGAAGTGTTAGACCGTTCAGTTTAGATAAAGTAATGATGGGCCAAATTCTGAGGTTCTTACTCTAATCAAAACTCCTGTTGGCACGTATCGGAGTTTGACTGAGTAAGAACTGAGTAAAAACGTAAGGATCTCCATTGTCTCAATCCTGCAAAATTCTACTTGCAGGGAGACAGTGGGGCTACTTGTTTGAGTAAGGACTCCTTATATGTGTAGGAGTTTGCAGGTATGGCCCAAAGCTTTTAAAGAGAAATGTGTAAGGAAACTAAATTAAAGAACTCTTTCTACTTGAGGTCATTTAATTGCATCAGCTTTTCAAATAGATTTAAAAAAAATGTCCCCCTCCCAGAATAATTTGTATCAAACATTGTATGATGGCTGTTGTAAGCGCCAACGTTTTGAGCCACGGCTGTAGAATGCAGTTCTGCTGTTGTACATTCTTTTTTATAAGGATTTATATGTGATGGAAAACCATCTGAAAAAGGAATACCACTGCTATGTGTGAAACATGACTGGGGAAGACACCTACAAGAAATGGATAGGCTGAAGCTAAGCAAACAAGCTGTGTGGCAGGAACTTAATCACCTGTAATCACATAAGGAGTAGCAGCTATCCTCTGAAAAAGAGAGATCAACAATCCCTTTAACACTCAGGCTTGGGTCTCCAGTAATTGACTGTTGACAAGAATCTGATAGCAAGTACAAGAAACTAAGAGACACTTATTCCGGTAACATGTAATTTATACTGAGAGTCACCGTTCATTAGTGTCAGAATGAGCCATATCTAGTTCCTCTGTTTTTGTGCTGTTGCATTTAATTTTGTACATGGTTTCTCAATGTAGCATCATCAAAAAAGACCCAAACTCAATAACATTAAAGGTCTTCACTCAAATTTTCTAAAGCTGAAGTGTGAAGTTGCTGCTTCCCCCGTCCCGCCCCAAAGCCTGAAGGTCACTTGTTCAAATCCAGCCAAGTGGGTAGCTTTAAAAAAAAAAAAAAGCTGTAAATCATCTGACAACTGTTCAGGGACCTGTGTGAATTGAGTTGGTGATCTCAGTTTAGTTCTTAGTGAACAGCTATCCAGATAGTAAAAAACAAACAAAAACCCATGGTCATGACTGGTATTATTTGGCATGATAGTTGTCAGTTTTAACAGCCAGGCCATGTTGGGAAGTTTGCAGTGCTGGCACCTGCTCTGTGCCGGGTTTGTGGATTAAAAAATGGCTTTGATTTCCACAAATCAGGCAATCAGAATGTTTTCCAAGAACTGAATTTACTTTATAGTGTTTCAAAAGAAGTAAAGAAAAGTGGACACCACATGGGATCAGCAACTCCTTTTCTAGACAAATTAGCTTATTTTGTGTTTTTTTTTAAACTTTCCCCATCAGGACACACAAAGACATTAATATTCATTATGGATTAAAGTTCAGATTTTTTTTCTTTAAAAAAAACTGATAGATTTTGGAAAGAGAATATCAGATAATTTTTTTAGTTTTAAATTTTGCTTTTAACTTATGGATATAGATGTTTAGAATGGAGTTTGCTAACTGCAGTAACTTTAGTAGGAAATATTTAAGCGAGAGAGAACATATGCTTTTCATATGTAAAGGTGAGCTCCAAATACAAGTGTTTTGGGAAATTTCTAAAGTGACCTTTTATTATTTAATTAAGAATATTAAATTAGATCATGAATGAGAGGCATATCTGTGCAATGTTTTCCCCCAAAGCGCTCTTGCAAAGTGACAGTGAAGTTATTTTGATATGGATATTTTAACTAGCTTCAAAAGAGCTATGAAGTACTTTTGCATGTTTGGTTTAACTTATTCAAAACACAGAAAAATACTTTGGACAAATAGGTCACTCCCCCCTCCCCCCTCCATTTTTAGAATAAAAGTCACACTTCATTGCACACAGATTGGGTCTGAGATAGCTAAACAGACATACTGTATCGAAGCTGACTTAGTTAACTATATTGTACATAAAATACCTGCATTAAAAGCACATTATTAAGGTTGCAAAGTCAAGCAATCAAAAGTTAGGAAATACCATAACAAAAGTTAACTGAGCAACCTTAATTCAGCTCCCTTGTGCATGTTGATTATCATACAGTCTTTAATTACATGATTAATTACATCTTTTATACTTCACTTAAGCAGTCCCATTTTCAACTCCTCAAGTTTAGCATTTTGGAAAGGGTCCTCACTTTGTATCAAGTAGTATCATCATCCTTTTTGGGCCCAGGCATAAATACAGAAAGCTTTTAGTGCTGGGAGAAAGGCAGGAATTACATATTGAGCGTGATTTACCTTCAGACTAATGCACTGAATGAGGCAGGGTCCTGTGGGGGAAAAAATAGTATGCGATCATGTAATTAAGGATTGCATCATCATGCAACACACAAGAGGGTCAAATTAATGTTGCACAGGTAGCAACTTTTCTAACTTTTCAGTGCTTGACTTTGTAATCCTAATAATGTTCTTTTAACATAGTTTTGTGTTTTAACATAGTTGTGTGTGTGTATAATTGTGTAATTCATAGTTTAAAAAAAAAACGTACACCCTGAAAAACCAGGAATTCCATTATGTGGCATTCTATTGACACCTACAGATTCATCACACAGACCTCTGCCACTTGAGGTATCAGAGTAACTGATAGCAGTAACAGGTTGTCATCCCCTCTGCGAAGAAAGACTTGAGGGAGATGAAATACTTTGCTGGTGGGTTTCACAGATATTTGCTGACCACAGAGGAATGGTGAGACTCAGGAGTCTTGGAGTTCCATTCCAGACTCTGGATCACAGTGTTCTCAACTGGGCACAGGCCCTGTACACTTTCCCAGACTCCTTCTGCTTCATCCCCTCTAACCTCACTCTGTCTCAGTCATGTTTCTTTCCTACCGCAGCTGCTCACCCCAGTCTCATTCTCCTCATCTAGCTAGTCCCAGTCCTAGTCTTTTTGCCCAGCAAGTCCTAATCTCACCCCTCTTGACTCCTAGTCTCAATTTTCTTCCTGCTCCCCGTTTCCTTGGCCAACCATTCCCAGTTTTTTTCCTTATTTCGGCTTCTTCACCTCAGTCTCCTTGCCTTGCTGGCCCCAGTTCCCCTCCTCCTAGTTCCTCATCCAGTCTTTCTTCCCTGGGACCTTCAGTTGGAGAGCCCTGTCCATTTCCACTATCCCCACTAGCTCCCCGGGTTTCTAAAGAAAAAGAGGAGGGGGAGAACATTTCGCCTTGCAGAGATTATGAGATTGACTACCAGATTTTGCAAAATTGTTGAACAGAGGCTGCTTGTTTTGATGCTTCCTGAGCAGAGACATACTTAAACATGAACCTCCACAAGCTAAGCGAAGAGAAGGTACCCTAAACCAGTGTTTCTCAATTAAATTTGGCCACGGAACCCTTTTGAACTTCATAAATAATTGCGGAACCCCCCAAACTCTTAGCAGTCTTCAAATGTCGAAATAAGCAAAGGTCAGCATTTCTCACTTAAATTACACTTACACTGGATACCCTCCGCCGGAAAATCCGAGACATCTTCCCTTTTTCGGCGGCGCGGAGAACAGCTGCTCTCGGCGGCGTGGAGAACAGCTGATCGCGGAACCCTAACAGTGTTCCTGCGGAACCCCAGGGTTCCGCAGAACACCAATTGAGAAACACTGCCCTAAACTCTTAGAGCCGTTTCAACTGCTTGAAGTAGCTAAAGCTTTTAGTTTCTTAAACTAATTACGACACTGTAAAGGTATAGAGGACTTCACTTGCTGAAACCACTCTAAAAGTATGGGACATATCTATGCCTGAATGTTTAGTGCATTTTAACACGTTAACTGACTTCTTTTGGGGCAGGGCTGGAGCAGCTGTTAGCCCTGGGGCTGCTGGAGTAGTGGCTGCTGGAACAATTGACTGTCAGCCATCCCCCTGGCCACAGAACAGCTGACCAGGGTGAGCTCCAGGGAAGTGAAGCAGTGGCCACTGGAACAGTGGCTGCGGCCAGCCCTGGAGCAGGGGCCCTGGAACAGCAGACTGGCAGTTGGCCCCAGAGCCACTGAACAGCTGACTTGCGTCCAGCCCTGGGCTCGCCAGAATAGCTGCCAGGGTTGGATCAGTCCCCCTCGGGCTGGAACAGCAGTGATCAGCCCCTGCCACAGAGTAATGGTGGGGCTGGAGCAGCTGCAAATGCTGGCAGTGCTCTGTTTGTGTGTGTGTGTGTGTGTGCGCCGCCGCGCCCCCCCTCCGGGGCACCCTCCAGGGTATTTTTTAGTAAAAGTCAGGGACAAGTTGTGGGCTTCTGTGAATTTTTGTTTGTTGTCCATAACCTGTCCCTGACTTTTACTAAAAATAACTGTGACTGAATTGTAACCTTAGTTATAGTGTAGACAATACACAAACATTCATTGCTAATCAGGTTTAACCCTAGGCAGTAGCTAAAAGAAAAACTTACTTTATTCAAGCTTGAATAACTAGGAAATGGCTGATTGTAAAGAGGTGTTTCTTTTAAAACAACAATAACAAAAACTACCAAATCAAGCTCCAAAACTAATTCATTTTTAGTTGAGAGCAAACGTGGAAGATATCAGCCACAAAGGCAGGAGAAATTTCTAAGTGAAAAGGGATTTTTTATGGAAGATGGAATTTAGCCTTAAGTACCATGGTTGGAAAACTGTCCTAACATCAAGGTGCAAACTGACCCCCTTTGCATGCCTGTGAGTAAATGGAGATAGCTGTGCCAAAAGAGAATCTAATCTCCCTCACCATTTGTGTGATGTAGGTTTTAAACCTGTGCTGAATTTAAATTCAGAACTACTTGCATTAGGAATGGCTATGCTGGAAAGCAAAGTTAGAAGTGTAAAAGGCAGTCATAGTAGGCCCTAGCTTACAAGCTTTACACAGGAGGAACTCCATGATTTACTTGGAGTTTCCACAGACAGCGGGATTGCAGGGTTGGGCCTTGTGTTTGAATCAAAACAGCAAGTCAAACAGTTAAAAAATTTGTGGCTGAAGTGGCCGTCCTCTTTCAGTACATCTTTTGAATTTATACATTTTTTGCGGGGTAGGTAGATCTAAGGGACAGAAAGCTATATCTTTCATGAGCAGATATAACTGCCCTCCTTCCTTTCATGGTTACCAAGTCCATAATACACTAACTTTTTTAAAAAATTTTTGGAAGGGTTTTTGTGGAATAGAAAGGCAGACTAAATTCTGGGTACTAAGCTGGTAGTTGTTTGACGCTAATTTAGTTTACACGGGTGAGAACAATCTCCTAAAGTCAGTTTTTGTTTAGCATTCCTAGTTTAGTGCCTGGTTACAAGTGGAATAGTACAGGGTGTCTAGCTACTGAACACATCCCCAGAATATTGACCTAGTTCTTGAATTATATGCCTACCAACATGCTCGTCTCCTGGGTGAGTACCGTTCTGCAGAATACATTGGGTAAATATTTACATTCTGGTTCCCTCCCACTTGTTAAAATATTCTTTTTTTATATATTACAATGAAAAGCACTGTGGGTATAAAACTTAGACTGTGGTTTTTGTTTTGTTTTTTTGTTTTGAGGGGGTGATATATTTATTTAACAACGGCCAACCTAGACACAGCATGTGTTTTCCAAGTACTGCTTTCACTCAGTTTCACAGCTGTGTTGACAGATTTACTAGAGGTGATGGACTTTCTCAAGGTCACATAGTGGTTGATTAGAGAGTAGAACTCCAGATCCTTCTGGCTCCAGTGCTTTGCTTAGTTACTAGATCATACCTCCTCTTTCCAAATGATTGCAGCAAATAACCAGAGCTCTACAGTTTATTTATATAAATAAACATTGGCTTGGACTATATAAGCCTTTACAACCTGCTCTGATTGAAGTTGGTGGGAATATTGAAATTTATTTCAGTGTGATGGGGCCCAGAATGATAAAAAAGACAAGATGTTTGGCAGCTTTAAATTAAAATAAATAAATAAACATGGCTCTTTAGATGAACCAAGTACATTTTTGTGGTATGATTATCCTGATTTTACATTTATATTCTGTAGCACGCAAAGACCCCAGTTTTTCTTGGGGTTCCAGTGTGCAGAGAGCTGTGCCAACACAGGTAAAGAGACAGTCTCGTAAAGCAGTGATGAACTAGCAGGGTGCCAGTTTGGTGTAAGAAGCTATTGCTGGTTTGGGCCAATCTCATCCCAAAATAAATTTTTCGCTATACTTTGTAATCAGGTAAGGTGGACTCTAGGGAAGAGGATGGGCTTTAGTGAGTCAATGAAGCCAAAATTGATATTAACCATTCTTCTCTAAGATATAAGTCCCTCCTTGGAAAGGGGAGTAGCTTATGGAAGTCAGCAGCCACATGGGCAAATTTCATGTTAATATGACTTTTTAACAGCAATAGTTTTTGAAGTGAATGTAACACATTCTGTGGCACATATGACACTTGAAAGACTGGCTTCTGCTCTCCCAAAAGTCAGCAAGTGTTTTGCCATGGACTGCAGTTGGTTTAGGAGTCCCCAGATTCTCCAACATTAAAGGGACACATCAAGTGTTTTTTATACTCCAAATTTTGCTTATTGTAAAATTACAGTTAATCAATTTGTAGATGAAGATTATGCCAACCTTCTTCCTTGTTCACCCAATTACTGATGAATTTTTGTCACCCATATTCAGATTTATCAGCACAGAATGTTCCATTTAAAAAAATATGCTTTTAAATTCAAATATATAGGTTAGATATAAAAGAAATTTTATCAGGAAATACAGGAAAAAAGGATGGAGAACAGCCAGCATTTCATAAGAGATCTTATACCACAGGAAATTAAAAGCAATTTACAACGATGTGGCTAATATATTCTTCCATACAATACATTTCTCTGTCACTCATACACAAACACCTGCTATTTTTTCATGTTTGGGGTTGGCTGTGTAATACTAAATATGTGCATTCCCCAGACACAATTAGGGCACCTGCTTCTGAAAACCTACCTCAAACTTTTAAAAAGCCTGTTAAGAACAAGCAGCCCTTTAGATTATTCAATTATTATTTAATTAATAATTTATTAATACTGTATTTTAAACTTTTAAAATAAGTTTTAGCAGGAGTGGAGTGGCCAACAGACTATTCCCTTGTCATTGTTTGGAATGAGGAATATTTAGAGTAACTTACACCTTTTTATTCATATTTCTTACATAATATAAGGAACCCTGTGTACTTGCACCTGTTGACACATACTTTTGGATTTATTTTTGATTGGTCAGTTTTATGGTTGATTTATTCTGACTATAAAAGATGAGGATGTGCTGCTGGAGTTTGTTTGTAACGGTTGTCAAAGGAGCCTAGATTATCAAGCAACTTTTCTAAATTTCTTCATAAATTGCAATTGATAAATTACATGTCATTGTGGTTTTGGTTTGGACATGCCGTGTTGTGATATTTGGTCTCTTCCAGACATCTTACAGGGCCACGCCCTATCAGTGAAATATAGTGATAGTACAGGTATTTCTAAAATGCTACCTTGCATTCATATAGCAATTTCCAGCCTGCACCTGTCCCAATGACTTGCAGGGTGTGACTTTATGTTCAGGAATAACTTCTCCCTCCTCCTCCTCCCTGCTATCACTGGTACGCAGCCAGCTCTGGAGAGAAACACAGTAGCTGTTTCACAATGAATCTCAACTCTACCAGCAGTTTAAAACCAGAATTACCCAATTTGAAATTTGACCTGGGCACCGGACATCACATCTTTTGTTAAAAGTGCCACAGAATCTCAAATGACCACAAGGGGTCACGACCTGGGTTTTAAGTTGCCTGTAAAAAAAAAAGGGTACCCTTAGCAGCAGGGTGCCTCTGTAATACCAACGTGGAACTCTGTTCAGTTCTGAGCCATTGGGAATAGTGCCAGCACTGCTTCCTGCAGCATTCTGGGTTTTCCTTTGTGGTCTCCCATCCAGTTTAGCTTGGCCCTGTTTGTTTAGCTTGTGAGAGCTGATGAGTCTGCAGCTTGGGGTGCAGTTGTGTGACATAATAATTGTATAACTTTCTTTTTAACTTTCACAGTCTGCTAAACAGATATCTATTTCAAAAACCCATTTCCTCTTTAAGATCAACAAAATTTCTACTACTGCAACCCCTTTAAACATGCAATTCAGTATTCCTGGTCCAATTTTTTTTTTGCCAGAAACCCAGTATGATGAATCACTTTTTGTTTGTGCACCACATGTGGGTGTAAATAATTGTGTAAGTTCAGAATGAGGAAGTACTGCGTCTGCACGAAATACTTACCAGGGCCAAAGCTCAGTTTTATGTAGGAAACTCAATTATCCGGCTAGCATGGAAAAGGTCACACAGATACCCTCACTACCTGCCTTTCTGCCAGTTGCATAATCTCACCCCCCAAAAAAAACCAAAGCTTCATGCATTTAATAATTAGAATTTATTGTGATGTTATCAGCTTACAGTGGTCTGTTCAGGTGGAAACACTATGAGCAGGTGGGAACTAAAGCTAATACTTGCTCTACCAGTTCCACAGAGGAAGAACACCAAGAGATCAAGATAATGGAACAGCAAGTTTTACTATTAGGCACGGTTTAAAAAGTTAATTAATGAAGGACAGATATGCGAGAAGGCTTGATAGGGAAATCAGCTCTATTGTTCAATTACAAATAGAACTTAAATATTATTTAAAGGAAAGTTTGAACTTGTTACAAGCATTTTGAATCAGAGTAGCTTTAAGAGTCTGTTCAGTTTAGGTGGTCTGCAAATGTCCAGAAAATTCTGGACCTAAAAGTTGAGTGTAACAAAACTTTCCACCACTCCTATTCCTTGTACCCAAGAATCCAAAGTAGAACTGAACACTTCTGGTTTTGCTCTCCACTTCTACTTAATTTTCATTGTTCTTTTGTTCTTTCTAGAAGCATTGTCCAGGGAGGAGAAAGGTGGAAAATGGGATCAAAGTGATGGAGACACAAAAATTTCAAATGAAACCTGTAGTAAATCTGTAGTAAATCTTCACAAATGCACCCCATTACAAGCTGTAAAGTAGCTTACCTGACCTAGTTAATTGCTCATTTGACACTCAGTTGGAACAGAACTAATTCCTTAGCAGAGATATGTTGCTGTACTCTGGGCAACACTGGCATTCTCCTTTTAACATGGAACATACTTGGAAGATGTAGGGCCTGATCCAAGTACCAGGTTAGTCAACAGGAAGACTTCATTGGCTTTGGATCTAAGCCATAGTTAGTGAAGAGCTTAGGAATCCTCCAGGACTGCTTTGTAAGACTTGCAGACTGTCTACTAATATGAGAAAAATTGTCATATAATAATGGGCAAAAATTTGAGCTCCCTTACAATTCCTGCCCAGGGGAAGCAACCTCTTTGCAATCTGTCATTAGGTTCACTCCTTTATGCTGCCAACTCATAGCATTTATACTGGGTGCTTTCCAGTTTACTACTTAGTTTTGAACTTATAAAAGCAACAGGTTTTTTTACATTCTTTTTACCTTGAAGTGACAACTTTTACTGCCATTTAGACTACCATCAGGTTATGATGCCTGTCCAGAACCTCTATTCTGTACTTTATTTCAGTGCATACACTCCAACATGGAAATGTTTTAAAATGAGATGGGCTGTTTTAGTCATAGTGTCTCTGTTGAAATTTCTGTAAAGAACAAAATACTGCAAAGAATATCTATCTTTGTAACTGTCCAAAACATATTTCAGTACAGATTTGAACCAGATGCCATCTAGTCACTCAAAAGTTGACTGTCATTGTTACAGAGCATTCTGCTCCTCCTCATTTAAACAACCACATAAACCAGTGCATGGTCAACTGCCTCCTGTAAGAAGATCCTTGAAAAACCACATCTGCTAGTTGGTCCTGTGCTAAAAATACAGTCACTAACAAAAGAAAAACTTTCTTAGGAGCTCTTTTACAGAGCAACTTCAAGATATTGAAGGCTTGTCTACATAGGAGAGTTATACTGGTATAAGCTAAGGTGTGAATTGGAGGTGCTATGGTTATACTGGTGTAAATCTCTGTATGGTATATGAGTGCCTTTCCTGGGGTTCATTTGTTGTTTTTGGAAGTGGTTTAAGCTAAGCACCAAAAAAAAAAAAAACCCCACTCATTCCAGAATAATAATGTCCATATGGAAGTTACACTGGTTTAACTCTATTTGTTTAAATATATGGATATAAATGTAACAGCATAACTGAAAAAATCTCCCATGTAGACAAGTCCTTACTTTCTTTAGTGACTAGGTGACTTCAGATGGAGTATGTCAGAAACAGTACATCTGAAATACATCTGAATTGGCTTGCTGCTTGTTACATAAAGGTGCTACTTAAAGGTAATTGGCAGCTTTGTTTATTGCAACAGGAAAAGTGAGTACTTCTTAGCATGCATTCTTTGACTTAATCTATATAAAATGTGGCATTTCCAGCAAACATTTTCTTTGATTGCCTCCTTCAAATAAGCAGATACACACTTGGAATTTAATAATAAAGAAACCAGCTAACAGATCTACTCCCTGTACAACACACTAGCAGCATGGGGTATATATCCCCAATAAGGAATATGAAATTCTGCTAGATGGGCATGGTCTAGTGGTTTGAGCACAGTCCAATTTAAGTGGGAGTCCTGACTTCTCCTTCAGCCTCAGATATGAACACCTTCCCTGGTCTTGGGCAAGTCACTTAGCTCAAAATTTTCAAACTGGTGCTTGAAGTGAGACACGTAAATCCACATTTAAGCACTGGGGTTGGGTGCTGGGAATCAGCAAATGAACCCACACTCTGCTTAACCAAGTAGGCCCATGGGGAAGGTTTGATTAAGGAGAAGAGTTCCTAATTACTAGTTCAGATTGGGGCTGGGTAGCTAATGAGATAATTAGCCTATTAACAAGGAGACTGGATAAAATAATTTAGGAAGGAAGTGAAGGAGGGGAGAAGTGAGAAGAAGAATCAAAGACAGGAAGTGAGAAAGTAAGAAGGAAAAGGCTAGTAGGGTCTGACAAAAGCGAGTTCTTTGGGATGTGACACATTCCCCTGCCCGGTTGCCCCCCCTGCCCTGTCCTTGAGAGGGGATAGTAAAGCTGGATAAGCTTGTAAATACTGTGACCATACTAGTATGTAAAAGGTGGAGGAGTGAAACACTGTAAGGGCTGGTCTATATTGGAAACTTACATTGGTATAGTTACGTTGCTCAGGAGTGTGAAAAATCCGCACCCCTAAGAGAGGTAGTTAAACCGCCCAAACCCCTGGTGTAGACAATGCTAGGTCAATGAAAGAGTCCTTCAACTTAGCTACTGCCTCTCGGGGAGGTGGATTACCTACACCAGGGGTGGGGAACGTCCAGCTCGCGGGCCTTTCTGGCCCTGGCGGCGGCGGGGAATTCGGCAGCGGCGGGGTTCCGTGTGGGGGGCAGCGCCCACCACCGAAACCCTGCCGCCGTTTGCCCCTTTTCGGCGGTGGGGGGACTTTGGCGGCAGGCACTGCCCCACGCCCCCCACGGAACCCCGCCGCCGCCGAATTCCCCCCCGTCGCCGAATTCTCCCCTGCCGCCAGGGCCACCATCAGGCCCTTGACAACAAAAAGGTTCCCCACCCCTGACCTACACTGATAGGAGAACTCTGCCATGGGTGTAGGTAGTATCTACACTAAAGCGCAGCGGTGAAGCTGTGCCGCTATATCATTTCAACTGCAGACAAACCCTAAATAAAATGTTTGGCAGTATCTACAAAAGGGAAGGTCTCTGAGCAGTGAGTATGAAGCAATAAAGGATGGGCACCAGGGGATGCCATCACAGGCATATATATTAAGGCCTTGTCTATACTAGCACTTATGCTGGCAAAACTTTTGTTGCTCAGGGATGTGGAACACCCCCCCCCCCCCCCCGAGTGGCAAGTTTTGCTGACACAGGCCTTGTGTATACTAGCACTTAAGTGACTTATTTTTCATTCAGAGATGCTAAGCATCAATATCAGTGGGGTCTATGGTTGCTTAGCACCTCTGAAAACCAGACCACTTTATTTCCATGCCTAACTAGGCATCTATTTTTGAGAGCTTGCATCCTACTTTCTGTGCCTCCATTTTACCTTCTGGAAAAACTGGAATTATTAATTGCCTACTGCACAGTGATGTTGTGAGAATTAACTCAGTTAATGTTTTTGGAGTGCTCTGAAAATAAGTGCAAGTACAGTAGGACTTCAGAGTTATGAACAGCAGAGTTACAAGCTGACCAGTGAGCCACACACTTCATTTTGAACCGGGAGTACACAATCAGGCAGCAGAGATACGCTCCCCCCCTCCCCCCCCAAAAAAAGAAAGCATATACAGTACAGTACTGTGCTAAACTTAAACTACTATTAAAAAAAATGAAAAGTTTAGAAAAAAAATATATGACAAGGTAAGGGAACTATTTCTATGCTGATTTCATTTAAATTAAGATGGTTAAAAGCAGCATTTGTCTTCTGCTTCGTAAAGTTTCAAAGCTGTATTAAGTCAATGTTGAGTTATAAACTTTTGAAAGGAACAATCATAATGATTTGTTCAGAGTTACGAACATTTCAGAGTTATGAACAACATCTATTCCTGAGGTGTTTGTATATCTGAGATTCTACTGTATAATTTTCTTAGCTTAACTCCAAATCTTTGGAACGAACTAACCACACATTTTGGACCCAATCCTGTGAGGTGTTGCTTGTCTCCTTAAGGTGCTGAAAACTCCCAACCTCTATTGACTTAACTAGGAACTGAGGTCACTCAGTGCCTTGCACAGTCTGTGGCTTCCTCAACAAATAACACGTCAACATCACAAAGGATAACAAAATCTTTAAACTGGTCTTTTTTAACCTCTCATAGTGAGGAAGGGCTGATAATTGCCCTTCAAATAACGTATAACCTGAGTGTGCTCCCCGTAAACTTGGGGAGAGGAATATAATTTAGTAAATCCTTTGGAAAAACAACTCATCTTGAATTAGTTTGTTTTCGACTGTAAGAAACATACCCTTAAATAGCACTTAGTGAAGCATGGTTTGGGTGTGAAAGAGCTTGCAATACAGTTATGAGACCTTTTTGATCAGATCACAGTATTTATCAAGATTTGTTGTTGGTTTAGAGTTAATCATTAATTAAACAGCACCTGATGATGGGTCTGTTTAGCACTACAAGGTCACTTCAGTATGAATTCTTCTTCCCACAGAAGTTGAGGTGGGAGAGAAGGGAGCTAGGGCTGCAAATCAAGGATCACTGTGTCGTAAGACTTTCTGCTCACCAAAGAATTGTGACCTTCTGTAGTAATGGCTTCTGTTATGCCACAACCCCTTTGCTCAAGTCAGTTTTTGTGGAGATAATTGCCTCCTTTAAATATTTCATTTGAACCAATTTAAGAACATAAGTGCTGTGAGTACGTGATGTGTTGTATCTTTCTCATTTTGAATCACCTCCACTTTTCCTCAGACGTGTGGCAAGAATGGCCAAAGACTAGAACGTTCAATCCTTGCCGTGGATCTGGAGGTCTCCAATTTTAGTGAATAGCAATAGTGCCTGGCAGGGGTGCACTAAAGACTCATCTACACTTCATTGTATTTGGAGCCAGTGTGTAGCATGGCTGATTCCACAGATGACACTTGCCCATACACAACATATTTGAGGCGTGATCGCTTGCTGTGGGGTGAATTGTGTTCTGTTCCTTCTGGTGAGCAGTGTTGTAGTTCAGTTGCCAAGCTTTTAACACGGTTATGGGATGTTACTGCTAAAGTATAGATGGGACTGCCTAACCGTATCTGTGTAACAGGATTAGCCAGTCTTCATATGTCCGAGATATGAAGAGCTCCACAAATGGCTCCTCTTAGCACTCTGTGCCCTCTGGGTCAGACATCCCACAGCATGTTCTGTTGAGGCATGCTGGGTTGCCCTGTATTTTGGTACACAATGGATACCATATAATCTAATGATTCTGGGATCACTACCTAGCCCCTAGAGTCGTATGTTCCCAAGGGAGGCCAAGAAAGTGTAGAATAATACTGAGCTCAGACATTTTAAAAATTAGTGAAACAAAAGATAGATGTTATAAGTCTTGTAAAAGAAATGGCTCTGCATAAGGGAAAGGTTTCTGTTGCCCATTTAAGTCAGCTATGTGGGTGGCAAGGGATAATTTCTTATTTGATAATGTAAGACAGTGAAATAGGAAGGAGACAGATTTGTAATCTTTTAGAGCTGAGATTTTGCTATTCTTAAAACAAAGAGTTATAAGCATGCTAGAAACTTCTGGGTTAGTCTGCCAAACTCAAGAGACTGGTTAAATGTAGCCAACATCATTAAATCAATAGAATAATAAAGATGTGTGTAGAAATTTATCAGCAAAATCCGGTGATTAAGCATCTTGGTTTTAAATCATTTAAAGTAGGAGGTAAATAGTGTGAATTATGATGAATAAATACTTCCAGTGTGAAATGCCATTAACCAAAGATCTGGTAGATAAATTAAATAGGTATCTAATATAGTCTCACTTTCTTCTAATCTGACTCTGCAGCTGCTCCATAGGAGGAATTTTCAAGGTTAACTTATTTGCTGTGCTATCGTAGATGAAGGCAGATGTATCCATCACCTTGGAAGCCTTGTGTATAATGAATACTCAGAGCAACTTCCCTGGTGTTTGGGGTGGAAATTGTTTAGTTTCCCCTCTGTGAGATAAATGAGGTTGTGGTTTTTTTGTTTTTTTTTAAAGTTCCCTGGCTCTCTAGCATTCACCTACAGAGTGAAATAAGTGAGGGCAGTCATAGCATGGGATGTGCTTCACTGTGTTAGTTATGTGAGCGAAAAAGTGAGAGCACAGTTTCACTCTTCAACTTTGTTACCAGATTTGCCCTTCATCTTGGGGTATGCTCATTTATTAGGATTACTTTCCTGGAAGGGAGGGGTGTGATTCTAGGGGTGTGATTCTTCTAATGTAATGCTTGTGTTACTTGTGTGTTTATAGGGCTACAAGCCCCCTCCCAATGGAGCTATCCTGCAGGACCTAAGATTTTCAGGGCTGGGTTCCTCCAGCACCAGATTCAAAAAACCCCCCACAGATACACACACACACACACACATACACAGTTCAGCTCAACTTAGTGCGTCTGAGCGGACCGGGCTATCAGCACTCTCAGCTGACCCCTTATATGTCCCTGAACTCAGCAGGCTGGGTGACACCACACACTCAGTGGCTACCCTTATGTGCCCCTGTGCAACACACCAGAATAGAGCAGGCTGGGTCCAAACAGCACCTTTTTGGCTACTCCCCTTAATTGCCCCTTGGAATCAATCAGGCTGGGTCAAACAGCACTTGAGCTGCACCCTCATTTGCCCCTGGACCGCATGGGCTAGGCAGAGTAGCACTTCCTGGCTGTCCCCTTCATATGCCCCTTTACACCACAATTGTTCTAGCAGTAACCCCCTTGATGAGCAAACCCCATAGGATTTTTGGGCACTCCAGGGATCTTTGGCTTAGATAAAAGAAGCGTTGCTACAGAGCAAGATAGGGACCAAGGACACAAAGGAAGAAAATAAAGTTTGGAGAGAGAGAGAGAGAAAGTGGCAACCAGCTTAATTATAACAGTTATTTTATTGCTAGATATATAAAACTTATGATACTAATAGTAATACCATACAAGGAGAGAAAAACAATCAAACACTTACAATACTACACAATTACAATTGGAGTATTGGAAAAAGCTATCCCATTACAAAAGTAGAAAGTTATACCTGGACTAAGAGAGAGAGAGAGATCAGTTGTGTTGGGGGAAGAAGGAGGGGGTTGATCTCACCACTCCATGCAGTTCAGAGGTTCCCAGGAACAGGCTTGTCAGTTCAGGGTCTGGAGGGCTTTTAGTCTGGCAGAGCCCCCAACACGATCAGTCAGGAAGAGAAGACAGGTTACAGTGGAACTGATGCAGAGAACAAACGTTTGATTTCTGATAGGGGTTTTTTGTAGATTCCAGGTTTGTTTATGGATACAAAAGGAGCTGATCATTCTTGGAAGGGCATCCTTCCTTCAGAGAGAGCTCACAATGCAACCAGGATATAGTGTTTTGCATATCAATACCTAGAATGGTCTGATAACTGCGGAGCTGGATGTGTACAGGTGTTAGTTCATTTACATCAAGAGCAGGGATTTCCCAACATGCAGTGCTTCCCTGCATCAGCAATCCCAGAGTTCAGTGTGTTCCTTGCTGTACCAATCCCAGAATTCCGTGCGTGTTCCATCTTCGATGTAGATGAAGCTTCTGTTCTCCATTCATGTGCTAACTGAGATGCTTATGAGGCATGGGGAGTTGTCTCACCCTTGATGGGGAGGGTTTCAGTTGTCTCCTGCCTTTTCATATTGAGAATGTCTTTGATTTCTGGTTCAAGCAGCTTGCCAGGTGGTGGTGGTGGGGGGGTATTCAGGTGAGCAATTGGGGTTTTGCGCCCTGGTTCCCCAAGAACAGAGAGCTGCTAGGTAACAACTTGTGAGGACAAAGGTGACCTAAGAGAATACCTGTCCTTTTTCCTGCATGGCTGTGTTACTTTTATTCCTATCCTGTCTCATGTTAAAGATGAGACCAACACTCGAAATTGCTGTAACTTAAGAACAGATAGTACACAGGTAAATGGGGAAAATGCACAGCAGCCAAGAGCATGCAATATGTAACATGTTCAAAACAGAGACAACGTTATCCTGTATGGGAAAATCTCATGGAAAGGAAACATTGATACGGAATAGGTGATGGCTGGGAAATCTGGATGCATTGCCCTTTGCTGCACCCTAAATTCCAGTTGCATGACTCCTCTATCATCATATTCCAGTAGGGTGGCCAGATGTCCCAAATTTATAGAGACAATCCTGGTATTCAGGGCTTTGTATTATATAGGCACCTATTACTCCTCACCCCCGTTCCAATTTTTCACACTTGCCATCTGGTCATATTATATTCCAGACAGAGTTGAATATGAGACCTGCTTGAATGCATTTATTTGTAATAAATGCTCTTGCTAATTTTCATCAGACAACTCGGTGCAGTGTATTTTTGGGTAGCTGAGAAGAGCAAGGGAAGGTATGTAAAGAGTAATGTTATTCATCAAATTAGAAGGTTGTCCATATAAGTGTCTCACAACCTTCGCTCTCATGTGAGCCCATCAGAAGAAGGTCTGATTTTAATCAGTTTCTTTTAGCTTTCAAGTGTTCTCAGTAACATGCCTGGATAATCTGACCATATTTCCTGTTGAACTCAAGTGTAACCCTTATTATTTCAAAGAATGCAGACGAGGGCTTTCAGGGTCTCGTGCTGAAGATTCATCAAACAAAACTCTCAAACAAACAACAATTTCCTTACTAAGATTTACAGAAAAAGGCTGAGGTTTTTTCCCTCTTCATCCCAGATATTCTTTTTTGTACATATAACTATGTGTGCAGTTTTTATAAGGCTAAAAAGCTTCCTGTATTTAAATCCTCTTTCTTGTCTACATGTGCCATAACTCTAGCGGTATCTCTAAGAAATACTATTCTTGGTTGAATCAGATAGTTATGGGTCATCCTTATCTTTGTGGTGAACCTTTGTGGACATAGAATCATAGAATTTAAGGCTGGAAGGAACTACCAGATCTTAGTATGACCTCACATATATCACAGGCTGCAAAACACCACCCAGTTACCCTTGTATTGAGCCCAGTAACTTGGATTAAAACTCAGTGGCGTACCAAGGGGGAGCAGACCCTTGGCGTCAGTCTGTGGGGAGAAGCCAGGCCTGCCCTTAATGAGCTGCAGGGGGTGCCAGCCCCTTCAGCAACCCCCCCCCCCCCCACGCACATCATGAAGGGCTGGCCTCCTCCCCTCCCCCCCCCCCCCAGTCTGGGTGGGTGAGGCCGCCCCCATCCGAGCCGGTGCCGGGCTGCAGGGTTGGCATATGAGAGGCAGGCGCCGCATGGCACGTAAGTATGGGGATTGTGGGGGCCTGCTTTTGCATGCCCCTGCAGGTACAGACCCCCTCCTCCCTGAGGCAACTGGGGGATGGCGCCAGGACCCCTCCTACCCTGTGCAGGGGGGAGAGAGGGCGCAAATGCAAATGGGTGTGGGAGACCCATGGTACGCCACTGATTAGATTAAATTATGCAGCCCTCAGGATACTAAACTGTTGTGTGCCACAGGTAGAGAACAGAAGAAACTAAGGTGCACTAATGCCTGAGGCCTTTGCAATGGCAGGGAATTGATTTGGTGAGAGATACCAAGCTAATCCTAGCAAGCAACCTGTACTATTCCTATGTACGCTGACTACCAAATTTTATTAGGGTCCCCCAATACGTATACATGTAAATTGGGGTAGCAAGGTGCAAAAATTTCCATTATTTAATGCAGATAATGCTTGTGCATTGAAAGACAGGCTAGTTGTGTAAATGAATGTGTGTACATTTTCTCTGTGCAGGCTCTGGGAGCACTATCTGTGATTGATTCTAGGTACACGTAGGTCTGCTGTGCTACTTGTTGAACAATTGGCATGTTTTCAATGGCCTTGTATTTTAGACATTATAATGTTCCACTTGGTAGCACACACACACCATAGGACAGTGACATTTGTGAACTCTTTTCCCCAGCTACAGAATCATCTTGCTTCAATGGGTGAATAATCTGAACGTATCTCCACAGTCTCTTCTTTAAGGGTAACTGCTTTAATGTACCATCTCTCCTGGGTCATTTTGTTAATTTCTCACAGTCCTTGGGTTTATCAGAAATGCAGTTAGGAGTTTAACTGTGGTCCTCTCATTACAGAGGTGCCAAACCATAGATCAATAAGAGCAGTGATCCAATCCACCGTCAGCTTTGTGTAACTTTTCCACCTGAAATGCTGTCTATGATGAGTGCTGGACTAAAGGGTGCTCCAGGAAACTTCCTCTTATTTAAAAAAAAAAAAATCTAAATACTAGATGTTTATTTGATGTATTCAAAAGGATGTATTCTCTGCTACTGGTCAATTTTATTTGACTTAAAAATGCATTTGATTGGGTTTTAAAGTAGTTTAAACTGCCGTGTCATTGCACATTATATCCATTTCAGAATAGAAGGTAATAACTCTGTATATGCTCTTTTGAGAAACTACTGGCACTAAGGGGATACAATAAGGATTTGGCCCCCCCCCCTTATTTGTCTTCTCTGCTTCATAGGAGACCAAGATTCATAGTTCAGATTGTTGATCTAATTAATCATCAATCTGCCAGTCACATGGGAGTAATGAGCTGATCTATCAAATATTAAAAGCTATCTGTATTTTTACTGCCCAGTGTAACTTATGTCTGTTGTACATGTTGGCATGTGTGCACACAAATGATGGTGACATCCATGCAATAAACATGGTTCTGCAGTTTTTCACACAACTTTGACCATTTCACCTGCCCTTTGCCCGCTAATCCATCTCTTGGGACATGTAACATTCTGAGGCCCTGAGCAGCTTCAAACAGCTGCCTTTTTGTTTTTTCAAGTTAACCTGCTAGAGAAATCTGCTCCATGATGAACAATATACAGTTCTGCCCCTATGATGTGTTTAAAATCTGATATCTTGTAATCCGGCAGGGGTAGAAATGGAGAGAGGAGATTCTTGCCTTTCCAATAGCATGCACAGTCTATTTATACTCAATCTACAGGTTTCAATGGTTCTCTCTGGCCCTGGTATATAATTGGACTCCTTGTAAGTGAAGTACCTGGCTTTACAGGCAAAGAGATGAAAAAAAAGGCTATAAAATACATTTTTTTCATAATTCACATTATTGTTTGAATTGCGGTAGTGCCTGACCCAGTGGGGGCCTAGCCCTATTGTACCAAGCTCTGTAGAAAGAAATGGTCCCTGCCCCAGAGAGCTTTCATGTTAAGTAAGAGCTTATTGTGGCATATCTAGGAATACATAATGGTGGGCTATAAAGATTTATTGGCACTCGTTTGGGATGATCTACATAATTAATTCATGGCTATACCATTTGTGAGTAATGCAACTGTCCTTACCACTTGCTGCTAATACTTTTATATCACATTGCACCATCATGAGCCCTGGAATATCATACTGAATGAAGCAGGGCTTCTGTGTGCAAACCTTGAATACTACATGTTCTAATATTGCAGTATACAACCAGAGTTACTATGCATGTTTGCGATACGCAGCTTTCCTTCATCTTTTACTGTGGCTGATGGTTGTTTAAAATTACCATTCTTATTCTTACAGATAATTATGCACATGTGCACATAGGCTTGCAACTCAGTCATGTCAAAACCAAGAGTTCTCTTCTTCCCCAGGGGTTGAATTTCTACTTTCTATCCTCAGTTGTTAGATCTCTTCAAAGCAAAGTGTGCAATAATGCTTTTGTAATGGGGAAATGATGTTTTTCTCTCTACTTCCATCATTCTGCAATACAGCTGAACTACTTTTTTCCTCAAATTAGAAACAAAAACCGAGAGAGAGAGAATATCATCCTTGAGCAGAATAAGGACTGGAAAATTTTAGCTCAGCAGATTACTTAAAAAGAATTAGAAAAAGAACAACTGAAAAAGGAGCTCTAATAGAAATGCTTGGGGAACAGCAAATAGCTGTGAGCCGCACACCGGCTCTAATGACTTATTTAACATTGCTTTTATCCCTATGCATAGAGGTATAATTTCAGTAGACATGACTTGGTTGTGTTTTGAGGGTGTGGAGCATGGTTTCACAGTTCCAATGGAAAGTACTCAGGCCAACTGTTTGCTAGTATGAGAGACGTAATTTAATTTTATGCATGTTCAGGCCCGCCTCTTTGGCTCTTACAGCAAAGATTTTTCCTACTTTGGTTAAAAGTATAGAGGAAAAAAAGCAGCCTTTAATTACGCATGCTGTATCATATGTTCACATCCTTCTGCTGACATAGGCTGACTCTACAGTGGCTATTTAAAGCAACAAGGCTTGTCAATAGGTGTGGTTCTTGCAAAATGATCACTCTTCAGTGGAGGCAGAAGACTTTAATACAAAAGCAAGAGTCTTGAATACTCTGGAGTTTGATTATTTTATAATCTTCATCCTTCCTACACCTAGCGAGGTGCCGTGTTAATTTTTATAATAGGTGTTTCATAGTTTGCAGAGTCAAGTCAAATTAAGTTGGCACAGTGACACAAGAGGCAGCAGTATGCAATGTTGCCCCCCCTTGTGATTAGTGGGGTCTTTCTTAAATCTTCAGCTGCTGGAATCAAGACACTTCTAGTCTATTTTCACTTGAAGATAAAAGCTTGAAAATGTGAAGTAAGTGCATCACAAAGACTCTAAAATCAGAAGGCAAAATATATTCACTATTAACAATAAACTTCTTATTATGATTTTAAACCAATCTCGTTATTTTGGGAGCCCTGATCTTTGATTTTTCAATGCTTGGGACTGTCCATATAGGTACATGACTTGTGTAATTAACTTCTCTGGGAACACCAGAACATTATTGCAATCCAAACACTTGTGTTGATTGAGATACTCAGGATATTCAGGTGTTTGGTTTGGGTAACATGTGTCTCTCTCTCCTGTTTATGAAGGGATAGCTACAGGGCTGTGTGGCAGGAGGGGGTGAGGGAGCGGGAGCAGCAGGAGGAGAAGGAGGAGGAGGGTTGGGAGGAGATCCTCAGTACGTGCCCTATCTCCCTGGAGTTATTTGTCTGGCTGGGTCTGCTGCACTCTTCTCCTGACTCAAAGGGTATGTCTTTACTACAGAGTTAACTTGAGCTCTTACCTGGGTTTTAATCCAAACCCCACTACTTGTACAGACACAAACTTTTTTCTGGGTTTGGAGGTGCTTTAACTTAGGGCTGGCTGACCCGGCTGGGGGTACAGGTTCTGCTTTCATTCGGGCTTGAATCCACCCACTTGGTAGCGAAGATGTAGTTTTAAATTGCTTTAGTGCTGATTGTCATCCAATGGCTTCCCACAGTTTCCGTGAAGCTCTCTAGCAGTTGACTGGGAAAGAATCCTAGAGGATCTTGACACAAAGAGCCATGGGATTTGCCCCCTGATGTACTTGAGTGCAGAAGCAGTAAGGATACAGTAACGTGGGTGGGGCTTTGCTGTCATACCCAGGCTGGGCTAACCCAATGTGCTCACACCCGTGTGCCGTCACCCAGGCTAGTCCTTCGATGAAGACATACCCTAAAGTTCCTCTGTTGGGGGTGTTGGCAGGGCCCCACAGAGGGGGGTTTGAGAATTAACACCCGTTGAGAGGAAATGGGGCAGTTCAGATATCTCAGAGCTATTGTTTCAGTCCATTTGCAGACTCAGGCATCCTTCACTGTATTGGTTATATTTGGGTAAGACAAAAAAAAAAAAAAAAGCTTTTCTTTGCAACTCTGAGAGCTAGAAACTTTTCAAAGCGAAAGGTGAAATTTTGATGTAATCACATGTTTCTGGGAGCCGGAGCCTGAGGCAGGGACTGCCTAGCTTTCTGTCTCATAAAACAATTAGTCAGCAAAAGGGTTTAGTCATGCTTAATGTTTGGCAAGGAGAAAAATCCTATCTTGTCATAGGACCCACCTATAAGTTTGAATGCTGAGTAACAGTAAAATGAGAACTAATTTGGGTAGGGCTGAAAAAGAGAGGCCTAGGAACTAAGTGAATGTTAATCTGACACTACCTGAGTTAAAATCCCTGGACATGTCAGAACACATTGCAGAAAATGAGTAATTGAGAGTTTAAACAGCACCCATTGATGTCAATGGGAGTTTTTCTGTTGCCTTCAATCACAGCTGGATCAGGTCCTGATCATGGATTAGTATGGTTATGAACTATGGCAGTGGTGGGAGGGACTTCTGTGTTTTTTTTCTTTGATAGCCCTTTCCTGAAGGGCTGATGAATTGTTTTAGTCAGGCAGTCAAGAGAAGACTTTGCTTTGAATAACATTCACCTCTGCCATTTCCTAAACAAAACTACCATAAAAACAATATAATATGCTCAGATTACAATCACAGATTTTGGGAAAATGCCTTGATTCATATTTGATATGTATCTATGGTTCTGCTTGACAAATGCTATATAATTATGTATGTGCAATCCCATAAAATATTTGCTTTCTTATATTGTTACCCCTTAGGAACTTGTCAGATTTGGGGTTTGAAATTTTTTTTACTATAGTTAGTTACCATTGGGCAGGCACGGTACTTTCTCAGATGGGCACTTTATATTATAAGTGGGTGCCTATTGGTGTTCCCTTCTATCCTAATAGGATTTTTGAACCCTGAATGAAGTGTGTCTTGGGCATATAGTTGGCATAATAAATATCTGAAAATCTCAAAGTGCAGACAGTCTGTGAGGGTATCTGAAATACACTGTCCTACAAAAAAGGGAGCCCCAATCATGGCTTTAGAAATTGTGATTCCAGTCAGGGTTCAAACACCGCCACAGTGGTTATGAAGTTAGCTAGTTCCCCAATCTCTTTGTCTGAACAAAGGTAGCTGTTAGGAGAAGGAGCACATTGCCAGAAGTGTATTTGTTTGCCATCACACTTGTTGTCAGTGCCATTGGAGAAAAGGATAAAAAGCGAAACATAAAAAAGATGGATTCCCTATACCCAGTTTGACAAAATCTATATCTGATTTCTGGCCTCATATACTTTTATGTTGAATTGCCCAGCTCAATAAATGTGTTTATATTCGGCACAAAGAACAGAATTACTAAACTTTCTATGAACTCCATGACATTTATGCATTCTGATATAGTTGCATAAGCCATTGTTTCCCAAATTTGAGAAAGCTGAGCCCCCCTTCAGGACAATGAATCCCCTCACCCCTCTTTTTTACATTCTTTGAAGAACAACGGAAATAGCTAACAAAGGTGACGTTTAAAAGAAGTATCATTGGCATCCGAATATAGGACCTGTTGAAATGAATGGGGTAGTTCATACATCAGAGCTATATTTCAGGTTCTCTCCAAACTCAGACAGGTGTGTCTGTTTTGAATACACATATAAAGAAAACTTTCAAAATATGAAGCAACCATAACAACTAGCTACTCACTTTTTTAACCCATGATAGTTGAGACTCTAGCCTCTGACCAAAGTGGCCAGTTAAGTCAATGGACAGACCCTGGGAACAGGCCTCTGGAGATCTTTTGAGAAATCTGTCCATACCTTTGTCCCCCATCATGCAGGACTTTTATGACCCCACACTTTGGGAAACACTGGCTTAAACAAAGATATCATAGGAATAGACTTGACTTTAAGGTTGGAAAGTCACAGTGAAAGAGAAATTAGGATGAATTAAAAAGAGTAGTTCTTTTTTAAAAGATAACCTGAATCATAACACAGTGTGCAGCTGTTCCTTCACTCTGAGAAACATACACTAGTCCTTTAACATTCTTCAGGCTAGGTGTGACATTCTGAAGTGAATACATGGGAAAATAAACATCCTACATTTGGTTAAAAAACCCAAAACAAAACACGATCATTCGTGAGATGAATAATCAAAGGTTGTTGCTACTACATGTGTGATTCTTAAAAGAGAAGAAACAAAGCCAAGACTTAGTGTATATCAGAGAGACTATTACAGAAATATATATTTAATCAAAAATACTACATTGAAAAGTACAATACAGCTTCACAGTTAAGGGTTCAGAAGTTAGGAAACATGAAAGCTAAGCTTGTATGTCTATCTTAACGCTGTCTGTGTCCATCAGTTGTTTCCTGTCTTATACTGAGGTATGTCTGCATTACAAGTGCTACAGTGGCACAGTTGTAGTGTAGACTTTACTACAGTGATGCAAAGTGTTTTTCCATCACTGTAGTAAATCCACTCCCTTGAGAGACCGCAGCTAGGTCTAGCTGCATCTACAGCTACAGGGTTAGGTTGGGCTAACTACGTTACACAGGGCTTGAAATTTTTCACAGCAGTAAACAGTATTATTAGGTCAACCTAAGTATTAGGTGTTGATTGTAAGATTTATGGGGTATAGACTGTCTCTTTGTTCTGTTTGTACAGTGCCTAGCATAATGGGGTCTTGGTCCAATACTAGGGCTCCTGGGCCCTATGGTAATACAAATAATCAATAATTAATTATACGTTTACATGAAAACACTCTTCAATCACATTCCTTTCTCAAATAATATAATGTAATAGACATTTTTGCCTGTTGCAAAAATAACACCTGATAGTACTCTTTCATTGCTTGTTATTTTCTTTGTCATGATGGTCCAGCGCATCTTTTTTAACTTTAACTTTATATGGTCTAAATTCTTTCAGGTATGCACTTCAGTAATTTACTCAGCACCCATGCATTGTCTTTTTTCTTTTCAACTAACAATACTTCCTTCGGTGCAATACAGGGGAAGAACCAATTAATGATAAATCTGATTAATACATAAATCACATGTATGGTACAGTCTTCCATGGTTGTAATTCAGGGAATGAGGTAGCTAATGACAAAGCTAATTAATATTATATGTACTATGGGATTGAAATTAAATGCTTCAGGGGATAATCCACCACCCCTTCACACACATTACTGGCCTGGTAACACTGGTGACTGGAATAAATCTGGGGGTTCCATCAAAAAAATTCCCCTGTGGGAGATTAAGAAGGGGGGAAAAAAGGAGGAGGAAGAAAGGAAGTGAAGGCAGTAGAGGGGGGAGGCAGGCTTGAGAGAAGAGGGGTTGTGGCTGGAGTGGAGGAGGGAAGTTGGCAGTTGTGGGATTAGTAGCAGTAATGAAACTGGTTTGAGTAGCCAAGGAAAGCTGGAAGAGAGACCAACAGGAGGAAGAGGTAGGAAGGAAATTAGGAAGCTAGGTGAGCTACAAAGATCTCTGTGTGAACTTTTCACACATAACAATATACAGTTCTAGGTAATGTCTGGTGATACTGGATCACTAGATATTTTTCCACAGTCGGACAGTAACATGTTCATTTAGCCCATAAGTGTATGTAGGGATAGCTCCTGCAGTGGCAGTGTGATTATCTAATGGGACTTTTCCAACTCCAACTTCCATGATTTATGTTCTTTGAGTGTGTTTCATTTCCATACAGGACAGAGGAAGCCTGGGAGCTAGTGCCTGTCAGCACTCTGTCTTAGGTCAGCCAGTTAGCACTTGGCTCCGTACAATGTGAAGTTCTCTTGGCACTAGCTGTTCAATTGTCTTCACTGCTGTGCAAGAGCGTGAGACACTTCTCACTTCATCATGTCAAGCAAGGAGGGGCACCACCAGTGCATCCGATTACTGTACTGCGTGATTCCTTCGCACAGCTACTATGACGCAGGACGTAGTTCTCCCTAGCCTGCCTTTCAGTCTGCATTCTTGATCAAGCCGGCAGTAAAACATGTGCTTAATATCACAGTATTCAGTCCCAAGTGATTGAGATACATAAAGTGGGACTGGCTTATAACAAATGATCCAGTAAAATAGATGTTCTAAATTGTTTCAGTGCACTGACGTGTGCCAGTTGCAATTGTGACTGTGGCAAAGGTCCGCTTAAAATTGTTGAGTGAAAATACTGATGTCACTGTAAAAGGCTTTCTCTATACTGCATTCTGCCTGCCTCCTGTAATAGCTGAGTGACAAATGAGTAACTCTGGTGCAGCTGAGGGCACTCAGCACCTGGCAGGAATGGCTCTTTGTTTTCAGAGTCAGTGCTGAGGAAAAGCACTTAATTTTTGGAATCGTGATAATAACTCATTCAGGAATTTTTATATGAGAAATTTCTAACAAACCAGCCGTGTTCTGTTGCGTTTTACAGTGCAGTTACCTCCCTTGCTTTCTCCAGATGAACAGTCCCCTGCTGGTCATGCTTGATATTAGTGTCATAAATAACAGCATACTGGTGCCACTGCAGTGTGACTTACTTAAACGTGCAGCCACATACAGAGAATCTTTTGTCTCCGGCAGCAGCTGTGACTGCATAATGTTTAGTCTTCACTCTCCTAAAATGCTGCAAGCAAAACAAGCATACATAGGATGAGAGAGTAAAATAGCAGCTTACATAGGTGCAAATAATTTCCTCATTCCCACAGGAGGTATGGAGATGAGGCTGCGAGGGACAATTTGGCAAAGGTGTGAAAATGAGGTTTATATGGAGTAGCAGTCTGCAAATCCTGCCCCATCACCCTCTACCATTTGTGGGTGTATGGCTTTGCCCTAGGGCAGTTCTGCTGAGTAGAGGGGCCAGGATGCCAGGAGGCCTTACAGGGATTGTGTACCATCTACTCTCTGCAAATTACAATGATGTCTTTTACATCCATTCAGGATGAGTTCAAGGTGGTGCTGGGCTGAGGGAAAGGTAAGGACAAGGTTAGTGGAACATTACAAGTGTGACCATTTTCCTCAGTTTATGTAACAGAGTTATCAGAGCAGGGGTGGCAATAATTTTTGCAGAGGGGCCGGTCCACGAATTCTGGTAAGTTTCATGGGCCACGTGATGCTGGAGCGTCAGGCAGCTTTTTGCCAGTCGTTACCCAAACTTCCGGCTTCTGGTCACCTGTCCGGAAGCAGGTATTTCAGGTAGCAACTGGCCAAAAGCTGCCTGACACTCCAGTGGTAGCACTCCTGCATGGCAGGCCAGCGAGCCAGACAGAAAAGTTAGACAGGCCAGATGCAGCCCACAGGCTATATTTTGCTTCCCGTTCCCCCGATAGTAGAGTCTCAGTGATTGCTCCAGGGCTGCATCCACTACTGCCTCACAGTTTGAGGAAGGATTAATTTGTCTCAGACCCTAGCAGAACCTGTCAAAGCACAACCTATTTGCTACGTGGGCTTTGCTTGTAGTGTAAGATTTGCTTGACTGTGATGGCTAGACAGATGTTAAACACAGACACACTAGCTGTATTGAATTTGGCTCCAGATTTTGTTAGTGTAACATTTCACAGAGAGCATCCGTTTCCCAGAGACAATCCATTCAACTGCTTGTAATTAAAAAAATTAACCATTCTGAGACTAATTTTGTTGCCTCAACAGAACTGCTGTAACTGACAGGCTGCTAATTGAAGAGGCTTGTTCCAGTTTTTGTAGAAGGAGCTTTACTCAAATTCTGCCTTATTGGTAGAATTGAAAATAATCATTGTTTATAGCTCATGAACCACTGAACAAATGTGAATTCAAAGCAAGGAGTTTGATTTGAACTCTACATTATCCTGACAGACAAGTGCACTCACTCAGTGGCCATGTGTTCTCTATAAATGTATTTCCCATCTCATGGAATACGAGGCGCAAAGAGTGATAGTTGTGTTGAGCTTCCTTCTGTGTGTAATACCAGTTTCTTTCTCTCTACTGAGCTAATCAGTGTGGTCCTCACTTAGGCCTTGTCTACACTAGCATTTATTCTGGCAAAACTTTTGTCATTCAGAGGTGTGAAAAAACACTCCCCTGAGCGACAAAAGTTTTGCTGGCATAGCTCTGTCCACAGAAGCGCTTATCTTGGCAGGAGACGCTCTCCTGCCGGCATAGCTACCACCGCTCATTTAGGTGGTTTTGTTATGTTGGTGGGAGAGCTCTACACAACACGGCTACACACATGCTCTTACAGTGGCACAGCTGTATCAATACAGCTGTGCCACTGCAATTTTTAAGTGTAGACTAAGGTAGATAGAGGTAGATTGAATATTTCTGCTACTTTTATAAGTTAGATTGCACCAATGCGAGACAGCTGTGCATTCAATCACTCCACCAAACAAGGACATGAACTAATTATGGGGGTGGCCCACATCGTCATTCTCCTGATGTTTGTTTGGCCTCACTTTCTGATTCCATCCCCAATTTCCCAATTTACTGCAGTTTATTCTGAGGCCCCTTTCCATGATTTATCCTCCCAGCTATCAGACCTGGGCTTTGGTCCTGACTCTGTCACTGACCTGCAGCGTGACACGAGACAAGTCACTTCACCTCTCTGGTCCTCCGTTCTTCTTCCACTCTGTCAGTCTCATCTACTTATACATAGTCCCTGCCCCCAAGTCTTGCTATCGCTTCCTACATGCATGTGGAGTGCCTAGCACAGTGGAGGCCCCAGGAGGAAGTGAGGGAAATTTGCTGTGACTATACAAGCGGACAGGATGACTCTTCGTTTGTGCATCTCCTGCCTCAAGTTGCAAAAAGTTCTGATCAGACCTGTTTGAATGACAGCTACAGGAGATTGCCTGTTGGTAGAAAACCAGGAGATTCTAAGGCAGAGGAGATTGCACCTGAGATTAGGATGTCCCTTCTACACTCAAAAGTCACTCAGGGGAGTGAAAAATCCACACCCTGGAGCAATGTAGTTAAACCAACCTCACCCCAGGGTAGACAGCACTAGGTCGATGGAAGAATTCTCCTATCAACCTAGCTATTGCCTCTTGGGGAGGTGGATTACCTACACTGATGGGAAAACACCTCTTGTCACTGTAGCGAATGTCTACACTGCAGCACTACAACACTGCTACTGCAGCATTTCACGTGTAGACAAGCCATTTGTCTTTTGGTCTCACCTGCTTGTGATGTCCTTTAGTACTTCTCTGAAGTGAATGTTGGGAGCTGCATGACAGTAGAACCTCAGAATTATGAACACCTCAGGAATGGAGGTTTGTTCATAACTCTGAAATGTTCGTAACTCTGAACAAAACGTTGTGGTTGTTCCTTCAAAAGTTTACAACTGTATGTTGATTTAATATAGCGTTGAAACTTCACTATGCAGAAGCATGTTACTTCCCCTTTATTTTGTTAGTAGTTTACGTGTAACACAGTATTTTTTTTTGGTCTGGTGCTTGATTGCATACTTCCGGTTCCAAATGAGGTGTGTGGTTGACTGGTCAGTGCGTAACTCTGGTGTTCGTAACTCTGAGGTTCTACTGTATTTTTGTGTTTGGAGGAGAGGAGATATTAAAACAGTTTAATCTGTTGAAAGGATAAATGATCTACAACATGTGGGGTTTGCTTATGAATTAAGCCATTTTTGCTGTGAAGCAGGGCAAAGGCTGAAACACCTTTCCAAGCCAATTTTATTCATTGAGGAGAAGATTGTCACTTGTCCTTTGGTGTGCCAGACATTAGAGTCAGGCAGGTGTGAGCACTCCAGCTGCTGCCCCTCTGCCCCAACCATCACCATACTAAGCATTAGGGGGAGAGTCGTGGGGTGAGCTCAGGGACTGGGTAAAGCCACTGGCTCCATCCGTCACCAGCACACTAGTCAGCTGAGCTGACTGGATGCAAGAGAAGGGAGTATGCTGCCCCTGGAAAAGGCGGTACCAAAGTATTTCCTCTCTCCAGAATTAACGGTGGAAACCAGGGGAGAAATTGTGACTCTGAGTCCCAATTGCTTCTCAGGGTTCCTTTTTTTGGAGCAATGCAGCTATGCACCTGCTTTACTCAGGGCTAATAGCAATGTCTCAGTCTAGGCTTTATATAATTAACACAGTTGAGAAGAACATGTTCCTACCCAAGGATCTTTCAACCTGAATTAGTCAGTCAATACATAGGGTTAAATTATTTAATTGAAAAAATGCATTCATTGGTGGCACACCAGACCTGCATTTGTTCCTGTAATATACCAGATAACCAGAGGATGTCCTGAATTCAAAGCAATGCAGGGTTGTTTTCTGTGAACATATTGTGTTTGTGTTGGTGGATTGTTTTTGAAAGGTGCTGTTGGAGGCAGCGTGTATGAAGGAGTGTGAATAGAGAGAGGATGGTCATTTAGAGCACTGGGAAATGGCCAGGAAGAAGGCACAAAGATGAGTCTCAGAAAGACCCAAAGGGATTCCCAGGAAGAGGGAGATTTGGGAGAAGCTTAGACCATGGGAGTCATGGGGTGAAATGAGAGTAGAGATGCAGATGTGGCAGATTTGAGCTGGGCCTTGAAGGGCAAGGTAGCCAGTAGAGGATCTGCATGGGGATGACATGGTCATTACAGAACAGGGGGGAAAGATTTTAGTAGCAATGTTATAGCTGGAGCAATTAGATAACTTTGCATACCAGTAACTTCAGACACTAGCAGAAATCACCAGTGTTAATTAACTAGAAAACCCAAGTCTGGAAAGTGGAATCCTTTTCTTGTCATCTGTTGCCTTCCCTGCCCTGTGCTGGCAGGAAGACTGAAACTGTTAATGGAGCTACTGAAGGCGATTAAGAGGCGCTGAAGGCAAGGCAGAGATGGAATGGGTATTTTCTGGAGAAGTTGCCAGATAGTGCTGAGGGATGCTGGCATCTGGGCTTGAGTGAGAAAACCGTTAAAAGGTGTCAAGGAGAAGCTGGTAGCTGGGATGGAGGAGGAGGCTAGCCAAGGCAGATAATGAAGAAGGGCTTTGAAATCCTGGAGCTGGCAGAGGGAGCAATCATCAAAGGCAAGGACAAAACAGGAAGCAATATAGCAATGTGACAAAAATTGCTGGAAAAAACAGATGAGTTCCAGGTGATACATGCACATCACCGCTCTGAGGCAGAGGCTGGTGTCAATCACAATGGTGCAGGGGCCCATTTAAGAGAAAGAAATAGCCTTTTCTTGCTAAACAAACAGTGCTTGTTGGTTGCCTTCAGCGGAAAGAGTGACTGGAGAGAACGGGTGTAGAAAACTCCATTTTTCACTTAATCTCAAAAGAGATTAAGTTATGGATTACAACAGCATTTGTTAAAGAAAAATTAATCCTGAGCGCTAGTAGACTGTATTGCCTAAGGATCATATTGTTCCATGAGGTAAAACAAATGTTCATAGAATGGAAGTTGAAGGTCAGGTTTCAAGTGTGAGGGGAAAACAAGGAAGGGAGGATAAGGAATCAAGCCACAATGTTACAGTGTGGTTTAGTTTTATTGCAACAAACTACAGAATTTTTAAATTCTGCACTTGCAGTTTGCTGCTTCCCTTTTGTGTTTAAATTGTTTTGATTTCTAAGAATTCCTTTAAATCAGACATTTTAAGTGTTTACATTCTATTTGATACAACCAGAAAAGATAGGAGCTACAAAAAAAAAAAGTGTTATATCTTTGGGTCCTTGAAGACCGCTGGCAACTTAGATTTTTCTCCTTGGGGTGTTGCATTCCACTGCTTGTAATGTGAGCTCAAGGCCTCTGTTCCCCACTTGGACTCATGTCTAGAAAGGTTTTATAAGATTTATTACATTAGGTCTTTTAACTTCTAAACAGAGGGAAAACATGAGTGATTACCCTCCATACAGACCAACAGCAGAGAATGCATCAAGTTATTTTAAAGCGGATGTTCTGGCTGTAAGCAATTTACGGGAATTTCCCTATGAAAAATATAATGGTATAATTCTCTCTCTCAAATCTTCAGTATTAAGATTGAAATTTAAAGGACGCTGTCCAGTTAAAAGACATAACTTTATTAAAAAAAAAAGACATTATTTGAGTTATCCTTTAAACAGAGATTTAATAAACAAACAATTTTATTATCTAATTATCATTTATGCTGCTTGTTGGCTTTTTGCACCCCATTCAGGGCTCATCCACGTGGGTCGTTAAAGCACTATAGTTATACCTGTGTAGCTCTCTTTGTAGACACTCTGATTCCATTAAAAGTGCCAGCTAAAGCTGCTTTCCAGAGCCACGTAAGCTAAATCAAAAGAGGGCACTCACATAATGATACGAGTGTCCACCCTGGGAGTTATACAGGTTTTATAACTATAGCAGTTTAAATTTGTGCCTTTCCTTATACTGGCATGTCTTCCCATGAGACATGCCCTCAGTTTGGGCAATGAAAGGAGGCCTGCCAGTTTCATTTTTGTTTATAGTTAAATTCATTTTCTAGCTTCCATAGGTTAACAAGATGCTGGAGGTCTTAGGTTGCAAACACTTCAGGGAAATGTTTATTACCAAACATTTCTGTAATAACTTCTGTAAAACTCACTTTCTCTGCCCTTCCACCTCTTTGAACTTTAGACCTAAACTACAGTACTTTACAATATCCTCTAATTGTACAAAGTCACATAATTCAAATTAAAGTTCCCCAAACACTTTCATATGTGCAAGACAGCAATACCAATTTCAGTAGGGTCTCCCATAGCATCATATGTGCAGCATAGGTGCTCAACAAAATAATATAGAGGTACATTTAAGATCCACAGATAGTTGCCGTTTAATTAGATCAGAAAGTCAGTTCAAAAGAACATTTGATTCCTTTACTTTATTCTGCATAAAAGCACTTGCATGTATATCCACACTGCAACATAGATGCCAAAAAACAATGGCACCCTCAATTAAGGCAACATTTATGTCTGACACAACACCAGTCTCCAGGCATTCACCTACTGCAATCATGATAGTAAACTATACCAACCTATTAATACCCTTTTTAACCGATTTTCACCACTGTCACCACTCTCACTACATGCAGTGCTGGATATTTCTGCTAAAATGATCAGTGGTGAAATAATCATAAACAGTGTTGACATTTAAATTGTACCTGTCCCTTCCGAGCGGGATTGCTAGAGTGCTGCATTTGCACAGTATGAGGTCCTATCCCCTAGTGAGTTTTTCCTGTCCCACACTCCATGCTGGGAAGTGGAAATGTAACTACTTCAATCCAAACAATGTAGCAAAGTATAAATAAAAAGAAAGTGATAGAGAGAGCATATGGAGGTGGGGATGCTACTTGCATGGCATGCAAATAACAGTGATGTCAGCAGGAGGCAGAGCCTGAGGCCCTCAATTTTTTCCTTGAAAAGGGTGGCAGTGGGTGGAAGTCCCCAAATAGTGATCTGGTGGTTTGATCATGTGGTGATATAGATGGAGAGAGAGAGTATACTCCAAAATTTCTTATTTGAACCTTGATCCTATTTCCCTGAACATCCCAAATTTAGGCTCTGTGAGGACCATAGGATTGGGCTCCTAGTGTCTATACATGGAGGTATAAATTAATTCTAGTACTTATCATATTTTTCCATTAGTTCTTGGTTTTTAGGGTGAATTTGTTACCAAAGAGAAATTGACATCTTTCATGATTTAGATTCCTCACTGTTTCCTTTGAGATTAATCACTGTGCAAAATAAAATGGCATATTGCATATAAAGAAATAGGGAGTAGCAAATTGGTGGAGATGTTTCGTGTTCCTTTAATAAGTGTCATTGAAGATTTTAAATATAAAGTTACACATCAAACTCATGGCTTTCTTTTACTTGCCATAATTCATCAATGCAATTCCTGTGTCTGTATTGCTTGCAAAATGTTGGTATAGTTTTCACACTACCTATCCAGATCTGAATATAATATTTCAGGGGAGGTCTGGCAAATGGAAGGCTTCAGATGGTACAATCCTTGAGTGGGGTTTTTTAAAGCGCTCTGCATTGTCCTGCTCTCAAGTGGAGTCAATGGAACTTTGCCATTGAATCAGAGGGAGTAAAGTTAGGCCAACAATGAGCATGCTTGAAAATCCGAGCTATTATTTCCTTCAGTTTCTAAACAGAAATGAGTCAGAAAGCTGAAGTTTGGGGCCACATCGTGCCCACTTCTCTAGCAGGCTTTGATGAAATCAGGGCAGATTACGTCCAATATGTTAACCTCACCTGTCCTTTCATTCTCTCTCCCTCTCTGCCTATGTCACCCTCTTGCTAATGTTAACATTTATCTAATGATCCCTGCTCATCCATGTATCTTAGCAACATTCGGTATTTTTATCGGAAACAGAAGTTTGACTCAGTGGCCTGTAATTACCAACTTCCAGCCATATTTTCCCCTGTTCACCAAGATTGGCACTAACTTAGTTTTTCTTTAGTCCTCAGGTGTGCTCTTTGTTTTCAGCAATTTAATGATGCTTGGAGATTTGGCAGTTCCATTCTAAATTCCTTTAGAACCCTGGAGAGTTCACGCTTGATTTTCCCTCACACTTCGTTCCCTCCTGACCATAGTTTAGAAACATCCTTCTCCTCCTCACCATTGTCTGGTCAATAGTCCCCTGTATCTTTGCTTCATCTGTGGTGTATTTACCTCTGCAAGGTAATCATTAAGCATTTCTGAAGTGTGACTGTCCTCACCCAGTAGGGTGCCCTTTTCTTCTTTAGGGGTACCTGTTTTCTTCTTACGTATTTTCAGAGCATTTGTTTCCCTTCCAGTTATTCCTCACTCCGCTCCCTGCTATTTTAACCTCTAGCTAATTTTCTTGCAAGACTGAGCCCTCTGATTGTATTACAGTTTTGCTGCTTCTCCTCCCTCCATGGTAATCTTCAGATCTTTCTTTTATTTTGTATGCCCTCTCTTCCTTAGGACTTAATTCATAATCTCCGCATGTGTCCAGCATGTACAAATTATCTTCCTGATATATTTATATCTTGAGAAGAAAGCATTTTTTGTTGCATCCTCATTTAGTGCTGTCTTAAATCTTATTCCAACCTTCCTGTGCATTTTGTGTGACCCTCCAATAATGCTGCTCAGTTCACAGGGCTGCCAGGTCCTGTATTCTGCCAAAGCTTGTTCTTTGAAAGTACAGAAACCTACTTGTTCATCTGACCTGTCACATGTTTGTATATGCTCTGTAAATGTTACCTGTAATGGTGTTGTGGTCACTCCACCCTGAGGGGCTTCCTGTGCTGCAGTGTCTCAAACTGTGACCTTCTAATTAGTCCTTGCAAGATTTAAAGATTGTTTGTTGTTGATTTTTCCCCCATGTGTTCATTCCTTTATGTATTACTTGTGCTAATAGTATTTGTGCTTAACAATTCAGTGAACTCCCTGCTCACCTGTGTGACCCGCCTAGCTTCCCAGCAAATAGGAAGGAAATCAAAATCCCCTAAAATTAAATTCCTCCTCTTAGAAGTAATTTTGCCTATTTCCTTGGCGGGTGCTTGCTCCCTTTACATGACCCGTACCTACAGGAAGCTGACTGCACAGTCTTTTTTTAGCGTCTTAACCCTTCTCAACAGAACCCATTCTGTTTTAATTTCATCTCCTTCCTCTTTGATAGCTTTATCAAGAGAAATGAGCAATCTGAGCAGAGGCTATCACTCCTCAGTCATTTCCTACGCCTCCATCCCTATTCTTTTAGCCTGTTCCCTGACGATGGTATTCTTCCTCCTGTCTTCTCCCCTTTGCTTTCCCACTATATTTTTTTATATTTATTAATGCAACATTTAATGTTTGATGTTGTCATAAAGTTTAAGGCCAGAGAAAACTACCGGATCATCTAGTCTGACCTCCTGTGTATCACAGGTCACCCATTCCACCCAGCACCTGCACAGTAAACCCGACAAACCAAAATTAGATCAAAGTTTTACAGCCCACAGGAGACTAGATTATGATGTGCCACAAGCAGAGAACAGGAAGGACTGAGGTGCACCACTGCCCAAGGCCCCTGCAATGGCAAGGAAATTATGCCTGGCTCTGTTTCCAAACTCTGTTCTTTTGTGTAATTTAGTCTTAGGGACTCTAATAATTTTTGCAGGCAAAAGATTTGTTGTGACTTCATTTACTTTTCTCTTACCCAACTTTTCTCTCGCCCATTTCATGGTTCACATAAGTAATTCTCTCCAACCCCCACTGCCTAGTTTAATTCCCTTCCTATCCTATTTAGCCTACCCTCTCCCTGCAATCCAAACAACCTGAGTCTTCTCTGATTAAGTGCTTTTCTTGTCTTCTATATCCAACAGTTGTCCCTGCAGAACACTGCCCAGCGCCTCAGAAATTGAATCTTCATTTTCCCTCAGTTAGCCATGCACCTTCTGGATCACTCTGGGTCTTTGTGGCGATGCCTGCAGTACTGAGAGGTTTTGAAAGTCTGCCACTTTTGTTAGAATTGTAAAGCTTTCTGAATTCTTCCTTCTCTTCCACACTGTTTGTTCCAATGTGAATAATAGCTAGTGGTGGTTCTCATGCTGTCTGCAACAAGCCTGCTTTTCATCCAAGTGGTTTTAACTGGCTCCATGTGCTTAGTTCACTATCTAAGTTTTCCTTGTCCAGAAGGCCCATTATTCTGATGATGATCCTGAATACTGAGTTTCTTCAGCATTGCAACCTGTTTCTTCCTTCTGTTCAGTCTGTAACTGATCTTGGTCTCTTTCCTCCCTCCGTTTCTGTTGCAGCGATAACATGGTTTCGACTGTTTTGCTATGTCCAGTAGTGGCAGGAGTCTATTTTTACAGAGTGGCTTCCTATAATTCTGAACTTTACTGAACCTGTTCAGCTCCTCATTAGAAAAAACATAGTCAGTGTTTTTCTCTGAAAATCTTAGGGTTTTGGTAGCTTTTCTTTTCCTGAGGAGACTTGGCATCTTGCACTGTATTGTTCCATTCTCCAGTAATATGCAATTCATAGTCCACATAGGCAACTCTGAAATGTTCATAAATAGTTAGACTGCCAGTTATCACAATCCATAAGTCAGAAGAAAGCTTTATAAATATTATTTTAGAAGGCTTTAGGAGATTTTTTCATGTTCCACATTATTAAAATCTGTGCATTACCGCAGTATTTGGATTTCTCAGTTTTTAGAGTGATTACCTTACTAGTGAATAAGATTGCCAAGTAGAGTTGTGTGTGTATGTATGTGAGAGAGAGATATATAGATATAGATGTAGATATATATAAAGCAACTCCTACAGAAATTATTTTTATGATATATAGAGGTTAGTTGCCAGGAATGTGAATTTAAAAAGAACCAGGAAATTTAATTCCAACGATATTGGATATCCTCGGTAATGAAGAGCACATACAAGATGATTTACTTGGATTCTGTATGTAAATATCTTCCAAGCCGGTCTTTAGAACAACTGTAAAGAAAAAGCTTGAACTCATTTAATGAGTAAATACTCTAATTGTGTTTTGTCCAGTGCATTTTCATTATAGTCTGACACGTACTCTTAAAAGGCTGTAGCACATAGTATTCAACTTGCAGATTAATGTTGGATTAATGACCTAACGTATCACAGGTTCTGATCATAGAGTACAATGGAAAGATTTAAATGAGTGTTGGACCAAGCACATAAATATTATTTTGCTAGCTAGGATTGAATCAATAATTTTTTTATTTCTGAAACTTCTTATTGAAAAATATGTTTCTTCCCCAGTGTAATTTCATTGAAGTCAATGAAGTTATTTTAGGGATAAAATTGTCCTGGTAAATGAAGTCCTAAATAGTGAAGTGTGAAATGATGGGACTCTATTAGCTCCAAACTAAACTACAATCCTCTGACTAATCACTATGTAGTCATTAGGAATTAGAGTTTCAGTCTTCTCCTGTACAGGCCAACAAGGCTTATTATACAGGCCAACAAGGCTTATGTCTCCCAAAAGCCTTCAAAATAGGTGTAAATGGGACTGATGTGCTGTAGATGCTTTGTTCTGACCCTCCAGTTTATCAACTTGAACAATACCTTCTTACATAGTTGTGAGACATTAATGCACTGTTTGTTTTTCCTCCTTTAGGTATTCACGTACAAACAGAGTACAATCACGCACCAGAAAGTAACAGTGATGCATCAAACAAGTGTGGAGAGCGTGGAAGACATGGCAGCACTCGTAGACCTTCATGAGGGTTCCATCATGCACAATTTATTCCAGCGATATCAACAAAATAAAATTTATGTAAGTGTCTTTTAAAACATAAACTAAGAAGAATGTTTTCCTGCATGCAAAAGCAATATTTTACACTGATCTAATAGCACCTCCCATCCCCTAAGTGCTTCAAACTATATATATGCACAGCACTAAAATGCACTTATCTATGTGGTGGATGCTGACTTCCCACCAGAAAAAAAATGGAGGGAAAGTTTGGTCAAGAGCTCCAGGGAAACCCCTGCTGAGGAGAAAAGTCCGATGGAATCTTTGATGTCTATGAAAATCAGACATGATACTGATTTTTAAAGTCTTGCTCTTTTATTCGTTAAAATATGTTGGGGACAGGATAGGGGAGCAAAAATACTGGTGGTTTTTAAAAAATATACTGCAACAGATGAAGTTGTCAGAAGATTGTCTGAGAGGGCACAATAGAGCAGCGCTTCTCAACCTTTTCCATACTGGGTCCCCATCTGGGGATCGCATCTGGCCAGGATCTAGCTGCGACCCTTCTCTCATTCATCAGTATAGGTAGGGCAGGTAGTCATGACCCTACAGGTGGAGAACCCAAGCCATAGCAATTGGGCAGTTTTAGGAGCTTACATCAATGGAAGCAGCCAGGTGCTGAGGCTCTCTGAAAATCAGGCCATTAGTCTACATGGAATTTTATTTTTCTTGACTTTGTATTGCAGACTTCTGTGGCTAATAGAGTTTAACTTTTCAGCACCAATGTTAACCCAAATCTAACATTTATTGTGAGCAACATACAGAGAACAATAGTGGCTCCTGTAGGCTTTTTTTTAATACTTATTTTTCATTTTGTAATAAAGTGTAATAAAAATAACCTGACATGCAGAAAAATGTAATTTAGCCTAAACTTTCTTTCCGGTTTCTTGGAACAGCCAGCATAATATTTTCTGCTAAGATTCATCTCTTGTAAACAAATAGGCTGAATTTAAGTAAACACATATTAAAGAACCAAACCCACCCCCATCTTTGTGGATTTCATTATCACACCGTAAAGAAACACAAAAAGGCACAAGCCTGTTTTTGTTCATTTCTATGTCACTGCCAAAGGGATAGTCAGTGCTGATAATCTTAGATGCCGAACTTGTCTTTTTTCAATTTGTTTTGTGAAGTCCCTGTAATTTTTATATATGTTTTTCTCAAAACAAATGAACCATTGTGTCTTAAAAATCAGTCAATAAATAATCAATGTTGGTAGCTCAGCCCATGTGAACAGCTCTGTAGATGCAAAAGAAGTAGAAAAAATTAAGGAAACGCCTTTCAGGCTTACTTGGGTTTATTTGTTTATTGATTTATTTAAAAGAGTAAAAATAAATAACTCAACCTATAGAGTAGATAGACTGACATTTAGATTCTGCCTTTCTTCCTTTTAAAGGGGAAAAAAGCCCTTGTGTAGAACCAAGAAATAGCCATTTTTAAAGAGCTGTGTACTAGTTTGTTCCCTGTCTTGTTGTGGCAACTCATGGATCTCGCTAATATTTTGGTGATGAGTGCAGTATAAATTCCTAGACAGACAGAGTTGTGTGCTATTGCTGGGGACATGGCACCTTCAGTTGCTGATACTGTTCCTTGTCCCTGCAGTATTGTTGATTTTACTGTTTGGGTTCACCGTGTCAGCTCTCACAAAATTGAGGGTCATTCAAATAAAGTGCACTGGAATTTGTATGAAAGCAACTCAGTTGGCCTACAGATAGGACCAGGGTCCGACCTAGGAAGCAGTGTTATTCCACCCCAGCTAGAGCACTGTTGCAATGCTGAGGGTGGTGCAGTAACGGGATGATGGCTCCAGGAGTGGTGGCACTTCAGATAGCAAAAGATGCAGCCTGAAATTTTTGGTCATAGGGCATGGCCAATCATAAGATGGATACTATATGTCCAAGGCATATTAACCATGTAGGGACAGTGCAATGACACATTTGCCAAAAAGCCAAAATTTGATTAAGAGAGGGGGAAAAGGTGAGATTAGGTTCACTTAATATTTGCTAATATTTTCATACAGCTAAAGGGATAAGCTTCATTGTCATTCTTGCTTTGGACTGGGTTGTTCCATGCACAGAACACACAAGGAACCTCCCCTTACATTTAAGTACTTTGTGTAAGGGCCAGAGGCAACCCTAGCCTTCCTCCATGCCCCTGCTCCCCCCGGGAACAAATCGACTCAGAAGGGTCAGGGAGGATATGGAGCCATTAACCTGGCTCCTTCCTCCCTACCACTAGCCCACAGAGGTGGCTGGCCAATGGGCATAATGCAGTGTAGGGAAATCAGGAAGGAATTGTGCCTCTCTAAACACAGTCCTCTTCCTGACCTCTTTGTGGAGTGAGCTGTTTCAGTAGCACCCCCTAGCACAGGCCATTGTGCAAATGCCACAACCTGGCCATTAGCTTATAGATCTGTTGTGGTGTCTCTGCTAACTTTATTTTTCCTGTGGAACAATGTGTCTTATGTATATTCATACAGTAAATTGTAATGCATGTAACTTTTAAAAAAGCAGCCTACAAATTATATTTGAAGTAGTAAAAACATGATTTTTTAAAAAAAACCCTCAACCTTCTGGCTCACATGGCAATGAAACTAGGAAGTAGCTTGACACTCACAATAGTGAGTGCAATGTAATGCTGTATATTGACGTGTTTGTTAGAACATCCATGTTTATACAGAATGTCATGATCTGAAATGCAGTCCACTAATTTCTAAATTGTAAGTGAAAAGGATTGTGAAGATTATCTGTGAAATTACAGAGGAGAATAAATAAATACAGATATTGTGGGAGAAAAAGTTAACACTGCTTTCCAATAAAGACATTTTAAATGTAGCTTTTTCCCTTGATAATCCATTTGTTCCAAACAATTGTCTTTCCTTCCTGTATTAAAGCACTCTTATTCCTGCAGAGAAGACATAGGTAAACATCTGAAGATTTATGTACAATTTCAATTTGCAATTCACTTCAGTTAATTACGCCTTTTATGCCTTTTTTTGTCTGGCATAATGATGCCCTTATCCCTAAACCCTCTATTATTTCCTTATTATCATAAAGATATTTGCTATGGATGCCAAGGCTTATCAGGCTCCTCGTTGATTCACTTAGCCTCAGCCAGAAACTCCAGCAGTGAAGACCAGTGGAAAGTATAAGCCTTATTTTTTTCCTCCCTTCCATTCAGGGAATGCTGGGCTATAAGAAACTTCTGCTGTATCAGCAACCTGTCTAACTTCGTTGTCAATATTCTGAAGCAGCTAATGGTGTCCAGATTGAAGTTGGAAGATGTAATCAACTCCATTTTAATTTGAGTTGAACCATTTTGACATCTCAAGTCAAAATTGAACGTACCTAAATCTGTTTTTTAATGTCTTTTCCTCAGACACTGTCACTTTTTTTCTTGTCTGAATTTCTAGAAAGGAGAACAGACACATGCTGTTCTTAACTCCCTCCTTGTTTTGTAACAGAACCAAGGGAGCACCTGCCCTTGTAAACTACTGTGGAACAGGACACTCACCGCAGTGTCCAGGCCCCAAATACAATACTCAAAGAAGTAAAACTGTTACCTGAGGAGGGATGCTTCTCTCTGCTCCTCTTCCATTTAGGATGTATTTTGTTTTGGAGGAAGTTATCTAAGGGAAGGGATAATCTTCTTAACTCTTCAGCAGCCTTTCTTGTGGAAAGTCTCTCCAAAGAGGTGTGCTATGGGTCATGCTATCAAAGAGGTGTGGCAGATGGCCGGCTTCCCCTTAGTGAGTCTCGCGCTTTCTTGTTTGTAGTGGGCCGGGAAGTTGCCCATCACCCCGTCTGCCCAGGGGAGGGGGTAGGGACCCGGGCCCACCCGCTCCTCCGGGTCCCAGCCCAGGGGCCCTTTGAGAAGCAGCTATGTGCTGCTGGTACTGCGTTTCCAAGCCACACACTCTTCCCCTAGGCTAATTTTCCCCCTCCTTTGGCTTCTTGAGCCGGTACCTTCCTCCCGCCGCTCCACACCAGAACTCTGTTCTCCAGTCCGTTCCTCTGCACAGCTCAGCACTCCTAATACTGCACTGCACTGCACTGCACTGCACTGCACTGCACTGCACTGCACTGCACTGCACTCCTACTCCCTCCAGCTCATGCCCTGAATGTTTGGAGCAGAGGGCTTTTATGGAGCACCTGGCTGGTCCTGAATCAGCCTCAGCTGCTCCTATCTGCCCCCAGTGGCTCTGAGTTAGTCAGCAGGGAACAAGGCTCGGAGCATTCTGGTGCTCACATATCTCCCATCCACTACTCTTCTGCTGCCTTCTGTCTTCGCCCTATCACAGGGGGGACACAAGCCCATCCTTATCTCTGGTTGTGGGGAGCCCTATAGCTCAGGACCCTCCATTCTTCCTCTGAGTGCTGAGATTTGCATCTTGGTCTCTGTCTGCTGTAATGTCCCTGCAGATAATAGTTTTCTTGGGGTAGACCTGAGGAAGAGATGGATCCTGAGGTAGCCAAGCCCTAGTCCGTTGATGGAACTGAAGATAAGGAATTGGCCCTCAAGTGGATTCAGAAAAGCAAGGGTAAAGCATGGGGGAGCATGTTTTTCTTATCTCCCCTAGAAGGGAGATGAGCTGCCTGGTGTTAGATGATCTGACACGTAACTGTGGCCTGCTCTGCTAGCCCCAAAGACAGTGTGTAACAGTAGGCCAGCCTAGAGGGGATGAAGGCAGAGCCACCATGAATAGGGTGAAGTCTGAGAGGAAGAGGTACAGTCTCTTTGTGGCTACTGATGCAGTTATGTAAAGAGGAGCCTGGTAAGATTCTGCAGCAATACATGACTTTGATAATTGAGGAGCAGATGTTTTGGATAGAGAGAACAGTCGTGGTTTAAAAAGTATCTAAATGCCAGTATCCGCTTCCAAATGCTAAATGTGGATATCATATTAAGGTACCCATGCTTGAAAATGTAAACTTTTTGGTGAAGGCAAACCAGGAATTGAGACCGGCTTTCCAAACGAAGCCAGAGATGTGCACATGATAAAATAGGCAGTTGAAGGATGTAATTTCTATTTCATTTAAATGTCCATTTCCAAAAGTAGAAGTGTCAGGCAGTTCAGTGGTGTATAGTGGTTAAGCTTGATGCCATATCAAAGGGATAAATATTCCTAAACGCTGTTGAGACTGCCACTCCTTGGGTCAGTTAATCACACATCATAGAAGAGACTAGTTCAGTCTTGTGGACGACATCATAAACCACATCACTTATAGTGCACCAGGGGACAGGACATTTAATTATGGTGTTGAAGCTGCCGCTGAAGGGAACTGCCTCTTTCTTGTCCCAGCCAGTCAAGTGGTTAGTGACTGGTCTAGGCAAGCACATTTTGGACAGATCAGAGAAGTAAGTTTTTTTTAAAAGTGAGAGAAGATCTAAAAATAAAATGAATATGCAAACTCACCCGCTCTTGTACACTTATAAACTGCATTATTCAATGTCAAAAGCATCCCCATTTGACTTGTTTGCCATTTAAACCCAATCTATAATTGTGCTTGATTTTTTCGTTTTGAATTAAACTCTGAAGTAGGAATTAGCTAGCTCTTGTGTTGAAGTGATTATTTCTTTGAAGTGTGCACTTTTCAAGACATAAGAAAGCCATGAGTAGCTTATTCACTCTTACTTAAACAGCCTTTTTTTTTAAAACCAAGCTTGTGATGCCCAGAGTCAGAAACTCATTCCATCAGAGATTCATTGCTTTGGATTTGCAGTTCTGAATCTGTGTTTCATTTTCCTACCTCATTATACCCAGAGAAATGCAGAGTGGGGTCTCTCCTGCCTCTCTTTTCCCCAGCAAGTACCAAGCAGCAGTTTGTCTGTCATTGCTGCAAGATCTCATGTGAATAATAGACTGAAGACTGTCAAAAAGGTCAAATAGTTGCCTCAAATTTGGCAAACAGTCTGTAGTAGGACTGCGGAAGGGGCAGGGGTTGTAGGTTGTAGGTGAACAAAATGGGTTATTTTCTAGACCAAATTAAGACTGTAGTTGCCTGCAGATGATTGTAACCATATGTTAGGTTGTGTGTGAGTGTGTATATAGTTTTTGCACTAAGAACTTAGCTGCAAAGTACTACACCAGCCTCTTCCACATCAAACAGTGACAGTGGTAATGGAGAGCTCTATTTTCATTATTTGCTGTTTTGTCCCTCCTTTTTATCTCCACTCATTCTCCTTTAGATGAAGAAGCAAATGTAGAATAATTTGAGATGAGAGAGCAAAATCACTCCTAATTTTAAAAGGTCTGAAACTGGAACTTGCTTACTTCCTGATTCTTTGTTTAACTGCAAAAATCTCGGCAACTTCATTGGAATCAAAACTAGTTATGTCTTTAGAAAAGTATATACAATTGCTATAATCAGATTTAACTCTGTTTTCTTTTCATATTATTTCTTTTAACTGGCTATGTGCTGTTACTTATTATTCAATCATCTAATGACAGCATGTTTTTCTGTCATTTAATTCACAAGAGTTCCCTGGGGGAACTGATTGATGCTTGTACATAATAATCAATGATATAATGAATTGTCTTGCTTTTGTTTCAAATTCAGAGAGCAGGGAGGCTTTAGCATCCAGGTCAGTAAATCTGTCTAATCTCTCTAGGTTCTTCTATTCTGCACATTACCATGGTACTGGGTAGTTAAAATTTCCAGGGACAATTGCCTTTTATTATACCAAAGTTTTATTTTACTCACAAAAACATCATGAGGTTTTGTGCAGTAGCTGTGCAGTTGCTCTGTGCCATGCCATTGTGGCCAACAGGAAACTGGTGTCAGTGCGTGTTACATGGGAAAATAATTATCTTTCTGCAATTGTACCCAATAAACCAGAATTCCGTAGGATGGGTTCAACTGATGCACTATAGAGGCACTTCTCTGATATCCTTTGGCATGAGTACAAGTTTAAAGGAGGTGTGGAGGCGAGGGAGAATGAAGGACCTGGTCAAAAAAAAACAAAAAAAAAAAAACAGTTTACAAAGCCAAAACCCATAGTGATTTTATGCAAAAGTTTGGATATATTAATCGTAAGCCTTTACAGTATGTGTAAACTGTCCAAACACAGTCCTGAATAGCTGCACATAACCAGTCTTTGGGCCAGATCTTCAGCTGGTGCAAATCAGCATAGCTGCTTTGAGTTCGGTGGAGCTATGCCAGATTACACTGGCTAATGATATGATCCTTTGCCCCTAATTACAGGAGTAACTCTCTGAAAATAGAGTTACATGGCTGTGATACTCTTGTAAGTGAGATCATAAGCACCTCCTATATGTCAGCATCAGTTGCATCTGTACTCTTGTCAAGTAATTTACAATAGAAGTAACATTGCTATTTAGTATGCACAGATTGGCCAGGTCATCAGTTCCTCACCACAGATCTCTAGAATGAAGTTAATTCCTTAGTCTAAAACCAATTAAACTTAGTCTAGGTCCAGTTATTTGTAGAGTAAGATGCTCCATCCAAGCCAATAATTGTACAGTTCTCCTCTATTGGTATTCAGTGTTCTGTAACTATCCCCTATGAGCATCCTCTACACAGAGGGAATCAAATAAGTGTTACCCATTAAGTAAATTGCTGTTTATCTGGTTACTACACTTGAATCTTCTATGTTATAAAAATTGGGTCTTTACATTGACAAAGTGGATTGCATGGCTTGTAATAGGATGCTTCCTGCAACATCACTGGGATGAAATAATTGTATCTGCTAGTTGTTCAGATCTGTGCTAAAGAAAGGTAAGTCTTGTGTTAAAACATTGCATGAAGTATCCACACACAGATCCATTTGCCCCCATATTGGGCATTTTGTGCACACATGTACCATGAAAACTTTTGAAGATGTACAGCAAAGAGAACTTCTGTCACAAAGCATTAATTACTCTTTGCATTTCCCATTCATTACAAGAAAACAGGATTAAAAAGTGCTTTAAAAATCACTTTAGACAAAGATCTATATAAACAGCGATTTATAAATGGAACTGTAGTGGCATTTGCTTTTAATGATCTCCATTTCTAGTGGTCATTCAGTTATATGGATCAACAATTTCTTTTCTAAAGGCCGAGTGCTATTGATAGTGATGTATGCACCTTTATACTCATCAGTGGGTAAATTGAGATTTAAGGATCAGACAAGTACACATTTATTTTTCATTTGGATGCAGATAACTCTAAAGTCTGCTATCATCACCTCAAGTCCATGTCTTGTGACCGGGTTTGGAAGGGTCTGGACATGTTTGGCAGGAAGGCCTACTCCTTGGCCACCCTCCAGTTAAGAGTGGCAAACTGTCAAACCTTGTGGGCTAAATATGACTATCAGAACTATGTGAAGCTTACTTCTTTTATTGAACAGCTCCCCAACTCTCAAAATGACCAATTTAAAGCCTTGGTTAATGAGAGCCAGCTGGTGGCAAAAATGTCTCTCCAGTTTGCACTTGATGCAGCTGACATGGCGGCCCATTCTATTTTGACTGCCATTATGATGAGACGGGCTTCGTCTCTCTGGCTTCCCAAGGAGCTCCAAATGATGGTGGAAGACCTCCCCTGTGAGGGAATGAAATTATTTGCTGAAAACACTGATGCCTCCCTCCACATGTTAAAAGATTCGAGGGCCACTCTTTGATCGGGATTGATAAACTTGGGTATAAAAGAAAGTACTGTCTTTAGCCACCATTCAAGCCTTGCTCACAATACTGATCCCAATATCCATCTCAATATGCATAGAGATAATATGAATCCCAGAGGAAGAAGCCAGGTTCCCCAGGTGGAAGATGCCTGAATCTCAGCAAACTTCCTCTCAGCCTTATACCATGAAGAGACAGTTTTGACGGGTTGGTTGAGGTGCCTTAGTGGAACACTCCACCCCTCCCTTCGGGGACTGTCTTTCCTCATTCTGCAGTACCTGGGAATGAATAACCTCCAATAAATGGGTGCTGGAGATCATCTGAGATGGATACTCCATCCATTTCTTTTCCCTCCCCTCTCCCAAACACTCTTCTCTGTCCCTCTTAAGGGACCCTTCCTCATGAAAGCCTGCTAAGTCAGGAGATAGATCACCTCCTCAGTGTAGAAGCCACAGAGCCAGTGCCCACACATCTAAGGGGCAAAGGCTTCTACTCTGATTACTTCCTGATACTGAAGAAAAAGGGGGTTGGAGTCTGATACTGGATATCAGAGTGCTCATCAAGTTTATCAAGGCACAAAAGTTCAAGATGGTCACGTTATCAACAATTATTCCAGCTTTAGAAAAAGGAGACTGACTCTCGGCCCTTGATCTCCAAGATCACATTTCGATCATACTGAGCCACAAATACTACCTCAGGTTCATGGTAGGCCAAGACCACTACCAATTCACAGTACTCCCTTTTGGCCCCTAGATTATTCTCCAAGGTCCTCTCAGTAGTGGCAGCTCATTTATGCTCTCAAGGCTTCATGATTTATCCTTACTTGGTCGACAGCCTTCTCAGGGCATGGTCCTTTACAGAGGCGCAATGAGTCACTCAGACCACACTGAATTGAATCTGGGCCTACAGATCAATGAACAAAAGTCTATTTTAACACTGGTACAGAGGCTAGAATTCATAGGAGCCAACCTGGATTCCATTCAGATGAAGGTGTTCCTCCCACATCAGATTTCTCAGTCTCTCCTCATTGATAGCGACAGTACAATCCAGCCCCCAAATTTTGACCAGACATTGCCTCCAGCTCCTGGGACACATGGCCACGGGCACATTGGGTATTGCTCTCAGCCAGACTACACATGAGATGCTTCCAAGCATTCATTTTACAGGCCGAACAGAGACAACATAAGCAAACTACTATCAATGCAATCATTGAACTTCCCCATCTCTATTGCTGACCACCAATGACCGGTCATAGGATGGGGTGCACAGCTCAACAGTTGCACTGGGTCAATGGTCTGCAGCTGAGACATGCCTCCACATCAACCTGCTTAAACTCAGAGCAGTCAGAAATGCGTGCGCTCACTTCCTTTCGCTGATCAAAGACATGAACACAAGTGCCATGATGGACAATGTGGCCTGTATGTATTACATAAACTGTCAGGGAGGCACCAGGTCTCACTCTGTGTGCATAGAAGCATTAAAACAAACTAGTGCATCTCCCACAACACCTTAATATCAGCAGTCTACTTACCAGGAATACACAACACAACAGTGGACAGTCTCAGCCGCAAATTCCCAGATGATTATGAATGGGGGATAGATTTGGTGGTACTCCACGACGTAATCCGACAATGGAGGATACCAATAATAGACCTGCTCACTACTTAACAGAACAAGAAAATGTCCACGATACTGCTCCAGAGCGGGGATCGGATGACACTCCATGGTAGACGCTTGCCTCCTTCCATGGGACAGAAGCTTTCTTTTCATCTTCTCCCCCAATACCTGTGATACTGAAAGTCCTGTTGAAAGTTAAAAAAGAAAGAGCAAACATCATACTGACTGCTCCCACCTGGCCCGGACAGATGTGGTACCCTTACCTGTCACAGCTGGCACTATGTCCACTGATGACTCTTCCAGTCACTCCTTACTTTGAATCGCAGAACAAGATACACGCTCTCCATCCCAACCTGTGGATTCTACGTTTCAAAGCCTGGCTTCTTCATGGTTCCAGCACATAAAGACATCTTGCTCTGAGAAGGCACAGGAGGTTTTATTGCACAGTAGGAAAGAAGCTACTTGCCATACCTATCTACAGAAATGGAAGAGATTCCAGCTCTGGTGCCAGCCCAAAGATGTGATCCCTAATGCATCCACTCTACCAGTGATCCTAGACTACCTGTTGACTCTCAATAAATCAGGACTCTATCAGATTGCTGAAAGTTGATCTAGCAGCAATTGCAGACTTCCAAGAGTAGGTAGAAGAATACTCAATCTTTTTACATCTAACTACAAAGAGGTTTCTCAAAGGCATAGCGAACCTCTTCCTACTCCTCAGTGGGAACTCAACCTAGTATTAAAAGGTCTGACTAGGCCACCATTTGAATCCATGGCCACTTGTTCACTGACTCACCTTTCCATGAAGACGGCGTTCCTCATCGCCATTACCTCTGCAAGAAGGATTGGTGAAATAGCAGATCTCTGATGGTGCATCTCCCTTTCACTGTCTTCTTCCCTGACAATGTCACGCTTAGACCACATCTGAACTTCACTCCAAAGGTGACTTCCTCATTTCATATAAATCAGCTTATTTAGCTTCCAGACTTTTATCCCAAACCCCATCAGGATAATAGGGAAGCCATCCTGCATACGCTTGACATGAGGCGAGCCTTGGCCTTCTATTTGGACAGGATGAGAGCCTTCAGAAAAATCTCTGAGACTCTTCCTCCCCATTGCAAATAGATCAAAAGGTACAGTGATCTCAGCTTAGAAACTAAGTGGATCTCGGGCTATATTAAACCCTGTTAACAACTGCGTAAAGTAACACCCCCATCTTCAATGCACATGCATTCTGTGAGGTCGGTCTCCTTATCTGTCGCCTTCTCCCAGGGTATCTCTGTATCAGAAATCTGCAGGGCAGCTACCTGGGTGCACACCTTTGCAGAACACTGTGCCATCCTGGAGGATTTGACTGCATATCCATAGGGACACGACTCGAAGAAAAAGTTTCTCACCTTGTGCAGTGATTACGGTTCTTTGAGATGTGTCCCCCTGTGGGTGTTCCACAACTCTACTAGAACTCCAAATTAGAGGGAAGGAAGGTGAGTCATGGAGTACCCATAGAGGAACACATCTCAAAGAATCATCATTACTGCACAAAAAGTGAGTAACAACTTCTTTCAAATGCTAGGCATGAGTGTGGCTTTCATAGTGGAGAGGGAAGGTGGTGGGGCGGGGGGGGGCAGGGAACAAACATAGGCTGTCCCTCATTGCATTGATCCAAAACTGATGTATGACAAGAAGGCTTGTATATCCCCAGAGCATCTGAATACAAAATCAGGATAATGGGTTGGTATGAATAGTGTTTGCTTTCCATTCTTGTGCCACCATTTTTGCCCACTGATATTTCCATCCCAATCTTCTCCCAACTAGAATAGTTATAGTTGCATGAAACTTCTGAGGCATTGGGAAAATGTTCAGTGAGAGATGTGAATCTGAAACTCAAGGAATCTCCTTAGGTATAATCATAGTCCTCTCATTTTCTGAAGGTAGCATCTGTATGGTATGGTATGGTAGCAAATTGCTCTATTGCTGGTCTGCCCTATTCATCTGTTGGTTCAATTTATTCATCCTCATGCATATGCACATTGAGATGGAATGTCTCAAGCACTGCTAAGGGTTCCTTTTTTATGAAATGTCTTTCCCTCTTTCCCTCAGTAAGGTTTAGATTTCCTGTAGAGTGAAGTAATTCACAGATGTAAACACTTCTTGCTGCTGTGGATTATTACCATGTGGTCTGGTTACCAAATGGAAGTCTGGAGGCTATTTTTCCAACCCTGGAGTTTGATGATATGATTCAGTGGCATTGTGTTTCCTATTGTTTACAATCTAGTGTCTGCTTCGTTCTGATCACTTGTTCCAACTACAGAAGAAACTGCTGTACTTCTGCAAGTATACACTTATATGATTATCCATTTATTTCAAAACTATAGTAATATGTAAAAATATAAGTTTAACAAGAAGTAACATAGTAACATTTTCAAAAGTGCCTAAGACTCACCAATAGGATTTAGGCTCCTAAATGCCTACTCACTTTTGAAAAAGGGACTTGGCTCCTAAGTCTCTTAGGCAATTTTGAAAACTGTACCCATGGTATTTATACCCCAGTGAATGTTACAGCTTATGAATCATTTAGAATTAAAAACCACAAAGCAAAGCTAAATGGCTCCTGCACATTAGACTGCAAACGATGAAACTTTTTTACATCATAAACGATAACTTTGATTACCTGTATTGTAAGTAATTTTTCCTCTCAATTTCTCGTGGCATTTTTTCATTCTAATATTCTGCTTTTTTGACATCTCCATTTGACATCAGTGGAAACCCTGTTCATGTGCCCTGAAAAGCAGAATAGAAGAATGGACACCTGCCATGCAGATCTGATAGGAGAATTTTTCCCTCGTTTATTAGACTACACTCCAGAAATTCTCATTGGGTGCTGTAGGTTCCTGAAATGGTACTGAATGTGGTTTGTCCTTTTCTACAATTGCAGCTAAGCAGTGTTCAGGGCCAGTTCAGGACCAGTGCCTGCTGCTGGCACCCATAGTCCAGAATGGATTAGCATTATTTGTACCTAGGCAAGGTTATTGTAGTAATAGCTCAGGAGAACAGAGGAATCTCAAGCAACTTTCACATAAGCATCCAAACTTTCAACTTAAGTGATTCAAACCAAGTCGCTGAACCTTTTATGACTTACCTATCACCAACATGAATATTTTTAGCAGAAGTCAAGCTGAAGGTTTTAGGAGTAAGGCAGGCTGTGTATATTTTACTGACTGTACTACATTCTGCTTAACTGCCTCTTTTCCATACAATTCCAATTTAAAAGTGTTGTAAGTGTATAAGCAACTTGATTACCTGAGCATGAACCAAATTGGTTGTTATGGCGGTCATTTGCCTATATAAGTGGAATATGGGTCCATAGTTTGCCCTCCTCCCTCTTTTGTTTTGGGAGGGATGTAACACTGTGTGTATTATCTCTCAGTTAGTGTCCGACTTTTCCTTCTGATTCTCGTTTGCATTTCTTTTAAAGTCAGTGGGAGCCCAACACTTCCATCTAAGAGCAGGATTTGACTACTAATGTTGTTTATGTATTTTCCCTTTATGAGAACTTCTAGATACGCAGCCATTTCATGGATAAGACAGTTCAGTGCCCCCACATTATTCTTGGAGCTGCTTTAGTTTAGTCAACTGTCAGCCTTCTTGCATGACAGGTTTTATCCCATGATGGAAGTGATTTGGAGTATACTTATTCTGGTTTGGGATTTTCAGTTTCTTTCCTTCTCACGCTGTGTCTACTAATTGCATAGTAAAAACAAAAATATCCTTTCTTGTAGAGAAAGTTTTAAAATGCAGAATATGACAATTAACCTTAGACAAAATGTGAGTTCAGAACTTCAAAATTTACAATGCCTGGGAAGTTCTGCAGTTCTAGAGCTCGGTTTGTCTATATTTCATGTCCCATGCTGTTGTTTTATTTGCAAGTGCCTTTTTTAGGGGGTCCAAGAAACTTCTTAGTGTACACAAGATTTGGCTACATGATTATTTTTTCTAAATGTAGCTGTATATCTGCATTTGGGCAGGGCTAGGCTGTGTACTTGAGCGGAGATCAATGCTGTGTGGGCAGGCTTTTGACCTTGTTAGAAAATTGCATAGAACTAAGCAGTTTGCATAATGGTGAACAATAAATGTATCCTTTAGGAGAGGGAGGCGCAGAAGAAACAGGTTTGTTTCATGCTAGAGTATACTTGCTTGTTGTTTAATATGCACAAACAGCTCTTAATATGCAAGAATGCTTATTTATTTGAGAGGAGGATTATGGGAAAGCTAAGTTGAGGTTGGGGGTGTTTTGCACTTAGTTCTGAATGGGGAGAGCTGATCAGTCTTATTTCATTTAATTCCTTAATCTTGTTCTGGCTCTGAAAAAAGCACGGTATCCTGTGGATACTAGCCTTCCCCTAGTTGTAGTATTACACTCTGTGTGTGTGTGTGTGCATGTGCATGGGTTTTGCAACCATTTCTGGGATTGGACCAGAGGAAAGAAAAACAGAACAAAAAAAAATATGTTGGTGTTTTTAGCAATAAACACTTTGCTACTGTGAAGCAACCCAGGTTAGTATTTTTAGCGATTGTTTGAAACCTTCTGGGCCCAGTGCACATAGTATAGTCTACAGAAGCCCATAACTTATAATCAAATTGATGTGCTAAACTATGGCTTCTAAGAAAGAAGCTTGACCTCAGACATTTAGCTTATAATTTAGGCAGTTAGTGTTGTGCAAATTATCATGAAACAAGATGAAATACGGGGACCTACTTACCACAACATCAGTAAATCAAGCTGGTGGCATGTGCAAGAGCATTAAATATTGCTCTGTTTATCATGGGCCAAAAGAGAAAGAATGAAAGAAAATATGCCAAAATGCAATCCCATCTTGTTTTGCCTTTTGTGCTGACGTGTTAATTGTTGACCTACTTGGCTTTGCCTAGAAAAGAAACCAAGATAAACAATGTTAACTCCTTTTACCTGGGAAAAAGTAAGAAACAGTTGAGGAGTCACCACGGCATTCAGCAAGCTCTTTTGTCCCTTGGATTTGTTTTCTGAAACCCTCAAGTTTCAGATTGAAAATAGACACAAAGAAACCTGGCAGCTATTTATGGTATTTCAGACTGTAAGTCCTTTAGTGTTTTCACTGAACATGACAGATGCCAATCTTTTAATGTATACTTTTGTTTAAAGGTGACATGTAAAAGTTGTATGAATGGTGAGGCAGTAGATGGTTAGATGCTGAGTGCTCCAGCTATGCAGGGGAATCCAGCAAATAATATTGTTTAAAGATGCAATAAGACAACTTGTTAAATGCTTTAAGAAAAAAAAAGTGTACTGCACTTCTTGTACACTCTGTAGGAAACAGAGGTCCAAATTCATCCCCCTGAGGTCAGTGGTGTTCCTTAAGAAATAGTTTGGAAAAAATGTCTTTAGAGACATATGTAAGATGCTCTGTGTTTCATAGTGAAGATGAATACTTTCATATTTATGATTTGCTTATGGTGACCGGAAGGGGTATTTGGCCACGAAAAACAAGATCTAAGGCCTAGTCTATGCTTAAAAGTTTTGCTGACATTCCCATGTCAGTAAAGTGTGGGGAAAAATTCACTGCCTTGTTCAGCATAGATACATCAGCAAAAGCCCTAGTGTAGACACAGTTATGCCGGCAAAGAAGACTTCCTGGCAAAAGCACTCTTTTGCCAGTATAAGCTGCATCTACACTAGGAGGATTTGCCAGTGTAGCTATGCCAATATGATGGGGGGAAATGGGGAGGAATGGGGGCACATGGATTCCCTATCTGGGGTGAGAGTGAGGAGTATATGAGGCCCCAGGCATAGGAGGGAGTATGGAAAACATGGGGGGGAATGAGAGGGCACACAGGAGTCCCTTGCTTGAGGAGGTGGGGAGGGCAGTCCCAGAAATAGAGTTGGGTGGGAGGGTGGCACACAGGGAGCTTGTGGGGGGCAATTCCATGATGCAAGGAGCTCAGGCTACAAGCAATGAAGTTTAAAAGTTGGACTTACCCCTTATTTGTGGCTTTCTGCATACAGAAAGGCTGAAAAGGTTTTTTTTTTAAGTGTTTAATTTTTTTCTCTGCTTTTTTAACCAAAGGCCTCTTCTTCATGAGAAAGTTGCCTGTTTTTAATTTAAATCGATTTTTAAGCTGATTGAATTAAATCGTTGCAAACTGATTTGTAATCAGTTGATTCTAAACAATCTTAATCTTAAACAGACAAAACAAGAAGTGTCCACCCAGCTTTGTGCACCATTTTAACTAATCAGTTGAAAATCACACCTGAGTTAAAATGGGTTTAAATTTTTGTGTGTAGACAAGTCCTTAGAAATATCAGTCATGTCCATTCTGATCTTCCCTGATTTTGCTAAAAAAACTTCTTGTGTGTCTCAGGAAATCTTATTGTGAGCTCTAGCACATTAAACTGAAGAACTGAGGCATTGAATCTTTAACAAAGATTCCCTTTCTCCAGCATGTGAATTGGTCATTGAAGATAAGTGTTGGCAGAAAGAAAGAAAGAAACTAACATAAAATATGTTTTAAACACTGACTAAAAATTCCTTTTTCTCTCAAGTGCTCAACTTTCACTTTCTTGTCCATTAGTCTGCGTAAAGTCTTCTGGGCTAGACCAGAGCTGAATTTCCAATGTAAAAAGACCCTTTTTACACATATAAAAAATACTCATTCCCTCTTGCTGTATTATAAAGAAATAAGCCCAATTATCTTTTCCTCTTCAGGCTGCCTTTTAAAAGGACAGGCTCCCTTTTGATTTATTAATTGTTATTGTTTAACATTTATATTGCAGTAGTACCAAAGCCCCCTATTAGGATTTGGGCAACATTATGCTATATACTATTTTCTGATTGTTTTTATACTGTAAACCACATGATTAAATAGATTCTTAGCAGTTATCTAAAAATGATGGATTATTATTCTTGATTTTGTTATTTCTCACTCCCAGTGGCACTGCTGGGTTTCTAAAATAACTCTCAGCAATTCTATGGGGACCTGAGGTGGGGTGAGGATGCATGGAAGCTGTTGGCCTTAAGCTTTTATTTGGATGGTGGTTGTGTAATGGGTATGACGGACAAGTGGATATAAACTTTCCCATTTAAGATGTTTCCACTGTTTTATTAAACTTGGCCTGATGATGGAGATTGGGAGGGTGGAAGCTCCTTTAACTGTATTTCTTTGAAACATCCTTTAACCTTTTTTAAGAAATATGAAACCCTCTCAGATCCTATGTACCTGTTAGACCACTGGCAAACATAAAAGCTGTCCTGTTTGTTATTTCCTTTGAGTGTATACATCAAAGGAAGCCAACTTTTAATTTTAAAAGTTCAATTAGGAGTTTCAGGAAATCAACAGAAAATGGAGTTCATTCTGATTTCAGCAGAGTGGAAACGACAGCGTTTTGTAGCTGCTTTCCTTCTGGAGCTGCCTTTGTCTGAGCCATTACTGCATGGTATTCGCATAATGAAGCAGTTAATAATTTGTCTTGTAACTTTGGTACCAATGCACATGCTTTTGACTATTGACTGCTTCAGTTTACGATATAAATGACGGTTGGCGTAGACATAGGATTCTCTATGTCAAACCCACATACTAAAAAATTCTGCTCCTACTGTTTTGCACATGCGCCTTCAACCTTCACAACCCTGTTCACCAACACATTCACATGTGAACACGCAGCATGAGCAAACTTGCCACAAAGGAAACGGTTACTTTCTAATTTTGCTTATTATGATTCAGTTAATGTAGCGCCCATGCTGCCATGTGGGCCAGAAAGTTGAGTCCCAAACTGGAACACAGGCACATAGTTGTTCTGATCCATAGCCCATAGAAGTCAATAGGCTTTGGGTCAGGGCACAGTGTTTCGTCTGTTTTGTGCTGACTCTATTAGTGGATGTTATAGAGACCAAGGCATTGAACACAAGTAGAGGGATTATCCATGGTGCATCTTCTCAATACAAGAAAAAAGGACATTTAGTGAAAGTGAAAGATAAACCTGAAACTGTGAAAAGGAAACCTTTCCCCCCTACCACATAATTAGCTGGTTGAACTCATTGCCACAAAGTATGAGAGTTCAGTTTTTTAGCATGTTTCACAAAGGTTTTGACTATTATGTGAATAATGAAAACATCCATGCTTATATTTGATGGGATAAAATATAAGTGTCAGGATTTAACTAACAGGGCACAGGAGAAAGCCTGGATTGATAACGTGGCCTGAGTTCAGTCTATAAGGTCATGGCCAGAAGCAGCAGTCTGTATTAGTGTCACACCATAGGATGAGGTCAGAGTTGAGGTCAACCTGGTAGAAGCAAGTGAGTCAGCTGAAGTAGGATTAGTGGAGCAGAGGCAGGGCAAGGTGTCAGGACCAGACCAGGAGGCCTGGAACCGGGACCAGACATGAGGCCAGGTACCAGGAGCAAGGCAACATATCAAGAGCAGCATAGAAGGGTCTGCACTGTTGCACAGACAGCCTTCACTCCAAATGCTTTTCCTAGGCCTAAAACAGCATTCTGGGGCCTGTCTGGGCTTCCGAGGGTGGGACATCCTCATGAGGCTCATAGGCTGCATTTCCCTGTTTCCCCAGAGCTGTCAGGTAACAGCATGGACATGGCAGCTGCTCTGGAGCCTGCAGACCCAGGTTACAGACTTCAGTTCCTCACAGTGAGGGATATAATCTGTCATGTTTAAGGGCATAAATCAGCTGCTAACTACTTGGGGTTAGGATGAAACTTCCCGTATGGCCAAACTGTTGCAGAATTGTCCGTTGCGGAGATTCTAGCAGTACTCCTCTGAAGCAAATGGTTTTGGCTTCTGGTTTGTCATAAGACCGGGATGGAATGTTCTTGTATTTTGTTGTTACATATTTGGTCGTGGGAGAGGTTTAGGGTGCATGTTTATATTGCATAAAAGTCAGATTAGTATTGATGTGATTTGTTGTCCAAGGTTACTTGGGATCTCCTCAAATGAAACACTGAGACTCCATAATGTGGTATAGAACTACGTACAGAGCTGTGAGCTTTATTGATTATGTCTGTCCTGTATTCCCACGGTGTGAACTAGCAGCTAAAAATCTTGCCTGTCCCAACCTTAGCTGGAATCTGTATAAAACCTAGGAGGTATTCTCATGGGGAAGTTTCCTCTTTGATTATTCCAAAATCCTAGAGGGGATGCCCCCAGGAGATTACAGTGATGTTCTAGCAATGCTGTAATATGACTAATGTTACTATCTTACATTTAGATTGTGCCTTTCCTCTAGATGTCACATGAGTCCTAATGACTGCTGCACAGCATGGGAATTTTGTAAAACCAACAGACGATAAATACATAGATCTGTAAAATATACATGGGTTATAATGTGGAATATTATTCCCCTAACTATGCATAATAAAGCAGTCATAACATCAAGGGCATTCTAGTGACATTAGAAAACAGAAGCTCAAAGCATCTGCGTATATTGGGCCACTGAATAAAAGTGAAGACAAGAAGGATTGAGGGGGTGGGAAATACGAGTGCATGAGAACAGTGAAGAAGGAGAGCACATACTAAGGGCATGTCTACACTACAAAGTTAAATCGACTTAATTTAAGTCAACATCTAGCTGTCGCAGTAATTAAGTCAGTTGGGTGTGTCCACACCACGCTTACTGTGTTGGTGGAGTGCGTCCTCATTAGCAGTGCTTGCATCGATGCACAGAGCTGTGCACTGTGGGTAGCTCTCCCACAGTGCAAATATCTATAGCGGAGGTTGGGAAGGGCTTGCAATGCCTCATGGGACCAAAACATTGTGGCAGGGGGAATGGGAACATGACTTCAACCTTTCATGATGCAGTTTCCTCCCTCCTTCCCTTGCTAACCTAATATCAACAGTAAACAACCCATACTTTTTTGTGTCTTTTTTTGAAAGCCTGGCTTAGCTGCGCATACACCATGGCCTGAGAAGCATGGAGTCTGCTCAGCTGTGCACTTTTGTTGTGAATATCACAAACACCTCACGCCTTATCCTGCAGTATTAACAGAGCTGAGACAGGAGCTGCCGCATGGAACATTGCAATGTCTTTCAAGTAGCCCTGCTGCAAGCCATCGAACGAAACAATTCCTGATTGCTGCTGGCAGTCGTGCAGCAGCTGAACACATTGGAGTGTCGTTTCTGATCCCGGGAAACAAGCACTGACTGGTGGGATCACATCATTATACAGTTATGGATGACAAGCAGTGGCTGCAGAACTTTCGAACACAGAAGGCCACTTTCCAGGAACTTTATGCAGAGCTTTCCTCAGCCCTGAATCACAGCAATACTAAAATGAGACCTGCTCTGACAATGGAGAAGTGAGTGGCAATCACTCTGCCAGACTGCTGCCAGTCAGTGGGGAGTCAATTTGTAGTTGGTAAATCCACCGTAGAAGCTGTTGTCATCCAAGTGTGCAGGGCCATTAATCGACTTCTGCTCAGAAGGATAGTGACTCTGGGCAATGTGCTGGACATAGTCGATGATTTTGCTGTGATAAGGTTCCCTAACTGCAGTGGGGTGATAGATGGCACACATATATCTATCTTGGTACCAGACCACCTTGCCAAAGAGTGCATAAACCTGAAGGGATATTTTTCAGTGGTGTTGCAGGTGCTATTGGATCACAGGGCTGATTCACCAACATAAATGTGGGATGGTGATGGTCAGGAAAGGCGCATGAGTTGGTGCATCTTTAGGAACACAGGTCTGTTCAGAAAGCTTCAATCAGGGACTTTCTTTCTGGATCACAAAATAACCACTGATGACGTTGAAATGCCAGTTGTGATCCTAGGAGACGCAGTCTCCCCTTGCTTCCATGGCTCATGAAGCTGTATACCAGTCACCTAAACAGCAGTATGGAGTGGTTCAATAATAGGCTGAGCAAGTGCAGGATGGTGGTGGAATGTGCCTTTGGATGTTTAAAGGCTCGCTGGTAGAGTTTGCTTACTAGGTTAGTCTTCTAGGAAAGCAATATCCCCATTGTTATTGCTGCATGCTGTGTGCTCCATAATATCTATGAGGCAAAGGGAGAGAACTTTCCGCAGGGGTGGGGCGTGGAGGCAGATAGGCTGGCAGCTAATTTTGAGCAGCCAGATACCAGGGCAATAAGAAGAGCTCAGCGAGGAGCTCTGCATCTCCGGAAGGCTTTGAAAACCTGTTTCATTAATGAGCCACGGTAACGTGCGCCGCTTATCTGAGTTACGCCTTCCCATACTATCTCCGGTGTGTTACGCCTTCCCATACTATCTCAGGTGCATCAGTTTCCCTGCATCTGCCCTTACATCCCATCAAGCCCCCATGCTTGGAATAAATAAAAAGTGTTTAATTCTCGAAACATTGACTTTTATTGCATAAACATAAAGAAACTGAAAGACCAGGAAAATAATTTAACTTTGGGCAAATGGTGTGATAAAATGGGGAGGGGAGAAACCAAGTCAGCTTGTCTGTGAAAGCACAGAAGTCTTGTCCATCAAAGGTCTTTGAAAGGCCACCTTTTGTTCTTAATACCCTCCCCCGGTGTTGAGTGGAAGGGATACTGTAACTCCCCTCCCTCTCCTCTGCCTCCTGGAACATTTGGGGGAGGGAGATTGGGAACAGGGTGATGTTTGCTGGCCATTCTGCAGAGGGAGTCTAGCCTCAAGCTGCTTTATTTGAAGCTCAGCCAGACACCACCACATGTCTGACTGGTCCTTCATAATCTGCAGCATCTCACTCTGCGTGGCATGCTCATGCTCCTGGGCTGCTCTCCTGCTCTCCATGTCCATATCCAGTTTTTCGGGCAATGAAATCCTCCAAGCTCTTCTCTCCAAGTCAGTTGTCCCAGAGGCATTTATTATCTCATTGAACACGTGTATCACATGTTCTCTTTTTCCTTCTAATCTGCGAAAGCCTCTCTGCCAGTGTGCAGGATGTGCTGAAGGCCAGGCTTTCCACTGTAAAGCATGCAAAGCGCAAGGCAACCATTGTCAACGCATACCATGAGTCTAGTACAAAGTTGCTATTTAGAAATCACTGCCCTTTATTACACTGAAGTACAAGCCAGAACTTAATCAGAATCCCTAGCAATTCAGTGAACCCGTTTGCAGTTCCAGCCATGGTGAGTATGGCCCAGAGCCACGGGTGATGGACCTAGTGCTGCAACTTCTAGGCAATCCGCGTCGGGAGCACAGGTGAGCACATGGACAGTGCCCCCTTTCCCTCCAGCAGCATGGATGATGACTGGAGACTGGGGACCCAGTGCTAAGCTTCCCAAAGTGCGGTCTCTGTCTGAGGCGGCCCCAGCGGAGAGTGATTGTAGCCATGAGAGAACACAGGAAACCTCCCCACCCCTTACCTTAATGCTGGTAGTAGTAATCCTGGGCTTGCAGATTCTGAGGTCAACGCTGATCTCTGCCATTCAAATCACTGGCATGTTAGGGAAACTGTGGTTAAGGGACCCGGAAATCACCAGGGGTGGGGGATCACATGCTCTATTGTTTGTGGAACGAGCACTGGTAATGAAAACTTCCACCATCTTCCCTAGGTGACCCTATGTGGTATCAGTCTCCTGAGGGTAACAGAGGCAGCAAGAGAGCAGAAGCTGCAAGCCTCTGGGTACAGACCTGTCCTTATGCTGCTATGCTGTGTCCAGCAATGATGCTAGCAGAATTAATACTGGAAAAGTGTGGGAAAGCGTCTTACCATGGTGAAAGAAATAAGGCAGCCCTCCCTAGAAACCTTCTGCTAAGGATTGCAGAGTATTCTTGGAGGTCTCCATGGAGGATTCCCAGGCCATCCCTGTGCACATAAACAGTCTTTTCTGGGGGGCACCCTCTATGTATCTGGAGCGGCCACTGAGAAATAGATACCCACTGTATCTAACTTTTTTTTTTCATATTAAACATAAAATATAAGAGTATGTAACCCCTACAGTTTGATTGAAATTGTATACTCACCCGAGGTGCCTTCCCTGGCATCACACTCTGCCATAATGCTGTCCTGCGACCGGCTGGACTGCTCTGGGGTGAAAAAAAGCTCCTGGTTCTCAGGGAGTATGGATCTCCGCTTGCCTGTCTCCCATTCTCCTCCATGTCCAAAATGTCCTCCTCGTTGTTGCCTGAGATGACCCAGGACTCAGACTCCTGGGAGGTATCCACACTGCATTTGGTGGTAGTGGTGAGGACGCTGCCGAGAATTGCATGCAACTCATTGTAGAAGCAGCATGTCTGTGGTGCAGAACCTGCACAGACTCTTCTCCTCACAGATCAGTAAGATCCCCCACCTCCTGCATACTCCAGGCTGGAGCGCATTTGTGGTGTTGAGTCACCATGATCAGCTGTGCTGCCGAGCTCTCCATGCTCATCAAACAGGAAATGGGAATTCAAAAGTTCCTGGGGCTTTAACAGGGGAGGGGCTGTTTCCTGTGTACCTGGCTGCTGTGCAGCAGAGTTGAAAATGGTTTCCAAAGCGGTCACAGCAGAGCATTATGGGAAACCTCATGGAAGACAATTCAGTCAGTTTACACAACTCTGCATCTACACCACCTCTCTGTCAACCCATCAAAATTGAATTAAGCGCTATGCCTCTCGCGGAGGTGGAGTAATTAAGTCAATGTAACAGGTGAATTTGGTCGGCAGAAGGTACCTGGTAGTGTAGACACATACATTATTAGGTTGATGTAAGGCAGCTTCCGTCGACATAAATTTGTAGTGTAGACCAGGCCTAAGACTATGTCTACACTTCAGCCTATGTCGGCAAAACTTATGTTGCTCAGGGTGCATATTCCACCCCCTGATCGAAATGAGTTACACCGACATAAACACTTGTGTGCAAAGCGCTATATCAGTGGGACGTAGCTTCTGCTGCTTGTGGAGATGGTTATTTTATGCTGATGGGAGAGCTCCCTTCTGTTGGCATCGAGCATCGTCACCACACACGCTGCAATGGTGCAGCTGCATCAGTACAGTTGTGCCACCGCAGCGCTGTATATATAGACGTGCCCTTAAAGAGCTTGAGGTAAGAAAAGTGAGAACTAGGCTGAGATGGGAGGGAATGAAGGAAAGAACAAGAAAATGTAAGGAAAAACAGAGCAGATCTTGGGAAAGGGGAACTTAAGTTAGTAAATTTCATTACATTGAATCATGTTCTAACAGTTTGTTAGAAAGGGAAATTGAAAGGACCAAAGAGCTTGAGGCTATGCTCCTGGGGTGTGTAGTGTGTCCAGTGGGCAAGGCAGCAACATAGCAGCACTTCCTGAATCTTTCCCAGGTCAGGCACTGAATTAATAGAAATAAGGCCCTGACCCTGCAACAAGCTGCACATAGATGGAGTCCTGTTAACTTCATGCAGACACAGAGGTCTGTTTTGGAGGAGCATACTGCAGAACTGGGACCTTACTGTGCAGAAAGTAAGTATAGATACTTTCTAAGTGTCCTGGGCCAAATGCTGCTCTTACACCAGTGCCCTCCCAGACTAACTCCTTTGAAAACAAGAATTTGGCCCCTGAATCTCATTTCTTAACATGCCTCAAACCAATGGCTAGCAGAATGTAAATACAGAATACCACTCAAAACGAGGATTGAGTAAATGCTCCAGAAATATATTATTTTATAAATGAAGTATCTCCCCTGATGGGGTAAAATGCTCCTGGCCTATTTTAGCTCAACTTTATTTAAGAGGCCTACTCACTGATAAGTGGCCTCTTCTTTGCTCTGTTACTTGGAAGGAAAGTGTCCTCCATAGCTCTTCTGTGTGCGTGCATGCATGCTGTGGATAGGTGTAATTGAAATTGGAATCAGGACATTGTACTTTGTGAGGATATGTAAAACGTTGGGTAGACTTAGCAGGTAGCAGTGCTATACGTATGAGGGAGTTTTATGGTGTGGGGGAGTGGGAGGAATATAATTAACCAGGAATAGCTGTTCCAGAATACCTTCCCTTCTAGCAAAGCCCTAAGAAAAAAAAATAGTTAAATGCCCTTCTTTGGGCCTGCCTACACTGTACTTGTACCTGTGCTAGCACATGGGTGACTGGCACAGCAAGCGATGCTTCTCTTCTAATGTGGTTGCGGGATTTTGATGCTGTGAACAGTTCAATAGAGTTCTACAACTGTTTTAGGGACCCATGTATAGCATAAAATGTTAGCAGATGAGATTTTAGCTCTCCAAGAGTGTGTGTGAAACAAGCTTTTACTAGTCTTTGTTGACATTTGCATGCAGTTATAATGATGCTAAACCAGACGCCATCCACCTGGCCTAGAGATGTTATGCTGCAAAGTCTGAGTAAGCTCAAATGTGCAAGGCCGATGAAAATGTTTAACAGGCTGCTTGCCTTTGTCTGAAGCTTGACATGCTAGTATCAGAGCAAGACACAGACAACATACTGTTGGTCTGTATCGGATAGTGCCCCTGCCACGTGCTAGGCCTTTACAAACATAGGGTAAGTTGCTGTTTCTACCCCCAAAGAACTCCATGTAGATCCTTAACATACACAATTAACCCAGGGATCCTGTTTTGTTTGCCTTTGCAGACATATATCGGCTCCATTGTAGCCTCCGTGAACCCCTACAAAACCATTCCGGGACTGTATGACTGCACTGCAGTAGAGCAATACAGCAAGCACCACATGGGGGAAATTCCACCTCATATCTTTGCTGTCGCTAACGAGTGCTACCGCTGCCTATGGAAACGTCATGACAACCAGTGTGTTCTCATCAGGTAAGTGGCTAGGGCTTTAATTATTCCTAGTTCTACTGCTGAGCTAAAGGTAAATTGAAAATGAATGCTTGGAATACCAGGGGGAGGGGAAGAGCATGCTCTGACCCTTTCCCCTTGACCTCACTAATCATCAGGTCTGTGCAGATGTAGAATTACTACATGATCCTAATCAGCCGTTGAAAGACAAGGCATTTTTTGCTTATATGTGCCCGGCAGTCATTTAATGAAAAGATGTCTGAGCTCCACACACTTTTGGCTGTTCACTTACTTCCTTATTTTGCTCTAAATGCTTCACTTTCCTCATTGGCTTCTGCCTTACTATGCAGCCTGATAATTTGTCATCACTAGTCTTGGGAAAAAAAAAAAAGACCTTTAGGGAACCTATAAATAATGATAATAAAGTTCTCCAACTTATTGGCCATTTAATTCAGTGTAATTACTTTTTCTTGTTTCTTATAGTATAACCTAATTATGCTTTAGTTTGATGGAGATTTAATAGCTTCCCCTGTGGTCTGCTGTTTGCTGGTGTTCACAATGGCAGTTGGCACAGTACTCAGTCACAGTTCAGCCCCTGCTTCCCTCTTGTTGCATGGGAGAAGTCCAGTGAGCTAACTGTTTCCCTGAGGCAGATTACTTCCCCCAGTGAGCCAGCTCAGCTGCACTGACTGACATGTTGGAGAGTGAAACCCAGGCTCTGTGCCCCTGCCTTCCCATTCTCCACACACCTACACAGAATGGGGTGGGGAGCAGAAAGCCTGGTAGCAACTGCTTCCCCACTCCTCACGGAGTTCAGTGATGTAGATAGCCTGCACATAGGAAATGTCCCCTTACATCCTGTGCACAGCTGGGCTCATGACTGAGCCCTAATTAATTAAGCCTCAGAACCTTGTAATGTAAGTAAGTCGCTTATTCATCTTGTGGATGAAAAAACAAAGACATAGTAAAGTCAGAAGACTTGTTCGGGATAACCACTGAAGATACACAGTTGTAGATTAGAAACCCAGAGGTTTGATTCCCCCTGCTCTAACAACAAGAAAACACGGTTTACCTTGAGATTAGGGTAAACGCCTGATGTAACCCCCTCTGAAGCAGAAGTATTAATGCTCACAGGTAATTGGATTCCTTCCTCGTCTTGCCTACTTTGTTAGAGGAAAATGACCTTTTGAAACAAAAATGATTCCCAGACTAAGCCATGGGGATAGCTAGAATTGAAGCAACGATCAGCTGATATCAGTTGAAAAAGGCAGGTGCCCACGTGAGAGGATACCAATCAGCAGTGTTGTTTTTTCTTGTGAAGGGCGTGATTTGGTGCATGTAATTCCGAGTAATGCTCTTGCTGGAAATGTAAACCAGACTGAATTATGTTGCACCTTAAATGTCACTAAAAAGCTCTTAAATACCAATCCCATCACCCCTCTCCCATGCAAACACTGCCTAGTAACAGCACCAGTTTGGCTGACACCATGTTTCAAATGTGGGCAGAGATAATTCCATTTCTTTTTGAACTGTATATAGTGACTGTGTAAAGCTGAGTCCAGAGGGCACCTCTGAAAGCAATAATATATAAAAAGGTCTCTGTCATGGTACATGAAACTAGACTGGAGTCAGATGATTTCATGGCATAATGTCAGAAAACTGCTTGAATACAGCCTGTTTGCTCTGAGACTTGGGATGTGAAGCCACCTATAGTACCTGCCTAGTGGCTACTGGTATGACGTCCACTATTTATTAATCATGTTTCATGCTCCATTGTATTGGGACAAGAGGCACCTTTCCTCCAGCTTTTCACATGCTACCGAGAGGAATGCATAGTTTCGTTGTAACTAGGAACCACAGCACTGGTGAAAAGAGTCCGTATACGTGAGCAGTTACTATAGAGCACTGGCATAGTGAGGGGCAGGGAAGGCTTTTGCCAGAAAGATATGGGCATGGGACAAAATTCTACACTCCATCAAACACGTCTGGCTTACAAACAGAGACAGTGGGAAATCCTCTTACATTAGTCACAATAATTATTTGGCTTCATAAAAGAGTTGATGAAGGATAACCTGCACATTGCATGTCATATTGGCAGTATCTGGTTTGATGCCAGATGCAGTAGAATCGTAAGTCAACGGTTTTAGCATTTTGAAAACATTATCCCCATAGCATTGCCAGTGTTTGTGATAACCATGTTAATTTATTTACTCAACTGACTTCTAAACAAATATATCTCAAATGTTGTCTCTGTTGATTTATTTGTGTTGATTCTTTCCATTTGTCTTGGTCACCGCTCTCTCATTTGGCCTTGTGTGTGCTCTGTCATGGGTCTAGCTAACTGTTTGTTAACATCTGGCTTGATGACAATTGAGCAAATTGTTTGGAATAGATGTGCTACTGGGCCCCTTCTGTCTAAGACAAATGGGAAGACTTCCTGTATAATCGCTGAGGGAGTGATCAGAATCAGACCCAATTGTGACACTTTCTTGGGGTGCCCAGGACTGAGTGTAACCTGGTAATCCCCTCTCCTCCTTCCCCCCCACTCACCCCCCCCCAGCATGAGGATGTTTTTCATGTGGTAACTCATCAGTGCTTCTACAGCACCAGCCTTTCAACCACTTAAGCGTTCTCCTCAGGACTCTACCTGTCCTCTGCTTTGTAAGTTAACCATAGGTGGATCCCAAGCGCCCTTGAAGGGCACTCCCCTGTCACTGAACACTCACTGTAATTACCAGGTTTGCTACTTCCAAGGAATAGTATAATCACAGCAGCTTGTTTGATTCAGCACAGTATCAGCTCCAGAATAACAACACATAATCTATTTATAGTGAAAACAAATCAAAGGTTAAGATTTAAGAGATAGTGGGCAAGGGTAAGAAGTACAACAGGTTACAAATAAAAGAATAACATGGTTTCTCAAGACTAAAAAATAATTTAACAGGCTACAATCCTTGTTGAAAGCAGTCTTATCTCACCTAAGCCTTTTCTGCAGAATTCCTGGCTGGTTAAGAGCCTGTTTTCATGGATGTAACCACACTGCCTGGTTATCCCCTCAAGTGCAGGATAAAAGAGGGGGCATGTTGCCTTCTTATACCCCTAAGTTCATAGTTTTTGTTTTCAAACTCAGGATGACCCCTTGCAGTTCAGATTCTGGTGTGTGCTCCCCTGTTACATTCACTCCCTCTCCCCCCACCTGTTTTCCTGTGACGTTACATGCCAATGAGGCTTGCTTTGTATTGGTTTTACAATGCTTAATTTACACCAGGGACCTAGGCGGATAGGTGATTCCACATCCCGTTGTCTGGCAAAACCTGCTTGTCAGCTTGCCAGAGACACAGATTTTACGTGTATTTTCAATACATACATATAAATTCTTAAATATCACCCCTACATACACCACACAATGCTCAGGAAAATTAGCATGATGTAAGCTTCCATTAGCTACCTTGCACAACCCTTTTTGGGTGAATACAGTGAAAGCAGTGTGTCATGAGTGAGTCAGGCCTAATAGGAGTTGCTGTTACAGAACAGTGAATTCCCAGTCATTGAGAAGTTCTTAGGGATCACACCAATGATAATAGCAATACCTAATTCTTATATAGCATTTTCCATCCATTGATTTCAAAGCAATTTACAAAAGCAGGAAGTAGCAATACTGCCATTTTACAGTTAGGGAAGTCAGGGCAGAGAGAAGTAAAGTGACTTGTCCAAGATCTCAGGCCTCCCAGATTCCAGGAGTTTGCTGGATCTCTTAGGCCACAGTGTCTCTTTGGTACAGAAAAATTTCACATTGACAACTGCTGTCCTTACAACAATTTTCTGCAGTTCTGGCCCAAAACAATTGGTTAGCATTTGTAAAATGCAACGTTTTGGACGAGTACTGTAACACAACTTTATAGCATATATTTTACAAAATATAAAGGAAATTGTGTCTCATAGCAATAATTAAAAAGAATCAAAGAAAATCAGTGCCAATTTCTGTGTTAGAAAGCGATTCGTTTTCTTTTGGCTGCGAGGCAGTTTGAGCAGAGTAATAACATGGCTGATTTTGTTGTGGGGACATGGCTTCCTCATAGAGCTCCTTGCTGGCTGAGAATGGTCTGGCTGACAGTCCCTGTCCCAGTTTCCTTCCCTGAAGTTAGTCTCCTCAGCTTTCCAGACATTGGTCTGTGCTGGAGTTGTGACTTAACCCTCCAGCCAAGTCACAAAACAAGAATTCCAAACTAAACAGTCCCAACAAACAAAAAGGTTCTTCTTCGAGTGCTTTGCTCATGTCCATGCTATGTTAGGTATGTGCACACCACATGCACCATTGCCAGAGATTTTTCCCTCAGTGGTATCCATCAGGCTGGCTCTAGTGTCCTCTGGTGCCACGCGCTTATGCACTGTCATAAGAGGCACTGTTGGCCTCGCACCCTCTCATTTTCTTCTTACTGCCCATGACAGTTGCTGGAACAATTCCTCTTGCTTCAGCAAGGCATTTTTCAGTGGTTTTCTTCTCTGTATCTTATCTCCAGGCTGCACTGGATGCAGCTGACACTGCAGGCAGAACAATGGCCTCTGCAGTGGCAATGAGGCAATGCTCTTGGCTACAGTCCTCGGGGCTACCTCAGGAGGTCCAGTAGTCGATTCAGGACCATTTTTGGACATTTCAGCCCAGCATGGTCCCTCATCACATCGGACTGCTGGGAACTAAATACAGTGGTGGACGGTTATACACTTCAGTTTTCCTCCACCCCGCCCACTGACTGCCCCATCCCTGTCCCTCTTCAGGGACCGTCCTCATGAGCAACTTCTAGCCCAGGAGGTGCAAACCCTTCTATGGGTGAGGGCTGTGGAAGAGGTGCCTCAAAACTTGAGAGGAAAGGGGTTTTACTTTTAATATTTTCTAATCCCAAAGGCCAACGGGGGATCTTTGTTCTATTGTGGACTTGTGTCGACTCAACAATTATCTCAAGTAACTGAGATTCCACATGATCTCCCTGGACTCCATCATCCCCTCTCTGGATCCAGGGGACTGGTATGCCGCCTTCAACTTGAACATAAGCATGGCCATATTGGTCAGACCAATGGTTCATTTAGCCCAGTATTCTGTCCTCCGACAGTGGCCAGTGCCAGGTGCTTCAGAGGGAATGAACAGAACAGGTAATCATCAAGTGATCCATCCCCTGTTACCCATTCCCAGCTTCTGGCAAACTTCAGAGTATGGTTTTGCATCCCTGTTCATCCTGGCTAATAGCCATTGGTGGACCTATCCTCCATGAACTTGTCTAGTTCTCTTTTAAACCCTGTTATAGTCTTGGCCTTCACAACATCCTCTGGCAAAGAGTTCCACAGGTTGACTGTGCATTGCGTGAAGAACTACTTCCTTTTGTTTGTTTTAAACCTGCTGCCTGTTGATTTCATTTGATGGCTCCTAGTTCTTGTGTTATGAGAAGGAGTAAATAACACTTCCTTATTTATTTTCTCCACACCATTCATGATTTTATAGACCTCAATCATATTTCACCTTAGATGTCACATTTCCAAGCTGAAAAGTCTCAGTCTTATTAATCTCTCCTCACATGGAAGCAGTTCCATGCCCGGAATTATTTTAGTTGCCCTTTTTTGTACCTTTTCCAATTTCAGTGTATCTTTTTTGAGATGGGATGACTAGTATTGCATGTAGTATTCGAGATGGCATTTTCTGTCTGATTATCTCTCCCTTTCCTAATGATTCCCAACATTCTGTTAGCTTTTTTGACTGCCGCTTCACATTGAGTGGATGTTTTCAGAGAACTATCCACAATGAGTCCAAGATCTTTTTCTTGAGTGGTAACAGCTAATTTAGACCTCGTCATTTTATATTGTGGCACGCTGCTGGCTCTACTCCAGTGGGTCTTGCGCTTTTTCCTTTTGTAGTGGGTCAGGGCTCCACCAGTTACCTGTCTCCAAGTGGGGTCCTTCCAGTAATGTCCTGTGGAGAGGGGCGGGAGAAGGGACCCAGGCCCGCCCTCTACTCTGGGTCCTAGCCCAGGGGCCCTACGAATAGAAGCTATGCGTTGCTGACAGTGTCCAAGTCTGCAGCTCTTCCCCCTGGGCTATTTTCCCCTCTGCCCCTTTGGCTTTTTGTTCCCTGCCCCCTCTTTGCCTGGGCAGGGCTTCTTCTCTCAGGCCTCAGTGCCTGGGGAGTGTTTCCACTCTGCTTGAACTCGTCTCCCCCTTCTTGGTCCCAGCACCTTTCTCAGGATTCTTCTTTACTCCTTCCCGCAGTACAGCACTCCTGCCTGTTGCTCTCCTGCCTGTCTGGAGCAGGGGTTTTTATAAGGCACTTGGCTGGGTCTTAATTGGCCTCAGGTGCTCCCAATTGCCCTTCTTGTAATCCCTGCTTAGTCAGCAGGGAACAGGGCCCGGATCATTCGGGTGCTTACATATCTCCCTTCGGTCACTCTCTGGCTGCCCCTAACCCTGCTGTTTTACAATATGTATAGTTGGGATTATGTTTTCCAATGTGCATTACTTTTCATTTATCAACATTGAATTTCATCTGCCATTTTGTTGCCCAGTCACCCAGTTTTGTGAGCTCCCTTTGTAACTCTTCGCAGTCTGCTTTGCACTTAACTTTGGATTCTTACTTTGACATTTCCATCTGTGGCCACAGAAGATTCCTCAGGTTTATAGTAAATTGTCCTTCCTTTTGGCCTGTCTGCAGCTCCCCAGGTGCTTACAAAATGCATGGCAATGGTAGCGGCCTTCCTCAGAAGGCGAGGTGTTCCAGTCTACCTGTACCTCGACCACTGGCTGATCTAAGGTTACTGAGGGGCTTAAATAAAGAACAGCATCACATTGGTCCAAACCACCTTCTGCACACTGGGCCTGTTGATAAACAAATAAAAGTTGACTCTCATTCCAGTACAGAGAATAGAGATTATTGGAGCAGTGCTAGACTTGACCCAGGCCAGAGCCTTCCTATCAGAGGCTCGATTCCAGACAATGACAGACCTGATATCCAGTGTCATGGCCCACCCAATCACAACAGTCCGGGTTCGCCTCAAGCTCTTGGGACACATGGCTGTGTGCACTTACGTGGTGTGGTATGCAAGGCTGTGCTTTAGGTCCCTGCAGATGTGTACTTCCCAAACTTCAGTGTACTTCCCAAACAGACACTACTTGGTCTCGGTGCTTACTGTTCCAGCACCGGTCCTTGCCTCCCTCAACTGGTGGAAGGTCCCCCATTTGGCAGTGGTGGGTGTCCCCTTTGCCAGCCTCCCAGCCATCAGTGTTCCTAGTGTCAGACACTTCAGACCTTAGTTGGGGAGCCCACCTTCATCGCCTCAGGACACAGGGCTTGTGGTCCCAATAAGAGCTGTCAGGGAGCTCAGAGCTGTCCGCTTAGCTTGTGAAGTGTTTCTTCCTCAGATCACAGACAAAGTAGTACAAGTACTGATGGACAATACGGTGGCCATGTTCTACATCAACAAGCAGGGAGGAACATGCTCCTCCGCCCTGTGTCAGGAGGTCATCTGTCTGTGGGACTTCTGCATGAAGCACGCCATCTACTTTGTATAGCTCTGGCGTGTCTGTGCCATCACTGGTTTGGTGCACTGCTAGACTTTTCAGTAGCACCCCTGGTGCTGTTCCCACTCTGCCCAGACCTGATCTCACAAGACCACAGCTGTTTACTCCACTTGAACCTTGGGGTCCTTCACTTGACGGTGTGGGAGCTCCATCGTTGACCCTGGAGGAGCAAGCCTGTTTGGAACAAGTTTGCCAGGTCTTGCTGGGTAGCAGGAAGCCGTCTACCAGGGCTACCTACCTCACCAAGTGGAAGCGTTTCTCGATATGGTCTTCCCAACAGGGTCTTTCTAAAACAGCAAGGTCTGGCCCTCACATATATCAAGGTACACCTAGCAGCAATTTCGGCCCTCCATGCACCAGCGGGTGGTAGATCAGTTTTCTCTCATGAGATGACAATCTGCTTTCTGAAAGGGTTACAGAGACTTCACCCTCAAGTTCTCCAACTGATTCCCGGATGGGATTTAAACCTGGTCCTAACAAAACTCACAGGCCTTTCCTTTGAAGCGCTAGCGTTATACCCTCCTGCTGTTTGTCTTCCTGGTAGCGATTATCTCAGCCAGAAGGGTCTCTGAAACCGGGTCCCTTACATCAGAACCAACATACACGGTGTTCTTTAGGGATAAGGTTCAACTGTGCTACCATCCAGCCTTCCTACCAAAGGCGGTCTCGCAGTTCCATAGCAACCAAGCCATTTTCCTGCCAGTTTTCTTCCCAACACCAAACAAGAATTCAGAAGAGCAGAAGCGCTTCACTCATTGGATGTTAAGTGTGCATTAGCCTTCTACATTGAGAAGACTAAACCGTTCCACAGATCCATGCAACTCTTCATGGCAATAGCAGAGAGGCTGGAAAGGTCTGTCTGTTTCAGCTCAAAGAATCTCAGCCTAGATAACTTCCTGTATCCCGGGCATGCTATGAGCAGGCAAACATTCCACCTTCTGCCATCTTGACCGCTCATTCCACGAGAGCTCTTCAGCCGTGTTTCTGGTCCGACACACCTGCAAGGCTGCAACCTGGTCATCAGTTCAGTTTTTTCCTCCCTCTACGCCATCACTCATCAGGCTCTAGATGATGTCAAGTTTGGGAGAGTGGTGATGCAATCCGCCTGTCCGTGAACTCTGAGCCCACCTCCTTGGATACTGCTTGTGAGTCACCTAACATGGAATGGACATGAGCAACACATCTCAAAGAACACTTAGGGAAAGGTTAGTAACCATTTTTTCTGCTCTTTGGGGACTTCTCTTCAGCCCATCCTCTAGGCTCTGTTCCCATCCCCTTTCAGGACTATTTTTGAGAGTCTTTATGGCTCTGGGATAGTGGCCTCAGACTCCAGATGTACTGTTCACAGACCCTGCTGAGCTCTCTTCCTTGCATCCTTGCCTGTTCCACTATAGAGCACTGAGCTCCCAGGCTGGTTCTTCTGGAGTACCCCACATCCTGCAGACACTGGCTCAGGGCCTGACTTAGAAGCCTGCCCACTCCCTGTGGTTCCAACGCCCAGACTGGTCTCAGTCCTTTTATAAGGCCCCAGGTATCCACTGAGACATCACTTGACCCTCCTTAGTCCCAACTCTTCAGGGTGAGAAGCAGCTAATGAATTATGGCATGGGTGTGGCTGGGCCCATGTCCCCTCAAAGCAGGCAGTTTTCCTGTGACACCCTTGGAAAATCAAGCCCTGTTAAGGCTCTTTCGATTATGCAAAAATTGATGCATTCAAAATTACTAGTCACTTTTGAAAGCCTTGGCCACACCTGTACTCTTTATTTGCTTAGAATTGAAAGAGGTTGGAGTGATTAGATTTGTCAGTTTTATTGGGCAGGTTAGCTTTGATGCTTGAAAATGGTAATGAGAAGCAGAACTCAGCTGCCATATGTCTGAATTCAGAGGTTATGTTGCCTGCAAAAGAGGGCAGTAAAGAAAATCTTAGCAAATTCCGTCTTGAAAACTACGATATAAAACAAGTATTGTAGGCAAGTTAAGCTAAAACGAAGTTGTGTGTGGTCAGTAGTTTTCAAAGTATTGTATCAAAGAGCTATAAAAACAGCAGCAGCAAATATATTGTTCTTGTTCATTGTTACATTGTATCTAAACTTACAGGGTGGCATTCTGAAGGCATTCTGCATCACCTTTCGGAATTGTTTAGGCATGAAGCACCCCCTAGTGGAGTTAATCAGTTTTACATTTTTTTGAAGAGACTCTTGTGAATACAGTAGTTCAAGTTCAGAACATAATTTAAAAACAGACGTGGGATTATTTTTAAATGCTATGAATTTTTCTCTAATTGGAGAGGTAAGGTAGGAAAATGGGCATGTAATGTTATCAGGACTGACTCCTATTGCAAAATAAAACCCTGTGTTTATTTAATATAAAGCCATCTTTATAGCATAAAAGCTGGGGGAAGAGTGAGGAAGTATTTTAAATGGAGTTGCAGAGGGACACAGTAATGACTCAATCTCTGCTAGACAGTGCTGCATTCATTATTACATGATAATACTGAATCACAATGATGCAGCACCCTAACATCCTGATCTAATGCCATGTTGCAAACACCGCTGTCCAGTGTGTGCACGGCATGCTGTGATTTATCATGTGGCACTCGGTGAAGTGGCCTTTGAGCTCTGCCAGAGTGAATATTACTGATGCAATTTATATACTTAAAGTGTTTGGTACAGAGATGACTACACCGAGAAGTGTTCATATTTCTTTAAACTTCGTATCAATCTTCACCCTACCTCACAGGATCATTTCAGTCGAAACAATTAGATATTATAACACAACAGACAGACTGCAAAAATAGTAGGATAGTTTCTTGATTTTTAATTAACGTGTCACTGTTGTATTTGGAGAGACAAATCCCAGGCCTGGGACCCAGCCGGAGTACCTGGACAGGACTATAGGGATCTCTGCAGGGGTGGGAGAGGAATTTTCCCTTTTTCACCTCAGAGGGGTTTGTCTTAACTAGGAAAATTGGTTGACTTTAGGTCGGGCGTAACTAACACATGCTAGCTAAATTGGACCTAAACTTGACCTTTTTCTTAGTGCAGATGTAGGGTGACACCTTAGCTTGATTTTTAGCTGGCCATGTTTCCCTCTCCTGTTATATTAGTAGCTCTTCCATTTTAAATTAAAAGCTTAAAAAGATACAAACCCTAAAACAGCTGAAGAGATGGAAACAGCAAACCTGAAATCACAATCCAACATCAGACTGTTCACTTTATTATCAGCTGAGAGCCTGAAGATGATCATAAAATAAGCTGAGCTTGAAGATCAATATAAAACAAGCTACTCTTTGAACAAGGCCCACACTTTTTGCTGGGAAGACTTTTTTTATGAGATCGACTTACCAAGATTAAACTACGCATTTGAAGAACCATGTTTGCTGTGGGGGCCTTATTTCTTACCTGTCATGTAAAGCCAAAAGATTGAACTGAGGAGTGATTTAGAGTGTGTTGGTTCAGTCGTTTTGCATATGAAAGCTCTTGGAGTGAGAAGTCTCTTTTACTGATCCTCTTTCCCCTGCAATAGTCCAAAGTTCAGACTGTTGTGCCTTTCACAAAGCACCTCATGTGGAACAAGTGATGGAGAAAGATTAAAGATCTCCAAAATGAGGACCACACAGACTGCTGTCATACTTAGTGTATCCAGAGCATAGAATGTAATGGATTGGAACAGACTTTGCCTTTAAAAATGCTTGGGGTGAGAGGTTAGTTGAAAGGTTGAATGCACACTAAAAAAAGTCCACTTTCCTGTGGGTTTTATAGGACTGATCTATCACAATGCAATGTAAGCATTTGAACTGTAGCAGTAGTGCAAATGAATGGAAAATTTGGAGTGCTTGGTGTGTTTCCATATTTTTTCAGTTTTCACATTTAATAATCCTTGATTTGTAAAACAACTTGTATTGTGTCGAAGAACTATAAAGACAGCAGCAGCAAAACATAACTAAGCAGGATACCAACTATATTAAAAACAGAAAGAAAAGACATTTTTTAACCAAATTTAAAAAGCATGACTAGCACAAAAGTATAGCCACATGCTGCTCCCACTTATCCCAGTATAAATCCACAGTGACTTTCTTGGCTTCAGTAGAATTACTCAGATTCACACTGAGGTGAGTCTTAGCAGAATCTGGCCCATGGCACAGGACAGAGATGGCAACTGTAATAATTAGTTAGAGAACAGTCCAGATCCTCAGCTGACATACATTGGCATAGGTCTGACACCCAGATCATTGCAATGAGGCTATGCTGATGTATGCCAGCCAAAGATCTTGGCCCAGAGGACATAGTGCAGGCCAGAAAATATACATCAGTAAAGTGGAATGTTTTATTTGTTTGTTTGTTTTAAATTTAGCAAATATAAAGGCACTGAAGTATAAAGCTATTTAAAAACGAGTACTGGAAGTGCCATTGCTAATTCTTATGTGCACAGTGTGCCAGTGTAATAGAAGTATAGAATGAGAGTTACAAGAGGTCGAAATATATTCTGCAGCACATTTAATTTTGGATAGAATGTAAATGTGTGATGAATGAATGAGTCAGTCACTCAAGAGCCTGTTACGGTGTTAGGGTTGAAGAGATTCCAGCACCTATCAGAATAAATATACTGCATCTTGTATGAAGTTGTGAATCATTTTTAAGAGTTGCTGACACCTTCTGGAAAGTTATGTAGACACAAATCTCGCTATACATTTTATATATATTCTAGATTTCTCTTTCTTGATTTTTTATTAAATTGTTGAGGGTGTACTTGCATGGAAATCCGACATTTGCTTCTTAGGGCTGTATCTGTTCTTTGCTCCTCACTAGAAACCTTTGTGATGACATAAGGGCACCACACCACTTTGTCACAAGCAAAGGGTCAGTAACCAAATTGTGTATTGTATACATGCCTAGTTTTCATTCCTTAAAGTCAATGACAACTCCTGTTGGCTGCAATGTGGAGACGAAGTGTGCCCAATTTCCTAAGCCTAAAATCAGGACCTAAGTATGCTCAATTTCCATGGAATTAAATAGGACTTAAGTGCATGTATTCAAAGTCAGAATTTGGTCCAGTGACTTCAGGTGAGAAATAAGCAAGATAAATAATTGAACTTTCAAGAAATAAACTCATTTAAATTATTAGTTAAATTATGCTCTGATCCTGCCCACATACAACATTATTTAAGGTAATGGGATTGAACAGGAAAGCAAAAGTTGGCTCCCTGGTTTTAGGCAAATGGTCTAGTAATAGAAATGAAATTATCATATTCTGTTTGTATCAGCAAGATTGTTTTTAAATGGTCTGTTTTTTTCAAATATAAATGGGTCTTTAAATCTGTCACATCAAAATCTCTGCACGTTTTACATTTTCTTTTGTTTTGGTACAATTTTTGCATATCATTTTACCAGTCAGATTAGTTGCTCTATTGGGCAATTAATTAATAAATAAATTGAGATCCTGGCTGAAAGGTGCTATAGAAATGCAGAGCTATTATGAGCTTTGCACTGCGTTCCAATGAGACAGTTAAATTCTCATAGCGTTTTCAATCTCACTCATTCAAGTTGTCATGGTGTTACAACCCTCTCTGATCATTCCTTTCACTTTGGCTTGTGAGTGCCTTGATGTAGGCCAGACCAAGGATTTTTTCTTTCCATGAGCATGGTCAAAGTAGAAACACTTTGGTATTTTTTTTTTTTGTCTTTCAGTGGTGAAAGTGGTGCTGGTAAGACAGAGAGCACTAAACTGATTCTCAAGTTCTTATCTGCCATGAGCCAACATTCGCTGGAACTATCCTGTAAGGAAAAGACCTCTTGTGTGGAGCAAGCTATTCTTGAGAGCAGGTATGACATTCATATTCTCATACACAGTTCATAAAGTTGCACACGGTACAGAGTGACAGAGGTAGAACAACCATCGATGCTGAAAATGTTTAAAACTAGACTGCTGCACAAAACATGGAAAAATAATCCTTCACTGGCACCCAGGGAGTGGATAGATGACCCGCCAGGTCTTTTCCATCTCTAATGTTTGTGGTTCTTTGGCTGTAAGTTCTGTTTTGCAGCCACCTATTCTTGGTGTATGAGAAGCAGTTGATTTAGATTGCAGGTTTTTCCCACAGATTTTTTTTTTCTCTTCTAGAATTTCATGTACACTATGGGTTTTCCACTGTTCCCCCCCCCCCCCCCAGTGATATTTACATGCTGGATAATAAATTAGGATGAAGGGTTTAGTAAAGGCAGTCTGTATCACAGGCTCTAGTAATCTATCGCAGGTTGTTGGAAAGGAGATTTTGTTGCATCCGAAGTATATGTGGGGACCTGGATGTTTCAGACAGTTTGTAAAGGGCCACAGAAGCTTTCACTCCTACAGCACTGGATTAAGTGTAGTCTAAAAGGCTAGCGACTGGAAACTGGTTGGTGGCCTACAATAAATGAGTTGATTATATAGTGGCTATATATTCAAATTATAACTCACACACTCTTGGGTAGTCTTATTTCAGAGACCAAGGACTGAATGGTCATGGGCAGTGTAGCAATCTCTCTAAGTCAGGTCTGAAGCACATTGATAAGGCAGTGTGGGCAAAGCCTGCCCTGTGGATGCTATAGTTATATTTACATATTTATAAATCACCCAAATGTGATTTTACAGATCAAATAAGACTGTCCCTGCTTTGAAGAACTTGCCATCTAAATTTAGACATGAACATGTGGGGGCATTTAGAAAACAAATAAGTGGTGGTGAGGCCGGGCCTGGGTCATAATAACAGGCTCACCCATGGAATGGTTCTGTACAATACGTAAAGTGATTTTGTACAAATTGGGATTGTTTCTTAGTTAATGGTTTTTTTGTTTTTCTTTGGGGATGAACTGAGAAGAAGGCATCAGGAGGTGGGAGAAGGAGACGTGGATGGGGCGGGGAGATATTATAGTTTGCTGTGCAGGAGAGGTTTGAGGGGGAGGTGAAGGGAAACAGAATGGTGTAGTAAGGATCAGCCGGGTGACTGCAGGTAGCTTGCTGAGGTAAGGAAAGAACAGGGGGGCTGGTTTGATAGATCCATCTGCTGTTAATCAGGTACCTTCCACAAGCAAGACTATGAACAAATCTGCTGCTATGACAGTCACCCATCTTCCCTATTCCCTCCCCCATCTCTGTTTTGTGTTTCACCCACTAAAGTAAGATTGTGTAAGCTCTTTAAGATGAGAACGGTCTCCTATACACCCATAGAGCACCCTGCACAATTGGGTCTGGCTTGATTGGAGCCTCTTGTTGTTACTATAATGCAAATGCGAAACAATAATTATAATATAGACCTGTTGTAGCACATCCTATTTCAGTTATATACTCAGCTGTACAGTGGCTAATGTCTTTTTGTGATTTAGTACGAGAGCCACTTTACTACCTATAGACATAGCCTGTGGTATAACTGAGTTGTCTAGAGCTATGGCAATGACTAAGGATGTAGGCTGTGGCTGAGGATAATGTTAGAACTGGTCTTTACGGGGATTATGCCTTTCTTCAAGCACTGGAGTGCAGAGCTCGTATCATTGCCATTCCAGTCACAAGTTAACACTTCTGTCATCCTTCCTTATTTTCACAGCCCAATTATGGAAGCTTTTGGCAACGCGAAGACTGTTTACAACAACAACTCCAGTCGCTTTGGGAAGTTTGTTCAGCTGAACATCTGTCAGAAGGGAAACATCCAGGGAGGAAGAATTGTAGATTGTATCCTCCCTTCTTGCTGAGTGTCTTTGAATTTCAGGGTGACGTACCTGTATCTGTTCTGTGGAGAGTAGTGGGAAGAAATATTAGCCTTTGCCTGTCCCTCTACCCACACCCAAAGATTCCAGGTTAAAAAAACTGTGCTGAATGAACTTCAAGAGAAATCAATAAGTCCAAATTCAGTTCGTGCGTGTCCATCTATCCATTCCTCTATCTAGAAATATATAGGTATATCTATGTATATCTATATAGATTGATCTATATAAAATCATCGAACCTTCTCTCTCATTTCTGGTATTATGGCTAATGTGCATGTTTCTTTGGAGTGAGGTAATAATAATTTAACGGGAAAAACTCTGATTGCCAACTCCAACTCTTCAACAGCCAGGGTGAAAGTCATCTTAAGGGCACAATGGCGAGGAAAGCCCCATACAGAGCAGAACTGCAGTGGTCCTGTTGTGTGAGAAGGGTTCCCTCAGGTTGTCCATGCTGCTTCCACGCAGCAGAGCTGGGCTATGCACTAGCTCCACATAGGACACTGCAGGTTGGAGAATTAGGGGGGTATCCTCAGGATTTGCAGTTATCCAGGTGAAGTAGCCATAGGCCCTATATAGGGGTACTGGGTTGTGGTTGCTATTCCGGCACAGTAGCAGGATTAGTGGCTGTAGAACTGCTGCATTGTGCTTGCGGGTTCTTTGAGGGGGATGATTCTGTCCCCACACCCACCACCTCCAAATACTGTATAGATCTTTGCACAAAAGTTGTTTGTTCACACTTCATGCAAAGTGGGTGAATTTCACCCTTAAAGGAGACACCAAACTAAACAACAAACAGAAAGTTAGGTGGAAAGGTAGGTATCACTTCACATCCTCATTCGGTCCAGAACATGACAATGCTTCATTATACTCTGTTGAAAAAACCTTTGGGATTAGAAGTGGCTGAACGTTTTACTTATGGAAACTCTCCTCCTTTTGCTGTACCAACATATAAATGACACAGAGCACAATGCCCTCTTTAGTGTCTGAACACAAAGTACTAGAGAACTGTAAACAGATAGTTCTTTAACTTCACCGTTTTATTCCTTGACGGATCATTTTTTTTTCCCCACTAAAGATTTATTAGAAAAAGTAAGTCAACATTTGCTGTCATTCAGTTTTTTTGTTTTATTCATAGATTTTCTCAAAAATTGCTGGGTGAATAAGTTCCCTTTAAAAATAATCCCCTAAACAGAAATGTTATTTGCTTTGACAGAACCGTGTAGTAAGGCAGAACCCTGGGGAGAGAAATTATCACATATTCTATGCACTGCTGGCAGGGATAGAAGAGGAAGAGAAAGGTGAGTGACAAAGCTCAGCTCACACAACTGTTTGTAATGGCTCTTTGCCAGCACTATTTCAGTCATGAAACACCACCTTGCGATGACAGCACTGTGGAATTTAACTCTGGTAAACCAATAACCAAACGAGAAATGAGTTATTTATTTAATCTGAATTCACTGAGCATGTTTTCTGAGCTCATCTTGGTACAAGCGGTGTGTGTGGCGTAGTAATGCTACCAGGCCTCCTGGGGTTTTATTCCTAGAGGCTGCAGATTCACTCTGTGTCCTTGGGATAGTTACTTAGGGACAAACCCACATCGCAGTGTCCAGCCTAAGTATCTTGGCTGGGAACTAGGAAATTCCACAGGGAAGAGAGGAGAAGGAATCATACTGTCAGTGTCCCTTGTCATGAAGACTAATCCCCTAACAAGAAAAATATCATTTGTGTACATGTAAAAATGTCAAAGCTGTATTAGCACCACCTTTTTGGCCAACTGTCTGTGTGCGATGAAGAATGCAGGTCATAGAGTCGCACAGCTAGATAAAGCGAAAATTATTCAATGAGTGTGATACATTTTCCGTTGCTATAAACCACTTGGTTTTGTGTCCCTGCTCATACATATCTCAAGTAAATGAAACATAAATTGATTTTTCAACTCCTAAGGTGATGACTTTGTTTTTTCTCTTTGCAGATGCATTTTACTTATCTGTACCAGAGCACTACCACTACCTGAATCAGTCTGGATGTATAGCGGATAAAACAATCAATGACAAAGACTCCTTCAAGGAAGTCATTGTGAGTTGTTTGACCAGTTCTTTATGATTCAAGAGTGATAAATTTCACATCTCTTCACTTGATAGTGATTTTTGAAAGCTATCATGATCTGCCGCTAATGAGGGTCCTAATCTTGCAGATGAAGGATCAGTCCGTGGTCATGGCTATATGCAATCCCAGTCACTTCAGTGGCACTATGCATGGGCATAAAGTGCCTCATGGAGGATCAGTCTACTGTTGCTCAGAATGACTAATTTTCTTTCATACACTTTGCTGTTATAGGGAGCATTTCTTACCTTGCAAGCTGTATATGAAGTCACTCATCCATTACTCCTTGGAGTTTCTGATTAAGGGAAACAATTACATTTCAGAACAAAAGGACAGCAGTGGAACGCAATCAGACATTCACCCATCTTACCTTCCATCCGAGACTTATGTAGAATTACCATTACAGTAGTTTATAATGAAGGACATAGCTATTCATATCTATGTGCAAATCATTCAACGCAGAATGGTGGGGAAGGGATGTTACAGAGTAAATCATATGTCTTTTCTGTCATAATAAATCGTATCTGAAATAGGACACTACAGAATATAACAAGGGATGTACGTAGAGAGCGATGGAAGCACAAAACCTCTAGTTTCACAATTGATTGGAACCTGTATGTTTTAAGATTCAGTCCCACGTTTTTTACAAAACCAAACAAGTGTTCTGTCTCTTGCCTAACTTACGCGAAGCATCCATTAGAATACAGTGTAGCACTCCCATTCCATTGCAAAGGTGCTTGCACCTTGTGTAAAATTTTAGTATCTGTAGCAAACTAGATGGTTTTTTTCTTCATAACTATTGTGTGTACAAATTGAGGGCTGATTATGTGTATAAAAGAGAAGCATCACTTCCTTATATGTGTGCTGCTTATCCTCCTGGGACCAATTCATACAAAACAGTCAAATAAAAATACCAAGCAATCAGGAAGCAGCATTTGTTTTATGGGAACAGTAACCTTACTAAAAGAAAACAAACTGCGTTGTTTTAAATGACCAGCCTGCATATTTCTGCTGCTTTCCTCATTTCAAGGTTTTGTACACTTTCTGCACCATTTTCTGAAATATGGAAATACCAAATAGCAAATCCATGGTAGTATATGGACTTTTGCAGCTTTCCAATCTCTTTTAGCCACGTGCCTTTGGGGGAAAAAGGGGCCATAAAGATAATCTTTTATATGGACTAATTAATCAAATATGATTATTAAATAGAATGGAAACATGGGTAAAATGGAGACACTAATTGAGGCTTTCTCTGGGTAGCCTTAACTTTCACACCCACATTAGCTTCAGCAATTAGCAATCAGTAATTAGCCCACTTTTGTTATTACCATAATTACCAATTACTTTTCCTAACACCACCACCACTTCAGTGCGTGGCACGTGTTCTATGGGATTTGAAAACCAATAAAAATGGTCAGATACAGTTTAGTTAAAGTGTTATGTATGTATGTTTTTACAGCTGTAAAACTACCTAATTTCACAGCAAAAATATTTTTGGGGAAGTTGGTGATTTCCGCATTGCAGTCTCATATTTTGGGTTGATTAGCATGACATTTAATTTGCGCTAATCAGCTTGAGGCAGGTAGAGCGTGAAATTAACTTGACATGTTAATCTTGCATTCTACAGTATTTTAGAAGCAGAAATTTGGGCACCCGCATCACTTGCTTCCTTACTGATCTTCATAAGGCTTGAGAACGTGGATTCAGTGACTTCAGAATTCCTAAGCTGTACTTCATTCTTCTCTCTTTCAGTCCTATGCATGCTAATGACCATTTCCATGAACCTACAGATGATTTCCCTCTATATGTTTTTCTCTCCTTTGTGTCCCAAAAGTTCTTTTCCACTGAGTGGGGATCTGCAGTGTGAGCATACATACATGCATTCCTCAGTATTCTTGTCACATATTATACCTACCTCTAGAGCTATAAATATGGCCGATAGGATTAGTGACAATTTGTTAAAATCATCAGGAACAAGTGGAATTACTGGGTGAATTTCTGTGGCCTGCGTTATGCTGATGTCAGATTAGATCAGGGTTTCTCAACCCGTAGGTCATGAACCAAATGGCTCCAACACCCCTCTCAATAATTTGGCCCCGGAGGCCCCTTGTTAGAGGAGCTGGGCCAAAACTGAGTGGTGCTGTGACCCAAAGGTCACCAACATTTGGAGCCCAGCCAATCCTGCGGGACCAGAGCTGCTGGTATGGTCTGCACAGTGTAATTATTTAGTACCGATTACAGTAACGTGCATATTATAATCATGGGTAAGGAATGTTCAGTAAGCCACATTTATTTTGCACTAAACCTATTTATTAGGTTGTATAGGCCATCAAGATTTATGAATGGGTCCTGAACCCAAAAAGATTGAGAACCACTGGAATAGATTATCATAAAATTATGAATCTACCTACAAAGTATTGGCAATTATAGGTATTTGTTGTGTATTGGAAAAGTGTACATTTTCTCAGATCTAATAGCAAGTGTTGTATGGTCTGCTGGATTTTAATAGTTATTATAACAGCTCTTTCTGTGTAGTCACAATGGAATGAATTCCCAGAGCCTCTGCAGATATCCCTTTCCTTCTTATTTACTAAAAATGTTATTGCAAGTATGTGACTGGTGGTGTGGCATGGGGAACAGGATGATTCCCTACTAATACCTTGGAGGATGATAGACATGAGAGAGAGAGAAGAGAACTTCTTTCTTAAACCCTAAGCTGGCTGATTTAGGGGAGAGCTCCTTTTTGGAGAGGAAGTAATTCCGAGAGCAGCTGCAAAAACACCTCAGTGCTGATTGCGTTTTGCAAAAATGACTACAGTATTGTCATTATTGATACAAAAAGATGGTCTTTGGTCATAGTGTGTAATCACATTTGCACAAAAATACAACACGTACTCAGTTCAAATAGCCCTACTCAAATATTTCATGCCCTGTGTACTCCACGTCACTGAACTAAGAGTGTTTCATCAGTGCAAACCATGAAATATGGTGAATTTGAACAATCTGGTTCAGATTGCAGCATTCTGGAGAGACATTTGGAAAACACAAGCCAGTCCCAAGGGGTTGCATTTGTTTTCTACATTTACTTTGACAAAATAGTTGTCTGTTTTTCTTGCTTTAATCCAATAATACATGTCTTTACATTGAGATTTCCTTTTGTTCCTGATATATAGTGGAACCTTGGTCATTACTTTGCCCATCCATAAACCAGTAATTTTCACAAAAACTTCTGTCTTACCCCATTTCTCTAGAGAGTTAGTAGAGTATAGTAATGAGGTTTTTCAGTAAGACTTTGTTACTTTCGCAAAATATAATGAAAAACATTAGTGTTATAAATAAAACTAAATTAAAGTGCACTGACAAAATAAATGAACAAAGTACACTGCATGTTACATATTTGGTCACCTACATGACTAATCTGCAAAATCTGGTAACACACAGGGGAGGTTCCTCCCAGTTAGTGAGGTTTTGTAGTATGGCTGTGATCCTACAAAGTGAAGTGAACGGGCTCTGTAAAGGATCAGTGACACTCAGGGGAGAGAGATTTTACAGATGTCATTGTGTTCCTTGTGCTTAAAGTTGTACGTGTCATGTATTAAAATGCTTCTGTGAATTGAGGCCTAAGACAAGATATACATTTACAATAAACATTCCTCTGTCCCAATATCTTTCAAAAGCTAAAGGCTGCAAAACTCAGGCTTCGTACACACTTACCAGGAAATTTGGCAGCAGTTGACGGGAGTTATGCAAGATACGCTGAGTCGACTTCCTAACTTTCCTTTAGTGCGCCGTCTCCACGGTGCTGTGCTTTTTGAGGAGGTGGTTTAATTGAATCGACTTCCAGATCGATTGAGCAGGTCTTCACTGCCACTCAATCGAATCAGATAGATTGATCTGACAGCAGCAAATTTGCCACCGTTAGTGTGTACATATCCTCAGTTGTTGTGTTTTGTAATTCCTCCCTTATCATCTCCTCCAGTGTCTATTCGCTAAGAAAATCAAACACAAATTGAAAGACATATTTTCTTCCAGACTGCAATGGAAGTGATGCAATTCAGCAAGGAGGAGGTGCGAGAAGTTCTGAGGCTGCTTGCTGGCATTCTGCATCTGGGGAACATTGAGTTTATCACTGCTGGTGGGGCACAGGTGTCCTTTAAAACAGGTGAGGAGATCATCACAGGATGGGGAAATGTCCATAATTGCTTAATAGCAATGTGGGAAACCATGCGGGACCAAGAAAAGAAATCTCTGGTTCCTTTTCAAGATGGGTGAATGATGGTTAAAATGCCATTGTTATTGTTTTATGAAGATGAAATGAGTTACTCTTTGGCACTGGACTCTTCCTCCAATTCAGGAAAGAACTCAAGCACAGGCTTAGCTTTCACCTATGCTTACGGCCCCCTGTCGCCAATGCTTTCCTGAATTTGGGATGTTTTTCCTTAAGTATATGGGACTTAAGCAGGCACTTAAGTGCTTTCTGGATTCAAGACTTCAGTGCATTGTGCCTATGTTGTTGCTTTCAGTAGTTTATCTTGTGAGTAAGTTACATCTGCAGCTGTGTAACCATATGACAGAAAGTTCAGGGATTGGGTTTGGGAACTAGTTTCCCTTATGGGAAGAACAATGACATCATCCCCTATTTTTACACCAAATAATGGCACAGTACAAATTCAGATGCACAGTTGGGACACTTTTTCTGTCCGCCAGAAACATCTACATGATCTGAGGTGGGGGTGGGAATGAGGAGAGGGGATGCGAAGCTGATGTGTCCCCTCATGGATAAGGAGTGGGGAGGGGATGTTATGTTTCTGTATCCATAAAATCAAACATTAGTATTAGCAATAACATTAGGTTTGGATTTTTATTATTTTATGAACAAATTAAAGGCTTCCAGCTGTGTTCTGTAATGAATTGGTGGTATTTAAATTAGCTTCTTTCTTTCGTGCACATTTATAATATTGTACCCTATTGTTTCAGGAGCACAGCAGAGGAGTGAGTGACTTAGATACCCACTGTATCAATTTTATTGTAAATGTATTTTCAAGATAATATTTCCACCTTGTGTCTCTGAAGTCGAGCATTCAGACATTAATAACTGGGATCTGTTGACAGTGAAAATGAGTACAGGGATTTAACCTGTGTAGAGATGCTGTACTGAGATGCATTAGCAGCTAGATTTAGTCATACATTTCAGTGGAGACTAGACCTCTGTGAACGACAATTTCTTTAGGATTATAAATTCTCAGAGAAAGGATTAAAACTGAAATCTAGTTAGTTTAAAAAAAATGAGTTAAATGTTTTCAGGATTTTTTTCTGTCCCAGAACCTCCTTTCTAATTTTTTTGGGTTTACCATCCCATTTTTCTATTTCTTAAAATGTGCTGCTTTCCTCCATTACTGGATGAAACACCCACATGACTAAAGAGGGGAAATTGATTAACCTGACTATACAAGGAAGAGGGTGAAAATGAGTGAAACAACAGAGTGTGCTATCAAGTACAAAAAGTAAAGAAAATGGAAAATAGGCAGTGGTGCCAATTCTGCACTCTGATTTAGTGGATGAGAGTGGCGGTTGATGGAAGCCAGTTGTGGTTCCCTGATTAAGGGCTGCCTGGCTCCAGTGGAACTTAGAGCAGGAATGGAGCTCAACCATGCCCACAGCCGGCTCCCTTATGCTGGAGGTGAGGGAGTGGCTGGTGTAGGAAGCAGCTACATCCCCTCTGCCTGCACTTCGCATAAGGAGAGCAAAGTGCCTTTAGAGACCAGAGAATCCAGCTCAATACTTGTCTGTAATCTTTGTCAGTTAGAAGTATCTTTGGTGTTGCTTCTGATTATATTAGGTTAAAAAACAATTGAGAGAATTGTGACTTTCCACATATATGTATGTATTTATTTTTGGCTCCTTTTACTGTTAGCTCTGGGTAGATCTGCAGAGTTACTTGGGCTGGACTCAACACAGCTGACTGAAGCATTGACACAGAGATCAATGATACTCAGGGGAGAAGAAATCTTAACACCTCTCAGCGTACAACAGGTAAAACACATAACATTTGGGATATATTTTAACAAAACAATTGGGCCAGACCTCCAGCTGATGTAAAACAAGTACAGAATTCCATTGAAATCAAGTACAGTGAGACAAAAGCTTGAAGCATGTATAAGGGCTTGTCTACATGGGGGCACTCAAGAAAATTAATCCGAATTAACACAATAATAATTAAAGTGGTCTTCATTCAGTGTCCATAAAGGGGTTTAATACACTTTAACTAATCCACTTTTAATTCATACCTTTTGTTAATTCAGATTAATTTTTCTCAGTGTCCCTGTGTAAACAAGACCTAAGATGTTGACATCTGAATTTTAATCAGATAACTTGTTGGGGGAGTGGGACACAGGTTCAAATAATCAATACATTACAGAAGGATTTTCTAATATAGTTTTAAAACAAGTTCTGATTTATGAATCACATAATGATAGAGATGTGCATAGCATTTTACAACACAGATGAAGACCAAATCCCTGCCTGTTTAGGACCCCCATCTTGCATGGGATCCGCTAGCTCTGCGCCTTTGTCGAGGCCAGTTGACTTCAATGAGTCTCTGCACAGGTGCAGGAGTCCAGGCTATCAGATCCCAGTGCAGGTTTAAGGCCTAAATTAAGACAAGAACAACAGGAGATGACCTCATGGGATGGGGAGAAAAAGACAATATGATCTAGCTAGCCCAGCATCCTGTCTCCAATGGTGGCCAGGACCAGAGCTTCAGGGGTGTGTGTATAGAGCAGAGCAGTTGGAGTGATCCAACCATCTTCCTTTTCTGGCTTTTGGAAATTTTAGGATCACCCTGAGCATGGCGTTGCATCCCTGACCATCTTGACTAATAGCCACTGATGGACCTACCTTCCATGAAGTTACCTAATTCTTTTTGGAATGCAGTTATACTTTTGGTTTCACAACATCCCATGGCAATGAGTTCCACAATTAATTGTGTAAAAAAGTACTTCCTCTTGTTTGTATTAAACTTGCTGCCTATTAATTTAATTGGGTAACCCCTCATTTTTTAATCGTGGGAGAGGATAAATAACACTATTCACTTTTTTCACACCATGATTTTATAGATCTCTGTAGGTGGAGCTAGAAATGCTACCTTTGGTTAAAGTTGCTCGACACTTCTCATTATAGCAAGCTGTTTTCAGTTGCCTATAACTTTGTCAGCTGTTTCTGAGAATGAGATTAGGGAAAAGTGTACATTCATATTTATGTTAACATACAAAGGAGCCGAATTAAGGTAGCACAGGCAACCTTAATTGTGGTATTTCCTAATTTTTGAGTGCTTGACTTTGAAACCTTAACTTCCTTTTAGTTGCAGTATAAATACTGAATTATAATAACTCACAATGGAGCTTTCAATCATTAGTGGTTTAATTATAATCAGTGTAATGTGGAAATATGAAACTGCATGTATTGTACTTTTCATTGCACTGTGCAAAGTACACTGTACAAAGGACACTGGCAAGATCTGGTTTCTAATTAAATTACTATTCTGTGTATTACCTCTCCAATGCAGGCAGTAGATAGCAGAGATTCTGTGGCTATGGCACTTTACTCCCAGTGTTTTACATGGGTTATTAAAAAAATCAACAGCAGAATCAGAGGCAAAGAAGATTTCAAGTCCATCGGAATTCTTGATATATTTGGATTTGAAAACTTTGAGGTAAATTGCTAAAAATTGATTCTTTAATTTTTATACAATTCCACATAACTTGTATGGAACTGGATTATCAAATGCTTTAGGACTTAAAATAGTCAGTTTATCATTTACCAAACAAATTTCTTTGGAAGTATTTACCTTTGAATGTCTGTGGTCTTTTAGGTTAATCGTTTTGAGCAGTTCAATATTAACTATGCAAACGAAAAGCTTCAGGAATATTTCAACAAGCACATTTTTTCCTTGGAGCAACTGGAATATAGCAGGTAAGAATTACAGCTGGAGTTTGAAATGCGCCATGGGGAGATAAATATCCAAATCTTTTAAATTAAATTAAATGGGATTTGGGTGCCTAGGTCCCATAAGCACCTTTTAAAAATCCTGGCTTATAGCTGCATATTATTGATTTTACCCTAACTTGCATGACAAACGTAACAAAAAACCATAACACATTTGTAATTATGAATAAAATGTCCTTCTTTTCTTACACTAGAGAAGGACTAGTTTGGAAAGATATTGACTGGACAGACAATGGAGAGTGCTTGGATCTTATTGAAAAGGTAATACAGCATTTGCTATTGTGGCATGCATGGGCAAATTACTGTGCTCTCAAGGTGTTCTCATCACTTGTATGAGAAGGAGTTTTAAAGCAGTATACGGACAAAAGGCAGCCTATCTTTTATATGTTTAAATGTTGATCTTTTAATACAGTGGTTTTCAAACTTTATTATAACGTGGATTACATTCATAAGATCAGTATACTTTCATAGGCACATACCCCTCCCAATCCTAATTTCCTCACTTTATCTATAATTTACAGTGCATGGTTGCATACAAGAATGTATTAGAAGAACTTTAAAGAGACAGCTTGGTGGGAGATTCACTTTAGTGTGGTGCTTCAGGACCTCAACCAAGATCAGGATTCTGTTGCACTAGGCACTGTACACTTGTAGAAAAAGAGTCCCTGCCCTGAAATGTTTACAATCTAAATAGACAAGACATCTAAATGATTGGGGGGGCGGGGGGGAATAGATGAACATACAAGCAGAGTGAACAATAGGATGGTTGACAAAAGTCAGATTAGTTCCACAATTTTAAAATTGTTTTGTTGGGCGGGGTTTAAATATTCTCTCTCTCCTCTTAAATTCCTTTTCCTGAATGTAGAACTTTACATTTCAGTGTATCTAGTCTTCTGTTATTGCCTGTTTCCCCCACTGCCACAATGTCTCCAGGTCACTTTTGCAATTTAGTTTTGTTCTCTTGGGTTTTTATTAACCCCTGCTCCCTCTCAAAAAATATTCTTTCATCCATAAAATTGATTATAGTTGTATTTACACCAAAGAAACACAGAACATGGAAAGGCATGAAACAGCTGCACAGAGTGTTGATGTGTGAGTGCATGTGTTTTTGGTTGGGGTGGGGGAGAGGTGTGATCTATTTAAGTTCTCTCCTTGGAACCAATAACTCTTGAGTTCCTGTCCCTGCTCAATAGTGACTCCATTTGGGGAATAGGACAAGTTACTTAACTTCAGTGTCCCTTTCTGTAGAATTATAACAACTGCCCACTTCCCAGTAGTGATGTGAGAATGAATCAATGCTTGTAAAGCACTTATAAAAGATTAGATGTATTGTTGTTTGTTATAATTTAATTTAGTTGGTTCAAAAAGATTCTGGAAACCCTAAAAGAGTCCTAGATCGGGATGCAATTATCAGTGACTGATCTGAAGAATGACACATGCTTCACTACTGTGACAGAGGCAGCTAGTGAACCAAATTTCAGATTGAGAATACTTGTACAAATAACCACAATGCAATTTCTAGCTGTTCAGAAGATAGGTCCAGCTGGACGGTTGGCTCACCCAAAGCAAATTTTTAACAGAAGTAGAATAAATACCCTTCATTTGAACAGTGACTTTGGGCTAAAAAAGGGCTCACATTTTCAATAACTCTTTTTCCTCCATTGTTTTGCCTTTACCCGCTGTATGTTCCCAGAGGAATCCTTTTTCTCTAACAGCATTATAGTTTCTGTGAGAGCTTTTATTGTATATTGGTTCGTTTATGCTGCCCTTGATGCATTCTACTTCACAGCATCTTCAAGAAGATCTTCACACATATGGGACCTTTCCAAGCTAGTGCAAACAGGCTATGGACTAATTCATTCTTGTTCTCTATATTTTTACTGATCTAGAAACTTGGCCTGCTAGCACTTATCAATGAAGAGAGTCATTTTCCTCAAGCAACGGACTACACCTTGTTGGTGAAATTACACGCCCAACACGCCGTATGTTATACTCTGATAATTTATTTAGTGTGCCATTTGTAAGGTCCTTTGCTTCTCCAGAGGTTTGTGATGCATATGTATGGATGCATAATCTTACAATATACATTAGGCCTGATTCTACTCCCAATGATGTCAGTGGCCAAGTCATTTGCTTCAGTGGGAGCAAGAAGGAGCCTATTATCTGAAAATACACAGTGTGGATGTGGATATGGATATCTCCATATGTATAGATAGGTTTATGGAAAGGTAGTGAAATAGGCCAGATTCTAATCTCAGTTACACCAATGTAAATCCGGAGTAACTCTATTAACTTTTCCAGAGTTACACCAGATTTACATCCATGTAACAGACTGGAATTTGGCCTGATGTCAATTATATGAAAATATCTATCTTCCCTACTCAGATTATCATTATCTTTATTGTACAAGAGCCCCTTTAATACAGAGACGTGATGGGTGAGGTAATATCATTTATAGGACCTCAAGGTAAGAGCTCTGATTAGCTTGAAACCTTGTCTCTCTCACCAACGGAAGTTGGTCCAATAAAAGATATTACCTCACTCACCTTGTGTCTCTAATATCTTAGGACCAACAAGTCTATAACAAACCCTTTTGCTGTTTTCACAACTACCAAACCTGACAACAGCCGGCTAAAACAAACCCTTCTTGTCCACTGTGTCTTTAACTGATCACTTTGCCAGATGGGCTTAGGGTTACTCTGATGCTTTTTAATGTACCCTAAATCTCCTGTTACTGTGTTTGAAGCAGCTCCAGACTACCAAATCCTATTACCAATATAGAAGTGGTTGTTTGCTTTTGGAGCACTAATCTTCTAGAGTGTTCACTGAAAGACAGTGGTTTGGACCAATGCAGGTTGAGAGGATAACTGGGCTTTTTATCTGTATTCCAAGTGTTTTCCTCCCTAAAATGTTTTTATTCTTTCTTAAATTAGAGCAATTCCTTTTATGTGAAGCCAAGAGTTGCTGTTCACAACTTTGGAGTGAAACACTACGCTGGGGAGGTAATTTTCTTTTCTTCATTTGCTAAAATTCTTCCAAATACTCACAAATTAACTGAAGCATTCTGTTCCCTCAGCGCTCTTTATGGTACGGCTTTTGTGAGAGGTGCTTAACAACTGGTCTTTTTATATGAGCCTGTTCTGCTTTTTACTAGGTCCAGTATGATGTCAGGGGAATCTTAGAGAAAAACAGAGATACTTTCAGAGATGATCTCCTAAACTTGTTACGTGAAAGCAGGTATGTTGGTGCATTTGCATCCTGGGGTGATCCTGGGAGGTGCCAAGTGCCCAGATTTCAGTGGGACTTGAACGCCATTAGTGCAACATAGGTTTGGACCTTTACTGAGGGGAAGTGAGCAGCAAACAGGTGGCCGAGGAGATTGGCACTAATACACTTCTGTTGTGTACCGTTCTAAATATAATACCACTTACCTCTCACATTGGGCCAGATTCTGATACCCTCACACAGGTGGCAGAGTACCTTATTCCTAGTGATTGCAGTGTGGCTGCTAGAGGAGTAAGGTACTACTAAGGGTGATGAGAATCTGGCCCATGATACTTTACATTTTCAAGGTGCTTTTAGCAAACGTGATATTTTTTTAAGTGCCTCTTGTAAGGCCTGATTGTGCATTCCTTGCACTTCCATGACCCCTACTTTAGTTTGAGTTTTGGATGCACAAGGAATTGAAGATCAAGCCTGTACACTTTTTGGAGCAGGGACCATCTTTTTGTTGTTTGGTCTGTGACAAGGGCTCCAAGGTTCTACAGTCACAGCAATAACAATAGCCAGGCAGTAAATGGCTTATGGGGAGATTTTCAGGGATTTAAATGCATATGTCCTGTTGAAAGTCACTGGGACTTGTGATGCTCCTAAATCCCTTAGGTGTTTAAAATTTTTTCCCTTTTAATAAATCCTTAATTGTATGTTTTATTTTCATGTTATGCCAGAGGTAACATTTCTCTCAGTTGAAATATGCAGCTAAATGCAATAGGGGAGTTAAAGCTATAAGGCCTGATTCTCCTCTCACTTACCCTCATGTCAATCAGGAACAACTCTATTCAAGTCAGTGGTGTTGTTGCTGCCAAAGTGGTCTGAGAGGACTACAGAAGGCCTGTAATGTACATATAACACCCACAACAACCAGGCACTGAAGCTTAAGTTCCCACACACAGTTATTTGCACCCTTGTGAAAAGCAAACAGGAAATGTTACTTCTTGGTCTTCACTCTAGCATAGCTCCCATTAAGGGCAATTGGAGGTTTGGGTGAGTAATGATAAAGTAAAAAGAGATAAAGATATTATCTTTGAATGGCCATTCATTTCCAAGAGCAGGTGTTGAGAATATAGTGTTTGGCATTTGGACTAGTCTTTGTTGGTTCCGCTGCCCAAATAATACATAGGAAAGACCTGTGACCGATAGCTGTTGAGGGTAAGAGGAAAATCAATCGGAGTTATTTTTCTTTAAAGAGCAATGCTTGCTCTGGATTGTACTGTGGTCAATTTTGTGGTGTCACAGGATATTTTATAAAGATTTTCCCTTTCCCATTTCAGACTTGATTTTATCTATGATCTATTTGAACACGTTTCAAGTCGCAACAACCAAGACACCCTTAAATGTGGAAGCAAACACCGGAAACCCACTGTCAGCTTACAGTTCAAGGTTGGTTAATATGTCTTCCCCTCTACTGTCAGCAACTGATAGATGGTAACAAATCAACATAGATGATACATAATCATCAATATTCTGAGTCTTTGTAGTCTACAGATTCAGAATGGCTGGGCTGGGGGAGTATGTCCCTTGAAGATTTAAACTGCTGAAAATCTTCAGTATCAAAATGTTGCCTCCTCCTGTATGAAACTTCAGTCACTAATCATGTAAACTGCAATGTTAGTCTCAGGAAGAAGCAGACCTGCACAGCACCTCCTTCTTCAAAGAACTCCTGTTGTTTCCTATTCATTTACTTGTCCTTCTTGTTTCATCCCTCTCGCCTCCTCCTCCCTGGCCTTCTCCCAGGGACTTGGCCCACCATAGTTCATAGGCTTTTGTCTTTCTCTTACTCCCTATTCTGCTCAGTTTCCACTTCTATCATTGGTTCTGTCACCATCTCACTACTCTTAAGTCTGGTCTATACTAGGAAATTAGGTTGGTATAATTACGTCACTCAGGGCTGTGAAAAATCTATCCTCTGGGCCTGAGCAATGCAGTTAAACTCGTAGACTCTAAGGTCAGAAGGGAACAATATGATCACCTAGTCTGACCTCCTGCACAATGCAGGCCATAGAACCTCACCCATCCTCTCCTGTAATAAACCTCTAACCTATGACTGAGTTATTAAAGTCCTCAAATCATGATTTAAAGACTTTAAGGTACAGAGAATCCACCAGCAAGTGACACGTGCCCCATGCTACAGAGGAAGGTGAAAACCCCCTAGAGCCTTTGCCAAGCTTCCCTGAGGGAAAATTCCTTCCTGACCCCAATATGATGATCATTTAATATGGTAATCATTTAAAATCTGAGCATGTGGGCAAGACTCACCAGCCAGACACCCAAGAAAGAATCCTCTGTAATAACTCAGAACCAACCCCATCTAACATCCCTTCACAGGCCATTGGCATATCTACCACCAGTACTCAAAAATCTGTCAATTGTCAAACGAGGCTGTCACATCATACCATCCCCTCCATAAATTTATCAAACTCAGTTTTGAAGACAGCTAGGTCTTTTGCCCCCACTACTCCCCTTAGAAGGCTGCTCCAGAACTTCAGTCCTCTGATGGTTAGAAACCTGCATCTAATTTCAAGTCTAAATTTTCTGATGGCCCGTTTATATCCATTAGTTCTTGTATCCACATTGGCGCTGAACTTAAATAATTCCTTTCCTTCCCTGGTATTTATCCCTCTGATGTATTTATGGAGAGCAATAATATCTCCCCACAATCTTCTTTTGGTTAGGCTAAACAAGCCAAGCTCTTTGAGTCTCCTCTCATAAGGCAGGTTTTCCGTTCCTCAGATCATCCTAGTAGCCCTTCTCTGCACTTGGTCCAGTTCGAATTCATCTTTCTTAAACATCGGGGACTAGAACTGCACACAGTATTCTTAGATGAGATCTCACCAGTGCCTTGTATAAGGGTACTAACACCTCCGTATCTCTACTGGAAATACCTCGTCTAATGCATCCAAGAACCACATTAGCTTTTTTCACAGCCACATCACATTGGCATCTCATAGTCATCCTGTGATCAACAATTCTCTTCCTCTGTCACTTCCAACTGATGCATCCCCAGCTTATAGCAGAAATTCTTATTAGTCCCTAAATACATGACCTTGCACTTTCCACTGTTAAATTTCATCCTATTTCTATTACTCCAGTTTACAAGGTCACCCAGATCTTGTTGTAATATATCTATTGACCTACATACTCCTAACCCCTGGTGTTGAAAGCGCTAGGTAAAGTGGAAAATTCTCCCATCAACCTAGCTGCTGCCTCTCAGGGAGATGGAGTACCTACGGCAATGGGAGAACCCCTCCCGTCAGTATAAATAGTGTCTTCACTGAGACACTGCAGTGTTTTAAATGCAGACAGGCCCTAAATACAAATGCCTTCCCGTCTGCCACTCTTTTATTTTAAATTGGCTATGCTAATGTATAATCCTGTAAAAGCTGGGGAAGGGGGGGGGAATCTGTGCCTGAGCAGAGTGGTGTAAAAGGCTTCCTTCCATTTTGATTGGATAGCATGTTGCATCCACTTTGCACAGGAGTAAAGGACTAGAAGAGGGCTATGACAATGGAGACTCAGGCTCACTATGATGGCTTCTGGCCTCTGCGGACATAGCACCAGGCTTTCAGTGGGTGTAAATCACTGTTGCTCAGTTGAAGTCAGTGGAGCTGTACTGACTTACCCCAGCTGGAGATCTGACCCACCATCGTTCCAGCATTGTGATTTGGGAGGTGCTTACACCCATAAATACAAAAATAATCCCCAAATCAGCTGTGAAATTGACCTGACACACTGAAACGATGCCCAGGCACTAGGAAAAATAAGTACCAAATACCCAATTAAAATGCTTTCCAAGCCATATGTTGAATAGAGACTCAGGGCAACATTTTAATTATCTGCCTTCTTGGACAAGGAAAAGCAGGTGAATGATTGTCAAACATATGGGATAGGTTTAAATGGCAGGCTACAACTTTATTAATTATATCTTGGGGAGGGGCACAACATTGTCTGCGTCCAGCTGTCATGTAACAACCATTTAACTGGTTCTGCAGTGCATGTTACAGGGCTTTCACCAGGAACCAAAAAATTACTCAGCATAGACCCTCTCTGGTGTATCAACCATCAATTCTGTTGTGAACCCTTTCCTTCCCTCCACCCCCCTAAGGCGGTGGAGTGACAGAAGCCACAATGTTGGGTGGAGGAAACCTCAGTCCGCAAAAACTTCACGCTTCTCCCCCCTTATAAGCACACGGTTCAGCTGCACAATCCCAGGTCTCATTTACTTCTGGGAGCTGGCATTTTAGTCCTTACCGGTGCCAGACACCAGCTGCAAGTTGTGATGAGTCAGTAGTTTAGCAGCATTATATGAGCCTTGAATCCTATTGTTTCTAACCCAACTGTGCCTCCAGAAGACTGCAAGGAAGGTGAAAAAACTCACAGGACCACCTGCCAATTCGATGGTTTGGGACAAAATTCCCTCCTTAACCCCTAAAACAGGCCATCATAGCATCATAAGAGGCAAAGCTGCTTATCTTCCAATAAGGGGAAAGAAGATGGGATAGCTAACCGGAGGTAAGCCCTGGCTTAATTTAAATAAGCAAGGACATGGGGGGGCCACATCAGCGAATCAGCTGGCCCCATCCCCTTTTGCCGAACCAATGGCCAAGCAAAGAACTGAAGCAAAGGGTTGTGGGAGAGGAGGGAACAGCCCCTTTCTCCCCTTCCCTGCCACACATGTGCTTTGGATTCTCTCATTCCCTGGTGTCCAGTCAAACTACCTCCCCCACTAAAGGCAGGAAAAGGGTATTATGACTTGCAATTCAGAGTTTATAACTCAGCCATTACAAATTCCCTTGGGCTGAAACTCAGCATAAAAGTTTGAAAGCCTGAAAGTGATTTTTTTTAAAAAGAAAGAGTGGTCCAAATTCTGCTCTGAATTACGTGAGTATAAATTCGTATTAACTCCATTCCATTGAAGTTACTCCACATTTACACTGGTACAAATGAGAGCAGACTCAAGCCCATTGCTAGAGGAATCACTAAGGATAAAATCCTTCTCTGTTGCTTTTTTGCTGTGTTGGACAGAGCAGCTTAGGTAACAAGGAGGAATGCACACTGTTAATCCTTTGAAAAGGAGCATTGCATCTCTTTGGTTGATGCATGTTGCATACACAAGTGAGGCTGGAGAAATTGCTCTGAACCTTTGAGCAGCACACCGCGCCCACTGGAGGACGTGAGCAGCAGCAGTAGCTCATTCTCCTCATGCCCCCTTGCTAGCTCTCTAGATCACTAGGGTCTTGATTCAATGCTGCCTTTGCAATCATTTGCACCTGGGCAAAGCAAACATAAAATGTTACCGCGTAGGAGTAGCAGTGTTTTGTACTCACTTTGCCCAGGTGTAAATGACTACAGAAGGTGTAAGGCAAGGGTGAATCAGGCCCCTCTCCCTCTTTGACTCCTCTCCCCCAGGGGCCCTGAACAACACATGATTTGTTCAAAATTTTAAAATGCAAAGGAATAAAACTGGTGAAGGTATCAGTACGATTTATTAATGCAACTTGGTTACTGATTTGTAATGACCCTGATTCAGAGTGGTCTCTAGAGCCGATCCCATGAAGTGTGGGGATGGTCCTCCTATCCCACTGACTTGAGTGTCAGTGGAAGTCAAGGATGTCAGCAGCTCATGAGATCAGTCCAGACCTGCTTGTGAAATGGAATATATCATCAGTCTGCTTTTGTTCAGGCTCACTTGCCTTCCCTGTTATGTTTACAAAGTGATTGCCGGGAGTACTATCCTCTAGTGTTAGAGATCATGAGGGTTAACCAAATTGTCATGAAATATAGCAGTCACACAGGTTAAACATGGATAAAAGCTTACATTTTTCCAAGCGGTAAATATTTATTTTACTGCTAAAAGCTGGAGCCTTTCCTGTGTAATATTTGCTGCTTGGTTCTTTTGCCCTCTTTGTTCTTTAGCAAACAAAGGTTAAACAGACACACTGGATATAATGGTCAAGTTTCAAATCAAATCAAAGCTTCAGCATTTGCTTTCTTTGCCCCGACTGTAATAGATTCATAAAAACATCTCAGTATCTCCTTGAATAGAATGGGGGAATATTAAATTGAAAGTTCAGTGAAGGGGGGAATTTTTCATGTAAATAATACATCAGATGAGAGAGGATGACCTCATTGGTGACCTTTATTTCCAGTTATATGAGGTAATAAAAAATTAGATAATTATGTCATACTGTGTATTATTTTATAATTCAGAATTCTGTTAGCGCTGAGGAGAAAATGGTGTCTGTTTATAATTATATATAATCTGTTTTATTAAATGAGTATTGTAAACTCGATGTTTTGTTGCTAAGGGTATTATAGGATTTTTATTTAATAGAGAAACATGCCTCAGGTACATGGTAGGTTAAGTTAAATCACAGCTGCCCTTAGTAAAATACACATACACGTCTTTATTACAGATGTACTCTCAATGTGAATTTTGTTCATTGGTTTTTTTTTTAAATCCAGTTTCTGAAAGAGCACTCTTCAAATACACCATCTAGTGTTTAACTTTTAATGTTACTTTTTAAAGAACTTTGAAAAACAAGAGCTAGGTTTTTCTGCAGCCTTGTTGATCTAGTATTTTTCTTGTCAGAGAAACTGACTGCCATACAGGAGAAACTGTTAAATTGACTACAAAACAAAATGCTGCCCAATGCAAAGAATAGAAAAACGAGGGAGTAAAGGAGATTATTTTTGCTAACTTCTCTCAGTAACAGTGTTATCTTGTGCCTGGATTGTGATTTGCATGGGCACAGCAATGTGCACGGGTAGATCCCAATACAGGATGGGGCCCTTAAGTGTTACTTTTAACCACAGCAGGTTCAGCATTTTGAGACAGAAATGAGATTTTTGTTTCAGGTTGATGGTATCCCTTTATAAACAGAACTTTTTTCAGGCTGATCAGTAAGTCTTGTCAGTACTGAGACTTTGAATGAAAAGGGCAAACAATAGAGCCATCTGTCAGCTCCCATGTTAAGACCTGTATCCTCATTAGCATGATTGACTCTATCATGGAAAAGCTTGTACAGCTGTAATTTCTAGTCTGCATCACTAGGTGTTGCTATAGGGACTGTCTGCAATGCTGAGTTCTGAGAGAGCTGAAGCGTAGAAACTAAGAAAAAGCCATTTATAAAGTACTGTCTTCTTTTCTGTTTTTGTTTTAGGACTCATTGCACTCCTTAATGGCAACATTAAGTTCTTCTAATCCTTTCTTTGTTCGATGTATCAAGCCAAATATGCAAAAGGTAAGATTTAAAACTGCACTGACTGGGTTGCTTTTCCAAGTACCCATGGCCCAATGCTCTGTATCTTGTAGAGTCATTTATGCTATGCAAATCAGAACAGTAGCATTTTGGACTCACTTTGCACGGATACAATTGACTCCAAAAAAAAGAAGTCTCCAGAGTTCTGCAGCTCTCATGTCTGGGTTTTTTTCCTAGCAGGCTATTTCACATGTACTGTACATAACTAATGTAATCATTTCTACAGTGAAATCTGGTTTAAGTGACTATTCAAAGATCTGACAAAAATCACTTACCTCAGAGTTGGTCTTCTAAGAAAGGTGGAGCAGAATTGTACTCAGGGCATTTGGAGATTTTACAGGACAGTATCTTACAACAGGAAATTGCCAAATAAAGATAGCCATTAAGATAGCCATTTGTACAGGTTTCACTGTTTGTGCTATTGCTGTTCTGCTTACTACAATTTAATTTTTAAAAATACTGTTGATTTCCTTTAAAGACATGCAATCCAGTAATTTGGGGGATTTGCTTTACTGTATTTTCTTCACCATCTGCCACTTAACTTTTCAATTTCTGTAAAATATCAGGTGAAGTCATGTTTGTTTTTATGTTGTAGCTCTGAGACACTTAAGTACTTAACTTTGAGAAAGAGTTGACAATCAGTGTCAGAGATTAATATTCACTGTACCAAGTTGCCAGTAAAGCCTGGGCCAGTGGAAGGCAATAATGAGGCCTATTCAAGCATGGTAATGTGTGGCCCGCTAGGAAATCAAAAAGTTGGAGATCTATAATCACTTAATCTAATGTTGCTAACTTAATCTTAAAATTGCAAAGAAGTTCTTTTTATTTGCCCATCATGGTGTGATGTCTATTAATGTTGAAAATGCAACAAGCAAAAGACATTAACATATGTTAAGCTTTTACAGTACAGTTTGCAGACTGTAGCCAGAAATACACTATTTTGTGACATGTCCCCAGTGTCTGATTTATCAGGACAGTAAAACATCAAGGAAGTTGGCTAGATTCCACTGAAGATTTTATGGCTGTCTACGCAGCCCATCCCCAGAACTATAAAATGTGTTTAGGTACTAACTGTCCTTCATCAAGTTTTCTTTATAAGGGGAAAACTTTAACCTAGGCTATGGTGTTTCAAATGATGTTCTGTGATGCCGCCCAGGGAATATCTGGGTATTGTTGAGGAAATGAGTCCTTCCATGTTGGCGGGGTCTGTTTCCTATATGTTTAAATGTCCTGATGCTGGCTCTGAGTTCATCTCTAGACCAATAGTTCTCAGACTTGGGACCTCTAGGGTGCTAAGGCCAAAATCTACATTTAAAAAACCTTCAGCTTGGTGCAAGTAGGACCAGGGAGCATGCACAGCATTGGTCAGGGAGATTCATGCACCTGAAAAGATTTCCCCTCTTTCTGCAAGGGACCCACCGAGCCCTGATCAAGCCCCTCTTCTACTGCCACTTGGGAGTGACGGGGTCTCTCTTTTATTTTCTTGCAACCAGGAGCCCTGAGCAAGCCCCGCCCCATAGCCGCAAAAATGCAAGGACCACACGTGAATGATGCAAGGATCAGTCTCATTGCATTATGTTGTTTGCATCACATGTTTGATCCTTGCATTTTGCCAGCATGGCTCTTTCAACTCTTAATGCTGTTGCCACCAAGGAAGAGAGCACAAACACTCTTGCCTCCAGCTCCTGCTGGGGATCCAGAGTGTTCTCGGCAGCCCCCTTCCTTGCCTTTTGCTACCACTGTCTGGGAACAACAGGGCCCTGTGTAGCCCTCTCTCCTCATCCTGCCAGTGACTCTGAGGTAAGGTGAGAGGGGGAATAAATTAGGGGAACAGAGTGGGAATAAGGAGAGTGGGAGCTCTTTGAGTACCACCTCCAAAGCCAGTAGTCTTTCCTCCCATCCAGAATCTTCTTAAAGGCCCCATGCACTACTCTGACCCCCCCAGTACCTCCCATCCAGAGCCCCATTACTTCCCACACTGTCCTCTCCACCCAGTACTCTTACCCTCGCCTGCCCAAATTTAGTAAAATATGGTGCCATCCTAATCTTTGCATATATTTACTATAATGAGAAATCCTCACTAAATTAGCACCTGCAAAGGAGATTAGGCCATGACTATAAAGATTCCTGGAACTGAGGCAGCAGCAAAAAGCCATCACTAATTGTGGGATAGCGTGTGGGAACAGATTGGGAACTCCTCTCCTAGTTAATCGAATGTGTTAATAAACCGCCAGCAAAATCTTGTTCACACAGAGTGTATTCCCTAGTTTTCTTCTTGCCTTGCTGTGCTTGTAAATTTAAGTTAAATCAATTTAAGATGACTTTGCCAAACAATAAGCCCTACTCGAAGAACCAAATGGAAGGCTTAGTTACTAAGAAGGGAGTCGAATACATTCTAATCAGCAGAGTCAATTCATACAAGATTTCATGGAAAAGGGGAGGGGCAGGCAAGCAAACATTTCTGACAATGGCAATTTCCATTCATCTTCAGGTTCAAAAATAAGTGTCAGAAAATTACTGTTCTTAAATTTAACCAATTGTGCACTGTTTTTTCCTCTTCCTGTGTCTTAGTAAAACCACTTCTATTTATTCATCTTTTTTTTCCCTGTGGTATTGTTTTTGTGAATGAGAATAAAATTGTGCAGGCTGAATATAAGGTATTTTTTAGAAAAGGAATTTGATTAATGTGTCACTATAAGCAGGGCTTTTATTATTTATAGTTCCTGAGATTGCAAATCTCAAAATGATATGAGGAGTTGTTCTGCTTTTATTTTCCCTAATCCACTGGGGATTTAGTGGGGCAAACGTCAGTGGAATTTAGCAACATTGGGCCTATATCCTTTATATTGGATACAACATCAGTGTAACTGCAGTGAAGTCACTGTAGTTGGTCCTCATTTAAACTGTTGTCAGATCAGGATCAGGCCCACTTCACAAGATATAACCCTGGTGTAACTCAATTGAATTCAGTGGATTTACACCTCAGTTGACATTTTTAAAATTATATATAAGAACTTTCCAAAGACAACCACTCCCTGAAAACTGCCACTAACCTATTGTTTGACTTCTTCAGATTCAGGTTGTTTGTAATTGGTATCATCAGATGATTTTCCTTTGACCAAAAAAAAAAAAAAAGGACTGCATAATTTTTATTGGCTGAGAAAGGTGTGTCAGTTTGTGTAACTCCAAGACAGCTTGACTAAATGAGAATTTAGCCTTGTGGTTGTATTACTAGGGATTTGATGACATGTATATGATTCAGACTGCAGGTTCCGATAGGTAGACTTGGATGCATGAGCAATTTAGATTAGCTGCTAACACAGAGAAAGAAGGGTTGGAAGAAACCAAGAACTTAATGACTGTACCTCTCCTTCTCATGCAATAAATATGTATTGTTTCTGTGCCAACTTTTTACTCTACGTAAGCAAATAATGCAGCAACAAGGATCTGGAATGCTAGAATTTCACCTTTTAAACAATGATAGTTCTTAATATATGTGGCATTTGTAAAGAAATAAATGATATAAAAGGAGACATAGCTACTTCTTCTGTCTTTTGAGGTAATACTGCATTATGGAAAGAGGCAAAAGAGAATCAGAGAGGCAGTGATAAAAAAGGAGTGAAATCTTCCTAAACCACTTCTTGTCCTTTTGATTTAGTACACACAAGTTACATCCGTCAGTAAGAGAGTCTGTAATAATTCCAGAGAGCACTAGATATAGGAGCTTTTGTACTATAAATACATATTTGGAATCCTTAGTAAAGCTGATCACACAGATGGAAGATAAAATTCAGAGCTTTGAAAAGCAGAAAATTATAATGGGCAACACTCCACATTCTGTGCTTTACATCAAAGGTTGTTAATAGTGGACAAGAGATTTGATAATTTGCAACAATTATTGGAATTGGAATTGATTTTTATCGAATGTTACAGTGACAGGCAAGAACAATCCACCAAATGCAGCAAACCACAGGCATTTACATAACAAAGCAGAATCTGCCCTCATTAGAGCTACTCCCTAAAGGGAGCACACAGAGTACATAACCTTTTGTCATAAGGCATTTCTGCAAACTAGCTGTAGATGGAAGAATAGAATCCTGTTCATCTTTCCTGAGAGACCTCTAAACAATCAGTGTATTTGTTTTCAAATTTGTCACCATTTGTCTCTGCTCTCACCATAGCATGGAAATTACTCTACACTGTGTTATTAATTAATACTTTCTGCTAATGAAGGGTCCTTCTCTCTCATTCTTGACCTCAATGCAACTTTCAGCACAGTGCATCCTTCCACCCTGATGAACTTCATCCACAATGACTTAGGTGTCTTTGGGTCCCTTCTGTCATGATTCCACTCCTAACTATCAAACTGCTCGTCCACTGTATCTGATGGTGATTTCTTCTCTGTATCAAGACCCTTGCTCTAAAGAGTTCCAAAGTTTCATTCCTCCTCTTTTCCATGATCCTCTCTTTCATCTTTGTACCTTTAACCTTAGCAACCACCATCTCAATTGATAATGTTCTTAGTTGTACATGTCTTCCAGTGCCAGGGCTTTAGCACGATTCCTTCCTGTTAACTCTGTCTGTCTTCAGACTGATCCAGGTAAATGTAGAGTATTGACTTTCTATACCCTGAATGTCTCAAAAACAGAAGTTTGTCTCTTGGGCAGGAGGGAGCACCCTGAAATTCAGGTCCATCTTCTAATTCAAGTCTAATTCAGACTTGCTATTTGTCTTTACTGTCTGTAACACTGGTATAATTCTTAACCCTGAGCTTTCTTGCTCCTCCCCAAGCCCCTATGTCTGCAAATCTGTCTAGCATGACCTCTGAAACATTGTCCACATATGTCATTGCCTCAGCTCCCCCTCTGCTGGAGTCCTCATCCATTTCTTCATCTCTTCTTACCTTGACTATTGCTACTGTTTTCTCTATGGCTTCCCCAGGTAACAACTCCTCAGACTGCCACATGTGCAGAATGGTGCTGCTTGCCTTTTCACATGTACAAAGAAGCATGGTCACATCACCTTCATCCTCAGAGAAACCCATTAGTTACCTCAGGATCTTGTTCTAAATTACCCACCTTGGGTGAAATCCCCTTGGGCACAATGAACTAGATCACAGGCTGTGGCATATTAATTTTTAAACTGGATTTCAGACTGACCTCGAATGCTGCACCCTGGCTACCTGTTTGCTTTAGCAGCCAAGTTGGATTAGGCTTCTGAACAGGTACAACTTCAGGCACACATAATTGTGCATTTATTTGTGGGTGCGATATTGCATCTGGAGTACCTGAGGATGTTTGGGAAAATTTAGACTTAATGTCCAAATAGAAATGCAGCTCAAAAAATCCAGTCCAAATGGGCAACAAGAAAAGAAAGATGACCTGTCCCTGTGTGAATCTAAAGGACTAGGGTTCTGTGGCAGATGTGGAGCAGCAGTGGAGTAATCTAAGAATACTGATATGTAATAATTCTGTGAATACAATATGTGACTTGGTCAGTGAATAAAAGTTACTGTGTAGTTAGATTGCATGATTAGACTTCCCTGAGTGAGTATGGATCTTGCTTAATAGGGGGACTGTTGGAGAAACAAGCAGGAAAGCAACACAATGGCTCCTGGATAAGAAACCCGAACATGCACTTGAAAGTCCCTGGAGAAAGCGATTAACTTTAAAGATCCTACTTCCTGTATCCAGCAAAGTTGCAAACCTTGGTTTGTCAGTGGTGGGAGTTAAGAGGTCAGAGGGCTATAAACAGTTAAAAAGGACAGGTTCTATGGGCAAGGGGATGATTCAAAAGACTGAGCATCTTTTAAAACTTCACAATAGCTGGGTAAGTTCACTTCCTTGAAGTCAACAGTTTCCCCAAAAATGTAGCCCGTGCACCCAGCGGTATATCCTCGGGCATGAGCACATCGACCCAAGTATTGAAGTATTTATTCTTTCTAAATCATCCTCTTACTCATAAAGTCTTATTGTTCTTAATCAGGAATGCCACTAATATGTGTGGCATCCTGTCCAGCTGACATGCTGCTGAATTCAGCTACCTTCATCTTAAGATCTTGAATTTTGCAGAATTTTGCAGAATTTTATCTTTTCAAAATCAGTTCCTGTTCAGGACCTGTGAAGTGTGTCCAGCTGTATTTTTTTCTGACACACTGCTCAAGTAACTGGGCTGGGCATTGGAGAACTCCTTTGGAGAGGGGAGGCAAGAGGGAGAAGGAACCCTTCTTTTTGGTGGTAGAGGAGCAGCAGTACAGCTCTGAGGCCACTGTTGCAGTCCATATTGTGTAGGACCAGAGGATTCATCCAGTGACATCTGTGCTGCACAGGTGATGCCCATCCCCTGTGTAGCTTCCCAACAAACTTGCTCCCTCATTGTGCAGCCACAACAGTTCTGCTGCTGAGGGTTTGTTCTTCAGTCCATACCTCTGAATATAGCTGCTTTGAGATGTGGAAGTACTCCAGCCTTCTCTCCAGAATGTGCTGGAAGTCAATCTTCCAGACAAACATACTCCTTCCTTGCAACTACACACACACATACACACACACAGAGTTGTAGTACTGTAAAGTTAAGCCAAGTACCAGTCAGTTCAGGCACTAGATCTTGTCTGTTTTACAGTGTGTACATGCACAACCTGCCAAGTTACCAGATTACCTTGCTTAGAGAAAGTCAGTCCAAAACTGATAGCAATCTTTTTCAAATACCAAAATGTGATCTGGAATTACCATGGGAAAAATATATATTTCAAGTAGGGCGTGGAAGGAGGGACCTCAAATAGCATGATATTCAGGTTACACAACTACTTACAAGAGCTTTGTGGGACGACAAACCACGTTATGTGGTTACTGCCAACTGCAGACATTTATTGTGTGGCTAATTCAGCTTTCTTGAATCAATGCTCATGATATTTATAATCCAAAAGAACTTTGATTATTAGCATGGGTTGCCTTATTAGCAGCAGAGAGCTTTATTGTCATGTACTATTTGAAATATTGGAATAAAAGCTACATTTAATGATAATCGGTTATTATATATCTTCACACATCTTTTGATAATTTTATCACTGTCTTTTATGTGTGTGAAGAGCATTTGGGCAATCACACATGCAGATTATGTGTGTGGAATGTTTGCCGTTTACAAACATCAAGCCAAGGATATGATTTTTTTCCTTTTTCTTTTTGTGTGCTATACCAATTATTTGAGTTGTAAGCATTTTCTTGCAAGTGAATGCATGCATGCAAAAAAAGTACTTATGAAAAGCTATTCTTCAACCTAAAAAAACCCAAAAAAACCAGCCACCAGATCTCTAGATAAAAACTTAAATTCAAATCCTGTTTACTATGTTGTCATGGTAACGACACTGAGAAGATATGCATTGCCCATGATAAATAGGTATCCTTAAAGTTCCAGAAGCAAAACGGGAGTAGAGAGATGTACTCTGGCAAAAACTTTGAAAGTTTATAAGTCCCTGGCTAGACTATGGCCCTGTTGCATTTTGCTCAGTTTCTCTCTTACGGTCTAGGAATCAATTGGCTTTGAAACATATTTACATTCTTGTTGCTCCTAAAGCGAGATTAGCCTTCACATATTGTTGGTCAGGAGTATCTGCAGTGATTACTGTTGCGCCAACCCTTGCTAGGCATGACTTCCTTTTGAATAGCAGCAGGAATGAATTAAACAAGCTCAGCCAAAGATATCACATGAAAGACTTGAAATACCAGCGAGCTGAAGAAAGTCTTGTTTTGTGTGTGTCAGTGGTCAGTGTGTTTTTGCGTAGCTGCAACAGCTAAAGTTGCAGCCTTTCACAATGGACAATAACTGAAGGGGGAAAAGCTTCAAAGGTAGGGGGGTTTGTTTCATTTGAGGTTTTAAAATGTTTTCATCTTGAGTGCTGAAGCCTCAGTGGACTTGTAGAGGGAGAGTACGTAGGTGACTGGAGTTTGCTGTTGCAGACTATATTGGAAATGTTTCTAGCTTTGCAGTTTCTTTTAAAGAGGGTAAGTGCCGGATCAGTTTATAAATAAGTAATCTAATCATATTTGTTAATGCCACGGAAGCCATACACCCAAACAGACTGCTTTGGCAAGAATATTCCCTTTGTGACTGAAAGAGCTGATTGGTAAAAAAGCAGAAAATAAGTGAGCACATAGTTTTAAATTGAGCTTTTATGTGTGTAAATGGCTAGGGAGGGCGGTGCTGCATTGAGTGTTTTGTACAGAAATATCCTTTCTCCTATCAAGGCAGTTCATTAAATAGTCATGCCAAAAAGCAGATATACACCTCATTAAGCATCAGCTACTTGGTACGGTTTTGGAACAAATTGTTCTGGCTTTACGTTATAATATAAAGCATGTGTGTATTTTTGCTTTGATTGCATTATGGCCCACAAAAAAGCCAGAGGGAGAAATGGAAAGTATAAAGTAAGAATGAGTTGTCTGCTGCGTGAGTCTATTTTATACAGGCACTCACAAGTCTAAATGAATTTTGCAGTCCTACTTGAGAAACCTGACAGGACACATTTGTTGAAATGGTGATTCTTCACTAGAGCAGAGGCAAAGCAATATGCATGAAAGAGAATGTGGAGCAGTAGCAAAGAGGTGATATTCTAACACCTCTACAGTTGACCCTGCCTTTTTAGTGGAGTTTATTTTTAACTTTTAACTGGGTGTAAAAGTGGTGCTGCTTTGGGGGCCTGATCCTACAGAGTGCTGAGTACCCTCTATTCTGGCTACAGTGCAAGATGAGGGAGCTCAGCATGTGGCCAGATCAGGCCCTTTAGACTGGAAAGCAAGAAGTAATGATTGTACATTCAGCCTGAAGAAAATCATAAGGGAGAAAATGATGATAATATTTTTGTAAACCTGTTAAAAAGTATTTGGGCTTGATCTTGTACCACTGAATTCAGTAGAAATTTTACCATGATCTTCAATAGCAGTGGTCTAAAATTCCCAGTACAGATCTAGAGAAGCAGTCTGGTCTGATGACCTGCATATGAAGCTGGGAAGCACAAGACTTCTAATCTGTAAACCTTGCTCTACCACTGACATTCCATATGGTCTAGGCAAGAAGCTGTGTCTGTTTCCCCCATCTGTAAACAGTGAACTAGTTACACTTGCTTAGCTACACTGAGGTGTCATGAAAATTTGTCAATGCTTGAACAGTTCTTTGACAATATAAAATGCTAAGTGGTGTTGTTAGGTAGAGCATCATATACGTTTAGTACATTGCTTTTGCTAGAACTGGTTAGTAACATGTCTAGATATTTTGGGGTTAAACATATACATAGTTTTTCATTTTGCATTTGCTTCTTCATAAATTTATAGTTAAAAGCCTTGCACCTGGCCACCTTGCAACATGTGAAGCAAAATAAATAATTATAACGATGGCAATTTAGATTTTTTTTTTGTCAGTACAGCCAGGTCACTCGTAGTATTTATCTAATATTTACAGTATTGGCAACCCTAAGTGCTTAAAAATCATACTCCCCAAAACATGAGACTTTTTTTTCAAAAATCAATTTTGGTTTCTTTCTATATCTGTCTGTATCTGCCTTTTAATTTTTGAGACTTTATGGTGCACTTTGGTCACATTTTAAAGTTTTTCTCCTCAGCCAGGAAGCTAGAAACTTCCTTTCTTTTCTCTTTTTTTACAATGAAAAGCTGAGATTCTCTCATACAGGATTCCATAAGCAAACTAGGGCTTTAAGAAGAACGCCAATTATTGTGATAAAATCATAAGAGTTGGCAACACTTCAGTTTTTTTACATTCACCTAATAATGTAGTCTAACTCATGAACATTTTTGGGAATACTTCTTGGTATCTCTGTCTTAAAGCATGTTTCTGTTATCATTATACTGTCTGTTTCCCTTTCACTAAAATTTCTGTGGAGTGAATATCAAGCCTAAAAAACAAGAAAATTTTCCCCAACACTGTGCTACTTTAAAGATTAAATATTTCAGACACAGTGGGCCAGTTTCTAATCTCAGTTATACCAAACAGACTTTACTAGGTGTACCTCCCCCATTTCGCTCTTACAGTAAGTAGAACTGTACCGATGTAACTGAGATCAGAATCTGGCACTATGGCTTTTTGCCCAAAATATGCATGAGTTCACCTATCCTAAGGCATCTCTTTCAAGTTATAGGTTTATTTGATACCAGCTCAGCAGAATTTGACGCCATTAAGAACTGACTAGATAAGAAAGTAGTAATGCAGAACTCTTCAGGGTCACATGGCTATGTCAGCCACATCAATTTTGTAATCCAGTCCAATGATGTAATAAATATGTTTTATTCTTGTCTTCAGTGCTGTGAAGTTGCTGGTTTTGTTGCATGTAAGCCAAGAGAAACTTCTTCCTATGGAAATAACTCAGGGCACTAAGAAATTTCTATATATTTACTACGCCTGTAGAATGTCAAATACACCTTTGCATATTATATCCCATTATACTTCACTTGGTTAACCCACAGGTCAAGTTTACCACTAAATTACACCCAGCATCATGTCTTATCTATTTATCATTTATATATACCATTCTCTGTGATCTCTCAGATAGTTTTTTGTGGGTGTTATCTATGTGTAGTGTAATTATGTGAATAAACAAAGGCTTTTAATGGCATTTTTGAGAGTGTGCACTCTGGAGACCAAAATATTTTACATTAAGAAGCAAGTAGCAAATAATCACTTAGAATTGTCATTTGGAAATCTCAATGCCTACAACTTTCTATAGTCAAATAGAGAGAGAAAGTAAAGGTTGAAAGAATTTTGCTTTCAGAGAGCCATTGATAATTGCCAAATCTTGTGTGGTATCAGCTTTCTCATATGAATGGCTGCCCCAGATTCAGCTTGAAAGGACAGAATACCCATGCAAAGTGTGCCAGCCACATCATTTGTGCTTATTTCAGCTAAAAGAAATACTGTCCAGGCTCAGAACTACAGTATGATAACATCTAAACAGCCTTTCAAAGGAAGAAGCAGTGACTTTTTAAAAAGTGCTATAGCAGATATGTCAAAAATTCTACGTAGCTAATTCCAGACCATAATTTCCCATTAGCAAACAGAAACATGCTCTTGTAGAAGGCTGAATTTGCCTGAAACTCACTTAAACACTGGGGCTAAATTTTATCACAGGGAAACCTATTAAGGGCGGTGGCATATACCTGCACCATCCAAGGAATTTCCCTGGTGAAAGAATTGTAACTCAGGAAGCCAAAATTATCTTTCTGCTCCTGGTAACTAGTAATTTGCTCAGTAAGGCCCCAATTCAGCAAAACACTTAAGCACATGCATAAGTGTCACTTGCTTCAGTGGGGTTTAAGCACATGCTTAAAAATTAATCCTGTGCTCAAGCGTTTTGCTGAATGAGTGTCTAAATTATTATTCACCCTGCATTTGCTCAGCTGTGTTGGCCAGTGAGTAGAGTGGGTAAAGCCAATGCGACACCTGCTGTGAGGAGGGAATGGGCAGGCAGGTAGCCCTGCTTACTCCTGCACTCCACAAGCAAGCTCCATGTAATCTGTGTAGAGATGCAAGACAGGTTTTTACTCTCTCTCATTCCACTGAGAACTCGTTTCAGTATGTCGCTAATCAAAATGCACTTAGATGGCTAATGATAAAATGAAGAGTCTAATATTGAATCCTACTGTACGTCCCATGAAAAGAACTTCTAGAGGTTTAACAAATCAAATCTACTTAGAAAGAATAAGGGACCACATTCTGTTTTGTCACATTCCTGTAAGATTGCAAAGGATAAGAGCGAGCAAAATCTAGGCTCACAGGTTTGTCTTTTAAAACGAATTATTTAAGGGAGTAGACATATACTTTCATACAACTAAGAAGGACTAAACTCAGTGTTAAAATAGGTCAAAATCAAAAAGACTATGGGTCACAAAATCTGCTGGAGTCCATTGCCAGAGCTCCATTGACGTAAACAGAGTCATGCAAATTTACAGCCACAGAGGATCTGGCCCTACATAGGGAATTTTAAGTAATTTAGGGCCTGTTCCAATGCTTACTGAAGTCAGTGGGATATTTTCCATTGACTTCTGAGAGCATTGGATCAGGCTAATAATGAGGAGTTATCTTGCTGTGCGCTTAACTCTGGCCTGAGAACAGACTAGGAATCTGGACAGACAAGTGAACTATGCAGTACTGTCTAAAGAAATGTATAGTAGTATCCAGTAGTTTCCATTAAAAAGTCAGCATTTACCAACAGTTATCCTACTGCAGTATCTGAGGTCACTATACTTTCCTACATGACAATAAGAAATTATGATGGCATCACAGAGTTGTAGTAACTATTGTGGTAGATGGTTACCACTCTAGTTGATCATCAGTATCAAATTGAATACCTAAATCCACTGAGCAGATGGATTCAAGTTACTGTTGCTGTAGAAATGGTATAGATAAGGGTTACCAGCAAAGGGGGGGAGGGGGGGGAAGTGTGTGCAATTTTTTATGGTTACACACTGTATAAATAAATCATTAAAGATTTGTTGTTTTGGGGAGGAATGTTGGGTTAGGGAAGGGACTTAGGGTTTTTTTTTCCTGGTGTATTTTTATCTTAGAAATATCAGATCTTATTTTTTGATGACGGTCTCCCAGAGAATTGTAATGGGTGGTTTCAGCTGTTAATTAAGGCAGGATGTGTGTTGAGTCTGGAACACAGAGTGGAACAGAGAAAGTAGGTGTTAACAAAAGCAATCAAAACTGTTTTAAACAGTCTGATTGAAATCACTCCCCTTTTCAATCGGTCAGGTTTCACTTGAATTGCCTTATTCTACTTGCTCTCCAGTTACCTGTTGAGTCTTCCAGGGAAGATCTGGATTTTTTTAATATAAAAACAAATAGGAAAACAAGAGCAGTCTGAGAGTGAAAATTCTGAAGAGAACAGCAAAGAGAGATGCAACAGGACCATCTGAAATCGTCTTTAAATATAAGACCTCAGAGTCACCAGCTACAGAAAAAAGAGTGTTTAAGCCCGAGAGGAAATTAGTTGGAAGATCTTTACACACAGAGTAGCTAATATAGTAATTATATCAGGTAAAGCTGGATCATCATCTTAGAGCAGCACATGGATCTTTTGTAGTTAGCCAGGTGGCAAAATGAAACATTTCAATGCTGATCCAAGGGGTCAGTGCTGTTTTTTATAAGTGTAGTTTCTAAGGTTGCAGCTAGAGAGGACATTTTAAACATTTAATAGATCCTCTCAGGCTAGCCACAGTTAGTTATCTGAAAGATAGCTGGCAATCACCCTCTGGGAGCCCTTGTAATGACACCATTGGACTCCCTGACTATAAGTTGGCTGAACTTCTCGAGTACAAGTTGGGCCTTCAGTTGACATGAAAAAGTGCCAGTTCCATGTTAAGGCAAGAGCAGGAAGCATGACTTGAGTCTCCATACAAGGGGGAACTGTAGCATTCAGCCACCATCCGAGTTCAGGGAGGCTGGTGTCATGGAACTCAGATCTGAATCACAATTAAGCTCTGTGAGTGGCGGGTCACAGAGTCTTTGCAGCCAGCACCCACGGAGTCAGGAATTTGGAATGAATAGAACCCTATAAGTTTACCAGGGGATGGGAATAATCTGGCCTTTGAATGCTGCCTGACCTTTGGTTTCCTAGCAACTCAAAGCTGGTCAGTGGAATATTTTGTAGTGCTTCTAATTTACACATATCAAATATTGGCTGTGATCTAAGCCTGGCTAATTTCCCTTTCTGACTTTCAGACAACTATCTTAATACATGAAGAAGCAAAAGGGAAAGGCTCCTAGGAGGCAAAATTGTTTAATTGGTATTTTCTTTCTCCAAAGTAGGAATTACCAGGAACATTAACCTGCTTGAGAAAACACTGAGAAACAAGCCTTCTTTTAACCGTAGGCTTATTGCAGAAACTTTTTCCCAATCTATGAATATAATATTGAAGTAAACTCTGTATGGGAACTAATTATATCAGAGAAAGAGAAGTAATTCATTTCCTAGTTAAAGAGAAAGAACAGTGATCAAATATTACATTTTTAGTGTTACCAACAACCACAATTTTATCATGAGTCATGCACTAATTGATGTTTTCCTAAAAGCCGGAGCTGCTGGCATCCTGAGAATATACAAAAATCTTAAGTTTTTATTTTTTTTAAAAAGCACTTTCTAGCTCTTATGATTGGGAGAAAATCTTGAAAATGTAACCTCAATACATCTAAAGTCTCAAAAATCCAAAAACAATTAAAAAGAACCATCTCTTTATTCTTAAATCTCATGGTTTTTAAGCCAATCTCATGATTTTCTAAGGCCTGATTCATGCTTTTTTTAGCATTTGGGGTTGGCAATGCTGTGTTTGCCAACCACAAATGTTAAAAATGTTTGCTGATGACGGTGAAATAGTTTAAGTGAAGTCAGTTGATGACCTCAGTCTGTATCCTAGTGGACAGGTGTCCATATCATAGTTGGCACCCTTTCTAGCATGATCAAATATAGGCACAGAAAAGAGGAATGTGTTTACCACAGAGATTGTTCCTCCAGGTTGGGGATGAGAGTCAGGGTTGAAGCACATTGGTAGCACAGTGCACACTTTGCTACTGCCTGTTCTCTTCATGTTCTGTGTCTAAACAGAGAAACTCAGCCTTTGTGGCTGTCTGTCTGACACTTGAGGTCAAATAAGAAAGCACAGAACAAAGTTCCCTTTAAATAAGTCAAAGTTGTAGTTTTTCATAGATCATAAAGCTAGAAAGGGATCATTGTGATCAGTAGTCTGATCTCATGTATAGGTCTTCCCTGAAATAATACCCGTTTGAACTAGAGTGTATCTTTTAGAGGAAAAAAATGAAATCTTGATTTAAAAATTACCAGTGATGGAGAATCCACCACAACGGTTGGTAAATTGTTCCAGTAGTTAATTACCCTCACCGTTAAAAATGTACGCCTTATTTTTAGTCTGAATTTGTCTAGCATCGACTTCCAGCCATTGAATCATTTTATACCTTTCTCTGTTAGATCAAAGAGCCCATTGTTAAATATGTGTTCCCCTGAAGGTCTGAATAGATTGTAGTCACATCACCCCTTAACCTTCTCTTTGATACACAGATTTTGCTCCTTGAGTCTGTCACTATCAGGCATGTTTTCTAATCCTTTAATCATTCACGTGGCTCTTCTCTGAACTCTCTCCAATTTATCAACATCCCTCTTGAATTATGGACACCTGAACTGGCACAGCATTCAGCACCAGTGCCACATACAGGATAATATAACCTCTTTACTTTGTCAATAACAAAGACTGCTGAGCAGCCTCGGCAAGGTAACGCTCCAGAATGGAAGCTCATCAAATCACTGATAGCATTCTGGCTTACAATCCAAAAGGGCTGGATTGTAACTTTATAATCTGCCGTGAGCAAGGGGCGGCAAATTGCTGCAATGCTCCAGAAGCAGACCAGAGAACAAATTGTGACTTAGATTAACAATTCCTCCCATACACTCTCCCCTGGCTCTGGAGAGGGAATTCACTTTTTTTTTTTTTTTTTTTTCCTGGAGCAGCGAGCGCATTGCCCACTGTACCAGATACCCAGCTATTCTGACTGCTGAGTCCGCGTCTCTTTCTTTCCCTTTTCCCTGCCCACTTGCTCAGAACAGGGAGTATCACTCAAGCAGTCCCATGTCTGGAATCACAGTCTGAGCAAGGAGACCTCTTTCCCCATCCTCTGTGTGCAGAGTAGGGGCTATGGCAATCAGTCCAACACCATTTATGCCGTTGTGTTCAGGATATGCTGCTGTTGCCACAGTTGCAAAAAACAAAATAAAACACATATTAGCACTGAGTGAGGGCTAGCCATGTGGACAGTTTCACGTTTTAAAGACCACTGAGTAGTAGTAAGTACTACATTGGCTAATAAAATGTTTGTAGGATCAGACCCTATGTTATAGCATTGATTATGCTTGCTGGTGTAGATAAAACAAAACATGTTATATCAGAACCATGATCCATCCCAGATACCTTACTGGGAGTAAAAATATGATGATGTAACATGTTTTTATTTCTGTGCCATACAGGCAAGAGTGAACCACATTACAACTGCCATATTTCAGCGTTGTTTTATTTTGTTTTTCAAATGTAGATGTGGTCTTTTAAAGAAAACACGTCTTAATAAACAAACTGTAAACTGCTGAAAATGAATCCATATGCCTTGATTTAAAAACTCCAGTGTGGATGGGACTGCCATAGAAAATTAAAGTTTATGGGTGAAATCTTGGCCCCATTTAAGTCAATGAGAGTTTGCCATAGGTTTCTACAGGGTCAGTATTTCACCCTGTGAGACTAGTTTGTATGCAGCCTAAGCAAGTGTGCATCTGCTAGTTTTAACAGCAGCCATTATTCTATAAATGGAGTAGTATATGCTGCAGGCACATGGCATAGTTCTCTTGACCATTGTCATGAACAATGATGACCCTGATTCTGGTCATCTTGACAAGGTGTTGGTAGGGAAGGACAGCTGTCTTTTAATTAGTATTTCACAGCATGTTTTTTCATGGTAAGTCTGTAATTATCAAACAGCTTGACTGGTTTTTTTCAGGGGAAGACTGCTGACCGATTACAATGTGGTGAGAAAGAGTGGCCAGATTGAGGTTTAGCCTGCAGGGATTGGAGCCTTTAATTAGGATGACCTTAGATAAAATGGCAACAGATTATTCACAGGTGGAGAGGAGAGTCCATGAAGATTTCCAGCTGGGGTCTGTGCTGTACGCTGCACCTTCTGTCAGTTTTACAAGGACTGTATCAGTCAAGACTGCTCCAAATCTTAAATCCTCTTTCTTCAGATGCTCTTAATTGTGTGTCTCTCATATGGGTGGAGGCACAGTCTCCGTTTCGGGATGAACCCCTGTGAACCTCATTGTGGATTTCAATAGACTCTTTGAAATAACGTATTCAAGCAGTAAGGCCCTAATCCAGCAAAACACTTACGTAGGCTGAATTGGTGCCTAAGAAATGACAGGGACTGAACATTTTGAGGAAACAGCATGTCTTGGGAGTTATTTGTCACCAGGCTGAAGGCACAGTTGGCCAAATTCTGCCCTTGTACCATTGAAAATGGAATTTTGGGTGTAATTAAGGGTAGAATTTGGCCCATTTCAACCACCCAAGAAAGTGATAATTGCCTAAAATGTAATACTTCAGTGCTAATATCTTAATTAAACTGAGTTTTAAATAATAGCTGAGGGAAAAGCCTAGGACTCTGTGAATTGATTCGTCATTGTTGACATTAGTATGAGATCACAGCCATTTAGAAGGATCCATTTTTTTTGTTCGAATTTGTAAAGCCATATCTAAATCACATCTTTGCCATCAAAACTACAATAAGCTCTTTGGGGCAGGCATTGTGTTACAATAACTGTATGTGTGTACAATATCCAGCACAATGGGGCGTTGACCTGGTTGAGACCTCTGGGTGCTACTGTAATACAAATGTTGTAATGGTAATAAACTGCTCAATAGCTGCAGCAACTGTTTAACACTGCAACATTTCATGTGTCATAGAGGTAGCAGTGTGTGTGTGTGAGAGAGAGAGATAAGCATGCAATCAGTAAAGGTTTGTAAAGCAGTTTGAATGAAAGGCCTTGTATAAATTCAAGACCATTGTCATTTGTGATATTTCCTCATTTAATATCTATTTTTGTGCAGAAGAAGAACAATAGATAACGTTACAGCACTCCTACAGTGCTATTTTAAGCATAAGAGACTTTAAAGTGTGGTGAAGTAATCACCAAAATTCTGATGTCCATCTTCAGTCTGAAATATTCAAGGGGAACAAACCAGAAATAAGTCATACTGTAGTATTCAATAATTGGAATTAAATAGAAGATCAGCTAATTGCATATACAGTTAGAAATCATTTGTTATTACTTGTAAAATGTGGTGCTTTCCTTTTTGTTCTTGTACAGATTATACAAAAGAGCTAAGAGATTATCAAATTAGCTATGAAATCTTGCCTGGAATTTGTACAGAATGTTTAATCTGAGTATCCATTTCTCAAATCCTCAGTTGGCACTGTTTGACGTGTGTAACTGTCAGTTTAATATTCACGTGTCCACTCTCTGTATTGTTGCTTTAATGTCAGCAAGTAATCACCATCAGTGTTACTATTTCTCCCATTTTTGTTAGAGTTTTTTTTTGTGGGGAAAGGGATGGATCAAGGAGAGAAATATGCACACACATATACATTCTCACTCAGAGATTCTCTTCATTGTTTTTTACCTATCCAAATATTTCCTTACTTAACATTGTAGTCAGTGGTGGTAGCATGTGAATTTCTAGCATTTGTGATGTAGTCTGTGTCACTAGGGTTTATTTTCTCTCTTTTCTGCTCACTGCAATAGAAAGGGAACATCTTCCAAAACCAATGAACCATACCTTTTGCAGCAGTTCTGTTCAGAACATTCAGCAGTTGCTGCTGGCTGCATGGTGGAGGACAACAGACACTTCTGCATACGCCTTTTTTTTTTTTTTTAATTGTTGCCTTCAAAGTATGTTTTCTTGAAGTCAGTGGGGTCTGAGGCACTCCACACCATACTGGATGTGCTCAGCTGTAAATAGGATTGGGTTCTCCATGCCACCTAAGACATTGTCTAAATGTATTTACTCTCTTGCCTTATAAAACATTCACCTTTTATTCTCACGTGCATTGAGAATTAACCCTGTGGATAGTGCAGTGCCGTATAAACTGAAAAGAATTCCCAGATTTTACCCCTTACAGCCTGTGTACCTGAAGGAAATTTGGAGCAATGTAGTGAAACCCTAACATAAAAGCACTGCACAATGCAAAACGAAGTTGATACTCATGGGACTTGCCCTGGTAATTTAACCACTGGGGGCAAAAACTTAAAAACAGTGTGGTTCTGCTGTACAGAGGGATGGGGTGGGACAGGTTTCTAGAGGAACACTGGTGGCCTGGGGGAGAGGAAGGTGTTTGTCCTTCCAGTCTTTTCAAGGACCACATTGGGCTGGAGTAGCTTCCCCAGAATAGCCCTGCAACCTGGAAGAAGGATTTATCTATCTGGCATTATAGGCCCTATCTTGAGACTGGAGTCCCATTGTGCACACAGTCAGAGACAGTCTCTGCCCTGAAGAGAGTTTACAATTTAAATAGACAAGACCGACATAGGCTGGGGAGAAATGGGCATGAGGAAGTGGGGAAGTGACTTGCCCAAGGTCACACATCAACTCAGCAGGGAACAGAATCCAGGTCTGATTGCTATCCACTGGACCATACTGGTTTTGCGATGTAGCTCCCTGTACATTTCCACGCCACCCAGTCTACTACTTAAATTGCGTACTGGACATGAGGAGTAAAGGATAAAGATAAATATCACTTAATATAAATATGCAATGATTGTATATTCTTTTTTATATGCTGGACATAAACATTTTCAAAAGAAAAAAAAATCAAGCTGGCTAAATTATATATGTGGAGTTAAATTTGCTCCCACTCATCAAATTCACATAGAACAACAAGCATGCATTTTGATTTGCGGCGTTCATAATATAGAGTTATCTTGGAAAAGCTCAGGGATCCATCTGCAAAGACCTGGTGTCATAAATCCCTCCATGGAGCAGAATTAATTTGTCTTTGAATAGAAATCAATGTGCTTTAGGCTCATGCTTTAATACAAAATCCAGTATAAAACAAATAAGGAAAAAATGAGTTCTTTTAATCGAGTGTATCTCCCTCAAAATACAATATTGCCAAGATTTTCTTGCTTTGGATGTAAAGTATTTACAAACAAGGAAAGTCCACTTATTTTTAAATGTATCTTGCCACATCCCTTCAGCTAAATCCTTTAATCTCAATACAAGTATATGGCTGCCTCTTAAACACAGTTATACCATTTGCTTCAGTGGACTTGCTTGTCACCCTATTCCATGTATTTCCTCTTTGCCTGAATTCTCTCTTAGGCAATCTAGAAATGAGGAACTATTATTATTATTTTATTTTAATAACACCTCTGTGTCATGAAGTTCTTTCTACCTAACCCAAATCAGTTTGACTGTTTGGCTTGTCATTGGCATGACTGCCTTACACTTACAAGTCATGTTTTCCAGAGCATTTGTAATTATCTTTTGAAATGGAAACTAAACCCAAACATACTATTTTAGGTGAGGTTTAACCAATGATTGGCACAGTAAGAAAATTGCATCTTTTTATATGTATTATTCTTTTGAGGCTTCATCTGGCGTTCTCTTACACCCCTCCCCCCACTCTCCTCCCCCCCCAGCAGTTTACAAACTAAGGAACTAACTCATAATGAAAAAAACCATGAAAGTGTTAGATGCCTAAGTCCGAAGTGTTTTTCCTGATCATAATCTCAGGCACAGGATTCGCACTTTCAGGAGGCTCAGGACAGATCAGAGTAGACATTTAGCATCTTAAGGAGTCGGAGTCTTGCCTGCATAGACTTCAGGTCACATTAAAGCCCTTACTTTAGTACCTTCTGGCACATATTCACTGAAGATCTGTGGACACCACAAACTGATAAATTGCAAGTTGCATTTCTGAAGAGGAGGAGGAAAACAACAATAACAAATACCCTGCATCAAGTAGAATGGTTCTTACTTGCATACATTAAAGCCAGGGAAATTCTAAAGTTAAGGCTACCTCCCTGGTCTAAACTTTATTTAGGTCAGATTCTATCACAGTTACACCAATATAATTATGGAGTATTTCCATTAAAACAGTTAGTGCAGTTTCATGTGATCCTCTGTCAGAGTAGCCCACATCACTACTTACTCTCATCACTGATGAGTTATTTATTTTTCCAACACGGACTGTGTGGAGCAAATATTTGATAGAGGCTCTTGTGAGCGGCACTGAATAGGTGCAAATAAGTCAATTTAAAGGGACATTCAGTTTAAAAATAAAAATTGCCCTCCTTTAGAAACTTTAAACATTTTACGAATAACATCTCACTCCTGTAAATGAGAGATTAAAGAGAAAAAACATTTGTTTCAGTTTGTTTTGTGCATTTGTGAGTGCTTTTTTTCTAGTAGTTTTCATGGTTTCTTCTGGATACCTAGTCATTTTCCTTTTTTGTTTGTGTGGGTCTTTCATGAGCCGTAGGGGGAAAAACATGTTTATTAAAAAAGAAGAAAGGAAAATGCACAGGCACTCAGGGCAGGTATAGAACCTTGAACAATTTTAACTCATTTTTGGAAATTGACTACATTTCAGGTTGATTGTATCACACTAAAGGACTTTGAGAGCCTTCAGTTGAATCTCCTTGCTTTTATGAGTTTGTTGGAATGTTGACATTATATTAGGATAGTTTTATTTTTAGTGTGTTGTTAATTTTTACATCAAGGGACACAATGTGTGTTCAATACAGTGTTCTAGAAGAGATGAGTTGTGGTTCTGGCCATTTTAAAATACTTCACAGAATACACTCTTTATGTGTGTGTTTATAAAGTAAACCCCTTTGAAAGCAGTAGTGATCAAAGAAGTTTCTCTCTCTCTCTCTCTCTCTCTCTCTCTCTCTCTCTCTAAAGTCTACTGGACTCCAGGGCCATATCTTACCTTCACATTCTACTGATTGAAATCTGGAAGTACTTTACTGGTGTTATTCTGACTTAGACCAGTGTAGGTGAAATCAGAATAAACTTTTCCAGCCTGTGTATCTAGCACAGTGCATGAAATAGACACTGTCTGTGCTAGAGTGAACATCCTTCTGTAGTTTAGTTGGCTGTCTTTTTCAATCTCAGAAGTGGCTGCATTTTAATAGTAGTCTATATATAGTATTTAGCCTCCAGTTCCGCAAACACACACATGATTAACTTTAAGTACATGAGTAGTTCCAATGATTTTAGGCAGAAGTGTTTCCAGTATCGGGGCTATAGTTTGTAAAGTTCTGTTAGATAAAGAAGGAAATAACTACTTAGCATCTGTTACTGTTCTGTGTACAGCACCTATTGCCGTCATAAGGTTTCTGTGCTTTATTTCTTTAAATGAGCCTTGAATGAGTCTGCTGGATAGTTAATAAGATTAGGACTCCTAAAATGAGACTTTTCTGTGCTATGCTGCATGTTATGGTATTGTGCTTAGGACTGAATTAGTGTTTCTTCTATTTGTTTTAATTCTGACTGTGAAACTGTGGCTGTGCTTAAATGTCTTATCCCCTGGCTCTCTGCATTCTCTCCACTTGCCCGCAGTTTGAGAGCACCCTAAACAGCTTCCTGTGCTGTCAAAGCCAATATTGCTGCTTAGAAACCAAGGGGGGGAGATGCTCTTGAGAGCACAATAGACAGCAGCTGTCCCTCAGGACAATGCAGTTCACTGCCTGTACAGGCTCAGGTAGTGTGAAATATATATCCACTGCCATGAGGCAGACACATGTCACACAGCAGGCAATGGCTATTTAAAATGTATTGATGAAACTAGCTTTGCATAATGGTGGAATTCCTTGGAACAATAACCATGCTTTTCAAAGGTTTAGTCACTGGTTTAACTCCATTAATGTCAGGGTTGTTACACCAGGGATGAATTTGGCCCCAGTGTTTGTTAGTAACTGCTTAAAAAATCAATAAGTAGCATAAATTGAAGGAGGATTGTTATGTGATTAAAATAGCTGAAGGAGCTTAGTAGGTCATACTATAGCCCATGGTGTAAAGCAGTGTTACAAAACTCTTGTTATCCACCGTAAGGCATTATTTTGATGGATGGATAAAATATCCTGCTTGTTGGTTTTCATGATCATCATCATGGTAGAGGGAGGGCAAGCAGATTTTGTGTCTGGACATTTCAATGACAATTTTGTAAGGCTAGTCCAGAAGTGATCCTGGGTAACAACCACACAATGCATGTGTCCGCATCACAAAACCACTAATATGTTGGGTGCTTCTGGAAAGCATGCTTGGCAATCTCAGTTTGGAAAATGTTAGTGCTCTTGTTGTTAACATTTACATCGTGCCCTAGAATAAAATACAAATATGCCCTATAGATTAAGAGGTTAATCTTGAAAGTCAAGATTGAGGTGCTGTTACAAATGTGACAGGGCACTTTCAAAAGTCTGTTTTCACCATTCCCAGATGCATCCTTCACTTTCAACAACATTAAATTCCATAGAGGTGAGGGGAGGTAAAACAGTGAAACAATCATATTAGTAGTAACAGGAATAAATTATTAAAGTAATGCCTGGAGTGACCAGCAATTTTTATAGATTCTTCAACCCCCTGGATAAATCAGTGTCTAGGACACAGATACCCAGTCTCAGTGCGGTGAGAAAAGTAGATTTTAGTAGCTGAATTTCTTACTGGCCCTCTGTTCTCCTTCTAAAGCTGTATCAAATCCTGCAGCCACACCACACTAATTATCCTGAGAATGGGAGGGGTTGCCATGGTGACCGAGCACTTTTTAAAGCACAGGAATGGTGTTCATTATTGTTCAGTGTCTTTAGCTGTGGGGGAAAAGGTCAGTATAGCAGTTGTTTTCCATATGAATTTTGGCCTCTGTGCCAAAGAGGAGGTTGAAATGTACTTGCAATGTCTGTAAAATGGTGAGTGTTACCGAACTTTATAGAGCTATTTGGACTGAGCAGTTTGGTTCAGAAGTTTTTTTACTGGTCCTGGAAATAAACATGATAAAATATTGCTATGGGAGAGAAATGAATGGAAGGAGGGCTGTTGTGGTATTAACATCTTTGTTTTAAACGTTGATTGCTTTTGGGAGAAGAGGGGTTGAAATTAATGCTCTAATATTTTTGAAGTTGCTTTCTGTGCATATTTTGGTTTGTTTTAAACATTTAATTAAATAGAACATAAAACTAATAAATTAGTTTAATTGTGACTGGCAGCAACAGGAGATATTTAATGGAACAAAGTTGTGCAGTTCTAAAATAATTTTTGTGAGGTTGTGTTTTCCTAAGATTACATGTTGTGATAAAAAACATAACTTTCAGGAGCCTTTCATGTGATATGACTAATAAGAAGGAAGCCTCATTAAAGTTCACAGTTTGACAAACAGTGGAAAAATATTTTGAACCAGTGTCACTGATCATTTGATACAGGTCCCACTGATGTCCATTGACTACAGTAGGAGCTGGGTCAGGCCTTGCATAACCCATAAGCTGTGTGTGCCATACTCTGCACTCAAGGCTTCCTCAGGTAGATGGCCTGAACGAGCAAAACACTTGAGTAAGTGGTTTACTGTAAGCAAGTGAGTAGCCCCACTGAACTCAGTGGAATTACTCACCTTATCTAGTCAAGCACATCCCAATGTACTTTTCAGGATTAGGGCAAGAGTGCTCAGTACCTTTCAGGACTGCCACCTTACACTGATTTCAGTGGCATTGAATGGTTATAATTTAGGGAAGAATTCGACTCTTCCACTGCAGCATTTGGTCAAAAGTATAATTTCAAGATATGGCAAAAAAGCAGGTGTGGGTTGCAGGACTCCAGGATCTTAAATAAGAAATGCCACTGATGTTAATTTTGAGGTTTCAATATGCGAATGATCGGATGTAGCTTATGTGGTGCATCTCTTGTTTCTAAATAAAAAAGATGTTAAAAGAGCTAAACATAAAGTTAAAGAAACAGAATGTTGTGACTGAATATGATAGGTAAATAAATGCATTCTACCATGTACACACAATAAAATGGCCTGTCTGCTGCTTTGCATTAGTAGAGAATACATGACTACCATGAAATAATAGTCATAAAATATGACTAAGCAGAGGAGGGGAAAGACTACAAACTTTTCATCATCAACTTTAAACAGGAAATGAAATGTTCATTGTTACATAATTAAAAAACCAAAACAAAGCATGCACCAATCTATTCCTTAGCTATTCTAACTGGTTTCAACCCCTATGTGTGTGTGTCACTGATGTTTGACACAGGAACAGGACTGCTTATCTCCAGGGAATGCAGTTTAAGGATTTTTATTTTTTGTTCAAACTTGTAGCTATTAATTTAGCACTTTCTTGGTCCTTTCCACTCTTCAGTTACTGAGAGCAATGTCTGGTTACTAAATACAAGTGAAATGAAAGGAGATGGCTGATTGGGTTAAACAGGGGCTGCAGTGCTCAAAATATGGAGATTACATTGTGTAATTACCATTTTAGTCTGTTTCATCCTGAAGAAATATTTTATATGCCCTGAAATGCTCATGTGTTTAGAAACTATACAGCCAGTGTAATGCATTTTAGATGTAGGAACCTATGACTTGGCTCCATTCTTCTCTGATTTGTATATACAGCTTTTTTCATTTGTTTTCCCAAGTTCTCACATTACAAATTTGATACAGACCATGTTAATATCCGTTATTGTTGAGAAAGTTATTTTAATGTTAAAAATCTGTTTGTTTTAGATGCCAGACCAGTTCGAACAGACCGTGGTGCTTAACCAGCTACATTATTCTGGGATGCTGGAGACAGTGAGGATACGAAGGGCTGGCTTTCCAGTGAGAAGGCCCTTTCAAGATTTTTATAAAAGGTAAACCTGCAATGGCTCAGTTGCATGAAGCAAACATAAATCCTGGATATTGAGCTCATGCTCTTAACTCAGGGGATTAAAAACTTAATGAAATGAGAGGGTGAGGGGGGAGAATCTCTCTTGTCAAATTGAGATAAATATTTTTTTTTTGTGGTGGGGTCAGGTATAAAGTCCTAATGAGAAACTTGACTCTGCCTGAAGATTTAAAAGGGAAGTGTGCCGTCCTCCTTCATCTATATGACAGCACAAGCACCGAATGGCAGCTTGGAAAAAATAAGGTAAAATCATCTTACTAGATAGTTATCCTCTTTAATTCCATGTCTGTTGCTAATAGGAGTCTAAGGATAGTATTAAGGTAGCTCCCAACTGCACAGCTGTAGTTGTACTTACTCTTTGTACTGGGGTGGAGGCGAGTGGCCCTGTTGTGGAGGGTGCTATACAGACACATAGTAAGAGCTAGCCCTTGCCCTAAAGAACTTAGTCTAAGGCTTTGGTGCTACAAACACTTATGCATGGAAGTAGCTTTATTTATACAAGTAAACTATTTGAGTCCAATGGCACTACTCATGTGACTGAAGCTACTTGGGTGCATGAGTCTTTGTAGGATCAGGGCCTAAAAAGTTGAGGGATAGATTTTAACACCCTTATTCACATGGTGCAGTTACTTGCTCTGCAAGAAGACCAATTCATTCCTGTCAGACTGCTTGCAGAATATGGTTCTTTTCAGTGGGTGAAATCCTGGCCTCATTGAAGCCAGTGGGGCCAGGATTTCACCCAGTGTTTTAAAGGGTGGCAGAAATGAGCTTGCTATTATTTGCACTGTGCTGATAATGGAGATGCATGTTATCAGGCAATTAACTCTCACTTCTGCATCTTCTCCAACCCAGATAAACATATTTTAGTTCATGAGCAACCAACCCCCACATTATTTTTGTTTGTTTTTTTTTTATTGGCTGCAACCCAGAGAAAAAAGCTTGATCTCAAACAACGGGCCTTTGCAGAGATTCCATCCTTCCTGTGAATTTATTTCTTGGTCTTCTCAAATCATTTAATATTATTGCACGTATAGATATTCCATATTATGGGAGTCTAAGAAACAGTTAAAAGTGTACTGGGCAAAGTACTAGGGAATATACTGTGAAGATCAATCCAGAATTGGTCAACATCATCCAGGAAACCTCTTTCATCTTTTACTGCTATTGTCCCTTGATGTAACTCACACTGATGCTACTGGGCCATAAATTATGCATGAGGAATGAGGGAATAATAGACCCAGAGGTAAAGCTAGCTGAATTGTCACTTGTCCAGTATAAATATTTGTGAAGAGCTTTGTTGTTATTATTATTGATGTGTTTTTACCATAAGAAATCTATTGCAAAGATACCTTATAAAATACCTTGTAAAATCCCATTGATTTCAGTGAGACTTTCTGCATTTACATTGAACAATTCCATCCATTCCATAACATATCTAAAGAGCTTGAAAAGAAGTGAATGGAAATACCACAAGTGTTGTGTTCTTACAAGGTGAAATCTCAACAAAAAAGCAGCATGTTAATAAATCCAAAGGAGCCCATTAAGATAACATAAGTAGAATTGAAACTGTCTCCCATTATATTGAGACCTAAAGACTTATAGATAACTTTGATTTACATTGACATTGATCCCCCCCTTTGGTAGACCACTGTTTACAAATAACGCAGTAAATTCAAAACCATAACTAGGTTTTGCTTCACATTGCATGTTTTTTCAGAGGCATGTATTGTATTGCACCCACTCATACGAATTAGATTCATGTTGATTAAACCATGGGCAATGCTTCAAAATTTAGGGAAATATACAGGAGAGACTCCACACTGCTCTGAAAGCTCCATATACATTACAGCCTTCGCAGCTGTCAAAGCTGGTTTTACAACTTTCCCAACGTTGTGCAAGAATCACCTAAAGGGGCTGGTAAATGTACTTGTGAAGCAAGTCAGTAAGGAGCTTATTTCTGAGGATGGCAAGAGGACATCAAATTCAAACTGTACATCTTGCATGGGCACAAGGTCACCTGTATCACTTGCAAAACTCAGCCCAGGGAGCAAGCCAAGGGCAAAGTGGCAATCAGTTGTCTTGGTTTTTACATCTAAATCAGACCCTAGATGTTGTTTTAACTTTATCTGTAACTGCCCTTCACATTATTGATGAAAGGGTCATATAGTATGTCTGTTTTACAGTAAAGAGGAAGAGGGTAGCCTGGTATCCATTTTTTAAAATTACAATATACAAAAAGAGGACTAAAACAGGTTTAACAGATGGAAAAAGACTTACTCTTTGTGGTATTTAATGATCTTATCATTCCATTTTGAAGTAAAAGGATAACATCATGGGGATTAGGGCAGCAGTTGGGATATTTCTTGTTTTTACATGCCCAGATTGAGGAAAGCAGGAAAATACAGAAACCCATGCTTAATACGTGCTGAAACCCCATCTAAGTGCTTTCCTGAATGAGGACCATCGTGAGCTAGAGAGAGCTAGAGCAAAATCTGAGAGAAGAAAAGGACAGCAGACCCACTGAAGCAGAGGCTGTTTCACAATGGGTGAATAAAGACTTTCCAGAAAGAGCTAGATGGTGCAACCTTTCCATTGTTGAACTCTTAGGCAGTGGGATTCCTCATGTGAGCAAGTGCTTACCAATGTTGGGTAACTGTTGTGTAATCCAACCCCTTTCTGGCTCCACTCAGGATTGGTTATACCCTCCCATATGGGGAGTGCTACTGTTTTAACTGATGAGAAGTTGGTTTTGTGTGTGTGTGTGTGTGTGTGTGTGTGTGGTGGGGGTGGGGGGTGGGGTTGGGTTTTGTACAGAAGTAAAACAATTCCAGAAAAAGTCCTTACTCATAAGGAAATACTTTATTTCCCATTAAAAAATGCATCAATGCAGAAAAATAAATTTAGTCATATCTGACTTTCATCTTTTTTGTAATGGTTATTTCTGCCAAGTTAACCAACCCTGCTTCAAAAACAAGGGGCCATGAATCCAACAGAGCTCTTCTGCTAAGTAACCAGCTTGCACTTTCCTTACAACTCATTTTCTCGGTGCCCGTTGAAATTGAAACAGTGGTGAGGATTCTGGCTCCAAACAGCCAGGAGAATTGCATCCTTTTTCACCTGAACTCCGCACAGAGTTTTACTTGTCTCACCGCACAGCAAAACCCAACCAGTAGAGTGTCAGCCTGTGAGAACTACATGGGAGGAACGTGAACACAAGGTGCAGAGCAGCTGCACAGCCACACTACACCTGTGGATGGGAGTAGCAGTTGCAGCCCTCTTTGCCTCCTTCTGACACCCTTTTCCTCTCCTGCACTACACAGAGCTTTGTCTCCGTGTATGTAGTTTGTGCATAGACCCACACTGGCCACACAATCACTTCCCCTCCTCAATCCCTAATCCTAGGCTCCTTTGCACAACTTCCACTGAGGTTGGCGCTGGTGTGTTTCAGATGCAGAGTATCCCTACCCTAGCCCCACACACTCTGCCCCAGTGCAGCCTTAGCACCACATTCCCACTATATTTCTGGCCATACACACCCATAGCGGTGCCAGATGATTTAACACTAAGAGACAAATGGAAGAGGAGGTCTGGAAAAGCTCTTATGCCACTGAGGGCACATAGCACAGGACTATGTTATAGTGTCTGAATTAGCACCATTATTGTTAAGATTGGGTCAAGCATAGGAGGTTTGTGATTCAACCATAAAAACTTGTGCCAGGCTGAAATTGAACTTTAAAAGTCCCCATTTGGGAGCAAACTTTCTTTTTTGAGTTCCAGATTGTTTACAAAAGTCAAGTTACAGGAGTGCAAGAATACAATTAAGATTTACCCATTTCAGGTGCAATTTACACACTACTGTAAACCTTAGAAGCTAAATGTAATTTTGCAACATTGGTGTGGCTTTGGCGTGAGTGTTCTCGAGTTAATGAGGTATTTAAAGATGGAAAATATAGAAATAGATCATTTACAGCAGTGGTTACTGTGCATGCCGTTTTCTCATCAAATTTCCAAAGTTTGTTCAGTGAGCTGATCAAGGGTATGCTCTCCTTTCAGCAAGTGCATATACATCTTACTTCGTTATCTTTCCACAGCAACATACTCACAACTCAATAACAGGCAGAAATCTGCTCCTTAATCAAGCCCCTGAACCTAAAATGGCTTTCATTTAGATAGATGCTACTCTTGCTGACTTGATTTGTACCCTGGTAAGAGGAATTTGCAGGAATGGGCCCTCTAAGAGTTTGCAATAATCTGTTGTTACTCTGAAGCAGTTTAAGCCTCAAGGCTGAATTTTCTGGCTCTGTCAGTGTCAGACTGTTCACATAGTTAAGCCATAGTTCTTTTCTGTGTGTATTAATCTTCAGAAGGACAGAGCTACTTTGAAGAGAGTCCAGTAATAATGTTGCTGACTATAGTCATTAGTGAGTAGACAATTTGGGTAAAATCCAACGTCAGGATCTCATGGAATGGAGGAGAAGGAGCTGTTGCCATTTTTTTTGTTTTGTAGTTTGTTTTTTAAGAGGAAATTGGTTTTTTTTTTTGTTTGTTTGTTTGTTTTTTCCTTTTAGAAAAATATATATATTGGATTCTGAATTCTTCCTTTAATGACAACTGTGCTGTCTAGCTAACTATATAACCTTGCATCCCAGCAGCCCTTTATCATTGTCATTGTTATGTTCGTATGCATTTATAAGACAGCCATCATTGTGGTAGCTGAATTCACATAAGCCAGAACTTTTCTTACATAGGTCTTTCTTCGGGAGTCCTTGGAAAACAAGTTGGAAAAGCAGAGAGAGGTCGAGGTCACCAAGGCTGCCATGATTATCCGAGCACATGTCTTAGGCTACGTGGCACGGTAGGTAACAAGGTGGGAATGTTAGTTAGTGGGCTGCATATGCAGACTCACTTCTCCTTGGAAATCCCTCCCAAATGCTGCGTAGAGGATTCTCATTATTTTCTGATCGGAATTGGGCATCCAAATCCCATAGGTAGTTTGGAAATCTCAACCATTGCTTCTTGTCAATCCTTTAGTAAAACAGTAGGTGGCTTGACTTGTTTTTAATAACTAAGATGTCAAAGTGTAGAAGATACAGCGGAGGGGGAAGTCCAGCGTTCATATAATAATGTGGGACCAGATCCACAGTAGGTGTAAATCAATGTAGTTCCATTGAAGCCTATGGAGCTACACTGAATTACACTAACTGAGGATCTGGCCATGACAGAAAGAGGAATAATCAGTTTATGATTCTTTATTCAAGAACAAAAGAAAAATGAAATTAGGTGACTGAATTATGATGATTTATTTGCTCACCTAGTTCCATGTATTATGTATTAGAGTCAGGGTAGTACATCCCATCTGTTTACTTCTCTATTTCCTCTATAAGTCAACAGAAAACAGTTCAATAGTTGTTTGCATAATGAGGTCTTTTCTTTCATGTGCATATTAATCCTGTCCATATATTCTGACCAATATGTCCCATAAAACAACAAGAATTCTTTTTTTAAGGAAAAAGCTATCCTGCTGTGTGTGATTTTTCTTTTTATGGGTGTAGGATATATATAAAAAACTCTGGTAGTTTCTAACAGCATCTCCTTGTCAAGGGTATTAAAAATGTAAGGCTGGGCAGAGGGTGTGTTTACTGAGTCATGATGCAGCTAGCTCTCTCATAGAAAGGCCTTGTCCACCTCCTATGGAGAGATAACATAAACCATAATGGGAGAGGTGTCACAGGACCAGAGTTAATGCCTCTATCCTTTTTACTACTATGGACTCTGTAATGCAGGCCAGTAACATAGAAACCTCTGTTCACTGGTCTTCAAACCCTCTTTACAGAGAAGCTCGCTCTTTCTTCTTTCAGAAAGCATTATAAAATGGTGCTTTACTGCGTGGTTGTGATCCAGAAGAACTACAGAGCATTCCTTCTAAGGAGAAAGTTCCTTCACCTGAGGAAAGCAGCCATAACCTTCCAGAAGCAGCTGCGAGGCCAGATTGCTCGACGTGTTTATAGACAGCTACTAGAGGAGAAACGCCAACAAGAGGAGGAGAGGAGGAGGAAAGAAGAGGAGGAAAGGTGCAGTGTGCACTGTTGTTTAGCTCTGAAAGGCAGACATTAGGTTTCATGCTAAATCACCTTTGCCTCAAATAATGACAGCTGACTTTGTAAATCTTTACTAGTGATGTTGAGAGATATGTGTAGTCTTTATGGGAGTTTCTCATGCACACAAGAGGAGAATATAACCCATATTGGTTTATTTTGAGCTGTTACTTGTATTTGACAAAACCCCTCTGAAAACTCTACTACTGCCCTCGTGAAGTATTTTTCCCCTCCCTTTCTTCTTGCTAATTTTTTTTTTCTTATTCTTGCAGGGAAAGGCAAAGGCAAGAAGCAGAACGTCTTGCCCAGCAGGTAAATTATACTGTTAATACTTTCTGCTATCCTGTTTAAACGGTTGGGGCAAGAGAGAGAAATAATAATAACAATAAAAAAAAAAGCACCCGTGGCATTTAAAGTAAATTTATTACAGGAGTTGGCGGGTGAAGCCAAAAGAAACTTGATATAGTTGTTTGCATGGGGATATCTTTCACATCACACTTCATTTAGTTCCTGGCGAGGACTGAGCCTTTTGCATGCATTTGAGCTTTCCAGTGTCTGTGGGTAAATATAACAACACTTTCACTTCATTTTCTCATGTGGAGGGAGAAGTGTTCTTTTAAATGAACAGCATGGAAGGATTAATGCTTGAACAATAGAAAGTAAGGAACCTTGCATTTGTTTTCGGAATGCAGGCTGAAGAGGAGAGGAAGCAGCAAGAACTGGCAGCCATTCAGAAAGCCCAGAAGGAAGCAGAGCTGAAGCAAAAGCAGGAGAAGCAGAAAGAAAACAAACAAGTGGAAGAGATCCTGCGCCTGGAGAAGGAGATTGAAGACCTGCAACGCATGAAGGAACAGCAAGAACTGTCTTTGACAGAGGCTTCCTTGCAGAGGCTGCAGCAGCTCCGAGACGAGGAACTCAAACGGCTCGAGGATGAGGCATGCCGAGCAGCTCAGGAATTCCTGGAGTCTCTGAACTTTGATGAGATTGATGAATGTGTCCGAAACATCGAAAGGTCACTGTCTGTGGGCAGTAGTCATTCTGCCACACTCAATGAACTGACTGGGAATGCATGCAGTGAAAAGCCCAACTTCAACTTCAGCCAGCCGTACCCTGAGGAGGAGGTAGATGAGGGCTTTGAAGCTGATGACGATGCATTCAAGGATTCACCCAATCCAAGTGAACACGGCCATTCAGATCAGAGGACAAGTGGCATTAGAACAAGTGATGACTCTTCAGAAGAGGATCCTTATATGAATGACACAGTCGTGCCCACAAACCCTGCTGCTAGCAACACCATGCTTATTCCTTCCAGCCACGACTCTCTCAGTCTCCACAACTCTTCGAGTGGTGAATCCACATACTGCATGCCAGAAAATGTGTCCTGCAGACCCCAGAATTCTGAGGAACTGATTTCTCCTGATGGGGACTATGATTATGATCAAGATGACTATGAAGATGGCGCCATAACTTCTGGCAGCAGCGTGACCTTCTCTAATTCTCACAGTAGCCAGTGGTCTCCTGACTACCGCTGCTCAGTGGGGACATACAACAGTTCTGGAGCATACAGATTCAGCTCTGAAGGAGCCCAGTCCTCTGTGAGTACCTTTGTCTTGTTCTCCACTAACAGTACACATTCATTCAGAAGAAATGGTAGTTAAATTTTTCCTTGAAAGGTAAGAGTACCAAATCCAGTTGCTGTGTCTATTCCCATAAATATGTGCGTGCATTATAAATAAAGTAGTTTGGATTGCGTACACTGAATTTGGACATAGTTATCTACTGGCAATCAGATACCATTGGGATTGGTGTACTAGAAATCCACAGACAGATTAGATGTGTGAATTGCATTCCTAGTTAGAGTGAACCTCTGCTTACAGGGTTATATCCTCCTATCAATTTTGATGCAGAACATCCCATTAATTTCCATCAGGAATTCTTCTCTGGGGAAGGGGGGTGAATTCATTGTAAAAGGATTCAACTATGTATGCAGGATAGAATACTATTGAATCAACTGTTTGCAAAGAGCCATTAGAAACTAGATTCACAAAACCTTTCTTTGTCAACAGTAACTATCATATGATAGCAAAACTTCATATTATTGAATCTGAATTCTTGGGGCACTTCTTTCTCCTTTGTTGAAGGCTCTTCTTCATGGCTGTTCCTCAAACTCTCTCTAGGCTTTCAGACCTTTTATTCCACCAACCATAAATCTCTTGAAAGAATTTGGTTTCATCTATCACATAAACACCCAAGAGATTTATGGTTGGGAGAATAAAAGGACTGGAGCCTACAGCATGTTTGAACAACCATGAAAACATACAAATACTGACTGAGGGCAGTAGCAGCACTAAAATATCTCAGACTGTTGCCCTTGGAATAAGTTGGTATTTCTTTGACTATTTCTGGGGGATTTGTTTTCTTGTCAGCTTATCTTCTGAGGAAGGCTCTTCCTCTGCTGGACAAGGGCACTCTTCAAGAGACATGGAACGGTTTTGTGGGCAGAGGATTAGGACCTGGGGATCTCTTCATATAGGAACGTGTTTCAGGAAGCAAGTTCTGGTACCTTCCACCCACCGACATTAGGGAATTAGCTCGTGTGATGCTCTATGGGAACTTTTTCATACCAGCATTGCCTAGGATATCTAGTGACCAATTTACAATTCCCACCTCGGAGAATGAGTGAACAATTATATATTTCATCCTACTACATTTCAACAGTCTGGACTGAAGACTCTTTCAAATCCCCAACCCCTTTCTGTGTTCTAAACCAGTTCAGGAACTTGGCAAACCTCTGAACATTGAAGAGCTGGGAGTAGGAGGGGAACTTGTCCCATAACTAAGGATACTCTGTAAATTTTCCTTTTTGAAAACCTAAGTGGAGTGTTACACATAGGCCTTGAGGGATGGGAGGAAGTAGGGCACACAGTTGCATCCTTGAAAAGGATAACTCCCCTTAACAGCTGTAAAGCTGTAAAGCATGTTTGTTATATAGATAGTAGGGCTAATTTATAAACCAAGTGCACAGTGTGAGCTGCTGAACACGCTCACCTTCCTTTGACTTCAGTGGGACTGGGGAGAGCTCAGGATTAGACCCTAAGGACTAAATTGAGATGTACGTGTGTGCGAAAGGCTGTCGGACTCTGGGGAATGATATCTGAGGAGACAGTGACTTTGCCAATGTTCCGGCAGAGGTAGGGCATGCCTGAATGAGCCATACTGTTGAAGATAGTGGGAGGCATTTCAAAGAGGCTTGAGTGAGTTAGTTATGCCAATAGGAATTAAGTAACAAACTCACTTAGGTGTTTTTGAAAATCCCACCCCTCATTCCTGACTGACAGCCCCAAAATGAAATTTTCTGCACAAGAGAAGACAATAATTAGACTGAAAGTCTGCCCACAATGGGAACTGGGAGAAGAAAGCCTTGTTCCCAGCAACACTGCCTACTCTGGTCCCCCTTTCTTGTCTTCACAGCACCTTTCCTTCCCTGCAGGAGCAATATGGGGATTACTAGCAGTAGGGATCATAACTACAATGGGAATCATTGTGTTCCCAGCTGGAGGGTAGGGGGATGACAAAGGTCCACCAAGAGCTGTTTGAGAAGTAGGCAGGATAAGTTTTTCATGCATGAGTTTCTCTCCTCTCCCCACCCATCCCGCTTAACCAGTTGTGCAATACACATCCGACCACAGTGCATATGCTGTAGAACACTTCACAAAATGTTATGGCATCAGACTTAAAAAAATCAGCTTTATAAAAATCTAAACTTTGCTTTCTCTTAAACTGCTTTTATTCTGCAGCCATTAGCCATTCTGGCTAATGTGTTAAAGAGGCAGTTAACATTTGTTTGACACGTTCTGCTTCCTGCTCTGGTTGCTCATTTCACCTTCCTTCCACAGTTTGAAGACAGCGAAGAAGACTTTGACTCCAGGTTTGATACAGATGACGAACTTTCCTATCGGAGGGATTCGGTCTACAGTTGTGTCAGCCTGCCCTACTTCCACAGCTTTTTATACATGAAAGGTACAGAGTGGACCAGAGCTGGTTAAAGAGCCAAAATGTTTAGAAATCTCTCTAGTATTTTCCCATTTATGGGATTACTACTCTCTTTCAGTACTGCTTGCTGTTTTATGATTTCTTTAAGGAGTGATGGAATGACCTGGACCATTCTCAACTTAAGCTCTGATTGTAATGTCCTGTATCAGGGAAAGTTCAGTTTGTTCCTCTTCTGCACAGGGACATTGACTGAGCAGCTCAACTTCATTACCTTTTATAGTAAGCATCCACTTCATACAACATCTTCACTGACTAGTGATCAACTGGACACTGAGATATGTCTTTTAGAGCGGCAAGACAGCCTAGAAAGTCAGGTTGTCCCAGAGTTAGAGAAGAAACTGTCCCTGCCTCCCAGCTCTTACAATCTAAATACATAAATAAAAATATTCTGACATGCAGTCTGTAGTAGGAGCCAGTACCAGAGACCACTGAAGTCAATAGGAGTCTTTCCATTGACTTGAATGGGCTTTGGATCAGTAATCCAAGAGAGGGCTATATTACAAAGCACTGTGAGAGATTTAGGAAAGAATATATTCAGGAGTTCTTTCATTATGATTCTTAGTTTTCCAGGCAGATGAGTGGCAAAAGCATATAGGCTGTATTCTATTCTATGTAGGTTCTTATATCAGGTTTATCTACATAGTGCCCCTCATGTAAAAAGCTCTGGGAACTTACAGTAAATTTTTGGATATTTGTGGGTCACGTATCTCTTCCCACTAACAACAACGACAATTACTCTACAAACTGTGCAACACACATCAACTCTCCTTACTAATCAGAACATAATTCAGTTCACAAATCCAATATTACAAAAATACAACCCCACGAAAAAAATCCTTAAAACCAGTTAAAAGTTACAAAAGGTGTCATAGAAGATATAAATCACAACCAAATTAATGAGTAAATGTTCTCCAGGAACATTGCCATCCTACAAACGGCAGACTTAAAGTTGTCTGGGTTTGTATCACCATGGTGACTGTGGCTGATTTGTGTTGATTGCTTGGGGTAGAGTTGGTGAGGTATTTGTGAGCGGGTGTGTATGTGTGAAAAGGTGATGTGTGCAGAATGGCTTTATGCCATGGCCTGGTCTGGGCTTAAAAGATTTACTAGTGTTACTATGTTGGTTATGTGGGTGGGGTGTTTGCCAATGTAGTTGTATTAGTAAAAATCCTAGTGAGGTTGCAGTTAGTACTGGTATAATTTATTTTAGTTCCCAAACCATAATGCGCTATATCAGTATAAGCATTTATACTGGTATAACTGCACCCACGCTAGGGGAGTTATGGTGCTTTAACTGTGCCAGTATAGTTAAAGCAGCAAAAGTTTCCATTGTAGATTCAGTTTCCTCAGCTGTAGTAACTCTTATGATTTTGAGTTTGGCATTATTTGCTCATAGCAACCTTAAATATTTCAGGAGGTTTTTTTCTGAGTTTGAATATCTATTAAACTTCTCTGATGTTAGCGTTGCTTTTGTTGGGATGAATGACTAGGGGCCCGATTCTCATTTACAGTAAGAACTCTTTACACCCTTTATCCACTTTAAAGCTGTTTTCCATTGCCATAACAGTGTGAGGTGGCCTTAGGGTATATGAAAATGAGGGCTTTAGTCTCATGCTTCATAACAGAAAGGCAGCAATATTGTTACTTCAGTGGTTGGCAACACCTCTCCATTTCAGTGTTGATTCAGTCTCTTGATTTCATTATAAAGGTTGGTTACTTGTTACCAAGGTTCTTCGAGATAGACTCTGCATGTTCACAGTCCTGGGATTAAATGTTTTAGATTGGTGGGGTTTTTTATTGTTTATTTTTTAATGTAACTTTTTAAAACTAATCCTCTCTTTTCTGTCAGGTGGTTTAATGAACACATGGAAGCGACGCTGGTGTGTCTTGAAAGACGAGACCTTCCTATGGTTCCGTTCCAAGCAGGAAGCTCTCAAACAGGGCTGGCTGCACAAAAAGAGGGGTGGATCATCTACACTCTCCAGAAGAAACTGGAAGAAACGCTGGTTTGTCCTCAGACAATCCAGGCTCATGTACTTTGAAAATGACAGCGAAGAAAAGCTGAAGGGTACCATTGAAGTCCGAACAGCCAGGTAGGTTTATATGTGCATTTTGGTTGGACATGGCTTTGCATAAACACCTGCCAAGGCTCAACCCTGAAAGGTGCTGAGTGCCCTGAATTCCCATTCATTCATGTGCATGCATATGTTTATGCGTGTGAGCAAAAATACTTGGTATTGGTATTACTTGACTCCAACTGAAGTCAATGGAGGTCTTACTGGAGTCAGATCAACACTGAGCACATTTGAAAATCCCAGCTCATATTAGCAGCCCTTCTTATTCAGTAATCATTCTCCAGGACAATTTGGGACATGCTGCCAAATCTGCAGCCACAGGGAAACCTGGAATGAATAAAGCAGAAGAGGTATTGTCTAAGTCTTTAGTCCTGTAGTTTTTAATCTACAGTGACTCACAGACAGATGTCTTCTCTGGGTGGCCTGTAGGTGCACTGTCATGCTCCTTTACCTTCAGAATAAATACAGTCATTTCCTGGCCTAACAAGTTTTCTAAAATTATATGGCGGTTAAAAGAGGGCTTTATAATGGAAGCTGGCTACAACCTTAACTATGAGGAGGCTACCATCTCTCTGCACTATATCAGATTCTTATAATGAATCAAAATGCTCTACAGTCACATTTTCACACTATATGGTGCTTTAGCTGTGCAATCTGCATTGACTTTAATTGGAATCAAGTCACTAAAACTCCCACACAACACTTACACTCACTCCTACATTGTTTATGTATTATCAGGTACAGATAGTTCCATGTGTTTCACAATTCTAAGCCTCTGAAGGCATGTTTAAATCGATTTTCTATGTGAAAATGCCTTTACTTTCTCTTCTAAATTTTCAATACATTTTATGTTTTGGGGTTTTTTTTTGTGGGGGAGGTCCTGAGTGGGTATGAAGATGAAAGACTGATAGTGCTGGCTAGTATGTAATCTGTCCCACATGGCTTTGCTAGTATATATTAGGATTGGTTGCAACACCTTGTTCCTGTTCTCTGCTTCTCTTGAGCTGAGTCTATTATTTGTATTCTCTTAGATTTAACCTAAATCAAAGCTCAGACAGGTTTTTCTGTGTGGAAATGGCTGCTCTCTCAGTCTGCACTCTGGGCCTGATCCAATGTCTACTGAAGTGAATGGGATTCCGACTGACTTCAATGAGCTTTGAATCAGGCTCTCTCAGCATGTACAGATCTGTCACAATAGTAGTAATGGGCAGCTACTGTCAAAGTAAATCCATGAATATAGATCATGGATTCTTACCCTTTTGTTACTCTTATATTTGATATTCACATACACCGTATTGCTTATTTAGTTCTTATTACCATGTGTATCAAAATCCAGATTTCTTGTTGCCATATTTGTATCAGAGTATTGTTTCAGTAATGGTCATCTTAGAAAGCTTTTTGATGAATTTATCTATTATCCACTCTACTTTTAAAGATGAACCTCAAAGAAGATGTTTAAAGCTAAAATGAACTCTTCAGAAAATGTATTAGCACATATAAAATAACATAAAAAAAAAAAGGAACTTGTATCTAAAAAGATCTACATTGAACAAAAAATAAAATATCGTTTCTAGGCAGTGGATTTGGAATTTCATATATTGTTTAATCAGGGAGCAGATTCCTAAAGCATCAGAGCTGTCGTCAAAAAGAATGGAATATTGCGCTACTTCACTTATATTATTGAAAACACAAATATTAGGGTGACATCATAGTAAGAAGGAGGGAAGTAAAATTCAGGAAAAAGGCTAACATGGGATGATTTTTTTTTCTTAAAAAATTAAAAAGCATTTTAAATGTGTCTGTATGTGTTTGACAAGGGTAGATCAGATATGTTGTGATAGGAAAGAGATTTATGAGAAAAGTGTTGGTTAATTAACAAGGGGAAAAATAAGCTTAAGACAGAAATGGTGGGGTGGAGGCGGAAAGTCAAGAATCACTGCTTAAGCCTTGGGTCATGCTTAATGCTGCATGGAAATAACCAAAGCCCTTTTAAATACATAGGGCAAGATTTTGAAACAATGACTTGTGAATGTTTGGAGGCCTTGATATTTCGATGCCTGACTTGAAACACCTCAAAGAGTTTGATTTCAAGAGGGTGGGTGCTCAGCCTTTCCTGGAAATCAGGTCCCTTTAATGTGTCAAAAACTGACAGACAAAATCTCTAGTCATGTCTGAAACTCTTGGCCTGCATTTTTTGAATCCCCAACAACCCCTTCAGCATTTTAAGGATTCAGGGTCAGACCTTATGTATCCTTTCCTCAGCACTGGTTATCCTTTCAGAGATGGCTGTCTTCACCCTCCTGTTGCTTTTAGTAAGGTTTTTTGTTTTTTTTTAAATGACAAGTGGGAAAAAAGGCAACTTTGAAAAGTAAAGCTTCATGGTGCTTTGAACGTGGCTAACATGGACAGCAGCTACAAAGGCTATGACAAACAGTGTTTTGATGAATTGATAATGTTTAAGAAACTGCAGTCTGAAATGCACATCTTAAGTAAATCAGGGTAAAACCAAGTGAATGTTATTCTGAAATATTAGAGTGTCTAAGCTGCTCGGCAGAAGGGCATTGTCACTGTGCCTGGAGTATTTCTCTCTCTTTAATTCTGGCATTTGCATCTATTTCAGGGAGATTGTTGATAATACCGGTAAAGAAAATGGGATTGATATAGTAATGGCCGACAGGACCTACCATTTGATTGCCGAGTCTCCTGAGGATGCAAGGTAAGAGGATCACTAAGCTTTTCATACCCATATTATTCTAACTCTTGCAAACAGCAGCAGTATATCGACCATCTTGTATATGTAGTCTCTGAAGGTATTGGCCAGTAGTATTAAACACATTGCATTTAATCCCCTTTGCAAGATCTTCTGAGGCAGTTGGAGATTGCAGCCACCTGAGGTTGCCAGTGGCTGCAAGGTACAGAAAAGAGACGTGTCACCAGTGATGAGATAACCCACTCAGCTGCCACCTAACCATGTAGGTGCCTAAGTTTCTACTAGGAGGCATGTGCGATATCACCTAAGTCCTGATCCCACTGAGCTGTGCAGCATCCTAGCTCATGCGTGAGCCAGGTCTGGCATGATTCACAAACTAGGCATTTCTTTGCCTATCTTGCCTGTGGAGTGAGTACACCTATCAGATCAGCTGGGAGTGACCACATTGGAAGTTTTTCAGGTGGGGTGTGTGTCTATATCAGAATACTTAATAGCCCAGTGATTAGGTCTCCCACACCCCATATGAGTGTTTTCAAATCTTCATTCTGCCTGAGGTGGAGCAGGGACGTGAGCTTGGATAGTTGGCGGGGGGACTCTCTCAATCTCTCCTGTGAAGCTGTTTCACTTGTATAAATTATGATTCAGTGGACCAGAGAGAGACTGACTCAATAGCCTGCTAGTCAGGGCACTCCCCTGGATATGGGAGACCCAAATTCAAGTACCTACTCTTTATCAGACAGAGCAGGGATTTGAAATCAGATGTCCCACCCACTAGTGAGTGCTATAACCACTGGGTGAGAGGCGCGCTCACTCATGAGCACAGGTGAGAAAGCTGACCTGGTTTAGGCACCTGAATCCAGGAGTGGGTTCAGGACTCTGAATCCCAAGTAGAGATAGCTGCCTTCCTCCACACAGGAGCTAAGTGCTTAACTACCTTTGAGGGACGGGACTTAAGTCTCCAGCCCCCTGTCCTCTGCATGTCCTACTGGCTAGCTTAGGCACACTTTGTGTGCTGACTTCTGTGGACCCTATTCTTAGTTGCTTCTCTCTCCCCCCAGGCACTGTATAGGGAGCTTGGGTACCTAACTCATGGCAGAGAGTTCCACTGGGCAGCAGAGCATCTAAAAGTTAGGTGTTTCAACACTGAGCCTAAGTCCCCTTTGTGGATTCAGCCCTTTACACTTCTATGACTCAGTTTTCTCATTTGTAAAATGGAACTAACGCTTCCTTTCATCACAGGGGTGTTGAATACAAATTAATGTTAGTAAAGGGCCGTGAGATCTTCAGACTGCAGTATTATTATTCATGCTTTAAAGGGCTACTGTTCATCTGTTGTAATAGCACAGTTAATTCACTGATTTCTTTTGAAATTAAAATTAGCTATTAAGTCATCCTTAAAATTATAGTCTAAATCCATTTGTAAGCTTTCCATTATTAACTTGAGAGATTTGTCATGAGATACAGTAACATTTAAGTATAAAGATCCAGTTAGACAGTTTTGTCTGTTTGAACTATGGTACATTCCTGGCAAACAGCTCTACTGAGGAGCCAACAAGAAATTACCAGAGTTTTAAGGGCTTTCATGTTCTCAGTCACGTATCTCTACCTTTTTCCAAAACATAGGAGGAGACAATAACTTCAATTTCAGTGTTCATTTAGTATACACACCACACACATTACAGGTTAATTCACCTGCTGGCATTTTCCCTGTTTCTGTTTCCACAATACACAATTGTTTTAAGATACTTTAGTGCCAGTGGGAGACGTGTTAGGCTGAAGTCAAGGGAGCGTTTAGTGTTCAGCACTGTTGAAAAGGAAGTCCAAAATTGATTTGGAAGAGTCTGTTAGTTAATTCTGAATCTGCTAGTGACACCATCCAGAATTATCGTCTTTTAGGCTTATTGGAGTTGGAATGGAATTCAGTGAATCGAGTAGTCTAACGTCCGGCCGTGGTGTTCCCTGTGCAGGTTAATCTCATACATGGGATGGAAACGCCACGTAGTGTGTACTTATGGTTTCTCTGCATTGTTCTGGTGGGGGAAGAAGGGGCACATACATGCAAACCAACAATTGGGGACTGGCAGAAGAAGCCTGTTGATCCTCTGAGACCCAATCATTAACTTGGGAACTGCAGAGTGGAGTGCCATCTTCCTTTTGTCCAGGTGTTGGGTTTTCATTCATTTTGAACCAAGCAATTAAAAAGAAAATATTTTAGGAAAATATGTACTTGACGTTAAATTTGGATCACACTTTTTAAAAATACTACAACATGCCCATATCAACTATTGTATAATAAAAGGTCATTAGGTGATTTATACAATGAGGACTGGCTTATTTGATATGATTTTAATTAATACACTGGATTTAAAATAAAATAGCTGTGGGTCAGAACCTGGAAAGGAAACATGAATCACTGTTATAATTTATGGGAATACGCCAGGTTTAGGATCCTTCAAGAGCTGAACCTTTCTCTCCCTCTTTCCAACCCTCCTCAGAGGGGCCCTCATCATAGCTATACTCCCTCCAAGAAGGGAGGGCTGGATGTGACACTCTCTGGAGTCTGTGTCATTCTGAGCATTGACCAGGAAGCCATTGGAGAGCTATTAGACACTGGGTTAGAACAGTGTCAGGCTTCCATAATGAAACCGTTTAGCCTGATTTCAGATTTTTGTCACAAACCTAAATTTCAGGCCAAGTTCAAGAAAAGGCTTGTGCAACTTTTGATGAATATGTGCTGAGTTTTGAGTAATCTGGGCTGATCTATGACATTGAGTGGAAACCATTTGAGACATTTCCTAGATTTGAATGGTTTCACCTGAAACTTGGCAGCAATCTTTCAAGAACTTCCCTTGCTAATCTCCATTGTTAGAGATTGCTCCTTCAGGATGTAGGTACGGAGCCAGATGGAAAACAGTGTCCAATGGGGATCCAGATTTTTCATGTAGAGGTATATGAAGGACCATAACACTGAACATATTTTCAACTTCTTTCCTATGGCCAAGGACTCTGGATCAGAACCAGCACTCTTTCACTTCCCATTTCTTAGTTACTGAAGTTTTTATAGCTGCTACTAATTAAAATATTAAGTTTGTTGGATGGAACTCGGCAGAATACTAAACGCTGGCTGTTATGATGCTGTTTTAACCACCTAGTCTCTCTAGAGCTGTTGCCAGGAGTCCAGTTTCAAGATGTCTATGGGTGTGGAAACCTGGCATTTCCTAAACACCACATTTTTTAATTACGTATGTGTGGGCAGAGGATCCATGAATATAGGCAATTGTTTCAAAGAGACTTCTAAACTTAAACCTACAGTTTTTCATAGAAAATGTTCATGTATACACAACTTTTGCACCTGAAAAACTACAGGTGCAAAAAGTGTGAAGATCAGTTTTAGAGGCTGGCATGACGTCTTTTGAAACTTGGCCCTAGAGTAAAATATCTTTAGAATGACAAGTTAGTATCTCAGAGAATGATGTTCAGGAAACCTGCATGACAGGCCAAGTTCTGTGCTCATATTTCAGTGGGATTGCACAAGGTAATCAGGTTCTTACTGTACAAGGACCAGAAATAGATTAAATATATCCCAAAGGTAGACTCCATGGCTGAGGTTCAGCCCTTCTGTAGTTGCTGCTCAGGATTACAGTTTGGAATAGCAGCTCCTGCTCCACCACCTGCCAGCTATTTGGGGATACTTAACCACTGGATTAGAATAAATTGACACTAACCCATCTTCAATGCTTCTTTCCAAAACAGCCTAGCACAGACTGCTTTTTGTCTTGCTCCTGACTAGAGACAAAAGAAATGTGTGGGGAGTGTTTTGTCCTTCTCTTGCACATGCACAGAGGACTTAAATACCAGATTATACAAACACTCACTTTTTCAGATGTATGATAATAAGAAATGTCCCTTCACAGCATTACAACATAAGGATTTAGGATATCCTTTCAGGTATAACCATCCAGTGTTTTTAAACTAACAAACAAAAAATGTACAGATTACTAATGTATCTATCCCAGCTGAACGGTTGACTGAAATGTTCAGGTTCACAGAAAGGCTTCAGTGGGATTACAGTCAATTCTTCAGAGATACTCTTTGTTAACACAAGGGATTTATCTTCAAATAGAATGGTGTAAAGGGTGTTGGTATTAGAGATATAGGAAAAAGCTTTTTAGGGTGGAGGGAGTTATTCAAGGATATTCTTGTTGTTTCTTATGGAATCTTGTCATTATTTGAATGGACTACACAGAGACTTGCTGCTTTTATGAGTGCTGAGAACAGAGATCCCTTTTGAGGCAGTTCAGGAAACCTGTAGAACCTGTTGCTTTTTCTACAGACCACAAAGGTGAGATTTCTTGGGTGTGAGCCTTTTGTCATGCTGGTGTTTGCCTTTCTCTCTTACAGCCAGTGGTTCAGTGTGCTCAGTCAGGTCAATGCTTCCACAGATCAGGAGATCCAGGAGATGCATGATGAGCAGGCAAACCCACAGAATGCCGTGGTAAGTCAAAATGTAAAGGCTGGTGAAGAAGCATATATTTTTAGAAAATAAAAGGCCTGATTGTGACAGGGGCTGAGCACCTGTGACAATCAGAAACAAATTTGTTACAAATATTTGTGACAGTGGCTAGAGGGCCCAAGTTAGGGGTCAGGGCCCCATTGTGCTAGGCACTTGTGCGCGCACACACATAACAAGAAGATGGATCTACCCCCTGGAGTTACAGCCAATATCTAGTTTTATATTTGTTTTATTAATGTAAATTTCCTTTTCACTATTTATAATCTCTTGATTTTTTTGCATTTCACTGACCTTGAGCAAAGAAAATATATTAATTGGTTCTACTTTTTTCTAGTCAGTTTCCCCATGCTCCACCACAGTAGTGCAGTAAATGAGTTTCATGTACTGCGAAGGCATGCTTATTTGATTAAATTAAAAAACACAACTGTCAATTTTTAAAAAATACTGGAACGTTTCCTATGGTTATTTTTACAGTACATATAATTGGCATATTTGACCTACTCAGTTGAGAGAGTGCTAACAAGGAAACAAAGGAAAATAAAAATCTAGATTTCTGTGTGGTGGTAGGTTCACTAGAGGGTATTTAAATTAGGTCAAAATTGCAACTGCGTTCTGAAACTCAGAAAAATAGAAAAAGTTTTTGAACTTGCTGTGCAGTGAATGTAACTAGAGCTGATCTGTTACTAGATTTATTTATCTGAACCCCTTGTTCCCTTTTCCCTAAATATTAGTGGTTAGAAGAAATTGGGACCTAGATCCATGTAGTTTTGCATAACCAAAGCTAACGCCCAGTTTTGCTTATACCTAAAAGTGATATACTGAATAATGTACTCTGGTGATATTAAAATGTCTGCCTCTTTTTGGTTGGGTGTTTGTTGCACAGGGTACACTAGATGTTGGACTGATTGATTCTGTGTGTGCTTCTGACAACCCAAATAGGTAAGTTCCATTTTTGGTTGTGGTGGATGTTTCCTATTTCAAAACTGGACAGTTTTACTTTGATCTCCATATTTTGCACACGAAACTGTTTCACTGCCTGTCCTTTTTGATAGTGCCAAAAATTGAGATTTTCCAACATAATGTACAAAGTGGGTACAGAGGAAACTGCATTCAGTCTAGTGTGGGTTCAGCTGACCTGACTGGCACAAAGAGATCAAATGTCGCTCTTGTTTGTGGCAGCATGTGCATCAATCAGCAGTCTTGTTTCTCAAGAGGCCTGAAAGTAGGAGAGGAACAATAATGAATGTATTTGTGTAAATTACTTTTAAAGGACAAGGCTCCTTGTTTTCATGTACTGTAAAAGTAGGATTTTTATCTACCCTTACTAAGAAAATGTCTTTGTATTTTGTTGTGTCTCTTGCTTTTTCTTTTCCTTGGAGGTTATGTTCTATTAAGAAAATATAGTTAGATAACACGTTCAGTTAGAGCAGAATGCTTTTTGGGAAAAAAAACCCTCCTCACTAGAAATGATGTATCGCAAACCCAAAACTCTGGTACTTCACTTATTTTGGAACATGGGGCTAGATTCACAAAGAAATGTTAGCGTGCCTAACTTTGTCACCTAGAAAATCACTGGGATTCACAAAGCCAGAGTTCAGTGCCAAAGCTCCCTATATAATGAATAGGGAGGAATAGTTGCCTAAGAATAGGCTTCACAAAAGCCAGCATGGTAGGAGGTTCCTCACCAAAACTAGCCACTGGGAGATTCCAACCTATGGAATGTGCACTAAGCCCCTTCCCTCTCCTGGAGATAGGTGTCTCAGCCCTGGTCTACACTTACCTGGAGATTCGGCAGTAGTCGACGGGAGTTACTCAAGCTACACAGAGTAGCTTGCGTAACTCCCGTCGACTGATGTGCTTCCCTTCTGCACACCGTTTTCACTGCACTGCGCCACTTGAGGGATGGTTTACCAGCGTCGACTTCCTGATCAATTGAGTGGATATACACCGACTCCTCAATCAATTCAGAAAGATCGATATGATGGTGGCAACTTTGCTGCCATCAGTATAGACATACCCTAAGTCTAAGCTGTATGGAGGCACTTCCCTCCACTTGGGATTCTCATCTGCAAACCCTCTCTTGGGGTTAGGTGTTTAAGCAAGGAGTGGGGGGGAAGAGGAGGGGAAGAGCAACAGCAGGAGGACAAGCAGCTCCCTCAGAACTTTGAGCCCAATGGTTAGGTTACTTACTCATCTCGGACGTAGGAGACCCCTAGTTCAAGTCCCTCATCTGCCTGAGTGAGAGAAGGGATTTGACCAAGAATCTGCTACACCTCAGCTGAGTGCTTTAACCATTGGACTATGGGATATTCTGATCTGAGGCTCCCTTAGTCTCTCTTATTGAAGTTGTTGCATTGTGGCCAAATAATGAATCATTGGACAGGAGAGAGATCAAATATAAGAGTGACTCTGTAGCTAGTAATTGGAATCTCGCTGCTCCAATGATGTTTTAAATTATCCTAAACATTTGGCTGAAAGTTATGAAGGTCATCCTTCCTACTGTCCCCCAGTGTTTTGTGTATGCTTCTCTATAGGGGCCCACTCTGGTAGGCTAGCTCTGACATACTTATTGGATCAGGCCCTACAGGCAAGTTATACAGAAGAAAACCTGTCTTCCCTAAATTTGTGTATTGCTTTGGGGCTTAGGTGTCCAGACGTCTGGCAAGGGACTTGCAGTGTGCATACTCAGAGGCAGCAACGTAAGAGCCTAGGGACCTTTAAGTGCAAAAATGTAGGCACAGAGTGAACTTAGGTACAAGGTTTGGGAGGCAGCTGAGCAGGGGCTTTGTATAGTCCAGTGAGGCCTGATTCTGCGATTTAGGCATTTAAAGTGGCAGTTATGTGCCTAAGTCCTTTTGTGAATCTAGCCTATACTAGTTTGGGCCTTAACAACTCTGCGGTGTTATCAGGTAAAAAATGCAAATGGTACAGTTCCTTTCTATCCCCTCGTTTACAAATATGAATGAAGCAGCTGTTCTGAAGTTATATTAACCCCACCACAACCTACCAAGATCTGGACATTCCCAATTATTTTAGTTGTGATTTGAAGCTTTATAAACAAGGCAATACAAGAAAGCCAAAACCTGCAAACGTGATGGTAGTTAGGTTAAGAAAGTGTTGCTAAGGAATTATCTGACGCTCAGCATCCCTGTGGGACCTATCTTAAAAAGAAAAAACTCATCCTGGCATCCTCTCACTTGCTGTGTTAAGAATCCCATAGAAATACAATTTTTATATCCCATAGAAATCAATGATCAGAAAAGGAAAAGAAATATTAGGTTATATAGTCCCGTGCCCATACAGATCATTTCTTTCAATATAGTGTCTAGTGCTTTATCTAATTCAGTGTTAAGGGCCAGGTTTTTAAAAAAACATCTTCAGTTTAGCAGGTGCAAGACACAGAATATATACATCTGGCTGATGTGGGAGATAGGACACTTGCATCCTCCAATTACATACCTGATGACTGCACCCATAATTGCAGGTTCAAAAATAAGAGGCTGAGTTGAGATCCTGTTGAACATTTACTCATAAGTATTCTAGGAATAGGCTTCCACCACTTTCCTAAGTGGATCTTTTGATGTTATTGATCACAGTCTCCTGCCTGATAGTTTGTGCTGCCTTGACTTTTGCAGTTGTGTCCTCCCTTGCAGTTGGTTCTCCTCCCACCTCTTTGACTTTATCTTCAGCCACTCTTTTGGATGTCTGTCCTCTCCAGGTTTCCAGGAGGGTGTTTCACAGGGCTCTATTCTAGGCCCTCTTTTCTTCATATTCTCCACCCTCCTCTACTCACATGGTTTCAAATTCCATCTCCCTCCATCCAAATTCCACATCTCCACCTGTCTCCTGTATGTCTCTGATGATTTTTCACCATCAAGTTAAATTTAACACAGCCAAAACTTTGAACTGCTGCTCATTCCTTCTGAACTCTATCTACTCCCATTTTGTTGCTGTTGAGTTTATTACCTAGGGACCAATTCTGACACAGTGCCTCCCCTTTCAGCACACTCAGACAGTATCCAAATCTTTTCACTTCTATCTACATAATATTTCCATCTGCACAAAGCTAAAATTAGTCTAGGCCCCTCATTCTTTCCCATCTGGGCTACTGCAATCTCCTTCTCACTGGCCTTCCTGATATCCACATTATCCCACCTCCAGTCAATGCAAAACAGCTTCCTGCGGTCACCCTGATCACTGTGTAGGTTCTCTCTCTTTTCCTTGCCCTTCATCTGTCTTTGGGATTGTACAGTTTGTTGCAGGGATTATCTTCCTTTTGTGGTTGGAAAGTGCCCATCACATTAGGGTGAGACCCAGTAACTACGTTTTGCTGCTCTTTTCTGAATTGTCTCCAAATCATTTTGCTATTAAAATGCCCAGAACTAAGTGCAACATTCCTAATGTTTTCTCACTAGAACTGTGAAGTGAAGGTCTATCATCTCCTTCCTTTTTGATGCTGATGATCTGCTTATGCATCCCAAAATGGCATAAGCCCTGTTTCCTACATGTGATAAAGGTTTTCTGATGTAAATCTTGAAAGCTGGTATTGTGGGGAGGAAAAGGTCTGAAGAGTTCAAAGCACATGGCTTGTGCAGACAGAAGTCTGCAATAGTAGACTCAAATCCATATAGAGCCACCAAGACAGTCCACTCATGTGATCTGAGGCAAGCAGGACAATTTGCTGGTGCTTCGGTGAACCTTGGGGTAGGATTGGATGAAAGCCAGAATCCCATTAAAAACAGATTCTGCTGCCTCAGTTGCACTGTTGTAAAAATAATGGGATCTGTGTTCACATGCCGCTTTTGCTTCTTCATTATAAATCTTTGTAAATTATAGTTGGTTTTAGCCTAATGTAGCTACTGAAGCAAACACTTTAAATGGAGATGATCATGAACTACAAAGTTTGGATCCGGAGCCAAACTTCCTCAAGCATTTTTTGTTTCTTTCTTTCTTTCTTTCTTTCTTTCTTTCATTTTTGTGCAGGGATGAGGGGGAATGAGGATGGGGCATTTATGTTGGTCTGATATAAAGATGGGGCCTGAATTGTAGGTTTTCCCAAAGTTCAGGGTTGCATGGACCCAGTATTTGGTACAAACCCATTTCGCATTGTAAACAGTCTTTTAAAAGCTTAACATTTTATAGGACTAGAGTTCTTAAAATAAATGGTGCAGAAGTGAGGAACATTTGCCTGAATATAAAATACAAACTAAAGGGAAGTGTTTATGCTTATGGCAAGTGAGATAAAGTCAGTCATTTAGTTGTGGTGCAAACAGTAGTTATATTTACTATATGGGTTTTTCCACGTTCATTTTTTTTTCCATAGACCCAATTCATTTGTGATCATCACTGCTAATCGTGTTCTCCACTGTAATGCTGACACTCCTGAGGAGATGCACCACTGGATAACACTGCTGCAAAGATCAAAGGGAGATACCAGAGTGGAGGGGCAAGAATTCATAGTGAGAGGTAAGAATTAATGGGAAAGTACACTAGAGGAGTTGAACTGTATAGATAAGTGGTTCCCAAACTGGACTGTGGAACACTTGCTGGTGGTTTCCAGAGATCTGGCTAGTCATATGCTGCTGGCTTTATTTCCTGCTACTAACTCAAGGGATACTACTAAGAACACATTCAGACTTATCGCTCTTCCAAGTAAACAGTTGCTGTAGCTTCCACAAGGATGTTTTGTGATTTTGAATAGACGGGGAGGGTGTCCATAAGTCAGTCTTTCTAGTAAAAATGTGGTCCGTGCCGTTAAACTTTGAGAAGCCCTAGAATAGATAATATGTAGTATTACAATTTCACCTTTGCTTGGGAGTTAATTTGATACTGTTAACTTAAACAAAAGTTATTTAAAAAGAAGACTGGGCAATCAATACTTAATGATATTTTTATAAATCGTATTAATCATTTTTTTTAAAAGTCCAAGCTGCCAAAATTAAATCACAGCTTTGCCTAATTCCATGAAAATCTTTAATTCAAGGGGTGTCTATTTAACAGGATGGTTACACAAGGAAGTAAAAAACAGCCCCAAAATTTCTTCACTAAAGCTAAAGAAGCGCTGGTTTGTCTTAACGCACAATTCTTTGGACTACTACAAGAACTCAGAGAAGAATGCCCTGAAATTGGGTACCCTAGTCCTGAATAGCCTCTGTTCTGTGGTACCACCTGATGAAAAAATCTTCAAAGAGACAGGTAATTTGTTCATGAGCATTAGGTTTGTGTGTGTATTGAGTTGCACTTCAGCCTACCTGGAAATGCAACAAGCATTATAGGAAAGTATTTTACATCCGCTATTTGGATTACAGGAATGCTTATGGGTAAATGGGCTTATGGTAAACAGAAGGCCATTGCTCAAAATATTTTGCCAGTAGAGACATCTGAACTCATTGGGCCAAGCTGTAGAGGTGTTATGTAAAGTGGTATAATTCATTCTTCCTAACACTGCTAAATTAATGTATGCTAGTTTATACATTAAGGATGTGGAAGAAGGTATAAATTAAGACAGTCTTCACCCTACTTTCTAGCCTCTTTCTAGCTTCTCAGCATGTAAGTTAGAGCAACTTAGATTCTCCCAGTGTTTGCATGGAAGTAGATCTACAGTAACAGAGTCAAATTTACACCATCTTCCACATCACCTCTGAATTTGTTCAAGAGCATTTTCTAAACAGGTTTTCAATTCAGATTCAGTCACTTTACACTCAGAGATTAAGGTCAGAAGGGATCATTTTGATCACCTAGTCTGACCTCCTGCACAACGCAGGCCACAGAATCTCACCCACTCCTGTAATAGACCCCTAAACTATGACTGAGTTACTAAAGTCCTCAAATCATGATTTAAAGACTTCAGTGTACAGAGAATCCAGGAGCAAGTGACCTTGTGCCCCACATTGCAGAGGAAGGCGAAAAAACAAGAGGCTCCTTTTTTCATATTTGAACTGTCCAGTGCAATCTTTACTGTGTTCCAGTGGCGTACTGAGGGGAGGGGTAGGAGGGGGCCATGCCCCAGGGAGGGGACAGGATGGGACATCAGCTGCCTGCTCGGAGGAATCTCCTCTCCTCCTCCCCACTCACATCCCCGGCAGCTGCGCTGACCAAGTGTAGTGCCAAAGACTCTTGACGGCAGAGTTTGTGACCTGCCCCTCCGCCTCCTATCCTCTCTGCCCCTGCACTGTGTGTAATGAGGGAGCTGTGGGCTGAGTTGGTGCAGCCACCGGGGATGTCAACAGGGGGCAGCTCCTCCAAGGAGGGCATGGCCAGTGGCCCCACCCAGGCCAGCGCCTGGGTGCCTGGCCGCCTCAGTACGCCACTGCACCCACCGCTCCCACTGCTGGGGGTTGTGGGGAGAGCAGGCAAGTGGCCTGCAGACCTGCTGCTGGGGGGGCACAAATACATGTATTGGCCTATGGGCATTGAAGACCCAGGGTACATTGCTGCTGTGTGCCTTTAACCCTACAAAGTGATTTTTGCCACTCAAGAGTAAATAAGCTTTCTTTAGACCTTCCTGTCTCATCTCATGCTGGGATGTAAGGAATATTAAAGTTTGAATATATGCTGCTTCTCACTGGGACTGAAAATTTTCAACATTTTGTCATTGACCATCAGCAGTGTATTTTTATGGTGCAAGAAAGCTGCACAGATGAGAACACGTTTTGGTTTTACAGAATGAGTAGTCTGTGTGTTAATGATCTATGTTTACATACATAACAGTTATTAAAGGATTTCTTCTGTAAGACAATGTTGTCCCAGTTTCCTCTTGGACAGCCAAGGTGAGACAAATGTGTCTTTACCTTTTTGGTCAACTTCAGACTTACCTAGATGATAAGGCCTGTTGAGAATGCACATATATGGATTGGGATGGGGTGCTGCATGCTGGCACTTGTAGTCTGAGGCTGGACCTCCCTCACAGAAATGGGGGTGACTGCAGCTTGTTCCATTTAGGCTACTTAGTTGCAGACTTTGGCTTCCTGACAAGTTGCCATTGAGACTCCAGTAGAGCATATTTCAGCTGTGCCCGACAAGCAGTTTGTGTAAAACTGTAAAGCAGTTAGTAAAACATTGATGGCTGTTCTTACATGAGAATTAGTGTAGCCACAAAAGTTGTGTGATAACTATTTTTTACTATTGTCAAAGGCTACTGGAATGTAACTGTGTATGGACGCAAGCACTGCTACCGTCTCTATACAAAACTGCTCAATGAGGCCACCCGCTGGTCAAGTGCCATCCAGAATGTGACTGACACAAAAGCACCGATCGATACACCAACCCAGCAGCTTATTCAAGATATTAAGGTACAATTAAGCCTCTGAAGGGGGTGACTATATTTACACATTTGTAACCTGAGCTCCTTATGCTCCCTCTGTCATGTGGTATGAAGGGGCACAGTGGGCCAATTTCTAAACAATTAGATGCCTGGTACGTACGTACACGTACACACACAATCCAGCTACCAGAGGAATCTCTCCTATGACTGTTACAAGAGCAAAAAAAAAAAACAAACCAAAAACCAAAACAAAAAACATGGGGTATAGCCTGTGGAGGGGAAAGAGCTGGGGAAAAGCTACCCTGTATGTTTATTTCCCTTGGAAACTAGAGTAACTTTTGCCCTGTTAATTTGTGTAACTTAATGTTTGCTTTGAACAGAATTAACTAATGCACTTTGTGATCCCATTGGAGGGGTTACACTTATGGGCTCTCACCATCTCTCCCTGTGGATCTCTGTTGGTCTCTCTTCAGAGGATGAAGTGGTGGATCTTCAGAAAAGATAAAAACTGCAAGATTCTGCAGAAGTTTCTCAGGTCCAGGACTGTCTGACCACTTCTGACCAGAGAGAGATTAATTGAAAACCTGATCTTTTCGATTGGAAAATACATGTTTTGACACAATTCCATTCAACAGAAAACATTTCTGTAGAAAGAAAACATTTTGTTTCCATACCAATGTAAAGTAAAAATAAATTCTGAAACCTCAAAATCCTTCCTCTGCACAGCTCTTGTGATTAGACAAGCTTTAAAGTGTGGCTCATTCTGGGCCTGATCTTGGAAGCTGCTGAACACCTATAACTCCCTTTGAGGTCAATCAGAATTGGGAATACCCAGCACTTCTCATGATCATTACTTATATTCGTGTGCTTTAGAGAATAACTGCTTGATCTTGACTGTCAAACACTGACAACACCTAGCCAAACATTCTTTTAAGTAGGGAAACTGGCAAGTCTATGAAGAGTACAAATAATTACCTCCAGGATTTAGGAGAGTCACATACAGCACATGCTTTTTTGGCAATCAAAACAAGATGAGAATGCCACTTTGCCATGATACACTTTGTACATCTTCAACGTGGAGAAGAATGGTTGGTACTTCTCATATATCCTTCTGAAATGATGACCGACTCCCTGAAGAAATAATTCTGCAGGTCACTTTTTATTGCTGTATATTCAATATACAATGAATACACAATATCTATGTTAACTCAATGTTAACAAGTAGTTTTACTAACAGACTTTTCCCATTGGTATTGCAGTTGAATAATTTTTTTTGACCAGTCTGTCACAGGCATCTATTTCTGGATTATCTTTCACATTGAACTAGGAATTATGTGGTTTTTGTTTTTTAACCTAGCAGAACTGCCTGAACTCCGATGTTGTTGAACAGATTTATAAAAGAAATCCTATTCTCCGTTACACGCATCATCCACTGCACTCCCCATTACTGCCATTGCCATATGGGGACATCAATCTAAACCGTAAGTTTTTCAAACATGTAAATTCACTATCTTTCCCCCCAGGTTACCTACTATACCTTAGGGACCACAGCTTTAGTTCCCATCAGGGGCTGCTTTGTGAATGGTGCAGCAGGGATTAGTTGAACCATATAATCCCATCAGCCACCCTGGACACATCTTCCCTGATCTTCACTACACACTTTATTGGCAGCATTCAGAAGCCCCCGTCTTCCTGAGTGGATGGGGAGCTTCAGTTGCCTTAAGCCATTACAACCTCCAATTTAAAACTGTTGCATATTTCCTCATTTGTGTGGGGGAAAACATGGACTCCAATGTACATATGATATATTACTTTTAAGGATATTTAATTTGCAAAGTCAGTTGACATATATAGATACCGCAAATTTGGATTTCCAAAAAACGGATGTAATAACCACTCCAGCCAAGTAATACTTTACTTGCATGTTAGCACCTCATAGATTTAGAACATTGGGACAGAGTAATTGCATGATGGTTGTGAATTTGGTTTCCTTAAAAAGATAAACTTAAAGTATTTTGAAACTCTCATGGCCTGTCAAACAAGACAAAATTTCCATTGACAAAAATCCAAGACAAAAATCAGGACTGTTCTCTGAAGAAAAGGGCAGGTGGCAATCATGAATACCTCAGGATATCAAGGGTATTCATCTTAGATTTTCCTCATCTTCTCTAAGACGCAAGTTATATACTTCTGCTCCATGGATATGCTGTGAGGGGGAAGGGTACCTGCAAGGAGCCCCCCATTGAGTCTTGTGCAGCAGCAAGGCACTGGAATTGCAGTCCCTTCACTCTTTTAGGCTGGCCATCCATGCAGGCAGACTAAGCTACAACTCTTGAAGGGTGTAACAGTGGGCATGCTTTCTCTGCAGGACCTCTGCCTCCTGAGGTAAGATTCCTCCCAGAGTTCTCCCTAAGAAGATGCAGCTTGACGTAGCTCCTAATGTTGGGCTGTGCTTTAAGGTTGCATTTTCGCTCCAAGTTATTTTCTTTGACAACACAGTAAAAAAAAATCAGTCTTTCACCACTCATCAAATGGATTTATCTTGCTAGAGAGATTAAGCCTAACTGTGAATCAAACATAAGAATTATTCATCAATGCCGTGTTATTGTCCCTTCCATTCCTTGGACCCAAATTGTATACAGCACTTTTAGTTATACTGAGCAAAGCACTAGCCAACATTAGGTAATACAAAGAGTGATTAATTAATTTTCTTGCATTAAAAAGCAAGTTTCAGCAATCAAAGCAATAAACTAGTTTGACAGAGTTTAGTCAATATGCTAATGCTATAGAAAAAGCAATTCCACGTATAAAGAAAATGAGCAAATTGCAAGAATTCCTTAACTAACTTGTGATCTCCACTTAGTTTTCCTTGTGCTGTTGAAAGAGCAATAGACATTTCAGCAGTACAGATTCTAAAGCTGGTCAAAATTTTCTGACAAAATGTTTTTCTGTTGGCAAATGATGATTCACTGGGGGCAGGAAAAGAACAGAATTTTGATAAATTCAATATTTTTTATTTCAAAATTTTATAAATTATAACATAAAATGCCAAGTCAAAATCAGTACAAATGCTTTAATTGACCTGAAACAATTTTTTTTTGAAAATTTCCTATCATGGGAAAGTCTGAAATTTGTTTTGTGTTCTGATTCAGAATAAAAACAACTTCAAAATGGCAGAATTTCTCACAAAATGGAAATTCCAGTTTCCACACATTTCTAATGGATTCATAGACTTTAAAGTGAGAAGGGACCACTATGATCATCTAGTCTTACCCCCTGACAACATAGGCCAGGCAATTTTACCCAGTAATTCCTGCTTCAAACCCATAATTTTTGGTTGAGCTGGGGCATCTCTTTTATAAGACCTTTCTATATCTTATTCTCTTCTTGTAGTACTGAAAGACAAAGGCTACACAACTCTTCAGGATGAAGCCATCAAGATATTTAATTCTCTGCAGCAGCTAGAGTCTCTGTCTGATCCCATACCTATAATCCAAGGTATCCTTCAGACAGGGCATGATTTAAAACCCCTTCGAGATGAGCTCTACTGTCAGCTCATCAAACAGACTAACAAAGTGCCTAATCCAGGGAGTGTGGGTAATCTGTATAACTGGCAGATACTCACCTGCATGAGTTGCACATTCCTACCCAGCCGTGGCATCCTCAAGTACCTGAAATTCCATCTCAAAAGGTAAGAGGCTACAAATACTTGGGATATAAAAATACTGTCTCAGCTCTTTTTCTTCACCTTGTCTCTCCCTCCTTGTAATTTTTCATTCCAAAAAATTGGAGTTTCCAAAAAATAGGCATCTTGGGGGAAAAGGTGGGGAATCCACTGAAGTGTACCAATATTTCAACTGCTGAATTTAAAATTTAGTGGAAAAGTAATCATGAAGTTTACATGGAATAATTTTAATGGATTTCAATGTTATCTTTGAAGAATCAGTTAGGGTCCCGTTCTGCAAAATCTTACTGAGGCACTTTGCTTTATATGCACTGTGAATAGTTCTTTTTAAGTGAATTACAGTAATGACAGCACCTAAAATAAAGCATATGCACAAGTCTTTGCAGGATCAGGGCTTTCTTTTGTAAATGTGCACAATTTTGTATTTACTATTAAAACTCTGACCTTACGTACAAAAGTGGTCTTAATGGTTAGAGCTAGGACTCCTGGGTCCTACTCCTGGCTCTCCCATCAACTTGCACAAGTCACTTCACCTATTTATGCCAGAGTTCAGTGAGATAAGCTAATAGACTGTTATGATGCTTCATGAGATATGTTAAAATAAATATTTTTAAAATATTTCTTTTCCTCCATTTAAAGTGTTACTGATTTACATTATTATTTAAAAAGGAAACCGTTTTTAAAATGTATTCCCCCCCACAATTATCACCTTTATGCTTAAAAGTTATGCTTTTAAAAATAAAGTTTCTATTGGAATTTAAGTCAACATTTCTGTTGATGTTTGTCAGAGCTAAGTACAAGGTGGAACAGATTGTTTAGCGCAAGGAGTTAACACATGTTGTAAAACACCATTCAGGGTGAAGTGGCCAGTTAACACCTCTTCCGTGATAGGACAAAAAGAGGGGAAGGGACTGCGGGGTGGGAGCGGTTTTCAGGTTGTTGTAATAAGCCATAAATCCAGAATCTTTATTAAATCCATTATTTTTAGAGTCTAGCAAAATTATGAATATAAGCTCCTTTTCCCAGACCTGAAGAAGCACTCTGTGTAAATCAAAAGCTTGTCTCTTTCACCAACAGAAGATGGTTAAATAAAAGTTATTACCTCATGTGGTTTCTCTAATATGCTGATACAACACTGTAAACAACTATGGTGAAACTGACTTGTACTGCTAACAGTCTAATCCTTCTAAGCCTACATATATATTATATACAGACTTCTTTATAAATCAAGAACAAATGTTTAAAACCTGTTTGAGGTAGAATTGAACAACCACAGGTATTGCCATGTTTTGTGCTCAATTGCTGCACATTTAAAGGAAATCAGATTACTTCCTCAATCCAAGCTATTTTATATAATAAATCCTCCAGTTTTCTTAAAACAATAATCTGAATTTGTGTTTATAATTAAGTTTTTCTTGTGTAGGTCAGTTGTAAGATACAGGTGCATAAGTATACCATAGTATAGTTGTAATCCTATAAACAGTACTCCATAGTGCATATGTGTATGTCTATACTGTAGATGTAACTTCCAGCTCAAGTAGATTTACACATATTAGCTTTGATCAAGCTAGCATGCTAAAAATAGCAGAGTAGCCATGGGAGGGACTAGCTGCCCTGAACAGGTACCTAGAGTCTCAGAAGGGATTCTTGTACTTGGGCGGCTATCCTGTGCCACCACCCTCCCTGCTTCTCTGCTATTTATATAGTACAGTAATTCAATCAAATCTAGCAAAAATACGTCTGCCCAAGGTGGAAATTACACCTCCAGTGTAGACGTATCCTCTGATTCAGGGATCTCGTAGCCCTCTTCATACATCAATGAATTAAGCCTCACAATAACTCTGTGAGGAAGGTGGTATTAGATCTGTTTTACAGATGGGCAGAGCACAGAATCTCTCTGTGCTGCAAGTTGCTTTAAGTTATAAAGGGTCCGACTGTGCAGTGGTTACAATTGTTGAGCACTAACCCAAATTGTCCCATTCAGGTCTATTGATTTACTTGTGCGAGTAAATACTCACCCACATAAGTAACGTTACACAAGATAACCCAGCCAGGAGGAGAAACCAGGAGTCTTGACCCCCACCGCTCTATACTCCCTCCTTTGTGCCATTATTGCAACATTGAATAGTCAGGACACATTTTGTTGGGCTTTTCTTGCTTTGTGTTCTTTTTTAGGGAAAAAAATTCTGAACAAAACTGGCAGTGAAGACAGAGCCTTAATATGTTCTAAGATTCAGTTTTACAGTGAGATAACTAACGTGATCGTTATCTTGCTGTAAAATCCTAGTGGAAACAAGATACCTGTAGCTTTTACCATGAGATAGCTGGCCAAGATCATCACTAATGCCCTTCCTTAACCTCCACTGCTCTAATGGTTGATCCCACCTAGCTTTCCTCATAAAGTAAACTACAGTGTCTGGTCTTCATTATGATTTTATAGCAGGATAGCTAACATGCATTAGTTGTCCTGCGGTTTTTTTTTGGCAGTGAAGACAAGTCTCAGTGTGAGTACACAACAGTGCTGACTTGTGCTAACCACTGGAGCACTTTGTGTGTCACCCTAAGTGTCATTTGATCAAGGAGTCCGTGGGGCTCCCCCCAGATCTTCCATTTTGTCAGCAGGTGATTTAAGTTCAGTGTTTGTCACACAGGGTACGTGACCAGTTTCCAGGATCTGAAATGGAAAAGTATGCCCTCTTCATTTGTGAATCTCTCAAAAAAACCAAATGCAGAGAGTTTGTGCCGTCGCGGGATGAAATAGAAGCCCTGATCAGAAGACAGGAAATGACATCTACAGTTTATTGTCATGGTGGTGGCTCCTGTAAAATCACAATCAACTCCCATACCACAGCTGGAGAGGTGAGAAGAGAGAGGTAGTGACAGAGGGTCTCATAGGGATATGTGTTAAATCTTCTTGTGGACACTAATTTTAGCCATTAATTCTCACTGAAACTCTGGTGGTGCTGAGGAGTTTTAGACTATAGATTGTGCCCAGTTGATGGAGATTATCACTGTATCCTTTTAGTGGAGGTGAAATTTCTAGGTTTGTTCAAAGAGACACTCATGCGATCTCTGCTCAGGACACCTTTTCACTGGAGAGTCTTGCTGATCAATGATCTGCATCAAATCTGGTTTTGGAAAAGATACCTAGGAAAATTGTGGCAAAGCAACCCTGGTACTATCCAGACTTCATAGGAGTTACTCCACTATACCCAGGTGTAGATGAGGGTGCGTTTGTCCCCATGCTTGGAAAACTTGAGCCCAAATTGTGATACTTCAGAAATTTGAGTTTGGGAAATTAGGGAGTTAAAACATGCTATTTTGCATCATTAGTTGGTGTGTTCTGCCATGTACCTGCTACAACTCAATAATGCCTTGTGCAAAAGGAGAATAAGTATTTGGAGAAAACAATTGTTAAATCTTTCTAGACAGTAGGTTGGCCACTTTTTTACCCTAATGTGACTCCTACCTTGTCTTAATTTTCCTTTGACTTAATTATCCTCTAAGGTACTAACTTTTTTGTGATGGTTTTGTTGGTGTGCTTTTTTCATTAGGTTGTTGAAAAGTTAATTCGAGGCTTGGCCATGGAGGATAGCAGAAACATGTTTGCCTTGTTTGAATACAATGGAACTACTGATAAAGCAATTGAAAGCAGGACCATTGTTGCTGATATCTTGGCAAAGTTTGAAAAGTGAGTCTTTTAATTGCTGCTTATTAGCACAGAAAAAGAAAGAAATGTCCTAACATCAGCAATATGCTGAATTCCCCCATTTTTTAGGACTCGTTTGTGGTGAGGCAGCATATGCAACTGCATTCCACATACTGCTTTTTCTGAAATAGCCTCTTTTTTAGAATGATTAATGAAGTGCTTGTAAACTTGAGCTTGATTTCCTCAATCTCATGCCAATGAAATACATATTTTTCATTATGGTGGTTTCTGCATTCTGTCTTTTTCTGTCTCCCCCACCTCCAATTCTCCTCCCATGCTCACCCCCGGTTATGTCTCCACTAGCCTTTTCTTCTCTAAAATTTCCCACCATTACTAGTACTGGTGCAGTTCCATGGGTGAGAGCAGTGCCAGGGATAATAATATAAACAGGCAGGCAGTCACTGTTATTTAACCTTGCTTAGAGCAGATCTACATAAGATAGTCTAATACTTCCAACTATTGCTACTACCAATGGTAGCAATGGTAGGAGATTTTAGAAAAAGTTCCCTAGTGTAACTCAAAACTTAAATCCATATTTCTCTCATCTAAGGTGACTGTGCTTGGTGTTCAGCTACTTTTAAACTCAATTATAATAAAAATATTTGCAGCACCTTCTCCATGTCTCCCACAGATATTCCCTACCTTTAAGCTGTTGTTAACCAATCAGACTTTCTGATTTCATTGGTGCTTTTTGTCTCATTACGCATGGTTAAAAATTTTGTTCACTGGATTGTTGATAGGTTGTAGTGGAAACAGTTGCCTCAAATCTGAACTGTTTGTAATACTTTAGTCTTTTTTAGGCCGACTGAGCTAGAACCCTGAGCAGAGTCGTCCTTTTAAAGCAAATGCAAAATGCTGGGCCAAGCTCTTGATCTGTTACTCTGGTGTAACTCTAGAATTACTCAATTTGCACTGTGTATAACACACAGCAGAATTTGCTTGCTGCCTTGTGTGGGATCCTCAGCGTCTTGTCAATTTAGAAAATAGTTCTGGTCAAAACTACTCAAGACAGTTAAGTCCAAAGCAGACTGCACAGAGTTACAAAGGGACTTCACAAAACTGGGTAACTGGGCAACAAAATGGCAAATGAAATTCAATGTCCATAAATGCAAAGTAATGGAAAACAATCACAACTATATATGTAAAATGATGAGGTCTAAATTAGTTGTTACCACTTAAGAAAGTGGAGTTATTGTGGATAGTTCACTGAAAACATCCACTCAATGTATAGCGGCAGTCAAAAAAAGCTAACAGACTGTTGAGGATCTTTAGGAAAGGGATAGATAATAAGACATAAAATATATTGCCTCTTTATAAATCCATGGTACGCCCACATCTCAAAAATGATATATATTGAAATTGGAAAAGGTACAGAAAAGGGCAACAAAAATGACTAGGGGTATGAAACCGCTTTCATATGAGAAATTTTCATCTTGGAAAAGAGATGATTAAGGGAGGATATGATAGAGGTCCATAAAAACATGACTGGAGTGGAGAAAGTAAATAAGGAAGTGTTATTTACTCCTTCTCGTAACACAAGAATTAGGGTAACTAAATGAAATTAATAGGCAGCAGCTTAACATGAACAAAAGGAAGTATTTCTTCACACAATGCAGAGTCAACCTGTGGAACTCTTTGCCAGAGGATATTGTGAAGGACAAGACTATAACAGGGTTCAAAAAAGAATTAGATAAGTTAATGGAGAATAGGTCCATCAATGGCTATTAACCAGGATGGGCAGGGATGCAAAGCCATGCTGAGTGTCCTTAACCTCTGTTTGCCAGAAACTGGGAATGAGCAAGAGATAGATCACCTGATGATTATCTGTTCTGTTCATTTACTCTGAAGCACCTGGCAGTGGCCACTGTAGGAAGACAGGATACTGGGCTAGATGGACCATTGGTCTGACTCAGTATGGCCATTTTCCTGTTGTTATGTCTGCTCCAAACTTTTGTTTCTAGGCTTGCTGCCACTTCAGAAGCAGGGGACATGCCATGGAAGTTCTACTTCAAGCTTTACTGCTTCCTGGACACAGAAAATGTGCCAAAAGACAGTGTGGAATTTGCATTTATGTTTGAGCAGGTAAAGAATGAGAAATGGGATTTATTTTCTTGTGGGAAGAGGAGGGGGACGGGAGATCAAGGCAACAGAAACAAATGATTAACCTGTCCATTCCCAGAGAAGACTGCTCAGGATAGGCGGCTTCCCAGGTTAAGTTTTAGGGCTAAATTCAGAAAGGAGTCTAAGATGATGCAGTTTACACATTGTTTTGCCCTCCTTTGCTTGTACATTGCAGCAGTTTAGACTACTTTGCCCACTCCTGTCTCTGTTACTATTATGTTAGCTACCCCGCCCTTACACATTACATCTGAATTTGGCTCACTGCATCTAAACCAGAATAATTTATACATCTAGAGGCCAAAAGACAAGGATATAACAGGAAAAGCAGTTAGCAGGAGTTATAAATATATTTGTTAAAATAATCTCCTTGTCCTTGCTTTAAAAGTTTTCCAGTTGCTCATTATGCAAGTCATTCTAGTTTAGAGACCTTTGAGTTCCCTTAGTCTACACTTATTTTATACATTTAATCTGAAGAAATTATTAATATTTTGGAAACAAGACCTCAGCTGGATTCTTAAACCTGCTAGCTCCATTAATAATGGAGCTACACCAGTTTACACCAGCTGAGGACCACCTGGTCTGCAGGATCACTTACAACTCCTTACACTTCACCTCTGATTTTCAAAATCATAATCCCCCTGGGATGGGAACCTGGATGTGCATCCACATTAAACTGAATATGCTCTTACTAAGAAGGCACAAGAAACGTAAAAGTTAAAAAGAAAAGGAAACAATGAGTTCCCCACAGAAATATGTAAGGGTTGGGTTTTGGGTTTTTTATCATCAAGACTTATACTGGCAGCTAATTAACTTGTGATTTTCAGCAGTAGATTAGCATTTAATAAGCTTGGTAATAGACAGTCAGGCTGGCTCCCCCATACCCATCAAAACACTGTGATAAGTAATGAATATGCTCTCTTCACTCTAGAATGGGGTTTATTATTGCAAAAGGACAGAACTGGTAGTAAGCTAAATGGATTTGTGGGTGTAAATAAATCTTAAAATATTGATAGGAAACCGTTTTAGTTTTGCTTGCTTAACAAGCCCTTTATGCTGCCAGCAAAGATTCTCACTGTTGGTATTTATTATTGTAGAATGTTTTAGCTGCTGTTTCATTTTGTGCCACACCGTGAAGGACTAAGGAAAGCCTCCAATAGGCTGTCATCTTCTCTGTCTAGTGACCACTTTAAAGGATCCCCAAGGCTTCCTGTATAAGTCTGTTTAACCTTTTGTTAAAAAGGATCTATGCCAGCAAACTGATATTTGGCAGTTACTTAAGCCTGATTTCTTTTAGGGTGGTACAAATCTGCAGTTTTCCAAGTGGAAGTAGCCAACTACTTTGTGTTATCCCTTTGAGTCAGTTGTATCATTTTGAAGCCCCGAGTGTTTTTTCCCCTACCCTTAGTTTAGATTTATCCCCCTAATGCTAGGTCCACACTTAACTCCCTGCAGCAGCACAGCTGCAGCGCTTCCACTGTAGTGGTTTAAATGTAGACATTCACTACTGCAACAGGAGAGGTTCTCCCATCCCTGTAGTTAATCCATCTCTCCAAAGGGTGGTAGCTAGGTCAATAGAAGAATTCTTCTGTGGACCTAGTATGGTCTACCGGGTTATGTTGGCTTAACTACACTACCCTGAGCGATGTAGCTGGGTCAACTTAACTTTTTAGTTAAGACTTGGCTTAAGTCTACACGTTAGACACAGTCCTTCTGGTCTACCTAGGGGGGTTCCTTCAGAGCTCATTAACTCACTCTTTAATTACTAGTCCTTGTTTACTAGTCCGCACAGATCTCAGAGGCTGAACAGGCTGCCACTGCAGCAATCCAAGCCCTTGCAAATCTAGAGAGATGTTATGAGGCATGGAACAGCCAAGCAGGTTTTTTTTTATGTGAAACAAACAATCATTAAGAAAACCCTTTAGATAATATAACCTAGAAGAGTGGTGGAGCACTGAAGTGCTGTCTTCTGAAACATCATATTGTGGTATTGATCTTAACTGCAGACAGGTGCCTGCAGAGTTTGCAATTCAAATGAGTGCAATTATATGAAGGCAGAAGCTCCAAGCTCCCCACCCCAGTCTGGTAGGCGGAGAATGGGGAGCAGGGCATAGGGGGCTCCATGAGCTGCACTTTAATTGTAAAAGAGCCGCATGCAGCTCACAAGCCACAGTTTGGCCACCCTTGGAGAGTATTCAATCACTAAGATGAATTTCATGCATAGATCGTAAGCATGCGATTAATTGTGCTCTGGTACCAACCATGCTGCTCCCTTTTTCATATGCTGCATGGGTTCGCTGCCAAGTAATTGGTATCATTTTATGAGTTAAAAAAATCAAAGTGGCTCCAGTTTTGAATTTTTGTGTCTCTAAACCTCTGAACTGTTTTAACATCTAAAGGCTTTAACCCTTAAACTGAAGACACTTCTTTGACACTTAGATGCTCCTTCCCCCTGCTGCCCATGCGCGCGCACACACACACACACACACAAACACACAGCTTTAATCCAAGTATCTCTTTCCCTCCCCTCTTTTCCCCCAATATACCAGGTTAAAAATCGTTTTTCTTCTTCGAGTATTTGCTCATGTCCATTCCAATTTAGGTGTGTGCACGCCCTTGTGCACGGTTACCAAAACCTTTTTCCCTTTAGTAGAATCTGTAGGGTCAACTCTGGCGCCCCCTGGAGCCCCACGCACATGCTGCGGTTTATGAGGCGCTGCCAGCCCTACGCCCCCTCAGTTCCTTCTTTCCGCTTGTGACAGTTGCTGGAACTGCCTGTGCTTACATTGCAAATGCTCATTCCCTTTTGTTTAACTTAGTTAGGTACATTAGGCTTTAAGTGTTCTTAATAGTGTAGTCAGTCATTTTAAGATAGTCCCGGCTGGGACGTCCCCTTCCATGGAAAATTTTGACCCAAAACCAAATTCATTCTCATCAAAATTTTTCCACAAAAGACCCTGAAAACCTTTGGTTGAAAATTTCAACTCAGAAATGCCTTCATAGTGGCATGAGTTGTACAATAGTTTGGATTTCTCTTACCCCCATTCTCCTTCATGGGCTGGGCTTTCTGGCTAGACTAAATCTCCCACATGCACCATGATCTCTCTTCTTGAGGAGTTAGCAGAGTGAATCATGGAAGATGTAGTCCAGCCAGGGAGGGAGCCTGACACAGAGGAGAATCAGGACACAAGTCACCTGCCTCTCTAGTCTGCTAGAGCCAGTCTCTCAAACCCCCATATTGACTCTCTATACCAGCTCCTAGGAAAAAGCCAGTTTGCAGGTATTATCTAATTTCCAAAGAATTAAGAGTCCTGCTTATACCTGTGTGTAAAGCTAGTACTCTTCTGCTCTCTTCTTCCTTTCCATTAGGCTCACGAAGCAGTGATTAGAGGACACTACCCTGCTCCTGAAGAAACACTCCAGGTGCTTGCTGCTTTGCGACTACAGTATCTACAAGGAGACTACAGTCTGCATACCACCATACCAGAAATAGAAGAAGTCTATCCCTTACAAAAGCTGAAGTCCCGTATTACACAGTCTACTAAAACGTTTACCCCAGCAGAGAGGATTGAGAGGAAGCGAGCCAGCTTTCTTGAAGGAACGCTAAGGAGGAGTTTCCGCAATGGCTCCATCAGCAAACAGAAGATGGAGGAGGAGCTGATGTTGGATATGTGGATCAAAGAGGAAGTCTCAGCTGCCAGGACTAGTGTTATCAACAAGTGGAAAAAACTGCAGGGAATGAATCAGGAACAGGCTATGGCCAAATACATGTATTTGATTAAGGAGTGGCCTGGCTATGGGTCAACACTTTTTGATGTGGAGGTGAGTAAGACACACTAAACATTGTCAGTGACCTATTGGAGAGTTGCTACTATTCTGGACAATGAGCTTGACAATGAGCTTGTTAATATATATAACAATATATTATTTAAATTAGTATGACTATCTCTTTCTTGGAGGAGAGAAGGCTGACATAATATGGAATATTTAATTAGACTCTAGTTATGGTATAATGCCCAATGTAGACATTTATATGTGTCTATTAATGAACAATAATATTTTTCTACAAGATCAAATAATTGACTCCCATAAAAAAATTGGCTAGATGGAGAGTAGAAAACATTGTACAGAATGCTATATTGCCTTTACTTGAACTGTGATTTTGGGTGCACAGAAGATTGCCTCAGCATTAAGTGATTTTTTTCCAAGTTTCCTTGAATGTTAATTTATACTCTTTTCTTCACTAGTGTAAAGAAGGGGGCTTCCCCCAAGAACTCTGGTTGGGAGTCAGTGTCGATGCAGTTTCTGTTTACAAGCGTGGGGAAGGTAGACCTTTAGAAGTGTTCCAATATGAACATATCTTGTCCTTTGGAGCACCACTTGCCAACACCTACAAGATTGTGGTGGATGAGAGAGAACTGCTTTTTGAGACCAGTGAGGTAAGTAAAGAGCACTTTAAAATGCTCTTTTTGTTAATTTCATCTCTTATTAACTAGCATTTTTTTTCCAGGTAATACTTTTATCTGTCAGTGTTTGAAGGTTTAAACACAATTTCATAGGTTTTTCTTCATCTAGAACATACTGATTTTTAGTAACAAAGCCGATTAATAGTCAGTCATTCTGTCATGTTCTGTAGCAGAGGCAGAGAGGAGAGGCAAAGAGAAAACAGGGAATAGGGTAGAAGCCATTAAGTTTCTAAGTATTTGTGTTTACTAACAATAAGGGTTTTTTTGTAAGGGGTTAGATAATAGAAGTCACACTGCTATTTTATGTGCCCAGAGGAATGTATACATGCATTTTTATATGACACTAAAAGATTTGGGTTATTTTTACTCTCTTGGCAGGTGGTTGACATCGCAAAACTGATGAAAGCTTATATCAGTATGATTGTGAAAAAACGTTACAGCACCTCTCGATCAGTGAGTAGCAGCTCCAGATGAAAACAGAACCAGTCTCACAGTGCAATTACTATTAGAACATATCACTGCTGGCCTACATGGGGCCTGAAAATACTGATCCAATTGGTCAACAAGCTACCCAAGAAACAGAATTTTTGGGGCATCTTCAATCAAAGCTTTTTCAGGAAGCCTCCATAAAACATCAACTTGAATAGTCACATACTAAAAACTGTTGGCTAACATTCTTCAAAACTTTCCAAGCTTTATTACCTTTAGTTGACATACTGTATGCCTTAAAACTTAATACACTGCCATTCAAGCAGTAAGAAGTGCCTTAAGACATTAAAACCAACTTCCATTTACATGAATTATGTTGTTGAGGGGATGTGCTTTATTTTCCTATTCAGAATACTAAGAAAACATGGAAGAGGAGGAGTTAATTCATCCATAATGCACTAACCTACTGGCCTGATCTATGTGTGGGGGAGAAAGTATTTTTGTCAGAATGCTGCTGGCAGCCTTCTTATGGACTTAGTTAACAGTGTGTTTTGTTTCCCCTTGCTTTCATGGATGTATGCTTGTGTGTAAATGCATATGAATTATGTAGATTCTAATTTTATTTCATATTTCACAAGCATTTAAAGCAAAGGGAATAATGATGTGCAATGGTGTAAACAGTCTTTCTGTACATTTTAATAGTCCAGAGAGTTAGAGTTGTTTCAATTTTACAATTACTTTTATAAGCCAGTTTTATTAACAAATCAAAATCTGGGATTTTCTTACCTTTTTGATTTACTATTACAAATGCATATTACCACATATGTAGCAAGTCTGCATTCTGTACGTTCTGTATTATAAATAGATAGGTAGCTGAGAAACTATTTATAAACTGCTCTAATATGGAAATGCAGTTATTCATACAATATTCTTTAACTTGTTTCAACTTAAAATTTTAAATATTAAATATTTCTTTTAAAAACACTATTCTTAAACTCTGATTGGATGCTCCAAAATAAACCCCAATCAAAAAGGTCAAAGTAGAAATTAAACAGGAGAAAAATTATATATACTGAAACTATTGTTATAAATGCCTCAATATTTTACCCTGCTGCCTAATGATGGTTCTTGACAAAGCACCTGTAAATAAGTCAGTGCTATCAGCCAGTAGTACTTAAAGCTGGTTTGGGACTTTTATTTTTGTATGCAAAAGTTGTAATATAAGGCAAAACTTGGATCGATAATGTCTTTTGTCCATAACAAATAAAACACAATTGTACTAGCCCTTTTTGACAACCTCAGCCTTTAAAAAATATTGCTTATTTGCTCAAAGAAAGACCAGCAATAAAAGATCTTAGTTAACATGCCTGTTTCCCATTTATATTGAATCTGGTTTCTCAAAAAACTCTAATTGTCTTCCAACCTTTTTGGGGCAAGGATATGAATACACTGCAAACTGAAGTTGCTTTTACATGTGTGATGGTAGGTGTGTTTAATATTGAGTAAAGAAAAGCATAACAATATACTCCATTTCCATCTTCCAAAAGCCCAAGTGTAAGCTAAAACCACCTGCTTGGTAAGGAGCTTTATGAATTACAATAAATTGGTATTACACAAAATCCACAAATAGCAAAAGATAGGGGTGCAGCCTAAGGAAATGTGGGAGGAATCAAGGAAATTAAAAATGAGAATTGTTGAGTATTCTTGTACAATGTAAAAATCTCTCTAGAAACGAAATGCAATTAAACACCAGAGCTTTCATTTGTACTGCCCTCGGAATCAATAACTTGATCAGCAACTAGACACATCTTAGGGGCACACAACATACATTACAGCAGCTTTCTGAGCATACACAGGCCCGACAAATGTGTGGCCAAGAGGTCTTTGTCACAAGTTGTAAGGGGCTTAAAAAAGTTTGCTACAAACAGTGGCCTTCTTTCACTGTGGCAGACACACGTACCTACTTGCCAGGGGTGATACCCTCACTCCCTGAGATTTATTACAACATCATTTTCTCAGAGAATCCACAGTATAGCATGGAGCAAACTTACTGTGCTTATGTGTTCCTGATCTCTTCACACATTTCTCATCATTTCATTCCTTTTCCCTCCTGAGCAAAAGAGGAACATATCCTAAAGGTCACCCTAAGCCCCTGAGGGCTTCTACTGAATTCTAAACTACTCTACTTAACTACTTAACACTTAACGAACACTTAACTAACTATGCACAACAAAGTTCTACAAGGGCAACTGTCAGAAGCGGAAAGAAGGAACTGAGGGGCCGTAGGGTCGGCAGTGCCTCATATACCACGGCATGTGCACGGCACTCCAGGGGGCACCAGAGCCAACCCTACGGGGTCTGCTAAGAGGAAAAAGTTCTGGGAACCCGTGCATGGTGGCGTGCGCTCACCTATATTGGAATGGACATAAGCAACACATCTCGAAGAACAACAGTTACTGGTTGTGGTGTTGTAACAACATGAGAAAGGGGCAAGACAAACAATACAGGGCAAGGAGTACATTATATTACAATACACATATACCTTGGGTCCATTGTAAGGTATGAGACAAAAATCAGAACTATGGTTCTTCAAGTGATTGTCCATATGTTTTCCACTTCTGGTGCGTGTATGCTCCACACCTGCGAGACTGGAATCATTCTGAACAGCAGTGTCAGTTTGGCCACGCTTGTGCCCTCTGTAGCAGAGAGAAAAAAGGGTAGGGCAGCCTCAACTGCTCTTTTGTTCCTTCTTACTGCTCATGGCTGCAAGATGGAACACCAGCAGTATCTGCATTTCTGCATACTGTGAGACTTTATTCTTACAGTTAGTTCTAAGTTGTTGTTTTCAGCCCATTGGCAATAAATCTTAGATTGATAGCGGAGGTCTTCAAATCCACCTGCTGCCTCCCTGCACTGGATCTTTTTGCACATGGCAGTCCAAGTCCCCAAGAATTCATGATCTGCCCTTCTTGTGAGGAAGCCATTCCTATCAATGATGGACACACAAAGTGCCTTCTCTGTTTGGGGTAAGTGCATATGCCACACAAGTATCCCACATGCTGCACCAATCCAGAAAGAGGAAGTCTCTTTTGAAACTCTTCCTCTTTGAGAGCTCCACAAGAGTTTTGTCAGTACTGGAGACAGAGAAACCTGCACCATTGGACCAGGCTACCTACCTTTCAAAGCACTAGGTAAGTCAATGGTCCAGCCTCGGCTCCAGAGCTCATCCAGCATTGAAGTCTCTGTCCTGAGGCTCAGAACTGGCCAGAGTCTTCCCAGTGTCTTCAGTTCAGTCCTCGGAAGACAAGAGACTGCAAGAAATATTGATCCCCGGATGACAAGAGACTCAACTCTTACCTTACCAAGCAGGTCCAGCACAGGAGGCATACTAAGGCCAACACCAAGGCTTGCTGATACATCGGCACTGAGCAATCACCATAAGACCTTTGCATAACAGCTGGATGCCCTTAATAAATCTGCTACCAGCAGCTGCAGACTGACTCTCTCATAACCAGACTAGAGAACTGTGACCTGGATTAAATTTCTATAAGAAAGGTACACAACATGTTAAAAATCATACTCAGAATAGTTATTAATGGTTCACTGTCAAACTGGGAAAACAAATTTAGTGGGGTCTTGCAGGGGTCTGTCCTTGATCCAGTACTTTATTTTTATTATTTGTTTTTATTAATGACTTAGTTAACAGAATGGGGAGCACATTTATAAAATATGTGGATGACACCAGGCTGGGAGGGGTTGCAAGCACCTTGGAGAACAGGATTAGAATTGAAAATTACCTTGATAAATTTTGAAATCAACAAGATGAAATTCAGTAAAGATAAGTGCAAAGTTCTACATTTAAAAAAGAAAAACTAAATGCACAATTACAAAATGGGGCGTAACTGGATAGACAGTAAAATTGCTGAAAAGTCTCTGGGAGTTATAGTTGATCACAAATTGAATATAAGACAACAATATGTGAAGCAGTTGTCACAAACAAGACTTTTTGCTAATACACCCCATTAGTCTTTTTAAGACACGGGATGTAACGGTCTTGATTTGCTCAGCAGTAGTGAGGCCTCTGCCTGAGTAGTGTGTCCAATTCTGGGTACCACACTTTTGGAGAAATGTGGACAAACTGGAGAGTGCCCAGAGGAGAACAACAAAAATGAAAGAAGTTTAGAAAACCTCATCTCGGAGGAAAGGTTTAAAAAAACAAAAAACAAAAAAAAACTAAGCATGTTTAGGCTTGAGAAAAAAGACTGAAGGAAGACCTGATAGTTTTTAACAGTCATCAAATAAGTTGTTATAGATAGGACAGTGATCAATTTTTCTCTATGACCACTGAAGGTAGGACAAGAAATAATGATCTTAATGTGCAGCAAGGGAGATTTAGTTTAAATTTTAGGAAAAGCTTCCTAACTATAGTTAAGCACTGGAATAGGTTTCCAAGGGAGGTTGGGGAACCCCCATCATCAGTGAAAAGGTTGGACAAGTCCACCTAACAGGATGGTCCAGGTATACTGGGTCCTGCCTCAACACACAGACTAGCTCAGTGGCTCTCAACCAGGGGTACATGTACCCCTGGGGGTACAGAGTTTTTCCCGTACAGATGTCAACTCACCTAGATCTGTGTTTTTAAACCCAGGGTTGCGTTATGGGTTTTTTGGGGGAGAGGAGGAGGAGGAAGGATCACAAGTGTAGGGACAGCGTTAGGGGGTGGCAAACAAAACAACTGCCTGGGGCTCCATGCCACAGGGGGCCCTGCAAAGTTTGATGGTGTGGTTGTTCCGGACTTAGGGGATCTAAAAGGGCCCACATCCTAATATTTCCCACTTCCCGAAGCCAGAGTGAGGGGTCTTTTCCCAATGCTATTTAACGGCGTGCTCAGGCGAAGGACAAATGCTCACTCAGGGTTCCTTCTTCGAAAACAAAGGGTGTCAATTTATTAAAGTGGCAAAATATAACAAACACACAGGGTTCAGAACGATGTGGGGCTATACCCCAGGACCCAAACCTTAATAAAGCAACCCGTGGGAATCCCAAAGTCTCTCTTTCAGGCTAACGTTTGTTTCTTCGCCTCCTGGCGCTGATGGTACCAATCTGGTCTTTCGTCTGCTTCTCGTCCTCGTTGGGTCCCTCTACTTCTCTTCCTAGTCCGTTGTGTCTTACCCCAATACTAACAACCACCATCAGTGCTCTCCTCCCTCCACTGGTCCAGCAGGAACAACAGCAGCAAACAGGAGCAGCACCAACTGTCAGTTGACTCAGCCTTATATAGCTTCGCATGGGCCTCCAGGAGCCAATCACAGATTCAGGATTTCCCGCCTTGCTGGGTTTTGCACCCGACACTCATGTGCACACGGCCCTCTAACAGTTATGCACATGGCCCTACAGAGATGAATGTACCCTCTGATAAGCTGGCTAGCGGTTGCCAGGCAGATTAACCTTGGTCAGGTAGTTGGACTGATCTGACCTTTTGAACTTATAGTTCTTGATTGGCAGGACTCTTTTTTACATAACAAACAATAGAGAATCTACTCACTTAAGGATCTCTATAACTATACACATGGAGGGGAGAACAAATAGGGGGCATAGAGCCACACCCTTACAGTTCCCCTCCTTGATGGGGGTCTTTCGAGCCAGAGAGAAGGACTCCCATCATTTTTATATACAACTTGTGTGGCTCTGGACCACATTAAGCCTCTTAGTTTTCTTATGCTTATGTACAGGTTGAACATTAAACCGAACACAATTACCTGTACAATACATAACAGAACTACTGGAGTGAATATTATTTTCCAAGTTGACAACTGAGATTGCTCTTGAGCCAAGAATTTAGCCCACCAACTGCTTGTGCTAGAGGTTTTGACACGATCTAAAACATTCTCAATTTGGGAAGTGGCGTGGTGAACAGCAATATCCACCTCCCTGCCTTTTGCCTTTAGCTTTCCCAATTGATCTTTTAACGCAGGGTGTGTTAGCAGTTGCTTCAATGGGGTGATGTTAGTCCCCACCAGCACTGGTTCGATGTGCTGATACAAACTATAATGTGCATAAATATTTACAATTGATAATTGTTTCTGAACAAAATTTAAATCGCAGCCCTTCACGCTATTAAACATTACAGATACAAATATTCTCATTTTCTGGTACAGATATGTTGTATTTTAGATTTACAAGTAGCACTTTACACAGAGTTCTAACACATACACAAGATACATTAATCGAAACAATCATTGATTTTTCAGGGGGGTTTTACAATTTTATAATGACATTTGCCTCTGCCTTGAAAGCATAATGCATTTGGGTCTAGATACTCTTGCTCACATGTGTAGCCTAGCCCCTTTTCTCCCGTACAAGCTTGTAAATTTGTGGCTTGCCACATTCCCTGATGGTGGACCACTCATCTAGGCAGATCTTCTGGCCATAACAATGAATTATTTATCAGGATACCCATGGGTATTACAGGGTATATCCATGATTCGTGTGCACTTTTGATTGTTAAAACGTGAGCCTCAACTTGCTCTTTAGTAAAGGTAAAATGCACTAATTTCCACCATTCTGGATGTGATTCCTCAAAATCCCCCATTCCATACTGATTCATGATTTTTCTTAATTCGGGCGCAATAATTCCCTCAAGACCATCTCTTATTATATCTTGTGCCACAGATTGTGCCCATGTTTGCGCTTGAGAGCACGCAATTGCAAGTGATAGATTTCCTTCCACTGTACCTATAGCCTTAATCAATGCGTCAACGTCTTTTTGCCTGGTGTTAAACCATTGCGGCAACAGATCTGTAACTCTGTGCTGTATAGTTGATCATTCGTTTAACGATGTTCCTAACGGGTGTTTTAATGTATTCAGTTCAGTTCCTACTCTTCCTCGTTTGGAGGCTAGGATCTCAACATCGATGGTGTTAATCGTGCCAAGCCCTGCTCCTACTCCTCCAAGTATTGTTCCCGTAAGATCTCTCTTTCTCCTTCTTAATGAACCATCTATACTTTTAATCCATTCCTCCCATCCTTTCCTTAAGGTGGAAGTGTACCGGTTACATATGGGCATAACTGTGTCTATTCTTATGTCTAAGTCAATTAACAAGTGGGTTAGAGCATACTGTGGGTTAATTAGCAGTTTACGCCGTAATTGTCGTCCCACAACTACAGGTCCTCCTTTATGGATCTTTGGTGCTCCCACCACGGTGTTTTGTTGGTACCACCAGGTCTCGTGTGGGCCATACACCGCCCATTCACCTGTGTCTAGAGGTGTGACCTTAATAGTCATATTGGCTAGGCATGCCCATGTATAATCTTCCTCTACTCCTTTACAATATGGGCTTTGCCTTCCAAATCCCGCATGTTTTCTTATGACGCTTCTACATTTCACTGTTATATTGATGACTTGTGTTCCCATAGTTACAATGGCGTAAATAGACCCATTAGCACTGATCATGTATATGTCAAGCGGAAAAGAGTGTGTTCCTGCCATTAACAATTTAGGCGTGTACCACCTTATCTCTGCACACTTGTTCCTGTCCATATTTACAGATTGGCATTGTACAGACCGATTAAAAATATATTCTGAGGGAGTGTACCATGTGCATTTTTCTTCTGCTTTGTCAACAAAAAGTTGCCCCATTATAATTGCCCTCTTTGTGCCTTTTCCATGTATAGTGGAATTGGTTATATTTACACTGGGCTCTTTACTCGTTACCTGGTTCCAATAAATTTTACACCCTGCTTCATCCGTATGGGTAAAAATTTCCACTATTCGTTCCACCGATGGCAATGGCCGTTCTCCCCTTACAGCAAGATTTTTTTTCTCATATTGATGGATTTTTGTTCGTACACCTATAGACCTGATTGGGGCCTATGGTGATTCCCATAACACTATTTACATATATCATCATTATTGGTATCATCAACATCATTACATTCTTGGTTTGCATATTATTACCAGTATTAAGATCAGACATACTGCCACGGCAAACAATAATTGCCCTGGTGCCGTATCAAAGTTGTAATAATTGTTTAACTCAACCCACTCGTTGATGGATGGTTCACTTATAGAGGCGTTGGGGGTATACATATATTCCCCTCCTAGAAACAATGAAAATAAATAAAAGAAAACATTAATAAGGTAAGTATATTTTCATTGTTTCTTGTTATGGTTTTAGGAGTTTGGTTGAACATGTACATCACCGTTCCATTGTTTCAGTTGTGACGAATGGAACCATTTCAGCCAGGTGCCTCCCTTATGGTCCTTAATGGCCACTTGGTAGACCGTGGGACTGGCCTTGTTTACAATAGGGTAGGGGCCTACCCATCTCGGACTTAGAACATGTCCCGTGTCTGAGAACCATTTATACAGTACCTTGGTACCCACATCCCATTCAGTGCATTTAAATTTGCCATCTAATCTTTTATTCATGTTACTAACATTCGTGCCAAGTTGGTGTGCCACTCGATACTGAATTTCAGTGATATAATCTAAAATTTGCTGAACCCATTGAGTTATCTTAATATTGTGCTGAAACTCATCAGGAGGCACCCCTCCTTCAATCCACCAATGCTCTGGTGTACGCATCTTGCGACCTGTCATCACCTCATGAGGTGTGAAACCATGAGCGCCTACTATGCTTCTAATTGACATTAAAATTAATGGTAAGTGAACGTCCCAATTCTTACCCGAGCTACTAACCAATTTTCTCATCGCTGCTTTTAGAGTTCGGTTAGATCATTCTACCAACCCCGATGATTGTGGGTGGCCTGCAATGTGCAGTTTCCAATCTATTCCCAATGCTGCACTCAGATGCTTTATGGTCTCGCCGATGAAATGGGGACCTTGATCAGAATCTATGCATTCGGAAATGCCGAAGCGGGCGATTGCTTCATTTAGTAACTTCTTCGCTGGTGTGAGGGATGTATTATTGCATGTTGGATACGCCTCAATCCATTTGGTGAAGCTGTCGACAATGACCAGCACATACTTGAATCCTCTTCCTGTGGTTGGTAATGGGCCGATGTAATCAACCTGGATTCTTTGCCATGGTCCCACTATTTTTTGATGCTTGAAGGGACCCTTTACAATTCGAGCATCAGGGTTATTTACTGCACACTGTAGACAATTATACACTACACCTTTTATATCTTCCAGCATATTAGGCCACCATGCGACCTCCAGGATTCTGCTTAGCACTTTACTGGGTCCAAAGTGTCCTTGATGATGTGCCAAAGTTATGAGTTCTTGTCGCAGACATGTAGGCATTACGATGACCGGGATGTCATGTTCCTCATTATGAGTCATGATTATGTTATTGTGATTTTGGTAAATTTTCCATTCTTTATACTTCCCCTTGTGCAGTAACTGCTGGATTTCCTCATCTTGTCGTTGTAAAGTTTCTACATCTGGTAAGTACGGTTCATTTTCAGCCTGCTTAGCTCTGCTTCTTGTTTGGACGAGTTTTACAGGAACTTTTTCCATGTATGATCGAAACCAAAGATGATTATCGCCCATTGTGACAGCTTCTTTGGCCAGTAAGTCCACCTTTTTGTTTAATTCTTGCAGCAATGATTTACGCTTGCAATGTGCCTTGATTTTGCACAATTTTACCTTTTTCGTTGATTTTTCAGCTAGATTCCATATGTATTGTAAATGCGGTGCATGGATAACAGGTTTGTTGTCCCGTTTTCATCTTATTATGCATCCAAACTGGCATCCAATCCAATAAGACGCGCAGCACCCATTCGAAATCCATGATTATGACAGTGATTTTATCTTTACTCAGATGCTCCATTACAGCTGCAACTGCAATTAGTTCAGCCAATTGAGCGGAGGGTGGTTTAACTGAACCTAGTATTACCTTTTGCGGCTTCATCTTTATGGCTGCATACCCTACTAATGGTGTTCCGTCTACATAGAAGCTGCTGCCGTCCATGGCCCACACTTCCATATGTTCTATATTCACCTCCTTCTCCTTGATGAACTCGAAAGGTGAAATTAACTTTGAGGTTATTTCCTGCGGTATGGGGCATTGATGATCTATCCCCTGCAGAATTAGGGCATATGGTGCAAGTCCATTTTGTGAAGGTTCATCTGTGGTAATTTCTCGGTTTACGAGGGATAATGTCCAACCAGCTAAGCATGGACTACTCACTCGGCCTTGATTTATTTTACCGCTCAGCACATATTTGGTAGGAGTGTGCTTTGTTTTTAGCACTATGGGGGATAACCCGATCAAGTATTCCCAATGTGCCAAAGCCCAAACAAGGGCAAGAACTTCTTTCTCACATGAGGAATATTGTTCTTCCACTGTATTTAAATTTCTTGAGGCATATGCCACCACCTTGTCTGTTCCATTTTGTTCCTGTGACAATATGGCACTTACTTCTGTTTCAGTTGCTCCTAGCTGCAAATTGAATGGTTTTTCGGGGTCTGGGTAAGTTAAAGCTGGTGCTTGCATTAGTGCTTTCTTAAGGTGCTCGAAAGCTTGCTGCTGTTCAATACTCCATATCCATTCTTCATTTTTCCGTAGCAGTTTATACAAAGGTTTAGCTGTAGCAGCATAGTGGTGAATAAACTCTCGAGAAAAACCCGTGAGGCCTAAAAATGACATGAGTCCATTTAAATCAGTTGGCACAGGTAATTTGCTAATTACTTCTATTCTTTGATGATCTGGGCTCCGTCCCTCAGTGCCTAGGGTGACCCCTAGATACGTCACTCTTTGGGAGCAAAGTTGAGCTTTCGCAGGATTAACAATAAACCCTGTATCTTGTATCACCCTTAAAACTGAATCTAATATCCGCAAGTTTTCTTCTCTTGTTTTGGTCGTAATCAATATATCGTCTACATAGGAAACCACATGATTCTTGTCCTTAAATTCTTTCCACATGGCCGCAACGTTTTGGTGACAAATCGTGGGACTGTTATGGAATCCTTGAGGTAATCGTGTGAATGTGTACTGTTCTTCTCCGAAGGTGAATGCGAATTTGTACCAGCATTCCTGTTTTAGCAGGATGCTGAAAAACGCATTTCCCAGGTCGTGGACTGAAAACCATTTTGCTCCTTTGGCTATCTTAGCCATCACTTTTGGATATTTGGCTACCACTGAGGCCATTTTGGGCGTAATTTTATTTAAGGCACGATAGTCTATAGTCATACGCCAACTTGATCCATCTGCCTTTTTAACAGGCCACAAAGGGGCATTGCACGTGCTGTTCATAGGTACTACCACATTTTGTTCTTTAAGTGCTTCAATTGTTTGATGCAAACTACGTTGAGCTTGTAGTGGGTACTGATACTGTCTTTGTGGTTTAGGGTCAGGGCCCACAATTTCTATTTCTTTATTAATCTTCCCACACTGGAGTTTGTGTTTAGAAAATACCCTTAAGTATTTTTGGATCACTTCATTGACATCTTTTTCCCATGTTGGCATTACGATTTCATCAGGATGTTTGATAGATGCGACTCTACATCATGAGGACACCACAAATGGTACCATCTCTCCTCCACGACTCCATAAACACTTGTTTGGTAAATCAATGACGGTTCCTAATTTAGTTAAAATATCACTTCCTAAAATTCCCATAGCATCAAGTATTTGTAGTCCGAATGAACCATAACACTGCATATTGCCAACTATACATCTTAAATTGGATGTAAATGGCACTAGTGATGTTTTTCCGTTGAATCCTTCTAATTTCTTCCATGTTTTGATTGGCCATTTCTCTTGCTTTTCCTTATTATTGTCTGCTATGATTGAGGCGGCTGCCCCCGTGTCGACCAGCATTCTGCATTTGTATGAACCGAAATCCCCTTCTATGATAGTTGTCACTGTTGGACGCCCCCACTGGTCCTCTTCTAATTCCGAAACTTCCTTTATGGGCGCCAAGGGGACTCGGCCCCATCATTGCAAATTGGGTCGCTGGCCAAGATTGCTTGAATTGCTAGGTGTGAATCATGGTGCATCCTCTTTCTCATGTTTATTTAACAGATGAATCAATTCCTTTAATGGTAGTCCATCGATGTCTGCACGTTTTTCATATTTGAGTAACCTTTGGAAAATTGCTCTTCTTAAGCTTGCTTTTTCTTCCCAATCTTGATTGCTGTTTTGCTTTGGAGGCACATTAGCATTGGATCTATTTGGTTGCTTTCGGTCCCAGGATAAACTTCGTTGCTGATCATTTGGATTCCAATTCTTCCGTCTATCATCAGATGTTTCTCTGTTGCTGCTGTATGCTTGCTGGTTTCCAGGTCCAGTGTTGATTGGTGCCGTTCGAATGTTACCGCAGCTGCGATAGGTGTCGTAAGAACTTTGGCGACCCCGTCGTAATTTCTGTCATTGCGGGCACCCAGACGTTGAATGTCCCTCTAGGTTTTTCTGTATACCTTTCATTAGAGTGATTACGGTTACTAGTTGCTTGTTTACCGTAAGCTTCACTATGGAGTTTGTGCGCACTCCGAACCTTTTCCTCTATCTCTGTCAAAGTAAAGTCAGTTGGATCCACTGCACTTAAAGCCAATTTCATTGCAGGAGCCAAACCCCTGACCAGTTCTTCCCTAAATCCTGGGGTGTCCACTATATTAGCCCCAGATAATTTGTACAATGTTTTCTTCCTGAGCATATACTGCTCCGGTCGCTCATTATTACTTTGTTTTTCATTATAATACAATCCAATTACGCTTTGCCCAGGCTTAAAGAATTGAAGCAACAGTTTTAAAAATTCATCCATTTCTCTAACCGAGCCCAACTGTAGGTCGCTTGGCAAACTGGCAAAATCCTCAGGAGGCATGCATTCCCGGATCAAGGCCACCACAACATCCACCTGGAGATACAGCATTTCACCAACCCTTGATAACCAATTAACGACTGTACCCCGGCTCAATGGGCCTAATGTCTTACCCATGGCTCTAGCTTGCTCTAGTGAGTAGCTCTTTATTTCTTGTCTAGTTATGTCCTCCCTACCAGGACGTCTTACCACAGTAGTTGTGACAGGATTGATAGGTAACACATCATGTCCTACTAATACATTATTTACATTATCGAGTGGTTCTAATGGGGCAGTTGGTTGTGTTTCATCCCAAAAATCAGGTATATCATTTTCAGAATCAGATAGCATGCTTGACTCCTCAGAGCTAGCTCTCTGATCCTTAAACGAGACTCTCCGTATTGGGCGAACTCTTTGTTTGCTATGGAGAAGCCCCCGTGCTTCCCGTAATTCACCTTGTAATTTCTCAAGCTGCTTTTGGCAGTGAGTGTGATTTACCTTATCCTCAGAGGCAGATCCATCTTTAAGTTCTAATACCAACCTTTTAACTGCTGGTTTTGAGTCTTTTAACTCCTCAGCTACCTTTAATAATTTTTTTCTTTTTCTTTTAATTCTTTACTTATCAAAGCATCCTTTGCTTCCAATCTCTCAATATGTTTGAGCTGTGTCAGCTCTCTGACAGCAGCGCATTCCTCATTCTTACGGCGTTCGACATTACCGTAATCCATTACTTTCTCTAACTCCCGCACTCGGGTCTCACATGACGACAGGGCTGTGGCTCCCACACTTATTTTTGAATTTAAGCCTGCGTTGACAGTTTCTAACACCTTTACCACCTCAAGCAACCCATATAACATTGATCTTTTCTTTACCTTTTTTGCTGGTTTAGGTTTCTCATTTACATACATTTCCCATTGCTTAATAAACATTTTCATAGGCTCAATTTCCCCAAATTTAACATTTTCCCATACATTAATGATGTTTGCATACTCAATAAAATCATTTTCAAACTGCATTTTATTCAACTGCTTCCTCCTGCTCTGTCTCTTGGATGTCTCCATTTGGCTTTGTTCAGCCATTTCGTGCAGGTAAGTGCGTCTCCCACACATCCAATACCAATACCAAGAAGGTTCAAGTAGACCAATGGGTCTCAATGGGATCTCAATCCCTGCTTCGCGTCTCTCTACAAGGCACTTCCAAGTCTCTGCGACTTTTCAATGGATTCAAAGGGAATCCTACACCACGGACCAATGTCCGATATCAATGCCACAGACCAACATCTGCTCCCAATACCACAGACCAATGTCTGCTCCCAAATTCTGCCTGCAGCGATCTGCAGCAGTCAAAATGGCGGCGGCCCCTTGGCTACGCCTGACACAATGCGGTCCACTGACCGTTTAGCCCCTTGGCCACTGCCCTCAACCGGTGGGTTTCCCTTCCCAGCTCGGCTGACACTGAACACAATGCCGGCTACACCCAGGGTCAAGGCTATTCCTCCGATCCCTGTCCCGGACTTATGTACACTTTCAGTTGGACTCTTTACCAACCTACCAACGACACTGTCAGTGCCCAAATGCCCGACAGGTCAAAGGCGCAATGCCTTCCCTTGGACTCGGGGTAAAATCCATCACCACTCCTGTCCTTTTATCAGAGTCACGCTCTCCTGAGAGCGGGCTGTTTCCTTACAGCTAGAGTCCCCTCTAGACCGTGAGTTGGTACCGTGTGGATTGTGTACTGGATTTAGGCGTCCCCAAACCCAATACCCTAGGAGGTGGGTTGCAAGTAAGTAGGTATGACCAGGCTATCAAAGCAGTTATAGATGTTTCCGCAGGGCGGGGCAGTTTCCCAATGGGGTGATCAAGCCCTTTGGATTACTGGGACCCTCCCGCGGAGCAGTGGCTGCTTCTGACCTTTCCTGTGCAGAACAACAAACTTCCCCAAAGAAGGAACCACTGGCTGGCAACCAAAGTCCAACCAGGGTCCCTTCGTGGTCGCCAAATCTGTTCCGGACTTAGGGGATCTAAAAGGGCCCGCATCCTAATATTTCCCACTTCCCGAAGCCAGAGTGAGGGGTCTTTTCCCTATTTAACGGCGTGCTCAGGCGAAGGGCAAATGCTCACTCAGGGTTCCTTCTTCGAAAACAAAGGGTGTCAATTTATTAAAGTGGCAAAATATAACAAACACACAGGGTTCAGAACGATGTGGGGCTATACCCCAGGACCCAAACCTTAATAAAGCAACCCGTGGGAATCCCAAAGTCTCTCTTTCAGGCTCACGTTTGTTTCTTCGCCTCCTGGCGCTGATGGTACCAATCTGGTCTTTTGTCTGCTTCTCGTCCTTGCTGGTTCCCTCTACTTCTCTTCCTAGTCCGTTGTGTCTTACCCCAATACTAACAACCACCGTCAGTGCTCTCCTCCCTCCACTGGTCCAGCAGGAACAACAGCAGCAAACAGGAGCAGCACCAACTGTCAGTTGACTCAGCCTTATATAGCTTCGCATGGGCCTCCAGGAGCCAATCACAGATTCAGGATTTCCCGCCTTGCTGGGTTTTGCACCCGACACTCTCATGTGCACACGGCACTCTAACAGTTATGCACACGGCCCTACAGAGACGAATGTACCCTCTGATAAGCTGGCTAGCGGTTGCCAGGCAGATTAACCTTGGTCAGGCAGTTGGACTGATCTGACCTTTTGAATTTATAGTTCTTGATTGGCAGGACTCTTTTTTACATAACAAACAATAGAGAATCCACTCACTTAAGGATCTCTATAACTATATTATACATGGAGGGGAGAACAAATAAGGGGCACAGAGCCACATCCTTACATGGTCAGGATCCATTCCCACTCCCCCTTTGGAAACCATTTACTTTTCTTTAGGGATGGATGCATATGACCTCAGACCAGTGAGTCCCGGAGATGATAGAGTACCCCTTGTCTATCCATTTCCAAACTCTTCGTATCCCTTCTCCCAATACCCCTTGGCGAACCCCTCTCATGAGTTATTGCTCAGGAAGGAAATGGACTTTCTTCTGCAAATTGGAGCAGTGGAAGAAGTATCCAAAGAATTCCAGGGCCAGGGGTTCTACTCTCACAATTTCCTGCTTCCAAATAAATATGGGGGATGGTTCCCTATCCAAGATCTTCAGGAGCTTAACAGGTTCATCATTAATGCAGGTTGACTGCATTGTGTGAATAAGTACTTTCTTTTGTTTGAACCTCTTTTGGGCCTCAGAGTCAACAGGTCGAAGTCTACTCACTTCTACTCAAAACAGAATTCATAGGGGCAGCATTGGTCTCTCAGGTGAAGGCCTACCTACAACAGGACAGATTTCAAATTATCCGAGCCCTTGTAGGGCATTTTCAGTGTTACTTGATGATATCAGTGAAAACCTATCTAAAACTTGTGAGTCACATGGCTTCCGGCATCTATGTGACACAGTTTGCTAGACTGCCTTTCTCATCTCTCCCCAGCATATTATTGGTGACAGATGCATCTATAATAGGATGGAGAGCCCATCTGGCCTTCTGGGGAGAACCAGAGGCCTTGAGTCTGAAGATGGCTCAATATCCACATGTTCTAGAACTGAAAGCCATTCAACTAGTATGCATGGCTTTTCTGCCGGTATTTCAAAGTACCACAGTACAAGTACTCAGCACCACAATGATGTATTGTTTCAAGTAGGGAGGGGCTCATCTTCGCCACTGTCAGAAAGCAATTCACCGTTGAGATTGATGCATTGATCACAAGGTCATACCTGTAGTCCGTCACCTCCCTAGACTACACTAGTGGACCAGATCAGTCTGCAATATGCCAACTATGCTCAAGGACTCCATCCTTCAGAACATCTTCCATAGATGGTGGAACTAAACCATAGGCTTATTCACATCCCACCTGAACAAGGAACTTCACACATTCTGCTCCAAAAAGGGACTCACTCCTGGCTCTTTGTCAAATGCTTTTTTCATTCCATGGTCATAAGGGCTCATGTATTCCAACCCTTCTATTCCCTTGATACCAAGAGTCTTCAAGAAGATCAGACAGGAGGCAAACATGATTTTGATAGTCCCAGCATGGTCAGACAGTTCTGATATTTGGATCCCATGAATCTGTCCATCTGTAGGCCTATAACCACCCCAGGCACATGTATAGTTATGTATATAGTTAGGTATAGTTAATAGAGATCCATTAACAAGATGGAGTCTCAGTAAGATCTCTGTCCCCTGCAGTGGCCACTGTCAGCAGCAGCCACTTGGCACAAAGCCAAGGCTCCTATTCTGCCTAGTGACAGCTAGAAAAGAGCGGGAAACCCCTTTCTTTAGTAGGTCCCTGTCCATCAAGGGGACCTAGGTCAAAAGGTCAGCCTAGACAGTTGGTCTAGTCTGCCCAGTAACACCTATCTAACCAATTGGAGACCAAGGTTGGCTATGAAGTGCCGTGTGCACAAGCCTATAGTGCCGAGTGCAGAGGATGGTGCCGTGTGCACACCCTCTCAGGGCAGGAAAATCCCAGCCATGGGATTGGATCCCTGACATTAATCTGAACCTATATAAGATCATGGCACCAAGCAGCCAGTGCTGTCCATTCTAGTGTCAGTGTGTGGGGTTACTCGTTGTGGTTGTTGTGGGTAGGCCTCTTCGGACCTGGGACTGAAGCAGACGACATCAGATCGTATCATCAACGCCAGGAGGGGCGAAGAGATACCGTGAGCGTATAACATCAAGCCATAAGAGACTCTTGGGGCGGGGTTAAATTGCCTTTGGGTTGTGTTTAGGGTACTTGGGTCCGGGGTTCAACCCCTTTGTATAGACCCTCGTGCTTTTGTTAATTTGTCATCCAATAAATTACCCCATTCTGTTTTGGAAGGACTATCTGCGTCTGTCGTTTATACGTATGCCGTTGATAGTGTAGGGTGTGGCTCTGGCCTCCTGTATCTCCCCCTCCCTTCTTGTAAATAAACCTTGTATATAGTTAAGGTAACCTCATACAAGTATAGCCGTCAGAGAGTCCACGGACTCTGGCTATAGACCTGCCAATCACCGAGGCAGAGGTCAAAAGTTCAGGGCAGCCCAACTGCCATACCCGGAAGGGATTTAAATAAAAGACACCAAGGGACAAATCAGGGCATCCAACAAGACCTAGGGTGTCGTGTGCACACATCGATAGTGCCGTGTGCAATACTGGTGTCATGTGCACACCCTGGCCAAGAGTGGGAAACTCCCAGCTCTGTGATTGGCTCGGGGAAATCTTCTAGAAGTTATATAAGGTTTGAACCCACAACAGTTGGTCGCTGTTACTCTGGGGTATGATCGTGTGAAGAACAGTGTACGTGTATGGAGGGAGGTAGTATTGGTTGTAGTGTGGGTAGGAGTCATCAGGACCTGGAGCCAAAGCAGACGGTGAACATCAAGGACGAGAAGCAGAAGGACCAGATCGAAAGGACAATACCAGGAAGGAGAGGAACAACTGTGAGGAACTGTTAACACCAGAGACATTGGGAGCCCCGTGGGTAGTTTGGGATTGTTCTGATCCTGTTTATTCCCAAATAAATTACATTTGTTTTGGAAAAGAACTTGATAGAGTGTTTTATCCGATCGCCTTGAGCCACCGATTGATGGTGTGGAGGAACCCTCGAAAGTGATTTAGGTTGCTAAGTCACTTCCCTTGTTACACTGGTAACAATAGATGCGTCCAGAACAAAGATCCCTCACCCTAGATTAACTGTTAAAGGGTTAACACATCTGGTCCCCGATCACATTCCTGATGTTATCTCATGATAACCATGATGCCTGGATGTTGTCTCAATGGGAGAAACAAGCCATGCAGTCAGGCCTGTTTCTTTTTCACCTCACCACTTGAGTGTTGACTAAGTGATGATTACTTATAGATTCTGCTCCTTGTTCTGAAGACATTCAAGCTTGCAGCAGGATGGACTCCACTAGGCTCACCTATGTTGCTAAGTGGAAGAGATTTTATATCTGGGCTGCAGAGAATCAGCTCTCCTCTTTGAAAACTCCACTTGCAAGAGAAGGTTACTCAACTTGTGCAGTAACTGAGGTTCTTCAATATGTGTGTTCCTGTGGGTACTCCACTGTCGGTGTTCAGTGCGACTTTGCATCCTGGATCGGAGATTTCTGTTAGCAGTGCCCATCTGGGTTGCATATGCACAGCCCCCAGTCCTGCGGCACCATTGGTGCCTCATACTGCGTGCATGCGCGATCCAACCACTTTTGTTCCTTTTCTACCATACAGTTGTATCTTTATACTCTGAAGTAGAGGAGGAATGGGTGGGTAGTGGAGCACCCACAGGGGGACACATCTCAAAGAACCTCAGTTACTGCACAAGGTGAGTAACCTTCTCTTCTTCGAGTGGTGTCCCTGTGGGTGCTCCAGTCTAGGTGACTCTACAGCAATGCCCCTCCCTGGATGGAAGGGACTTCAGAGTTGCTAAGATTAATAGATCACAGTACAGTCAAACCTATCGAAGCATCACTTCTGGATGCCTGATGAACAGCAAAATGTTTCATGAAAGTATGTGCCAAGGCAGCACATAGCAAGGTAGCTGCTCTACATGTATCTAGTCTGAGAACATTATTGAAGAATGCCGTAGTTGTGAACATTGCTCTGATTAAATATGTTTTGATCCCTTGAGGGGTCTGCATGTTTTTTTTTAAATTGTAGCATGAATGAATGCAACTTAATATCCGCTTTGACAATCTGAGTAGAAATCACTGCCCCTTTTCATCATTCTGCTATGGACATGAAGAGTTTTGAGGTCTTTCTGAAAGGTTTTGTCCTGTCTAGATAAAAGGCTATTGCACATCTGATATCCAATGTGTACAATATTGCATTTTATGCACGTTTGGGGCAGAACATGGGTAAGTGAATTAGTTGATTTATGTGAAAGGCCAAATTAAATTTTGGTAGAAATTTTAGATGGGATCTGAGGGTGACTTTGTCCTTGTGGAAAACTGTATAGGGTGGGTAGGCCATGAGTGCGCCAATTTCACTCACACGTCAGGCCCATGTAATGACCACTGTTGGAGGCCCAGTACAATTTGAGTTGCTTGACCACTGTCCTACAGGCCTAGCATAGCTTCAATTGCTTGCTTGGCTAATCTGACTCCTGTAGCATGACATCTTCCAGTTGGCAGAGACTGAATAACCTTATAGATGTCTCAATTTCGGCACACCACAGCACATAATAAGACAAAATACAGATACTATATGCTTGCAGCTTCACACACATAATGGTAATGGGAACAACAAGTTATCCTTGAACGTCTAGGGGTACACTGTTTTATTGCCAAAGAGCATACTTTTACTCCACCCCTCCTATCATCAGATGTTGTTTTGACGACCCCAATTATGGTGAGAATGGAATGTAGTCAAGGGTGGAAACCCAACGTAGGTAATTAGCATATATGATAATGAGAGAGAGCGAATTAGGTGAAGGTTGTTTATGGAAGGGTATAAGTAGTCACCACTTAAACAAAGGGGGGTGATCCATCAACACCTGACTCCACGTGAGGTGCTGCCAGTTGGACCAAAGGATCCATTGACTCCCTGGCGGGGCCCCTGAAGAAAACCATTCCTGTATACAGTTTTCTGAGTAACTGCTTAGTTCTCCAGGCTTAGTGAGTATGATATATTGTAGTTAATGTTAGGCTTTGTATCTAACTAGTATATTTATAGAAAACCTTGCACATTAAACTGTATTGATATGCAAATTGGGCATACCATGTATCACTGGTATCCACACTGATCACAAAGTGTCCAGAATCAACAACCACTAATAATGACACCTTCATGGACATGTGCATAAGTGAGCACATTGCTAAGAGCTCAAATGGAGACTTGGTGATAGTGTGCAAGATTAGGTTTAGATCCCATGGTATCGTGGGGACACCCGTCTGGATATACATTTTGGACACTGCTGCTGAAACATTTAACTGTTGGGTGTACAAACACTGTAGTGTCATTGATTTTTTTTCATGGGAAATGGTGATTGCCACCAGGTGGACCTTGATGGAGCTTTGTGATAGGCCAGACTTCTTTAGTTCTAGGATATAGCCCAGGACAGTTGGGATCAGTGCGGATGTGGCAAATATGTGTTTGGCCTTGCACCATACAGTGAATCTACCCCATTTCTGAAGGTAAGTCTTTCGAGCTGTTGGTTTTCTGCTACGCAGTAATATGTGTTTGACTTGTTCAGAGCAGTCTAGTTCTTCTTGTTGAAACCATGTAGGAGCTACGCTGTCAGGTGAAGCTTTTCTAGATGTGGATAGAGAATCCGCCCATTGTCCTGGTATAGCAGATCTTTGTGCAGGGGGAGACTGATCAGTGCACATACCGACATCTGAAGTAGGTAAGAGTACCAAACTTGTCTTGGACATGTGGGCGCTATCATTACTCTTGCCCTCTTGGTGCATATCTTGACTCTAAAAATCATTAGAGTCATTGAATCATAGAATCATTAAAATGGGTGAGAATGCATAAAGGAGGTCTATGTTCAAGTTGAAGAATGCACCCCAGACCTGCTCTTGAGCAGAAGAGGGGACATTTGCGATTCTGTGGTGTCGCAAAGAGGTTGATGGTTGGGTGATCCCATTGTCAAAAAATGTTTTCCAGAATTGTTTCTTTCAATTCCCAGATGTGCTTTTGTCCAAATTGTCTGCTGAGAGTATCTGCAGTTGTGTTCTGACATCCCAGTCAGTATGCGGCTGATATATTGATGTTGTGATGAATGCACTAGTTTCATAGTCTTGTTGCCTCGGTGCACAGGGAGTGGGATCGTGCTCCTCCCGGTAAGTTTATGTAGAACATGCATGTGATGTCTGTCATGATTTTTATCATTTTGTTCTTTATAAATGGAAGGAAGTGGGAGTATGTGTTGCATACCCCATGGAGCTCTAACAAGTTTATATGTAGGCATGTTTTGGTTGTTGAACCATACCATACAGGACAGATGGTCAGTAGATATGCTCCCCATCCTATTAGGGATGCGTCTCTAGTGATCATAACCGAGGATGGTTCCTGTGAAAACAGGATCTCTGTTATCATGTTGGTGGGTTGTGTCCACCATAGTGGGGAGGTTTTGACTTTGTTGGGCATCGCAAGTGTCTTGTTTAGTCCGTGCTTGTGTGGCTTGTAGATGGTTGTCAGCCACACCTGTAGGCGGCGTATGTGTAAGCGCACGTTGTACTATGAAAGTAGTGGCCGCCATGTCCTAATAGCTGGTGACGTGTGGGCAGTTAAGGGCGGACTGTTTCTTATTAGTGATATTAAGTTTATTATGGTGAAGCACCTGTTTTTTGGTTGCAATGCCCTGGCTGATAGTGAGTTCAGTGTGCTCCTATAAGTCCCAGTTGCACTGGATTCAAAGTGGACTTTTGGTTGTTTATCATGAGTCCTAGTTCCTGAACCAGTGATCTTGTTTGTTGGGTGGCTTGTATTTGACTGGTGTGCTTTTATCAGGCAGTCGTCTAAGTACGAGAATATTATAATTGCCTGCCTGCATAGGTATGCTGCCACCACAGCAAGCATCTTTGAAAAGACCCTTGTTGCAGGAGAAAGGCTGAAGGGAAGTACTTTGTACTAGTAGTGATGGTCTCCCAGCACAAATCTGAGAAAATGTCTGTGTGCTGGGTGTATAATGACATGAAAATAGGCATCTTGCAATTCAAGGGCTGAAACTTGGTCCCCACCATTCCAGTGCTGGTATTATCATGGATAATGTGACCATACTGAATCTCTGTACTTTTACAAACTCGTTCAGTCTTCTAAGATCCAAAACGGGTCTCCATCCTCCATTTTTCTTTTCGGTTAGAGCGTATTGGGAATAGAAACCCTTCCCTCTGTGTTGGTGTGGCACATGTTCTATGGCGCCTAGAAGTAAGAGACGACCTACTTCTTATTGTAACAGATGCTTGTGAGATGGGTCCCTGAACAGGGACAGGGAAGGGGTTTGAGTAGTAGGGATTGGAGTAAAAGGGATGGAGTATCCTGATCGTATTATCGCCAAGACCCATTTGTCTGAGATAATGGACATCAGATGTGCTAGAAAGGGTGTAGATTATGACCGAATTGGATAACAGATGTTAGCACGGGGTGGTGAGGGAGGTCATTCAGACCCTTGCCTCAACTTTCAAAATTGTTGCTTGGAAGACCACAGTTCTGATGTTGATGGTTGTTGATCTTATTGCCTCCTTTGTGGTCTCTGTCTGTTACATTGTGTGTTGTAGTCTTTGATAATGAATGTATTGAGAGTATCTGCATTGATATGGCTGATATCTAAATTGTCTTCTTATTGCAAGAGTGTCTATGTCAAGTTTGCGCAATGTGGCCTGTGAGTATTTCATGGTGTGGAGAACCTCATCGGTCTTTGCAGTGAATAACTCGGTCTTATCGAAGGGAAGGTCTTCTATCATGGACTGCAAATCCTTCAGTAAGGCTGCTGAATGGAGCCACGAAACTCTGCGCATTACGACTGCTGTAGCCATCGTTCTTGCTGCTGTGTCAGTGACATTGAGGGAAGCCCATAAGGCAGTCCTAGCAATGAGCTGACCTTCATTAACAAGCGACCTGAATTGCTTTCGCCTTTCTTCCGGGATTGTATCAATAAAATCCATTATTCTTGCATAGTTGGTATGGTTGTAATTTGATAAAGTGGCGTAACTGGTTACATGTAGCTGCAGCATGGCCAATGACTATACTTTGCAACCAAATAAGTTCATTCTTTTCCATTCCTTGTCTTGGATTGTATGGTGTATGGTTGCTGGTGAGTATTTGCTTCAGGTTGGAGGGATGTCTGTAAGCAAGGAGAGGTCTGCCTCCCACGGCTTGAGCGAGTGAGGAATCATCTGCTAGGATAGGTTGTAGATCCGTAATGATGTATTGGAGAGATTTTAGCTGGGGGCTGTAGGTGATGGCCAGTGGTGTTCTGTTGTTTTCTTTGTTGGGTCTGTCCTGTAGTAGGTGACTTCTGGATACCCGTCTGGCTCTGTCAATTTGTTTCTTCACCTCTCCAGGTGGGTATTGTAGTTTTAAAAATGTTTTAGGGAGATCCTGTAGGCGTTTGTCTCTGTCTGAGGGATCTGAGCAAATCCGGTTGTATCTTAGGGCTTGGCTGTAGACAATGGATCGTGTGATGTGTCCAGGGTGGAAGCTGGAGGCATGAAGATATGTATTACGGTCAGTTGGTTTTTGATATAGGGTGGTATTAATGTGACCATCCTTTATTTGTATTGTAGTGTCCAGGAAGTGGATTTCTTGTATGGACTGGTCCATGCTGAGGTTGATGGTGGGGTGGAAATTATTGAAATCCCGGTAGAATTCTTCTAGGGACTCTTTCCCATGGGTCCAGATGATGAAAATGTCATCACTGTAGCGTAGGTAAAGGAGAGGTGCTTGGGGACGAGTTTTGAGGAAGTGTTCTAGGTCAGTCATAAAAATGTTGGCATACTGTGGGGCCATGCAGGTGCCCATAGCTGTGCATTTGACTTGAATGTATAGATCTGAAATAGTTATGGGTCAGGACAAAATCACAAAGTTCAGCTACCCGGTGTGACATATCATCATCAGGGAAAATGTTCCTGATGGCTTGTAGTCCATCTTGATGTTGAATGTTGGTGCAGAGAGCTTCTACATCCATAGTGGCTAGGATGTACTGACCGCAGTACATATCTTCGATCCTAGCAACTGCCTCACGCCTGTCAGCTCTGCTCTCTGATCTGGGCACGCTCGATGCTTCAGCAAAAAGGAGCTGGAGCCACTGCTGTGGGAACATTTTGGGGCTGGCTCCTACTTGCTGCTCTCATGCAGCGCCAGCAAGGGCAGAAGAGTCCACAGACTGGAGCAAGAAACAAGCAGCTGCCCTGCAGAAAGGGGAAGTGGCTGGGGTGTTGGGGGTCATCCCTTTCCCAGGCTGTGCTGAACCAGGAACTCTTTTGCTCCCTCTCCCTGTATGGTAGCCACTTGGTGACCGCTCTGCTCTCTGGCCCCCTCTCATCCCTGGGGCTTCATGTGCAGGGGCGCCTAGGCAGTGTGCACTAAAACCTAGCTGTGCTCTTGTGACCAGGAAGCAGCTCTGCAAAAAGCTTCTGCTGATTGATCTCCATTGAAAATCCTGCAGACTCTTGAATAGTGTGCTTGCAGACCCCTCTTCAGCAGACAGCGGGATAATGTTGATCTGAGCTGCTTCTGTCTGCAAAAGAGTGCAAGAGACTGGAAGTCCACTGGATGCCAACAATCTATGGGATAGAGAGACCTAAGGAAGTTACCCCAAGGATCTCAGACAAGCTTGGGGTCAAGTGTATGCAGGAAAGCAATAAGGCTCAAACCCTGGGTCCCAGCTTAACTCGGGCTCTAGCTGTGCAAGGTCCTGGCATCCTAGGTTCAAGCCCTAAAGAAACACAATTGGTGTAGGGACGCAAGGGGGTTAGGGTTGAGCCTAGGCTCAAGCCCAGGCTTACATTTCTGTGTAGACATGCCCAGAGAGCTCTTCTTCAGGTCCAGGAAGCGTATTCTTAGCATCACAGCAAATGCAATGTGCAACAGATTGTTTAGCGAAAGTAGTTACAATATGTGCTAAGGGACCATTCAAGAGTGGCCCCTTAACATCTCTGCAGTTAACTGGCCACCCTACCTTGAACAGTCCCTTATAACATGCACTAACTACTTATGCTAAACAATCGGTTCTACCCTGCATTTTGCTGTGACATTGGAGAGTACCCATCCTTCCCATACCTGAAGAAAATAACTGTCAGGCTTGAAAGCATGTCTCTCTCACCAACAAAAATTGGTCCAATAAAAGATATCACCCAACTTGTCTCTCTAATACAAAGGCCCAGCTGACCACGAGCCTGCTCAGTTCCTGCTTTCTGGATAACTCCATTGTAGAGCTGTAGGAGGGTGGATTGTGGAATGGACACATGCAACACATCTCGAAGAACATCAGCTATGAAAGGTTAGTAACCATTTTTTTCTTCTTTGCCTGATTGCATGTATGCATTCCACCCTTGGTGACTCGCAAGCAGTAATACAGGCAGAGGAATCAGAATTCATGTACACACAGACTGTATTACAGTTCAACCAAACTCGGCTTCATCTCTAGAGTACTGGGTGATGGCATAATGGGAGGCCAAAGTGTGAACAGACGACCAGGTTGCTGCTTTACAAATGTCCTGGATAGGCACCTGTATGAGGATGCCATTGAGATTGCTTGCAATCTTATTCAATGAGCAGTCAGTTGGTCCGGTGGAGAAATGCCTGCAAGATCATAACAAACATGGATACAAGAAATTATCCAAGCTGAAATTCTTTTAGAAGAGCCTGGAAGAGCTTTCATTCTATCCACAACAGCCATGAATGACTGGGGGGGACTGCTGAAATGGTTTATCCTGTCTGTCTCTGTAGAATACCAGTGCTCTTCTAATGTCTAACATGCGTAGCAGTTGCTCATCCCTATTTGCATGCAATTTTGAGTAAAATATAGATAAGAGAGTTGATTGGTTGATGTGAAAATCTGATATTACTTTAAAGAGAACTCAAATGAGGGTACCTTTAAAAAGGACTGTATATGGCAGTTTGGATGTTAGAGCATGCAGTTCAGTGACCTTTCTGGCAGAAGTGATAGCTATTAGGAAAACCATCTTTCACAAAAAGTGTAGTAAAAAGCATAGTGCTAAATGCTCAAATGGCAGACCCATAAGTTTTCTCAAGACCAAGTTCAAGGGGAACAGGTTCCCTTATTTGCGAGTACAACTTCTCCAGGCCCTTAAGGAATCCGATTGTCATTTCATTAGAAAATATAGAAGTTATCCACATGAAGATGGAAAGCCGATATGGCTGCCAGGTGAACCTTGATACAGGTAATTGCTAAGTCTTGTTGCTTCAGGTGCAACAGATAATTCAACATGCACTAGACTGAGGTCTGCATTGGTGAGATTCAAGTTTGAGGTAAAGAACCACCTCCCTTTTCACAGGCAAGCAATCCAGTTGAAGGCTTGATAGAACATAGAGAACTTGCTCTGAGAAGTCTGCTCCCTGGGTTTTAGCCATGGAGCTTCCAGGTTGTTGAATGAAGAGTCTGCAGGTTCAGATGAAGCAGCCAACTTTGGTCTTGGGAGATCAAAAGTGGGTGCAATGGGAGCGAGATTGGAGGTCCACTGGGGCTATTAATATATTAATATAACCTGGGCATGATCCCACTTGATCTTCAGTAGCACTCTGTGTAGGAGTGGGATTGGGGGAAAAACCACAGTAAAGCTTTTCTGTACAAATGGTAGTAGGAAGGCATCTGTGATGAAGCCTGGACTGTGGCCTTTCAGGCAGCAGAACTGATGACATTTCTGTTGCACGTTTGCAAATAAATCTACCTGAGGAGTCCCTCACTGCTGGAAAATGCATCTGGGCAAAGAGACCACTTCATGGTGACTCAAAAATAAGCTGCCCAGGCAGTCTGCTAGTTTATTCTACACTGTAGCACGGGGTCCATTCCGACCCCGCGGCTGTGGCCCTTCTTTGGGCCCTGGCTCAGAGGAAGGCCACTGCACCTTCCTACAAGGTGAATGTTAGCTCTGGCTATGAGTCTGTCGCCCCGGGCCCTCAGGCAGGGCGGGCGAGCAAGCTACGTCCTTGAGTCAGGAGTGCCGGGGACGGTATTTACTCTCGGGGTGGCAAGGATAAGGGGGATGGGAGGGGGACGCAGGCCCACCCAAGTCCACTGTGTCCCAGCCCAGGGCCACTAAGTCGACGGGGCTCCTGCTGCAACACGCCGACGGGGCTTGCCCCTGTCTCAGCCACGGTTATGGCTGCCCCCGGGCTACTTCCTCCTCGTATCCCCAGGTACCTGCATCTGTGGGTTCCTCGGTGTCACTGGGGTAGACTGCCTGCAGCAGGCTTGCCAGTCCCTCGGCATCCACAGGCGGCAAGGCGGGAAGCTCCTCTGCGAGGGGCAGCTCCTCCAGGTCCCAGGGCTCGGGGGATGGCTCGGCCTTAGGCAGCTCCACTAGCTCCTGTCCAGTCTCGGGGGATGGCTCGGCCTCAGGCAGCTCCTCTAGGTTAGGTCCAGCCTGGGGTTTGGGAATCTCCCAGCCCTCCGGCTCAGGGGGCTCGATCCAGTCACTAAGGCTTAATGGACTGGGCCAATCCTGTGTGCCTGTAGGCCTGGGCTAGTCTAGAGGGTCCGGGGGCCCTATCCAACCCTTAGCGGTTGGTCGCTCAGGTCGCTCCTGGGGCCTTCGCCCCAGGAGGCGCTCGCTTGTGTCAGCGGCCCGGCCCAGTTCAGGCCGTGGCTGTAGCCGGTGGGGCCGCACATCTGCCTCTGGCGGCAGCTCCCTCCTCTCCGATCTGTGCGGCCTGCTTCCTATGGTCTCAGCCTTGGCTGAGGCTCTGCCCCTCTGATGCTGGATTGGTCAGTCGGCAGGACCTATCCCTAGCCGGCCTCCTGGTTGCCGGGCAGACTGGGTGGCCAGCCCTTTTTCTGTCCGACCCCATAGTTGTGGCCCTTCTTCAGGCCCCGGCTCGGAGGAAGGCCACTGCACCTTCCTACATACACCCTTGGCAGGTAAGAGGTCTCAAGGTTGATTGAATTGGCTATGCAAAATTCCCACAGATGAACTACTTTCTGACAAGGGAGGGATGAAAGAGCTCTTCGCTGAGATAAAATATCGCTGTGGGGTTGTCTGTGAGAACAGGTTTCCCTCATTCATCCCAGATATGAGGTAGGAAGGCCTAACAGGCAAGATAAACCACCCTGAGCTCTCTGACATTGATATGAAAAGTGAGATCCCTCAAGGACCATAGATCCTGAGATTGGAAGGGTTCCCGGTGAGTTCCCCAACCTAGAGCCAATGCCTCTGAGACCAGTCATCAAAGGTTGAGGGTGGAGGAAGGGAACACTTGCACAAACATTGAGAGGGTTCAACCACCAATTCAGCAAAATCAGAACCCATAAAAGCTACTATAAGCACTGTGTCCGGATGATGGCAGCTTGGAGAGTAAACTGAGGCCAGCCATGTCTACAGGAGTCTGAGGTGCAGCCTTGCATGTTGTACTACGTCTGCATATTACTTTCCAGGGTGCAATCCAGATCAGTGAGGGGCTGTCTCCCCTGCCCTGCAATCTTAAGTGCTGCATGATGCTTTGCTACTGTAGCTCTCACCTGGGCTGCTCACAATGTGCCAATATGCAGGTAGCACCCTGAGAGTCTGTGTCTAGCTGCAGCCTTCCAGCACACTCCAGTCACACTCTAGCTTCCACCAGCCTTCGTTACCATATTCAGGGTGACCCCAACACACTCCCAGTACTGGACTTTCGTGTGTTCGTGTTTAGCACTGTCCAGCCCTCTCCTGGACAGTCCAGATATCTTAGAATCGCTGCCTCTCTAAGGGGATCAAGATACAACAACTTGCCACCTCAAATGGAGTTACCCGCATAGTTCACAATACTGGATTAGTTTTGAGGAAAGAATAAAACAATCTTATTTAACTACAAAGAGAAGGGTTCTAATGAATACCAGTATTAAGGCAGTAAAGTCAGAAATTCTAACAAGAATAATACAGATAAGTTTAGTACTAGAAAGCATTTTAACAAACTAGACTTGGTTCAAAGCAAAATTCTTACCACAGGGTATCAGTAGTATTGCTAACCAAGTTTTGGGTCAGGATCTGCTCCCAAGATCCAACAGCTGTTTCTTTTGTCTTCTTAGGTGAAAAGAGAGATGGGGTGTTTTTGCCTTTCACTTTTATAGTTCAGTGTCCCTTTGAAATACACTTTCCTGAGACTGACTCCTAGATAAAGTTCTTTCTGCCAAGAGTAAGGAAACTGGTGGGGAAGAGGTATCATGCTGTTCCTTCTCTCCCCTCTGTTTATTGAGATTTTCTTTGTCTTTGTAAGGGTTCTTTGCCGCCGCCGCCACCCCTCTGCTTTGGTCACCCTCTTTGTCACAAATGATTCCAAGACCCTCTTGTTTAGCAATCCAGTGCAGTTTATTTACAGTGTGCAGTCCCATCACCTTCTTATCGCATACAGCTTGGATAGCTGTTTCAGGTGCTTCTGCAGCCAGGCAGATAGAGCCTCTTCTCCCTTTCCCCCTACTTCCTTCACCTGGGCCTGTTTATAGCCCCAGTTAATTAGGCGGACAGCTGTTCCTTTGCCCCAATCAGGTGCCCCTAGCCAGATCCAATTTACCTCTCAACTGGGGCTGGCGTGACAAAGGACTGGCTAAGAGGCTGCTGCCCAGCACTGTGACACATCTCCCCCACTTTCTGAACTGCCAGATTCTTCCTTGCTCATCCCCGCCTCCCTCTACCGGAGGGGTCCCTACGGGGGAGTTCTCCTTCCTTTGGGTGACCCTCGCGCTCCTCCTAATGGGGTTCAGTCATCCCCCAGCCATACAAACTACACTGTGTGCGGGGCAGGCACCCCCATAGCTCCACCTCTGCCCACAGGTCTGCACCAATCAGAACCCCAGGTGGGTCCCCCTCATATCTTTCGGCAGAGGCTCGAGGTTGGTCCCTACAGCCTTACGGATACCCACGGTTTTAGGTTTCTCATACCCATCAAATGGGGCCTGGCGTCTTCGCTTTAGGGGTTGCATTCAGAGGAGCAGGGTGGGCCCGTTCACCTCTGCTGCACATGCAAACCTCCTTCAGAGAGGATTGCATCCTGCTCTCCGGAATGGAGGGTCTAACAAACCCTCACCAATTCTGTACCCTGCACTTCTCCACATGCCTTCACCAGCCAGTCAAGAGATGATGCATTGCACAGTCTGTAGGCCCAAGATCTCCTAATACCTCCCCCACCAAAAACAACACAGGCTGAACCCAAGCAGAAAAGGCCTCTGTCCCATTCAGATGTTGCTCTGCCTGCAGCCATAGGATAGGCTGATACCCAATACTGTTTTTTCACCTAACGCCGAGACCCAGGCGCTGCCTAGGCAGCTTGGAAGGGGTGTGAATGAACCCAGCCACTGCTGGTAGGTGAGGCACAGATCACAAACTAATTATTTCTACTCCTGCCAAATGTATCATTTAATAGCTATTACAAGCTTACCTTTTTTATAGTGAAGCATTAGATGAACGCAGGTGCCATCACTGTTGGCTCCTCCTGCAGTTGCACAGGGCCTGCCCTATGGAGGAGGGTCAAGGAAGGCACAAGGCCTGTCCCATCCTCTGCAGTCTGAATTTAACTGCTGCAACCCTCCCCTGACCTCACCAAACAATGGTTAGCAGCCAAGGCCCTTACAACTTGGTTGAGGGAAGGGGTGTGGTCATTTGCCATGGTAACAAGCCAGCTCTGTGAGGCACTCTTGCTCTACCAAGAAGCTAGCCTCACCCAGCAGCAGGCCTTTCTCCCAACTTTCTGGCCTTGCGGTTCGCTCGCTAGTGGCGCCTGTGAGTTGTGACCCTTACATCGCCCAGCGGAGGTTTCTCAAGTAAATAAATGCGCATCGGCACAGCGCACTCGGCTGCTGTGGGGCACGCTTGGCTCAGCCCTACCCCGCGCCCAGGTTGAGGAGCCGCCCGCGCCCCGACTCCGCAGCCCCAGCCACAGAGGCAATCGCCGCGGCCTCCCGCCTAGATCCACGGCACGTGGCAGCGGCCTTCAGGAAGTAGATTTATGACACAATCGTTGCCCTGGTGACGGCGGCTGGAGTGGAGGGGCGCGGCACTGCTGCTGCTGCTGCTGCCGGCAACGCGGGCGGGGGGCGAAACGCCTGGGCTGGTCCGCGCGCTTCCCCTCACAGCACCTGCCTCGCGCTCGCCTGCCCGCAGCGGTGGCAACGGCTCCAGGGCCCCACAGTGACGTCAGCCGCTGCCTGGCAGAGGGCGCCGCTGCGCGCGTGTGGACCCCGCCCTCCTGGGGCTCCGCGCTCTCGCCCCGCCCCCTCCCAGGCCGCCCGCAGCCGTCAGCGAGACATGGCGAGTGCGGGGTGCCCGCGGCAGCAGCAGGGCGTAGCGGCGGGAGGCGGCGGCGGCCGGGAGGTGCCCGGGGCTCGGAGCGCGGCGGCCGGGAGACCCCAGCAGCACCAGCACCCGCCGCCGCCGCCCGCAGCGGCCGGGGAGGAGGAGCCGGAGCCGGAGCCGGAGCAGGTGTCAAGCGAAGCCGCGTCCGCGCTGCTGGGGGAGACCGGGCTGGCGCTGGGCTGCTGCGTCGCGGCTGCTCTGAGCTGGGAGAGGCCGCTCCGCAGCCTGGGCGGCTTCGTCTGCGCCAACCTGCTGTTCTGGTGAGAGCCCGGCCGGGGGGCCCTGGGAGCGATGCCCCCCCCTGCTGCCCCCCCCCCCCAACCCCGGAGAGACCAGCCACGCCCCGCCCCGCCCGTGACCACAGACCCCGGTTCCCCCCGCCTCGGAAAGGACCTGATCCCCCGCTGTGGCCATAGACCCCCACAACCTTCTCCCCAGGAGCAGAGCCTGTGCCCATGCATGCACCCTGTTTCACTTTCTCTATGGGAGAGACTCATCTCTCTCTGAGGGGAGACACCCCCCATGCACCTCATCTCCTTTTATACTCCCCCCACCCAATGAGGAGAGTGCCCCCCTCCATCCTTCTCCCCAATACACCTTCTTCCCTCCCCTCCCCCTGGGGAGACCCACCCCACTCTGTTCCTCTTTACCTTGGGAGAGACCCCATTCCTTCCTTAATATCCTCATCCAAGGGAGAGATCCCTCAGCTCTTTATACCCTTCCTCTCCCACTTTCTATCCAGTGTCCAGAGCTGACCAGAGTACAGTGTTTCTTTCCTGCACTTGTTTTCATTAGTTTTGCATCATTTTTTGTCCTTTCCCTTCCCCCACCAACAAATCCGTGCTATGAGGTTAGACTCACCCAGGTACCAGATTTCATCCTCTGGGTTTGGGATACGGGGGACACACAGACTCCAGCCCATTTTGGGAAGGTGAGTGAAGCTCATGAGACCTCAAATGTGAAATGGGATCTGCACTGGTACAGTGGTCTACTGATGTGGAATTGGTAGCAATAGGAGTGATAGGCATAAAGTTAAGCCTGTGTGTGTTTTGCAGAATCAGTGACCTCATTTAAAAGCCCTTTGCAGGATAAGGGCTTACTGTATTTTGCGTCTTCTGTGTTTGACTCGGTCTTTACTAGTTAGATTTAGGTCAACTTTCTGAATAAACAAGATTTATAATTGAAATGGGCATATTTACATTGTGTTGCAAAACCTCCCCATACAACTCCTCCTCCCCCAAAAATTGTCCTAATTTAAGTAATTTCCTATAGGAATATTCCACACTTTTCTACTCATGTGTTTCAACTCTTCTTTGATCCATGGTTGTGCCAGTGTATAAAAATCTCCACCTCCATCACCAGATCTTATATGTATTCTTCTGTGTACATACAAACAACACTATGTGTACAATGAGTCTCTTAATACAAGTGAGAATAGGGGACTGAATTGTGTTTTCTCTCATGGGATTACCCCCTTTCCTCCTCAGTAAGGCACACAAGAGACAAAGCAAACAAACAAGTGGATTAACTGACAACTCCACTCTGTATGACCTTGGAAATATTCATTTTTTAAAGGGTATGTGGTCCAAATCATAAGGAAAGAACTTGAATATTTTCTTAAGCATGACACTACACAGGAAAATATTCTGTCATATCCAAAAATATAGGCCTGTGCTCTTTAATTAAAAGAAATGCACTGTCATTTGCTAATAGGTGTTGTAGTCATCCATGAAAATTGAAAGGAGAGAAATGTTCTAATGCCTAGGCTAGACTAAAGGGCTTTTTACTGGTTTGAGATAGGTGATACATAACTCAGTTGAAGTCCATCATAAACACTCCTAATTCATAACATATATTGCTATACTTGCTATAGCAGGTAGGTTTCTTGCAATAAGAAAATGATTATAGAGTTGTGCCATCATTTTCTAGGTATGTCTGATCCAGTCAGTTGCTCACAATCTCGAAGGGCCACAATGCCTTATGATTTTTTTTAACTAAGCGATGTAATAAAATGATAAAAGGTAGTATTGGTAATAGCACTAAAACTGGTTAGGTATGACATAATTATATTAATTACTGCATTTCAGGTAGAATTGGGTGCATTTATTTAGGGCACTACAGGTTTCCCCATTTGTCATTCAGTCTGAGCATAACTTTGAGTATAAGGAATAGTCAATAAGATAAGGCTGAGCTGAGCCTGTCCATTTGTAGCTGGGTGCAACCATCGTCACTTCTCTGCTTCTGTAATTAAAATTTTTTAAAGTTTTTTTTTTTTCTATTGTACTCATGTTTATTGTTGGTTTTGATGGTCTTATTGGCAACTCGTATTCTACTGCATGTCTACATTTAAGTGAAATGGTTCTGTCAGAATTTCTAGTTCACACTACATTCCGACTGTCAAAGAGATCCAGGACTAAGAAAACTCCTTTTCACTGCGGAGCTGTTCTTCTTGGGGCCTCCATCCATCTTATTGTGCAGGGGGACTTGAGAGGTGAGAGCAAACTAGGAAAGATTCAGGTGTATAGATGATAGCCAGAAGAACTATACAGTCAGTGGTTAAAGCAGGTTAGAACAGGTGAGGGATCTCTCACTGCATCAGCCAAAGAGGTGAGTGGGAAATCTGTAACCATACCAGCCCATATTTAGCTAGAGAGAAAGCTGTGAGGGAGCAGTCAGGGAGGGTAGTGGGAGCTCTCTGTTTAGTTCTAGCAGACATTGAGGAGAGGTACTACCTTCCCTCATCCTCCCAACCTCTGCATGTTGTCACACATTTTAAACTTGTGTGCATAGGCAGGGATGGAAGCTACTGCAGCTCAACTACCATTCTCTTGCCTAAGAGTATAATCTTCCCTCCCCTTCTTGACCATAATAACCCCCTGTGCAAAGTATGTTTCCTCTGACTTTGTGCAGACGAAAATATTTTTTGTACTTCCTATTTACATTATGACCTTCTTTTTGTAAACTCCTTGTAGTTTGACCCATTCTTATCTCTATTTTTTAAATCCGTTCTCAGTTTAAATATTTCTAATCAATCACCTTGAAATCTTCTCTAGTAAGACTTAGTTCAGCTACTTTTCTGATTGTGAAGACAGTGTAATGGATACTGAGAGCCACCCACCTCTAGTAGGCCATCCTGTACCTTGAAGCTTTAAAGTATAGCCAAGATTTCTTGTGGAGTTTTTCTTGACTTCTAGTTAAATGCTGTGTTGAAGGCCTTGATCCTGCAAACATTTGTGCATATTTTAGACCTTTCTAATGTGAAGCATCAATAAAGTTAAAAAAAAAAAAAAAATCTCATCACACACAATTTTGGTTGTATAAATACAAATTTTACAAAATCTAAGGTCACTAGAAAAGGTTCTTTGATTAAAAAAAATAAATAAAACTTCACAGGCATTGAAGCTTTATGCCTAGAACATGAGTAGAAAGAGAGAACTGATTTTTTTTAAAAAGACAAAATTGGCTCATCTGATTTAATTGTTTACTTATTGTACTTTACTCAGTTTGAACAGCATTAAAGAAATTAATATTATTAATCTGAAAGTATTTTAAAATGGAATGTTTTTATAGCAAGGATTTTAAAAATATTTTAAAAATATTTGTATTACAGTAGCACCTACAAGTCTCAGTCAAGAATCAAGTCCCATTTTGCTTCCCCAGAGAGTTTACAAACTAAATAGTCAAGACAAAAGAGTGGTAGAAAGGAAGTGTTATCCTGATTTTACAAGTAGGGAACTGAGATAGTGAGTAGAGAGACTTGCCCAAGATTACACTGGAAGTCTGTGGTGGCACTGGTTATTGAATCCAGATCTTCCAATTCCCAGTGGAGTATCTTAATCACAAGAACTTCCTTCTCAGGGCTGGTCTACACTGCTGTTGACAGGAGATATGCAAGCTATGTTATGTAGCTTGCGTATCTCCCACTGATGTACTTACATTGATGTAGTACGGCGCCTACATGGAGCTGCATCAGTGGGAGATGCCCTCCTGTCGATGCAGCCTTACTCCTTTCTGGTAGGTGGACTAATGGCATCAACCGGAAAGCCCATTTCTCATCGATTGAGCAGGTCTACACAACCCACTCAGTCGATCCTGCTGCATCGATTGCTGAGGAGCCCGCAGTATAGATATACCATGTCTGCTTCTATCACCCTGAAAACAGTGTGATGATACCCTTTATGCAAGAAGCTGATCAATGTCAATCTAGTATTTGATCTTAAATGTGATTGTTTAATAGTAGCATCAATACTTTTCATTTGTATTCTGTCCCTTTATCATGTCATCCTAACTTTTTTGCTGAGACTGAGGAGAATAGTTTACTTATGATACAACTCTTTTTGGGGATTATAGATATATCATATGTTTGTAGAAAAATAGTGGAAAAATTTCTATTCCAATGAATTCAGTAGAGTTGCATGGAATGCAAGTCAGTGAAGAATTGAGGATTTTCATATAATAACTGCTAAATTCCTTTTCTGGTAAGAATAATGCTGCATGACTCTTGGATTTCTTAAGTATTGTCTATTTCATTTAATATCTTCAAATCCTGTAGTACAGAGAATTTTATATAAAACTGAATTTCCATCCTAATATAATGGCACATTTATCTGAACAAGTTTGCATTGTTCCTCAGTGTAGGCAACATACACAATCTTTGCATAATCATCAAGATTTGATATTCTCACCCAAATATGTTACATCTATAATAAAAAGAGGTCCCAAAACCAAACCCATGAGGTAGTTCAGAAATAATTTGTGTCTTTTAGTGGGTTTAAGTCAGTATTGGACAGTGAGTCTTATTTTTGTTGTTCCTTTCCATCTCTGAATTTTCTTAAACCAAGTATTTTATAAAAAAACCAATGGGAGTTCTGTGGCACTTTAAAGACTAACAAATTTAATATTTGCAGACATAAGCTTTCGAGAGACTTCTGCTCTCTTCTTCAGATGCAGTAATACAGAAAATAGGTATCACAGAGGCAACTTATAGATATCCAAATGCATTGAGAACAATGGGGAGGTGGAGTCCGGTACTTAAGACCTAATGACAACCATTGAGTAGGAGGTGAGAATGGGTGAGCAAAGTAATTTACCTTCCTTAGTGAGAGAGCCACTCCGAGTCTCTGTTTAAACCCAGTTTGAATGTGTCAAGTTTGCAGATCATTTCTAACTCAGCAGTTTCTCTTTGAAGTCTGTTTTTGGAGAAGTCCAGCAACTTTCAGGTCAGAGACAGAATGCCCTGGGGAATTAAAGAGTTCTCCCACTGGTTTATGGATGTTGTTATTTTTTATGTCTGATTTGTGTCCATTTATCCTTGTGCGTAGTGACAGTCCAGTTTGGCCAATGTACATGGCAAAGGGGCATTGCTGGCACATGATGGCATATATAACATTAGTGGATATGCAGGTGAATGAGCCCCTTATGGTGTGATTGATGTGGTTAGGACCAGTGATGATGTAATTAGAAGCGATGTGTGGGCAAAGCTGACAACGGGGTTTGTTGCAGGGATAGGTTCCTGGGTAGGATTTTTTGTAGGGTGTATGGTTGCTGGTGAGTATTTGCTTCAGGTTGGGGGGCTGCTTTAGTATATTTTCCATTCATTATGTTTTGTTTCCATTTTTTATGCATGCATATACAATAGTGTAATTTACAAGGATAAATGGACTTATATTCTCACATTTAAAACTTGCTGCCATTTAGTCTAAAATTGTTTATGGCGCAGTTAGTTTAACCTCTGCAAATATGCATACTTTTGTTATATATTTTCATGGGGGAAAGAATGATTCTGTGTGTGTGCGTGTGCGCGCGCGTGTGTATATATGTGTGTGTATGTATATATATATATATATGTGTGTGTGTATGTATATATATATATATATATATAATAAATAAAAGTGTGTGTGTGTATGCATGTATGTGTGTATATATATACACTACATTGTTTGTATTTGTGTATGTATAAAATATATCAAATTGTTGCAATTATGGCTTATGTTATCTGGAGGCATAACAGATAAGGATTTATATAGTTTACAGTCTGCTGTGGGATAAAGTGAATTGCTTCAGTGTGACTTTGTGCACTACTCAGAGATGCGCAAGAGTCCATGAAAGTTATTGATAATAACACTGCATTAAGACTCTAATTGACATGAGGAAGCATATCTGCATTTACACAGCTTCTGTATTGGACAGGGTGGAGGATGAGTGAGCTGGCTAGACTTATCAACAAAACCTTATACAATCACTATCCACACACTGACATCTTTTTGTTTGTTGTTTTTTGTCCCTTAATGTTTATTTCTGTCATTATGTGAAGCCTCTTTGGTCATCTCCTGAAATAGCGCGGTGACACAAATATCAGAAAAAGAAGTAGCAACTCATCATCCATCCGAAGTGGCTGTATGCAGTGCATCAGCATGGAGACTTTGCTAAGGAATTTTTTCCACCTGATACCATGAAGTCCAACTTACTCCAGTACATGTCCCCTGCAGATTTCCCTCCCTTCTCCTGCAGAACATATGTTCTGCCGGAGAGGTGCTACAATTATACCTTTTGGCCACCAAAGGATGTTTTGGTGCCGAAACAGAGGTTAGCCAGCTCACAGGCTGGTTCAGCCAGCCGTGGACGGGGAGGGGGCATTGGCTGCATTCCTCACAGCACCCTGCCCACAGGGCCAGGTGAGGAGGCACAGGATATGGGGGGGATGGACAGAGCAGGACACACAGGGGTGCTGGGAGGGTCACGTAGACTGGGGTTCAGAAGGGCTAGTGGGGAGGACAGACTGGGGCAGGGAAACGAGCTAGTGGGGTGACAGCATTGAGCCAACGGTTGAATGGGAGTGAGCGTGCAGGGCCACATGCCCATTGGGGTAGGAGGGGTGCAGTGTAGATATGGGCACTGGGGAAAAAGGGGTGGCTGAGTGGGGGTACAGAGACACATGGGGACAGAGGCAGATGTGCCTGACTGAATGGAAGAGGCAGCCTCTGTCGCACCAGCCTCCGTCGCACTGGTGCGACGGAGGCTGGTCCTGGCAGGAGTCACCAAGATCGGAGACCTCCTGGACTATGACCGGGGGGACTGGGTGGATCCCCACGCGCTGGCTCGGCGCATGGGGCTCTCCACCCTTCGAACCCCCCGGCGCGTACTCCAGGAGGTGAGGGCAGGCTTGCCCCCCGCTGCTCACACCTACCTCGAGCGGGTCCTGGGAGAGGGTGTTCCCTGCCCGCCCCTCAGCCCCGGCCCTCCTGCACTCTCCATCGGGCCCCGGCCCCGCGAGCCCGCTCGGCCCCCCCCCCCCCCCCCATGCACCGAGCCGGCTGCATGATTTGCAGCCGGTCCCTTTCCGAACCGCGCCAAGGGACCACATTTACATGCTCGTGCTCCACACCCTTCACTTCCCCGCCCTCGCGTCCCGCCCCGACACCAAATGGCGGGACCTGTTGCCACCTCTGGAGGGCGGGGACCCCCGGTGGGCCAGCCTATATTCCACCTTGACCCCACAGCCCACCGGGGACATCAGTTGGTGGCTCCTGCACGGAGCCGTGAGCACGGGCGTGTTCTTGGCGCGGTTCACCCCCCGCCCCGACACCTGCCCCTTTTGTGGCACGAGGGAGATCCTGGCGCACGCGTACCTGGAGTGCGCCAGGCTGCAGCCCCTCTTCCGGCTCCTCCAGAACCTCCTGCTGAGGTTCTGGCTGCACTTTTCCCCGCACTTGTTTATTTACGCACACCCTATCCGTGGCCCCACGAAGTCGCGGGACCTCCTCATCAACCTCCTCCTGGCCCTGGCGAAAGTCACCATCTTCAATACCAGGGAGGGGAGGTTGGCTGGGGAGGCGTCCTGCAACTGTGGGGCCTATTTCCGTTCCCTTCTCCATTCACGTCTCCGGGCAGAGTTCTTCTGGGCGGCGTCCACCGGCTCCATTGATACCTTCCGGGAGCGGTGGACGCTGTCCAGGGTTCTCTGCTCAGTGTCCCCTTCCGGTTCCCTTCGTTTATACCTGTGACCCTCACGCCCTTTCCTGTTTTTACATTTGTTGTCCCACGAAATTAGTTGCTCTCTACGTCCGGTGGCTCCTCCCCTTGGGCTGGGGGTTTGAGCGGTGGGCGGGTTCACGCCAACCCACCCACCCTAGTTTGCAAATAGGTGGAAGAGGCAGGGGGTCAGCCAAGCATTTAAATGACTTCCGAGGGGTGCGGGAAATAAGTTTCTGTATTGTAGCTTAAATGAATTATTAGTCAAAGTCCTGTATTAATATGCCTAGTAAGGAATCTATTTATCAAACATTTCCTGAATTTTGTTGTTGTTGTGTGTATTGTTATCGACATACTGCTGACAGGTATTTTGAAATAAATTACCAAAATAACTGAAATTGGCATGATTACGTTGTGTTATTTTGACAAATAAGATATGCAGAAATTTGCAGAATTTTTAATCTTTTGGCACAGAATTCACCCAGGAGTACTAACTGTAAAAAAACACCTACAAAATGCTGAAAGAAATAGCATATTTGTTGATAAAGTATTTGATATGCCTTAAGATTTGTGATTAAAAGAAGATCGATTCTTCTCCTTATTTGAAATCCCTTCTACTTATAGTTGGCATTTATAGTGCTGACCATGCAAAGATTTCAAAGCAATTTACAAACGTTTTTTAGGTCTGAACTCTATTTACTAGGCTAGGTTTTCAAATGTGCGCACACAAATTGTAAGCTACCTCATAGGCAAGTCAAATACATGTAGGGATTTGCATGCCTGTTTGGAATGTGTACACACACTATATGCAGATCTGCTCTTTATTTTAATGTTACGAGGACAAAACTGAGCTACTTGACCTGGTGGCTGAAGCCCAAATTTTGAAAGAGGTGTGTGTGCTCTTGTATATGACGGACGTAGGCATGCCATCTCTTCCCCCTACAAAAGTGTACGTATGTAATCGAGGCAGTGAATTGTATGCCTCAGTCTGGTATGTGCAGAGTTGTTCATAGGCACACTAGAAAATTTGGTCCTCTTTGACTTCTCCATTGTCACCCAGAAAGTTTTTGTCAGAGCAGGATACAGAACCTGATGTCCGAAACCTCAGGATGTTCTCAAATCACAAAACCACCCTTTCTTTTCACCTTGCCTTCATTAGAATATTTTGTGCTTAAACATGATTTATATTACTTTAGCTAGCTGATGTGATGCTGACCACGAGTTTGCAGTTGCTGAACATGACTTGTTTTTGTCTACACCATCATGTCAGCTAACTTGACTTTAAAAAAATTGATTTCCTGATATAGATGAGGCTCATAAGAATAAAACCCTTCCTTGCACACATCTCTATACCAAGGAACCTCCATAATACTCCTGTGTGCAGGGGAGGTAGGTATATTTGGCTGCTAATGGACTCATCTTCACTCCTTGCACAAGAGAAGTAGTCTGTGTGCTGGCTCTGAATATGCTGGTATTTTGAGGCAGGCCAGAGAGGGGACATTGGATCCACATTTAGGCGTAGCTCCTCCAAAGGGTTCAGTGAAGGACAGTATCCTTTATTCCAGTCTATAGTTAAAAGTAATGGCAGTGGAGGAGCTGTACTAATACCCGGCTGCCTGATCTGGGTTGGAAGGGTTATGTTTCTCCCCTCTTCTCCTTGCCTGCTCAGTTACTTGTATATAGATGACTTAGATAGTTTTGTGTGAGAATAAGGTGTGAATTCCCTCTAAACGATAATCTAAACCAGTGGTTCTCAACCAGGGGTACTTGTACCCCTGGGGGTATGCAGAGGTCTTCCAGGGGGTACATCATCTCATATAGATATTTGCCTAGTTTTATAACAGGCTACATAAAAAGCACCAGCGAAGTCAGTACCAACTAAAAATTCTATCAGACAAAATGAGAAAGAAGCAATTTTTCAGTAATAGTGCACTGTGACACTTGTCTTTTATGTCTGATTTTGTAAGCAAGTAGTTTAAGTGAGGTAAAACAGGTACACAAGACAAATATGACCACTGAAAGGGGTACAGTAATCTGGAAAGGTTGAGAACCACTGATCTAAACCATTCCCCAATGCTGATATGTTACCATGTGTACTTATATTTCTTGTTACAGATAAATTAGACAGCCTATTTGTATAGATGTTCCTCCTAAAAGGTATAATACGTTTTACAGCCTCACCCAAGCTTGGAAGGACAGATCTAAGATGTCTCTCCATAAGAGAATTAATTATTTTTTCTATTTTCAGGCTATATGTTAATCTGATGAACAATCTGAGATGGAAAAGATGTGGATCTTTCCATTGTTAAACCGGTTTTCCATAAGATGAGAGAACTAGGAGAACACACTTTATGGTATGGGGTCATGCTCATGAAAGCCAAGGAATCAATATAATAGAATGGATAAGGAGGTAGCTTAATGATTGAGATATGAGTACAGATATCCCTATGGATTCCATTATATGGTAGATGCAAAGGATTTGTAATAGTAAGGTAGGTTTCACATTCCTTTCATACTGCTTTTGTAAGTACTTGGTCTCCTGAAATCACTAGAGCAGGAAAAAATCCTGAAATTAGCAGGTTTGAGCAGCAGCATGATTCCATCCTGCTAAGCTTTATCATTAGCAGTATTGCATGTCTCTCTCCTTCCTAGTTTGATAAAGTCTCCATTTTCAGGATTGCTGCTTTTTTTTAAAATCAGCTTGTGTTCTTCATTGATGTTGCCGTTGTTTTACTAGGACCATCTAAAATACCGTAACTTGTTGCATGCTTTGTGGCAAAATGACCTGTGGTCCTAAATAGAGAGCCTTCCATTTTTATTCCCTACAAGACTGAAATTCCAGAAAGCGTACTCTTGCAGTGGTGGTGCTGGAACAATTTTTATAGTGGGGTTGCTGAAGGCAGAAACTAAGTCTTTGGGTTGTTGTTGTTGTTACTACTTCAAGCCAGGGGGTGCAGTAGGACCTCTAGTTCCAGCACCTGTGTATTCTTGAGGAAAATTAATGCAAGTGAACACAGGTTGGAGCTCTGAGCTGAATGCAAGACTACCTGCTTTGGTTCATTCTGAGCTTTTTAGATCAAGACTCTTCTTTTTCAGTCTGGATTTTTTAAAACTGTGAAGGTTTCAGGAATAGAAGGGTATGTCTGAATGCAAAAACCAAGTTTAATTTAGTTAGCAAAAATTTATAAACACCATTGTCACAGCAGCGTCTTAGAAACAGCTCATGTGATTTTGGATGAAAGACTGGTTTAGAACTAAAATCAGCATTGTTTAAAAGCCAGACTTACTTTTTTTTAAAAAAGACAATTTCCTAGACTTTTTTCTACCAATAATAACAGAACAGGATCAATCTCCAGAAAAATTCAAGATATGGGTAACAGATTTGGAATTGCCTGTGTACCATGATGTTTTCTGCTGCCATTGAGGAAAACAGCATTAGTGAGCAACCTAGGGATCAAATCCAGGAAGAAAACTGCATCTGCATCTGGTGGAAATCCCAGAGAAAGTGGAACAGAAGATTCGTAGAGCTTTTTAAAATTTTCTTTCCAAATACTGTAATTCTCAACTACTGAGTCCTATGTCTAAATCAATTCTCTTGAAGAAAACCTCTTTCTCCTGTCTTTTACCATCTAAGTAATATGAGCCCATTCAGATAATGGACAGGATTTTGAAAACTGTGAAGAATGGCAGAGGTATACAGTATGTAACATCTTAGAGACTGCAGGATAAGAGTTTAGCTAGATTTAATGTTGGCTTTACAAACATGAAAAAGGAGATTTAAGGCTGGAGTGCTGCTACTATATAAGAAATTAGATTAATGTTTTTTCTGTACTGTGCCAGAAATACAGCTCTAATAGGGGCATCTGGGCATGTTTTTAGAACTGTAAAAAAAGCCAGGTTCTGCTCTCTTACAGCTTGTGTAAATCCAGAGTAATTTTGGCTTTCATGGATGTATGCTGTACTTACAGTGGTGTGATGGTAGAATTTGTGAAATGCCTTCATTTTCAACACTGAGTTAAGTGTGGTATTTGATTTGACCCTGATATACCCCTTATTTTATTAACAGACATTGTTGTGATAAATCTGGGCTCTGCAACCCAATAATTTATAGATGGTGACATCAGGAGCTGGTGCTGCAACTCCCTAGGAAGTTTTTTTATGTACATTTGGCAGGGGAGGAGGAGTTCTAGAATGGAGACGTGCTGTGGTCGAGAATAAATAGTTTTACTTCAGCTGAAAGTTTATTGGAGTCAAAGAAACTTGTGATTTGTCTTTGACGTGGTTGAAATTAACCCTTTGGTTCAGAGTGAGGTTTTTATAAGAAGAATTGGTAATCTGTATCTATGATCCCCATATTTTCCCAAACAAGTGACTAGAGGCCTGAAGACCTAGAGGACAGTGGAAGCCCCCATTTCCAGAAGCACATACATGCTTTTGTAAATTTTGGACTATGAGAAGATAAATTTGTCTTATGTAAATAAGATTAAAACAAAGTTTTTATATAATTTTTTCCTATTTAATGTATGTTTTTTGTTACTTTTATTTAAAAACTGGACTATATAAAAATATACCTATTTTGTTATCCTGTTGCTTGTAAATAAAGGCGATAAAAGGGCATAAGTAAGAACTTGTTCATCCATATGTTATGGATAGATCCATTGCTTGTGGGAAATGTCTAACAATAAAATTAAATATCATGGAGCCAGGTCCTCAAGGAATCCATTTTGAAGTGCTCGGAGAAGAGGAAGGTGATCAAGAACAGTCAGTATGGATTCACCAAGGGCAAGTCATGCCTGACCAACCTGATTGCCTTCTACGATGAGATGACTGGTTCTTTGGATGTGGGGAAAGTGGTGGATGTGATATACTTTGACTTCAGCAAAGCTTTTGATATGGTCTCCCACAGTATTCTTGCCAGCAAGTTAAAGTAGTATGGCTTGGATGAATGGACTATATGATGGATGGAAAGCTGGCTAGATCATCAGCTCAGTAGGTAGTGATCGATGGCTTGAAGTCTAGTTGGCAGCCGGTACCAAGCGGAGTGCCCCAGGAGTTGGTCCTGGGGCTAGTTTTGTTCAACATCCTCATTAATTCTCTGAATGATGGGGTGGATTGCACCCTCAGCAAGTTTGCTGATGACATTAAACTGCGGGGAGTGGTAGATATGCTGGAGAGTAGGGATAGGATACAGAGTGACCAAGACGAATTGGGCCAAAAAAAATCGATGAGATTCAACAAGGACAAGTGCAGAGTCATGCACTTAAGGTGGAAGAATCCCATGCATAGCTACAGACTGGGGACTGACTGGCGAGGCAGCAGATGTGCAGAAAAGGACCTGGGGGTTAGTGGACAAGAAACTGGTTATGAATTAACAAGGTGCCCTTGTTGCCAAGAAGTCTAATGGTATATTAGGCTGCTATAGTAGAAGCATTGCCAGCAGATCCGGGAAGGTGATTATTCCCCTCCATTTGGCACTGGTGAGGCCACATCTGGAGCATTGTCCAGATTTGGTCCCCCCCACCACAGAAAGGATGTGGACAAATTGGAGAGAGTCCAGTGGAGGGGAACGAAAATCATTGGGGGCTGAAGCACATGACTTATAAGGAAAGGCTGAGGGAACTGGTCTTATTTAGTTGGCAGAAGAGAGGAGTGAGGGGGGATTTGATAGCAGCTTTTAACCATCTGAATGGGAGGTTCCAAAGAGGATAGAGCTACGTTGTTCTCAGTGATGGCAGATGACAGAACAAGGAGCAATGGTCTCAAGTTACAGTGGTTGGATATTAGGAAAAAAAATTCACTGAGAGTGATGAACCACTGGAATGGATTACCTAGAAACAGGGTGGATTGATTTACACCAAGGCAATTTAAATCATGATTTAAATCACCAAGAGAAAATTATTGATTTAAATCAAGTTTCTCACTGCTACTACTTCACATATTTCTTAAACAAGAATGCAAATCTGATCCCTAAAACATGTTAATTTAAAACTCAGTACAGCACTTTACAACATCTAGGAGGGTATACTTTGTCTAATTTTTTAGATAACTTGATTTTTATTAATTTAGGATAATACATAATTCTAATTACTTATGTCAAGCTGCAGATGCAGCAGCAGTACATTAGGAATGATAAGAACTAAATCTCACACACAAATACAATAGCACTTATATTTTATTAAACTAAATCATATATGTTACATAAATGTTTCACATTTAGAATTACAGCAGTCTCCTGAGTTGCTGGCTGACAGCTGTCCTTTAAACTTTTTTTTTTATTATTTTTATTTTCTCTATTTCAAGGTGCCTGGCTAATGATTTCTACCAATTCAGGGGAGTGACTTTGTTCAAAACATCATCAGTAAACATGTACTGTTTAAATGGTTCCACTCCAGCCCTGAAATTTATTATGACTGGCATAACTGAGGAGTGATTTTGAGATGCCCATGCCATGGCAGCATCATCTTCTTCTGAAGTTAGGCATCTATCTTTATATCCGGGGTTGAGAATGTTTGCAAGAAAATGAGGTGGAGTTAGTGCTTGATCCATTTGCGTCTTTATTGCCTGCAGTTTAACTTTCTGGTGAGGTATTTCATTCTTCAATGTCTCTTGAAGTGCCTTCCAAATTTTGACAGCATCAGCAATGCAGCAACAATTTCTCTGAAGTTTGTTTAAGGCTATGGATATAGGCTTCAGTATACTGAGCATATCCTCTACATTCCTCTTTAATCCAATCTTAAATACTTTGGATGAGATACTTCCATCTATTTTATCACGGTTTTCTTCACAAAGTTTATGAGAATAGGCCAGTTGTTAATACACTGTTCAAAAAAATCAGCCACAGAATTCCATCGAACATCTTGAGGGACAATTAGTTTGGATTCTCCTGCTCTCTTCAGTGAAGCTGAAGTGAAATGGTTGTTATGAATGTCTTTTGCACCTTCAGCAACATTTTCTTTTATTCCTGTAGAAGACGTACTTAAGTCTTTGGCTAAAAGATTCATTAAATGGGCATTGCAGCCATATGTTATTAAGAAGCATCCTTCCGTTTCTTCTTCTAAGTATTTACTCATCTTTCCCACATTTGCAGCATTGTCTGTGACAAAACTGCGCACGTGACAGTTGAATTTTTGTTCAGTTTGTTACAGCTTTCACTGCCACTTCTTTTAAATATTCTGTTGTGTGGGCATTTCCCGATCTATCTATTGTTTCTGAAAGATATAGAATCATAGAATATTAGAGTTGGAAGGGACCTCAGGAGGTCATCTAGTCCAACCCCCTGCTCAAAGCAGGACTAACCTCAACTATATCATCCCAACCAGGGCTTTGTCAAGCCTCAGCTTAAAAACCTCTAAGGATGGAGATTCCACCACCTCCCTAGGTAACCCATTCCAGTGCTTCACCACCCTCCTAGTAAAAAACTTTTTCCTAATGTCCAACCTAGACCTCCCGCCCTGCAACTTGAGACCGTTGCTCCTTGTTCTGTCATCTGCCACCACCGAGAACAGCCTAGCCCCATCCTCCCTGGAACCCCCTTTCAGGTAGTTAAAGGCTGCTATCAAATCCACCCTCACTCTTCTCTTTTGCAGACTAAACAAGCGCAGTTCCCTCAGCCTCTCCTCATAAGTCCTGTGCTCCAGCCCCCTAATCATTTTGGTTGCCCTCTGCTGCACTCTCTCTATCTTGTCCACATCCTTTTTGTAGTGGGGGGCCCAAAACTGGACACAATATTCTAAATGCGGCCTCACCAATGCCGACTAGAGGGGAATAATCACTTCCCGCGACCTGCTGGCAATGCCCCTCCTAATGCAGCCCAATATGCCATTAGCCTTCTTGACAACCAGGGCACACTGCTGACTCATATCCAGCTTTTTATCCACCGTTACCCCCAGGTCCTTTTCTGCAGAGCTGCTGCCCAGCTCGTCGGTCCCCAGTCTATAGCTGTGCATGGGATTCTTCCTTCCTAAGTGGAGGACTCTGCACTTGTCCTTGTTGAACCTCATTAGATTTCTTTTGGCCCAATCCTCCAGTTTGTTTAGGTCACTCTGTATCCTATCCCTACCCTCCAGGGTATCTACCACTCCCCCCAGCTTAGTGTCGTACGCAAACTTGCTGAGGGTGCAATCTACCCCATCCTCCAGATCATTAATAAAGATGTTGAACAAAACCGGCCCCAGGACCGACCCCTGGGGAACTCCGCTTGTGACCGGTTGCCAGCTAGACATGGAGCCATTGATCACTACTCGTTGAGCCCTATGCTCTAGCCAGTTCTCTATCCATTTTATAGTCCATTCATCCAACCCATACTTCTTTAACTTGCTGATAAGAATACTGTGTGAGACAGTATCAAAAGCTTTGCTAAAGTCAAGGTATATCACATCCACCGCCTTCCCTACATCCACAGAGCCAGTCACCTCATCATAGAAAGCAATCAGGTTGGTCAGGCATGACTTTCCCTTAGTGAATCCGTGTTGACTGTTCCTGATCACCTTCCTCTCCTCCAAGTGCCTTAAAATGGATTCCTTAAGGACCTGCTCCATGATCTTTCCAGGGATTGAGGTGAGGCTGACCGGTCTGTAGTTCCCTGGATCCTCTTTCCTCCCTTTCTTGAAGATGGGCACTATATTTGCTTTTTTCCAGTCCTCAGGGACCTCCCCCGGTTGCCACGAGCTTTCAAAGATAATAGCCAATGGCTCTGAAATCACCTCAGCCAACTCCCTCAGCACCCTCGGGTGCATTGCATCCGGCCCCATGGACTTGTGAATGTCCAATCCTTCTAAATAGTCTTGGACCCGTTCCTTCAGCACTGAGGGATGTTCGCCTCCTTCCCATTCTGTGCCACCCAGTGCAGCAGTCTGAGAGCTGATCTTGTCTGTGAAGACAGAGGCAAAAAAGGCATTGAGTACCTCAGCTTTCTCCACATCCTCCATCACTAGGTCACCTCCCTCATTCTCTAAGGGGCCCACACTTTCTCTAATCTTCCTCTTGTTGGCAACATGCCTGTAGAAACCCTTCTTGTTCCCCTTCACGTCCCTTGCTAGCTGCAACTCCAATTGTGCTTTGGCCTTCCTGATTTCATTCCTGCACGTTCGAGCAGTGTTTATATAATCCTCCCTAGTCATCTGACCAAGCTTCCACTTTTTGTAAGCTTCTTTTTTGCGTTTAAGTTCGCCAAGGACATCTTTGTTAAGCCAAGCTGGATGCCTACCATATTTGCTATTCTTTCTGCACATCGGGATGGTTTGCTCTTGTGCCCTCAATAAGGTCTCTTTAAAATACAGCCAGCTCTCTTGGGTTCCTTTCCCCCTCATATTAGCCTCCCAGGAAATCCTGCCCATCAGTTCCCTGAGGGAGTCAAAGTCCGCTTTTCTGAAGTCCATGGTCCGTATCCTGCTGCTCTCCTTTCTTCCTTTTGTCAGGATCCTGAACTCGACCATCTCATGGTCACTGCTGCCCAGGTTGCCACCCACTTGTACTTCCCCTACCAAATCTTCCCTGTTTGTGAGCAGCAGGTCAAGAAAAGCACAGCCCCTAGTTGGTTGCTCCAGCACTTGCACCAGGAAATTGTCTGCAACACTCTCCAAAAACTTCCTGGATTGTTTGTGCTCTGCTGTATTGCTCTTCCAGCAGATGTCAGGGTGATTGAAGTCTCCCATGAGAATCAGGCCCTGTGAACTGGAAACTTTCCCTAGCTGAGTAAAGAAAGCCTCATCTGCCTCATCCTTTTGGTCTGGTGGTCTGTAACAGAGACCCACCAGGACATCACTCTTATTGTTCTTGCTTCTAAGCTTAACCCAGAGACACTCAACTGACTTATCTCCAGTTTCATACTGGAGCTCAGAGCAGTCATAGTCCTCTATTACATACAGTGCAACTCCTCCCCCCTTTCGCCCCTGCCTGTCCTTCCTGAACAGTTTATACCCATCCATGACAGCGCTCCAATCATGAGAGTTATTCCACCAAGTCTCAGTTATTCCAATCATGTCGTAGTTTCTTGACTGTGCCAGGACTTCCAGTTCTTCCTGCTTGTTTCCCAGGCTTCTTGCATTTGTGTACAGGCACTTGAGATAAGTAGCCGAGTGGCCTACTTTCACAGTATGAATCGAGAGGCCTCCCCTGCTGCACCCTCCTCCTTCTGCTTCCTTGCGGTGTCCCTCTTCCCCACTAACCTTCGGGCTTAGGTCCCCGTCCCCCGTCGAAACTAGTTTAAAGCCCTCCTCACTAGGTTAGCCAGCCTGTCTGCGAAGATACTCTTCCCTGTCTTCGTTAGATGAATCCCGTCCCTTCCTAGTAATCCTTCTTCCTGGAACAGCATTCCATGATCGAAGAATCCAAAGCCCTCCCTTCGACACCACCTGCGTAACCACGCATTTACTTCCCCAATGCGACTGTCCCTCCCTGGGCCTTTTCCCTGAACAGGGAGGATGGACGAGAACACCACTTGTGCTTCAAACTCCTTAATCTCTTTTCCCAGAGCCACATAGTCCGCAGTGATCTGCTCAAGATCATTCTTGGCAGTGTCATTGGTGCCCACATGGAGGAGCAGGAAGGGGTAGCGGTCTGAGGACTTGATAAGTTTTGGCAGTCTCTCCGTCACATCCCTAATCCTAGCTCCAGGCAAGCAGCACACTTCTCTAGTTTCCCGGTCCGGACGGCAGATGGATGACTCCGTCCCCCTTAGGAGGGAGTCCCCGACCACCATCACCCTTCTCTTCCTCTTTGGAATGGTGGTCGTGGAACCCCCATCCCTAGGAGAATGCATCTCTTGCCTTCTGATCAAACGGGTCTCCTGATGATCCATTCCCTCCGAAGGGTCCTCCAAATCATTCTCCGCCGTAGTACTTGTGCAGAGAGGATGAAAACGATTCCTTACTTCTATCTGCATGGTGGGCACATGGGTTCTCTTTCTTCGGGAGGTCACATGCTGCCAATTTTCTTCCCCGTTCTTCATTGTCGCCTGCCCGGCCTTCTCTGAATCTTCCTTACGCTCTGCCTGTGCCTGATGGAGAAAGACATTGTTTTCTGTAATGCACCGCAGGGTTGACATTTGGGTCTCTAGTCCTTTAACCTTCTCTTCCAATAAGAAAACCAGCCTGCACTTGGTACAGATGAAGTCATTTCTATCCTGTGGGAGGAAGACAAACATAGCACACCCAGTGCAGGTGACAACAACGGATCGCTCCATCTCCATATCTCTGCTCTGAGAGCCTCCTCAGATGCTCAATTTCCTGCTCAGCGACGTCTGTAAGGCAAAAACCTGCAGTGGGCTCTCTCCGCAGCCGAACTCCCAGGCAAACTCCCTCCTTCTCCTTCTGTTAGCCGCCCCTCTGTTCGCTGCTCAGTCTTCTGTTGTTACACAGGCACACATTACTGGATCATCATGTACATTGCTCCACCCATCAAGGCTTAAACTGGCTAGTTTCCCCTCAGTATTTCTTGCACACTGTTCAAGTTCCTTCTCATACACTGTATCTAGGAACCTTCCACCAGTGTCTACCTGGTCGTAAGGACTCAACCATGTCAATTAAGTGTTAACAATGCAAAAAGGAGAATGTGTGGCATAAATAAACGGAGCAATCTTCATCTATGGTGTCCTGTTGGTATTTGCTGGTCCTTACTACAAGCCAATCCCATGGTGGAGGTTTTACTGAATGACTGAAATCTTTTGCTTGCTGATACTTTGTAGTCTGAAATACCTTTAGTTGCAGCACTGCTGCTAAAAGTACCAACAGATGACTCTGAAGTTGTTGCAGATAGACAGTCACAGACAGTCTCTTATGCTTAAATGGAATCCTGAAACCAAATTCAAAAATGATTCTAGATTTCTCTTACTGCATCTTTCTGTACCGTATACTTGGGTGATAGATTCTAAACCTAGTTAACTAATTAAACAAGCCATAAGGATTAGATAAGCTAAACTTCTTTTCTAGCAACGTCCAACATAGCAAATAGCTTGGGAATTTACTCGTTAAATCACACGTATACTAAAAGGCATAAAGAGCGTTTTGAAGAATGATTCATTGCAAAGTGAATTATTTAAGTTACTAACCAGTTGGTCCACATTGTTCTTCATCCACATCATTTTCTCCCAATAAGCAGTTTTCATTATGATGTTTCATTCTTGCAGCTAGGCCCTGCATCTCCTTGCACTGCTTACACTTGATGTGTTTTCCTTTTTTACCCAGGCAAGGAATTTCTTCAAAATATTCCCAGATAGGGTCTCTCTTACGCCCAGAAGCCATGACAGTTTTTCTGTGGCAAAAGTGTGGGGGAATATAGGAAGCTGTGTGTGTACTGAATGTCTTCCCCATTTCTTTCCAGTCCACTCCACTGTTCCTTTCTACTCTACCTCTGTCCTTTGTCTCTCTGTCCTTAAGACAGTATCTTAACTTACTCCTCTGCCTTGCTTGGCCCACCTCTATCACCACATAAGCACAGAACAACAATCCTATCCAGCCTGTGTTTCTTTGCATATGTGACTTTAGTCTGCTGAGGAACAGAAACTGAAAGCCCAAGAAGCAAGAACTGGTAGTTAAGCTGGACTGACTAGAGCCATTAATTCATTTTTATGAGACTGTAAGTATAGGTTTAGCATGTTTGTGATAAGATTTAATTGTAACTGTTATTTTTTAAACGAGAGAAATTTAGTGTTTTATTGATATTAAAAAAATTTAAAAAATCCGATTTAAATTAAAAAAAAAAGTCCGATTTAAAAAAAAAATTGATTTTTATCTACTCTGCCTACAAAGGTGGAATTTCCATTCTTAGTGGTTTTTAAGGCCCGTCTTGACAAAGCCCTGGCTGGGATGATTTTGTTGGGGTTGGTCCTGCTTTTAGCAGGGGGTTGGACTAGATGACCTCTTGAGGTCCCTTCCAACCTTAATCTTCCATGATTCTATGAATAAATCCTGACTGTTTTTGTTTACGCCATTCAAGCTGTATAAAAGGAAGTATCTTGGGGTGTTATTGCTCATACACCTATTGCACCACATGTACAATAGTTTAGGGCTACAGTGACCAGACTTTTGACACATGGGTATTTGATTACCACACTCTTGATATAAGTCTTTATCCCCAGTGAAAGTGCTGAACCTATTTCCTCTACAGTAAGAAAAATAATGTCCAGATTTTTCATTTGTCTTGCATTTATGCCATAGAATTGAAGAAATCTTAATCCTAATCTTTTGAACAGTTGCTGCATCTTGGAGTTCCAGAACAATTATATGTCTTTAGTAAAGACAGAATAAAATTGTTATACTGTGATTCTGCCACTTTTAGAGTGGAATGTGTGCTATTTCCCTTTCTACCCTCCCTCTCCTTTCTGTAACATTGATCCAGTCTTCAGTCCTTTGCTGCTGTCCTATGAACAGTTCATTGGTGACTGGTGTTTCTGTTCGATAATGCATTTTTAAATAAAAATCTTAAATTTTGGGTTTTTTTTAGTGTGTCATAATTATTTATAGAAAACTGCAGGGAGGATGACGTGTCACTTGTGAAAACTGGATCAGAACTGAAGGTGGTAGTTCTCTGCATGAGCTAGGGACTTGGGTTTTTCTTCAAAATTACTGAACAAAAATGTGATCAGTGCTGTGATTGTGCACACACATGACTATTTGTGTACATTGTACAATCTGTACATTATATAGTAGCTAAATGTACCCATGCACTCATAGTCACTGCAGGTTCATTTTATGTGTATAACATTGTAAATCAGACCTTATGTATTATACATTTTTGGACAGGGGTTGATATGATGATCTTCTTGGATGTATTTGGTTTCTCTCTTGTGACATGTTTATTAAACGAAGTAGTACTTTAATAGGTGTGAATGTTTTTTGTGAATAATGCTTGTTAGTTCATTCTAAGATTTTATTTTAACAGCATGCAAGAGTGTCTCCTTTAACCAAAAAAACATTATATATTTTTGACACCTGGCCAATAAGAAATCATCTTTGTTGAAGTTCCTACAGATGAAGTCTGAAAGTTAATACCACAAGGGATTAGCACCCATGCTTAAAAACTGTAGATCATAAAAACAGTCACTCTAAAATTACCTTTTTTTTTTTTTTTTTGGTGTTTGTTTCACTTAACCACTTATTGCATAAACTTAGACACCCTTTGGCTTCCTTTTAAATTCTTGTACTGCAGTTCTTTGACATGCTTCTAGATTATCCTCACCTTCAACCAAAATGTCACATGAAACATTTTTCCTATTGTAGTCTGAGTATCAAAAAGTAAACACCAGAGTCCAGATATCTATAGAATACACATCACTTAATTTAAGAGTATTAATGATAAAAATGGCAGTATTGCAATTACTAATTCTTAAATCACCATTAAACCATGTATGGTATTATGTTAAATAATGTTATGCTATGCAAAGTATGCTGTTTCTTAAAAGTTTGGACTTCTGTTCAAACTTATTTGTTAATGTTTGTTAATACAAATGCATTTTAGTAGCTATTAAAGCTCCTTGAGTCACAGGAATGAAGACCAAAGTTCTCTATTCACAGAAATGGTGCAACATAGCTAATGGCAGTGCAAGCTTTCACATGTTGCCCTGGGAATGTGCTTCTTCAATATCTTTCAGAGACCACATCTAATACCTTGTCTATGAAATGATCTCTTGCTTACAATGGGTGTCAGAACTGGGTGTAGCCAAATTGATGTTAAACATTGAACTGTGTTTAGCACCAGTTCAGCTACACTCATTTCTTTTGTCTTGTCAATAATGGAGCATTTTCAAAGTGTGGACAAGGCTTAGAGGTGAGTCCCCATTCTATTTAAGCACTTGAGCTTTCTGATGATATTGCCAGTCTCTAACCAATTTATGCTGTGGCCTATATGATTGAGAGATTATTTCATGGAAGGTCATTCTTGATAGTACACTATATTTTTTCTTTTGTGTTCATGCATTATGCCTGTACCTAAAACAGCAATTGCATATATCAAAATTCATATTAGGGAAATATTTAATGTATAGTTAGCTTTTCTTAATAACATTTAACTATGGGAAACAGGGAAAAGCTAACATTGTTTCAGCAGCTAGCATTCTGTAGTGTACCACAAAAAAAGCTCAGCAGACCACACTTGAGAAAATCTAAACAGTAGATTTAAGATGGGAAGGAGGTGAACATCCCACAGTGCTAAAGGAACAGGTCCAAGACTATTTAGAAAGATTGGACATATACAAGTCCATGGGGCCGGATGCAATGCTCCCGAGGGTGCTGAGGGAGTTGGCTGATGTGATTTCAGAACCATTGGCTATTATCTTTGAAAGCTTGTGGCAATTGGGGGAGGTCCCTGAGGACTGGAAAAAAGCAAATATAGTGCCCATCTTCAAGAAAGGGAGGAAAGAGGATCCGGGGAACTACAGACCGGTCAGCCTCACCTCAATCCCTGGAAAAATCATGGAGTAGGTCCTCAAGGAGTCCATTTTAAGGCACTTGGAAGAGAGGAAGGTGATCAGGAACAGTCAACACGGATTCACCAAGGGAAAGTCATGCCTGACCAACCTGATTGCTTTCTATGATGAGGTGACTGGCTCTGTGGATGTGGGGAAGGCGGTGGATGTGATATTGACTTTAGCAAAGCTTTTGATACTGTCTCTCACAGTATTCTTATCAGTAAGTTAAAGAAGTATGGGTTGGATGAATGGACTATAAAATGGATAGAGAACTGGCTAGAGCATAGGGCTCAACGAGTAGTGATCAATGGCTCCATGTCTAGCTGGCAACCGGTCACAAGCGGAGTTCCCCAGGGTCGGTCCTGGGGCCGGTTTTGTTCAACATCTTCATCAGTGATCTGGAGGATGGGGTAGATTGCACCCTCAGCAGGTTTGCAGATGACACTAAGCTGGGGGGAGTGGTAGATACCCTGGAAGGTAGGGATAGGATACAGAAGGACCTAAACAAACTGGAGGATTGGGCCAAAAGAAATCTGATGAGGTTCAACAAGGATAAGTGCAGAGTCCTGCACCTAGGACGGATGAATCCCATGCATAGCTACAGACTGGGGACTGAAGAGCTAGGCAGCAGTTCTGCAGAAAAGGACCTGGGGGTAACAGTGGATAAGAAGCTGGATATGAGTCAGCAGTGTACCCTGGTTGCCAAGAAGGCTAATAGCATATTGGGCTGCATTAGTAGGAGCATTGACAGCAGATCATGGGAAGTGATCATTCCCCTCTGTTCGGCATTGGTGAGACTGCCTTTGGAGTATTGTGTCCAGTTTTGGGCCCCGCCTGACAACAAGGATGTGGAGAAGTTAGAGAGAGTCCAGCGGAGGGCAACAAAAATGATTAGGGGGCTGGAGCACAAGACTTATGAGGAGAGGCTGAGGGAACTAGGCTTGTTTAGCCTGCAGAAGAGAAGAATGGGGGGATTTGATAGCAGCCTTTACCTGAAAGGGGGTTCCAGGGAGGATGGAGCTAGGCTGTTCTCAGTGGTGGCAGATGACAGAACAAGGAGCAATGGTCTCAAGTTGCAGGGAGGGAGGTCTAGGTTGGACATTAGGAAAAAGTTTTTCACTAGGAGGGTGGTGAAGCACTGGAATGGGTTACCTAGGGAGGTGGTGGAATCTCCAATTTTAGAAGTTTTTAAGCTGTGGCTTGACAAAACCCTCGCTAGGATTATTTAGCTGAGGTGAGTCCTGCTCTGAGCAGGGGGTTGGACTAGATGACCTCCTGAGGTCCCTTCCAACTCTGATTCTATACTTTTGTGTACTAGAGGCTGAACTCGGACCACCAACTCACTTCATACAGGTCACTGACAAGCCATTAGATAAAGCTTTAGTTCCTGCTAATCCAGTGGCCTTCTTTGAATTGATTCATAAAAGGCCAACTATCTGCTTTTGTTAGGGAGGATTGCCTCTTTTAAAAATTAATTCCATCTTTCTTTAAAATGTCTATTCTAATGCATTTCAGTGGAGCTACATGTGTGATTTTATATTTCTCCTTTTTTGTCCTATTTATTAATTGCTTTCATATATTTTATTTGTGTCCAGTGTTTTAAGGTCTAATCTGAGAGATGGACAGTTCTATTAAAGTCTTTCCAAGATATGTGTCTATATATTAGTCACGGGGACCATATGATTCTTTCATAAGTGTTGTGATGTAGAAACACGTCAATTCTTGAGCATATCCTATAAAAATATACCACCACATGCTACAGTAATTGTGTAAAAAAATAAATAAATAAATAAAAAACCCAACAATCCTACAATTTACAATGATGATACTCATGGTTTGAACAATTCCTGTAATATTTTCATAACGGGTGTAGGTAATACATATTAAACAGGTAATTGCTATACCTCAAAGTAATCATCTCTGTTGTATCCTACAAAGAGCCAGCATATCCAGTTGAGGGAAGCATGGAAGGGAAAGGTGTTTCAAGAGGTTGCCTTTGTGACATTTCCCACCAGCACCACACATGCCAGCAGCTCTGTGGAAGGGTTCACAAGGTCATGCTGTGGAATGTCAGAGGGTCTGGATTGGGAGATGGCTGCTCTGCTGTAGCAGATCCCCCTGGATGATTTGGCATGTTAGTTAACACTGACCCTGTCAATGTTAATTCACCTGCTTTTCCATGCCACAGGGGTTGGAGAAGGATGGGTGGTCAGGTATTTCAGGCACTTTGGCTTTAGGAGCTATACCATTAGGGAGTATGGCAAGCTAGGAACAAGTGTAGAATAATCGGTCCTTTCTATTCAGATGGTCCTAACCTCTCTGTGTATCCAGAGATCTGGCTTTAGGGGGAGGAAGTCTTGCTTTTGTTGTGGGGGGACCACAGCAGCATTCCCTTCCCCAAAAGAAGAGTTTATAAGAAACTTGACATTTCTGTTCTCTGTGAATGAACAGCCAGTATAGGGAATAAGAGAGCCCTAAATTAAAAGTAAACTTCTAGGTAACTAAAATATCAGAATTACAGAAATGCTCAAATGATGCTAATAGTAGCTGGCGTCAGTGGAAAATTGAAGATCATTGGCACCTCCAAGGATTTGGCCTTTACTTAGTAAATAGGGCTAAAAAGGCAGTACAGAATAATGGTAATTTTGTGTGTTAAGCAATGACTGAAAATAGAAAGGCAAGAACTTGTAAAAAGCTTAAATGCAGGATAAAAAGTTGAGTTTTGCTTTTCAAGCTTGGTGGATTGGGGTAGAGAGAAATAAAGATAACTATGAGATACCGCATTGCAGATGGGATAGTTTTGGGTGGAGTTCTAGAATGATGCACTTTCCTTTTGAATTAATTTCTCCAATTCTACAAATGAATAAAAATAAAATACAAATTTTTTAGAGGGGTTGGCGGAAATTACCTTTATACAGACCAGCAAAAAGAATTTATTTGATTTTAACAACTGAAAGTTGTCAAGTTTGAGTCTTATTCTGCAGCGTGCTATGCTCATTTATAAGCAATAAGTATATAATCGGACCAGTCATAAGATGCTATTATGGCTTAAGATGCTAAATTTAGAATGTAACAGAAAGGGATTTGGCAGAGTTTTTTATTAATGCACATAATTTGGTTTACTTTTTTTTTTGTTTTTGAAAAGCCAACTAGCCTTCTCCCCCCCCCCCCAGCCTCCAAAAGCTGAAATGCAGTTTAAATTGTACAAATGCCAAAATTTGTTTTTAACCCTCTGGGTAGTTACAGTGATTGCTGTTCTCAAAATCATCTAAAACACTGACAAATTTTGATTCAAATGAATGAAAGATGCATGTTTAAATTACTTAGACTGCTTTGAAAATTGCAAATAGTATGTTTTGTGTGTACAGCTTAAAAAGAAGCCATTGGAATTGGGCTCAGTAAGGTATGTAGTTTTTCTACTGATCATGTGTTTGTGTGTGTGTGTTAGCCTGTAAATAGCATTCTGTCCTTTTCACGCTGCTGCATTTTGTCATGTGTGAGTAGTGTTTCTGGACTTTTGACCTAGTAGGGTGTTTTTTTGTTTTTGTTTTTTATTGATAATCCCTATGAGATTCTCTTAAACAATTATTCAGAAAGAATATAATAGCTGGTTTTCAAACCTTGCAATATTGAACTAAACTTTTGATGAGTTTACATGCCAAATGGGCATCTAAACACTACAGCGTGAATCCACAAATCAGTAAAAAAATAATGGCTGCAAGAATATAGAATGGCATGACGTTGTCTATAGGCAAGAATTTGCTAACAGGATGCTTCATTGTTAATCCTTTTCTGCATTTAGGACAATTACTTGTTACTGATAATGGATGACAGCAGTGGGTGCAACTGAACTGTTGCTGAACACAGCTTAACTGCAAATATCAAACAAAGTATACCATGTTCTTCATCTTTTCTGAAACAGTGGTTAAATTTTTCAAGGATTAATTAATTGTTTACCTCTTCCTCCCTTGCGTGGCAGTTTTGGTACTGTTTTAGAGAATTGAAATTTTTCTTTCAACTTTTGAGGGATTCCTATCGGCACAATGTTGTTTCAAAGCAAACTGCTGGGTGCTATAAAACAGTGGCTCTCAATCTTTCCAGACTACTGTACCCTTTTAAGGAGCCTGATTTGTCTTGCATTCCCCAATTTCAATCTCACTTAAAAACTACTTGCTTACAAAATCAGACATAAAAATACAAAAGTGTCACAGCACACCTTTACTAAAAAATTGCTTACTTTCTCATTTTTACCATTATAATGATCAAATAAATCAATTGGAATACAAATATTTTACTTACATTTTAGTGTATAGTCTATAGAACAATATAAACAAGTCATTATCTATATGAAATTTTAGTTTGTACTGACTTCGCTAGTAATTTTTATGTAGCCTGTTGTAAAACAAGGCAACTATCTAGATGAGTTGATGTACCCCCTGGAAGACTTCTGCGTACCCCTGGTTGAGAACCACTGCTATAAATATCATTGTTCCAAGTAGCTCTGAGAAAATATAGAAAAACACGGACTCAGCCGTGCATAGTTTAAATTGCATCTTCACTATGACTCATGTGGCCTAAAAATCATAAAAAAGGATTATACTCTTTAGTCTGGTTTTTTTTTTTTTTTTAATTTAATTTTTTTTACTAACGTCCAACTTTTTCCTCTATTCTTTTACAGGGATTTTTCTCAAGAATAATTATGGGAAGAATTTGCTTTATTGTTGCAGTTAGGGTTAACTCTTTCAGAAGAGAAACATTTTTATTCCCATTATTTCTTTATGTCCAAAAGAAAAAGGAAGTGAGGAGGCTAAAAGTCTTAAAATTAATCAAGGGCTGTATGGTGCCATAATTTCCCTGTTTTTCATTCATAGATTCCAAGGCCAGAAGGGACTATTGTGATAATTTATTCTGGCCTCTTATATAAATAGGCCATGGATTATCCCTGAAATAATTTCTAGAGCAGATCCAATCTTGATTTAAAAATTGTCAGTGATGGAGAATCCAGCACGACCATTGGTAAATTCTTCCAGTGATTTATTACCATCACTGTTAAAAATTTACACCTTATTTCCCATCTGAACTTGTCTAGCATCAGCTTCTAGCCAATGGATCATTTTATATCTTTCTGGGTTAGAGCAAAGAGCCCATTATTAAATATTTCTTCCCCATGAAGGTACTTGTGGACTATAATCAAGTCACTCCTTAGCCTTCTTGTTGTTAAGCTAAATAGGTTGAGTTTCTTGAGTCTGTCATTATAAGGCATATTTTCTAATCCTTTAATCATTTTTGTGACTCTTCTGAACCTTCTCCAGTTTATCAACATCCTTCTTGAATTGTGGGCACCAGAACTGGACACAGTATTCCAGCAGTGATTGCACAAGTGCCAAATATATAGATAAAATAACCTCTCTACTCATACTTGAATTTCCTTTGTTTATGCATCCAAGGATTGCATTAGTCCTTTAGGCCAGAGCATTGCACTGGGGGCCTATGTTAAGCTGATTATTCACCACAACCCCCAAACCTTTTTCAGAGTCACTGCTTCCCAGAATAGAGTCCCCTATTCTGTAAGTTTGGTGTACATTCTATATTCCTATATATATTTATATTTAGCTGTATTTAAAAACATTGTTTGCTTATGCCCAATTTACTAGATCACTCTGTAATCATATCTAGAAAACTGAATCAGTGAGCTATTGTCACGACCGGGATGTGGGTGTTCTGACCCAGTGGTCGGAGCAAGAGTCAGGCTAGATCCAATATCAAGAGGTCAGAGTCTGAGACAGGGCAGACAGAGAGCAACTTGAGGTCAGGAGGCAGGCAGGGTCAGGTTACCAGGAGATCAGCAGCAGGCAGTAGGAGAAGGTATCTCAGGAAGAAGTCCAAAGCAGGCAGAACCCAGTTGCATGGAGAACTTCCTGTTCCTGTGCTGGGTTTATATAGAAGCTGTGAATCAATTAGAATGCCTAGCATTCTGCCAATTGGATTCCAGGGCTGGGGTCCTGTGTCAGAGTTCAGTTCCTATTCTGACAACAGTTAGCAGCTCAGTGGGTGGCAGGTTGGAGCATACTAGCTCCCAAAAGCCCTCTGGACCAGAGTTCAAGACCTGCAGTTCCTGACATCACTCCCCTCCCCAAGGGATGTCTTTAGGGCGACGTGGAACCAGGCTTTTCAGGATGATTCCTATGAAATGCTTGTACAAGCATGGGGGCATGTACATTTTCCTAGGTTCTTAGGTACTCTCCACTGAACCATACTCCTCCCAGTCAACAGGTAGCAGTGCTTGTCATATTTCTGTTTAGAGTCAAGGAATCATGAACCATGTATTCCTTGTGGCCCTGAACCTGTACTGCTGGAGGAGGTGGCTGGGTCCTGCGAGGACAAGTTTTCTGTATAGAGTTTCAAAAGTGATACATGAAACGTTGAGTGAATCTTCAGAAAATGGGGTAGTTGTAGTTTAAAAGTGACTGGATTAACCTGTTAAATGATCTTGAAAGGGCCATGGAATCAAAAGTCCAGCTTGTGAGCAGCTCTGTTTGTGCAGAGATGCTGTGTGGTGAGCCATACCCAGACCTGGGCCTGATGAATCTCTGCTATATTAGGTCTGAGACAGCTGGGTTGGGAGAGGACGCAGGTAACTGTCAATGGAATCAGGGGTGGTAGCTTTTGTTGATAAAAAAGGGGTTTTGCCCCGTAGGCATATGGTCTGCATTGTTGTAGGCAAATTCTGCAGAGGGGAGAAGTGAAGACCAATCATCCTGGTGGTGTTTGATGTAGCAGTGCAGTTATTGTTAAAAAATTTGGTTGGCTCTTTCCATTTGGCTGTTGGACCGGGGATGGTCAGTGGAGGAAAGATGTGTGGATTCCCAATAGGCCTTGCACCAGACCTGGCTGTGAACTGAGACCCCCGATCAGAAATGATGCATTCCAGAAGGCCGTAAAGATGGATTGCATGGCTAATCCAGAGCTGGACTGCCTCTTCAGGAGAGGGAAGGGATGAAATGGGCCATTTTAATGAAGTGGTCCACTGCTATCGAAACTGTTGGACTCTGGTAATTATACAATAAATTCTATGGTAATGGCTGCCCAGGGTCAAGATCAGGTATCTAAGACTGGAGGAGACTTCAGTGCTTGTGATGTGGTGTCTTGGTATGGGCACAAATATCACAGGAGACAATGAATGGCTGCATCATAGGGCACGTTCAGGGCCACCAAAAGGAGAGGGCTATTAGTCATTGGGTCTTGAAGCACTCCAAATATATTGCTAGGGGAAAATTATGGCATAATTGCAGGACTGCAACTCTTGCGGGTCCATAGTGAACATAGATATGGTCCCTTACATATGTGATCCCTTCCCCTGAGTCATGCTTGCTGCTTGTGGATAATAGCTTGTTTGTCAGGCAGAATTCCTGAGACAGACACAGAGCACATCAATCTGAGTATATCTGAGTGACAAGCTGCACCGAGAAAATTATGGAATTTGAGAATGAGGATTGGTTCCTTGATAGGGGCCATTGTGAGTTGGTACCATATCTTTGGGGAAAGGGCGTTTGCCTTGCCATTTTTGGATCTAGGGTGGTAGGTAATAATACATTTGAATCGTGAGGAAAAATAAGGCCCCCTGAAGCTGCCATTGGTCGAAGGCTTTTGCCTTATGTAGATATTGCAGCTTTTTATGGCCAGTGAATACCTGGACTGCATGATGAGTTCCTTCCAGATAGCGATGCCATTCTGCAAAGGTGCTTTTTTAATCTCCAGGAGTTCCTTATCAGGTATTTTGTAGTTTAGTTCTGTGGGAGTGAGCTTCCTTGAGTAGTAAGTGCACAAATATAACACTTGTTTGAGACCACATCATTGGGGGAGGACAGCCCCAATCACTGTCCTGAAGATGTCAGCTTCTACAACAAAGGCTTATGTGATATTGGCATGAGCCAACATGGGTGCTGTTAGTAAAGGCAAGTTTCAGTTGATTGAATATATGCTGGGTCTCAGGACACGAATGGAATTGAATATTTTTCTGGAGGAGAGTAGTAAGGGGGCTTGGTTTGTTTTGGAAAGTTCAGGATGAATCATCAGTGAAAACTGGTGAATCCCAGGAAACATTGCAAGACATGTACTGTGTGGGGAGTTGGCTGATCTTGGACCTTCCATGGGTTCATCTGTATCCCTTCTAGGGATAAGATGAAGCCCCAACAACTCCCTGGAGGCCTGATAGAAGGACGCTTCTCAAGCTTGGTGTAAAGGCCATGCTGCAGTAAGCATTCCAAGACATTTTGGACATGAGTGTTATGCTGTTCAGAATAGTTGGGGAAAATCAATATGTCCTCTAGGTGAATTACCACATGCAGGTGCAGTATGTCTCGGAACACATCATTTATAAAATATTGGAAGGTGCCAGGGGCATTGGTCAGCCCAACAGATGTTAAGCGGTATCCATAGTGGCCATAGTAGATTCAGAAAGTGGTCTCCCTCTTGTCCCCTTCCCTGATTCACACAAGATTGTATGCCTCCTGGAGTCCAACTTAATGAATATATGGACAGCCTCCATGCGGTCCAGCAACTTGGGAATCGGGGGTAGCGGTAACCACTACTGATAATTATCTGATTCAATGCAGAGTAATCAGTGCAGAGTCAGAGACTGCTGTCTTCCTTCTTGACCAAAAGTACTGGTGCGTCACCGGTGAGGTTGATTTGCAGGTAAACCCTACTTCCAGGAGAACCTGGCCTGACTCTTGGAGTGCCGTTAGCTCGGGTTCTGACTTGGCATACGTTCATTGAAGGGGTATTTTTGCTTCCGGCTGCAGCTCTATTGGGCGGTCATAATCCTGGTGCGGATATGGAGTTTCCACTTTCTTCTTTTCAAAAACTTTAGTGTAGTTCTGGTATTTTGAGGGAAGTTCAGATGTAGCATCAATGGAAGGTTCTGCCTGGATAGCCACCCCCCATCTGAGTTTCTTGAGGTTCAAGTGTTAGGACAGCAACTCCTGGTCTCCAATAATGTTGTCTACCAAACTCTGATGTAAAACAGACTTCCTGTGCATGTCATCAAGTGAGTGGATTGTGGAGGGCCAGCCAGGAGATACTGAGGATCGGGGAAAGTATAGTGAATGGATTACATAAAGCTGTACTGTTTCCCTGGGCCCCTGAATCACAGTCTCTAGGGAAGATGTTTCATCAGAAGAAAAGGGGGAACCGTCAGTAGTCTCTATAAGGTCAAGAGTGGCCTTGGGTTGCAGGGGATCCGGGTTGCCTCTGCATCAATAAAGCAGTGAGCTGCGCCTGAGTCAATCAGGGCTGGTAAGAGTGGATTTTGTAGGGGCACCCCAGGTATGTGCAACTAGACAGGCACCAATAAGTGGGGAGCCCTTGGGCAGGGCTCCGGGTGCATTCTAGTCAAGACGGAAGTGTGAGGGAGCTCTTTTTCCCTGATTCCTTGGAGTTCATACAGGCAGGCAGAAATGGAGTGACCTGCCTCACCGTAACAGAAGCAGAGGTGGTGCTGGCTTCATCATTCCTTTTCTATGGAGATGAGCTGTCAATGGCCCACGTCCACCTGCATTGACTTGTCTGGAGGCAGTGGTGAAAAGGTCACAGTACCTGGTCTGGAGAGCTGTAAGACCCCCATTTTTTTCCCATAACCAATTGTCTATACAGATGGCAAGCTCCACAAAGGCATCCAGACTCACGGGCGTCTCTACTCAGGCTAATTTGTCCTTAATTTCTTCTTTCAGGCCCCACGAGAACTAGTACCAAAGTGCTGCCTTGTTCCAGTTTGTATTGGCTGTGAGGTGGTGGAATTGCGTAGCACAGGAGGCTGTGGTTCACTGCCCCTGTTGGAACTTCCTTAGGGCAGCCTCCGTTGTTCGAGTTTGGTGTGGATTATCAAATAGTACAGACGTGCCTTGGAGGAAGATCTCCCAGTTGGACAGTACTGAGCTATTGCACTCCAAAAAGGAGGGGGCCCAGGCAAACTGTTATAAACTGTCATAAACTGTCATAACCAGATGTGGGAGATCTGACCTAATAGTCAGAGCAGGATTTGGGAGTCAGGTTAAGTCTGATACCGGAGGTCAGGGTCCAAGACAAGGCAGAGGGCAAACAGGTTACCAGGAGATTAGCAGTAGGAGCAGGCGAAAGCAGGGAGAACCCAGTTGCTTAGACAAGTTCCTGTTCCTATGCTGGGTTTATATAGAAGCTGGTAACTAGTCAGGCTGTCCAGCACTCTGCCGGTCGGATTCCAGGACTGGAGTCCTTTGTCAGAGTTCAGCTCCTATTCTAACAAGAGTTAGCAGGTCACTGGGTGGCTGGTTGCTGTTTATTTGCTCCAAAGAACCCTGTGGACTAGGGTTCAAGACTTGTGGTCCCTGACATCTGTCCTCCTAATTATTTACCACACCTCCTTTTTGTGTAATCTGCAAATTTTATCAGTGATGATTTTATGTTTTCTTCCAGGTCATTAATAAAAACATAGCATAGAGTAAAGAGCTAATCCCTTCAGGATCCCACTAGAAACACACCTGAGTGTCGATGATTCTCCATTTACAATTACATTTTGAGACCTATCAGTTAGTCAGTTTAACATGTGCCATATCAATTCTATATATTAGTTTTTAATCAAAAGTCATGTGGTACCAAGTCAAAGGCTTTATGAAAGTATATTACATCAACATTATTGCCTATATCAACCAAACTTGTATCTCATCAAAAAAGAGATCCTGTCACACTAACTAGATATATTTTCCATAAACCTATCTTGATAAGCATTAATTATATTATCCTTCTTTAATACTTTATTAATTGAGTCTCGTATTAGCTGCTCCATTATCTTGCCTGGGATCGATGTGAAACTGACAGGGTTATAATTACTCAGGTCATCCCATTGACCCTTTTAAAATATTGGCACATTAGCTTTCTTCCAGTCTTCTGGAACTTCCTTTGTGCTCCAGGACTTGAGAATCAACATTAACACTTCTTAACCAGCTTTTAAAAACCTCTTTTCGATAAAAGTTATCTGGACCTGTTGATTTAAAAATGTCTAAATTATTAGAATTTGTTAGGATTACTTTGACTCATTGAAATGTGTAAGCTTGCATTGCTTAGGTCATCATAAAGGAAATAGCTTGGGCTCAAATTGAGCAATGACCCTATCAGTACAAGGAGCGTGTTTGGGGTGGCCATGACTCCCAAACTCTTCACCAAGGGCCATATTTTCAAAGGTAATTAATCACTTAAAGATGGAAATAGATGCCTAATTAGATTTTTCCAAAGCACCGAGATGCCTAAATCCCATTCACTTTAATGGAGTTGGGCACCTAGAGACTTTTGAAAATCCCATTAGGCACCTATCTGCAGCTTTAGTTGCCTAATTACCTGCCTAAAATCTGGACCCAGGTGCCTTGCAGTGGTGGCTGCTCACTATCTTTGAGTTCCAAATATACCTTTTTTTGGACAACTGGCTCATGAGACCCCACTTTCTCAGGGAATAATATGGACCATTTACACCATATACAGTCTCTTCAGCAAGTTAGGTGTCAGGACAGAGTTGTCTTCTCTGCAACCAGATTAAATGCTCATGCTGAATCAACTGTTTCGATGGTACAAAATGTTGTTTGAGGAAATATTGGGGCAGCATAGTTTTGGAGCCATTATGGAAAGGGTTTTGAATTAAGGAGTTCTACTACTTACATGTCAGAGAGAGTGCATGTGTACCTCGTGGCATTATTCTGTGTACAACTGCCAGTTTATTAAGGGGAAGCATGTCTGTTGAAGTACCCAAAAATGCCAATTTGTGTACCTTCAGAGTGACTAATTTTTATAATTCAAACCCTTTTAGGTCAATATGACTATGCCACTTAGATGTGGAAAATCTACAGCCCTGAGTAACTTAGTCAAACAGACCTAACCCCTGGTGTAGACAATGCTAGGTCAACAGGAGACTTCTCCCATCAGCCTAGCTATTGCCTTTTGGATAGGTGGAGTACCTTCACTGATGAGAGAAGCCCTCCTGTTGGTGTAGGTAGCATCTTCACTAGACAAGAGACAAGCCCTGATGTCGCATGCCTGTTATCCCTGGGAAATTTAGCACACTAGGTTAATTCTGAGTGAATCATCTGTCTGAAGTACTATGGAATTGTTTTAAATGTTGCACCCTTTTGGTGGTTGGTATTGGGGAGTGGGGCTGACTTTTTTTCAAGAACCAGAATGTGAATTTACTTCAAATATTGTATATTGTTCCATCTTCTAGGTCCACGTGGTTAGCCAATATTTGGGGCCTTGTCAGGTTGTTTCCATTAAGAGGAGAAATTGATTATATGAATTAGGTATTTTGTTGGTGCGGTGCAGTTTATTTACAAAGAATGTACACAAAATCCTGTCTCCCTGAACACAGTAGAAACAAACACCAGGCATTTTCTGTGCTCAGAAATGCAGTATGCCTTTTCAGCGAGTACTGTGCCCAAAAGAAGATCTGTCTCTTAGTTCCCTTCCGGGGGTGCACTCAGCAAAGCGTCTCTTGCTTTCTGCTTTTCACATGTAGACACAGACAGCTGCAAGCAATCAGTCCACTAGCTTCTGCATTTGAAATCAGTCCCTGGGAAATCAATCAGTCCATATAACTTATTTTCTGTTTGGCCATGTGATGTGGCCCACTGTCTTGGATGGTGGCTTCCTTTGGTTTTCAGCTATCACTATGTAAAGGGGCTTTAAATTGTTCCTTCTATTTATCCTGAAAGAAAGGTGCTTAGCACACCCCATCGCCTTTAATGAGGTCTGTGATTGTCCATAGATCGAAGACCTGCTTGTGGAAAGCCATTACCATCTTCCAGTGTAACAATATATTTTTCCACTAAAGGAATTTGGTTCCTGTCAGCCTTTAGATCATTTCTTGTAGGGGTAACACTAATGGAAAGTGAAAGATCTGCCAGTGAAAGAGAGAAGGTTCTAATCATTTGAGACACGTTTCTGTACATACTTGCATGCCAAGACTAGCAGTTGTATGGTAAATCAGTGTATACACACTGTCAAGGTCCAACTTCTCTTGAATGGACATGGTTAACATTTTGCTATGAAAAAGAAAAAATAATTAAATCTTGACTAATTTCTTTAAAAGCAAATTGTGGTATTATACTATGAGCAAGAGCAATATAATTGTCTAATCTTTCTGTCAAACTGGATCTATATATATTAAGTAATTGGGCTTCCATATGAATTTAGTTGTTCCATAGGTTAGATATTTAGGGTTGCTGCTGAGGCTGTATTAAAAAATAAGCAAATAGAAGAGCTTGTCTATGTGGTGGGGTAGTGTGCATCAGTGGTATGTGAATTCTAATAAGCATGAGTGTGTTGTGTGCTAATTGGTCCGTATAGTCCCTGTTGGTGTACATTAAAAGTTCTCTAATACCCTGTAATAGTAATCTCATTTCAAACAGTACTATGTTAATGCACACTAAGGAACTTTTAGTGCGCACCAACAGGGTTTGTGAAGGCCAGTCAATGCATAGCAAAAAAGTGTGTATTAGAATTCAGACCCCACTGATGTGTACTACCACATCATGTAAACAAGCCCATTCTGTCCTGTTTTCCTTCCTACCTTTTGTGCATGTTAATTAAAAACAAAAAAAACACTTCTTAAAATGTAATGCCTAGACAGTTTCAATTACAAAGATTTTTCCTAGTAGCAATGGAGGGGAAAATGCCCCTGGAGCACTTGAGCATATTTTGTTTCTGAGGTTGTTTTTATTGCTGCTTAGATAAAAGGTTGATACATTTTTTTTTAAAGAGTGTTTCTGCTATCAAGCTCAGCAGATGCTTAAATATAGCTTTTTAATCCAGGGTGTAATGGCCATACTATACTATGACTCAGTGTCTACTTCTTGGAAATGACACCAAGAAGAGCAAATTCAATGTATCTATTAGAGCAATGTCGATATACATTTATTTTGTTTGTACTTATTCAGATTGGGGTACAATCATGGCCCTACATAAATTAAGTCTGTACTATAAGTTAAACATTTAGAGTGATAATTTTTATTTGTATATATCCTAGGTTCCTTGCACTGACCCCTTGGAGAGTATATCAGCTGACTTCTCTCATAATACTTGGGGTTGTAATTGTGCAGATAATGAAGGATATGGTATTGTCTCGGATAAAAGGTAAGGCAATCATCAATATAGCATTTTACCTCCAACTTACTTATGCTGGCACTCATCCTACTGGTTCCCCTGTTTTTTGTTTAATTTTTGTGTGTGTGTAATGTATCATAGTAAAAGCATTAAATATGTAACATTTCTGAGACAAGTGACTGGTAATCACTGAAGATGTTTTAAAAGGAAATTGTACTCTGAAAAATCGCTTTAAAATGGCATAATGAGTACAACGCTATCGCCCATTTTTTCTTCAAGTGGAGTCCCTGTGAGTACTCCACTTTTGGTGATTGCACACCCCTGTACCTTTAGTAGGAGAATTTTGACAGCAGTACCTGGTTGGGCCATACATGCACTCTCCCTGTCTAGCACCTGTGGCATCAGTTAATTAGTGCTGTGCAGCTGCACCCACTTCAGTTCCTTCTCAACCACCCTTGGTCCGAGTCAGAGCTCTGACATTGCCTTCACTTGCTTTACCTCAGAAGTGATTATCATCAGCTTTTTGTATATAATAGTTATATTAGTGTTATTAGTATAGCTAGATTAGTTGACTGAGTCTATCTTCCCGTTCAAAAAAAAAAAATGTTTTTCTTCATAACTTCGTCCTGTCCTGGGATAATCTCTTTGAAATGCCAGGCTTTCCCGGATTTAAACGTTGCCTCTACTGTTGTGAAGCAATTCCTATTTCTGACAGACATTCACAGTGCATCAGGTGCCCGCGGGAAACCCATGTACCCCAGAAGTGCATCCAAAACCTTAATCTGAAGACCCAAACAAGAAAAGCAAGGGACCACAAACTTAAATTTATTCTCATGAAGAAGTCCCTCCATCCTGCCTCAGACTCAGGACCGCAAACTTATCCCGGTGACTGATATCCCGGTGACTGATATCTCTGGCTCGATCTACTGCATCAGTACTGACCACACCATGGGCAAGTACCTTCAAGTCAGCAGGGACATCCAGTACCGTCTGTACCGTTAAAGCCACAGACCCTAAGCGGGCAGGCTCCAAAAAGGAAGGCAGAGAAGAGACTGCCCTTTTCACTATGGCACTGACAGCAATTACGAAAACCTCTTGTGACATTCCCCTTTGCTATCTGGACTGGTGTATAACTATGTCACCCCAATCCTTCACTCCTCTGCCTCATTGGGTGAACCCCCATTCCTAGGTCAGCTCACAAACAGCTTCCTGCAAGCAAGTGACCTTCAACTCAGTGAGTGCTTCTGACCAGCCAGTCATGGGTTTATGCAATAGCATGATCCCAGCAAACACTCCCAGGCCCAGATGCAGCCCTAGGAACTTCTGTCTTGCAGTGTTCAGTGCTGCCCACTGAAGCTTGCAAGCTTATAATTAGTTTGTCAGTTTATGAAAGAAATTGATATGCACCAGCTTTGTCACTCTAAATGAAGTCTCTACACACACACAAACCTCATGCACTGCTTTAGATAAAACAAACAAATAAGTTTAAGTACAGAAAGATTTTAAATAAGTGTAAGTCCAAGGAAAATAAGTCAGTTTTGATCAGGATGTAGTAAAAGCAAATCACATTCTAAACTAAGCTTAACGCTTTCAGTAACCTTACAAAGTCAAATAATGCTCACCACAGGCTGACTTATTTCCTTCATCCAGGCCCTCACTCTGTGGACAGTCCTTCAGTTGCTTGATGTTGTTTTGTAGATGGATGTGGAAGAGAGAGCTCCAGTTGCAAAACATCTCTTCTTTTACATGTTCCTTTGCCCCCTTCTGAGGTCAGGTGACACAATATCTGGCGTGGCTTCCTCTGCTTGAGTCAATGAACATCCACTTATGGTTTGTTTTATGCATGTCTCAGTGAGGTGTGAACTACCTCCCTGTTTTTAGTGTTTGCCTAGATCTGCCTGAAGCCACGAGACATCTATTTGGAAATATTACATAGCAGAGCTTCATAACCAACATATGACGTTGCAACAAACATACTACTATAACAATAATGTTCAGTATGTCATGAGCATTCTAAAAACCCCTTATATGACATACTTTGCAGTAAACAAAACACAGTTACACTATAAGGGTGAACATTAATGATACACAATCACACTATGAGGGTGTACATGGGATGCAGTGTGTCACACCTCTGGACTGAGTGCCTCTGCAATTTCTAAGGCACTGGCGCCACCTACTGGCTCTCTGCTGCACATTTTTGATGCATGGGCACCAAAGCCTCCTAAGTCCTCAGCACAGTCACTGTCAGCACCTACCCTCATGGCACCTTCCTACCACCCAGAACTGCAACCATTTTCAGTCCCGTAACAGATGCAGGTGCCTCCTCCGGTACCGAAATATATCAGTTCCTTGCAAACTAAGGACCTCATAGTGACTCTGGAACCTGAGTCCTCTCTCTTCAGTACCGACACTTCGTCAATGCTTTCAGTCCACACACTCCACCTGCTGCACCTGCCCCCCTCTTCTCCAGTGAGAAAGAGGAGGATGGGGAACTTTTTTCATCTCAGCATTTCTCACCTCTGCAGACCAGTATCATATCTGAGCCACAAGAGCTTCCCAGACACCATCTCAGACCAGATGTATAGGGGTGATATGGACACCCATGGGAACCCCCATCTGTTCCTTTCCCACCACAATGGCTATTCTGGGACCTGTGGGTGGTAAACAGGCAATACTATCCTAAGCCACCAAGTAACAGGGAAATGCGCTCAGGCTCCTCCCCAAGGTCAATAGTACCACCTGATGTCTCCCAAGAACAGACTTTGGAGGAAACAGAGAAGGACTTAGACCAAGAGGCTATTCCTGCAACCAACTCGTCTGCTTCACCTGACGAGCCCATCATGCCTCCTCTCTGTACTACTGGAGACAATTTCAAACTATTTCAGAAACTATTTAAAAGGATAGCTGACACACTATAAATCCCTTTCAAAGAGGTTACCAAATCTCAGCACAAGCTGTTGGACAAACTCCACATATCAACATCCTCCAAGATTGCCTTGCCCATAAAGTATGCTATTATGGAGACTACCACAACCATCTGGCAAAACCCTGCCACAATCCCACTTATGTGTAAGTGGGTGGACAAAAAAATATTCTGCTCCTTTGAAAGGACTAGAATTTTTATTTTCCCACCCCCAACCAAATTATTTTGTGGTGGATGCTGTTAATGATAGAGGCAGGCAATATTATTCTAGGACCACACCTTATGATAAGGAGTGGAAAAGGCTGGATCTGCTCGTCTGCAAGGCATACTCATCAGTGACATTACAGTTTAGAATCGCCAATTATGAAGCTCTTTTGGCAAAATATGACCACATAACATATTCGAAGATAGCAGATTTTGACATTATACCAGAGGAAAAGAGAGAGCAGTTTACATCACTCATTTTGAAGATCACCTTATAGCTCGAGCAGCCCTTCAGGCATCACTGGATTTTGCTGACATGGCAGCAAGGACCATCGTAACTGCCATAATAATACACTGGGCCTCCTGGCTGCACCTGTCTGGGATTCCAAGGGAGGTGCAATCTACAGTAGAGGACCTTCCTTTCAAGGGTCTGAAACTATTCGCCAGCAAGACTGATGAGTCACTTCACTCCTTAAAGGACTTGAGAGCCATTCTTTGATTTCTAGACATCTTTATAGATGCAATAAAACACAAACAAGGCAGGTATTACATGTCAATGTCCAAGACAAGCTTCATACACACAGAACCAGAGACAGTATGATCCTCACAGTTGTAGGCAAAGAACACCCAAGTGAAGATCAAACTCTTCACAGCCCTCCGCATTGTAGCAACCGACCTTTAAACACTAAATTTGAATTTTTGATTGAGGGCTTGACAGACTTTCCTCAACCATTGTTGCTAGCACCACACTCCACCAGCCATCCATTTACAGACTGTCTGTCTAGTACCATTCTACCCAGTCTGGCATACCATCATTTCTGACAAATGGCTACTAGAGATCATCAGAGATCAAGAACGGCTACTCCATCCAGTTCTTCTCTATCCCCCCTACCCACACTTTCTCCCCATCCATCTTCAGGGACCTATCTCATGAATCACTCCTGAGACAGGAAATGGAACACCTGCAACTAGGCATGGTAGAATCAGTGCCGGTACAACACAGAGGGGAGGGGCTTCTGTTTCCCTTACTTTTTAACACAAAAGAAGTCTGGGGGGATGGAGAGCCATTCTCGATCTCAGGAAACTAAACAAATGAATTAAAACACAGCATTTCAGGAACAAAATTCCTGCACTGAAACGGGGAGAGGTTTGCAACCTGCAAGACGCATATTTTCACATCGCCATACACTCAGCAAAACAGGTGATTCCTTTAATTTGTACTGGGATGGGACCACTTCCAATACATGGTACTACCTTTTGGTGTCTCCACAGTCCCCCGAGTGTTTTCCAAAGTTTTAGCAGTGGCGGTGGCCCATCTATGCAAGCAAGGGGTCATGATATACCCATATTTAGACAATTTTCTCCTCAAGGCTCACACTTGAAGAAAAGCAATCAAAGCCATACAAAAGACAAGGTCACTTTTCACATCTCTTGGTCTACAAATAAACCTTCAAAAGTCAGCGCTAACTCTAGTTCATCAACTTGACTTTATTGGGGTCCATCTAAACTCAATAGAGGCAAAATCATCAGTACCACCTCAGAGATTCATTGCCCTGGAAAACCTGATTGATGCCCTGATGCACAGTCCACAAGTATCTGCCAGGACCTGCCTTCATCTACTAGGTCACATGGTGGTGACCACATACGTCATAAAACATGCCAGACTACGCATGTGGTGCCTGCAAGCTTGGCTGAGGACAGCGTATATTCCACAAAGACTGAACAAACTTCTAAGCATGCCAACAAAGAGCAAGGACTGGCTATAATGGTGGACCTTCCTGCACAATGTGTGCACAGGCATCCCCTTTCTACGCCTCTCCCTCTCCCGAAAGGATAATTACAACAGATGCCTCCGTTTTGGGATGGGATGCACGCTTAGATAACCTCACAGTACAGGGCAGATGGTCTTCTTCGGAATCAACACTACACATGAACATTCTGGAACTGCGAGCAATTCACAGTGCCTTGCACAGTTCATGCCTCTAATAGAAAACAAAACCATACAGATCATGATGGACAATCTGGCCTGCATGTTCCACATAAACAGGGAGGAGCAAGATCACATTCTCTATGCATAGAGGCCATACAGTTGTGGACATGCTTCATCCAGCACAGCATCAGCATATCAGCCACTTACCCACCGGAATCTCAGAGCATCAGGGTGAACATGCTAAGCCAAAAGTTCTCGCACAACCTCAGAAGTGGGAAATAAACTCCTTCATGATTCAGAATATATTCCAATGATGAGGGTTCCCCTTAATAGACTTATTTGTCATGAACCGAAACAGCAAATGTCCAACCTTTTGCTCCATAGTGGGCCTAGGACCAAGATCTAGAGTAGATATTTCTTATCTGATGGGATGCACCCCTCCTGCATCCCTTCCCTCCCGTCCCACTACTGCCCAGAGTCATACACAAGATCAGGATTGATCAAGCCAAAGTTATCCTGATAGCCCCAGCATGGCCCAGGCAAACATCATATCCATACCTACAACAGCTGTCAGCATGCCTGCCACAAGTCCTTCCACCTTTTTCAAATCTCCTCTCTCAGGATGCAGGTCAAACTCTGCACCAGAACCTGCAGACATTCCATTTGAGAGCCTGGCTCCTCAATGGTTCCAAGATGAAGAGATGATCTGCTCCAAAAAAGTTAAGGACATCTTGCTAAACAGCAGACAACCAACTACACACTTGACATACCTCCACACGTAGTGCCTAAACAAACAAATCAATGCCACCAATTCTACCCTGCCCATAGTCCTGGACTACATACTTTACCTTAAGAAATCAGTCCTCTCAATGAGTTCATTTTAAGTACACCTGACAACAATTACAACCTTCCACCACAAGGTGAATGGAGTTTTGGTCTTTTCTCATCCAACTACTAAAAGATTCCTACTGGACATTCGTAACCTTTATCCAGAACCCAGAGCCCCAACTCCTCCGTGGGACCTCACACTAGTGCTTCGATCTCTGATGACTGCCCAATTCGAACCTCTGGCTACGTGCTCACCATGCCACCTTTCCATGAAAGTAGCCTTTCTAGTAGCCATCACATCCACGAGGTGCATTAGAGAAATAGGGGCCATTATGGCAGACTCACTGTATCTGATTTTTCTTAAGAACAAGGTCACTCTGAGACCCACCCTAAATTTTTGTCTAATGTCCCTTCTTCATTCCACCACCCATCTTCCCACATCTTCCCTAATCATCATAAAAATAGGCAAGAGGCAACGACACACTCTGGACGTCAGAAGGGCACTAGCCTTTTATCTAAAATGGACCAAACCATTCAGAAAAACTTCTAAGCTGTTCCTCTCCACCACAGAACACTCCAAGGGCAAACCCATCTCTAAGCAGAGGCTTTCCAAATGGATTTCAGGCTGCGTTCAGCTCTGCTGCCATCAACACGAGCAACAAGCCCCTCCACAGCTCAGAACACACTCTACAAGAGCAGTAGCCATATTGGTAGCCTTCTTGAATGATGTGCCTATTACTGACATATGTAAAGCAGCCACTTGGACATTCTCCCACATATTCATACAACACTACATCATTGATTAGAACTCAGCCTCTGACACTCAGCTGGGACACATGCTCTTATTGTCCATTCAGACCTAATTCAGAAGCCCCTCCTATCCCCTGACGGACACTGCTCTACAGTCACCTGAAGTGGAGCACCCACAGGGACTCCACTTGAAGAAGAAGAGAGGGTTACTCACTTTGTGCAGTAACTAAGGTTCTTCAGGATGTGAGTCCACGTGGATACTCCACTACCCTCCCTCCCTCCTCCTCTGCTTCAGAGTTCTAATTAGTCCGCTGTGGTAGAGGAGGAACTGAAGGGGGTGGGGAGGGTGGCCGCACAGCACTAATCAACTAGCGCCACAGGCATGAGATGGGGAGAGCAGCCCAACCACGTACTGCTGTTAAAATTGTCTGACTAGGCATGCAGTCACCTAAAATGAAGCACCCAGAGGGACTCACATCTCCAAGAACCTCCGTTACTGCACAAGGTGAGTAAACCTCTTTTCCATGTTTCTTGTTTTCTGCAAAGTGTCTGAAAAGTCTCTAAAGGTATATCTACATTACAGTGTAAGCTCAGAGTTCGAACTCAGACTCAAGCCTAACCCCCCTTTCATCTACACACACATCACGGTAACCCAGGGCTCAGACCCAGCATCCCAGGATCCTATGGGTATGTCTACACAGTAAAGAAAAATCCACAGCTGGCCCATGCCTGCTGCCTCAGGCTGGAACTGCAGGGCTGTTTCATTGCTATGTAAACTTTCAAACTCAGGCTGGAGCCCAGGCACGGGACCCTCCCATCCTGCAGGCTCCTGGAGCCCAGGCTCCAGCCTGAGCCTGGAAGCCTTCACAGCAATGAAGCAGCCTGAATCCTGCGAGTTCAAGTCAGCAGGTTTTTCTTTGCTGTGTAGACATACTTTATGGGATTGGAGGGTCTAAGCCTAAAATAAGCTGGAACCCAAGTTTCAAGCCCTACTGCTTTGCCTTGTAGACTCAGCCCCACTGGACTTGTGTTCTGGAAGTATATCAAAGGTATTCCACAATCCCACGGATTGATTTTCTTTGTCTTTGGACAGTTAGTCTTGGTGGACAGTCATGTTTCCCCACACTGCACCATGAACAAAGAACTAGAGTGGCCACATTTGGGAATGGGGGCTGCACTAAGAAGTCTGGATAAATATGAATGGTTGGACTCAGGCCCGCGTAATGCGGTGTAGACAGCGGAGCCCATGTTGGGGGACACAATTCAACAGTTTCTAACCTTGGGTTACAAATGAATGTAGATGCTCAAGACTTAGGCTGATAAACCTAGGGTCTGCTAACCCAAGTTCTGCTTTTCCTGGACTTGCATTGCATTATACGCATACCCTAAAAAAGCAGCAGAAGAGTAAGGAAGTGTATGTCCTATTTGTGCTGCTTCTTCAATTCAGATTACTGAGGCCTTTTTGTTTTCTGTTAGGTTACAGTGATTATGTGACCCTTAGTAATGAGTTCCAGCTAATAGTTTTTGGCATCAAATATTACTGACCTGATTGGAAGTGCAAGAGTATACTCCTATTTTTATTTTTTGGCAATCCAGTAGTGTTAGATGTGGCCAGTAAAGCTATATTTTCCTAGCTGTGAAATCATGGGATAGTCATATTTCACTTGAGCTAATATAAAATGTCTCCTGTGACTTCAGAGGAAGACTTTAGGTAAGTCCAAAACAACTAAATATTTAGTACTTAGAAGAATCTATCTTCTAGCTTGAAGCAGAAACCTTTTTAGATCTGAAATCAACAAATTACCACTTGAATTAAAAGAAAAACTGTTAGCTCACAGTGGGATAATCACTTTTATGTAGCTTAGCCAGCCACTAGGTGGCAGGATCATTACAATACAATGACAAATACAGGAAGTAGTTATTATATTTGAATAACAAAGTTAGATTACATTGGGTAGCTAATAATTCTAGTTTAAAGACAGACCAAGATAAATAAGTACATTGCTTTTTCATGCATATTTCAAACTTTTTTTTTGACATATCAAGTTTACAAAAAACAGATTTTTCTAAAGCATGTTAGTCCATTGTTTAAAATAGGAAGAATGAATGATTTTTTACTAGTAACTGGGGTAACTGTGACTTGTATTGTAGTACTGCAGAGATTTTTAGAGTAATTTTTACATAATTTGGAGCATTGCTGAAAAATTGAAGGGAAAAATCAGTTCTGCTGTATATGCCAGTGCTATTTTTCACCTTATACTTTGCTTATTTCAGGTGCACAACTATGGAGGAGCCTCACTGACAGGTAAGTGCATTGTCTCTAAATGCTGATAACTAGTATCACATTAAACAATTACATTCCATTCTTATTACATTAAAAATTCTGAATTTTACAAATAATTCTCCCAAATAGCCTACCAAACAATAACTGTATTATTTTGACCACAGTGTAGTTTATTATTCTATATTACTGGCTGTTCACATGGTGCCTTGATTTTAAGTAGGTGTTTTTAAATAGTATTCTTAGTGAAAATCATAACTTTTTTTTATTTGAATTGTACCACAGTATATTATTCAGTCAAGTATCAGATTTAAAAAAGCAATTTGCTTTTTGAATGTTACCATTTTCTTCTTTAAACATTATCCTCTTCTGGGCTTTCTGCCACTTAGAATGTGTTTAATTTGAAGATAGTTCTTGTGAAAGATTTACAGCTCTGAAGAGTGATGTCTTCCATTCTTAGACACGCCCATATAAGGTTCCCCTCACCACCATGCTCCTGATTGGTAGTGACCAGCCCTAGACTGAAACAATAGATCAGTTCAATGCTCTTGTCAGTTGTTGGCATCTGTAAAATGGCTACCATGGATACCAGTTAGTGATGATTGTGAAACCTTTTACTAGGCATTGGACTGTCACAGCTGGCTAATTTTGTCTGTCTAAACCCCCTACAGTTATCTCCTCTCCCCCAAAATGTTTGTATAGTATCATTGGGGAAGATTAACTGTATTTCATTAGTGGATGAAATTAATCTTAACAGTCTGTAAAGCAATTTGAGAATCTTCTGAATAAAAATGCTATAAATTTAAGGCATTATTACTTTACATAGTCCACTATACAGCTGTTAGATGTATCCCATAATGCTCTGTTGTGACCGCTCTGGACATTCGTGCTCTGCTGTAATGTGGCCATGTAAAAAGGAAATAGCTTCTCCCCTCAAGCCCGGGAAATTTCCATTTCCAGTTTGGACAGCGTGGAGCAAGCTTTGTAGCTGAACTGCTCATGGTGACTGCACAGCCCAAACATGCTCCAGCATGGAGTCTACCACAGGTCTTGGATCTCATCGGTCTGTGGGGCGAAGAGTCTGTTCCGGCTCAGCTCCGAGCGAGCAAAATAAATTTAGATATCTGAGAAAATATTTTGTGGCATGTTGGAGAAGGGGCACAACAGGGATGTGCAGCAGTGCCGTGTTAAGATCAAAGAGTGAGTCAGGCTTATCAGAAAACTAGGGAAGCTAACAGCCGTTCTGGCTTCCCGCCCAAAGCGTGCCGCTTTTACGAGGAGCTGCATGCGATTCTCGGCGGTGACCCCCTCACTCTGCCACCACGCAGCATTGATACCTCTGCAGAATCCCAGTCCAGAATGAATGAGGAAGACTGTGTGGATGACGAGGATGAGGCTGAGGAGAGCAGGGTGCAGAAGAGCAGGGTATCCATTCTCCCTGAGAGCCAGGACCTGTTCAGAGCAGCCCTGCCACACACAGGACAGTGGGACTGATCAAGATTCTGGAGAAGGCACATCTGGTGAGTGTGTGTGGCAAATCTAATTTTTGCAGTTATGTCCCCAGTCCAGCATCTTAAAAGGAGTTTGTGTTTTTGAGGAGAGGGGCTTCCTGGGTATTGCCATATTTCAGTGGAGGGTTACTCCCAGTATAGACTATGTGCAGAGGTATGCTCCGAGAATCCTTTGTGGCTATCTCAAGGAAACTTTCATGTAGGTAATCTGTAATCCTTTGCAGAAGTTTTCTGGGAAGGGCAGCCTTATTTCTTCTGCCACGGTAGGAGATTTTACCCCACCACACTATTAAATGAGCAGGCATCATCGTGGAACATAGCATAGCAGCATAAGGGCCAGGCCTGTACCCCGGTGCTTGCAGCAAATCTCTTTCCACCTGCGTTACCCTCAGGAGACTATCACACATGGTCACCTAGGGAAGATGGCGCAAGTTTAAAATACCCAACCAATGCTGTCACTCTGTGTTATTCCTCTGCCATGGCCAGTGTCCCTGGGCGCCTCCCCAAGACAATTCCTAGTACTGGTATTGTTGCAATGAGTTTTATGGGTCAGGACACTGGTATGTTTTCTGCTGCTACACTTCACCCACAGCGTCTGCTAATTTGTTTTGTCCACTTCCTCTCAAATCGGTCCTTGGGATGTTACAGGGGAACTCGGTGATCCCTCTCCTTGCTCCAGTGTGGATTGTGGATTTTGGTACTAATTAAACCTCTCCATAATGGATGCAAGGGCCCCTTGCTTACCATGTCTGGAATGCCACTCCGACCTATCCGCTACTTTCAGATTGGAATGTGGGCATTGATCTGGCTTAGCCGTGTGAACATGAAGGGGAGTTCTTTTTACATTGTAACATTTTTTTTACTACTTTGGGTCAACTAACAATGGCAACTTTGTGCTTTGCTTTACTTACAGTTGACACTTTGGCCTTCAGCCAATCTTGCAGAACTCCTGCTGAAAGACTTTCCCAGATTAGAAAACGGGGGGAAAAAAAAACACGGGATGACATGTTTAGCGAACTCATGAACGCCTCCACAGCTGCTGACACAGAGCTCAGAGCCTGGAGGATGTCCTTGTTTGAAAAACTAGACATGGATATGGAACACAGAAGATCAGCACAGGAGGAGGCGCGTGATACGCAACGGGAGATGTTGCGTATTATGAGGGGTCAGTCCGACATGCTGATGCATCTGGTAGAGCTCCAGGAAGAGCAGCGGCAGGACAGACTCCCTCTGCAGCCCATCCAAAACGCTCCACCACCTATCACTTTGTTAGCAACCCCCACCCCCAAGCGCTCTAGGAGGAGGCTGAGCAGGGTGCAGTATGTGCAGCACTCCACACCAGTGGAGGCGAGCAGAAAGACGCGACAGCCCCTTTAAGAACTGCACGCAACTACAGTTGCTTGCACAGTGACACTTTACAATTTTAACTTATCTTCCTTTCCCCCCATTGAAACTTTGCAGCTTTAAAAAAATCTGTCTTTATTCATTCATAGTTTGGGCGGGGAAAGAAGGGAAGGGAGCCGATAATGCAAGGGTGGGGGATGAGAAAGAGAAAGGCACAGCAGAAACATACATTACTTCAGTTCATTGCAAAACCAGTTTTTCAATGCTTCCCATAGGCAAAGAGCCAACCGCGGAGCGCTGAGTGCGGTGCTGGAATATGGCTGCTCAAAATTTCGGCCAGCCTATCAGCCTCCACAGACCAACTTTCGGGGAACTTTTCCACCTCCATTTCACACAATTATGGAGTACACAGCATGCAGATATAATTGATGGGATGTTCTTTTCACTGATATCAAGCCTAGTGAGTAGACATCTCCATCTGGCCTTTAAATGACCAAATGCACATTCCACCATCATTCTGCACTTGCTGAACCTGTTGTTGAAACACTCCTTCTTGCTGTCCAGGTGCCTGGTGTAGGGCTTCATTAGCCAAGGGAGCAAGGGGTAGGCAGGATCCCCCAGGATCACTATTAGCATTTCAACATCCCCAATGTTCATATTTTGGTTAGGGAAGAAAGTGCCCAGGTGCATCTTATTGAACAGACCCGAGTTCTTAAAGATGCGTGTGTTATGACCACCCCACGTTCATGTCAGTGAAACGTCCCTTGTGATCCACAAGGGTCTGCAACACCATTGAGAAGTATCCCTTCCAGTTTATGTACTCTGTGGCAAGGTCGTCAGGTGCTAAGATAGGGATATGCATGCCATCTATTGCCCCCACCACTCCCCCCACGGTTTGGGAACCCCATTGCGGCAAACCCATCCACATTGTCCTGCACATTTCCCAAAGTCACTGCCCTTCGTAGCTGAAGTCTATTAATGGCCCTGCACACTTACATCACAGCAGCTCCAACGGTGGCCTTACTGCCTCCAAATTGATTCCCAACTGAACAGTAGCAGTCGGGGGTTGCCAGCTTCCACAGAGCGATGGCCACTCCCTTCTCCACTGTCAGAGCTGGTCTCAAGCGAGTATTCACACGCTTCAGGGCTGGGGACAGCTCCATGCAAAGTTCAAAGAAAGTGGCTTTTCGCATATGGAAGTTCTGCAGCCACTGCTCATCATCCCACACCTTCATAATGAGGCAGTCCCACCAGTCTGTGCTTGTTTCCTGGGACCAGAACCGGCATTCCATGGATGAAGATGATCCATGACAGCCTGAAGCAAATGGGAATTGTTTCGCCTCTATGGCTTGTAGCACGGTGGCCTTCGTAACATCGCTATTTTCCATGCTGTGACTCCTGTCTCGCCTTTGAAAATACTGCAGGACACTCTGTGAGGTATTTGTGATGCTCACAATGATAGTGCAGAGCTGAGCGGGCTCCATGTGTCTCTGGCAGTGGCATGTGCGTGGCAAAGAAAAATGGCGCAAAAAAGCATTTGCAGTTTGTTTGGGACAAGAAGGGAGGAAGAGGAAGCACGTTGCATCATGGGAGGACGACAAGCTTCCCAAAAGCCTCTGCGGCTAGTTGCACTGTGAGATAGCTACCCACAGAACACTGCTTTGAAAATCGACCCAAGCGTGGTGAGTGGGGACACAAGAGCCCACCGCAAGGAGAGTGGTGTGATCACACAATACAATTCAGCAGGTGAAAGTCTATTTAAAGTAAATCGACTTCACTCTGCAGTGTAGACATACCCTAAGTGACATCATTTAAAAATTCCAGTCAACTCGAGCTTTGCATTGGAAAGCTAGCAATTCATAATGTGAACATGGAAACATGAGATTCAGTTTCTGTTCTTTTATATGTAGGTATTTCCTCAGTACTGTAGTATCTCAATGCTTCCACTGTTGTATTAGGCAATGTAACTAATATTTGTTGTGTGTCTCCTTCTTTCTGTGGACTGTGCAGTGTTTTGCTTTGGTAGTTTTTTTTTAAATATATACATGCAGCTGTGTGCTTAAACTAGAGAAGGTAAGGTCAAAGAAGCTTGGAATGGAAGGTGGTGAAGTGTGCGGTCTTCAGTTCCTGTGGGAGTTCGCTCCACAGTCTGCAGCTGGCACCCAAGAAAACTGTCTCCTGCATAGATTAGCTTTACCCTTGAAGTAGAAAACTCTATTGTGGCTCAGGAGCAGAGCTGTCAACCATGTAGATGTAGGCAATATTTTAGATATCCTAGATCCAAGGCTATTGAACACTTTGAATATAAGACGTTGACCCTGTGGGTAACAGAACAGGCCAGGTTTGATTTACTCATAGTAGTCTGTGTTGCTGAGATGACTTAGGTGTATATTCATATCCCTTCATATTTTGATCTCATTATTTAGAGCCCTTCTTATTGTTAATTGCTCTTTTGGACAAGATGTACTTAAATTTATTTTCTGCACTCTTTAGTGGGATGTTTAAAGTGTACTAAAATGTAAAAGTGGATATCAAGTGAGTAAGATGATGTATTTAAGGCATGCCAAAAGTAGTTTTAACCATGGACATTTTTTAAGAACTAACTTGCATTAAGGTTACCACTAAAAACATATATAACTTTATAATTCCATTCACTTTAAAGAAAACTGACCTCAAGTATGCAAGGATATTTCAGGTATATGGTTATGTTAGTGACAAATTTCTGTAAAGATTTGTGGAAGATCATTTTTCTGTAATCAGTCTTATACTCACTTTTATTATGAGACTTTTGTGGAAAAAATTTTAAATATTACCTTTCACAAACATTTTTATGTGGACATATATATATATTTGCATTCATTTGTCTTACACTTTCTTCTGGTTCAAATGCATCATGGCACAATCCTCTTGACATTTGAAAATGATTCTCATCAGGAAATAAAAATGAAGATGAATGTCCCTAAGTTTCACATTTTATTAAGGAGAATGCATTTGAATTGTACAGAAAATATATTGAAATGGGAAGAATCACTTGTAAGCTATTGAGTTTGGATGCTTGTGTTTTTTCATTTTGCCCAGTCTCAGAAAGTAAAATTTCCAACATTACATTTGAGGAGGTCACATAACTGTAGCAAAGATGTATCTAAAACTCTGATCTTCAGTGTAGTCACTATAATGGCTGTTCTCAAAAACTACACAGAAATAACCACATACATTTAAATAACAGAAATAATAGATTGTTATGCTTAGACTGCTGAAAAAGTACTGAATTTGAGTTTCATTTAATATTTTTTTGGTTTAACCAATAGAGACAGTTCCCCATTTCCTCCAATTATTTTAAAGCCCTTAACACTGGAGAGCAAAGAGGATATCCTGATACAGTGTGTCAATCAACTAGACTTCTACCACAGTCTCTGTAGCCAGTTACATCAAACTGACTAGTTTGTTTCAGGGATGTGAAATTGTGGAAGATGGATTAACAGATGATTCTTTAAACAGTGTTTAAGGCTCTTTTTAACTTTACAAGATATTTCATACTCATAGCCTAAGCTGATCTACTTTGTGGCAGTTTATATGCATTTGAGGAAGCCGAACATCTGAACGTAACAACATATGAATCATACTGTGATCTTACAATCTTTATGCATATATAACTCAAAACTAAAAATCAATTAATATTTTTCATGCATAAAGACAATAGGATCTCAGGCCCTTAACAGTAAAGGGATCAGGTTTTTAGCTTTTGTTTTTTACATCTGTTACTCTACCTCAATAACATATAATAAAGACATTACAAATAACGTATATTTTAAAAGAAATTATTTCCTACCTTCACTTAACCTGCTAGGAGCAGCAATCGGGATTCCATGTTTTTCCTTCAAGAGTTGGTGAAATCAGAAACAACTACAGCGGGAGTAAGGCAAAAATTCCTTGCTTTGTTTAGGCATTTGTGCCGTCATCAGCTGTTGCAAAGGAAACACAGAACCCTGAATTAAGGATTTGGTAGGTAAATGAAAGAGAAGATAATATTCAGGTATTTAGTATTGGTATTTATAATGTTGAGGGCTACACACACATCATGAAGCTACAGTTCTTTCCTAGGTGAAGTTTTGATTGACTTCTATGTATGCAAGTAAAGCACAAGGAAAACATTCAGATTGGGCTGATTTTGTTAATAGTTTGGCATCTTAAACATATCAGTTGAAAAGTTGTTATACAGAATCACAAATTTTTCACTCCTAAAAATCATTTGAGATATAGAAAGGGAAAGCTTTGCAAGATTTGTCATTTAAATGTAATTTTATGATTTTACATTTAATTTTCTGATTTACACTTCATAAAAATCTTTTACTGTAGGCTCTCTAAAACCCTTGCAATAATTCTGGATATGTTTGTCTTTTGTAATAATGTCTGTAATCTAATTTGATCTGAATCTCTTCTTATAGAGGTATGTAATAAACAAAGCTCAAATATTTTTGCTAAGGAGATCCTAATAATTGGTACAGAAAACCATGGTGTTGAAAATAACATGATCTGCGATGCAACTACATTTTACAAATGGTGGTTTTCAAGTGCATACCAAACATGTCTGACTGTATTCATTACAGAAATATACTCCTGTAGAAAGGTTGGAAAAGTTGTAGAAAACTAGTGTAAAGATGGATGCAAAATGCAGTCAGTACAATATAAAAACATAGAACACATACTGTACCTGTAACTTTTACAATAATTACTGCATTCAAAAAAGCTTCAACTGATGATGTGTGGGTTAGTTTACGTTCAGAGGCATAGCTCCTAATTCATTAAAAGTAAATGGAAAATGTTCTAGGGGAACTACATTCACCACACAAATTCTTTCTGGTAAAGTAGTGTCCAGAACTGAATGCAGTTTTCTAGGCTCAGTCAGACCAGAGCCAAATAGAAAAAGATAGTTACCTCTTCACTGTGTGACATGATGTCTCTGCATATGCAGCACGAAAAAGCATTTTTGCAGTTACATCCATTACAAACATATTTAATTTTCAGCAGTATTGTTTCACCATACCCCCCTCACTGAATAGAATGTTCAGATCTTTTCTCTTTGAAATGTTAGCTTGCATCCTTCCCATCTGAACCTCATTTTGTTGTTCTATTTTTAAACTTATTCTGAGACCTTTTCTAGTCTCTGTCCTCACTAGTATTTGTTATTCATTCCAATATAGCACCAACTCTGAATTCCATGTTTCTCCAGCAAAGCTTATTCTTTATTAAAAAAAAAAATACTACAGTTTGTTCATAGTTATATCATGCTTTAGAAGTATAGTGATTTTATTGTTTTAATATGTATTCCATTATCTTGCCAGTAATAAAATTTAGACTTCTGGAAAGGTGATTTCAGGATCATTAATAGGCCACTGTGTGATCCCTGGCTTTGTTTTTAGGTGGCCAAGAAGATCAGAGCTTTGGAAGCAAAGTTATTTAGCACCTTATTATCTTCTCAGTGTTTGGAAATTGATTCCTTAATTATTTGCTCCATTATCTTTCTGTGTATTGAAGTTAAGCTGACAGGTCTATAATTCACTGGTTTGTTCTGGTAGTATTTTATGTATTGCAGATTGCTTGCTGGGCTAAAAGGTGAGACTAATTTTAAGGAGACTTTTAAAGTAATATAGGCAGACATTCTTTTTTTTTTTTTTTTTAATCACTAATATTGACATGTTCATGACATCAGTGGGGGAAATATCACTGAAAATGTTTTGTTTGGATTTAGATCTTGAGTGTTTGCAACAGAAAAATAACAGTATTGTGCTAAAGCATGAGAAAAAGTGTGAAACTAACTATAGACAAAATGAAGCTGATTAGTGTTTCACTGTCCAAGCAGAGTGATGCCTAAACATAAATACACATCACAGAATATATAAATAGCATTTTTAAGTGTTCATTTTTAGAATCTGTTATGCTGTTAGTAACACAGGAAATACATTGCTTGCCTTGGGTTTAATTTAAATATCATTTCTATGTGATATTGCCCTTTAAAAAGTTTTGTTCAGCAAGCCATACATGTTAAATGTCTATGACAATGACTTTTTTCTGTTACGGACTAATGCTAATTGCATGGTAATAAAAATGTCAACAGATAAATCAGAATTTATAGGTAGAATAATAGCCCCCCACTAGTTGTGCAATAGATAGTAAGTGCACCAAGTAATAGTTGTGTACCAAGTTGTGCAATAGATAGTAAGAAATTACTCTTTGCACGTACCCACATTCATAACCACCTCCCCACGTGCACATAGACAATATTATTCTCAACATTCCTGTGTTTTGTTGTGTGGCTTTTGCTGTGTGTTGTGGACAGTGAACTCTATTGTTTTATATTAAATGGATTAAATGTATACATATTCTATAGTGTGTCTTTATTAGACGTCGTCTAGTGAGTATACATCCTTCTAGCCACTGATGGTGGCAGGAAAAATGCAAAAGGAAAATACTGCCTATGTAAAGGGAGCAGATTGGTTGACATGCTCAGTTCTGTTCCTGAGTCAAGCATATGTGACTGCAGAACGGTTAGCCTTCCAAAATATCTAGCTTTGTTAACCCTAACTGTGAACTTCTTATATGATTGCCTTCTCTAATACAGATGCTAGCTTTTTCTCCTTTTTAAACATGGTCACTAAAAGCTTCCACAGTACAGGTGGGTCCTTATGAGAGGTAAGCCCTATTCCTACTCTTATCTGGACCTTCCAGAGAAGATGGCTACCAAATCACACCATAAAGAAATTGCAGATAGAGAAGAAGCAAAGGTACTACTTAACTGCTAGCAGCAAAGTAGATCAGCTTTTTTTAGTCTCTGTCACAAGATGGGAACTTTTTCCTACCACAAAATGGACAAAGGAATTCCAGTCTTCCTTACTTCCAAAGCTCTGATCTTCTTGTCAACCTAAAAACAAAGCCAGGGATCACACAGTGGGCCCATTAGCATTGAACATCATGTTTCCCTTCATTCTGCTTAGTGATAGTTTTTCTTGTTACACTGCCAAAATACATCTTTGTGGGCTTCTCAAATATGAAAGACATATGTGTTAGACTGAAATGGGTCCTAAAAAACTAATAGTGAGAGCCAAATTATGCCATTTTCAATAATTTTAAATAGTGCCTTATTCTGCAGATATTCCTACTGACTTTAATGAGATTATATGTGGAGTAAGGTGCTACTTAACATGATCAAGGGTGTCATCATCTGGCCCTTAGATAACTTTTACATAAAACTTTTTTCAGGAAAAGCCTTTATCTAGACATAACCAATGGAATCTGTAAGGGGTTTCACCTTGAAATAGCTAACTTTGAGTTTTATATCACATGATTGTATAATTTCACTTTCTATTTTGTTCAGTTAATGAGGAATTTGATTCCCTAAATGTAAGAATAACTTTCTGGGTTTTTGTTCTTCAGCTAATTTTGAATCACTTGTAAGGAGGAGTAGCCTTTGTGCTCTTTGTAATTTAGATAATTAGTCTAAACAAACTTTCAGCCATTGATCCAAATGTTTGCTAAAATCATTTTGGAATATTGAATTCTACACTTCAGGAAAATGTCTATATATTTTCTTACTTCTTAGCGGAGATTTTAAAAAAGTGATTTGTTAGAGGCATGAGGGCACATATATACTTATAGATCCTTTAGTGTCTAAACGAGTTATTCAGAAGACATGTCAATATGATAATGCTTTAAAATAATTAATGAACCTCTAGTAGGATAATATTTAAAGATATTATTTTTTGAAAAGCCACACAGTCCTCATGACCACATCCTGGAATTCTATAGTCTTCATCTTAGGAAAGAACTTGCTTTTTTTCTAATGTGGCTATTAAAAACAAAGGCAAACATAATTCCCAAAGATCAGCAAACCAAAAAGAAATGCAAGGTCCCAGGCAATTTCTGAATGTGGCTCAAAAATATTAGATCACGTATCAGTATGAATCATCTACTTTGCATTTGACCTTGGGGGGGGGGGGGTGGGAGAGAGAGAGGTATATAGCAGCATAAATACACTCCGTTAGAGCTTAATTAAGGATGGATCATTGCCTAATTGTCATAGTGCTATGAATACATGTCATGGTGACTGCTTTTAAATAAAATAATGTATTCAAACCATAATCTAATTGAAAAATATAACACAAAATCATAAAGTTAAAAATATTTAGTGTGCTTGTGAAACTAGCTCAATGACTGCTTTGTATCACTGGAGTGGTGCAAATAAATCAGAGCATATTTGTAAATCTGTCCAACTTTAAATAGGTAAGACACACAATGGAACAATAAATATTTTGCTTTTAATATTTCTTTTTTTGCTATTAGACAAATTAGCAAGAATCAGTTATAGTTCTTTCATCACCAATAGACAGGTCTAGCAATTTTCTGTATTTGTTAAAATACTTTTATTTTTGAAGGAGTGACAGACTAGTGGCTAGTTTAGAAAAACTTGGCCCCACTTATTTCAGGGAAGTCAGCCATTTAAATGGCTTTTTCCATTTTTCAAGGAGCAAATGTGATTAGTACAAATTTTGGGTTAAAATTGCAGGATGCAGAATGCCAGTTTCAATCTGTGGTTGGAGATTTACTAGTGAGGCCAAAGTAACAACAGGTAACGCTAGGAGATCTCATTAGTTATTTATAAATAGTACTATATGCTTCCTTATAAACCATATTAAATGCAGTATATTTGAAGGATTTTGTTTGTATTTTCTCAGATAAATGAATGCCATTCCTTGATTGAGCAAGAGGCTCCCATGCAACAGCTGCAGGAGATTTGGTTTGGAAGCTTCTGAAAATCCTGACCCCTAACTTTTGCAAGTTTACAAAAGAGAGGGAAAATAACCTTTTGCATTGGGAAATAGGTCAGCAGGAGACAAGAAGAGCCAGAAGAATAGTGGCACTTGTATTTACTTTAAGCTGTGCTGCTTAAAAATGCAGTGTTGTATTAGATTAAAATACTTTTTATTCTAATCAAGATAGTAGCTCCATGATGAAATGTTTGAAATGATAGACTTGACAGAAAAGGCTTTCTTATAAGATTTTGCAAACTGCATGGTATGAAACACCCTAAGCAGAGCGGGTCTAGATGACTCACTAGTAACAATGTCTAAGTCTTGCCTGCTTTAGTATTTCCATTATTGCTCTTATTGGTGGAGCTGGACTGGTGGGTGATTTCTGAAAAATGATAATTCTAAAAAAGGGGAAAAAATGCAGATGCAACTGTGACCTGTCCTGTGCCCAGGGCAGTCACCTGATAATGGCAAGGTCAGGGCAGGCTGTAAAAAGAGAGCAGATTCTCCCAACGCTGGTGGGTGACACTGAAGTCAGGCTTCCCAACCAGCCACAAACTGTGCTTCTGAATCCCCACAGAAGCCAGTATACAAATACACACAGCCCCCTTTACTGCATTTCAGTTTCTGGCTCCCAATTAGCCACTGGGTCCAGTAAAGAGACCAGTTATTTAAACTCTGTTCTTTACTAAAATGGTTCCCTCTGACCCCAAAGGGTCAGCCACAGCACCAGATCAATGTGTTTGGATCTTACCCAAAATACCATGCTGCCAACCAATCCTTTAGTAACTAAACTTAAGGTTTATTGCAAAAAGAAAGAAAGAAACCATTAGAGAAATGTTAAAGGATTAGAGCAATCAGATACATTTAAATGATACATCAGGTTTCTAGAAGAATTGTGGAGTTTGCAGGCTTGCACAGTTCCTCTGGCATACATCCAATACCTGGATGGGTCTTAGTCCTTCGGTTCAGTTGCAAATGAACTGATCCAGAGGTAGATGTGTGTCTGTAGCTGAACAGGATCAAAGACAAAATGGATTCCCCAGGTCTCTGCCTTATATACCCTCTGGCCCTGGCCATGCTGTCTTGTGGAATTTTACAGGAATCAAAATGGAGTCCAGAGTCACATGGGCAAGTCCTGGTGATTTATCAGGTATATCCCTGGCTTCTCCCCCTGGGCCCCTTGCACCTGTGAATGTATCAATGGGCCACTAAGCAGGCTATTGTTCTGCAGCCCTCCTGTCTGAGTTGTTACCCAGACAGCACGATTTGAAATGCTGATATATCAAACATATCCATAACTTCCATTACATGTATCACATATGAACATAAGTATTACCATCTTACCTAATACATTTTAACCTTTCTAACAGTACCTGATATGGCATTTCTCACATGAATTTTTACTTTTTTGACATACTGATGTTAAACCATATATTAAACGCCCCACCCCCTGATCTAACCAGTGTAACAGCAACCTTTGTTTTTTTCAGTTTGCATCAAAATCTCTGTGCAGAAACTTTTTCCCCAGCTGTTTGCAACATATAAGTGTTTACCATTGCAAAGATTTAATTATTAGAATTACTACCTTCATAGAGAAAAAAAATCTTTATTTTACAACATGATCTTCCAAAAAGCAGTTTAAATACATATGTGACATTTTTCTGGTTTTCAGCTTGTTTCCTGCTCATTTGATTTTCAGGATAAAAATATTTTTGTGAGCTGGCAAGAATTGGGGCAGAGGATTTTCAGAAGCTTCTACACCAGATGTGCAGTTGTTGCATCTTAACTGCATCAATGATAGTGCACTATTGGAAGACTTCCCAAAAAAATGTAAATAATGACAACTTAAGATGACTGCTTTTAGTAATTACTTCAAAGTAAAGTCAGCATTGATTATTACCTTTAGTCAGCTTTAAACTTAAGTATTTTTGATAGTAAGAATTTATTATATAAACCATATTATAACAGACTATACCCAGCCTGCTTTGAAAGCAATACATTTATTAGTGGGGTCTGACCAAGCCCTCAAAAATTATGGATCTGTATTACATATTGAAAAGTATGACTATCAATTTCTATTTTATAAATTTTATTAAAATAAAAAAACACTCTTTAATATTTAACTAAACAAAATAACAGCTATCAAATCAAAATCTAATTGAACAAGACAGTCTCAGTATTGGATTAGAGTTAAATCATTACATTAATACCAAAATAATCATTTATAAATTCTAAGAAAGTGGCTGTCAATTTGGTAATTCTTTTGCTGGGATTTATAGTGAAAGTCCATCATATTTATAATTTGAATCTGGTTAAACATCTTAATGCTGAAACAATTCTTCTTTGAGTAGTGTCCCTATGGCATACCACTTCAGATGTGCATATGCCTCATGCGCCTTTGATTGGAGATTTTCGATAGCAGTACACTTTCAGCTTACACATGCACTCCCAGACATCCTCATGCCCTGCACTGAGGATATATAGAGCTGTGCAGAAAAATTTCCTCAGTTTCTTCTGAACTACCCATCACTTGAGATGCGTCTACAATGCCTGCTTCAGCTTTACTTAGCTTAGCCTCAACTTTTTAGTTATAATTATAGTTTTAGTTTATTTAGTTTTTATAGTTGTGTTACTTTAGTTACATATGGGGGAGGTCCATTTAATTTTCCCCTCCCTTACTCTTTCTCCTCTATTCTGAGGGATTTGCTTTGGGGTCTTTGTTGATTCAATATGCCATTATCCCCAAGATTCAAGCACTGGCTTAACTGCCAGGAAACTGGCCTGGTCAGCAACGGACATTCCGGATATATATCTGCTGGCTGGGAGACACCCATATCCCAGCTAAGTGCAAGTTTTGCTCAGCTTTTAAAAGCAGATATTGTAAACACTGGGAGATTAAACATAGGGTCCTCATAATGGAGCGCTCCCTTCAACTAGCCTCAGATCGAGGTCCAGAGGCCCATTCTGGACATCAGCCTCCAAGTGAGCACAGTGCCCTGTTAACTTTGGTACCTAGGTCTTAGCAGGACTAGAGTATGGAGAGTAATGTTAATGCTTCCAGGAAGAGATCTGAATCTCCTCAGAGAAAGCCTACTTCAAAAACGCATCAGCTGCCATCATCATCGACACTTTCAAAGACCTCATGTCCCAAGAACGGCACCACTGAGGCTCCAGGCATCTGCAGTATCAGGAGTTGTTGAAGACCTCAAACTCTTCAAAGACACTCAGTACCATGCATACCAAAATTGTCTGTGGTAAAGTCCAAACATGACCACTTCAGCAGAGTTTCTAAGCAATCTGCCTCTGTCTAGGAAGTCTGTAACATTGACACTTTTCATTAGCAACACCAATACCAAACAGGTGACCTATACTATAACACTAGTATCTCCAAGGCCAACATCTTCGGTACTGGCACATTTGATATCCTCATTATAGCCATTGGTTACTCTGGAACCCCACCGAATACAGGTGCAGATCCACATGGTACTACAGAAGTTTAGATTCTCCAAGGACTGTCATTATCTGACAAGCCAGTCTCTCCAGTATTAATGGTACTGGACAGCTGTTGGTCTTGAGATCTGCCTGGTGTCCAAGGCCTTACTCTTTTCTGATACCGTAGGGTTCTCCGGTACCATTGGCACCAGCTAGACAACCATCCTTCCTCCAGTGTCTGCTTCTCATCTAGACTATGGATTCTTTAGATTCCTAGATCTCTGTACAGGGATCTCCTACATATCACCACAGAGGTATCTTTCCATACACCTTAATTGAGAAAGAAGCCCCAAGAGCAAGTCAATCTCATGCCACTTCTCTCTGGTAAGAGCAGCAGTGAATGCTTTCCCCTCTACCTTATGGACATATTGCGACCCACAGGCAGCCATACTGTCAGCAGTTTTCAAGAGCTCCTGGCTATTTTCATGGGGATCATCACGAAAGGAACTTCCTTGCCCCATCTTTCCCTTCTCAACAACCCCAGCTTCATGAGGAGCCTTTTGAAGAGCAAGAGGCAAGAGTGGACAAGGAGGTGACACCACAAACTAGTATATCCTCATCTTCTCTAGATGAGACTATAATGCCTCCTCCCCCATTTTATGCCGATGGCTTTAAGCGGTTTCAGAACCTGATAAAACGGATTGCTAACTCACGTCAGATCCCATTGGAAGAAGTGCAAGAGTTACAAAATATGCTCTTGGATATACGCCACATGACATACTCTGAGTAGCCTTGCCAGTAAATGATGCTTTACTGGATCCTTCCAAAATGATCTGGTAGACTTCACTGACTGCACCATCTATATGTAAATGAGCTGATTAAAAAATACTATATTCTCACAAAGAATTCTCAAATTTTTATTTTCACACCCTCTTCCCAACTCTTTAATTATGAAGGCTGTTAATGAATACGGTAGACACACCATTCTGTGTCTGCACCATACAATAAAATCCAGAAATGTGTCAGCCTCTTTGGGTGTAAAAGCTACACTTCGGTGACCCTCCAGTTTAAAATAGCAAATTAGCAGATCTAGCTAATTAGGAGCAAATTTGCTCCTATTAAATAGCAGAAAGAACTGTACTAGAAATGCTTACCTTCAGAAATGGAAGAGATTTCATATTGATGTACCTAATTTTCTCCTGTTCATTCTTCCCTCTTCGCTGTTCTTGACAACCTGTTGGATTTGAAGAAGTCAGGTCTTCCTATGAGTTCCATCAGAATTCATTTGGCCGCTGTTACAGCCTTTCATTCCACTGTGCAGGAATTCTAGTCTTTCTTATCCCACAGTAACAGGATACAGGACCCCCACCTGGAGGGGGGGGGAAGAGTACACTTTACTGAGGCCTTGAGGGGCCCAGCCCAGACTGCAACCCCCGTTACCATGAGGAAAAAATGTTTCATGGCTCATGAGATTGTATTGTATGATGAGAAATTGTGGTATGTGTGTGGGGGGAGGCCTGTATTACAAGTTTGTACTGGCCTGAAAAAAATATATTTGGGCCCTGACAGGATATATCAAGGAGTTGGTTAATCTTTTTCTGCAAATCGAAGAGCCTATTCCTGTATGTGATTTCAACTTGGTCCTTGATAGTCTTATGAAATCTCCCTTTGAGCTGCTAGCTAAGTATTTTCAACTGCATGTATCTATGAAAATGGCATTCTTAGTGGCCATCATTTCTGCTTGCAGGGTTGGGGAACCAGGAGCATTAATGGCTAATCCCTCCCTTCGATGTTTTCTTCAAGGATCATATCCCACATCCCAAGTTCATATCTAAAAATCCTCCGATTCCCACACTAACAAAGTTATCCACCGACCTGTGTTTTTCCCAGGCTGTTCATTTCAGTTGCAGATCCAAAGGATCTACAATCTCCATCCAAAAACTTTCAAAGTGTATCATATTCTTATTTATCAGCCTGCTAATGTTCAGCACGTTTCAAGAATAATAGCCACTTCTACAAGATCCCAAGCTGCCTCAATGGCACTATACATTTTTTTTCCAATTGCTGAAATTTGCAAAGCAGCAACCTGGGCATCTGTGCACACTTCTTCCAAACACTACACCCTGATACATGCCTCTAGATCAGACTCTGCTGTTGGTAGTCCCTAAGCTCCCTTCTACTTTAGGGGATACTGCTCAGAAGTCACCTGAAATGAAGCATCCATAGGTACACTACTCAAAGAAGGAGAGATTACTCACCTTGTGCAGTAACTGGAGTTCTTTGAGATCGGGGTCCCAGTGTGTGCTTCACTAATTCTCCCCCCAACTCTGCTTCAGAGTTTTGTTTCATGGAGTTTTGTGGCAGAGAAAGAACTAAGAGTGGTTTCCCCACGCAGCTTTGTATGTGATCAGTGCACGGCACAATGATGTGTGGAGCATGTATGTTGGCCGGACAGGCACTGCTACCAAAAATCTCTGATCAAAGGCACATAGGGCACATGCACACATGAAATGGAGCACCCATAGGGACATACACATCAAAGAACTCCAGTCACTGTGCAAGTTGAGTAACTTCTCCTTATGTAATGTCTAAACCATGACCTCAGAGATCATTGTAAAGCTTCCTTCTTAGACTTCAGTTCTTATGTGGTGGCTAACCCTTTTCTCCTCCACACTACAGAAATATGAAACACAAACTTTAACAGGACCTCTTAAGCAGAAGTTTAACAACTCTTATTTACAAGAAATTAGAGATGACAATTTCAAGTATTTCAAGACCATTAAACACAGAACATACTTAGTGACTGTTTTTATGAGACTATATTTAGGTCTGTTTAAACCTGGGTAACTTTTCTTTCTGGAGCATTCCTCATCATGTGGTCTTTATGGATGCGCTCAAACATTCATGTTCACAGCCATACTTTCACACAATAAAATTAAAAAAAAAAAAACGGCTGAGATGTCTTCCAGCTAAGAAAACAAAGGTTAGGAAAAGTTAAAAATCACTTTAAATGATATATTTGCAAACTTCTCAGCTCTTAGTGGAACTGGAACTGCAGACAAAGATCTACATGGGGGGTTCTGTTGGCACATTCCTTCTCATTAGTGAACCTTCCTTGGGTGCAGGGAGAGACTAATCAGTGACTGTCTGTTGATATTTTGACTTCCTATCCTCAAGGTGTGATCAGCATTGGAGAATTTGAAAAGCCCAAATGACTTGTTGACCCAAAAGGTAAAGTTTCTTGGCTTTACCCTTAATTTTTATGGCTTATGAATTTTACTTGCACTGCCTTGCAGTACCTCCCTTTGTCCTGCAGAATCATCTGCCAAAGTCTTCATGCAAAGCAGGATTGAGGCCTATCTGGGAGCCATGCAACTAAGTCCAGTCAATTTGAATTAGGTCGTCATTAGCAAGTGTCACCTTGGAAAAGTCCTGCTTAAGACAGCTATTTAGAAATTTTTCTGTATTTTTCCATATCACAGAGACTATTGCTCTGTTTAAACTCCTCCCCCCATGCCCACCCAAATGTCAAAAATCCAGATATGAGACCACTTTCTGGCAGCTGGCATGATCTCATTTAGGGGAAAAGTCTTAAGAAGACATTGTCACCATTTTACAGAAAATTCAGTATAAAACCCATAAAAAAATAACTAATGTGAAAAACCTGAACATAAAGCCAATTGCTCAAACATGAAAATAAATTTAGACGTGATAAATTCATCATCTATTTTCTCCTTTGCTAATCTAAAAGCAGACAATGGTTTTTATTCTTTCTGAAAACAAAGCAATTACAGTAACCTTCCTATTTTGGAACCGGGCTACAAGTCAAACAACTTATCTTTTGAAATCTAAATCGTGACAGAAAAAGGTTTCTTTAAAGCTCATCAAGAACAAACCCTTTTAAAATATATGTATTCAAATTTTACATATGGTCTGCATACCTATTCAAGCTAGTCTCATACCATGTTACAGATCATTCAGATTTTCTTGTTCAAATGTTTACCTGTGCTATAGTGAATTCAGGTCTATTTATTTACTTGGGGAATTTTTTTCTGGAGTATAAAAAGTTTTCTTAACAAGATGAAGTAAGGGCTGGTGACAAAGGTAAAGGTAAGTGGGAAATATTTTTCCTGTGGCAATTGGAATGAAAAAATAGCTTTCATTCTGAATTCATATTTTTAAATCTCTTGTATATAAGAATAGAAAGTGCTCATTGATTTAGATTATCTCACAACTTTTTGTGCTATTTAGGCATTTCATATTCTGTAGATGTTTAAAGGCAATTAATTGCTATAAGCTTTACTTCCGTCATTAAGCTAATTTAAACTCAGATGTACTGAAAAAAGATGGCTGCTTCTTTTGCACAGTTGTTAGTTGAGATCTGGATGTCCAAAGTTGGTACGCTTTTACAAAGAGGATAGTTGACTTAGTTAGATTATGTTACATGTCGTGTAATTTTTTTAGTATGGTTGGTTAGATATCGCTTAATGATTCAAGTGATTATTTCTTGTATAATTAGCATGTAGAGTTCTTAATTTCTTCAAAACAGTTTGTAAACATAACTCTCTATAAATCACTTGTGTCTTACATAAGCACATTAAGATAATGATTTTAAAGGGGAGAAACTAAGGATGAAGTTGATACTTGCCCACAAGTGGAAAGAGAGTTTTCAACATTGGAATTAGGACTAGTATTCCTGGTTTGTACTCCTGTGCTCAGACTACAGACCATGTCTTTCCCTGGAAATATTTCAGGTGTAATCCAGTGAGAGTTGAGTGAAAAGGGGACCATATTCAGACACCCATAGGACAGAATTTCCATCTTCCTCACCTGCTAACCTATGCCTTGAATTCTAAGTGTCAGCAAAGGAAATAATATCCCCAAGATATGTGAGGGTTTATTCTGCTGTTATTTATAGTAGTAATAAAGGATGAGAAAAGTGTCTTGATGCCCAGCAAAAAGTCTAACTTGTTAATAGATGTTCTTGTAAGAAGGATTGGATGACATGGGTGAAAAAAGTTATTGAATTAATTAAACTTCCTTTTACTTTGCCCAGTGCAGTGTAAGTTCAGTATATATAGTGTTCTATGAGGAGGAAAGGTTAAAAAGAAGTGTGGAGTTTTATATAGTTTTATATAGCTTTCTGCGGTTCAAGTTCTAAACTGTGGTTTGGCTCTTTGATATCAAACATCAGCCTGCTTGCTGTACCTTTATACTAGGTTTAGATTTTAGTTGGAAGATTTGTAATTCTGATCATAGGAATCCTGAGAAAATGTTTGGGAAGAATATTTTTTCTTATAACCTGCTGTGAGGGTCTGCAAAAAATGAGATTTGAGCTTCTATAAAGTCAAGTGACAGCCCATGTCTGCTTTCTACCTTGTTCACCTGATTGAGACTCCTTTGCTTTCAATGGGCTTTGGAGCAAGACCTAAGCATAGAGAAGAATGATTTCAGGGAAGGAGTTAATTTTTCAGGCAGAGCCTTAACTTTCTAAATTTTTGGCATTTGAGTATTTAGTTTTGTTAAATTAGTGTTTTGCACTGAATTATTTTAGTGGCTAAACCATTATCATATTTGAGCCTCATAATGACCACAAAGTCATTAATGGTCGCAGTCAAATTTTTATATATATAAAACATTTGAATAAATATCCGTTTTTCTTCAAAAGCTGGTCCCTACATGTATTCCATACACGGGTACATATTTGCACTATCTGCCTGAAATTGGAAATTTCTAGCAAGCAGTGTCCATTGATCTATGCTATGTAGTTGCCCTCCACATGCCCTGGATTTAGGATTTAAGGAGCAGTGCGGACCAACAGTTCTGCAGTTTCTTCTTACTGCCACATAGCCTTGGTCGGAATCCTTTGTGTTGTTTCTTCTTCAAAACTGTTAGATATATTGTACAGAGTTTTTAGTATTTTTAGTGTTAGATTTTAGTCTTCTAGTATAGTTAGTATAGCTTAGTTTCTCCCTGCCTCAGGGAGTCTCTCCCTATGCCCAGAGTCACAGGGTTAAGACCTGTATCTCTTCCCCATAAACCATGAATGCTGCCTCTGTTTGGGAGAGGCCCATATCTCAGCTAAGAGCAGCACTTGCTGCTCCTTCTCCCCATGAACCAGCAGAGGCAAGAGCTCCATCTGCAGAAACACCTTGTGGCGAATACCATGAGTCCAGGGAGACTTCCCTGTTACATCAGCCCCAGCATACACCCACTCTGAGTATGAGCTCAGGAGCAGAAGCCCACGCTGCTAAGCCTAAGGAATCGTCTACTAGGGCTTCTCATAAGAGTAAGGGGCACTCTCATAAACATAAGGACAAGTCTCCTGCCAGGTCTGCTTGCACAAGAAGAGATTCCCTCCCTGACTCTGTATAAGTCGGATGAGTCATCTCACACGGACCCTAAGGATATAGGTCCACTTAAACCCTTGGAACATGAGGGTAAGGCACAAAGGTGAAAGATCCACCGGTACCAACAACTGCTGCAATGCATATGCCTACATGCACCCACCAATACCATCTAAGAGTTGGTATCTTTGATGATCCCAACCCATCCCTGGAAGGACTGGCCATCCACTGTGACTAGGGACCCACTGGATACAATGGTCTCAACTACAAGAACACCCCAAAGTCCAGGACAAACTGAAACCTACACTCCCCAGAGGACATCTTCACTCTTCCCTATCCTCAGTCTTCTCTTTTGTTGGGTCCAATCCTCTTGAGACACATTTTGACACTGAAGGAAGAAACCAACTCAGGGAGAGGGGAATGCCCCCTCTCTCATGTCCATTGACAGGAGCTTTCACCCACTTTTATCAACGGCTCGAACAGTCAAAGAAGAACCAGCTTTCTCTTTAGATTTGTCTGATGCTCCAGATAAATCTTCACTCCCATGCGGAGAGGTGAGTTTGGACAGAGACTCGAGAAGATCAGGGGGTCTGTCTTCCACCCAGATATGATTATCCAAGGGACCTTCGGTGCCTAATGCTGTGGGGTCCCCCTACAACTGGTTGATCCCATATTGGCCCAATTATGGTCCACAGGATCCCTAAATTAGGCACTCTAGATCAGTCCATGAGTCCCATCGACCGTCTCCTACACATCAGTTGGCTCTTGGAATTTAAGAGAGAGGAAGTTGAGCTATATCTGCAGGTACCAATGGTACTGAATGGGTGTTTCATCATCCTTACCAGATGACAGTATTGTCCCATTTTCACCATCCTCGCCTGATGACCGCAACCAATATCAAGTTCCTGCAGAGAGTAGCAAATGAGTGCCAGATTTCACAAAAGGAGGTCCAAGATACTCAGCATCAGCTCCTTGACATCTTACGATCTGATCCAAGCCAAGTGGCCCTCCCAGTAAACTAGGCTAGGCCATCATGGAACAAGCCAGGGTAGTTTGGCATACTCCGGTCTTCTGGGCTCCCACCCTGAAAAGGGCTGAGAAGTGATATATTGTATCAATCAAAACAGCAGACTTTCTCTTCACATGTCCAAGTCCATTTCGGTACAAGCAGCCATTTAGAGGTCTAGACTACAGCATCCCAAAGCAACACTTTAAATGACCCTAACCTTTTAGGGAGGAAGATAGAAGAAAATATCAGCCTTCAGTTTCTAATGGCTAACTACCAGGCCTTGTTAGCAAAATATGATTTCAACAATTGCTCAGAGTTTAGTCTTCAGGGACAAACTCCATCTAAAGGACAGGGTCCAATTTCTATCTCTCATTGAGGAAGGCAAACTGGTGGCTAAAAGAAATATCTTTTCAAGCTGCAATGGATGCTGCTGACACCATGTCTAGAAGGATAGGTATGCGAATAGTTAAGAGGCATGGATGTTGGCTGCACTCTTTGGGATTCTCCAGGGAGGTTCAGAATACCACAGAGGAGTTGCCTTTTGATGAGTCTAATCTCTTTAAAAAAAGGCTCACTAGTATCTACATTCATTGAAAGACTCTAGGGAAACTCTCAGCTCCCTGGGCATATACACCCCAAAGAGAAAACATCATAAGCAGGTGTAAAATCCAAGACCACTTTCTCAATCATTCTACCACCAGCATGCATTCAAACCACAAAGTAATCTGGGTACAAAGACTATAGCTCCCTCTACTGTAATACCAACTGCTCAACCCCATCTACCATCCAGAAATTACTTTTGACAGGACGATTGAGGCCTGCCTACCCTTACTGATACCATCCACTACTCTCCCCCCCAAACAGTTGGTGCACGCGTCATCCTTTTCACCCAAAATTGGAGGACAATCACAAGAGACAAGTGATTACTAGAAATCATTCCCTGTGGCTACTCTATAGAGTTTTTCTCCCCTCCTACATCCAAACACTCTTCCTGGTCTCTCTTCAGGGACCACTCTCACAAGGAGATTGTCCATCAGGACACAGGTTCTCACCTCCAACAAGGGGCCATACATAGAACAAGTGCCACCTCAGCCCCAAGGGAAAGGATTCTATGCCCCGTATTTCATAGTTCCCAAGAAAAACAGAGGATGGAGATCCATTCTCAACCTCTGGCGATTAAATGTTTTTATTTGCAAATCAAAATTCTGAATGGTTATGTTGGCATCAGTAATCCCATCCCTGAAGAAGGGAACATGGTTCAAGCCTCTAGACTTGAAAAAAGCGTACTTTCATGTGGACATTCATTTGTCTCACAAGGTTCTTCAGATTTCGGGTGAGACGAGAACACTACTAGTTCAGAGGACTGGCAATAGTACCCGGGTCTTCAGGAAGGTCTTCTCAGTGGTAGCAGCCCCAATGAGAAATCATAACTGCACAATATTTCCATATCTAGACAGTTGGCTCCTAACAGGTCGCTCCAGTCAGGAGGTCCAATCAGCGACTCTGTGCTTGCTTCATCTTCTGTCAGCCTTGGGAATATGTGTCAACACAGAAAAGTCCACTTTGACTCCCACAAGAACTAGAGACTTTATAGGTGCAACACTAGATTTGACCTCAGCAGGATACTACCTTACTATGGAAAGTTTTCAAGGCATGAACATCTTGATAAGACAAGTCACTCTCAAGTCATAGACCTCTGTCAAGTCAATGATCTTGTGTATTTATGTAACACCATTCATCAGGCTGCATCTATGTTGCCTACAGGGCTGACTCTGGTCTATTTACTCACTAGATGGAGACCACATAAACACCTGAGTAACAATTCTTGGCAAGGTCACAGCTTCTCTTGCCTGGTGGACAAACCTGGGACAGGTATGCATGGAGTACTTTCATTATACCCACACTTGATGTGAGCATTGTCATAGACACATTCCTCTGGCTGTGGAGCCCATCTAGACAACTACACTGCATATGGCACTTGGACTCCTTGGGAGGTCAGGATGCCTATCAATCTACTAGAGTTGAGAGGAGTCCTTCTAACCTGCAATGCATTCCTCCCACTTATTCAGTCCCACACACTCAGAAAGTGTTAAGACATGACACCTGTATTTTCCACAAACAAACAAGGTGTAGCAAAATCCCTCCCTCTGTTTAGAAGCAGTCAACTTATGGAACTGGTGCATTAGAAACCACATAACACTTTCAGCTACATTCCTATCAGATGCATAGAATTCTGCAGCACACAATCTCAGCAGGCACTTCTCCACAGTTCATGAGTGGGAGATACACATTTCCATCCTGAACGAGATCTTCACACAGTGGGAAACACCAACCTTGGACCTTTTTGCATCCCAAACCAATAAGAAGTTCACCCTATACTGCTCCAGGGTAGTTCTAAATCACAGTTCCAGGGGCCAGACAGCCTGAGATACGCCATACCTCTGCTACTACAAGTTCTGCAAAAGATTTGCTACAATATCTCAAAGAACCTACAGTTACAGGTAAGTGACTTCCATATTTGGTCTTATCTTGTCAAAGAACCTTATATTAGTAGTGAACATGGAAGCGTCACTAGAATGAGAGCCCTAAAATTATTAATCAGTGGATGTGTGTATTTGACCTTTTTAGGGGGTAGAAAATAAACTTGAATTACAAGAGTTCCGTAATAGTAATTCAGCTTGCTACTCTGAACATTTACTTGGTTGCACATGTACATTTTTCAACATTGGCTCTTTGTTACTCCCCTCCACACTCCCAGTCTTGCTACTTGCCATTTTAATACTTGAACAGCTGGTAGAGAGAACTTATAATCCTTCAGTCATTTGGCTTGTCTTCTTAGAGGGTATTTATAAACTATATCATTCAGAGTGTCCCTTAGTGTCATTTACAACACAGAGTACTTTCAGTATTAAAGGAAAAAAATGAGACACTTTTGCTTAAGTGGTGAGAAATTTTCATAGAACCAAACTCATTCCACAATGCAATATCGTGAAAACTTCCATAGATCTGTTTTCTAGTAAGCAAAAAAATCTACATTAAAAACACATGGCACCAGTTGTCAAACTCAAAAATCTAATAGCCAAATGCTACCAAAAATACAAATAGCAATTTTTTAAAAGTATGTCTAGATTCCCTCCCACAGAAAAAAAATGTGGCATGTGGGGCTGTAGGGAGGAAATATCCATGGGGAAATTTCCTTGAAAACATGAGTGGGTTAGGGAAGGGTTTACTCCCTACAGAAAAGATGACAGGGTCCAATCTAAAACCTTGCCACGTTATGTGACATATGTTTGTATGGAGCCATGGAGCATTTTTCTCCTGTTTTCAAGGATCATTCATCACAGCCGCTGCCGGTCACAAATATCAGTCCTTTGACACTAAGCAATCTAGTTAAGAATATGCATGTGGTCCTGTACAGAGATAGCGTAATAAAGTGGTTGCACCTAAGTACTGATCCCTTACTCATAACCTCAGTGTCTGGTCATACTTCAGATGCCTTGCTATATTTGGGCATATCTATGGGCATAGAACTTCCAGGCACCTTACTGCTGCTCTGGTATTATCCCCCTTTTCCATGCTGTTAATTTTTTTTTCAGAAAGCTAATAATTTTAAACACTTTCCCAATACTCCCTTTGCTTTAAAAAATAATAGGCTTGTAAATTCTATAAAGCCAAACATTCAGCTATAGGCAATGTACAGTAGATACAGCAATGAAAATAAATATTTTCAATTAAGAAGACTGTTTTCCTGAAAACTGTGACTTGAGAAAATATTTTCAGCACTCATAACAAATCAAAGTTGGGTGATAATGAGCTACTTACTGTTAATTGTTTCTAACTCCAATTGGTAAACCACATTGCAAATTTCAGAAAGGAGAAATTTGAGAGCTTTAAGAGAAAAAAGAAAACTGGTTTCAGTTAATTTGAGAATTTCAGAAATGTGTTTGACATTTCTGTTATAGTGAATGAACTGAGACACCCAGAAACAATTATTAAAATATTTTTTGTTGCTTCTGAATGAAGATGACTTTAAAGCTTAGTGCCTGTAGAGTGGGGGCAGAGAGAAAGATGATATGTGATAATGAATTTACAAAGTGGTAGGTTTTGACCTTTACTTGTATCCTGGTTCCCTAAATACAAGCATTAGATTACAAAACGTAATATGGAAATTATTTACAGAGGGCACACGAAGCTACAGTGACAGCTTTTTTTCTCTGGATGTCATGTGCAAACATCCGGGTTGTTATGACACTTGAGGGTGTGCTTACCAGCACATCATCTGATTAGTCACTTAACTTAGCAAGGAATGTCCTGGCACATAGCTTATCAAAGCATGTGAACATATCAGCAGAATAACATGTTTATTTATTACTAAGCATTTCAACATGCTGACTAGTGAAACAATTTAGTATTCTATACACTGTTCAAAAACAAAATGTTATGATAATTTATTTGAGTTGGTCTTCCCTATGAACAGATATCTGATGTGTTTATATATTGAAGTATATTCTATTCTCCTTAAATTGTTTCTCTAGTGTTTTAGTCGGTGAATGGACAACGTTGGAAAGTGTAGTGTGTCTGTCAGGTTCTGTAAGCTGTTTCTCATTCTTACAGGGAAAAGGATTGATGCTAATATATCCAAGTTTTCTTTTCATGCTTAGTAGTATTGCTTTTGTTCTATTTATATTTCTTGAAACTAGGTGACCAAAAGTATCTTGGAGATCAGTCCATTACAAAGTTCCATGGTGATAAATATTTAACTAGGGAAAAAAAAGGGTTTTAAAGCATAAAATTCCTTTTCAGTCCACCCAGGTGCAACATCCACTCATTTAAACTGTGTCATGTGATGTAAATCTCAGTCTCCAATCAGGAATGAAGTTATGTCTAATGAAAAAAAGGAAATTGTTAATAAAACTTGAAGCTTTTTTTCACTTCATAGTTTCTCTGGTAGTACATGTGAAATGCTTCCCTGAATTGAGCTGTCAGCTCTCAGGTCCTGGCTTTCTGTACTGTCAGAATGATGCTAAGAGAAGTTATTTAAGAATGTTCAAGAAATCATTTATTTCTGTATCATCCAAACAGCGAACTGGAACAGAATATGCATTAAAATAAATCTTGAGATTTCCTCATCCTATAAGGCTCACAACAAGTAAGGCATTTTCACCAAACCTCAATCAAATTTTAACTTTCACAGAATCATAGAAATGTAGGACTGGAAGGGACCTTGAGAGGTCATCAAGTCCATCTCCCTGCAGCGAGGCAGAACCAAGTAAACCTAAACCATCCTGAAGATTGTTTGTCCAAACTGTTATTAAAACCTCCAGTGATAGAGATTCCACAACCTCCCTTGGAAGCCTATTCCAGAGCTTAACTCCCTTATAGTCAGAAAGTTTTTTCCTAATATCTAACCTAAATCTCCCTCCCTGCAGATTAAGCCCATTACTTCTTGTCCTGTCTTCAGTGGACACAGAGAACAATTGATTCCAATATTATTTATAATCACCCTTAACAGATTTGAAGACTGAGGCCTCGTCATTGCCGAGTAGTGGGGGACTAGTAGAGTTCCATGTCTTAGATATGTTAACCTGTTAATAATAACAGAATATGAACTTTTTTGCAAATGCATCAACATTTCACTAATGTTCATTTAGAATACTACCTCCTAGCCTATTTTCCTCATTTTGTAGTTGTGCATTTGGTTTTTTTACTTCCTAAGTGAAGTACTTTGCATTTGTCTGTATTGAATTTCATTTTGTTGATTTTGACCAGTTATCTAATTTGTCAAGGTCTTTTTGAATTCTAATCCTCTCTTCCAGAGCGCTTGTGACCTCTCCATCTTGGTGGCATCCACAGATTTTTAATACATAGACTCCATTCCAGTATACAATTCATTAATGAAAATATTTACTAGTGCTGGACCCAGGACTAACCCATATAGAACCCCAAGATATGTTCTCCCAGTTTGACAGCGAACCATTGAGAATTACTCTTTGAGTGCAGTCTTTCAACCAGTTGTGCACCCACATTTTAGTAATTTCATTTGGACCACTTTTCTTCAGATTGCTTATAAGAATGTCATGTGGGACTATATTAAAATCAAGATATATCATGTCTGCTGCCTTCCCCCTATCCAGGAGGCCAGTAACCATGTCAAAGAAGGAAATTAGATTAGTTTAGCATGATTTGTTCTTGACAAATCCATACTTGCTATTCCTTTTAATCCTGTTGTGTCTAGAACCTTACAAATTGTTTAATAATTTGTTCCAGTATCTTTCCAAGTATTAAAGTTAGACTGACTAGCCTATAATTCACTGAGCCATCTTTTTTCCCCATTTTAAAGATAGATACTATGTTTTCCCTTCTCCGGTCTATCAGAACCTCACCCATCCTCCAGGAGTTTTTTAATTTAATTGCTAACACTTCCAAGATTGCTTCAGCTAGTTCCTTAAGTACCCTAGGATGAATTTCATTAGACCCTACTGACTTGAATACATCAAATTTACCTAAATATTCTTTAACCTATTCTTTCCCTATTGTGGCTTGTGTTTCTTGCCCTTTATTGTTAATATTAATTGTGTTGAGTATCTGGTCACAGTTAACCTTTTTAGCAAAGACTGAAACAAAATAGGCATTAAACACCTCAGCTTTCTTGATGTCATCAGTTGTTAGATCTTCTTTCCCACTAAGTAGAGGACTTACACTTTCCTTCATCTTTGTTTTGCTCCTAATATATTCAGAAAACCTCTATTGCCTTTTATGTCCCTTGCTAGGTCTAACTCATTTTGTGCCTTAGCTTTTCTGATTTTGTCCCTACATGCCTGTGCTATTCTTTTGTACTCCTCCTTAGTAATTCATCCATGTTACCACTTTTTGTAGCATTCCTTTTTGATTTTCAGGCTGTTAAAGAGCCCCTGATGGAGCCATATTGGCATCTTACTAGTCTTGCTGTCTTTCCCTCACATCAGGATAGTTTGCAGTCCTTTAAAGTTGTCTCTTTGAGAAACTGCCAGCTCTCCTGAACTCCTTTTTTCCTTAAATTTTCTTCCCATGGGACATTGCCTATCAATTTTCTGAGTTTGTGAAAGTCTGCCTTTTTAAAGTCTACTGTCCTTATTTTGCTTTTGCTCCTTTCTTTCATCAGAATAATGAAATCCATTATTTTGTGGTCACTTTTATCCAAATTGCCTTCTACCTTCAGATTCACTACCTATTCCTCCCTATTGATCAGAGTCAAATCTAAAATGGTTGCCCCCCTGGTTACTTCCTTCACTTTCAGAAATGAAAACTTGTCCCCAACACGTTTCAAGAACTTTCTGGAAATTGTGTTTTGCTGTATTATTTTTTCCAACAGATGTCTAGGTAATTGAAGTCTCACATTACTAGCGGGGCTTGTGGTTTGGTTATTTCTGTTATTTTACTACAAATGCCTCATCCACCTCCTCTTCCTGAATTCATGGTCTGTAGTTGCTCCCGACCATGATGTCCCCTCTATTGTTTTCCCCTTTCATCTTTACCCAGAGATTTTCAGCTGGTCTGACTCTCACCACCTCCTGGACCGCAGAACAACTGTACAAATTTAGACTGATGTGATTGACCATGTGGTGTATAAAGCAAGTTTATTTCTGCATTATTTTTGTAATTGATACAGTGTAAAGTATTGGAAAGGCACACACAGTAGCTATTGCCTAAATTCAAACTGAGCACCTGCTACTACCATGGACTTCCAGGAGAGATGCAGGTGCTCAGGGCCTCGCAGGATTTGGCCTTTGAAGAGGTGGGTCAGAGGATACAGTTTAATATTCTACATCAGTAATGGGTGCAAGAGTGTTATCTGTCTCCTACTTGGAAACCACTGCACTTCAGAGGCATTTTTAAGTGAGGTCACTAAAATAAAATTTTGTATTTTTGTTTTTTAAATAATGACAGAATTTTAAGCTGCATCATCCGATGTTTCCATTGAACACTGACCTAAGACAGATGAATGTACGAAAATGTCTCCATTGTTGGTTGCAAAAGCACCACCTGAGCAATTGCAACACAGATTTCTTGAAATCTCATGCTGTGGCTGAACAGGAATGGAAGAAGGGATTCCTTGCTTCCAACACAGTGTCTGAAATCCCATCAGCAGACCACATTCAGGTGGTTCATTGCTTGGTTATTAGCCTTTATTTTTGGTAGCAATGTCAAGTGTTTTTTTACTATGAGAAGTTTTTAGCTAATTTTTCAGGTGTCATCATTCAGATTTCAATTAATCTGCTGGCAGTTGTAGGCACAGTGCTGTTACTAGAGAGGACAAATCCAGGAACTTTTCTGCTTGAATTTCAAATATATCACCCATAGCAGTTCTAGAGGCTCTTTAGAAAATATTTACTTAACAGTTACTAAGTAAGCAAACAGCATATTGAGTGTAATTGTTTGTTTTTTCCATTATACAAAGATTCTTTGTACCAACAAATATGCAAGTACCTTGAGACACAGAGCTAAGTAGAGAACATATAGAAACTTAGCGGAGATTCCAAAGTTTTGTCACTTATCTGTAAAAAAGCAAAGGTTAGTATGGTGACAAAATATCACACATTTTATCAAATATATGCCTGAAACTATATGTAAAATTAATGCTTTGTGGTTCACATATTCAATATTCCAACTGTAAAATGTACAAGTGAAATATCTTCCCTGAATGCAAGACTGACAGACTTCTTTAGAGCTGTTATGAAAATTGATGATAAAGGAAATAAGGGTGGTAATCCAAAGGGAGGCAGTGGTGTGGCTTTTTAAAACATAAAATATTCTTGGCTGGTATTTTATAAAAATTCTTGCATTAAACAGTAAGAGCTTTCAAAGGTGGTACAAAAGAAACAAAGAAGGAAAGGTAGGAGGCTCATGGCACTATGGGAGCAAAATTAAAGTAACAGAAGTTAGACTGTGACCCTGTGTTATTATATAAAACTATAACTTAGCCAGAAGTGAGTAGGTACAGACATGTTTATAATAGATATTTTACTGAATTTCCCCAGTTGCACCTAAAATAAGTTAAATATCCAATCAGGAAGCTGGCCCCTACCCTCTTGCTCCAAACACTAGCAGTGTTGAGCCATGTTTGTTTGCCTTGACAGCTTGGCATGTTAATGATCTCAGTTAAACACAGGCCTTAGAACTGTCTAGATGCATGTCTCTTATTTACCTTAGAAATTCTGCATGATTGAATTATTCCTCACTTCCTGAGCTGGATTACATATAGCATTGTATTCTAGTGACCTCCGCTATCCTCTATTAGCTCAATAGATAAACTTCTTTTACTCATTATATCCCATGCAGACATATACCAGGTTTGATAGTTATATTGGAACATATAATGTGCCAACGGTAGCTTGAACACTTTTTCAGCTCTGTATAATAACTTGTCATGTAATTTGTCTAGACACACAAACTATTTTTAAGTTACCAAACCTACTTTTTGTCTCTAGACTGGTGAGCATTTGAGCAATGTTACTTGTTACCTCGGGCTAATTTCAAGGCTGTAGTACAGGATTCATGAGTCACATCTTTAAAGTATATATACTGTTGCCTTAACAACAGATAGCATATATGTTAACTATTTACATTTATCTATGTTTACCTATTCAATTGGAATTTTCCTACTCTATAATAGGAGTGCCCATCTTTCAAAAATATACACATAAATAGGCCAGTCAGTTACCCCAAGATAAAATTAGATAAACCAGGAACAACAAGAATATGACATGAGTCTCACACCACTACTCCACCCAACCCATGACCCATCTTCTTCAAGTGCTTGCTTGTGTTCATTCCATGCTAAGTGTGTGCACGGCACGTGCGCAGTTGCAGAGATTTTTCCCTCAGTGGTATATGATGGGCCGCCTCTGGAGTCGCATGCTTGTGCGCCAATATAAGGGGCATCACTGGCCCTATGCCCTCTCTATTCCATATTATTTCCCATGATGGTTGCCTGGAACAATCCTCCTTGCTCTTGAAAGGCTTCTTCCCAGTGGTTTGGATGTTTCTACCATATATTGTACAGTTATTGTAGTTAGTGTGTATAGTTCTTAGTATTAGTGTATATATAGTAGTGTTAATAGTTGTCCCCATTGTTGATGATCTTTCACTTCAGGGACTGGGCATGCCCCTGTTCCCGGGCTTCAAGCCATGTACCTCCTGTGGCAAGCCTATGCCAGTGAGTGACCCACAATCTAATTGTCTAAAGTGCCTCCGGGAAATTCATGTTAAGGAGAAGTGTGAGATATGCATGGGCTTCAGACCACACACACAAATGGTCAAGTGCAGCAGTTTGTCCAGGACCTCCCCTTTGACGGTGCTTCCCTGTTCTCCAAACACAGACTCCAAGCTTCATGGCCTCAAAGACTTGAGGGCCACCATTCACTCCTTGGGCCTCTACACCCCTCCAGGAAGCATTTTAGGCCCCAGCAGCCTCCCAGGTTCATGGAACCTCCCAGGCAGGAGCTCTACAAAAAAAAAAAGGAGAAAGGTTATAAGCAGCACCAAACCCTACCTTGTACCTCAGCTTCCGAGTCAGGTTCACATAGATATCCCAGAAGAGCCAGGCAGGCCTTTTGAAGGTATGCTTGTGGATGGTATACCAGTCTCGATGTCCAATCCATCCCTCCTCTTGTTTTTGGACTGCCTGTCCCCCTTCAGCCCAGCCTGGTCATAGATAACATCGGACCATTGGGTACTCAGTATAACAGTGGGTTATAGCCTCCAATTTTCGTTCACCTCTCCCTCCTAATCCCCACCCCTCTTCAGGGACCCTTCTCATGAGCAACTTCTTGTCTAGCAGGTGCAAGCTCTCTTATGTGGGGGAGGGGAAGCTGTAGAGGCTTGAAGGGGAAAATGCTACTCCCAATATTTCCTAATCCCAAAGGTCAAGGGGGGAGTATATGGATCTTCCTGGACCTGTGTTGCCTCAACAAATATCCGAAGAAATTGAGGTTCTGCATGATCTCCCTGGCCTCCACCAGTCCCTCCCTGGATCCAGGAGATTAGTATGCTGCCCTTGATTTAAAGGTTTATTTCCGCATCTCCAACTTCCGTGGTCACAAGAGATTTCTCAGGTTTGGTTACTGGGTCAACGCCGCTGCCAATTCACCATGTTTTCCTTCGGCCTGTCGGCAGCCCCACAAGTCTTCACAAAGTGTATAGCGGTGGTAGCAGCATTCCTTAGACATCGAGGTGGACAGGTCTGCCCATACCTCGATGACTGGCTGATTAAAGTTTGCTCACAGGCTCAGATCAAGCACAGCATTGGTGTAGTATGGGTCACCTTTCAGGCACTGGATCTGTTGATTAAATGAGCAGAAGTCAACTCTGGTCCCGGTTCAGAGAATAGAGTTCATCGGGGCAGTGCTCCACTTGACCCAGGCCAAGGCCTACCTACCAGAGGCCAGATTTCGAGTTATGTTGGATCTGATCTGCAAGGTGTGATATAGCGAAGGCAGAAGGCTGTAGGAAAGTGATTGAAGGGAGATATGTAAGCCCCAGAATGCTCAGGGCTCTGTTCCCTGCAGTTTAGCTGAGAGTCATTAGGGGGCAATTAGGAGCAGCTGAGGCCAATTAGGGACCAGCCAGGTGCTCCATAAAAACCCTCTGACCCAAACAGACAGGGCACGAGCTGAGAGGAGTAGGAGTGCTGTGCTGTTATATTATATTATAGGAGTGCTGAGTTGTGAGGAAGAGCAGACTAGAGTGCAGAGATTCTGTGGAGGAGCGGACTGGAGGAAGGTACCAGGCTCAAGAAGCCAGAAGGACAGAAGGAGGGGGAAAATTAGCCCAGGGGAAGAGAATTTGCAGTTGGGAACACGGTGCCAGCAGCACATAGCTGCTTCTCATAGGGCCCCTGGGCTGGGACCCGGAGGAGTGGGTGGGCCCAGGTCCCTACCCCCTCCTCGGGGAAGACGGGGTGACTGGAGACGCCCTGGCCCACTATAAGCAACAGAAGCGTGAGACCCACTAGGATGGAGTCGGCTGTTTGCAACAAAGGTCATAACCCACCCACTAACAATTGCTCAGGTCTGCCTCAAACTGTTGTCACATGGCGGCATGTATCTATGGGATGCAATAAGCAAGGCTATTCCTCAGACCCCTATAGATGTGGCTGGCATCAGTCTACTCCCCGATCAGACACTATGTGGACTCAATACTCATGATTCCACCTCCGGTCCTTGCTTCACTGACCTGGTGGAGAGACCATCCATAATGAAAGGCACCATGATATCTGTACCGTCATCCGTAAGTAGCCTTAGTCTTGGACACATCAGACCTGGGGTGGAGAGCCCACCTCCATAGTTTCAGGACTCTGGGCCTTTAGCCCCAGGAAGAATTCTCCTTGCATATAAATGTCAGGGAATTCAGGGTGGTACGCTTGGCTTGCCAGGTGTTCCTTCCCCAGATCTCAGGCAAAGTGGTGCAGGTGTTGATGGACAACACTGCATCAACGTTTTACATCAACGTGCAGGGAGGGACTTGATCTTCAGCCCTGTGCCATGAGACCCTCCAACTCTGGGACTTTTGTGTGACACACACCATTCACCTCAAGGTGTCACATCTCCTGGGAGCCTGAAATGCACTGGCAGATCACCTCAGCAGATCCTTTCCCTCTCACCACAAGTGTTTTCTTCACCTGGAAGTTGTCAGTGTCATCTTCCAGAAATCAGAGCCTCTGCAGGTGGACCTGTTCGCCATCAGACAGAACAGGAAATGCCATCAGTTCTGTTCGCTGCGGGGGCACAACCTGGGCTATTTTTCCAATGCCTTCCTGCTCTCATGGGCAGACTGCTCACTATACGCCTTCCTATCAATCCCCTGGATTCACAAGTTCCTCCTAAAAATCAAACAGGACAAGGCGAAGGTTATCCTGATAACTCTAGCATGGCCATGTCAGCATTGGTTTGGTATGCTTCTGGACTTCTCAGTGGCAACTCCACTCCTACCTGGACTTGATTTTCAAAAGACTACAGCTGGTTGCTTCACCTAACCTCGCCTACCTGTACCTGACGGCATGGTTGCTGCGTGGCTGAACCCTGAAGAGCAGGCCTGCTCAGAACAGGTTTAGCAAGTCTTGCTAAGTAGCAGAAAGCCTTCCACCAGGGCTACCTACATGGCCAAGTGGAAGAGTTTCACTTGTTGGGCTTCTGAACAGAATCTTTCTATCCCGGTCTTCTTTGCAATCTATCTTGGACCATCTGCTCCACCTGAAATATCAAGGTCTGACTTTCATCTGTTAGGATTCACTTGGCAGCCATCTGAGCCTTCCACCCTCTAGTGCATGGCAATTCAGTGTTCTCCCATGAGATGATGATCAGGTTTCTCAAGGGGCTGGAAAGACTCTACCCTCAGGTTCATGATCCAGTTTCCCCATGGGACTTAAACCTGGTCCTTTCGAGGCTCACCAGGCCTCCTTTGATCCATTAGCATCATGCCCCATACTGCTTCTCTCTTGGAAGGTCACCTTCCTGGTGACAGTTACCTCAGCCAGAAGGGTCTCTGAGATCAAAGCTCTGATTTCAGAACCCCCTTATACGGTGTTCAAGGAGAAGGTCCAGCTGCACCCCCATCTGGCCTTCCTACCAAAGGTGCTGTCGCAATTCTACAACAAGGAGGACATTTTTCTTCCCATCTTCTTTCCAGAACCTCACAAGACCACTGAGGAACATCGGCTTCATACATTGGATGTTAGGTGGGTCTTGCCTAACTTGAGAGAGCTAAGCCCTTCCGCAAGTCCACGCAACTTTTTGCAGCAGTAGCGGAAAGAATGAGAGAATCTTGTCCTGGATAACCACCTGTATCCGAGCTTGCTACGAGCAGGTGAAGGTTCCAACTCCAGCCAGTGTGACTGCTCATTCCACAAGAGGCTTTGTCAGCAGTGTTCCTCAAGCAGGTACTAATCCAGGACATCTGCAGAGCCGCAGATGGTCATTGTTTCATACCTTCGCGTCCCACTACGCCATTACCAACAGGTCCTTGACTATGTCAGTTTCAGGAGAGCAGTGTTGCAATCAGCACATCCATGAACTCTGAGCCCACCTCCAGGGGTACTGCTTGTGCATCACCTCACATGGAATGGACACGAGCAAGGACTTGAAGAAGAAAAAATGGTCACTAACCTTCCGTAACTGTTGTTCTTCGTGATGTGTTGCTCATGTTCATTCCATGACCTGCACTCCTTACCTCTCTGTCAGAATTACCGGTAAGAAGGAACCAAGAGGCTGTGGGGCCAGTGGCGCCCATCATACTGGAGCATATGTGTGCAACACCAGAGGGCTCTAGAGCTGGCCTAATGGATACCACTGAGAGAAAAGTCTCTGGCAGTTGTGCATGCGGTGCACACATACTTAGCATAGAATGGATGTAGGGTGACCAGATAGCAAGTGTGAAAAATCAGGATGGATGGGGGTTAATAGGGGCCTATATAAGAAAAAGCTCCAAATATCGGGACTGTCCCTATAAAATCGGGACATCTGGTCACTCTAAATGGACATGAGCAGCACACCTTGAAGAACAACAGTCACAGAAGATTAGTAACCGATTTTGGGGTTTGTTTGTGGTTTTTTTTTTTTACAGATGAGAAGAAAAGATAACCCTGAAAACTAACAAACTTGTCAGTTATGGATCAAGTGGTAAAGCACATTCCAAAGTCTCAAACTCCCTGCTTACTTAGTGGAGTGCCCTCTTATTGCCTTCATCAGACAGGGCATGTGAGAAGCACAGAATGCATTCTGGGGGATAGGGACTGTGATTTCCCACTCCCCTTTTGGTCTTTTGCTTAGCTATTGGCTGGAGCAGGAGGGGATGGGCCCATTTAATTGGCTTCCAGCTGACCACTTCCTGCCTATTTAAGCTAGTGTAGGCTTTTCAAATGCCTCTTACTCTCCAGTTTGCTGTCCTACCCTCCTTCCCCTCATTGTAACTTAGGAGCTGTGCCTTTTGTGTTTCTAGGAGTCTGACTGATTGCCTATTTTTTTTAGGGATCAGGAAGGAATTTTTCCCTTTAAGGCCATGTTGGCAAGAAGTTTAGTGTTTTTTATCTGTCTTCCTCACAGCCTCCTGGATGTACAGTTAATTGAAAACAATAGATTATTGGAAGGTTTATATAATGAGGGTAGGATTACTGACCCATCATAACTTCTGGCCTATGCCCAGGGAAAGGCTAAAAGCACCAGTTCCCAGATGTCAATGGGACTCAGGATTTCACTGTAGGACCTTGCCTTTATATAAGGGGAGAGACCAGAAATATTTGCAGATTGAAGTCTCCCCACCACCAGCCTTGTGGCCTCTATCACCCTCTTCTCCTCCTCCCGCTCCCTCTCTTCCCCCCCCCCCCCCCCCCCCCAATGCACACTTGCATAGGGGTGGGGAGACAGAGGTTTCATAATTGAGATGAGTCCATGGGGTACATCAGGGAGGGTCTACCTCGAGTTATTGTTTTGTTTGTGAGGTTGGAGCCCTGCAAACTGCCCTGGAACCAATTAAAATGCCTGGTATGTTAGAGTAAGGATTGGGCATGGTAGTGCACGTCCCAGTGTATAATTAATAAAGTTGCAGCCTGCTGATTAAACCCATCCCCATGTGTCTGTCATTTACTTGCCTGCTTGGCCAGGTCTGTGATTTATTTAATTAGCATGAGTTCCGATAATACTGGGTGAAGTAGTATATGCCTACAGTCTATAGACTTCCGGATAGATAGGAAATGGGCTATGTCCAATAAAAACAAAACAAAAAAATCCAACTCTTACAATTTCACACAAGAACTAATAATATGTCTTGAAAATATGAATGGTGCTTAGTTCTGTTCTGAAATTAATTTAGAAACTGATCAGTGTGATTCAAAGTGACACATTTTTGTTTTCCACCTTTGTTTCTCTTACAGTTGTTTAACAGGATTCCATGGCCAAAAAGTCCCAGGGAAAGTTGTGATTTTCATCCTTAGTAGAAAGGACTCCTGGCATACTATCCAGGTCCTCTCTCACTTTGCCACACACATTCACCATGGTCTATGATATTTGTATTTGAGGAAGATGTGCTCCTTTGACACATCTAGGAATGTGATTGCTTTTTTAAACTTGGAAATGTCTTCTGCCTCTCACATTCTTTCTGTGGCTTATATGCAAAAACCAGAGGGGGGAAAAATTCTTGGGCTCTGTGTTTCACGCAAATGGGCTAGCATGAGATCCTCATGGTGAGACAATAACTACACATAATGACAATTCATGGCTTACAAATCAGGTGTTGGTGTCTCTTGACAGAGATGCCTCCCCCATGTTCCTTTTTTGTATGTCTCCTTAAGAAAAATGTGACTTGTGTGCTTTGCTCTGAGGACTTTGTTGCCTGTGTTTTAGCTCTGTTTTCTATGGCTATTTTAATACTGCATATATGATTTTTGCCATCCAACCTGAATTCATTTTTTCTAAATATTTAGTTCATTTTTAAAACCTGTTTTAATAATTAGGTTATTTCCTCCACGTACGGAGAAGAAACATAACTTACAGAATTCCATTTGGAGAGGGGAATTTTTCATTACAGCTTATTTTGGCTGGCTCTCTAAGAGTTTCATGAGCTGCTTGTATACGATGTTTTTCATTTGCTATTATGTACAAACATCCTGCTTTCAGAGAATTAAGCATTGGTCTAACTGTTAGACCAGGAGGCTTCTATCTGATCATTCCTCTAGGTATATATAAACAGATTTTTAGGTATAAAATATTTTATAGCAAATTTTAAATGTTATAAAGTAAAAATGACAACCTTTAAAACTGTTTTATGATAAAACAGTAATTTTGTATATGTATACTCAAATCCAATGGACACATACAAGTGTGACTATATAAACAAAAATCTCTATATATATTATATAAAACGTATAAAATATATTTTATGTATGTACAAGGGATCTGCCCTCACACAACTTGTTGGATCAGGGCCTTAGTTAATGGTACAATACTTATGTAAATCACATTGGCCAGATCAAGCGTGATGAATTTTTTATATAGAATTACATGGTAATTCACCCACAAATTGCTTTCCTTAATACACACACAGACACACAGTACTTTGATGGGGACATGTCAGAAATTTGATATACACAGATATACCATGGGAAGATTTTCAAAGTTAGGCATGTGTAGTCTTGCACATACATTTTTAAATCAGTGGGGCGCCATACAGAACAGCTTAAAGGGTTATAGGGTACAAGTCATACATACAGCACATATCCTTCAGTGTTGCACAGAAGTTGCTATAATAGACTTCTGATATAAACAGTGTAAACTTACACATTTTATGTTGTACTTATATATGTGAATGAAAATTATTTGGACAATATCTATACACTTCTAGGTATGAAAAGGGAGAGTAATAAAGTTCATGGAATATTAGGTATGTTTATCTTTAGTTGATGTATTTTCTTTTAGTAAAATATTGACATACCCAGTTCATTAAAAAAGGGAATGTACAGAGTTCAAGTAGTGAAGTCCATCTCTGCATCTAGCCTTTAAGATGTTTTGATTCAAGATATCTTGGTACTTTGTTGCAAGACATTGAGAGGGTTTCTTATGTCCCTCTTGTATCACTGGACAGTACAGATTATCATCATGGGGCAAATATAGAATAAAGTATAGGTTTGTGAGCACGTATGTTAAAAAAAACAAAAACAACCTGCACTATGCAGCCCCATTGAACAGTAGTTTAGCTTTTAAGCTCTGATTAGCAATACCTTGAGAAGGCCATCACACCCTGAACAGCACAAGGAGAAGACTATAAGCGAACATGGAAATATGCTTAATATTAATGTATTTATTTAATATGCAAAATTGACATTGATTGATTTTTAGCTCCAATCTCAATTCCTTAGATGTACATCTTTAATAAATATTGTTATTAGAGATTCCTCATACAGTTTTCCTCCCCTCTGCTTTTTAACAGAATAAATATAACTTGCAAAATAAAGTCTCAGGAAGGTAGGGAGAAATCATTATAAATTGATAATCTTGTAGGAATAGTATTCTATGCAATTTCTACTATATTTAATAAATTGTACCAACTACACCCTTCATGCTTACATAATCGTTACATAGACTGAACCTTACAAAATAAAATAACATCCTAATGGCACTTTGAGTAATGTAAAGTCATTGTAAGATGATTCATGAAATATATAAATAACCTTCTGTATACAGAAGCAGAATATCCTTCACTAGTTAAATATAAATAACTAGACACATTAAGGCAATTGTAACAGACGTAGGTCCTTTTCTTTCCAACTAGGTTGTAGACAAATTAAAAAAGAATGTTGCACATTACATGAGCTTGTTTCATACATTGCCTGGCTTTCCGGTGCTGATTCAATACCATGTGGAGTGTCCCCACACTAAATGGTGTGTGGCAAGTACACCTATGTATCTTACTTGTGTAGTTTGTCTGGTAGAGATGGGGAAATTCCATAAACTTGAATTGTGGGAGAAAAGAACTGTTCCAGGGAACTCATATTTGACAGTGTTGCCAGTACTGACAATTGGCATGGCAACAGTGATTCATGCATATTTACTACCAGCCTGCTGCTCATCCTGTGGAACTGGGAATGCATACCAGATCAGAGCCCACATGATCCATCCCTTCTGCCTGTCACCTTCTGCTGCTGGAGGGAGAAACAACAACCTTGATGTGATTCATCTCTTCTGTGAATTGGAAACAAAAATCATTTTAATAACACTCATTCAAACTTGTATGTCACAGGTATTCTCTGAGTCTAAGTAGAAGGCAGTAATTCAACAGCTGTCCCACACGTGTGCGTGCGCACGCACACAGTCTGTCACATTTTTACATTGTTACATTTGTAACTGTAATATTCTTTATCTGGCTCTCCAGTAGCCCAAGATGTTGCTGGTGCCAAACCAGTAATAATTAGAATGAAATGTTGCCTTTCCCTGTCATATTAATGAATACTTAATCATAACAGTGCACACTTGTTGCTGCCCCCAGAGCCATATGTCACTTACCTGGCCTGAAGAGATGTGATTTAAAAATAAAATGATTACAATTAGTGAGATTGATATGAAATTACTTGACAACCATGCTAATAAAGACCTGGGAAATTTACTTGATGACTCTTAGTACTGTAACGCTTGTCCAAGTTTTGATCATCTTGCACAGCTTGGCTTATTGTCCTGACTACATCTCACACACCCTTTAAGTCCTTCTCTTGGCTCCCATTCTCCTATCTCAAACAAATTTCTTGTCCTTGCTTTCAAAGATCACCACAGTTTGGTTCCACCCTACCTATCCAACCTGTTACCTTATTGTAAAGTCAGTTCTTACCTTGATTCTGCCTATGATGCCAGCCTTGATTGCTTGCTTCTCAAACAAGCACTTTCACAGTTCCTTCCGTATCACTTGAGCAGGGAAAGCTTCTAGTGAGTCAAAGCCCATAAAAGCCACCTTCTTAACTTTTATTAAGTCCCTCTTCAAAACTCATTTCTCCTATAATAATACATAAAGAAACTACAACCCAATATGGTCTAGGCAAGTAGTGAATTGAGCTGTGAATATAAAGGTTTCACCCCAGCTGATGAAACATGTTGTGTCAATATTATGCCACATAATGGATTTTTTTGATTTTTCAGTTTGCTACTAAAAATGCTGCTTGAGAACCTATTACAGTTTGATTTAAGAATATTTACTTTGTATATTTTGACAGTTATTGATGTTGACAACAACAGTTGTTTTTCTTAATGTTGATAGTTTGTTTCTTAATGGTTATAAAGCTTTATTTTTTTTTTAAATCTCAGTCAACTATTATTAAATCATTGTCTGAGCCCCTCCCATAATTTCCCACAACTGTGAAAATGTAAATAAATAAAAATTGAAAAAATGCTTAAAAATAAACATTAACTGTCACATTTATTTAAAAAACTCCTCTGAGATAAATGAGGGTTGTTTAGTAAAGGAGACTGTTGTCTTTGGGACCCTACCCTCATTTGTTACAGAAGTTGGGACGGTATGTAGTGAATGAATCAGGAAGAGAAAGGTTGGTTTTATGATTAAAGCAGTTGTATGCTGCCCTGGAGAACTGGATTCTATCCCTGCGTCTGCTATAGTTTCCCTATGACACTAAGCAAGTCACTTAAACCAAACTTTTCGGAGTGTGGTGACAAAGGATAATTTTCTTGGATGTTTGATTTGAGACCCCAGGGTCTGATTTGCAGAAGTGCTGAGCATTCACAATTACAACTTAAGTCAGTGGGAGCTTTGCTTTTAACATATGAAGTGCTGTGTAATGCTAAGTACCCTGACAAATCAGGTCCAAGGTATCTCAAATTGGGCATTTAAAATTAGTGGACACTTTTGACCATAATCTCTCAGTGGCTCAGCTCCACATCTGTAAAATGGGTTTAATAACTTCCTCTTCTCTGATGGGTATTGGAAAGACAAATTATTGTTTGTGAAGCACTGAGATAATATAGTAATGATCATCAGAGAAAAGCCCATGAGGAAATAATTGTGTTCAGAGCAGGGTTTGAATAGTATGCAGTAAATAAGGCCTAAGGCCACATATTAAGCAAGGAGGATAAAACAAAATATTGAATAGCTGCTTATTATGTGAGCACCATCCATCCTGTGCATTGAATCAGGCATGGGTCATGTGGAAAAAATAGTATGTGATCATGTAATTAAAGACTGCATCATAATGCATGTGCATAAGGGAGGAATTAAAGATGCATGGCAACCTTAATTCTGGCATTTCCTAATTTTTGAGTGCTTGACTTTGCAATCTTTAATGTTAATTTAATGGGGTGGGTGGACGGATGGATGTACACACACACATTCTATATAATCAAACAGAATGTGTTTTTCTAACTGATAAGCCTGAAAAAGCTCAGTCAAATTGGGTTCTTTTCTGTATTCCATATCACCATTATTCTGGAAATGGAACATAGTTAACAATTTTGTTGAAGAGTTGCAAGCCAGAATGGAATCCAGCTCCCTCTAACTTAGTTATGCTAACAAGAACAAAAAACAATACACTTTGTTTGGTCACTAAAGGAAGCAATTATGACTGAATATTCATAGGGAACAAATCTGTTGTGTAAAGCGGCATCACTTTTACCACTGTGTGTACAGTTAAATTGGGTTGTTGGGGTGCAGAACACCACCCACGCCTGTTGGACCCTCAACATCTGTAACAAAGGGAGGGAGGAAGGAAGGAAGGAGTATGGCTTGGAAGGAAGAGTTGATTAGCCGAGGACTGAGGAGAGGGACAGTGTGGAAGACTGGAAAGGAGAAGAAAGCAGAAAGTGGCTGAAAGTTTGGGACAGGGAAAAGAGTGAAACTTCCTTTTCCTTCAGACCTCCAACATGCACATTCTCTGATGTCCATCCATTTTCTGAGACTTTTACATGGTCTCTAATCCAAATATTTACCCAACCAGCTTAGCTCTTGTGACTTGAAGTAGCCAGTCTTTGTGAGCTATATAGTTGTTTTTTTTTAATTTTGGTCCATTCTTGCTACAAGATAGATCCTACTACTCATTTAGAATCCCTTTGTTTTGAAAATGTGTATCCTTTTTCCTTAGTTTGTTTTTTAAATTAAGAAGCAGTTTTCTAGTCAATATTGTACTACTTATAATACATAGACACATTGTAAACTTCAGAAGGCTTAATAAATAGAACATTGAGCCTGATTTTTGCCTTACCTATTATCCCTACTTTGATCAGATACTTTAAAACAATAGGTTTTTTTAAACACTTCTTATTTCCAGGAAACATTTGCATAAATTCTTTCTGGTAAGGAAAATCTAAACTTGTTGCTTCCTCTTCTAGAAAACAGATTTTTGCATAATGATATCCATAAGTAGTGATGGTCCATAAGGATACTATAAAGATCATATGCCTATGTCAAACTCTTGTCTTGTGGAAAGAAGCAACCCTGTGAGGAGGCAATTTCCCTGACTTGACAGACTCTCACAAGTACACACAGAATCAAGGAACTTGTGCTCATATCGCAAGAAGGAAATTAATCCTAACTGGAAATATAGATCTTCCAATTCATTTTCCCTAAGGAACTGCTAGTGTCTCATGATATTTCTAGTTGTAGGAGGGGAAAAATAACAGTATGTTGTGTCTGCCAACTGTATGGCAGAGACAGCCAATAAACAAAGTTTGTAGATGTTATCACAGTTACAGTATAACTTTTTTCTAAACTACTATACAGTATTTTCTATATATGGTTTGTTAAACTGCTGTGAAGTTCCTGGTAAGCTCCATATACTGTAGTTTTCTACTATTTTGGTTTGTGCTTAGTTACAACTAAGAAAATTAGAGAGGGAGCAGAGGAGCTTCAGTGGAGTTAGGCAAAAAAAAAAAAAAAAGGTTAATTATTGGCTGGTGAATCCTCCTCACATGACCATAAAAAAATATTTGGCTTTTGAGCCATGCTTGAAACCCAATATCCTGTCACGGGACTTGTAGTAAGATGTAACCTATTTATTTATAGAATTAGCCAATCAAAATAGAACACTCTGAACTTCATTCAAGACAAACAGATGCTTAGGATGTGTGTAAACACACACTCTCTGAACAAGAAGCACTTTACTCAGAAGCACACAAAGCAGAGTCCTGGGCTGTTTTTCTTCTAAAACACAAAGAATTGAAAAATTTTGTCTGGATTAACTAGTTTGGTGTAGATTTTTTTTTTGGTCTGAAATGTCAGAAGGTGAGGATTTTGGACAAGGTAAAAGGTACAGTAATTTACTTTAATAATTCTTTCATATAGAATTGTGTATTTTGAAGTAGTATAGGAATAAAAGCAAGGAACTCCTGAATTCTGATCCCAGCCCTAACTCAAACCTGTTCTGTGATTATAGCAAATCACTTCATCTGTCTCAATTTACCATCTTTAAAATGGATCTAAGGTACTTAGCTCACAGCACTGTTGGGATTAGTTAATATTTATAGAGAGGTTTTATATTGTAGAATGCTATATAAGTGCTAGTGTGTTATTTTTAAGTAAAAAGAAAGTGAATGACACAAAACAATTTAAGATTTCTAATAAATCACTCCTCACAGCCATAATCCTGACAACATAAACCTCAAAATGTCAGAGACACACACAACTTCTGTGGAGCCCATTATTGACAGATCCATAATTCATACTGCTAGATAGGACATTGCATTCCTGAGGTATGCCTGTGGAATACACTCTAAGATCTGCTGTTTGTTTAAATTAGATTGTAAAATCATAGGAGAGGGACTGAGAAAGAGGTACTGATCTAAAATTTAGTTTTAGAAGCAACTAGTTTGTTACAGCACAGAAATAAATATAATGACTTAAATTTATCTATATATATAAGTTAAATGCAGACATTATTAATAATCACATTAAAATGTGTTTAAAGTGAAGTATGAATTTGAACAATCTTTAGTGTATCCTAGAAATAATTGAGTTGGATTCCTTAACGGGAATAGGAAAATATGAACAATGAATAGCATTGGATTTAACGTTGTATGGACTGCCAAAACAAGTTGAAACCAGTAACCCTTTAGGAAATAACATCTTGGTTGTCTGAAGGAAAAAGTTTTTCTTCCTTCACACATACAAAAAAATTATATTTTATTTTTGGGTGTAAATCAGACTACAGCAAAGTTTCTGCTTTATGGTTTTGGGTTTATTTTTATTTGTTTATTTTATTTTATTTTATTTTATTTTGTTTATTTGGTTTTTTTGTTATTTGAAAGCCAAACAATCTCTCCACTCTGGGATTATTTTCAGTATTATGATATTGGTGAAAAATATTGGCTCCAAAGCATGACCAAAGGAACAGTTTGAGACTTCACAAATTGTACATTGCCCTGTGTGAATCAGAAAATTTAAAATACTTATGAAGATGGCAGAAATTTGCTTGAAGACTTTCAGCTTTTCAAAAATGATTTTGTACAGCCAGGGCACATTTTAAGGAATTGTAAGAGCCAGAACTCTAGATTCACTTAGGGTTTGAGTGTATCATCCCAATGGATGCATTTGGATACAAGCACAATAGTTATTTTTTCCAAGATTTATGGACCTTTGCTGCTACCAGAGGATACAGTTGAATACAAAATATCTATTTCTACTTGTCCACTCCAGGACAATATCTTAGGACCTGATTCTGCAATTGGATGTGGGCAAACTCCTATCCCCACGTGGATCCCTGGTGACATGATTGGGGCTCTGTGCAAGCACATGCACATCTGATTGCAGAATCTGGGCTTTGGCAAATATCTGATGTAAAAGTATTGTAACTGAATGTAACATGGTTATTTTTAAAGTGAAGTTGTAATTGGTTATTAATGGTCTTTTTTAAATATCTATTTAGCTGCTTTTTATTAAAATCACTTTCACTGGTACTTTTATTTATTAAAAATGTGGTTATCTTTACAATACAGGGAAAGAATAATGGGGTGACATAAGAAAATTCGGGAGTAAACAAAAGTGTGATTTTTCATTATATCAGGTCAATCTTATGAGGGGACTATATCTTGCATTTCTAAGGGAATAGAACACTTTGATCACAGAGATTATTTTCCATCTGTATTATCTTAACACGAGTGAAAAATTTAGCTAGTAATTCTGAAACTTTTTAATTAATCTGATATTTACCAATATGCAAAGGAAACTAGAAGAATATGGACAGCATATGGAGTTCAGAATTTGTTGTAAGGAGGTCTTGTCTATTAGATATGAGTTAACACTGTAGAAATTTAGAGTTTTGTAAACTAAAGCTTTGATTAGCAAACACTTCAGAAGAGAGAACTTGAAACAAAATATATTAATATTAATAGGACCAACTCCTGCCATAATGCATTCCTGGAACACCCCTTGAATTCATGGGCCCAGATCCTGGTCCCCCACCCTTTGTGCCTCTCCAGGGGAATACAAGGATTGGAAATCTGATGTAATCAGCAAACTGGGGATTACAGCTCTGTACCAAACCCCACTTGCAGCCTCCATCTATATGTCTAATCTGTCCCTCATACTGAAGTGCAATATTTGTTTTCCGTTTTCTTTCCTTTGAACTGGGCTCAGTAATGTGAATTTCTCACTTGTTTTCTGTTTTATAAATTCTCAGAGTGGAAACTGTTTTTATATTTTAAAAAAGACTCAGGTGTTTATGCCTTTCCTCCCCCCATCTTCTATAAAGAGGAGTTTTTCTGGTTTCATTTGCTTTTTTGTCTTGTCAAAGAGGTCATCATTTTTACTAGTGGATTTTTCTGGGCATTTAACCCTGACTTGCATAAATTCTAGGTCAACATTTGAAAATAACTGAGCATGTACAGGGGAAAACATCCATTTTAGTTTTACCACATGGTTAATAATAGTTTTATTTTATATATAGTTTTTCTATAGTCTATATCTCTCAGTGCTTTTGAGTGTTAAATACAGTTAGTTTAGATTTTCCTTTGCTGTTCTGGGGAAAAGATGTGATTTTCAGGCAGCATTTGATGTTAGCTGGAGGGTCAATGAGATATACAGAGAAACAGGAAGAGTGTTTCAAAGAGCAAGAGAAAGCTCTTGCACCAACAGTTGTAAGATTGTATGGAGGGTCAAAAAGGAGATCATTTGTAGTTGAGCAGAAAGAAGTAAAGAGAAGAGGTTTGTTTGGTAGACTGGAGCAATTCATTTCATAGTTTTAAAAGGGGCAGTTTTGAAAAGGATCTTGAAATGAATTGGGAGGTAATGGAGTAACTGTGGTATAACTGCTTGGTGCATTTGAGAAAGAGGATAGTGGCATTTCTGCACAGGCCATTGTCTATAGAACGAGGACTTTGAAGATATTTTTCACTGGTCATTATTCAGTCCACTCCCAATTTAAACACTAAAGATGGGATTTTCAAAAGCAATCAGTGTTTACCATGGACTTCCAGGAGAGATGTATTAGGCCAATACTGAGCGCTCTTGAAAATCACATTCCAGATTCTCAAGAATTATATGGCCTACTGTGTTTCTAATTCGTTTGAAATATTTCATTCCACTTATGACTCTCCCTTGTCCAGTTAAATTATCATGTACAGTAGAACCTCAGAGTTACGAACACCAGAGTTACAAACTGACCAGTCAACCACACACCTCATTTGGAACCAGAAGTACACAATCAGGCAGCTGTAGAAAGAGAGAGAGGGAAAAAAGCAAGTACAATACTGTGTTAAACATAAACTACTAAAACAATAAAGGGAAAGCAGTATTTTTCTTCTGCATATTAGTGTTTCAAAGCTGTATTAAGTTAACGTTCATTTGTAAACTTTTGAAAGAACAACCATAACGTTTTGTTCAGAGTTATGAACATTTCAGAAGTACAAACAAGCTCCATTCCCGAGTTATTCGTAACTCTGAGGTTCTACTGTATTGTTTTATTTTAAATTATCCTATTAGCAACTAACTTTTACATTAAAAAAAAGACAGTGTATAACAGCTTTCACAAGCCAATAGCAATGCCAACTACTATCACGCTGGTTAGATTGGGGCGCGGGGGGAGGGGGGGAGGTAGTATATGGTTTAACATCAGTATGTCAAAATCATAATAATTCACATGAGATATGTCATATCAGGTACTGTTGGAAAGGTTAAATTGTGTTAGGTAAGATGATAATACTTATGTTCATGTGTGATATATGTAATGGAAGTTGTGAATATATTTAATATACCTGTATTTCAAATTGTGCTGCCTGAGACATACCTATGGCGACCTATTAAGACACTCACAGAGGCCAGGGGCCCAGGGGAGAAACCAGAGATATGCCTCATAAGCCACCAGGACTTGCCCACGTAACTCTAGACTCCATTTTAGTTCATGTAAAATCTCACAAGCAGCCTGGCAAGGGCCAGGGGTATATAAGGCGGATCCCTGGGTATCCATTTTGTTCTTCAGTCAGGATTCAGCTTCAACTACCAACCTACCTCTGAATCAAGTCATCTGCAACTGAAGCTGTGAAACAAAGGACTGAGGCCCATCCAATTCCTGGATGTATGCCAGAGGAACTTTACAAGCCTGCAAACTCCACAATTCTTCTAGAAACTTGATGCATATGGACATTCGAATCATTTGTATATATCTGATTACTTCAATCTTTTAACATTTCTCTTATGGTTTGTTTCTTTTTATAATAAACCCTTCGTTTTAGTTACTAAAGGATTGGCTGGCAGTGTGGTATTTTGGGTAAGATCCAAACTTATATTGATCTGGTACTGTGGCTGACCCTTTGGAATCAGAGGGAACCTTTTTAGTAAAGAGCATAGAGTTTAAATAACTGGTCTCTTTACTGGACCTAGTGGCTGATTGGGAGCCGGAGACTGGAGTGCAATAAAGGGGGTTGTGTATATTTGTATTTTGGACTTCTTGATAACCACGGTGGGAAGTCAGAAGCACTGTTTGTGGCTGGTTGGGAAGCCTGGCTTCAGTGCCACCCACCAGCGCTGGGAGAATCTGCTCTCTCTTCATAGCCTGCCCTGACCTTGGCATTACCAGGTGGCTGCCCTAGACACAGAATGGTCACAACTACCTTCTAATAAATCAAGATACCTATGCTTAAGTTACCCAGTACCTTATCCTCTGTTAACAGTTTCAATAACATCTTTTTTTTAAAAAGTCACAAAAACATTAACTATCAGAGAGAGTTCTAGCTGATGATTCTTAGCGAGAACTGATGGAAGATGGTGAAAAAAAAGTTGTAGTTCTATTTGTGCACAGAGGTCAGGGGATCCAAAAGAATTTTTCAACATGGACAATACAGGATTTTCCCCCCATTACTCTTCAATATGTGACCCAGAATTTGTGGTTTGGAATGCTGTAAATCCTGAGAAGACTACGTGAGAAATGCTGCTCATCAGGATTTAAGTGTCTATTAACAGCAAAAGGGAAGGCAAGCCCAAATAGGGAAAGAACAGGTTAAAGAATATGTAGATAAGTTAGATGTATTCAAGTGGGCAGGGCCTCATGAAAATCATCCTAGAGTACTTAAGAAACTAGCAGACACAATCTCAGAACCATTTTTAGCAATTACCTTTGGGAGAACCAATGGAGAACAGGTGAAGTCCCAGAGGCTTGCAGAAGGGGAAACAAACCTGTCTTTAAAAGGGGGAACAAAGAGGACCTGGGGAATTATAGGCCAATCAGTCTAACTCCAATACTTGGAAAGATACTGGAAAAAATTATTAAACCATCAATATGTAAGCACCTAGGCAATAATATTGTTATAAAGAATAGCCAGCATGCATTTGTCAAGAGCAAATCATGCCAAACCAACCTAATTTCTTTTTTTTTTGACAGAGTGACTGGCCTATTGTATGGGGGAAAGCAGTAAACATATGTCTTAATTTTAATAAGGCTTTTAACACAGTCCCACATAACATTATTATAAGTAAAATGGGGAAATGTGGTCTAGATTAAATTAGTATAAGGTGGACGCACAACTCGTTGAAAGACTGTACTCAGAGAGTAGTTTTCAATGGTTCACCTTCTGACTGGGAGGCTGTATCTAGTGAGGTTCTATGGGGTTCAGTCCTGGATTCAGAACTTGTCAGTATTTTCATTAATGACTTGCATAACTGAGTGGAGAGTATGCTTATCAAATTTGCTGATGACTCCAAGCTGGGAGGGGTTGCAAGTACTTTGGAGGACAGTATTAGACATCAAAAGGACCTTGACAGATTGGAGAATGAGTCTGAAATCAACAAGATGAAATTCAATAAAGACAAGTGCAAAGTAGTTCACTTAGGAAGGAAAAATCTAATGCATAACTACAGAATGGGGAATAACTGATAGTACTGCTGAAAAGGATCTGGGGTTTATAGTGGGTCAAAAATTAAATGAGTCTATAATGTGATGCCGCTACAAAAAAGGCTAATATCATTCTGGGGCGTATTAACAGGAGTGTGGCATGTAGGAAAGTGGGATAACTACCTCCTGTGCACTTGGCAGTGATGAGGCCTCAACTGAAATACAATGTCCAGTTCTGGGCACCACACTAGGAAAGATGTGGACAAATTGGAGAGTGCTCAGAGGAGAGCAACAAAAATGATGAAGGCTTAGAAAACTTGACCTATGAAGAAAGGTTAAAAAAAACTGGGCATGTTTAGTGCTGAGAAAAAAATACTGCAGAGGGATCTGATAACAATTTTCAAATATGTTAAGGGCTGTTACAAAGAGGACAGTGATCAATTGTTCTCCAGGGCCACTGAAGGTAGGACAAGAAATAATGGGCTTAATGTACAGCAAGGTAGATTTAGGCTAGATATTAGGAAAAACTTTCTCACTATAGGGCTAGTTAAGCACTACAATAGGTATTCAAGGGAGGTTGTGGAATCCCCATCATTGGAGGTTTTTAAGAAGTTAGACAAACACCTGTCAGGGATGGTCTAGGTTTACGTGGTCCTGACTCAGCATAGGGGGCTGGACTTGATGACTTCTTGAGGTTCCTCCAGCCCTACATTTCTGTGATTCTATTAAATATATTATTGTTCACTGCTCAAGAAGTGTAAACACAACTGTAAGTGCTTCAAAAAGTAATTGAAATATAACTGCCCATATCACTGAAAGCCTCAATTATACCAAAAATAGGGATATGTTCATTACTGAGAGGTAATGTGGTCCAGTGGCTAGGGCACTAGATAGTCAGGAGACTTGGGTTCCATTTCAGTCTCTGCCACTGAATTTCTGTGTGACTTTGGGCAAATTACTTTACCTCTCTATGACTTGGTTTCCTCTTTCCCCCACTATCTGTCTTGTTTATTTTGACTGTAAGCTTTCTAGAGCATGGACTGTCTCTTACTATGTACTTGCCCAGTACCTAGAACAACAGGATTTCAATCTCAGTAGAAACCTCTAGGTGTTATGTACTATAAATAATTACTCAAAACATGGCCTTTTGCAGTAATATAAGTTTCCTTGTGTTTGATAGTAAATAGTAAAGTGTAATGTGTATATTCTTTTGGAGATTTAATTCACTGCACAAATTTAAATATTTGAACAAGTAGTTGCTCATTTTCAGTAATTTCACCATATGCTTGAAAGCCTTATTCATTTGATGACATGTCCAAATGAAATGGTCACTTGACCATATCACTAAATGTTTACAAGGCAGAATGACAGGTTTGATTATATGGCTGTAATGTATGATGATGATAATATTGCTATGGCAAAAGTTGCTAATGGCTTCCATGTTAAGGGGCATTGATGTATAAACAGGCCAGATGAAACTCCACATAGAAAGGGCTGAAAATGCCATACAATAACTAAAACCAAAGAGATAAGGGTATTTTGGGAGATAAAGTGCTCCTCTTTGTCTGGCAGTTGAAGATCTGAGTTTTCTCTGTTGCAGAGCAGGTTCACAAAAGTAGGATAAATGCCCCGTTCACTTTTCAAAATCATGTGATCTTGGTGAGCAGCCTTGGACTAGGAGTCTTCAAGGTTAAAAGTGCAATGGCTGAATGAGGAAAACTGGCATAGAGTTTGTGAACCAGTGAGACATCAACGAGGTCTGGGGGGGGAGGGGAAGAGACACCATAAGGAATTCATTCACCTGCACATCTACTAATATAATATATGCCATCATGTGCCAGCAATGCCCCTCTGCCATGTACATTGGCCAAACTGGACTGTCACTACGCAAAAGAATAAATGGACACAAATCAGACATAAAAAATTGTAACATCCATAAACCAGTCAGAGAGCACTTCAGTCTCCCAGGACACTCTGTAGCTGACTTGAAAGTTGCCATATTGCTACAAAAAAACTTCAAAAACAGACTTCAGTGAGAAACTGCAGAGCTGGAACTCATATGCAAACTTGACACAATCAAACTGGGTCTGAATAGGGACTTGGAATGGTTATCTGATTGCAAGAAGTAATTATCATTGTTCACACATTCTCACCTTCTAATCAAGGGTTGTGAATAGGCCTCATCTACTCTAACTGAATGGACTTTGCTAACACCTACCCCCTCCCCATTGTTATTCCTTACCCTTGGATGTATATACATATACCCCCCCCATCTGATTTCTATTTCTTGCATCTGACGAAGTGGGTTGCAGCCCAAGAAAGCTTATGCCTACATAAATTAAATTTGTAGTCTTTAAGGTGCTACAGGACTCTCATTGTTTTTGCTGTATACAGACTAACACGCTACCCCTCTGTAAAAAGATTGTTGCCTGTATTGCTGTTTATTACCCCTCTTGTTCAAGGAAGCAGGACTTCTATACATTTTGTAAACAAACACATTACACTAATCCAAATGGGAAAATCACCTTTAAGGCCACAAATTCTGCTACTGCTTGGCAAAAATACAATACAGTAGGGCAAGTATCATATTGTGCATTTATAAAAATCAGGTTTATAATGTTAGCACTGAAATGCTTATTTTGTGATTTGGCAGAATGGGGACTTGAAATTAGTAACATTTAGCTACAGTGACACATTACACATTATTTTAAAAATGACCTCAGTACCAGGAGGAGCCTAGTATTGTTGTTCTTCCTCCTCGGCAATCCTGGACTAGAGGATTGACGATATCTATAAGAGATACTGGAGGCATTTGGAATCAGTGGTTTAAAGCAATCTTTTATGTAAGGGCTGGCCCATCAAATTTGCTCCAAAAAGTAGGTCTGTATCTGCAGACAGATGGGATGGGAGCTGAAATACTCAAAACATTTTAACTGGAGTTTATGTAGCTCATCTATCAGTAAGTCTCAACAAATGTAGGATGTGTTAGAGCAAGCTACTGGTGTTGAGGAAGTAGGGAAGAGGATTCTCCCCAAGAAGTTTTTGATCATTAAATTGATATTTGTTTTGAGAGAGAGAGCTGAGGAAAGTAAAAATATCTCCAGATCAAGTGATAGAATTATAGAAAGTCATATCTGTGACACTGTCCGGATTAGGGGTGACCATTTATTATAATATTGATATAAATATTGCAAAATTACAATAATTTGTACGAGATATGCCATGTCAGGTACCATTGGAAAGGTTATCATTCACTAAGATTGATAAGCATATTTATATGTGTGTCAATTTTGTATTATAAGTTCTAAATATGTATGGCATATTTGTATTTCAACTTGTGCTGTGATTCTGGGTGACACCCCAGACAGGATGGCAGCAGCACTAAACCTGTTTAATGGCCCATCAATGGATCTTACAGGTACAATGAATCCAGTGAAAGAGTCCAGGGATTACACCTTATGAGTCACCAGGACATGTAAGAACATGCCTATGGACAGGAGACTCTGAGGCTTTCTATCCCATGTGCTGTGTGTGGCTATGTTTGGGACAAGCCACATGACAAAGGAACATAAAAGGCAGCTGTACCATCCCCATCTTGTCTTCTTCATTCCTGCTTCCTACCTCTGGATCAACTCATCTACAACTGAAGCTATGAAACAAAAGACTGAGACCTCAACCAGGTATTGGAAGTACACCAGAGGAACTGTATAAGCCTGCAAACTCTACAGTTCTGCTGCAAATCTGATATATATATGGACTTTAATGTCACTTGTGTGTATCTGATTACTTTGCCTATTAATATTTCTCTTCTCATTTGTTTCTTTCCTTTTACAATAAACCTTTAGTTATACTTACTAAAGGATTGGCTGGCAGCGTGATATTTTGGTAAGATTCAAACTATATTGATCTGGCAATGTGGCTGACCCTTTGGGGGTCAGGAGAACATTTTGGTAAATGGAATAGAGTTTTAAGTAACTTATCTCTTTACTGGACCTAGTGCTAATTGGGGGCCAGAGACTGAAATGTGGTAAAGGGGCTGTGTAACTTCTTGTTTTAGTGTCTTCATAACCAGTGTGGGGAATCAGAGGCATTGTTTGTACCTGGTTGGTGAAACTAACTGCAATATTAGCCACCAGTTTAGGGAGAATCTGCTCTCTTTTTGCAGCCTTGGCATTTTCAGGTGGGCTACCGTAGTCATGGACAGTCACAATACCTCACAACAATCATGAATTGAGGAGATAAGTGCACTCTCTTCAGTAGAGACTCCAGGCAGAGAACGCTGACTTCTAGGAGTAGCCACAGGCCAATATGAGGTTTTCCCCAGTATTGTAAAACAACTTAATATTATTCTTTTAACGTTGTGATCATCTGCTTTAGAAAGACTTGACTCTCAACTAGTATGCCAGGCAAGTTCTTCATTTTACTGGAGTAATAGTTTTCAGGAACTTTCGTGAGACATGATATCCTTTACCAATTCTAAAGAGGAAAATAGCACAACAAATGCCAGCATTAGCAAGTAAGCCAGGGAGCATATTGGTACATGGATCACAGATCAATATATGTTTGGTTGAAACAGGGAAGATACAGAGTCATATGTCCTATACTATCAGATCTGCAGTACGTCAGATTCCCTGAAAAACGCATCCAGGATCATCAAATGCTAATCATGTAATAAAATACCACAGTCATCTCCTGTGAATCATGAAGAGAAGCAAAAGAAATTTCTCTAACCAGAAAAATCCATGTTGTTCTCAGTCAGAAATGCGTGTGCAGTTCATAAGTGATACAGATAGTAGTGTCTGAATGAGTGTGTGGATTTTTTGAGATGACTTGTTATTCATCAGCAAGTGGAACCCACATTCAGAATCTTTGAATGGATAATCAGATGTTTTGGATACCCAAAAATATAGGACTCAGAGTCTTCAGCTACCAGAAAAAAATAGGTTTTAGCCAATATGATATCCCAGATTAGGTCAACTAAGGTATATGTATCCTCTGATTCCCTTATTTCCAGGAAAGATTCAAAAGGTAAAGGAGGAAAGAGACTTTGTATTGTTACTTACACCAAATATTTAAACACTCACCTGGTATCCACAACTAATGAAGATGTTGATACAGAGTTTAATTTAGCAGTAGTACACAGACTTGTTGAACTGAGGACTAGTACTACATCCAATTGTGAAATGTCTAAATTAAGCAGCATGGCTAGTGAAAGGAAAAGGCTTACAGATCAGGACTATTCAGAGCTATGTATTTTACTTATCATTTATTTCTTATCCATAAGTACTATTGTGGCTCCTTACCGACATAAAGAACTCTATAGAAAACATTCTTCAACCCTTTTATCATTAAAAAAAAGCTGCTTTGATGAAAGCATTTGTAAGAATTTGCTTAAAATATTAACATTGGTCCACAACAGAGAGGCTTCAACCCAAAAAGATACTATTCCTCAAATCTTTTTTTTTTTTTTAATTTTCCCCTAGGTTGGGCTAATTTTAATGGTTCTAAGCATTAGTATATTCAGAGTTCGGATAGCACTGCTTAATAAAGTACTGAGTTCTACAGATGATAGTTATCAAATGCTCCACATATCTCATTACTATGGGGAGTGAACATTATTGGCACTGCTGTTGATCAAATATTTCCTACTTGTGACCTGCATTTAATAGGAAAAATTGTTACTGAGTACATTTCAGTTTTATGCATTCATTATTTTTATTAACCATTAAAACTGGTTTCCTGAGAGAAACCACATCTTCCAAAAGAAATTGAGACAGGAGCCTGATCCTCTTCTTCTAAGTTAAAAGTGGTCTTTTTGGACTTAACTTGAGCATATACTCAGTACAAATTACCATTGATTGTAGGTAATAGTTTTGCCTCCATTTCTCCCAAAATGTTTCAAACCAAGAACAAAAGTTAATCCAAACTGTTAGAAAAGTTATGAAACACTGTATATTGTTAACGGAATGCATCCATTCAGAGCCTTTACAGCTTTCATAGTTGTTATATGGTTGGACTGGGGAGAGGTGTAATAATTAGAGGGAGTTTGGATTTGGAGATGTTGCTCATTTCTTCTTGTGGCCAGTAAATTTCATCAACTTCAATCTAAAAATAAAATTCCTGTGACCTGGAGGGCCATTGAGAGGAGAGGTGCTGCTACAGCACTACTGTTAAAGAAATATATGAATAATGTAGTGACCATAATGTTAAGTGCTGGTGAAAGCCAGAGGACTTTCCTCAGGACTGCTTTTGACTTAGAGTCAGGCGCAATGAAGGAGAACTCCCTTGTGGATGCACAATGGTGGGATTGATTAGAAAGAGCGATCATAGATTGCTTTAGAAAACTTAAACTGTTTATAGTAAGTAAATTAATAACCATGAGTTTTGGTCAAAGACTGTTAACAGTTCACTTGGGTGAGGGCAGAGTATATTTCTAGGCTTGTTCCTCACTAACTAAAGCAATTCTGTTAAGCTGTTCAAAGAAAATAGATGTTTATTTCATCTCCCACTGATTGATTTATGCCACAAGTACAAATTTATTCCATTTGCTTTGTCATAATCAGCTGACACAAATTACTTTCAATATCTTAATATATCTAATTATTTCATTGGGAGCTCCAAGTAGCACCAGAGAAAACACTTAGAAGACTACATAATCAGCCTTCTAAACTGGACAGATACATCACTAAGAATGTACTATCTAAGTGATGTTTAACACTAGATGTTTCTACTTCGCACTAAATGGTTCCTACATACCACATGCAATGCTGTTCACAAATCTGTAATACTTCATTATAGTAAATATAATCCTACTGCACCATCTTATGATAGAATTTTTAGAAGTTTTTGCCATTAAGTTATTAACATGATATAATTAAAATGACTAATTATAACCCTTTATTCCAGAAATATAAATTAAAATCAAGGTTATGCTTTTTCAAAATATTTTATTTTACATACTGAAATTTGAACTTTTGGGGGGAACTGAAAGCCATTTTTGTTATCTGTAACTGAGTAACATGTAAAACTGATTTTCATGTGACGTCAAACTTGTCTAGATCTGTAAGCTTTTGGTGCTAAGAAATTGCCGATGTAATATTTTAAATATTTAGTTTTGTTTCTGCCAAGGTGGTTTTGAAGAAGTATTATTTCTAGGATCTCTTATACTTTGCAAGCTTGCTTTCATTTGTTCAAGTTTTGTAACTATTGCTAGTAGCCCATGAGAAATGTTCTTAGTCCTCTAAATTGTTTAGATGTAATATTTATCAAACTCTATAAAGTTCTTAAATGATAAATTCTAAGTAACAGCTAGAAAATAACTTCTCTGTTGAACTCTGGATTTTAATTTTTTGTAAAGACTGCAAAAATAGACATATTAGCGATTTTGATTTATATAGCTGTAGGAATGTAACTTTCAATTCTACCAACTTGAGTAATAGGACATAAATGGCATCTTCTAGTCCACAAAGCCTGCAGAGAATTGAAGCAAATGTGATTATTATTGTTGGAATATCAGGATGGTTTAAAGCTGTGTACTTACTAACTCTTGTTTATGTGTTTATAATCCTTCAGTTGCCACATCACGTTCTGCTTTGTCATGGCTGTAATTTTGGGTGGGGTGTATGTGTACATATATATATAATATGTACACATGATTAAAAACATTCCAGTATAACTCTGAGATTTTTAAATCAGTAACATGAGATTAACTGACCTTTCTGAGAAGAACTTGATGGGTCTTTGCGTGAGCAGATATATAGATACAAACGGAGAGCATGAGGCCGTTAGTCATTTCCAGAGAATGTCATGCTACTGAATCTCCTGGCCAGAGTTTGTGACCGTGATAGGTTGAAGCATCTGTTTTTACAGCTGCTATGTGACAGCTTGTGCATTCGCTGGTTGCAATTTTAGAAATGATGCAGCAGTTTGCTAGAAGGATGAGGAGAAGAAAAAAAATAGTCAGCAGTTAAAAACAATGGCTTGGTTTATTTTCGTTAGTTTTAGATGTGCTAGCATACACAAAAAAGGTATCACTTCATCTATAAAGATACTAATGTGAAAGGAGTCATAGGATCACTCTATCTCCTTACCAGTTCCCTGAGTTTGTTAAAGTCTGCTTTTTTTTAAGTCCATTGCCTTATTCTGCTGTTCTCATTTCTTCCTTTCCTTAGAATCATGAAATCTATTGTTTTGTGATCACCTTTACACAAATTCTCTTCCAGCTTCAGATTGTCTACCATTACCTCCCTATTGGTCATAATCAAGTCTAAAATGGCTTCCTCCTGTTTACTTCCTTTCCTTTTGGAAACAAAAAGTTGTCCCCAATACATTTCAACAACTTTTTGGAAATTTTGTGTTTTGTCGTATTACTTTTCCAACAGAAGTCTGGGTAGTTACAAGTCCCCCTTTACTACCGGGGCTTGTGGTTTGGATATTCTGTCGTTTGTTCTAGAAATTCCTCATCCACCTCCTCTTCCTGAGTTGATGGTCTCTACTAGACCCCTACTATTATGCAACCCGTATTTTTTACCCCTTTTATCTTTACCCAGAGATTTTCAACTGGTCTGTTCTCACCTACTTCTGAACCTCAGAACAAGTGTATATATTCTTAATGTATAATGCAACACCTCCCTTTCTTTCCTGCTTGTCTATCGTAAACAAGATGTACCCCTTTATACCAATATTTCAGTCATAAGACTTATCCCACCAAGTCTCTGTGGTACCAATTGTCATAATTTAGCATATGGGCTAATACTTCCAGTTCTTAATGTGTATTTCCCATACTCCTTGTATTTGTGTATAGACATCTGAGATGTTGAACAGATTCCCCCCCATGATTTCCCTCTTGTTTCTCCTGTGAGCCTATTGTAATTTTTCATGCTTCCCTTCCCCCTCCCCCCCCCAACCCCCAAAATCTAGTCCTCTGTTACAATTTCCTCTTTTTATGCTTATCTCTGCTTCTGTCACCTGGAACCTAGTTTAAAGCCCTCCTCACTAGATTGGCAAGTCGGCATGCAAAGATGCTCTTCCCCTTCTTGGTCAGGTAGATCCCATCTTTTTCTAGCGTATCATCCTCCTGGAACAGCTTCCCATGGTCGAGGAAGCTGAAGCCCTCTCATTGACACTATCTGCACAGCCATGCATTCATCTCCAGGATGTTCACGTCCCTGCCTGGGCCCTTACCCTCAACCAGGAGGATGGGCGAGAAGACAACCCCCTCCACTGACACCCTTCACTCTTGCTACCAGAGTCCTGTAGTCACCACTGAGTTGCTCGGGGTCAGACCTGGCAGTATCATTAGTGCCCATGTGGAAGAGCAGCATGGTCAGAGGATAGATAAAGCTTGGCAACTTTTCTGTAATATCTTGGATGTGGGCTCCAGGAATGCAGCACACCTCCTGAAGAATTATGTCATGTTGGCAGATGGAAGCCTCCATCCCCCTCAGAAGGGAGGCCCCAACCATTAGTACCCTATGTCCTCCTCTGAAAAGAATGGTAGAATGCAGAAAGCACAGCCTGCTATTCTGCAGCTATTATTTTCTATTTAAGTCTGAAAAATTGTGAGTGGGCTCAGAGCCACGGTGTCTTGTGAGACTGCAACTGTATACCATATATTAATATTTATGAAGTCTAATAGTGAAGTAATTTCTCACTTAAAATAATTTTGTTGTTTATTGTTGGGAGTTCATTACTAATGTAGATAAGATAAATATTAGTACTGAATACTGTTTTCAAAACCATCTCTATATTTTAATGATTTTGTTGCATATCTTTAAATATCTACAGTACTTCATAAGGATACAAATAAGGTTAAATTAATACTTGCAAAATTTTTATTATATTTATAGTTTGTCTTACATCAGTATAAAATTTGAATAAAGTACAAGCTCGTATTATAAAATATGATGACCACAATATGCAATTAAAAGAGAATATAGCTCATCACTAACTCCCTAACACACTGACTAAAGAGTAATTTAAAAAATAGACAAATTTTAATTAGGCACATGAGATTTTATACAGAGAATGAGACCAAAACAGCTTGTTATTAACCAGCTTTCAGCTGAACAAAGTCAATTATTCTAGGAAAAAGTTTGCAAGTTTTAAACCCATTCACACTAGTAAAAATGGCTAAACAAGTTAAATCAGTGAAATTTTCAGCAAGAACTACATTCATTTTTAAATTTCTTAATGATTTAAAATTTTAAAAAGTAAAGCGGTTTCTTTAGAATCTGTTTTGAAATCATTTTAAAATGTTCCAATTAGGATGCCAACCCAAGTGTTTGGACAAATGCTTAAGGGTAAGTTTTGAGCATATTTGCCTTCCAAGTTCATGCGAGTTGAATGTTAAACAGCGATAATGCCATCCCTCACTAATTAATGATTACTGAAAAAGGAGCTTGTATGGCTCTTACAGTGAAATCTAAGGAATTTTTACTATTCTGAATGGTAGGAAAAACTGAAAATAAATGTAGTTTGTCTTTGCTACCTAGCTAAGAAAGGCTCTTCTTCCTAAATGGTAGAACAATCATCTGGAAAGAGGGATACCTGTGTTTGACAGCCTATAGTTTTATACGGTGTTGTCGTAGCTGTATCAGTCCCAGGATAAGAGAGAGACCCTCCTTGAGCCTATAGTTTGTGTATTTAGCACTGTGTGTGGTACTTTCTTGTTGTTTTCTTTTACCCTTTTTTCCTTTACCTAGTTCTTTGGTTTCTCTTTAGTTTGACCTGTCTATGACAAAAAGAATTATTACTGCTAATATAAAAGGTTTTGTTGTTTGTGGTTGTCAGTGGCCTCGTAATTCATTAGAGATTGTAGTACTGTGTACAGGTTACTTGCGTAAGTCTGATCAATGCTGTGCTAATTGAGCAGTCACTCATAGGGTTGCCAACTCCCTCTCTCCTAATGTGGGATATGTAATTCAGATTTTGGATATATATGTGATGGCACATACATCTTTTGCATTAATGGGACATAATATCCATAGGCCAGTACCAGTTGTTCCTCCCGTATGCTACAGTTTCTTGTGTTCCATATGTTTACCATGCACTCAACCAAGCTAAAATTAAAAGCCGACAAGTTATCACTTAAAACATCCAAGTTGATGAGACAAAAATTAGATATATGCTGTGTTTTTTCTAACATCTTTCTGCAAGTTTAACCTACATTAATTCTTCTATGTGGATTGTTTTTAAAAAATTATAAAATACAAATGGCCATAGGCCTGGTCTCTCGAGCAACCCTACAATAATAAGTTAGCATGACTGCACAATAAAACAAAAAATGAAAATAGATTTAAACCTCAATCCTTCAGCAGATGGCTTTTGTTTTAGGATAGAAAAATAGATCTGTTAAAGATTTCTTAAATTTGCAAAAAAAAAATTCTTATTTGCATGCAAAAAAACCCCACCAGAATATTATATAATAAATTAACTACATTAACTGGCACACAAGATGGCTTTAAAATGTATGAAAAATACAGTGATAATGTCCTTTTAAAAAGGAAACACCAGTAACACAAACTTGGTGTTTTTGTATGGTTGCATAATGTAGGGGTGCATCTAAGCTTTGAAATTAATGCTTCTAAAGGACCAGCATTAATAAGCAATGATTCTAGCTGTGATTGTTTACAGGAACCTAGAAAAATATTATATAGAATTGAGCTGTCTGGTGTATTTTTAGGTCTGTTTAGCTATGTAGTTTCAATAAGAGACTGTTTTGATTTAAAGAGTGTGGGATATTGCTGTAACCAAGAGTACAAGTAGTTTATTATTCAAATAAAAAGATTTGATTTTGGAAAACAGAGTCAAGCTCTGGAAAGATTCTGGGCCCAAGGAAGTGTACATAGTGATTTCACAAATTTTAGCTCAGGCTTTTCATCATCATGGCTAACTGTTATTAATTGTTTGTATTCCAGTTTCACCTAGAAGACTTCCAAGATTGGGGCTCCATTATGCACTGTACAAACATAGTATAAGAGACAATAATACCTCTTCTAAGAGTTTAAATCTAAATAGACAAGGCAGACAAATGGTGGGGGGAAAGCATGTAACATATAGTTAAAGTAAATAGAGTGATGGTTTGCAAATATGTATGTTAGGAAAGAATGTCCAGGGGGAAAAGCTGTAGGAAGTAGTCTGATAACATAATTGGTGCCTGCCAACTTGTAATCTTTAAATTCAGTGGTCTGTGTACAAGAGAATACTGTGGTTAAGTATTTAATAATATAATAAATAATATTTAAATATTCTCGACTTGCACCTCACTCCATAAGGAGACTTAATTAGATCATTGTGTAATGTATTAGCTAGAACATATGGGATAATAAGCATTGTGGATTTCTGTAGCATAACAGAAGCTGTATGATAAATGGAGGACATAAGTTTTCAGAATGGTCAGATTCTGTTAAGCTTTTTACAGAAATAAGATGAAAGATAATTAATGTGAGCAAAATATTCCATAAAGGCAATACCTTCTCAGTTTTACTTGTAATTAAAGGTTTTTTTCTATACTCAGCTGGGAGGTCATCAATTCCAAACCTGACTACAGGCCCAGAATAAACCAATGTATTGCGGATGCACTGGTGAATTTATTTATATTTCTTCAAGAAATGTCACACTTCAAAGAGAAAAACCCTGGCAAGGTAAGTTCAATAAAGAAAGATCAACATTTATATACTCTTTTATCAGAAGATGTTTTAACTCAGCAAACTATAATTGATAAAATATACAGTAGATAAATTTGCTAAAATAAAGACACTAAGCTAGATTCAATCAGGACTTGTGCTGGCTTCTTCCTGTACAAACGGTAAGGGAAGCCATGTAGCAGAAAAGTTGCTTCAGGGAAAGGTTTATGGCAGCAGAGCCCCGCACGCCTCAGCCTCCCACTACAACACCAGAATTGGTTCAGGATATGGCATGATCAGGATGGCTATGGGATGCACTGCTCTGGAGCTCCTGTTGGAGATTAAATTTGTCTCCTTACAGTAGAGACATCAGAAAGATCAGATTGCAATAATAGCTTTAACAAAAATAGGAGACGCCTACATCATTTATAAATATATGTGTTATTTTTTAAAATAGCTTTAGTTTATTTTCAGAAAGTTTTACACAAATATTACATAAATAGCATCTAATATTATGATATGAGAGGCTCCAACTTATATCCTAGTGCTGTCATTTATCTGCTCTTATAATTGTAGCATAATCTTTCATAGACAGCCTGAGGTGGAAAACACATGCATGATAAAGGCAAGGAAGAGTATAATATAATACTCCTGTTGGCAGAGTACAGTTGTTTTTGGCCAAATCTGAACTGGTCTTTTCAATTAAACAAAATGTTACTAGCACGACCAATATTTATGGTGGAACAGTGCATCATGGCAGCTGTAGTAGACATTGCAGACTTTTGCTTGTATCTTTGAGTGTTTCACTGTTTTTTTTTCATTTTTGCATTCAAACTTACTTGGACATGATAAATTTTGTTCTTGAGATCATAACAAGAGTTTGCATTAAGATATTTCTTGGAAAGGAGGCTCTTCAGACATACGACAATGAATTTGTATATTCCAAGATGAAAATTATATTAAGAAGCTAAGGTTGAGAATATATATTAATAACATAGGGTAAAATATATTACAGGGATATTGTGATTATCCTGGAATCAAACACATACCCAGGAAATTCAAAGTTAAGATTAAACTTAAAAGAAACCCAATCATACTGAGGTATGGAAATTCAACTTTAATGCACCCAGACAACCAAATTCTGCCCTCTACTGATGCCATGCAATAACCATATTGCACTGGGGGGAGGGGCACTTGCCTCTTGAGCACCTCTTTGTGGCTGGGTGTAGTATTGCAGTCCTTTTGCTGCTGGTGGCACCCCTTGTTGGCTGTCTGCCTGTGTATGCCAGTCTTCTGTTAATTAACTTTATCTCCAAATTTAATTACAGGCTTGTAAATTCTCAGAAAATTAATTCTATATTCTAAAAATAAATGCTGTAGTTTTGGGAAGTTATGCTGTATTTTTCAAACACAACAGAAGTTAAATCCCTTTATATATGAAAAATTCAGTTTAACTTATGGAGCAGTAACTAATGCTTCCATAATGATACACTGCACAGTGTTGACAAGTGCTCAAAGTTAGCAATATATGAGACAAAACACTGAAAATATCAAGTAAATTACAGCTTAATTTGCACAAAGCTATATCTGGCTTTAACTAGACCTTGTTAATGCCTTCCTTTCAAATTAGCCCCCAGTTTTAAATAGAGTAAAATAAAACCCAGGTTATAGTTTTCAGATGGATTTTGAAGATGGTGACATAAACAAAATGAGCACCTGTTAATACTGTCTACTGTATTTCTTTTTATATTCATTGTACTCAATTTTCATGACTCGTGATGACCAGGAGGTTGTTAAATCTTCCATATGGTAGGTGGAGGGAAGATATCTTATTTTTATAATGCCATCTGAGACATTGCTTAATCACCCAAAAATATGCTATTTTGTGCTTACTTTAATATTTATATTGCAATTATAATGAAAAGTCTGCAATATTGTACATTTAAACTAGAATATTACCCTGCTGGAGAATTATTCTTATCCAAAGTGCTGGAAATATTTAATGTCATAGCAATATGAATTCTAACTGTCATTTCTGATCTCTTCTGTTTTCAGTTTTGCCTTCTGGTCTGTAGTGTGTGTACATTTTTCACTATCTTGGGTAGTTACATTCCTGGAGTTGTACTCTCCTACTTTCTATGTAAGTATAATCTTTTTTTTTCAGTCATGTCTTACACATGTTGTATGATCATTATGCAGTCTAACATAGTTTTGTTTTGTTCTTTAATAATTCTGTATATGGATCTTGACCAATGATGGTTTCATATGGAAGTCAGGTTACAAGTTTTTCAGTTTGTCAGTTAAAGTTCTGACACAACAAAGCACAACTGTGTAATATCTTTTAGGCAGTGATATAAAGAGACTCAGATTTATGCCAAAATCAAACATAATCATAAATAAAAATAAATGCTAGCATGACCACAAATTCTCTGTTGGAACTTCTGCAAATGTTTAGTCACTTAGTATAGAAAGTTGTTATAATGTTGCTTTCCTATAGAAGAGAAACCATACTCCTCCACCTCACAATACCTGGTGCAGGTCAGAATGTGCTGCTTTTGATATGTACTTTGTCAATGATTTCCATCTTTCAGAAGTACATTTACCTTCCTCAGAAAGCAAATGATGTCTTCAAAGACTGATGGTGAGCTCTGAGCTACCTGTTATGGAGACATCTCTTCCATGGAAAACTATCCCACTGTCCCTACTGTTCTCTACAAATTTTGCCGCCAACTGCTGTAGTGTTTCATGTGTCCATATAGTCATCTAATACTGTCATTTATATATTACCGGTTTTTAAAAAAATTCAAGAGTGGGTGAAGACCTGAGTAAATTATATGAAAAAAACCCACCTGCTTTTGTCTTGCTAATATATCGGTGTCAATCTCTGCTGCTCTGAGAGATTGCCTTGTCCTTTCAAGAGAATTTCTGGTTAAGGAGAGGGAAAACAAAGTAAACTGAGGCTGATGCATATATTAATCCACCACATTGGAGCGTGATATCAGTGCAAGTGCACCATGTCAAGCTCTTAATAGACAAAGTGTTAGCTGAAAAGTGTATTTGTTCTAAAATAGCTGTATACCAGGAAACCAATACAGAATTAATACAACAAGAATGCCAAAAGTTTACCCCCATTGCAAGTGGGAGAGAATGTTACATTTCAAATAAATGTGGCTAGTAGCCTATTAAGATAATGATTATACCATTAGCATCAAGGATCTGTCCGATACCAGGAACAGAAAACATCTACACAAAACCAAGGAGAGCACTGACTTTTTTTCCCCTAGGCCATCCAGAATGCCATTGACAGTGCTCCTGTGCTGACACAAGCAGCACATACACTCCCATACACTTCTCTGCCTAAGCATAAAAGGGATCTGCTGGTGCTAAACTGAGTGACAATTCCTTGCCACTCCAGTTTGTTAGCCGGCCTCACATATTCTTCAGGACTCCACCAGTCCTAAGTTCCTTGCAATTTAAATGTTGGTGTACTGCAGGCTCCCTGCAACATCCAGACCCTGTCACTGGACATTCACTGAAATTACCAAATATGCTGTCTCTGAACAGACACAATACACATCAACCTGTTTATAATGAATGTATAATAAAACAATAATATGTTTATTAATAAAGAACTGAAATTTAAGTGAAACTAAGCAGACAAGAGAAACAGAAAATGGTTACAAATAAAACAAAAGTATAATCACACTTTCTAGTGACTAAAACTTATCTCAACAGGCTCCAATCCTTGACTAAGCCAAGTTTCTTACCTAAAGCAGCCTTTCAGTGTCACCCACCCCGCATGGCTGAGGATCTACCATTCATGGAATGCAAAGAGCTCTGACCTCTTTGTTTCTTCAGTGTCTTTTTGCTTCTCCTTATATTCCCCAAAATTTATTATCTTTGTTACCAGAGTCAGGATGAAGCCCTGAGGTTCAGACTCCAGTGTCTTCCTATGCTTATTTCACGTTTTCATATTAATTTGTTACTCCTGTTGCCTCCAATGCAAATGAATTACCCACTGTCACTGGCACGACCAGGTTCAGTTAAAGACAGGGAGATAACTGTGCTCTATCTCATTTGAGAGAGAACCAGTTTCTCCCTTTGTTTGCTTACAGACTCTAAGGCATAATATCAGTAAGAATTCATAATTCCTTGTAAAGTATTAATACATGCATTTCACAATTATATCAATGACCAGTGTGTCACCAGCTTTCATTTGATATCTCTCGCAACATTCTTTATAGATAAATATCATGACAGCAGAGTTAGGTGTAGTGAGTTTGTCCAGCCTGATGAGTTGCCAACACAGAATAATGAACCACCAGTGCACCCCTCTCTCTCTCCCTCTCCCTCTCTCACATACACACACACTAAAAAGATAGTCCATGTCCCACAGATACTACATCATAGATCACTTCCTTATTACACCCATACAGCTACCTATACTAAGTATTTATTTCAGAAGCATAAGTAATCCAAGTAGGAGAGGGCACATAGTGGCTACAGACAAAACAGGATGCTCCATATTACAACACAAGGACCATGGCCCTGACCTCTAAAGCCCTCCATGGCTTGTCACAAAGATGATCTGTGGAGGACCTGCCAAGAGTTGATTCTGCAGGCTCTGGGGAAGCCAAAAACTGACCATAAGAGTTGTGCCATTCCGTTGCTTTCTTGGTGTTTTTTTGGGCATACTGGTACACACAGGCCAAATTCTGATTTTAAGCTATGATTTCCATATGGAATAGGTGGAACATGACATAGATTTCAATTCTTTCCAGTGTTTAGCTGTTCTTAAGCCAATTTAAATTCTTGTCTGTCTATCCTGACAGATGAATTTATTTACTGTTATTCTTTGTGTTAGAGTAGTGCCTACGGGCCTCACTGTGGTAGGGACTGTACAAATGCTTAGTAAGAAACAGTGTGTCCTGAAAGAAGTTCACATATAGGAAACTGGACACGGAGAGATTAAGTGATTTACCCAAGGTCACAGGGAGAAATGTAGCAGGGTTAGGAACTGATTTCACAGATCCCCTGAGTGCTACATTAGAGCCTTACTAGTCTCTTCTCTCTGCAGGGGAAATGTCAGAAATGAGGAAGAATACTTTTTAAAGCTCTCGCAGTAATGAAATCTTAACAGTTTGATAATAATCTGCCACCTCTTCCCCAACATATAGAGAAATGGGAGATAATGTTACCTTACAAATCTATTATGATACTAGTTTTGGCAGCAATTACTTCTAGTACTATGTATGTCAACAAATTTGACTGAATATATTGTAAAACTCCACCTTTAAATTAGGGATGTAAAAATTAGTTTAATTAAAAATCTGTTTAAACATTCTAAAAATAGAACGGTTAAACCCTGGGGGGGAGCTGTGCTTGGCTTGGCTTCTCACTGCCAAGTGAGAGCTGCCTAGCTGCAGCTCCCTCCCTGCCGCGGTAGCTGAGCAGCTCTTACTCATGGGGAGCTGAGCCGAGCCCAGCTACGGCTCTCCCCGCCTTCCCCCCCCCCAGCTGGGCTCCATGCTTCCCCACCAGCAAGAGCTGCCCAGCTGCTCTCACTGCCAGGGAGTCAGACCAATTGTGATTACTTCTCCCCATTTGCAGGGAGCCAGCCCAGCTGCAGCTACCTGCCCCCCACACTGGGCTCCACATTTCCCTGCTAGCAAGAGGTGCTCTCGCTGGTGGGGAGCCAAGCACAGTTGCTGCACCCCTCCAGTTTAAATGGTAATCAGCTGTTTAAAACATTATCATTTAAACATTTAAACGTTTAATCTTTTACATCCCTACTTTAAATCCTATTTTGGGATGAGACAAAATTAACAAAGCATGGATTTCTTTTAAATATATAAATAAATTTTGTATTTTTGTGGACAACACCAGCAGTATTATTTCATCTAATGGTTAAAATTGCTGATTGACATAGATTGATGTTCCACAACAGCAGAAACTTTCTTCAAAGTGGGATAAAATGTACATACAAGCCTGGATCAATTGGCAAGTGGCGGCAGGAATAAATGGTACATAAGGGTTACAGGAATCCCCTGGGTCTGGTATTCTAGTTCACCAAAAGAGTGTCATGTGAGGTTTTTAATAAAAGCCTGTATCACGCTGGTTATCAATATCATTGCAAAATGCATGTACGGATGTTGTGCATAGAGTTAAGAGTTAGGTGTGTACACTGAAAATTATGTTCTTAAGGTCTTTGTCTAGGGACTGGTCACCAGGAGCAGTGAGAAACAGGTTTTCTTTTGTGCAAGAAATGTTTATCTGTTTACATGTAAATTAAGTATATTCCAAGTATATCCAAGTATACCAAGTATATTCCAAGTATAAATTAAATTTAAATTAAATTTAAATTAAATTTATATTCCATGTAAATTAAGTATATTCCAAGTATATCCAAGTATACCAAGTATATTCCAAGTATATCGACACCTTGGCATCTTCACCTAGGAAGTAAATGGACAGCAAAATTTGCTTCATTAAAAAGGGGTCTCAACCAAGCATAGTTGAGAATGTTGAGAGAACTTCAGGTGATAAAAAGCTTTTTTTAGTCAGGAGGATAACTTGTTAATTAAATTTAGTCTCTAGAAAGTATGTTATGATATTGTTTTATATGTAACCATTTGTTTCCAATATTCTTACTCACTGCCACTTGAATCTCTGTTGTTTGATAATAAATATTTTCTCTAAATATATCTAAGTGCTGTGTGTTTAGCAGAGCTGTGTTCTAACTAGTAAGCTGTGGTGTACTGTTCCTTTGGGAACAGCAGGCCTAGTAGTGGTGTGAGTGTTCAGCGAATAAGGGGCTGACTCTGTAGAGAACATTCTGAGGACGCACAGGCTGGTTTGTGCCTATCGCTAACCTGTACAAAAAGAGGAAAGCTTGGAAAGTAGTGTTTGTGTCAGCAGACACTGCTGGTTTCAGGAAGCTGATCCACAGCAAGTACAGACAAGACTCTCTCACACTAAGAACAGATGGTGGTGAGGTCCCTGTCTACCCCTGGAAAGTGTCTCAGTGATATCCTTTTGCTTCTGATTTGCACTGGGAATGGACAGGAGTAGAATAAAGAGGACTTATTATTATTCACTTATTTTGAAAAGCAAATTTGGGCCCTTGTGAGAGGGCTTGGATTGCTGTCACTAGAGACTAAAGCTCTGTTTATCCAGATAGATTATGGTTTAGACGGCAGCTGTGGAATGCTTTGCCTACCCTAACCTCAACAGAACACATTTATAAGGGTGGGAGAGAGGGTAGTTTGATCTCAGTGCCCAGCCTTCTAAAGAAACTATGAAAACAGGTGCCAGTTGATGTGAATATAATGGTAGTTTTTGTGCTGTGGACTAGTGAACAGCAGGAACTGGACTGAGTTCAGTAATTTGTCTGATGTGGCATTTACAGTTGTTTAAGTTATGTAGAAGTAATTCTCTTTATATTAAGGAAATATATGGTGTAATCTTTATTTAGTGAATTAAACAGAAATATTTTAGTAACCTTTCCCTTTATATCTTCATTTTTTGTTACAGTACTGTGTGCCTTTTTATGTCCACTCTTCAAGTGCAATGAATTTGGGCAGAAGGTGTGCAGCAAAATCAAGTCAGTTCTGCTGAAACTGGATTTTGGAATTGGGGACTATATCAACCAAAAGAAGAAAGAGAGATCTGGTAAGTAACTAATGTGAGTGGGGTTTTGTTTTTCCTGCATACAGTTCCAAATATTATACATGTAAAATTATGCAAAAATCTGCTCATACTGTAAACATCACAGTTCATCTTTTGAAACCAAGCATAAGTATACCTGTCATTATTGGAATTCTAAACTGAGGTTTGGTCTACATTTACCTCGGCGATTCGGCAGCAAATGGGAGTTACACAAAGTATGCAAAGAACTTGCGTAACTCCTGTTGACTTGTGTGCTTCTCTTCTGCGTGCCGTCTTCACTGCACTGCACTGACGGGAACTGTGTTCCTGTCGATGCAGCGCTACATCACTTGAGGAGGTGGTTTTAGTATGTCGACTTCTGGATCGACTGAGTGGGTCTTCACTGACCGCTCAGTCGATCCATATAATTCGATCTGATGGCGGTGACTTTGCCGCCGTTAGTGTAGACATAGCCTGAGGGTTGGGAGCAAAATTTAAACATGGAGTAACAGTGTATGTCAGACTGACCATCTAGGATGGGATGAGGAGTCTTCATATAGAGGGAAGCAAGGTCGGGTTGAGTCCTTTCATTAGATTTGATCTGCCCCATCACTTCATATATTTAGGAAAATTGCTAGTCTTAAAGTATGAAACATTAGTCTAGCCACTTTACTCAGAGTTAACATGTACTTCCAAGTGCATATGTTCTATTCACATTAAAGCACCTAATATCTAGTAATTAGGTTGAGGCTTCTGAAATCAGGATCCCTGGATTCTAACCCAGCTAAATTATGCTAATGACTGTGTGACATTAGGCAAGTCCCATAACCTCTGTGTGCTTATGTTTGCTCATTGAGGTATTGTGAGGCTTAAGCATTTTGAAATTCTTTGAAATAAAAAATACTGTATAAATGCATGTTGTTGTTCATTTTATTACGATGTTTATTGTGGAAGGTATGTGGGGGTCACAAAACAACTGCTGGGAAGGATATGAAATGATATACTCATTTATTTTTGAGCCATGAAATTGAATTACAATATAAAATCAAAAGGCCATATTTCTGATACATCTTTCTCCAGACTTTCTAGGAGACACTTTTATTCTGGGTCATCTTTATATGAGCAAAATTATTATGTTGCTTATTTGATTGTTCACATGAGGGAGAAAGCAAGTGACACTGGGAAAATGTGTTTTGTCATAGGTATGAGGTTATTATTGAAAATGCTTCTGTTCAGGCCCAGCAACGGCAATTGTGGGCCCCCGGGCAGAACAGTCAATGCCCCACTGCCTCAGAAAGGGATGACTGAGGTTTACAACCATGGACGGTGGATGAAGCTTCCCCTTAGGGAGGCTAGCTCCCCGTCCTACCTCTTCCGTACGAGACCCTGCACATGCTCCGCCCTTGTTGCATCCCAGCCTTGCCCCCTCCCCTGCTCAGCCTGCTTTCTTCCACACACCTTCTTCCCCCAGGCAGCGAGTGACAGCAGGGAGGCTGAGCAGGGTGGGGGGAGCAAGCGGGAGAGGAAAGGAGGGATGCACATGGCAAGCTATGTCGGGGAGGCCACGTGTAGATGGGGGGAATGGAGGGACATGGTGAGTGGTGGGGCCAAGCAGGGCCTGGGGTGGAGCGGAGGTGCACTGTGGGTGGGGCCACAGGCAGAAGAGGCAGGATGGGGAGCTAGCCTCCCCTCAGGAAAGCTTCACCTGCCCCCCATGGGCCAGGCCCTTTTAAATCGCCAGGCCCCTGGGCAATTGCCCCTTTTGTCCCCTGTCTTCTCCCCCGGTCGGCAGGCCTGCTTTTGTAGCACCTTCATTGTAAGATTTTATATAGCTTTACAAAAACAAATTTAATTAAGCTTCACGCCATCCTTGTTGGGGGTAATTCCTTTTTTAGATGGGGAAAGCTCAGGCATAGGGAGGTCTAGAGAACTGCCCAAGGACACAATGTAGTATGTGACAGAATGAGAAATAGAACCTACAGTAGGAGATTGGACTCCAGACTCAGCGTCTACAGATGCATTTCTCCAGCCAAACTACTGGGGAAAAAATTATACTTGTTAAAATAACCTTTTTCCAAAGATTCAGTCAGCATTTAAGGAGAATTGCAATAACACAGTCCCACAAATTAATCTAAACTATCATTTAGATAGGAAAGCAAATCTAAAATAAAGAATTCTTATCACACCCATGTTCCTTTCAGACCTAGATTACAGCAGATTCTATTAGGCTTTGTTAAGGAATACATTTATGTCAGGAGCAAATTTCTATTTATAAACTTCCGTTAACTTTGCCTTAATGGATTTTTTCATTTATATTGTAATTTTAAGCTGAAAATCAGGAAGTACGTTATGTTTCTACCACCACTGTACTTGGGCAAATTGCTCACATGCATGGAGCTTTACTCTTCGGTCATGTTTAAATGTTAAATCAGTAGAATGCACATTCACTTAAAATTTTTCAGGCCATATAACTGTGCATCTTGCAGATAGTGCACTCTTCCCCGAGCATAAAAGCAGCTTTATCAGCTGCATTTTCCCCTATCTTAATATGTACTGTGGGTGCTATCAAAATAAGTAAAAATAGCATTAGAAGGAGTCCGGGAGTCTTATCAGCTTTTCTGCTAGCCTGCAATGTTGCTTCCAGTTAACTTCCTCCTAAAAAAAAGGGGGAGGTGGAGGATGAGACTGTTTCTGACAGAAGGGCAGAGAACAAACAATGCAAAATGTGTGTTCCTTGTATGTTCATTGGAGACACCTGGAACCCAACAAAAACTGCCAGACCAACTTGGTCACTTTCAGTGCAAATTTTAAGGGAGGATGAGTACAGAGAGAAGAATGAGTGGATTTAGTGCAAAGGAGAGAAAAATCCTGGGCATGAAGACCTGTATGCACGTACCTAGAAATTACATGCATTTTATTCAGAAGAAAATAGCATGGCTTGCATACCTACTGCCTATTTTAAATCTGCAAAATACAGCCATCTCAACACTAGAGTAGCTAGGTGGAAGGTGTAGTTTTGAATTGTAGTTACTTGAATCATTTTATTTGCGTTAACTTGTACTTGTATTGTAATTTTAGGGATGTATATTGTCAGAGCACTTTACACAGCAAGGAGCAACAGGTTTTAAAAAGAAATAAACATATTAAAGACAGATAAGTGTGCAGGAAGACTGTGCAGAGGAATGTTGTCTCTCTGGCTACAGCTGATACAGAATAATACCTTAGTAAATACCGAGCCTCTGAGTCAACTTGTTTTACATCACCAGCCTATTATATATAAAATATGAATAATTCATTGTGTCAGCAGATGAAGCCCATAATATGATTGAAGTATTTAAGGAGCTGTAGCTCAAGTTGTTGTACAGAGACAACAGAAATAACTCAAAATGCTTTGTAATCAAGGTAGGATAGAAAATAACTAGTTGTAATTTTCTTTCTTTCAGAAACAGCAAAACCAAGATCCACAGAAGATGACAGTGAATTGGACATATCAGCCCTGTGTCCTAAGGTGACTAGATTTTAGTCAGCTATCTCCATTTATGTAAAAAGCACTGAAAAGCATAGAGATTTCTTTTGGTCTCTGTGCTCTATGAAAGTTTATTTTTTCCCCTAATAAGAGACATGCTGTTGCTGACCAGGAACATAGCCATGTGCATCATCACATCATATTCTAAAAGTGATTCATATTATCTCCATCCTACTTTACACAGAAACTAATCACATCTATGAGTACTGGTTCCTCAAATGTCTGTGGCCCACTGGGCTATTATTCTGGGGAAGCTATATCTGTTCTAAAATGTTACATCCCTATGGTATTGGCTGCATAAGGACTACCGGAATTTCATAGCAATTGAATCTATCCCACTTCTCCGGAGTGGAGATACAGATTCTTATTATTATTATAGTAGTGCCTAGAGATGCAACTGAGATCATTGTAAAGCAGATTCATTTTGCTATTTGCAGCTCCCCCTCTCTAACTTCAACATATGTAAAGAAACATTTCTATAGTTAAACCACATAATTTGTTAGACTTGTGTAATCATTTAAGCTCATTTGACCACTTTTAATGTGGTGTTATATTGCCTGTAAACAAGTATACCATGCAGCCTTTATTCAGTTATGTAGCATTGATAATACATACAACAAAAAAGACTTTAAAATACTTCCAGTCTATGTTAATATACTATATAACTGTATATCATGGCTCTCTGCAGTATAATCACAGAAAGTATATTAAATGACAATTATTTGATATAAAATGATTGGGACTAGGAATTCCCATGCTGGATTATACCAAATAGTTCATGTAGTCCAGAAATCTGACTCTGACAACAGATGCTACCAGATGTTGTAGAAGAAGTCAGTCATGGGCACTTAATGGTTGTTTTATGCTCAGAAGCATAAGGATTTTTTTTTCAATAGGATAAAAAACTGTAGTTAATGTGACTGAACATGTATAGATAAAACACAATAAGAATAATTATTTTCAAGTTTAGCTAGGTTTGATTTTGCTTTGTATATAAAGCATGAATACACATGCTGTATTTGCAGAATCCTGCAGTTCTCATTGCAGATAGAATAAACATCCACATAAAATATGACTGAGAGTAAACTATGACTGTGTATCTGTAAGCAAAGTGTTTTCTAATGCTTGCTTAGCATAGTGTGATTTCAAGTGATGGGAAAGGAGGCTGAAGCACTAAGCAGGGATAAAATCAGACATCAAAATGTGTTATATAATTGCATATGTTCAAATACATCCTGTAACTAAGATATATTTACACTACAGCTTCCTAGCTCAGGTAGATAGATGTACTAGCTCTGCTCAAGCTAGTGTGCTAAAAATAGCAGTGTAGGTGGGGCGTAGGTTGGGCAGCATCTTGGGCTATCTGCCTGAGTACAAATCTGCCCAGCCCCTTTGGATACATGTTCAGGCAGATAACCTAAGCTGCCACTAATGCTACCCTCCAGCTACACTGCTATTTTTCGCACACTAGCTTGAGCAAAGCTAACACATGTCTGTCTACCCAAGTTCCCAACTGCAGCATAGATGTATTGCAAGTGTTATCTACTTGTTTCTACATTTAAGCTGGGGAGAATTTCTATATGGTATCACAAGCAAGATGCATTACATTGTTTTTCAATGTGTAGGCATTAACTGTAAAATGAATTCTCTGAGTGTAAGAATGCCACATTTCATGGGGGGGGGTTTTGTTGTTTTTTTTTTTTTGTATATATAGATTAGTTCTACAGTTGTTGCTAAAGAGCTATCGGTGTCTGACACAGATGTATCAGAGGTGTCTTGGACTGATAATGGGACCTTTAATTTATCTGAGGGATACACTCCACAGACAGACACTTCTGATGGTATGTAATGGTTTTGGTTGTCTTCATTTATTACAGTACTGAAAATTATCTAAAACTTTTAGGGAATGTCAGGACATGACAAATTCCTTGTAAAAGCTGACATTTATTATTAAAATATATTGCAATAGGTTTAATTTATTGTGTTTTGGGGACATCTGCTGGACAAGGATTGTCTATGTCTTGTACATCATGAAGCACATCAGTGCATAACTTAAATAACATCAGCAGCAAAGGCTAAACTAAACATACTGAGAGCCAGCAAGACCCAGCTATCTCCACCAGAGTTCTCAGGCAGGGTGGAAAAATAGGATTTATCCTCTTGCTCTTTGGTTTGAGCGTGCTATGTTGATATAAGGGGAGTAGAGGAAAAGCATACCTTGATGTGTTCAGTAACCACTCCAGCAGCCAATTAAATAAAAGCATTAATGGGCTCCAAATAGAATTTTGGGGGAGGTGGGCAGCATTGAGCCAGGATGGGATGGGGAGGCTCATAGGCTAGAAGGAGATACTCAAGGACTCATCTTTCAAGGCCAAATTATGAGATCCTTACTCAGTTTTTGCTCAAGCAATCTCCCAATGGGACTTTGCATGAGTGAGGACTGAGTAGAAGCAAAGTACAGAGTTCAGGATATGGCCCTCTGGATAGGTGATGGAGAACTTCCACCTAGTCAGATCAACAGAAATACCATAGAATTGTAAATGTCACTGATATTGGATATGTTGTAACTGGTGTCATTATCGTAAGCTTGAAGTAATCTATTCAGTCAGTAATTCTGCTATTCTGCAGATCCTGCATTTTATTTCTTTTAAAATGGAGATTACTTAAAATTACAAGTAGGATAGTATTATAAGGTAGTTATATATGCCAAATCAGTGTCACTTAATTCTTTCTTTTTTTAAAGTAGCTATCCCAAGTTGTAGCCAAACAGCACAGTTTGGTGGAAAAACACAAGTTAATGATAGATATGTGTGATACATTTTAATCATTTAAACTTCAAAACTTTTATATCAGTTAACTCTTATCAAAACTCCTTGTCACTTGTTCTTATGAAACAAAATAAATTCAGGTTATTTTTTTTTAAAAATCCTCATTCAAACAGTGCATATTCTTTTCACATGTATTCTACTTAATTCACTCCCTTAAGGCCTGATCCACAGGCCTATGGTCAGTTGGTGTTTTAGTTAGTAGAGTAAGGACTATAGATTCAGGTCCTAAAGGCACACTATAAAGTTTTAATTTTTTTTAAAATTCCTCATTACTAATAATACTTTGGATGATTCAAAATAAAATTATTAAATATCTGATTTACTTTTAACCATTTAAAAGTGAAACTGCACTGGTCAGTTTTGCTAAGGTTTTGCTAAGGATGTTTTACATACAGTCTGGATGTTAACAAAAACGTTTTCATGATATTTTTTTAAACCTTAATAAAAAGAGATTTGTTAATGGATTCAGACATTCCCAAACAGATTTTACAGCCTGTCCCCATCAGCATAGTGCTCATGCATGAGTACCACAAAGTGAGTTTCACCAGGAAGTTTTTATTCTTTAGGCTAAGTGAAATGTAAAAAGTAATCAGTTTAAATGGTAAAAAGGAAATTAGTTTTTACCTTTTTATAATCTAAGGCATCTTTTAATATTTACTTTTAACCTGACATTTTCCCATTAAATTATGAATGTGTTCTCACTGAAGCAATATAGTCCGTTTTGAGCAACAATGATGTTCCCAACTTTGAAATACTGGGTATATAAACTGAGAAATGTTTAATTTAAATGGTGCCAGAAAGCTCTCCTGTGCTAAATCACAAAATTGTGGTAGGGAATAAACTTTTTCCTAAAAATAATTATTTGTGTTCTTTCATTCTCCGTTGTTTGCTAACAGTATTTTCTACTGTTGATCACTTAATAGATTTTGACCGACCTAGTGATCACGAAGAAGCTTTTGCCAGCGATCTTGCAGAATTTCCCTCTTTAGAAAATGGTGGAGGAACAAATGATGATGACTCGAGCATTGGCATTCCCATCCAGCAGAAGACAAAAAAGGAACAGATGCCTTCCAAGGTGGCTCACTCTCCCAGACAGAATAAAGAGAGGCAGTCTGCCACAGGCCTCTCTCTGCCTTTAACCAGTGACCAAACCTTTAACCTAGTGAGTGGTATTGCCGGTGAAGTTATTGCAGCTGCAGTGTCTGCTGCCATCAAAGACCAGTTGCAGTCCGCACAGCAAGCACCCTCACAGGTGGTCCCCAGTTTGAGTGAGGAGACAGACACAGAAGAAGCTGATGATTTTGAACTGCTTGATCAATCAGAGCTTGAGCAGATTGAGAGTGAACTGGGGCTTACACAAGGCCAAGAGGAAAAGCCACAGGAAAAAAAGAAATCTTCAGGCTTCCTTTCAAATCTGCTTGGAGGTCATTAACTTGGAAATTAGAGCTAGTAACACAGCAGAAGTGAAACAAAAAATCAAATGCAAAAAAAATGGAAATTTCTGAGCTGTAAGCTTTAACTATTACTTCAGATGTGTTGTAATAATTTCCCTTACACAGAGTAAATTAACTGGATACATATCAGCTGACACTGATAGTTTAATGTTTCTGATAGTTATGCCTCAATGTAGTAGCATGGAAATGAAGTATCTATCCACTCTTTGGTCATTGGTGAATGTTAGAGGTCAGTTGTTATTTAAGAAAAAATTAAGTTGCCAAATCCAGATTTTGGGGTCCTCAGCCAAATACTGTCCTCCTTCAGTTTGTTTATGCGTAGTTTTCAAGCATCCAAAGCATTTAAGAATATGTGCAGTGAAGAGAAATTATTAATAGAATGCAGTGAGATTGGCAAAATCTTATCTGTCTCTATTATAGTGAAACAACTAGATCCCTATGGTTATTGCATGTGGCACACTTGATGTCCATGAACACTTTAACCAGCATAAACCTCTAAGTTAAGGATGTGTGCAACACCATCAAAATTAACAAAAGTTGTGTTGCATAGGTAAACTTTCAAATGAATTTTTTGATAGGCTGATAACTTGGATATGTATCTCTGATGTTTTAAGCTTGTAGAGTTATGAAACGGCATACTACTAAATTGACCGCCTGCTGTATTCTCTGTTAGAATTTGGTACTGGGCAGTATTGTCCATAGAAAGCAAGGCAAATACAATGTTACACTTGAGATTATGAATATCATGTAAACTGAACCAGGTGTTTGTTGTTTTGTTTTTTCATTATAGTTTAGAATAGGGAAGCCAAGAATATTAAAGGTGAACAGAGAGGCTTTTTACCTGCCAATTCCTGCAGTCAAGGTTCTGTTTTTCTCAAGAGACAGCTGCCATCACTCATAATTAAAGTTGTGTAGAGAGAGCTATTCTTTAAGCTGTATTTGGGGTTCAGTGAGGCCAGATGTTATAGAAACACAGAAATTTCTTGGCATGCAGGTGAAGGAGGAACTTATTTAAAAATATTTATTTGTAATTTTTAACTCCACATATACTCAGACTGTCTTGGGATCTTAAACAAGTAACTTACTCAATTTTTTCAAGATTTTTTGGTTCGCCTTTAAACAAAGATGAAAGGTAATGCTAATTTAAAGTAAACAAAGATTAATAGGAAGAAGTACAGCTAGTTTTATTAATGTGCTGTAAATTGTTAGCAGGGTTGAGGGACCACGTCAGCTGTTACCACTAATCTTTACGTGATCTCCTATTTGCTGGCATTTTCACAGGTGAATGTTGTTATCTAGGATCCTCAGAAAGTACAGACCAAGCTTATAGAGCAAGGTCAATTTTTCTTCCATAATAGAATATTTTTAGAAAAAAACCCTTGTTTTAAAGTAACACAATTTAATTTTTTTCTTTCTGAGGCATTAAAAAGTAGACAGATTGCCAAAAAGATTTTAGGTAAAGGAAAGCTACAGAAGACTTGACACTAGCTTTATTGTTGCTTCTGCTTATGTGTCAGTAACGCTATTGACTGTGTTTGCTGTCCTTTATCAGTACAAAAGTGAGCCTGTGCCTTCATTATCTAACCCATCCTGAAACAAGTGAAAACTGGATGTAGAGCCCACAAAATGTAGTTTTTAAAATGACATCATCTGACATTTAATGCAAGTTTCTGAAAAATAAATAAAATACAGCCACATATTTTATATAGTATTAGCTGTTAGGTTTCTTTTATGACTTTTTCTCTACCTGTGCATCCCCATTTAAAAAACAAAACAAACAAAAACAAAGCCTGTGGCCAGGAAATTAATGAGTGTAAAAGCCATTTCAGTTTCTCAGATGAGTAAAGAACACTGTTTCCTTAATGCATGTTTAAGACAATCTATATAGTCAAAAGAGTATAAGTTACAAGTCACCAATGAAGCTGTACAGAACATCTTGACAAAAGTATGCTTCCCTTGCATGATGTTACAAGTAACAGAAGATTAATAGGTTACAAAACTTGAAAAAACTGGATGGACAGGGCTGGAGTGGGAGAGGTCTTTAACAAGACTGTAAATGGATAATGAGGCATACTAGCTTGCTGTCAATGGTGGCATTGTAACAGTGTGCACTTTATTGTTGTTTTCTGAAGAATATTTGTGGTTACAAAAGTATATAATACAGGGGCACTCTTATTGAAATACATATTACATCAAGGAAGAAAAGCAATTGCAGGAGGAGTTGCTCAGACTTTTTGTAAATGATCCATTTTCTGGTTTCAAGATAGAAAAGTAATTAGTTTGACTACATGTTCCAGTGTGGAATAAGTCCTGCATGGTTCACGGGAAGCAAGGCAAAACAAACCTGTACATACAACCTACTGAAATGTGGGAGCATAATTGCTCATTAATTGGTACCCCTGTGTTTGGCTTTTTAAACGATTTTGTTCTTCTGTTTTAATTATACTTCAACTGTTTGTTCAGGACCCCAAATATTGCAGGATTGGAAGAAGAGGACTTAGTAAAATTATTAGTAGTTGATATTCCTTTTAAAATTGCTGAAGGATGCTCTTTATAGCATATCTGTTCATGTTCTGTTCATGACTCACAAGCATCTATCAGAGCAAAAAAAAAAAAGGCTTTGGATTCAGAATAGTAAGTAATTGAGCATGCCATGATTTTCTGCAGAACTTTCTCAAAAAATGACAGCATAAGTCAGAAGTACTTGGTTCAGAAATAATTAAGAAATATTGGTTATGCATTCCTTTAGCATCAGTTGAACAGTTGGGCACAAAGAAACATTTTCTGTCCTTCTAAAAGGTCCCGTCCAAAGTGTGTTCAGTTGGAATTCATATTAGGGATCCTAATTTTGCTGCACTCAGCAGCAGGAACAAAACATAGTATTTAAGAATTACAACATTTTACACTTTCATAATAATTCTCACAGCTTCTTTTCAATCAAGAGTCCTCTCACCTTTCAAAAAGGAATAAAATTACAGAAACAAAGCCATATGAGTATGAGAGAGTAAATTAAATGGTGTAAAAGTGTATATTTGCTTCATAGAACACTTGTTTTGACATAATATATTGTAAAAAAAAATGCACACATATTGATCACATATTGGTGATTGTATCTTTAAGAAATTTCTCCATTTGTTAGAAGAGCACATATGGGACCCTAGTTCAGGCCTCTTTACTCAAGAAAATTCCTACTGATTTCATTGGGCCTGTTGCCCTCGTAAGGATGGCTGAATTGGGGGCCTTAATTGTGTCATTTCTGTTTCTTGAACAATATGTTAAATCCGGAATAAAAGAGCCTGCTTTCAAAAAGTTTAAACTTAGATATAGAAGCCTTTTTGGCACATACATAATAATAAATGCATAATTTTAATAATTTAGTTAACTTATTTCTTTTTAAATTGAGTCTACGAGAAGGGATAGCTAAGTTTATTTGAGCACAGATAAATAGGACATTACTAAATATGAAAAAATACAGATTGTATTTGCTTTTAGTTCATTCTGCACTTATTCCAGGCAAATGTTCATTTAACTAAACACTCTGCTGAACAGACATGCCTTAGTGTCAGTTGCTTTCATATTAAATAAATGGTCTATAGATACAATCTATCCAAGTAACCAGAAACTGGAAAATTACAAAATGTCTTAACTGTTTATCTAAAATATTTTGCAGCACTTTACCTAATATGATTACTGTTTTATAAACATGGAATTATTATTATTATTATAGTAATTGTTTGTAAAATCATTTAATAAATCTGTTAATTTTTATCTTTCATTATATAAAATTGTATGTTTGTTACTCCAAAAAAATAACTTTAGTCAAGGTAATGCCACTTCTTGTTTTTTTCTAATCTGATGTGAATCACTGTTTAATAGTGTAGAGGGTCATACTAAATAAATAATCTTAGCTCTCAGTGACAGCCTGATAATTTTAGAATTTTATCCATGTAAGCAGGATCTGAATGAGCTCTCCCCTGACATCTTGTGATGAGCTGGGGGAAAAGCCTTCAGGAGCAGACTGTGTTTGCCTAGATGCACCTACTTTACCTAGGTGCACAGCAGAGAGAACTGCTGCTCTCCAAAATGATCCGTTCTGGCTGGTGTTGGGTTACAAATCACTCTAATATCTGAATGGAATGTTGTTATCCTGAGTGTATGCGTACAAAGCAGCAGAACTGTACTTAGCTTGCCCTGATTGATGGGGTACCCTGAACTGAACCTCAATCACTAAACAGGGGGTAGGGATGCCAAATCCCACTGAAAGACAGAGAGCGCAGTGTGGGTTCTACTTAAAGACCCTCCCCCTTTCCATTGTTTAAAGACAGAGCTGATTACAGTCAATAGAGAGTCTTTGTTTTGTTAAGTGATCACTGATAACCAGTCTAGCTGTTGAGCCTTAGACCAGATGTGGGACAGTACTACAGTGAAAGAGACTGCCCAGCCTGCAGTGAGGTTCCCCACTACCTGCTGAAATCACTGAGAGGGAGGTTAAGTGGTAGAACGTCAAAATGTGACATCAGAATGAATGGTGGTGGCGGCAGCCAGTGGTGGCAGAGTGAAGGATGGCAGCACAGTGAGTGGCAGCAGCAACTGAGGCACAGCTCAACACCTTCTCCTCCCTGGGGTGGGAGGGTGAACTCAGTGAAGGCAGGTCTGACCTCTGCGCCCTCATTCACCAAGGACAGTAACTGTGAGTGAAGTGCAGGGAGAGGGCAATGGCAGGTTAAAGGAACATTTGTTGGACTTTCACACCACAAGGTGAGAAACTGAGGCAAAGGACACTGCCCAACATATTCTGGAATGGGTATTTATTGTACATTAGAATGGCCACACTGGGTCACCAATGGTCCATCTAACCCAATATGGCTAATACCAGGTGCTTCAGAGGAAATGAATGAAATAGGCAATCATTGAGTGATCCAACCCTGTCATCCACTCCCAGTCTCTGGCAATCAGAAGGTAGGGACACCCAGAGCACAGGGTTGCATCCCTGACCATCTTGGCTAATAGTCATTGATGGATTTATCATCCATGAGCTTATCCAGTTCTTTTTTGAACCCCATTATAGTTTTGGCCTTCACACCAGCCCTGGCAACAGGTTCCATAGGTTGACTGTGCATTGTGTGAAGAAATACTTCCTTTTGTTTTAAACCTGCTGCCTATACATTTCATTGGGTGAGCCCTGGTTCTTGTGTAATGTGAAGTAGATAGCACTCCCTTATTCACTTTCTCCACACCAGTCATAATTTTATAGACCTCTATCATATCCCCTCTTAGTCATCTCTTTTCCATGCTGAAAAGTTCCAGTTTTTTTTAATCTCTCCTCATAGGGAAGCTGTTCCATACCCTTAATCATTTTTGCTTCCCTTTTCTGTACCTTTTCCAATTCTAATGCATTGATTATGTTTTTCAATGTGCATTACTTTGCACTTATCAACTTTCAATTTTATATGCCATTTTGTTGCCCAGTCACCTAGTTTTGTGAGATCCATTTTTAAGTCTGCAGTCTGCTTTGGACTTAATTATCTGGAGTAATTTTGTATCATCTGCAAATTTTCCCACCTTACTGTTTACCCCTTTTTCCAGGTCATTTATGAAAACGTTTAACAGTGCTGATCCCAGTGAAGAAGCCTGGGGGACACCACTATTTACCTCTCTCCATTCTGAAAACATAATTTATTCATACCCTTTCTTTTCTGTCTTTTAACCACTTACTAGTTACTGATCCAGAGGAGGACCTTCCCTCTCATCCCAGGATTACTTACTTGGCTACAGAGCCTTTGGTGAGAGACTTTGTCAAAGTCTTTCTGAATGTCCAGTTGCACTATATCCACTAGATCACCCTTATCCACATATTTATTGATCCTTTCAGAGAATTCTAATGGATTTGTGAGTCATGGTTTCCATTTACAAAAGCTATGTTGACTCTTCCCCAACAAACCATGTTCATCTCTGTGTGTGATAATTTTGTTCTTTACTACAGTTTCAACCAATTAGCCTGGTACAGAAGTTACGCTTACCAGCCTGTAATTGCCCAGGATTGCCTTTGGAGACTTTTTTTAAACAGTTGGCATCACAGTAGCTATCCTTCAGTCATCTGGTACAGAAGCTGATTTAAATGATATATTAGATACCACACTTAGTAGTTCCACAATTTCATATTTGAGTTCCTTCAGAACTCTTGGGGAAACATCATCTGGTCCTGGGGACTTATTATTTAATTTATCAATTTGTTCCAAACCCACCTCTAGTGACACCTCAATCTAGGACAGGTCCTCAGATTTGTCACCTAAAAAGAATGGCTAAGGTGTAGGAATCTCCCTTACATCCTCTGCAGTGAAGACAGATGCAAAGAATTAATTTAGCTTTTCCACAATGGCCTTATCTTCCTTGAGTGATCCTTTAGCACCTCGATCCTGCAGTAATTCTTTATTGGCCTGCCTAATTATACTTTTTTTTGCTCACGGTCACATGCTTACAAATCACAGTTTTGATGTTTTCCCAAATTAATCCAAGGTTCCTTTCCCCTTTTTATTAAAAGCTTTCTTTTGTCCTACAAAGACTCAGTGCTTGCAAGGGAGGAAGTGTTGCCTCTTAGATGTAGGCCCTAAATGTAATTAAATATTTTCTATATGGAATCCATCTTGTAAATTGTGATTATAAGGAAAGAGTTACATTTATGAATGAAAGCTATGTATCGTGTGCAACAGTTGTGTGCCATGTGGAAAACTTTGGAAAGATTAAAATGCTGGGTGCAGAGACTGGAGTGCTGTGTGCACCCAGGCAGGAAAAGGAAGCTTCCCTATTGGACAATTGGGAAGTATTTAAGACTTTGGACAGTGTTGCACAGGGCTGTCTTCAGGGCTGTCCCTAGGCGGGGTGCAGGGCCCAGGGAAAATTGTCCCAGCACAAAACTGGGACCCTGGTGGCAGCCTCCTGCTGGGTTTTGGCATGCAGGCAGGATGCTGGCTGTAGCCACCCCCTCCTGTCCAGTACCCACTCCCAGCCAGGAGGCGGGCTGCAGCTGCCCACCTCCCAGCTGGTCCTGGGGCAAAGCATGCCCCCCCCCCCCGCAAAGCGCAGGGTCGGGGGCAATTGCCCCAATTCACTCTGCTCTAGGGACTGCTCTGGCTGTTGTCCTGAGTGGCAGCCATGTGTCCGTATCTGTGAGAAGATTCCCAGATCAAGAGAGAAGAAGACCAACCTATCTGTTCTTCATCAAGTGCTGTCCCTGTGGGTACTCCACTTTAGGTGTCAGTGCGTCCCAGCACCATTAATCAGAGATTTTTGCAGCAGTGCCTGTCCAGGCTGTGCATGCGCAGGAATGGAGCCTCAACTGCTGCACACGTGACCCAACCCCTTCAGTTCCTTCTCATCTGTCCCCAGTCTGAGATGGAGCTCCACAGCACTGTTCCTGACAGAATAAGAAACACAATTTAATTAGTTCTATAGATAGTTTAGATATAGAGTTCTACTTCGAGTGATTGCTCATATCCATTCCAATATAGGTGAGTGCACGCCCTGTGCACTGGTTCCCGGAACTTTTTTCCCCTTAGCAAGCCCCGTAGGCCGGCTCAGGCGCCCCCTGGAGTGCCGCACTCATGCCGCAGTATATGAGGTGCCGCCAGCCCTGCGGGCCCTCAGTTCCTTCTTTCCTCCCGTTGACGGTTGCTGGAACATCTGCCTCTTGCTCAGCAAGTAGCTTTCCCGTTGTTTCTACCATTGTTTATTAGTAAAATAGTTGTTAAGTTTAGTAGTTAAGTTTGAATAGTATTAAGTGTTAAGATAGCTAGATTAGATAGATAGCCCTCAGGGGCTTAAGGTTGGGCCATGCCTGGCTCAACTGGTTTCAAGTCCTGTGCCGCTTGCGGCAAGGCATTTCCAGTGAGTGACCCTCACAACCGCTGCCTCCATTGTCTCGGGGACCAGCACCATAAAGAAAAATGTAGGATCTGCAAGGCCTTCAACCGTGTACGCAGAAGGAGAGAGATGCACGCTTAAAGGCCATCCTGATGGAGTCTGCACTCCGGCTGGACTCTGAACCAGCGCAATCCCCCATGGCATCGAGCATCTCCTCGGTGCGGAGCGCCCCACCGACACCAGAGTCAACGTACCAACAACCTTTGGTGCCGAAAAAGAAGACGCAGCAGGATGCCGCTCACAAGGACTCCCCCACATCGCCTGACTGGCCAGGGGTCAGTCAGGAGATGCCCCAGCCACGTGCCGTGGAGAGTACTCCAGCACCGGCATCTCCCCGCAGGGAGCCTCCCCCGACTCCTGGGGATGGGGGAGTGCCCCTGCCAGGGCCGTCAATGCCGGAAGTGTTCACTGCGGCACGTGCCTTCATGGGCATGTCCACGCCTCCATCCCCCCCTCGGCCAAGGGTGCAGGGACTCGTGTCTCGAGGTAAACCAGTGCTTGGTGGCCCCGGTGGCTGGTTGAGAAAGGATTCCAGGTCTCCCCCCAGACGGTCGCAGAGGGTAGAGAGTGCGGGCTCCGAGGACGGTCTAGAGGTTCATGCACGAGGCGATGCCGCTACAGTTCCGCCTCGCGAGGGGGTCACAGTTCAGGACCTCGCACACCAGCACCAAGTCCAGTGCGGCACCGGTCCCAATCCCCGGCACGCAGCCCAACGCGGATCCCGGCACCTGAAGAGACCAGACGTGCTCGGCACCGGTCCAGATCCCCGGCACGCAGCCCAGCATGGATCCTGGTGCCTGACGAGACAACGAAGCGACGCTGGTCAAGATCCCGGGCATGTAGCCTGGCGTGACTCCCGGCACTAGCAGAGACTCATCAGCACCGGTCCCGATCCCTGGGCCGTAGTACGGCGCAAACACTGGTGCCAAAAGACTCGGCACCGATGGCATCTCAGGCACCGTGCCACCGATCAAGGTTCTCGGAGTCAGAGCTGGTGCGGAGATGTCACGGCCGGCACCGCTCCCAATCCCCGAGGAGCAAGCATCGTCACAAGACCTCGGCGCAGTGGTGGAGGTCGTATTCCAGCTCCTCCAGCTACTCACCCCCCCTGCCGGCACCGCAGGCGTCAGCACCAATGATTCTCCTCCTCGTTGACATCATCTCGGGGCAGATCGTTGACGAGAGCTGGCCGTGGCCATAAGCATCACAGGCACTGATCCAGCAGCTCGAGATCCTGTGCCCACCATCAGGAGGCTGCCCAGTCGGCACCGATGCCGGCACTGCCGTGGCCGCAAGGGCCTTGGTATTGGCCGTACTGGGAGCCTTGGGGGACCCAGATGGGCCAGGATACGGTCTCGGTCCACTCCTCAGTGGCCCAACCAGCACCCCCCCCTCCAAGCCAGCCGGACAAGGGCCATTCCTCGGAGGAGGAATTGGACCCTGGGGAGGGTCACTCCACGGGGCCCCTTCCACAATCCTCCTCATCTTCCCCTGACGATGCGGCCGCCAGGGACCATACGGCATCCCTGACAGACTTCAAGGCACACCAGGAACTACTCAAAAGGATGGCCAGCAATTTAAATTTGGAGCTCAAGGAGCTCTCTGAGGAGCAGGACCCCCTCTTTGGTGTGTCTGGGTCAGCAAGGCCATCTAGAGTCGCCCTGCCAGTACACGAGAGGGTTTTGAAGCTGGCCAAGGCCCTCTGACAAACCCCTGCCTCGGTCGCCCCTATGTCCAAGGGCGCCGAGAAGAAGTACTATGTTCCCGCGGAGGGGTTCGAATTTTTATACACCCACCCTGCTCCGGGGACTCTCATGGTTGATGCTGCCAACCAACGAGACAGGCAGGGGGCCCAGGGCAATACCCCCAAAAAATAAAGACAACAAGAAACTAGATCTTTTCGGCCGCAAGATCTATTCTACAGGGGCCCTGCAGCTGAGGATCGCCAACCACCAGGCGCTCCTAGGCCAATATAATTTGAACCTCTGGTCCTCCTTATGGAGGTTCATGCAGGGATTGCCACAGGACCAAGAAGCAGACTTTGCGACGGTCCTGGACGAAGGTGCTACGGTGGCAGGGGCGGCCTTACAAACGGACAGTGATGCAGCAGATGCTGCCAGCAGGGCCATGGCTTCAGCCATTGTGATGCAGCGGTGTTCATGGCTGCAATCATCGGGATTATCTCAAGAGGTCCAGCAGTCCATCCAGGACCTGCCTTTCGATGGCGCTGGTCTCTTTTTGGACAAGACTGATGACAAACTGCACGCCCTAAAAGACTCAAGGGCTACACTGAAATCATTAGGGCTATACACCCCACAGGCCTCGAGGCATCAGTCTCAGCCTCAATCCCAATGCCAGCCCCAGCCTGCCCCTAGGCCACCTCCCAGACCCGCTCAGCCCAGGAGGGGTCGGGATAGGTACAGGGCGCCTAACCAACATGACCGCTTGGGGTTCTTGGCGGGCCCTCAACAAGGCCCAACCAAAGGACAAAAAAACAAACGGCAATTTTGATGGTGCGCCCGAGGGTGGCACTTTTACCGTTCCCCTGAGTCTGACCCTACTGTTCACTCACAGACTCCGGCTATGCTACACTGAGTGGCAAAACATCACCTCAGACCACTGGGTCCTTGTTGTAGTCCTCAGGGGCTACACCCTTCAACTCACGGCCTTCCCCCCCGGACTCTCCCACTACCCCGTCCCTCTTCAGGGACCCCTTTTCACGAGCAACTCCTCGTATAGGAGGTGAACTCTCTCCTCCTCCTTGGGGCTGTGGAAGTGGTTCTTCCACAGGAAAGGGAACGCGGTTCTACTCACGCTATTTCCTGATTCCCAAGGCAAAGGGGTCCTGAGGCCCATATTAGATCTCCGCCGTCTGAACAAATTCATCAGATGCCTCAGGTTCCGTATGGTTTCCCTAGCCTCCATCATTCCCGCTCTGGATCCAGGGGACTGGTACGCTGCCCTCGACTTAAAGGACACACATTTCCATATTATCATCCTTCCCGGTCACAGACGTTTCCTCCGGTTTGTGGTAGCTGGCTGCCACTACCAGTTCTCGGACCTACCCTTTGGCCTCTTGTCCACCCCCCGGGTATTCACAAAGTGTATGGTGGTGGTGGTGGTGGCAGCACACCTGCACCGCAGAGGGTTCAGATCTTCCCCTACCTGGACGACTGGCGGATCCAGGGCAAGTCAGGGGCCCACGTGAAGAACAGACTGGAACTCACCTGCACGACATGCACCAGACTGGGGCTGCTCATCAGCGAGCAGAAGTCCACTCTCACCCCGGTGCAGCGCATAGACTTTATTGGGGCCACCCTGGCTGCCACCCAGTCCAGAGCCTTCCTCCCACAGCCTTGCTTTGAGGCGATGACTGCCATAATCGACAATCTCCACAGATCCCCTATGACAACAGCCAGGCACTGCCTTCAGCTGTTGGGACACATGGCAGCCTGTACGTACGTGGTGAGGCTGGCTCGCCTCAAGCTTAGACCTCTCCAGGCATGGTTAGCCTCGGTGTATGCACCAGCCAGGCACTCTTTGAACAGAGTAGTCATGGTTCCCACTCAGGTACTGACCTCCCTAGACTGGTGGAGGTACCCAGAGGAGGTACTGAGGGGAGTCCCATTCAGAGACTTGGCACCATCAGTAACCCTCATCACGGATGCCTCGGATGTGGGCTGGGGGGCCCACATCAGCAGTGACCTCAGCAGCCAGGAGCTCTGGTCGGCAGAGGAGAGGTATCTCCACATCAACGTCAGGGAGCTCAGGGCAGTCCGCCTGGCCTGCAAGGTGTTCCTCAGATTCCTGAGGGGCAGGATGGTGCAGGTCCTCACGGACAACACAGTGGCCATGTTTTACATGAACAGGCAAGGGGAAGCACGCTCCTTGGGCCTTTCCCAGGAGGCCATTCTACTTTGGGACTTTGTGGTGAGGCACGACTTCCACGTATCTGCCTCTCACCTCCTGGGGGTCAGGGACGAGAAGGTGGACAATCTCAGCAGGTCGTTTCTACCCCGCCACGACTGGTCACTCCACCCGGAGGTGGTGACTTCCATTTTCTGCAAGTGGGGTGTTCCCCAACTGGACCTGTTCGGGTTGTCCTGGAACAAGAAGTGCCCAAGGTTCTGCTCACTCTGGGGTCACGAGCCAGGCTCCATCTCCAACGCGTTCCTCATAGACTGGACGAGGACCCTGATGTACGCGTTTCCCCCCGTTCTGCTGCTGCCCAAGGTCCTCTTGAAGATCAAGAGGGACAAATCGGACATCATTCTCATCACCCCATCATGGCCGAGATAGCATTGGCTCAGCATGTTGCTGGACCTGTCCATCGCCATGCCGCTGCCACTCCCGAGGCGTTATGACCTGCTCTCCCAGGACCGGGGTCACCTGCTGCACCCAGACCTGGACTCCCTCCACCTGACGGCATGGAGACTCTGTGGCTGACGGAGGGAGAGAGAGCCTGCTCGGTGCAGGTCCAACAGGTTCTGCTGGGTAGCAGAAAACCTTCCACTCAGGTGGCGTACCGGGCCAACTGGAAGCGCTTTACTCATTGGGCAGAGTCCCGGGGTGTCCCACCAAGCTGTTCGCCCATACAGATGATTTTAGAGTACCTGCTCCATTTGAAGCTCCAGGGTCTAGCACTGGCCTCCCTGAAGGTGCACCTGGAGGCCATCTCGGCCTTCCAGCAACTAATGGAAGGGAGGTCATTATTCTCACACCCCATGTCAGTCAGGTTCCTTAAAGGGGTGGAGAGGCTGTACCCGCAGGTCCACAACCCGGTGCCTTCCTGGGATTTGAACCTGGTCCTCGCCGCTCTGACGGGACCCCCCTTCGAGCCCATGGCTACATGCCCGCTGCTCATCCTCTCCTGGAAGGTAGCCTTCCTGGTGGCCATTACATCGGCTAGGAGGGTCTCCGAGATAAGAGCTTTGACCTTGGAGCCCCCCTACACCGTCTTTTATAAAGACAAGGTGTGGCTGAGACCCTACCCGGCCTTCCTGCCGAAGGTGGTGTCCCAGTTTCATTATAACCAGGATATCTTCCTCCCCATGTTCTTTCCTAAACCACGCAGTTCAGAGGAGGAGTGGAGATGGCACTCGCTGGACGTGGGACGAGCCCTGGCCTACTACATCGAGCGGACGAGGCCGTTACGGAAGTCGACACAGCTGTTCGTGGCAGTGGCGGACCGGATGAAGGGCTCACCTGTCTCCACCCAACACATCTGCGCCTGGATCACCGCCTGCATCAGGACCTGCTACGAGCAGGCGAAGGTGCTGCTTCCAGGAGCTATATCAGCGCACTCAACCAGAGCCCAGTCCTCGTCAGTGGCCTTCCGGGAAAGAGTGCCCCTGCAGGACATCTGCAAGGCAGCGACCTGGTCGTCGGTCCACACCTTCACGTCCCACTACGCCATCGTGCAGCAGGCGAGAGGATGCGGACTTCGGCAGGGCCGTGCTGACGAGGGTAGCTTAACGCTGACTCCTACCCACTTCCAAGGTATGGCTATTTAATCACCTATATTGGAATGGATATGAGCAATCACGCGAAGTAGAAACAGGGTTACTTACCAGTAACTGTTGTTCTTTGAGATGTGTTGCTCATATCCATTCCACACCCACCCTCCATCTCCGCTATCGGAGTCAGCAGAAAGAAGGGACTGAGGGCCCGCAGCGCCGACGGCGCCTCATATACCACGGCATGAGTGCAGCACTCCAGGGGCGCCTGAGCCGGCCCTACGGGGCTTGCTAAGGGGAAAAAAGTTCCGGGAACCAGTGCACGGGGTGCGCACTCACCTATATTAGAATGGATATGAGCAATACATCTCGAAGAACAACAGTTACTGGTAAATAACCCTGATTTTAGTTATAATAAGTTAGCTTTAGAGTAAGCCATAAGATCTAGTAAAAACATTTTTTTCTTTCTTTCCTTAGCCTCTAGATAGTTATCTTCGTAGAAGTAGACGGTACTCTAAAATGCATGGCTCCCCAGGTTTTAAGAGATGTGGATCCTGTAGAGCTGCAATTCCAGTAACAGACGGCCACTATGCATCATCAAAGTGCATACACTGCACTAACCTAAAGACTAGAGCTAAGTGTGATAGAGATCTCCATCTTAAGCTCATTTTGATGAAGAAATCCCTCAAACCTGTCTCAGAACCAGACGCCAATGAAAAACAGGAGAAACACAAGGCTCATTCTGCCAAAAAATCGAAGAATAAGCCCCCAACCTCACCTGATAGAGACGTACCCAAAATGAAGCAGTATCTAGCCAAGTCACTGCTCTCCATGCCGACTACCTCACTGGTGAGTATTTTTGATGCTACAGGCACCTTCAGCACCGTCCATGCTGGGAAGTCAGCTGAGTCCCTATGGAAATTAATAGAGACAAGAGGCAAATCCAATTCTGCCTCCATGGCACTGTCAGCACTGGCGAAAATGGCACCAAGATGCACCATGGCCCCTATACCTTGACCTTTGGCACTGCCAGCATCAGTATTGACCAAGACAACACCGAGAAAAGTGGGACAGAAAACAGCGACACTGCCTACTGTACCGACAGACATAACCACACCAGCACTAAGGGTACCGAAACAACAGCAATGTGAGGTGGAAGATGGCACCGGACCTTCTGTGCCACACTCACCGTTATTCAGTACCAACATGTCACCAGACCATACGGCACCAGAACTTCCATTATCTCGCATAGCTACCAATTCTCAAGCGATGAGGAAGACAGCCTACAGGAAGGCACCTTTTCACTGCACCACTCCTCCCCCATTAGATGTGAGTCAATATCTACCACAAAGTCAAGATCCCAGTTGGACAAAATGATGATAGAGTGGTACAAACAACATGGATACACCCCCAAATGCCATTCCCTATGCAAAGGCCTCCATGGATCTATGGGCTACTAACAGAGCCCAACTTAGCCATCCTATAACACCATCCCATGGCGATCATCTCCACCATCACCCGGACCTGAATCATCTGAAATACAAAAAGATCCATTAGACGAGACAGATGAAGGGGCAGAGCAAGACACCATGCCACTCCATAATTCCTCGTCATCTCCCAATGAGATTATATTGCTACCACCTCCTACCATGGCTGATGACTTCAGACAAATTCAGGAATTTTTCAAAAGAGTGGCAATAAGCCAAGAAATACCCCTGAGGAAGAAGCAGAAAACCAAAACAAATTCTTCCAGATACTACACATGTCAACCAACACGAAGATTACATTGGCAATAAACGACGCATTAATGGAACCTGCCATGGTTGTGTGGCAGACACCAGCCACTACTTCACCAACCCATAAAAGGACAGATAGTATTTTCTATATCCCTATTAAAGGTATAGAATTTTTATTTACCCACCCTCCTCCAAACTCCTTGGTGGTAAACGCTGTGAACCAAAGGAGCAAACAGGCACAATAAAAGCCACACCGAAGGACAAACACTGCAAGAGACTTGATTTGTTTGGCTGTAAAGTTTATTCGTCTGCAACCTTGCAGTTTAGAGTGGCCAATTACAACACTTTTCTGGCAAAATATGGTCATGACAATTACACCAAAATAAGCAAATTTGCTAGTGACTTACCAGAAGACAAACACAAACAATTTAAGTCTCTAGTAACTGAGGGTTCAAACATGTCTACAGGCATACCTCAACGCCACAGACACAGCAGCCTGAACAACAGCAACATCTGTGGTCATGCACCGGGCATCCTGGCTGCTGTCATCAGGCATCCCAAGGGACCTGCAAGTAAAGATAGAAGACATATTATTTGACAGGGAAAACTTTTCCAAGTAAACAGATGAGGTACTCCGTTCCATGAAGGACTTGAGAGCTACTCTGAGAACCATTGGGACTGACACACCTGCCCCTAAGTGTAAGAGGTACCAGCCAGGTACCAATGCAGGGAACCCTCATTAACTCACCAACAAAGACCATTTGAATCATACAGGCAGAAGCAGAGACCTCAAAAAAGGACCGACTCAGACTCAAGCATTGCTCTCTCAACCATCGCAGGCAAAACAATCATATTGAAGCTTTGGTTGAGGGTCTGAGAAACCTCCTCACCATTTCAGCACCAACAACCATCACTGCACAAATCTTTGGACACTGGTTATGCCCATTTTACAACATCTGGATGACAATTACCACAGATGGATGGGCCCTAGTGATCATCTGAGTGGGCTACTCCATCCCTTTCATGTCCATACCACCCACCCAAACTCCCTCCCCGTCCCTCTTCAGAAACCCCTGTCAAGAGCACATCCTACAACAAGAGATACATCACCTCCTACAACTAAGTGCAATAGAACAGGTCCCACCACAGTACAGGGGGAAGAGATTCGACTACCACTATTTTTTAATACAGAAAAAACGTGGAGGTTGGAGGTCCATCCTGGATCTCAGGAAGCAAAACAGATTTGCTTGTGTCCAAAAGTTTAAGATGGTTACTTTAGCCACAATAATCTCAGCTGTGGAACAAGGGGACTGGTTCTCAGCCCTTGACCTCCAAGACGCGTATTTTCATATCACAATACACCCTGCACACCGATGATTCCTTCGTTTCACAGTGGGATCAGAACACTATCAATACAGGGTACTACCATTCGGCCACTCCACCATGCCACGGGTCTTCAACAAGACTCTTGCAATTATGGCGACCCACCTACACAGACAGAGGATAATCATATTCTCATACCTAAGTGACTGCCTCTTGAGAAGTCCCACATGATCAGAGGTATTATACAACACAAAGAGGACCATCTCCTCTTTCAAAGCCTAGGACTGCAAATAAACTAGCAAAAATCAACCACAATATCCATACAATACTGGAATTCATAGGGGCATACCTTGATTCCATAGAGGCCAGAGCATCATTACCAACGCACAGATTCCATACACTAACAAATATCTCTCTAATTATGACCAGCCTGTACATTGTAGCATGTACCTGCCTTCAACTGTTGGGGCATATAGCAGCCACTACATTCGTAGTACAACATGCACGGTTACACATGTGCTGCCTTCAAGGATGGTTGTGTTCAGTCTACACACTAAACAAGCACAGCCTAAACAAATGACTGGTACTACCTCCCAAAATCAAAGACTTGCTATGCTGGTGGACGAAACCAGAAAACGTCTGCAACAGGATACCATTCCAGTGAGAACAACCATCAGAGATAATCACAACAGACGCCTTGCTAATTGGGTGGGGTGCCCATATGGAACATTGCACTATGCAGGGGCAATCGTCTCCTATGGAAGCTTGTCTGCACATCAATCTACTCGAGTTACGGGCAGTGCGCAATGCGTGCTTACACTTTCTTCCACAGATAGCAAACAGGTCAGTTCAAGTGATGACCGACAACATCATTTGCATGTTCTACATAAACCAGCAGGATGGTGCCCAATCTCACTCCCTATGTACAGAAGCCATAAGACTGTGGAATTGGTGCATAAGTCACAACATAAACATCTCAGCCTCAGACCTCCCTAGTTGTATGAACACAATGGCAGAATGCTGAGCAGAAAATTCTTCCAAGAACATCAGTGGGAACTGAACAACATAGTGCTACACACTATTTTCCAGTAATAGACCTATTTCCAACAATAGACCTATCTGCAACAACAACAAACCCAAAATTCCCCTGCTTTTGCTTGAGAGCTGGGATTAGGACCCCAATGAGGTGCCTTCCTCCTCAAATGGAGAGCGATGCTACTATATGCATCCAAACCCATTCCTATCAATAGTACACAACATTTGTCATGATGGAGCCTGTGTCGTATTGATTGGCCCAGACAGCTGTGGTATCCCTATCTGATGAGAATGTCGATTCGAACTCCACAATACTTTCCTATGCGAAGGGACCTTTTGTCTCAAGACAGGGACAGTACTCTCCATCCCGATCTGGACAGACGTCACCTGAAAGCTTGGTTCCTATTTGGTTCCATCAACAGGAACTGAACCATTCAGAACAGGTCAAACATGCATTACTTAACAGCAGGAAACCATCTATGTGTAAAACCTACACTCAAAAAATGGAAGAGGTTCTATACATGCTGCCAATCAAAACACATTAATGCATTTTCAGCACCCCTCCCACTAGTTCTGAACTACTTGTTAGAACTAAAAAACTTGGGCCTTTCCACGAGTTCCATTAGGTATACCTCACAGCCATCAACACATTTCATCAAAAAATTGAATGACTATCAGTATTTACACACCTCGTCACCAAACATTTTCTAACTGGGCTGCAAACATATACCCAGAAGTCCATGATCCCACACCAACTTGGGATTTAAACCTGGTGCTAAAGACTCTCACAGGTCCCTGTTCGAACCTCTAGCTACATGTTCACTCCTTCACCTGTCAATGAAAGTAGCGTTCTTAGTCATAATCACCTCCACTAGAAGGGCTGACAAAATAAGAGCCCTCATGGCATAACCTCCTTACACCATCTGCTTTAGGGACAAAATCACTCTAAGACCTCACCCTACATTTCTACCTAAAGTAACATCGTCCTTTCACATAAACCAAGTTATACATCTACCTACATTCTAACCCAAACCTCATCAGAATCAACAAGAAGCTAGCTGGCACACACTAGATACACACAGAAGAGTATTGGCGTTTTATCTAGATAGAACCAAAACATTTCACAAATCATCAAGACTATTTGTATCAAACATTGAACGATATAAGGGATCTACCCACAATATCTACCCAGAGACTCTCCACATGGTTCTCTAGTTGCATCCACCTTCGCTACGAACAAAGCAAAATAAAACCATCTTCACATATTAGAACCCACTCCACTAGGGTGATGGTGACCTCTCACCTTTTTGAACAATGTAACTCTTACAGACATTTGCAGAGCTGCATCTTGGGCACACCGAGCACACATTCATAAAACATTATGCGATTACACATAGCTTGGACAACAACACACTGTTAGGCTCTACAGTGTTAACATCAGTCACCTGAAACACTCCGAAGAACCCTGCATCCACGAGGGGGCACTGCTCTACACTCACCTAATGTGGAGCACCCACAGGGACAGCACTCGAAGAAGGGATGGTTACTCACCCTGTGCAGTAATTGAGATTCTTCGAGATGTGTGTCCCTGTGGGTGCTCCACTACCCCCTCTTCCTCTCCTCTACTTCGGAGTTTGTAGCTATAACTCTACAGTAGAGAAGAAACAGAAGGGATTGGGTCGCGTGTGCAACAGTTGAGGTGCCGCCAACAGCACTGTTTGTCATCCGCTGCGTATGCGCGGCCCAGACAGGTGCTACTGCAAAAATCTCTGATCAATGGCGCCAGGACGCACCAACACCTAAAGTGGAGCACCTACAGGGAAACATCTTGAAGAACCTCAGTTACTGAACAGAGTGAGTAATCCTCTTTTCCTGTTACTCTGTGTTCTTCAGCACGTCCCTGCTTCTGCTCTTCTGTGTTCCCAATCGGTTCCATTCCCATCCGATTATCTGATCCTTTTTACTGAAGAGGAATGGTAATTTACTGATCTATTTTTTCATATACCATGGGTTTCTGTTATTGGCAAAGGCCCTGGCTTCAAGCCTTTTGCATTAACCCATGAGCTATTTTATTCTGCTGTTTACACACTGTAGTTAATAAACTGTTATATTTGTATGCACCTTTAGCTGTTGTGTGACCGTCACTGTTTATCTTAATTCTTCCCTGGTAATTAGACACGGGATAGGGCGGAGGGCCTGGGGGAAAGAGGGATCCTTGATAAAAATTACTTTCCCAGGGTACCCTTTTAGTAAAAGTATCTACACAATATAGAGGCACCCAGAGGTGGTTTTCCCAGATTACTGGATGTGGGCTCGAGCCACTTCTGTTTTGTATTGTTAAGAGGAACCCTTAGATGTTGAAGCTGACCCTTGTTGCTGACTCTGCCTGGCATAAAGGTTACATCAAGAGGCAATATTGGGACTGTTCTAAGATGGTATAGCTGGACAATATGCTGTGATAGTTTGAAGAATTCCAAGATTCTTTTGTTGCCCAAAAAGGCAATGTCAACAGTTGAAACCCAGGCCAGATCAGTAGTGACTGAAAGACATCATTTGATCTCTACTTGGCTTCTGTGAAATGAGTGAGTGGTCCCATTTCAATTTCTGTGGTTTGTTTTGAAGATCCACCAAAGCCATCAGGAGTCCTGAGCTCCCAGCACTTTTGAAAATTAGGCCACCTTCTGGCAAGGCCTGGTCTACACTACACAAAGTTAGGTCAATGTAAGTTACTTTGCATCAACTTATTTGTGCATATTTAAACTCAAATTTGTCTCCAGCCTACATAAATGCTCAATTAAGGGGATGCAGTAAAACCACCTCCCCAAATAGCAAAGAGCCATGGTTGACCTACAGAGGTTGATGCAGGGTGAGTGTAGACACTGTGTGACCTCTATCAACCCTTACAGTCCTCCAGCAGCTGTCCCACAGTGCTAGACAGTGACCGTTCTGGTCACAATTGTGAACTCAACTGCCTAAGGGTCATGGGACCCAGAAGCCACCCCTTGGTTGGAGTAGACAGGAGGTACTGGATCTCCTGAGCCTGAAGAGAGAAGAGGCTGTGCAAGCACAGCTACGGACCAGCTGTAGAAACGTGGACATCTATGGCAAACTTGCACAGGGGATGCAGGCACAACGGATCAGCAACAGTGCTGTGTAAAAGCAAAGGAACTGTGGCAGGTGAACCACAAGGCCAGGGAGTCCAACAATTGATCTGGTGCTGAGCCATTCACCTACAGCTTTTATAATGAGCTGCACACCATAACTGATGGAGACTCTACCAACACCCCAGAGCACCTTGGATACCTCAGAGGAGCCTGAGACACAGACCCCTGCTGTTCACGTGGTGGGTGTGTCCAGCTAGCCTGCAAGCCAGGTCGTGTTCAAGAGTCTGCTGCAGTCTAGCCTGCCTACCAGCCAAGTGTGGATAAGCTGATGAAGGGGAAGGAACCCCAGGTAAGTCTGTGAATGCGTTTCCCCTTATATTGTTTAGATGGAAAGACGGCGCCTGGCTAATCCTCAAATTAACAAGATTCAGGTATTGACTTTCAATTATTGTACTTGTGCTAGGAGGCAGTAGAAGTACATCAAACAGAGTGTTCTGCTTTTCATTCCCCTGTAGGACTAGGCAGGGTGAGGGAGCATGTAGAACATTTTATGTAAGCAGGGGATGTCCCTTGTATCCTTCTGAGAGATCTCAATTAAACTTTCATGGAGATACGCTGCAGTCCTTTCCCGAAGGTTTTTAGGCATGGTTGCTTTATTTCTTCTTTCACAGTTGGACACAGCAGAAACTGTGGGCCTGTGTTACCCTCAGAAGTGAGTTACTAGCTAAAAATCATCACTGCCTGGGTATTATAGTGCCAATATTCAAGTGTCATTGTCCTATGCTCATACCCATGGAAACAGACCAAAATGTTATTGTTTCATGTAACAACAATCTTAATGTCCTCCTCCTTTCCCTTACTCTCCTCCCCCATTCCTGGAGGGCCATATTCACCATGGCTGGCACTGGAGAGCAGTGTTGTGCAGAGGCCCTTCAAAGCTTAAGTATCAATAAGCATTTCTTATTAAACATTTTAATGGGAATAAGGGAAGGGAGTGTTGAAACAGACTTTTCCCTTTCCGTCGTGGCTGTAAATCCAATTATACAGACTGTCTGTCACAGCGGTCACAGTGCAGTTGTAACCTTGAGGAGTGCCCCCTCTGCACCCATAGAACACCCGCCCATGATGAAGAAGGGGAAAGAAGAGGACTGAAGAAGATACGTTCTCCAAGATCCTGCACGTCAGTGTTGCATTGAACTGTGAACCAAGTGGCTGGTAGGCCAACATGGCAAATGACATAGAGAGGGACAGACAGGATAGGACAAAATGGAGAAAGCCTCAGGAAGCCCAGCGGGAAAAGGAGAGGGAGATACACTGGGAAAAGGAGAGGGAGATACACTGGGACCTAATGGGGCTTCTCAGGCAGCAAATACAAATGCTGCAAACTCTAGTTTACCTACAAGTCCAACAATCACAGACTTGCCACCCTTTGCATTCCTTGGAGAGCTCCCTTGCAGCTTCCTACAACCCCACCATTCTACATGGCATCATGTACAGCAAGCACCACATATTTCATAAGTTCATTAAAAGACAATGTTAAGTTTATAAATGTACACCAAGCACTACACCATTCCTAACAGCTCCCAAACCTTCAGGGCCAGAGCACAGTCAAGCACAGAACATTAATGTGGCTGACCATTAAAGCAGGTAGCTGCTCTGCCAGCAATTTTCCCCCTTTGCCTCACATATATTATACAGGACACAACTTGCACCTATAACCATTGGGATGTTTTTCTTGCTGAGATCCAGGCTCGTGAGTAAACTCCACCACCATCCTTTCAGTCTACCAAAAGCACATTCAACTGTCCTTCTGCAGCTGATGAGCCAGTAGTTGAGTCTTTCCTTGGTGCTGTCAAGGTGGCCACTGTATGGCTTTCATGAGCCAAAGGCGCAAAATGTAGGGTGGGTCCCCCACGATTACTACTGGCATTTCAATATCGCAATGGTAATCCACCTGTTGGGAAAAGATATGCATGCTGTGTATCGCCCCACTGCAGTTTGGGAACCCCTCTGCTACAAATCCATCCACTATGTCCTGCATGTTACTAAGGGTCACAGTCCTGTGTAGCAAGAGATGATTAATGGCCCTACACACTTGTATGACAACAGTCCTCACTGTGGATTTTCCAACTCCAGCAGGATTTCCCACTGAGCAGTAGTAATCTGATGGTGCAAGCTTCCAGAGTGCAATCACCACTTGCTTCTCAACTGTCAATATAGCACTCCTTCTGGTGTTCATGTGCTGCAGGGCTAGGACAAGCTCAGCACACAATCCAGGATTGTGTGCTCATCACAACTATCTCATCCTCAACTTCAATAGTTGTACTTTTTGTCACAGTTCAGGGCAACTGCATCTATATTTCCCCTCTGTGGTGCAGCAAGGACACCCAGTCTAGACTCCTGGCTCCTAAGCCATCATCTCTCTTGGGCAGAGACCCATGTCTCTCCCCCTCTTGACTAGGTTTTTCCAGGTTGCATAGTTCCCTGCCTACACTGTGATATCCTCAGCAAGCCTAACCGCCTAAAAGGCCAGTATCTGCTCTTTGCTTTCTTTCCAGAGGCTTTGAGCAACGTAGTTGCCTAGTTATAAATTACCACACAGGTTTTTCTAGGCAAGCACATTTATTCTTATGATGAAAGCATTAGAGTAAACATATTAAAAATAAAAGCACCTACATACATGCCAGCTCCAATGTCAAGTGCTGGAAGGTGTCAGTCCTTTAAAATCCATAACTGGGCTTTTCCGCGTGGTTACAAGTTCCTAACTATCTCAGATTCAGAAAGCCCATGAAAAATTCAGTGTTTCCTTTATGTAGTTTAGGCCTTTAATCTTGGCCTCATGTAGCAAGTGAACAGCAGACAATGGCCCATCCCTTAGGGAGTAGTTTTTGCATAACTGGAGGGAGAAACCTCTAGATATTCCCCAGGAAATCCATTTAACACTTTGTTTCAAAAGCCCATTCTTGTCTGGCACAGAGCCATAGACTTTAAGGTCAGTAGGGACCATTGTGCTCATCAATCTGACTTCTGCTCACTGTAGGCCACAGAACCTCACTCCCCGCCCTCACACCCCCCTGTAACAGACCCCCCTAACCGCTGGCCCAGTTACTGAAATCCTCAAATCATGGTTCAAAGATTTCAAGTTACAGAGAATTCACCATTTACACTAGTTAAAACCTGCAAGTGATCCATTCTCCATGTTGCAGAGGAAGGGTCTTTGCCAGTCTGACCCAGGTAAAAATTCCTTCCTGACCCCAGATATGGCCATCAGTTAGACCCCCAGCATGTGGGCAAGACCCACCAGGCAGATACCTGGAAAACAATTATCTGTAGTAACTCAGAGTCCTCTCCATGTAGTGTCCCATCTCCAGCCATTGGGGATTTTTGCTACTGGCACTCGCCGATGGGCCACATTATTAAGTATCTAGTCCTTTGAACACCTAAGTCTCACATCTGTCACATCTCCCCTGGTGAGAAGTTATATACAATCCTGACCCACAATAATGCATAAACCATTCATTTGATACAATGGACCCCAAAGATACTTATACTTAATTCAATACGGTCTCCCAAGGATATGGCAGGAAATTCCTGTATCTGTCACACCCTCAACTCCTCATTTGCATGCTCATTGCCTTTTACAAGACAGAGCTGTGTAGTGCTATTTAGCTAGAGCTGCTAAAAAACAAATTTGAAAATGTTTGACACCTTTTCTATACATTTTTTTTTGTGTGTGCAAAAAACGTATCCAGTCTGCGGAAGAACCCAAACTCTGGGGTCCTTACTTACAAGTCCGTTGCCCAGCAGATAGTCCAGAATAAGCCAAACAACAGATTAGTGAAGTCAAAGTTTATTCTTTACGTAAAGAAGGTGGTCCCTTCAATGTTAGGGGTGACAACTTAACATAAAATTCTAACAGCTTTTATAGCCTCACACAAACAAGTCTTTATACGTCACAGTTTCCATGGTCACACATACTAAAAAAACTACTTATCTAGGAATTTTCTTAGCTCAGTATTTTCAACTTTCCTTATCCAAGCTACAAGGTCTTTCTCTGCATTCCATCCCTGCTGGTGTCTAGGTTCCATAACTATCTTGTTAACCCTTAACATTCTAAGATTTAAACTTCTGCTAGAAAGGCACTTTCAATCTCAGGCTTTTGCAGCCATTTCTATTGATCAGTTCTGATAAGAAACAGAGACCCCACCTTCTTTTCTCTTCCCAAGTCCCTCCTGCTCTATATTTACCAAACAAATATATTCTCTGTCATGACATTTCTCACCCCTTGTAGTAGATGTAGTAAACGGGACTTGCAAATGCTTTTTAAAAACTCGGGTTGTGCCCTTTGGGCTTTTTTGAGCAATGTGAGGACCCGAAACGAGCGCTGTTTTGGGCTGTGTGAGAGTTCCTCCCGCACCCCCTACACGTTTTCTCTTTTTTTATACCATGTCTGCAACAGGAGGGGCTACACTGGGGGTGAGGGGCTAAAACTCTGAATATCATCACAGCTGGACCCGATGCTAGGCGTTTCTGAGCCATGGGCTCAGCCATTGTCTTCCAGGGCAAAAAGAAAGGGTTGTAAGCAAGCTGCTGCTGCAGATGGGAATTAAGTGCAATAGTCCTGCTAGCCAGGCCCGCGCCCCCAGGCCACATCCTTCCTCCCAGCGACAGGAGCGGGTGGTCCCTGTACAAGACTGCAGGGCGTGGGCGGCTCTTGCCCACCAGCCGCCCCCTGGGGTGCATCAGGCCATGCCACGGCCCAGGGCCGCCCAGCAGCTCTCTTGGGGGAGGAGGGGCGCTGTGCTGCGCTGCGCGGCAGCCCGGGCTCCTCCGAGTGCCGGGTTCCCGCCCCGCCCCCGCCTGGCGCTAGCTAAGCCGGCCTCCCGCTCCCGCCCCAGCTTTTGCTGAGCAGCCCCGCCCGCAGCTGGCGCCGCTCCCGGCCCTGGAGACCGAGAGACCCTCCGGGCCGGCAGGGGGCGGCAGCGGCGGCCTCCTCCGTGAGAGTAGCTAGAGGCGCCTCCCTGAGTCCCCGCTGCCCGCCCCCCTTTCCCCGGCGCGTGTCACAGCGTCGCGGCGGCTAGGGGGAGGGGCGGGCCACAGCGTGGGGGCGGGGCGGTCTCTGCGGCTGCCGTAAATTGTCGCTGTCGCAGTTTGGCATCTTCGCGGCGCCACCCCCAGCCCGCAGCCGCGCGCCCCGCAGCAGGTGAGGTCGGTGCCCGCGGCGCTTTCCCTGCTTAGCCGCCGGGGCCGGGGCCGGGGCCGGAAGCCCCTGCCTAGGCTGCGTAGCTCCAGCTGCCCTCAGCCGGGCCCAGCCCTTCGGGTCCGCGGCCCGGGGAGCTACGCAGCCAGGCCGACTTGCCGGGGGCTTTCCACAGGGTGCGTCGTGGGGCTCTTCTCCCTTCCCCCCCCCCCGGCAGACCCCGCCCCGCCCCGCGCACGTGTCCCGGCAGGCGCGCGGAGACACCTGGGGACAGCCCGGGCCGTGGGTCACTGCGGAGGGTAAATGATCGCGGATGGGTTAATTGGCCAGCCGGCCACGAAATTAACCCTGTCAGCCCTGCCTTTCATGCGCTCTGTGCTGCGGTGATCTACTACTGTAGGGCTTACGTTTAAGGAAACGTCCAGACCTCATTCCTGGCTTACTAGGCTTAATCCACTTCATACCTGCATTGTATGTTTCTCCACAGATGAGTAACTTTTTATATTAAATTCAACTCGTATCGTTCGAGGCTGCAGATTTAAAACCTGTTTTATGAGCATCCTTTCGTCTGTGAGAGGCGATGGAAATTGCAGCCTGTGATGTAGGTGGTTTGCAATGTCTCATGGGACTAAATAGTCCAATCTGAGATTTGCATTATCTGGTAGTTATTACACATGTGTGTGTCTTGGTTGGGAGCTGCTTGCTTCCTCCAAGCTCTTTTCTTTTCAAGCTGTAGGAGCCAGTTCCTTTCATGGTTTTTGATGCCCGGATGGAGATGATGGTGCCACTTGTTATGATCACTTGCAAAGGTTTCCCATCGGTCAAAATCCATTCCAAATTCCTTCATCTCTCACTTGCAGAAGTCTTTATAGAGAAGCTTGGGACATCCTGTTTTTGTTCCCTCTGACAGCTCCTCAGATAGTATGAGCTTAGGTATGCATCCATCTTCCAACCTGCCCAGTCATTGCATTCATCTTTACTTAAACAGGGCTGTCACACTTGGTACATTTGCCCTTTGAAGAACTTCTGCATTGGTAACTTTATCTTGTCATTTGATGTTGAGTATATGGCGTAAGCAGTGTAAATGGAAACTGTTTAACCTTTTCTCCTGATGAGCATAAATTGTCCATGTTTCCCCACTGAAGATGCAAGCTTGATACATTAGCATTTTGGTCTTGATGGTAAGCTTTGATGGTAAGTCTCATGCTCTTTTAGTTAGTCTACTAAATGTGGTGCAGTCTTTCCAATACGAACACTTTTCATCCGGTGAGAGGCTGATAGTCACTGTAGAACCTAAATAGCCAAACTTTTAAACTACTTCTAGCTAGTTTGCATTAAGGTGATTAAAGGATCTTGTGGAACTCCCTGTCTTACTACAACTGTTTTCTTAATTCTGATGGTGAAAGCAAATGTCTGACAAGGACTTGAAAGGCGGTCCATGATTTCTTGTAGATGCTCTTCATCGTGGGCTATAAGGGCAGCAGCAGCAGTGAATAGAAGTTCCCTGATGAGCACTTTTTTTACTTTAGTCTTTGCCTTAAGTCGTGAGAGATTGAAGAGTTGCCCATCCGATCTTGTGTGGGGATACATTTCATCTTTTATGGCCTTAAACGCACAGTTCAGGAGTACTGAGAAGGAGATTCCAAAGAGCGTAGGGGCAAGAACACATCCTTCCATTGCTCTACTTTTCATCACAAAGCTGTCCGAAATAGACCCGTCAAACTGGACATTTGCTGTCATGTTGTGAAAGGAACGTTGTATAAGACTTAACAAGGTTGATGGACATCCTATTTTTTATAGTATTGCAAATAGACCTGCTCTGCTGATTGTGTCAAATGCCTTGGTTAGGTCCACAAAGGCAGTATATAATGATACGTTTTGCTCCCTGCACTTTTTCTTGAAATTGACATAGAGAAAATATCACGCATGTCTTGTGTCACCTCATCCTCATTCCAGCATTTAAGTAGTAACGGATAAAGATATGGTAGTAGGCATCCCAACGGAACTTCTTAAGTGCAGGAAAGCCATCTTTTCCAGGAGCCTTGCCACTTGATAGCAAATGAATGGCCTTCCTTAGCTCTTCTACAGTGGGCTCCACATCTAGCTCAGGCATGACTTGTAGACTTGGTATTTGATCCAGTGATTCACTGGTGTTTTTCCTTTTTTGTGCAGATAGCTCTGAATAATGTTCAACCGAACGAGACACTGCTTACTTCTATCTGTAATAATTTTGCCACTTTGTGATTTAAGAGGGGCAACCTTATTGACTGTGGGGCCTAGAACTTTTTTCAGGCCATCATACGTGACTTTGGGATTTCCCGTATCTGCTGCTGTTTGTATTTCTTCACAGAGCTTGGCCTAGTAATGACTTGCACAGTGTCTACTTGCTCACTGTACCTTGGTTTTTGCATGTTGAAGTCTCACTTTGGTACTCTCCATTGGCTTATAGGATTCCATATAGGCTGTGTTCTTAATGTTAATAAAAGATAATAGTTCCATTTAATTTTCTTCAAACCAATCCTTGTTTGATGATCTCTTCCCCCAAAGTGTAGCTAAAGCTTGTTTCATGGATTATAACTCAGTTATACCGTCTTCTGATTTAAAGCCACCAACAAGATAATGTAAAGTGAAGGCAGAAATTGATTTCTCAAACCATTTTTGTCTGGGTATTATAGTTCCTAAGTTATGTAACAAAAGTTCTTATATTATACTAACTTCTGTTTAGTAGCTGGTAGTCTAACGCTAGTCTGTTGATTTGGCCTCATGTTTAAGTAGCAGAAATCGGGTGTAGTAGAGGACCAACAGCAAACAAGTTAATTCTTCCTAAAATTAGATGGAAAAAATCTGTTCCTGGACTCCTAAAGTTCAGCTACATTTAAATTTTTCCCCCTCAACATGCAGACATGAGAGAGAGGGAGACCATAACTTAATTTTTTTAAGGTTAAAATTATGGATGAACGTAAACATCTATAATAGAAGTGCTGCCATAGCAGCATGTGGAAATTAGTCTCTTTTATTTTATACCTTTGAACAGCCTGAGTGATTCCTTTGGTGAGTTAGCAGATGTACATTTTTTTTTTTTTTTTTTTTTTGGTGTTTCTGGATTCTCTTATGTGTAATTTTATTTTTGGAATTGGTCAAAGAGAAGAATCTAGCAACATTCTGGTTTTGCCATATGACTAATAACCAGCTAACAAATACCTAAATAATATATATATATATATATATATATATATATATATATATATATATATATATATATATATATATATAATATGTCATAAACCTCTGTCTAAATTAAAATGCAGTAGGTGCTGCTTAGATGGTTTGTAGTGCTGACATTTTTTCCTTTCAGGTAACACATGCTGCTGAATAGAAACAGGTTCTCATGTCAATTTACAACAGTTAAATGCACACTTGAATTAGAAAGCAGGAAGTGCCGTCAGTCCTGACAAACAAAACATAACTATTTAAGTGAACATAGACATTTCACAGTGAAGAATAATTTATTTTTTCTTTTCAATTATTATGTTATGTATAATAATTTGCTGGTTTATTTTTGTACTGCTTATAAATGACCATTTTTCATGTTTTCTCTTGTGTGTACATGTTTTTTGCCCATTTACAGATAAGAGATACAGCAAAAGCAAATGTTGGCTTCCAAGAGGAAATGTCAATTCTAAAATGTATTTGTCCTCTGGCTAAAATCTGCACCTTTAAGCTCATCCTAGTATTTGCGGGGGGGAGGGTTTAATGTTAATTTCTGCCTGTGGATACACTGGGAGGGATTGCAGTTTTTGTATGTTGTTTGGAACTTGTTTTTGGTTTTTTTTTTTTTTTTTTTTTTCTTCGTACTGTAGGCTTCTTCCCATGGCTTGAATCCATGCTTTCCTTAGATTAGACATATCTATAAACAGGCAGGGTGGGTTTGATATAAATTTGTGACCACCTTCTTCTTTTTAATTGTTACCACCATAGCGTTTAGCAGCCCAACTCATAGACCAGGACAATGTGCTGGGTGCTGTACAAATACAGCACAAAGACAGGCCATACCCCAGAGAGCTTTAATCCCTTATGGTTTGAAAGTGACTCCATCAACATTGCAATAACTCAAATTAAAGAACAGTTAAAGATGATTTTAGGCATTGTTGCTATGTATCTGTGTTACGATACCCAGCAATTTTGGGTCAAGAGGAGGGCCTCGTTATGCTAGGTTCTCGACAAACATACAATAAAATAGAGTCCCTCATTCTCTCTGCGAATGTTGGTTGCTTTATAGTCACATTTTCCTATTTAGCTCTCACCTGTTGCTATTTGGGAGACTCTCACATACAAATTGGGGAAACTGACTGGTCCTAGAGGGTAAAAAGTGTCATTGATTGTATACAAGGCTGAAAACCTACTGAAAACTTTCTCAATCTCTTTCCCATTGTTGTAATCTTAGTAATTTCTTGTGACAATAGAGGGTTTAAAAAAATCAAACCAGAAGTATTTTTTCTTTAAATTGATCGTGTCCCTTTTTTTTAAGACTGAAGGATTGTATCCTACTGACTAGAAACTTCAGGAGTTTGCTTTTGGTGAAAAGGGGAGAGAGCTATAAATGCCTCTCTTTGGAGCAGGGGCCATCCTTTTGCTTTCTGTGTGTGTACTTGGCCTAGCACAACTGGTGTCCCTATCCATGATGAAGGCTTCTAGGTGCTACAATAATACAGATAATAAATAGCTGACTAACTTTATAACTTCATTTCATCCCTTCCAGTGTCTAACACAATATTCTTTATCCACATTTCATAAACTTTACTAACACACCTGCACCAACAGAAATGTGCAATAGATCAGACAGGGAGGGACTTGACACTAGCTTGTTTTTCATGTCTCCCCTCACATTTTGATCCTTTTTTTTGACATTTCTTTTCTTCCTAGTAATGGCTTCTTATACGTGCATGTCTTGCCGTGTGGCTTTTAAGGATGCTGACATTCAGCGTGCCCACTACAAAACTGACTGGCATAGATACAATCTAAAACGGAAAGTTGCCGACATGCCACCTGTCACCGCCGAGAATTTCCAAGAGAGAGTCCTAGCACAGAGAGCAGTGACAGAAGAGCAGAACAAAGTCACTGCCACCTATTGCACAGCTTGCAGCAAGAGGTTCTCAACCTTCAATGCCTATGAGAATCATTTGAAATCCAGGAAGCACCTAGAACTTGAAAAAAAAGCTGTCCAGGCTGTCAGCAAGAAGGTAGAAACCTTAAATGAGAAGAACTTAGAAAAGGGGCTGGCCCAGGAGAGTCTAAACAAAGATGCAATGAATACAGCTATTCAGCAAGCCATCAAGGCCCAGCCATCCTTGTCTCCAAAGAAGATACCATTGCTTCTAAGTGATACAAGCAGCTCTCCACCTTCTCTGCTCTGTGACAAATTACCTCCGGCAGAACGATTAGAAAAACCTCCAAGGCTACAGTGGTTTGAACAGCAGGCAAGGAAGTTGGCGAAACAGGATGCAGAGGATGAGGAGGAAGATGAGGATATGGAAGAAGGTAAGAGAACCAGCAAGTGGTAAAATGGTGGCTCTGGCTAAACAAAGTTGGTGGTTGGTTTTGGGTAGAAGCCCCATGTTGTAATTTCTTTTTTTAAATAACATTTCTCCAGGCAGGAAAACATTCTTTTTGTCAGTTTGTGAGACTTTTTATTTTTAAACACTGTGTAATTTTGTGATGTATATTTTGATATATAATATCTAGTATTTTAAAGCTGCACATTTCTGTATCATGGAAGAACAAAAAAGACATTTTTGTTCCTTGTGATTGCGGACTCCAGTCTGTGGTGGGTAAGAGAGAATCACTAAACGTTGCAGACAGCCAGTCACGCAAAATAGTCTTAACAATTCCATGGGGGGAGGTTTTTTAATAATGAAAGTTCACGTAGAAGAGGATCCCATCCAAAAATATTTGGCATGGAAAGGGAAGAAAGATTAAAATCTAGCAAGGTTTGTGGCTAGCCTCTCATTCATCACTTTTTTCTTTTTAAAGATGAACTGAAGTTTTCTAGTTACGATCATGTCCATCAAAAGCAATGCAGGGAGCGGCACTTCTTAGCCTAATGCTCCATTCTGATACAGCAGATGTATGCTGAAGTAATTCCATTGATGTCAGTGGGGAATCAGGCCCCTTATATGTTAGATGTTACATGTTGTCAGCTGTTGTAGTGTCAACCCGTGTTTCTGTACTCTATTTTAAGCCTTGTCTACACTGCAAAGAGAAGTTGACCTATGTTGCATCAACTTACAGCCAGAGCATTAATTACTGCAGTGGCTGATGTACACAATACCCTCCTTGGGTTGGTGGTGTGCATCCTCGCCAGGAGCACTGACTACATTGATATAAGCCCTACACCTCTCGTTGAGGTGGTTTTATTATGCTGGCATAGCACGGAAGTTACATTGGCAGGAGGAGCATTTCAGTATGAACATCTCCACTGTTTTGTCAACAAACACTGACTTTTTTGTTGACAAAACTCTGTGGTGTAGATCAGGCCTTAGAAGATATGTAAAGAAGAAACCAACATTAAACTACTTTGCATTAATATATATTGTAGCACTACGTCTCAGAGGGTTTCTGAGAGTTCATTTTACCTTTTTAAAGATTTGATCAGGAATGTTTTCTACTGGTGCTGTTTACTCTGTGTATGGTGAAAGGATTAGAGAGTAAGAAAGGATTACGGTCTCTGATATCCTGGGACCAATGCAGCTATAACAGCACTGCAAACAAAGGTGAAAGGATTGTCCGGTCAGGCTTTTGACACTAGAAACAAATATCTGATAGTAAATTTATTAGGTCACTGGTTCAAATCCCATCCAGGTTGATAATTAACAATAGTTACCATCTGAGAACTGCTTAATGACCCATGTAAAAGGAAAAACGAGAGTCCTGTAGCACTTTAAAGACTAACAAATTTCTGCAGGCATAAGCTTTCGTGGGCTGCAACCCACTTTGTCAATGCATGAAATAGAAATCACAGGTGTGTCTGTCTGTCTGTCTAAAAAATAGACACACATCCAAGGGTAAAAAACAACATGGGAAGGGCAAGTGCTAACAAAGTCCATTCAGTTAGAGTAGATGAGGCCTATTCGCAACCATTGATTAAAAGGTGAGAATGTGTGAACAGTGACAATTACTTCTTGTAATGAGATAACCATTCCAAGTCCCTATTCAGTTCGGTTTGGTCAATGTACATGGCAGAGGGACATTGCTGGCACATGATGGCATATATTACATTAGTAGACGTGCAGGTGTATGAGTCTTTATGGTGTGGCTGATGTGCTTCGGACCTGTGATGGTGTCACTAGAGTTGATATGCGGGCAGAGTTGGCAGCGGGGTTTGTTGCAGGGATCGGTTCCTGGTTTATTGTTCTTGTTGTGTGGTGTACGAATTACGCTTGTTTGCATGGGGGAAAAAAAGATGATGTAAATAAACTTAGTGTTTTAATTTGCACCAAAAGGTTGGGAGGATGTAGATTCTGATGAAGTTGGAGAGTCTGAAGATGAGCAGATGGAAAGTGCAATGGATGAAGACAAGAAACCGATAGCTGCTGCTGGTGCAGTACCTCTCACAGACTGCTTGTTTTGTCCTCACCATTCAAGCTCTCTCATGAAAAATGTGGCCCACATGACAAAAGCCCATAGTTTCTTTATTCCAGATATAGAATACCTCGTGGATCTCAGGGGACTGATTACTTACTTGGGTAAGTATGACTCTTCTCCCCCTTCCCCCCCCCCCCCAAAAAACAAACAAACAAACAAACAAACAAAAAACTTTTGTTGCAGTAAAGTCTCTAGGATTTGAGTTATGACCTCAGAGTCACATGGTATTAATGACTTTCATTGAGTCGCGTCTATGACTTAATTTTAGTAGATATAGGAATAATCTAGTGTATCATGCCTCATCTATCTAGTTCAGTATACTATCTCTGACAGTAGCCAGTTTCAGATGCTTCAAGGAAAGGTATAAGAACCCTGCACTGGACAGCTTTTGGATAATCTGCCCCCATATTAGGCCTTAACCTGATCTCTAATAGTTAAAGATTGGTTTAAACTATGCAGCATGAGGTTTATGCACAAAATCTTAAGTTCTAAAATATTTACACTAGTGCCTATATTTTGGACCCATCTCTCCAAGTGAATGATGATGAAAATATTTGCCAGTCTATAACAGTTATGACAAAGCAATTCCTCTGCAAATGGAATGTTTGCTATAATCACGTTAATAATAATTTAATATTAATCTATCCTCCCTAACGCGCTCGATACAGGAAGTGACTTTGGAATGAGCAAGGAAATGCATAAAGAAAACCTTATTTTATAGCATTTGATAGTGAGTTTTTACCCAACGTGCGTGTAATACCTCTGTTCTGTCATTTGAATTATTCTTTAAACACATAGTAAGTTGCTTATCTTGTGACTTGGATCTCCCATCTGCAAGTGGAGATTGATCATTGAATTGCATGTAAACCGAAAATATACTCACCTCTTCCCCCCCCCCCCCTTTCTCCTTTCCCACCCCCCACAGGAGAGAAAATTGGTGTTGGGAAAATCTGCCTGTGGTGCAATGAGAAAGGGAAATCCTTCTACTCAACAGAAGCAGTGCAGGCTCATATGAATGACAAAAGCCACTGCAAGCTCTTCACAGATGGGGATGCTGCCTTGGAATTTGCAGACTTCTATGATTTTAGGTAGGGAAAATTTTCTTCTATGCCACATAGTTGAAAGAATAGAGGAGAAGTGTTCAAACAAAAAAGTGGGTTTTATGTTGTGGACCTTCTATGAACTAGACCTGTTTCCAACATTTACACTTAAGATCCTAGCAGTTCTGGAGAAATCAACTCACCAGTCAGAACCTGTCTTGAGGGCAAAGGTACTATGCACTTCTTAAGGGGGGAAAAAAAAACAGACACACAGACCCCCACCTTAAGCTTTTGCTTTAATAATAATATATCAAGCAACCCTTCCAAGTAAACAAGTGCATAATGGTGTGTTGTTTGTTAGGCTTTTGGTTTTTGGGTTTTTTTTTTTTTTTTTTAAATGAAATGTTAAACCTGTTAGCATACTGTTCCATCCACATGCTGGTTTTCTTTCTGTACGTTCTCCAGTGCTTTATCCAGTTCAGTTCTCAGTGCATCAGCAAAGACCTCTAGGTTTTACAGGAATCTAATGAGCTTCTTATAGCTTTAATATCTATGCTCCATTTTTTTTCAGTGTAGCCGCTTAAAAGGCGGAGGGGAGAACTCTGAATTCTGCTGTCTGCATGGTGGGGTGGTTTTTTGTTTTTTTTTAAATGTTGCAGCAGCCAATAAGAGGATATGGTTTTGGTCTGCTCTTAATCTGCAAGCATGAATTAAAAGTTTTGTTAAACTGTATGCATTTTTATCACAACAATGTCAACTGTGGCGGGCTATACAGCAGAGTTTCCCACAGTGTAGTATTTGGAGCACTCACTAGAGCTAATTGGTCACATGGCTGTGGGCTTTTCAATATAAATTGCATTTGTCTGTTGCAACACTGATGCTGTGTAATTGAATTGGGAGCAGGAGGAGAGATGCTCCATGACAACTGTCTATATTAAAATGTGGTGAAAAAGTTTGGGAACCCTGATATAGGTGGAGCCTATCAATGTTCTGAGATTTAACAGATTTAAAGTATACCTGCTCTATATAGGACAGGTCTGAGATGGAACTGCTGCTTGTGTAATTTAGCTGCTGCTGCTGTTCCACAGGAGCAGTTACCCTGATCATAGGGAAGGGGAGGATGCAGTAATGTCTGGAGAGCTCCCAGCAGTGAAAAATTTAGAATATGATGACGAAAGTATGGAGTTGATCCTCCCTTCAGGTAAGTATAATACTTTTGATATACAGTATTTATCTTCTAATTTGCTGTAGTTTAAATTATTGCTTGCAAAGAGAGAGATTGTCATGTGAAATTCCCTTTCATGTCATGAACCAGTTTGCCATTCACTTGTCCTTCATCTGCTTTGATCTCAAATCCTGTTGTTCCAGTTTTCAAAGACTTATTCCCATTGTTTCCATTTAAAAAATATACTTATTCTATTAACTCAAATTAAAAGACCAACAAGTGTTATACATTTCATCATTCTCCTGCATTGGTGTGTGTGTTTAGGCATCACTTCCTCTTATTTACCGTTGATTAACTTTATGCATTTAAGAATATATGTATTTCATTACAATACATTATATGGAGAATAAGTTTTTCCATGTAGTTCCATGCAGTGTAACCTGGTCATAGGTAACTAATTCTGACAACCTCTAGCCATGATTTATTCATATAATTTCCTTAAACACCACACATTGTTCTTTGTGTATTAATTTCTACACTATAAGTATGATGCTTTGCAACAGTGTATGGTTCCATGCACACAGATCCCTTTGCATATTGGTTAATATCAGTGCATCCCCTGTATCGTGTTGTCATATGCACTGTGAAAACGGGAAAAGAGATCTCTTACTCCAGTCATAGTTATAATAGTCTAGTGTGTATTACCTGAAACAGTAGTAGGTTTAAAAAAAATGCAGTTAGAAGAGTGAATAAATTGATGTGTCCCTTTAAAGGTAATCTTGTGTTTGTACTTTTTTGTTTGTTTTTATGATTTATTACAACTTATGGTGGATAAAGATGGAATGAAAAGCAGCTGTGGTGCAACAAGGGAGGCTGTTTGTTTTTTAAAACCTCAAAAATATCAGGAAAATTGCTTTTTGTATTCTCTTATTTTTGCTGAAGGACTCCTTGAAGGACCAGAGAACCAAAATAGGAGCTTTCTCAGCCTTCCTATGGAAGGGTGGATGTTGAATCTTTAACAAAAAGAGAGCTTTCCCCTTAAGCTACTGAGCAAAAGGGACCCCATCTTAAAAATAACATTGGGAGCAACTAAGCCTAAAATGACTAGAACTGAAAGTTTAGTGGAGAAGCTGTCTCTTCTGTTTCTCTTTGTTTGACTGCATTTTGGGGGAGACTTTCAATGGGAGATCAGTGCCAAACTACCCTTTATTCCTCTTTCTCCTTTGAGTAACAGCCAGTCTCATAGTTTCTCTCATATGGTCAGTTTCGCTTTTTGTATGCTGCAGGTCTTCCACAGAAACATACAGGAGAAACATTTGATGCTTAAAAAAAGTGATTTGTAAAACCACACATTTCCAAAGAGACTGAAGTGCAGGTTTTGTACTTGGAACTACTTTCTAACTATTTACACTGACTGGATTTAACAGGTGTTACAACACATGACTATGGTGTCTAAGAATCTATAAATTTGTGTTTTCATTCTTCTATGAAGACTTTTATGAAAAAAATCCCATTCTCTCTAGGTAATGTCAAACATATACCATACCAAACCAGACCTGATCTTTATGATTTAAAAAAAAAAAACACTTGTTGAGCTGCCTTTCTTTATCACGAAGAAGCAAAAAAAAAAAGTACGAATGTTTTGGTTTATAGTTCTGGTCCCCTTTAACTTTTGTGGATGAAAAACTTTTTGGAAAATACTGGTGCATAAAGGGGAAAACTGATGATTTTCTCACTAGCTGCTCTAGTGACTGTCCAATGATTATACAGTATTACTGTTTCATTGCTAAATTTATCAATGATGGGAAACCATTGGGGCACTATAGTGCTTTTAAATCTTTTATTTTTTATTCTACAATGTGTAAATAGGCAGTCAGTCATTCCCTCTAAAGATTCAAGTGTTTATTAAATGTTACTGTGATAAAGTTGTTTTAATCAGTCACCATTTCAATGCATGGACAGGCTAATACAGCAGCACTCAAAAGTTCATTTTTTCCAGCCATCTATGTTCCTTTCAGTGATGTAGAACTTGTATTTCTAGAGTAGATTTGCTTGGTGTGAAATTAGGTCATCTAGCATATTTGCTAAACTGCCAGTTTAATATTAAAGGCAGGATACTTTTTAAATTATGATCTAATGATCAGACTTGTAGATATTTAGGCTTGTAATTTGAAAGATATGTGCATGGAACAATGGAGCATGTAAAAGCCACTTAGGGAGACTGGAATGATAAAAAATACACTTCCAGGAAAGGTGGATTGATTTAAATGATTGATTTTAGTCTTATGCATTTGCACTCTTCAGTTATTTTTTTCTAAAGAAAGGTTGCTTATTATTTATTGATAACCATTAAAATTATATTTGCAACTAAATATAGCATTTATGCCTAATTTTGTACATTTGTTCTAACCCAGAGGATGCACTGTAGCAATTCACTTATGTAGGCAAGTATATTACTTAATATACATTGATTTGGCTGCTTACGTTTTATGTTTGAAAATGGTGAATGATTGTCGTCTCTTTGGATTAATTTTTTCCTTGGGATTTGTGCTAGTTTGGATGGAAGTTTGAATTCAATTAAAAAGGCACCAAACCTGGAAACCCAGCATTTTAAAAATGAAACTGCCTTCAATGTGCTGGGGAAACGTGTTTTATCAAAATACGTTTTGCATTTAAAACTGATTTATTTGAAGAAAGGAAGTATTCTCAGTAGTTAGTGTATTGAACTGATTTGTTTCTGGCCGCCATGGCCTTCAAGATTTTAGGACTATTATCTCAGCCTATCGCATCTTTCCTGCTTTTTCAAATTTGAATGAACTGCTTATTGAACTGAACTAGTAGAATAAACTGAAATGAAGTGCAGAAAATATTCTCTGCACCTGCAGAAGAGGCTACTGCTTTCAGAAGCCATTTTAGTCTTTAACAAACACGCTAGTTCCAGCTGCTTAGCCAGCGACTGCCACCAGTTCAGTAGTTTGATTTTTCTTTAAAACTTCAGCAGCAAACATGTACTGATTGAGTATTTTAATAGGTTGTAATAATTTCACATTTAAATACATTTAAAAAAAATAAACCTATGTAGTTTAAACTGAAAAAACAATTCTTATTTTTTATCCATCCAGCTTTTACCTCTGTTTAGAAAATTACTAGATCTCGTAGTTGTGATGACAGAAAATAGTTAAATGAGTTGTAGAACCATATGGGCTAAGTCAGAGTACATCCTAACAGAGTACTGTTGAAATAGAAAATCTAAACCACATCACTCTCTAGTCTAGGGCTTTGCTTCCTTGTAGCTGTAATTAACATATGATGTATCTGATCAGTGCTAGTAACAACAAAGTAAAATCAGTATTCACTCATTTGGTGCCATTGGCTTGTCATGTCAGTAAGGATAAGTCTATTTCACCTGAAAATATAAAAGCTGTCATCAAAATTAGATAATTGTTAGCACCATTAGGGTTTGAAATTCGCTATTGACAAACAGGAAAATATTTGTTCCCTTGTCAAAAGTGCTCATTTTTGTGGAATTAAGCGTTTTGGCTGCAGAGTCCATTTTTTTTTCTTTATTATGCCTCTCATTGGGTAATGTTTGCAATTCCCATTTTTTGTTTATGTATCAGCTCCAAAGGGGTTCACAAAGCAGTAACTGAGGATCTCAAGGGAATTTAGAGTTTTGGCCTTCAGTGCTTCAAGCTATTGTGTGGTTAGAGCCCTGGGTCTCCATAGAGGCACATGCAGCAGCCTGCAGGATTGGGGCTATATTTTGCCATGAAATTACTTTTCCTGTTTTCACTACTTAGGATAATCTACCAAACTATCAATTTGTTTTTAAAAAAGGGAGAAAAAAAATGGGTGGGGAGGGAAATAAGACTTATTCCAGAGATGGACTACGGCTTTATCCCTCAAATGTCATGGATACTGTTCATAACTAACAAAAGTTACCCTACCAGTCTTCATGTTCTGGTTTGGCAGTAAAAATATAATTAGACAATCCCTTCTGTACTCCTCAACTGTAAAAAATACGATGTTAATCCACTGCCTGGCAATTTGACCAGTTCTAAGCACAGTTCCATGTAAACATAAATCCTCCATGCATATGATGCTCATCTTGATGTTGGGCCTTATTTTTCTGACTCTGCACAGCTCAGATTGATCATCTCCATTGTTTTGCAAGGAGTAGAGGACCCTACTGAACTTGTATCGTTTTGGCTTTCTAACTGAGATGCTCTAGTTCAGCCAGAAGTTATTGGGCTTGATGCAGGAATTACTAGGTGAAGTTCTTTGGCCTGTATTCTCATAGACTTTAAGGTCAGAAGGGACTATTATGATGATCTAGTCTGACCTCCTGTACAACACAGGCTACAGAACTTCACCCACTCACTCCTGTAATAGACCCCAACCTAAGACTGAGTTATTGAAGTCATTAAATAATGATTTAAAGTTTTCAAGCTTCAGAGAATCCACCAGCAAGGGACCCATGCCCCATGCTGCAGAAGAAGGCGAAAAACCCCCATGGCCTTTGCCAATCTGCCCTGGGGGAAAATTCCTTTCTGACCCCAAATATGGTAATCAGTTAAACCCTGAGCATTTGGGCAAGACTCACCAGCCAGACACCCAGAAAGAATTATCTGTAGTAACTCAGAACCCACCCCATCTAAAGTCCCATCACAGGCCATTGGGGATATTTACTTCTAGTAGTCAAAGATCAGTCAATTGCCAAAGTAGGCTATCCCATCATACCATCCCCTCCATAAACTTATCAAGCCCAGTCTTGAAGCCAGCTAGGTTTTTTTTGCCCCTACTGCTCCCCTTGAAATGCTGTTCCAGAACTTCACTCCCCTGATGGTTGGAAATATTTATCTAATGTAAAGTCTCAACTTCCTGATGGCCAGTTCATATCCATTTGTTCTTGTGTCCACATTGGTGCTGAACTTAAATAATTCCTCTCCTTCCCTGGTATTTATCCCTCTGATGTATTTATAGAGATCAATCATATCTCCCTCAGTCTTCTTTTGCTTAGGCTAAGCAAACCAAGCTCTCTGTCTCCTCTCATAAGGCAGGTTTTCCATTCCTCAGGTCATCCTAGTAGCCCTTCTCTGCACCTGGTCCAGTTTGAATTAATCTTTCTTAAAAATGGGAGACCAGAACTGCGTATGGTATTCCAGATGAGGTCTGACCAACACCTTGTATAACAATGTTAACATCTCCCTATCTCTACTGGAAATACTTCACCTCATTCATCCTAGGACTGCATTAGCTTTTTTCATGGCCACATCACATTGGCGGCTCGTAGTCATACTGTGGTCAACCAATATGATCAGGTCCTTCTCTTCCTCTGTCACTTCCAACTGATGCATCCCAGCTTATAGCAAAAGTTCTTGTTGTTTGTCCCTAAATGCATGACCTTGCACTTTCCACTATTAAATTTCATCCTATTTCTATTACTCCAGTTTACAAAGTTATCCAGATCTTCTTGTATGATATCCCGGTCTTTCTCTGTATTAGCAATACCTTCCAACTTTGCGTCATCCGCAAACTTTATTAGCACACTCCCACTTTTTGTGCCAAGGTCTTAATAAAAATGTTAAATAAGATTGGTCCCAAGACTGATCCCTGAGGAACTCCCCTAGTAACCTCCCTCCAGCCTGACAGGTCATCTTTCAGTATGACCCATTGTAGTCTCCCCTTTAACCAGTTCCTTATCCATCTTTCGATTTTCATATTAATTCCCATATTTTCCAATTTAACTAATTCTTCATGTGGATCCATATCAAATGTCTTACTGAAATCTAGGTAAATTAGATCCACTGCATTCCCTTTGTCTAAAAAATCTTATCTTCTCAAAGGAGGAGATCAGGTTGGTCTGGCATGACCTACCTTTTGTAAAACCATGTTGTATTTTGTCCCAATTACCGTTAACCTCAATGTCCTTAACTACTTTCTCTTTAAAATTTCTTCCAAACCTTGCATACTACTGAGATCAAACTAACAGGCCTGTAATTACCTAGATCACTTTTTTCCCTTTCTTAAAAATAGGAACTATGTTAGCAATTATTCAGTCATCCGGTATCAGCAAGATAAAGAAGTATGGGTTGGATGAATGGACTATAAAATGGATAGAGAACTGGCTAGAGCATAGGGCTCAACGAGTAGTGATCAATGGCTCCATGTCTAGCTGGCAACCGGTCACAAGCGGAGTTCCCCAGGGGTCGGTCCTGGGTCCGGTTTTGTTCAACATCTTTATTAATGATCTGGAGGATGGGGTAGATTGCACCCTCAGCAAGTTTGTGGACGACACTAAGCTGGGGGGGAGTGGTAGATACCCTGCAAGGTAGGGATAGGAGACAGAGTGACCTAAACAAACTGGAGGATTGGGCCAAAAGAAATCTAATGAGGTTCAACAAAGAAAAGTGCAGAGTCCTCCACTTAGGAAGGAAGAATCCCATGCACAGCTATAGACTGGGGACCGATGAGCTGGGCAGCAGCTCTGCAGAAAAGGACCTGGGGGTAACAGTGGATAAAAAGCTGGATATGAGTCAGCAGTGTGCCCTGGTTGTCAAGAAGGTTAATAGCATATTGGGCTGCATTAGGAGGGGCATTGCCAGCAGGTCACGGGAAGTGATTATTCCCCTCTATTCGGCGTTGGTGAGGCCGCATTTAGAATATTGTGTCCAGTTTTGGGCCCCCCACTACAAAAAGGATGTGGACAAGTTGGAGAGAGTCCAGCGGAGGGCAACCAAAATGATTAGGGGGCTGGAGCACAGGACTTATGAGGAGAGGCTGAGGGAACTGGGCTTGTTTAGTCTGCAAAAGAGAAGAGTGAGGGGGGATTTGATAGCGGCCTTTAACTACCTGAAAGGGGGTTCCACGGAGGATGGGGCTAGGCTGTTCTCAGTGGTGGCAGATGACAGGACAAGGAGCAACGGTCTCAAGTTGCAGGGCGGGAGGTCTAGGTTGGACATTAGGAAAAAGTTTTTTACTAGGAGGGTGGTGAAGCACTGGAATGGGTTACCTAGGGAGGTGGTTAGAATCTCCATCCTTAGAGGTTTTTAAGCTGTGGCTTGATAAAGCCCTGGTTGGGATGATATAGTTGAGGTTAGTCCTGCTTTGAGCAGGGGCTTGGACTAGATGACCTCCTGAGGTCCCTTCCAACTCTAATATTTTATGATTCTATAACCTGTGAGTTTACAAATTTATTAAAAACCCTTGCTAATGGGCTCACAATTTCATGTGCCAGTTCCTTTAATATCCTTGGATGGAGATGATCCATGCCCCCCGATTTTGTACTATTAAGCAGTTCGAGTTTGCCTTCTACCTTGAATGTGGTAATTTCTACCTCCATAGTCTCACTCCCATTAGCCCCCCCCCCCCCTCCAAAACCTCCCGCCACTATCTCTAAGATCTTCATTAGCCCCATTAAAAATTGAAGCAAAGTATTTGTTTCGATATTGGGCCATGCCTAGATTATCCTTAACCTCCCCCACATCCTCAGTTTTTAGCAGTCCTGCTTCCTCTTTCTTTGTTTTCTTCCTATTTATATGGCTTATAGAACCTTTTACTATTGGTTTTAATTCCCTTTGCAAGGTCCAACTCGACTTAGCTTTTGGCATTTCTCACTTTGTCTAGAGGTAGCTTTCCTTGCTGATCCTTCCCATCTTCTACTCCTTGTAGGTGTTCTGATTTCTCTTAATCACCTGTCTGAGATGCTTGCTCATCCAGCTGGGTCTACAACTCTTGCCTGTTAATTTTTTCCCTTTCCTTGGGATGTAGGATTCAGATAGTTGCTGCAACTTTGACTTAAAGTAATTCCAAGCCTCCTCTGCCTTTAGAGCCATGAGTTCTTCATTTCAGTCCACTTCCCTAACTAATTCCCTTAATTTATTGAAGTAAGCCCTTTTGAAATCAAAGACCCTAGTCACAGATCTATTTTTGTTTGTCCTTCTATTTAGTTTAAACTGAATTAGCTCATGGTCATTCAAACCAAGGTTGTCCCTCACAACCAGCTCTTCTATGAGGTCCTCGCTACTCACCAATACCAAATCTAAAATGACATCTCCTCTTGTTGGTTCAGCAACTATTTGGTGAAGAAATCTGTCAGCTATTACATCCAGGAAAATCTGAGCCATATTTTTATTACCAGCACTAATCTTCTGAGCTATATCTGAGAAATTTAAATCACCTATAATCACACAGCCCATGAAAGCTTATGCCTGCAGAAATTCAATTTATTTGTCTTTAAAGTGCTACAGAACTCTCGTTGTTTTTACCATAATCACACAGTTCCCAGTAGTATTTACTTTATTAAAAACATTAAGGAGGTCTTTTTCCATACCCAAATCAGTCTGTAACACACCCCAAGCACTATCCCAGGGGAAGCTCTAGTATCTTTCTTCCACAGTGTGTGTGGTTTTTTTGTTTGTTTGTTTGTTTTTTGCCCAGACAGATGCTGTCTTATCAATTCCATCACTTCTAATTTCTTTACAGTCTACTTCATCATTGATGCTACTCCACCACCTTTGCCTTTATTTCTGTCTTTCCTAAACAGCACACATCCATCAATACCTGTACTCCAGCTATGACTACTATTCCACCATGTTTGTTATCCCTATAATAATCTGGTTTTACTTTCTGCACCAGTAGCTCTAGTTCCTCATTTTGTTACCCAGGCTTCTCGCATTGATGTACAAACATCTTAAGTTTTTGCTGTTTGACTTCACTCCAGGGGGATTGATTTAAATCAAGGCAATTTAATCATCATTTAAATCACCAAGAGAAAATCATTTATTTAAATCCAGTTTCCCACTGATACTACTTCACCTATTTCTTAAACAATGGTGCAAATCTGATCACTAAAACATGTTAATTTACAACTCAGTACAGCATTTTACAGCATGTAGGAGGGTGTACTTTGTGTAATTTTTAAATAACTTGATTTTCATTAATTTTAGGAAATAGTACATAAGTCCGTTCCCAGTGTCAAGCTGCAGATGCAGCAGCAGTACATTAGGAATGATGATTAAATCACACACACAAACACAACAGCGCTTATATTTCATTAAACTAAATCTTAAATGTTACATGTTTCACATTTGCAATTACAGCAGTCTCCTGAGTTGCTGGCTGACGGCTGTCCTTTAAACTTTTTTTTTAATTTTCAAATTTTATTAACAGACAAGTCATCACAACACTAATCGTACGCTGTCCTTAAAACTTTTACAGCTAGCTCTCATCTTCCCCACTCCCACCATCATTTTTATTCATAGACTGAGACAGAAATGAGTTTTCCTGCTTTTTCAACTCCCAGTCGATTTCTTAGCTTTGCATGAATAATACAAAATGATAAAAATATTCTCTCCATGCCTGCAGAGTAAGCTACTGCTGTGAAAAGCTGGCTTAGCAACTGAAGGAACTCTGTTCCAAGGTGCCTGGCTAATGATTTCCACCAATTCAGGGGAGTGATTTTTTTTTTTCAAAACATCAGTAAATGTGTACTGTTTAAATGGTTCGGCTTCAGCCCTGAAATTTATTATGACTGGCATAACTGAGGAGTGATTTTGAGATGCCCATGCCATGGCAGCATTGTCTTCTTCAGAAGTTAGGCATCTAGGGATCAAGAATGTTCTCAAGAAAATGAGGTGGAATTAGTGCTTGATCCATTTGCTTCTTTATTGCCTGCAGTTTAACTTCCTGGTGAGGTGTTTCTTTCTTCAGTGTCTCTTGAAGTGCCTTCCAAATTTTGACAGCATCAGCAATTCAGCAACAGTTTCTCTGAAGTTTTGTTTAAGGCTATGGATAGAGGCTTCAGCATACAGAGCATATTCCTCTTTAATCCAATCTTAAATACTTTGGATGAGACACTTCCATTTATTACTGTTTTCTTCAGAGTTTTATGAGAATAGGCCAGTTCTTAATAAATTGTTCAAAACAATCAAGCTCAGAATTCCATCGAACATTTGAGGGAGAATTAGTTTGGATCTTTCTGTTCTCTTCAGTGAAGCTGAAGCAAAATGGTTGTTACAGAAGTATTCTGTGACTTCAACAACGTTTTCTTTTATTCCTGGAGAAGACGTACTTAAGTCTTTGGCTAAAAGATGCATTAAATAGGCACTGCAGTGCCTCCTTCCATTTCTAAGTATTTTCTCATCTTTGCCACATTTGCAGCATTGTCTGTGACAAAACTGCGCACGTGACAGTTGAATTTTTGTTCAGTTTGTTACAGCTTTCACTGCCACTTCTTTTAAATATTCTGTTGTGTGGGCATTTCCCGATCTATCTATTGTTTCTGAAAGATATGCAACCCAGTCTTCTATTGTCACAGAGGCACGTATTACTGGATCATTGTGTACATTGCTCCACCCATTAAGGCTTAAACTGGCAAGTTTCCCCTCAGTATTTCTTGCACACTGTTCAAGTTCCTTCTCCTACAGTGTATCTAGCAACCTTTCATCAGTGTTTGCTCTACCAGGTGTAGTGTGGCCTGGTCGTAAGGACTCAACCATATCAATGAAGAAGTGTTCATTCTTAACAATGCAAAAAGGAGAATTTATGGCACAAATGAACCGAGCAATCTTTTCATCTATGGTGTCTTGTTGGTATTTGCTGGTCCTTACTACAAACTTACCCATGGTGATGTTTTTACTGGATGATTGAAATCTTTTGCTTGCTACTGATACTTTTGTTGTCTAGAATATGTTTAGTTGCAGCACTGCTGCTAAAAATACCAACAGATGACTCTGAAGTTGTTGCAGATAGACAGTCACAGTCAGTCTCTTATGCTTAAATGGAATCCTGAAACAAAATTCAAAAACAATTTTGAGCAGTCGTTCTTCTCAGTTCTCCTTACTTTATTATTCAGTTACTCATTTACATTTTTTTCAGCAAGGATGCAGATCCAGTTCCAAATTACCAAGAAAGCTAAGACTGACTGCACTTAGAGTGTACTTAATTTTGGAGTAAACCCCATATAACTCACTGTATAGGATGGGGTTCCCTTGGGAAAGCTGAGTTAAGCTAAGCTGAAGTAAAATAGGGAATAGACTTATGATATCACCATTATGGTCTGTGGCCATGATCTTTCAAAATAAGAGGCATGTATTCTAATGTAATATAAAATAAGAAAATGACACCCAGTGGCAACTGAAGATTTCTCTTACTGCAGCTTTCTGTACTGTATACTTGGGTGATAGAGTCTAAACCTAGTTAACCAATTAAACAAGCCATAAGGATTAGCTAAAACTTTTTTTTCTAGCAACAGCCAACATAGCAAATAGCTTGAGAATTTACTTGTTAAATCACACTTATGCTAAAAGGCATTGAGTATCTTGAAGAATGATATTGCAAAGTAAATTATTTAAGTTACTAACCAGTTGATCCACATTGTTCTTCAGACATCCACATCTTCATCCACATCATTTTCTCCCAATAAGCAGTTTTCATTATGATGTTTCATTCTTGAAACTAGGATCTGCATCTCCTTCTTGCACTGCTTACACTTGACACATTTTTCCTTTTTTACCTAGAGAAGGAATTTCTTCAAAATATTCCCAGATAGGGTCTCTTATGCCCAGAAGCCATGACCGTTTTTCTGTGGCAAAAGTGTGGGGGAATATAGGAAGCTGTGTGCGTACTGAATAATGTCTTCCCTCTTTCTTTCCAGTCCACTCCACTGTTCCTTTCTACTCTGCCTCTGTCCTTTGTCTCTCTGTCCTTAAGACAGTATACTTACTCCTCTGCCTTGCTTGGCCCACCTCTACCACCACATAAGCACAGAACAACAACAGTCCTATCCAGCCTGTTTCTTTGCATATGTGACTTTAATCTGCTGAGAAACAAACTGAAAGCCCAGAACTTTCAAGAAGCAAGAGCTGGTAGTTAGGCTGGAGGGACTAGAGCCATTAATTCATTTTTATGAGACTGTAAGTATAGGTTTAGCATGTTTTTGTGATGAGATTTAATTGTAACTTATTTTTTTAAATGAGAGAAATTTAGTATTTTTTTTTTAAATTGATTTTTATCTACCCTGCTTCACTCACATGCCTTACACAATTTGTCACAGTCATTCTACTATCAGTATCACCTATTAAACTGATATCTACACCACCCTTCCTTTTAATGTCCATTCTTCTATCCACTGCTATATCCTTTCCTATTTCATTTTCCTCCTGCTCAGTGTTAAAATCAGGCGTGGAGATTACCTGGGCATCTCACAAGCTTCTCCCCCAAAATCCTAGTTTAAAGATCTCTTGCTGAATTGTGCCAACATCCATCCTGGAAGTCTATTTCCTTTCCTTTTTTTTTTTAGACTAGCTGATCACAAAGGTTTCTTCTGGCGTTAAAAAGCTAGCTCAAATCCTTGCAACAGAACTGACAATCAGCCTTTGGCTCCATTTCCTGCCTTCAATTAAATTTTCCTACAGGCTTATAATTCTTAGCCATCCTTTAGTTGAGATGCTGGGCTTTTTCTGCCTTTTCCATCTTCAGCATGTGGCGCACTATAGAAGCGGCTACATTAGTCACTTTCTATCATAATCCTAAAACATCAGACCCTTTTAAAAGGCACTCCTCAACATGATTACTTTCCAGAGGCACTTGGCTGATTAGTTTGCTTCAAAAGCTGCTTCAATGTGCTTGACTTATAACTGTAAAATATTCTCTTGTGTTACAGGTGCCAGGGTTGGTCATCGTTCTTTGATGAGGTACTACAAGCAGCAGTTTGGTCTGTCAAGAGCAGTGGCTGTTGCTAAAAATAAGAAGGCAGTGGGCAGGGTGTTGCAGCAGTACAGAGCCTTGGGCTGGACAAGCAGTACAGGTAGGTGACAAACTTAAATTCTTTAAACTCTCTTTCAAGCCTGTATTCTTGGAGAGGGATGGGTCTCACCGCCTGGCTTCCAGCAGAGCCCAACCATCTATTCAGCTATTTTTAGTGCTGTACCATGAGTCTGAGGCTGTCAGCTCAGGCTCTGAGGCTTGCCGCCACTTGCTCTGTAGGTACACCCTTAGAGCAGTCTCCTTGTACTAGCATTTACGTGGTTGAATTCTGTCTGTACAACTACTGCTTGGGGCTGCCAGAGTCAGTGCTTCACTTCCTGGCAAAGAGCAGAATCACTGTTGCAAGGAAAAACTAAATTTCTGGTAGGTGAAGATGGAGGAGAAGAGCATAGCTCCGTCACTGGTCCATGGCAAAGTTTGACTGTGTCTCCTGCACCGTATCAGACTCCTGTTCTAGTCTTCTTTATTTCTGGCACATAAGCACAATACAGTATAGAGATTTGCTATTCCATTCCAGTTTTGAAATCCCAATTTTTCTGAGGTGGCATACACACAAACTGATCATATTCACTCTGCTTCTTGTAGCAAGAAGTGCATCTGTGTACAAGCCCAAAACTTCCATTATAGTAGGGCAATGTGAAGTTATGAGGGATGAATCTATGCTAACATACAGAATCAATAAAGGAGAGCTTGGCTTTTTAGAACTAAATGTTGTATAGTCTGTTTCTGTCGGCTAAAATGAAATCCTGTTCCCAATTATTACATATTCTCCCTTAATTTGTATTGTATTGTTCTTCTCTTCACTCCTGCACTACTGCATCTATACATGACGTATTCTATGTAGTTTAAATGTTTTGTCTGAACTGTGCTATGCACAAGCCTATTGTGTAAGTGTAAAGTATGGCAGAATACTCCACAGGTGATTGATCTCAGATAGGAATAAAAATATTGTACTGACCACAAAGTAAGGCAGTCATCCTGAATGTGCAAAGTTCGATGGTTAATAGTTTGTCTTTGCCAGAGACGGTTGTCTGGCTTGTCAATGTGTGTGGCACTCTTTACTTTACCTGTCAATGCTAGCGTCTCCTATTCTTGCCATTTAATATGGTACCACGTGACCCTAGCATAAGGTGTTGATTGGCAGTCCCAATCAAAACCGTTCACGTTTTGGACATTTGCAATGAACAATCTCCAAATGAAGAATTATTGGGCAAATAATTTTTTTAAAGGAAAGTAAGATTTGTTTGAAGAGAGAGGCAAAAATTTCAAGCTATTCAATTAATTTAGCTGGCTACAGATCTGAAACACCATTCAGAAAAACTCCCCCCCACCTCCCCAAGTTACTTAGACCTTGATCCTCTCATGAGCTCTGTGCAAGCAAACCCTTGTCCCATGTAGAGCTTATTGAAGGATCAAACCCCTTAGGTCTTGTTTACATGGGGAAGTTGCATCAGAAGAAGGTAAAATGTGAATTTAAACTGATGGTTATAGTGTTATAAGCCCCTTGGACATTTATTCCAGCATGAGGCCTCTTTGCAGCTTAGTTTACATTGCTTGGGAAGAGGTTAAAAGCTAAAATGAAAAAAGCCACTCTTATTCCAGAATAAGTGTCTACACAGAAGGTTATAACAGCATAACTATTATTACTGTGATTATAGTGGTGTAACTGGTAAAACTTGCTTTGTAGGCAAGGGCTTGTAGTTTAAATCACTTTGCAGTCTTGCAAGCTACTAACTTTTCACCCTTGTCCCCTTTACAAAAGGAGCAGCCCTGGCACGAGAACGTGACATGCAGTATCTACAGAGGATGAAGTCTAAATGGATGCTGAAGACGGGAATGAGCAACAATGCTACAAAGCAGATGCATTTCCGGATGCAAGTCAGATTTTGAGCTGTACAGAGTCCTGTGAAGAGCTCTTATATTCTAACTGTTGGCCTATCAAATTGAAGTGTCTTAAATAAAGTATGTGTTATAAGTTAGTCATGTCAGTATAGCATGTGCATTTTACTAGTGTCTATCAGTAGGTTTTGGTTCAACAGCTGACTTTTGAGTGCCTTAACTGAATTACAGAAAAGTGAGAAGATTCTGATTATCCGCCTAAGAGTGCCGAAGTGCTGGAGGGCTGTGCTTCAGCCCTTCTGGATCAGTGTAGAAAATCTTCTTTTGTATGAAGTAAGAGAGCACTTATGGCTACATTCATGAAAGTTACACACTTCCTTTATATCATACACTCTTGTAAAAGGCACATAGAGGGGAGTGCTAAACCCATTCAGTGAGTCAATTAAAGGAGAGCTTCGCAGGATAAGCACATACCTGTCACTTCATGTGCTGGCACATCTGTTCAGTTGATGGTGAAATTTCAGTACCAGTAGTTTGAAGTAATAGTTGACCTAAGAAGAAATGGTTATTTTTTAGCTGAAACCGTAATTCCAGGATTTCAGCTACTGCTTTGTCAAATTCATCATGCTGTGTTCTGTTAGCAAACACAACCGTCTCCTAAAAAACTAACAACATTACAATACAGCTCTTTGGATTTAACAAATGTAATGTATTCAAAACCATAAATTTGTATGCAAGACTTTATTAAAATTAAAGAATATGTTTAAGGTATTGGTAGCACCTCCACTTTCCTTCTGAATTGTTAAAAAGACTGGTGAAAGGTTCTTTTTTAATAAAGAACATAAAAATATCACTGCACAAAACACAGACCATATAATCTTCTCTAGAAAGACATCCTCCTAACCTAGGCTCTGTCTAATAAAACCTCTTTGTTGTAAGTGGCAACAAGGCATGTGTTTTATGGAATCACTCTTCCCTCTCTATATGCTTAATTTAATGTCTGACTTGTCAGAAATCATAAGTATGCTGTTGGTGTCACGCCACAGTTGAGAGAGTTTGCTCTAGGAAGAGTATGTACATGTCTGAGAGGGGAAGAAATATGAATGCATCATGGTGGTGCACAGTATTGCTACATGACTGAAAATGGAGTGAGGTTAAGAGCCAGCCTTTACTCGCAAGTTTAGTCCTGCGCCTCCTACAATACTTTTGTCAAACAAAATTAAACTAAATTTAGATTTTAAAACTGTTCCCTGAGATAATTTCTGTAACAAGGAGCTGGTCCTTCCCTTCAGCTCTGGCTGTTTATTTGCAGTACTCCCAGAATTTATGAAAGGATCAATAAGGCTTGTGAAAAATCTGAAGTTCATCCTTAGGATTGATACATTAATAATCCTTGGCTTCCAAATAAGCCACTACTCTACATATCACTGAAAACTTCTAGAAGCAGTATCAATTTCATGTTAGAAAAATGACATGAATAGTACTCCACCTTGCTATAATTTTTGCTAAAGGAAGCTCACCTACAAGTTAAGAGGGCAGGACAGATGTCACCATTTTCAAAATAATGCATTGCTTGCAATGGGACTGTATCAGAGAAGTGCCAGATCTCATGGTGTTAGGCCCACAGCATGTGTGGTACTCAAAAACCCTTAAATAATCAGCAAGAGCAGGAGAGGATACACCTTTTAGCAGGTCCTTTGGCAATCTGAATTTAAAAAATTAAATTTGACAGTGTTTTATTATCCTAGTGGGAGGATTTTACACAGCTGTCACAGCTATTGTTGGGAACAACTTGAATTCAGAGTCACAGTTGTAAATGCATAGGACCCTGACCAATATTAGGAAAAAGGTACAAGCTAATGCAGAATTGAGCCATGTGATTTTTAATTTACATCTTCCTACACGCTGTGTGGATTTCCCCCAACCTGTTGTCCAGTAATAGGTCAGCTATGGCAGTTTAGAGTCTCACTCCTGCATAACTTATTTATGCTACCCTACATATCACCTTTGAATCTGACCCAATGCATTTATTCTACAAGCTATTAAGGACTTCTCCCACTAAGGTTGCTGATAAGAGCAGATGTGACCATAGTGATCACAACTATTCTGACCTCTTGCATAACCCAAGCTATAGTACTTCAGCCAGTAACTCCGGCACAAACCCATGACTTGTGGTTGAGCTACAGTATTACTTTTGGAAAGACATCCAATCCAGATGTAAGGATTACGGGACAGAGACAGCTTTTGGCAAATTGTTCCAAAGATTATTTTTGCTTTGGAATTTTAACAATACATTTATTTCCAATTTGAATTTATCAAGCTTTGACTTCAGCCATTGGCTCTTATTTCTCTCGCTGTTAGGTTAGAGAGTTCCCTATCAGCAATCTGCTTCTTTCGGAGATACTGCTAGATCATGATCACATCACCTTAGTCGTCTCTCTAGTACACTAACCTAGGTCCTAGTGGGAAGCATGTTTTCCAGTCATCCAATCGTTCTGTGATGTCTCTGAATCCCGTCTAGTTTTTCAATGTGTTTTTGCAAGTGTTGATACCAAAACTGGACTCTCCCTTACAGAAATTTAAGTGCAGTTCATAGGCTAGGTTTAAAGCAGCATTAAAAGGCAATTTTTACACGTGTCGATTTTAAATACAAAAGATAGAGTGAATATTCAAAAATTCATTATGTAGTTCCTGTGTTCTTCATAATCTTACAAAGCACAAACAACACGCATGACAGAAGGAATGGTTAACCAAAATAACTATTTTAGATGACCCACAGCTGTAAAGGTCTTAGGGTTATTCTTCCAAAGCAACATTGGCTCGGGGTGGGGTTTTTTTTAGCCCATATGCTACAGGCAATAGGTTCTTTGTATTTTTTTTTTCCTAAAACTAAACCGACTGCTTGTACCACCAAAGATTTTCAGCCCTCACCTTTAATATGAAAATCATCTGCGAGGACTACAGCTCCCAACCTGCAGCGTTCCATCTGCAGAGTGGTTAAGTATTGGGCTGAAACAGACCAGAAGAAGCCCATTGCTTGTGGAAGCGAGGTACTGGGCACAAGTTTCCTATCTGCATCAGAAATTCCTGGATAATCTGGTAATGAAAGAAAGAAATAGAAGTTAAAAGAATTGTTTGCTGGGAAGCAACATATTGAATCTTACATCACAAATTTAATCTGCTGTTCTTTTCCATAGATTTCAATGCAGTCTAAAGCACCTATCCTCCCCCTGCTTAGTTTCTGGATGTTAACAAGAAAGTTGAAGCCTTTCTGAAAACAGTTTGTACTTAAATTTTAAGTCGCTAACAATGTTTAATAGTATTTTTTTATCCAGTTCAGTTTTTAGACTTGTGACCATTATCACCATAGTACCTACGTACCTGCCACAAATGGAAATGATAAAAATTATGACTGTTTGAAACCTGTACATTTTTTAAAAGAAATTTTGGTATTTAGTCTGTACTGTAGGATAGTTTACAAGTTTTCTTAGTTTGAATAAACACTAATTAGACAAAATTGAACAACATAAATTAACATGGTCAAGTTAGTATTTGAAAATGTAGCTGTAGACACTGTCACTTTAGTAAAAAGGGAACCAGTTTAGTCTAGACTCAGTCTGTCTGAACCTCGACTGGTCTGGGATGGTCAATTTTTAAAAAAATTGTTACCCAAACACACAAACCATGTCGGTTTAAAAATTTGCCATTTCATTCTGGACCTGGTATGCCACAGGCAGCCAGCAGAGGGTGCAGCAACCCCATTATCGTAATTGTTCTCCTTAGTGCCACTAAGAATAAATGGAGCAGGGGCACAGCTGTTTTGTGCCCCAGAGGAAACATTGGAAGGAAGAGAAAATAAGGGTTTAGGAAAAGGTTGAAACTGGACACAAAGTGTTATTTTCAAGCTACTTCAGGGGCAGTCCTTACAGACCTTATAGCAAGTAACACTCCCTTAATGATATGGGATTTTTGCCTCATTGGGGCAGCACGATTGAACACGAGAGATTATCACAAACCACGGATAGTTTGCGTTCATGCGCGCCCACACGCACACCCACACACTAAATCTCATCACTGTGCAGGAGCTGCCATGCAGATGAAGGCTTCATGGCCAATGATACAGATGACCAAAGCTAGTACATGGCAATGAACACTGGTTCAATATCTATTCAGAGTCTATGCATGTTAGGTGTTTAATGTATAATTCCTGATTGTAACTAAGCATGAATCTAAGTATCTGGGGGTACTTTTACATGTGCATTAGTTTAAAACTTCATTAACCCACAGGAAACTGTCTATTTCACAGGGGCTTAAAGCATGGGAAGTAGCTCTTTTCAAAGGCTTTTGGAGATATGCAAGGTAGGAGTTGGGAACGGTGGGGACACTGACCTGAAGGGTGCTCTTCTTCCAGAAACCCTCACTGTTTCCCAGCACAACATTCATGTGACCCACCTTCTACATTCTACATTCATACATTGCCTTGGCACAGGGGTAGGATTAAAAAGAAAGGGTTAGCGGGATGGGAGAACATGTTCAAAGCAGGCAGCAGGAAGCTGCAGAGAGCTGGGATTAAGGCAGAGTGGAGATAGACTGTCCAGCATCAGTGGATATGTTAGAGGGGGAATTTTCCACAGATGGCTGGTGGGAGTGGGGAAGAAGAACCCTGGGGGAAGAGTTAGGGCTTTATTCTGACGGGAGCAAGTGACAGCTGGGGGAAAGGCTTTCAGAAGTGAAGATGGAGGAATAAGTGTCCTATACCTGAGGAACCTAATACAAAAGATGCTAAAGTCAAGAGTAAGAAATTAAAATATTTAGACTGAGGCAAGAGCTCAAGTCATGGAAGACAAAACAGGCAAGAAGGCAAAGAAAAAAAGAGTATGGTTAAGTGGCTATGTTCCAGAGTCTATTCCAGCCCAACAGGTACCCTTCTGAAAATGGAAACTCAACCCTAGAGAGACCAATCAAAAAAGAGCAGAAACTATGGCAAATAAATTTAGGGTGGAGATTAGCAAGGCAAAGGAGGAACAATTAAATAGCCAATGACTTAAAATTTACATTAAGTACAGCAGAAGCAGGAAACTTGTGAGAAAATTGGTGGGGCTGATGGCTTAATAAAGACAATAAAGGCTATTAATAAAGAGCAACTGTAGATAAAGAAATTGCAATTGCACTGAAGTGGTTCTTCAAGGTGTTAGAGATACCTACTCTTTTCTGCTAATAAAAATGAGACATTGCCAGGGGAGGTGCTGGAACAAAGTGACATAAAAGAAGCAAGACACCAGACGTGGATATACACCCAAGTGCTCTGAAGAAGCTCAGCTGGGCCGTTATCAAAAACATGCAATCAGAATCTATGCTGGAGAACTGGAGAATAGCAAATGTAATTTAAAATAGTTCTAGGGGCAATCTGGGAATTATACACCATTAAGCCTTATTTCAGTAGCAGGAGAAGTGGTTAAAAGGACCATCAAAAATAGACTTACTTATGTGAACATAATATGGTAGGGACAAATCACACAGCTTCTGTAAAAGAAAATCATTCCCCTCTTAGCTGTTATAGTTCTTTACATTAATCAACAAAATGGTGGATAAGCATATGTAATTTATTTATATAAAACATTCAAAAAAACCTTTGACAAAATCCCTCACAAGAGGCTTAGAAAACAGCGTGGTCACAAGTCATGTACTGTCAAGAGACAGAAAAAGCATAGGAATAAATTGTTCAGTTTTCCACATGGGAAAGAGTTAACACTAGAGTGCCACAAGGATCTATAGTAGAACTGGTGGTGGTAACTATATTTATTAATGATCTGTAATAAAGGTTGAACAGTGAGGTAGCAAAAGTTGCAGATGACACAAAATTACTTAGGTTAATCAACTGGAGAAAAACTATGAGGAAATTCAAAGGGACTTAACCAAGCTATGAGGAGGTGGACAGGCAGCAGGCTGGTAGATGAAATTCATTAACAAATTTGAAGTAGTGCACATTGAAAAGAACAATTTGAAATACTCCTCCTACACATTGCTGCATTTCAAAACCAACGGTAACCATTCAGGGCAAAGACCTGGTCATCACTGTGAACAATTCAATGTAAACCTCTGCTCAATGCATAACAGTTGCCCTAAATGCAACAAAAACATTCGGAGGTATAAAGAATGGTATAGAAAATAGTGTAGATATAATGCCATTATATGTCGAATATGTATGTCCCCAACTGGAATAGAGTGTATTATGGTCTGATAACCCTGTCTCAAAAAGAGACGTAGCAGGGATAACAAGATCAAAAAGTTATGAAAACAGCAAGGTGATGGGGACTGTTTAGTTTAAATGGAAGATGAGTAATAGCAGGTCACAACAGAAATAGTTAATGGTATTGAGAAGTATAAATCAGACAGCTATTCCTCTTTACCATGTCTAATAATGAAGTGACAAGATACTAATTGAAACAAAGGCATCAAATATAAAACTATATTTAACAAATATCCTCTTTATCCAACACTGCATAATTGACCCATGGAACTGATTACCATAAGCTATCACAGAGGGCAAGAACTGAGCAGGATTTTAAAGAGGTTTATCTGGACAATGAAAACATCCACTCTGTCTCGTGTCTGTGTTAACTAGGGTGACCAGATGTCCAGATATTAGGGGCTTTGTCTTATATACGCAACTCTCTCTCCCCCACTCCATCCCGAAAAAAAGCATTCTAATTTTTCACACTTACTGTCTGGTCACTCCAGTTTAACCTTTTTGCTACAATGAAATAAACGTTACATTTTGTATCACTTCTGCCTCCCATACATTTTTTATCTCTTTATGTAATCTGTAACCCCCACTTCCAGCTTTATCCAACTTTGTGTCACTGTAAATGCCTTAGTAGGCTCACAAAGCTAAATTCACTTCACTTGAAGGGTACTAGAACCAATTTCTCCTATCCCCCACATGAGTACAGCACAAGAGAAGAGTGGGCCACATCCACATATTAGCAAACACTAGAATGCAAAGAGCTCAGCCTACCAAGTAGTGGGACAGATACACAGGGTTGCACATCATGTAAGTCATCCTTGAGGGCTTCAAGAGGTCGTCTGGGTCATTATGTTTCTTAAGTCAAATAGGTTGATCATTTAAAATTAATAGATTCCTAAAAGCTTTAAAAAGAGCAAAGTGCAAAGATCAAAACGCTCCACATTTTATAGTGACTTAGAGGCAAGCAAAACAAATGAGCACTTTAAAAATAGTTTGGAGTTAATGAGTGTTGTCTTTCTTTCTTCACTCTGTCTGCTTAATGAAATCAAACATTAGTTAAAGTATGCCTGGAAAATCCAGATACAGTTTGAGAAATTAGAAGGCATAGTCACTTATCAATTATGTAGCCAGGCAGAGGACTTATATTTAAAACAACAAAAATCAATCAGCAATCACAATGTTAAATATAGAATTGGTGCATCATAAGATAGTACAGCTGCGGGAGGTAATAAGATTTAAGATAGCCCTTCCACTCTGATCCAAATGCTATTTCTTTGTGAACTGGGAAAGAAAAAAAAATAGTAAACATCCTTGATCATATATTCTGTGGCACACAGTGGTCTTAAACTTTCCAGCAAAGATACTCAGTTTTTGCAGTACGTTGACTTCACATTCTGCAACTCTGAACCCCATCCTCACAATTCTGTGCCACCTGAATAGCTGGGTGTATCTGTCTGGTCACACATATAGCTCCGACAGCATCAATAAGCAAAAAGCTTTACTTTTGTGATGCCATTCAGCATGTTACAAAGGCTTAGCTTCAAACACCACAATTTGTTTACAAATCCCAGCCTCTTACTGACGGCCCACAAAAAATAATCCAGTGCACCCCAGAAATCCCTTGGTGAACAGCATAGTAATCTATTTTTCTTTGACACAGGGAAGACCCTTTCCCACTCAGCCTGCTTCCCCAGTTGTGAAAGGTTGAAGGTCGCATGGAAATGAGGGAATGTCTATGTTCTACCTAAGTAATAAAACAAGCAAAGGATCCACATCCAGAGGCCTAGACAATAAGTGGCAAGAGAAGGCCCTGTTTATTCTTCATCACACTGTACATTTTCACTTGCCGCGTAGCACTTGTTAATTTGTTTAGCTAGTCCTTATTATATAAATATCATAGTTAGGTTCCTATGTGGCGCCCCATCACCCTGGTATCTGAACACTTCAGAAACACTAATGTATTTATCCTCACAGCTTAACTCCTGGGAAGTAGGGAAGTACTGTTATCCCCTTTTTGTAGCTGGAAAATTGAGACTCAGAGATGTTAAATGATTTACAAAGGGTCTCACTGAGCCAGGAACTGAACTCAGATCTCCCAAATCACAGTGCAGTTCCTCAAGTATATCACTCTGGCCTGGGCAGCTAAGTGACTCTGCCTATGTCTACACTGATGGCAGCAAATTAGCTGCCGTCAGATCGACTTCTCTGGATTGACTGAGCGGTCAATGAAGACCCGCTCAGTTGATCCAGAAATCAACATATTAAGACCATCTTCTCAAGTGGCATAGCGCTGCGTCGACAGGAATGCGGTTCTTGTTGGCGCAGTGCATTGAAGACAGAGCGCAGAACAGAAGCTGACGGGAGTTACACAAGTTTTTTGCGTAGTTTGCATAACTCTGGTCGACTGCCGCCGAATCTCCGAGGTAAGTGTAGACAAGCCTTCAGAGGTTAGGGGAGAGATCCAAGGCTGAATGGCATGGAAATTCAGTTACCCTCTTACCCATACAGGTGGTCCATCTCACTCTGGATTGAATCACTTTGACAGGCTCCTAAAGCCCAGTATTTTTGAAAATTCTACCCTAGCTGTATTTAAAATAATTGTATCCACTGAAAAATCTTGAAAACAAACTAAATTTAAAAATGTAGCCATTTAGCAAAACAGGTAAGAAAATAAATTCTTTACAAACATGTCTTCTATTGTAATCAATAGGTGCAATCCTGGAAACATATTTTCTCAGGCCATGTAACAGAAACATAGTAAATAAATAAAACATTTAAATGAACAAAATCTTAAACCTATTTACTTCCTAGTTTACAAACCTAGTTGTATACCCATTGGTGGCAGCTGCAGCTATTCAATGATTTGGTATGAAAAGAAAAAAATTAAATTCCCAAATTTTTAGTTAAAAACATTTTACTAGCTCATTAATTGTGATGAAATAATCCTGTTTTGATTAGCCAGATTGTTAAATGTCTGTTGGCAGGAAATTACATCTCATAGCACTGAAGTGTCACCTGAATGCAGTTAGCCCCTTGTCAAGAAGGTATACATTAACACTGCTCCTGCTGCCCACATAGCCGCTTTCTAATCCTGTTTCTCTGTGAAAATTTGAAATATTGGGGGGTGGGTGAAATCATTTGAGAGATACAGAGTTTGATGAATAAATTTAAATAGCAATAGTGGCATTTAAAATGTTTAAGCAGCATTTAAGAGATTTCTGTTTTTTATAGCGATGCATATCATTTTTACAATAAGTTTTACAATAGCTGATGGTCATTTTGACCTTATTTGCATTTCATTCTAGCTATGTGTTTGCCCTCCTAATGAATTCTTCTCTTGTACTCAAGAATCTTCCACCATTTACTGTTCTACAACTTGGAGCCATCAACCTCAGGGGTATTTGAAGCATTAATTCCTGCTGGCTTTCGATGTGATGGGCAGCTCTTGTGAATATCCCCAATTATCTGATCATCTTTTTTTCATCTTCCTCCTCTTTTTCCATTTTCTCAGTCTCATTAATTGCCTTCCAGAATCTCTCAAGGTTATTAGAACAAATCAAGCCAAACCTCTTCTCCTTCTGGGCAGTTGAGGGGAGAAGGGAGAGAGGAAAGAGTTTAAATAGTACAGTGCAAGGAAGATTTATCATTAAAATATTCGTGCTTTAGTATATACTTAAGGATCTGCAGCCTTCTCAATGACTGAAGAGTCCCTATAGATCATGAGAATTTAACACAATGTGTACAGAGACTCTAGCATGGCCATGAACTTTTGGAATATTAAGCAACTAATCACTCAATATATTTTAAAATGAACAACTTCATTATTTTCTCTCTCCAAGGTTATGTGTAATAGATCTGCTTTGCAGTTTATGCTGAACTGTGGCGTTTTAACATTTTCCAATGTAACACAGAAACTATTGGGCTCTGAAATAGGTGCAAACTGTATTAGATTTTGCCTCCTTTTAGCTTTCCTGCTTCTCCTTATTTCTTGGACAATTCACATAAGTTTTCCTATTATAGTGTAGATGGAAAAGCAAGTGATTGGGAATTGAGTTCTGGATTCAATTCCTTGTTGTCAAAGTAATCTTATGTGAACTTACACAATCACATAGGCATCCATGACTGATCATATTGGGCCAGAAGTAGGCAACTAAATCCATAACTGGGCTACTAAATAAGTAGCCTGATTTTCAGATGGGCTGAGTGAGCACTCACACCTCCTATAGGAGTTTAATGGGAGTTGCAAGTGCTCAGCTCCTTTGAAAATCGGACACCTTTTTTAGGAGCCTAACTATGGAGTTACTGTAGGTATCTAAGTTAAGTGCCTGACTATCTGTGATGATTTGGGTCTGAGACCTTGATTTACCATTAGGGTTCTCCCTTTTTATGCCTGTTTAACTCCATGGATTGAAATAATTAAATTCAAAGATAAGTACCTATAACAAATCAATATTTGATCATCAGTCAGTGGCCCAGAACATACTCCCAGGTCTCTCTGACCTTGCATCTAATAAAGCTTCCTTTTTCATATATTTATGGAGGATATTAACTTTTACAAAGATCCAAGGCATTCAGAATAGATTCCAGGTGAGAGTTAAGCCATTGCTTGCTTTTCTATACAAAACCCAATAAAAACTCTCATTTGCAGATAGGTTGGCATTAACTGTGTCTTGATATATTGAACCTAAAGTTTTATACTTCTTTGCAAAATTGCAATAAAAGATGAGGCTTCCTAGATTATACTTTCTCACCTATCTCCATAACCTGAATACTGAATTGACTAGACTAAATTTTAATCAAGAGCAGTTTAAACTAAGCCTTAATGAGAAAGAGGATGGAAATCTGCCTGACTGGTTTTGTCTGCTTCCTTCTAGGCATTCATTGAAGAGCAGAGCAATGGATTAAAAGTTTTAGTGATTTGGGCAGGGATTGTGGAATTCAGTGATAAAAAGGTAGATGCCAAACAAAACATATAAATCCTCTCCCAAATAGGCAGAACATAAACCCTCTTCCAACTAGGCAGGAGTATCTTTATCTCTAGCTGCCCACCATCCCAGGCAAAAGCCAGGTGCAGCAGACAAGCCAGACTGAATTGCTTCAAACCAGGAACTGCAAAACGTCCACTTTTCTTTTTAGTTTTAATTAGGTTAGCTGACTACATTTTTTCAAAGAAACCATACGCTTCCATCACACTCACTCTAAATTCATTTGTGTACTCTGTTTGGGGTGTCTGTCTCTCACAGCATGAAGAGCACTTTCCTGAATGAGAGTGGCACACAGGAGGTACTGTCAATTCCTTCAGGATAGGCATGAGCTAGGTAGGGGTGCCCTCTGTGACTTATATATCTCAGCAATCTGATTTCTGTCGTTACCGAACTCAGGATCACTTGTATATCAGTTTCCCTTCCAGCTCAAAAGTGATCTTCCAAACTCTACACTTATTTTACCAGCTTGTAAGTCTTACAACTTCTGTTCAACAATGGGGGGAAAATACAGTGGAAAGGATGATTTGGGGAATATACAGCAAAATTCAACTTTGATTTTCTGAAATTACCTCATGTCCTTAGTCACGTGTTAAAGACACTGAAAAGGCTCTAGTGACTCTGAATTATATTCCTGTTGCTTCTTTCATTCGGCTAAACAAGTTTCTCTGAACACACCAGTGCTCCAGTGAAGACATTCACTTGCATGAAATATTGCCACCTTGCTGACAGGGCAAGTCAGCTCCTCAGTAATATTAAGACAGATGCTTAGCAGCTGATTAACTGGCAATTAAAATTCAAGAAGATCCACTAATAGTTGCTATTTCTCAAAATGTAATAGACATGGGGTGAGAAATGGAACAATTATAGGAAGAGAGGTCAGTGCCAGAATTCAACATTGCAAAGAGCACTACATTTAACAAATGATGTTGTCATTAAAAATTACTCTCTGTGGAGCTGATTCTGTCCTCAGATTACAGTGACTCCACTGTCTTCAGTGCCTCCAATTTTCACTGGTTTAAATGAGATCAGAATCAGGGGGTGTATGGATACGTAAGTGGGTGAAGAGCGTCCTTAAATAAAAAGCTGTTAGTAATAAATATTCAGTGACGGCCAGAGGTATGCAACTAATATGACAGTTTCTAATACCTAAATGCGTCATATTGAAGAAACTATATTATCCACCCTCACAGACACACATGACACACACGTAAGGGAGACTCTGACTCCTTTATCCAACCCCACCCTCCATGTCTCAGGCACAGAGGTCTGCAAAGAGCTATTGAACTAGTCATGATGTTGCTCCTCTGCAAATGCCAGCTTTTCATTCTTTATCTTCTTTCAGTGCCAACTGTCATCCTGAGTGATTACATTAAAAAATCAATAATGTCACCATTATAAGACCTAGACAGTTCAGTGGTGCATGCTAATTCACCCTGGCTGGCCTTTTAATAAGCTTCAAAATACAAAAGCCTAGCTTATCGGCTTGCAGACCTTTATTAACACTATTTATAAACAGAAATTGTCATCTCACTTGGAGACATTTTCTAAAAGCAATAATGAACTGACTCTGCTCATACTGGAGAAGATGTCCCTGTAAATCAAAGCCTTCCCTTTGCATACCATTAGGGTGATTAAAGTTAGCCTGTAGTACCTTGCAAGTGGATGGAAAATGGGACCAAACAAACAGCATACAGATTAGCAGTAAGAGTGACCATGATCTGTCTGTCTGACAGGAATTATTTGTCTATTGGAATTGTGATAAATTATTGACCCCCTTAACCATATGAAAGTTAGATCTCACAGCTGCTAGGGGTACTGATTAGATGTTTGTAATTTTATTTGTGTTTGTTTCCTTTTAACTATACATGCCATATAACAGGCACAGGATGAAGAGACTGATAATTGTGTATAAAGCGCTAGCTAGCGCTCTGCACATCCATCCTGTTTGCAGCTGTGGGGAAGCGGACACAGGTGTACCACAGATGTACAGCCTGGCTCCTCAAAAGTGTAGTGCCAGAAGAGAAGGGAAGGCAGGAATCTGCCACAGCACTGAGGGAGGGAAGGGCATCTCCCAGTTTTAGGTCCCACTTTCAAGGTGTGGCTTTAGGTTCTGCAGGAAATGCACGCCATCGCATTTGCAAGACTGCAAAAAACTCCCTACCTTTCCCAGGTATATATGGCTTTCGCTGCCTACCGTGAGCCTTGTGGCATTTTAGCAGCAGTTTGCCATGGAAGAGGCACTTAGGAACCCTTTGTTAATGAACAATCATCTCTGGGAAAATTTAAGTGCTATTAGCTGAATGCAAAAATTTGTCATGCTGTATCAAGAGACATGATTGCTGATTTGCGGTACTGAAGTTGTTTTTATTTTCTTTTAAACATAAGAACTACCAGTCACATATTAATTTGTGCCTGGGGAAAAACAGTTATGGACAACCATCCACTGATCACTGAGCAAAGATCACCCACTTAGCTTCCCAGAAGATATGAAGTCAAATAAAATGTAAGGTCTTGGATATGAAAGACTATTAAATACATACCATCCATTAACTGTACTGAGAAACTTTTTGCTCTTCGCCAACCTCCCTCATATGTCCTGGATACTGATAAAATATTAGGCATGTAGGAAAATCAATACATTACTGCAGTTAATCTACTATACAATGTGTTGATACTGCAATATGAATGATATATTTGAACGTCATCTTTTGATCTCTCCTTCGTTCTTTCCTGTTTTAAGTGGGAAAAGTCATATGTCTTTGGCCGGGAGTCTTAGTGGACTAATGCTTGCTGTTGAAACTCAATATTGTTTAGGACTCTATGTAAAGTGAAACATTCATGAAAGAGTTGAACTTATTGCAGAGCCAGGAAGAAACCTTCTTGTATCTTCCTTATGTTGTTACAGAGAGAAACACAGAATTGACATATTGGACAGACCAACCATGTATGATCTAGTGCAATATCCTGTCTCTGACAGTGGCCAATTCTGGATGCTACAGAGGAAGGCATAAAGCATCCAATTGTGTATTAATGTGCCATAAACAGACATTTCTTCACAAGCCCATCAGATGCTCAATTTATACACTGAGGCATAAGAATTAATAGCCCATATAATGTTATGCTTCAAGAGGTAGTGTATCTGTAGCTGCTATTTTCAGACATTTTCATCTCTAGTGGGATGGAGCGGGAAATCTAGGAGGAAGAGACAGTACCACTGTTACAAGTCACGCCACAAAAAACCACCTGAAACTTAAATTTCATATGCTTGGTATTGACTTTAATTGACAGTTTCAGGATTGCTGAGTCTAAAATTAGACTTTCAGACCCAGATCCAAATGGGAAGTGGATAAACTCTATTTACCCCTGACTACATTACTGTTCTGTACCATCTTTGTTTTGGTCTGGGGGTACATGTTGCCATTGCTCCATTTAACCAGCCCACTTCATTTCTGTAAGCAGATGAGCAGAGTAGGACCTGGTCTTGCAGTTCTTTGCTCAGAGATGGGCTGTGGTGTCCCCACCGAACCCTGTTGATTTCACTGGGGTTCCACATAGGCACAGCTGTGAGCCTGTGTCCAGGCACTGCAGGGCTTGTGCCTAGTATTTTTACAGAGTTCAGTACCCTGCCTGGTCTCAGGATCTTTGTGAGGTCCCTGCCACTCCAACATCTACCCTGTGGGCTGATGTCAGGTCCCTGCCTCTAATATGTGAATGCAGGCCATTGTGAGGTCCCTGCCTCTCCTACTTTGGTGCTATGGGCACTTTTGCCTCTATCAGAATTGCCAACTGTAAGCATTTTAAAGTCAGTCACCTCCCCTCACCCCCATTCCTCATTGTTTTCTGTCCTCTTCCCCAAAAACATCCCCCTCGCTGCTGCGTCCACAGTCCCTTTCCCAGCACCTCTACAATCAATTGATCTTCACATGGAGACCAAGGGGTCACCATCTCCTTTGATGGGAGCTTGGCTTCTGCCCTCTGGGAAACAGTAGTAGGTAATGGCTGAGAGAGAACTTTGCTAAAGCAGTCTCATTGTCACCTGCCAAACTTAGGATAAGGCGACCTTCTTGCTGAGGTAGAACTGTGTTAATAAAGTCATGAACCAGGCCTCAAAGTTGTGGGAGTGGTTGAAAGATTTAATGATTTTAAAAGAAATAAATGTGGGGTTGTTTTCATTTGCCTTACAGTTTCAGTGTCTTTAGGGTGCAGTTGGACCACATTATCAAGCTTCTCTGCAACCAAGAAGGCTAGAAATGTCCTTTTCTAAAAAATGAGATCTGAGATTTGCATGCAATCACAGCAGTCCAGGAGCTGGAGCTTTAAGAAACGCAGCAAGAGACTTGCAATAAAATTGCAACAATGCTGAGGGAAGCCTGTTGCTTCAGTCCTATCGACAGCAATTGGCAATGTGGCCATCATAAACCCTGAGAAAAAATGTGCATGTTTATATACAATTACTTGCAAGCTTGTACATAAATGCAAATACAAATTTTCTCTCCCACCTCAACATTTGTTGCCTCCCTTAAGTCTTCCATCTTTCTCCGACACCCTACATCAATTCTCTCATATCAGTACCCTCATATGTAGGCTCCTCTGCTAGCCTTGGCACTGGGCTACTCTTTTTGCAAATCCAGACGTTGCTGGACTTATGCCAAGATCCATCTCCCTTCTTGTGCCAGCTATTCACTGCTCTTTCATGTCACTTCCTCCCGCAATCCCCTCCAAATCTCTCACTGGTAGTTGGAGCAGTTTAGGGTATGGGGGCTGCCTTATTGACTGGCAGTGGCAGGAAGACACAGCCATCAACTCCCACCCACCCTGCCATGAAAAAAAACATTCTGAAACCAAACATTCTCTAGCGCACATTCAATATCCTACATTCCAAAAAGAGAGCCTGATTATCTGGCGTCTCTATTAGGGCAGAGTTATGGTAGTTTCACTGCTATGGTTGCACTTAAATTTGCTATGTCAGTAAGGAATGAGTATTACACAATATATTGCTGGGTAAGAAAATTGAGAGATTAGCAATTAAGACAAAAAGCAATGGGCTAAAGTTAGTGATCTGAATAATTCTGAAATGTTTTTATGTTGTAAAATATAAAAATATATACCTGGAGTTTTAGGTCTAGACTGGTTGTCTCTCTCTTTCTGCAGGAGAACCGAAATTAACTTCTATGGGAATAGGCGTGCATTCTGCTGGTTATCCAGGAGAGCAGTGTATTCTTGCCTCTTGATTAAAATACAATATTGTAAATTAGATCTGAACTCAGAAGTTCAATTGGAAATTGAAATTAGAACTTGGTTTTAGTAGTGGCACTTCAGATGCAACCCTAAAACTGGTAACTGCATTCTTAATTGAACATGGATTTTTAAGCATTTGTAGTAGTGTAATGAGAGTACTCTATGCCTATAAAGGTAAATAGTTAATAGGGAAGGAGCTAGCAGATAGAGCTCATTAATATGCAGAATTACAACAAGAACTTGATGTGGTTGTCCACTGTAAAACAGTTCTTTTGCGCAACTCTTAACACAGAAGGCTTTATTCCTTAAATTCTTTGTTGTGTCAGAACAAAGGAACTTAATCACATTGGCAATGGCTATGAGAAACATTTCACTCCCTATTGTATATCAGAATCCTTGGGATATCTGTGAAAACTATCTACAAAGCCCTAAAGAAGCTCCAAACTACGAAGTGGCTGCACAACTGAACAAAGAAAGGATGGTAATCAGAATGGCTACACTGACAACAATAGATATGGACTGCTTCCTGATTGGTCAGCACTTACAGTTAGCAGATGAAGAAAGGCAAGATACATTTGAAATCTTAGATGCCTTACAAAAATACTGTGTCTAAAACAAATGTTATGAGGTATATTGTCAATACATACGATCAAAATTAAACTGAAATTATAAACCAATATACAACTAGGATACACCAGTTAGTCTCATGCAAATATAGCACATTTACAGATGAATTTAGAGATTGTATAGTTTTATATACCAAAGATAATGAAACTGGAACATGCATACTGCGACAGTCAGGAGTTGGAACTTACTCCGGCTATTGATATATGTCGCAGCAGTGAACAAGCAGAGAAAGTTTTACAAAAATTGAATGCATTAGAAATAATGTAAATTATGCACCACACACAAATAAGGCAATAGGGCCAAGATACCTACCTGGAGACATTCACCCTGAAATGCTAACCCGCATACATTTGTGCTATATTGGTACTGAAGCATGACTATGCAAGGTCCAAGACATGCACAAATATCAGTAGTGAAGTGAAAGATTTACTAATCCTGGATTTTATTATTTCCCTATTACTTTTACACACACACACACACACACACACACACACACACACACGAATTCTGAAGGAAATCAAATACAAAATTGCAGACCTACTAACTGTGGCATGTAACTTATTACTTAAATCAGCCTCTGTACCAGATGATTGGAGGTTAGCTAAACTAATGCTGCTTTTTTAAAAAGGTTTCAAAGGCAATCCTGGCAATTACAGGTCAGCAAGCCTAACTTCATTATCAGGCAAATTGATCGAAACTTTACTAAAAGAACAGAATCATCAGAAACGGATGATCACAATATGCTGGGGAAAAGTCAACATGGCTTTTTTAAAGGAAAATCATGCCTCAGCAATCTATTAGAATTCTTGAAGGGTGTCAACAAGCACATGGAGAAGGATGATCCTGTGCATGTGGACTTTTAGAAAGCCTTTGACGATGTACCGCACCACAGGCTCTGAAGCAAAGTAAGCAGTCATGGGGTAAGAGGGAAGGTCCTCTCATAGATCAATAACTGATTAAAAGACAGGAAAAAAAGGCTAGCAATAAGTGGTTGGTTTTCATAATGAAGGAAGTTAAAGACTGCGGTCCCCCAACGATCTGTCCTGGGAACTGTGCTGTTCAACATACATATAAATGATCAGGAAAAGGGGTGAACAGTGAGGTGGGAAAGTTTGCAGACAATGCAAAATTACTCAAGATTGTTAAGTCCATAACTGACTGCAAAGAGTTACAAAGGCATCTCACTAAACTGGATGACCTCTAAACAACAAAATGGCAGATAAAATTCATTGTTGATAAGTACAAAGTAACGCACATTGGAAAATATATTCCCAACTATGCATACCCAATGATGATATCTAAATTCGCTGTTACCACCCAAGAAGGATCTTGGAGTCATTGTGGATAGTTCTCTGAAAATATTTGCTCAATGTGCAGTGATAATCTAGAAGCTAACAGAATGCTAGGAACCAATAGGAAAACGATAGGTAACAAGACAGAAAATATCATAATTCTATTATATAAATCCACAGTATGTCCACACCTTGAATATTGTGTGCAGTTCTGGTCCACCTATCTCAAAAAGATATATTACAACTGAAAAAAGTACAAAGAAGGGCAACAAAAATTATTAGGGGTATAGAACAGCTTCTATATGAAGAGAGATTAAAAAGACTGGAATTCTTCATTTTATGAAAGAGATGTCTAAGGAGGGATATGATAGATGTCTGTAAAAGCATAGATGGTGTGGAAAAAGTGAATAGGGAAGTGTTATTTACCACTTCACATAAACACAAGAACCAAGAGTCACTCAATTAAATTAACAGACAGCGGGTTTAAAAACATATATAAGCAAGTACTTCTTCATACTATGCAGAGTCAACTTTGGAACTCACTAGGGTATGTTGTGGAGGCCAAAAGTTACTAGGTTTAAAAAAGAACTAGAGAAGTTCATGGAAGATAGCTATTAGCAAGATGGTCAAAGATGCAACCCCATGCTCTGGGTTTCCCTAAACCTCCACCTTCCAGAATCTGGGAATGGATGACAGGGGATGGGTCGCTTGCTATTTGCCCTGTTCCGTTCGTTCCTTCTGAAGTTTCTGGCACTGGCCACTGTCAGAAAACAAGATACTAGGGCTAAATGGACCATTAGTCTGACCCAGTAAGGCCATTCTTATGTTCTTATCATCTGGTAGCACAGCATCAATATTGTTTTAATCCTTCCATTGTTCTGAGCACCCTGGTATCAGACTGCCTTACAAGGAAATAAGACAGGTGGTTGGCAATCCTTTTGTGGAGGAGACTTCCAGCAGTAGAAATGGCATTTGCAGTGTTATGTGGGTTTGTCCATCTAAACTCATTATTGCTTGGCACCTATGCCTTCATGAAACAAACACAAAGATTTCTAAATTGTCTGAATGCCATCCTAACAGATGGTTGGGAGTATGAAGGCAGCCAGAATCCACGTCCGTATGCGAGAGCAATGTTAGCGGAAGGCAACATTCTCGATCTGAATGAACTGCATGTCTGTTCACCCTGAGAGGACTTTCTGTTGCTGAATAGAATTCAGGTACCATTGATACCCAAGCTTTCAGTCATTTAAATGAAGTGAAATAAAAAAAAGTAGGTGTATTTGAGGCATCTGAGTATCTTACGTAACTGCATACATCAGCATGTGTTCTTCTCTTGGTAATGTAAATACTGTTATTTGTTTAGTTATTAGGCACTCGACAAGTGAGAGAGATCAGAAAGTCAAGCAGAATTCTAAGACCCTGCCAGCCTCATCTGAGAGAGGAGCCATGGGGGTGACAGAACTTTATAGTGTAAGATCTCCTGTGTCCCTGTCAGACTCTCTCAGACTAGGAGGCCAAGAAGCAGAGCATCTCTCTGAGCCCCAGGCTTATGTAGCTTGTGCAGCCCTCATGTAGTTCTACTTTAACCAAAACAGTTGTGCAAAATGCCCTACCCCATTTGTGACCAAAAGCAGTCTGGTATTCACACACTGCCTACCACTGTAATACTCTTTGTACAAAATATGCCTTGTGAGCTATCATTTGTAAATTAATAACTTGCTTGTTAATAATATCAGGGTGAAATGTGTGAAACATTATACGTACATTATACTATAACAGTAAAGCATTCCGAGGCACCCAGGGTTACAGAGCAGGCAGTGACACAACCTCTCACTGGTCTGGATGGCACCAAGAACATGACACCATCCCCAAATAAATTCAAGAGATTAATAAGGAGTCCATCTCCAAATGAAAGTTATTTGGAAGCTTTAGATAATGAAGTTAAATCTCAAAGAGGAGGAGGTTGTGACCCAGGGACCTTTTGATACCAATTGGTAGAGGGCAGAAAGGTACAGCCCAGGGTTTTATCAGGATCCCCTGGATCTTATATCTGCATAATACATCACAAAAGGGGGCATGTGATGTCTCTTCTGAGAGCCACCACCACACTGGTCATCATAACCATTGAGTAAAATATATATAGATAATATTTAAGGAGTTATGTATTTATACTGGAAATTTATGTTCTTAAGGTGTGTGAGTTAAAGCAGGTCACCAGGAGGTGACAAACATATTTCTTGCAGACAGGAGATAGCAGACGTTGATCTCACTATCTGGCTATATGTAAACTGAGTATTGTATGCTTTGCATTGTATGCCTATTTACACAATGAGCTAGCTCCTAATCAATATTTGCAAAATCTATAAGAACAACCATCGGTGATGGGAAAAAAGGGGAGTGAATCTTGTTTGTGTGTAAAGGCAATGGATTGTTGGAATATAACAAGGGTGTACCCAGTATCCTTCTCTTAGGACAAAAGTTGACAACATGCATGTCTTACAAAAGGAGGGTCACAACCAACCAGGCTGTACAACACTCAGAGAAAAATTTGAAGCGAGCTAAACTCTTCAGGACCTGAACATACCGTGTTAGATAAGCCTAGGTGCTAGAATGCATATTATGATTTTTATTTTGTCTGTAACCATTTCTTTCCATTAATGGCTTCTTCTCAAGTCACTATCCTTTGTTATATAAACTTATATTTGTTTTCACTATCAACATATCCACGTGCTGTGTATTAAGTGGAGCAATGTTCTTGAGGTGAAACTGATAATCTGGTGTGTACTATGTCTTCAGGAGTAGTGGAGCTGTGAATTCTGTGAATGTCCAGGGGAACTGGCCACTCCGTGGGGATACTTGGAGGACTTGGGAGGTGGAATGTGTGAATTGCTTACCTGAAAAGGCCCAGGGTAGGCTGAGATGGGAGGAGACAGGGAGCTGACCCCAGGCAGACACAGGCCAGGCTTCCTCATGTTAAAGGCAGGTGGTAGTGAGGTGCCTTGCCACCCAGAGGTGAAGAAGGATGGAGCCTGTTTAAATATTCAAACAAGTTTATGTTGATGGATCCCAATCCTGTGATGAAACAGGCACATGGCAGAAGTATATTTTTAAAGCAGAATTAAAAAACCAAAAACAACCACAACACCTCAATAATATAAAGTCATGTTACTTAGAAACAGAATTCAGTGATTCATAACCATATCTGAAATGTGTCCCTGATTGATATACTTATAAACCTCCTACACAGGTAACAGAAAGAGTGAGTCAGTCTATTTGGCATTGACTTCTTTGTCTCTGCTTTTTTGCCCCCTCTCATTTTCTCAACTGAATCAACTGGACTGGAACTCATCCAGGAATTTCTGAGAATGCAGTCTCAGATTGCTTGAATCTATAGAAAGGAAATTAGTCAGATGACTTATGCACCTTAAGGTCAAAACATTAGATTGAGCCTTTGGCAAGGAGCACCACATGTAACACTACATAACAATTCCCACAAATAATAATGCAATTATTAGCCAAAAAGGAGGGCTTATCTAGTGGTGATGGTGGTGGGAGTGCCGCTGTTTTAGAAACATAAGAGGATAATCTTCTGTATTTTAGGCAAGTGCTTGTGCTGCATGTGTGTGTATGCACACAGAGAATACCATCTGGTTGCTATAAAGGAATAGTTCGTGACTCCATATTATTATGTGTCATCTGTAAGTTTGGGATGGACACGTTACTCATGCCTGGCAACGCGCTCAGTGGAAATGGGGATCCTGTGGAAATGATAGTACTATGTAATTCAGGCCTATAGTCCAGATTCTCTGCCTCACCAAGTGAGTTTAGAGCTAGTTACAGCTCCCTGACTCTCACAATGAATCCACACTGCCATGAGCATCAACAGAGTTTATAGCAACTTGGCGATCGCTAACTTTTCCTAGCTGGCTACAGTCCTCAAGGGGTGCCACACATGTTCCAGGTATGCCCTCTTCATCCCTGCTGGCCAGATCCAGCTGTTTCCCAGTCATTTTGTGCTAATCAGGCAGCACAAGGGGGGCAGAATGCAAACAAGTATCTGGCCCTGTATTGTACTATACATATGAACAAAGGGCGGGAGTGAGGTTTCATGTACAATCCTAACTAAGGCATTTCCTGATTTCTGAGTGCACAACTTCGCAACCTTTGTGTTCTCTAAAACAATATTTTTTGTTTAGAATTTATATTTAGTACAAACAAGCATTTTAAGCAGTACTTTTTAAGTACTCAGAGCTTGTTTCCACAAAACTTATTTAAGTGAGACTGTTAAAACCATTAGTGAATCTATACAGACATTCAGAGACTTCTTGCTGCTTGTATACACACGTTAATGGAATACAAGTATGCATGGTAACATTTATATCACAAATGAGATTTTTCAGCATAATATTTCCACTGCTTTTTTCTAATAGATTTTAAATAGAAAAAAGCCAGGGGTTTGGACTAGATGACTTCCTGAGGTCCTTCCAATCCTCATCTTGTATGATTCTATGAAAGCTTCATTAACTCACAGTTAAGGTTGCCCGGTGGTAGCTCATGGCCTTACAGGGTGTCAAGTTCTGCAAAACTCAAACAATTGAAGGCCAGGAAATACAAAGTTAGAGTAAATGGCCCCGCAACCATAACTCTGTCCTTTTTCGCAATGCCCTATAACACCCTTTCCCCAGCCTCTCACAGACTCCCACTCCCACTTTTCACAGTAAATGGACTGGTAAATTGCACTTGCCCTGTGCTCCAATACTGAGCCTACTCCCACAACAGAGTACCACATTTGTAAAATTTAACAACCACTTCATACTCTTTTACAATCTCTTCATACTTGCACACAGGATACTATCTAACCTATAATTACTTTCCGTACCCATCATTAAATCTACAGACTGCTGTCATATCCCCCCTCACTACAGACAATACGCATGGCAACAAGACCCCGAAGCCCTGCTACAGACACAGTCTATGCAATTCTGTATTGAAATGATGCAGAAAGGAATCTCAATGTGCACATGCACCTCATTCCTTTGATAACACACATGGGGTGGTGACTTAGACCCAGATCTCCTCATATCACATTCATAACTTTGTGATGGTCCTCAAACTAACCCCCAGAGCTCATATCACAAGCCAGAGCTATCCCAAGCTGCTTCAGCTTATGCCTCCGACATTCAATACAGCTATACCTAACACAGTGAATGCAGCTGGAGTGCATGAAAATAATTCCCAGTGGCTATTGCCCCCAGCTCCAAGGGGGCAGAGTTAAGGTTCATGGACATTTATCTTAACTCTGTATTTCCTGTTTTTCAGAAGTTTGCATTTTGCTGCAGTTGGCATTCTGGAAGAGCATAAGCTATCACTGGGCAGCCTTAGCTCTGAGTTAATGAAGTTTTTTCCATTTAATATCATATATAAATCGATGTTCCATTTCAAAACTTGTGTATTGTGTTTGCTAGTTCCTTAACAGAGTTTTGATGTTACATAGGCATGGTTGATATAATGAATATCAATGAATAATGAATAAAGACTCTGTTTAAAGGTGCTTATCGAAACTCATCTTGCCCCCAGATTACCTTTGAGGGCTATAATTTTTCATGCTCGATTTTAGCCCAAAAATGAAAATTTGGGATGTGACTTTGATTTAAATTGAAGCTTGTTCCTACCATTCTTATAGTTATCTGAGCTTAGAATAATACAGAGAAAAATATAACAAAGCTGACTTCCATACTGGTTATGATCTAATTCACATACCAGAGTTTTGTAATTTACCATCTGATTGACACATGGAGTTAGAATCTTGAAATTCCATTCTTTCTTTCATAATGGCCTTATGTCATGTTTATCACCTCCATTTGACAGAAGAGAAAGTAATCCAGGTTAAGTGATTCCATCAATGACTTACTATATGGACATGGGCAAGAGTTCTAATTTGGGAGTTCCTGGCTCACAGTCCCACGCTCAATCCAACATATCATATTGCCTTACTTTTTAAGTCTTGGCTCTACTAGAGACAAAGAAGAAAACTTCACACATATAGAAAGCTCTGCATATAATATTTGGCTCTGGAATCCTTTGGCAGGCTTGAAAGAAGAGGAGTAACTGCAAGAATAATTAAATATTTCATGTCAACTAATGCTCAGAGATTTATAATTATTTTTTTAAAGAACAAAATAGATAAAGTCACACTTTTTCCATTGCAGTCAAGCATTTTAAGTAACTGTCTACCAAAATGTCATATGAAGGGTTGGCAGTATTGCATCCACACAAGCACTCGGCTGCTGGCTGCTAATATCAAGTGGAAGTATCATTTTCATTTTGCAAGCCAAATAAAACACCTGAATGCTTATAGCAGCCAGAAAGCAGAACACTTCAAACTGAACACACACACGCATGCACCCACCAAGGAGAGTCTGCACTTTTGCTAACTGATTCCTAACCAAGGATACAATCCTGATTCCATAGAAGTCAGTGGCAAAAATCCCCCATTCACTTCAATAGAATTAGCATCAAACACCACTTTTTTCACTTACATAGGCACATGTTCCATTCAGAAAGGTTTTTCCCAATAGGTGGATAGCACAGCTGTTGTACGCAGACGGTTGTGGGGACATGTGGATGTTTTAATGGACACAAATATGGTCCAGATCCTCAGTTGATATAAAATGTGGTAGCTCCAAGATAGTCAATAGGACTTTGCAGATTTACACCAGTTGGGGTTCTTGCCCATTCACAGGTCCATTAAGACACGCATGGACAGATCTGACAGTGGAGCTAAATAGATATCCTTAGTTGATATAAATCTATCCAAGGATGGATGAACCTCAAGAGATTCAGAAATGTGGTTCATATGTGAACCTGAAAGTTCACCTGCAGATCTGAAGCTTCTCATGACCTGGAAATCAGGCTGGCAAACTTAAAAGTGGAAAGCTTACAAGGTTGCCTCATTTTCCCTCTTTACTGAAAAGTCAAAACTAGAAAGTAATGTTTATATTTCCATATTTCTAGTTCAAGTCCCCATCCAAACTCAAATGTCAGAGGTGGCATCTCTCAGAAATTCCACCCTCAAGAAATATCCAGATTTAAGTAAGGCATGATGAATAAAAAAGCCTATTGAACCTTCAAGATGCCTCTCTAACATAAGGTACTGAAGGAGTTAAAACTGTGGTCCACTAGGCAATCTGTCTTTTATGCTGCCAAACATGAAAACATAAAAATAAAATAGATGTATCAGCACTCTTCTTTAGGAGGTAGAGCTTCCTGATAAAAGAATAAATGCAGGACACAGAGTGTACTTCATACTGAAATATATTCATCATTAGAATTCCATTAATACAGCTAGCCATTAGCAAGAGACATAAATGCAGAGACACTCAAAGAGAGTTGGAAAACAAGAGCAACAGAGATATATACTGTGAAAGGATAAGGAAAGGAAAAAGCTAACTTCAGTAGGCATCACACTGATATTGTCATGTTTCTGCTTTAGTAAGGCTGAGGAGAGCAAGAGTTACTATGCACCAATTACCTTTACAAAGTTTAACCCCTAGAATTCTGCAGTTTCCTAGCCTAATGTGTTTTAGCACATAGTTACATTGTCCAAAAACTTAAAGTGGCATAAAACATGAAAGTCTTGACTTCAAGGCAATGTAGTCTAGGGGATAGGACAGTGGACTGGATTTCAGGAGATCTGAATTAGATTTTCAACTCTGCTACTCATCTATTGTCTAACTTATTTTCATTTGCAAAACAGCAATAACTCTTCATTGCACTTTGTTAACATAACATAACACTTACTTAACTTACTTGCTTAACATTACACTTTGTTAAAGTGCCTGAAGGCCCACAAATAAGTTATTTTCTCTATGTTTTAATTAATGTCTTATGGTGTTCCAAGTACTATTAAAAACAGAGATGGGTCTGAGCATCACAAGCCATCCCAGTTTTATAGGGGCTCAGTAGATCAAAGTCCTGCCAACCCTTCCCTAAGGATTGGCCAGGCCCCTTTGGACAAGAGGTCCTGTCCATTTGCTGGATCAGAAAGAAGCCCATGAGTCAGTTTTAATTTAGGCTATTTAACCAAAAATTCTTTATCTGTTGGTCTCTAGAGAATCTAGGTTGAACAAGTATTTGTTAGCCTCTCTCCAGATGGTGATAGCTCTCTGGAGGTGTTACAGCCTGAGTGAATTTGCCTAACCATTCCTCACTGTTCTTAATTCCTGGAAGGCTGTATCCCCCACTCCCATGGAATTATATACAATCCCATAATAATACATCAACATTTGCATTTTTTAAACAATGAACTCCTAAAATACTTAAACTTAATTCAATAGAATTTGTCTAGGATACTGTCATATCTGTCACAGTAGCATTGTGACTTGAGTTGGGCATCATAAGAAGAGCTTGAAAGCAAGGTTGTTTTGTACTCAGACTGTTGCCAAAAATCCCAATTTAAAAGACTGCCAATTTCAGGTTCAAAGCAAACAACGACTAAAAAGTTTCTTATGTGCAAACAAAACCATGCCCCACATAAGTACAAAAAAATCTCTAACTGTTAGCTCTTCTTATTTGTCAGTGATTGGTTTTGTCAATGATTTCATCAACACAGCTGGTGCTTATGGCTGGATATTTTTCCTGAAGTTAATTTCCTTGGAACTCAAACAAATTGTATACATTTTCTGGGTGATCACACTGTGATGATCATGCCATGTTTATTTTAAGTTTTTCTTTAAAAAGGAATAATTATCTAGTGGATATTTTGAAAGCTATAGAAAAATTAATTTAGGCTCCAGTAGGTCTCAGATTGTTCTACCAGCACTTTTTGCTACTCCAACAGAATGGCTATACCAGCTGCGCGAGCTTATCTCTGTATCTAGGGGCGCCCTGCCCAAGTTCTAGGTTCTCAACTACTCAAGAATAGGGAGCTGCCTCAGGAATAAGAAAGGCTATTGAAGGAAATAAGGATTTACAGTCTTTATTGAGCCCATACGTAGGGCCCACTCAGAGTCCTCATGAAGAGCTAGCACTAGGGTCCCCATCCTCCAGTGGCAGAAAGAAGGAAAGAGGCAGCCAAAACTTATTGCTGGGCTGGCCAGCTAAATAGGAAGGAACTAAGGGATCAAGGGGGGGAAATCAGAGAAGAACACAGGAAGAGAATATGTGTGCACGCATGTGCATACAAACACAGTAGGGACAGGGAGGGGGGAAGGAGAAATTTTGTTGGGCAGGGACATACTTAAAAAGTGACCATATAGTCTAGATGAGTCTTTGTTTTCTAATCCTATCCTGGTGTCACCAAAAGATTAAAACCCAAAAAAGTGTTTTTTACCAGGTTTTTGTAACCTGCACTGAATTGAGATTAATGTCTTTAAAGTTCATTGTATTACAAATGCAAATGTTTATATACTATGTGTGATTGCATGGAACTTCTTTAATAGGAAGATAGGATTAAGGCAATATTAGGAACTTGAAAGGACTTTTTGGAACAATGTGTATCAAGTGGATTTCCTAGGAAATATCTAGGGGGAAGGTGAATGCAAACGACCCACTTCCAATCCATCCTTTTGAAATTACACAATGGGGAGAGAAATCAATTGTCTACTGATTAATCTGAAGTTACCAGGAGCAGGTAAAGACCCCTGAACTGTATTAGGGATGGACAAGACTCTTCATGAGGTTCTGAGCTAAGGCTCTTATGAACTTGTGACCACAAAAGAGATGCCTTTGGAGGGTGTGGTTGAAGGATTCATTTGCCAGAACACAAGTTGGAGACAATTCAGGTGATCTCTGGTAAGATTATTAGCATATGTGTAGATTCTTTTATTGTTTTAAATATGTTTTCTCTGTAACGCTTTTATCCCAGGAATAAAATAGGGTTGCATAGGAAGTGTGTGGGGTAACTTATAACTATGGCAATTACATTCTGAGGTGAAAGGCAAAGCAGGGCTGCTTAGGCAGTCTTATTTTACTGGTGAACTCACAGTATATTCAGGGAGTGCCCTATGAATCTGTTTAGAAGAATGTTGTCTCACTGAAAAGGATTAAGAACCAAGAGACCAGTCAGAATATGAAAAATGTCATTGCTGTGCCACTGTTGACTACAAAGAGACAATGCTGTCGAAAACATACCCTTGAAGGCCACCAGTATGTAAAACATCGAATTAAGCATAAAGCATGGCACTAACAGGGTGCTAATATATTTAATTTTCAAAATGACTTACTATAGGAGACCCAGAGAGTCATGTTCCTCATCCACTTCTTTTGTCTAATAGATGTTCCTCAAGCTTGAGAGTTACTTTCAAGACCTGAAAAGAGCAGGAAGTGATAGAGGAATCTGAAATTTGTTATCTACTGCTCCTCCTTGCATGAGCCTAATATGCAAATAAAATTGACAGTAACATTTCTGGTAGTATTGAGAGCTCTGAAAACATCCAGAAAGCCCCAAAAAATCAGAGAATAATGGAAGTTGATCAAATTGCTTGAGCAATCCCCTTTGTCTCAGAAAGGAAAACTGAAACCATTCTTTTCTAAGATTCACACACAGATATTTGGAAAGAATTTACTTAAACTCCAAAAACAAATCCATAACATGCAGGCCTGCATCGCCAGTGCCAATGCTGCTCCTGTCTCCTCCACCTGTGCCTATATCCTGACAGAGAACCTAACCATGAATGTCTCTACCCAGATCCTGGTGTTGATTTGCAGAGACTGTGGTCTGCATTTCCCACTTACAGAAAGCCACGCTGGGGAGTTCCTACACTGTGAAAGGTTCCTGCTGGTGGAATCTCTCAGGAAGCAGGTGGGAGAGCTACAGGAGGAGGTGGCTAGGCTGAGGAGCATCCGAGCCCATGAGGAATTCCTTGAGAGTATTCATATGGAGACATCCAAGGCTGAGGAAACTATCCAGCTACAGAGGACTGCTGTCACACCACTTGGAGAGAAGGATATGGCTCTGTCACAGGGAGGACACTGGCTGCTGGTTACCTCTGGCAGCAGGCAGTGATCCACCCCTACTCCCAACCCACCCACCATGGAGAACTGTTAAACTTCCCTGGCAATGAGCGACGAGGAATCACCTGCAAAGGCGGAGGAGGAGGAGCCATGTACCCCCAAGCCTGGGCGGATCGCAGCCACCACTTCCAGGAAGAAACGTAGGGTAGTGGTGGTTGGTGACTCTCTTCTGAGGGGGACAGAGGCACCCATCTGTTGCCCTGACATGGCATCCTCGTTGGTATGCTGCCTGCCAGGAGCCCGTATCCGAGGTGTTATGGAGGGATTGTTGATGATCATCCGGCTCTCTGACTACTACCCCATGCTACTCATCCATGTGGGCACAAATGATACTGTAAGGTATGACCCTCAGCAGATCAAAAGTGACTACAGGGCACTAGGAGTGAGGGTGAGGGAGTTGGGAATGCAGGTGGTGTTCTCTTTGATCCCTCCGGTCAAGGGCAGGGGCCCAGTCAGAGACAAATGTATCCTGGAGATAAATGCCTGGCTGCAAGGATGGTGTTGCCAGGAAGGCTTCAGCTCTTTGACAATGGGAAGCTATTCCATGAAGAAGGACTGCTAAACAGAGATGGGGTCCACCTATCGAGGGAGGGGAAGAGCATATTTGGATACAGATTGGCTACTCTAGTGAGGAGGGCTTTAAACTAGGTTCAAAGGGGATAGCTGACCAAAGTCCATAGGTAAGTCAAAAAGACCTGAGAGAAGGGCTGGAATTTGGGGGGAGCATGGACTGCTATAGCAGGCAAAGGGGAGAGACAGGACAAAACCGGAGGGGTGGAAATAAAATCAGTATCTTAGATGTTTGTATACGAATGCAAGAAGTATAGGGAATAAGCAGGAAGAACTTGAGATGCTAATAAATAAACACAACTATGACATGGTTGGCATCAGAGACTTGGTGGGATAATACGCATGACTGGAATATTGGTATAGAAGGGTACAGCTTGCTCAGGAGGGACAGGCAGGGGAAAAAGGGAGGAGGTGTGGCCTTATATATTAAAAATGTATACACTTGGACTGAGGTTAAGATGGAAATAGGAGACAGATTTGTTGAAAATCTCTGGATAAGGATAAAAGGGATAAAAAACTAGGGTGATGTCATGGTAGGGGTATTCTACAGACCACCAAACCAGGCAGAAGAGGTGGATGAGGCTTTTTTTAAACAACTAACAAAATCAACCAAAGCACAGGACTTGGTGGTGATGGGGGACTTCAACTACTCAGATATCTGTTGGAAAAATAACACAGCAGGGCACAGATTATCCAACAAGTTCTTGGAATGAACTGGAAACAATTTTTTATTTCAGAAGATAGTGAAAACTACTAGGGGAGAGGCTGTTCTAGATTTGATTTTGACAAACAGGGAGGAACTGGTTCAGAATTTGAAAGTGGAAGGCAGCTTGGGTGAAGGTGATCACAAAATGATAGAGTTCATAATTCTAAGGAATGATAAGAGGGAGAACAGCAAAATAAAGTTAATGGATTTCAAGAAGGCAGACTTTAGCAAACGCAGGGAGTTGGTAAGTAAGCTCCCATGGGAAGCAAGTTTAAGAGGGAAAATAATTGAAGACAGTTGGCAGTCTTTCAAAGAGACATTATTAAGGGCACAAGAGAAAATTATCCCATTGCATAAGAAAGGTAGGAAGTATGGCAAGAAACCACCCTGGCTTAACCAGGAGATCTTATGTGATCTAAAAGTCAATAAAGAGTCCTACAAAAAGTGGAAACTAGGTCAAATTACAAAGGATGAATATAAACAAATAACGCAAATATGCAGGCACAAAATTAGAAAGGCCAAGGCACAAAATGAGATTAAACTAGCTAGAGACATAAAGAGTAACAAGAAAACATTCTATATATATATTAGAAGCAAGAGGAAAACCAAGGACAGCGTAAGCCCGTTACTCAATGAGGGAAGAAAAACAAATGTGGAAAGGTAGGGATAGGATACAGAGTGACCTAAACAAAATGGAGGATTGGGCCAAAAGAAATCTAATGAGGTTCAACAAGGACAAGTGCAGAGTCCTCCACTTAGGAAGGAAGAATCCCATGCACAGCTATAGACTGGGGACCAATGAGCTAGGCAGCAGCTCTGCAGAAAAGGACCTGGGGGTAACAGTGGATAAAAAGCTGGATATAAGTCAGCAGTGTGCCCTGGTTGTCAAGAAGGCTAATGGCATATTGGGCTGCATTAGGAGGGGCATTGCCAGCAGGTCACGGGAAGTGATTATTCCCCTCTATTCGGCATTGGTGAGGCCGCATTTAGAATATTGTGTCCAGTTTTGGGCCCCCCACTACAAAAAGGACGTGGACAAGTTGGAGAGAGTACAGCGGAGGGCAACCAAAATGATTAGGGGCTGGAGCACAGGATTTATGAGGAGAGGCTAAGGGAACTGGGCTTGTTTAGTCTGCAAAAGAGAAGAATGAGGGGGGGGATTTGATAACAACCTTTAACTACCTGAAAGGGGGTTCCAGGGAGGATGGGGCTAGGCTGTTCTCGGTGGTGGCAGATGACAGGACAAGGAGCAACGGCCTCAAGTTGCAGGGGGGGGAGGTCTAGGTTGGACATTAGGAAAAAGTTTTTCACTAGGAGGGTGGTGAAGCACTGGAATGGGTTATCTAGAGAGGTGGTGGAATCTCCATCTTTAAAGGTTTTTAAGCTGAGGCTTGACAAAGCCCTGGTTGGGATGATATAGCTGAGGTTAGTCCTGCTTTGAGCAGGGAGTTGGACTAGATGACCTCCTGAGGTCCCTTCCAACTCTAATATTCTATGATTCTATGAATGGCAGGGGTTCTAGGTGACTTCTTTGTTTCGGTTTTCACCAAGAAGGTTGGTGTCAATTGGACGTCTAACATAGTGAATGCCAGTGAAAATGAGGCAGGATCAGAAGCTAAAATAGGGAAGAAACAGGTTAAAAATTACTTAGACAAGTTAGATGTCTTCAAGTCACCAGGCTCTGATGGAATGCATCCTAGAATACTCAAGGAGCTGACATCTGAGTCATTAGTGATTATCTTTGAAAAGTCTTGGAAGACAGGAGAGATTCCAAAAGAGTGGAAAAGGGCAAATATAGTGCCCATCTACAAAAAGGGAAATAAGGACAACCCGGGGAATTACAGGCCAGTCAGCTTAACTTCTGTACCCGGAAAGATAATGGAGCAAATAATTAAGCAATCAATTTGCAATCATCTAGAAGATAATAAGGTAATAAGTAACAATCAGCATGGATTTGTCAAGAACAAATCACGTCAAACCAACCTGATATCTTTCTTTGACAGGGTAACAAGCCTTGTGGATGCGGGGGAGGCGGTAGATGTGGTATACCTTGACTTTAGTAAGGCTTTTGATACTGTCCCTCATGACCTTCTCAAACAAACTAGGGAAATATAATCTAGATGGAGCTACTATAAGGTGGATGCAAAACTGGTTGGAAAACCATTCTCAGAGAGTAGTTATCAATGATTCACAGTCATGCTGGAAGGGTATAACAAGTGGGGTTCCTCAGGGATCAGTTCTGAGTCTGGTTCTTTTCAATATTTTCATCAATGATTTAGATAATGGTCTAGAGAGTACACTTATTAAGTTTGCAGACGATACCAAGCTGGGAGCAGTTGCAAGTGCTTTGACAAATAGGATTATAATTCAGAATGATCTGGACAAACTGGAGAATTGGTCTGAGGTAAATAGGATGAAATTCAACAAGGACAAATGCAAAATACTCCACTTAGGAAGAAACAATCAGTTGCACACGTACAAAATGGGAAATGACTGCCTAGGACAGAATACTGCGGAAAGGGACCTGGGGTCATAGTGGACCACAAGCTAAATGTGAGTCAACAGTGTAATGCTGTTGCAAAAAAAGTGAACATGATTCTGGGATGTATTAGCAGGAGTGTTGTAAGTAAGACACAAGTAGTAAATCTTCTGCTCTACTCTGCGCTGATTAGGCCTCATCTGGAGTATTGTGTCCAGTTCTGAGCACCACATTTTGGGAAAGATGTGGAAAAATTGGAGAAAGTCCAGAGAAGAGCAACAAAAATGATTAAAGGTCTAGAAAACATGACCTATGAGGCAAGACTGAAAGAACTGGGTTTTTTTAGCTGGGAGAAGAGAAGATTGAGAGGGGACATGATAACAGCTTTGAAGTATGTAAAAGGTTGTTACAAGGAGGAGGGAGAAAAATTGTCCTTCTTAATCTCTGAGGACAGGACAAGAAGCAATGGGGTTAAATTGCAGAAAGGAAGGTTTAGGTTGGACATTAGGAAAAACTTCCTAACTGTCAGGGCAGTTAATCATTGGAATAAATTGCCTAAGGAGGTTGTGGAATCTCCATCATTGGAGATTTTTAAGAGCAGGTTAGACAAACACCTGTCAGGGATGGTCTAGATATTACTTAGTCCTGCCATGAATGCAGGACTGGACTAGATGACCTCTCAGGGTCCCTTCCAACCCTATGATTCTATGATTTCCTCCTTTTTTTGTTTCAGTTCAACTGCTTATCAGGAAAGGACTAATAAAGAACGTAATAGTCTCCTTGGCTCTAGTTAATTAGTTTATACAGATAATTTAGCCTCTTTCATGTCATGGAAAGCCAAAGTACAACACCTTAATACACGCTGAATAACACCTTACTTCACAGATGGCTCCATTGCTTTGAACAAGAAGGTACTTTTCAGCATGGGTAAGAGTATCAGGACCTGGCCCAGCATGTCAATGAGCAGACTGCTATTTTCTTTAATTTACTTCCCTGCCTTGCAGCCCATGTGTGTGTGCAGCACAAACACACACACATACACACACACCCTTGTCAGAGGGATCAGAATAGTTCACTGCAATTACTCAATGGTTTATTTAAAATGTGAGCTGTGTGATTAATCACAAGTCACATGATATTGTTTGTTCCCTGGTGGGATGAGTGTAGCTCTTCCTTAAGATGAAGGTTTGAAGAAGCCACATGTGCTTTGAATCTCTCAAAGAAGCGTTGTGCACTAGGGACAAATAAGATGTAGTTAAGGAATTTAAAACAATAAATCTTTTCCTTTCTGGGCCACAAAACCCTTGCTCAAGACATCATTCCCAGAAAAAATTGGGCTACTGTAAGGTTTATTGTCAGGGTGTAAAGTTCAAGTTTGACTTGCTCTCCTCATTCAAACCAAGTAGTTGCTCTTGTAGAGTAGCTCCTTTGCAGATGTAGGCATTTATATTATGCCCATTACAGTGGAATCAGGGTGTTATGAGACTCTTACTAATTACTCTTCTCTCCTATCTCAGTCACACATGGGAGGAAGTAGCAACAAGTAAACAGTGGACCTGTCAGGGAAAGAGCAAGTGAACGGATCCTGTAACAGCAGCACCATTAAAGGCAGAAGAAGGTAGCTACTTATAGCAGCCAGAAAATCCTTGGACCAGATCAGATCTATATGATCAAAAATAATTGAGAATGAGTATGAATGATGCCAAGTCTGCTACTCCAGTGAGGGATTAGGAGTGTGTGTCCCTTTTTTCTGCAGTACTGGCTACATCTTGCTCTTATTAGAAGAGCATGATTCTCAACTGCTTCTTTCCATACTTGAGAGGTTTTTTTATTCCTAGGAAGACTAAAATTTAGCTAAACTGTCGGAGAGGGGGTGAAGAAAAAAATACCACACCAACTGAAGTAAAATTATTGGGCTAAATTCTTTCCTCATATTCCAGGGAGCACCACTGAACACATTGACATTGCAGAGGATATTAAAGTTTGGCCCATCATGTCAAATAAGAGAAGGGAAACAGTGCCACAAGCAGGATATCTAAAAGATTGACTAAACCTCCAGATTGAAGAACATGGCTGACAGACAGCTCCACTCCTCAGACATAGTGGAGCTTTTACTACAAGCTTCAATCTCTTCTGTGTATATGAGAGAGAGAGAGTTTGTGATAGCTTTCTCAGGGGTTGGTCCCAGACAAGAGAACAATCTTCCACCACAAACCTCACAACCTTCTGCTCCAAGTGTGCATTTCTTTGATCTTTTCTTCAATAGTATAAATGTATAACAACATATAAACATATAAACACCTACCAAAACCAAAACGCACTTCACTGGGGAGAGGGGCTCAGAGAAAGAACAAACTACACATGGAAGATGTTAGGTACATCACTTAATGCACTACTGCACTTAATAGCACTCAGATACTATGGTAGTGAGGTTGGTATAAGAATTTATAGAATGAAATGCATGTTTCATTTTTGAGAAATAGTTTGATTGCCCCACAAGGTAGATTAAGGAGGATCTGATGCCCATATTCCTCAAAGACAGTGCTTCCTATTTGCACCAGTGAAAACATACCATGTCAGGATGATGTCAGAACTCTAATCAAAGCCCCTCATCACCAGAAATGATTGTGGGGAGGGAGGCGAAGGAGGGAGAGATTTCTTTAGCTCATGGCCTTCAGATGCAGTGAGAGTTATATCCTTCACTCTGGTGTCACAAACAAAGTGAACCTTAATACAGCAGAGGCCAGCCCACACTGCCTACTGGTGCTCTGATCTGACTGGTTAAGTACCATGCACCAATCCCAACACAGAAAATTGTACCTCTCTATAGCATTCAAGTGAAGTCAACAAGACAAGTCTTCAGAGGAAAAAAATCCAAACACACTAAATTCCTATCTCTGTGGTAACTCAAGTATTCAGAATCTCCTACACAAACTGCTCTCTAGACATCCCTAGATGGTGACGTCCTTGGACTTTTTTTCCCACTTCTAGCTTTTCCAGCACTGAAGAACACTTTCACCTCCATGACACTAGATGTTAAGTTTCCTGAATTCCCTGAGGAAGCATCTTTCCATATCTCCTCCCAGCAGAAACGACTGTAGCATGACAATTTGAGAAACCTTAATGAGTTATCAGTTGTTGATTTCAGCTGTTTGGCATGCTGTGTGAAAGCTACAAGAACTGTAGAGGCAACTGAAAGGAGCTCCAGAAAAAAAAAAAAGAGTAGTGGCTATTGATAGGCAATTGCTTTGGAGCCTTGAGTTGAAAGATAACCAAGCTCAAGTATGTGAATTGGAGGGACTGGGAGACACAGTTAATGAAGTGATGGTGCAAACTGCATCTCTCTAACTACTTTATATTGTCTACTAAAAAAAATTGCATTAGAGAGACTATTATAGGATTCCATAAAGCTGTGGCTTAATCGCAGAGAGTAGTTTTGCATAGAGTATATGTCAGCCAGGAAAAAGGTGAGTAGATAGAAAGCTCATAAATACAATTAGAAAAGGCTATATTTTCATTAATCTTGTTGTGGGAAACCATATCATCCCAACACACCAACGCAGGCAGGGCTGGACAGTAAGAGATGATGCTCAATAAACATTTCCACAGCAAATATGGGGCCCAACTTTCAACAATCATTCACATGAGTGACCCTGAGACAGGAAGTTTTCAGACTCAGGCTCATAAAATGGGGGAGAAAGGGGAGAAATGAAGTCATCTAGTTTGACCAGGTATGTGGAGTTATTACAACAGACACACCTGGGAACTTATTTTCAACTGCTTTGCATCTTAGTCGGCTCAGCGTAAGGTTAGATGACTATAGTAAAAGTGTGTCTGCATCTTGTCTTCATGATATCTTCCACCATTGCTACTGCAGATTGGGCTGTCGTGGCAGACAATTGTGGGTACAAATTTTACTAGTATTATTATATTTGGACACTGACACAAAGGTATCTGATAAAAACACAGTGGTGGGCTGTGGATATGTTATTGTTCTGACAGCAAAACTGAAACCAACATGCAAATGAGGCTTTGCAGTGTGGTGGGGGAGGAGTGATCAAACATTTAAAGGGACAGGACATCACATTTCTCCACCCTACTTTATAAAAACTTCCCAACTATACACACACACACACACACACACACATTATCATGTATATGGCTAACATGAAACACTATATAACCAAACTAAAAGTTGTGGGTGGACTATTACAGATTCTGAAGTTGCAAGGGATTTTTCTGCCCTGGAACAGCAACTCACTAAACTAAAGAATTTATAATTTCAGATGCACAACTGATTTCCATACCATCTTGGGATAAACATGATGATGGTGGTGTGACAGTGTCCTGTACAACAGGAACTGTTTGGAGTAAGGAATCAACTGGATCTCGTATCAAAGTTTCTTCCATCAAGTCATCAAAATTAGGAGTTGTAACAGATGGAGGTTTATCAGAGGAACAGAAAGTCCTACTGGAACATTCCCAGACCCCGGTACTTCTTGAGGCTGCAACTAGTCCTTTCCGTGAAATACCACTGGATAATTTTACCATAAAAAACCCCACAAAAACCCCAAACCAAAATAACCGACTAACCTTCCCCCCGCCCCCGAGTTCCCATGCATTTTACAGGTTCTCAAGGTACCCATTTCACTTCATGACCATAGTTGCAAGTCTACACTAAGTCCCCTACTTGAAAAGAAAAATGACATCAAACAATTTGCTTATCTTGAAATATGGCTATGTGAAGCAACAACAGCATGTAGCATGTCCAAAAAGTTATGCAAAGATCACTTAAAGAAACGAGTTGCAGGTAACTCTTGGGTAGTAACATGTAGTGTATTCCAATTGACAAGCAAGAAATTGTCCAATTTCTGCTGATAAGAACTAACAAGTCTATTTTGAGTTAAGACATGCAAAAGTATTTGTACAAAGTATTCCACTGGTCATTTTGTAGCAAGATGGTATGGAGCAGAGCATATGTTCTGAATTCCATTTGAAACTAGAAATCTTTGGAATTCTTCAGAACAGAATTTGAAGTCCATTGTCACTCACCAACTGTAATGGCTCAAATTGGCTCAACAAGATACAAAAATGTCCAATGGTCTTAGTAGCTGTAGTAGAAGTTATTCTGGAAACTTCTGGCCATTTTGAATGGGCATTGGCTACGCCCAAAAACAAAGAACCTTCCAAAGGTCTGGTAAAGTCCACATGACTTTGTGTCCAAGGAATCTGAGGCCATGGCCAAAGGTGTAGACTAGTTGGGCCAGGATCATGCTGAATTTGTTGACATGTAGTACAACACTTCACCTTCTTCTCAATGTCTGTCGATCCCTGGCCACCAGATGTGTCTCGGGGCTATGATGTTCATCCGTACCATGCCAAAATTACCTTTGTGAAGAGCTTCCAAAACCTGAGATTGAAGTGATTTCAAAATTATCACTAGCATTCCTCATAAGATACAACAATGACTCACAGAATTCACATTGATGTGACACAGATGGTGTAAACTGGGGATTCTTATGACCAACAATGTACCTTGTCATACCATTCCTTTCACAAGAGAACGCACATCATCCTTAGTGGTTTCTTTGATGTCTGTGCTAATTGTAGGTAACCTATCCATCAAACTGAGATAAAACATTTTGTCTGAAGTTTCTTTGGGTTGACTGGCACTTAGGCATGGCAGCTGTGACAGCCCATTACCATTGCTGTGCTGAGTCCCTTTACAGAATTGAATATTATAAGAATGAACTGGAAGTAGCAATACCCATCTTTGCATAGGAGCAGCAGCTAATGACAGAATTCCATGTTTTTGTCCAAAAATTGAAAGTAATGAGCAATGTTCTTTCAGCAAGGTAAAATGCCCACCATACAGATAGGTATGGAACTTCCATGTTTCAGCAATAATGCTGAGAGTGTCTCACTCTATTTGAGCAAGTTCTTCTCAGGAGTGGTGACTGTTCATGATGCAAAGGCAATTTGGTTTCTCCAATATTTTGGTTGGCTGTCAAACGTAACAGTAAACTTCACTGCTCCTTTGTCCAAGTTCTTTTTCAAAATCCTCAGAGTGTCTGTCCAGGATTTCTTGAAGATTTTCAAGGTGTTTTTGTGATTATCTTGATTTCAGTCCAATTCACCTTGAGCTTCTCAAGCCAAGATCAATCAAATAACAGTGGATACTTCCTTCAATCACATACTAGAGTAAAATGACTGATTGTCCATCTAGTGGAACTTTCACCTGGAGCATCCCTTTTGGAACTAACTTTTATCCAGTAGAAGTCTTCAAAACTGTGGAGGTTTCTTCCAGAGGAACTTATGACAATGTCTGGTGATAGGCAGATGCAGAAATCAGTAAACTGGCAGCTCCAGTATCTAGCTCCATTCTTGCATGAACTCCCTCAATCAAGAGTGTAACCCAGAGGCCACCTCTGACTCCAGCTTCTGATAACATGTGCAGTGCTAAATGATGGTCAGTGTCACTAAAGCATGTCTGTTTCCACATTATGAATTCCTGACTTCTGTCCTTTGTTAGGTTCAGTCTTCATGGGTGTCTTCTTGGATTGATGGTTACTCTATGTTGCTGGTTGTTGAACTGTGTGACAGGTTATTGTGACATGTATGACGCTGTCTGGATTAGGGGCGACCATTTATAATATTAGTTAATACCAATATGACCAAATTGCAATGATTCTTACAAGAGATGCCACGACAGGTGCCATTGGAAAGGTTGTAATTTATTATGTATGATAATATTGGTTATGAGTATATATTGTCTTTGTACTGTAAATTATGAATATGTGTGATATATCTGTATCTGAAAAATTGTGCTGTGCCACTGAGTTACACCCCCCAGGCAGATTAGTGTCAGCACTGATGACTCATCTCAGATCATCACCTATACAATGAGCCCAGGGAGGAAAGCCAGGGCTGCACCTATGAGTCATCAGGACATGTAGGGACATGGCTGTGGTCAGGGGGACTGCAAGTGCTTTTCCCGGCCCATGTGCTGTGAGCTTGTGATTGAAAGAAGCCACATGGCATAAAATGCATAAAATGCAGCTGCACCATCTCCATTTTGTCTTCATTCCTGCTTCCTACCTCTGGATCAACTCCTATACAACTGAAGTTGTGAAACAAAAGTACCCATCCAGGTGTTGGATGTACACCAAAGAAACTGTACAAGCCTGCAAATTCCACAATTCTGCTAAGAATCTTTGAAGTCAGTTGTAAGTGTCTGATTGCTTTGATCATTTAACATCTCTCATCTTCTTTGTTTCTTTTCTTTTATACTAAGCCTTTAAATTTAGATACTAAACGGTTGGCTGGCAGTGTGGTATTTTGGGTAAGATCCAAACTAATATTGATCTGGTAATGTGGCTGACCCTTTGGGGATCAGGAGAACATTCTGGTAAAGTGAAAAGAGTTTTTAAATAACTCCTCACTTTACTGGGCCTAGTTGCTAATTGGGGGCCAGACACTGAAATGCAGTAAAGAGGGCTGTGTATTTCTTGTTGTAGCTTCTTGATAACTAGTGTGGGGCATCAGGAGCACTGTTTGTGAATGGTTGGTGAATCTAACTTCAGTGTTAGCCACCTGTTTGGGAGAATCTGCTCTCCTTTTTGCAGCTTGCCCTGACCTTGGCATTTTCAGTGGGCTACTCTAGGCATAGACAGTTCACAACATGTCCTTTTCCTGGCACTTCCAGCGAATAAACTGGTGTGACTAGCAATCCTTCTCGGTATGCATAATTTGCGTGCAGTGGCCATATGGAAATTTCTTAAGTTCCCGTGATCCACTGCCTCACTGATCCAGAAGGAGAAATTCTTGGCTCATATTAAAATCCTTCTTGAATGTAAGTGCTGATATAGACAGTAACTTTTTCCAGATCTGGTCACAGAGACAAATTGGGCATGCAGGGCATCACTTTATGCTTGTCCAAACTAGCAATGTTCTGACAACTTCCTTAAAGTAGCAACAAACTGTGTTACTGACTCATCACTTCCCTGATGTCATTGATGGAACTGATATAGTTCTGCTATTATAGATGGGGCAGGAGAAAAATGTTCCTGTATTGCTCCAGTAATTGTGCCATACGTTGCACTTTCAGGTACAGCTGAAGACAGTAGGTCATTCTGCAGTCCATTTGCCTTTGGACCATCACTGTCAGCAAGGTTGATGCTCTTCGTCCAACTGGAATGGAGTTGCAAATTATAAATTGATCAAAACATTTGAGATTCACCACCCATGATTCACATTTTTTTGTCAAATTAATCAATATTTCTCACAAAAGCCATTTATCTGTCCTGTTGGACTTCATGCCTCCTGGATATCATCTCTGCCATGGGGAACTTCTCATTTCCTCCCTTTTTTTTTAAACTGAGCACTATCTGCACTTAATTGGCCTCTTCTGCCTATGTACCTGCACTGCAGAATGTAGAACTCTTCCTTTGGCTCCCACTGCTTGCTATAGACCAGGGGTGGCCAAACTTACTGATCCTCTGAGCTGCATATGATAATCTTCAGAAGTTTGATAGCCACAAGACAAGCACAATCTTGAAGTATTTCCTGGAGTCCCCCCATTCCCCCCTTCTTCACCTACCAGATGGAGGGGAGCGGAGCTCAGGGCTTCTGCCCTGCGGAAGGATGGTGGGGCTAGGAGCTTTTGCCCTGTAGGGAGGGGGGTAAGCACTGACAGGACAGGTGAATGAAGCAAAAAGGAGAATATCATCAGTGGAAGATCAGGTAGAAGAGCTCTCTGCAGCAGTCTAAGGTGCAAACTTATCTTCTCTTAAATCTAAAAAGTGGCAGATGTCAAGGCAAGGTCTTGCCGTAATAATCTGAGAATTGTAGGAGTACCTGAAGGAGCAACCTGCTAAAAATTTGTTCCCTGCCTCCTTTCAAAAGTGCATAGCCTGTCTGATGATTTGAAATTTGAGATCAGCCTTTAGATGAGCAAGGAAATATGTCAAGCAGCAAGGGCTCAAATATTTTATAAAGTTTCCAGCTTAGTTTCATGTCAGGGTTGGTGAGGAAGTGCATCTGTTCCAAAAATCACAAGAAGCAGAGCATTTTTTTTAAATAGCCTGCAGTGAGTTAAATACCTGTTCTGTTTCATATAAAGTTCATTTCCCAATTGTTATGTCTGCCCTACCTGCACTTATGAACTTACCCAGTAACTGTGAGTAGCTTACTTATTTGGAGTCTCTCTTCTGAACTTTTGGGAGATGTAGATCAATTTTTGTCAAATGACAATGTGAATCACCTCAGTAGGGAGTGAACTGACTGTGGAAAAGATTTATTTAACATAACATGTGTATTAGCAATATTAAGTGTTTTTGCTCCTCTTGTCTGTGCTGGGGAAATAATGAAACAATTGACAATATCCCTAAATGAACAAATCAACATGAACTATTTGTTTGTGTTTATACAAGACTTGTGTTAGCTTGGCATTGAAATACACAAAAGAGATCACTAGGGGGCACTGCAACTCCGTGTTGTTCTGTAGAAATTTGGGTGTAATGCCACTTTTAAAAATTGGTGCCAATGGGAGACCTGCAAGGCCCAGAAGCTTGACATCTCACATGCTGGAAGTGCAAGAGATAGTGCTCCTTTCTGGAAAATATCATGGAAAGCTGCACAGGAGCTGAGCATAATAGTTGCACCCTCTATTGACCAAGGGAGCAGAGAAGACCAATACAGGTTGCTGAGCTGCATGGACAGTGATTTCTGCACTCCCTATCACATCTTTTCCTACTTCTTCCCCCTGACCTCACCTCTGTTTGCTCCTTTCATAGAATCATAGAATGTTAGGGTTGGAAGGGACCTCAAGAGGTCATCTAGTCCAAGCCCCTAATGAAAGCAAGACCAACTTGCTTTCCTTTCCCCCCTGCCCTCCCTTCATCCTTAATCTCTGTCCCCTTCTTGTCCCTCCTCACCCTGAATGCCCCCTTGACTTCTTCAGACCCTTCCCCCCCCTAAAACTTTCTATAAACTCAAACCCCAAGGATTTGAACATGAAATATGAACTTAATATAGAAGAAGTATATGTTCAATTGGCTTGTTTGTTCTGTTTTTTGGTACAGTAATTTATAATTTGTGGGAGCAATTAGCTTTCTTCCCTGTTAACAATATGTTTAATATAGGGAAGGGAAACCAAATATTTAGTAGTAAAATAAGAGGGGGAAGAGGCCTGGGAAAAGTAATCACCACAACTCACATCTCACGCAGTGCGCTAAACTTTGCTACAATATTCTAGTGTGTGTATGTGTGGGATATGGGGAGGGGGGGGGGGGCAAACTGAAAAGATTACAAGTTAGGCAATAATACACAGGTGTATCCTTGACATAGCAGGTTAAGAACTGTTATGTTTGTGGAGCAGGTACTCCGTTTCCAATGTAGTTACTACTCTGTAGTATGGGAGAAATACGATGACTGTTAAAAGTAATGATAATTTAAATAATCAATATTGGCAGAGCCTGTATGGTGCATCTCCCAGGCCCACCCCCTCCAGAACTTGCAAGTGGTTTAGTTTTGTAAAGTGTTTGATAATTGTTTCCTTTCATTGTGTTCTCCTATGTGGGGAGGTGATATGCCCATTATGTGTTATGTTTTTGCTTTAACTTGTCTTTGTGTGCTCTTCTATCCCTCTCTCCAGAGCTCTCTCTTCCCTGGAAATCTGGCACATGGTAAACTTCTGGTAAAGTAATCCCTCCCCACCCCCCACAATAAAAAAAATCAGTGAAATAAACATCTGAAACTTGCATCCACATACTCCCCTCTTCATTGGTTATTGTGTGGGGAGTAGGATGGGATGTAATAGAGCAAATTATATAAACATTCCATTACCTATATTTGTAATGTAAAGGGTTTCACTATTTCAATTAAATTTAAAAAATATTTACTCAATAAACAAATCAAAGGCATAATGCTTTTGCTGGACTGTCAACAAGGCTGCTAACTTAGAATGTGATTGGCAGGAAAAGCAGTATCTTGCTGCTTCTCATCCAAATCCAGAGTTGCAGCTATCCATAAGGCACTGAAAGCAAGAGTCTCTGAATCAATTTCAGATGATCAGGGCAGATTTTTAAATCCTTAAATCACCATAAATGGATCTGAAATAATCAGTACCAATAGTTATGGGCCCAACCTTAGTGATCCTGAAGCCTTTCAGAGGTCGTTCTTTTACTTTAAAAAAAACCCCAAAACACTAAATTATAGTGGAAACCCCAATATCTCTACTTTGATTGCAGAGGATTTGAATGAGGTGCTTGATCCTTTCATGGACAAATCTCAACCTCAGTGTCATAAGCCAATCAAAATTAGAATGGCTCAAATTGCACATTAAAGGTCTGGGAATATGTGATAGCTGATGGTTTATACATCTGTGACACACTGCACCTCCCTGTACACTCTTATGGTGTGATTGTGTATCATTTATGTTTGCCCTTAGAGTGAAATTGTGTATTGTTTAATGCAAAGTATGTCATGTAAGATGTTTTTGGAATGCTTATGACATACTGAACTTTATTGTTATATTAATGTTTTTCTTGCAACATCATATGTGTGTCATGAGGCTTCACTATATAATGTTCCCAAATGGCTGTTTCATAGCTTGAAGCAGATTCAGGCAAAACCCTCCAAGAACAGAGAGGGAATTCATGCCTCACTAAAGGCATGCATAAAACAAACCAGCTCTTCCAAGAACAATGGACTAGCCTAAGTAGGGATAAGGGGATATCACTGAGTGAGGTATGGAGGGAGCCATACAAGGACATTGTTTGTCACCTGACCCCAAAAAGGGGGGGGGGCAAGAAGCTGGGAGCAAGAAGGTGAGAAGCACAAAGGAACATGGTAAAAAGGAGAGTCAGTTTATTGTTGTCTCTCTCTTCCACCTCCAGCTGCAAACACTGCCACACAACTGAATTACTGATCCGGGGGAGCCTAGCTGAAGGCAGACCAGCCAGCCTGTGGTGAGAATCATCTGACTTCGTAAGGTTGCTGAAAGTGCAAAGCTTAGTTTAGAATGTGATTTGCCTTTTATTTTCTCTTGATCAAATCTGACCTGCCTTCCTCTGACATATAATCACTTAAAATCTTTCTGTACTTAATAATTGTTTGTTTATTTTATCTAAAGCAGTGATTTAATATATGTAGAGACTCCATTTGAAGTAACAAGGCAGGTGTATATACATTTCCTTGATAAATTGATGAACCAATGAGCTTGCAGTGCACAGCACTGAACATTGTAAGATGTCAATTCCTAGGGTTGCATCTGGGACTGGGGATGTTGGCTGGGGAAATACCATTGCATAATCGCATGAGTGGCTGGCTAGAGCCACTCACTGACGGAGTTAGGAGCAGCTTGCTTGCTGTAGAGGCTGTGTGTGGGCTGACCCAGGAGTAGGAGTTCACACAGCAGAACAAGCGCAAGAGATTGACGTTCTTCACTTTTACCAGATTGCCATTTCAATTTTTTTTTTTAATGGAAAGAGAAATTGGACTGATCCTGAAAACAAACAAGACCCTCAACATCTACTAGTAGGCTATTGTGGGAGACACTCAAGCCCTATCTGAGGGTGTAGAATTATAAGTTTTGCATCTGCAAAGAAGAGGGAACACGGAGAAAAAAGTGGAAGAGTTTGATTTGTCTTATGTCACAACCCCAACTCCAGCTTTGCTGCAATCCCTGATTAATTGTAGATATGAACTCAACAAACTGCACTCAGCACAGGCTATATTCACCCTCTTTCAACTCAGGCAGGACTTCTAGGGAACTGAGTGAAAAGGCCAGCAAACAGCCTAAACCAGGAGATCACTGCATGTAGCAGCACGGCCTTCATGATAAATATAGTAAATTATGTACCTCACCTAATGACATTAATGAAGAGTTCTTTAATTTCTATGAAGAGATGTATAAATTGACACAAACCTCACTACAGATGCTTTGGACAATTTTTCAGTAATATTGCCTTACCACAAATTACTGTAGCCCAGCGTATAAATCTTGACGTGCCCATACCAAGGGGAGTTAAATGAGGCAATTAAGAATATGAAAGTGGGGAAAGCGCCAGGCCAGATGGCTTCCTTGCTGAATTTTATAGCCACTTCCTTGACCTCCTGTCTGACAAGACACCTAAAATGCTTACTGAGAGCTTGTCTACAGTTACAGTGCTGCTGTAGGGCTTAGTGAAGATGCTACCAAAGCTGACAGGAGAGCTTCTCCCACTGGTGTAGGTACTCCACCTCCACAAGAGGTGATAGTTATGTTAACAGGAGAAGCCTTCCTGTCGACATATAAGTGTGTAGTATAGACAGCACTATCAGTTTAACTGCGTGGCTCATGGATGTGGAAAATCCACACCTGTGAATGACACAGTTATACCAATGTAAGTTTGTAGTGTAGACCAGAGCTGAGTCACTCCTAAAGAGCACCCTTCCTCCTACATTGAGGGAAGCCTCAATATTAGTTATTCATAACAAGAAGATATGCCACATTATGTTCCCATTACAGGCCAATTTCACTTAATAGTAATATCAAAATATTGGCAAAAGTTGTGGTGATGAGACTGGAGGTTTTGGGTTCTAGCATAAATCCAAATCAAGTTTGGTTTGTCTGAAGCTGTCGTGGCTCTGATAAGTTATTGATATTATAGTACTGAAATATGTCATCCCCCAATGACAAGCCATATTAGCTTTAGCTACAGCAAAAGCTTTTGATAGAGTGGGATGAAAGTATATTTCACGCTCTACAATGATTTGTATGTGGACCTTTATTTAATTCCTGAATCCAGCAGTTATATTCTCACCCAACCTCTGGCATCACAGCCAACGTGACCTCAGATACAATCAGCCTCTTCAAGGGTATTAAGCAAGAGTGTCTACTATCTCCATTACTTTTGATTTGGCTCTTGAGCCCTTGGCAATAGCTATACAGGCTCATCCAGATATCAGAGACATACGACTTGGTTCCATTGAATATAAATTGATGTTATAGGCAGAGGACGACCTTTTCTATATATCCAAACCAGAAAGCACTATTCCAGCCCTCCTGGTGCTAATTCAAACATTTGGAGCAATATCTGGTTACAAAATAAATTGGTCACACAACTATTAGAAGTCTCTCCATTATCATGTAATGGGGATTTTTCTCAATGGAGTTTCCATAAACAAATGGATGCATTTAAGTACCTAGGTGTAAAAGTACCAAGAACATTAACCAGCTAGTGAAGATTATTTCAGATTGTACAGGATCTAAATTTGTGACACAAACAGGTGGTATCCTCTCTCCCAGAGCCTGAAAGGAAGGATTAATGCAATACAATTGACTATTCTACCTAGACGCCTCCATGTTCTAAGTCAGGGGTCGGCCACCTGTGGCACACGTGACCATTTTGTGCAGCACACCACGTCGCTTCCAGCCGCAAAGCAGGGCAGCGCAGTGGCTACTCCCCCCTTCCTGCCCTGCCACTCTCCCACATGGCAGATGAGGGTTGGGAGGACAGGAGGCTGAGGGGCCAAATCAGCACACCACCGGCCCTGGACAGGAGCGGTGCGGCGGCTACTCTCCCATATCCCCATCCCAGGCACTGCTGGCCCCACATGGGAGAGCGGTGGTCACCAGGGATGTGAGCAGGGGTCAGCTCCTCAGAGGTGGGCCTGGACCATGCTCCCCCACCCCCAGATATGCCATTGCTGCAGCGGGGGGGGAGGAGGGGGAGCCGGAAATTGGCCCCTAGCTCCCCTGCTACTGCACCACCATGGCCAGAGCACTAGGCCCATGGCCACTGAGGTGAGGGGGAAAGAGTTGGCACCTCCCTTCCAAAAGGTTGTCAACCCCTGTTCTAAGTCTAACACTAGTGGAGTGTTTCTGTAGGACTCTGGACTTCTTTCTGTAGGATTTGGGTCAACACCCATCAACATAAATATCACTTAAAGAACTCCAGCTCCCTTTTACAAGGGGAGCGGTGGGGAATGGGGTGGGCATCCCTACAAGATTACTGTTATGCATTTATCTTGTCACATATGTCAAATGCTGGCTCCTATGCCCAACATGCTAAAACCCTTATATCCAAGTGATTGAAAACTGAACAGTTATTAATGCATCCAATTTACCCTGCTGATCTGCTTAGTTCCTCTTTTGTCCAATGGAGAAAAATAAGGTGCCTACAGCAGTGGCCGTGAGAAGGGGCAGGGCTGTTTTAGGTAAGTGGTACCAATTTCATCCTTACCATCATGGAAAAAACATCTAGCTCAGGTACCCCAGACTTGCAAATGGGGGGAAAATAGTTATAATTTCAAAGACCTGGATGAGCAAAGGCATCATATGATTTCCAGTTAGTCAAGGATGAGGGCTTTGGCTTTTTTGAGGCCTCCTAAAGAAGCAGCAGTTCTTAAAGCAAAAACACTTGCTGATATATCAATTTGGTCCTGTAAAGGGGTGTGTTCCATCCCCATCCTCTCATGCCTCAGAAACCTCTCAGAGACTTTGTCCAGTAAGTGGCAACTTCAGCTGCTTTAATTACATTCTCATCACCAACCACCAATACAGTCTTGTACAGCAATCTTACATATTGTGCTTCTCTATCTTTAGGCCTTTCATGAAGGACCAGAAGTCTCCTGTCCTTGAGATTTCTGCACACGCTGGGACTCAACTAGTTCTGGTTACTATCTTTCTTGCCCCCCGATCCCTCAGTACTTTCTTCCTACGTCCTTCTTATAGTTTTGTGCATCTCAGGCTACATGTGATACAGCAAAATACTCTATTAAAAATGTATTGGATGACACACAGATTGTGCAAGACAGTGGGCCTTGCCCTCTGTTAGTTGTTGTCTCTGAAAAAGAGCCATGATGCATGTGCTAGGGGTCTGGTCAACAGTCAGACCACTGTGGATGGAGATAGATACACCAGAGCTTGGCTTCAGCACCCAAACTTCATCTAAAAATTATACCCTAGCCTACATACCTACTACTCTGGATTTAAATCCAAAACACAAAGATTTTGTTCTTGATGGCCTCATTAGTTACCAAGTGCATGATTTTACAAAAATAAAAAAAAAATAGAGGAGCATGTTTATGCTTGAAATAGAATAGTGGTATTTGGTCCTGCCTCAGGTAGAAGTGAAAATTTTTTATTGAGGTAGAGAGCAATTATATGATTTCAAATAAATTTGGATGCTATCTGTTGCTACATTTGGATATAGAATGTTGAGGTAACTTAAATAATGCTAGATGTCCAGTCCACTTGACCTTTGTGCTTTCTCTCTCCCCCTCTCCTGTCCCTTTTTTGTCTCTTTGTGTAAGTTTTTTTTGGTGTCGTTTTTATTTTGGGGGTTTTTTTTTGTTTTTTTTTTTAAAAAGATTGTTACTCTCACCTTAACACATTATGTCTGTGTAATATCCAATTTTTTTATTGTCTGGGCTTGCAGCTTTAACAAGATGTAAAGGTGCGTTAATTGAATAATTTTATGGGATATCTTGTGAAATGTGTGTTATGTGGTAAAAAGCAGCCAGCTGCGAACCAGCTGAGCGGCGAACAGACGGGCGGCTAACAGATGGAGGGAGTTTGCCTGAGGAGGAAGCCCACAGGGGGTTTTTGCCTCTCAAACATTGCTGAGCACGAAGCACAGCATCTGTGGAGGCTCTCAGAGGAAAGATATGGAGAGGGAGCGATCTGTTGTTGTCACCTGCACTGGATGTGCTATGTTTGTCTTCCTCCCACAGGATACAGATGACTTCATCTGTACCAAGTGCAGGCTGGTTTCCTTATTGGAAGAGAAGGTTAAAGGACTAGAGGCCCAAATATCAACCCTGCATTGCATTAAAGAAATCAATGTCTTTCTCCATCGGGCACAGGCACAGTGTAAGGAAGATTCAGAGAAGGCTGGGCAGGCAAAACTGAAGAACGGGGAAGAAAATTGGCAGCATGTGACCTCCCGAAGAAAGAGAACCTATGTGCCCACCATGCCGCTAGAAGCAAGGTATCGTTTTCATCCTCTCTGCACAAGTACTACGGCGGAGAACGATTTGGAGGACCCTTCGGAGGGAATGGATCAGAAGGAGACCCGTTTGATCAGAAGGCAAGGGATACATTGTCCTAGGGGCGGGGGTTCCACGACCACCATTCCCAAGAGGAAGAGAAGGGTGATGGTGGTCAGGGACTCCCTCCTAAGGGGGACGGAGTCATCCATCTGCCATCTGGACCGGGAAACTAAAGAAGTGTGCTGCTTGCCTGGAGCTAGGATTAGGGATGTGACGGAAAGACTGCCAAAACTTATCAAGTCCTCAGACCGCTACCCCTTCCTACTTCTCCACGTGGGCACCCATGACACTGCCAAGAATGATCTTGAGCGGATCACTGCAGACTATGTGGCTCTGGGAAAAGAGATAAAGGAGTTTGAAGCGCAAGTGGTGTTCTCGTCCATCCTCCCTGTTCAGAGAAAAGGCCCAGCTAGGGACCGTCACATTGCGGAAGTAAATGCGTGGTTACGCAGGTGGTGTCAAAGAGAAGGCTTTGGATTCTTCGATCATGGAATGTTGTTCCAGGAAAAAGGATTACTAGGAAAAGACACGATTCACCTACAAAGACAGGGAAGAGTATCTTCGTGGACAGGCTGGCTAACCTAGTGAGGAGGGCTTTAAACGAGGTTCGACCGGGGATGGAGACCTAAGCCCGAAGGTAAGTGGGGAAGAGGGACACCACAAGGAAGCAGAAGGAGGAGGGTGCAGCAGGGGAGGCCTCCTGATTCATACTATGAAAGTAGGCCAATCGGCTACTTATCTCAAGTGCTTGTACACAAAAGCAAGAAGCCTGGGAAACAAGCAGGAGGAACTGGAAGTCCTGGCACAGTCAAGAAACTATGACATGATTGGAATAACAGACTTGGTCGTGTGAGTTACTCCACTGGAGCACTGTCATGGATGGGTATAAACTGTTCAGGAAGGACAGGCAGGGGTGAAGGGGTGGAAGAGTTGCACTGTATGTAAGAGAGCACTATGATTGCTCTGAGCTCCAATATGAAACTGGAGATAGTCAGTTGAGTGTCTCTGGGTTAAGCTTAGAAGCAAGAACAATAAAGGTGATGTCGTGGTGGATGTCTGTTACAGACCACCAGACCAGGAGGACAAGGTAGATGAGGCTTTCTTTACTCAGCTAGGGAAAGTTTCCAGTTCATAGGACCTGTTTCTCATGGGGGACTTCAATCACCCTGACATCTGCTGGAAGAGCAATACAGCAGGGCACAAACAATCCAGGAAGTTTTTGGAGAGTGTCACAGAATTTCCTGGTGCAAGTGCTGGAGCAACCAACTAGGGGCCATGCTTCTCTTGACCTGCTGCTCACAAACAGGGAAGATTTGGTAGGGGAAGTAGAAGTGGGTGGCAACCTAGGCAGCAGTGACCATGAGATGGTCGAGTTCAGGATCCTGACAAAAGGAAGAAAGGAGAACAGCAGGATATGGACCATGGACTTCAGAAAAGTGGACTTTGACTCCCTCAGGGAACTGATGGGCAGGATTCCCTGGGAGGCTAATATGAGGGGGAAAGGAATCCAAGAGAGCTGGCTATATTTTAAAGAGACCTTATTGCGGGCACAGGAGCAAAACCATCCCGATGTGCAGAAAGAATAGCAAATATGGTAAGCATCCAGCTTGGCTTAACAAAGAAGTCTTTGGCGAACTTAAACGCAGAAAAGAAGCTTACAAGAAGTGGAAGCTTGGTCAGATGACTAGGGAGGATTATAAAAACACTGCTCGAACGTGCAGGAATGAAATCAGGAAGGCCAAAGCACAATTGGAGTTGCAGCTAGCAAAGAACGTGAAAGGGAACAAGAAGGGTTTCTACAGCCATGTTGTCAACAAGAGGAAGATTAGGGAAAGTGTGGGCCCCTTCAAGAATGGGGGAGGTAACCTAGTGACAGAGGATGTGGAGAAATCTGAGGTACTCAATGCCTTTTTTGCCTCTGTCTTCACAGACAAGATCAGCTCCCAGACTACTGTACTGGGTGGCACAGAATGGCAAGGAGGCAAACATCCCGCAGTGCTGCAGGAACAGGTCCAAGACTATTTAGAAGGATTGGACATACACAAGTCCATGAGGCCAGATGCAATGCACCCGAGGGTGCTGAGGGAATCAGCTGAGGTGATTTCAGAGCCATTGGCTATTATCTTTGAAAGCTTGTGGCAACAGGGGGAGGTCCCTGAGGACTGGAAAAAAGCAAATATAGTGCCCATCTTCAAAAAAGGGAGGAAAGAGGATCCAGGGAACTACAGACCGGTCAGCCTCACCTCAATCCCTGGAAAAGTCATGGAGGCAGGTCCTTAAGAAATCCATTTTAAGGCACTTGGAAAAAGAGGAAGGTGATCAGGAACAATCAACATGGATTCACCAAGGGAAAGTCATGCCTGACCAACCTGATTGCTTTCTATGATGAGGTGACTGGCTCTGTGGATGTAGGGAAGGCGGTGGATGTGATATACCTTGACTTTAGCAAAGCTTTTGATACTGTCTCTCACAGTATTCTTATCAGCAAGTTAAAGAAGTATGGGTTGGATGAATGGTCTATAAAATGGATAGAGAACTGGCTAGAGCATAGGGCTCAATGAGTAGTAATCAATGGCTCCATGTCTAGCTGGCAACCAGTCACAAGCAGAGTGCCCCAGGGGTCGGTCCTGGGGCCGGTTTTGTTCAACATCTTCATTAATGATCTGGAGGATGGGGTAGATTGCACCCTCAGCAAGTTTGCAGATGACACTAAGATGGGGGGAGTGGTAGACACCCTGGAAGGTAGGGAGAGGATACAGAAGGACCTAAACAAACTGGAGGATTGGGCCAAAAGTAATCTAATGAGGTTCAGCAAAGAAAAGTGCAGAATCCTCCACTTAGCTGTGCATGGGATTCTTCCTTCCTATAGACTGGGGACCGACGAGCTAGGCAGCAGTTCTGCAGAAAAGGACCTAGGGCTAACAGTGGATAAAAAGCTGGATATGAGTCAGCAGTGTGCCCTGGTTGTCAAGAAGGCTAATAGCATATTGGGCTGCATTAGGAGGGGCATTGCCAGCAGGACGCGGGAAGTGATTATTCCCCTCTATTCGGCATTGGTGAGGCCGCATTTAGAGTATTGTGTCCAGTTTTGGGCCCCCACTACAAAAAGGATGTAGACAAGTTGGAGAGAGTACAGTGGAGGGCAACAAAAATGATTAGGGGGCTGGAGCACAGGACTTATGAGGAGAGGCTAAGGGAACTAGGCTTGTTTAGTCTGCAAAAGAGAATAATGAGGGGGGATTTGATAGCAGCCTTTAACTACCTGAAAGGGGGTTCCAGGGAGGATGGGGCTAGGCTGTTCTCGGTGGTGGCAGATGACAGGACAAGGAGCAATGGTCTCAAGTTGCAGGGGGGGAGGTCTAGGTTGGACATTAGGAAAAGGTTTTTCACTAGGAGGGTGGTGAAGCACTGGAATGGATTACCTAGGGAGGTGGTGGAATCTCCATCCTCAGAGGTTTTTAAGCTGAGGCTTGACAAAGCCCTCGCTGGGATGATGTAGCTGAGGTGAGTCCTGCTTTGAGCAGGGGGTTGGACTAGATGACGTCCTGAGGTCCCTATTCTATGATTCTATAGAAGATGTGAGTCATTTACCTTTTGATATTCATTTCTTTATGAGCATTAAAATAATCATAAAGAAGAGAATGCTTTACCTTGAAAAGCAAGAGATGAAAGAAAGTAGATTTGGATGTGAAAAATAAAAAATTAACTTCACACTGAAAGGCAAGCAATTTTTTATTTTAATTGACAGCATTTTGTTTTATGCAAAATATATCAGAGGTATAAATATAAATTACAGAAAAATTCCAAGAAGTTTTCAGGAAGCAATTTAAAAAACAATGTGCATTTGTAAGTGGACACCAGGCAAGGTTATTGAGACCATTGGAGAAATTTAGGAAACAATTAGATGGTATCTCAGAGGAAACAGAGAAAGGAATACGCTTTGATGGGTTGAATTGCCTCTTATATTTCTCCCTTTATTTCTCTTAGAACTACATACTGGAGTTGAATCACTATGTAAAATAAAAGCAATATTGCTTCAGCCACTTATTTACCCAGACATACTTTCATCAGTACATTTTCTAAAATGAAGCATAAAAGTGATGAAAGGAAGATTAGGATTTCTGATTTAAGGCTTTGCTATCCTTGAGTTCAGCTGCCAATCAACTTTATAAGAAAAAAATCATCAAGCATTAGAAACCAGTGATGGGGGGTATGACTTGGTTTTTTAGACAACAATTACTACCGAACTAGAGACAACACTCCATATTTACTATAAATTAGTTGGAACACATTCTCCATGTGCCATCTGTTCCTCTTATTCTTGTATAAGGATATTATTTTACATATCCTTATTTAAAAAATAGCTTGACAGCAATCTTGTCTTGATGTAGGTTTTTCAATGGCATTGAACTGGTTGTTGATTATATTGGGCCAGATTCCAACAGACCGACTCATACTGAGTAGTACTTTACTCTGTCAACAGTCCCAACTAAAAATCAATGGAACCACTCACTTTATTTCAAATCTTGACTTTCTGGTCCTGGAATTTGTGAAATGTGACTATTTAAAGAATAAGGGATACTTAGTGCAACAGTGACAAGATTGGGTCACTATAATATCAATAAAGATTAACTAGATTATAACAGCATTGAACCCCAATGGGCATCCAGGAATTTTAGATGTAAATTTAATATTACCACTTCAGTTCATTTGTCATGTTTTTATTTAAAACACAAGTGAAGAATTTACCTTAAAAAAGGCCCAGTCTTACAAACATTGTTTATAGGCATAATCTCAAAACCATTAAAGTCAACTGACTGGCTTCATTGTCTTTAGGGTTTCATCCAAAATCCATTAATATAGTACTTACTACTGTGAGTAACTACTTCACTGAGATTGGTCATAAGAGTAAAAAACTACTAAAGCCTGATGCTAGGCCTATACCATCAATTTCAGTGATAATTTAATTTACTATTAATAGTTGGTAGAATTAGCCTCTAACACATTATGCTTCTAAGTTTCCAAAACTCAAACTTTTGCTCTAAGATGCCAATGTTGCAAACAATTCTGTAAGTAATGATGCATGATAGTACTCCCCTTTTGAATTCACTCACATGTGATTTCGCAGGATCAAAACCTATAACTAGTTTTGAGAAGAATCAATTAATAAAGATATAAACATAACTTCATAGGCATTTGAGGGCCACTCAAAACTGAAACTACAAGCTTTGTATCATATTTTAACCATTCTTTCCCTCCCCCATCTCCTTTACAATCATTTGGATTTGGCAGCTTTAATCATTCATATTCAGCATGTCCTACCCTCCAGGATTTACACAGTAATGCCCATTAAATGGTCATAGCACATTTGCTTTCATGATAGTGAATTAAGTCACAAGCAGTGGATTGTAGAAATACTGAGTTAACTGAGCAAAAGGAGAAGTTGTTTTATTCCACTGAGATTCATTTATTGCCCCAATATTTGAGCATCTAGATGCACACTGCTATTTGACTATTAGCTCTGATGTGAAAGGAAATGCAGACAGCATATAACAGTTTAACAGATATAGGTAAAATGTGTTTTTGGACACTTACCCAAACATGGCAGGGATCCTAGGTCTACCACTTCACATGTGAGTGCGCTAACCACTGTCGGTGGAAATACCGAACCCAAGTAAGGGTAGGTCGTTCACCGGGTTTGGTTTGGTTTTTTACGGATTAGGTTTAAGACAGAGTCCAAGTCAGTTTGTTTAAACAATTCAATTAATTTGTGGTAATAGAGGAAACAATATAATAAAATTATCTTCTTTAATTCTCTTACATACTTTAAGTATACAAATAAAACACGCAAAACAATATCACCAATATTCTTCCTAGCACTGTTACAACGCCGGTGGTTAAAACAATTACCCCAGGTATGCAAGTGGCGTTAGACTTTGAATATTGGCAAATACACTGACTATACACAAGCAAAGACATACGTTATCAGGAGAAGTAGTTGCCACCACATCCCTGGCCTTATAGCTAGCTTTCTGGATCCTGCTTTTCTTTTCTTTTCTTTGATATTGACGACCCCAAGGATACGATGAGCCAGAGAGAGGTGGATTGGGTGATCAAGCCGTCCATGGGAAAAATGCTTCTCCCCTACCTTCTCTGAAGGTTGGCTTTGGTTGACACCCCTTATATCTCCACTCCTGCCTATACATCCGATTCCTTATTAGGGATTGTTTTTCTCAAATGTTCCAAATTCCCCTGCTATTCTTTTCCTTGGTTAGGACTTTATCACTCGCCTTATTCCAGGTCACGGTCAGGCAGCCTGATTTTGTATATAGACTTTTTATTTACTAAAACTGTGGCCTTGTCTGGGATTTTTGTGCCGACACTGCTATGTTCCCCTGATAAAAATCAATCATTAATTTCTTACGTTTTTATTTCTCTATCTTTTAGCAAACAATTTTCCCCTTATACACACACTTTCCATGGGTCATTACAGCCTATAAAAACCCTGTTTCAACAACCACCAGGCTACAAAGTCAACCTCATGCTCTCCTCTCTCTGTGGCCCAATGTTGAAGCTGCTCTACTTTGGATAAATCATGAAAAAAATTAGACGAGAGAGAGAGGATGCAAGCATAGGAATGACTCTGTAGCCTAGTGGTCTAAGGACTCACCTGGGAGACACAGGATACAATCCCTCCACTCCAGTGACTTTTTAAAAATTATTTATTCAGAGTGAAAACTGCAGCAGGAGAGTGTGCGGGTTCTTCCTACCAGAATACCCCACAGTCCAGTGGCTAGCTCACTTACCTGAGAGGTGGCAGATTCCTGGTCAAATCCCTTCTTGCTTTTCTTTTGTGTGGGAGGGGTAGGGGGGCAGGGTCAGACCTAAACCAAGGGGTCTCCCACATCCATATGAATACCCGAACCACTGGGCTAAATGCTATGAGGGAGCTCTTCCTTCCCTTTCCCAGCTTCTTGCTAAAAGAGCATAGGCATCTAACCCCAAGAGAGGGTTTGCAGCAGAGAAACCAAAGTTTAGGGAGGTGCCTGGATTTAGGTCCCACATGTCCAAGAGAGGGGTGGGATTTCACACATACCCGTCAGCTTGGCATCTGCCATTGGCTATTCTAGGTGAGAAGCCATATAGCATGCTGGCTTTTGCGACTCCCATTCTGAGGTGCATCTCTCTCCTCATTCATCGTATAGGGCACGTTGGGGCTGAACTGCAGCTTTGTGTTGCTCAGTGATTTTTCTAGGCACCTGCAGTTAGACCTGGTGATACTCAGCCTCTACAGTGTCACTGTTTAATGTTTAGAAGTACTATAAGCCAAGATGCAACTTAAGAAGCCTCCCTCCCTTTAGCAGCCATGGGGGGGAGAGGGGGGGCGGGAGGGGAACACACACAAAAAAAGAAACCACCCTTGTAAAAGTGTCCAAAATGAAACTTAAGAGGGTTAAATTATCCAGTCTTCTGTAATTCATTGTTTTGAATGCATTTCTAATCATTTCCACCCCCTCACCTGAGGAAATTCCTCAGCTTGAAAACATTAGTCATCCAAATGCTGTCTCCTGGGGCCCGATTTAAAAACAAAACAAAAAAGGCACAAATTCTAGTACAGTAACTCCAAGACAAGAGAAATAAACTGATATTGGAGATTAATGTCATTTGCTGTATGCAAATACTTTCTGGCCATCTTGAGAACATTAGTATTTTAGAACACCAAGCTTTCATATATTACAGCTATTAAAACTTCAACACAAAGCCCTTTCAGGATGTTTTAATGGTCAATGCATGACTTAATGAATGTTGAGCTGCAGGCTATTAACCCAGAGCATGACCTCTATTAGCTATGAGTTAAGGCAGTAATACTAGGAATGCATCTCGCAAGGAAAGTATCTGGATAAATATGTGGAGTAATTAAATTTTGTGCTCTAGAATTTTACAATTCCTGTTGCTGAAACCTATGCAATTGAGAGAGGTGAACACCTAAAACCCTCTAGTCAAAGAAATCTAGTTTTCTGCATTGATTTTAATCTCTGTGGTACTTGGAACCAAAGGTGTTCTGAAGAGAACAGGGAGAAGGGGAAGGGAGAAGAGAGGGGAGGAGAAATCAAATCTAGGATGGCTTAGCAAAGCAAGCTCCTTCGTGCTTTAGGGCATAAGTCGATCACTTGTAGGGCTAGGATTTGAGTATGTATTTCCTCCCAAATGAGGATGATCAAGAATGAAAATAGGACATTTTAACCTTTCTTTGAAAGAGCAATTGAAGGGCACTCCCAAAGGCAGGATGTTGGAGTGGCTAGACCAGTGGCTCTCAACCTTCCAGTTGAGACCAGTGCCAGACTACTATACCCTTTTGAGGAGTCTGATTTCTCTTGCATACCTCAAGTTTCACCTCACTTAAAAACTACTTGCTTACAAAATCAGACATAAAAATACAAAGTGTCATAGCACACCATTGCAGAAAAATTGCTGTGGTTCTCATTTTTACCATATAGTTAAAAATAAAATCAACTGGAATATAAATATTGTACTTACATTTCAGTGTATGGTATGTAGAGCAGTATAAACAATTCATTGTCTATGAAAATTTTAGTTTGTACTGATTTTGCTAGTGCTTTTTATGTAGCCTGTTATAAAACTAGGCAAATATCTAGATGAGTTGATATACCCCCTGGAAGACCTCAGCATACCCCTTGTTGAGAACTACTGAGCTAGACATTGATCTGTTTGGTATGTTGAAACCTATATTCCTATGACTATTTCCAGGTACTGTAGACTTCTGTTCATTTATTTGTGCTGGAATCCAAACTCTTTTATACTATTTCTATTTTCAGTCATGTTTCTTATTTTAAGTGAAACTTCAAGCTTGATTTAAAAAACCTAGCTATAACTGGATCAGATGAACAATGAGAACAGAGATGCATGTTATTTTTCCATTTAAAAAATCCAGTTACTAGGTATATAGATAACATATATGATCTTTTCATACAAAGATCACCATTCTGCTGAATTTAGCCCTCAAGTAGGACTGCTTTACTAGGGCCTATAAGTACTGATTAGAGTTAGCTGTAGGGAAAGCCATAATAACTTCTCATAGATCCACCAAATGCATCAATTGTCCACCATGGAAAGCTGTATACAAATCCCAGAAGAACAAATAGGGTTTTTTTTTGTAATCTTTATCAAATATTTTTTCCTTGCAATTCAAGTGAATATGAAACCAGATACCAGAGGTAAAATCATTTGGAATTACTCTTCACCCAATAAATCATCGCGTCCCACTTCCCATAACCCTCTCTTCATAGTTTATGAAGTTTTAGGAGTTATTACAAACAAACAAAGGAAGATCAATTTCAAAAGAAGGTAACATCCATATGTATATCAAGTATTATGAAGAAATCAGATGAAGGACTGAAAATTAGGTTAACATATTCAAATATCTTTTTCAGATTTTATTTAAATGCTCAAGCTTATTTTTAAAGTACTGCTCCATTTCTAGCTGTCAACTGAAAGGAGACTTTGTAGGCTATGGAACATGCAGAATTTCAAAATCTCACAGTCAATCACATGCAGTTCTTGGTGACTGCCCTACTTCACCTAATGACAAATACAGTTCTCCATGCATATTCATGAATTCTAATTCAATAAGGGATAGTGATTAGTTTTTAAATACGCAAGTTGTACAGATGCCATTTTTAAATGCATGACATTTTCTGTATGACATTCATCAGTAAAATAAATGCCAAGTTCTCCATCTGATTTTGAACGATGAAAAAGATCCTTGTAATTATCCCAAGGTCTCTTAATTCTTGCAGATCAAGTTCCTTTGTAAGTGTCTCATCTATTCTCTCAAGCATTGGGATTATTATAGCATTAGGACACATAGCAAAACATACTGCAGTGTATGTGAATAGAATTCCCCATTTCCCCCCTCTCCACACCACACACCAGCTAAACTAGCTTGTGGTCACTGTTAAAGAAACACTCTTAGTTTCTAGTTCTTGTAATTCTGCATCTTAGAGCCATTTTTTTTTAAATGGGAAAAGCTGTTTGGGGGTAGAAAACTATTTGATTTCCCTGCCCCCCTCCCCAAATCTGGGCAAGGTTTGGCACCTGCTAAATGATCAGAAGATTCAACCTCTTAAGACAGGTGTACTGATGGATCCTGTTATCCTTAGCAAGAGTTCTTGAATTGGTTCTGCCATTGGTGGCTTTCTTCCACCTCTGTTCAAATGCACCAAACTGAAGTCAGAGTTGCAATTCAGGAGTAAATGAAGGTGTCCCATGAGGACACAGAGAGAAGCAATTTGTGTTTATAGTTCTGGTAAGACATTGGCAGCAAAAACATACCAAAGAAAGTACTTGCTTAGAGACACAAGGTGGGTGGGTGAGCTAAGCTCTCTTATTCATTGGTGAAAGACTAGCTTTGGAACTTACAGAGCTCTTCTTCAGGTCTGGGAAAGGTACTCTGTGTCACAGCTAAATACAAGGTGGAAACAATCTGTTTCAAGCTCTGATAATCTGATAAACTTTCCCAGACCTGAAGAACAGATCTGCATGAGCTCAAAAGCTTGTTCCTTTCACCAACCACAAGTTGGTCCAGTAAGAGATATTACCTCCCCCTCCTTGTCTCTTTAATATCTTGGGACCAACATAGCCACAACATTGCAAACAAAAAAGTAATTGTTTCTCTCATCAACAATTGGTATTAGAGTAATAAACATTTGTTACCGAAAAATAAAGACAGCTAGAAGTGTCAAGGAACTTTGTGATAGAATAGCTCATTGGAATTTTTAAGACCATTTTATAGCACCTGTGCCCTAGAATCTGAGTATACCTTACAGGTTTAAATTACAAAGACAAAACATTTTCCAAACATAAGGTGCCAATACACATCCCTCAGCACTACAAGGTTGAAAGACAGAGGAAAACCTTGAAGTAGACAAGTTAATGGTAGTGGATTAGTCAGTTAGCAAAAAACCTAGAGAAATATAGATTTTAGGATGATTTCTGAATGTGGCTAGAGTCAGTTTAGATGCATTTGTTAGGAGTGAGTTTGAGTGACAAGGGACATCTACTGAAAAGATCTTGCCTCCAAAAGGATAAGACTGTACAGAACTGGATAGTTAGCTTAAGAGTTCCAAATGAACATAGTTCTTAACTCAGAAACACTGTGCAGAGATCCAAGTCATGGGTAGCCAAGTGAAACTGCCCCCGTACATCTCCAGCATCATCTACAAGCTGCTACAGCTGGCTACTTTAGCAGAGAGAAAATGAGTTAAGGTGGTCAGACAACCTTAATTCTGTACCCTTGCTGTACACATGCATTATAAAGTTAATCCTGTGATTTTATGCAATTTTCTCTACAGGACCCTAGCTTCATTCATTGTGCAGGCTGGACAGTATTCAGTGCATGAACCAAGGACAGATATTTAGTGAAATAGGGGGGTTCTGTAGCTCTGTGCCTTTAAGCCAATTTCTATTTGCAGTTACCATGGTAACTAATAGACAATCTTAAATTACATCTGTACAAATGAGTACACTTGGACCCTCAGTGGGCTTGGATGAACACATGCAGTATGAGGCAGGGGTGTAGTAAATGAGGTGGGCATACTCTGGACCTCCGCTTCATTCAGTGTGCAATTTGGAAGGGCTTGAGTGAATGAAGAAAGTTCATTAATTGAACAGTGAGGATAAAAAAAATTAACAGTTGCATCACCCATTAAGTACCAATCAGCCGGTGTACTGAGTGAGATAGAAGTACTGTGGAAAAAGCTAGCTTGAAATAATGTAATTAAATTTGATGTCAAAATCCATGCACTAAAGGGAGCAGAGTTGGAGTTGTATGGTATTTCCTTACTTTAAGTGATTCGTTGTGCATCACTGAAAAAAAAAAAAAAAAAAAAAATCTTTTAACAGTTATTTGCATTGAATTATATATTGGAAGCCAACAGAAACCAGAGGAACATATTTTATTCTAGGCTAGCAATAACCTAGTGACTATGAATCTGGCAAAAATATGTCTTGTGCAGAAGCAGCAGCAATGTGCACCAGACAAAAAACTATTGAGTTTTTCAAGATACATTTTATACACTATACTAAATGGGTTGGAGAATATATAGCTATAGATCTACCTTTATCAGCTATTGCTTGACATCTATTGAAGGCAGAAGCTGACAGACTATTAATGGGCTTTTGGTTTATTCATCTCTCTCACACACACACACACACACACACACACACACACCCCCTTAATCCATGATACAATTTGTATGTTTTTTGTTTGCCTCAAGTAATCACTTGCCTGGATATTAGAGTTCAAACGTCAGAGTCTACATGTACTATTGAATGCATGCAGTTCCCTGTATGCACATGCCAGTTGAGGACTAGCATGCACAACACCATTTTAGTAATTTTGGGTGTAAATCTAGAAAAATTTACTTACAATGTAAATCAGGAGCAACTCCACTGAAACAGAGCTGATTTGGCCCACATAATATCCTTTCTACAAGATGCTTAAATGCTGAATTTCCTATAGTTTAATACTTGTTTTGTGGATAGTTACAACATCCCTTTACCCTGCTATGTATTCAGCCTTACCGCCTACTTAACAGCTTTTGTCTGGGAATTAGTTTGTTTACTTAAAAAGTTTCATACATGAGAACTAAATAAAAAATCCTCAAAGAAAGTTGTGATATATTTCCAGTGGTTTGAAGATAGAATTAAAAAAAGATGGCATGTCTATCTTAAACCTAACTTTTAGGACAGATTTTCCAGTACATTCTGGTTGCTTTATACCATCTTGGAGCACCACACAGAACAGCCATAACATGCTAGCCCATTTCCTCAAGCTCCAGATCTCCATATTCTCCCTTCCACCCCTGAACATACCACCCTATTAGCATCTCCCTGCTGCCTTCCACCACACTGCTCTGCACCAGGGAAAATGGTAGCCTTTGGTGCTGTCAGGAGGTGAGATACTCAGACCCATTGAGAATAAATGGAGATGGCAGCCATCTCAAAAGAGGGTAGCTCTTTATAGAATTCAAAAGCATCAACAAATTTTGAGTGTCTTATATGAGAAGCCTAGAGTATAATTTTTCAGAGAATTTAGCATTTTATAAATTCAGTGCAGAGCCCCTATTGACCACGTCATTTTCAAGCACTCAGCATTTCTGCAAATCAGACCTCAGCTTAATTAGTCAGAGAGTGAGCAACAGGTATTGGCCAAGTTGTGAAAACTTGTTTCATGTGACTTGACCAGAAGAAGAAAAAAAAAAAAGAGAACCACCCCCCTCTCTCCTTTTAGCCTCTTTTTTGGAGATGGCTGAACTGTTTTAACTGAAACTTCCCAAAGAATTCAGCAAGAGGCACACACCTGACATAGAAAGTGTCAGCCCAAATAGTTAAGTTTAGCAAACTGAACACAGGCTCTTAATGGAAAGCATCAGGCAACCCTAGCCATAGAAGTCATTACCTGCACTGCATATAGTAATCTTAAAAATAAACCACATACTGGCAAGCAGACAAATTGCTGAACCATTTTTCCAGTCAGATAACTGATCATTGCATTTTCTGATCAAATCAGTGGCATGGTTTGTGAAAATCTCTTTTCAAATATCAGTTCTATAAATGGACACAAGTCCTACACAAAAAAAATCCAATTTTCTTTACATGTCTTTATCTGTACTTTTGTAGAAACCAAAGAAGGATAATGAGTCAAACTCTGCCTTCAGAGCTGCACTGTCATTCTCTGAGTTTTATATTAAGGAATCATAGAGAAGAAAAGGCAGAGAGGAACGTTATAGCTATTGCCACCAGTAATAGCTTCCAGAGGGATAAAATGATAATGTAAAAAACCATAGATTACATTGATCCATCCAAGTGCCTATGATCACAATAATCCACTTGGTCCCAATGGGAGCATACTGCAGAGCATAGCTGCTCCTTAGAGCCTCTTGCAGCCCTCTGTCCTACCAAAACAGCCATAATAATCACGCACATTTAAGGCCCATTCTTACAAGGTGGTCCAGCCCCTTGGAGCAAATGGCTCTCTGATGTGCATTTTGAAACAGTCCTCCACAAGAATGCACAACCTCCTGGACAGAGGTTATTTCTTTATTTGTGTTTGTATGATGCCCAGCACAATTTTACCTCATCAATGGAGGTGCCCATGACTCACTTTCCCCTCACTAGTCCAAATCTTCCTCTTCTGGTAAGGTAGAATGCCCCTCCAGCCAAATTAAGGATTTTCTTCACAGGTAGCTCTTGAGCCCTTGTCTGCTAGAGTGCCCGCCAACCCCCAGGAATCAGCACCAAGATGTAGGTGAATCCATGCCCTTCCCAAACCACACATTCCAGCCCACTAGCCTTAGCTAGAAAAGGCAACCTTATGCTTCCACCACAAACACCAGCTATATTCCCCTCCCCCAACTACTTCCCTACACAGTGGTTGGTAGACCTGCCTTTTAAAAAAACACCCTGGCTGCAGACTTCTCCAGCTGAGTGCAATTAAGCTAAAAAAAAATCAAAGCAACATTTTGCTGAGATCTCAATTTAGCAATTTTCATCTCTGATTGGATTGTAGTAACTGTTGCTGTAGACATCCAGGCCCCTGCTTCTCTCAGCCCTGGGAACTGCTCAATTCTGCCTTATCAGATTGAGGCAATCAGGAACAGAACATTTCCTACTTTCCCCTTGACATGAGTAAAAGGTGCTTCCTCCTCTGGCTTAAGTAACTGCCTCTCTGAGTCCAGGTGGAAATTCTTTCCTTAACTGGCAAGCACAGCCAGTTGTTTGGTTGGGCAGGCCCTCTGTCTGAATATCTTTGAAGGGATTTAACCCCTTCCCTGCCTAATCCAGTTTGGGGTATGATCACCTCATCACAGAATCTTGTGAATTTATCAAGGGAAGCCTGATTTTGGCCCCTGATACAGGCAATCACACAAAAGTTTCATCCTTCACAGATTTTGATGGGGGAGGGTGGAAGAAAGAAGACCTAGCACACAATACATTATCATTTAGTGGAAGGAGCACTGAGCTGCAAGCATGGAGATGATGGATTCTAGCCCCATCAACTATTTCTGCACCCTTTACAACCCTCATTATTGAGTCGAGGTTTCATACCTTTCAGGGAGTTCCTATCATTCAGCAATTTCACTGATAATGTAAAAGAGCTTGTTCAGAATCACTTCTGGCCCAGCTGGAAATAGCACTCATTTCTGTAATACAGAGCTAACTTTCATGTACTTTGCCATACAGTGTTTCAGGAGCACACTAAATTATGTATTTCTGTACTTCATACTAATATAGTGTAGCTGGGTCACCCTTTAATGCCTAGCCCACATAGGGTATGTTTACACTGGAATAAAAGAGCCATGACACAGATGCAGCTGGTTCAGGACAACTGATTCAGGCTTGCAGTGCTAAAAATTACTTTGTAGAAGTTCCAACTTGGGCTGGAGCCTGGGCTCTGGAACCCTTGCGTGGTCCCAGAGCCCAGGCTCCAGTTTGAACCTGAACTTCTACACACCAATGTTACAGTGTCACAGCCTGAGCCAGCTGACCTGGGCCAGCCAGGGGTGTTTAATTGCTGTGACAATGTACCCATAGAGAAATTTAAGACTCTACTGTTGCATGTTAAGAGGGCTGAAATCTTTAGCTGAAATCATAGAGGCTCATGCTTTTCCTTCCAGCGCTCATGGATTCAATCCCCACAGACAACTGAAATAGTGTTTGTGCTGTATTTGGCTATGACATCTGTAACCACTAGACCACAATCTGCTCCCAGAGCCAGGAATGAAAACCAAGAATCTTGATGCCTAGCATTCCACTGCCATTACATAAACAGGAGTATAACCCACTGGCAATGGGAATGTTATATTTCCTTTTTGGGCTGGTCCACGTACTCCTGGTCTTCACTGGCAGTAGCATATAGGGTATGTGTGGCTACACGCCAGAGTGACAAGCAAGCTGCAGCCACGCTGTGGCGTGTAGCTACACGAAGCAGTATAGGGCTCTTGCTGGTGGGAGGCAGCCAGGAAAGGCTCCACTAGCAGGGAGCTTCCAGGGTCTTTCCCCACTGCTAGAGCCTTTTCAGTATGGTGGTCTGGCAATGGGACACTAGTGTAGACATGGAAGGCATGATTTGGGCATATAGAGAGCACGTAGGGTATGTATCCTAGTGTCTCTCTACTTTACTTGCCTAAGTAACGCCTTATTGTCTACATTGCTATTTATACCCTCCTAGCTGGGCATGCAATCTCTGTACTCTACATGTTATCGTAAGTGTAGCCGTACTTATAGAGAACAATATACTCGCCCCTGACCACATTACTCTTACAGCTCAACTAGAAAAGGTGTGCACTATGGATTCTAACCCTGCTGAGGACTCTTGTGGTGTATGTGTGTATGGATAAGAACACTGGAATAATTGTTGGAATAGCTTTATATTGCAAAACACTGTATTTAGATATTAATTTGGATATTATTCTAATATTTATTTTACTGCTGTATTTTTATTATTGGTATTTGATTAATGGGAGCTGTCTCTAAGATTAAAAGTGTTTAGGACTGTGAGCTGTGTATGGGAGGTTTTGTCTGCGTGCACAGTGAGTGAAAGACACGGCCTGTGTCAGATCCAAGAAGCTCAAAACTTGAGTTGATAAATTACCTTTCTAGAAAGCAATCCTTATTCTCACAGGTATAACATTAATGCTTATGGGGGCCTCCAGGCATTGCTAATGAGCTGTAAAAAGTCTTTCACTCCTGGGTCACTTGTGTGACTCCTGCTCAATTCAGCAGGGGTAAAAACTGTTCCCATTTAATGGATATTTGGTAGCCCATATATGAAATGTGTTTGAGTCCAATTCCCATATTACCAACTTACCTGTATGCATTGTACTAGTTACCAGTAATAAATAAGTTGGAATGTGTTAGTTGCTCACAGAAGAGGTTTCTTTACTGTAAACAAAATAGTCCTCATCTGTCTGATATTGAAAAAAATTCAGTTTGGCCTTGCACAATTGTTTATTTGATTCTTATATATAGCATGTGGCAGGAAAGCAAATTGACATTCTATCATTTCTGTTTCAATAAACTGAACTCAAATATGTTGCCCTCTAAGATCACCATGCCAGCAGATCCACTTCTGAAAGAAATTAAGGAACTAAAGTTGTTTGAAAACAATGATTATTTAATTCATGAAACTGTTTTAAGATTTTTAAACCAAATACCGAAACAGGCAAACTCAGTAAACAATTTGGTTGAAGAACAAAAAGGTTGAATATACTTTTTTGCTGGAGAAAAGTTCATATACAATAGGTGAAAGTTGTGAAAATAAGATAGCTATTCTGAAAAGTGGTATTCTTGCAAATAAGGCTGGACCTCAAGGATTTAAAAAAAAAAAAGAGATGCATTATAAAATTCAAATAAGAACTGAATTATAATACTTTAGACTGTCAGATTTTTCCATGGAATGTGCTATAAAAGTACTTTAAAAACATTCATGAATTTGACCTCCTCACAACCATGTGAAGTAGGAAAAAGTTAGTCTCCCCATTTCACAGATGAGGAAACTAAGGCACAGAAAAGTTAAGTTTACTGCCCAAAAAGTCTGTAGCAGAACAGGAAATGGAATTCACATCTCTTATGTTTTAACAAGGAATTAAAATATTAATCCCATGTATAAAGTGTAATCCAGACCCCATCATCCAGCTCAAGTAGCTGGGCAGAGTATCAGGCAGATGCGAGGTGTGGTGTAATCTCGAAGTTTAAATATTCCCAATTAATAAAGATAAGGCTGAAATAAATTAAACTTAGCTTTACGGTTTGAGCTGCTAGGTTGGTTACAGACCATTTAATTCAATAGAAAATCCTGGCTGTCACTTTAATGATAGAACTAAACTGTATTTAAGAGAAAAATGACTGGTTAAGCAAAGAGTCATCACAATTATCTTTCATACAGTTATACTCACATTCAAAGATGGAAAGGGGTATCAGTGGGCGATCAGTCCATTGACAACAGAATAAAGTATAGCTTTATAATTCTGTAACCTAATGTTAACTCTTTTGATGTTAACTGGAGCTCTCCCCAATTTAGCCAAGCTACTCCTTTTTATAACCCTTTATAAACTAGGGGGAGTGGTAGATAACGTGGAAGGTAGGGATAGGATACAGAAGGACCTAAACAAACTGGAGGATTGGGCCAAAAGAAATCTGATGAGGTTCAACAAGGACAAGTGCAGAGTCCTCCACTTAGGACAGAAGAATCCCATGCACAGCTACAGACTGGGGACCGACGAGCTAGGCAGCAGTTCTGCAGAAAAGGACCTGGGGTTACAGTGGATAAGAAGTGGGATATGAGTCAGCAGTATGCCCTGGTTGTCAAGAAGGTAATAGCATATTGGGCTTTATTAGTAGGAGCATTTCCAGCAGATCGCAGGAAGTGATTATTCCCCTCTATTCGGCATTGGTGAGGCCGCATTTGGAGTATTGTGTCCAGTTTTGGGCCCCCCACTACAAAAAGGATGTTGAGAGGTTGTAGAGAGTCCAGCGGAGGGCAACAAAAATGATTAGGGGGCTGGAGCACAAGACTTATGAGGAGAGGCTGAGGGAACTAGGCTTGTTCAGTCTACAGAAGAGAAGAATGAGGGGGGATTTGATAGTAGCCTTTAACTACCTGAAAGGGGGTTCCAGGGAGGATGGAGCTAGGCTGTTCTCAGTGGTAGCAGATGACAGAACAAGGAGCAGTGGTCTCAAGTTGCAGTGGGGGAGGTCTAGGTTGGACATTAGGAAAATGTTTTTCCACTAGGAGGGTGGTGGAGCACTGGAATGGGTTACCTAGGGAGGTAGTGGAATCTCCATCTTTAGAGATTTTTAAGCTGCGTCTTGACAAAACCCTCGCTGGGATTATTTAGCTGAGGTTAGTCCTGCTTTGAGCAGTGGGTTGGACTAGATGATCTCCTGAGGTCCCTTCCAACTCTATGATTCTATGATAATACTAATTAGCATTAAACCTATCCATTACCATTTCTGCCACCTCTTCATAGGCTGTTTACACTATACATTATTTAAACATCTGCATCAATGCTCGTCCTATAAATAATATAAATAACATTGTAATAAAATATTCAAAATTCTCAAAAACATTCATTAAAAGTCCTGCTAAAACCAATTATAACCAAAACAAAGCCTCAACGTAACTTGAGATCATGTCCTTACTAACTTCAGTTTTCTCATCTTACTGTTTCCAACTTATCTCTAACTTTTACTTACACTAAAAAGCTCAATTTCCGATACTCCTTTATAGTTAGCCTAACTTAGGCCAAAGCCTAATTTCTATTTACACTTTAACATATTTCTACTTAACATAACCAAACAACCCTCCTAGAGGCTACAGTGGTGACGGGAAACATCCTCTCCCCAGGCAGCAGAGCAGCTGCTCCATGGAGCCTGCTTCAGCTCAATGTCTGAGGTAGACTCCATGGCCCATTACACATCCCCCTTGTAAGGGAAGAAAGGACAAGGGGACCCATGCAATAGCAAATCCTCCAGTCATGTCCCAGTCAATGCCTCAGGCTACCCATGTTCCACTTGTTCCTGCCTCTGTGTGCCACTCAGAGAGGGTTACTCTGCATTCAGTTCTCTGCCCTTGCACAGCAGAAGAACATTAGTTCCACTACCAATGGGCCTCTGGAGCTGCAAAGATGCAGGTTATTTGCCCCAAAAGCACAAACACTAAGAAACAGGGGGCATAATCCTGTAAAAACCTCTGTGCGCAGAACTCCCATTGACATACATAGAGTTTGCAGGGCCAAGCCCTAGAACTAGCTGCTGCTATTGAAGATGTACAAAAAGGCTCCTTTCAGAGACTTGGAAAATGCCTAGAAAGAAGCCACAGTTCATTCATTCATTCTCAGAAGAAATCTTACTGGTAACAACATGGGGAGGTCTTCTTAAACACCAGTTTTTAGGTGGACATAATCTTTGAGCTGCATGGCTTTGCTTTAAAATGTAGTCCTGCTGTATCTTTGGGTTGTCATCCTGTGAAGACTATTTCAGCTACTGTACTAGTCTGCATTAGGATGTTGGGAGAGTCACAAAGCATCCTGGACCATAGGTGCTGGAACTAAGCGTGTGGAGGGTGCTGCTGCACCACCTGGCTTGAAGTGGTTTCCATTATATACAATTTGGTTCAATGGTTCTCAGCAACCTGCTATAAAAATTGTTCCCACACCCCTGTCCTTGACAAGTCCTATTGATGATGTATTGATGTTTATAAAATCACTAAAAAGAGCATCTATCATGTAATTGCCCCTTTTTCCACAGCCTCATGGGAGTCTTGGGTGGTCACAGAATCCCTGAACAGGCAAGACTTCACTCAGAATCAGGATCAACCTTTTGGCTTCTTGTTCTTAGGTGCAAGTGCAGTTCTAGAGTCCCATCAGCTGTGGATCAATACCGGGTGGGTAGGGCACTAAATAAGTATTTCCAAGACACTGAGAAGAGCAACTAAGAATTAAAGGTTTAACAACACAATAGGTTTCTACAATACAGGGGACATTAATTGGTTGAAATAACCATAAAAGCCTCCCTTGCAGGATGAGTGTGTGTTCATAACAGAAAATAGTAACATTGTATGAATAAGCAAATGATATACAATCACAAGCACTGCAATTAACCATCTGTTCACATTTTCTAATGTTGCATTGTTGCTGAATGATTTAAAATGTCTGTTTAACAGATGGCAGTCTTATTCATGAACACATTTTATGTTAGTCCAAACATGTAAAACATACTTAAAATTAAATCTGAACGTTCAATTATTCTAAGAATGCATTTTTTAAAAGTACAGATGATTGTCCTTGGTTAGGTGTACTGCTTTGCACATCAAAGTACGTATTTAATAGAACTGCATTAGGTTCCTGCATTATTCAACATACATTTTATGGTTATATCATTTTTTCCACTTTCCTTTCCAAGTGAGTTCATTTTGCCCTTTGTTTATCTCATTAGAGTTCAGCTAATATTTTAACATGTTGGTAATTGTTTTCTTTTCTCTTTTATAAAAACAAAAAAGATGCTTTGTATCTTTTCACAGAAACATAGGAATTGTCAAAATGAAACAGACCAATGATCCATCCAGTACATTATTCTGCCTGACAATGGCAAATGCCGGTGCATCAGGGAACTGTTTTGTTAAAAGAGCAAGATCTGGTAACTAAGTGTGCAATAATATACCATATCCACTCTATTTGTGTCCCTTAAGGACCTCTCCTTGACCATCACCTTTACACTTTATTTCTAGGTAACTTCATCCAGTCACATGCCTTTAATTACAGTGACTCTGCTGAAGACTCAAAGAACTATTTATCTACCCCTAACAATTTCTTCTCTTCAAGAACTCCCTCTGAGTACTCTTTGACATCTCCTCCTGGATGTCCCACCTACAATTCATACTCAACATGTCAAAAACTGGAATAATCTTTCCTCCCAATCCCTGCTGCACCCACATGAAAAAGGTTGGGTTGGGCTGGAAGATGGAAAGGGAGAAGAATGAGAATAGACAGGATAGTAAAATGTTGGTGGACAGATGTCATTCATCTCCCTCAGTGGTTGCATTCCCCCTACCTTCTCCGTTAACTGCTGACAGCTCCACTTTTCTGACTGTTTTACCACCTCTGTATCTGTTTGTTTTTATCATTTTTTATTATTTGTATGATGGTAGTGCATAGAGGCCTCAAGCAAGATCAAGCGCCCATTGTGCTAGGTACTGTACAGACACAGTAAGAAACAATCCCCTCCAATGAAAGTTTACAATCATAATAGAAGAAAAAGATAAAGGAAGTATTATTTCCATTGAACAGATAGGGAATTGAGGTACAGAGCGATTAAATGACTTACTTAAAGTCTGCAGCAGCTAGGAATTGAACACGAATTTCCTGAGTTCCAGGCTGTTGTCTTAAACACTGGAACATCCTTCCTCTTTTCAACTCTTCTTCTTTCCACCCCCCACATTGATACTATTACTAAAATCTACCACAACATCTCCAGAATCTGTCTCTGCTTTTATTTTTCTCCTTTTTGCTTTTTCCCTCTTGTTTTTTGGCTCCCATAACTGTTTCCCACTCACCAGAAGCTGCATGCTGCCTGGGGTGGAGGATGTGTCATGTAATGTTCTCCACCCCTTCTGCTCTTTTCCTTTGCTTCTCCTCCCATCACTTGGCATGCTGAAAAACATAGATAAACTCTGAAGCATAAAGATCTTAGTCTTTGCAATTTTATTTTAATTTGTGTAACTGCAAATTTTCCTAGAGAGATAAATAGGTAACCCTTTAAAAATCTTACTAAATTATTTGCCAAAAATATCCTGTGGCAATGAATTCTACATGTTATGTATAATTCCTTTAATCCATTTCAGAGTTGCTACCTTTGATTGAATACCCTTTTTGTACTTGCATTATGGGAAAAGTTAAATAGAATCACCCAACTAGCCTTCTTTACTCATTATTCTGTACATCTCAATCATATTTATTTCTTCCTCTTCTGATATGAAGAAAACAATGGCCCAATTTCTACTTTGATGTTTTTATTTTCAAGCTGGTTCTTTCTAAAAATTGAGTTCTCTTCTGAATTTTTTTGGGATACAAAAGGGAAAGAGAATGAAAATCAGAACTTTATACAGACTGATACTGATACATTATTGTTCCATTATATTGACTACAATAGCCTTGCAGTATCCATTTCACCTTTTCAATCCTCTTGTTTCACCACTTGTTTCTAAATGTTTTTAGCTTCCTAATTTCTCTCTCCTTCAATATTTTTTAATCTATTTTTGTTTTGATAGTTCTTATTCTTTCATTTTTACTGTATTTTCATCTTTCCTGACTATGTGTCTGTGTTAGATTATACCTCCATTTCTATTTGGTCTCTTTTGTTCAGTCTCCAATAACAATAACTTATTTTATAACACTATCTTGAAGAATCTCGGTGTATGATATAGATTAGTGCATATATATGGATCAGTCATCAGTACTGAAATGCAGCCACTCATGGGGTTAAATATGTTGTTCTGTGTCCATAACTAAACACAACAATTTTCTGGAACACAAGTAAACAGAAGTTTGAAAATTGAAGTTACAAAGGAAATTTTAGGTAGCCAGAAACTAGTTATCCATTGCGTTGATTTTTTCTTCTTCTTCTTCTTCTTTTTGGCCTCTGTTTTTCTGTCTCCTCTGCATTTTGCTCACCCTTTGATTTTGGTCTCTTTCTCCCTCTGCCTTTTGAAATGCATTGATTTTTTTTTATCATTGTGTGTATTATTTTCCCCCTTCCCCCATACTGATGCTTCCAGTTTCCCCACTTTTATATTGTCAGACATTTCCCCTATTCTTCTGCATATTTTTATATAAACCATTTAATCACTATCCAGATAAAGGAGGCATCAGTTGAAGAAAGCACTTCTGGCTCAATATACAAATTCTGAAGTCTTAATTCAGTTTTTTCTAAGGAAAAAAATCCAGTCAACAAACTAAGCACTGAGGTGAGTGAGATTTTTGCCTGAGTAATGACTGAATAAAACCTAAGACTACAGGATTTACCCTACAGAACCAGATTTGTTAAAGATATTTAGGCCCCTAAAGATGCAGAGAGGTGCCAAGTAGGATTTTCAAAAGTGCCTAGGAGTTTAGCTCCCTTTGAAATCATAGTGACAAACAGCCAATACATTGGGTTTCTTTTTTAGCAAATGCCTTCAGTGATGTGAATTGGATTAAGATGTTAATACCAGAGGAAGATTAACATTGTACTTCAGAACCACCAGTAGTGGTACATCTCCCTACTCTTTCTAATGTAGCTGAGATGGCCCCATGAGCAGGTTACCACCGCAGTACCATTCCTTATGACAAGACATAGTGATGCAGACTCTCTGCCTCAGTTTACCCAACCAGTATTTCCTACCTGCTCTGGTGGTTTATGTGACTCAGCCATCCAGTCAGGTCAGCACAAAAGCTCAATCCCAGCCCAAACTCACAGGCAAAAACCACAACCAAACAAACAAAAAAACTCTACCCACCCACATTCTCTAAGTAGAGGAGTCTTTGCCCCAGCTGGTCTTAATTGTCAACCTTTCTGAGGTCATTCATCCATTCAGCCTATGGGCTTAGCTCTCCATCCCGCTCCTGTGGCAGGACACTATTTGCCATAGCTTGGTTTAAGACCATCAGCAGAATCTGTATATATCCAAATAGTCCCGTCAAGAGCTACCTTCCTTTCAGATAGCCTTGATCAGGCAGCACTCCTACCCACCTTTTCTCCCCCAGGGAAGCTGTTGCTTTTCACTACTTTCTACTGGTTGCATTCTCCCCTTTTACCCCCACCCTTCCTCCCTAACATCTACTACAGATGTTGTGGGCAGGGCTAATTAGGCTCAAAGCAGTACCTCAGGTTTGTAAACCCTATCACAGGCCCTCACAGCAATCTTCTGTCAAACCCTATCACAGGCCCTTTCTCATCTTTTGTCATTTATTTCTTCTTAAATGATAAGAAGTGAGTATACCTGTCTGGCTAGATAGTTGCCTTTTGATTTCCTTTTTTATTTTTTGTTAAGTCCTTTTGCTTCCTCTTTTATAAGATGAAAAATCCATTGTTTTTACTTATAGAATTTCTTAGATACTTAATCAAACCTGGTAAAAGTTTACAAAATTGTAAATATATGGGATTTAAAGATATTATAATAAAGTACTTTCTGAAAATATATTTTTAGCCAGAATGGGTCTTTGTACAAGGAATTTGTTCATGACTGTTAGCAGATTAAAAATATTTTCAAGAATATGGTGATTTTATAAACTTGTAAAAGCATGCTTTTTTTTTTTTTTTTTTTAAATGGACGTCAGCAAAAGAATCCAGGGACTACTATTTTACGATTTACCACTGCATTTTTCAATTACTATTTTACAAACACAATCCCTGCAGTCCACTCTGATAAAAGAAATGAATCACTGGTCCCTGGGGAGGAGAGGCCACTTGCCAACTATGCCACTCCCATTCTCCAAGGATCATCAACAATACGTAGCTAGAAAATCTTGCTTTTCCCTTACACTTCTTCAAAATGTACCTCTTCCCTTATACATAAATGCACAGTCATTCGCACTCTCTCAAAATAAGCAGAGATTTAATCTTGATTGCATTCCTTTCTTCTCCTCTCAGGTCATTCCAAAAGCTTTAGCAGTGCTATGATAATGCTCTAGTATACGAATTATGACTAAATCTTTGTTTTTAGGAAAAAGGGGAGTGAAAAAGAACTCACAATGTAACTCTTGAACCAAAGACAGAATGGAGGAAGGGGGCAAGAAATGAAATATGTACTGTTGACTTTTCACTCTTCAAGATGAATAGACAGATTTTTTTTTCCATTTTCTTTTCCAGGAAGGGTGTGTGTAGGGAGTGGGGGTGTAAATTTCTGAAACTGTGCTCTCAAGCCAGGCCAATTCTGTCATATACAGTAGGGCTGGCAGTACAGGTAGATGAAATGCCGCTAAAAGACAGCAAAGTACTAGAAGGGAACAAAATATTTGAAGTCTGTTCATTGAGTGATTGCCTGACTCTCTCTCTCTCTCTCTCTCCTATGGGTTAGCAAGAAACCTGATTTTAGCCTTAAATATGAATTTATGTCTGACATGACTAGCTCTGTCTCCTGGGGAAGAAGATGGGCACTTTCCAATGTAGCTGTAGAGCAGAAAGGGAAACTGCAAGCAGTAGAAAATATGAAGGCCATTTGTTTGTTAACAGATCAGTCTGAATTGATGTCACTTACCCAGGCCCCACTCCTATTTTTTTTGTCTCCAGTAACAGTTCAAGATGCTTCAGCATGCGAGTGTTACTGCAGTGTTTTGTGGCAATAGCTTTATACTATTGTAGACTTTATTTACAAAGGATAAATCCTGCAGTGGAGTGTGGTGATGTCTCATAAGAGGAGGTGAGAATAAGATGGCTAGCGTTGGAAGGAAGATGATTATTTATCAGAGCGAGGTAATGGCGATGCAATGGATGATTTGTGTAGGGAGGAGATAATTTTTGAAGGGGGCAGGAATGCGTGTGTGAGGAGTTTTAAGGGGAATAGGTGATTGTCCAAGGAGAATATGTTGAAAAGGAGGAGCAGGTGTTTGTCTATTAGGTGGGGAAGTGACAGACTGTCAGAAGAGACTTCGTTGGTGGGAAGATGACTGGGGCCATAGGGGGAAGTTGTGTGGAAGGGGGCAGGTGGCTGTGTGCATGAAAGGTGATGGTGCTGGAAGGGAACAGGGGTTTGAATATGAACAATTTTCCAAAGGGGGGAGGTGACAGTGACCTTGGTGTGTGTGTGGGCGGGGTGGGTGTGCAGAGGGCGTAGGGCTGCCACCAGTCCGGATTTCTCCAGGGTCAGCCCGCGTTTGAGGCCGCTGTGGTGGGCACTCTGCAGGATGCTCAGTGCCCACTGTCCGGGTTGTATGGGCTCAGGGTCATGCCGGACGCCCCGGGTTTTTTGGCCCTCGGAGGGACCCGACTGTGTCTGCGACGGTGGCGGGGCCACGGGGGTGACAGTGAGGGCGGGGGCGGGGGAGGCGTCTCGGTGTCAGTGCCGCGAGGCGGTTGCAGTGACTGTCTCGCGCTCGAGTCGCTCCCTCCCCCCCCGCCCCCCCCGCCCGGCTCGCGCCGTGTAACCGTCTCTCTCGCTCGCTCGGTTCGGAGGCGGCTGTTTGCGTCTGGAGCCGGACCGGCGCGAGCCGCCCTGACAGCGGGACCCGCCCCCCGCCGCGGCCCCGGCCACCTTCCCGGCGGCTCTGAGGGCGCAGAGCGGGCTCCCCGCTCCCGGGTCCGGCTCGGGTGTCCCGGGCAAGAGGGACGGGGCCGGGGGGGAGATGAGCTGCGGCGGGGTGAGCAGCAGCCTCCGCCCCGGGGAGCCGCAGCGAGACCCCGCCGCCGCCGCCCCCCTGGAGCCGCCGGCCGCGGAGGAGAGCGCGGGGCTGCGGCGGCTGCAGCCCCAGGAGGAGCCTGCGGCCGGCGACCCCCCCGGGGCGGGGCAGAGCAGCGGCAGCGGCGGGACTTCCCCGGGCGGCTCGGAGGTGGGGGCCGGGCGCGGCGACAAACCCGAGACCCGCTCCGTGTGCGGCAGCGACAGCGGCAGCGACAGCAACCCCGGCGGCGCCGGCCCCATCTGCAAGATCTGCTTCCAGGGCGCCGAGCAGGTGAGAGCCGGACCCCTCCCCCGCCCCTGGGCGGGACGGACGGACGGACCGACCGACGGACTGCGAGACCCCGCACCGGCGCCGCCTGCGTCTCTCTCGCGCGCGCGGCCAGGGGCAGGTTGCTGGAGGCTGCAGCTCGGCAGCCCGCCGCGATCAGCACCTCGGACAGGGCTCCGCGCCCGGCCCCGCGCCTCGGGTTTCGCCTCCGCTGGGCTGGAAAACCGGCCCCAACCCGGCCCGGTCCGGCCGGTTCGGTTTTGCGAGGCCGCCCCGCGTCGGCTCGTAGCTCAGCTCAGCTCAGCGAGAGCGTGGGGCAAACGCAGTCGCGGAGCTGCACCCTGGGTGCCAGCGCTGGGGGGCTGTGGCCAGCCGGGGGAAGAGCTTTGCCAGCCTCCCCTGCCAATCTCGAAAGGCAGAGAACGAGTTGGCTGCTGGCTTAGGCAGAGCGCAGCCTCTCCCCTCGAAGACTTCGAGGGAGAAAGCACATGCTCCAGGCGTCTTCTCTTCTAAACTGTGACTAACCATTACTAGTTTCCAAATCGTCTTATGGAGAAAAGATTTCATAACTGATCATTACTAGACCCTTCCACTAGCATTTTATTCTATACCGCTCAGCGGAGCTGGCCAGCTTCTGACAGCACCGAGGGCCATTAAGACCTAAACCGGGATTTGGTTATACTTTATTTTCTCTATTAAAAAGAAAGAAAAAAAAACCAGAAAAAGAAAGATATTATTTGTATTGTCCAGGTAGACTTTAATATATGAGATGACTAGCCTTTTGTTTTATTTTAGAACATAATTGAGGGCTATTGTTAGCATGACAGGTAGCCTATTACATTTTAGAAATAGTATCATAGAAATAAGAAAGCTTCAACCAAGCACAAAGCCATTTATGCATTTTTCAGTAAATAATAATTTGTTGTAGGATGTAATTCTGATAGCAAAGACATATTTAGATTAATTTTTAAAGTGTTCATTCAGTAAAGAATTTGATGGCGTAATTTCTGAGGGTCAACACTCTTTACAGTACAAATGCTACTGTAAGCATGTCCTTCACTAGGATGTCATGCATTTCTTTCATACACATGATTAAGAATAACTGCAGAGGAAATGCATCTAACCATCCATCTAAATTTATTAGAAAGAGAGAATAAATAGTACCGCTATTCACCCAATGTGATCATTGGCATAATAATTACACATGCAGTGACAGATACCTGCTTTTTGAAATATGATGGAATACTTAAGTTGGAGATAATAATATCTTTAAAGTAGCTCTAACTTTTGAGTTTTATTCTAGCCAAGAATACCAAAGTTTAGAATATTGACTAAAACAAACTCATTTGTCCAGACCAGGAAACATGAAATATTGTGCAAGAAAACAAATAAATCCTTCTTGACATTTATTTTTGTCTTGTTTCAGGGTGAATTGTTAAATCCTTGCCGATGTGATGGGTCAGTACGATACACACATCAGTTGTGCCTCTTAAAGTGGATCAGTGAAAGAGGGTCGTGGACCTGTGAACTCTGCTGTTATAGATACCACGTTATAGCAATTAAAATGAAAAAACCTTGCCAGGTAACTACTTAGTTTATTTCAGAGACTTGCAAATGTTGATTTATGGCACACAAGAAGATTTTATAAAATATCAGTTTATTCTCCTGAACGCTGTCTCAAAAGATCACCACTGTGAGAGTGCATGCCCTGCTTTGAAGCACTGGACCCCATTTCAAAGTGCTTAGTCACTGGGGAAGCGTACACATCAGAGTAGGATTCAATCATTTAGTAGGGACTCTTCTTGCCTAAGCCTATTTACAGAAGAAGTTCTTACCTCCACCACAACAAGAGCTCTTTGCATTCATTGCCTATAAGCAGTGAAGCCAGCTCCTCTAAGGTCTCAGGATGTATCCTGCAGCCAGCTTCTTCAACAACATGCAGGAAGTGTTGGGGTTAAACAGTCATCTAGTAATATGCATTAGTTCTCTGGATCTGGTAAAGACTCAATCAAAGATTGGCTCCATATATGCCCTACCATTATGGATCCAAAAGTGATAAGGCCTTCTTGGATCTAAAGCAGTCCCAGTCTTATCCTTCGGGTCCTATTTTGGGGCTTGGCCAAGTTCTGCAAGTCTGAGGTGAGGGACAATAGGTGGCTTGATGCTACTTTTAAACTTTCCCACTCCTACATTCAGCTATGGAACACTTCAACCCCTGCCACAACGTACAGCAGTATAGGAGCACATGCTCTAAGTGTTGTCTAAATGCAGCAATCCCCCAGTAGCTGTTCCAGAAGCTGAAGCATGGAGTAGCACTTTGGCCAAGCCTTCTTTTTCCTGAGCACACCAAGAAGCTCCTATATAGAATAGTGTAGAGCCAGCCCTTCTGAGAAAACCCTTAGTTAGTCAATTAGGCCAGCTTAATGGCTCCTTTGCACTGACAAAATGGTTTAAAGGAACTATGAGCCCTATAAGTCTGAGCATTGCGTGCCGGAGTCCAATCTAAGATATTTGTATAATTTGTTGGATCTCATGAGTCCAGAGAGCCAAGGCACTCAGGTCATTTCCTTGAATCTGTGAGTTTGAGAGTGATGGGCTTTCAATGGATCCAAGGTGCTTAATTTCTGTCAGATCCTAGGAGTCTGGAAGTGAAAGGGCTTCCTTAGGTTCAAGACATTCGGCTCCTTTATCCAGATACAAGGCCTATTCTTTCAGGTTCTACATAGATTCTACAGGTTCTCTCCCAAACTAATCCATATTTCAGATTTAAAGGATGTTGGGGGAATCTACTATTTCCAAACCTGGCTTTGCATCTCATCACAGGTAACGGAGACATGAGTAAGGTTCCAGAGGATAAAAGCATAGATTCTAGTAGGTATCCTTCTGATACAATTTCTGGGGCACATTTGCCAGCTTGGTTGCCCAACACAGGATGCTGTTTGTTCAAGCTGACCTTCTGCTGGATATTTGGCCTATCACTATCAACTCTATTCTCTCAGCAAACAGGAATCCGTTTCCTTTTACCAGACAATATTCCACCTGGATTCATTGATTGTGTTGATAGTCTCTGAAAGGACCAACATGGGAGGAAGGCATATTCTTTTGTGGCTTTGATCTTAGAAACTGCAAATGATGGGGAAGCTATAGGTTGCTACTTATTCTAAGCTAAGGTGTTCCCTTGGTGCATATTCTGGAAGGCAAAAAGTTGGAGTCTCTTTTCACTGTTAGAGAAGGGTAGAGGGTCTCAAAATACAGGTTAGACTTGATGAGTAGGTCCTTATCTATGCCTTTCTTCTGGTGTAAGCCTTCTTGGTTATGGAATTCTCTGACCAGATTAACTGCTAGGTTACTGAGATTGGGTCAGTCTTTCTGGTATCAGTGAGGCCACTCTACTTCAAGTACTTTCCATGTCAAGTATGATTCTTTATATGATCAGTCAGTAAAAACACATTTCAGAGGTTACCAAAAACTACACGGTTTTGGGTCCATTGGCTTTTTCTGTGCGTACAGCTTTGCTGTAGTTTTGCCAGAGGATCCAGTCACTTTTAATTTCAGTTCCTGGTTATGCATATTTTTACAGGCATGGCAGGATCTCTTTGGAGCAATGGGTTTTGGAATTTATTGAATCGTGACATGCCCATCAGTTTGAGCTCATGCCAAAACCCAATCTCCTTTCCATTTTTCTCCATGGAGTCATTTCTTCATGCTCTTAAGTGATGAGGTCTGATCTCTTCTGTAAATTCAGAGACTATATAATTGGTGTGAGTGCCACAGGTTTACTGTACAACTGGGCAATATAGCCCCTGCTTTTACATTCTCAGGATTGGTCAAGACCATCAAGTTTCAGGATACATACATCTATATCTCTGGAAAACAGAAGTACAGAAAGTACATCAGCTTCAGTGGGGATACTATTTGGATCATTACAGAATATGTAATACCTTTGGACAAACAACTGCTACAAAGGTGGACGCCTAAGTGAAAACAGTTTCAAAATTTGGAGAGCCTAAAGAGAGAAATCCAGTCTCTTGTCTCTTCAATTATTTTAGTTTTTTTTGTCCTCGATGGATTCAGGTTTGTCCTTAGATACAACAAAAAGTTATTTGGGCTATCATCTCTGTCTTCCCTTTATTTGTGCAAATGAGCTCAGTCTTTCTTTAATCCTTTAGAAAATAGTATATTAAAAAGATTCTATGACAATATATTTTCATATTATAACATATCAATAGGGCTAAACTATTGGTTCTCATAGGGCTTATGGAAGCTCCTTTTGTGCCTCTTGGTACTTGTTTCCGCTAGCATCAATCATTGAAGTTTCTTTCTCCTGTGGCTATAGTACCTACCAGAAGATTTTCAGAACCACCAGTCTTTGATAGTAGATCCTCCTTATGCAAATTTTCACAATGATAAAGTAGTCCTAATATATCTCAAATTCTTGATTATGGTGGTCTTGGACTTTCATTAAAATCAGGCAACTTTTTTACTAGGATTTACTAAGCCTTATAATCCTTTTAAGATTGGTTCCACACTTTTGCTGTTAAGAGAAGCTACTAGCCATTTTCTTGACAGGACAAAGTCTACGGTAATTTGTGCCTTTTGGTGAAAAGCTAAGGCCCAGTTCATTTCAATCCAGGGATGATCCAAGTGGATAAAATTTTACATTCAGACAGGCTAAACACTCCCTGAAGTTCCTGTTCAATCAGGATCTAATACAGTTTTACCAAAGAAGTAGCTGGTTCTCCAGCATCTTCTTAGTCATATAATGATTGTTGAGATCTGCGAAGATGCAACCTGAAGTTTGATTAAAACTTTACAAAATGTTATTCTCTCAATACTGAGTCCAGTTCAGATGAGATACTCCATTTGGGAGAGGGATATTTCAGTCACTTTTCAATTATCACTATTCCTCAACCCTTCTCCTGAGAAATGTCACTACTATCTAAACTCTCACTGATGGGATCTGGATAGATAGTGTCATGAAAGAGAAAGATGGTTCATTTACCCAAATAACTTTTGTTCTGAAATGTATTGCCTTTCCAGAGCCACACCAATCCTCCCTTTCTCCTTCTACTTCAGAGATTTACAGGATGTGCTCAGAATTAGAGAGGAAAAATTAGGAGCTGGGTTTTTCATAACTCTTAGTTTTAGAATGTTGCAACAGCCAGCCACGTGAACATTTCTTCCAGCATCCAGCTGCTTTGTATGGTTTCTGTTGCTGCATGACATGTAATCTCAGCGTGGATCTCTATGGAAGCAGTAGATTCAGAGAACAAAGTTTAGACTGGTAAGTAATCTCTTTTTCAGTATATTTTGTCATGGTGGACATTTCACCACTTACCAGTTAACTACCATCAAGGGGCCCACTCCTGGAAACATGCAAGAACATGCTGACAGGATTAGGCACCAAAGCATAATTACATAGGATGAAAAAATTCATATTTACTTTTAAGATTAGTCAACTGATTTGCTGGCAGTAGGAGAAGTAGATCACAAATGAATTGGAGAGATGCAAGCTGTGCATTTTTTTCTCCAGGATCCTGTCCTCTCAGTGAGTCAGATTAAGCCAGATGTAAACAAGCATAACTCTAACAGTAAATGATAAAGTCAATGGAATTGCTCCTCCTTAGAGCAGGGAAGAATTTGTTCTAATTCTTGCTTGCTTTCTGGCCCAATGATTCTTTCATTTTTTATTCAGTGGAACAGAGGGTGTGGGGGTATGTATATGCATGAGAATGATTCTGTAGCTTGGTGGTTAGAGCACTCCTGTGGGAGACCCAGGATCCAACCCTTTTGCGCCAATGAGTTTTTAAAAATTATTTATCTAGAGTGGAACAGCTTAAACAGGAGAGACTGAGGGAGTCCTACATCAGAATATCCCATAGCCCATAAGGCTAGGGCATCCACCTGAGAAGCAGTGGGTATCAGTTCATATTCTTTATTCCCACTCAAGAAGAAGAAGAACTTGAACTGGGGGTCTTCTACATCTCAGGTGAGTATCTTAACCACTGGGCAAAACACTATGAGGATGTGTTTCCTTCCTTGTATTTTGTGTAAGCTTCTCTATTGGGATCTGATCAGATAGGCAAGCCCTGAATATACTTACTGGATTGGGCCCTGAAGGCAAATTAACTGGAGAAATGCCTATCTTTCCCTGGTTCATGTGTTGCTTTGGGGCTATGAAAGAGAGTAATAGACTACTTTTTCTGAAATGTTTTATATTTTAAACTGTTATATTTGATCATAGAATTACTATCATTTGTGGATGGAAATGCAAGAAATATGAATCAGTTAACATAATTTGTTACTTTTCAAGAAAGATGAGTCCTAGGAGTGTAGTAATTTAAAAGCTGATTAATTTAGAAGCTGATTAAATGTTAAGTTGAGGAAAACATCTTAGAAGTTAAGCAGAAAGAATCAGTAAGATATTTTATACATAGCCTGGATGTGAGGACAAAGAGAAGTCTGAGCTGAAGATGATGCCCAGATTACATGCCTGAGTGAAAGGCAGGATAGTGGTGATATCCAAAGAAAAGAGGTTGGCAGGGGTAGAAAGAGATTGGGGTCTGGTCTACGCTGCTGGCAGATTTTGGCGTCAGTCGACGGGAGATACGCAAGCTACGTAAAGTCAACTTACTAACTTCTACTTACCATGGTGTCCCCACTGCACTGTGCCAATGGAAAATGCCCTCCGGTCGATGCAGCGTTACTCTTTTTGTGGGGTGGATTAATGGCGTTGACTTCTGGGTTCGATTGAGCAGGCCTCCACTGCTGCTCAATTGATCCCGTGGATCGATCCTGCACTGCTGACAATGTCACTGGCGGTGTAGACATACCCTAAGTACTCTGTTTTAGCCATGTTGAACTTGAGCTGATAGTTACACATCCATGAGGTGATATCAGAAAGACAGGCCTAGATTTTAGTTTAGACTGAAAGAAGACAATAGGTCTAGAGTAGAGAGGTAGCTTGTGAGTTGACAGCATAAGGATGGTAGTTGAATTTGTGTATGCAGATGAAATTACTAGAAATAAGATACTGAGGGAGAACAGAAGGGGACCAAGGACCAAGCCCTGTGGAACCCCTCACAGAAAATTGGAGGACAGGGAATTTTCCGAAGGACAGGCAGAAGGAGAGATTAAAAGGTAGGAGGAGAGCCTGGAGAGGACAGAGACATGGAAGCCAAAATTGGGCAAGATTTCAATATGAACATGGTCGACAGAATAGAAAGGGACTGACAGGTCAAGGAGGAGGAGAATGGGGTACTGATTCTGAACTTTGGTTAGAAAGGAGTAATCAGAGACTTTGTAGACAACAAGGGAGTGGAGTGCAAGGGGCAGAAGCCAGATTGGAGAAGTTCTAGGCAGGACTGCTGGAACAATTTTTATAGTGGGGGTGCTGCTGATAAAAGCCATGTCTTTGGTGTTCATTATTACTCCTTCAAGCCAGAGAATGCAGCAGCATCCCAACACCCCTAGTTCCAGCACCACTGGATCTAGGCTGAAATTGGAAGAGAGGAATTCTAGACAGTGACTGTAAATAGTATGCTCAGTGACTTTAGAGATTAAAAGGAGAAGGAACGGTAGTTGAAGAGGCAAGTGGGATCAAGGGTAGGACTTTTTAAGATGAGAAAGACTAAAGCATGCTTGTATTGTGAGGGGAAACAGCCAGAGGATAATAAAATGTTAAGGAGAAGAGTAAGTCAGGGGATGAGAGGTCATGAGGGAGATCAAAAGATGGGATGGGGTTACTAGGGCAAGTGGAGGGTATCTTGTCACATGGAGCCAGGACATCTTTGTGGCACCTTAGTAGCTTTGATGTCGCTAGATGAAAGTTAGCGCACATAATAGCAGTGAAGCTATAGCAGCATAGATGGCTGCATAGGCTAGTCCCGCCTGCTCAGGACCCTGGGTACTTATTTGAGTGGCTGCCACACATGCTGCTGTGGCATCACTCTATTTAAACTAGCTATCTTGAATACATCTACACATTCTGCAGTCACATCTCCCAATTGCAGTGCAGACATACCTCACATTGTAAGGCATTTTATCCAACTCTTGAATTGTTTGTGTGGCTGTTTTCTGCATTTTCTTCAATTTTTCGGCATTCTTTTAAAAATGTAGACACCAGAACTGTACACACTATTCCAGAACTAGTCTCACCAATGCATATACAGAAGTAAAAATCACCTCCTTACTCCTCATCACATATGTAGAAGATATTAGCCCTTTTTGCCACAGTATCACAATGGGAACTTATGTTCAGTTGCTTGTCCACTGTGACCCCCTAAATTCTTTTCAGAGTCACTGCTTTCCAGTATACAATCACACATTCTGTGGGAATGGCCGCATTCCTTGTTCCTAGATGCATAACTTTGCATTTGGCTGAATAGGCCCAGTTTATCAAGTGATCCAGATAGTGCTGTATATTTTTCCTTCCAGTGAGTGGGGAGAGAAAAACAAAAGAAAGAAATCCACTCGTCTGTTTCTGTATTTGAGATTTCTCCACAATACTTTCTTCATGTGTACAGAGAGGCATCCAGATTCAAACTCAATAGCACAGTTGACCTTCCCCAGTGGCTGGACATTCTGGATTGACATGAATCCTGTTAGTGATCTTTCCACAGATTCATGTACAGATTCAAGTTGCTGTGACTAACTTACATTAGAAAGTCAAGTTTGGTGTCTTCTGATTGTTTTTTCAGGAATATGACATACCCCAGCAGCAGTGATCTATTCTTTTAGCCAATTTCCAGTTTAGCTTTGCGGATCACCTTTAAAAAAAATTAACCCAGAATGCAACAGTCACCTCCAGTCCTTCCTCTTCTCCCAGACCTGACATCTTCCAGAGAATGTTATCAAGGGCAGATCAGTTGCAACCAAAGGCAATAGTACTGCTGCAGCTTGCAACAAAGGAAATTTTCATTGTTTCAATAATATTTCACTTATATTGATGCCTTTTATCTTAGGATTTCAAAGCAAACCAATAATCTTCCAAACACCTCTGAGGAACAAGCAAGTATTAATAAAACCATTTGACATACAGGTGAACTGAGGCACAGAAAAATTAAGAAATTACTCAAAATCATATGAGCTAATAGAGTTTGGAATATTATGCTCTAAGGTAAAAGTTCTTCTGTCAAATACACATGGGCAATGCACACTGACTTCAAAGTGTTACATACACACCTATATCTATCTATCTATCTATGGGGGGCAGAATTTTGCCCTGCTAGTTTAATAGGAGATTCTTACCAAAATGGGGGGCGGGGGGAAGCAGGAATTAGGTACAATAGCACTTGCTAAAAATGTGTCTTGGGAAGAAGTGCTTGGTTTCATGTGCTTTTATGCTTTGAGAATACTAAAATGTAAAGGGTTAGATGGTATCTGTCCCTATTCAGGTGTGCTAGGTGAGCAGAGGGTACAAGGTTTTCCCCTCCTTGTATTATTCTTCCAAGAGCAGATACAATCATAATCCTTATGCTTAGGGTGGGGAAACCACAGGAGTCTTAATGCCTCCAGCAGCACTAGATTCCAAAAGTGGGCAGGCAGCACCTTTTCCACATAGGTCAGCAAAGCTGAGCATACACTACCCTTTTTGGGGGGCAGTCTCACTCCCTCTGAAATCAGATGGTATCATGCTTCACTACCAGCTCCAATATGGCCTGCAGCTGTAGAGCCACAATCCGCCCCTAACTTATTAACCTTTTCTCAAAATATAGTTATCATCACAGATCTGCATGGAATCTTAAAATATTTGTTATAAAGAATTTAGATCAGATTTTAAAAGTCATCTTAAATGAGTATAACCAGCTGACACAGTAACCCAAGTGATTCATCCAGTCTTAAGAGAGTTGATATTCAACTGGCATGTAAAAATCAGTTATTTCTTGTTTAGACCTTTGGAATATAGTGTAACTATAAAGGTTATTTTTCTAGATTTGTTAAACTGATCTGCAGCAGTTTCTGTTGTTACTTTCCTCCATCCATTATGATCATATAATTCATCTTCTTTAGCCTGCTATAATTGTGCATAAGTGTTCTATCCAATTCACATTGAAAGCAGTGGAAAGGCTTCCATTGACTTCAAGGAGAGTTGAATCAGGTCCACAGGCTTGATGTAGTTATATAATGTTATAGGTGTGCATGGCTCTTTACTTGTTACAAGGACTTAGGTTTCTGTCCAAGAGAGCACTTAAGCAGCTGTGTAACTTTAGCATACGTTTAGTCTGTTGATGTATTTGTCATATATGACTCACCCCCAAAAGTGTCTTATTAGTGTTCTACAGCATCCATGCTCAAATATAATTTCCAAATAGAAAATAAAGTAATGAATTAATCTTGATTGTTCTCCAAGCAGCAAAAAGTGCAGGAAAAGGGGCATATAGATATGTGCCAGTGTTGTCAGTACATATGCAGATGAATTGTTGCTATTGACTCTTTAAGGGCTTGGACATACATCTTTTGTGGAGAAGGGAAGGATTTATGAGGTTCCTGTGTGGAGCTTGTATTCAAAATGGTAGTGGCCCCTTTTAGACACCTACATCCAATATTTTGGAGCCACTGGTATTCCTGCTCAGCCCTGTTTAACTCTAAAAGTCCTATATTCACAAGGTACCTAAATTTCCATTGATAAAAGTCCCCTAGGCACCTCATTTTCTGCTGGTGGGTATGTACGCAGTTGCCTCACTCCTGACACTACCAAGCAGTTCGAGACCTAACTCAGAATTAAGCAGTGACAGAATTCACAAAGTAGGATCTTCTCCACCTGTGGGGCCTGATCCAGTACATGTGTGGAGGCACTGCTTCAGAACATATCTACCAGCTCAAGCCCTACATAGAACTCACCCAGAATATGGGAGACCCAGGTTCAAATTCCTGAGTGGAGCAGGGACTGAGACCTTGGTCTCCCACATCTGAGATGAGTGACCTAACCCTGGGCTCTAGAATAAGTCTCTCTCTAGAAGGAACATTTCTAATCACTTTCTACTAGAGTTCTTAGCAATTTTTCTGATCATCTGAATCATCTGACTCCATATGGATCCACATCCAGCATTTACTGTTGGAGGAAATGGATTCACATGGAAAGAAGAATACAAAAGAGGAAAATTGGACAGTAGGAGGATCAACCTTTATTTTAAAAAAAGAGCAATAGAACTGCAGAACTGGACTCTGAATGTAAGAAATATTTACAGACTTTCACTCAGTTTAATTTTACCAGAGGTGGGACACTAGATGGGGAAGACTGAATTATTATAGAGAATTCTTTCTCAGGGGTCTGGCTAGTGGGTCTTGCCATATTTAGGGCTGGGAGGGATGTTTTTTTCACCTTCCTCTGCGGCATGGGTTAAACTAGGCTAACTGGTGAATTCTCTGTAGTATGAAATCCTTAAATCGAGATTTGAGGACTTCAGTAACTCAGCCAGAGATTATGGGACTATTGCAGGAGTGGGTGGGTAAGGTTCTGTGGCCTGCGATGTGCTTGAGGTCAGCCTGTGATCATGATAGTTCCTTCTGGCCTTAAAGTCTGAGTATGTAGTTTATATGCAATAAAAAGACATTGCTAGCTGTGGTCCAGTGAACAGGACACTGCACTAGGAATCAGGAGACTGCTGGCTCAAGGTCTTGACCTTGAAGATGAAGACTATCAGTAGGACAGGACTCAGCTACATCCGCAACTGCATCTGCATCCATGACATAAGAACGCCCATTCTGGGTCAGACCCAGAGTCCATCTAGCCCAGTCTCCTGCCTTTGTCTGTGGCCAGTGCCAGATACTTCAGAGGAAGAGCAACTAGCTAAAGACAAACTAGCAGGGAAAAAAAGTGTAAGTACATCAGAAACAGGATGCTTGCCAAACAGTCAGTGGGGCCACTGGATGATTGAGGTGCTAAAGGAGCATTCAAGGAAGACAAGGCTGTTGCAGAAAACCTAAATGAATTCTCTGCCTCAATCTTCACTGCAGAGGATGTGAAGGAGATTCCCACATCCCAACCATTCTTTTTAGGAGATAAATCTGAGGAACTGTCCAGACTGAGGTGTCAGTGGGTGAAGTTTTGGAACAAACTGATAAATTTAACAGTAATAAGTCACCAAGACCAGATGGTATTCACCCCAGAGTTCCTACAGAATTCCTCCTTTTGTGAGGAAAATTCCCACACCACAGCCATTCTTTTTAGGAAATAAACCTAAGGAACTGTCCCAGACTGAGATGTCAAAGGATTTAGGTTATCTGCAACAGCCTTGTCTTCCTCAAGTACTCTTTTAGCACCTTGATTGTCCACTGGCCCCACTGACTGTTTGGCAGGCATCCTGCTTCTGAGGTACTTAAACTAACAGCAAAAAACAAAAACAACTTCACCTTTGGACCTCCCTGGCTGTTTTAGTCTGGCCTCAGGACCACTCTAACTTACTCTCAACTGCAATGGCCCTCGAGCAGTTCCAGAGCTCAGAATAACCAACCCTCTTTGTAGGTCTATTCGGCATTGGCTATTACACCAGAGGTATTCCCCAAGGACTGGTTCTGGTATCTTAAGTTTGTTTCTCCCCCGAACAGTATAGAGCAGCTGTAGTACATTGTGTGGTTTTGCGGATTTTAGGTATTCTAAATAATCCTTGAAATAAAATTTTTAACATTTTGCAAAACTGCACAATATATATATTCAAAGACACTTGCTTACCCTTCCATAGAGCCATGCTATGTCTAGTGGGGTTCTACAGTAACTCTGATTTCTCCAGCATAGGAACAATGGAATTGTCATGCTTGATCAGACTAGTGGCTAACAGCTGGTATTTCAGTGGATGATTCAAAAACCCTACAGAAGCCACTTATGGAGTTACTGATTCACAAGTTTTCTTTCTAACTCCCAGTAGTTAGAGGTTGCTTTATGTCCTGAAGTATAAGTGTTTATATCCACGCCAAAACATTTAAAAAATCCTTACAATAATAATATTTGATATTCTTATTGGCCTTATAAAACAATGGTTTTTTGAATCCTGCTAAACTCTTGGCCTCAGTGATATCTTGTAACACTGAAGTTCACAGGCTAGTTGTGTATCACAGGAAAAAGTATTTCCTTTTTCAGTTTTAAATGTGTTCCATTCAATTTCATTGAATGTCTTCTTATACTTGTAGTATGAGAATGGGCAAATATCAGTGCCCAGTCTACCTTCACCATACCATTACTTTTTTGTATAACTTTTTTATCATAACTTCTCATTCATTTCCTCTAGTGCAAGTAATCCCAATCTTTTCAATCTCTCTTTGTATGAGAGTTTTTCCCATGCCTCCAACAAAATTGAGATTACTCATCCCTGAACCCCTTTCTGAGATAAGGTGAACTATACTGAACACATTATTCCACATAAGTACACATCATTGATTTGGATAATGACAGTGTAGTGTTTTTAGTATTACTCATTACCCAATTCCTTATGAGTCTTAACACTTTGCTTTTTTGTTCACTGCTGTTGAGGCGACATCTTTAACAAAGTGATATTCCAAAATGACTTGGGGCTGCTCACAGTAGCGCCCATCTCTTTTGAGTAGTTACAGTTTATTTAGAACCTAGTTAGGTGTATGAGTAGTTTAAGTTATTCCCTCCCGTGTGCATATTTTGCATTTGTCAGCATTGGATTTAATCTTCCATTCATCTAGCTTGCTAAGGTCCATACAAATTTCTTTAGTCTTCTCTGCTCTTGAGGAATCTAAATAATTGTGTCATCTGCAAATTCATCTTACTGCTCATCTCCATGTAATACGTATGTTGAACATCACTTAGCTTTGTATGGTACAACATGGCTCCCCAATATTAATCTTTTGCCATGATGAAAATTGACTGTTTATTCCTATTCTTTGTTTTCTGTGTTAGCCAGTTTCTGATCCATGACGGTACTTTTTCCTTTCACTTCCAAGAGTGCTTAGTAGTCTCTTGTGAAGTACTTTTCAAAGGTTTTTTGAACGTTCAAATAAATTATGTCAACTGCTTCTCTTTTGTCCACTATTTTATTGACACATTTAAAGAATGGTAAGACTGTCAGATACGCTAAGGTGTCTCCTGAGATCGAAAGGCAGTGAGATGAGAATCAAGCTCACTTTACACTGGTTTTACACCAGAGAAACTGCACTAACTTCAGAAATACCACTCCTGATTTACACAGTGGTAACTCAGAAGAATCAGGCCCAGTACATTTCTTGGTGCTTCAGGTTGCAAGTCCTGAAGAAAGAGAGAGATTTACAACATAGTTTTGGTGTCTTGCTCCTGTTCATCTGCCTATTGCCTAATATTCACTACCTGTTGCTACAGTTGAGAAACTTTTGTAAAAACAATTTCCATGAATTCCTGTTTAAAGAACACTTGCAAAAAGGATGGATAGGCCCATCAATAGCTATTAGCCAAGATGGCCAGGGATGCAAGCCCATGTTCAGTGCAACTCTAAACCTTTGGCTTCCAGAAGCTGAATGGGGAAGACAGGGATGGATCACTCAAACTGCCCTATTCAGTACACTTCCCCTGAAGCTTGGGTATGGGCCACTGTCAGAGACACAACACTGGGGTAGATGGACCATTGGTCCATGACCCAGTATGACAGCTCTTCTGTATATATCTCAGTGATTATTCCATACATCACAAAGCTGAATACCAAGTTACTTTACCATTTAAATGTGCAATAGCGTTATTTCCATATCAAATTAAGTGATGCTGAAAGATGTGGTGACTTCATCACCTCAGACAGTACATCAGACATGAATGTCTGTGAGGTATATATGTGTAATATCACTCAGATATCTGAGGCACTGAACGTAAATGCACAGCACCTTTGTTCACAGCTAACACAAAGCAAATGTTGATCATCAAAAGCAAGATTATATTGTTAGCAGCTCTTGCAAGAGAAACACAAAGCCATGATTGATCTTGGCATGCAACATCGTCTCAGTGTACCTTAACAAGTATTTATTTGGGGGCCATATTGTGACTAGCCCTGCATAGGTGCAAATAGGCATGGGATGGGGAGGGGCCTGAAGACGATAAGAAGCCTCCTTTTTTAGCCTTTATATAGAGCCCAACCATAGTTACAGTCCTTGCACTCCTGAGTTCAAGGACTGTATGGGGTTAGTGCCTCTAACTCTCCTCCTCAAAAGGACCATGTCCTTAAACCCTCTACAATAGCCACCTTAACTGGGTTGTTACAGAAAGAAATGTATATTTTATCACCTTAAGGAGGTTACCAGTTGCATGCTCCCTCTGTGAGCTCTACAGTGTGCTCCAGAGAACGTTGGGAAATTTCTATCTCTGAGGTACAATGCTTCCTGGATCTTTTACTGGGGTGGTGTACCTCTACATTACCTACAGCTTAGGGTTGTGGCTATGAGGCATACTTGAGCCATTCACCTTTAGTCTGCACATGTATTCCATTTCTGTTTTGAAAGCCAACTTCTTTTTTAAATGTTTTAAAATCTTTAAATATATTGGACTTACAGGGTCCTCAGGTGCTGTAAATCAGCTACATTTACTTTAATGTAGCTATGTAAGTTTACATCATTTGCAGATCTGGCCTTTTTTTAAAGTGACAAACAAACTATCCAGTATTAACAGAGTCCCAACTTGGAGAAAGTGTGATATGGTTTTTACTTAACACAATATAGTATTTTTTCCCTTTACATACTTATAACAGCTCTTGTAGACTTCTCTTTCATCACCTGTTGCTCATTCTCAAAAAGAAAGGTTAGATATCTCAGACAGCTAATTAAATAATAAAATATAGAGGTAAGATCCTGTCCCATCTCATTTTTGGTGCCATAAGGAATACTTTAATGTTCGTTATAAAGGATGTACAAAAAGACCCCAACAACACACTAAACAAACTACAAGTTGCCAAAACCCCAGTTTCTTTGTGGAGGGTTTTTTGTGCTATGGTTGTATTCCGCATATAACTTCTGTTTTCACTCAGTGCGTATTTTACATTATTTTTGAACCTTACAGCTTGCACAATAAGTGGACTTTTATGAGTTTCAGACATAACAGATGATGAAATAGTATTCCTGATCAGTGTGTTTAATTAATTATCCAGTCAAAGAATGTGAGGCTGATATTTATGTGTAACCCATAAAATGATAGATTTTTGGGAAAACCTATCTTCTCTGATGTGCTGGTATTAAAGGCATAGACCTAGTTGAATCAACCTCATGTTCTTTAATTAGATAGCTAGTCCTTCTTAGCAGTAGGAGTCTTTCAATTTATGAAAAGTCTGAACTTTTAAAGAGTTCAGAAGTTCTGCAGTATTTCTGCTTATGGAAGAATAAAAGGCATATGCCATTCCCATGTGCCCCCTTGCAGCTAGGTGTAGAACTGCAGGTACAGCAGTATGCTGATGATGCTATTCTTGCACATACTGAGAATGACCTTCAGTCCACAGTGGATTTTTTTGCACAAGCTACCAAAGCTATCTAGGATTTTCACTTAACATCAAGAAGACTAAAGTCCTCTATCAACCTGCCTCAGTTCTTGCACATGATCCACCACAAATTACTGTCGAGGGACAGACTTTGGAGATAGTGGAGCATTTCTACTACCCTGGTGGCCAACTCTCTCAAAATGCAAAAATTGACAGTGAGATTCAGCACAGGATCCAGTGCACAGTGCTCCCTTTGCGAAATTGCTCCAATGCATTTTCAAAGATCATGACCTATGGAAGGATATCAAGATCTATCCCTACATTCCTTTATAGATGTGAAACCTGGGTGACCTATTGACAACACTTTAAAAAGTTTGGCGAGGTATCACCAATGATGCCTTCAGGGGATCCTTCACATCAAGTAGGAAAATCACCGCATTAATACCAGCATCCTTATTGAAGACAATGTCATCAGCATTGAAGCAATGATTCTTATGCACCAACTATGCTGGGCTGGACATTGTGTGCAGATGCCAGATTTTTTCACCTCCCAAAATAAATACTCTACTCTCGTCTTACCACTAGTCAAAAATCTTGTGGTGGTCAGCGGAAATGCTACAAAGATATACGGAAAGCATCTCTTAAGAAAACTGATGTGGACATTATTAGCTGGAAGGAGCAAGCCACCAACTGACCTCAATAGTGTCATATCCTCCATCAGGCAGTGATCCTCTTTGAGGAAGAAATGTCTTGCCCTTGAAACTGAAAAGAGAGGGAGAAGGAAGGAAAAAGAAAGAACTTTCTTTCAGCAAACAGCTGACCCGCTAGGAAATGTCTGTACCTATTGCGGGCAGATCTGTGGTTCCAAGATTGGATTCCTGAGTCATCTCAATACTCATATGTAGATCCATGGTAGAGATCATCCTTGCATCGAGGGATTGCTGACATCAGGTACACCCTGTCATAATTTCTCCAGTTTATTTGTCAATAAGTTCAGCAAGTTTTTATGCACCAAACAGCAGATCCTCTCCTGCCCACCCTTCTGAGTGTCTCTTTGTTAAAAGGAAAGATCAACAGAAGCACAAGAGTGAGCTTCACCAAAGCTTCTTAGCAGGGAGGCAAACTCCATTTGACTTTATCAGTCCCATATGAGGCCCTTTACTCACAAGGTACTCAACCGTGAGTTCTTCCTTTGAGCCAGGACCTTCCTGCCAGCTGCAGCTTCTCTTTAAGTAGCATGCAGCTCCACGCAAGCTATGCCTACTGCAGCTATCTAGAAAAGCCATCTCTAAGATGCTTTCCTTAGGAGCCTCCTTTTTCTGAGGGCACCTCTTTAACTGCATTCTGGTAGCCTTTTATCAGATCAGGTGCTCTCTAGCCAATCAATCACCTAAGCAGTTAATTACTTATAGGTGAGATTAGTGGAACAGTGTCTAAAGAATATAAGTAGCCCAATTTCCCACTGCCTTTTACCTTGTGTAGTTGTATGCACCTGGCAAAGTGGATGTAAAATGCTACCAAATCAAAATTCTGCATTTATGAGTTGTTTTCTCTGTAAGGGCTATGTCTAAAATGAAGATTTTAACCATCATTTTAGCTAATCTGAAGTAGCTGTGTGAGTGCAGTCTAGTAGTGTAAACTCTATGCATGCATGTAAATTGTGGATTGCACTAGTACAGCTTACTCAACAGCCCTGTCCGATGGTTTCTAACATGGATTAAAGTGGTTTTATTCAAAGATTGACACAGCAAATATTTTTCTGGCTATGCCAACTTAGAGGTAAAATAGTTATCAGACAGGGTTAATACAGTTGTGAGACTATAAACCGTTATATTTAAAGATGATTTCTCTTCAAGAAAAATTTAACCTTTTCTACAATATTTTTCAGGGTGTCTTCCTCCACCTTTTCCACATGTCTATATTGAAAAAGCATCTTTAGATTTTTTTAACTTGCAAAGCGCTTTGCTAAAATGATGTTTCTAATTAGAGAATGTGCAGTCAGCAAATCAAAAGTTTTACCGATTAAAAGGGGAAGAAACTATATTCATGCTTCATAATTCCTTAGATAAATTACCAAATTAAGAAAATGAAAAATATTTGTTGCAAATATAATGGTTTAAATTAGAATTACAATGTTCATTTTGATAATTAGATTAATTTGATCTTGAATGGTAAATCATTCAGTTTATAAAATACTTAGTGCAGCCTCTCAACATTAACTCCCATTAAAAGTTTGTTGCTCTGTTTGTCTCTATTACACTGACAAAACTTCCTGATGGTAAGTAATTCATGTGATGTTAAAAGATTAAGTGATTGCAATAGCATGCAACATGTTGTGTAGTAAAGTGCTGTAAATAATTATAGCCAATTAGACAAAGCTTAAATAGCTTTTGATTTAATAAATGTGTCTTATTCTTCTGACAAAAAGTCTTCAGTTGCTGAGCTAGTGGATGCCTACAAGAAAGGGCTTAGTCATATGATATTACTGTAACTGCATTTCAGATAAGTTGCAGAGAAACTAACTTTAATGCTAGTTGTGCTTTGTGATTGATGGAAATAGACGTTCTGTAGTATATATTTATGCAATCTCATTTCTGAGAGAATGTATTATAGTGTGTCATAACAAAGGACACAGATACAGAAGGGTCATTTTTGGACTAAACTAAAACAAGTATTTTTGATTGTTACTATACCTACTTCTAAATATTATCAATTCACAATAACTGGCCACTAACTAAAAACGGACATAAACCGAACCACTGGAAATCTTACGTCTGGATAGGTTTTATTTGGAGATTTTTGGGTTCTTCCACAATTTTGGCTGTAGTCAAAAATTTGTACAGTGTACAGAAATAGAAAATTTGGGTCCCATGCTACAAACCCTTCATACATGAAACTCACAAAACAATGGAACCTCTATGTACAGAGCTTTCAAGATTAGACTCTGTATGACAGAAATTAGTATTTACAGCTTGGGCACTTCTGTAATGCAAAGTTTTGGTCCAATAGGATCAAATAGGACTCAGTCCAATAGGAAGAGACAACATTAGCATTAAAAAAAAAAATTGTAGTTGCAGATAGATGTCTATTAATTCATGATATTTCTAAGGTACCTATCAGTACCTGATCTCTGGGTCTACCACACTTTTGAAATGGATGAACCGCATCCCTGCTGCATCTCCAAAAATATCTTCAGTCAAAAGGTCCGTCAACATTTCAAGCTAGGGATGTGATTCCCAGTTGGAAGAGACATACCTGTACTATCTCTCATCAAGCTAGCATACTAAAAACAGAGTGGTGCTGTGGCAGCACGAGTGATGGGAGGGACAAGCTGCACTGAGTATGTATTCAGCCAAGATCATAGGCATGTACTTGGGGCAGCTAGTTCCTCCTACCACTCACACCACCACAGCTATACTATTTTTAACATTTTAGGTAGATCAGAACTAGCATGTTGTGCAAAAGATGGTTAAATATTTTTTTTGTTCTTACAATTACACTGGCCTTCTACATAAATTATTGCAGAAACTAGTAAAAACAACAAGAGTCCTGTAGCACTTTAAAGACTAACAAATTTAATTTAATTTAACTAGTGTTGCTGTAACATGCTCCCAACCATTTTATGTGCAGCATGGGTAGAGATTTAAATATCTTCATGCACTGCCAAATAGTATATGCACGCATTAGTCACTATGGGCTAGGTCTGCAAAGGGACTTAGGCGTTGCAACACTTTGAACACTGAAGGCATTCTATATAATGCATGGGGAGAGTTCAGTACTCAAGAAAGAAACTGAGCAGGAATCCACCTAAGCTAGCCCATAGGAAATGCTATATAGAGACAGAACTTACACCCTGCCCCTCAAAAGGCACCTCCCTCCACGCAGGATTCAAAGCAACGTTAACTTTTTTAGATTTAGGTAATGAAGTCAGGTCAGTCCTCTCTAACACCACAAAACACAAAGGCCCTGTTACATGGTTGGTTCCTCTATAGGCATGACAGGGTTCTGAACTCACCTGGCCTTTGGTTTTCCATCACCAGGCAGCCAAAAGCACAGGTCTGGTTGTGGGAAACAGCCAGCCAACTGAAACTGTGGGAGTCCACCCCTTCCAGGGCTGTCAAAGATCAAAATGCAAATCAAACACAAATCACCTAACACAAGGTCATGGCAGGACACTCTTCTTTTAGAGAGCTGATAAGCCAGAGTCCCAGTTTGGCACTTACCAGCAAGTCTCTGTAATAGCACCAAAATACCGGTTCAGCCTCAAGCCCTCCTTTGTCTTGATGAGGGCCTCAAAAGGCAGTCATCAAAGCACCAAGGCACTTTGCGGCTGAAAAGTAAAGGTCTATTTTCCTCCCAGACCTCCCACTATCAGAGATTTTACCTTTTATATCTTCTCTCCAGGCCTGACATGACTTGCAAGTGTGGTGGGGCAGGGCTGCTTGAGGCCAGAGAAGTTCATTCACCATCATCTCCGTGGTATGGGATTTATGCATCCCATCACAGAACCCTACACCATTACATCTCACAGCCCAGTGATTAGGTACTTACCTGGAAGACCTGTTTTCAAATCCCTGTTCTGCCTGAATTGGAACAGTTCTCCTATCTTCCAGATAAGTGCTCTAACCTCTGGCTTACACAATAATTGTCATTCTCTTTCTAGCCTAATGAATATCTCATTAGTTATACCAAGTGGAACTGCTTCAACAAGAGTGATTGAAAGAGCCCTAGGCACGGTATGCAGTAGCTGGGTAATTAGGGCACTCACCCTGGAAGACATGGGCCTAAGTCCCTGCTCCAAATCAAGCTGAGCAGTGATTCAAATCTGGGTCTCCCACATTGCTCTTACCACAGGGCTGGTGGCGATAATGGGACTTGCTTGCTCTATCCCCCAGCTGTCTTTGGTGTGGTTAGGCATGCTTAGTGTATGGTTACCAGATCAGCTCATGCTAGTGTGATAGGCAAGGGAATACTTAGTTTGTGAATCCCAGCAGGGATTAGACATGAGCTGGCATGCCCAGCAGCTCAGTGGCATCAGGCTTTAGGTGCTATTGTGCCTGCCCACCAGGAGAAATTCTGGCATCTAGGGAACTTTATTAGTGGAAACTTAAGTCCCTAAGACTCCTCCAGGGATTTTATCTCACACCTACATTTCTGCTTTCAACATCAAAGAGTAGATAAAAGAGTACCAGCCATCCTGGAAATGAAGATTGCCAATTATCAAATTATATTTGCAAAATACAATTTACTCACTTATGAAAAGCAATTCCCTCCCCCCACCAATTAATGTCACCCTTAATCCAAATGGGAACCACTGATGAAGTCCTTCAGTAATACAGGGGGAGGATTATAGTCCTGCAACCAAGCACCAGCATTCCCTTTCCCCTCCAGAGAGAAAACTTTTAATGATGATATTATCAAAGAAAAATTATAACAGGTAATTAATTTTCTTTTAAATTAAACATAACAAAAATCAAAATCAGAGACACACTCATATGACCATAAGTTTATTTTATAAGGAACCTCAAGTTTGCCAAAAATTGCATTGTGAAGGTTTTGCTGTTTATTTTAGTGCTAAGGTTATTTATCACCAACCTTTTCCACTTATTGGAAACAATTTAGTATTTATTCTTAACAATTATGTGACTCATGAAACTTATTTTTTATTACATTTAAGTGTGTTGTTCTGATTTCTAACATTTAGCACAAACACAGTTATTTTGGTTCTGTCTCACTTTGGTAAATATGAGAAGAAAAGAATAGAAATGTCTGTAACTGATAGCATTGCAGAGCAGAAAACTGCTAAAGGTGCTATGTGGCAGTAACTGAGAAGTATGAAATTATTTTGCTACCGAATTCATGACCCTAATAAAATCCATATATAGTTTTAAAGATTTTAAATACTGACTAAATTAAAATTTAATGTATATGTACAGTATCTTAGTTGTAGAAATCTAATCCTTCATAATATGTCACTGTGACTAGATTGCCATTAGGCCATCTTCTGCAAATTCATCCTCTTGGTATAATGTTTATTTTAAACATTTTTTTGCCAGTGAAGTTTATTACTTGGACTCCCATTCTGTATGAAGCCCACTAAGTTACACATCCTTTCCCTGGGCTGTAATCTAAGGCTTTGATATTGTCCTCCCCACAGTGTCTCAGTGCTATTTGTTATACAGATGCGAAAGGCAAGTTGCATTTCCTGATGTTGAATATTTTTGTCCTACATAGTCATAGCAGGATTAAAATAAGTGTAAGTCTTCCAAAGTACATTTCTAGATGGTGATATGGACAATAACATTTTAAAAAATTAACATAACCAGTTTCTATACTACTATTCTGTCTTTTCCTTTCATAAATTTTAGTGTCAAGAATATTAGCGAAAATTTGTGTGAATATTAAAATGATTTCTGGTTTCAGGAGAAAACTTGAGTTGAATGTAAATTTGCAAAAAGTAACATTTTATCTTACACTACTTTGTTTCTCTTCTAGTGGCAAAGCATTACTATAACACTGGTTGAGAAAGTGCAGATGATTGCTGTAATCCTAGGATCTCTGTTCTTAGTAGCAAGTGTGACTTGGCTTCTATGGTCAGCCTTCAGCCCCTATGCAGTATGGCAAAGAAAGGACATCCTTTTTCAGATCTGTTATGGAATGTATGGTTTTATGGATCTAGTGTGCATAGGTAAGCTCAAATCATTAAACTGCACAAACTGTGATTTAAGAGTATAATTTTACTCTCTGTGGTGGGTCAAAGTTCCTTAGCTCTCCAATTCTCTTTTTATTTATTTTTAGCTGATATATTTAGCAAACACTTGACTTTATAAAAGTAGAGACACCATGATAGGGGAACCAAACAAAAACTTAGCCCTCAGACTGATCAAAGCACTTGCCCTAAATGTTAAATTCCCAGAACCACAATCAGTTTTCCCTATTTGGAAATTTAAAAGGATAGTAAAGTGTAGGAGGGTTAATAGGTGAAATTATAACAACAATTTGATGAAAAGGACTAATGAGAGTTTTGTTCTCTCATCAAAACCCTCTTTTGATCCTAATTAGAGTTAGATATTTGCATCAAGGATAGAATAGGTCCCAGAAGGATTTTCTTATAGGACAACACATCCAAAACTACATTGAACAGAGTTATGTGAATCACTATGTTAGAAATAGAGAATAATAGATAGACTGTACTGCTGCAGTGAGATGAAGGAATTAATTGAAGAGTTCTGTTGACATCCTAAACAGATCAAAAGCACTATAAGTGCTAAGTATTTTAATTTATTAATGATACCATGAAAGCAGGGCACAAGTGGTATAAGATGCCATCAGAACACTTAAAAAAGGAAGATGCAACTTACTGAAAGCTATTTGGCTTTTTTGCATGTTTGCTTTAATATATTGATCCAAAAATGTTTAAATAAAAACTTAAAAAAGTTAGTAAAGCAACTATGAATGCTAAAGAAAAATAAAGGGATTTTAGTCACTCTTGGAGTAAATGTGAAAGGTATAGTAATTTGAACTAAGATTCCCAGGATATTCATATCAATAACATGATGAAATGCTGTATATAATGCTTTTCATTAAAAAATCTCAAAATGCTTTACAAATGTTGATGCTAATTCAATTTTATATATGGGGAAACTCAGGGAAAGAGTAGTGACTTGTGCAAGGTCACATAGTATGACAATGGCAGAGTCAGGAATAAAACCTAGAATTCCTCACTCATCGTCTCCTGCTCTTATTGCCCATTGCCTCTTATTTACACCATGTATACATTATCATACAGTTCAGTTTATAACATAGTTATTTGAAACTAATTTTGTTAAAGCATTTTTTTTCACTGGTTTGATTTGTTACAAAAATCAAATTCTTATAAGTTCAAAATGTATTGCTAGTATCTGTAGACAGATAAAAATAGATTTAATGCTATTGATAAATACACTAATGTATCAATGGAACAGGGTCAAGGATGTGCTAATGAGAAAATTCAATTCTGAGAAAGGACTACTAAGAGCTATAAAGTTGTCATTGGAATGTCCAATGTGAATTTTCACATTTAGATTTAGTGATACTTGGGAACTTGCTAGAGGCCTTGGATATCTAAATATATGCATATAACTACAGTATTATAATTAATACTACTAGCATTAATTAGAATCTTTATCTACATTTTTGTAATTATATTTTCCTTACTTGAACATTACATTTTAATTAATGATAAAGTTATTAGGTAACTTTAAAAAAAAAACCCTACGTACTAAGATTAAGTTACTAAACTTGTGTCTGGGAGTTAAAAAAATAACTGAGTAACTAGTTTGGTAATTGTGCAGCATTCCTTTGCTTCTGATTAGCTCAGACCATTCAAATCCAGTATAATTTCAGGTAATCTTCTGCAGCCTATTGTATTTTAAACATGTGCGTCCAAGGCCACTTATATAAATTTAAAAAATATTTATTAGCATCTCCAACTTCACTCTTTGTTACAAGTATTTGTTATTGTAACTTCCATAGGCTCAAGGACTTTAATCTGAGTAATTTGTTTTAACTGAAAACGTTTGAATTAAGTTCCTTGGAATGCAAGTGTTGTTTACATTTCTGAATGAAAAGCCACAGGACAATCTAGCGACAGATGTAACTTTCCAACAGCAGTTCAGTGGACAATGATTTTATTACATCAGGAAATTTTTGTCTGACTCTTCAATTCTTATGTACTAGCTCTAAATTATGTACAGGGCCCTACTAAATTCATGGTCCATATTAGTCAATTTCATGGTCATAGGATTTTTAAAATAGTCAATTTTAAGGTTTCAGATGTTTACATCTGAAATTTCATGGTGTTGTAACTATGGGGGGTCCCAACCCAAAAGGGTGTCGTGGGAGGGAAGGGGTGTGCGTATTACAAGGCTATTGTAGGGGGATTACCACCCTTACTTCTGCCCTACCACTGGCAGGGATGCTGCCTTCATAACTGGCAGTGGGTGCTAAGCTCTAAAGCTAGTGCCACCATCAGCAGCACAGAAGTGAGGGTTGCAGGATATCTGGGGGTAGCAGGGGAGGAGGTAGATTACTATATGTATGGGTTTCCTTGCCCAGGGGATTGACAGCTGGAACCTCAGCCTCCCACTTGGGTTGGGGGCTAACAGCTTGAATGGCAGCCTGTACATGCGGCAGGGTTATGGCTGTAGCTGCAACCTCTTGCCCGGGTCATGGACTGACAGCTGGAGCCACAGCCTCTCGTCCGGGTCAGGGGTCTGACAGCTACCCTCACGTCTGTGCAGCCGTCAGAGCTAGGCTCCCAGCCAGCAACCATGGAGCTTCCTGCAGCTGGGGGAGGTTCCTGGAAGTGGATCTGACCCAGCTCCAGGATCAGCCCCTGCAGGAGAAGAGGAAGTCCCTTCTTAGCCCAGGCCAGGACTAGCAGCTGGAGCTCAGCGCATGGTAGGATCCCTGGCTTGGGCATCCCCAGCCCTGCCCCTCCTCTCCCCTGCCATGATTTCACAGTCTATGATGCATTTTTCACAGACATGAATTTGGTAGGGCACTAATTACGTAAAAGGACTAACAAGTAGGTGTATACTATACTCTGTTCCTCACACACTATGGCCTGTGCAGTGTTGATGCAGCCTACAGAAGTGTTATGAAGCACAAATCTAAAAATTGTGCCCCACCCCTTTGTGGTTATCCATTATTTTGTCATGTCTCAATGAGGCCCTAATCCTGCAATAAACTCTCATGTGTGCAGGAACCCACACACAGAAAAGCCCCACTGACTTCAATAGGGATCTGCATAGGCACAAAGATGTGCTCATGGATTAATTGCTGGGTCAGTGCCCGAGTTGTAAACTTCATGACTAAAGACCTATTCTAATTGTCTAAAGTCATGCACACCTATGGCTGTGCATAAACGATAAAATGTTTTCAGCTACCCGAGAAATCTAAATATCTGCACTATTTAAAGTGTGTTATTGTTTTTATAATTTTGAAATACAGTTGTTCAATCATTGCCTAGTGAGAACTGTAGTTATACTAAATGCCTGTACATTTAGAAACTAACAGATTATTTTTAGTATTTTCCCTTAAGTGTGATTTTATATTACATCAATCTACTCCCCTATCCAGTAAGGAATATTAAAAAATGTTGCCTACATTTAATCTGCCAGCCTTGTCATTCATTTGTACCAAGAGAAATCTGTCTAAACTCACCAACATGCCGCCCACTAAATAACTTCTGTGAATTATCTGTTCAATTCCATTTGCAACCTACCCAGTTTAAAGGAAGTCCACTTTTGTAACATTTGACAAAGAATAAAGTGGTCTTGCATTACAAGACTATTCTTACTCTCTATTCACAGGACAGTGTTCTATAGACAACAATTTAACCTACACATTCTAGCATAACTGCATTTGGGCATCACTTCAAATTTCTGATAAGAATTGCGTGGGGCTTTGATCTCAGTTAGTTTATATCACTGTTTATCTTCATGTCACCAGAATGTCTAAAGTTTTGGAAGGAAAAGTTGTACACCATATATCCAGAGAGCTACTATTATTTCGACAGGACTAAGCAATTTAGAAAGTTGAAGAGGTCATCTGTAGCCTTTGTAGAAAGTTAAACCATCTCAGGTCAAAAACTAAGTGGAAAGACTATTCTGCCAGTTATTATGAACCAGCTGAAGACTATACAGTCAGTCATTATGAACCAGCTGAAGCTCAGGATTCACTCACTTTAGGAGGATCTCAGCTTTGATATCCTATATCCACAGCGTGCCCTTCCCTGAAATCTTTATGCTACTACAGGAAGTTCAGTTCACATAGTTACAAATCACTCTTTCCTAAAATGGCATCAAGAGCAGAAACTGGCTTTGAAAAGACCATGGTTCAAGTACTTGTTTAGCTAGCAGGACTTCCCAACTGTCCTCAGGGAGTCAGTGCTAGCTAGTCTTCTACAGTGGGATTCTGGGGAGGTAGTGTCAGAAGGAGAAACAGCAACTCTGTTCTCAAACATATTCCCTCCACACAGCAACACTGACCTTTTCTTCTGTTTTGGATCCCAAGTACAATAGGGCTTTTGCAGGTGGAGGGGAATTGAAGGATGGTTAGAGGGGATCAGATATTTATAGAATATTGGGATCACGGCAATAGTGTGAGCTCTCAAAAGCCAGCTACTATTCTTAAATATTTTTGTGGCTTCCTGGCTAAGCATACAACTCCTACAATTAGACTCTATGAAAAGAATACATTAAGAAATCAATTACTGTTAACACCTTCTCTCTCCCTCCCTGGTCTCCCATACCCTAAGTGCCTGTTTTTCACTAAGAAGATGACAGAAAAAGCTCGGAATCCTCAGGTTCAGAATTTTCCATTTGTCCTCTTGCCTCATACTTTTGATTCTGGGCCTGACACCATCTATTCAATCATACTTCTAATGATTGGCTGGCTACACAGTAACAACTCTAGGATTTTACTACTGGGAAACAAGGCGGACCAGAATACAAGGTAGCTTTTTCTTTAAGAAATCCAGTGAATTGCATACTTTCTAATGATTCAGACAAGCAATAAGCATTGAGGTCCTGGCTGTCTTACAAAGCAATCAATTGCATTTTCTATCAATCTGTTTATGTCCTGGATCATCTCTTGATGAACAAGTATCTATTCATGAACTAATCCATCCCTGGTGGTCATCAGTCATTTATTATACAGATAATTTTTCATATGGACAAGAGTGGAAAAATGATGTTTCCTAGAAGCTATAGTCACAAGCAGAATAGCAAATAATCTTAGAAACCTTTAAATATTGATGAAAAATAGAGTTACATTAAGCAAGTATTTCAGTAATGGTATTTGGTATCTTTTCCTTGCCAGTAATTCCTTCACTGATGATAATCAGAGTCCTGATAATTGTCAGGTGAATATGGCAATCAATGGCTAATTTCATTTTCAATATACATCAATTTCCTAAATACATAGGCAGCAGAGTTATAAAACATGAAGCAATATTATTGCAAGTTCAAAATATGTCATATAGATACATGAAAAGAATCCATACTTGAGAGGAGCAGTGAACATCTAATATTCTGCTGGCTTTGTTGACATTGACAGTATGGAGCATTGATCATTTAAGGACATCACATCCCATTTGTTTTTTCCTTACAGAAAGTTTGAAAAAAAACCCTCATGGTGACAAACTATAAGTTTCTCTTTTCAAAACCAAAAAAATACTAGTTGGAACCAACCAAATTTGCAATTGAAAAATAGTGCTGGCAGCCTTGAAAAAATGCATCTCTCAAAACAAAAATACCTTAATTTTTTCTATGAAGATTTGTCAGTGCTTCTTAAAAAATTGCTCAAGTTTTCTTTCTTTCTTGTTTTTTAATTTAAGAAGAAAAGGAAAAAACAAAGGTTACTCCATGAGAATTATTTCTTTTCAGTCACTGGTGTTACTCATTGGGGATGACTTGTCTGAAGCCTTCAGATCTATTTTCTTTTGAGTGTTTACTCTTTGATGAACTGCTACTCTGAGAGGCCTTGATCTTACAAACAGAATCCAGCCAATGAAGCTACTCACAGTAATAAGTATTACAACTCATTTGTAAAGCCCCAATACTGTAAACACTTAAACACATGCTTAGCTTTGAACATATGAATAATTCCACTGAAGTCAATGGAACAAATCACATACTGACAATTAAGCATATTTGTAAATATTTGCTGGATGGGAGCTTAAGAGTAAGTCATTCTATGCAGGAGAGCAAAGGAGGCATGTTTCCATTGAGGAATACTTAAAAAAATTCTCTGGATCTCTGCAAATCTCAAGAATGGATTCCTGTTCTCTAGTCTTCTGGGATTTGAACAGAAAGAATAAAGTCCACCACTCCAAACCCTGCTTGTGAAGTAATAGTTAATGTTGACATCTCAGTTATTTTCCTGAGAAAATTTTCAGGATTAATGCCACATTAGAGTAATAGGAGAATTCACATTTATTATAACTGTTGTTTCAGGCAGCATCTATACACAGAAGTTGTACCCATTTAACTAAAAACATAGAGGATGCTCTTAAATCTATTTGAATGCCTTATATCAGTTTAGATAAGCCACTCAAACTAATTGAATAGCGTTGACAGAAGGAGGTTGTGCCAGTTTGTATGAGGACACAGTCTCTAGTTAAAATCCCTATTATAGAAGCACTTAAGCTAAACTTAAATCAGTGTAAGCAAGGATTAAATCAGTTTCGGTTGATAATTTACTAATGCAATGGTATGATTGATTTTTATGTCAATTAAGTTAAATTAATGCACTTTTCTAGCATAGACAAAGCCTCAGATAACACAGATAACATTGGTTTTGTTCAGTTCACATTCAGAAGGCTTTCTTCATAACCATAAAGACTAGAAACTGTTAAATGAAAGTTTAGATTTTGATTACACTGACAGTGTGGAGGGGCGGGGGGGGGGGGGGGGAATTGTGATGTACACTCCAAGTCAACCTAAAGTTTACTTCAAATAGTTTAGATAAATTAATGGTTGATTGTATAAACCCTCTGTATCTTTTATGGACAATTTTTGTATTATCAGAGTTAAGATATTCACAGGGATCCTCATCTTAATTTGATAGGCACTTGCCAGTTGCAGCGGGATAAATGCAGTTAAGCTTACATCTGTATTCATTTCCTCTTCAAATGTTGTCCAAGAGTATTGTATAGTAAGTAATTATTCTTTCTTTAAATTTCAGGACTAATTGTACATGAAGGTGCATCAGTTTACAGAGTATTTAAGCGCTGGCGGGCTGTTAATCTTCACTGGGATGTATTAAATTATGATAAAGCTACAGACATAGAAGAGAGCAATCGAAGAGAGTCTTCACCGGGTAGGACATTGTGGTTACCGCTAACTGCATTTAGAAACAGAAATTTAGTTCATCCAACACAGTTAACCTCTCCAAGATTTCAGTGTGGCTATGTATTGTTGCATCTGTTCAATCGAATGAGACCTCATGAGGATTCATCAGAAGATAACAGTTCTGGAGAGGTTGTGATGAGAGTTACCTCAGTGTAAAGATTATGCTCACTGTGTTACACAAATAAGGATAATGTGACCTGGACTTTACAGTACTTTGGAATGTAGTTGCAATGAACAGTGCTACCATAGCACTTCTAAAAATACATACAACTTTTTAATGCTTTTTATATGATCAGTTGAATTGCAAATACATTTTTCTGAAAAAGTTGTTGCTTGCTTTTTTATAGTCTGGTATATTACATATTTTGGTCAATTTGTTCTTGAAGTTTATAAAAATATAATTGAACTCTCATTGCCTCCAATAATGAGGAAACCAACTTTTTAAACCAAAAATATCTGTCATAGGTTGAAAAAATATACTTAAAGCTATGTAATTTTTCAAATGCATAAGTTGAGGAAAATAGATGACTGGTGTCTGTGTGACTAACTCTAGGTATATTTAAATGCGTCATTTAATGTGTCAACTATTTAGAGGTTCAGTCATTTCAGAAAGATGATATATATAGGCTTGTAGAAGAGTAGACTTACTGCTCCGCACCCCACTTGTCTCTGGGCATTACATAGCAGGCTCTCCTCATCAAGTGCCCTCTGCTGCTGATAGTCCTGTCCTGGAGCAGTCTGTTTCTTCATGTGACGTAACCTCCAGCCAGGTCATTTATAGTTCTCCTCTTCTGGGGTAAGAGAGCAAGTCCAACAAACTAAAGTCCAAGAGCCTCATGCTGTGTTTATGGTCCAAGTCCAGACATACTAGTCCTTCGACCCGTGGTCTCCAGGGTCATTGCTCTGTTTTTGGAGGGTCTATAGGGTTCCAGCCCAGGAAATCTATAGTGAGCAGGGAGGGTCTGTTTATTCAGAATCCCATCCCCTGTTTCCCCCTAGACTTTGTCCTACCTCAACCTGTCAGCAGGCCTTTCCTACTGACCCTTCCTGGACCACTGTGTACCTGTATTCCTCTCAGCACTATAAGGACTCAGACATCGCTGTTTCTTCAGGGTTACATCTCACAGGAATCTTCTCTGGCGTTCTCCAACAAACCCAAAACCAGAAGTACAAACAAACTACTTCCACCCTTCTTGGGCTTGAACTTTAGTCTTTCACCTTCTGTCGGCCTCCCTGGAGTTATAGCTGCTGTTTTAGGTCTCAATAATGGAGCTAAATTCCCTACTGTGGGTTTTCCCAGTTCTCCTCTCTCCTAACGTCTATCAGACCAATCTCAGAGAGTAGGAACTCACAACCCCCTCTCTTTTAGGTATCCTTTCCAGGTGGACCTGCTAATCAACCTACTTATCACACCCCAGGTGCCAGCAGGTGGGTTAATTAAGCTCTCAGGCTCCTGTTAACTCTCTCAGTACCATGTGGGGTTCACACTCCATCACAGGGCTACATCCTGCGAACCTTAATGACATAGTCCATAAATGTCCCTTTAAGTCTTAATATGAATGTAAAAAGGTATTTTTGCAATTGCACAATGGGTTTTTTGAGGAGTAAAATATACGTCCTATAAAGTGTCATTAGCATTTAAAGGGAAGCTAACAGATCAGTGTGTTGAAATGCTGTGAATGAATGTGATGCTTTCATCCTGGGTGCTCTCACATACTTTGATGATAGACAACTTATAAATGTCTACTGTAGCTTGTAATTTGTATGTAAAAGTCATCAAACAATTTAATAAAAACAATGAGAATCCTGTAGCATCTTAAAGACTAACAAATTCCTGCGGGCATAAGCTTTCATGGGCTGCAACCCACTTCATCAGATGCATGAAATGGAAATCACAGATAGGAGGTATATATATACATAAAAGGGTAAGAAACAACAATGGGGAAAGCATGTGCTAAAGTCAATTCAGCTAGAGTAGATGAGGCCTATTCACAACCGTTGATTAGAAGGTGAGAATGTGTGAACAGTGACAATTACTTCTTGTAATGAGATAACCATTCCAAGGCTATGTCTTCACTGATGGCAGCAAATTTGCTGCTGTCAGATCATCTTATCTGGATCAACTGAGGGGTCAGTGAAGACCCACTCAGTCGATCCAGAAATCGACGTATTAAGACCACCTTCTCAAGTGGTGCAGCGCTGCGTTAGTCGGCGCAGTTCAGTGAAGACGGCGCGCAGAACAGAAGCACAGAAGTTGACAGGAGTTATGCAAGTTTTTTGTGTAGTTTGTGTAACTCCAGTTGACTGCCACCGAATCTCCGAGGTAAGTGTAGACAAGCCCCAAGGCCCTATTCAGACCCATTCTGATTGTGTCAAGTTTGTATATGAGTTCCAGCTCTGCAATTTCTCGCTAAAGTCTGTTTTTAAAGCTTTTTTGTAGAAGTATGGCAACTTTCAAGTCAGCTACAGAGTGTCCTGGGAGATTGATGTGCTCTCCTACTGTTTTATGGATGTTACCATTCTTTATGTCTAATTTGTGTCCATTTATTCTTTTGCATAGTGACAGCCCGGTTTGGCCAATGTACATGGCAGAGGGGCATTGCTGGCACGTGATGGCATATATTACATTAGTAGACGTGCAGGTGAATGAGCTCTTTATGGTGTGGCTGGTGTGGTTAGGACCTGTGATGGTGTCACTAGAGTCGATGTGCAGGCAGAGGTGTCAATGGGGTTTGTTGCAGGGATAGCTTCCTGGGTTAGTGTTCTTGTTGTATGGTGTACGGTTGCTAGTGAGTATTTGCTTCAGGTTGGGGGGCTGTCTGTAAGCAAAGATAGGCCTGCCTCCCATTTGTCAGTCTTTAAGGTGCTACAGGACTCTCGTTGTTTTTGCTGTATACAGACTAACATGGTTACCCCTCTGGAACTTTTCAAACAATTTAATGTCATTTGTAGTCATCAACTGAACAAGGACTGGCCCAAACTAGGATTGCCAGAGATGCTCAAGAAGGCTATCTAGTCTAGACCATTCCTGACAGATGTGTGTTTAACCTGTTCTTAAAAACCTCCAAAGACAGGAATTCCACAACCACAACATACTCAGAGTTGTGTCCTAAGCACTTTAGTTTCCACAGTTTTGTAGATGCCAGTTGAATGAAATTTAATGGAAAATCTGAATTATAAAAGTGTAATGTACCTAAACCATATTTTCAGTGGTTCTCTTGCAACTTACTAAAGAGTAAACAAAAAAGCGTAAAGAAATATTTCTTGGGGTGATTAAACCTTATTCAGTCATTTTTGAGTCACAAGACAATCAGTTAAGTGAGACAAGCAGGTGACACACCATCACTTTAGATATTTTTTAAATTCTATTATGCATATAACTCAATACATTACATTTTATTTTAAGAATTGGCAGATATTGCAAAGTTATGGATTTTCTACAAAAGAGCATAAGAGACCTAACAGGGAGATGGTTCCTTGGTGCCTCCAGGCAAACTAAGAAAGGGGACTGAAGCATCCTTCCCCTCCAACAGAAACTAAATGGGAGAGGGAGGAGATTCTATTTAACATGATATAGTCACTGAAATTTGTATATATATATTAAGAAAAAACAAGTTTGTTGTGAAATGTCATTTAAAGCGCCAACTTATGTACAGTGAACTATATTATGGCTGTTTTCACTGCATTGCTGAATAAGATATATACATTATACAAAGTTTAGAGTTTGAATCATTAGATATGAGCTTGACTTTTACACCAATGTAAATTATTTGAAACCAATGGAATTATAGCTGCATAAAACTGGAGAGAAACAGCAGTAAATCAGGCCCAATATAATCACAGCTCTGCTTTGTGTGCACGTGCGCACACGCGCACACACACACACACACACACACACACACACACACACACACACACACACACACACACAGAGCTTTATTAAAGCATCTCATGGTATAACCCATTCTGTGCACAACGGATATATGAAGAACGAGTCTCTACTGCCTCACGTTTTATACAATAATTTTCACCTGTGTCTAGTGGACCCAAGATACAACCACTGATTCCATTAAAATTACATTGCCATAAAACTGGAGTAACAATAAATACAAAGTGGGTGTTAAATGCTACCACTCCCTTTGGACAGGTGTAAGTAATGAGACCTGTACAAGGCAGTGGAGAATGAAACCCATAATAGCCAACCAATATAATGGAATCCTTGTACGCTTACGGATGTATAATATATTCTGCATTATCCTCCTATCTCATTTGAGCATCATGTAGTGAGACTTAAGGGATGAAAGGTAAGTATGGTTTTTCGGATGGGCAAAATGGCCTGGATAAAATAAAAACTTCCCTGAATCTTCTGCTAAAACTCATACCAACACTTTTGGAAGGTCAAACAAAATCTTTGATGACTTAAAGCCAATATTCCATGAGGTAGACTAATTTTGGCCTATATGTAGATATATATAAGTTATCTTGTGTAAGAGCATGTACTCATGAGATTTGCAGAGCCAAGAAGTCTAGTCCTTCTTCAAGTGATGTCCCTGTGGGTGCTCCTCTTTAGATGTTGTCGCATCACATGCCCTCAATCATAGATCATTGCAGCAGTACTTGTCTGGGTTGTGCACGCACAGCTCTTGTCTCGCGGTACTGTTGGTGGCTTTTTTGGTGCATGTGCAACCCGACCCCCTCGGTTCCTTCTCAACCGTCCATAGTCTGGAGACGGAGCAAGAACAGCAGCTTTAGTTTTCACTTGTCTTACCTAGAATAGTATTAGGGAGTAGTTTAGTTTAGTTATAATTAGATTAGTTTAGATCAGTTCAGTAATTTATCCTACCTACCTCCCTTCCTAACCCCCCTGCCAAAAAAGGTTAATTTTTTCTCCTAATAGAATAGATTAGAAGCATAAGATTTGCCAGGTTACCCAGGATTTAAAAGGTGCACCTCATGTAGAGATGTCATGCCAGCATCGGATGGCCATTCACAAAGTGTATGCTGCCTGGGTGAAACACATGTGCCACAGAAGTGCACTCGTAAGAATCTTATGGCCAGGGCCAGGAGTGATAGGGACCTGAGGTTGAAGCTCAGACTTATGGCGAACTCTCTCAGACCCTCCTCTAACCAGACAAGCCATCCTCAGAAAAAACTGAGCACACTCCAAGAAAGAGAGCCTCAACGCTTCCAGCCACTACTGCACCAAATAAAAGGCGTTCACCCAAAAGGCTGTCGATATCCCCTTTGCCCAGTACCAGAGGTGACAGGTTCCTCAAGTCCATGGCACTAAGGACTCGAAACGTTCGGATGCAGAATCAAGAGACAAACAAAAACGGTCCTCTCCAGCATGGCACCAAAGAAGGATACGGTGCAGAAACTGTTGGATCAATGGTCAATGGCACCGACTATGGCACCATCAGAGGCCACAGCACTGAGTGCGGCACCAAGAAAAAGCATGGTACCGGTTGAGATCACAGCATCCATGTCGGCACCGGAATCAATGACAGCACCGAAAATCTCCAAGGTACCGATGATGGCACCATTCACCAATATGGAGCCGACAAGAAGTGCGACACCGACAGCAGCACCATCCTTAAAGAAAAAGGACAAACAACACCACTGCTAGCAAACAGAGACTATAGTGACATCATCCCCACAGTCACCCACACTAGGGATGATGGAATCATCGAAGCATTCTCCCCAATGCACTCTCTCAGTAGAGAAGACAGTGAGGTAGAGGAAGCTCAGTTTTCATCGGAGCACTCCTCCCCCACCAGACCATCATTAGAGGCACCTGAATATGTGCCTCGCAGGGGAACCAGGGCATATCCTTGGTACACTCTGCCATGGGTCGAGCTTCCTATGCCATAACACATGCAATGGCACAATTGGAATGCCTCATCAGCCTACTCTAAGGCATACAGTAAACCACCCAGTTCCCATACATGCAGGGCGAGATCCTCCAGACATTCACTCCCAGCTGCATCAACAACAGCTGTGGAAGACATACAGGTAGGGGACATGAGACTGGAGCAAGAAACCTCTCTTCCCACACACCACTCTTCATCCTCCCCGGACAAAGCTGTAATCCCTCCGACACTTACACAGATAGAATTGTTTGGAGTCATCTATGACCTCTTCAAGAGGGTCACAGAAAATCTAGAAATTCCCCTTGAAGAGGTTACTGAATCACATCATAAGTTGCTGAAGATTTTTCATACAGCAACATCATCAAAAATTGTACTTCCTATGGACAAAGCACTGATGGAGCCAGCTAATACAATATGGCAGACACCAGCCACCATCCCACCTATTAATAAAAGAAATGATAGGAAATACTATATCCCTGCCAAGGGGATGGAATTCCTATTTACCCATTCACCTCCAAATTCCCTTGTTACTGATGCTGCAAACCAGAAGGGCAAGCAAACAAATTACAAGCCAACACCACAGGATAAAGATTGGAAGAAACTAGATTTGCTAGGCAGAAAAGTTTATTCCTCATCCATTTTATTATTGTATTGTATTGTATTGTATTATTATTGTATTAATGAAAGTATTTAATTATGCAGCTCTACTCTCTAATTATGATCATAAAAATCTATGAGAAGGTATCAGAATTTACCAACAGCATACTGGAGAACAAAAGAGAACAGTTTAGGTCACTCATTAACGAAGGTCATCTCGTAACTAGAACATCACTACAGGCTTCATTAGATGTAGCTGATACTGTGGCCAGTACAACAGCCACAGCCATTGTTATGCACAGGGCTTCATGGTTCCACTCGGCGGACCTTCCCAGGGAGCTACAAATGAAAATAGAAGACCTCCTATTTGACAAGGTCCAGCTTTTCGCAGAAAAGACAGATGAAGTCCTTCATTCCATGAAGGATTCGTGAGCAACACTTGGAATCCTAGGCACCTACATGTCTGGAACAAAGAGGAAACAGCATAGATTTCAACCATATACCCGCAAATATCCTTTTCCTTCCCAGTATAGACAATACGAAACAGAAAGAGGGAAGCAAAGAACACAGAGACGTAGACTGTCACAGCAAACACCTTCGACCTCTCAAACAGCGTTGTCCAAACAGCAGTTTTGAAAATTTGGTTAAGAATCTGAGAGACCCCACTCATCAAACAGTGCCACCATCACTGACCATACACTTTGAATTCTGCCTCCAAAAATTCCATCACAATTGGTCATCAATCACAGCAGACAGATGGGTGTTAGAAATCATTGAATCAGGATACACTATCCCATTCACATCCATTCCTCCTACCCACAGCTCTTCCCCGTCCGTCTTCAGGGACCCATCTCACGTGTAAATACTTCATCAAGAAGTAGAACATCTCGTACAACTAGGAGCAATAGAGCATGTACCGTTACAACACAGAGGGAAAGGGTTCTATTCCCACTATTTTGTGATTCAGAAAAAGACCAGAGGATGGAGACCAATACTAGATCTGAGACACTAAACAAGTTCACAAGGAAACAAAATTCAAGATGGTCACATTGTCCACCATAATATCAGCACTGTAGAGGGGACTGGTTCTCAGCCCTCAACCTGCAGGATGCTTATTTCCATATTATGATCCATACCGCACACAGCTGCTTTCTAAGATTTACGGTGGCCGGCAATCATCACCAATACAAGGTATTGCCATTTGGCCTCTCTACAGCACCGAGGGTCTTTTCCAAGGTGCTGGGAGTAGTTGCAGCTCATCTGAGGAGAAAGGGAATCACAATTTTCCCATATCTGGATGATTATCTCATAAAAGCAACCAGCCAAACCCTAGCAACACAAGCCACTTGCCAAACCAGAGTGTTGTTTAGAAAACTAGGACTCAATATAAACAAAAAGTCCAATTTCAATCCAACACAGTGGTTGGAATTCATATGAGCACAAGTGGACACAAGAATAGCCAAGGCAACAATAACAGCACATATTGTCATGCAACTCCTGGGACACATGGCGGCAACAACATTCATGGTCCAATATGCTCGACTACAGTCCTTACAGACACGATCTAAACAGAATATTAACAATACCAGACAAAGTCAAAGATTCCCTACTCTGGTGGACCAGAGAAAAAACAACATGATGGCCAAAGTCCAATTCTCACAACGTCCCCCATCAGTTATGATCACCACAGATGCATCACTATTGAGGTGGAGAGCGCACCTCCATGACCATATGATACAGTGACAATGGTCAAAGATGGAGACCAAACTACACATAAATATCTTAGAGATCTAAGCAGTGCACAATGCATGCTGTCTACTACTCATAACAAACAGGTCAATAAGGATAATGACAGACAAAATCGCATGCACGTTTTATGTCAATCATCAGGGAGCAGCAAGATCCCACTCCCTATGCAGTGAAGCAATAAAGCTCTGGAACTGGTGAATACAACACAACATCAACATATCAGCAAGCATACCTACCTGGAAATCAGAACATCACTGCAGACAGCCTCAGCAGGCGCTTTGGCCAGAACCATGAGTAGGAACTGAACAACGAGGTCCTGAACAACATTTTTTGGAAGTGGGATTATCTAGCTGTCGACCTTTTTGCCACAAAGCAAAACTGCAAATGCCATCGCTTCTGCTTAAGGGCAGGACTTGGGCCAAACTCAATGGGAGATGCAGTCCTACTTGACATCCCAATGATAACCAAGGCCATTCACGAAATCAGGGTAGACAAAGCGACGGTGATAATGATAGTACTTGCTTGGCCCAGACAGACATGGCATTCAGACCTGCTGCACATGTCAACATACAAATCAATCATGTTGCCTCTATGATGTGATCTCCTTTACCAGGACAACAGTCGAATTTATCACCCGGAAATACAGAAACTTCATCTAACGGCATGGTTCCTAACTGTTTCGGCCCAGAGGAGCTAGAATGCTCTGAAGAGGTTAACCATATATTAATAAATAGTAGAAAACCATCAATAAGAAAAACTTACCAGCAGAAATGGAGAAGATTCAATGCCTGGTGCAAGCATAGACAAATCCTCACTGCATCTTCATCTATTCCATCCATCCATCTTAGAATATATCCTAGGACTAAAAATATCAGGCTTATCAATTAGCTCCGTGAAGGTCCATCTAGCAGCAATTTCTGTTTTCCATGACAAGATTAATCATGCAATGGTATTCACTCACCTAATGGTAAAACGTTTCCTCAATGTATTACGTAGAGTATTTCCAACCACATCATGGGATCTATATTTAGTATTAAAGGCCGTTACCAGGCCACCATTTGAACCCATAGCAACATGTTCACTTCTCCACGTCAGTGAAAGTGTCAGTTTTAGTAGCTTTCACATCGGCCAGACGTATAGGAGAAATCAACACGCTTATGGCCCACCTACTCTACATGATTTTTCACAAAGATAAAATCACTCTTAGACCCTACCCAAAATTTTTAGCAAAAATAGTATCAGATTTTCACATTAACTAATCTATAAAGTTATCTATCTTTTATCCAGAAACCACATAATAATGTGCAAGAAGAGGTGCTACACACATTAGACGTCAGAGGAGTGCTAGCCTTTTAGTTACAGAGAACGAAAACATTCTGAAAGTCAGATAAGCTCTTTGTATCAATCACAGAATGTACAGAAGTACAAGTTATATCTAGTCAAAGACTATCCAAATGGATAAAAGAATGCATCCAGCTATTTATAAACAAAAGAACTTACAAGCCGCTGTAGGAACCAGAACACACTCAACCAGGGCAATATCCACTTGTGTAACGTTCCTTAACAACATTCCCATAACAGACATATGCAAGGCAGCTACATGGGCCTCTGTATACACTTTCACAACATACTGTGCAATTGATCATGCATCTAGTAGGGATGCCATACTAGGACTAACTGTTGTCTCATCCGTACAAACAAGTGATCCTGAAGTCCCTCTGCCAAATGAGGGGTATTGCTCTATAGTCACCTAAAGTGGAGCACCCACAGGGACATCACTTGAAGAAGAAGAAAGGGTTACTCACCTGGTGCAGTAGCTGAGGTTCTTCAAGATATGTGTAGCCCTGTGGGTGTTCCATTACCCACTCTCCTTCCCTCTACTTCGTAGTTCTTGTACAGGACCCTTTGGTAGAGAAGGAACTGAGGCGATTGGTTTGCACATGCGCCAAAAGCGACAAGAGCTGCGCATGCATGACCTGGACGAGTGTTGTTGCAAAGATCTCTGATTGAGGGTGAGGGACATGATGACACCTAAAGTTGAGCACCCATAGGAACACACCTCTTGAAAAATCTCAGCTCCTTCACCAGGTGAGTAACCCTCTCTTCTGCTTTCCATACAAGCGTTTCATTCTTCAGGACATACAATATTAAACAGCATTTAGAAGATCACATGTCTTCTTATATTCTGGGCACCTCATTATCAGAAATACCCTGGCATTAAAAGGCACTCGGAAAAAAGGAATAAAAGTGATTAGGATGTTGGAGGGATTGATTTACAAGAAAAGATTGAAAGATCAGTCAACCGAGACTAAGAGATGACAAGATAACCATTTACAAATATTTGAAGGATGCACGCATAAAGGAAGAATTGAAATTATTTAGGATGGAGCAAGAAGGTACAATAGGAGTAATGAAAATTACTAATTAAAGGACACTTTAAGTCCAATATCAGTAAAGTCTTTGCAACAGTGAGATTTGTCATGATGAAACATTTACATAGCACCATCGCTATACACAGCAATTTATACGCACATATAAAGGTAAGTTCGCTTTCCTGAAGAGTTTACAATAAGAGTTTCTAATCTAATCAAAATAAGTAAACTCATAGCACAGAACAATAGGACATGGGATGGAGGATGAGAATATTATTGATAAGGGAGAAGAGCGTGTTTGAAGAGGTGGGTTGTATGGAGGACAGTGGTTGCTATTGTTATCCCCATTTACAGAGGAGGTACAGAGCTACACAGAGATTAATTGATTTGGCCAAGGTCACATAGGAAGCCCATGGTAGAGCTGGGAGTAGAGCCGAGATCCCCTGGATTCCAGTTCTGTGCCTTAACCACAACCACCTTTTCATGAGCGCAAAAGAAAAGAGCAGTCAGAAGTAAATAATTTCTTAATTTTGTCCAATCTGTTTTAGGCATCTATCACTGTTATATCTAGCCAGCTCACTAATCTTGCATTGATAAAGTAAGTTTTTATTAATTTTTATTTAAATTGATTTTTAGCATTTTTATTTTTTCGTATTTCACAGGAACTTTAAGTTCTTCATTGTTCTAAAGTGCAATGATATGAGAACTTTTTATTTAGCCTTTAAAAAACCTGCACAATGTTAATAGACACCATAGTGTTAATGTTATGCAAGACTCCATTCAAGGTCCACTGAAGCCCTGACTGACAGTGTTCCAAAGAGAGCAACATAAATGTAATCAGCCATTAGGGAAAACTTTGAGTGGTGCTAAATAAGTCATAATTCCTGTTTGATTTATTAGACTGCAGAGGGACTGAGAGTTCAGTGAAGATGCAGTACTACCATTTTTTATCCAGTAGCTTCTTAGAAGGCATGACGGGCAGGTTATTACATAATTAATGGTCTATCTTCTGAAACACCTGATACAATCCACTGTTGGAAACAGGACACTGGACTAGATGGAGCTGTCAGATCTGTTATGACAGTTTTGGTTTTTTCAAGTTATTTATTTTAAACAACCTATTGATGGGATCTGGTGGAAGATGACAGAGTATCTTTTGCAATGATCTATATGTTTGTACTCTCATTCAGTCAAAAAGGAATCAGATTCTGCTAATTTAAAAGCATCAGCTTTGTTACTTGCACTAAAGAAAGATAACCAATAGCAATTAGTGGTAGGAATTTTTTCAAGAGCTCCAGACACTAGAGGAGACCATCACAAGTCACTGTATTCTGCCAAGCAGTGTAAAGTACATTATAAGTCCCTTCTAAAATTAGCACACTACAATTATAATATGTGAAATGTGGAATATAGACTCAAATACAGAAGAGCGAGTAGACTGAAAGTAGTCAGGAGTCCGTTACAAATATCAAAATAAGGGATTTAAGAGCCTTAAAAAGTGATTTTTTCACTTACAGTGTCTCAATAGCAACACATATGAAATAGTCCTCCCTTCATAAAATTCTTCCCTAAGGCCAAGAAGACATATGACTGAAATCCTTGAGCTGAAATTTAACCTATACTGAGTCCTGAGCTCCTAAACAGTTTTTGCAATACTACTAAAGCAAGCTTTATAGACACTTGGCTCCATACCTTATTGGTTTTAGGCAGCCATCCCTCTCTACCTCTTAATGTATTTTTAAACAGTCTATTTATATATTCCCACCACTGCTCCCCCAGTAAACTTTTTTTTAAAACTTTCCTTTTTTTGGTCAGGAAAGTATTGGGCTACCACTAACAAGCCACCTGAAACCAACTAATATTTAGGTCTTTTTCCCACTCTCTAGGGGAAACTGTAATGCTTCCTTCCTAATACCAGATAATTATAAGTTGAACTTAAAAGCCCCCTCTCATCGTCCATTTTGAAGACCAGTGGTCTGCAGCGAGCCCCGTGGCTTCCCTTGGAAGTAGGCAGTACACTACCAAAACATTCCTGCAGGTAACAATCTCTACTCTAAAATAAGAGCAAATGGAAGAAAGATGAGGCCAGCTCTGTAGTGTAGACCCTGCAGTACGATTTCTCTCTCTTCTCTTTTTCTTGGAAATTTACATATAACTCAATTTAAGTTTAATAAAAGTAACATATATTGTTAAATGAACCCTTTCCTTTCATAGAGCTTCCTCTTGGATTTCCATATTGTCTGTGGTGGCTTGCTCTGATGCTTAAATTAAATACAGTAACATAATTCCAGCTACTCTAGGAATAGCTGTGCTTTGCCAGCCTAATTATGCTGCAGACATATCCATAACAGTTCCATGAAAGTCCCCAAACTGCTTAGCGTGAACCTGTGTGTTACCATTGAATCCATCATTATTACAGAAGAGTCTGTTTTTAGTTCTTCAGCAATTGCTTTATAGTATGGAACTCAGTTGCAACATGGATCTTCCTATGGAAAAAAAATCATTAATTTGATGTTCACTGATATTTTATTAATATATTTGCATCAATTGAGTTCTGTCTTTTAAAGTATAATATGTCCTAATATGTTGAATCCATATGCCATAAATCAAATAACTTTGGGCTGATTATCAAATTAAACTTTTCCCATGTATACCATAATCTTATTTTACTTCACAAACATAGGAGTAAAAATTCATCAAACATATGTTTTAAGAAATATGTATTTGAACGCATTAAAATAAAACTTCATAGAATATCTTTGAGTGTCTCTTCATATATCATTAGTGTGCCTGACGTGTACAGCTGTTCATTCTCTCAGCCTAAAAACACAAGAGATACTTTAAAGATCATTGAACATAAGGTTTCTAGTAGAAACACTGTTTTAATAATTCCTTGGTAGCTGTCAGATCTATGGCTCCAATCATTAAATTCTAATATAGATGTAAATTTTCTTCTGGAGTTGGGAAAATTTTAAACGTCATGATTTCCACAGAGAAAGTGAGTCATTCATCTCTAGCACATTTAATCTTTATTGTTTGCCTTATATTAAGCAATCTTTTCAGACAAAGTTTTCATAAAATATGATTGAGTTACTATTTTATAAGAAATATAGCTCAGATGCTATATAACAAGAAAATACAATATTGTTTATAAGGAGGAATTAATCTATCAGTCTGGAGAAGACCAGGGTTGACAAGAGGGGAAGAAAGGGGGGACAACTGTACCAGGGGCCCCAAGCTCAGGAGGGACCCTAAAGGTATGTAGCTTCCATGTAAATAAAGTGAAATGGGGTGGGGTTGGTCCCCCTTGAACATGAAGTATGAGGGCCTCAAATTTCCCTCTGAGGACCTGGAGGGAACACTGAGAAATCATCTAAAAACAAACAAAACATGAATTCTCATGTTTTTAATCAGTAAAAACACTTGGGCTCTGTGACGGGGGCACTCACCTCTCGTGAGCGCCTCCTGTCAGCTGGGTGTGAACCTGCACACACTCTTTGCTCATAGTGCCCCCTGTCTGCTGTTGCCCTTGTCAGGTGGGTGTTCAGTGGCTCAGACCTCCAGCTAAGTCACTGGATGAACCCCTTCCAAGGAAACAAAAGTCCAACAAATAAGGCTTCGGGGCTTCGGCCACCCTGTCAGTGGGGGAACCAGGATCCACCTCTTACTCCGAGTCCCAACCCAGGGCCCCTACAAATAGCAGCCACATGCTGCTTTCTTCAATAGTTGCTGCTGCTGTATTCCCTGAGCTGCTTTCCATTCTGTTTCATCACCTTCACCCAATATCTTAGGGTTACTGTCCTTGGGTTCTGTCTGTTCCCTGTTTCTGCAGGGTCTTTCCCAGGCCTCATTGCCTGGAGAATTCCTCTGTCTTATCCCTTGTAGTCCCAGCCAGAAACTGACCTGCTCAGGCCCAGTAGCTCCTTTTAACTGAGCCTGTTGTGCTGACTTGTTGCTTCCCTGCAGTCTTTCTAGCCAGGCCTGGAGGATGCACCTTTACTGCTCCTTTCCTGGTGCGGTGTATGGCAGAACTGTGAGGCCTCCTGCAGGAGGTCCTCAAAGGGCCTGATACACTCCATCACAGGCTCTTGCAACATCTAGAATTAAATCACTTGGATATGACGTTGATTTTTCTCCTGCAGTTAACAGATTATAGGACAGAGTCCTGATTACAGACATGCTATGGAGTAAGTCCTCCCAAAAGAAAGAGCTGCCACATTTCCCATACACTCTAGATGCAGTTTTTAGTTTCTGATGACACACTCCTGCTGGGGCAGAAACAAAGCATCCCAGACCACGCCAGTGACAGGCTCTAGGTAGACAGAAAAGTAGGAAGTTTGTTACCTCATTTCTGTATTGCTTCCTTTTCATAATAAAGTGCCAATAAGATACTACAATAGTCACACCCGGAGTTAGTGGTGGTGTGGTGCTGCATGATAGCAAAGTAAGCACTGGGGGACATTCTCCTAAGAAGCAGAATGCCTCTCAGAGATCCCCACTGGCAATGGAAAGAAAGCAATCAGCACCACATTAGAGGGTGTTACATGCTCCCACTATGTGGCCGGTCTCCCGGCAGGTGAATAAAGGGGACAGAGCTAAGTCTCTATTGATTTCCTGCTTAAGAAAATCACTGTAGGGCTGCTCCCTCATTTTCCCATGGTCTCAATGTGCACTCGCTCCATCCATTTACTCTACTTATTTACCATTTACCATCAGAAGAAGTTTTGCTACTTCCTTGTAGGGACTTCCATTGAAATAATACGACATCTTAGCTCTGGCGGCAAAGTCTGTTGTTCTAGAATCTGAAAAAGGTTGTTCATCACTTGCAAACCCTGATTATAGACACAAACACAATTTACTTTGTAATCTTTCCAAACAAATTTTATTGAACAAAATCCCCGTTAGTAAGTCAGTTATAAACCAATTCTGTTGTAAAATTCGGAGTTTTCAGGAGACCAAATTGTTGTCAGCCACAGATGGAAAACAGAAAGGATGGAGATGCCACCAATGTCTGAAGCCTCTACAATGGCAAGAAATTGGTGATGTTAGACAGGCCAAAATGATCCTAGCAGATGACCTCTGCTCACTGTTGAAAAGGAAGGTGTGAAGCCTCCAAGATCTCAGTCAATCTGATCTGGTGGAAAATTCCTTCCTAACCTAAACCTCTGGTGATTGGTTTAACCCTGAGCATGAGAGCAAGATTGGCACAGCTAAAGCCACAGGATTTGTTGAACTGCATCAGTTCCACCTAGCCTGGTGTCCTGCTTCCAGCTGCAGATGATATCTGATGCTTCAGAGGGAGTTGAAAAAAACCCCATAATTCATCTGATCAATTCTGAAGGAGTGTGCAAATTACCAGTTCAAGCCCTGAAGCATCAGATTAGATTATTCTTAGCTCAGATACATAGTGTGTTCACATTAGAGCAAAACATAAGCTCATTTTCTTGCCATGATGTGAAAATGATTAAATGTGCCATCCTTTCTAACCTGGAGTAGTACCTTACTCCACAAGTAGCACCATTCATTTCAATAGCAGCTGCTATTGAGTAAGGCAGGCACATAGGGAACTTTATAGAACTTAGCAATTGTGAAGAACATGCCTAAGACCTCTCCCAGCCTAAATAGACAAAGGGCCAGACTCTGGAGAAGTTACTCAGCATGGTGAGCACTTTCACACATTGGTAGTGCCACTGAAGACAGTGGTTCTACTTGAGCGGGACTAAGGAGTTCACAGCCTGGACTTACATAAGAAAATAACCTCAATCTCTGCTTCTTTGCAATGTCAGATGTTAGACAGACTCTGATCCTCATGGGGTCTCCTGGTTTTCCTTGACAGTCACTCTCTTTCTCTCTGCTTTCCATCCTCTTTATTTCTCTCTCTACCTCTCTCTCTTTCTGTGTGTGGAGCTTTATGCACTGTGGGACTTGTGGAAAGAAATGTCATTATTAGAGCTAAAATCCCTAATGTGGCACAACACTGATACCTTCCATTTGAACTGCTGCTGAACCGCTAAATGATGTATTTCCCTAAACTCCTTCCCTAGTACATGCTCAGATATCATCTGAAATAATAGAAATAGTTATTGTGTTAAGAGAGTGCCTAGATACTCCAATCCCATTGGGGATCCCACTCTGTTAGTTGCTATAGCAATACAGAGTAAGAGACAGTCCCTGCCTTGAAGAGCTTCAAGTCTAGACAGTTAAAACAGGCATGACAAAAAGATGGAGAGAAATAGAGGAAAAGTGACTTGTCGAAGGAGACAGCAGGTCAGAGGCAGAAAGGTAAATACAACTGAGGTTGCCTGATTGACATTTCAGTGCCCTTCAATTGGCCATTTTACTCAGCAGTGAGAAAAGACCATTTGGCCCTTTATTAATTATTTTAGAATAATTTACAAAAATCTTTAAAGTCATTGTGCAAGTATGAAAAGGGCACCAAAGGATTATCATGAGAAGATCAGAGTAGGAAAACTGCACAATAGATAAGCAAGAAGGAAAGAGAGACACTGGAAAATAACCTTTGAACCCCTGTAGATATGTGTGCACCTCATGCACAATTTTCAGAGATTTTTCCTTTAGCAGTACCCATCAGGGGAGCATAAGTGCTCTTTGGTACCTTGGACCACTGCACTCAGGTATAATGGGCTCCATTGCCTCCGACCTGCACTGCAGTGATGGCCATAGTTGGAGCTGCAATCTTTTAGTTTCTTCATATCTTCCCTCCCTTAGTGTATATAGCACACTCAGTGTTAATTTTAGTCTTGTATAGTAGTTCTGTAAATAGTTATAGGTATAAGTTTACAATATTATCTTTTTAGTATGGGGTTACCAGTGCCCAGTTTGGTATTGGAATTGGTGCTGGAATGATGCCCCATTCTTCTGGCTTCATGGCCTGTAGTTCATGTAACAGATCTATGCCAGTGAGTGGCCCTCATCTTATGTGTCTGGAAGAGGCACCAATGTCACATGTGTAGGCGGTTCGAACCCCATTCAAAAAAGGACAGGACTGCCTCACCGAATGGGTACTTTGTATGTATGAATCTGTTAGGAGTGCTCCTCCAGTTTTTAGAGAGTCATCAGCCAGATGTGTCACTGCCTAAGAAGAGACTGTGTAAGTTTCCTAAGGACTCATTACCGGGACCCTCCAAGAGGAAGGCACCGACTGCTTACAAAGACTCACAGGGATGCCCTAAAAAGTTACACTCCCAGGAGCATTCTGTCAGGCATGAAGGATTGTTGACTGCAGAAAAACCAGGAAGGGTCCATAGAGACCAATTCCCGAGGCATTGATGCATCTCTCAGTACCACAGGCTCAAGAACCCTTTCCGGTGCTGTTAACACCTAAGGCATTCAAGGCAGCCAGGGAATTACTTAACTTTTTGGTATTGGCTTCTCCTGCAATTCAAGAGCCTCACTTGGTACTGACACTAGAACCACAGGCTCCTGTGGTCCCAACTCCAGCCCCAGAGCACCACCTATGTCTATTCTTGTGCTACCTCTGTGTAGGATTGCGTCTTGATTTTGCTGGTACCCCTTCTCTAGAGTTGGAGCCCCATTCCCCGGTACTGACAGGTAAGAGCCTTATGCAGTACTAATGTAAAGCTCTGTAGTGGGACTGGGATCCCGTGAGTTCCGCAGAACCCGCTGCCATAATAGTAGGCCTGGGTGAGAGTGGGATTAAAGAATAGTCCCACGCAGGGCTCTACCAATGAGTTCAGCTCCCCAGTGGTTGGAGGAAATAGACTCCTCATTAGACTTGGAAGTTAGATCCGTTGTGTTCTGACCCGAGCTTCAAAACAAAACCCCGAAATTAGTCACAACGAGAACAGCACACAGATACAAAAAGAAAACATCCAAACACTCCACACTTCAAACCCTTAGTACCAAGAACTAAAACACTCGCTTTGGTATCATAGGCCCCCCTGCTGATTGCCGTTTTGCCAAATTGCTCTGTTTTTTCTTAGCCATTGCCACCAACGTAACAACTGTGCAAATAGCATGAACAAGTGTTTCAGGGGAATTGAACAGTGGCTTTGCCATGGATAATGTAAAAGAACTGCATTAACAATTGTGAGGGTCTCAAACAAAAATACACTGCAAATGTCTGTCATTCTTTATCAAGTTAGATGCAGTGTCCTCTCATAGCTGTAAAATTTCAAAAGCCATATTTGTCCATAAGTCTGGCTGTGCAAGAATGGAACTCTAATTTTGAGGCCAACAGATCTCAAATGCGGATGTTAAAGGAGCAGAATAATAGAAAATATTCCATAGTCTCCTTTTGATCCAGGGCAATATTCCTTGGCCCAGACTTTATCTATTATGTGCTTCCCTCTTAGGTTACCGCTTAAATGCAGTTTACCATGAAAACCCCACCACCACAGAGCCCTGTACTTGAAGAGAACTCTATTATTTAGAAGGCATAACAATGTCCCACTGAGACTATCTTCTGGACAATTCAATACTAGTAAATGGAATTCTAAAAAGTATTTCTTAAGGACTCTCTTGTATAGAGCGCTCCTAAACTGAGCCATCATATGGAAATGCTTGTTGCTGAATTTGTCAATGGGTGATACGTCTTAAATTAAGTTGTATGTAAGAGGGAGGCTGCTTGACTGTTGTAGGAAAAAATACCTTTTTAGAGGCTGCATCTGCTTCTTCCCACTAGTTACTCCATTTCTTCTCCTGTGACATTTCCCAGTAATAATGAACAATAAGCAGCCGTATCTTACCTTCAGACATGCAAACCCTGTGAAAATTAAAAACAAAACACCATCAAGAAAGCTTCTGGGCATACCATCCCCAAATCTGTCTCTTTAACTGGCAGATATACTATATTCTTCTTTGGGTGATTGCAGATGTGTATTCCACACAGGTGTGTGTGTGTGTGCAGAGCTCACCAAAGCCAGCGAACTTTGCATAGCGGTACCCATAAGAAGTTGTACACTGGAAGAGGGCACTCACTGATCCCCAAGAAGGACTCTCTCTTTCTGTTTATTAAGTCTGATGGTAAATCCACAGTGGATGAAATTTACACCCTTCCATCCTTGTACATATACCCTACCCATACTAGGAACAAAATCTATCCTCCCTAGGAATTTGTAGGGTAAAGTTCCTCCTGGCCAGTGTAGGTCTCCAGCTTATCCATTCCATGGGAGAGGCCTTTCTGACCTTTTCTGAATGGCATTTTTAGTTTATTCTCTATCTCAGGTGTTATCACTCAAAATAGTTTTCAGTGTTTAAGCCCCATGCTATGTGGCATGCTGGAACTCTGACACATTGTACAGAGGATGTACAGAGCCAGAATAATCACTCTGCAGTGGTAAGAGTTCTGCATTCACATATTAGAACCTCAAGGGCAGTTCATGATGCTGATTTTGGAGTTTGATTACTGTGTAAATTGGCCATCTGGGCATGGCACCCTCCCTGCATGAGTTGCATCTCTTATACCGCTATTGGTGAAGGCTGCATAGGTGGCTGCATTTTTTCTATGTTAACCCTTCTACCATGTGGTTAATGGCAGCAAAAAAGGCTGGATTCAATATATCTGGGATCTCTCTGGACAAATAACTAAACTGATTCCAGCCCCCACCTCAAGCCTGGGAAAAATAAATATACCTTCCCTAGGAGCCCTTAACCAACAGAACATCCCCACTGGCGAGCACCCCAAGAATGTGTACTAACAAGTAGATCTTTTTAGGAGGAATGGTCGAGTATCATAAACTTGGGAAAACACAGCAACAGAATTTCTTCTGCAAGATGGACACTGCATATGCACACTCATGGGATCCTCCAAGTGGTGCAGCTTGGACAGTGGAACGTTAGCTAGCAATGACTGTTGGAGTGCTCATCCACCCTCTGGCCCCTCCGCTCATGAATGTTCTGAAGATGAAGGTATAAGAAGGGGATGGTGCTCCAGCTGCCTAAATTCCTTTTGAATGTGACCAGCTGGCAGGTTAGGACCCAATCCAGGATTATCTGTATCTGAAGTACCTAATTAGATTTCTTTTCTTGTAGTTAGTTTAGTCATGGGTAATTTACAATTAGTTAAATTGTAAACACCGGCTAGTAGTGTTAAATTGATTAGGGGTATTATTCATAGAGCCGGACCGATGCTATCTCCTTATGTTATAGATAGAGTAAAAGATGGAATAGCTGTTTTTATGGATGATTTTAATCTCCAAATTGGAGAGAAGAGTGTTGTTCAGGAGGAACAAGAGGATTTTAGTGATAGCCAAGTTTTAGATTTTAATCTATTACCAATGGCTTTTACGAATGTTTTATATAGTGACCTTAAGATAATCGATTCTAAATCTAGCTTTTATGACAAATATTTAGATTCTTTTGATGATCCATATTTAATAGAATTTAATAATCTTAATAATAATAATAATACCAATTTTAATAAATTACAACATGATTTTATGGAAAATAGAAGAAATATTTTAGGAGATAATTTTAATACAAATTTTATGAATACAGCTAGTTTTAAAGAGAGTAGTTCATTTAAAGAGGGAATATTTTATTTAGAATATCCCGTAGATTGTTTTAATTGTCCTATATGTTCACAAATTTTAGCTAGTTTCGGTAAATGGGCGAAGCATATAAATAATGTACATAAAAGCACTTCAATAAGAGTTATTTGCAAAAAATGTGGTAAACATTCGCAGTTCCATAACATAGCTTGCCACTACCCCAAGTGCAGGCCCAAGGAGGTGGATAACTCAGAGAAGAAGTATGCCTGCATGGTCTGTGGGTCTGCCTTCTACACTCGCTCGGGGCGGAGTCAACACATCAGACATAGGCATCCCGCGGTGAGGAATGAGGAAAGAAAGGAAGCTAGAGTGGTTGGGAAAACAATTCGCTCTCAGGTATGGACAGAAGAGGAAACTGAATTATTGATTCAGCTTGAAATAAAATATGCGGTGACTAGAAATATTAATAAGTGTATAGAAAGTGAATTAAAAACAAAAACAAATAAGCAAATATCAGATAAGAGGAGGGACCTGGCCAAGAATAAGGTTAAAAAGGATGAAGATTCTATGGTTTTATGGGAAGAGGGCGGGATGGGAGATATTTTAGAAGATATTCCTCCACATGAGAAAATTAAACCCTTAAAAGATAAAATTTTGATTGATAGGATTTTAACAGGAGTTAGGTGTAATGGGGCTCGTATTTTAGAGAAATTGGATTTTATTGAACAGCAATTAAATGCTTCTGCCACTGTAGCAGAAGGTTGGGGATTATTTGAGGAATTATGTAAATTATTGATGAACTCTCCTCATGAAGATGTAGAGAATTTGGAAAATAATAAAGAAAATAATATACAGAATGATAATGGGAAACAAGGAAGAAAAGTGGGTAAGCCTCCTGATAAATATAATAGAAATAGAAAATATGCTGGGAGAAAAGCTAAATTTAGATTCTATCAAACCCTCTTTGAAAAAGATAAGAAAAGGTTGGCTAGGATCATTATGGGAGAACATGATAAAGCGACATGTAAGATAGCAGTTAAGGAGATTGAAACCTATTATAAAGAAATTTTGGGTAGAGAAGGACATGGGAATACCAGAGGATGGCCAAAAGTAAAAGAAGTGGTAGATAATGAAATTTTAATTTGGCCTTTATCAATTGATGAAATTAGAGAAGCCTTAAGAGAGATTGATAATAGTAGTGCTCCTGGACCAGATGGAATTAAGGTTAAGGATTTATGGGATATTTATAATTTAGACAGTAGGATTTTAGTAAGGATTTTTAATATTTGGTTTTTAAATAGACAGATTCCAGAGTGTTTTAAAGGCAATCGTACAATCCTAATTCCTAAAGTCAAGGATCCACAAGAGTTGAAGAAAATATCATCTTGGAGGCCATTGACTATTGGTTCGATTTGAATTAGGTTGTATACAAAAATTTTAGCTAAAAGATTATCAAGTGCTGTTAAATTATGCCCCAGACAAAAAGGTTTTATTGCAGCCTCTGGCTGTGAGGAAAATATATCGATTTTAGAAAAGTTAATTAAAGGGGCCAAGAAAAATAAAGATGAAATAGCTGTTTTTATTGATCTTGCTAAGGCATTTGATTCGGTTGGCCATGGTCACATTTTAAAGGGGTTAAAGAGATTTGGGATATCAGAGAGTTTTATTGATATTGTAAAGGATTTGTATACAGATTGCTACACTGAAATTAGTGTTGGTGATGATAAGACAGAACCTATTTTAATTAAGAGTGGAGTTAAGCAAGGTGATCCGCTCTCCCCTATTTTATTTAATATAGCCATGGACACTCTTTTATATAAATTGGAAGATGAAGGAGATGGTTTTATAGTGCAGGGTAGAAAGATAACTTCATTGGCCTTTGCCGATGATATCGCTATATTAAGTAGGGTCCTATAAGGGGATGGTTAAGAATTTAAAAATTCTTAATCATTTTTGTAAAAATTCAAGTTTAAAAGTAAATGTTAAAAAGACACAGGACTTTCATAATTTCCCAAGCATGGGAACATATGTTATCAACCCAAAAGATAAATGGGGATTAGGTGATGAATTAATTGATTATATTCAACCTGGTGAGTCTGAAAGATATCTAGGTGCAAGAATAGATCCATGGGTGGGAGTGGCTAATAATTCCCCTAAGGAAAAATTAGTTGATTGGTGTGAAAGTTTATGTAAGGCTCCGTTAAAACCTGCGCAGAAATTGATAATTTTAAAAGTTTACATTTTAACAAGAGTTTTTTATGAATTACTTTTAATCGAGCCGCCACTTTATATGTTAAATGAATTAGATGTTTTAGTTAGGAACACTCTTTAAAATATTTTACATTTCCCCCAGTGTACAACTGACGGGCTATTCTATGCTAGAACTAGAGATGGGGGTTTAGCAGTTACAAAATTTAGTACCCAAATTCCAAACATGTTCATTCGTAAATGGAGGAGACATATAGTCTCCAAAGATGATTGGATAGATTTCTCATTTTTATATGCTGGGGAAAATTTAGTGGAGAAAATTTTAATATATAGTGCTAAAACAGCTAATCCTAAAACGTGGAGAGATGAAGAGTTTTTAAAATGGAGTAATTTAAGATGTCAGGGAATTGGTATTAAATATTTTAAAAATGATTGTATTAGTAATTCGTTTTTAAAATATCCTTGCTTGGCCAGGTCCTCCTCTCTGATTGCGGCATTGCAAACGAGAGCGAATGTTTTTCCCACCAGGGAAGCTCTAGCAAGAGGACGGAAGATGGAGGAAGGGTTATGTAGATGGTGTGGTAAGGTCAAAGAGACAATTCCTCATATCTCTGGTCAGTGCATAAAAACGAAAGAAGCAAGAATTAAAAGACATATTAGAATAGTTAAAGCACTAATTGATAAAGTAGGAAATAAAGGATGTAAAATTTAGATTGAACCTTACCTTCATAATAAAGAAGGGAAGTTGAGAAAACCTGACCTCATTATTGATAAGGAAGGAGTGGTAGCCGTTGTGGATGTCACAGTTAGATGGGAAGACAACACTGACAGTGTGGAGGCAGCCCACAGTGAGAAGGAGGCATACTACTCTGAGTTGGAGGAGGAGGTGCTGCAGCTCACTGGTGGGAAGATCATCCACTTCCTTGGATTTGTGGTTGGGGTGAGAGGTAAATGGAGTGAAAGAAATGATGACATTTTTAGGTATTGATAAATTTAAAAGTTTTAAAGAAAGTGTGTGCAGACTTGCTATGTATGCTACGATGGATATGTTGGCTCTTTTTAGCGATAAACAGTGAACCCGAACATTCATTTCGTGTATCCTGTGGATTTTAGATATATTTTAGATATAGATATATTTATTCTCCATATTCTAAATTTTATCAATGGGCTTTAGTTTTTATACTATTGACCTGTTGGCTATGTTTAACTGTTCTTTCATGTAATTTAATTTAATTAATTGAATAATAAATATTACTTATAGGTTAGATCTTGATTTTAGATTATCTTAGCTATTGAATACTAGATTGGACGGTGGACTGGCCGCATAGTAACCAGGAAAGGGCAGGTATTTACGCCTGTACAATTATAGTTATTAATTAGTTCTGAATAGTTTAGATACCAGGATGGCACAACTGAAGACTAAGAAGCTGGGCTTTAAGAGATGCATTTCCTGTCCATAAGTGTTCCTGGCATCTGATGAGCATGTTAGATGTCTTATGTGTTTGGGAGAAGTCTATACTCTGTCAAAATGCCTGACAGACTCCATGTTCACAATGTGAGTGTAGAAGGAGAGGCAAAATAGACGGCAGGTGATTTTGTTACAAGAAGCATTGGCAGCAAAGCTTCCGAACATTCACAAGAATAGGATAAGCTCCATAGACCAGCATGGACTACAAGCACTTCAGAGTAAAGAAGGCTAAGCTATTTTCGTTGGTGCCGAGCACCAACAGATTGATGAATCAAGGAGATGCTCAAGAAACTAAGAAACACGTCTACACTACAGACTTTGGTCAATGCAGGTCACACTGGCATACAGCTTTTGACGTTTGTATGTTGCTTGGGTGTGTGCATACTTGGCCGCTTGCATGGCACTGCACATACTCACCAGAAATGCTTGTGTCAATGCAAAGTGCAGTGCCTATGGGCCCATGCAGCTCTGCTCACAATACGTAGGCCCAGTAAGTTCCCTTAAAACACGAGCCAGCATTTATTCCTGTTGAATCCAGTTACTAGCCACCATAGGCCTCTCAGTACCCAATTCCCAACATATCATATGCTCCTTTTCATCCAAATAGCCTGGGGAACACCCAAACCCTTCCAATAACCAGGCATTCAGATAAAAGGACATGCAATTTTGAGCTGCAGTTTCACTGAGATAGAAATGGGGGGGACGAAGGGAGTAAAGTGTACTTAATACTTCGTACCTTATGAAAGTGTAAAAACCAGCTGTATGGACTGTCCTGCCAAGCTGCTGAGTGGGAGTAGGTCTCAATAACTGCAGGTAATTGCTCAAAACCACTCTACAAATGCAAAGCCATTGATTAGCGTTAACAGGTACTAAGGCTAATTGAAAAGTTATTAAAGCATTATTAACTAACATGGACACACTGTGGGTTCAGATAACTATGGTCATGGGTAAAGGGAATTTAGATAACTGGAATTACACTGTCCTGTGAATTTGCTGCAAGGGCCCATGTCTTAGGCTATGTCTACACTGATGGTGGCAAAGTTGCCGCAATCAGATCAACTTATCTGGATCAACTCAGCGGTCAGTGAAGACTTGCTCAGTAGATCCAGAAGTCGATGTTGTTTATCCACCCCCACAAGTGGCGTAGTGCTGCGTCAATGGGAACATGGTTCCTGTCAGCACAGTGCAGTGAAGATGGTGTGCAGAACAGAAGCACAGAAGTCGATGGGAGTTATGCAAGTTTTTTGCGTAGTTTGCGTAGCTCCGGTCGATTGCTGCCGAATCGCCGGGGTAAGTGTAGACCAAGCCTAAGACTCTGCCTGCCCATATCTAGTACAGCCAGTATTTCTTCCCTGTGTTTGACCTTTATGGCAGAGGCCTGAAAATGGGTAGCACTATGACCCATCATTTTATTGAATCTGTGCCTGTCTGTGTCCTGATAAACCAGCATTTAACATCCTCCATCCTTTCAAGTCCCTCAGGGTCTCATTGACACATCCCCACTTGCCAGTTCTGGAGCCTGTTAGTGGGATTTACACTTAGGTCTTTCTGCTGCACCCTCTTGGATAGCTCGAGGTGTTGTACAACCCTCATTTTCTTGTGATCTCACCATGCCCTAACTCCATCCATTTTGCTGAATATTCATCATTTGTTCGCCTAGTTCAGATGAACTATCACCAGCCCCTTTTGGTTATAGCCCTTGAAAAAATAAATGACATCTCCACTCTGGCTGCAAAGACTGCTGTTGTTCTTGTGTCTGAAAATGAGCTTTTAACACATGCAGATCCAGACTTAGGTAAAAAGAGAAAACTAACTTTAATAACTTTTCAGACATATTTTATGGAACCAAATCCCTACTAGTAAGTCAATTGGGAGCCAGTTCTGTTGTAAAATTTGGATCTTTTGAAGACGTAAGTGTTATCAGCCACCGATGGAAAACAGGAAGGACAAAGGTGACACCAATGTCTGAGACCCCGTGCAATGCTAGGAAATTGGTTGTGTAAGATAGGCCCAGATGATCCCAGCAGACAACCCCTGCTCGTGCTTTAGAGGAAGGCAAAAAACCTCCAAAGTTTTGGCTAATCTGTCCTGGAGGAAAATTCTTTCCAGTTCCCAAATCTGGTGATCAGTTTAACCCTGGGCATAAATGCAAGAGTGGCTAAACATCTAGGACCATAGGATTTGTTGAACTTCATCAGATAAATCCCACCTAGCCCAGTGTCCAGGTACGGCCAGTATCTGAGGCTTTAGAGGAAGATGAAAAAACCATATAATTCATCTGCCCAATTTTGAATTAGGGGAGAAAAAGATTCCTTCCTGGCCTCTCTGCAGGCAACCAGCTGATGCCATGAAGCACGAGATTTTATTATTCTTTTCTCAACTACAGAGAAACAAATGTTAACATGGGAGCAAAGAAGAGTTTCCTATTCTTTCTATGTTGTCAAAGCTGTAAATCCCTCTCCTTTAGTAGTAATTTACTCCACAAGTAGTGCTATTCATATCAATAGCAGTTCCTGTAGAGTAAGGCATTACTCATCCAGAGTAAGAGTGGTACATATCTCTTTCCCCTCACAGAGACAGAGCGAGAGAGGCCAGCACAGCTGAAGCATGGGCAATCATCTGCACTGTCCCCTTTGTAGTGCCATCAGCTAACTGATTAGACTTACCTAGGTGGTGGAGATCACATATTTGCTGTAGCGCTCTGTTTGTATGCTATGTAATGGTATCACCATATTATCTAACAGAAATGGGCACAGACCACAACCACAGCTCCCCAGATCTTTGGGTGAAGGGCTGAGATCCAGATCTGGATTGGAATTCTTTGGTGTGGGCCCATCTCTAATAAGAACCAAAGTTGGCTGGTAAAGCTCTGGCAGAACTGGGGAAGCAGGCTATTAGCGACTTCTCTTCCTGCCTCTCTCTGACGCTGTGAGGTAGATAGGTCCTGATAGAACATACCGTGAAGATGAGGTCATCAGCACTGTGACACCCTATTGATGATTCCAGCCTCTCTGAATCACTGCTGGCCAATGGATTGCTGTATTTTGACTGAGCTCACAATTCAAGTCTGTGCCATGCTCCCTGCAACAACCAGCTCTCATCTCAATGAGGCTCCTTTTGCCCTTTTTGTCCCAGTTCTTTTGGTTTCTGTATGGTGTATTTAGAAGGTTTTTCTGGAATGACAACCTTTTATGTTAGTGATTTTTCTTTTTGATTGATTTTTCCCCCCAAATAGATATGAAAGCCACACCTGCTTGGTGTGGTGCTCTGTCCTCCTCTAGTGGTGGCTAGGCTAATGAGAGATGGATGAGCCTGCCACAGCCATAGCTAATAGGGATAGGTCTTTTAGCTCAGACAGTAGAGGCTCATGTATTAAGATCTAAAGGTACTAAGTTTGATCTCCATTGCTGATACCCCACCAATGGGGTGCTGTGGTGTTGGCGCTACAGGTGTAAACGTTTCAGTAGATTTGAATCAGTGCATTAAGATTTTGATATGACAATGGTGTAATTATTTTAACCCTTACCCATGTTCTTTAAGTGGCATGAAGTAATAAAGATATATCTTTTAGTAGCAGTTCTATGTGTCACACCTTTATAAAAAGTGCCCACTACCAAATTTGCATGAATTGACTCCTGTATAGAATCTCAATAGAGAAGAAGAACTCAACAGACACTGAGACTGAATTACACTCTTCCCTCTAGACAGATTCTGCATGTCAGGCTGGAGGCAGTACTGGGAAACTAGCCCAGCTGTTCTCTTGCTATTCCTGTTCTCTGAAGGAATAAGGACTTCAGATGTAAGGAACACTAAATCCACCCAAAATTTAAAAAATAATCTATAGTGGCAACTCTTTATTGCATATAATCTGCAAGTAGTAACCTGAGTTTCTGATAGGTGCAAAGGCTTAGCAAAAAATTATGTAGACTATTCCTGAGGTATTTTGTAACATGTGTACAAGACATTATTTTTTGGAATAGAGGCCAAGGCCTCAGTCCAACTAAATATGCATTCCTTAGTTCTACTATAGAAAACTGAGTTAAATGGCGAAATTAAGATTTCCCCAGAGCTAGGTTTTTTAATGTCCTTTGTGGCAGAAAATTCCTCCCTATTTCTCACAACACAGCTGACTTTCTATAGTATTCACTGTGGCACAGCTTTTAAATGTGGCTTCTCCCTAGCTGCTGTTTTCCAGCAATAATTGGTTTCACAGTATTCCTTTACAATTTCATTTTGGGAACAAAAAAGTGTACTACAGAACTACTGGCATAGTAAAATGGAGAGAGCATTTTATGTCGTTGAAACACTTTTGAAAATTTGACCCTAAGGTGCATTTCCAATAGTGATTTAGGCACTTTTGAAAATAAAACATAGGGTCCTAAATTTCACGAAGCTCAATGGGACTTAGTTCTAGAGCCCACATCCTCAAAGGCACTTAGGCACCTAACTGCTATTGAAATCCTAAATGCCTTTGAGGATCTGGGCTTAAGTAACTAAAGTGCTTTTGAAAATGTTATCTACAGCCTAATTTTCTGCCCTCACTGGAAAATTATAAATTGATCAAATATATTGTGATCGACAAAGGGATCTAAAAGAATACAATATAAATCATAATATGTTTATTACAAACCTATTTTTCAAAATGAGTGCCACATTGTCTTGACATCTACGGTTTCCCTGAGCCACAGTTCTGCCATAAGCCTCTCATGCTCCTGTTCTTCTTGGGTTTTCAGGTGCTGTAATTGGGCCAGTCCCATTGCAGTGGTCTCTTTGTCACCTGCGGCAGGTCGCCTGGTCAGAACTTATGAGCAAACCTCTTAGTCCTGATTTGAGGCTTTTTATTATGGGATGTTCCCTCTCTTTACATAATTTTTCAAGGTCTTTTGTCTCAAGACCATCATATGACTTTGATTCACTCCTTGTGATTATTCTTTAATCCTTAAAATCTCTCAATATCAAATTTAAACTTTTAATAATGTTGTGTTATGATCTGTAAATCCAATTGACCTCAGGCATGTGAATGCTGCCAAGACTACGTCAATTGTCATGATGTCTAGAGTGGGTCGTGATCATGCATTCCAACCTCAGGGCAGACTGTCAAGAAGTAGGGCAGAGACCCCAAAACTGGCTGCATTTATAATTATAATTAGATTTCACTAACCTGGTAACAAATGTGAACTCCTAAAGCACTACAATAGTCTTATCACAGAGTCACAGACAGTCCCTTTGGGCATTCCAGTCACTCGTGCCACCCAGGCAAGCTGGATTACATTATAGTTGGTTGCTATACACCAAAGATCACAAAAGATTCAGGTTGCTTCCAGTCCCAAGGGACCAGTCACTTACCTGAGATCTATTTGGACCTTAGCTCTCTCACCAAAGACAATGCTGGTAGCCAGTCCTGTAATAAACTAACCAAAGATTTATTAACTAGGAAAAAGAAATGAGAGAGTTAGTTACAGGTTAAAGTAGGCAAACATATATACACAAATGAGTTATAGTCCATGGTTCCAAAACATGACAGAGTTGTAGTAATCTTTTAGGGACAACTCAGATTGATTTGGGGATCTCTGTTTCTATTTCATAGCTCCTGCCTTGTGAGAATCTAAATAGCAAGTGAGATTAAAAACTTTCTTGTCAGTTATTTTTATTTCTTTCTTCCAGAATTGAAGCTGATGAAATGAGCACTTTCTGCACGTAGCCTTTTCAATTGTGTTAAGAATCAATTAACAAAGTCTTTGTATTGTGATATCCCACAATCGTCTACTTAGTTGTGATAGCCTTCTTGATGACCGAGAGACAATCCCTCCTGACTGGTTCACAGCTCCAGATCAAACATTTTTTATAGTTATAAAGCAAAAATTGAATATTACTTTAGAGCATGTGATAAAGATATTATAAGTGAGATTAATGCATGCAGCAATTTACAAGCATTTCATATAGTCTAAACATTAAACAGTGTTATAAATTCAATACCTTTCTTAGCCATACTAACACACCAGTGAAACAGACAAGTTTCCTGCAATGAATTTGTCAGTGCTTGGCTGAGGCCTAATGCCTTGGCAAGAGCTGGCACCTGGTTTGCCAGCATCACAATGAGCTTCAGGAATTGTCTTTCCAACCATTTTTACCTCTAAAATTTAATCTGATATAATGTACCACACTAACTTTCCTAGTTTTGGCCAATTTCTTAACTGGGAAATAAAGTATAGTCATGGAAGAATTCTCCATTAGCAGCTGATGGAGCCCACCAAACTCACTTCATTTGACACTTAGCAAACGAGCTGTGAAGCTACATCGTTAGAGATGACAACCAGCCTACTGCACAGCCCTAACCTTCCAGACTGTAGGACAGTGATACTCAGATCTCAGTGGTTCAGGAGCCAAATTAGCAATCAACATTACCCAAAACAGCCACAGCAGTTTGAATTCAGTGTTTCATTTACTATTTTTATACCTATATATGTTATTCTCACAGCAAAGTGACTGACCAAATATTATTATTTTATCAATTACATTTGGTTAATGATAAAGCATTCTGATTGGTTAATAACTTAACCTGATTAATAATTAAATCAGACAGTGCTTTTATATCATGTGCGACAAAGAGCTGCAGAAGACACATTAAAGAACCACTTGTATATCAGGAGCTGCAGTCTGAACAGACCATCGATATCCAATTTGGACATGGATAGAAACCTCTTTAATGTTTTAATGAAGTAAATACTGCTGGGAATTGTGTGATTATGGGAGATGTTAACTTTCCAGATATAGACTGGAGGACAAGTGCTAGTAGTAAAAATAGGGCCCAGATGTTCCCGGATATGATAGCTGACAGATTCCTTCACTAAATAGTTGCTGAACTAACAAGAGAGGATGCCATTTTAGATTGGGTATTGGTGACGACCTCATAGAAGAACTGGTTGTAGGGGACAACCTTGGTTTGATTGATCATGACTAATTCAGTTCAAACTAAATGGAAGGATAAACAAAAATAGATCTGTGACTAGGGTCTTTAATTTCAAAAGGGCTAACTTCAATAAGTTAAGGGAGTTAGTTAGGGAAGTGGACTGGACTGAAGAACTCATGGCTCTAAAGGCAAAGGAGGCTTGGAATTACTTCAAGTCAAAGTTGTAGGAACTATCTGAAGCCTGCATCCAAAGGAAGGGAAAAAATCACAGGCAAGAGTTGTAGAGCAAGCTGGATGAGCAAGCATCTCAGACAGGTTATTAAGAGAAATCAGAACACCTACACGGAGCAGAAGATGGGGCGGATCAGCAAGGAAAGCTACTTCTTGGAGGTCAGAACATGTAGTGATAAAGTGAGAAATAGGGAAAGCCAAGTGGAGTTGGACCTTGCAAAGGGAATTAAAACCAATAGTAAAAGGTTCTATAGCCATATAAATAAGAAGAAAACAGAGAAAGAAGTGGGACCACTAAACACTGAGAATAGGGTGGAGATTAAGGATAATCTAGGCATGGCCCAATATCTAAACAAATACTTTGCCTCAGCACTGGTGCATATCAATTTCTTTGATAAACTGATGGACTGCTTATGAACTTGTAATATCCAGTGGGCAGCTCTGAACATTGTAAGACAGCAGTTCCTAGGGTTGCATCTGGGGCTGGGGATATTGGCTGGGGGTCGTATCATTCCATAATCCCATGAGTGGCCAGCTGGAGGCACTCACTCACTCAGAGTCAGCAGGGCAACTTGCTTACCGGTGGCTGTGTGAGCTGTCCAGGAGTGCAGGTTCAGACAGCAAAGCAGCGTGAGACACACTCTAGGAGTGCGGGATTGGGGTGACACAGTGATTTACCAAACCAGATTGCAGACAGGAATGTCACACCGGGTAACTACAGGCCTCTTAGTTTGACCTCAGTAGTATGCAAAGTCTTGGAAAAAAATTTGAAAGAGAAAGTAGTTAAGGACATTGAGGTTAATAGTAATTGGGACAAAATAGTTTTACAAAACATAGATCATGCCAGACCAACCTGATCACCTTCTTTGAGAAGATAACAGATTTTTTTAGCCAAAGGGAATGCAGTGGATCTAATTTATCTAGATTTCAGTAAGGTGTCTGATACGGTTCCACAAGGGCAATTATTAGTTAAATTGGAAAAGATGGGGATTAATATGAAACCTGAAAGGTGGATAAGAAACTGGTTTAAGGGACAACTACAATGGGTCATACTGAAAGGTGAACTGTCAGACTGCAGGGATGGTACAAGTGGAGTTCCTCAGGGATCAGTCTTGGGACCAATCTTATTTAACCTTTTTATTACTGACCTTGGCACAAAAAAGTGAGTGTGCGCTAACAAAGTTTGCGGATAACACAAAGTTGGGATGTTTTGCCAATACAGAGAAGGACAGGGATATCATACAACAAGATCTGAATAATCTTGTAAACTGGAGTATTAGAAATAGGATGAAATTTAATAGTGGAAAGTGCAAGGTTATGAATTTAGGGACTAATAATAAGAATTTTTATATAAGCTGGGGGGGGGGGGGTGTCAGTTGGAAGTGACAGAGGAGAAGAAAGACCTGGGCGTATTGGTAGATCACAAGCTGACTATGAGCTGCCAATGTGATGTGACCATGAAAAAAGCTAATACGGTCCTACGAGGCATCAGGCGAGGTATTTCCAGTAGAGATAGCGAGGTGTTAGTACCATCACACCAGGCATTGGTCAGACCTCATCTGGAATACTGTGTGCAGTTCTGGTCCACCATCTTTAAGAAAGATTAATTGAAACTGGAACAGGTGCAGAGAAGGGCTACGACGATGATCCGAGGAATGGAAAACCTGCCTTGTGAGAGAAGACTCAAAGAGCTTGGCTTAGTTTAGCCTAACCAACAGAAGGCTGAGGGGAGATATGATTGCTCTCTATAAATTCATCAGCAGGATAAATACCAGGTAGGGAGAGGAATTATTTAAGTTCAGCGCCAATGTGGACACAAGAACAAATGGATATAAATGGGTCATCAGGAAATTTAGATTTGAAATTAGATGAAGGTTTCTAAGCATCAGAGGAGTGAAGTTCTGGAATATCCTTCCAAGGAGAGCAGTGGGGACAAAAAACCTAGCTGGGTTCAATACTTGATCATTTTATGGAGGGGATGGTATGATGGGACAGTCTAATTTGGCAATTGACTCATCATCGACTACTAGCGGTAAATATGCCCAGTGGCCTGTGATGGGATGTTAGATGGGGTGGGTTCTGCGTTACTACAGAGAATTCTTTCTTGGGTGTCTGGCTGGTGAGTCTTGCCCACATGCTCAGGTTTTAGATGATTGCCATATTTGGGGTCATAGGCATGTGCAGCACATTTCATTAGAGTGTGCACCCAGGGAATTTTCATGATCTTTATCAGGGGTGTCAAACTCAATTCCACTGGCGGGCCACATTTGAATTACCCACTGGTGGAATTCTTGCCGCGTCCTAGTCTCCACTGAGAAATGTCGCGGTATTTTGGTGGCAGATCGCGGCATGTTCCCATCCGCTGCAAAATCTCACAGCTCCTTCCTTTTCAGCAGCAGCTCGCTGTGTCTTGCCGTCCGCCAAGAAATCGCACGCCCTCCACTTTTTCGGCGGCAGCTCTACCCTCCACAGCATCAGCTTGAAACACAGCGAGATGGCGCCGCGTGACACATCCAAAAAGGTTTGCGGGCCGGATACAGAAGGTGCGTGGGTCGAATCTGGCTTGCGGGCCATATGTTTGAAACCCCTGCATTAGGGTGTGCCTGGGCACACCCAGCACACCCCGTCCGCACACCTATGTTTGGGGTCAGAAAGGAATTTCACCCAGGGCCTCTGCCAATCTGCACTGGAGGTTTTTCACTTTCCTCTGTAGCATGGGGCACGGGTCATTTGCTGGTGGATTCTCTGTACCTTGAAGTCTTTAAACCATGATTTGAGGACTTTAGTAACTCAGTCATAGGTTAGGGGTCTATTAAAGGAGTGGGTGGGTGAGGTTCTGTGGCTTGCATTGTGCAGGAGGTCAGACTAAATTATTATAATGGTTCCTTGTGACCTTAAAGTCTATGAGTCTAAATGGAGCTGCCTGGCAACCACAGTAATTTTTCATCTACACAAAATTTCAGTTTGTTTTTGCATGCAAAATGCTTTATATTTTGGCTTTAGTAGATCTTGATATCTATGATATCACCCCTTTTTTATGTTTGAGTTTTGTGTTTCTCATTGCCCATTTGTTTTTCTTCCTCCCTTCATTCTGTTTTTTTATTCTTTGTATGATTAATTTTCTTTTTTCTACCCCATCTTCAGCATGCAGATGAATCTTATTCTTTACATTCTGTTTCTTTTCTGTTTACTTCTGATCTGCCTGAGAGAAATAACATACTACATCTCTCTCCTATGGCTCTCAAAATAAGTTCTTGGTTTTAGATATTTATGAAAGTTATTGTAAAGAGATTGCAAATGAGTATAATACAGAGCTAAAGAGAGAGCAAGAGAAACACCACACCAAGACAACCACAAAAACTAGGAGCCTGTCTTTCGAAGACAGTTGGTGAATTAAAATGTATGTTTAGACTATCATACATATACAAAATCAGAAAATGTATTGTTCAGTGACTGGAATGAGATTAGTGACTATGCATTGTCTGATGTACCCTCTAAGTGATACCTTATCTTCTTTCAATTTCTCATTGCCTGTAAATCCAAAACCAAAACAACCCACGACAATTATCAAAGGAAATGTCCCTTTAAAAATGCAATACAGTATCAATTTATAACCACCTCCCTCAAAATGAGCAATGGCTCTTTGGGCAACTTATACAGTTTTTGCTGTGTGTTGCAGAACCGTGTTGCATTACTCAACACCTTGAAACTATGAGGCAAAGGAAAAGGGCAGCATGACTTCTAAGTTATCAAAAGTGAATGTCACCACGTTTCTATTCGTCCTGAAGCACCCTCGCTTCCAAAAGGAGGCAATAAAAGTTAGCATCTTGTCCACCATTTCTCCTGAGCTCAGAAAAACCCTCCATTGCAAATCTGGAGTAACTGCAAGAGTTAGAAGTAGGTGGATTTCGTCTTCTTCTGCCACTTTCATTTCTTGGAAAAATACACATTAGTCAGCTTGTTCTGTTTTGATTCCTCTTGAGTATGATTCTTTAGGGATTGAGTATGAGTGGCCATTAAGGATATAATCTCTATTAATATTTTATATTACTCTGATGCCTGTCATCTGAGGATCTCTCTCTGCTTTTAGAAACATGCAGTCAGCTCTACACCACCAGTCTGAGGCAGGTAATTATACACATTTTTTCAAATGGGCAATCTGATACAGATCTGGTTTGAAACTTTAGCAGTCTGGAAATTCACAATTAAAGCTAAAACTCCACCCGCTACTTAGCTGAGCTGCTAAGTGACTAACCTAACAGAGCAACTCAGTAACAGTAGAGAAAATGAATGGGACACTGGACTTCAGGAGATGCAGGGCTTAGTCCTGGTTCTTCCAGTGACTTTCTGTGACCATGGGCAAGTCGTGTCACTTCACTTCTCTGTTCCTGTTTTCCCTCCCACCTCTTGTCTCCTTGTTTTGTTAAGCTTCATGCTCATCGAGGCAAAGACTCTCTCCCTGTGTGTGTACAATCCAGCACAATGGGGCTTCAACGGCAGTTCAGGTCTCAAGGCACTACGATAATGCAAATAACACCCTCCCAGTAATTTCTGATGAAAATACGACTCTAATATTAAATGAAATATTAAATATCTAATGAAACGAGATAAGAAAAGCTATCTTTCCAAAATATGCACGGTAAGAAACATGCACTTGCTCTGTTAGGAAAAAAAAATGTAGTCTAAATTAGATTCAGTAGTGAAACATCCCTCTTGTGTCCCAACAGCACAAATGCAAACACTTCTCTGTATTGAAGTATGGGTTCCACATGGCATGCACAGCCAAACAGAACACTGAATAATTGACACCATAGGAAAACTGAATGACTCTTGTATGCTTGCAAGAAATATTTTTACTAGTTGCTTTGTTTTTCTGAGTATTTTCTGCTGCCTCAATGCCAGTCAGTTTTTTTTAAAAAAAAAAAAAAAGCAACATACAGTGATAAGGGCAGAAATTCACATATGGCAACTAGATTACATTAGAGTAAAGTTAAAAGGCCAGATTCTGGACTCTGAAAAGGCTGCGTTGGCTGCTCTGGTGTAGGGGCTGTGTTGGGAGAAGGACTGTAGCCAGAGCACACTGTTTTCCTCTGATCCATAGTCTGTGTAATGGTCCTGAGTGCAGAGGTGGCATACAGTCCCCTTTACCCACTCCTGCACTGGCCCTGCACCAAATGGAACATGGCTAGGCTTGGGGCAAAAGATCTGACCTGAACCTGGACTTATTGGCTCCGCTGCTGAGTGGCTCAGAAGAGCAGGGAGTGAACTGACAGCACAAAACCATACGAGCAGCGTGCTTTGGCACAAGAGGGTGCACTGAGGATGGAATTTTTGGCTTGAGCTGTGAATTTCCAGACTGCTGAAGGCTCAAGCCAAACCCTTAGCTTTATTTTAATGTGGTTTTATGCATGCCTATATCGCATTGTTGTATACAGCTCACAATAATACAAACATTAATGAATACTACTAACAATAATTACATGTGTTGGAGAGGCATGTGGGAAGAGAGGGTTTGCACTACTGCAGTTGAAGTTCTCTGCTGAAGTGGATGGAAACTATGGATTTGATCATTATTTCTGCAGGGTCACATTACCAGCCTGAGGGTGCAGTGCTGTACTTCAATAAACAGATGAGATGATCTCTAAAAGCATAGTAATGCAATGCCCTTTGCTACTGGGAGTGCGCCTGATTCAAACTGCTTTTGTCTCTGCAGTTAAAACGACCTAGGTGTGTTCTGGCTGGAGAAGGGGAGAGAGTATTGCCAATCCCAAATATTCACCACTCATGAGTCAGGCTCCCCAAAATTATGAGATTGGTTTAAAATCATGAGATTTTAAAATATAGATGTTGTGTTCGTCTGTGCCTTCTGTGTTTTGAACCTTTGGGGGCACTCAAATCATGTTTTCAAAATTTTTTCCACAAGCATGAGGACTGGAAAATACTTTTGAAAAATGAAAACTGAGATTCACACATAATTATTTGGGAACCGGGGCTTTAAGTAAAACATCAAATACTGTTAGATTCGGGATAAAATCAGGAGAGCTGGCAACACTGCGACGGAGCCAAACATACCAGCAGCCAACCCGCATTGGCTCAAGCTAAATAGCAGAGCCAGGGACTGTAAGAACGTACAGGATCAAGGTCTTTAGAACTGCCAGACTTTTTCTCTGCCTTGAAAATACGGTTTGTTGATTTGTTCCAGTAGTGCATACGCAGGCAAACTCTCTGTGATGTCAAAGGGAACTTTTCCGCATGGTCTCGTAAGAATTCCCACTTTTTATGATTTTTTTTGTTCAATGCTAGGACTTATGTTTTTAAAGAATCGATTTTTGTTCATATTCATACATGGTAGGTCAGGGAAATATTTTTTCTCTTTTAAATCTTACAGCTTAACTGCAATGACCCATCTGCACTTTAAGCAGGGATTTGTAGTATCAAAGAGAAATATTGCATAGCTAATGTTTGACTTTTTTTTTTTTAGATGGACTTCATAAAACCACAATACACTTAAAAGCAGGGTTTCCTTCAAAGGGGGGACGACGAGGCGGATAATGCAGAAATTCCCCTATAGAGACATGAGTTCAAATCCTGATTCTAAGCCCAGGTGAAGATGTATTGGAGCACTTTTATTTAAGTTTCCATGTATGTACACCACAAAACCACCAATTAATATGGGCAATTACTGTCGGCGGGAAACCCAGTAATAAAATAACAGGAATATTACAGCTCATGGTGGTGGTACGTCTTAAACTGGACAATAGTAGCTTCCCGCTGTGATAAACACAGCACAGGTGCCACTGATTGGGCCCAGAGGAGGTTCCTGTTTGTCTTGTTCAGTAAAACTGCTGCCAACAACCTCGCAGCACCCACTTCCAGTGCCAGGTGTGTCTGATGTAATACTGCCCATAAGCTTCTATCACCTAAGCTGAAAGAGAAACTCTTTTACCTAGCAGTAGTAGTAAGGATTTTATCCTCTGTAGCCCAGCCACTGTGGGACAGTGTTATGCTTTACACACTGCCAGTGTGTTCCACTATGTAGTCTAATTTAACCTATCTGTAATAAGCTCTCAAAGCCAATATTATCAGCCCCAAATTATAATTATTTTAGTGCCAACCGTCTATTTTTCTGTACTGTATGGTCCTAAGTAGACTGTTTTCCTGAAAGCTGACAGTTTAAATGAGAGAGAGATTGACAGAAAAGACCAGACATAATCTAGTGGTGAAGAATAGTTTAGGATTCTTTCTCAATTTCAAAAATAGAAAAACCCAGTCAATTATGTTTTATAAGAGTGTAAAGTCGAACCACAACAGACAACCATCACAGATACCTAGCTAAATATCAGCCTGTACATAGACCACACAAAAGTGAATGGACACAGTCTCAAAAAGATGACTCCCTTTGCTGATAAATGCCAAGCTGCAACTTTGCAGTCTGCAAGCAAATTCATTGGTCTGATGTGTGATGCATTCCACATGGAAACCACATTCACTTTCCAATGTGTACACACACAATGAAACCTCACTGCTCTGCGGTCTGACTTAGACCCCCCAGAATTCTCCAGTCATCTTTTGCTCCGTAAAGAAAGAATCAGAAAGCCAACAACAATAGGAATATCACAGTAACAACAAAATGAGTCAGTGTCAGTTTAGCTAGTCAGTATGCCATGATACACAGAGATAAAAGAAATGCTTTTGTGCAGAACAGGTCTGCAGTATAACGGCTGGAGGGAATAGCTTAATGTACTACATATCAGGTTTAGAACTGCTATAATCATAGCAGTGCTGACTAAAAAACTGCATAAAACTCAGTTTTATTTACTGTAGAAGAATGAAAGTCTATGCAGAGGGGGCTTTTTTGCATGAGACCCTAAAAATCGTGGTCATGTCTATGTTTTCTCCCTAAGAATCCCAAGGCACCGTTAATAAGAGTAAGTATTTATGCTAGCATCCTTAGATGCCAATATTGTAGCCTGCATCTCAGAATTGGTTGCATTTCAGATGTCCTCCACCCCAGAGATGGGTGCATTTCAGTTGTGGGCAAGGTGAAGTGAACTTCTATGAAGGTTCTGTAGCATAGAAAGGCTTCAATCCTGCGACACTTGCTTATGTTGAGTAGTGTTTTCCTCCAAAGTCAGGTCAATTGAAATCAGTGAACTACTTGTGGAGTTCACCTCTCAACATAAAAAAGCAGGCAGAATTGGACCCAAATACTTTTTTTGGGATGAAAGAAGATCTGCTATAAATGTAAGAAAGCATTAGGAAATAAACATTGTTTGTCACAAAGGGAGCAGTCTGTATCTACTTGGACTGAATTTAGTTTGACTGCTAGTTGGATCTAACGGTAAATGCGCTAATCATGACAAAAGCAGAGCAATTAATCAGAATGGCGGTAGACGTAATGTTGGCATGCTGACTACAAGCAAAGGACATCTTCCCTTATTATAATGCACATCTTTCTTCCCCAGGGAGCTTTTGTGATACCTATTATGGAATCGTTCATTTCAATTACAGCAGGACAATGGTGCAGTGACATGTAATTCAGATTTTAATTAAGTTGCTAACGATTATGACGTGTGAGGGGAGTCTTTGTTTACTTGCTTGTGTCATCAAAGTTAGATTTCTGTACCAGCCCCGGGTTTTTCTTTTCTGTGTAGACATACCCTGTGTGACCTCACACAAGTCACGTAGGCCTTGTCTACACTAGCTCTTAGGCTGGCAAAACTTTTGTTGCTCAGAGGTTTGAAAAAAACAGAGCTAGTGTGGACAGCACTATGTCACCAGGAGACACTCTCCTGCCAACACAGCTACCACCGCTTGTTTAGGTGGTTTTATTATGTTGGTGGGAGCGCTCTCTCCCATCGACATAACACAGCTACAAACGTGCTCTTACAGTGGCACAGCTGTACCGATACAGCTGTGCTGTTGTAAGTTTTAAGTGCAGATTAGCCCTGCAACTGTCTGTATCAGTTCCCCCTCTGTAAAAAGGGGATAATAATATTGCCCTTCTTGGGGGGTGTTGTACTTTCATTAATGTTTTTGAGGTGCTTAGATACAACAGTGATGGTGATGGTGGCCATATAAATCTCTGAATGGAACCATAAAGGATACTGTTTATTGAATCCTCAAGAGCAAAGGGCTTTTTGCTGGGTCACTTACAGGAGGACCCACATGTGGGATGTGGTAGGAAATCTTTGGAAACTGAAAGTCTCACTATCCAAGTCAACCTCTCCTCCAGCATTCCCTTGGATCCAAAACTCTGTCACAGGGGACTCCCCAAGCTCTGGAGAGGCCAGGAGCTGGATGGTGCTTCTCCCTGCCCACCCGCCCCCCAACATGTTTCCTTGGGGGAGAACCTCAAAGAGGAACCAGCCAAAGACTCCATCTGGTAGGACCGCTGGTAGGGAGCCGCCAAAACAGACCACTAGACTTTCCAGACAAAACTGTAGAATGTTCTCAGACCATCTGCCCTGTGCTGATTGGCTGTTTGCTCCAATTCTCTCCTCCCTCCTCACAGTCACTGCACTTCAGTTTCACTCCACATCTGCCCCTCTCCTATCCTCTCCTTTCCTCCCCTGCCTCCCTTACTCCTCTGCCCTCCCCTTTCATTTCAATGTAACCTATCCTCTCTTACCACCCCACCCCAACCCCCAAAAAACTGTGGAACTAACATACCATTTGCCACCATTACATTGTTCCTTCTGCTTGTGCATTCTACCCTTTGCCTCTTTGGATTATAAACTCTTTGGAACAGAGAGGATCTATTACTCTGTGTTTGTGCAGTGCCTAGCACAATGGGCCCTTTTCTTGGCTGGCCCTTAGGCTCTATGTAATAAAACACAATTCATAATAATCCTATATTTTAAGAATCACATTGATTCCTCCTCTCAGGATTTTATTCCCTTATGGTTGCAAGTAGCATAAACCAGAGTGACTTGGCTTAGCACTCCGAGCAGTAAAGATGAAAATAAATGTTGGAATATGTTTCCCAATATGTTCTTCCCCCTTAAAGTGAGATGAAGCCATGCTGCTGCAATCCACTTACAGATGACAGGTGGGTTTTCTTCTCCACAAAAAATTGAATAGCCAGGGAACAAATGTCTCCAATATACTGTTTTACAGCTGGGATCTTGTTTTGTCTAGAGCCACTGTAATTCAGGTTTATATTCAGATGTTTGCCAAGGTTATGAACTCTGATAAACAAAGTGTCTCACGTGAAAATAGTCTCTGTCATAGTTTTTTACATTTTAAGCCTAGAAGGGAGGATTATAGTAATCTCATCTGACCTCCTGCAGTTGCAAAAAAGGTTAATATCATTCTAGGGTGCATTAATAGGAGTTTCATATGTAAGGCAAGGGAGGTAAATTGTCCCGCTTTACTCAGCACTGGTTAAGCCTCAGCATCAAATTCTGGGCATCACATTTTAGGAAAGATGGGAATAAATTGGAGAGAATCCAGAGGACAGCAACAAAAATGAGAAAAGGATTAGAAAATTTGACCTATGAGGAAAAGTTAAAAAAAGCTAGCCATATTTGGTTTTGAAAAAAGACTGGAAGGGCACCTAATAGCAGTCTTTAGATAAGTTAAGGGCTGTTTATAAAGAGGCTGGTGATCAATTACTCTCCATGTCCACTGAAGGTAGGAGAAGAAGCAATGGGCTTAACCTGCAGCAAGGGATATTTAGCTTTAATATTAGGAAAAACTTTCTAACGCTAAGGGCAGCTATGCTCTGGAAAAGATTTCCAAGGAGGCCGTGGAATCCCATCACTGGAGGTTTTTAAGAACAGGCTCGACAAATATCTTTCAGGGATGGTCTAGGTTTACTCGGTCCTGCCTTAGTACAGGGGGCTGGACGTGGTGACTTCTTGAACTCTCTTCCAGCCCTACATTCCAGAGTTCTATGAACAGGAGATCTAGAAGAAGAATCTTCTGCCCCCTTTTCTCTTGTTAACTCATAAGGGAACTCATAGCAGTGAAAAAGAAATGTCATTAAGGAGATACTTTTGTCAGAGGAGAAGTGTAAAGAATAACACAGACTCTACGCTGGCTGAGGGAATTTCATGGGCAACATATCGTGTGGAGGCCTTTGTCCATAGGAATGATAATGCCACAGACTTTAGGCTGACAGTACAAGAGAACCCAGGTATCAGTAAAACCAATACATTTTCCCTTGCAAAATAGAGATTTACAAGGCCATATATAAAAGCAAAATAAGAACATGCCCAGACAAATTACAGAAGGTAATAAAATGTAATAGGCCATTGTCTGCCAGAGTCTCACAAACAAGGGTTGAAGAAAATGATTTTTTCCTTTAGATTTTTCTAGCAGGATCAGAAAATTGAATTAAATTGAGTCTATTGTGAAACTAACAGATAATGGCTCCTGTTCATCTGAGCTGATGACATGGGATTGACTCAGCCAAAATGGAGACATAAGAATTAGTTGTTAATTGGGATAGGTGATATAGCGAAAATGACAAAGGCTTGAATTCAAAATATACTATGAAAAGCAGGTGGATAAAGTTTGTGGGAATCCAGAAAAAGGGGAGGGGGGAAGCACTAAAACACACAAATGAAGGATTCTCCCCATTTATAACAATAGCAGGTACATACTTTTCAGATAGAAAATGTGACTGCTTTTGTTCCATGCTACCCCTAAAATTACAGTAACTGAAAGAGACTTGAAAAAAAATGATCAAATTTGATATATTGTCAGCTTCACTCTTTGAATGATGCACACCCTTCTCAGGCTTTGCAACAGAATGATTGTTGATGATACCAGCTGCAGAGCTGAAGCTGAAGAGGCAGGTGTGCCCATAAGGTGATGGGGAAGCAGTCTGAGCAAGTTTGCTGGTATTGCTCTCAAGTCTGCACAAAGACCAATCTACACCCTAGAAAGGGATGCAGAAATAACATTCTGAAATAATTTTAAAAATGTTTCAAAATGTACTATTTCAAGGATGCTCTGTCAGAAGTTTTATTAGTCAATTTCCAAAAATTCAAGCGGGCAGTGTTCCTTTCAGCAATCCATTATTTTTTTGCAGATGCAGTTGGAACTTGGAATCACCCCTTGTTTAAATTCTTTTGTTAACACAAGGTGAATAGCCTGAAAGTGTCTAGGGTGCTTTACAAAGTTTGTACATTAACCCACAGTGCTTTGCCCCAAGGAGTTTATGGTCTAACAGAGGGCAGGTCTACACTACTGCTTAAGCCGATCTAACTTCCGTTGCTCAGGGGTGTGAAAAAGACAGCTCCCCCTGCGCGATGCCAGTTACAGTGACCTAAGTGCTGTCCACACTGGCGCTATGTCAGTGGGAGATGCTGTCCTGCCGACATACCTTCTGCCTTTTGCAGAGATGGAGTAATTATGCCGATGGGAGAGCACTCTTCTGTTGGCATAGAGCGTCTTCACCAGACACACTACTGTGGTGCAGCAGCACCAATGCAGCTGCGTTGACGTAGCGCTTCTAGCGTAGACCTGCAGCCCAGACAAATACTATAAACAGGACAACGGTGCAAACCCAATGACTTCTGGTGACATTTTTGCTGCAATTAACCTGGGTAGGCGTAGTAAAAATGGGTTTTTAAGGAGGGATTGAAAGACAGTGTCTGTCTGGGAACTGGCAGAGTATGTCACCTGCATGTGGTAGCATGAAAAAAGGTTCACAGCAGAGAATGAAAGTAGCAGCTAAAGGAAACAGTTAGGCCAGGAATGAAAAGAAGGGTAGGAAGAAGTAATTTAATAAAGGAACTGAAAGGGCCTCAGAACAGATGTTTTCATGACAAGAAGGAACCTTAAACTCTACTTAGAGCTACAAGAACTTAAAATCAGGCTCTGCAAGGTTACAGTTGTTTCCAAGTAGAATTCCCCTTTCTCCCTAAATACATAAATTAGTTAGGGACCAACTTCCAGTTTTGGAATAAGTGTTCAGACAGTGTATATTTTCTTGCAGGCTTTTTCAGATGGCATAATTTTAGCAATGTAGAAATGCACACTGAATTCTGATGAAGAGGAATCCTAGCGATTTTTTTCCTTAATACACAAAAATGAACTAAGGATTTTAGTACTTTGCCCTTAGATGGAGCTCTTGTTCAACAAAGGACCAAGACAGTCCATTGTGATGTGGATTAAAACCACACTAAAGGGAAACGCAGCTTCTGTGCAAGGAAGTCAGCTTTAAATAGCTTGTTTGTCCAAGCATTTATCTAATTGTGGCTCCCGAGTTCATGAGATTTATGTTAACTGAGTTGGTCTTAGTTCCAGTTCCCATAGGATAGGTGTCTGTGTCACAAACCAGGGACAAGACAGACAACATTTCACAAGTCTAATGGGGGCACACGGATGCAATGGGGAGTAGGTAACATATGAAGATGGGCAAAACTGACAAGTGAAGGTGGATTTTGCCAGTGTGTAGGATAAAGACCGCACTTAGTTTTAAAGGGTGCTCTACAGTCCTACCTTATCCTATACCTAATTTCCTATTAATAACTAATAAGAAATAGTTAGAATTGACACTTATATAACACTCTTCATCCATAGTTCACAAAGGAAAGTAAGTATTAATTTCTCCATCTCTAAAATAGGGATGATCAGTGGCTGGGCAACTAAAGCAAGTCAATTGGCTTTGCGATGCTGAGCTGAGCAATGCCTAAATACCTTTGAAAATCTAAGTCTTAGTGCCTAAGTCACTTTTGCAAATGGGATAGTCCCTGTGGAGAACTGGGGGAAATTTCTAAACTTTTTTACAAATATCATCTGCATCCCAGTATATTTAGTTGGGGTTGGTCCTGCTTTGAGCAGGGGGTTGGACTAGATGACCTCCTGAGGTCCCTTCCAACTCTAATATTCTATGATTCTATATCTGTGTGTTGTTATCCTGCCTGAGTGCACAGAGTTAACTCAAAGGAAGCTGAAAGGGGAAAACTCACAGGAAATGAAACAATAGCAAAGATAAGACACCTGGGGAAAACAGCTTCAAAGCAGTTAAGGTTATAAAGGCTGGGCCATCAATGGAGAAGAAACTACAGTCCAGATCCTCAAAGGTATTTAGCCACCTAACTCCCACTGAAGTCCAGTGGGAGTTAGACATCTAAATACTTTTGAGAATCTGGGCCTAACTGTCTGGCTACATCCAGGCAGGGATGGTTTACTCTTCCCAAGGCTAAAGCCTCAGACCAAAAGCTGTATTGAACTCTTACGGATGCTAACCTACAGACAGGGAGTGGGAGAAAGGTTGTTGTCTGAGGCTGACACTCAGAGACTGACTGAGGCATAGATGCTGTGAACAGGTCAGTTTGCTAATCCTGGCCAGTGATGGAGGAAGCTGGGCTGAGGGGAATTTACAACACTGGCAAGGGAAAAGGGTGTACGGTCCTTTAATTGATTTCACATTTGCTCCATATGCTTTGTACCTTTGTGGAATGAATAAATAATGTTTTCTTTTGAAGATGCTGTTTCTGCATCCCTGCAAAAGTATACAGACACAGGCTGCCAAAGGGAAACCTTTACAGGTGCCAAAGCTGAGTCGGACTTGTGCTGGTACCACAGTGGGAACCTGGGGGCTGCAGCCCCCAGATCTAATCTGAGCATGGTTGGACAGCACAATTCTACCCAAAGAGAGGTGTAGGAAGCCAGGTCATCACCTCAGGGATGCAGTCGAGAGATGCTAAAGGTGCAGGTCACCCACTGACTTTCAATGACCCTTAGGCAGTTTTGAAAAATGTGTCAAGGTAAAATTTTCAAAAATGTCTTAGTCACTTAGGAACCTTAGTCTATATGTTGCAAGGTCAAAGATGTATGTCTTCCAGGTCTTCCAGGTCAGAGGTAAGGTGAATTTTCAAATACCACGAGCCTTGCTAACCATATATATTAACTGTAAGGATAAGAGAATATGATATTTTAATATTATGCATTTTATACTAGGTTGCATTATCTGCTCTAGCAATCTTAACTGTCAGCCAATACATTTTTGTGGGTAGGAATATATGGAGTTGTAGTCTCCAGGGCTTTTAAACCAACAGCTTTCATGACAACAAATGTGTTGTATTTAGGATAATTGGTATTAAGTTCCTAGAACAAATAAGAAAATTAACAATAGTGCTTATGAGAATTTAATTCATCTACACAGGCGGAAGAGGGAAAGGTGGGAAATTCTCTATGCAGGAGAGACCAGGTCAGACCTTTGAACTCAACTTGGAGAAATCTCTAGCAAGGCTATAAACATGCAAGCGGTATCATCGAAGCATTTTGTTTTTTGTTTTTACTGGATAATCAGTAATCCCAAAGGCAGCAAACCGTTACTTAGCAACTACCCGGAGCTGATTAACCCTTCAGTGTGTACCACATATACCACACAATTAAAAATGAAGGAAATACAGAATTAAAAAAAACCCCAACCCACTATTTATAATGGTCTGGATGGAGCATGAATTGATTCTTATTGTACAACAGTATCACAAGACAGAAGTAAATTAATGTAGTGCTGTCATCAGCAGTCAGATTTTTCCTAGTGAGTCAGCACTTGTCAGAAAAGGATCAATGGATGCTCCAAAGCCACTGGTGAAAGAGGATTAGAACTCATTTGCTGGCAGCTTTCAGCGTTTACTCACATCCAGGAGGACTGTTGTTTCTATATCACACACAAACTCAGGGATTTATGACATAAGCCTTCTAATTTAGTTTTTTCAGTAAAATGGAAAAATGTCAAGTGTTTCTGAAGGGCACAGCTGCTGGAACACCTGTTGGGGGTGGGGAATGCTGATTTTAAAACAAAAGTGCCAGCCAGAGAGTTGGGGCGATTGCAGAGCAGCAATGTTGGGGGTGGGAGAGAGGGGACAGGAAAGCTGAATAAGGCAAAGCGAAAATATGTGGAGGACAAATGGTGACAGGAGAGGAACACCAGCTAAACTGTGCTGGAAGAATGGGTAACACGGTGTATTTTGTCATTGTTTTGTAGGAATTATTCGAGGCAGGCTAGAACCCCTTGCTATATTTATATCCTGCAATACACAGCTGAGGCCCCATTCCTAAAGATGTGTTCGTGAATATTCATAGTTTGGGACAGAGATTCCTAAGCACTGGTACCTGTGTACTAGGTACTGCCAATATTTAATAACAAATTGGCCCCAACTCTTAGTGACTCCATTCCTGTGCTTGGGACAGGAACATGGTGTCTTTGTGTGTATCAGTGTGGGAAGGGAGAGGCAATGATGGCTTTAAGCCATTGAGCTACCTATATTTGTGCTCCCTTTATTCTGGGGCAGTTAGGGTGAGTTTAATTCTATTCTCCACCACCCTGGGCCCCTGGGAAACAGAGAACAGCGGAGTGCTTTGCCCTTGTTTGCTCCCTGGCTCCCTCCCATATCTCCCCCACCCTACTCCTGTCACGAAGGTTGAGAGCAGGGCTGGAGTAAGAAACTTTAAGTCAGCTCTTTTTCAGCTAGAAAGGCAAGGATAAGCTTCCACAGGTGCCTTAGTGTAACTGAGAATTGGACTCCTCATTTCTCCAATTAACCATCAGGATCTGAGCTCAAGATTCTATTTCTCTTTCAACTGTTAATGATACCACTGAAAGCACAGCAGGGAATGGTATTCTCTGAACTATTTTAGGTGTGAAGATACCATATGTGATTCTTAGACTATGATTCAGCATCCTCTCCCATTCAACCAGGGAGGGAGAGCGCTGAAGCTGCAACCTGGAACACTACAGTTTCAAATGTCTTCATTATTCAAATCCCTGCAAAGATGTCTCCTTTAGCACAGGCAGGGAAAAGAGTGCCCAATATGTTCATCCTGATCAGTTTTTACATGATAAATATTTTATTCTTTCAAAGAAAGGCTGATGTTATCATTTATCATAAAGAGCAGTTAAGGGCAAATGATTAAAAAAAACCTGAATCTTTATAGTTACTCTTTTAAAATCTGCCAGTTTCACAACCTAGGCCTTTAAAGGTTGAACCTGTTTTTTTAGTTATTTATTGCTTGTTTTCTTTTTTGCATGTTAGATATCACCGTGAAAGGCACCGTAGAACCTTGAGATATAACGTTCATGGCAAAGGAGAGTGTGGTTTAAGTTTTTTTAAGGCTCGGGTTATCCGAAGGGATCAATCCAGGTGTAGGGGTTTGCTCATGTGGATTTTCTGTGCAGGACGAGGCCCTAGGGTTGCAACAGCACTTCTGTATAAAGCACCGTTTTAAGTACCTTGTGACTTTCCGTATACGTGATTTTATATGTGTATAACATTTTATGAATGATGCCTTATAAAATGACAATCAGTTGTTATGTAGTAAGGAGTAACCAAGATAGCCTTAAATGGAAGGCAGAATAAATTTAAGCAGATTCTAGTGCAGGGGTGTCAAACATATGACCTGCGGGCCACATCCGGCCCGCAAATCTTTTTGATCCAGCCCGCGTCCGGCCAGTTTTTTTGAGACGTGCTGCCGCCCAAAGTGAGGGCATTGGCACGTAAAGAGATTTCTCTGCCTACGGCATTGCTGGTTTAAGAGTCCATGAAATGTCTTAAAGCATCGATGCCGGACGCAGAGAAATCCCTTAAAACGGCAATGCACTGAGTCCGGCAACATGGTCCCCCGCGAAATCCCGTTGCCGAAAAGGGCTGATGCTGCGCCACCGAAAAGGGGAAAATGGCCCGAACTTTTCGGCAGAGGGTACTGCATGGCCCCTGTGAAGTGCAGTTTATGAGAATTTGGCCTGTCACCATCAGCAAGTTTGACATCCCTGCTCTAGTGTTTTAAATAAATTTTGGCTCTAGTATTGTAGGTTCACCTCTTTTTGGCCATGTATGCACATACTATTAATAGTCATGTTCACATCTTTCATCAAACCACTATATAAATATTAAGATCCCAGCTGAGTAAGGTACTTCAGAGTACATAAATAACTAAGCTTCACTGCACTCCTTAGAACAGGTGAATTCTGCACAGAAATTGAAGAGATTCCTTGTAAGCTCATTTGGGCAGGGAGCATTTTTAGTGACTGTACCATGCTATGTATACTAGCCATTCATTAATAATATAAATAATATTTTTTTCATGGGGTTAAGGACCCAATACCACAAGATGATGAGAGTCCTTGACTCTGACTGAAGCTTCATTGGAAGTTGCAGATGCTCCGTTCCTTGGAGGATGACATTCTAAGTCATAAAGCAAATCCATGTCTAAGCTAAGAGGAGAACTAAGGAACTGTCACACCAAATCCTGTCCTAAGCATTAGACGACTTCACCTTCATTTTAAGTTGATATTGGTGTATCCAATAGTATCAAAGGACTAGTGTTCCTTCTATCTGCCTAAAACTTATTTAATAAAGAGGTAAACTTTATGATATAGTCCACCTCACTCTTCTTTCCCCCATACATTCAAACCATAGTCATAGAATGTCTTTAAATTAGAGCATATTGAGCATGCATCTAAACATGCAGGTGTCGTTTTACATTCAGCCACGTAGAAAAGTGGCTCCTTTTTTCCAATCTTGGCAAAAAGACGGTTATATCAAAACAATTTTGTTCTCTTATGAAAACTGAGGCCCTAAAGGTCCAAACCCTGTGAAGACCCATACGGGGAGTGGGGGAGGGATCAATATGGTTCCAGGATAGAATTTGTCTCTGCTTTTTTGTAAATTAGGAAATTACATTAAAAATCCTATATTAAAAGAATAATAAGGTTGCAAAGTCAAGCACTCAAAAAATCGGGAAATGTCAGAATTTCGTTGCCTGTGTAGCCCTAATTCGGCCCCTTTGTACGTACGCATTACGACACAGTCTTTAATTATAAAGATAATTCTCCCCCCCACCCAACCCCAAGTCCTCTGCCTCATTCAGTGAATAGTCATTCAATACTCCTTTTTATCCTCATTCAGCATGAGGTCCGAGGCCTAGTTTAAACATACACCATCCATACACTGCTCTGAATATAAAATTATTAATTTCCTCATGGGTATTTGTTTTGTGCTCTTACCGTATCTGAGTGCTTCAAATTTTTGTCTTCATAATGCCTCTGAGAGATTAGGTGTTAGCTTCATAGCACAGCGGGGAACAGAGACACAGAGATAGCCGCCAAAAAAAAAAAAAATTGTCAAGTGTCAACTCATTTTGCGTGCCCAACTTGAAACTCCTAAGGCTGGATTTTTCGGAGCAGTTAACATTACTATAGCACTTTTTATGTTCAAAACACAACTTCCAGTGACTACAGTGCAGAGTTGTCAGCCATAGAATCGCAAGTTGGACACTGAGAAAACAAGGAACATGCATTTAAGGGAGTGTCTACACGGCAAAAAACAACAACAAAAAAACAAACAAACAAAAAAATATCTGTGGCAGAGCCTAGAGCCTGTTCTACAGACTTAGGCTTATGCTATAGCACTAAAAAAGCTGGGCTCTGATACCCATCCTGTCCTCAGGTTTCAGAGTCCAAGCACAGCTTTTTAAGTGCTATAGCATAAGCCCAATTCTGTAGACCCAGGCTCTGGAACTGACTACCACAGGGTTGGTTTGGTTTTTTTTGTTTTGGTTTTTTTTGCTGTTTTAGACACACACCAAGATGTTCAGTTGGCCACAAAAGGTAAGTGACTTGCCCAGCATCATATATGAACTCTGTGGCAGAGAGAGGGATAGAATCCAAATCTCCAGCATAACATTCAAATGCCTTAACTGTGAGACCATCCTTTATTTCTTCCTGCAATTCCCTGCCTCATTCACTACACATCTTTCAACTTCTGCAACAGCCATCATGGCAGGAGTCCTACAGACAACAACTTCCATCATGCAACTCTGATTCCTCCCCAGAGCACCGTTCATCCTGCATACTGAATGAGACAGAAGTCCTGTGGGGGGGAAAAAAATCATACGTGATCATGTAATTAAAGATTGTGCATTTGCACAGGGGGTCTGAATTAAGTTTGTAGAAGAAGCCTTAATGCTGGCATTTCCTAACTTTCAGGTGCTTGAGTTAACCTACTTCATTTTTTTAAAGTAACACAGGAAGCACAGCATGGCTTACTATAGTGCTACTGATCTTTCTCCTTCATGAGTTCTCATTTTTTTATCCAAAGATATTCAAATAGAGCTGTGTTGCCTAATTTGACTAAATATAAATTTGAAAGTTAGCCCAGTTTCAGGACATTTAGTACCGTGCAACAGTAGGAAAAAAGAAACTACTGCTTACTTGGGATTTACTCTTTCCCCTTCTCTTGCAGTGTATGAAGAACTTCCTCTCCAGTTAGTGACAATCGTACTTTCTTATGTTCATGATCAAAAGCTACCAAAATATATTCCACCTATTGTAAATAATGAAGGAAAGTACACAAAACGTTAGGATTTAGGAAAATATTTAGAAGTGTTAAAACAGTAGGGAAAGTTATACACAAATTAATATGAGGGCCTGGAATTCTACAGATTACTGGTCTTAAATATATATTTAGCAATGATTACCAACTATGAATGTTATGAAAGTGCTGCAGAAAAGAAAGTGAATGTTCAGCAGTTATTTGCCATGAAGAAATAATACATTTCTTGGAGTCTGATCCAGAGGAATCCTGAGCACTTTCAGCTATCATTGACTTTAACAGGAGTTGTGAGTATTCTGAACAGAAGCTCCTAAAGAGAAGTTACTTTTTTAAAAAAAAAATTACAACTCCATGCAAACTGCTAACTGTTACACTAGTTAAATCAATAGAAGACATGATACATTTCTGCCAAATCAGAAAGACTTGTAATAATTCACACTGTTTAAGTAAAAATAAGTCACCCATCTGTCCTAAACACTTGAATAAGCAATTTTTTTAGACTAATGTGAGAGCATTATTTACAGTCTGGAAAATCCAGTTATGACATAGTGACAGTTCAACTATAATCCTACAAAGAACAGAGCATCTGCAACTTCCAATGAAGCTTCAGTCAGAGTTAAGGATTCCCATCATCTTGTGGTATTGGATCCTTAACCCCCATGAAAAAATAAAATAATATTTATATTATTAATGAATGGCTAGTATACATAGCATTGTACAGTCACAAAAAATGCTCCCTGCCCAAATGAGCTTACAAGGAATCTCTTTAATTTCTGTGCAGAATTCACCTGTTCTAAGAAGCGCAGTGAAGCTTAGTTATTTACGTACTCTGAAGTACCTTACTCAGTTGGGATCTTAATATTTCATATAGTGGTTTAATGAAAGATGTGAACATGACTATTAATAGTATGTGCATACATGGCCAAAAAGAGGTGAACCTACAATACTAGAGCCAAAATTTATTTAAAATACTAGAGCCTGCTTAAATTTATTCTGCCTTCCATTTAAGGCTACCTTGGTTACTCCTTACTACATAACAACTGACTGTTGTTTTATGAGGCATCATTCATAACAGCCCTTACCATATTTGAAGACTCTTAATCAGGTCCACACTCCGTCAGACTAAACATGGTTAGTTTTTTTTATCCTTTCCTTATTGGTCAGGTTTTTAACCCTTTTATGATTTGTGTTGCTCTCCTCTGGACTCTCCCCCATTTGTCCATGTCTTTCTTAAAGTGTGTGGCCAGAACTGGGATGCAGGACGCCAACTGAGGCATCACCAGTGTCAAGTAGAGCGGGACAATTAACACACCATGTTAATACAGCCCAGAATGATAAGTCTATTTTGTAACTGCATTACGTTAATACTTCATATTCATTTTGTGACCAACTATCACCCCCAGTTTTTTGTCAGCAGTACTACCACCTAGGCAGTTATTCCCCATTGCGTATTGTGCATTTGATTTTTACCTTCCTAAGTGAAGTACTTTGTCAAACCACCTCTCTCTGCCTATTTCCCCTCCCACTCTGTCTGGTCTCTTTAGATTGTAAGATCTTTGGGGCCAGGAGTATCTCTTGTGTTTGTACCTGACCCAGTGGGATTCTGATCACAGTTGGGATCTGTATGCACTACAGTAACATAAATAATCATTCTTATTCCTAACGGCATTCACTTTTTTTCAGCATTGGAAAATTGCTTCTAAAATGAGTTCAGATCTTTGGACTTACTAGCGAAGTTCTATAAAAATATAGGCTTCTGTTCCATTACTCTGGTGATTCTAGTCTCAAAAAACTATTGTAGCAGCAGCTCTCTACCTACCTTTGGAGTGTTGGGTGTAGGCTAGTGTCCAACAGCTGTCCATGGAGCACTTGCTGGTGGTGCTTGGACAGAGGGTCATGTGATGCTGGCTCCTCCTCTTGCTTCTACAGGCTATTTATTACAATCACATTAAAGGCAGCTAAAATGCATGGTTAACTTCCTAATATTACTTTTTCCATGTAAGCAATTGTAAATGCAACAGGGATGTTGATCTTTTGGGAATGTGAGGGGAGATGTCAAAGAGAAACCCTTTAGATTAAGGCACAGTCCACACAGTTAGAAAGCTTGAGAAATCCTCTCATATAGTGCATACCTAATGGCTCAATTCTGTACCATTCTTGGAATTTTCTTTTTGTGGGGCCTAATGATCAGTTTATGCACACACAACCTTAACTCTGCACCCTGCCATTGCAGACTTTACAGTACAACTTTGATTTCTCATAAGGCAGTTATTCGAAATCTAGTTTTATATATATACAATGACTACAGCTGTCCCCTATCCATTGATACTAACTAAAGACTTGATGAGACTAATTACATACTTAAAGTTAAGCATGTGCCTAAGTGGATCAGGGCCGGAGTGCTCAATATCTTATAGATCAAGTGTTAACTATTTACTGTAGTCAGTAATTGGGGACATCTTAGCAATGACATAAGAACGGCCAGGTCAGACCAATAGTCCGTTTAACCCAGTATCCTGTCTTCACACAGGAAATGGCCAATGCCAGGTGCACCTCTCATTCTTATGTTCTGTAAACTCTCTGTAAGGTGTGCTATAACTAATAATGATCATCATGTTTTCAAGCTCTTTCTGTCTCCTTGCTCAAGAAAGGATGCTAAGGTAATGACCTGACAGCATAAGCAAGCTTTTCAGTTTGTCTCTTATAAAGTATGCACTTGCCATCCCCCCCTTACCCCCCGAACAAACTCAGTTGAGCTCAAAGGGAGCTCATGTTGTTGATTCCCCATACGACGCAGTGTACCCTGCAATCCAGCAAGTCACTCTGAAAAGCGATACTCCACATATGCACAGAGCTCCTTTTAAAGACAATCAAGGATTCTAATTACACTTCCTCTTGATTTAGTGACTGGCGGGTAATAGATGTAATGGAGATTACTTGAAGGAAGCCTTGGGAAAGCAGTACAGAAGTGTAGCATTAAGCGAGGCCCACCTGTTTCTATCTTGACTTCTTTCCTGTAACACTAATTGCTGGCTTGTAATAGTAGGTTCCCATTGTGGGAAGTACAGACTTTAGGGCTATATTTTTTCAGTTTATTTCTATGTCAAAGGATCAGTGGCACAGCCAGGATCAGAACCCAGGAGTCAGGGTTCCTAAACCCAAGCACTGGGTTCACTTTGTAAAATTAGTGTGATAACTTAAGTGACTTTCTCAAGATCAGACTATGCCTTACTTTATCAGATAATTCATTCCAAAATAGCACAGCAATTTAAAAATAAGTTAGTCCAATCGCATTTTTGATCTGGGGATCCAGGTTAAGCAGCAAGAGAGATTTTCTGCCTGAATGGGGAAGGGCAGCAGGCGTGAAATGCTCTGAGTGTAACCTATGGAAGTGATGAGTGTGCGGTTTAGTTACCTAACAAGAAGCAGGCTAGTGAAGGACAGAGAGACAGGCAGAGTTTATGGGTTCTCTGAGCCAAACACTGAGTCCTTGTGTTTTACCCACCGGATTGATAAAATGAGAATGCTCATGGTACATCTCTATTCCGCAAGCAGCTATTGGAGTATAAAATCAGAGGGAGCCAGAAGTGGAGCAACGTTGAACCTTTGGGGTTTCTTTGAAAATCAGGCCTCTATTTTACAAAAAATATATTCGTGGCTATAGCTTACATTGAAGTGAATGGGAACTGGAGATGCTTAGATGTGGGTAGGATGTGATTTTCTTGCTACTAGTAAGAATTTTTATCTAATTTCCAAATGGGGAATAACTGAATAGCTAATAATAAATAGCTGAATTTGGCTTGTAATTTTATAAAGGACTAAAACTGTGTACCTCAGTAAATGGGTATAGATCAGGAACACATGAACTCAGGTCAATGCAGGTACATTTGATTTACATTGGGATACATGTGAGCAGAATTTTGCCCTCTGCACAGGTACAGGAAATCCACTTGCAATCAATCACTGTAGTCAGGTGACTTAACTGCCTGCCACCTAAATAGTCTTATTTAAGTTGTAGTAAAGAGTCATTAATCATATGTAACATCCTTGCCCAGGCAGGCAGAATACCACAGAATCTGTCAGCAGCATGAAAATAACTCTTCAAAGGCTGGATGGGAAAAAGGAAAGGACAATATGGAGAAGAGATCATTAATCTATTGGGACAAGAAGCAAAGGAGGTGTTGAAATATAAGTTTGAACCTACAATCTGTGGTGAATGAAACATAAGATGCTTTGTCTATATTAGGACTCTATTGCTATAAACAATTTGAAAAGACATCTGTGACCACAAAAGGGTAATTTCAACTCAAAAAAGTTTTGAGTTCTGAAAATTATCGTCCTTGGTGGCTTGATATCCACTATTAGGTGGCTTTCTTACTTTAGCGGGGCTAGGTACAATGATTCCAGGTAAATGCTGGAAGTTTAGTTAGCCATTGTACACCCACCAGGTACATTGGGTAGACCCTTTCTTACTATTTGGGTTTTCTGCATCATGAATATGTTGCTAGCATACCAAGCTTCAGTATTATAGTCATAGGGAATGCTAATGTTTATGCTACTATTATGATCTAATATTTTAGATAGATTTCCTAGTCCCATCATAGATGCAGCAACAGGCAGTAGAAAGTTTTCATATTTTTTCAGTAAAATCTCAATCAATTCTATCATATCTAGTGATGAATGAAGTATGAAAACTTAGATTAGAGTAGCTGGACCACGTCTAAATTTGTTTTCAATTCTGCAATAATCACAAAACCAGTGTGTCTTCAAGAGAGTAAAACGGAGGTGTTATGGTAAGAGGTGTATTGTTAAAGCAACACAAACATGAAATGTCACTCTTAATGGGGTAATGTAAGAAAACTCCTCATTTAAAAACCGCACATTGAAAGGAAACCATTGACAGTACTTGTTAATTTCCTGTCTGGTATTTTGTAAACAAAACAAGAATAAGAGATTTGAGATCACATGTTTCCTGCATGTGGGCCTCTCTTTCTTGTGTTCAGAAATCAATTTGAACTACCCTACTAAAGCACAGCCTTTCTACTGATTTTTATCCTTGCAGAATTGTTTAATACAAGATGATCTAAAAGAATAAAAATAAATAAGGAGAAACAGGAAACCCTAAAATCACAAGAAAAACAACCAATTTAATACTTTTACTCATTTTCAATGAGATTAGTATTCAAGAAGGTCCTGGAGAGAAAACTGCACTGGTAGAGCTGTCACTATCCGAACTGGTACAGCACAGGGGACTGATTATACCAGCTCCATCACACAGCCCCTGTGTGTCTCAACCTCAGCTGTGGTACAGGGAGACAGGCAGCCTCTGAGAAAGATAATGTACCAACCATGTAGGGCTTCAAAAGTAAAAATCAACACTCTGAATTGTATGCTGCTTAATGCAGCTGGATATTCTCGTTATCCACATAAAGGACCTAAGATTTTTGGAATCCTGCGAAGATCCCTGCCTCAATGAGACCTCATGGCAAAGCACATACAGCCACTGTGGCTCCAAAATATTTTTCCCTACCCCAATCTTCTACTGGTCAGGCAAGTGCAGCCTTGCATGTTAAATGTGGTCCTCAGTACATTGAGCAGGACCTCAATTCCTTTTTCACCTCCAGACTAGATTAACATATTGCGCTCTACGTGTAGCTACATCTCTGTCAAATCCATGACAGCAAACTCCCTCACAAGAAGCTACTAATGGCTTTTGTAAATCTGAAGTGCTTTCTGTCTCAGCCAGTTTCTAGGAAACTAAGTAGTAGTTTGGGTGTAGAGGCCAGACCTTCAGCTGGTGTACATATGACTCCGGAGAAGTCAATGGAGCAATGCTGATTGACCCAATGGACCATATCCTCAACCTTTTCTACATTGAAAATCTACGGTGGCTAACATGTGGTGGTGATGGGGTGTGCGTATGCGCACACATGTGTGCACGAGTGCTCACCAGAGGAATTCTGTACTAGGACTAGAGTGTTTAAAGACATGGCTCCTCACAGATGGTTAATATATCAAACACCATAAAAACAGACGCAAGTCGGTTAGCTTACTGCCAACGAAAAAATTTGGTCAGCGCATTGCTCATCCCCTGCTCCAGTTTCAACTGGGTTTAAGTAAAAAGTGACTTTACAAAAGGCCCTTTGTAAAGGTATAATGGTGTGTTTGCTACAGCACAGACATTATTGGTGTAAATGTACCTGTGGTGAGCAACCTTAGCAAGATAATCAAAAGGAACCAAAATGTCATCAGACTAATTCTTAAATGTGAGGAAATTAGAATGATGCTGGCTTCATTGCGGTGTGGGAATAAACACATTCAGTGAAATAACCCAATCCAGAGGAAAAGGAAAATGCCATTTAAAATTCTGTAAAGATTTCATTTTTTCTTCGTAAGCTTTACAACTTACCTTTCACATTACAGTGCCTGTGGATGCTTTCAGCAGCACAGCCACTGTCTAACTCACTACTGCCCCTTCATGCATCTATTTCTGTGGAGTTGATAGGGTGGAAGGTGTGCACATTGATATACTTACAGGGTATCAAGCTGGCTGGTGCACCTGGATGATGTGGAAGGGAGAGATGGTTTGGGACAACTCAAAGTTTCTAAAGTAACAAGTATACAAACAAAATGTTAAATGACAATGGACTAACAAGATCTGCACAGCTTACAACCTAGTTCAAATCAAGACAGATCTATATTTCCCTGTATGTTTCCGCACTGCCTAGCATTGTGCGACTCTGATTGAAGCTCCTAGGTGCTAACATAACATAAATGTTAATAATCAGAAAACAACTAACTATACTGTTATTGAAACGACAGTCCTCAAGTGAAGGGTCTAAAATATACTATATATGATAGATGAAAGGGGGCATAAACATCTGAAAACACAGTAAAATGAACCAATTTAAAGTCATTAATTAGCTAGTTCTGCTTCTCTCTTCTCAACTAGTAATTTGTGCAGCCAAAGGTTAGCTCTTTATCATTTAACTGCAGAAGCTATTGTATTAACAGGTACATACATGAAATAATGAACCTAGAACAAGGAAAAAGAAAAACAGTCAAGAACAGCAATATTTATTTTCCATTAAAGGTTTAGCTTTTTTGAGGGTGGGAGGGAGGGAGGAACACCAGACAATTCAAGAAGAGATTGTTAAACATACGAATTCCCCTTTGGCACTAGTGCTTTTCCTTGTCTTTCTATGGTTTATGTTTTCCATCACATCCACTTGTATCAGCTTGAGTCTCCAGTATGTGATGTTCCTTTCAAAAACTGAAGGAGAACTAACCATTTCTAAAACAGCACACACAAATTCTTACAGTATTAGGAATAAGGCTATCATTTCTGTTTTTCATTATGAGTAAGGTGGTTATTTTTAATAGCTTGTTTTTATTTATTTTATTTTTTTGAAAAAACATCCTTCTCCAAACCTCTGCTATGGCTGTTGGTAACTTTTGTATTTTTAATGGCTTAATCTGGAGAAACTGTGGCCAACTGGATCATTACAGTCATAATATTTTCAAAATCTGTATTAGCAGAGTCCATTTGGAAAAAAATTTCCAGTTACAGTATAAATCAAAAAAGACGAGCATCCAGAGGACAGGGGAAATGACCCAACATTATTGAAGACAGAAAAACATTCAGGAGAAAATTGCTCCAGAGTATACAGCTACTATACCGCAGGGGAGCATGAAAACAAATATCTTAGCCATTTTATAGGGAAAATTTTATGCAATGGCTTTAGTGCTGTTATTCAGTCAAATAAATATTTTTCTTTAGGTCAAGTTTGAATACTGATGCGTATTGTCTGGCAGTAATTTGAACCTGCCTTTGATTATCCCTTCAAAAATGGCCTCTCATTTTCCTCACGCAGTCAGAAGAGCACAAAATTGAAGCCATGTTGATTCTGGCCTCTTTGCAAAATGTTTAAGTTGATATTGCTGAAATGAGCTGCAAATCAAACATGCTCCTTTATGGGCCTAATTTTACTCTCACGTTTTCCTTGTAGCTTCTCATTTACACAAATGTAAGTCAGTAGTAACTTCACTGAAGTCAATGAAGAGTATATTTACTGTTGCAGCTGAAAGACAAATAACTCAGAAAAAATCTTTAGTTATACAGTGGCCAAAACTGGCAGTAAATGTATCTATTAATTTGCAAGATGGGCATTTTCTTCTTTGGAATATAAGGATATATTGCTAAGAGTGCCTAGGAGGAATAAATTTGCCCATGAAGATTCCAGAACTTCATATGTTACCCTATCGACTTTTTAAGGACACTTTTACACCTAAAGGTCTCACCAATTTAAAACATGGCTTACTTCTGTAGACTAATGGCTTGATTAGTATCCTATGATAGCTGGACAGCAGCCTCTGTGGCTTTGGGGATGTGGATAGCTGTGCACTGAGACCTCTGTCAACAAGAATGGCACTATCATTTATGGTTGTCAACTGGGTTGATCTCAACAGAGAAGGCAGGAGCTGAACAGGTGCAACGTTTCTGTTTCTCCACTGTAACTTGACAGAATCTCCTCTAGGACTAACATAGGCAAGGCATTTGTGGACAGTTGTGTTGCTACTGGCCATCGTGTAGTTGTTCTGGAGTTACTAATATATAACACAAAAAAGCTGTGTTAAGAGAACATTATTAGTATTCCGTAGTCAAAAAAGCCAGGAAGTGTCAGAAGCAAAGTTGGCTGTTCAACCTGAATTCATCCCCCTTGTGAAGCTGCAATTTATTTCAAGAAAATTTCAGTGTAATTTATAGCACATAATTTACATATTCATTTTTTAATTCCATGATCACATATTATTTTTTCCATACAGGAATCCCCCACCTTGCTTAAGCCAGTTGGCTCCCAGTCTCTGTCTCCTGGTGCAAACATTCCCGCTTCCCCTCCCCACCAGCTACCAGTCTCCCTGCCCACCCAGTGACACCCTCCCTTGGCTCCCAGCTCCATTTTCCTTTCCCAGCCAGTCCCAGTTTTCCTCCCAACTTCCAGTCACAATTTCTCTACCCCGACCCTCTCAGTCCCAGTCTCACCAAACTCCTTGTCCCAATCTACTCCTTTCCCTCCATGTGGTTTTGTTTTTGTCCCCCTCAGCATTCGAATTGGATGGTTTCCTCCTCCATACTGCTTGAGCTCTGGGGGGCTAAGAGGGTGCAGTGTGGTCATTGAGTGCCCAGCCCCACCACAGCACAGAGCAGCTAGGAGCAGCAATTACAGGGAAAGTCCAACTTTGCCCCATAGCTCTGCATAGGAATATGCCCACTCACTCTGTGGGAATGGAACATATACAGTCTGGTCAACACTAGGAGCTCTGAGAGGCTTTGGTGCCCAGTGAAGCAAAATACGTTCTCTCCTAGCCTTTTTCTTGGAAATGGCTTAACATTTTTGACTGAAAATTTTCTCAAAAAATCAGCCTGAGGCAGACACCCAGCATGGAAAATTTCCACTCAAATGGTTAGCGTGGCAAAGCTTTAACCATTGAAAACAGGGTCTTATAATGGAAATATCAGGCAAACTTCATAGGCGGTGCTACTAGCTCTACCAATATTTTTTATATACATGTTTGTCTGCAGGGTTGATCAACCTGCACTTTTCATGAGCGTTATACTCCTTTTAATGTGAGTTTTGACATACTGCAGCACAGCACTAGCAAAATTAACTCCTTTTTATTAACTTTTTGATTCTCTAGTACAAAAATGAAACACAGAATTTTTCAAAAGCCATATATATAGTTACAGTTGAAAGGTTGAAATCTTGGATCCCGATCTTCACTACAAGATACCCATTAGAAGAAGCTGTTTTACATTTTGTAGGAAGCCAAGTGAGTATAACTTGCAAAGAAAAATGTTGAACTTCATACCAATTTCTCATTCCCACTGAGAGAAATAATTATGGTTTTACTTAATTCTAGAGATAGGGGAAGTTTGTCTGGATGTGGATCATTGGTTTGGCACAGAATACGTGGTGTGTAGGAAGCCGCTGTCTAGAATGGGGTTAGCTGAAAAAAGGTTTCATACAGCCCCATAAGCATAAGACAATCTCTGATGGAAATTCAGAAGAAACTTTCCCTATAGGTAGGTTGTTTCACAACTGACCATTATGGAGTTTCTTGCCCTTTCCTCTGAACCATCTGGTGGTCACTGTCAGAAATTGGAGCTGCCATACTGGATCCAATCAGTAGTCTAGCTAGTTAGGTATCTTGTGATCAACATCTAGATCTGAAAGGATCTTTTATCCTAATTCATTAAAATATATATATAATCTTTACCAAATCTGAATATGGAGCAAAGACAGCATCACGCAAACATACACACACCCCACCCCATCCAAAGTCACTCCCTCACATATGCTATTCAAATGCTTTTTGTGTATGTTTGTAGCAGGATCATTAGGCCAGGGAGAAGGATTAGAGGATAAGGAATAAATAATATTAATAAATTACACAGAAATTTTCTTGAAATCAATTGCAGCTTCACAATGACATAGCACTTAAGATCAGGGCCAGTTGAAATTGGTTATTTTAAAATGTGAGACTAAGGATGCAGGTCTTCATTCATCTTCCATACATAACTCAGAACAATGGACTTGTCAGAACATGAATGACTTTGTGAAGTGTGAAGAATAAGAGTTATTATATGTCTACATTGAGCTTGACCCTTGGTAGAACTGTACAGTCAATGGGGAACAATTACTCATATCATAGATCAAGTGAAGATTAAGATGGGTTTAAAACTAATGAAGGTACTTACAAGAATTTATTATTAATGTAATGATACACTGGCATTTGTTTCAAATACTTTACCAATTACTGGGGAACATTTTGAGATCAACTCAGATCAAGTGAGTGAAGGCAAATTATATACGGATATGCGAAGCCACCCCAGCTGTCTCTTGTAATCATGTCTATAGGAAATACTTTGAATTATAATCAACAGTGAGCTATTTGTGAAATGTCCACTCATACCACGCTCAGCCAGAAGTTAACTGATTAGCTCAAATGACCACCCATATTTGTCAGATACCAATATATTGCTTTATTTCTTGGTAGTAAATTAAGGCTTTATAGTGAGATTCATACAGTACAGGCCAACTGAAAACATCAGAACCTTTAAAAACCATGTAGCAGTATTCATTCAATTTAGCATAGCCAGCAAGGTAGCAACTTTTTATAAACACTTACATGTCACTAATGAGACCTTGAGTGCAAATGGCTCAGCCAAATTCACACCAACCTTGAGAATGGATTCAACAGCTGAGCTCTCCTTGGGGACAGTGAAGAGTATAACCAGCTGGGATAAAATCCTCTGTGCAACCTGTCTGAGAAATCAGCTTCATAAAAAAGGAAACTAAACTGAAGTTAATTCGCATAAGATGGCACCACTCTCTAACATACACTGATCGATGACAGAGTGGTAATGAGGAACTGTAAGAGCTTTTCCCCACGATCATTTTAGGCCCACCCCTAGTCTTTTGGACAGTGTTATTTGTTATTTAGTTCAGAGGGAACTGAAGGATGCTTAATGAGTTTGACCATGAGGCAATAATATCCTGCAAGTGAAGAAATATGCAGACTGACAAATGGATAAGCATTATGCACAAGCTAAAGGTCTTTTCCCACAATTAGGACACAATTCACATCTTTGGGAACATCCTGCCAGCTTTGTCTTTTATAAATTGGATGAGCATGGCTACCGATTATTTTCCTTTAGTGATTATGTATGTCCTTAAACACATGGATTTTCACTTCATCTCAGTGACATTATTAATGTTGTCTGGAGACGATGCAGCTACTGTTCTATGAAAACCAGACGAGGTGTTTTCCTTTCCACATCTCTCTAGCAGAGACATTTACAGTGATTGAGCCTAACATATGAACCAGTTGTCAATCACATGCAGGGGTCCTGCCTGAAAATATCATCACTCCTAATGAGTCTGGCTTTCAGATAGAAGGACTGTAAGTGACTTGCCAGAAATAAGTGGGAAGGTAGTTGCCAGAAGATTGTAATGTAAGTTACATGCTCCTGGTTAAAGAAGGGGACAATGAGCAGGGGGAAGCCTCAAAATTGATTGTATCGGCAAGAAAGCACAGCTGTAACAGTAACACCTGTTAGAGCAACAGTATCCAACCATATGGGGCAGTGCAGATATTACAGTTCTTTACTCAAAAATGGCCATTTCTTCTCTTGAAAGGAACACACTGTCATGGTTGCACAGAATCCAATTCTAATACGGATAACATTACAAATACCTCTTTCCCAAAGATGTGATCTGGTATCAGTTTAATGACTTCCAAGTCTTGAAATCTACTATCCATCCTTTAAATTGGAAGGACAGAGAAAATGTGCGTGCTTATGTGTATAAACACCTACAAATTCCTTACCTAAAAGGAGACTCAGTTGCAACGTTTCCTTGTACCTCTAAAGGCATTAAAACAGGCTCTATGGCAACTATGACTGGGTTACTTTGGAACAGGTTCCATATGTTTGCCCTTGCATAACCCACTCTGAGACACTTCATAATCCCTGGAGTGCTGCTTCAGTATCTTAATTCACAATCGTAGCAAAACAGGATATCTCAGACCAATTTTCAGTTAGGTGAAATGTTGAATTTTCCTCTTAGTGGCCTGGAAAGGGATAGCTACTGCTTCCTACTTTTCTTAAAAATGTTCCTTCCACTCAAATGCTAGTGACTCTGCTTAGTGGACCCAAAGATCCCCAGTACATCTACTAGCATAGGATGCTTCCAAGCAAACAGAAAAAGCCTGTGCTGGACTAGTGGGAGTAGTAGGCTAGCACATTCGTGATCCACATACAAGCTGTTGAAGAAGTATCCCACCATGGATAGGGTTTTCAAATGCACTCGGTGATGGCTAACTCTCCTCCCATTGACTTTATCTACTTTAATTCAATGGAAGCAGAGCTAGACCAACATTGAACATACTTGAAAATCCCACCCAATGTTTCCATGGGGATTGCTAGAATATGGTTAAAGAACTTGCAAGAAGATGCTACTTAGACAAGGTGGTGTTGCATCAGCCACATTGGAGGAATTTTGGGGGTGGGCTTCGAGACAAATAGTGCCTCTGCAGCTTCATGAACACAGCGGGAGCTCAGATTTAATGCTGCTCAAGTTGTACCTCAAAGGGAGTGATTATGTGCTATTCCCTTTGGAGAGTTAGTTCAGGGTAGGAAATCAGGGCTACCAGGGGAATAGCACTACAGTGGTGCTGCTGAGTACTCACTGCTTTTAGGTGAAGGAAGACCTAAAAGATCCATAGAGATCCAATCAAATAAAAAAGTGATCATTTAAAACAAAAAATATTCTTTTTAAGAAACAAACCTCACCAACAACATACAAGAAAGCTGACTCCCACGAGCCCTAGAGATAGTTACTGTATGTGGGAGTATGTGTTTATACATCAACATTTTAAATGGTTTCTTTTAATCAACAGGTGCAGGGTGTCCTTTCAGAAAAAAGCGGGGTTGGTGTGCTCAATAATACAGCGCTTGCAATGGCGTTTAACAAAACGCAGAGCGTCAACGGAAACGTCACAGTCCTGCACATTCAGCATCTGCAGGTCAAAGCAGTTCGCAGCTACAATCTGTAGGCCCTGGCCTGTGATGCTCTCACACGACTTCAGGCTCAGGCGCTTCAAGTTGAAGCAATTCAGGGCCAGAAACTCCAGGCCGGTGTCTGAGACCAGAGGGCACTTGCCAATATCCAGCGATTTGAGTTTTGTGCAATTTTTGGCGAGGTACTCCACGCCATGGTCCGTGATGCCCTCGCAGCCCCGCGCATTGAGGTAGCGCAGCTTGCTGCAGTACTTGGCAATGTAGCGGATGCCCACGTCCGTGATGCGACCGCAGTGTGCGATGCTGAGGTACCGCAGACGCGACTCCAGCTTGGCGATCTCCCGCATGCCAAAGTCGCTGACGAAGCGGCAGTCGCTCACGCTCAGCTCCTTGATGGATGTGCAGTAAATCATTAGGTAACGGAGGCCTTCGTCGGTGATGCGGACGCAGCGGCGCAGGTACAGATGGGTCAGCTGAGTGCAGTGTGCGGCGATGGTGTGCAGTCCTTCGTCCTCAAGCACAAAGCAGTCTGTCATGTCCAGATAGCGGATAGAGATCTGTTTACCATGTAACGGAGACAGCTTGATGGAGGCTTCACGGGTCAAACTAATACATGTCACTTTCGAACAGCCTACATGGAAAACCATAATATTAATAGGTTGCAAAGCAACAAGCCTGGCAGGATAAGGGAGGTTAGTGTGTAACTGCTGACCTCAACAAACTGGTAGTTATGCAGGCATCTCAGTGCTGCCAGAGCCCAGAAAGTACTGTGACGAAACAGTTATTTACACAGGGTAAATCTTAAATAACTCCACTGAAGTCAGTAAAGTTACTCCAGTAATTTAAACAACATTGGAACCACAGAAATGTGGTTTTGTCCATGTCTTAAATGTTAGGTCATATCATGGTCCTAAATTTCCTTACATAGGGACAGATTCTGATCTCTGTCACCCCAGTACAAATCCAGTAATGGTTTTGGACAACAGGGGGAGCACAAGTAAATCAATGCATACTGTTCTCTGGGCTGTAGCGATCTCATCACTGATTTACTCATCACTGAGGTCTACACTGCCCTGCAGCATAGGTGCTGGAAATAAGGGTGATGGGGGTCGCACTCCCTGGCTTGAAAAGATTTCCATTATATATAGGGCTAACAGTTGGGTTCAATGGCTCTCAGCACCCCCACTGTACAAATTGTTCCAGCACCACCTGCCCTGCAGTTTGGACTATGAGCGTGAATACTAGTGTACACAGAAGTGCTGTGCTTTATCGCTCCTGTGTGGATGCTGCGGGTGCAAATGAATGTAGTCCTCTTCTGATAGGGAGGTGTTAAAGCAAGTTAGGGACCTTTTAGTTTGTGCCCGCAGCGCAACACAGGGGAGTTACAGCACAGCATGTTGATGTGCACTGCTAATAACACTCCCCTAGACCAAACTGCACAGCAGTATAGACATGCCCCTACTTTGTGTTCCAGCATCAGAGGCCTTGTTACTGTCAAGCACTGGAAAAAACAAAAGGAAACCCCACTAGCCCAGATGGGCTAATGTTTGGGGAACAGATATGTATTGTCTGCTTGGTTGATGTAAATCGTGCTAGTAACCAAACTGGCACCCATCTAGCCATGGAATGACAATAATACTGTATGTCATGGCATCTTCCATTCAAACTACGTGCCCCTTGAATGCACAGAGAACCTGCAAAATCGCATGCAGCACTCAAACACTAACCTTCCCCTCTCCATTGTGATTCCCTCTCAAAGTACATTATATTAAGCAGAGGACTTTCTCTCTCTTATTTTCCACAATAATAATAATGCAGAGCACTAATCACCAGGCCAGCCAGCCAGTGGACCAAACACAGAGATACCAGGAATTCAGCCCAGGAACCTGCTTCAGCCCTGACATAAACAAGTGCAGTTCTCTCCTCCCCTCCTTCTCAGGGTCATGGGGAAGAGAGGAGTGTGGCACAGACAGCATGGTCTTTCCCTGACAGAGGGCTGGGCTAGAGGAAGAAAGCACCAAGTGTCACCCTGAAGCACATTAAATCTGCAGTGACACATCTGGTCTGTTTATGGGCAGAGTGTTCCATTCTACAGTCTTCGGTCAAGGAAGACAGGACAATGTAGCACAGGAAAGTAAAGCAAGAAAATCAGTGTAGCTGCCAGGATGAAACAAGCAAAGCAGGGAAATTAGGGGTGGCATCAGAACTGTAGGAACCTCAAATGATACACATTTTGGGTGGTTCAGGGTTAAAAAATAGAAACAAGACTATGGTGACCAAAATCTGTATTGCTCAAATACATGCTGATTTGGACACAAGAGGGTCCCACTCTGAGGTTCAGGGAAAGGTTTAGAATAGAAAAAGTTTAATTAAAAATGAAACTTTGAGAAATTCAGTGGGTTTGTTCTCATGGACACCAGCTCAAATGATCCTTCTCAAATCCATAACACCTAGATTTTAACAAAAAATGCCAAGTTTGATTTATGCATTCACCATTCTAGGTTTACAGTATAAGTTTTGATTTAGACTTTTGTTTTGGTCAAACACATGCAAAGTTCATTGGAAACCTCACACAAAGTGCAAGTGGCAAGTACTGCACAGCACCTGGGGAAGTCCGGGGATCTTGAGACAAGGGGAACCATTTTGATTAGCCAACAATGTCCTCAGAAAATCAATACCACTTTTTGATATCCTGGTTCAGGTCCCTGCAGACAGACAGACAGACACACACACACAGAGGGAAGCAATACAATTGGAGTTCAGCCATGTAAACATTCCATAGAATAGACAACAGAAAATGGAACAAGGGCCTATTCCTCCAACTGGGTCTGCCCAGGTAGATGCTGGCAACCTGGCAGAGCCCCATTTATGTCAATGCAGCTTGGTGTGACACAAAGGTCTGTCTGCACAGATCGGACTGCAGGATAGTGGTATAAATCTGAACTCTTTACAAACAGATGAGGATTTATTTTTAAAATTAGGATAGTTAGAATGAAGGTCTGCAGATAGAGAGAAAGAGCAGAAGAAAATTTTGCCTGTTGAATATTCGAGAAAGAGGGGCATATGAATGATTAATGCACTTCTGAAATGAAAATGAAAAGGTTGAAAGTCTCCCTGCAGGGCTGGATTTACTGTATATGACCATGTGCTCACTGTTTTGACAGGCTCAGCATCTCCTGGTTGTCTAGTTACTTTGGCTGCAGCATACTGTATTTGATGGGAAGGGTGTTCAGAATGGTTCCACCAGAAGAAAAGAGTTCATGTTGATTATATGACTATTTTATTTAAAATGAAGTGACATTTTTCTGGGTCTATAACAATTTTTCTGTCCCAAATAATAAAGATGTAAAAACAAACCCTCATACAGCAAGTTTTTTCCACAGAGGAAAAGTAACTAATTTAAAAGGCAGGCGAAACTTCCAAGTGGATTGAAAGAACCTTGGCCAGCATATGTTAGATAATAATTTGCAGTCAAGCTCAAACAGCTCCTGGAGTTATCTGAGGCCTGCTCATGGAGTGGATATTGAGACTTACAGAATTTATGTTGTGGAAAACTCTGGAAGTTAAAAGGAAATACCTGTTTTTGACCCTGAAAATATTGATATCTTATCATTGCCAAAGAATAGCCCTTAAGAACAAAGATATGGTTATCTTTGCCTCGAATGAGAGGGAATCTTTCTTGTGGAAGTGAAATTTGTTGAATTAATTAGGTTTTCTTTTGGGTCAGAGATCCAGGCTTTCATAGTCATATTGATAGACCATTTACTGTAACCAAGACTGTCAACGTCTCCGTTATATCACACAGCACACCCACCCAGGCTTTCAAGCTTGTTATTACACCACATGTCATGGCCCAGGGAGTTCCGGAACCATCCAAACGTGTAGGACTAAGACTTTTTGTTTCAACTGTCCCTTGCACTTAATCATGGAGGAATCTCATTACTTTTGGCTAGATTTTCGCCAAGTGTCTGTCAGAGTGCAGCTAGACACATTAGGATCAGAGACAGACTGCAGCAGTCGGAGCTGCCAGGAGAACATCGAACCAGAATTCCTCCTGGAGGCTCTCAGGCAGCACGCTCCGGTGTGCGTCCTGCACCAGCCTTGAAGAAGATGCATTCTCGCATCTCTATGCTCTGTGCTCTATGCTCACTCTTGGCCCCTTACAGCCACTTAGGTCCCATAGGCATCCTAGGGGAGAAAAGCACCGAAGCTCCCCATTAGGATCTCGCCTTGTCCCTGTGCATAGGCTCAAGAGACAGGGGAACCACTTTGTGCTCTCTCCCACTTGTGCACCTGCACAGAGGCTGGCTGGCATTTGACCCCTGGCTCTTAAACATCGCTCACACAGAGCTTCACATTTGCACAGCACTTCTCCTATTTAGGCTGCAACTCCTTGGAGCAGGGATCCCTCTTATTCTGTTTGCAAAGACAAAAACATGAGAAAAGGGAGAAAGGCGGTGTGTGGAGAATCAGAAGATAGGAGCTGTGGCTGGAAGAGGTAGCACAGCCCTGTCCACACGGTTACTGCTTGTACAGCCTAGCACCATTCCCCCTCCAATCTCTAGAGTGTCACCTACAAACCCTACTCACGATAATTCCCTTCTCCTCCTCCTAAGCCCTGGTTCCCGCCTCATCTCCCACATGAACTTTCTGGATCAGGTGCCTCTTCTTGGTGGACCCTAGACACCCACAGGGGAGGAGTAGTTTCCTGATGGCCCAGATATCCACTTAGGGGGCTACCTGTCCCTAAGATGAAAGGGGGCAGACCCACTTCCACTGAAAGGGATGTAAAGAGAAATGGGAAACAGCAACTGGAAGGACTAGGCTGATCCTATGGATGACAAGAGATTTTTAAGGGTGCCTGCACTGCATATGAACCCAAACTTCCTTATGATCCAGGTTTGGGACCCTCAACCTGTAAGACCTGGCAGCCCTAGAGACACACATTCAGCAGATCAGACATTCTTTCCAATAGAAGGCAGCGCTGTGCATTCACTAACCCACACATAGTTAAAAACACTGGAGATAATTGCTGGCCTTATTGGGTTACATTTGGTTTGTTTAGGTGGATGTATTTCCCCTCCCTTTGTGTGTGCCAGCAAGCACAGTGTAGTGTGCAAAGCATCTGAACAGTGACGTTACCCAGAGAGATCGTCTTTATACAGCCTGGCATACTTCACACACCATGAGCTGACAGTGAAGAGGAGGTAAAAATAATACTCAGCCATAGAGAGGAGGGAGAAATAATGGGATCCTGTTTTCGAAGCACTTTCACAAGAACTCGATATGACAAGTGCTTGGAATATTAATTTAGAAGGAGGCTCAAGTCCAACCCCAGAGCAGAATGCTCCTGAGCTCCAAAAACAAAGGCTGGCTTAAGATGCAAAATCCAGTTCTGGATTTTAAGCACCTCCAAAGTTCAAGGTCGTTGATTTGGCTCTCTCTAAACGCTAGGGCTATTCCAAAACATTTGACTTTCAAACATGACCCTTCTACCATATGAATGTTATAACTGGTTAGTTTAATATGATAACTACAGTTAAGATTTTGTCACAGTTATTTTTAGTAAAAGTCAGGGACAGTCACGGGCAATGAACAAAAATTCATGGAAGCCCGTGACCTGTCCCTGACTCTAACTAAAAATAACCGTGATAAAATGATGCTGGCGGGGGGATGAGAGCCCGAGCCCTGCTGTGGCTCAGAGCTCTGGGGGCTATGGCGGTGGAGAACTGAGGGGTCCCCACCACCCAGGGGACCCTGCTGCTCGCAGTGGCTCAGAGCTCTAGGGCGCCCCTGCTGGCTGACAGCTTCTGCCCCAGCGCCGAAGAGCAAAATGTCACAAAGGTCTCTGGAAGTCAGGGAATCAGTCACTTCTGTGACCTTGGTGACATAATCTTATCCTTAATTATAACCCCCCGCCCCATTTCACACATGGGTAATAAAGGCAAAGAGGCTAATGGTTTCATGTTGAACACCACAATTATATCTTAGATATGATGCTGCCAACTGGTCAGACAGCTCCCCTTCACCTCCCGTTTAAAACCTCTTTCAGTTACCAAGACCAATCTTGTTTACTTAGACTATACCAGGAAAACCATGACATTGACTGTAAAATGGTGTTGCCAAACGCACAATTTCTCCTGCTTATTTGGATACTTCACGCAGCCACATGGCAAAGAAGAACATCTTACAAATAGGAATATGTGACTGGAAGGCCACAAAAATTGGCAGGAGGACTCGGGCTTCTTTAGAAACCATAGCCTTTGTGAGTTACAAAAAATGAGTTAAAAGTAGCTTCCTGTTCTGCTCCTTCCTTTAAAGGAGTTGGGCACCTAACTCCTTAAGGCTCTTTTGTGCCCTTTTAAGGGACTTTCCAGTCATCAGGGATTCTCCAAGATTATAGTAGGAGTCACGCTAGCATTCTAATCTGTGCTCTCAGTTCACTGAGCCAGGAGACGCGTGTGATCTGAGCAAAGGCTGCACATCCAATTCATTGCATGCTTTTCCTTTGTTCTATGGTCTAATTCTGCACCGCTGAATTTAACTGGAATTTTCCTCTTGATTCAGTGATGTGAGGATTGGGCCACAGTGTTATGAAGGCTTCTCACCATGGAGGCTGATCAATGCCATTTGAAAAAAATGATTAAAGCAAAGTTACAAAAAACCATTAACATACTACATCATACATTACTTATTCAGGATCAGGTTAATATTCAAAGAACCTAGCTGGAGATTCTGGCTTGTTGGCCAGGGAGCCCTCATCCTCTGAGTACCCTAAAAAGGGTGACCAAATTACTAAATACCTATCCTTCTTTTGGCACTTCTCTTGTGCACATACTTGGTGTGAAAGCATTTCCATTACAAAGACAATCCACATTTTACTATCCCACAATTCCATGCGGGGGGGGGGGGGGTCACATTTTTCCAGTAATGTGCAATACAATGTCTAGCTGCTAACAATAAAAAAGAAATTAATTTTACTGGCTCCGTTACTGGAGCATTAAGTAAGCAGGTCAGGGGATCTCGGGGAAGCTGGCATTTTGTCATAAGATGAATATTTCCTCCAAGCGGTCATAGGGTCACAACCAACACATGTGCAAGTATGTTTCCCTTTCTCCACAACCCCTCACGGAGTGCCTCTCTAGTAGCATAAATATGATTGCTCTTTACTGGAGTCAAATGCCATCTATACAATAATTGATAAAGATTTTCTTGATCAGCTATGCAAATTGAAGATGTATATCCCGTTTCCCATATTAATTAATCCAGATCAATTTCTTTGTCCAAAACTTTCTCCCATCTTTTCATCTGGGTTTATTCCTATCAATGCATTTTTCAATCAAAATTGTATGCATGTTAAAAATTAAACATTTTGTTTCAGCTTTCTCCTGAGTTAACTCCTCAAATGTGGTTAAGGTCTATATAGAGTTGCCTCATATCCAGATTTCACAATAAAATGTTTGACTTGTAAATATTGAAAATACAGGGCCTTATTATTTACATTATTACATATCTCTTGGTCTGATTTCAAACCAGGACCCATGAACAATTGTTCCGAACTGAGTATTCTCAGCTCTTAACTGAAACAAATAGTTACTTCGATATTTCCTAGGGATAAATTCCTGATTATTAATACAAGTAGATAAGGGAGAGGGCCACTGAAACAGAAATTTAGAAAATTTGTCCAAAGCTGCTATTGTAGTCTGGATGAAAAGGTGATTTTTTTATTTCTGATCACCTGAATTTCTTTTTAACCCAACAATTACTATGAATAGCAGCTATATTTGAGTTCCAATCTTGTTTGAGTTATACGCAGAGTTTGGATGGTCTATTGTTAACCCAGTTGAGCTAGTATTTTAATTGTCATGTGATGAGTGCTATTTTTATGTCATGTAGAGGGAACGTCCTACAGTAAGAATCCTTACAAAAATAAATACATAGAAACTAGTGGTTAACCTCATTTTAAATTTGTATTGTGCTTTTCCTCCCAAAGCACTTCAATTACACACACATTCTATCACATACCTCTGGGATAAGGGGGAGATTCTGGACTAAGGTTCCCTACGTCAGTTTCCGTAAATGTAGAAGTTTAACTGGATCTTTAATATCCATACATGCAGACAGGACCTACTCTTTTAAGGTCCACCCATTAGACTTCCCCTGGCTAAACTGTATGGTATTTGGTGTTCAAATAATCAAATCAGGTGGGCTGAGTTCTCAATGAAGAGATTTGAATCAGTGGTATAAAACTGCCCCTTGTGTGGCTCCAGTGACTTCACTTGAATAAAGGACTCTGGTAGCCAGAGTTGATAGCTTAGTGGCCTAAGCAACAAGTTCAAAATTCCCATAGTTGCTAGCTTACTGTGCTTGCACACACATGCACAATAGCAGATTTCCCATACAATGCAGTGAAGTGTGTATTGAAATGTAGAAATGTGGGTGCATGTGGGCTTGAGAGACGCAGTGTTGCCAACTTGTGATTTTATCATGAGTTCCACAAAGTTTTGCGTTGAGCATAGGCAGCTGCTTCTTCACCTATATAACTAAAATGTCTAATGGATGGAAATCAAGTACAATTGATTATTGCTGTAATCCTACTAGAAGCTTTCAAGGAAGCTGATAAGGATAAAGTATCATTTGTTCGTAATTTGATCTAGTCACCACCAAAACGATATGGAGGCGTTTTTTAAAATGCCTGAACAGTGGGGTTTGTTGGATATTTGCAAAGTTAAATGTAAACCTCCTAAACATAATTTCCTGGCTTTTTCATTTTGTAGTTGTTCCCATGATAGTGTGCGAGTTTTATGATTAAAATTTGCATTTCATAATAGAATGGGCACCTGATATAATCTTCAGAGAGAATGTGAATATAAAATCAATTATTTAAAAAAGTAATATTACACATATTTATCTGGGTACTTGCCTGTGACTATGTCTAGAAACCACAGTTAAAAAACTTTTACCAATGTTGCTATGAATTATTACTGCTCTTCATCTACTTATTTCATCTGAACTCCTCAATCTTGGTCTAAGTTCTACTCTTAGGCCATGTCTACACTACATACTTTACAGCAGCATAGCTGTACTGATGTAGCTGCACGGCTGTAAGATTGTTCATATAGCCACTCTATGCTGACAGGAGGGAGCTCTCCTGTCAGCATAATAAAGCCACCTCCACAAGTGGTGGGTAGCTATGTCGGTGGGAGAAGCTCTCCCACTGACATCACTGTCTACACCAGCACTTCTGTTGGTGTAACTTATGTCACTCAGGGGTGTGTTTTTTTCCACACATAAGTTATACTGACGAAAGTGGTAATGTAGTCAAGCCTTTAGTTGCACTAGTGTAAGTCCACAGCACATCAGTGAAGTTACTCCAGTTGTATAATGATGTAACTAAAGAGAGAGAAGAGACCAAATTCTGCTATCAGTCAATCTCCTGCCCATCTTTTATGCTGATTTAATATCAGTCTCTTCCCGCCCTTTTGGCAGTCTCACTTCTTTGGGTTAAAGAAAATCTTCATCTGTATCTCTGGGCATTCGCAACAGTCCATCCGTTTTTAAATTTAGTATGAAAGCGCCCTCTCAGATTTGCATAGACCCTAGTTTTCCTTTTCTTCTGCTTTCATTTTTAATTGTAATTCTCTTTAACTCCACACAGCATGGTGCATATTATGTAAGATGTGATAAAATAAAGTTACACTGTATTGTTCTGAAAACATTTTAAAATCCAGTTTATTTTTCAGTACCTATGGCATTCAGGCCGAATCCTGAAGTCATTCCTCTAGTAAAAGATCCATCAGGTCTGATTCTGAACTCAGACTAATGTGACTTCATTGGCTTTAATTAGTTTAATCATGATATATATGAGAGAGTTAAAATCCCACTGAAATCAATTATTCTGATTCTGCTCTGAGTAAAGGTTGAAAGCCTTCAGCTTCCACTGAAATTAGTCAAAGGTTAAGTACTCAGGACCTCACAAATTCAGGCCCTGCGGTATGGCCTATGTTTACTTTTGTGGATCACTCAGTTTAGACACTGGAAAAAAGAGACATTTTCCACTTCACATGAAATGGTTCCTTGAAATATTGTCAACTACTTATGTTAACCAATCTGTTCCATCTTATATTTAGCTGTGATACTCTGAGTAAATTTCCCAGACCCAAACAAGAGCTCTGTGTAAGCTCGAATGCTTGTCTCTCCTCTCATCAACAGAAGTTGGTCCAATAAAAGATATGACCTCACCCACCTTGTTTTTCTAATATCCGGGGACCAACATGGCCTCAACAACACTGCATACCAAGCTCACAGAAACAGCGAAGTAGCCAGAATCTGTTTATACTGGGTAAAAAAATACTTTACATGTGGGACTTGCCTGTAAACTGTTACAGATGACAGGGTTTGCTAATGAGCTATTACAAATGAATAGGCACTGTAGAAAAAACCCAATGCCGATTCACATTTACTCACAGGTAAATCCTAAACTGCTGTTTCTCGCTTAGTCTAAATGAATTCTTTAGGACTCTGAACTTCTCCAAGCATCTTACACATCTTGAACTGAATCCACTTCCTAATTTCAATCCCCAGATTGACACAACGACAGTAAGGAACTAGCTGTGTTGTCTTGCAGAATCAGCTTCTGACGCCCAAGAACTGGTATGGAGTTTCATCTTTAGCACTAGAGAGGTTTTCAAACTAATCAGCTTTACTTCAGTTTGCACAGTGAGGTAAGCCGATAAGGCCGGTCTAGTGCTGGGAAAGAATTTTAAAGAGTCTCGTCTGAGCTGTGTACAAACAAGAATATTTCACATACAGCATGGCATAAAAATACAGACTTTGGACTGGGGGAGATATTTCAAAAGACATTCTATTATGAGGAATGTCCAGACAAATGGTAGTGTCATGAACCTCCTGGCTCATTGGGTACCTTCCTTCCATCCTGGCTAAGCTGAAGGAAAGCATCTAGCCAGCAGAGGGTATTGTGTTAACCAGTTCAACATCCAGCCAGTAGAGGGCATCACAAGCCCCAGAGTACTGGAAAAGGAAGCCATATTTCAGGTTAACGGGACCCAGGTTCAGTGGACTGACACTGGCAGTGGCTGCATAAGCAGCAGCAGCAGGCTAAAGGCCAGACAAGGGGTATGTTTTCACTGACAGCGGCAAATTCATCGCCATCAGATCGATTTCTCGGGATCGATTGAGCGGAAGCGAAGACCCGCTCAATTGATCCGGAAGTTGATTTAATAAAACCACCTCCGGAAAAAGAGTAACACTGTGTCAACGGGAACACATTTTCCATCGGCGCAGCATAGTGGAGACAGTGCACAGAATGGACTTTAGGAAGTCCATGGGAGAGAGTAGCTTATGTCTCTCCTGTCAACCGCCGCTGAATTCGCCGGTACATGTAGACCAGGCCAAGAAAACAGTCTCCATCCTGTTGCTGCACTGTGGCACCCTGCTGGCAACAGAATGCCAGTCTGAAAGCAGGTAGTGTAGGAAAACAGAACATATCAGTGGTGCAGAGGGGCCCCAGCAAAACACTTTATCTTTACACCCTTTTCCTACACTAACTGGCAGGCCGTGTCAAGAACCAGAGGTTTTATCTCTGTTGTATCTGTTGAAGCCCTGTGTTTGGGATATTTGCCCCATTCATTTCCCCAGCTCTCATAAAATAATCCTCTATCTAATTTGAAAAAACATGAATGTTTATGATGACCAACTGTGGGCCAGATCCTATTGACCCTTATACATGGAGCGCTTGCAGAGCTTGCTTCCAAAATCATGGTAACAGAGCACCCTACCAGACATCAGAGGAGATTGGTGTATCAACACCCACAGCTACAGTACAGCAGCCTCAGCAGATACCCCCAACTCCCCTACCCCCTTCTAATTTCTCAAGTCTGTGGCCAGGTCTATAAACTTACACTATGTCACTCAGAAGTAAGAAAAACCCTCCCCCCCGCATGATGCAATTAGACTGACCTAACCCCTGGTGTAGACAGCACTCTGTCAATGGGAGGGTTTCATAAAGAGGATGGAGTATGCACTCCGTGCTGTAGTGGGCTAGCTGTAGTGCGCTGATTCAGAAGGAGGTGTGTTAGGTCTGTCCTGCCCCCCTGAGAGAGGCGAACAACTCCTGCAATACAAAGACTGCCACTACACCCTGTGCACTGATATAACATGATGAGGAGTATTAACACTTGGAGAGGAAAGACAGCAGGAGAAGGAGGAGGGGCTTGTCTTCTCAATGCAACTACAGGGGCCAGGTTATGCTCGGCCCCTCTGTGCCTTATCTCTCCCTTTGCACTTCTGCACAGGATTGGCCTAATCTCTCAGCCCCGATTATTTAAATATTTTCCCTTACCTGACACGTCCAGGTGCTCCAGGTTTGGACACAGTGACACCACATCAAAGACTGCCTCATTGGAGATGTTGTAGCAGCCCGACACCTCTAGCCTCCTCAGCTCTGGACAGCACTGGGCAATGGTGTAGAGTCCTCTGTCTGTGAGCCGCCTGCACCCACTAACAATTACCGTCTCCAACATGAGACATACGTTTGGCGTGTCCTGACAAAGCCTCCGGGTCAGCACTTTAAGAGCCCTGTCAACGTTGATTGTCTCGCCTGTCAGGCGAATAGTCCTCCAAAGCCGGGGGTCCCAAGCAAGGTTGTACCAGCGGCGACACACTCGTGCACAACGGCACAACTGGTTGGTAGGCAGGAAAGAGAAAATCTGGATCATGGAGTGGTCTGGGAGACGGTCTATGTTGGCCTGTTCCTTCTGCTGTCTGGATGCCAGCCGGATGAGAGGATGAGTAAGGCGGGTTGGAGGAGGTGAATGGACCATAGCAACGGTCTCCCCGGTGACTGAGGACGAAGACGTGGAAGATCCTCGGCCATTCTGGAAGCTGTTTGAATTCTGTGGACATATTAGTGCTGGGCTGGGCGTGCTGAGCGTCCGCATGCTCAGGTCAGAATCTGAAAGATACCAAAGCACAGAACAGTGCCCTTTTATAGCATTTGGCGGCAATTCCCGTGTTTCTTTTGAAAAATAAATTGACACTTTTAGGCAGCCTTGTCCCACCTACCAATATTGCAGGCAAGAAATTGTGAGCACAACCAATGGCACCTGTGATTTCTGAGACACCTGTGGCCACTGTGATTTGCAGGAGCAGCCAAGGTCAGTAGTTAGACATCTAAATGGATGCAGTACATCAGCAATACTGGATGCCCTTTCTGAAAATGTAGCCCATGGTGTATGATCCCTCCTGTCCCACACAGCAATAAAACTGCACTGTAAAATATAATAGAACACACACACACACGCATGCACGCCGGTCTTTCACTGCTGAATGGAGCAGTGTGACACTTGGTGGTTTCAGTTCACAGAGATTCATTTCCTTCAGTTTTGATTCACAAAGTTTCACATCTCCTGAGCTTTGCTTTAAGTTTCCATTTGGTTCAAACCCTGAAAAACAAAGCTGGCAAGTTTAACTGTGCAAGGGGCCAGAAACCAGGAATTTTGACTGAAAGTTACCTCCTGCTTTGTTGTTGTTGCATGGAAGGAGAGCACAGTGGCTCAAGTGAAGTTCATTGGGAGACATCACTGGCCCACCTGCATGCTCTGATAGGACTGTAGGTGCCAGTAGGCAAGTCAATGGTACTTGAGAGCATTGATTATGCCATTGTTTCACCACCCTGAGTTCTCAGGATTTCGGTACGTTTTTGACTCTGCGCTCCTGCCAGTTATCAACTCCTCTTGGAGAAAGACTTAAATTCTTCAACTGTTTGTTTAAAAATTGTAAAAGTTACACCCCACAGAACTTGTGGCCTGAATTTTCAAGCTTGCACATGTAAAGTTAGATGCCTAATTTCATGTTTAGACATCTATATGAAACAACCAGAGATGCTGATCATCCTGCTGCAGTCAATGGATGTTGTGAATGCTCAAAACCTTTGAAAATCCAGCCACTTAATTAAATGCCAAAGTATTAATTAGGGGTGCAGGGGAGGGTGCTAATTTTAGGCCTTCTATGTTTGAAAATGTTGTCCTTTTATTTTATGGGTGCACTTTCTGCTTGCCATGCCCTCTTAACTCATGTGCAATAATGGGAGTTCCAGATGTGCCTCCCAAGTAGAGTATACTCCCTACACCTAAACTTGATATTCCTCATTTTCAGATCTGCTCCCTTTTTGTGATGCTGAAGCCTCCACATACACACCTACATCCACGAGAGTAATTCAGAATGAGATCACAGGATTGTGATCTCAGTCAGACATGAGAGCTAAGAGAGCTATTACCATGCTACTGAACCCACATTGGAATTTTCCGCTAGACTGCTATTCTTCCGACAGCTTAGTGGCACATTTTACAGCAGTATTTCAGGATCACTGTTCATTGCATATCTATGAGGGGGAAGGAAAAGCAGATGAGTCCCAGAGCTTTTTGCCAGCAATAACTTGGAGAGCCTTTCACTTGAGTTTAAATCTCTATTAAAGCACTCACTGAGGGACTTAAAGAATTATCTAAACTCCCAGCAGCTTTCTAAAACTTCTACTCTTGAATATTTACTAAGTGCTAGGCTACAGTTCGAGTCATTCTAAGGGGATTTAAGGACAGTGTGGCATCAGTGAATACAATTCCAAAAGGGCAAATTAATGCACACATGGCAATTTTCAACATTTTCTCTCCAACTAGATAACCGGCTGTTTGATATGGGCACTTTTTTCAATGCACTGTTGTTTACAGCCCTGGAACACATATTTACATTTTGGTGACCTTAGAAAGTCAAAATTTACAAAGCAGCCCTGCACTTTTTCTCTTTGATTACCAACGCTTTTTTGCAAAACACTTTTTATTATAGCCTTGCTCAGAGCCTAAGGATTGTTTGCTGCCTTAAAAAAAATGAAGTTTCTTAATGGTCATAAAAATATCTCCGAGGAAGGCTTAGCCAGCAGCAGAACTATAAAAGCTAACATGAAGCGGGGGAAGAGAGGAGTGTGCACTTTGCGGGAATTTTCTTATTCCATTAGGAATCTCTGTTTTATTTTAAAACATTTTGTTTTTTATTTCCTTCCTAATGAATTTGAATTTTAGTCAGACACAGAGGGTACATTCGGGATCTAACCAAAAGCATGACATCCCCAAATGTGCAACCACTGAAATCTAGATCCTAGCTTGGATTTTTCAAGACTCAGCTTCTCTCTCTACATTTACAATGTGCCCCTAATCAGATAGGGCAACTTGGCATCTTGGGATTCTAGAATTATTGGCTCTGGTTTTAGAGTGAGTTCCATTCAAAAATCTACTCGGTTTACAAATCCTAATTTATTTATTTATTTTAATTACCAGTATGGCCACTTCAAAACAGACAGCCAAAGAGTATTCTTTGTAACTTATCCACCACCACCAAGAAAGATTTTCTAAAGTGGAATCTAGTTAGCATTTCTGTGACAGTATAAGTTAGAATGGAATCCTACTCATAGTCAGCTCAGCACACAGCCAGTACAGCTAAGAAGAGTAAAAAGCAAGTAACTGTTTATTTTTGTCACTAAAGTCAGTAGATACTATTGAATACATGTAGTGAGCAGGTATATCATGATGTCATTTTATATGCAGGCTCCCTTCTGTTGAGAAATGCTTTATGTATACACTGTTAGGTAATTAAAGCTAGTACAGACTTTCAACATCATTTTAATCAGATAAATCTCAATTCTATTACCCTTACTCTGATCAAGCAGTATTTCAGTTTAACTGGGGTTACACAGAACAGAGGTTTTGGAAGCTGGAGGAGCTGAGGGACAGGGTAGTGGCAAGTCAGTGAAAAAGGAGCAGTGGAGGAGCTCATGGGTTGGGAGCAATGGGAGTTTGAGCAAGTGAGAATTCAGGAGTTTGGGGGGCTGATGTCAAAGGTGGTTACATCCGTTGGGAAGTGAGATGAAGTGATCTGAGAACAAGAGGACTTGGGAAGATACAGAAAGGTAGGGAAGGGCCAGTGTGGGTGCTGGAGGTTAGATTTAGAGGGCTGGGGACAGCCAGAGCCCTAAAATAAGGGAGTGGTGAGATTGGAGCTACTGTGTCCCCCCTTCTGCCCCTTATCCTAAGGGATACCTGCCTACCCTAGCCTCCAGTTGGCTAGGCTCACAAAGTTATGAGAATCAAAAGAACCTAAGGGCCCATGGCAGCTGTGAGGACATACTGCATGAGATTCACAATGGGGCTGTCTGGTAGGTGGAGTGGAGGACGGAGAGAAAGGTGTGTTACGCAAAAGATGTCACACTGGGCAGCTGTGTGTACATGGTTTGCATCTATCAATTATAATAGTGAGGCACAGGGTGACTAGGTCTTCTTTGAAAATCTTAGCCTAAGGGAGGTAGATAGCCAAATCTTATTCAAATTCAATAAAACTTGGCTGCTTAAGTGATTTACTAAAGGATCCACAGGAAACATGTGGCAGAAGAGGAAATTCAACCTGTCTCTCTAATGTCCCAGGCTAGTGCCCTAAGCAAGCAGAGATCATCTTTCTAAAACAAAATTTTCCCCTGGCCCCTAAACTTCTTAAAGTCCTAGAACATTTACAGTATAAAACACTGTTGCCTCTTTACAGAGTGGTAGCAGAATTCAAGGTCTTGCAGGTTAGTTTCCTGACTGGAACAGAAATTGGTGACACACAGATAGGCATTTTCTTAATATAATTTGTTTATTTACAAGATGTTGACAGGTCCTGTTCTCTTGAACAAAGATGGGAAACAGCAACACGTGGAACTCCCTTCACGCAGAACCCTTAGATAAGATCTTTTTGCACTGTCGCTGGAAATAGCTGTCTTGCACCTTTGTCTCTCTTCAGCACCTCACACAAGTCCCACAAGTGCCTCACACAAGTTTGCTTAACAGACTTTCTCTCTTCCTGCCCTGGTCCCCCGCTCTTCTCACCTGGGAAATCCCTAGTTCAAGGCTGCTCACTGAGACTACATGATCTTAAGAAAGATGAGCTGAGTTGCTGCTCTGGAACACAAATGAGGCTTGGCCCATACTGTGTAGTTAGGTTGACACAGGGCAGCTTACGTTGACCTACCTGTGGATGCTCTAAATATATTAATTGTTGTTTGCAATTTCTTTCACCAGCAAAGTTGGTTCAACAAAAAATCTTATCTCACCCACCTTGTCTTTCTAAATATATTGAGACCTGATCCAGCATTCCTTGCACAATCAGAATCAGATCGTTAATGTCAAACAGCATTGCAAGTGAAGTAATTGCTATAGTTTTTATTAAACAAATAATTTTTCCTTCTGAGAATGCATTTGTTAAAAAGCTGGAACTAATTTCTCCCCCTACTGATTTTGCCCCTTGCCACTTGGCAAGCTTGATTATTCTTCCCATATTCTGAATAGAGCTAAAAATACCATGGCTGCTTTTGGTTAAAATACAACAGCAGTCTACATAATTTATCATGCCAAAACACCTTCATTTCTGTTCCAGTATCTTTGGTGGTGCCAGCAGAGCAGCTCTAGGAGTGGGGTTTGTTAGTTTGCCATTGCTGCAAACACAAGATGCATTTTTGTAGCATTTAGTTACCTAGGGCCAATGCTGCAGTCCTGGCATACAAAGTTCTCACTAACATCAGTAGGAGTTTGGGGTTTGCAGAGAAAGCTGAACCAGGTCCTTAGTGGCTACCATTGTGTTTCTGATTCATGTACTTTTGAGAGATCAAGTAGTGAATAAAAAAAAAATCTAAGAATTTGGAATAAGGATTCACATTTTAAGATCACAGCAGACGAGCAACTTCAAGACAAGTTACTGGATATAAAATTATGGGAGGGATGCATTTTCAAAGTATCTCCAGTTTGTTCATGTGGATCAAATCCAAAATTTTAAGTGAACCTGCAGGCCCATGCAAATTTAACATTCAGGGTTTGCACAGCTCTAAACTGGAGGAGGAATGTTTGTCTCTTAGCAACACTGAATGATGGAAAGATGTTATCACATGACTGTGCCAACCGAGATGAATTTTATCCCCAGTTGGTTGCAAACAGTATTCTACAGCAAAAATACAGCTTCCCCAAGAACTGATCCTCTGGTATATTTTCCACTGTTCCTCATCAGAAAATCATACTGTGTGAAATATAGTGTTTTCCTCCAGGATCAAATCCTCCCAGCTTTAAAACACAAAACACTCAGTGAAGTTATTGGGACTGCTGAATGAATAGGGTGAGCAGAATGTGGCCCTCAAAACTTTAATACTGGGAGAGGAGATTAGTGGAAAGGAGTAAGCTAAACAGTGGAATATGGAAAGGCTGAAGGAGGCTTGAGGCTAAAGGTCAAGCCACAGTTAAAATTGTTGTGCTCCACCCTAAACACTGTGATATTTAGATGCAAAGAATTATTTTAGTTGACTTAATTTGGCTTAGTTTAAATTCCTTCCTTGAAATAGGCCTGAGGGTTAGTAAACATAGGATTAATCCCTAATTCTAATGGGGGGGAAAAAGCCCTCCAGATTCGGGTATAGTAGTGCAGATGCCCTGAGCAAGGATCTCTAAATAAAGAAAGAGGAAGGTATGAAAGTGAGTTCTATGTGAGACAAACTCAGCCCAACCCATAGTGATCCGACCACAGGAAGATTATTTTGGCTTATTTGGTACAGCTGCTGCTTCCTGTAACCCACAGGTGACCTGTGTGGTTTCACAGCTGAGGTGACATGCAGACCAGAGATGTTGAATTGCGTAATGTCTGTATTTCAATGCCCAAAACCACCAGTGTAACTGAGTGGATTGTGCTGACACCACCTTTCCTGCTATTCACGTGAACATAAGTGCCATGCCAGCATGGCAGATGGCAAAGGGGAGTGAGGAACAATACAGAGGAAATAATACCTACAGTGGAAAAAATTTAAACACCCTTATTCTGAGAAGCAGCACATCACATTTTTATACCATGCTCATCAGGAGGGTAGCTGAGCACCTGAAGCACAACTATAAAAGACTAAAACTGAGGCTATTGACTAAGTAAGGTGTTTCCAGGCTTCCGCAATTAACTTAAAGTATTCACCACCTGCCTGACACTACTACAGACACCTTGAAGTGGATTCTACAGAGGCTCCTGAGTGAGTCTGCAGGGTGCTACTGGATTGTAGCAGTTTGCAATGTCTGTAGAGTAGCTGTAACCGAAAGTTAAATCAGGATACCTGCTCTATATCAGATCAAATCTACTTACACTGCAGTTTCCTGAGTTAATTTTTCTTTTCAGTTCTGAAATTGATCCATCACACCAGCTAGTATCCTGCTAAGTACTCTCCATTTAGCTGGCAAACACCACATTCTTTTGGGTTGTTGTTTCTTTCCCCCCTCCTTTTGAAATGTGGCTAAATTGCAAAAACGTTTCTGAATAGAGATGTTTCTGTTAGTGAAGGTCTCTAGGAACTCTGTGCAAGCTATGAGAAACCCTAATTATTTCCAATTTTAACTCTGTCTTCAGCCTCAAAACCCTGCAATGTCACCCTCACCCTTTCTAGACAAAGAATTTTAAAGGACTGTCTTAAGAGTCTTTAAAGCCACCTTTAATGTGATGAAGGAATCATAGTAAATGATAAAGGTTTCTTCTCCAGGAGAGAAGTACGCTGCCTCCTAAATTTCCAACCCAGGGATTAATGAAATTTGGCTCTCCATTACGGCAGTGCAGGGTATCACACTACTCTCACAGGTCCACAACAACCATTTCCAAAAAGTAAAGATCTATAAAACTAGGACTTGTAATAGAGACACTTTGCATTGTGAGAATGTTAGCGTTACAATGCAGTATCCCTCTCTCTCCATTATAAGTGACTGTATGTGCAATGATACATAAAGCAGGCAAATACTACTTGTTTACTCCACCTTAGCTGCGGTATGTAAATATCCTGGATTGGCAGAGATCCATGAGGACTAACTGTACACAGGGAATTCATGAGATAAGACAGGAAACAGAATCAGCAAGTGCTGCATCACAGAAAAAGCTAAGTTTAAGGTGTTTTAGGAATAAATGTTGACACAGACATTGTACATCAAGCCCTTAACACCAACTAAAACTAAGCCAATAAAATCAGACAAAAATAAAACAATGCCTCTCTCTCCTTTCAATATTTATGGTACAAATTAGTGGTGATCCAATCCTTTTGCTTATTACAATAGCAGTATCTTTTATGATTTGCAGGAAATTATTTTGGGGGTTTCCATCTACTTCCTGATGAACATGTATTCATCTCTCAAAAACCACCACCACCACCACCACTAGTACTAACTGGTATTTTTGGCAGTGTCAGCAGAGAAGCATGGATACAGAAACTGGACTACTGTAAATGTGGCATGCTGCTGGGACTGTGTGAGGAAACTTGCACCTACACCTTTTTTGCAGGGGGAATCAAATGAACTCTTCCATCTCCATAGCTGTCAATCCAGCCCTTTTTCAAAGCATTAAGTTCCCTTCATTTTCTTTTTCATTTTTAGACCCATCATTGTGCAGTTTGTATATAAAAAATGAAATTAAGAGACAAATACATCTGAGTGAGCTAGGACATACTGGAACAACCAGTGGGGCCACTGGACGATTCAGATGCTAAAGGAGTACGCAAGGAAGATAAGGTTATTGCAGAGAAACTAAATGAATTCTTTGCATCGGTCTTCACAGCTGAGGATGTGAGGGAGATTCCCAAACCTGAGCCATTCTTTTTAGGTGACAAATCTGAGGAACTGTCCTAGATTGAGGTGTCATTAGAGGAGGTTTTGGAACAACTTGATAAACAGTAATAAGTCACCAGTGCCAGATGGTATCCACCCAAGAGTTCTGAAGAAACTCAAATGTGAAATTGCAGAACTACTAACTGTGGAATGTAACCTATCATTTAAAACAGCTTCTGTATCAGATGACTGAAGGATAGCTAAGATGACAAAAAAAATGTTTTAAAGGCTCCAGAGGTGATACTGGCAATTACAGGCAGATAAGCTAACATCAGTACCAGGCAAATTGGTTGAAACTATAGTAAAGAACAGAATTATCAGACACATAGAGGAATATGATTTGTTGGGGAACGGTCAATATGGCTTTTGTAAAAAGAAGTCACGTCTCACCAATTTACTAGAATTCATTGAGGGGGTCAACAAGCATGTGGACAAGGGTGATCCAGTGGATATAGTGTACTTAGATTTTCAGAAAGCCTTTGACAAAGCTCCCTCACCAAAGGCTCTTAAGCAAAATAAACTGCCATGGGATAAGTGGGAAGGTCCTCTCCCGGATCAGTAACTAGTTAAAAGATAGGAAACAAAGGGTAGGAATAAATGGTCAGTTTTCAGAATGGAGAGAGGGAAACAGTGGTGTCCCCCAGGGGTCTTTAGTGGGACCAGTGCTGTTCAATATTCATCAATGATCTGGAAAAGGGGTAAACAGTGAAGAGGCAAAATTTGAAGGTGATACAAAATTACTCAAGATAATTAACTCCAAAGTAGACTGCAAAGAATTACAAAGATCTCACAAAATTGGATGAATGGGAAACAAAATGGCAGATGAAATTCAGTGTTGATAAATGCAAATTAATGCACATTGGAAAACATAATCCCAGCTACCCATATGAAATGATGATCTCTATATTAGCAGTTACGCCTCAAGAAGGAGATCTTGGACTCATTGTGGATAGTTCTCTGTAAACATCCACTCAATGTGCAGAACCAGTCAGAAAAGCCAACAGAATGTTGGGAATCATTAGGAAAGGAATAGAGAATAAGACAGAAAATATCATACTGCCTCTTTATGAATTCACGGTAGACCCACAACTTGAATACTGTGTGCAGATCTGGTCATCCCATCTCAAAAAAGATATATTGGAATTGGAAAAGATACAGAAAAGTACAACTAAAATAATTAGGGGTATGGAAAAGCTTCTGTAAGAGGAGAAATTAATAAAACTGGGATGTTACAGCTTGGAAAAGAGATGACTAAGGGGGAATATGATAGAGGTCTATAAAATCATGACAGGTGTAGAGAAAGTAAATAAGGAGGTGTTATTTACTCCTGATATCATAAGAACTAGGGGTCACCAAACGAAATTATTATGCAGCAGGTTTAAAACAAACAAAAGGAAGTATTTCTTCCATTTCTTGCCAGGGGATGTTGTGAAGGCCAAGGCTATAATGGGGTTCAAAAAAGAACTAGATAAGTTCATGGAGGATAGGTCCATCAAGGGTTATTAGCCAGGATAGGCAGGGATTGCTGTTTGCCAGAGGTTGGGAATGGTCGACAGGATGGATCACTTGGTGATTGCCTGGTCTATTCATTCCCTCTGAATCACCTGGCATTGGCCATTGTTGGAAGACAAGATACTGGACTAGATGGACCATTGGTCTGGCTTGGTATAACCGTTCTTATGTTAACAGATCCTCCATATAGAATAACTTCACTCACCAATGTCCCCAGCCAGCTGGAAATGAAAAACAAAGTAATTACCCTCTTTGAACAGCATGGGTATGACAGCATTTGGAACTACTGCACTAAACTCCTGAGCACCTGAGGCCTGATCGTAAAAGGTGTAAGCAGCTGCAGAGATAATTTGCATTCAGTTCCCATTGACCGCAGTGAAGGCTCTTAGTGCTGTATTACAAGATTCATCTTCACCGCAAAGTTAACTCAAGTTAAAACTTGAGTGTTGCCCCTAACTTGCGGCCTGTCCACAGAGGAGGGGGAATAGATTAACAACTTGAGTGAGCACAACCAAGTTGTTAACAAAACAACTCTGCAGTGTGGATGCAGGCTAGTGCCATTTGAGTGCTGTTAATCCTCAAATGTCTTCCCATAATTCCTCCCATGTGGCCAAACAGGTTCTCTCACAATTCAGTGTAAATTCATAGAGCATTTCAGGTTACTGCAGTGCAAAGAATTATGGGATGTGCCCTTGTAAGTCTTAATGCCACACAAGAGTGAGTGCAAGTCCAGTGAGGACACAGCAGCTCAAGTGTTATTTAACAGTGTAGACAATTCCAGTTAACTCTGCACGCCCTCAGCAGCTGTTCAGTACCTTGTAGGATTGTGCATTTGAAAATGTAGAACCCCCAAAAATTAAGGTTTGTGAAAGGTGCCTGGGTGACAACCTGGATGATTACTTCACAGAATGGGCTCAACACAGTCAGCAGTAGTACAAGTTTCCCCACACAGCCCTGGCAACATGGTGCAGCTCTGTTCTGGATGGGACACTTACTGGGGTAAAAGGGTGGTTCAAGTCTCTGTTCTTTTGGCTACTGCTTGGGCCTTGGTTTCTCTGCTGTGACTGGCAATTGTGGCATTTTATTGGTGGCAACTAGTCTACTGGAAATTTCAATCTAATTCCTGTCTGTCCATCCATCAAGTTTCTTATACAATTCTCATTGCTATAGTATTTGAGCACCTAATGATCATCAAAACTTTTCACAGAGGCCATTGAACAGTCTTCAGATGGTACTGGCTTTTGGTCAGCATTCACTTGCTCTAGTTCAGTGTTTCTCAATTAAATTTGGCCATGGAACCCTTTTGAACTCGATAAATAATTGCGGAACCCCCCAAACTCTTAACAGTATTTTTATATATGGGGCCAAAAAAAATGTCAAAATAAGCAAATTATATACAAACAACTAGGTCAGCGTTTCTCAATTAAATTACACTTACACTCGATACCCTCTGCCGAAAAATCCGGGACATCTTCCCTTTTTCAGCGGCGCGGAGAACAGCTGCTCTCAGTGGCGCGGAAAACAGCTGATCGGCGGCACGGAGAACAGCTGCTCGCGGAACCCTAACAGTGTTCCCACGAAACTCCAGGGTTCCGCAGAACACCAATTGAGAAACACTGCTCTAGATTTAAACCAGTGACCTTGAGGTGAAAGGCTCTGCAGCCAGTGAGCCATGCAATCTATTCTCTTGGGAAACTTGCAGAAAAGGATACACTGTAGATGAATTTGAGACAATCCAGAGAGGGAGGATAAAGGACTGATAAAAAGATTAGGGAACATGAACCAAGTTGAAAGGTTAAGGAAACTTAGCACGTGCAGCTTGAAGGAAAGGAGATTAAAAAGGACTGTGCTAACTCACATTATTGCCTCAAATATGTGTAGATATGAGGTGAGGGAGGGATTATTTACAATGCTTGAAAATGGAGATAACAAGCAGCAACAAGTTTCAAACTAAAAATTACGTCTTAAAATTATCAGCAGTACGGGCAACTAGGCAAAAGCACAATCTGCCTAACGAGGGAATTGTGGTTGGGTGTTTAGAGCTGTTTAGCAGGCAGCTTGATAAAACAAATAAGGAACAGTCTAGGAGGAAAATCCTGCTTTATGTTGCTGTTTAGACAAGATGATCTGAGAAATCTTTCCCATGCTCTATCATCAACAAGAGATTACTATTTTGCTGCCAGCCTAGATTTTCTGTCAGACTATACAATACACACAACGTTTTATTATTATTATTTTTAAAATGTAACTCTTCATTGAAAAATGTTGGCACATAAAGGTAAGATGTAGGAAAAGCAAGGGGCATGGATAAGCTAATTAAACTATGTACCCAAAGGAACGCTGATACTGTGAGCCTGATTCTTCACCAATGGAGCTATTCCAGTTTACACCTGCTCAAGAATCTGGTCCATTGTTTTTCCATCTAGTTTGCAGAAATACTTATTTTAGGCTAGAACATGACACATTGGTTATAGCTTCCTGAGATCAGTAGAGTCCATTTCAGAATGGACTTCCATAACCTCTGTAATCAGATCATATTTGAGAAATTTAAAATGATTCCCCCTCTAGAATAGGTGAAATTCATGCCAGAGCACAAGCCCACACAAGGTCTCACACACTCAAAGACTCAAGTTAAATGGGGCAAGATAACCCCTGCACTTGTGTGAATCTTACCTAATTTTCCTCCCCCACTTTGGATGGAGTGTGCTGAACACCTTGATAAGTCTTGTATAAATAACAATGATATAAATATGGCTGGGAGATCATTTATTGAATGGTTGTAAGTTTGACCAATTCTGAACTAGTTCACAGAAACTTCTGAGTGACAGATTCTGTTGCATTGTTCTTCCCTCTTCATATAGAAATAGCAGAGATTTTCCTTATTTTTATTTATATATATATATATATATATATATATTTGATAGGATGCTTTATTTTAAACACGTGGGCAGGGACAAATCCAAATTTCACATTTCAGGTTAAATTACACTGGGCTAACTTGTGTCTGTTGTAAACAAATTGGACCCTCCTCAGTGAGACTAATTTCAGTTTGTGAAACCCTGGAAACTAGGTCATGTAGAGAACAAAAACTACCTAAATTTGATACCATGTGTGCATTTAGAGTATGTCTATGTAGCATCTAGACACCTGCCACTGGCCTGTGCCAGCAGACTCAGGCTCCCCGGGCTTTGGCTGTGGGGCCATTTCATTGCTGTGTAGACTTCCGGGTTTGGACTGGAGTCCAAGTTGAGGGACCCTCCCATCTCACAGGGTCCTAGAGCCAGACTCAAGCCAATGCTGGAGCTTTCCAGTTATACAAGAACCAGAGCTCTTGACTCTTTGGTGACCTCAATCATAGATCGAGGTCAGGCAAGGGTTATAACAAAAGGGACTTTCTATACAATTCAACAAGGTTCACTATACAAAGCATGGGAAAAATGGGTTTTAAAGAGGGACTCAAAAGTGGAAGAGATAGGGGCCTAGTACAGGAACTCTCAAACTTTCTTTGTGTGGACCACTAGTGTGATGTGTACCCCTCCTTTCTCATTCACAATTGCACAATCCACCTCCGCTCCAAGTCACAATGACATAACAACTAAAGCGATTGCTTACAGAGAAAAGTAATATAAGAAAATATTTTGTCTATTTTTAGCAGGTTTTAATGTATTTGGAAACCAGGAGGAGAGCCAGCACCATGTGACCATAAAGTAAAATAAATTAAAAATTAAAAATAGCCTATATTAGGAAATACTTCAGAGACCCACAGTGACTTCACATTTTCCAAACCACTGATTTACAAGTCCAAAGTCCAATCCAACAGGATGCTAAGTGCTTCCTGAAAGGTACGGAGCAACTTTCACTGCCATTGACTAATGGGAGTTGAGTGCACTCAGCATCCAGTAGGATCAAAACTTTTCAGTCTATGTTAAGTCTGCAATTTTTACCGTGTTGGTACAGTCTCATTGCTCTATTTTATTAATGGCAAGAGTCATGTTTTGCTAACATTATTGATAATTGCCTGTAAAGTATTCCTCTCATTTTACACTACTGCATTAAATTCCACAAATGCCAGGTTTGTGTCTATTTATAGCATGGACCAAGTCCCCTGGAAGCATGTAGCATGTACAGTAACAATGCAGAAAAAGCATCAGCAAATGAACCTCTGTTAAGGAATGAAGAGAGGCTGCTAAATCTGGTCCATTAAACTACTGTTATATTATTAGAAGTGGCTTCAGTTGCATTTATTTGTTACTTTACCTTTAATTCAATTTACATGACATCCAGTCCAAATGCCAGTTGGTGACAATACCTTTTTGTATATTATGCACCATTTAGGAAATTATTATTGCACCTGAAGGGAACTGGGCAATTGGGAAGGTGGGGGAGAGATGGGCTTGATAAAGAAATGTGGAGTTTTTCACTGTTTAGAATCCCATCTAATTTGAGAGTAACAGCTTTCATTTTCTACCTCCTGACTGTTCCTTAACCTATGTGAATAAGTATCTGCATCACAAACCACCATCGTTAATTGGAATGCCAATTGACAGTCTCAGCAAAAATCAAGGAAAGAGTAACGGAACAGACTAAAGCATCACCCTTCCTCTGTTGGTGAGACAATGCATGGAAGCTTACGTGCTACAGAGGACCTTGCAACTCCATGGTTTTGAATTTCTTGGGCCTGATTCTGATCTCACACTCGTGTAATTCAGGGGTTTTCTAATTTTAAGATAATTCAACTCCATGGACTTTAGTGTGAGAAGAGATTGATGTTTATTGTGAACCTTTACCTGTTCACATTATAGTACGGTATAAGAGAATACTTGTCAATGAGCTGGAAGCTGGGAAATGAGATGTCAAAAGAAAGAGCATTAAAGTGGTACTACACCTTTGTATGGACACAGTTATACCAGTATTAACGTGTTCATACCAGTATAGATTATTCCTGCCATGCTGGCCTTGCATAGGCTGGTGCAGAAGACTAATGGGAGGGATGAGTAGGATAAGCACCTGCATAGACCCAGATTATTTGAGTTTTATGTAGGTGGAATGGCTTTTTCACTTATTGAATAATATTTCCCCCTTACGGAAAATGGCTATTTGTAGGTAGTTAGCCTTGCCAAGTTTTTGTAGTTATAGAATAAAATAATCCAGGCTTTAATATTGCATTCCCCTCTGTTTATTTCTACAGTTGTCTCTATTGCCTCACTACCTTTTAAAGAACGTAAGCTTGTATTCCCAAATGATCTGGTTTATTGCCAGCTAGAAACCATCTGAAAAGCATATGATAAGAAAATACTTCGGGAGACAGGATGGATAAAATGTATGATTAAAAAAAATAAATTTTTTAAATTTAAGTTAAATACAGGTTTCTTAATAAAACATTTAAAAATAAATTTGAAATTGACAACCTATCCTGAGACCTAACTTACTATAATCTACTAAAATCATTTAAATTAAAAACAAAAAATGATATTAAGCAGTATGTATTTGCTGCCAAATTTTAAAGTAAATCAGAACCCTGAACTGGTGGAACTCACTGACTAAGCACCTGAAACCAGAGCTTGCAGAAGTACTAAACTAGTATTGAGACCAGTAGCTGCTTCTGCAGGAGCAGAGAGAATTTTTCTTAATTTCAGTTAAGAACATAACATAAGAACGGCCATACTGAGTCAAACCAATGGTCCATCTAGCTCCGTATCGTATCTTCAGACAGTGGCCAATGCCAGGTGCTTGAGATAGAATGAACAGAACAGGCAATCATTGAGTGATGGATCCCCTGTTGTCTACTTCCAGCTTCTGGCAGTTGGAAGTTTAGAGATACCCACGGAGTATGGCACTGTGTCCCTGACCATCTTGGCTAATAGCCATTGATGGACCTATGCTCCGTGACCTTTTCTAATTCTTTCTTGAACCCTGTTATACTTTTGGCCTTCACAACATTCCCTGGCAAAGAGTTCTACACGTTGACTGAGCATTGTGTGAAGTAGTACTTCCTTTTGTTTGTTTTAAACCTGCTGCCTATTAATTTCATTGGGTGACTCCTTGCTCTTGTGTCACGTGAAGGAGTAAATAACACTTCCTCATTCACTTTCTCCACATCATTCATGATTTCATAGACCTCTATCATATTGCCCCCTTAGTCATCTCTTTTCCAAGCTGAAAGTCCCAGTCTTTTTAATCTCTCCTCATCTGGAATCTGTTCCATACTCTTTTTTGTTGCCCTTCTCTGTAACTTATCCAATTCTAATATATCTTTTCTGAGATTGGGGTGACCAGAACGGCACACATTATTCAAGGTAGGCGTACCATGGATTTTTATAGTGGCATTACATTTTCAGTCTAGTTCAGGTCAATGACTAGGTCATTCAACGTTAAGATGCCAAACAGGAGTTGAAAAAGCAGAAAAGCTTGTTTTTCTCTGTCCAATTTGTGACTAAAAACAAGGTGTGAGAGGATGAGATCTACTAACTCTAAAATCTTGAAGGACATGATGACCAGAAATCATCAATTCAATTCACTAACTACAGATAATACTTTGTTTAATAAATCAGTGAGTTTTAAATGTAAAATATGTTTTGATAAACTTTTATATATTTTTCTTTATGTTTTCAGCACAGTAAATATTAAAAATGCTTTTTTGTGCATTTAATTGAATTTGAATTTCCATCCAAATAGAGCTTGAAACAAATCAAATGTTAAAAAAGAAGAATAATCTAGTAAATAAGAAATGCATCATTCACCATTTTCTAAAATAAAAAAAGGAAAAACTATAAATCTGAATAAGTAAGCTAATGAAATAATAAGTAAGCTAACAAGTACTTAAACAAATGTGTATAGAAACGGTGTATCCTCCTGGTTAGCAAAAAGAACCACCAAATTTGCTGTAGTGGTTGTATTTAGTTACAAATCAACAGGTTTTAGTGGTTTCCAACCAATGAGAATCAACTTTTCTTTAGGAAAAAAACTAAAAAGTACAAATGCAAAACACAATTAAAGTCGATTATTTAAATCAAGGTTTCCTGCTTGCTGATTTAAATTATTATTAAAATTGGTGATTTAGATCACTTTGATTTAAATGAATCCACTATGTTCAGAAGTAGCCAGGAGGTGAACTCTGCCTCAGCAAACCAGAGCTCATAAGTGGAACTAGCCCCATCCACCCAGGACCTTGGGTCCATACTTGAGCAGATGATACCCATGTTGTCATGGCTTTGCTGCTCTTATTAACTGAGCTAGCTTTGATCTAGCTAAAACAAAGCTAGCTCAGCAATCTCTACATGTACTGAAATCCCATCTCCTGATTGCAGCGCTGAAAGACCTTCAGAGTCAAGGTGGAAGAATCAGGTCTTATAAAAGATTATTTAAGGCTTTAAAAGTTTTTAGATTGGTTGGTTATATTAAAATCCATCATATTTTGAGAAGACAGAGGGACAAAGATCCTTGTGTCACTAGCACTGATTTTAGTATCCTGGGTAGTATGTACACACATTTGGGGGTGCATGTGTGCCTCTGCACACCACCTAGGTATCATAAAATCATTCCTAGCACTAGAACCAAGGCAGGCAAGTCTAAGCAAGCATGGTCACGGTGATCTGGCACTTACTCACTTGCTCGCATCCCTAAAATATAGCAAAGAGGAAGTATAATACAACTATTGATACCCAAGGAAAACCTTTACTGATATGGCCCACAAAGAGTGTCAATATGGAACTCTGACACAGGATTTCAAGATGAACTCACATCAGATGAGCACAATACAGCAACTGACAAAAGCCTTTGCTCAGAAAAAGTGAGCACATCCCACTATGAATTTGCATCCCAAATGAGGACAGACAGGGTATGTCTAAGCCCAGGGTTCAAACTCAGGCTCAAGCCTAACCCCCTTTCATCAACACACAAACTGCATTAACCTGGGACTTGGATCCAGGGTCCCAGAAACCCATGGGGTGGAGGGTCCAAACCTGAATCAAGCTGGGAAGTGTGGGATATGGGTGGTTGGAGTTGGGCCTGCATAATACAGTGTAGATGCTGGAGCCCCAGGGTTCAACAATTTCAGTTAGAAATTAGTGTAGACGCTCAAGCCCTAGATTAACAAACCCAGGGTCTGCTAACTTGAGTTCTACTAATCCTGGGTTTACATTGCAGTGTAGACATACCTGTGGAGAACACACAGTTCTACCAAGGCCAATACTGAGGTCTAAAACTCCTGCATTCGGGGCCCGATATTCTGCAATGTTGAGTACCTGCAATTGCCCAGATACTACACAGGTTGGTGGAATACGTACATAGACACACTACTGTGATTAGAGACAGCCAAAAATGACTCAGCAGCATTGTCAGCTCTTAGAATATTATCGTAACGTCTCCAGACGTTTGGTGTTTTTCCTAAAGTCCCAGTGCCGGGAGTCATATGAATGCATGAAAATCTCAGCTTTCATTTATAACAATGTTTCTAGCCCAGAAGGCAAATAAAAAGAATCCAAAATAGGGTTTTAAAAAATAATTTCAAGTGTCTGGGAGGCAGGGGCACCATTTAGGTAGGGTGGCCACCCCACGTTTCACACCACATGTTAATTTTAGCTTTAAAACTTACCTATTTGCTTTGTGCTGGTAATTTGATTCTAGTCAACCTATATGAATTGTTATTGAATATACAGGAAATAACCACAACAAACGTTCCCCAAATACACTGATTTTTATATTTTTATATTTTATCAAAAAATCCAAGAGCTTCCAGGGACCTAAGTGGCCCCAGACTCACCCTGAAAGTTGCCCCACCCCCACTGAAATCTGTAATGGCACCCCTGCTGTATAAAATACACATAACATTTCCGCAAATCAGCTAAACCATTCACTGTTTCATTGTAAAGTTATCTAAAATGTTTCTGAGAGTGTCTACAATAGAAACATAAGTCGACTTACATTAGGTCGACTTATAGCCACTGCACTAATTATTGCGGTGGCTGATGTCCATACTCTCTTCCTTGGATCGGTGGAGTGCATCGTCACCCGGAGTTCTTCCATGAACCTAACAGGGGGCAGTGTGGGGAGCTGAGAGCCTCACCTCCCCATTCCTTGCTGGAAGTGGTGCGGAAGCTGCCTGGGGCTTCTTGCCCCTGGAAAGTGGGGTCCAGTTGCCCCAGCTTCTCACCCCCTCTCACCTGCTCCCCACCAGAAGCCCTGGTCAATTTCATGGCTCCAGCATGGACAAGACAGACAATGTTCCCAGCTGGGAGCCAGGGGGAAGGCACATGGGCTTCTCATCTCAGCTCCCAGACAGGAGCAGGGTCCAGCTGCCCTGCTCTCCAGAGGAAGGGGGGCAGCTGGGCTCTAGCTGCCTGGCTTTCTGATGAAATTGACAAGACTGCCAACAGCCAGTATAAGTAATGCAGTGCCTACATAGACACTGTGTCACCCTAACTACTTCGACATAAACCTTATGCCCCTCATGGAGGTGGAGTTATTATGTCAGTGTAGTAGGGCACTTACATCGGCGGGAGGAAGGCTGTAGTGTAGACACTGACATAATTAGGTCGATGTAAGCTGCCTTACGTTGACCTACTTGTGTAGGGCAGACCAGCCCTGAGCAACAATTTTCATGTGGCAATAGACTGACTTGTAGAGGCCTTCAAAACTCATTCTGAGTCAGAGGCACATTTCCTGGAGTCGGGCCATTTTTAAACTCAGTTAATGTTAAATCCATTATGCTAAAAACCATCACAGACTAAACTAGCCCACATTTTTCTAGCAAGCCTTAGACATATTTACGATGAAGAAGCATTTGTATAGTTTTCATTGCAGCACTCCTCAACACTGCTTTGCTCACTCGTGCAATACAGAATTAAGGCAGTTTACTATGATACGGTACAATAATCGGAGATGATATGCAGTTCAACAGGAAAACTTCTACTGGATACCAAACTACATATACCTTGTTAAACTAAATCCAAGCTACGTAAAGAACAACTTCTAGCTGAGCCACAGGACCTCTGACCGTAATCAGGGTAAAGCTCCCTTATTCACACAGCTGGTAGCGATGCTCTGTATGTGCTTGCTTGGAGTCTCAGCTGCAGTAATTTATGTGATGTTTAGACAGCAAGCCCAGGAGGACTACACGGAGGACTCTGCTAATTGGTCAATAACCGTTAACACTATTCATCTTCAAAAGGCTTTCCAAACATTCACTAATGAATTCTCTCAATACCCTTGTGAAGAAGGTGGCTGAATCTCTATATTACAGATGAAAAAAACAATGCAGATACATGAATTAACCAGTCCTGAACCACGGAGACAGTGTCAAGAGTTTCAAGCTCTTAGCCCTGTGTCCAGACCACTAAATTACACCTCTCTGGCAAGAGGTCATCTCTGAGCAGAGAGAACACTAATTTATACTAAAAAAAGACACATACTAATTATAAATGTTATTTATTATATGTAATTTTAGGGAGGACCTTTAAGCATGAACACTCACAGAAGATCAGACATTACACATAATAGCAACACCCACATTTGCCCTTCCATAAGCCAGTTTGTTTGTACCTTTTGCTTTTTGTCTCTCCGTAACTACGCCTGCCACTATGACTTCCTCTTGAGAAATTCCCAGAGCCAGCTCCTTTGTGCTGCTATAAACACAAGGAGCGAAACGTCAGCTAGAATGTAAACTTGGCGGAGGCTCCCAAAATACACAACCAAACAATTGAGGGCCTTGTTGAGTCCAGCCCTTTTATTGGAGACAACCATAACCTTGACCAGCCCGCCCTGTTTATGAGACTTATCAAGTATATACACTATTGCTGTTAAATTATGAGTGCCCTACATTTATGAGAGTAATTAGTCTGTTTGTTTAGAAAAGCTATTTGCCTGTCTCCTGTATTTTAAACGCTCCCCCCTCCTTCTTTTGCCCAAAGCAAAACAAAATAATGTTTGGATTTTTAATTGAGGGTGGGCTACATCCAAAGTTCACTTAATGCAAGGAAATCTATTACATTCAAAATCATTAGAACTGGAATGTCCCTTTATGATGAGAGACTATAATAGAGAATGTGTGTTTGAGGCATACATAAGGGCTTTGTTTTTAAACCTCTTTATCCAAGTTCATTAAGAGAGAAGATTGTTTTGTTCAGAAATATGGTATAAAAAATCATGCAAAGTGAATTACAGAAACCAGAATGCTTTTTTATTTGAGGTGTGGGTTGGTGGTGATAGTTCTATCACCATGATCAGGACAGCTCTGGGGGTAGAGTTGTATGATGGGGAATGGATCCCTTTAAATTGAATTTTGCAGGGGATTAGAGGAAGGGATGGAATTCCATGATTAGAAAATAAAAGGGGGCATGAGATTTCTGGTGGGATGGATTAAAAACCATTTTCAAAAGGAGAAAGATGCCTCTCTAATGTTGCTGCTTATGGTGGCAAACACCACTGAAGGCTATTCCTGGGATATGTATCACCCACTATGCCTGGCTTTCTGGCTAGTCTTCCCAGCCAGGTATGAAAATATGCAAACCCTAGCGTAACAGACACAGATTTCCACTACATATTTCAAAAACAAGACCCGAGAAACCAGCAGTATTATTTCTACAACTCGGAGCCTTAAGTACTTGTTTGAAGAGTTGTGTGGCTGGTAGCCAAAAGGCTATTTACTTCTGTGTGTGCAGTTCATTCTCCCTCAGAGGGACTAGCAACCCAACCCCTCTGCTCTATGGGATCCCCAGATTAAATCTGGGGTAATCAATTTCAAGAAAAAGAAAACTTACTAGGCAAATTCAGCAGCTGGGAAAGTGAATAGGCTAGAGTTACCCTTCTCAACACCTTCTCTTTACTATTCTGTATGATCCAATCTCTCCTCTTTCACATGCATGCAGCTCTGGTTAGTGTGGATGACAGTTATAGGTTCTCATCACTATATGTTCCCCTGTAGCGGAGACCCACCGCAACATTTACAAGCATATGATCCTGCAGAGGGTCTTAGAAGGGAGGTGAGGACAGATTAGGAGTAGCAGAGTGGCCATCTTGGAAAAAGGAAAAGCTAGAGGGAAGTTTTTAAAACCAGAATTGCAGAGTTCAGTCAATAAATACAAGGAAATACATGGCTAGCTGGCATTACGAGAGTTGTGTTAATCCAGTGGCTCTCAAAGTGGGGGTGATTTCCGGGGGGGGAGGGGGGGGGGCCACGAGATGGATCATGGAGGAGCACGAAGCAGGGGACAGAGCTGGTCCAGCTCCACGCTCCCTGGAGATGGAAGCAGTAGCGGCCCCCTGCCATTGCTGGGTATGCTCCCCGCGCTACTGCTGCCCCCGCTTCCTGCTCACTGCTCCCTGCTGCCGCGCTCTCCCCTTCCCACACTATAGGCCCTGTTTCTTTTCTGAAAGAGGGGCAGTTCAGGGGAAGAGGGAGCACAATTGTTAGGGCCTACAGTGCGGGAAGCACCCCCCTAACAATCGTGCCCCCCTTCCTCCAAACCCCCCCTTTTGAGGAAAAAAAACAGGGCCTACAGCATGGGAAGTGCCCCCGTTTTTTTCTGAAAGGCCCCCCTCCCTTTCAGAAGGGGGAAAGAGGGGCGTGATTCCGGGGAAAGAGTGGTGTGATTGTTAGACAAAAATCCGGGGGAGGGGGAGGGGGAGAGAGGTGGAGGGGGAGGCTTAACTTAAAAAGTTCGAGAACCACTGTGCTAATCAACAAGGAATCTCCAGTCGGCTACCCAAAGAATGTAAACACAGCATGAAGGAAGATTTAAAGGAAAACCGTGCCTGATTTGCACAGCATGATGAGAACACACTTGATTAACGGCACTTCTCACATGTGTAATCTCTGACATTTATTTATTTATTTATTCAGGAAAACCAATGCCTCGGTGCAAGGATCAGTGGCCATTTTATTCTTAGTATGATGATAGCCCGTCACCAGTAGACACTGATTCTGTGCTCTTAAATGAAGATTATATATTTTTATATTAGATTAAATAAATCAAGAATGAACACTCATTTTTAAGATGAAAGTACTTTATGTCCTTTGTAAATTAAAACCTATAGCATATAGGACCAACATTCCTGAATTTACGGGAAATCAGTGACATCTTGTAAAGTGATGTTTGTGACACTTGTCATTGGATGTACATATCACACTGAAACACATGAACTCATTTTCAGAGGAACTGAGCACCAACAGATAACGCTGCCTTAGCACTGCAGGTGCTTAGCACCTCTGAAAATCATACCACCAGTTCCCATTTTGCTTCTTGCTGTGTGTACTTTCACATCACAGAGCAAAGCTAAATGGGTGCAGCTTTCTTTTAATGGAAAATAGGAGAGTAACTCTGAAAAATATCAAGATGAGATCACAGTAGTATTAAATACCATTCTACTTTCCAGAAGCAGTCTTTCTATTCCCTGTTCCTCAATTTATTTATGTATCTTTTACTATCAACAACGGTTTTTATGAAGTAACTTTATGCCATGAATTTTATAGAAAGCTTTTGCTGTAAAAATAGTTCTCTGGTTTGATTAATGGTCATCTTGAACAGGAAATACTTGCATAATGTGAATACATTTTGGATACAGATCTGGCTCACAGTAGGTCTTTTGTGCTGCAGAGGCTAACCTGGAACTGTTCCCACTGATATCAGTTTGAACAGTCCTGCTGGACCGCAGAGTGTGGATACTGACACACAGTTCAGCAGTTTTTAGGCTATGTGGTTTCAGAGGATGGTTTATAAATGCAAGCTGTACCAGCTAGCCTGGTGGAGGTAAGAATCCAACAACAAGCTGTACCAACTAGCCTTCTATGCATTCAATAAGGATCCCTTTATACATACAGTACAGCATGCAGACCTAGAGTCTAACTCTAGAGAATTCAGAAAGTAAGAATCCAAAATCTGGAAAGTTGAAAAACATTCAAGGAATTCTTCATAATCTGACAAACAGATTTTACAAAAACCCGGCAGGCAAGCAAAAAGCCTTTTAAAAATTACCAAAGGAAAATTTTAAAAATTATCTTAGAATCTGGAATAGACCCAGGACAAAAAAGAGATAAGCAGAAAGAGAGCCCAATAAGATAGAGGAGCATTGCTGTCCAATAAGGCAACTGGCAGCCATGTATCTTTTTTAGCATTGTGTGATTGATTTGTAACGACTGCAGTATGTTTAGTAGCAAAAGGGTCAGGCTCCTTTAGGTGCCAGGGGACGTTAGATCTGTAAATCCTATTAGCGTTTACTTCCTGGTCTCCTCCAGTTTAACAGTTTTAGTATTGAAAGCCAGCTGCTTTCCTATTGCTCTTTATTCTTGTGGCCCAGTACTTGGAACTGACAATTCCTAGGTGAACAGATAATCTTTGGGGATGGAAAGTGCAAGCTGACTGGTACAGAAAGGTATAGCACTCAGCGTTTATTCAGCCCCTGGAAAGCAAGGCTTTTGCAGGTAGTACAGAAATGCCTGACAGAGTGATAGGTCTTCCTGAGCCATACCGAACTAGGTACTAGTCAGTCGGGGGGCTGGAGGGGGAGAGAGGGAAGAGGAGGAGGGACAAGGATGGGCCTTGGCCAGGGCACAGTGGCTTCAGTGCAATCCTGCTCTTGTGTTACTTAAGAATACTCCTGCTGTCACCTCGGAGTGTGGCTTTACCAACTTAAACTTACCTCAGGAGACCGGTTCCTGTAACATTTCCACATAGCTCCAACTGGTTCATCTGTAGGAGTCAGACAGAGCATCACCGGGTACAGAAGAGTTTGCATGCCTCATTACATTAGCAAAGGCCAACTCAGCCTTCTCCTATGTGGGTTTCTTTTACTATTGCAATGACACTGTTTTCAGAGCAGCTGCATGGCCCAGTTGAATACTCTCGCTTTGCTGCAGGTGCCAGTGTTTGGAAGTGAGAGCAGCTACCCAGCTACTTGCCAGAACTCTCTACATAAGATCAATGCCTAGAGTCTTGAGTATTCCTAACTGCCCTGGGTGTGTCTGACTGCTTGTTCTCTGCAGGGACACAATAGGGCTCTGATCTCAACTGGGCCCTTTAAGCAATACTGCAATACAAATAATAAATACCTAGGGTAATCTTATGACCCTATACTGTTTGTATATAAGTATAAGACATTCATTAAATACTTTGCCCAGAAAGAAAAAATTCTTTCCTAAATACACTTATTTCAATAGGTCTTCCAATACATATGTGCTTACATTATCAGTTGCCATATACCTTGCATAAGCACTCCTGAAAGCAAAGAGGGGAATGTAACACTTGCTGTTTTACTAGAAGTGTGAGTGCTTCTTGGGAACTGGGCAGGCGTGTCTAGATTGGAGGGAACACAGTCAAGCCAGCTGGTTTAATCCCAGGAAGGGAGCAGTCATTTTACGTGCAATGTACTCAGCAGGAGGCATTCAGTGAATTGTTCATGCTGACCTTCAAGGCAGCTCTGATTTACTGGTGCAGAAAGGTCAACTTTCCAATTATGTGCCACTTGCTCTCAACAAAACAACAACATTTTAACAGTAGTGCTGAGGACACATCACGTAAAACTGACAAAAAAAGAAAAACCCGTCCAAAGTGTTTTCACAGGCACAGTCAGAGGAGGGGAAAATGAAACTGATTTCTGATGCAAAAGCACTGAGGGAAAGGAAATAATATTTTGAACTGTAATTGACAGGTTTTTAAAAAAGGTTCCTTTTTATGCATATTTTATTTCAGTATTTCTGCTGTTTCTCCCATGGTTCTGATATGCTCCGGAAACAAACAATCAGGACACTGGAAAGAGCCCAGAGAAATAAAGCTCACTGAAATATGAATGATAGCATCTCTATGACTTTACGCTTTTTGAAACAGAGAACAGAACAATACTGCAGATAAATAAAGATTCACAGGTGCACCTCAGTGGCCACAAGAAGAAAATAATTATTACTTAGAAGTGCTTTTAAATTATATCCATGCATGCTTAAACTACAATCAAACACGCTCACAGTCTCTGACCCAAAGAGTTTACAAACCAGAGTACAGGAAATGCCTTACCACTTGCTATATATAACCCCTTTTATTCATAGATTTCAAAGCATTTTACAGAGCTGAGTACACGTTACTTCCATTTTACAGACAGGGAAACTGAGGCTCAGAAAGGTTAAGAGAATTGTCTAAGGACAAGGTCATTCACTGAATCAGCTGCAGAAGAGGACAGAGAAACCCCATGTCCTGACTTTCAGTCCACAACGACAGGAATATGCTGTCTGCAATACAAAGATCAAACACAAACGCACTGGAAGACTCAGCTGAAGATTAAAAAATGCATACCTTTTTAAATGAATTGGGACAGCAAGGTGAGGAATGATCTCACTTTGAGAGTTTGTGTACTGTACATTACAAATTTTTCTGTGAGTCATCAATCTTACTTGGCTTAGGTGCATAGGTATTTGTATGATATACAGAATTTAGATAACCAACAACCCTGAACTGGGTGAAAATTTTTTCTTGCTACCAGCAAAAAGATGTTTTGAAGGCTAATGAAAGAAATGGAGATTATTTATTATAACTGGACGTTCTTTGAAATGTGTAGTCCCTATCTGTATTCGACACATGGGTACACATGTGCACTATGCACCCAAATCCGGAGATTTTAACAAGCGGTATCCATGGGCTCCACCCCAGAAGGGACATATCTGTTAGAGTAGTGGCACTGGGAGTGGAAATGGCGAAGGGAACTCCCATTTGTACTTTACATGGGTTTGACCAGCAAACAAAGAAGGTGATCATCTTGATGTGGTCAGTCACCCTGGAGTTGATGAGGTCTTTGTTGGGCGAGTAAACTGAATTGAGCCAGGCCTGCAGGCAACATAGATGAACCCTGGCAAAGGGTGTCAAAAAAGTACATGCTGCCATATGATCTAGCAGTAATAGGCGCATCTCACTGTAGTCTGCAGAAAACCAAAGAAATTAGGTTGCGCATCATCTGAAACCTTTCTGTGAGGAGGAAGGCTCTTCTGCAAACAGAGTCCAACATTGCCCCAATAAAGTTTATTGTTCTTGTGGAGGCTAAAACAGACTTTTCTCTGTTCATGTAGACCTCCTGGGCTAAGAGGCTTTGAATGAATTATTGAATAGCTGACCTGACCTCCTGTCGAGAGCAACATATCAGGAGCCAGTCATTGGCATACAGAAAGACTATGTGGCCCTGATGTCTCATGTGGGCTGCCATCAGGGAGAAAACCGTAAACACTCTGAATACTGTTGCTAGTTTGAAGGGGAGGACCTGGAATTGGAAGTGTTCCCAGCCCACAATAAACCATAGGAGGGGTGAATATCTACATGGAAATGAGTGTCCTTCATTTCGACAGCTCGGAACCACATCCCTTCGTGAAGAGAGGGGGATTATTGATGCCAGCATGACCATCCTGAATTTCGACTTCCGAACGAAGATGTTGAGTTGCAGAAGATCCAGGATGGGTCTCCTCAATCTGTCATTTTTGGGGAGCAGGAAATACAGAGAATAGAACCCTCTTCCTGGATACTTAGGCGGGCGAGACTCTATTGACCTCAATATAATAGGAAGTCTACTTCCTGCTGAAGAATTATCTGGTAAGAATGTTCCCCAAAGCTGGGGGCTGGGAAGGGAGTTTATGAAGAGGGAAGGAGATGAACTCAGTGGAGTATTCCTGACGGATAATTTCCAAGACCCAACTGTCCATCGTGATTAGCTCCCAGTTGTGGGCAAATAGAGTGAAACAGCCTCCAAAAGGTGAAAGAAGATGGGGCAGGTGGCACCAGCGATAGTGAGAGGGTCTCGACTAAAACGTCAAAAGTGGCTCCTAGCCACGGTCTGAGAAGTAGTCATGATTGTGGTGGTAGAGGGAGCTGAAAAGCAGCCCTTTGAGTCTTTTGACTCTTGCTGGGAGGCTTGGCAGGATGCTGGTAGCAGAATTCATGAGGAGGAAGAGGCGGCAGGATGCCTTCCTCTAGCGCTTTCTCCTTGGGGCTGGGATGTTGATCCCCAGGGAGTGGAGGACAGACCTTGAGTCCTTTAATGATTGGAGAGAGAGTAATCAGTCTTCTTGTTAAAGAGGCTGGACTTGTGAAAGGTAAGGTCTTGGGTGGTATTCTGCACCTCCTGACCGCAGCCACGAATTGTTCCTCCTAACATATCAGTGGTCAAGCTTCTGGATGCTGTATTAGCTGCATCAACTGCAGCCTGAAGAACCATTTTCGCTACCAGCTTGTCATCCTCTAGAATGGATAGGAACTGGGCTCTGTCCTCAAAGGAAAGTTTGTCCTGAAAGGCCACCAGCCTAGAATAGTTACTAAAGTTATTAAAGGCTAGCAGAGCCTGGTAATTGGCACTGTAGAATTGCAAGCCTACATAGGAGAAGACCTTTTTCCCCAGGAGGTTTGGTCTCTTGAATCCTTTGTCTGACAGAGCAGTCCTTAGGTACTGAGACCTACTAAATTCTGTGCCATCCAAGCCACCAGGGAGTTGGGAGCAGGGTGGGAGAACAGGAATTCAGCTCCCTTTGCCGGAATGAAATAGTGCTTTTGAGCCCTCTTATATATGGATTGCAGGATGCTGGCGTGTGCCAGATGAATCTCGTCGGTTCCACTGTGGCCTTGTTAACTGAGAGAGCCAACTTACTTGGGCCCTGAGGGTGCAGAATGTCCACTGATTGGTGGTGTGGGTCTAGACTTTCTCCAGAGATATCCGGAGATCACTAGCTACTTTTCATAGTAAATCCTGGTGTTGCCTATGGTTGGTGGGGATGGGGAAGAAAGAGAGACCTCCTCATCTGGGGAAGAGGAGATGACCATTGGTACCTGTAATTCCAGTTCAACATCTTCCTCCTCTTCATACACCAATGGAACTGGTTGTTGGTGCAAGAGGGAGGAGTAGAAAGACTCCTGGGTGGGTCTCAGACGTCTGATATAGAGATCCCACAGTCCCATATAGGGTCAGAAAGAGGGGCATGGGGAAATGAATCGGTCTCTAGGGAAGTCATGTTCATAAGGATAGCATTCATAAGTCCTGGATCTCCTGTTGTCTCTTGGAGATGAAGGAGGGACCTGCTCATCAGATTCATCTGAATCCAAAAATTGCTCCTGTTGTAATGACTGAGCTGTGTTGGTACTGGGGCAATCCTACCCGACTGTTGTAAGTAAGAGTCCCTGGGACATTGAAGCAATATCATCTTCTGATGCAGGTAGGGGAAGAAGATAGCCTTCGGTGCCATATAGGTCTCTGTGCATCCTAGTGTATGGGAAGTTCTGATGGTCGGCACTGACGGTACCAGGGCATCCCTGGTTGTGGTGCTCTCTTTGGGCGGAAGTGTTGGTACCGCAGAGTCCAGAGCTGTACTTACGGATGGGACCGGCAGACGATGGTCCTTATGCTTCAATACAGAATCACCAATGGAATTGGTACATCCTTCTTCCTGCGCAACTTACCCTCCACCATGGGTTTTTTTTTCATTGCCAGTTCCTTAGGGTCTGTGTGTAAGGGCTTGCTCGACTTTGATGGGCTCAGAGAAGGAGCATATCTTTTATGGACAGTCCTTGATAGGCATCTGTCCTTGCATCCATGAGAGTGCCCCTTACTCTCATGGGAAGCCCTGGAGGGATTGTCTTTGGGCTTAGACACCAAGGGCTCTACTCTTAAGCATGTGCTCAGAGGGGTGCTGCTTGTTTGATGAGGCCAATGTACAAAGGAATTTTCCTGGTCTGGATCAGAGTGGGGCTTCATAGCCTTCTCTACTAAGGCTACGTTTACACTGATGGCGGCAAAATCGCTGCCGCCAGATCGATCTTTCAGGATCGATTGAGTGGTCAGTGAGACCCGCTCAATTGATCAGGAAGTCGACTGAGTAAGTCCACCCCCTCCAGTAGTGTAGCGCTGAGTCGACGGGAGGCTCAGCGCAGTGTGAACAGCATGCGGAAGGGAAGCTGAGCAGTCGACGTCAGTTACGCAAACTACTCTGCGTAGTTTGCGTAACTCCCGCCGACTGCCACCAAATCGCGCGGTCAGTGTGAACCAGCCCTAAGTGTTTTCTAAGATGAAGCTCACAAACTTCACAAGTTCACAGTGGAAACAAGCAACGAATGTCTCACCCAGACAATAGAGGCACCGCTGGTGTTGGTTGCTGATACAGAAGGATCTAGGGCAAGAGACACAGTTTTTGAAGCCTGGGAATCTGGGCACGGTCCCCGACCATGAGGAGGGAATACTTGGTCTGGGAAAACAAACTACGCTAACTACACTGAGACTAACTGAACTAAACTAAAGAATAACTATTTACAATCTTATTTATAGGCTTTCTGAAAGGCTGGAGCAAGAGAGGACACAGGATTCAGACTCAAATCATACAGCAGTAAGAAGGAACTGAGAGGGCGTCGACCCACACTGCTTCTCACACTCTTGCTTGGGAGTATGAGGAAATCTACTAAGCATGTGCAGGCCAAGGGACACTGCTTCTTAAAATCTTCAGACTCAGATGCATGGCGTGAATGCCTACCTATGCGTGGAATACACATAGGGACCAGCACTTGAAGAAGAACAAATATTTTATTCTTGCACTGAGTTTTTCACAAAACAATTAACGACAATTTTCTCGAGAGAAAACACATTTTTCTCATATTAATATTTACAAGAAAAATGTTACAGGAAGTAGTTTCTATAGTTCTAACACACACAATTCTACTGATGTAACTTGATGTGTGTGATCTAGGACTCCTACCTGGTAAGTAAAACATGCAGGAGCATTGTAAGTGTGCAGTTTGTCAGAGAGTACTGATTATGCTGTTTATTTTACAAGGTCAGCTTTAACCTACAGTGTCCCACACAAAATCCACGTCCCTTGCCAGCATGCTGCTAGACTAACACCACAAGTATCAGTGTGCAAATCTTCATTATGAATCAGGGGTTCAAAAGTTTACCAGACACTACTAGCGAGATTGAAAGTTACTACGCTGAAAACTGCCCTAAGCCACACTCTCCCTCAAACCACACCCCTGCAATTTAAAGCAACAGTTGTTTCTTGTTTATTAAGTAGGGTATTTAATTATTTAAAAATTGTCAATTTTCTATTCAGTACTTTTACCAAATATAACTTATTACATCTGTCTTGCTTGTGTTAGACCTGTGATACTCAGACCTCAGTGATTCAGGAGCCAAATTAGTGATCAATATTACTCAAAATAGCCACAGTAGTACAAATTCGTTGTTTCATGTATCATTTTTAGAGAAAATTATTTTAGAGAAACAATATAAACATGGCACGGTGTAATTGCTTGGAAAAATTACAGGTACTAAACCTATTGATAACAATCTAACAAACCACTTCCTCGGTTAAGCCAAGGCATAAACTAGTCAGGAAAACAGAAACTTTCACCCTGAGTGTGTTCTCCTTGAAAGAAACAAAGAGAAGGACAAACATAACCAGGAAAAATATATGCAGTCCATTGGATTCAATGCCTTAAAATAGGCATATTACACATTTACCGTGTAAACTCTGGAAGTTTGGTTCTAATATGTGGTTCTCAGCATGACTAGATGGTGCTGAACAGGAGTTTTGGTTAGGTTAAGTAACCTTTTGCAATAGTTTAAGTTTATATAGTTATATTAGACATGTGATTTTACTTCTTTATCACTCAAGTTAAGTTACACTTAAGTTATATAAAGTTTTAAACAGCATTTTCTGTGCAATTTGAGGGTAAGACAACACCATGAAGTGAGAAAAATTACTTGATTTGGCCTGGCTTTCGAAAAAATGTGTTTCATTTGCTGAGTCTTTATTTGCATACAGAGCATAAAGATTCAATGGTTTAGCGCTTATGGGAGTTGCAGGTTTCAATACTGGAACATTTTGAGACATAGGCAACTGAGATTATAAAGGGGAACTGAGGAAACTCTTAAGCAGCTGGGAATTGAGACAATATGGGCTGTATTGTGTCCTGATTTGTTTTCAGGGAATTAAGGCAGTCTGGAATTACTGGAAATGCGTATTAATCAGAAGAGAGTTTATGATGTCTGCACAAGACCTGCTGCATGCCAAGGTAAAATTTTTTGATATGGAAGTCAAATTAACTCAATAGTTATACTTGCAACTCTTTTCCAATGATTAAAGTTTACATTTACACAATGCAGCATTCTTGCAGACATTTGTTAATATTAAAAAAGGGCCAAATTCTTAAACCCTCATTCCATTTTTACTCTGACCTTAAGTCTATGAGAATTTTGGTGAACACAGTTCTAAGATACAGTACATGTGATTTATCAGAATCTATCAGATCCTAGCAGAAATATCAGTGAAAGGAAAGGATAATATCATATAACTGTCCTAGCTAGCCAAATTTGATTTACATATATATTTTAGTAACACAAAATTCAAACATCTCTAGGGAAAACAATGTTAATAAACTTGTTCATATAAACTTTATAATGAAAGTCAATTATACCTTTAATAGAGTCTGTCAAACAGTAAAGTTTCTTACAAAACCAATAACCTTTAATCAGATTCTATCACAGAGTTCAGGTGTTTCATTTTTTATTCCATTTCTACATACATTATTAGAACATTCCATGTCCCAAAAAAGATAAAATAAAATGCCAATAAAAATGTTACATTCTGCAGAATATTGGAAGGATGCCTTCCCTTTTTTGGTCTAGAAAAACTTGCCTTAGAAGAGAAAAGCCCATGTCTTTGTTTTGCGGTCCTATATCTGAGAATATCAAAAGCTTCAGCCCCTAAAAAAAATTAAAAGGGCCAAATTTTGCTTTCATACAACAGTGAAATTCTGGTATAACTGCACTGAAAAGAACTGACTTCCTTCAGATTTAAACTATTGTCACTGAAAAAATAATTTGATCCAAATTCTGTCTCTGTAGCAATGACAAGATTGTGATCATGTAATTTCACCAAGCAGAGGGTCTCAGGTCTCCATCCTTCCACCTTCAGATTAGGCTTCCCGATTGCGTGATAGTATGAATACATACAAGGGGACACACCCTTCTGACAACCATTTCTGGAAAAGCTCTAGTGTACTTAGACCCTGTGTTTGTTCCAGCACTTTCAAGATAACAACATAGGCTTTTGCTAGATTTTCCAGTAATTCCACTGTCAGAGGAACTCCCAAGAAGGAATTCAGTGATAATCTGATCAACATCTTAGATGTCTAAACACAAATGCAAGTATGGGGAATAAACAGGAAGAACAGGAAATATTAGTATATGAGATAAATTATGATTTAATTGGCATCACAGAGACTTGGTGGGATAAGTCTCATGGAATATTGGTATAGAGGGATAGAACTTGTTTAGATAGGACAGGCAGGGAAAAAGGGAAGAGGGGTTGCCTTAAACATAAAGAAGATATATATATACACACACATACATACTTGTTCTGAGGTCCAGAAGGAGAAGAGAGAAGGACCAGTCGAGAGTCTCTGTGTAAAGATAAAAGGGTTAAAAATACGGGTGATGTCATGGTGGAAGTTCTACTATAGATCACCAAATCAGGAAGAGGTGCTGGATGAGGCATTTCTAAAACAAATAATAGAAATGTCCAAAACACAGGACCTGGTAGTAATGGGAGACTTTAACTACACAGGCATCTGTTGGAAAAGTAAAGTAATACAGCAAGTTCTTGGAATGTCTCAGGGACAGCTTTTTGTTCCATCAAGTGGAGGAAGTAAACCATGGGGACAGTCACTTTAGACTTGATTCTGACCAACAGAATAGTGAATCTGAAGGTTAAAGGCAATTTAGGTGACAGTGATCCTGAAGTATAGATTTCATAATTCTAAAGAAAGGAAGGAGTGAGAGCAGCAGAATAAGGATAATGGACTTCAAAAAAGCAGTCTTACAAACTCTTAGAGAACTGGTAAGTAAGGTCCCATCAGAAGAAAATCTAAGGGAAAAAGAAGTTCAGGATTGATGGCAGTTCCACAAGGAGATAATAATAAAGGCACAACCGTAAACTATTCTGATGCAAAAGAAAAGAATAGTAAGAGGCCAACAGAGTTCCATTAGGAGCTTTTTAATTACCTGAAAATAAATTTTTTAAAAAATCCTACAAAAAGTGGAAACATGGTCAAATTGATAAGGAGGAGTACAAAAGAACAGCACAAGTATGTAGGGACAAAATCAGAAAGGCTAAGGGCACAAAATTATTTAAACCTGGCAAAGCATATAAGAAGCAATAAGAAGAGGTCCTTTAAATACATTAGGAGTGAGAGAAAGAAGAAGGAAAGTGTAGGTCCTCTATATAGCAGGGAAGCAGAGCTAATAACTGATGATATTAAGAAAGCTGAGGTGCTTAATGCCTGTTTTGCTTCAGCAGTCTTCACTAAAAAGGATGACCGGATACTCAACACAATTAATATTAACAACCAGGTGAAGGAACGCAAGACAAAATAGGGAAAGAATAGGTTAAAGAATATTTAGATTAATTAGATGTATTCAAAGTCAGCAGGGCCTGATGAAATTCATTCTAATATACTAGCTGAAGCAATCTTGGAGCCATTAGTAATTACATTGAGAACTCATGGAGGATGGATGAGGTCCAAGACGACTGGAGAAGGGCAAACATAGTACCTATCTTTAAAAAAAGGGAAAAAGGAGGACCCAGGGAATTACAGACCAGTCAGCTTAACTTCCATACTTGGAAGGATACTGGAACAAATCATTAAGCAATCAATTTGAAACCACTTGGAGGATAAAAGGGTTATAAGAAATAGTAAGCATGGATTTGTCACAAATTAATCATGCCAAATTAACTTAATTTCCTTCTTTCCTAGGTTTACTGACCTAGGTTTGGTCTACACGTACCTGGAGATTTGGCGGTAGTTGATGGGAGTTACGCAAGCTACACAGATTTCTCAAGCATTCTGGACTATCTCAAGAAGCTTTCTATTTTAATGGTGCTGTGGGCACTACCACTATGAAAATACTATTGAACAGACTACAAATAAAGGAAACCATTCCATCCAGGCTGTGTAAGAAGCTAGTTATACACGTCTTGGGCCCTATTAACTGATCTGATTGACTTCAAGTAGATTATATATCATTTTTTCATTTAAACGTTTCAAAAATGCATGCCAATTTTCTTTTCATGTGTCAAAGAGAAACACATGTGATGCACGTGTGGCCTGGGGTCATCGTATGGCAGCAGAGATGAAAACGTCAGCATTTTCAATGTCCCATTGTAGGCAGCCTTGGCTTGTGGCCACATGCACAAGCAGGAGTAGCACATTAGTTACTGATTAAAGGGACTAATGTTTGTCACATTAATTAGATTCTGTTCAGAGCTATTTCAATGTAGTTACAGTGTATAGGTGATTGTATAGCTGTTATGAGAACTGTGTGTTACATAGTCACAGTTGCTAGGTTGTAAGCCTACATAATTTATCTGCAGAGTTACATACTTGTGTGGGATGAAGGCAAGGGAACATTGTCTAGTGGCTATTGCACAGAACTAGGAGTCAGAACAGGTGGATTTTGTTCTCATCTCTGCTGTGTTTGCTCAGTGACACTGGGTAAGTCACTTTACCTTTGCATGCTGCAGTGTCCTCTATGTGCAATATGGAGATAATACTTACCTGACAGGGGAGTTGTGAGACTTAATTCATTGATGTTTGGAAGTGCTTTGAGATCCTCTGATGGAAGGCGGAAAACAAGCACAAAATAGATTATCTAGAGCCACATACAATAATTTTGCCTAAAGGAGATTTGTACTAAATATAAACACAATAAAAACAATCAATTTCAGGGCCAGACTGTGCTCACCCCTTACATGGGTGCACAGAAGAGGATGAAGTGAGGGTGTAGAGGCTCTCTCCCTACGCTCCCTGCACAGGGGCATGCCACTGTTACAGTCCTTACGCATCCTACGCACACCCAAAAACGCGGTAATGGGCCAAGATCTGAGCTACTCTCCCCCCCCCCATGACTAGCGGCAGGGCGCGCATGCAGCACAGCCTTAGGAGATGGAGCAGGGACCATTCTCATTCTGTGTGCTGAGAGATCAGGGAGGCAGCATTGCCACTTCCAAAGCATTAGGCCTCCCACAGAATCACTGGGGTGGGGCATCCCTGCACTGTTCCCAAGGCTGTAGTTTAACCCAGCCTTAGTTCAGTTAGACGTGCAGTCTGCTAACAATCCTATTTTAATTGTTTTCTACGTCCAGATCAAGCTCCTTATGCTGCCAGCCAGGCCCTTCTCAACTCCATGTGATTTACTGTCCACGCATGAGCACATGTTTGTGATTCATCCCCAAAGTCTTTAAGAACTGCAGGCTATTTTCTGTGTCTATATTTACACTGAAAACGTCTCTGTTGTTTATATGTCCTCTCACAGCCGCCAGACTGTTTATTAAGGCATCAAATAACGTCCTCTCTATCAGTGATGTCCTCCAGGCTGGTGGTATTGTACCGCTTACCACACAGATCAGCCTGTGCCCCAAACTGACTGAACTGTCAAATAAGACCATGGTAAGAATGATTTCAGATCCCTTAGGAGGACATCACTTATCCTAAAGTATGCTCTACACTGCTAAACATCCAGTAAATATTTTGAGAAATGCTGTATTGTGTGCTTGCTTGGTTTCTTTAACCCTTTTAAAAAGGCAATTTGGCGGATTAGATGCAGATTTCTCTACATGTGACAAATGAATATAATCTGCGAGCTTCTTTTCTTTGGCGGTTAACAAGGGATATAGACAGCAGATAAAATGGGCGTTTGATATTCCTAGGAAAAAGTATTGTTTGTATTAAGGTAGCATCTAGAAACACCAAATGAGATGTGGTAAGCTTTCTATGATTAGTAAGACAGTTACTACTTTGTAAAACTTATGTAACCCATTAGAGTCTGTGCGTTACAGGTCCCCCTCTGTGCTGCATCCACAAGTGTTGTGAGTCTATTACAGCCCCCGCTAGAGAGCATTGGTCTTCAGCTCAAGCTGTAGCAGCCTATGCATCTAATTATGGAGGTCCCAAGCTCAATCCCAAGTGTGTCCATCAACATGGCAGGCCTCACATTTTAAATTACATAGACAAAACACAGAAGGTGGGAACAAGGAAGTATAATTCACACTTGTCCAGAGGGGAAACTGAGGCATAGGAGAGTAATGGACTTGCCCCAAATTGCACTGAAGTCTGTGCCAGAGCAGACTGGAACTCAGTCAGCTATGCTGAGGTCCAGTCCAGTATTTTAGACTCTCAACCACAAGGCTGTCCTTCCTTGGCTGTTCCACAGAGAGAGTATGTCTATACTGATTCCGCAGTGGAGACCTGCTCAATCGATCCTGGAAGTGCTCTCTGGCCGACACAGTAACTCCACCCCCCCAGAAAGAGTAACACTGTGTCGACCGGAGGGCATTTCCCATCGGCGCAGCACAGTGAAGACATTGCAGTAAGGGAGCAAAAATAAGCTGATGGGAGATATGCATTCTACAGTCCTGTGGACCCAGCACGGCCGTGTAGACCAGGCCAGAATGTTACAGCTCTCAGCTGAAGAATATGACTCTTCCGCTCAAGATGAAGACATTCATGCTTTTGATTCAGAAGGTCCACAATTCAATCTCTGCCATCAGCTAAGAGGGCAGCTGATCTGGACCTTAAACTGCTTTGGGCCCCAGAAATTTAGGATACACTTACTGTGTCTAAAGACATATGTCCCATGCTCTTAAATATATGTTACATCTCTCCCTCTGTGCAGAGGTGAGAGCGTGATACAAACCCCAATTCAATCTCTTGTGTCACTTAAAATGGCAGCTGCCAGATTACTTTCTTTTCTACATAGGTTCTGTGGAAAGAGATCTTCAGTCTTCAAACCTGCCATCTTACATAAGTAATAATGAAAAATTACATCAGAGCTAATGCAATCCTTGGATTTAGCAAATAAGACAGGGAGATTATATTAAACCCCTGTATTTGGCACTGGTGTGTCATCTGCTTGAATATTGTGCCCAGGTCTGGTGTCCACACTACAAGAAGGATGATGATAAATTGGGAAGGGTTCACAGAAGAGCCACAAGAATGATCAACAGATTAGAAAACATGTCTAATAGTGATAGACTCAAGGAGCTCAGGGGGTAACTTAAACACAGTCAATATACCTAGATAGGGAACAGAAATGTATTAAGAGGGCTCTTTAGTCTAGCACACAGAGGTATAATAAGATCCAATGACTGAAAGTTCAAGCTAGACAAATGTAGACTAAAAATAATGCATACATTTTAACAGTGAGGGTAATTAACCATTGGAACAATTTACCAAGGGTTGAGATGGAACTTCCAGAACAGCAAATTTTTATATCAAGATTGAATATTTTTCTAGAAGACACACTGTAGTTCAAACAGGAATTAATTCAGAGAAGTCCCATGGCCTACGTTAAACAGGAAGTCAGACTAATGACCACAATGGTCCCTTATAATCTATTTATAAATTCAGAGAAATATTTTAATGAACAACATCTTTTTGGAACTTTTAAAAAATTACTTTTCTTAATTTGGAAAAATTTAGCAGAGTCTGGAAATTGTTACTGTCGTGAAGTAATCTGGTGGATGAATTGGTTTATTGGTTTCTAATTTTAGGAACTATTATTGTGCTGCCATCATCATTGTAACTCGTAAAAGCAATGTCCCTGAATTAGCATGAAGAATTATAATGAAACAGTGGAAAGAGTAATTTATGATCTTATGATTCAAAAGGCCAATGCAAGCATTAGCACACAAGGAGGGCATCCTCCACAGTACTAAATCATTTCATGTGCTGAAAATTCTAAGGACAGAAGGCAACTGACACTTTCTGTGCCTGTAATTTCAAAACATTTTAATAAAGCTTAGAACATTCACATTTTTTTCTCTTAATTTCCTTAGTGAGTGACCGTGCAGCCAATGAACAGCTATGTGCACTTTTAGAAGTGGCTCCTTGTTCCCTGGTGCAGCTGCCAGGCTGTTCAATGTAGCATTGGCACCCTCTCAGAAAGGCTGTTGCTGCTGTATTTATACAGCACCTTAGTGTTCATGTAATCAGTGTAATGCATTTGCTTTTTTGTGTGTGTGCACATATAAATGTCACCTCTGGTGACTGGTACTCAAAGAGGGTCATCTGATTTTGCTGTAATTTTTCTAAATTGCCCCCCTTACCGAACCAATATGGGCTCTAATAGAGGTCAGTGACCTGGAATAGTATGACTGGTGCACTGTGATCATGAGTGTTTTAACTTTCGCATCTCCTCTCTTGTGTAAGTTGGCAGCTTCTCCCTGCCGTTTTCCTGCTTCAAATACTATCAGTCCAATACCATCCACAGGATAAGGGTGACTGCTGGCAGTTATTAGCATAAACAGAGGTGAACAGCACAGTGGCAGGAGCAACAGCTGAAGTCTGTTTAAAGTTCATCACTGTAAAAATGATCCTTGACGAATGGAAACACAAGGGAATCTCCCAAAACCTCAAACGCTCCTGCTATGGCAAAGAACTGCTGAAGTAAAGTTGTTTTCACATAGTACCTCATCAGTCTCTGAAGTCTTAATAAAGTACGCTGGCATAAAACAGACAGATCAGCAGCACTCTACAGAGGACTTTGATTAAGGCCTTGTTTGCACTACAGAGTTTTGTCGACAAAGGTCAGCTTTCGTGGAGGTATACACACGACAATGCTCTTCCTGCCGACATAACTCTCCTGCTTTGCCAACAAAATAAAATCACCTTGATGAGAGGTGTTGAGCTTTTTGCAGCAAAGTTAGATCGACAGAGTGTCAGTGCAGTAGGTGGCCCACAATGCCCCTCATGACCGCTCTGGTCAGCAGTTCAAACTCCACTACCCTGCACTCAGGTACATAGGCATTTACCGCTCCCCCTTTAAAGGATCAGGCATTTTTGCAATTCCACTTCCTGTTTGCTCAGCATGGAGAGTCACATTGCATCTTCCCAGTTGACCAGGGAGGCTCATTGCCGCAAATGCTCTCCCACTGGGAGCACACCAGAGTTGTTGGATCTTCTGATTCTGTGGGGAGAAGAGGCTGTGCAGTCCCAGCTCCGCTCCAGCCATAGGAAATTCGATATCTACAGTCAGATTTCTCAGGGCATGTTGGATAAGGGCTACGAACGGGACATGCATTAGTGTCGTGCAAAGACAAAGGAGCTGAGGCAGGCGTACCAGAAGACAAGGGAGTCAAACTGTCACTCTGGTGCTGCGCTGAAGACCTGTCACTTCTATAAAGGAGCTGGATGCCATCCTTGGCAGTGACCCCACCTCCATCGCTAAGAGCCCACTGGATACTTCGGGGAGCGGGGGGGAGGAACAGACTGGAGACAGCGGACAGCGGACTCAACCCCGAGGACAAAGTAATGGACAAGGAAGTGGAGTTGGAGGATGAGATGGGACAGGCGACAGGGTCATCTGATACTGTGGTGAGCCAGGACCCCTTCTTGACCCCGGAGGGTTTGAGCCAGTCCCAGCACTTCATCTCTGGAGCACACGAGCAGGAGGGGGGAGTCATGGTAAGTGATCATTTTGAGTTGATACTGCTTGGTTACATGAGGTAGAGCTGTCCTTTGCTTTGTTACATGCTAGAAGTGGGTTAAGAGATAGAAATGTACAAGACTAGCTGTGTTTGTGTCTGGTTCACATTCCCCTGTGCAGCTATACATTGGGACGGAATAATGTGCTAAAGCACTCCAAGATTTCATGATAATCCTCCAGAGAGATCTCTAGGAAACTTTCCTGGAGGTACTCGCCAATCCTCTGCTGAAGGTTCATTAGCAGAGCTGCTTTGTTCTTTCTCCCCCATTGTAGGAAACTTTCCCATGTCAATCGGCAATCACTTGTGCATGGATCAAAGCAGCACACAGGCAAGCAGCATATGGACCCGATCTGAAGCTGCCAACATGCAGGAGATGCATCCCTGCTTATGCTCAGGAGTGAGACATCAGCTTCAGTAACCCCCGCCTATGGAAAATGGTGGCAGAATTTGCAATATTGTCCTTAATTGCTTGCAGTCCAAACTCACCATGTTTAGGGCATTTGCCGAGCTGTGTGCTTGCCAAGGTATGATGAGAAAGAGGTGTATTTTATTATTATGATTTGGTGCTGTGAGTGCACTAACAATCATGCTTCTGTTTATTGTTTCTTGTGCTTCTGCAAAAATGGCCTTCCGGGGGACCCACTACACACCCATGGAGCACATCTGCCAGATAAGGAAGCAACCAAGGAGGAATAAGGAGGACATGTTTCATGAAGTGCTCCAATCCTCTCATGACACAGAACAAGAACACAGGGCATGGAGAGAGATAGTTAATGAAAAATTTAAAAATAGACAGGAAGGAGAGGATGCAAGGCCAAGAGTGAATTTTAGTGGGCCAGGAGTGGATAATTAAAAACGACAGAGGTGCAAATGGAGATGCTGAAGTCCCTGATCACGCTGAAGGCAGAACACATGTATGCTCGCCCCCCCCTGCAGCCCATACAGAACTGCTTGCCCTCACTCCCCAAACTCCTCCCACATTCCTTGCATCTTCCCAGCCCATCACAGTACCCCATTCACTCCACCTCTTTGGACAACCTCCAAAACGATAGCTGGAGTTACATAAAGCTATGAGAGCCTCCATCGGGAGGGTGCTCTTCAGTCTTCTCTCCCTTTCAACAAAGTGTTTTCATATACACACTACAAATCACGGTCAGGAATAATCAAAATATTCATGCAAGGTGGCAATTTAACAAAGCATGGCAGAATGCTTTATAGAAAGACACATTATTGGTGCTCATTGTCAAAATGGTGCCTCAAAGCCTCCCTGATTCGAACAGCCCCCTCCTCCCTCCGTTGTGTTCCTTTAATAGCCCTGGTATCTGGCTGCTCAAAATCAGCCGCCAGGCGATCCGCCTCCACACTCCAACCCTGAGGAAATTTTTCACCCTTGGCCTAACAAAGATTATGCAGCGCACAGCAGGTTGTTATGACCATGGGAATATTTTTCTCATTTAGGTCAAACCTGCCATAAAGGCAGTGCCAGCCAGTTTTTAATCTGCCAAATGCACATTCAATGGTCATTCTGCACCTGCTCAGCCTATTGCTGAAGCACTCCTTGCTGCTGTGCAGGTTTCCCATGTAAGGCTTCATGAGCTATAGGAATAAGGGGTATGCTGGGTCTCCCATGATTACCGTGGACATTTCAACATCCCCCATTGGAATCTTCTGGTCTGGAAAGAGAGCCCCTTCTTGCAACTTTCTGTACAGGCCAGTGCTCCTGAAGATGTGTGCGTCATGCATCTTTCCTGGCCACCCTGTGTTGATATCAATGCAATGACCCCAGTGACCCATAAGTGCCTGCAATACCATAGAGCAGTGCCCCTTTCTATTGATGTACTCTGTCACAAGATGGAACAGGGCCAAAATTGGGATATGAGTGCCATTTATTGCCCCGCCACAGTTAGGGAATCCCACTGCTGCATAGCCATCCACTATTTCACTCACATTTCCAAGAGTCACAGTCCTTCGTAGCAGGATGCGATTAATGGCCCTGCACACTTGCGTGAACGCAACCCTAACAGTGGACTTCCCAATTTCAAACTGATTAGTGACTGACCAGTAGTCAGTGGTATTGCACGCTTGGTGGAGAAGCATGTGGCAATTGCTGTGTGGAAGCTGGGAACTCCAGACTCCACTCAGCGATTGCCACACACTTCCCCATCAAGAGGGCAGCTCTCATTCTGGTGTCCAGGCACCACAGTTCTGGGGAGAGTGCTGCATACAGTTCCAGGAAGTTGGCTTTGCGCATCTGGAAGTTCTGCAGCCACTGCTCATCATCCCAGACTTGCATAACAATGTGATCCCACTATTCAGTGCTTGTTTCCTGAGCTCAATAGCAACAGTCCACTGTCTGCAGCTGCTCCATGAATGCCAAAAGTAATCTGGTATTGTTTTTTTCCATGGTACACAGCAGAGCAGACATCATGGATTCCTGTTCAGATTTGGAGTTCGTGATATACTGCATGATCAGCTGTTTTGTATTCATAACACTGACCACAGCAGTAGAAAGCAGTACAAGATCCATCCTTTTAGGCACAGATTGTGGGCGCCCAGTAAACAGGGGCCATTGAAAAATGGCACAACACACTTGGAAGCCCATGTAATGATGAGACAGAAAAAATTGCATCATGAGACATAGTGCCCATATCCATGATGCACTGTGATCCACTCCACCTTCCCAGAACTCCAAGCTGCAGAAGGTGGCCAGCTGCAAAGTGGGATAGCTACCCACAGTGTACTGCTCTCACTGTCGATGCTAGAGCACCAACTGTGGACATGCTCTGCCGACAGAAAAAGCGTAGCGTGATTAGGCCCAAGCAATGAAATTATAGCAAAAACAACGAGAGTTCTGTGGCACTTTAAAGACTAACAAATTTAATATTTGCAGGCATAAGCTTTCAAGAGACTTCAGCTCTCTTCTTCAGATGCAGAAATTATAGTGATTTATGATTCAACGCAAGTTACGCTGACTCTTAACTCTGTAGTGTAGACATAGCCTAACATTGTGACAATGGAAAGTGCAAGAGCGATGGTATCCCGCCTCAGCTCTTTAAACGTCAATTAAGTTTAATTATTGAATTCCTTTTCCCTGCACTTCTTTAAAATAGAGAATTTACTAATACTATACCCAGGATACCAGACTAAACAAAAGAAAAAAAATCATGTCTGCATAAAAATGGAAAAAACACAAAGAGAAAATGAATATTATACTTTGCAAAGCTCTTGGAAGTCCTTAGATAAAAGATGTTATTTGACAACAAACATTTATGATGTAGCAACACCAGTGACTTCACACCCATGTAACGTAGGAAATTTCCTGGTAAGGAAGTTGACAAGATGTTAAGAAAATGCCCCAAGTCAAAAGAGACTGTGTATCAGAGGTGAGTATAGAATCCTGACTTCCAGTCATGTGTGTTAGACAATTTTTCCATTCACACCATGATGTTAGATTGGGGGAGGACTTTCTTTGAAGACACATGCTATAATTTTAGCTATTCTGCATCAAGCTAAGAAATATGTATCCATGAAAACCATTACTGAGAATTATACAAAGTCCACTTAAGTCTGGGATACACACCTAAATTCCTTAAAACCAACTTCACTAACCAACAACACTCCACCAGAGAAGTAGATTGCATCATGGAATGGGCCACCCAGATACCCTGAGAGAACCTGCTTCAATACAAGAAAAAAATCCTGCTGACCTCCAACCCTTTCTTGTCACCTATCACCTCACCCATATGTGATATCATCAAACAATTACAACCCATACTTGATGGGGACCACATCCAGAATTAAATCTTCCTCTGCCTCTTCTGGCCTTCAAACAACCCGCCAAGCTCATCGTCAGAAGGAAACTCTCCACAGACCTGGACATACCATCTTAAAGTGGCACCAGACCCTGCTAGAAGAATGGATGCAAGACATACCTGCAGACATATCTCCACTGATAAGATTATCAATACCCACCCCCAACAAACCTTTCAAGATCCAAGCATCACATACCTATCAGAACATGTAGTATACCTCATCCAATGTATCAAATGCCCCAATAAAAACTATGTAGTTGAAATGAGATTGTCACTATGCTCTCCAAAGAACTCATATAGAAAAATGATAAAAGACTAAAACATCCTATCACCCATGGGTGAAAACTTCTCAGTCCTCATCTTCAAAGGAAACCTGCACAAATACCTTCAAAAGATGAGCCTGGGAACTTAAATTCCTAACTCTGCTAGATAATAAAAATCAATGACTTAAAGAATTTGGTTTAATGGCTCTTTACAAAAAATTGTAACACACTCTACTGCCTGATAATCCTTAATTGCCTACTTCATTTTAAGTGGTCTCCTACAGCATGTGTGAACGCCTTATGCTTAACAAACTGACCTAACTTGTATTTAGCTTAGACACTCTGATTACCTTCCCCAGATCTGAAGAGCTCTGTGAAGCATAAAAGCTTGTCTTTTACACCAATAGAAGTTGGTCCAATAAAAGATATTACCTCAGCCATCTTGTCTCTACTATGATACAGAACAGACTGTGATGCAACTTTCAGAACAAAGCAGCAGAAATTTGGAATGTGAGGACTTGGCTGATTATGGGCTATCAACATTGTTTTTTAAAATTATTTACAGAAGTCCAAGACAAAAGTGATTTATTTATGAATCTACAAACCATCTGCAACTAGAAATTACTTCACTGACTGAAAAAAAAAAAAACCCCATACATATAGCTGAAGAATACAAAATAAAATGGAACGACTATGAAATAACCTGGCAACTTTATCCTCAGGAAATAGCTATGGAACATGCATCCCTGCTGATTACGTATTAAATAGCTCCAAAAGCCATGTTCTATATCAAACAAAGCTGTGCAGGACAACCTTGTTTACAAAAGAAAAAAGAAAACAGCTCTCTAATTGAGCACTTTTGGAATGATGCAAGTCTGTTTTACAAAGGAGCAAAAAAAGTCAAGACCTGATTTATAGGAGTAAGACATATGCACTGCTACATGAAATATGGCCAATACACACATACAGTATGCTTTATTAAAAACCAGACATTTCCCTTTACCATGGCATTTACCTGTTCCAAAGTCTTTTTGGTATTCTCTTCTCCCTTAGAGTGAGAAATACTGCAGTACACAGTGAATGTAATTACTGTGTCTATCAAATGGGATCCAATGTATTGTATAAACCCACACTATAAACATACGGTACACAAATATTTCACTATTACTGCTCAATAATAAACAGATATTAAGTGCTGTTGAGGTGAACATGGAGACATATTGACATGAAACAAAACAAACCATCAGCTGAGATGAAGGAAGGGTCATTAGGTCCTCTGACTGCGGTGAAGTTGAACTGTTTGAAGCCAAGAACTCCTTCATTCTAATCACAGCTCTAACACAGATCCCATTTGTAACTTCAACCGAGTCATTTAGCTACACCATGCCAGTATTTCATTGAAATAAAAGGGAGCTAACAGAACAGAAATTACCTACCTCATCGGAGAGGGGAGGGAGGATGAGTGTCGTGAAACATTTATTTTTTTGAAGATTTGACTGATTTATTTTTTGAAGATTAAACACTACATAATGCTAACTAGTTTAATCACAGTGAGCTGAAAGACCTAATTCGCTGCAGACATAATTGATTACTATTCAATACATTGAGTGGACCTGCGCAGAGGACAGAAGTTCTGTTTCACATGAAGGACTTCATCATTTCAAAATTTGGCTCCATTTTCTAATCAGAACAAAACCCTCAAATTTAAAAATTCTCTGAAGGAAAATTCTGAAAACATTTTTTTAATTGATCAAAATGTTTTGTTTTGATTTAGATTTTTTTATTTTATAACTAAAAATTTCAAAACAACAAACATATCAAAAACAGAAATCAAAACGTTCTCTTCCAAAGATGTCAAAATGGGATGTTTCAGTAATGTCAGAACTTTTTCCTTTTTGACTCTAAAGAAATTTTGGCAAAAATACGTTTCTGTGAAGCATTGTGATTTACCCAGAATGTCATTTTCCATCAGAAAATGGTTTTGTTAAAGTTTTCCCAGCCAGCTCCACTTTTGAGCTGCATATGATTTGCTCCCTCCCATGAAACGGAATCCTGCTGGCGCATGGCACTGAATACAACTGTTCAGCCCTGTATGTGAGGTCACACTTTGAAAGCAGTACTTCTGAAGATTTGCAGAACCTTGAATACATCTTCTATTGGTATAGATTTCTAGAATATAACTCTGATCAAATTTTCATTAATGAAAGCATATCCAATGCTGATTCCTATTGGAGAATCAAAAGCTTCAGAAACTAGTCAATTAACAGATTTGTTGCTCTGTTCCAAAAGGATGCTGGACAAATGCAACCAGCTGAAGATTTTCAACTGGATTGCTAGTTGGTTGGCAGTTTAGTGACAGCAGACAAGCTGTTTAAGAAACAGAGATAACATTCTTCCTGTCCTTGGCACTAGAACTAGGCTAAGAGTGAAAATGAAAATAAAAGCACTTTGTATGTAATTAAAAGCTCCTATGCGCAACTTGCCATCCTGCTGCCTACGCAGCAGAATCTTTGATGCTGATATCTATGAGGATGTCCCTGTGACTGTCAACAGCTGGAAGCAGCACAGCAATGAAGCTGATCCATCGAAGGGACAGAGGTAGATTTGTTTTGTTTTGTTTTGGATTTATGGCATTCCTGTTACAATCACAATCTAACCACAAAAGAGAGAGGTAAATAGCAGGGTCTCCCAAGAATCTGTACTGGGACCTGTGCTGTTCAACATATTTATAAATGATCTGGAAAAAGGGGTGAACTGTCAGGCGATAAAATTTGCAGACAATACAAAATTACTCAAGATGGTTAAATCCAAAGCTGGCTGCGAAGAGGTACAAAGGAATCTCACAAAACTGGGTGACTAGGCAACAAAATGGCAGATTAAATTCAATGTTGATAAACGCAAAGTAATGCTCACTGGAAAACATAATCCTAATTCGACATACAAAATGATGGGGCCTAAATCAGCTGTTACTACGCAAGAAAGATTTTGGAATCATTTTGGATAATTCTCTGAAATCATCTGCTCAATGTGCAGCGACAGTCAAAAAAGCTAACAGAATGTTAGGAACCATTAGGAAAGGGATAGATAAGACAGAAAATATCATAATCCCACTTTCTAAATCCACGGTGTGCCCACATCTTTAATACTAGGTGCAGTTCCGGTCACTCCATCTCAGAAAATATATATTGGAATTGGAAAAGGTACAGAAAAAGGCAACAAAAATGATTATGCGTACTGAACAGCTTTCATACAAGGAGAGATTAAAAAGACTGGGACTGTTCAGCTTGGAAAAGAGATGATTAAGAGGGGATATGATAGTGGTGTTTAAAATCATGAATGTTGTGGAAAAAATGAACAAGGAAGTATTATTTACCCTTCATATAACACAAGAACCAGGGGTCACCCAATGATATTGCAAGTTTACAACCGACATAAGGAAGTACTTTGTCACACAACACAGAGTCAACCTGCAGAACTTATTGTCAAGTGATATTATGAATACCAAGTATAACTGGGTTAAAAAAACTGGGTTCATGAAAGACAGGTCCATTAATGGCTATTAGCTAAGATGGTCAGGGATGCATCCCATGCTCTGGGTGTCCCTAAACCTCTGACTGCCAGAAGACAGGCGTAGACAACAGTGGATGGATCACTCAATGATTGCCTGTTCTGTTAATTCCCTGTGAAGCATCTGGCACTGGCCACTGTTGGAAGACAGGATACTGGATTAGATGTATCTGCCCTAGAACGGCCATTTTTATGCTCTCTCAGGAGATTGTCCATGGTATATGGATCTTTTAGTCCAACTGATTCAGAACTGACTAGGTCACTAGTAACCAATGCCAATATAAATGTTAGGTCACGGTCTTTCCAGTTCCTACTTGGACATATGTCCAATATCAGAATAACTTTCATCACGTCAGATCTTTTTTTGTATATAAACAGAGAACTTCAGTCATCAAGGCTGTCAACCCAGCACCTTCAGGATCCATTCAGTTAAAAATTAAAAAGAAAAACCATCAATAAACAAAGGTATAGCAATTCCTACTTGTAACGACTCGACTTCTGAATTTTAACAAATATTTCTAGCAACACTCATTTTTAAAACACCACATATGTTTGAACATTGTGTTTATTCTGTTCATACTTTGATAGTAATATACAGTAATTGATATATGAATAGAAGAAGCCAAAAATCCATGAATATTAAGCAGTGGTATTATTTATATATGACAATTTTCTCTAAATATGAAAATTCTGTAATTATCCTGATGACTATTTGTTCACATTTGAAAGTATATCAATAAAATGAAAATCTTAATTATTCTTAAATTTAAGAACAACATAAGAATTTGTTCTTCATGTCTTTTAGGGATCTAGTTTACTGCCTGCAGAAATACAGCTTGGGACAGAACAGCTTGGGAACATGTGGCAACAATGGCAGAGGCTCTGAGGTTGCTGTGAGAAAATGAACCCGTGCCAGGCCAGTAGGCGCCCTTACATTTAAACACTTACAAATGTCATACCTTTAGAAATAGTATTATTAATACCTAGCTCTTCTATAGCACTTTTCATAGTTAGATCTCAAAGCATTTTGCAAAGATGGTCAGTATAATTATCTCCATTTTACAGATGGGGAAGACTGAGGGACAGAGTGAGGAAATGACTTGCCCAAAATCACACAGCTGGCAAGTGTCAGAGCCAGGAATTATAACCCATGTTTCCTGAGTCATAGTCCAGTGTTATATCCACTAGGTCACACAGCTTTTCAGAGATAAAATGGTGTAATGTTCTAAGTGACATTATATCTGATATTATATTAGAACTATCTACAAGCTAGGTTCTGAAGCCCTCAATTATGTTGAGTGGTACCATTAAAATCAATGGGATTACTTGTGTAGTAAAGCAGCATATAACTCAAGGAGGTGGAAGTGGGTACTATGAGCTATCTGTGAAAAGGTTACTCACCAGTAACCTTCAGAAAGATCTGCAGAGTATCTCTAATTGCTGATCAGAGCAGCTCTATGCATTCTACTGTAATAGTAGGTATTAATTGTTATAATGTACCAGTTTCTATAAATTCTGCTGATTTTCAGAAGATGCTAAAGTACAGCTTAACGCATTGGGGGCAGAAGAGAGAGATCACCCTAACCACATGTTCTTCTGAGGGGCTCTTTCCTCATCCCTCTTCCCCAATTATCTACAGAACTATGATATTCTGAGGACCCTTATAATCAAGGCTGCTCTTATAATCTATGTAATTAAAAACCATATGATTACATCCATCAAATTAAGGTGTGCAATTTTAGCCACTAAGTGGACAAGAGAGGCAACCTGGTTTGCATGCACAGATACCACTAACACATGCAAATTTGTGCTTTGGCAAGTCTATGTTTAGAGGACATTTGGAAAATTTGGCCATAAATGGCCATATTTGTCCAGGCAATTATGGCAGCACCCAGACCTCCCATGTTGAAAGCCTTGGAACCTTAAAGTGGCCAGGTATTCTCTATCTGAGCAAGATTTAAACAGACCACTAACCTACTAATCTTTCTTCTGAGGAGACTGATTATCTCTGTTGCATACCTTTTTATGGCTAAACTTTTTCCTAGCTAGATTTTTTTATACTTGGGGAATGTTTTAGATCATATCATTTTGTGTTTAGGAAAAAATTAGAATTTATTCTTCCACACAAAAAGCAAGTTACAACAACAGTTATAATTAATATTTTTTTCAATTCGAATAGCTGTGCTAGGGCATGTATCCACAAGTCTTCTTACACTAATCAATTGGACAAATTCATCCCTGATGTAAACAGGCACACTTTCTAGGGCTGAGTTTGAGTTTCAATGTTAATCACACAACTACATAAAAATCCAATGCAAAGTTAGAACTTCCACATAAACTAATTATTTTGCCAGTGTAATTGGTCACCATCAAATGGTTAACTAACTGCCTGGTGGTTACTGCACATAGCATGAGCAAATCCACGTACTGCTTATGCCTCTATACATGCCTATAGTTATGTCTGGACAGAACACTAATTATAGTAAAAAGTGTCAAAACAACACAGTAATACAGAAACCCATAGGAGATAGGAAGGAGGGCATAAGCAATGAAGAAAGACAGAGCCATCAACAAAGAGTTAGAGAATACACTTTGAACCCTTAACACACATATCTACATGCAACCCACAATTTTATCAAATTCAAGCACTGATTATTATATATTACTTATTTTATTAGGAGCCTGTTTTTGTTTTACATTCCTTGTTAAAAGCTTTTACAGGACACCCATGTTGTATTTAGAAAGATGTATTTGTTTTTAGTTTTAGAAAAATAGTCACCACTTGATTTAAAAATTAGATGCTTTATACTAGTTTTGCTAACAAAAATAAACAGAGTTTCAGCAGGTAACATTACACAATTTTTAGTTATCAATTCTGGTAATTGCATTTCTTAATTTAGTCAGCAGAGGGAGCCCATATTACTCTGTAAATGAAAAAAAATTACGAAGAATTATTAAAGATAAAATAGTTTTTAAAAAGGACAGAATTCAAACAACATGCATTTTTGGATTCAACATGGGATTTTCCAGAATAAATTAATCTTAGTTTTCATAAAACGTTTAACTAAAAGTGTGATAAAAATAAAAGAATAACTTTAGTTAAGTGAGCTTCATGTTGCTACAGTGTGTTTGTTTTAAGGAGAAAAACCTTTTTACGGTAAGTCATGCACATATGTGATGTTAGACTGATTAAATAGGTGCGGGGAAAAAAGTAGTCTGGTATCAAGGCAACACCCCAAACTCTCCATCAAGGTTACTTCTGTACTTGGCCCTATTTGCAGTTTGGTTTTGACTGTGACTCTCCATACAAGAATAAAGCTCTTAGGAAGCAATTAAATTACAGATTACCTTGAGAGTCTGAATGACAATCAGCTCTATTATTTTTTCCAAAAGTAATGTCAGAACTTCAGTATTTGGCTGTGTTTATCCTCTCTGCTGCCTCTTTTTTTCCAGTATGCTTGCCTTAAATGTCAATCCCAATTAGGCAAAAATGGCCTTATTAAAACCATTTTAATCCTCACTAAACAGAATTGAATTCTGTGGTTAGCTGCCTTAAACTGTGAATTGGAATGCAAGCAAAACAGATGTAGGTTATTTTCCCTTAATATTTGTCTGCAGAGACTAGACAGAAATGTATATCTTCTGAATTTTCTTCTGTTTATTCTTTGCGTTTCAGATGAGTTCCTACAGCACTGAGAATTACTTAAGTAAGATATTCAGAAAGTAATGTAAGTATTTCATTATTATCTATAGGTAGCGGGAAAAACTTGGAATATTATGTATGCAGAATGTATCCCTATACATCTGCTAAAAATCTACATATATACTAGCAACAGTTTAAAACAAGTATGTTTTATTTTTGCTCTCCATTATTTACATGTCTACTCAATTGTTATTTTTGCCATTATGCATTTTGCAAACAATAGTTCTCCCCATAATTCCCAAACCAGTCAGTTTGGAATTGAAGCTAAGGTTAAACATGACTCATGGGAGTCAGATGGCTCAGGAAACCGAATACTTACAGCTTAAGGATGCCAGCATAAAACTAATTCTGCACATAAATGGATGTAGGGATTTTCGTTTTATTTTATTTTATTTACTGTCTGGAGGCTCTTTGGTGACATATAGGCTATGAGTTAATGGTTTCAGTCCAGAGCCTACTGGACAAGAACCTTTTGTAACCATGATTTTCAGCCTTGTTAGAAATCTCACGAGTTTGTTCAAGGAGTCAATGGTCTACAGTAGACGCCATTAAGAATTTAGCATTTGCTAACTGTCACAAGATACTTACCACAGATTCATCTGATTAACTATACCCTCAATCCTAGAGATCATCTTTCCAAGCCAGAGGACAATGTGGAGAAACCTACAATGCCACGATGCATCTGTTCCATGGATAAAGAGAAGCTTTCCATACGCTGCACACCTTTCACCCTTTTTACCAGATTCAGTAACAGACTGCACTAAATACACAGCATTCAGATTTAAATGGAAAATTCACTTCTTCAATAAGCTCTTCCTTTACTAGTGATATTCCCCCATCACAAGTTCATGAAGGAAAAGATGGGGGAAAGAAGAAGAAGAGCAACACCATGACAAGGATGAAGAGAAAAAAATTAATTTGCCAGACAAGGCCCCCTGGATGGGTTAAGTAAAATGCTACTTTGAATTGTACTCTTGTATCCAGATACCACACTGGCAGGTATCTTAGACATAACCGATACATGTTATTTGGATGTAGTCATATCATAAGGTAACACTCCTTCCATTCCACAGGAGGTTGTTAAATTAGACATGTTTAAATCAGCAGGTCCTGACAATCTGCATCCAGGGATTTTAAAATAGCTGGCTGATTGGACCAAACAGCTCATTGGACCATTAATGATGATTTTCAATACGTCGTGGAACACTGTGGAAGTTCCAGAAGACTGGAAGAAAGCTAATGTGCCAATATTTTAAAAACGTAAACAGAATGACCTGGATAATTATAGCCCCTCTAGTCTGACATCAATCCTGGGCAAGATAAAGGAGTAGCTGATGCTTGAACTTGATTAATAAAGAACTAAAGGAGATGAATATAATCTAATCAACATGGATTTATGGAAAATAGATCCTGTTAAACTATCTTTTTTTGTTGAGATTACAAGTTTGGTTGATAAAGATAATAGTGGTGATGAAGGCATTTGACTTGGTGCCACATGACATTTTGATTAAAAAGCTACAACAATACAAAATTAACAACAAACACATGAAATGGATTAAAAATTGGCTAAGTGATAGCTCTCAAAATGTAATTGTAAAATGGGAATCATCACTGAGCAGGTGTGTGTTTAATGGGGTCCTGCAGGGATCAGTTCTTGGCATTATGCTATTTATCATTTTTAATTAGTGAAAAGGAAGAAAACATAAAATCACTGACAAAGTTTGCAGACGACACAAAGCTGGGGTAATGGTAAATAATGAAGAGGACAGGTCACTGATACAGAGTGATCTGGATCACTCAGTAAGTGGGGCTTAAGCAAGCAATATGTTTTCTAGTACGGTCAAATGTAAATGTATACTTCTGGGGAAAAAGGACGTAAGCCACATTTATAGGATGGGGTAGTCTATTCCGGGACTCAGAAAAAGATCTGGGGGTCATGATGGACAATCATCTGAACATGAGCTCCCCTGTGTGACGCCGTGGTCAAGTGGGCTAATGCGATCCTTGGCTTCATAAGTAGGGGACTCTTGAGTAGGATTAGAAAGAATATTTTACCTCTGTATTTAGCACTGCTGTAACTGCTGCTGCAATACTACGTCCAGTTCTGGTGTCCACTATTCAAGAAGGATCTTGATAAATTGGAGAGGATTCAGAGAAGACCATGAGAATGATTAATAGATTAGAAAACATGCTGTACAGTGATAGACTTAATATTTAGCTTAACAAAGAGAAGGTTATGGGTAACTTGATCAATGTACAAGTACTGACATGGGAAACAAATATTTGACAATGGGCTCTTCAGTCTAGCAGACAAAGGTATGAAAATATTCGATGGCTGGAAGCTGAAGCTAGGCAAATTCAGACTGGAAATAAGGCAAAATTTTTAACAGTGAGTGTAATTAACCACTGGAGCAATTTACCAGCAGTTGTGGTGTGTTCTCTATCCGTGGAAATATTTAAATCAATACTAGGGTTTTTTTAAAGATATGTTCTAGTTCAAAAGTTATTACGTTGGACATGTTCTATGGCCTGTGTTCTACAGGAAATCAGATTAAGACCTAGGTGATCACAGTGGTCTCTTCTGGCCTTGGAATCTATGAAAGATTGTGGATGCAAGCATGGAGGAACATCAATCATGATAGCAGACTTGACTCATAAGACAGGGAGATGCAGCTCAAACTGTGCTTTAAAAAAAAGATGGATTAAAATTCATAGCATTGAAAGGAACAGTATCTACTCCAAAAAACACACCTGTCCGAAATGTTTTTAACTACTGTTGTTACAAGTAACACCAAAGATGACTATAACTGAAGAAATAGAGATCTTTCTCTCTCTGATCTCAATTTATATTTTATGCATTTGACAGCTTTTTACCCATAGCTAGTCTCACCATTCCCCTGTATAACCTGTCAGTCATTTGTTCCTGTTTATGAGGGGCTTTCACACAGCCACAGAGGACAGAAAAACGTTTAAAAACAGGAAGATATGACTGAGAAGCCATAAAAATGGGCAGGTGTAAGACCCAAAAATTACTTTTCATTTTATTATAAAACTGACTATATTTAAAATTGACTTTCTCCCTTTGAACAAATGATTTCCATCTTGCAGCTAGCTAATTATCTTGGCATTTGTAATATGCCCATAACCACAGATCAGATTCTCCCTAAGAGCAACATGCAAAAGAATTTATCTGCAAATCTCACTTCTTCCATATGTAAGGTTGGTGTGTGGGCATCATATGATTCTTAACTACTGTCCTCCCATACCTAGAACCCCACATAAGATCCAGAATCCACAAACAAGAGATGGAGAGGATTGGGTGGGTGAGGTGTAGGGAATAGACAGCCTAAGTTTGGCTTCATTACAGTTTTGGGTTCATTTAACTTTGCCTGGATTCAACCTCGTGACAAATATCTAATTTTGTGTGTTTTCTGTCCATAACCATGAATAGATCTAGATTAACTGAAATAACTCTGCCAAGGTTAGGAAGCCTCTGAAAATGTGGTCCAAAGTTAGGATTTATAAAGAAACCCTCAAATCAAGTATTTTTTAATCTGGTTTTGGCTTTTATTATGAATGCTTTCAACAACTAGTGTTAAAGTCATCTAATATGCTGCGCAACTATCATCCAGAAAGATCTTCTGGGGAAACCAAATGCTATGTTTACAGTGAAATAATGTATCAATCATCATTCTGGGCCTGATTCAACGCGGCATTATTCCAGTTTCACACCAGTGTAAATCCACTGAAGTCAACAGAGTTCCATTGTTTTAATTACCACAATTATGCAGTAGTGGTGAAGATCCTTTATTTTTTTGCCCTTCTGACTCCACCAGAGCAGTTGGCATTTTACATCCTAAGTAATGACAGTTAAAAACAACAGCACAAGTGATACCACCCCCTTAAAATTTAAACAATCCATAATGGAAAAGAAGGAAAAAAAAAAAAAAAAAGATAAAGGGGGATGGAAAAGGGTCAAGAGTGGCCAACCTAAAAAGTTTGAAAATTAAGAACATTTTATTAAAAAGTGGGAAGAGATTAAATGAAAAGTTTCAAAGGGATTAACTTCAATTTAAGACTCATTGCCCTACCTCATGGCCACAGGATGGGAGTCACCACCTTGGGAGGTGCCTGAGGCCCAAGGAGGTGGTTTCTGATGTAGCTAGGAGCTGCACCCACAAGGGCTTTAAATAGCAATAAAGTCACCTCAACAACCAATCCACCACTTCAGAGGCAGCCTATGGAAAGAAGTATTAAGGTGATAATGGGAGTGAAAGCGAGCCTCTACATTTTGAACATGTTGTAAGTGATGGAGCAGCCATGGAAATTACATGTAGAAAAATTACACTAGCTGAACTTTGACTATGAGGGCATGTATTGCTGTTTCAAGGACGGCATAAAGTGGTGTGCAGCTTGTGCAAACTGTGGAACTGAAAGACACTTCTGTATCATGTTTAACCTATTACCACATTTAATACAGGACCCTGTCAGATTATCTTTATGTAATGCAATCTGTCTTTTTCCCACTGGTTAGAACTCATGCACACAACGAAGGAGGTGTTCAGATATTTTTGTGATAGGGGCCATGAAAATACCCATAAAGATATGCAGGAAGATTGATACTTTTCATCATCTTCAAATCCTTTTAAACAATTGCTTTAAGTTGTCCCTTCCCTAACAATGGATTGCATAACACAGAATTAGTACCACAAACCTGTCACACCCCGCACCCAAAAGAAAATAAAAAACCCTGAAAAATATTACCACTGACAGAAAAAACAAAACAAACAAAACAAAAACACACACACCACCAAGCTAATAATGGTTGCGTACCTTGACAACAGCCACAGAGTTCACAGACACCCGTTTTCAACTAGTGCCAAGGATGCACAAGCAAATTAGTTTATACTTAATGCAGTCTGCTCTTTAATGAAGCAGTAAAGGGTGGGGGGGAACTTCTCATGTGGCCAATGTCTGCAAACAAAACAAGCAGCAGTAGGGCTTTGTTTTCACTTAAATTTCATTATTCTTTATGTATTCAAAATTAGTATAAGAACTATTAGAACTGCTCTGTTTTCAAACCCGTGTGTGTGAAGACCCCCGCCCACTCTTTTGGAAGTGGAATTTGCCATTACTTCCCAATGTAAAATGCATTTTCTTTATGTTTTAAACAATTCTCTTCATCTCAAAATATAAGTAACCTTATCAATAAATGTATTAAACAGACCTAAACCAAAAACCCAATCCAGCCATCTGTGAACTCCTGGAGTGTTCACAATGGGATCTACATTAGAGGTGAGTCTGAAGCACACAATGATAATTGAATTTAGAGAAAAGGAAAGGCTCACAGTGTCAATCCAGAGTAGACAAAATAGAACCCAATTTAGAGTTGGTTGTTTCAGACGTATCAAATTCTGAAAATAAATTTGGGCATCTAGGAGCAAGCCCCATTATCCCAGCTAATGAATACTGCTGCAACTGCAAGCTCTTTCCGTCTCTTCATGCGTAGCGTGTATTTTAGAAGCCGAGTCAAGTCCTTTGGATTGGTGTTGTGACCTACTGTGTCCCATTGATTTATATAACCCACACGGCTGTCTGCAGGAAAAAGTTATTAAATTAAGCAACTAATTATTCTTCTTAATTTCTCAAGTGACGCAAACAACTCCCAGCCAAAAAGGTGACTATATGGGTAAATTAGTGGCCTATGGCAATTAGGCTTGGAAGTTACATCGAGTACACTACAGACTGAAGGAAGGGCTAACCTTGCAAGAGTCAAGATTCAACTTTTCAGCTGGAGTTTATGATGCCCAGTCCCCCACCGGAGGCCCTCAGCACATTGAAGAGGCAGGTTCTATGGAAACTGGTGTACTTTGTAACAGCTGGGTAACACATATTCGACTTCACTCCTTTATTATGAAAAATGCATGTTCAATCACTAAGTCATTTTCGTACTCCCTTCTTTATCAACATACAAATTCCAACCTTTCATTACCCAATGGAGGACATTTATGAACAAAAAGAAAGTGTAAGAGCGATTAGATCAGCAATTACAGCGTTATGTCAGAGGCCAAAATATGGCAGCTAGAAGTCTGTCATTTTGAGCAGAAAAAACAGGAAAGCCCTTAGAGGTAACTTCTGCATGCTGTGCTAACAGTAATTAAAGAACTCTTTAAAAGAATAAAGCTGGAAGCCTTTGTAAGGAACTCATGATTTCATGTACACTGGCCAATCAAGGAATCACAGGATTGATTATAATGATTTATAACTAAAGGTTCTGAAGTAGTATTTCTGTCAGTATTTTGGAGGGTCCTGTGTGACTGTGGCATCATCCAATCTTTGTGCTATGTCTCTTTTCCCACAAGATTTTTTCTCCAGTTTACCCAGCAAACAGACTTTCCTAGTGCACTCTCTAAGTTCTGGCTGCCTAAACCAGACAGAATAGAGACCAGCCAACAAATACGATACACAACACATGGATGCAGGCTATCACACAAACGGCAACAACTTTCATTCCAATGTAGGGGTGAATTTTAACCCAGAACCTAGAGATGAAAGGATCTGTAGTTCATTAGCACTCCCTGAGCCATCCAGTTCACGTCTCCTTGATTAGCTTTAAAAAAACAACAGCAACAGTAATCTTAAAATGAAAAAAACCTTTTTTTCACAGGCACAGCGCCCACAAAGCTCCCACCACAGGCATGCTTTGAAAGGGTGCCCAAGAAAAATAAAAATACTTTTGCATCTCCAACAGCTCTGTTGTGTTTCAACCAGCAATTTGTTCTGCAAGAATTGCTATGCAAGGGCAACCACTACAGTTTCAAACTGCTGCCATCATCTAGCTCATTATTTTTATTGCATAAAAGTGGTTTCCTTTAATCTGTTTCCAATACACATTACAGTCCATAAGAATACTGTGAAGTAGTAAGTAGCTGATAAGGGAAGATGGAAATTGCCATACTAGAATAGACCACTGGTCCAGCAAACTGTCTCGGAGAGTGGCCGCTAAAGGATACTTCACTGGAAGGCAGAAAAAAAATAAGAATAAAAAAAATCAAACCTTAAGCTCAGAATGTAGCTTGCAAATTGTTCAATGCTATATGAAGGGGAAGGGGGGGATTCTCTCACAGCCCTGGTGATTGGGGATGTGCAATGAAAGGAGCGATAGTAGACTGAAATGGAAGAAAATGATATTTGATCCTTAAATTATTTGCACTTCTAGGGAATGCTCATCACCAGTCTATTCCAAAATAAAAGGCTAGATCTAATGTCCCTGAGAGTCTTTCCATTGATTTCAGTGAGCTTTGAATCAGGCCCAAATGGACTACTCTGCTGAATTATAGAACAATATCATTCTGTAAGATGGGAAACTGAGGCATCAGTCCACTCAATTTAGCTTAATCAGTTTTCCACATTTATTTATATATTTTCAGACAGCATCATTGTCATTTATAGTTTCTGATCATATACATATGACACACAATAAGACAGATCATATGGTACAAGTAGGGGGCTCAAGTTATCGAGTTCCAGGATATCAGGACACATAATGGTCATCTCAGTCTCTGGACCAGTGGTCTCCAAATTGGGTCCTGGGTCACTTGGCTTTATATATTAATTTGTCCTTCTATGTCAGGGTTGGCCAAACTTACTGACCCCCTTGAGACTCCCTGTTCTATGTAATCTATACATACCCAGTTATATATTTACCTGAACTTTCATAACTTGCTTTTCCATTCTCCATTCTATATTATAAACCATTAATATTACATCACATAACTCAGTTATCCTTTTACCATTCAACAGACATGCTCATGAACTATTAATATTAAACTAACAAAACGTAGTCTTTATTTTTTATCATTCAGCAATTTTCCATCTTTTATTACCATAGTTCAATAGACATGTAGTACCCTAAGTTATTCGTTAACATAACCTTTATTTTTCTTATTAGAGTAGGAAAATTACAGGGAACATCATGTCCTGCTGTCAGCATATACTTATCGGGGTTTTCAAGGAACTCTTGCTCAAAGTTTAGCCTCTATGCTTATAAATCATTAGAAAGCTTTGTCAGCAGTGTCCCCTGTTGCATTTTGAAGTGCTTAGAGAATTAGGACATAGGTGCTTTAGCTGTTCCCTAACTCAACACTCTTGGGAATAAAATATTTGTGAGTGTGTTGTCATCATTTTGCATGACAAAGTACGGTGGCATATTCCAATCCGTTTTTTTTCAGTCTCTTTTGCCAATCCTTTAGTATATACCGTATTTTATAAGCATTTCTATAACTTGTATCCATAACAATTTCTTAAAACTGAATGCAACAATTGAGTGTTATCCAATTGTATTCATTTAATCCCACAGACTAACTGGTTTTAATACTTGTTCCACTTGATCAGTTCGTATATTCATTTTTCCTCACGTGAGCTAAGTGATTTGTATTTCGTTTTAACAAAGACTTTAGGTGTAAGTTTAATTTAGTACCAGGCACATTGTAAAGCTGGGGAGCAACTGTATAGCTTTCAAACCAAAGCTTGGTCGACTTTTTATTACCTTTGGTTCAACCAATTTGGGTACAGATATGATTTTGACTGATCCAAATATGGTTTCAAGTGTAGGGATAAAACACCAACTGGACTGCTTAACTGGGAACACTTCCCTGCCCCCCATAATTGTATTTTAATTGTTGTGTGACCAAATAGTACTCTTCATTTCCCACATATGTGGCTCATATTTGGTGTCCATTTGAGTCACTCAGCCATATTGGCAATCAAGATATGACCTTTCTTGGTGTCCTGTCATTACTATAGTCTATGCCACAGATGGGCTGAATAGCCCCTAGGACATCGCATTGGCAAATCTATCTGGCTCACACTTCAGTGCAACAGTCAAAAAAGGTGCTGTCCACCATTCAGTAGCGATAGCATCACAGCTCAGTTTCATAATGAATTAAGTTAGCTAATTTAAGTGTTGCATACAATTTAAAGAATAATACTTAAAACTACTAATCTCATGTTTTAAAGCCAAAGTTGCACTGGTAAAATTGTTCTCTATTACTAATAATACCTCAAGAGCTGGACCATTTTGACTGTTCAGTTAATAGTTTGTTTTTATGTAGAATTCATCATTCACACCATCACAAAATGACTTACACAGCACCGGTCTTAAGCTAAAGAGAAAAGCCAGTTTTTCAGTTGAGATATAATGGCCCAAAGTTTGGAATGGAGAGAGCTCCAGACAGAATGCACAGCACAAAGACACAAGAAGCACAAGATGACTCCTAGCTGCGAAGTGTAAATTGGCATCCTCTATTACACGAGTGGACTTACAGAGCAGTACAACAGGTGCATAAAGGGCCAGACGGGCAAGATGGGGCAAGTCTATGTAGTCACTCAAAATTATGCCAAACTTTCATCGACTTTGAGAGATGGATGTGAAACCAGGGAAAGCAAGAGAAAACAGGGCTCATAAAAGACTATTTGGAGTGAGGAGGGAGTCTGATGAAATTGATCTAAACTCTCTGATGTTCAGAGTAAAATTTAAGAAGAAAGAAGAAACAATGATTGAGATAAAAAGTGATTTAAGTTATAAATAAGAATTTTAGCAAAAGACCAGGTCATGCTAAGGACAAATTCCAGAATGTTCTGCAGGTGGTAATATGCAGCCTTACAGACAAAAGAGTTGTAGGAGGAAACAAAATATGCAGGGGAAAAAAGGAATTAATTTATAATCCTCCCAGTTTATTTTATCTCTGAATGTAAAAGTGGTTTTCATCTGCAAAAAACTGAGACTGCCACAGTTGGAATAATGGTAGAAAGACAGACATTTGTCCACAGACCAATGTGTTAAATCTAAACTGTTTTAAAAATAGATTCTCTTTTATTAATTTCAAGTACCCAAAAGATAACTGGACTCACACTGTTTTCTCTGCAATCATCAAGTCCTTTATTGAAGGAGAGTCTAACTGTGGTCAAGAGAACTGATTCCCAGTCACCTGCTCTGAGTTCTGATTCAGAACAAATGATTGCTGTGTGACTTTGAGCAAATGTCACTTGATTTACCAATAATGGTTTAATGATCATTATTTATTTTTACCTAGTCTTTCAGGGAAATTGTGAAGCATAGTTAATATTCAGACATTTGGAGACCCTTAGATAAAAGATTCTATAAAAGTCCAAGGAGTTATTAACAGGATACACTGTTAATCTCTTTGGGAATTGAATTGCTGACTCATGAAGTCACGAAACTATCAACCTTTCTTCTTTTTTTTGCTTCCTCAGCTTATCTAGCATTGGACTCCTCTCCACAAATTTCTACATGACTTCAGTCGACAGTGGATTACAGCCTTAGAATATAAGCTCTAAAGGGAGGAACTGATATGCTTATATAGTGCCAGCACATTTGGGACACTACTGTTTTATACATATATAATTCTTATTAATAAACCTATTAATTAATTAACAATTTCACCATCATGACCCACTCCCACCCACCATAATAATAATATAGATATTTCCAGAACAAAGTAAGAGAAAGAATGGCAAGACACTTTAAGCCTGGCAACAAAATTTGTAGACTCTGCTATAAACGTGAGGTGACCTCAGTAATTTTAGGCAGGTCCTTATCTCTAAATTATTTCCTTACTTTTGTGGGTTTATATCAGGTGTCATCCTTAAAGTACTGTAGGTTTGAGTAATTTACAGCTTGATCTACTACTCTAATATTTTCATTACCTCATTTGCTGCTGTGATGCGAGGCCCGAAAAAGCCAAGCAACTTTGCAAGTTATATTAAAGGAAAATACAATGGTAGTGATGGTCATTCTTTTTAAGCAGACTAGAGCTTTGATATGCAAGTGTATTGTTGGTAGTTATTTGACGTTATTTACGTATCTCTTGTCAGAGGTTAGCAATGTAGATAAACTGCTTTCCTGCTGTCTATCACTGTTCTATTGATTAAGAGTTCAAAAGGAACATATGAACATTTAGATGGGACTTTGAATGTAACAATACTATTGTTTGTATTTCTCTTTGAAGTTTAAGTAATAAACACCTGTGAATGGTTGTAAATGGCCAGTTACCTTGTGCTAATATAACTAGTTACTGGTGTGCTCAGGACATAGGAGATGGTAATATAATCTGATATATAAGAACTTATTATGGAGTTTAGGAGGTATATATTTTCAAATGACAACTCTAACGTCATGAATGTTGATACGAGATCCTAGATTTGCTCATTTGAGTTTATCTGCGGTGTTTTCTGGCATGAACTATAGCACTTGAAACTAAATTGGAAAAACTAAATGTTAAGGGAAAACATGTTTAGATAAATCAGTTCAGTATCAAAAAGTGTTCTTGGATTATTTGGCCTTTGTTAAACCTGTATAACCAAACTGAATTCAATGGGAATTACACCTGAGGACAGTGTTTGGCTGCTTATTTCTAAACGTAACATCTCCAAACATTTATTTTAATGTGACACAACACACCTACCCACTTCTGTGTAGATCCATTTGTTATATTTTATGCAAATTACTCAATGAGCTAATATGTTGCCATTGGCCTACACAATTATTTATGAGACATCACTGTAATATTGGGTATATTCTCAGGTTCTATTCTTGGCTCTGGTCTAGTACAAGACAGCACAGTTAAACATATAAACCTGTCACATTCATTATGAAAGGCTCTGTGGCAAATTGGATAAGAGTTCATCCTGTCATATTAGAAAATTGGGATCTATTTGCAGTTACTTTTGGTTACTTTGTTTGTAAAATGGGTGAGTGATACTTGTCAGAAACAGGTGTAGGGCTATGAAGGGTGTGACACACTGCACCCCCCCATGTTCACCCTTATAGTGTAATTGAGTATTGTTTAATGCAAAGTATGTCATGTAAGATATTTTTGGAATGCTCATGACATACTGAACATTGCTGTTACAGTAATGTGTTTGTTGCAATGTCATGCGTATGGTTATGAGGCTTCACAATGTAATATTTCCAAATATGTGTCTCATGGCTTGAGACAGATCTAGGCAAAACTCTACAGAGCTGAAGGGCCATTCACACCTCACTAGAGCATGCATAAAACAAACCCAGTTTTTCCAGAACAAAAGGACTACCCAGAGCATCAACAAAGTAACCATGCACGGACACTGTTTGTCACCTGATCCTGAAAAGGGAGGGAGGGCAAGACCCCAGAGGGGGCCGAAGGAACATGTTTAAAGGGGGAGACATTTTGCTGTTCTCTCTCTCTTCCACCTCCATCTATAAACACCACCAAGCAACTGAAGTACTGATCCAGGGGGGAGCCTACCTGGAGGAAGCCCAGCCAGCCTGTGGTGAGAATCATCTAAGATTATAAGGTTGCTGAAAGTGTTAAACTTAGTTTAGAATGCGATTTGCCTTTTATTTACTTTTGATCAAATCTGATCTGCTTTCCTCTGATTTATAATCCCTTAAAACCTTTCTGTACTTAATACATTTGTTTGTTTGTTTTACGTAAAGCAGTGCATGTGGTTTAAGGTGTGTTAGAGACTCCATTTGAAGTAACAAGGCAGGTGCATATTAATTTCTTTGATAAATTGATGAACCAATGAGTTTGCAGTGTTCAATGGGCAGCACTGAACATTGTAAAACGGCAGTTCCTAGGGTTGCACCTGGGACTGGGGGTGTTTGCTGGGGCCATTCTATTGCATAATCCCATGAGTGGCTGGCTAGAGGCACTCATTCACTGAGTTAGGAGCAGCTTACTTGCTGTAGGCTGTGCGTGGGCTGACCCAGGAGTGGGAGTTCACACAGCAATGTAAGATGGGCTTCAAGAGTGCGGGATTGGGTGACACAACAATACACCAGTCCAGATTGCAGAAGGGAACGTTACAAAGGGTATAAAGTGTTTGTTATTGAGTATCAAGCCAGGGTGTGAATCTACTGCACACCAGCTTGTTGTGCGTTAATGTCCCATGTGGACATTACTATAGCACAGTGAAAGTCCCAGAGTATAGCTTGGCTTACTCCAGGATTTTCACTGCGCTGTAGCAGTGTCCACATGGGATGTTACGGTGCAGCAAGTTGGTGTGCTGTGGGTTCACACCTTGGCTTGCCACACAGTAACGTGCCATAAAGACAAGCCCTAATAAGGGTAATGAAAAGCACAGGAAAATACCAGTCAGTAGAAGAGAAGACAATGGGACCATGTTCTCCTGTCTCAAAGCCAAGTGCACCTTTCCCTAAGACTTAGGGCATTTTGAAGAAGTCTCTCCTTGAGATCCAGGCAGACTTGATTGTCAGAGTAAAAGTATCATACAAAATGAAGGTCTGGCACTAACTGTTTTTTTCTTGAGTAAATAACAAGAGGCTGTAAGTGAGAGTGCATCAGTATCTCATAAATCTTCTCTTTTATCCCATGGCATTACAAACTAATTAAATGAGTGTAGTCTGAAACAGGTTAATGTAATAGCTCTAATTCATCCAGTAAATCTAATTCTTCCCATAAATCACCTTTAATCCTTATTTCAACAATGATTTGTAGCCCACGCATTATTGAGAGCCTGGCTTAGCAGATGCAGGTAAGCGGATATCTTGGACAGTTATAATCTATTTTACTTCCCTAATTGCAGATTTAGGGTCTGATTCAAGGTCCTCTGAAGTCAATGAAAGTCTTTCCACTGACTTCAATGGGCTTTGGATAATGCCCAGCACCAGTGTCTTGGCCAAATAGGAGAGGAGACTGAAGCTTCAAAAAGAAAGATTTCTTGTCCTGAATAGAATAAATGGAGGTTGTTTTTGATTGTAAATTTGATTGACAACCACCCAACTGTGTTAGGTTCATTTTACATGTTCTTTTATAAATTAATTAAACAATTACAACCCCAGATTTTCATCTTCATTTACATCCTTCATGACTGAGAAACATAAACCCGACAGTATTTTATCATTCCAGGTTTAAAAAAAATTAGCAGCCCATATTCTTTTCACTCTCACTATGTTTATACTGGTGCAACTGACTGCCATGGATTTATTCCTAGTTTATCCCACTGGAAGATAAAAATTAGGCCATTGGCTCTAGATTAATTTATCTACGAGTCAGTATTGCGTTCTTCACATTACTGGTGCTTTACACTTTGACTTGGACACTCACCTAAATGACATGTATCGCCCCAAACATTACAGTTTGGCATAAAGCCATTGATCTCCACATGATGAACACTGAATTCCATGGGCAATTTTCTTATGGAAAAATCCTCATTTAATACTGGGAAAACTAGCAGTGTTCTTTAAACACGATTGTGTCACAGAGTAAGCAACAATACAAGCCTGGGGTACAGTATGAATGCATTAAAATGTACAGTACAAATTAATTCAAATCAGCAGGGCTGGATGCTATTCACCCAAGGGTTCTGAAGAAATCAACTGAAGGAATCTAAGAGCCACTGGCAATAATATTTACAAACTCATGAATAAAAGAAGAGGTCTGGGAAGATTGGAGAAGAGCTAATGTAGTGCCCATCTTTAAAAAGGGGGAAAAGGAGGAGCTGGGGAACTATAGACAAATCATCTTGACTTCAGTACCTGGGAAGCTACTAGAACAATGTATAAAACATTCAATTTGCACATACCTGGAGGATGAAGGGAAAATCAATAGCAGCAGCATGGATTTACTAAGAACAAATCGTGCCAAACCAGCTTGAGTTCCTTCTTAGACAGGGTAACTGGTTTGGTGGATGGGGGAATGAAATAGACATAATATATCTGGACTTCAGCAAGGCTTTTGACACAGTCCCACATGACATTATGTTAGGTAAGATGGAGAAATGTGGGGTTCACAGAATTACCATTAAGTGGACACATAATTGAATAAACAACCACAAGTAACTATCAATGGAATGATGTCAGATTGGAAGGAGGTCTCAAGTGGGGTTCCATAGAGATCTGTTCTGGGACTGATGTTGTATAAATCTTTCTTGATGACTTAGATGTAGGAAAAGAGAGCATACTGATCAAATTTGCAGATGATACTAAGCCGTGAGGAGGTGAGGGAGAGGTTGCCAATACTTTGGAGGATGAAGCTAAAATTCAGAGGGATCTTGATAAATCAGAGAACTAGGCTATAGACAACAAAATGAAATGCAGCAAAGACAAATGTAAGGTGCTACATCTAGTGAAGAAATATCAAATACACAAGTACAAAACTGGCAGCAGCACTGCTGAGAAGGATCTGGGAATTTTGGCGGACCAAAACCTCAACATGAGTTTGCAATGCGAAGCTGTTGGAAAAAAAAAAAGCAATTTTAGGTTGCATTAACAGACGCATAACATGGAAGTCATGGGAGGTGATAGTACTGCTCTGCTTGGCACTGGTTAGGCCTCAGCTGGAGTACTCTGTCCAATTTTGGTAACCAATGTAAGAAACGATGTCGAGAAATTGGAAAGGATCCAGAGGCGAGAGACAAAGATGATCAAAGGGATGGAATACAAGCTATATGAGCAAAGGCTGAAGGAAGTAGGTATGTTTAGTTTGGAAAAGAGGAGATTAAGTGAGGACATGAGAGTGGTCTTCAAATACTTGAAAGGCTACCATAAAAAAGTTGGAGAAAATTTGTTCTCTCTTGCCAAAGAGGGCAGGACAAGAGGCAGTTCAAATTACAGCATAACAGATTTAGATTAAATCTCAGAAAAAATTGCCCAACTATAAGAACAGTAGGACAATGGAACAGACTGCCTAGAAAGGCTGTGGAAGCTCCTTCACGGGAGGTTTTCAAAAGGAGGCTGGATTCCCAATATCTATTTCAGGAACAATAACTCTCAAAGAGGTTCTGTAAAACATCTTTTAATGCATCCAGGAATAAAAAAAAAAGTCTTTGTTGCTTCACTATTCAAATTGAATCTCTTATTACTCATTTAGGAACAACAACCTGACAGTCATTCTATACCCTCGCTTTTGCTAACAACGAATGAAAAATAAAGTGTTCACGTATTACTCTCCATTTGTCTTTTCTGCCATCTATGATAACTTTTTGAAACTGTGATATTGCACCCATTTCCTTATGCTGGTATAGTGATTTTAACAAAGTTACTCTGATTTATCCCAGAGCAAGTTAGATCAGAATCAGGACCATGGTCTTCAAAACCCTCTGGTGCAATATTCATGAGACTCACAAATCTCCATCATCAAGGTAAGCACTATCAAACTAATTTCTCACCCTCTGTTAGTGGGTAGGGCAGGCTACTCACCTCCCACACTCAATTGTCTTTGAAAACAAAGTAAAGCTTAAGTGAATTGAAATACTCTAGTACTGCCTTTATATGGGGCAAAACACATCTTGTGTTCTGCCCACATGCCAAGTTCATCCCCCCTTAAAGTGATGACACTCTGGTGGAACACAAATGATCTGAGGTATGTGACCCCAATTAACTGATCTGCAGAAGGGCTACAGAAAGTATCAATAAAATTGTCCAAATCTATGATTACAGATAACTTCTCATCACATCCACAAACACTGTTTTGGTTTTACATCAAAATCTACTATGACACTGTAAATTCCAAGAAGCAGAATTCCACCAGCTCCATTTTCAGGTCACCGCTGTTCATGAACGCAATACTTTATTATAATGTATAATAAGGATCATAACATCCCACTGAGAAAAGACTCATTATTTACAGTATGTACATTTTTAATCATTCTAAGAATTGACCCCTGCAGCCTGGAAAGCTGATCAAAATAAAACTAGCATGTTTATCTGGAGAAAACACACAAAAGCCTTTCCAGTTTAGAATTAAATTAAATTTTCTAATCCATTCCTCCATGCAGCTATCCTGCTGAACATTTCTGGATAGACCATAAAAAACAATTAACTTTGATCACCACCCTGAAGTGAATAACTCTATAGAAATATGCCACTGCTATGCACAAAAAAAGTGTTGCTTTTAGAATTTTTGCCATTGGTCAATATTGCTTTTGAATTAAAAAGAAATAGGTCAAAGGCCTGTATCACATTGGTCTGAGCAAATGGAAGGCATTTGATCTGTTGGTGCTCTGCTTTAAGAGATAAACTGCAAGAAAATGCAATGCACGTGACATCCCTAAACCATCAGCAAGAAGTGAAGTTGTGACTTGTTCAACCTGTAAAATGGCTATTAAAAGTGTTAAGAACTCTTTGCCAGCTGCTGGATCATGCCTACAGCTTGCCAACAGTTAACTGGAACATCACATACTGATACCTGACAGAAATTAGCAGAAATACCTGATGCTGACAGAAATTAGCTTCCCATAGTTATGACATATTGCCCATTAACTGCACTGCATCTGTTAGTGTGAACAGTAATTCTGTTCAGTACAACACAATTACCGTGGGAAGCATCACCATACTGTATTGCAGGATAACAAAGAAGTTAGCTAGTGTCCCCATTGTGGTCTTTCTACACTAGTTCACTGTGCCAGGAAGGGTGGTTTCCCTGATTTTCATTTTGAAGGATTCTTTAACAGCTCTTTGCTTCCCATCATAATGGGGCTACTCCTGATTACACAATATACTCTGCTGTCACTTCCCACACCAGAAAGTAGAAAAATCGGAGGAGTGAGGTATTCTTTATTCAAGTGATCATCAAGAAAAACCCAAACTTTCAGCACGGCAAGCCCACAACTTCCTGATTAAGACAACAGCTTCCACCCACCTTCAATGGACTGTCATTGATGGATGGCAGCAGCTTTGTTATCTACTTCAATGGTGCATTTAGAAGTTCTACAGCAGTATGCTACTCCTTGCCAAGCTTTAGCTGCTTTCTGTGCCATTTTCTGAGCTCTCAGTGCAAACAACAGCTAGGACAGAGAAGAGATTCTTGTTTTGCCTGTAGAAGCCAAGTTGTCTAGATCATTGCATATCTTCCTGGTAGTCTGAACTATAAACATAGCTTCTTCAGCCAACTCCTTTTTTGCTATTACAGCTTTGAACTATCAGTGGAAACCAAAATCCTCCTCCAGCCCCTCCTTTAAAGGAATCCCTCATACTTGGAATAAGGAGTTGCACAGTGTAGAGACTAATTTTCTCACCCTAAAATTATGTCTAAGATTTTCAAAAGTGACAAGGGACTTTGGGTATCTAACTTGATACACCTTATCAGACTCTGATTTTCAGAAAGTGCCAACCACCCACTCTTGGAAACCAGGCCCAGTCAGGTATGTCAAGTTGGTCACCCAAAAAAATCACTAGCCATTTTTTAAAACCTTGGACTTTGTGCATGCGATGCACCATCCCAGACAGAAAGATCCATATCTCTGTCAGCCACACACAGTTAACATTGAGAGAATATACTTTTGTGTTCCCTGGTCTTTTCTCCCTGTCCCCTACCATTTGCTCCTCAGTTAGCTCATTACTAATGGTAAGACAGAAAAATAGTTATTGTAATAAGATCTACCTGGATTAGGGGGCCAAACATTTCCCTCCATGTTCCCACAGAGGCTGGGGGAACAAGATAGAGACCTCTGGAATCACCTCACTCAAGCCACTAAATTTTTATTTGCTTGCAAGAAAAATTTAACAGGTGTAAGAAAGCGAGTTCTGATCACTAACATCACACCTCAGATTTTGGCTCATTCTGCCTGATCTCAGAGTGAAAATGTAGAGCTGAAATATTTGGGGTTAGGTTCTAAACTTTACCTTTGAGAAGTCACTATACTACTTTGATTTGAAAGAACTGGGAATTTTGCTGATCTGTTTTACTAGTCATCCAGCATGCTTTTCCCATACTAGTTATTCTTCATTTATATCAAAGAAGAATGCAAAATCAAGACCCTTACAGTGAAAAAGTTCTCCCTGATTAGGGACTAGCTTGTTCTTTTAAACACCATAAAAATTAAATATTCTTTGAGGGGTTCTGAAAAGAGAGGTTAAAAACCACTCTGGTTAGGATTGATTCTTTCTGTCTCACAGATGGCTTAAGTGCTGTACTTTAAATCCATTTAAAACTACAGCATGGTCCAACTAAGGCTCAATCAATATCAAACTGTCCCTTCCATTATCTGAATGAGTAAACTGCCTCGATTTTTATAGAAACTTATGCTAATTATATATCTTGTCAGTCAATGGACAGAAGAAACCTTCTTCCGGCCTCTCTTGCCTTCTAATTAAAGAGCGATTAATGCAACAATCTCCTGCTTTGTAAAAACTCACATTTCATGTACAACAGTTAAATAGAAGATATTAACAACCTTAATAAAAACACCAACGCCGGAGAGTCTGATCCTACGAGATACTGAGTGCCTCCTGCAATCCCTTAACTTCCTGTGGCTTCAGTAGTAGTTAATGGCCCTAAGCATCTTCCAGGATTGGAACCCTTAAAGAGCTTAGCAAGTTTGCATGTATAATATGTTGGTAAGGAACTTTGTTTCCATGGAGCAAGCAGAGCTATTCTCCCTCTGAGCCTTACTTAGTGCTGTTAATTAATTAATGCTTTCTTCTCTCTAAGGGGCATCTCATCATCTAATTCTATTTATTCACACAATGAGATAAGTAGCTGCAATAATGTTTATTGAATGCCAGTAAGGACAGGGTGGCTATTGAGAAAGTTGAAAGGAAAAGGACAAGTCTAGAACCAACATGTCAAAAAGACGTAACTGAAAATTAAAGCTTTCTCTTTAAGTAATTATATATCTTATGTTAGACTCTACAATTTATGTTTCTAGCAACGTTGGAGATGAAATGGTTGTGAAAGGCAGCAGACAACTGTACTGTGTGTATATTCACAGATGGCTCCATGTGACAGCTGTACGCAGGGTCTAATTCATTCACTGGGTTGGGTTCAGGTACTAGGATCTAGTGGGATTCCCTAACTGTGGGAATTCTACCAGAAGTATTGCTTCAGTTGTGCATGGTGCCTGCGAACTCCTCTCTGGGGGAAGTTGAGGGCTTGTTAGCACAGGTGAGCTGTTAGGGCAACAGGGTGAGGTGAGGGATATGCCGCTACCACTGGGGATGAATACTTTATCATGCACAATATAGGTATTGAGAGGGACATTTAGCATCTCTGTGCCTGCAGTGGTGAATGAGGCCTCTGTGGTCTGTAAAGTGATTTAGGATCTTTATAAAAGAGGTAACAATGCTATATCTGGACCAACAAGAACACCCGAACAAGATGACGACCAGCTGGAGACTTCAAACAGAATTTACCACACCCACAAATACCAGTCCTTAGCACGTCCTTATCTCACCAAAACTTTCAGTAAAAAGACTGTGTCCAATAGGTATTCAAAAAACCAAAGGTCATTTTATTAGTTCATACATACCATCCTGTCCCTGATCCCAGCATATCCATTATTTTTTTATTTTACAGCTAGGTGGTGCCTCATACCTAGAGCTGATCAGGAATTTATTGACAATGTTTTTTCATCAGAAAATGCCAATTCATCAAGAAGGTTTCTCAGGTCCAGGATAGAATCTCTGTTCAGAGTGAGAGAGTCCAGTGGTTAGGGCACTCACCTGGGATGTGGATGAACCAGGTTTAAGTCCAAGATGCCACACTGCCTGATTTATTGGATTATTGGCTATTCTGGGGTTGTTTCTTTCTGTAAAATTTCCAAAGGTCTGTTTCGTTCATAGAGGTTACCACCTCTCTTGCTAGGGAGATCAGGTGAACTAGTAATCATTCTAGAAATTCTTGTATTTCTTTCACCTAACTTATGTACATATATCCAGCACTAATCAGAGCTGTGTGAAACTTGGTGGCTTTTGTCTAGGTGCATTTCCCACCCCCAGCAATTTGTTTTACATTTCTGATCTGTAATGAACTATAAACAAAGCAAAACATAGCTGAAAATACCTCTGCCTTGTTTAAGGGTCAAAATGAGTTGAAAACCATGGGGATTCATTTAGTTTCCGCCCTTAACAATATATCACCCTCACTGAACTCCAAAGTTGGTCCAGGCTCACCTGAACATTAAACCTAGTTGGAGAAATCTGGTGAATGTTTTGAACTTTTAGAACTTCCTAAAGGGCCAGAATCCAATACCCCTTACTCATGTGCAATAATGCTTTATTTCACATAATCTGTCCCACTGAAGTCAACAGACTATCTATGGAGTAGCATGCTACCTGACATGAGTGAGGGCACCAAATCTGGGCCTTTATCTGGGGCTTCAAATAACTCTAGAACTGCAAAAATCTTTTCTTCATTTTGTATCAAATTCAGTATTGTCTCAGGAAAATAGAACAGGAGGAATTCAGTTGTGAAACATGGGATTTTTCATTGCAGTTGATGTGACCCAGAAGATTCCCACTACTTCAGAAATAACCAAGGTGTATTACTGTTAGTGTGCTTTAGAGTTGCTGCCGCTATTACATTGTCACTATTGGCTCTTAAAATATTTTATTCTAAGGAGCACAGATACTGAGAAATATTTAAAGTTAAAAAATCTGGCCAAAAATAAAAAGTATCATCAGTATTTCATTAAGACTGGAACAATAGAGAGATTCCAGGATCTTTGGGGATTCCCCCCCCCCCCACAGAAACAGGAGAGAGCAAGCGATAGGAGAAAGAGATGCCTAAGCGGAACTGTTTCTTTTCTAAACTGTCCTTATACAAGAAAAAAAAGGACTTTCAAGAGAGAAGTGTGTGTGAAGTTTGGCAAATCTACTGCTGCGTGTGCTGCAGCATAGACATTTTGGTTATCTGCCATCACAAATAAAATGAGCAAAATCCTGCCAGCAACATACAGAACAGTGGTCTCAGTAATGTCACTACAGTTCATGATAGCTATGCCATGTGACAGTAGTGTTTTTAACTGAACCACAGCTTTTTTATTTGCTCTCTCTGGGAGGATAGATTGTTTACCTATTTAAAAAACAAACAAACCGAAGAGAACAGGATAGCTCAAGTCATTGGTATTGAACTATTCCTAGGTCACCTATCAAAATTCAGCTCATCTCAGTAGTGATCAAAATAATCACTACCTTCCAACGTGTGGTGACTTAGTGAAACATAGTATGTGTCTGTACACTTCCCAGCAGAGGCAGACATCATCACCATCAGGATTTGAACATTGGACATTTTAATCTGAGTGGTTAAGAAGTCAATAGCCATAAACCAGTGATTATCAAAATTATTGGTTCAAGTATTTATGCTTTCCGGAGGTGCCCAGGCTTGTGAGGCACCTCACTATCACTTGCCCTTAGCAAGAGAAAGCCTTGTCTGTGCCTGCCATGGTCAGTTCCCCAACTCCACCACCCAAGGGCAACACAAGCACTACCCTCTAGGCTTCATAGGTCCTGTTGTCACTCTGTAGGTTAGCAAATAGCACATCCCACCTCTGATTCCTCTAAGGGTCTCCCTGGAATGTCCAACTTCTGGTTTACCGGATCCTCATTGTATGCACCAATCCACTGCTTCCAAAGAAGCAGTACACCCCAGCTTACCAGTTCCACCTCATTCACCTAACTGTTTAACTTACAGCTCTTAATTTTATTATCAACAAATATAAGCATAAGTTTATTTAACAAATCATGGACATTCAAGTAGTAGCAAGTAGAAATATTGGAAACAAATGGTTACAGAGATAATAAAATCATAATATGCAATCTAAAGCCTAGACTTAATTAACAAGATACTCTCATGTCTAATAAAGTATTGCTTACCCAAAATCCTTTCAGTGCTTTACCGCACGGCAGACTGAGACTCTCTATTTATGTGACATGCAAGCTGTTAGCATGCCTCCTAGGTGAAGGATTCGGTGTATCTCTTAGCAATCCAAGTTATACCAGACCAATCCTTTTTCTTTATTCATGAATAGGACACCCCCCTATTTGTTTTTTTCCTATAGATTTCATTTCTGGCAAATGCTGCAGTTTCTTAATTTGCACTTGGCTCAGTGTACAAATAGGCTATAATACACAAATAGCCAGATAGGGAGATACCTTCTGTCTGAAAGGAACATCTCTGAGATATGACATCTCCTGGTGACCTGCCTTAGCTCTAAGATCAGAATTCCTTAAATATTATCCATATATACATTTGCAATGATCATGATGGGCTACTAGCTCTCGGAAGAGACTTTACATGCCACCCTTCAGTGAACTATTATGCAGATACCCAATGCAGGGGATCCCTGTAAAACCCTATGCACGCCTTGTGCCATCTGCTACTTGGCACCAGAGGGTCATGAGATCCACAACACTTCCTTAAAGAACTGTTGTGAAGTGAATTGATGGAACATCACTGTTTGGGAACCACTGACGGTGGATGAACTATCCATCCCTACAAACCATCTCTCAAGTTCATAAATGAAACCATATAAAAACAGGGGCATCTGGGAATGTACAAGCCCCCTTGTGGTACATTCAAATATTGTGATGCTAAGAACTACAAATACTAATATAAACTGGTTAGTAGAAAGTTGTTATGTCTCATGCTTTTCCACAGATAAAGGGACAAAGATTTCAGTCAGATCATCACATCCCAATCAATACTGAATTCAAGTTATACAAAAATTGTTAAAACATGGCTCATCTTAAAAGTTTCATGGCTACATTTATGATTAAAATCTGAGAACCAGTTAATTCCTGTTTAATAAATCTTCAAATATATTCTGCACAGTTCAGATGGCAGACTTGTACAGGATCAGTTTCAGAAACGGAAAGACTAGAAATGTTAGGAAGGCCAGGGACTGGTGCTCATCTCCTCAAGATAAACTTTGGTGCAATGTCATTCACAGGTGAAAGATAGTGCTCAAGTAAACGGGCAGAGTTTTCCATTAAGGAGCGTCTGGATTCCACAATGAAGCATGCCAGGGAAATGGAGAACCTGCAAAATATCCTACCTCTATGAGTTAAAGCATGTTTAAACTCTAATAGAATTAGAGCAGAACAAAAAGAGTGAACAGTCTGCCAGTAGCAATACAGCAAGTGGTCAGTATCACTGTGCAGTGGTTCATTCACACGCTGCCACAAGGGCCTCCTGAAAGCCAGCATGAAAGGAAAACTGGGGCAGCATTACTGCTCCAGTACAGATGAGGTTAATTACGCCAAATTCAGGCTTCAGTTATTCTGTAAAAAAGGCTGGCATCTTTCTAGTTCTTGTCAGAGCTCAAAATTGGATCCTGCTGAATCCTGAATAGCACCTTTGGGAAGAACGGTATTTACAGAAGATGTGCTTTGAACTTATTGATTTGTCAACTTTAAATGAATTCTATTAAAGCAAAATACAATCCATTATTTAAAAAAAAACACTGAAATTATGTGTGGGTATAACTTTGCTTTACAGGTTTAGTCAGGAATTGTTTCTAGTAGACTATAGTAGTACTAACCTACCTACCAGTCTTTCGCATACACTATTGGAAAACATGTATCTTGGGGAGACATGTTTAAGTCTGCTCCTCATACTTCCTATGGCAGCACAAAGCAACCAGCTTTTACTGACGCATGCACAGCAGAAGAACAGTGGAATGTTCTGAAAGGTTATTCCAAAAATCCTTCCCTGGTTATTATCGCCACAGATCAACATCCTGCTTCCAGAAGCAGAGCTTGGCAAAGAGAAATTGCACATTGTATTGCTCCAGCTATAAGCCCGCACAGCCAGTTGATTTCTATTACCTGATTTTTCAAATGTCACTTTACAGCAGATGGTAGCATTCTGCTGAAAACTCTTTCAAAGATATCCTTGCCTGGTAGAATTTGCACCAAACAAGAGAAGAGAAATTAAGATGGCAGTTACAGTGTTATCTTCAAATTAATTATGGAGAGATACCAATAGCAATTCCCCAATCATTTTAAAGTAGAGTCTCAGCATTAACAAGTTCACCATTATCTCACGGAATGTGAATCCTTTTCCTGTTTGTTTGTTTTACAGGTAGCTGTTGCCAAGCCCCTATCATTCTGTTTAAGTTCTTTTAATAATGAAACATTGGGGACATGACTGTAATATTAAGCAACTGTCAAAGAGAGTAGAGTATCAACATCACCTGCACACAGTATATGTATAATATTAAATACATTATGCAGAGAAGCAAAATACTTGCTTTTAACATAGCACAATGGAGAATAAACGTAACTCAGAGACTGTCAGAAGTTAGAACTCAGGCTCAAGAGTATATCTTTCCACATACACACAAATTGTGCAAACCCAGGGCTCTGACCCAGGTCCCAGGACTCCATAGGGAAGGAGGGTCTGAGCCTGAGTCAAGCCGGAACCCAGAATTCACATCCTATTGCTTCGCAATGTAGATGCAGCCCCACTCTGCTCTAAAAGTCCACAAAACATTTTCCACAATTCAATGAAATGACTTTTTTTGTCCTCTGCAGAGTCAAGTTTTCCCACACTGCACCATGAACAAAGGAATAGAGGAGTTCATTTTGTGAGGACCTAGGAAGTCTGGGATGTGGCTGGTTGGACTCAGGCCCACATAATGCAGTATAGACACTGAAGCCCCAGGTTGGGACCCAGGATTCAACAATTCCTAAACTAGAGTTACAAATGAGGGTAGATGCTCAAGCCCTAGGTTAACAAACTCTGGGTCTGCTAGCTCAAGTTCTCCTAACCCTGGGCTTGCATTACAGTATAGATATACCCTGGGCTTGCTGTTCCTCCGGTCACTGCTGCTTTTATTGAGGGACAGTCTAGGCTTGAAGATCCTTTATAAAATTTCAGCTAAACGCATACTACAGCTGCTGTTCCAGCACAATTTCAGAACAGCTTTAATTTTCTTTTTTTTTATCCCTCCTTAGGAGGAGGGATTAAAAATCTACCTCAGCACCACAGTTGAGCTGGGGCCTTTCCAAATTTGCTCTCTAACAGCTCACTCACTATAAAGAGACCAAACTCACCCCCTTCTTTGAAGTCAGTTACAGTAACACAGAAATGTACAATGATCTAATGTAAATTTCAGCTCCAACCTTCTTCCCAAGGCTTGGCTGCTCCTAGTTTTCTTCCTTTGGATTGCTCAGCCTGCACCCTAAATCCTCTCTCTAGAAAGCTCATTCTACCTTCATTTGTACAGTATTGTATTATATCCAGTTTGGGTAATGAGTCATCTGTCTCATTGTGTCAGCACTATCCATTTAACATTCCTCCAGCAAGATCAACACCTCCTAGAAGGGTGGAGTTTCAGCCTGTTAAATAATCATTCCTCTGAAGATTATGGTATTGGTCACTGTTTAAGGGAGGAAAGTGGATTAGGAGGACCACTGGCCTGATCTGATAAAGAATGTTGTAGGCAATTCTAACATATGCAAGGTTGTCCAAATACTAAAAGTGGGATGATATCAAAATGTGTAATGATAATTTTCAGGGAATTTTCACAAAGACCATAGCCTTGGCATGGTTTTGCAGGTGCACATTAATATGGAAAAATGGATTTATACATGCAAACACTATTTGCACACAATTTGCAAGTGCAAACACTTGGCCAACATCATTCTACCCAACACAGAGGGTAGCAAAATATATCATTCCAGCTGAAAGCCCAGGTTGTTGTACAGGTGTAATTTGTAAAATGTAAAAAAGAGGAAAATGTCTAAGAACTTTAAAATTGGACAGTAACAAACCGCAGATCCCAGTGATGATTGAACTTGATGATATTCTGCATAAAAAGAACCCACAACCTGTTTGCATTGCTAAAAACTGTGTTGCAGACATTCTAGGCGTTAAAGTGACAATCCTGGAATCTTATTATGTAGATTATGGGCCAATGTCCTGATGGTTGGACAGCAGTAGCGTCTCTTAGGTCCTGGAAAGTGCTAAGTAGCCCAAAGTGAAGTTAGGATTCCTCAGCTCTGAGGGTAGAGCCCAGGAGCACCTTTGGAGTTTACATGTCTCTGGAAACCGGGGGGATTTCCACGAAGAAACCTACCCACAAGTAATGCTGGTTAAACCCCTTTGGGAGGGGACAGGGTTGGGGCCAGTCACCATAAGTAGAGAAATATTCATGACAATATGGCTCCTGAGAAACCCATTTTTGGGACTATGTTGGACCTCTTCAAATTAAGATTTGGGATCGGATGCACTTTGTGCTGTCATCTTCAGGGCTGGATTTCTGTCACCTAGTCTCATGTCCTGGTTTACTGAAGCAGAAGCTGATGCATCCCAGAGATGAATATGGCTCAAGGTATTTAATGGTGTGCCAAACTATGCAATAAGCATTCTCTTACTGATATACACTCTTAAAGAGGTCTACTGTACCCCTTGATCCACTGATGTTAATATTTTTGGTTGTGCATATCAAGGGCAGGATAGGGTTTTTCCTTTAAAAAATAATGCCGTAGCACAGCTAAATAGTCTCAGATTTTCAGTGCCAGTGCTGACATCACAGACTCAGAAAGATTCATCCACCTTGCCTGATTTTGCAATCATATTTTTAAACACCATCTCTAGCAATCATGGGACCATATGCTTGAAGTGAAAATACAAAACAGAGAAGCTTTCCCCAGAGGATAAACCTTCTGTTAGTTCTTGCCTGTTGCTAAGCCAAATCTCTATCTGTAGAGGAAAGAGCTTTGTGATATTTCCCTTCATTTTTATTATATTGAAAACAATAGGCTTTTTGTTCTGGGGCAGGAGTACAGGAGCCGAGCCTCAGCACACAATGGTGTGATCATCACACAGGCCTGCATCCCAACCTCTTTGAAATGCTTCAGCCACAAAGCCAACTGACTGACTACTAAAAAGATACAGGACAGTCCCAGGGAAACAATGAACAAGATTGTCACTTTGTACAATGCAGAAGGCCACTTCTGTATTCCCACAAACGCTTGCCAATTTTTCCTTTCCCCATTCATGCTCTCCTCTCCATTAAATAGGTGATATTAATTTTGACCTCCACATGTTTCAGTGATTTATTATTCTGCATATAAATACTCTGGGGAGGGATGAAAATACAGGCTTTATAGAGCTCTGACAGGCCCCAGAAAAAACATCTGCTGTTTTGTTTTTTTTATAAATATTATAATAATTGTGCTAACTTCATGCCTCTGCATGTGTAACAATAAAGGGAGCCTGATTACATGAGATGAGCCATGCTTCAAAAATGCCAAGAATCAGACAATGCTCAGTACCTCAGAAATAATGCTCAAAGTCTCACAGGTTCAAGACCATTTCTCCCAGTCACTGTGGATGGTGCTTAAATACTTTGTGCGGAGAGGGGAAACCTAACAGAACTGTCAAACCATGGAGAAAGCATCATTCTAGGAAGGAAATTAATTTCTAGGATCCAGTGGTTGACCTGTTACAATATATTTAAAGCTTCAATGGTGTAGATTGGAGGAATCTTGGAATAGTGATTGTGGTTCACATCCGAAACTGGTATAAGTTGATATAGCTACATGGAATCCAGTGGAACCACACTGATTTACACCAGGTAAGGATGTAGCCCAATTTCTTTATCTTTGTTCCATATAGCACTGAAGATACTGCTAGTATTCGTTTGTATCTTTATTAGAAGTTAGTTGCTTTGCCCAAGTTTTACTAGCATAAAATCTGATTTACAACAATGTAGTGCATCTATTCTAAGTGTTTCCTATGTGCAAAAATCCCTAATATAGAGCCCTGAGGGCCTCAGTCTCCAGTGACCTGCACCATATATTGTCATTAACATCTGTTTAAATCACAACATTCAGCATTTTTACACCCACTTTGCACAAGTATGACTACACAAAGTGTAGGGCAGTGGAGAATCAGGTCCTGTCCACATTAGATATATATGCACTGGTATAACTACATTGATGTACTCAGAGACGTTACCAAACTTACTTGCATTGGTGTATGGTCCACTTCGTACTGGTGCGGCACACCTACATTCAAGATTTGCACTTGTATAACACAACTACACCAATGTAGTTATAGAGGTGCAAGTTTTAACAGATAAGTCTTTACTCACTTTGGATTTGTTAGCCCTTGATGTAGTAAAGTTTCCAGATTGCTCTGTGCACAGACACAAATTATGCCTAACATGAAATGGTAAAGTTTTAGCCATCTCATACACTCAATGCAGGAAAGCAACATTAGATAGAAAGAAATTGCACTGCAGTCAATATTGACTACTTCATGAGACTATGGGCTTCATTCTCCTCTCATACTGGTTTAACACCACTGATGTAATGAGAGTAACTTGTAATTTACTTTGGTGTAAATAAGATCAGGTTCAGGTTTCATATGAGGCTGTCTGAGGAAAATTTAGAGCTAAAAATTTACCCAGTACTATCAGTGGTAGGATGCACTCAATGATACGCTAAGCACCATTCTTTACACTGCATTCTTTAAGTGCTGTCTTATGTTTTCTTCTTTTATTCCATTTGTTTCTTTCCAGCGTATGGTTTTTCCTAGCCTACACTTAGTTTACACTTAAAATTTACAGCGGCACAGCTGTATCAGTACAGCTATACCACTGTCAGAGCACTTGTGTAGCCACGTTATGTTGACGGTAGAGAGCATTCTCGCCGACATAATAAAAATCACTTAAGAGAGCGGTGGTAGCTATGTCGGTGGGAGACGCTCTCTCCCACCAACATAGCGCTGTCTACACTAGCTCTTATGCCAGCAAAACTTATGTCACTCAAGAGCATGTGTTTTTCATACCCCTGAGTGACAGAAGTTTTGCCAGCATAAGTGCTAGTGTAGACAAGGCCTTATTCTTGAGACAACTGAAAATTGATTAGATCAGGCCTTAGTAGGAAATTTAAAAAAAACCTTTATCAGGTAATTAAAAAAACCCTTGATCAGCCACAGCACATCCACTGAATAATAAACACTGTACTAAGAAAATATAATGTTATGTGTGCTCTGTACCAGAGCATACAATACTCATTAAAAATGCTCCAAGTCTCAGAAAGCTTAATACTACATCTCCATATGTATTCATGTTAAAAATAACCCAGGGTCAAGTGTTTGGGCAGAATCCTTCCATTTACTTGGGAAAGTGACAACTTTGACCTGCCATCCATTCAAACTAAAAATGTTTTTAAAACTTTCACAAAACAACCTGTACAATGAAATCCTCACCAGCATTATAATAAATGCTAGTTAGCCCAGATCCCAGTAACTGATAGATCTACTGGAGAATTAGTATTACACTTTGAGAAAAGTTGAAGTTGTAGTGAAGTAAATGTTATATGTAAACGTGTTATACCCCCAAAATTTTCCACTCAACATCCAATACCTGGTTCTCCTTTTATGGTGAGGACAGGTAAAGACCTGAAGCAACAGAAGGAACATGCTACACCTGGCTACAGAAACTGTCTTAATTTAGAAAGAACTTGTTAGTTATGTTGAGGTAAAAATTACAGAGACAGATTTATAAACTTAAGAAAAAGATTCTGTCATTAACTCAAACAACCTACTGGAAAATGGAGGAATTCACTCAACAATGCAAACCAGGCTGACAAAAACTTGCAAAATTCTTGCAATACTGTAATTTTTCTGGAAGCAATATTAATAGAAGGCATGATAGGTTATCAGAACTGGGCCCAAAATATGGAAAAGTCATGTTTGCCCTTGGGAAAAGAAACAGTACATAGCTTTGAGGAGACCACACCTGAACTGCTGCTTTCAATTCTCAGCACCTTGGTCTCAGAAGGATCCTGGGAAACTGGGAGAAGTTTAGAAAAAGGCAGTGAACACAGAGTTGGGGCTAAAGGAAGAAATATATAAAGAAAGATCAAAAGAGGTAGATATGCACAAGGTAGTTCAAGTGATTAATGAGGGCTTGAGTCATCTTAAAAGGATCCATCACTGTAATGTGTGCACATCATCTGGGATCTAAGAAACAAATGCACCAAGGATTGGCAGGTACTTAGGTTGCTACAGGGAAGTAAATGATTAGTGAGATAAAATTAAAGGAAAATCTAGGCTAAGTATCAGGAAAACTACTTGCTAGCAAGGTCTCTGAGATGATGGATGCTTCCTCCCCCCCCAATTTTTGTCTTCTCTATCTAGATTGCAAGCTATTTGGCACAAAGACTGTACTGTGTGTCTGGTACTATTCAGACCCAAATTTGGTTGAAGCTTTCTGCAGGAACAACAGAAGTGGTAGAAGATTTAGTCTGTGGGCATCTAAAATTCAACTAGACAAAACATGTTCAAATAGACTATAATATGTTCTTAAACAGCCACGAAGGGTGACGTAATATCTTTTATTGGATCAACTTCTGTTGGTGAGAGAGACAAGCTTTCGAGCTTACACAGAGTTCTTCTTCACCTTGTCTCTTTAATATCCTGGGAGCAAAATGGCTACCACAATACTGCAAATAATATGTTCTGTAAGAAATAATTTTTCACTGGTAATGGGATGGGATGTATGAACTGTAGTACTAGTTAAAGATCTTTTCCATCTCTTGTATAGAATTCAAATAGCTCTGGAATAAACTGATTTACCTTTCTTTGACAAACATCAGCCTAACTACCTGTCTTGCAATTTAAGCTTTATATTTCTTTTAATTTATATGGGAGACACAAAAATATACCTAAAAATATACAAAAATATATACAGTATATATATTAAATACAGTATATATATATATGTATATATACTAAATACAGTAATATACAAAAACAGTAATAGGTGCTTCTGGTAGGTTAATAGAACAGATCAGGTGTTTGGGTGCTGTGCTCTACCTTTTAATTATTTGCTGTCAGCTTTCCTAGAACCATAAACATGGAAGTTACAGACGGACTACTCTTATATTTTCAAGTCCATCCTGCTGCAAATACAAAATTTCCTACAGTATATTTTCAAGTGCTTTTGTCCAATCTAGTTTTAAGGGACACTATTATTAGGGCTTCCACACTCTACATTGGCAACTCTTTAGTTCATGTCACTGTTATGAATTATTTCAGGTATTCAGCCAAAGTTTCCATTTGGTACAATTTTGCTAAGGACTTATTCTCCATTCTCATTCATACTCATGTAGATCCAAATGAACTTTATTTGAATCAATGGTTACACAGTTATTAAAGTGGTGTAAATGTAAGAAAAAAGGAATTTCATAATTTCTTAAAAGTATAGTAAAATTTTGTTAAATTAAGGCACTGTAATGGACTATCTACCATTCAATTCAAATAAAAGACTTGAGAAAAAGAAAAAAGACAAGATACTGTGCTAAATAATATTAACAGCATTATTCAAAGCATCTCTCTTCCCTTTTAATGTCTATTTGATATTTCTATATTTCAAGGCTGTAGCTGAGATAGTCACATGCAATTAACAACCAGTTAATCACCATCTCACCCTTTAACACAGACCAAGGTATAGAATTTTCACTAGTTCTGCTCCAGTAGCTGTCATTGTCTTCACTATTGCGCTAAACTGATGCCATGGGAAATTGAAAGGGGAGAGAAAGATTTAAAGAAGAAACTGCTAACAGTCAGGCAAAAAGTATGTTTGTAGACCCTTACATTCTTTGCAAATTAACAGAATGCAGGGGAATGGTTATTTTGGGAAGATGGCCCAGTGAGATTGGCAAGGAGGAATCATGGAATGAATTATGATCTTGAGGAAGTTTTTACAGCTATTGAGTCATGGTAAGTTATGGCTCATAACAGCTGAAGGTAAGTAGATGACTGCACTGCATTAAAAAAATGAGCCTATTATCACTCCTCCCCTGTGCTGGAGTTAATGCTATCAGTATTTTGCTGGCATGAGCACTAACAGCATTCAAAGAAATGTTAAAAAAAAGACAGGAATTCTCTCTCTCTCTCTCTCTCTCTCTCTCTCTCTCTCTCTCTCTCTCTCTCACACACACACACACACACACACACACACACAGCCCCATCAAAATCTAAGTCAACTGTGCACTGAGTCTGATTCTCCACTGCGCTGCACCTTGTGCAGTCATGCACACTTGTGCAAAGCACAAAAAAAATCACAAAGGTCACATTTTGCTCTCTCTCTGCAATGCCAAAGCAGTGGATAATCAGGCCACCTAGTCAAAGGATCTGGGTCTCCCCACTCTCCTGCTACTTGATGCACTACAGCAAGACAGGTCACACAAAGCTCTTAAAGCTTTGATGTTTTAAGACAGAGGGCAAGAAACAAGTATCAGAACCAAGTATTTGCTGGAATTACTTCTCTCTTTCAAATGGAAAATGTATATGACAATTGTCTGACAGTCAGGATCAGCAGATTAGAAAGGAAAAAAAAAGGAGTTCTATTTTAGAGGTTTGTAGGAACCACAGGCCTGACTTTCTTCTGCCTTGCATCTTGGGCATGTACATCTATGCAAAGTGCAAGCAAAACGGGTATAAAAACCATGGGAGGATGGTATAATTGTACACCGATTTTGGACCAATGTAAATGAGCGCACACAGGGTGGAGGGCCAGGGAGCTGCACAGCCTTGCTTTGTGCATCCTGTCCAGTCCTTGCTCCAACCCCTTGTCTGCTCTAGTCCAGCCCTAGTCCCTTCCTATCTCTGAATGACTAATTCCTGACTCCTGGCTCTGACCATTGGCTTGTCTCCTGATTATGACTCCATTTCTGCCCTCTGATTCTGCTCTGACCACTAGACCATATTCCTGCTCTGACAATTGATTGTACTGCCTATACCTCGGTGTGTAATAGTTTGAGTAGCCCACTAGAAGAGATGTCGGGACTTCACCCCACGGCATGGAGCTCCTTTGTGGAATGGCCCCAGCAGGAGCCCAACCCGCCTGCTCAGATGTTGATGGGTCTTACAGGAACTGCAAACTCAACCCAACATACTATGTGACCAAAATGCAGTCCTCCAGGCCTAGGTACAAGCCCAGGCAGCATTTTATATCTCTACAACTCTTGCATCCACTGTCCATGAGCCCAAATTGTCCCTATTCAATTAGTTCTATCAAATTTTCTGGGTTCCTTAAGTAATGTCATCTCCAGTTTGTGTTGTGGCCACAGTCATACATCACCGACCAGTCCTGAGCATAGGCGTGCGCACGAGGTGCGCCGGGTGTGTCCAGTCACACCCTAATGCAGGGATGTCAAACATATGGCCCGTGAACCTTTTTTATCCGGCTCACAAACCTTTTTGATGGGTCCCGCGACGCCATCTCGCTGGGCTGCCAAAAGACTGGAGGGCGCACAATTTCTCAGCGGACACAGAGAGCTGCCGCCAGAAAAGGAGGAGCTGCGAGAATTCCACTGGCGGAGACTAGGACGCCGTGAGAATTCCACCAGCAGGTAATTCAAATATGGCCCACTGGTGGAACTGAGTTTTCCCCTGGGTGCACACCCTAAATTCCCTGGGTGCACACCCGAATGAAATTTGCTGCGCACGCCTATGGTCCTGAGTGGGATTAATATTTAGCCTGCTCACTGGAGAGACCCTGAAGTAGAGTCCCAATCCTGGAGGAGTTCAGTCCTCTCCTTGAATACTTCTAGAGTGAGGTACAGGCAAGGTGCGCATCTTTGATGACCCTAATCAAGAATGTACTGCAGAAGCTGTTCTCCACACCATCCAGCAGGGAGCTGGGTCTGTTGCCAGTTATACAGCAGAATGTCAATGTCTGGCTGCAGACACCCAGTGGAATGAGGGCATGCAGCGACACCACTTTAGGGAGGGTCTCAACGACTCTATCAAAAGATGAACTGGCACGGGTGAAACCTCCATCTAGCCTGGGAGATTTAATCGACCTTTGTATCTGGATTGATGACCAGCTAACAGAGTTCGGACTCACCTCTCTGCCAACGAAAAGAACAGTCGTTGGGCACTGGGGTTGTGCCAGTATTATGGGATGACCAGGCACATTGCAGCAGGCTGCCTGGCCAACATCCATCCCATCCTGGGATCTGGAAATTCCAGAGCCCAGCCATAGTAAATTGCATGGATGCCTATCCGCCAAAATGTTGGCAATCCCTAAACAGCACACCACCCCACTCCGTCTCCCTCTTCAGCTCCAGCATTCTGCCATGCCTAACCTCCATGTAGAAATATTGGTTGACTCAGGCACCTCCAGCAAGTCCATCAATCAGAACTTTGTTAAGAGGCATTGAATTCCCATGCTCTGTAAGGACTTCTCTGAGCTTGTTGAGGCTATTGAGGGATCACTTCTCTCTTCAGACCCCATCATGCATCAGACAACTCCCCTGGAGGTCATTACCCTTGACAGTCACTGAGAGATCTTGCAGTTCGGGGTCATTCATGCTCTGTGTTCACTGGTTGTCAGTGTCCTCTGGCTGATGGCACATGACCCCCAAATCAGCTGGCATTCATGATCGGTACTTTTCTGTTCCTGTGGTGCCAAGGAGCATGCCTTCCCAGCTCCAGTCAATGGCCAGTCACTTTCTGCAGCACATTCCAGCCCCTGTAGGATCCAGAGTCGGAAACCAAAGATTTGTCAATAGTGCCAGGAATTCCTGTGAGTACCTGGAATATGCCAAAAAATTAAACCGATAAAAGGTGGACATTATCTCCACACCACAGTCACTACTGCCTAAATGATCTTCAATCAGGTATGGAGGTCCCTTTTGGATGCACGTACACCCTATCCAAACCCAAGCTACAGGCTGTGCAGGAGCAACCTGGAGGAATATCTGCGTATGGGGTTCAGCCATTCCTTGACTTCTCCAGTCATGACTAAGAAGGATGGCTCCCTCTGACTGTGTCTCAATTATCAAGCCCTCAACAAGATCACCACCCACAATAAATACCCCCGTTGTCTCAAACAAACTCCTGGAAAGATTCGGTTTGTCTCAGGTCTTCACAAAGCTAGACCTGTGTGGAGCATATAACCTGGTTAGAATCCGACAGGGGATGAATGGAAGATGTCATTTTGAACCAGATATAGCCATTTTGAATACACTGCCATGCCATTTGGTCTATGTAATGCCTCCATTATCTGCCAGCATTTTATGAATGACATCTTCAGAGACATCCTTGACTAATTCGTGATCATCTACTTAGACAACATTCTCATTTTATCAGAAAATCAAGAATGCCACAGCCATCACATGTGCACTCTTCTTGATCAGCTTTGCCAAAATCAACTTTACACAAAACCAAAGGAATGCAAATTTGACAAAGGGATAGTCGAGTTTCCAGGTTATGCCATATGTTACAACCATTACGGAGCGGAATATATGTGGATTGCAACAGTTCGTCGAGTTCGCAAATTTTTACTGGCGATTCATCCAAGGATTCTCTAACCTGGTAGCTCATATTACATTCCTCCTCAAGAAGGGGGCTAAGTTTACCTGCTCCAAGAATACACAGGCAGCTTTCAACCTCTTAAAAAAAGCATGTATTTCTGCCCCCATTTTGACCCATCCAGACCCCAGAAAAGCCTTCGTAGTTGAGACCAGTCCCTTGGACTTTGTGATATTGTGTTTCTCTCAACATTTACTGGTTCTCACCTGTTGCTACATCCCTTTGACTTTTATTCAGAAACTGATTCCTGCTGAGAGAAATTAGCTTATCTCCTGATGACTCCAGCTCAGCCCTCTGATTTTGCTCTGACCACCAGGCCAAACTCTTGCTCCAACCACTAGGTCACACTGCCTACACCTCAGTGTGCGACAATGGCCAAGGAACTTGGCTTGCACAGTCCTTAGCTGAGTATAGCAGCATTTACAGCACGTATTTATGAACCAATTTAACTATTATTAAAAAATAAGCAGTTGTAGCCTATGTTAATGAAACCATGATGTCTTATAAACAAGAATGGAAAAGTCAGTTTGCTGCTAGTGATTTAAGAGAAAATAATTCCTAAAACACCAGTGGCTTTTTTGGAATTCTGGCTAGACATGGAGAATTCCAATGTGACAACGTGGTTTTCGTGGGAGGGCTTTGAGATTATAGCCTAAGCAGTGAGTCTTCCCTCCCTCAAAAACATGAAAAGATAGGCTTGCCAAAATGCAGATCCCCAGGGCAAATATTGTAGTCCTGCTGCATAATGTGAGTGTCTTAGCCAAACACTGATACAGCACTGCTGGAATTTTCCTTTTATTGATGGATGTTGGGACACTGATAGCTAGAGAGTACTGGAGGTAGGAAATATAGTGGGGAACCTAAGAAAAATACAACTCAGATAAATAATACAGTTAGTAATGATGAAACTGAAACTGTCAGAAGTAAGCCTTGGGAGAAGATGGTTAAGAAACGTATCTATAAACAGAATAGAATCAGTGTTGCAATACTAAATTATTTTCCTGAAGTATGCAGCTTCATGTTTGCCTAAACCAATCTGGCAGACAAATGAAAAAGTTAGAGTGCTGCATGCTTACTCTTAAAAAAGTCAACCACCATATGTTTTTCACTTAGAATGAAAACTCATAACTGTTCTACAAATAGTATACAAAAGCCATAGGCAGAGATAGATAATAGCCAATATTTTACACTGGGTCAAATCTACAGCAGGCATAGACCACAATGTACAGCAGATGTATCTTAAGTCAAGTTCGGCAAACAGCATTTAATTTAAATTGCCCCCACAGAGGCATTGTTCAAAGAATTATACTGCCTCATTAAATCTTTGCTCATGATTTGTTGATAGTGTAACCCTTTTTTGCAGGACTATATCTACCAACCCTCCTCCCACATAACTAGCATTTGACTCTATATGTTTATTGACATTTCTGCATATGAGGAAAAGGTATTGTGACAAATATGGCAACTTCCTGGAATATCTTTGGGAGATCCAACTGTATTAAGTTTATGTATCATTGTTGGCCAGGGATTGAATATAATTCCATGTGGGAGGGTGACCACAACTCCTTTGGGAGCTAAAAATGAGTGTGTGTGTGGGGGGGGGGGGGGGGAAGGAAAGTTGTAACACCTCCAGACAAGGACCACTACCCACAGAGGTTCACACATACTAGTTCAAACTGGATTCTCCAGAGGCCAACAAAAAAAAAGAAAGGACTCTTGAATAAATAGCCTGAGTTTAAACTGAATCAGGGCCTTTTTTCTGATCCAGCAAATGAACAGGACCTTCTGTTCTGGTGGGGGAGGGAAGGAGACAATCCTTCCTGGGCAGGGTTGGAAAGACTTTATCTTACTGAGGCTTGTAATGGGTCTACAAACCCCAGACTGAGCAGAGGCAGAAAGCGGAGGGGAGCTTCTCCTGCCTACAGGCAAGCAGCCAGACCACACCCCCATGCAGCTGCCACAACTACCAATCATGGAGACAGGCACCCTCAGCTGCAACCAATAAGGGAAAGAAGGCCTCCTATAAAAGGACAAAGCTCAGAGACTGAAGGGAGACAGAAAGGCCCGGGACAGCAAAGGGGCAACATCCCTGCACCAGGCTGCCTCTAGAAACATGGTCCAAAGGGACCAAAGCATAGCACTAGGCCTAATTAGAGGCTAGTGGCCAAGATCTGCCCTGACGCAGGGCGAACAGAAGAAAGCCATTCGGGGGCAGTAGAGACCCCCTGAAAGATCACATCAAGGATTGCTGACAAGGCCCCATAAGACTTATGGGTAACCTCAAGTAATCTTTTAGCAGGTGTATGGGATCTTTTATTGCATTCACCTTAAGAATAAATGCATTTGCTTATAAAGAACTGTGTGGAAATTTGTGACTGCTGGCAATTACTGCTGATCACAGTCTTTGGAGAGAAGCAAAATGCAGTCTGGCTTGTTGAGGTAATCACAGTGAAAGAAGAACTGTGCAACCTGAAAAAAAAAACCCAAGTCTCTGTGCAAGAGAGGTGTCGGTTAAGGAGTATATAAGAAACTATAGGTAGGACTGAGGAATTAATAGACTAGCTAAAGGATGGCTGTATTAACTGGTATAGAGATGCCAGAGATCTGAGTTTTCATCTCGGTGTCTTCATCCCCATCTGAATGTCTTCATTTGAGTCATGTATAATAGGACTCTGGTGACATATATTGCTAGAGGGTACATTACAAAATATTCCTAGCCCTTCTGTTGCTAGTCAACAGTAATATTAAGCAACATATAATCTTATTCAAGAAAAATTGTAAAAAGTAATTCAGACAACACAAGTAAAGAAGGCTGATTTATATTAGTCCTGTGGAAGATGGTACAATGAATAGCAAATTGCAAAACTTTCTCATGGGCACATCAAGAACCAGACTATAGGTTAGTGGGACCTCACTATTCTACAGTCGATCTTTCAAACACCAGCTGTAGTGCTTACCACTGAAGCCTAATAGACAAAGCAACTGAAGAAAGTTGGCAGACCAAAACAAAAAAATGTGTTTTTATGGGCTAGCATATACCCACATAAAACAGTGGTGGAACACAAGCCCAGTCAATATTGGACCATAGGGACCTCTGTTTATGTAATGTGAAGCCAGCACACATTAAACTCTTGAGTTCTTTCCCATGTTGGAGGTTTGCAGTGTGCATTGTTCAGACCTTGGAAGGACTTCTGATTTACTCTGCCAGTGAAAACATTACAGATGGAACCGTCAAGTCCTCTTGTTTAGCGTCTCCTGCTTTTCTAACTAAACACACTAAGTAACAAGTATCACTCATCAAATGGTGAACTCAAATTCTCTTCCACCACCCGTGAACCATGTTTCCAGGACAGAGAGAGCAAGCATCGAGACAGATAGTCTTACATTACTTTCAGAATTCATAGCAGAGCTATTCTAGACTCTGTTTTGGACTTACTGAATTTCAACTTGCTGCACTCTTGCACGCTAGCCCCAGACCAAAAATCAACCAAGTCTTTTTGGCCATTACTTATAACGTACTTATAATCTTTTCCTCATTGTTTGTCCGTGGGCAAGCCAAGGGCATTTGTTTGACTGTACAATTATCCCAAGTTTAAGTCGGTGTGTATATACAATGCTAAAAATGCTGATACTGAATTTGATATTGTTTAGGATTTGATTCTACTACCCGCCCACTCACAGTTGAATTACTCATAGAAGCAGCCCCACTGAAGTTAGGTAACAATTCATGTAGGATAGGATTTTCAAAAGTAGACAGCATTGTTTGTCTCACAAAAGTTAATGGGAGTTTTACCATTTACTTCAATATGAGCAGAGGTAGGTCAATATTGAGTGCTTTTGAAAATGCCACAAATAAGAATCAAAAAGGTGTACACTGCACACGGAATTTTTTTTTTTTTAACCTTTCTGAGCCCAAAGCACCTGTTCCTTCTCTCATCTATCTTCAATGCCATACCCGATGTGAAATAATATTACGGATACACTAACTTTTAACTGTAACGTATTACAGAAAGTAGCTTTTTTGTTTAAATGTTGCTATTTAAAAAAAAAAGAAAATCACCAATTTCTTAATGATTCTATGATTGAGACCCACTACAAAGCAACGTAGAGAAGCAATTAATGAATGTAATAAAATGATACACAATTGAAATATATTTGTGGCTACCAAAATTTCACGTGGGAAGTTTGTTCAACATCAGTGCCATTATATAATCTAATGAGTTTAGATGCAGTAAACTTTCCTGTATGAAAAACAGCAATAGTAATCCTGTAATAAACCCAGTGGAGCTGCAGTTAATCAGAGCACCAAGAAAGGAAAATGAGAATTTGGAAGACTAATTTTGGCACAGAATGTTGGTAGAAACGGGAAAAGAGGAAGCAGGCAGTTCAAGCAATGTGACATATATACAGTACAGATGCAAAGAATTAAAGATCTTCAATCATAAAGAAACAAAAGGCACTGATCAAGCATATAAAATAAATCAAGAACACTTGCATTTTTAAAAAGTGTGTCATGTTGACTTTTATGAATAAAAGACACTTGATGGCTCATTAGGCTTAGATTGTAATTTCCATGGCAATTGATTCTGTGTTTTGCGAACTCTAGCTTCCTGTGACAGCAGAAATAATTGCTCAGTTCCTGTTTCTCCACAGGTGCAGTGTCAAGGCCTACATTTTATTTTTCCTGTCAGTTTTCTTTGCAAATACCTATGAAGAATGACAGCAAAAAGGCTACATATTGAACTGTTTACCATTCCACAATCATCTCGACAGTACCAGGGTAACTTTTGAGTGTTTCCTCCTCTCTCCGTGATGTTTTCTTTTCAACAAGCAATTCAACAATTTATTTTCTTTTCCCTCTACTACTTTCTAATTGAAATGAAGATGAGCACCTAACCTTAAATTATGGCAACAGCCAATACTTTCCTCAAACAGAACTGCTTCTGCTCAAACAATTCAGAGAAGCTATAAACATGATAAAAGTATTATCTGCCATATTTTCCATACATCATTTTCCCCTATAGTGGTTTTAATAATAAACAAATGAGATTATAATCCCTAATGGATGAATCTGAAATATTGCTTTAACATCAAAATATGCAAATAATAATAGCGATAATATCCTTTATAGCACTTTTCATCCATAGATCTGAAAGCACTTCATGAAAGAGGTCAGTATTATTATCCCCATTTTACACACAGGGAAACTGAGACACAGAGGTGACTTGCTCAAGGTTATCCAGCAGGCCAGTGGCAGAGCCAGGAAGAGAACCAGATCTCCTGAATTCCAGTCCAGTACTCTTATCTACTAGGCATTATGGTAGCTATTTAGTTTAAGTCAAGCAACTTCAGCCAAAGCTGCATGAAGGAAAGGTAAGGCATTTATTTTTGAAACGTTAGTGGTGGAGATGGCTGTGGAAAGTAACAACACACTTTTTAATGATCTTCCTGCATTCTCTAAAAGTCAATATAGTAATCTATTCCTGAATCTCTGTCAACACATACAGTGTTAGCACCTACATTGTCAATTCTATTATTTATTGAAGGGAAACTAAAGCAATATGTCTCTTTAATAAAAATAATCATTTAATATAATACACCTGTTGACAGTGATGTATTCGATGCTGACATCCAATAAACTACTTACATTAATTAGTCAACACTTTGCTCAAACATTGAATCAACAAAATCAACTAGAGTCAAGGAACAAAAATGATTAAAGATCTAGAAAACATGATCTGTGAGGAAAGACATAAAAATAGGGGTTGTTTAGTCTGGAGAAGAGAAGACTGAGGAGGGACATGATAAGTCTTTCAGTATGTAAAAGACTGTTATAAAGAGGAGGGTGATAAACCATTGGGGACAGGACAAGAAGTAATGAGCTTAAATTAGAGTAAGAGAGATTTAGGTTAGTGTCATGGGGTCCTCTCACCACCGCTAGCGCCTTTTGCTGGCCCTTCTGGGGGTTAGATGCAGCCAGATGTTGCACCCGCCCCCCGGTGGGGTCTCTCCTGTCATCTTCTCACTCTGAGGACCCCTCACATTCCAGGAACTGCATCCTCTTCTACATGACTCGGCCTTCCAGTCAGGTCACCATACCTGCTCCCCCCTTTCAGGGTATCAAAGTCCTTCTTGAAAAATGGGCTCTGGCAGTCTTCCTTCTCAACCCTCTCCCCCCGCTGCTATCACTTCATCAGCAGCTGGTAGGGGGACCCGGGACCCACCCCTCTATTCCGAGTCCTGGCTCAGGGGTCCTCTCATTGGCAGCCAAGGTTTGACCTATCCCATACCTCATTGCTTTTCCCCTGAACCTGGTCCAATTCTCTGGCTCGCCACCTTCTCTGGGATTGTCAAACCACACTCCCAACTCCCTCCTCTAAGGGAGTAACTGTGGACTACCCTCTATAGTCCCAAACACACCTCCCTTCACCCAGAGAGTAACTGCCAACGAGCTCCCCTGCAGCCCCCTACTGCTGTCAGCTCCTGGGCTTCATACAGGCCCTTCCTGTTCCGGCCCATATTTAATCAACCCCTGCTCACTCCTCCATGTGCAGCATGGAGTGTTAGTTGGCCTCCCTGGCCACCTTAACCCTTTCAAGCCTTGTGTAGGTGAACAGCCCATCACAGACATTAGGAAAAACTTCTTAACCTTGAAAGCAGTTAAGCACCAGCACAAATTATCTACTGAAATTGTGGAATTTCCATTATTGGAGATTTTTCAGAACATGGTAGACAAACACCTGGCAGGGATAGTCTAGATAATACTTAGTCCTGTCTCAGTGCAGGGGACTGGACTAGATGACCTATCAACATCCCTTCCAGTACTACATTTCTATGATTCTATAATTGGATCAGCTGGATAAGGGGTCCCAGATGACACTACTTGAAGAGCAGATTTTTGGAAAAATGGAGTGAATCTGCTCCATGCTTCTTGTAGCTCCTATCGAATGGACTGGAAGATTTTTGGTTCCCCCTTCCACTGTGAAGTTCTCAAACATTATCAATCTATGGGAAAGATGTGTGCAGGCATGTGAATCGCCAGGATTGATCTCTACTTTATAGAAAAAGTTAACTACAACTTTATGGTATAAACTGCCCAGTGAATTGCTATACACGTTAAAATCAAATCATAGCATTCCAAAATGTTTGCTTTCTTGAGTTTGATTAATTGAGTAAGTTACAGAATGTGTATCTCCAGGTTAGATGCAAAACATGCTGCTATTGCTGGAATACCTACATGTTCTCACAGGCGTTTCCTGTGGGACATCCATTCTAATTAACAGAATTTCAAGGCTCACTCTATATTGCTTTTTCATAAGGCAGTGGTTCTCTAACTGTGGTTTGGAGACCACTGATGGTGCACAGAACACTTTCAGGTGGCCCACAATGCAGCTTCTGTGCCAATAGTGAAATATCTGTCAGTCTTCAAATGGGAACAGCTTCTGCTTGTTGTACAATTGGGTGGGGTGTTTGACCACAGGAGACTTTCTCAGAACATGGTCCCCAATACAAAAAGCATTGAGAAGCCCACACATAAGTGCCTTTCATTAAAGGATTTCAATGTTTTATATAAATATTAGCTAAGGATCATCACCCTGTAAAAGGGAGGTACCAGTTAGTTCTATTATACCCATCTTACTGGTGGGATACATTTTCCCTCACTAACCGTTAGACTACTCTGCTTCTTCACCAAATTCTACTTTCCCACTTTGTTTCGCATGCTGTTCAGATGTGTTCTGGTTAGCTGGCTAATTCAACTTAATAGCTAAGGAAACACTCCATTAAGACAACTAGAATAAGCACCTCTGTACATTATTTTGCCTCACCTCTTTTATTATACCTTCTTCTCTTACTAGTAAACGAGCATATGTGCTTCCTAAGTAATGATAAACACAACTTTTTCAGAAAAGATTGCTAAACCACCACCTCATCTTGAAAATGTAGAAGTAGGACCCGAGATTGGAGTGTATGTAAAGAGCTCATTGCACCCATGCAGGGTTCAGCCATAATTTAGCTGCCAGATTAAGTGCTCTTGTAATGTGAAGGAAGAAGAGAAGGGCAGCTACCAATGAATGGGGATGTGTCGGCGTGGGAACGAGATATGGCCATGGCTTCACTTCTGGGTGATAGCTGGTGCCAAGAGGCTGTACAAGTGACACCTATTCTACATATACATTAACTGCTTCAGTAAAAGAACTCTGACCAGAGCTTTTACAGTCATTATGAGCGCTCCTGCACTATGCAAAACTAATGGAGCTGGCTACTTGGGTTGGAAGCTCCTGCTGACCACTCCTGCATGTTTCAGGATTCTTGAGCCTTAGTAGAGTCCACAATATATTTGTTAATGAAAAGACGAAAATCTTTGTGAAACAGTTGAAGTCCTTACACATAACATACGTTATTCAAAATCAAAAGAGCAAGGAAATGAACGTTTAAGCCACCTAACCGTACATACTCTCTACTCCTCCATCCACAGAGACACCCTACCACTACCAGAAGAGGAAACTGTAAAATCAGGATAATGATACTGATCTCCTTTGTAAAGTGACTTGTGATCTGCTGATGAGAAGCACTATGCCAGAACTAGGTCAGTGATACTCAGTCTGAGGCTCAGGAGCCACAAATAGCTCTTTAATATGTCTCCTGCAGCTCTTTGCAGGACATGATATTAAAACACTGTGCAATTTATTTATTAACCAATCTAAGTTATTAATGAATCAGGATGCTTTTACTATGTTATTAACCAATTAAGTTAAGTTATTAACCAATAAAAATAAAATATTCCACTTGCCATACTGTTAAAATACGAATGTATTATTGTAAATGAAGCAATGAATTCACTCTACTGGGGCTCTTTTGGGTAATGCTGATTGCTAATTAGGCTCCTGATTCACTGAGGTCGGAGTACCACTGAGCTAAGTATTGTTATCATCATCAACACAACTAGCAGACACAACATATCACACAACACTACCTCAGCTCTGCCCATATAGACTTCCAGTACCCCCTTTGCCAATGTATCCTCTCCAAATACACCAAACTATTCCACTAATAATATTGGGATGTGGTAGTGTCGTGAAGGGGGTGCCCAAAGGGTAGGCTAAAGATTAATCCGGAGGGTATTTGGTAAAAGGGAGGGCATAAAGGGTTGCATCTGTAGGGGGGGTGGTAAATTAAGCTTACAGTGTATAAGAGTTGTAATAGAAAGGAGTGCGCCTCTACAGTATGTATCTTCTACTCCTCCAGACAGAAAATAGTAGAATAGTTTGGTATAGCTGGAGTAGATACTTCAACAAAGGCGTTGCAGGGAACCTGGTAAGGTTGAAGCTGTGGTGTGTGATATATTGTGTCTACTAGTGCTGGCAGCATTCAGATGCCTCTTTGTGGATGGAGAAGTAGATGGTATCACTGTAATTTGGCTTAGTTTTTCATTTCCTAGCTTTGGGGATGCATGTCAGGTATGTTATGTTTCCTAGGTCGGGGGTGGGGGTGTGTGTGTGGTTTTTTAACATTTAACCACTGATGTTCACACATACAGTCAAATCCACATAACTGCCAGTTCTCTCCTCATTCCCAGCATCCCATCCACCAAGCTCTAGTTTAGGTTGGTGACAGTCCGGGATTCAGGCAATATGGGTTCTGTCCTTGGCTCTGCCACTGAACAGTGAAGTGATCTTAGGCAAATCACTTGAGCTCTCTATGCATCTGTTTCCCTCATCTCTATATTGGAGACAATGACACGCTCCTTTGTAAAGGGTTTTGAGACCCATGGATAAAAAGCTTTAGATAGATCCTAATTATTATTCTATTCTACAAGTCAAGTAAATAGGGTATAGATGAAGTTACTATAAGGTGGGGACACAACTGATTGAAAGACTACACTCTAAGAGTAGTTATCAATGGTTCACTATCAGACTGGGTGGATGTATCTCCTGGGGTCCCAAAGGCATCAGTCCTTTTCATAAATTATTTTCATAATTGGCATACATGATGGAGTGGAAAGTACGCTTATAAAATTTGCAGACGACATCAAGCTGGGATCAATTGCCACTACCATAGCTTTATAAAAACACAAGAGAAGTAAAAAAAAAAAAAATTCTCACGTTCTCTGTATATCACATATGTTGAGCACCAGGCACAAGTATCTTTGTAGAATATATTACAGATGGAGCTTTTACGAAATTGGTGCAAGGTGTGTGCTCAGATACTAACATATGGGCTTGCAGTAGGAGGAACTGGCAAGAGACATCAACAGGCAATGTTTCTTGTATTTTGCAAGCCCAAAACTTTTCCCTTTTTCTTTGGGAGTTTTGGCAGCTGTCTCTTCATCTCTTCAGACTGCGCTTCTAATTGGGAGTGGTCATGGAAACAATGATCTTAAAATACAATTCCTCTCCACAGAAGAGCTATAAAATAGGTGTGCCATGGGAAAAAACAAGAGTGGAGGAGTAAAAATATTGGAAAAAATCCTCCCAGTAGTAGTGGGAAATTGAAAAACCTTAGTTTGCCACAAAGGGGCAAATCATGACCTGACTAACAGTGAGAAGGGGCACAGGGATAATCCAGTATGTGTTGTCTGCTGTATAAATCCTGTTGGACAGAGAGCCCACAAAGTCTTAGTATAGATGGTTTGGTGTACTTTGCTGAGAACCAGTTGTCCGGTTCTCACCACAGCCGTAGTGTGCGCCCATTGGTTGTGTTTGCTATTGACTTTGAAGTATCTGCCAACTGTCTTGACATATCCCTAGGCCTGGAAGAATTAGATTTTTATCAGTAAATATCAATTTCACCATATGCACATAAATAGAAAAAAAATGTCCGTCAGTAATAACCAAATTTTACAGATAAGCAAAGTTAAAAAAAATGCTGCTTGAGAACTTAGGATATTTACTTTATATATTTTGACACGTGATTTTTAACAATTTGTGTTTTAATGATTATAAAGCTTTATATTTTTGAATCTCAATGTTTACTGTCTGTACAAAATTATTGTCTGAGGTCCCCCCCACCATCTGACAATTTAAATAGATAAAAATGCTTAAAAAGAAAGGGATATTATTCACTGAAATGACAAAAAAATCAAATTCTCCCAAGTTTATATATCCCTTATCTCACAGACCACATTACCTAGGTCCTAGGACATATGATATATGTGGTGTACTGATCAATGCAATGATGGACCCTTCTCCACAAATGCTGTTTACACTCTGTGAGTCTGTCTCAAAGGAATTGCTTTCTGCATCATGTCCATGCCTCAGAATAACTTATTAAAACAAGAGCAGACAAGAACCAGTGGGTCTACACTGTTACCTGTTATTTACTAAAATACTCTTGATAGAAATTAACCATGAGTTAATTGCCTTGCTGACTAAAGCCAGCTATGAGCTAAGTTTTCTTCTTCTAGAGTATGTAAAAAAAAAATAAATGTTGAGCAAAGAGAGTTAAAGTTAGGGCTTAATAGTGTTTTACTAGGCCAGGTCAAACAAGCATATTCTACACGAAACTGGGACTGGAAAAAAAATGGTCAGTCTAAATGTGTCAGGAAATCATAGCTAAGTATGTAGCTGACATAAGAACAATATAAGAATGGCCATACTGGGTCAGACCAATGGTCCATCTAGCCCAGTATCCTGTCTTCTATCATCGGCCAATGCCAGGTGCTTCAGAGGGAATGAATAGAACAGGTGATCAAGTGATCCATCCCATTGGTCATTCCCAGGCTCTGGCAAACAGCAATCCTTGCCTATCCATTGATGGATCTATCCTCCATGAATATATCTAGTTCTCTCTTGAACCCCATTATAGTCTTGGTCTTCACAACATCCAGGATTTTATAGACCTCTATCATATTTCCCGTTAGTCGTCTCTTTGGCAAGCTGAAAATTCCCAGTTTTATTATTCTCTCTCCTCATATGGAAGCCTTTCCATACCCCTAATCATTTTAGTTGCCCTTTTCTGTACCTTTTCCAACTCCAATATATCATTTTTGAGATGGGGCAACCAGACCTGCATGCAGTATTCAAGATGTGGGCATACCATGGATTTATAAAGAGGCAATACGATATTTTCTGTCATATTTCTGTCCATGATTCCCAAGACTGTTAACTTTTCTGACCACCGTTGCACATTGAATGGATGTTTTCAGGGAACTATCCACAATGACTCCAAGATCATCTTCTTTAGTGGTAACAGCTAATTTAGACCCCATCATTTTATATGTAGAGTTGGGATTATGTTTTCCAATGTTCATTACATTGCATTTATCAACACTGAATTTCATCATCCATTTTGTTGCCCAGTCACCCTTTGTTATGAGATCCCTTTTTAACTCTTTGCAGTCTGCTCTTGACTGAACTTCTTGAGTATTTTTGTATCATCTGCAAATTTTGCCACTTCACTGTTTACCCCTTTTCCAGATCATTGATGAATATGTTGAATAGCACTGGTCTCAGTACAGATCCTTGAGAGACACCGCTGTTTACCTCTCTCCATTCTGAAAACTGACCATTTATTCCTACCTTTTTTTCCTATCTTTTAAACAGCTACTGATCCAGGAGAAGACTTTCCCGCTTATCCCATGACCACTTACTTTGCTTAAGAGCCTTTGGTGAGGGACCTTGTCAAAGGCTTTCTGAAAATCTTAGTACACTATATCCACTGGATCACCTTTGTCCACATGCTTGTTGACCCCCTCAAAGAATTCTAATATATTGGTGAGGCATGATTTTCCTTTACAAAAACTATGTTGACTCTTCCCCAAAAAATGTTATTCATCTATGTGTCTGATAATTCTATTCTTTACTATAGCTTCAACCAATTTGCTTGGTACTGAAGTTAGGCTTGATGGCCTGCAACTGCCGGGCTTGCCTCTGAAGCCTTTTATAAAATTGGCATCACGTTAGCTATCCTTGAATCATCTGGTACGGAAGCTGATTTAAATGATAGGTTACATACCACAGTTAGTAGTTCTGCAATTTCACATTTGAGTTCCTTCAGAACTCTTGGGTGGATACCATCTGGTCCTGGTCCACTAGCCACATAAAGATGAATGATGCAACAGCAGCATCTTCCATAACCTTAGAGCTTGAACCTATTGTAAATCAATTAAATTTGCCATCTAAAAATGAATGGGTAATACACGACGTCATCAGGGATGAAAGTAATAAACGTTTAATTCATTTAATTAAATGACCATGTTCTCTCACCATATGTTCCACAATGGGAAGGTTCATACAGAGAAGTTAGTTTAGAAGCATAAGCCAAGGGTTTTTTGGTTTTTTTTAAACCAGAAGCCTAATATTAAGTGCCTACATATAGACTTAGGAGCCTATGCGGCCTGATTTTCAGTGGGTTTTATGCTCTCCTAAGGATGAGAGGTGAGCTGATAAGGGACTTGGTAAAAAAAAAAAAAGAAATAAAAGTTTGACACAAAGGTATTTTTGTATGAGAATCTTATTGTATAGCCATGCTCTAGGCTATCCAGTGGACAGCAGTCCTAAATAACATGTTTTTTATGAAAAATGTTTGTGTGCTGTTGTCGCGATCATAATCCGACCCCTCTGTGGACAGGGTCTAAACTCTCAAACTAAAATGAAGTTAAGAAAATGCTGAAGTGAGAAAACTTAACTGATTATTATACAATTATACAAATAAGAGGTTACAAACAGTAATCACTTAGATTGCATTTGCCAGTGACTGCCTCTGAGGTCAATAATAGTTTATTTTCAACTTGTAACTTCATCTCCTTGCCTCCTGAGCAATTATATTTAAGAAGATTGTGGCCACATTGGAGGATTAACAGACAATTGATGCATCCAGGACCAAATTCTCTTCTAATTTACATTAATGTAGCCCTACTCTTCAGCATAATTGCATCATTGTACTGGGCAGCAGAACTGAGTCACCAATGTGTATACAACAATTATATTACGGTGAACAAATTATTTATCAATTGGATAAATCATTAAAGAGACATTAGAGCAGAGGGACTGTATCCTGGGTCTCCTACATCCCAGGTAGGAGCTCTAATCACCAGGCTACAGTGTCACTCATGCTTGTGCTCTCGCTCTCTGGCCCAAATGACTCATCAGGTATTTATCTAGAGAGCAACAGCTTCAATATGAGAGAGTGAGGGAGCCCCACATCAGAATGTCCCATAGCCCAGTGATTTGAATGCTCACCTGGGAGGTGGCAAATCACAGTTAAAATCCTCTCCCCCCCAGGTGGACGGGGGACTTGAACTGGGAGCCTCCTACATCCCAACCACTGGGCTAAAAATTCTGAAGGAACTCCTCCTCCTCGACCCCCACTCCCTACATGTCTCTTGCTAAAATGGCACAGGTGCCTGACTCCAGGAGAAGGATTCCTGATTGTGGATTGCATGCAGACGTAGGCGCCTTCCCACAACCTAGACTTAGGCACCTAGCTCTATGAACGCGGCAGGGCTTAGCACACATACATCCCTCTTGTCAGGATCTCCATTTGGCTAGTTTAGGCACTTCCCTACCTGGCATACTGGCTTTTTGTGAATTTCAGTTTCAGGCGCTTATCTCTCTCTATTCATTGCAGAGGTAGCATAGGCACCTAACTTGGACTTTCTGAATTGCAGCAATTTTCTAGGCTCCTAAAAGATAGATGATGCTGTGTGTTACAGCACAAGGCCTAACTCCTTTTGTGCATCCAGGTCTTAGGAACTTCGTGCAAGTGGCAAAAGTTAGAGCAGACCCAGGAGGCTCACTTGTGCCAGGGAGAGTGTAGACTGACCCACTGGATCAAGAAGCCATAACTGACTCTCTTGCTGTGCACCCTTGCTGCATTCCTAGCACTAAGTGGAGCTTGGGTGGGGGAGAATGAGATATTATTTTTAGTGAAATGCTAGCTTGGTAAATGCTCAAAGCAGTATTTTTCTATGAAGCACAATAGATATTCTGAGTAGTCCTACAGCAATAGTACTAGAGCAGTAGTTCTCAAAGTGGCAGAACCAGTAGTAGGCTCTGGAGAGCTAGCATCTTGCTTGCTGCTGTTTCCACTCAGGCTCCTCTTTGCAATACTGGAAACAAGGAAGAGCAGCTTATCTGATTCTATTAGTGGATCACTGATACATGGAGAAGGGGAGGAAAGAAAACAGCTGCTCTTTGGGAACAAAAGAAAAAAAGCAGGGTGCTGGGCTGCATGCACCAGAAGAGATTATGGGGGCCAAGCAAAAGGGAAGCGGCCTAGGTGAGTCAGAACACGGGACCTGGAAACAGGGGAGGAATCTCAAACCAGATTAGGGCGGGGGCAGGGGGAGAGAAAGGGAGGAAATGAAGAAGAGGAGACTGATTATTTTATCTCTGGAAACACAAAAAATATTTTGTATTAAACAATTAAAAATACCAACATACATTATGTAAGCAGTTGTAAATGGATCATGACCAAGGAAAGTTAAAAGAGAGATGTCCATGAGAATCTCTCTATTTAAAAGGTGGGTTCTCTACTGTGAAAGTATTTGAAAACATCAGCACTGTAGAATTATTTGTGCACCATTTCTCCAGTGATAAAATCACAGTGATAAAGACTGGGTTACAGTAGGACTACCTTTATAGATCTAAAGAAAGGAGAAGCTGTTCAAGCTTGGTAAACTGGCTGCACAATTTTTAAATAGCATGATTGTGATAATATGTATGATTTTAAGACTGCATTTTGGCCTCAAAGTCTTCTTCGGACAAGAGGTCATGCCATTCTGTCCTAAATTCTGAATATCTCAGTAGGCAAAAATTTTACCTAAAACACATGTTAATTTTTTGGTTATGGACAGTTATTGGAACCAAAAATGTGTGTGTGTGTGTGTGTGTGGATTAGTTCTTGATATGACCTTATAGTGTACTGAATATACTGACATCCTATATTTATGTTAGTGTTAATATCAAGTTGGAAAAGGTGTGTAGTGATGAATAGAGAAAAATAAAACAGTCTTCAGTGAATCAATAACATTCTTAGTTTAACGAACCATTTCCAAATGCATCATCTGGTTCTAATATATTTGGTGATTGGTAATGATGGTGTTTTTGTTGTACACTGTCTCCACAGTTAAAATGCAATGCTTGCAGCCAGCAGTGAGAACAACATAAGCAGCAAAATTAGCCCCACTGTCTGCTATGTTAAAAAAGTTTCTTGGATGGTTCTCTTAGACTGGGGATATGGTTCAGATTGCTGTCTGCCAGACGTACATGCACTGAGAGGTTGCTGTAAGTTTTGTGGATTGCTCAGGATTCCTGTCTACAGTGGGCTGTCAGATAAGGCTGTCCCTTATTTGAAGGGAACAAAATACCTTATAGTATTCAAAAGCAGTAGTCTGCAATGCTATTGTAAAACTATTGTAAACTATGGTACTAAGCCATTATAGCTACAAAGAGACAAAATGTTACCCTGTAACAAAATGAGCCTTCTGTCCATGCAATAGGAGTTTTGTGGTGCTTGTCTTTGTTGGAAGTAGATCTTTCCATACTGTGTATCAGGTAAAGTAAAATGGCATTTACAGAGTGAGACAAATGAGCTTTGTTTCCCTTCTCTATTCACAATGAATGTCATTCACTAAGAATTTGTTCCTCTTTTCAAGGAAAGAGTACAATGATCGTTCAAAAAGCCACCCAAATTAATATGCCTCCTCTTGAAGCAGATTCTAAAAAAAATGCAAATTCAGCATATTCAACATGCAGCAATTCTTATCTACACAGTCAATGTCTGCACATGCTTGTGCACACATATCCTAGTAAGAGGCAGATCAGGGATTCTCACTTGGGCCCTTTGGGTCAGTAATAAGAGCATCTAATATACTTTTCGATAGAAGGTCTTTTTCCCTAGAACATCTAATAGAGGCTACTATTCCAAATAAAGAAGTTCATCATGCTGCATAAAAGCATAGAGGTTTTAGGTACATACTAAGAAATCAATGCAACACAAAAATACGTAAGATTGGTGCAGAGAAAAATCTTACTGCATGTAAAGAGAAACTTTCTGATACTGACAAGTGCCTTTCAAATTAGCTTTGACACAACACTACTGCCATTTATACCCAGACCTCTGTCTGGGAGAATTTTAATTATTTTAAATAAAATAACTCAATTTGTTAAGTAAAGAATTTGATAATTTGATTTATGGACTTTTGAAGTCTTCTGTTTTTCAGATCAGTTTCACATTTGAGAGCACAAGTGCACATTCATGCCCTACAAAAGTAACAGAGAAAAATGCCTCAACCCTTCCTGCCTGCCTTCTTACTTTTGAAGATGCTCGTTAACTCAATCTCTCTTGATGAACTTCTAACCTATAAATGAACACAGGATAGCTTGGAGTAGGAACAAGAAGAGGAAGAGGTTTCTAATACATTTCATCAGGAGCCCCATTTGTTCAGCCATCAATTCAGTAACAATTGAGAGAGATTCCTTATAAACTACAGGTACTGATCATTCTTTCAAACTTAGGAAAGGCTATTTTTTATTAATTAAAAAAGTAAATATGTTATGTAATAGGAAGAGAGTTCATCCTACAGTGCTATCTATGACTTTTACCTTCTGGATATGTCTACTTCTAATCTTGTCACATCTTCAGCATTTTTACTAGCTGTTCAGTCTGTTTCCTTAAGACAGCCTCTGGGATGCTTTATTTCAAGAGAGACATTTTTCAAATTTGAGAGTTTCTTTCAGCACTACAAGTCATTTGTTGAGAAGAAAAGGATCAAAAGGGGGAGAAAAATCACCATGTTTGGCATCTTTTCAAGTAACCCCTCTTTTAGCCAGATGCTACCTTCCTTCCGATACCCAGGAAAATTAATAGCAAAGAGTTAGAAGGGGGGTTGTTAATAAATAAACTTCCTGGTTCTATTCTATACGAGGAAAAAAGACCTGGAATTTCAACAGTTATCTAGCAATGAGTGTCCCAAAACTTTCTTTAAAAACATCAGATATGGGGTTTGTATACTATTTTCAGTAAAAGAGTTGATTGATTCCTTACGTATTTTAATCATTAACTTACAAGCTTGCTGCCAGATAGGTCAGGATTTAGTTTTACAAGGTTTTGTGAGAACTGACACAGATGAGTGAAGTAGTGGAAATTCCTATGCTTAGCACACCAAGAAATAGAACTAACTATTATATGGCTCTTTCTCTACCTTGGACAGCAGTGGAGTCACACCAGGAATAAATTTGGTTCCCCGTTTATAAAAGGAAAGCTTTGTACAAGTGTTCTGTGCATTTCTTGCTATGATTTCTTAAGTAGAAAAGCAGCCATTTAACCCAATTCCTATGTACACACAATACAAGCAATGCTTGCTGCCACTGTGCCGGATGGCTGCGGTGTCCCTACTATTTTCCATCTCCATCCTGAACTTAAAGCAGTAATATTTTTGGCACACAGACTGCTACAAACAATTATTTTTAAAAGGAGAGAGGAGGAAATTACCTACTCTGAAGATTAATGCTACAGATTACTCAGCAACACACTGAATCAGGGGAAAGGAAATTGAAGAAGCAGGTTCTTTCCAACATCAGCGTAATATGTTACCTCTCATAACATCTCATTCCCCTTGTTTGCACTTCTACTGCACCTACCCCAGACAATGAACAATGCAGGCTAGTTTTGGGTCATAACTCTCTGGAGGAAGGATACGTGATCCACATTCATCCCTTCTCTAGTCTTCTCCTGTTTGTAACATGCTTGCAGCTGTGTGCTTTCCAGAGGCACCTTGAAAAAACAAGGCAGCATTTCTGCACATCTTGTCCCTGGCTGGTTTTTCACATCTCACTTCCTTTTTGCTTCAGAAGGAATAGAAGAAAATGGCAAGAGAGAGAGTTAGTCACTCTGGACCCAATCCTGGCAGATGTTAAGTGCCTCTTGGAAAGGTGCTGACGGTTCTCAAATCCCATTGATTTTAGTGGAAGCAGAGGGCACTCAGCATGTCACAGGATTGCTTCACAATGTTCCTGTATAGGAAATTGAATTCCATCTGCCTGTCCAACGTATTATAAGCTCTTTAAGACCATCTCCACACTACAAAATTAAGTTAACCTAACTTATTTTGGCATACAGTTACGACAGTAATGATATTGCTTGAGAATGTCTGCACTTGGCTCCTTGTGTCATCAGTGTGCATCCTCACCAGGAGCACTTGTATCGATGGTACTGTCAGTGTAGGGCACTGTGGGATGACTCCTGCAAGACAGTAATAGTCGACGGAGGCAATTCAGCGTCTACACTGACCCCATGTCAACCTAACTACATTGACCTTGACTCTATGCTGCTCGTGGATGTGGAGTTTATTAACCTGGCATATTGGACAGTTACATCAGCGGGAACAAAATTTAAGTGTAGACACTTCCATAGCTAGGTTGACGTAAGCTGCCTTGCGTTGACCTAACTCTGTAGCGTAGACCAGGCCTCATTAGCATCACATAACACAGAAAAATGAGACATGTAGTTTGAAACATATTTCACAAATAATATGATACAGAAATAGTATAAATGCATACACATTTGTGTCCCTATGGACGGGTAATCTTCCATGTAAATTACTTTTGACTCAGTCCTGGGTCAATTAAATATCTACAATCCAATGGTCTCATGAAACAGGAGGGCCATTTTATTCTGCAAGAAAGTATGTCAGTCCCCTGTCTAAATGTTACAAGCACCTACTCCTTGCAGGATGACCCCAACAGACCTTCTCAGAACCCTGACACTAGTAGCTAGACTAAAATAATTCTGAATGACCCCAACAGACCCCCTTCTGACCCCTCAATCCATCCCCCAAATTCTTATCTACCAGACACTGGGACGTTTCCCCTCTGATTTGTCACCCTCCAAGGTATGAAACCTACTCCCAGTTATCAGTTTGTTTGTTTATTCCCTTTCTCTTAGACTATGGTAATTCAGTTACACAGAATGGCAGTGGGTGGGACCACTCTCCTTCCTTGGTTTTCCAAGACTGCGGGTTTTGTTCTCAGTTTCAATGTCTTTCCACTAAATGTAATGGTCCACCATTGTCTTTCTCTAGGTTGAACAATGGTAGGTGCTTGGAATTAATTTTGTGTAAACCTCTAATCTGAGAAGTGCCTCATCCTACCTGATTGCTTCACCTTTTCTTGTGAAGGGATGCTGTAGTCGCTCCACAATGAAAATGTTCTACACATATACACATGCATACCTTCAGAACCACATCTCCTATTAACCATCAAGTTCCGAACATTTTAAGCTTTCATAGTAGCTCTTCCTAGACATATGTTTACACACAATATATCCAACCAGTTGATTCAATTGCTTATTCTTTGGGGTTCATACTCCCTTCTTCTCCCCATGGGGTGTCTGGACCCTGATTGTAACACTGATATTTTTTCTTTGCTTTCCAAGGCAAGTACAATCATGACTCGTGGCAGTAAGGCAAACTGGTATTAGAGGCAGTGTGACATGAAAAATAAAAGCAACAAAACAATTCAAGACTTTCTAAAAAGAGTTTTTGACAGTGAGGAATTTGATTAGTTAATACATATATTGAATCTCACATTTTACCACAGTTTCTATATATTTCCCGTATATGCTGTTAATTATATTGGCTGATACGGTTACTAACCATCTTGCATTAGGGTAAAAACAGAAAAAACTGCAGCAAATGTTATCATATGAAACTATATGTTTATATTCATGTGAAAAAAAAAATCTCATCATGACAGTCCCATACACCCACAAAACACTGTGTGGATGTTTTAAGAGACTAAAATATGCTATGTTTGGCTGGCTCCCTTTGTGTGCCATCATACAATGAGGGATGGAGTGCAAAAAGCCATTTTAACACACAAACGTTTCTTATCCTAGTAATGCTAATTTCACACTTCATTTTGGTAAACTTCAAGGAAATTTGACAGCAGTATAGCTGATGATGTTTCGGCAACTTGGTGTGCTGTGACCATCATGAGGACCAATATTGACTCATTGTTTCCTGTGCTTCCTGCTCTGACTGTATCCACATGGTTCTTATCTTGTACTTGGACTGCAAACTCTTTGGAGGCAGTTCCATCTTTTTGTTCTGTGTTTGTACAGTGCCTAGTTCAATGCAGTTCTTGCCCTTGATTGGGGCTCTCTGGCATTACTGCAATACAAATGTTATTATTAGCATTGTCTATAGTTAAGGCTGCCCAAAACTTTCCACCTTGAAGGACTTTGCATCTTTAATAGGATGAACTACAGAACTAGAAAAAGCAATTTCGTCTTTAGAAAGAAGCTATGTGAATCAATGTAATATAAACTTTAGACGCGTGCAGATAAAGTTAATGGAAAGGATCTAAATGTAAACAATGGGTTTCCAGAGAGCCAAAATTCTTTGAACATACAACCTCAAATCTATGCAAAGACTTAGTGTCCTGTCAAAACCCAGATAAAACAAAACATTTCATTAGAAAAAATTTAATCTTCTTGGTGATACTTTAATAGTAAAGTATCATAGTGGTAAAAAAGTTTAACACAACTTAAAATTGTACAAAAAACCCGCTCATTTTGGCATTGAAGAACATAGCTATTTGGGACAAGAGTTCTTACCAGTTATATTAGACACAGCATAACAAGTAAGGTTAATAGACCAAAAAAGCAGGAGAGACAGAAGTAGGAAAGAGTCACAATAATAAGATCATGCAGTTACTCATGATATCCACATCTTGTAGTCTCAAATTGGCAGAAATTGCATAGGATTAGCTGATTACATGGAAGTTTCATCATTGGGGGCTAAAACCTCATGAGACTTTCATGACATTGAATCTTAACCGGAGTATTATTCCAAAGTCAACTTCAAACCCTAAACTAAACTTATTCTGGACTGAGATCCAAATAACTCCTATTAAATCCTTGCCTATCTCTATTACAATAACCTGTCTGAGCCCCTATGCTGTATAGATTTGCAAACCTTTTTGGCCTTTGAGTGTCACTATCTCATCATTACATATAAATATAAAACTTCAAGGGAAACTGAAGAGATAGCCCTAGTGTTATTGCCATGCAATGAAACTTATGGGGAATTACTCTGAGAAAGTCTTTTCTCCTTTTTATGTAGTAAGCTATTTCCAGAGAGAATTTTAGATCTCTGGAAAGTCATTGTTTACTTTTAGATCCTTTTCATTAATCCTTTTCAGCATATAACACCAAAGTGACTTTACTGAAATCCTAGAACGTCCAGTTGCTGAAGAGAGATGGAGAAATATATTTCTTCATCACACACTACTAATGATCCCAATCCTGAGACATGCTCCCACCAGAACCACAGTTTCTGCTATTTCAATGAACAGAAAAGCTAAAGTGGGTGATCCTTCAGAAGTACTCAGAGCTATTTGGAGAAACTTTGATGGAACCATAGTCTATTGGAATATGTCGTTCTGTTGAAATCTAAGCACTTCAGGTCAATTTTACAGGAATTTCATTTTGGAAGAAAACCAGAAGAAAGTGCCAACAATGTCAAAACATCTAACAATGTTGAAAAGAAGCATTTTAATTTTCAGTTTTGAAACGACTTTCATTTTTATTTTGTATATTTTTAAAAAAAGTTGAAAATCAATACACAAAACATTTCAATGGCGCTAAAGCAAAAAATTGAGTTTTTCTTTGGAGCAATTTGAAATTTTTTATTTTCATTCTCATTCAGAACAAAGACAAAATTGAAAATCTCACAATTCTTTGTGAAACTGAACTTCCATCTGCCACATAGCTCTACTAGTCAAGTTAACTAGTCTTATTATGGAAGCATATTCCTCAAGAAATGGACTCCTTCCATCCCGAATGGTCTGTCAGAAATTTTAAGCTACATATAAAGAATGCCACTGGGACTAAATAAAATAGCTAGTTGTCAATCATCCCCAAAACGTAATTAGTCCAGCTCTTGGCGTATAAAAAAATAATTCTCACATCATGCCAGCTCCATGTCGAATATTAAGATAAAATATTTAAGACTCCTATGTTAAGTTAAAATTAATTCAGCATAGCAGTATGAAATTCGGAATTAAACCCACACAGAATGATTACCAGAACTCCAGTTTCCCATCTGAAGAAACTTAATTATCACATGATAAGTCACAGCTGAACACAGGATTTAAAAGAAATTGAACTGGAAGACGTCTCTGAAAGAATGTGTTGCTTTTATTTCTTTTGCAGCGACAAAGTACACACCTCCACATTTACAATGCAAGTTTAGGAAGAGGAATAGTTGGGCCAAGAAATAAACAACATGTCTGTTGGTTACTTTTCAACTGGTGGTGTATCAAACAAAAAAGGGGAACAACATAATTCAAGTCTCTATTAATTAACTATTACTCCAGACTGCAGCTACTAAGCTGTTCATTGCTACCAGTTTTATAGTCTCTGCTTCATTTAATCTTCAGTTTTCTGCAGCTTACATTCTTTGCTTAGATATATCAATTCCTATGACCTACAGCAAAACAGTTAAACCTGATGTCTAAGCAACTGCACACACAACTCAACCAACACTAAACGAATGAACCCATGGTACAAAATATTTAACAAAAAAATGTTGTAGTTGTCTGAATATTAAAAAACCACCCAGATTTTACACGTTCTATACGGGACTAACATTAAAATCCACTGAATCAGCAATCTAGGGTGGAGGTGTGAAACAACAGTGCTATGAAAGCTGGCCTTGCCCTCAGAAGCCTGATAGGTGTGGGGAAAAGCAAACAGAAACCGGGCAGAGAAAAGGTAGGAAATCCCCAACCAATTTCTTGTGGCAAACTCTTCTGGGAAGAAGGAAGAGCAGGCAGTGAGTGCAGGGTGGCTGCAGCACCAGGGAAAGAACTGGCTAGGAATCAACTCCAGGTTGGGGGAAAAGCCCAGTGGGCAGCCTTAGCATGTGGTCCCATGTTCTCCCCTCTAGCCGAACTTTTTGTGTGTTGTTAATAATTGTTATTTTATAAAGACGTACTCTGTGAAGAATAAGCAATCTCTATCTCTTGCATACAGTGGTTGCAGCTCACATTGATGCACCGTGCAAGATGGACAGCAATCATAGCACGGCACAGTGCTATTTACAAAGACACCTTATTGCTGCTCACTGTCAAAATGGCTCCTTAAAGCCTCCCTGATTTGAATGGTCCCCCATTTTGCCCCTCTAATAGCCCCAACATCTGATTGCCCTGTGGCTGACTATGAACAATCTGCCTCTGTGCCCCACCCAGGGGGAAACTTTTCACCCTTAGCTTCACAAATATTATTGAGCAGAGAGCAGGCGGCTATAATCATGGGAATGTTTTCTTTATTTAGGTCTAATCTGCCATAAAGGCACCACCAGTAAGTTTTTAATCTGCCAAATGCACATTCAACCGTCATTTGGCATCTGCTCAGCCTGTTATTGAAGTGCTCCATGCTGCTATCTAGGCTGCCCACATAAGGCTTCATGAGCCATGGCAGTAAGGGGCAGGCTGGGTCTCTCAGGATCACGCTGGGTATTTCAACATCCCACATTGGAATCTTTTGGTCTGGAAAGAAAGTCCCTGCTTGAAGTTTTCTGAATAGGCCAGTGTTCCTGAAGATGCGTGTGTCATGTACCTTCCCTGACCAACCTGCGCTGATGTCAGTGAAACGCCCACAGTGATCCACAAGCATCTGCAGTACCATAGAAAACCAACCCTTTCTATTGATGTACTCCATCGCAAGATGGTCTGGGGCCAAAATTGGGATATGTGTGCCATCTATCGCCCCACCACAATTAGGGAATCCCATCACTGCAAAGCCATCCACTATTTCATGAACATTTCCAAGACTCTCAGTCCTTCACAGCAGAATGCGATGAATGGCTCTGCACACTTGCAATAACAAGTGCCAATACTGGACTTCCTGACTCGAAACTGATTAGCGACTGACTGTTAGCAGTCTGGAGTTGCCAGCTTCCACATGGTGATTGCCATGCACTTCTCCACCAAAAGGGCAGCTCTCATTCTGGTGTCCTTGCACCATGAAGGTGGCTTAGCACATTCAAAAGTTCTGCAGTCACTGCTCACCATCCCAGACCTGCATAACAATGTGATCCCACCACTCAGTGCTTGTGTCATGTGCCCCAAAAGCGGCGGTGCACTGTGTACAGATGCTTCATGACTGCAAACAGTAATCCGGTGTTGTTTGTTTGCATGGCACACAGCAGACCAGATACCTCGGAATCCAGTTCCTACTGAGCGCTCATGATATACTGCATGACCAGCCGTGATACATTCAGAACACTGACAACAACAGTGGAGAGCAGTGCATGATCCATCCTTTCAGATAGAGATGGCGGACACACAGGAATCTGGGGCCATTAAAAAATGCCGCGAAACACAGTTGGGAACCCATGGAATAATGGGACGGAAATCACTTAATCATGGGACGTTGAGCCCGCATCCCATGATGCACTGCGATCCTCTCCGCCTTCCCACAACTCCTAGCAGCATAAGATGGCAAGTTGCACAATGGGATAGCTACCGACAGTGTACTGCTCTCATCGTCGATGATAGAGCACCAACTTTGGATGAGCTTCGGCAACACAGTGAGTGCTGTGTGGACAGGCACAAGTGCTGTAATTATAGCGCTTTTTGACCATCGCTGTAACTTGCAGACAATACTTTCTAGTGTAGACAAGGCCTAAACATGAACTACTATAACCATACAGGAATGATGAATATGGGGTTTACAGTATGTTGGCTTTGGGATTCAGGGTATCACACAAGGGCAGATGCTCATTGCCTATTGTGTCCCTGTGAGTGTAGCGGTGGCTGCTACTGCAAGGACCCAACAGGCTAGGAGGTGGAGCTTTGGGATCGAAAATGCCCCTGATCTATGACTGATATCGATCAAGGTGACTGCTGTTGATACAGTTGAGTTACTGACAATGACAGGAGATTTCTGGGTGAATTTCTCCCTTCCCAGAGGCAGTAGAAGGGATCTCCAAAACAAGGCAAGGAGGGCAAAGTTTAAAACCAGTAGCAGGAAGAGGAGCCCCAACTTTACACTAAAGCACAGGGCATTCTGGCTCCCATTACACCCCTCTCATTTGCAAAGCAAGTTGGTAATGCTCTGTGGAACCCAGACTGGTTTATTTTTGAGGTGTGGTGCTGCTCCCTCTGTAATCAAAGGCAATGTTACCACAGGATCGTGCCCATGGTTTTTTCAGCCAGTTATGGGTTTATTGTTTCAACTATGGGCAAAACTCTGCCCTGACTTACACCTTGTGCAGCCCCACAGAACTGAATGCAGACACACAGTATGAGTGTGACAGAATATACCCTGTATTCACACCCTACACACTACTGTAATAATCTTTGTACAACATATGCCTTGTAAGATATCATTTGAAAACTCAATTTGTTGATCAGTATCATCCTGATATAATGTTGCCACACATTTTATGTAAATTTATAAGATTCCATGGTATGCTGGTGGTAATACATGTTCCAAACTGAAGTTGGCAAACAGGTCTATCTTAAACAAAGGAATATGTGCTCTGCTTAATTTGTATTTAAGCAATAAACAGAGTCATCAAGCAGGAAGGGAAACAAAGAACGCTTGAACAGGTGAGAAAGAAGCAGCAGGGAACATTCTTCCCCATAAACTTTGTCTCCTGGGATCCAGTTGGAAATGTTTTTCAAGAGGGGGATTCAACCTATAAAAGGAGGGACAAACACCCAGGCATCCCTCCTCTCTGCCCATCCCTTCTCAGCACCTGAAACAACACAAGAAGCCTTCACTGGATTCCAGGAGAAAGTATCCAGACCTAGAGAGTTTAATCAGTAAGGCTGCTGAAAACGTATGGTGAGAAACTTTGCTTGAATCTGATGTAGTTTAAGGAAGGCACCAATAGCCATTTAATTTTTTTTTCCCTTGTAACCATTTCTGACTGTCATCCCTCATTACTTGTGCTCACTTAAAATCTCTCTCTCTTTAATTAATACACTTGTATTGTTTTATCTAATCCAGTGTCTGGGAAACTCCATTTGGGGTGGCAAATTGTATGCATGTTATTTCTATTAGAGAAATAATGGACTTTATATAAACTTGTATTGTCCAGGAGAGGGCTGGGTAGTACACGACCTACATATATGCAGGAGAAATCTAAGCGTAGGGTGTGTTGGGGTCACCTTGCAGTATAACCAAGGTTGGTAAGAGCCAAGGTGTGGCTGGTTGGCTTCAACACACACACAGACATAGCTGGGAGTGATTTGCAGGCTAGAAGTTGTTTATGAGCAGTCCAGGCTGGAGGCTACAGCAGCAGAGCTGTAAAGGGCACCTCAGATTAGATGGCGGGGGGGGACAGAGCTACTCATTAGTCTGGTCACAGTAAATCAAGACAAAATTTCATAGTCCTTCCCACAGAGGAGCTCTCAATACAGAGAGCCACCTTAAGTTTATTAGACTCAGGGTCTCGCTCGGTAATGCAGCTCTGCTCTTCAGAATTTACATATCAGTTTTCTCCATTCTATTCTCCCCTCTGCCCATATGAACTGCAGTGAGCAGGGGCAGAGGGAAACTGGTTGATTAACTTTCCCAAGTTGTAGAACTCCAAGCTCTGTTACTAAATCAGTCACTGGGCATGACAAGTTTTGTCTGGATCTCTACAGGAGAAACTCCTGTGAGACGACCCATGGCAAATTTTACTGGCCTGTGCCTGCCATCCACCAAATTTGTTTGGCTAGGAAATTTCAAGAGACTTGGTTGTCAAATAATTTAGGTTACAACATGCAATATACTTGACACAAAACCACAAAAGAAAGCATCCAATAGTATGCACCCTCTATCTCCAGGGGCATGCTACTAAAACCAAACTCCAAAGGCCATGTCACAACTAACTCTTCCCCACCCCCCAGGAATGCTAAATTTCCAGCACTCTCTTTACTTTACTTTACATTACTTTAATGGAAGTAAGGAGGTTTACTCAGCTTTGTGAAGTGCTCTGAGATCTACAAAGGAAAAGTGCTCTATAGATGCAAAATATTTTCAAAAAAGTAACAGCGTCTGTGTCAAGATTTAAATTGGTAAAAATGTACTTCTGCATAGGTAATTACTGTACCCTTTGTAGCTTTTGTTTACCACAGTTTTCTTCACATCTGTCCTGTAGCATTGTGTTGTATTGCTGTGCAGCATTTAACAGTTGCCATGCTTTACTCCAGAGTTATCTTCAATCCAGCAACAAAAAGCACAAAAAGTATTTTCAGAACTCTAAATAACATAAAGCCCAGTCAAGCGAACCAGGAACAGGCACTCAAATTTTGTCTCTTTTCTGCCTGATACTGACTTCCTTTATGGCCTGGGGCAAATGCATTAACCTCTGTCTCTTCTCTATTACACTATTTTCAATAGTGATAATATCACCACCTCCCTCATAGCATTAATCAGTTAGCATTTGTACAGAGCTTTCTAAAGTGATGCATATTATTACGAATATAGTTTGTAAATTGCCTTGGGATCCTTTTGGCTAAACACTACTGTATATAAATACATAATTCTTAATCTGGATATTATAGAACACGGACTCATGACTGAAGTCATCACTATTTACCAAATTTTACACATCAATACTTATGTAAAAACTTAAGAATGGCCATATTGGGTCAGACCAATGGTCCTTCTAGCCCAGTATCCTGTCTTCCAACAGTGATCAATATCAGATTCTTCAGAGGAAATGAACAGAACAGGAAAATCATCAAGTGATCCATCCTCTGTCATCCGGTCCTAGCATTTGGTAGTCAGAGGCATGGGGTTGCATCCCTGACTATCTAAGCTAATAGCTATTGATAAACACATCCTTCAGGAATTGATCTAATTCTTTTTTTGAATCCAATTACACTTTTGATCTTCACAACATCCTTTGGCATAAAAGTTCTGCAGGTCGACTGTGCATTGTGTGAAGTATTTCCTTTTGTTTGTATTATAGCTGCTGCCTATTAATTTTATTGGGTGACCCCTGGTTATTGTGTTATGTAAAGAGGTAAATAACACTTTCCTATTCACTTTCTCTACACCATTCATGATTTTATAGACCCCTTAGTCATCTCTTTTCCAAGCTTAACACTTGCACCCTTTCTTTAATTTTTCCTCGTATGGAAGCTGTTTCATACCCCTAATAATTTTTGATGCCCTTCTTTGTACCTTTTGCATTTCCAATATATCTTTTATGAGATGGGGTGACCAGAACTGCACACAGTATTCTAGGTGTGGGCATACCATGGATTTAAATAGCGGTATTATGAATATCTTATTATCTATCCCTTTGTTAGCTTTTTTGACTGCCACTGCACATTGAACGGATCTTTTCAGAGAACTATCCACAATGACTCTAAGATCTCGTTCTTGAATGGTAACAGCTAATTGAGACCCCATCATTTTGTATGTACAGTTGGGTTTATGCTTTCCAATATGCATTACTTGCATTTATCACCACTGAATTTCATCTGCCATTTTGTTGCCCAGTAACCCTGTTTTGTGAGATTGCTTTGTAATGCCTCACACTCTGGTTTGGACTTAACTATCTTGAGTAATTTTGTATCATTTGCAAACTTTATGATATCACTATTTACCCCTTTTTCCAGATCATTCACAAATATATTGAACAGCACTGGTCCTAGTACAGACCCCTGAGGGACCTCCTCCATTTTGAAAACTGACCATTTATTCCTACCCTGTCTTTTAACCAGTTATTGATCCAGGAGAGGACCTTCTCTCTTATCCCATGACTGCTTAGTTTGCTTAAGAGCCTTCGATGAGGGAACTGTCAAAGGCTTTCTAAAAGTCTATGTACACTATATGCACTGGATTGCCCTTGTCCATGTATTTGCTGACACCTTCAAAGAATTATAAAAGATTGATGAAACTTTACAAAAGCTGGGTTGACTCTTCCCTAACAAATCATGTTCATCTTATTGTCTGATAATCCTATCCTTTACTATAGTTTCAACCAAGTTGCCTGGCCCTGAAGTTAGGTTTACTGGCCTGTATTTGTCAGAATCACCTCTGGAGCCTTTTTTGAAAATAGGTGTCACATTAACTATCCTCTGGTCACCTGGTACAGAAGCTGATTTAAGTGATAGGTTACAAACCACAGGTAGTAGTTCTGCAATTTCACATTTGAATTCCTTCATAACTCTTGGGTGAATGCCATCTGGTGCTGGTGACTTATTACTGATTAATTTATCAATTTGTTCCAAAATCTCCTCTACTGACACCACAATCTGGGACAGATTTGTCACCTAAAAAAAATGGCTCAGGTGTGGGAATCTCCCTCACATCCTCTGCAGTGAAGACCGATGCAAAGAATCTATTTAGCTTTTCCTCAATGGTCTTGTCTTTCTTGGGGCTCCAGCAGTCGAGAGGCAGTGGGAAACTACACTGCTAAAAACAGCAGTGAGAACATGGGATTACTGGTCGGGGGTGCAGTGAACTTTGTATGGTATATACGCTATGGTTCTGGGGTGTCTTTACTCTAGTCATCTAAGCAGTGCATCACCAGCTACACTGCTATTTATATCTGTGCTGGGTGACATGCAGTATATGTACTCTACATGCCACCGTAAGTGCAGATAACTCTAGTGTAGTTGTACCTTTTTTTTTTTCTTTTTTTTTTAAATATAGACACCTTCTTAGAAACAAATATATAATTTCTGAGATACAGACTATAGCTGCAACATATTATTTGTCTGGGAAAGCTATTAAATAAGAACAAATGTAAAAATCATGATCCTTGCTGTCTTATCTTTTTTTGTTCAAAATTTTTTACAGGATATATGCACCACTACATTTGCCAAATACATTTGCTTGAATTCCTATGTCTGCTTGACTGTTTCTATGAGAGATTAACACTAAGATAACTCTGCTCCCTCAAAATGTTCTATATGTCAGTGGTTTTCAACCTTTTTCATTTGAAGATCCTTAAACAGATTCAAATGGAGGTGCAGGCCCCTTTAGAAATCTTAGACGGTCTGCGAAACCCTGGGGGTCCGCAGACCACAGGTTGAAAACCATTGTTTTACATTCAGCAAACATTCTATTCCTGCTCTTGCAAAACCAAACAGAAGATTCACAAAAAGTTTTTCAATTTTGTTTGGATTCAATAGAAAAAGAAAAGAGGATTTGCTTGCCCAAATCTTACTTATTGCACCATGAAGAAGGTATTTGCCTCCAGTAATATCATGATTTAGTAACAGACCACTCAACTGTTGAATTTTATATGGCAAAGTACAGAGAGCAACATTTTACATTCACAGTGAATTCAGCCAAGTTTTTGTTGTTGGTTAGTCCAATTTAAAGTCATCACAAGGTTCCTGCTCTGTTTTCTTTAGGGTTCAAAATTATGTAGATTCTGGCAAGCATAAAATAATGGAAGCCACCTATATAAATGACTCCCTTCTGGAATATTCCAGCAACCACTGGCTTCCTAGAAAAAGGCCTGGATACACATTTAAGTACCCACTAAAACTGCCGCAGCAAGATCATGATGTCTGGTACTAGGAAAGCTACATCTGTGTAGGTAACTCACAGTTGAATCCCAGTTTTACCATTGTGTTTTTCCTAAAGCCGCAGGTTCTTGAGCCACAGTTTTGTGAAAATCTGAGTTTTCATAAGTTTCTAGCCATCATGGATATTAGAAAAAAGCTTGAAAATGTGAACCCTAAAGTTCAAATATTAGAAGGCCAAGTGATTTTAAATGATAAGAAATTTTGGGTGACTCCTAGAACCTGAAATTTAATATTTTAAGAAATCAGGATTTCTGGAGGAAATTTCATTATTTTTTAATGCTGGTGGGAATGGCAATACTGTTTTACACCACTTTGTATGCATAGAACAAATCTAGCTACAGTTAAATATTTCCTATGCAATATACTCTGAACTACGATCTAACTCTTCTATGAGACATGATAGATGCCTTTGTTTTCAGAGTTACCTATCCCATGCAGAATGCGTTTCCTATGGCTTGATTTCACTCACATGTAGCCACTAAAAAAAAAAAGATAGACTTCAGTCATTTGTAGATGCAAACCACAGCATGTATGTGTAATAGAAATACACATTTAAACACCTGCTTTATGGGTGCAAGAAATATTTGCATCTGTACTTTACAGAGGAGGGTCTCAGCATTTAATTATTTGTAGCTCCAATTTTGCTTCAACAAGTCAATTATGGTGTAATTAATAAAAAGAAAAAATAATGTGAAGTTGGCCCATGAAGTACATATATGCCTCAGTCTTCAGTTTGCTGTTCTCTTTTTAATTTCTCTCTTTTTCTGTCATCTGAAGACTGTTTAGTCATCTGAGAATTTTGAGTCACTTGCTCTCCTGTAGCATTTTGGCTACTTCTACACTACAGCCTATGTCGGCATAACTTATTTTGCTCAGGTGTGTGAATAAGCCACCACCTTGAGACATAAGTAACACCGACATAAGCACTTGGGTGTACAGCTTCTCCCACAGACATTGATTCTGCTGTTTGCAGAAGTGGGTTTTTTATGCCAATGAGAGAGCTCTCTCCCATCGGCATAGAATGCCTTCACCAGACACACTGCAGCGGCACAGCTGTGTCACTGCAGCGCTGTACGTATAGACATGGCCTTTATCCTTTCATACTAGTGAACTTGCAGCTCTTTTGCTTGTTTTGTTGTATAAGATTACCTGATACAGAAATAATTATCTTTATTGCTGATATCTGCAACATGTACAGGACTTTATATTTGCCATTGGTCCATAGTGAATGTATATATAAAACTAAGACTTTTTTTTTTTTTTTAAATGTCTCAAATATAGGCATGTTTCCCATAATCTCCAGACCTCCCTTACAGTGATATTCCCCAGTGGCTTGTAAGTGTCATACAGTACAGACAAGAGTCTAAACATACCACAGGAAACGGAGTATATTGAAAAAGGTGTTTTCTTGTATTAGAGTCACAAAATTCAATAGGCAACAAGTATTATACATAGTGTCATCATCACGTTCTAGACTCACAGTTTCCAAACAAGTATGCATAATCCATGTTTCAAGCATATATTTTGTTTCCACTACTATTTGGCTTGACCTTTTTTTCAAAGCTACGCTGTACTAGACAGCATACTTTTGCTGGTCCCTTGGGTGGTCATTTAAAAAAGGTTTTGCTGCATGGTATGATGTCACTTTTTCCTGTAGAAATTATGCAGATAGACTCCACGTCAACACCACAGCATTTTATACTGTTTTACAGAAAAAGGGAGCATGAAACCACTCTTACAAAAAGCCCCACAAAATATGGAATGAATAAAGGAGCAAAGTTTGGAAGCAACTCTTTATTACACTTGTACATAAACTCACCAGAAAGAGAAATAAAGGGGCCTGCTCTATAGTGCAGAAAGGGGGAAAAGACTTTCTTTCCTTCACTTCAGATTTCAAATGAGCTGCACGTTTCCCGACAGCTGTTCTATTTCAAACAAACAGACTGGGCCTGACTAAGGAAAATAAGGATTTTCTACTAATATATTCTCGGCTTGACGGGGGCCAGTAATCAGCCATCCAAAGTCCATCATAGGACCCCAGCTCCAAATACTGTCTAGAAAATATCCTATTAGAGAGCAAAATTCCTATAGTTTAGGGTTAGAAACATCACACATTCTAAGGAAATGCTTTGTCAGGGAAGTAAAACAGAGACTCCTCTCTTGTGATGGAAGTGCCTTTCTCATTTATTTCATAAAAGACACCAGTTGGTGAAAGTTTGGAGCTGGAATTAGAAAAACTGAATGTCATTTTCTGCTATTGTTATAATGTGCTGTGAGGCCAAGCAGAAACTCTCATCCCTGTGAAAAGTGTCATGAGATCTTTACTAACCACACAGAGCAGATGGTACCTGCACAAAGTAAACTTCATACTGCTCCATTTACTTAACTTGAGAGGCTAAGGGACTGAATCACCGGCCAGAGTTACCGTTTTTGTGGTGGCTCTTATTTCCACACACACTTTGCAAAGTGACATGCAACTGCATCTATTCAGTATATTAGTTTATCTGTGAAAAACTGCTACAGGCTCATTTGTTTCTGTGACAAGATAACTGTATAAGGGTTCATTTATGTATCATTATTTGGAGTTGTGAAGGACAGGATTAGCATCTGATAGCTTTTGCCATTGCTTGAGTATCGTTGTATTCAGCAATCAAATTCCTTCCCTAAGGAGTTCATAAAATTAGCAATCTGGGAATTTAACACAAGTAGAACTTTAAAGTACAATTCTATTCTGAAAAGTTTCTATGTAAAACTGGACCTTTCTTATTCAGATAAGCTCTCTGTGTATACTTTCAACACTTTAATGACAAAAGGACAGGAGTAAAAAGCAGTAAAACTGAACACTGCAAAATCAACACAACCAAGATGAAGAGAACTAAATTCTATACCAATTTGTGCACCACCATAGGTTACTTACGAAGTTCCAATCAGTTACACTTATGGACCCACACGGAAGGACAGGCAAACTGGGGGCATTATTAAAACATTGTGGCACTGCACAAGTATAACATGGAGAGTAACTTTAGCCTGCAGAACCTTTATTACTGGTAATATGAGAGAAGTAAAGAATCCAGCTCGATTTTCGGATACCAAAATTAATTTATAGGACTGGCAAAATTTGCTTGGAAATCAGTGAAGCGAAGATTTTCATAGGCACAAATAGCAGTTAGCCACAGAATTCTCACTGAAAAACAGTTCAATGGGAATTGGGTGTCTAACTGATGTTTATGAAAATCTCTACTTCAGACAAACATGGAGCCCCACTCTGCAGAGCAGAAACACACCTTAAATGTTGTGCATAAAAGACTAGTACATTTAACCCTCAGCAGGCCATGGCACACTGAAAAAAACGAATTCTAAAGAGTCAAGCATCAGAAAATCCATCGTCCTTGCAGAGCAGAAAAAGATGCTAAAGCTGTGAGCCACCACCAGATACAGTGGCAGCTACTAATCATCATCATGAAGTGTGTCAGTGCTTCACAGAAGCAAATTGCCATTTGGGTTCCCATGGCAGGTGGATTTCTGTCACCTGAAACTGTTCCACCCTTGGAAGACAGATAGCTGACATTTAACAAAATGAAGTGTTTTGGAGATGAAAAACAAGTATCTGTAGAATTAATGTAAGGAGTATTTTGTTACATTTGACAGAACTTGCTTTCAAATATTGAATTATAAATCTGCAATTTCTAAAGAGTAAAATAAAAACATACCATGGGCAAAAGATTCACCACAGATTATTAAAAGTACTAAATTAAACCATCTGCTCATTTTCCCCCCCTATCAACTATGGTAAAGTATGCTGGAGAAAAACCATAACCGTAAAGTGCAGTTAGACAAGATCGTTATTTCCAGCAACAAGCATCTGTAAATAGTGTTGCAAAGCAGGGTGGATTGATTTAAATCATTTATTTAAATCACCAAAAGAAAACCATTGATTTAAATCAAGTTTCCCCACTGATACTTCTTCACATATTTCTTAAACAATGGTGCAAGTCTGATCACTAAAACATGTTAATTTACAACTCAATACCGCATTTTACAACATCTAGGAGAATATATTTTGTGTAATTTTTTAGATAACTTTATTTTTATTAATTTAGGAAACAGTACATAATACTAACTACCAGTGTCAAGCTGCAAGGAATGATAAGAACTAGATCACACACACACAAACACAATAGCACTTGTATTTTATTAAACTCAATCTTAAATGTTACATAAATGTTTCACATTTGCAATTGCAGCAGTCTCTCGAGTTGCTGGCTGTCAAACTCTTTTTTTCCTTCTTTTCTCCAAATTTTTATTAACTCTCATGGACAAGTCATTACAACACTTAAACGTACGCTGTCCTTAAAATTTCTACGACTAGCTCTCATCTTCCCCACTCCCACTATCATTTTTATTCATAGACTGAAACAGAAATACAAGTTTTCCTGCTTTTTCAACTCCCAGTCAATTTCTTAGCTTTGAGTGAATAATACCAAACGATGAAAATATTCTCTCTGTGCCTGCAGAGGAAGCTACTACTGTGAAAAGTTGGCTTAGTAACTGAAGGAACTCTGTTTCAAAGTGCCTGGCTAATGATTTCCACCAATACAGGGGAGTGACTTTGTTCAAAACATCATCAGTAAACATGTACTGTTTAAATGGTTCCGCTCCAGCCCTGATATTTATTATGACTGGCATAACCGAGGAGTGATTTTGAGATGCCCATGGCATGGCAGCATTGTCTTCTTCAGAAGTTAGGCGTCTACCTTTATATCTGGGGTCGAGAATGTTTGCAAGAAAATGAGGTGGAGTTAATGCTTGATCCATTCACTTCTTTATTACCTGCAGTTTAACTTTCTGGTGAGGTATTTCTTTCTTCAATGTCTCTTGAAGTGCTTTCCAAATTTCAACAGCATCAACAATGCAGCAACAATTTATCTGAAGTTTGTTTAAGGCTCTGGATATACTTCAGCATACTGAGCATATCCTCTACATTCCTCTTTAATCCAATGTTAGGTACTTTGGATGAGATACTTCCATTTATTTTATCACTGTTTTCTTCACAAAGTTTTATGAGAATAGGCCAGTTTTTAATAAATTGCTCAAAACAATCAACCACAGAATTCCATCGAACCTCTTGAGGGAGAATTAGTTTGGATCCTCCTGCTCTCTTCAGTGAAGCTAAAGAAAAACGGTTATTACGGAAGTATTTTGCGACTGCAACAATGTTTTCTTTTATTCCCAGAGAAAACGTACTTAAGTCTTTGGCTAAAAGATGCTTTAAATGAGCACTGCAGCCATATGTTATTAAGGATCATCCTTCCGTTTCTTCTTAGAATCATAGAATCATAGAATATTAGAGTTGGAAGGGACCTCAGGAGGCCATCTAGTCCAACCCCCTGCTCAAAGCAGGACTAACCTCAGCTATATCATCCCAACCAGGGCTTTGTCAAGCCTCAGCTTAAAAACCTCTAAGGATGGAGATTCCACCACCTCCCTAGGTAACCCATTCCAATGCTTCACCACCCTCCTAGTAAAAAACTTTTTCCTAATGTCCAACCTAGACCTCCCCCCTGCAACTTGAGACCGTTGCTCCTTGTTCTGTCATCTGCCACCACCGAGAACAGCCTAGCCCCATCCTCCCTGGAACCCCCTTTCAGGTAGTTAAAAGCCTCTATCAAATCCCCCTCTCTTCTCTTTTGCAGACTAAACAAGCCCAGTTCCCTCAGCCTCTCCTCATAAGTCCTGTGCTCCAGCCCCCTAATCATTTTGGTTGCCCTCCGCTGCACTCTCTCCAAATTGTCCACATCTTTTTTGTAGTGGGGGGCCCAAAACTGGACACAGTATTCTAAATGCGGCCTCACCAATGCCAAATAGAGGGGAATAATCACTTCCCGTGACCTGCTGGCAATGCCCCTCCTAATGCAGCCCAATATTCCATTAGCCTTCTTGACAACCAGGGCACACTGCTGACTCATATCCAGCTTTTTATCCACCGTTACCCCCAGGTCCTTTTCTGCAGAGCTGCTGCCCAGCTTGTCGGTCCCCAGTCTATAGCTGTGCATGGGATTCTTCCTTCCTAAGTGGAGGACTCTGCACTTGTCCTTGTTGAACCTCATTAGATTTCTTTTGGCCCAATCCTCCAGTTTGTTTAGGTCACTCTGTATCCTATCCCTACCCTCCAGGGTATCTACCACTCCCCCCAGCTTAGTGTCGTCCGCAAACTTGCTGAGGGTGCAATCTACCCCATCCTCCAGATCATTAATAAAGATGTTGAACAAAACCGGCCCCAGGACAGACCCCTGGGGAACTCCACTTGTGACCGGTTGCCAGCTAGACATGGAGCCATTGATCACTACACGTTGAGCCCTATGCTCTAGCCAGTTCTCTATCCATTTTATAGTCCATTCATCCAACCCATACTTCTTTAACTTGCTGATAAGAATACTGTGCGAGACAGTATCAAAAGCTTTGCTAAAGTCAAGGTATATCACATCCACCGCCTTCCCTATATCCACAGAGCCAGTCACCTCATCATAGAAAGCAATCAGGTTGGTCAGGCATGACTTTCCCTTGGTGAATCCATGTTGACTGTTCCTGATCACCTTCCTCTCCTCCAAGTGCCTTAAAATGGATTCCTTAAGGACCTGCTCCATGATTTTTCCAGGGATTGAGGTGAGGCTGACCGGTCTGTAGTTCCCTGGATCCTCTTTCCTCCCTTTTTTGAAGATGGGCACTATATTTGCTTTTTTCCAGTCCTCAGGGACCTCCCCTGTTGCCACGAGCTTTCAAAGATAATAGCCAATGGCTCTGAAATCACCTCAGCCAACTCCCTCAGCACCCTCGGGTGCATTGCATCCGGCCCCATGGACTTGTGTATGTCCAATCCTTCTAAATAGTCTTGGACCCGTTCCTTCAGCACTGTGGGATGTTTGCCTCCTTCCCATTCTGTGCCACCCAGTACAGCAGTCTGGGAGCTGATCTTGTCTGTGAAGACAGAGGCAAAAAAGGCATTGAGTACCTCAGCTTTCTCCACATCCTCCGTCACTAGGTCGCCCCCTCATTCTCTAAGGGGCCCACACTTTCCCGAATCTTCCTCTTGTTGGCAACATGCCTGTAGAAACCCTTCTTGTTCCCCTTCACTTCCCTTGCTAGCTGCAACTCCAATTGCGCTTTGGCCTTCCTGATTTCATTCCTGCACATTCGAGCAGTGTTTATATAATCCTCCCTAGTCATCTGACCAAGCTTCCACTTCTTGTAAGCTTCTTTTTTGCGTTTAAGTTCGCCAAGGACATCTTTGTTAAGCCAAGCTGGACGCCTACCATATTTGCTATTCTTTCCGCACATTGGGATGGTTTGCTCTTGTGCCCTCAATAAGGTCTCTTTAAAAAACAGCCAGCTCTCTTGGGTTCCTTTCCCCCTCATATTAGCCTCCCAGGGAATCCTGCCCATCAGTTCCCTGAGGGAGTCAAAGTCCGCTTTTCTGAAGTCCATGGTCCGTATCCTGCTGCTCTCCTTCCTTCCTTTCGTCAGGATCCTGAACTCGACCATCTCATGGTCACTACTGCCTAGGTTGCCACCCACTTCTACTTCCCCTACCAAATCTTCCCTGTTTGTGAGCAGCAGGTCAAGAAAAGCACGGCCCCTAGTTGGTTGCTCCAGCACTTGCACCAGGAAATTGTCTGCAACACTCTCCAAAAACTTCCTGGATTGTTTGTGCTCTGCTGTATTGCTCTTCCAGCAGATGTCAGGGTGATTGAAGTCTCCCATGAGAATCAGGCCCTGTGAACTGGAAACTTTCCCTAGTTGAGCAAAGAAAGCCTCATCCACCTCATCCTCCTGGTCTGGTGGTCTGTAACAGACACCCACCAGGACATCACGCTTATTGTTCTTGCTTCTAAGCTTAACCCAGAGACACTCAACTGCCTTATCTCCAGTTTCATACTGGAGCTCAGAGCAGTCATAGTGCTCTCTTACATACAGTGCAACTCCTCCCCCTTTCGCCCCTGCCTGTCCTTCCTGAACAGTTTATACCCATCCATGACAGCGCTCCAATCGTGAGAGTTATTCCACCAAGTCTCAGTTATTCCAATCATGTCGTAGTTTCTTGACTGTGCCAGGACTTCAAGTTCTTCCTGCTTGTTTCCCAGGCTTCTTGCATTTGTGTACAGGCACTTGAGATAAGTAGCCGAGTGGCCTACTTCCACAGTATGAATCGGGAGGCCTCCTCTGCTGCACCCTCCTACTTCTGCTTTCTTGCGGTGTCCCTCTTCCCCACTTACCTTCGGGCTTAGGTCCCCGTCCCCCGTCGAAACTAGTTTAAAGCCCTCCTCACTAGGTTAGCCAGCCTGTCTGCGAAGATACTCTTCCCTGTCTTTGTTAGATGAATCCCGTCCCTTCCTAGTAATCCTATTTCCTGGAACAGCATTCCATGATCGAAGAATCCAAAGCCCTCCCTTCGACACCACCTGCGTAACCACGCATTTACTTCCCCAATGCGACTGTCCCTACCTGGGCCTTTTCCCTGAACAGGGAGGATGGATGAGAACACCACTTGCGCTTCAAACTCCTTAATCTCTTTTCCCAGAGCCACATAGTCTGCAGTGATCCGCTCAAGATCGTACTTGGCAGTGTCATTGGTACCCACATGGAGGAGCAGGAAGGGGTAGTGGTCTGAGGACTTGATAAGTTTTGGCAGTCTCTCCGTCACATCCCTGATCCGAGCTCCAGGCAAGCAGCACACTTCTCTATTTTCCCGGTCCGGACGGCAGATGGATGACTCCGTCCCCCTTAGGAGGGAGTCCCCGACCACCATCACCCTTCTCTTCCTCTTCTTCTAAGTAGCTTCTCATCTTTGCCATTTTTGCAGCATTGTCTGTGACAAAACTGCGCATGTGACAGTTGAATTTTTGTGCAGTTTATTACAGCTTTCACTGCCACTTCTTTTAAATATTCTGTTGTGTGGACATTTCCCGATGTACCTATTGTTTCTGAAAGATATACAACCCCATCTTCTGTTTTGACACAGATACACATTACTGGATCACTGTGTACATTGCTCCATCCATCAACACTTACACTGGCAAGTTTCCCCTCAGTATTTCTTGCACAGTATTCAAGTTCCTTCTCATACACTGTATCTAGCAACCTTCCACCAATGTCTGCTCTACCAGGTGGAGTGTAGCCTGATTGTAAGGACTCAACCATGTCAATGAAGTGTTTATTGTTAACAATGCGAAAAGGAGAATTTGTGGCATAAATGAACCAAGCAATCTTTTCACCTATGGTGTCTTGTTGGTATTTGCTGGTCCTTACTACAAACCCATCCATTGGTGGTGGTTTTACTGGGATGATTGAAATCTTTTGCTTGCTACTGATACTTTGTTGTCTGAAATACATTTAGTTGCAGCACTGCTGCTAAAAGTACCAACTTTGAATGATTTTGAAATTGTTGCAGATAGACAGTCACAGCCAAAGTCTCCTATGCTTAAATGGAATCCTGAAACAAAAATGATTTTGAATAGTCGTTCTTCTCAGTTCTCCTCACTCTATTATTCAGTTAATCATTTACATTTTTTTCAGCAAGGATGCAGATCCAATTGCAAATTACCAAAAAAGCTAAAACAATGGGAGTTCTGTGGCACTTTAAAGACTAACAAATTTAATATTAGCAGGCAGAAGCTTTGGAGAGACTTCAGTTCTCTTCTTCAGATGCAGTAATACAGAAAATAGGTAACACAGAGGCATCTTATAGATATCCAGGTGCATTGAGAACAATTGGGGAGGTGGAGTCCAGTACTTAGACCATTGAGTAGGAGGTGAGAATGGATGAGCAAAGTAATTTACCTTCGATAGTGAGACAGCCACTCCAAGTCTCTGTTTAAACCCAGTTTAAATGTGTCAAGTTTGCAGATCATTTCTAACTCAGCAGTTTCTCTTTGAAGTCTGTTTTTGAAGTTTTTTTGGACAGCAACTTTCAGGTCAGAGACAGAATGCCCTGGGGAATTAAAGTGTTCTCTCACTGGTTTATGGATGTTATTATTTTTTATGTTTGATGTGTGTCCATTTATCCTTGTGCGTAGTGATAGTCCAGTTTGGCTAATGTACATGGCAGAGGGGCATTGCTGGCACATGATGGCATATATAACATTAGTGGATATGCAGGTCAATGAGCCCCTTATGGTGTGATTGATGTGGTTAGGACCAGTGATGATGTCATTAGAGACGATGTGTGGGCAGAGCTGACAACGGGGTTTGTTGCAGGGATAGGTTCCTGGGTAGGATTTTTTGTAGGGTGTATGGTTGCTGGTGAGTATTTGCTCCAGGTTGTGGGGCTGTCTGTAAGCCAGGATGGGTCTGCCGCCCACTGCCTGAGCAAGGAATGGATCATCTGCTAGGATAGGTTGTAGATCTCCAATGATGTGTTGGAGAGATTTTAGCTGGGGACTGTAGGTGATGGCCAGTGGTGTTCTGTTGTTTTCTTTGTTGGGTCTGTCCTGTAGTAGGTGACTTCTGGGTACCCATCTGGCTCTGGCTCTACAAAAAAGCTAAGACGGACTGCATTTAGACTGCACTTAATTTTGGAGTAAGCTCCATAGAACTCACTGGGGCTTCTGTTTTCTGAGAAAACAAGTATAGGATGGGGTTCCTGTGGGAAAGCTGAGTTATGCTGAAGTAAAATAGGGAATAGACTTATGGCGTCATTATGGTCTGTGGCCATGATGTTCCAAAATAAGAGGCATGTATTCTAATGTAATATAAAATAAGAAAATGACACCCAGTGGCAACTGGCAATTTCTCTTACTGCAAATTTCTGTGCCACATACTTGAGTGATAGATTCTAAACCTAATTAACTAATTAAACAAGCCATGAGGATTAGATAAGCTAAACATTTTTTTCCTAGCAACATTAAACATAGAAAATAGCTTGGGAATTTACTTGTTAAACCACACTTATACTAAAAGGCATAGAGAGCATCTTGAAGAATGATGCACTGCAAAGTGAATTATTTAAGTTACTAACCAGTTGATCCCCATTGTTCTTCAGACATATCCACATCTTCATCCACATCATTTTCTCCCAATAAGCATTTTTCATTATAATGTTTCATTCTTGCAACTAGGCCCTGCATCTCCTTGCACTGCTTACACTTGACACGTTTTCGTTTTTTACCCAGGGAAGGAATTTCTTCAAAATATTCCCAGATAGGGTCTCTCTTACGCCCAGAAGCCATGACAGTATTTCTGTGGCAAAAGTGTGGGGGAATATAGGAAGCGGTGTGTGTACTGAATAACATCTTCCCTTTTTCTTTCCAGTCCACTCCACTGTTCCCTTCCTACTCTGCCTCTGTCCTTTGTCTCTCTGTCTTTTAGATAGTGCCTTAACTAATTCCTCTGCCTTGCTTGGCCCAGCTCCACCACCACATAAGCACAGAACAACAACAATCCTATCTGGCCTGTGTCTTTCTTTGCACATGTGACTTTAGTATGCTGAGAAACAGAAACTGAAACAGAAACTGAAAGCCCAGAATTTTCAAGACGCAAGAGCTGGTAGCTAGGCTGGACAGACTAGAGCCATTAATTCATTTTTATGAGACTGTAAAGTGTGGGTTTAGCATATTTGTGATGAGATTTAATTGTAACCTATTTTTTTAAATGAGAGAGAAATTTGGTATTTTATTGATGATTTAAAAAAAATAAAAAAATCCGATTTAAATAAAAATCTGATTTTTCATATTTTTTAAAAAAATAATTCATTTTTATCCAAAGTACATGCTACTGTACCAGAAAATATCTTGTGCCAGTTATACATTGAAATACTGTCCTATCTTGCTCTCCTTCCCTTCTCTAAACACACACAACAGTTCTGTCAGGGAAAACTGCCTGAATTTAACTGATGTCAAAACATTTACAATGACAATGCAATTCCATTTCTGTGAAACTCTTCATTCCCCATAAATTGACTAAAGTATTTTACGGCTAAAACTGATCTAACATATCTCATTTGGTGCTGTATCCATTGATTTTGTCTCACAGCCAATAACAAAGTCTTGTATTAATGAAAAGACTTCACAGGTTTTTATCGCTAAAGTGTGTTTTGTGCCCCACAAGTACTCCAATCCTTCAGTGGCTCTTCTACAGTACCTAGTTCTAGAAATACTGGAATTGACTTGCTTTGCACAGTATACTCTCTGCTATCCTTAATCTCATTTGCTTCAGTGCATACAATAGTCCAAACTCTGCTGCCTTAACTACAGTTATTAATTCCCTATGCAATTGAATGAGATGTATTTATATGGCCTCCATTATCACAGTGGCTAAGCAGATCCCGATCTAATGTATTTAAGCTCTCAACAACTTCTGAGATACAGAAGTATCATCATCCACATTTTACAGATAAACTGTAGCACAGGGAGAATAAGTGACATGCCCAAGGTACTGTGGAAGAGTGGAGCACTGAACCAAGTTTATAAGCATATCAATTGAAGGTTTAATCATTGCTTATAACAATTTGGAACAAGAAATCCATTGATCTCCGGGAATCTATAACAATTCATTAATTTATCACAACACCATTTGTTAACTTTTTATAAACTATTTATGAGGTGTACCTTTAATACAGTGCAAACCACTTCAATATTTTTGATGATCTTGCGTGCAGAACAATATTAGGCATTACAAATGCAAATACATGTAAGTCTATAGCATTTTACCACGGGAGTGGGGACGGGAAGAAAGCTATTCCATTAACATAGAATATTTTGCAGGGTTGGTTTTATGGGGAGGCAAGCAGGGTGGTTAGCCTCGATGCCAAGGTACTCTTCTGAGGACAGGGAGGTGCCACAACACTGCGCTGCTTAGCTGTTTTTTCCTCAGCTGCTTTGCGGCAGGCTTCAACATTATCTGCCCTGGCCAGCAAAATGCCCTCTGTTCAAATCTGTTCAATTTGTTCTATTGCATGCCTTTACATGCACAAATGTGCGTGGTCAATCTTTAAAGACAATTTCTTATATACACTGCTGAGCTAATGTAACGTAGCATGAACAAAACAGAAATCTCCTGGAAACTGCTGGAGGCAGTGTTTTCACGCGAGCCTTGCGTGCCAGCACAAATCCTGCAGTGTGCATGCCACTCACACTAGTGAGTGGATGTAATAATGATGATGAACTGAAGAATAAACACTGTACATTTCTTCAGTCTAGTAATGGCCACTGAAGAGTTGCCTGTGCAACTTTAGGTCTTTACGGTCATTTAAAGTCATTTTTGAAGTTTATTGAGTACTGACAGTGAGTAAAACAACACTTCATTAACACCTGTTTTCTAGCTGGGAACACATATTGGGCCTCATTCTCTGCTTCCATGGGACCCAGCGTACTCTTTTAAACCTGTAGAACATGGGCACAAGCTGCTGCTCAACCAGCGCCAGTGTTTTACATCCACTTTGCACAGATGTAAATGATTCCAACAAGGTGGAAGGCAGTGAAGAATCAGACCACTTATATTTGGGTTATCAATAGACAAGCATTTCTTTGGGAATATTATGAATTAACAAAACTATCAAAATGAGAAGTTTTATACAGGGTTGGGATTGCCCTCTCGCAATAAAAGCATTGAAAATAAATTATACTTCATTGTTAAATAAGAGATCCTGGCTCACCACTGAACTAAAAAGTCAGATTTTTGTCATTAACCTCAACATTTACCTCCACAGGGTTCTTGATAAATACACTTATTAGACTGCATATGCAGATTATTGCTTCATGAGTGTTTCCTCAGTAGTGGATGTTTTCCCCTCAATTCATGCTGCAGCCAGTCAGATTGCTAATGTAGATCCCTGCTTGATCAGAGATCAGTAGTTTTTTGGCCCCTAAATTTCAGGCTCTTTGTTTCAATCTTTCTTTTTAACTTTTATATTTGTGAAATTCATTGCCAAAACTGAGAAGTGTCAAAGGTTAGATACTTCTGCCAAATCCTTCAGAACAATTGCAATGACACATATGAAGAGCCACATTCTGCTCCGACTTGTGTAAGCAGAGTAACGCCACTGAATCTAGATTTACCCTGAGTAAACTTTGTTTAAATTATTTATATTTTAGTGACTAGCCAAAGTTATTGTCCCTCAAACTACAACAATTATTGAGAAAGGTAAATAAATCTTCATTATAAACCTCAATAGAAATAAATATCTGCTTTTCTTTCATGCATGTATTCTTATCGCAAGAATAAAAGACCCCAGAAACCATAGAATTATGGTTAGCAAGTCGCTGTGTTTGCTTTGCTAGAAAACAGATTTTCTTAGGCAAGCTGAGTTACATTGGCAGAACATTTATCAAACTGTCATTCTTCAATGGTACATTCAGTATTATGGCTCTCTGCACCGAGCAACTACAGGCGCAAGCTGAATTTCATAATGTGGGACAACTTTTCAAAAATACTCTAATCACAGTTATGCGTACTGGCCAGGGACCTACAATAAACACATTTCCAATGGTAAACCACTGGGTATCAAAGTTCAGCTTACCTCATGCCTTAATATGATATCAAGACATAATGCACAACAACAAGTAAAACTGAGTTAGTGCACTATATTATAAATTTTTGTAGTAAAGGTAAACACAGACATTGACTACATTCACTACAGCACTCCTCAAAATCCCTTGAAATGCTGTTTGCATCATTTCAAGTGTTTAAAAGGAGTCTCAGGTATAACTTTGGTAGTTGTAATTTAGCAAATACAGTATTTGCCAACCTTACCAGATCAAAAATCAGGAGTCAGAACCCCAAAAAAACATGAGATTTGCCCCACAATTCATGAGATTTTAAAAACATTAAACCATGTTTTTTAGCCTGTCCTTTGACTTTTTAACTCCCCTCTACTCTTCTGACTGCACGTGAAAGATAATTTCAGGTTGAAAAGTCAACGTTTAATGCATATAAAAATGCATACCTCTCCCTGGCTGCTCATATGAATACTCCACTTACAATCTTAGGGGTCATAAAAGGGTAGTACGGAAACTGTCATTCATTTCCTGTCTTGACCCCTCCCTGCCCTTTACTGCTCGCTGCAGCTTCTTTACTGTCCAGATCCCAAGCAGAGTAGATGTAATGCTGTTGTCAAAAAAGTGAACATGATTCTGGGATATAATAGCAGGAGTGTTGTAAGTAAGACACGAGCAGTAATTCTTCCACTCTATGCCACGCTGATTAGGCCTCAACTGGAATATTGTGTCCAGTTCTGGGCACCACATTTCAGGAAAGATGTGGAAAAATTGGAGAAAGTCCAGAGAAGATGATTAAAAAAATGATTAAAGGTCTAGAAAACATGACCTATGAGGCAAGACTGAAAGAACTGGGTTTGTTTAAACTGGAAAAGGGCAGACTGAGAGGGGACATGTTAACAGCTTTCAAGTACATAAAAGATTGTTACAAGGAGGAGGGAGAAAAATTGTTCTTCTTAACCTCTGAGGACAGGACAAGAAGCAATGGTGTTAAATTGCAGCAAGGGCGGTTTAGGTTGGACATTAGGAAAAATTTCCTAACGGTCAGGGTGGTTAATCACTGAAATAAATTGCCTAAGGAGGTTGTGGAATCTCCATCATTGGAGATTTTTAAGAGCAGGTTAGACAAACACCTGTCAGGAATGGTCTAGATATTACTTAATCCTGCCATGAGTGCAGGGGACTGGACTAGATGACCTCTCGAGGTCCCTTCCAGCCTTATGAGTCTATGTCCCAAAGCAGCAGCAGGTAAGAAAGTGTTGCTGTGGCTCCAGGGCCCTGCACTGAGCGGCAGCTTTCTCCCATTTCCCCCTGCACGCCAGAACCCTTTCACTGCTTTAGGACCATACACCAGGGCAGTTTTGTGTCCTTAGCCCTAAGGACTCTCGCACATAGCTCTGCCTAGCCTCGGCAATCATGGGATGGCAGGAGCTTCTCACATCATCCTGAGAGTTCTTCCTGCAGACACCAAAATCCTATAACTCACAAACAGTTTGAGAGAGTGGTGACATGGCCTGCCCACTCCATTATTACCCACTGCATCCCCCTCAGCCTCCTTCCTGTCCCCACATCCCTCTTCACCTCATTCCCCTGCAGCCTTTAATCTGCCTCCGGCTCCCTAAGTGCCCCACTCCCCCTTTCTCCTGCTGTTCCTCACAGTCTGTGTCCTCTCCAGCCCCGTGAACTGTAGTAGAACCTCAGCGTTGCGAACACCTTAGGAATGGAGGTTGTTTATAACTCTGAAATGTTCGTAACTCTGAACAAAATGTTATGATTATTCTTCCAAAAGTTTACAATTGAACATTGACATAACACAGCTTTGAAAATTTACTACCCTGAAGAAAAATGCTGCTTTTAACCATCTTAATTTAAATGAAACAAGCACAGAAACAGTTTCCTTACCTTGTCAAATCTTTTTTTTTTAAACTTTCCCTTTTTTTAGTTTAACACAATGGGGTGTGTGCATGTGTATGTGCGTATGTCAGCTGCTACCTGATTACTTCTGGTTTCAAAAGAGGTGTGTAGTTGACTGCTCAGTTCGTAAACTCTGAAGTTCTACTGAATAGAGTGACAGCCATTTTGCCTGTGGGTACAGGTTCGATCTCATTGAAAACAGGGAGAAGAGATGCAAGCGAACTTTATTAAGGACCGCCTCACTTCCACATGCAGAGAGAATATAGGGAAATGGCAGCCATCTTTCTGGCTTCGTCCCCATTGACTGCCATAGGAGATGGTGGCCCTTTTGAATAAGAACAAGATTTATGACTTGGAACCTTTCATTATGTTTTCACAAGACAGATACCTCCTGCCTCGAAATTGCTAGTTGCAATAAAAATCACAAGAATTGGCCATACTGCAGATCCAAATGTGTTAAAAGAGTCTGTGTTCTAGCAATGTACAAGTGAAGTTGCAGTACAATACTCAGTTTGAACATTTATTTTAATTACTTAATGTAAGGCTGTTTCTAACTCACGTTGCGGAACGAACAAAACATTGGGCTAGGTAAGTGCTTGTTAGCAAAAGCACAGCTGAAACAGAGCTCCTAAATTTCTTTAAACAAAGGCCTGGTCTACACTGGTGGCTTAATTCGAATTAAAGTCCCTTAATTCGAATTAATTACTCCCGTGTCTACACTTCCGCATTGTTAATTTGAATTAAGGAGCCTTTAAAATCGAATTAATAAAACCACCTCTGCAAGTGAATTAGCGCCTGAAGCGCATCAGTTAATTCACATTAGTGTGAGTGTGGATGCAATGGAACTTAATTCAAATTAATTGGCCTCCAGACTGTATCCCATGATGCCTCATTTCAGTACCCTCCCCCAAAGCAGCCCCGGGAAGATTTAAATCTTCATTTCCTGCAGTGAATGGGTTTAAAATCCAAGCTGCAATCACCCCCCCACACAAACACAACAAGACCTTTGAAGTTTGTCTCTTTAAGGGTTTGAAAGATTTTGCCACCCCCCTGCCCACGTGGTGAATGCATTTTAAATGCCCAGCAAGCCCTTTGCAGTTTGTCCCTTTAAGATTTGTCCCTTTGAAAGTTTAGCCCTTTAAAGTTTGTCCCTTTGAAAGATTTCACCACCTACCCTCCTCCCCGTGTGGTGAATGCGTTTTAAATGCCAGCAGTGAGAGGAAATTCTTTGCTACATTGTTTCAGTGGCCAATCATGGAAATTGATACTTTCTTAAGAGTTTATTCACAGTGCTACATGTGGATACATTATATAATGCTTTCCATCAGTGAAATGGAAACATTTGTATCACTGTATTAATATACTAACTGACTCCATTGTTATTTATCTTACATTCTACAGACACCTGTAGAATCAAAATCAAAGGCAAGCAATATACAGGGGGTAGTAGTGGGAGCATAAAAGGCAAACAGCATACAGTTCTAAAGTAATCTAGGATAAGCTGTGATGTATTTGTCACGGTCAAAATGAGAGCATAGTTCAGCTGGCTCCGTGTGCCTGAAGCAATGGCGATCGGGGGAGCAAAAAAACAGCATGAAAATAATTTTCCTGTTTGTTTGGGGGTGGAGGAAGAGGGTGGGGGAAGCAGCGCTGCATCCTGGGATGATGACATTCATCACAACAGCCTCTATGGTTAGTTGCACTGTGGGATAGCTTCCCACATTGCACTGCTTTCTAATTCAAATTAAGGCTGGCCAGTGTGGATGCAAGAAACCAGCTCAAACACTGTAGTGTGAACAGTCTGCAGCGCTTTCTATAAATCGCTTTCTGTAATTCGAATTAAGCTAATTCAAATTAGTGCTGCAGTGTAGACATAGCCAAAGTATGTGATTTAAAGTAATCTATACTGTTGCTCCCACTTCACTTTAAGGCAGTTTGCAAAGCTGCAATGATCATTAAGCTCTTCACTCAACATTGCTCTTGCACCCAGTGAATTCACCATTGATTTAAATGAGAACAGGATTGGGCTGTATGTCTGGGTTCAACAGCATTAAGTCCTTTGTATTAACTTAAATGAGTATGAGAAGCCCAAAAGTGTCCTCTGCAAGCAGAAGGAAAAAACTGGAGACAGGCCAGTGAAGATTACAGATTCTGACTGGATCTCAGAGAAGAGTGAGACTTCTACAACTGCTCTGTTTTTTTCTTCATCACAGAGCATTTCCACCACAGCCCAGCCCTGCCAAAAGCTTCTTTCTCACTTTAGAATGTTTGTTTTATTCCAGCTTCAGTATTTACAGTTTTGGATAATTTAACACAGACTCCCTTCTTTTACACCAATCATGCTCTTCTGTACTCATGGCACTCACCCAAAAAGCCTTTGGACAATATTTGTTTCCTAGAGCCCTCAAGAAGAAAGCTATTTTCATGCCAACACCTAGAATGCTGAACAGTGACATTCTGCCACTGAAATATGTAATTTTTGGAAAGTTTGTTGTATTACATGGATGATTCCCCCTCCCCCCCACAAATTATGTCTTTATATCTTTACAGAGTACAAAAGCTCAGCCTGTTAGTATACAAGGTTTTTGAAGATTTTAAAATCAAAAGCAAATTTCAGCCAAGTAATAATTCTTATCTGAGAGGATATTGAGTTGCTGCCTGTTAGAGTATCTGAGTGTTTGGCTCCAGAAAAAACAACAAAACAAAAAACAAACAAATAATCTGCACAGGCAAGATTTCATCCTGGTACTGGCTGAACAACATTTAACACTGTATTCTTGTTATGAAGGATAAATGGGAAGGAAAGGAGGCAATTTAAGAAGTGGATAAGGGAAGTTATAGTCCAATTACTAGCACCTACTGGCCCAACCCTCATTATACCAGGCATTTTAAAAAACAGATAGTACTTTCTCCAAAGAGCTTGCTGTACTAAACAAAACTTGACTTTTTTTTTTAAGTCAAAATTACATACGTGGTGTATTGAAAACTGTATTTAAATAGTAAGCTATCACTTCAAATGCTCAGGGGGTTTTCCTGGTCTTGCTTGAAGGCTAGGAGGCTCTGTAAAGCATGTGACCTGGTTCTAGCAGCAGTCAGGCTACAAAGAGTCAGCCACCCTAAAACAATGTGGGTTTTGCTTCTCTGCATCAGGGAGCAGCCTGATTTGGTTTTTGTGTGTTAAAGCTCAGAATTGCAATAAATGTAGTGTTAAAATACACGTTCTGGAAGGTTGCAATGTATCTAATTTTTATTTGTATGCCGTGAATAGACCAGCAGAGGTTTTGGTCAACTTTGGTGCTGACACTGAAACCAGATACATAGTTTCACATGGAACCCTCTGTCTTGTGAAAAACGGTGTGCAAGTAATATTTTCCTCCAGCATAATTTGCAATTAACGTGGGGAGAAAAAGTCAATTTCTAGTTCTAAAAAGATAGAAGTGACTCCATTTGAAATTTGTCAAGAGTGTCTCAAGATTTTATAGGCTACTCTCAATGAGGAATAGCAACTGTTTTGAAACTTCATATTCACATAGGTGTCCGTGTCCATAAGCATTCATATGTAGTAGAGTTTAGGAAAAACAGTCATTTCTATGGTGTTAATATTTGGCCCCAGTCCTGCAAAGGTTTACAGAGTATTCCAATTGAAGTCAATACTATTACACACGTGATTCCATTTAAGTTTTTGCTGGTCTGAGGACTTCAGTGATAGCAATGGTCAGCAAAGCTACCATTTACAAATTTATTTTATCACTCAGTAACAATGGTCAAATTCCACTCAATAATGTCAGGCTCTATTTTGAAGAAAAGCATCTTCAAAATAAGCCATTCACATCAGCATGCAATATCAGTCTCTATTAAAACTTCTATGAACAGATCTTCTCCAATAATTTTTTTAAAGCTATGAAAAAGCTGTAAGCAACAAATCTGGAAGTCCTAACTTATCCCAGAAGTCCTTCTACAAATTAGGGGCCAGATCTTGAGCCTATTGAAATCCATGACAAAATTCCCATTGATTTCAACCAGAATGGGATCTGGCCCTGAGTAAATGGCTTTCAAAACAGGCCCAATCAATATTAAATTCCTTTCAATCTGTTGAATCCCTTTTGTCCCTTGTTTAGGGAACATAACAGAAAAATAGTCTATTGTCCAATGTAAGAGCTGCTCAGAATTTTGTATTTCCTGGCATGCAAACTTCCTATTTCGTTACACCCATGAATCTGAGTCTAATCGCAATGTGGAGCATAACTGGAGCCCAGTCATTAATGTGATTGTGTAATTACTACAACCTGTTCCCTCTCCAAAACAAACCAACCCAAAAGGAACCAGAGGAAAACAGAAGGTGGTTGTTATTATTTCAGGAATTGGAACATTTACAAAGTACTGGGCCAGTCTAAATGGGATAATCGTGGGTAAATATTTTTCTAGTAAAACTCAAGCGACAATTGCTGAATTTATTATTATGTCGACAATTTAGAGAAAGCCAGCACATATGTAGATAATAGTAAAATTTGCTAGTTGGTGCCTATTTTTCCACTCTCTGTATCTGGATGGATTTTGTTCTTGTAAAAGCTCTTGAATTTGCAGCCACGGATATTAAAATTCTCTATTTATGCAGAATTTATAATGGAAAGTGTTAGCAACCTAAAAACATACAAGTTGCTGCCACTCCCTTTTATAAATCTAAATAAGTATCTATCCACTGGAGGAGAAGCAGCAGCAGCACAGGCTTCCCCAAACATCAGCCCACACACCTGCCTAAACTCTAAACTAGAACCATCTCTAAGGCTAAAAGAAATAGCTCACTTTCCAAAACTACTAAATCTATGGTCTTTCTGCTGAAGTTGCCAACAAGGCAAGGTGCTAGATTCTGCAAACTTTGCTGGTGCTTCTTGCAATAGAAACACCTGTCCACTGAGATCCTTTACATATTTTACGCTAAACACCATCAGGTAGCAACAACTTTTGATCACTAGCAATCTTGGCTGGATGTGAATGGTTGATTGAAAGGTGCATAATGGCTCAAAGAAAATCAGTAATTATCACTATTCATTCATATCAAAATTTAAAACAAGAACAAACACTGGTTTACTCAATACATTTCCAAAAAATCTGCTTCCTCTAGCCTTTAAAACACATGGGTTCAAGGGAAAACTATAGTATTACTTGGTCTGCTTCCCCTCCTCTTGGCTTGCAAATTGTCTTAAATGCAGTAATGTCTTATGTTTTGGGAGTCTTTTTTGTTCTGACGTGCTGTTAATGGTTCCAACCATTTAAAGTGGTGTTTTACACTGAAGAGCTACTAAAAGATAAATCCACATTTCGTCTCACTCAATTTCCATATTCAATACATTCAGTTGACAAACCTTACTTTTTTCTGTCAGCCCTGTAAACTCTGCCTGGGATCTGAGAATCAAGTTGCATTCTTTTCTCATCAGGCATGAATGAGCAGTAACAAAATGTCTGCAGTGATGACTCTGCTGCCCATTGAAGGCTCTGGGTTTGCACAGGTATAATTATTAAAACTTTTATCAGTTCTGTGAACAATGCAAAAGAGGAACAGAAAACAACCCACTCCCTCAGGCTCTACTACAGAACTAAAAGCAAAACTAAAAGCAGTAATAACAACCTACTTTAATCGCAGTACAGTCATACTTTAATCTCTGACTTTAGTAACGTATTCTAAATCTTTACCCTCATGCTTTATTTTAAGTAAGACTATTAGTAACTGCCTATGGCACAATACTTAGTTATGTTTTAAAAATTTGAAGTGGCATTACAGCGTAACAATTTTTTTTATTCTCTGAAATTATCTGTTAGAAAGACTGATTTAGTACTGGAGCATCTCACCCCAAACCTCTAACCCCCACAGAAATCCTGGACAAGTTATTACTCATTGTCAGTGAGACACAGCCCAGATAATGATCCATCACTGCACCAACTAGATATACATGTCTTATAACTACAGTACCATCACTGGTGCTCCCAAAAACTGAAACTCATCTGTCTCTGTGGAAAAAAGGAAATTAGAAAAGAAATTGGTAAAATTGTGCACTGACCTTTGTCTGAAAAAATGCAGTCACCTCAAATATTAGTCACTGGGTAGTATCTGTGATCCTTTTATCTCAGACCTTCTACATTTTTTCCAAATAACTCAAATGCCTCTTGAGGTTTTCAGAGGGAAATAAACCGACCATCCAGTGGCTGAATTGCCCAGCTGGATGATTCACATGCATGCTGGATGGGATACTGCACTCTTATATTTTGATTCTGGATCCATGTCCTATATCCCTTTGTATAGTAATGATCAAAAAACAAAGAAAATGGAATTGTTCCTGTCACAGAAGGATGGTGCTGTCACAACTTAGGGTTAACTTTTACTCTTCCCACCCCCAGTTTCCTTGAGGGTACCCTCTTAAGGTTTCCAGATCCCAACTGTCACTACTCTCAGACTCTCTCCCTCCAAACCAGGAATTTAGGCTTATAATCTCTCTGCATCTCACTATGGTTTCCCAAGCAGGTCTGACCAGAGTCCAGTACCTCTCTGTGGATAACCTCTCTCCAAGGGCTATAATGATGTGCCCTAGTTACCAACCAGCCTTCTGCACAAAGCAAGTTATTCTTATGGTAAAAGCATCATAGAGGAAACAAAAACAAAACAAAAAACAATAAGAGAATCTACACACAAGTAGGCAAAAATCTTTTCAACACTTATGTAACCCTGTTGGACAGCAGGCCTTGTCTGTTTGCTGGATCAGAAAGAAATCATTAGTCAGTGATAACCCAGATGTTTATCCAAAAGTCCTTTCTTTGTTTGATGGTCTCTGCACAAAGCAGTTTGAACAAGCTTTGTGAGCTCTGCAGGTGGCAGTTGATGTTACCTCTCTGGATGTGTTACAACCTGTGTGATTTGCTTCAATCAACTCTAACTGGTTCTGGTTTCTGGAGAAGCGGTGGTAACCCTCCCGCCTGGAATTGCATACAATCCTTAGCCCACAGTGACACATAACTCAATACAATATGGTTCCCAAAGATACTGCCCAGGATTGCACTTGCATGACATACCTGTGACAGGTATGTTGATGAAGGTTCCATGAACAAATCCCATACTGTTTTGTAAGGAAAGGAATGATGGGGTGGAGTCCCATCAAAAGGACATTATCTCCAAAGTTTCAAAATATCTCATTCTGAGAAGCACAGTACTTTGCCATAGAAGTACTCCGCTGAAGTAAGCAGCAATGACTGCGCACACCACATCAGTAAGGTAACACTAGGATTAGTCAGTCCTGGTCCAACAATTAATTCTAGATTTTCTACTAGTGCAGCAATCAAATTCTGAATGTGATTCAATTTTGAAAGTCTAAGCAGCTAATATAAAGCAAACCAAGTCTCTCAGTTGCAAGCTTGCATTTTCTTTGTGCAAAAACCACATGAAGAGTTCTTAGTGCAGCTCAATATTAACATTAACATTGAAACTCCATTTTCAACTAGTATTGTTTCTTTTACTTGATCTAATGAAATAATTCATCCCCTAGTGCAAGTAACATTTATCGAATGAAGTGAGATCTTAAAACAAAGTCACTCTTTTTCAGTATTTGCAAGACAGAACTGATATTTCTTTTTAAAATGACAGGTTTTTCTTCTTCACAGGAAAAGGCTGCTATTTTCACAGCTGAAGGCAATAATTTCCTTTCCAAATGAGAAACTTTTAATTATCACTAAATCTCTCTGCTGTTATTGTTTTCATTACAAACAATCCTCTGAAAAGAAGATCAGCTACACACTGCTGTATTCAAACACTTACAGAAGATATCATTATAAATTTCACATTTGCCATTCTGCAATGACTGTAGTATTGCATTTTCCTATTCCTAATACAGGAAGACAGAACAAGCACTGTACTTGAGGTAGCAACATGAACATTTTAATGGCATAGCAAAAGCTGTCATACATTTCTTGATAAACTTTCACAACTTTGACGCTTTTGCTCAAAAGGCTCTTTAAAAGGTTAATTTTACAAAAGTTGTAGAAGTGCTTTTACAATTTTAGCGGTTTAGATTAAGCTGTAAAAGTAGCAAGGATGAGATTGGAAAGAAGAGAACCTTATTGTACTGTGAAAATACCTAAAAGAAGATCAAAAAAGTTTGAATAAAGATCAATGAGAACCAAGCAGAATTAGGATAGCATGTGCACCCTTCTGGAAATTATAAGTAGTTTTATAAATAGTTTAGATTATATTTACAGACTTTTCTCTCCTCACCACTATTCAGTATTTTAAATCCTTTGCTCTATGAGTTACTAGGAAAATTTAATTTAGCTGAGGCTTGATTATGATCACACTTTATTTTCTTAGAGCAATGTGAATGAACTGATGGTGAACTGAATTAATTCATACAAAAAGGAGTTGGGATAATTGAAGAACAATTCCATTCAATTAATCTATGTAAAAAACATCTTATTTTGACTACAAGACATTTAAGTCTAACTATACTTGGAGACCAATGAATTTCTACCTCTGAAGTAGAGGGAAGTATTATTATCCCCACTTTACATAAGGGATACTGGAGGTACCAAGAAACTAAGTGACTTCCCCAGCATCAAGTGGTAAAGCCTGTGACAGAGCAGGGAATTGAATGCTGGTCCCCTGCATCCCAAACTAGCACTCTAACCACAGGATTGGACCATACTTCCTCTTCCCATAGGAATGATTTACCATGATTGCAAAATGTTTTGATGACTGTAAATACAGTTGACCTTATATTTCCTCATCGTCAGCCTGATTCTGCACTCGTTACACAGGCAAAGTTTCCATTGACATCAGTGGGATATGTGAAAGTTATTTCCTTCCTTTTTCTGACAGCTGTGGGAGGTACAACGTATAACACTACACATTTAAATGGTACTGATAGGGAGAACTGCGATGTACCAGAATTAGACAATGTAAATAACTTGACAAAATTCCTTCTCTTTTACTGGATCTCAGTGTAAAAGAAATAATTATACACCCACAGAAAGGATTATCAAAAGAGAACTGGGTATACTAAACACAGCTAAACAGAAATCAGAATGTCTATCTCATGGGAAATTCCAATATTTTAACGTTTGTTTTTGTCTCAAGTCAGGATGAGAAGTTGAAATATTGAAATTTCACAGAACCTAAAGCTCTTTAAAAAAACTTTGGATTCAGCAATGCCAAAACATTTTGTTTCAAAGAAATTCAACATTAAACTGCATCTCCTCATGGTGCAGCATTGCCTCATGGTAGATAAGCGCACCTCATGCCCCCATTCTCCTCTAGCTGGGCTGCCAGGTGAGACAACATCTCATAATGCAGCTGTAATCACATGACTCCCATAATGCACTACACTCTGGTCAGAGTGCAGAATGTTGCACCATGACATGTGTAGTCTGGCCAGGCAGCCTGGTTCATAGAAGAGAATAGGAAGATAAGGCACACAAGCTACAACTCCCAGGAACCACTGAAGCATCAGAGAGACACACAGTCTAATGCTGAACTGACCCCAAACTGAACATTTAGGGACATTTCAACAAGCTGAAATATTTTGAATTGGGTCAAAATCACCCAAAACTAAATATTTTGTTGATTATCATCAATGTAAAATGAAAACAATTGCAGGAAAATTGAAGTTTTCCTATAGTCTTGATGTTGCAGAAATTGTGTTTTCCATCCAAAAGGCATCTATTGAAAATTCTTACCAAGGTGTAATACAAAGATTATCCTTTACTGATAGTTCTGTACTATGTTTAGGGAGTCAAAATCAGAGTACTACTTTAGCATTTGTTTATCTAACCGAGTAGTACTTATTCAAAGTTCTGTTGAACTAAATTGACTACACTTGTGAGTGCTACTCAATATAAGTACAGGCTGAAGAATCAGGGCTTTAAAGTGTACCAGTCATACAAATGTTTAGTCAGCATGTTGCACACAAAACATAGCTAATCAGGTGATTGCATGCAGCCAGTTATTAGGGAAGACCCAACACAGTTCATGACTGGACTATATTGGTAAGAAAACATGTCTCATAGGACATGCAGCAGGGAGCAATTTGAAATACAATACCAGCATAGATTGCTGTACTATGTGCAATAACAGGATTTCAGATTTATGCTGCAAAATAGCGTGACCAGATAGCAAGTGTCAAAAATTGGGACAGAGGTGTAGGGTAGTAGGTGCCTATCTAGGGCAAAGACCCAAATATCGGGACAGTCCTATAAAATCGGGACATCTGGTCACCCTACTGCAAAACCATGCTAAGGTTTTTTGGGTTTTTTTTTTTTGGCCTATTGTTATACAAAGTTTTATTACTGCAAATGATGAATTACACTCTTAAGAAGTCAGCAGTGCACACTCCAAAGTGCTTTAAAGGCAGGCCTCTCTCTTAAACTGTATGAATATATTATCTTCTAGCTCAAGCACATCAGGCCGGTATGATTTAATGGCCATTCATTATGCACAAAGGAAACAGCTTTAGCAAGAACCCAAAAGCAGAATCCTCAAAGCATACCCAGCATTACACTATGCAAATGAATACAAGGAAATAAGTTGCAGATGGCTTATTGAAATAATTCCACCTATAGTACATTGTGTTTGTCTCCTTGAACTCTCAAGAAACAGTTATTCATTTCATTACATTGTTGACAACATGCTTTTCCAGGTCTTTTTTACTGAAGAAACAGGGCCCTCTTTCACTTACATCACTCAGTTGAGAAAAAGAGGGCCTCAGAGCAGATAAAGACCAAGAGCTTGTCTATACAGTTTTTGTATTGTTTACATATATAGGTTAAGTTAAATTGGTGCGATCCCTTAGCACCCACAAAGTTATACTGGTAAAAGGGAACACATATGGATATACTAATCACTGGAATTGACCCTTCCCTCTAGATGGTAGGCTTACTCTTGTTTTTCCCACCAGTGTTGTGTCCCTGATGTTTCTCTGAAGTTAGGCTCATAAATGGCAGAAAGCAGACATATGCTGGCTTACTGTTCTGCCCTAGCTGTGGAGCCCAGATACCAGTGATCCGGTGCCATGAAAGCAGAGGTTCCCTTACTCCAGTGTGCAGTGCGGAGGAAAGCAAGTTCTCATTTCCCTGAAGAACACTCTGGATGCAGGACAGAGTGGCATTTAAGTCACACCTTAAAATTAGAGAGTCTCAAGTGCCACAGTGAACAATGCACTTTATTTTCTCCCACGCAGCATCCTGGTGTTTGCCGAAATCCAGGCCAACAAAAAACAGCGTTCACAATTCCTCCAAAGCCAGACCACAAAAGCCTATTCTCTTTTTAGCCATAACCAGACTTAATGACATGATTGAGGATTCCCTCTGCCTAGGAACCAGGGTCTTGCATGCATTCATTGTGGTATGCAAAATCCTTTGGATTCATCCCTGAAGAGGAGACTAGCGGTGGCTTCTGGACCTTTCCTTGAAGGTAGAGAGTATTTGGTAACATCCTGGATTCAGCTCTTAAAGAAGTTATGTAGAAAAGCTCTCCCCACTTTAGCTTCACAGTTCCGTAAGCCAAAATCCACAGGGCCACTCTTCCCCAACAGGAAGTGTAACAAGTACAGACCCAGCCCATTCAAGTTCCACCAATAGCTTTCATAAATCCAAGTCAAACCCAAGCCATACCAGGACCAAAAACAGTCAGGTTTCAAAAGCACTCTCTCATCAGAATTTCCTCAGATTAATAGTAAATTGCACATTCACTTTTAGTTCAAGTAATTTCTTTCAGTCTGGCCTCAGCTCCCCACTCTTTTGCAAAGGCAAGAGCAGCAGCCCTTAGAAAGGAAAGCATCTGCATAATTCCATGCCTCAACAACTGGCTTCTCTTGGTTATACTGCCTCAGGGTGTCTGCCAGCTGATGTCTCACCCTCTGCTGAAGTTTCAGAAACTGGGAAAGATTCAACTCCCCCACTCCCAATGCTTTATTCATCAGGGAGCAGTAGTACGCATAGCTTCCAGGTTAGCTTGTCTCAATCCACTTGTGTGTGTGGCAAATGGAGAGCCTGATCTCCTGACAATGTTTGGTTCCCTGGACCCAGCATCACATTTTCTCTGTTCAGCAGTTTCTAATGTCATCCTTCAAGACAAACTAGCCTGTGTTCCACAGAAGAGTAGATGGCACATCAGCATCTCAAAGCTGCTGGCAAACCAGCTAGACTTTCATTTCTTCCAGCAAATCTGGTGGAGCCAAAAGAGAAGAGAGAACACAGGGGAGGCTGCCAAACTCAATAAGCAGAGGAAATAATGAGCGAAAAGCACTACAACTGAAACTGGCCATGCTCTTTCATTGGACCATACAGTACATCTTCCCCCTGATCAAGGCCTTTCATGATCTGGTAAAGCAAAATGTACAGGCCAACTGGTGGAAATTTTATCTTTCACTGTGTGAAACTGTGTTCATTGGATGAAATACCAACGTTCCAACCAAGAGAACAATATTACTCCTTCTATTACAGCTGACCCCAGCGGCCTCCCATCAGCTTGGGCTGGGTGCTATACAATCACACCATAACAGTGTGCCTGCCCCAAAGTTCTTACAGTTTACCAGTTTCTATTTGAGTACTCCTGAAAAACTATGAAGAGGTGGGACCATTTTAATAGAAAAAAAAATGAATCTTTTGCCCCAAAAAACTGAACCCCAACAAAGTTTTTTGGGGCTATTTTTAATATTTTAATTATGTGAACTTTTCCAAACTTTGTGAACTTCTGGTTCTCTACGTTGGCAGAAAACAGAAGTGCCAAAATATCACGAGAAGTCAGAAATGCCAGTGTAATGTCCTTAAACTAGAACTATGATCTGGGAAACTTCTGATATACATATTGCAGACTTCAACGTCCAAATAAGCTTGGGAGATTGAGCCAACAAATGGAAATCACTAAAATCTCCATTAAGTGAAAATTTGTGAAGTGAAAATGGTTGATTTCTCATAGAATTATGCATATAACTGCGCAGAGTTGTTCACTATGAAAGATCCCAGAGGTGGAACAGTGATAAGAAGGGCTGAAGGCAGACACTGTCCAGCAAGTCCTGCAAAGTGGCCAGTATAAAAATATGTTAGGGGGAACAAACAGGCAAGTATCAGAGGCTACAGAGAAAAACTTGGAATGGTGACTGAACAATATTCACTAAGCTCCTAGGTTTAAATAACAAAATGAAAAAATAGGCATAGGCAGAGAGAATGTTTGATCAGAGTCAGCTGTCTAAATGGTAGTTCAAGAATTTTTGTGAGGCTACAGGGAATTAAATATTTGTCCTTTTTATAGATTTTCACAAACCTCACAGGTTAGCAATGAATAATATGAGAGAGCAAGGCTGCAGATTGAAGAAGGGTGGTGTAAGTATGTGTAGGAAATTAAATTACTTTCTATGTGCAGAAAATGGCCTACAGAAACTCATTACAAGAGCTAATGAAGATTCATGTTTTAGGGATCCAAAAGAGCACAAGTGGGTGCTGTGAACAAATGAGATTAAGAAATAAACAGAAGATGGGCAAGAACATGAAGGCTACAAAGAGCAAGTCAGATCACATTTCCTAGAGCCAAATCTAAAGACACCTGAAAGCAAGGGCACTTACCAGTTACTGAGGTAGTGCTGTGAAAGAAAACGGGTAGTCTAATCACATGGAGCTATTCATTCAGTCATTTTTCCATGGTTGATAATAGCCTTCCCCACCATAAATGCTGCATGTAAGCAGGTTCCAGTCGAATTAATTCCTTTAGCCAAGCTTCGACAAGCTAGCCAGCAGGTCAGTAGCCAGAAGATTTATCCTACTTGCCATCACTAGAAGGTTTCAGGGGTACTGTCCTGGGCAAGGAGAGAGATCTCCCCCTTCATCTCTGGAAGCCCTCTTATTCTGCTCCCGAGCCCTTCATGAAAGGCTCCATCCCCCCAACCTCCTCTTCCCAAGCTCTAGAAGAGCAGCTCCTGTCCCCTTCTGCCGCACTATTTACCTCATACTGATATTCTAAAGCACTTGCCATCTCTGATTTTTAATTTGTAAACTAAGTAGGAGAGTGGGTTTGCTGATGGATGCTTTAGCCAACCATTTCGTGGCACAGTAGAATGATGTTTACCACCACAAGAGTATTTCCTAGGAGTTAAGGGTGCAGATGGAGTGCTCCTTACCCAGAGACATACCTCTAGTCAGAGTATTATTCCAGAATATTTGCAGTTAGCAGAATTGACCAAAGTGAGACAAAACATGATGAGGGCATTTCCAGCTTTCATCCCTAGCCAGAAGTCCTGCAGCCCACAAGGAGTTTGTGCCCAAAATGTTTTATGTACTTTTCTGATACAGTCCAAGACTGTTAAGAACAATGTGAATAATTTTTCAAGATTCTTCAGAAAGGGCCAAGTTCTTTGTACTAATCTAACCCTTACTGGGGCACTAGCTTAAATGGCAGTTTTGCCTGGGTAAGGACTGATTTTAAGGAATTTTGAATCTTTAAGGGCAGTATCTATGTTAGTTAAGACACTGAAATTAACAATGGCAGACAAAAAATTAATTATCCTAATTTTCTCTGTAGCAAAGCTAAAATAAGGAATTCTGCAGATGTGGACGGGATCCCAAACATTCTTCCAAAAGAGAGGATAGCCTGCTTTAAATTCAGCCTTGCAAAATCATTATGAAAAACTGACAAAGCTAGGCACAAAATATCTTTGCCTAGCCTTTTCCACAAGGATAGATAATAAGAAGTCTTATTTAAATTTAATCCCCAAAGTGATTAAACAAATGGAATTTTGTGGTAACTCAAGGTTTAATTGACAAGGTTTCCTCCCCCTTAACTAGCCAAGGGGAAGAGAGAGTGGGGTAAAGAGAAGAGTCACTCTCTCTGTTGTTAGAAGAGGAGGAGGAAATGGTGCTCTCCCTCAATTTAACTCCTGAGCAAGACAAAATACAATGCATTAGCACTCGCCATGCCCTCACTGCACTGCAGTAATTTACACCACACCTCAGGCATATGATATCACTCATGAAGTATTTTAAGTAGTTTAATATGTTGCATTGTGAAATAGCATGAAGCATCTTAGAGAAACTCATTCCACATTGCTGTGCATTTAACACTATAGCAATGAGACAATGACAACTAAATAAATAAATGATACAGTTACCAGGGAGAAGGAGCCCACAGTGTGGAGTTATATAAAACAGCATGATAGTGTCATGCCATTTTCCTGTGGCGGTGATGATTCCCATTGCCCAGTTAGAATTGTTGCCATGGAAGCATTTAATAAAACACCACCGCTTACTAAAGTCAAATTATTTTGCCCTGCATAGTCAAGATACTTTATAAGTGGCTGGATTTTTTAAAGGGATGGATAATTTCATGACCAACAACAAAATTTTAAGAAAACATGGCTGTAATAATAGCTGGCTCAAAGCTGGCTCAAAGACACTGCTGTATGTTTCAGGAAGTCATTTTTGCTCTCACAGCAATTTCTACCTTGCAAGATTCTTTATTTAGTAAAAGGACTCACTGCTGGCAGCGAGATATTACATTTGTTAAACCAATGATCTAATCCAGAATGGCAAATCCAGTTCTGAACTGGAAATTGGAGGCTGTGAATTACAGTTGGTGAGTCAGTGCCAACGAGTCTGACACAAAGTATCTGGGATGGCATAGATGATTTGTGTTCCTGACAAGTTAAATTTGAGTGTTATTGTTAGATGGGAGATAAGTGTTATTTATAAAGTCACATCCCCCTCACCCCCCCAAAAAAAAAAAAATCACACCAGAAGTGGCAAAGTACTGAACATCTTCAGCAGGGCATGCAGGAGCAGTGCCAAAGGAACATTTAAGCTTTATCAGGGTCCTGGAGAGTCAGATGGACGAATATGGGTGATTTGTTAAGGATTGGTACAGCACAGATTTTTCCATTTGTGCCTTTAATTATTAGAGCGATATAGGATTCAGGCCAAAATGAATACCTTCATGTGAGCACAAATGCAATTTTAGCACTCGTAAGGGGTCAATGTGGTAATTTTGAACACTGCTTGAAAAATCTAAACGTGATTGCCCACCCATTATGACCCACAGCTTATGATCATGCCATATAGTACATTGAGAGCCAGATTCAGCTCTAGTGTAAAGAAATGAATGTAACTTCATTTAGTATAAATGAAGGCTCAGGAAAATGCATCTACTTAGAGCAGGACTGAATCTAGGCCCTCTTGGATAGAAAAACTTTTTTTTTACTCCCAAGGGAGACAGTAACCATCAAGATAAAGTTACTTTACCATATGCCCTTTCAGTACAGAGTGACAATTTTCATCCTATACAGAGGATCAAAGAGCTAATATCTTGGTGCATATATAAACTGGACAGACAGTTCATGGTCATGGCATCAGGTCTTTCAGGACCCATGCATGTGAAGATAAGAAAGTAGGATAGCACATAGCAAGTTCACTGATACCAGGCACTGATACTAGGCTATTGCATAGGTCCTCTGATTTCTTTATAAGCAAATTGACTGATGCAAAGGATACCAAGACTGAGATGCTATCAAAACTGACAGTTATGTCTTACCTTCACCCCAAAGTCTTTTATGCACTTGTCAGAACTCATGAGCATAGGGTGCCCACGTTTTACAGCCATTCATCCATACCTTGAAGCCCATGAACTGGAAGCACAATGATCCCACTCAAAGTACATAATTCCACATGGAACATTATAAATACTTCTCCATCACCCAGAGGGAGGGAAGCAGTCACTGTTCATTACAAAAAGCACTTCTCCCACATGGATCTGAGTATTCTGTCAGCCTGGGGAAGGACAGATCAAAACAAGGGATTAATATTAGGTCTGAGGTATGGCAGCATAAAGCCAGGTGAACTGGTCAGTCCTTTCCCTTGTTAATCTAGTTTATAATGTAAGTAATGTCTGTCACCTTATTGAAATTCTGCTGACAGAATGACAGTTGGTATCCTCTTCCTGATGCATTTTCTTTTATAGACTAAAGAAATGGTGGCATGTTGGTTTGTTTCTTTATGAGGAAGAATGAAGGAATGGAGAAAGCACCATGAGAGACTTGCTCTTTCCCTAAACTGCTTAATTCACATATCGTAGTCATTATACAGTCACAATTTGTTATAAATAGATGTATCTGCTTTTTCTTTACCAAATCCATACTTTCAAGGCTTAATGATTATCCAACACATGCGACAACTCTGAACCTCAAGTCACTGGGAGAACACAACACAGACACACACCACTGACAAGTTCTTCAGTGCACAAGCCACATTGATCTTTTCAACATATTGATCCATTCCTGCTTTTGGGTTCCTGTCTCCAAGGGTCACTTCCATGGATGGATGGATGACTAGTCAGTTGAATGGAACACCAACCTCCTTACAACCACCGAAGGAATCCAATGATGCAGAAAAGGGAAGAAGCTGCACCCTGCAGATTTGACAGAACTGACACGTTTCACTTCAGTTGTGCTTCTGAACAGCGAAAGGAGGATCATCACTGAACTAGGAGTTTAAACTTTAAATGCTAAAAGCTTTTCTCCTTCAGAAGCAATGCCATTCTTTAATGGAAACATTTCTCTCACCTAGCAAATAAGATCCCACATACACTGGCTTTGTTTTGATTTCTAGGAAATAACTAGCCTGCATCCACTCCTTAATGTTGTGCTGGATTTCTTTTGTAATAGAAGATATAAAAAGGGAATCTCTATTGGATTAAGATGTACAAATTCTATGTTAATCGCTTGGGGAACAGGTCCTCTTGAGTTTGATTCCCCTTGCTACATCTGCACAGATTAACTACTGACCCTGAGAAATTATACACACACGGGGAGGAGGAGTTGTCACAGATTTGTTACAGTGACCATATACGCAAAAATCCTTCATACAGCATCGATAAAATGCACAGTGTGTATGGGGAAAAACAATATATAGTTTGCCTAGGATATCACAAAGAAACATTGTTTTTCATGGGGTCACCATATCAGTTACAATATTCTGAAAATGCCTAATACCTCTGGTGCAAAAGGCTGTAATTACCCTCAGTAGCTAAAGAGTTACACACGTATTAGTGACTTAAAAGAAAATTATTCATTGACCTTGTTATGGAAATATACCAAAGAGATTTTAAAAAGATGACAACACCCTTGAAATCAAATTAGTGTAGTGGATAAAACCATATTCATGACCTTTGAATTTTGATTTTTATTAATTTGTTTATTTTGCACTCCAAAATGTCAGAAATAGCAAAGTGCTACCGTTTTTTGCCCTTCTGTCCTGAAGTGAGCAAACTGATTTTTTTTTTAAAGTGTGTATAAAAAAAGATTGGAGAGTGAATATTTAAGACTGTATAAAGTTAGAAATCCTTGAAACTAAGGGTTTAGAACTGGCAGAACTATAACAAAAACAGTGTATTTAAATGTGAGTCACTGGCAGCATTTATTAGTTTTCAGTTACACACGTTTAATAGTGTACTGTAATTCTGGATTAATACATGGAGTGTTAAATTTGATAGCTACTTTTTACACTATCAGCCCATTCTAGTCAGTATTTATTTTTCCATTGTTCTGACATACCTATCCATGTCAATCTTTTGAAAAAATGGCACCAAAAATGAAGTCTTAATGATATAGCCTCGTTTTTCACTACAGTCAAGAAAGAAAAGAAAAATAATCTAAAATGATACAATTGAAAACCCATGTCCTTATAGGCACATGCATTGCTTTTCAGTGATCTCCTTGTCCCCCCCACTCCTACCATAGAATCATAGAATATTAGGTTTGGAAGGGACCTCAGGAGGTCATCTAGTCCAACACCCTGTTCAAGCAGGGACAACCCAGAATAAATCATCCCAGCCAGGATTTTATCAAGCCAGGCCTTAAAAACCTCTAAGGATGGAAATTCTATCACCTTCCTAGGTAACCCATTCCAGTGCTTCACCACCCTCCCAGTGAAAAAGATTTCCTAATATCCAACCTAGATCTCCCCCACTGCAACTTGAGACCCCTGGGCTAATTCCTGATTTAGGCATAAAGAACATGATTGACAGTAATAATGGAGCTGTACTTTTTCTGCTCACTGAGGGGATTTATTTTGCTATAACTGATTGTTTTTGAAATATTTGAAACTTTGACAATGTTAGGGAAGTGCCAAACAGTTTCAGAAAAAACAGGAAGCCAAAACTTAATCTAATTTATGCAACATCAAAATTTGGTTTGGGTTTAATCCACACACGGGGCATAAGACTACCCAAACTGAGCTCCTTCTCTTTATGTCTTTGGACCAGGGAAGGTGCCCTTATTAGGAGACATTTGGCCTAAAATTCTAAGATACGCACAATTTTCGGTGCCCAGTCTGATATCTTTTAAAAAGACCCAATTTTCAGAAAAGTATTCAGCACCCACAATCCATAAATTAAGCCATTTTAGTGTCAAATTGGAGATGCAAAAACTGAGGCACCAAAACAAATCACTAGTCATTTCTGAAAACTCAGGCATAAATGACCTCACTCTTCCAAAGAGAAAAGCTCAGATTCAGGTTTCCCTTCTTCTAGGAATGGAGGGACTGGATGCTTGATAAAAAACTGTGCGGTCATCTTACGGAGTATGATGGTGGGGGGAAAGCTTACTATTAGTCAAGCTTACTATTTAGCAGAGTGAGTGGCATGGGTGTTTAAAGCCACTCAGTCTACCCTTCCTGAGCAGAGAAAAACAGTAACATGTTTTAAAAAGGAGGAATGAGAGAATATCTAGGTATAAAACAAGCCTTCCTGAAGGTGCACAAGTATGCTTCAGATGCTTTCTTTTAATTCCTCAGTTCTATCTAGACATTGCATAATTCTCAACATGAGCCTGAATAGGTAAATTAGCTACAATGATTTAGTACAGAAGATGTGCCTGAGTTAGAGATTTCATGATAAACGGGCAGGAGGTAAAGATCAGAAAAATCCAGGTTTTTTAAAGAGGATATTAATTCAACCCAAGTTTAAATGATTTCTTTAACTCTCTACTTCCTGCACTCAGTTTCCAGAGTTCCATAAGCAAGCATCTACAATCCTTGGGGAACAGGCTGTTGCGGATACTTAAATTCTCTTGTTAAACTTCTCTGTTTAATAGCTAATCACATTTTTATAACAGGCATGAAGCGCTCTACAAGACCCTCGCTGAGCTGTTCCTCTAAATCAAAACCTTATTCCATCCTTCTACTTGCTGGCAGTGGAGTAGGGTTACTTTTACCATTTATGGTTGTAAAACCCATCCAGCAATTTTTTTTTTTTGTCAGTTACAGCTACTCTTTCCTTCTCTGCCTTGCTCTAAGAAATAGATATTCCAGGCTCAACCAAACAATGCCAGAATGCAGAGCTCGGATCGTCAAACCTTTCCTATTCTTGCAGGCTCCTTTACAGCCTCATGAAAACACCCAACAACAGAACAACTGATGGATTATCATGAGCTCTAGAGCAATGGTTCTCAACCTTTTCAGGCCTAGGACCCGTCTGTAATCCTTGATGGTCAGTTGCAACTCAGAGGCCCCCAGAACTCCCCCAGAATGATGCATCTGCCAACACCCAAGCATCAATGGGGGTGGGGTGGGGGCTCAGAGCTAAGATTCAAGATGCTCCAGACAGATGTGAACAGCTGGGGAATGCCCCCAGTAGTACCTAGGTGAAGGGATGATGAGCTAAGATACCCCTTAAAGCACACAACCTCACCCCCCCAGAGCCCACAGGGGATGAAGGTAAAAGGTGGGGGGAAATTTAGGGGGCCTGGAGATGAAGTGGGAAGATCAGAGGGTCAGGGAGTGTAGTGAGGAAAGAGTTGGAGGTTCTGGGCAGACAGGCTGGGGAAGGATATGGAGGCAGAAGGGTGTGGAGGAGGGGTAGAGAGCCAATAACTCCCAAAAGACACAGCCCCCCATACACGCATGGGGTGCAGACAGTAAAGGAGTTGGGAGCAGAAGGGTTGGAGTGGCAGGAGGAAAGGGCCAGGACAGTGTGTGTAGAAGACGGGGGCTGCAGGGCAAGGGGGTACACATTGGGAGGCAGATACTTACTAGAGAACATGACAAACTACTCCCTCTTGGTCCTGTCCAGTGGGGCTGGCTGAACTTGGTTCCCTGCTCCGGACGTCAGTACCGCTTGGGTTTGGCCCAGCTACACTGATGGGGGGCCAGCTAAGTCAAAATTCGTGAGAGTGGTGAAACCAGGAGCATGGGGTCAGATTGCCACTCATTTGAATTTGTATCGGCTGGCCACCCATCATCATGACGGAGGGTAGGCTGTACCATACCTGAGCAGTGCTGCAGCAGGTTGCAATGAATCAAAGCTGTAAACAATCCTTAAGATCTGCTGCCCAATTCCAGGCACACTTTTAGTAGACAGGATATTAGCAGGACTGGTTAGCTTCTGTTAGAACGGACTCAGACCAAAACCTCAGATTCAAACAGGGCTGAACTTTGCCAGAGTTCAGAACCCGGTCTAAAACGTCACATCTCTGGCTCATTGCTATTTTCTGTGCATGCTGCACATCCTTCCATAGGACTGGAAGACTGGTAGGACTGACACCCATCTACCCATGCCTGCCTCACACAACGCCAGCATGATAACCTGGGGAGGGGGAAGACTACTTACCAGCCCAACACATGACAATCTGATGAGCCCTATGGAAGTGAGTAACAGTTACCAGACAGTGGTCACCATTCAGGATGCAACCAAAGAAGTGGTAGGGGGACTGAGCAGCTGGAAGGAAGTGTTGGGACAGTGCAGGGAAGAATGGAGTGAAAAGCAGGAGATCATCTCATCTCTTTAAGTACCTAATGCCAACATCCATCCAATCATAGGTACTTGTATAGCTCCCATGACTGCAGTACTTGAGTGCTTCACAATCATTAATGTATCTGTCTTTACTTTCTGAGGTAGGAAAGTGCTTGGAGATTTACTGACAAAAAGCATAATATAGAAGCTCGGAATTACTATTACCCCTGGTTTTTACAGATGGGGAGTCTAAAGGACTCACACGGGTAAGTCTGTCTCAAAGCAGGGAACTGAACCCAGGTTTCCCAAGTCCCAACCACTGGACCATTTTTCCTCTCATGCTGCCCCATGTCTGTTCTCCCCCATCCCTTCAAAGTTTCTCCATTGACTCCATGCTACTCTTTGCACTATCAGCATTCCCTCCCCAGCTCCTCAACCCCTATGTCCCATGCTGATGCCAACCTCTCCACAGGGAGAGAGAGCGGGCCTGTGTTTGACAGACAAAGAGATGGGAGATGAGATGATGCAGAGGCAGCGAAGGGACCAATATGCAGCTAGAGAATTCTGACTGGGGTAACCAATGAGCCAGAGACCGTGAAAGCAGTAAATGGGGTGCCAAGATTTTTTTTTTTTAATTTAAAATTGAAATTTAATTTGTTAAAAAAATACCAAGGAAGTTAAATACCCAAAAACTTCATTGACAGAGTTAAGGCTGCCCAGTGGTGCCTACTGGCCTTCCACAATGTGGAGAGTGGCTAAACTTACACTTCTGAAAACCAGGAATTGAAGAGTTAAGGTACATGCCACCCCGCACAATGCAACCTTAATTCTGCCCTCTTAGAGCAATGCCTCAGCATGCCAAACATCACACATACTAGCCCTCTGCCCTCACAGACACACACAACCTTTTAGGAACAGAACACATGGGTATTGCAGGATGAAGTCTACCACCTTCTGTTTGTTAAAGCAAAACTCAGGCTTAAGTCTGATGTGACAACAGGGACTACCGGCACCTGGCCTATATGCAAACACTAAGCCTACTCCACACAAACCACCCCAGACCTGCAAAATGGTACCAGCCCTTCATCCTTACTCTGAGGATTCCTTCTGAGACAAGGCTTTCATTTAACCCTTTGTAAACTCTGGAGATCAGTCATGTATGCCTGACTGCTGACAAGATGCCCTTCTGCACCTCTGCAGACAACTGATAAAACTCAGCACTGACTGAAATGCGGCATACTTGATCCTCTGAAGTACATGTGCACATCTTGTCATATCATAGTAACAACTCTGACAAACAGTTCCCACTAACTCTTCTGTTCTGTACAACTATAGCTAACACAGTAAAGGCAATTAGAGTACATGAAAATAAATGCTGGAATTCAAATCTGTAGAGCACAACAGAAATAATGGTACATTCTCTTAGGGAAGGTCTACACTAGACGTGATACACCAGTGGTTCCCAACCAGTGGCCTGGGGGCCAAAAGTGGCCCCTGGGGTCTTTCGGAGTGGCCCGTGGCTCCCCTCCCACTAGCTGCAGAATGGAGCTGCTGCCTAAGTATCCAGGTAGAGCGCGTTGCCAGTGCAGACTCCTTGCTGTAGCCAAGGGGACAGGAGATCAGTGCTTCCCTTCCCCTGCCTGTAGCAGAGTGCATGGCAAAGTGCTCCACCTGGGTCCCTAGGCACTGGGTCCCTGCTGGAGCCAGAGGGAGGGGAGCTCTGATATCCCATCCCCCTGGCTGCAGAAGGGAGCCACTGTCTAGGGACCCAGGTGGAGTGCACGGTTTCTCTGCTGCAGCCAGGGAACAGGAGATCCTCCTTGCTGAACTCCTTCCCTCTGGCTGCAGGGAGGAGGGATGGGGACTGATGGCAGAGACTGGTGGCCCTTCAGCGTTGTAAAGATTTGTGGCCCTCGAGCCTAAAAGGTTGGGAACCACTGTGCTGCACTGATGCAGCTGTGCCACAGTAGTGTGTCTGGTGAAGATGCTGTATGCCAACGGGAGAGCGCTCTCCCACCGGCATAATTACTTCACCTTCACAAGAGGTGGAACCTATGTCGGCAGGACACCGGTGTGGACAGCACTTAGGTCACTGCAACTTGTGTAGCTTGTGTGTGTGGGGGGGTCTTTTTCACACTCCTGAGCGACATATGTTAGATCTACTTAAGCAGTACTGTAGAGCTGCCCTTAGAATTTATGACACCCCCTTTTTACTCAACCATTTCCAGCTCCAGGAAGGCAGAGTTCATGTTGCATTGCAAGGGTGGCATGTACCTTAAATTTGTATTTTCTGTGTGCCACCCTCTTTGTTTTCTGATGGTAAAGGGCTCTTTAATTTCGCAGCCTTCTCTCCTCATATAGCTACTTGTAGGTTGTAATAAATATAGCTAACCTTTGTTAAATTAAACAAAATAGAGATTCTTTAGACTAACTAAGACGCATTTTCCAGACCTCAAATCATTCTTGCAGCTCTTTCCAGACCCCAATTTATCAATATCCTTTCTAGGATGTGGACAATAGAATTCAACTAGACTTGGTTGGAAAACAAAATTTCTGTTCCACAGGAATTTCTGACACTTCAAAACTTGTTTTCATTCAGACTCAAAATGAAAAGTCAAATATCAGATTTGCTGGAAAAATGGAAATTCAAAAAACAAAAAAAATATTCAGAAACATTAAAATGTTTCAATTGATGTCGAAACAACATAATCTAAATTTTAACATTATTGCATCATTTCTATTATAGTATAAAAATTGAAACAAAAGGAAACAAAACATGAAAGTAAAAATGATTCAACACTGTACCATTAAAAATTTCATCTCAGTTGACACATTCTCATGAAACATTTCAATTTAGACAAAAATTGCTCCGTCAAAAAAATTTTCAGCCTGCTCTCAACTGGACACAGTATTCCAGCAGAAATCTCACTTATGTGGTATACACTATTAATGATACCTCCCTACTTGCATTTTTCCCCTCTCATATAATCCCGGATATAAACAAACATGACAAATTTGCCACTGAGAATCTCCTGCTAACTATCTGGTACATAAGTCACTACAACTGCTATCCTGTGCCCTGTTGCCAAGGAAAGAGACTAGGATGTTATCCATTACATCATGGACTGAGGGGGTGCTGTTGCCTGTAAAAAGTACTTCTCACTTTCCAGTGCAAGACTGTAACATTGCAATACATCTATTCACACTTAACATAATTAGTTACAGATGAATGCCTTCAAGAGCTCTGAAAAAGGGGTGGAGGAGAAAAACCTTGGCACAACCCACATCCCCAACAGGGAACAAGCAAAAGGCAGGATGCTTGTTCACCAAAGTCATCATGGGCCAGATTATGATCTCAGTGACACCAATGTAAATCTAGAGCAACTGTACTGAAGTCAATGGAGTTAGCCTGGATTTACACAAACACAACTGGGAACAAAATCTGACTCATTATATTCAAAGTTGCTTCAAGTATTCTTGGCCAACATGTCTCATAACAGTAGCTGACAGATTTGAAGAAAGTTCTACTTGGATGCTGTTCTTCTGAGTAAAAAGCAAAAGATCAGATTCAAATCTAATGTTGACAAGCCCAGGGTCAACAATATATTCTTCTGCTATGTAATGAGCTGTCAGATCTCAGTTGTATTGCTGTCCCATTGTCTCCCGGGAGGAAGGAGAACTGGGTTAATAAAGTTGCTTCAAAAAGTAGAAGTAGAAACTTCAGAAGTAGAAACATCTGCTAGGTTCATTAGTCACTACTTGGCTACAGTAGGGCAGACATACAAGAGTAGACTGCAATTGATTCTTTCTTCCCTCACCCACTGAAGTCACAATGAACTGGATCTTCCAGGCATGGTTTGCTGGGAAAACAATAGCTAAAATGGGAAGAGGGAAAAAACAAGAAAGTGAGGATCAGTTTCGCTGCTACCCAACATAGGAACAAATTTTAAAGAACTGCCAATTTATAGAACATCCAAGTTTCTATGTCTACACTATTAGGCACAGAATGTACACTTGTACATGTGAATCAGGTAGGTAGTCTGGGACCTAACTCCAATTATGAACCACTATATTTTCATTTACAAATCAGTTTTTACATAATCAAAATGGTAGACATGGAAACATAAGTGCTCAAAATCTTAGGTGTGGTACCACAAACACCCTCCCCACCCCCACCCCTCCGGCCAAAAAAAAAAAAAAAAAAAAATCATATGTGGAAAAAGGGTTAAAGCTTCAGAGCTAGGTTAAAGCCCTTCTGAAAGTTTGACCATTAGGTTCCTTGTGAATAGTTCATGTCTGCCTAATTTTACAGACTGGGAACTAAGATACAGAGAGATTAAATGACTTGTATAAGATTACAGAGGAAGTCTATAGAAACAGGAAATTGAACCTAGTTCCACGAGCCTCAGCCTAACAACAATCATAAAATAATCTTTCTTCTATTCCCATGAGTAAGAGATCTAAGATTAAGGAAGATTTTATATATGTATGTATCTTCTTCCTCTTTGTCCCTTCAATTGGGATTGGTGACTTTTGTTAATCTCCAAAGCATTCTTGTCGAGTACATCTTCCAAGCCGACACCAACCTTCATATCCACCATATCGCACCTGGAACCACCTTTTTCTAGGTCTTCCTCATGGTGTTTGTCCCATGATCTTTGTACTAAGCTCTTGTTCTCTCTGACCAACATATCCCATCTCTTGTCATTTCAGATGATCCAGACCAATCAGTCAGCATTCCTTCAGCTGTTCTGTGACGGGGACTACCTGCAACTTCAGAATCAAGGTTTCATTGCCTAGCCTATCTGCTTTCTTACCCAGTGCCTTACCTAGCATCCCTGAGCATTCTCCTTCAGTAGAGTTGCTCTAGATTTACACTAGTGTCACTGAGATCATAATCTGGCCCATGATGACTTTAGTTTAGTTGACAAAGGTAACAGCATTGATGCAATACACTTAGACTTCGGTAAGGCGTTTGACTAGGCACCGCATAACATTGAACATTAAAAATTAGAATGATATAAAATTAACAAGGCATATATTACATGGAATAAAAGCTTTCAAACAGATAGGTCTCAAAATGTAATTATATGTGGGGAATCAGATATATTTCTAATGGGATTGGTTCTTGTTCCTACACCATTTAACATTTTCATTAATGACCTGGAAGAAAACAAAATCCTCACTGATAAATTTTGTAGATAACTAAAATTGGGGGGAATGGTAAATAACGAAGAGTACAGGTCACTGAGTCAGAGCAATCAATAAACTGGGCACAGGCAAACAATATGCATTTTAATATAGCTAAATGCAAATGCATACTTCTAGGAACAAAAGGACTTAGACTGTGTTTACATGATGGAAGACCCTAACCTGGGAAGCAGAGACTCAAAAATATTTGTGGGTCATGGTGGGATAGTGAGCTGAATATGAGCTTCCAGTGCAACGCTGTGACCCCAAGGGCTAATATGATCCTTGGATGCACAACAGAGAGGTTATTTTGCCTCTGTGTTTGGCATAGGTGTGACTGCTGCTGGAATACAGTGTCCAGTTCTGGTGTCCACAGTTCAAGAAAGATCTTAATAAAATGGGAGGGTTCAGAGAAGAATCACAAGAATGATTAAAGGATTAGAAAACACGCTTTCTAGGATAGATTCAAGAAGCTTAATCTATTTAGTTTAACAAAGGGAAGATTAAGGGGTAATTCGATTACAGTCTGTATCTACATGGCAAAATATATATGGCTCTTCAAATCTAGCAGAGAAAGGTATAACATGATCCAAGGCTGGACGTTGAAGACAGACAAATTCAGACTGGAAATAAGTCATACATTTTTAACAGTGAGGGTAATTAACTATTGGAACAATTGTCCGAGGGTTGTGGTGGATTCTACATCCCTGACAATTTTTAAATCAAGATGGGATGTTTTGTTAAAATACACGCTCTAGGAATTATTTTGAGGAAGTTCTATGGCCTGTGTTACACAGAAGGTCAGACTAGATGATCACAATGGTTCCTTCTGGTCTTGGAATCTCTGACTCTATACATTCCTTATCTCCCCTTCCTTTGTTAGTTGTCCTGAGGATAAAGCTGTAAAGAACTGACCTTTAGCTTCCACAACCACTTTTTTCACTGTTTTTAGTACCTTGTATTCCAATAACTTTTCACCATTCTTTCTTTCTGCCATTGCTTAAATCTTCCCTTCTTTAGCATATTGCTGTACCACTATCACCTCTCCTTTACATGACATTTCCCTCTTTTCATTTGGCCAAACACTGCTTGTGCACTGTGTTAGATGTCTGGATATTCTTCTTCAAACCTTGTTGGTATCATGTGATCGGTTTGATGATTCTCCAACCACAGAACCTAATCCTTAAAACTCAGACTAACTCCCCCTATTTACAGACTTCCACCTTTGTTCCACAACTCTTTTGCCCCCCACTAGGATTTTTCACCCAGAAGTCCATTACAAGCACTGTGTGTTGCTCCACTATCTGTAATCCTGGGATCGCTTACAGATTCATGCTGTTTAGATCCTTTCCTCTCATCAGGAAGTAATTGACTTGGGACCTGTTGGAACCACTCTTGTATGTAGTTAAGTGCTCCTCCCTCTTTACAAAGTATGTATTGGCAACAATGAGGCCATGAGCCCTGGCTAACTCTAAGATAACCTCATCAGCTTCATTTCTGGTTCCAAAACCTTGTCCTCTGTGACAGTGTCATAGCCTTCACTGTGTTCTCCCATGTGTCTGTTCAGGTCTTCTCTAATAAACAAGTACTTGGATTGTAGTACTTCATTTATCACTTGGTCCAGCACTATCTGGAATTCTTCCTTCTCTTCTCTTCTATCATACAGCCAACCTGTGGCACATATCTGAATATAACATTAAATGTTTGTTCTCTGCTCAGTGCTAGTCTAACTTTCATCAGCCAGTCACTCTTCCTTTGGATGCCCACTGTAAGGACCAGGATTAGAATACAGGCCTGCAGAGCCTGGGCAGCTGACATTCCCACATTCAGGCCATGCTGAGGCTCAGCCAGGGAGAATTATGAAGAGTAGGTGCTGCAAGAAGCGCCGCCCAAGAGACCCAGAGTGATGGTACCCTGTGGCCCTCTGATTGGCCAAACTCCCTATTTAACTCCAGGGTTGCCCCAGGAAGTTGTCTGGGCAATCACACAGACTTTAGCTTGCAGCAATGTCAAACTTTGCTTGATTTCCTGACCACTGGTCTCCAACTCCAGCCTGACTGACCCGGATTTCTGCATCTCGATTCTCACCTGGTATTACCACTGATCTCCAGTCTCCGACTGCACCCTGATTCTGATCCTTACTTTTGCTTACGGAACCTAGCTCTTGTGATTCCTTCAGTTCCTGCCTGGTTACTACCGTCCCTTGTGGGCAGACCTCAGCCCAGCTGTGACCATTAGGCAAGACCACCTACACCCCAGTCCATTACATTTACTACCTTATCCTTTAATATTTCTGCTGTGATTATTCCTACTCCATTCCTCCTGAGCCATGATACATCATCCTGTAACCCTCCCAGATATTAATGGATTTTGACTCCTTTCATTTTGTCTCTTGTATACAGGCAATATGCAATCTTTATTTCAAGGTCTCTGCTACGTCTCTTGATTGTCCAGCCACTCAGGGAAGCCAAATAGTTCTGGGTTCACTTCTTTAGCCAGATGCGCTCAGAATGCAGTAGCCTTTTCCCATTTTCCACAGCTGTCAGGCAAATCAGTCACGTTTCTCTTCTGGGGGATGTCCTAACATTGTAGTGATATATTCCCTGAAGACGAAGATTCACAGAGCAGATATGATTGGCACAACTTTTACAAATGGCTGGCCATGCCTGACTTTCTTGGTTTGAAATTCTCTTAGGTGGACTGCCTACCATGGCTAACAAGCCCCATTTGCCTGATTATAAAGCACCAGGCACCCACCTTTCGCACCCCCACTTTCAGTTAACACCTTTGCCTCGAGAAGTCAAGTGACAGAAATTTAGCTGTCAAAGGCTATATTTCATGCTAGCCACATGACGTATTTTCTAAGGAGTGAGAGTTTGTCCTCAAACCCACGTTGACAATGGCAACTCTTTAGGAGGGGTAAGAGCAAAAGGGAGAAGGTATGGAAGCAGGGTTTAAATAGGCCGTAAGAGCAGAGATTTATACCTGGTTCTTTGATGGTCTATTTTGGACCTGAATCCCTTTTCCTTTTTCTCCATTAGATTAATAGCTCTAGCACCTTTCCCCCTACAGTATAAAGGGAGAGCACCACAACTGATGCAAGATCTCACAGTAAGTACCACCCAAGATTTCCCCAAGTATAATATGGGTTATATGCTGCAGTCCTCAGATAAGTTGTTCATGAATAGTTCTGGGCTAAGACAGGCAAACACTGTTTGCTTTATTATTTAAGTCCTCTTTTCTGCTAGATCAACCCTTCTCCCTAAGCATCCTGCTGCATGCAGCGATTTATGGAGTGCAAAGACACTCTAACAGCCTTGTAGAACAAATGTCTTTCCAAGCCTCACACTAGATTAAACAACCTTTTGAACACTTCATTGAGTCCTTGTAGCCATGACACATACCTAACCCAACCACCCTTCCTTTCAGAGAGAAAAAACCATGAACATTTCCAGTCAGGGCATTCTAGAAGCGCTCATCTGTCCAGCAATTACTTTTCTGTGTAACACACTGCTGCACCAATGCAGTCCAGTATATATTTATTTATAAACACCTTTCATTTGTAGATCACAAAATGCTAGAGTCCTAACCACTGAATACCTCATTTATATAAATCAAGGGTCTGATTTACTACTTTACTCCATTATTTCAGTGGAGTTACACTAGCACAAAATCAGAGTAACAGGTGGAGGAACAGGCCCCTGTTTTGCAGCAGGAGGGGGGTTCAGAATGCTCTTTTATAACATTCAGTTTTAAAAAATATGCAACCTACTAGACAGACTCTATTGGAACAAAAAGATATGAATGTTACCTTCCACCTAATGAATCACAGATCTCTATTGCTTCTGTCCCCTATAAATACAATTGCACACTGGGATAAGATTGGAATGGTCAGCTCTTACTTGCAGGGAGGTAGGTTACAAGTCACACCTAATCTCAAAGACAGATGTTTAAATAAACTAATGCCAAGAAACTTCCATCGATGGTGCTTTGCTTGAATGTGTGTGTCCTTGCTGACAGTTTCACAACTGTCAATCATGAGTTTACTAAAGGAAAGGGAGTAGAAGTGGATAAGAAGTCAATTATTACCCAAGATAGTGGGGCAACCACATATTTGAAGAAATAAAAAATCTTTCTCCAGATGTGAGGCATGTCAGGTTGAGAGGCTCATCACAAGTTGTCTTCAGTACATTTGGCAACTAATTGGAGTGACTAATGATCAGAGGGTGTCCTTCCCATCCCTTTTCTTCTGACTACCCAATGGTAGTCTCCCATTCTAGCCTCCCACACCTCCTCCACACAGCCACCTTCTAACCTGTAAAGAGGATGTCAGCCACAACTGAGAGTACTGGTCTGTTGGACCCAAGCACAGAGCTTCCACATAAAACTGTTGCTACAAATCCTGTAATGTGCCAGATGATGCCACACGGGGGTTTAGTAGATTCCAAATTCCTTTACACTCTAGAGCATTCAACAGCTGAATGGGGAGGGTCAGCAGAGTGGGCCCCAAGTTAGTCTGAGCACACGTCTGCTAGACAGACAGATCTGTGGCCAAATCTTACTAAAATGAAAAGAAAACACTGGTTTCAAAACAAGTGAAGACATCCTACATTCCTGCAAAAATCAGACTGACTTATCGATCTACTGTGTCTGCAGTGCCAGGAACACACTGAGGCCATTTTTGATTTTCCTGTGGAGCCTTCATAGCACTGTAAGGACCACCCAACAAATAGATTAAGAAAGCCAATCTGGGAACTGCAGATTCTCAGACATACCTCAATATATATAAAAATACATGAGTGAAATTAGGACAGCTACTTGTAAGACTGAATGCATAGCTCCTTATATGAATCACAAGCCATACAGGCATGTATGATAGAAATTGGTACCACATCTAATGAGAATCAGCAGTGCAATTGGATTGTTGGATACCTTTTGCACCATGTACAGCAACTGTGTTTATAATTACTCCTGAGTTATACAGTAAAAAAGAATTTCAATATGAATGAACTAGGGATGAGTAAGAGATCTCATGAACCTGCTACTTTTAAAAGTGTCCAAATGTTTTGGTCTCATAGAAAAACAAAAGTATTTGACTGTGGATCATTAAGGTGCAAACATGGACTAACAGAGTATATCTGGCTATTTTTTTCTTATTTCTTAGCCAACATTTTTTAATTCAGTGTCTATTAAATGGACTACATCCATTAAAAAGGGCACTGGTATAGCTAATTGGGTGTACGATGTGTTTCATGAGGGTACATATCTGAAAACAGAAATGCTCTTAAAATCCCAAGGCCCTATGGTGTCAGAGGATGCAGCACTGTAAGAGTTAAGCAGTTCCACTGAAGTTTTTTTTGGCAGAAATTCAACTCTCTGGTCTATTCTAGCCTTGCTTTCACACACAAGCCTTGGAAAAAGTCCATTTATCAAATCAGCCTCTAAAAGAAAAAAGGAGAAAGAAAGGAGTAATGCAATTCAATACTGTTAACAATTCTCTCACTATAGTTCTATGTATGTGGTATAGGAGTGGAAGATAGAAGGAAACACAGTTTGAAGTCTGAAGTCTCCAAGGCCTGGTTTCAAACCATGCTGCTTCGGAAGTGATAAAACAGCATTCAATAATTCTGTGCATTCAAATAAATTCAAAATTACGTTAGCCTTAAGACAAAAATAATACTTCAGGATAATTTTTAGGTGAGGCTAGGAAAACACACACTTTCTGCATACTCCATATGTCTTGCAGGGTTTTTTATTACTATTTGGAACGATCAAAAAAAAAAAAAAAAAAGGATGACAGTAACCTAAGAGTGACAGCCTGTATTCATTAGCGAGGATGTAGAATAATTTTAAATGTCCTGATATATATAGAAACATATGGCTATTGAGTATTTGTACATCAGATATTTTGCAAAGAAACTGATAACGTTATTTTGGTATTAATTTTAAGATAAAAATTCTTATATGCATGTTTTATAAATATTCTGAAATTAACAAGCAAACACAAGACACCCTGGTGCATCAACACATATAAAAGAAAAACAAACTTTCCATGTACAGAAAATAATGTTTCATTAATTGGGGAAGAGATCTTTGTCACCCTTCAAGTGCTCTAGAACAACAGAAAATAGTGTAAATATGAAGATGGTAGGGATGAGCCAAAGTAACAATTCTCTAAAGGTTCAGAGAACTATGTATGATCCTACTGTTTTCCAAATCTGACAGACAGCCCAAATGTTTAATTCGGGATTGCTGAGATTCTAACATAGAATTTAGCTATCAGAGTGTATTCAGTTGTAATCTGATTTATCAGCTAACATTTCATCTAGCACTGCCCCCCCTCCCCCCCCAATTAAAGCCCCATTTCAGGAAAGCATGTAAGTGCATGCACAACACTAAGCATGTGCTAAAGTTCCATTGTGTTCAATATGATTCAAGTGCTTTCTTGACTAAGGATGCTTTCCTAATTCAGAGGAGGTTTTCCTGAGTCAGGGCCTAAAATATTAAAGCTTTTGATTGAATCAACTGATTATGAAAATATAAGCCTCACATTCTAGGCCTGATTTTCAAGGGGCCTCAACCTGGCCTCCATTCAAGCAGACACAGCTTTGTGCACTAACACACCTACCTGTGCACTGTGGCAGCACTAACCTGCACAGCAAGTGCTGGTATTTGCATGCATATACGTTTGAGGAAATGTAGGAAATAGGAGCAGTCACTGACGTTTTGTGCTTTTTTCTTTAAACCTCAAACTAAAGTAATATTTTCTAGCAATGAGTTCAGGGTTTTCAAATTTCATAGTTTAAAAATCATACGCAGCCACTCGCTTTATTGAGGAAGGTCAAATGCAATGGGAAATACAGCCAGATTTGTAGAGAGACAGCAGGGGAAGGGCATTATGAAACCCAAGTGTAATAGCATGGAGGTCATGCTGCTGCACTCCCTTTTGGTCAGGAGTGGTGTCACAAATGAGCCTTGACTCACGTCCCTTCATCTGGGTTATGAACAAGTCCAGAAAGACCCCTTTTAAATCACAGAGCACCTCATTTAAGGGTCTCATTTATTAATGAGTCATAAACACAAGTAGACGCTCAGTCAGATACACCTGCAGACATTCATCACCTCAGGCTTAGTCCAACTAGTAAGTAGTCTCTGGCTCTTTCCTTCAGGAGACCTTTTTCCTGTGCCTGAAGACAGTCTCTGGTCCAGGAACCCCTCCCAGGTTTCTCCTCAGAGTTAGCCCTTTTTAGTCCTTCCTTAAGCAGTGATCCCCAGCTCTCCTCTGTGAAAGTAGGCTGTATTGGTTAGCTCCACACTTTCTTCTTACCCAGGAACCATCCCAGTTCTTCTCCCTAGAACTGGATTCTGTGAGTTAGATTTTCTAGTCCTTCCTTAGCAGTACCCTCAAGCTCTCCTCTCTGGAGCTGAGTTGTGGATTAGCCAGCTGTTGGGCCTTTACCAGCTTCTCCCCCAAGCCGGCCCCTCTTCCTTAATTTGCCTTCAGGCTTCTCAGCTGGGCAGTCTTTTCCCACTGGTATCTCCTGGGGCCTGCTCTGCTGAGAGAGAGGAGTAAGCCTTTATACTGGTTAGCTTCTCAGCAGTTCATCTCCAATTGGTTGGGTGAGAGGGGAACCATGCCCTGCCATCTCTGCAAGGCTGCTGGCCCCAGGCCCTTAAACATTAACAGGATTTCCTCCCAAACACTTCTTCCTCCCAGAACCGCTTCTTCTGTTCCAGTATCTCCCAGATCCTTGTAAATATAATCAGATCATTCAACCTCTTAAAGGGCTATGCCACGTGATGGAGTGATCTGACCAGTAGGCCCCACTACCTGTAAGGACAGATGACCCTCCTACACCAAGCCAATAGAATGAATTAATATATTGTGAGGAACTTCCACAGAGCACTTTGAGATATGGGCAATATTACTCGACACAGATAGGTCTGAGGGCTGCAAGGAATGTACTATACACCACCACTGTGATGGCGTTGCCACATATGACTCTATTCAGTTCAAGTCCACATGAATTATGGATAAACATGTTCAAAAGTGCCAAATTACTAAAATAATCCCATCAGTTCTTCCTCAAGTAGCTAGGATGCAGCTGAAGAACATTTCATATTTAAGTCCCCAGAATATATTGGTAAACTGATTATCAGAAGATCTCTGCTAGGTCAGTTCCATAACACCCACACACAAGGTGGCAAAGACCAAGACATCATGAAATGAGTGGGGCCAGGAAACCAAGAGACTCAATGGGGAAAGGAAAAATGGAGACAGTACAGATCAGAGCAACACTCTGCCTTTGACTTCTCACTCTCAGTGTTCCTATTTACAGCAGCAATTATAGGTTGTATGATCTTTGGGGAAGGAGCTGTCATTCACGTATTCATACAGCAACTAACACAATGGTGCCCAATCTGGTGATAGCTTTTAGTGGAATTACTGGAAAATTAATGCATCATAATTCTAGTGCACTTCATACTGTCTTTCTAGCTAGATGCCAAGTTCCTGAGACACAACTAGTTCTTAGAGAAAGTCTTATATGACACTTAATGCTGTCAGGTCAGAGTTCAGATTCATGAAGGGTAATTTTCTGCAGAACAACAAAATCAGACCTAGCTAATCTGTCACATAGCAATAAATTGAGAGACTCCTATTTCAGAGACATCTTTCTTATCCCCACTGCCCTAAGATAAATTTCAGTATCACTGTAGCTAAAATGAGACTTACCAAAAAAAACAAAAAACAAAAACAAAAAACAAAAAAAAAAAAACCACGGTGATGGTGTCATATTAATGAGAGCAACCTGACAGATCACCTCTCTTGTAGTCTTCTGCTATAGCACTGGAGGTCAGAAATGCTTGTGTTATTATATTCTTTTTATGTAAAAAAATGTGTGACTGGTAGGGCATTTTTTTGTGAGCAGCCCACAGCTCTGGAATCTGCTCCCCTTCTTGGTCTGACAGTACCTAGATTTGTTCACCTTCCAGGGTCACCTCTTTGCCAAGAAAACTCATTTTCAGTTGCAACTTCTGCTTTCTACAAGCACCTAAGGTTCAGAGAGGCACTTTTTAAAATGTATTAGACAGACAGACATTTAAACCCATCCAAAGAGAGTTGTTAAAACTAAATCATGAACTACCCAAAGCATTTATAACAATCTATCTACAGTGAGCATCGTAATTCTCCAATCCTGGAGCCTTGTTAGTTTCAAAACAATAAACAAACAACCCAAAAACAACCAAGCAAGGTCCTTGTTTCATTCCTAGTATCAAGGAGATTAGGTGGAAAAACAATCAAGGTTTCCACTTCATGCAATCAAAACTCACTTCCTCTTTTTGGAAATAGATTAGCAGACAGTTACTTTTTGACTGTCATTGCCCCATTATGCATTATCAGGAGAATTATGCACAGTGGGGTATCTACAATCCATTTCAGGTGGGCATCAAAATCCATTCAGGAATTTACAGAGCCTGCGGTCCTCTCAGGTGGAAAATGTTACTCTGGATCAAGTGGTATGTAATATTGTCTGCCAAGTACACAATACCCTCAAACTTATAGCTCACATATGAAAAAGGAGGAAAATAAGTAAGTCCGATGTATTCTCCTCCCCATTTCCAGTGGCTCACTCAATACATACCATAGGTACCATCATGACAGCTGAGATTGTGCAAGTTCTCCAGGTGTGTTCAGGGTTCCAGCTAAACTAGTGAGCAGTCAGCTCAAGTTCTTAAATGTTTGCAGTCCTCGGTTGATGCACTTAGCACATCCCTGGCTACAAAATTCTCCTCCCCAGGCAACCAATCACCATACAAACCTACTCTCTAGTTCAGTCAAACACAGCCCTGAGATGCCCTCTTACCATTTCTGTCTTCAAGGAAGAACAGATCACTCCTTTCATCATGTGTCTTTAGGAGACAGAGGGCACACGACAGGTAGGACCATTAGCATTTTCAAGTAAACCAGATGTACCTCCCACCCCCAACTGTAGCACATAACAGGAAAGTCTGTCTCAGCTGCCAGACTTCTCAAGCTAACTGTGGAGGAAGATAGCAGCCAAGCATTAAGCCAAGGGCTCCCAAACTTTTTGCCAGCCTGACCCCATTTTAAATTAAATCTTTCCTGCCAGGACCCCAGACAGCATAGAATCATAGAAGATTAGGGTTGGAAGGCACCTCAGGAGGTCATCTAATCCAACCCTCTGCTGAAAGCAGGACCAACCCCAACTAAATCATCACAGACAGGGCTTTGTTAAGCTGTCTGGAGACCATCCCAGAAGGCAGTGTTAAGTGGAGGGACATGGGGAGAGGGAAAGAAAAGAAAGTTCTTTCCAGGTTTGGGAACAAAAACCACCACCAAAAGGAGTGGGCCCAAATGTCAATCCCTGTGGAAAGTCACTGAGTGGGACAATTCATGCAATTCTGAGGCCTCAACATTGGTGCACCTCAATCCTTCTTATTCTCTGCCTGTGGCACATAATAGTCTAGTCTCCTATGAGTTGTAATACTTCAGTCTCATTTTGGTTGTTGGCTTTAATGTACAGGTGCTGGGTGGTGTAGGTGGCCTGTGATGTACAGGAGGTCAGACTAGAACATCTCATGGTCCCTTCTGGCCTTAAACTCTATGACTACATATACACTTGCATGAATCTCTGGGTACTTGTATGAGTACTGCTAGCACATGTACCCCATATCCACACAACAGAGTGCTCACTTATGCCATGCTGGGCATGGGTGCATGCTGTGTATATGCTTATACCTGCATCCACACTGCCCCTTTTCAGTGGACATTGTTAGTGCTTCCACTTCAGGGGTGGTATCCAGGGCCAGATTAACTCTCCTGTGGGCCCGGAGCTATTAGATTTGTATGGGGCCCCTGTATACAAGTCTTTTTCCTAATTTAAAACAAAATAATCACAATTATGGCATCGATGCTATTAACACTATACCAAACTTGCTTTTTAAATAACAAAGCCATTCTGTGGTTTCAGTCTTAAAACATGTAGAATATAGTTAAGTTAATTCAAAATAGCCTACTTCTTACCTTAGAACAGCTGTTATATTAGTTTCTTTCTGGTCTTCAGGGCTGAGAAATCCTTGATTATGTCACTGAAATCCTGTTGACGAAGCAAGTCATACTCTATTGACATTAGAGTCAAATTATTCAGTCTCATCTGATCCATGCTTGACCTCAGCTTGTTTTTTATTAGCACCAGTTTTGAAAACTATTGTTCCCCTCCAGCGTTAGTTATTGGCAGTGCCAAAAAAATCTGTAAGGCAATGTCTACATTGGGAAACGCAGACTGCAGACTCCATTGTCTTAAAATGTGAAGTAGTGTTTTTGCCATTTTGTTTCCCTCGTTTTTTGTGAACTCCCTAAATTGAACCAGTTCATCTGCAAAATTCTCTTGCAAGTTGGTACTATATTTATTTTGTAGTTTAACAGTGGAATCATGTAGTTCTGATGAAGAGAGTAGATGAAGACTGTTCATAAATCCAAAATAGATGCATACCTCTTTGTATGCTTCATACCTAAGATGCAACTCTGCAACAAGTTTATCAATAACAACATTGAAAACCTCCACTCAAAATTTATCTCAGCCTGACAACTTACAGTCCGGCTCCCCAGACTCATCCTGTTTTTTACGCTTCAGTTCACAGTGCTTTTCCAATTTATACTGTTGAGAAACTCGAGGTGTCATTTGTTTAGCTATAGTTTCAAAGCTCACAAACCGAACTCATAGACCAGCCACAAAATCCTTTAAAGAGCCCACCAACTTTACAGCATTAGGCAAGTCAAGGTCAACAGCCTGAAGTGCAGAGGTTGTTGCTTGAACTCTCTGCAAAACTGTGTTCCAGAGGCTGCAAAGAAAAGCAATTTCCAGCTTGTCCATTTTCATGGTCAGTGATCGAGCATCGTTGTGCGTATTTGGGTTCTGATTTGGATCGTCAGATAGTTTTTGGAGAGATTCCTGAATAGTTTCATAATTCAGCCATAGTGCTTTTGTAGCCTGGGCATCTTGTATCTGAAAGAGCTTTCAGTGTCTCGATTCACTTAATGTCATTTGGCTCTAATCCTGCAGTAACAATTTGCCAGCAAGTAGTTGATTTCGAGCAGAAATTAAGAAGTGACTGAACAACGGAAAAAAACATTTTTGCCTCCAAGCAGCAGTTTACATTTGTAACCCCAACTAAATTAAGAGAGAGCTGCGCAAGGTACCCACGCCACTAAAGGGAGTATCTCCCGAATTCATGATTGCAGACCTTTATATGCCCCTGACAGGTTACTAGCATTGTCATAACACCAACCTCTGCAATTTGCTGTGTCAATGTCCATCTTCTGCAAAATTGTCAGAACTGAATTACAAAGCGATTCTCCAGTATGACTTCTTGTAAGAAATTTAAGAAAACGCTCTTGAATGTGCCCCTTTTGCAACACACAGCGGACAATGAAAGTAAGTTGATCTACATGAGATATGTCAGGAGTGGAATCTACAATAATTGAAAAGTACTTTGCAATCTGTAAATGACTGTTTATTTCTGAAAGCACCCTTTTTCCCATTAAGGTAATAAATTCCTCACAAATTGTTGAAGAAAGGTATGAAGGCTTTCCTTTACCAGTGTTCCCGTATTTTTTTTATATGTTCATTTAGAAAAGGATCACACTGACTCAACAATTCCAAGGTGCCCAAGTAATTCCTGTTATTGGGAGATCCAACGGTTTCATTGTCTCCTCTGAAAGGAAGCCCACTCTCGGCCAGAAACTTAACTACTGCAACAACCCATCTGAGGACCTCTTTCCAATAAGGATGGTCAGTTTCAAACTGTTTTTTCAGTTCCGAGTCAATCTGCCCTTTGGCTTGTGTCTGAGAAATTCAGGTAAGCATTGCATTCTGTGACAAATGTCGCTCGTGCTCAACAACACGAACTGCAGCGTGTTTACAGTCATTAAAGCCACAACCACTAAATGTTCTTGGATGAGAGGACGAATCTCCAAGCAATCAACACACAAAACAAAAACCAGACCCTGTCGATAGAGAATAAAGAAGCCACTCAGGAGATACAGATTCCCCATTTTGAAGAGTACGCGTGAAGAGGGTTTTTGATCACCATTTCTGATGTTCGTATTGTTTTTCAGACACTGAAGAATCACAATTTTTGTTTTGACATAGTGTTGGCCCTTTTGTGATCCAATAAGATCGCACCATTTCATTTATTGGGCCCCAGCGTGCTGCATCAGTGTTGTATGGGTAAAGCTAGCTGCGTTTTTACCTTCATCATATGCAGCTATTTCACTCTCGTCCAAAACTGGCTGTGTCTAGACTGTCTGTTATGGCTACTGTCGTTCCCTTGTGCGGATTTGTGATGCTCATTGACTTATTTTCCAAATCACTAATAACTGGTGCATTTGTTGGTAGTTTACTGAAATAAACAAAAATACCAAAATTGACAGGCTAACAACTGTTGCTCACGAATCATTTTTAACTTCTGTGCTTTTCTCTTTTGACCTCCACTGTCATATTTTCTAGGTGCACCACCATCTGACATTTTTGTCAAATCCCTGCACAGGCGCATAGATTCAAGTGATAAAAAATGACAGGTGATTGGATTTTATCACATGATAATTATGATCAGGAAGTTATTTTAATAAGATATGCTGGTAAAATAGATTTGTTCTACCCCAAACCATAGCTCATACTTTTTTAAATTATATTTTTTCATGTTCAGAATTATGGATTCATTTTTGCAGGGCCCCCCGAGCCTGAGGCCCTGGGCTGCAGCCCCTGTGTTAATCTGTACCTAGTGGTATCCCAGAGTTTTGTGTGTCACAGAAGGTGCTATCTTGGTGCACGTTGCTGGTAGCGTACACTGTCTTCAAACACCTGATGATAGAAGTTATTGCTCATCTGACCCTTCTGCTAAACTGTGTGCTAGTCCCGAGAGCAAGTCCAAATTGGTGTGGTTCTGCTCCTGCTCCACGTGTTCAAACAGTGCGATATTGGATATTGGATGGAATAAGTCCAGAATTATTTGGGAAACTGAAGACAGAGGACCGAAAGGGTGAATAAAAATCCACTGGGATCCCATGGAAAAGATGTGTTGAATACCAGGATTGCAATGGTATGCCAATGGATAAACTAACTCTTCTGGTCCCAGAGAACTAGCGCAGAGTGGTAGGACTACTTTGTTTTAGAAATCTGGGATGAAGAGCAGTGGCTGTATGACTTCCGAATGAGGAAGCAGACCTTCTTGGAGTTATGCCAATGCCAAACCTCCAGCACCAAACCACTCAATTTCTGAAACCAACACCCATACAGAATTGGGTGACCATTGCCCTTTGGAAGCAGGCAACACCTGACAACTAGCAGTCTGTTGCCAAATCATTTCAGGGTTGGAAGTTAACTGTTGGGCTGGTGGTTGTACAAGTTTGCCACACTGTCAATACTGTGATCTCCCCAGACATGGTTGCCAAGTCCCTGAATCATGGCCAGATTTCAGAGGACGGGTTTTCTGAACTGTGCAGGGGCCATCCACAGGACACACATCCCAATATTTGCCCACCAGAAAGGATCAGTGAGACATGAATCAAAAAGGCTCATTTTCCTTATACATGAATCAAAAAGGGGTCAGTTCATGAACATCAACTTTCAACATCCAGAAAAAATTAACGATGCCAGAGTGTTCAGGAAATAAGAATTGTAGTTGAGAAGGGAAAAAGAGACTTTATTCCCCCAAAACAACATAGTTCTGAACAATGTTTCTGTGCCAACAGTTACTCTGGGGGACCTGCATACCCGTTTCTACCATGGTTCATGGAGCCATACCCTAACATTACTCCCTCAGAAAAAGTGATTTCAAATACAGCTACGAATGAAAAAAGGGTCAAATTCCCTGAGAAACGTATAGTGTCTGTAAACCTGCCTCCTTTTCATTCTCCTCCCCACTGCCCTGAGAAAGCGGGTGGTGGGCAGGAAACTGCTGCGGAATATTGTGTACGGGGATGTGTGCCTGACTGGGCAGCTATGGTGGGAAGGAGCCCTCTCCCCCTCCCCCACCTGGGCTATTTCTGCTCCATGGCTCTAATGCCCTCTGCAGCAATGACCCTCTCTGGCCTGGAGAGCATTTTAAATGCGGCCCTACATCCCCCTACCATGAACATTTATTTCTGCTGGGATTATCATAGGACCACCTCTTCCCCCCCGACTTTTCTTCCCCACCCCCCACACATGCTTTTTCCAGGCTACTTTAAGCACTGAGCTCCAGGATTCACAAGTATCTTGCAGTGATCAATAGCTCAGAACAATCCTGACTATTGTACAGAAGCTGGTTGATTCACACTTACCCCACTCACTAAGTATTATAGATCATGGGCACTGGTAGTCTGTCTGTCTCCCAGGACACACACACATTGGCTCTCTCTCACATACCCACTTTCTGTCTGTTTCACACAACTTTCACCTGCACACACTCACTCATTCTCATACATATGCACACCCACTCAACCATATCTGTATAGAATCATAGGGCTGGAAGGGACCTCGTGAGGTCATCTGGTTCAGTCCCCTGTACTTATGGCAGGGCCAAGCATTACCTAGACCAACGGTTCCCAACCTGGGGGGGCAAGACTCCCTTGAGGGGGTGCCAAAGATTACATGGGGTCCATGAGTCTTCAGTAGTATTGAGGTCATTTAGCCCCCCCGAGCTCCATGCCGGGCATAGCAGCTCCGAGTTCTGTGCCGGCTGCAGGAAAGCAGCCCCCTACTAGCCAGGCAGGAGCAGCCCCACACCCTTGGGGACCTGGAGCAGCCCCGGCCATCCCGCCAGGGCTCACCTGCATTATCCTCAGTCCATGAGGTTTATGTAATTTAGTGTTACTACTATCATTATATGTGTATCAAGCAAACAACATTGAAAGGGAGAGGGAAACAGTCAGGCTGCAAGTGTATTTTCTTCCCATACTTTAGGGTTAACACCACAAACCAGTCACCTCTCCTCTGTTAAGGAACACCGCATTGTGTTTGTGCAGCCACCAGAGCAGAACCTTCACCCACTCCTGCTTCTTCCAGCTTCTGCAGCGTAGCTCAGTGCAGGGAGAGACCAGACCAAATGGTCATAAACATTTGAAATGTCTCCGGGTGAACGGAGTGCTCTGACATTCTTCAGGCAGCCAAAAAGTGTTCCCTTTCCCTTCCCAGACCTAGGCAGGCCTGCACCCGAGTTAGCCAACCATTCCCATCCCCTTCTGCACAGCTCCCATTCCTAAGAGGAAGGCAAGATTGAGGGGGTGGGAGAGGTCAATGAGAAGCAGTGCTTTTGAGTCTTTGAACAACCTTGAATGTCAAAACTGTTCTTTCCCCACCCAGGCCTTTTCCAAACCTGCCTGCCCCCTCCCTCCCTTTCTTTCCAGTCTGCACGACACAGGGACTTTTACTACCCAAGCGATGGTCGAGAAATGTAGAGATACAGGGGCACAGTGACTGCTCGTTAATCTTTGTTATGCCTTCCGCTACGTGTATTATAATGGTTCACGGGGTTTCAATAAAAATCATTGATTTACAGCCGTGTGTTGCTCAGGGACCATTTATCGCCAGCAAGAGAGGATATTTCCAGGGAACGTGTGTGGGGAGTTCCTTTTTAAAACTTACCAGCCTTGGTTTCTGGTTCCCTACAGCAGCTCTGGCGCCTCCTAAACAGGGTCTGCGAGATAGAGGAGCAGAACCATATGATCCTCTTCCTCTGGGTCTCCCTTGACAGGCCCCAGTACCTCCTCGCCCTGCCATTCATCAGCATCTTCTCCTACGATGAGGCCGGCATGGTTGAGGAGGGGGTCGTGAGTCACTTCAGGCATTGTATCTGCAGCCCTGGAGAGCACATGATCAAGCTCATCATACCAGGGACATGTGCAACGTCCCCCGGCAGAGCGATTGTTCAAGTACTTCACCTTCCAGTAGAGGAGCCTCAGATGCTTAATGCACTCCAGTCACTGGACAGAGTCCAGTGAAAGCCCATTTCCTCCAGCTTCCATGAAATCTCCTGGTACAGGTGCATGTTCCTGCTTCTCCAGGCGAAGGCATGGAGGATGGTGTATTCTTACCATGCCATTGATGACCATCTGCGTGTGCTCCAGAGACCAGGTGGCATCTCTTGGTACATGATCCATGATTGCCTGTGCTGATCAACAAAGTTCATCAATTAACTGTTCAGAAGTGCTCAGCACATATCTGCTGGCAACAGGGTTGTAAGTGGAGTGGTGAGTGTGTCAAGGACCTTCAAACATTTGGCTAAGAGTCGGGAAGCAAAGGGTTCATAGTGGGTTCATAGCCCTAGAGTACTACTGATACTCATGACCTGATACATGCCCCTTGCTCCTGTACACACTGCACTATAGAATGGTTATGGGGCCATGCCACAGTGGAGGCACACACATACCTACACCCCTCCTGCATACTAATTTATTTGCAGTGTGCTCTGCTTCAGGGCTTCAGATGTGGACAAAAGTGTGTGTGTGTGGGGAGGGGGAGGGTGGTTTGGAACCACCGTGCACATGTAACCATGTAGAATTGCAAGTGTAGACAGTCTATGACATACAAATTTGAGCCTGTAGACTTTTGTTCAGCCCCAGTGAAGATGATCTGATTGCATATCAAGGAAGAGGTCCTGCATGGCTATGAAAAGATTTAATTTTAAAAGGAATATTTTATATTTCATTAATATTTCATATTAGCCATTTTCATTATGGATATGAAGTGCCAAGCATGACCAATTGTTCCTAAGTTAGCCAGACTTCAGCAAAGTAACTTATCATTTAGCCTTTTTCCTCATTAAAATCCCATCCGAGGGTCTTTACACCAAGTGGCACCTTCCCAGACTAGCACTACAATGGAAGGCGTTTCTGAATACCTATGGATTTTGACTCCTGAAAAGCCATAGGTCCTCTGCATCCCTAACTTGTACACTCTGAGCACTGGAGCCATATTTTATGCATCCTTGGAGAGGATTAATTTAATTTTGATTTCCTCTCTATGTTTGCTTTGGAGGTTTTCACATATATTGCTGAAGCTGACGAGAGCTTGGCAGCAAACAGACTGTAATATGAGGTATATCACTTCAGCCTCACTCAGCCAAGTTGGCCAGCGCTTCAAGGAAAACAATGAGCAGGCAGTGAGGACAGCTTCATCTCACATTCAGGAGGCAGAAGACTGTGGTCTAGAAACAGAGGTGGTAGGACATTCCATTTCCAACCATTGGATTTTAGAGAGACTGGCTCTGATATATTCCAGCTGCCAGGTAAAGAAGACATTACAATATCTGGCAGATAGTGTTTCTATCATGGAAAGAGGAGGAAGGGGCAAGTCAAAGTTGTTTAAATAGACAAATCTGCTTCATTCAATGGGACTAGTTTAATTAATTGCAATTAGTATCTTCCAAACCTGGAAGATACTGAAAGCAGAGCTGGCAAGAGATGTACCATTGTCACAAATTAGAAGTATACAAGGCAAGTGGATTCTGTCTGGCAGGAGGTAAGGGTGAGAATTGACACGAGTCTCATGTTAGATTACAGGAATCAAACTAAGCAGGTGTTCACATATAATTTGGAAGTGTGAATACCACTTTCTTAGAGTTTTAAAGTACAACTGTCTGGATGAAATGCGAACTGGTTTGCCAGCCAATATTCATTTTGCAGTTAATAAATGCTACAAGTTTATAAAATAAACTAACAATCTGAATCTTAACCCATCCATTGCATTTCAAAAAGAAAAGTGAGGGAGAACCATAGCAGTTGAAAGATTGAACCAGTAATTCCACTATGTACAGTGACAAGCAACTTCTACTGCATTCATTTGGATCTTTGCTTCTAGTTTATGTAATTTTTCATAACTGAAATGTATTTGCTTCATCTCTTGATTCAAATTCTGGGTAAGTATGTGTTTCTTGGCAGACACAGTCAGCACATTAACACACTTAACTGTGGCTTCTTTGAGTATTAAGAACATTCCTTAACCCCGTAATGGAGTAACTATATAGAATCTGGGACTGCATTCATAAAAAAAAAAAATCAGATACAAAAATTGCATCAAGGATAGTTTGGCAAGAAACCATGAAGACTGTTTTGGTGAGTTTGAATAAAAATATTCAATAATTGCAATAATACTAAACTATTGATTTATAATTTATTGTCTTTCACAGATTATCTAATACCCAACTCTGATCATTATTTATTGTTGACAGCGTTGAACTTGTGGTCCAAAAAGGGGGATTAAATAGGATTTCAATCCAAGTTAGTCACTGAGGGTGGGGTACACAAAAGAAGGTCCCATGGTTGGGCTATAGGCGGCCAGAGCTAGTAGTCAGAGCCAGAGTCTGAAGTCATGGACAGGAGCCAGAAGGGTCAGGGTACCAGGAGACAAACTGGAGATCAGAACCATGAATCAGATGCCAGGAAGTCAAGCCTGGGAACAGGAGCAGGGAGCACAAGGCACACAGTCCATAACAGGGTGGAGAACCCAGTTGTTCAGCCAACTTCCTGTTCCCACTGGCTTAAGTAGGGCCAGCAGGTCAATCAGCTTCTCCAGGACTCTGCCAATAGGATTGCAGAGGCAGAGCCTCAAACTGAGGCTGGGCTTCATGGGTCCCAGGTTCACAGGTGTCATCAGGCTGTCAGACGGAGGGTTGGAGCATAGCTGTTCCTATAAACCTTGCAGACCCAGGTTTGAGATCCTGGGTCATGACATCACCCCCTCTCTTAGGAGTGCCTCTGGGCCATGTGGTCTAGATTTCTAAGGGTGGCTCCTCTGGAAGACCTGAACAAGGCAGGAGCATGAACATTTTCCTCTGGCTCTTAAGTGCATTCCTGTGGCCATTAACCTTCCGAACTGATCAGGTACCATAATTTGACCTGTTTCATTTTAGGGTTGAGATTTCACATACAACATATTCCTCTTGACTGTGTACCTGTACCAGAGGGGCGTCTCTGTGGATGCATGGTCTGCATTATTGTATGAGAACTCTGCATATGGTAACAGTGAAGACCAGTCACCCTGGTGATGGTTGATGTAGCATCATAAATATTGTTCAAGGATCTGGTTGATTCTTTCTTTTTGGCTGTTTGACTGTGGATGATAGGCAGAGGACTGGTGCACATGGACCTCTACTAAACGTAACACCTCATACCTGAAGCAGGCAATAAACTGTGGTCCCCAGTCAGAAGTGATATAACCCGGGAAGGCCATGAAGATGAAAAATGTTGTTTATCCAGAGCTGGGCAGTTTCCTCCACAGAGGGTAAACTTGTGCAGGGAATAGAGTGAGGCATTTTAGAAAAGTGATTACCACTGTCAGGATGATGGTGAAACCACTGGATTTTGGCAATTCCACCACAAAAATCTAAGGAAATGGCTTCCCAGGGCTAAAATGGGGTCTCCAGAGATTGGAGGAGACTTCAGGGTTTCTGGTGAGGGCCGCTGGTGTGGGCACACATCCAGCAAGAAGTTATAATGGGTATTTATCATGAAACGCATTCGGGTGCACCAGAAGAAATGGATGATTATAGTTGGGTTTTATCTCACCTTAAGTGTCCTGCCATGGTGGAGTCATGGCACAGGTGTATAACCCCCACCCTCACAGGTCCGGGAAGAGCATAGATGTGGTCCTTCACAAATATGATACCCTCCCAGGTATTGTGCGGTTCTCGGTTGACAATAGCCAACTCGTTGGATGGAATTCTGGAGACAGAGCAGATGAGTGCAAGCAGTTCCTGACTGAAAGTTACGCTAAGAAAGTTATGGAATTTGGGACTGTGGGCTGGTTCTCTACTGGGGCCTCAGGGATCAGGGCCATCTTTGGGACAAGGCAAGGCATCAGTCATGCTGTTCTTGATTCCTGGGAGATGGGTCAGGGTAAAGTTCAACTGAGAGAAGAATGGGGTCCAGTGGAGCTGTTGGTTCAGAGCCTTGGCCTTGCACAGGTACTCCAGGTTCTTGTGGTCATAAACACTTGGATCACATGACGGTCCCTTTCCAAGATGTGTTGCTACTCTTCTACAGGCAGTCTTATTTGCCAGGAGCTCCTTGTCCAGGATTTCATCGTTTCGCTCAGCAGGTGCGAGCTTCCTTCAGTAGTAGGCAATGGGATGCACTATTTGCTCAGGTCCAAGCCTTTGGGAGGACTGCCCCAATTGCCATACTAGAGGAGTTGACTTCCACAACAGTAACTTGTGCAATATCAGGGTGGGCCAATACTGGAGCGGTGGTGAAGGCAAGCATCAATTGCTTAATGCATGCTGGGCCTCAGGTGACCAATGGAACTTAGTGTTTTTTGGGAGTAGGACAGCAAGGGGCTCAGTTGGTTTGGAAAATTCAAAATGAACTTCCAGAAGAAGTTTGCAAAGCCTAAAAAACCCTGTAGGTCATGCACATTGTGGGGGGCTACGTAGCTGCAGACAGCCTGGACTTGTGTGGATCCATCCTGATGCCTTCTGGGGACAGGATGAAATCCAGGAACTCTGAGGTCTGATCAAATACTCACTTCTCTAGTTTAGCAGAGACCTCATAGTTTCTCCAGGACTGTACAGCGTGAGTGGTGGGTTGGTCAAGAGCGTCTGAGAATATCAATATATCATGTAAGTGCACTATCATGAACTGGTCCAATAGGTCTCATAGCACATCATTAATGAAATGCTGGAACATTAGTCAGTCCAAATGCCATAACCAAAAATTTGAAGTGGCCACAGTGAATCCAAAAGGTGATCTTCTATTCATCGTTTTCTTCGGATATGGATGAGATTGTAAGCTCCCAAGAGATCCAGTTTTGTGAATATGCAGGCAGCTCCTACACGGTCTAACAACTCAGGGATCAGGGATAGCGGGCAATGGTTCCAGATTGTTATCCGATTTAGGGCTCAATAAATCGACAAAGAGGTGGAGGCTGCCATCCTTCTTTTTTACAAAAAGGACCAGGACTCCAGCTGGTGAAGTCAATTTGCAGATGAACCCCCGGGGCCAGGGTTCTCTTGGAGATATTCTCACTATGCTTCCAGTTCAGACTCCAACACTGCATATATCCATCCAAACAGTATCTTTGTCCCTAGCTGAAGTTCAATAGGGCAGTTGTAGTCCCAGTGTGGGGGGGGAGAGGTATTCTGTATTCTTCTCAAAGATGTCAGGGCTCTGAGGGGAAGTTCCATAGTTCTCCCACTAGGTGTTTCAATGCAGGTAGCTACTCTTACTTGAGCCTTCTTTGGTCTGGGCTTCACTAGTCCTCGGCTATATAGTTGGCAGAGGTCTGACGGGAAGGTGACTTTTTGTTCTTGCCAGTGAATGTGGGGGTCATGAACAATCAGCCAGGAGATGCCAAGGATTAGGGGAAAATGCAGGGAATGGATCACGTCAAATTGTACCATTTGTCTGTGTCCCTGAATAATGACCTCCAAGGGAACATTCTCCTCCACTACTGGACATGAGGACAGCGGGGAGCAATTCAACAGTTTTGACTGTGTCGGGAATGGCTTTTTGTAGCAAGGGGATCTGTAGGGTCTGAGCTATAGCTGCATCCATTAAATTGTCCTCTGCTCCTGAATCGATGAGGGTTTGTTGGAGGGGAGTCTGTTGGTGGTCACCTGGGATAGGCAAATGACAAGCCTGTAGATAGGGCTCAGGGTGCATCTCACTAAGGACTAGGGTACAGAGAAGTTCTCTTCTTTCAAGGTCCAGGCTGGTTCCCCCCTCAAGGCCTGGGTGGGCTGGTTTCTCCATGTTCTTTGGTGTTAATACTGGGCAGGCCAAGATGGTATGGCCAATTTCACCATAGTAGGAGCACAGGTGGTGCTGGCAGCGCTATTCCTTTTCTTCTGGTATGAGTTGCTGGCAAGCCAGACTGGCCTGCATGGGTTTGGCAGGTGATACAGAAGCTGGGATCATGGTACACACTATGAGAAGCTGCAGGCAACCTCCCTTTCTCCTCTCTTCTTTCTTGCACATGATTATCTATGCAGAAGATGAGGTCCACAAAGGCATGTAGGCCCACTCCCGTCTCTACGTGGGCCAATTAATCATTGATTTCCTCCTGCAAGCCCCTTTGGAACTGGTGCAGCTGTGCTGCGTCATTCCAGTCTATCCACTATAAAGTGGTGGAAGTGCACTACAATAGAAGGCCACTGTGCCATGCCCCTGCTGGAGTCCCCTCAGGGCAGCCTCAGCCATTCATATTCGGTGTAGGCCATCTAAGATGGTGGACACTGATTGGATAAAGGCATCCCAGTCCAACAGCACCAGGCTATGGCCTTTCAAAAAAAGGGAGGCCCGGTACAACACATCTTCTGTCAGCAGGCTGATTTCCAGGGCCACTTTGGCCTGGTCAGGAGCATAGATTTGGAGATGCATCTGAAAGAGAAGGCAGCATTGGTTCACAAGGCCCCAGAACCACTGGTGATTCCCATAAAACAATTGGGTCATGGTATTGCAGGCCCCTGTTCTGGGCAAGGCACGGCACATTGTATTTGCAGCACAGCATTCTCAGTGCTGAGCTGCCTCACTTGCTCCTGCAGCCATTGGTTGTCTGAAGTCAGTTGTGCAACTTGAGCCGGCAATGCTTGATTATCCGCCTGAAGGTGGATGGCCCATTTGGGTGAGTCCAATGCTTCTAATGGCTGCAGTGGTGCACCTGGGTCCATCCTTCTTGCACCAGGCTCAGCCCCTCAGGGTAACTGTGGTCTGAACAAGCTGTCACGGGCTGGTTCTGGGTGGGTAGACCTAGTAAGCAGAGCCAGAGTCTGCAGTCACAAGACAGGTGTCAGGAGTCAGGTTAGGTCAGGATGCCAGGAAGTCAAGCCAGGGAAGCAGAAGCAGGGCGCACAAAACAAAAGCTCCAGAACAGGGTGGAGCCCAGTTATTTAGGCAGCTTCCTGTTCCTGCCACTGGCTTATATAGGGCCAGCAGACCAATCAGCTGCCCTGGGACTACACCAATAAGACTGCAGGGGTGGAGCCTCAAACTGGAGTTGGGCTACATGGGTTCCAGATATGCAGGCATCAGCACGCTACCAGATGAAGGGTTGCCAACTCTGCCCGCACATCGACTGTAGTGACACCATCACAGGTCCTAACCACACCAGCCACATCATAAGGAGCTCATTCACCTGCACATCTACTAATGTAATATATGCCATCACGTGCCAGCAATGCCCCTCTGCCATGTACATTGGCCAAACCGAACTGTCACTACACAAAAGAATAAATGGACACAAATCAGACATAAAAAATGGTAACATCCATAAACCAGTCGGAGAGCACTTCAATCTCCCAGGATCCTCTGTAGCGGACTTGAAAGTTGCCATACTTCTACAAAAAAACTTCAAAAACAGACTTCAGCGAGAAACTGCAGAGCTGGAACTCATATGCAAACTTGACACAATCAAATTGGGTCTGAACTGAGACTTGGAATGGAAATCTCATAGCAAGAAGTAATTGTCACTGTTCACACATTCTCACCTTCTAATCAATGGTTGTGAATAGGCCTCAACTACTCTAACTGAATTGACTTTGTTAACACCTGCCCTCCCCATTGTTGTTCCTTACCCTTGGATGTGTGTGTATATATATACATACACACACATACCCCCCATCTGATTTCTGTTTCTTGCATCTGACGACGTGGGTTGCAGCCCACGAAAGCTTATGCCTGCAGAAATTAAATGTGTTAGTCTTTAAAGTGCTACAGGACTTTCGTTGTTTTTGCTGTATACAGATTAACACAGCTACCCCTCTGGAATAAGTCAGAATGTTAGTTGGGAAGCTGCCTTAACTAGACAATGGGATATACTAGCAAGAAATGTGTGCACTAAACTACTCCCATTTTATGGAAAGATGAGTCTAATGCAGGCTGTAGGAAGGTGCCCATCTCTATTTGTGATTCTCAGCTGTGAACATGAAGAACTAGGCACATTTATCAAGTTGCATAAATACCAATGGTTTCCCCACTCTTTGTCCTAACAACTCACATCTTACTGCGTTTTGTTTTGTTTTTAAACATGTATTAGCATTTGGGGGGATCTGACAATTAATGTTATTCCCTGCAGGGACACTTGCTCACCCCTCAGCAAAATCACGTTTGAATACTGCAACATTATTTCATTTTATTATTTTAATCTGAGAGCACAGCCTGTAATCAATACATAGATGCTTTTATTTTAATCTTCAATCTATTTTTCAGACATAGTCAGCTTTTCAGCCTCCCGGTAACACTGCTTCAGATTTTTTGATGTTTGGTAGAGAATGAAGAAGTCATTTTACCATCCCTTAAAACACAGTAAACTGGTATACAGTCAATTACTTTATTACCCCAAGGCCTTAACTTTCTTTGTGCCTGCTTAAAAATTGTAGGAGTGTTATAATGATGGCAGTGTGCTTGGTATGAAGTTATTACTACACATTTTAATATCAGCCAGAGATCCAAGCCTAATCTAGTGCAGCATACAACTGATCAGAAGCAAATACACATTGTCTTATATGATTAAGGCTTCGTCAACTCTTCCAATTGTATTGCCAGTCTCACATTATTTGATGTTTTACTTAAAGCCCCACCTCCTGGAATCATATAACACAAGAATCTCAATTTTCCATTAAAAACAAACAAACAAACAAACAAACAATAAGGGGGGTGCGGGGAAGAGAGAAAGTAGTTTCCAGCCCTCATGGCTCCAGTTAAAAAGCTTGAAAACTGGGGTCTTAAGGCTCAAAACCAGAAGGAAAATTTTAAAAATCCATTTTTTTAAACCCATAATTTTTTAGCTAATGATTTTGGGGACCTGAGTCATGATTTCTGTGTGCTTGGAGCTGGCAATACTGATTGCAACACCTGACACTGAAGTTAATGTAATTTTTGTAATCTCCTAGTTACCTCATCTATGGACATCTTCTTGGCTAAAATGTGATAAACTAAACCTGTGACTTCAGATTATCTTCATTTCTTAAAGATGCAGAGGCCTCTCCTTCCCAACGTGGCCATCTCACAGAAAAAAACCAATTTAAAAATTGTTACCCTTAATATACATGCAACAGAACTGAGCAGTGAAATCTGATAAATCTGATAAAAAAATGTGTGATCTTTGGCTGACAACTGGTGGATAATAGAGAGACAAGGTGGGTGAGGTAAAAAATCTGGTGGATAGCTGAGTTGCTGGGCTCTTTAGCTCCTTGCTCCCTCCTGTGAGGATGGCTCTGTGTTGCTGAGGAGAGGCAGGGGGAGAGCTCTTCCTACAGCAGCTCTGATTAGTTGCTCAGCCCCAGAAGGTGGAGAAGTTGGGCAGTCAGTCAGCACAACTTTCCCCTTGGAAGGGCTCAAATTCTCTGGAGCTTCTGACATCATTGTGTGACTGGGTCCAGGCAGAGCTAAAATCACGTCAATCATGAAAAGTCACAAGAGTTGTGAGTACTGTCATCACATGTTTTTTCCACAGGCCTCCTGCCTCATTGAATGCACAGGATGGGCCCTGTTCTGGGAATTAATCAAGGTTGTGCAGTGAAGAAGGCTGCTGTGGATCTGACAGTTGACTCCGGTCTTATTCATTGTACAAGTTGAAAGATGCATATATAGTGACCGAGGCTGAGGACTGTAGGAAGAGAAAGGACAATCTGGTGGTTAGCATGGCCGAATCCCTCTGCTGGCTTCCCCTTTGCTTCTATTAGTGTCAGGTTCTTTGTTCTCACCTGCAAGGTTCAGTTTTAGCAAGAGGATGAAGAGCAGGAGATGGTGGAGCCCACCTTCTAACCTTAGCCCAGTAGTTAGAGCACTCACCTGGGAGGTGGCAGACCCAAGTGCAGTTCCTCCATTTCTGCAAACTCAGAGTTTGAAACCTAGGTGCACACAGCATTCAGCAAGAGTTTTGTGCATCACAATGGAGCCAAAACTGGGATTTAGGTGCTGAAGTCTCAGGTTTAGGCACCTAGCATCTTTTGTGCATCAGGCTTTTTCACAAGCTTGGAAGAACCATTTCTTCATAATCGTTCAGCAGCAGCACACAAAACTTTGATCCAGAAGCTACTTTAATCACAAAAGAAACATTGCGCAGGGGGGGGGGGGAGGAGGGAGGGAAAGGGGGCATAAACTCACCTAAGAAAATACTGACCATTAAAAGAGTCTGTATAAATTTATGTATACTTAGAAATGGAAAGACGACAGGTCACCTAAAATGATTTGTGCCAATGCAGGATTGTTTCCTACAGTATGTTTCTTAATACACTACATTGTTCAGTTTAGTTGCCAGAAGAGAAGCTGGATATTTTGGCAAGTAGGCAGATGAGAGTTGAGGATTTTAGCTGCCTGGAATTTATGGAAGTGTTTTAGGATTGTGGGATAAACACGAGTGGTAAATTTCTTCTAAAATTAAATAGTTAAATCTGAAGCCCATCATAATTAAAAGTCAATACTGTTAATCCACCCTCTCCAAGCTATTATTTGGGTTGTCTGCAGACACTGAAAGACAGTACTGCATCAGTATAAATATAGTTAACATTTAAAGGTTTGCAACGAGAGCTACAATTTTTTTTTAAATGAAAGCATAGTTTTGAGACCATAGTAATCTGCAACAAGCAGTGGAGTATGAGGCTAGTTCTGCAGCAGCAGAATTGAATTACACACACTGCCCTGGTTTCAAGTCAAGTTCATTATTGATGCTTTAATATTAGATTAGAACACGGATACTCAGTCTGAGGCTCGAGAGCCACAAGTGGCTCTTTAATGTGTCTCCTGAGGTTCTTTGCAGCACATGATAACAAAACATGATAACAGTGTGATTTAATTAACAACCAATCAGGATGCTTTTACTATGTTATTAACCAATGAAATAAATATATAATATATAGAACTATAGTACATGAAACAATGAATTCACACTACTGTGGCTCTTTTGGGTAATGTTGATGGCTCATTTGGCTCCTGAATCACTGAGGTCTGATGAGTATCACTGGATTAGAACATTAAATGTGCCATATGATGGACTTTTCATTGCACTCTTTAGGAAATTATTCAAATACCTGACAGACCTGTCAAGGAAATATTTGTGGACTATACTGCTTCACCCAGACCACCACCACCTTTAAATATATCTTTGCTCAGAAGTTAATCTCCTCCTCTCCCTGATCATTTCTTACTTTATTCTGTATTCTCATTATTTGTCAGTCGCTCTATGTACACTTGGAAAACTATCGTCACTCTGCTCCGTAACATATTGCCTCTGTGTAGGCAGCCCAAAACTGCACTGGGTTTCTTTTGCTGCCTTTGCATTGCAATTTGACATTTAACTTCCAGATCACTATCACCACTAAATCTTTTTTGCTCCTCTGCTTTCTCTCCCCCAACGAGCCACTCAAAATTATTTTCCTTAACTTGCATTTTTCCAACTTACGTTTCTGTTATTTTACAACCATCATTTTTAATCTGTAATGGAGCCAAATTAATTCCTGGCAGAACTAACCAAATACTCTACTGAACTCAATGAGTGTCATTTTACAGTACCAAGACTTTCCTCCTGCTCAAAACATATACAATGGGAATTTCAAAAGCTCTCAGAATGGGTTTAAGTCTCTTCCAATCTTAAATCCCACCCTCAAAATTAGTTTATCAAGTTAATGAACCAACATCTAATTCCCTTAAAGTCCTAGGATGCATTTCATCCAGGCCAGTGGTTTATTTATATTCAAACAGCAATGGGAGCAGGTAAGCTATTTATTTAGGTGCCTAAATGTGGATTTAGAAATGTAAATTTACATTTCTTATTTTTTGAAAGTCTTAGCCAATAGGATCTCTTTTACTTGACATCTACTTTACTTTGGTCTGCATATCTCTGCCCAAAGACTATCCTAAATTAGATACTAGGCTCCAGGCATGCATTGTGCACCATACTTAGAACACAGCTACCAAAGCTCCTTTCCTCCTTCACAAATTTGCAGTGCTCAGTGATTCAGACACTTTTCAATGCCTAGCACCAGAAGAGAACATGGTATACCAACAGAGGGCAAAAAACATGTTATGCTAGCACAGGGCTCAGAACACATTTGGACCAAATGATTCCAGAAATTGTGTGCAAACAATTCAGTCAGCCTCAATGAGCAAAGCACAGAATTTGAGCAATATTCATTTTTTTTCAGTTTGATTACTTAAAAAAGGGCAGGGGGGGAATGATTTTTGGGTCAACATGGAAGTGTTTTAGTTTTCTGGCAAACCGAAAAAAGTTTTAAAAATTGTTTCAAGTCAAATACTATATTTTGTTCTATACAAAACATACATTCCATTTTTTCAGGGGGGCGGGGGGGAAGGGGAGAAGGGGGCCTAGCTTTTTAAAAGTTTAATACATTTGAAATAAAATTCAAAGCAACAAGATGAAATTCGTTCCAAACATGTCAAAAAAGTGGTGACTTTGCTAATTATTATTATTATTTGTTTGAAAAAAAAAAACAATTATGCAGATTTCACAGTAGTTTGCTGTATGTTTTGATCAACCTAAATCTGCATTTTTTGTTGAAAAAAACCTTTACCCAGCAGAATGTAGAATTTTGATAAACAAGAGCCAGTTAACGGATCTGGTCCTGAGCTAAGCAATTAAAAGTTAACTTAACATTGCAAAGGGTGGCTATTGTGAAACTGAGTAGCTAGATAGCTTGCATACTTCAAAGGCAGATTGAATTGCATTGATAGAATGTCTTTGGCTAATTGATCATCGCTAAAATGTATGCAATTAAAAATCACAACACTTACTGTATTCTGCTTTATTTACAAAATGTTACCAAGACCACTGTTTCCCAACCCGCTGTCCCTCAGGCCTGAACAGGTGTGCCACAGAATTTTTTTAAAAACTGTGTGTTCTTATATTTAGCTTTAATGTTAGTTTCCACTGTTGAAAATGTTAATTCTAGCACAAAAGACAGATTGAGATTAGCCACCATTGTTGTTTTGATTTTAACCCTATTAGCCTTGTTCTGGATTGGCTCATGAATATTCATGACAGAAAATTAAGCCTGGCCTATGATAGATGCAATGTTATGCTAAATTCACATGAACTTGATGTTATGGGAGTCATGTGGTGGCCAGTGTGTTTTTCAAATTTTACAAGTCTCAAAAGTTACAGCAGTGAATTTCGAATTTTTGACCTAAACATGGACAAACATTTGAAAATTATGGTGGTTCCACATCTACTTGCAGTGATGAAGCTGAACATAAAACTAAGGAAGGGAAAGTGGTGAGAGCTATCAGCAATTTAAATTTTCATCTACAGGGGAACCATCTTATCTTCTTCCACAACATCTCATGTGCAGGTAGAAACTCTCAAACCATGCCACGGTGCCAGGTAAGTTAAAATGATACCTTACAAGCGGACATTCATCCCTTGCCCAGAAGGATATAATTTTTTAAGCGTTTGAGAGATCAGAATGCTACATGGTTGCTGGTTGCTACATGGTTGCTGAGCTTGTAGCAAAGGTGAAAAAGCCACATACAACTGCAGAAACAATAATTATCATCATGCAAAGAAATCATGAGAGTAATGTTAAGTACACATGCAGTCAAGGAAATTGAAAAAGTTCCCCTTTCAGATAAGTCTCCACACTGATAACTTGTCAGGTGATATTGAGATGGTCTTTCGAGAAAAATTAAAATCAAGCAGAATATTTACATTGCAGCTTGACAAATCAACAGATATCAGTGGCCATGCTCAACTCTTGGCTAATGCAAGGTACGTTGACGGAGATAGTATCAAAGAAAATGTTTTGTTTTTGCAAAGAGCTGCCAGGTCAGATGACTGGAGAGTAAATATTCAGTGTGACAACAGCCCACCTTGAGGAAGTAGAATTTCACTGGAAAAACTGAATTAGTGTTTGCAGCCTCCATGACAGGCAAAGTGAAGGGTAAGCAAGGTCAGGAAACAAAAGCCAGATGTGTTGGTGACCCACTGTTTCCTGCCCTGTGAAGCTCTTGTCACCAAAACATTGCCAGAAGAACCATATTTAGTGTTAGATGGAGCAGTAAAAATAGTGAACTTTATAAAATCACGCCTTTTCTCCTTGCTGCGTAAGTAAATGAGACTGGAGTCTCTGATAAACAGCAATCCCTGCTTATCCTGGCTAATAGCTATTGATGGACTTATCCTCCATGAACCTTATCTAGTTCTTTTTTGAATCTCACTATAGTCTGGCCTTTACAACATTCTCTGGCAAGGAGTTCCACAGGTTGACTTTGAGTTGTGTGAACAAATACTTCCTTTTGTTCATTTTAAACTTGCTGCCTATTAATTTCATTGGTGACCCCTTAGTTCCTGTGTTATGAGAACTACTTCCTTATTTGCTTTCTCCACACCAGTGATAATTTTATAGATATCTATCATATCCCCCCTTAGTCATCTCTTTTCTAAGCTGACAAGTCCCAATCTCTCCTCATATGGAAGCTTTTCCATACCCCTAATCATTTTAGTTGTCCTTTTCTGTACCTTTTCCAATTCCAATATATCTTTTCTGAGATGGGACGACGAGATCTGCACACAGAATAAAAGATGTGGGCATAATATGGATTTATAAAGAGGCAATACAATATTTTCTGTCTTATTATCTATCCCTTTCCTAATGATTCCCAACTTTTTTAGCTTTTTTGACTGCCACTGCACATTGAATGGATGTTTTCAGAGAACGCTCCACAGTGACTCCAAGATCATCTTCTTGAGCGGTAACAGCTAATTTACACCTCATCATTTTATATTTAGAGTTGGGATTATGTTTTCCAATGTGCATTACTTTGCTTTTATCAACATTGAATTTCATCTCCCATTTTGTTGCCCATTCACACAGTTTTATGACTCTTTGCACTCTGATTTGGAGTTAACTATCTTGAGTAGTTTTGTGTCATTTGCAAATTTTGCCACATCACTGCTTACCGCTTTTCCTGATCATTGATGAATATGTTGAACAGTACTGGTCCCAATACAGACCCTTAGGGGACACCACTATTTATCTCTCTCCATTCTGAAAACTGACCATTTATTCCTACCCTTTGTTTCCTATCTTTCAACCAGTTACCAATTCAGGAGAGGACCTTCCCTCTTATGCCATGACCACTTACTTTGAGGGACCTTGTCAAAGGCTTTCTGAAAATCTAAGTACACTAAATCTACTGGATCACCTTTGTCCACATGCTTGTTGACCCCCTCCCTGAAGAATTCTAGTAGATTGGTGAGGCATGATTTCCCTAGCATTATCTGAAGTTCATATCTGCTGCAGACTTGTGACTAGGGGAAGGAATTATAATACATTTCAGTCCACAAAGAAAAAAAGGAACCATGTTTTGGGACAGAAACGTTTATCTCGTTTTTTTTAATTATAGTCACAATCCCAAGGTAAATCATGAAATTCCATACATTGTTAATACCTTTATCTTCTGGGATGAAAAGTTCTGTATTACCGAGCGAGTTCCAGATACATCAGTGATGCATCAGTTTTCACAGAAGCAACCAATTTCCATAAAAAGTCACAGGATTAAGTTTGCTCTTAATAATTCACTGATTTCCTACAATTCATCCTATGCTCTTGGGAAATCCTCCCCCTCCCTGAAATGGTTAACCACTTCTTTCCCTGATGAAAGCACACCACCAGTAGTCTAGGGATGTAAAAAATAATTTAATAAAGTACCCATCTAAATGTATAATAATTAACTTACCCTGCACTTGTAACATCTTACATCTGTGCACAAAAGGGGTGGGTGCCATCAGGTCTTGTTGAGCAACCTTCTCCACTGGCTGGCTCAGCCCTGGTGAACAGCCATGAAGCTAACAGCTGCTTCTGGGCATTGGCAGAGCCTGAGGAAGCATCTGCCTGTGCCTGCGACTGACACTGCACAGTATTAGCTCTGACTGAGGCTGAAGGGGGAAGGAGGCAGAGGTGTGGGAGAGACAATGCATTTCCAATGGCCGACTGCAAGCACAAATTTCAAACCCTTATTCCCTCCCTTCCGACCACTCCCAGTGAGCTCCTGGTTCTGCCTTCCTCTATGGTGTTACAGGAGCGGATAAAATTATTTGAAAGTTGGGGGGAGTGGGAACCTAAGCAGGATCCTGTGGGTTTGATACTTGAGGGGAGACCCAAAGGTGTGCAGGTCTGTCTGCTAAGTGTTCAGCAGTAAGATGATTTACTGCAATGACCTGCAAGTTCACTAAGTAAAAATAATGATACATTCCTTTCCAGCTTTATAAATAGTTTTAATTGTGTACTCACTAAAGAGTAAAGAAAATGAGTAAATCTACAGGAACAACTAATCATAGCAACTTCTTATATACTGTAATATCCGTCAAAAACAAAGTCCGATTTAAAAAATAGAGTTCAGAGTCCAGTCCACAGGAATCAAATTTTAAAAATGCTGCACAACTCTACTGCTGCTTTTAGTTAAGAAAAAATAACATGTTTTCACAATCCATGCTCTGGTGCACAAAAAAAGTCCGACAACAAAAAAAAATCCGACTACCAAAAAAAAGTCCAATTAAATTTTTTTTTGAAAGTTCAGAGTTTAGTTCACATGAATCAAATTTAGAAAATGTTGCATTTCATTCTCAACTCTATCGCTGCTTATTTTGGTTAAGAAGAATTAACATATTTACATGGTCTGATATCAGTCTTGTGCCAGACAATGAACAGTAAGGCCAGTGTTGGAAAACATACATTCTGCAGGCACAGGCGATCCTGGAATACACAGGTAACTCTGCCAGCTTTCCAAGCCTTGGAAAATGCTGAGCATTGACCTCCCACGACTCCAATGGGCTGCATTCCAATGAAGGACAAGATTCCCTGCAGTAATTTTCCAGTTCATTTTCCACTGCATTCTCCTCTTCGGTATAATCCCCACCTAAAAGCATCACTATCACACTCCTCTCAGTTACACACATTTTTTTTTGGCACTGGCTCTATCTTCAGCTCCTCTGGTTCAGCACTGCTCATGCTCAGAGTTGGTTCAGCTTCAGCCACAGCACTCGGAGGTCCTATTTCTAGCATCGATGCAAGTTACAGAAACTTTGATTTAGCAGCGATCTGGATGACAGGCGAAAGAAACTGCATGTGTTTATGGCATGGATCTAACAAGGAGGCAATAAATGCAGGTTTCTCACTTATGGCAGGATCCTTGAGTGTCATGCGATGCTCCAGAAAATGACGAACAGCAGCCTTGAAATCAGCGACTTTCTGATTTTCACCAGGAGCTTCACTTCTGAGATGAGTTTGGAGAAGACTGTTGCAAATTGGATACATGTTTGAAATTGAAACAGACTGTTCAGCAGACATGGCAGTTGTAGCACATTTTAAAGTGAAAAGTAATGACAAGATCTCTATTAATTGCCAGTGCTCATCGTGCAGCTGAAGCATTCAGGAATCAGATTCTTTTGTTACAGAGCTATCTGAAAGCACAGCTGTTACAGCCCACCTTTGCTTACTGAGTCTTTCGAATATGTCTTATATTGAATTCCAGAGAGTCTGACGTGACTGGATCAGACGGTGTCACTTAACCTGAAGCGGTGTTTGTTTTCTTTTGAGTGCTTTTGCAGCCACAGAGCTGTGGTGGAACTGTGCAACTAGTCTACTTGCAGCTACAACAGTACGATCCATAGCACTTGAAGAAAACCACTCATCTATGGCTAGCTGCAAAGTATGGACAAAACACTTAGCATGTTCCCATGTAACTTACCTCGGTGTGTTGGTGAGCACAATGTTGCTTGCATTATCGTGTACGCACGCCAAGACACGGCCTGCCAGACCCCATCTTTCCACTGTAGTATTTAATTTTTCAGCAAGGTTTTCCACTCTCTCTCATTCTGCCACACTCTCGGTTTGTAGAATTGCGAATTGAAGATTCCAATTTTCAATATAATGGCAAGTGACAGTCATGTAGCTCTCTGTAGTTAATGCTGTCCAGCAATCAGTAATAATACCAACTTTAACGGCGTTTTCCAATTGTTCCTGAAGAGACTTCACGTGGTCTTCATAGCACTTTTCTAGTCTAGTCCAGTCTGCCTCACAGGCACACAATAATCAGGTTCTAGAAAACTCAATGCACAAAAACCTGTACCTTCTATTGTGGCTCAGTCTGATAGGCTGTGGATCTAGAATGGGTTAGTCATGCTGGCTCCAGGGCAAGGCAGAGTCCTCTTTCCAGGGGAGCATCACTTACCTGCTGCTATACCTGTTTCGTAAACAGCAGTGAGAGTCACAGTAGTTCTCAAAAGATTCAAGAGAAGCACTTTTTGAGGTGGGAGGGGATGAATTAAACATTTCCCTGATCTGAGTAATAAAAAAACTAATCTAATGGGAAGCTGCCATCTCTTCATTTGTAGTGATCGTAGATGTCAGTGACAATGAAAAAGAGCTCTGAAAAATTACTGTGTTTTGACAGTTTCCCTTCAAAGCCACATTGTCAGGTATTTTTAAAATCATACACTTATTAGAATCCTTGTTGCTGTGTTAAAGCAGCAGATTTTCTAGAGGAACAAAGTGTAAAGTATACTTCTAGCATTTCACTCAATTTGACAGTGAAATTGTTTCACTTTGTTCCTCATGAACATATGTGGAGCCTTAATGTTTGCAACCCACTTTTCAAAAAGCCTGTATTTATAAACAGCAGGAAGGCTGCTGCACCGTCCCTGCTAGCGCAGCACAGACCTGGCCTTGTCACTCATCTCCCCCTCACCTGCCAGGTGAGTCCTGCCTGTGCTCAGTGCAGGGAGTTGGCAGATGGCTCGCACTGGGGGCACACTTACTGAGCCACAGCTGAGTGGTTCTCGCTCAGCGGGGAAGTGCCCAGCCCAGCTCCTGGGCAGCCAACCTTCTGTTAACCTCTTACATCCCTACAGTAATCCCAGTGCATGTTTACTTTAAACACCACATAAGCACAAAACATTGTATTTACAACTGAGGGTCACCCAAGATTCCAGTCCATACAACGTAAGAGAATGTTCAATTTGTTTGGATTCTTTTTCCTTTATATAAACTGTGCTATCTGTGACTGACTGAGTTTTTAATTTCTTATATTAAAAATCTATCCAATCTTTCCATTACTTTTCCTCCTGAAATGTTGTACACCTGGCTGTGCAAATTTAAAACTGGGTTACTCTACACTTTATGGCCTGTAAATATTAAATTAAGTAGTAAGATGTGATAGTTCATGTACTGTTGTGCATCTGTCCTCATTTATCAAGTTTCTTAGGCATACAGGAAGGGATACTCATCTCTTACACTGATGTAAACAATGAGTAATTCCCAGCGGTATTTGCTCCCTATTGTGCATGTGTACACACACACACACACACACACACACACACACACACACACACACACACACACACACACACCTCACCACCAACTTCACCCAAGTTGCAACTCCTCTCCTTGCAAACACAATACATGTTTAAATCCCCAACTCATCTATCTAGAACAGCAGTTTTTAACCTTTTTCTTTCTGAGGCCCCCCACCAACATACTATAAAAACTCCAAGGCCCAGCAGGGGGCGCCTGTGCACCTGTGGGCTTCTGATCGAGGTCTCATATGCTGAGGAGTGACAATTTTATTGGAGACAAAGTATTTAAAGAGGGATCAATCTGTTAGAAGATTCAACCAAATTATCCCCTATTCTTCATAGGATCTTGGATTTCCACAACCACTAGAAATATCTGGGAGGGATCACAGTTGAATATCCAAAGAGTCGTAAGGGTATTTCTTTGCTCATTCCAGCCGATATTAGATGGAGTATCTGTTTATTCTTCTAAAAAGAAATTAGTCCCAAGAGAGCACACACCATACTGTCAATCACAATTAAATGGATGATAAATTCCTACCAAAAGTAGACAGAGCAGAATTAAAACATGTTAATTTCTGCCTGACCTGCATGAATCTCCTACATCCATGCAAATGCAATTCTTACTCAGTAAGGTATTCAGATGCTCAATGCCATGTGTGCTTTAAGAATATTACCATACAGCAGGAAAGGAAAATGTTTAGTGCAACTGAATCTCAGACACAAGGGTGTAGAAATCAATATGAGAAGTTATGAGGGTGATGGAATTGAAGAGCAACATCAGATTGGACTGCAGTCTTGCATACTGCTTCTGATTACAAATAACTAAACATCTTGTTTGAATGGTAGAAGGGTCATCAGCTCAGAACAAGATGACTTCAGGAGGCAGAGTTCAAGCTAACATGCCCAGCCCACAATAAAAAACACTAAGTAAACACTAGCCTCCCAAGCTGGAGCCCACTGAAGATAGTCCAATTATGTTTCTACCATTCCAACCACATTTGTTTCTATTCTTGAAAGCTAACTACTCTAGCAGTTCCTCCTCATGCCAAGAAAAGAACTACTCTATGGAGTAAAACTTGACGGAGCTGCTGAGATTCCAGGCACTAAACAATCCCCATTACTTAAATGGGAGCTTTATTGCTAAAAAAATGCAACACTTGCAAAATGTACATGTTTCAAATGCAAAAATCCCAACATCAAAGCAGAGCAACAGCTGAGAATGTACAGACATTTGGAGCAAACCTCAAACTCTCCAGCTGGGAGCAGGAATCTCTTGCTATTATTGATGTCCCTACTAATCCTAGACTTGGCTGAATTCATTTTTTTAAAAATAATTTCAACAAATAATATCAATGTTTAAACATTTTTTTCAATGTTTTTAATTTAATTTTTCACAGTTGCAGGAAATTACAGAGCGGTCAGGCAATGGGGGAGGGGGTGGTCAGCAATTACTTAAAGACAGCAGATGTTGAGAGTTGAAAAGAAAACTTTAAAACAGTTAACACACAAAATTGTTGACATCCCATGTCAAAATATACCAAGTAAATATCCTTAAATCAAACTCTAATTAGTTCTTATGCAGTATTTTTTCTTACTTTGTCTGTCTGTAAATTTTGTTTATTAAAATCAATGGAAACATTTTACATCAGTGTGAGTGTCTGAGGTGAAATCAACGTTCACTGACAATTAACAACAATCTAATCCTTCACAGCCTAATTATATCTAAGATTAAAGTCTCATTTATCGAAATCCCCATCACTTACCTGACTAGCAATGATTTCTTTAATAATTTTAATAATAATTAATAATTTCTTTAGCAGCAACAAGCAGAAGTAACTTTTTGTTAAGATCTGTAGGAGAAACATTCCCCTAAGAATTGGAAGCCGAGGTGTTTGGGTAGAATTTCACTCTACTAGATTTGATTTGATTTGCAGGATGGAAATGAGCTGCTTGTCACCCTAGTACAATAGAAACTATAGCTGAAAAAAACCACAGACCATAGGTTAGATTAAGTAATGGATTTGGTATGGTGTGATATAGAGATATTATCAGCATGGCTGCACTGTGTAATTCAAGACTTTTCCACTTGTTTAGGATGATTTGCATAACTCACAAGTGCCAATAAAACTTTCAAACCTTATCACAATCATCTATTCTTTATCAGACATTTTCTGGAGCTAGTTGGTTAGTTTTAATAGCATTGCAGTTAATGGATATTTTATTAATAAAATTTAAATGTGTAAGTAATTTTCCTTCAAGCATATTTGTTTGCTCAAAGTTGAGAGTCTCACAACACATCCTTTAATTCATCTGCCACGCTGTCTACAGTAGCTCACAACTAAGAGTGCCAGTCTCTGGTCAGACTGTCAGAAAACAGCAGACCCCCCAAACTGGTGGTATAATCTAATTACAGATTGCACCAAGCCAGTAAGAAATGTGTACTCCAGAATTACTGTATTAGTCTTACCATGGAGTCACAAACAGTCCTGTTAGGCTTTCCAGCACATCTTGCCAATCAGCAGTGGCATACTGGAGGGGACGGGGGGAGGGAAGGAGCAGGAGACGGTCATGTCCCCAGGCACCAGCCTAGGAGGTTGCAGGGCGGAGGTGGGGGAGCGCACCAGCAGGGCCCTCGGAAGAGGAGCCGTCCCCCGCTGTTGCAGGCCATGGGCTGTTGGGCTTTAACATCCCCGGCGGCAGCACCGACCATAGTCCAGGCCTGCCAGTGGCCGAGGGCTCCTGCTGCAGAGGGAGAAAGTGTTCTCCCGGCCCCTCCACCCCCATGCTGGGCACAAGGAGGGAGCCACGGGGACCCTGGCTGCGCAGGGGCCAGGTAGCCAAAGGCAGAGCCCGTCACATCCCTCCTACCCCGCTGTCCTCTCATACTTACATTTGCACACAGTGCATTGGTGGGGGGGTGGGGTGGGGGGGGTGTCTGTGGGCCCGTTTCCCAGTCCCCGCCGCCCCCACAGGAGGGGGAGTGGGAGAGAGCGGGAAATGGGCCCGCAGACACCCCCCCATGGGACGCTGCTGCCTCCATCTCTGACAACAGGGGGGCACAAATGTAAGTATTGGGTCCCAGGTGCTGGAAACCCACGGTACGCCACTGCCACCCAGACAAACTAGAATTTAGGATATTTGGTCACCACACCAAATATCACATCACATTAGGTTACTTCCCACCCCAAAGAGCCAGTCACTTACCCCAGGATAAAATTGGTACTCTGGAGCCCATCAAAGTCAACGCTGAAGCCAGTTTTTCTAATAAACTAATGAAAAGTTTATTAGCTAAGAAAAAGGAATGAGAGTTATATTGAGGTTAAAGCAGGTAACAGGTGAATGAGTCCAAGTCTGTAAGTCCAAAATGTAAACAAAGTTTTAGTAATCTGCTAGATTTCCAAGAGTTCCTGAGAGTTATACCCAGTGTAATTCTGGGGATCTCTGTCCCCTTGTTCAGTATTCCACCCTGTTAGAATCCAAAACAGTTCAGAGATGCAGAATCATTTCCTTAACTTAAACCAGTATTTATAGATCCTGCTCACAGAAGACTTTCTGAACAGTGTATTCACCCACATGGGTCCTTCCCGAAGAATAAGCAATGCAGACAGTCTGAATTCCCATTGTTGCTTAATGGCCCTTGCTTTGACATTAGCTTCTTCATTTACATTCCTCAAGGCTTCATTTGCATTTAGTGGGTTATTTAGTTACAAGGATTACATAATGAAATTGCCTGCCATTACATTGTAAAAGGGATAGATAAGTGAAAAACAATATAAGTAACACTTCATTAGTTTTCATGCAGTTTACACAGATAAGTGAAGATGCTATTATTCACATTTCCTTTGAACTAAATAAACATTCAAATAAATTAGTACACTTAACATTTCTTTGATATTCATACACAAGTGAATTGGTCTATTGCTCTGATCTGAACTGGTCTGTCAGTGTCACAGCATCATCACCTAGTACAAAGATTTTGCATATCCTGGTACAGAGGAATGTCTTTTCAGCACAAAATTCTGAACCTTTTGAATTGTCATCTTGCTGAAATGTATCTCTTTCAAACAAGGTCATTGCAACTATAATATAAAAATGCCAAGGTGGCAATTCCCAGAATCAGAGAATATCAAAGCCAGGAAAGCACTGGCAAATCTTAAACCATTTAATGCAAATCTGTAGTGACCTCATTAATGCTTTGATATATTATTCTTAAGAAATGTCTGTCCATATAGGAAGGACTAGTTTTTGCCCAGCTCTGCATAAGTGCATGAGGGATATGGTGGGAGGGCACAAGGAGCCTTTTCCCTTTTGAGTACTGTCACAGTGCCAGAAGTCGAAGTCCTTGCATTTCCCAGGGAGGCATACAGACCTATGACCTTTTAACAGCCAGAGTTCCTGCGTTGAGGGAAGGATCATACATTCCAAACTGCAGCAGCCATGCAGCTCCCTCAAGGAGCCTATAGGCCTGAATCTGAATTCCAGCAAATGGCCCAATCCAGCTCATGCTTAAGTACTTACCTGAATAAGGATGGAGTTAAGCACATGCTTAACTTGAATTGAAATGTGGAGTCACATCAGGGATGAATTTTACCCAGTTGACATCTTATGAAGACACTTGTCAATTCTTTTCCAGAAAACCAATGAGAGATTTTTCATTAATTCTTGTAAAGGAATAAAAATTCCCCTATAAAAGTAGTTCGCGTGTTCTCCTATATTCATGACTGAATTCTAGCTGTAACCTCACAAACTATACCTAAGTATATTAGATACGATATTCTGGTGTGTTCTGTCCACATGCATATCAAAATGAAAATGGAAAGATTAGTAGGAAGATTAGTCTCCATATTCAGTTTGCAGAATCAATGTGGGCTAGTGGATTGAGCATGAGAGTCAATAGTAAGAACATGGGAGTTCCAATCCCAGCTCTCAGACCAACTGAAACTGACCTTTGTCCCGACCAGGGACCAACTTTTCTACAGCTTCAGTATCTGACTCAGCGTTAAGGGAAGGAAGTCTAAGCAAAATCACTGGGGCCAATGCCACAGCAGAAGAGCCTGGATCCTCATCACAGATAGGTGCAAATCCCAATCCATACACAGAATGAGGGGCAAGAAGCAGTTCTTTTCTGCTGTCTTCTTAGGCATGCTTCTTTTTCATGCTGTTTTCTGCCTAAGGATGTAATTGTATGTGTACCACACCACTGCCTCAAAGAGACAACGACAAAGGATCATTGGGAATTGGGTGAAATAAAACACTCAAACTTGCTTGTCTTAAGTCTTTCACTCTTGCTCCTCAATTTATTGAAGGCCCAAATTAGAAAAGGAAAAATGCTTTTGGGGTAATTGTGCCACAGATAACCTGAAGTGTTGCACCAGGAAGCTCTGATTTGCCCACCTGCTTCTATGAAGACAGAAACAAATTGGCAGGTTATTTAGTGATAGGGTGACCAGCTGTCCTGATTTTATAGGGACAGTCCCGATATTCAGGGCTTTTTCTTACCTGGGAGCCTATTACCCCCTCTCCCATTCCCATCCCAATTTTTCTCATTTGCTATCTAGTCACCCTATTAGTGGAGGAGCCTAGCTGCTGCAAATCATTAACAGGTCTGATTCCATCCCAAGCAGGGTGAAAACCCACAGACTTCACTTTGCTGGAGAATGTTTGAATCTAACTTTACCACAAAACTTACTGTAAACTTATTACTAAACATTTTAAAGTTATCTGTAGGAAGAAATTCCAGATCCATTCTAAAGGGACTCTGCACACACAAAGAAAAAAATACAGCATGGCACTCCTAGCTCAGTACTTCAACAGGTTGGGATAGTTACCTGTTTTTCTCATCAGAAAGTTTCCCCATATTTCAGAGATTAAAGTTTTCAGACTACTTAGAGGTTTGGGAGCCTCTAAATATCCCACAGTCCATCAGGATATTACATTCAAGAAGAAAATGATCCTCAAGAAATTAGCATGAAAAAGAATCAAAACAGAGACAGTTGCTGAATATGCAATAGACACCAAAGCCACAATGACAGTGATTAAATGTTAAGCTGAGAGTCTGAGGCTAAAGGAAAATGTAAACTGCCACTCACGAGATCACATTTACATTTATGAGGCCAGTCAGTCCAGTCTACTTAAAATCTCCTAAATTCACAAGTATGAACAGATTGTCAGAAATTCTCTGACAATATACAAGCCACTGGAGGGAAGTGTTTAGAGAAGTAGTATCACTTCTGCAATGCTGGCAGACAGTTGGGAAATCCCAACTCTAACGGGTTAAGAGAAGAATATGGCAAAAGGATAAGAATACAATAAGGCAATAAATCCAAAGAAAAAGTTTCTAAAGTTAGTTGCTAGCTTTATTAAAACTAGGCAGAATTGTTGACAATACATGTGTTTTCCCCTTTTATATAAGGATTAGTAGAGATTGACATACAGAGCTGAAACAGTGTAGATTATGCATTTTAAATTAATATTAACTGTGCGCTCAAAGCAATGTTGTCAAGTTAAAAAATCAGGAGTCTGATTCACCACATTCCAAGCTGTTTGCATTAATTTCAGTGAAGTTATCCCAGTGCAAATTGGGAGCCACACAGCAATGTAGAGTCTGCTATATATCTTGCAAAATGGATAAAAACGATGTACAGTACTTTTCATGCCTCATTAGTCCTTGGGTATGTCTAAACTGCAACCAAAAAAAAAAAAAGACCTGCAGCAGGGAATCTCAGAGCTTGGATCTAGGAGACACAGGTTCATGCTATGGCGCTAAAAATAGTCATGTATACGATCCCACTCAGGCCGAAGCTCAGGCTCTGAAACCCAGCAAGGGGCAAGCACCCTAGTCACAACAGCAGCAGAAAGGAGCCAGGCCAGACTCCATTATGCTAGGCACTGTACAAAAGTATACTCAATTATTCATGTACCTATTTGTTAATGTCTTACAGCAGAATACTACATTTGGGACCTAAATTATCAACACTATTTCTAAAATCCGACCTCTCGCTCTAAAATAATTCAGACCTCTTCCCTTGCAAGATGTAAGTGATGTCTCTGCTACAAAAGATCAAACCTAGTTTTAACTAAAGCCAGCTTCTTTCTAAAAGGCCGTTTTCTCTCCCCAAGCAAGTTATTCTGCCTTGAGTATAGAGTAAATGCATTTTCTCTGATAAGTCTCACATTTCAACTTACTTGATCTCCAGCTTTACAATTTTATGTACCTTTCCAATTTGTCCTTGGTATTGTTTTGGTAAGAGTTTTAAACATTTGGGCTCTAGACTTTCAATCCAAATTAGCTAGAATAATGTAAGGTTTCAATTTGCAGTTCAAGTCTTGCCAATGTCCCAACAACTTTGCCTTGTATTTGAACTCTGACTCCAAGATATTGATTGCAGTGGTGTTGTTATAGTTAGCAAAACAGCTTTTTAGAACTACAGCCTATTGGATAAATGCATAGTACAATGTAGTTAAACGTAAAAACACTTAAATCCAAAACTAGGGACTACTTCTAAGGTTCAAAGGATTAGATTTTTTTCAAATCAGTAAATGACTATTTCATTTCACATACACAAACCATCAAAAAAAAATGTCCATTGATAATAACCAAAGTTTAGCAAGACAAAGACAAATGCTGCCTGAACTTACAATGTGATTTAAGGAAACTTACTTTGTATATTTTGACACAGGATGTTGATAGTTTGCATTTTAATGGTTATAAAGCTTTTACTCTCAACATCCATTATTAAATAGTCATCTGACTTTCTCTATAATTTCCTGCAACTATGAAAATTTAAATAAAAAAGTGCTAAAAAATAAAACAGGTATTATCCACCTAAGTGATTAAAATCCATATTCTGCCAAACCTAACTACTTTGTAGTTCTACACACCGCTTGAACGGATTACATTTGCGTATGCATTCAGATATGTTGGTTACAACAATAGTAATAATAAACAATTTAAATAGTGAATGCTGTTTATTGTGCCAAAGTGTGTATAGTTTTGGATTTACTGACTGTCACACCTTTCACCCCACACCCTGATTTTTGGCTTCAATGACGCGTTGCTGAATGTACCAAAAAAAGTAACATTGCTCTCATCTAGAGTTCTGCTATTTGCAAAAAATCATGAAACTACAGGAAACTCAATGGTTTTAAATTTCACAACCAATTCAAAACAGCCCTCAGCTCACTCAGAGCCAACTGAACATAGGCCCAGTTTCAAATGAACAGGGATAGATTTAGGATTTCACATCAAAACCAGATAATCTGCTGAATGCAATAAGACCCACTTAGAGAACAGATATGCAGCCCAGAACAAGCCCCACTCCCTGCTAAACACTACTGCTGCAAGAAGAAAAGGAGTGAGATGGGGATGAGGGATTCATAAAGAAAGAAGCTAGGGATTACACAAACTCATGTACCATCCAAAATGTGTGTTATCTGAATATTTAACATTCAGATTAGAATCAATAGCTTCTAACTAGGCTGTCAAGCATTTAAAAAATTAATTGTGATTAAACACAGTTTTAAATCACACTGCTAAACAATAATAGAATACCATTTATTTAAATATTTTGGATGTTTTCTATATTTTTAAATATATTTATTCTATTATAACATGAAATACAAAGTCTACAGTACTCACTTTATATATTTTTATTACAAATATTTGCACTTTAAAAAAGAAATAGTATTTCAATTCACCTCATACAAGTACTGTAGTGAGATCTCTAACATGAAAGCTGAACTCACAAATGTAAAATTATTATTTTTACATAACTCCTTTCACTGAGGGAGCCCTTGTTTGCAAGGAAAGGTGAATTTTATCTCAGGGACTTGGCATGCAGCAGGGGGAGAGAGACTGGCGCAGGAAGGCTGAGCTCACCAGGCCCCTGTTCTCTAATTTTTTGTGCTGACGACTCCATTTGGACTTAAAAATTGTGATTTCCCCCCCACTAGAAAGTATTGTGACCCCCTACCTTCAGCCCTCTCTTGGGGCTGGGGGCTCAGGGCTCCAGCCTGCCCTTGGGGCCTCAGTCCCCGCACCACCCACGAGGCTCCAGTCCGGCTCGAGGATTCAGGCCCCCGCACCACCACCTAGCACATTAATTTTGTCTTCAGTTAATCGCAGTTGTTAACTGCAATTGACAGCCCTACATCTAACATTTCGTAAAAAATAAGAGTCAGGGTTATCAGCTTAAGAAGCGGGTCATAAAGTGTTCCTCGCCTTTAGCCATACTTACAGCAAATCCACTTGGTTAAATGTTTACATCCTTTTCTTTCAGCTTTGAACCTTGCCACACTATATCCATTCCTCTGTCAGCTCAGGAATGGATTACTGCAGTGGTGTTCAAACTTGAGTCTGCAAATTAAGTCTAAGATTTCCAAAGAGATCTGTACCTCCATTCAAAATTTTATAAGGGTCCGTAAATGAAAAAAAGATTGAAAGCCACTGGATTAGTGTAAAGCACTTATAAGGTGATATACTGCTAGACCTTTCAAAAGCATCCACCCAGGGCTGGATTTCGGGGCAGGCGACCCAGATGACTGCCTGGAGGTACCAGGCTTGGCGGGCGCTGGGCTTGGGGAGCTGTTTTTGTTGTTAGCGACAAAAAGAAAAAAATAGAACGATTGAAGGAAAATGTTTCAGATATTCCTTATGTGGATTCATTTTTCATGAACCTCCCAGAATATTCTGGACCTTTGTAGAATTTTGTGGAACCTTCCGGACTTTGAGAAAGAAAGGTTACTTACTGTAACTGATAGTTCTTCAAGATGTGTGGTCCCTATATAGATTCCATACATGAATGTGCATGCACCAGAACCGGAACGGTTTTAAGTAGTCTCCATCAACCTGCGTGTGCGTCCACCATGTAGTGCGCCCAAGGTCTTAGGAGACTGTGCAGGTCAACACCCCCTTCGTTTCCACTTACCAAAACAGGCACAGAGCCCATAGTAGAGGGGCTAGAGGGTGGGACTGGAATCCAGATAGGGACCACACATCTTGAAGAACCATCAGTTACAGTAAGTAACAATTCTTTCTTCTTCGAATGCTGGTCACTATCTGGATTCCATGTGTGGAATGAGGTTAAGGATGAGGTTAAGGCCCCAAAGGGGAGTAGTTTTCCAGACTGAAGGGAAAGTGTTGAGGAGACCGCAGAGGAATCAAACAGAAGTTGGGGGGATGAAGGCAGAGAAGCCATCTATAGATAGGAGGAAGGCACTGAGCACCATCAGGTAAACTTGAATAGAGGAGTGAGCAAAGCCCAAAAGGCTAAGGTTCAGGAGATAGTCAAGGATGGTCAGTATGGACATGGGGTCTAGAGTGTGATTGTGGTGGGATGCCCACTCCGTGAAGCATCTCCAATTGGCTTGGCAGCATGCCCTGATAGCTGGCCATCGGCTATGTGTGAAGATGTCTCGCATAGGCAGGGAGCATGCATTGTCTATTTACAAGACCCATCCAAATACCAAGCCGTGAAATGAAGAAGGTCCAGGTTGGGGTGGTGAATCTGGCCATGTTGTTGTGTGAGCAGATTCGGGATAGAGAGTGGAGAGATGGGTTTGGAGGGCAGGTTGAAAGGTGAAGAAGATTGGTGAATCAATATTGGCGTGGTCAGAAGGAGGTTATGAGGATGACGACTGCTCAGTCAGGTCTCACTTTGCGGAGCACTTGTGGGAAGAGCAGTATAGGCAGGAAGGTGTAATGTAGTTCTGGTGTCCAATGGAGGAGAAAAGCAACCCCCTGAGAGTGAAGCAACTGTGCTGAGGGTAGTGTGGGGAGTAGGAAGGTTGAAGGAGGTGCCCACCATGATCTTGGATAGGTTGCATCACCATGAAAGGGAAGTTACCACTGAGAGCAGGAGGAAGATCCAGTTGTTGAGGAGGTCCTTTTGTGAATCGTACACCGAGTGAAGCCTCAATTGAAAGCGCCTCATGTGAAGGTGTGTATATGGAGCAATGGAGGTGCACATCGTTATATGTCCCAGAAGTGTAAGGCATTGATGGAGGCATGTGTGGGGATGATGATGTAGTTTCATAATTAGGGAGGTGAGTGATGAAGCAGCCTTGGGCAGTGATGGGCAGAAGGAAGGCCCATCCCGCAATGCAGTCCAAGTGCACTACTATAAAGATAAGTTTTCTGGTAGGCACTAAGGTAGACTTGTCTTCATTGATGCAGATGCCTAGACGGATGGTAATTAGGAGGCATTCATGTGATGATGTCACTAGGAGCCAGGTATGGGAACAAGGAGTGGCATTGCATTGAGGCTGCAACTACTGAGAAGATCTTTGTGAACACACGGGGACTGGTGGCGACCCCAAAAGAGAGGACACAGAATTGATATTGGGAATGTCCTATGATGATGCGAAGGAACTTGCGGTGGGCCGGATGGACATCCATGTGGAAATATGCATCCTTCATACCAAGAGCTGTGAACCAGGCCCCAGGGGGGTGGTTTGGGGAAGAGTGACTATCAGGAAATGGAACTTGTGGATAAACCAGTTTAATGCTCATACATCCAGAAAGGGGTGGAGGCCCCCCCTTTTTTCAGTATAAGGAAATAGGGGGAGTAGAAGCAATGGCCACAATAGTGGCATGAAACCCGTTCTATGGCACCTTTTGGAGGAAAGTGCATGCCTCCTTCTGGAGAAGGTCATGTTACAATGGGTCTGCATGGCTTCCATGAGGAAAGTGATGAGAGGGGAAGACCAAAACTCTGAGGTACCCCTGGTGGATGATGTCTAATACCCAACGATCGGTAGTAATCTTGCTCCAACTTTGTGCAAAGAGACCAAGACAGCCTCTGAAAACAATTGGAGAGACCAGAAGATGGGTGGAGAAGGGTTCCCAGTTCAAGGGAAGAGTTAAAAGGGTTGTTTGGAGGGGCGTTGCTGGAAAGTGGAGGAGGCAGAGCTGGAGGAGGCGGAAAAATGTGGGTCATTGGAAGCATTGGTGGAGGCAGGGTTGTTCTTGCTGGCGTGGAGGATAGGGTTGGTTGGTGGGTTGGGTGGTGTCTTGAGGTCAGAAAGAAGCCTGGCTTTGGCAGTGACTTCGGGCAGAAGTATAGAGGCCCTAGGACTTAAGCATGGCACAAGAGTCTTTGAACAAGTGAAGACTTTAGTCGATCTTATCACTGAAAAGTTTCTGATCATCAAAAGGGTGGTCCTCAAGGGTGGTTTGGATCTCCTTAGGGAAACCAGAAGTCTGGAGCCAGGAGTCCTTACGAAGAACCACTGCACACACTAGGGAGCGTGAAGCCGTATCTGCTGCATCGACTGCTGCTTGGAGGGAGACCTTGGGCACTAATTTACTTTCTTCCTCCATAAGGTGCTTACACAGTCTAAGCTCTCGAGCCTCACAGGTTTGCGATGGGAAGGATCAGCAGATGGAGCAATGGGCAACGATGTGGGTCTCACTGAGGCAATAAAGACAGCATTTGTGCTTGTTGTTCATTGAGAAGGAGCACGAAGCACAGTTCTTAAAACCAGCTTGTCATGGCATAGTCCCCCGCAGCAGGTAGGACACCCCAGATGGGGTAGAACGATGGGAGGCTAACTATACCAAATTATTGTTATATTATTATAGTATTAAATATGAAATACTAATGAAAAAACTATATACCACAACAAAATGTTTTATTTTACTACGCAGATCAAAAGTGTTCCGACTCTGGCCATGTGGCTGCAAGAGGGAACTGAGGGGGTGTCAACCTGCACAGTATCACGAGACCTTGGACGCACTACATGGCTGATGAACGATGCACACACAATTTGAGACTATTTCAAACAATTGCAGTTCCAGCACATTGCACGCATGCACACTCACATATGGAATCCACATAGAGACCAGCACTTGAAGAAAAATTAAACTTTCCTCGTGCCTCCTAGAATGTCGTCAGCCATGCCCTCAAAGATACATAAGGGGCAGGGTGTTGCCAGTCAGTCAGTGAGATATAAGAATGAACTGAAGTGAAGTAAGAGCCCAGCTGCGATATTGTGAATCTTGTTTTGTGTATTGTGAAAATGTACTTTTGTTTTAAGACTTGAAGAGTGTAAGTAGCAGCTAATAAAGAGCATATTTAATGAGACACCAGATATTTATATTGTTGCATAGATAGGGGTTCAATAGATAAGGAATACTGTTACTTCTTTTGCCATTCTTAACACATAATCTTTGATGACTTTCTAAGACTGCAGAACATAGACTTTTGTTCCTCTAACAACAACATGGTCTGTTTTCCCCTATAGAAAATAAAAGATGCCCCTAAAGAAGCCTTCAGGAGCTTAGTATAGAAAGTGAAAAGCTCAACTGCAATCTACTTTGCAGCAAGGGGCAACATTTGATGGGAAAATATCTGAAACAGAACAAGATAGACCAGGCTTTAGGCGGTAGTGATCATCCCAGTGCAGAAGAAATTGAGGGATGAAGCGTAAAATGACGGAAGTCCTATAATTAAGGAATTAGGAGATTTACCTCAAGAAAAGAAATGGAAATGTGAGGAAAGTGATAGAGAATCATCCAGTTTTCCTGACAGCATAACAGAGAGTAATGATGAAGAATGTGGCTTACAATAAAAGGAAACTAATGACAAAAATCTGGTTTACATGAAAAGGAGAGGAACAATGAAGAAGCAGCCTCATAACTGTGGGGCCTGAATATATACAGCTTAATGTAGCACAGTTTCTCACGTTGGTAGGCCACCATCCTCTGTCTAACTCTGAACGAATTGCATTTCCTTCCCTCCCTCCCAATTCCAGAGACTGGCTGAAATTTGTTCCCGATTAACCAACTAAGTTAAAGAAATTCAACAACATATAATGAATCTCTACCCATGGTTCTGTTCTGGGAACCAAAGGATGAAATTTTTTGGCATGAAGTGTTTAAATGCTCTAAAACCCCACACTGTTGGTTTACTAGAGACAGTCTAGGCTGAACAATAATAGCATTTAAAACTTGGATTCTAAACTGAGGCAATTGCAATGATCTTGCATTGGGTTGGCCCTGGACATCCTGCTGTACTGTAGATCTTACACACCCTATAAAAACAGTGGCTTTTTTCCCCCAGCCTGGATCACTGATGGGAGATGAACACTGTTTTATCCTCTGGGCTGGTCTACACTACACAGTTAGGTCGATGTGAGGCAGCTTACGTTGACCTAATTAATTCAGTGTCTACACTACAGCCTTCCTCCCAACCATGTAAGTGCCCTACTACACCAACATAATAATTCCACCTTCATGGGAGATGAGGGCTTACAGTGTCTGTGTATACACTGCCTTACTTACATCAGCTGTTGGCTGTTTTGCCAATTTCACGGCAGGAGCCTGGCTCCAGGCTCTAACCCGAGCCAAACATTACATGGCAGTTAAACAGCCCCTTAGCCCAAGTCAGCTGGCACAGGCCAGCTGTGGGGGTCTAACTGCAGTGTAGACATATCCTTAGCGTGGTGTAGTTCTGAATGTAGATTGCCAACTTTAGAAATACATGTTTGTTTGGTTATGGAAAGGCACGTGGGTACATACTTTGGGTGACTAGTCTTTTAGTACCTCAACCATTTCCATAATCAAAGGTTTCTATCAAATTCAAGCCCTTATTTAACCAAATAGTAATGAGTCCTTGAAAATAGTTGAGGAGAGGATGGTTGTAGGAAATAATTTCAGCAAAGCTTATAGCTTTCACTACAACTCTAAGAAAGTGACTTCGCTCCAACTTTTTTGTTTTACACTTCAAATCACTAGTGATGTGATAAGATGCTACAGCATATATATATATTCAGACGTCCTTTTAAAAGTAACCCTACAGCTCAAATGATAAAAAAGTCCAAAAAAAAGCTTCATTATTAAACTCATAAATGCATAAAAACTGTCTGCTTATTTTTCCCAGTTAGAGATCTAACACACTTTAGGTATCTTTTTCCTCTCTGTACCTAAAACTTTGTGCTGTGTGTTTTAGAAGGTTACAGGAATAATGGCATAAGCAGCCAACTTTCATATAATTTTTATGAACCAGAGAGACAACTTAAATTAACATATATAAATTAAATCTGTAAAAGCAATAGGTTCACATTCTTATATATCTTCATGAAACTCTCTCACAATGCCTGAAATGTTTGTCCTGCTAGCATCGGTCTTACTGAGTACCCTACAAAATATGGCTATTTGACTCGCTGCCTTCCCTGAAAAACCTTCCTTCCCTGAAAACACTGAGATCTGAAACAGAAAGTCTTCATCACTGCTTTGCATATGAATGTGGTAGGTGATATTATTTGAGCTGATTGTAGAAAAGTTTTATTTGTATCACTTGAACATGTCTTTCATGTCACCCTACAAGTGCATGCACATTGCAGCACTAATAAAGCATACAAAATAAATTTAGAATATGGGGTCTTTTCACCTTGGATGTCATTTCATTACAGCATTAACACTGTTTAGCCCTGTTTAACCTACTTGTATGCTCTCTAATCCATTACTTTTCAAGAGGACAGGGGGGTTGGGACAGCATGTCTTGAAGGTGACCTGACTTGGTGTGAGAGCCCAAGGTAGGAAGTAAGTTGAAGGGTAAAGGACCCATCACTGAAACACCCTGCTATCAAAGCACTCCTTGTTAGCTCAGGAGTCTCGTCTTATTTCCTTTTCTGTCTTCTCACACACAGAGAGGGAGAGACATGTTCTCTAATAGAGTGTACTCAAGGCAGTTAAAATGTTTGAAGACATAATGGTCTTCAAATGCATCACTGAGCACAGGTGTAATGTAGGCAGCTTCATATTATGCACTAGGTGAAGCCAAGGCCGGCCCTAGACCAAATGGTGCACCAGGCAAGAAGCGTCTTCCCTCCTCCCCCCATTTGTTAAACTTTTGAATACCTTATTTTTTTATTGTATGTGTAGCCCAATTCACAATTTTGATTCACAGTGAAGATCCATACAATTGTTCAAGAGAGTGTTTTACTCTCGGTCATACAGCCTCTCTCCCCCCACTCCACTCTTTTTGTGGTGTTTCATTTCATCGAACCTTTCTTCGATGGACAATTGAGCACTGTCAATGAGCAAGTGAAAAAACTCCCTCCTGAATTTTAATTCCAAGCTTCCCATCAGCTCATCTCTGCCCTCGTAACCAAACTGTCTCTTCTTCCAATGAATATGAGTTTCCTTGAAGACAGGCTCAACTCCTAAGTTTTCCACCATTTGTTTGACAGCCGTTATGGCATCTTCAAATCCATTGTCTCTGTAGGCCACAACGAAATCAAGGCAGCTTCTCATCAAAGTAGTACCAGTTGCGATGTTCAATCGACTGAGTTTGCAACGTCTTGATTACAACATTTACTTGGAACAGGATATCGTGCCAAACCACAACTGAAAGCAGAAATTTGAAGTCAGTGTTCTGGTTTGCCAGGCTTAGTGCCTCATGTCGGATTCCGGCCTCAGCTTTACTCATCCGAACCAGTTCCATCAGGGCATTTGTAAACCTCAGTCACTTGGTATCTCACTGGCCTTACGCTGTCAATGCGGCTTTCTCAGCGAGTTCCACTTAGTGGCTTCACGGTCAGATTTGTAACATTGTCCATGAGGATCTTCCACTTCACAGCGGATGCTGAAAACAGGATGTATATTCTTTGCAGTGATCTGAAGAAGATACTGAATCTAAAGAAGATGATGCTGCAACTGACACAACCAGGTTGAGGGAACAGCCACCACAAGGCACAAAGAAAGCTCTTGTGTCTGGCCATAGAGCAGGATCTGATGTATCGATTTTTGGTGTGCAATTTTTTTCACTGCTGTTTGTCTCTCATAGCTCCTACAGGTGTGGTGCAGCTATGCCTCCATCCCCTTAAAAGCCACAATTTAGTCAGTTTTTTTCAGATATTGAGTGTAGTATATGACCTTAAGCTTTACCTTCAGCTCCCATTCATATCAATGGCAATTCAATTGTTGTAAGCCATATATCATTCTACTGGGATTTGAGAAGATCTCATGAAGGTGAAAAAAAAAAAAAAAGAAAAGAAAGGACTTGATTTTGAAACTGCCATCCATTTGCCATCCTCATGCCATAGTGGAATTATTATTACAGCACTGAATATCTGTACAGAAAACAGTGTTAATGTAGTACGTGGGATTTCGACAGTATTTCCATTTTGTGGAACTGTCCATTTGATTTGTTGGCAAGCTGACACATGCTCCAATGCCCCCTTATAGTGGTAGGGTCCAATGTGTCATTGCCCTGAACCACCTACAGTCATTTGCACCACTACAAGGTGGAAGTAAGTGCTCATATTGCTCTGGTGTGAAATACTACATAAGTTGCAGGGCAACAGTGACTCATGCCCATAGATTTTCTTCCTGGCTGTTTAATGGATATTCAAGTGCTATAACTTCACTAACAGCTTTGTAACAACAACCTCAAAGGAAAGGAGGGAACAACAGGGAGTGCACAGAACAACTGGAAAGAATTAGGGTCAGTTTGCAAAGCTGGAATTAGTTTGTGAGACAGGATAAGAATAGAAGGCCTCCAACTTCACATCTTTAAGTTCCTGATTTCCTAACTCTGCAGGGAGCAGAGAATTTAGCTGCCACTAGAAACGCAGTGGTATTTTAAAAAAGCAGTCATCCACTTATCTGGTGTAGAGTGTTGCATACCGTTCAAGGTCAAGTGGAACAATTCTGTTTGCACCCTTTCATAACCTCCTCTCAACACACACATGCACAGAATCTGTTCCTAGAACAATTTATGGTACTGTGAACTGTGCCTATTGGTAAAAGCAAATGACATAATTAGAGGTTCCCAGCTCTCCCATACACCTCCTGTGTGAGCTGATGGGGGCCATGTAAGACAAAGTAAGGTATATAATACAGTCTTTGTTGGGGGTAAGTACTACTACACCGATTTGATGGAAGAGTGAAGCACAAAATGTTCTAAAGGTAAACTGACAAAATTGTAAACTGTTTTGTAAAGAATAAAAAGGCAGAACACTACTGTTTGTATAGTGCCTGACAATGGGACCCCATTCTTGGTTGGTTCCTAGGCACTACTGTAATAATTACTAATAATGAAATGGAACCTTATAATACACTCAACCCACAGGAAGGATGCATCTCTCAACAGGGACTTTGATATTCAGTTGAATTCACCCTACAGAACAGGAGTCCGTTAGCAGGGCCTGGCACTAGTGTTTTGTGGGTTGACAAATCAAATGAGGGAGCTAGATATACAGGGATACTAAAGCAGCACTGGCAAAAACACAGAAGCAGAGGTGTCAGCGTGCACTGCCTATTGGGAAATGGCTGTGATCAGAGATAGGTTTTCACAGTTTGAGGTAGTTTAAATAAGAAAGGAAGGTATAGGAAAAGCCTACGACTCCATCACCCTGGACTCCTTCCAAACCTTCATGACAATTCAGGAAATTCATTTATCTGCTATTTTTAATACAATCATGCTTAAAACTTCAGGGCCAGCATAGTAATTCACTAGATATTTGAGGACTAGACTGAAGGTGTGTAAAGATGATAGACTTCAATGAGAAAATTTATCTCAGACATTAGTTACACATAATATTTTAAGTTATTTTGAAAATCTGTGATGTTCCTCTGGTTGCCCTTAATTTTAAGGGATTATGATTACTAAATACTTGTATTTGCAGCATTCTTCAGTTATTTCTCTATTTCCCTGGATTTAGTACAGCAATATTCTCTAGATGTTTCCTTATACTTCATAAATTCACTTTTAGGACTTGTCAGCACAGTCTCAGCTAGTCCACATTAGCCATTCCAGGTTACCCCACTCCCCGAAGACAAATCCTTCATTTTTGCATCAAGGCATTTTTCTTGACAAAAGTTATCTAAGGTAAAACTGTAACATTAAAGGCTACCACCCCACATGAGAGGTAAAAATCTATTGCTACTAGAAATAAATCTAAAGCACGATTTGGAATTTCCCCAAATTTCCTAGTTTACACCCAGGGCTAGATTTAGGAGCAGGCAACCCAGGTGATCGCATGGGGTGCTGGGCTTCGCAGGGGGGGAGGGAGGTGCCGGCTCGGAGTGCTGTTTTTGTTGTTAGTGACAAAAAGGGAAAATAGAATGTGTGAAGTAAAAAGGTTCCAGTCATTCCATAGATGGATTCATTTTTCACTAACCTCCTAGAATGTTCTGGACCTTTGTAGAATGTCGTGAAACCTTCCAGACTTTCTGGAAAAGTTAGCTACTGGGAGGAGGAGAGGCACCAAAGCCATTTGGTCTAGGGCCAGCCCTATTTACATCCAGGTCTTGGTTTGCGACTATCTCCAGTAATTTGTCTTTTGAGGTCAATCACTCTTAAGTAAACCTGTTGATTTTACTTTATTCTCATTATTTGGGTACTTGGCATTTAAAGGTAAATAGCTGTAGCCAGACATCATTGTTTCTTGAATCCACAGTTTGTTTATTTGTTTTTTAAAACCATTAGGATTTGACAGAAAAAAGACTAATCAAGACTAGTAGAGACTAATGACGAGTTGCAGTTTAATTTATGATGACAGGAAATCTTAAGAAATCAGAATAATCTCTTTGCTAATTAACAAGATTACATACCATTAAGTAGTCCCTGCATGTTACCGAATATGACAAAATGTCTGAGTCATCAGCTATACATACTGTCCAAAGATCAGACACTTCGCAGCCTGCATTATTAATCCTGACTGATGGGCTTTGGTGGTTCCCGATCAGCTATCAAGAGCATTACTGTAAGGTCTGGAGACAATATTCTTACATTCTAACAAAATACAAAGCCAGCACCACTTTTCACTGAATGCTCACCAGTTAGGAGATATATTTTATTAATTTCTCATTCCCAGCAGGAAATGATTGATACTTTCCCCTACCATAGTTCCTTGCAATACAGTCATAAACCAATGATTTCTACAAAGTGTTAATACAGCCATAAAATCTTCCCTCTCTCCCCAAGACACCAAAAAAGGCCATTATCTTGAAGTTAACACATACCTTAATCACTCTAGGTGAAATACATCAGTCTGGCCAATCATTGTCAACTCCCTATGTCTATAACTGTATTTATTTTTGAATCCTTGGCACAAACTTCCAAGCACATCATTAAATATTTATCTGTGGCATTCATGGTAGAGCAATAAAGTTAACTTAGAACTCAACCCACTGTGTTTCCATGAAGTATTTTCCTTGGAAATAAGTTTGAAGTCTGATTACATCGACCTTAATGCACAACAACCACCTCCTGTAATAAATGTTTTGAACAAATTCCTTTCAGCAACTCCCTTACACTTATGTTTTGCATAACTGACTTAAACCCTTGCGCAATTAAAGCTAAAATCATACCAAATACAACTGAAAATTTTTGAAAGTTTTATTTTAAATTTACAATGCTCCTAAGGAGCCATAGTGTAGGATTGGAGAGGGGGAGTTAATATTCTGAAAACAACCAACATTACACATGGGGAAGGATAAATAATCTAAATAATGAACACCAGACGCTTACCTTCACTGGTAGCCGCATTCTTTAGGGCTTTGGTCGGTGTGTGATCTGTACTTGAACTCACGTCGGATGAGATGCTTGAGCTGCCTTTGCCTGCAAAAAAAAGTGTGGGAGAGAAACAAAGTGAATATTAATAGCAGAGGAGAAGAATCCTCAATATCAGACCTTGGGACAATGCCAGGTTCAGTGGCTGATGTTCAGTTTGTATTGGGTAGGAATAGGCATTAGATGCCTTATGGCCTATAAAATAAGCATCCTTTCATTAGGGTTGCAAATCTCAGCTGTTTTGGGGAGGCTCTCACTACAGATTTGTTCGACCCCATAATGAATTTAAAAATTTAATTTCTCATTAGCAGTTGCAAGAGAAGAACTGGATTTTCACTAGAGGTTACTCAACCAAATGTAGCCCATGTAAAGGAAAATAAGTATAGGTGGAACTATTTGGAGAACACGCGAACTGAATAAAATTTCTAACAGACTGGTATCCATATCACTAAAACCACGATAACCAGGAAGAGAGAATACATGGTGTTGAAGTTAAGGCCTTCCACAAAAACTCAGAAGATATGGGTTCCAGACCCAGCTCCATCATGGACTTCTGATGCAACACTGGGCAAGTTCCTTTATCAAACTAAAATTTCAGATTTGGATGTTGCTTAATTGTATAGCTGATGGATTAACTACACTTATGGTGCATTATGAAAAAGTGTTCAAGACACCAAATAACCAATCTTAGTCAAAATGTATTGTCTAAAGACAAAACAATATAATATGAAAAGGAGACACACACCCTGCTTTCCAGAAAATAATTCTTTATCTCTCTTCATATTCATCTTGCACAGAAGGTGTGCTTCAGAGATACACCCCCAAAACCACTACAATGGTTGCTTACAAGTTACAAAATACTTCATACAATACTTAAGATCCAACCCACCAGTTTGTACCAGCATCTTAACTTGTTCTGTATACTAGCCTTCCAGGTACTGTTCCATTAAGGTATCTTTGCAGAATATTAATGTATTTTGCCTTTTGATCCATTAACTATCTACTTATACCAAACACTGAGTTGTCCTGTTGCAAGGTATTGTGGGATATACCAGTGAACAAGAGTGAACAGCACTATTGGAAAAACAATACAATTCAGTTGACCTAACTACCCAACATATAGACATAAAATATTCACACAGTGTTCTTAATACATATTAACATAGTGTAAGTAGTGCCTATGACATACATTGGTAAACAGAGAACAGACAGATTTTTACCTACTTTACAGGTGTATGAGAAAATAAAATGCATTAATTGTGAGATGTTTAGATAGTATGGTTATGTGAAGCCATACGAAAACCAAGATAGACAACTCACCACATTAACTTGGAAACACTGTTAATATTTCAACAATGACTGAATTGGCACAGACACTGAACTATCTTTATCCAGAGGCATGGTCCCTCCAGAGCACGATTAAGGCACTTTGCCAGCCTCCCATGCTTGATCTGTTCTAAAGATACATATGCTGATGACTATTTCACCCTCCTCCATGTCCACTAAAACCACAACTGTTCAATATATCTTCAGTGTTGAACAACATACAAGGTAAAGGGTGTCAGTGAAAGTTTATTAATATTAGTAACTTAACATTTTCCAAAGAGCAGTATAATCTGTGAACCACTGGTATTTACATCAGAGGGTGGAGCTGTGGTATCTCAGATAGCACACTGAGAAAATGGTTGGCAAAGACTGATATTTGATGGCAACTATTGTACCTGGCAGCCTTATGATTGCTGTAATGAATAGAATGGTTATCCAACAGAAAACCATGTCCAGAACACCTACAAATAAAAGGGTTAAGTTGGTAGACAAACATCTCAAAATAGTTGGAGTATTTCCTTTCCACATGACTCAGAGTACTTACAAAAATTCAACTCAATTGGTGATATCACCTAAATAGGAAAATAAAGCAGCTTCTGTTTCCTCTCACCTTGACACACTGCTGGAAGTGACACATTCTGGAACTAAGCACCATTTATTGTTGCTTTCTCCTGCTTTTTACCACAAGCCAGGACAATGCAATGCTACTTTATATCAACTTTGTTCAAAACTCTTGCCACATTCCACTACACCAGTAGTTTTCAATCTGTGTTTTTGACCACAGATCCCTAGGGGTCCACAGACTATGTCTAAGATTTCCAAAGGGGTCTGCACCTCCATTTGAAATTTTACACGGGTCCGCAAATGAAAAAAGTTGAAAAACACTGCATTACCCCAATGCTCCTGGCTCCATCTACACAGTTATGCTGCTTTCTGGATCTGATACAAAGTAAAAATACAGGAAGAAGCTAAGCTGGCCAGGAAAAATTAACATGGCTAGACACCTCAGGCAACCTAGGACATAATCATAGAATCATAGAAGATTAGGATTGGAAGGGACCTCAGGAAGTCATCTAGTCCAACCCTCTGATCAAAGCAGGACCAACCAACTAAATCATCCCAGCCAGAGCTTTGTCAAGACGCACCTTTAAAACCTCTCAGGATGGAGATTCCACCACCTCCCTAGGTAACCCATTCCAGTGCTTCAGCAAACTCCTAGTGAAAAGGTTTTTCCTAATATCCAACCTACACCTCCCCCATTGCAACTTGAGACCATTTCTCCTAGTTCTGTCATATATTACCACTGAGAACAGCCTAGTTCCATCCTCCCTGGAACCCCCTTTCAGGTAGTTAAAGGCTGCTATCAAATCCCCCCTCATTCTTCTCTTCTGCAGGCTAAACAAGCCTAGTTCCCTCAGCCTCTCCGTATAAGTCATGTGCTTCAGCCTCCTAATAATTTTCATTGCCTTCCTTTGGATTCTTTCCAATTTGTCCACATCCTTTCTGTAGTGGGGGGCCCAAAACCAGACACAATACTCCAAATGCAGCCTCATCAGTGCTGAATAGAGAGGAATAATCACTTCCCTCGATCTGCTGGCAATGCTCCTACTAACGCAACCCAACATGCCATTAGCATTTTTGGCAATAAAGGCACACTCTTGACTCATATCCAGCTTCTTGTCCACTGTAACCACAAGATCCTTTTCTTCTGAACTGCTGCCCAGCCAGTTGGTTCCCAGTCGCTAGCAGTGCATGGGATTCTTCTGTCCTAAGTGCAGGACTTTGCACTTGTCCTCATTGAACCTCATCAGATTTCTTTTGGCCCAAGCCTCTAATTTGTCTAGGTCACTCTGTATCCTATCCCTACCCTCCAGCATATCTACCACTCCCCCCAGCTTAGTGTCATCTGCAAACCTGCTAAGGGTGAAATCCACCCCATCCTCCAGATCATTAATGAAGATGTTGAACAAAACCGGCCCCAGCACTGACCATTGGAGCACTCTGCTTGTTATCGGCTGCCAACTAGCCATCAAGCCATTGATCAATACCCATTGTGCCCAATGATCTAGCCAGCTTTCAATCCACCTTATAGTTCATTCATCCAATCCGTACTTCTTTAACTTGCTGATAAGAATATTGTTGGAGACTGTATCAAAAGATTTGCTAAAGTCAAGGCATATCATGTCCACCATTTTCCCCACATCCACAGAGCCAGACATCTCATCACAGAAGGCAATCAGATTGGTCAGAAATGACTTGCCCTGGGTGAATCCATACTGACTCTTCCTGATCACCTTTCTTTCTTTCAAGTGCCTCCAAATGGATTCCTTGAGGCTTGAGGACCTGGCTCCATGATTTTTCCAGGGACTGAGGTGAGGCAGACCAGTCTCTAGTTCCCTGGATTCTCCTTCTTCCCTTTTTTAATGATAGGCACTATATTTGCCTTTTTCTAATCATTCAGGATCTCCCTCGATCGCCAGAAGTTTTCAAAGATTGGGCAATGAGCAATCACATCAGCCAATTCCAACTCAGGAGCATTGCATCAGGCCACATGGACTTTTGTATGTCCAGCTTTTCTAAATAGTCCCGAACCTGTTCTTTCATCACTGAGGGGTGCTCACCTCCTCCGCATTCTGTGCTGCTCAGTGCAGTAGTCTGGGAGCTGACCTTGTCTGTGAAGACAGAGGCAAAAACGGCATTGAGTACTTCAGCTTTTTCCACATCATCTATCACTTGGTTGCCTCCCCCCTTCTGTAAGGGGCCCACACTTTCCCTGACCTTCTTCTTGTTACTAACATACCTGTAGAAATCCTTCTTATTACCCTTCATGTCCCTTGCTAGCTGCAACTCCAGTTGTGCTTTGGCCTTCCAGACTTCACTCCTGCCTGCTTGAGCAGTATTTTTATACTCCTTCCTAGTCATCTGACCAAGATGAATTGAAGACTGAATGCTCTTACCTTGTTATTGTCCGAGGACCCAAAAGTAGGACAAAAGGGTGTAATGGGAAAGATCTAGGCTTGTAAGAGAAGATAAGATTAGAGAGAGCGAGAGAAGATAAGAGGGGAGGGTTTTAAAATGGACAGTATGGAATAGGGTGGTTAATTAAACATACAAAGCAAATTTAAAAGCAATAAAAGGTTGACATAAAAAGAAAGCGGAACTGAATCTCCACTGAATTATATATATGGAGCCTGAATTCACTTAGGCCAGCATACCCTTACCCAGACTATGTCTACATTACAGTAAAGATTCTCCTTGCAAGCACAGAGTGGTACTCACAGTTAAGTATTGCCAAGGAACAAACTATGACTCTTCTACACCCACAACTGTGAGTAACAAAGATCAACCAATCAGCAATGCATTTGATAGTTCTGAAGAAATGAAGGCTATAGAATACAGTTACATTTAAGTATCCTATATCCCATGTATATTACAATTAACATCAACTGAGGAATGTTAAGCAAGGCCTTTTCAAGCTATAGTGGCTTTTTTTTTTTAAATAAAGTTAAATTATATGTAGAAAACTAGCTGACACCATGCTTCTGTCACTTGAGTAAACCTATAATCATAGGAATGTCAGCAGAGACTTTTCTGATCTGTTATTTCAATCAAGCATTCCTTGGGGTTCTCTGCACTACAGTATGCCTGGTTTTCATAACATTTGGATGTGAGGATGTCTGCTCTTTTAAATGTGCCCCAGCAAAATGAGGATTTAAAGTTTTTTAATGGAAAATAACGGTTGAATATGCAACCTAAGGTGCTTCTCAAACCAGGTACTGACTACTTATGCCTTAGGTCAACCCCAGAGAAGCAGTCTCAACCATACAATTGCTCAAATTGACCTGATATGTGATATGGGCTACAGAGTGTGGTAAAGGATGAGGAAGAATTAAAAACACTTGAGGTAGTCTGGGTAAACAAAAGCTTTCATTGGAGCCCATAGTCTCGTCAATGAGTCACTAGTTTGGTTGCCTTTAAACTTAAACAATCCTAGCCAAAAGTAACGTGGCTAACACTTCACTTCAACTGCTCTGATGCAGGGACAAGGAGAGAAAGGAGATGTATGAAACCCACAGTCCCTCACAAATTAATAGTCCCCTCTCCCAGCTTAAGTGTCTGTTTGTGGTGAGAGATATCAAGTTGTGCTCAGAGAACAGAAGGATAGGATTGTGAAGTTTTTTTGTTGGTTTGTTCAGGGTTTTTTGGGGGGGGTGGGAAGAAAGATGGGATATTTTATTTTTAAAAAAACAAGCTTCAAGAAGAGATTGTAAAATTTGGGATGTTTTCACTAGCACAAGACAAAACTCAGTAGCATACAGCGTTAAATCCATGACCAACACTGCCCCCATGTACCAGGCATTTCACCTTTAAAAGCAGAACAGCACTGCCACATTCTGCTGCAGCACAGAAACTGCAAGACTAAAGAGATTAAGAAGATAGGAAGACAAGGTGTGTTTAATAGTACAATAGTCCTTAGAAGTATTTCGTCCAATGAGGTGAGTTCTCCCAGGGGGGAAAGGAAATCAGTAACACAAACAATGGATTCACAGTTGCCAGCTGTATGCATGCAACATAAATAGAAATTTCCATTGTTGGAGCACAAGATCTTCTAGTGGGAGTGATAGAACTGAGACTTTCCATGAGTAGTCATTAGTAGTAAGTCTTCTGTACCTCTACAGGCAACCCACCAGAGTAGAACAACTAAGCAGCTAATGGCAATGTATTAATTGTATGTTTCTGTAATGGTCTTGAAATTCCAGTCTATATTACCACTTTAAGTGCAATTTTAACATTGACAACAGTGAATTACATTCACTATTGGAATTTAACACGTATTTTAAACAGCTAGAAAAAAAAACCATGAGAAAAAAGCCAAGTATTATATAGAATTATAGTAACCAGACACCAATTTTGCCATATTCTTATTGTTCTGTTTGTATTTTATTATAAGTATTTCCCAAAAATGGAACAGCTTCAACAGAAAAGATGGAGCCCCAACCCTAGAATAGCCAATAGCCTCGTGGTTAGGGCACTCATTAGAGCTGTAGGAGACCTGATTCAAATACCTGCTCTGGAACAGGGACTTGAATCTGGAACTCCTACATTCCAAGTGAGTGCCCTAACATTGGGGTATTGGGTATAAGGGAACCATTGCTGCCTCTTCCACTTTGGAAATGGCAGCTAAAGTCCCCTTTCGAATCTATGGCCCCCAAAAAAACACGTTTTGGCCCAAACTGTGAATTAGGGCTCTAATTTACAAATAGTTTTCTGGCGACAAACTGCATTTTTCAGCAAACAAGTGATTAGTCTGAAAAATTTTGCCCAGTTCCACTCACCCCAACAATTTTACCATTCTGTGTCTTGTAGGCAGTGCTGGCTCTTGCGTTCTTGCTGCTGTAAGCAAATTGGAAAAATGTCCATCCCTCTCAAATGAACAGCTACTAAACATTTTGTTGCTCCTAATTTTTAGTGCCTTAGGCAGCTGCCTTGCTCTGCCTCCGAGAAAACTGGCCCTGCTTGTAAGCCTGGTCTAGTAATGAGCAGCAGCAGCCACCACATGCCAACAATCATAAATTGCATCTATTAATTTAAAAACCAGAAACTAAACCAAACTAAACAAGAGGCAGTAAAAGTCCTAGAGTCTGGAATAAATTATTTCAAAGCAGCATAGGGAGGAGTCTATAACCACAGAGAATTCCAATGAAACAGACAGCAAGCAAAACCAGATTCTTACATGATGCCCTACCCCTCTCTGTCTCTCTCCCACACACATAATTAAAAATACACATTTCATTAAGAGGAACCTATTGACATTTCAGCATAAATATCCCACTACCACTGACACTGCCAGATAGTTACAGACCCTTAAGTAGGTTTACCGGGGGAGCACACCACGAGTGCAGCCTGCACAAGAACATGACAAGTTGCGGAAATCTATCCAGTAACAGGAGGCAACTAATTCCACATTTATTAGAAGGAGAAAGGTGTGCTATCATCACCCAGTGGGGAAAAATATTGAAGGTCTACCTTTTAACTGTTTTTAACAAAAATATGGGTTACATTAACCAAAGGAAAAAAAAGGAATTAAATTAATCAGGAAGATGACTAGATAACTGGCTCATTTTGGAATGACAGAGATGAGAGCTTTGTTTTCAAGCCAGTAAGAACAGACTGATTACTAAGGGCCAAATTATGACCCATTTTACAAAGCTGGGCAGGGAAGTAGAGGGCACATGTATGTTATGTGCACCACAAGTAGTGCAGGGGGAAAGACAACACAGGGCACTACTCCCTCCTCCCATGCAGGTGGGCAAAGAGTGGATGGAACTTTAGGCAAATAGTTTCAGGACCTCCAAAAATGCATTTTCCAGTAAAAAAGTCAAAAAAGTTGTCCCACTCTACTAATAACTAGAGAGCAAAACATAGCAAGCTGGCCTCATTAGAAAAAGAGATGATTTATAACACTGCAAAAGAGCAACTGTTATATCTTTAGCATAGATTTGAATTTTCCTTGTCTAATCCATCTAATAGAGATCAACCATGATGCTTACCTGTAACTGCCACTCTTTCCCTTCCTCTTAGGTCAACATGCATTCACTGATCTTTCTTCAAATGCAGCTTAATTTTTCCTCTTATCACTTCAAAATATGATTTTTGAAAAGTGTATACAGATCTGATCACCCAGAAGGTATGAAATAATAAAACTTAAAATCTAGAGGACATACAGCAAACAAACAAATATCTTTTCTACCTATAATTTCTAGGATACACAATACACTCCACCAGTCTCTGGCACAAAGGCTGACTGTCACCTGAAACCCAGCTGAGGGTAATCTTCAAAGAGGGGGAAGTTATAAGAAAAGAGAACTCACAACACACAAAAAGACCTCTCCTCTTCACTTTACATCTTCTGCTCATGACATCATTGAATATCTGAAGGACACTGAACCAAGGAGAGTGGTCCACAGTTGAAAGGAAATCCAGCCTGTGAACCAAGAACTGTGAACTGTCTGCAGCATCTGGTGGGGATGAGAAAGTTGTTTGCTTCAAATCTTCCTTATCTTGGTAAAGTTCAGGAATTAGATTGCGTGTTTATCTTTTATTTCCTTCGTAACCAATTCTGACCTTTATGCCTTATCACTTACAATCACTTAAAATCTCTCTCTAGTTAATAAATATGTTTTATTGATTTATCTAAACTACTGTGTTTTGGTTGAAGTGTTTGGGGAATCTTTACTCAGAGGTAATAGTCTGGTGCGTAATCATTTCCTTTGTTGAAAGGACAGACTATTAATGACCTTGCATTGTTCAATAGTCTGATGGACAACACAAGACACACATTTCTCATGGTGCAAGGCTGGGACTAAGAACTGCAGGTGTCACCCTGTATGTAGTTCATGAGTGGCTGGGAGAACCTTCATGTAACTTAGCTAGAAGTGACTTTACATGCCAATAGTGTGTGTGAGCAGAGCCTGGAGAGGCTGCTTTCCACTGGCAAAGCAATGTAAAAGCACCCTGGGATGGAGACTTAACGGGACACAGCTGTTCAACAGTCCAGATTGTACCCTGGAGAATGTCGCACAAAGCCAACATCAACTTCAGACAGTTCATAACTGAGCTCATGGGGCAGCATTTAGATTAATAGGATTTATGTGGAGTAAGTGAGATCTGAATTGGATTGAGCCTTGCTTGAACAGGTGAGTCTTTTGATAATTAGAAGTATTGTCCCCTTTCTGTCATGGGAAATAAACAAAAAACAGGGTAAGCAATAGGCACAGTGACAAAAACTGGAGCCAGTTTTTAAGATGTTCCAAATCTAAGATCTTTGGATGTGGTGTCTGCTCTGATGCCAGCTATTTCTCCTTTTTGGCTATGTTTACTTTTAAAACTTCCAGTAGAATTGATGAAATTTTGACTGCTATTTACTTAACTCCTTCAACCTGGTGACCAATTAGCAAAGTGGAGTGATGAGTGATAACTGAGTGATGCATCCTTGAATTCAACAGACACATGTCAAAAATAAAAATTCATATTGAAATCAAAGATAATAGGTGCAGAACATAACAGGAAAATAAAGAATGAAATCACAATATCAGAAGACAGTGTACAAAGAGGATAGAGTGAGAAAGAGAAAGAGTGTGGTTCATCACTAGGAAAAGAACAATGTATAGATTAAGAAAAAGCAGATCCCAGAAGAAGCAGAAGAAAGCAAAGAAAAATTAAATCAACAAGACAAAATAGGATATGAAAAAGTTAATCATCATTAGGAAGTAACAGTACAAAAGGAAAAAGTTAAATTAAAACCTGGGTAGCAGAAACTGCTACAAACATACATTTACTTAAAGTCATTAGGAACAGATGCTCATGAATGATAAGGGTTCATCCTGATATGCAAGAGAAATAAAGACAGCCCGAAGGTCACAAGTACAATGAGGACTTTTCTCTTGTAGATGGATGCCTGAAAAGTCATAGGAGAACATTTCTTTTTCCTCCATACTTCACTTCCCTTGATTGCATCCCATAGCTATAATTCTGTTTTGTGACTGCCTTTTCAGAATCTGCCCCTTTAGGAGGCAGACAAATATGATTCTCTCCCATTTATAAATTAGGGCTGCTATTTGTAAGATGATGGGTCTTCAAATGAAACAGATTTAAAGAATTGTGGCTCTGAGTCACGGGATACATACAAAACACCCCATGAAACCTATCAAGCAGGTTTGTATCTGCAAATCCTTGCCTTTGATAAAGTCAGTCAACAGGGTAGAAAGCCTTAGATGGTGAAACAGCTGCCAGCCTATCAATACTGAAATCAAAAGCAAGGCCTTAGCCTAGATCTGTGGCCACGCTTAAAATGCTACCACAGTGCAGCTGGGCTTCTCCTGGCATTGTGGGTGATCCACCTCCCTGAGAGGCAGTAACTGGGCTGATGGAAGACTTCTTTGATCGACCTAGTGCTGTCTATTCCAAGGGTTAGGTCAATTTAAGTAGGTCTCTCAGGGATGTGGATTTTTCACACGTAAGTATGCCAATGTAACTTTTCAGTGTAGACCAGCCTTTATTCTCTTTGCAACACAACTCAGAAAGCAGTAAACACACAGAAATGAAGCCACTTGGAGTAGCTAAAGTCAATAGAGAGCTGTGTGGAAGAGGCACTGTGTCCATAAAAGGAACAAGTGCAGCAGACCAGGAGATGGATTGAACTCAAAGGATGACAGGTGATGGAAAAAAAAACATAGGTCTCCTCCATTTCAGTGGAAGAGAGATCTGCTCCATGAATATTTTGCAGATTGTAATGACTAAGGCCCCAAAATTATGAGTTATTGTTTAAGAATTGCCTAGGCATCAAGGCCTTTTAGGACAGCTATGGCCTAATTTGTCTTATGCAAGCTGGTATTGCAAGATGCACAAACACCAGAAAATTCCAGCCCCAGTTGAAAACTCAAAGGTGATTCCCTGATTAGCTGGTGAGAGAAATCAACTCTTATATTGATTGGACATTTCAAATCTACAGAAGTATGGGTCACCATCTGATTGGTTCATGCCAGCACCACCTCAAAGAGGAACCAAACTGGACCACCCAGCAGAAATGGGATAAAGTGGCCTGTCTCCTTCAGCACATCGCGTTCTTGAAAATCAAAGACATCAGCAAGGAAAAAGATGGAGGTACTGGGCCAGCTACCTGGGAGTCCTCCTAGCAATATCAAGTACCTCTCAGACAGGGACCTTTAACTGTCCGCTTCTATTTTCCAGCAATTTGGGTTGCCCACTACCACACCAGTAAGAAAGAGACTATATTCATGTCTATACCTCACTCCTCCTAGGTTTCCAGGATGAACTCAGGCTGTGAACAATAGCTGAGCTGAAAGCAGATGGCTGAGCAAAGATCTGGTGATTAGACCGACATACCTTTTCTTGGGTGATGACCCAAATCGGACAGTTGACTACTTCCTGGAACTGGGTACTCAGGGAAAAAGTGTGCATGCTTGTGAAAGTGCTTTAAAGGATTGTCAGAGTAGGTATGTACTTGTGGCATAACAGGTTCCAATGAAGATTGTTGTGAAGTAGCTTTGAAACCGAACCAAGTTACTGTTGTTGTGAAGCACTGTACATGCGTCTACCACAGTTAATGGTTTCATGCTGCCTTCCCAGTTCTAGCTGTGTACAGACAAAAAAATTAGACCAAGTGGGCATGCCTCTTGAATTGCGCTCACTCTATACAGTTGGTCATAAATATAGGAGTTCATGTTTTAGACAGTTGAAGCATTAGTCAGATTCAAGAGCTAATATAATTAATGGGGAAGTAGGTTAAAGGGTGAGTACTGTAGATTCATTAGCAAGACGACCTTTGTGAATTGGCATGTAAGTAATAGATCAAGTTGTCTGATCCTCTATCTTTGGATCATTTTTGCTGTTTTGTTTGCATACCACCAGAGCTGATAACCAACTGGCAAAAGCGAGGCCCTATTCTGAAGGACTTAATAAAAAGAAAAAAAACTAAACAAAGTCATCCTCCCAGAATAGTTATCCTCCCAGTAGTTAAGTACAAGTGTTATTTTTTTATTGTGGTTGTGTTATTTGATTCTTAAGACCTGGATGGTTATCACATTGCACAATTTTCTAGTTTACTAGGAAAACCATAGTCCAATATGTCTTTGCCTTATTATAGCCTATACTTTTTGTTGCTATTAAAGATAGTTAATAAATTACATTAAATTCAGCTTGAGTTCTTTTCTCTAGGTAGGCAATCAAAATCCAAAAACACCCTATGAAAAAGATGGTACTGGTAATCAGTTAAGCAGGTTTGTTTTATACCCTTCCTTAGAAGATCCAGGGATATTCATGTAAAACTGTTTTTCATATGTATCAATACAGAATTAATTTTACTTGATAGTCAAAGCAGTAAGTGTTTCACTATCTATTATGAACGTAAAACAGACTGTAAAATTACCATACAAAGACACAATATAAAGCAACAGCTCATTATTGTACTGAGATTCTCAACATGTATTCATATTCCCAAATAGCCCCAGCAATTTTTTCCATGGCTGTTAAGTTTTTCTCAATGGATTGTTATTCTCTAGTAACAGCCTAAATAGGAATTTAATAATAGCATTTGATGTAAGTATTTGTGAGATATCTGCATAAATATATCTGAAGAAAAGTTATACTAGTATGATGGTTGCATGATTGGACTATAGTTTTAATACGCACTTGATGTTACTTGACATTTGGCTTTAGGGAACTTTAGTATTTAGTACCCAACTATATTCAACAAGGAAGGCCATCGAGTTGTTGCTGGCATTACTAACTGAGTAAAGTGTCAGCAATAAGCTAAAGTTCACTGATGCTAAGATGGAAAGCCAGAAGCACTAGTTGATACATTTCCTAAATACATGGCTCAGTTCTCAGTGAACCCATCAAGTAATATATTAAACTCCAAAACCAAATGGGCGACAATAACAGATGATATACAATACAGCTTTATATACAGAGACCAATTTGATGGCCAGGCTGACTAACAATTCCTCTTCCATGCACCAATTCCAGAACAAAAAGATGTTCTCTTTAGCTTTTGATCTCATTGTTATTTGGTTATTTCAGAAACAAATTAACCCTCAATTGCTGTCACTTTCCATTTCTATTCCTAAATCTGCACTGGAAGATCCTCTCAAAAGTGAACCCAAATTAATATTTCCAATTACATTTTAAAGCTTAAACAAGTACTTTACCAATATTCAGCCAAGTGGGAACAGAATAGCAAGTTTCTGTACTTATCTAATGCTCTTTCTAAAATATACTGCTTTCAAATTAAGGAAAGTAGAACTTAAAACCTTAGCAAACCTTATCATTAGTTACCCAACTTTAGAGGACATAGGTTCCAACTATTAACTTCTCTTTAAGACAAATCATCTCTTGCAAAAAAAATTAATGTTTTTCAGAGTTTTTTTTATTTTCAAGGAAAAAGCAGAGTTCAGTATTTGCTTTCAAATTATTTTATTCTAATTGCTTCTCTATTACCAAAAGATCACATGATGTAGTCAGAGACACATATTCTAAGTGAAGTTACAAACCTTGTACATGGGGTTACAACCATATATATATATGTCATCAATTTTGAAGCACAACTCCCTGGTTTCTTTTCTAATTAAAATAATACAATGCCCTGATGTGATCCCCCAGTAACTTTATTAAGACCATAAAATGTTTCTATTAAAAAAGAAAACTATTTAAGTTTTGAAACACCAATAAAAGAAACTAATAAACCCATGATAATAAGCACTACTTTGTAGTACTTTTTACAGATGTTCATATTCCATTCATATCTCCAAACAAAGAAGAAATCCACAACCCAATCAGAGTTTTTATCCCAATAAGTGAAAAGATCCAGAGGCTCCGTGAAGTCTACTGTGAACTTTACTACTGTTATTGATTTTATAGGGAAGGCATTCAGATACTACTGTGATGGATGGTACTATACAACACTAAGAGATAAGAGCTTTTAAAATTTTTACTTAGTATCCACATAAGTCCAGTTTTCATTTTCTTAACGGAAGCCTAAGTTTCATAGAAAGTCAGATTTCAACTCTTAAATGTCAAAGTGTCTGAGTCACTTAAGAAAAAGGATTTTGTAGCTTTTGAAAATATTACTGATTTTCTTTTACTCAGTATTGGGTACTCCAAATATATAGTTGCTTGTTCTAAGAGGAAATAAGTCACATGGAAGATAAAGCAGATTCCATCATTACAAAAAGATACTGTATCATTAGGATAGTTTTTGAATTCCATAGACTGGATTGCACATAAACTAAACCCAGACAGTAACTGAAGCAATGTTCAAATGTTGTTTCAGTTTACTGACCTCAGTTTTGCCCCTTCTGGACAGTAAATCTAAGTGCAAAACTATAAAACATGGGTGGCTTAGGTTGAACCTGATGTAACAGTCAGTCTTTGTCAAAAAGCCCAGAACTACAAGAGCTTGAAGGCTAAATAACTTTAGAAAAAACAACAACATATGCTAAACAGCTGTGAGAGGTGATTTCTCTTGTATCAAAGCAGCATTTTGTTTCAATTAGTGGCACCTTTTAGTCACATTAGTTTTCCTGCTAGATTCACTTTTGTTCTTTGTTGTATCACTAGCAATTATGTCACAGGGAGGAGGGCTGATGTAATCTCTTTCCCCTTGTCATGTTTGCGTATGCTAGCATAAAGAAATGATATACAAGACGCAGCTGTAGTCTAAGAGCCAAATATTGTCCTTGACCCATGCATGGAACTCTCTTTGACCTCAATCTATTATCACAGATTGAGGGATGTATGCGGCTGTTCAAGTACAAACACTAGATTATTCTAAAAGCAAAGAGCTTCTGATTTTAAGATGCTTCTACTAATGCTGATATGATAGATATGTAGATTATGTAACAAAACCTTCCAAATCTGACAAATTCTAGACATTTAAAACAAAATTCTGCTTTTAAAAAGGGTTTCACTAACTCTAGTATGAACAGTAAGATTAATGGAGTTTGAAAGTTCAAATTAAAAAAAAAAAAAAAAAAAAAGACCACATTACTCCAAAGAGTAACCAAACAGTTAGTGGATGAAAATTGGTATGTGAAATTGACCAGTCTGATGTCAGTGTCCAAAGTAAACAAACTGTATACATGGTGAAAAGTTGCATTTTTAAAAGATTCACTTTTGCTACTCTTTCTTATTCTATGTTAAAAGCTTCATGAGGATTTAATTTAGATTTAATGTGACGGTCATGTTAAATGAATAGATATTTTAAGAAATATTTTATCAAGATACTTATTACTGTAGTAGGGCTCAAACCCGCAAGGTGCTGGGTGTCCTCAATGCTGAATCACAACAAGAGTACATGGATCTCAGCACATTTCAGGAATAAGCTCCATCTCAGGAAGGCTTTAAGCATATGAGGAGTTCGGGTGAAGTCAATGAGATTAGTCATGTGGTTAAAAAGTTAGCCACATTCTGAAGTATCTTCCTGAATGAGGTCTGAATGAACAATTCTCATTTAACATACCAAGAATATCTAACAATAATTGCAGCTAAGATACTATATACACTCAGCATATTACATCCTGTGCAGAGTGACGCAAGGATCCTTCAATAATATTTTTTTCTCTTGTGTTCATATACTATCATAATGCACAAGTATAGGAAGTGACTATTTGGCAGATTCTTCAAGAAGGCAGTGGGGCTAAGGGTTGGGTCTCCCATATTAGACATGCTGGTTCTAGTCTGAGCTTCTGTAACCTCAGTGAGGCGGGAGTCTTTGCTCAGTGAGGCTTGTGGAGGGCACAAACCACCATTAACACCAGCCCATAAAAGAGAAAGCTGAATTTCATCTTCTAGTTCACAACCCAGTAGCTCTTCCCTAACCCAATGGGTATTTTAAAACGGAAAGCAGCAATTGCTGCTGACATTATTTTACCTAACAACCTAACTAGAGTTGCTGTGTGTGTATGTGCGCGCGTGTGCGTGCGCGCGCAGGAGGAAGCACTGAACAGAATGATGAGTTTTTGGAGGCAAACTTTCACAAGTTTGGCACTAAACTTTCACAAAGTTTAGTGAGTGACTAAGAACAGATTTCCAAGCGTTCAAAACGTCACCAAATCTATACTGATTTACATAGGGAGGTGCCTTTTACTCAACTTAATGTCAAGGACTATCTCCCTGCCAAGTTTCAAAGTCCAGCTGCACATTATGAAGGTGCTAGAACTCTTTTGAGACAAGAGATCCAAGTGTATTTATAATTAAAAGTGCTATGCAAATTTAATATAGGGTTTGCTTCCATTTCCAGGAGAGAGAGAGAGAGAGCGATCGATCTGTGTATTAGCTAGCATGCATGCCAGAATAACTGAAAAAAATATACAAACCTAAACACAGATCCACTTTTATGTTCCCACAAATATACATCTACAATGTAATTGCTAGACTTTAATAAGTGTTCCCTTAATATTCACTTGAATTTCTCCCCCAAACATCATATCACACCTCAACACTCCATTTTTTCATCACACACGCTATCATGTATAAGAGAATAACTTGTAAAATCAATTACATTTCCCAATAGACAGTGAGACAGGATCAAATGTGTAACGGTTTCAGGATCTGCAATGATCAAATGCAACATACTGTAGTTGAGTATACAAAGTAATCAACTCCAACACAGGCTATCATCGAGTGCTATGGTACACCAAAGCCTTCTAGAACTATTATATATTATTCTCTGTGTGCCATAAACTTGGAGACAGGTACTGCGGGACTCTCCAAGGGAAGTAAGGATTTTAGAAATAGTTCTGGCAGAATAGGAAAGGCCACAGCTATACTAGGCACAGTGACTTGAAGAGCTATTATATGAAGATCAGACTCAACTCAGTCCCCATGGAGCAATTCAAACCAATGCTCCTGTAGTAACTGTTTCCTGTGTGTTCCTCATGCCTAGTTCCCTTGGTACCCCTTCTAATCCACCTTTCTCTGATATGGATAATTAAGTATTGCTCCATAGGTCCCACAATCTAGAAGTCAGTCCCATTCTCTAATCTTACTGGTGCACAAAAGAACAGCCATACCAGGTCAGACTAATGGTTCACCTAGCCCAGTATCCCTTCTGACAGTGACCAATGCCAGGTCCTCCAGATGGAATGAACAGAACAGGCAATCATCAAATGATCTTCCCTTCAGCTATTTCTAGCTTCTGACAAACAACACTCCCTGTCTATCCTGACTAATAGCCATTGATAGACATATCCTCCATGAACTTATCTAGTTCTTTTTTGAACCCCATTATAGTTTTGGCCTTCACAACATCCTCTGACAAGGAGTTCCACGTCTCCATTTACACTACAACAGCAATACTAGATACAACATGAAAAATCATGAATTAGGCACGTCAAAGTCACAACATTTGCTTAAAAGCTGTGAGGTTTTGTTAATATCTTTGCATTGTTTTATTTGCCCTCTGGTTTGAACCTTTAAGGTGCACTTGCCTCATGTTTTCAGACTTTTCTCTGCAACCATGCAGCCTCCTTAAAAGTAAAGCTGCTGGAATAGAGAAATTACACAAGAATCTCTGCTTTCATTTAAAAAAATAAATAAATCTGACCATCAGAATATTCTACTTCACTAATGCATGGGCATGCACACGTACTACAGGCTTTACTGTTTGAGAGATTTAGTGGAAGCAAAATATTCACAATATAGACAATGTAAGTAAATGTTGTTACTATCCTCATTTGATATCTGCTTTCTAATCCAGTCCATGAAATCAGTTAACTTCTATAAAAACAACATGCTGAATTAGTATAAATGCCTGAGGTAGAGCAGAACTGAGGCATTTTCTGGCTTTATACCCATAGTTGAGGATGTTACTTCACCACTGAAAGTTTCCATAATGACTGTTTCATATCTATTTTTCCACATATCCACTGAAATTTCAGTTTCTTGACGTCTTATATAAGGAAAATGCATTAGTTATTCAGGTCACAGTGCCAAACACTGAAATTAGTATAGACTACATTTGCCCAGTTCAGTAAGGGGTGGAAAAAAAGATTATGAGGATACATGCCAGTGTAGACTCTGCCACCACATAAGAGTTTATTACACTGAAATGAATCAGGCATTCAGTACTGTGTTGAACTCCCATCAATTGAATGAAAAATATAGCTCAGAGGTCAACAGTTAAGAGACTAGGTATAATATAGATTTTCCACAACAAGAAATTGTTGGTTACAGTTATAGGACCCAATCCTTTAAAGATGTATATATGTGCTTCATTTTACATGCGACTAGTCTCATTGACAGGGTCAGTGCCCTGGTTGCTATACATTAAATACATACATAAAAAAGCCACAAAAACAGCAAACAATAGAAAGCACACGGTAACATTATGTAAACTGTTTCCCTATCCACTTCAGAGACCATTAAAACTGCAGTATTCTCAATAAATAATCATCTTCACCCAGTTTATCTGAACTCTGCCCCTGGTTTTGTGTTTTAGAGCTAGATACAAAATTTCCATTTTAGCCAAAAGTTTCCTTTGATTTCAATGAGGAAAGTAGAAAGATGGACCAAGCCCTTATATGTTTAACATTATAAATCTGCACATTGAATATATTTGAATATACATGAATATTTGTTCTACAGCATAGAGCTTGATGGTTCATCTCATGAGTAGTTCCTGTTTAATGAAATGGGGACAATTTGTGATGATCTGTAGGAGTAAGATGTATAGTTTATGATTACACAATATTCTCTTCAATGAGATCTTATTATGACTTACGAGTCTGATGAGGAGCTCATGACTTATTCTATTTTGTAAAAAACTGCAATTAGCATTTTCTTAGTTTCTACAATTATGACAGCTGAGATATTAGATAGTTTTTAACTAAAAGGGTATATGATTTCGTAAATTGTGTGTGGAAACTTATAAAGCTTATATGAATAAGTATTTACTCACAGTTCTGACAGAAAGGTTTGTGATGAGTGGATAAGATTCATTTACAATTATTTTGAGCATTTAGGTATGAATTATTTGGATGACAGTTCCCAAGAGTTGATATTTAACAGTTGCATTATTCTCTTGAATAAAGTTTAGCAAACTTCCCTTTTTGTTCTGGACTTTCTATTGGTTTTTCTGGTACATCTGATTTACTATGGCTTGGTCTACACTTACCTCAGCGATTTGGCAGCAGTCGACGGGAGTTACACAAAGTATGCAAAGAACTTGCGTAACTCCTGTCAACTTCTGTGCTTCTCTTCTGCGCGCTGTCTTCACAGCACTGCACCGCACCACTTAAGGAGGTGGTTTTAGTACGTCAACTTCTGGATCAACTGAACAGGTCTTCACTGACCGCTTAGTCGATGCAGATAAGTCGATCTGATGGCAGAGACTTTGCCGCCGTCAGTGTAGACATAGCCTTTGAGACCAGGCTCCCACCCACCACTTTATGCAAACTGCTCTCTGCATTAGAGGTTAAAGCTAGGCTGCCAGTTAAAGTTTTATCTGTAGGGCTTGCAAAGCTTTTCCTCTAAGCAGACTAGAGACCAGATTCAGGAAAAAAATCAGTCAAACTCTCCCACTTAGAAAGCCTACAACTTTGACAACTCAGCTAGTCTGACTGCACATCTTTTGTTAGTCCTTAATCCCTGGCTCAAAGCCAACCCTAGCCCCCAGGTCCAGCTCCCAAACCATTTTCTCCATGACTCTCAGCTAAAAAGTCTCCAGTAGATGAGCCCTGTTCTATTGCATCCTAGTATGTCTACCAAGTGCAAAACAAGCTTGCATACCAGAACTTGACCTCAGCTCTTCTTGCCCTCTACAGTTAACCCTTTGTGTAGTGGCCCAGATTCACAAGGGAAGTTCAGAGGAGGATTTCCTCATAGCTGAGGTTTAGATTTTGTCATGGTTATTTTTAGTAAAAGTCAGGGACAGGTCATGGGCAGTAAACAAAAATTCATGGAACCATGACCTGTCCCTGACTTTTACTAAAAATAGCCCCATGACAAAATGGGGCTAACAGGGATGAGAGCCCAAACCCTGCTACAGGAAAGCACCCCTGCCCTGGAGGCTCAGAGCTCCACCGCTTGGCTCAGAGCTCCAGGTGCCCCCCGGCCTGGGATCTGTGGGAACTGGCTGGGAGTCCTGGGCACCACCGCCACCCAGGGAGCTCTGGGATCCAACTGTTTAGGAGCTCCCTGGGCATCCCGCTTGGCACCTGGGCGCTGTGGGCACCCCCCACAGCAGCTGGATCTCCAGGCACCCCCCACTGTCCATGGTCCCCCAGTCACCTAGGATCGCTCAGAGCTCCCTCCACTGCTTGTGGTGGCAGGAAGCTGCCAGGTCCCCCTACTGCCTGCAGCAGCTCAGAGCTTCGGGGCACCCCATGGCAGCTGCAGAGGCCCCCACGGCAGCTCGGAGCTCTGAGACTGATGGCTGGGAGCTGCCGTGCCTCCTGCAGTGGCTCAGAACTCCAGGATCCCTTCCCGGGCTGGAGCTGCAAGGGCCTCCAGTCCGCAACCACTTGAAGCTGCAGGGGAGCCCCTGGCCTGCAGCTGCTCAGAATTCCAGTCACCCCACCACTCATAGACCCTGAGAGCTGGGGGGCCCGCCACCAGTGGGAGCTTCAGGGCCCATGCCAGCTGACAGCTCCAGCCCTGCCCCTGGCTGAAGGGAAAATGTCTCAGAGGTCACTGGAAGTCACAGAATCCGTGACTTCCATGACATAATCTTACCCTTACTCGCAGCCTTTAGCCTAGTGACTATGGTGTTTATCTGGGATGTGGGAAGCCCTGGTTCAACTCCCCCTCCTGCTTGATGGAAAAGGATTTGATCAGGTGTTTTGCTTCCCAGGGTACCCAGGATTGTAAGACACTTCACTACCCCCAGCCTTAACTGGGCCTGCTATGGGTTCCCCAACCCCACCAGCCTCTGGCAACAAACAAGCACTCCCTTCTAGGTCTCGCACTGTCACTCTACAGTTTAGCAATAAGCACACCCCAACTCTCAAACCCTCTGAGCATCCACCTGGAGTGTCCACTCCTGATCCTCTAGACACTTGCGGTATTCACAGATTCTCTGCTTCCAAATAAACAGTAAACAGTAAACCTTAGATATATTTATACTGAAATCAAGTATAAATTTATTTAACAAGCCAGAGAGAGTCAAAGAGTAGCAAGAAGTAGTATTGGAAACAAATGAATAGTTACATATAAAACAAAATTATTACATGCATTCTAAAGCTTAGACTTAAGATACTAGTATCTTGTAGACTATTGCTCACCCAAAATCCTTGCAGTGTTTTACAGACAAGAAAAATATGCTGTCAGCTTGCCCTGCAAGTGAAGGATTCAGTGTTTCTTACACCACCTTCCCCAGCACAGTATACCTGTCCCATCCTTTCTTTTTATTCAGAAAGAGAACCTGCCCCTCTGCTGTTTCATGTTGTAGATTTCCTCCTCTTCTAGATTGTGTAATCTCTTACTTTGCCTTTGTCTCGGTATGCAAAGAGGCATACAGTGTGAGGCATATAATATACCCATGGCCAGACAGAGAGATAAACATCTTGCATCTTTCCTGAAAGGAATGTTTCTGATGTATGTCACCTCCTGGTTACCTGCCTTAATTACCAAAAATTAAGAACATAATTTTTAGTATTGATATATAACTCCTTAAATATTACCTATACATTCATTTTGTAATGATTATGATGCCCAGGAAGCTACTGGCTCTCAGAGTCCTCACATGCTACTCTTTAGTGAACTATTATGCATATATCTGAGGCAAGGTATTCCTGCAAAGCCTTATGTAACCCCTGTGCCCTTGGCCAGTTGCCACCAAAGTGTTCCTGGGTCACACAGGGTCCTGCACATGTTAGGTGAGTGCCATTAAGGTGCCTATGTCCATTTGCAGATTCAGGCCAGTGCTCCCCATGACTGACCTTGTTCTGCTGTCCCAATTCCTGGCAGTTCCAAAGTGCAGTCAAGTGTTTAAAGCTTTAAACATTAATTGCTCAGTAATGAAAAGTTTAATCATTAGATAATTAAAACTCTGCAGGAAGAATGCTATTTGGATGTTTTTTATCTTCAGCTTTATGGCTTGCATCTCATTACTACAGCACTAAGCAGTTGGCAAGTATTTTTTTTCCTTCTAGTCAGTTAGTTTATAAGGAAAAAAGCCTACTATATATACCTGAATGCATGAAAGAATGTGAAAATTTGACATTTCAAGGGTCTTAGAATTGTCCATCATTGTAGCCTGCAGTGGTACTACCAAAATAACACTTAGAAGAAGAGAGTTATGAAGGGATCAAACAAAAAACAAAAAAAACTTCTCTACCCCTAGCTACTGAAAGCATTTGCTATAGCTATAACAGCAAAGAACAGAAAATGGATCCTATCAACAACAGGCTAGGCAAGCCAGACCTCCTTGACATTTAGATGAGACTTAAGTCCAAGTTTGGGGGAAAAAAGCCTGTCCACATAGGCATGTGCGCATGTAACTGAACATCCATATTTGTGCATATAAGTAAGGCAATAGTCAGATGTTTAAACACTGACCCTTTTATGGTAACTGATTGCAAGATATAGGTGTGTTCAATTACACAAACACTGAAGTGTTCATCTTTGGCTTCTTTTTAAAAAATTGGTTTATCAGAAAAGGGTCCATGTCTGGTATTGTGCCTCTGCCTATATTGTGGGTTTACAGAAGTGGGGGGAAAAACTTGATTTGCTCAATCAATTGTGCAATGATGTTCCGTGTGAAAAATTCCTTCCTTATCCCTGCCAGTGATCAACTTTTCATGAAGTGTTACTATTTCGTTGCTTTTGTAATTTTTACCCTAAATGTTAACTGCCATTACTGTTTAGAATTTATAGAAGTGTCTGCATTTAATGATATTGACCAATTAATCTCTACAATAACCTGTGACAGGAACCACCACAAATATATAGCCCAGACAGAATTTAAGTTCAGCCTCTGAAATAGCAGACACTATTTTACCGGGCTACAGAGGCCTCAGCTGAACATCCTCTGTAGGTTCCCATGTAGAATCCACCATTGAAGCCACTACCTGAGCACCTTTCTGCCTTTGCAATAAATAACTAATGTCAACATATACATTTAGAATCACAAATGTTAGTATTTCTTTTGCTGCATTTAAGAGTAATTACAATCTAAGTGTTTTTCAATCAAGGAGGAAAATACAAATGGCTACATATTAACATCTGCTGCTGACTAGCCAACAAGGTTAGATTCCAGCTTAACAGTTTAGGCTTCAATGAAGAGCTTTCGGAAGCAATTACGGTTCCTATCCTCCCTGTTCATATCATGGCTCAACTAGTTAGCCTACAGTTTAAGTGTTTTATACTTTATGAGACCAATTATGTGCTTTATTAGAGCAATACAGCCCCATTGACATCAAAATACACAGGCATAATAGAGCATGAAACATTCAGATGAATGAGAGAACATGGAACCCATTGTTACACAAAGTTGTTTTGATAGGAAACAGAGAGGAGGGTTTTGGCAAGCTGGGGGACAATAAAAAGGGAAAGAGTTATCACTTCACCCTCTCGTCACCCATGCAACATCCCTCCATCTTCTCCATCATCCATGGGATATTATTTTTTGGATGGTTAGTTTGAGGATGTGTATAAAGGATGGCTGACAGAGGCCTCATGGGATCTGCAGAAATGACAAGAACTGGGATAAAACATAGATTTTTGTAAAACTAAATGGAACAGATGGTCTCTCCATAACTGAAGATGTGACACTTGCGGCAAAATCTTACATCTAAAAAAAGTCTCTCTGAATACATTTTTCAAACCCTCTTTTCCATATTGAGTGAGACTGCCATACAAGTTCTGAATCATACTTTTGTGGCTTTGGAGTGGGGAAACAAAGCAGGCACTTCAGGTCATGAGCAATAACAGAATTGCTCTTGTAAAGCCATATGTCATTTATTGTCTTTCTGCAATGACAACACACTCAAAGGTATCAAAAGGAATAACAAAGTCAGACCACCTGAAAAGCAAATGTGAACCTGAGCACTGGTTGCAGGGAAAAGAGAAAGAGAACAAATGATATTATAAGAAATACAGTAACTTCTCACTAACCACAGAATGTCTGGCAACGTTAGCTGCGCTATATAGTAAGACTAGCTACAATTCCCAAATTGATTTGTTTCTTTGCATATATTATTGTCCCATGATCTATCCAACATCTGTCCTAATTCTATCAAATATATTTTACCTTCATTGGCACTAATGTTAAGACACGTCATATTTATTACAATTGGTGTAATTACATTCTTCCTACCTAAAATTCCCTCTGTAGTTTCAATTGTGTGAATTATTCTTCCCTTCCTGTCTAAAGATTTTATATAGTGTTAAAGAGCTCTCTGTTAAAGAGCTGCCACAGTTTGCTGCTGCAGTGGCTGCTTGTGAACAGTGGATGATGCAACTCTTGCATATTAAATATATATTGTATACACAACACAGAGCCTGCCCTATACTGAACTAAGGAACCTATGAGACTCATCTCCAACCAGTAGGACAATAATATCCCACAGCACTCCAAGACAGATAGCTAGTGTACGAGTTTAACCATCATATCCCATTTCCAATTGATCTGTTGCCTAAATAGAGTCATTGCCACCCAGTCGCTTAGTGCGTATGATACACTTGCAACAAACACTAACTGGGGTGCACTTTGCTATCTTTTTAGCAAAGCAGCCACATGTGTTCCAAAGACATCCCAAAAGTGCTACCCTATTCAGGCTGACAGGATGTCTTTCTGCGCACACAAAAAACCATCTCACAATCTCTCTGATCCCTCTTCCTTACAGAGAATTGGTCAGAAGTCCTCAAAACTTTATAAAAATTTATAAATATGCTTTAGTCTATTTTGGTGTAAATGAGACCCTAAACATCCAAAAGGGTTGTTCTCTCTCCCTCCATCCAAGTCTGATGGAGTATAAGTGGCCAACCACTCTCTGACATACTGTACCTCAAAGCAGCACCCTGTGACCTCCATATTTATCACTCATATATAAATATGAAAAATTTCATACAAAAGCATGCCATGTAAAATATATCATAGGAAACATCATCATCTGCTAAAACCCACTGTGTTGTCCAAATGTACGTCATTAGTGTGTATCAAGTTATAAGACTTTTGCTGTATAGTTAGAGGAATATGCTGTAAATTTAAGAGTCTTCTACAAGGGTGGTGGTCCCCACCCAGGCGGATGCTAAGTGACAATTATCCTGCAAGGGAGTTGTAACTGTATTCAATGACTGTTGCGCAAGCACCATACAAGAAATTGCTCAACTATATACCTCAGCTGCACAAGACATACCACCACCAGGGGGGATTGAGAAACCCTTGTGACTCAGCAAAGCCCACTTGGACAGGTCTGGACTAATGTCTTCCAGGTACATGGTCAAAAGATCTAAGATAAGGGAAAGGGGCTTCATGCCTTGGCCCGTCTCCTGCCCCATCTACACTAGAAGCAATAAAGCCTGATGAGAGACAAAGACTTCAACAGGAGACTGGTTCCAACTTTCAGGAAGGAGCTTTTGTATTGAGAATGAGAATCTAGATACTGCCTAGTGTTATAAGGTTTAAGATTTAGATTGTAGGTTTATCATTATTTTCTTTGGTACCTATCTCTGATCGCTTATGCCTACCACGTATACTCACTTAAAATTTACCTTTCTGTAGTTAATAAATCTGTTTTATATTTTAACTACAACAGTGTATTTCAGCTGAAGCATTTGGAAAATCTCAGCTCAGTTAACAAAGGCATGTGTATATCCTCTCCACATTGAAGGAGGGTAATAAACTTACACTGCTCAGATTTCTGATCAGTGCAGGATGGACCAAATTTGGGGTTCAAGGCAGGGAGCTGCGTTAAACTGTCTGGTGCCTTTCTCTGTGAGATTCATGAGTGGCTCTGGAAGTATTCATACAATCTAGCTGGGTGTGGGGCCTCACATGCTGTTGGGCTTGGTGATGATAGTCCCTGGAGAGGTTTGCTGCTTGTCACGAGCAAAACACTGAGGGACAGCCCAGACTGAAAAGTAAAGGGGCACAGTGGTGCCCCAGTCCCAGGTTCTACCCTGGAGGAACCCATCACACACTCCCACTCTCCTAGATTGCATCAGGTTGATCCAAATAAGTAGGCTGGTCAATTGCCCAACCTGAATACCTGGATGAATTACCATCATTATTACTTTGATTCTTGAGCCATCCTCCACATAGCTGCATTCACAGAACACGTAGTCTGGCTGGCAGATGCTAGGAAGGGCTATCATTAAGTAACAAGCTAACCTCCCAGTTCAGCATAAACATAATTGTGACAACATTCTCACATACTCTTATGACAACACAAATCAAGCTTCTAACAAGACAATCAGGGACCTGGCTTCAACCACCAAGATGCTGCACATCCAGAGAAGTAATATTGTTTCCAGCGATGTTACAATAACATCAGTCCAGAAGTGGAATGTAAAATCTCAGCTCTTTGCTTCCAAGTACAACTTCTGAAGTATCCATAAAGCCTATGCTAACAATAAAGATAGCCTCTGAACATCTCTTAACACCATATTATTCACAAGCAACATTTAATGTGAAAAAATTCCTCACACTCTTTTACAGTAATCTATCCTACAACTTCCAATAAAAACTGTTTTTGTTTGTTTGTTTTTCAGAACACTCAAGCACTTTCCCTCGGTGGTCTGACAGAAATCCTGTTACACTAAAAGATTATCACTAGCAATTAACAACTCTCTCCACTCCCCCCCCTCAATCCCTGATCTCCTCCACAGTAATAAAGGAGCACTAGGAGAAGTCTTGAGATCTGTTGATGTTATCTGATTCCATGTGAGATTTTAATACCATGCTCATCACCATGATATCTGAGCACCTTATGAATACTGAACAGTACATCAATAGGGAACTTTGTTTTTCTCAACACCCCACCTACCCACCACTACCCAGACACACTTGTTTTTTATTTGGGATACAAGAAATGGTTCAGGTGAACAGGGAACCGACCAAAAGCTTTGCCCAAAACTAAAGCCAAAAGGAAACTGCTTTTGTGGTTTGAATACAAACCCCAATACGCATCGGTTATAACCATTGGGATAGGCTTGCTAGCAGCGTGTTGTGATCTCAATTGTTGGAAAGAGGATAGACATTCATACAATGTTACAGTCACCTAGAATAAAAAGTGTCAATAGAAATAAGTGCAAGAGGAAAATAGAAAGGCTGGGTTACTCCAGACAAAAAGGTCTGATATGATCCATGGTAAACACGAGAATGAACTAGAAATTCATGGACCAAAACTGATGAGTCAGAAATTAGGCCTAATTGGTGGGCAAAACAATGAGGGAAGAGCTATTCCACCCATCACTCCTTCTTGGGGCCCTTAAAAATAAGGACTTGAAGGATTAAAATGGCACATGTGGTATGCATTTCTGAGGGATTCCCTAGGGAAAGTCCTCTGCTTTGACCCAGATACTTTGTCCTTCACTGGTGAGCCTGAAATCAAGACATCCAGTCCAGCCCACTGATAGTTGATCATAACCATTGGACCAGGGAGGATCATAAGATACATGAGATCCTGCTTGGTCTTTCATTGCCTTATGTTTCTATTCCCACACATCCCCATCTTCCTGCCGTCCTCTGCTGGCTTTTCACATAGCCTGAGATGAACTGCATTGCACAGCACCATCATGACAGAAGGAGATGTCCCACCCAGTTCTGCCCAGCCTGAGAAGGTCCAGTGAAGGCCAAGATCAGTACTCAAAACTTCAAACTATAGTGTACAGGGACAAGGTCATGTTAACACTTTTGATTCTCTTTATTCATGTATTCCCATTGAAATGAACACAATATTTCTCTATACCTTTCAATTTCACCTTCAAGTGGAAGGGCCAGACAACTGTGTGGGAGGCCAGTATTTATTGTCCAGATGGGAAAATGGAGATAAGTAATTTTCTAGAGTCACAGAAAAGAAAGTGTAATATTGTGAGGAATATAACAGAGACCCTACCTATCAGTCTTATATTTTGGCTTTAGGAATTTCAGCTTCCTCTTAATTAGATATCATCTAGTAGTCAGGTTCCAGATGGCACTGCACAAGGTCATACCTAGAAATATTTCCAGGATTAGTAAGCATAGGCTTTTGCAGTTGTATGTGAGGTTAACAGTCATTGAATTCCAGAGAAAATACATAGTTTACAGGAGTCAAAAGGAAAAACCTGCATCTCTATGGGACTGCACATCATATCAAAAGATATACGAACTCAAAAGAATCAGAGAAGCAGGTGCAAGACAACTACTCTTGTGTTCATTTATATAATGTCCTTTTAAAATAATGGATTATCCTTTGATATCTATATTTAGGAGACTAAGACAAACACTGCTAACTCCTCATAGATTATTTTCCTAAAGTATGTTTTGACTAAGTGCTGTTACAAAGTTACGAGCAGATAAATGCTAATAGACTATGAATAACTGATTTATTCCTCTAAAAATATTTAGCACTGTAAAATACTGCATTGTAGGGACAAAATACTGCATTGTAGGGACTGCATTGTAGGAACAAAAAATTACCACCACTCCAGTGTCCAATTCCCATCAAATAGAAAATTTGTCCACTATCACTGGAACTTTTGCTCCTTTGTCTTGTTCTCCATTGGAATTGTACTATATTAAATAGAAAAAAAAATTTTAACAGCTAAGCCACAATGGATTTTTGTTTGTTTTTAACACAATCTTGAAAGCCTTCAGTGGATTTCAATAGAGGTCTTTACATTGGACTATTTTATTATTCCATTACCAGTTCATTATATATGGGAAGCAAAAATTGGAGAAGAGTGATTACATGGAACAAATCATCTAAATAGAGAGAGCGTATGTGCACTGAAATATTGACTGCATGTCTATTAAAACAGGCCTCAGATCTCTTCAAAGACGCGGGACATATTAACTGAGCTAATTTTAAAGGTACCAAAATATGATTTCAGTATACAGTCACTCATTTTTCTCTGGGTATTCTTTACTTCCAGTATAGGAACTCTTGAGCCAACAGTATTTTTTCCTAAATAGGACAAATTAAGTGCAACCACTGCAGCACCAGAAAGAATCAAGTTTGGTGCAAGTGTTAAGATGCTCAATAAAGCTGGATTGATCATTCCCAATACTTTGGTGTAGGAGGTGCACTTATTCCTTTGGATTCCCTTGGAGACAGGTCAACTTTCTCTTTACTGGAAGTTCCTTGTTTTTCCACTAAATCTGTATCTCTACCCTCAACATTGCTGGATAGCCAAAGAATGCTAGAGGAAAAAAACGCAATATAGAGAAAATAGTGTTGCCACATCCCTATTAATTAGAAGCCTAATTTGGAGAAGAAAAACTAAATACTTTCAGGCAGAAGTCAATACAAATACCGTAAAAGGGGTATTCAAATAGCAATATAAGCATGTAGAACATACAGAGTGTGTTCATTAAGTGTTTAGCTACAAACATTCACACTTGACCTCTAAGGAATAATAAAACTAAAATAGTTACTAAAAGGAAAAATGGCCATAAGCAGAATAACTGATTTTTATTTTTGTTTGTAACTATAAAAATACAAGTTGTTATGCATGTTTTCAACAAAGTTCTCTCCTGCCCACATGGACAACTTCTTTTGTATATTCTCTACTTGCAGTACAAGAAGAGATCTGTAATGCAGATCAGAGATTTTGGAGTTACACCAAAACCGAAGGATTAAATTCTACTTTTAGTATGTCCATATAACCTTACAAGTCAGAGGGGTTGGAACAAAATCTGAAGACTTTCTTCTTTCTCAAGATAGTCAGTCAGTACACATGAAAAATTCCTTTCATCTTGAAATATGTGTTGTAAAACTATTTCCTATCTTAAAGTGGGGAATTTCTCTCAAACTAGTTGAATCTATTATAAATGGAAGAATTTTGTCATGTGACCAGTGTCCAATTTTATGACTTTTTTAAAAAACTGCATGCGAAATTTTAGAGCTCTGCTAAGTACCCACCTAACTGCCAGACACAACATCCCCATGTGACTGATGGAAGACTGATGCTCCAGAGAAGCACTAGAATATGCTATTTGTATCTATGTGCATTTTCTTACATTCCCAACCTCCTAAGCATTTTACTGGGTGCAGTGCTTCCTACTCTTAGAAGACCCATTTGCTTCAGTTGCAATGAGTGTTTGCATGCTCAGACCTTAATGCCATTCAGTATTCATGGGATTATTTGTCATTGAAGAGTATAAACTAGGTTTATATTACTGTCTTGTAAAACCAGTTTTAGGTAATGGAAAGTGCAAAAACAAAGCCCTTTGAAAATTAATTTGTCCTTCTTGAAACAGTAGTGAAAAATACAAGATCTGTGCAATTGAGCATTTTTAAAGACTTCCTGCAAATAAAAATCAAAAGAAACTGGCTGTAGATTTGTGTTTGATATAGTTTTCTACTTTAATAAAAGATTGTTAGGACTTTAACAATGCACTTTTTGTAAAATTTCAATAAACTGCTTATCTACTGAAACAGACTATTGCAATAAAAAAATGTTTGATCATGTTGGAAAATAAAGCGCTGTATAGCGGAGAAAGCTCTTCATACTCCTCCAGGTTGATTAATAGTCATTCCCTATCCATTATCTTTACTGTAGGGGCATTTGGTTCTTATGAGTCAAATCATTTTGGCCACAAAATGATCAAACTCTGGTGCCTGAATGAACAACCCAGATCTATATTCAAGCACTGTCATTTGGGAGATGATTTAGAGGTGCTGAGCATCTACAAACACCACTCCAGTTAATGGCAGCTACAGGTGTTCAGCATCTCTGAAAGTCCAGCCAATTGCCTTAACTTCCTTGACATACATTTTCAATGTGGCCTTTAATTGTGAGTACCCAAAATGTGGAAACCTTACATATTTGACCACTTGTATCAGTTTATCTGGAAAGTGTACAATTAGAGTTATGGTAAATACTTCAGAGGGATATTGTTAAACTAAATTCATCAGTATGTTAGAAGCACTTTAAGAGGCTCAAATGAAGGTTTATTAATGGGAATTAGGCAACTTTTGAAAGTCTCCCCCGTTACCCCTCCTATGGTATTTTATAGAGTGGTATTTTTAATTGTCACAGTGCCAAGATTATTATAGATTACATGGTACATTCAATAGTAAACTGATTACATTTAATCACATATATTACTCAAATTCCATATTTTAGATTTTTGTACATATACATTGTATTCCAAGGACAAAAAGTTCTTCAGAAAAAGTAATTTCAATAGGCTTCATCAGCCTTCATAATATACAAACTGTAGAAATATTGCCACAGAGTCAAACGAGTGGGGATATTCTCATCCCAACACAAGCAGAAACTGCCTTTTGAGGAATATTTGTTAGGAGCATAAACTCTAGAGCATCAAGATACATTCTCCTAAATTCCCTTTAATTTATTGTGATGCAAGAATCCACTGAGATTAAGTATAGCTCTACACAGTGGACCAGATCTTCACCTGCGGTAAATCACGATAGCACCATTTAAGTCAATTGAGCTATGATAATTTCTACCTGTTGAAGATGTGGCCCACTTTCTTTTAAAGAGGCTTCATGTACTTTTAATTTTAGAGTTTGATTGGCTAATGCAGTGCATAGTCTTGCAAACAGTATACATTACATAGCTACACACAGTTTCAGTAAAAACAGGACATGGCAGCATGTAGCAGGAGCACAATCACTACATCTCGGCCTATAGAAAATGCTTGTTGAAGGCAGTTGCAAGAGCCACTTCTTCCAAGCTCCTGGTTTATAGCAGCACTTCAATTTTATTAAATAAAACTTGAAAATGTCATTTTTTAAACAGTGAAACATCTGTTTTATGCCCAAACCAGGACTTGAAACATTAGAACCTTACAAAAGGTTGACTTAGTCCCTTAAATCAAGTACTTTTTAAATCCCAGCTATCGAAACAAAGCCTTTAAACTAATGTAGAAGAAACTATGATAAATGCTATAGCAGCATCCAAGGGAATCTTGGTAACTATGTTTTTCTTTAAAGCATGTCTCTACTAAGGTAATTTTAAATCTCTCTTTTTTCCTCCTCCAGTGCCCCAAACTGTTTGCCAAAGAATTTTAGCAAACAAGACTCCTCACATACACCTTACAACCCTGCTCCTCATCCACTACAGCTTTATCAACATGAGCCCAAAAGTTCCTATTCAGCTAGTGATGAGCTAGGAGCTGAAGTAGTAACATGAAAGATGCTCAAGCCTGCGGAGTGGCTGCTGAAGCTGAATATATTATAGGAATGGGCAAACTGACACCCATAAATCCCTCAGTACTTCCCTTGCCCTCCTCAAAGGGTCACTCATTTGCAGAATGGAACCATAATCAAAACTTGAAAGTTCTGGAATGTTTGCTTATCTATTTTTTTTTTCCATCTCCGGTTGCTGCTGACACCAGAACTGGAAGATATAGTGGGATATACATCCAGCCCAGATTGGAACAGGTGCTGCTAGAAATCTTCAGACAGCTCTGCTTGTGCTAAAGCCTGTTTTTGTAGACTCAGCTGTTTTAGATAAACTTTTCCAGATTATTTAAATCTGAAGTCTTGACATTTTAAGGTCCATTCATCCCTAAATAAAAGTTAGGTAACTGCATTCACACTCCTGTTCTGAATATGAATTTGTTGAGGGGAGCCACATTGGAGGCTGGATAGCTGCCAGTATCAGAAGAAATAAAGGGAGAAAAGGAGTCTCAAACAGCACTGTCCCTCAGGGCCAACTTTAAAATGGCATCAGCATTAAAACCATGCAGGGGCTTACATTTCTGAGAGCTTTGGTCTGTCAGTACCCTCTTCAGCTTTTACCTACACAACCTATAGCCACCTTGAAAGATGGACTTGGGACTATATTGTCCAGCAACTTGGTTAGTTTTCCCCACCAGTTACTGAATCCTTCCTCCCCCTTCCCTCTCCCGCCTTAGCCTTAGAACAACTGATCTGTATCTTAAGTCTCATTTTCAAATGTATTAGGCACTTATGAGCCTAAATCACTCTGAAAGACTCAGGCTTCTAAATCATCTGAGCCCCCATTGACAAGTATCCAAATCCTCTTGTCATCAGATAAGATGCTCCCACATCTGCTTACTGATGAGTATTTCCAACCCACACAGCTTTCTAACCTTCCCCCACTGCTTCCATTTGCTCTGTGGGTTACTGAAGACTACCTGAAGTCATGAACTCTTACATCAAGCCTGCTCCAAAAATGCTAGGGCTAGTTTTGCTCTCCTCCACTCAAATCTCAGTATGACAGAAGGAGATTAGATCTTGGATTGAAAAATAAATATCCTAAAAGCCCTCCACCAAAAGCAGTCATACCATACCTTTATTAAAGAAAGACGGTTTACATTTAAACAAAATTTCTAATCACCTAGACATATCTGCCCAACTGAATAACCATGTGCTGAAATATCTTTTTCTTCCCCACCCCATTTCCAGTGTATGTTACAGCCACACTAGCCTTTAATTGCATCTTTTAAAACGGAAGCTCGTTGGGGCAAGGACATGGCCTTTGTGTGTTTTCTATGATGTGCCCAGCACACTTGCATAATGATATATTAGAGCATTTATGATGATTTCCAACCCAAATCTCATAAACCAATTCCAACCCAATAAAATTTTAAAAGTCATTTTAATGAAGAGCTGCCATCTCTGGAGAGGAGAGAACCATTCAGGCAGACAAACTATACAAAACAAACATGAAAGGAAACCATGACAAAACCCTACTCTTACGAAATAGGCCATGTCATCTTGGATTTTTATACAATACAGATACAGCTTGGTCTTCAGGTCTGATCTGAAAGCCACATCACCTTCTCAAGGCAGTAAAATAGAGACCCACAGAATTAGTGAAGAACTGTGTTGACTATGTCAGGATTCGAATCTGGGTTTTGTGGGCACCCAGGTGAAAACTGATTAAACACAGTGAGGGCTTCTCTAGAAGACTCAGTACAAGGCAAACTGGAAAGTAAATCTACAGCATGCTAACTTGCTGCGTCCCAACTGTCCGCAGGGCCCTCGCCACCATGTGCTGAAACTTCCCTAGCGCACATTTATCTACTCCACTTTGAAACTGCAGTAGCGCTCTAGGGAACTTTCAGCGCTTGGCTGTGGGGTCCACATAGACAGCATGTGGCACCTAGCAAACTGTAGATTTACACCTTAATTTGCTACACAATGACTGACCCTGTAGACAAGTCCTACAAATATTCCCATTGAACATTACCCTAGATTGCCTAAATGGCTATATTTCAGAATTATGAAAAAGGACACCAACATACTGCTGCTCAACGACATTTCTGCAGTAAAGAAACACGGTCCTATATTATTAGCTGTATATTTATTTTGTTGCTTTCCAGAAAGTTTATATTACTATACAAGGCACTGCCTAAAGTGCATTTGTTAGTATTTGATAGAGCTTGATCCGGTGGATTTATCTATTTGGACAGTATTTCCTTCTCAGTCTACCCTCTCTCTAGTTCAATAGCACACTCGCACTGCCCAAAAATACTGCTCTTGGTATTGCACAAAAGCCTGTGTGTAACTAACTAGCTAAGTGTTCCATGCCCATCTCTAATGGATGGCCCACAGGGGATAAGAACCTATTACTACTAGCAGCTAATAGAGATTTACTTGAGATAAAAGATCAGCACTTCGGGTGCTCAGACTCCTGGATTCCATTCCTGCAGCTGTGGGAAAAGGATTCTTACCACAAAACAAGGATATGAGCACCTGGGTCTCAGAGAAGCTACCCCTGACAGGAGAGCATGCAACAGTAGCTGCACGTCCCACAGCTATAGCATCTTTATGATGAGCTGACTGGCATCAGGATAAATCTTGTATTATGAACAGGAACTCAAGGAAGATTGTTACCTCATTTCTGTGCTCTTCGTGTAGCTGGTGACTGCTTTATTTCTACCCCAAGAATCCAAAGACTGCCTCTAATGTACAGGAAGTATGGCATCTCTACACTTCCTAGAGGACTTTATAGTCCAAAAGCCAACTCTGGTTTATTGCATCCCCACTGGCCAGCCTTAATTCAAATTAGAAAGCAGTGCAATGTGGGAAGCTATCCCACAGTGCAACTAACCCCAGAGGCTGTTGTGACGAGTGTCAGCGGCCCAGGCTGCAGCACTACTCCCCCATCTCCCCACAACAAACAGGAAAAGGATTTTTGTGCTTTTTTTTACTCCTCCAATCGCCATTGCTGCAGAAACATGGAGCCAGCTGAACTGTGCTCTCATTCTGACCGTGACAAATACATCACGGCTTATCCTGGATTACTTTAGAACGCGAGCAAGAATGCGAAGAAGAGTGATCTATGCCTCCATAGATGCGGTGATAGAAGAAATCCAGCAGAACACTGACCCTAGATATTGATTGCCTTTGATTTTTCCCTCCACCAACCCGCACACTGTATGTTGTTTGTCTTTAATAATCCCACCACCCAAGCCCATTCGATATCTGTGCCCAAGAATTCCCTCCTGACCTACATATGATTTAATAAAGAAACGTTGTAGAATGATGCAAACCTTTATTTCTTTACATTCAAGTAATGGGGGGGAGGGGTGTTCTTTCACTGTCCCCAGGGGTAGGGTGGTAGCTTACTGGCCAGCAATCAGCGTGGCCACCGCAGCTTTCTGCTCACATCTGGGGTGGAGGTAAGCACGTAATGCCTCCTGGACAATCTCCTGCAAGACCTATTGGGGGCTAGGGAGGGGGAAGGTGCCATAGCCATCTGTAGAGGAGCATTATTGAGGGGGTGGAGAGGGACTCTGTCCAGGAGACGCTGTAGAATGTCTGCTCAGTCCTGCATGACTTGCAGCATCTGCTGTGCGGTGCTGCGATCATTGTCCTGCAGTTCTCCCATTTTATTGGTCAAGGTGAGCCACCTAGTTCTTTGCTCTGCCTCTGCGGCTGCTGAGACCTTTATGAGGTCTGCAAACATATCATCTCTGCTTCACCCCCTCCCCCCACTTCTTAAAGGTCGGTCCACTGGTGAGGTGGCTGTAGAATGAAATATAAATAAGAAGGGAGCCAGTTAACATATTAAGACTGATACAAATCTTTCCATTTCAGTGATGAGCCCAAGATACAATGTATCCGCCTGTAGCATAGTGAAGAAACTCTTAATAAAGTAATAATTACCATAATGAGCACATGATGCAATGCAGCAAATGATTTAAAACCCATTCAGCAAGCAGGGAATGGTGAAATCTTTTCACCCCTTAAAGACACAAACTGTGCAGGGCTTGCTGGGCATTTAAAACCCATGCATCCCACGGGGGGGAAAAGAATCTTTCCAACTCTTAAAAACACAAACTGCGTACCATTTGAAAACACATTAAAAAAATAGAGCATCCATGGCACTCAATGAAACACATGAGATCCCCCTTGCCCCCCCACAAGCACTGTGCAAGGATAGAAATGCTAAGAAAGAAAACTTACCAGGTGTGCCTTCCACGGGATCATTTGTGCTATCCTGTGTGCTGGTGGACTGCTCAGGTATCAGGAATAACTCCAGACTTTGTGGGAGAACACACACCCCACTCTCCTGCACCCTACTATCCACAGCTCCCTCCTCCTCCCATAAATGTTCAGATTCCTTTTGCTGGATCTGAGCTCAGCAAGAACGGACTCCTCTCCCAATAGCCCCATGAGGTCTAATACCTCTGGTCGACTCCCTGATGGAGCACGTTTGGGCTTTGCTGTAGCCATGCTGAGAACAACGGGAAAGCCCTGAGATAGGAAGGTGTTAGTACCATTATACAAGGCGCTCGTGAGCCCTCATCTGGAATACTGTGTGCAGTTCTGGTCCCCTATGGTTAAGAAAGATCAATTCATACTGGAACAGGTGCAGAGAAAGGCTACTAGGATGATCCACGGTATGGAAAACTTGCCTTATAAAGAAGAGACTCAAAGAGCTTGGCTTGTTTAGCCTAAGCTAAAGAAGGTTGAGGGTGATATGATTGCTCTCTATAAATACATCAGAGGGATAAATACCAGGGATGGAGAGGAATTATTTAAGTTCAGCGCCAATGTGGACACAAGAACTAATGGATATATACTGACCAGCAGGAAATTTAGACTTGAAATTAGATGCAGGTTTCTAACCATCAGAGAAGTGAAGTTCTGGAACAGTCTTCCAAGAGGTGCTGTGGGGGCAAAAGACCTAGCTGGCCTCAAAACTGAGCTTGACAAATTTATGGAGAGGATGGTATGATGGGACAGCCTAGTTTGACAACTGACTGATCTTTGACTACTTATGGTAGATATGCCAATGGCCTATGCAGGGATGTTAGATGAGGTGGGTTCTGAATTATTACAGAGAATTCTTTCTTGGATGTCTGGCTGGTGAGTCTTGCCCACATGTTCAGGGTTTAATGGACTGCCATATTTGGGGTCAGGAAGGAATTTTTCCCCAGGGCAGACTGGCAAAGGCTCTGTGGGGTTTTTTTTTTAAACCTTCCTCTGTAGCACGGGGGCATGGATCACTTGCTGGTGGATTACCTGTATATTAAAGTCTTTAAACCATGGTTTGAGGACTTCAATAACTCAGTCATAGGTCAGGGGTCCATTAAAGGAGTGGATGGGTGAGGGTCTGTGGCGTGCGTTGTGCAGGAGGTCAGACTAGATCATCATATTGGTCTCTTCTGACCTTAGAGTCTATGAATTATCTCATCTACAGTGAAGAGCCAAGGAATTGACACAGTTGGTTTAGAGGCAATTTGCGCACTCTGCTTTGCAGAGGTGGAGGTAGAAAAGCAGCAATGAACAATAAGCAGAAGCGGATCTTTCCTGCCAGCTTTCCTGTGTCACTGCTGCTGTAGGGCTGAAAGGTGAAGGAATCAGGAAGGTTATGGACCATCTAAGATAATATCTAACAAGTAGCTAAAGTAGCTGTGAGCAGGTTTTTAATCATAGTTTAAAGGCCTTTTTGATTACAACATGAGCCTGGACTCTAGCTTTTATTCACAGTTCTATTGTACCCAAAAAAAAAGTCATCCAATCAAAGAGTGGAAATGATACCATGAGATTTTGTTGACCAATCACACCACCAAGAAAAGTGAGTCTAGTCTAAAATATCTGGCAAATATTGTACGTTCAGTGACCTGAAACCACAACAATGGAGGTCTGTTTAAAGGCAGGCTTCAAATTTGATCCTATGCAAATTCATCTTCCAAGTTCACTTCTTGGGATACCACTGCCTTTTTACTTCTTCTCCAAGGGAAGAATCAGTCCCTAGAGACCCTTTCAGAATTTACCTCTGCACGCATTGTTTACTGAGCAAATCCCCTGGCTTTCACCAGCTCATTGATGCTCCTAGAGGGCTTCCTTATTGTGTATTTTAGCACAATCCACTTCCAATGCACAATTCTTAGCCTTATTATTGTTAATTATAGATCACACTAACACTTCTTCTAAACATTCAATCAAATTTACAAACTCATGGAAAGACGCAGAAGTAGATACCATGTGTCTTACATACAGCGCTAAGAGGTAAACAAACATGTGCACAACAAGATATTAACAAAATCATCAGGGGAAGAAACAGCCATGGTAACACACAGGCTCCCTTCCCTATTGAACACACTAGCGCCAAGAAAATAAATGCATGCAGGAAGCCTATTGGTTGCATAATGAAGCCAGAAATAACTCAATTCTTTTTTCACACTGTGGTTTTTAGTCTATTATAGATTTCTGCCTTGGAGGAAAGAAATATTCAGATGCTCATATGTAACAAAGGGAGAGAAGCAGTCCTACAACACAGATCCTCATGAGTCAGGTACATTAGCAAAAGAGTATGTTAACGAAGCCTAAAGGAAGCAAGTACCATTTGAGGTTATGGTGTCAACCATAATCAAGATGTTCCATGCTAAACAAATTAGATCGCATGTGTTATTCACTAAACAGCAAGCACTTGGAGATAAAGGTGGTATTTCTGTTACAAAAGAGTCAAAATACTCTGAATGTTAACTTAAAAATGTTACAAACAAACAGCAACTTCTACCCTGTTTACTGTGGCCAAAAGCCTAGATTCCATTTTTTAATTTTTTTGCATGCTACTGTTCCATCTGAGCCTTAAACTGTTTCAGCTGCAAGAAAGTAGAGCTCAGGACACATGGACTCAAATGACCTGCCAAGTTTGCAGTTTCGATAGCAGAATGGTTAAGTTACTTCACACCACTGCAGGGCTGGCAACTAGTTTACAAGAAGTGGGATCCCATTTCATTTCTATGTGTTCATTGCAGTTCACAAAAGGTGCTTATCCTTATTGTCCATGACTGGGGCTTCTCAGCATTACGATAAATACTGATTTATTTTGCAGAAAATATTCCCTACTTTCAACGACATCTTTTGTATGATGGGGAATTAGAGATCCTATTCACTTTAACCTACCTCTAAAAAGCTGGTGGGAAAGTAGACTTTGCAACATGCAGTAGAGATCAAAGTATGTACAACTTCTTCCAGACCAAGGCTCCAAATCCTACAAATGTGTGTGCACTCAACTTTACAGGGTGCTGCCTTTGACTTTGCACATACTTGAACACCTGCATAAAACCTTTGCAGAATCAGAGCATAAGGCTAGAGATTAATTTTAATGTCAAAATTTCAAGACTAAAATGGTCCATCCTCTATCCCAAGATGAACAGATCTGCAGAAAAACAGTTAATCTCAATTGCCCTGTTACACTGGAAGAAATGAAATCTTTATAAAGTGACAAGACCAAAACCATGAACAGCTTTTTCACACTAGACTGAGTAGATATGTGAAAAAACTTTTCAAAACTCTAAACACGGAGAGAATGTGTCAGAAGTTTCAACAAGATTCAATCCTTTCTAGCAAGGCCAACCTGGGCAAACCTGGGCAGAGTTATTGTTTTGAACTGAAATGTAATTTAGTTAAAAATGGAGGTTACCTATAACTGGAAGTTCCTCAAGATGAATGGTCCCTACCTGTGTTCCACTCATGGGTACACATGCGCTTCATGTTCCTGAGACTGGAGATTTGTAGTAAATAGCATCCATTGGGCCACGCTTGTGAAGTGCTCTCCTCCTGCTCTGATCCAAGGACATAAATGGCAGTATGGACCAATGCCTCTCCAATTTCTTCTCTTACTGTGAATCAGATAAGATTCAAAACAGAAGGGTGAGATAGCAGGTAGTGAAATATATATATTTCATTTGGAAGAAGCTTGAATTTCAGTTAAGTAGCCTCCATTTCTTCGAGTGCTCGTCCCTGTGTGTATTCCACATGTAGGTGACTGGTAAGCAGTATTCAAACAGGAAGATAGTATGAGGATGAAGTTGGTAGGGATGACTGCAACATTGCTGACTCCACAACCACATCTGCTGAAGAAAGCTGGATTAGGATATAATGCTTCGTAAAGATTAGACAGAGCTCCAAATAGTTGCTTTACAAATGTGCAGCATTGGGACCCCACAAAGAGATGCCATTGAAGTTGCTTGTACTCTTATCTGGGGGGAAGAATACATGCTGACTGATAACAATGAATGTTGCAGTCAAAAGGTCCACTTAAGAGTATCCTGGGGCCAATAAAGCTTGCCCTCGCAATCGCTTTGCTATAGCTACAAATAGTCTGTGTGTTTTCCTAATTGGTTTTGTTTTTTGCAGATAGAAAGCCAAGGCTCTTCTGAAGTTGAGGGAATGCAGCTTCTTTTCATTGCTGGAAGTAAGAGGTTTTAGGAAGAATACCAATAAGTGAATAGGCTGGTCCATGTGAAGCTCTGAAATTATCTTGGGGATGAATTTTGGCTGGAGATTAAGGGAGACTCGCTATGAAATATGGTATACGATGGGTCAGCCATTACTGCTCCCACTGGCTAACACGATAACTAAGAAAACAACCTTCATGGAAAGGTGTGATATGAAATATGTAGCCATCAGTCCAAGGGGCGTCTGATAAGAGCTGAGTGTATCAAGTTGAGGTCCCACTGTGGTGTCAGTTTAGTCACCGGAGGGACAATCCTAATAATGCCTTTCAGGAATTCAATTCTGGTAGGGTGAGGAAAGAGTGGCCTTCCACTGGAGGTTGGAAGCCACTGACTGCTGCCAAGTGGACCTTCAATGAGCTAATGGAAAGCCCCAACATTCTGAGGAACTGGAGATAATCTAAAATGATAGGAAAGGAAGGATACCTACCAGTGCTAGTGAGAACTGCTTCCATTTTGACCATGTAGAGAAACACCTTCATTTAACTAGCTAATATTTTCTAGTGGAGATTTTTCTACTATGATTGAGGATAGTTCGGATGGTCAATGAACATGAATGTTCCTGATGCCCATCCAAATACAAAGCTGTGACATGATGAGGGTCTGGGAAGGAATGTCTGGTCTTGCCCTTCTGAACTGATTAATGCAGAAAGGCTCAAATATTGATGGCATAATACTCGTAAAAGGTCCAGAAATCAAAACTGTTTGTGCCAACTGGGTATGATGAGGATAACTTGCCATGTCAGGGCCAGGGCTTTTCAGAGAAACTGGATAGTAGGGGAATGTTCTATCCCTGGAGTCTCAGCCTAATGCTGCTCTGCATCAGTAGAGGGTGAATTTCTTGTTTGGAAGGTGAACAGGTCCAAAGATGGTATTCTCCACTAGGTGAAGATTTCAGTCAAGACAAAAATCAATTTCTCCATTCACGATCTGAAGGAAAGTGCCAACTGAGACTATTTACCCGAATATTCTGCACAGCTGGTAGGTATGTCACAGTGAGTGTGATGTGGTTCTGGATGCACCAGTTCTAAAAATTCACTACTGCTGTACACGGAGGAATAGGTCATAGAAGATTAGGAATGGAAGTGACCTCAGGAGGTCCAACCCCCTGCTCAAAGCAGGGCCAACCCCAATTAAATCATTTCAGCCAGGACTTTGTCAAGCTGGGCCTTAAAAACCTCTAAGGATGGAGGTTCCACCACATCTCTGGTTAACCCATTCCAGTGCTTCACCAAACTCCTAGTGAAAGAGTTTTTCTTAATATCCAACCTAGACCTCCTCCACTGCAACTTGAGACAATTACTCCTTGTTCTGTCTTCTGCCACCACTGAAAAAAGCCTAGCTCCATCCTCTGGAACCCCCCCATTCAGGTAGTTGAAGGCTGATATCTAATCCTTCCCTCATTCTTCTCTTCTGCAGGCTAAATAAGCCTAGTTCCCTCAGCCTCATCATAAGAGATGTGCTCCAGCTGCCTAATCATTTCAGTTGCCCTCCGCTGGACTCTCCAATTTCTCCACATCCTTTCTGTAATGGGGGGGTCCAAAACTGGACACAATACTCCCAGCATGGTCTCACCAATGCCGAATAGAGGGAAATAATCACTTTCCTCGATCGCTGGCAATGATCCCACTAATGTAACCCAATATGCCATTAACCTTCTTGGCAACACGGGCACACTGACTCATACAGCTTCTTGTTCACTGTAACCCCCAAGTCCTTTTTTGCAGAACTCCTGCCTCCCCAGTCAGTCCCAGTCTATAACAGTGCATGGAATTCTTTCATCTTAAGTGCAGGACTCTGCACTTGGCCCTGTTGAACCTTCTTATTACTTACATACCTGTAGAAATCCTTTTTGTTACCCATCACATCCCTTGCTAGCTTCAACTCCAATTGTGATTTGGCCTTCCTGATTTCACTCCTGCATGCTTGAACAATATTTTTATACTCCTCCTTAGTCATCTGTTCAAGCTTCCACTTCTTGTAAGCTTCCTTTTTGTGTTTAAGCCCACCGAAGATCTCTCGGTTAAGCCAAGCTGGTCACCTACCATATTTGCTATTCTTTCTGCACATCGGGATAGTTTGTTCCTGCACCCTCAATAAGACTACTTTAAAATACAGCCAGCTCTGCTGGATTCCTTTCTCCTTCATATTAGCCTCCCAGGGGATCCTGCTCATGAGTTCCCTGAGGGAGTCAAAATCTGCTTTTTCTGAATTCCACCCTCTTTATTTATATAAAAAGTGGTCATCCTGTTGTCCAAAGTTTTCCGGATGTGACAATAGGGAGGAAAGTATTTCAGGCTAGGTGAACGGACTTCATCTCCAGTAGACTGATATGCATGATGGCTTCCCATGGGGATTATGTGCCTTGTGTAGTGCGATTGTTCATATGGACTCCTTATCCTAGGAGGGATGCATCTGTAATTATGATTGTGCTGGGTGTGAATGGAAGAAAGGGGACTCACACCTGGCTCAGTTTTGTCCACCAGACAAGATATGCCCTGACCTTTTGAGAGATTGTTACCTGGATATTCATTTTGTTCTTGTCCCATGAGTAAACAGATCAAAGCGAGGCCTGCTGGCAATGGAGATGAAGCCTGGTGAATGGCACTACATATCAGCATATTACTACCAGCCATATGGCCTAATAGGGAAAGACAGACCCTGACTGTGGTGCAAGGTCTGAGAGTGATTTGATTTACCAAGCTGTCTATCGTCTGAAATCTGTTTCTAAGGAGGTAGGTCTTTCCTGAAGAAGAGTTTGGGGTCTCTTCTATGAAATCTAGTCTTTGTGGAAGCCAAAGTGGACTTATCTTTATTTACACAGACCGCCCCCAATGATGTCACAAGATGGAGTAAGAATAGGGTTGGCAATCACATCAGCCAACTCCCTCAGCACCCTCAGATGTATTGTTTCTACACGTGTTAATAACAAAAAGAAAGTCAGGGAAAGTGTGGGCCCCCACTGAATGGGGCAGGCAACCTAGGAACAGATGATCTGGAAAAAGCTGAAGTACTCTAGGCTTTTTTTTTGTGCCTCTGTCTTCACAGACAAGGTAAGCTCCCAGACTACTGCACAGGTCAGCATAGAAAGGGAAGGAGATGAGCAGCCCTTCGTGGTGAAAGAACAAGTTCAGGACTATTTAGAAAAGCTGGACACGCACAAGTCCATGAGGCCGAATGCAATACATCCTGGCTTCTTCCACCCATTCGTAACCAGTCGTCAACAGCTGCACTATCTTCCCATATATGAAGTCTCATCTGGGCTGCCACCACAAAGACAACTTTCTTAAAGAATCTGGGTGCTGTCACACCAGCATGGAGTACTCTGAACTGATCATGCTTTTGTCCTACTACAAATGTGAGAGAGTGAGCTTCTATGGGAGTGGAGAATATCCATAAAAGCAAGCATCTTTCATGCTGAAGGCTACAAATCATGTGATCTCTTCCACGAAGGAAGTTATTGATGCCAGTGTTACCATGCAAAATTTTGATCTGTGAATAAAGACGTTTAGTTGGCATAGATGGAGACCAATTCTCAATTCTCTCTAAGCCCAGTTTTTCTGGGGAAGTTTGTCTCTGAATTCCACAAATTTAGAATAATGTAGGAAATCTTAATTTGCTAACAGTGCCTGGTAGTTAGTGACTCAATTGGAGATTAGCTGATGAAAATACCTTCCTTTGCAAGACATCAAGGCTTTTAAGGCCCTTGCCAGCTGGAGGCACAGGAGGCAAGGGTATGCCACACAGGCCTTGTTGATCGGGAGGACCACCCCACCAGGACCAGAAGATTGCAGGATGTCCAACAGACCATGTTTATCCTGGACCTCCTCAAGATGTATGTGGTGCTTGGTTGCCACCTTCTTTAATGGTTCCTGGTCTGCCTGTAGTCATCAGGCACGGAAGGAGATGGAGCAATTGCCTCATTGGGTGTGGAGGATGGTGAGACCTTCAGGACTGGCAGATTCAATTTGACTTCTTCCTCCAGAATGGAGCCAGCTGGAAAAGCAGGATTGGTGCGATTTTTGCAAGGATCTGGGTCACCTGTCATACTGTCACTGATCTTTTCCTGCATACTGTCACAGGGCCCAGTAAGCAGAAAAGATCAACTGGCTGGAGGAGTGGAGGACAGGGAGCAAGGTCTAGGCTACCAGCTGTCCCCTGGGCAGTCATAACCAGGAGTGGAGGATGGCGCCAAGATCTCCCATGGGTTCTGCCCAGGCTTCTTTCCCCTCAGGAGGCGGCAGGGAGGAGGAGGGAGGCTCCTCAGGGGCAACGGATTCATCCTACGAAAAGATAAGCTCCTGTTCCCAGTGTGCCATCCGTACTGGTAGAAGAAGGCTCCAGTTTGTGGATGCATAGGAGAGGATCCTCTTCCGCTCAAAGTGGTTTCTGGCACTGAAATGTCTCTAAAGAGGACTGGGCCCAATGATAGAAGAGGGGATTGTGGATAGGGCAGAGCAAAAATATCTTCTTGAGAGGCAAAGGTTTCAGTACTCCCTGGCAGTTTGGAGTCCCCGAGGAGGGGAATGACAGATCCAAGGCATCCAATGACCTGATACTGAGGATCCCAGTCAAATTATGCCAGAACCATCGAATGGCAGTCCAATGTGGAACTCCAAGACTGAACTAGTGGATCCTTCTTCCTTTGTGCCTTTCCTCTTGGACAGAAGATCTATGCAAACCTAATTCCTTAGCACCTATACATGAGGACTCACCTGAGTTAGATTGAGATGAGGAGAGTTCTTTTTCTTAGAAGCAGACCTGGATGGGAACCTGTGGTGATGTCCCCCTACTCTTGAGAGGGTTTCCAGGGCTCATCTGTTTTTGGACTCTATTCTGCAGCTCCTGCTCAGAGGGGTGCTGCTCACAGTGTGAGGCTGCTGTACACAGGGGTCTCCCCAGCCTGAATACAACTGGGATCTCACAGCCTTCTCCACAAGGTGCTTCCACAATGGAGCTCTCATTCCTCATGGGCTTGAGGAGAGAAGGAGCAGAAGATGCTGCACTTGGTGATGTGAGTCTCTGCAAGGCAGTAAAGGCAGCTCTGGTATTCCTTGTTGATGGAGGAGGGACGGGAGCAGGACATACAGTTCTTCAACCTCGGGACTCTTGGCATAGTCCTTCTACATGGGAAGAAATGCCTCAAACCAGGGAGAGCTAATTAACTATGCTAGCTATTAAAAAAAACCCCAGTAAAATACTTAAGTCTAAACTTACTAATAACTATTTACAATTTGTATTTACAGATATTGAAAGTAAAAGGGAGAGTGTAATGGATACATGGAGAATTCCACCTTAGGCCGCACAGTGGTAAGAAGAAACTGGAGAGGAATCAGTCCACACCACCCTTTATGCCCTCAGTTCAGAGCATGAGGAGAGCAGCAGCATGTTCAGGAACCAATGGACACTATTTGCTATCAATGTCTACTCTCTGCAAATGGAGCACGTGCATATATCCATAAAGAATGTAAAAATCCCTTGAATTAATAAGCCATTTAAATGTTCTAAAAATAGAATGTTTAAACAGTTAAATGGGGAGGAGCTACACTGAGCTTGGCTCCTCCCTGAATAGCTGGGCAGCTCTCACACAGCGGGGAGGCACTGAGCCCAGTGCAGCTCCCCACAGGCACAAGCTTACTGAGTTGTAGCTGAACAACTCTTGCGCTGGGCTTGGCTCCTTCCCACCAAGCAAGAGCTGCCCAGCTGCATCAGCACGCGCTGGGGAGCTATATTGGCAGCTCTCACTTGCCAGGGAAGCATTGAGCCTAGTGCGGCTCTCCCACCCTCACCCCCCTGCCACTTGCGCAGAGCCTCCACAGGGCGCCGCTCTGGGCTCGGTGCTCTCTCCCTTCTTCCCCCCCCAGCAGGGCAACGTGTAAAGATGTTTAAACGTTTAGCCACTTACATCCATACTACCCACAGGTAAAATATACCTAGGAACTGGTACTCTAAGAAGAGCCAGCAGTTTGCTTTTGGATTTTTTCAATCCCAAAAAAGTCTATATAGATTTTGAGGTTGAAAATTTACCCAAAATAAAGTTTTGCATGAACTGCCATGAAGCACAACTTCACAGTAGTTTGCACTGTTTTTTAGCAGGATAATTCACAATAAAATTTTAAGATAGTATTACTATAAAAAAAATCAAGGCGATCACTTCTCATAGGTAAAAAATGCTCTCCATAAACTTGTTAGTTGCAGTTCTGATAATTAGTCAGAAAACAACATTACAAGCTAGAAACTTTTTGTCTCTACACAGGAGGACTGCAACATTAAGAGTTTGTAGATTTATTCTCACATACCTAGACAATATCCTCATATGCCCTTTGTATAGGCCCACATCTGTGGATTATTTCCCCATCTTACTCTCTGCTGACAAAAAAAATGTGTGAATTAGTTTTGTTCAAGGTATTTTCATATACAGAACTTATGGTAAGAATGCAGCAGAGAACCAATGAGCACCAAGTCCTAACATTACCATTTATATCCTTTATTGATTAAGAGAACTATAACTAGTTTTCTAGGTTCCTCTGTCACCCTCTTTTCCCTATATATAGATGACTAGAAATATTCATTAATCACCCTTTGACTGGATCCCAAAAGACATTTTATTAGTAAACTTGAAGAATTATTTGTGATGCCCTCTCCCCCATTCAGTTTTACTCAAAATGAGTGATAGTACTGTAGATACTACTGACAACAAATGTATTTAAAATGAAGGAAGAAAGGGAGAGAGGGTGGCTTTTCAACTGCAGTAACAAACATGGAGCTGAAAGAAGATGTGGGAAGTTGGGACGATCCAGTACAGGATGTGAAGACCAGAAGCAGCAGGTATCTGCTGAGATGGTCAACAGTACTTTACACACTACAATATTTCATTGAATTATGCTGAACTAGAGACCTGAGCAGACAAAGGCCTGCGACACAGTTTTGGGGTCAAGGGAGAAGAGTGGGAGGGGGGAGAAATCTGTTCTCATTTTACATTGGTATTAATCCAAAGTAATTCCACTGAAACCAAAGTGTGCCTTTGATTGCCCTTCCTGCTCAGTCTCTGTGAAAAAGGCTAGTGACTAATTTTGTCCCTCAGACACTTGGGCTCCAATTCCTCAAGTAGCCTGATGTCCTTAAGGAAGACTCTCCCTTCTCCATCCCCCCATTTGTTCTTTATTAAATAGGGTTAAAAGAAACTAACTTTAAGAAAGCAAAACTAAGAGTGGTGAGATTAAAGGAGGAAGTATCTGGTAAAACCCTCTTTACTTCAGTTTTATACTGTGATCTCTCTGGGTACCTGCTGAAAAAAAGAGTTTCATTCTCTCTCTCACATAAAGGAACTCAAGTTGTATTAAACACAGAAGTTCGCTTTGTTCATTTTTAGCATATTGGATACATTTACAAAGCAGAAAGTGAACATTAAATATGCTTTATATACTAACAACCTGATGCAAGAGCATTCATGAAATGCCTTATGGGCCAGAACCTCAACTCTTGTTGAGCTATGCTTGATGCAGGACCATAGGAAGGAGACAAGGGTAATATTAAACCACCTTGGCATACCCCATTCCCAGGGGCAGTTGGAGGCTTATTCAGCATTGTTATAAGTAGGACAGCACTTCCGCTGTTTTACCCGACATAAGCAGCAATGGCCTCTTTGGAGGTCTGTCAGCCCAGCATCACTTGAGTGCAGTGTGCTCCAACACCCCACACCCTAACTAGTACACTAAGCCACACGGGGATTCCCCTACACAAGAAGAAAGCTCAGCTAGCAGATTAAATCTTGTTTCTCACCTTCGCACCATCAGAACTACACAAGAGGAATAATTGAGCACAAATGACATGTTCTGAAATATTCTGCCCAACACACACACACACCATAAGAAAACTGCCAATTTAAGTGTAAAAGATTAAGGGCGTCACTTTCCTTTTTTTTTTTTTAAACTTATTTGGAAAAGTCGATGCATTACTCATTTGAAATATATGTGACAAAAATAAGTTGATGATAGATATATATTCACAATAGAATACTAAATCATTTATAAATACACCACTACATCCTACTTTCACTAAGGCCATTGCTGAGATTGACAACCCATAAAATTTAACCTACAATAAAAATTTTACTTTTATGTATTACTGCCTGTGTAAAACATGCCAGCCTGAAAGGCCTGGAGAAAGAAGCCATTGATGCAAGTTCAAATTTCTTCCCACTGCTGGGCTAACACTGGCTCTCACACTTGACAGACTACTTCTAGGAGTGAGATTGCAATACCCATGCCCATAAATTCTTTAAGCTGTTCTGCTGAGGCTATCAATCCAAGAAGGCTACTAATTATTTTGCATTGTGGTTTCAATAATGATACTGGTCCACTAGAAACTGGAATGAGACCAAAGACTTGTTACTATCTGGTTGTTTGATGTCATATGTGTAATGATTTTCTAGCACAATTGAACTGGCATAGATATATGAACAAGTAACCTCAAAACAAAACAAAAAAAAAGGTGCATAACTCCATTTCCCAGCCTTTTGATCCATTCAGTTCCCACCCCAAACCCCAACTTCTGGTTCTTTTTTTTAAATGAATCTTAGTTTGGCTGCCCAGATTAGGGCCTAGGATTTCAGACCAATGCATCCCTTAAAATTAGAGAAAATATAGCGATTTTTACAACAAAAAAGTAATTGAAGTCAAGGAGGAAAGACGGGGATTTCACTCTAGGCCACTTAACCTCAGAAGCTAATTAACTGGAAAGACTTAGCAAGAGACTTGAAAATTCACATCACAAGGAAAAGTTTTAAATATACTTGGATTCCAGATCTTCATGAAATTCAGGAGCTTCTTTCTCCATTAACAACCTCTTTATACAATGAGGACTAATGGGATAGAAGCAAGTCTGAAATTCAGCCTTTTATGAATGCACTACACTGCTTACGTTGAAATGCCTGCATACCGCCAACACTGTGCACTCTAAATGAGTAACATCTGCAACAGCCTGTATAAATTAACTATACAAAACATCCAGCAAGGGGAAAAAAAAGCCTTCCAGGAGACCTATGTTCTCCAGCCATTCTAGTTTATTATAAGCCTCTGGCAAAGATAATTACCCATAAGGCTCACAGGGTAATGTCAGTGTCACAGAGAACAGTTGCACTTCAGCTGCCAGAGATCTCAATGTCAAACCAAAGAGCTAAACTCAAGAATTATCCAATTAAAGTAAACCCACTACATCCAATAACCAATTTGGCTCCCTTGTAGTGCCATTTGTTCTTCTTTATGGGTGGGAAGATCATTTAAGCTCAATGCATAGACCTTATTTTAAGAAGAAGATATGCTGGAACTTTGGTTCCAGGGACGTATAACCTGAGGCTTGTGGACCTGCAGGTACAATGAGCTACAATTCCCAGCTTCCAAATGAAAGACAGAAACGTAACTCAACTGGCACTAGAAAGTTAAATACTGTCATTTGCTGTTAAAATTGGGACTGACATTTTTCTTGCATCAGAAGAAAGTGTATAATTGAAGTGGGACACTTGAATGATTGAAATATTTTGGGGGAAAACCCTGTTGTATTCAGTTCATATTAACCAAGTAGTTCTGCCAATCTTATGCAAGACATCTTGTTTTAATTAAGAGGAGAAAGTATGATTGTGTACACGCACCACGGGAAACTTATTTCTTGTCTTGTAACATTCATAGGACTGAGGTTTGTTTGGGAGGAAATGGGACAAACATGCCCTTCTCACTGCAATCCACTCCCAGGTATCTTAATAGCCTGCTTCTCTTAATGCCCATGATAAGCACTTACTTCAATAGTTACACTGCTTTAGACTTTTCTTGTAGGAATCTCCTACATGAAGGCTTTCCCCAAGAAACATTGCAGAAGATGTGTGTCAATGTGTAGCCACAAAGTCCAGAAATGCTTGGGAAGAACAACACTCAATGGTCAGATAAACACAATATAACTGAACTTGTAAATGAAAGATCAGAAACTAGGTCAATTTCAAGTGTGATACTCTGCCTGTCAGATTGAGGGTAACAAGTCTCCAGGTCCCATTCTATGGTCATATCTGATTTAGGACCTAGCTGGCATTGGCAGAGATTAGTTTCCAAACAGAGAGGACAGCACAGGAAGTTATATCACAGGCTTCACTACTTGCTCCTCGGTTCACGTAGGTATTTCACTAGAAGCTGCAGACCCTCAAGGCAGTGGGAGCAGGGAGGTTTCTACAACCTGAGTGGGAATCACTTACAGGAGTGATGAAAGGGGAAACAGATGGCTACTTTTCTCCCTTTTATGAAAAAAAAAAAAAAAATTCTGGGATAAGCAAGGATTTTAGAAGGCTTCAATGGAACAGGAGAGGCCACATACCTAGGATTTTTTCAGAACAGTGCATGCTGAAAAGAAGTGCTACTATGACTAGTAGGAGTTCATACCGCAGATTAGAACACTAAACAAATACAAAGACTGTCCCCCTGCTCCAAAGATCTGAACATATACAATGGCAGTGGATCTTGCTAGAGCATGTGCCATTCTTTTTATGCCTGCATAAACACAACACACAAAATAGTTTGAGGGACAATTTGAAGGAAAACCCACTTCTAAGTTTAACCCAACCTATACCTAAATTTAGCCTGGGTCTTTTCAAATAAATATATTATAGTTTATTTTAACTTATTTATTGTTAAATTGAGGGGTTCTGAAAGCATACAGGTCTTGCACCTGATCTTTGTACATCTACTATAGGATTCCCCATGATGATCAAGTCACTTAAGTACAGAAGGATTACAATATTGCATTCACAGACTTTAAGGTCAGAAGGGACCAATATGATCATCTTGTCTGACCTCCTGCATTCTAGTATGCAAGCTGCTCTTGCCACACACATTGTCAGTGTCTTAAGTTATTTTATCCTTGAAGAAAGCTCCATAGTGGAGCACTGATTCATGTAAAGGAACTTCCTGAACTTCTGCAAACTAACACATAAAAGAAGCATCCTGCATACCCCCCTCACTGGGGTACCCACTGGTAAAGTGTCAGCATCTTCTGCCTTTGGTAGAGAATGATTTAGTTCAGCTGCCAGGATTCCCACAATAAAACCTTGTTTTAAACCAAGACTGATGTAATCTTGACAGTTTACACTGTTAAAATGGATTTTTAGGTCTAAAGCAGATGGTCTGCTTTAGGTCTATACACAAGCCAGGTTCTAAAGGTTGAAAACAGTAATCCACTCAGGATTCCCCTCACTTATAAAAATGTAAGAGAGAGTGTTAGCAACATGTAATTTTGATGTAGAAAAAACCTAATTTACCTATAAAAAATTTGATTAAATACTCCAGTAGTATCCACCCATTTTAGGTCAGAGTCTTGCATCATGAAGTGATAACGGTAATAACGGTATTTAACCCTTTTAATATGTCACCATACAGCAGTACTTACAGGAGTAAGTAATTTTGGTATCTCGGGTACTGTGAAGTGATAAATCTTTATTGGTGAGCACTGTACAGTTTTCCAATATGGATACATAAGGTAAGTACTGTCATTAAAAACCAAACTCTGCATATTCACACTTGTGTAACTCCTTTCAGATCATATAAATCCATAAACAGTATAAACTTGGGCCCTCATGTTTTTTCCCTCCAAATCATCCTGAGTCCCTCTTGGAATCTGTAAAGGATATCCCCATTTGTAGGATACCCCCTATTCACTCCTGCCCCCTCAACAGCAGCCTTTCTTGATGATATAGGTTGGAAACAACTCAATTAGCAAGATAGTTCACTTAAAAAAAAAAAAAAAAAAAAAAAACACACTACACCCAAGGCTGTCCTCCATCTTCTTCCTGGAAGTTGAATATGCAGCTACTCAAGAGCTCCTGGTTTTTAATGGCCACATTCAAAGGTCAGAGCCATAATTTTTGGAATATAATGAATATACTGGTCTTTTTTGTTGGCTCACTTAAAAAAAAAGTGATGGGGATAGAGACTCGTACTTGAAAAACTCTTGTGCCTGGCTGTGCTCATTCTGGTTTGGATTCTACCCATCTGAAAGCTAACAGACTAGTCGGACTTTCTGGGATCTTTATTCCTCACTCAGGGACTGAATTAAGAAACCTTATATTTTTATTTAAAAAGGTGGACCTTCTCCTCACAAGGCTCTTGAAAATGGAGGCTTGGCAAACAGGGAAGCAGGAAACTCAGAAAAAAAATAAGTCTGACATTTATTTTTGTGTCTCACTTTTACTGCCAACATTTTTCTTGTATTCATGTTTTGTAGGAAGTGGGATGGCTCAACTCCACTTGAGTAAATGACCCACCAAGCACAGAAGCTCAAAGGTTTAGTTTTGCCTCAAATGTGCATCACTTCTAGTTTGGCACTTATCAATGGAAATGGGGGAAAAGTCATATTGTATGTTACCTTGGAAATCTACAAAATAAATGAAACACTGACTTTCTCCGCTCCTTCATAGCTCCACCATCATAGATTTCACCTCTAATGGCAATACTGTAATAAATTATGTACAGTAAAACCTCAAACACCTCGGGAATGGAGGTGGTTCGTAACTCTGAACAACACATTATGGTACAGTACACTGCAGTCAGTGTCTTCCAGCTGAGGCTGGGAGAGATCTCTGCAAAGCTAGCATCTGGCAGCACTGCCTGGTTTGCAAGCAGCTCCCTGCCCTATATCTGTTTCTTGCCTTTGGGCTGAACTGGGGAAGGGGGGGGCCTGTCCCACACCCTTGGCACTACAAACCCCAGCCCTCAGCAGCCTCTCCCCAGAGCTCGCTCTGCTCCTGTGCACTGCTTGCTGTGTTCCAGAGGCAGCACATGCAGGGGGTTGGTGCCAGCCGGCTGCAGTGCCTCTCCCTCCCCTTGCACTCCCAGAGGTGCTGACAGGATCCAGGAGTGCAGCCATGGGCAAAGCTTGGGCCACATCGGTGTGCAGGCTGCAGCCTTTAAAACTGCTCCAGAGCACAGCTGACTCCCACTCCGGCTCCAGGCAAGCTTTGGCTGTAACCTTCTGTTCCTTGCAGCATAAGCTGCGCCCCTGCTTGCTTTCTTTCCCAAGCTTGGAGGGGGCATGGAGGAGGGGGAGTGAAAACAGCTTCCCCCTCCAAATGAGGTGGGGTGGAGTGAAACAGTGCCTTTGGCTTACAGAAACCACACAGACCCCGAGCTGCTTCTGCTCTGCACAGTAGTTGCTTTCTTTCCCCCCCCCCTTTTCCCCTCCCCTCCCCTCCTGCCTGATTGCTTACAGTACTTCCAGTTTGAGAGGGCCTTTGGTTGACCGGTCAGTTCATAACTCTGGTGTTTGTATCTGAGGTTTTACTGTATCTGGGGAAGACACTTCGGCTTCTCTTCTCTTTTGATGCTTAATCTTTCTGCTCACTCCCACTCCTAGTATTAATCTGCAGGCAAAACTAATGCCATTTAGAGTTCTGTGGCAGGGGAGAAGTCTGATTTGCACACGTGTGATGAGACTCAGTTTAACGGAAGATTTGGCAACTATGTTATAGCAAGCCAAATGAATGCTTAGGACAAGGTTTGTGTAGCTACACAGATAGTCCGATGGTGTCACATAAAGAGTTCATCAATGGCTGCATTACTAAGCAATAAAGCCATGAGAGAATGATACTGAACATGCCAAGTGAATGTCAATAAAACCACCACCAGACTGTGAAGGAATAAAAGATAAGATGCCACTGGGGTCACAAACCTGGCAAGCCAGCCCATGCTCCTGAGAAGAGACCAGAACTTAAGTAGCTGACTCTTCTAAAATAGGGTAGTAGGAATGCTGGGAGGAAAGGAAAAAAAAAAAAAAGACATGGCTTAACCCAGGGAGTGAACTGACCTAGCAAAATAATGCTTGGTCAGACAGGAGGAGGTCACTATAGAATAGGCCCAATCTATTACACAGACTACAATGGGAGTTAAAGAAAGTCTACTTACAAAAAAATTGAAGCCATTTAAACGTATGTTTTATTGGTACTCTTTTTCCAAGTATTTGCACATACGAATTTCTTAAGCACTGTGGGTGAAATTCTGGCCCCGGTGAAATCATGGCCCTGTAGAAGTCAATATTATGAGTTGAAGGTTAAGGACCACATCACTGGAAAGTTACACCTGAAGTGAGCACTCAAGAAGTTATCAGGATACTGACAGGTAGTTTAATTTAAAAATAGTTTGTGGTAAAATGATGATAGAGACATTTACATTTGTGATTGCCCATTTAGCCTGAGGGACAGCAACAAATGTACAAACGACAGCTAATTTTTTTTTTTTTTTTTGGATGATAGATCTTAAGCTTTCCATATTACAAAACACCTCCCATTTTTGTTCCCATTAGGAGCTCCAACTTTGCACAGAGGATACTATGTCTTTGCTAAGCACTATGGAATTCTAGTATATCCTTCCTTGTTTGCCATCTTTAGATTGAAAGCATTTTATAGTTTACATCTCTGAAAAGTAATCCAGAGTCATTTCTAAATTTGATAGTTGACTTGTTACATAAAAAAACTGTTAGAATAATATGGATGTGGGATTTAACTCCTTTAGAACCAAATCAAAAAGAAAAAATGGGAAAGCAGCAAATCCTTACCTCTCTATAGCAGGATATGGATTTTGGTCATGTATTTTTAACTAGAATTTGATGACCTCATGGCTACATCAGTTTGAGACTGGAGCACAGGATTTCCTTTCAAGTCTAAAATAAATACTGAAATGATTTTCCACTTGTGTTTGTTTTATTTTAGACTACAAATTATAACCTGTTCATGATCGTTGTTACTTTTTATTTTCATTTTCTAGGATGGTACAATGTAGTCCAGTGCCAATGTCATATTATGAAGTAAATTGAATTCACTTGAGTTCAGGAAGCTTGTTTTAATTGTCAAAATATATTAAAAACAAGTTTAACAGATGGCAGTCTGCCAGAAAAAAGTAGCAACAGAAGTTCTTACACAGAGTTTTAGGAGCATCTATTTTGTCCAGTCACCTCTCTTTGCGACTGCAAGTCTTTGGGTGGTTAAGTTACTGTACACAGAGAGCAAAACATATGCTTTCAGTCTTCAATGACTTTTGCGTTAGCTTAAGGAAAAACAAATATGAACAAAAGTAAAGTCACCATATGAGAGAGCAAGCATGCATGTAGGCTGAAGCCAGAAAACAAAAACAGCTGTCACGTCTGCGGAAACATTTCTTAGAAACCTTAAGGTGCAATACTCCCCCTCCCCCCCGGAGACACTAAGGTTTCAAGGGATAGGCAGTGTTTTATACACAATAGGACACAACTCGGACATCTGTATCTAGCCTCATAGGTTTCACGGGACACAAGCTGCTTTTACAAAGTTAGGTGTTGAAATTATGTGAGGGCCCAGTAAGGGTAAGCTCTAGTCACTTCAGAATAAAGTGACATCACTACCATACTTCAGGCAGTTGAGGTTCAACAATGCACCAAGTGTGCTAATAACGTTTTGTGTCTGAATCTGCCTAAACTGTCCCACTACATCTGAAAAGACATTAAATGAGAGCTGTTTATTGGAAACAGGAAGATGTTCATACAATGGCCACTGAAACTTTTAAGTGATTGCTACAATTGACCCAATTTATACAATCCCATGGCACACTGCATACAACAGTCCAGAAACTTCTCTTGTACTACTACTACTGACAGCCATTGGAAAGCAGCAACAGGGGCCTCCAGGAAAGCAGAAGGCTTCTGACTCCCTGAGAGGACTTGCCATATTACAGCATCATGCTAGCACCACTAGGATTATAACTGTGCAACATTTCAAATGCAAGCACCCTGTTTTCTGGCATTTATAACCTAGCCCACTAAATTCCAAGAGCTGGAAATTCAAGGCATGATCTTCAGTATAAAATCATTTCCACAATTTAATTATATATGACATTTCAAAAGATATTACTGATCTTTATCAACTTGGTGATAAGTAATGACATTTGTGACACTGATAAAAAAGCTCCCTCAAGTATAGTTTAATATACTATGCAAAAATTAAAGCTGGAGAAGATGTATTTGGTAGTGGAATCTATCTCCTTGTCTATTCAGTATGCCTGTTTGTATCCACCTGTTGTCTGTTTTATACTTGGATTATAAGCAGTTTGGGCCAGAGACTGTCTTTTTAAAAAGTTTGTTCATTACCAAGCACCTAAACAATATAAATGAAGTTTCTACATACACACTTTCTTAATTTCAATCCATCAACTCCTACAGAAATCATACCATACTGAGCAGTTCTACAATCCCTAATGTTTACACTCTTTAAACATTTGTATATTTCTCTCCTGTACACATACTCAGTCATTTATTGAAGTTTTAACACACACACACACACACACACACACACACACACACACACACACGACCAGATGTCCTGATTTTATAGGGACAGTCCCAATATTCAGGGCTTTGTATTAGATAGTTGCCATCCCCGGTCCCAATTTTCCACACTTGCTATTTAGTCAGACATGGACACACAAAATTAATCCCTTCTGCTCTTCTACAGACTCCCTCTAATCTGTCCTCTTTCTGATATTGAGCTAATCCGATGCCTTCAGTGTTCCAGATCAAGTCATGTCAAAGCCATATAGAGAGGTACTACTCCATGCTTTGTCATAGGATACCTAACTCTTCACCTGCTGTTTTAACAGATGGTTTTACACTGTGGTGTGGCAGTACTTTGCTATCTTTCACTCCAAATTCTCATTCTGTATCACTGCTTTCAGGACAGGTGTTGGGGGGGGAGGGGGGGTAATTAATCCCTTGCAAAGCATGCTGACTTTCTCCATGAAGAGATGAGAACTTGCATTTTTTTCTAGTTAATCATTACTGTGATGTTCTGTCCATGTTTCCAGCTTCTCTACCCCCTTTACATTAGTTCTAAACATCAGTGAGGATAGAGCTCATCCTTATGTAGCATTACCAGCTAATGTCATTAACGTACTGTTTAATTCCTCTTCCAGATCATTGGAAGAGATTTAAAAATGGGACCTAACATGGATGCCTTAAGCCTTTGGCAGTTCATTACAAAACATTCACTCCAGCTTGATACGTTGATGCTGCCTCTTGATTATGGTCCTTCTCTAGTTTGCAAGTCAAGCACTACACTAGCTACATGTAGATAGAACAAAGTGTAACAATATCATGATTACCTGGGTATCTACACCCCAGTCCAGAATAGCTTGAAGGCAAAACACTCTAGCCACTCTTCCTCTGGCACAACCTCATGCAGGGAGGCTATGTGGGGGAGGGTTGCAAACTTAGTCCTATACTGCCCAGGTTCTGAGAGTATTCAGAGGAACTTGCACAGGCTCTTGGGGGCACCAGAGCACTGTGATGGGGGACATAGCAAGGGCCAAAATTTGACCCATGAAATTTATTATGGGGATTATGCTGAACTGTAAACAGCTAAATGCAAGCTCCAATTTGCAGTGCAAACTTATTTCTGCTGCATCAAAGGAGTACATTTATGGAGCAAAGCAGTATAGCATTGTCTCCTTCTGACTAAATAAACCCATTTGGGTTTTTTAGCTACTTGGCTGTGGCCTAATAAACCTGAAACTTCAAAGTCCCAGATGTGCTCATAAATATATAATTCTGGGGGGAAAAATGAAAATAAATAAATTCCCAGTATGAATCACTTGTCCATAAACCCCCTAGTGAGAGAGAGACATCACATGATTTAAGACATTAATATGACAAATTTATGTAGCTGTAGACAGGAATTTCCTGTTTCAAACACAAGCACAAGAGAGAACTTCCTGTTTCTCTCTTTCTTTCTTCCAAGAAACATTTTTAGGAGGATTTACTAGTACTCCAAGCCATTAATTCCCTGGAATATATAGCTCAGGTTAGGTATAGGATTACCATTTACTGTACTGCGGCAAGCTTGTAATATCTATGTTAATCTAAACACAACTCTACTCTTCAATTCAAAAGTGCCACTGTACTATATGTCTCTGCTTGCTACACCAACAAAGCACATCCAGACCCTGATCCACAAGATACATGTACTAGGACAACCTGAGACCACACTGAAACCTACGGAAATCAATGCAATTTGTAAATTAATGGACCTCTGTGCACCTATCTGTCAGATCAGACCCTAAGACTCCATTTTTAGCAAAGGACTTTGTTGATCATATAGCATCAAAGGAAAACGTTTAAATACATATTCCCAATTATGCATCCTAAATATATAGTGTACATTGATATAATCCATAGGGGAAGTTTACTAAAAGAAAACATATGTTCTAGAATAGGGTTCTCAGCCTCCTATGGTTGAGTTTCAAAGGGGATTTGAGCAGATTATCGAGGAAATGCTGAAAGGAAACCTCAAGGCTTTCACATGCATGGTGACCAGAGAACTGTGAGGGTAGACTGCTGGATGAAGAAGGCGGCCAGTGGAAGCATGTGACTATGAGAGCACAGCAGAAGAAAAGACTGGCTAGTGAAGGAGAAATACAGCTGAGGAACACGTTCACTGAGTTCGAAAATGTAGGGGTGTGGCAGGCAATAACAGGAAGTGGGAGGGCAAGGAAGAAGAGAAGAACAGCCATTCCTACAAGAAGAGGGGGAGAGACAATGGAGATAGCCAGAGTTGGGAGGCCCAGGAGAAGAGAGGCTGACTTACAGAAGAAAGACGATTTGCAGCCAGAAAGAACAGAAAAGTAAGGCTGGAGAATCACACTAACACCAGGAAGAGGCAGGTCTACGTGACTGAAGGCTCCCTACTAAGAAGAACAGACATGCCTGTCATCAGAGCTGACCCAGAGAACTGAAGGGTGTACTGTCTGCCAGGAGCTAAGATACAGGATGTGGATCTCAGGCTGAAGAAGTTCCTAATGGGAGCAGAAAACACACCAACTGTCCTTGATGTGAGAATAAATGATATAGCTAGATTCTTGCTTGGACACATCAAGGAAAACTATGCCAGGCTGGGGGAGATACTTAAAGAAATAGAATCTCAGGTGATCTTCAGTGGGATTCTACCTGTCCCTATTAGAGGAGAGTGAAGGGGAGTCAAGACTATGATGATCAACAAATAGCTCAGGCAGTGGTACTATGAGGAGGGCTTTGGAATGTTTGACCACTGGGAGGCATTCATGGAGAGTGTACTGTTCTCCTCCTGAGTAGAGAGGGAAATAGACCTTTTGGGATTAAAAGAGCTTTAAACTAAGAATATAGTGGGTCCATTGGGAGATGTTCTGTAATCTCCATGCCTGATTCGGATATTGATAGAGAAAAAAAAAAAAAAAATCAAGTACAATAGGATACAGCAATGAAAAAAAAAAAAAAAAACCCACCCTAAGAGTAGGAGAATGCACAAGAGGAAAGATAATGCCAGTATCACTGACGGTAACAGTCAGGCAGGCGATACTGGCAGTAAAGTGGCTGAGGAACCTGGTTGAAACCAAGCAAAAACAACTAAGATGCTTGTACACCAATGCAAGCAGCATGGACCATAAAGAAATTAGAAGTGATGGAATGGATCCAATTTGAATATGGTTAGAGACCTCTAATATTTTTAATGAAATAAACACTCCTAGGAATTGTGTGATCATGGGAGACTAATTTCCCAAAACACAGATTGGAGGACAAGTGCTACTAATAATGCTAGGGCCCTGCAATCCATTCTTCTCCTGAAGGAGGATCTTCACAAGTCAGCCTAATCCAGAGTGGAATCAGGCATCTAGATCAGTTTTGCTGGGTGATAACAGTTCGGTTGGTTAACTTTAAGGTCATTTCTAAAAAATTAATACACTATCCACTGGACCTCATGCTTAAAGCCACCTGTGTGCATACAGCCGTCCTGTATTAGTGTGTGCTCCTATGATGCAGCCAGCTAACTGGACCAGTTATTCTAAAACTGGACAGTTAGCACTGGCCAGGAATTTTCCATTCAAATATTTTATTTCCAGTTTCCATAAAAATCATTTTTTCCCAGTTTGTTTTGCTGAAAGTTTTCAATTCTCTGTTGGGAAGACAGACAAAATGTTTTGATTAGGGTCAAGTGTATTAATTGATATGGAATAAGTGGGCCAAATGTATAAACATAACCCAGTCACTGTCCAACATATGGAATCAAGGTCTGGGTTTTGGTACAGAGAGATCTGAGCCTGCTTAGTACTACAGCAAACATACCTTTAAGCATCCTTTTAACCTTTTATTAAAGATTCAGAAAAGGAAAAACAGTTAAAGCATTTGAAATGTGAAGTATTTAATAAGGTTTTCATTTTAGCAACATCTCTTGCTCCCTTTTCCCTTTAGATGGACAGTTTTTAGAAGGAAAGACTCCCTTGTTTGACTGTCCCTTAGACGGTATTAAAGATGGTAATAACTATCCATTTGGAGATGAGATAATTGAGATGAGCTGGAGCTGTTGGTGTTTCTGTTGTTAGAGTCCCCATTTCATCCCATGTGGTGTTTGAGATACAGCAGGAGCCATCAGAAGTAGCAATGTCATCTGGATCCCTCTCTGGCCCAGCCTGATCAAGATATCTCTCAGGATCAGGATGAAGGCGGCTTTGGGTCTCCGAAGTGGGTGGAGGCAGCCATGATGGTGAAGTATGCACCAGTAACCAATTTTTCCCTCCCAAAGTCTCCTTCTAAAAGGGAGTGATGGGCAGACTAATCCATCTTCTCATTTTGTCCACCAGTTAGGCCTGGTTTTCAGCACACCAGTTCTGGTTCACTGATTTCTGGTCCCACTATATTCTTGATTACTGGGCATAATCATAAGAGTCCTGGAGTAATATCAGTAGGCCTTTTTGTTTGGACTATTTCACTCTGGCTCCCTTTCATATCTTTACCCCATCAACATTTGTTGTTATGGTTATTGTGACATCTTAGGAACTTTCACATACTTTTCCACATTTGAGCTCACAGCTAGGGTAAATGTGAAGGCCCAGTTATCACAACAAGTCAACCCAAACAAACATTTAAATTTGGGAATCCAAATAACATCCCTTTCAAATCAGTTGGACATTAGTCTGTTTGCCTGAAGTGCCTCATGGCCCCATTTCTCCTCTGAACCAGGCTTCCTGGTCATACGACACCTCCTATAGCACACCATAGCAGCTCAGAGGGGAGAGCTTGTTGGGTCATTTGAGACCCAGTCTAGCCAGGGAGCCCAACCCATAGACATACAAGGGGCTATGAAGCTACAAACTCCATGAGGCACAGCAGAATTTCAGTGTCAAAATGAAATATTTTGATCCCATAATGTCTAAACATTTTTTTTTAAAACAAAAAAAGGAATTTTGATTTGTCCCAATTCAGAATGAAAACAATTGTTGAAATATCAGCATTTCCTGCAGGAATTAAGTTTCAGTTTTCAACCAGATGTGATGGCAGTATCCCTGAGGCACTCATTTACATGTAAATGCCCAGAATGCTCTTCTAACTCAGTCATTTCATAGCAGAGGAACAATCAGTTTCATTTCAGAACAAAGTTTAGTTCTTGTTCGATTTCCACATACCCCTGCATGTAGTAAGACATGACTTCTTAAGAGGACCCTAACTCTGAGAATGAGGACAGATTTCAAATGCTCTTTACTAACAAGCTCCATGCATATGGAATGGGTTTCAAAGCCAAGCCCAGGTCTCAATCAAGAAAAGCCACCAAACAGACTATCCCTGTCCAGATAAGTTCATAACAGCAAACCTGTATGATGAGAGCTGCAGAGAAATTGTCTGTATTATACGTAACTCTTGCCTGAGCTATCCGGCCTTTACCAGCCCAATTAAATTCAGACTCGATTTTTTTAATTAATAATGTTCTGTGAATTATTTGTTGAGCTGACACTTCCCATTAATACAAGTCATTTTTCTTTTTGCTCCAGAGGCAAAGGGAAAAATGTATTTTTAACAAAATGTTACCAAAAAAGCTTAACTTTACAGTTGTTATGATGGAGTGAACAATCTAGGTTATTCAAAAAGCAGAAAAAAAGCCAGACAAAGGCATTTCCCTACTCGGCTCTCCTCCTTGATGCTGGGTCTTCGGCAGATAGGTGAAAGGCCTCCTTAGTGGTGAAGGAACTGGAAGTGAATGACAACATTAAAAATACTCCTGTTTAATTTATTTAAATTAATGTCTATACATTTGATTAATCAATCAAAGGATATCTATTGACTTCAAAAGGGCTATTCATGCAAGTATGACTGTAGGAACAAACTCTTAAGGACTAAGTTTTAATAATGCCTTCTGTAATTCAGAGTCTAGAGTGTGTTGGAGTAAGCCTTAAGTCTAAATTGAAGTTATTACTGTGATAGATATGGCAATTTCCTGCAATACCCTTGAAAAACCTTACTGTGTTAAGTATATGAATTTGTGGGCTAGGATTGTATGAAACCTCTCTGTGGGAGATGTGACCAACATAATATTTAGGAGTTCAAAAGACTATTGAAAGTGTGCCAGACAAGTATGTCTTTTTGGGCCAATCAGTGCTAAGTGGATTTCCTGGGGAATCCCTAGAGAGAAGTTAATGCAAGGTACCCAACTCCAGTTATGCACAAAAAAAACCCCAAAGAAACAAAAGACCCAAAACAGAATTTTGAAGTTATGCCCTGAGGAGAGGGTCTTTATCTGCTTACTACCTGATCCTGGCCTTCAGTCACAAAGGCCTGAACTGTATAAAAGACAGCTGCTTTGCCCAGCCTTTGTTCCGGTTCTGGATCTAAGACAGATGAACTTCTAACCATTGGGGGAAGCAGGGGAGAATCTATTTGTGGGGTTTGAAGGATTGATACCTACAAGAGCATGAAGTTGGAGCCAGGGGGTGATTTCTGGTGAGCTTTTTAGCACATGTGTAGGTTTTTAATATTCTCTGTAATGCTTTTACCTTAAGAATAAATGTGCTTGCTTAGAAAGAGCTGTGGGGTAACTCAAGTGTGGGCAATATAATGGTCATAGTCCTCAGAGAAAACAAAAAACACAGGTGCTGGCTTAACTAGACACTCTGGCTTGATAGGGACACTAGTGTAACAGTGGGAGCTGCGCAGTCTTAATATCCCCAGTGAGGAAGGAGAGAGGTGGTGTCTGCCCAAGAGAGGTGATGATTAGGAGCCAGAAACCTTTAAATGGGTGTCCTCTTCATGATCTCTTGTGGAAATAGAGGTGTAGTTATTCTGAAACTATGACAAATGACTAAATGTTTTCCAGAGATCAATATGCTCCTGCAAATTCTTTGCCTCAAGGGAACATTTAAAAAAAAAAAAAAAAAAAAAAAAATAGTTCTCTCCCCACCCAAGTTGTTCTGGTACAAAAACCATAGATGTTCATTGGCTTTGCTCCAGAAATCAATAATATTTTAAAATTAGGAAATTTCTATTTCTAGACTTCATGATATTTGAGGCAGTTTGCATATATGGAAAAGAGCATTTTAAATACTTACCTAATACAAGTAATATATCCCCTCCCAACCATTAGCTAAGCTACTCACTTGATCAAAAAGAGATAAGGCAGGTGAGGTTATAACTTCTGTTGATGACAGACAAGCTTTCAAGCTTATATAGAGTAAGCTTGTCTCTCTCACAAACAGAGGTTGGTCCAATAAAAGATCTCACCCACCTTGTCTCTCTAATACCTGGGACCAAAATGGCTACAAGAACAGTGCATACAATCACTTGATTATGGAAGTTTGGCAAATTAGAAGAAACTGGCATTTGATTAGGCATTAAAGTCATTTGCTGTATTAAAATTTTGTACATACTCCCTAAAAATAGTCTATTGCCGCTATTGCCCACACTCAGGGAAATGCAAGATGAATACAAGTAGCCATATGATAAGTCCAATTGGACTTTGGACTGTTTAATAACTTTTTTTAAGAAGTAGGTGAATCCTGCAGAAAATAATTGTATAAGAATTTGAAGATTTAAATGAGAACACTTAAGCTGTGTTCACAAGTTTGCTTGCCATGAAGATGTGTGATCAACTTTATTTTCATGAATGCTCATGAAGCACAAATTTTAAACTTTTACACCAAAATAGTAGCAGAAATGTAATTTGCTTCCTGAAAAGATGAGCCATGTCTCACAAGTTACCCGCATTCAGATCCTGAAAACACTTTTTAGGCTCAACTGTAAGCATGCAAGCAGACCCACTGAATTCAGCATGGCTACTTATATCCTTCAAACATGAACATTAGTAATATTTAAATATCTGAGCCTCACTTAGGGAACACAAAATACCCTGTGATTTATGACAAGTCACACCCAAACAGCTCAAATTTGGGATTTAAAATTTACAAATAGCAAGGCACAGGTAAGATGTTTGTGAAGAGCTTCATGAGATCGTGAATACTGAACACATTTGAGAAGAGTCACAAACAAAGATTCCATCTATCTTAAAGTGTCCATTGGAGGTAAACACAGTCTCACAAGAAGGAGATGTCTATGCCCTAGACCCACTCCTATCCACCTCAGTTCCTTCTAACTGCAGAGTCCTGATGTTAGAGAAGATTCCACAGCAGGGGGAAGGTTGGTAGGTAGTGTGAATGCAGAGGCAATTCTTGAACAACAGTTATTGTTAAGTAACTTTAAGTGTCTGTGTACCCTCACTTGAGAGAGATTAACAAGCAGTGCTCCACCAGGATGACTGGACAAGGAGTTGAGCTGAATATGGGCTGTCTGGTAGCTCTCTGAAACTGACCACTGGAGTGCAAGTACTCCTTTGCAAATTTGTATTGAGGGAATCAAGGCATTATATGCTGGTCTTGGAGATTGGCCACTGAGGTCATGTACTTGCTAAACACAGTCCTGACTGCTTGCTTCTGTTCCTCAAGCAAGGAGACCAGGCTGGAGTTCATGACATCCCACAGGGCATAATTAAGTGGGACATGGCATGACAGTTAGCTACTCAAAGTCCTTGTGAGATGGATGAGTAAAGCATCCTGCCAAAAGCATCCAGCTTATGTCCTCATGTCAGAAGGGCCAACAAGTATCTCACTGCACCCCTTACTCTCCTTTTGGGCTGTCCATTTCACATATGGAGCTTGTCAGATGGAGGTGTGCTGAAAACAGGTGTCCTTCAGCTAGTATAGGATATATATCTTACCACTCCTGGTTTCAGGAAAGGGATGAGAATGGAGAGGGAGACAGACAACCTTGGCTAGCTTGAGGGGTCAGAGCTGAGGGGTAAGACCAGTTTCTGCAGGGTATGCATTTTATTAAGTTCAACAGAGGTCTCTGCTGCCATGATTTCAGTTTGCAAAGGCAAATATGCTCCATTTCTCCCCAATAGATCCTGAAACAGTCCATGTTAGTCATGAAGGGAAACAAAGCACCAATCTGATCCCCTGCTAAGGTGCCATCTTATGTTCCTCCAAAAGGGATTTTTAGGATTCCTCTGAATGAGTCTCATCCCATTTCTCAGATATGAGCAGATTCTTCCACTGATCTTAAGGGTCTGGCTAAGGCTGGTATTGTTGGAAAGGAGGGTTGCCTTGGTACTGGGTGAGGAGGTATCTGCAACAGAATCAGAGTCAGTGCCAAGATCAATGAGGAGTTCATCTCACAGCCTCCAACAGGGGTTTCATGGAGTCCTGTGCGTAGTGCTACTTCAGAAGCTTGAGAGGGCCCTGCATGATATCCTTCCATGATATCCAGATCTGAAAGGTGGTCAGGGTCTTGAGGTCAAGCTGGGCAACCCTCCAGCTTCATCTAAGGGTTCGAAGGCAGTTCCAGATTGAGACTCGGGAAGTCAGTACAAGCACAGAATCAAGTAGAGTAAAAGCATGCACTGGGGTGGCTAGTAGCCTCATTTGTTCCCCTCCACATGCACACGGAGAAAATGAAGGCATTACTGAGATCTTAAATAGTGAGGAGCCCAAGTCAGCACAGAGATGTCTCTCTCTGGAAAGGGTGTGGAAGAGAGGCAACAGTGGTGCCATTGGAGAGTACCCGAGGCCCTCATTGACCTAGGAGTATTAAGAAACAGAGATGGTGCTTCCACTTTCCTTTTGCTTAGATCCCTCCTGTGATGACACATTTCCCTTTTCCTTTATTCTATCTGTTACCTGTGTGGATTTGTCAGAACTCAGACAGAGGCATTAGCCCCAGAAAATAGAGCCTGAATGGGTGCCATTAGGTCAAATGAGGAGTAGACAGAGCTGGGTGCTTCTGTGTTGTTAAGACTACTGAGGGCTGAATAGGCAGTGCCAGTTTAGTCTTTGGTGCTGCTTTTGATATAACCAGCACTAGTGGCAGAAGGTAAGGGAATCTCTTTCAGCATAAATCCAAGGAAATCCCAGTCTGGGGTCCATGAGAGAAAGTGGACCTGAGACTGGAAAAGAAAAAATGTCTTAGATCCCATGACAAAGAACCTCAGAATTCAGGCTGATTTAAGTACACTCAATGAGTATATCAGAGTATCAGGCTGCATGCATTGAAGAGATGGATGAGCTTGGAGCCTCAAATGTCTCTCCATCTAGTGCAGGGAATGAAGTTGTGCTTGATAATCCAAGTATGCAGTTTGCCACATCTCCTGCCAAAATAGAAGGCACTAGATGTGGGCATCAGTGTCCAGTATGATCTGGTAAAGGGTGGTGCATCACTTGAGGCTCTTAAGGAACTTTGGGGCTTGGCAAGATCCCAGGAAGGGGCCAAAGGCTCCAGAGACAAAGGCGGACCATGTACGATAAGCTACCCAATACTACTCTACACAAATTACCTATAAGAAAAAAATACAATAAGGAAAGATCTAGCCTGAGGACATGAGGCACAAAGGAAATGAGGTGTCTGGGAAGGGTGCACTCCATTACATAGAACAGAACAATGTCACCCTCATGTGAGATCTCTCCAGCATCCTCCCCCCTTCCATTATGGATATCTGCACCAACCCAAAAACCATTAGTCATGAAATCCCTGGACCCTATCTGATCATCATGATTCAGGGTCCCCTGTTTACCAAGGATAACATTGCACTTCATGAATTGCAATTAGGGCCCTAAGAATTTGAGAGAAGATCGAGGGATGGAAACGATATTTACCCTCAACAGAGCATCTCTTCACAACCCAAGTTTTAGCTGACAAATTTGAACTAAAGCACTAGCCCATTCCAATTTTGGATCCAATGTGGAGTGGTGAGTTTAGATCCAGGGATTAGAATGGTAATTCCTCCCTCACAAAACTCAGAGGTGCAGATTCCAGGTCACATACATGGTCCATTCCTAGAGTAAGTTCTGATGGTAAAAAGCGATATAAAGACCCATAGACAGAGTAAATCAAATCTCTGGCTAGTAAAATTTCTGACTTCATAAACTCTTTGGAAGAGGGAGCTCATTTGGCAGTAAATGAAAGGAATTTCAGTATCTGTATAAAAAAAATGGTGTTTTTCCTTTCTGTCACTATCTGCATGCATATTTTGGATGTGAGAGAGGTGTATTCTTTGGCACTTGCCTACTTGAGTTTCAAAGAATGTAACAGATCATAGGACTATTTAAAACAGAGCCAGTGATCTTATCTTATGCTGTTCTGGGTACCGTGAGCTTAAATTACACAGAAGATCATTAGAAGTTTAAGAATAAAAATAGAGTGTCTTTTTTGTAGGGCAGAAAGAACTACAGCAAACTTTCAAAGCTTCCTATTGGTTCCCTTTCACCAACACACCTTTTCAGCAGTCTCCTACAATAGCTACAATTCAGACCAAATTCACCACTGGTGCAAATCCATTGAAACCAATAGGTTTCTATAAGGATGAAATAGATCCTGGGTATCTAAAACCAAAAGCTGTAAAATTTCACTGAAGTGAAATTGCAGAGGTAGCATTTATGGATAACAGCTGGAGAACATTAACTCTGTCTCTTTCTCTTTCTCCCTGGGGTTGAAAAATTTTGCTGTTCAGACAGGAAGCAGTCATATACCACACTACATAATACAAGAATTCTGGGATATAAGAACAAGTTGCAAAGCATTAGAAAGAATGCACTGGGGGAGGGGTTGATGAGGAACGTATCACAGCAGAATAATTCTGACTGCCTCATATTTTAAGCCTCACTGATGTAGTTTACATAGAACAGAAATTGGTCCAATGCCTGAACATTAAAACTGGAAAGGATTTAGCAACTTAAAATGTTCAAGTTACTCTCCATTATTTATTTATTCTCTTTGCTCATTTGGGGCCTGATCCAGGGAAGTGCTAAGTGCTCTTAACTCCCATTAAGGTCAATGGGCATTAAGATGCTCAGCACCTACCTGAAGGTGCTCACAGCAAGCACATTGGTAAAAACTAGGACTGTGATTGTGTAAACAAAGTAATAGTAATTGGAAAGGCTAACCAAATACTAGGATTAACCAGGTGTTTGATGTCACTCAGCAGCAGGAAGACAGAATGACCCCTGGAATAAGTTCTTGACATGACTGAAAATACAGACTCTGTTGGTGGTTACAGGCAAATATAGCAATAAAGGGAGCATGAGTTACATCAACAAGAGCCATGTTAAGGAACAAGCACACCCAATTGCTTCAGGTATCCATGTGTATATGCTTCATCAGCTACCAGCAACTCAGACCCTACCTTGCCTCTGCCTGTGTAGAAAATGCTGTTATTTTAAAATGCCATCTTCTAAAATAGCAGGATGTGTCAGAGTTGGCACCACTAGAACAGGCTTTTTCACGACAATTTATTCAGTTAACTTGCTGCAGTTTTGCTCACTCTTTAAAGGGGGGAGCCAATTACTTTCACTATGCCCCCCCCCCCAAACGGCACTTTTCATCTGTTACCCTCTCTTGCCGCTTCTTTCAGAAGCTTTCCCTTTGCCAAAAGTCTTGGAAACATAAATGTTCCCTGCCATTCACTATGATGACGTGAAGATCAGACTGGTCCTCATTCCTCAACCTGCACAGCCTGCCGAGAGAACAGAGGCGTAGACGGGGAGCTGTCAGGGACAGAGCCGGGTGAGTTGACAACACCAGGAAAACTTTGCTTGAGACCCGAGTCAAACTAGCTGTGTAACAGCAGCTCAGCGCTGCAGAGCCAGCCAGGTGGGAAAGGGTTACTTGCGGCATGGAAAGCGCAGGCAGGCAGCACTCTCCCTGCCATACCACAGAGCGATGGGAGCGATGTAAGGCACCAGCTTCGCGGAGTGACCCATTGTTATCGTGGGCATAAAACGCAGCTGATGCTGAAGACGCAGAGGGGGTCTGAGCCTTTCCGATTGTGCGTTTAGCGCTCCTCTAAGGCTGCGTTCACACCCAGGCATAGGACCCGTTTGTTCAAAGGGCCCCGAGGTTGCCTCTGCCACCCATATGGTGGCCAGAAAGCACCGACCTCCCCGCCCGCCTGAGCTGCGGGCAAGGAGGTGCCCGAATAAAAGAAGCTTCAAAAGTTGGGCTACGTAGGGAAGCGAGCCCAACCCACCCTGAAACCGGCCACCCTCCTCCGCCACTTCCCCCGCTGCCGGCCACTCAGAAGGGCCCTTCCTCCACTCCCGGGGAGGACACGCGCGCACCCAGAGCGGGCGGAGCGCACGTCCCTGCCCGCCCCAGGCCCGGGAGGGGCGCGGTGTCCCAGCCAGCCCCGCCCAGGGGGCGCAGAGCGAGCCAAGCGCGGCTCCCCACTCACCCTCACTGCCGTACTGTTTGCCATTGTTCGCTCCCATCCTGCCGGCTTCATGCTCTCCGCCCGCGGCTGCCGGCACGCACCATGGCTCCCCAGCGACGGGAAGGAGGCAACTGGGGCGGGACGGCGGGGTCCAGTCCCGAGGTTCAGCTTTTACACGTCCCGGCACTCGGGTCCTTCAGACACAGCCAGCTCTGCCCGGCCACCCAAAAATAGGGGGAGGGGAAGGCAAGCCCCCCCCCCCAGGACCCCCCGCCGCGGGCAGCGAGGCTAGGCAGCAGCTCCAGTTATAATCCACACACGGGTCGGGTCGGGGCGGCGGGAGGCAGCTCAGCGGCAGGGCAATGAATGATCCCCGGGCGCAGCCTCCCCCTCCGCCCGCAGGCAGCTCGCCGGGGAGGCGCTGCCGGGAGAGCGCCGCAGCCACTTGTTGCTCCCCGCGCGGGGACAGGACGGGACGGGACAGGCGCGCGCTGCCCTGCGCCGCAGACTTTTTGTTACCGCCCAGGCGCCTCCTCCCCGCGGGCCGGTCGCTCCTTGAGCCGAGAGGGCTGGGAAGGGGAGGGGCCCAGCTGTGGGGGTGGGGGGCTACAGCAGCAGCAGCCTTTTAAAGATACAGCGCACGCTCCCCGCACGCCCCAGCTGAAGGTTTACGGGGACTTACAGAGGCTCCTTTGAAAGCCCTTTGTAAGGGTCCTCCCTCTTGCGAGGCAGGGGCTTGCTGGGTGTGTCAAGAAGACGGAGCTCTTAGGAAATCCCATTGACCCCCTGGCGGATTCCTCTGGGGGAATCAGTTGCCTCTTCCCCACTTAGCTGTTCCCCGCCCCGTGTTTCCCCCCCACACACACACACATTTTGCACTGTAATTGGAGACAGGCTGATGAGCTGTGAGCTTTTCACAAATTAGGCCTGAATCAGTGTTGCCAACTCTCCTGATTCTGTCATGAATCTAATGATAATTATGACCCTTAACATTTTGTCACAGTTATTTTCAGTAAAAGTCACTGAGGGGTTGTGGGTAATAAACAAAAACTGACAGAAGCCCCTCACCAGTCTGTAATTTTTACTAAAAATAATGGGGAGGGGGAGATACTGACAGAGACAACTGAAGCCTGAGAAGGGGGGATGAGTCCGAGCCCTGCTGTGGGGGGGGGTCCAGCACCCACAGCCATAGTGGCTGAGAGTTCCCGGTGTCCCCGCAGCACCTTGGTGCTGCCCGGCTCCTGCCGGCTGACAGCTCCAGACCCGCTGCCTCAGGGATAAAGTGGAAAATGTCAAGGAGGCCTCTGAAAGTCACAGAATCTGTCATTTCTGTGACATAATCTTACCCTTAATAATTATTGTTTTCCTTAAAGCCCCAGCTCCTGGAGTCAAGTGGATATGTGATGATTTCAGCCTTCATTTTCTTAAAGAAAAAGTAAGTTGCTAGCCCTTCTGACTGTGGAGAAAGCTTCAAAATGTGACCCCACTCCACCCTAACTGCTCAAAAAGCAGAAGGCAAATAAAAAGAACACCAAATCTATTATTTTTACATAATCTCATTATTTTCAAACCAATCTCATGATGTTTGGTGAGCCTGACTCAAGATTTTTGAACATTTGGGGTTGGTAATACTGGCAATCCTGTCTCATATCAGTACTACGAGTTTCACTGAGACAGGCATTGAAGCTCTGGCTATAGCTCAGGTGTCACTGAGGTTCACAGTGCTTATTTTGTTTTCCTCGTGCCAGGTGACGGTGCTGTTGGTTAAATGACCATTCTTCAAAATTGAAGTCACAGAAAAGTTTACTGATATTAAAGACATACATCATATATTATTTCAAGCTTCTTTGTCCACTGGGATTGTATCCCTCATTTAGGGTTTTTGTGATACCTTTTTGGAAAGGTCACAAATTTGCCATGGCACATTAGAGGTATACACTCATAACACGTGTAGAAACTCAATCCTCTCTGAATCTAGGGAAATATTTGAAAAATTGACAGTTTTTGTGAACAGTTCTATAGCACAACAGTTTGCAAAGCAGAGTCCACAAGTAGATCCACTAAGCTATTTGCAGTGTATACCAACTCTGATCCTATAAACAATGCAACTGGTGCCCCTTCTGGCCCAAGTAGTCAGTTAGTAGCAGAGAGGGTTGAGGTGAGGAGAAAATGAAGATTCAAGTCCAATATATCTTTATCAATAAACAGGATTGCAACAACAAATGTACAGAGACCTGTTTACCTGAACACAATAAGAACAAGCAGCAGGGGGCAGTCCTCACAATTCCAAGCTTGTGATTTCAGCCAGCACACTGCCCAAAAAGAGGCTTTTTTGGTTTACTTTCAGGGCCATGCTACCAGTGCTTCTCTGGTTTTCTGGTTGCTTCCTCTGTGCTTTCAATTTGCTTGCTTCTCTGACACACAAACTCATAGATGCAATCTAATGAATGCAATAGTCTGTGTTTGCTATCAGTTTTCTAGGGAAACCACCTTTTATTCTCTCCAAGTTAGGTCTTTTTTCAGGCCTTCCATGTGTCCAGTGCTTTGGGCAGTAGTTGCTATTGCTTCATCTGTCTTATTCCATAAAGGAGCTTCATTGCTTCGCTCCCTCTCCCCCCTTACTCAGAATAAAGGGCAGTTAGCATGCCCATCAGCTTCACTGAAGTCTGTTATTGCCCACAGATTAGAGACACTTGCTGGCAGCTACCAACACCCTCCAGCATAACATTACATATTCTTATGTGCTGGTTGACAAAAAGCTCCATGTAGTATCCACATTGTGGAAGCACCAGGCACAACTCCATATTTAAGATTGTGTTGAGTTAAGAAATTCTGCTGTAAATACTATCTGTTAGGTATAGAAAAAGGCATTACCCTTCCAAGAACTACAACACTTACTTTTTAAGTAATAGTTGTAACTACAAGTTACTGGGAATAAACTGGTTCCAGAAAATTCAATCTTGGTCTAAAGTAATATCTGTTCTTAATTTATGTCCTTAAGCAGTTCTAGTGCCATGTGAATTGCAGAGATAGAAATGTCTACACTACTAGCTCTGGAAAAAGGTTCAGATTTGAAAAACTCCCCCCAAGCAATTTTTTTAAGAAAAAAAGATAGATAGCCAGTTAGTGTGTTCACATATATAGGGGCATTTAGTGGACATAGCTGATACTGTAATGGGAACCAATGGCACTGGTGACTGACAGACTGTCTGAGGTGGAATTAATTAAGCTGTAATCCCATTGAACCAGGTCATTAAGGCTTTTTTTTCCCTGAATGCTTTTGTAAATGCTTGGGCCTGATCCCAGATGGTGCTGAATGCCCTCAGGTCCCCCAGGAATCAGTAGAATTGCAGGCACACAGTACCTCACAGTATCAGTCTCATGTTAAGTTAGTAGGCCAGCTTTTTAGAAGCACTGTAGACAAAATATGAATTAGTAACAAAAGCCTGGTTTGCAATAATTTAGAGCTAGATTCCTAATAATTGATATCAAACAAAATGTGCTCTGTAATTAGCCAATCTGGTAGTCTGAAACAGACTTCTGCTTTTAATTTGTTCCATTTTCTTTTTGATCTTTCTCCCCGCCTCTGACCTCAATAAAAGCAAATGAACCGCCTTCCAAAGGTGGCAGGAAGATGCTGTGACATAAGATTAGCACTTGTTTTGCATATAAGCCTGCAATAGACAATCACAAATTAAGCGATGTGTGTCCAATGAAAAGGAAAGTTCAAATATTTTGATTCTGACTAGATATGTACATATATAAGCGGGTTTAAAAATCCACTCAGGGACAGGCTGGAAATTTGTGAGGGGAACAAGATGGAGAAGGCACTAAGCTATGAATTTCTACAGAACACAAATTAAGGTTCTAGACAGTACAGTTGTTACAACAGCTTGGTTGTGATGAGAGTGCCATCCTGTGTATTGACTACAGACTCAATATGCAAAGACTTAAGCACATAGCTTTACTCTGATATTCCCATTGAACTCACAGGCATTGTTGGCATGAGTAAATTGCTCCGGTGCTTAAGTTTTTGCAGGGTCAGGCCATAAGGGTGCACGTACTTCTGGATTCTAGGCTCAGAATATGAGGCTCTGACATCCAGATGAACTCCCTTTCACAAACAATGTTTTTAATATAGTATAAACACCATGAAAAGAAATAAACATGCTTCGTTCGAGTACCAGGAAAGACAATAATATCTTTCTAATCCAGAGAGGTAGCCACCGTTTGCCTCCCTTGCAAGAATGGAAGAGGAGGAGCTGTCACCAATTCAAGACAGATGATCCTTCCCATTTACCATTCTTTCTCCACCTTCAGAGGGAGACCGTGCAAGTTTCATAGACTTCCATCACATCCTGAGGAGGGAGCCCTGCCCTTCAGAACACTAGTGCCACCTCAAGTAGCAGAGGGGGAAGACGGACCTAACAATGTGTCATGAAGCAAGTTAAGTCATCAATTTAACCATTTTTAACCGGGCTGGTCAAAAAATTAATGAAAAGTGCTCTTTCAGCCAACATATTTTTTTACTTGGAAATGCACCTGCAGTGCCTCATTGAAGTTGTAGTTCAGGTGCTTCATGACCCATTTTCCTCTATGGGCCTGGCTCCCTAACTTGGATTACATCTTCCATGATGCACCAGGGTCTCCCCCCTTCAAGAGGATGCTCATTAACTCTCCAAGAGGGGGAGACTCTGTTGTATCATGGGAAATGTAGTCCAGCTGTGGAGCCAGGCCCATAGAGGAGAAGGGGATCATGAAGCACCTGAATTACAACTTCAATGAGGCACTGCAGCTGCATTTCAAGTACAATTATTTTTGTTTGAGAATTTTTGCCATTGTTTTTCCAATGTAGACAAAAAGTTTTCCAAGTATGAGGTTTTCCCTGGGGAAGAGGAAGTTTTCCAGCTCACTCTAGATTTAACTTCAGTTTGAAAGTCATTCAACTCCCTTCCATTCCAATGTTCAGCTACACATTATGTCCTAACTTACACCAACCTGTCAGGATTACAGCTTTCTATTTGTCAGGCATTTTTGTTTTTTCACATTTAAGGAAAAAAACTTACAACTCACTCTTTGTAATTAAATAGTGATTAGAAACTTCTATTACTGTATTTTTTCCTTTAACATTGTACAAGCCAAGTAATAGTTTTCTAATTACTTCTATTTTTAGATTCCAATCAGGATGTTATAAACTTTCAAAAGGCTGCACATATTTCATAATCAGACACTATGATCATCATCATGTTGATTGCTATTGGACATACTAAACTGGAAAAGAATCCAGAAGAGAGTCTGACTAATAAATTACTGTTAACTTAAATAAAGCAATAATCAAAAACGTATTTTTCAACTACAGAATGACTCAAATTCAGAGATGACCTTGAGAAGTTAAGTAATAAACTCTTTTGATTTAGCAAGTTACAGAATCACTGTGGCATTATGACAAAAGTTATGGCCCCCAGTTCTGCAAAGATTTAGTGTCAATTGAGCCATGTGAGTAGCCCCATTGAAATCAACATGACTGCTCACATGAGTCAATTCATAGACATGCCTAAATCTCTTCAAGATCTCGGCCTAGATCAGTTCATATTATAACTCTATGTTTTGGGTGGAACCTGTCATGGAATGTAGCACTCCACGGTGTGCACCCGTGTCAGGCTTTGTGTCTGGTTTAGAAGTTCCTGTGCAAAGTCTATGTGCTCCCCTGTTTTAGTTGTCACAAGGTCCCTGATAGACTAAAAAGTAAACCAAAGTACCCACAAGGGTGGAGCTCTGGGGAAGGTATGCTTAAGTTATTGTGGAAACATGAGCAGAGGGGGAGCAGTACTGGTCTTGGAGCCTAGGGTAGCTGGACCCACATACCAAGAAAGGAGTAGTAGATGGGGAGGCCAGACTAAGAGAGTGTCTTGACACCATTCACTCCCAATATGTTCAAGAGCATGTGAGAGCCAAAGTTTGGGTCCAATAAAGCAGCCTGGTATTAGATCAGAAGAGGAAGCTGTACAGGTCCATATAGCACAGCTCCCTTTGACCATCTGTGAATAGTTTGATTTAAGTAACTTGCCCATCATCACACAGGAATTCTGTGGCAGAGACAGGGATAGAATCCAATTCTCCAGGCCAACATTCAACTGCCTTAACCTTGAAACCATCCTCTCTCTATGCAATCCCCTGCCTCGTTCACTACACACCTTCCAACTTCTGCAAAACATAAGGCAGGGGTCACACAGGCAACAGCCTCCTTCACTACACAACCCTGATTCATCCCCAGAGTAAGTCCAGCCTGTAAACTGAATGAGACAAGAGTCCCACGGAAACAGTAGTATGTGGATGCTGATGTAGTATTATGCATAACTATTACACCCTCCTTCTTTCTGTACCTCAGCTTAACTGTTTGCAGAAGCACAGGCCAGAGTTTGGTCTTTTAAGTACTTTTAGGAAAGCATTCCACAGAGTTAAACTTCAGGATTATTGTATGTAAAACCCTGAATGTAGTTGTTTATAACAATTCTCAGACAGCTTCAGAGAGATATTACCATACAGTTTCATAGTAAACATTTACTACAAATAAAATCATTGTAAATAATATTTGGAATATCGAAGCACTGTTAAACCAAACACAATGCAATAGTAAATCTACTGGTCTTTATACAAACTTCCCCCCTTTATTGCTTACATACATTTAAATACAATGTTTTACCATAACATTTACACTTCTATACTTTAATACACACAAACATTCCCCTCTGATCATTTTTCAAGATGCTTTCGCAGCCTCTGTAGTGTAGCCATAATATATAGTGTGTGACACCTGGGTTCTTTAGAGCTTGAGAAGAATAGCAGCATCTCAGTTCTTTTCTAACCCTTCAGAGGCCTTTAGGTAAACGAACGTCTGGGAATCATTCCAGCTAGCAGCATTCCAGCATGTGGGTTAATAGCTGGGGACCCCTTCCCCAATAGCGTTGAGTTTAAAGACCCAGCTCCCTCATTAAAAGTCCTGTCCTTATGTTTAATAATCACATTAGATTCATTTTCTCTGTTTTGAAGAGGGCTTCTATCCATTTTCCAACCTAAACCAAGTCAATCCAAAACTCCTAAATTAGCATTTAAGCCAATAATGCAAGGGGTTGCTCCTTCTCTCTATAGAAAGAGCATGGAAAGAGAAAAAGAACATTGTGATATACATGTGGTTCACAAATTCAGTAGCAATGACACACAGGACAGGAGAACACTACATTTAAATTCTTCTTCAGGTGTCTCGCCCTGCAACCCTTACAATTGGGCTATCTAGCATGAGACACAAATTGCCCAGCCTTCTTTTGCCAGGATCATTTTGTAGGAATAAAATTGTAGATTAATTCATAGCTTTGTTCATTCATACCCTTATTTGTGTCATTGTTTCTCCAGAATGTATAATCACCATCTCACAATTTTGTCTATAACATTTGAACTTCTCTCAGTCATACTCCATATTGTAAATGTAAAACCCCATTTTGACCCTATGTACTCCATTTTGTATCAAACCCTTTCTAAACCTTTAGATGAATAAGATAGTTATCTGAACAAGGTGTGAATGGAGGGTCTATGTATGTGTGAGTCAGACCCAAACTGCCAGTTTGTCCTGATGAAGTGTGGAGTCCACCCTAATGGCTGAAAAGTGTGAACACATCCCTAAAAAGCAAAAGAAGAATCCACCTCAGAAAACAAAAGAACAAACTTAATCAAAGACATCAAAGAACAAGCTGAAAGTCACGTCTGCTATTGTGCCAGCAATCAACGGTCACATAGAAGTGACGTGACACAGACAAACTCAAAAACTATAAAAGACTGGGTGAGACTGCAAGGCTTTGGGGGGGGGAAGAATAACGTTCTGCACACCATCAAAGAAGAGCGTCGGTGCGCACCCGACAAAGACCCCGCTATCCTCGTGCCCAGCTTCCCTGGCCAGGTAGCTGCCACAAGTCACGAACTCCAGCAACGGACCCAAGCTACAACCGCAAGCCACGATCAGGACTGGTAGCTATATATAACTATAGAACGTTTTCTGGTGTGTTTGGGCACATGTATGTGGGTGTGGCTGTGTGTGCATAGGCTTAAGCTAGTTACTAATTTAGTTTCTGTTAATAAATGTGGCATACTGCCTTTTCCCCTTGAAACAGTCCTGAGTGCTTCATTTTGCACAATAATTTCCAACACACCCAGCCTGGGCCTCCTTTCGGGCCCTTTCATCGATATTCTCACTCTTTAGTTAAGCATCTACTACCAAGTGAGCTCTCCCTAAAATCTCACAAACCACTGAACTCAGGGTGCCATTGTATCTTCCAGCAGGCCTGGTTCTGAATCACATGCTCCCTCATCACAGGGTGCTCCTGGTCACAGGAGAAGCTGAGCCCAGACTCTCTTAGAGAGTCATCTTACACCCTGTGACAGGAAATGATGAACATTCTCCAACAGACAAAACAAGTACAATTTACATTTCTTTGTAATTAACTTTCCAGTGAAACTAACATCATTTCTATCCCAGTCCTTTTAAATAAAAACCAACCTTAGGAAATGAGGAGGAAGACATGGTACTAGATAATGGAATAAAGAGTCAGGAATAAACACATTGTTCATAGTAAAGTATAACTGAAGTACAATGCCCTCATCTTCACCAAAAGGTCAATAGTTAACTAAATTCAAAACATCTGACTTTAATCCATCACAAGCTAAGATGCAAATGTCACAAACCCAACAGAAGGCATTGCTGGTAGCTGTCCTCATGGAAAGAGGGATCATCCTCCTCCTTTGTAAGTGGGCATTTGCAGATGTACATATTCAGAAATATCCACAAAATGCACTTCTCCTTCTTTGTCTGCATATGATGTCATTCCCATTTGCTTTGTACACTTTATCCTGCAGGGCCAGATCCTCAAAAGTATTTAGGCACTTGATTTCAATGGCAGTTAGGTGCTTAAGTACCTTTGAGGATCTGGGCCCAGGTCCTTTAGGTAATATGTCAGCATCATTACCTCTAGCTTAGGAGCTTGTATAAGCTGTGGCAAGAATTCCAACAGAGTGGATGCAGTACATAGGGTCACCTTAGGAACTAGGGTCAACAGACAGCTCCCCTTCTCTGGATTTCGTCTCCCACTAGTAGCCTGATTCGTCTCATGTGTCCATGACTCATCCTGAAATGTTCCAAAAGGGCACTGTCCACATGGGGAATTACGTAAATCTAACACATTACTATGCTCTTGAATATTTCCAGAATCATGCATGACCCATCCTATAACAGACTAACTTCTGGCTTAATTAAAATCAGTCACTTGCTTCTGGAAAACAAAGCAGCATTGCTTCATTTCTAACATTTGTACATATTATTCTTATTTTTTCCCTGTACATATTAAATCACTTCCACGTGTCCTCCATATTTAACAGTTCTAACATAGGACCTTTATTGTCACTTTAAATTATCTGGAAGTTTAGATAAATACAACATTTGTAATTTTATTTGTTTGGGGCTGGCTGAGAGAGAGAGGCTGGAATTTATGTTGGAAAATGAGGGAAAAGCAGCACAGGATGAGGAATGAGCAATTTTTATTATAAATTTTTTTCTTTCAGTCTTCTTCCCTGTCTGTAAAGTGCAATCTCTTGATAGAATGCATTTATGTAATTTTAAATGAAGGTAATAATATAGTTTAAACAACAGGATTCTAACAGTTTTTTGCTGGAAAACACAGTTTAACAACACATGGTTTGGAATTAAAGAAAACTGATTTTGAAATAGAAAACAAGCCTAACATGATGTGTTTACAAGGAACATGGTTGGTGAAAAACTTATGTTTCGACTTCCAGGATATGATGTTCTTAGACATGACAGAGAAATAACAAGAGGAGATGGGTTCTGTATATTTATAAAGGAAGGTCTCATTTACGTCAAAACAAAACTACAGAACTTAAGTTTTGAGTACCAGACTGTTGAGATTGCTATGTGGAATAATAACACCTTTATACAAATCTATGTCTACAACTAGGCAATCTAGAATTGGTAGAGTTAGTTAAGGGTGTCAAAGGCCCAGGTAAAGATAAGCACTTACTGGAAGTGAGTTTACGGGTTTTTTTGAAAGTATATAATAGTTTATGGGGGAAAGGAATACTACTGGCAGAATGGAAGCAAACAATGATTTTATCGATAAGAAAACCTGGCAAATTACGCACAAGACTGATACATATAGACCTATTGCCCTCACACTGTGTATGGGCAAAATTATGGAAAGAATGATAAATGAAAGAGATTGTCACATTCTGGGGTGAAATCCAGACCAAAGAGTGGTTGTGTCACCACCTGCCTCACAAACTTGGTTTGCTGTTGTAGCTCCCAAATTGGGCTGCTCACAAACAGCTTTCTGGCATACAGGTCACACTCTGAATATCTGTGGATAGCTACAGCCTTAGTCCAGCAACTCTGACCCAGCAGCCGATCAGTAATACACCAGGCTTTCACCAGCCTTGGTTACTGATTGTAGGGTAATCCCAACCCACTCCCAGTCCCAAATTTTCCCCAGAACACTTCCTGCACAGTTCAGATATTAAGATTTGTTGCCTCTATAAAAAGTCACTATTCAACAGTTTGCTACTGTAACTGGAGTTACCAAACAGTTCAGTTTAAACACAGGACTGGATTGGTTTAGATTAAAAATAAAACAAGTTTATTAACAAAAGAAGATAGGATTTTAAATGAATTTGAGTATAAGAGATTAGGTTAGAAATGGTTACAAGCACATAAAAGTGAAAACACACATCTACAAGTCTAAAATTTAACCTAGCAAGTTCAGGTTCAAGGCTTTGTTTAAGATGGCCTTTCTCACCCACAATCTCAACAAGATGGTGATTGACCCTTTCCTTGGTCAGGATCTCTCCCAGAGGCCCAAAGGTGCTGGTGCCTTTGTCTAATGTGAAGGAGAGAGAGCTTGAGTCCAGTAACCCTTTGAAGTGGATTCTTCTGAAGATTATCCTTCAAAGCAAAGTGTATTCAAGCAGTAAAGGAGATGACATGGAGTCTGCTGGTGAAGGAGGCTCCATGCTTTTTCTTCCCCACCTGTGTTTTTTGAAATGCAAATTTGCTCTGTCTCTTGCCATCTCTTCCCCCACCCTCCTCACTGTTTAAAGGAACCTGTTTACTACTTTATGTAAATCCAGGTTAACAAACATTCTTTTGATTAGGATAGACCTGTTTAACAACTTTTACTAGGCAGGGCTGTGTAGTTCTGAATATATGCTAATAACATACAGAGGAAATTCATATCTTTACATATAATGTTGTTACATAAATTTCACCATGATATGATTGACCAGTGAATTATTAGTTTTCAAATGATACCTCACAAGGCATATTGCATACAAAGATGATTACCATAGGGTGTAGGGTCTGAATACTGGGGTGCTTTCAGCAACAGAGATCAGTAGCATACTTTGAAAAAACTGAAACCATACAAAGTGGTTTCAGGAAGCGAAAATGCAGAATTGATAATATTGTAAGATTAGAAATGGAAATCATAGAAACATAGAATATTAGAGTTGGAAGGGACCTCAGGAGATCATCTAGTCCAACCCCATAAAAGCATGAGGAACAGAGTCTATGATAGTGTCTTTTTGGACATTGAAAAAGCATATGACATCTTATGGAGGAAAGGCTTGTTGTATAAACTGGCCACAACTGGAATAAGAGAAAGAATGTGCTGGCAGATAAGAGACTTCTTAAGTGATAGACCCATGCAAGTCAGAGTGGGCTTTGTAGAATAATTATAAACTTACTAATGGCTCTCCACAGGGTAGTGTTATCTGTCCTATCTTGTTTAACATCATGATTAACGATCTCCCAGAGAGTGTACTGACAGGAATCAGTATTACCCTATTTGCCGACGACTGTGCTAAATGAGTCAAAAATAGAAGACTTGAGACAATTGTGGAAAGAACCAATGAGGTGATCAGGGGGATTTCAGAATGGAGAGATACCTGGGGATTTAAGTTCTAACTTGTTAAAACAAAGGAAATGATTTTCACAAAAAGGAAGAATGGAACCTATATCTCTATGTAGAGAATATTCAGGTAGTTCAAAATGTTACATTCTTAGGAGCTATGTTTGATAACAAACTTCTAAGCATCATGTAGATAATATCAAAACTAAATGTAAAAATAGAAGGAATCTGCTTAAAAGTACTTTTGGGAACAATTGAGGTGCAGATAGGAACATACTGATGATGATGTATAGGGCACTAACAACACCAGTTTTAGATTATGGATGCCAAGCCTTCAATTCAGCTTCTAAACCAATATTTAAAAAATTAGAGCCGATTCAAGCCCAAGCTCTGTGAATCACATGTGGTGTGAGTATTCTGATACCATTGCATGTGATGCAGGTAGCTACCAGAGAAATGCCTATAAATTTAAGGATAAAATTATAAGATTTATCTTTTTGGGTTGTGGTTAGTGGAAATAGTGAAGATAAGACTGCTCAACAAATATACACGGATTGCTGGGAATGAAAAAAGACAAGATGCCACAAACACCCACATGCTAACAGGATTAAAAAGTGGGTAAAAGACTTGAGTGAAAAGGAAGGACTGGAAGAGATTGAAAACTTTAGTCCTGGGAAATCAAACTATATCTGGACAGCTCTCACTCCCATTGTCAATTTGGAATTGTATGATAAGACCAAGGGAAGACCTGGATATTTTATTCAGATACGATGAATAAAATTTATGAGCTTATACATGGCAAATGACATCAGCATTGCCAAATCTATATGGATGGCTGTAAAGATGACAATGTGGGTAAAGAGGGAATGGCCTTTTGTATCCCTGAATTTGGAATTAAAAGATCTGTGAGACTATCCAATTTTGTGACCATTATGATGGCCAAATAGGTGAGCATAGTGTTGGCACTGACCTGAATAAAGGATGTACAACCCAGGTACTATCCTATCTGATTCTTTATCGGGTATAATGGTGATCAGAAAGGGAGGCTTGGAAAGCAGGAGTGACTTAATCAATGAAATATTGTTCTGAGCTACAGAGTACAATTAGGTATACATATAGGAATAGCATGGATTCTGGTGCATGTGGGGTGTGGAGAAGCTGCCCACTTCATCACACTAACAGCATGGATGGGGCTAAAGAGAGCCTTTAAGCTTACATAGCCCCACCTTGTTATATCTGCAGCCAATGCCAGGCCTGGAGGGGGAAGAAAAAGAAGAGAATCTGGCTCAGTTTGGGGCTGATTGGTGAAGAGGCAAGAGTTAGCCACCTCCCTACCTGAGAGGAAGGGTCACTAGCCTGCCAGCCAAGGCAGCCACCAGGAAATAAGCACCATCTCCTTGGCTAAAGGAGACTGCAGAAGAGATTTAGGAGCACCCAGCCTAAGAGATAACCAAAACACAGAGACCTTGTGGGGCCCTGCCAAATTTACAGCCATGCTGCCTGGAAGAACCTGGGACTGCAGCAGAATGCCACCAAAGGTCCATGGGATGGCATTACAAGAGACAATCCATCACAGCAACTTGGGCCACACCCCAAAATAAAAGGACAGTGGTAGGAAGTAGCTCAAGGCAGTGGATGTAGATTCTCCACTGGGAGGTTCCCTACTAAGGAGTTGACTCACTCAGGGCCGAGACTCTGTGGAGTGGGAGGGCTGGGAATGCCTACCCCATTGCCTTAAAGACTGAAGCACCTTGCCCAGGGACTGGAAGTCAAGCACTCCAACCACGTGGCTGCCTGGCCCTCAAAGCTCCCTGTTACATGGGGATACCAGGCAATGATATGACAGATAAAGCAGCAACAAATACCTTAATAAATGAGGAGGTTGATATAAAGATTCTGTTGAGTGCAAAGGATTTTAAAAGTTTGGTTAAAAAAGAACTTAAGAAGTAATGGTAAGAAATATGAACCAAAAATAAAAAAGAGCAAAGGTTCTGTGAAGTACGCCATAAACTGGAGGATAATGTTATACTTCACAGCTATGAGAGAAGAAGCAAAGTAACTATATTTAGCATGCTAAGAGGTCAGTGCAGCCTGAATGGTAATTTATATCTACCAAATGCACACAAAGATGGGTTGTACAAAACATCCTAAGTTAAAGAAACAGGTGAACATCTGCAATGGCAATGCAGGGACAATTACACAGAAAGAAAGATTCTTTATGAAGAACTGAGATTATGAAGAATATAGTCTGAAATCATTGGTGAAAAGGTCGGGAAAGTAGGGTAGAATTAAAAAAGCATTACTGTGCTTTTTTAAAGATACCGTACAGGGTAAAAGAATATAGATTTTGATTATGCAAAAACTGTAGGAGGTGGGGGGGTCACATCATCACATGCTGAGGCTGCTGTGCCATCAAACACCAGGAAAAAAGAAAAAGAAAGGAAGGAAGTGCAGAACTGTAGAGTGAAAAGGAATAACTCTGTAACCACTCTTTGGGTGGCAGAGCAGCAGAGGGACAGGAAGGAACAACAGGAGCTGAGACAGAGAAGGTTGTGAAGGAACTAGCCAGAGCTGGCATAGCTTGCTGGGTAGAAGACTCATCTGTGGGGTGACCATAGGTCCCATTTTGGCTGGGACATCCTCTTTTTCAGCTCTGTCCTGGCTGTTCCTACTTCTTTGCCAAAACTGGGCATTTGATCCTGACTTATGCAGACAGCTCTGCCCACCCGCAGCCCTGCCTTCGGAGCTGTCCCTCCAACCCTGGCAGTAGCCCCCACTCTCTGGCTGCAAGGTGCTCGCCTGGAAGATGATCGTCACCGAGGACAGCGTCCTGGCAGAAGACCTCTTCTCTTTAGGCGCGTCTCTCTGCGGTGAGGTTGGGGTTTTTTTCCTCACTTTTGAAGAGGAATTGGCCTTGTCTTTGTCTGCTTTCCCTGGGGACTGTCCTGGCATTTTTGTCCCAGGTCAGAGGCCGGTCTCAGGGATTTTTCCATGAGTATCGTCTTGATGCAGAGGTCTCTGTCATGCCTACCTTTGGCCTTTAAGTTTGTGCAGTGAATGCATTTCTGAGGTATGTGCCCTTCTCCGAGACACCTAACACAGAGAGAGTGACCATTGGAGATGGGTATTGCATTCTCTATAGGCAGCACATCTCTTAAAGCCTGGGGAATCAGGCATTTTTGAGTAGTTTCTCTTATTCAATAGAGAAACTACTAAAAAATGCCTGATTCCCTAGGCTTTCATTTCTCATATTCAATGGAGAAACTACTTAAGAAAAAAGTAAAAAGATAATAATTAAAGAAATTCTTTAACTAACAAATTAAGCGAGTTACACTAACACTAACTTATTTTGACAAAACTATGTACTCTACTGCTATCTAAAACTATTTTAAACTATTTTCGGTTCTCTACATTTGTGAGTGAGAGCAAAGCTCTGTCTCAGGCCAGGGAAGGTGGAGAAGGAACTGAGGGGGTTGGGTTGTGCGCACAATGGCACCGCTAGACAACTACTGCACATGCGTGACCTGGATGGGCACTGCTGCTAAAAATCTCTGATTGACGGCACCAGGATGCACAGATACCTGAAGTGGAGCACCTACAGGGACATCACTTGAAGAAGAATCCAGGATTTCTGAATCCCAGTCCACTGTTCTCTCCATTAGACCACAGAGTGCTGTATGATTCCTAAGTGTCTCCCTCTGTAGTCTGTTATAGCGAAATGGGAATAATGGCTGTGATTTGAAATGTGTGCAATGTGTAGTTACTAATGGGGCTGACGAGAGAAGTCTCAAACATGGTCTGTGTCACAAGAACTGGATTGTTTTTTTCCATGGTGGTTGCAGTAACTTGAAGTGTATGAAGAAGACTGGTGTCTCTCTCCTCCCCTGTCCTCCTTCAGCTCCCACATCCTATCGCTCCCCCTGCCACCATTTCTAGCACACTCACTTCTTCAGGATCCATTAAGCCATTAGTACTTTAGAAACCAGGTGCAACCAAAAAAAGAAGTTGGTAGAATCTGTGATCTTTAACAAAATCTCAAGAACCTCTTGAGCAGATGACCCCCAAATTTGGATCACTAACCCTACCCTGTTTCTCCAATGTACAAATGTCAAGACAATCTGGGGGTATGCATGTAGATTATAGAGCACTTAAAAGAATCATCCTTTAAACAGAATCTCAATCTTAACTCTTAGCAGAGCTAGCACTCCTCTATAACAGTGTATGAAATTAATCATCAGCAACTTCTTTGCTATATCCAGATCGCTAGCACAGGACAATCCTGAAAGTGTAGGAATCTCTGAGAGGTGTGAAGGGGCCCCAATATCCCAATGTGATGGTCTGAGTTGAACAAGAACACTCATTGGAGATGAAATACAGCCTGAATGAAAGATTAGAGATGTGAGCTGCTCCATTTATGTCAGTGGGTGTTCTCATCCTCTGCTTGAGTGCTGAGAGCCTGTGATATGCATCAAGCGTGCCAACTCCTCACTCCAGTGTGTTCAATCTTGGCACATGCTTTCAGCATGTCTGTACTCTCTCTACTCAGAAGGGCAGATGACTAGTCACATGAAGGTGGCAGGGAAAAGGGCTCCCAGATACCTGTACAAACACTGAAGAGTTTCCAGTGCCCTAAACACTGTCCCAATTCCTGCCATGAACTTACAGTGTCCCCTCCCAGTGTCCTACCTCTTCCCTTCCCTCTCTCCCCCTAATTCCCAACCGCAATCATCCATTTTTACTAAATCCTGCTCCCCATAATTCCCCTTCTCCTTGCTGCAGCTTTGACCCCCTCACCTGCTATTCTCCCCACTCCATCTCAATTCCCCCCCTCCTCCCAGCAAGCATGTGCAATTTATTTTCTTTTCAAAAATAGCCTGAGCACATGCTGAATTTTCTGCTGTACTAAATTTCTCCTCCTCCATTCCCCAAAAAAGGTTAGGGTTCAAAAAAGAACTGGTTAAGTTCATGGAGGATTGGTCCATCAAAGGCTGTTAGCCAGGATGGACAGGTATGCAAAACCATGCTCTGAAGTGTCCCTAGCCTCTGTTTGCCAGAAGCTGGGAATGGGTGACAGGGGGATGGATCACTTGATGATCACCTGTTCTGCTCATTCCCTCTGAAGCACCTGGCATTGGCCACTGTTGGAAGACGGAATGCTGGGATAGATGGACCATTGGTTTGATCCAATATGGCCATTCTTATGTTCTTTATGTAAAAAACACCCCTCTGACAGAGGCAGCCCATAACAAGATGCCTCCTTCTATTTCTTGATTTCTGTCCAGGAGTAGACATGAACTCACACTGCTTAGCTGTTGCTTAAGTTTGATGGGCAGAACATTCCTTCTGGAACCACATAAGTCCTATGAATCACCTGTGGTAAGCACCCTCTTGGCCTGTCTGCACATTCACAGTGTAATCCATTTGACACGTGAGCCTTAGGAATGTTAGATGCAGGCCTAAACAGCGCCTTAAACTCTTCTGCTAATAAAACTGTAATTTGACTTCCCCCAACAGTCTAGTGAGGGGCATACACTCTGTGGTAGTAACTAACAAATGGTGGAGATCCTGGTGTGATGATCACAGCCCTAATTTGATCCCTAGTGGTAGGCAAAAAATACAATGGTAAAATCCATCCAGGTTTTCTGGGGCACCAATATCTCAGGACCCGACTGATGAAAAGACAGCAAATTTCTAACCCCAGTGGCTAATACAGAACATTAAAAAAAAATCACAATTCTGTTGGAAATGTTTTAATCTACTGGTGTTAGTTGTAACACCAAATATGACTATAACTCAATGGTTTTCAACCTTTCTGATGCTATGAAACCATGTTACAACTAAAAAGTTTCAGTTCCATCCCAACACCAGCTCCCATCTAGCTATAAAGACAGCAAAAGCAGTTGCAACGCCCCTGGATCTGTAATTTAGAGATAAAGGAATAACAGTTATCCACGGCAGTTTTACAGTTTTCCCTGTGTAATATAGCTTACCCTGCTGTCTTCTCTTTGTGGGCTTTTTGAATAATTTTGATGACACTGCTCAAACAGCTTTTATTGTGTAAAATAAAAGTGTTGTTGTTTTGTTTTATTTTTTCTAAACTGATTGACAAAGGGCAACATGCCTGAGCATAAGATTTGAAATATCCAGACTTCTTGCATCCACAGCATTGAATTCCAACAGGGTTTATTCTGAGCTTATTAAACTGAGCTCCATACTGCTTTCTTTGAATGGAAATTCCAGATGAGGCTTTACTGTCATGTCCTGTTAGGACACTTGTTAGGACACTAAAGGAAATGCTATGGTGTTTTGGGCCAATTTCCACCTTTCCAAGATACTATACAATGTATTGGCTGGCACCCTCCACCACAGATATGGCTGTATTTCCATGAGGCTGCAAGTACTCTGTGTACAAAACACAGTTAATACATGCTTTAGAGCAAGGACTCTGAAACATTTTATTGTATAGACCTCTTTTTAATGTAGGTCATTCCCACCTACCTTCCTGTTCCCAATCACTTCCTTTATGGCGACTACAGCAATTGTTGACATTGAAAAGTGCTATTAATGAGGAGATGTATTAAGACAGATAAAATACAACTTAGTAGCTGGAAGGTGCCAGCATTATGTGACCAGCTAGCCCTCCAAAGCTCACCACCAAGTGCACCATTGTCCACAATTTCAAAACCACTGTTTCCAGCTGCAAGTCACCAGTTACCAACACTTTGTACTGTAGTTCTTCCAAGAACCCATATTTAGCTGCAATAGCCAGAAATTCCTTTTTCAACCTTAATTTGGCAAGAATATTGTTCCCTCTAACTCTAGGGTGACCAGATGTCCCGATTGTATAGGGACAGTACTGATATTTGTGGCTTTTTCTTATATAAGCACCTATTATCCCCCACCCCATCCTGATTTTTCACACTTGCTATTCTGATACTGATCTAGAAATAAGAGCACACCCCTTATAACTCCACACTATACACTGAGTGCTGCTTCTATAAAGTCCATTTTGTGGTCTGTCCTCATCCTCTTCTCTAAAGCACCAAAGAGACTACATGCCTCTCCCAAGTCATGTCCACACTATGGATGGTACAGCAGCATAGCTACAGCACTGTAACCCCATAGTGTTTGCAGACTACAGCGATGGGAGGGTTATTCCATCACTGTTGGCCACCTCTCCAAGTGACATGGAAGCATTCTTCTGTTGACCTACCTGCAGCTATACTGGCATAGCTATGGCACTCAGGGATGTGGAGTGCTATATCTATGTCGACCTATGTTTTAAGTGTAGACCAGGCCTCAGTGACTGCTTTGCATTCCATTCTCCAACCCAGCAGATGTACTGAACTTGGAAACTGAAGCTGATGACCAGAACTAAACTTGTGGGGGCAGGCCAGTCTCAACCAATGGCCTTACACTGGGAAGTGCATCAATGCCAGGGAATAAGCTGAGCTAGAATGCATCAACTTTGGGAACACTCATCTTTTTAGATAGATTTTCTCCCAATAACTAAGCTGAAGAATATCCATGGCTGGTTGTTCTTGGAAGAATGTCACCTTGAAATTTCACACCGTTTGCCCAGAGTTCTCACATGCAGTACTTCACTATGCACTTATCCCCTCCACCCCCAAGTAAACTGTATGCAGTTTTGTGCTTCATTAATCATCTTTTCATCACTGTAAGTTCAATGCTGCTTTCTCTGTAGGAGACCAAGGGGATGTACTACCAGAAAGAGGACAAAGTCATGGGAAAAGGAGAATAAAAGGAGAATTGCTGAGTGAATACAATGTTGTTAATTCCAAGGTTTGTAGTTTAGTGTATGTCCTATCCATTATCCCACCTGAGTGGTACAACATCCCTAAGAGAACATGTATTCTTAGAAAAAAAAATGCATCCTTCTCCTCCTACTCACAATCACTGCCTTATATGCAACTTCTGGATCTCCGCTTGTAGGTCAGAGAATTCAACTATAGAATCAAAATGAGTCTTTCTGAGGTGAAAAAGGTCAGAACAGAGATTATGATTTTAGGTCAGTATGAAACCAACTTCTTACATCTGGAATTGCTGTGAGATGTTTTTATCTTAATAATAAGAAAAGAGCCTCCAGGTGAAGATGATTCTTTTAAAAACTATTTATGGAAACTCTCTCTGCAAAAGGCTTAGCTTAATAATCAACTTGAAAAGCCATTACTGTTGATTGTCAGCATTTTTCTGCTAACCATGATGCCTGAGAGAGAGCTGATGGAAAGTAATTAATAAAGTCAAGAGTAAGGCTTATTGCATGTAACTGATGCTGTTTGTAAAACTGAGACTCACGGTTCTCCAGCTTCAAGGAGAAGAGACTGATGTTTCTGTTTTTAAACAAGGAACCAGGGAGAACTAGTGAATGAAAAATAATATGTCATCCCATAAATAAGCAATGCAATTAGAACTACAGTATTTTCAATCACTTTTTTCTTCCTTTCCCTCAAACTCTTGTTAAGCTTGATGTTGAAAAATGGAAGTTGGGGTGGGAAATCCTCTGGTTCAATCGCTGAATCAATACAATATTATAAATTCCAAGGTGTATAGTTTCCAGTATGTCCTGTCCATTATTGAGTGGCACAGCATCAGCAGTAAAGCTTGGTTCTTGAATAGATAAGAAATTCAGAAGTGGTTAGATGAAAGTTACTCTATATACAATTGGAAGGCTGGACAGGTGTGAATTAATACAGTATCTTACATGTACTTAGATACATAAGACCTCCTTGCAAAAGTGGAAGACAAGTAAAATTAGAGATTTTCTGGTTGCAGTTTTATGCTAAAGGCAACATCCTACTCTTCAGAGAAAGGCATGCTGGTACTGTGGGGCTCAGAGGTAGCATCCAAATAGAGGAACACTTAACCATAGCCTACATCGGACAGAATATGATGGTATCTACTTTTATGGCCCATTTTGCCACAGTGTGGAAGTGCCCCCCTGTCACTTAGGACTTTATCCTCACAACTCCCTTATGAGGTGGGAAATAACTCTAATTTTACAGCTTGGAAAACTGAGGCAGAGAGATCAAACTATTTATCTAAGATCACAGAAACTCTGGCAGAGAAAGGAAATGAACTCAAGTCTGCTTAGGGCCATTCTCACTGCCTTGCTCACAAGACCATTCAGGACTCTCCTCAGGCAGATCAGGAAATAATGGAGCCAAAAAAAGAGCAGAGGCACAAGCTGGCTGCTGCATGTTGCTAACAGCTGAATGTTTGCAGGGTGCTGACCATGATCCAAACATGCCTTAAGGTTAAGCATTATTGTGAAGTGCATTAGGTGCATCTTCAGAGTGCTAGTATCCTGCTTGGTTGTTTGAACACTCTTCATGCTCAGGGCACCTGCACAAGTTCCTCTGTGACCAGTACAGCTGATAAATATTTTTCTGATGAGCACATCAAAAGCTTGTATCTTACTTCATATTGCACTAGAGATACTGAATGCATTTTTTGTGGCAGAATAGTTGCAGTCTACTCTATGCATACCTATTTCCTCATACATACGTGATACTTTGAATAAGGATCATTCAAGAAAATAGAATAGTGGGGTTGGTTTGGGAGTACAAAGAACTTAGTGGTGTACACTTAAAAATTTACTATAAAAAAGGGTAAGTGCAAAATTAAAGATATAGAATTAAAAGCATTTTCCCCAAAAAATTAAATTAAATTATAAATAGTTTTCTAACAAGTTCCACAACATACATTCACTCCTTAGTAGGACTCTAGCAGTTGAAAGGGACAAGTTAGAGAGTTCTGTCTCAGCATATCTGCCTTCTGGCTACTGAGAGCTTGCCCTACTCAATGGCTACAGAAGAGGATAGATCAGTCAGTATTCCAATACCCTTAAATTACTTTTGCTGCTCCAATATCTGCTTCTTAGAAACAGCATTTGACAGGAGAAAATGAGAAAAATGTATGGGAATATTCAAATGGAAATATTTTAAATTTGTTTATTTTGCATACTATTAGTGTTTTTAATAGATTCCGCCTCTATTTTTGCAGCAGTAGGATCAGCGGTAGGCTAGATGAAATAACCACTTGGAAAAACCAGCTATAGGATTTAAAAATATGCATCTTGAAACACTTTACAGTGTGGTTTTTAGTATGCAAGTGACTGTAAAAATTCCAGGGAGAGCATTTCATTCCATCAGCCATAATACATTGAATTTTCTCAATTTACAGGGTCAAATATTTTTTTCTCACTGCCACCACACAAAAGGCAGCATAGTCTGAAAATCCAGCTCCTAAATCACTACCAGTTACAGAAGATTCTGCCATCAGAATTTAGATTCATCTTCCATTCAGTAAGCTTTGAAGAATTCACTGAAAACCTACTGCAGCCTGTATTGACTATTTAGCAGCACACCTCTGTGCTGTGGAATCTCTCACTGGGGTGTTCCAAGGCAGCAGGGCATGGGTGGGTTCCTGGCAGCATGTTTCCGGTAGTGCTGAACTGTCTGGGTGGTGGAGTGGGCACTGGAGCCAGCACAGATGCACATGACCTCTGTACAGATGACACTGGCTGTTAGTGGAAATGCCTTATACTCATATACTCTGGCCATTGTCCTAGACACTGCATGTAAACAACACGAACAATGAAAAAATACCTGCCTGCCTTCAGGAACTTACAATCCAAGTGGAGCTATCTACTGTTATGTTTGGTAACACCAGTGGGTCTTATCCTTAAGAAATTTGATGTCCCTATTTGAAGTTACATTAATATAACACACACTCAACTAAATAAGTTAGCTGATGAGAACGAAGTACAGATAAAAGAGGCCCAAAAACACATTAGTTCGTAAGACTCACTGTTTTCGGTAGCGAAGTCAGTCACTTAAAATACCACACTGAGTGGCTTCAGATCACCATAACTTTGACTCCAACATCCAGCCATTTTCTTAAAAAAAGAGTGGTAATCAGTTTACTGAGAAGGAATAAAAATGTGTGCTGGATAATGGGTATAATGACAGAACAAAAAAGTACTATTTTCCAAGTTCTCATAGCATGCTGACAAGAGAGACTATAATGAGCAAAGGAGGAAAGGAAAACAAGAAACCAACCCAAATAAGTCTCTGGAAAAATACTACAATAAACAAAGTTGGTCTATTGTTAGCTTATCCTTAAATGTTATAGGAAATATAATTTCTGTTAACCAAAGGATAACACTGAGCTATTATAGATGTTAATAAAGATAGGTAATCTCCATAAGAATAAGAGACAAAATAAGGAAAAACAAACAGAAGTTAAGTACTCACCAATTAGTAAAGAAAAAGATGCAGTAATCAGCTCTCATTTACAAAATGGTTACTCTAGGTCAGGACTACAGCAGCTGTTCTCTGCCAATTCTAAAAGGCAAGGTCCCAGAAAGAGCATCTCTATGCCATGGAAAGTTAATACAAACTAAGATGTCACAAACAAAGGAAGGTGTTTTTATTTTGTCAACTCTCATACTGTTAATAAGACCATAGACAGTAAAAATTCTATAACAGATATATCTTAAAAAGTAAGAAGTAAATCCATGTTTCAATATTAAAGAGTAAAAAATTCCATGGTGTTTCCAAATGTATTAATACAAAAAAATTTTATCATGAGTTTCATATGCACATAAGAAGGCAAAATCCTTAAAGGCTGGCTTCTGTCAACTTGCAGTACGTCAAGTCTTACTCTGAGAGTATTACTACTGTAATGAATGATACAAGCTGGGGCATACAGTAGTACTCAACAGGTATGTAATGATATAGGATGGGACTAGAATCTTTAACCATATTAATTTTCCCTAAGGGGTTTCCAGTTCTAGGTAGCCTCTCCAAAAGTGTTGAATAACTGCATGAATTTCCTGGCTTGAGTGACCTAGGGTATGTCTACACTTATGACAGCATGTATGGTACAGGCATTGCATGCACATCTAGCATGTGTATAACGAGCAGTATAGATGGTGAGACATTGTTTAAGTGAGGAGATTAGAGTCAAGTAGAGTGCCCTACATGCCTTCACCCCCAGGGTTCATATCCTACATGGCTCTCTATGTGCCTAAGCAGTGCCTCCCACACCTACACTACTATTTTTAGCAGTGTAGTAGGCCACCTCCGGAGCCTTTCCCCACTGCAGTGAAAGGCTATGCAGTGGGGAAAAGCTCTGACAGCAGAAGGCAGTGGACAAAGCTGCCAGCAGTTTGGAGCAGTCACAGACCTGTTTGTAGCTACACACCACAGTAAGTGTGGACATAGCCTGTCTTTTGCTGATGTGTGTAGAGCTACACACACCCTATACAATGCCACAAGTGTAGACAAAGTCTTGGATAACACCAGGAAAGAGAGACTGATACATGCAGTGGAGGGAAAGGAATACAAAGCCACAATGTGTGGAAAGAGCAGTTGCAGTAAGGTTCCTGCAGCAAGAAAGTTCCATAAGTAATGAAGGAAACAGGGAGAGCAGACTATGGTGGGATTGGAACAGTGTAGTTCACAAAGCCAAGTAAGTGTAATAGTCACTTATAGAAATCAAAGAATTTATGGGGACAGTGCAAGTAACAGGCAGATCTCAAAGCTTCCGGCTCCAAATAGACACATCATAACCTCAAAACAATAAGTATTAAGATAAAGACACAGCACCACCTATTGGTGGAGGTGTCTGCATTGATCGTTACATAACCAATACTGGTTGTGAGTCAGGGACAAAGCAAAGGGAACTGATTACATAGGAGCAAGAGATGTGGCTCCACAGGGTGGGGGAGAAAAGAAAATTAACATTGAAACAGAGGGGCAGAATTATCCAGACTGGACTTGGGGCTGTCCGTAAATTGCATAATGCATTAGAGGGTGAGTGGGTCCTTAATTTTTTTTGTTTGTTTCAGGGTCAAAGTGTTACACAGGCTGGGTGAGTCTCGAAAAATCACCCAGAATTGGGTTATGTAATTTATGGAAAGATCCTTGAGCCGGAATGCCTGGGTTCATTCCCTGATCCTTATACAAAAAGGATATATCAGAGTTAGTGTGCTGGCTGGATCTCTGTGTGTGGCATCTCCACACATAGACCCTACAGGGTGTGGCTCCTCCCAGAAGGAAAGGATCCCTGACTTAGGAGGCAACCCTGGAGGAAAGTCAGGGGAGGGTAATACTTATTGCACAGCCTGCCTGAGGGGAGGCAAAATGGGTTTGTGAGGGTTGGGAGCAGCACCAGAAGGAGGGGATCTGCCTTTGTACCCTCTTCCAGTAATAAATATGTCTTCTGTTGTCACTGAGCTTGTGCCAGTGTCATCATTAGAGGGACTCTATCTGCTTGTGCCAACTCACAACAAAGAGAGTGCAAGCTCACACACCAGGGACTAAAATTCCCCAGGTTCTCTAACTCCAGACATGTAGGTTCTGTGTCTCACTGGACAACACTGATTTGATGTATATTGATTTACTAGTATACATACAATGGATATGTCTCACTTGCATTTTGCAAAAGCTACAATTCCTCGTTAAGTGATGTCCAGGTGCAATAGGAGACATAGGCCTGAGGTCCTGCTTTGGTACCAACTGCCTGGGCTGCATTTTCAACTCACTCCCACGACCACCTACCTCTTCTTACATACGCCACAATTTTTCCTTGCCTCACTGAAATAGAGAAAGAAGCAAAAAGAGCCGAGGATAGATCATGGATAAAGTTTTGAACCCCAATGTGGGTTTTTAAAAATGCTATTCAAATATGCAAATTAGGATAGATCACTTGCATAAAATCTCCAGCTTTCTGGACCTTCAGTCCTATCCAATATGTTAACACAAAGAATGATTCAGTATTAATAGTGTAGTGAAGACAATGATTAAGGCTATGCCTATACTTAAAACCGTACAGTGGCACAGTTGTGCCACTGCAGCTGCGCTGCTATAGCACATCAGTGTAGATACTACCTACAGTGACAGGAGGGGTTCTCCCCTCGGCATAGGTAATCCACTTCCCCAAGAGACAGCAGCTAGGTGGACTTTGCCTATCTACACCAGGGATTAGGATGGCTTAACTATAAATGGATTTTTTACACCCCTGAATGACATAGCTAAGTCAACTTAATTTTCTAGTGTAGACCAGACCTAATAGTCAAACAGGAGGGCAGAAGGGTGTTAGTTCCCATTCTACCCACTGACAGTGGAATTCAGTTCAAAGAGGTGCCGTTTTGGAGAGATCTCATTCAGAGGAGATGTTAAACAGCTGTTCAAAGCTGTTAATTCAAAGCTGTTAATATAGCCTTTATAGTCAGCAACTGCTCTAACTACCGGTATTCAATCAAGCACCTTTCATAGCCAAAGTAATGTCCTCTCTCTCTCTTTCTCTCTCTCACTATAGATATATATAAAAGCAAAGTTGCATCTCAGTGGTCCCATAATTTAAGTTTCTAGTTCTAATGCTACAGAACAAAAAATAAGCCCAGAAACCATCAGGAAGCTTTCCTTGTAGAGCAAATTAGACACATACAGCTATTGATTGATCTGGTTGATCTAAACCAATAATGGCAGTGTCAGGACTCTACTCCAAGAGGCAGCCAAAAGTACTAGAAATAGCTCATCTCAGTAAGGTGCTGCTGTTATGGGACTAATAAATAATGAATGTCAAGGACCCAAAAGGATACCATAGATGGCAACACATATCAGAATGCAAGGCGGCAGAAAGAGAGGAAGACTGAAGATTGTTAGATGATAGGTACTGTGAAGAATGACATTGAACAAAAAGGTTTAAAGATGAACAAAGCCGTGAAGCTGGTACAAGATAGAAAACAGTGGAAAGACTTCATTTAGCCCCATCATCACTGTTAAGCTGATAGACAGGAATCAAAGAGAAGAAAAACTGACGTAAACCAGCCACAGACCTTACTTTGCAATGGGAAGAGGCTCTTTACTACGGCTATGCAAAATGACATCGTCTACTTGTACTGTAACTTGTACAATTCATTATAATTAGCACCCAATCGGATGTTAACTTCTTAATGAAAAACTTACATCTAGGAAGCTATATCTCCACCAATGTGACAAGACCCACATCATTCTTAAGCTCCATTCATTAGAATAACATTTCCATGGCAAACTGCTGCAAAGGGAACAAGAACTGTTCCAGAAGCAGACAAGGAACTGAAGAAAGGGTTAAGTTTAGTTTTAAAGTGGCAAAACCAGCCACTTTGTTATGCTCTGGTCATTTGAACAACACTTACTGAAAACAGCTGTGAAGGGAACAAAGCACCATTCCAAAGGCAGTGAAAGGGTTAAATCTGAGTTGTCATAAATGCTTCCCAGTTTATCCTGCAGCTGAGGCTGCCTGTGCATAGTTTAGTAAAGCTGAATAAAGAGAAAACAATACTGTATATATAACATGTTCAGCTATGAGTATGTAAAGAATGTATGTGAAAAAGTTGCATATTTTTGTTTGCTTTTAATTAGGGATGGATTCCTGATCTTCATTATCCCAAGCAGAAAATCAAGACCAGTCCCTGAAACTCAGCAGTCTTCCCTTTCTGGGCCTCCTCTAGGTTTATGTAAGGCTTTAAACAATGCAACAAAAAAAAGTAGTAGAGCTGTGTTTGGTGTTCTTAGAAGGGATCGTGAAGAAGGTTCTGTGTTTTAGTACAGTTATTTCTGGGTCTCTTAGCAAAAGAAAACACACAGCTGGAAAAAACACCAGCAAAGTGACATAATGTTTTCAGAAGGTACATTGCTAATCAATTTCATGTCCATTCAATCAGTAATCAACTCAGCATAAACATCCCTCATATCAACTCTGCTGCTGCATCATTTCCTCTCAAATCATGGGTCCTTGGTACCATATGCTATAAGTGATAATTGGTCTTGGCCTATTCAGGAAAACGAAAACGATAAATAAAGTGCTGAATAGATAATGTCACCATGAATTCTGATGGTGACCCTGCCCCTCCTATTTGAGGTGATTACATTTTGTGATGTGCTGCATGTCCATCTGTAACAAACATTCTAAAATAATTTACATTACGACTTATTGACCAGCCTCTTAGAAACACCATTAATATATCAGAGATAATTTTACCCCCCAGCACCTCAGGGTAAAAAGTACGGTTTACGTATTATGTAAATAGTTACATTCAGCAAAGAGAAAATGTTGCTAACCCAGTTCTCTATTGGAGAAAATATTCCTATGCATCCTATAATAGGCCAGTTTTCTTAGGCTTACTATATACTTCAAATCAGTATGAATAAAAATAAGTTGTTTCTCAACAATCAATCAGTGTTTACGCCCTTTCAGCAGGAGGCTCTGTCTGACCACAAAATGGAAGCTCTATTACAACAGTGTGGCAGTGCATGAGAATCTGAAAGTGAAGCTGGATTAAAAATGACTTAATAGAAGTGAAGCTGACTACTTTTTTATTAGCCAAACTGGGGGATATGTAAGATACAAGAGTAAAAATATAGATTTTTCAATCTAACAGTGTTTCTTTAATTATCCTACTAGGAAGATAAGGTAAAACAGTTAATACTACGAATTCCTGTTCAGGGTTCTTAAATGTATAATACCTTGAATATAATTGAAATACATACTGTAGAAACCTAAATCAATTCTTTAGAACTAACATAGCACTTAATCCTAACAAGATGGGAATTAATATGCTCAGACATTGTTTCACACTGAACAGACCATGGGAGGGGAAGAGATACACAGCAGTCAGGGAATGCCCTGTGTATCATGAAGTTTTCATGGCATCAGTATTCAGATTGAGTGTCATTAATCAACGGTAAAATACTTAGATCTTAGACAGAGCATCTTCTCTGCCCCAGGATTATGTGTATGAGGTAATTTACTGCTGTGCTGGTATATTCCAGTTTTAACAGATTTTTATGTAAACACAATGGGGGAGGAGGGGAATTCTAAAGCGTATTCCTAAAATAAGTTACTGTCTTCCTCATTGATGATTTTTCACTTCAGCAACCTCTTTTTCTTCTGAGGAATCCTAAATGCATGCTCTGTGCCAACCATACTGCAGACATTCAGTCATATTTTGCCTTCAAATACATAGTGCAGTTTTCAGTGAGTTGTTGCCCTGTTGTTACTACAGGCAAAATATGGCCCAACTTTCATCAGTTAACCAATAAAAAAAAAAAACATAATTGAAGCAAATAATTGAAAATATGCTAATGGAATCTGTTAAAAGGGAAGAAGAAAATAAAAAATTCTTCTGTAATTCATGTAAAATCTACTGTATTTCCTTCTTCAAACATCGTTAATTGTCCAAACAGAATCAATTATCTATGAGATCTTCTGTAGTCTACCCAATAAATACAGAGAATGTCTGATTTACCTGATTGCTATACTGTGGTATGGCCAGAATCTGAGCAGCTGGAAAGAGAATTTACAGGAGGCTCAGGATAAGCAACAACAACAAAAACTTCTTTGGGGTTTTTGGTTTATTCAGTGTTCTTGTTCAATCAAAATAGCACAAACCAGCAAAGGCTTTTGATCACATTCCCTTCATATCTCTTAGTAGTCTGTAAATCTCAACCCCTTTGGAACCAAACTAAGGGTATGTCTACATAATAAGTGCTGCTGCAGCTGCATCGCTGTAGCATAGATGCTTACTGCAGTAATGGAAGGGGATCAGGTATACTAAAATACCTATATCACCCTGTTGCAAGTGTAGCCTCTTTTAAGGTTCTGAGCTTAGTGTTGCAGTTGCTGGGCAGTTCAAATAACAGGATAGAGAATTACAAAGGTGAGGCCAAATGGTTCAATGTCTACAATGAAGAAGAATCCATAACATTTGAGTAGACAGGTATTTGGAACTGTGATACTATTGACAAGCTCTATACACTTATTTAAAACACCAGTGAAACAATATAACAAGATGTGGGATTTTTGTTTGTTTTTAGGTCCTTAATGTTTACATATTAGGCAAGGAAGAAATTTGCTTTCACTGACTACCTCTCAGTGCATGTAACAACCAACATATTGATCAAAATGATCAATAATTATTAGGAAAAAATAAGACGCGAGTGAGAACACAATTCAAATGGATAACATAATACAAAGCTAACCAGCAGGAAATACACAGAACATTATGTTCACGAATTCCACTTTGGGAACAAAACCTCTGCAGAATCTAGAAACAGTTTGCTTTGTACAGTTGTGGGGTTTATGACATAAGCAGTCCAACAATGAAAAAGAGAAACACAGCTCAATATTTACTGTGTTCAGAAATGTTACCCTTCATTGGACAAAAGCCTCCTTCAAAAAGTCTTTGCCAGATGAAGTGTGTTACTCTTGCAATTGAGAGGTTATCATCTTTGCTTGCTTTTTGGGGGTTCTTTTACATTTTAATTTGCCTTGGAGCACTGGATCTTTTGCTGTAAAGACTATTTTAAATATGTTCTCATAGATGTCTCTGTTGCATAAAAAACATGGAAATACAAGAAACCTCATTTGAACCCTTAAAAAAACCAAGCAATCTCATTTGAACCCTTAGAAAAACAGCATTTTGCAGACTGACAGCCAATGAATGCTCAGGAGAATTGGAAAGATACAGTACAATACAACATAGATTTATTTTGTCTAACGTCTTTAATTCAAACTATCCCACAGTGCTATACAGAGATAGGGTGAATTAGGAAGTTAGAAAATGGTTAGACTCAAGACCCACAGTAAATAATTGATGGGGATGTCTATGGCCTGGTGATGAAACTAGTTTAAAGAGCTATCCCCAGATTTGCCACACCCATGAGCCTGGTCTACACAATGACATTTTTGCTAAAATTTTCCAGCATTGCTAGCACTGGCAGAGCAACTGTGTATCCTTCTGACAATAACAACACTCACAGGCAAATCACTGGAAACCCACTTTTCTGTCCTTCCACAGCTGTTATTTAGGGTTTTGGATTCAGAAAAAGGACAAATGGGGACTAGGTCTTCCAAAATAATCAATCACTCAGGTCTGTAACATCACTGCCTAAATAACTTTCTGCAGGCCAGGAAATTTTTTCTCTTTGCCAGTGTAACTGAGATCTGGGCCTGGCCCCGAGAATGTTCCTGGAAGAGAAAGCTCCCTCCCATCACAGGCTTTCAGTGGACAAATGATAAGGATAAAACACTCCACCGCTGTAAGGCTGGGACTTGGTGGAGTAGGGTGGGGCCAGATCCCTCTACCCTCTGCCACTCCACCCCTGAGGTGGCCAACTCCACCCCTAGTAGGCCAGGAGGCCTGTGTTGGTGCTCCTTCCTGCCTGAGCCCCTAGATTGTGTCAATGCACACCACCTATCTGAGAAATCTAATTATCTGCTTCCCCACCCTGCCAGAGGGCCCAGGCTTATAAACTCCTTTAGGACTGCCTGATCTCAGGCCAGCACCCTCACTGGTTGCTACCCCACCCTGCCAGAAGGGCCGGGCACATAGACAGCAGATACCACCCCCCTGCTTTTGCCTCTGGAGACTACCCCTACCATGCAGACTATGAGGAGACATGGCCACTGAGGGACAACCACACCTTGTTACAGATTCTCTCTCAAAAATATGGAGGTCTTGCCTGGGTTAGCCCTCATGATTAGGACCCTACCAAATTTTCAGCCACCACGGACCTTGAAATCTAGCTAGTGTAGGGGAGGGGAGCTCCTACTGTGTGCCAGGCTCCAGCTGCTAGTCCTAGCCAGGCTGGAGAGGGATGGGACTTCTTCACCTGCAGAGGCCTCTCCCAGGCCGGGTTAGACTCATCTCCAGGAACCTCCTCCTGCCCCTCCCCAGCTCTGGACTCAGCACTTGAGGGCTAAAGGGATCTTGTGTTGGCTGGGGGAAGGGATCACAGCAGCCCCTGACCAGGGGGTCCTGAATGGTCACCCACCCAGAAGGCCAGCCCTGCTGCCCACCAAAAGTGATGACCACCCCCATGCCCTGCGACCCTCACTTCTGTGCTGCCATTGGCTTTAGAGCTGGGTGCCCAGCCAGTAGATGCTGCTCTCCAGCCACCCAGTTCTGAAGGTAGAGCCCCCGCCAGCAGCAGAGCAGAAGTAAAGGTGGCAATCCCGTGACCCCCCACGATACCGTTTTGGGTCAAGACACCAAGAAATTTCAGATGTAAACATCTGAAATTGTGAAATTGATTATTTTTAAAGTCCTATGACTGTGAAATTGACCAAAATGGACCATGAATTTGGTAGGGCCCTACTCATGACTTACGTACGCATGTCCAACTACTGTCATCTAAAAAGCGCCTGATTTTTAGAGGGCCAGCACTCAGCAATTATTGAACATTTGGCCACTTTAAGACATCTCAGGTTTGACACCCAGAATCCCTTATGATTAAATCATAGGACATTTTATGTTACAGCCTATGTAAAATTATAAAAATCTGGGGCAAAGAACCATGTATGTGGTGAGCAAGCCCTCTCTAAAACAAAACAAATCGTTCCAAAGGCACAAAACTCAGGAAAAATCAATTGGCATTACTTGTGATTAGTTGAAACCCAACCCTCACTCCCAATTTAGTGATGTTCTAGGAGGCTTCCCCTCTAAAGCCGTGCCAAAGAAACTTAGGGTTGGAGAAGAGATAGCTAAAGAGACAGGTCTATGAAGCATAGTTCTTTCTATCAGCATCCTTCCACCTTGAGTAATAAATTGATTTATAACAAATAAGAATAATTACCTTCATTTCCCCTCTCCTTCCCAGCAGAAGTATTCCACTCAAGTCAAAGGCTTTACATTGTAATTTTGATATACTACAATCTCTCGGAAAGCCCACACAAAGTTGGATTCATAGTTGGAAGAAGTTAATTCTTCATTTAAACTGGGAGAAATAAAGCTGATACCTCTTAGTCCAGATGAATTATCTTTTAAGTAGTGCAGAGCCAGTCCCTCTTAGCTTTCCCTCCTCCCCCACCCCCCGACCCCCAAAAGACATTAATAGACAGCTCAGGGAAGCTCAGGCTACTCCCAAGAGCTAGTGGAATATAGGGAAAAAATGAAGTTCAATTAAAAGAATTTGCTCAGTTTTGATACCAAAATTAGTCCTAGATAATAGAGGCAGGAAAACAAGACTGGTGCTGTAACAGCATGTTAGTCAGCCAAATAAGAAAGGCTAAAAATGTGTGTTCAAATGCATTTGAGAAACAGAAAATAAGATTAGAGATGACACTGTTTGGCTGTGGGTATTTTGGTCTGTGGGGAGGAAAAAAAATCACCTATTTTTCCTAAGACTGAGGAAGGTCCCACTGCTGAAATGGGTTTCAAATGCCTTTAGAGGTCAAACTACAGCATTTCTATATGCTGCAGGAAGGAAGACAGGGCCCAGAACTGCTGTCTTCACTCAGGCAAAACTCCCATTGACATCAATAGTTTAGCTTGAGTAAAAACTGCAGAATTAAACACAGAGGCTGTAAGGGCGCACGTGACTCAAAAGGCCCACCAAACAGACAGAAATAGAGTAAATTTATAGCAAGACAATCTATCTAGATAGTTAATCCATGTGGATTTGAAATGAACGCAATGGCAAATGATACGTGTGCTGAGAACATCTAGTTCCTCCAAGTGTAACTGCTTTCAGACATCCCATAATATGAATATTCTTGAAGAAATCTTTCAGTAATCAGAATCCACATGTTTATCTTTTTCTTTCTTGGTTTACTTTTTTGTAATAGTACACTAAAACCAGAACAGCATTTCTATACTCAATCTAGGCTAATTGAAAATCCTAGGCATGTGAACTGCCCTTTGGCCTCATGTATGCCTTTATTAGCCAAACCAAAGTCCTCTTGCCAAAATACAATTCTATCCGATTTTCAGAGGAGATGTAACAGATATTTGCCAAAAATAAGTAGCTGTTACAAAATCCGTAATAAAAACCAAAAAGAAAGTGAATAAATAGACTCTCAAAGTGGGAAGCAAGTTTTTATGGAGTGCTCAGTGACTCAGTACCAGGGTTTCTTAGGGACTCAACTGATGTTGAGCATCCTATGTTACAGTATATCTGCCCAATGCTTGAAAGAGAGGTAGAAAATACAGTTATGAAAGTTCCCGGAGCATAAAGATTGCAGAGTGACAAACTCCAGAGCTCTAAAGTCTTCCCACTAGACTTCCATGAGTACAAGGATCTACTAACTTCCCACTGGGAGTTTCAATGGAACTGAATGTAAATCAACTGGCTGCAAATGAGGCTCCAATAGTACTAAGCAATCAATTTTTAGGCATGTGCTAAACTTTTAGGTATCCGACTGCATTTATCTTAGATATACCAAACGTCTAAATATCTGACAGCTAAAAGGGAGAAGATACCGACTTGGAAGGCAAAGCATCATGATAATCGGGGAAAGTCTTTCACTGCCACAGCAATGACTTTTCAGTTGATAGTTCAAACTCTTTAAGAAATGAAACAGTCATAGAGGACTGTTTGCCTCATCCACTTGGTTTTTTCTCCTGGTCACTGAAAAAAGCCATAGCTTTTCAGAATTTAAGTAGACTGATTTGTTCGGGTGATACAAATACACCCAGCTCTTGGTAGGGTATGAGTCTAAAAGTTTTCCAAGAAAAATAGGCACACTGCAAACACTTCGTTGAAATCCTGGCCCAACTGGAGTAAATAGCATATCTCCTACTGACTCCAGTGGGGCCAGTATCTCAATCATCATTTAAAGGCCGGTAAGGAGTCATTTGTGATTAAGAATAGATAAGTGGCTCATTTTCTGTCACCCGGGACTGCAGAGCACCATTTACAGTGGGGGGTGGGGAGGCCATAGATTTGCTCCATGTAGTACATTCATCATAGGCTTTTTCATAGTGGATAGGCTAAAGTCAATATTTAAATTGGTACACCTGGACTGATTACGGTGTTAGATGATCAATTCTGGTTGAAAAATTGCTTCTTTCAAATGGTATGCTGGACTATGTCATGTTGAATTATTTAAATTTGTATTTATCAAAAAAATATTGTTCAATTTAATTTTCCCGTTTCTTGGCTAGAAATGCATCCACCTCAAATTGCATTGCCCAAAAGATACATTACAAATAAAAACTTACCTCATGATGTTTTTATACAATATAATGGCAATCATTTGCAATGGTAAATTCAAATAATATCAAATAAAAGTACTGAACATGGTTACTTTGGAATAGAATGGAAGTAAAAACACTTGCCCAGGTAGCAGGTTAAAGGGAGGAGGTGGAGTCCTGATGCAGCAGGCAGAGAGGCTACTCTGCACCTACTTGAATTCCAATGCTGCGAGGTGGCAGTGACAATCCACCAGTCCCACAGCTGCCCCTGTCCTGAAAACCCGAGGCCACAATGGCTGAGCAAGACCTGGTTTCTGCCCAGGCTTGTGTCTGGGAAATGACTGCTTTGGTCTGGCTTGCGAGGGGCTAGGGGAGGTTCCAGTTCCAGCGGCTTGGAAAGTGGGAAATGGCAGCAAGTCAACCCAGCTAGTAGTAATGGAGGTGGTTGGGAAGTCCAGAACTGCCACTCACCCTGGCCTGTTAAAAGCTGCACGTCCAGTACCTTTCAAAGTACTGGGTGGGCAAGGTGCTGGGGCTGGCGTATGTACCTTTTTAAAAAGAGGTCGGGCCTGGATTTTTTCTGGTTTGGGCATACAAGTTTATCTTTAATTAGACACAGCATTTTAACTTTATTTCTCTTACTATTCCCCAGCAGCGGGATGTGGTAACTGGATTTATTATTTCATATCAATAGAACTCTGCTTGTGTCTGGAACTTGCACTTTTCTGTTAAGAGCCAAAAAGGATGCTGATAGTTGCAGGAAAGAAAAGCAATATTAACGGCTTCGTGTCCATGTCTCTACCCATTCACCCATTCATTCTGCTTCTGGCTATAGAAATGTAGGCAGCATTCGTCATGGCATTTGTTTCATTAGGATTGTTTTTGAGAGTTGTTCTTTTCGGATTGTTCTGCATTTCTTCAAGGGAAAGAGAGCCAAGTTTGTGGTAATGTGAATAATAATTTTATCAGTTGACTTGGTTGCGAGTGAGCCAGCAAGAGCTGGCTGTTTTCAAACAGCTGGCTGAGACTATAAGTTTAGTGTCCTTGGAGAGTTTGTGTCCTATGACTGTAAAGCTCATGCACAGCAATGGGGCTTTATTGGTCTCCTTGACTGCTCCTAGAAAACAAAGTAATGAGAAACCATCTTCAGCTGGATGCACTCCCTTCTATCTGATATGGACCTAGCCACAGTGTGTGAGTCCAAGTCCTCCAGGCTCTATTACAGTCATATGCTATTAATAGGAAATAATGGCCACAAGGAAACTCCAATTAGTTCAGCAAGACAAGGCCTGCATTTAACAGGACAGGCCAATGAAAGGACATAGTTTCTGACACTTGCTTCCTATGAAGCACTGCCTCAATGTAGAGATCAGGATTTTAGTGTAGAAAGCACTGAACAGAATAATTCCTGACTTGGCGGGTATCTCTTTCCACTTCTACAGATGTGATCATCAAAAACAGTGGTTAGCAGAGTAGAGGGCAAGGAACTTGGAGACCCAAGGCAGGGATCATTCTACAGCAGGGGCCTTGACTATACAATGACATCCCACTGGACATCACAATGATTTCAGTCCTCTCTACTTACTGAGCAGAAGTGATTTCTCTATGCACAATAACCACTTTACAGGGGAGTTAATAAAAATAATAAAGAAAAAGCAACAATGTACAAAATTCCTTCCTTCATACATTCAGAGAAGTAGAGAACTAGTCCTGTTGAGTGTCACAAAATTCTGGTTGAGCTAGATCTGGGAAAAGAATTGAGAGGAAGAAAATATTTGCACAACTATTTGGTAACATCTCTAGCTTGTTTAGATTCAGTCCTATATGTCTCCCTTTTTATTTACTTGTGCATGTTTAAGAAAAAGCAAAGTTTGGTTTGTGTGAATGTTTGTGGAAAGTGATTTCAGGATCACAGCTAAAACTTGTTTAGAAAAACAAACTGGTTTCAGCTGGAAACTGAAGCAGCATTTCAGCCATTTGGGAAATTAATATTTGGGCTCTGTAGACATAGGAGACAAGCTAGGAAAAAGGGGGAGAACTGAGAGGAGAATGAAAGAAGAAAGATGAATGGCAAAGGGGCTGGAGAAAGAGGGCATTTAGAAAGGAAGATAGGGGATTTATAGTCTGGATGAAAAAGGACAAAAGAGGTCAATGCGCTGGGAGGGCCAACTCCTCACCTGTGTGGGTTCACTTCAGAGACCTCAGGCAATAGAACTTTTGCAGCCTCCAGCTTCTGTGAGAGACAGGTGAGCTGAACATAGGCAGGACATCTCGGCACTGTAGCCTTACCAAAGGGTCTAGCTCCAGGCCCTGATGAGAGAAGCTGCTGCTTCTCCTCAGAAGCTGGTATAATGTGTAGCCAGAAGAAACTAGTGTCCACCCAAGGAGAAGAGGTGTTATAGTATAGAAGAATAGTTATATGGGATATTGTATGTGAGATGAGACACTGAACAGTGTTTCTCCAAACACTCCTATGCAGAAAATTTGCACTAAGGCAATTGACTGAGGATGAGATACAAATACCGTGACTCCATTCTTTCCAACAGGGTCCAAGCATGCTCGTGTGACTGTTCAATGGTTGATGGCTGGCAGTGACTGTGCAGAATGGTGGCAGTTCTCACTGAGAGGTTTGAAGACTCCAACAAGCATTTAAGAGGTGTTACTTTTGCAGCATCTGAGTGCAATTTGCATGGTTGAAGGGTAAACAACAGTTCCCCCAAAATACAGAGTACACAGTCTGTCATGCCCCAGACCTCCAAATGAATAGCAGCTTTAAGGATATACAGTAGGAAAGCAAGGCCAACCAGGTTAAAGACAATAAGCAATCCCAGTGCCTGTAGCTAGAGGAAAGATTGGACAAAGATTTTACATTGGATTCTAATGTGGCTCAGGCTCTGCTGTATACCCAAGGGGAACTGGGCTCCACAGGAGCATTTGCCTCAAGGAACCCTGATCCTAGCAGTCTGAACTTCTCCCTTGGGACAGGCAGCTGAAGCATTCATTTGAATATAGATGTTGGTTCCAAGGCAGGGTATGGAGAAAGAGATAAAAGTCATCTGGCTTTGTAGATAGCAGGCTCTACTCTTTGATATCTCAGATGAGTGATGTGAAGTCTGAATTTAACTGAGGGAAAGTGTGTTTTTTTACAAACCGTTAAAGCTGTGAGGACAAAATTCTTCCAAAATTGATACCATATGGGTAGATTAAAAACAGGCTCTGAGCCAAATCCTCCTCCTTAGTTTCACTGGTGCAACATCACTAATTTCCGTAGAATTGTTCTGGGGAGGCAGAGAAGAGAATTTGTCCCTATGACTGCTGCACTTGAAGTGGCTCATTCTCTCTTGCATTTGGTGGCCAAGCCATTAAATGTTGTAAGATTCAGATCTGTTTACTGCTCTGACAATTATTAGTGCGTATATAGGGCACCCTTAATCCTTTTTCCCATTTCCATGAGTTAAATAGTAGTATCATGAATATCTTCACAGTCTAATTATAGAGAATATCTGCACATACATTACCTCATGGTAGTAAAGCAAGTTACACTTTTTTTTTCTTGTAAAACACAGACAACTGTGTAGATATGGATATCTACACTGTTTTAGATAGAATGTGAGGAATTATCCAGGGAAGAAAGCCCAGAAATGTGGGATAAATTGTATTTCTTATGCATCTGTCCATCTCACCTGCATTCAGCCCACTATTCCATCTCCCATTGGTAATTATTCTAAAATTCCAAGTCCTCCAGCAAACGAACAGCTGCCAATTTTTAAGTCAATCTGCGAAAAAGGTGTTTCCTCACTTCTCTAAAAGGTATAACATCCTATTAAAGTTACACTGGCGCGAGGCCCAGTATGGACCATAATCAAAGCTGTACCATTCAGAGGTTAAAAAAAAATCTTACCACTGGCATAAAGCTATTTATATCTTTAATACCATGCATATATTTTCTTCAGTCAAGATTACCAGCTTCCCAATGAAAGACACAGCAGTTGTTTGTAACCTTGGAAGGTCCTGAGAAACTGGACCTTAAAAAATGACATTTTTTTATGCATAGAAAAACCATTGGGAGGGGGGTGGACATCTCTGCAAGGCCTGTAAAATTGGCCTCATAGTATGGGACACCTGGCTTTACAGGAAGGGAGGAGGGGGAGATACAAAAAGTGTCCCCAATAATATGTTTCAAAATTCCCAAAACATTTATAAGACAGTTGCTCCTGTAACATATATAGCATATTACGCATAAAGGATATTAAAACAACAGTAAGGTCGCAAAGTCAAGCACTCAAAAGTTTGGAAATGCCACCATTAAGATCGCCTATGCAACATGAACTTTGCCGCCTTGTTCATATAAATTATGCAACAGTCTTTAATTGCATGATCATATCCTTTTTTTCCAAAAGACATAAGCTTGAGCATGCTCCGTGATGATGGACTTTTTGGAGATTTCTAAAATCTAAGATGTCTCTGAGCACATGCCCATTGCAACTTTTTCAAAGGCTTATAAGTAGGACAAATTTGGACAGATTTTCACAAGGACAGCAAAAGGTACTGCCCTGACAACTACAACCCCTGCCAAATTTCAAGTCCCTGCACTAAAGTATGGGGGCACTAGGCTTTTCAAAGAAAAGATCATGAGATTTTTTTTTTTTTTAAACATTGCAAAAACTATTTTCCCCTAGCCTCATTCTTGGAAACAGCTAAACTGTTTAGACTGAAATTTTCCAAAACACATCAGCCTGAGGCAGACATCTGGCATGGAAAATTTCAGGCCAGACAGTTAATTTGGCAAAGTTACAAACAACTGAAAACCAGGTTTTATAATGCAAAGTGGCGGGCAACCTTAGCGATAGGCAGTGCTACCAGCTCCACCTATATTACAAAACACATGATGTTGTGGTCTGGTATAAAAGATTCATCAACACATCTTTGGAATGACCTGTGGAACTCCTGGGTAGCAATGACACTCACAAGTAGTATATATATGGCAAAAACAACGAGATTTCTGCAGCACTTTAAAGACTAACAAATTTAATTTCAGCAGGCATAAGCTTATGCCTGCTGAAATTAAATTTGTTAGTCTTTAAAGTGCTGCAGAAATCTCGTTGTTTTTGCTGTGTACAGACTAACAGGGCTACCCCTCTGGAAGTATATATATGGCATTTTAAACACCTATACATTTCTATATGACTACAAAGCAACAAGTAGGGCTTCTAAATCAAGGCCCAATACCACATGATGCTGGGAGGAATTTCAGGTATGTGAATAGCTCCATTGAGCTCAATGGGACTGTTTCCATGCAGGACTGGGACCTTAATGTGTAATGTAAGTGCAGGTATAAGGAGTAAAACAATAGAAAATAGAAAATATCTAAGCTATGAATCAGCCGAAGAAGTCTGTGTTTATTTTCTATCACTATAAAATCAAAATATAAAACACTTATTTAAGCAAGTTTCACCTTGAAAAACATATATAGTATTTCCAAGTAAGCTTTTTAAATGACACATTCCCACCGGTGCACAGAGACAAAAATTGCTTAAATACAAATACTGCAAATTTACCATAACATATGCAAGTCAGGGTATCCCAGTTTGCTTACAATGACATCAGCCATGGACTACTGCTGTAAAAGGCTCAAAAACATTTAGTGTTTTGTCAGATTCTAATGTGGCCAAATGAATTTTCCCCCTATGGCTCCATATTGTTTTTGAATAAAACTATTCACATTGCTGTTTTATTGTCATGACACAAGACATGTCAAGTCTGTAAAGTCTATTTGTAGCTATAGAATGTGATTGTCAAATTAGGTTACCGATAACATGCAAACATTTCCATTAAGATATTAATGATTTCACATTTGCACATCATGGCCGAGATTTTCAAAAACAGGTGCTTAAAGTCTCCAGTCCATATTTAGGCACCTGGAAAAATGTTCTCATTTCTAGGGAACCTCTAACTCCCCAACATTCCCTTCCACCATTATTGTACAGCAGCCTGTGAATCAGTCAATTGCATCGCAGTGGAATGCCATTCAGTGGCATGCTGAGTTCTTTCAGAGTGCTCACCACCTCCTAGAACATGCCCACCACCTTGCAGAATCAGACCTTTAATTTTTTATTATTCATTTGGATTACTGTGGTAGTTAGAGGGCCCATGAGAGATCAGAGACCCATTGCACTAGGCCACATTCAAACATATTAGTAAAAACAGTCCCTGCCCCGAGGTGCTTACAATTTAAAAAAACAAGACAGACTAAGAGAAGGGAAACAAAGGCACAGAGTGAGGAAATGAGTGAGGTACAGAATGAGGCAATATGGCTGACAACTGGCAGAGACAAAAACAGAATCCAGGTTTCCTGCCACACAGGTCCAGTGCCCACCCATGAGACTTCACAGGTTCTAAATTGCTGAAACTCTATAGATTCTCTCAGCATTAAAGGTGATGTATACATGTAAATTATTTATTTAGGTCAAATATTTCTCATTTGGAAGTCTAAAATAAGATAGTAACTAATGAGGGTATAAAAGGTTAAACATAAATTAAAGACTGATTAATTTTCTTTAAGTCACTTTATTCTATAAAAGTGACATATATTACAGGTATCAAACACATTTAAAAAAAATCTCACTCTCTTCTCAGAAAAACAGAACTATGACAGCAGCTAGAAAATAATGGTGGACATGGGATAAATGAAAACTAAAATGCCATGATAGGCATGTTTTTCAGAGTCCGGTGATAAAAATCATGCCTGCCTCCCAGCTTTAATCCAAAAGGGACAAAAAGTATTATGCTTTTGCAGCACAGTTTTGTGTATGATCAGAGGTAGACTGCAAATTTTGTGGACACCCTGATACATAGACCTATGGGATTCCTCATATAAAAAAGGTCGGAAGGCTTCCTCAGGTAGGACGGGTTTGGACACTTCTCTCTGTTGAGGAGTGGAGAAAGTGTCCGCAGCCTGGAGGAAGATAGCCGAGTAAAGAACCCTGTAACTGTGAAGCACAAAGAATTTGATAGATGAGTCAATCAGGTTTAGTTGGGGGAAATTTTTTTACTTAAAACTTTTTCTGCAAAAAATGTAGGATTTGGCAACATAGAAAAATTTCGTGAATTCATGATGATTTCTCTGAAATGTACGTTATGAAAAAAGAACAAGTCAAATTTTGAAAAATTGACATTTCAGATAGAAGTGACTTTTTGTTTAGAATTTTTCTTTATATTTATTTTTAAAAAATTAAAAATGTAAAAAATGCTCAAAGTCTAAATTAAAAATTTTGTTGCAGGTTGAATGGAACATTTGGAACAAAAATGGAGCAAAAACAATTTTTTTTTTTTTACTTTTAGAGTCACCAAAATATTTGAACATTTTCATTTTTGGTCTGATCTGAAACAATTTTTTTTAACTTTTCAAAATTGCTACTGAACCAAAAAGTCAGTTATTCACCCAGCTCTAGACAGTTGGTCTGCTTGTCAAAGAAGGGAGCTAATTCAGTTTCCATTGGTTACCCACCTTGCATTCAATTAAACTGCATGACTCTTCCCATGACCACAATCTGAAGAACTGCATTATGTTTTAGAGCCATAGGATAAAGATCACGGTCTCAGGGTGCACACCACTAGGCATAGCACTGGCCATGTCACTTTAACTTCTACAGTCCCATTAACTTCTATAGAACTACTTGCATTGGCAGGTGTGGGCCTTTGGATGGTTCAGGCAGTTGAGTGACATGATAGGCATAATATTCCTGTCAGCATTTTATTTATATATCTGGCTTTCAGAATGGCCAAAGACTTTTTAATTGAAATCAGTACACTGAAGACAAGCCAGCTAGACGCTGTACAGGGGCATACCATTCCATCATACACCAAAAAAATCCTTACTGGTTTAAAATGCAGGACATTTAAAAAAATAACTAAATAGTTAAACTGTAATTAAACGGCTTCATTTTAACATCAGATTAAGGCAGTGGTTTTCAGATTTTTCCCATATTACAACAGTAGGCAAATCACAAGGGGCTCATTCCAGGGCTCATTCCAGCCAGGTGGCTACCACCCTCAGCCCCCATTTGGGCCCAGCGTGAGCTGAAAGAGCACAGCATCTTGGAGAACAGAACCCACAATGATCACAACCAGAAATGTGTACTTTGTTACAAACAGCACAGGACCCCTGGTTGTCTGAAACTTTTCTGGGGGAAAAAAAAAACAAAACAAAACAAACTAGCTCTCCAATGTGGCACATGAACTGCAGAACCATGATTTACTAGGCTGTGTAGAACAACATTTCTCCCAGGGAACTTCTGTTAGACACTGCATGCAGCAGACTAAAATTCAATGTTTATCAACTAAAGGTCATTTATCGCCCTTAGCCACAAATTATATTGGCTTTTTGGTAACATTTTTTATTGTGAATGATGAGTATAAACTAATAACCTATGCAATCATTATTTTTAGAACAAGAACAGTGTAGGAAGAATGTTTTAATATCTGGATTATTTATGGTATGCCGTTTCTGCTTTAATACATTTTCTGTGGGCTAACCTTCTTTACACAGCCAGTGGCAATATACAAGTGAATATAAGCATGTGGGCTGTAATATTTTTTCTCTTAAAACTTTGCAGTAGTATTTTTGTTGAAAGTAGGCACTTTCCCTTACTCTACGCACGAAAATCATCATGCTTTTAAGCCATTGACTTCCATGGGAACAGAAACAGATCTGTAGTGTTATGTACCTTATGGTAAAAATATCACCTCTGAATCTGCAACTGTATCCATGGAAAAGAACCCTTGTATCTGTGCAGGGTCTACATAGGCGCAGGAGTCTGCCCAGATCCAGCTGCAAGACTGGTGCCTAAGGACCTGAATTTGCAGACTGTCCATACTGAAGTCAGCGGTAGTCTCATATGTAGAATGCTTGCAGGGTTAGGCCCTTAAATTGCAAAAGGTACCCATAATCCAGGATTTGGAAAGGTGGAATAAGGAAGGATACCCCTTAGACCCAAACCCCACATTCAGAGAAGACCTACATATAACAGTAAGTCAGAGGCAGAGCACAGATAGTTTTGCAGTGTGCACTTATTTGCTGTTAGGTGTCTGGCTGAGTTGCCTTTTTTGGGAGGAAGACCAAAGAGAGAACGAATTTGGGAGAGTGCATATATGCACGTGTATGAAAGAGTGAAAGAGAGGGTTAGATACATCAGACACTTCAAACGCAAGAACCCCTTATGTTCCAAGGAAATCACTGTACTGTTGATGTTAAATTTTTTCTTTTATTATATGTTTAACATAAGTGGAAAGAATCTGGCTACAAAAGAGTAATTTTCATTAAACTTCTTTAACAATAAAATAATGTACTGCACAATATATACTCTAATTGGACCCCAAATTTAGATTTTGTAAAAACAAGTTTTAATAAAACAAAGCTAATACAAATATTTCCATAATTTCTAATAATTGCAGTGACGGCAGTTTTTCAGCAAACAAGCAATCACCTGGGTAGCTTGTAACCCCAACTTTGCAGTACTGTCAACCTGAAAGTCAAACTCACTATAAACAAGAGCAACTGCCCTCATTGATTTTCATTATGTATGCTGCAATAAAAAACTAAACAAACAGCATAGGGAGAAGGAAATAGGATTTCTACATTTCTTTCAGTCTTAATAATTTTGGTAATTTAGGCAAAGAAATGTGTTTGTTTTGAATATACTTTATATTCACCTGCCTTTCAATAGAGCTGACCTCCCACAGCTCAAACTGAGTATAATGGGATTCGGGGATATGCGACATCTCTGAAAAGCAGGCCCTCTGATTGTTTACATTGGCAGTATCTCTTCAATTTCAGAATACCTCCAGTTATCCTCGAACATCATAACATTGACTGGTGACAACATCACCTCCAACATCATAACACTGACTGGCTGTCATTGTGCCATGGGAAGTGCTAGGTTCTCTCTGATTATTTCACCCCTCTCTATTATGGGGGCACTTTAGAGACTCCACAGGTGAGGTTGTGTCCAGGTTTTAGTCCTGCTTTCACACTTTCACAATCAAATTTAATTACAAATTTAACACAGTCGCTCTTCATAAGCATTCAGTCACATTTTCTGTCATCTTTTCTGGCTGAGATGTTTCATGAACATTGTTAAAGGAAACATTTAAAACTGAGCCCTTTTTGATATTTTCTCTGTACATTTTCACACTTCTCTTGCTGAAGAATCAAGAATAGCATACTATACACATATCCCTCTTTACTAACCCTCATATGCTCTGTAGGTCTCTGTAGTACCCCATCAAAGAGAGCACCCAGAGCCTGGATGAATAATTATAATTGCTTTCTGGGTTGACCTGTATTAAAAAAAAAAAAAAAAAAGATGCCTTTTCTCAGCAGTTCCATCCATTTCAGGTAAGGATGATGGCTTTGTCAATATCACCTGTCAAAGGCAATGGTCAGATGTTCTTTTTCCATAACTTGGGAAGAGATAACCCCACACCTTTAGTGCAGCTTGTTTATCATACCTCATACAACCAGGGCCAAGGAAATCTAAAGACAACAAATAATTCCACATCTGCTTTGCAGCTCATACTTGACAGTCTTATCCAAAATGGGGGTATCCAATAGCAGTCTGCAGTTACTGAGATCATCATCAGCTAGAGTTGATTTTTTGAGAAAAGGCTTCCTTGAGAACATCTACAGCTCTCTGAGACAAGGAGGCACTAACCATCTTTAGCAAGAATAGTTCCACTGTCTCACTACTAGCCTTTACCAGCCAGGAAGTTCATGAGTTTGATACACAGGGAGTAATCTGAAATGCCCCCAACATTTCTAGAATTTATGTGAGATAACAGTGGCCAGAATTCAGAAGACTACATTTGTCACCTGAAGACAAAGCCCTGCATCTACACATACAGAAAGCTCTGGCTAAATTTGAGTGACTTTACCCGTGAAAGAATCAGCAAATTCCTCTTTTAGGGAGGCTAATTAATTAGGATTATTACCTATGGTATATTCTCCAATGCTTTGTCAAGACAAGTTTAAAATGTCCCTAACAAATACAGTTTTTATTATTTCTCTTGGGAAACTATTCCCAAGCCTGATAAAGTAGGTCTTATTAAATAATTTCTCTTCTGCCTCTTTTTTTTTCCTTCTCAAGTTCTTTCCAGTATTTTTAGCTATCCCAGATTCACCCTCAATAATACTTCTTTTTCTTTGATGTTTCCTTCTCCAAGTTCTTAGAGAAGGATTGTTCTATTGATACTTGGTGACCATTATAGAAATATCACAGATTGATGGAAAAGTAAACCTGCTACTATTTTTAATTCTAAATTTTCATTCAACAGCAATTCTAAATAATCGTTCACTGCAGTATCTGGGTCCAAATTGGAAATCCAAATCCAAATCATGAATTTTGGAACCAGAGAAAGCAGCCTGGATCTGAATCTCTAGATCTGGATCAATATCTTCAGTCTTTAGTGTTGCTTCCTGATCAAAACAAAACAAAAAATGTAGCATATTTCCTAGATCCATTTCAGATACAGCCTAAGAAGTTGGTAATCACAAAAAAGAATGTTATGAGATCCTGGCAGCCTCCAGTCCAACCCCCAACCCTCCATGGGCTACTTTGTGTGGGATTCATTCCAAATGTTATAGAAAATTCTCGCACTCTCAGATCTAACCTATCAAATTCTGAGACCAACATAACTTGGGGAGAGGAAAAGGGTAGGGGAGGGTCTAAATTGGGCTTATAAAGGAAACTAAGTCAGTTGCAATCTAAAACTATTCATAGCGCTAAAATGTAACATTTAGATTTAGACTAAATCAGGAGCTTGAGAAAGGAACAATGCAACTTTGATGGAGAAGGATGTAGTATTGCTTACCGCCCAAGAGGAGCAGAGCAGGGAAGTGGGGGGAGGGGAGGGAAGGGAGGAATAGAATGATATATGTTTGCTCAGCATATGGAAACAGCAGTGGTTGCACTGTTCAGAAAGTAAGACAACAATCCTTCCCCTGTGCCACTTCAAAATAAAATTACTGCCTATTTCCTTTTCTGCCTTTTTCTGGTTTATACATATGTAACCTTAGAACTGTCAGAACTCATTGCAAGTAATGAGATCCTGACAGACTAGAAAGTTTCCTTGTGTCCCTTTCTCAGAGTACAGCTGCCAATCAATGAAATTCCAAATCCCTCAGCCTCTTTTCGTTAGTAATCCTGGAGGCACTGCTACGCAAATCTCAGCCAATATGTTTTGGATAAATTTTAATCATGCCTGCTGCTGACTCAGTGCTTATTCCTCCATTTATGCTGTTTTTTCCCTATCTGCCTGTACAGCCCTGACATATGGGCTGAATTATACCTTTCTTTGAATACATGATTTAAATCACCTCTTCTGCCCAGCAGCTTGACACAGCTCAGCCACCAAAGAGAACCACCTGCTGGGGTGTAAGGAGATTACACGCTTTAAAAAGTGCTAGGGTATGCCAGAACAATAATGACTGCTGCTCACAGGGCCACGGACTGTTGATCAATGGAGTTAGCAAGACACATCAGTAAGACGAAAGACAGGAGGTAAAACTAGGGTGACCAGATGTCCTGATTTTATAGGGACAGTCCTGATATTTGGGGCCTTTTCTTATATAAGCGCCTATTACCCTCATCCCGTCTCGGTTTTTCACATTTGTTATCTAGTCACCCTAGGTACAACATGGAGGAAAACTGCTTTTTTAAGGGTCTCTTGATACCTCCAGTTAATTGTTTTATAATTAATTAAAGACTGTTCTCTGAGTGTTAACTATTATTTAGATGTACATTCCTTACAGTACCCCCAATAAATGTGAGATGCCTCATTTTACAAATAAATAGCACAAGGTCTCGGTCCTGAAAAGAACTTACAAGCAAAGGTATTTGGGAGCACGAGTGCCTTTGATTTTTCATTGGGGCCCTGTGCTCCTAAATCCCTTGGATGCTTTTTGAAAATCTGCTCCTAAGACTCCCATCCTGAAATATGATGTATGCTAGCCTTCTCCTGCACACACATGGGGATCCTCTTGACTTCCCTGAGACTTTGTGTGGACATAAGAGTCCTTCAGCATGGATGAGGCTGCAGAACTGGGGGACAACAGAGGGACATCAAAACAGTGGGGTGAGGGAGAGAAGACAAGATTATGTGGACACAGAAATAAGATCGTGTCTTCTCATCAAATGAGTGTGTGTAGCAAGGCTGACATTTGTGTGTGTATGTGTGGGTGGGTGGATGTAAAAAAATATCTTTGAAATGAAAATAATATTTTTTGTTCAAATATTTCCCCCCCTTTATTATTGAGAAGCCCTGGGACAAAGGGATCACACTTTGTAACATTAACCAACAGCAAAATAAAGGGGGCTTAAGGGGCGGAGCATTGGACTCAGTGGGGCTATTGAGAAGAAAAGAACATATTACAGGTCTGTAACTCTTATTCACCAAGTATTCCTTACCCAGGCAAGTAATCCCCTGGCCTTCAATAGACTTGTTACAAAAGTAAGGGTAGCAGGACTGGGGCCTCTTAATACAGTAGATAGGTCAAAACAAACAGCCTAAAACAGATATAGTTGCTCATTCTGGCATTCTGTGAATTTCCCAAGAAGTCCTTGACAGCAGCTTCAGCATTTGTCAGCAGTGCTATTAAGAACTTCAGACCATGACCTTCCTTTAATAGCAGATATGGGACCGTATGTGCTAAATATGACTAAATGGGAATAAGTGAGGGCACAGAAAGTAATATCCCTGACCAGTATGTTTTATAAATAAGCAAAAAAAAGTCACTAAATAGAAATCCACCTAAAATATTACAGCACGTGCTCTTTTTGTTTCTCTCAATTAAAAAACAAACAGAACATAAGAAACTTTATGGAACTTTAGTCATGTCAGTAGTTTTACATGAGGGATGGATTTCACCCCTGGGTTGATTTCACACTACACAACTCCAACAAAAGTAAAGGTATGTCTCAATGGATTTCACACCATACAACTCCAAAAAAAGAAAACATATGTCTCAAGTTCAAGATCCATCCTTAACCTGTCCAATTGTGCCCAAACACTTACTTGGACAGGTGTGACCAGAACTGTCACATGCCTGAAACAGGAATGCACAACAGGAGTGGCAGCAAATCAAGAGCAGCAGAAGAGCCAGATGCCGTTTGACCCAAGGCTGGCACTGGACGGAGCGCATTGCACTATAGCTGGAGTCTCCAACTACTTCCCTCCTGCCCTGTGCGCCACTGGAGTGACATAAACTCCTTTAGACAGAAGATTAGCCTGTTAAGTTTAGTCTCTAGAAATTGTGTTATGATTTTGTTGTATGTGCCACTGTCACGCTGTTTGGAGTGGTTCATGACTGAGTGCCAAATTCAAGGCAGACTGTCAAAAAGCAGAGCAGATACCCCAAACTGCTTGTATGTTCTATAATTAAATTTCACCTACCCATTAACAAACGTGAACTCCTGGATTACTGTAACAGTTTTATCATGGAATCACAGGCAGTCCCCTTGGACACTCCAGTTTATCTTGCCTCCCAGGCAAGCTGAACTTAGTAATAAATGCTCACTGACACCAAAAATCACAATATATTCAGGTTCACACTCCAAAAAGACCAGTCACTTACCTCAGATCAATTTGTTCGTTAAATCTTACACCAAAGACAATGCCAATAGCCAATCCTGTAGTAAATTAACTAAGAATTTATTAATTAGGAAAAATATATGAGAGAGTTATTTACAGGTTAATGCAGGCAACATATAAGCACTAACTTGTAACAGTCCAAGGTTCTGAAAGGTGACAGAGATGTAGCAATCTGTCCACTAAATGTCTTTTAGGGCTAATCGAGGTTGACCCTGGGATTTCTGCTTTTCATTTCTTAGCTCCAGCACTTGTAAGAATCCAAACAGCAAAGCAAGACTTAGTTTCTCCTTGTCAGGGATTTTTATTCTCTCCACTCCAGAGTCCAAACTGATGGGATGAGCTCATGGATGGGTCTCTCTTACTTAGAGGGAGTTAGGAATGCAATCAACAGGCCCTCTCTCTTTTGCTGCTATACAATGCCTCATTTGCCTTCAATGGACGTTCTTGTAGCAGGATGAGCCCTTTATCTTAATTAACACTTCTTTTCCTGTTTGGTGAGTTATATAATTATTACAGAGGTTTACAATGCAAACTCTCCATATAACTTTACACCATGGACTATAGAGGTTATAAATGAGATCAATACAGGCAGCTTCCTACAAGCATTTTATGAAGTCTAAACACATCCTTATCAACTTAACATCTAATATCTATTTTGACAATGCTAACACACAGGAAACCAAGACTGGCTTCCAGCTATGCATTTGTAAGTGTTCAGTGAGACCAGGGGCCTGGGCATCAGTTGGCACCTGATCTGCCAGCATCACAGTCACCCTGTTGTTTCCATTATCCTTACTATCTCTGGAATCTTGAATCTTTGATAAAAAATTTACTGTTGTTTTCACTGTTGTGGTATTAGTCTAGGTGCTGATCCTGAGTTGAATCGTACAAGCAGGTGTGTACACTGTTCCCTTGGAGACAGCAGATCTGGCATTACTGCAAATGTTCAGTGTTGAAGGGGCTGGGCACGAAAAGGGAACTCTTCAAAGGGGCTCAGGCGCACCTATTGTTAACCTGGAAGGCACAGAAAGGGCTGGCAGAGCCCAGAGAAGATTGTTTGGGTGACTAACAGACTAGAGGTGTCAGGGTGCTGACATACAGGTAAGCACAAATAGTTTTCCTTCTCTCTGGAGGCAGGGGGATAACAAGGTGACACTCAGTCTTGGTTACCCTAAAACCATCACACTCACCACCATTTCTGAGCCTCACGGAGTGGTGACCCTCCCTGTAGGCCCGGGATGTCAAACTCGTTTCATATGGTGGGCCTGATCTGATATTCTGCCACTTGGCACAGGCCATATTCAGCAAAAGTTATTACAAGAGAATTAAAGATAAACCAAGTTGGTAATTCCTTACATCACCCACAAACTTATTTAAAGTTTCCTTTTCCACATTCCACATCCTTTTCCTCATTCCACATTGACTTGCCACATTGGGATATCTGCTCTCCAGCCAATACGTAAGCACTCTTCAGTGCCATTTTCCCTCACCCAGACATGTACTAGCTTGTGCCAGACTTATGCCTCTCCAGCCATATTCTCTAAAAGTCAGAAGACTTTCATGATTTTCAGTCTAAATGTTTATCTTACTAATTTCATCTATCTTGTACCATTCTAAATAAATCCTGTCCGTTGTTAATGTTCACACACCCTTTAAATATTGTAGACATTTATATCCTCTCTTAGTTGCTGCAGAGCCATGTTATACATGCCTTTTAATCTTTCCTCATAATCTTAACATTTTTGTTACTATGTACGCCATTGTTCTTTTTTGTACTCTTCCCATGACCATTCTCCCCACCCATGACCCTCTAAATAGGAAGAAAATATTATTCCAGCATACTTATTAACAAGATCATTTCAGTTCTAAGCAACAGCTGCATGATTCAATCAAATTGAGTTAGAGTAACCTGTGCCATGGAATATACAATACTGTTTAATGGAGCAAAAGAAATCTATTTGTTGTGCTTATGAACAATTGGTAGCAAAGTAACAGTGATCTGTTTACTAGGTTTCTCAATGTTTAATTTAAACCCTTACAAAATGCAGTACATGAGGAGCATAAATAATGTATGGTGCATAAGGCAAGATTATGGACGAGAATTAATGGACGAGAACAATTTGGATACAAGAAAAGAAAGTATATACCAAATACAGACCATATCACAATGGGAAGTTCTGTTTAAAAACTGATGTCATGATCTAGTACTAGGCCAGGATTATACTCCACAGGTTTGTATTCCTGTGTCATATTAAGAAGGTCCTTTTGCAATATTATTTACATAGTAGTAAGAATATGTAACAGAAATGTGATATTCTGTATAGCGAGAGCAAAAGATTAATTAGGGGGAGCTGGTCAGACTTTCAGGTTGGCCCTCTGGTATCTACCCAGGTCCAGAGGCTCTGGACCCACGTTTCTGACTGAAAGAAATTTGACTCAGTATCAGTTTACAAATTTTATTAAAACATTTAAACAAACAAAAATAAAATCAAGGAAACATATCACCAAAGTTAAGCTAATATTAAACCACAGAATAAAAGAATATGACTGTCCAATCAGTATCAAATCACCGGGTTAGTCTCAAGGTTGGGTTGGAGTTAAATCAATGAGTGAGTTGAAATATCAAATTAATTCTAAAAATAATGAATCTTTATGAATTCTAAAGAGGATTCTAAGGAGATGGCTGTCTATCTGGCTATAAATCCCAACTCAAAAATTGCACCAGTCACTCAAATCCATAACTTGGAGCTGGTAAATCTTTTAATACTGAAAGCAAATGGTCTAATGTCTGAACCACAGTCTCAGAGCTAATTATAAAATTTCCTCCTTAGATTTCAGTTCTTGTGGGGGTGATTAACCCTTTCTTCCTATCCTCTCAACAGAAATATTATCAGACAGACTTGACAACTCTTGTGTACCGAAAATTATAGGTGACAATTTCAAGCTTCTTGGGACTTTTAAACATAGAGTACAGAACACAAGCTAATGAACGAATTTATGAGACAATATTTAGGACTGTTTACCTGGGGAGCTTTTCTTTGATGTGCCTTCTCCGAGTGGACTGTATGGGTGCTCTTTCTCACATTCACACGTGTGTATGCTGTCACATTTTCACTTCCATACCCTAAAAATAAAAAGAGTAAATAGGTTTAGAAGTCTTCCAGATAATACAAACAAAATACAAAAATGGAGAAGAAAAATACAGAACTCAAGATACGAGATAACTCTTTAGTTTTCAGTCTTCTGAACTCTCCTGGAGTAGGAAGGAGCTGCAACTGCTGTCAAGGAACCAGATGGTGATATTCAGCTGGCACAGTGCTTTTCACTAGTGGGCCTGCTTTGGGTGCAGGAAGAGACTGGTCAAAAGCTGGAGTGGCCTATTTGTGGATGTTGTGAGCTACTGTCCCCGCAAGATGATCAGTCTCGGAAGCTCTGCACACTCTCTCAGGTGGTTTGTTGAGCTGAATGGCCAGGCTTCTTGGCCTTATTCTGGATTCTTATGGTTTATGAACTTCACTTACTCCACATTGCAGTGCCTTCCTCCAAAGCCTTTGTATAAAATCAGGTACGAGGCCTACCTTGCAGCTATGCGACCCGGTCCAATCAGGTTCACATTAGGTCATCTTCTAGTGTCAGTTTTGGAAAAAGTCCTGCATAAACCAGCAATTTAAAAAAATATTCTGTGTTTTACATAACACAGAGATGAAGTCTGTGACTTTGCTTCCCCCCCCCCCCCCCCCAGTATAAAAAAATCCAGGCTCCAGACCCCTTTTGAGAAAACTGGCATGGTCTTATCTGGGTGAAAGATCTTGAGATGACAATGTGTCACCAATTCACAGAATGTTTTAACACAAAACAATGCTATTAAAATAGCTGATTCATTGTTAACTTGATCCTGTTTAAAGAAGACTTCATTAATGCAAACTAGGAACCTTTTAGTTCATGTCCACAGCGCCCACATGGGAGAGTTACAGTGCAGCATGCTGGTGCACACTACAGTTCACACCCCAGGAATATGAACAGAGGGGGTTGTGTGGACATAGCTTAAATCAGACAGCTCATCTTCTCGAATTTTAATTTTGGTAGGGCCAAGTTACTTTAAAATCTATCAAAATGAAACTGATTAAAAATATAAAATTTAGTTTATATAAGACCTGTATTCTCACATATACTATTTGTAGCACAGTATACTTTACAAATAACTTCTAGTTTGTAATACAGTGAATAAGTAGTAAAAACAAAGGATCATTGGACCATCACTTTTTCAGCAGACACCTTATTCACCTCAAGCGGAGGTCTGCTTAAAACTTGGTACACAAACTGAGTCCAAAGTATTAAATAAAGTGTTTGTGTGTGTGTGTGTGTATATATATATATATATATATATATATATATATATAAAAGCCATAACAAAAGAGATGTACCCATATTCTCACCTCTGCCTGCCTTAAAAAGGCTGGGGAAGCCTGCTCGAAGGGAAGCACAGCCTCAGGAAGGAAGTCTGTGGGTATCTTGTTTGAAGAGAGAAGTTTGAACCCAGCATTGAAAGTAAAAAAGAGATCTGGCAGACACTCCAGAGTGGGAGGACTCCTGAGAGAGAAGCCCTGGGAGGCGATGACCTACAAAAGAACAAGAAGGCAGCCAAAAAGTCTGGCAACATAGGAAGAGGCCCTGGGAAGGAGAAGCAGGGCAGTTTGTAGCTATGGAAACAGACAACCCAATTATTTGGGGTTCTCAGGGCCAGAAATGCCTAGAGAGTGGAGCAGGTTCCCTCTATACTGCTATTCTGCAAGGAGAGGTAGAGGCCACCTGTGCATAAAGGAAAGACTGGCAGGTGAGCCCAGGAGAAGGGCTGGAAGTGAAGTGAAGATGAGGGAAAAGAAGATGAATTCTCAGGAAGGAAGGGCTGTACCAAGTGAGATTGGGACAAAAAGCTTGTGTGTATGTTTGATACACACAACTTTGATACCCCAGTCACCTCAGCAACTGAACAATGCTGAAGGCTGAGAGAATCACTCAAAAACCAGGAAGAAAACTAAGGCAAGGTGACTGTAGTGCCATGCCAGGCCATGAGGGAGCATATTCTGGAGCTGCATCTTGCTACACTTCCATTAATGGTCTGTAGTAGTTTTTAAAAATAAAATATAAAATTGTTACATATAGTGTTTCTCAAACAGGGGGTCCCAAACTAAAAGTGGGTCAAAAGGCTATTTTAGGGGGGTTGCAAGAGCAGCAGCTGCTGGCCGGGTGCCCATCTCTGAAGGCAGTGCCGCCGCTAGCAGCAGCGCGGAAGTAAGGGTGGCAATACCATACCATGCCACCTTTACTGCTGCGTTGCTGCTGGCAGGGGCACTGCCTTCAGAGCTGGGCGGCCAGAAAGCGAATGTGGAGGAAGATTCAAGGGTCTACCTCAGTTCCCTGGACCGTGATTGAAAAAATGATGTGCTCCAAAACAGCAGCACCCTTGGCACTAAGTGTCCAGAGATTTGTTAGTATTAAGTTGTGTAGAAAGCCACAATCTTTGGACAATGTTATGATTATTGCTCCAATCACTGGAAAAGGCTTCCAGCTTCCCAAACTGTATCATGTCTAATTTTTTCCCAGAAAATGTTTCTCACACATCCACGTATTTATTCCTGAAAACTGTTGCTTTACACTTTTTGAAAGGTTTTAGCACCTTTGACTTCAGGGAAAAGGATTACATGATTCTTTTAGTGGTCCTATGAGAATGTACTGTAACTTGCTATCACTTGGGGGAGTCATCACAGCTTGAAATATTTCCAAAGGGGTGCCCAGCAGAAAAAGCTTGAGAACCCCTGTACTAGATAAATGTGTTTAGTTCACTAATAACAGAGTTAAACTGCTATTCTCACTTACTATTTTGACACGTATCTTTGAAATGCAGAAAAAGTACAGGAACAATATTTTCAATTTACTTATTAACAATGCTGTTTTAAAACATTACCTTTTTTATTTAAACCATGCAGAAATGCTTAAAGAGTTGTCATTCAAACAGGTCAAGTCAAGAGCAATATCAAATAAGGCATATCCTATTATAGCCTTAATTACAAACTATAAACACTAATTATTCAGTAGATGCTGAAAGTTTGATGGCCTGAGTCACTGGAACAGTTGATGATTCCCTTGAGAGGCCAATCTGTTTAACCATGTGGTACCTGACCTACTTTTCAGCATTTTCCTCTTGGAAGCATACAGCTATTTAAAATCTCATATAACCATTCAAAGTCCATTCTTAATTAACTCTTGTAAACAAAAACCTCTCTAAGCCAGTCTATAAATCCCAGCACCCTTTCTGCCTAGATCAAGATTTGCATAATTGCCTAGACAACAGTTTAAAACTCAACAGCACCATCTATTGATGCTCCACCATTACACAATGTAACATACATTCGAAGGGTATTAAGAGTACCTTAACTAAGAAGTATGTTTAGTTAATAGATTCTGAGGCAAGAAGAGACCACTGTGATCATCTAATCTGACACCCTCCATAACAAGGTCATAGAACTTGCCTGAATTAATTCCTGTTTGAATTAGAATATATCTTTTAAAACATTTCATCTTGATTTTAAAATTGCCAGGGATGGAGCATCCACCACAACCCTTAGTAAATTACTCCAATAGCAGGCATATATAAGTGGATTGCAAGTCCAAAATTTTATTACAGTACTGTTCACAGCATAGTATCGGAGGAGAGAGGTGAACATTTTTTTAGAAAAGGATTATTAAGTAAACTTTCTAATTTCTAGAGTGGTAGCCGTGTTAGTCTGTATACAACAGACTATATATGTAGCAGGTGTAAGTAGCAGGTGCTACAGGACTCTTTTTTTTCCCCCCTAATTTCTGGTATTTTAGAAACAGATCTGTATAGGAAAGCACTGTCCATGTACAAGTATTAAGGGTTAACAATGAAACAATTCATTAATCATATAAATGAGATACAGTACATGGGATGACAATGCTGTGCTAGTATACAAATAATTTAATATACAAGGAGAAAATAGCATACATCTCTTTATCACAGTGTTAACAGGTGATTTCCTATAATGACACCTAGTATATAGGACACTATACTTTCACATTGGAAATGGAGGAAAATTAGAATAACCATGGATTTTTTGAACCAGCATCTTTGGGAACTCTATTCTGGTGAAGCATAGTACACAAGAGAACAGACTCTTAATGAAGTACTCAGTTATATACATATGAAGCTGATAAATGTTATGCAATGTTATTACTCATTTGCTTTTTACAATGTAATTTTCCTCTGACCGTGATGTATAATCGACAGCAATAGTGAGCTGAATGATCTTAGCAGCAATTTTATTTCAGATTTATTTTCAGTCACTCACCTTAATCTACACTGAATCTCTTTGAATCACTGCCTAAAAATGTACAGTCTCTGGCTGGCCGGCTGCCTAGCTGGTCTGCTTAAAGTTGTGTCTGAGGAGGATTGAGATCCTAACTAACTAATTACAGTCTGCTCTGTAGAAAGCAGATTACATATTGCCTCTTTTGCTCCCCTTTTCATTTCATTTTGTGCAATGGGATATGGAGATGGATTAGGGGGAAAATAGGTCTGAAAAAAAGTTCTCAAATGAGATAAAATTAGAATCACATCCTTGTTGAGTTTCACTGAACAAGACCTGTTCTGCTCTTTTCACATTTGTGAGAGAATTGATACTATGCTATGTTGATGAAAGAACAATGCAAGACCATTATATTATGCAATGATATAAAGCTCACTGTAATAGTTCGGAATAGACTTAAATTGTAAAATTTAGATCTAGACCTAGTTTGTAAACATTTCTCATAATGTTCTTGCATGTTTGGTTTGAGGATTTTGCTGGACCTCACTACATACAGGAGCAAGCAGTAATACATACATTTAGATCCAGATTTCAATCCTGCCAACTCTAACCTCTTCCAAAAGTTCTGGAGTGTTTGGATAAGTCCAGCGGTACTGATAAAATAACTAAATACTGCCACCATGACATACAGAATACTATAATGTTACAGTGATATACAGAGTTGTTGTAGCCATGTTGGTCCGAGGATATTAGAGAGACAAGGTGAGATTTTACCTTTTATTGGACCAACTTCTTTTGGTGAGAGAGACAAGCTTTCGAGTTAACACCCCGCCAGTCATAGGAAGGAAAAGGAGTGGGGAGGGGGGAGGAGGGAAGGAAAGGAAGCAGTTGAGGGTTGTTAGTGGGTTACAGATTGTTGTAATAAACCATACATCCAGTGCCTCTATTCAGTCCATGATTTTTAGTGTCTAGCAAAGTTATGAATTAAGATCCCAGGCTTGTTATCTTAAAAGTGTTGTGCAGGTTTCAAGATCCGTGGGTTCTATACATGCCTATCACAATATGTGGCGCACCTCATCCAGTGCAGTCAATGCCCCGATAGCAACTATGGGTTCAACCCAGGGTGAAACCAGACAGTCACTACATTCTTGAATGAACGCTCACAGGAAAAAGAGAAAAACACCATATCACCACTTTTCACAAAGCAATCATGCTATATCTCACCTAGCAGTCTTCAACCTCAAAGGAAACCTGCACAACATTTTCAAAACATGATCATCCTCACCAACAGACTCACAATGAAGAGTGCAGACCACCGTGGGTAGGTATCCCACTGTGCAGTGTCCCACCCACCATTCAGTACAGGGTCTTTTGAGAAGTTATTGCAATGCCTCATGTTTCCAAAATGAATTGTGCAGGAATGACTAGAAGCATGAGTTCAACTTCCCACAATACAGTGTTTTCCATCCCAGAATTTCATCTGCATACCAGAATTTTCACACTTTCTTTTCATAATCCCCACAAATCCGCACATCCCTCCTCGCTGTCCACCATTTCTGGCAGAAGCATGGAGCCTGCACAGCTCTGCACTATCGTCATGAGCATTGCAAGCACAGGACATATGATCCTGCAATATTGGCAGAGCCACAAGAGGAGCTGCAGGGAATATGAGGATTTGTTGGAGGCTAGATTGCTGTGGGACATAGAAAGAAACAATACAAGGTTGGTGGTGGCATACATGGAGCAGCTGGAGATGGTAGAGCGCTGGTTCTGGGCCTGAGAAACAAGCACTGACTGGTGGGATTGCATCATCATGCAGGTCCTCGATGACAAGCAGTGGCTGCAGAACTTTAGATGTGCAAGGCCACATTTCTGGATCTGTGTGCTGAACTTGCCCCAACCCTCCAGCACAGGGACACCAAAATGAGAGTTGCACTGACAATGAAGAAGCGAGTAGCAATCGCAGTGTGGAAACTTGCAACACCCAATTTCTACTGATCAGTCAGGAATCAATTTGGAGTTGGTAGATCCTCTGTGGGAGTTGCTGTGATGCAAATATGCAAAGCCATTAATTGTGGCCTGTGATGCAGGACTCTGACTCTGGGCAATGTGCAAAACATAGGGGATGGTTTAGCAGTAATGGGATTCCAGAACTTCAGTGGGGTGATAGATGGCACGCATATTCCTATTTTGGCTCCAGACCACCTTGCCATAGAGTACATCAACAGAAAGGGATAGTTCTCTATGATTATGCAAGTGCTGGTGGATCACCAAGGACACTTTACCGACATCAATGTGGGCTAGTCAGGGAAGGTGTGCATCTTTAAGAACACAAGACCATTCAGAAATCTGCAAGCGGGGACTTTCTTTCCTGATCAGTAGATTACCATTGGGAATATTGAAATGTCAGTAGTGACCCTGGGAGACCCAGCCTAGACCTTACTCCAATGGCTCATGAAGCCATATGCTGACCACCTCAACAGCGCCAAGGAGCACTTCACCTACAGGCTCAGAGGTGCAGAATGACAGTTGAATGTGCGTTGGCTGTTTGAAGGGTCGCTGGCGTTGTTTACTCACAAGACTGTACCTCAGTGGAACAAAATATCCCAATGGTTATAGCTGCCTGATGTGTTCTGCATAGTATCTATGAAGTAAAGGGGGAAAAAATTCTGCTGGGATGGAAGGCGGAGGTGGAGAAGCTGTCTGATGAATTTGAACAGCCAGATACAAAGGTTATTAGAGGCTATATGGCTCAGGGAGGCTTTGAAAGACCATTTTAATAGAAAGCCAGAGTAGAGTAGTGTGTGTTGCTGTAGTGTGCTCTACCTGACCTTGCTCTTTTGTGGCCCAGTATGAATCTTGCAGTGATTGCGGTGTGTGTAGGAATATAAAACCTTGTCCATGTACGTATTAATATTGTTTGTGAATGATGTTATAGGTTGTGTGACACAGAGCAGTAACGGTTAATTGGTCACTGGGAGACCAGTCAGCATATGTTGTGAGCTAATAAAGATGAATTTTGTTCCAAAAATTGAATTTTATTCTGAAACATGAACCAGGCAATTAAAAAACCATTTAAAACTTAATAAAAGCTAATAAATTCAGGGAGCAGAACTTATGAAGGGGAAAGAACACTCATTTCCATTTCGGGTACACGTACACCAACCGTGGCTTTCACAGATCAATGTATGTGAAGCTGTGATTTTTTTTAATGTCCCCCTGGGTCAAGTGATAAGGGAAGTGCACTGACCCAATACCACATGGAATGTTAGGGTTGGCGGGTACAGGGAGGTCCCGATGTTGAGTTCTCCATGGGCTGCAAAGAGTGGTGAGCACATGATTGTTGAATCTGCCGGCCTGCCAGAGTCTGCAACATCTCTCATTGCTGTCTGAGAAGCACAAGCCTTTCCTGCTGCATATCCTTCTTTTTTTCCTGTGCCTTTCTGCTCTCCATTCTATCCTTCTCCAGGTTGTCTGGAAGGGTGATCCTCCAGCCCTAATCTCCTTCTCTGATGCAGCACTGGCTTGCAGGATATCCTGGAACATGTCATCATGAATCTTCTTTCTCCTCCTCATCTGGCTCAGGCTTTCTGCAGGTGTGGAGGGGGAGACCCTGAAGGCAACAATGGCAGCAGCTGCAGATACAACACAGAGATATCGTTGTATGTGTATTCACGGCAGAAAGTGAAATTTAAGATGCTGAACTCATTCCCCTGGCTCCCCAAAAGTTCTAAGCACTCCATTTTCAATTCTGCTTGGGATTGACAGAGTATAGCGCCAGTCACAGCATCAGCCATAGTGAGTATGACCCTCCAGGGGTTGGGGAAATGAGAAGGGAATAGCTCGGTTGCATGATTCGAGTAGTATAGGGCAATGGAAGTGAATCCACAGATAGGGTCATTTTAGCAGATTCCTGAGGGTAACTGAGGCAGAGACAGCACAGCTGCTGCTGGTGTCCTGATGCTGCCTGGGCTCGTATGCTGCTAGCCTGTGTACTGCAATAGTGTATGCTGAAGTAATTGCTGAGGGGCATGGGAAAGTGTCCAACTGCAGCAGAAGAAACAAGGCAGCCCTCCCCAGAAACCTGCAGAGGATTGCAGACCATCTCCAGGAAAGTTTCATCAAGATCTCTATGGAGGATTCACAGGACATCCTGGTGCACATAAACAAACTGCTACGCGGGCGCCTACTGCCTAACTCTGGAGGAGGGGAATGAAAGCAGTCAGTAGCTTTACCTGTCTTGGTCGTTCCACTACTTCTTCTAGCACAAGTAAAAAGAATAAATCAATGGATATGTCCTGCTATGCCATCCCTGAAATTTCAAAATAAACTGCATACTTACTGGAGGTTCCTTTCCCTGCATCAGGCTCGCTCGTGCTTGGCTGTCAGGACTGGCTGGACTGCAGTGGAGTCAAACACAGATCCTGCTCACTGTGCAGCTGGATCTCCCTGTTGCCTGTTCTCCATACTATTTCTCCTTGCTGTTCATAGCACGACCCTGCGACACAGGCTCCTCAGAAGTATCCACGGTGCTCTTTGGGAGGGGGTCTCTAACAAGGATGGCATGTAGCTCTTTGTAAAAGCAGCAGGTCTGTGGCTTGGCATCAGCTTGATTGTTGGCCTCCCTTGTCTTCTGGTATGCCTGCTGCAGCTCCTCAGCTTTCATGTGGCACTGCCACTGGTCCCTCTTTTAGCCCTTTTCCTGCATCCCTCAAGCAAATCTGGTCCATATTCCTACAGCTGAATCAGAGCTGTGCCTTCACAGCCTCTTCTCCCCACAGGCCCAGGAGATCCTATATCTCCGGTGTGCTCCAGGCAGGAGTGTGTCTGCAGTGTGTAGCCAGCGTGATCAGCTGGGCAGCTACCTTCAACAGTGGAGAGCTGCTAGGTGTGCTTGCCAAGCTGGGAAACCAGGCAAGGGAATTTCACAACTTTGTGGGGCTTTAAAGGGGAGGGGTAGCTTCCCATCTACCTGACCCCTGGGCAGCTGACTTCACAACAGTGACCAGGGTGGTCAGTGTGGGGGCATTGTGGAGCAGCTCCTCGGGGCCAGTAACAGTCAATGAGAGTAAGGCAGTGTCTACACTCTCACTGCGTCAACCTAACTACAGCGACCATGACTCAGTGCCGCTCTGGGAGGTGGTGTTGTTAAGGTGGCGTTGCAGGACACTTACGTCAGCGGAAGCCAAATTTAAGTGAAGACACTTCCACAGCTAGGTTGACGTAGGCTGCTTTGTGTTGACCTAGTCAACATTGCATAGACCAGGCCTGAGTTAGTTTCCCAAACCTGAAGAAGAACTTTAAGTGTGAAAGCTTGTCTCTCTCACCAATAGAAGTTGGTCCAATAAAAGATATGACCTTGCCCACCTTGTCTCAGTGATATAAAAGACATTCTAATAAATACACTACAGCTATGCTGGCATGACAGTGAACGTGAATGCAACAGTTACACTGCACTGTCATGCAAGACAATGTGATGATTCATAGATTCCAAGGCCAGAAGGGACCATTGTGATCTTGTCTGACCTCCTCTATAACAGAGGCCATTGAACTTCCACAAAATAATTCCTACAGTATATCTTTTAGAAAAACATCCAACCTTGATCTAAAAATTGTCTGTGATGGAAAATCCACCATGTCCCTTGGTAAATTGTTCCAATGGTTTATTACTATCGCCATTCAAAATGTATACCTTATTTCCAGTCTAAATTTGTCTAGCTTCAACTTCCAGCCATGGAATTGTGTTCCTTTTTTCTCTGCTAGCCAGAAGAGTCCATTATTAAATATTTGTTCCCTGTGTAGGTACTTTTAGGCTGTAATCAACTCACTTCTTAACCTTTTCTTTTTTTTTAGGATAAATATATTGAATTCTTTGAGTCTGTCACTATCAAGGCCTGTTTTCTAATCCTTTCATCATTTTTGAGGCTCTTCTCTGAACCCTCTCCAACTTATCAACATCATTCCTGAATTACTGACACCAGAACTGGACACAGTATTCCAGCAGCAGTTGCACCAGTACCAAATACAGAGGTTAAATAACCTCTATTCCTACTCCACATTCCCCTTTTTATGTATCCCAGGATCCCATTAACTCTTTTGGCCACCATGTCACACTGGGAGCTTATGTTCAGCTGATTATTCACCATGCCCCCAAATCTTTTTCAGAGTCACTGCTTCCCATGACAGAGTTCCCCATCCTGTAAGTATGGCCTACATTCTTCCTTCCTAGATGTATGCAATTACATTCAGCCATATTAAAATTGCATAGTTTGCTTGCATCCAATTTACCAAGCAATCCAGATAGCTCTGAATCAGTTACTTTTCCTCTTATTATCACCCCCCCCCCCAGTTTTTATGTCATCTGCAAACGTTATCAGTGATGATTTTATGTTTTCTTCTTCATAGGGCCAAGAAAAGACCTTTGTGGGACCCCATTACAAATACACCCCATTTTATGATCCCTCATTTACAGTTACATTTTGAGACGGATTAGATGGGCAGTTTTTTAATCCACTTAGGGTATGTCTACACTGCAATGTAAGCCCAGGGTTAGTGGGACTCAAGTTAGCTGACAGTGTTAGGGAACCTGAATATGAGCCTCTAAATCAGATGATTCAAGGGTCTGCATCAGTTCCCTGGAGCTGTGATTGAAAAAATTGTGTGCTTCAAAACAGCAGCACCCTTCGCATTAAGCGTCCAGACACTTGTTTGCATTAAGTTGTATATAAAGCCACAATCTTTGGACAATGTTATGATTATTGCCACAATCACTGGAAAAGGCTTCCAGCTTCCCAAACTGTATCCTCTTGTCTATTTTCTTTTTGGGAAATGTGTTTCTTAAATATCCATATTCCTGTAAACTGTTGCTTTACACTTTTTGAAAGGCTTCAGCACCTTTGACTGCAGGGGTAATGATCACATGATTCTTTTAATGTTCCTATGAGTATGTACAGTAATTTGTTATCCCTTTGGGGAGGGGGGGGATGGGGACATGTTGTCACAGCTTGAAATATTTCCAAAGGGCTGCCCAGCAAAAAAAGTTTGAAAACCCCTGCTCCACATTGTATTTTAACTCTATGTTAGGGCTTTTCTAATCCATGCTCTAAACCTAGAGCTCTGGCATCCACACTGCAATGCACAGACTCAAGTCAAAATAACTATATTGCAGAGTCCCTATTGCCCCCCTCCCTCTGAAATATGGCTACTCTAGCCCTAGGACTGTAGTGCACTGTGGGGAAAAACTTTACTGCCCGCCCTGCATGTTACCAGGAAGCAGCTCGCTTTGCAAAAGGCTTGAGCAGTTCACTCTTCATTGCAAACCCAGGAGGCTCTCTGATAATGTACTTGCAAATCAGTGATCAGAAGGGAATGGGTTAACACTCACCTGAGCTGCTACCATTTGCAAAAGGGCAGGTGGCTTACATTTTCAATAGAGTGGACTGCAGATTGCTGGGATAGAGAGGACTCAGGAAGTTGTCCTATGGAATTGTGGGATACATCCAGCGGATGCCCGGGACCTGAGTCAAAAAGAGCTGTGCCTACACTGCAAAGCAATAGTGCTCAGTCTCTGGGTCCTGGCTTCAGTTGAGCTCAGACCCTCCAGCTCTGCAAGGTCCTAGGGCCTTGGGTCTGAGTCCTGGGTTAGCGCAATTGCAGTGTAGACACAAAGGTGTTTAGGCTTGAGTCCGGGCTCAAGCATGGTCTTATGTTGCAGTGTAGCCATACCCTTAATGTGTTCTGAGTTAACTTTATATCATTCTAGTTTTTAATCATAATATCATGCATTACCAAGTCAAACGCCTTACAGAAGTCTAAGTATATTACATCAACACTATTACCTTTATCAGACAAACTTGTAATCTCAGAAACAAAAAGATATCAAGTTAGCTTGACAGGATTTATTTTCCAAACACCCATGTTTATTTACATTAATTACATTACCTTCCTTTAATTCTTTATTAATTTAGTCCTGTATCAGCCACTCCATTATCTTGCCTGGGACTGATGTCAAACTGACAAGCCTATAACTATCAGAGTAATCCTATTTTCCCTTTTAAATAATTGGCACAACATTGGTTTTCTTCCAGTCTTCTGAAACTTGCTCCAAGACTTACAAAAAAATCGATATGAACGGTGCAATTAGCATCTCTGCCAACTCTGTTAAAACTCTTGGATACAAGTTATCTGGACCTGCTGATTTAAAAATGTCTAAATTCAGTAGCTTCTGTTTAACATCCTCCAGAGATACTAGTGGAATGGAAAGAGTGTTATCACCATATGATGAAACTATATAATTCCCCCACCCCCCTCCCCACCTCCAGAACGGAAATATTTATTGAATACTTCTGCCTTTTCTGCATTATTATGATAATTATACCAGTTCCATTTGATAATGGACCAATAGCATTGTCAGGATTATTTTTGTTCCTAATATATTTTAAAGATTCCTTATTATCCTTAACTCTACTGGCCATAGATTTCTTCTTGAGTCCCTTGGCTTTCTTTATCCCTTTTCTACAGTTCGTAACTTTTGATTCATATTGATTACTATCAAATTTGCCTTTCTTCCATATATTTTACAGCTGCCTCTAAACCATTGGTTTTTTAACCAGTACAGCCTTCTTCCTCCACTGTGGGATTGTGGCTTTTTGGGTGTTCTTAAATGATTCCTAACTATCATTCATACTTTTTCTGATTGAATTCTTCATCCCAGCTGATTTGGCTCATAATTTTCAGCTTTGTGAATGTAGCCCTATTAAATCATTTATTCCTTCTGAATAAAGACACTGGTTCATTTTCAGAGATGGTAGAACATGATTACTCAGGCTCAGATGTCTCATCAGGAAATCTTTTCCGTTTCATTCCTCTCTTCTTTGGCAATTGTGCCAAAATTCCCATGCCTTCTGCTAGAAGACATGCTTCCTGTAGAATTTTGGGCCATTGATCTCTAAGTTGTTTTATTTCTTCAATAATATCAGCAATGAGAGCTACCTCTGATTCAAGGGAGATTCCTCTGGCTTGTAAAGTCTTGTTTCTGTCCTCAATACTTGAAAGAATTTTGTACCAGAAGCTAGCCATCAAAAGGCATAAAAACGAGTTGAAGTACCTTTTCAGTGCTTCTACTTGTGATTGAGCTTCATGTGTCGAGTTTAATAAGAGCACATTCCAGTGCTTCCAGAATACTTGGAAGATGCTTTGTGAGTGAACGGACAGCATCAGTACGTGTACTCCAGCTTGTGTCTGATTGAGAGTAGAGTGAGCAGTGTATCCTATCTGTTGTAATCTTCCACTTCACTGGGATAGCACTGAAAAACACAAAAAGTTGCTTAACACAACCAAAAAATGTTAATGTTTCAGTACAGGCTGCAGCAGCATTAACCCCTACAACATTTAATGAATGGGAACCACAAGGAGAATACACAGCAAGCTCATTTTTGGACATTATGCAGGCCTGAACACCTTTTATTTTCCCTGACATATTAGAGCCATCATCAAATCCTTGACCTCTACAGTCATCCAGAGGAATGTTATGATGCTTCAAGCTACCGATTAGCATTTCAGCTATCTGTTCTCTTCTTTTTTAAAATCAAAGTTGATAAAGTCAAGAAACCTTTCTTTAATGTTAAATGTACCACTGTCTTTGTTGTGAATTACAAATTGCAATATCAACATATGTTGTTCATGGTGGGAGACATCAGGAGTAGCATTATATATAATAGAATAATAAATATCCTTTTCTCTCTCTGCAAGGATGGCCTTCTGCATACTCTTACCACATAATTCAATAAACTCATTCTGACTCTCCCATGAGAAATAATAAGCCTATCCTTTCATTGTTCTGCCCTCTGTTTGCTTCTGTTTGACTTTAGCCAAATGGTCACGAGTGATGCTGTTATAATGAGCTATAATCTCAAGAGTTCCAAGAAAGTTACCATTGTGTGGGTCACCTATCAGATTATTATCTCCTTGGAATGCTAAACCTTGTGAAGCAAGAAATAAGGTAATATCCAACAATCTTTCCAATATTTCTTTCCTTCTTGTTGCTTCTGTTAATATTTGTTTTTGAATCTCACTGTCCACTCCATGTCCACCTGACAGTGACTGCTGTAATTGCTTCCACTGGCAGTAGCAAGTTTTATTTTCTATGCTCTTTTCATGTTTAGGAAGTTTAGTATATAGTTTATGCCATTTTTTTCACAATTGGTGAATATCCTTTGTTTTTTGCCAGCATATTGCATTTTTAAGGCCCCCTTCAGGAAATAACCGACATGGAAAACAATACAGTGCTTGGTGGGTAGCACTCCAAACAAGCCAGTCTCTTGGTATCTTTTCTCTCTTGTTGGAAGTCTTACATTTGAGAAGAAATTCAGGACACCAGATAGAACAATTTTTGACAGATAGAATATGTTATGTTTTCAGGCCATAAGCCCAGATCTTTGAAAAGACAAGAATCAGATAGTGTAGCTCTACCTTCCTGCTTCCTGTAAACCTTCTGAATGTAGTGGCACTAATGGTGATACTACGTGACTTATCTTCAAGCATTAGATTGGAGTCACCTGATGCATATTCTGGCAGCTTTTCTTTGTCATCAATTGCCAGTGCCACAGACACAGTCTCTATATTGAAATCATTTTCATCTTGATGTTGTTCATCTGCTTCCTAATTCGTATATTGCCTGACTGCAGCAAGGCCTTGTCTGATTTAAAAAACTGGAGGATAGATTGGTGTCCTTTAGCTTCTTTTAGTTCCCTTTCTTTTACTTCCTTACGTTTCTGGCTGCCTGATTTGTATTTATAGCCACCACCAGACATGGCAGTATGGGGGTGGGAGTGGGGGTGTGACTGTGAGTGAATTAGACACTTACTCACATATATTTTTGGCCTGCAAACCCTACCAGAAGAAGCAGCAGCACTAGCTCCCACTGTCTTATGGTGCTTTGCTTTGCTCCTCCCACCAGCTGTCCCTCCCTCCTCCCTATGCACAAGGAACTCTGGGACTGGTAGTTCTTGATCTTGATATGATAGACCACGTCACAGAGGAGCACAAATCTCTCTGTCTCTCAGTCTCAAACTACAAGTCTTAGTTTAACTGCACAAGCACACTGTCTCTGTTCTAGAGAAGGGCCTGGGCTGGGCCAACAGGCCTACAACTCACTGTTCAGAATGTTGCATGAAACTGCTCTAATACTGTTTCTGATTGGCTCCAGAAAATCTCACAAGATCTGGACAATAGATACAGGGAAAAAAGTTTCTATAAATATCCTCAGGTATGATCTAAAATTTAGCTTCAATTTTTTCCTCATGGTAATGGGGGTTGCAGCCTGAGCCGGGCCCCCACCTCCAGGCCCCAGTAAAGTGTACCCTCCCCCCCATGTGGGGGCCCCATCTATAATGTTTAGAAATTCCAAGCATGTTTTAGTACTGGCTGTCTGAGACCTCCAGCATATGTCACTCAAATTGAAGACCCTGTGATCACACAGCTTCTGCCCCCCCCCCGCATCCCTCAGTTTATCATAGTTCAGGTGTAAGGAGGCCGTCATTCTGTTCCCTAGTGTGATGTGGTGGTCTGCACCAGTCACAACTAATAACGCAGTAGAGTTATGCTGTAGTGGCTAATAATCAAGTAGTATGCTGCAGTGATACATGCAGTAAAACAGTAAATTTTTGAGAGACTTCAGATTAATTTTAGTCATCTGTTATGTATTACTGTATATTCTGAAACAATCAGACCTGATAAAGGAAATAAGAATTTTTGACAGTTTAAAAACAAGAAATTAAAGAAAGCTAAGTTTCTCTGAATCCTGTTAAAAAAATTTCATACTAGTCTCAAATTTCATTTCTTAAAAGCTAAACTTGTGTAAGCCAACAAATCAAATTTGTGGCAGGCAAAACATCTTAAAGTAAATAATCCAATGTGACAAATTGTGGGTGATTAAATTGTGTCATTAAATTGTCATGAGTGGACTGAGCACAAATTTCTACACAGAAACATACCATAGGAAGGAGCACAAGGACTGCTATACAAGAACAGACTCAGTGGTTCATCTTGTCTTGTATCCTGTTCAGAGGGAGGTGTAACACACCTAGAAACACTGAAAACTGTTCACTATGCTCCTCTGCAGGCACAGGTATAACACCATTTAATGCTATGGTGGTCATGTTCATCTAGAGAAAATGACCCTTACTGTTCCATGGTTTTCTTTTTACATTAAGAATTCTTTGAGCTCTGTAACACCATTTGTCGAAGTATCTAACAGCTATTTACAAATATTGAGTGTTTCTGTGGCGACTTTTATATAGAAACTTATATTTATTAAATGAAAGCTGAAATTCTCCCGCACTCTCCCAATTCCAGCAACTGAAGCTTGAAAAATACAATAAAAATTGAGAGAGGCAATTAAATCATGAGAGCTGGCAACATGTTGTCAATGCAGAGCAGAGTAAACTGTGTATTCCATCCAAGAAATATGTTTGATTGCTTTTATGTTTAATCTTAACTGAATTTCCACATTTTGTAATGCTTGTTTTTGAGATAATTACAACATACCTGTAATGTTATTGCCATTAAATTACTGATGTGCACTCTCAACCACAACTAATTAAGCTGATTACAACCTAATTTCTTCAAATATAGCTTAAGCACATGAAGTCAATTAAAATTAAGTTATAGAATTCATTAAATACACAAAAAGTAAGCACATGGGGAGGTTACATTGTATTTTCCCTGTGCATAACAGAGATGGGATCTTTGCTGTGCATGCAAAATGGAATTCAGCCTTAACTATGAAATCACAACTAGTGCCTCCACATTAGCCTCCATTAATCAGAGCACAATAATACTTGCTGTTTGTAGCGTCAATAAGCTAATGTATCTAACTGACTGACATTTTCCTTGTCTGTTTTTTTCTAATGATAGTATTGCAAACTCCCCTACAACTGTGTTCTGCAAACAGGCCTGTTACTATGCTCTGCATCTAGGTCTTTAAAGCCAGTGAAATTTTTGACACAGATTCAATGGGAGTAGGATTTGGCCCTGGGATTTGATCCTGCCCCCACTGAAGTCAATAGCAAAACTCCTATTGGCTTCAGTGGAGCAAGATTAAGTCCTTAATAAGTGCTTTATTTATGCATATATTCAGGAAAGCTACACTGCTCTTACAGCAGATTTCAACTTTCTGATTGCTTCCTCCTTTAGAGGAATTAGGAACATGTCCTATTGACTACTCTCTTGGCACAAGAATATCCAAAGCAAAAGAGAAATTTCATGGCTCATGATGTCACCCTGAAAAACAGATTCAGAAATCAAAACAAATCTGCCATGTATTCTTAAGGCAGTTAATGACAGATTCCTTCTACTCATTATTCATTTTCAGAGAAAATGTCTAAACTCTAGTTCTGCACAGTGATCTCATACAGTGCCATATCATGAGGGGAATGGGAAGAGAGTAGAAAATAAAGAGAGAAGTGTTCAGTGAGAAGGTCAAATTACATGCTCTGAGTGGCTGCTTTTATGACAAAACACCCTAGTTCAAAGATCAATTCAAATTTATTTCATGTTCCCACAGTTCTAATTAAGCTGTATATGATTTAAGAAGATATCGATGTGAAGCAGAATTTCCTGAGGTAGGTATTCTTTTATCTGCTCTATAGAGCAGATGGGATTCACACTATTCCCCCAGTACCTGGGGAAATATATTCAATGAATATTCTATCAAGTTTCCATAGAGGGAAAAACAAAGACATTTTGTTCCACAGATGAAATGTTTTGAATTATAAGCATCAAGACAAAATGGTCCCAAATGAAATGAAAATATTTGAGTTCTACAGAAGACAATATTTCCCGAGTGATTTTTTTTCTTTGGCTGCCTCAGCAGAGAAAAGGTCCTATTCATTTTCCCAAAATTGATTTTTTAAATACAATGAATTGGAATGGGAGTTACTTCCTCCCATGTCAAGACAACACACGTTTTCTATCATGCATGGTTTGACTTTATTTTTTAGCATGTGTAGGAAGGATAATTAATGTTGCTTTTTGAGAACTTACTAGTCCAAATTCCACAACATGGGCTTTACTTTTACAGGTGTAATTTTTGAGGGGATACACTATCACTTGAACACACAGATAATAGCTCTTAAAGCACATTTACAAGAAAACCCCACTTTCTCACTTGTAGATGCAGAGTGAGAACAATATTTTTGTACATGTATCTCTTCCCTTTTGCCCATTGCAGGATATTGCACAAATGATCGCAGGTTTACACTAGTATATATCCTGAGTATTTGGATGTAAAACTGGTGTAAGATCAAAATCAGGCCATGTAAGTATATAATTTTGCACATATAAATGGAGTCCATGTTGAAGACCTACTTTAAAAATAGCCTTAAGGGCTGTAGTGTCAAAGAGCTTCAGATTTTGGATGCATACAGCTGCTTTTTATAAACAAAGCACACATTAGTGAGCACAAACTGGGTAAGTGTGTGATTAAATATGCAATTTATGCATGCAACTAAGTTTTCCATAACAACACCACGTCCACGATGACAGGGTAATTAGAAACGCTTAAGATAAATATCAAGTAGGTGAATATACACATTTTATGCACAAAAATGTGATGCCCATTAGAAGTTTGGCTCTAAAACTGTGAATGGCAGAAATCTTGAGATATCACCTCAGGTATGCTGGTTAATGTTGAAGTATGTTTTCCATTCTGGCAGGATTTTGCCAAGTACTATTTCCGCAATTAAAAAAAAAAAAAAAAAAAAAAGATATAAAAGGACTCATTGTTCCTGTTAAGTTTCCTTCTTTGGGGTCTTTCATTCTACAAATTAAAAACAAAAATTATTGTTGTACTTTGTAAAATACTGTCGATGAGAAGACAGCTCTATGGCCCTGATTCAGAAAGGTATTTTAACATAACTAAGCATGTGAGAAATCCCATTGAGTTCAGAGTGATGGCTCACATGTTTGATATTAAACATGTGCTTAGGTAGTTTGCTAAATTGAGACCTGTGTCTTCATTTCTGTTTTTAAATTTTTAAAGTCAGTTCTGCAAGAAGTTTGCCCAAATCATAGAACCATTTTGCAGAGATTTGTTGGCATCTCTTGCAGAAATCTGCTTTGGGATGAACCCCAATACAGTTATTTCTTTCCCTACCTGCCCTTCTTCCTTCCAGTGTGTCACTCAATACAGTAAAAATATACAGGATGCATTCCTTGTCGCATGGATGGACAAAGTAAATAAAGTAATGGGAGTCACAGATAAAGTCTTGAGTAAATCTTATATTTTTTCTTTTCCCCTCATTTTAGTGTAATGGATGGATGACTGCATTGTTTCTGAGGTGGATGATCCTTTGTGGGCCTCACAAAAATGAAGTGGATTTTCAGGAGGGCTTTGAAGCAGGAAAGAGAGTAGGTGCCCAAATGAACTGAAAGAAAAGGAGAGGGAAGGGAATCCAGGCCTGGGGAACAGCATGAAAGAATACAAAACGAAGTGTGAGCAATGGCGATTCATTAGCAAGATGAAAGAGAACTGTTAATGAGCAGTGGAAGAAGTGTAAACAACACTGGTCTAGCAAATGCGGTAAATTATGATTGTCTGTAGTGAGTATTTCCATACCACACTCTGGTGTTTTCTGCCACCCCTACTCTCGTTATCTGTCCGCTTCTGTCCCTTTGCAAGGACAGCCACTCCAGCCCTTCCAACTAGGGTGGAACCCTGCTCTTCCTAGCAGGAACCTCCCCAGTTTCTCTGCTGGGAGATAATCCTCACCCAGGGAACATCATCACCCCTTCTCTCCCTGGCTCTCTGCCTGTTCCTCTGGGTCCAGTTCTCCAGTATTGATACATGAGCAGGTAAGTCCCTCTGCTGCTCCCCCGCTTTCTGCCCTCTCTATTTCTTGGGTTGGGTTTTCTGATTTAGAGGCAGCAGGCACCTCTTACTATAGCTGATGCTTTAGATTGGTTTGCTCTTCCTTGAATTTGATGTTGCAAGAAACTTTCCAATGAATTCTGAAGATCTACTGCAGGCATTTACTTTGGAATGAATTGATCTTCTTATCAATTTCTGTTGTACATTTCCATGAGACTGCTCCATAAAGTAGGACAGGCATGATGCCAGTGTTAAAAAAGAATGTGTCTGTGTCTATGCCAATCATGCTATTTTTCCAAATCTTTTGAGATTTAAAAAAATTGATTGCTGCTTTTGATATCCATTGCGTGACATCTAGCGTGGTATCACTATCACTGTACATCTACCTTCCGAGATAGATTACGTGACTTACTTCTTCTGGTGTTTCTTCATCCACTGTAATAGTTACTTTGAGGACATTGATAATCATATATTTTGTCTTCCCCTTGTGAATGAAAAAAACGATTTTTTAGTTGTATCTGCCAAAAGCTGGATCATTTCGTCCATTAAGCCACATGTTGAACTAAACAGGACAAAGGAGATCATCCAGTTGTACTTTATCATTTGTCCATAAAATTCTTTGTCTTGGTTATTTTCCTCCATTACATGGTCCATGACCAGTGCAAACAAGAGTGGAGACATAATATACCCTTGCCTTACTCCAGTTGTCACTGCAAACCAGTGAGTTCTCACAGGAAGTGAGAAATCAGACAACACACAGAGCAAATATCATCACCCATTTAAAATTGCACCATTAACTTCAGCGTACATGCCCCCCCAAGAATTAGGAGTAGAGGGTGTATGTTTATATGAGAAGTATGTAAATTGACTGAACTGAAGCATTCTAAAATCATAACTCAGGCCCTGACGTCATGATTGGCTTAAAAATCATTATATATTATTTTAAAATAACAAATTTGGAGGTTCTTATTTGCCTCCTGATTTCTGAGCATGCAGGATGCATTTGCTTCACATTTTCAAGAATTTCTCTGCAACCATTAAGACTAGAAATTTACTTTTTCTGTAAAAATGAAAGCTGAAATTTCTCATGAAACCTCTTGATCCCAGGAGCTGGGATTTAAAAAAAGAATAAACCAACTACTGTGAGACTCATGAAAAAGTCATGAGTTGTCAACACTGCCTACTTGAATAAGAACACAGGTTAAAGAAAAATAAGATTGGGATTTGTTTTTTATTAATACTGAACTGATACTGTAGCTTTTTCTGTAGCATATGCCACCAGTTCTTATTTAAGCCAGTTACTTACTTAATTTTCTAGATAAGATGTTCACCTCACAAGAACAGCTAATTTAACAAACGCAAGATCCACCAGTAGATGCTTATAAGAAAATAGTTTCTGAATTCATTGCCAAAGATACCTGTATCCTCATACCTGGCAAATGAGATTACTTCACTTTAGTAATAAATTGACAATACCATGTCAGACACTGGTGGTAATGGGAAAAATGAAAGAATAAAACCATTGGATCTAGATTTTCTACTGAAGACCTGATGTCAACAGACCATACAGTTTATAGCGTAGGGCAAGGGGAATAAACCAGTTTGGCAAAGATCTGATATAAAGTTCCTGTACCCATCTTTGTAAAAATCAGTGACTGAACAGCATAGCATTTCCAGCACAGGCAAATTTAAAGGTGAGGGGATGGGGGAGAGGAATGTGTCCAAAGCTATGGCAGGCTGCATATCCACCTGAGTTAATAAATCAGCTGATTGAGAAAAGTTGTAGTACAGAGTACCTGGTCCCATCTGTAGCACTGATTGTCCCATTGTATTTGAAGTCATTCAGTCCAAAGGTGTTTGTGATAGCCTCTATTAGCCCAGTGTGTATATGTATGAATAGATAAACTTGTATATATATATATATATATATATATATATATAAAAGCTATGCTCCAATCCTAACTTACCATGTTTGCTAGACCAGTGTTATTCACACTTCCTCCACTGCTCATTAACAGTTCCTGTAAGGTTTACCTTTGAAGAGACCATTTGTTGTCCCTGAATTTCATTTTAGTTTTAACCCCAGAATTCAAGAAGCAGCCATGTTGTTCCCTTCTTCATTATTCAGCTTTCAAATTACACAACACGTGAAAGAGAATTCTCTGCTAGAGGGAGTACAAAAGAATAGAACATTGCTTCATCATGCTACATATCGCTACAGTGTTAACCTCACAAGAATGGAGCTTGGTATGGACTATGCTCCACTGCCTGTTAGAATGTGCGAAATGAAAGGCAGTGGGCAATACCTGTTATAGACAAGGTCTTTGTCTAGTAAGCAGGTATGGACTTGGTCAAGAGGACTGTGCATCATTGCTCTACATGAGGCATATTCAATAGGGAGACAAAGTGGGTGTTGTGTCTTCACATTTTGCTGCAGTTTGGCAGGATGTACAGCAAGGTGAACCAACAAAAAGAATACATGACTCAGAAAGCTTTATTCTCTAGGCACGATTTTCCTCCCATCTATACTGGGATAATTCCATCAACGTCAGTGGGGTAACTGAAAGCATAACTAGGACAAAGCTATGCTAGTGTTGAATTGAAGGCTCTGGAGCCCCTCAGGCTGGCACATGCAAGGAGAATTTTTTCCTTAATAAGGCCTTTCATTTAGGAAGTGACCTGCTTGACTCTTGAGCCAATACATATATTGACCCCACTGACTAGTCCAAGCAACAGTCTGACCTTTGTCTTTGTATGAAATGATTGACAGGTTTTAAGCAAAGCAATATCCTCACATCTCTCCTTCAAACCAGAGTGTATTAGCTTTGCAAAATATTCACACATACAGGATAAGTGTCATTAAGCAAGACGTGTCCTAATTTGAAGAATAAGGCAGCAGAAAGAATTAAAGCACTTGTCTTTGTCAGAGATTTTAACTTACCTCACAGGTGTAAAACATGCAGTCATATATGATAGGCAACTCATGTATTGTTGGCTTTACTGGCAGTTTTCCCTTAAAAAGATGTAAGGGTTTAATGTTATCTCTATAGAGAGAGATGCAAGTGGCTTTACAACAGCCCAGTCCTTAGTTAGGAGTCTGGGGAGTGTAATGCTTTCCATTGTTTGCTCCTAGAATTCTGTGGTTTCTTCTGCCCTTGTTTCTAATGATTTTCACCATTCTTTTCATCCTCTCAGTGAGGCTATGCAACAGAATATAAAAATATCCTGCCTTGTAAGGGATGTTCAGGTGAAGCAATTCAGCCCCCACAAATGGAAAAAATAATTTTTTTTAGTTTATCTTTTTTAGTAAATAGATACAAGTTGATTGTCATAACCACTCCAAAATCATTGGATGAACATGCTTGCTGTATCTATGTTGCTAAACTCATGAACTAGCTGTATCACCAACTTCATAAACTATACCATTCCTCACTTACCCCTCTGTGGTACTATCCCACAGATCAAACTGGAAACTGTCCAAGTGTCTCCTCACAGAGGTTTATTGTACATTCTTCATTTGAAGTAGGAGGCTTGCTGTCCATGAAAGAAACAGGGGATTCAAGCTCACAAGACACACTGATACTCGAAGAGCCACCCCCAGTCACTCTGTGCAGACCTATGCCTCTGCACTGGCTGTGGGTGCCAGTCTTCCCATTATATCTCCCTTGCCCACCAATGCTCCTGGAATGGAAAAGGATCTGAGGGAAGGGTACAAAAGCTAACAGTGAGTGAATCACAGCTCCAAAAAATGCATTCCCTATTTGCATAAAGATTTTCTTGACAACCTAAGAGAAGAACCTGAAAAAATTCTAAGGCAGCCTCAGAAAGTTCTCTAGAATATTCCAAATGTGAATAGGATGATATGAGAAAAGTAAACAGTTTTCTGAAGAGAGAAAACTTGCTTACAATTCCATCTTGTGGGAGTTTGGATTTGGATAATTCATATTTCAGCAGATAACATGGAAGCAGGAGATGACTTTGAAATATATTAGCACCAATGCTTTCTTGATTCAAAACACCGCTGTATAATTTTGTATGAAACCTCCTCTCTCTGAGTCCAACATCAGAAAACAAAAAAAATAGATTCCACAGGATAATTTTACTAAAGATCCAATACCCTACATTTCTTGGGGGAACACTTGACAAGTCTGCATTTGGGTTAATGACATGGGAGTTAGGCTCACAGTCTAAAAGGAAATGATGTAAATATCCACAGTTGAAAAGCAGCCACTGCGTATATGTGGCCATTTTTTCCTCTAACTTTTTCAGCCTGCATATCTGGGTAAATGTCATATGAATTTCAAGTTATAAAACTTGATAGTTCTGACTATTTTACCATGTCAAGAAGTCGTCAGACTGTCACACTAAAATTAATTTTTTTAATAATGTGTATGACTGTACATGATGGATCATAAAGGCTTTCTACAAGTCTGCTTTTAAAAACATGCATTTAAAAAAACTTCAAGTATTGCCACTATGATCATGTGCATTATACATTATTTTAAAATAGGCATCACTTGACAAGTTACTTAGAGATTGAGAGACAATGGTGAATTATTTGACACCACATGGATACTATTTATGGCCTATATTCCCAGTGAAGAGCATATGTGGTAGGTAAGGTATAATCTGTGTATAGTCTCTCAGTCTGTGTCAGCAAGCAGCTGGTGACAACTTCCTCCTCCTTTTCTGCAGGGCAGATCTTTTAATTGATCAAGGACTTTTGCTCTCCAGGTTTTCAGCCTTGGCGAAACCATGGCTGGGGCACAGGAGTCTCCTCTTCACAGATATTAACCTGGCTATTCTGTTTGAGTGTTTGCAGAGGCAATCCTTATCCAGTCCATTGTGTGCCTTTGCTGCTTGGCTCCTTTAACAACAACCCCATTTGATCTAACGCCATAGCAAATAACCCATCATAAACACACTGAGGTATACACAATATTAATAAAAATACTTTTAAATGTTTTTATCCAGAAACAAAGCAACATTAAAAACTTCCCTAAGAACACCATCCTTGCCACCATGGATGGCATCTTTCATACACCAATATCCCTCACCATGATCCCTCCAATATCTACAAGACAATGGCCAACACCCGGAAATCCACACCAAAGTCATCCATTTCATCCTCACCCATAACTTTACATTTAACAACAAACATTTTGTCCAAACCATGAGAATAGTCCTGCGTATTAGGATAGCTCACCAATGGGTCAAAGTCTTCATGGGCCACCTTAAGGAAGAAGGGCTGATAAACAATAATAGAATACCAATTCAAATTTATTATAAATATTTTGGATGTTTTTCTATGTTTTCAAATATATGTATTTCAGTCAGAACACAAGAATACAAAGTGTATAGTGGTCACTTTATATTATTTTTGTTATAAATATTTGCATTATAAAAAGATAAGCAAAAGAAAAAGTATTTTTCAACTCACCTCAGACAAGTACTGTTTTGCCATGTCTTTATCAAGAAAGTGCAACTTACAAATGTAGAATTATTATTATTTTTTTACATTACTGCACTCAAAAACAAAACAATGTAAAACTTTAGCATCTACAAGTCAAAGCTTGAAGGGGCATATGAATGTTTAGCATATCTGGCAAGTAAATACCTTGCAACACCGGCTACAACAGTGCCATATGAACACTTGTTCTCACTTTCAGGTGACACTGTAAATAAGAAGAGGGCAGCATTATCTCCTGTAAATGTAAACAAAATAGTTTGTCTTAGCAATTGGCTGAACAAGAAGTAGGACTGAGTGGACTTGTATGAGGTGAATTGAAAAATACTTTTTCTTTTCTTTATCTTTTTATAATGCAAATATTTGTAATGAATGTAATATAAAGTAAGCACTATGCACTTTGTATTCTGTGTTGAAACTGAAATCAATATATTTGAAAATGTAGAAAAACATCCAAAACATTTATAATAAATTTAAATTGGTATTCTATTATTGTTTAACAGTGCAATTAAAACGGCAATTAATCGCGACTAATTTTTTAAATCTAGTTAATTTGTTTTGCATTAATTGCATGCAATAACTGCAATTAATCTGATAGCACTACAAGGACTAATTTCTGGGAAAATGTATCATGAAACCAATGACATCACTGAGATAAATCAATGACATTGGGTAGATGACCTAAACTCCCTCATTAGATATCCACCAGAACTGCAACCACCATCTATTCATCAAATTCTCTCTAGAACATTTTCACACCAGTATCAACTTCCTGGACACCAAGATCAGCTTCAACAATGGAACCCTACAGACAACCATATACAAGAAACCCACAAATCACCACACTTATCTCCACAGATCCAGTAGCCACTCCAGACACACCAAGAATGCTGTTATCTACAGTCAGCCATTCCAATACCACAGAATATGCACACTTAAAACCACCTTCACCAAACAAGGACACTCCATCAGAGAAGCAGATTGCATCATGGACTGGGCCACCCAAACACCCCAAGAGAACCTGCTTCAAGAAAAAAAAATTGCACTGACCGCACACCCATACTTGTTACCTTCCACCGCACACTAGTACCTGTATGGGGTATCAAACAATTACAACCCATCCTCGATGGAGACTACATCCTGAAAGAAATCTTTTGTTTTCTATTTTTTAAGATATAGGGATTTTTTTATTTTATTATATTATTTTTTTGGAAACACCATAGTTTTAAAATGTTTTTTCAGATTTTTTTTCAAACTTTCCAGAAATAGTCTAGGCTGTGATGAGATGTGAAATTCCCTAGGGTTTGGTTTCTTTTGAGGGAAGTGGGATGGTGGAGGGATTGAAAGTCAGTCTTTGAATGGGAAACTACCAAACACTGCTTCATAATGTTACTCAATAAGGGGAAAAAACAAATATTTTTCATGTATTTTATTTAAAAAAAAAAAACCCGGCTTGCATTTATAAATTGTCTTTATATAGCCATGAATATCCAGAGTAATCTTACAGTCAAGCAGATACTAATGTCATGTTTGGGTGAACAACAGAAATTTTTGTCCTGAGAGATAAATATTGATTAAATTAAAGCCAAGGATTGTATTTACCACAGGGGACAATTCTCTATTTATCAAAACATGAAATCAACATATGCTGTGTATTGTTACGCACTGAATGTTTTCTTTAAAAATAATCTATACATTCTTTTATTTATGGCCATGAGTTTCTTAAACTAAGATGGACATAATAAAATCTTACTGGATGTTTTTAGAAAATGAAAATTCCTTGCCTGTAATTTTAACAACATTTTTGGCTTATGTGAAATTTGAAAAATCTAATGATCTTTTTTGTTAATTGACATGAATGCTAGGTATTTGCTTTTTTGCATTTCTCTCAGCTTAGACAGTGAAAATAAGCGAGTCAATTCCACTTTGATTCACACTTTTTACATTCAGTTAACTTACAGCGTGCCGCTAGGCAGGGCAGCCATTTTTGGATAGCAAACACTACAGAGAAAAGATTTTATCCAATCAGAAAGTTCATTGAAATATAAATCTTCATAGAAACATTTCTATGGAACTAAGGTTTGTATAACCTACTTTTGGGCCAAAAATCAACATGACAGTGTTGAATCTTCAACATCCTCAGATCAAAATGCTTTTAAACTCTCACCCTTGAACTGGCTTTCCCACAATACCTTTACATTTTTTAAAGAAAAACAAAAAACAAAATAAAACATAAAACAATAAACTAAGTCCACTCCCTGCTATCTAAGAGTGTGTGCAAGTGAGAGTGAAATTATTAGTGTACAATTTATAATTGTGAAGCCCTCACATACCGATGTGATGAGATAGTAATCCTTAACCTAACATTTGGAAAGATAAAAGTAGTTAGGGGTCTAGGGAAAAAATATCATCCTCATTCACTTCCAAAGAGGGAGTATGAAACAGATATTTGCATGTTATCTGATTGACTGGCTCATCAGAAGTGAATAAGAGCTTTTTCCCCAGCTTCAGACAATCAAAAGGCAGATATTTACCCATGTCCTGATCGGCTAACTTTGCGGCTATTCGGTATTGTGGGGTTCTGAGGAGTCAAAGAGTAACAAACCCAAAACAGGATTTCATGGGGTTTATATAACAATGTTGAATGGCAGTTTGCTTTATACAATCCTTCTGAAAAAAAAAAAAATAATAAGGTCCGGATCATGCGAGTTGCCCCACAAGGGGGTAGTCACTTGCCCCCATGCAGAGATTCATTGACCTCAGTGGGGTTCCACATTGGCATGAAGGTCTGCTTACATGGAGTGGCAAACAAGATGGGCATTGCTCACTTCATTTTCCTCAAAGGCACCATTAAAAAGGAAATGCCCAGTCAGCAACTTTCAAAGGCTGCGCCCTGACACACACGGAGAACATACAGATAGATCAGCACAAGGTTTCAGGCACTTGCCAAGAACTAAGGTTTTTGGTGTGTTATGTCTTAAATTAAGTTGACATTAGTATATTTAAAAAGAAGAGCTGCCACTTCCCTCCAGTAGAAAGATCACAGGGGGCATGCACATTAGCTATGCTTTTTTGCTAATTAGTGGTTTGAGGCAGCTGTACATGAAAAGTCCCCCACTGGGTTGGTAGGATTTATGCAACAACCTTATTATTTGGTATTAGTGTTAAGTGTCCACTTTTCCTAGGCCCCTGCACTGCTAAATGGGCAGTCTCCTTTGCACTCCTTGGTCTTGCCTATTATTACTAATGCTAAAGAAGAAAACAGATGTTTTAACTGCACATAATGCTATAAAAAGCTGTTTAGGCTGGAAGAGTGCTGGGACCCCTCTGGAGTATGTCACTGTGTCTTACACAGCATTAAACCACATGTGCAGTGTTTCAGCTAACGATAAAGCTCTGCTAGAAGGGAACTCTGTACAGTCGTTTCTCCCACCTGCCTGGCCCTTCAGGGACTCCATGGAGGAGGAGCAGAACAGGAATGGACTCCAACAGAGAACTCTGCTAGACTCCAAACATGCAAATACTTAGGCACAGGAGTAACTTTACCTACACAAGAAGTAATATTGACTTCACTGAAATTACTGACATAAATTAAGTTACCCATGTGTTGTCAGGACTCTGCTTTTTTTGCAAAACAGCTGATTATTGTAAGTATTTAAATGGCTATAAAGCAGATGGTTGGTTTTGAAGTCATTTGCTAACTGAAGTATACTGACCAGAATATTTATTCAGTGGAATACAGATGTAGGATAATGCAAGAAAAACACAGCAAGAAGGCCAAAATTCTGACCTCACTCACATGTCTTTTAGCTTTGTGTTTCTACAATGGTGTCATGGTCCATGACTGGAGCTCGTAGGTGATATGGTGATACAAATGATTAAAGATGATGGTGATCTGGGCCGCACAAGGAGTAAGTCAGGGTAGAATGTGGCTGAAAGATGATATAAACATAAGTTATACTCAATAAATATAATATACCAACAAAATTAAGAGGCAAGATTGAAATCCCACATTGGAATTGTGCGCTGCAGGGTATACGGTAGGTAGCATCAATGCTTGCATTGCACTTAGCAGGGCGCAGGCAGGAACCAGCTTTTTGAGCCCTAGTTCTTCAAAAAAGTTATTTTGGATCTACCTGAAAAAGTTGTGTTCTAGGTCAAATGAAGTGTTTCATTTGACCCCAACACAAAAGTTTGTTTTGTCTGTGAGTTTTTCATCTTTTTAGCAAAAGAACATGGAAATAAAATTGGAAACAGTCATTTCAAAACAAGAAATCAAAAGGTTTCAGTCTGAAAATGTGAAAAACGAAACATTTTCATTCTCTGAGGTTTTTTTGGGCTGGGGAGAGGCCTGACTGAAACAATTCAGTGAATTAAAACATGTATTCGCAAAATATTTTGTTCAACTGAAGTCCACATTTATTGGGGGGAAAAAGTTTAATCTGAAACATTTCGTCCAGCTTTATTTTTGGCAAATAAATCCTGTTTTGTTCTGCAGAAGCTACTTCTCAATCACTGTATTCTATTACTGTCCATCATAGGCTTCTGAAGGGAAATTGTTGCAGGTGCCAAGCCTGTCAAGCCTGCTAAGTATCATGGGTGAAAACCAGGGTTGGAACCCGGAGTTCCAGTCAGAGAGTGGTTAGATTAGTGTCCCACAACAAGGTGAAGTGAAAGCATGAACCTGCCACTTGAAAGGGGTGCACTCGGGGAACTGGAACAGAACCTTCGAAGGGGCAGCTTACCCAGGGACTGGAGACAGTGACAAATGGCTACTTTAAGGTTGCAATTGGCTGATTTTCCAAACTTAAAAGGCCTGCCCCAAACAGGCACGCTGAGATACAAGTTCCAATAAGAGCACAACCCTCTACTGGAAAAGGGCAGCAGCAGAGAAGGAAGGTGTTCCTATCTATATATCTTAGTTATCTTATATGGCTCCCATTACCATAGCATCTCTGCACTTACCAATCTTTTTAAATGTATTTATCTGCAAAACACTCACATGATGTAGGGAAGTACTATTGTGCCCATTTTACAGATGGGGCATTGAGGCATAGAGAGGCTAAGTAACTTGCCTAAGGTCACGTATGAAGTGTGTTCCATGGCGATAAATTGAACCTTGGCCTTCCAAGTCCTAAGAAGTACTGGGTTGCCTTTCCTCACATCCATCCAGTTTCTGGAAAGGGTCTTCATCTGTGTGTTGCATACTACTACAATATCTCATTTAGATCAAGGGTAACACTAAATGGACATCATCTTGTGTACATTAAGAGGATGTTTAATAATAGTTGCAAATGCAAAGAGTTAAATGGTACCAAACTAACTGATAATCTGCATAAAAATTGTAGAGGGTTATATATTTGATAGAGAGTGATTTATGTGGGTAACTCCCCTTAATGCTAAACAATATGCATATAAATCTCTAAGTCAAAACAGAGCTAGAATATTTCCCTTGGGTTATACCATATGTTATGTTTGCCCTCAGTTTTCCTTTTTCTTCTTGCTGAGAAGTTGATAGATGCTCATGATGCATTAGAGGAAGACAGAAGGGAACAATGAACCAGCAAAAGGAAATGAGAAAGACAACAATAGGGGAGAACAAGGATTTGTTTTGCTTATCTAAGAGCTGATACTTTGGGCCAAATGTCAAAAGTGACCTGAGATATTTTGTGCCTTCAGATATTTTGCACTAACACTTATTTATGGACATAAACATCACGTTTGCACCCACGGACAAAGTAACTGCTCAATTGACTAGCCATTAGCATGTGCGGCAGCTTGATTTTCGCTTGCACATGTGTACAACAGTGTAGGAAAGTTTTCACTGTTTCCCCCAATCACTGCTCTGCTATACACATTCACTCTCCCCAGTTTTCCTACACCAACAAACCCTGTTAAGTTAGACTTGGTGCCATAGACTGAAAATTAATCCTGCTCTTGTCATTTTCTGTGCCAGCCACTGGTGTTATGTTTGCAAGTACAAGTCCCTTACAAGGTGAGCAACAACATATGAAAATAGGTTTTAACAGGAGCTCTCTCTCACACATGCACGCACACACATGCTATTTGAAAAAGGCACAGAAAAGAGTTTTACTTAATCTGACCAAAACCTCTTGGGCGTGCTCAAACTCCAACTCCAGATGAGGATTTTGCACAGAGCCCATTTTATTGCGTTTTTTAATGAATTTCACCAAATTCCCAAATCTGAACATCCCTGGACATAAGGTGCTTGGAATTGTAATTTTGCAGTTTGAGGCAGCTCCATTTTTAATCAAGATTCAAGCTGTGTTGAGTCCTGCCTAGAAGCAACGAGTCTTATCGGAAACTTTGATGACACTGTCTATTCTTACACATTGTGCTATGTTAAAGTAAAGATTGCGGCATTATTAAATTTCAGACTCTGGGCCTATAATGATACAGTTGCAAAACTGTAACGTTTACTTTAAGCAGCGTCTTTAGGTTCGTCTACACTGCAGGTGGGAGTAAGCCTCCTAGCCCAGGTGGACAGACTTGGCTAGCTAGGCTTGAGCTAGCACACTAAAAATAGTTGTGTGGATATTCTGGCTCTGGCAGAGACTCAGGCTAGCCCCCACCGCTCAAACGCCCGGGGTTGGGTGGGCTTCAGAGCCTGTGCTGTCACCCGAGTTGCAACATCCACACAGCTATTTTTAGCATGCTAGTTCAAGCCCCACTAAGGCAAGCCTGTCTGCCCATGCTGGGAGGCTCACTCTCAGCTACAGTGCAGATCTCCACAATACTGCATTTTACCACATATACTGCAAACAGTCACATACACTCACAAAGCGTCAGATGGGGAACTGAAGAAGTTTCCCCAAGTCATTACTTAAAGTAGCTGAAAGACAAATGAATTTTTCCACGGTGTTTGGCGGGACCAATTCACGGCATGGAATAGCAGGCAGCAATTAGCTGCCACTTTTTTCTGATGAGATTATTTGCTTCTGTGTCAGTTTCAGTACAGTCTGAGTATTGAGTTCAGCCATTAAGTACTGCTGCCTCCCCTCTCCACAGTAGGGCCCAATCCTGTAACTCTCCCATGTGCAGAACTCACATTGACATCAATAGGATTTCTGCGCATGGAGGGCTTGCTGACCGGAGCCTGTAATATAGATGTAATGTGATGTCCCTGGGTAGGTGATCATTAGCAGGATTGAACCCAAGACCTCTAAGTCTAAAAACATAAGTCTCTATTGTTAGAATTAAGAGACCCAGCTATTAGTGACCAGCTCAGACTTGTAAACCTCTAATCCAGCCACTAGAAGGGGACAAAGCCACATTGTGTAAACCTGGCTTCCCTAGCCATATACCCATAGTAGAAATGGTTCAGGGTCATATACTGTCGTGGATTCTTCTGTAAATGTCTAAAATACTCACCACTTTGAAAGTAGAAGACCAGAGTGCATCTGTTAAAACTATGGGCTTTAGTTCCAAAACCAAGCAGGTAATTACCAAAAGAGGAATATTTTAATTAAATTATATAAAAAAAGATTTGTTAAAGATCTATTTAAAACTTAGATTTTGCCTCTGAGTGGAGCACTCCCAAGCATACCACTGGCTCAAAATATCTGATATCTAAATAAAATCTGCTCCCAATGTGAAGGCAGCTGGTAAAATATAATGTACAGCAGACACACAATGTAGTAAAATACAGCAATGAACATTCCCCCTGTGCAGAGTGCACCTGCATATGTATATATTTTTAATTAATTAAGTGCTTGGTTTGCCAATGTCACAGGTTTCTGTCATGGGACCAACTTTGACAACTGTTTGAGATTCAGACCCCAGAGGTGCACAGCAGCAATGGTCAAACCTGTTCATATTTTATTTCAGCAAGAAACAATAAATTTGCAACTGAATTCTGTTGAGTCTAATGGATGAAAGAAGTGTCCAGCTGTTTCTATAGTATCTCCCAGCCTTACAGATCTGACAGCAGCTGCCTACTGCCAAATTGTTTCAGCAGTTTTCTAATTAGATCTGGTTTGGGAGATTTTCATGCTCTGCATCATATAACTTCCATCTAGTTCTGCTACTCCCCCTCCATAGTAGTGCAATTGCAGGACCATTGTTAAAACTGTAGCAGCACTTCTGTTATATTATATATATATATATATATATATATATATATTTCTGTTATACTATAACCTAAAACTTTACCTAAAATAAATAATAAACAAAAATAATCTATGGCCAGCAGATAAAATATAATCCCATCCTCAAATATCTTGGTTTGACATTAGACCGAAGCCTCAGACATCATCAAGCATATGAAAAATATTTACAACAAAAAATCAAGGTGTGTGTAAATTTCATCCAGAAAGTGGCAGGAATGACCTAGGAAGATGATGCAAAAAACTCTATGGACCTTTTTGCTGGCCCTTGTCTATTCTACCGCAGACCATTATTCACCGGTCTGGGCATATAATTCCCACACATCACTTATCGACTCTTAACACCACCATGCAGATCATTACATGCACATTAAAAATCAGCCACCAGAAGCCGTGGCTTCCAATACTGGAACTCATCCATCAACATGGAAAATTTATTGCAACATGAGAATCTTTGGGGAGTCCTATCACATTCAAGGGAATAAGGCTCTTCCAATACGTGATTATCTAAACAACATACCAAAACTCAAATCCAGAAAGCCTTTTTGATCTGCAGTGCCAGAGCTCAGACTCAGGGGTTTCCCTCCAAAGATTAATAGAGAGCAAGGTGGCAGGGTGTCAGAATCCTAAACAAACACCTCATCAGGAACCCAACCAAAGAAGCTAGTGGCTTTTCACTTCCACAAAAATATGTTCTACTTTGAACTGCATCTGCACATCACATGGCAGATGCGCCTAGGTCTTACATAAATGGGGACGGAGACACAATCCTATATGTGGTTGACTATATGTGACTGTGCAAACAGACTTCAAACAATGGAACACCTCATTAACCAATGTACCAAACAGACATATTCTCATGGTATCTCTGCCATCCACTCCACTTCCCCTGAAGCAACCGATTGGATTGCCAGCCTAAACTTGGACATCTAACATTGGTGGTTTAAAGATAAACTATACAAAAGAAATTTAGCTACAATCTGGGAGCCTTAAAATTCCATCTGTCCTAAAGGGGATTTCCAATCCTGCAGGGAGAATTCTGCTGAATACAACAGGGTTCCTGTTAAAAAGATGCTCCCTTGCAGGAGGCCAGATAAAGTTTTGGAGCTTTAAAATTTCACTTCAGCAATGATCTTATCTATTCAATATTCTTTCCTTGAGTCCTTCATTCCTGGGTATTTTGGGAATCAGGGGCATGGGGGTGGAAATAAAAATAAACATTAGCCCAAATCAAAAACAATGAATCTGAACAGTGTGTGTGTGCGCATGCAGTGTGGGGGAAGGAGGTTGAAGGAGCGGACTTCAGAATCTGAACTCTGATCCAGATTTTATTTGCTGGTACCTACTTCTGAAAGTGAACTCTGGATCTCAACACTCCTGAGCTTTGGAGGGAAGTAGTTTGAAATCAGCACAGACAGTTTTGTGATTGAGGACCATCTGTAGTTATTGTATGTATTTCCAGGTGTTTTGAGACAATATGATTAAGGACCTCGGGTGCTACAAGGCCTATGTGGAAAGGGACTAGAATAAGGGTACTGCTGCTGCAGCAGTAGGTCATTGGTTATTAAAATGTATATAATATACACAAAGTTGTAGGTGCTTTACACACAAAGAGGAAGTGCCTAACGTTTGTTAGTTTCAAGCCAGATCTAACATTCTTTAGTCGAATATTCTGGGATGGAAGGTGTACCTGGAACATTTCTTAGCAACACCAATATGTTTTGTGATTTTGCCATATGATCAGATCACATATAGATTTTCTCAAAGGGCTCTGCCTTGGCTGAACTTGGAAGAAGATGTGAAAGTGAGCAACATCTCCCTGTCCCATACTTCTCCTTATTTCTGTGTCTCTTTTTATGAGCATACAGATTAATTCTTCAGATATTAGCTAAGTTACTGTGCATTTGAATAGAATTTACTTATTCCCTGTTTTTATGGAGCTACTTGAAAAATGCATGTATTTGGCAAATAATTTTGGGCGAAAAATGTCTTTAAAAAAGTTGAAATGGTTCCTTTTGAATGATGTTTTGTTTCAAAATTTAACTAGATTTATTGTAAAAGCAAAACAAAAACCAGAAAAGCAAACCAAAAAAATAAAGAGGATAAACAACCCAAAGCCAAAATATTTTGCTCAAACACATTTTTTTTCTGTTTTTCATATTGCAAAAAAACCCCAAACACAATTCTGTTATGGGCTGACCCAAAACAATTTTTCCCCAAGTTTTCAATTAGGCCACCAAACAAAAATATCAATTATTCCTTCAGTTCTACGTCAGATGACTGTGCTTGAAAGGGCTTCTGCATCCCAGAAGGAGCAAATCACAAACTGCACCATCTTTTACCTCCTGAGAACCACCTTGCTCAATACTCCCAGTATGATCCCCTTGTCCCTTTGCTGTCAAATTCTGACGTACTCCTCGGGCCAGGAATTGAGTGAGGTGACTGAACGCATTAGAGCAGTGTGAAAGGAGGGGGAAACCTGCACGCAGCCAATGGTGGGGGTGGGGGGTGTAGGGAAGAAGTGGGGAGAGAGTTACCGTTGTAAGAAATAACATTCAATTTTAAACAGATTCAGCTTGGAAATTCACTAGTTTTGAAGGAGGCATATCTGACTCCTATACCCTCAGGTTGTATGTGACCCCAACCAAAACAGGAGCAGCCTGGATATTGTTGAGCAACGTCTACAGATTTGCAAGGAGGGGACAGCATGTCATTTAACTGCCACTCCCCTTCTACCATTTCCCATGTGTTTGTCCCTTTTTATGCTCCTTTTGCTCCCCTCTGCCCTGCACAACTTTGGCAGAGCACTGCTGTCAAGAGCAGAGTCAGCCATCCTTTGCATGGCTATAATGGTATTACTCTGTCTGCACATACAACGCTAGTGTTTGTGGAACCATGATACTCAAGTTCAAAAGAACTGCCACATAAATTCTGCAATAAAGTATTAGGAGTCACAGTGTATTTCAGTGATAAAATTAAGTGCAAATGATGCAAGTTATTAAGTCTTTTCCTTCCTAGATTTAATTATCTTATTTAAATTATTAAGTTCCTGTGTTCTGTTTGTGACAGGCCTGCTTCCAAAAGGGCAGAATTCAACAGAACTAATACTTCTGGTCATACATTTGTAGAATTGTAGAATCATAGGACTCATAATGCTACTGTGCTGCTGTTAGATTTTTCTATGCTACTTCGCCAGATTAGGTGAGGAGCTTTCTCCAGCAGAGTTTAGGGACTCTCCCTGGCCAAAGTTTCAAGATGCTCCAGTCCATTTCGTCTCCAGACAGCAATAAGGATTCCATCAATGTACAGTTCACCACAGTAGCATTATGAGTCCTATGATTCTACAATTCTACAGAAATTGTTACTAGGGATCTCTAAACTAGGGATTCTCCCACATCTGTTGGGGGTACATGTCACTGCAAGCAGAGGTTTGGCAGCAGCATGCATAGATGTACTACAGCTAACTTTGATCTCGCTATCTTGAACATGTATAGACGTATCCAAGCTAGCTAGCTTGAACAACACTAGCTCAATGGTTTTCAAACTTTTTAGGCTGTGTACTCCTTTCCAAATAATGTAGTCTACCACGTACCCCCATCTGAGATAGGGTCATAATATACCTACGAATACAGAATGAAAGAAAAAAAAAGGTTTGTAAGGGATAGCATTATGGAATCAAAAATTCAGACAGGATGCCTTAGACTGGAATTGTGATAGTAAATGAGATGCCTTAGACTGAAACTGTGATAGAAATGCTAAATTCAGGCAGGATGTCTTAGAACTACAATAGAAATGCAAAAATCATTGGTCTATCTTGTAAGACGTTAACTACTTTTGTGACTGCACCCAGCCATACCTTGTCAAATAGATAGGAAGTGACTGCATGTGACCCGGGACCCACTGGCACCAAAGAATCACCTGGACATGCTGGCACCGTGAGATCCCCACTGTGTGTTATAAGTACCCTAGGTGTGGTAAATGACCTGTTAAGTATCAGGAACTCCACTATACAATCAATATGTAAAAAGGAATTTTTAAAAACCTATATAAGCTATCTGTATTTTGTACCAAGGTGAAGTTCCAGAGATCAGCACAGGGACGTGCTGTTTGGGCTTCCCTATAGCTATAGCTTCCTGTGTGTATGTCACAATTAAAGTTCTGCTCGATCCAACCCTAAAAGAGAAGCTGCGTGATCTTTTCCATGACAGCATGATGCAACACAATGCACAAGCCCTGGAGTATGTTGTCCCAGATATAATAATAATAATAATAATAATTGTAACAAACAATTTTATTGTATATACTTTTGCTTTGGATAAAAATAGTCCTTCAGACAAGTTTTTAACTATTGTAAACATTAATGTGGAAGTTTTCAACATAATTTTATTACAATTAAAATGAATGAAGCCTTCATGTTAGTCTCAATCACTCAGAACTGACATAACCCATGATCGTCTGTTCTTGATGAAGCATTTAAAAATGCCAGTCATGTATTTTTGTTCATAATAAAGAGATAAAGAAAAGGAGGCAAAGAAAAGTTCACTATCCATGCATTTGTACAGGTGACCTGGATAATACGAAAATATATTATTGGCATTTTTAAATTCTTGGTCACAAATGTACAGTATTTATTGATGTTAATAAAAATAATAAAATGCTTACCTATTAGTGTGATGGATGCCCCTGCTTTTTAATCACACAAATCCCTGATGGCAGAAAAAATTGTAGAGAGCTTCAGTCACAAGTCATTTTTGGCATTTAATCTCTGATGATACTTGGTCTTGATTGCTGTGAGGGCAGAGAATCCAGTCTTGCGAAGGTAGGTTGTGGAGAAGGGCATCAGAAACTTGATAGCTTGTTTTGACAGGTCCGGGTAATCTTTCATCCTTTGTGCCCAAAAGTCTACCAAAGGTTTGTGTGCAAACTCTAATTTAAGCCCACCTTCAGAAGAGATCTAAAAGTTTCTTCTGCTCACTCACTGACAGATGAGGAACTGGGAGAGATTCAGGCATCTCAAATGGATTGCATATACAGCCATTTTCATTGTCCATTTTGGGGAAATATTTTCTAAGTTTACTGGCTAAATTGTTGCAAGTGCTCCATAATGTCAGCTTTCACACTGTCATGTAACTGCATATTGTCATTTGTTGCGTTGTGAGAAATTCTTGCAGTGTTGGAAAGCAGTCAAGTCACATTTCTCTTAAACAGCTAGCCCAAAATAGTTCTTAATCATGGATTCAATTTTGTCTTGTGTTTTGAAAATAGTGTCATGTAAGCCCTGAAGACCTCAGTTGAGCTCACTGAGGCAAGAAAAAATGTCAGCCAAACTGGGCCGGCCCTAGATCACAAGGGTGCCTTAGGCAAGAAGCATCTTTGGCGCCCCGTCCCCCATTTGTTAAACTTTTGAATACCTTATTTTTATTGCATTTGTAGCCCATTCTGATGCACAATTTGCACGCACGATTTATCCATTATAGAAGACAATAAATTTGCATGCTAGGATCTGTTAATCTGTACTTATTCGTGCCATATAGAAGCAAATAAAAAAAAATTTGTTTCCTCTAACCTTATGGAAACTTCTTAAAATATAACAACTGAAGTGTACGAACATCAAGAAATTGAACTGTCCACCAACATTGGGTGGACCAATAATAAACAGTGTCACAGTAGGTGACAGCCTAAGAATGATAATTCTAATCCTTTAGTTCAAAAGGTTTGATGACTTTCTAAGACTGCAGACATTACGTGTTAAGCATGGCAAAAGTAGTAACATTATTTTTTTTATATTGTTGCATAGATAGACTTTTGATAGATCTCTCTGGCGTCTCATTAAATATGTCCTTAATTAGTCACTACTTACACTCTTCAAGTCTTAAAACACAAGTGCACTTTCACAATTACACAATAAAACAAGGTTCACAATATCGCAGCTGGCTCTCACTTCACTTCAGTTTGTTCTTATATCTCACTGACTGACTGGCGACGTCCTGCCCCTTATAAACCCAAGAGGGCATGGCTGACAACATTCTAGGAGGTTTGAGGAAAATGTAGTTCTCAGAAACTCTGGAAACTTCCATGAGATTCTACAAAGGTCCAGAACATTCTAGGAGGTTAGTGAAAAATGAATCCACATATGAAATACCTGAAACATTTTACTTCAAACATTCTATTTTCCCTTTTGTCGCTAGCAACCAAATACAACACCCCGAGCCCAGCACCCCAGGTGGTCATCTAGGTTACTTGCTCCTATATCCGGCCCTGCTGCCAAGTAGGCTAATTGCTGAAGCCAGACAACATCTTCCAAGCAAGAAGGCAGCACAAAGGGATAGTGGTCAGTGAAAAAAACTTGAAGCTCACTGCACAGCTCAAAAAGAGTCATTTCAGCACTTTACCAGTAAACCTCAGTGATCATTAGTCGTATTGAATGGTCACTTCCCATTTTGTCACAGAGAATAGCAAATGAATTTAGAGGCAGAGCCTTAACAAAGTTAACCATTTGGATTGCATTGGAAAACACTGACATTAAGTTTTCAGGAATTTTTTGGGAAGCAAGGATGCTGCAGGGCACCCATGTGGCTTCGATTGCTATGGCCTTGATGTGAACCATGACTCCATTGTGCTTTCCAGTCATCAATTCTGCCCCACCAGTACAAAGCCCTATACAATGGGACTAGTCAATTCTATTCTCACTCATGAAGTTATTAAGCAGTAATAAATAAATAACAAACATCTCTTCTCTTGTTCAGGGGCAGGGGATGACAAGAGAGAAAAATCTTCATGTATGGTCCTTTTGTACATATAACAAAAATAAATAAAAAGGTTAGCTAGACTAGCTAAATCCATGGACTCGTCTAGTTGCAGAGACAAATAATCACTGTTTCTAATGTGATTCACAAGCTGAAAAAGAACATTTTCAGCCTTTTCAGCAATGGGGTGCGACACAGCATTAAATTGGAGAGGGGTATGGAATCAAGTTTTTTTTCCCCTGCTTTTTCCACCAAGCCTGCACTTCACCATGTCTTTCACAGCAGGTACAATTAAATCTTCTGCAACTGTGTGGTTTGCCTATTTTAGCCACTCTAACTCATGAGATACAAAGCTCAAAGTGCATTTACGTTTCCCATGCAAGAATTTCATTGCAGAATTTATCTTTTTTTATAGCTTTTTAGTTCTTCCACTTTGAGACTGAAAAACGGAGCCAGTTTGTCTTGAAATTGATTTTGTTTAGTCTCTAGATGCCAGCAAAGAAGGAGTGGTTTAAGACCATTGTTTGATACAACTTCAGAGCTTAAGACACACTGTGGCTGAGGATATCCAGCATCCCCAATCCATGTAAATCCAAGTTCAATGCAACTTTCATCATACCTGCGTTTTGACGCCCTTTCTTTGTCCTGCTCTGTAACGCACTTCCCAGGTTGAAGTTGTAAATTGTGCATCATGCAAACCTCTGCATCTGCACCGCTACAGCCAGCAGTAATAGTTGAATCAGCTGAAACTGTGGTTGCACTGGGCTCCTGATGCTCCCAGTGTGTTCCACCCTTTGCTAATGTACCAGTCTTGAGCCAACGATCCATATTTTTTCACTGAATTGAAGACTAAAAAATACTCATCTCTGCCACCAGACATCAATAACAACTTGTAAGAATGAGGCCAATTAAACTTCATTAGCATTAACCTTGCTAATGAGGTTTAAATGGCCTCATTCTTATAGCATTTATATGTGTTTATAGTGTTAAACTCGCACAGCAAAAAGGACACATGCACCAATGCGGCTGCAGTTTTAATTGAAAAGAGATTAAACGCTGATTAGATTGTCAAGTCTTAATAAATAAAATGAGTTGTCCGTCCTTACAGGATTTTTCTCAAATACCCCCTGACAACAGCTTATGTACCACCCATTTGAAAACTACTGCAGTAGCAGGGAAGCCATTTTCAAGTTTCATTATACAGTGGCTACCATGGATCCATAATAATTTATGACATAACATTAAAAAGAATCACTAAAGGCTGAACTTACACTGAACAAGGAAAAAAATAAGAAAAGATACTACACATGGTATGAATGAAGCAAAGTTAACACTGAAGGAGATAGTTTTAATGCCTGTTATATCACAGCTTTCATGGAGTCATGAATTTAAAGTCTCAGTATCTCAGACCTGCCATAACCCAAACATCTACTGCAAAACTAAATCCTATCGGAAAGCTGGGAAAACCCATTTGTGGATTCCCTACCCCTGACTTAGGTTCTGAATTGCCTTCATATAACCACCACCCTCATTTATCGATATATCAGTACCTAGTCCTCCAACCCTTACATATAACAGTAATCCCTTTGAAATCAAAGAATTAAGCACTTGTGGGTTGCAGGACCAGGCATTTAGAAACAAAAGTAGTCATGTATACATACAGGGAAAAAGAAAATCAGGAAGACTACCAAAAAGACAATACAAATATAGGACAAACTACCATTACATTTAATTGGGATAAATTAAAAGGCTTGGAATACTAATTTAGATTGTAACAATTAAAAATGTATACAAGAAGCTGTAGGCACTGAATTAATTTACTTACAGGTAAATGCTAACCACCCAACAAGTCAGCCAGCAGCCAATAAATCAAAGCAGCAAAACAGCCCCTTTAGCTTCCTCCTCAGTAACATATCCTCAACCTTCTCCCACAAACCTGCTAAATAAATAAGCAGCTTTTGCAGCATGCCCACAAGTTTCAGTCCATTCTGAGCTGAAGTGAGCTGCTTTAAATACATTACCATTGTGTAGTTGTAGTGTGTTATCTGGATGTGCATGTTTAACTCCCAGTGTGAGTGTGCACTAGGAAGAGACTCTATATCAAAGTTTAGCATTCCTTCCTGATCCAATTCCTTATTTTAGAGTCAATTTGCATTTTACAGTCTTGTTTAGGTTTATGATAGTAAATTCTGTATTTATACCCACTATAAAAATTGAGAAGCTTATTGTTACTCTAAACCTAACCCTAAATCTAAGCCAACAAAAATAGAACAAAAAGCTTTTGAAGAGAGTCTCATATTAACCAGATACATAAAAAATTTAGTACAATATGAAATTCAAAGAGGTTGCGTTGATCAAGGGAAACTGTTATATAAAGAGAAAATGTGTGATTCTTGGTCAAATTTGTCATGTGACCTTTATTAATTTCCAAACCCTCAGATTCCTCTTTAGGTCTGATGTGACGCAAGGACACTAACTATGTTGCATAATAATTATCTTGACCTCCACCTCCCTTCCACTTCTGGATGTCTCTTTAACAGATTATATCACTAATCTATAAAGTTGTCAGACTAAGGCATCGTCAGGCACCACTGAACTCATTGGGTGTTTTGCCATTGAGTTCAACAGGAGCAAAAACTTGCAGAGAACACTTGCTTGCTACAGCCTAACTTTTTTTGGAGCTCTCTATCTCTAATGCAAAGCCAAGATTTTATTTTAGTAAAACACGGTCAAAGAACCTGAATCACCCTTAAAAAATAAATAAATATTTTAGGGAAAAAATATGATCTCAACTTAATTTTGTGAACTTTCAACATCAAAACATAGCATGCAAGGTTTTCAAGACCTCCAATTCCATTAAGGTTGCCTATCCCTACTAAAACGATATGGCATATTTAAATATTGATCTTTATTCAAGGATATTCTTTTATTAAAAAGACTTCAGACTTCAGTTTACTACATTTTCAAGTATCAAATATTCTTGGGTCCTATATCCTAAAAATGGAGGAGGGAGATGCCTTGGGGGATGACACTGCTCAGGGGATATATGGTGGGCTCAAAGTCCTCCACCTCCAAGTCATAGATTTAGATATAACATCAGTTTGATAGCAAGCAAAAATGGTTACCATTTGCTGACTGTTCAATAGCTTATGTGAAATGAGCTAGTAGGAACTGAACGGAGACTAGCAGACAGATGCCCACTACATTGAAGCATCATCATAACTGATACTTTTGTTGGCATACTTAGCAAAGAGACTTAAGAGGCTTGAAGGCCCAACTTCTCTCACTGTAGATGCAATGTTTGAAATGTACACCCACAATTCTCATTTTCAGCCACATTTTATAAATTACTCCTCCAGGATGTTCGGGAGGATGGAGAGGAATGGTTATAAGCAGGTACCATTGATGGCTTCCATGGCAATAGAGTTGCTGCACCCGAGTGGTTTTCTCCAAGTCTCAAGGCAGCCCAGCTTTTGCAACCAGTCTAAGAGTTGGAACAGCCCTGAGATTTGCATTAAGGTCACATAACTTTCCTCAGCTCTCGCATATAAGTGAACAGAGCCTGGAGTACTCTTACTACAGAGTCCAACAAGCTAAAATAGCACATAGAGCCTACAATGCTTCCTGGCACAAGTATTATCTAAAAAAACTAGCAGGGAAAGAAGGTTTGAAAGTGGTGTAAAAAGTTTAAACATACAGAAAAGAAAAAAATAAGGGAAGGGGGGAAGAGGATTAGAAAGTTAAATTAAGTTGAAGCTAAACTGTTGAAAAAGCAGATAAAATTTAAGTGAAGGGCAGAGTGTGAATCTAGAATCTTTGATCCTAAAATTAACCGTAGCAGGTGGAAGGAGGTATTCCAAGTCACTTCCTTTTCCAATTCAATACTGCATTTGGACCCTATTCACAGGATAGTGCCGAGAGCCTTGTACTGCACATAGCATTCCTGTTCTGTTAATAATAAAAACAGAGTTCAGAGCACAGGGCGTCAATCCAACACCTTTGACAAACTCTGAATTCACGCACATTCTTTATTAAGATGTTTGTATACTAACATTCACACTGAGTTAGGAAATTATTTACTGAAGCATCATGTAGTAGTTAAATTTTCCCCTCCATTACACTTGGTACATGGATCCCCTTTCCTCCCTCCCCACATCAGGATGTTTTCTGTCTCTGCTACAATGTGTGTCATGATACCGTGGCAACTCCAGCTGCAAGCAGTAATAACAATGATGGATGCATTGTAGCACTGGTGTCTGTTACACATGGAAATTTCAGTGCATCAATTTGTTTCACTTCGTCATTTCTCAAATGTTTAACATAGTTTCTTTTCCCTTGTGCGTTGCTGGAGGCAGTGGAGATGGGTGCATTTTCTCAGATTTTGTTAGGAGAAGAGAACCATCTGCTGCTATCCATTTTATTAATCGGTGTTTGGTTAGCACTTCACCAGAAAATACTGGGCTTCTTCCAAACCAATGGCACATTATAATATTTTTGTCGTGGTCTGAAATTCAGTTACCTGTGCTCCTTTATCATGAAAAGCCAGGTCTACCTCCCAAAACACGAGGTGGTTAAGAAACAGTGTTTATGAATCAAAACTTGGCCATTAATCTGTAATACAAGTTAACATTTTTGCAGTGAAGACTTCTGCAGTGCTCCTCTTGGCTTTGCTTAATGTGTGTTTTTGGGAAAGAGAGCAAAATGGACTTCTTCTAATCAGAAACATACTGCGGTAATTGCAGTTTTAAGTGCTTGATATTTTTTAAGCAGTCTACTTAGTGACAAAGCAATCACCTCTCAGTTACTCATCTGCCATGGGGCTCAATGGAGATCAGATGTGCAAATCATTTCATGTTCCAGAAAGCTGTACACAGCAGGACCTGAAAGGGAAAAGAATTCACTCCTCTGGTAAGCAGGGTTCTCAGTGGATTAAGATCTATTCTTTCCCTTAAAGGATGAATGCGTATATAAATCCCAAGGATACAATAAAATATTTATAGTTTTAGTGCAGCAGAGCAAACATGGGCCAGTTCTGGGATTTTTACTGTTTTTACTGTCTTCTGCAGAAACTTACGTGAACTCTCAAATATTCCTCTTTTACAAGCTCTTTTGTTACATATGGATGTTTGTTAAATTAATGATGGTATCGTCTGGAAAATATCTGTAATTAAAATCCCTACTTTTTGATATATGAAGAAAGCCAGCCTATTGCTTATTATTCTGAACAAAACAACTTGCACCTCCAAGAAGTCTGAGCCAACGGATACAGCTTTCATGTTGAAGCAAGAGTCAGAAATGGGAAGCAGAGTATAGTTTTTCTCCAACTCTATTACATACTGAGGAATGATAAACACATAAGAAAACTGGGGTGGTAAGAGACCCACATTAGCTCTCACTATTCCAAGTGGAAACATTAGAGTGCAGCAGCATCTAACTGCAGTGGGGTAATAGTAACTAGAATACAAAACAAAACAAATTTCTGTATCATTAGCAAATTGTTTTTATTCCACGTCACTTTGTCAGAAAAATTCATATATGACAATCCTCCCCCCGACAAATTTGTTCTCATTTGTTCATTTCATGAAGAGGGATCACTAGAGCAAGGGGATGTTTGGTCATGATTTGCTGGGAGTGAACTGGTTATTAAGATTCATACTCACATTATCTCCCCTGCTTTCAGGCTTGGAAGGGATAAACGTGTTCGTAATGAGCTTACCAAAATGACTCCAGAAGCCAACAGGAAGTTGTCTGCAGTTCATGCCTTCAGATTTTTTGGAAATCCCTCCACATGAGCATTGCACGTTGTGGATGTTACAATTTATGGGTGTGTATAAGGCTGGGATGGAAAATAGAGAGGGTACAACTGCTTTTTTCAGACCATGTTGTGCGGCCCTTTCAAAAGGTTTCCTCCAACACATGTTTTTTGCATCATCTGATGGGAAATATATCTACTGTAAATCTGATGCCTCTCACACAGTTTTCCCCTCTAGAAGGAGTCAGTGCCAGTCTTGATGTTTTTCTAAGCTATTCTCTAGTTCAAACAGGAATTAATTCTGGGAAATTCTATGGCCTGTGTTATGCAGGAGGTCAGATTAGATGATCACAAAGGTCCCTTCTGGCCTTAAAATCCATGGGACTTGGGAAGTTATGTCTCTCAGTGGGATTGTCCGTTGAATTAATCCTCTTTATTATTTGTGTTAAGGCTAGAATTTACATTAGGATTGGTCTAGGTTAGTGGTTCCAAAACTGTGGGGCGCACCCCCTAGGGGAGTGTGGAGGAATGTTTGAGAGGAGTGTGGCAGGGCCCAGAACATCCCCCATGGGGCACGGGGAGGGAGCACCACCCAGTCCCACTCTGCCTGCAGCTCTGCTCCAGGCCATGGCTCCTGGCCCCCAGCCTGGGGTGGGTGCAGACCAAAAAAGTTTGGGGACCACTGTTGTAGGTATTGTATAAACACATAGGCACACATGGTCACCAGTGCAATGGAGGTTACAGTTTAAGGGACAATCTCACCTGCAAGTGTAGCGGCACAGCTGCATGGACCACATTGACATCAATGGCTGCAGTGATGTACACAGCGACTTGCAGGAGTGGGGCCTAGTTTAGGAATTTACATGAATCTTATCCTTGACATACTCCATATCATGCCTTCCCTTGCCTCTACATGTTTAGATGCATCTTCTGAACTATAGGGTAGAGGTTTCTCATGTGATGTCATTTGAGCAATCTCCTTCCCCACAGAGACAGTTTTTCTCCACAATCCTTAGAGTTTCTTGCTCCTGTCTTTTGGATCTAGGGAGAGCAACTGCTACTCTTCAACACACACTAATGATATAGGTCTTCCTTTCAGGCTATTTGACAAATATACAGTCTTGTATGGTTGCAGCTACAAGATCCGCCAATGTTACATCCGGAATAGAGGTCACAACAAAGAGTACTGTGTTCAGTTGTTGAACAAGAAATTTGGGGCCAGAGCACCAACTGGTGTAAATCTGTGAATCTCCAGTTGAAGACAACACAGCTATGCCAATTTACATCAGCTGAGAATCTGGCCCAAGAGGACTAGGTTTGATTTGTCAGCTGAAGAATTATGTATGCTAATGAGTTGTTCAACTTGTTGTCATATCCTTATCTCACTAAACCAAAAAAAATTAGGATTATAGAAAATGTAGTGACTAATAAAGAACCAAATTGCAAACTGTGATAACAGATTGACAAACTGATAACTTGGTTGTCAAAATATGGTTAAGATATTGGGCGTAGATCTCTAGATTCTTAAGAATGCCTAAAGGAGTTCTAAGTATGCAAACACAACAGGTAAACCATAATTGATTGTTCAGTTAGATTTGATGCATTTTAGGAAATACCTCAGGTGCTTTTTCCTACATTGTGTTGTGTTCGTAGCTTAAGTTTAAGGACACAAGAGACATTTTATATAATTATTTTTGTTCTGGTATTATATCTGTGATGGAGTGGTATGTTTGTACATGTCTGTATCAAACCATGACCTTCAGTTGACATTGTAATCAGCACATTTTGAAGAATGTGACTCACCTATGATGTAATTGTAACCATCAACACATATCAAGGATAGACGAATGGGATATTATTGTAAAGCCTGACACCTCTTTACATGGCATCAACTGTGATTGTCTTCCAATCAAAGGGGTACCAATTTAGAAAAATGGTTTTGCTAAAGAGAGAGACAATGGGCTAGTGGAAATGGTTTTCTGAGTTTGGATTCCAATGGTGCTGGGACATCCTGGCTAGCCACTGGACTGAGGTTCTGAGGTCACATGACAGAGGCAACTGAAATCTTATTTAAGGGCCTGATCTGCTCCAGACTCTGATTCTCTCAACGGCCAACCATTGCCAGACAACAACAGAACTGCAAGAGGCACCTACCTATCTGACACATTCAGAGCTGGATTTAGGGGCAGGCAACCCAGGCGACTACCTGGGATGCTGTTTTTGTTGCTAGTGACAAAATGGAAAATAGAATGTTTGAAGTAAAATGATTCAGGTATTCTGTATATGGATTCATTTTTCACTAATCTCCTAGAATATTCTGGATCTTTGTAGAATCTCGTGGAACCTTCCAGACTTTGAGAACTACATTTTCCTTGAACCTCCTAGAATGTTGTCAGTCATGCCTTCATGACTATATAAGGGGCAGAGTATTGCCAGTCAGTGAGAACAAGACTGAAGTGAAGTGAGAGCCCTGCTGCGATTAAGTGTACTTGTGTTTTAAGACTTGAAGTGTGTTAGTAGCAACTAATAAATAACATATTTAATGAGACACCAGAGATATCTATTGAACCCTTATCTATTCGACAATATAAAAGAAATACTGTTACTTCTTTTGCCATGCTGAATATGTAATGTTTAATAATGATAGCATATTACATTTCCAGAAAATGTGCAGAAGCGACACTTCTTAAAGTCACACTGCAAAATAGTGCTCAAGAATGGTGAGAAACTGCATTGGTGTGGGCTAGATTACTCGAAATCAACTGACAAAGTGTTTTGGTTTTGTTGCAACATATTTGACAAGAATGCCAAATCGTTGCTTGTGCTTTCCAGGTACAATTACTGGCATAACTCAGCTGATGCTCTGAAGCAATCTGAAAAGTCAACTGGACATTTTATAGCCCACTCCAAATGGATGGAGGTTGAGTCCAGGCTCAAGCTGAATAAATGCATAGATGAAAGCCAGCACATTATTAAAGTACAAACCCAGTACTGGAGCAACATGCTCAAGCATCTGAGCTTAATTACCTTCTTTCTTGCAAAGAATAATTTGGCTTTCCGGGGCTCATCAGATAAGTTGTGGAGTGAACATAATGGTAATTTCCTCAGTTAGGTAGAACTCCTTGGGAAATATGATGATGTCATGTGTGAACACCTACAGCGAGTTGTTTGTAAAGAAGCTATGGACCATTATTGCAGCAAAAGATTCAAAACAAACTGATTGACTTTATGGCAAGAAAGGTGCTTGATAACATATTGCTGCTGCTCCGCAAAGCAAGGTACCACGCCATAATAATGGACTGAACTCCCAACATTAGTCACAGTGAAAAGATGTCATTTAAAGTAAGATTTGTTGACAACGAGGATGGCTGTATCCAAATAAAGGAAATGTGTTTCCAGTCTGTGGATGACTCTACTGGAAAAGGCCTAAGAGAACTCTTTATGAACTTTTTGTATGAGAACAAACAAAGCTTCAGGACTGCCAATGCTATGACAACCATGTAAACATGAAGGGAAGAAACAGTGGCGTGTAGGCAAGGATCCTTGCACTAAATACAAGAGCTTTTTTTCGTGCCTTGTGGCGGCCATTCCCTCACCCTGGTGGGGTCAGATGCAGCATCATCTTCTTTAGATTCAGTATCTCTCTTCAGAGTACTTCAACTATCAGGTAGAAATCCCCACGGACAATATTACAAATCTGACCGTGAAGCTGCTAAGTGACACTCGCTTTGACAGTCGTATTGACAGCCTACAGCCAGTGAGGTACCAAGTGACTGAGGTTTACGACACCCTGACTGAACAGACACAGTCGAGTAAAGCTGAGGCCAAATCCAACACAAGGTGCAAAGCCTGGCAAACTGGATCAGACTTCAAATTTCTGGTCTCAGTTGTGGTTTGGCACAATATCCTGTTCCAAGCAAACGTAAGCAAAGCATTACAAACTCAGTCGATGGACAACAAAACTGCTACTAATTTGATGAGAAGCTGCTTTGATTTCATTGCGGCCTACAGAGACAACGGATTTGAAGTTGTCATAACTGCTGCCAAAGAAATGGTGGAAAACTTAGCCTTGGTCTACACTTACCTGGAGATTCAGCCGCAGTCGACAGAAGTTACGCAAACTACACAGTGTAGCTTGCGTAACTCACGTCGACTGCTGTGCTTCCCTTCTGCGCGGTGTCTTCACTGCACTGGGCCGACAGGAACTGTGTTCCCGTCGACGCAGCGCTACACTACTTGAGGGGGTGGTTTTACTCAGTCGACTTCCTGATCGATTGAGCGGGTCTACACTGACCACACAGTCAATCCTGAAAGATCAATCTGGCGGTGGCGATTTTGCCACCATCAGTATAGACATGCCCTTAGGATTTGAGCCTGTCTTTGAGGAAACTCATATTCATCAGAAGAGAGACAGTTTGGTTACGAGGGCAGAGATGAGGTGATGGGAAACTTGGAAGAAAAAAATCAAGAGGCAGGGTTTTTTGCTCACTTGTTGACACTGCTTGAGTGTCCATCGAAGAAAGGCCCAGACAAATGAAGCACCATGAAGAGACTTGGGGTTTATTGTATGATCTTAGTAAGATGCTAGCAGACAAGAAAACACTCTTGAAGAATTGTACAGACCTTCACCGGATGCTGACACATGGGGAAAGCTCGGATGTCAGTGATAAAGACCTCTATGTCAAACTGGACAACGTCTGTCATATTTTGCCACATGGGAAGCACTCTTCACTCCGAGTTCTGCATTCATGATTCAAAGCTGTATCTGTGGACTAGGGACACAATACACCCACCAATGAGTTGCATATATATCATTGTAACTCCTCATAAAACATTAACTTGATTTACTCCTAATCTTAGACAGTTTCTACTAAATTTTAAAGCATTTAAAGAAAAAATTATTCTACTGGAATTCAACAAAAATCAGTTATAAGCCACGTCTCTACAAAAGACTGTTTGAAGACACTAAGAGGAAAGAGTTAATCACAGCCCTGCATGTACAAAAAACAAAAACCCCACACTCATATCAGTCAATTGTTAAGAAAACTTGAAGTCTACAAAAAGTTACTGTATTTTACAATACAGATGACAAGCAATGCTTAGAACATGTATGCCACTAAGGGATAAAAACTGTGGTTGGAAGGCTGCACTGATTGCGTCAGATCAATCACTACAGACGGACAATAAAATGATACTGAAATGAACAGTAGCTATAAAGAAAGGAAAAGCAAAGAAACAAAAGGAAAAAAATATTTATTGTTTCTTCTACTCATATTTCCTTTCCTTTCCATTCCTGGACTTTACTGGGCATTATTTTACAGATATGGTTGGCATTCTTAAACTGAAATGGTTTGTCAGTTTCTTTTTGTCATTAGTGAGCATACAAGTTAGTGCTGGGAACTGACCACTGCAGGGAGAGTTTCTTGGGGGTACGTGGCACTTCTCTCTCCCTCCCCAACAGTAGCAGATTCCCCTCTGCTGAGTTTTATCTATTTTCCCTTAGTGGCCCATCATCTTTCTCAGGCCTTATCTTTCCAACACAGGGACTCCCTTTTGTGACTGTATTTTAATGCCCCTATAGTTTTTCTTTCCATGAAGGAGGAGGAAGCTCCCAGCTTTTTGATCTCTTCCTTTTTGAATATAGGGTCTGCAGTCATTTTCCTCCTCTCTATTAGTATCAGCAATAGTGTACGGCAACGTAATCCTTTTGTTGCACCAGAGGTACGGAGGAGATCCTGAACTCCCAGAAGCTCAGTGCCCCAGTCTGTAGTGAGCCGCTGAAGGGGAAGAAAGCAGTTGGGCAGGGCACCACTGTCACATGTGAGATTGACAGGAGAAGCGTGCTTATGAGTTCTCTCTCTCACTGGAAGTTCAGAGCTGCAGAGGGAGAAGTGCACCAGCACCTCCTATCACTCCCTAAGCCCCTGGGGAAACTCATCTCCTTCCTCCTCACCTTTGAGCAGTCTGGTGGCTGCTTTAAGTCAACTGTGACAAGCAAGAGGCTGCTGGATACTTATGCCTAACCTCAGGGTTTTTAATTTCCCACTGCTAGTAAGTACGTGGCTAGAGCTCTTGTGGACGAAGAGGCGAGAGAGATGTGTGTTTCTCTTCCACCAGCTCTGTAGCCAGCTGGCATGGGCCTGTTGCTGGAGGATCTGGATAACAAAGGGGTCAAGTATTTGCTTTGACTACAAGAATGGTTTCTCCCTCTGTTCAGCCAATTCCAGATCAGTGAGGGATTGAAATTGCTCTACTGCTATAGAGGACAATGACCCATTGCTTCAGGGAGTGGGGTAGAGATAGTAGAGTAGTCTGTAATATATGACCAGACGTTTTTCTACTTTATTTAGTTTTGAGCAGTACAGGAGAGAGAGGAGCAGGCCACGGTGTAATGGGTGGGCGAGTATGAATACACACTATGATTACTCTCTAATGAGGAGATAGGTCTTCTACTGCTGTCAAGTAAAAGGATATTTTCCTTCACTCAAATAGTACAGCACTTGCGTTTCTGGAGCTGAAGGACCAGGCAACTAGTCTTGGCTTCATGTGTACCTGTGAAAGAAATGTATGGTAATTGTGTCTGAAGCTCATCCATTTGGATTAATTACACTACTTCTTATAGGAGTGGCATGGGACTTGATGTTTTCTTACTATTTACATCCGCTCTGCTTATGTGGTTTAGGAGAAAGAAAGGAGTTTTATATATATATACACATACTGACCTCTGACAAAGCACTGCCAGGTACAGTTCACAGTGGCTAGCAGTGAATGAGCCAGAGCTGAAAAGGTTCCTAATGAAACCAAACTTCCAAGAGGCACCACACTATTCAACTGTTCAAAGAGGAAGCACTTGTACATGTGTGAGGGAAGGTACCAGATGCCCAAAATGTTTAATTTTCTGGAGAAGGCCATCTTGAATCTTCAGAGAAAGTGAGGCAACTGCTGTGGAAAGGCACTGAGTATGTACTTCCTGTTCCTGTGAAGACGACTGATTCTTTTACCTGCAACTAAGTGTGCCTAGTTACTGTACCATGGAAATGAGAACCTCAAATATTTGCAGTAGTACTTAATAAAAATAATGGCTGTAGAAGCATCCCTGTCAGCCTAGACACTAGGCAACCATAATGACTATGATCACATCAGAAACTAATAAGCTAAGCAAAATAGGACTCAGCCAGTACTTGGATGGGGGACTTTAGAGGTAAAACCCAGGTTTTGCTGGCACCCACTCTTGCCCAGTTTTGAGGCCATATGAGAACTGACTAGAGGCTCCAACACCCTCCCAACCCCTGAACCATGAGCTCCCCGAAGATCCAATTAATTAATTTCCCTTCCCCAAATGACATTTCTCCAAAACCAAATTAAGCAAATGCATGACATATGTCAAATAAGTTCAAGGAGACGCAGCCATGACTAGAAAGGTCTCACATTTACAGGACTCTCCTCAGCTTTTGGGAATGGGGTTGGTAGATGGCAGCCTTCCTTCTAAGTCAGCCTTATCCTATGCCCAACCATGGCCTGGACTTCTTGTAGTTATTGAAACACTTTTTATAAGGCTAGGCGTTAAACTGATGTCTTGGATAAATTCTGGTTTGGTATTTACATTATGCTGTCTTAAATTTACTCTGCAGCTTCAGCAAGATCAGTTAATTTGCACTTCCTGTTCTAAAATGTGGTTTACACTTTTTGCTGTGGCTGTAAAACAGCTGCTACATTCAACCTAGACATGGCTTCACATTCAATAGAAGGTGAAGTGAGAGTTTACAAAATCAGTAGGTAAAGGGTCAGGGGATTCTGGTCACTGAAAACTACTAAACAAAAGGAAAGTCATGGCCTGATCCAAGGTCCCATGAACTCAACAGAAGTCTCAAATCATCATAGATACAGCACCATGCATGTTCTGACCGGATGAGAAAAGTGGATTTATGTAAAATTATTTAAGCCATTAACAGCCTGTCATTGTCCTTCCTCTGATATCTGTTTTAGTTATAGGGCACGTTCTTCCCTTGTCTGGCACCACAATTAAAAGGAATTTTATCAAAGGTACATCTATGGACCCCATTACTGTAGTTTGGGCACCTAACAATCTTTAAAGGTATTTATCCTCACAACAGCCCTGTGAGGTACGGAAGTGCTATTATTCCATTTTTACAAATGTGAAACAGAGGCACAGAGACACTAAGTGACTTGCCCAAAATCACACAGGAAGTCAATGGCAGAGCTGGGAGTTGCAGAAGGCTCCACCAAGTCCCAGACCAGTTGTTCATCCTTCCCCTTCAGGTAGGGGACTGAAGTAGAGTAAACAGATCCCCAATTTTATAGTCCCGATATTAGGGGCTTTTTCTTATATAGGTGCCTATTACCCCCACCCCATTTTTTCACACTTGCTATCTGGTTACCCTAGACTGAAGAAGCCACAGATCCTTACACATATTAGACTTCTTTTGCTGAAAAGGCCTTCAAATGTAGAGCAGAAATGTCCTAACAACACTGTCAATTGTCAGGAATGCCTACTGCCCTGGTACAGAATGTTTTGTTGCTTTCAGTATTCCAAGCGCTGGACGAAGCAAGGCACTATTGGGGGTGGATGCACTAAAGTCAGATGGCACACAGTTTCAATAAATAAAAAATGTACAACAGCAAAATTCTGTTGATACTTAGGTAAGGACACATCTCCTCCTAGGGAGGAATGAATTTCATTTTCTTGCCAGTCAGCATACAGAACTACTGGCAGCTTGTTTATATTTATAAGAGGATATTGCTCTTAGCATGAAATCCTACCACACTCGCTTCGGCCACCAACTTGCACTTAATTTGAAGAGCAAGACTTCAGTGGCTTCTGTAGAAACTTTACAAGACTCATTTTGGTTTTTTTAATGAAACCTGTTCCACTAGAGATGCAGCAGTTCCTTTCTCCCCTCCCGTGTATCCCAGAGAAAGGCTGGTCCAATGGCTAAAGCACTAGACAGTGAAGCATCATACAAACAATGGGAGCCTGATATCTGCTGTGGCCTTTAGAAAAAACCAAAATAGAAACAGTTCCAACAAATATATTCAGAGATGGAATCCCAGCCTCTGCCCCCCATTTAACTTCTTTTCTCAAAGAAAAATGAGATTTCACTTAACATTCATGCTGCCATTCTTAAATATTATACAGTGTCTAAAGAGAAATTTTAGATTTCTTAATTGCAGGAGACTAGTTGCACTAGATTTTTGCATCAGTATAGCTACAACAGTGGCTAAAATCCTTGCATCAACAGCCTTTTTCAAGTCTGAGAGCCTCATCAACCATACATTTAGGAAAAGATGTTCCTGTCCAGGGAACCTTTTAATACCAATATCAGCAAGAACAAGGATAATAAATCTACTCTGACTTGCTGATTAGAATTGTAAGCTGCTGCTGCTCCATGATTTCCAGCTGCTCAAAATGTCTGTTCTGTCTTTGCAAAGCAGATTTTAGAGGGCTCAGTGAGAGGAAAAAGAGAAGCAGCAGAATTTGGGAAGTCTTCATTGTTCCAAGATCTTTCGTTTTTCTGTTTAATTTTTATTGCAAGCTGCCTGCCAAAGCCTGAAAGATTAGTCAAAGTTGACTTCCACAGCAATGGTCTCTCTGACCTCTCTGAACACAGGAAGCAGGACCATCAGTTCAGATTTACCTCAAACTGAAAGTGGATAGGATTATTGCCCACTATTAACAATATAAAGAAATTAACTTTTAATTGAAGTGAGGTGGAAATCTAGACTGGCTGAAGAGAGCACCCATGCCCCTGGAAATTGACCTTTAATGGGCAATCTCCTCTAATGCAAACTTATTGCTGTTGTTTATGGGTTTCTTTTACCTCTACAGGTTTTGTACACAGAAGGTGAAGTATCATCTTGAGTTGTGATGCAAAGACCATCAGCTTATTCTCTGAGAGGCAAAAATGACTTATCAAGCTGTGTCAGTACTTTAGTTATATAACAACTAAGAACATTTTTGGCCTTGGGAAAGCATAAGGCAGTGACAGCACCTTCTGCTTCTATGCAAGTTATGGGTCAAAGGGCCTTTGAAATGAAAATGCAGTATCTCTTCGACTGTTAAATATGCTATACGCTGGCTAACTCCATACTTCCACGTTCTACAGCCATATGATGGCTGGACTCAAAGGCTCTAATTCTGAAATTGGCTGTGTGTGACTGACTCACACAGGGCTATTGTGATATTTGGGCCTACAAATTTACTCTAAGTGTGAGCTCAACAGTAGAAAAAGATGCAAAAGTTTATAAAATGTCACAATAACCTATACCAAGCATTGATGGGAAAAAGTTATTAAATGAAATGGAGACAGACTGAATTAGTCTAAACACAAAGGACTATTAATATAACAAGGACTATATTGAAAACATGCTTAGTAAAAACAGAATATACGGAACCAGAAATTAATAAACCAAATGAATATATAGTAGGCCTAATAGGTGGACAAATAATAAGGGGATGTGCTATTCCACCTGTCACTCTCTTGTTGGGTCCTTTTAAAAAAAAAAAAAAAAAGACGTCTTTGGCGTGAAAGACAGAGGCTACTGGAGCAAGTTTTGCCATCATAGCTGCCACACCTACTGTGTCCAAGGACCCCAGACCATCTTCATCCTAATCCACAGGGATGTCCTGACCTGGCTGGGCCAATGAGAAGGATCCAAATGACATCCCTGCAGCCCCAGCTGAATCCCAATGACCGCCTGAGATAAAATGGAATCCTACTTCAACAGCAGCAGCAACAGTTCCAGCTCATTTTAACTAACTTCTCTTCTTTTCCCCCCAAAGGACAGTTATTACCATTTAAGAGACTGTCAAACTAGTGGGTTTTAACTTCTAAAAACTCTCAGCAGCTAAGGGAGAAGGATGTTAAAATGAAAGCCTTATTTAATATTTCACATTTCAAAGGCTTTAACTAGTTTTCCTTCTTTTCTTTCTCTTTAATAAAAAGTTAGTGATTTTTAATGGGACATTTGCCATCATACTAAGCGAGTTGACTCTTCTTTAATATTAGTCAGTGATTGGTTTACATTAACACCTTTGGACTATTTAATCGATCTAAATTAATACAAGAGAGCCTCGCTAAACTCAGGAGTTCACCAGCATCAAGCTATTTGCATGATCAGGACCTATACCTAATTTATCACTAATATCGCCAGGAACTAAAAAACTGAAGTGAGCTAAAGCTTGGTAATCAATTGTACATACAATATTTGAAGTATGCAATGTGTGATCATTGAAGGTATCGGAGAAGTCCCTAATCATGTAAGGGCTTTTAATCTTACAGTACGTGTTTGGCTAACTCTGCCATCTTCACAGTAGATAAGACTGCAAGTAAAATTTTGAAAGGCACCTAATACCCATTGACTTCCAATGGGATTTCGGTACTTTTGAAAATGTTACCTTGTATCTTTTTCATGCTATTGAGGTGCTTATACACCAGAATCCAACCCATGACTGGATACATTTGTTTAACTTAGCTGCCACCTTCATCCAGTGAGGAAGAAATTAATTTAGACACAATCTGAAATAGAGCTAACTATTGCAGCAATAGTTGGCTTGTGGATAGAGCTGGGAGAATAGGATTAAAATGAATTTGCAATAGCCTTGCAAATGAGGCATGCCTGTTTGATCAGTTGGCATTCACAATTCCTTTTATAAATGTATTTTATGAACATTTGAGTGGGGTTGTATTCACAGGATTAATAGAAATAGCATCATGAATATTAGTACAAATATATATTTGTACAAAAACCTGCATATGAATTGCTTCTGTCAATTTTGAAAGTTTATTATATTGTTGCCCCTTCTTCTGACACTAGCATCTGCACTCTGCCAAACAGTAGCTATATCTAGGGCCTTGCAGGTTGGCTTCCCAATGAAGGAGACGTCAATGATGTGAAGCCAGGGTATATTTTAAGTATAAGTTGTTTAATTTACACACGTACATTGGCTCTGAAATGAGATGGTCTAACATCTTGTAGGGCACCCTTCTACAGCCCATCAGTTTCCAGAGAGCAACACTTCCTTGAGAATTAATTGTAATCAGAGTCAAAGGCAGAAAGCAGACTAGCTACTCTCATAACTAAATGGGCTCCACACCAAACTTTGCAACAACACAACATGTTGCCCCAAGAGTCAAAACTTTCTCACACCAAGAAAAAGAACTTGGGAAACTATTTGTAATGGGGCCACCTGGTGAGGCCTGCCATAGCAATATCCATATGTTGAGTAGATAACCATATATTCATAAAAATAGGTAACAGAGAAAAGATTTTTCTGGTTTATAAATCTTAGATCATCCAATCAGGCAACAGAAATGATACCATGTGATTTAGGTAACCAATCACAGAGCAAGAACAGCTAAAAACCCAGCAAATAGTCATAGCAATGGATTCCATGAACAATCTTAACATACATTTATTTGCACAAACTATTCTTTGAACAATTATGAATGTCAAACCAATCAGCTCACACAATTCACAAACTAAAAAGTTGGGTTTTTTTTAAATCAAAGAGTCATTTTCAAATAGTTCTATTCATGGCATGCTTCAAGTGATTCTGCACAGACAGAATATAATAGAGCTGTGATTGGCTTCATAGGGCCAAATTTTTATGCACACTGAGTAGTCCCTAAAATAGGTAGAACCCAATCCTATTCCCGTTGCCTTTGACTTCAATGGGGGCAGTATTGCACTGACAGACCTCAGTTTAGCATTGCCCTGCACCTTGTTTAATCATTTACCACAAAGGGAGTATAAAACTCTACCAATCTGCTCTGGGTATATTGTACACCCACTTTCCACTGGTGCAAATGGCTATGCAAGATGCAGGGGACTAGAGAATTAGGCCCATAGACTCCACTGTTCCTTTCTACTTATGTCCCCAAAGAGATTCATTGTAATACTTTCTTCCATTTGCTGATCTTGTGAATGAATATAAGTGGAGATAGAGGCAGTTCCTGGCTATGCAGAATTTTCTACCTCACTCTTGCTACCTCACTCATGATGAGGAAGTCATTAAACTATTTAATGAGAGGTCATCCAGAATTTTAATGACCAAATAAAACTAAATGTTAAAAAAGCTATTACTTGCAGATGATTCATATTATTAAAATAATGTTCTTTTAATATTCTAGTTTTAAAAATATTAACAGTTCTGGATTAAATCATTACACTTCCCTCCAGATGTCTTCCACTTTCATATCCCTTCAACTGCCTCACGATAATGTCTATTTTTTTGGCATGAGAAGGATTTCAAGAGTGGCCTTTTCTTTGTCGTCTGTCTCAGCTTCTTCCTCTTTTGTTACAATGACTAGTTTCTCAATGTTTTTCCCTTAATTTCCAGGGCTTTCCATCTTTTCCTCTGAGATCTTTCTTTTCTGCCTTTTTTATTTTTTAAACTTAAGCATTTTATGTGTGTTTTAACTTTGCTTCCTCCTCTAATGACTTCGTCTAAGGTCCAAATACTACTTTCAGTTACAGCAGTGTAAATCTAGAGTCCAGTGAAGTCATTACTTACTCTGGATTTATACTCATGTGAGAGTGTTGGTTTGTGCCTTAGAACTGTCTAAGGAACTCTAAGTATTTCGCTGGAGACTCATCTTGTTTCCTCATCTTCCCTTTCACCTCATTTTTGTCAGGCTTTTCTTCAAGATGGTGAAATCAAACAATTGGCAAATCACAGTTGGTTTAGCTGCCTTCTTTACTGAACTGCAGTGGAAACCTGGAGCCTTCAAAAGCCATTATTACAGCAGCCACTTTCAAAGGGGCTGTTGTTCTAAAAGTTTCTCTTTAAAAAAAACAAAGCAAAACAAAAACCCTCACCTTTCAGTTCCAGTTGGGGACCACTGAATAAGAGATGAAGGGAAGTAATAGCATATGGGTGGATATTGGGGAGGAGACATGACAATCTGTAGCCTCTGAAGATTTCTTAATGGGCCTAACTCTGCCCCAAGCAGTGTTTAGAGACACGAGTCCACTTAATCCTGCAGGAGCTACTACAATCTCTTTGAGGCAGGAGTGGGGAAAGGAAAAGTCATGCTTCAAGAATAGTCTCGCTTATATTCCTAACTGACCTTCAAGACTGTTACATTACAGTTCTCTGAAAGCTTTATAAAAAGAAACTTGTCTTCACACAGGCTTCTAGTTTAAAAGAAACACAAGGAAAGGTAATGGCTGCTATTATTAATCATTCTAGAAATTCATACTTAGAAAATACTAATTCATTTTAAAGTTAAGGTTATGGCACAGGGCTGTTGCACACCTTATTTCCTGGTTCTCACAGGTTTATTGTAGATGCATTTGGTGCTTTGGAAGGGTATGAAGCACTTCCGATCAACCTTATCTCTGCACTGGCTAAGTATCTGTGCAGTGAATTTGTCTTGTTTTTTGAAGTGGTGGTAGTGGAGGGGGGCGGGGGGCATGACTAGGAAGCCTCTGAGGAGTTTCCAAAGGATGTTTCCTGGGAATATCTCACAGCTACTCTGGGTTTGTTGCTGCAGGGGCCAAGGGGAGAAAGGAAGCTGATAGATGATGGGTCGTGAGAAGCACATCTAGTAGTTGGTGACAGCAAAGGGAAGTGGAGGGGAACCCTAGACTCTGCGCTTCAGGGATTAACATAGAGTATGCCTTATACTTACATTACCCTGATGCTACCACTTACAGTCTTTCATCTTCCCTCTAGTTAATAAATGCTATTTTCCTTGACAACACTTCTGAGTAAAATCTGCATATGCATGTGGATTTTAGAGCACTTTGAAATAACTTACACTGGAAGCCTTGCTTATGGCAAAATTTTTAAAAGAAGTCCCTGTGTAATGCAGGCAGAGAGCGACTAGTGTACACAACACAGTCTCGGAAAGCTGTCAGGGGGAGGACTGACTCACAAAGCATGGGTGCTCGGTGGGTTAGTGACCATAGCATGTTGCCATGAGCCATCCAGTGACTCTGCATTCAGGCTTGCTGCAAACATCCAGGCTTGCAAGAGAGGCCTACTCCTGCTGCACATGTGCAAATGAATTTCTCTGGCTCATCTGCTTGGCTTGAGCCACATTGTAGATCCAGATCTTACCTGAATAATTTGAAAAATATTGCTTCCTCCCACAGCCAGAGGGTGCAGGACACAAGCTGAGATCAATCCCCAGCATATGGTACCAATTTAGCAGGGCAGATGAGAACTATAGTTTGAGTCCTAACTGTGCACAACGAAATCGAGTGAGGGCCACACAATATTTTTGCACTTTTTTAAAGAAAGGGCTTTAGATAGAGAGCCCTTTGCTCAAGTGATGTGAGACTCGGAACACTTACCCAACTCTGGTATCACAACTGGGACAAGGGCAGTCAGACCTAGAAGTCAGGCAGGATCAGGTAACCAGGAGGTCAGAGTGAGGTGCCAGGTTACAGACAGCAATTTAGAGAGCAAAGTCAAGGATAAATCAGGGTTAGAAACCAGAGTCTATTGCAAGCAGAGTCTGGCGCAGAGACAGGCAAGCAGTCTGCGTTGTTGCTCAGACGGCTTCCCATCACGGCTTCCTGGTTTAAGTACTAGTACCAGCCAATCAGTGGGCTATCACTCAGATCCTGCTGGGTGGTACTTCCTGCCAAGCCCAGCCTGCTAGGGTCCTCCCATGGGAACCCAGTCTAAGCCTTCAGTAGCAATGTGGTGTGATGTCAGCAGTACAAAACCTCTCAGATTCTAGCCTTGCAGGTTCTTCATGAGGCACAGAAAGTTTTCCAATGCACTCCAAGCAAGCGTGTGGATTTAAGAATACTTAGAAAAATATCAGCTGCTAAACTGAGTAAGCTAAGTGCAGCTATTGCCTCACTATAATTAGGCTGAAACATCTTTCTTTTGCAGCCTTTCCCCCTAAATCCTGCACTGCACACACTTCTCACAAAAACTCCCATTTTCCCCAGGACAAGATGAGGCTTCCCTGGATTTGGACTTGCTACCCCAAATCATCTGCTAAAACTTCTTGGAAGAGACTTTCCTTCCTCAAAGCATTCAAAACAGCTGCTTCCTAGCTAATGCTCTCTCTGAGGCATACTAAAGGGGAAGGGTTGTTGATTTTTCTGGAAGAAAAAAATGGCAAAGCTACGGCTGCAGAGTAAAGTCATCATCATTTCCAGCTCACCCATTGCTTGCTTCACCAGATGTTGCTTCTCAGAGAAGTGATGAGGTTTCTTCCTATTTCCAGGACATGAGGTTTCACTTTGGATTGACTTGAAACAAAGAACGGACTCGTTCCCACTGAAGTGGTTCAGTATGGCAATCAGATTGGCTTCCCTTCCTCCAGCACATGGCTAGTTGAACACATTTATGGACTGATCATGCTTTGGTATGCTTGCTTACACATACTGTACATTAATTCTGTGATGGGGCGTGAATAGACTATGAAACTCTTATTATTTCAGAACCTTCATCAGTGCAAATGTTTCTTTGGCCCAGGGGAATCATTTTCTTTAGAAAACGCTTCCCTCTTGCTCTCTACCCTCCACAGCTGGCACAAGATAATGTGACAGATGCTTAAAGAGTATTTAAGAAGCAGAAGTTAGGACACTGCAAAGCCTATTGTCTTCATCATACGTATATACACATAGCTCCTAGACATATGAGTCATTGGCCTGATATTCAAAGCCACACACACACAAAAGACCTCTATATTTGGCACAGATGCATCATATATGCAATCCTCTGGGATTTTCAATGTTTAGCAAGAAGCATCCCCCAAACAATTGATGGCAGAAAAACTTGGTCTTCTACCAATCCTAAGACACAGGTCTATCCACAGAGATATTTATGTTTTTGTTCTGGGGTTTTTTGAGGGGGATGGAGATATAAACTTGTATGCATTGGATGAGGCTGAAATATACTGTAGATTAATGTGAGTAAAATGTGAGTACAAATTGAATTTCCTCTCTTTCCTTCCGCCCCTCACAACAGCATGCTGAAAGATATTTTAGATTAGTAATACTGTCTCCATCAATTTTTCTCATTTAGAAAAAATGAGCCAAATAACCAAAGCTAACACTCTTTCTGACCTGCTTTGAACAGCCATTTAAATAGTCAGAAAAATTAACTTCCCGCTATCATTATATGCAGAGCAATAGTGGCATCCAGTGGCCAATTAAGTTAATCCTCAGTGACTATATTCCATAGGGATAATTTAAGTTATATAGATATGAGAAACACTTGATGGTGTACTGTTCAATAAAGGTTTTATTGTATCAAGTTTGAGACAGCTACATTATACACAAGGGGTGCAGTGAGTTATACAGCTCATTCCAAGTAAGTGCTCAGAAAACCATTAAACACCACAATAAAACACATATTCTACATGGGCCACAGAAAAACCATTTTGGCAATGTTTTAGAAAATTGTATACATTTTTATGGGGACTATTTCTCTAACCCTTCACCTGGAACAGAAATTTTTTTTTACCCTGGTTGTCTTTTATAAACGTATTGACAACACAAAAACAAACATAGCTCCATGGCATGCTTCTTCCATCTAAAGTAGAGAAGAGCCAAACAAAGTGGGCCTTTTAAACTCATTGTACTTAGAGTTCAACTAGCCGGAAGGTGGTAGGTGGACATGTTATAGCTACAGATATTGCACAGAAACAACTAAATTAAAACAATATTAAAATTGCAATGTCAAGCACTCAACCCCCCCAAAAAAAACTATGAAGTGCCAGAATTAAGGTTGCCTTTGCAACCTTAATTGGGCCCCTTGAGTGTATGCATTATGATACAAAATCTTTAATGACAAGATCACACACCATGTTTTCTACAGGATTCCTGCCTCATATAGTGCAAGTGGACCATACTCACCTCATGATCAGCTATTCAATATTTTGTATTTTCCTCATTGTTCAATATGTAGCCCCAGGCTTTATGTACTGCATGCTATCAAAACCATGCTCTGAAGACAAAATTATTAATTTCCTCATGAGCTTTCCTAAGGCACTCATCACTACAGTATCGGCATGCTTCACAAATAATAATTTAGTCTCACAAAACTGCTGTGAGACCCAGGAGTATTACTCCTATTTTACAGATGAGGAACAGAAACAGAGATTAAGGTCAAAAGTATCTATTAATGTGGGTGTCCAATCTGAGATGCCAAGGACCTAATTTTTCAGAGTACTTAGCATTATATACCACTTGATATGTTCAAAGCCCAGCTCCCACTGAGATCAGTTGCATCTGTGGATGCTCAGCAGCTCTGAAAAATCAGGCCCAAGAATCTTAAGTCAGGGACCCAGAAATTGTGTCTTCCACAATTAGTGACCACCTCTGAAAAGTTTGCTTTAAGTGATTTACCCAGCATCACATAGGAACTCTGTAGTGGAGACAAGGATAGATCCAGTTCTCCAGAGCAACATTCAACTGTCTTAACCAAGAGACAGTCCTTTCTCTTAGAAGTCTAAATTCTTAGATGGGTGATCTAGAGTGCCTGGCATTAAATGAGGATATAGATATAATAGGCATCATGGAAAGCTGGTTGAATGAGGAGAATCAATGGGACACAGTAATACTAGGGTACAAAATATATAGGAATAACACAGTAGGTTGTGCTAGTTAGGGTGTAGTACTATATGTGAAAGAAAGCATAGAGTCAAATAAAGTAAAAATCTTAAATGAATGAACTGTACCAAAGAATCTGTATGGATAGAAATTCCATGCTCAAACAATAGAAGTATAGCAGTCAAAATATATTACTGACCATCTAACCAAGTTAGCGATGGTGAATGTAAAATTCTCAGGAAGATTAGCGAGGTTACAAAGGCAGACAACCCAAAAATAATGGGGTATTTCAACTATTCTCATGTTGATTGGTTATATCTGAACTCAGGAAGGGATGTAGAGATAAAATTTCTAGACACTATAAGTCACTGCTTGTTGGAGCAGCTTGTCCTGGATCCCACAAGGGGAGAGGCTATTCTTGTTTTAGATCTAAGTGGAACACAGGATTTTGTCCAGGATGTGATATAGCTGAACCATTGGGTAATAAATAATGTAATTAATTTTAACATCCTTCTAGGGGGGGAAATGCCAAAAAATAAATAAATAAAACCACCACAGTAGCATTTAACTTCAAAAAGAGGAACTACAAAAAAAATGAGGAAGCTAGTTGAATGGAAATTAAAAGGAATAGTCATAAGGGTGAAATGCCTGCAATCTGCATTATGACTCTTTTAAAACACCATAATAGGGGCTCAAACTAAATGTAAACAACAACAAAAAGAAGGAAAAAAGATAAAAAATCATCATGGTTAATAATAGCAGAGTAAAAGAGGGGGCTAGGGACAAAAAGACGTCCTTTAGAAATTGGAAGTTAATCTTATTGAGGAAAATAAAGGGGCATAAACTCTGGCATGTCAAATGTAAGAGAATAATAAGGCATGCCAAGGAAGAATTTGAAAAGCAGCCAAGGACGCAAAAACTAACAGCAAAAAAAGTTTAAGTACATCAGAAGCAGGAAGCCTACCAAACAGTCAGTGGGGCCACTGGATGATTGCGGTGATAAAGGAGCACTCAAAACAGACAAGGCTATTTTAGGGAAGCTAAAATTAATTCTTTGCATCTGTCTTCACTGCAGATGTTATGAGGGAGATTCCCACAACTGAGCCATTCTTTTTAGATGACAAATTTGAGGAACTGTCCCAGAGTAAGGTATAGATACAGAAGTTTTTGGAACAAAAAACCCACAAATTAAACAGTAATAAGCCACCAGGAGCAGATGGTAGTCACCCAGGAGTCTGAAGGAACTCAAATATGAAATTGCAGAACTATTAACTGTGGTATATAACCTATTGCTTAAATCAGCCTCTGTACCAGGTGACTGAGGAAAGCTAATATAACACCTTGTGACATGGTGCACTGACTTCTCGTGAGCACCTCCTGTCGGCAGGGTACAATCCTGCATTTTCCTTTTCCTGGCATTCCCTGTAAGTATGATCCTTGTCAGGAGGGTCTTCAGTGGCTCATCCCTCCTGCTAAGTCACACATAGGTCTAAACACAAGAAGGAACCTCTTCCAGGGTAACAAAGGTCCAACGGGGTCTTCCACTGTGCCCTTGTCGGTATCTGCAGTCCTATCTCTGGGCTCAGTTCTCGGTCCCTTCTGGGCTAGCTTTAAGTGTGTCCCTGCCCCGTCACGGAGCACTGCCCCAAGGGCTTTCTCTCTGTCCTCAGCAGTTCTCTGGTGTCCCAGTTCTCCACCCAGGTTAATCTTTAACTTCTGTCCCCTTCTGGGAGTAAAAGTTCAACAAATGGTTTGCCCTCTTGAGGGTCTTCAGCCCTGGCCCCCGAGCCTGTTTAAACTGCCAACCCCTATCTTGAGCTTTTATTGCAGAGTCTTATCCTCTCATTCGGACTTGGGCCATTTCTCTAGTGGCCAGTGGGGGAACCCAGGCCCACCCGCTACCCCAGGTCCCAACCCAGGGACCCTATAAATCACAGCCATGTGCTGTTTTCTTTAGAATTTGTTGCTTCTGATGCATTCCTTGTGCTCCTTCCCACTCTGTCCCATCACCTTTGAGAGTTCTCTGTCTGTTCCCTGTTTGAGCTGGGTATGTCCCAAGCCTCTTTGCCTGGAGAGTTCCACAGTCTCGGTCCTGATTCCTCAGGGTCTTCTCTCAAGCCTGTTTGCCTGGAGAGCTTGTAACAGTCTCTGATTCCTTTTAGTCAAGGTTCTTTCTCCCAGGCCTCTGTGCCTGGAAAATTTCACAGTCCTATCCCTGCTTGAGCAGGGTTTCACCTCAGTCTCTACCTGTGGAGTTTCATAGCTTTCTACTCCTTCACCATTCTGGTCCACTGCTCTACTCAGCCCCTGCAACTCCTTTTAAGTGAGCCTGCTGCGCTCCAATTGGCTGCTTCCTGGCAGTCTTTCTAGCCTTTCTGGAGGACCCACCTTTACTGCTCCTTTTCCGCAGTGTGGTGTGGTAGGATCATCAGGCCTCCAGCACACACCTATTTTAAAAAATGGCTCCAAAAGCAATCCTAGATGTAATCGTAAGTTCAGTACCAGGCAAATTGGTTGAAACTATAGTAAGGAACAAAATGTTAACTTCCTGCTCCACAGCATCAGGACACTAGCGCTTTTCAAAGATGACGTCACCAAAATCCTTTATTATGGACAAAATAACATTTACTCGTAGCCTCATTCTCTGAAAGCGACTCAACAAATTTTGGCTGAAATTCTCACCCCAACCCACCAATCACACCATTCAGCCTGAAGCAGATACTTAGCATGGAAAATTTCAGTCCAAAACAAAGTTATAAGCAAATTAAAATAAAGTCTCATAATGGGAAACCTGAATAGGTAATGCTGTGATCTGCATCTGTAACCCCTTGACATGCTTCATCAGCAAGTCACATTCCATTCTTGTTCACCGCTGTCCAACACACCAGTCACAGCTGATTTCAATGGATTGCCTACATAAAATGGCAGCACAGGTGGTTTTTGGTTGGGGTGAAGCAGTGAAGTTAAAATTTAATCTCACTCCTGAAATAACAGTTTGGACCCTCAGGGCCTCCTCCCTGACAATAGGTCCTCTTTCGAGTGAGAACACTGCTGTAAAAGGGCCTTGGCGTCAACATTAATCATCTCCCCAAGACATCACAGGAATTACATTAAGGGTGGGCAGTTTATGGTAGCAAACACACAGCATTTTAGCCAATAATGATGATATTGTAAAGGTTCTGAAGGGATCTTCTAGCTGTGTAGATTGTGAATGAAAACACTACAAAACTTTATTACTTCTGGTGGCCAAGAAGTAGAACTCGGTATTACAGAATGGCAGCTCTGCAGCTGTCCCAGTGCTGTTCCTCTATCTTGGATTATCTGCCTGTCCACTGTAGCTTATACCCGCTATTGACCTTCTGCACTAGGCCCATCTACATCTGCTATCCTTATTTAATAATTGCAACAAAATACCAAAAACAAATGGAAACAGATCATTGCATGATTGGCTACTCCACTTAGAACTGTTATATATAGAGAGAGGTACACATGGAAACATTCCTATGATAGCCTGACATGGCACTCGGCACTATCTTGCGAATGCTGGAAACCTGCTACACATGGCCAGCTGGCCATACTTGAGAGGAGTAGATCTCCTGCTTTTTGCCGTATGCTTGGAGATATATTTGACATACTATTTTTGGTTTGTTCTTCTGTAGTTGGTTTTAGTTTGATTATTTGAGTGTCCATTTTACTGTGGCCTCTGCCTACAGTTAAAACACCTCTGACTCCAGTTTCTGTATGGCTGTAGTGCTGAGTGGTAGCATTAAGTACCTGTTTAAGAATGTAATTTATCCCACCTTTGCCATTGCAGTTTTACATGTGGATGCAACATATGTTCCTCTATTTGAAAATGTAGCTTCGAAGTCCATTATCTTCCAGAGGGTGGGTATCGTCTATTGGTAAGCCATCATGTTGTAAAGGCAGGCCACAGCAGACTCCATTAAGGCAGTCTGCGATGGATTGAACAATTATTCTGGACCAGAAATGGGCCCCAAAACAGCAGCCTAGATCTCAGGTTGCTGCTTGCAACTTTTGTAAAAGTTTACAGCTTTGGCCGATCTATCTCCTGAATTTTCCTATGTATATACATTGATTGAATAGCTTTACCACTGAATGAACCAGATGATTATTAGCACACTTAACCCTGTACATGAAACGGATACAACAGCATTCCTGAAGATGAAATGCACTGATTTATCATTACCTTGCAGATAAATAATGTAACTATTCTTAGGAGACCTTAGGTAAAATATAATTATCCAAATGTTTATTTGATTAAGGCGCCAGAGTTAACACTAATTCTTGCAAAATATACCATAGGATCTATTTGAAAAAAAAAAAATCACATGGTCAGGAACTCCGTTATACACCTTGTCCAGTAGACAGTAACTATCAGCAACCAAGTACCCTTTAACACCATGCTAGTGTTCTAGTTCAGGGGGAAGTTCCCCCTATTGAATGACTAACACCATATCACAATGTGTACGCTCTTTTCTGGAAATCTCCCATTCATGTAGTGAACACACACACACACACACACACACACACACACACACCACACACCTGCTTACCTTGGAGTATGACAGGGTTACAAAACTGATAAAGTTACAGGGAAGGCCTTCAAAAGCATAGTGACCTTCAGCTTGCCTAAATGATCCACACAAATATCATTAAAGAAGATTTAATCAACCTCTGACTAGAGAGTGAAAGGCAAATTCAGATCCTTTACCCTGACATCTGTGACATGAGAGGTAGGGCCAGGACTGACTTCCCAGCTCAGTAATCCATTCTGTAAAGAAGGGGATCTGGGACCGGTTTGGTTTTGGGGAGGGAAGAGGAGCAGAAAGAGGCTCAATCCCCTGAGCTCTATATAGTCTGGCTGACTGATCTGTTCTTTAGGGAAAGAATGCAGGTTTCCTTCCAAGGAAATTCTCCACAAATGCTTCACTATGTTGGGATTGTTTTTTCTGCTTCCTCTAGAGCTGCTGCCATGGGGCCTCTCTTTTAAAATATGTCAGTTTAACTTTTTGAAGCCTGTGGGACCATCTCTTCATTACCGCAAAGAAAACATTTGCATAGTGGATAGAGCAGTGGCTCTGCCATTTGAAGTAGTTTGAGTGGTGTTGAGTAACTTGGCTACAAATAAAATTGTGCTATGGCATTAATTAAATATTTGCTTCCAGCCTGGGTGTTTATTGGCATTTGGAAAGTGTTTATAACCATGTACAATCACCACCAATTATTGCTAAAATATGCTCTGGGCATTGTGAAAACAGTCACACTTCCTTTACTAGGCAGCCATATGAATGTTTCTTATGTATGTGTGTGCCTAAACACGCACACACAACTGCACATATTCTGGCCCCTGAGACAACACAGTTCTATTACCAAAGGACACATTCAAACTAGATAAAATACTTACTTTTGGCTAAAATCTCCTATTTTTATGCCAAGAAACAAGAAGAGTGTTAGGACCACATGCATGCTGTCAACTGTGGGCAGCAGGCGATCAGCAGGGCAGGTGTTGCTTACCTTTTTGAATCAGCCCCCAATGTGAGCTTTAAATACTGCTGCAGAGTAGTTCTGAGCACACTTCACCCTCTTTGCATGTCAGTTGTGCCTAACCCACCTTCAGATTTCATCATGACAACCTCCATAGCATGGGTGGAGATGGGAGAGGCTAAGCAGTAGCCTGCAGTGCCCAGCTGTTGCTCCTGAATATCTGCTACCCAGGACAGTGAGATGCCCCGCCTTGGTATTTGCACCAGCACTGCCAGCAGGGGTTGCAGCCCTGCACCACTCAGCTTCCTTGGGGGCTTTGGGCAGTGCCTCTGGAGACACATGGGGCTGGTGTGTAGGTGCTGGAGGTGGCTCGTCAGTGGAGGTGGCTGCAGTGTTTGGTCACCAGGGCACTCCCTTGGGCAGCTCCCCCACTCCTGCCTGGGACTCCACAGGTAGCTATGAGTTCCTGACCCACCTTCCCTGGGGCAGGCTCTCACTAAAGAGTTGTGGGAGGCAGGGACAGAGAGATGGGTTTGTCAGAAAGGGCAACAGCAACAGCTGGTGGTCACACTCTCAGGCTACCAAAAAAAATTGTTAGGAGAAACCCCTCTGTTAAAGTGTTGATTTTCTTGCCTGATAAGAGGCACTCAAAGAAATGCATAGCGCAGAAGAGTTCTGGCCATCCATTGGATATTCTGGTTTGTTAGGGATCCCCGAAACCACACAGTTATTGGAAGGGGGTGGAAATGAAGGGAGGATGAGAGCACTACTTCCCCCTTCAGGATTTTGAGTGTCCCCCCCTTAATCTTTAGGTCCTACTTAATTCAAGGGAAGAAGTACTGAGTTCAAAGAATTGTCCCTCTTTCTTTTCAGCTGTTTCTTTTCAATGCCAGACTTCCAAAGCAGGAAGTAATCAGTTTTAATGTAATTGTTTTCCCATATTTAAGGGTTAAGTGGGTAATGTAGTGGTGGATGGCCATAGCATAAGAGCTGCCAGCTTGGCTGTCACCAAGGATTAAACCAGGGACCTCCAGAGAGAGAAAAAAATCATGAGTAATCTACAACTTGAGTTGAAGAGCTAGCTTCTCTAGCTCGGTGGTTCTCAACCAGGGGTATATGTACCCCTGGAGGTATGCAGAGGTCTTCCAGGGGGCACATCAACTCATCTAGATATTTGCCTAGTTTTACAAACAGGCTACATAAAAAGCACTAGCAAAGCCAGTACAAACTAAAATTTCTTACAGACAATGTCTTGTTTATTCTGCTCCATATGCTATACACTGAAATGCAAGTACAATATTTATATTCCAATTTATTTATTTTATAATGATATGGTAAAAATGAAGACACAAGCAGTTTTTCAGTAATAGTGCCCTCTGACGCTTTCGGTTTTTTGTCTGATATTGTAAGCAAGTAGTTTTTAAGTGAGGTGAAATTTGGGGTATTCAAGGCAAATTGACTCCAGAAAGGGGTCTAATAGTCTGGAAAGGTTGAGAGCCACTGCTCTAGCTGAAAGTTGTAAACAGACTCATCAAGTAGAAAGGGGGCACAGCACACCCTGACCAATGGGTTACAATTGCAGCTCAGCTAACACTCAAGAGTATAGCCCACAGGGCACGCTTATCTTCATTATATTTATAATATTCTGTAATGCAAGGAACCTACACGCCTGCATCCTATAAGATATTAGCTTTAGCAGTTAGCATCAGGTTGAGACTAATGAACTTTGGCACAGATAAATGATTTAGTGGTTACCTCTACATTTTGGGGAACTGGAAATAAAGTGAAAGGGAAAATTTGTCCATAATGACAGTAGCCAACCACAGAAACATGAGCTAACACCAAGGTTTTGGAAACTTTGGAAAGAACATCCATAGATATCTGACCACAAGTGCCATGGCAATGAATTGACGTAGATGATAATAAGTTGAGATAATTAATATGCTCACCTTTAGGAGAAGGGTACCTCAATATTAGTACATTGAGGAAATACAGATAAAGAAGAAGGGAATACCCCTACTGAATATACATTAGACATAGCGGCATCAGCCTAATATATTATAAGTTACATCCCAACCTGTGGGCAATTGAAGAGAGATGTAGCCCTTGAGAGATGCCAGAATGATGGCCATTGGTGATTATGAGGAAGGTGATGGAGATGAGGAAGATTCTGTAGTCTCTATCTACCTTACTGAGTTAGAATGTTTGTGACTGTGCTAAAAATATCAATAAACTATTTGTAAATATGAATTCCTATAGAGAGAGTTGCAACTGTGTACTTTCATTTTAATAATACTGACCCTGATCTTGGGACAAGAACCTGTCTACCCTCAAAGTGATAACTGGAATTCTTAAGTAATCAATATAAATAAATATATAAATCTATAGATCAAAAGAGTTTATTGATCAAGAGATGCAAGAGAGTTTGTCTCTCTATGACATGAGTGGAAAAAGTCAGGCAATAAAACCAGATTTTCCTAACAAATTACAAAACAAGTAATCTATTTTCTTGAGGTAAATAGGAAGAGAAAAATGTCTTCATTGTTTATCTTATTCCTTTTCACATCTGTTAACATGGATCTTCCAGAAAAAGGATCCACATGGGACTGCTTCTTCAGTCTGTGTAAAGTACCTGTTCCATTAGTAGAGTCCTAGGCATCAAGAGTAATGTGGGAAGGGGGTCTGCATTTTCTGTAACAACACTTTACTGACAATAAGGATGGAGGAACACTTTTTAAAAATATATTAGAGTATGGGCCAGTAGACAAGCTCTTTTCCCCCATAGGAATGAAGAGGCAGATCATAGAGCTTCTAAAAATAATTAAATATCAGATATTTTAATTGGTTCTTTGTTACGAGTTACTTAGCTAAAATGCTTAGCTAAAGTGCTTAGCTACCACGACAGGAAGTTAGCATGTTGGGCATTAATTTAATGCTGACCCAGAGGGAAGATCTTCACTTCAACTATCACCTACTGCAGCAGGTAGGCTAACACTGACAGGGGACAGAGAAAGTGTACAATGTCTTATCCAAGTATTGCCCTCATCCATTCCTGCTTATTTAATCAGCTACAAGACCACAATGAAAGGATTTGTGACCACAGTCTGGGTAAACAGGACCTTCCATTTCCACAGTAGTTCCTATACTAGTAAACACCAGATCAAGGCATTCTGGAACGACTGGAGCAGCTGCTAAGGAACAGGCAACCATTTGCAAGCAAACTGTGGAGAAAGATTCTGAAGAAATACTCTAATGTAGCAAAGGTGGGGGTGACTGGTGTAGCAGACCAGACTGTTAAGAGATGATGGGGGGAAGCAGTGCTAGTACCGACTATGAGAACATGAAGGTAAAATACAGCAGGACATACATTGTATAAATAATCAGTTACACATGTTTCTCATGAAGTTATTGAATTGTAGGTTACTTAGCTGTAATGCAGCCTGAGGAATTATAAACATACCTTCTATTGATTAAAATATATTTTAAAGACACATTACAGAAAGTAAAAAAGATATTTTGATAATATTTACAAAAATTAAATGAATGAATTTAATATTCCCTCAGAAGAAGGCTGGATGGTCTTGGAGAGTAGAGCACTGACTTAGACTCAGGAGACTTAGAGTCAATTCCTGACTCAGCCAGACTTCCTGTTGGACCAGGCAAGTCACTCAGGGTATATTGACACAGGGGTTAAGAGACCACGGGCACAGCTGTGGCTGGCCCAGGTCAGCTGATTCAGGCTCCTGGGCTCAGGCTGCAGGGCTTAAAAGAAAAATCCCAAAAAACGCTGTGTAGATGTTCAGGCTCAGACCTGAGCTCTGGGACCCTCCCTTCTTGCACAATCCCAGAGCTTGGGTTCCAGCCTGAGACTGAACTTCTACAATTTTTCAGTCCCAGAGCGTGAGCCAGAATCAGTTGACCCAGGCCAGTCATAGGGTTTTATTATCCTTGTGTACACATACCATTAGTCTCCCCACTCCCTCAATGCCCCACATGTAAAATGAGGAAAATGCTTTCCTACTTCATGTGACTATCTGTACTTCCGTATTCACTGCTTGCATACTATTATAATAATTTTTGTACAAATATGCCTTGGGAGGTAGCATTTGAAAACTCATAACATGCTGGTCAATACTGTCCTGATAAAATGTGTGGCAACACTGTATGTAGAGTTATAAGATTCCACTGTATGGTGTTACTGAGACATATTGAAAGTCTGGAGAGTAGCCAAACCAAAGGGCAAGTTGACACCTCAGCCACATGTAGATAAGCTCAAATGGGCCAACATCTGCTGAATGGTGATTCATCAGCAGGAAAAGGGACATGGGTGAAAAATCTACATCCTAAAAAGAAACAATTTGGGGTTCCCATTCACACAGACTGTTTCCTAAACCTCAACTGGAGATGCTTCGCAAAGAAGAGAAAAAATTGTAAGAAAGCAGAGTAGATGCCTCAAATGATTCCTCCCTTTCTCTCTGGCCACAGCATCCACAGCACCTAAAGAACAAAAGCAGCAGCAGTGGACTGGGGGAGGAATCCTGACTGAAAGTTCAGCCAATGAGACTGCTGAAATATGTACTGAGAGAAACTTGGCTTTGAATTTACTCTAGTTTGCTAAGATGGGCATTAGTTGCATTTACTGTTATTTTTCTTGTAACCAATTCTGACTTTTATGCCTCATTACTTATATTCACTTAAAATCTAATAAAATGACAGATTTTATATGAATTTATATGGTCTAGGAGAGCACTGAGCAGTACAAGATGTACATTTTTGGGGAAAGTCTAGGACTGGGAGTTTGCTGGTATTGCTCTGTGGTGTAATTCAAGAGTGACTGGCTACAGTACTCATGCAACATAACCAGGAGTAACTTACATACTGGAGGCTGTGAAGGAAGATCAGGAGTGATATTTCTCATAGCAAAGCAGTGTAAGAGGTGGCCCAGGTTAAAGAGTTGTTCATGAGTCCAGATTGTACCCTGGGTATGTCACACTTCTCACAATTATTGATTAATTTTGTCCTCGCAATTCCTGTGTAATGTTCAGATACTATAGTGATACAGGCTGTAAGAGCACACAAATACATAGAACTCCTGGAAGGATAATTGTGAGAATCTATGAGCTCCTGCTGCAACACAGCCTTGCCTTATTTCCCTTTCCCACCCCCAAATGTGTCACATGGCTTAAAATCAAAGCCTGCCCATAAGTAATTATCTTGAAAATATTAAGGATCTTCATTTCTATTTGCCTCTCTTTTCTAAAGCATTCCAGCTATGCATGTAAAAAAAATATTTCCTTTCACCCCTTTCAGAAACAGGTTATCCAAAGAGCAAAAATGCTCAACAAAAAACCTTTTTCCCCCCCTCTGGCATCCAGTGAAACGAAGTAATTCAGAGCTGGTCGGGGGGGGGGGGGGGGGGGGGCCGGGGGGGGGGGCAAAGGGCAAGTAATGCTACTTTCAACAACAAATTATATTGGGTTTAATTGGATTTCACATTCTCCCAATCCAATAATTTTATTTCCTTTTTTATATTGTTTGTTTCAACCATGGCACTCAGTGTATTTCAGTTCCTGGAACTTGCTGTTCTTATCCCTGTTAATATCACGTGTTGCCAAAGAAATTACTAGGTAGCTATAGATAAAAGCATGCAAGGGTTCAAGTTTCCCAGCTCAATTACTTACAAATGGCAGTGGGGGCAGAGGATGGTGGTGGTTCTTTTACAAATTTCAGTGGAAGATACACAGGCAAACACTGACCGTGCAAAGAGACCTTCTGTAAACTCCTTTAGAGCATTTTATTTATTTAAAATGTTTTCTGCTTGGTGGATTTGTTTGTCTGTCTGTTTTTGGTTGTGGGTTGTTTTTTTTTTTGGTGGGGTGGGTCAAAAGTAGTTATACAAAGTTAAAGCTTAAACTAACTTCATGGGAATATTGTCCGATTGTCAGTTATAAAGATTGGCAGGCTGGAGGGGAGTTACTTAGTGAATCTCTTCACCTAACAAACCTGAACAGATTCCAAAGAATATAACAAAAACAATACCTTGTTTAAGTGCTATAGTGTTTTAATAGTTAAACACCTCCCAAGGTAGTGTGAGAATTAATGTTTGAACACCTTAAGACAATGAGGCCCATAGAGCATTGAAGACAATGCTTTCAAACCGGCATTCCTAAATTGATTACAGTAAGAGTTGTGGGTTATCAGTACCTCTGAAAGTGAGAGCACTTTTATTTAAATGTCTAGATATGGATTTAGATGCCTAGTTTTAGGCAACTACATTTGAACATTTTTCCCCCTAAGTGATTTCCCCAAGGTAACACTAGTCTCATAGACTTTCAGGTCAGAAGGGACTATTATGACCATCTAGTCTGACCTCCTGAACAATGCAGGCCACAGACCCTCACTCACCCACTCCTTTAATAAGCCCCTAACCTATGACTGAGTTATTAAAATCCTATAATCATGGTTTAAAGACTTCAAGGTACAGAGAATCCACCAGCAAGTGACCTGTGTCCCATGCTATAGAGGAAGGTGAAAAACTACTAAGACCTCTGCCAATCTGTCATCAGAGAAAATTCCTTCCCTACCCCAAATATGGTAATCAGCTAAACCCCGAGCATGTGGGCAAGACTCACCAGCCAAACATCCAGGAAAGAATTCTGTGATGGGACGATAGATGGGGTGGTTCTGAGTTTCTACAGATGCCGTTGGGCATATTTACCACTAGTAGTCAAAGATCAGTTAATTGCCCAATTAAGCTGTCCCATCACACCATCAACTCCATAACTTATCAAGCTCAGTCTTGAAGCCAGCTAGGTTTTTTGACCCCAGTGCTCCCCTTGGAAGGCTATTCCAGAACTTCACTCCTCTGATGCTTAGAAACATTTGTCTAATTTCAAGTCTAAACTACCTGATGGCTAGTCTATATCCATTTGTTCTTGTGTTCACATTGGTGCTGAACTTAAATAACTCCTCTCCCTCCCTGGTATTTATCCCTCTGATGTATTTGTAGAGAGCAATCATATCTGCCCTCATCCTTCTTTTGGTTACTCTAAACAAGCCAAGCTCTTTGAGTCTCCTCTCATAAGGCAGGTTTTCCATTTCTCAGATCATCCTAGTAGCCCTTCTCTGCACCTGTTCTAGTTTGAATTCATCTTTCTTAAGAATAGGAAACCAGAACTACACACAGTATTCCAGATCACCAGCACCTTGTAACAGCACTAACACCTCCCTAACTCTACTAGAAATATCTTGTCTGATACATCCTAGGACTGCATTAGATTTTTTTTTCCACGACCACATCACATTGGCAGCTCATAGTTGTCCTGTGATCAACCAATACACCCAGGTCCTTCTCCTCCACTTCCAACTGATCCATCCACAGCTTATAGCAAAAATTATTAGTCCCTTGCACTTTCCAGTATTAAATTTCATCCTATTTCTATTATTCCAGTTTACAAGGCCATCCAGATCTTCTTGTATGATATCCTAGTCCTTCTCTACATTGGCAATACCTCCCAACTTTGTGTCATCCGCAAACATTAGCAGCACATTCCCACTTTTTGTGCCAAGGTCAGTAATAAAAAAAGATTAAATAAGACAGGGATCAGTCTTGGGACCTGAGGAACTCCACTAGTAACCTCCCTCCAGCCTGACAGTTCATCTTTTAGTATGACTCGTAGTCTCCCCTTTAACCAGTTCCTTATCCACCTTTCAATTTTCATATTAATCGCCATATTTTCCAGTTTAACTAATAATTCTTCATGTGGAACCGTATCAAATGCCTTACTGAAATCTAGGTAATTAAATCCACTGCATTCCCTTTGTCTAAAAAAATCTGTTATCTTCTCAAAAGAGGAGATTAGGTTCATCTGGCAGATCTACTTTTTGTAAAGCCATGTTGTATTTTGTCCCAATTACCATTAACCTCGATGTCCTTAACTACTTTCTCTTTCAAAATTTTTTCCAAGACCTTGTATACTACTGAGGTCAAACTAACAGGCCTGTGGTTACCCAGATCACCTTTTTCACCCCCCTTTCTTAAAAATAGGAACTATGCTAGTAATTCTCCAATCATGTGGTACAACCCCTGAGTTTACAAATTCATGAAAGATCCTTGCTAATTGGCTTGCAATTTCATGTGCCAGTTACTTTAATATTCTTGGATGGAGATTATCCTGGCCCCCTGATTTAGTCCCATTAAGCTGTTCGAGTTTGGCTTCTACCTTGGATGTAGTATTTTCTGCCTCCATATCCTCATTCCCATTTGCCACCCTGCTACTATCCTCAAGCGCTTCATTAGCCTCATGAAAAATGGAGGTAAAGTATTTGTTTAGAAATTAGGCCATGCCTAGATTATCCTTAACTTCCAACCCCATTCTCAGTGCTTAGTGGTCCCACTTCTATCTTTGTCTTCTTATCTAGATGGTTACAGAACCTTTTACTATTGGTTTTAATTCCCTTTGCAAGTTCCAACTCTACTTGGCTTTTGGCATGTCTTCCTTTATCCCTATATATTCTGACCTTCAAGAGGTAGCTTTCCTTGCTGATCCCTCCCATCTTCCACTCTTTGTAGGCATTCTGCTCTCTCTTAATCACTTGTCTGAGATGCTTGCTCATCCAGCTCAGTCTACAACTCTTGCCTGTGAATATTTTCCCCCTTTCTTCGGATACAGGCTTCAGATAGTTTCTGCAACTTTGACTTTAAGTAATTCCAAGCCTCCTCTGCCTTTAGATCCATAAATTCTTCAGTCCAGTCCACTTCCACAACTAATTCCCTTAATTTTTTAAGGTTAGCCCTATTGAAATCAAAGACCCTAGTCACAGATCTTTTTGTTTATTCTTCCATTTAGTTTGAATTGAATTAGCTCATAGTCGCTCGAACCAAGGTTGTCTCCTACAACCAGTTCTTCTATGAAGTCCTCACTACTCACCAATACCAAATCTAAAATGGCATCTCCTCTTGTTGGTTCAGTAACTATTTGGTGAAGGAATCCATCAGCTATCACACCCAGGAAATCTGGACCCTATTATTACTACTAGCACTTGTCCTCCAGTCTGTTATCTGGGAAGTTAAAGTCTCCCATAATATCACAATTCCCAGTAGTATTTGCTTCATTAAAATCATTAAAGAGTTCTCTATCCATGTCCAAATGAGTGCTTGGGGTGTGCTACAGACCACCAGGATCTATCACAGGGAAAGCTCTAATAGCTTTCTTCCCCAATGTGATTTTCACCCAGACAGACTCTGTCTTAATCATTCCATCACTTCTAATTTCTTTACAGTCTACCTCATTAATGATACACAATGCTACTCCACCACCTTTTCCTTTATTTCTCTCTTTCCTAAACAGCACATACCCTTCAATACCTGTACTCCAGTCTTGACTATTATTTCACTGTGTTTCTGTTATTCTTATATCGGTTTCACTTCCTCTACCAGTAGCTCTTGTTTGTATACCAATGTGAGGAACAAAATGGAGGAACATCTTCATTTTTGCTGTTTGGCTTTGCTCACATTCCTTATCCGATTTGGCATAGACATTCTACCGCCAGTATCATCTATTAGACTGGTATTTACACTACCTTTCCTCTTAATATCCATTCTCCTACACACTGCTGTGTCCTTCATTTTCCTCCCTCTCAATGTTAAAATCAGGCGTGGAGATTACCTGGCATCTCCCCCAACTCCCTAGTTTAAAGCTCTCTTAATCAGTTGTGCCAGCCTCCATCCTAGAAGTGCATTTCCCTCCCTACTCAGTTGAAGTCCATCCCAAGAGAAAAGTCCTCTGTCCATGAATGCCTCCCAGTGGCCATATATCCCAAAGCCCTCCTTGTGGCACCACTGCCTGAGCAATCTCTTGATCATCAGAATCTTGTCACGCCTTTGTTGTCCTCCTCTATGGACATGCAGAATCCCACTGAAAATCACCTGAGCCTCGATTTCCTTAAGAGTCTTCCCCAGCCTGACAATCTCATTTGATACGTTCCAGCAAGAATCTAGCCATATCATTTGCTCCCACAGGAAAGACAATCCGTGAATTCTTTCCTGCTCCCGTTAGGATCCTCTTCAGCTTCAGGTATACATCTCATAACTTAGCACCTGGCAGACAACATACCCTTCTATTCTCCAGATCAGCTCTGGTTCCAGGCCTGTCTGTTCTTCTCAGTAGGGAGTCCCCAATCACATAGACCTGCCTTTTCCTGGTGAGAGTGTGATTCTCAAGCCTATCCTCTGTTTTTTCTAGCTGCAAGTCATTGCGTCTACTATTCTCCTTTGCACTCCTCTGCAACCATTCCTGTATCCTCCTGGGGCTCTTATTTGGTGGTACCTCCATTGGCTCATCCACTCTTCTTATAGGACTAGCTGCTCTTCTCTTCTACCTTGCCCTCCCACCTTCAGTTACCACCTGCTGTGCCCCTTCTTCATTTCCCAACTCCGCAAACCTGTTTCTGAGCTCTATTTCTCCTTCAGTAGCCCATCTTTTCCTCTGACAGGTTCTCGCAGTCACATGCTTCCACATGCTGCTCTCCTCACCCAGCAGTCTCCCCTCAGAGTTCATTGGTCCTGCTTCCATCTGCAAGTCTGGATTGTTCCCTTCAGCCTCCTCATGCCTGTGCTCCATCATCTGCTCGAACCCCCTTCTAAATTCAACCAGAGTTTTCACCTGCATTTCCAAGCCTCGAATCTTCTCTTCCATCAGCTTTATGGAGGTGGCACTTCATACAAACAAAGATCTGTTGAGGTACCCCCTCCAGGAGCACGTAAATCCTGCAGCTTCCACATCCAATCATCCTCATTGTCTCTTCCACTGCTTGGGTCACTACCACTGCTGCCTCTGTATCTGTCAGCCTTTCCCCCTATGTCCTGTCAGTGAGAGAAACACAAACAAAGAACACCAACACAAACCCCCAATGAGCACCCCCAAAGATCGCTTGCAAACTCCCCTGTTTACTGGGTCCTGTGTCATTAGTTGAACCAAGAGTAGAATGCTGAATTTCTTACTCCCACTTCCCTTATTCTAAAAGGGAGATAACACTCCTTTTTATTTCTCTAAGCGCTACCAGTGTTTGAGGCCCAGCAGCTTGCTGGGGTCAAGGATGGATGCAGTGTATCCCAAGAGTTTGTCAATGTCATTGCAAGTCAGACAAAAAAAAAAAAAAAGTAGTTTACAAGAAATGCAAAAAAGGTTTTTCTCCTAGAGATTAGGTAGGCTGCTTCTGCAGTATTCCCAGTTCATACCAGCTGATGATCTGTTTAGCAGTCTACAAAAGCTATTACTATTATACCCAAACTATGTTAATAAAACATTATGGTTGATGAGAAGAACAGGTGGAAAACTGGTCTCTGGATTTTCCAAGCACCCTTATGTTTACTCTTTGTAAATATAATGCATTACAAATTGTGCACAGTTAAAACTGAGAGAAAAGGTTGCAAATATTTTGTCATTTTGGTGCGATAACATGGTAAAAGACTGTTTATTGCAATACTTCTATGCCTGGAGACATAGCAAATGTTGCTGTTACCCCAACTGACTTCTAAATAGCCTATGTTTTCTGTGCATATAGTCTCATCCTTTGTGTTGCAGTGTAGTGGACTAGCTCCTCCAGTACGTGTCCTTGTGGCCTAGTGTCACTTTACAGGCAGAATGCCTCAGTTTCCCTCTTGTAGAGTTCAAAGAACCCAGGCTTTTTCTTGGTCAAAGATACCCTTCCATGGGGAGTGTGTTTATTTATTATATTATTTATTAATATAAATAAACTGAAAATAAAACTCAATCCCTAACAGAGTCTATTCCTAAATCCACACAACACAATGTTTCTCATCCTCTTCCCAGGCCTTCCTGATTGGAGTCCTACTTGGTAAGGGTCTCTCTCAGGCCTCCCTGTCTAGGACAACTCCCCTATCTCTAGGTCTTCCCTGCAGGAGCCTGTCTTCACTTTCTGCAGACTCTACCATGACTTTCTGCACTTCCCCATTCAGTGCAGACACCTGCTGCCCTCTAAGACATCACCCTGACTCCACCCAGCTGTGCCTCATTCTGTAATCAGGACTGAATCACCCTGAAACACAGTAATAGGGCCTTTCAATACACACTTCCTTTATGTTTGTTTATCTTTTAAAAAGAAAAATCAAAAGAAAAATACAAAACCCAGACACATAACAAGGTGAGCAAAGCCATGCAACTAGAAATGAAGGAAGATGTTCAGTAGGAGGCGAGAGAATGGCTGTCATATCATGCACATTAAAAGCAAAACAAAAAGAAAGACTTTTCTTTTCTGTGGCGTTCTCCCATAAGTGTTCTGATACAGCTCACCCTTTACTACTTGCTGATCACAAGCTTTAGCACAAAGTGATATGGCAGAAGGTCGATTGTTTTTTTCGTACACTGACTTTATCAAAGTCCAGAGCAATAAGATAAAAGGATCAGAAACCAAATCAAAATTTCCCCACAAGACACTATAGAGAGACTACACCCATTAAGCCAACAGGAGAGACAAATATATGAAGTCTTTCTGCTGTCATTCAATGGTAGTCTGTGATCCCATAAGCTAAATAACATTGAGCTGTGTTAGTATTTAGACTGGAGGCTGTGGGCTGGTGTATTGATACAACAGCACCCTCCTGGGCCTGATGGAGGGCAGTACCAGGATTCACTCCATGTAGCGGAGCAGGCAGTCAGTGGGTCTTGCCCGAGTCTCCATGGTCGCCCCATTCTGGGCTGTGGAGGGTGTTAGTCTCAGTCCTGGTAGGGTGTGCAGGTTTTCCCCCTTACAGTTGTTGGGGTCAGCTGGTCCCAGTGCTGAGGGATCTGAAAATCCCTCAGCCTCAAGTCTCCCAGAGGTCAGAAGGGAAACCCAGTCTCCTAACTCCACTGGGTTCCAGCTCAGGGCCCTTAAAGTAGGCAGGGAGAATCAAGCCACAACAATTCCTCCTGGTGTGCCCTGAGTGCCTTCCTACCTCCCTTGGTTTCTGCAGGCTTCTCCTGCCTGTAAGTCCAGTCATCTCTTCTCTGGGCAGCTTCCCAACAGCTTGCTGGCAGGAATGTCTGTCTCCAGCCTGCTGGCTCTTCTGGCAGCTACCCCACCTCCCTGCTTCCTAGCTCTTTTATTCTCCCAGCTGCTGTGAGGATGCCAGTCAGTGATGGCTGGCAGTTCCTGCCTTAACCCCTTGGTTGCCAGGCCAGCATAGGGTATATGCAGCCCACAACAGAAACCCAAGTAGTGCATGCAGAAAATGGTGTTAGTGATACATGAGAATGCTTCCCTGGGCATCACTCAATGCCATAACTGGATAAACAGCAGCAGCACTTCACTACAGGAGATGCCTTCTTAGAGCTGGTATGTAAAACACTGCCATTTAAGTTTCAGTGATACTTTGCACAAAAGGAGAGATGTTAATCAAGTGTCCAGGCCGAAGTGTAATTTGGGCCACTGCATCTCTCCAGTCTAAGTTGCCTAGTGTCGTTACCACTGGATAAGGGATTCCTTTCTATTATAAGATATTGAGTGGTGTTGCTGTGTGTTATTCAACACCTGTTGTGTTCCACCCCACAGTTGTGGGTTAAGTGTGTCCTATTACAATAAGTTTTCCTCACAATCCATTTGAAAAGTGCTCAGGGATCTCTCAGGATAAGAGAGACCATCTTGAATAGATATGTCATTATCAAAATGTTAACAAAATTGTGGAAGAACTGAGGCCCAGGAGGAAACTGACTAAGCCTTGGAATTGCATTTGAGATTTGTATGTGGAAATATAAAGCATTAACCATAGGGCTGGGCCTTTTAGTGCATTTGTTTTAGTGTATTAATCCTGTGTAGATCAGATGCAGATCAGAACGATGATCATACAGGGTTAATTTCACAAGCTGCAAGGGAGCTAAAATACCAGCTTTACTGCCCTCTTTCCTTGATTTCATTCTGTGGTTCAGATTATGAATTTTGACATTTCAAGGCAAAACACATCCAATTTTTTCACTTTGTCATTTAAGTTTACAAAGCCTTTTTCTGCTTGAAATGTGATACAGCTGGTTGAATATTCCTAAAGCAAAACAACTTTTATTAAACAGTACTGTAGAGGCAGCTACTTTTAGATTAGCCCATACCAATGCACAGTGGAACCCAGTAACCACCTTGACCGTGAGGAGGCCAACTCTCAGACGTCTGTTCATCTCTTTCATTTTTGAAGATGTGGTTGTAATCAGCCGGAAAGCAGGAGGAAATAGACCAGTTATTCACCCATCAACCTCTTCACAAACTTGGAGTTTAAAGAAACAATCTGTAGAAAAAATGTGAATGTGAAAAGAGTGACGGCAGCAGCTTGGCTCACACAATGAAAATCCCTGAGTAGGGTAAAACTAGACACCTGTATAAGACTTAACTGCATGGTATATTCTCATCAGTAGCATAGAATAACAGAACCCTTTGTACAATTACTTGTTGTCCCTGCCCCATTCATCAGCCACGTTGTTAAGCAAAATCCACTGCAGCAATGCTTTACAAGAGATCACCCCAGAACATAAAGAAGAAGGGTATTATTGAGCACTAGGGAAAAGTCTGCTTAAAAATCAATTTTATATAGCCACTAGAACACAGCAAACAACATACTGATGAGCTGACAATATTACATGGATATATGAAATGTCAGTTATTGATCAGCGTATCATTTGCCATACTTTAAATATACATTTTGTTTACATGTGTCATCAGTTACTAATACTTCTGCATGCTTTACAGAAATCTTCAGGGGAGAGTTTAGTAGCAACCTCTTCAATGAGTAACTTGGACTGTACTACTTCATGCACAGAGTGGTAGGGTAGCATAACTGGGTCTGAAGCATGGAATATGCACAGAAATTAATTTTGCATAGTAATTAATGGCCTTACGTATGCCTTACCCAAACTCTTAAGTTGCTAAACCAGTTAAACAATTATCAGGACCACGCACATAAAGTGTATGTTGAAGGTGTCCAGAAATGTAAAGCCCAGAAATAGAGAATGAGATTGTATCTCATTTAGGTTCCATGAAATATTTGATTGCTTGCAGGGTTTCGTCCTGCCATCAAGTGATGCTGACAAAGAATTAATATTTACGTTGGGATCATCAACTGGTGAAAACAAACTTACTACAGAAACCAGGAGCCACACTAGCATGCAGCAGGCTCAAACAAGAGATCCACTTCATGTGAAAAAGCCTGACCAGACCAGCACAAAGACCAAAATAAATGGCAGACACTGGTGGACATCCTATATTGCTTGACACCCTATGGTGGGAGGATAAAGAAAAAAGAAAGAAAGCCAGCCTGGGGCTGTACTCCACCTTGGATAGCGGGGAGATTTCCAGGCTCTTGAAGTAAAAGCTGAATAACTGGATTTAAGGGTGGAAGATCCAGTCCTCTGTGTGAGGTAGGGGTATATGGCTGTGTTTCTTGTCTCTAGGAAGCAGAAGAAGGAGGTCTTGGTAACAGTTTTTCCACAGTGTAGACACTTATTCAAGCTAATCACTATTGTTTAGTATTCATAAAGACAATATTTAATTCTTGATTAAGCGTTTCTTTGTTATACTCTACTTTAATGTTTAATTTATAAAGCCCAGTTTCATGATGCTCAGAACTTACGTTCAAGCTTCCAGCATCCTACCCCAGTCTGTTACGTAGCATAGCAATACCAGTTCCACTGTAGCAGGGGATTTTCATGTCCATAGGCTGGGGACAGCATTTGCTCCTACACTGCATTACTGCAGTATCCTCTAACAGTAATCTGTACCAAGGTATTGATCCTTGGGCGCGTTTGAGTGTCCCTGGGCCCTATTTCAAATCTCTAGCCTACATCAGAGTTGTGTGACCAAACATCAGGTGACAGATGTCCTTTGCCAGTGCTTTTTACTAGAAGGAGCTTGTTCAGACAGAGAGGAGACCTAGAGCCAGGGAAAGAAGTTGGAAGGTGCTCTATGCATCAGCCAAGTGAAAGTTTGGTGTAAGATTCCTGCAGGGGAAAGGAGAAGCAGTCCCAGCTTGTAAAGGCTTTAAGAAAGAAATGATATTCAGAAGGAATTGGAAAGCCTAGGACAAAGTCTGGAAGATTTGTATTTCAGTTGACATTATCTGTTATGTTTTATTAACAAACCAAGTCCCAAGAAGAGAATGTTACTTGAACCGTGTGAGTCTATGTGCATTTACTGGAGAGACCAAGAAGGGAAAAACTGAGTTTAGTTAGTCCTGTGGTAATAATATGGACATTTCATATGGGTTCTCACTTTTTAGTGGGTGTTAGGTGGTTTCTCAGGCCAGCACTTAAATAAAGGATTTAGTCAAAACAGTGGCTTAAAAATCTTTTTCTCTCCAAACACTGAGCACACGAGAACTGCTGCTGCACAGCCTGTCTGATCAGTAATACAATCTCCTCCTAGTCCTTTGACCTCTTTTCAGCTATATATACCATTCACTGAGATTTAGTGTATTTCCAGTTAGTATCATGTAGAAGATGCATGAGGCCTAGTAGGATCAGTTCTACAGATCTCCCCCTAACCCTGAGGAGATGTAGATCATGTTTAAAGGGTTGATCCAAAGCTTGCTAGAATAAATGGAATGACTCCTCTAGACCACAGTGGGTTTCTGATTGAGTTTTAAGGAAGAATTGTTGCCACAAAATGTGCTTGTTAGTGAATAGTTAAAGAGGGACATCACGTATCTAGGTGGAAATGAGAACTTTTAGAAACTAAAGGACTCTTTAATTAAAAGCCATAACATTGCTAAACATCAGAACAGAAGCAGTGTTTTGGAAGGGCTTTTAAATACTTTTTAATGTTAATATTAGTATTAAGTAGTAATGTTTTACAATCCTTGAGGTAAATTCTCTGCTAATATAACTCCACTGCCTTCAAAGAATTTAGTCCCTGTAGTTTTAATTTTTAAAATTTTAGATCAAGTAGTAATTATTTTCATTAGACTTTATTTTACAAATCTTAAAGTAAGACTTCTATAGTAACAAATTGAATTTGGAATAGAAAAAATGTGGTAGACCGTGGCTGGATGTTTTTAGTTACTTATTTGATACAATGCAGCTCAATTTGGCTCTCCCAATTTCAGCTGGGTCTCAAAACAAGTAAATGGGAAGAGAGTACACAACATCCAGTCTCTTGTTTCTGTCCCCTTTTACTTTTCATGCCACATCCTTTCCAGAACTCCTGGAAGAGATTCAGGTATTCTATAAGATCTTCATAATAAAGTAACTGATTTGGAAATTCAAGCATAGCTATTTGAAGGCTGGTAATCAAGGATGAAGTAACAGAACAATAGAATGGTCTGGAAAATTCAGACTATTTTATTAGAAAGAAAATATTTTTGTGACCATGAGAAGGAAAACCAAAACAATAATTTGAAGATCCTTCCTTCCCCCACCTTCCCAAAAGTGACTTTTATGCATAACATAATGAAGCCAATCTTTGACCAAATATTCACACAAGAAGTAACCAACGTAGGCATTACGGACGTGAATACAAAACCAGTTATTTGCTAGCTAACAAGTCAAATTCTTTGCTGATTTACACCCAATAGAATCCCAATGCTTTAAGTCATTTATGGATGGTGCATGTGCTAGCACATTGGTGGGCCTCTGTGGTGCTGAGATCATGACAACTCGAGTGATTAAACACAAACACAGGATCTCTAAGGAAATAAATGTTAAGCACTAGATTCTCCAGTACTGCACAGCTGCTTTGTACTGCATCATCAGTATTCTGGCCCTTCAACTGTTAAATGGGCTAATGCCTACTTCACCGTTATGTTGAGAGATTTGATTAAATTCATGGTTATAAAGTACCATGAGAACCTCAAACTATAAGTGCTATAGACTTGAAAAGACTATTTAGTGTGTAGAGGGCCTATTAAAATAGGCTAACTCTAAATTATCTTACTACTACAGTACATTATACCAGCTGGATTATCTGTGAAGCAAAGTCTATTGGGCACAACTTCAGCCAGTGTAGATCAGCATAGCTCAAGAGAAGTCAAACAAGCTATGTGATTTCCCCCAGCTGAGACTGTGGACCTGCTTTTCCTTCTCTGCTAATATAATCCAGATGTCCTTTTTGCTGCAATGCCTGATACTGCATCACATTCACATGGTACCATTGAAGTACTAAAGTTGAATCCCTCAGAGATGCTTTATGTACTTTTTGGATAACTAATCTCTCCAGAACCCCATTTCTCTGTTCCCAGCTTCATGCTGCTCTCTTCCTTCCTTTATTTCTCTCTCCCAGTCATACATACCAATTTTTGAGTTTATCACGTTACTTTTCAAAAATAGATCTTAGCCAAAAAAAGAACAGAAAAGCAATCCCACTACGTCAAAGAGGATATCCATTTTCAGTGTTTATTGGTGTTCTACTAGAAGAGGCTATGACTGCGTCAATAGACTAATTGAACGGAGCCAAAATAAAGTTGGTCTCGTACAACCAGTGGGCAAGTTCAAAACAGTATTAAGCTGAGCTATTCATTAGAATGATATAGAATGATTGAGAACATTATGCACTGTGAATATAACAATCACAATAAAAATCAAATGCGGCATTGGACCATACCTAAGATGATGTTTCAACCAAAGCTTGGGAAATCCAAATTCGTTGCTGGAATTAAATATATGGATGACACCCAGATTGGCCAGCTTGAAAGAAAGACGACACTGTGCTGATAATGAACACAATAACAGCGTCCTTTTTCAAAATGAGTGTACACAGAGTATCGAATTTCATGCTACATCTGGCAGGACTTTAATCCTTCAACTTTATTCAGATGTTGATTAAATTAGTCTATTTTATCCAATTGTCTCTATCCAACGTCTCCAATTTGTTTTGAAAAGTTTTAGTAAGTTTCAAAGTGCTACTAACCAGCAAACTTCATTACTGACTCAGAGTTCAAATAATTCCTTTCACAAATCTTAGAGATCTTTTCTAATTGTCTTGCAAAGCATAAAATTGCACATGAAAAGAAAACACACACACATTTGTTTGTGTAAAGCGGGGATACCCAAAGGTCTATTGGAGAATTTTCATGTTATTCCGATATTTCATTCACTATTTGCAGTACATTTTCCCAGTATTTTTGTAGTTTTACACACTTCACTGATGTATGAATGTCAGCATTTTCTGTATTTCTTCTCCTCTGTCTGATACTGTATAGGTTTTTTTCAGGGCTTTATAATATATTTATTTTTTAAGAATCCAATACATACTGTGTACCAACAATTAACATACTTTCAATTTGCTCATTATGCATTAACACAATATAAAGCTATAAGGATGTTCGCATTCTTCCAATGGAATGAACATTGACTGAATACCAGTTGCTACCTCTCTGTGCTTCATATGTTGTGTTTTGGGCAATCAGATCCACATAGCTATGTATCTGCTGGATCTTCCCCCACTCAGCCCCTAAGTCTAATTACCCACCATGGTGCTTGGGGGCCCCACTGCATGGCAGCTATCCCTATAGCCTTCCCTACACAGTCCTGTTTCAATGGTGAGGAGGGCCTTGCACCAGGCCTCTGCACCAGGGTGAGTTTTCACCCTAAATGCTATGCTAGTGAAATAGAAGGTTTATTCATATTGCTTATTGTGCTTGTCTGAAGGATCAGCATTGTAGTAAAATACAGTCTAAAGATCTACCTGGAAAATAATGTATATAACTTACAAAATGCACCTATGTTTCATGCAGGTACTTAAAGCCAACAAGATCTCGTGACAATTCCAAGTCCACAATTATACTGTTTAATACCACTGCATAATTTTGGAGCCCACTAAATTATCCACTAGCTGGATAACAGCTTTTCAAACTCTGGTCATACTACCAGCAGCATGTTTAATGGGTACAGTGGGGCACTTGAACACTTGTTAAAACCAATGGTGTGGACACTGAAAGAACACAGTACATTCAGAATTTATTAGTGAACTGACTCCATAATCTATGCTGTACAAAGTTTATGGTTCCCATGAAAAAGATAGCATCCTCTAGAGCTTCCTCTCCTTTGCCGCTCCCTCCCATGCCTCCGCTCTAACATTAAGAACTTCATTGACTGACTCAGATTTTCATGTAATCAATTAACTTTTACTGCTATACTAATCTCTTAATCAGAAAAAATAAAAAGCTTTGGTAATAAGCACTTAATACAGACTAAAGCTGAGCAAATAATGTATTTATTTTTTCAGTTCAGTTTTCATTTTGTTCAATCCAAAATGATTTTCCCCCCATTTTATTATTAGATTTTTTTATTAGCCTTTTGTTGTTTGTTTTTTGAAACTAGATCTAGCTAAATTTGAAAACAAAACAATTTCAAAACAAAGTCAAAATATTTCATATGGAAAATATCAAATCAAAATATATTTTTTTAAGTCAAAACAATTCAGATGAAACTATTAATCAAAATTGACCTGAATTCACAAATTGTTTTGGTCAACCCCAAACTGATTTTTTCACCAAATACATTTTTTGTCCAAAAAATTCTGCCCAGCTTCGGTGCAGAGGTCCTGCTATTAATATACCTTTCATCCAATGAGCTTGAAGTACTCTACAAAAGTGAGTAACAATTATTGTCCTGTTTTTTCATCTGTGCCAGGCTAGGAGGCTGCAACCTACTCCTTCAGCTATGGACCATGCTAGTGTGATCCTTACTCAACACTTCGAGATCAGACAACTGTAGTGCACTCTCTAGTACAACCAGGACAACTTTTGAAAGCCATGCAAAACACAGTGAACTACTGCTAAAAAACAACATTATATCTCACAACACATGCTTTACACTAGTGCTCTGCCTTTTATTTTTCATGTGACGTTTAAGTTGATGGTTTTGACTTACTTCAAGGGATTTTCAGAGGGGTCAGAAAAGGGTCTGTTACCCCTGAAGCACAGCATGAGATGGGAAAAATTCTCAGTTTCTCTACAGCAACTCTACACCGGTAACACCTAACCTGGTAGCTGGGGCACTCTGTGGTATCATTAGAATTATAAGGCTTCATGTCCTAATGTGCATTTTCTACAGACCTGTCAAGGGTTTAGCAGACTTCTTAGTTCTTTTGCCCTACCTCTTTCCATTTTATACCAAGTTGCCCTCCACACTACACTGTTACCAGCTTGTCACACACCACCTCTCTCTCCTGGGCTTCTAGCTGTATTAATTAAAGTTTCATTTTACTCAAGAGAGATCATTCCACATTTAGCAACCATTTTCAATATGATAATTTACAATCTCACTTTACACAGGGAAGTAATCTATTTTTTTAAAAATTCAACATTATAGACCTTAGAGACCACCAAATAATATTTTGCTTTAAAGGTTATTAGAAAACCAGGTGTTAGCACCATCAGCACTTCTTGTAAGTTTGTATTTTACATCAGGAAACCATTTACTGAATAACTCTTTTGTGAATGTGAACAGTATTGTATGATGACTTTAAAAAATAGACATCAAGGAATTTTAAAAAAAATCAAAGAAATCTGCATTTTATGAGAAAATGTGAGTACTGGTATTTCTATTCATTTCTTCCACCCCTCACTCCAGCCCTTTTTCCCCACATAATTTCAGGCTGAAAAATATACACCATTTTTTCAAATCATTCGTGTTACTGTTTCATTGCATTTTGCAATTTTCTTGTTCAATAGTCACAGTAAAGTATATGTGTGATAAGTAATGGTTACGGGGAACAAAGGATCATACAAAGCAGATAAGGGGCTACTAAGAGACAGTAGCAAGAAAGGGTGAATAAATGCAATAAATCTGTGCTATTAAAAGAATGGTCTTCGTTTCCTGGCTCTGGTCAGATGACTTGGGTCAGGATTACAGAAAGTTTTACTCTTTCACATGACAGGGGGTTGATATCTACTGACTCCAGCGGCTGCTGTTAAATCTTTAAAGAAATATTACATTCAAATAATAAAGACCACCTGTCCTCATATAGAGTTTTTCATCAGTAGATCTCATAAAACCTATCAACTGAACCCATACACAAAAACTACTATGGCCAATTAATAGAATATGCAAATGTCAAGGTCTAGGAGGAAGTCACTCAAACCCAATCACATAAGAGTATCATTCTGCTTTTTATTGGACAGCTGTTAGTAACTACCATCTCTGAAGTTCAGTGGCTTTCTGAATACATAGCCACTCATTCTCAAAACAGTATCCTGTTTTGGCCACTGAAGTTGGCCGGAGCCTGTATTTACTGCTCAGGGTCTTGTTCCATTGTCAGTGACCAGGTTGGCATTCATTATCTTTCATCACAGAAGCATTGCCAGTTGTATTCTGGATGTCCTAAAGAAATAGAGTGTCAGTATCCTCTTTTGTTTTGTTTAGATGTACTCTATTCCAGGCTGACACACAGGAATACTGGTAAGAGACTGGTTTCATTTCCTGGCTGCCTGTCCCTTGACAAGGGTCAGTGTTACAAGAGTTAATATAACCCAGACTAGAACTGGGTGAAGTTTTTCAAATTTCAAAACTTTAATAAGTTTTCAAATTCTGGTTCAAAAAAGAAAGGACACTGGGGGGGAGAGAAAATGATTTTGTAAATTTTTCATCCCCCCTCAACCAGCTCTGCTTCAGCCACATGGGAGGGTTTAATATCCCACTGGTACCACAGCCTCCTGTTGCAGTAAGTGGTTATTGTGCAAAATGCAATCCAGGTGCTCTCAAGAGGTTGTGGTGAAGTTTGTTTTTTTTTAAATTCCTTTTTTTTTAAAAACAAAAATGAATTTGGCACGAGGTTATAAAAAGTTAAAACATTAGACATGTGACATCCCCAACAGGAGACAGAAAGAACATTTATAATGACCCAATACCCCATTTCACCATGTTGCTGCAGCAGACTGGTTCAGTACAATTCTTTCGGCTTGTGTTCTAGAGCAGTGCAGATGAGTGTCCTCAAAACTCTTCACTGAGGAATTCCGCACATAAAGCTGGAGACGTGTCAAGTCGAGACATTTTCTTTTTTTTACCCTTTCTGCACTGGTGCCAGAAATGATCATTAAAAAACCCCACAGCCTTCCTGACACAGAGCTTACTTTTTGTGCCCCAGTTTCCCCTTGCCAAAGCGTTCACAGAGTCCTCCTTCCAGCTGCCAAGAGCTAAAGGCCTGCTGAAAATTCAGGGCAACCTCATAGACTCTAAGGTCAGAAGGGACCAATATGATCTTCTAGTCTGACATCCTGCATAATGCAGGTAAAACCTAAAACCACACTTCAAAGCCAGATAAGCTTACATAAACTGATCGTATGTTTAATGTGGACTTTCCCCCCAATTTAATTTTTTTCTTATTATTTTTTTGTTATTGTTTGTTCTTGTTTACCACATAAAAAAGGAACATGTTGATCTCTTAATGCTATGCATGCAATATAGGGACAAAAACCTTAACTGAAATGATGTATCCATTCTCCCCTCCTGTCTAACCATGAGTTCAAATTATTCCCTTCACCCATAAAGGCTCAGGGGATGAAACAGGCGGTTCCCTGAGTGGGCACCTTGATGGAGGGAGTGCTACCTCTGAAGCATCCTTCCCTACTTCTCCTATGGGCGCTGTGAAAAGCCCCACACAGAGACCATCCAGATCTGCAGATGAGGGCATGGCTAGGGAATAAGCACTTTCCATGAACTGTTACCCAGCTGATGCCATGGGGATTCATGGATTTTTAAAACCAGAAGGGATTATTAAATCATCCAATCTGACATCCTCTATAACACAGGCCAGAGAATTTCACCCAGGTACTCCTGTAACTTGTGTTGGATTAAATTCCTCACAGATGGTAATACTCACATGGCAATATTTGTATAAGTAGGGGACCTCACTTCTCCATGGGACCCCCACCCTGAAAAGTGGAACAAGTTGATGAGCCCTGGCAGAGTGAATCCTACAGAGTTTCAATGACTTGGAATCAGAAACAGCCAGGTAAGAATGGATGCAAAAGAAGCCAGTCCTCTGTGTAGATGGTGGGTTCTCCACGTCCAACCTCTCTGTCTCCCCATCCCCCTGGTTCCTTGTCCCAGTCTCTTTGTCCTGTCAGTCCCAGTTCTCCCCCCGCACCCTGGCGCGCCCACAAACTCCTCCTGTCAGGAGCTCCTCATCAGATCAGTCTTCCCTCTTTCCCCTCATCCCCCTGGTTCTCAGTCCCAGTCTCTACCCCCCACCATTGCTGGTCTGTCTCACCCAAAAACGATCCATACCTGCCGATAGTGGTTGGGGGGCAGAGTGAGGGCAATGGCTTCAGCAGATGTGAGCTTGCTCAGTCTGTGTGAGTATGCTCAGTACAAACCAAGCAGCAAATCGGGGGGGACACACATATGACCTCACACCCCCACCACCACACATCTCCTCCTCCTCCTCACTTTCACCACAACCCCACCTCTCAGTCCATGTTCGTCTCCCCACCCACTGACAGCCTCCATGCCTAGCTTCCCTCCTCCCCCCCAGGACTGTTGTCCCAAATCTATTCCCCCACCATCACCACCACCCCTCCCCCACAGATCTGACTTTTGTTCCTTCTGCATTTGAATCAGGCAGCTCCACGTTGCCACGGCCCAGCGGGGGCAGAGTCACGGAGTATGGGAGATAACTTCCTTGCTCTCAGTTCCAGTGCGTGGAACTGGCTGGAACCTCAGCAGCCCAGAGCCACAACTAGAGCTGTCAATTTTGGTTGGACATGTTCCTGGAAGTTTCATCACATGACATAATTTTTAATTCCCAGAGACTCCAGGACAATCCTGGACAGTTGGCAACCCTAAGTCCCACTCAGTCCCAGGCTGAGGTAAGTGCAGTGGGCACAGAAATTCTGGGTCATTTCGCAGCTAAAAATGTAAGGAATCTAAACATGTACAAACTGCATATTTTCAAAGGCATATAACTCAGCCAGATTTGAGCACTGGGATCACAAAAGGCACATCCCTGGCACAAAGGCCACGCCCTTGCCCAATTTCAAGTCCTTGCAGCAAAGCATGAGAACACACTAGATCTTTTCAAAGAAAAGGTCACCCACATTTTTTTAAAATGGGTAAAACACCTTATTTTTCCCCTTGCCTGGTTTTCGGAAATGGCCAAGCCTTTTTGGCAGAAATTTTCCAGAATGAGCCAGGCACCAGGCATGGAAAATTTCAGCCCAAATTCAGTCTAAATTATAAGCTACTGGAAAAAAGGGTCTTATAATGGGAAGTGTCGGGCAACTTTAATAATACGCACCACTACCAGCCCCACCTATAATCAGTTGTAGTTCTGGGAATCCTGACTACATTTCCTGGAATTTTTAAGTTCTCTGATTTAGATGGAGTGTCATGTTCTCTGGACAACAATCTATAATGCTCAAAGAATTCAAGGGGTAAAAGTTATTTTTGTGACTTGTTTATGTCTGGTAGAAAATGAAGGACTTGTAGGTTAAGAGTTCTTGAATTTTATGTACAGTGAAGCCCTAGGGTGAAATCCTGGTCCTAATGGGAGTTTCCTTATTTACTTCAGTGGAACCAGGATTTCACCCTAAAATCATATTATTCTATTATCTCTACTATCCTGAGTAAACCCACAAGAAATTCCATAGTATGTGGATTAGATCCTTTAAAAAAAAAAACTTTAAAGAAAACAGAATACTGGAAATAACAAAGAATCCTCAAGTTGTCAGGATGTGCTTGTTTTGTTTTTCTTTATGTTGTGGGAACACTGAGGAGCTTTTCAAAGCTGCCAAAAGAATTTGAAAGCCTAAATTCCTGGCAATAAAGGTGTGCAAAAGCATAAGAGGGCTGTGAAAACTTCAGTCTTTATTTATTCACTCAATAATTCATTTTGACAATAGAATAACAGAACACAACATTGGTCACAAACAGACAATGTTGTTTGATGTTTCTAGGCACTGTAGTCTGTGTGAACTATGATAAAAAAGTTAATCTTGATTATAGTTGGGTGTAATTAAAACTAGACAAGTTAAAACTGGAAGTAAGGCACATGTATTTTAATGGTGAATGTAATTAACTCAGTGCAGATTGCCAAAGCATATGATAGATTGTCCATTGCTTAAAATCTTTAAATCCAGATTGGAGGGACTTTTGTGCTTTTAGCTAAAGCAGAGGTTATTGGGCTTAATGCAGAAATTAAGATATGAGATGTCATGTCCTCTCTTATGTGGGAAGTCAGACTTGTCAATTATAATGATCTCTTTTCACACTGAATGAATGCTCCTGGACAATCTTTTGGAAGTATTTAGTAGATTTTAGATAATAAGCTCAATTGGCTTTACTTGTTTTCTCCTTGTGTGTTTACTTTCCACAAATCTTCTAGCAACTAAGGTTACTATCAGTGTTCACATAAAGAGATGACTTTAGAGGGCAAAATCACAGAAAATGAATGTGTAATGCCTGAACATAGTATTTGTGCTGGAAACCTGATGCTAATAGTTATGATATTCCAGTAAGGGAATATATACCATATGATCATAAGTGCAATCAATATTAACCAAAAACAGCTCAAATCTTTAAAAATGAAATAGCCAATAAACTGCTTGCAAACAATGTATAAAATAGATTAACATAAATTACTCTGTAAATAGTTTTGAAATATGAATAAGCTCAAGCAGTTTATAAAGCATTCACAAAAAGACTCGTCAACAAAAGAATCATCTTCAAAGTTCAGGAATGGTCTAAGTACATGCATGACATTTATCATGGAACTAGTCTTCTGAACTATTTTATGGAATTTAATGGAGAATTATAGCCCTGCTCCAGAATGCTGTAATATGTGTGAAAAAGCCTTTTTAAAAGGTTAACAGTCTCCACTGAATTCTATAGGTTTCTAAAGTGATTTCTAGAGACCTCTTTATTGACTTCATTCCTATTTTGTTCTGCCCTACTATATGACTTTTTTTCATAAGGAATTAATAAGGATGTCTGTTCAAGGCATTTCCAGCAGAGCCTTTGTGGAAACTGATGAGATTACTCTAATTAGGTTAGAGTATTTGCACCTGTCCAACACCAGCCGCAAACAGGAGGTGCAGGTGTAGAACCTAAGTTGCTACTACTTGAAGCAGCTTTGTGGCCAGCATAAGGTCAGCTTTTTTATGGCAGCAATAAACTTAGCTCTTAGCACGTGATCCCATGTTAACTATTCCTATAAAATCAATAATCCCATCCATTTTTAACATTTGCAGCCAGTCGGCAATCTGTGTGAACAACATGGGGTTATGACCCCTTTGCTTCTTAAAAAGCCATGAGGGGTTTCAGTAATGGGAGAGTATGTATAGTGGTTAAAACAGAAGACTGTGACCAAAGGACCTCTTGATGCCAATTGGCAGACAGTAAAGGGGTGCATAAGTGTTACAGAGATCCCTGAATCCGGTATTCACATTCTAGTTTGACAAAGAGTGTCTTGTAAGGTTTCCACTGAAAGCCTGTGTCACAGCAGTCATCATAATTTTTGTGAAATCTGTGTGTGGATAATATGTAAGGAGATATATATACATATTGGAAATGGTGTTAAGGCCATGCAGTTCAAGGCAGTTCATCCAGAGGTAGCGTGCCTTGAGACAGACTCCACCAGACAGGAGGCGGGAGACACTTATCTCCCTAGATGATCATTGTGTATGAATCAGTACAGAGAAGAAAGCCTTTTATAGCTACAGGAAAAGGAAGAAAAGGAGACCACAGTTCAAACACAAACTGTGGTGTCTGTCAAGTTCACGTATACATGAATAATATACCAATAAAGGGCAAGAGATCTATTCAATAACCTCTACAGGAAGTGTGGGTGAAAAATAACTTCTAAACTATAGATTTTGAGAAATTAACCTAATTACTTATCAATTCAATTGAACTCTCGGTGCATTAGTGGAAAAGTGAGAGCACTTCTCAAAGATCTGTTCGGTATGCCTTCTGGAGCCATGTTTCATACTCCATTCAAATAAACTGAGATCTGGATCTCATCTGAATGAAGATTCAAATCTCTTTCTCTGTCACACACAAAGTTGTTGTGAATAAATATTATGACAGACTGGACACATGATGTGGTCTCGGTTGCAGCATGGACCATGCTCAAAGACTAGCTCTTTGCCCAAGCAGCCAGAGTACTGGCTAGTTGCCACCTTTCCTCTTCTGAACTAAAAAATATCTATATATATATATTTAAACACATACTTGGAGGGGAGACTACAGCTTTATGTACAAATTCCAACACAATCCAGGGCCTTTTAAGCATTCAGTAAGCAACAGTCACAGTGTTGTTTAAGAAAGCTAAACCATGACCATCATTTTTTTGTCTCAGTTTTGGATACGAACAGATATTCCCAGGTAACAAATTACTTCTGAGAATCCTCTGCCTCCACTCCTAAACAACAGCCTGTCCATCCCTTTAGTAAGCTTTACTCTTTTACTTTACTGGCCTCTTAGGCCTGGCAAACTCAGATCTGAAAAATGCCCCTCTTACTTTGGGGTAGTGCCCCAACCAGAGGTTCTACTTTGAGACAGGAGAGGGGGCAAATGAACAGTGAAAGTTCCCAAAATTCCCTACAAAGCTAAAGGAAGCTTAGCTCTTACATCATCTTTCTAACCTATGGTCTGTAGATCAGAGCATAAAGAAAGAAGTAGGTATAAGCTTACAGAAGTTGGGCTAATAAAAGATATTACCTCACCCACCTTGTCTCTCTAGTGATCCCTTTCTAAAGTTTGTTCTTCTAGAAATATTCCTTTTACTCTCTGCTTCCTGTGCTTCCATTACAGTCCAGTCTGTAAAAGAAGTAGATGCTTTTAAAGTAGTCTTCACCACCTTACAGATTTCTTTAGCAGTTAAGAGTAGCAACCCTCTAGGCTTTAGTTTGTTCCTCAAGAGAAATACCTTCAGAAACACGCCATTTGCAGCTGATTTTTAAAAAGTCTGCCAGACAAAAACAGAAGGTACTCAGGTATTTGTGCAGCCACTTATACAGATACACTTTATACAGATAAAGTTCAGTTTAGACATTCAGAGCTGTATCTGGGTTCAAATTTCAACGTCAACCAAGTTTTGAGTTTTTTGGGACTGGTGACTGTCTGGGCCTCTCTCTAAATTCCACTCCTCTAGGCCAAGGCACTCAGTCTCCCTGGCTACATGTTCACTTCAGATTTAATTCAAGTTATCTACACTTGACCTACTCTTCTCAAGTTAGCTTAGCTCAAGTGAGAGCAGCCACATTGAGAAAGAACATTCAAGTTGCTGCATCCACAGTGGCACTGCGCTCACTTATATGTAATGCTAAGACTTCTAGGGCATATCCCCTGCTTCTTAGCACTGCAGTAAGGTGAGCCACTCTGTGAACTCTTGCTCAGCAAATTGTGGGAGAACCTTTTGGACAGTTGCAGGAGGTAATTGTGGGAAGGCATTGGAGGTGCCCACGTTGCAGAGTGGTTGTGTAAGCAGCTAAAATGAGTTGTGTTCATTTGAGTTTTAGCTTCTCTCCACTCTCTGTCAGGCCAACTCAAGTTTAAAGCACCATCACATCACTGTCGGGGGTAATTTTGACTTGCAGACTGGCAACCCATCAATCATATGGAGAGAATGGGTATATATTATATATAGGCATATAATGCCTCTCAGCTGATTGACAATGTGTGGGGAAGAGAAGAAGAGTTCCATTCCAGGTCCTCTGTCAGCCTAACCCTCTGGCCATAGCACAATGACATCATACACCTTTGAATAATTTATTGACCCAGGCCATCTGGCACTGCCTGACACCCCTGTAATACTGGGTGTAGTAGAGATGCTTCCCAGATCCGTGTCACTGATGAAAAAGCACTCTTGGAGTCTTGAAGATTTTACTAAAACCTGAGATAAAGAGCTTAATATTAAGGATGTCAGCAGTGGTTTGGGCACATGCATGCTACCTGTGTGCTGTATATTACAGAAGGTGTATAACTTTTTGTCCTTTTATTTTTGTATTGTGATAATTTGTATTGAAAAGTAAAAATCAATTTAAAAAACTTAAGAAAAAAGCACCATCACCATTATCCCAGTCAAGTTAGCTCAAGTTAAGAGCTTCTGTATGTGTATGGGACTTGAGATAGGGGCTTTACCAGTGAGAACAAGCACTCTGTATTTCATAATCACAGGCTCCCAGTTTCTCTTGGATTCCTCGGGTCTCTTCACTTGCTTATATTTTCAAGAAAATCTGGGGCAAAGGTGTTCACCCCCTCTACTGCTGCTCAAGACAGATTCTAAAGCACAAGTACCTTGCCACTAAGCCATATGAATTTCTTTATTTAGAAAAAGGTAGATGGCAACACATGCTCCAGTAGTTTCTCCATTTATTTTTTCCCTTTTTTTCCCCAATTAACATCAGGTAGATGGGATTAGGGTGTAACCCCCAAAGTTCCTGATGTCAGCCCAGGCCACCTCTCTCACTTTTCTTTCCTTCTCTTTAACCATCTTTCCTCCACTTTCTGGTTCCAATATTCATTCATTCCTACTTGAAAACTGACCTCACTCAGTGACAGGGTAGTGCTTCTGTTTTGACCCCTCTACCTTGAGAAAATGTCATTACTCAAAGTGGATTTGGGGGTAGTGGGTGGAAAGCCACAGTATTTCTACCAGATTGTTTATTATCAGGGTGAAAGAGGATAGTAAAAGCTATGTTTATTCAGTGCCCAGCACAGTAGACTCCCAAATGTAATTTGGGCCTTTGGGCACTTAAATAATATTGTTACAGCATTACTGAGTGGTGCTATTAAACTCAGTCTTTCACGTTCTCTTAGTGTGTGGATATATGTTCTTTCTTGGAAAGACATGTTGTGGTGTTTAGAGTTTGTTATGCAAGGTTCTGTTTAGAGGCAGTGGCCTTTGAAAGGGAACCCTGTGAACAGCAGAAGAGTTTGCTCTATGACTTAGGCTCTGATTGGTCAACACTAAGGCAGAGTAGCTTCCTGGGAACCGGGTATTGGTGTTGGGCTGAGATTTCTACAATAAGGTGTTGGCCTACCTGTGTCTAGGACTGGTGTGCATATGTAAATAAAGCAAGTTACCCTTAGAATATACCCAGATGCTACATCACTGATTTCTCCTATTGGAAAGCAGAACTGCAAGATCCTGGACATCTGCTCCCGCTCAAGAAGTAGGGTGATGCTGCTGTCAGAATGAGATGCTGTCAGAAGAGACAACACTATATATTATTTTGCTACTTAGACAGACAGTGTGGCTTACTTGATTGAGCACTGGACTGAGAGTTATGAGACCTGCTGTCTATTACTGGCTCTGCCACTGGTCTGCCAGGTGACCTTCGGCGAGTCACTTCATCTCTGTGCTCCAGTTTTCCCATCTGTAAAGTGGGGATAATGATACTTAACTGCTAATGATACTTAACTCCTTTGCAAAGCACTTTCATATCCATGAATAAAAAACCCTAGAAGAGCCAGGTATCTTTACTATTTAATAAAAGTAAAGGGGGTAATTATTAATACTAAAGATTTGGTGTAGCACCTTTCACAGATATCACTAAGACAGCAGTAAATTGCATAGTCCATGAAGAAACACATAAAAGAAGGATTCAATAGATTATGCAGGTAAGGAATTTCAAAAACGGATGTTTAGTGCTTAGGTTTGAGTTGTATTGATGATCAGTGGCACAAATAACTACACATCTCTTGACAGTAACAGTTGCCATCTCAGGGTTATGAAGTGGAAAAGTATGTACCTGCTTTGTATTTGTGCATTGGCTGGATGCATTAGTATAAGTAGAGCTTTCTGGTCAGTTGGTACGGCGTATAGAGTTCAGAAAGTACTGCATAAACAGAGAAGGGTTCCAAAAGAGAAGGGTCCCTATCAAGTTGTGTAAGGCCGGCCTCCACAGTTAGTCCCGTAGATAATAGGGCGTGGCTGAAATATTTAAACAAAGGAAGACCCAGGAAGGATTTTAGCTGAACTGATAAAAATTCCACTCATTAAATTCAAGCCAGCACACAGGGGGACAAGCGCTGGGAAATTTTTTCAAACTGTTACAAGAGAAAATGTTAATTACACTCCCAGCCATAAGATGAGATCATTTATTTAAAGTGAAACATTGTAAGTTATACAGCTTTGTTCACATGTGTAAGATGATATTTGGTTTCCAAGGAGAGCCAAGTAAGAACTCTCCTGTATTAAAAAACAATAACTCTATTGTTTTTTACAAAAAGGTGAAAGCTAAAATCATGTTGTAATACAGTGCACACTTGACCCAGGTATTACAAGCATGGAAGTGTTGCCGTTGTACATCTGATCTCTGGTAACTATCTGGTCATAACTCTAGTGGAAGTCCCACACCCCCATCCTTCTTGCAAAGCACAGTGAGCTGATCTTCCCAAAGTGATCAAAGTAGGTGGTCTGCCCTCTCTGCTGATATCCTTGACAATAGCACACTGAAAGGAGTTTAGCCCAATGGGATGACTATTAGAGAATATTGAATTATTAGGCCTAGACTAGAAATATGACACAAAGGAAAATCTTGTCCGTCGTCCCCCCTCCCCCCAATCCCCCGCCCTCCCAGACGATATTTTCAGTCTTTAGTACTATGGATTAAATCCTGAGGTTGTTACTGAATTCTTACTCCTTCCTTACTCAGGCAAACTCCCATTGTAGTCAGATTTGAAATAAACATTTTCACTCCAATGGAAGTTTTCTTTTAGGGAGGTGTGAGGATGGATCAACACCCAGAAGGGATGGCAGGGTTGGACTTTGCTTGCAGAATGCTGGGGTGCTCTCTCATCAACTGTGCGCGTTGTTGCATGGGCTACTGTTTGCTGTGCTATTTTGAAGTGAGCAATGCTTTCCAGGCACTTAATAGGATTTGTCTGTGTGTGTGATGTACCATTACATTGTGTAAGTTTTGTGGTCCACTATACTCTTACAATAATGTGTGTCTGTGACTGCTCTCAGGGTACCCAGGACTGTGTCACCTTGTTACCCCTGCCTCAAGAGAGAGGGACTTGCTTGTGCTTAACTGGGTGTCAGCTCCCTGACTTCACCAGCCTGTTAGCCACACAAACAATCTCCTCTGGGCTGTGCCAGCCCTTAGTTAACCTGCAAGGCAAAGAATAGGTGCACTTCAGTCTCCAAGCCCCTTTGAAGCATTCCCCTATAGGGCCCAGCCCCTTCTCCACTGAATGCTCACAGTATCAGATCTGCTGTCCCCAAGGAAACAGTGTCCACACCTAGCTCTGTAGCTCAGGCAGCAGAATCTCACATGTTTAAGCCTAGAGGTCCTGCCATCAGATGAACCAGCCAGTGTCATCAGTATACAAATGAACTGGGACTTGATTCTCTTTCAGTGAGAGTTACTTGGACCTTTCAATGGGGTAAGCAGGTTGCTGAGGTCCAAACTCTGTGCTCATTTGCATCCCTGCAACCCCACTGAAGTTAATGGAGTTTTATGAGGTGTAAGTGCTAAGTTCTGTGTTGGAATTGGGTGAACTTTGTCCCCAGGTACGCAGACAGGCTGCTGTGAGACATGGTAATGAAAGGGAAGGGCAGTAGTAATCAAAACTCCCCATGCTCACCTCAGGAAGGAGACTAGTTTGTTTAATACATCTTAGAGCATTGCATCCTCCAGACAGAACTCACTACTTGGAGCAGGCTCACTCTCTGAGATCAAGTAGAGGCTCAAACTGGGGTTATTTTATTTGTTTTTAAAGGCCATGGCATATAGGGCCACATACAAATGTTTCTTTTCCTTTGCCACCTAGAATATTTGGGAAATAACTGCTCCAATTCATATTTGGGTCCAAATATGAAATGACTTTCATCTGAGCCATGCAGAGAAGCCAAAATTTAGTTTGAGGCAGAAGTAGATTCTGTGTTTGCATGAGTAACGTACTGCTATCACCCCTCCATCTCCAAGCAGATAACAGATGCTGCAGAATACCCTCTAGCCTACTAAGAGGAATGAAGGAGAAGGAGAAGGTTTTCCTTCACTGAAATGCTACAGCAGTGCAGCTACACCAGTGCAGCTATACCACTGTAGCATTTTAGTGAAGACGCTACTACACTGCCAGGAGAGCTTCTCCCTGTCAGCACAGTTAATCCACCTCCATGAGTGGTGGTAGCTATGACGATGGGAGAGCTTCTATAACTATAGCACTCAGAAGTGTGGATTTTTCAGACCCCTGAGCGACATAGTTTTACCAATATAGATCTGTAATGTAGAAGATCTGTAATGTAGACCTGGCCTGAATTGGACTTGGACTCTGAATTGACAAATTAGGAAGATCTGGGGATGGCCTGAAGTTTTGCTTTTGAGCCACACAGAATTCTTCTTCAGATCTAGGAAAGGAACTGCCAGCATCACAGCACAAAGCAAGTGGAACAGATTGCTTAGCATAAGTAGATACAACATATTGTAAGGTACCATTCAGGATAGAGTGGCCCATTATCAGTTATTGCTGTGTTGGTGGGAGTTCTCCTTTCCCAGATCTGGAGAAGAGCCTTGTGTGGCTTGAAAGCTTGTCTCTCTCACCAACAGTTGGTCCAATAAAAGATATTACCTCATTCATTTTGTCTCTCTAATATCCTGGGACCGACATGGCTACAACTACACTGCATCCAACATAAAGGGATCAATAGTCAGTTAAAGGAAAAAGAGAGAGAGAGGAAAGACTGAAATAAAAGTAAACAGGCATTTCCCAGTTTATCTTACATTTGGTTTTGACTATGGTTAATAATCTACACACACACACATTTCCATCCCAAACCATCTCCAAGCACTTTAAAGTCTCTACAGTATTTAATCATTTCCCCATCTTCACTTCTGAAGCAGCATATGAAAACTATTTTGCACCAGCATTTAGGAAAGGAAATTAAGACCACCTTATTAAAATCTAAACTGTCAGAAAAATTTAGGCAGTGAGGATTCAAATAGCCATGTTGCACTATGCCCAGGATACAGGCAATCACCACTTCTCTTGGACGTAATTCCCTAAATTCTTTGATAAGGTCAGGACACCTAACCTGATTTTTACATCTGATCCTAAAGACTTAACCAGAGAGACCTACACTATAAAGAGGACTTCATACGTCAATAAAATCAATTGTTTACCTTTATCAGCTACAATATTCCTTATATAACCCATAGTCCCTAATTAGTATTAGGAATATAGGTATTAGGCTACAGGAGTAGATGGTTTGTACCATGGTCTAATCTGGTACAGCAGCTCCCATTTCCACCAGTTAATAGTTCACTTATGCTCTGAAACATGAAGGTTTATATACCGATGAAGGAAACTTTTTACCCCCTCTCATTAACCATATAAATTTCTAATTGCTTTTAAAAATCCTATTAAGCTATTGACCTCAATTATATTCTGAGCAAATGAGTTCCACAGGTTAAATTTTATTCAGAAAGGATCCTACCAATAAATGCCTTGAAATTTCTCTGTAATGATGATGATGACATATAATTGCTCTGAAGCTATAGCTCAGTTTTCTATTTTCTTTATTAGTTAGGGCTAAGTGAATTTCCTCTTCAGAATATTGGAGGTGCACACTCTAAATTAAGCATAAAAATCAACAACAATGCAGCATGTGGCCTAGGAAATACTGTATAGTCACTCAGCTTGTATAATGGGAGTCATTCATTTATTCCCAGCAGTTTTTTGATTGATTAAATTCCATTCCATAGAACACTGATAAAACAAGAAAAATGTCACTTGCTATGAATAGAATAATTAGCCCACATTCAATCAACTGTAATTACTCTGCTGGGAGGAAAATGTGGTCCAAATAGACTTTTAATGGAAGCCTCCTAATAAATTAGGTTTGCAGTTTGTTTGTCAATGTTTTAAGCGTTGCATGGTTTGTTTGCACGTTTTAACAGATTTAAGTAATGTGGACATTCTTATGTACCCAAAAAAAGTCTCAATTTCTTCACGCACAAAGGAACTTGTTTACATAAATTAGGTAATTTGTCTTAACTTACATGCACAACTCTGATTTGCTTACAGGTGAAACATGTGCACATACAGAATTTGTGAGTGAAACCACTGCACATGACTTGCAAAACTGAAAAGAATGAAAAATAATTCTTCCAAAATGTTCTGGGGATACACACAAATTTAAATTCCAGTTTTGCCACGATATACTAAAGTCATCTGATACATTTTCAGTCAGTTTTTCCAAAAACTAGTTTAATTTTCCCAACCTTTAGATTTTGCCTGCACTCTTCCTACAAACCTCATTAAAACTCACTTATTATGATGTCAAGCAACCAGCTGCAGCATTGACAATACTGATGCTAACACATCATATTTAAAAAACAGCCACACTATAAAGATGAACTCCCCACTAGTGAAAGGGCCCATACAAGGCCCCATTTATAGTCTCCACTTATACCAACATGCTCTGGAATTCACTATGACATATATCAAATGGTGGGGGAAAAACAAATTCTACAGAAACTGTGGATACAAAAAAAATTACAAATACTCTCAATTCTCAGGCTGTAGAGCTAATCACTTGCTGGAGTCAAGAATCTCTTCTGTGTTTTGGTATTGCAGCTGGCCAAATGTATTATGGGTCATTTCCATTTTCTTTTAAAACATCAACTATTATGCATTACTTGAGACATTACACCAGATAGGGTGGATCTTAGAATTTGCCATAGTAGAACAAACAGTTTTTAAATAACTCATGTAGCATTTGATTGCCAAGTGCAGACAGATGCTATAATTTTTTTTTAATTTGTGAACTGAATGGTGATGATTATGAGAGTATAAATTGATGGCTCTTTAAATTGTCCTGCCAAACAATGAACAAAGACAGTAAAAGTCATGATATCTGTTTGTTATTAATGTATGTAAGTGATGCGCAAGTTGGTTTCCTGAGAGAAGAGAAATGCATGGTTTGATTTAGTCCCATCTAACAGATTCTAATTTGGAGAGGGTATTTTTCTCCTCCAATTGTTATTTAAACATGCACACACACACATGCACACACCTTCACACTCCCTCTTTTTATGGCAATAGCTAAATGTCTAATAGCTCAAAATTAACAAATACAACAAATGGGAATAGGAAAAATTACGCTCACTAATAGCTGGAAATATGGAAAAATTTATGGAAAAGACCAAAACAACATCATATGGTTGAATCATATGAACCAAAAAATGAAGAACTAGAAGTGCTGACAAAGCTCACAGAAGAAAAAACAAATAAAAAGGCATATGAAGAGTATTAAGAAAAGATGGGAAAAGCAGCATGCTACTGAGGAAGAAATTGAACACACATACCAAGTGAATAAGGTCCCTCACCCTCCCTTCCCAAAAGACCATACAGTATAAAAGCATTGCCTATGCTAATCCACAAACAGTTTTATACAGTACTTATTGGCTAGCTTCTAGTGCTGAGACGATACCATAGGAACCATACAAATAGACTAGATGAAACTTAAAAAGAAGACACCTTAATGCCTGAATAAAAACAGCATACCTCTATGAAGTCTGTTCCTGGAAAAGTTATAGTAACAGCCACACGAGACTAGTAATGGATCATGGATGCTTTCATTTCGAGGTGCCCATTTCAAATCTTAACTAGTGACCACAAGTCATTACCTACAGGTCTTCAAGATGGGATATTATGAATTAATGGTCTCAGTCCACTTCCTAGAAGACAAGTGGAGGTTTTGTGGTATGGACACAAGTGGCATTAATTAGTACTCCTATTGGCAAACTAAGGGTATATGCAGAGGATTTATGAAAATAGCATTGAACTACTTTCAGGGCCTTCCACAAGGGAATATCATAAGTCACTAGAACTCTACAAATGACATCATGACAGGAATGGAAGCTCTTGCTAGGGCGTGAACCATAAACCTTCAAGCAAGCTGTTTGATGATCTTGTCACCACAGAGGTCTAATGTTTTAGATGTAGGTTGTAAATTCAACTAGCATGAAAGGGGAAAGAGACTGAAAAAATCTCAGCAGCTTTACCAAAAATAGGAGGTAAATTAAAGTTCTGTAGGAACTAAAATAACAAATTACAGAGATTCGCACTACAAATTCATAAACTAATTTTGTTTAATAGCAACAACCAAACAACCTACAGCCAGACTGTGCCCTTCTCTTCCATGAGCAGAGGATGGGAACCCAGCACATCCTGACCCCAGGAGCATGGAAAGCAGAACTGCTGGCTGAGCTCTGTATCATGTCTCCACAGAAGCTCCTCTATGGAAACTCTTCAGGGTTAGGATCTACTTGTTTAGATCCTAGGGGTGGTGCAGGTCACATAACTCAGCATTGTCCCCTCTAACCTGGTGATTCTTTAATGGATAAGTGAACGCTGGCCCTATAGCACCAACTTTTCTACCTTCTGGTGTCCTGCTAGCAGGTCAGAGAAGCCTCCACATGGATCTCAGAGGGTCCACTTGTTTGGTAGGGGGGTCCAATTCTTCCATAAGATCCCCTTTCAAAGAAAGAATGTGTAAGAAACTCAATAGGCAGAACCTTGAAAAATGAAGGTACTTAGGAAACTAAATGTGGATTTGGATGCCCAACTTTACAACTCCATGTCTGACAGTTTTGCACTATATAATTAACTACATCCCCACATGCTCAGCAGGATTCTGGGTCCCCTTACATAGCTGCATGAGGCAGGGAGATTTCCGGGCTCCCTGTTCTGCCTTTCACAAATGTAACCCCAAAACAAAATCACCATGGAAAAACAAAGGTGAAAGAGATACACAAGCACACAGTGAAAAGTACAACCTGGCCATGGTATCTAAAACCCTTACTGTGTTCCTCTGAGAAATGTCATCCTGTCAAAAGTATTTATTTTAAAAAAAGGTAACTTCAATATGCTGCTTTCCTGTGCAGTCTTTAAATATAAAGCTTATCCTTTGGACAGCAATAGTCTTGAATTGGTTGCAGGAAAAAAAACCCGGTTTTGTTAACAAGATTTGGAGGTATGCATCTATAGTATAAAACATAATAAACTAGGAATTGTGGCCAGGAATCCTTGGCAGCAAAACTGCTGAGACTATTAATTATAACTTTTGTTTTTATTGGAGGAAGTTACTAAAAGTTAAAATATATGGTGCACTTTGATATTATGGGGACTGTGAGGAATGAAGCCAACTTCAATTCAGCCGAGTCTAAAACTGTGCTTTGAAAGAAAAAGAAAAACCCTTCATCTTAGATGATGTGAGCATGATTAATTTCAGGAGAAGTTTGCTCATTGAAAAAATGAACTAATATTACAGTGTTAGTCCATCTACGCCTAAAAAAACGAAGCAGAAAGTTTAATATTGATTTAAATCAGTTCTCTTTTCATGTTATAGTTCGTTGCAAGGTTAAATTACTTCTACATTTTAGGGAGAAAAATGTTATCAAACACACTTGAGCACTAAATTCACAACTTGAGCTCCCTTATGCTTCATACCCTTCTCCTGAGAATTTTTTTTTTCAGAAAGCAATAGCTTCCATCTGCATACAATGCATATCCTAAACATTTTCTCTAGTGGACCAATCTAGTTAATGAACTATCTCTATCAAGTTACAAGAGAGAGACATAATGCAATTCTCTGTCCTCTGAGAGCACATATCACACTCTGAAGTCATCTTCTGCTACAAGGGGACATGTACTACTGTTCAAAATAAACTGCTGGATTTATGTGAAGTCACCACAAGAAGGACATGTTGGTTGGATATTTTAGGGAGTAAAAAGAAAAAAATTGACTAGGAACAAAAAATAAACCATTCTGACACCCACCTTAAAAGCCCAGTGCTGCCATCTCATGGAAAAGTATGCTTTAGAGCAGGGGTGGGGAACGTCCGGCCTGCGGGCCGTATAAGGCCTGCGAAATCATTTGGTCCGGCCCGCAGGGGGGAATTCGGCGGCGGCGTGGTTCCATGGGGGCGCGGGCAGTGCCCGCCGCCAAAACCCTGCCGCCGCTTGCCCCTTTTCGGCGGCGGGGGGGAATTCGGTGGCGGACACTCATCAGGCCCTTGGCACAAAAAAGGTTCCCCACCCCTGCTTTAGAGAGACAATTTTGTTTTATATAGTTTAGTTTCCACATCTCTCCCCTCCCACATTTATCTTTTTAGGCAATTTCTTAATCTTGGCCATCATAAAACCTTTTTCCTATCACCTAATTGTCAAAATTTTAACTTTTGTAACTTTTGTAACATTTCTTCACAAGCCCTATAGCTAGCAGAAAACATGGCATCAATTTTTGCAAAAATATTCCTGACTCTCTTTTAAAATCAAAATTTTGAATTTTAGAGTTTTGCTGGGATTGCACTTTTTAAAAATTCTAGGGCAACTCTCTCCATTGCCACTGTCTTTATGGTCCATGTGCAATGAATACACCCTGTTTGCTTTTTTTAAAACTGAGAAAATGGAAATGTTATCTCTTTTCTTGAGAAGTTTTTTATATTGGTAGATTAGACACAAGGGTACTTAGGGAACTAGCTATAGCAACCTTGGAACTAGAAGCAATTATCTTCAAGAACTCATGGAGGAACCACCGAGGTCCCAGAGAACTAGAAAAGGGCAAATATAGAATACATCTTTAAAAAGGGGAACAAAGAAGATCTGGGGAAGTATAGACCATTCAAACAATCAGTTTGTAAGCACCTAGAGGATAATAGCATTATGAGGAATAGCCAAGCACAAGTCATGCCAAACCAGCTTCATTTCCTTCTTTAATAAGGTTTCTGGCCTAATGAATGGGACGGGGGGGAAGCAGTAGAAATGATATATTTTGATTTTAGTAAGGCTTTTGACATAGTCCCACATGACAGTCTCAAATTAACTAGGGAAATGCAATCTAGATGAAATTACTATAAGGTGGGCACACAACTGGTTGAAAGACCATACTCTGTAGTCATCAATAAATAGTTCATTCTAAACTGGGAGGGCATATTAGTGAGGCGGGGGAGGGGTCAGTCCTGAGTCTGGTATTATCCATGTCATTGATTGAAATATTGGATAATGGAATGAAGGGTATGCTTATAAAATTTGTAGAGAACATCAAACTGGGAGAGGTAATAAGCACTTTGGAGGACAGGGTTAAAATTCAAATTTATCAGGATTGATAAGTTGGAGAATTGGTCTAAATTCAACAAGATGAAATTCAATACTTTTCACTTAGGAAAAATCAAATGCACAACTACAAAATGGAGAATAACTGGCTAGATGCTAGTATTACTGAAAAGAAACTGGGCTTATAGTGGATCATAAATTGAATGAGAGTCAACAATGAGCTGCACTTGCGAAAAAGGCTAATATTCTGGGGTGTATTAACAAGAGTGTTTTATGTAAGACACAGGAGGTAATTATCCCGCTTTACAGTGCACTAATGAGAGTTCAGCCAGAGAAATGTGTCCATTTCTGGACAACGCTTTAGAAAAGATGGGGACAAATTGGCGAGAGTCTAGACAAGAGCAACAATAATGTTAAGATTAGAAAATGTAACCCGGTTTTACACAAAAAAAAAAAAAAAGACACTAAGCATGTTTAAATTTGAGAAAAGAAGACTGAGAGGGAACTTGGTAACAGTTTTCAAATATGTTAAGGATTGTTATAAAGAGCATGGGGATCAATTTTTCTCCCTGTCTACTAAAAGTAGGATAAGTAATGGGTTTAATCTACAGCAAAGGAGATTTAGGTTAGATATTAGAGAAAAGATTTTAACTATAAGAGTAGTTAAGCTCTGGAATATGCTTCTAAAGGAGGTTGTAGAATCCCCATCATTGGAGGTTTTTAAGAAGAGGCTGGACAAACACTTGCCAGGGATGGTCTAGGTATACTTGGTCCTGCCCCAGAGCAATGGACTTGATGACTTCTCCAGGTCCCTTCCAGCTCTACATTTCTATGATGATAAGGCCAGAAGAATTCATTGTGATCATCTTGTCTAACCTCCTGCTTAACACAGGCCTTTATACTTGAATTAATTCCTGTTTAACTAAAGTGAATCTTTTAGAAAAACATCCAGTATTAATTTAAAAATTTCCAATGGTGGAGAATTCACCACAACATTTAGTAAGTTATTTAATTATTAATTACTCTCACTGTTAAAAATTTAGACCTTATTTTAAGTCTGAATTTGTCTGGCTTCAACTTCCAACCATTGCATCTTGTTATACTTGTGGCTGATCAACTAGAAATTTAATGGGTGACTTGATCACAGTTTACACAGCATATTTTCCTATCCTTTTATCATTTTCATGACACTTTTCTGAGCCCTCTCCCTAATTTTCAATGTCCTTCAACCGCAGTCACCAGAAATGGACACAGTATTCCACTAGCAGTCACACCAGCACCAAATACAGAGGTAATATATCCTCTGTGCTCCCAGTTTGTGAATCCAATGGCCACACGACTGCACTGGGGGGTTCACATTTAAGTGATTATCCACCATGATCCTTTTTAGAATCACTGCTTCCCAGGATTGAGTTCCCCATTCTGTAGGTATGGCCTGTGTGCTTTGTTCCTAGATATATGACTTTACATTTGACCATATTGAAATGCTTATTGTTTGCTTGTACCCAGTTTATCAATTGACCCACATTTCTCTGTATCAATGACCTGTCTTCTTCCTTATTTACAACCCCTCTTATCTTTATGTCATCTGCAAACTTTATCAGTAATGATTTTGTGTCTTCTTTCAGGTCATTGATAACATTGTTAATTAGTGTAGCGCCAAGAACCGATCCTTACAGGACCCCACTAAAAGTATACGCACTTGATAAAAATTCCCCATTTATAATTACGAGACCTTTCAGCTAGCCCATTTATAATCCATTTCATGTGTGCCATATTGAATTTGTATCTTTCTTATGTCCTAATCAAACTTTCATGCAATATCAACTCAAATGCCTCAAATGTCTCTTAGATCAACTCTATTACCTTTACCAGCTTCAACCTATAACCCTATCAAAAAATATCATGTTAGCTTCACAAAAATCCTGTTGATTGGTATTATCTTTAGCTCTTTAGTAATCAAGTCCTGTATATTATTTTGCCCGAGATTGACTTCAGGCCAACAATTTTCTGAGTCATCCCATTTACCCTTTTAAAATGTTGCCCCAACTTTAGCTTTCTTGCAGTTCTCTGGAACTTCTCCAATGTACCAAGACATATTGAAAATCCTCATTTATGGTCCAGAGAGCTCCTCTGCCAGTGATTTTAAGACTCTTGGATGCTGATTTTAAAATGTGTAACTTTAGTAGCTGCTGTTTAACAGCCTCCTGAGTTATTGTTGGAATGGAAAGTATTTCATCATATGATACCACTACATCTTGCTTTTTCCCCCAAACATGGAACAGAAATTTTTATTGGACACTTCTGCTTGTTATGCATTATTATTGACAATTCTATCATTTCCATCTAGCAATGGACCTATACCATTGTTAGGATTCCTTCCATTCCTAATATACTTAGAAAACTAGTTTTCATCATGTCCTTAACTCCACTGGCCTTAGATTTCTCCTTGAATGCTTTTGTTTCCCATATCTTTTTTTTAAAAAAAACAATTCCTAGCTTCTAAGGTACATTCATTGTTAACAATTTCCCCTCTTCTGACTTTTTTTTTAAATAGCTTATTTCACTTTGCCTCTAAACTAGGTTGGTTTTTTAACCAATTTAGCCTTGTCTCTCAATTGTGGCTTAGTGGGCATCTAATAAAATATTCTTAAACAGTTCCCAATTATGACTCACATTTTTCTGTTTAAAGTCTTTCTCCCAGCTTCCATTGAAACTGAGGGAAGTATTGCTCAAAAAGATGGGTTTTATATGGTTTCCTATAATGACAAGGTTCATGTATCTCCTGATCTTAGATGGTATAGAGATCTGCAGTCAGTGGCTGTCACTGGCACGCATAGGATCATTTCCCCTTTCATTTTTTATATTGAGTAAAAAGCAAAATTAAAAACAAGAATTTAATTAGTCAAAACATCCACAGCTCTCAGCATAGTTCAGTGTGTACTTCAGGCCAGATTCCAGTCCCATGAAAGTCAATGGCAGAACTCGTTATTTCAAGAGAACCAAGAGAACCCTAGTAACATGACTGAGAATCTGAGAGAGATTAGTAATATATACTTTTGCAATAGGTATGATGCGTAAGTAGAAAGATTGTACTTTGAGTGGTTCCAAAAAAAAAAAAAAATTCTATTCAACTGACCATGCAGGCTGACTGCCCCATCCTTGAGGGCTGAATATGGGACCCACCTACTCCTCCCCTTGTGAGATGCAGCAGGGAACAGGCATTTAGATATTTGGATTATTGAGCGTTTCAAGTTATTATTAGTGTAGAGGTTGGCTCACCAAAAGTCCTTGCAATACTTTTCAGTCAGACTTGCCTGTGATCTTCTTTTCATGAGACAGACATGCTGCCAGTTGTTGCCTAGGTGAAGGGCCCTATCTGTTTCCTTATACCCTCAGATGTACCTACAATCCTTTGTATTTAGTCATACACAGGCATCCCATGCTGTTTGCAAAATCTACAAGAAGAAATACGCAGGATGAAACAATCTTCTTTTTCCTGTAGCTCACTATGCAAACAGGCCTACATTGTGAGGCATACAATGCAAAATACACACATGCCCAGATAGGGATAAAAGCATTTGTTACCTCCTGGCTGAAAGGAACATGTCTGAGGTATATCACCTTCTGGTGACCTGACCTGACTCCAAGATTTTTAGGGACATATGTAAAGAATTATGTATCTATACTGAAAATTATTATCTGTATAAACATTTTGCAATGATTATTATGACCAGTAGGCTCACCTGCTACCCTTTGTATATATCTGATCCAGGGGATTCCTGTAAAACCCCATGCACCCCTGTGCCCTCTGTCAGTTGGCAACAAGATGTCCCTGAGTCACATACGTAAAATACAAAAAGAGTGAAAAATGTCAGAGAAGACAGAGACTATTTGAACTTATGGGTTGTACTCCTCACACTACTCTTTCCACAGTTGTCACTGAATCCTGACTGCATATTCTATGTATGACCTTTGACCTTAAGAATGCGCTGTGGCTGAATTCAATCTGTGTGTTCTCCAAGTCAAATACTAACATACACACTTCATTTGGCTTTGGGACATTCAAACGTTACACACCACTCAAGAAAAACCCTATTAAGTTAAATTACGCAAATGTTCATCCATTCAGAGAAGAATAGATCAAGAAATTGTCATAGAAAGAGAGTCCAAAATCCATTTGGCCAAAGCAACCTTCCACACAGATGTTTCTCTTGACTTCAATTTTTTTGCCACTGCAGCTTTAAAAGAGAGTCCCAGACAAAGAAGCCATACAGTAGAATTGGTCTAACTGAGAATTTATGTAGTAATGAGACCACACTTGCTGGGGCATTATAGGGTGTTGACAATAACTTTCCCCCCTTAAAATCCTTTGGGTTTGGCACTGATTGGATTCATGCGATGGGTCCAGAGTAAGCAGTTTCACACCACAACCTCTAGTAGTTTACATTGAAAAACATCTTCAGTTTGGTACTTGTCCAAAGACAACTGCATAGCCAGTGAAGTTTTATTTCCTTTATTCCCTGTTGGAACATAGTGAGCCTGCATTAGACCTTGGTATGGTGACATCATCATTAACTGTACCTCAATGCAATCAAGAATCCAGAATTTAGTTCTACAAGAGATTAAAATAGAGTTTATAAATTGTGAATGCTGTGCTATATGGTCAGCAAAGTTCATATGAGGAATGTTCCGTAACACAGTACTGGTGCCAACTCAGTTACCAGCAGAAGTATCTTGGTTGAAGGTGTAGGGAAATTGGGATTATTTTGATCCAAATCTGTATTCTGGTCACATTCATGGAGTACACACAGAACTGAGGGGGAAACAAAATTGTTCCTCCATTTATGTGAACACATAATTCATGATATTGAGCCACAAAGCCTGGTTAGGTGATGCCAGATCACATGTAAAAGCATGAGAGTTTAACCAGCTGAACCCTTAATTAAACATGACAAACTGGCACCACACACGTTTGACCACAGCTGGCAAAAACCAATGGCATAACCTAACCCTCAAGTGATGGATATCTAGCTGATCATCAGCAAATGATGCATGCTGCCAGGCTTTCATAACCCTGTATTTAGGGATGTCATCTCTGCATCTTTTGCCCTTAATGCCCACTCTGTGAACTAGATTGGCTTCTACATGTTTACGCACAAAAGCAATGTTCTGAGACAGTGCCATCTTGTGGCAGTTTGGAGGCAGCAAACCTATTGGCAACTTTCCATGTTCTGACACTATTAGAAATTAAATTCAAATAGGTTATCCATGAGTGTAGTCAGCAAAAAGAGTAATTTGCAGTCCCTGGAAACATTCAACATGTAGTACACATTTTCATTCATTCCCAAGACAAAATTGCCACTGGAAAATATGTATATTATATAGCTGTATTCTAATTAGATGGATTTTATTTGGTTAAAATCAAGGAATTTGACTTTTTCCCCCCGAGGGAAACAATTCAGATAAAAATAAAAAAACCCAAAGATTTAATTCATTTTCTGCATTAGTATTTATTCCTGGAAAACATATTTCTGAAAGCAGGCTGCATCCTCATGGTAACGTCTATTACATTCTTATTGAATTTCAACGTCACTAGTATAGGGCTATGCAAATTATGTAAAATGTGCACCTTTCATATAAATCTAGTATATGTGGGTTGTAACTACTGCAAATGATGGTAATGGATTTCACTGTAATTGCTGTAACGTGGGCAGCTGGGTCAACCTATTACTGATTTTGGGGGGAGGGGAGGAGAGGGTTACTCGAGCATATTTTCAACTGTGCTAACTATTTTATAGATGAACTGATGAAGGAAAAGGATGGTCTTGTGAATAAGTTACTGGACTGTGATGCAAGAGACCTCAATTCATGTCCCTAGCTCTGCCATACATTTCCTTTATGACCTTGGGAAAGTCATGTAACCTTAGTGTCTTTGTTCCTCATTTGTGAAGGTGTGGGAAACATGGATACTTCTCTTCACCACAGGCATACTGTGAGGTTAAATACTTTGTTTGGGCTGTGGTCAGACACTACAATGATGGAGCTGATAAAATTCTATCATTGAGAAACCTTCCTCTAAGAATTTTAATCAGCATTCTTTCAAATGCTAGTTACAAAAGAAAGGCAGAGAGGAATGAATAGCATTAGAGAAGGATTCAATATAATTAGAATAGTCCACCATCTGTCCTTGTATAGAGGGATTAGCATGGAGGCAGAATTACATGATTTACAAATAATAGCTGGATAAGGACTTAAGCTTTCTGAAGAACACATTAATTATGCAGTCCATCTGCACCAATGGGGCATATTAGTATTTATATATTTTTTATTTAAGTGTGCAAGTTGTAGTAGAAAGTACATAGTGATTTCTCTCTCTCTCTCCCTCCTCGCCCCCCTACCCCCCTCTCACACACACAGTTTAAAAAAGGGGGTTAGGAGAGAAGTCTGGAGTTTATCCACAGGAGACACCATGGGGAATATTTTCTTCTCAGTGAATGCATTTAACTTCCATCTATGCCAATGGTGATTGCATATGTGCATTGAGAGGAAAATATACAGAGTAGCTGCTCTTAACTCTCTTGTTATATTTTATAGACGGTAGTGTGTATGGATGGTAAAGTAGGATAGACAAAGAGCCAAAATTTTAGTCCCACTTCTTTCCTGGAAACATATTGAGCAGATCTTTAGGGCAGAAGAGTCTTCCCTTGTATTGAACATTTCAGATAAGCCCAGCAATAACACAGGATTATAGCACAACATCCCTTTTAATGAAATAAAAGGTACACAAGAATTATGGGTTAGGTGCAATTCAGTTTCTATGTGGGAATGAAAAGATTCATGCATTAACATTATCTATATAAAACTGAGTGAATGATGTATGAAAATAGTCACACAGGGCAAATGTTTACACTGTGACCTTTGTGTAAAATTCTTTATGTGCACAATGCTGTACTCACAATCATTTGCACAGACCTGCACAGGTTTGCATGACAAGCGAGTCTGCATTCAAATTTGCATCAACACAACCACTGGTCAGTTTGAGACTACTTTGAGATGTATCATGCAAGTTTGGGGAGAGCGGGAGGCAAGTTTTCAAAGATTTCCTGTTATAGGATGTCCTAGGCATTCCCCATACAGCCAGATTTTAACATTCCACTAACTGATTAGTGGCACAGTTGGCTAAAACCATGCTGTCTCCCCACATGGCACCTGGTTAATTACTAGTGACTCTTAAACCTAAGTGCCAAGCTGGGCCACTAAAAAGAAGCATAGATACATGATGTAATTGGTTAGGTGCAAAAATGTGGGATTTCGCCGCACCTTTGAAAAAAAATTTTTTAAATCAATCACTCCCATAGAAATTGACTTTAGTAAGGCTTTTGATACTGTCTCACATGACCTTCTCATAAACAAACTAGGGAAATACAACCTAGATGGAGCTACTATTTGGTGGGTGGATAACTGGTTGGGAAACCATTCCCAGAGAGTAGTTATCAGTAATTCATAGTCAAACTGGAAAAGCATATCGAGTGGGATCCTGCAAGTATCAGTTCTGAGTCTGGTTCTGTTCAATATCTTCATCAATGATTTAGATAGAGACAGAGTGTACACTTATAAAGTTTGCAGACAATACCGGGCTGGGAAGGGTTGCAAGTGCTTTGTAGGATAGGATTAAAATTCAAAACGATCTGGACAAACTGGAGAAATGCTCTGAAGTATATAGGATGGAATTAAATAAGGACAAATGCAAAAGCACTCCACTTAGGAAGGAACAATCAATTGCACATGTACAAAATGGGAAATACAGAAATGAATCTGGGGGTCATACTGGATCATAAGCTAAATATGAGTCAGTGTATCACTGTTGCAAGAAACCAAACAAACAAAAAACCAAACATCATTCTGGGATGTATTAGCAGGAATGATTTAAGCAACACTCAAGTAGTAATTTTTCCACTGTACTCTGTGCTGATTAGGCCTCAATTGGAGTACTGTGTCCAGTTCTGGGTGCCACATATCAGGAAAGACATGGACAAGTTGGAGAAAGTCCAGAGAAGTGCAACAAAAATGATTAAAAATCTAGAAAACATGACCTATGAGGGAAGATTTAAAAAATTGGGTTTGTTTAGTCTGGAGAAGAGCAGACTGAGTGGGGACATGACAACAGTTTTCAAGTTCATAAAAGGAGGAGGGAGAAATAGTTCTCCTTAACCTCCAAGGATAAGACAAGAAGCAATGGGCTTTAATAGCAGCAAGGGTGGTTTAGGTTGGACATCAGGAAAAACTTCCTAATGGTCAGGGTAGGTAAGCACTAGAATAAATTGCCTAGGAAGGTTGTGGAATCTCCATCACTGGAGATTTTTAAGAGCAGGTTAGATAAACACCAGTCAGGGATAGTCTAGATATTACTTAATCCTGCCATGAGTGCAGGTGACTGGATTAGATGACCTCTCGAGTCCCTTCCAATCCTAGGACTCTATTCTGATGCCTAAATGTCACTTCAGAAGCTTACCTCTAGGCATCTAGGTTTGAAATGTTGGCCCTTATCTCATCCTGCTAACCTTGACTGGTTTTGGAAACCTTTTCCTTTATAATGAATTATGGTCCTTGCTAATTGTTTTCCATTCAGGAGAAAGAAGGGAGGACAATCTTACTGGGTGAGCACATAAGGATATTTCTATATAAATTTTTTGCAGGGAGGAGGAATTATGTCTCTCTATGGTATCATCTAAATCGATGGAGAAGGACCTTAGGAAGAAAAAGACCTGACTAAAAATCTTTAATTTCAGCTCTCTATTTTTCACTGTTGTCTGAACTCAGAAGACTGCGTATGTACTTTCAAGAGCACTAGTCTGAATTTTCCACAAGTGCTCTTGTTAGCATGGAGAATTTTCCCCCACGCCCTGCTAAGTATTTGCTCACATTTCCCTTTCCCCCGAGTCTAACGAAAAGCTGCTTTGGACCTCATTCCATAGCCCACAAACATGTCTCCTCCAAGAAATGTCAGCTGCTGCATCTATTTCTTCACCAACCACAATATTCAGGGTGAGTCTTTATTATGATAATCATCTAACAAAGTTAAGCCTAATTAGTGGATATATGGTTTCTTAAAGAGGTTTTTCCTCTCATCCACAGCTTTCTGGTATTTATCACAGTTTCAGGGTAACTGCATCTGTATTCCCCACCCCGCACTTCTGTGGCCTACTCCAGAAGTGCCCAGTAAGATTTCCATCTCCCAACAGTCACCTTTCTCAGGCAGAGGCCAGTCTCTCTCTCTCTCCCACTCCAAAGCAGGGGTTTAGGCTTACAGTCCCTCTGCATCTTACTGTAGTTTCTCCTGTAGGGTCCAGCACCTGAGGTTAGCTTCTCTACAGGGACTATGGTAACTGGTGTACACTGTGTTAATCAGCCTTCACAAAGCAAACTGCATTTATTCTTAAAGTAAAAAATATTCCAAAGAAAAACATTAAAAAACAATAAAAGGATCTACGTGCATGCTAAAAGCTTTCAAGAAGTCACCCCCCATTCACACACAGGGCTCTGGTAAGTGTCAATGTTTCACACTTCAGAACTGGGTTTGTCACCATGGTTATAAGTTTATGTCAGTCTTTAGATCAGGAACCAGAACCTCAACTGGACAGTTCAGCTGTTTCTTTATTTAGCTCTGGCCTTTGATCTCCAGTCTCCGGGAACAGATAATTACCAGTCAGTCAGTGTCCCTCTTCTCAGAGCATAGCTTCAAAAAGCTGTGTAACTGGAGTTATGGAATTTGCATTAGCCACTCCCTAGGGACTCCCCCACTTAACACAATGTCCCAGAAGTCCATTTTTGTCTGGCACATTTCAACATAGTCTTTTGAACTCCCTTCACTTCCCAGGACTTGCATCTGTTATAGTATTCAAACAACCAGGCAAATCAGGTTTCTCTCACAAGTCTGCTTCCTCAAGCCAGAGCTCAACGAAAACCCAGGGTTCACTCAATGCTAAGAAACCAGCTCCATCACAAGGAATACTAACTGAGCTGTCTGGATGACCTATCACAGAACCTGCTCACTTGCTTTATCTCTAGCTAGTGCTATCACATTTTCATTAGCACTACATTACACCTTCTAAAAGAGAAGATTTAAGCCCCAGTCTTGCTAACATTTACATATGTGAGTTATTAACATGCATATGTTTTTAAGAATGCCATTTTCATTTGTTAGTTGTTTCTTAGACATCCTTATATTTTTGTTGGTGAAGCAGTTATTCCAAAATCCCATTTGAAATTCTCACAGTAGAACAATAGAATACAAGGATTGTTGTATGTGTTCGTTTCTTTTATAGTGCCAGGTATGTAATTACTAGTAAAAGTCAACAGAATTTTCACATTAAAAAGTCCTTGGATTCTTTATTTTATCCCTTCATGAGAATCCAGCTCTTGTTATTTCTGATTATGTCCCATAATCTTTTAAGAACACATTCACAACTGGCAAATACTGGAATATATGTTGTTCGTTGCTCCTTACAGAAAAGTAGAGTTTGAGTTTTGTCTGAGATTCTTCCCACTTTCTGTTCTGATGAACAAGAAAAATATCATCAAGGGCCCAACCCAATTCTTCTTGATTGCAATAGAATGAAACTTCCACAGGCATTGGCCAGAGTTCTAAAACAGATACCAAAAGCACAGTCAGTCAACCTCTTAGAATCTTTAGGATGAAGTTAATACTGTTCTGACTGTGGCGTTTCAAGTTTCAGTTTGAAAATAAAAGTGTTACACAAAAATACCAGGTTTCTGCAACTTTTGCTGACAAAACACAAATCTATTTCAATCTTCATTACAAATTGTCCCCCCACCCAACACTCACACCCTCACAAGCTAGATCTCTGAAAAATTCAAAGCAGTTTATTACACATTTTCAAGCCTTAAACAGGGTTAATTGGGTATTTCATTCATGAAATATCTTTATCCATAAGCTCAGGAAAGTCTGCAGAAGCCATTATGATTAATTCAGGTTTACATGGAGAGGAGGAGATGTTCTCTCTAATGATACCAGAGAAAGAAAAACAAGTCTGCCATGTGTTAGAGATGCCAGATGGCAGTAGCAGACCACTAATCCTCAACCCCAAAAGGAGGCTCCACCAAGTAGAGGGATGGGAAGGAGAAAGTCTATTACAGGACCTGTTGGAGCAAGATGGACTGTATTGGGATGAAGAGCTAGTTCCAAGGGGCAGAGCCCCCAGAGATCTAGAGCATCCAAAGGCTAACAAATGCTTTTATAGTTAGTTTTGCAAAATGGATGCTCTCAGTTTTTCAATTACACATCATATGTAGCAAAACTGCATATAAAAAGCATACAGTAAACCAGTGTCTAAGTATAAAAGCTTAAAGATAACTTTCCATGAGTATTTATGTGAGCAAAATGATTCTTTAACATCATGGAAGCAGCTATAACTAGAGGGCAGATAAAGAAAATTCATTTTTAAGTTAGCATGAGTTAGCTTGATAAGTAAAAATACATTTTTAAGTTTGCTCCAAAATACTCTTAAGTCAGCAGTTCTCAACCTTTTTTTCACCGAGTACCACTCGGGTCAGGTACAGTCAGGTCAAGTAGTACTTGACCTGACTGTACCTGACCCGAGTACCACTCGGGAAAAAAAGGGGTGGGGGGGGACTTTCGGCGGTGGCGGGGTTTCGCGGCGGCGGCAGCGGGGGGGGGGGTCTTTCGGCGGCAGCGGGTTACATGGGGGGAACACTGCCCTCCACCGAAACCCTTCCGCCGTTTGCCCCTTTTTGGCGGCAGGGTTTCGTGGGGGTAGGTGGGTGGGGACTTCCAGCGGCGGATTCGGCGGTGTGCTACAGCTCGTGTACCACCCAGCCTTCTTCGAAGTACCACCAGTGGTACGCGTACCACTGGTTGAGAACCGCTGCTCTAAGTTATCATTCAACTTGTCTCATAAAGACCTGATAATCTCAGATAAAATGAAGAAAATACTGTAATGATTCACTTATCAGTTGTGAGCAATAACTAGCCCATCCCCACTCCATCCTGGAAGATCTAATAAACTTAAATAAGTCCTAGTCCCAGTTCCAAAAACTACAGGCAATGTTACATTTCTAGGTTTCCCAAGGTGAATTCTTGCCAACAGAACTTCTTGATCTCCAGAACTTCCAGCCAGCCAGGGCGCTGAAGAGCTGTTAGGACTGCTGCTGGAAGCATACCCCAGGAACCCCAAGATCCAGGTACACAATCAGGGGAATGTAGGAAGTAACCCAGGGAAACCACACACTACTCCAATTGTGTGGCCAGAAAGTTGGTCAGCGTGTGGCAGTGGAATCCCCACTGACCCAGTGGGAGAACCCTCTGCCCCTGTTAAAGCCTGGGCTGGGACCAAGTGGAATAGGGTGGACTCAGGCCCACCTACTCCCTTCTGCCAACCCCACCTTAGGCCAAGAGGCCTGTATTTATCTGCCATCCAGCGGTACCAAGACATAAGTTGATAGACCACTTACAGCTCTGCCCAGCCTGAGGGCTTGGGCCTCCTAGACTGTTGATTATTCTGCCAGGCCCTAGGGGCCTGATTTCCAGAGACAGCTAATTCCCCATTTCAGTTGCCTTTTAGAGGTACATGACAGCAAGGAGGCATGACCCCCCCTCTGAGACTGACAGGGAGGGACAACCATGCACTCCTACAGATACCAACAGGCAGCGGGTTCACTGTTCTGTAACTGTAAGTCTTAGGAGGCCTGACATTCACTACAGCTAACATATTGCTTTTATACTATTTATCCATAAATAGCATCTTGTAAAGTAACAAATGAAAGCCAGGAAATGCTGGCCATTAATCAGTACATACATTACACAATTATATCTTTAAAAAGTTATGTTTATATACTGAAAATTTGTCCTCATGGTTTGTATCCAGGTGTTACTCTCCAGCAGAGGTGAAAGACTGCTTTTGCCAGACAAGGGGATGTACTTTCACGTCTGCCTAAGCTCATCTGTAGATGGAGGATTGTAAGCCAAAACAGCACAAGCTCTATTTACATGCCAGTCAATCAATAGGGGGTTTGGACAGCAACAGGAAAAGAACAAGCCCTGAAGATTAGCCTGGCTGCATGCGAAGACAATGAGCTTTGGGAAATATAACAAGAAGCAAAAAGCCATTTTGGTATCCATTCCTGAGGTACAAAAGGAACAGAACTTTTTGCATCCATGAATGGTGGACGCCAGCCATGTGGGCTGGTGCTGCTGGGAAACATTGCTTTAGTAAGAAATTACTTTAGACAAGAATTTCTGCCTGTTAAAGTTAAGTTTAGAGTCCAATAAGCGTGTTATACTTTTGTTTAGCCAGTTTCTAATATTCTTGCTCACTACTCATTTGAATCTCTGTTCTTTGTTAAACTTATTCTCATTTTTTTATTATAAATACTTCTCAATGATGTGATACCAAGCAAAGTGTGACTCCTCAGTTGAATAAAACAAGCTGATGTGTGTACTTTTTCTCCCTGGGGGAGTGCAAGCCTGCTAATTCTTGTGAGTGCCCAGTGACAGGGAATGAATACTACAGGAGCACTCTGATGACTTGATATTGGCGTAGCACCTAGCATTAGCCGGCACAGAGAAAGTGAGGTCTGGAAGGAAGCACTTGGAGGGCCAGAGGCTGTTGGTTTCAGGAAGCTGAACCACAGCAGGGGCAGACCAGACCACTCCCTGTTAAAAACAAGTGATGACAAGGTGACTCATAACCCGGGGTATCCCTGGTAGAGTATCACAACATACCCCATCAGCCTTACCCAGGTAACTTGAATTGCAATTCAGTAAGCTACTAGAGGATAACTGATTTGGCCTGTATACACATAGGAATAGTTATAGTTAAACGAAGATTTTACCACTATCTCCAGAATAGGCAGGGCACATCAGTTGTATGTGTACTCTGGCCTTGCCTTACTTACTTGCCTCACACAACAACATCCTGAGCTCACACTGAATCCAATCCTACTCCTATTGAAAATGAGGACATAGGAACTTATATGGGGGGGGGGGGGGAGGAGGAACCTAAAATCCTTTTATTCCATTCCCTTTTAAATCATCCCCCTTTCTACTCTGACAAATGTCCTGGTATTGAACTTTGAACATTTGGTGACCCTAGGTGTGAAAGTGGTACTGGATGAAATCTTCAGCCCAGCCTATGGTCAGTCGTCATTAATAACAGCAAGGGAGGGCATAAACCTGCTCCTATTGTAGTCAATGGGACCTATGTGTTATTTCTTTTCTTACTCCTCCATCCTCTTCCCACTACAATCCCCTTTTGTTATAAAAACCAGAACACATCATGAAAAGGTGGGAATAGAACCTTTCACCTCTGTGCCTCATTTCCTCAGTTGTATCCTCCCAAGCCTTAGGCCAGCCTGTATTCTTCATTACAAGGTTTCTCAACCCATGGGTCGGGACCCAAAATTGGGTTGCCAGAATGTGTCAGAGGGCTGTATGGCAGCTCCCGTCCCATGGGGCTGGCCCTGCTCCAGGCACTGCAACTTCTGGGGTCCCAGTGTCATTCAGGTATGGCCCAGCCGTCACGACAACGATAGGTCCAGGTAGGCCAAATTTGAATGAATGGCCCGGCAACCCTGGGTTACAACTAAACTCACACAAATTTGGTCCAGTCAAGGAGGTGGGGCCAAACCTGAGTGGTGGCCCAAAGCAGAGAGTTAAGTTCAGTCAGCCTCACAGCACAGAAGCGACCACTGTGGAGTGAGTGCTAGGCAGGATCCAACTGCACCTCAGGGGGCCGGGTGCTAACTGAAACCACCCACGGGCCTGCACCCAAAAACTATTTATTGGGTTGCAACAGGCCATAAAACGTTTACAAATGGGTCCTGAGCCCAAAAAGGTTGAGAACCCGTGGTATACCACATACTCACAGCCTCTATGCTCTTAAGTTCCCACTGGTCTGTATTTTTCTCCTTTTATTTCTGCACTCTCTCTCTCTCTCCTTTTTCTTCGTTTTCTGCACTTATATTTGCCATGCTCTCCTCGTTTTCTTCTCTGCTTATTCCTTCTGCCACCTTATCATTCAGACTACTCTTTCTCTTCTCATCAAAAACGGCTATCCTAAGATGACCCCATATCAATGGAAAATCCAAGATGACAATGGGAAACCCAATCACCAGGACTTTGACACCTAGCAGACAATGACTCAGAGAGAGATGTATTTCTTCCACCACTCAGCAGGCAAACTGAGCAAAGCCCCCATCTTGAGAACAAAGGACTGGAAGGTGAGAGGTTGGGGGGGAGGGAAGGGAGATAAACTGTTGGCTTCTGGAAGAAGCTGGGAGCTCCCTCACCTGGGAACTAACTGAGAAGGTCAGACAGAGTCTGAACTTTGGGTTCACTATAGTTTGGCTGGGGCTCTGGGCTAACCAGAAACGACTATGCTTTAACTTTGATTTCTCTATGCTAACCTAAGGACTTTCAGATTCTGTGTGCCAGGTGACCAATAAATGGTTAGCTTGTTTTGAAAAGGCTGCCAGCATCACAGAATACTCAGTGAGAGCATTGCGCCCGGAAGGTGCACAGTACAAGCCATCCACAGGACTCTGGCTTTGTTGGGTTACCTCAGGGAACCCTATCTAGGGTTAGCTGGTGCCAAAGGCCCACTCTCTGAGGCCACAAGCCTGCCCCTGTGTCTTTGGAGCCCAGTACACAAAAGGGGTCACTCCCAGGAGACTAATCACAGGTTGGGGCATAGCTGTCACAGCTCCACAGCACAGAAAGCTATTAACCCCTGAACATTTCTTTTCATTTTAATAATTTAAGGTGATAAGGAAACTTAAATTTAAGGTGACACTGGCCTTTTTAAGTTGTCTCAAATCTTTCCCTTTATTTACAGAAAAATGCTCAATAAATCTGTTAGCAAAGTTCATGAGATTATCAAAAATTCTATGCAATGAAAAACTATGAGTAGGTGCTACCAAGTTAGTATTTCCATAACCACACCATAATGCATTGCAGGGAATATGGTTTATTGGTAGTAGACGAAGAAAAAATGGGAAGTTTTGCGTTTTATCAGCTTTTTAGCCAAGATCAGGCTAAGCTTGCCTCTCTCTTTTCTTCTTCCATGCTACCCTCTTTTCCCAGATGCAATGTGAAACAACTGAGTGCATATTCTGATGGTTTTTCCATTACACTTACAAACCTGATGTTAGTGCTTGCTGGTTAAGCAGCCATGGAGGGCCATAAACTGCTCATTACATTCTGGCAGTTAAATCAGTGTGTTTTAGTCTATGCTGGGAGGTGAAAACATTTCCAAACACCAGCAATGTGCCTTATGGATGTGAAGATTCACAGGCCCTATCAGGAACAGAGATTTATTTTCCTCAAGGAAAATGTTAGGTTATTGCACCCAGAAACACAGAAACCAGGAAATGGAAGAGTTATCAGATTATTTCATCAACTAAATGCAAAATTATGACATTGAGCTGCAATTTCAATATATAAATAATGCACTTGTTTAGACCTCAGTTCAGCAAAATATTTGAGTATGTGCATAGTCTCATTGACGTCAGTAAGACTTCTCATGTGCTTAATTTACTTGCATGTGCTTAAGTCTTAATGGCAATGTATTATTCCCTGGACTACAAATCAAGGGTTGGATTCATAGTGGTTTTCATCAAGTCCTAATAATACAGGGTGCAAAAGAATGACCAAGAGACTCATTAGTAAGGGTTTGGTAAACTAAAGTAGATTTCTGACATTTCAGAAATATATTCAGGGCCAAATCAGCTAAAGCTGCAATTTTGTAGAGACTGGCTTATATACCCAAAACATTACTATTGACATCTGCAGGTCCTACTTGTACTCAGTTCGCACACACAGATGGGGGGATCCTCTCCCTGGGTCTGCTCAGGCTGAATATTCCATTTCATTCTATTAGTCTCACTATTTTGGCAAAATGCCAACAAGAATTTCCTTCTCCAAGGCCCAATCCTGCAAGATGTTGAATGCACCCAACTTCCATTAGAGTCTATGGGAACCAAGCACACACAGCAATTATTCTTTACAGGTAAAGCCTGGATGCCTAACTGAGATTGTACATTGTCATGTATAATGAAGCTCCAAACAGAGTTCAGGACAGTTCCTGCCCAAAAGAACTTACAGGATAAATAGACAAGACAAAGTGGAGAAAAGGGGAAACAAGATACAGAGAGGTGGGGAAGTGACTCGCTCAAGGTTACATAGCCAGTCAGTGGCATATTTGGGAATAGAACCAGGTGTCCTTGCATGGTAGGACCACAGTTAGAATTTTTAAACACCAGTTGGTATGAGAATAACTCAAATAAAAGAAGGAAAGGGTTAAAAATGAAACTTAAGTTGGCATGCCATTAAGGGGAAAATAATGTAGAAATAACAATATTACCAGAGGTGGAAGAAAAAAATACATATTTCTAAATTTGTGTCATTTATTAACAAACACAAGAAACTTAATATGGTCCCAGCTCCCTGATCAGTAATATGATAACCCCTGAAAATGGTAATACAAGAGTTAAACTCTGCAGACACATTCTTCATCCCTCTCCTTTACCCAATATCTAATTTCAAAAACAGATATTCTCTCCCTTGTGCTAGAAAGTAACATGTTCCTCTCTAAACCACATCTTTAATAACAAGCAATCAGAGCCAAACATTTCTCTTTCTAGGGCCCTAGAAATCCCCTTTAATTAAATTCCAGCTCAGGAGACCTCACTAGTATGTCTAGACAACCACTGGCCTTCTAGCTAAATAGATTTCACATAATTGCACCAGGATAGTACATGGTCAGCTGAGACTACTTAATTATGTGTAAAAGAGCTTAAAAATAAACTTTTTCCTAGACACAAAGTTGGTATTGTCTGATTCACTTACTGCCCAAAACGAGGTTGCATGACAAATATTGCTACAAAATGCTCCATTGCAAACTGCATAATTCCACACACTAACTGCACTCCAGATACAAAATTTCTGTCATGTAGGACCTGTAGATAGGCTGTTGTAGGTTAAAGAAAGGCACAAAGGTAGAATTTTAGGGATAAGGGAAACTGTGATTCAGAGGATATGACACAGGCCACATAGAAAGAAATTCTAGAAGTCACTTAAGCTACCACAGCATTTAAAACTTCTGCTCCCCATGAGAAGTTACACTGCCAATTGTAACAAAAGAAAGAAAAAAGGAGACATGGCTTCCAAGGAGCTTAGGGAGTAGAGCTAGTCAAATTATCACACACACACACACACACACACACACACACTTGCAAAAAAATAAAAATAAATCTTCATTTTCATTGAAAATATTCTTTACAGTTTCAGGTATTTTGTCAAAAACTGAAAACCCAGAACTCAAAAATTAGTCAACGTTCAGCAAACAAAATGTTTTAGTATTTCAAAAAAAACCTAGTTGTCAGTCAGTTACCAAAAACCAAAAAAGAAGTCTATGAAGGCTGATTTTTTCCCCAGGAAAATTCCTATACTGTCAAAGTTAAAAAAAATAAAATAAAAATGCATTTTATTGAATTTTTTTCCTCTATTAGGGAGTAAGATGAGAGGTGGAGAGTGACTAAGTAGAGAGTTCTCTCCCTTTTGTCCATTTCACTATCTGAGACTTTCTGACATGTCCTCCTAAATAACTTTTTGGTAGTTTACATGTGCCTAAAAGTGAGCTCCCTATGTTTACCGCTAACCATCTCCAATCCTGTTACCACTACTACCCTTTTCATCACTCAGGCCTGCAACCTTGGGTCCTCTCCAAGAACTCCCTACTTCACCTTACATATCCAAATTGTGACCAAGTGACTCTTCCTCTTAAACAACATATGGAAGAATCTGAACCTTGGCCTTGTGTTGATGAAAACCTATCAATGTCCTGGTCACCTCCCATCGTTACTACAACAACCCCCTCCTCTCTGTAAACAAACTGTTTTAGACAGAGCAGAATAGAATAAATTTGGGTACCAAAGCTGTTAACAGTTTCTTTGCCTGTTGATCAGCCAATGCCACTCTCCTCTTTGGCAGAGTCTACCAGGTGTACCTAGAAGTTTGGTTTCTGCCAAGATTCCAGAGCTACTTTCTAACTTTCCAGAGACAGCTGTAGATAAGCATCTTATGGGATGCTAAAGGTAGTTTAGTATGCCCAAATGCTCTATTCACTTTCGATTTGAAGTCCCCATTTCTCTTGTGTGTCAGTGTCATGCACTATACACTGGAGCACAATACGCATAGGTAGTCAGTGTCAATGCCACCTAAGCTGGTACAGCAAGGAAGTGCTCATGCAACCACTACCACCTCCTACCTTCTTCTCCTTCCCTCGACCATTCACTGTCATTTCTGAAGCATCCCTGACATCAGTGAGCATCAGAGAAAGACTGAGGGAAGATTCAAACTCTGGGTCCCTTCCAGTCTATAGGTTGGCTCATTTGAGACAGCTTTTCATTCACCTGTACCTGGACAATCTCTGTGGCCTTCCTTATGGTAGTAGATAACAGATATCTGGTCTACACTTACTGGCAAATTCAGCGGCAGTTAACGGGAGATACGCAAGCTATTCTAGGTAACTTGTGTATCTTCCGTCAACTTCCTAAAGTCCTTTCTGCACGCCATCTCCAGTACGCTACGCCGACGGGAAATGTATTCCCATCGATGTAGTGTTACTCTTTTTCCAGGGGTGGATTTAGTAAGTTGATTGCCAGATCGATTGAGTGGGTCTGCACTTGCACTCAATCGATCCCGAGAAATCGATCTGATGGCAGCAAATTTGCCACTGTCAGTGAAGACTTACTTAGTTGCAATGTATCTAAACCCAGTTGGGCGGAGAGAGGTTTGTTTGGGGTTGGTTTTTTTGTTTACTCTTTACAAACTTTCAAGATCTCCAGCTTGTCTAGTGCAAAGACTCTCAGCAATAAGTTTATAAATCCAGTTTTCACTAAAAATGGCATCTGAGCTGTGCTTTAGAGTACAAGATTCACAATTTTCAGTTTGTGCTGTTTTGGTGAGTTACATTAGCAGCTGTTGTTCTAGTTCCTCATCCCATCAGCTTTCTGTGGTTTGGTTTAGACATGAGACAAGGAGTAAAGTAACATCAAAAGTCTAAACAGATCCTAAAAGTAAATAACAAAACATCTGAATAGGCACTGATCTTGCTGTTAGATACATAAACAAGGACCCCTGAGCCCATGCACAGCCCTCATGAAGTCAATGGAACTCCATGCACCAAAAGGATCCACCCAAAAAAAATCTAACTGCAGAATCAAGTTCTTACATTGTAAACTCTGTAGAGCAGCGTAGAGGAGTGGACTCACCACTGGTATGGTAAAGCAGCTCTTTCCTCTCTAGCTCCCACTGCCTACAGTTACTCCCATCCAATGGCAGTCCCTCTTCTCACAACTGAACCCCTCAGCCACATAACATTTTAGTTCCACCCATTCTGGGATAATAAAGGCCAATAAATGAGACTTTACTATCCTTACAGTAGGTCTTTGGTCCCCAAGCCCAGACCCTTGAGTCTTTACATCATTTTGTCTCAGGGCTCTCAAGAGTCCTTATCCCCTTATATCAGGAGTTTAACAACACCTTCCCAGTGACTGGTTAAAGGAACCCAGGCCATCCTTCTACAGTGGCATCTAATCTAGGGAACATAAGACAATAAGGCAAGGTCTACTGCAGCAAATGCCTTGCCATTTCCTCCCTGGACTTCTTCCTACTATGGCCTTTATTTCAAGCCTTCTCCCCACAGCTTCTCTAAGTTCACCCTTTTTTCAGAGCCTCCTCTGGAATCCCCCAACTAAAAGTACAAACCAACCCATATCTGCCCTCCTCTAATTTGACTTTTCACCCCTCTCTTTTCCTCAGTTGAACAACTCCCAAGGCTTTCTCCCTGGATGTCCAGATCTTGCCCTTTTAAACAGGACTCACCTTCAGAACTATGTCTCTTCTAGCCTCTTATCAGACTTCTCTGCTCAAAAGAGGATCCCAGAGCCAATTCTGTCTCTGGGCTTCTTCATTGACCCCACTAGACTCTCTGTGACAGAGTGCTAAGTGAGAACAGCCTGAATCAGCCTACTGCCCCCTAGAATCCTAATTAAGGGAGAATGGGATCCAGCTGAGGGAGCTTGCAGTGACTGGGCTAATGGGGAGCAGTTGCAGAGCTCATTAGCTGGGCATTATGAAGGATACCAGGAAGGACCTGAAAGGGGGACAGCCCAGCTAGCGAAGTAGCAGTCACAGTCGGAGGGTAAGCGTCCCTTGGATTGGTGGCTGAGACTGTGAGGCCCCAGAGGACCTGGTGTAAATAGGTGGTGATGAGCAGCACACCAAAAATAAAGAGCATTGGTGTGAGCACAAAGCAGAGGTCTCTAAGTGATGTTTGAAATCAGAGATTTGGAGCAGCAGGGGGGACTCGGTGTGAAACGGCTACATTCTCCACTTCCTAGTGACACAGAAGGATTATAGAGTTTGTTCCTTCCATACAGCCCATCTTCTACTCTGGGTTTCTTCTCTTTAGCGTAATCACCCAGCTCCTTCCCCAGCAGGGACTTATCTTTAATTGGGTTTGGCCCACTATCCTGGTTCAACCATGTGCCTTAATGGAGGTCACCAACTCCATTTAGCCCTTTCATCACTGGAGGGATATATACACCACCATAGGAAAAAGGCAGTCTTCTGTGCAGACTTCACACTTTCCTTTATAGTACCCAAATGTAAGTCACCCAGTCAAGGAACAGAATCAATATCATGTACCTTAACTACCTTGATGAGGTCAAATACAAGACATGATTCATAAATAAAAGTAAAGAGTTAAATTGATTTTTATTTGACAAGACATATTATTTGATGTTTGCAAGTGTTATGATGGTCACCAAATATTTGCCAAAATGTCAGTGAATCTCAAAGATAAATTTGACAAGCTAATTAGCTAACCATCCAAATTTTAAATTGAAAGTTGAATGTTTATGACACTTTTGTGAATGACGTACAGACTAAAAATTAACTGCAGAAAACTGACATATATAAGACGTAAACAAGAACAAGTTATGAAAAGTATTAATATATTTTTAAGCTTTCAGTTTTAATAATCTGAACAGTTATAACACAGGAGGACAATTTCTAGAAAGATATAGTTTTTAATCTGACATTAAACCTTATGTGTTTGTTTGTCTTTGTTTTTGGCATAATAACGGTAATTTTGTTATGATATTTTCACATACTTAAAATATAGAACCCAACCCTACAAATATCTATGCACAAGAATAAGTTTATTGATGAGAGAAGTCCCACTGACATTAGTGCAACTACTTGTGTGTGTAAAATTACTTGCATGTGTAAGTATTCACAGGATCAGGGCCTTTGTTTGAAAGTAACAAATTCCTTCTCCAATCTTGCTTATGGTATTCTTTTTCTTTAATGGATTCTTGTATTTAGATCACAAAAAGCAGGGACTGAAAAGACTGTTAACAGTTCATAGATCATTAGAATTTCCCTTGCTATTATACAAATATGTATTTTTTTAAATAAAAAGTAGTTTAACATAAATTCTGGGGGCAAATCCTCAGCTGGTGTAAACTGTCCTAGTTCCAAGTGGAGACAGGATAATTTACACTGGCTAAGAACATGCTCCCTAGTGTTTACATACAAAATTACTACAGTACATATTAATAATAAATATGCTAAAAAAAATTCCCACTCGATATTATAAACATACATAAAGCTGAGAGAAGGATGCTCCAGGGCATGTTGTTCTCCTGAGAAATAATTTTCCTAATATAGATTCAGTCAGTTACTAAGGGCACGTCTATACTGCAGAATGTACCCAGGGCGGGGCTCCCCCAGGCTTGTCAAGCCTGCCTGCCAATGTCCACACTGCGAATGGCCCATCCCCACATAACCACATCAACACTGGTGCTGCAGTTACCCAGGTACGGAACAAGGATTTCTGGGGGCATAGCCCAGGGTTCTAGTAGCTCACTAAGCAGAAATGCTCTATGAATTATTTTGCAGTGGGTTCTCAGAGAATTTGTCTGCCCTTCCCAGGCCCCTGTGCAGAAATGTTCCTAGCCCGCCAACACATGTAGCATTTCTGTGGCGATTTCTGACCCTCTGAATACCGAGTCCTATCAGAGTGGAGATAGCTGTTGCACGCTGCAATTTCCGCATATTCCCTATGTACAGACCAGAGTTTCTGATGCAGGAAAACTAGTACAGCATGGTGGGATCACATCATCATGCAGACCTGAGATGATCAGCAGTGGATCCAAGATTTCTCCATGAGGAAGCAGATCGTCAAGGAGCTGTGTGAAGAGCTTGCCTTGACCCTCCAGCTCCAGGACACACTAGTGAGGGAGACCCTACAATTCCAGAAGCAGGTTGCTACTGCCATCTGGAAGCAGGCTACCCAGATTGCTACAGGTCCATGCCAACTATTTTGGTGCTGGCAAGTTAGCTATCAGTGCTGTGGTAGTGGTGGTTTGTGAGGTGATTAACATGGATAGTTAATATTGTTTAAGTGCCCAAAATAGTTGGCTAAAAGATTGGGCTTCCCGAAGTACACTGGGGCCACCACTAACACTCGTGCCCACTCTTTACCTGCCACAAGGAGCACATGAATGCCAGTTCAAAGGATATTACTCAATAATTCTGTGGGCCTTGGTTAACCACAAAGTTAAGTTCATGGACACCAGAGTGGACTGTAATATCAAGATGTATGATCCCAGGGTACTGATCTCTATGGACAAAAAGAGACCTTATTTCCTCCAAATAACATGGTGATCAATGAGATGTCTGTGCCCACTGTTATTTTAGGGGACCCCACCTACTCTCTAGTGCCATGGCTCGTGGAACCATACTCTTACCACAGAGCACCTCCAGGAGAAGGTTTAATTACACCCATAGCAGTTGCAGGATGGTGCAGGAGTGTGCACTGGGCAAGTTGAAGGCAAGATGGCGCTGCCTTTGGGATGCCAATGTGCCCAGTGCCATCTGTATTACCGTGGCATTTTGGGCCTTGCATAACATCTACAAGGATAAAGCCAAGAATTTTCACCAGAAGAGAGCTAGTTTGCAGGCCCAGCACAGGCAACCAAAAAGTGCCCTTGTCACCACTGGGACTGGTGAGCAAGGAAAAAAGGGATTCCACATCCTTGCATTACAGGGTGATATGTGTGAAGACGTGATGCTGTGTATTGTTGTAGCATATATATCATCGTATTTGCTATTGCTTTTATGCAATATGAGAGCTTGATATTTTATTAAAAGCTTTGAATACAACTCCCTGACTCTCTTCTTTCCCACGTAGCCACATGGCAGTGTATTGTGCAAGCAAACCAATATATTTATAAAAAATATGTAAATAATAAATGATGTTTTGAAAACCATTCAGGCATCCCAGCCTTCTGAAAACAAACCAACAAACGACATAAAAGAGCAGAAAAAAGTGTGCAAAACTGTACTATTTAAAGTGTAAGCAGTATAGTCTCACCGATAGTGCAACTGGCTATCAGAAGTGTACCTGTTCTTTGCCCCTGGCTGTACAGGGAACATCTGCCCATTCCAGTTCAGGAAGAGGTTCATAGCTTAATCAACCCCCAAATTGTCCAGGGGCTGCAGGATGTGGTAGCCCAAAGCAGAGTCCATGGACACGGATGATAGCATTGGCACTGGGCTCTGCAGCCTGGTGGCCATCAGGGTGACCAGCTGCTCACACAGCGCCTTCTGCTGCTCCCAGTCTTGATCCCTAATCCTCCAAGCACTGAGAGATTCCTCTGTTCTCTTCCTCCCTCCCACTCCAGGTCCTCTTTCCTCTTAGTAGTCCAGCTTTAGGGCTGTCCTGAACCCACAGTCACTGTACATTTCAAGCAACAGGTCATTCCTGACCTTTTTCCCCACTGTTCAAAAGATCTGAGTGCCTACCTTGGTCCAGCACAGGTGGAAGGTTTGAGCCAGGAGGAAAAGGGGGGACCAGGAAACCAGCATGGCTGCCACCCTTAACTGAAGGAAAGCATTTATCCTCCATAAAGCACACGATACCCTTCGTAACTATTTTATTAGTCATAACCCAGAAACCCTCCCCACTTATGCTCCAATTTCCCCCATAACATCAACAAAGATGGCAGCTGCCACTTACCAGGCTGCCTCTCTTGCTCCAATATCTCTTCCTCTCCAGGCCGCTCCCCAGGCCCATCCCTGAACAGATCCTCTGACTATGGCCCCAGGACAGCCCCTTGCCACACACCCCTCTGGCCATGTGGCCTGCTCCAACACCGTGGTCTGTTCCTGCTCCTCTGCCGGTAGTGTCTCCTCCAGGGCTGTCCCTGTCCCCTCTGACTCCAGTCTAACAATCACATCCTCCCTGCTAAGTAGCCTGTCATCCATGACTATGTGCTCTGTATTTGGGGCCAGGGTGAGGACCCAGTCAAACTCCACATAGTAAGGTGGGACTTCCTGTTGCTGTCCTTTGCCTTACAGAAAGTGCCCTCCAGGTTTTTAATGTACTCCCTGCACTGGACTGCTATCCAGTTGATCCCCTCTTCTGCCAGTCTCTTAGACATGCTGTCATACCAATGCAGAGTTTGGGTGCTGCAAATTAGGGACCCCCTCAGTGCCGGAGGGCACACTGTAACATAACTCTTATCAGGTCTGACATGCTCATTGCCCCAACTCACTGTTGTCATGTCACTGTTTCTAAAAGGGGTCATGGAAGGTATCACATCCAAACTGGTAACACACTGGTCATTAATATTATTGCATGATGTACATACAGGTGATGTATAACAAAAGCATGGGTGCTTCCTGGAAATATGCTTCTAAAATGTGTTTGGCATGCAGTGCCTAAGCCCAGCCTGTCCTAGAGAAAGGATTGTTGTTTTGCCGACTTGACTGTGCCTCCAGTGTAAATTAATCAAGGCGAGACCAATGAGAATGAAAACCATATTTACATGTCAGGTAAAAAAGCCATGAGGCAAGCAAGTGGGGGAAGATGACCACTTAATCTCAATACAAGTTGGAGACTGTATCCCTAGAAAGCCTTTCTGACTCCTGAAACAGGGTCAATGAACTTTGGGAAGATATAAGCAGAGGCAAAAAGCCATTTTGTTATCCATCACCTAGAAGACAAAGGGGAAGCAGCACCAAATAGGTGATCAGACTATAGATTCTTACCATAATAATGGCAATAGATCATTAGTGCCAGTTAATTAATGTGGCTCAAGATATATTGCCCTGTAAAGTAGGCAGGGGCAACATATATACTGTATAGATACATTTGTATTTTTCTATGGGACAAGACACAACAAGTGATGAAATAAGCACACATTTACAGTGCATGTTGTCTGATACCTTGTGACTGTAGTTGTACAGCTGTGATGATACAATAGCCACCTCCCCTAGACAGGTTTATTGTGATTACTACATGAGTAGCTTTAATAGCACAGTCATAAATTTACAAGTAGATCTATTGTATGGCTCTGTCGTTCCATCTAATTCTTCAGTGCGATGTCAGCTGCCAGTCCAAGATCTGTCTTTATAAATATTGTGGACCACGATAACATTTTCCAGAGAAACTGTAAAACTATTCAGTTGAAATCCTGCCCTGTGCTGCTATTAAAATGACTATTCTTTCTTTTTTCAAGACAGAGTTTACTTCACCTTGGCATGACTTTCATTTGTATGAATCATAGGAAAAAATGCTGATAAGTGCCATGCTTTGGTTACATAAAAATGCTGACTTTTATCTCCGACCTCAGGCCACTAAAAGTGTCATTTGGATTGTTCTCTCTTTTTAGGGAACATGACCATATAGCTTAGAGTGAATTTGCTCCAAGGGAGATTTCCTCTTATTGCATGAACTGTTAGTTGTGTATGGGACTGGAACACAAACAGCATTTCTTAATTACAATGTTCTTTATCATTGGCTTAATTTGGCATTGTTAACTGAAATTATTAAACATTTAAAACTTTTATTTTAATATTGAAAGTTTGTCACATTCTTCAATACTTGACTGTGAAGAAGAGGAAATGCTAAAGCTGGCGTGGTGCATAAGGAAAATATATTAAGGTTTATAAAAGTGACACTAAACCTATGCTAACTTCAAGAACTTTACAGTCTCCTATTCCGTATGCACTGTTTTCATCTCTGCACCAAGGGCAATGATTTGTCATCTCTTGCTGTCTTGGTGACTGCCCTTTCTCAGATGGGAGCTACTGTCCATTTCTAGGAGGCAACTCTTTCCTCCAAAGGACTCCTCTTCTCTGTTCACCACACCCTCCTCCCCACTGGTCTGGCTCCTTGTGGATAGCTTAAACAGGTAGCAGTAGTGGAGGTGCATAACTGAATAGCACATCTAGTTCTCTGTATTGATCATAACAGTGGTCAATACCAGATGCTTTAGAAGGTGAAAGAAATCCAGTGGACAGTTACTCAATATCTGTCTGTACATGAAGTTTCTTCCTAAAACCAGGCAGTTAGCAATTGGTTTATAATCTGAAGCATGGGGATTTATAGCCCTTCTACATTTTATCCCAATTTATGAGGTTCTAGAGGTTTTATTCATACAGCTATTAATACTTTTGAATCTTGCTAAGCTCTTGGCCTCAACGAAATCTTATGGCCCTAAGTTCCATAGGTTACTTGCACAAAAAGCATTTCCTTCAATCAGTTTCTAATTTGCTCCCTATCCATTTTAATTTATGTTCTCTTATTATAAGAAAGTTTATATAGGAGCACTTAATTTATCTTCTATGTACAATTCATTTTTGTATACCTTTCTCACATTCCCTCTTGTCCATCTAGTTCCCAATTTTTTCAGTGTCTCCTTACATGGAAATCTTTCCATGCCAAAATCATCATTAGCCCATCTTTGGAACCAATGACAAGGGTTCATTGTAACATTTTAATTCAGGTAAGTCAGATATTATTCATACAGCAACAGATGTGTAGGTATGTTACATGTGTGAAGACACACAAAGTAACTGTCTGTTTTCCAACAATGCTCAGGATTCTTGGTTCTCATGGAGTTCAGTGGGAACCACAGGAGCTCAGCACCCTTGAAAAATCAGGCCATAAATCACCAGGATGCAAAGTTAAAACTGTAAGTATAGGAGTATACCTTTATCCAGCATGCAGCAGGGGACAAAGTGCAACTTCAGTGCAAATGTTAGTGGAGACTAAGAGCTGGTCCAAAGATAAATACAAGGCACAGTAATCTTTACTGAGTTGTATTAAGTCTTGAGTCCCTTGTACACTCTCCACCCTACACACAAGTGTACAGTGAAAAAAAGTGCAAGGCATAGTTGGGGAATGGCCATGCATGAGGGGAGCAGGATTTAACAGCTGGTGTTTTATGCCATTGAAGTACTTAGCGAGGCACTCCCATTTTAGATCTTAATCTTGCTACTGGACAGGAGTAAACTGGCAAACATGCAGCAGCACTCAGTTTAATACAAGATTGAATTTCTCTGCACTCCTTGTCCTGCTGCTAGTTGTATCCAGGTGTTTAATGCTTTACTGTACAAATGCTCAACACCTGGCTGGGTGGTATTCAGCCCTTGGAGCTAAGTCCTGGGCTCAACTGAACTTCTGTCCCATTAACTTCAGAATTTGGTCTTAGGCTCAGTTCTACCCTCAGCTACTTGGATGCATCTCATATTGACTTCACTGTAGTTGCACCCCTGTACCCAAGGTCTGTTACCAGATTTGCCCATCACCTTGGGGTATGCTCATTTATTAGGGTTACTTTCCTGGGGGGGTTGTAATTCTATTAATGTACTTTTTGTGTCACTTGTGTTTTCATATGGAGCTTTACTTCTCCCTTCTACAAGTCCTCTCCCAATGGGGGAGGGCCTTGCAGGACCTAAGTTTCCCAGGGTTGGATTCCTCCAGCCCCAGACTCAAATAAACACCCACATTTACAGATTAACAGAGCGCGTGTGAGCAGGCTGGGTCAAAACAGCACTTTCCAGCTACCACCCTTATATGCCCCAGGACTCAACAGGCTGGGTTAAACAGCACTTTCCAGCTACCAGCCTTATATGCCCCTGGCACCGCACTGGAATAGAGTACATTTTGAACAGGATGGGTCAAAACAACACTTTCCAACTGCCACCCTTATATGCCCCTGGACTCCACAGGCAGGGCAGAGCAGCACTGCCAAGCTGCCACCATTATATGCCACAGGTTTAGCATGTCACTGTCCCCACTCTCACTCTACAATTGTTCTAGTAGTAACCCCTTTGATGAACAAACTCCACAGGATTTTTGGGCACTACAGGGATTTTTAGCTTAGGTAAGAGAAGCATTGCTGCAGAGCAAGATAGGGAAGCCAAGAACACGCAAGAATAAATGGAGTTTGGAAAGAGTCTGGCAACCAGCTTGATTATAAAAGTTATTTCATTGCCAGGTATATAAAATGTATGGTACTCATAGCAATAGCCATACAAGGAGAGAAAAACAACCAAACAGTTACAATATTACATTATTTCAATTGAGGTATTGGGGGAAATTTAGCCCAAGTTCGATTACAAAGTCAGGTTTAGAAAGTCATACCTGGACTAAGAGAGAGAGAGATCAAATTAGGTCTGAGGGGGAAAAGTGGGCTTAACCAGAGAAAAGAGAGAGAGAGAGGAGTGAGAAGGAGAGAGTGAGTTGGGGTCTCACCACACAGCGCAGCTTGAACCAGTCGAAGGTTCCCAGGAGACAGGCTGTTCAGCTTAGGGTTCGGAGTGCTTGAGACAGGCAGAGCCCCCAACACGATCAATCAGGAAAAGGTGAAGTCCCAGTGGAACTGATAACACCTTAAAGACTAACACATTTCTGCGAGCATAAGCTTTCGTGGGCTGCAACCCACTTCGTCAGATGCATGAAGTGGAACTCACAGATAAGAGGTATATATATACATCCAAGGGTAAGAAACAACAATGGGGAGGGCAAGTGCTAACAAAGTCAGTTCAGTTAGGGTAGATGAGGCCTATTCACAACCGTTGGTCAGAAGGCGAGAACGTGTGAACAGTGACAATTACTTTTTGTAATGAGAGAACCATTCCAAGTCCCTATTCAGACCCAGTCTGATTGTGTCACTGTTCACACATTCTCACCTTCTAACCAACGGTTGTGCTACAGGACTCTCGTTGTTTTTGCTGTATACAGATTAACATGGCTGCCCCTCTGGAACTTTTCAGTGGAACTGATGCAGCTTTTGGATCCAGGCATCAGAACAGAATTTTGAGCTTGGGTAGGGTTTTTGTAGAGAAGAAACAATGGTTCAAGGGAGAATACTAGGGTTGTTTATGGGTAAACAATGACTCAAGGGAGTATACCAGAGTTTTGTTTAGGCTGGACAATAGGAACTAATCATTCCTGGCTATGGGCAGAGTTCCTTCGAGAGAGCTCACAGTACAATCAGGCAGATTCAATGTTTTGGATATCACTAAGGATCTATGACTAGAATTGGCAGGGTGTGTGTAGGTGTGGGTTCATTAACATCTGGAGCAGAGATCTCCATCATGCCGTGCTTCCCTGTTTCGCTGATCCCAGAGTTCAGTGCAGTTCCTGTCTTGGATTTTCATTCTCCATTTGGTATACTAATAGAGATGTTTCCTTGTTCATCTTTGATGCAAATGAGGCTTTCTGTTTTCCATTTGGTGTGCTAATCGAGGTGCCTCCTTCTTACATCTTCAATGTAGATGAGGCTAGGGGAGTTGCCTTAATCCTGTCACCCTTGTTCAGAGGGGTTAGGTGTGTCTACCACTGCCTTTTCATTGCTTTTGGTAAATCCGTCTCTGATCGGTTCTGGTTCAAGCCGAGGCTGGGAGGGGTTCAGGTGAGTCAGAGAGCAGGGGTTTTGAGCCCTGGTTCCCCAAGAACACAAAGCTGACACTTAATAGGTCAGAATTGGGCTCTTAATATAAAATATCTCAGTTATAAAACCCCTATCCTGCATATTAACAAATATCTTAGAGTATGAAACACCACACTTTCTTGCCCACCTATTTGCATAACACAGTCCATTATTCCTGTAATCCATCTAGTTTACTAGAAGGAAACTGCCTAAATGAGGTGTAGCATATGCATGCACTAGAGACTAGACCATGAAATTCCATATGATAAGTATACACAGTGCAAAGTGCTTTCACTCCAGCTTCACTATATAAAAAACAAAAGAATTATGTAGTTTTCCAAGAAAAAAAAAGAACCACCGTTTTATACTGTTCATTACCAAAAACTATTTTCCGCTAGAGATTTACTACATTAAACAACGTGGAAGTTCCAGATATCAAGTCACTGTATGAAACACTATAGATTTTGGAAACTGCTTCAGTGCCGTGACAGGAAATTGTAACTAAAATAAGGCAACTCTTTCCAATAAGTCTGTTTTTGCAGTGGTCCCATTTGATGTCTTAGTGCCTACAAGGTCTTTTACCAGAAACTGACATGCACACAGTATAGTATCATGTAAAATACATGCAAACTATAGCAGAAGCAACAACCACCACTACCATTTAGATTGCAAAATTTCTATTTTATGCCTATTATTCAAATGGTTACAATTTTGCAAGATATTTGCCTTTTCAGACTCCCCCAGTCTCCTCCTCCCCCAGTGCTCTGTGACTCACCCATTTTTGAGAGTGGAAAGGCAAAAAATACTCATGTCCTCATATGGGGAAAAAATTTCGACTTTTGTAAAACCAGGACGATAGCAGAAATGCCTAAGGTTTGACAGCTGAATTTTGCATGGAAATATTCCTCGCTAAAAAGCTGCATACATTCTTGTTCTACAGGAAGTTTTTCATTTGAAAAAAGTTCTGAGTGTTTGCATAGAAAAACATACTGAGTATGCATAACTTGGCCCACCACCCCCCTCTGGCTAGATTTGTGAAGCACACACTTAAAGAATGATGCACTGATTGCATGTCTAGTTATAGCTCCTTAGTGAACTGTCAAGTCCCTAGAATGGCTCCAAGCCAGCCAGGACAACTTTTCAAGGATATATTAAAGAGGACCCTCCTTCCTCTTTTTGTTGAGGAAAAAAATATCAAATCCTTCATCCAGTATCATCCACACAAGTTTTCACAGCTAATACTAAATGCGTAGGGCTGCACCCTGCCAATGCATGAGCAAGCATGCAAAGCAGAAGAGGATATGCGAGCAGCAGTACATGTATGGTGCAGAAGACTGCACTATAGCAGATATGTCTAGTCAACATGACCAGACCTGAAAAGCACCCCTAAGAGCTGCTTTCCAGGAAAGTGCCATGGAGCCAAAATCCACGGACCAAATAGACTGCCATCAAAAGCACAGTCATGTTGCTCCTGCAAGAAGGAACAGCAAACAGCACCTCATACCATGGAGAGAGCCCCCAACCAAAAAACCATGTGGCAACTTGCCTGGAGATATCTCTAGTACCAGACACATTTTATAATATAGTTGGTTACATGCCACTGCCCACACTATGCAAAATTTTGGCTGTAAGGCAGGGACTTGGCCTATAATGCACTACTTTTTATATCGGATACAAAAACAGACAGCGTTCAAAATGAATGAGATCTGAGTTCTGGCACATTTCCCCTCTCCAGCAGGAGATCAATACCAATGTTTCTCCTGAAGGACCCTGAAGTGTATGGTGGTTTCACTTGGACAAGAGTCTATCATTTATCTACTGCCTTTCACCTAGAACAGGGGTGGGGAACCTTTTTTCTGCCAAGGGCCTGATGGTGGTACGCGGAAGACGGCTGAGTGTCCGCCGCCAAATTCCCCGCCGCCGCCGTGAAACCGTGCCACCGCCGAATTCCCCCCCGCCACCAAATTCCCGCCAAATTCCCCCCCGCCGCCGAATTCATGCCAAATTCCCCTCCCCCCCCCCCGCCACCAGAACAAATGATTTTGCGGGCCTTATACGGCCCGCGGGCCGGACGTTCCCCACCCCTGACCTAGAAAGTCACAGACTGTGGATCTAGTCCCGTAACATTTACTCATACGAGTAATCCTTACCCATGCACTGAGTTCAATGGGACAACTAATTATGAGTAAGGGTTGCAGAATCAGGCCCTGCATCTGTTATATAATATAAAAACACCCTTTACACTGAGATTCTCATTTTCCAGATTTTATCATCATTAAACTCAAGCCCAGCAGCAAATCTGCACTGCAGATGACGAGGCAGGGAGAAACTCCAATCGTTTCATGTCTTGGAAAAAGTCTGCCTCAGTTTTCTCCTCACTTACCTTTTTGGTCTTTCCTTTTATTTCACCAAGGTAAAATCCCCCCCTGCACAAAGCTTCCTTAAGCCCCTTTTGGAGTGTCTAAGTAATGCATTGATTGATCACTGCCTCTTGGCACAGGGGTGAATTTCACTCTAAATCCTCCACCCATAAAAATAGGAAGGAAAAGAAAAATATATTTTGACTTCAACTTTTAGATTTAAGTCACATGTAATGTTTCAGCTAAGCCAATTTTAATTGCACTTTAAGACAGATTGTATTCAATTTTTATGTTTGGGTATGAATGGAAATATATCCAAAGTAAATCTAAATGTTTACCCACAGCATATGCAAATCATGCTTCCACGAATCACAAAAACCCATTCACAATCCCAGAACAGCTGGATGTTTTTGCTAGTAAAGCTACTGAAAAAATTAACCTTCATAGTCAAATCCTACTGGTATCATCACCTCCCCACACACACTGAGATCAATGTGGAAGGCTCACATCTATCTTAAAGATACTCTGTTTGCAGCCTCAGTGAGCTGAATCCTCTGGTCCGGCCAAGATGCAGTTACACCATTCTAGCAACCAAGGGTCTCCAGGGTTTAGAGACATCACAGCTACTCCTCCTTTTTCCTGCAAATAGCTTGTGTGCCAGTTTTTGAGAGAAGACAATTTTAATGTAAAAAGCATGTAAAATGATCTTGTTTCAGCATGATTTGCATGTAAAAATAGTTATTTCCCTGAAATTTTAAAATGAAAATGTATAGCAAGTGAAATCATGCAAACTGAAATAGCAAGAGACGTTAAGAGAAATTTTGTGAGGAAAAAAACTGACCTTCACATACTTCTACTCAGGAATTGCATTGTTATTCCTTATTCAAAAGACAGTCCTTCCACAAGCAGCACAAGAAACCTGCAAAGCTAATGCAGTGAGTGGTGCTAGGTTCTGCAAAAGGCCAAGCAACAGGAAGGGCCGTGGCCCCAACCCTCTCCATACTAACCAGAAAAACCGACTGGGCATGGAAAGGAGCTGTTTTAAAAGCAGCACAACAGTTGTACTCCTGAGATCTCTAGCAGATACTGTGAGCTCCAAGGCTGTGATTCCCTGTAGCTACTGTTGGGTATGGTAGGTGGTCCCAGCCAAGGAACATGGAGTTGACCCTGTGTGACTCTTTCTGCACAAGAGAGCCCAGAGGATAGCTTAGGGTAATTTTTATTCTTCCAGTGGCTCTTCTATGGATTGTATTTTTTTTTAAACACAAGATTCTATCTTGTCACCCTTCCTCTTCAACATACAGATGAGTCCATTAGAATCGTTATTGGGTAGCTATGGGCTACTATCCATTCAATAGGCTGATGGCATTCTGTTTTCTATTTTTTTGCTCTGGTTGGGGCCGTGGAATGACTTTGAAGGGAATAAGAGTCAGCTGGTTTAAGCTCAACCCCAGCACTGAGGTAATGGTGACAGGTAAGGGCTAGAAAGCAACAGAAATGGTAAAGCGGTCCACAGATGGAATGAACAGTGGCAGTTCAGCCAACAACTTCGCGATTTATAAAGAAAGAGAGGTGAAGGCAGGGTGTTTTTTATCGCACCTGTCCATTGATTTGCCATTGCCTGGATTGGATACCCTTTAGGACATAATGCATAATTTCTTCTCTCTCGTGTTTTGTGTAGAGGAGAGTAACTAATGGCTGTGGAGTGGTGAGGACAGGAGGCAGGGAGAGGAATAACTTCAGGCAAGTGGTTCAGTCCATGCTGGGCTTTTACAAGCACTATGTTCTGTATCTATTTGGATTCTTTTTACTCCTAATCGTTGTATTTTTTTTAACACTGTAAAAATACCCAGAGCCATTGGAGACAGGTACTTTAAAGCAAATAAATCTGGCCCTGGGAAGGAGAGCCCATTACCTAAATTTATGCTAATGATTTCTCCCTCTCCTTTGGGAATTCTGTTTCAATAGAGTTATATATAATTGCCCCAGTAGACTAGTGTGTTTAATTTTATGAGCCCAAGCTAATAAACTGCCCAGATGTGAGAAGGCTGGGTTAATTACTAAAATGGTGCTTGTCAGCCCGTCTGGCTGAGGTCTTCTTTTCAATGCTTGCCTTGCTATAGCCCATTCCATCTATGGTGCTCAAAATACTGTACAAAGCCTCACCATTCAATAGATGGGGTAACCAAGGGCACAGGGGTTAGCTGAAGACTTGCTCAGTGTCATAGGAAGTTAAAGTGACATCTGGGAATAGGTCTCAGGAGTTCTGATTTCCAATTCCTGTTCTAACTTAATGGCTCTCTAACCCTGATTCTCAAACTTAATGGACCATCAACCCACAGTACCCTTTTTTGTTGTTGTTGTTGTTTCTATGTTTTCAATTATGACATTCCTTAAAGCTCCAAGTGTAGTTGGAAGTGAATCTATTAGTAACACTAACCACTGTGAGACAGAAATACAGGAATTACTGTGTCTTGCCAAAAAAGATCTTTGTGAACCTGGCAAACTGTGTTGTGAAATAATGGAATAAATAATTTGATCAAGTTATAAAGCATTCAGTTTAGAACTCATCAAATGGAATAACTCCCTTGGGAAGTAATTCCTGCAAAATTCATAGTGAATGGGTGTAGCAAGACAAATTTTGTGGAAGGAATGTTTTCCATGCTTCAAAGTGCCCACTAACAGCCTGGGTCCATGCACAGGAATGCACAATGCAATTGGCTGAGCAGATGTTATCTTAAGTGTTTCTTCATTTGGAGTGCCTCAGTTCGTGTGTGTCCAGCTTGAGATATCTTGTGCCAAGAACCTGAAGCTCTCATTGAAATGGAAGGTAATCCGTCTCTAAGTAACATCTAATTCAATAGCCCTCATCTTCTTCCCTATTTAGGAGGGCAAAGTCCTGTGCTCATCCAAAGCCCCACTCAAGTCAATGGGGCTCCACACAGGTGCTGGGATCCACCCATGCACTTCTGACTACAGAAGTAGGGCCTTGAGAAGGAAATTCTTCCTGTGTCTTTATGTCTACTGTGAAGCACCCAGAATAGCTTTAGACTCTAAAATAAACATGAGAAGTAGATAGCAGGTAGTTTAACATTTTCACAGTGATGCAGTGCTAACAGACAAGTTTTGTTTGATAGAAACAAGATTCTAGAAGTGCCCATTTGAGAGCTGGCAGATACTTGTCTATACCATGATTCTTACTCTTCCCTTGTTAGCACCCTCCATCCTGCATGTGCCTCCTTGATGAACATCCCAAGTGTTGTGTGCATTTCCCAATAGTAATAGTTAGCATTTCATAGAATCATAGAAGGTTAGAGTTGGAAGGGACCTCAGGAGATCATCTAGTCTGACCCCCTGTTCAAAACAGGACCAAACCCAACTAAATCATCCCAACCAGGGCTTTGTCAAACCGCACCTAGAAACCTCTAAAGATGGAGATTCTACCACCTCCCTAGGTAACCCATTCCAGTGCTTCACCACCCTCCTAGTGAAAAACTTTTTTCCTAATATCCAACCTACACCTCCCCCACTGCAATTTGAGACCGTTGCTCCTAGTTCTGTCATATACTACCACTGAGAACAGCCTAGCTCCATCCTCCCTGGAACCCCCTTTCAGGTAGTTAAAGGCTGCTATCAAACCCCCCCCCCCCTCATTCTTCTCTTCTGCAGACTAAACAAGCGTTTCCCCATAAGCCCTGTGCTCCAGCCCTTTAATAATTTTTGTTGCCCGCCGCTGGACTCTGTCCGATTTGTCCACATCCCTTCTGTAGTGGGGGGACCAAAACTGGACACAATACTCCAAATGTGACCTCACCAGTGCCGAATAGAGGGGAATAATCACTTCCCTCGATCTGCTGGCAATGGTCCTATTAATGCAGCTCAGTATGCTGTTAGCCTTCTTGGCAACCAGGGCACACTGTTCACTCCTATCCAGCGTTTTGTCCACTGTTACCCCCAGCTCCTTTTCTGCAGAACTGCTGCCTAGCCAGTCGGTCCCCAGTCGGTAGCAATGTGTGGGAATCTTCCATCCTACGTGCATATCTCTGCACTTGTCCTTGTTGAATCTCATCAGATTTTTGTTTGGCTCAATCCTCCAATTTGTCTAGGTCACTCTGTATCCTATCTCTACCCTCCAGGGTATCTACCACTTCTCCCATCTTAGTGGGGGGATCACTTAGTACCACTTTAGTACCATTTTTATGGTACTAAACCATTGACTCATCTCTGCACCCCTTTTTCACATTTCATAGACAAAGAAACTGAGGCAGACACATGATGAAGTAACTTGACCAAGTCAGTGGCAAGACTCAGGACAACCTGCCACCCAACTCTTCACTCAGTCCTCCAGACATTGCTGCCGTCTTGCACCTTCCCTTGTCCCACAACCCAAATAGGAACACAATAAGGATAGAGTTAATTGGAAAGCCAAGTGCAGTAGTAAGTGCTTGAGGAAGGTACGAGACAAGGAAAGTGTTAATAAAGTGTCACTGGCTGCCCTTTATTGTGGATTTGAGTTTCATAGCTGAGAAAAAAAATGCCAGCTGGCAGAGCAATCTGGGTTTCTGCAGCATGCCCAAGAAGTTGTGTGGTGTACAGGGGGTCATATTATTATATTGTAAGTGTAACAAACAGTAGCCTACTCCCAAGTCAGGTCTGAAAACTTAGGCCAAACAGTTAATATTTACCTAGAATTATGATACAGTTGTGTCTGACATGCCTTGCTCTTTCATTATGAGATGACTTTTAGGGTGATTGATATGTACCAAATGTCCTTGCACTCAGCTGAAGTGTAACATACATGGTTTGGAGCAGGAAAAGTCTCTGCTGAGGGTGTACTCATTTTCTCAACTGTATTATTCTGGTCTCTCACATGCATTCTTGACATACTGAGAAAAACAGCACTGGGACAGTGTGCTGAGAACAAGCAGCTGAACCAGCACTCTGTAAGTCCGGTTAAGGAATCTGGGTCTAATTAGTAAATCAGTCTCAGCTGGGGGAGCTAACAAGCTAGTTAACCCTTTCACTGACAGAGCAGACAGGTACACAGGAAGGAAGTGCAAAGGGGGAATTAGAGAGAGAAAGAGGCAGAGGCTAGCAGGGCCAAGGTAAAGGGAGACCTCTGTTGGAGAATCTCTTCCATCTGGCAGAAAGGGATGATATTTGTATGTCACTGTAGATAGAGTTGCTGCATGGGACTGTAAAGGGGTGATGGTTGATATAACACAAATAAACTACACCTTGGTGTTTATGAACTGAAGGTGTTAGAGCCATTTGTACGAGAAGACAAGAATAGAGGACTGTGCCCTGTCACAAGCACACACGTATGGTCCTATGTACATACATTAAATCACTGATATTGCATTAACATTTCTCCTGGTACCACGAGAAATCTCATGACCTCTGAATATTCACTCTGGATTAGTTCAATGTTCACTTTAGATAAGAGGTTAATTGAAGTTGATTGCTAGGCAGAAAGGTAATATAGCAACAATACTGTGGACAGCTGAGCTGTTTTGTTTCAAACATTCTTTGGTTTTGATTTATATAGATTTGCACATCTCCTCCTCCCTCCCCATTTTGAAGCTAAATGAAGCTAAATGAAATGCAATAGAAACATGCTGAGTGTGGAGTTCACAACTTTCATGCTCTCAGGTTTAGTTTAGTATACTATTGTAAAGATTTCACACAGCTCTGATCATAGATCCAAATATCTGCCTCATTTATGTCAACTTCTTAGAATAGCTTGAGGCAATATATATATTAGGCAGATTTCTAGTAAACATTCCAATGGACTTTCAGTTATGACAGCACCCTACACTCCAGTAGCTAGAAATATTTAGAGAGGTTGCATGCAACTGTATTTAATTTTGGGTTGTAGATGACCCAATTCATTCACATATGACCAAACACATGAGTCAACATACATTTCCAGAAGAAAGATATCACACAACTGCAGCAAACGTGCATGCTACCTACTGCTTCAGGTTTATCCTTAGCCTCTGTTTACACAATGCCAGCCATATGAATAGCAATATACAAAGGAACAAAGCAGTGCAAGCAACAAGACATTATTTTCATAGTTTGAACTGGAACTCTCAGACTGTGTGTTCTTGCTACAAACAAGTCTATTGCCTGGCAACATTTCATTCTACAGTCTCACAATAAAACCTATTGTTTATCCTATGTTCATGTCTGCAATTCTACTTCATGCTGTGAACACTAGAGGGCAACAGATTCCCTTAAATAAGTATAAAAGAGGCTATCTTGGTTTAACATTTAGCAGTTAGCTTTCTGTCCTTTTTGTTTAATATAATGCTAATATATTACCTGAAATAAATTTCACATGTCCAAATCCTACTAGAAGAAGGATCACCTCTAAAAATTAGAATCCATAGATATATAAAATATGTATGTCCTTTGAAGGCCAGCTGCTCACATTTCTCCTACTCATAAAAATGCTTTCATAATCATTTTGAACCTTTTAAAGTTATGCTCTTTATTCATTATTGCCACGTCCAAAGTAAAATGTGACCATCCATGCCTGGAAATAACTACTTAACTGCAGAATATAGGGTAAAAGAATGAAGTTTCAAACAACTGAAAACATCTGCTTGATGTGCAGCAGCGGTCAAAAAAATCTAACAATGTTAGGAACCATTAGGAAATGGATAGATAATAAAACAGAAAATATCATAATTCCAGTATATAAATCCATGGAATGTGCATACCTTGAACACTGTGTGCAGTTCTGGTGACTCCTTCTGCCTCCTCCTGAAGACCCTGCCCACGCTCCACCCACACTCTGCCCCAGGCCATGCCCCCGCTCTGCCCCCTCCCACAGGACCCCCCTCTCGGCCCACTGCTTGCACAGGGCCAAAGGCCAAGCAGGCACTTTCGGCAGCAGCTGGCCCACCGTCCATGGTTTTGCCCATATTAAAACTTTGAAAATTAAAAAAATTTCCATGCTTTGAAGCAGAACTTGAAATTTGGTATAGGGGTAGCCACAGAATTAAGGATGAGCCTTTTGGCATCCCCGTGAAAATCCGTTCAATTTTGGCCAAGTTATGAGAGCCTTTGAAAAAAATACAGTTTACATATATTCTCAGTAGAGATTTAGATATTTAGCAGCTAAAAATCTCTGAAAAATCTCTGAAAACTGAGCATGTTGCGTATTCTTACAGCTCCTAGTGCTGACCAGACTATGTATGCATCCTCACAGAGGTATGTGGAGTGGGGGGATGAGGGGGAAAAGAACATTCCCCTCCGTAATGGTCCTCCCTCAGGATTTGATAGGGAAGGGTGGCCTAGTGGCTAAGGCCAAAACCAATGACTGTCCATGAGTGTAGGGAAGAGAGGGGAGCCCAGGCCCTCCCACTCTACTGGGCTCCAACCCAGGGCGCTTTGGGGCTACTAGTGGTCTGGTAACCGAGGTTGCTTAAGGCTGCCCACTTCCTCTCATCAACCCACCCCTGGGTCCTCTTAATCCAGGGCTTTCCCCTGTTCAGAAAGTCCAAATCAAATAAGTAACCAGTGTTCAGGGTCCACAGGCAGGGTGGGGGGGGTACTTCACTTCTCTGATTTATTTCTGGGTGGGTCCTCCCCTCCCTCAGGGAAGGCCCTTCTGGGGCAGCTGTGTCAGAGACGCTTTCTGCTGCACTGGGAAGCTGTGGGCTGTAGGTCTGCTATCTACTAGCTCCGCCACCCAAAATGAACTATTTCTCTCTTTTTTAATTCCTCCACCAGATGGAGCATTTTCTGCAGGTATGGCGGGGCGGGGCTGGCTGGGCCCAAAATAATCTCTTAACTCCTTGTTGCCCAGTGTGGGTTTTGTACACCCCATCACATTCCTCCAGAGCCTAGAATGGAACCCAAGATTCCTGAGTCTCACCATTCCTCTGCTATCAACAAATCTCTGTGAAACTCGCTGGTAAAATGTGTGTGCCTTATCCCCACATAGCAGTAGTAGGATGTCAACCTCTAACAGTTCCTGCATTAGTGGCAAAGGTCTGTGAAGAAGATCAAAAAGTTCCAAGCCTGCTGACGACCCATGTAAGTGTCAATGATGCTGGATGATGCAATTGCTGGTTTTTTGCTGGTTTTTCCCCTGTGTGTTTGGTTTTTTAAAAGCTAGGAAATTATACACAAAAACAACATTACAAGAACATTAAAGTTGCAAATTCAAAGACTCAAGAATAGTTCCAGAGGGGTAGCCGTGTTAGTCTGTATACAGCAAAAACAACAAGCGATTTGTGGCACTTTAAAGACTAACAAATTTAATATTTGCAGACATAAGCTTTCGAGAGACTTCAGCTCTCTTCTTCAGATGCAGTAAGTGAGATGCAGTAAGTGAGATGCAGACTCAAGAGTTAGGAAATGCCAGGATTAAGCTTGCCCATGCAACCTTAATTCATCTTTCTGGTGTGTCTAATCATTCTCCTTCAGCAATTTAATAATTGAATTCTGCCTCCCACTTTCAATGGTATTGTATGTATTTCTTTGAATGCTAACTGGTGGGGTTTTCATAACCATTTCTAATTTGTTTTTTGTCAATTGATTTTTCTGCACTCTATAAACATTGCTCAGGAAGGTCTTTTTTGTGAGGAGTGGGACCAATTACAATCATTGTTTAAGAGTGGCTCATTTGTAAAAATAAGGTAAGGTCTTGCTTTCAGGATAAAACACTGATTCTAGTGGATAACAAGCTCAAAACAATGGAACTGACAGTTCCGCTCTGTAGGGAGATTCCATGGAGAGAGAACACAGGAAGAATTTGCACAGCCTTGGAACCGCTGTGGCTCCCCTTCTTAGGCCAAGCACAAAGGAAGAGTTGAGGTGTGCCAGAAAGGCCAGATGAGGCCATCAGTCAAAATCATTGTGCGGGGCACAGGACCTTTAAGTAGTGGCACTAATCCTGCAATTTGACTTACATGTAGGCAGCTCACCTGCATGGGTTTCCATGAAAGATAAGCAAGCTTTGCACAGGTGTCTGCCTAGGTGCATTAAGTTGCAGGATCCTGGCGGTGAGCTGTAATAGTTGCTTAAAAGAAGCTGTGCAGGTGTTCTGTGCCCTGCCACTATTCTTGGGGAGGAGGCCCTGGACTGGACTTTGCTGGCTCTGTATCCCTGACTAAATCCCTCTCACAGACATCACAGATCATAGAATCATAGAGCTGGAAGGGACCTTGAGAGGTCATGTAGTCCAGTCCCCTGCACTCATGGCAGGACTAAGTAATACCTAAGCCATCCCTGACAGCTGTTTGTCTAACCTGCTCTTAAAAATCTCCAGTGATGGAGATTCCACAGCCTGCTTAGACAATTTATTCCAGTGATTAACCGCCCTGACAGTTAGGAAGTTTTTCCTAATGTCCAACCTACACCTCCCTTGTTGCAGTTTAAGCCCATTGCTTCTTGTCCTGTCCTCAGAAGTGAAGAAGAACCATTTTTCTCCCTCCTCCTTGTAACGGCCTTTTATGTGCTTGAAAGCTGTTATCATCTCCCCTCTCAGTCTGGGACTAGCAACTGGCCCTTTTATGTTGTAGCTTTCTGTTGTGTACATAGACTAATTATATTTTGACCAAAAATAAAATAAAATGTTATAAAAAAGCCAGAATCAGTTTTTCCTTCAGTTTTTTTGAAAATTCAGGATACAAATCTGGAATATAATACATTATGGATAATTCTGGCAAGCCTTTGAATAATTCCAGTTCTTCCCCCTCCCTCAAATGATCCTACACTCTCAGGGAATTATAAATCCATGCATTATTATAAATTATAAAATTCACAATTATCATTTACAATGATAATTTTCCTGCATTTTTCTCTGGGTTGGGTTGATTGACCAAGGCCTTGCAGGGAACCACATGAGTTATTGTTCCCCACACACATGCACTTTTATTTCTTCCTCATTGTCAATCAAGAGTAGCAAGGATTGTGCATGTAACATTATAGCATAGCCATATATGTTCTGTAAAAATAACCACCCATCCTCTTTCCCCTTAAACAACAAACAAAACTATTTTATCCGTGGCCAATCAATTGCTTAAGAAGTCCTCAGCCTTCAGTAAGCTTTGTTTGGCCAGGCATCTATACCCAAGCAGAGTTCTACTGAAGTCAACAGGCTTCACCCATGCAAAGTCTGTTGCACGATTGGGGCCCATACCTAAAATTAAAGGGATGCAGCTAAAAATCCATTTGGTATTTAGAAAATTGGTAAGGTTACCTACCAAAAGAGAGGTAAGATATATGGTCCAAATCCCAAGGCTTTTGTCCATAGCTCAGTGATGCCTTAGAGCAGTGGTTCTTAACCTTTCCAAACTACTGTACCCCTGAAGCCTGAGTCCCACCCCCACGGGGCTGAGGCATGTAACTTAGTTTCATGGCGCCCCTGTGGCTCCAGGCAATTGCCTTTCTTGCCACCCCCAATACCAGCTCTGCACTTGCAACCCCTCTAAAACCCCAGGTTAAGAAACACTGCCTTAGAGGCACAGCCCTGTATTGCGGGTGAGGCGGGAGTGGAGCCACTGTGTTCTCAACAGAAGCTGCAGGACGCACTGTCCCTGACTAAGGCACAACATCTCACAAGCAGCTTAGCACCTGTGTCACACTTTTAGAGAGTTAGACATGCACATACCTCTCCTTGAAGCCTCTTGGATGGCAGGTGTGGACAAGCTTATCAAGGGGAAGGCCTATAAACCCTGTGTCCACTCTGTTTTTTGTGACGTGACCAGCATTAATATTGGGCTAGGCAAGAAGTCATTGTATTCAGAGGAGCATAAAGACTGCAACGATGCCCAACCCCGGCACAGGGCACAAGTTGAGGGAGAGCCCTTTTGTACTCCAGCACAGAGAGTAAAGACAACCTAGTCCTCAGTTTTTATTCATCCCTTATCTAGGCAGGCTCTGAATCAAACATGGGATTTAAGCCAGCAGAAATCTGACAGGCTGAAGGCAGAGTAAAATCTGATTAAGGACCTCAAGCTTTGGTATTTATTACCTAATTTTTATTTGACCCCATCGAGCGAGCAGGTAAAAAACAGAAAGTTCTCTTGCGTCTAAACTGGACAAGTAACTTTAGTAGGGAAAACAGACTGATCTCACGAGAGCAGGACATGTCTTGATGAACATTTGTACAGTGCCTAGCACAATGGGGTCGAATCCAACTGGGGCCTCGGCTCAAAATTAATACAAATGGTCAGAATAGTAAGAAAGACAAATAGTTACTATTAGGGGGCGTTTTAATAGTTCTCTAGTTGAGGACAGATTTAGTATTAGAAAGGGAAATAAATATTCTGTTTTAAAAATGCCATATTTCATGGATAAAACACTATGGACTTGATCCTAGATGGTACCAGGTGCTGAGAGCCCTTACTTCCTTCACAGGGCCTGGAAATAACAACAAATGGCAGCCATCAATTACATTTCTGGCACTTCTGTGACATGTGACCTTTCACATTTCACAACTATAGCACCCAGGGATCTCAAAGGCACTTCGCACATATTAATTAAGCCTCATAACAGCTCTTTCAGTCAGGTACTATCATATCTGTGTGGAAATGGAGACAAAAAATAAAATACTTATCCATTTCTTGCAGACCCAGGAATAGATCCCAGGAATCTTGATTCCCAGTTCTGGAATCTAAACATACAACTAGATTCCTTCCAGTAGGTGAAGGAATTTGAGACTAAAAATCTACATAATGTACAAACAGATTTTGGTACAGGGGTCACATGCCTAGGTGAAACTGTTTTTAGCCTGGAAAAAAGAAGCAGAATAAAAATGAGTCATAAAAAGTAAAGACTCTGCAGCAATGACTGACATGTCTGAAACTGAGATGGTGACAGCAGTCTTGGGAAAAAGAGATGAGAATTAATAATGGGATATGATTAGCCCCCTCAGCTCTGATTCAAACTTCTCAGCACCTACCATACTCTAATAAATTACGTTCTGGGATAGGATGTTTCTTTAGTATCTCAGAATACAAATCTGGCACAATGCTACCCAGAGGTCCAAAATAAAAGTTATTCAAACACAAACAAAAAAATACTAATAGGAAGTTCTCTACTTGCTAGAAAAAGCTCTCTCATTCCTTCAAACAAAACTAATTACACATTCAGACAACAAACACATCCAGAGTTTTATCCCCTCCAAAGGCCTTTGGCTACTGGCAAATTCACAACTGAAATACCTTCCTGTGTTATTGCCATAAACTGGATTGTGGTGAAGTTCCTTTTCAAATCTGGAAGTAACAAGTTTGCACCTCTGGAGGCTGGTAAGAGAACATTTGAGACTAATCACATCACCAGGGTTTAAGTCTTGGGGATCTTCAGCACCAAACTCTAGCATTTACGTGTCAGTGCTAACTACAACAGCTGGCAGCAGGAGCAGGTTGCTAGCATGTGTTGACCAGCCACTAGAAAAAGATACCTAATGTATAGACCTGGGCAATTAACTGATTTTTTTTGGTTTGCTGTCAAGTCAAAAAAAAAACTGAACAAAAAGATTTGTTTGGGTCAAAACATCCAAAACATTTCAGCAAATCAAAAAACTCTATTTGGGGTTGAATAAAAGATGTTGTTTGACTCAAAACATTTATTTATGTGCATTTTTGCAATGTTAACTTCACAAAAGAGCAGGAGGTAGTGGCGATGATGCCCACGTTATTACTTTTATCTCAGAGTTAGGGCATTTACTTGGATGTGTGGGACACAGGTTTGAATCCCCACACTGGAACAGCAACTTGAACCGAGGTTTCCCATGTCGCACATCCCATGCCCTAACTGCTATGCCAATAATTATAAAGTAGGCAGTACCACCCCCTCCTCCTCGAATCTAGCCTGAAAAAAAAATCTGGCAAAAGCTTTTAGATAAATTCATGAGTGGTTTCAGGTTGACTGAAACTGCATTTTTTGGCAACTAAACTATTCATCCAACATTTTTAATTTGCTAGATTAAATATACAGAAGAAAACTAAAGGATCAAACCAGTGGGCTATGCAGTTGGGACCTCCTGTTCCAAGCCCATGATGAAAGTAACAAGAATAAAGATATATATTAAGCATGATTTATATTTCTGGGAAGAATAATCCTTCATTAAGGTCCAAAGCTATTGAAGTTCTTTCTCCAGACAGAATTTTATCTATTCCTCTACATACACTGACTTTCCTAGGTCTGAAAGTATGCTCAAAGCCCCTCAAAACAGAAGAGAAACATGAGTGCAAAAAAAAAAATGCTTGCCAGTTGGTAAGAATGTCATTTATCTTAATGACTGTTGTATGCTCAGAAATTCAATCTTTAAGAGGTTTAGGTGTCTCCCACAGACATCACAGGCCACAAGCAAATTTAATAATACAGAGAACATATTTGGAAGCTACATTTTATCCTGCTTTTAATATATTTTTCACCAGTTATATAATGGTAGAAACACTCACCACAAACCATATAATTGCATTATGCATAGTTACCACAATGGTAATTACAGGAAGTTGTTTCTGAAGTATAATGAGCAAGTTTATTTATTGGTATATCTGAAATAGACAGCCTATTTTTCATACTGGTAACCAGGCAGTCTCAAAAATGAGAGATAAGCCTTATGCAGGGTAAAGTAGGAGATGAAGAATTAAACCTGGAGAGCCATGTGGACTTTACTCTGCTTTATTTAACAGCTACTAACAACTGTTTGGAAAGAAACATCAGCTTCCAGCATTTTCCTACTTCAGTCCCAGCTAGCATTTGCATGGTAACTTTAGGTTCCCCTACACATCTTGCCCCCACCTCAGTCAGGATGATTGTCAGGTGTACCATGGCAGTATCAACAACATCTGTATGGTTGTATTCGCAGGTTTCAAACAGGGAAGATGTAGGCAACAGTGATGGTGTTTAATGTGGAAGAAGCTGTAGTGGCAGCTAGGATTTACACTGGGGCAGTGTTACTGCTAAGTAACTCATTCCTGAGGTCTGAAAATACTAAACTGGTGAGTCTGAAAACACAGCCAAGTTTCCAAACCTGGTCATAAAAAGGTGTCCCAGATTATTGTATGCTTCTTGAATTATGCCATTAAGTTTCAGAACTGAAATAACTATGAGCTTTATTGAACATATATAGACTGCTTGGGTATCTACAATGTATTAACTAATGCTCAAAGGCTTCAGGCAGCATTCAATGGGCAGGTGTAGAACATGGGTTGAATTTTGGGGCATGGTGTCATTTCTTCCAGTGAAGAAAAGCAACCATATATTGATAAGCTAAAATGGCTTTTATTTTAACTTAAGGAAAAATGAGGTGTCCTTGAAAAAGAGCCGTGTGTGTGTGTGTGTGTGTGTGCGCTATCTCTGCAGATAGACAGAGTTCTTACAAATGTAAATGCAGTAGTCAAAAAAGCAAAGGAATCCCTGGCAATTTGCCCAAGTTTCAGCCATTGGTTGCCTGCCACCACTGGAGCTATATTTGTGTGAGCCCTTAGGGTCAACAGGCAAAGCTGCTATAATTTGCACCAGTGCCATTTACCCCATTTCTAACATGGATAAACTGCACTGGTGAAAATCATGGGTTAACCTAGCTATACTAGAGTTTGCACTGGTGCAACCACACTGCTACTTGGCAATTGAGGGCTGAAATCCCCAGCAAAGACAGGACCCCAGTTTCAAAGTGACATACACCACAGGTTAAGTTCTTCCAAAAGGGCTGGCTCAGAAATCAGGACAGTATCTTCCCAGTAGTAACGTCAGTAATAACGTGTTCATATCCTTTCTGCCAACCAAACCCTGTATTTGCTCCCACACATATAACTGTGTAAACAAACAGCAAGCTAAATATGCAATTACTCAATTTGCAAGTGTAACATATGTGCACACATTTTTGTGGGCATACCCACTGTGCCTAGGTTTGCAAATTTGGACCTGGATATACAAACTTTTTTATTTCGGAAATTCGGTTTCTTTCCACCCCCAGACACCCAATCTTCATGCCAAGTAAAATTCTGGAAAAAGACAAGAACTAATGAGTGGGATTTGACACACAGGTTATTTGTGAGCTGAAATACTTCATGAAACTTGATTAGTTCTTGTATAAAAACCAAAAAAACTGGCAACAGAAAGAGCAAAGTGGAAGTTAGTCTTTTCTGGAATTAAACTTGTCAGAAAGTGGTAGGAAAATATTTGAGAGAGAGAAGACAAGGCCAACAGCTTATTGAATAATCAAGTTTTGTGGCCAGTTGATTTTAAAACATCCAGTCATGTCCAAACATGTCCAAACAGTCCAGTCATGGTAAACTATGCAATAATAAATATATATATGGGATCAAGTTGCACCCTCGGTTATACCAATGCAACATCATATGTATTTCAGTAGGTGCTTGGGAAAGAATTTGGTCCTACCTCATATTACTGTGGTATTGGTATTGCATAATACATTGTAATATTCCTATAAAAGTGTGTGTAAGAAACCAGAACATTAAGAGGCATATATGCCATCATTTGTGCTCTTTGGACCATTTGGTAAGGGGGAACCCTCTCCTTCTCCCCTTCCAATAAAGAGAAAAGTGACAGAGAAGCACCAATCAATGGGGGGGAAAAGAGAGTGCATTAGCCCAATGGAAATTTGTCTAATGAGTTAGTTGTTTAACAAGGTAGCCTAAGAGAAATTTGAACTCGAAACTGTTCCAGAGGCTGTTAGATAAAGGAATTTTAAATGAAGAACAACTGCATAGCCTGGACCAGTAGACGGAAGAAAGTTGATTGTAGTATGGGTGTTTTAGAAAGACCAGGTTTAGGAATTAATGACTCAGGTACAATAGCTTTCACATTAGCAAAAGGTATGCTTGCTTGCTTTTTAAAAACGTGTTTTTCAAGTGTGGATCATTACAAAGGAAAATGGCTCTCTTGTCTGGTACCTAAATTAACCTTGGCTATTAGGGGAAGATTACATAAAACATTTTTCAAAACCATACTGTGTAACGGTGGGTGAGGCCCAGATTACACAAGCGTAACTGTAGTCTGCGTCTCCACACCCATCTGACAGAGGCTATTATCTATGGTGCTTTGCACTCATTTAGTCAGACTCAAACTTTAATTGAGGACCAAGTTATAGGATTGCCTATTAATATGTTTGGCAGTTACAAAATCTGAAACTCAGTCAGTGACATTTATATGTTTAGACACAAGTCCAAGCCTAAATAAGTGGTAATATCAGCACAACTCACGTATTAAAAGATGCATGACCTGAGGTGGCCACAGGCACCAGGCTCTGTCCCCATCTGATTCCAACCAGTGTGCTGGCAGTACCTTCAGGAAGTGGACATATCCTGTCCTTCTTCTTATGCTGAATGCTACCTAGCATAGCAAAGCAGTTTGTTCTCCTTTTCTTTGAAAACTGACTGCAGTAGTTACCCCAATTAAGAGAGATGGTCCAACTATATAGTTATTCAGAGTAGACAAACAGAAATATTCCCAACTGGCATTGCTTGTACATAGTTTTGAGAAAAGAAGACTGAGGGGGGACTTAATAACAGCCTTCAAACATGTTAAGGGATTTTTTATATAGAGGATGGGGATCAATTGTTCTCCGTGATCACTGACATTGGGGAAGAAGTGATGGACTTAATCGGCAGCAAGGGAGATTTATGTTAGATATTAGGAAAATCTTTTTAACTATAAGGGTAGTTAAGCTCTGGAATAGACTTCCACAAGGGAGGTTTTCAAATCCCCATCACTGGAAGTTTTAAAAACAGATTGAACAAACACCTGCCAGGGATGGTCCAGGCTTATTTGGTCCTGCCTTAGTGGAGGGGCTTGGACTTGATGACTTCTCTAAGTCCCTTCCAGCCCTACATTTCTATGATTCGATGGAGGAGAGATTCTGGCAGACTCAGAAGAACTCCCGAGAGGTAGCATGATCAAAGGGATAATGCACTGGACTAGGGCTCAAGAAGCCTGAGTTCCCAGCTTAGCCACAACATGTTGTGCACCTCACACAAGGCACGTCACCTCTCTGTGCCTCTGCTTCCTCTCCCACTCTGTTTTGCTAATTAAACTGTAAGCTCTTCAGGGTGGAGACTAGGTCGGCACAATGCATCTAGCACAGCTAATCCTTGATCACAGTTGGAATTTTTAGGCTCTACCATAGTTGAAATAATAATATTCCCAATGTTGAGTTTGAGCTCTTGTCCCAAGTATCACCTGGTTATAAACTGCTATGGGTAAGGACTCAGACTTTCCACTTTTGTGAAGTGTTATGTACCCTTAAAGTGCTAAGTTTAAAGAAAAAAAAGTCATGAACAATTATATAATTATTTGTAGCAGGCATGTTAAATATTCTACATTTTTATTTACTTTTCTGCTTTTTTTAATGTGTGCACGGTACCATAGACAAAAGATCTTCCCCTTCACAAAGAGAGCTGTATTCTGACTGGCTATAAAAAAATACATGCATGAAAATCTTAATAGTCCCAAAATTAAACATTCTTGTGTTTACTCTCTTACCCATGAAGTAAGAATTCAGGAGCAAGGCCTGCAAGTTAGGGTCCCTTCCATGTCTCCAAAGCACATATTGTACCTACTATATCATCGTTATAGCTAACTCTCAGCTAGGCAAAAAAAGTTAATGTGCCACACCTCTTATTTACTCTTGCGTGTCCTTATTCTAAGGAAAGAGACCAGCAAATAATGTTTTAACCTTCTGTAATACTTTTCATAGGAAATGGATATATTTTCTTTATTTAATATCATGCCACTAGATAAATTAAGCCAAATTAAAGAAGACACTAATGCCTGGTTTATTTGCACTCAGTAGCAATCTGCATATTCTATTCTTATTAGGAATTAATGCCTTCATGCCAAGTTTCAAAGCTTAGATTTGGTAAAGGAGGAGAAGGAAGTTTTTACAGATCCAAGTTTCCTTAGTAATTTGCACTGAAGGGAATCACCAAGCTGAATAAGCATTTTCCTTTTTTGGCTATCAGTTACCTATTTAACCCAAGGCTTTCTCGACCACACCAAGTATAAAATGATTGGCCTATTGTTTTCACCCCAAAGAGAGGCTTCTTTCAGGCTGATTGAAACCTGGAAGAAGTTTGGTGCCTGGGAGATGTGCTAGAGATGGGTAGAAATGGTTTACGAGCATTGTACTATGTCAACAATATGAAAGGAAAAGCATAATAGGTACTTACCAGCTAGAAAAACAGCAGCATCCAGCAACTGCCTGTTAAAAAGAGGCCATTTCAGGACTACAGATGCTTAGCTCTGCCAAATTTCAAGAGCCAGCTTCAGAAAGGCATGCTGGGATAGCAAGTCCTTTCCAAGAGGGGGGAAAAAAGGTGAAGGGAGACGATTCCATAAAAATAGCAGGAACAGGACTACCTTGACACACCCTGTGCCAAATGGCTGAGGTGACCAACCATTGCTTCATGTATATCCTATAGGGGAAGAAAGGCCAGCTGGCCATCACTGGAGAGTTGAGAACATTAAAGGCCACCCCATAGAAGATGATAAGAGGTAATGACAAAGCCCAGGATCTATTGGGAGTCTTTGGGCAGGACAATGCTATCTTGTTTGGTTTCAGGCTCAACAGGAAGCTCCCCAAGATTTGTCAAGTATTTTGTTGGATTTCAGGTAATTCTGGGTTTGTAATGAAGCGTGGAATGGGCACATTTCATCTAACTCCATATTTCTGACAAAAGGTTTACACAGCTCTCTCATCTAATTGCTGTGATGCTATGCTAGGTGGTGTGGTTGGCTACCCAGTTTCTGGCCCATGTCTCTCCTGTATGGTGTCTTTTTATTAAGGCTTACAGGAAACAGCTTCTCTCTTTCACTTTCCCCATAACCCTGGCACTGATTTTATCAATTGTTCACCACCAAGCACACAAACTGTATGCAGAATATTTCATTCATCGCTGAAAGTCACTCATCTCTAGAAAAAGAGTGGGCAGTGCGCAACAATGTTCTATATCTATTTTGAAGGAGTACAACTGAAACATAAGGGGAATTTTTAGGGAAGGAGATGGCTTGTGCCCCAATTTCTCCCATGCTGGAATTTGGCCATGGGACCAGGATTAGTACCTATACTCATGCAAAAAATGCCTTTGGATAAATAATGAACCGCGGTAGGTGGGAAACAATTCCATTTTGTGACAAATGTTGAGGTCTCGAGATTTGTTTTTGTTCCAGTGCAGAATGGAGAAAAAACCTTTTTGAAATTTTTTCAGAAAGAGACACACATCACCCCCTATCCCAGAATAGCCAACAGTTTGGTGACTACAGCACTCAACTGGGATTTAGGGGACCCAGGTTCAAGTCCCTGCCCTAAATCAAGCAAAGTTATGTTTCTTACCAGACAAGCTAGTGTTCATCCTTGGGTAGATATTCTGTGTGATCATGTTCATTTGGGTTATGCAAGGTTCTCGTAAAGACAAATTGTGAATAAAGGGAGCAGTGCAAACAACAAGAAGGCTTGTTCTCTGATTGTAGCCAATGCTAGGGGAAGACTTGTGCTCCTGTCCTCCCTCTCTCCCTGGGCCTTTAATCCTCTCAGTTACAGAGGATTGCCTGCATGGTGTCTGTGGCCACCTTTCTTCCAGGACTGGTGTATATATGTAAAGAAAACAAATTACACTGAGAATATATCTAGACTCTGTGTCACTCATTTTTCCTCTATCACAAAGTCCTGACTTGCAAGGCCATAGATGTCAGCTAGCCCTTGGCAGAAAGGCAATATTAAAGGCTAATAATTTTGGTTTAACGTGATCCAAAATGTATTTCAAGGGGTTACAGAAGGTATGTACTGTTACCACCAGGCAGTCTCATAGATTTTTGTTTTCACATAGATTTTTATACTCAAAGAAAACATAAAAAGATTTAGTTTGGGTTTTCCTACAAGGACACCTTTGTCAAATCCCAGAAAAGGTCAGTGCATGGGTCTCAAACTGCACACTGTGCAGCATACTCACATTTGAGAATGCACTATGACAAACATGTGTTGGTGTTCTTTTCACCTGGCCACTTCTTTGATACTAAATTAAGTGATTAATTAATGGAGAAGGTGTTGTGTCCACCTCTCCCAGACACTGGAAATTCAGTGTACCGATATAAACGTACACCAGCAGGAGGGGCAGTCAAACAACTATCATCACCTTGTGTCATCTGCATTTTGAACTGCAAGTGTCAATTTTACTGTACTATTTCTACTAGTCATCATTTGTTTTTTACAATGGAGTTTGATCCACAACTCAGAAATTACATCTTTAAAAAAAGATGACAATTTCAAATCTTCAAAGGGACTGATTGTGGAGAAAGGTGCTGCTCAAGAACAAGGGGGCAGATTTGGGGCCTCTCTTATTATTAGGCAGTTATTGTTTTCTTCCCATTTCTTTTCAGCAGGAAGGCCAGCAGCACTCCAAATACGAGTCAAGATCCTTCCATTCTCCAGCCAAAACAAGAGCTCATACCCCATAGCAAAGTATGTTGTTAATATGGTATGTGCAAACATTTAATTAGAATGCACTATCTTCTCTGATTTCTAAATCTTCCAAACTTGCTGATTGGAGTCTACAGATTGTCCTATTCCCTGGATGCATGACTGACTTACATTAACATTTTATGATTTGTCTGTTTGCATCAAGGAGGAAAATGGACATTCTACTTATTTTGCCATACTTAAGCAACAAAGCATGATAAGATATAGCAATGCTATCTAACAACACCTTTTCTAAAGACATAGTAAGGCACAGTGTGAAGAGTGTGTCTTCATGTGCACTAGCTGTGATGATATTGGACCATACAACTAAGCTTTAGACCCTGTCTACACTTACCTGTGAGATTTGGTGGCAGTCGACGGGAGTTACGCAAAGTATGCAAAAAACTTGCATAACTCCCATCGACTTCTGAGCTTCTCTTCTGCACTCCATCTTCACTGCGCTGCGCTGGTAGCTGGTCTTATTATGTCGATTTCTGGATCGACTGAGCGGGTCTTCACTGACTGCTCAGTCGATCCAGAGAAATAGATCTGACAGCGCCGAATTTGCCACCATCAGTGTAGCCATAGCCCTAGTATGTCTTATTACTTATCAAACATGGCTCAGATTAATTGGTGTGTGAAGTAAATATTTAAAGATTCTGTTGGTTCTTTGTTTTGAGAAGCAGTGAAGTTGCTTGACTTGGAAAGTTCAGGGATCAGATTTATATTTTTATGCATACCCCATTTTTAATGCATTTTATTAGGTTTTATTATTGCTTATTTTTCCACCCTACTCTCAAGTCCTATTCTTTCATCATCCATCTCAAAGTACCAGTGTCCAGCATTGGTTCAAATCTTGTGCAGGCAGAATAGTGTCCCCTGAGTCAACAAAACCACTTCCTATAGTACACACAGACTGGACTAAAACTTCCTACCAACACCCTCTCCCCAATCACTTAATACAACATAACAATGCACAAAACAACAACTTAGCACTAAGATAAAGGTGGAATGGCTGATCATTACATAAAGTCTCAGATTGTTGAACGCCACACCTATCCAGAGCTACAAAATCAGCTTTAGGGAGACAACTGTGATGCCTACAGACTTGGAAGATAATAGCCTGTGGTTCTGATTTTTCAGAAATACAGACATCAGGTTTTGAGAACTTACCGCAATCTACCAATGAAATAAGATCTGCAAAACAGAAGAGGAAGCACTAAAAGCTGATTAATTCCGGCCCTTAGCAAACAAGCCAATAGGAACACATTATATGTCAGAACTGTAGTTGTCCCTACCCTCATCAAGGAGCAGTGTCATCTTGTCCAACTCAGAGAAGCAGCTGCAGATCCTGCAATAGGAACAACCATTCTGTTCACATTCTGTTCTGTGACTGCCACAGCATAAAGAAGTCCCAAAAGTTCAAGCTTCCAGAATACAATATGTGTAGCTTTGACAAACACACTGAAAACCTGATTTCTTAGCAGCAATTCCTACTAACAAAAAAAGGCATTTCCAAGATCAGAATTGCAAAAAGGAACCTGGATGAAAACTCATACTATTCTCTGGGCACTGGAGCAAATGCACACTATTTGCTCATGTGCATTGAACTCTTTCATTTGGGAGGCCAGTCTATGAAAAAGTCACAACTGAGTCAGACTTATTCTTTATACTTGTTAAATTCCAAAGACATCCATACAGGCTAAAGGGTGGGAAAGCACAATTAAGGAACCCAAACATAGCATAATTATTTGAAGTCCTCTCACTGGAAGCAGTGGTATTTAGCCTGATAAACTGTTTACCTAAGGGGCAAATCCTGCCTCCGATTCCACAGCTGCAGAAGGTCCCTTGGATACAGAACCAGTGCAGTTAAATTATTAACATAAGAGAACATGTTTCTAGAAACTGTGTAAAACACATATGGATTGAAAGTGATCGTGGAATCCTCTTTGTCACTAGCTGCAGAAGTGAGTCATGATGTCCTGCACACATCAGTAATGGTGGGAAAAAGGAGACCAAAAATGGAGGAATTTCTTAAAAATTAGGGTATTTTCTATACCATAGACAGTGAAAAAAATAAAACAAGTTCTTCAAAAAAAAGTGTTGAATAATCTAGTATAAAAATTATTCTATATATAAACAAAGTCTTTTAAGTAAAAGAGCCCCTGCAGCCTCTTACCTGTATTCCACCTCCAGGGTTTATCCTGTGTCTTTCTAACAATTACCAAGTGGTAGAAGAACCTGCATTTCATAGGACCTTAGACTCCTCCTTTTTCCAGAATGCTTTGTTAGAAGAGTTTGACAGGCAGACCTCCTTCTTCCCATTATTTTAGTATAGAAGCCTGCTCTGCACCAATACTCTGAGTCCATCCTCCAAATTATGACATCTCTCACAAGACCTATTTCCAAGTCTTCTTTCCTGAAATCAGACTGCCTTAGTCTGGTAAAACTGGGGGAAAGTGGAACCTTGACACACGTGTCTATTTATGGCTCCAGACTTGGGGCCCTAACAAACGGGGAAAGTTGCCTAATTCTCAGTGACAGGTTGTGCAGTCATACTTTCCAAATAGGGGGCATATAAAGGACCACAAAACCTACTTCTGGCATCAAACTGTAATAGTCTCTGCAGCCACTTTGTGGTTTAGGTGACAGAAGGGTGGATTATTTTCATCAATTCAGTGCCTGCCTAGGTTACTTGGCCAACTGCTGGGTAGAGGATTTGCCTTTAACAAAACATGTCCCTGTAGAAGCACCACTGGAATTTTTAATGTAAACACTGAAGATTATATAGCTGGGTGAATTATATCAGATTATTATCCATCCCTTCAAGAACTATAATGGTGAAACCCATTGCAAACAAGTGCAGCATATTCATCAGCTGCTTAAAAGCCAACATCTCAACTAGATGGCAGAAGTTTTCCCCACAGTGATAACTGCTCCCAGTTTCATGCCCTGGGACACATCCCAGTAGCACAATTTGCTAACATGATATTAGAAATTCATAGCAATATTTGCTTTAGCTTTCTAACAGAGCTCACCAATACATTTATCTTCTCAAACATCAAATCAAAAAGAGATGCTTCAGGTAAGACAAGTTCATCTGAATTCACTCATCTGACAATAGAAACCAGAGCCAAAGCCAACAGATTTTATGCTTATTTACAGACCACCATAGACTACAGGATGCATAAAGGAGTTCACTGATACTTGTCAGTGACAGTGAAGAAATACCCCAGACTTGCCAACAATGCCAAAAAGTGATCAAAAAGTTCAAAAAAGTGATCTCCTCGCTTACTTCCCTAGGACTTTCACAGGTCATTTCTGGTCCAATCTACACAGCCTGTCACAACCTGGACCTGATCTAGATCATCAGCCTAGATATCAAGACTGAGGACATCACAACTCAGCCACTGTCTTGGACAGACTATCACCCCACTAAGGCAGTCAGAGCTCTTCCATATCCCAGGCAACAAGAAAGACTCATGATCCTGATTCAACTATGAAGACTCAGGGACTCCAAATTCCAGTGCATGCACTCAACACACAGGATGAAGAGGAGAGGATCAGGTGAATCATCATTGAGGACCAGCATGTTAATGGTCAAAGCTAGCATACAAACATCCTTTCTCCTTATCACTCCCCGTCACTCATGCATATCTTGGTTTTCTGACACCTTGCCAGATGGAGAGAGAGAGAGGGATAGAAAATCTAGCACTAATGGCAGAAAATGAAAGTTGATACAGAGAGGATGAAATCTAATGATTTCCTTAAAGTCTACGTTGAGGCTGTACAAGTCAAGAGACTCTTACAGTCATCCCTGACTCCAGAGCTAATCACGATAGTAATAATTGCTTCATCAATCCTGAGTGCCTACAGCCTGCATCAGAAACATCAAGAGCTGTGAAAAAAATTATTATGCTGGTTCACTGAAAAGGTCATGCTCATGGAGGAAGACATCCCAAACCACCTGGATCTGCCCCACTTGCACTCACCGACCAACAACCTCCTGCATTCCCAGAGCTCAGTACAATCACTCATCAAGAAGTTCTGGACACCCTAAAGGAGTCTCAACCCAAGACTTGTGAATCTGATCCATGCCCTTCCTGGCTTGTGAAACAGAGTCATGGACAATTGGTGCCACTCCTGATCAAAATAGCCCATGCCTCATTCAGAGAACGAATCTCTCTTTCCTCCTTCAAATATCCAATAGTCTAACCAACACTGAAGAAACCCACCCTGGATATATCTTTTCTAGCCAACTATCATCCAGTGTCAAAAGTTCCATTTCTGACCAAGCTTATGTAGAGAAGCTAATCAAATGCCAAATACAAGCTCATCTAATTGAAGCTAACATTCTAGACCTGGCACAACCTGGATTCAGGCCAGGACAAAACCAAACTGCTTTAGTGGCACTGGTGGATGATCTCCTGCTGTCAATGGATAGATGACAGACATTCATTCTCATCCTCCTGGACTTCTCTGCAGCATGCAACACTGCTGACCATGACATACAGCTGTCCCACCTGACAAGAGTGGCAGGAGTCCCGAGTAATGGGTTATAGTGGAACCCTGCTTCCTGAGGGAAGCACCCAATGAGCAGTTTGGATTACTAGACCCTTACTTTTGGAGTCTCACAAGGATCAATTCTCTCTCCAGCTCTTTTTGACATCTACCTGTAACCACTAGATGAACTGGTCAGACAACATGGAATCAAGTGCCAGCACTATGCAGATGACACACAGCTCTAGTTGTCCACCACCACATACAACTGCACCACTACCATCATGATGGTCCAGTGCTTGGATGAGATCAGCGCATGGTTGGAGAACAACTGACTAAAGCCGAACCCAAGAAAGTCCAAGGTGATACTAGTGGGCAGAGGAAAGCACTTTGGTGAGTTCACAGCCACAGTGCAGTCTCTTTTGGTTGAAGGCACACACCCACGTTGGTCAATCCCTCCATAGGTTAGGTTAGGAGTATTCTTGGGTTCCTCACGGATGCTCAGTTCTCACATAATAGCATTTGCAAGTAATGCTACCATCTGTGATTGGCTAGGAGTCTCCATCCCATCCTGAGAAAGTGTCCTAGCCTCAGTTATTCACCCCTTCATCACTTCTCTGCTGGATGACAGCAATGAGGCATACCTGGGCTTGAAGCTTAATAAACACCAACTACTATAGAACAACATTTCTGTAGAATGCACATCATAGGAATTCTAATGTTCTCAGCTGGCTCAAGGTTCATCCAGAACTATTTCAATTATTTAATCCTCTAATAAAACATTGGACAGGAACCAAATCTAGAAGCCAGTTAAGGCAAAATCAACATCAGTTTATCACTGAGAATTGATAAGGCCAGAACACAGATTTTTATGGGACTCACATTCCTGAAATCCCAGTCTTTCAGTTTTATCCAGCCATGATGCAATATGAACAGGCTGTTATACTGTCAGAGACTCTTCTTTAATTTTGAGTTAACAGTGACCTAAACTTGACCCATCCCCAAACACATAAAGACCCAGCAACATTCAGCATTAATATTCAACATAACTAAAACCAGATGAATGTTAACACTGTACAAAATATTCACTTACCTGAACCAGGGGCACCCAGAATGCCACTGGCCAATTGTGAACATCGATCCTCATAGATCATTTAGTTTACTAGAGCACTGTACATACACATCAAATCTGACAGCTGTCAGCCCCTGAAGCATACCGTGCTTCGGCATTCTCTGACATCTTTGATGCATCTTGTGTTGCTTTCTAAGTATACACATAATTTTCTGACTGAAGTATTGACGACATAATGAAAACTTCACTACAGCAGTGCTGATATGATAACTCATATTTATATAGCACCTTTCGTTCCAAAACAGTTTAAACAATTGTGCACGTACAGCATCACTGAAACATAGCTGCCACTGGGGTTTCTGGCAGCAGCCAGTGTACACTGAGAGAGGGAAATTTTGTCTCCAAATACCAGAGCAACCCCGCTATTCTTACATAAATTGCCACTGAATCTTAAGGGCTATGATTTCAGTGAATCTATTCCCATTTCCGCCAGCTGACATTACTGTCCACACAGAGCAGGCAGAGCCTCCTGGACTGATTTTCAGAGTTGCCGAGCGCTCATAGCTCTCACTTATATCAATAGGAGCTGTGGGTGCTCAATATCTCCAAGATTCAGGCCACCAGAGTTTAAGGGATCATGTGAAACAGTCACCAATATAGTATATATCTGACTGGAAAAGTAAAAAGCTGAATCAACCTTACCAACATTCAAATCAGAGTACCTAGGTGTTTCAGACCTGATGCTTAAATCACTAAATCTCTCTTTCAAGTGCTACTGATTGTGTTACAAAGATCCTCCAGAATAGTTCTTCCTTCAGGGAAGAATTGTGTTGCATGAAGAAATCTACCTGTGAAATCCTATCACTAGCAAGGGTCTCTGGTTTGCTCCTCTACACCCTAAAACTGGCCAATGGGCATTTCACATTTGATGCTTAAGAGAGAACATTTCAAATTACTTCAGTGTTGCTGTGCTCAGGATGTATTTGGCCCAACACCTTTCAATGTTGTGACTTCAATTCCCAGTCTGAACAGCAATTTCTGGAGTGAAACAAAAATTCTCTCCCTTTCCCCTTTGATTTCATTCTTTAGGTTTCATTTCAGTTACCTAGTTTAGCAATCGCTCTTCTATTATTTTCATTAATATAAAGTGATACAATTTGCTCTGAAACAAAATGTGGAAAGCATATATGAAAATAATTATATCATTGCAGAAGGTCATTTGGGATCAAGGCTTGGTGGCAAATTGAGTCCAGGACAAACCAGCTGTAGATAGTGCACGGTAACAGACAGAACACTGTGAGACAGCAAACCACAACCAGGAAGCAGTCTCTGTTTTTATGACCTCTTCAGATATTTATATCCTCCATTGTGGCCAGTAAACACAATTAGTGTGACTTGGACTAAATTTTAAAACATTAACATTCTGTATAATTAAGATGTTGTGGGAGGGAGCATGGGAGGAGAGGGAGAAGGGAGAAAACAGAGACCAAGTATGTGCTTTTCCCCTTGTCCCTTCAGTGAGAGCAGTGCTCCAGGGCTTATTCCTTTTTTCCTTTTCTCTTGCTTAGCACAGGACATACTACTTTCATACTTCCTTTTAAACACAGGTTTGAGTAGCTGGCAGTCTTTCCAAATGTAGATCCTTGCCAGCATGTGTCAATGAGTTTAAAAAGCTAGATATGTTGAAATTGCTGTTCTAAGGCAGTATTTGTAACCCCCATGTCTATTCGTTAAGTGAGAAGACACAAACAATGAAGCATCCAGCCCCATTCTGATGGCTGACTGGAAGCTATTTTACCATCTCAAACGGTGGAAAAATTCTTTAGAATCCAAATTTTAAAAATATTCAGAGACTGTATAAATGGCCACACCAATTAGAAACCCAACAAGAGTAGGCTGGTTTCTACCCACTGTTCAAAATGACTGCTATCTCCTACATAACATTGTTACTTAGAAATGCTTTGGCTCCTTATTCATCCTACATCCTCCCTCTCATTGTAATCCTACCCTGGAAAATTGTATTGATCATTGTTTAATTTTTGCTATTGCAGGTACACTTCGGAGAGAAGGCAAATATTTCCTCTTGCTCTGAAAATGGACAGATTTGGACTCCTTCCAATTTCCTCTAGTCATTTGTTCCACGGGCAGAGATCCTTCACTGAGAAGGCTCTGTCCTTAACTTGCGTAAGTTTTTATTTCAGCTATGCCAAACAGCATTCCCCACTGTCTCACAATCACACTCTAAGGGTATGTCTATATTGACGGCAGCACTGTTGGTACTGCCAGATCAATTCTCCGAGATGAATTGAGAGGCAGTGGATACCCGCTCAATTGATCTGGAAGTCGACACCATTAAGTCACCCCCAAAAAAAGAGTAACACTGTGTCGACAGGAGGGCACAGCGTAGTGGGGACACCGCAGTAGGTAGAAGTTAGGAAGTTGACAGGAGATACACAAGCTACATAGATCATCGTAGCTTGCGTATCTCCTATCGACTGCCACCGAATTTCGCCAGCCGTGTAGACCAGGCCTAAGAAACAGTCTGTGGTAGTCAGGTTCTGTCATAACAGGGTCAGAAATCTGGACCTCAAAATTAATTTGCCACATATATATTTTAAAAGCTGTGCACTCAGATTACTGGAGCTTGATTTCTAAAAGCCATATAAATTCAGATCTGAGGTCTTGGTTTGGTCTGTTTTACACATGGGAGCCATTTGTGAATTTAGATTCCAATCCAGATGCAGATGGTGAATGTCCTGAAGTTCAGGGACTTGAGGGTTTCATTCAGTCCCATCTCTAAATTTTATGTGGGAAAAAATAAATTCAGGGATTTTTCTGAGTTAAAGAATTCTTGAATCTCATAGATAAACCGTGACACAAAAATGCCCCCATTTCCTTTCAGGAATTTCAGACATTTCTTTCCAAAGAGAGTGTTAGCATCCCCCTCCAAGATTCTTCCATACTGGCAGGAGAGAGCTGAACCCACAGATACTAGTGATCAAAAACAGAAGTTTAAATGTGGCATTCTAATACACATGTACACTTCCCAATCAAAGATAGTTGCATGTGTGCATCTGAAGGTGGAATTTTGCCCCAAATCAGAGCACTATCAATTGAAATAAATAAATAAATCAAAGTTTTTAATTCGCATTTAATATAGAAGAGCCTTTGCTCCCAGAGGCCCCGCCTCTTTTCCTCAATAACTGACATTTCAAACAAATGCAGCAACCACAAGATAATGCATACCCAATGTGCAGAAGTTTGGGTTTATTTCGCAGACTCAAACATGGAATGTTTGGACAAGCTCTGATTTCCTCCAAAATAATATGTATTAATAATAACTCATTTTATATAGCGCTTTTCATCTTGAGATCTCAAAGCACTTTAAATAGGTGATCAGTATCATCTCCATTTTTCAAATGAGAATCTGATCCTGACAGAGTAAATCAGATTAAATAAATGACCTGTTACAGAATAAACATGAGTTATTTTCATTTTTACACAAATAGTAATAAAAAAGTCAGTATGGATTGATTTATTCTTGAAGCAACAAATAGAGCACCAAAGACAGTTGTATTTCAGCGCCTCTTATTTTACTCAAGCAAGTTATCATTATGACTGATTAGCAGCTGATCTGCTCACCACGTTACAGATCACAGCTTTCTCAATATGATACACTTTAAAAATGGGCCAGATTCAGCATCTTTTACTCAGGTTGAGTAGACTTCTCACTCAAATAGTCCCAGTGATTACAACGGGACTACTCAGTGCTACTCAGCCTGAGAAAGGGTTGTAGAGTTGGGCTTCAGATTGTTAACCATGTATGAATAATATATTTCTGTTCAGGTCATCTTATCAGTGGTTTTGTTCTTTCAGAATGGCTGTAACTAGTAATCAAGTTAGCTTACAATGTCTGCCTTCGTGGTTAAAAACAATTCTGGTTAATTTTATTTTTAATATAAATTATTTTATTTTGAACCCAGTAAGTGGAAGATCAAATAACCATGGATGGGATTAAGTAGAAGTCCCTTCCTCCTCATTTTTATGCTTACCTACAGGATTTCCAAGTGTTAAATACAGAGGAACAAAGTAGGCCACCTTGTGGATTCTAATCCAATGTATTAACATCTGTGAATTCACCAACATAAATCCCAGTGTCTTGTAGTTCAGTAGGATGAATAATATGTCACAGCAGAGACCCATTTGTCTGACGTTGTTCCAATAAATAAAGATATTAAACATCAAAAGTAAATCAGATGGATGACATTCTGCCTTGAAAAGGTATTTATCATACTGAGCCACTCTGCAATAGCTCTCTTTCTCAGAATGTCAAATATGCTACAAAGAGATTCTACTGACTGTTTTATTAAGTGTTTGCTTATGGATTTGCTAACTACTTTATTCTTCTTCAAATTCATATCTCTTCACAAGTACTGGATGGAATTAAAGGGATTATCAAAAGCTCACATTGAATAAACTGGCATGCAGAAAAGAAATCCATTCTTTCACAGTTTAAGTGGGACTAGAATCTTTTTAAACACATCCTGTCACATACAGATCTCTGTCACATCCATACACATGTACTGAAACATGTGTTTGCATTCACATACCTTATGGATTCCAGTTGGTACTTTAGTCATCTTACTTTTTTTGTGCTAGAGTCATAAGGAATTTCCACAGCCTGAATGGGGTAGTATAGATCATCTCTTTTTCAGAGGAGCTGCCATTGACTTCCACTGGATGTAGAAGGTGGCAAGTGTTCAACATTTTTGAGAACTGAACATTAGGCATCTCACCCTGAGTACTCAAAACTAGTGACACTTTCAAATATGTTATGACACTTTCAAACATGGTATGAAAAGGTTTCCTTTTATCTTCTACAAATCATATTTTTTCCTGATAATCCTACGTGTTGTGTCTCAAAGGTGTTTTCAGTTGCTTCACTCCTTGTAACTAAGTCTTAAATGTCAATAAACCTATTTAGCCATGGATGCTTTGCAAGCTACCAGAATATTATTGTTATTAGGCTAGGTAGCATTCCAGTAAGTTTAGCTAGTATGCAATAATAATTTTAGCGGTGCAATACATAAGTGTGGATGATGCCACTGTAATTGACATGTAGCTGCTCTGTAATGGTTTATGAATACTGTATATTGGTGTAATTATTGGGAGGGTTACTGTGTAACTATATTGGTTTAATAGATGGCAGTAAGGAAAAGTGAAGATTAGCTCATGATAAGCCAACTGTCAACAAACACTTGAGGTTTCTTACAGGACAAAGGCAGAGCCATTGGCTCTGAGGGGTCTGGCTTGAACTCCTGTTGGAGCCTCCAAATTGGTTTTGACAAGCAAGGCTAAAGCCTGAGAACTGATAAAAACAAAGGATTTCTCTCTGGAGACAGTGGATGGGTAGAGATTGTGGGGTGGGAATGCAGACTGATACACAGGACCCTGCTGAGGGGCAAGGGTTGAAGAAGCTAGGTCTACCTAGGCCATCATCACAGGATGACAAGTCTTGAGATAAGAGACACCCAGGTAGACAGTTTATAAATCCTTTTTCTCTAAATGCTTTGTTCCCACTGGTAAAAAGAAACAATTCTTGGGTTTAAGGCCATCTGATCGCAGACTCCTGAAGGAATGAACTACAGGAGATCAACCTAGTTGGACCTGCTAGGTAAGCATGGTTAGTACACAAAGTATTTTAACTCTGGTTTAAAAGTGGAAGAAAACTGTTGTTCTTTGAGATGTGTTGCTCATATCCATTCCAATATAGGTGAGTGCACACCACCGTGCACTGGTTCTCGGAATATTTTTCCCCTTAGTAGACCCTGTAGGGTCAGCCTAGGCGCCCCCTGGAGTACCACGCTCATGCTGCGGTATATGAGGCGCTGCCGACCCTGCGGGCCCTCAGTCCCTTCTTTCTGCCAACTCCAACCGCGGGGATGGAGGGTGGATGTGGAATGGATATGAGCAACACATCTTGAAGAACAGCAGTTACTGGTAAGTAACCCTGTTTTCTACTTCAAGTGATTGCTCATATCCATTCCAATATAGGTGATTAAATAGCCATACCTTGGAGGTGGGTAGGAGTCAACGATGAGCTGCTCTCATCAGCACGGCCCTGAGGAATCCCGCATCCTCTCTTGCCTGCTGCACGATGGTGTAGTGGGATGTAAAGGTGTGAACCAATGACCGGGTAGCTGCTTTGCAGATGTCCGGCAGGTGCACTCTCTCCAGGAAGGCCGCCGACGAGGCCTGGGCTCTGGTTGAGTGCACTGAAACAACTCCTGGAAGCGGCACCTTCGCCTGCTCGTAGCAGCACCTAATGCAGGCGGTGATCCAGGCAGAGATGCGCTGGGTGGAGACAGGTGAGCCCTTCATCCGGTCTGCCACCGCCACGAACAGCTGTGTCGACTTCCAGAATGGCCGTGTCCGCTCGATGTAGTAGGCGAGGGCTCATCTCACGTCCAGCGAGTGCCATCTCCGCTCCTCCTCTGACCCGTGCGGTTTTGGAAAGAACATGGAGAAGAAGATATCCTGGTTATAATGGAACTGGGACATCACCTTAGGCAGGAAAGCCAGGTGGGGTCTCAGCCGCACCTTGTCTTTATAAAAGACGGTGTAGGGGAGCTCCAAGGTTAAGGGTTTTATCTCGGAGACCCTCCTAGCCGAAGTAATGGCCACCAGGAAGGCTACCTTCCAAGAGAGGATGAGCAGCAGGCATGTAGCCATGGGCTCGAATAGGGGTCCCGTTAGTCTGGCGAGGACCAGGTTCAAATCCCATGGAGGCACCGGGTCACGGACCTGTGGGTGCAGCCTCTCCACCCCCTTGAGGAACCTAACTGAAATCAGGTGGGAAAATAATGACCTCCCTTCCATCAGCTGGTGGAAGGCCAAGATGGCCGCCAGGTGCACCTTCAGGGAGGCCAGCGCTAAACCCTGGAGCTTGAGGTGGAGCAGATACTCCAGGATCGCCCTGTATAGGTAAGCAGCTCAGTGGGATGCCCCGGGACGCTGCCCAACAGGTAAACCGCTTCCACTTGGCCCGGTACACAACATGAGTGGAAGGTTTTCTGCTGCCAAGCAGGCTCTCGCTCCCTCCATCAGCCACAGAGTCTCCATGCCGTCAGGTGGAGGGAGTCCAGGAGTGGGTGCAGCAGGAGACCCTGGTCCTGGGAGAGCAGGTCATAACACCTCAGGAGCGGCACTGGCGGGGAGATGGACAGGTCCAGCAACATGCTGAACCAGTGCTCTCTCGGCCAGGCTGGGGCAATCAGTATGATGTCCACTTTGTACCTCTTGATTTTCAAGAGGACTTTGGGCAGTAGCGGAATGGGGGGAAATGCATACATGAGGGTCCCCATTCAGTCTATGAGGAACGCTTCGGAGATGGAGCCCGGCTTGCGACCCCGGAGCGAGCAGAACCTCAGGCAGTTCCTGTTCCAGGACAATGCGAAGAGGTCCAGATGGGAAATACCCCACTTGCGGAAGATAAAAGTTATCACCTCCGGGTGTAGCGACCAGTCATGTCGGAGTAGAAACTACCTGCTGAGGCGGTCCGCCTTGTCGTTCCTGACCCCAGGAAGGTGAGAGGCAGATATATGGAAGTCATGCCTCACCGCAAAGTCCCAAAGTCAAATGGTCTCCTGGCAAAGGGCCAAGGAGCATGCTCCCCCCTGCCTGTCCATATAGAAAATGGCCACTGTGTTGTCCGTGAGGACCTACACCATCCTGCTCCTCAGGAATCTGAGGAACACCTTGCAGGCCAGGTGGTCTGCCCTGAGCTCCCAGACGTTGATATGGAGACTCTTCTCCTCCTCCGACCAGAGCCCCTGGGTGCTCAGGTTGGTACTGATGTGGGCCCCCCACCCCACGTCCAAAGCATCCATAATGAGAGTGACTGATGGGGCCAATCTCAGAACAGAACCCCTCTCAGTACTTCCCCGGGAGTCCTCCACCAGTTCAGGGCGGTCAGGACCTGTGTTGGAACCGTGACCACCCTGTTCAAGGAGTGCCTGGCTGGTGCCTACACTGAGGCTAACCACTCCTGGAAAGGTCTGAGTTTGAGGAGAGCCAGCCTCACCACATACGTACAGGCTGCCATGTGTCCCAACAGCTGCAGACAGCGCCTGGCTGTCGTCATGGGGGACCTGTGGAGTTGGTCGATTATGGCAGCCACCACTGCGAAGCGAGGCTGTGGGAGGAAGGCTCTGGCCTGAGTGGCGTCCAGGGTGGCCCTGATGAAATCTATGCGCTGCACCAGGGTGAGAGTGGACTTCTGCTCGTTTATGAGCAGCCCCAGTCTGGGGCATGTCACGCAGGTGAGTGCCAGGCTGTTCCTCACGTGGGCCCTGGACCTACCCCGGATCAGCCAGTTGTCCAGGTAGGGGAAGATCTGGACCCCTCTGCGGCACAGGTGGGCCACCACTACCACCATGCACTTTGTAAAGATCCAGGGGCAGACGAGAGGCCAAAGGGCAGAGCCGATAATTGGTAATGGCAGCCAGCTACCATAAACCTGAGGAAGCGCCTGTGCCTGGGAAGGATGGAAATGTGGAAGTACGCATCCTTCAGGTCGAGGGTGGCATACCAATCTCCTGGATCCAGAGCAGAGATAATGGAGGCTAGGGAAACCATGCGAAATCTGAGACGCCTGATGAACTTGTTCAGATGGCGGAGATCTAATATGGGTCTCAGGCCCCCTTTTGCCTTGGGGATGAGGAAATACCTGGAGTAGAATCCCCTCTCTATTTCCTGTGGAGGGACTGCTTCCACAGTCCCGAGGAGGAGGAGGGAATTCACCTCCTGCAAAAGGAATTGCTCATGAAAGGGATCCCTGAAGAGGGATGGGATGGGATGGGGCGGCAGTCCGGGGGGAAGGCCGTAAACTGAAGGGCTTATCCCCTGAGAACTACGCCGAGGACCCAGCAGTCTGATGTAATATTCTGCCACTCGGCGTAGTAGGGTCTGAGCCTTTCCACAAACGGAAGGAGTGGATCCAAGAGAAGGGTATTGGTGCCACCCTCGGGCACACCATCAAAACTGTCTTTTAGTGTTGGGCCCTTTAGAGGGTCCCTGCTGTTAGGCCGCGGATGACCCTGAACGGTTGCGGCGCCCGAAGCCGCTATTCCTATCACGGCCCCTCCTGGGCTGAGAGGACCTGGGCAGCAGGCTAGGGGGCAGTTGGGCCTGGCGCTGGGACTGCGGTCGAGACTGGCACCTCAAGGCCTGGGGGGTGTACAGGCCCAGTGACCAGAGTGTGGCCCTAGAGTCTTTTAGGGTATGCAGCTTCTCATCCGTTTTATCAGAGAAGAGGCATGCCCCATCGAAGGGCAGGTCCTGGATGGACTACTGCACCTCCTGAGACAGTCCAGAAGACTGCAGCCATGAACACCACCGCATGGCAATTGCAGAGGCCATGGCTCTGCTGGCGGTGTCCACAGCGTCGCTGGCAGTCTGTAAAGCCGCTCCAGCCACCGCGGCGCCCTCCTCCAGGACCGATGTGAAGTCTGCTGCCTGGTCCTGGGGTAACCCCTCTGCGAACCTGCACATAGAATTCCAGAGATTCAAATTGTAGCGGCCCAGGGGCGCTTGGTGGTTCACAATACATAACTTTAGGGCCCTTGCGGCCAAAGAGATCGAGTTTTTTATTATCCTTGTTTTTAGGCGTGGTGCTCTGGCCACCTGGCCTATCTCGCTGGTTGGCCACGTCCACCACCAGGGTCCCAGGGGCTGGGCAGGTGTAAAGGAATTCAAACCCCTCAGAAGGCACATAGTATTTCTTCTCGGCGCCCTTGGAGGTGGGGGCAACCGAGGCAGGGGTTTGCCAGAGAGCCTTGGCCAGCTTAAGGACTCTCTCATGAACCGGCAGGGCCACTCTGGATGGCCCCGCCGACCCAGCCACCCCAAAGAGGGGTCCTCCTTCTTGGAGAGCTCCTTCAACTCGATATTCAGGTTGCTGGCCACGCTCTTAAGGAGTTCTTGATGCGCCCTGAAGTTAGGGAGGGGGGCCTTGCAGTCCCTGGCAGCCGTCTCATCAGGGGAAGAAGAGGAGGATTGCAGAAGGGGCCCCGTGGAGGGTCTCTCCTCAGGGTCCGATTCCTCCTCCAAGGAATGGCCCTTAGCCAGCTGATCAGGTGGGGGGGTGGTACCGGGTGTGTAACTGAAGATGGGACAGATACAGTACCCTGTCCCATCTGCCCCCCCATGGGCTCCAATATGGCCACTGCCACGGTCCTTGTGGCCATCCCGGTGACAGTATCGATGCCACCTGCTGCGCCTCTGAGCGGGACTTGTCCTTGCGGGACCCCGAGTCGCTAGAGTGGTGCCGGCAGTGCCTGCAGCTCCTGCCCGTCTTCGCCAGGGACCTGCCCTGCGACAACGCTGACGAGGTGGAAGAGCGCCGGTGCTGTTGCGAACAGTGCCGTTGGGAAGGCGTGCGGCTCAACGAGCTGGATGATGACGACCTCCGTCTTGGTGCCGAGGACTTCCGGCGTCACTTCCCCTACAGGGACTGGGAGCAGTGCTGACCATGCCTCCTCGGTGCTGAGCCCAGCTCCGAGGAACATGATAGTTGACGAGGCGTGGTGGGCTGCGCTGTCGGTGCCGGGATCCGCGCCGAACTCCGTGCCAGGGATTGGGACCGGTGCCACGTAGGCGAAGGCCTCGGTGCCTGGGTGCAGGAGCGGGAGCTGCGCACATGGCGTGAGGCAGATCTGGAGCTGCGTCACCTTGAACACAAAGCCTCCGGTGCCGTGGACCTTCCTCGGTGCCACGGTGAGGAGGAGCTCAACGACTCAGTCGGAGCTCCAAGGGGAGCTGACACACTCTACCCTCTCTGACTGTGTGGGGGGAGATTTGGTCGCTGATTGCTGTGTCGACCACCCATCTGAGGCACCCAGCACGGGTTTACCTCGGGATACCGGTCCCAGCACCCTCGGCCGAGGGGGGACGGAGGCATAGGCATGGCCACTGGGGCGCGTGCCGCGTAGAACGCCTCCGGTGTCGGCGGTCCCTGCAGGGGTGCTCTCCCACCCCAAGGAGTCGGGGGAGGCTCCCCACAGGGAGATGCAGGCGCCGGAGTGGACTCAATGGGCCATGGCTGGTGCATCTCCCAACTCGGCCCAGGCCGCGCAAGCGGCGCAGGGGAATCCTGGCACTTCTTCTTCTTCGGTACCGGGGTCGACTCCGGTGCCGGTGGAGCACTCCGCATCGAGAAGATGCTTGGTGCCGCAGGGGAACGCACCGGTTCGGAGTCCGGGCAGAGTGCCGACTCCATCAGAATGGCCTTCAGGCGAGCATCCCGCTCTTTCTGGGTCCTCGCTTTGAAGGCTTTGCAAATCCTGCATTTATTCTTCCTGTGCTGTTCTCCCAAACATCTGAGACAGCGCTCATGAGGGTCACTTACAGGGAAGGCTTTGCTGCAAGCGGCACAGGACTTAAAACCAGTTGAGCCAGGCAAGGCTCAGCCCTGAGCCCCTAAGGGCTTCTTATCTATTCTAACTAACTATCTACACTTAACAACTAATTAACTCTAAATATTAACTACTAACAACAAGAACAGTTCAAATGGGGAATGCTACTTGCTAGAAGGCAAGAGGCAAGATGTTCCAGTAACTGTCACGGGCGAAAAGAAGGAACTGAGGGTCCGCAGGGTCGGCAGTGCCTCATATACCACGGCATGAGTGCGGTACTCCAGGGGGCGCCTAGGCCGAACCTACTGGGTCTGCTAAGGGGAAAAAAGTTCTGGGAACCAGTGCACGGTGGCGTGCACTCACCTATATTGGAATGAATATGAGAAATCACTCGAAGTAGAATTGCAGAATTCCATCCCAGGAGAGATAAAGGCAGAAGGGCCAACACCTGAGGGGTGAGAAACACCAGAAAGGGGACAAAGGTGCAGCTAGCCCAGTAACCATGACAGCTACATTCTCATAACATATTAATTAATATTAACCTAAATATTGTAATGGGGTGGGGGGTTACCATTCTGCTGCAAAGGAACAGAGAAAAAACTGCCACATTGCAAACTATAAATGTAATCTGAAGAAAAAAATGCTCTACTGAAATAACTATCAAAAAATACAAGCTGTAGCAATGTTAAGGTGTTAAATCACATAATCACATCCTAATTTTTAAAATGTTAAGGTGGCTAAATAGATTCACAGACTTTAAGACCAGATGGGACCATCATCATCATCTAGTCTGACCTCCTGCACGTTGCAGGCCACAGAAACTCACCCACTCACTCCTGTAATAGACCCATAACCTCTGCGTGAGTTACTGAAGTCCTCAACTCATGATTTAAAGACTTCAGGTTACAGAGAATCCACCATTTACAGTAGTTTAAACCTGCAAGTAACCCATGCCCCATGCTGCGGAGGAAGGCAAAAAAAAAAAAAAAAAACCCCAGGGTCTCTGCCAATCGGATCTGGGAGAAAATTCCTTCCTGACCCCAAATAAGGTAATCAGTTAGACCCTGAACATGTGGGAAAGACCTAGTAGCCAGACACCTGGGAAAGAATTCTCTGTAGTAACTCAGAGCCCTCACCAACTAGAAGCCCATCACCAGCTGTTGGAGATATTTGCTACTAGCAGTCTCATCATACCATCCCCTCCATAAACTTATCAAATTCCGTCTTGAATCCAGTTAGGTTTTTTGCCCCACTACTCCCCTTGGAAAGCTGTTCCAGAACTTCACTCCTCTGGTGATTAGAAACCTTCATTTAATTTCAAGCCTAAACTTATTGATGGCCAGTTTATATCCACATGTTCTTGTGTCAACATTGGTGCTTAACTTAAATAACTCCTTGCCTTCCCTGGTATTTATCCCTCTTATGTATCTATAGAGAGTACTCATATCTCCCCTCAGCCTTCGTTTGGTTAGACTAAACAAGCCAAATGCTTTGAGACTTCTCACATAAGGTAGGTTTTCCATTCCTCTAGTCCAACAGTTCCCAATATGGAGTGTGGGACCATTTTGGGGGGGCATCAAAGATTACAGGGGGTCCATGAGGCTTCAGTAATATTGAGGTCATTTAGCCCCCTGACTCTGCACCGGCCAAAGTGGAGGAACAGCCCTGCACCAGTGGGGGCCTGGAGCAGCCCTGGCCAACCTGCCAGTGCCCACCTCCATTACCCTCAGTCCATTAGAGACAGGAAGAGGTGGGGCCACACGGAGCATGCAGTGGTGGCTGCGCTAGGGAAGGCTTTGATTCTTACTCAGGTAAGAGTAATTTATTATTATTATGTAATTTAGTGTTATTATTATGATCTTTATAGGAGTTATATGTGTTTATGACCGGTGGGGGGGGTGCATGTTTTACCTAGTATTAACTGGTGGGGCTTTCACTCAAAAAGGTTGGGAACCACTGCTCTAGTCATGCTAGTCACCCTTCTCTGCATCTGTTCCAATTTGAATTTATCTTTTTTAAACATGGGAGACCAGAATTGCGCACAGTATTCCAGATGAGGTCTCACTGGTGCCTTGTATAACGGTACTAACACCTCCCTATCTCTACTGAAAATACCTCACCTGATGCCTCCTAGGACTGCCTTAGCCTTTTTCACAGCTGCCTCACATTGGTGGCTCATAGTTATCCTATGATCAACCAATACACCCTGATCTTACTCCTCCCGTCGCTTCCAACTGGTAAGCCCCCAGCATATAGCAAAAATTCTTGTTAGACCCTAAGTTCGTGAACTTGCACTTTGCATTATTACATTTCATCCCATTTCTATTACTCCAGTTTTCAAGGTCATCCAGATCTTCTTGTATGATATTCCAGTCCTCCTCCATATTGGCAATACCTCCCAACTTCGTGTCATCCACAAATTTTATTATCACACTCCCACTTTTGTAACAAGGGCATTAATAAAAATGTTAAATGAGAGAGGTCCCAAGATCAATCCCTGAGGAACTCCATCTGTAACCTCCATCCAGCCTGACAGTTCACCTTGCAGTATGAGTCATTGTAGTCTCCCCTGTAACCAATTATTTATCCACCTTTCAATTCTCAGTTTAACCCCCATCTTCTCCAATTTAACTAATAATTTCCAGTGTGGAACTGTATGAAATGCCTTACAAAAATCCAGGTAGATTAGATCTACTGCATTTCCTTTGTCTAAAAGTTTAGTTATCTTCTCAAAGAAAGAGATCAGATTGGTCTGTCATGATATACCTTTAGTGAAACCATGTTGCATTTTATCTCAATTACCATTCACCTCTGTACCCTTATCTACTTTCTCTTTCAAAATGTGTTCCAAGACCTTGCATACAATTGAGGACAAACTAATAGGCCTGTAGTTTCCTGGATCACTTTTTCCTCCCTTTCTGAAAAATAGGTAGTATATTAGCAATTCTCCAGTTATAGGGTACAACCCCCGAGTTTAAAGATTCATTAAAAATCCTTCCTATTGGGCTTGCCATTTCATGTATCAGTTCTTTTAATATTCTTGGATGGAGATTATCCAGGCCCCCCAATTTAGTCCTATTAAGATTTTTAAGTATGACTTCCACCTCAGATGTGGTAATTTCTACTTCCATAACCTCATTTCCATTAGCCACACGGCCACTGTCCCTAAGCTCCTGTCATCATGCTTCAGTGGGTCACAGTAGTGGTAGCAACAGTGTTATACATGGTTATATTTCCATCATACAACATCACAGCTCCTTATTACTCCTATTAAAAAAGTGAAGCAAAGTATATAATTAGGTATTGGGCCCTACCTAAAGTACCTTTAATCTCCACCCCATCCTCAGTGCCTAGTTGTCTCACTTCTTCTTCTCTTGTTTTATTTTTATGGCTATAGAACCTTTTACTATTGGTTTTAATCTCCTTTGCAAGGTCCAACTCTGCTTGGGTTTTGGCAGTTCTCACTCTATCCCTACACTTTCTAACCTCCAAGAGGTAGCTTTCCTTGCTAATCCATCCCAACTTCTGTTCCTTGTAGGCTTTCTGCTTTCTCTGAATAACCTGTTTGAAATGCTTGCTCATCTAGCTTGGTCTGCAACCATTCTGTATGAATGCTTTCCCCTTGCTTGGGATGCAGACTTCAGGTATTCTGCAACTTTGTCTTAAAGTAATTCCAAGTGTCCTCAACATTCAGATCTTTGTGTTCTTCATTCCAGTCCACTTGCCTAACTAATTCTCTGAAATTTTAAAGCTTTTTTTTGTGGAGTAGATTCACTCAATAATTGTGTAATAATCAATCCATTCTCTTATGAAATTATACATTATAGTTAAAACCAAAACAAACATAGGGCCCAATCCTGTAAGATGCTGAGGGTATGTCTACACTACAAAGAAAAATCCGCCCCATCAAATCTCAGAGCCCAGGTCAATTGACTCAGGTTTGTGAGGTTCAGGTTGCAGGGTTAAAAATAGCAGTGTAGATGTTCAGGCTTGGGCTGGAGCCCCGCTATAAGATTCTCCCCCTTTCTGGGTTTCAGAGCCTGAGCTGAGTCAATTGACCTGGGCTCTGAGACTCTGCACTGCTGGTTTTTCTTTGCAGTGTAGACAAGACCTAAGTGTCTCAATCTTCCATTGCATTCAATAGGAGCCGATGGCACTCTAACACTTTTCAAGAGCTGTATGGGATTTCATAGGAACAGGAGGTCAGCTTTCTGTGTAAACAGCATTACAGTGTGGTTTTTTTCATTCTTTTTATATTAACTTCAGGGGTTCTGGAAACTGTTATAGTACAGTCATAAGATGGAACTCACAAGGAATAATTTCCCTACTGTATTTGTCTTTTAGGGTCAATAATAGATATGACACATTTTCCAGGGAGGAAGTTGCAGACCGAGACTTACTGGTGATGATGCACAATAATAGGCATAACGTTATTTTTAAACAAGTTAGCCTTTTAGCTATGTATAGAACACCACAGTTGAGATACAGTTTGGCTTTTCATTTTAGTTCTTTTTTGTGCCCAAAATTATGGCAGCTGGCTGTGTCGTGCTGCCCCAGAATAAGTCATTCCATAATGTCACAGGTGCCTTGAAAACCCTACTTGACTATAGAGCCAACCAGATTTCTATTGGAGAGATAAGTGGCAGGCTCATATCATGACTTTTAAAGATATTTTAATAATCTGTAATTTGTATTCCAAACAACTCCTTGCTACATGTTACCCAATAGTATTAATGATTATGGCCTGTCTGACTAAAATGGGCCACTTCATCCCCTGCAACCACCTGCCGTCTGCCAACACTACTGCCCAACTCCTTGAAAAACATGGTTTGTCTCCACTAACTGCCAAACCATATTCAGACTGAGACCCATTGTTTTCCCCTTGCGTCTGGTTCGAAGCGCTTCAGTTATGGGACGACGGTGTATCCACCTCCACTGTATATCACCCCCAAATAGATGGAAACAAAATGAACCAAGTACTGGAACAATATGTGAGATGTTTCATGAACCATCACCAGGATTTCTGGTCCATGCTCCTGCCATGTGAAATTTTCATATAACAATGCTGACCGTGCCTCTAACAGGTCTTTGCAAATTATAGATTCCACCCCTGTTTTCATCTGGCACTATCAGCAGCCTCACCGAACCAAGTTGCCACTGACTGGGTCCAACAGATCCATCTCATCCAGGAGTTCAAGAACCACCTAGATGAGATGAAGAAGGCATACAAGAGGCATGTGGACCATCAGTGACAGGAAGCTTTGGTGTTCACAGTAGGCTAGAAGGTGTGGTTCACTCAAAAGCATCTCCAGACCAGTCAACCCACTCAAAAACTGGACCACCGATTCCTGGGATTCTTCCAGATAGACCAGCAGATCAACCTGGTTGAAACTACAGAGTCTCCAGGCCCTCAAAATACACCCAATTTTTCATGTTTCCTTCTGAAGCCCTATTCTGAGAACCCCTTCCCTGACTGCACTGCCTCCATCGTTCAAAAGCCAGGGTCACGCAGAGTACAAAGTCCATGCCATCTTTGATTCCTGACGTACAGGTGGCCGCTTATACTATCCAGTGGACTGGGAATGCTATGGCCCAATGGAGTGCACTTTGGCAAACTGCTTCCCATGTCCACACCCTTGGCTTGGATTCACCCTGAGAAGCCTGGCCTGGCACCACCCTGAAGGGTACAAATACTAGTGGCTAACAGCCCCTGCTGTTGCATGAGTGTAATTCGTAAAGTGATGTGTGTGAAAAAGCCAAAAATGGCTGAGAACTTAAACACTGGTTGGTAACTGATGACGAATCCCAGTGATAATTGAACCTGGTGATATTCTGAACAAAAAGAGCCTCAACCATGTTTGTAGCTGGTTTCATCTCTTCATACTGACTCAGACTTTCTAAGTTTTAAAGTGACGTTTGGGGTTGTTGTGTGTACTGGTTGTGTTGTTGGCTGTGTTTGTGTACATGTGGGTTGTGTTGTGCTGGGAATTCTGAGTGGATTTGTGAGAGGGGTGTATGAGGAGTTTGTGCTGCCATGAGGGGCTGTGTGTGTTTGGGGTTATTATGTGTGTTGGTTGTGTTGTTGTGGGTAATGATGTTGATTTTGTCTTGAGGGGGGTTGTGCTGGGAGATTTGTGTTTTGTGCGGGTGGCAGTTGGGCCAAGTTATCCACCATCTGTGCAGACTCCCTTGTACAACCAATGAAATTGTGCACACAAATTATCTGTAGAGTAAGAGTAGTGATTGGTTGAGTTAACTTTGATATCACAATAGTCTAGGACTTGTAGCATACCACAGATGCAGGCTTTTCTGTAGCTGTACATTTCACGGGTGTAATTTTTAAAGTCAAAATGGCTGAGAACTTAAAAACTGGACAGTAACAGACCAAGAAATCTAGTGATGATTTAGCCTGTGATATTCTGAACGAAAAGAGCCCTCAAACATGCTTGTAGTTGTTGCCATTGCTTTGCACTGACTCTGCAGACCTTCTAGGCTTCAGAGTGATAATCCTGGATTATATAGATACTCTGGAAAACTCATATATAGATATACCTTTTTAAATTATTACAAAGTTTAGTTAAAAATTGAGACTGAGATGTAGCAGATGTTAGGGCCTTAAAAGTCAGGCCTCCTTTTGGAGGACAAAGCAGTTACATAGTGTAACTTGGATTTTTACAGCAATCTTTGAACAGAGGTGGTCATAAATAGTGCACAGGTAACCCCTCTTTTAGAAATCCCAGCCCACACACTAATGCCTGGCTTTGAGGAAACATCTTTGCACATTTGCTCAAGATATTAAGTCAGAGAGCAAACTCCTGCTGCTTGCAATGACCCCACTGAAAAGATACATCACAAAACAAAGTTCTTTTTCAAAAAACAGAACAGTGCCTGTATACTAAGAAAGAACCTGTCAGACCAGATGTTACAGGGCTATCTGGTGACTCCTGCCTGGACTATATACATATACTAAGCAATAGCAGCTTTTGTAGGCTTTGGTCAAGGTCAGCTCAAGGTCAGCTCCTTGATTTAAAAAAAAAATCTAATTTGTCTTCAGTCTTTCTTAGAGTGTGTCTACAAATTCATGGGAAAGCCCTGTGACTTGCCCACACTTCCTTTTCACTGGCTATCAGGGCAACATTCTAGACAGAACCCATGAAAGCAAGGCTCTTACCGGAATCAGAGGCTCAGGTGTGGGCTGGAGTCGAGCAGAGACAAGGGACTTGTGACTCTTGGTAAAGGTTTTCCAGTAAGTCAGCAATGCAAATGGGACTAGAAACTTGAACACTTGATTCTCACTCACATTTCTAGTCATTAGGAAGTTTCCTTTCTGAGACCCTCAAAAATATCCAAGACTAAACATCTGATCCCCAAGAACCAATATGCAAGAAATTCCAGTATCTTTAAACACTCTTGTGCTTTCCCAGTTTCTCTTACATACCCACAAGCAAAAAAATGGAAAAAATTTCCAGCATTCTCACTTCACACAAACCAGCTCAATTCTCAGTGCATTCACATCGTTTCTGCACTAGGATCACTATGACATGCCACACATACAGGCCCTCTTTGCATACACTTTTTCTGGTGATTAAAGTATAGGACTGTGAGGAAGGACTGCTGGGTTGCATTCCTGAATTTGACTGAGTTGCTGTGTGACCATGGCAAGTCATTTAATCTCTGTACCTCAGTTTATTCATCTCACACGGATGTGTCAGGCTTAATTATTTAACATTTCTAAGGTGCTTTGAAATCCTTGGATGATGAAATACTGTGCCCAGGTAAATTATATTCACTGTAGCCTGTAAACAAAGCTTTTTAAATAGAAGCAGGTCTTTCCCAGAGCAAGTCTGCAAACATGGACATGTCCACCCTTCAATTAGGGCTAAGTAGCATGCTATTAGATATCTTGTCAAAGGGTAACACAGCTGTATATACAGGCAAATCTATATGCAGAACCAATGATTATCTAAAAGTACTGAATTTTTTTAAGCAGTTAATTTATTATGTAGATTGTTTTCGGTCAGTGACTTAAGTTTCCTTTTACAGCTTAGCCACGGAGATTATTACAGTACAGTCAGGCAACTACATCAGCTGGAACAGTTTTAATCCCATGCTGTGTTAAACTTTAGTAATAAATTATGATTCTATGGTATTTTCCTTTTTCCTAAAGAGGCAGAGGAGACTGGGTTACTCAATGGTACTGAAAGCAAAATGCAGTCATCTTGGGGAGATAATACTTTTAAATTATTAAATACTGAAAACACAAAGGTGAGGAAAAAAAGACACAGCTAGCAAGAAAAAAAGACTTCTGCTTTGCCTCCACATCACATAGAACCCTATGCCCTGTTTTATGTCCTGTATGATGTCTGAAATCATGTTTCATCTTGTCAAGAGACAGCAGCAAGGAAAGGAATGGACTTACTTTCAATCACTAGTGATCTGGGTTGAATTAATAGGTGGACATAAAGAAGAAAGCTTCATATCATTTTACCCAAAGACTTTTCATAGTAAAAAATTCAGTAGCAAAGGAGCCTATGTTTTAAAGTATCACCATATTCTTATTTTGGTCTTTGTGCTATAAAACTGATCAGACAAAACAAATGTTTTCCCTACTTCCCCACTTGTATTCTCGGTGCTACTAAGCAATAGATTAACCAGACAGGCCACGTGTACAGATTATTTATGTGTAAATTAGAAATGCATTCACATTATATGTTGTAGGCCTATCAATAGTCATAGTCCATTTCTCATGGAGGTTTTATGCATCAGCACCACACTATCCCAGCTGCTTCCCCTGGCTCCCTTGGGTTATTCTTGTAGTCTAGGTTATTTGATATAGGTATGTGCTGCCATTGTCTTATAGATTCCATACCTATGACAGAAATATTAATTCCTGTCAAAAGTTTTCTCCTGTATTATAAGCAGGGCTGGTGTAGCTATGTCTAGGGTTAAGGTTGCCCATGACTTTCCATTTTAAGACCCAATTTTCAGCCACTTATGAGTTTGCCAAACTTTAACCATTCAGGCTATAGTTTCTCATGCTGGGGGCCTTCCCTGGGTTAAATATTTTTTAAAAGTTTCAGCAAAAAAATGGTTCAGCCATTTCCAAGAACCAGATTAGGAAAAATAAACAGCCACAGGTTATCCTTTTATCTTCCAGCAGGCCTGGTTTCTAGTCACAGATTACCATCATACGACCCTTGGTGTCATTCCCTGCATCTGTGGAGGCTGGCTGAACCTAGCACAGATTCGGCTAAGCCTTAAGTCCCTTAAGGGGCCAGCATACTTTGTGACAGGGAAGAATGACAAAGAGATTCAGAGTGGTGGGAGGATGGTAAAGCACAGAATAATTAGTTTAGTAATCAATAAATCCATTTAAGAAAACTGCCCTCCGCTTGTGGATAGTCTGCAAGTAGAAAGAAGGCATGAAATTAATTAAACCAATGAAGTAGGTATGGCATGTTATTCTTTTGCTGTAACAAAATAAATAAAGGAGATAGATAGGATTGTAGAAAAATTCCTTTCATGGCAAAAGCTGAAGAATAAACTTCAGTAGCCAATTAAAAAAAAAATCACACACCTGTTTTTAGACAATATTTGTATAACTTCTTATGTATAGCTACAAATGCAAGACATTTAATTAAATTCACAATATAAAGAAATAATTGCAAACTCCCAAAACTCAAAAAGCCGAGTTCATTTCATTCTCCACAGACTCTAAAAATACCAGGCTTAACATTTTCCTTTCCACACCAGATATTCCAAAGGTTTCACCAACACTACTTGAACGGAAGCGCTAGTCTCACTCAGCATGAAGTGTGACACTGCTAGCCTGTTTCTTCTGAGCATCATCAATCATCTTCCTTATAAGTCTTGGTTCTGGTGCGGTTCCTGTATAGAAACATCTGGATTCACTTTACATTTACAATAAAATTAGAATGATGTTTTCTTTCTGATTCATTAGACAGTTAAAGAGAAAAACAGCTGCCCGAGTAAATATCTTTTAGTGTAAATGTTCTCTTCTTTCATGTTCACTCTAGTATAATAAGCCAAAAACAAAGAACAAAGATAGAGATGTAAGATGGAAAGAATTAGTCTCCAAATCCTTTATTTAGCCACAGAAGTGGTTAAGTGCAATGGTTCATTACCCATATGCTTAAACCCTGCCCTAGAAGGTTTGTAACATTACAATCTCTTGCCATGGAAATGCGTATTATGAAATGTTGCTTTAGATTTTCACTGTAGGATCATATTAAGAAGGGAAAATGAGCTCAGTATTGAGATTTCTTTGTTAACTTTCAGTCGCTGAGGGTGTGTCAAATATGACTAAACAAACAAATTGTGAATGAAAAATAAAAAAAATTAAAAATAAAAATTTTTAAAAAACTCAAGCAGTTGTACATCAACAAGTAAAATTCTGGGCCACCTCTTTGGATTATTCATTAATTTAATCTCCATGCGGGTTCGCTCTTTAGTCTGTTGATTTTTTACCCTTATTCAGATTTTGGGAAGATTATGTATTATGCTTACATGCTTAATGATCATTAAAAGATAGGAAACAAAAGGTAGGAATAAATGGTCAGTTTTCACAATGAAGAGAGGTAAACAGCAGGGTCCCACAGGGATCTATACTAGGACCAGTGCGGTTCATCATGGTCATAAATGATTTGAAAAAGGGGGTAAACATTTGCAGATGATACAAAATTACTCAAGATAATTAAGTCCAAAGTGATAGCAAAGATTTACAAAGGGATCTCACTAAACTGGGTGACTGGGTGAAAAAAGGTAAATGAAATTCAATGTTGATAAATGCAAAGTAATGCATATTGAAAAAAAGAATCCGAACTACACATACAAAATGAAGGGGTCTAAATTAGCTGTTACCAGTCAAGAAAAATCATGGCGTCATCGTGGATAATTCTCTGAAAACATCCACTCAGTGTGGAAAGGCAGTCAAAAAAGCTAACAGAATGTTAGGAACCATTATGAAAGGGATAGATAATATGACAGAAAATATCATAATGCCACCATATTAATTCATGGTAAACCCACATCTTGAATATTGTGTGCAGTTCTGGTAGCACCATCTCAAAAAAGATATACTGGAATTAGAAAAGGGCAACAAAAATTATTACGGGTATGGAACAGCTTCCATATGAGGAGAGATTAAAAAGATTGACTGTTCTTCTTGGAAAAAGAGATGACTTGGAGGGATATGAAAGATCTATAAAATCAGGAATGGTATGGAGAAAGTCAATAAGGAAGTATTCTCTGCGTTTCCCTAAACTCCCAACTGCCAGAAGATGATCACTCGAAATTGCCCTGTTCTGTTCATTCCCTCTGAAGCATCTGATACTGGCCACTGTCAGAGGACAGGATACTGGGCTAAATGGACCATTGGTCTGACCAATATGGCCATCCTCAAGCCCGCATACAGTAATCTGGGAAAAATAAACACCACCCCAGGGTTCCTCTATGAGGCAATACTTCCCCACTTGCAAGCACTGAGTCTATGTATAACAAAAGATAACTTTTATTAAAAAGGGAAAGGGAAACCAGCATTAAGTTAGAAAAAACACCACAACCACATTAAAAATTATGTGATCATGAGCAAACCCAACCCCTCCAGTACATTTTGCAGTATTCTTTGCCTCAGTTTCCCATTTGGTGGAGTGAAAGTCTAAGCAAATGTACCTTTACCACACCATTCCCATTTCCCTCTGTTGCAGCCCACTCACAATTGGTTGTCGTTTGTCAGCAAAGATCCAGATTTCAGAGGTGCATTCACATTGATCCACCTCCAAGCTCTGAAAAATGGGGCAAATTTAAAGCAATGCCTACACTGCTGCTGCCAACTCTGCAATTGGTTCACTGCTGCTGCTGCTATTATCTTTGCCACCATGGGCTGCCACCTCTGTCACTGTTATTTCTGCCACTGCTAATCTCTGGTGCTATCACTGCTGCTGCTTGCTGCTCATTGCCACCTCTACAATGCAGCGTTCTGAGGTTCCCCCACTTAGTCCAGCTCCTAGTGATTTCCCTGGGTAATATGGAACCTCTATGTTGCTGCCTCTTCGTTGTCTGTCACCGCAGCACTGTCCCAATACCAAGTCTAAGATGATGAACAGTGATGAACAGTGATGAACAGAAACCAGGACTCCCAATTAAGTCCAATCAGATCCGTCTTTATACACTGGAGAGCAGATGGTCAAAAGGTATGACTACACTGCAGTCAGATCAACCTTTCTGTATCGACTGAGCAGTCAGTAAAGACCCGCTCAATCGATGCGGAAGTCAACACTGTACAACCAAGTGGTATAGCGCTGCGTCTATGGGAACGTGGTTCCTGTCGGCGCAGTGTAGTGAAGATGCCATGCAGAAGGGAAGTAATTTGCGTAACTCCTGTCAGCTGCCGCCAAATCACCAGGTAAGTGTAGACCAGGGCTCAGACTCTTTAGGCAGAGTCCACACAGTTTGAAATATGTATTCCCCATACCCGTCTCATTTTCAGTGGGATTTGACATCTCTACCCCTACTTAGCAAGTGAGATTTAGTTCTGGGTGACCACTTCAATCAGGGCAAGCTAAGTACAGTTCTGTTGCCCTTTACTCATACAATAATAACAACAACATTTCATTGCCCCTGCATTCAACCTAATGTTAAAATTATGTAATACACAGGTTAAAGAAAGAGTTTCTATACATCTGGATATAATGCTTAAATTATCCAAAAGTATAAAGTTTGGTTTTAAAAGTCATAAAATACATATAGTGCATAATCTTCAATTACCCAAATTAAGGTTAATAAATGTAACAATATTGTTTAAATATTAGCATCCAAATATTCGGATACATTACTCAGAAAAAATTATACTAAGAGTAGCTTGTGGAAAGCAAATATAGCAATAAATGTAAATTGTCCCTCAATAGTTGAGAAGTTAGGATAGGTTGTCCATCTGTAAATATAATCCATCAGAGAATTATTTCAATTATTTTCCCGACTTTGCTTTTCAATGGCACTCTAGCTCATTTCTCCTGGTATTTCCAATGTCCAGTAAAACATTCTAAATAGATGTTTCTTGACCTGATGGCGTCTGACACCATGAGTCACTACATCAGCCGAGCTTAGCACTTACCAATTACACATTCCCGCAACACACACTCATTACTGGGATCCCATGCATCCAAGGCTCCAACAATCAATGGATGTATTTGAACTTCATAACCCCTAGCTCTCAAGGCATTGGCCATAGGGGCATATATCTCTACCCTTCAAGCTCAGGTGTCACAGAAGGCCAGGGTCCTGTTCTTAAAAGGAACTGTGACGTTCCCCATGAAGATCCTCTTCTCTTCCTTCTTAGTAATGATCATGTCCAGTCGTAGTTGACTTTCCATTCCAGGGATAGTGGAGTTCACGGCAACCTTTCCCACAGGTGGCAGGATGGCTTTGATTAAGTGATCTTAGATGTCATTGTGATGCAGCTGCCATGCTTTAGAATGGAGCTGGAGCTACACAAGATATGAGGTAGCTTCACATTGGCATTGATGTGAATTGCAACCCAAAACCAGCCAAAACTGATTACTTTGGCAAAGCAGGTCTGTCTGCTGAACACCTAAGCCACGTAAGTGTATCAATGCAAATGTGGTCTGCCTCTGAAGTCTCTTCCCCCAAGGCACCACTAGCTACAAGGGAGAGCTCATTCAGACCCTGCTTATGTATATGTATTGTGGTATATGGCCAGCTTCCCTCTAGTGGGTCTCATGTTTTGCTCCCATAGTGGGCCAGGAAATTGCCCGTCACCCTGTCTTCCCTGGGGGAGAGGGGCAGGGACCCGGGCCCACCCACTCCTCCGGGTCCCAGCCCAGGGGCCCTATGAACAGCAGCTGTAGACTGCTGGCTCTGTATTTTGGAGCTGCAACCTCTTCCCCTGGGCTACTTTCCCCCTTCAGTCCTTCTGGCCTCTCAGGCCCTCTGTCCTTGCTGGACTCAGTACCTCCTTTTGGGGTTCCTCCACTCTCCCACACTTTTCTACTCCAGTCCGCCACATCGCACCTCTGCTTCCTCCAGCTTGTGCTCTGTGTGTTTGGGCGGGAGGGGGGGAGGGAGCCCTTTTATGGAGCACCTGGCTGATCCTTAATTGGCCCCAGCTGCCCCTGGATAGGCTGCAGGGAATAAAGCCCTGATCATTCTGGGGCTGATGTACCTCCTGCCATGTACTCTTCTGCTGCCCTCTGCATATTACAGTATGGTTAACCTCTAGTGGGGACATCAGGATGAGAGGATGGTAAAAACTTAGAATGTCATTACCACTGATGATGCTTCTCCACTTACTTTTTCTTACATTTTCTTCTCCTCTGACACTTCTGATAATCTTCATTATGTTGTGAACAAGCACAGTGCAGGGGATTGTTTTGCTAGACTTATATTGCTTTCCTATGATTTCTATTTTACTTGTATGTATTTAAGTACTAAATAAAGTTCTCATGTCTCAATGTGTGATTCTCCAAACTCATCTCTTATAATAAATATACATAGCTACCTGAGTAAAAGAAACCATTATTAGTGATTTATGCATTTTACACTCTAAATTAAGCAAAAACTAGATGTCTGTCTGGAGTGCCAACCCAGGGGCCAGCCAGGATGCTAGTTTAAATCTGGACACCTGTCCACTGAAATTGAACAGAGGCCACCAACTCATTTTACACAGGCCAGCAGATAGTCAAGTCATTCAGATATGAATGACCTGGGCTAAGTTTGAAATAATATAGCATAGTAGAAGGCTCCATATCCCATTATCTATCCCCTTAGTAAGGGCCAGATTTAGCGACAGGCGACGGCCTGGGGTGCCAGGCTTGGGGAGGCACTGAGCTTGGGATGCTGTTTTTGTTGTTAGCGACAAAAGGGAAAATAGAATGTTTGAAGTAAAATGTTTCAAGTATACCATATGTAGATTCATTTTTCACTACCTTCTAGAATGTTCTGGACCTTTGTAGAATCTCATGGAACCTTCCAGACTTTCTGAGAACTACATTTTCCTCAAACCTCCTAGAATGTTGTCAGCCATGCCCTAGCGGGTATATAAGGGGTGAGGTGTCACCAGTCAGTCAGAGATATAAGAACGAACTGAAATAAAGTAAAAGCCCACCTGAAATATTGTGAACCTTGTTTTATTGTGTAATTGTTAAAGTGTACTTGTGTTTTAAGACTTGAGGAGAGTAGGTAGTGATTAAGAAAAACATATTTAATGGGACGCTGGAGATATCTATCGAACCCCTATTTATGCAACAATATAAAAGAAATACTGTTACTTCTTTTACCATGCTTAACACGTAATGTTTGATGACTTTCAAAGACTGCAAAATGCAAACTTTTGCTCTCCCTAATACTGTCTGATTTCCCCCATAGAAAATAAAAGATGCCCCTGAAGAAGGAGCTCAGTAGAGGAAGTGAAAAGCTCAAGCTAGTTTGCAGCCAGGGGCAAATTTGATGGGAAAATATCTGAAACACAACATAGACAAGGCTTTAGGTAGTAGCAATCATCCCAGTGTAGAAGAAATTGAGGAGTGAAGTATTAATGATGGCAGTCCTATTACTAAGGAATTAGCAGATTTACCTGAAGATAAGGAATGGAAATGTTAGGAAAGTGATGAAGAATCATCCAGTTTTCCTGGCAGCATAAAGGAGAGTGATGATAAAGAAGAATGTGGCTCACATGAAAAGGAGAGTAATGACAAAGAAAAATCTGGTTTACATGAAAAGGAGAGAAACGATAAAGAAGAATCAGCCCCACATAATGACAGAAACAGCAGTGAGAAAGATTGCACACCACAAATCAATATATCAGATCCTGCTTTATGGCCAGTGATCCTACACTCGGCCAATATTCATTGTACAATTTTGAACTGGCTGGCCAAAATCATGGATATGATGTTTCCAGTAAATAAGCAGAAGTGACACTTCTCAAAGTCACACTGCAAAAAAGTGCTCGAGAATGGTGAGAAACTGAATCAGCATTGGCTAGTTTACTTGAAATCAACTAACAAAGAGCTCTGGTTTTGTTGCAAAATATTTGACGAGAATGATAAATCATTACTTGCGCTTTCCAGGTACAATAACGGGCATAATTTAGCTGATGCTCTGAAGCAACATGGCCTACTCCGAATGGATGGAGGTCAAGTCCAGGCTCAAGTTGAAAAAATGCACTGATGCAGAAAACTAGCGCATTATTCATTTAGAAACCCAGCATGGGAGATACATGCTCAAACATCTGATCTCAATTACCCTCTTCCTTGCAAAGAATAATTTGGCTTTCCAAGACTTGTCGGATAAGTTGTTCACTGAACATAACAGGAATTTCCTCGGTTTGGTAGAGCTCCTTGGGAAATACGATGATGTCATACGTTAGCACCTACGTCGAGTAGTTCATAAAGAAGCTATGGACTATTATTGAAGCTAAACAAATCAAAACAAATTGATTGACCTTATGGCAAGGAAGGTGCTTGATAACATATTGATGCAACTCAGCAAAGCAAAGTACTACATCATAATAATGGACTGCACTCCCCACATTACTCACAATGAAAAGATGTCATGTACAGTAAGATTTGTTGATGACGAGGCTGGCTGTATTCAAGTAAATGAACATTTTATGTTTCCGGTCTGTGGATGACTCTACTGGAAAAGGCCTACCAGAACTGTTTAGGAACGTTTTGAATGAGAATAAAATAAAGCTTCATGACTGCTGTGGCCAAGGCTATGACAATGGCATGAACATGAAGGGAAGAAACAGTGGCACCAGGCAAAGATCCTTACACTGAATCCAAGAGCTTTCTTCATGCCTTGTGGCTGCCATTCCCTCAACCTGGTTGTGTCAGATGCAGCATCATCTTCTTTAGATTCAGTTTCTCTCTTCAGAGTACTGCAAAGGATATACATCCTGTTTTCAACATCAACTATCAGGTGGAAGATCCTAATGGACAATGTTACAAATCTGAGCATGAAGCCACTAAGTGACATCTCTGGGAGAGCTGCATTGATAGCAGAAGTCAAGAGAAGTATTTAAAAGGAAGTCTTCAAGGAAACTCGTATTCATCGGAAGAAGAGACAGTTTGGTTATGAGGGCAGAGATGAGGTGACGGGAAGCTTGGAAGAAAAATTCAAGAAGGCGTTTTTTTGCTTGCTTGTTGACATTGCTCACATATCCATCAAAGAAAGGTTTGGACAAATGAAGCACCACGAAAATACCAGGGAGGTTTTATATCACCTTAGTAAACTGCCATAGGACAGGAAAACACTGTTGAACAATTGAATGGAGCTTCACCAAATGCTGACAGATGGGGAATATTCAGACGTCAATGATAAAGATCTCTGTGTTGAACTGGACAACATCCATAACATTCTGCCACACGGGAAGCACTCTCCACTCCAAGTTCTCCAATTCATTCATGATGCAGAGCTGAAGGACACTTTTCCAAAGGACAGCTTTGAGGATCCTGTTCATGCTCCCAGTCACAGTCGCGAGTGGTGAGCCCAGCTTTTTGACACTCAGGCTCATTAAAATATATCTTTAATTGACGATGGCTGACAAGAGACTGACATTGTTTGCTGTTTTATCACTTGAAATTCCCATTGGCTAATCTTTAGATCTCTCTGATGCAGTGCTTCAGTTTGTAAGTGCAAAGGCGAGAAAAGCGACCTTTTGAAATACAGGACTAGGGTTAACATCTAAGGCTGTCACCTACTTCAACACTATTTAATACTTGTCCACCCAGTGTTGGTTCACAGTTCAATTTCTTGATGTTAGTACATTTCAGTTATTCTTAAAATTAAAAAGTTTCTATAAATTTAGAGGCCATAATTTTGTTATTTGTTTATTTATGGCATGAATAAATACAGATTTTACAGATCCTTTACAGGCCTGTGGGAGAACAAGAGGCTGAAGAGAGAGGGCCCAGGTGATCTGGAAGTAGCTGGTTCTGACCAGTGGGAGAACAAAGGGCTGAAGAGAGGGTTTCCCCAGAGAAGAAGACAAAGAACGGAGAAGGGGCTTTGGATATGGTAATATAGGGTGGTCTTCTGGAAGAAGGATGCTCCTGACTGGGGACAACAAGAGATCTGGGCCCACCTGGATGCTAGACAGACCCAGATGGACTATGCTGAGACTTTCTAGGCTCGAGGCCCCTGAGAACTTCCTGTGCTGTGTTCCCTAACCCAATAAACCCTAACCTAAATAAACGCTTCTGTTTTTACACTGGCAGAGAGTCACTGCAGTCTAGAGACTGGGGTTGGATGGCTCCCTCAAGGCTCCTGAGGGGGTACAGGGTAAGTGGACCCACAGAGGGGAGCTCACGGAGAGAGACAGGCGTGGGGAAGGCTCAGAGGTGCAGTTCCAGGAAGCAGTGGGGCCAGAGGGTAATCCCAGAAAGAAAGAGTGCAACCCGAGGGGAGGGCAGTCACACTGAAGAGGGTTACTCCCACAGACCGTACAGAGCTGAGAGCGCACTCGTTCTCTGAGTCCTTATTTATGACAACTTATTTATGAATTACTGTAACAAGAGCGCTAAGTGGTCACTAGAAGGCTGCAGCTATATTTCTGCTGCACTGTTTGCACTCTGCTCCAGCAGACTGTTTCACATTCCCTGTTATGCAATACCAGGCTTTCAACTTTATCAGGTTCAGAAGCAACTTGCAGCTACCTCCGTTAGGGATGGAGAAGTTTATAATGGTGTTGTTATTGTTTAGATGACTGAGGTTTTCAAGACAGGAAAGAACCCTTATGGAATAAGGTTTCTGAAATATGCCCAAACCAAAGTAACTGAAAATAAGTTTGGCCTGAGGACTGTAAAACAAAAATTGAAATTGGTCTCAGCCCATTTCCTAGGTTGCAGCTGTGCTGCCGACAATACCACTTATTTACCACACTAGCACTTAGTCACAAGAGAAAAAAAAATTGGGTTCAACGGCTGAACCCCAGTTGTTTAAACTTTTCACACAGCAGACTTTGCAAACCACTGTTAAAGGATAGGCTTTTCTTCTTCTTAGATTTCCCCTTAAAAAAAATGTGCATCAGTCTGGAAACTTTTCACGCCAGCATAATTTATAAACAGAACCAAAATCTGCCCCAGCAACGCCTCTGCTGCTATCAGTAGATTTACTCCGGATTTATCCAGTGTAATCAAGGAATGACTTTGTCCAGCTGGTAGCTCCTTGACTTGTCAAGCAGATAGGGATGCAAATTATATGACTGAGAAGACAGATAATCAATCAATTAAAGTTTAGCTCTTTTATAATCACTACAAATATTTAATGCCATCCTTCATTTGGAAGGACATTTAATTCTCAGTGCCCATTGGTCAAAAGCTCCGTGGCAAATTATTAAGACTACATAATATCAAAATTACTCAACAAGACAACATCAGCAGGTCAGCAGCTGAAAGAGAAACTGTAATAACATTGCCCTCCCCTTTCCTCCTATGTCAAAACCATATAAGAAACAATAATACAGAAAGCATGTTAAAACGGAAACGAAAAGGTCTTGAACTTTGCTCTGAGGCCTGCCACAAAGATACATACTGGGCTATTTGATGATGATGGAGAAAGAATTCCAGACTTGTGGGCCTACAGGAGTAAAGGCTTTTCCCTTATCCCCACTCCCACCCTCTGTTGTACTTTTAGACTATGTTTTTCTTAACCAGCTCACAGAAGAAAAGGGGGGAAATACTTAAAATTCACATACGTGCCTTGGTTTACACAGACACTATGAAGGAATGCCTTGCAAGTACGTGTACCATACAATTATCCTTGGTTGTAAGGAATATGTCAAGCATTTACATACTGGTATGTTTGTCATTGAACTCTGCTGGCTGTACTAATGGAGTGGTATCACTAGCCTATTTGGAAGGAGCTGAGGTTTTGGTGTCAAAGAGGTTACTACTTTTATTCCTGTTACTGCATATGCTGGACAGTAGTAACTTAAGAATTCAACATTTACCCTCCAGATGTTGACCTCTTAACAGCTCCTACCACACAGGTAAGTGAATCACTGTTAACGATAGTACCTTTAGGTACTCTACACAGCTACAGATTCATTACACCCATGTCGGTCAGCCTTTTCAAGTTAGCAACTGTGACAGGGTGTACTTACCCCCACACTGGTCAGGAAGGGGTTAACTCTATACTATGGGCGGAGGAAGTCCCACCCCTCTGGCTGTGCTGGGCATGCTCCAGCTGCTGCCTTCGTATAAAGGGAGCAGCTCAGAGCACTGTAGGCTAACTACCAAGGAGGTAGGATGCGTGGTGGAGCTCCAGCCCAGGAACCGCTGCAGTCCCAGACCAGAAATACCAGAAACACCAAGAACCAGGCAGAAACCCTGACATCCATGATGGCTTGAGTGAAGTTGGAGCCCCAGGGAACCATCCTCACCAAGGGACCCAGAGATCCTGATACATACAGACCAACACTTCAGGAGACAGGGTAGGAAGTGGCCGGGGGGGGGAGGGCTAGCAGTGGTCCTGGGACAAGTTAGTGTGTTGCAGCAGGATCCCTGCTCACTCAGTGTCACATACTTGCCGCTGACCGGGCCCTGGGTTGGGATCTGGTGGAGCAGGGAGGGCCCAGGTCCCCCTACGCTGCCTGTCACCTTCCCCTGGGTGGTGGCCCACCTGACTCTGGTCATTAGGTAGTGCAGCCCAGAATCCAAGGGCAGCCCTACTGACTCTGCCCCTTTCCCTTGAGGCTATGCACCCCCATGGCCAGATTCCAGGCTGTGCTGCCTAATGGCCAATCTTAGAGACTTTTACCCACTAGGACACGTTGCCCTGAGACTGGGAGTAGGTCAGGGGTCTCTAGCCTCAGGGTCATCAAACCCTCACCCTACCCCAAGAAGAGATGGGGTATACTTACCCTGCAACAGCAACCTTATTCAAAGTCAGAAATTTCCATGACTCCCTCCGTTTACAACAGAAGAATTAAAAAAAGTCTCAATGATAATGTCTGCGTCATTCATCTGTGCGTATGTTTCAAGATGTTGACAGAACTCCTGACCCTGAAGGGTAAGGGTATGCAAGGAGTGGCACAGTGAGGTTTTCTTTGTTTTTTCAAACACCTCATGAGCCTTTCACAATTCTCGACTGACAAGTGCCGCCTGCTGTTTGGGCACTGCAAAACCTATAGGCCGCCCGCATTTGTATAAACAAGAATCTCAAAACTGAATAATCTGAGCATGTCTGAAGGGGGTTGGGTCTTGGTATCCACTCCCCTAGTCCTTTCAGTATAGTTCCCTGATTCCCTAACCCTGGGAGGGTTGGAAGATCATGCTAGCAACTGCTTGCAAGCATGCCTTGGGGCTTGCCAAAGCTGTCCTGCCTGGTTACTGTGCCAAAGTCTGCTGTCTTCTTGTAGGATCAGTATGAACTTCTAGAGGGCAGTTTCCCTGAAGCATTCCAGGAGTCTCTCTTGGGAGCTGTAGAGCTGCTGTCTGCTCTCTCCCAGAATTGCCCAGCAACTGACTGGAACTGCCTGCTTTTTAAATCCTTATTCATCTCCAGACATGATTGACAGGGCCAGAGAGCCAGGGCCAACCTTGCCCACAGCAGCTTTTTAACCCCTTTGTGACTGGTCTGGAGTTTATATCACCACCATCCCCAAATCACAGGACCCCAAATGCCTTTCCTGAGCTCCCCACCTCCACCAGGCATTGTGACCCACCAGTTGAGAAGCATTATAGTATACCACCCGGCAAAACAATATGTGCAACTGAAATTCACAGTCATATGATCCTCCATAGAATGAGCGGCTGCAATCTGCTGTTTATCATAAATTAGACAGGACAATGCCACCTCACTGCTCTTCTTGATTACTAAATCTTAGACTAAGTCTCAAAACCTGTCCCTCAATAAGAAGGTCATGTCTTCCCAAAAGTTTATCACATTGGAAAACAATGGACTAGTCTCATCTCTCTCCTCTCCCACAGCCCAAAGGAGAAGCATATTCTAGTCATCACATTCCTCTAGCCACCAAATTTTACCCCTGTAAAAAAGTGCAGCCTCATTTGTTCTCAACAGTGTATCAGCCTGTGATGCTCCACAGAGGTACCTAGGGTTGTGAGGCACTTCACCAGCCCCTGCTCTTAGCATGAGGGCATCTTGTCTGTGCCTTCTATGGATCAACTCCCTGAAATCACCTGCCTCTGGCAACACAAGCACTACTTTCCAGGCCTCCACAGGCCTTGCTCTCTTTGTACATGTAGTGATAGGCCCACACCAACCATAGAGTCCTCGGAGCATTCCCTGTAGCGTCCAGCCCCTTATCCACTGAACACTGACAGAACTGCCAGGCCTGCTGTTCCCAAAGGAACAGTACACTGCAGCTTACTAGTTACACCTTAGAACACACAGCACTTAGATATATTTATAGTGAAAACAGGAATAAGCTTATTATCAAAGAACAGGGATTCAGGTGATAGTGAGTAAGAATATTGGAAACAAATGATTACATAAAAAATAAAATCATAATGCTCTTTCTAGAAACTAAAATGAACTAACAGGTTATCCTGTCTAAAAAAGCTTATCTCACCCGAAGTTCTCTCCCGCATTTTCATTCAAGTCTGGTTGAGACCCCCTCCTTCATGAAGCAAACTCTCACTTATTAGGTGAAGGATGCCAGGGTGTTTTCTTTGTCCACCAAATATACAGAACAGACCTTTGATGTGCACCTAGAGATAGTCCCCTCTCCCCCACCCTGCTATTTACTTCTTCCTACTACTATTCTATCTTTGAAGATTTTATAATCCTTCCTTAGCATTCGGTTCAGAGTGTTGAGTGGAGACTCATTGTGAATCAGACAATGCTTATTTTACCTGTGAACAGACAAAGTTGTTTCTGACCTTTCCTCATGACCAGTCCCTCGACGCAGACCTTAAGAACGTAATTTTAAATTTTCAATACATTACTCCTTACACAACATCCATATATGCGTTTTGCAGGGATATTAATGACCAATGTGACACTTCTATTAGATAGTGCACAAAACATTATTTTGATGAATTAGAATGTAAATACCAGACTCAGGAGATCTCTATAATCTCTGTGTATCCTCTTCACTAAGAAATTCCTGGGTCACACAGCTGTTGTCTCCAGGGATCAAATTCACCACTGCCATAAGCAGCTACAACTCCATTAACTTCCAGGGGATTGTACCTGCTTAGGCGAATAGTAAATTTGGCCGTATTCCTACAGAGGTTTTTTTAATATTTAAGATACCCATCTCAAGATGGCCTAGTCTTTCCCATATGTCTCTTCTCCTGCATACTGCGTGTAATTATCCTTAGACTAAATTATATCTAATGAGCTATATGTGGCAGAGCAAATGGTTATTGTAAGGTAACTGTCTCTCTCTTAGGTATGAGATATGAAGCTACAGGTCTAAGCATCTGAGTATCTGGCTATCTCCCAAAAACATGATAGCCTGTCTGGAATGTGCTATAAATTATAATTAAAGAAACACTGTTTCCCTATTAAAACTATCCATATTTTTTTTTTTAAATATCAAACAAACAGATGTTTTCCCATTATTCAAGTTAAATAGTCAAGAACACTGGAGGGCCTGGGGTCCTTGGGAGTTGCCATTTCTAACAAGTCTCTGACATGCAGTAGAGTCATGGTTCTGGCCATATAAAAGCCTTGGTTAATAATTTAACTAGCCAGAATACTCCCTCACTTATGTATAATTCATTATGGATAGGGTTAATTCCAGGTTTGTTTTCTTCAGTCACAAGGCTGAGGTTACCAGGGTTGCATGGATGTAACTGAAGGCCAAATTCTGCCTTTCTTTTCTAACGTAATGAGCAGCTATTTATATCCATAAGTGGAATTGTAACAATCCTACAAAGGAAAAGCTTTTAAGAATATTTATATATTTGGGAAATGAACTCTCTCAACTTAACTGACAAAACACACTCCCTGACTCCAGGGTGCTAGCTCAGTATTCTGTGCCTACAACTAACAGGAGATGTATAATGTAGTCACATAACCAAACAAAGTACCTTGCCTGCTAGGATCTATAAATACATGCAGTTTTTAATATCAAATTTAAAATTGCAAAACTAGAACCAGCAGCTGCTTTTCTGGAGTAGTGTGGTCTGCTTTAGCACAAATTATTGAAAGTTACTCTTCATGACTGTTGACTCTCTCTCCATGGACACACAATAGAGTAAGTTTGTACTCTTTCAGAAAGTCATCGGTCCAGCATAAAAAATTGCCTATATGTCAGTGTCCAGTGCCTGGAGTTTAACACCCTCCTCCCCACTCCTAAATAGTGCAGTTAGGCAGCAACAAGGACCTCATGTGTTTTTAAATTATTTACTCTATATCAGGGGTGACCAAACTTACTGACCCGCCGAGACCCTTCTCCCTGCTGGAGAGAATCCTCTAGCCCCAGCACCCTGCTGCAGAGCAGAAACTCCAATCTCCCCACCCCAGTCTGGTAGGAGGAGAATGGGGGTGCATAGGGAGCTCCATAAGCCGCACTTTAACTGTAAAAGAGCTGCGTGCAACTCACAAGCCACAGATTGGCCACCCCTGCTATATGATGGTAATATAATAATAGGTCTTTGCTTTTGGTAATTATGGGCTAGATTGTAACAACAGCTCTACATGGGAGGAAGATGGGTGGTGGGGGCGGGGAACAGGAGGACACAGTCAGTCCACCAAAAGAGATCAACAGGTTTCCTCCCCAAAGGACATAAAATGCTTCCCAGAAATAGAGGGAGTGGAGCACAGTTTACTCCCCAGAGTGGAGCACTACACCCCAGAGTGGAGCACAGTTTACTCCCCTCAATAGCCAGCCAACTCTGGCAGTATGTGTTTAGGGGGAAACAGAGTGATGGCCCTGCCTCCCATCAACCTCTCTTTAGACCATTGTATAGGGAGGGAGCAAGCCTTGAGCTCACCTAAGTACAGGACTGGATTTCTGATTGGCCCCTATGCAGGCCACACACAGAGAAGATGGGGAAGCGAGGAAGACTCCTTGTATTCAGAATCAGATTAGGGCAATCTGGGACCTAGGCAAATCACGTCACAGATCATGTCTTATTCCAGGGCCTCACCCCCCAAATGGAGTAGGGGTGCCAGGAGGATCCTTCATCTCCCTCAGGAATAGCATCAGGGCTGCCCCTTTCTTTGATAACAAGAGGGCACCTGCAGGGGTTCCTTGTGCCCACCCCCAGAAAGGCAGGCATGAGAGGAAAGGGCCCCCCAGCATTTACTTCAATGGCTGAAGTCAATTTACTTTGGTGGATGGGAGGACCAAACACGCTTCACTCTCCTGCCACACGGATTCCTCTGCTGGATGCAGTTGATAGGGATTCTCAGGGCAGCAAGTCTGGGAGTTACCCCATTGAGGCACATGGGGTATTTTACATGTTTCTGACTGTTGCCTCAGGCTAGCTGCAAACTCAGGCAAGTGTCTGCATGAGTTACCCTATGTTCACATTTTTAGGGCAGATCCTCAACTTGTGCAAATTGTCATATCTCCATGGAATTCACTAACACTATGACAACTTACATCAGCCAAGGATATACCCCCTACACGTTTTTCTCCCCGACCATGAGGGCTAGAACCTTATTGATATTTTTTTTAAATGAAAGCTCAGATTCCCAATGAGCCACATAATTTAAGGAACTAATGCTGCAGGCACAAACTTATAGTGAGTGTACTTTAATCAGACCCAGCTTGTGCCCTCATCCACATAAAGACCAGGCACAAGCTGTACCTATATAAAAAGTTTTAATATAAACAGAGACAGGGCTGGCTCCTTACATTGTGCTATTCTCAGAAAACATTTCACTAGAGCTTAAGATTTATGGCTGGAATTTTCAAAGGAACGTAAAGGCGTAGGTGCCCAACTTCCACAGAGTTTCACTAGTATATTAGCCAAGCACCTATGCTGCCCTTTTTACCAAGAATGCCCCCTCATACTTTTTCTCTATTATCTGAGTGACATCACAGTTATAACCAAAAAATGAACTACTTACACCGAAGTTTTTGCATAATATCCAGTTTGAGCTGCGGCCATTTCACATTGATATCACCTGCCCAAAAGATCGTTCCAAACAGACAATGTCTGCTGCACAAATAAAATACTAACCCCTAAATATGAAAAGAAATGCATGTGGTTTTAGCTGCATGACTGGTCAATGGAATAGGAATCACGCAGCTAGAAACTGTTGAAACTAGAAACTATGCAGTTTCTTGAACTTTAAGTGTTAATGATCATTAATCTATGAGTTGGCCAAACGCTTTTCACACAGAAAATCATTCCTTTTCCCTCTCAGAGTGGGTTTGTAGTAGTATTGGTAGCTGCAAAGGAGGCACTTGCCCCTTTTTGGATTTTGCTGCCAGGCAGCTCACACCCAAAGCTATCCTCAGTCATCACATATTGACAAATCCTCTGGCACTGTTGCTGATGATTTTGATGAATTATCTCTTTTGCCAACTCTGGCAATCATATTAGGAGCAGAAACAAAGTGGAGAGCTGCTCTGCCTTTGCCTCATCATCCATGAGAAATTGCCTGTCTCCCTATTGCCTCTGTGTTTATGTGAAGTGATGCCTATCTTAAGAAAAAAGGCTGCAAGTATAGCAACAATGTAGATTTCTCATTCCTCCTTTCATTCCCAGCAGTTTGTCACTTATGCCTAAAAAGGTAAACATATTCTTTACTGTTAGCGTGGGCTTTGCTAAGCTATACATTTCCACCTGGTTTCTTTTGAGCCAGATAGATGAGTGGGATAACTTCATTCAGTGATGCCGTTTCAGCACAAACTTAATTATAAATTCATAAGATATAAAATAAGTGTTTGAGCACTGAGTGGAATGAAGAACTATCCCTTCCTCCCCCCAAATCATTAAAAAATACATGCAGTCATTGTCACTTTCCACTCAAGAGGTGCCCAATCATAGTTCATAGGTTTCAGTAGTCTCATAGCTTCATTACAAGAGGAGGATACACCATCAAGCAAAGACAGTATGTATATCCTGGTAACCTGCAAATGTGACCTGAATCTCTAAATGGCTTTATATATCGTTTAATATTATTATCATATATTGTTTAAATTCAAGATTTAAGTAGGCCTTTTCCTCTTCCAAATATTTTTACTTTTGTGTGTTCATGTGTTAATAGAACACAGACATCTTTTCCTTTAGTACTTCTTACCTTAATCATTCACCCTTCAAATCCGGTTTTCATTACTGAGGTGAATTGTATTAGTTTGTTTTTCATTACACATTGCATTTATGTGATGTGATGTCAGCTTGCACAAAACACTCTTAAAATTATGGATAAAATTAATATTAGTCCAATGGATCTGGGGCCTGATCTAACTGCCATGACTCCTGAAGCAGTCTGATGGGACTTAAATAGCACTACCCACATGAATGAAGCAAACAGGCTGCAGACCTCTAGAAAAAGTGATACAATAGAAAACTAGTGCAGTGACTAATAAGGCTGTTTTTTAGGAGGTGGATGTGTAATCAAGAAGGAGTAGTGGCATTCCAATTAATTTTGTAAAAATGAAGATCACATTTAATTCTTAAGCAAACTGGCTCTCTGTCCTGAACAATAATATCCCCCAATCAAATCACTGGTGTTTCTCCCACCCATTCCATCAAGTCTGAATTTGACTGCCTAAGTCCTTTCCTTGTGTATTTTAGGCCCTGCATTAAACTTGAGATGGGTATTCTAGGATCAGTCTTATTTGTTTTTTTTCCCCTCTGAAGTCTTATACAGGAATTGGGAGAGGTTCTTCCAAAGACATTTAAATTGAATATATCATAAATGCATTAAAGAACCCTAGAGATGTCCTAAAAGCCTTGCTATAAAAAATGACTAATACCCAAATTGATTCCCGTCATCTAGAGACTTTAGGATGGAATCTTATTGTGTTATAAAGCAGCACCAAGAGCCATGAAAATTTAAAATTCTTATACAAATGTTTATCTTGCCGTAGTAGTTGGGATGGGGTCCCTATTATCAAGAGTTTTTCCGTAGTTCCAGATTATCTGGCAACCACATCAGACACAGTGCTCAGTATTGTTAAGGGTGCCGTCTGTTTCTTTTAGAAACAGCCAAAAATATATTGCTTTTTTATAATCATCTTCTTCCCCTTATCCTTATCTGGGGTCAGGTCATCATGCAAGTAACCACCATCTTTGTCTGTCCAAGGCGGCATTAAGGTCCACCTACTTACCATCTTATTTGATGCAATTCATCTATCACTTTCCTCAAACTTTGATGCAATTCATCTATCACTTTCCTCAGACTCTTTCCTGACACCCTCTCCTGTCTACTGCCATGCTGTCCTCACCAGGTCCTCTTCATTCATCCTCTGTATATGGACAAACCCACTAAACTGGGCTTCCTTAATTTAGTCAGCCACATCATGGATTTTGGCTTCTATCCCAATGCTTTCATTTTGAAATCTGTCTCTTAGGCTATGTCTTCACTGACAGCGGCAAATTTGCCAGATCAACTTATCTGGATCGACTGAGCGGTCAGTGAGGACCCGCTCAGTCGATCCAGAAATCGATGTATTAAGACCACCTCCTCAAGTGGCGTAGCGCTGCGTCAACAGGAATGCTGTTCCCGTCGGCACAGTGCATTGAAAATGGAGCGCAGAACAGAAGCAGAGAAGTTGATGGGAGTTACGCAAGTTTTTTGCGTAGTTTGCGTAACTCCGGTCGACTGCTGCCGAATCTCTGAGATAAGTGTAGACAAGCCCTTAGTGTAACTCTTTTAATAGCATGAAGACATCTCCTCTTGAACACATGTAAGCACTGAACCTTCCATCTCTTTATCTCCATGCTCCTACACCATACAGCGTTGCAGGGCAGACCATTGTTCTATACAGTTAGCTTTTAGTGTCAGTGGTGTACACCATACCTGAGATGTTATTGCACACTCTTCAAGCACTCCCCAGTCTGGCCTGTATCTCATGTTCAGGATCATTGTCTTCCATAACCCAGCCTCCAAGGTACTTGCACTAGTCAATGTGGTTTAGTCGTACACCATTAATTTCTATATCCCCTTTCCCTGTGGCACCTCTACCCATTTGCACGACCTCAGTCTTAATCATGATCATTGTCATCCTATGTCTGCTTAAGCTGTTCATACCTCTGGTTTACTCCTTCCCATAGGTCTTCCTTTGAGGACAATTTTATGCTGTGTCCTCTATATATAGCAGCTTCTCACCTTTTCCCATTGGGATCTTCCTGCTGATCTAGTCCATCAATATGTTAAACAGCAGTGGATTGAGAGCAGACTCCAATACAGTCCAACTTTCACTTCAAAGGGACTTATTTCAAAACATGTTCAAATTACTGTTTTAGGTGATCTGTACAGAGCATTCACCATAGTTATTAAATCCTCAGACACTCCATGTTTCCTCAGCACTTACGTGAGCATCCACCTGTCCACTTTATTGTATGCCTTTTTTGGTGTAGAAAGTCCCAGAAGCTATCCTGTTGGTGCTCTAGCTGCTTCTCTGTCACTTGCTGAAGTACAAACATGGCATCTGTGATTTCTCATCCTTCCCTAAAGCTGAACTGTTCTTCTTTGAGGAGGGGACCCACCATTCTCCTAATCCCAGCATCCAAGATGTGTTCCAGTATCCTCATCCTATGCAACAATAACTTTTTCCCTCAGTAGTTTCCACAGTCATGGCTTCTTCCCATCATATGTATTGGGACCAAGATAGACTTGCACCAATCTTTGGGGATTCTCTTCTCTTGCCATATTTTAACTTGCTTTGCTCATCCATTGTATGCCTCTCTTGCCCAAGACTTTCACCAGATCCCCTGTCATTTCATTAGGTACCACTGCCTTACTGTTCTTCTCTTTTTTGACTGCATTTCTCACTTTTTCCTCCGTTATGTCAAATTCAGGAGCCACATTATAAAAAAATGTGATCCTAATGATAGCATTTTATTTAACGATAATTAGCACTTTTCAGCCAGGGATCTGGACTTTACACTTTAACAAGCAAGGTAACTATTACCCCTCTTTAACCAATCGAAAACCTAATGCATAGTAAAGCACTGGGTATCAGCAGCACAGATGAACATAGACCCCAGCTGCACCAAGATTTTCAGCAGTGACCAGTGATTTTGGTTGACCCAGTTTCTGGGTGCACACCTTGTGACCCCTTAAAAGGGCCCTGATTTTCAGAAACTGATGAGCATCCTCTCTTCTAACTCCCAGTGCCCTATCCACGGGACCACACTGCATATGAATGACATATAGCCTCCTTTTTGACAAGCCTGGCTAAAAGACGGCAACTCTTGCGATCATTGCCAATGAGAGCCACTGAGGATGCATGAAAACTTGGAATTATTTAGACTTAAATAAGGGTAGTTTTAGTAAATTATGACTTTTTCTGGAAAAATGAACAATGTCAGCCTGACAGCAGGAGCCAGGGGGACCACACCTTCAGTCTTTGCTCATTTCCTAAAAAGATTGTCTTCTCTGATCCAGACAGCCACAAAAGTTCTACTCTTCAGCCCATATCAGGGGTTGCTGGAAGATTACTACCAAGTGAAATGGGAAAGCAGCTGCCATGGAATTCCCCAGCTGCCACATTAACAAACTTCTGGGCCTGATTTCTGATGTAAAACAGCTTGCAAGATCAATGTAACTCTATTGACTATCATAACAAAGTGAACTCTAATTTACACCAGTGTATTAGAGAGAGAATTTGCCTCTTAGGAATACATCAAGCACATCCTTACCTAAATTTTGCCTTTTGATAAGTGTACAGGAGCTATCGTTTACCATTGGTATTTAACCACCAAGAAAGAATTCAACTCAATGAGTATATAATAATGAAATCAAGCCTTCTAATTTTTATTGGCTCTCCTTCTCCTGACAGATCTAGAGATACATCAAGGCATGGAGTCAGTGAATGACAGTCCTGGTTCTGCACCCAAGTCTAGTGGAAGCTGAAAACCCACTGCAAAGACTGGATTTGGATACATAATCAACTAAGTCTGCCAACCAGAAGATAAATAAGAGATCTTACATTCTGTTAAAGGAGGTTTGGTTTTCAGTTTCAAAGGATTTGTTCTTGAAAAGGGAATCTTAAGTTTTTACTCTTATTACAATCATATTTCTGGGTAGAACAGATAAGTACATATCAGCTTCTGAAGAACGTAGTTCTGATTTTGCTAGAAGGTGCTCAGAGAAAAACTCGAGTCTGACTCTTCGGTATTTCTTGCACACCCACAACTCCCAATGACATCAGTGGGAGCTTTGGGTGCATAAGGAATTCAAGATCAGTCATGTAAATGTATGACCAGTCTGCAGAAAGCAAATCGGGCTGACATTCCTACGTGTAGGACGCGGAAGAATATTGTGAGGTGGGGGCCGCATAAGTGGCAATGGGTAGGCCTGAGTTAGCATAAGTAATAATGGCTAGGCCCAAAATGACTCACCCATGAACCCAAGAGAAAGCAGAAGTATGCTAACTGCAGAATCAGTTTGAACCACTAAAAATTAGCTAAGGCAGTAAACAAGTAACCGCAGCTTATAATGTATTGGTCTTTAGGAAATTACCAATAGTAAGGAGAATAACAAGTGTCAATACCCAATCCCCAAATGGATTGAGAAGTAACCAATAAGCATATTGCTAGGATAAGGGAGAGGGTTATATTAGCACCAGGGGTGACGCCCTGCCAGGAGGCTCTCCACAGACCTGTGGAGTATCCAGCAGGTGCTGCATGGCAGGTTCGCTCCCTGGTGCAACTCGCTTATAGGGAGGTAAATGGGCTTCCCTTCCCTTATTGTGGTAAGCGCCTGATTTGTAACTCTAACAGCTTGAGTGTTGTAATAATAGCTTGAATAAACTAACTGTGTGGGCACTTCCTCGTCCGGCTGCTCTTTTCTCGCTACCGAAATCTCAAACCACGAACCCTCCGTCTCGGCAGAGTACATGATGTCAGGTGGCAGGTCAGTCCAAGGACTACACAAACACACACAAAATCAAAGCATCATAGTAGAATTATGTTCTCTACAATAGAAAGACTACTCTCACCTGAAACAGTTTAAGAACCAGTAGCCAAAGATAGATAATGGATACTAAACTACTAGGCGTAAGAGATACCTTCAGCTCTACACTGTCAGAAATAACAGTTTCTCAGAGACAAGCTTTTGCACAAAGCTCTAATGAAGTGGTTTCTCTTCCATAGGAAATCATCAAATCCAGTTAGGCATCAATGTCTATTACTGCAAAATGCCCCACTACCTAAATTATACTCTACTTCCATGCCTACAGACAATGCTTTAAGCATGGAAAACCAATGTGGGAGAGCAATAAAAGAAAAGTCAAACACCCACCATGCGCACCTCAAGATATGCTTCTCCACAAACACAAAATTGAACAGCAGCGATACATTAATGGCAATTACACTAGAACCTCACTAATCTGCTTTTTTTCCCATCTGGACGTGTTAATTCAGACACACATGAAAATGACTGTAGGGTGGCTGCTAGTAAGAAGTGAATATTCTCTGATAGATGCCACACACACTTAAAACAGTGATTTTTCTGTACTAAATATAGGCGATGACTGTGGGAGTTGTGATACCACCATATGGTAATGGTCAGCAATTGCTAGCTTTGAGGACAACTACTGTCTCCTTAATTGGCGGGAGAGATGTAGTAACAGATTGCTGAAGTGAAATTGCATACTACAAAGTCTTTATGGTAATATATCATGTATGGGGTATATTTTTATAAAAATAAATAATTAAGACTCAACTTCATTGTCAAAAATATTAAAGTAGAAGTTGTGTTGCGATACATTCAGTATTTTTTTTAAATTGTTCAGTTATACAGGAACTTGCAATACTTATTAATACAGAAACCTTGCAACTCTGCACTGATTAAATGTGAACTACTAAGAGCCCTATGGAAAAAAGAAAGGTCACACGGCCTTAACTGCAGCTGGTATCTGACCCCATTATGTTGTGACATCCTCTGGCATCGTGGAGCCCCAAGTTAAGAAGCTGCTCCTGCAACTGGCACATTGGGTAGTAAATTCAACATTGGATTAGCTCCACTGAATGGTGTTACCTCAGGGATTAATTTGGATCTGAGTGATGAATCACTGGGCTCTGTTTCCTATGGGCCTCTTATCCCCGGTCATTAGGCTCGAGCATCCATAAGCATGATCAGTGACTCCTCCTAATGTGCCAGGTAGGGAAAAGCCGCTGAAAAGTTTAAGCTGATAACATGAGAGCTAAAGTTTAAAGAGAAAAAAGAGATATTTTACAGGGTTTGGGAAGAGTTGTTTTTATGGTTAAATAAAACTTGCTGGTTAACTAATTCAAGGCCCAATTCCCCATTTTTATCTCAATTCTTATCTTCTGTTTCAACATTGTTACATAACTGATAACAGTGTCTAAGTTAACCAAGCTGAAGCTATGACACTAAAATCACTAAATTACTTAAATCACTAAAATTACTAAAAAATCACTAAATTACTTATAAATACCTATTAAAATAAGACATTTGGGATCCAAAGATCAAAGTGGAACTGATCCCAAAATCCCAGGATTACAGAATCACTACATGATTGCCTTTCTTAAGTAAGAGTATTATTAGGCTCAGTTTCCAAGTACTAAGATGCAACTTGATTACAATTGATAAAGAAGATAGTATGCTTTGATTTTACACAGGTGATACTTCATACATTGATTGCCCATTGGATTAATATGCTCTAATTTAAAAGCAGGGAATTACTGTCGTATACTATATATAGGAGAAGTTGAACAAAACTATTAGGCATAGCAGGCCCTTGTTACTAGGGTTCATGAACACTTGTACGGGAGCTTTGATTTAAGTAGACAGGGATAAATTAGAGCTAATCATATTTTGATAAATTAAACAACCAGATTATGATGTTAAATTAGGTCATTTTTGGGGTCCTGACATCCTTAATTGTTACCACTAAAGTAATCTATTCTGGAAATATCTGTTTCAGTGCAGTCTGTGTCAGAGATTGTCCAGTTTAAATTACTTGATTTAAGATGCAGTGTTTATCTCTCTATTTGAGGACCTGTTTTTCTTTGGGAAGACTAATTCTCAATACAGGGGAGTTGTGGACATTATTCACATTGGTAGGCATGTATTCATCTGTGCAATGCCAATGCCTAGGCCAACTTCCAATAGTTCAGCATGAACTATGGCAGTACCCACAAGAAAAATTTTTCCCAAGGAAACCATTCTGTGTACAAGGCCAGCTTCCCTAGCAGCAGTAGTAGGAACTGGACGGATTGTGGGGTTGTTTTTTTTTTTGGTTTTCTTTTTCATTTGAATTGATGATTCTTTCTCGATACAGAAACCCTCTCTGACAAATTGACACGTCAATCTGAATTCCCAGAAGGAGAAAGGACTGACACAGTTGCATATTGGCCTTAAAGTTTATCATAAGACTGTATTTCAGTTAATACACTGGAATCTCAGTGGTATGCAAGAGCTATTTTTCTGATTGTACCTTGAAGAAAGTGTCACCCCAAACTCGATACAGTTGTAAAACCTGGATTCTGAAGGGAGTTACCAGAGTAATCAGTATTGTGGTAACTATTCTTGGAGTGGCTGAAAAAAGAGAAATGGAAGGGATCTCCCAGTAACTGAACTCAAGGTATTTTCCATGTCTCAGTCTGACTGGGATGGGAGTCATGTCATGAAATCTCCTGAAGACAGAGGTGTGAGGATTTCTGAGAGGCTCTCCAACCAAAACCTGAGGTATTTTGTATACTTAAGTACTTGAAGATCTAGCATCGTTCCCAGATCACCCCATTTTTTAAGTCTGAAGGAAGTGCTTGAACAAAGAAAAAGAGTGAATGGCTCTCATCTCACAAGACATGCTGAGTGGCAAGGCGGATTTCTGCACACTTGTCTTAGAGGCCAAAGAAACTACCATAGTGGATTTGAAAGGAACTGCTAAGCAAAACCTTTGGATATTATTTCAAGCACTAATTTATATGTACAAGTTGGAATCCATTTTGTGAAAGACAACAGAGTGGCTGTTCTGATTGCAGTCTGTCTGCCAAGATTCATTTGCCAGTGACTGTACAGTTCAGATATTGAAGGGCTACGGAACTTAAATTTTTTACTTCCCCTTCCCATCTCCTTTTCTAGGAGATCTGACAACCCTGTAACTAGGGTTCAGTAACTAGGCTACTATGAAGAATGAAGTGAACTTTTGTATTTGTTTGCTCTGAATTCCTTTTAGGTTGGCACTTAAATGTATTTTATGTAGTCTACAAACAGTGTTCACACAGGTCAGTATTAACTTTGTCTGTATTTGAACTGGTGACATAGAAGCAAAAGGACATGTAGTCTATTAACCAGACTGGTCACCCATCCAATCCTCATTTGCAAATATATCTTATTTAAAAAGGGAATCAATGCATTGTATGGATTAAAAGTTAGTCAGTTCAGGCGAGAAGTGGGTGTTAAGCCATTTTTGAGTTAAAGACATGATGAAAAGTGGACAAAATTAGTAAACTTCTAGAGGCGTTATAAATAGAATTGTTTGTAAAGTGTATCCAAAATATTCATTCCTAGGAGAATGTTTTCCAGCTTTCAACTCAGACTTTAAAAAAACCCAAGATTATAATGACATAACCTAATCTAAACAATGTCTGGGACCTTGGGTAATGCAAATATCTATCTATTTTTGATTTTGCGGTTGTCGTCCTCTAAACCCATACAAACAAATTAGATAGACTAGATCCTTTTATTGTGAAAAGTGAGGGCCAAATTCTCTTTTCATTTAGGTCCTGCTGCATAACTTGAATAAAGCACAAACCTCTAAGTGTTCAAGCACAGAAAGGACAGGAAAGATCATATATTTCCCTCAGCCTGATCTGAACAAGATGCTTCACTGCCACTCAGTCGAACCTGCAAAATTGATCCTGCATTGCCGGCTGTGCCGCTGGCACTGTAGACATAGCTAAAGTCTTTCAACTGTAGACCAACCCTTAGAATGATGTGGAATTCATTCCTTTAGTACAATTAACATTTTCTGTAGCCCCACTGGAAGGGGTCTTGCAGTCCACCTTACCACATTGCAGTGGTATTTAACTTAAAGGCCCTATTGAGCCAGAGAGTGGTCTGGGAAGTTCATTCCCCACATGGGTTTTCAGTCCCAGCAGTGATGACATTCCACAGGGTTCAGGACAGAGCTGGATGGCATAAATTGACCATGACACCCATAAATGGATACTTCTGTATTTGTTTATGTATACTCTATATTATATATTATAGAGTAACAAAAATTAAGATAGGCAAAGACCTCTACACCACAAAAGATGCAGACTGTGTCATACAGTAAGCAGATTGCCCACCAGTCACCTCTCACTATTAAGGGGAGCGGTCAGTACGGGCCCTGAAAATAGGAAGCAGCAATCAATGTGTGCTTCACAGAACCCTCTACTGCCTCTCCAGGATCACTTCCTCCACTTTTAAGACTGGGATCCAAGAAAGAGAATGAGGTAATAAACAAAATATAGTATCTGAAATGTATTCCCTCTTCTATCTGGAGGGAAGCTCAAGCTTAAATCAAGATACAATAGAATGTATATACACATATGTATAGTTTCTATACCCTTTTCTCTAGGTTGAAAAGCTTTAACCAAAGAAACCAGTTATGCAACAGAGTGGACATATAATGAAGTTTTAGACAGTCCTAGGGCAATGGGCAAGCCTTTACTGATCCAGTCACACTGTATTGGCTCAACCACTCCCAGTATTCCCCGCTTCAGGCTGTTACCTCCTCTGCAGTACTCCAGGAAGGCTAGCAGTCTCCATTTTCCTGGCCTTGTTGGTTAACCATTACCTTCCCACTTTAGAGCACCAGTCATTCCCCTTTCCATTCTCTGAATGGAACTGAGTACCATAGCTGCAAGCTGGCTGCTGAAATGCACCAGTCCCCTGCACATACAGGTTTCTCCATTGACACTGTCAACAGTACAGTCTCTAAGGAGTGCAATTGTTATGGCATGAACATGATGAAATCTCTGACATGGCTCAGTTATCTTCTTGCACATTATATTGTCACTTAAATTGGATCTGGCATTGGAGAGGAAGCCATTGGGATTACTCATGTAAGGATTGTACGATTTGGCCCTAACATTGCTTGAAGTGGGCATTCTTACTGGAGGGGGCTTGAGACAAGCAATTCCCAGCTGCTCACTCAGACTGGAACTGCATTTTAAGACTGCCTGCCTCACTTGTGCTTGAGGGACACCAACAGCCTGTGAGGCCAATTGACAGGCTGTGGAGAGCTGGCATCGCCCCAACATGTTGGTTTAGCTGGAGGATGGGGCAGGCAGCCAGGGGATGGGGTGGGGAGACAGAGATAACCGCTGGGTGTTGGGCTGCAGCAGCAGCAGGAGAAGTAACAGCACCTGGGTGGCTCTCTGTTACAGAGGAGCAATGGCTCCATTTTGTTTCTTGAGTTGAGAGAATGGCTTGCCAAATGTGTCCATTAGGCCTTCCCTGCACTGGAAGCCAGGGATTTACGGACTAGCAGGAATACCCCACTCCACAAACAAAAAAAGGGGGGAACTACACTCAGTAAGCAACCCCTGCACCAGGCCAGGGACTGAAGCCACTAGCAGCTCGCTCCAATCAAATGGGACTACTGTTATCATTCTAAAAAGAAACACCATTTCTCTCATCTACCCCCAGCTTTGCCAAACAGCTGAGGGGTCTGGGGCACATTTTTGTTATTTTTATTTAGTTTGTGAGTATTTAGTGTTCATTGCTGGGGAATTGGTTAGGTCCTCATTTATTTGATGCCCCTGATTCTTTTGCCTGTTCTCTTCACCATTTTCAAATTTGCCCCTATCCTTTCCAGGAATAAACTGTTGTTTATCCTTCTCTGTTTGTTCCCGACTCCCTGTTATAAACTGTAATGTTCTAGTAGTCACAGGGCTTATTAGTGCATGTTGTTTATCCTTCTCTGTTTGTTCCTGACTCCCTGTTATAAATTATAATATCCTAGTAATCACAGGACTTATTAGTGTGTGTACATAAGGTGTGATCCATGAAGCAACTTAGGCACCTAAACTACAGAATCATTCCCACTCTCTCACTCCATGACTATTTAAGTATTTCTCCACAGTCATTGGGCAAGAGAGAGATTCTGTAGCCCATGGCTTAGGGCACACACTTGCAGTCCATCCCCCTGCTCCAGTCGCTCTTTATCCACCACGGAACAACTTCAGCAGGAGAGAGTGAGGGAGCACCACATTAAAATGTCCTATAGCTCACTGGTTAGAGTACTTGCCTGAGAGGCGGGACTCCTGTTCAAATCTTTTCTCCCTCTCAGGCAGAGAGGGGGAATTCAACTTGAATCTCCCACCTCCCAGGCAAATACTCTAACCACCATAGGTGATGGTGGCACTACCTCCCCCAGCCACAGTGTATGGAGTGAAGCAGGCACTTAATCCATTCCCCCAAGAAGTGGCTTAGGCACCTAAGCCACCTGACTCCAGGTGAGGGGTTCCTAACTGTGGATCACAAGCAGTGATAGATGCCTTTCTGAAGCCTGGATTTAGGTGCCTATCCCTGGGAGAGGGGCGGGGCTTAGCACACACAGAAGCATCTCCCATTGGCTCCATGCCTAGTGTGCTGGCTTAACCAAGTTCACTAGATTCTTACCGAAGACCCTAGAGGCAGAGCAACGAAACAGGTGGTCAGAAAGGCAAAGTCTCTATGCTCTATGGTCTTTCTGCTTTTCATCTCCTCCCCTTTGCTCATTGTAACCCTTCTGCAAGACCAAGTCGGCAGCAGCAAGGGCCGGGTTCTATATCTAGGGGTCCCTGTAAATGATGCAACACCAAACTGGCTTGAGCCCTCACCCAGTCACCTGGGAAATTACACACTATCCCCTGGGCGACCTCCAAAGGGCAATACTTCCCCTCTCGCAAGCACAGAGTCTGAGTGTAGAAAGAAACCTTTTAATAGCAAAACAGAGATAACACCGCACTGGTTTGGGAAACAGTGCAAACAGAGTTCATGAACTCAGTGAGCCCAAACCCATCCCAGAGTACAGGGCATGTCCTTCGCCTCTCCCTTCCTTCTTGCCCCTGTACTGACCGTCATAGTTGCAATATCCACCTCTCAGGTGTGACTCCGTCCCGTAGGCCGCACCGGTCCAACACGGGCTTGTCCAGGCCCCCTCTGCTGCTGTCTCCTATCGCCTGTAGGCCTCACTGAGTTCCCCACCGCTGGCAACGACCACGCCGATCTCCCACCGACTGCTGGCACCAACCGCACCTGGCTCCCGCCGACCACTGGCCGGGCTGGCACCGACTATGCCGGCCCCTCCGCCGACCGCCCTGGGCTGGCACCGACTGTGCTAGCTTCCCACCAGAGTTGCCTGTTGCCCACTCAGCTCTGTTAGTGATCAGGCAAAGTTCAACTTTTAGTGATTTCAGCTCCTAATGATTTCAGCTCTTTGTGATTTCAGCTCATAGGTAAACCTTCTGCTGTCATAACGGAAATGTCCCTGCTTTCAAGAGACAAAAGATTCCAAGGTGAGTCATTAAGCCTATCTTTTAACAATGGGAGGTGAGAGTCACTCCCTGCCTGGGGGCAGCCCTTTCACTTGGCCCCTGCAATCCCAATAGGAGACTCCTCCACCTTTTCCAGGCTGAAACATTGGCCTGCCACCCTTGGGGAGCTCTGTCTAGTTTGGGGTGAAGTGTTCTATCATAACAGACTAAACACAGTTTTGCTGACATCAGGTCATACAATTGAAGGACAACATTTCATTACCCCAGCAGTTAACACAAAAGTGGTTTGTAACCCAAACCCAGCACTGCTAACCATTTCCCATTATGCTCTGCCCCTGGGGAAATTATGCTAAGTACTCAATTGTACTCATGCAGATACAAAGCCCATGCAAATAATGTGCCCCCCTTTACTCAGACACTCAGACCTTGCTTACACATGTTTCGTTTCCTATTTAGATCACCGAAGGGCAGGTACAGGATGCCTCTTGATTGCACTCAGGCCCTTTTGGCTGTATGCTCCAGATTGTCACATAAAGGGGTAGTACACCCCACCACAAACAAGTTCTGCATGAGCTTCCATGCTTTGAGTAGTGTAGACAAGCTGAAAGAGGAGCAAAAAGAACTACGTACATCTAACAAGCAGAAGAAATTAATGAGGTGAAGAAAAAGAGACACAAATGTGGAGAGAAGAATGTAATTGTTTCTTACATTGTTTTATTATAGGAGGCACAGATATCATTGCCTGTTGTTAATGTTGCCCTGCACTTTACAACATGGGGCATTAATTAAATATTAGGGAATTAATTACAGCTCTAGGGATCCAAAGTCCACTCACGTCAATAACTATGATCTACTGAATGATTTGTAAAGCCCTGGTATTGCAAATGCTTCTGCATGTGAGCAGTTCTATTATGCTTAATAAAATTACTCATATGTAAATTTTTGCAGGATTGGGCCTAACTGAAGGTGCTGGTAGAATTACTACACCTTCATAGAACTAACACTGCAAGCTATGATACTGAGTTTTTAAATGCTATAATTCTGGGGGGGGAGGGGTGTTATTTTTGTGCGGGGGATAGAGTATTTGTTTTTCATACACAAGGAAAGGGCATAGTCCTCAAATTAGTCAATATCAAAAAATTTCAAATTGTAAATTTCAACCATGTATTATATATGAAGACAAATGTTAAAAGAATACATCTTTTCTTACCTTTCTGCAACTCCAAAAGAGCACAAAGATTTTTTCTAAAACTTAAAAAATTCCCTCTAGACTGAAACTAAACAAAGACAGTTTTACCTGGAAAGGAGATTTTTTTTCTCCAGAAATATATGTAAAAATAGGAAGTTGTAATCAAAATCCTTATGTAACCCTAGTTATACTGTAGGTTTTGCTTTTAGGACCATAAGCCTGTGGAAATACTTCACCTACTGGGGAAATGCAGCCACTTCTAGGGTGAAACATGGCTGCCAATTAATAGTGCACAGAAATGCAACTCCAAAAGCAATTTGATATGAGAGAATTAAGTAATGGGTGATCTCTCTCAGGTAAACCCGGCCTTCTCCTCAAGGGCCAAGCCAGGAGCCCCCATCCCAACCATGACATGAGCACCAATCTTGGTATCCATAGTGCTCCATGAACAGTCCTGACTCAGGCAATGGAGAGCGGGAGGAGTAAGATATCAGCTCAGAGGCTGAAGATTCCTGGGCTTTGGGGGATAATGGTGGGGCCAACTCTGCGGGTGTCTGCAGCTGGCCAACTCATCCATAGCCATTCGGGGACTGGCACCAATGGTGGAAACAGTACAAATTGCAGTGAGTATGCCTCCATCGTTTCTGTTGCCAGGAGTGGTGTTGACCCCAAAGTCAGCGTTGGCACAGAAGTTACTACTGGTGCCAGAGTGGAGAGTAGCAACATTGGCAGCAAGGAGGCCCCTTGTGCCAACTCTGGTACTGGCCCCATTTCCACTGACTGTGGAAGAGACATATCAGAATGCGGCGCCAACAAACCCATAGGTTCAGTGGCCCACCCAGCCAACAGGCCTATAAAGGATACAGCCCCAGCAAAGGCTTGGACCAAGGAATAGTATGGGACAGAAAGGGAGAAGCCACTGGCACAGAAGCAGACTGTGCCAGCATTGCCCTTGTTGGTACTGGACTCAACAGACATTTGTGGCTGTAACCAGAGTCAACTGCACAGTGTCTCTGACCCTTTTGCAAAGTGCCGGGGAGAGGTTGACAGGACCTGCTCTGTCCCGTGCACCGGCATTCACCCTGTGCCGATCCAGGCTCTTTTTAGAGGAGGGAGACAAGTCCCTATGGGACCCGGAGCAGCATTGGTCAATTTCATGCAACCTTCCCCTAGGCGCACTCAACAGGAAATGACTCCTCCATCTCTTTGGAGAGGTGCTTCATCCAGCTTGTGAAGTGGCAGCTCTCTCTGAAGCGGAGGACGACCTGTGCTCTGATGGGGGCCTCGATGCTGAAGCAAGCCACATGGCCTGTTCGAGCAAGTGCTGCTTCAGATGAAGACCCCTCACCACTTGAGTCCATTTCGTGAACAATCTGCCAATCGAACACCACTCGTCGACAGGGGCTTCGCCTAGACACGGCAAGCACCATGTGTGGGGACTGTTACTGGGGCTCCCCCCCTCCCCTGCCACCCACACAATGGACCATGTGTAAACCCTGGCAAGGGCATCACCAGAGAACACAAGCTGCAGCTAACTCACACTGTCTAACTAACACTGTCTTAGGGGTACTAATGAACTACATACAGCTAGAAAAAAGTCACTGAATAAAGGATTGTGACGTTGAAAACCACACAGAGCTGCGACTCCAGCCAGGTGCAGTAAAAAGGGACTGAGAGGGGTCAGGGTGGCGCTGCCTCATAAGCTGGGGGAGGGGCTATGGCCACAAGGCATGAGCGCTGCCCCTCTATGGATATTGCTAGGCAAAATTCTCCATGTCCGGCATGCTGGGTATACACACACTTACGTGGAATACATAGCTGCATCTACTCAAATACGAAATAGCAGTGTAGATGTTCCCGCTCGGGCTGCAGCCGACTCTGAGATCCTCCCCTTCCCCCCCCTCCCTGCTAGGCCCTAGCCCAAGACCAAATATCTACACTGCTATTTTTCCCAAGACCAAATAGCTACACTGCTATTTTTAGCTCTGCAGCCTGGGCACCACTAGCCCGATGCAACTAACCTGAGCTCTGAGATGTGGTGCCATGACTTTTATTGTGCAGTGTAGACATCCTGCATTCTCCCATCTCTAAGATAACATCCTCAATAGAAATTGAAAAGTTCAAGAGTCTTACATACTTCAATTAAAAAGTGAGAATTAAATCTTGTTTTTCTCAGTGGTTAAATGCATTAGTCTTTATCTTCTAGAAAAGCAGGTGTTCCCAGGGAACAGACACTCCATTGCTTTCCAAGCAAGCAGGCTTGGACTTCCAAACTACAAGCAAATAGCACATTTTGTTGTTCTGAATTTAAACTGACTTTGAAATATTACCACATCGTGTTGACAAATGTTCTCCATTTATTTATTATTTTATGTGGTTTATCAGAGCAAAAACTGGGTCAGGCATTTCCTGACTGGTAATGACTAGCGAGGTTAAAGGCACCTCTATCTACCCCCTACTTTGCTTCAGTTCCATGAGTCCTTCAGCCAGTCATTCCCATCAGGTCCTGCTTACATACTACAGTATTCTACAGCAGTGGGTTTCGACCAGGGGTATGCATACCCCCGTGGGATACGTCAACTCATCTAGATATTTGCCTAGTTTTACAACAGGCTACATAAAAAGCATTAGCTAAGTCAGTTCATACAGACAATGACTGTTTATACTGCTCTATATACTCCTGTAACACTTCTGCCAGACCAAGTCGGCAGCAGCAAGGGCTGGGTTCTGTATCTAGGGGTCCCTGTAAATGATACAACACCAAACTGGCTCGAGCCCTCACCCAGTCACCTGGGAAATTACACACTATCCCCTGGGCGCCCTCCAAAGGGCAATACTTCCCCTCTCGCAAGCACAGAGTCTGAGTGTAGAAAGAAACCTTTTAATAGCAAAACAGAGATAACACCGCACTGGTTTGGGAAACAGTGCAAACAGAGTTCATGAACTCAATGAGCCCAAACCCATCCCAGAGTACAGGGCGTGTCCTTCGCCTCTCCCTTCCTTCTTGCCCCTGTACTGACCATCGTAGTTGCAATATCCACCTCTCAGGTGTGGCTCTGCCCCGTATGCCGCACCGGTCCAACACAGGCTTGTCCAGGCCCCCTCTGCTGCTGTCTCCTATCGCCTGTGGGCCTCACTGAGTCCCCCACTGCTGGCAACAACCACGCTGATCTCCCAGCGACTGCTGGCACCAACCGCGCCTCGCTCCCGCCGACCGCTGGCCGGGCTGGCACCGACTGTGCCAGCCCCTCTGCCGACCGCTGGCCACCCTGGGCTGGCACCGACTGTGCCGACCCCTCCGCCGACTGCTGGCTGCCCTGGGCTGACACCGACTGTGCCGGCCCCCCTGTTGACTGGGCTGGCACTGACTGTGCTAGCCTCTCACCAGAGTTGCCTGTTGCCCACTCAGCTCTGTTAGTGGTCAGGCAAAGTTTTCCAGATCCTCTACTGGTTCAGCTCTTAGTGATTTCAGCTCCTAATGATTTCAGCTCTTAGTGATTTCAGCTCATAGGTAAACCTTCTGCTGTCATAACGGAAATGTCCCTGCTTTCAAGAAACAAAAGACTCCAAGGTGAGTCATTAAGCCTATCTTTTAACAATGGGAGGCAAGAGACACTCCCTGCCTGGGGGCAGCCCTTTCACTTGGCTTCTGCAATCCCAATAGAAGACTCCTCCACCTTTTCTAGGCTGAAACATCGGCCTGCCACCCTTAAGGAGCTCTGTCTAGTTTGGGGTGAAGTGTTCTATCATAACAGACTAAGCACAGTTTTGCTGTCATCTGTTCATACCATTGAAGGACAACATTTAATTACCCCAGCAGTTAACACAAAAGTGGTTTGTAACCCAAACCCAGACCTGCTAACCATTTCCCATTATGCTCCGCCTCTAGGTAAATTATGCTAAGTACTTAATTGTACTCATGCAGATACAAAGCCCATGCAAATAATGTGCCCCCCTTTACTCAGACACTCAGACCTTGCTTACACTCTATAGCAGGGGTGTCAAACTCGCTGATGGTGACGGGCCAAATTCGCATACACTGCACTTCATAGGGGCCATGCAATGCCTTCTGCCGAAAAATTACGGGATTTCGCGGGGAGGCCCTGGCTGCATTGCCGCTTTAAGGGATTTCTAGGAGCAATACCCGCCGCCGAAAAATCTCTTAAAGTGGCACTTTCAGTGGCAGCACGACTCACTTAAGCTGGTCGAATGCGGGCCAGATCAAAAAAGTTCGCGGGCCACATGCGGCCCACGGGCCATATGTTTGACACCCCTGCTCTATAGTATACACTGTATATAGTATACACTGAAATGTAAGTACAATATTTATATTCCAATTGGTTTATTTTGTAATTATATGGTCAAAATGAGAAAATAAGCAATTTTTCAGTAAAAGTGTGCTGTGACATTTTTGTATTTTTATGTCTGATTTTGTAAACAAGTAATTTTTAAATCAGGTGAAACTTGGGGATACACAAGACAAATCAGACTCCTGAAAAGAGTATGGTAGCCTGGAAAGATGGAGAGCCACTGTTCTACAGTAATAGTCAAAGACACACTGTGAAGGCCTTATTAACATGCAAATGCAACCTTGGGGTGCCACCCTGGAGAGGGGCCTGTCCAGACTTGCAACTCGCAGGCCAGCTCACTCTTCTTTTATGGTGGAACAAGACAAGGAAGCAAGGGGGTAACTCAGAGATGAAGTCCTGCTCCAAGCACTGAAAAGCTTTTGCTTGGGACCTCATTAATCCTAAAGCCAGGCCTGTGGGGGGTGGGAGGAAAGAAGTTTACAGACTAGTGTTAGTTAGGGTTGCCAATTTTGGATGGACATATTCCTGGAGGTCTCATCACAGGACATAATCTTTAACTAAAGATTAATCTTTAATTCCTGGAGACTCCAAGGCAATCCTGGAGGGCTGGCAACCTTTGTATGATGCACAGAAGAGCAGAATTCTGTACACTTTTCCTGACTGTAACTCCATTATGTGGCAGAGATCTCAAGCACAGCAGAGCACTTTAACAGATGCATGCTACATGCAGACATGTATGTACACAATCACATACAGCTGCAGATATTGTGCATGCAGAATCACCAGTTACAGATGAATGTACACACACACAGCACTCTTACATGCTTACTCTTACATACAGGAGGTGGCAACGTGTACACCCCCAAAACCACAGCGACTGTACACACAGCTACGGCAGCACTGGATCTACACTGCAGGGTGACCAGCCAGCAAGTGTGAAAAATTGGAATGGGGGGTGGGCACCTACATAAGACAAAGCACCAAATAGCCGGTCTGTTCCTATAAAACGGGGACACCTGGTCAGGCGCTCTGTTGTGAGACTGTGTGAGTCGTGTGTGTAGAAAGTATTTGTGTGTGTGTGTGCGCACAGTGCTGTACGTGTGCACAAGGACAGCCTCCAGACACCCCCCCCCCCAGCAGGCAGCCGCTGACGGATGCCCACACTCGCTGCACGCCCAGGCCCGCGCCTCACGTGCAGCGCGCACCATCCTTGTTTACCCCGTGCGTCCCGCCCGGCGGCGGCAGGCCAGCACCCCGCCCGCTCCCGACGCTCTCCCGAGTGGGCCGCGGCGCGAGGGGCAGCTGCTGCTGGGGCCGAGCCGGGCCGCGCTGGGCCGCGGCATTAGGGGGAGCAGCGGCGAGGCGCCGCTCTTAATCTCTCTCCTCCTCTCCCGAAATGAGGCCGCGTGAGTGTCAAAACCCACGTGTCTAGCGCGGCGGCGGCGGACGCCGAGAGACGAGACATGACCTAGCGGGGCCGGGGTGCAGCTTCTCCGGCCCGGTCTCCTCCCTCAGCCCGCTTTCTGCATTAGCAGCCAAGCACCGAGCCCAGCTGCCCTCCTGCGTCCTTCTCCTCCCACAGCCCCGGGAAGGAGACGGCGGCGAGAGATCCGATTCCTGCCTCATCATCATCATCATCCCCATGCCGGTGGTGGGTTTGTTTTTGTTCCCGCCCCTGCTCCCCTCCCATCCCCCGCTGCTGCCGGCTGGGCTGGGCTGGGCTGGGCTGAGCTGAGCCGAGCCGAGCCGAGCTCGGGTGGGGACCTGCACGTTTGTCGGTGTGTGGTGGTGGTGGTGGTATGGCCAATGGAAAACCTGGCCGCAGAAGTGTCTGGTGCTGGTGGAGGAGGTGGAGGTGTCCCTCCTCTTTTTTTTCCCGGCAGCCGTAGCCGATCATTGTTGTGTGGGAGGAGGAGGGCAGCAGGGATGGACTTGATCTTTCGGATTTCTTGCTAAGACAGCAGCACACACCGCGCAGAGCAGAGCGAGCGGAGGAGGAGAGCAGAGAAGAGACCGCTTTGCTGCTGCTGCTAGGTGCAGAGAGCCTCCCCCACAAAGCTAGAGGCTTGATTTTTAGGGGGCTTTTTCTTCTCTCTCTCTTTCCCTTCCTTCCTTCCCCCCCTTGCAGTTTCCCTGCCACGGCAGATGTGTTTGGAGTCCTCGCATAGCTGGGACTATGGTGAAATTTCCAGCGCTCACTAACTACTGGCCCTTGATCCGGTTCTTGGTCCCTTTGGGCATCACCAACATAGCCATCGACTTCGGGGAGCAGGTAACTCGCTGGACGCCTTTTACCTTTTCTAGACATAGCCAAATGCAGCCGTCGCTGGGGCAAGGGATGAATTGCTGTGCAAGCTGCTGCTTTGCAAATGTGCCTTAGGATCCCTGTTGCTGACTGTTGACAACACACACTATGTATTTGTGAATCTCTCTTCTCTGGAAGTCCTGAGTCACTGATGGCAATGCAAACAGGCCGTATTTGATTGTCATATGTGGACTTTACTCTGCCAGAACATCTATGGGAGGAGACTGTCAAATAGGGTGCACGGTGATGTATAGGTATCCAGAGAGGAATTTGCAGATAGCAGTTTGCAAAAAAACAAACAACAGTGTAAATAAATGCAAATCAAGGCTTGCAGCTGCCTTGCTCAGTGCATCACAAAATTTTGTCTGAATGCAGAATATCAATTGTCTCATTTATTTGAGGGAGTTGGCTCTCTGTTTTCTGTTTCTTTTTCATCTCATGGTTGCTTTTGGGTTTGAAGCCTCCCTGTGTGTGTTGTTTTGGAAAGATCTGTTTACTACTTGTTTATTATTCAGCAGACTTTTTTCTGCTTTCCACCATGAATGTTCAAACATGATCTGTTTTGAACTCTATTTTGATGCATATGGAAGGACATCTTTTCAGTGCACTCAAGTATTATGTAATTTGGGATTAATAAAGCATTTGTCTACAGTTTAATTTAAAACTACTTTTCAAAAAACCCCACTGTACGGTATTTTTGTTTAATTTGTGGGAGAAGGGGATTTTTACAAAAACTACTGCACGGCATGTAGCAGGATGAGCTGATTACGAATGTTTAAACATACATTGATTATGGTTATAGAAATATGCTAGAAATATACTGCTAATTGCTGCTTGTTTGGGGCTTGCTGGGCACAGTTGTAGCTATTGATTTTGTGTTGGAGCCTAATTGGGCCCCCTCCTGCCCCCCCATACAACCTGCTTCATCTTGTTCTTCACCCATTTGCCTCTCTCCATGTGGCGTCATTGAGAGGCCGGTGCTGCTGCAATCTCTTCAGCAGCCAGTGAACCATTTGATAGGCAACAGTCCCTGCCACCTTACCAGTGGAGCATTGTGCTTAGGAAACCCTTACAAGATGCTGTGTAATGAGGTTGGCAAAGGCTGGATTAAAACAATGAAAACAAAAAAGCAGGGTAGAAGTCTCTGCATGAGTATAGACAGCAAGAGAGAATCTCTGAAATGTGAAGTGCTAAGCATTTTCTTTATAACAGTTTACTGAGCTGACTTTCTAACACCGCTATTTACCTTGGATACGCTATTTGTATTGCTTTTTATGTCATCCTTTTTAATTCACAAATTCAGATACCATGGCGATAGCCATGGTGTAAGAACCTGAGAAGAGTAGCATTTAGAGCATTGGTTAGTTTTGAAATGGATGAAGTCAATTGTGGATAAGTGTGCACACTGCATCCTAGTTTAAGTACCTCAATATTCTTGCTGATTTAAGACTGTCCTTTGCCTTGGACGCCATCTAAAATAAGTCTCACTGTGTTTCCTCACTTTTTATCACAGACCTATTTACTTAGCACAGTCCCTCTCTCCCTGTTCTCCCCTGCATTTGCACTAAGCCCTACATTTTTGACTTGATAGACCATCTTTCCCTCTGTTTTTCATCTAAGCACCTTAATGATGTGGTGATACACAACATTGAACTCTTTGGTCTTTCTGTTGGAAATCTGTGCCACTTCGGGTCCAGTCTTGCACTGCACTCCTTTCAGCGGACCTTCATGTGGAACACAGTATGGAATCAGGGCCTAAAAAATACCTCTTGACAAGACGTGTAAGAAATATAGCCACAGGTGGGTGTAAGCCCTGTGCAACAAGTGCACTAGCCGAATGCTCCTAACAACTTTCATCCTTGTCATAAGGTACTCTTATGTCACCAAACAAACTGGTGCCTTCTAGGCAATTCTTGTACATACAATCAGAATATGCTCCTACTCAGGCATTTCTTATCAGGCAAAAGGTACTATTAACTTAATTGCTGCATTTGTGTGTTTAAAAAGTGTGAGATTGGGCACAATTGTATTACAATGAAAAACTGATAGAAGAATCAACTGTTTGGCAAGATATTTCATTTTTATTCTTGTTTCTCTTTTCTACTTTTTTAACAAAAAATATTCTTTCTAAATTTAAGCAATACAAGATGTTCAAAATATTTTGATACATATAGTTTGTCCTTGTCTCACACAAGGGCAACTTACTCTACTAATCAGTTTTTCTGTAAATCCCACTCTCTGCCTCCTGACAAAAGAAAGAAAACAGGATAGAAGGAAAAGGAGACTCTGAGATACAAACATACTATTTGCTTTACATAAGAAGAACCTGATTCAGAGTCCGTGCTAGTCGGAAGCAAGACTTCCATTGACGTGAGTGCACTTTGAATCTGAATTTGTAACAAGTAGTTTACAGAAGACTCCTGGAATGTGGAGTGTTCTGTGCACGCTTGCCACCAACATCCCACTACACTGGGAAAATGAGCTTTTGGAACGTGCATGTTAAAAATGATCTATCCCACTTTTTTTAAATGGTGTTGAAAATGGTGGTCTCACTGCTGTGGACGTGGTCAAGCAAGTTCAATGCTCTTTGCAGCAATGCATGCTAGATGCCTGGTAGAATGAGATATAGTGAAGTGCTTTTGGATGCTGTCAGGGGGTGGGATGGCCCTTCAAAGGAGTTGGGCTAATCAGCTGCCTCCCAGCTGGTGAGACAGAAGGCCAACAAGCTGCTCACTTAAAGGGGGATTGCTACAGGGAGCAGAGAGGCTCCTGCAGGAGATCCTAGCTCAGGGAAAGCATGAGAAAAGGGCTCTTCCTACACCAGTTAAGTGAAAGACTTGTCTGGGGATACCTGCTGTGTAGGCAGCAGCATAAGCTGGCTGAGACAGAGATCATAGGAGGGGTTAGGTAGCAGGATCTGATTTACTTGTCTTTGGTGATGATGAACTGTGATTGCACAATAAATGAAATACTGACACTAGTGGGAGCTTCATTCATATACTGGCTAGTGAGTTGGTCTATCCCATCACATGAGAGTGGAGAAACTGAGGTGAGGCAGGGTATGATGCTGGGTTTGAGGAGAACCTGTTACAGACACAGAAATGATCATTTTATTCTTTTGTTGGTAATTCTTATGACTGAGCTCGTCCAAATTTTGAGATGTTATGTCTGCCTTCCTTCCCTCCCCCCCCATTGATGCTACATGATTATCAAGCTTGTGTTATTGAGCATATATTGGCTTTCCAGAAGATAAAGACTTGATGAGCCAGTCATCTGATCACTCCCTGCTGTGGTATTAATTTTAATAGAGCAAAATCAGAATCATTGTATAAAACAATAAAGGGTGTGCCAAGGGACAGCTCAGAAAAAGCTACAGTACTTCCCTGTGTGCATTTATACTTAAGATAAGACTGCTAATATAAGTCACTCAAATTAGCATAAGGGAAATTATTCCCTGTGGCTAATATTATCTAAAAGAGATGCAGAATAATTTGTAGGTCAGATATAAGATTCCTGGATAAAAATTAGCCTAGTAATATACATTGCCTGAGCAGACTGAGCAGTCACTGAAAGAATACTATAAATCATAAGACCTTTGGTACATTTTGCCCAGCTGTTGTATCCATGAGTGGGAATATTATTTGGGAGTTCAACTTTCAAAGCAGAGCCCTTTCAATAAAATGTAATGCCAGTTTTGTGAAATGTGAGGCAAGTGACTAGTGTCTAAACTCCTTTATGCCTAACAGAATTTTCTGGGATTTGAGATCTTTTTATCACATGTCTAAATACAGGGAGGATAATACAGCTAAGAAATTGCCACATTCTTGGTTTGTCCTCCGTTGTCACTAGATGATTCTTTGGTAGGTTTAGGAGAGGACTAAGGAACTTTGTGGGCATTATATTTTGTGGGAAATTTACAATAAGGGGTACTAAGTATTTTCAGAAGACTCTGATTGTGTGCCCTGTATGAACAGTATATTTTAATTATAATTTTTGTATTGTGTTTAGGAGGTAAAATTGCTACAGTAATGCCAATGAGGACTAATAAGGTCACCCATTATAGTCTTTTAGAGCCCATTAATGTCTATGAAGATACTCGCATTGACCTTAAGGATCTGATCCATCATTCTTTGCTTTTTGGGACAAAACTGATTGAAATCTAATTGGCTATCTCATCTCAGTCTTGTAGGCTTAGGCATCTGAACTTTGTTTATACTAAAAAACTGTAGTATTAATGTATGAATATAGAATGCCTGAGAAATGGGGAGAGGGAAAATCACAGTAGTAGCTCTAACACATTTTCTTTTTCCTCTGTTTTTATACTAAATGATGCGTATCTAAGTACATTTAACATACATTTTTTTGGGGGGTGGGGGGGCTTTAAGAACGGATCCCAAAAAGTTTGAACTCCCTTATTTTCTGCATCATGTATTATACCACTACATTTTCATGTAATAATACCACCATTGTCATTTTTCATCCAGGGAGCTTTGATGCTCATCTATGTGATGTGCTTTTTTTCTCCTCATTTTACAAATGGAAGTGTTGCTTAACTCATGATTTTGTCACAAGTGTCACGATATTTTGGTGTTTTATTAAAGGGCCCAGCTACTGGAGACCAGTGATTACCTGCAAATACCAGCATCTGTTTTTTGGTGTTTTAAAAAAGTTTGTATTTCTTGTGGTTGCAGGGGGAGGAAAAAACCTTCAAAAATGTGACTAGAGTGCAATCTTAAGATACCAAAACCAGAAGGCAATGACCACTCTCCCCAAAGTATTTTTTAAAATAAAAATCTCATGACTTTTAAGCCACTTTTTTGGGGACCGTCTGATTTCTTTTAACATTTGGGGGTTGTTAATACTGGGGAAAATGAGGTACAGATGGCATAGCTGGGAGTAGCATGTGGTCTGACTTGCAAGTCAGTGCCCTACGCACTAAACTGCACTGCCTTGAGGCATCAGCAGCAATAGCAACATTTTGGAAGAGTGCTGGGGCCCGCTATAGTTGCCATGTTTGCACTGGTGTTAGCTAACTTAGAGTCATAGAGTTCAAGGCCAGAAGGGACCATTAGACCATCTAGTCTGACTTACGGTATAACACAGGCCTCCAACACCAATCAGCCTGTGCACACTAAACCCAACAACCAAAATGAAATCGAAGTAAATGAGACCCACCAGAGACCAGACTATGATGTGCCACAGGCTCCTGCAGTGGGCCTCATTGGCTGTAAATAAGGATATATTACATTGTTTTGAAAATGGCGTTAGCAGTCAGTGTTACAGTAACACCCAATAATCAGCTGAAGGAATGTTATCAACTGTGGGATAGTATAGACAAGTATAGTATAGACAAGGCCTGAGGCTGTTACTGTGAGATCCATTCCCAACAATTCATTAGCAGTACACGTATACGGATGGTTATGTACATTGGCTTTTAGTTTTAGGCAAACTGAAACAAGACAATGAAGGAGTCAAAACTGCTACTCCCTCATTAATTCTGTTGTGCCTGAGTACTTCAGGATTCTTGTGATAACCTGGTAATTTCATACATTACATGTGGTGCAGTACTTGGGGTACAAATAAGTGAGTAACCATAAGAGCAGTGAAGCATCAGCAGCCCTTGTTCTAAATTTCTTTGCTATTGTTTTAAGAACTCTAATTTTATTTTAACAGGTTTCTCTTTGTATTTAAAATCATTTTCTTTTCTTAAACGGTGACCAGAAAAACTGAACAAGTTGTGCATAACATATTAAAGAGAATGAGTGAGTGGAAAGTTTATATTCCCAACTGCCACTGTGATATTGGCCAGTAATCTTTCTAAGCCATAGTTCACTCATCTTTAAAGTGGGCATAATACTTACCTATGTCATAGGACAGCCAGGAGAGCTAATAAATGTTTAAAAAATACTCTGATGTGAAAGGCATCATAAAAACGAAGTATTATGATTGACGTCAGAGGTCAAAGACTAATCTAGATTAGGTAGGCCTTTAATATCACATTAACAGAAATGTGACAATATAAGATCCCATTGTAATCAGTGTAGGCTATAATTATATACAATAACCATGATTCCATTATTAGTATTGTATCGTAGTGGAAAGAGTAAATCGCTTTGAGTTGCTGTTTCCTGGTCCGTCAGGAGCTTGCTTCTGATAATGAGTTTGGAGAGGTTTGAGGTTGTTTGAAGCCCAGAAAAGGGGGTTCAGGAAAGATTTCTTTCAGGATGGGGTCTCCATCGAGTATGGGTTGTAGTTCTTTAATGATACCTACCACCTCACACTAGAACCCATACAGGGTAACAACAGTTGTGCGGTTGGAGGGGGTTTTATTTCTGTACTGAAGCAGGTTCTCTCAGGGTATTTGGGTGGCCAGTTCCATGATGACACTCCATCAGAGAGGTAGATTGCATTCTTTGGTGAAGGTAGTTTTGAGTGTGTTAAGGTGTGTATACTAGACTTTTTCTCCTCCGAGCGTATTTTGTGGTATTTGAGTGCATGGTTGTAGATAAGATATTTCTTGGCGTGTTTGGGGTGGTTACTGGATCTGCAAAAGTAGGTGTGATGATCCGTGGGTTTCTTGTATATAGCTGTTGGTAGGGTTCTGTTGTTGAAGCTCATTGTAGTGTCTAGGAAGTTAATGCTAGTGAGGGAGTGTTCCAGAGAGTGTTTAATGAACAGGTGGTGGCTGTTGAAGTTGTGGTGGAAATCTATGAGAGAGTTCAAGTTGTTTGTCCAGAGGATGAAAATATCATCAATGATATACCTGAGATACATTGGTTACATGATGCATTTATTTAGAAATACTTCTTCAGGGTGTCTCATGAGGAGGTTGGCATATTGGGGAGCCATCCTAGTATCTATGGCTGTTCCCAGGGTTTAGATAAAGTGTTTGTTGTTCAGTGTAAAATTGTTATGGATGAGGATGAAATGGCTTATTACATAAATGGATTTATCTGTAAACCCACTAATTCCCCTTTTATCCTATCCTACGGGGGTGTGAAGGGGACACTTCACCTTGAATGGTCCCTTAGTTTAGCACGTGTAATTAGCACATACTCTATCTGTTCGACCTTTAGCTGTGACACTCTAAGTACCTTTCCCAGTTCTGAGGAAGAGCTCTGTGTATCTTGAAAGCTTCTCTCTCACCAACAGAAGTTGGTCCATTTAAAAAAAATTAGCTCACCCACCTTGTCACAGTTTACAAAAGACATGGACAAATTGGAGAGAGTCTAGAGAAGAACAACAAAAATGATAAGATTTAAAAACCTGACCTATACGGAAAGGCTAAAAAAACTGGGCATGTTTAGTCTTAAAAAAGAAGACTGAGAGGGGACCTGATAAATTGTCGTTATAAATGTAAAATGTTGTTATAATGAGTACTGTGATCATTGGTTCTCCATGTTCACTGAAGGTAGGATAAGAAGTAATGAGCTTAATCTGCAGCATGGGAGGTTTAGATTAGATATTAGGAAAAACTCCTAACTATAAGGATAGTTACATTCTAGAATAGGCTTTCAAAGGAGGCTGTGGAATCGCAGTCAGTGGTGGTTTTTAAGAGCAGATTAGCTAAATACCTGTCAGGGATGGTCTAGGTTTATTTGGTCCTGCTTCAGCATAAGGGATTGGACTAGATGACCTCTCAAGTTCCCTTCCAGCTGTCCATTTCTACCATTTCTACAGTTCTATTAGCAGGCACGAGGTGGGGGAATAAAGATGCAGAAAAGGCCAGGAGCTAAAACACAATATTATAAAATGAGCTATACGAATCCTTATTCTTTGCAAATTTTAAGTTGGCGATTTTTTTTCAAAAATATTTGTTATACTCATCTGTTTGGGGCTTATGATTGCAATAAGGCCATTTGCTTGGAAACATGCTTCAGAACGCTGACTGGTCACACTATTGTGTGGTTGAGTTGACCAATCATCATACAAGATTTTAAAAATCTTATGTAATGCAACATGTATGAAATGTGGTATTATGTAGTGTGCTGGGGCCTCCGACAATATATCTTGAGGAAAAGTGAGATAAAATGATGAGTTAGTTAGTTAGACATACATGCAGTTTCTCTGCTTTTAGACACCTGTCTGATCATTATCTATATAAAATTTTTTTTAAATCTTAAATATGAGGGACATTCGTATCCTGGTATTTTTTTACTTCTACGTTAGGGATTTTGGTATCTGTTCTCCAATCAGTACTTCAGAGATCAATAGGGCACAGGAGTAATTAGGAACGCATGTCTGCATTAACTGTGACAGGAGTTAGGAATCAGATTCTCAATTCACCACACTGACAGAGCATTTACTGGAATTTTACCTCACATGTCCTAAACAGAGATTTGGTAAAATCCAATTGTATATGCTCTCCAGTTAGCAGAGATACAAATCTCAGCCATGTATCAAGTAATTCAGTGACTTGCAGCAGCTATGCCAGTATGTATGTACTTTTATTGTACATACAGTATAGAACAAATAGTAGGTAACTATGAGTTATGGGGCTGTAATTGCACAGAAAGGTTCTGCTAACAATATAAACCACAAAAGTGAAGCTTGAATGGTTTAGTAGTCACTAGAAACTCTTGATGGAATTGTACCCACATCACTCAAAATGTTTCAGGTTTTGTGTTATAAAATATATAGATCTAAGCTTCAGAGCTATGCTTTGTTCCCTCTCTCTGTTAGCACCCTCCCTTTGTTCCACTCTCCTCTGTCTTTTCTCCAACCATTCTGCTTTTCCCCACACTACTGCTGCCTCCACTTCCATTATTTCTTCTCTCTTCTTGATCTGACATCAATAGGGCCTTCTCTCATTCCCATACCCTGAAATCTGATCAGCCAGACTTTATAATCCATCCCACCTGTGAATTACATTGTGAGATGGACCGCAGTGTGTTCAACACAGCAAATATCGTGCCGCATGGCGCAAGGACGGTCTTGTTTTAAGAAACAGGACATAGAATCCACATCTGACTCCAACTGCCTCTGCCCACTGACTTCCTTCATTTATGTCCCGATCCCCAGAGGTGTTTAGACACCGAACTCCCATTGAAATCAGCAGGAATTAGCTACATTTGAGGATCTGGGCCTTAACCTCTGTTTGTGTCAACCTTCTCATCTATAAAATAGTGATGTCTCCACAGCTTATTCATTAGCATTTGTAAAACGTGGTTTTGGATGGACGGTGTTATACAGATGGAAAGTTGTTATTATACATGAACCTAGAAGGCATATATTGTACAAGAAATATTTCACCAGTACAATAAACCCGTTCCTTCTTTCTGTGTCTTCCTGAATGGGTCTCAAACAGAATTTTTTTGGTGGGTAGGAACCTTAGGAAAATCTGATTTACTGTAGGAGAAAGTTTCACCCAGCAATAAGGCTGAAGTGCAGTGTCATTTTGAAATGTGCATTTACCCAACATATCACTTCTGCATCAGTTTCTCTCAATCTGTATTCAGCTCAGATAATTCTAAGTCATTAATCAGAGTAGTTGCTAGCAATTGTGATTCTTGCAGAATCAGCGTCCGTTAGGGTCACTGGAAGAAAAACACTTCTTTGCATTTTAGCATTATTGCCTGTGACTCCTTTAACATCAGGAAAAGGTTAGTTCTCTATAACCACTTGCAACAGTGCACTGAACTTTGCTGTTTCTCTGTACTGTACTGTACTGTCATCTCAGGTGTTGTTAGTACCTTGTTATGTTACACTTTGAAATTTTTTTTTTGTTAATGTACAACTAGGTCACCAGATTAGGTTTCTTCTGTTTGTTTGGTCCTCCACTGAGGTGAGATTCCCGCAGGTGTGGTGTTGCATTTTGTTGCCATGTTCACATTCTCCTGCCATGTTTTCAGATAATAAGAAAGTCAATCGAGACTGAGGGTAAAAAGGATTTCCTGGGGGCTATCTAGAGCAAAAAAAAAAAATCTCCCCTAAACCCCAGTGTCTAACAGAGCAGAGTTCCTCAATCCTGTTGTCTAATCCATGGAATTAATTCAGTTAGAATATTTCAATGCAATTTTCTATCAACCTAGCCCAGTGCTTGTCTGCTCATGGACATATTGTTGATTAACTTCATGTGGGGACACACTTAGTCTAGAATGAGTCAGGAACAACTCTGTATATAGCCCTCAGTTACAAAGACAGCAAAGTGTTTCATTGTTGATATCCAGCACATTTTCAACTGAACAAATGAAGGGGACAAAGAAAATGTACTGGAGATGTAGAGTGGTTTTTAAAAAAATAAAAAACAAATCTACCCCCATTATTGCACTGCAAAACTTAAAGTAAAACACTTTTTCTGTTTCTTTGTTTAGAGAAATAGTTCAGTGTTTCAGATTTGGTGGCAATGCAACTATTTAGTGTATGTTCTGTTGTGATCACGCTAGCCAAGAACTACGATTTATTTTGATTGTGATAGCACCTAAGGATTCATTTCTGAGCACAATAAATGGTTCAGCATTTCTTGGGGCTTTTCACGAGCGTACTTTGCAAATGTTGTCTTCAGATTAACTTTTGGTTCTTTAGATGTGGGTTAGTTTCATGAGTGAAGTTAGAAGCAGCAAATACCATAGGCATGTGTTTGATCTCACTTATACCCGCCCTACTCTGGCATAAAGCATTGCCTGTAGTTGCGTTACTCCTGACTTACTCAGGCCTAAATGAGGAGATGCAGGCCACAGGGGCCTGATTTTATTCTTGGTTACACCCCTGCAATGATGCAGTCAGATATGTTGCATATGTAGAACTGAGGGCAAAATTCATCTGTACATGTGAGTTCTGTCTCATTCTTAGTACAACATATGTCAATTACTCACTTCCCTGAAAATGTGGAATTTATATTTTGGATTTCTCAAACTTCCTTGCCAGTTTTTCTCCTGACTCCATCCAGTTTACCCTGCTTTCCTTCCACTTCCTTACCTCCAGCTGCTGGGTAGCATCTTATTTTTATAATCAAAGCATCAGTGAGAAGCAGCCACTTGTTTCTGTAATCCTAGCAAACTGAACTTGTTCTTGCAGGGATAGTACTAATGCACTTCCATTTTTATCCTGAAGATTTTCATCTCTGTAACATACTGGTACATTTCAACAGTTTTGGAGACTTTGATCTATATTCTTTCAGCTGCAGAGCTACAGGTTTTATTGCAGCTTGCCTCTGCTATTTCCTCTAAGTGTCTACCAATTAAAAATGTTTAGTATGTTTGAAAGGAAAATGAATAGTGAGCAAGATTTCAGGGCTTGAGGACACTGCACATTTTCAATTCTGCTAAAACAGAGTATTTCCAATTACATAAGAGGAAAGATTATAAAAGCGCATAAATAGCTTGGACAAAAATGTTGAAAGGTCATGAAGGACAGAAAGAGGAAGAGGAGCAAGTTAGGTTGATACTGTGCAGGAGGATATACTAGGAGTATAGGGGTGGAATTAAAAAAGATAGACAACTTAGGCTAAAAAAAAAAACAGAATAAATGCCCGAGTACTGAGATGTTGTGAACTATAATTAAGCCTCCTAAAGGAAAATGTGAGTAGTTCTCTCTTGCATTACTTAATTCTAAAGTACACTTGATTAAGAATCCTATATTATCAGGCATTAGATTATGATCTAAAATGGTTACATTTTACTTAGCTCTAATTTCTATGATTCAGTTAACGGAAGTATAATTTACCTATGTACAATACTGTACTTACTGCAAAGGAAATCAACAAGGCAGATCACAGAAGGACTAAGGTCTTGTATACACGAATATTTAGTTTGTCCCAAGCTGGGGTGTGAATCTACCCCACACTAGCACACTAAATGTCTGTGTGGACCCTGCTGATGCATACTAATGAACTATCGTTAGTGCACTTTGATCTGCCCTGATTTAAACAGGCTAGATTAAAACCTTAATTGTGCTCATGATCATATGCATTGCGGTACAGTCTTTAATTATGTGATCACATACTGTTTTTTCTGCTGGACCGCTGCCTTACTCAGTGCACAGGATGGACCTCTGGGGATGCTTCGGGATTGTGTGGTGAAGGAGGCTATTACTGGTGGGACCCTGCCTCATTTCCTGTAGATATGGAAGGTGCATAGTGAATGAGGCAGGGAAGGACGGCAGGAAGAGAGGATGGTTTCATGGTTAAGGCCGTCAGTTGCTGCCCTGAAGAACTAGATACCATTTCTGTCTCTGCTACAGTTCCTTTACACAGGCCACTTAAACCAAACTTTTTGCAGGTGTCTGGCCACTAACTGCATGATCCCCATTCTCTTGGTCAGATCAGGACTGTTTAGCAGATGTGAAAAAAAATAGTATGTGACCATGTCATTAAAGACTTAATGTATACACATTCCTTGAACGCTTGACTTTGCAACCTTAATATTGGCGTCACATTAGCTATCCTCCAGTCATCTGATACAGAAGCTGATTTAAAATGATAGGTTATATATCATAGTTAGTGGTTCTGCAATTTCACATTTGAGTTCCTTCAGAACTCTTGGGTGGATATAATCTGGTCCTGGTGACTTAACTCTGGTTTTCTATTTGTTCTAAAACCTTCTGAACATGTGGCCAAACAGGTTCTCTCACAATTCAGTGTAAATTCATAGAGCATTTCAAGTTACTGCAGTGCAAAGAATTATGGGATGTGCCCTTATAAGTCTTAATGCCACATAAGGTTGAGTGCAAGTCCACTGAGGACACAGCAGGTCAAGTATTATTTAACAGACAATTCCAGTTAACTCTGCACGCCCCCAGCAGCTGTTCAATACCTCGTAGGATTGTGTATTTGAAAATGTAGAACCCACAAAAATTAAGGTTTGTGAAAGGTGCCTGGGTGAAAACGTGGATTATTACTTCACAGAATGGGCTCAACATAGTGAGCAGTAGTACAAGATTCGCCACGCACCCTTGGCAACGTGATGCAGCTCTGTTCTGGATGGGACACTTCCTGGGGTAAAAGGGTGGTTCAAGTCTCTGTTCTTTTGGTTACTGCTTGGGCCTTGGTTTCTCTGCTGTGACTGGCAATTGTGGCATTTTATTTGTGGCAACTAGTCTACCGGAAATTTCAATCTAATTCCTGTCTGTCCATCCATCAAGTTTCTTATATAATTCTCACTGCTATAGTATTTGAGCACCTAATGATCACCAAAACTTTTCACAGAGGCCATTGAACAGTCTTCAGATGGTACTGGCTTTTGGTCAGCATTCACTTGCTCTAGATTTAAACCAGTGACCTTGAAGTAAAGGCTCTGCAGCCAGTGAGCCATCCAATCTATTCTCTTGGGAACCTTGCAGAAAAGGATACACTGTAGATAACTTTGAGACAATCCAGAGAGGGAGGATAAAGGACTGATAAAAAGATTAGTGAACATGAACCAAGTTGAAGGGTTAAGGAAATTTAGCATGTGCAGCTTGAAGGAAAGTAGATTAAAAAGGACTCACATTATTGCCTCAAATATGTGTAGATATGAGGTGAGGGAGGGGTTATTGACAGTGCTTGAAAATGAAGTTACTCCTCCAGCAAAGCCACCTAGTTGCCACAGATGAGTACATTTTTTAAATACAGGTTGCTACAAATAATATAAAATGTAGATATGTACAATGTTATTTGAGAGTTGGAGGAAGAGAATGCCCTTGTAGCATAGTTCCAAATTCAACAGTACTAGGTGTTGCTGTTAGCATTCACATGTCAGTTTACATAGAGATAGCTATTAAGGGCAAAATTGTTAAGGAAAGAGGCCCAAGAGCTGTGTGGGAAACTTCTTAAACAATTGCAGGTGCAGTTACAGCACATGTGTACACAAATGGCTAGTTAGAGACCCAACATGCCCTTTGCGCGTAGAGACACCCTTATCAGTGTGCAGACATGGCAGTTCCATGCACAGATGTAGGCATCCTGATACATAAACGTTTTTTTGTGTATCGACCTCAAGCCTCCTTTGAAAATATCGCCTGAGGTCCATGCACAAAAATTCTGGATGGATTATGACTGCACAGTTCTTTACATACTTAGTTAAATGACTGCTAGCTAAATCTAACTTTAAACCTTTTATTTTAAGGCATGAAAGCATGACGACCTTTCATCATTCACAGTCTGAACTTTCTGAGGTACAGTCAATGGTATACGGATTAGAACATGTTCCAGCACTGTAATAGGCTCAGAAAAAGACTACTTAGGAAATGCTCTCTGGACCTAAAAAATAAGTAGCATAGCTTTTCTACAAACACTATAGAGATCAAGGGTTCCCTCGTTAATAGGATTTATGAGAGAGATTGCTACAAGCAACCCGCCTAATATTTTTTCAATATATTCTTGAATTCTGGGTGACTTTTGAGTCACTAGGGCAGAGGAGCTACACTAAACAAGCTAGCTCCTTAGGTACAACAATTAAACACCTGCAGCTGGCCTAGGTCAGCTGATTTGGGCTTTCAGGGCTCGGGCTGCAGGGCGGTAAAACTGCAGTGTAAACATCCCAGCTTTGGGACGCTGCGAGGTGGGGAGGGTGTCCCAGAGCCCAGGCTCCAGCCCAACCCCAATGTCTACACCACCGTTTTATAGCCCTGCAAGCCTGAGTCAGCTGACACGTGCCAGCCGCGAGTGTTTAATTGTTGTGTAGGGATACCCAGAATGTGACCCTGGCTTCTTGTCTGTCTGCAAAGCATCTAATACGTTGTGGGTGTTAGAGCGGCATACCCATCTATTTATTATCAATATATTTCCAAATAATAGACCATAGCTTCCTCTCACTTTTGATTTTGTAAATCAAAAGTGGACAATGGAGTAATGCCAGTGTAAAATCAGTTTAAGTCAGCAGGGAATTGGGCTCAACATGAGTAGTACCAAAAGGAACAGTAAAGCAATACTAATCCAACAGGCAGTGAGAAACAATTTGCATTGAACTGTAGAAGTGGGAGGGGATGGTGGAAGTCATGACTCACTAATCTCCTTGACCTTTTTCAAGTTCAGATGTTAACAGCTGCAGTTCAAAGGAGATTTTAATGTATTACATATAATATAAGCATATCCAGAAGAAATCTGCATTCAGTAATTCGGAGTAGGGTATGCTGCAGCAAGAATTTTAAAAACTGAAGAGAAATTATTTAAGGGAGCAATAGTGATTGCAGAGAGAGTGGGGAGTTTAGATGTCTGCTGCAATAAGCCTGTAGAATTAGGTACCATGACGCTGGCTGACACAATTAAGGGGAGAGGCATGGGCAAATTGTTTGTTTGGTATGATTTCAGGAAGAGATTAGTAACTGTTTTGCGATGAGCTTCTATATTGCAGGCCTTTGGGAGTTTGTTTCAAGAATCCCTACCCCCCATCATCAGTAACTCGCTTGTTCTCAATAAAGAACCGCGTGTCTCCTGTAACTCCTCCTCCTCTTGACTGAATGTTCTTTTTTTCTAGATAAGATTATGTAATCCTTAAATTTTCTGTTAGTTTCTTTGTTTTGTGAATGAGATAAATCATCACGGCGGAAGAGATGAACCAGATATAAAAATAGGAAACACCACACAATTCAAACTTTTTCTTTTGTAAAATCCCTGGCTGAGAGTAGATGATGCAGCACAACAATTACTAGCAGCCTAGCTTCCATTGCAGGCTGCCAAGTTGAACCCATATGGTTGAATCGTAACACAGCTAATCTTTTACTCTTTTTGCTTGTATGTTTTTGTTTGTTTAATATTTAAAATGGATAGTGTGGCATCACTTGGTTTTGTGGCTAAGGAGCTTTGATTACGCTCCGCTATCTAATGTGAAGTCTTTTTTTTTTTTTTTTGTACTGCTGTAGCTTTTTCTGGCACTGGACAGCTCCCAGACATTTAAGCACAGACTTTCCTTCACTTTCTGTACCTTTTCCTAATGATACAACTGTCTGCTCTTTTCTCCTCAGTATTCTTTAACCTTAGTTCCCCCTCTCTCCCCAAGACATCTATCACATGTTTGATGCTATTTGCCCACAAACACCCATGAATCAATTAATCCATAACTAATTCATGGCTCCAACATTAAGGATGCACTTAGTTATGTCTATGCTGCAGTTGGGAGCGTGTTCCCTGGCATGAGCAGACAGACATACGTTAGCTCTGATCAAGTTAGCACGCGAACAAATAGCAGTGTAGCTGTGGGTAGCATGGATGGCAGTGTGGGCTAGCTGACCAAGTACATTTTTCCTGAAGTGTGGTGCCCAGAATTGGACATGGTATTCCAGCTAAGGCCTCACCAGTGCTGAATAGAGCAGGACAATTACCTCTTGTGTCTTACACATCACACTCCTGTTAATACACCCCAGAATGATGATAGCCTTTTTTGCCGCAAAATCACATTGTTGACATCTATTCAATTTGTGATACACTGTAACCCTAGATCCTTTTCTTCAGTAGAGCCGCTTAGCCGGTTATTCCCCATTTTGTATTTGTGCATTTGATTTTTTTCCTTCCTGAGTGAAATACTTCGCACTTATCTTTATTGTATTTCATCTTGTTGATTTCAGACCAATTCTCCAATTTGTCAAGGTCCTTTTGAATTCTAATCCTGCCCTCCAAAGTGCTTGCAATCCCTCCCCGGCTGGTGTCAGCTATAGATTTTATAAGCATACTCTCCACTCCTTATCCATGTCATTAATGAAAATATTGAATAGTACCAGACACAAGACAGATCCCTGCAGGACCCCACTATATACATCCTCCCAGTTTGACAACAAGCCATTGATAACTACTATAAATACAGTCTTCCAGAAAGTTGTGCACTCACATTATAGTTATTTCATCTAGACCACATTTCCCTAGTTTTATTATGAGAATTTAATGTGGACTGTTTCAAAGCCTTATTAAAATCAAAATATATTGCATTTACTGCTTTCTCAGATATTTAATTTTAAATTCTGTTTGCCGCAAATGGGTTTTAAGAACGTGCTTGAGTTAAGTATTGAAATCAAGGACATAATAGACCTTCTTCCTCTTCCAGCTGAGGCTGCATTCATACTTCCAGGAAATTAGCAGTGCAAACACTTTTATTCTCCTGTCATAGCTGATGGTTATGGACCATTCAGTTCAGATACATTTTGTACGTTGCTAGCAGACATTGATGGAGAGTTCGCAAAGCATGGACACAAAGTACTGTGTCCCTGCCAGTAACGTATGGCTCTCTCAGACCTCCACCCTAGTTGCTTGTCTGGAATTCTTATTCACCCAGATCCTGGGTAACAGATACAATCAAGGGTTTCTTTGACAGCACTGCTGCCTCATGGCACATGGTATGTGCCTGCCGTCTTGATTTGTTTTTCTAAGATATTGAAAATGAAGGTTAGAGTAATTCCTCTCACTAAATCTGAAAGCCAGTTTCTGGATCAGAGATGAGAACAACATACCCTGCATTCTTCACAATGCCTGATCATCATATTATTTCTTTGTCCCATCCCCATAGCTGACCAAGACTGTTTTTCTACCTGTAAGAGATGAGATAAAAATGTTGAAGTGAGGTGTTAAGTATCTAATCTAAATTAAATCTCTTCCTGATTGTAAATAAAGCTGTTCTGTTGCAATGTATTCTTCTACAGTTAAGAGAGCTGGGGAAGGCAAGTCAAACCTTGTCATCTATAGTTGTCCATAAACAGAAAGTGAAATGTTTTTCAGAATCAGTGAAGTAGATGTTAAATGTAGGATTCATTTCAGAAGTTTATTCCTGGAGGTATAGTAAGCACAGTGAGTTAGTATGTCAGACTTTCACCTCTCATAGCTTTGTTCACATCTTGGAAATGTTTACATTTCCAGATGAGTTTGCTGGTCTCATCTTTGTCAATCTCAAAAATACCACATAATCTAGCTCAATTGAAATTATGTACTCAGAGCTATAACTGCACTAACAGACATGTTTCAGGGCAAGGGTGAACTGCATTAGTAGTTATACACACGATGCCTACCCAAATTAAACATGGATCTAGCCAGTGTTTGTCTGTCACTTAATAGCATCCAGGGGACAGTGTACTAACAATGAAAGAATGGTCAAAGGTTAGGGTTAGTTTAAGATTTTGGCCTGCATTTAACACCATAGCTCATCCAAGCTATGATTAGGCCCAAAACTAGCCCCACCAGTAGTGAATTAGAATAATTACTTGTGAATAAAAGTTATGAATTATTAATATAAAACTAAATCAAACCTAGGGTATTTATGATTTCAGAGTAGCATGTGCTAATGAATCACTGAACACAGAAAATCATGAAATTCCTTGTCATTTGTAGCCATCCATCTGAAAATGTTGCTGGTGGCTGGACAAAATGTTAAATATGCTAAGGGAAAGATGCCTATCTGTACAGGGTGAAACACTCAGCATGCTGTACAACTAAGATGACAAAGGGCTTCTTTAAAATGAAATACAGCTTTCTTAATAATAATTTAATAATAAGAGTATAGCGCCATTCTCTCAAGGCACCTGAAGCACTTTACTAACAAGCTTCACAATAACACTGAACCATTCAACTTTTACAAGTTTTACCATTACAAGTACGTAAAAATAGATCTTGAGTGAGTTGTCAGGTGTCACACAGCCAGTCAGTGTGAGAAACAAACCACACAGCTCCCAAAATACAATCTCCTGCACTAACCATGCCCACATTAGCAAATAATGAGGCTGTCCGAAAGAAAACAACTAGTATAATGAAAAGATGTTCGGAACATTCAACTATGAGGAAGTGTTAAAATTAAATTAGTTGCGTTAAATGAGATAACAGCTTGTGAATTGGGAAAGTTTTGGCCTGTGCAGTGGTCTCAGAGTTCAGGTCCAAAGTTCCTGGGACAACCAAGGCTGGTGCATCTCCAGAGCAATGCCAGTAAGGTTGTACTTTTGAGGGAGGAAATACCTTGTATGCTATAACCTACCCTGCAGCCCTCTCCGCATGAGCATCTCAAGCTGAACGATGAATTAGCTAAGGGAACCACATCCAGTCCACTTTTCTAGGGCGGAGGTTCCAAATATGCAACTTTTGAGGGAATAGACGGAAAATGGGAATCCTGGAGTATGCCATGGGAAAGGGGAGGGGGGAAGAGAGAGAGCATGAGTGCAATCAAGGTTTGTTATGGAAAGTTGTTAGTGGGATGAAACTCCTTAGCTGTATGACAGTTGGAACTAGAACATTTGTGCGCAGATATAAGGAAAGCTGGTATTTGCTGGCTTAGTTTAATCTTAAGAAACACTATCAAATGGCTTAGGTACACAGTTTGAAAAGCTGCTGTACCGTGGTGGGGAATTCGTGTTCTGAATACACTTTTTAAAATATCACTATTACCTGTATGTTTATTTTTAAATAGCTTTTGCATATGTGGGACTGACACAAAACCAACGTTTGTGCTCATAGAGAAGCAGCAGCTTCTAAAGATTCTAATAATGGTCAGGGAACCATCATGCAAGGCCCCATTGAGAATTCTTGTCCAGAAGAAGTTGTCTATAGTGACAGCGTAAGAAGAAGACACTCCTGTAAAAGCAGGCCCCAATTAAGAGTGAGGAAGAACAAATTTAAAAATATGCAGGTGAGGTAATGTCTTTTACTTCACCCACCGTGTCTCCCTCTTATCCTGGGACCAACATGGCTACAAAAGTACTGCAAAACAATAAGTTTAGAAAAGGACTGCCACACAGGAAGGACCAAGAGCTTTTCTCCACTATATAAAATAATCACTTCCTTCCTGAGAGAGGAACACAGACATGCAGGGAGAACAGATGGGCTCATTTCTGTGGAGCCTGTCATGGGTTGGGGCAAAGATGCTGTCATGCAAGTAATTTGTAACCTATGTAACTAGGTCCAGTCAGGTGGTTAGGCTTATAAATACAGTTATGGGGCAACAAAATTGTGCCTGCAATAATAGTAATAGTTTGAGAATTTAAGCCTAAGGGTTAACTAAATTTTATCTTTGAGGAATTCTTTGCTTCTTCCCCATTTTTCAATATACATGATGTCCTCTAAAATCTACATATGTACACATATATTTTGTAATAAAGACCAACAAATGTACATCATCTTCAACCCCACCAAACAAGTGAAGGGCAATTTATTCTACTGCTTAATTATCCTGACAGGAAATTTTTCCTAATGTCCAACCTAAACCTCCCTTGCTGCAATTTAAGCCCATTGCTTCTTGTCCTATACTCAGAGGTTAAGGAGAACAATTTTCTCCCTCCTCCTTATAACAACTTTTTATGTACTTGAAAACTGTTATCATATCCCCCCTCAGTCTTCTCTTCTGCACACTAAACAAACCCAGTTTTTTCAATCTTCCCTCATAGGTCATGTTTTCTAGACCTTCAGTCATTTTTGTTGCTCTTCCCTGGACTTTCTCCAGTTTGTCCACATCCTTCCTGAAATGTGGCACCCAGAACTGAACATGCTACTTTGAGAAGAAATGTTTCCGAATTTATTATTTAAATAGCACTTATAAAATGAATACCAGGAACAGAAAATAACCAAGATTACTCTAGCTAGGATTATTAACTGCTAGTGAACAGTTATAATGTAGTGCAAAAACAAATTGCATAATTTCAAGAATGGTTATAAAAAAAAAAGGGTTATATAATGGCTGTAGAGAGCAAATTGGATCAGGCACTATATTATCTTTAGAAAAAAAGATTCAGAAAACTTAAGAAAAAAAGTTTGACAAAAAACATCCTTTGGTGTATATACACATGTTCAGTACCACTCAAAGCAATACAGTTCAATTCCAATACGTTTACTTGACTCATCCATGACTATATACAGTTGATCAGGACTAATACTCGCAGAGAAGCTGTTTTCTTACATGGTCCCCAAGAAGCACAAGTATTCTGGAACAGATTCAATAGTTCAGCGAAGAGATCAACAAAATTAAACCCTTCTCTGAGCCTAAGCGCACTTTTACTAACTTTCTTTATGCTTTGCTTTAATATTCCATTGTAAGACTATATGTTGTTCCTTTGTCACTAATAGCTGGTTAAAATGTGATGGTCAAATAATAGAAGTTTCTGGAATACAGAGGCAAAGAACTTAATGTCACATGAGAGATTTAGAGAGACAAGGTGGGTGAAGTAATATCTTTTTATTGGACCAACTTGTGTTGGTGAGAGAAACAAGCTTTTGAGCCACACAGAGCTCTTAAGCTTATCCTAGGACTGACACAGCTACAACTACATTACATACAACAATGGGAGAGGTTTGTAATGGAGGAATTTTCTAATGCTGTAGACAAGTTCTGTAGCCTGTATTGGGGATTTTAATCATAAGCCATGCAAAGGAAGTTAAAACCAATAGTAAAAGCTTTGATAGCCATAAAAACAAGAAGAAAGAAGGAAAGAAGTGGGTCCGGTAAGCACTGAGGATGGAGTGGTGATAAAAGATACTTTAACTATGCCCAACACCTAAATAAATACTTTGCTTCAGTTTTTAATAAGGGCAATGAGGAGGCTAGGTACAGTGGCAGGGCGGCTAATGGAAATCAGGATACGAAAGTAGAAATTACCACATCCAAGGTGGCAGTTGTAGTCAAACAGTTTAATGGGACTAAATTGGGGGGCCTGGATAATCTCCATCCAAGAATATCAAAGGAACTGGCACATGAAATTGCACGCCCAATAGCAAGGATTTTTAATGAATCGATGAACTTGGTGTTGTATCATATGACTGGAGAATTGCTAATATAGTACCTATTTTTAAGAAAGGGAAAAAACATGATTTAGGAATTTACAGGCCTGTTAGTTTGACCTCAGTTGTACGCAAGGTCTTGGAACAAATTTTGAAAGAAAAACTAGTTAAGGAATGAGGTAATTGGGATAAAATACAACATGGTTTTACAAAATGTAGATCGTACAAGACCAACCTGATCTATTTCTTTGGGAAGATTACTGACTTTTTTAGACAAAGGAAATGCAGTCGATCTAATCTACCTGGATTTCGGTAAGGCGTTTGATGCAGTTCCACATGAGAAATTATTAGTTAGAGAAGACGGGGATTAATACAAGAATTGAAGGGTGGGCAAGGAACTGGTTAAAGAGAAGACTGCAGCAGGTCATAGTGCATGATGAACTGTCAGGCTGTAGGGAGATTTTAGTGGAGTTCCTCAGGGATCGGTCTTGGGACCAATCTTATTTAACATTTTTATTAATGACCTTGACAGAAAAAGTGGGAGTGTGCTAATAAAATTTGCGGGTGACACAAAGGTGGGAGGTATTGCCAATATGGAGGAGGACCAGAATATCATACAAGAAGAACTGGATGACCTTGAAAACCAGCATAATAGAAATGGGATGAAACTGAATTGTGCAAAGTGCACTTATTGATTAACAAGAATTTTTGCTGTAACCTGGGAATTTATCAGTTGGAAGTGACAGAGGAGGAGAAAGACCTGCATGTATTGGTTGATCACAGGATGACTATGAACCACCAATGTGATGTGGCCATGAAAAAGGCTAATGCAATCCTAGGATGCATCAGGCAAGGCATTTCCACTAGAGATAGGGAAGTGTCAGTACCGCTATACAAGGCGTTGGTCAGACCTCATCTGTTATACTGTGTGCTGTTCTGGTCTTTCATATTTAAGACAGATGAATTCAAACTGGAACAGGTGTGGAGAAGGGCTGCTAGGATGATCAGAGGAATGGAAAACCTACCTTATGAGAGGAGAGTCAGAGACCTTGACTTGTTTAGCATAACCAAAAGAGGCTGAGGGGAGATATGATTGGGCTCTGTAAATACATCAGATACCCCGGGAGGGTGAAGAGTTATTTAAGCTAAGCACCAATTAGATGAAGATTTCTAACCATCAGAGGAGCAAAGTTCTGGAACAGCCTTCTGAGGGGAGCACTGGGGGCAAAAAATCTAACTGGCTTCAAGACTGAGCTTGATAAATTTATGGTATGATGAGACTGCCTACAGTGGCATGTAGCCCATCTGCAACTGCTAGTAACAAATATCCCCAGCAGCCTGTGATGGGACATTAGATGGAGAGGGCTCTGAGTTATTACAGAGAATTCTTTCCCAGGTGTCTGGCTGTTGAGTCTTGCCCACATGCTCAGGGTCCAGCTGACTGCCGTATTTGGGGTCGGGAAGGAATTTTCCTCTGGGGTTAGATTGGCAGAAACACTGGAGTTTTTTCGACTTCCTCTGCAGCCTAGGGTACGGGTTACTTGCAGGTTTAAACTAGAGTAAACAGTGGATTCTCTGTAACTTGAGGTCTTTAAACCCTGATTTGAGGGCTTCAGTAACTCAGCCAGAGGTTATGCGTCTTTTACAAGAATGGGTGAATAAGGTTCTTTGTGACCTACAATGTGCAGTAGGTCAAACTAGGTGATTGTTATGGTCCCTTCTGGCCTTAAAGTCTATGAGCCTATGTTTGAAGAGGGCGAAGTGGGATGTAAAGCTGTACTGGGCAAACAGCGGTGAAGATGTGCATTCTGTCTTCTACAGAGATAGGAGTGCTGGTGAGAATGAGATTAGAAATGATCATCAAAACTATATAATGCAGTGTGTGTTTCCCCCATTACCAGCCTCCAACTAGCAAGTGTGCATGATGTGGGGCCATGGCTCCACAATCACTCTATTTAACCACATCCAGTTTGAAGTGCTGAGCCACTCCATTTTTACTATTACTTGATCCCCTTTGCACTCAGAGACCAAGAAGAACCAGCATTCTAGATACTCCCTGAAGGGGTATGGAAGGTGGGACTACCAAAATTGCAGGTGGAAGGATACAGTCAAACCCTTGCTACCTTGTTTCCCTTTTTCACATACAGTCTCTGGACATGAACAACACTATTTTACTTTCCATAATGAAGTAAGCATCAGTAGCAAATATCTACCCTAAGATTTTAATTGATATATTATGAAGTAATCTAGTCTTGTAAAGTCGGATTTAACAGTGGGCATTGCTATGTGACCAAAAAAAACCCAGACCTACACACGTTTGCTTTGACGATCTTTTTAATCATTGCCTTTGAATATTTGTACAAGAAATTTCAAGAATGTTCAAGGAAAGTGAGAATGTTCAAGGAAAATGAATCTTGAGCAAACGTGCTTGTGTGAAAATTCCCTTGGGAACTGTTGGTATGACCATTTTGAAACTGACTAACGCGGTCTCTGTATTGTATGAATATTCTCCTAGGGAACAGAAAAAGTAACATGCTGTGTGACTGGTTACCTAACTCACAAGGTATTTACCATGAGTATTTAGAACAGTGGTAGGAGTGAATAGTTTGTCATCCATGGGCTGAAATATGTCTGCATAAAACACTTGTATTGATTTGTATTTCGAAATTATTCAGCAAAATTAAGGCTATTTGTGAATAGTTCATAAACAGAAAACTAAATTTGCCCAATAAATGCATTATACATAGTTTGCCCAGCTTTAATCATGACACTATAGTCACTTTCAAATGATTTAAATGTGATCCTTATTGGAATGTTGCATAGAATTCTAGAACATGACTTTGAAATTGTTCTTTTAGTAGCTCAAAACTTGGATTTTTTTGTTGGGGGGAAAAAACAGTTTGTGTTTGTAAAAGAAGGTATATTTTATATTGAAATAGGAGCTCTTCATTTTACAGTTGCAGCATTAGTTGAAAACAAAGTCTCCATTCAGAGGATGCTAGATGGCAGCTACTACACCTTAGAGGTTTTTAAATCAGCAGCTTCAGATAACTTGCATACAAGAGTTTTAAAAGAGTTGGCTGAATTATCAGTGTTGATTTTTCATTCAGTCTTGGAACGCAGGGGAAGTTCCAGAAGACTGCAAGAAAGCTAATATTTAAATAGGGTAAACAGGATGACCGGGGTAATTATAGGCCTGTCAGTTTGACATTTATCCTGTGCAAGATAGTGGAGTGCCTGATATGGGACTCTCTTAATAAAGAATTAAAGGAGGGTAATATATTTAATGCCAGTCAGCATGGGTTTATGGAAAACAGATTGTCAAACTAACTTGATTTTTTTTTTTAGGAGACTAAAAGTTTGGCTGATAAAGGTAATAGTGTTGATATAATAAACTTAGACTTCAGGAAGGCATTTGACTTGGTACCTCATGACATTTTGATTAAAAATCTAGGAAGTTATAAAATTGACATGGTACACATTAAATGGATTAAAAGCTGGCTGTGATGCTATTTAGGACACCCAGGGCTGTGAGTCACCTTGTTGCCACCTTCCTCCAGCATGTGTGATTATTGCCTGTGCCAGATGGGTGTTAAACTCCCTAACACAACCAGCCTGTCAGCCTCTCAAGCACTCTCCCCTAATCTATACCAGCCCTGCTAGTTAACAATAGATGCAGTCAGCTCCAAATCCCTTCTAAGTGTCCCCTTGGGGTATCCAGACCCTCATCACTGGTTACCCACAGAAATCCCAGATCCTCCATTCCCAAAGGAACAGTGTACCTCAGATTACCAGTTTTACCTTAGCCCAGAGCTCTTGTATCACACATGGCACGTGAGTTCTATTATAGTAAAACAAAAGGAAATTTATTTTAAGAGAGAAGAGAGGTTCAGATAGAAACAAGCATGAGTGATGGAAACAAATGATTACATACGAAACAAAATAATCAGACGTGAACTAGGGCTTACACTTATTACAAGGTGTACCTTTCCTATCTAATAAATTAAAAGTTCAGTCTATTGCAGCGTTTAGGCCATGGCTCCTTTAGGCTAGCTATCTTTCATCTTTCTTGTTTCAAGGTAGCTCATCAGTGAATGGATGCAGAGTGTCTTTCTCCATTCTGTAATATACTGAATCATCTTTTGCCTTTATTCACAGATAGGGCAATCATCTGTCTGTCGTATAGTTCCTTTTCACTTCCAAGTAGTTTAGATCACTGTTTCTCAACCTTTTAAGTAGCAAGTACCTCCTAACTTCTGAATATTTTAATAAGTACCCCAACACTCAATTTTCCACTCTGAGAAATACAATCTTTTTCCCTTTTACTGCTGGACAACTGTATTTCTCATAAAGCAGGAGAGTTCTGAGTTCTGCAATGCTGTGTGGCTGTGGCAGATCACAAAACTCCCTGCTGTTTCTCCCCTCCTTCCTCCTCCCCTTCCTCCATATAGGAGCAAAGGTTAACGCCAGCCAATCACTATGGCTTGATTGGGGGGGAGGAGGGGGGGGTCACATGGTGTTCTCCTCACACAGGTGGGAACTTGTGAGGTATGAGCAGGCACTAGAGGCCCACCAGAGTGGATAGCAGCGCTCCCCATTGCCGTCCCTAGGGGGGGTGCGGGCCTGGGGCAAATCACACTGCGTGGGTCCCGCTTAACATTTTTATACTGGTAAAATCTGGGGCTGTCATAGTTGTCAATTTCACTGCTCAGCTAGAGAAGTGAAATTGACAAGTAAGCCTGTGGATAGAGCCTGGCTCCAGGACTAGGCAAGCTGCTGGGCTCTCTGCCTGGCTTTCTGGGCACCCGGCTTTGAGCCGGGGAGGGGAGCTGCCACCTGGGCAAGTTGCAGGCGGCTGCCGTCTGGCTGCTAACCCGGGAGGTGGGCGACTGCCACTTGCTCCGAGCTTGGGCGGAGGAGGTTTCCGTGCAGGTTGGGACCCGGGAATGTGGGCAGGTGGTAGGCAGCCGCTGCCCATCTTTAAGCCAGGACACGGGAGGCTCTCTCTCAGCTCAGAGCCTCTCTCTCTCAGCCACCCAGCTGCAAGCCCAGCTCACAGGGCGCAGGAGGTTGCCGCCGGGCTCCCACCTGGGAGCTGGGACTGGGCGTGACGCGGACGGCTGCCGCCCGGCTCCCTTCACTGGGTTTTTTGCTGTGTATCCTCTGTCTCATATACCCCCAGGGGTATGCGTACCACAGTTTGAGAAACTATGGTTTAAATGTTATAGTTTATCTTTGATGGTTTTCCATTGACTTTTTTCTGAGTTGGTGCCGTAATGCATGACTGAGCAATACATTACATAATCAACTAGCCAGGGACAAATTCCTCCTGCTTGAATGAGCCATCACCGAGACATATTTTTCTTGGTGACTCACTTACACTACAAGATCATAAGGATATAATTTTCGGTATAATTTCATTATTCCTTAAATACTACCTCTAAATACATCTCACGATGATTATCAATAAAGTTACAAGTTTGTGATCGAGACCTCACATGCTACCCTTTATGGACGAATATGATGAAAGCAGTTGTAGTGAGTTTGTCAGGTCTGAGATAGGTTGCTTGTATAGACCGGTGAACCCTTTGCCAGTTGGCACCAATGCGCCTCTACCCATTTACAATTACATTTTGAGACCTATCAATTAGTCAGTGTGATAATCATAATCGATCAGATGTGTTTTTAGTGGGGGTCTTGCAAGGATAGGTTCTTGGCCCTATGCTATTTAATAATTTTATTAATGAACTGGAGGAAAACAAAGGGAAAATTTGAAGATGACACAACAATTGGGGGAGTGGCAAACAATGAAGATGGCGCGTCTCTGATACAGAGCAATCTGGATTATTTGGTAAACTGGGCACAGAGAAACATTGTTTTAATTTGGCTCAACATATACATCTAGCAACAAAGAATGTAGGCCATACGTACAGAATGGGGAACTCTAACCTGGGACGCAGTGGCTCTGAAAAAGATTTGGTGGTCACAATGGATAATCAGGTGATCATGAGCTCCCAGTGCAAAGTAGAAAGGTTATTTTACTTCTGTATATGTGCTGATGTGCTGTTGCTGGAATACTGTGTCCAGTTCTGGTGCCCACTGCTCATGAAGGATGTTGATAAATTGGAGAGGGTTTAGAGAAGCACTATGAAAATGATGAAGGGATTAGACAACATGCCATGTAGCGATAGACTCGGAGATCAATCTGTTTATTTTAACAGAGAAATTTAAGGGGTGATTTAATCTAGTCTTTAAATAGGACTACCAAATGTCCCGATTTTATAGGGACAGGCCTGATATTCAGGACTTTTTCTTATATAGGTGCCTATTATCCCCACCCCCTCATCCCGATTTTTTTCACATTTGCTATTTGGTCACCCTATCTATAAATACCTGCCTGGGGAACAAATGTTTAATAATGGGCTCTTTAATCTAGCAGAGAAAAGTATAATAGAACCAAACAGCTGGAAGCTGAAACTAGACAAATTCAGATGGGAAATAAGGCATACATTTTTAACAGTGAGAGTAATCAACCTTTGGAACAATTTACCAAGGTTCATGGTGGATTCTTCATCACTGACAAGTTTTTAAAATCAAGATCGGGTGCTTTTCTAAAAGATCTGCTCTAGGAATTATTTTGGGAAAGTTGTCTGGCCTGTGTTATATAGGAGATCAGATTAGATGACCACAATGATCCCTTGTGGCTTTGGAATCTGCGTATCTATGAAAACCTTAAGATGCACCTTTTTTAGGTCAGGCTCTTTTAAAAGTTCTTGTTTTGCCTGCTAGCAGCCATCTGCCTCCAATTTCTGTGCAGATGTTCTTGATCACATGGCATCTGATTCATGCTGCTATTGAAAACACACGCAATGGCTTCTTTCTATATCACAGCATGTTGACATGGCCTGATGTTTATTGCACTGGCGCTCAGCTGTTCCTTCCTCTGTTGGAATACCGCTGATTCTACTGAGCAGATCTGCTACTGCAGTCTCACTTGTCAACACTTCAGTAACTAATGGCCATGTGTTCAGTGTCATTAAAGATACACAATGAATAAAGTTTCTGCCCTGAGGAGATTACAATATAAAAAACAGATAGAGAAGACCCAGCATATTTGGGAAGGAAACTGTTGTTTTGAGTTGGTGGGGTTTTTTTTCTTTTTCTTTTTGAGGTAGTGACTTGATACACAATGACTTAGTAAAGACTATTGGAATGATATTTGTTTTGTAACATAATGCTATCACATCAATCCCGATGACATATCTGAAAAGTTCACTTGCATCATTCCTGAAAGCCCTGCCAAACTTCACTGGGGACAGGTGCCACCCTAAGGAGTTACTGAGAGAACAAGGGCATAATTCTGCAACCCCTTCCTTATGGAAATAGGTCCTTTGGGATCAACAAGAATAACTACCTAAAGAGCTGCAGGATTGGGTCCTGTGGCAGACATAGGTAGATATAAATATACCCAGATATAGATAGATATATCTAAAAAATCATAATACTGCAAACAAACAAGAATGAACAAATTCAATTCACTACAGAATTTTTTCTGCAATTAAGATGAGTATGGCATTTTTAGTTTTCTTCATTTTTACCTTATTTCTATTTGTGTCCATTTTATCCCTTCCATATAATTTGCAGGTTTGTATTTTAAGATGCAAGTCATTTGCCATTCTTTATGTTGTTTTCTTTTCACTGGGAAATAAACCGCTCCCTCACCCTTCACTTGGCCTTAAAACACATTGGGGCCAATATGTAAATACAGGAACTCAGACTACAGATTGTTATCTAGGGAGCAGATTCAGCGATAAAATGAATTCAGTGCATTGACTTTTTTCCCTGCCTTGACCTTTGGGTCACTTAAACTGCAGATAGCATAATGAAGTCTTGCAAGATGACAATAAATGAACTCTAAAAGGCATATTGTAAATAAGAGATTTATAATTAAATGTTAGTTGCATTGGGACATATAAATAGTGTCTAGAAACTTCTTTTTTTTCACTTTGTGGTTCATTCAGCTCAGGGGATTTGTTTTCAAGGAGTTAGTGAGATGGGTATTGCCTATTGGGAGAGTATGGGTGCCAAATTCAGGTCAAATGTCTTTTTTCTTATTTTAAAAAAAAAGCCACCCTTTAAAGGTGGTTGTTAAAATTTTGTAATAGTATTACCATAGTGCTTCAGAGCCCTAGTCATGAACTAGGATCCCATGCTGTTAGGTGCTATACAAACACAGAATAAAAAGATAGTCCTAAGAGCTTTTACAGTCTAAGTAACCTTCACTGGATACACAAATAAGTAATGCACACCTGGTACTATAATTAGTAGTAGTATTACAATATTCTACAGGGGCCTAGTCAGAATTGGAGTTCTCATTTGTTCTATACAAAGAGAGTCGGACAGTGCTTCCCTTCAAATTCGGAGTAGCTTAAAGGAACAGGAGGCCACACAGTTATTGCTATTATAAACTTATTATAAACTAATTTATTGAAACTAAGGAAAAAACATACAAAATAATTTGTGGAGAAGAATAATTTTTTCCTTCTGAACACTAAGCCAAGAAATAACTACACCACTAAGCTTATTTTATTACGTGCAACATTGAATGTGGTACCATGCAGAAGATCAAAATTTGAGCAACTGTTTTGAACATAAGTCTGCTTTCTTTGGGCCAATACACACTGGAGGTATGATCTAATTACATTTTGAGTTAAAGCAGTAATCCTCAAGAACTAAACCAGTGATTTAGTGGTGTATTTTGTGTGGGTTGTTATCACATCATCACTTCAAATTTCATGAGCAGGTGTAAAGGAGTTTGTATCAGGAGTAAGAAGCACAGTAATTCTTCTGTTGTGTCTTGCTTCCTCTCCCCTCATGTAACACGTGGCTGATATTAGTTAGAAAACCCTGGTTTGTTTTTTGTCTCTTTGGACTGTCTCAATACAAGTTACCAGAGCAGGGTTATACAATTTTACCATATTATCTTGGTGCTTTGCAAACCTAGTTATCCGGGATAAATGTATGATTTAGGCCCCAAGATTGGGTAATAACATGGATCCGGTCTCATTTCATTTGTGATCTTTCCTAGCCCCCATCTCAGTCACCACTAGATTTGATAATATTGGTCATCTTTCTTCAGCACTTGAAATAGCAGTGGAAGTGTTACAGTATTCAGATGAAAACCTAAGAACTGAATGGTTCCTCTCCTTTTGCCACCCACTTGGAAAGTCCATCCTGAAACACACCGCCTTCCTAGTGTAGACCCTGTTGGCTCTGCCCCACTCTTGGTCAGTCCCAAGTGACCTTGCCTCTCTCCTCACATTTCCCTACTCTGAAATGCCTTGTGGTTCTGTCCCTCTCCTTAAAGAGCCTTCATGCATTTGATAGTTTTCCCCCAACTTGTTAACCTCTTTGTCTTTCCTCTGATATGATGTTGGCTGCTGAATTTTTCTCATTCACACTAACTGGAAAGAGAGGCTGCTCCTATAAAGCTCACAGCTCTCAGGTGACAGGTGAGGACTGGAAGAGTAACAGATGCTTGTGTGGTGCTTGCTCGCTCCATGCCTGGCTGTAGCCTGTCACTGTTAGTCTCTTTCATGGGCATTAAATTTCCCTTACAGACACGTCAAAAGAAAACATGAGCATTTAGCAAGTTTGGCTCATGGGAGGTGGGCATTGTAAAATAGTGAGTTCCAAGCCCTGACACACATTCCATGTGTCTTCAGTGACTTAAGTAAACACTGGACTAAACAAACATGCTGAGTATTATAACAGAGAAAGAGAGAGATCAATCCATTGCCTGTAAGATTGCCAGCCTGATAGTGAGCTGAACTAGAGATACAGACTTTGTTGTTTCAAAGTACAGCTATTCTATAAGTAACCTCTCCTTTCTCATCAACGAGTTCAGAAGGGCCTTATTAAATAGTTTTTCTTTATAGTACTGCTGAATTCTAAGGGGGGGGAGGGGCGGGAGTGGAGGAGAAAAGGAAATTTATAAGGTACAGAGCCTTGGAATAAGAAAATAGATATTGGATGCAATGTTGTAATCATTTTTGCTTTTTTAATTGTAATTAAAGACCATGGGGACTGATTCTTCTCTCACTTTTCACTGGGTAATTCCAATTAAATCAACAGTGTGACTAGGGAGACCACCCATCCCGCACTGGGTGGGACAGGCCCGAAATGCAGAGTTCAAGTCCCAATCCCAGGCTGAATGACTCTGGGACAGCATTTGTCCCAGATTTCCTGCAGCGCTGGTCCGTGACAGCCTGAGTCTCAGGAGTGGAGCCAGCCTCTTCCTCGTGGGGTGTTGGGACGCTGAGGCAGGTCTTAGTCCCCTCCCATTACAAGGCCCTGCCCTCTGCTCCTCCTCCTCCCGAGGCCCTGCCTCCTGGTCAGGCCAGAAGCCAGAGTGGGGCAGAAGTAAGAGCTGCGCAGAGAGCCTCAGCTCCTGGGGGGAACCCCAGATCCTCCACCTGCCCTGGGCGGTATGTCCTGGAGGACATGAACATTGGCTGGAGGCTGCTCTCGGGCACCCCAGCACCCTGGGGCTCCTCACAGTGGCCCGGGTTCCCTGGGCATCTCTTACTACTGTCCAGTTCTGGCTTCTGGCCTGACCAGGGGACAGGATCTTGGTGGGGGGGGATGAGGAGTAGTGGGCGGGGCCACAGAGGGCAGGGCTCCTGAATGTGTCCTGCTTTTGCCTTTTGAAAGGGTTGTCACCTGAAGTGTGACGCTGGTGTCAAAGTGGTGTCAGGAGACTGAAGACCATTATTAGTAACTTTTCCAAATAATTTAATAACCATAAATATTCCAAATAGTTTAAATTAGACATAAACTAGATTAAATATTTAGGGCCAGATTTTACCATCTTTATTCATGCTGTGAAGTACATTATTCTGCAAACAGCCTTTTGGTTTCTATGGAAATACTGTGTAAAGCCCCAACCCTGCACATGACTCTATGCAGCAGATCCTTGTGGCACCCCAGTGACTTTAGTGAGGCTTCATGCAGGCATAGAGATTCACCCATTCGTAGTTTCAGGATCAGCCCCAAAGATTCAGCTTAATGTGAGGTAAGAGTGGCAGAATCTGCCCCTTCACTTATTTTGTTTATTTTTAATTCTGTATCTACTAGAGCTGTTTTATGAAGTTGGAAATTGCTCTAACATACTCAACAAGAAATAGGTTAAACAATCACTATACGCAATTGCACAGCTCTGGGGAAACCATGCTGCCACATGAAGTGTACTCCTGTCCCACTGTCTTCCCCTGCCATTCTCCTTCTCTTCCTCTTTTCTATTATGTTCTCTTACGTTTGTAGTGGTCTGTTGAACTTGGAATTTAAGCATCCAGTAAAGAGGGATCTCTCATTTACCTGTATGGCACCATACCCAGCTTTAGTAACACACAGGTCTACTTACCCATTGCCCTAAATTTTGTAGTTAATTATACCAATGCAAAGTGGGTGCAAACAGTTACCAATTTTGTTGTAGCATTTTACACCCTCTTTACAGTGGTGCAAGTAGCCATGCAAGGTGCAGGGTAATGGGTAAATGTAATCCTATGTAGATAATACTACTACTGACTCTTGCGATTCTTCATTTCAACAAAAAGAAAGTTATATCCTGTTAGTAATCTGTATTAATTTGTTTAAAACAGCATTTACAAGTAGATCCAAACTGTTTTGATACCTTTATTGCCATGTCTCTAGACCACTCAATTTCCATTCCAGGCCACGGAGTTTAACCTATGCTTAAACTGTAGTTAGGTCAAAATTTGGTAAAAATAGCATGTTCATTAACATTTAATTCCAGCCGCCTACTTCTCCCCCATGCCTGTGCAGTTACAAAATCAGTCTTACATTTTGGTTTAGAAATGTGGATATATCCAAGCCAAAATATTTCACAAATAAAAAAGAAGTAAGCAAGTTAGTATTGGGAACAGCTTATCCAGGTAAAGATGAGATACCTATAAAATAGCAAAAAAAGAGTTAGCAAATTAGACCAACTAAGTATGATAAAAAGGTCTAACTGGGTCCTAACTGTGGCGGTTTTTTATTTTGATCATTTAAATGGATTAGCCCTTTTCTGTCATTGATGTACAGTAGAACCTCAGAGTTACGAACACTTTGGGAATGGAGGTTGTTCATAATCTGAACAAAATGTTATGGTTGTTCTTTCAAAAGTTTACAACTGAACATTGACTTAATACAGCTTTGAAATTTTACTATGCAGAAGAAAAACGCTGCTTTCCCTTTATTTTTTTTTAGTAGTTTACTTTTAACACAGTACTGTATTGTATTTGCTTTTTTTGTTTTTGACTCTGCTGCTGCCTGATTTCATACTTCCAGTTCCAAATGAGATGTGTGGTTGACTGGTTAGTTTGTAAATCTGGTGTTCGTAACTCTGAGGTTCTACTCTATTTATATAGACAGCATAGGCCAGATTCAGCCCTTGTGTAGCTATTGCCTCAGTGGAGTTGTACCCACACAGAAAAGCTGGATTTGGCTTAACTTCTTTGTCACTGGTCCAAAAATTTTTTCTAACTTTGCTTTATTTCCCAACATGTGAAATGTCTTGGATTGAAATGAGAGATGCTGCCCACAACCTTAGTGACGTTTCTTCTCAAGCCACTTCCTTTCCTCCTTGATATACATTTAGTTTGTTTTATTTGGCCTTTGTTTCCACTGGAAAGAGAGGTTTCTCAAAATTAGCTTCTCTCTCCAGGCTCATGTTTATCGCTACAATGACACTCTCAAGGAAAACAGGTTTCTGTGGCTCTACATGAGCTTTCAGGATATGGAAGTTGGAATGTTTATTATAATTTTGTGCCTGAATTTGGCTTTAACAAATGCAGGCAACATCACTGAATGCAGAATAGAGCTGTATGAGTAACCAATTTATTGTTTCAATGGCTGAACCACCAAAAAGAATGATTTTTTCTTTTTGTTTAGTTTATAGGTTTTTTTTATTGAACTAACATTTGAAATTAAAAACTTGAAAAATTAAAAGGTTTTGTTTAGTAAATGTCAAAAGGTTTTTATTTCTTCAGATTTTTTTCACCAAGGTAGTTCAGCAAATTCAACGCAAATTCAGAAAATGTTTGTCATCTGCATTCTTTAGTTTTTTTAAAAAAAAAAGTTTGAAAAATTTTGCCTAGCACTAGTGCGTAACCTATATTGACAAACATTAATGATTGCACTTGCTAACAGAGCCTATTTAAGCCACCAGAATCTTTCCACTGACTTTATAGGCTGTAGGTAACTCTCAGACAGTGTTATAGCAGTGCCCTTGAGGACACTATAATTAAAGTTGCGTCCAGAAGTTACCTTTAATTTTGAAGGGGTTTGTAAGTCAACAATGCAGGCTTAAGTTTAGGTTACCAAGAGTATCAGTCTAATAGTGAATTATTTTTGGTAGGTTTTAGAAACATTGTTTTATGTTCAGATGCTCCATTCAGCTAAAAGCATAAATATGGTATTTGGCAAGACATTTAATTCATTACAGTGTGTGATTGCTTTTGGTATCTTTCTCCCCAAAGTTTTTTGAATGCAGTTGCATGTTCTATGTAAAGCCCGATAGATTGATCATATATATGGCTGTGGATCTGCTTAACATAAAGCTAACCTGTCTCTACCAAGCTATCTTTCCTACTCATCACATACATATCTCATACTTTTCCACTTATCCATGGCAGAATCCAGACACCTTGGGATAAGAAAATCAGACCCAGGGGTTCTAAGAGAAGGAAGCTGAATAAACTCCACTCCTGCCAGTTTCTTCCTTTCCTCCACTCCACTCTGGCTAAGACTGGAACCAGGAAGGGCTGGATTCAAAATGTTTAGGGGTCCTTCTTTCAAATAACTAAAACAAATGGCTCAGGATCCCACCCCCAGTCTTATTCATATTTCAACTCTGGGGAAAAATAAAATTAACTCTCCCTGGTCACCTTTGGCATCCTTCCCCACTCACAAGCACTTTAGAGACTAGTTTGGAAGTAGAAAACAAAAGACTGTTTTATTGGAGAAAGGGAACACAGGCAAAAAAGAACATGGACAACTCAGAATGTATATATTCAAATGAAGAGGAGAATCCAAGGTAACATACCAGGAGTTGGATCACCTCTCTGTCACCCCAAATCTCAGTAAATGTCCAGTGACTGGAAGTTTAATACTCTCCTCTCCTCACCACAACTCAACTCACCTTGAAAGCCTGTTCACAATTTGAGTCAGTTACAAGCAATAGACCAAGGCGTGCAGGGGTTAGGCTCTCCGCTGCCAGTCTGGGTCTCGTTTAGTCAGAACCGCTCAGCCTGGCTCACCCTGAGGCACAGCCACCTGACCCGCCCTCCCCCCTCCATGAGTCAGATCACCCAAGAACTGAGCAGATCAAGGCCATGGAACATCATCTCAGCTTGTCTCTCCCAGCCTGGTTGTTGAGTCTAGCTCACCTCCGTACCAGTCCAGACATCCATGCCACACTGCTACTACTGCTACTCATCCTGACGCTCCTTGCTGTGTGTCAGCTCTCTGCCACTGGTGCTGCAGGTTCAGGCAATTCTCACTAGGAGTCAGCTCTGCTTTGTGGGCCCAGGTGGGCCTCTTTGTTTTTGTTTTGTTTTTCTCTGTGGAGAGTGCTCTTTTCACTGGTGTGGTCTAGTCAAGGCTTGTCCTGCAGACTCCTCCCCATAGGGCATAGGATCCCCAGATGAGGAACCCACAGCAGAAGAGGGCTCTTACACAGAAACCATCCTCTTTGGGATAGAGCTTCTGAGTCTAGGACATCTTTTGCCCTCTTTGCTGGGCCAAGCTTCATACCAAGCTTTAGTTCACAACTTGTATAATCCTAGTGACCCCTTACTCAGGGGATACTTCATACAGCTCCTTTGTCCTTTCATTAGACAATAAAGGTAAATATTTTTCAATACATGTGCACTTAAATTCTAACTAAAACACTGAAGTTATGGAATTCTGAGAAACTGTGCAAATGACTGCCCCAAGCTGGCTTTTCCCCTTTTCGTGAACAGAGGGTCTCCATCCTTCTGGGCCTTTCCAGTCAAGAGGCTTACCGATACATATGCAGAATAGAACACAGTGCCAGTTCTAAAGACCTTACCACAAAACCACAAGAGCAACTTGCCAGAAGTACAGAATATGCTGTCAGTTCTCCCCTTTCCATAACCACCCATCTCCCAGTAATCAAACTTCTCCACAATCATTGCTCAGCTTGAGTGACCTCCTTCCATCTTTCTGAAAGTGGCTCTTAGCCAGTTCTTTTCCCCTTCACTCAAAGGCAGCAGGGGACAGACAGTTCACATGTCTCAAGCCTGCCTCTGCCCACAAGGTGTACCAGCTTCAGCAGTGGCTCACAGCAGGTTCCCTATTTAGCTCTTCAAATATAAAATAAATTGAAATGGCCCAGCTACACATTGGAGAATCCTGCAATGGAGTTGGAGCAGGAGGGACAAAGAGAAACTCAGGCAGTATCTGGCCAAAGGCGGTCTGTCAGGAGCTGTAAAAGTTAAAGTATTCTTATTACCAGCATGCACCTTCAAACATTAACAGAAAGCATTAGATCACAGGGCATGCATTAAGTGGGTTTAACCTATCTATTGCAGCAAACAATGAGGAGTTACGGATCGGTCATACATGTCACATCATTATGGATTCCAGAACTGACAGGTTTGGTGCTGTTCCCTTTCAGTTAAATTACATAATGCAGTTGAAGCAATGTGCCACCTGGCTAGGAGAGATCGGAAACCCCCCGCGAACCCATTCTGCTGTCTACTTAGAATAAACAACGTGAGGCAGCTTGTTTTAGTGGAATGGAATTGATGCTGCCTAGGTAGCTCTCCTCACCCAGCACCATCTAGGGGAGGATGCCTGAAAATGTCAATGGGATTTAGTTTGTCAGCTGCTATTGAAAGTCAATGATAATTAGATGACTAATTTTCTAAGGCATTTTTGAAAATCTCATCCTCAGTTTAATTGAGGGAAACACTGTCTGGTTTGCAAAATCTTATATTTGCCTTAGTAGTACAATTTATTTCATTTATTTTATCAAGGAACTTCAGTTTCCCTATCTGTACAATAGGAATAACAATTGATGTTCCTGTCAGAAAACATTTGGAGAGCTACAGATACCTAGTGAGCTTTAAATAGCACTGTGTTAACCTTTAGTGCACACCAGCAGGGTCCACATGGACCAATTAATATGCAGCACATTAGTGTGCTTTAGAAATCACACCCTCTGTAGAGTATTTTACCCCACCATGTAGACAAGCCCTTATTTTATACGGTTAGCTTCACAAAATATCTAGGTTTGCAAACTATTGTAAAACTATTTTTTTAACTAACGGTTGAACAGTAGGTTTACTTGCTTAATATTTTAGTTGTACTGAAGATGGTTAGGCTACTTTTCAAAAACTTAGTATGATAGTTTGTGCTTATGACTCCCTCAAAGCATTTTGCAAACATCTTCACTTTACAGGTGGATAGAGTACTAAAACAGAATATGATAACATTGAAACTGCCATGCTGGAAAACACTGGTGGTCTATCTAGTCTAGTAGCCCTTTATGACAGGAGCCAGTATCAGATACTTCCGTGGTGTTTCCTGGAATCTCAGTGAACAGTTATGGAATATCTTGCCCAGAGGGAACGGTTCTTCCTAATCCTTATCTTAGAGGTTAGCCTCTACACTGAAATTGAAGGTTTATGTCCCCATATGGCTTTTATCATATCTCTCAACTGCAGGTGATCTTATTTGTGTAAATGTCTAATCCTTTTCTGAAACCCACTAAGCACTTGGCCTCAGTAATATTTTGTGGCAGTGAGTTCTACGAGTTATGTATCTGATTGAGAGAAAAGATTGTTGATCAATTTTTAATTTGTTGCGTTTCAATTTCATTTACTTTCTCCCTATTCCTATGTTACGAAATAGGGCAGATAGGAGCACCCAACTTTCCCAGCATCCTTTAATTACTTTCAATTTTTTTTCTAAACTAATGAATCCCACTACTTTTTAATTCCTCCTCATGCTGATGAAATGTCAAGCTTCTAATCATTCTCAGGGCCTGTTTCTTTAAGTTGGGTGACCAAATTTAGGCAGTGTTTTATTTGAGGAGTTTGTCTATTTATATAATAGTATTTTTTCAGTATTAGTTTTCCATTATATGGTTTATTCATCCACAAACTATCAGTCCACAAAGTGAACAAAATATTAAGGGACTTACTCAAGTGAAAGTGACAGTACAAGGGGGAAAAAAGCATATATTTAAGGAAAAAGAAATTGTTCTGTTTGTGACATGGGAGAATGAACAATAAGTGCTACATTGTTTTGTGTACAGCCAATGTCCTTTAGGGGGACTGTCCTATTGACTTTCTACCCTGAACCCTTGTCTACATAAGAAAATTGCATGGATTTAAACTAAATCTGCAATTTTAAATCACTTTAGTTACACTACCACAAAAACCTATGTGAACACACATTGCAATTTTTAGCCAGGATTTATTTCAGTTTTGCTTAAGTGGATTAAGAATCAGTTTAAAATAAACCAGCATAACTCGCTCTTAATCCAAAATAACAATGTGCACACAGGGTTTGCACTGGTTTAATCATCTAATTTGAATTAAACTGGCGCTACTTTCTAGTAGAGACAAGGTGCATCCTTTAATCCATTAACGTGCATCTTGCTTTATCAGACAGCATTCAGTATTCGATCAGTAATGTAGGCAAACACGACCTCAGTTCTCATTAGCTAGGGTCTGCTATTCACAATTAAAATGCTTCTTTAGGTCACTGTTGGGTGCAAAGTGCTTTAAGATGCTTGGCTGTAAGTGCAAGTATTATTAGAAGGCATTTTCAGTGTACTGACAAGACATGCTAAGGGCTCAAGCACAATTAAGGATCCAAGTGCCAGAGCTACACTGAATGGGGTTAGCAAGCCAGCAGTGCACTGGATGGCTGGGGGGCATTATGTCTAGTGCAGGAGCAGGTACAATGCCCGTAGGAATGTTGCTGGCAGCACAGCCCGCAGCCCACAGTGACAGGAAAAGTTGTAGTTTGCATCTCCTCACATCAGAGCCCTACAGTGTCAAGCATGTGTGCAGTGAAGGCAGGACTGTGGCCACACGTTTATCTCACGCAGTGGTGAATGCTGCCAGCATATCCTGTGTTAAGCCCTGTGCACTGACAGCCAGGGCGCAACCAACATGGGAAACAGGAGTGGGTTCCCTGTGATTCCCCCCGTTTGCTGGGGTAGCTAAAATTTGGCCGTACAGAAATGCTGAACTTAAGAAAAATTAATTATATGCCAAACTACCCTCAGATGATGTTCATTTTTAGTCATGTGGCCTTTACAAAATACCAGAACTAGTTATTTCCTAATTGAGCCGCCTTGGATTCTAAACTCTATACAGTCAGATCAATTTATGTAGGAGGAGCAGTTGTTTTTCCATGATAAATTGTATTTCACTTGCTGTGTAAGCTAAGCTGTTGTCTTCCTTCATGTGTGTGGGGCTTTTTTATTTTATTTTTGCTGTGTCACGGCCATCGGTTAGTTATTTTCAGGCACAATGCCAAATTCATGTTTTATTCTTCTCTGAGGAAAGTTGTGAAAACTACAACAGGGGAGGTTAACACACAACACAATCCTGTGAACGCTAGCAATGAAGAATGCAATATGGGCCTATTTTCCCCCCTCAAAATCCCTCATCACCTTCTCCTTGTATTTTCCCACAAGCTGCATTAGAAAGCGAAGTTTAGCAGCAGATCACTCTCCACCTGTTTCCCCATTGACCTCTCACATCAGTAGCATATTTCAGTTACTGACCTTTTAGAACTACCCTCCTTTTAAGCTTTGTGGCCATCCTTCCCCACTTAGTATCTGCAACTGCAATAGGAGTCCAACAAAGAGAAGACTCAAGGATAACATATATACAACTATTATTATCATCAATTATTTGTATTACCATAGCGCCTAGAAGCCCTAGTAATGGGCCAGGACCCCATTTTGCTAGACACTGTTTCCTCCATTTTTTGAGTAGAGGGGAGCCATAAATGTAAGGACTAGCCAGTAAGGCTTCATCTTTGTGTCATATACCCACTCATGCCCTGATTACACCAACACCCCCCCTCCCCTCCCCCTCTCCCTCCCCCCCCCTGCACTGAAATTCCTCCCAGCTCCCCTGGGTCAGGCCTACTTTGAAATTTAAGTGGGATCTAAGGCAGGAATGGAAAGAATCAAAGAATAGCTGCTCTTTTTTTTTATCCTATTCGTATCAAGTTGGAAGTGCAATTGGGTAATAACACCTGCAGGCCTCCCCGCTCTTTGGCTACTACTATAAAGTAGCACAGGGACTCGAAGCATATGTCAGCACCACTTCATCAGAGCTGGAATGGAAATGCCAAATTAAAAAGGTCACTAAAATTTGTGCTATTCAGCCAGTGTTATTAAGCACAGGCATGTACCACATAAGCTTTGATTTGAGTATTATGTGAACAAGTAGTGCAGATGTTCATATGGATAAAGAACTCAACCACATATTTCAAAATGGGAGGAATGGACTTGGTTGAAATAAGAGGCAGCTATTGTGTATATGGACAATCAGTCATAATAAGATACATTTGGCTCATGTTACTGCCTCTGGGCCCATTGCAAAATAGCTTACTAATCATATTAGTCAATAATTTGTGTATGAAGAGTGTGCTTTTTAAAATAGTAACTTTGTTTTCCATATTATTTGGGTAATATTTTAGTCCTCCTGTACTCCATTCTCAAATCACATCCTCCTGCTGCACTTCCCCAGAGTTCTGCCTCCATGCCTCTGAGCAGGCAGGCAATTTCCGAGCTTCTGCTACTTTGGGTCTCTTGCACTTTATTGTCCAATTTCACTGAATGTTTGTGCACACCTTCCTTTTCTTCAAACTTCTGGGTGTCTTTAACTGCTTGAGCTACTTATTGTCCTGCTACAATGGAGCATGCTCTTTCCCAGAAAGTAGGCAAGTAGAGGTCCCATGAGCTGAAGAATAGAACTATCAAAACAGAGAGAGTCATGCAAGGGTCAGCTCTGAGTTGAGAGAGACTACTATCCTGTTTGCCAGAAAACTACTTCAGTTCCTCCTTAAAGCACCAACCCTGACAGTACCACTTAACTTGGGGAGTCAGAATCCACCCCCACCAAGCATCCTTTCCTAAGCAACTTTCCTACCTCAGTCTTCTATATCTCTAGTGTTGCATATCACTCCAGGGCTTTATTTCTACATCTGGAGAGGAAGATGTTACAGGGATTTAGGGCTGGGGACTTTGTAGGAGCAGTCTGCTGTGTCCTCATTGAATATATCCTCAATTAGAAAGGGCTAACTGCATTAGAAAAGTAAGATCTGTACCACTAGCTCCTTCTATCTTGCTTTTCTCCTGTAAGAACCATTCAGCAAACCAATCCCTTAAAAAGCCAAAGCTACACATTAAGTACCTGCATTCCCTGTAAACAACACACATACATCCTTCCCTCTTCTCCGTCCACTCCTGAGGAAGACATTGGATCCATGTTAGTCTATTCAATCTGACAAGAACACTCAGGGTAGGCTTTTACATACAAAATTCTTTGAACTTATACTGAGGAAGTTAATCAACAATCTAGAGCTTCAGAGCAAGCAGTCTGTGTTGCCCAAGGACAGAAGAATGTATTGTCCCAAAGCCTTCTTTGGAATCAACACCTCTCTGAAAACAGTGAAGCTTTGGTCCAAGTCACTAGCAACCAGTGCAGCAGCTTAAGCTGCCAATAACGGTTTGTCCTAGGATGAGAGACTCCTTGATAAAACCTAGTTGAGGGTTATACAAAAAGCCAACAAGATCAGTCCAGCTTTGCTTTTTTGGTACCCAACTGTAATGTGAAGTGGTAGTAAGACCCTTATCCACCCCTTCGCCAGATCTACCACTCCAAGAACTCATTATTTCACGTCACTGGCGGTCTCTGATTGGCAGTGTGGCTTCTAGACCGATGTTCTCTCACAGAGCGGTTACTCAGGCAAGATAGTGTCCACACTTTTGGCCTCCAGAAAAGATTTCACAAGCCTAATCTACCAGACATTTGGACACAATTCAGACACTTTGTTCTGAGTGCCTATGTGGATTTGATCAAAAACAGAATAGAGGATATACTGCGTTCTTATGATCTTAAGGAATTGCCACACTGGGTCAGACAAATGGTCCATCTAGCCCAGTATCCTGTCTTCCAACAGTGGCTAGTGCCAGATACTTCAGAGGGAATGAACAGAAAAGGGCCATTTTGAGTGATCCATCACCTGTCATCCAGTGCCAGCTTCTGGCAGTTGGAGGTTTAGAGACACCCAGAGCATGGGGTTACGTTCCTGGCTATCTTGATAGATCCATCAATGACTACTAGCCATCCATGAACTTACCTAGTGCTCATTTGAACCCAATTATACTTTTGGCCTTCACAACATCCCATGGCAACAAGATCCACAGGTTGACTGCATTGTGTGAAGAAGTACTTCCTTTTGTTTTAAACCTGATGCCTATTCATTTCATTGGGTGACCTCTGGCTCTGGCGTTATGTGAAGGGTAAATAACACTTCCTTATTCACTTTCCTGACATCATTCATGATCTTACAGACTTCTGTCATATCCCCTCTTCGTCACCTCTTTTCTAAGATAAACAGTCTGTCTTTTTTGTGATCTCTTTTCATATGGAAGCTGTTTCTTCCCCACAAACATTTTTGTTGTCCTTCTCTATCCTTTTTCCAATTCTAATATCTTTTTCGAGTTGAGGTGACTAGAATTGCACACAGTATTCAAGGTATGGGCATACCATGGATTTATATAGTGGCATTATAATAGCTTCTGTTTTATTATCTATCTTTTTCTAATGGTTCCTTACATTGTGTTAGATTTTTTGACTGCCACTGCACATTGAGCAAATGTTTTCAGAGAACTATCTACGATAACTTCAAGATCTTTCTTGAGTGGTAACAGGATAATTTAGAGCCCATCATTTTGTATGGTATTATTTTTTCCAACGTGCATTACTTTGCACTCATCAACACTGAATTTCTTCTTCCATTTTGTCGCCCAGTAATCCAGTTAAATTAGATTGCTTTGTAACATTTAAATCCAAAACTGACTCTAAAGAATCTTGAATAATTTTATATTGCCTGCAGATTTTGCCACCTCCCTGTTCACTCCCTTTCCAGATTATTTGTGTATATTGAACAGCACAATACAGATTCTTGGGAGATCCCAATATTTAACTGCCTCCATTGTGAAAACTGACCATTTATTTCTGCACTTTGTTTCCTTTTTTACTGATCCATGAGAGGAACTTCCCTCTGCTTGTTTCCATGACTGCTTAGTTTGGTTAAGAGCATTTGATGAGTGAGTTTGTCTGAAAGTCTAGTTACACTGTATTGAATGGATCACCCTTATCCAAATGCTTGTTGACCACCTCAAAGAATTCTAATAGAGCGGTGAAGCATGATTTCCTTTTACAAAAGCCAGGTTGACTCTTCCCCAACATATCATGTTTATCTATGCCTGATGATTCTTTTTTTATTATTTCAATCAGTTTGCCTGATACAGAAATTGGGTTTACTAATCTGTGATTGCCAGGATTGCCACTGAAACTTTTTTTTTAAAATGAGCATTATTTTAGCTACCCTCCAGTCATCTGGTACAGAGATTGATTTAAGTGATAGGTTAGATAAAGTTAGTATTTCTGCAATTTCACATTTGGGTTCCTTCACCACTCTTGGGTGAATACCATCTGGTTCTGATGACTCATTACTAAGCGCCTCTTTTACTCTGCTGTCTAGCCACGTTGGCATGTTTTTGGTTCTCTTACTTTTTAATTATTATTTGGGGTATACATTTAGTTTGAGCCTCTAATTATGATATTTTTAAAATAGTCTCCATGCAGTTTGCAAGCATATCACCCTTGTGACTGTTCATTTAATTTCCATTTAACTAGCCATCTCATTTTTTTGGCATTCTCCTTTTTGAAGTTAAAAGCTACAGTGGTGCATTTTCCTTCTCCAAGGATGTTAAATGTAATTACATTATGGTAGCTATTTCTGATCGGGTCAGCTATATTCACCTCTTGGACCATATCCTTTGCTCCATTTACGACTAAAATAAAAAATTGCTTCTCGCCTCATAGGTTCCAGGACAGGTTGTTCCAAGAAGTAGTTATTTCTGGTGTCTAGAAATTTTATTTCTGCATCCCTTCATACACCTAGTCAATCTGAAGATAATTGAAACCCCCCATTATTATTGTGTTTTGTAGCCTCTCTATTCTACCTGAGCATTTTACAGTCCGCACCATCAAGGTTAGATGCCCAGTGGTCACAGCCTTCAGGTTGGCTTGAACTTCAGTTTTATACCTAGCTGCTTATGGTGACAGATATCAACCAGTAATTTTAGGTAAAATCTAACCTGTGAGGATTGACAGATTTCCTGCAAGGAATTTTAATATTGTCCTCCTGGCATTAACGGATCAACCATTTGAATTACCAAACTAAACTCTTTTGCTGTTCCTCTCCATTAATGGATTATTTTTCCTCACCATAATGTCAGCCCTCAATCTGTGTTAGGAGCCTCACCCACAGGGCATCGGTATGCCTCTTCCATGATAATAAGAAGTATTGAAGCAGCTGTTGGCTTTGCTCCTACGATAAAACTGAGACCTATAGAGTATGGGGAGATTGTCCTACATCTTTCATCAAAATTCCTCACAAAATAGGATAAGTGCTGCGACACATTACATATGAAAAGACCAGTTAAATATAGGATGTTAGGAGGGCAGTTCTTTACAGAAAATCAAACTCCCTTTTGTGACACAGGAATGAGGGGAGAAGTGTATAGATACATGGTGTTTATTTCATGGCAGTTCTTAACATTAGCTAGCTTTATGAAGTGGGTTTCTGTGCTCAGTCCTTGCCTCTTGGTAGACAAACCTTGCAGAACTCTCAATGCTCCCCAGGAGTATAATCCCCCAGGCTAGCCAGACATCTTTTAGAAAAGAAACTAGAATATAAACAAAGTTTTTTTTTCTTCCAGCAATAACAGTGTATTTTACATTTCCCTGAGCATTTACGGCATCACAAGTTCTTTCATTGGCACATAACTTTCCCTGCTTTTATTGGAGCTCTCTTTAGGTAATCAGCTAGCCATTGTTATTATAGCTGATAAGCTGTTCAGGCAAATTTATTAGGACTGTTTGGTTTAATAACCTAGCATATGAGTTTTTTCAGGGGGCCATGCTGTGCAAGTTCAGGAGACATGTTTGTGCTGACAACACAAAGTCAGTGTTGTTTGATTAGTTCTGTTAACGGTTGAAATCTTACTGAATTGAATTTGTTTTAAAGAGTCCCAGTCTCTTTCACTTTGCTCTGCTGTGCCCTCCTTACAAAGAATATATGCAATGTGCGCTCTCTTTCTCTCACTCTCATTTGCTTTCTGGGTGACCCTAGCAGTTCCTGGCTGTATAGGTCTTCAGTGCCATAGAAAGTAATTGACATTCTTTACTTTTTTTTTAAAGGTATAGCAGATGTAGCATAATCATTATGCAAACTGACAATGTGGGATATATTTACATACCACATACTTGTTTAGTAGGTTAGTGTCTGTCGCCTATTTATGATAATTGAATACCATAAAACGAGAAATTAGTTGCAGCCATCTTTATATGCATCCTATGTTGAAGGATGAGAGCATGAAAGTAGTTCCACAGTGGAGATCAACTCCTGATTTCAAAAAGAACGCATTTTCAACAACGTCCATTCAGCTGGTTAAGCCTCAAAGGAAGCACTGTGATATGTTGGCATTGCTACTGTAATACCATAGCAACTCAAACTTGTGTCCTCCTCCCATAATGAATCATTCATCTTAGAGACCATATCCTATCCTCATTCATGAAACACAGTTTTTTCAGAAGCAACATTTACTCCGGGAAGTGAGAGCTGACGTCAGGATACTTATATACTATTTAGAATGCTTAATGGGAGAGAGAAAGTAACTTTGAAAGATTTTTCTCAGGTAGTGAGCAAGCATCACATTTGGCATGGCAATAGTTTTTAGAAAACTGAAAAAGAAAATAACGTTAGCCGCTTGGATATCTGCTATTTTCCAAAATGGCCTGCCTATGATCTCAGTATTTTCTACTTTTACCTTTTCAGGGAAGGGAATTAGCAATGTCAAACAAGTCTGTATCTTAATTTGTATGCTTTTGCTAAGGTAAAACTATTTAGTAATGTATCTAATGGCACTAAATAAAGATGTTGTCAAATGGGGTATTAATGATTTATCTTCAATAAACATATAGGATATAAATAACTAATAAAATGAGTAATTTCCTACCAAGAAACACTAATTGAACACACTGTTTAGAAGCTTATCAGAAGGTTCAGTGTTTAACTAAACACATTAAGTGTAGTCTTTCAAAAAACTAATAGGTGGCTTTAAACTGAGTTGCTATATCCCAATTGACATGTCAGCATTGGAAACCTGTGGGGTCCACTTCTTCTTGTACACAAGAATGCAGTCAATGATGAAGTTACAGCTGTGTAAAGACAGTGTAAGTTTATAATCAGAACCTTGTTTTTCTCTTTGATGTACACATTAAATGAATGGATTGGGTTAGGGCAAATTAATTATCCTAATTATATAGGAAAATATAGTGCATACATAATATTAGTCATCTTTGGATGAATATTATTAGCATTGAGTGAAAGCCATCATCAAAGATTATTTTACTGAAGTAAAGTGAGTAATATGGTGAATTAATTTGATTACATTACATTACCAATTGGATATAATCAAACATGTGCATTTTAGTACAGTAAGAAAAAAAAAAGAGGTACGTTTGTGTGGGGTCATAATAGCCTAATTGATTAAACATTGATTTTCATAACCATTTCCAAACAAGGTATACAGTCGTGCTCTCTTTTAAGATGGGAGGTTTGCCATTGTCTTCACTGGGAACAAGATTTGGCTAGTAGAAATGGCAACTCATGTGGAAAATTAATATTCAAACTGATGACCTGCTCAGTGTTGCCCAGTTGTGCAGTATTTGTTGTTTCTTAGAACCCAGGCTCCTGAAGTCCTGTGAAATACATCAGAACCTCAGCTTTCAGTAAATAAACAAAACACAAGTTTCCTGCCCTCAAGCTTGTGGAGAAAGCATAAAAAGGTGAACCCTAAAGCAGTGGTTCCCCAACTTTTTATCTTTATGACTGCATTTTCAGCCTTATTGCTTCCGGCCGCCTCAGACAGCATGACACAGTATGACCTCATACATAGGGTTCATGCAAGGTCAGGCTGTATGGAGGGTGCCATTTTGTAGAGAGAAATGGCATCCTGCATGCAGCCAGATTGTACATGTGAGGTCAAGCTGTGTGGCGCAAAATGACATCCTTTGTACAGTCACGATCACTGCAGCTTCATCTGCTGATGACATGACCCCCTTTGTGGTCACAACCCCTAGTTTGGGAACCATTGCCTTAAAGGCTTAAAAACCAGAAGGCAAATAAGAGCCATCCCAATATAAAAATATTCATGATTTTTAAGCCAAATCTCCTGATCTTTTGGAGCCAACTCATGATTTTCAAATGCTTGAAGTAGACAATACTGTACTCCTATTCTCACTGCATTTCTCTTGTAGTAATATGCTTTCCAGATTTCATGGTTCTAAAACCACAAGTGTGATGAGTTCTTGTGTAATCCTGCTTGACTGATTTTCGATTTCTTAGAAAGAGAAAGTGAAAGAAAAGTATTTGCAAAACCATTTCCTGCATGCACTGCTGAGATTCTGTTCCTCTCTCTCCCCTGCTCCCAATGTCCTGTTGTTACAGCTGCACAAAGAGCTTAGTTAAGCAGCAGTAAAGACTATGGTTTCAGCAGCATGTCCTTCTTACTTCAGGTACAGAATAGTTTATAATTAAAGGTTAAAAGAATACAATAATAATTAACTGACATGCAAGGGCAGTTTCAAATTGTTTTCAGAATTGTATCTTAAGCTTTCAATGTAGCAAGTGCTTGTGCTCCATTTTAGCACAGCCTCTTGTCAGTGGAATTCAACTAGTGCTGGCAAAAGGAGAAAATTGACTTCATTTTACCATTGCCATTAGGAAGCATAGGATTATTTACTGTGATTCACGGAAGGATGCTGCTGTCAAAGAAATTACAAATTGAAATTTCCAAAGAGCATTCAGAAGTACTTGCAGAAGCTACTACTGACAATAGACAGCTTCTCAAACTTGTTTACTAATGTGCTGCTTGTTCCCTTTTCAAGATGAGTGAAATAATACATTTTGAGAAAGCCATGATATGTCCTGAACCTGCAGATACTTAAATCAGTTGAACAAGCTATTTATGTACATAAAGCTTCTAAAATGTAGTTGTGTTTGCATGTTCAGGGCCCGAACTCTCATTCAACGCATGACCATAATGTAAATAAAAATCAGATGTGCAATCAGTGCACAGCTAATGGAATCTCCAGCTTGTTTTATTACTCCTTGGCACCATCAGGAAATAGACTGTGAACATTTTAAAAATGAACACTCAACTTTTATTAAACAGTAGTTTGTATTGTGGTCCCCAATAGTTTGTATTGTGGTCCCAGACAGCAACTGGAATTAAATTGTGCTGGAAGGTGTCTAAACACACAGAAAGGCAGTCCTTGCCCCCAAGAAGTCTAGACCTTAAGCATGAGGAGTTCTTAATGCGTCATTGCAAGGTGACCTTGTTTGTGAATAAGGATTTAAACTTACTTGTAGTTTGTTAGTCCTGTAAATTGCTATTGAAGTGAAAGGACTACTGGGGCTTTTTAGGGAAGTTTTTGTATGCTCAGCTTTCTCAGCCAACTGAAGGGGGAAAAAAAAGACATGAAGGGTTATCATTCTTTAACAAACATATGTCCTTAAAGTTTTAATAGTGCTGACCATGGGCTTGTTAGAGTATGAAATATACTTTAGTGTCCTGTGAAATAATCACTCGACGTAATTTTAAATAGGTAATTAAGATTGTGTCTATGACAACAGCACATCTTTGACACTTCTACTGGTACGTTACTCTTTTGTCTCTATTTATTTTGCTGAAATATTCTATTCAGTTCTCCACACAAAGGAAAAAGTAGTTTTGATCTTCAGAACCAAGCTGATAACTACTGTAGTTTGTGAGGATGACTGTATTCCGTTCACTTGGAAACAGTGTTTATACCCTTTTCTCTATCACATAGCTCTACAAGGGATATTCAGTCTGAGATTACTGTCAAGCTGAATTGCGAATTCTTCATTCATTCAGAGCCAAACTTATTGGGCCATAATTTCAAGACTAGCCTTGGAAATTATTCCTGGTTTTTTTATACATAAAAATTCATATTTGTGTGTGCAATGCTGTATAGAGTTTCATAGGTCAAAGGAAAATTTGGTCTTGGTGACATTTTCCTTAAGGGTTTTGGGTTTTTTGCTACAAGTGTAATATCAGATTTTCTATTCAGGCACTGAGACTATTTAGCAATCAGGAAATACATTGTCAAATAATGTCATTGTATGCCTTTTTTGTTTTTGCACTGTAGCAACAATCTTTGAACTATTCATGTGCTGATGAATGCTTCAGTGATGAAAGCTGTTGAATTAAGTTCATGATTCCGCAAATCACTATTCAGCAGTTCATCACATTTCTGCAAGGGATTTAAAAGCTAGAAAGGCCATATTCAGTTTTTTAATTGCTCTCAAAATATCACAGACTCCTGCTCCATCCTGCAGACATGTACAGAATTTCAACCAGAGTCTCAGCAGTGAGACAGTCTGACACACACATGCACGCGCGCGCACACACAATGCTGCCAGAAAGCACCACAAGAGGCAAAACAAAAATCGGTAGACTCTGATTCATATTTTCTTCCCAGCAAAGACCAATTACAGACTATTAAAACGATGTATCCTTTCCATCTGGGTCTGCTTGGCAAAAAAAAGAAAAAAAACGAACTCCCATCTGCAGATGCACAAGCATTTTGCTCTGTAAATTTTTAAATTTAGAAAATGTATTAACATACCACAAAACCCTCAAAACAGATTTTGATTTGCTCCACTTAAATCTTGGTGGCAAAACATCCTGGCCACACAAACCAAGAGAGCATTCTGTGTGGAAAAGTTGGCTTCAGCAAGGATTACTCACAAGTCCAAACAAATGATTTGATTTTGTTTTCCATTTCAATTTTCCTCTCCCTTCTAACCCTAAGAGGAAAGATTTCTTTTCCTAAATTCACTTCCATGGTGGCCCCATCCTAGCACTTGTAGCTGTCCATTGATAGAACACTGGGAAATACACTTGCAACTCACTTCTTCCAAGCAGGGTGTGTTTAGGAAATGTTTAGGCATAGATGATGATTTGCTGAAGGAGAGAGAGGTGGGGAAAAAATAAAAAATAGTTTAGCATTATTTATCATTATTATTACCAGGAGCTCCTGTGTACTCATAAAAGTTATTTTGGAGGTAACATTTTCAGAGATCTAGGGCAGCAGGATCAGAGTAAGTCAGTGCTGCTTTGACACAGAAACTTTTCTTGCACCAGCCCTGGGCTAAAGGGTGTGTTTTTACCTTCTACTTTATGTACAATATTTTACATCAAGTTTGTGTATGCATATACCTTGCATAGCACAATGGAGCTCTACCTCTGATTGGGGCTTTCTGGGCACTGCCACAAATATATAATAATAGTGGGTGTTTTTTTCTATGCCAACTCCATGATGTGAGTAGCTGATAGTGAGAAAAGTCCTTTCATAGAAGACTCAGATGTCTCTGGATGCTTTTTTTTTTTTTTTTTTTTTTTTTTTTTTTTTTTTTTAATATGAGTAATAAGGGGCTTACCATGCTGCCTCAGTTCAGTGGGACACTTAGTTCAGAATCCTGTCTCCAGTAGTGGCCAGTCCTACACATTTTCAGTGTATTTTTGACACAGGAAATGTAACCATTTTCTAACAGCTGCGTTTTGAGAAATATGGACACACATTCTAGGAAGTGTAGCTGACTAGTCTTATCAGAAGCATTCATGGCCTCAATCCCCAGTGTCTTGCACCTACAGCTGTGCAACATAGGTGTAAAACACTGGCATTCTGGTATGTTAGCATTTTACATCCATTTTACAAGCTGCAAGTGACTATACAAGGTGCAAGTAAGTGGAGAATTAGGACCTTAAATTCCAGAACGTTGGTATCTGTATAAAATCTCTTCTGTTTACCTCTCCTATCCCTTCTCCATAGAGCTCACCTGATTTGGCTCCACGGGCTCTGACATATGTTCTGTAAACTTTTCTTTTTTTCTAAAGTCATACAGACAATTTGGACTTAAATCAACTTGATGATGGCCCTTAAGGCTGTTATAATGATAAAAATATTGCATACCTAATCAGAAGTTTACCAACCACAAATTGCAGTAAGTGTTAGTTTAAAGATTGAGGAGCCCATCTGCCACTTTACAATTCTGGAGAAATGTTTCTCGTAGATAAGGTGTGAAAACAGCCCCATATTTTTTATCCATTTTCATATGGCTACGTTAGGTACTTGGAAAGCCAGCATAAAGAATACAGAACATGCACAAAAAGATCTATATCCCAAAGTGCTTTTTTACAAAAACAGAAAGCTTTGTTGCTAGCTGAAATTAAATTTGTTAGTCTTTAAAGTGCTACAGAATTCTCATTGTTTTTGCTGTCTACAGACTAACATGGCTACCCCTCTGGAATGCTAGTATTCTGTAAGCCAGAACTGCCATTTTAAATGCAGATCCTTAGGAGAACTCACTTTTTAAAGAGAGTCATAAATATCTAGTATACATCAGAGACCGAATACAGACAGCTAACCAAACATCCAGGAGTTCCAATGATGTCGCAGATTACTTGAATTTGTTGTGTAATTACTTGGGTTTCAGTATTCCTTTATGTGTGTGTGTGTGTAGTTCTTACAGCTCTTGGCTATCTGTGCTGTATCCTTTCTCTATATATTCATACAAATAAAGAATGTAAGAATGGTAGCTGTGAAAACACGTTAGTTTAACTGATGCTAAGGGAGATGGTTTGCAGCAGCATTATAAGCCATAAAAAGCAAAAAAGGCAAATGGAAGAACAGAAATACCTTTAATTATATAGAAGACTGCATTTTTGCCAGGAGGGTATAATATGCAGAGAGAAGTAGGGGAGAGTATGGTAACTAACTACATGGTAGACTTGTCACTAATCTAGTAGTGGAGGAAGAAATTGTGTGATTGAGACCCACCCCTCTCTTAATGGGCTGCTTCTGAAAGGCTGTAATGTTGCCCAGCCACTTGCTCTGTAGGCGTCAAGACCTCAAAAACCAAAAAAAGGAAGATCTAACCACAGTGTGGAGAAAGTCAGGCAGATCAACAACATCTATAAAAAGAGAACCTGCAAAACAGAGTTGTAAAAATGTCTAGTTCCCAACAATGCTGAAACATTGCATTGACTGACCCAGCTGTTTTGTGGCAGCAGCTCAATGCCCAAGAGAAAGATAAACAATGTCTTGGTTTCAGTGGCAGTCAGTGACTATGGAAGACAACAATATATTGAGGGCTTTGTCTGTCAGACTGGAACAGGGCTGAAGGGGACAAGAAAAATAATTGGCTTTAGTGTCTGTGAAAATGATGTTAGTGGAGGCACTGGGTAATAAACAGGGTATGGCGCTTTCTTGATAATAGAAGGAGGAGATATTCTACTGAAATGGAAGTTTGGTACAATTTTATGTTTTAATGTTTGTCTGAAATTATAACTTCAACATTTCTCCCTGATCTTATTTTTGCTGCTGCTGTTATAATGCACAAGTTTGTGTGTATTTGCATGTGGATAAAGTATGTAACATCAGATTGCATTAAAATATTAATTCCATAAAAATACCTACAATATTGTTCAAAGAGATCTGCAGTATAATGGGATTTTCATTAGCTGAAACTGGCAATCCTGCGTCCTACTGACTTGGTGGCATTCCATGATGCAATGTAAAGTAGACTAGAAAATGAAAATTGCATGGTGGATAAATAGAATACTCTCAACACAGGATTTACTTTTTCTTTGATTGACTTCTAAACACCACTACCACCACCGCCGTCACTATTATATAGGAAGGCATTCTGTTAGGATAGTGGGAAAGGGTAAGTTATGAGCTGCCCAAAACCATAACAAGCCAGCCTTTTTCAGTCTGAGAATCTCTAAAGTATCTAATCTTTCAAACCTGTCCTTTCTCCGGTGTTTTTTTTTTTTTTTTTTTTTTTTTTTTTGCTACCCACAGGACTCCGCAACCTTGTAGCATATATACATTTTATTATCCTCTCCTGTAACAAGTTGTCCACCAACTACTTGAGCTTTTTTTAGTTACAGGTGAGAAAACAGAGGAACTGAACATGCTTAATTGGTAGTGTTGACCAGCCTGAAGGACTGACTCATTTGTTATCAAATCCAATAAAATGTTAAGGCAGCAAAATTTTGTTCAGGTTGATGAGGCAAAAGTACTTACGAGGCTGTGTGGATAGCATCGGCTGGATCATCAGCTGTACTTGCACTAACTGGATTTGTCTTTCCCTTTTCACAGACCATTTATTTGCACCCAGTTGTTCCCAAGTGAAACCATAATCCTGTGTCTGTGATACATTATGTTGCCATGGAAATGATGGTAATAAACCTGGAATTTCTTAATTCTTTTTAAGATCATGTACTCCAGGAGTAGGAGAAAGAAAAGGTTCCTTGTTAGACACACTATTGAGATGCCCACTAGCACCATAGTGTTTGCACTTCCATTGCAGACCTCGCTTTGAGGTTTGACTCAGGCTTGGTCAAGACTTAAAAGTTAAATCGACATAGCTACGTCAGTCAGGGTTGAAAGAAAAAACACTCTGTTGAATGACATAGCTATGCCAATTTAACACCCAGTGTAGACTCTATGTCCATGGAAGAATACTTCTGTCAACATAGCTACCACTGTTCCTGGAGGTGGTGCTTCTACCCTGACGGAACAAAATCCTTCCATCAGTGTAGGCTGCGTCTACACTACTAGATTATGCCGGCATATCTACGGCACCAGAGCTATGCCACTAGAGTCTCCGTAGTGTAGATATATCCTCAGAATAATACATTTGCTTTTGGCTGACAACTGGCATAGAAGCTCTCAGCCTAGGAGCAAGAGGAGCCAATACAACTTGTCAAAGAAATTCAAAATTAAAGTTAAAAATGGCACACTCTCCTTCCACTGTGTGTCTCAGTCTTGCAAAGCTGTTTGAACCCTGTATCATTTTACACAGCATGCTGTAATACAGTACTGCAGCAATAGATTAAGGTGGTTTAACTGATTAATCACCCGTGAGTGTTCCAAATCTGAGATAGAAAAATGTAATTCTGAACTTGAACTAGTATTACAAGGAATATAAATTACTACCGTTTTTTGTCACAGTTCAATAGAAATGTGAAATACGTTATACACAAGGATTGCTTTGAAATACAACCATTTCTGGGATGGAACATGGCAGTTGTTGAACAGCCCAAAACATCATCAAAGACGCTTATTTAATTAAAACTTCAGGAAAAATTAAGTTAGGCAACCCAAATGGAAATATGTTCAGGATTCTGGGACTCACCAAAAGCATTAAAAGATTTTGTCAGGGCCACAAATGGTTAGGAGCGCCATTTGATGTCTCATTTGAAAGATAATTTCAGTAGTAACGTTGCCTTTTAAATGACAGCACAGATTCAAAGCCAAGTACACTGGCACTAATTCATGTAGCATCTTGAGGTTCCCTGTGTTCTAGTACTGATTCACCTGTTCTTGTGAGGTGAGAAAAGATCACATGTCAAAGTCTTATAGCTCTGGGCATACTAATGGCCTTTGAATCCAGGTCCATGGAGTCTTCCCATTGACTTCTAAGGCCGTTGGATCAAGCTTGAAGGTTGCACAAAACAGCAATTAAAAACACTTTTGATTCCTGAAAAGAGTACTAAAAAATACCTGGGGATTTAAGAAGTTTCACGTGCTACTTCGTACATTTGCCGTCATCCACACAATACAGTAGGTTTCCAGTTTAACTACAAACATTGTTCTAGTTGTGTGATGAATTACGTAGTTCAAACAAACTCATCTTTAATGCTATACTAATTGCAAAAGGCTACTGGAGACTAAACTTTTGTTCTTTGGTATATAGAGGAGGTTTGCTCCATTTGGATCCGATTACATGGGAGTTTAACTAACTCAAGTTATATCAAGGAACTCAAATTACAGGATTTTTCAGAAGCTTTTGGCTTTCAGCATAAGATAATGAAATTAAACTTTAGAGTTCCTTACCAATGAAAGGATCACTTTGTTTTTCAAGCTCTTACTATTTTGCTGTCCCTTGTAATCTCATCTCATGTCAATTAGCTAGCAAAAAGCATTTGCCATTTATAGAGTTTTAAATTTTTTTTTAATAGTTCCTTTTTGTTTCATTTTACAATGACCAATTCTTTTCCAGAGGTGCTTATGTCAGCATGATTGGGTACTTAATGTTGCTTCAGTATCCCTTCATATCATTTTCTACTAGTGCAGCATCTGTCTTTAGGTTGGAAGGGCAGATGAGTGGTTTTCCAGTGCAAATGACAGTGGTGCCCATGCTTGTACAAGACAGCTGAGAGCTAGTGATCTTCCTGTAATCCATGAGGGGAAAATGTATCCCCATTCATGTAGAGTCGACAGGCTGGTGTTAGTATCCCCTGAATTCCAGATTGTCTGGATCAGATGCGATCACTTCACCACCACCAGTGTGTTAGAGCCCAGTCCTGCTCCATTGAAGTTTGATTGCAAAACCCCCATTGACTTCAGTTGTGTAGGACCAGGCTTTTGTATAGTGTGTTGTATGAAAAGAGTGAGTCAGACAGCACAGCCAGTCATTTAGAAGTAAGCTCAGGATTTTAATGGCTCTTCCAGCACTTTCAATAATGGTGTAGATCTTTGTTCACATGTAAAAGCTCAGACAAGGAGGGGAAGGTAGCTGTGCTGTGTTAGCCCAGATGTGATGTGAGATCAGATAAATATCACATTTGAAAGGGGGGGGAAATATTGACATGTCCTGTGTTATTTATGTTACTAAATAATCATGCAACAGTGCTTCAGAATAGAGTTTGCTTTTAATTTCAGAAGATGTCAGGTTTCAGTTCAGAGCTCTTCAGCTGTGAATCCTCGAGTTTCAGGAGAAGAGGCTTAACCTCTGCATGCAACTGTGACAAGCATCTGCTTTCTCAAAGATATCTTTACAGAAAGAAAGAAATATTGTCATGTGGGAAAAGTATAATTAACACTGGGTAGGTAACAAAAGGGATGCCTTATTTTTCTTAAAGCCCTTTGATCAATAGCAGCAGCTTTGTAATTGACTAGAAAGAAGAATTTCTTTTGGAAAATAATAATTTGAAAATAATTTAATGGGGTCTTTGTCATGTGCACAGTGCACCCTTGTTAAGGGTGTGTTGGTATTTCCATCCTCAAGCTTTTTTGTGTGTGTTGGTGAAACTTCAAATGAATTATGGAATAACAATAATTGATAAGGTTGTAGCTGGGGAAACTGAGGCAGAGGGTGGTGAAATGAATTGCCCACAGTCACCCAGCTGGGAATAGAATCCAGAAGCCATGAGCTCAGACCCCTGCACTAGCCAGTAGACAAGATTTCCAACTATAATAGACAAATACAGATATAAGAACCACTGAGTGCACTGTGTACATACATATTTCTAGTCTTGCAGCTGAGTCCTTACCAAGCCAACATTCTTTAACCTGCAATTGAGGATGAGGGCTTTGGAGTGCCTCTGCTTCTAACTTCTTTGGGGGCGACAAATACTGCTTTTGCTGTTTGTATCCCAGATTTCAGAAATCACGGCTTTATGTAAACTGCAGCTTGTTCCTTGCAGGTTGCCTTGTTAAGAGCCATCATGGGCTGTCTCTGAAGTCAGGTGGTAATGAGCACTTTGCGATTGATTTTTAGGTTCACACTGCTTCAGAGAAGTATTCAGTATTTGTTCTGGGTTCTGTTAATGTGATATACAGCCAGATTCAAATACATCTGTTTACCCATATTAAAATCTCATCCCCCTCTCATTATCTCTGTGCCCAGAAATACAATTGCTATCAATTCCTAACAGGCTTCACAACTGATTCTTTCAGGGTTTTTTAGATTTTCAGCCTTTGTACCTTATGTTTGATTTTTTTTCCTTTTGCTTTGGAGATTTCTCTACTTTATCCAACAAAAGATACATTTTAAACTATTGATCTTGTAGACAGAGCAATTTAATGAAGTCTTTGCTGGGCAAAACTGCACAAAGTAGAACAGCCCAGTTTTTAAATCCCTACAACTCTGATAGCGTGAAACTCATCTTGAATCTCTCCACCTTAGTAAGGCTCTTGGACCAAAGCCCAGGAGGACTATTTACGCATTTGTGTATTAAAGCAGCCATGAGATATACTTTGAATATTAATTCAGTGTCACTAGAGTCCAGTGCACTCCCCTGCATATGGGGGATGGAGGTGGGGAGAGATTTATGGAAATGATGGAAGAGACAAATTTAATTTCCTGCTCACTTTATGGAAATAGATTCAGTGGGCAGAGTGTAAAAATGGTTTGGGACCATGGAAACAAGTGATTGTAGGCCGATTCTCTGCACAGTATGGCTTTCTATTTAATAAGAATACCTACATGTGAAGGAATGGTAGGTATGTGCTCTTCATGGATTTCGTTGTTACACTGAAATCCAAGATTCACTGAGACCAGATGTTTTTAAAAGGGAACAACCCAAGGTAGGAGATAAGGAGATTTAATATGCTGTATTTAAAGCCAGTGACTCAGACACTGAATTATACTAGATAAAATTATCTGATTTGCTAGAATGCTTAACTAATAGCTTTATTGCAGCTGCTCTGAATTCAGGCAATGTTTTCTACTGATTTTAGCAATTCAGGCTCTTGTGCTTCAATGTAACAAACTAAATGAGTGAATAAGATTTAACTATTCTATTTAAGCAGCTGGAGGATTTTAATAGAAGAACCATATAAATTTCACGAACATTAAGTTAAGTAAGTGTCCATCACCACTTTTCAAAGGAGGGATCACTTTTGGCTGATACAGTTATCTTTGCAGGACAGCTCAGAGAGAGCACAGTTAAGAAAGGATGTAGTTTATATACTAATTATACACATTGATTTAAACTCTATGTATGCGCAAGGCTGCAGGAGCACTGGGCTTAACAGATCAAAAATCCCTGATAACAGTTGATGCTTTGCTGCTGAAGCTACTTGTGCAAATAGTATTGGAGAATATATCCTGTTTAGGAATTATTAGGTAAGTGCTTACAGTAGCTGGGTTAGTGGAGCAACCAGTCAGCTGCAAAGGTCTTTTTCTCTCTGGGATTGGAATGGCTTAAAAATAATAGCTTTTCAGTGCAAGTTTTGTGTCCATGGAGAGGGATACATCTCAAATAAGATCATCAGTAGTTTCACTGTCAATTATGCTATGTGCGTCGTCATAATCAAGAAAGGGTATGAAGTCACCAATAACTAGCACCCAGGGTCAGATTTCCCCTCCTACCACAGGGAAATGCATGTTACAGTGGCTGCTATATTTCTAGCCCTGGTGTTTTGACCACTGCTGTCACTTGAAGATTCTGCCTGGAGCTGGTAGGAGCGGCACTGTTTCACAGAGGTGTCTATTTCCTGGAAAAAGCTTTGTCCAAAACGTTTTTGGATCCAGGGCTCGCACACGCGCACATTGGTTCTCTAGCCTGGTGGATAGGGTGCTGGCCTGGAATGTGAGACACTCTGATTTGGAGTGATGTGAATGATAAAAGCTCTATTCTGAATTATACCCAGCAGGAACTTGAACCTCAGTGTCACACATCCGAGGCCAGCACACTAACCACTATGTTAGAGAACATGTGACTGAGATGCATAAAATTCTGGCTTTGCAAAAAAAAAAAATGTGAAAGGTTTTGGTTTTGTTCTAGTAAGGAATGGAAACACTTTTTGATCCCTCAAAAGTTGCTGTGAAATGGGAATATCCTCTCCTCAGCTCTAGCTCTGCCATAGGAAAACAGCTTTAGGTTTGGGGAGGCTCCATTTCTCTCCTGATAGCAAAGACTGTAGTGAGTATGCAATGTATCAGTTAGTGCAAGGCATTTTGAGGCCTCTCTATCTCCCTGGGCTCTAGAGCGCATCTGGCCTGTTATCTTTAGCAAGAACTACTTTATTCCTGTGTCTGTGTAACATATACATTCAGAGATATAATGAAGAACTTTGTCTACCCTGAGTTGTTAACACCGTTTTCTCTCATCTCTAGTGTATGAATAGTGAATAAGATATATCACACAGTGTACATCTACACCACAGATCAAGCTGTGATTGCAGTGTGAGGAGCATACCTGTGGTAGCTTTAATTTAGTTAGCCTAATAAAAAAAGCAGTGAAAACGCAGTGGCACAGACCCCAGTGCAGGCCAGCAAACTAAAAACTTACCCAAAGTCCTGAGCGGGCTTGTACTGGAGCATCTAGCCTGTGCTGAAATCCATACCATCAATTCCTCACTACCACTGTTACCCAGATCCATTTGATTAAAACTAGCACAGGTATGTCTACCCACACTGCAGTCACACCTTCACTAGCAGTGTAGACATTCTCAGTCTCTTTGCATTCCAAAATCACTTAGTATTTTACCTGCCTTGCCAACCCCATTGAAAATTATGTATTACAGTGGCATCGTTCAATTCTCAGCTGCTCTTAGATGATCACAGCACAACAGTAACAAAATCAGCTACTCTCCCAGCCCAGCATCATACAAGGAAGTTGCCACTCTCTCTTGGATCTTCATGTGGCTACCATCGTCCACTTTTTTGTCACTTGAAGATTAGACTTCTGCAGTTGTCCCTACATAGTGTTAAGAAGCTTTAAAAATCAGCCCAGAAACTGAGGTTAGTGTGGACAATGACAGCCTGCTTGTTAAGCGGCGTATCGCCCTGTGAGCATGTGATCATTCTGGGTGGAGGCTCAAATGTTATTTTTGACCCACAGAGCCATATATGGCTTGGGACTTGTCCCTCAGAAACCACCTCTTACCTCTGCTGATCTCATCTGGCAGTATTGCAAGGGAATGTTTGAGTTGGTGGTCCCTTGCTAAAGGAGAGGGAACTACTGGCAGAGTGTTCTCTGTGAAGGCCTCTAACATTGGAATCTGCCGTTTCTTCTCCTCCTGCCCCACAACCCGTTTGGTCCAAAATAGCCCAAATTTTTCAGACTCTGTAGCATGTTCTAAAGATCATATGCTTGAGCACTCATTTAAAGAGGGCAGAGGTTTGAGTGTATAGAGAGGGGTGGGATTTTTTTTTTTTTTGGTCCTATTGTCGGGATTAGAGATTTGCAGTATTTGAGGAGGAAGGTCAGTTTTATTTGGCAGTCTACTTTCATGCAGCCCGAGGCTGGTGGTTTCATACTTAGCTTGTTTGTATTTTTAGTCATCTAGTAAGGTGCCTGCAGCCTGAGAGAGGTTTATTTATGTCTGTACGTTGAAATTATAAAATCTTGATCTATCCATTATCACTACACAGCAAGTGTAGCAGAACCCAGGGGAGGAAGCCAGCACTGCCTGTTTTCATTGGGGTGGGAACAGTGCTAGAATGGATCATTCCGGCAACAGAAGATGACTTGCTGAAAAAACTAAACAAAACAAAAAACTGTATTCATGAGAAATGCAAGTTATTGCTGTTGATACCATGGAAGCGGGGGATTGGGGTGGTTTGGTTTTAGGGTTGTAGGGAGTGGATTTATGGCAAAAGACAAAAGTTACGGATGACTGGGTTTTGCCTGGGGTTCTAGAATGGGGGAGTGGATGTGTCAAATCCTAGCATGGCTTCTCTAGTGAGTAAGCCTTCCATAGGCAATAATTTGTATAGGGGGTGCTCTGACTTTGAGAAACTTTTCAGTAGCTTAACTATATACCATGTGAAAAAAAATGTCCTTGTCCATCCTTAAGAGAAGCTAATTTATTGGACTTTGTGTAATTGGATACTCAGGGCAAAGCTTAACAAGGTTCTAAATAGAGATTAGGCAATTATAGGAATAAGAATAGCACCTGCATAGATGGGGATAAAAGTCAGAAAGAGTCTCAATCCTTATGCTTCAGGGTATAGAGAGATCAGAGTTTTGTGTCAGGAAGAAATTCTCTCTGATAAACTGTATAGGTTCCTTTTGCTTGTTTTTGCTCCTTCAGTTTAAATATCTAGATTAGGTCAGTCAGAGGGATGATAATAGGTTAGCTATCTTCTTTATGACCTATCTTCTGTTACGACAATGTCTACTGTATTGCAATCTTTGCATCACAGATGGAAGTGCTATTAACAGTCCTAGGAAAAAGGGCAATCATTTGATTCAGTCATATAAGATGATTAAGGATTAAAAGAGAAAAAAGTACAAATGAAAGGATTTTCTTAATGTGCATTTTGGTTTCGTTAAAGTTTCCAGAGCTGGAAACACCAATTCTGTGTTTGTACTGGGAACATGGGTGACCTCTCTTTCTTGCTTCAGAGCAGTTAAGACATGAGCTAATCTGGCAGCTCTACAGTTTCAGTCACAGTCACTCACACCTAACAAACTGCTTTGTGTGTCTGGTGGCACGATGGATGGAACAGTTGCTTAAATGACAGACCTTCACCACCACCCCCATCATCCCACAAAACAGCAGATAAAAATCAAAGATCTCAAAAACATTTCGCTCAACTCAAATTGAGCAAAACAGTGGAACATCAGCAGTGAGTCACAGCTGAGCCAGAGAAAGAAAGAAATCCTTAAAGAGCAGGTTAATGATAGCATAAAACTGAGTAATACTATTGCACAAGCTTAAAAGGAATTGCATAACTGTTATACTGTATGTTCGGGACACAGTCATGCTACAGTTACTCTAGAGTCCAGAGAGAATGAACATAGAAGACTTACTGCATGGAGTTATTCTTGTTCAGTTCATGGTTATTTTGGCATACATTTATGGACTGAGTATGGTAGCTTGTTTGCCTTTTGGCAGAGAGTAGTATTGAGAAGAATAGAAGACTAGATTGCTTTGATCTTTTCTTTCTTGGCACGATCCAGCTATATGACAAGTCAGCAATTTTGTATATTCACTCGGGGCTCATTATAGCTTATTTATGCAGTGAAAAAGCTTGCTATTGACTGATAGTAGAATAAATTAAATTTAAGAACTTTTTTTAATGTTCTTTGGCCTTCATCATGTAAAAGTAATGCACATTACACATGAATAGACTCATTCTCTCTACATATTTTGTGTCTCAACATTCCCCCCACAAAAGCCACTCACAGTCAAGTGACTAATGAAACTCCATTTATAATGAATACATTGCAGTTTACAGATGACAGCTTTAGCGTGCATTTCAGCCTACAAGTTTGTTCAAATAGAAAAACTGTAATTCTGGCGTTTCCCAACTTTTGAGTGATTTTATTCTGAACCTTAACATTCTTTTAAGGTAGTTTTAGGAATGTAAATCTTTAAAATTTTTAAAGCAAACTGCCCCCTCTCTCTCTCACACACATATCAGAGGAATTGGGACCGAAGACCTTAAAAAACAGGTCATATCAACAGCACAGTTTTCAACTATTTGAGCCAAAGGAGTAACCAGTAGCAGGCTGCTACCCTCCATTGAGCATTCATTAAATAGCCATGTGACATATGTAGCTTATATAGGTATTTGCTAGATAGCAGAGGTATGTGGACAGTCAGGAATTCTATTCCTGGCTCAGAAAGGGAGTTTGTGCTGTGGTTAGATAGCATAGATTCAGCACATTGCTACATTGCCTTTCAGAATGTAAGTGGTTAAGTCACAGTGGTTTCTACACTTCACTGGTTCATGTGCCATCTTCTTAAAAATTTGTGGTGAAGCGAATGGATGGAACTCATGTACCACAGTTGGGAACCCCTTGGTTAAGAACTGATCGGTCACATTAGAGCCAGATTCTGGTCCCCCACTACAGCTCCTTGACACCATTCCAGCAGCACAGGGTGAGTGGCAGTGCTACCATTCCACTGATACCTTCTAAAAGCTCCTCCCACTGCAGAACTTTGTCCTTATTTCCATGTTAATGAGCGTGCGACAGCTCTGTCATCTTGAGAATCTTGGGAAAAGAATGAAGTCTTATGCTTCATCATCCTGCCACCTCCCTATTGTCCCCCACATAAAATATTCTAACACTTCATCCAATATAGCTTTACAGCCTTCAAATGAAACAAGGTTTGACCTTATTGGGTCTGTACCTGGTTTCTTTCAACCTCCCAGGATGCAAAGTGCTGATTGCTTTGGATGCCAGATTCCCAGCTCAGTTGTACAGCTCTGTCTCTTTCTATCTTGAAATGCTTGCTACTGCACATGAATACAAATGTAGGTTTGTGTGAGGCATGCTGAATATCTGAGGTTAGAGTGTGATGGCCTCTCTTGACTCATCAGCACAACTGCCTCCTCTTCATTCTTTGTTGCAGTGGTAAAGATGCTCCATCTTCACTGAACTCAATGTCAGCACCGTTGTCCTAATTATTCATAAGCCTCCTGGCTGCTACTCATTAGGATCAGCACATTTGCTTTTGAAGCCAGTTCTTGTGCTCTTCTCTTAGGTTCCCCAAGGTCTGGGGAGAGCTGTAAACTCTATGGAATCGTCTGCTGTGTTGGATTTAGCCTTTTTCTTAAACCTCCTACAGCACAAATCTGTCAAAAGATAAGAGGGGGGAAATGAATGGACTACACTGACAGGTAAAGAGAGGCTCTGCTCCTGGTCACAGATTAGCATGCATTCCAAGTAAGAAGATGAGAGGAATTGTGCAAGAAGGTTCGTTCTTGCTTTTTATTTGCACTAGTTATGGTGAAGAGGATAAATTATAAATAATTGATTGCATTCTGTTCTTTTGGACACTTATCCCACTGGGCACACTAACTTTTTCCTCCCAGTTATATTTTTTTTATAGAATCATAGAATAGTAGGTCTGGAAGGGATTTCAAACGGTCATCTAGTCCATCCCCCTGTGCTGAAGCAGGATCAAAATATAGTAGACCATCCCTGACAGGTATTTGTCTAACCTGTTTTTAACACTCTCTAACAGGGATTCTACAACCTCCTTAGGTGACCTTCATGTAAGCAGTCTGTGTAGACTTGTCAGACAAGTTAGCATTTCCAAGTTTTTACTAATGGTTTCTCAAAACCTGACCTGGGGCTACAACTTTAGTACTTTGAAGGAAGCAAGAGAAAAGTGGTCCTACTTCTGGTAAGTCGACAAGAAGGTTTCTTTTGACTTGGACAGCCTTGACTGAAATCTAACACTTATACACAACGGACGTGATCCAAATTCTGTTCCTTTGGTACAGATCATTAGCAATGCATTTACTCCAAGAAATATATAATGTAATGCCACAAGGAGAACCACATGACTGAAACATAGTCAAAATGTAGCCGATTGTATTCATGTAATCAAAGTGAGTGTTACTTGCTTTTTAAACCAATCCCCTATGCTTTTTGTGTTTTTTGGCTGTGTATGTTTTATATAACACTGAGAGTAAAGAGTACGTTCTGTAGTTTTCAGTAAGAAATCTGAATGCCAACAATTAATTCAATATCTTTTCAAAGATCTGCTCTTTGGGGCAGATTGTCGTGTGTTCATATTGCACCTGACGCAATGGAATTCTGATCCAGATTGGGGTCTGACTGCTACTATAATATAAGTAATATAAATAAAACATTTAATGTTTCATTATGGTTCTTATTAGTAAACAATCAGGAGATGACCTCTGGAAATTCCCACTGGTGCATAATACAGACATCCACTAGATGTTGCAGAGTTGGTTTTAAATTAAGTCTGGTGTTCTTGCTGCAAACAAGTGCTTTTGAAATGCACATAATTTTCAGTATCTTTTCCAGCAACAGAACAGGTGATGACATAACAGGAGGGAAGCCAGCTCTGCTGGGCTAGTGATCACTCTACTTATATAACTAGATCATATGGTAAGCATTTATCCAACAGGTTCATGGTTAGGACACCATACCTGTGGAGATGTAGTTGGATTAGTATCCGAGATTAAGAGTGAAGCAGATCAGTAATGTGGCAGTTAGAGACACTGATGCAGACCAAGAGTTTATATGGAATGTTGAGGCAAGTTTAGTCTAGACTTACTACCACACCACTGTGTGGTGGTGAGCTCTGCTAATGTTTTATTTGAATATTCGTCTCCCCATCCCCTTACAACTTTATGAAAGTGTGCTCAAAACAAATGTTGTGCAAGATACTATAGTCTAATAAAAGCCAGGGGACCAGTTTTACTGATAAACTCTACCTGCTGTGTGTTCTGGCAATGTAGAGCGTGTCATGGCAGAAGCACAAAGGAAAGCCACGAGAGCGCACTAGTGAATCTGGTACAGAACGTACGTGGTGACAAGATTTACAGAATGAAAACTCAGAACAGTTATTGCAGAAGGTAATGGAGAATAGGGAGAAACCGTCCACTCCTTCTTTCCCCAGTTCTTCAACTGAGAATCCTGCCTCCCTCTCATGATTGAGAGTGGAGGAGGGGGTGAGGGAGGGCTATTGTCTGTGAGACACACGTGCTTAGTCAACCCACTGCCAGTTTCAGATTCAGCTTTTGAGGTTTCCTTCAGGTGAAGATCAAGGAGTGATGAGAACAGTGACAAGTTACCAAATACTGGATTTTATTTCCTTTTGTTTGACTGCCATAAATTCCACCCAGACACAATCATAAGTTTTTTAGGTCATCCATACAGTAAATACATCTGAAAGAATACAGTAAGTTATACCCAAGTTATTGAAATATTCTACTTTAATGCTCAGGTGTTCAGCAATTTTTCTAAAAATACTTAAATGACCGCATGCAAAACATATACATCTTGATCATATTATTGTATGTAGACTCTGGTATAAAATACATGGCCTAGTTCTGGTAGCTGCTGGTCTTCTCAGCTCACACTGAAATTAGTGAAAGTAGAGGATCTTCCAGCATTTGGCCTAGGAGAGATGCTGTGATTCTCAGAAGATACTAGAGCTAGTCTTTAGGCCGGAAGCATGCGTCTCTTCCTATATTACAGAATAGCTCTGAAAGCATATTTAAAGTAGGGAAAAACAAGACACTTTTTTTCTCCCCAAATCTCCCTGTTGATTTCTAGGGCACTGTCTTTTCACATGAAAGACTCCTGTGTTCGTACACGTTGTTGCAAGTGACACTACACTGCCCTGGAGATTTGATGAAGGTTACACCAAGTTTCTTGTCAAGCTGAGGAAGTCAGTTACAATACCCAATTTAAAAAAAAAAAAAAAGTTATTGTTTGAAAGAACACTTAGCTCTACTAGTTGCTCTTCAACGCTGGAGACTTTTGCATGATGCTATGAAAACCAAGACCCTGGACATCAAAGCCAGCATGGCACTTTTCATAAGAGAAGATGGAGGGTTGTTTTCATGTCCTTGGCCAAAGTTTCACCTCCCCAGCTAATGTCATACTGTGCAGTGGCTTGCTGATTCCCTCCACAATGGAAGTAACAGTGTTTGAGTTGTGCTCTGGCTGACAGCAGAGTTTAAGTGTTTAGGTATGAAGGATGCTATGTAAATGTAAGCTAGGGGTAATATAGGTCCACAACAAGACAACACACATAGCGGGTTGGATTACAGCCTTGTACTGTATCTGTGACATGATATTTTGTATAAAGAGCATAGGGTGAAGAGGAGGATTACTGGGGAGGGGATTCTCCAACTACTCATAATAAAAATGTTTAAGAAATAAACTGGAAACAAAAAGAGTTCATTGCTGCTTTTAGAGATGGAGCGTGACTATCGTTAGTTACCTCCCAATTGCTGAAAATGAAATGGCGTATGAGGAGTAGTTATAACTTTCATGCCTGGCTTTTAAAACACTTGCCAAAAGAGGAACACTTACTTATTTCAACCAAATATATCATATGCCTCTACAGTGTGCACTGTCTGGAAAATAATATCCTCTGGATTCTAAGGGCCAGACCTTTAGCTAGTTTAAGGCAGCATACATAGCACCACTGATGTCAAAGGACCCAGATTTATGCCAGCTGAGGGTCTGGCCCTAAATAGCCATTTGTAAAAGAAAACAAATTGCTCCTGTCACCTGCACAGTACATGTAATCTGAATAATTTAAGAGATGATTAAATATTAGGAGACTTTTTATGTAAGGGAAATAGATATTCAACCATGTGGCTCTCTATCTGTACAACATGAAATCCAAGCAGTGTACCGTGAGTGATATGCAAGTCCAAGGAGAAGCAGAAAGGACAGGGGAAAATGCAGCTTAATAAGCACATTATGTGAACTCAGAATTGCACTAATAGTTGCCTACATGTTTTCTCTACATTATATTATCAGGTGTCCTACTAGGAACCAGAAAATAGAGGAAGTTTTCCTTATAATTTTGCTCTTCATATTTCTGTCACTAAACCATTATTGTGGTTTAATGTTATTTACCATATCTGGCTGACAAAAGTGAATGAATTGTTTTAAATCAGTATCTCAGTTCTCCTTCACACCAGTGTCTATCCAGTGTAACTTCAGACTTGACATGAATTGATTTATGGCCTTAATCTCAACAATGTCCACAGAACTCCCGATTGCATATACAGACCAACATCCATAAACACTCCATGGGATTTAACTTCTGTTAAGGTTCTAAATGTTGGAGTCTAACTTAGTTCAGTCCTAACTTATTTAGGAGCCAAATTCTCCTAACTCCTGACTGACTTAGGAGCCAAATTCCAATTTTCAAAAATGAGAAGTACCTAAATCACTTTTGAAAATGAGATGCACACTCCCAAGTCAGCTAAGCATTACAGTGCTGAGCAGAACAAGGCCTAAAACCTTTTTGAAAATGTATGATTCATCTGACAAGTCATGCTGATCTTCTGTGACCTGTGTGGAACAAAATGGAATGCAGATGCTGTTTGTTCAGTTTTGTCAATGATTTTATGAACACACAGCACGTACACAAACGTCCGTCAGTGATGTAACAAGAAGTGGAACATGTTCCTTGGTTTATCACTTTTTAAAAAGAAATATAATTGGAGCTCTAACAGGAAATTAAATTGGATGATTAACAAGTGCTGCCAGAGTTTGGCATGTCATAGAACACAGCAAACCTTATCTTTCATATAATGCACAGAAAAAGTTCTCCAAGTTTCTGGGTTTTCTCACTGTTTTAAGGATATCAGGTATGACATGAGATCAACAGCTTAAGCAGGCAATAATATGACGAGGTGTGGAAGAGTACAACAGAGTTCTTGTGCAGGGTTTGGAAGTTGTGAATGAATCGCTTCTCTGTCCATTTCTTTAAAGTGAAAATGGAAAAAGAAATTGCTGAGGCACATCAATCAAAACGAGTGGTTTGACTGAAGGAAGTTACTGAAACTAAGCCGCTAGTAGACAGTTACATTTACTGTAAGTTTTCTAAAGCGGTCTTCCACAGGAAAGACTATTTTTCCAATGGCCAGTTTATTGACATTATTTCATGATTAACCTTAGCCATTCATCATGTTAGCCAGCTGGTCCTCAGTAGGACAACTTAATGGCAACATTCCTCTAACAAAGTGGTGATCCTATACGTTACCTGGCACACAGTGTGTGTATTGGGGGAATCCTGTGGCAGTTCAGGTGTGTTTACTTTGTTGTAGTTTGTTTCCACAGAAAATGTCTGAGTGCAGCCCTAAATGGTGGGGGAGCAGATCCTGCTCTAGTCACTCACTCTTGTCCATTCCTAGCTATGTGATAAATTCACCCCAGCTGTAATTCCGTTGACTTCAGAGCTTCATCCAGGGTGAATTTTTCCCCCTTTGTGTAATGAGGATTTTGATGGTCTGTTCATTTCTTGAGGCCATTGCTTTCCCAGAGATTATGTTCTCACTGGTATTTTATGGACCCATTTGGCTCAGATTGGAGGGCTCTTTCCGTCTGGGTAACCACTGACTGGCATGGGTCTCAACTGAATGCACAGACTGTTAAACTGCCCTCCTATTGGTGATAGATTCATCCACCCTCCTGCATAGGAGGGTCTTGACAACGAGTAGTAGTCCTAACAGGATGGAAGTGCCTGCTGTGGTGAATTATGCCTAAAAATATATTCAGCTTTGTTTGCAAGTGATGGGATTAATTGAAGTTGCAGAATACCCAGAATGCTTTATCTATTACTCTGAAAATTAGAACCACTGGAAATATTTTACTGCAAGAAAAGACAACGGGAGGGAAGGGAGGAATAAAAGTCAAATAATGTCCTTCAAAGAACACAGTAGGCATCCTGTGTTGATTTCCATCTATAAGATGGACATTTATCTGGCAGTTTTGGTGGAAGGATCTGATTGCTGTTGAAGTGAAAGAAATGGCTATGTGGATAACCAGTGCAATGCACTTCACAAACCTCATTTGAGCATCCCACCATCTCTGAGGAAGAAGGTGGAAGAATCTGCTCGCCACAATTGTGCTGCCTTCTGGCTGGGCCTTGCATAGTGACCTCTTCTCCTGCTGCCAGCCACTCGGGTTTCCAGGGTAAACTAAGTCCAACACCAGTAGTTTAGCAGCGTCATACTGGAGCTTTGGCCCAGCTTTGCGCTTTGTAGACCTTCCAGCCCTTGGCTCTGCGGTCTTCATGCTACTACCCTAGGTGAACTAGTAGGAGAACCCAAGCCCACCCTCTATTCTGTGCCAGCCCAGGGAATTTGAATGAAGCAGAAAAGGTCTGTTTGTTCAGACTCTCTGCTGCATCCCTGGGATGCTTCCTCCTGTAGCCCACAGCTAGGCCTCTCTCAGCCTCTTGCAGGGCCGACTCACCTGCTGCTCCCAAAAAAAAGGAGAATCAAACTAGTTATGGGGAACAAAAGAAACACAAGATCCCACATGAGGCCTGCCTGCCCAAGGAGGCTCTGATGCCTAGGAATCTCTAGTTAGATGCTGGCCCCGCCTTCACAGGACTAGCTGAAGAGATCCACTACCTCTCTGTCAGCCATTCCTGAATTGGCCTTTTCCTCTTTTAATTCCTTCTTCCAGTCCTGACATCTTGCAGAGGTGAAGTAGGATGGGGATGATGGAGCCCACAAGCTCCCATAACCCCTTCTTTGTCAGTGTGAGTTCTGTATATCCCAACATAGATAGGTATATATGAAAGCACCCATTTCACAGGGTGTAAGCCAAGGTGCAGTGAGATTGAGTACTTTGGAGTCACACGAGTCAGAGGAAAGGACTTTATAAGTGAAAGCTTCAGATTCTGCAGACGTTTACACTCCATGCTCACGAGGGAAGGCTTGTCCCTGGTAAGTGGGATTTTTTCAGGTCCTGCCCCAAGTCAGACAGATTGGTATAGCTGTGTTGTTAATAGGCTAGCCATACAACCTATATGTCCTGAACTGCATCAATCACATCCCATAGGTATCCCCAGTCCACTAGGAGCCCCTACGAGCACCAATGTCTACTGTTCCCCAGTGGTGTTCAGTGATCACTCAGCAATTTAAGGTTTTTGCAATAAATCCACTTCAATCTGTGACTGGTCCAACTGCTTGCGCCTAACACCAAGAGCCTCACAGCACCCTACTTAGACTCTGTATCTGGGAAGCTCAGCCCTTAAAGGCAAAGCCCCCCAGTACCACAGTCCCATGTCTAAGTGGCCAAGGTGCAAGTTTAAAGCTCTAAAACAGCTTTGTCCTTCCTTTTAACATGGTTATTAGAGGGAATTATCCTGGATAAGGGCTTGAACCTTGACATAGTGGATGGTTACTGCTAGCTTTTTTACAGCACTCCTAAGGAGTAAGCAAACTATGTGCAATGTTTTGGACCTCTCTGTGCCCGAATACCATCTTTTTTTAGTTTAAATAAATTTGCACTCTTGTCAAATGCAGCACATGTGCTATGCAGGACCCAGAAGCTGTTGTGTGTAGCGGTAAGGTCTTACGCATCTTGCACATGATGGGATAAGGTCATTGTCTGGGAGAAGGACAAACTAGAGCAAGAAGGCTGAAAAAAATAGAATTTTGTTTGTTGTGTTCAGTGCACAGTGTAGTGCAACAGACCGTTTTGATGGGCATCAGTTATGGAGAACTTGCTGCAGTTTTATGTCATGCTGAAGACACAGATTTAGTATTAACATCAGCAAGTGGTAATGAAGCATCTTACAAGGAGATTGAAAAGGAAAAAAATATTACAGGCTAAATGCTGCCCTTCCACATAGAGAAGCAACTTCTGTTGAAGCCCGTGGGAGTTGCTGGCTTGTATGTGCTTCACACTGAACTGTGATATTGAAATGCTAAGATTTCAACTTGATTACCTTATGATATTCAGATTTAGATATTTTATTAGACAAAGCTTAGTGCTGGTGTGGTATGTAATGGAAGACACTGCATTTTTGGAGGGGGGGAGCGGAGGGAACAGATATTCCTGACTGGCCAGTTTTTTGTGGACCTGTCAGTACATGTCACCTGTGATCCATAAGAACTAAATTCTTATGAAAACAAGTCCTATTCCATCCTATATGCTTTTTTTAGTCTAATCTTCTTTTAACAATTTACTGAATACCTCGGGTGATCGATGCTATGGGAGTGAAGACAAAATTTATCACTCTGTCATATTTATTCAACACAGTTGAAATGTGCTTGCTGTGAGTTTTCCCTGACTCCTGAAGAAAATATTATGGTCTTTCTCTTGGTTCAGTTTAGATATGAAGATAATCAGTTAAATTATTGGCGTTTCAGGCCAGGGGACACTTTTCCTCAATATCTGCAAGGTATTTGCTAAACTATCCAAAAAAAACAAAACAAAAAACTTGAAATACAGTTGTTTCATTGTTGTTTTTAATAAGTTGAGAATTTTGTTCATTAAAGGAGTGCGGGATCTCAACCTTATTTTGAAACATATGAAATTACATAGGAGGAAGACCAGCCTCTACATTTGATTTAGTTTAATGAAAAATAACATTATGGTCCAGAATCAGGTACCAACTCATGGTCAACATGAATATAGTGAAAGTCCTTTTACAGTGAAATAGATTTTAAGCCCGAAATAATTTCAATGCATCATAGTAAGCCAGCTGCAGTTCCAGTTTTGTATCTTTGCATATGGGTAAAATTTCACTCTCCCTTTGCAAAAGGCTAATCCAGACTACATGCTACTAAAGTCACACCTAAGCCCTCACATGGGACTTTTTGGCCTTGTGCACAGTAGTGAATTTCACTTAGTAAAGTTGTTCAAAGACTGCACTTCAGTATAAGGGGATTCCATTTGATAACTTTAGAAACAAGTTACTAATATTTTACTTATTTCATGTATTTAAATCTTCTGTAGTTTCTTACTGGCTATTATAAATTGGGACAATTGGTATCTGTTTCACTGTGCATATACAATAGATCTGTGCAGCATAGTAAATTGAACTAATACAGGATGGGGAACGTTTTCATATGCACTTTGCCAATATTTATCTTGACGTTTAGAAGTCACTTTATCTCTGGGCATGCAGGAGCCAAAGAAATTCAAGTCAATACAGATCAAAAGTGATTATGATTTAACTTGGGGTAAACTGTTGGTTTCTATAGAAATAGACTGCGTCATATTGTTTTCCAGACGTCTACATTTTGATGTATTCTTTGTTTTTATATATTTCAACAGGCCTTGAACAGGGGTATCGCAGCTGTTAAGGAAGATGCTGTGGAAATGCTGGCCAGCTATGGGCTGGCTTATTCCCTTATGAAGTTTTTCACAGGTCCAATGAGTGACTTCAAGAATGTGGGTCTGGTGTTTGTGAACAGTAAACGAGACAGGACCAAAGCAGTTTTGTGCATGGTTGTAGCTGGCGCAGTGGCTGCTGTATTTCATACCTTGATAGGTAAGACTTCCTCACTATTTACTTAAGGTATCTTCAACCTGGGTGACTGGTTGATTTTGCTTCCCTATCCCATCCCCTAGAACTGCTTAAGCTTCAGCTCTCCTAAGTTTTCATTTCTAGTTGGGGAACTGTGAGAGGGTGGATTGTCTTGTGGCTGGAATTCTGTCCGGACTATAAAATTTCACTGTTTTAGAATAGTAGATTCCAGCTGTAGTTCTTGCTCATGCACAAATACACACCACTACCACCAGCATGTGTTGCTCAACTTACTGCTGGCCTGTTTCAGCAGTGTTTGGCTGTAGCACAGTTGTCAGGCTGGAACCAGGTCGTAGCACTGTCATACTGCTGTGCAGATGGGATTCATCTGTGCAAATAGGTTTTCCAGTTCTTTTGTGCAGGAGGCCATCCCAGTGTGTTACAGGAAGTGCTTTTCTCTTCAGTCAAGACTTCCTAGCATCTTTGATAGACACTTACATTCCCAGGGAGCACCTGTTCCCCCATGCCAGCCATTTCCCAGTGCTAAACTGTGTAGTAAAGAGGATCAGGTGGGCTGATTAAAAATAACCAGCATTAGCTTCTGTTAGCCGTAGTCAACACTTCATTGCCATTTCTGCTGGATAGCTAAGCTCTTGCACCAGCTACTACAAACACCATATCATGCAAAACCAACCTGCCACTGGCGAGTGAGACCAGAACCCTGACTGCACTCTGGAGCAGCGAGAATGCACAAAGATCTCTGGAGTTGGGTAGGAAGAAATTAACAACAATATTTACAGATTTCTGCAAGACCCACCAAATGTGATATTGAACTGTGTGTCAACCAGAATGTTGGAATTTCAAGACCATAAAGGTTTAGTATCACAGAACATTAGACTACAACCAAGAACATGGCAGAAATTGGACATCGTGTACCTTTAGAGGCTGTACCAGGTCTGGTGCCCCCAAACAACCTCCAGCCCACCTCACAGGATGGAGACTGATGTAGCCCTGGCAACAAAGAAAATGAAGAAGAGGAGACTGAGCAGGAGGAAGAGAGTGAAGCCCCTGTAACAGGTATCGTGTTTGGCATTCCTTATATCTATGGCTGTCTGAGGGGAGGCATGGGGAAGGAATGCAGGGAGTGTGAAGGGTATGGTGGTTGTTCGGAACTGGAGCAGCTACCTGAGGGACTGCTATTCTGTTGGAACTAGGCAGGTTTTGGATGGCAATATCAATCACTGTATGTTGCGCTATAGAGGTGACCCGCACATGGGACCTGTATGTCAGGCTGTCACTATCCCAACCACCACAGACTCTGCAAGTCAGCACACAGGCCCTGCCCTTGTAGTTACTGAATTTGCATAAGAGCCTTATGGAAGAACAGATGTCCACTGATGTTATCTCCTGGCTTGGTGCCATCTTTTAATCATGTTTAGCAGCCCTATAACCCTTTTAAGCACACAGACACAAGTACTCAGTGTTAAGACACCTAGTGTTAAAACCATGGCCCCTGCTGTATCACAGATGGTAACTAAAAGGTTACTTATACCCTTTGTTTTTATGACAGTACACGGGCAATGTGCTCATTGACTACAATAGCCCTATACCAGGGTCAACCTGTCACTAATTTAACAAGTTAAAAAAACATCAATGAAGTTAATTAATTTATCTGCCTGACATTCACAGTCCACATCAATATGTAGTGGTGACTCCTGATTATGTACTGGAGATTAAAAGCAGTCAGTGTTTTAAATCCCTGGTCATTTGCAAGATCTGTCATAAAATTTCTCAGGTTGGATCTTTCCCCAGCCTTGAAATGGTCTTTCAGTTGTCCACCTCCTCCAGTTTGTGTACTGAGTTGAACAGAGAGCAACTTTACTTGCTGGGAGAAGAGTTCATTTTTCTGATCCATCTCATTTTGATTTTAAGCCACTATGGGTTCCTGCTGACTCAAAGTACATCAACCGGGTTTCCACGTTGAAGGCTGTAGATGGATTCTTAAGTGTGTGAGCTTTTGATCAGAGATGTCTGTGAGTAGCCATTCCAAAACGTGCTGGTTGAGTTACCCTAGGTTTGCTGAAATACAGAGCATTGCTGTGGTCAGAACCTCTTACATCCCATGTTTCCATTTATGAAGAGAAGAAAAAAATCAAGGCACGCGCGCACGTGCACACACACACACGCACGTGCACACACACTTGCCAAACCTTAAAATCCTGAATGAAGGGGCTTCACTCAATCTTCCAGCAGTTCCTGGTGGCAGAGTGTAAAATATTTTATAGTATTTTAACATGTGTATACCTGAAAATATATGAAGACCACATCTGAGAGTGGAGGAGGACCCAAGATGATGGCATTAGTCAGATTCCCAGCACTAATTGACTGGGTGATTCTGCCAAGTTGTTGTTTCAAGTTCACTTTGAACATGCTTTAAAACCTGCTTATCCCTTTCTGACCCATAGATGTACAACTTTCAGAGCGGGAGGAAGAGGAGGAGGAAGAACCAAGTGACAGTCTGGCAGCTGTGAGATTGCTCAACAAATGGGGGGGGAAAATCTCCAGACTGCAAAGAGATTCTCTCATGTAGTCTGTATGCGAAGGACAAGGGAGGATGACAGGACTATCCTTCATGAAGTGTGAGACTCAATTATGGAAGAACCAAAAAACCCAACAGAACAAGAAAAGGGAGTCTGAGAAGGGTCAGAGGGAAGAAGACAACAAGTGGCAGTGGAGGAGGAAATGTACATTTGCCGCTATGACACTCAGACAGCTCCTGACAAAGAGCAGCCTGCCCCCCCGTCCCCTTCACAATACCAGAATGGACTGCTTCAGTCCCGTGAGTCACACTTCCTTCCCTCTACACCAGGATCTCCCTTCTACCCCCTTACATGAGCTACAGGAATCAGCTGGATGTCCCCACAGAGGAGCCAAACAATCCAGCCTCACATCTGCAAGCTGCATGTATCTAGTACTTACACCTCCTGCCCCCAATCATCATATTATGGGAGCCTCACCAACAATTTTCACAACACTCCTGTGCAAGTAACACGAGGAACTGAGAAAGTCAGTGACTTGGCCAGGGTTGCCCAGGAAAACGATGCCAGAGATGGAAATTGAAACCACATTTCCCTCCAACTTGAAGCCCAGTCTAGTGCCTTGGCCACAAAACCATCCTTCCATTGGCCGTTTTAGTTGAGAGCTGGACATTGAAGTGTGTGCTCTGTTCCTTGTCTTGTGATGTTTGGGGTCAGCTGCCACCGTCAGTTAATTGAAGTGTAACTTTGTGGGAAGTCGATTATATACTCAGGTTATAAACAAGCTGTGATTTGCTTCTGAGCATTTTATGGAAAGGAATAGTGTGCTACAAGAGAAGGAATATAATGTAGCAGAGCTCTCATGTATTGCATGCATACAAAAATTTGCTACATCTTACTAATATTAAACTTGTCAGAGAAGGGGATTCATTTATATTACAAATTCTCCATTTTATGGGATGCGTTTGCAGCTGTTCCATACTAACTGGGACCTAGTTAATTCTAGCCCCATGATAGGTCATTCTGCATCTTCCTTCCCTATTGACACACTACCACAATTCGTCCCTTATCAGGTTTACTGTTTTCCCGCTGGCTGCCATTTAATTCACCCTTTCACAGCAGGAGTTTCAAGATGCTGGAACAACACTCTGGCCATTTCTTTTCATTTGAATATGAATGTTACATTCTCCATTACAGAAAGCAGCAGTAGCTTTGGAGATGCAGCTCAAGTCGTAGTCTCCGTGACTAAGTAGACACCTCTACCTCCCCTTCCCAATGCAAATGCACATGACCACCATTTTGCTCCTGGTTAGGTAGTAGATGAAGTGTCACTTGAAAGCTTCAGCACAAAGCAGTTAAAACTTTAGCAGTCAGGCTAACAGATGGCAGGCTGAATGCCCCAGAAGCTCATAGCAATACCATTCATTTTCTGTGGTGGTTGCAGACACGGGCCCCTTTCCTGCAACCACCTGCACAGGTGAATGGCTTTATAGTTGTTAATAGTGCCCCAGGACTGCATGGGACTAATCGCATGCATAGTGACTCGTGCATGAAGGATTAAGGGCATTGTTTCCAGCTAACACTATCAATAGTTGTTTGTGCCAAAAAATATAGTGTGTGAATGAAGATTGTGAACCATTTTTATGATCAGTCAAGTTCTTAACATGCCCACCTGACTATTTCATACCGAGTGTTCTGCCACTTGTAGTGTGGAAGAGACTGGAACACTGAACTGACGCTGAGTCAAGTTATCCAGGTTCTTCTGATCTTAGTTTTCATAGACTTCTAATGTGACTCTTGTTCTAATCACCTAGCCTATCACTAAAGTAAGAATAATCCTTACCTACTTTGTAGGGGTGATAAAACAGAACTCATTACAAAGGGTGTTATGCATTTGACATCCTGAGGTGGATGTTGCTGCAGCAATAGCCAACATTAATAATTTATATTTCTGCTAATTAATTTAGTCATTTTCTCCTCAACAACATAGTCACAGAGCAGAGAAGGAATGGAGTGAGCCCAGACTCAAATTTGGTGTATTTTTGACCAGTTTTAAAAAAAAGAAGCTTGCTTTGAAATTGGAACAACTGTATCTTGAGTGTTATGAAGCATCAAACTGTCTGAGAAATCCTCAGGTATTTCCAGATTTTGAAGAGCTCAAGTAATGCAATGTTCCAACTTTGTGGCACATCTACCTGATGACAGGAAGCACAGTTTTTCATTTCACAAGTCTACAAGAACGGTTCATTTTAAAAATTGGCATCAAAGTAGGAAGATGGAATATGTCCAGAGAATTCATCAGTTAATCCAAAGCCACCTATGGTATTTTTCCAGTAGAGCTAATATTTACATGTGTGGCTTTATGTCTGAACATTAATGGTAGACCTCCTGGGAGGGTTCTTTTTTATTTCCTTTGTGACATAAGAACAACATACAGGATATTGAATGACCTCAAATGACAACAGTGGTGCCATTTATTTAAGACTCTGCTGTCTTCATTAATACAGTTTATGCATGCAGCAGCCAAACCCCAAGAGCATTTTCAGCTTTCCATTTGTTCAGAGATTTCGAATGTGTGCGCTATCGGTTGGTGTTTTATAAAAACAGGCATAGAGAAGATGTTCTAGATATAGGCATGATATTCCACTAGTCAGATAAATCTAATATCTGAAAATGCCTATCCTTATGGCTCTGAAGAGACTTCTATAACAAAGAGCCAAGCTAGAGTTTCTGGTTAAATGTTATACATGTAGCAAGACCAAACTGTAGATATGTAAAAGTGAATGCGTTAGAAATTGTATGACTTATCACAAGAGAACAAAACAGCTGCTGTATTATTAATTTTGTACTGTGCTTCATAATAAGTTCAGATGGCTTGTCAAGGTTACATTCTAATTAATCAGAGATTGCTGTATTCACATTTGAGAGACACATGCCTGAATATTTATTAGTAAATGTCAGCTGAGAACAGCCTGCTGATACCCTCTGAGGACGGAAATAGCCTTTTAGTGTCATCACCAAAAGTGTTTGTCACCTTTCATTTACATGTGGAAATTAGGTTAACTGTTTAACAGCTAAGCTTAAGGTTAGCTGTTATGATTTCAACAATGTCAAAAAATTCAATAGGTTTTTGTCTAACATCAAGGAATTTTAGTGCTTGTAAAATATGCCAGACTGAGAGCCCTGGAGAGTGATGTGCTCTGTCCATTGAATAGGTACCTTTGGACAGCACCTCTCCATAGTGCCCTGCCAAGGTGGTCATAGAATCATAGAAGATTAGGGTTAGAAGGGATCTCAGGAGGTTATCTAGTCCAACCCCCTGCTCAAAGCTGTACCAACCCCAACTAAATCATCCCAGCCAGAGCTTTGTTAAGCTGCACCTTAAAAACCTCTAAGGATGGAGATTCCACCACCACCGTAGGTAACCCATTCTAGTGCTTCACCACACTCCTAGTGAAAAAGGTTTTCCTAATGTCCAACCTAGACCTTCCCCCCCCCCCCCCCCCCACACACACACACAACTTGAGACCATTACTCCTTGTTCTGTCACCTGCCACCAGTGAGAACAGCCTAGTTCCATCCTCTTTGGAACCCCACTTCAGGTAGTTGAAGGCCGCTGTCAAATCCCCCCCTCATTCTTCTCTTCTGCAGACTAAACAAGCCTAGTTTCCTCAGCCTCTCCTCATAAGTCATGTGCTCCAGCCCCCTAATCATTTTCATGGCTCTCCGCTGGACTCTCTCCAATTTCTCCACATCCTTTCTGTAGTGGGGGGCCCAGAACTGGACACAGTACTCCAAATGTGGCCTCACCAGTGCTGAACAGAGGGGAATAATCACTTCCCGCGATCTGCTGGCAGTGCTCCTACTAACTACAGATGTTCCAACCCTGTGATGGAGGGAACATTTTCCAGCAGTGAAGCTAGTTCTGTCTCCATGCTCATTCCGCCACTAATCAAGTTTTTTTTCTTGACACAGTGCACTTTTTTAATCTCCATATCTTTTAGAGCCAAGAAGGTTGATCTAATGCCTACTTTTATGGAGGTAGAGAGGAGGGGGGGAAAAAGGACTGAGAAAGCAGAGAGCCTCTCTGCTGCATGCTCTCTCTACTCTGTTGCTCATGGAAGGCCCTCTGCAAGAAGTGGGTCCACAAGACAGAAAGCATGCAAAGGGCAGGAAGGGACAGGGTCAAGAGGATATTTGTCCCTTTAAGGAACTTAACACCCTGTAGCTCCTGCAAGAATTTTGACTGTCTTACTGCATGGTTAGAGTCCACACAGTTGAGGCACGGGTGTGGATGGAACCTAACACAGACCGCACAGAACCTGATTGTAATGGAATATTTTCTTCAAATCTCTTCCATTCAAATTAGTTTTTATTTTAGGGAGCAGCCATGAAGTACTGCTCTGCAATGAAAGCAATAGCATTCAAAGGAATTATTGTACAAATCTGTAGGTAGCACAGTATTTACAAAGTATTGAGTGAAAAGTTAAGTGGACACATAGATATTTGTTTGAAAAAATAGCCACAGTATCAATTTGCTGATATGCACAAATTACCAAAAAATGAATATTTTAAGAAAAAGAATTGAGGTGACCTGCCAGGACTCAGGAAGGAAGGTTCTGGAACTGCTCCCTGTCTAGTCCAAAGGCAATCAAGCTCCTAACCTTGTGACTTTGTTATCACTAAGTAATTGCAAAACAATGCTAGACTCCATACATCTTTAACTGCCCTCAAACATTGTTCTATATTAAATACAACATTGGTGCCTTAAGCCCTTCAGCAAACTGGGATTTTTTGGCAGTGTAAGCAAATTCCTTGTACCTTATTGAGTAACCTGCCAGTTCCATTAGGATGATTGGTTTTAGGTGAGAAAATAGGTAGATGGGACCGCTGGTGTTAACGCCTATGGATCGGATAACATGAGCAGATGTATAAAGCATGTGAAATGGAGTTAAGTATCTGCTTTGTATATCTTTTCAAATATAGGGGAGCGTGTACAAAAAAGTCAAATAGCATGTGTTCATGTAACTGAAGACTCTATCATAATGCATATGCACCAGGGAGCCAAATTATGGAAATGCCAGAATTAATGGTCTTCATGCAAAATAACTTCCGAGCACTAGATTTGTCAACCTTAACGTTCTTTTATCAGTTTTTTAAAAACGTAAAATTATACATTTTATAGGGTTTTTAATAGTAATTGGGGTTACTTTTCTTTCCCCACTTGTAATGTCAGGCTCTGGTACTGGGAGTCCAACTACACTGGACTTATATAAAAAGGAAGTTGTCACACTTCAGAAACTGCTAAAATTATGAAATTCAAAGCTACTTTGACTAGCTTCTTAAAAATGGCTCTTACCTAAGCATGGACCCGGACTAGAACCATGTGCATTGTCTACTGAAGAACAAGAATTGTACAGTTTCCAGTAGAAGGAGTACCCATTTCTAGCCTTGTGATATATTAGCCCTTAAACCATGGAAAGAAAGTGGCAGCTGCCTGAAGCTGCCTCAGAGGTTTTGCAAAGTAAGAACACATCTCGGTAGAAATAATTAATGGAAAAGGTGAAAGGGAGGCCATCAAATGGCCATAAATGCAATTTGTTGAATGCCTTTGCAATTTATCATGTGATTTCACTGTTTTGTACATGTTCTATAGATAATGTTGTCTGTGTTCTATGACGTGTTTTATAAATTTTTCAGAATACTTATTAGATTATTCTCTAATATGTACCTGAAAAATACATAAGAACTCCTGATTAGGAAGAGAGTGGGATTTTCAGAAGTGCCTAAAGGTGTTAGATGCTTAATTTATGCCGGTGCTTTTGAAAATCACAGCCAGAATTTGTCAATTTAACCAAATTCATTTTTTGCCATTCTTTTATTTCTGCAGCATATAGCGATTTGGGGTATTACATTATTAACAAGCTGCACCATGTGGATGAATCAGTGGGAAGTAAAACTAGAAGGGCCTTCCTTTATCTTGCTGCCTTCCCTTTTATGGATGCCATGGTGAGTGTATGGCTCAGAACTGAATTTTAACTAATTTATCACTTCTGTCTGTGATGTCCCCAGCTTATGGAACCCAACTATTTGACAGGTGCATTGAAGGAGAGCTTACTCCTGCAAATAATTCCTCTATTAAATATTTTGCAGACTATGCTACTGACATATACCTACACCCGAGCCCCTCTTTCCAAATAACTAAGTATGAAAAGAAGTAGCATCAGTGAGTTACTTTTTCAAGGCAGGATTTTGTAGCAATATTCAATATACCCACTGGCCAGTGAGATCAGCGTTACAAATAAAAGCTGATGAATAGAAAGAAAACCGATTTACTTGGATTTGTTGAAACTCTAACAACACACCCCCCCCTACCCCACCCCTCCCCACCAGGAATAAAGGCTTTGTCTCATTATTTTATTTCCTTCTCAGGAGCTACTGTGCCGTTATTTAAACTGTTCCTCTCTCTCAGTCCTGGCAAAGAGTTAAAAGCTGCAGAGTCTTCTCTGGGTTATTGGCCTAGATCTGTTCAAATTCACATGTGGTGCTGACTCAGATGGTAGGAGAGAGCTTTGTAAATGGTTTGTGTAAAGTTTAGCAGTAGGAAAATAGTCTGAGCCTGGAACCTGACGTTAATAGATATATCCATGTTAGTCACTTTCTAAACAATGTTCTGTCCTTTGCAGGCTTGGACCCATGCTGGCATTCTGTTGAAACACAAACACAGTTTCCTTGTGGGATGTGCCTCCATCTCAGATGTCATAGCTCAGGTAATGACTCATCTCATGTTCCTGCTGCACTATTCCTCAGATCCTTGCCCACGCTATGGCTCCTTTATGCTGCTCCAATCATCCAATGGAGCCCTATGGCCTCTCTAAACAAACATTTGAGGTTTCCCCCAGTATGGCAGAACTCCTCACTGGCTTAGAACCTGCCTTATGCCTTTCCTCCAGCATGCTGGAGGAAGCAGGGCTGTGCCCGGAGCATGCTGTGCTTCGGCAGTTCCACACTGAATAGAGGTCCCTTGGTGGCAGACGTAGCTGAGGCTGTTTTCACTTCCATATAAGTGAGTTAACTTCAGATAACCCCAGGAATGGGGAATCAAGATGGCTTGGCTTAATGCAATGTCCCACAGCAGCAATGCCTTTCCTGAAAGGACAGGAGTTTAGTAAAACAATGGCTACCACATGATGCAGGATACAGTATACAAAATCTACTGAAGATTTTTAAGCTGTTTGGGGGAGGGACTGTCTTTTGCCATATTTTGTACAGCACCTAGCATAATAGGGCTGAAATCCTGAATAGAGCCTCTATACTCTACAGCAATAGAAATAAACACTTGATTCCTCAGTTTTCCCTTTATTGCTCAATTTTGCACTTGTTGACTAACCTGGGGAAATTCCAGCCATACTGCAGAACATGCTCTGTCTCCCAAGCATGAGGGTAGCTCAGCAGACAATATTCTTGTTACAGGCCTTGAAAGTTTCATGTTCAATATTGCTGTCACAACATAGCTTAGGTCATACCCTCTTGGTACTGCAGTGCATTATTAGGAAGGGTTCTGCATTGTTTCAACTTCCCATTACACGAGTAATGTGTTAAACAGGCGTCCCCTTACTTCTGGATTGTACTAGTTATCCCTCATGGAAAGGCATTTTAAATTCATGTTTGATATCCAGTAACAATATTGCAGTTCTCATTTTGAAAGCACATAAACTTTTACAGTTAGCTTCGCAGCACCTGGTACATGGGCCGGTGTTGTCATCTGCATTTTGTGGTGGGGAAGTGAAGGCAGAGCGAGAGTATGTGACTCATACAATGTCAGAGGCAATCAGAATTCAAGAGCTCTGGGCTCCAAATCCTTCATTCAAACGAGTCATATTCTGAATTGTGATCTGTTACGCTATGATAGATACTCCTTTTTGAACTCTTCACTATGTAGAGCAAAATCTCTACAATTAATATCAGTCAGAAGTAATTATAACAAACCAACTTAATACCAAAGAAATCCACTTAATGGGTCTGAGTCTGATCTCATTCTAGAGTGATGCTGGCAGTCCGTGGTATAAAACCATGGTATGAAAACAGAATGTGGCCTGATAGGCCTCATTCTCCATGATTTTGCATCTTGTCTAATCATTCAGACTTGAAGAAACTATAATGCTACCATTTTGATTAGGCAGTGTTTTAGATGCACACACTTTGCACAAGTGCAAGTTGACTACACAAGATGTAAGGCCATGGAAAATGAAGTCCACAATATCTTATCTCCTTTCCATAGTAGAATGCTTATGGGACAAGAGCATCACCAGAAGGGCAAAATCTGTGACCATTGGGACTTCCCTGCATCACTTGACACTAGCAAAGTGAACATAAGCAGTAGTAACACCTGTTTCATAAGAACTTTGTTACTTGGAGTCCTGCAGATGTGGTTGATGCTTTTTGTCCTGATCCCTTTAATTCTTTCCTCTTTTGAGTACTTTTTGGATGAGCAATTTTCATGACTGATTACTTAATTTCATTGAAAAAATAATTTCCTTAGTAGTGTCCTAAATCAGCTGTTTTGCGATCCTTGTATAAACAACATTACCAGCCTAGCAAATACTTACTGATGTAATTTCTTTTTAAAGCAAGACATGCATTAAGTGTTATCGCTGTCTGCACAGAACATAAAACCAATAAGAGAAAGATGTATTTAGTACCGCAGAACAATGTATTTAGTAAGCAAACCAACACCATGTGTTCATTCAGAACTCTGTAGTCCCAGCCCCTGCCAATAGAATCATTTTCAGTTCTTTCATTCACAGAACCAAATTAAGCAAGCTTCCCAGTTTTCACCATTAGAGACCTCTGGAATTTAACTCCGATGCTATCAGGCTCTGTCATAAATGTGAAAGAGTTACGGTTATGAGCTTAAATGATAAAATCCAGGACGTATAATGGGGATAATTCCCACAGTAACCTGATGTATTCCTGGGATTTGGTATTTAGTACTGAAGTTTACCCGTTTTAGAATTATGCCAAGGCTGAGCCTTGGTGTACTTAAAGAGAAAACCTAGCTATCTTCTAAATGCAAAGTTAGAATTTAAGTGTGGCTTCCTTCTAACCACTGAGGTTTTAAATACTGCAAAATCATTTTTGACTTGCTTAAAGGGTTGAAATCAGTGTTGTTCTTTTTAATATGCCTTTGAAAAAAGAGACATGTAGAAATTGACATTGTTAGTATACCCACTGTCTAAAAGGGTCAACACTATGTGCAGTTGGTTAGGCTGCTGGCCACCTGTGACTTACTGCCAACATCGAGACTAAATGCATGCAAACATACTCATCCTTATGGTTACCTGTCCCACGCCTAACCCCCCTTACCAGGACTTCGTCCACCTATAGCACGAGGTCAAATCTAGAATGTGGATTTTCTGAGAAAGGGACTGTCTATGTTCTATTTGTTTGTACAGTACCTAGCACAATGGGGACAGTGTAGTCTGCATCAGCGTGGCAGTGTCAAAGATGGATTGCTTTTGGGTACAACAGGAAATATTAGGCCCTTTATTTAAAATAAAATCTCCCCTAATCTGTCTACTTGGTTTTTCCTCTTTTCTCTTTTAGGTTGTTTTTGTAGCCATTCTGCTCCACAGTCACTTGGAATGCAGAGAGCCTCTCCTTATCCCAATCTTGTCCTTGTACATGGGGGCACTGGTCCGATGCACCACCTTATGCCTGGGTTACTACAGGAATATACACGACATTATTCCTGACAGCAGTGGGCCTGAGATGGGGGTATGTCTTAATGTCTGGTAGGACTTACTGTGCAATCAGGTTAGATAGTATTTATGTGAGTGATAATTTTTGTCCCTCAGAAAAAAAGCACATAACACTTTAGTTTCAAACATATACCCTTGTGCATACCAATTCAATAGCAGTGTACGTGGCAGCTATCCGACAGCCTTCTGTGTGAGAGTGGTAGTGTATCCTTATGTCAGTACCTCTGTTCTAAGCACATCCCCATTAATATTGTATTAGTACGTAGACTCATCAGCACAGCACAGGTATTATATGCTACAAGGATGACACTAGGAACTGACACTTTGAGAAATTCTTCCCTGTGCAAGGAAGCTGCTTGTCAGAACCTCTTTTTTCCTTGAATGTCTTGCAGTAATTCACAAATCCCTCACTGCAGATCAATACCTTAGAATTGGTTGCCAGGACAAATTATGCAAATACCTTGTACATCAATTATTCAGCTGTAGTAGGGCTATTAAGACTGCACAGCTACCTTCAGTTCTGTATCACTGATGTGGGAGATTGCATTTTTATGTGGCATTCCTCTCTTAGGCTCTTTTTCTTGAGTGCTTTTGAATTGGCCAAGTTGACTGATGGGTGGGAAAAGCGAGAAAAATCCTTTAGTTGTGCTTTTGGGTCTGTCCTGCCTGTTTGTTTCAAAAGGGACTTTGTTTCACTTATGCTCCAGGGAGATGCTACAATAAGGAAGATGCTGAGTTTTTGGTGGCCTTTGGCATTAATTTTGGCAACTCAACGAATCAGTAGACCCATTGTCAACCTTTTCGTCTCCCGGGACCTGGGCGGCAGCTCTGCAGCTACAGAGGTATGCGAATCCCTGGGAAGCTGGGTGCCATTTTGTACTGAAGTCTTTTATGGTTACGCTGCATTCCACACACAGAAGAAGTCATCCTTCTTTACAGTTGCTAAGAAGCAAGGTGTTCGGTCCCATATCCATGTACAGCACCTCCTTATGTGTTTGTCCTCTCATCCATAGGAACAGGCAAAAGTGGTCTCAAATGCATTCCTGTTCAGCTAAGTGCTCATTTTTCCCAGGATGTTAAAATCAAGCAGAAGACATTGGCCTGATTTCTGCCTCTTAACATGAAGCCTCCTGTCCTTTGGCCAGCCCTCCAGTCCCACTTACATCCCACTCTAAACTGTGTCTTATCAACTGTATCGTGGAACCACAGATTCCAGTCAAGTGCCTAGCACAATGGGGAGCTAGAGCCTCTAGGCATTACCACAGTGTAGTCTGCATCAGCGTGGCAGTGTCAAAGATGGATTGATTTTGGGTACAACAGGAAATACTGGACCCTTTATTTAAAAAAAAAACCCAAGGTGACCAAGTTTCAGGCTTTGCACAGGTGGCAGGTGATGGAAGTTCCAGAGCCTGGTGAATTTGGGATAGATCTGGGGTCCCATTCCTCATTGTGTTGCCTCTTACATATTTATTTGCAGTTATGCAAAGTGATGTGACACATTACCATTTTGATTTGTTAACTTTTTGCACAGTTGTAAGTGACTGTAACAGAGGTAAGGCATGGAAGAATCGGGCCTCTGGCTGGCATATGAGTGCTTGGGTTGTTTCACATATACACATGCACATACATAACTATCTACTTCTTGGGCACTTTCTAAACAGGTTGAAGTAGGGTCCCGAGACCAGTCCTTGGCTCGGTTGTCCCAAAGATGTGCCCCGCTTAACACCTTGAAGGTACCAGTGCAGTCCTCGTGTCTCTCTTTTAAGTGCTCACTTTTTGAAATGCTCATCGGTGATGTAGTTCAAGCAGTGTGCAGTTCATAGAGGCACAGGTTTATTGTAACTATGACACAAAATCCTGTGCTACAGAAACTGCACCATCATGTGGTCCTTCCCCCCCCCCCCCCCTTTCGCCATTGATTTCAATGGGAGGAGGATTAGGTTTTTTGTGATTGTTTCCTTCTTTCCTTTTTTTTTCTCTAGGGGAAAATAAAGTAGGAAACTAAATGCAGCTCCTGCCATGCTGAAATGTGAAGGATGTACAGAAAGTCCTAATGCTAAGGTTTTCACAGAGGTGTTAACATGGCCCTGTTGGACATTATGTTGGTGGGATAAATCCCGTGACTGGAATATTGGTATAGAAAGGTGTAGCTTGTTCAGGACAGGCCAGGGAATAGGAAGGGAGGAAGGGCTGCTTTATAGATCAAGAACATATACACTTGTTCTGAGATCTAGAAGGAGGTGAGAGGACAACTAAGTGAAACTTTCAGGGGGAAGATGAAAGAGGGGGAAAAAGCCAGGAATGATGTCATGGCAGGCCTCTACTATAGATTACAAAAATCAGGAAGGGGAGGCGAGTAATTTCTAAAAGAAATAACAGAAATATCCAGAACACAAGGGGAAGTTTAACTGCCTAGGCATCTGTTGGAAAAGTAATACAGCAAACACAAAATGTCTAGTACGTTCTTGGAATGTATTGGGGACAAATTTTTGTTTCAGAAACTGTAAGAAGTCACCAGGATCAGTCATTTTAGATTCTGACCAATAGAATTGATTGGAAATCTGAAGGTGGAAGTCAGCTTGGGTGAAAGTGATCATGATTCCAAGGCAAGACAGGAGTGAGAGCAGCAGAATAAGGGCAGTGGACTTCAGAAAGCAGTCTTTAACAAACTCAGAGAGCTAATAGGTAAGGTCCCATAGGAAGAAAATCTAAGGGGACAAGGAGTTCAGTAGAGCTGGCAATTTCTCAAAGAGACCGTATTAAAGGCACAACAGCAAACTTTCCTGATGTGAAGGAAAGATAGGAAGAATAGTAAGAGACCAATATGCTTCCATCAGGAGCTCTTTGATGACCTGAAAAAAATCAAAAAAAAGGAATTCTTTAAAAAGTGGAAAAATGGACAAATTGCAAAGAATACAAAAGCCTGTAATACAAGCCTGTAAGGACAAAAATCAGAAAGGCTAAGTCACAAAACGAGTCTCACCTGTCAATGGACATAAATGGTATTAAGAAGAGGTTCTCTGAAAACATTAGGAGCAAGACAGAAATGAAGAAAAGTGTAGGTCATCTACTTAGCAAGGAAGGAGAGCTAATAACTGGTGACATCAAGAAGGCTGAGGTATTTAATGTCTATTTTGCTTCAGTCTTCACTATAAAAAGGTTAATGGTGGCCAGATACTCAACACACTTAATATCAACAATGGGGGGAAGGAATGCAAGCGAAAAATAAGAAAAGAACACATGAAAGTATATTTAGATGCGTTAGATGTATTCAAGTCAGTAGGGCCAGATGAGATTCACCTTAGGATACTTAAGGAACTAGCCAGAGCAATCTCAGAACAGTTATCAAATATTTTCGAGAACTCACGGAGGATGGGTGAGGACACAGAAGACTGGAGAAGGGCAAACATAAGTACCTGCCTTTTAAAAAGGGAATCAAGGACCTGGAGAATTATAGACCAATCATCCTAACTTTGATATGTGGAAAAATACTGGAACAAATTATTAAACAATGTATTTGTAAACACCTAGAGGGTAATAGAATTAAAAGGAATAGCTAGCCTGGATTTATCAAGAACAAATCATGCCAAACCAACCTAATTTCCTTCTTTGAGAGACCTACTGGATGAGGAGAAGCAGTAGACTTGGTGTATCTAGATTTTACTAAAGCTTTTGACACAGCCTTATGTGACATTCTCATAAGCAAACTTTGCAAATGTGGTCTAGCTGAAAATAATATAAAGTGGGTGCAAAACTAATTGGAAGATCATACTGAGAGTAGTTATCAATGGTTTGCTATCAGATTGGTAGGACGTATCTAGTGGATCCTGAAAGAGTCTGTCCCGAGTCCAGTATATTCAATATTTTCATTAATAATTGGATAACTGCAAATGCATGTTGCAGCTGTAGCTGGTGGCTGACTGGGCCTTCCTCATTCACAACAGTTGTTGCACTAGTGCTTTTCAGCTCTGGTTTCTGAAAGGCGAAGTGCTGGCAGCACACACAACTGCCATACATCTAGGGTTGAGTATAGGCAACGGTTTTCAAATTTCCCTGTCAGTATCTCTCAGTGTTTGGATAGAAAAGGTGGGTGGCCTAGAAGGAGAGAGAGCATGAACACATTTGTGAGGGTAACTAGCCCACATGCTTCAGATGATTCCTGAGTTTTCTTATCAGGGTTGTCAACTTGGAGGTTTTGATGGACATGCTTTGCACTCATGTTAAAGTCTCGTATATATTTATCAAAGTATGAGAGACATTGCCTGTGCACTGAGACACCATCACGCAAGGAAAAAATCCTGGAGGATATTTAAATACTAAAGCAATCTCTAAATTAATGCGAAGGGTTAGTCTAGTCTAGTACACACAATGGGGGAATAAAAGGTTATTTTAGCACTGAATTATTACTGGGCCCTAGTATCAAAATAAGTAAAGACTGAATCATTTCTATAACTATTATGCAATCAAATCAACTTTCAGATGTATGAAAGATTCTACTGAAAATAGATTATAGAGTAAAAAAAGCTAGATTATTTGCAACTAAAAGAATACCAATTTAAATACTACTGGTATACCTTACCTGCTATTGTTACAAGTAACACTGAACAGTATTATAATAACTAACAGGTTTATAAAAAATTTCCCCTCCTTTCCAATTTACGTTGTGTGTTTGACAGCACTTTATGGAGGAGAAGGGACAAAGCTGTCTATTCACTTTCCACCATTTGTATAGGTCTTTCTCACAATGGAACATTTCTAAGAGCAAAATGAGAAGTGGTGCAGAAGTGGTGGTTTAACTCATCTTTAAAAAGTTGACTAGATGTCAAACGAAGGGTGTGCTGCCAATGTTTTTAAAAGTAGTTTGTGTAATAGCAACGAGGAACAGATTGTTTCTTGTGTACCCAGTGGGTGTTTTGTGAATTCAAGTCATGTAGGATCAGCCCCATGAGCCTCTTGTGATCTCTTTATTAGGAGACAAAACACTGAGGATACGTCTACATGGCAAAGAAAACCAGCAGCTGGCCTTGCCAGCCAACTTGCGCTCACAGGGTTTGGGTTACAGGGCTGTTTCACTGCTGTGTAGACTGTCAGGCTTGGGCTGAAACCTGAGCTCTGGGACATGCCCACTTCACGAGGTCCTAGAGCCTGGGCTCCAGCCAGAGCCCAGATGTCTACACAGCAGTAAAATAGCCTCACAAACAACCTTGTGAGCCTGACTTGGCTGGTATGGGCCAGCCACAGGTTTCTAATTGCTGTGTAGACATATCCTGAGATAGCAGTAGTAGAGACCAAAGAATTGTTTTTCTTCCACTAGTGTTCCATGTACAACTGAGTCTAAATTTAGTTGAATCATAACAAGACAAGGAAGGGCTCATCCTGCAGATCCCATATAGTCAAACTCTCAATTCCAGAGTGGACATATTAAAGTTATCACATTCTCAGGAGATTCACAGAACTGACAGATACTTTGGCTCTGAGGAAGAGGAAGGTTAGGGTGACAGTTTGCTAGTTTCAAGGAACCTAAAGAGAATCTCTCTACACTACCTTCCCAGGTGAACCAAGAATACGTCAGTTGAGAAGGGTCAGACTGAAATGGTGGACATCTTTACTGTCCCATCTTATCTGGACCAGCAGTGGCCAGATCAGTGTTGGAAAAATCTCATCAGCTTTCAGAGGGAAAAAAAGCAGTTTCAATGTTTGAGAATGTTTCCTTAATAAATAATTTGACTTTTTTTCCTCAGAGAGGAAAAAACAAACAAACAAACATAAGCATTAGCAACAGCACAAAGCAATCTTAAAATCTGTTGAGATGTTAGATGTTTTTATATCTTTATGATATATATCTTTAGGATTTGAGGACCTAGTGTTCTTAGATTTTAGGTAATGAGCTGGTTCTACTGCTAAAAGCAATGATCTAGGATTATTTTTGTCTGCTCTCAGTTGATTAGTACAGAAGTAGGCAGAGTTTTCTTTGTCTCTAGGGGCCCTCTTACCCAGACAAGTCAGTCTGACACCTAAAGTGAGTTAGTCTGCAGGCTTTCAAATTATATTGCTGTAATTCTTTTATAATAATTTTATGTTTCCACTGTTTTACTTATGAATTTATTAAAACATAATTGCATGCAGAAATGAAGATCATGGAATACAATTAAGAGAAAAAGCAATGTACAGTGTATTTAATCCTCACTAGATAGAATAATCAATCAACAAGATAGGAAGAATAAAGAGGAAAAAAATCAACTGATTGATGAGCAAATAAACAGATTGAAAAGCTAAAAAATAATCAGAGTACCATTGTGACAGTAAAACCATACAGCTTCATCATATAGCTTCACCCCAGTTGAATTTTTCCTAAGTCTGAAATGCATCATAGTATGTATCATAGCATAGTATGTATAGTATAGCATGCTATGATTATTTTCTTGATGTAATGATTGCCCACTTGGTTGCCTGTGTCTTGTTGTACTGAAGTCAACAGTAACTGAAAATTGGGTAAAAGGTTAGTTTACCTATGCTATCTGAAGATTTGAACTGTAAGTATGTTCTCTTTTTCTCTTGCTATAGGCTGTGGCAATTCTGACAGCTACATACCCTGTGGGACACATGCCGTATGGCTGGTTGACAGAAATTAGAGCTGTGTATCCTGCTTTTGACAAGGTGAGTGCTTGTATTGGATGATGATAGTAAATACTTTGTAGCCTGGTTTCACATTCATGGTGATTCTAGATCCGATTTTCCTTTAATTCACACCACTGTAAATTAAGGATAGTTCCAGGGAAGGCAGAAGAGTTACACCAGTGTAAAAGATGCGTAAGTGAAGAAGACTCATACACTAATCTCCATGCCTCCCTTGTGTGTGTGTGTAAGTAAAACATAAGAATGGCCATACTGAGTTAGACCAATGGTCATTCTACCCCAGTATCTTGACAGCAGAGCCAGATGCTTCTGGCAGTTGGAGGTCTGGGACACCCAAATCATGGGGTTGCATCCTGACCATCTTGGCTAATCACCTTTGATGGACCTATCATCTGTGAACTTAACTAATAATTTTTTTAACCCAGTAATACTTTTGGCCTTTACAACATCCCATGGCAACAAGTTCCCTCAGCTTGGCTGTGCATTGTGTGAAGAAGTATTTCCTTTTGTTGGTTTTAAATCTACTGCCTATTAATTTCATTGGATGTGTCCCCCCCCCTTCTTGTTATGTGAAGGGGTAAATAACACTTCCTTATTCACTTTCTCTACACCATTCATGGTTTTGTAGAGCTGTAACGTTATCTCCCCCTCCCCGTCCCACCCCCAGTCGTCTGTTTTCTAAGATAAACAGTCTCTTTTTAATCTCTCCTCATATGGAAGCTTTTCCTTACCCCAATCATTTTTGTTGCCCTTCTCTGCCCCTTTTCAAATTCTAAAATATCTTTTTTGAGATGGGGCAACCAGAACTGCACACAGTATTCAAGGTTTGAGCGGTACCATGGATTTATATAGTGGCATTATGCTATTTTCTGTTTTATAATCTCTCCCTTTCCTACTGGTTCCTAACATTGTTAGCTTTTTTGACTGCCGCTGCACTTGTTCAAATGTTTTCAGAGAACTATCCATGATGACCACAGATCTTTCTTGAGTGGTAACAGCTAATTTAGACCCTTCCATTTTGTACATATAGTTGGGATTATTTTTTCCAATGTGCATTTCTTTGTACTTAACACTGAATTTCATCTACCTTTTTTTATCCAGTTGTCTAGTTTAGTGAGATCTCTTTGCAACGCTTCACAATCAGATTTGGATTTAACTATTTTGAGTAATTTTGTATCATCTGCAGATTTTGCCAGCTCTGAATTCGTACCATATCATATATATATAATGAAAGAGGGTGCACTCAGGCCATGTCAAATTAGTTGTTTGATACATTTTTGTATCTATAGTGCATTGTTTTCATGTCATAGACGCTCCTAAGCTCTGAATTAACATTCATTGTGCCTTTCTATAATTTCAAGTATTTGTCTTATCTCTAATTTTAACCTTAACTCTCAGCTTCCTGGGTTTAAAGTTCTGGGTGTTTTGTTTTGTTTTGAATATAGATAACTGCCATATTTGTAAATCTTTTAAAAACTTCAACTTTAGCTCCAGTTTAATGTAGCTATTTCCCTGGTGAAGAACATCTTCATGAAATATCCAGCAGCTGGGGAACCCAAGTCTCATCTTCAAAGTTAGGCTGTTCTTTTGACACTACACTGTTTCTGCAGATTGGATTAGTTTGATTTGCTTATATTAAATAGTAAACAAAGGTTACTTGATAAGCTAAGACAAGCAGACATCCCATATATTATTTCCATACTACTGACTTAACTGATCAAGCTGAATGAGAATTTTCATTGGAGTTCAGCAAGTTACATAAGGATTCCATAACTGCTCCTGGAATTGACTTGAGGAAACAAAACAAACAAAAAAAGCCCTAGTATCTTAGTCTGAACTACATTTTGGTCTGACTTAGCGCTGGTAACTGCCTACATACTTACACCAACACTAAATTTACATGATGATGGGTAACTGTGTTCTATGACATTCAAAATCAGAGACCCAATCCTTCCATTCCCCAGCTGGTTATACACTCCTGAATTCCTTTGGTCCCAGTCATGGGTGACTAAATACTTGTGTGTGGGCATGTATGCACTTACCCAGATGTAAGTAATTTGGTTTAATCCACCACACTTCCATCCAGTTTTTAAAATAAGCCGTCAGTTACAATTGTTAACTTTGTTTATATGAGGACAAAAATCTCATGCTAACTAAAGCTCAATTATAGACTTGTTCAGGGACATCCTGCTGAATATAGACTAGAATATGAAAATTAGGTAGTGTCCTTGTTAAAGGCACCTAACTGTACTCTGGATCTGCAATAAAAAATAAATCAACTGCAGACCACAGTGGATTGGAGCAAGTAATGTTGATCCTGCTAACGATGAGCGCTGTATAGTGAAACTCCATCTATGGTGAACTAGAACTGAAGTCCAGAATTGTTTGTGTACTGCATGTGCAAGTTGCAATAGTGAGAAAATAGTCTTCACGTACAAGGCCAAATCCTCATGCCACTAAACTTGATAGGAGGTTGGCTATTGACCGCAGTGGGACCAGGATTTGGGCAATAGTGAGCTTTTTGTTTGGTTGGTTGGTTGGTTGGTTTTTTTTTTAAAGAAAACTTCACCATTCAATAGTTTCATTAATGACTTGGATAGTTATAGGTGGAGTGGAAAGGATGCTTATAAAATCTACTGATGATACCAAGATGGGAAGGATTGTAAGCACTTTGGAGGACAGAATTAGACAAATTGGAGAATTGCTCTGAAATCAACAAGATGAAATTCAATAAAGAAAAAAGCATTACACTTTGGAAGGAAAAATCAAATACACAACTACAGCATAGGGGAATAAGTGGCTAGGCAGTAGTATTGCAGAAAAGGATCTGGGGATTAGAGTAGATCACAAATTAAATGAGTCAATGTGACACAGCTGCATAAAAGGTAATGGATGAACTAACATGAGTGTTGCATGTAAAATAAGGGAGGTAATTCTTCCACTGTACTCAGGACTGGTGAGGCCTCAACTGGAGTAGTGTATCCAGTTGTGAGCACCACACTTTAAGAAAGGTGTGTTCAAATTGGTGAGAGACCAGAGGAGAGCAACAAAAATGATAAAAAGCTCATGAAGAGAGGTTAAAAAAAAAACTGGGCATGTTTAGCCTTGAGAAAAGAAGACCGAGGGGACCTGATAAGTCTTCAAATATGTCAAGGGCTGCTATAGCAAAAAGGGCGATCAATTGTTCTCCATGTCCACCAAGGGTAGGACAAGAAGTAATGGGCTTAATCTGCATCAAGGGATATTTAGGTTACATATTAGGAAAAAACTTTCTAACTGTAAAGGTAGTTAAATTCTGAAATAGGTTACCAAAGGAGGTTGTGAAATCCCCATCACTGGAGTTTTTAAGAAGAGGTTAGACAGACACCTGTCAGAGATGTTCTAAACTTACTTGGTCCTGTCTCAGCAGGGGGGGCTGGACTAGATGACCTCTCGAGCTTCCTTTCAGCCCTACATTTTTATGATTCTATAACACTACTGTATTTGATAACACTGAGTCAACAGTCAGGTAGAAGCTTCTATGATTTGTCATGGCCAGCAGGTGGTGTCCAGAAGAACAAGTTCATGTGAGGAAGGAGTTAGGATAGGAATCACACAGGTATGATCTAATTGCAAAGTAAATCTAGATTTGAGATTATACCTTTGAAGAGCAAGGTGGCATGATGCATGCTGGGTACAGAGGAGTGTGTGGTGTGTGTGTGTCCATGCTCTGACTATGAATGCCTCAGCTGTTTTTTTTTTGTTTTGTTTTTTGGCTGCTATAGAACACAGACACATGCGGGCACACTGAGTCTTCAGAGTGCCAAGAAAAATAATTGTTTTATCCCTGATCACATTCATTCACCTGTAAACATGGTAGTTACAAGCTATTGTTTCTTAAGCTAAAGCTTTCTCAAATGAATTCATCCAGAACCTCTTATTATTCAAAGTCCTTTTGAAACCTCACCTGTAATTTTCAGACCTTTCAAATCGGTTGCAGCTAGTTTGTGTGCATGCAACCAATCTTTTGCCATAGTTACGATGTTTGAAAGAACCTTGTTTTATCATGTCAGCTGCTGTATTTTACGGTGGAAACGTAAGTAAGAGACTGGTTCTGAAACCCAGTAACATTACAATGAATTGCAGCATTTGCCACCAGAGAACTTTTTGCTGGTGAAGCGGACTATGTCACAAGGAAAGTGATTGACTCCAGTCTTGCGAGGAAAAGGACACTATCCCTACTAGGGTATCCCTTTACAAGATTTCATGGAGCATCTCTGGTTCAGCTCTTCGCCCTGGATCCCCATCTATAAGAGGGAGACCACTGAAATTGGAGTTCAGATTCTGATCTATAGAATGTGTTGTTAGCTAAAATGGGGGAGTCTGGGGTCTTGTCTATACCAAGCAGCAACATGTACTATGAGGTAAGATTTCTAAAGTCCACTAAATTAACCTGCACAGTGAATGGTCAGTGTAGAGCCTGCTGGTGCACATTGAAGTTCTCTAGTGTACTTTAATGTAGTTCTGCCTTACTTGTAGAAGTATAGACTTAAGAAAACCATGTTCAGAGATCTGTCAGTAATCAAAGAGCACAGCTCATATTGTACATAGCCACTTAAGATTTTTTTTTACTGGCATCTTCCATACGCACAAATGTCAGAGTCATAGAATTTAATTCCAGAAGGAACCACCAGATTACATAGATGCTGGAACTTGGGGTGCTGCTGCACCCCCAGGCTTGAAGTGGATTCCATCATATACAGGGTTTACAGTTTGGTTCAATGGCTCTCAGCACCCCCACTATAAAAATAGTTCCAGCCCCCCCACACACCCCCGGCTAGATCATCCAGCCTGACATCCTGTATAGCACAGGCCATCAGCACCTGCACATTAAACCCAACAACTGAAATTAGACCAAAGTATTACAGCTTTTAGGAGACTAGACTATTGTGTCAAAAGCAGAGAATAAGAGGGACCGATGTGCACCAATGCCTGAGGCTCTTGCAATGGCTGGGAAATGATTAAGTAAGATATAGCCAGATAATCCTGGCAAGTGACCCACACCCACATGCTACAGAGGAAGGCAAAAAAACCCCAAGGCCACTGTCAATCTGACCTGGGGAAAATGCCTTCCAGACCCCACATGCGTCAGTCATTTAGACCCTGAGCATGTGAGCAAGAACCAGCCACCTGAGAGAGAGAATACTCAATGCCACCTAAGAGTCCTGCCCCTCCCTGTCCAATGTCCCATCTCCCGCTGTGGCCATCTCTGATGTTTCAGAGGAAACATATACTGGGAGTGGGGGAGAAGGAATCCCTTCCTGATCCTTCCAGGTGGCCAGCTGAAACCTTGAAGCATGAACTTTTAGAAACATGAGGCATAAACTGGAAATGAGCCTCACGGCTGCTGCGCGCTCTGCCCCTGATCATCAAAAGCAAACCCATTATACAGTTGCACTTATTAATTTGTCCTGCTCTTCCTCAAAACTAATTAGGTGTTGTGGGTACAAACAGCTTCTATTGGGAGGCTGCTCCAGAACCTCACCCCTCTGATGGTTAGAAGTGGTTTTGTCCAAATTTCCAATTTGTATTTGAGCACCAAAGTGCAATTTGAGCATCCCAGTGCAGAATTGGTTTCCATATGTTAAATAATCACATTTGAAAGTTGGAGACTGAGTTTTGCACAAAAGCTTATGAAATAGAATACTTCTAATCTGTCCCCCATTCATGTCTTACACTCTCCTGGACCGGTTTGACAAGTTCCTACTTTTCATGTTAGGTTTAGCAAGTCATCCGTACCATATGGCTGCCAGTTTGATATTCTTCTGCTTGATCTACATCAAGGCTGAGTAAATATCATACTACATCAGAGTTCTTATCAGTTCTGGCAACTACCCATATGTCTAAAGCAGCAGCTAACTCTGCAGCCACTGTTCTAGGGATGCCCTTCTTCTGGGTTTCTGTGCTCCCCTATCATAGCTCATTAATTTATCATAAGGATGTGTTCCCAGGCAGTAGGATGAAACCTTTAGCTTCATTTGTTGTTTTTAGGTCCTTTGGGGAATGAGTGGGGATTGTTATTTTTAAGCACAGATGCCACTGCAATGTGAGTACAGAATCCATGTTCAGGGTGGAAGATCTGGCTGTTCTAATTACATACAGTTCATTAGACTTAATTAGCAGAGCCAGGTGTTCCAAGATCTTTGTTTACATTAGTCACTCATTGGCTAATTGGATCTGTATTGAGTCAGGGAGACTGCATTGCTGTGTACATGCTGTACCCTTTGTGTTGATATGGGGAGGGAGGGTAACATTTTTTTCCTGGCTCTGATAGGATCCCACAAGCTTTAAGCAAAGAGAGCCAACACCACACCGGTATCCTTTAGAAAGAATCATTAAGAATTTTAAACAGGCATTACTCCTGTGTGGGAGGGCTGAGGCAATCAGTAAACTCTGAGAGGCCATTTGAACAGTGATTGTCAGTTCACATGGAAAAATATTCTGTGGTTGTGCAAGTATCCTGTTTGGAAGCTAAATACGGGGGGGGGAAAAGAAAGATACACACAGACAGTGAGATCCCACTTATGACCCTGGTGCTGTCAGCTACACAGCAGTCTGGAGCCAAGTTAATGCTTGTTATCTCTTTCTTTCTCTGTATCTCTCACCCTAGAATAACCCCAGCAATAAACTGGTGAACACCAGCAGCACAGTTACAGCAACGCATATCAAGAAGTTCACTTTTGTCTGCATGGCTCTATCATTAACGGTAAGGAGTCACTCGTCAACTCTTTTTTGTTTTCATTCTGAAGAAAATTATTGCATACGTGTGACACTGCAAACACTGAATTCAGATTATCAGAATGTCATCAACATATTTCTAGCATTATTCTCTTTGCCTATGAAGCTTAGGTTAGTTTCATCTTCTAAAATAGCATGTGTGGAGAAAGCAGTGGGGCAAAGGGGTTTTGCTTCTTGAGTTACTTAAAACAAATAAGACAAAAGTAGCACAAAATGGGTACCTTACATGCCTTATATATTGCAACAAAAAGTTTTGTTTTATTTCTTGATGTTTTATGGCACCAGTATAGCACTCACCAATTTTTTGTTTTAAATAAGTCTGCAGAGATAGGGGAAGGAAAAGGAGTTTTGCATTTCTTTCAGAGAACAATCTTTGACAAGACACCTTATCAGGAAAATAATTAGGTGCTGATTCTCCCATGCTGGAGTGTGGAACAACAGCTTATCCCCTGCACTCAGAGTTTAGCTTGAATAAGACTGAAGGCCAAATTCTGGAATATCTGGTAGTCATGTCTGTGAGATGTGTGCTCACCTTAGCAAAGTAACTGTTACCCTAATTAATATACATAGTTACTCTAGTTTTGATGTACAAAAAAGGCATAAAAGAAAGGTGAGCTCCCGTTGTTCAACACTTATTACTCAAACCCTGCGTGGTGGGAAGGATTTTTGTGAAGTATGAAGGCTCAGTGTTTTTCATTGTTTCACTTTTCACTTGTTGATCTGTCTTCCCATTCAAATTCTGCTTTAAGCTTGGTATTACTTGTTAGGTTACTTATTAGCAGGCACTTCTTAAAAATTCAACAGCTTTCCATTTTTATAATACCACAGGATTTTTTTTTCTGACTTGTGAATGTAAATGATTTGTGCCCCCCAAAATCAAGTTGTTCAATTGTCAGAATCCTACGGTTGAAGACTGCTGCTTGTGCACATTAAGTATGGCACAACTACAGTTGCAAAACTACAAATAGAGACTGTTTTTCAAAATATAGCACTAAGGTATATGGCCGGACAGTGATAAAATAGTAATAAAAATGGTACCAGTCAGCTATCTGTCTGTCTGTCTGCATGTTTTTCTCTGCTAGCATGAGTGTGAGGTTTGTGAATGTAGCAGAATGCTGAATCACTGAAGATGTGCTGATAGTGTTCTTTGGAATCAGCACCTGTTCCCCTAGATGACCCCTGCTTATTACTGCTCACTGTTGGATTTAAAGTGGAAAGATAATCACATGAGAGAGTGGATTTGAGTTTCAGGGTTTTGGTTTTTGTTACAACATGCCTTTCCATGGAGTAAGTACTGATAGGAACATCACAGGCCTGCAACTTGCCCTGTGCCCTTCCTCCCACCCCCTCTCACCACACACACGCACACAAACCCAAGTTAACTCAACTAGAAATTTCTCCAAATCTTGTCTTGGAGTTGGGCTTTAGCAGCTGAGCTTTGCTTGAGGCCAGCTGATTATTTTCTTAGTTTCCATTCTACAGAAGACGGACTATCTAGAGATTTTTGTGACTCCACAACATCCCAGAAATGGCCAGCATACCAGTGTGCACAACATGCCTCCTGGTAAGACAATTATTTCTGCACCCAGGGTCTGTTTAGAAGCAATTCTTACAAGCAATTGTGGAGAAGTTTTACATTTCCATGACTTTTTCCTTCATCATATTTTGAGGGCAATTCTCCTTCCTCATTTTGAAAAGGAAAATGGCCCCCCGGCCAAGAGAGTAACACAGCCTTTGACATAGACTTCAGTATCAAAGCAAGTGGTGGAGCAGAGGATCATGGTGAATACAACTACTGTTCTGGCATACGATGCAGAAAGCATTTACACCAATACTTGGCATTAGTCCTCAGTACTCAATCGTCTTCCCACTCCTGTTGGATTTGTGTTAGCAACAACCATGCATGGACAAAGTTGTTGCTAGCAGGTTTGAGATGCAAGCACACTCTCCCTGATGAGCACAGAAAGCCATGTTGTATGATACCCATGCTAACTCAACAGTGCTACGGAAAACCTATAGGATTTCTCAGATAAAATCTCTCCCTGCATAGAAAGGGATTGGCTGCAACGGTTTGTTTTTTAGATGTGGCTGATGCTGTTTTGGCTTCAGCTTTGATGCAGACAGTGCCTAAAACTATATACGCACACTATACACAGGTTTTACTGGTATCTTAGGTATCCTTCCTGTTCTTTGGAGGAGTCAGCTCCTTTTGGACTCCCCTTTCAAAATGTCTGGGGATTCCAGTTTGGAGTTAACAGTGGATGCTGTGATTTGTTCTAAGAGGTCTTAGGCCAGTTGCTAGTTACATTCCTTGTTGTCTTTTGCCATCACTAGTTTCTAGTCTGCATCCTCGAGGACTGAAGAAGATGTGGACTGACTACATGAGAAATAGTTCTATGTAGAGCCAAGCCTTCCAGCACACTAACCTCTACTAGTTGTTGTCACAGCATTTCTGTGAAGTAGGTAAAGTATTCTATGCCTCATTTCACAGTTGGGAAAACTGAGACAGAAAAATGAAATGACTCACTGAACAGTTTGCCATCCAAACCACACTTCTGTCTCTCACAGTTTAGGTCCAGTGCCATTGCTTGATTGGCCACAGATTGGCTGCTTCCTGGATCTTTCACGTTGTGTCCCCTTTATTGCTCACGGCTTTCTCTAGATCTTCTTGCCCTAACTCCCCCCATATCCCAAGTGACTCCCTCTCCTGCAGCAAAGAGCTAGAGCCTGCCAGAGCTCTCTGAGACTCACTGGAGTCACTTTTCAGGAAACCTTTCCTCTTTCCAGACTGCAGCACTTGTGTTTCACCACTCAAAGCTTCATATAAACTGATTATTGTCTTAACCCACTTAGGCATTTTTCAGCTTACAAAGGTTCTGGTAAATCCTGAGCTGCTCACATTACCAGCACCACTCTGCGCAGAGCTATTTTTAATCTTCTGATTAGGCTTTTCCTTTATAACTTTCCAAACTATTTTTACATGCTTGATCCTACCTCCCTGTACTCAACTGATACAGTTTTTTCATAAGCTCATGTTGGGAAACCCATCTGTCTAGAAGTACCAGCAACAGTCCATTTCCATGACTTTTTTGAGTTGTTCTTATTTGTGCATCATTACCTATGATCATTCACCAATAACCCCATCAAAAAGTAGAACCGTTAGTAGAGCGCATTTCCTAGTTAGTCCCTGTTGTCTGCCATACTATTCTCTGGGAAAGTCTATCTATCACGGGCGAATCTGTAGAAAGCCAGCTTACAGGCCTGATTCTGTTCAGGGGCCTGATCCTGCAAACACTTGCACATAAGACTTTAGTGGGACATAAGCATGCAAATAATTTTCTTCATGTTAAGTATTTGTAGGGTTGAGCTCCAGATTTGCATCTGCTGCAGCCAGTTCAAACAGCTACAGTAATTGCTCTTTTATCGGAGGGAAAACTGTTTCCATAACCATTAGTAACTGCTCTGTTCTCCTGGATCTGTCCCGCTACAATATATGTAGTCTAATGGGATCATTCTTGGTAGGGGCTTATCATGTTAGCACATCTCCTTAGTGTCCAGACATGGAGGAAGAGGGGATATAGTTCTTCCCAGGTTAGCTGAACACAGATCAGCCAAGAAGGGTATTTAACTATGCCACCTGAAGGAGTCTTTCCCTGGTTGATTTGGAAAGGAACCCAGCAGTCAGGGAGATGAAGACCGACCTTTTACAAAAGCAGTAACCCAGGAAAAACGGAGATTCCACACAGAGCTCCTTGGGGGATCTCCCGCTCCAATGAAGGGGACCTCATGTCCAGTTGGGAGGGGGAGGAAATGTGCCTGGAGCCTTTCCCTCACGAGATCAATATAGTAAGCCAGTCCTTTAGTCGTGAATGTGAACACTGTCTGACACCTTGAAGCAGATTTGGTGTTGGGATTTGTTAAAGCTACTTGTGTAGTAAAACTGCAATTAGTAATATTGTTTGATGGAAGCTGTCTGGGTATTTACACAAGTTTCACTAGAAGGTTTCCTTTGACAAGCAGTTTCATTTAAAGGCTGTAGAGAACAGAAATAGATATGAAACAGCTGTTGGGTTTACAATAAATAAGAGCTTGTCTGATTAATCAGATTAATGAGACTTCTGATTACAAGCCAGCTGCAACTCCCTTCCAACTGTCCTATTTTTAGAATTTGCATGTCCCATACACCACTGAACCTCCGCTATTTAAATATCACGTGAATGGGGGGAGCTGGGAGGGAAACAATTAGTTGAAGGATTTTTTTAGTGCAGCTAAGACATTGAGGGGCATTCTGGTCTTAGATAACAAGGAGTTTTAAATAATTCAAGCTCCATTTTGGAAATGTGCTTATGCCACGTCTTTCTTTTTTCTATTCATAAGGCACCTTGGACACAAATGTTTTAAGCCATTCTGGCACGGAGTACGACCATTGTTCCGCACGCAACTCCTGTTGATGGAATTGGGTACTTCCCCTAAGTTTTCAGTCCTAGACCTCTTGAGCAGAGATTGCCAATTGTGAGGGGATTTTGGGGCTAGACTTCCAAGCTCTTTTTCCAGTGGTAACCTCAGCATAGTTTGGACTCCTCAGCATAGTTTGGTGCATTCCACACACGCAGCCCTTATTTTATGAAAGATCTGTTTCGGCATCAGGTATTTGTAATGCAGGCATCATAACCAAGCATTTTTCAAAGTACTAAAAGATTGTATTTCTTCTTTATTAAGCTTCCGCCACCTCCCTTTCAGGGTAGCACACGAGAACTCTATCCCTCATCCTTATTCTGTGTTTAGGGAGCTTGGGGCACTGCCCTTGTGATGAGCCAGCTATTAAAATGGCATGCAGGTCTACACAGAAGTAGGAATATCAAGTAGGCTGATATTAAACAAGCTTTTCTCAGAACAGCAACAGCTTCTCTAGGGTCTGATGTGCTCACTAAGGATTCAGATTGCTCCGAGGTAGCCTGAGATGCAGTAACAGTGCCAAATCCCTTGTTCTGCTTTATTTGCATCATCTCCTACCCCCATTTCCTAAGGGAGCTCTTTCCTAACCAACATAGGCTTTTATTGTGTCGCTGATACAAAGACAGGAACAGAATCTGCAGTCTATTAAGTTACTCTAGCCCTGCACAGTATGATCTGGTAGCACCTGAGGTCTGTGACTAACAGTATTTACTCATCTGCGTCTTAGCCCTCAGGCTTTCCAGTTTGATACAGTTTTGTTTTGGTGCATCACTTTTTGAATTAAATAGGCAGAGGGTTTGTTTTAGCAGGCAGAAGCTAATTGACTGCATCTGCTGCTGCCCTTCATGTAACATCTTTAGGGCCCCAGCTCTGCCCCCCCAGGTATACATGTTCCAATACTATGCAAGTCAGTGAGTTTGCATGCTGTAACTGACAGCAGAATTGGACCTTCTGTGCTTATGTTAGAAGGAGGGAGTCTTAAGGGGAAAAGTCTATAATTGGGGCAGCCCACTGGTCTTGTGGCAGTACAACATGCTCCTACATACAAGATCCAGGTTGAAAGGTGAGCTTTTCTCCTTCCTCAAAGGCCTGAGGTCATTTAAGAGACTGCCTCAGGCCTGGAGCCAAGTCCAACCTTACTTGGCTGGAGAGCAGTTGCTGCTCCCAGAGCACAGAGGATGGTGATGAGGGAGTAATAACAGGAATCTCAGAGGACCACAAACTGTCTTTCATTAAAAGTATCCCTGTTTTCATACTATGTGAGCGGCAAACACTGTGAACTACAGCAGTTACTGAATAGTTTGATTCAGTTCAGATACTCCCTCAAACTTAGTAATGTCAGCTCAGGTGGTCTGGGTACACTTAGGAATATGTTTTCAAACTGTAAAATGGTCTATTAGTTGCATGGCTCCTATTAAAACAAATTTGAGCAAGTCACACAGCCTGAACACTAACTCTTATGACTTCAGGTGCTCAGTCACACCCTGCATCACCACAGTTCACTTTCATTTACAGTGTTAGAAGCTTATTTTACGACACTTTAGGGTTGCTGGATTAATCTGGCTCTCAGTGAGAGAATGGATGCCAGGGCAGTGTGCAGTCCTCATGTGTTTAAACTCTGTTTGGTTAGAAACGCTTAAACTGCAGAAAAGACTAGCATTGTCATAGACATTAATTCAATCTTGCTTTGTATTTTCCTACTCTCCAGTGGGAACATTCCATGGCTGTGGACTACAGGAAAAGTATTAGTTCTGTTGATAAGTGTGCTGGGTGTGAAAGAGGATAACTTAGCTGCAAACAGTCTCTATATTGTAATTAATTGGCAGATGTTGTATCAGAAACAAAACTCGTATGTTCAGGATTGCCCCTTGATTTTCATTCCTTTCTGTATCTTGACAAGATTTAAGGGCTGGTCCGGGAAGATGGCAATTCAAGCTCTGTACTATTTTTTGTGAGCATGTTTCACTTGGGGCTATTTCAGGTTTGCTCTTACATGCCATAGGCATATCCGTAAAAATCTTAAATCGGTTTTCCTTTGTGGCAAACTGCCCCTAACTTTAAGATTACCTAAAAGATTAGCATGTGTGACAGATATTATAGGTTATGAAACAGCCAACATTTTACAGTCTAGCTTGTTCATCGTATCTGCTGAAGATATTATTATCTAGCACAAAAGATTATAACGATAGTTTTAAAATGGCTCTGGAAGAAAAATGTTTTAACAACTGCATATTTCTTACTAATACAATGTTTGTGATGTTTCAGATTACCTGAGTCTGAACGTGTTCTCATGGGAATTGGGCAAAACTTCTGTTGACTAATATGGGAACAGGATTGGGCTCTCTAGTTTTAATGTTTATTCTGTCCAGTCACTGTGAAATAGTGATAATGAGTCTGCAACTTTAAATTAATAGGATTACCCCAATACAGTCACAGTTGCAAAATTTAAAGTAAAGCCCCATGATTACTTTCCCCCCCACTTCAGTGTAATCACCACTAATCACTATTTTCTGCAATTAATCAACAAATACTCATTGTGACATAAGAAAGTGAATTGCTCGTAGAAATAAAAGCACAGTAACCATCCACTCACTCCTAAGGTGCTTTCTTAAAAAGTTTCAGCCAGTTGTGATAGTGGAGCACCAGCTCTACTAGATTTAAGGTTTAGAAGTGCTTTCTGTTTAAAGGATAACTCTTCCAAGTGCTTTAAAATCTGCAGGCTTACTTGGATTATCTTTAAATTTGTTGTGTCTCATGTGGGTGCTGGGTAGTGTTAGTGGCCGAAATGTTGGGAAGCTGGCTGGAATGGCAGGAGGAGCTTGCACTGGGTGGGCCAGGGACATGGCTGAGGATGCCTGGCCACAGCAGGTGTGTGGGATGTGTTGTAAGACCTGATCAGTTAATGTCTGTAATGCACTATGCATTTCCTAGTTCAAAGGCACCAGTGAAGTAAAAAACATTTATTTATTTCTGTAATAAATGTGTTCTATTTTCAGTCACAGGAGTGAGAGAGGCTCGTATCTACCAGTAACTTGTGTGACCCAGAGCCAGTCATTTAAACTCTCAGGTAAACTGAGGCACATGTGCACAACACAGACAATACTTGCCTGGCTTACTAGGTGCTATGAAGGTAAATAAAGGTCTTCAGAGTGCTTGATTTACATTGACTGCTGAACACCCACTCTCAAAAATTACATACCTTTTTAAAGGTGACTCAAGCTGGGCACCCAAAAATCACTAGTCACTTTCAGATAAAGATTCGGACTCATGAAGGCAGCAGAGTTGAAATGAAATGTAGCAGATGCTGAAGGGATAGCGAGGAGCAGGGACAAAAGTTCTTTGAGCCACAATTACAAATTCCTGAGCAAAGCAACTGAAGACAAAGATGAACGAGTATAAAGACAGAAGTTTTTACAGAGAGGATGGTGACATTATGGAACACTGTGTGAAGAGCAGTGATTGTGTTAGCTTAATGGAGACAGGCTCCCTACAAGTCATGAGGGGCCTAACTTTTTTAATTCATCAACATTTTGGTGGCCTGTGATTTAATGGGAATGGTGTGGAATGATGATTTCTTGCATGGAGTTTCTTGAATGCTGTAGCATGTTGGTTGGCCTCTTCCACTTTTAAGTTTCTTTGTAATCACTAACCACATACATCTAGGAGACAAGTGGCTTCTAATAGATCTTTGCCATTTCTGTAGCCTGATTCTATGTAAGCAGCATTTAGTTTCTGTAATTCATATATCAGATGATATGATTCATTGGGTACAGAGCATTAAGGACACATGGTTCGGTACTTTAATGTGACCTGTTGGCATTCCAGGTACTTCAGTACTTCTTGACCAAAGAATACGGAATGCATTGTGCAGCTTGATTTAAGGTTCATTTAACCCTCTGTCTTGAGTATTTTACTACTATAGTTCTGTAAGTGGAGATTTTAAGTAGGAGAAATAGGGTAACACCATTAAAACTAACAGGCAACATCACAGCATACTTTGTGCAGGAATATTACTTCATAATAGTTAGATTAGCCATCTCTGTTTCTGCTCATCCTTAATACTCTTGGATGACATACAGAATGGATAAAGCTTGAAAAATCAAATTCTAAATACAGAAGCAGGAAGGTAAAGAGACTTTCAATTGGTAACAGTACCGTTGACATTCTGAGATGTTTGTTTAACAAAAGTGATCTAGGAGATGAGTCAGATTTATAACATCATAGTTCCAGCCGTTATTTTCAACAACTCTGCTAGTGTATTATTTATTTGGTATATGCAATCTGGTCAAGCCAAGCCACATCATTCTTATCAACAATGTTCAAAGCACAAAGACCTCCAGAAAGTTGAGTTATTTTGCAGTCCTCAACAATATATGTCCTGGTTTGTGGTTGCCCACATCGACATAATGGACGGTCTGTAAAACGCCACCAAAATTCTGCTACAGCACCAATTCCATGTTCAATATGATACCAGTTCAGAAGGCTCCATTGCCTTCACAGTAATTCAAACCCAGGATAACAGTGAGTGAGGTCTGAGACAAGATAATTGTCACTTTCTCTGTGGACCATGAAGCTCGCCAGACATCCTCTGTCGTAAATCCCTCACCCAGTAAACTTATCCACAACGGGTGCTGTGAGGGCAGAAGACCATGTGGTGGATTACACAAGTCTTTAATTAGTGGCAGATGTGGCATATCACGCAGTTTCATCATGAGCTTTGCTACGCTTTCCTCTCTGTGAACACTGGGCGGAGCAATATTACAGAGAACTGGTAACCGTGATAAAGGAGTAGATTTTAGTGTGCCTGAAATAGTACTCATGGTGGAATTTAGTTATACGTCGATCGGCTTTGTGCGAGCTAGTGCACTGATGAGGGATTATTTGAAAGTAAAGTCCTTTAAATGGACTACAGTCATGCAATTAGAGCAAGCTTTCATATTATTTTAATTTTTTTTATTATTTAAGGGGGGGAAAAAAAGGCCTGGAGATTGCCCAAAGGGAGTGTGATTTCTGGTGTATTTTCAGAAATGCAAGTGTAGAGGAATAATTTAAATGCCCTTCTTCAGAGGGTCACTGAACATAACAAGGGTTCTTTAAATATCACTATTTAGCACCATCGTCACCCTCCACACCACCTTTCTACCACAGCATGATTCCTCTCTATTATCTATTCTCCAGTGCTTCATCCAGTCTAGTTTTATTAGTTTCAAGCAATGTTTCTTCATCAGCTAACCATGGGACACTCCTGTAGATCTCACAATTACTAAGTTAGCCATGATATTCAATTTGTTTACCTTTTTTGTACTCGAAAAGAATGTCTCCTTCTGTCACCTTAAATAAACGGTTTTCCTCTACCCAAGAAGTGCTGAAGATCTTCAAAATCAGGGTAGCCCATGCTTCTAAGTCCAGAGTAGGCAATACTTGCTTCCTGTGTCTACTTTATTGTCTGCCCTTAATACCAAATAGGTGTAGCAGGAAGTCTGGCTGAGATAGCGACTGGGTGACAAGAACTGTACAATACTGTTGCCTCCTAAGGATCCAAAGATTCTATTTAATCTCTATACCACTGCTATCCAATTGAGCTGATTGCAGAAAGTTTTCCCCACATGTTTAAAGAAGCAGAATGAAGGGAGGTGTGCATGGTATACAGGTTGTGTTGCCACTACCTAGTGACACCCAGTGAGAAACATAGAGCAGTCAAAAGTTCAAATGTCAATTGCATACATGGTGAATTGACACATTTCACATACTCCCTTTACCTTTCATCTTTTCCTTTAATGAATCATTCTCAATTATTTAGTCCAACATTGGCAATAACTAGGGATTTATGCAAATCATGGCTCTATAACTCAAACTTTACAGATAGAGTACAATTGGTTATGGGCAAGAGGTCAGAATTAATAGGGAAGGCACGGATATGAAATATTTTCTTCTCAGCTTCACAGAACACCCAAACCAGTCTGCTGAACTTGCCTATAATCTGCCCCGACCCTACCTCATTGACAAACCCAACCACTCTCTCCAACAAACATTACAAAGTCAGACAAATGTACTTAAAAAAGTGTGTGTGTGTGTGTGTGTGTGTGTGTGTGTGTGTGTGTGTGTGTGTGTAAAATAGGTAAACTTTGTTTCTTTTGCATCTTACTTTAGGCAGGCCCTTAGTCATAATCTCATTACGCCAAGGAGATGCTAAGTTATACATTGTAACTTTATCTTGCATCTTCTTGGCATAATTAGTTTGTTTCACAACCAGGCTTGGACTGCCAGTGCGAACCTCTGCACTCTGACTTACCTGCTATCTGAAACATTCTATCAACTCCAGAAAAGGTTCATTCTAGAACAATGTGATACCTATGCAGAGAATCAACTTGCTTTCACCATGTTTTTTTTCCCCACTGTGCTGCAGAGAATAGCAGATTTGAAAATGACGTGTTGCCAAACATATTCTTTCAAACGAGGCTTTTCCCTTCACTGCTTCTTTTAGTTTTAATTTTAGTTCTTACTGCAGTAAACTTTAACTGTTATCAGGTTTCCAAATGCCATCTCAGACACAGATGAAGTGTTTCTGCCTGGTCAATAAGAGGTTTGACCCCCAATGGTGGACATGCCAAAATCTTTGTCAGAGGGCTGATGGTTTTACTCTACTGACCCTTTGTCTGTGAACAAGGAGGTTCTGTGTTGTCCAGTGAGGTAAAGATTGATATCTCATTGTCTGATTTTTTGCATAAAAAGGATCCATTATGTATGGGTGAGTAGAACAAGAGGAAAAGGAAGTATCCAACATTTTCATTGTAGCATTTATCTGCTCAAGCACTAGAATTGTTAGGGGGGAAATCGGAGTAAAGCCCATACCTTACTGCTGGGCAGATTTGAAAGCTGTAGTTAGAAAACACCAAAACTCAGGAGCACCATGAGCTAGTGTGAGTGATTAAATGCAAGAGCTTTCAAAAAGACGTCAGATGTCCACCAGCTTCAACTTATGCAAGCTTTTTATAAGAAGAGCCTAGATAAGCGTCACCTTGTTTAAAAAAACAAACACCGCATTCATGCAGGTCTCCAGCACATTAGCGAACCAGCCCAGCAGTAATCGGACCATTTAAGTATATTCAGTAGTAATTGCAGGGGAAGAACATGCAGTAGCATCATTTTTTTACCATACTAATGCTAACAGAAATAAAGTTACTGTACAGCAGCTTTAGTTTTGCCAGTGATCTTCTTCTTATGTAGCAATACTATATGAGCAAAGTCAGAGAAGGATAAAAATCTATGCACACGGAAACCACTACTTTGGAAGGAAAAAGTGATGCCATAGAGCATTTCTGCATTGGCAGCCTCTGCCTTTGGTTCCCCCTGCTGTATGAAAACATTTGCATTTGACAGGTTTGGGGTTTTTTCCACTTAACCCTACACTTAATGAAGAGAGATTCTGAGACTACTCAGATATATAGACAAACTTTCTGTGGGGCAGGGAAATTATCCATTAACATAGAATTTTGTCTTCATGACTGTCCTTATTGTAGATGGACATAAACACACTAGGATCTTATTCTGGTCTTTCTGTTGCAAACATTCATATTTCTTAGCTTTTATTCCATATATATTTTATATGGCCTAAGGTTCCAATATTCTGCCCCATCTCAAATGTGGTAATATACATAAGCATGCCATTAAGGCATATTTCAAAACATAACATGAAATTGTGGGGGAACCCTTTGACCTTCTGTTGGTCATAAAAATGACTGACCCATAAAGCAGTGGCTTGAATTAAAAATAAATCTTAATATTTAAAAGCCCTTAATGTAGGGCTTTGAGTTGAGATCTTCTTGAACCTCTTCCTGATGGGTATTTATTCTGTGATACCACCACCACATTTCATGTCAGCAGCCTTTGATGTGATAGCCCCTAGAGTTTAGAATGTATTGGCCATGGCTTTATACAAAATAATGTTATCAGCTTTGCTGAATTAGTACCACTGTTATCTTCATATTTAGAGCCCTTTCTCATCAAAGAAGCCATGCATGATAGTTCCCTTATAATGATGGTCATTAACCTATTTATTATGAGTGATTGTATAGTACCATGAATACTTTCACAGGTGGTAGGGAATATTTTTAATATTGATGTAATAATATAGTTATGCTTAAGTTTATATCTGTGTCCCTAATTACAGGATGAAAATGGAATCAGAATATTTAGCTTAATGACAACAAATATGAATTGTTACACTATTAAAGGTGCATTGTTTTATTTAGCAGATTGACACTGCAAGCAGTGAAAACTAGTTATTTCTTTCCACTTTAAGATATGAGTTAAGATAGAAACCATAAATCATTTTACTGCCACATTGGCATCTAAAGGAGGCTTAAAGTTTCAAAGGTCATTGAAGCTGACTGCTGCACACTGGCTATAAAGCTGACAAAATATATAGAAATTCTCTAAAATTACAGTGCTATCCAGACATCTTGCGTAAATGGATATCAGACTAAGCATCATATTCAGACCTTCGTACTTATGCAAGTTAGAGCAAGACACACAGTTGAGTGGCTGACGGATTCTGCAATTAGAGCATGCTTTCAAAAAAAAGACACCCGTTTTCCACTTAAGCCTCGCTTTCATGTGTGATGTCAACTTCTTGAAAGGGGGTGGAGTGACCTGGAATTTATTTATGTGAAAGAAGGACCACTTAATTATCTAGCCAATAGGAAACTGGCTGTATATTGTTTTACATCACTTTTGGCTAAATCAGTAATCCAAACAAAATATAAAACTCAAGGACATCTTGTGGATTTGTTACGCTTCTTGGAGGACTTTGGGTCCTTAACCTATTTTTAGTTATGTGATTTGAGTCAGCCTACACAAGTGTAGCATAAGACCTGTTACAAGAGAATACCTATACTAGACAGCCTCTTCTTGAGATCATTCCACATTTTCCCCAGATGTCTCAAGTACAATTTGCCCCCACCATTATTAGAAGGCTACACCCATTAAACAACTATTTTGTGGGTCAGATGTTATCCTCTTTGTCGAGCCCTAATCTTTAGAATGAGTATCAGAATATGAACACACCAATAATCTAAATTTGACAGATTTCTAGAGTTTCATGTCCAAGTCACCTTTTGATGGCTCTTTCCTAGTTAAATAATAAGATATCTGTTCAATGGAAAGATAAAAGCAGTGATGCAGTAAGCGATAGAGTGCATGTACTGTCTGTTGTTGTTTTGGCTTGTGCTCTGAGTTAGAAAACATGAATGACATTGGGTCATGCAAATGTTTGAGGAAATGCAGGGTCATACTGTACATTTGGCAGTTGGTTGGGGGATTTTCTGATTAGTGATTACATTATAGTTCAATCTACAACTACTGTACTCGTCCCCTGCCGTTTCCTGGAAAATTCTCTTTAGTAGCTCGTGTTTCTTGATAGACGTACAAAAGCAGGCCACATATACATGACAGTTATCTTGGGTAGCTTTTCAGTATAATTTATTATTTAGTGAGTCTCTTAGGTCAGGTAGTCACTGCTGGTGCACACTAATAAATAAGAATAGTTTCTAGGAGGTGTGGTATCTATAAAAGCTGTATGCTAGAAATTCTTGGAAACCAGTGACCTCACACATGCAAGCTCTGAAATGAAACCTCAGAAACATTTTTGTACTGGAGTTGTTTGATTAATTACGTCAGTGGTTAAATTCCAGGTCAAATGCCTTTACTATATTTGAGAGAAGGGATTGAGTAGTTTGAGTGAGCACTTACAGCTTGAGACTTTCTCTGCCGTAACTGAAGGCTTGTTTGAAACAGAGCATTCTTTCAGAATTCTCTGCTGCAGTCTTTCAGCTTCTACATATTTTGAATTTGTTCTCCTGGAATAGTAGGATACCACATGGAAGGAAGAATACAACAGCATGAATAATCCAGTTCATCACATGGAGTTAACTTGGTTACGGGCTGAGTTCAAACCTCATTGATACTGATGGATGTGAACTCACTCTCCATTTAAGATAGCTGTAAGAGACAACTAAAGCAAGGCAGAATGGAGTCTGCCCAGAGAGTAGCACTGTATGGATGAGAAGTTCTTCTGGGGACTTCCTGGGAGGGTCCATTTGAGCTTGACCAAACACTCCAAGGAGGTGTACAGCACCTGGAGAAAGCCCACAAACTGGGCCCTAAAACTGAATATCTTCAGAGTGCCCAGGAGAGACTTGTGGTCCACCCTCTCAAATGCCTTCTCCTGATCCAGGGACAGGAGAGCGAATGACAGACCATCCCTACACCCAAGTACGAGGAGGTCCCAGACCAGATAAAGATTGTCAGGGATGGTATAGGCCTGGTCAGGGTTGACTACGTCCGCCAGCACGGACCCCAGTCTCAGCAAGATAGTCTTTGTTATGACCTTGTAGTAGTCCATGCTGAGGAGCGAGACAGGACACCAGTTCTGGAGGTCCCCTTTCTTAGGCAGCAGGGTAAGACAGTTCACCTGTACAACAGGGGAAGCACCCTGCTCCCTACAGACTCAGCCAGACAATGGAAAGATCCAGGCTGAGGGTGTCCCAGAACGCATGGTAGAACTCTACGGTCAGCTTGTCCATCCCAGAGCACTCCACAGGCATTGGCATCAGTCAGATCTGGGAAGAAGAGGCTAGCGTAGAAAGCCATGGCCCTCCCATGCATCCCCTCCAGATCTGTGAGGTGGGTGCCATCTCCTGCCAGTAGGCAGGTGACGTGCTTCTGAGCCCCCCCTCTTTTTTCTCCAGGACATAGAAGAAGTGGGAGCCATGATCCATCTCCCTAAGGAGACAGATGCAGGATTGAACAAAGGCACCCTGGTCCTGATGGTCTTTGAGGGCCCAGAGCTCCAAACACAAAGCCTTTTTTCCTATAAACTGAAAAGAGGTTTTCTCAAGTCAATTAGGGATACCTGAGTCCAATTAAGGGCTGACTGAGACCTGTAAAACCCTCTCCTCTGGTGAGTGAGAGAGAGAGAAGAGCGAGAGAAGCTGCTGCTTGACTAGTGGCAGCAGGGAGATTGGCTTCTCCAGGGTGAGAGCCTGCTGCTCTCTTCCCTACAGGGAAAACAACTAAAACTGACTGCCTGTTTAGAGGGAGGACTGACACCCTGGGGCCAACAACAGGATATCACTCCCCATCCCCCTGCGAAGGGGCAGGGAAAGATACCCCCTTTTGTTTTGTTTGTAAATTTGTTTTTTCATATGGTGGAGGAGCACTCCTTGGGCTTGCCCCAAGGCCTACCTTGAAAATACTGATAAGCAAACACTGAGTGGAAAGACAAACACTGTCCAGCATGGGGCTGATTTATCCCAGGCTCCACCACCAACAGAGGGGGAAGTGCTAAATCCAGCAAGACGGAGGAGGTGCTTTGCCACACTTAATGTCAGTAGTGGGATTGTTGGCATAGTGAACCATCCCTGGCAAGGTAAATCATCTCGCAAAGTGGACGATGTAGTGAGTGCACTGGTGCAGGTCACAGAGGCACAACAAGAGGCTAAGCGGGTCCAGATTGTTGCTCAACAGGAGTTGGTACAGCTACAGCAGTAAATGAATCAACAGCTGATGAGCCAGACAGCCCAGGATCAAGCCAAGGCCCTGACTGCTCTGACATGTGCCCACAACAGGATGCGATCCCTAAGGGACAGCAATTACCTTCAAAAGTTGACGATGGAAGATGTGGAGGCGTTCCTTCTCACCTTTGAAAGAGTGGCCCTCTGTGAGGCCTGGACCCAAGACCTGTGGACCAGCATCCTTGCCCCTTTCCTGTGTGGGGATGCCCAGAAGGCCTACTATGACGTGGCAGCAGAAGCTGATACATATTACCCCCAGTTGCAGTCTGAGATCCTGGCAAGGTCCAGGGTGACGACAGCTGTAAGAGCCCAGAGGTTCCATGAGTGGAGGCATCAGGATGGCAAAGCGCTGAGGACACAATTGTTCGACCTGATCCATCTAACACAGAGGTGGCTCTGCACCGAGATCTAGAGCGTGAAGGAGATCATAGAGGTCGCAGTATTGGACAGGTTCATGAAAGGACTACCACCAGACCTTTTAAGAGGATGGGTCATTGTGGCTAAACCATTCTCAGATGATTTAGTTGACTGGTAGAGAGGCAGTTAATAGCCACTGAACTTTCGTGTACTACTGGGGAACAGATGCGTTGGATTAAGCAGCCAGTGCGCGCCTGCATCGCCCCCCCGCCTGCTCCCGGAAGTCCCGGACTTTCAACTGTTCAGGCAGAACTATGTTGGGGAGGAAGGATGCTGAAGACTGACCTGAGGCTGTGAAGGGATTTGGGGAACTGGGGGGAGAGAGAGGGTTGTGAGGTAAGGCTCAATAGTCCAAAGAATAGGGGGGGATGCCCTGAGCGGGATATAGTAGCCCAGTGTCATAACATTAAGGAGCCCAAGCAGTGCAGCCTGGGAGATCATGAGACCCTTATGGCTTGATCAGCATCATGGGAGTTGAGATGAGTCCACATAGATACATGTGGCCAGTTAGGATGAATGGCATAGAAACCATTGCATTAGTGGACTCCGGAATTGCCATCATGCTGGTGTCAGGGGAACTAGTGGTGTGAAACCAGCTGTCTTGGGCCAAATGCACAGGAATAGCCTGTGTACATGGGGCTGTCAATTACTATCCAACCATCTCTGTACAAATTGAGGTTCAGGGGAAACCACAAGGGTGATGGCAGCAGGTGGTCCCTAAGCTCCCATATCTGGTCTGCTGACCAGACACTAAAAGTGTGGTTACAGGAATAACCATGACTATTCTATTGTCATTGCTGGAACATTTTGTGCATGGAACAGTTGTGCATTTTCTCCTCTGTGCAGATAGTTAAATCTTAGGATTTTTATTCTGATCCTTCTCTGGTATATATACAATAAATAGCTTTGTTTACTGTTATGTACAGTTTATCATGTCCAGAAGTCTGATTTTTGGATGCCAAGAAGTTAAACTTTACTCTTACCTATCTGATTAAGACATCATTTAGTAATAAATGTAATTAAAGTCTGGCTTTAGAAAGTGCCATGCACTGAGTGGTCAAAAATTGGATAGGGTTATGAAGGATCAAACAAGGCTCATTTATGGGGAAAAGTTTCATGCGTTTTTATGCCTGCATTTCTAGGAAGTGGATAGTTGGTCCATGTGATTGTTTTCTTGCTTGTCAGAAAGGAAGTATATGGACGTATAAAGGCAAAGCATACGGTGACTTCATTCACTTTGCTTAGACCCTTGGGGGGCAGGGAGGAGTGGAGAGGACGAGGGATGGGGGAGAACAGGGCCGGGGGGTTCCCATGCTCCTGCTGTAGTGTCCCATGGGGGCCCACAAAAGGTTAATCTGGCCCTGATTACTGTGAATAGTATAGTCAATTTAACTTCACTACCATGAATTGATTTCATTTGAACTACTCCTGGTATATTAAGCATGTGCCTAAGTGTATACAGCATAGGGGTTTTAGTCGTGATCCTGCTCTCATTAGCAAAACTTCCATTAACTTCAAGTGGAAGCAAAACTGGATCCTGAGTGTAGTATTTTTGAACTAATCTATAGTAATTCTAGAACTAAAGAAAAAAGAAATGATTTTTTCCTCTTAGCCATATTAGGATACAGTTTGAGACCCTTTCAGAGAAAGAATGAGCTGTTCTTTCATGTATTGCAGCATATATTTTGTCCTGGTAATGGGCCAGTGCTGCCATTCAGTATGGTGTAAGGAAGGGAATGATGTACCAATCTTGCAGGGACAGCATTCTGCTGTTCAGGACAGTAGCTGACACTGATGTGCAATACAAGGATAATAAAGTTCTTCAATTCTAATTGGCTAAATCTGTGGAAGGAATTTTTGTTTGATGTCTTAGATGTGTTCCTGAGCTCTTGAACCAAGATACAGCATTGAAATTACAGTTAGGTTGTCACTTTTGAATACAAGGATGACAGATTTCCCAAACGATTGAAAAATGCATGACAGAAAAAGCCCTGTTTCATTTAGAAAGTGGAAATTGCTCTTTATATCTTTGGGGAATTATGCTGTTATAAATCTTTCAAGATGCCAGGATGAAAAGGGTTTGCTTAATTTTTCACAGAATACTGCAGTTCTAGCTAGAGGTTACACTGCTATTAAAATTACAGCTTTTGTCATCTGCAAAATTCAGCCTGTTTTAAAATGTGCTCCCTTTAACTATGAAAGTAGATAAATTGCTTGCCATGAGTAGAGCGTTTCTGATTAAAAGAGACCTTTTACTGGGAAAAAATAGATTGAACTTATTTTAATCTTTTATCACTTCATACTTTATTTGTTTTTTACACATAATAAAATTACTGTAATTTTTAAAGGAACATTTTAGGAAAAAGTTAGTTTGACGTCCATTATCTGTGTATGTTCTCTGTAGTTTAGTCCATGCTTTTCTAATAGCAAGGTCATTCAAGGTGACTAGCCATCTGTGCATAAGAAGAAAAGTGCATTGAAGTTAGTGCAATTAAAACGTCACTGGTCAGACTTTGACTTTTAGAGATAAAGAACAATTCACTTTATGCCTATTTCACTTCAGTGTGGGTGTCTGAGCACTGGCAATAAAATAAAAGGTTTGATTTTGCCTGTGTTTGCCCTAAGTTATTTTCTACATTAGACTTTATAGATAAGTCTGTCAGAAAGTTCTCCCTGCATAGTCACTTTATGCTGTTTCTCAATAATTGTACAGTATGCAAATCACAACACTCTTGCTAATGACTGCCACAGTGCAGGAATTCATACAGTCACTATGCAGTTATTAGTATCTGTACTATGCACATGTAAACCTCTCCATTTTCATTGGCAGTTATATCCCTTCTGCTCTCATTGGCCTCTGTATACTGAATTTTCAAGCTGCTTGCCGGCGAGGGAGCTGCCAGCTGAAGCAGAAAATCTCAAAAATTCACATTAGCAACCTGCAGCTCATGTCTTTCTTCCATCTTACTCTTTGCACTTGTTTTTCTACAAATAATTCAAGATAGGCTGCAAATTGGGCTCAGATCACTGCAGCAAAATATTTTATTTAGAAGAAAATTAGATCCACATCCACAAAGCAGCTTAGGCATTCAACAATGCCCAACTTTTAGGCACCTAGAAAATCACAGGAACAGCGTGATCTCCAAAGCGTGAGTTAGGCACTCTTAGGCTCCCTGTACAATGAATGGGCAGAGATAGGTGCATTAGAATGCCATCCACAAAAGCTAGAATGCTAGGTGGGGAGCTACTTAAGTCAGCTACTGGGAGATTCTGATAAGAGGACTGTGTCCTAACCACCACTCCCCCTTCACAGTTTAGTGCCCAAGTCCAGGCTGCAAGGAGGCACAGCTGGGAAGCCCCTCTCCTGGGGTCAGGTGACTTAGGCACCTAGGTTGTTTCTTGTGAGAACAAGTTAAACACCTGCCTGATGCCACACACAACAGCTTAATGAGAGGGTGGTGGTGGTGGTGATGGTGGCGGCGGCGGCCACCTTATAACACTTCGCCCAGTGGTGAGAGCACGCACCTGGCATGTGAGAGACCCAGGTTCCGTTTCCCCCTCTGCCTGAGGGGAAAAGGAGATTTGAACAGGGATCTTCCACCTCAGTCTCTTCTGATGAAGCTGTTCCACTTCGGATAAATAATTGAAGAGTGACGGGAGCAGGGGGACTGGACCCAGGGTTTCCCACCTCCCAGGTGGGTGTCCTAACCACCCAGGCTACAGACTCATTCGCTCTCTGACCCAGCGACTCTTATCCACAGTGCAACGGCTTTCTCAGGAGAGATTGAGGCAGCTGCACATTCGAGTACCTCATAGGTCAGTGGTTAGAGCACTCTCTCCTGAGCGAGTGGAGGCCCCGTTCATATCCTTTCTTCCCCTCAGGCAGAAGGGGGTAATTGAACCTTCATCCCAGGTGAGTGCTCTAACTACTGGGCTAAAAGTTATACGGCTACTACCCCAGGCTTAAAGTTTTTGAATGGGACCCAATTCAGTAGGCAGGTGCTGAACATGCCTACTGATCAGGTCCCACATGTGTGATAAGTGTTCGCCTGCCTATCTTCCTCCGGTTAGTGGATTGCAGTGGGACTTAGTTGGGAGACAGGCATCCGGACTAGTAGAGTGAGGTGGCAGTGCACATGCTCAGAGGCAGAAATTTAGGCACCTAAGGAACTTTTGCCCTGAAAATTTAGGCTCAGTTTAAGTGCTAACAGTGTTTGACTGGACTTTAGTGAATCATAGTAGAGCCTAAAATTTGAATTTAGATGCCTAAATCCTAAGTATGGGCACCTAAATCTGAGGTTGAGGCTGCTAATCCCACCCTTAATTCCTATCAAGGAGGAGAAGAAGAAAAAAATCAGCAGACTGAAGTGATTTTGTTCACATCTTAAACTGGCAGGAAGATGCCTACCCGTGCAGCATAGGGTAAAGTGACTGATTTAGTACTGCCAGTTAGACTGGCTGCTTGCATGTTAATTAGAAAAGACAGTCATTGGTACATAGCTAGAGAACAAAGGTGAAACCCTGGTCCTATTAAAGTCAGTGGGAGTTTGGCCACTAACTCCAATAGAGCCAGGGTTTCACTGCAAATATATGTAACATGTGGGTCATATAACTGAAGAACTACTAAGTGCCATGAAATCTCACCATGGATTAAAAAAATGAATCAATTAGATACTGAGCTCCTCATCAGCTCGCATCCCACTCATGATTTATTGAAAAATATGTCAGTGCTCTGGTATCTTCTAATCTGACAGACTAGTACATTTAAGACTTCTAGTTATAGTTTGTTTTATTTATGATCGCTTTCTTTCTCAGCATCCATTTTCCTGTAGGAGCAAGATGAAAAATAACTATTCTTAACAAAAACAAATGTAAATTACAAGGTGTGAGGAACACACTGGAGTTAAACAATGGTGTGAACATCAGGGCTGCTGTCCCTATTTGTGGGGAAAAAAGTGCTCTGAGATCTTTAAAATATTACCAGTAAGGACTTTTGTTTTCTATCTCATCCCAGCGATGGAACAGCCAACTGCAACAGAGTTCCCAACACTGTGCTGGGGCATTAGTTCAGTAGGAGGTGAGAGGGTAGAATAGTATGTACTGAGCCACGGCACCATTTGTTGTTGAAGAAAACGCACTGATATTTCTGTTCAGACCCTGACTAACCAGCACAGTTCTTAAATGATCGTATCTGACACATTCACAGCGCAAGGCGTTACGGCTTCCTGGCTAAACAACTTGCCTTGACACTTTGTACAGGATGAAAACAGACCATTTCATGTCTTTTAAAGGGACAGTATCAGCAGTAAAGTTAAAATCTTTCTTGGAGACAGTTTCAGATCTAAGCTATTAAAATTTGTTAGAGCGCCAATGTTCAGAAGCACAATCTACTGTAGACGCAAGTTCTTAAACCAGCCTTAAAGTGGCTTGATCATCCTAGTGTAACAAGCTGCAGACAGATACCATAAGAATGCTCTGTGCTGGGGGCTCTTAGTTCCTGAGGTGTCCTGTGGGTTGCTACCCTTATACTGATGGCAGTGTCTCTGTGCATACATTACAACTGTTCTGCTCCTCTTACGTGACTGTTGTGAGTGCATGTACAAGTATGTGTGCAAACTCAGAAGAAATGGGAAGGAAATAGGTGTGGTACAATAATATTTGGCATTTCTACGGCATTCAAGGATAAGTAGCATCCAAGAATCTCACAGCAGGTTATAAACAATGAATTAAGCCCTCCGCCCACTACTCCTGTAGTTAATGGAAGAAATAGCTAGGAATTTACTGCATTTAGATACTTAAGAGCCACTTGAAATCATAGCTATCATCCTTCAGGAGGGTTATATGAACACAGACCTCTAAACACAAGTTTAAGAGGAGGATGGTAGGGCTCTTACTTCATTAATGTTTATAATCTGCTGTGAGATTCTTGGATTGCTACTGATCTTTGAATGCTGTAGAAATGCCAAATATTATTGTACCACACCTATCTCCTTCCTCCATTTAATACAGGAAGTACTTGCATGATCACTTAAGGCCATAGATTAGCAGCTGAACTCCTGTCTCTCTCCTTCTCCTTCCTTTCTTTGCTGTGCAAATGCTTCCTAATTTTGTTCACATGGTTCTCTTCCCCAGCTCTGTTTTTTGATGTTTTGGACTCCAAATACATCAGAGAAGATTTTAGTTGACATAATTGGAGTCGATTTTGCCTTTGCAGAGCTGTGTGTCGTTCCTTTGCGCATCTTCTCCTTCTTCCCAGTTCCAGGTAAAAAAAAAAAAAAAAAAAGGTAATAAATTTAGTCGTGCCACAATCTCAAACGGCCAGGTGTGCAGCTTTAAATTGTTGTAGCAAGAGTCTGTCACTAGACAGACAAATTTAGCATACATATATTTCTTAAATGGACTCATTGGGAAAACTAAAAGCTGCCGTGTATCTGTTCTAGCTGCCCGAGAATGCAAATATAAGACCGGCTGCTGGGTATTGTGTGTTTTTGCCCCGTTGTAATTAACAGGGTGTTTGTACAGCATCTTAGCACACCTGGCTACTGAACAGGGCCTATTGCAAGGCAAACAATACAATTAAATTGTCTCCTTCATATTATATGGATGTTTGTTATACTACTAGCCAAAATGTTTCCCTCAAATATTAAAATACTGACGTAAATATTATAACCGCTGTGTGTTACTGCTACATGGTAAAGAGTCTTCTGATAGGTCAATATATATCTAAGAACATAGCTCCATAAGGATTATAATCTCCAAATACAAAGTTCTGGTTTAGGTCTGTTCCCCACTTAACACATACAGGTATCCTTTTTTACTGACAATTAAAAGGGGTTTTGCCTTTTTAATGAGGCAAATGCACCTACCATACAGAAGAGGAGTTGAAAATTTATTTGTATTACTGTCATATACATTTTTTTATTTTGTTCTTTATTTTAACTGAATCAAACCATCTGATTGTGAAACGTTTTTGAAAGGACAGTTCCATACTGAGGCAAGTTTGCTGTACCTCCAACAGCTTTTTTGCATATTTAAAAGCACCAAAACAATTCTGGACTTCCAGTCTAGTTCACAGCCAAGGCAGTTACACTGTAGACAAAGCAACTGTAAACAAGGGCCAGGGTGTTTGTATTTTTGATCCTAAAAATCTAAATAAATAGTATTAATACCTAGCTCGTGTGTAGCACTTTTTACCAGTAGATCTCAAAGCACTTTACAAAGGTCAGTAGCATTAACATGAAAAACTCCTCCCTCCCTCTCTTCTCCCTCTCCTGTCATTTCATACTGCCTATTTTGATTGTTCTTTGTTCCTTTCTCTGACAGTGACAGTTAGAGCACATTTGACTGGCTGGCTCATGACACTAAAGAAGACATTTGTATTGGCACCCAGCTCAGTGCTACGCATCGTCGTCCTCATCACCAGTCTTATTGTGCTGCCTTACTTAGGGTAAATCACTCCACTTACCACACAGCTAATGGAATCACTCTCCTTCCCCCCACCCTCCCCACACCATTTTATTTAACAGCTGCACTTATTTCCACCAAAGACTGAGACTAAACTAAAACCAAGATAGTTTCAAACTCCTGTGAACCATCACTTCCAAAGTTCCAGCCACATGCCGTCTCTAGCTAGGCATGTAACTATTGGGCCCTTGTTGAAAATTCTACAGATGTTATTAGAGATTAAACTAATATTCGAATTATACAGAAATTACTTTTCTGAAAAACCTATGGAATAGGTATATAGGGAATGGTATCTTTTCTATAGGCTTTTAAAAAAGCTGGTTACTGTCTACAACAGAGCTATGGTTCTCAATTAAATTCTATTTTTAGCTTATCTTAGGGCAGAATTTGATTCACACTGGGTCTCCTCTTCTTTTGGGGGAATAAAAGATGATAGTAAATAATGAGTATTTAGGAAGCAAATGTTATATAAAACATGTTATTCTCTCTGCTGGTGCCTAGATTTTTGCCCCAGAGAATATTAAATACATGCCACATTGTCTTATGTATAAATTGTTCATTAAAATATTTTACCCAATGTGTATTTTTCTCTTTTTAGTTAAATAACCCTAACCTTTTCTTTTTGCCTATTCTTAGGGTCCATGGAGCCACCCTAGGAGTAGGATCACTTCTAGCTGGTTTTGTAGGAGAATCTACCATGGTTGCAATAGCAGCTTGCTATGTCTGCCGGAAACAGGTGGGAAACTGATTGTGTAGAATCAGTGGATGTGATAAACATGGATAACTACTTCTGCAAGGTGATGAATTCTGTGGAAAACCCAATTTTTGTATAAAGATCATTTGGAAGGTGGACACAAAGCTGCTGCCTTTATTTTTATCCTGAGTAAAATATTCACTGAACTGGATGGAAATGGTTTTCTCTCCCATTGACACAACCACACTTAGATTCAAAGTATGGGCTTGATTTGCAAAAGTTTTAAGCAAGTGAGAAACTTTACTCGTGAAGTATTCATGCGTCTCTCAATGGGCCTGTCCTCCATACCCTTCTGCTTAACTTTATCCACATGGCTACGTCCATTGAGTGCAAGGAGGATCACATGAAAAATAGTTAGGCGTAGGCAGGATCAGGGCCAATGGGAATCCCCATGTGAGTGCAGTTTCGCACATGCATAAGTGTGCCTACAGGCTTGAGCCCTCACAGATATGTTTTCAGGATACTGCAGAAGGTATTCCACCCACAACTCCAGTTAGAAGTAGCACAGCATTAATCATCTAATTAGCTAGATGTAATTGGGAGGGAGGGAGGGGGAAGGAGTGTAGAGGAAAGAACTTTTTTTTTTTAATTTAGAATTTCCATTAGATGCAAAAAATCAAAAAGCCCTGCATTATGAAATAAGAACCTACCTAAAAGATTTTGAACTACACGCTCATTGATAGATGTTAAGAACAGGCTTGAGGGTACAGCACCACAGCAGAAAAATTCACATTGCCTGAGCCCATGCTGTACTCAGAACATGGGTAAATAGAGAACTTTGTTTCTCTGTGGTTGTTAGTTTAACTTTCTCTTGCTCATGAAAAATCATAAGAAAAATCTTATATCCCATGAAACTGCCATTCTTGGGTTGTAGTTTCACAACACATTTCTGTTTAGACTAATCTTTTCTTATTTGCACAGTAGAATTGTCACATCTCCTACAGTATTTTTTACCACAATTTTCAGACTAAGTGCTTTACTTTATTTTTGTAGCTTAATGAAGTAGTAACAGTGGCAGCTGGATGATCACCTTTGTCTGACAGATGTAACTATTACAAACAAGTCCCGTGAATCTGAAATAATCTCTTCACCAACCAATGTGGTAGCTTTACATATCAGTTTATTTTCAGCTAAAAGATTAAATATAGGTAAAATATTTAAGCACCACAAACCAGTTCTCTCTATGCTGCTCTGGTAATCTCACACCATTAGTATGCCTGACACAGCTGAAGCAATATCTGTGGGTTTTTGGGGGAGTTTTACAACTGTTTTCTAGAAGGATGGAACAGTCTACTGAGAAACAAAGAAGAACAAATCATAGAATATTAGAGTTGGAAGGGACCTCAGGAGGTCATCTAGTCCAACCCCCTTGCTCAAAGCAGGACTAACCTCAGCTATATCATCCCAGCCAGGGCTTTGTCAAGCCTCAGCTTAAAACCTCTAAGGATGGAGATTCCACCACCTCCCTAGGTAACCCAGTCCAGTGCTTCACCACCCTCCTAGTGAAAAACTTTTTCCTAATGTCCAACCTTGACCTCCCCCTGTAACTTGAGACCGTTGCTCCTTGGTCTGTCATCTGCCACCACCAAGAACAGCCTAGCCCCATCCTCCCTGGAACCCCCTTTCAGGTAGTTAAAGGCTACTATCAAATCCCCCCTCATTCTTCTCTTTTGCAGACTAAACAAGCCCAGTTCCCTTAGCCTCTCCTCATAAGTCCTGTGCTCCAGCCCCCTAATCATTTTGGTTGCCCTCTGCTGGACTCTCTCCAACTTGTCTACATCCTTTTTGTAGTGGGGAGCCCAAAACTGGACACTATTCTAAATGTGGCCTCACCAATGCTGAATAGAGGGGAATAATCACTTCCTGTGACCTGCTTCAACTTGTTTTTTATTGGGGCTGAGGGCATCTTAGGTTTACGCATCCAAAACACCCTGCACAAATTATGACTGTCTTGAAAAGACAGTCCTGAAGCCACAAGTGCTCAACATCAGAAAGTTGGGAACACAGTGGCCTGCCTCATAGTGACAGTGGCCCCTCCGATCTGTAGTGAGCGGAGAGCTTGGCTCAACAGGTAAAATACTCTACAAGGGAACTGACCTTCACCACTCTTTCACAGAGACAATATTAACTAAATATTATGAACTAGGACACAGGAATTCTAGGGTCTGTTTCCCAGCTGTGCCATTGATTTTGTGAACTTGGGCAAGTGACTTAACTTGCTTGTGCCTTAGTTTTCCTATATGTAAATGTATATGAGGTGGAGCCTTGTTTAAATTCCCCCCGCCCCAGAAGATTAAACTTGAATATCACTTCCTGCCTTTTTGAGAGGATATGAGTGTACTGGTGGAAGTTGCTATTTTACTTCTGGTGCTCCTGACTTGTGATATTTTGGAATTTAGAATACTACCTTTCACTTTCTGCACATAGTGTTTTCTCTCCATTATCCTGAAACACTTGAACACCTCTATAAGATAGATGCAAACATACCACCTATATTGCAGAGGACAAAAGGGAGTTAAAAGGAAGTTGACAAATCAGTGGCATACCAAGAGTGGAAGCCAGGAATGTTGACTGTAGTGCTACATTCTAAACAAACAACATTCCTTCTGATAAGGCCTGATATTTGTAGGAGTGAGCTTATGCACAATGAACAGTATAGATGGTCATGTGCTTATGAATACAACCTCTTTTCAACCTAGAAAAAGAAGCGGAACGAGAATGAGACAGCTACGGAAGGCGAAGACTCAGCCATGACTGACATGCCACAGATAGAAGAAATGACAGACATCGTAGAAATGAGAGAAGAGAATGAATAATAAATGGGACGTGATTGTTCTCTGCAGGGACAAATAGAATGACATTTCAGCATCTTTTCTTCTCTCATACTCTTTTTTTGTTTTTATTTTTGTAATAAAGAGGCCTTGATTTAAAAGGCTTCAGATAAATTCTCTTAGCATACTGAGTATGCTCACACTAATGAGGGACCTAAAGAAAGGTCTTTGCTTTTTCAATTGAATTTGTTTTCTCACTCCATACAAACAAACGATATGGCTGCATCACACTAGAGGACATTTTCCTCACTTGTGCATCCATCTTCTTTGGACAATCTGCATTTGTCAACCAAAGCCCTGCTGTATGTCTCTGTGCCATTGATGCTGCTGCCGTCCTTTTCTTCCCTCTTTCCTTTTGTTTTTATTTTTTTTTCCCCATTTAAAAAAAATCTGAAAACAGTTTTATTCTATTTGCTTGAAAATGATTTTGCTATCTAAACAAACACATGTACCAGGGTGGGCCATTTTGTTTGTTTTCATGCATCATGCGGTGTTAGGCAGGCATGAGCCCCTAGGAGCAAATGGTACATAAAAATAATAAAAGGGATGTGAGAAATAAAGGACAAGAATTCAATTTAGCCTTTTATAGAACATTGGTGCCAAATCTTACATATAGTTTCTCCTGATGACCAGTTTCTATTCTTTCCTGAAGAGGATGCAGCAGGTGGTAGAGGGGTGCAGTTGCATCTAAGGATATGTCTACATTGCAATAAAATACCCACAGCTGGTCTGCATTAGCTCAATCACATGGCTCAGTGTGTGGGGCCATAAAATTTCAGTGTAGATGTTGGGGCTGGAGCCCAGGATCTGGAACCCAAGCCTGAACATCTACACTGCCATTTTATAGTCACGCAACCCCAATCCATGCAAGCCCCAGTCACCTGACACAGCCAGCTGCACATGTTTTATTGCAGTGTAGACCTACCCAATTTTCTTTTCTAAGAAGAAGGGAAAAAAAGCTTTACCAAAGTTCTGCTCCACTGATCTGACATAAGTTCGGTGTATAGTTATTAAAGTTCAGTTTGCTATACAATTATTTCTACTCTCTGTCCAAAACCATACACATAACTTGCACATTACATCATGGGCTAGCCCTTTAATACAAACACCTCTGTTACATAGATAGGGATATTGCTTTAACCTGTTTCCCTATAAAAGTACATCAAAATCAGTATGGGAGAAGTTTAAGTGCCTTCTGATTCTGAAGTCCCACAGTAGAGACCCCACTACAGTTCCCTTGTGAGAATAGTTCCATGGGAATGAGGAGGACTGCTCACCACATGAGTAAGCATGAACAAGCTGGGCACTGATCGGTTTAAATAGGGCTTAAATAGCCTAGAGGGCCTTCGCATGAGTGAGCTGTATTAGGATGAATTTCATCCTATATGATACATCCTTAAATTATGAACTTTAAATTTTATTTAGTAAAGTATATTTTTGTAAGTTTTAGAAGTGAATTATTATTTAATTATGGACAAATTCAGTTCCTAGATTACTTACCAGGTAGTCCTTACACTTCAAAGAACTGATCCACTCTAAAAACTATTATTTTAAATGTTATATCAATATGTGTATATATACATATGTGTATAAATATGTATATTGTGTAATTTGTTTTAGGCTACAGTACACTTCCTATTTTTCCAAGTTCAGTAAAAATGTCTCTAATACAATACGATGTTTGCTCCTGTACTGGTTATTCCTGTAGTGAAACGTATTGTATCAGTGAACATTGCATCTTATTTGCAACATTTGTACAAGGTTTGTTATATGTACAAATGCAATAAGGTAAAAAAATGGAATTGTGAATGAGAGTTGCAAAAATCAGTCTATTGCTATTGAAAATGGTGCCAGTGGACAGGTGAAATGAAATCCGTGTTCTTTCAATGCTACCAGAAGGTTTTTCTCACGCTTCCTTACAGTAGAGGAAATAAATTCAGACAAATCAACTTTGTGCAGTATGAATACTGTGTGCACACATTCATGAGTACAGACTCACTCATCATGTGTATATACCCTGTATATAGATTGATGTAGATTATAGCGACCAGTTCAAGGTCTTCTCTCTTGCCCTAGTTTGGCTTTCCCTATCTGTGTCCAAATTCTCAACATGCAGTTTTTCTGGCAAAAGCAGAGCTAACTTGAGAAAATATTTTATTGTAATAATTCTTCTGGTACATGACTAAAAATTAAAGCAGCAGTATTTCTGAATATTTGTGCACATTAAATATTTATGTAGGGGTTGAGCTAAAAATCAAGAACGTTAAAAAAAACTAATATTTCAATGCTACAGCTTTTCATTTAGCTAGACGTTTTTGCAAATTGCAAACACCAAATTCTTGGTGATACAACTGAACGCATTAAGCAAGTGTTATTGTAGCAACTAAGCTGAAATTTCAGTTATGGAGAAAAATGTTTAATACTCCTTGTATGTTGAATTTATAAAAATCAGTGAGCAAGGAATCCCAGGGTTTGACCAAGATTTCAGGTGTTCTTTTATAGCACCAGCTCTGGCTTGTGTAACAGATTCTGTTTAATTCCCATTCCAATGTATTGTACATTTCCCTGAATTGTATTGTTGCAGTTACAGCCTAACTAATGTTTCTACACTACATGGTTTAATTTAAAACTTTGTAAAAAAATGGGATTCCTAATCTGTACTGCAATGAACATGTATTAGTTATACACACACCCATGTGAGGTTTATGAAGAACACGCTCTTCTGCCACAATTTTTGACATTGGTAATGGGTAAAATTTACAAAAGCCTGTTCGGCATGGAAGTCTCATTGAAAGTCAATAGTGCTTAGAGTTTTAAATCATTTAGGCACCTTTGAAAGTTTCCCAATATTTTTTTCCTTCCTAAAATGACCTTATTGAATTCCACTAGCCTCCCTTATGCATTGTTGTCCCATTATTAGTAGGCTATCATTGTGGCAAATATGTATTTTAACATTATCCCCTTGAAGGTTTCACTATAAAGAACCAGGCAGTATGCTATTTTCGTAAGTGAATCTACAGGGATGCTAGTCTTTTCATAGATTTGTTGGAAATTGCTAAATTATTAAAATTAAACTATATTACAAGAGGGAAAAAAAAGCAGATTTGTATTCTGCAGCATAAGTGTAAGACCATGTGTGAACCTGCATTACATGACTGAAAACGAGATGAGTGCTGATTATTGGATATTTAATACATATACTGGCTTACGCTACTTTGTTTGAGCTCTTCCTTTGCAGATTCTCTGATGCTGAGGAAACATTTGTTACTGCTCGAAGTAGTTTTCTCACACTTATCAAAGAATTGGCTTGATGCAGAAGGCTCTAGGTTTCTTGGCAAGTAAACAGCTCACCTTCCCCTGCACAGATAAACAAGGGAAGAACAGTAAGTCCTCTGCTTGCTAACTCGAGGTCCACCCAAAGGGTCATAGGATTGGAGAGATAACAGAGGATTCATTAGTTTTCTTTTCATCTTGAGTTAATTTATTTTGTCATCTTATATTTCCTTTGTGGAACAAATATTGCTGTCTGCCTCAGTATTATTTTCTGCTGGCATGAAAAATAATCATGGCAGCAGTTGGTTGATGAATGCCAGGAGTGCATGGCACACCCTGGTGCATGAAAAAAAATTGTTTAAGGTTAGTCATTAAAATACAACATTTTGAAGGGTGGCTTCTGTTATTTAAACAGTGTGGTGAGATTCCTTTGATTTCTGCTTTGTTAGACACTTGTGATCCAGTATTTAGAAACGGCCCATCAGTGGGGATGGGAGACTGCCTAGCACTGTTTAGGCCAGAATGTACTATTGGATCATTGGCTAGCCTTGGCATTGCTCTGCTACAGTTCAACAATAGGCCACCTATTCTCTCTGCCATCAATAGGTTGCAAACTTCTCTGTTCATTTAGAGGCATGTTGCAGAAATTTGGGAATTAGAAAATGAAAGGGTCAGTTCTGTCCAGTTAAGGGTTTAATGTTAAGAATGTGACAGATTAACCACAATTGTGGGTTATCAGTGCTTAATTGAGTTTCATCAGTTATGGGCAGAACCTTGCAAACCCCTTTATATTTTTTTTAATTACTACCAAGTTATAGCTAGTAGGGATTATTGATGCATGGATACAAACTACATGAATCCCATAGTATTAATATTAGATGGACTTCCAGGCAATTTTTTAGAAGTGTTCTAAAAAATGCATAACCTTCTGAGAGAGAGAGAGAGAGAGACCAGTCCAGTAGACAAATAGTGTTTCAAGTTGCTAGATTGAAGGGGAATGAAATACAGTTTTATGGACATTCAGTCAGAGGATGACTGAACTCCAGGAGGTGAGAAGAGGGCCCAAGATATTCTCTGATTTTGCTCTGTACACAGCAGAAGTGCTCTAGGAGGCAATGTAAAGCAAGCCTCAAGGAAAGAAAACCTTGGCTAAGACAACTACTTCTTTAGTATTCAGAATGACTGCAGAACTACTGGCGAGTTTTAGTGGAATTTTGTTTTAATATCAGGTAGAAAATATTCTGTAAAAGGGGGATTTAGTCATGGCGTTTGGGAAGAACAGGACTGAAGCACAGCAAAATGCTACTCAGGCAGGCACATGCAGTTTAGTGGATGCCACTAAAACCTTTACAGTTTGCAAATAAAGCGTGTTACATAATTACTCATTTGCAAGTTCTTAGCATTACATAGTTTAGAGAGTACCATGGTAATATTAGTTAAGCAAAAGGCAAAAAAATTAATGATTTTAATCATAGAATATTAGAGTTGGAAGGGACCTCAGGAGGTCATCTAGTCCAACCCCCTGCTCAAAGCAGGACTCACCTCAGCTATATCATCCCAGCCAGAGCTTTGTCAAGCCTCAGCTTAAAAACCTCTAAGGATGGAGATTCCACCACCTCCCTAGGTAACCCATTCCAGTGCTTCACCACCCTCCTAGTGAAAAACTTTTTCCTAATGTCCAACCTAGACCTCCCCCACTGCAACTTGAGACCGTTGCTCCTTGTTCTGTCATCTGCCACCACCGAGAACAGCCTAGCCCCATCCTCCCTGGAACCCCCTTTCAGGTAGTTAAAGGCTGCTATCAAATCCCCCCTCATTCTTCTCTTTTGCAGACTAAACAAGCCCAGTTCCCTCAGCCTCTCCTCATAAGTCTGTGCTCCAGCCCCCTAATCATTTTTGTTGCCCTCCGCTGGACTCTCTCCAACTTGTCCACATCCTTTTTGTAGTGGGGGGCCCAAAACTGGACACAATATTCTAAATGCGGCCTCACCAATGCTGAATAGAGGGGAATAATCACTTCCCGTGACCTGCTGGCAATGCCCCTCCTAATGCAGCCCAATATGCTATTAGCCTTCTTGACAACCAGGGCACACTACTGACTCATATCCAGCTTTTTATCCACTGTTACCCCCAGGTCCTTTTCTGCAGAACTGCTGCCTAGCTCATCGGTCCCCAGTCTATAGCTGTGCATGGGATTCTTCCTTCCTAAGTGGAGGACTCTGCACTTTTCTTTGTTGAACCTCATTAGATTTCTTTTGGCCCAATCCTCCAGTTTGTTTAGGTCCTTCTGTATCCGATTATTCTACTGAAATGGCACATGGACATTTCCCATGTCCAAGATTAGCCTAGCATTGCCTCAGACACAGTGCTAGTGTCATCTTTCCTTGCCCTTTGTCACAAATTTCATTATGGTTTTGAAATCATGCTATCACCACACATACAAATAAATGAATAATGTCAAAACCCCATTGACAAGAGTTTCTATCACCCAGCACTGGATAGGAGAGAATCCCAGTATTCAGTAGATCGGAGAAGAGTTACACACTTCTTTTGGGAGTTGTGACATGATTCAATTCCACACTGATGCAGTGTCATGGCATGAAGATACAACCCTCAAGAAAATAGTCCTTGTGTTGATTAAATATCAAGTAATGCAGTGATTAAAATAAGTTCTTTTCTGGATCCATTTTTAATTTAATTTGCTGAGTTGGGAAGGAGGATAAAAATAAGAAGTGCCTGGAGGGAGCTATTTGAAAAGCAAGTATTAATTTCTACCCTTCAGTCCTTTGAGCTGCTCTAGTGATGCAAAGCAGCAATAAAGGTGGTTTACCCACCAAGTTAAACTTTCCATCACCAGAGTAGCACAAGACAGTGAAAGGTATAGGAGAATCTGAACCTTGGTTTGTTGTACTTCTAACCTACAACATGACTTAGTGGGTTGTTGGGTTAACAGACAGTCTTAAGTTTATGATGGCCCTACCAAGGTTTCCTGCCTCTAGCTGATCGTTGGCTTTTGATGGGCTCCAATTCAAGAGGTGGAGGAAGGCATCCTAAAAAAATTATCCATGTTCCATAGTAAAGAAATCCATGCATAAGCCAGGCCCACATCCTTTTCCACTGACTACCTAGACTTCCACATTGTGAAAACCAGCCCTATAGCTCATCCCTTCTGCCCCTAAATCAGATCATTTATGAAAGGGATAATATAAACTATCTTCATCCTGAGATGCAAGTAAATACTGAAAAACCACACTGCAATTTTTCAGCTACCTCTCTACTACAGAAGTTAAAAATGCCTGCACCCTATAGGTAATCTTACATGCCAATTATTCCTCCATTTCATATGTCATTTGGGTTCTGTGGGGCAAATGTTATTTTTAAAAGAACATTTCTGAAAATGTTCCCTTGTAACACATACATAGAAAATCTGAGGGAAACCTTGCTCCCACAAGCAGTCTTGTCATTTTCTTTTCCCCTTTCAATTTTCCCCCACAACCAAGGCTCCACTACCTGGGATGGAGGGGAAATAAATCAGGTATGAAAGACAACTAAAAATATTAGGAGGAATCTTATTTTATAGTTGGAATAATAACCCCTTTGCCCACAATTCAGCAAGCACAAGAAAGAAAAAGGTTGGCAATTCTTTTGAAATAACATTAAGTTAGAATAGTCCTGTGGGGGTGGGTGTATGAGAGAGAGATGGATACCATTTCACTACCCTCAATTCAGTGTTTTTTCTTCAAGGTCAGTGGTAATCTAACTATGGTGGAGCCTCCTAGTAAGGCTAAAAATGAGTTTCTTTTCTGAGCCATAGTGAAATGATGGAGAGGCTACCATCAGTATTTTTAATGTTTTCTTAGACATTATTGATTGGGTCACCTCATTGGCAGGTAGATCATATTTATAGAAGCATGGTCTCCAAAAGCGTGATAGTACATATGCCTTTTTATAGTTGGCTTCTGATTACATGTTTCAGTCTATCACTGTTTTTAAGTAATATAGTTGAAAGTGCACTTTGCTTAACTCAGACTTGACCTAAGCTTGCTGCAATATATTGTATATTACTGTATAGCAAACGCACAAGATGACTAGGAACCCAGCTTCTATTTTTAAACTGGGAAGGGTAAAGAAATCATAAAAGGAGGGTGTTGCTGTTTCGAACCCCACCACTCTGCCACTTCACTAAAGTTTTGATCTAGTAAACCCCTACCTAGCCTGTGGATTTTGTCTGTCAATTTCCGTGTTGGTGTTTAAATTTTAGATCAAATTTAGGGGGCTGGCTACCGGAGATTTCATCTCCTGCTTGAAGATGAGGGCCTGTGGATGCTCCTCTGATGACAAACACAGATGTGACTTGGCCTGGAGGACCCCTCCCCTCTCAGAATCTGTCTGCTGAAAAAGGTTGGCAACTCCCCCTAGCAGGATGGTGGGCAGGAAACTCATAGTCACTTTAAAACAGTGACTATTTTATGCTCTTTCCTCCCTTGCCTCCTTCAGGCCTTGCCATTCCATCACCACCTGCAATCTGATTAGAAGTCCTCCCTAGAGCCAACTCTTCAAAGGAAGATGTAGGGAAAAACCTTGACTCTCTCAATATCTGGTCTCAGCCTAGCAGTTGGGATTCTGCCTGTCCATCCCCTCATGCTACTCTTATTTCTGTCCTAGAACTCAGAAGAGCACCCATAGCCCCAGATTACAGAATCCCAACCTAGAGCTAAAATTCAACACTAAGGGCTCTATTCTGCCCCCCCTTTAAAAAAAAAAAAAAAAAAAACAGCTGGAACTTTGTTTGAGGAACTTTGTAGCCCAGCAGCTCTAGGGACATTTTTGCAATCTCAATCAGGATGTTTCTGGGAGTGCCTAGGGAGTGAATGCCAAGTGAAGGCACTGTGATTGAAAGTGTGCAGAATGTGCATGGCCTTACTCCAGGGGCCGGTGCAGAAGGGCAGACTGGACCATGACACCCTCTCCTCTATTATTGCCTTTCAGGGCACCTAACATCATTGCTGGCACTAGCCAACTCCAAGCTTTATGGTGGGGAACACTAGGGCAGAAGTTGCAGCAGCCCTTGGCATCTGGACAATGGGGAAAGGAGGAAGGTGCCTGCATCCTCCTCTCTCCACTCCTTCTGCACTCATCCATAACCTAGCCTGAAAATTGAGATTTAAAACAAGAATGGGGGGGAAAAGAGTGGGGGAGTGCCGAGACCTAAAGATGATGGATGTGGAAGGAGAGAGCCACTCTAATTTCACAAGAGCAGGGAATCAGTATTGACATGGTCTGTCAGCATAGGTTTCATGAAAGCGCCCTGGAGGAAATGACTCAGCACAAATATCAGTTTCAGTGAAAGAGCTTATGTTGGGTTTGGCCAAATTTTGTGATGTCAAGGGCTGCCATTGTCTGTAAAATAGTAAGAGAAACAGTCAAATTCCCCTGCCTCATATGGGGTGTTGTGAGAAGAGAGATTTACTAGTGGTGGTGAAGTACTTGGGTGTGACAGGGAGCAGCACCACAGAAATGCCTATAAATAAATCAGCATTCTTGTGTTCTAATTGTGCCTTTGGGTCCTCTAAAACTGACTTGAGTTTAGCTCAGTACCAGGTTCATCACAGTAAATAGTTTTAAAATGGGTGTTGCTAATTCTGAACACTCCTGCTCAAGAAAGAGGCATGCAGGGGGAGGGGCACTTATATAGCATGATGCTTTTGACATCGGTGCATCATTGCAAAGCAGGGTTTTTAGCAACTTAGTGACAGAAGTGGAAGAGGCAAGGCTGGCAGTAGGCCCTACTTGTGAATATGACCCCGGTCAATTCACTTAACAGATCTCTAGGCAACAAGCTCACATTTTACAATTCTTCCGCATGCTATAAAGGTGGCTAAAACCTAAAGCTGACAAAATTAGGCAGATGGATATTTCACATACTAAGGCATCACTAGAAGTCTTTTAGGGTGAGGTAATCATTCCAGGTACAAAGTCCATTTTCTACAAAGACTTGAGGTGTCAGGTCAGAGAACCATTTGGAAGCATGGTACAGGGATCCTAGAATTTGAAAAAAGTTACCTCATGCATCATTTTGTGTCACATTTGTAGAAATCCAGGTGATTTCTTTTAAAACAAAAAACGTTAGATTCTATAATCTGTACATATGCCGTAGCTGTCAGTTTGGTTTTTTAATAAATAATTTGTTTTGCTTCAAATATGCGGGTTTACTTTAAACTCTAAAGAAACCCATCAAGGTAAAAATAAGTTTGTACAGCCTTTGATTATTAAATGACTGCTAAAGTCAATATAAAGTATATATTGCGTTAAAATTGAGTGTTGTTTAACATAGAAATGTATGTTTTTGAATTGTTAAAGAAAGGATCTCTGCTTTTCTCTTTTTTGGATTTGTGCTCCAAGATTGTCAAAAAGCTTTCATATTCTAATGTTACTTCAAGTAAAGTTCAAACAATTTGCTTATGATTCTGATTCCTTTTAATTTCTTCATTCTGTTACTCTGACATCAGAGGAAGTATCTCCCTCTTTGGGTCAAGCAAGTAAAATACACTCTGTTGGAGACATTAATGCCAACACTTACAGTTGCTTTCCAGCTAAGGGGGTGTGATCCTGCCCGATGCAAATACCTAATTTGAAGTCAATGAGAGCCTAAGGCCCTGCACAGACCTCAGAAAGCCTTCCAAGCTATATATCCTCACAAAGCTCCCAGAAGTTACTAACATGAAACCATACCGGACAACTTAATGATTTTGTTCTCCGAAAAAATACAACCCTTTTCCCCCTCCTCTTAAAAGATCATCTTGGGGGTGGGGGAACAAAACAAAAAAAACCCAAAAAACCATCCTTCCTTTCATATCAGGGCCAGCTCAATGGCTTTGAACCCACGTATCTGACAAACTACTAGAAGAATTCTTTCAAAGCTGTGAAAACATTTAACCAGCAATGTTTAGCTAATAATTTGCAACAACATCTCACTTCAAACTCCAAAATAACTGAACGTAGGCATAATAAATACAAAGTCTGAACCATTCACTGAGCCAACAGGGAGGCTGAGTGGAGGTTCATTTTCCTCCAAGTTAAATGCCACGGTGGGTGGGACACATCACTGGAGATATTATAAGGAAATAAGTTACCATTTTTCTGCACACTGCTTGTATTGAGCCTCAATATGGAGTAGTAGGACACAATTTAGAGGGTTAAAGGACTAGGCCTTGGGAAAGGGCCTTAGAAGATCCTCATTTGGAGACTGTTCACTAGAACACTCTCCTCTCAAGGCATGTCTGGGTGCCTGCAGATTCCAGGCCACACTTCGCAGATCTTTTTTGCAGTTCTGACATGAACACTTTCAATGCCCAGAATGCAAGAATCACCCTTGGAGCATGGGTTTTGTTGCTTTTTAGAATACTTTTGCCTGAAGTCCTATGGGTCTCCACTTGGCAACATCATGCTGCCATGGACAATTCTTCTATTTTCTTACAATTTTATGACAAGAAACAATGCTGAAGTGCTCTAAGTTAGAGAGTCTAGCTTGGGTTACTTCCAGGGCTTTTGAATTTCTATAGCACACAAAATATTTTCTGTGTAAGTTCCAGGTGAGGACAAAATCAGAACTGTACTATTATGAGACTTATGAAAAGGTATGTTGACTTTTGGTACTGTGAGTATCACAGAAGCCAGTTTCAACTGTTAGGAGGTATGAGTCCTTCTAGATTAGAGGTTCAAACAGTGCCAAGGTGAAGACTGGGAGAATCAAGTTAAAATCCCATATGTGAAAATAGGATATCATGGAGTTCGACTGACCTCTGGAATCACATTGTGTGTTGCTCAGAGTAAGGAAGGGCTGACATTTACATCAAGGTAGCGGAGGTGTTTAATGCTTGTTCTGCTTCACTCTTCACTAAAAAGGTTAATGGATGACCAGATACTCAACACAATTAATATTAACAACGGGGGGGAATGCAAGCCAAAATGGAAAAGAACACATGAAAGTATATTTAGATATGTTAGCTGTATTCAAATCAGCAGGGCCTGATGGAATTCACCTCTGAGTACTTAAGGAACAATCTGAAGCAATCTCAGAACCATTATCAATTATCTTTGTGGAGGATGGAAGAGGTCCCAGAATACTGTAGAAGGGCAAACATAGTACCGATCTTTAAAAAGGGGAACAAAGAGAACCTGGGGAATTCCAGTCAGCCTAACTTCTATACCTGGAAATATAACGGAACTAATTATTAAACAATTGGTCAGCACCTAGAGGGTAATGGGATTATAAGAAATAGCCAGCATGGATTTATCAAGAAAAAATCATGCCACACCAACTTAATTTCTGTCTTTCACAGGATTACTGGCCTAGTGGATAGAGGGAAAGCAGTAGACGTGATATACATTGATTTTAGTATAGCTTTGGTCAAAAGTCCCCCATGACATTCTCATAAGCAAACTAGGAAAATGTGGTCTAAATGAAATTACTAGAAGGTGGGAGCACAACTGGTTGAAAGACCATACTCAAAAAGACTAGTTATCAATGGTTCATTATCAAACAGGGAGGACATATCTAGTGGAGTCCCACAGGAGTCAGTCCTGGGTCTGGTGCTATTAAATATTTTCATTAATGACTTGGAAAAAGGAGTGGAGAATATGCTTATAAAATTTGTAGATGACACAAAACTCGGAGGGGTTGCAAGCAAGACATAGGAAGTAACTGCTCCCCTCTAGTCAGCTCTGATCTGACCTCAGCTGGAGTAGTGTGTCCAATTCTGCTTGCCAGACTAGGAAAGGTGTGGAAAAATAGGGGAGAATCCAGAGGAGAGCACCAAAAATAATAAAAGGTTTAGAAAACCTGATCTATGGAGAAAGGTTAAAAAGACTGGGCATGTTTAGTTTTGAGAAAAGAAGATATGGAGAGGGTAGGTGCAGGAGGGGGAGATCAGATAGCAGTTTCCAAATATGTTGAGGGCTGTTATAAAGAGGGTGGTGGGCAATTGTTTTCCATGTCCATGAAGGTTGGACAATCTGCGGTAAGGGAGATTTCAATAAGATATTAGTAAAAACTTTCTAACTATAAGAGTAATTAAGTTCTGGAACAGGCTACCAAGACAGATTGTGGAATCCCCATAACTGGAGGTCTTTAAGAATGCCTTCAGGAAGGTAAGTGGGGAAGTGGGACACCACAAGGAAGCAAAAGGAGGAGGAAGCAACAGGGAGGCCTCCTGAATTGCACTGAGAAAGTAGGGCAATCGGCTAGTTATCTCAAGTGCCTATACACAAATGCAAGAAGCCTGGGAAACAAGCAGGAGGAATTGGAAGTCCTGGCACAGTCAAGAGACTATGACATGATTGGAATAACAGACTTGGTGGAGTAACTCACACAACTGGAGCACTGTCATGGATGGATATAAACTGTTCAGGAAGGACAGGCAGAGGCGAAAGGTGGACAAGTTGCACTGTATGTAAGAGAGCACTACGATTGCTCTGAGCTCCAGTATGAAACTGGAGATAAGCCAGTTGGGAGTCTCTGGGTTAAGCTTAGAAGCAAGAACAATAAGGGTGATGTCGTGGTGGGTGTCTGTTATAGACCACCAGACCAGGAGGACAAGGTAGATGAGGCTTTTTTCGGTCACCTAGGGAAAGTTTCCAGTTCACAGGACCTGATTCTCATGGGGGACTTCAATCACCCTGACATCTGCTGGAAGAGCAATACAGCAGAGCACAAACAATCCAGGAAGTTTTTGGAAAGTGTTGCAGACAATTTCCTGGTGCAAGTGCTGGAGCAACCAACTAGGGGCAATGCTTCTCTTGACCTGCTGCTTACAAACAGGGAAGATTTGGTAGGGGAAGTAGAAGTGGGTGGCAACCTAGGCAGCAGTGACCATGAGATGGTCGAGTTCAGGATCCTGACAAAAGGAAGAAAGGAGAACAGCAGGATATGGACCCTGGACTTTAAAAAAGCAGACTGACTCCCTCAGGGAGCTGATATGAGGGGGAAAGGAATCCAAGAGAGCTGGCTGTATTTTAAAGAAACCATCCCGATGTGCAGAAAGAATAGCAAATATGGTAGGAGTCCAGGTTGGCTTAACAAGTCTTTGGTGAGCTTAAACACAAAAAAGCAGCTTACAAGAAGTGGAAGCTTGGTCAGATGACCCGGGAGGATTATAAAAATACTGCTCAAACATACAGGAATGAAATCAGGAAGGCCAAAGCACAATTAGAGTTGCAGCTAGCAAGGGACGTAAAGGGGAACAAGAAGGGTTTCTACAGGTATGTTACCAACAAGAGGAAGATTAGAGAAAGTGTGGGCCCCTTACAGAATGGGGGAGGCAACCTAGTGACAGAGGATGTGGAGAAAGCTGAGGTACTCAATGCCTTTTTTGCCTCTGTCTTCACAGACAAGGTCCGCTCCCAGACTGCTGTACTGGGTGGCACAGAATGGGAAGGAGGTGAACATCCCGCAGTGCTAAAGGAACAGGTCCAAGACTATTTAGAAAGATTGGACATACACAAGTCCATGGGGCCAGATGCAATGCACCCAAGGGTGCTGAAGGAGTTGGCTGATGTGATTTCAGAACCATTGGCTATTATCTTTGAAAGCTCGTGGCAATTGAGGGAGGTCCCTGATGACTGGAAAAAAGGCAAATATAGTGCCCATCTTCAAGGAAGGAAGGAAAGAGGATCCGGGGAACTACAGACCGGTCAGTCTCACCTCAATCCCTGGAAAAATCATGGAGCAAGTCCTCAAGGAATCCATTTTAAGGCACTTGGAAGAAAGGAAGGTGATCAGGAACAGTCAACACGGATTCACTAAGGGAAATTCATGCCTGACCAACCTGATTGCTTTCTGTGAAGAGGTGACTGGCTCTGTGGATGTGGGGAAAGTGGTGGACGTGATATACCTTGACTTTAGCAAAGCTTTTGATACTGTCTCTCACAATATTCTTATCAGCAAGTTAAAAGAAGTATGGCTTGGATGAATGGACTATAAAATGGATAGAGAACTGGCTAGAGCATAGGGCTCAACGAGTAGTGATCAATGGCTCCATGTCTAGCTGGCAGCCGGTCACAAGCGGAGTGCCCCAGGGGTCGGTCCTGGGGCTGGTTTTGTTCAATATCTTCATCAATGATCTGGAGGATGGGGTAGATTGCACGCTCAGCAAGTTTACAGATGACACTAAGCTGGGGGGAGTGGCAGATACCCTGGAAGATAGGGATAGGATACAGAAGGACCTAAACAAACTGGAGGATTGGGCCAAAAGAAATCTCATGAGGTTCAACAAAGAAAAGTGCAGAGTCCTCCACTTAGGAAGGAAGAATCCCATGCACAGCTACAGACTGGGGACCGATGAGCTAGGCAGCAGTTCTGCAGGAAAGGACCTGGGGGTAACAGTGGATAAAAAGCTGGATATGAGTCAGCAGTGTGCCCTGGTTGCCAAGAAGGCTAATAGCATATTGAGCTGCATTAGTAGGAGCATTGACAGCAAATCACAGGAAGTGATCATTCCCCTCTATTCGGCATTGATGAGGCTGCATTTGGAGTATTGTGTCCAGTTTTGGGCCCCCCACTACAACAAGGATGTGGAGAAGTTGGAGAGTCCAGCAGAGGGCAACAAAAATTATTAGGGGGCTGGAGCACAAGACTTATGAGGAGAGGCTGAAGGAACTAGGCTTGTTCAGTCTACAGAAGAGAAGAATGAGAGGGGATTTGATAGCAGCCTTTAACTACCTGAAAGGAGGATGGAGCTAGGCTGTTCTCAGTGGTGGCAGATGACAGACCAAGGAGCAAAGGTCTCAAGTTGCAGGGTGGAAGGTCTAGGTTGGACATTAGGAAAAAAATTTTCACTAGGAGGGTGGTGAAGCACTGGAATGGGTTACCTAGGGAGGTGGTGGAATCTCCATCTTTAGAGGTTTTTAAGATGTGGCTTGACAAAACCCTCGCTGGGATTATTTAGCTGAGGTTAGTCCTGCTTTGAGCAGGGGGTTGGACTAGATGACCTCCTGAGATCCCTTCCAACTCTATGATTCTATGGTCTAGATTTACTTGGTCCTGCCTCACTGCAAGGGGCAGGACTTCTCAGCTTGAGGTCCCTTCGCAACCTTGCATCTCTATGATCTTCTAGGAACTGAATCCTGAATTAAATGGAAGATCTCCTGGAGGAATTATAGCATGGCTGGTTTATTCCTGTTTCTTATCTTATTCTTATCCCTATGTCCCATGATATATCATTTTCTCTTGCATATTATTGTGCTGTAGAATCATTTCTGGAAGACACTGATCATCTAGTGACTTACTTTAAATGACCAGATTCTGTTAGGATTTGCCTCTGAGTTTCTACACTGATAGATTTGAGAAGTCAAGACTGGGGTGTAACATGACAAAAATAAGTTCAGTCTCTGAGTTTCAAAAATGGGTTTGGGCACTGCAATCTCTGCTTTGACAGAGAAACCATGGGGAAAATTAAATGCTATGAAGAATAATGCTGCTTTCGCGTGTTCTTGTTCTTTATAATTTGTTACCTTAACATTTTTCAGTACCTTGAATTCACAAGTTCTTGCCTTCCAGGACTCTGCTGCTTCAGTTTCCCTACGGCTTTGCATCAGTCTAGGCCTTTGTCCCACGCTGATAGGCCATTGTGGTGCTCTTAGGTAGGTGTCTTCAGTGAGTCACAGCACTGAGGTGGAAATTCACCCTGTCCAGAAAGTAAAATAATAGCAATTTAAACAAACATTCTTTCACCTCATACTCTTTTCAGGGCACAGCCCTGCCTCTAAGGGTCTATTCTCTTCCGTAGAGTCTTTAGCCCTTCTGTTGGACTCAACTTCCAGACCTCCTGGGCTAAACACTCACCCTCACCAACAAGGTAACCACACCATCTCCCAGGGCGATAGCATAGGGGGACTAATACCTACCCTGTGTTATAGGTGGATTGCACATCCTTAACTTCCCACTTCGCCCCATCCTTGTTTCCCGGGGCCATTTCCTATGCCACTTTATCTAGCTTCCTCAGTCCATAAGCACCTCCTCACCTCTATCCCAGGCCAAGCCTCCTCATTGGCCCTTTCTCAGCTGTTCTCTAAAAAGACAGCTCATTCCCAGTCCTCATTTCCCTAGCACACTGGTGCTGAGCAACTCCCCAAACCTTCCCTCTCTCTAGAGTCACTTCCTTATCTCTTAACTGAGCTATTGGCTTCCCTTATATAATCCTGCTAGCAACATGACTCCTTTTGCTCACCCACCCTTCCTGAGGACAACATTTCTCAACATGCTCTTGTTAAACAGCTGAGCCCCAGTAACACCTGAGTGGCAACAGCTCCCTTAAAGGGGCTGTCTCACACTCTGTGTGATAGTTCATCTATTCTGCTAGCTTTTGGGTCCTGATCTCTAGAGAAACATACTAGTTTTTATTTGAGAATTAATTTTTTCCATACTCTTGTTGGTTGCCCCTGTGGTGAACTTGTCAGTGAAAGAGCTGTTCAGGATTAATATTTTATCTCGGATCCTCCCAGTTCCATCAAAGTCTGGCAGAAGGGATTGTTTGCAATCATATTTGCTCATTTCCCAAAATAATTTGGAACTAGTCATCTTGGTGCATGCTGTAGCTGTCTGAGCATGATGTGCAGACCACAGACACAGCTAGATAGCTAAGGGCTGTGTCTACACTTAAAATTTATGTCACTCAAGGTTGTGAAGAAGTCACATCTGAGTGATGTAGCTATGCTAACCTAACCCCCAGTGTAGACCCAGTTATGTCAACAGAAGACTGCTTCCATTGATGTACCTACCGCCCACTCAGTACAGTGACAGAAAAACACCTTCCATCACCATCAGCTGAGTCTACACTATAGGTTTGCAGAAGCATAGCTACAGCAGTGAAGCTAAGCCATGATAGCCCCCATAGTGTAGAAAAGGTCTTAGTTAGATACCATAGAAACAAAAAAAACCACCACAAGACCACTGCCTGGAAACTTGTAATATTTTCTTGTGCGCGCAACTTTTAAAACATCCTATTGGGATCTTGTGTTTTAAGGTCATTGACAAAGAAATAGTAGCTCTGATAAAAACACAGTGGAAGAACAGTGCCTACATTGCTGCTGCAGATTGCGCTAAGGTCCTTCTCAATGCCTCTTTAGCTTTTCCATCCACCATATCTTCAGGGACAAAGAGGCCCTTCTGAAGGAAGGAAGGACTATAGGCTTTGGGCAAGTGAAGCACCTCAGCAACAATTTTAGGAACCAACACCAATTGATCTTTAGGATCCTGAAATGTGCAGCACTTTACAGATTGCCTGCTCAGCCTCTTTTATCTAATTAATTCTTTAAAAGTAAGTATGGAAGCTATATGGGAAGCATGTTTCACTTAAGAAAGGTGTTTTAATAGATTGATTACCAATGGTATGGACAACCTCTTATCACATGGAAAAAGAGTCTGTATGTCTTGCTCAATCTATTTCTCATAGTCTGAGAACTACCCTCCCTTCAGTCCACCCCCACTCATTAGAAAAGGAAGGGGAAGAAACATTGTGTTTTCCTGCTCTTTTTTCCTCTCCCCTCATATGGGTCCTCTTCTCTTTTGGCTGAGGCAGCTTCCATTTACATCAGCACTGCCCTTTGCGCCTTAATAGGTATAGTATAGGTGGGAAATGGTTTCGTTCTCTGCCTTAGCGGAAACAAACTAAATTAGACAACTGATCCTTTTCAAAAATCATTTTCATCCTCCTCCATATGCTCTCACTGTGGGAGCAAAGAGTTAGTTACTAGTCTTCTCCTCAGGGAGTCATGGTTCCATTTTCACATAGGCATGGGAAGCTGTCATCCCTCTTTTGTTTGGAGAGAGGTGCTCTGGCTAACAGGAGGTGACATGCTTGAGAAACAGAAGAGGGAATTTTGAATGTTTAACTTCAGTTAGACTTAGGTCCTTCTTTCTTCCCCATGTCTTCCATGACAAAAAAATAAAATAAATCAGGCTGAGGTGAGGAAGACGACAATGATTGTGCACATTTATATCTGTGACCCTTTCCCTGGTCAAGCAAGGGTTTGTGGGCTTGGTGCAGTTAAAGCAGAGCTCACCTTCTGAGGCCAGGCTAGAACACAGCTTCACTGACTGTATCTTCTGGCATTTGTATTGACTTTAGGGAGCTATTCTGATCTCTTAACAAGGGTGGATCAAAGGAGAATCCTGTTTTGAGAGAAGTCTCCAAGTATGTCATCTGAGGGAAAGCTTCAGGGCATTGTCCCTTGAGGGACAGAGGAAACGGACCTCTACTGCCAGGCTAAATATCCCTGGAAGATAAAAAAGTACAAAAATTAAATCATAGGAGAACTCCAACTACCTGATTGCTTTGCCTGCCAGAGAGAGAATTTCTGGGTGGTTTTGCCAGGTGAATGGTGCATCTTCCACCTCATCTCTCTAAAGTGATTGAGCTACCCAGACTGAGAAAACAAACCCCACAATGACTGTTGAAGATGTTAACACAAAATAAACTATTAGAAGTAAGTAGCCCGCCTATCGTCAGCATTACTGATGTGAAAAAAAAATACATATATTTAACAATAGTAGTAATAAACCAATGATGCCATTTGGGACCAATCTGGATCTCATAAAGAGTGGGGCATTTTCAGAATAGGTACTGCCATTGTTGCTAAGCTAAAGCCACAAAGGCACCTTCAGCAACAGGGGCAACCAGCAAGATGTTCACCACTTCTGGTCTGGTTTTACATGATGTTTTGTGTTGGCAGAGCCCATTAGTAATAACGTGAGCCTTTTAGGAAACTGGGTTGTCTTTGCTGTGGTTGTAATTCCACCTGGAGCATACCACAAGTTTATCCTTTCCCCCTTTTTCCTAATAGGGGATCTTACTTCACCATTCCCCTAATACTCTCCATGAATACCCCCTTCAATTCTGGCAATGGACATTTTACCCATTACCTTATTCGATCTATCACCTGCCATAGTACAGGATACATGGTTGGAACAGAGAGGAAGAAACTCACACTGATATTTGGACCTTTCATGTAGGTGGATTCCAATCAAACGGCTTTGTAGGTGCCCGCAGTTTTCCTTGAACCACCACTGGGGGGACATTTGTACAAGCTCACCATGCACTTCCTTTTCCTTCTCTGCGGCACCAGTAAGGTTACCACTTCTCCTAGGCTTTTTCTGATTACCTACACTTTCTAAAGGAGATTTTAGTTGTCTTAAAAGCATAAGCACAGAAAAACTTCTTGCTTCCCAACGGAGTTTATTTAGTTAAATAAAAACCCAGTATGTGTAAGTGAGGAGAAACTCTAAAGAGCTGCACTAATCAGTAAATCAAGTGAACACCATGCAGGCACTTTGCAGTAAAACCAACAGCTGTATTAAATACCAATCCAAATTGAAAGAGTTAAGTGTTAAAAGAAATAAAATAGTTGTAAGTATAGAAAAGTAATACTTTTGCTATATGCATATATTAACTTAGAAAGTTATTTAATCAGCTTCAAGCCTAAAAAATGCTTGAGAAAGAAGGGAGAAGGGGGGAACTAATAAATAAAAAAAAAGTTAAAGGCCAAGCAAACATCAAGTGCCTGAATACAAATAAAGGGCAAACCATAAAATAAAAAAACTAAGGTCTACCCCCTTCCTGCTTTTGCTAAAGTTATGTGCCAACTTAGCTAATTAACGGGCCCAGTAGTTAAAAATTGCCTTTCTGAAATAAAAACTCCTGATTAAACAATCCTGTTAAAAGGAGGTCAAAAAGGCACCCTAAAAGATGCATGCGTAATAAAGTATTAGAATATTATCACACACCCTGCATAAAAAATTAGTTTATTAGCATGAACATGTGAAGATGTTTGTATAAAAAAACCCATGTATGTAGTAGGCAGTCAAAAAAAGTGTAAACCTTTTAGTACCCAGCCAATGGGGAACGAAGGGAGGGATTCTTTCAGCCAGGATAAAAAATATATACTGCTGAATAATAAAGGAGGGGCGCACTCCTTTCAGATATTTTTTTTCTGGAGTTGTGCCCAGCTTTGCAAACCTGTTAAAGAAATAAAAAGTACTTTTCTTGTTTTACTCTTTACCCGTATCCGATGTTCTTTTATTTTAAAACCTTTTTAGTCAAAGGTATTTCTTACAGTTTTTGGGGATCTCGTCCGGGGATTCGAACCAGCCTCCAGAGACGGTTACCCGACTATAGTCTTGGAAGACGCGTCCTGTTGAGTTCAACAGTCCTAGGCTTATCTCGGGGACGGCGCCTCTGCCACGGCTGAAGGAATCCGATGAGAACCGGGTCGGGTAAAGACTAATTGTAAAGGATAAAAGGCCGTAGAGGGCCTAGAGGATACAAGGCCGTAGAGGGCCATAAGAAAAAGGAGCGCGCTAAGACCAGGCAACTCTGTGCACGGATCAAGGTAAGAAAGACAAAAAGGGGTTTGTCGTTTGAGTATTACCTTGTTAGTCGAGTAGGTAGATGGTCTAAAAAGGTGTTGTGTAAGACGTCCACAGCGGGACGAAGTGAGTGTGGAGACCTGAACCGCAGTTCCATACCTCCGCGAGGAGATTGGTCGGTGACGGTCGAAGCGTGTGATAGATACTTACACATACGAAAATAAGACTCCTAAAGAGACCTCTACCATGGGAAGGGAGAGAAATACTGAGTGGCAGGTTTCTCTAAAGAAGTTCTGAGTGGCAGTCAGACTTCTCTTATGTGGTATAGTAAGTGTGTTAAAAAGGATCTTGAAGACTGTTTGTAATTAGGTGCTTCCTTAAGTATTTCAGGAGAGAGAGAGGAGATTTTTTTTCTCTGTTTCTCTCTCCTTCTCTCTCTCTCTCCGTTTCTCTTAAAAACCTTTGAGAAAGGGGGAGGGAGTGGGTAAACATAATGGGAAATTGTAAAAAATAAGGATCGGGCCCTTAAGCATTTTGGTTCGAACAACATGGTTTATGGCCAAAAGGAGAAAGGGGGGCTAAAAATAAAATGCAGACAGGGTGAAAACTTTAAAGAAAGATTGCATGAATCCCAAGTAAAAAAAAAAAAAATCCAAAAAAAAAAAATTGAAAATTATTAAGACAGCCTGGGGAATAGTAACTTCATTAATGCACCCTCTTTGTTAATAGATTAATTAGGTCTTTATGTGTCTTGTCTTATTGATGGGAAACCAGTAAAATGTTTTATAGACACTTCTCAGACACTGGAGTCAGCAAATCCACCTTAAAAGTTTAGGAGTTTTCTCTATTCCCTTATCAAGGAAGAATGTAAACCAATTAATGCCGCATCTGGTGTCTAAATCACTATCTGTTTCTTTAAAAAAGATTTATTCTATAAAATTTGATTGTATTATTTATTGTTTACCAGTTGGGATTAATTTGTTGTTTACCTTGTGAAAATGAAAATTCTGTTTTGGCTGTATTTCTTAAACAAGGACAGGATCCTAAAATATCCATCATACAAAAAAAATACGTCCTGTGATTATATCTCTCCTTGAACAAGAAATTATTGTGCCTACTCGAATTCTCTGTGACACCCCAATTTTTCCTGTTAGGAAACCTGGAAAAATATTTATTGCTTTGTAAAATTGTGTGGGAATAACAGTAAGCATGCTATTGTTGTTGTGAATATCGGGGGTGCACACCCAAGGAAACTTTGTCAGTTTCAACATGCAAGAAGTCTGTGGGGGGGGCTGTTGAAATCCCTGTTTGTCAGTTTCAGCAGCGCAAGCAAAAGTGCTTGCCTGTTAAATCCCCTGCTTGTAAATTTCAACAATGCAGGAGCCTGCCCCTCCCTAGTGTAAAACTTAAAATCAGGCTTGGTGGCTGTCTCAGCCAAAAGCACATTAAAAATCCACTGTGCAATTAACAAAGTATTCTTGCAGCCTTAAAAATAGGCTGCACCACTATAGTTGTCACATTTAAATAAGTTTGAGAAGCCAAGTGACAAAGTAAAGGTTCAGGAACCTATAGTAAAAGATAAATGGACGGGTATGTGTAAAAGACAGTTTGTTGTAGTAGTCTAATAAAATAAAAAAAAGCTTAAAAAAAAGGCAATTTTGAACTATAAATTTAAATTAAAAAAAAACTCCAAATTAAAAATAGTGCTTTAAGGGTTAAACTAAAAAAGTGTAACTCCTCTGCACATCACAGTACTGCTATCATGCAACGGGAGGAATACACTAATTTTAAATAAAAAACAGCTCAGCATGTTCATAAATATACTCCTCTTAGTACAAAGGAAATAAGGGGTTTATTAAAAATCTCTCAAATATAAAACAAAAACCCAAACTTAATGTTTTAAAAATAAATGTGTGTATAAAACAAAATAAGCCTGCTGCAAAAAAAAAAAAATTATAAACAAAAACAAAAAAAAAAAAAATTAACCCTATAAAAGCTAAAAAAAATAAAAGTTAAAAGTTGTAAAATTAATTAAAAAAAAAAAAAAAAAAAAGTAAATTCTTGGTTTCATTGCAGCCATTCTAAGGGAGAAAGGGCCCTTCTCCTAAAAGAATGGTCTATAAATAAACCTAACTAAAGTAACTTAAATATAAATTATTTAGTTTAAATCAAAGTATAAAAAAATAATAAATATTAAAAATAAAATAAAATTATAAATAAATAAATAAAAAATTAAAACAATAATTAAACAAAGTAAAAAAGGCTCAAAAAAAATATATCAAAAAAAATAAAAAAATATAAGCAAAAGCAAAAGGCTAAGTTAATAGTTCAAATCATTCAAAAAGTTAAGCAGCCAATGAAAGGAAGAGGGATAAAAAAAAAAAGTAAAAAAAAGTATAAAAGCCGAAAAAAAAAAAAAAGTCAAGTAGTTAACCGGGACAGGTTCAGGCTTGGACCAAATCAATGTGCCTGGTGCAAGGAGGAAGGACACTAAAAAAGGGAATGTCCAAAACAAAAGGGGGAAAAAAAAATAAAAAACCTGATGCTGTTTAAAAAATAAAAAAACACAGCTATAGACTGAAGACCAACGAGCTGGGCAGCAGCTCTGCAAAAAAAGACCTGCGGGTAACGGTGGCTATAAGTCAGCAGTGTGCCCTAGTTGTCAAGAAGGCTAATGGCATATTGGGCTGCATTAGGAGGGGCATTGCCAGCAGGTCACGGAAAGTGATTATTCCCCTCTATTTGGCATTGGTGAGGCTGCATTTAAAGTATTGTGTCCAGTTTTGGGCCCTCCACTACAAAAAAAATGTAAACAATTTGGAGAGAGTGCAGCGAAGGGCTATCAAAATGATTAGGGGGCTAAAGCACAAGACTTATGAGGAGAGGCTGAAAGAACTAGGCTTGTTTAGTCTGCAAAAGAGAAGAGTGAGAGAAGATTTAATAGCGGTTTTTAACTACCTGGAAGGGGGTTCCAAAGAAGATGGGGCTAGACTGTTCTCGGTGGTAGCAAATAACAGAACAAGAAGCAACAGTCTCAAGTTGCAGGGCGTAAAGTCTAAATTAAACATTAAAAAAAAGTTTTTTTACTAAAAAAATAATAAAGCATTAAAATAAGTTACCTAAAAAAGTAGTAAAATCTCCATCCTTAGAGGTTTTTAAGCTAAGGCTTGACAAAGCCCTGTTTAGAATAATATAGCTAAGGTTAGTCCTGCTTTAAGCAGGGGTTAAACTAGGTGACCTCCTGAGGTCCCTTCCAACTCTAATATTCTATGATTCTATAAAGTCAGGGTTTTTTGTTTTTTTTTGGACCAGCTTTCCTTAATAATCCTAAAGGTTGGTCCGTACGGAAAAAAGGTGGATTTTTTAGTTGATTCTGGGGCTACGCAGTCTACTTTAAATTATTTACCTCAAGAAGTAAAAATTAAAAAAAAAAACTATACAAGCACAAAAAATTAAAAAACATGTAATACAATCCCCAATTTGTAAACCTATTTTAGTGCAAATAAAAGAGGAAGGAGGCCCTAAAGTTTAGTGTGACTTTGTATATATAAAAAAATATATAAATTTGTTAGGCAGGGATTTAATTGGATCCCTGAGCTTAACCATTAAAAAAGTCCAAAAATAAGTAAAAATAAAACTAATACAATTAATCAAAAAAAAAAGTAAATCAGTATGGCTAACTAAAGGACTAGCTAAAAAAGTGTTGTCCTATTTACATAAAAAAAGTTATTGAAATATAAAAAAAATAGTGCAAGCCCATTTAAATAAATATTGCACTATTAGAATTTATGCCATTGCTAAGCATATAGTAATGAGATGTATACCCTGCCAGAAAGTAAATCAGTCTCAAAAAATAACAAACACTGTGGGTAAAAAAAAATTAGCAGTAAGACTGTTTCAATTTGTTCAAGTAGATTTTACAAAATTTCCCTAGTCAAAAAAAATAAAGTATTGCTTAGTATTAGTAAATCACCTAACGGGGTGGATCGAGGCCCACCCTACCGTGTCTGCAAAAACAAAAACGGTGTCTAAAATCTTGTTGGAACAAATAGTACCCCGTTTTAAAATGGTCCAAGCAGTAGACAGTGACTGTGAAACACATTTCACTGGCCAAGTACTCCAGAGAGTGAGTCAAGCTCTGGAAATAGAATGGAAATTACATACTCCATAGCATCCCCAAAGTTCAAAAAAGTTAAAAAAAGCAAACAAAAAACTTAAAATTGCTCTTAAAAAAAAAACAAAAAAAAAAACTAATTTTGGAAACCCATTTACCATGGACCAAGGTCCTTCCCTTGGCCTTACTGAGACTCAGGACAGCACCCAGGCAGGACATTGGGCTGTCTCCTTTTGAGTTGTTATATAGAATGCCTATGTATAAATTTTTAAAAAATAAAAAAACTCAATTAATCAATGACCAGGCTGCAAAAAGTTTTGTTATACAAATACTGTCGCAGTTGTTTTCTCTCCGACAGGAAGCCTTGATACCACAAACTCCTCCCTTAGAATTTCCAGTCCATAAACTCGCACCCAAACAGTAAGTATTAATAAAAGTATAAAAAAAAAAGTCCCTAAAACCAGCTTGAAAGGGGCCTTATCTAGTATTACTAACCACCGAAAGCTCCATCCGGACAGCTGAGAAGGGGTGGACTCACCACACCAGAATTAAAAGTGTTCCAGCACCTGAGGAGCCTGAAGAAAAGTGGACTGCCAAATCAAAGGGAGATCTAAAACTAATTTTGCAAAAAAAAAAGCCTCGTGTAAATTCTGTAACTGCCTGTGTGAATGCTGTTGTTGTTCTCATTGTTGTGATTGTGGGGCCATACATAGCCCCTGCCACTATGTCTATGGCAATTGTCAGGGTACACGGGAGGTGGACCTGGCCAGTGTTAAAGTGGATCCTCCTTTTAACCCTGCTGAATGGGGTGAGTAAAAAAAACCAAACCCAAAAAAATCAGAATTGTGAATCATGCATTGTCATCACCAGGCAAGGAGCACAAATCAGTCACACACTTATCTATCACACATTTTATTCATGTATAAAAATAATAACTAGCTGCACAAATAACAGTGCCACATATTCCTATTGTAAAAAAAAAAAAAAAAAAAAAAAAAATGTTTTAACCCAAAGACCACACCTAAAATAAAATATACAATAACATTATAAAAGTCACCTAATAACAAACAAATAGTTCAAAATACAACAACCCTAGACATAATAAAAGTAGTTCTTTTAAAATTTAACATGTGTAAAGCACTTCAAAATTGTGGCTCACTCAAAAAAAAGCAACAATATAAATCATATCACAAAATTCTATGCTTAAATAAAACCCGTTGTTAAAATAAACAGTCTATTACCTCTGCTACTTGAAGAACCAGTCTCCCAGTACAAAAATAACCATACATAAAAAAGAGGATTGCCAACCTGCCAAAGTGGCAGCTGTAACCCCATAAAACTACAAATTAAAATTAACACAAAAACATTTCCCCACTCTTATTCTATTAGAATGCAGATTTTAAACCCTGAGTTGCAGACCTCAAAAATAATAACTATAAAAAATACATTTCGTATACATATAACTGCTCAAACCCTGCCTAAAACAGAAGTCAAATATGTTTTTCATTCCTACTATAAAAAAAAAAAAAAAAAAAAATCCCAATCCCAATAGTAGTTAAAAATATGTTTGTACATCTTGCTGAAAAAGTGGCACAAACCTTAAAAGTTCAAAATTGTTATATATGTAAAAAAACCACTATAAAAAAACAATGGCCTTAAAAAACTAAAAAAATAAATTATTCTGTAGCCAATGTAACTTAGACTACCAGAATAGAAAGAAAATGAGTATTGTCCACTAATTTAGTGGCAAAACTCTGTTAGTCTAAAGAAGGAAAAACTTTTCCAAAAAACGTAAAACACCTAAAATATAAATCTGCCTATCAGTATAATAAAACTATCCATAGCACTAAATAGTGGTCAAATAAGCTAAGGCAGCAAATTAATCTCACTAAGACTAAGTTTGAGAAATGGATCTCTCAATTAAATACTCAAACCACTTCTCCTTAGGAGGCCCCAAAAAATATGTATTGGCTATGTGGAACTTTTGCTTATGCAAAGTTACCCCCAAAATGGAAAGGGTCCTGTGCATTAAAATATATAAAACCAAGTTTTTTCTTGTTACCCATAGAAACGGGTAACCGTCTAAATATTCTAGTATATAAAAATCTCAATTCACAAAAAAAAAGGGCTCTCATAAATACTACAAACATTAAAATAAAAAATTAAAAAAATAATAAGTGGCCTCCAAGTCAAATAATCCAATATTATAAACCTGCCACTTGGGCCAAAAATAATATATATAAATACAAAACCCCAATATATTTGTTAAACAGGCTCATTCAATTACAAGCTGTAATAAAATTATTAACAAATGACACAGCTATTGCTTTAAACTTAATGGCCAAACAAAACACTCAGATGCAAACAACAATTTATCAAAATCGCCTAGCATTAAACTATTTATTAGCTCAAAAAAAAAAAATATGTAAAAAGTTTAATCTGACCAACTGCTGCATTCAAATTAATAATAAAAAAAAAACAATTAAAAAAATTACAAATAAAATGGTTAAGCTTGCTCATGTCCCAGTGCAAAAATAAACTAAAGCATTTAAAAAAAAAAAATAATAATTTAAATCCATTTTTAAAAACTAAAAAAAAATACTCTTTGTAATACTTTTGGCTTTGGGGGGAATTGTTATTTATTCCTTGCTTAATACCTCTCATACAAAAATTAGTAGTATAAAGCATAAAAAAATAACTTTAGTAACTACTCCCACCATTAAAAAATATAATACCACTAATTTATTAATAATGTCAGTAAAACCCACCACCCCAGTAGTATTTTCAAATAAAATTAATAAAAAACTAAAGCAAATAATCAATAAATTCAAAAATTAAAAAACAACATATTTTATTTTAGAATAAAAAAAAAAAAAAGAACTAAAAAAGTTAAGTGTTAAAAAAAATAAAATAGTTGTAGGTATAAAAAAGTAATACTTTTGCTATATGCATATATTAACTTAAAAAGTTATTTAATCAGCTTCAAGCCTAAAAAATGCTTAAAAAAAACAAAACAAAAAAAACTAATAAATAAAAAAAAAAGTTAAAGGCCAAACAAACATCAAGTGCCTAAATACAAATAAAAAACAAACCATAAAATAAAAAAACTAAGGTCTACCCCCTTCCTGCTTTTGCTAAAGTTATGTGCCAACTTAGCTAATTAACAGGCCCAGTAATTAAAAATTGCCTTTCTAAAATAAAAACTCCTAATTAAACAATCCTATTAAAAAAAAATCAAAAAAGCACCCTAAAAAATGCATGCGTAATAAAGTATTAAAATATTATCACACACCCTGCATAAAAAATTAATTTATTAGCATAAACATGTAAAAATGTTTATATAAAAAAACCCATGTATGTAATAGGCAGTCAAAAAAAGTGTAAACCTTTTAGTACCCAGCCAATAAAAAACAAAAAAAAAAATTCTTTCAGCCAAAATAAAAAATATATACTGCTGAATAATAAAGGAGGGCGCGCTCCTTTCAAATATTTTTTTTCTAAAGTTGTGCCCAGCTTTGCAAACCTGTTAAAAAAATAAAAAATACTTTTCTTATTTTACTCTTTACCCATATCCAATATTCTTTTATTTTAAAACCTTTTTAGTCAAAAGTATTTCTTACAAAATGCATAAGCATAATATCCTACATATCCTGCAGGTTTTACCACAGGAGGGAAGAGAAGAGCAAGGAAACTCCACCTCACTGTTTTCTGGGAAGGGGAGTGGAATGTAAGAGGGCACCATTACAGGCAGCAGGCCCTGTAACCCTGCAGACACAGGAGAGGGCAGGGGAAAATGACCTGTGACTAGAATTCTTCAAGCTGGGCTCTACATATGCCCACTCCTTGGGCGCTATGGCCAGCACAATACCGGCTGGCCCATCCCAGAAGTAGGAACATGCATAAGACAAAGAAAAATTAAGGATTAACCCTTTAACTTACCATTCGTCTTTTCACCACCACCAGCTAACCAGGGCAGTATTGTTCTCTTACGAGCTATTTCACTGCCAGCTCTGCTGCCCGCAACTACGTAAAATGTGTCCACTGTAAGCACTGGCTCAGGTGAGAGTTGGACAGAAGTAGTTATTATATTCATTACTGCTCGGCTATTCACCACAAAAAAAGAAAGACAGTAGGCTCCTTTGGTCCAGTCATACCCACTTCTGACCCAAGCTCCTAGCCTCAGAGACATGAAGCAGAAGAGCTTCCAGAGTGAACACGCCACAAAGCCAGCAAGGAGTAATTTCTCATCCAAGTAGTCCCCTTCAGCTCAATAGCATTCACTGGAGTAAACACTCATAAATTTAGCACTGCAGAATCAGGGCCTAAATGTTATGCAAATGCTGGGAAGTGGAACCCACTGCAGAAGGGAAATCCCACAAAGAGTTTAATAAAGGAGGAAACAATTCAGGCTCCCACACGGCCCTCAACACTGAATATATTATTAAAATTGCAGACACTGGCTGCAGAGTTTTAACTATTTCTCTTAGCCTTCTTCACTATCCTTTTTACTATAAAGCATAGTTGAATGTTCAGAAACAGAGGAAAGGCCAAGGCTGGCAGTTCTTACTCAGGCAAGCCTGCCCACTGTAGTCAGTAGGGGGATTTTACCAAATAAAGGCTACGGCATTGGACCTAAAAGTATTATTTACATTTAATTTTAAAGTGTTCTTTTAAATTACAATTGATTTATATTGTCATCATTGGAAACAGCAGCATACACAACATACAAGGAGGGATCATTGTGATCATCCAGGGAGATCTTATGTATAACACAGACCATAAACTTCCCCAAAATAATTCCTAGAACAGATCTTTTAGAAAAAACAGCCAATCTGAATTTAAAAAATGTCAGTGATTAATGAAGAACCCAGCACAACCCTTGGTAAATTGTTCCGATGGTTAATTACCCTCACTGTTAAAAATTTATACTTTATTTCATCTGAATTTACTTAGCTTCAGCTTCGGTTTCCAACCATTGAAGCATGTTACACTTTTCTCTGCCAGATTGAAGGGGCCATTAATTAAATATTTGTTCCCCATGTAGCTATGTAAAGACAGTAATCAAGTCACCCCTTAACCTTCTCTTTGTTAAGCTCAATGTATTGTGCTCCTGGAGTCTATCACTCTAACGCAGTGGGCCACAAACTGTGAGGCATGCCCTTCTAGGGGGTACAGAGGAACATTTGGAGGAGCACGGTAGGGCCTGGCCAGCCCCTATGGGGAGGGAGCGCCACCCAGCCCAGCTCCAGCCCTGCCCCAAGCCATGGCTATAGTTTGGAAGGGTGCAGGGGGGCATCGCCTCCCAAGCAAAAGTGAGGCATGTGGGAGTGTCACGTGGGGGGTCACGTGCCATTCCCCTCCCTCAATTTCTGCAAGCGCCAAGCTGCCGTGCAAAGCTTGCTCAGCTTGGCCTGTGGGGATGTGTCTGGCACCTCCCCAAGGACCCCCCAGCCTCCACCGGCACATTTCAGCTCCCAGGGAGTGGTGGTGGTGATGGTGTGGGACGGAGCAGCCGTTTTCCTACGCTCTGGCTCCCTTCCTTCCTGGGCAGCTGGACTGCGCCACCTGGGTCTAGTGCCAGTCTCTTCCTGTACAATGGTGAGTGCCCGTGGGGGGCAGGGCAAGAGGGGAGTGGAAGGTGGGCTAAGGGAAAGAGATGGAATGGGGCAAAGGACAGCAGGGAGAGGAAGAGACAGGGGACGGGGAAGAGAAGGGGAGACAGGAATGGGGGGGGGAGGAGCAGGAGCCCAGCATGTGGCATCCCCTTGGCCCCAGCACCACCAGAGCAGCAGCAGCGCCGCAATAGCTGGTGTGGAATTGGCCACCAGCAGCATCTGGGGCTCCCCCGTTAAGCTGGAACATCCCCCCAGACCAGCAGCCCAGGTACCACTCCAGGCGGGGGGAAGAGAGCCAACGAGCCAAGGTAACTGCCTTCAGCATGAATGTGTGCACACGCATGCTTTACTGCACTCTCCCAATACAGCAGTCAAACTACACCTTTGCCCCAAACCACAGCTGCAGGTCCAGCCTCAGCACCCCACCCCAGCCTCAGCCACAGCTCCTGCTCAGACCACCTCCTACCCCTCCCCGACCACAGCTCCTGGCTCCCAGCCATGGCTCCTGAGCGTCTGCAGACTGTGTAAGGGGGGCATGACCAAAAAAGTTTGGGGACTATGGCTCTAAGGCATATTTTTCTAATTCTTTTCAGGGCTCGTCTCTGAACCTTCTCCATTTTACCAACATCCAGCAGCAGTTACACCAGTGCCAAAGATAGACGTAAAATATCCTCACTACTCCGACTCAAGAGTCCCATTTACATTAGCTCCTCTGGCCACAGCATCACATTGGAATCTATGAATGAACTGGGCAAAATAAAGCTCTAAAACTTTCCATACTCTCTCTCTTGCCTTCAGTGACATCTGCTGGCAACCAGAAAAAGCTAACTTTCTGACAAGCTTGATGTTCCAGTCCCTAATAATAATTCCTTGTCTCCTTTGCAAAGCCACAGTGAAGGAGTTTATACAGATCTCCATAGAGTGAGGATGGGAGGTAGAGGGAAACAATCTTTTGTCATCCTCCAACACCCCAGTTACAGGGCAGAATACAGGTGCAGTAGCTGACTGCAGTCTATACTATTGTTCAATGCAACAGAGGGTTTTTTTTGGTAGTTTAGTGTCTGTAGGAGAGGGGGCAAGTCTCATGATGCAGCAACCCACTCTCCCTCCCGTCACCCCCACCAAAAAACATTTAAAAATTGAACCAGGTCACTGAAGGACACTTTAAACACTGTTTTATCAAAGTGCTGCTCCCAGATTATGCCAGTTCCCACCATTTTTTCAGAGCACTTCATTTTGGACAGAGGATCTGCATACATGTACAGTATCACCTTGAGCTTCAATGTGTAGCACAACTACAAAGTTGCTCTGTATTTAGGTGTAGGGAGCAGGACTGTCTTAGCCATTGGTAACTCAAATCTTGACGTAAACCACTCATTGATGTAAACAGGAGTGAAAATGATCTAGTCCACAAGGAACCTAAATTGGCCAGTTTTAGTCCCTTTTCTTCTCCTTAAAGCAATTAGAATCAAAGCAAACAAAACCAGAAATCCTGGAGTTACAACATTTGAATGTTTCAGTAGTAGTAGTAAAGGTCATTCGTAAGTGAACATTTTCAGTGGACATGAAGTACAAAAAAAGAAGCTGTTTTGAACATTGAAGCTCAGGCATTTAGGCAACCCTTACAACACGTGCTGTAACTCAATATGTGTATTACTAAAACAGTTAAATTGTTAAGGAAGATCCATGACACACTACTACATTTTGCTCAGTGTAACAGATTGGTTTAATGAATTAACTAAGCCAATGATAGATTAGAACTCACACTGAACAAGTAGGTCTTTGTCTGGGCCAGGAACAATTTTTCAGAAGATTAAGATTTTCCATCTCATCTAGGAGAGAGATGAAGAAAAGGCACCAATATACCACCAAAGGTACTTGCAATCTTGCAGGTACATCCATCTCATGCAAGAACATCATTAAAAAGCTCAGCAACAAGAAACTGCCCATAATACTAGCAAGTATATTTATAGGCATTCAGAATTAGGTAGAACAGCCACTTAGTACCCAGCTTATGGAACATAGCCACCTACAATAGGGTAATCACACATTTCACATGAAGAAGATTGGTGACTCAGGTATGATATTAAAAGAAAAATCGTATCTCCCATCTTCATGCTCTGAATCTTAAGGCTGGATAGGGACTTGAGAAATGTAGGTCCTGGTCTCAACTGCCACATACTTCATTAATTAGCAAGCCACCCTCTCTCTAAGGGGAAACACACTCACATGCCTCACAAGTGTGTGTAGATAACTTCATTAACATTTGCAAGCTGCTCATATTCTATGAGTGCCACAGAAAAAAAACCCAATCTATAAATTGTCATTTTTTATGCCCTTCATCTGTCCAATATAGTATAATTTGCACCATACTTGCACAGGACAAGATGTCCCAAGCCACGTATGTGATTGGGCCTCTGACAGACAGGTAAACCTGCCCAGGATTAGGCTCAGATTGGGAACTAGGCAGTTGTCTCATACTAGTGGGCCAAGCAGTAGAGAGCATGCACAGAAAGACTAAACACCCTCTGCACACAATGGGGTCCTCTGAGAGAAGCAGAGGGAAGTGGGCATAGCAGGGGCTCAGCCAATAGAGTTTCTCTCACACACACACACCAAACCAGCTTTTTGGGGGAGCTCCATACCATAACCCCTGTTCCCCTCCCTGATAATCCACAAGGCTAAGCTCTGGAGCACATAGCTCCATTACATTCTTCCTTTTCCTCAAGATTTCTTCCATTTTAGAATTTGGCCCACAGCGATAAAACTTAAAGAAAAACAAGGAGGACACAAAAAGAAGCAAATACTCAGGAGTGGGAGGTGTTGAAAATAACATGACCAGGTTCCCATCAAACTGTACCCCTCACAGCTTCAATAGCTCATAATGTACCTGGGCTTTCTTGCCATGCCACCACCTTACTTTACCTTACTGGATCAGGAGCAACAAATGTCACCAGGGCCTTCGTTTGTGTTTGGTTCCAAAACATGCACTACCACACCCAGTCTCAGCAAGAAAGTTTATTTTCAGAACAGAGCTTAACAAACAGAACAGTCTTACCTCAATCCTTGGGCCCAGGTTTAAGGGCCTCTGCAGCCTCAGCCAGTTCTGTTTGTTCCCTTCCTGAAGTAGCAGCTGCAGGGTTGCTTCCCTAGCCCCTTGCTCTAGGGACCCACCCCTGGAACTAGCTCCACTCCACTGTAGCTTTCCCTCCTTAGGGCTCAGCCTGTCTCAGTCCTCCCTCCCTGCAGCTGCCTACTAGCAACCCTTCATAGGCCCAGCTGTAGCCCAGCTCTCTTCAATTAACTGGATTGGGCTCATCTGCTCCAGTCCAGGGGGGCTGGGCTCAGTCTATCCACAGGCACCAGATACCCTGACAACAAATAACACAGGAGCAAACAGGTAGGAATGAGCCCCTTTGGCATCTATCATGTGGGGAGGGAAGCCCTGAGCTCGCTCTCTTGCTAGTAGGCCTCTGAAAAGCTAAAGCTTTTCCATCTTAGCCTGGGGTCTGCGGGGGTCAGAAAAATTCCCTTATTTAATTTCCCAAGTTATGGTTCCTCTCTCTCTCTGAGAAGCCATGCTTAATGGAAACTTGCTTGAAACTGATTAGATTTAGAGGACAATCAAAGTCAGTGAATATTTCTTCATTTAATGACAAACTCCTAGATTATGCTCAATCTAAGCCTATGTATGGTATCACAAGAAACCGGCACATTCATGCAATATATTTAGAGGGGGTTTTAGCCTCCTTAATACAACCAAGGACGAAAACTGAAATAATTCATTCACCACACACATTTCAATTAAGCTCTAGAAATACCATCTCATGAAGCCTACACAGCTAGTACCTACTTTAGAATGCTGGGAAGGTCAGACAATTAATAGCATTCTAAAATTTAAAGATCATCCACCTGCATTTTCTTTCTTTCATTAAGCACTTCTGTGCAGGAAAGTGCTGCTCTATTCCCTTTGTGCTCCACTGAAAAATATATTTTAAGAGTTTTAAAAAACAAATAGGAATAAATACACAAGTTAGTGGGTACTCTGGCATTGACTAAAATGGGAGCAGAATCAGGCCAATATGTATTTTTATTCAACACCCAGAAGTGTGCTAGCTGCTTCAAATAAGAGAGACATGGTCCCACCACTGAAAAGCTTGCAACTAATAAATTAGACATAAGACAGAACATAAATAGTAAGACTAGAGGGGAGAAATGCACAATGATTATGTGGGAACTGTTTAAAAAAAAAAAAAAAAGACACCACACTGCGAAGTTCTCAACTCTACTACCTAGGTGCTCAGATACTACAATAATGATGGTCATGTAAGTACATAGGTAGGTAGATGGAAAACAGCAGATACCTGAGCTACTTATCCAACATGTTTCAATTTCAGTGTTTTAACTGTTACAAGTTAGGGGCCCAACCCAGCAATCTTCACTCAGAGCAGCTGTTGCTGACATGGGTAAGCCCTCACTGAGTAATACTCAGGGGAATACGAGTAGCTGGATCACACCACCACTCTCTTTCCTCACCCACCATTTTAGTTTCTTCATTTATTTTTTCAACTGAGGTGGCATCCCCCACAGTGAAGGCTTGTTCAGCTAAGTATAGAAGAAAATATAAGTCTGAAAGCAAATATCTGTCCACTCAGGAACACTCAATAAAGGAAAACATCTGCAGTCAATATTAAATTTAATGTATGTGAAATAGATGTTTAGTTTAACGTATGTATACAACATAATTGAAAATTGAGTTTTTTGCATTAAAATATTTTCACAAGTGTAACATGCATTCTATTCTCTGAATATCTTGAAGTATCCCTGTTCCCACTGATGTCAGTGGTAGTTTTGCCACTCACCTATAGAGAAGCAAGTCCCAAGTGTTTAGCAGTATTCAGGCTTCCACCACATTCTATGGATATCAATTATGAAGGCTTGATGCTTCAAGCCTCCCTTTCAGAGGTTGCCCTATAGGCACTGGGACTGCTCACATAAGTAAGGGCCGCAAGTCTGCACCCTATATATGCCTGCACATTGCACAACTCAAAAACCCATGATTTAAAGCAAGATGTTTTTTGAAGTGTTTTGTTTAGGCTCATTCATTTTAGTCTCAAGTACAATAACCCTTCTTAAAAACAAAAAGACAGCAATGTTCAAGATAGAATATTGATCAGAAAAAATTACTTCTATACTATTTTCCCATTACAAAGTCCAGGTGAAGTGTAACAGCCAATGTAAACTTAAAATTAGAAGTGTCTTCCCCTTTTCCTTTGCTATCACTAAGTCCTGAGGCAATTTCTTGGTTATTCACATGCCACCAGTAAGTTGATAGAAACTGCAACATCCCTTATACCCCGTTTGATTTCAACATATTCTTTATCACAATGATTGTTATATAATCTTCCCTTGCAGTTTCCAGGAACCTTCTGACACAAAACACCATGCTAATGATTTTTAATAGGGTACATATAACAAAAGATAGAGCCATTATTTATTGCCATTGTGGGATATCAAAGTGTGGTCAATACATACTGTATATTATAATAAGCACATTACACTCAGAATATCCAGAAGCCCTTACATACTACAGACATACGATCCCCTTTTCTAGTTAAGAACTGGGGGCCAGATTCTGCCTCCCGTTATGCTGGTGACAATCAGGAGTAACTGACAGCAGAAGCTAGCCCTCACCATTTAAAATGAAAAACTTAAATCCCACGTAAACGATGACTTCATATCAGGCTATTCTCAAAAAGCAGTTCTTTTTATGGACTGAACATGCAAGATAAATTTAAAAGTTAAGATAATTCAATAGAACAGCACAACAGAATTTTCTATAATGCTGTTTTTTTAGTATACCTTTAAATAAAAATCAGCCTAAAGGGTCCAATCTGATTGGGTAAAAAGCGTTTCCTGGAAGGGGACAGATACTCAGCTACCACAGTCTGGTTTGCTTTCCATTTAAAGTAACTTTTACTCCTATTCCAATAATTTGTATGCCACATTTCAGCTTTAACTAAATCCATATGGCTATGATAGAAAACCCTGTAACTATGACAACATTGCAGGGCACTGGTGCATTATTCTTCCACTGTTTTTATTTTATTTATTTATTTTTTTTAAGTAAACACTTGTGAAAGGAGATTGAAAGCCCTGAAGAATGGCTGGCCCACAGAAAAAACATAGGCAGCAGTAGGGCAAGATTCACACTGCGTTCTCATTTGGCTCAACCGTAGCCGGGTTTCTAGTGCAATCTCCAGATCCAGTCAAATCCTTAGCCTCTCCACTGAGTCTTCCAACAAATATGCCAGGTAACAGCTTTTTTTCATATTGGCTTGTGTTCACTAGGAACTAAGGTGACCAGATAGCAAGTGTGAAAAAATCAGGACAGAGCATGGGGGGTAATAGACACCCACATAAGAAAGAGTCCTGAATATCGGGACCGTACCTATAAAATCAGGACGTCTGGTCAGCCTACTACGAACTGGACTGACACTAGTTTATTTCACATACACTGCCAAAATGCCACCACATTATTGACTTTCAGACAATACAGAACTGAGTAGGATCCAAACTGGTGACATACACACAAAGTCTCTCTGCCATGCCCTTTTAGCAAAAAAAAAAAAAAAAATCTTAATTTCCATCAGCCCTGATCCCTCATTCACAAGATTCTGGACTGTACGCAAGACCTCACTGCGAGGCTAGGGGCCTAATTCTTTTCCCTCCCCTGCTCCCTGACAAAGGAGAATAACTGTACACAAAAGTGAGCTGAGATAGTATTTGACTATCTGAACTGCTGAGACTGATTGGGAATGCTCCACTGGGAGGGGGCACAGTGCTGCAATCATGCTCCAAAAAGGAGAGAACAGAGAGGTAAGAAGTAGCCCAGGGGAAGTTGGTCTGGTGTATCAGCAGGAGACACTCCTCTCCACTTTCCCCTGGGGCTGGGAACAGGTGAAGAGGGAGGGCCCAGGTCTCCCTACCTTCTCCTCATCCCCAGTCCAGCCAGGAGAACCCAGAGAGCACTAGGGAACGATGAACTGTAACTCGGCCACTCAGGCCCACAGACCACCCAGCAAGGCCATCCCAGGACTTATGCTAGGACTCAATAGTCCCCAGTCCATGAGGCCTGCTGTCCCCAAGTCAGCCCGCTACCAAGTTCCTATTTGGTATTTCAGTTCAAACTTCTGTAACTCGAGATCCAAAGTATTGTAGGTTCTATCATGTAAATCTCATCATGACTTTATTTCAAAATAGTGTTGGAAATTTAACATCCAGGTCAGAACTGCATATCAAAATTTATAAATCTGCCAAAATCTCTTGTTTACAAACTAGTCTCTTCACACATTCTGACTGGAATATTATAATGTCTGTCGTCTTCAGTTAGAAGAGTCACCATAGGCCAGTCCTCCTCTGGGTCATTGGGATAAAGGGTGATGAATTCATCAGTGCTGTATTTATACAATCGATAAACTCTGATGGTATACTGCAGAGCATATGCAAGAAGAAACATTTCCACCTAGGTTAAAAAAAAAAAATCAATTAGAATGTAATGCATAATACTAATGTGTATTTTGGAGGAGTGTTATTCTGTATCAAAGGACCCTTAAACCAGAGAATGATGCTCAAAGAGATACTGAGATTCCCTTATACAGGGAAATACATTGAAATTCCATCCTTCGGGAAGGCCATTCTCAGGGTTCAAGTACACAATGATTCCACATAATGTGCTTGTTACACAGTATAGTCAAAATTTTCAAACTCAAATGCTTAAGGCACTGAAATAGTTTGTCCATATTTTTTTTAAAAAATCAAGCCACTTGCTTTCAAAATGACAGCTACAGTGTTCAAGGCTTTTGAAAGAAATAAGGCCACTTAAACAAGTGTTTAAGGTACCTATCTTTAAACATTCATGATTTAAAATTTTGGACTTATACCTGTATCATTTCCTAAATAGAGGCTACCAGCCATTGAATGCTCCTTTACTCCACTGAGAGAGATAGGAATCAGTCTAAGTGCACTAGATGTTAAGAATTCAGTCTAAGACACGTTTCAATAGATGTGTCTCCCCCTAGACAAAGCCTGAATTCTTACATTTAAAAACCAAAAACTGTTAAAGCACTTTGATATACATTTGCTTTTGTTTAACTAAATCAGCATTTAGCACTTAGTATTATTTATTAAACTTACACAAGAGAATTGTAAGACAGTGAAGGGGAACCTTGGACGCAATCCACACTGTATAAATTAGATTATTTCAGGACTTTAATTTCTGGTGCTACACATGTCAAAAGCAGTGAAATTCTCTATATAAAGGAAATATAAATTTGAAAATAAGAATAAGAATATCTATGCACTCAGAATATATGTCCCAACTTGTCTTTAGATAGTTTCATGTCCCTCAACAAAGTTAAACAAGAACACTACTGCACGAATTGCTGTGACAGAGTTCTATTGTGCCATTAAGGAACAGCTCTTCAGCCCCAACAGCAGTAGTACAGAGATATGTTGCTCAGTACAAGTTCTGGAAGGCATGGTGCTTCTCCAGGAAATGCCAGGAAGAACATGAGTGTTGCGCCACCACCACACTTGAAGATATTGCGGGCAGCCACTCAAGTCTGCACCCAGCCAATTCTGCCAGTTGAAACAAGGATGATGGTAATTTATGTATGCATGCAGGTTAGGGCCATTACCCCCACTCCATTTTGTAGAGACTAGCGCTGTCAGTAGCATCAGCATCTGTAGTCCTTGTGTTCAGCAAATACAAGAACCTTATTAGGCCTGTTGCCTGCATGGATGCGAGATAGCAGAGGAAGAGTTTTCCCATTCCCTCCTCCCTGCCTTGTGCACGCAGAGAGAGCCAGGCACAGTGTTCTAGTCATAACTTATTATGAGAATAGTCTTATTGATTTCAAGAGGATTAGTCACAGAGTAAAGTACAACTCAATGCGAGCCAGGGTGACAAAGCTGGACCCCAAGAAAAGTCAACATCTTAAAAGCAGTTGATGATTAGCCAACTTGAAAAGGTGGAACTAAGTAGCAGCATCTAGTCTTCTTTCCATAAAAGTCAATTAGAGTTTAATACAAAACCTAAATGGGAACAGGATCTGGCCCTTAGCTATTATTGATTAACACATGCACAGTTGAGCACTGCACTTAGAGCTTTTACCCTGCAGCTACACTTACGAGGGCAGTGCCACTGATCTGAGGAATCCTGTCCTCTTTTGAGATCAGGATTCCTGATTTTTTTTTTTTTTTTTTTTTAAATGTTTGCACTATCTTTCACTCCAACATCTTCATTAACCAGTTTTTGTGACATACACATTAAGTCATGGTTCATTTAGGTAGCTACATTTCCTCAAAGATGAATTACGTCATTTTACAGGTAATCAAGAGCAGTAAAAATGTCCATCAGTCAGATAATGGATTTATTATGCAGTTCTTGTTTCAAACATGTATGTGTCTTATGTAATGCATTCAGTGCTGCTATCTTTTCATATATACTTTTATCTTTATTTTAACATTTCAATCAAAATTTTAAATAATTAAAGAGCAGTGGCCTGTTCTAGTACAATAAGAATCATGCAAGGCATTAATCTAATTCTTCGTTTACTTTACTAAAAAATCCCTTACATATAAATGAGCAAAATTTGTTATCCAGTAATTATAAGCTCCAGAAAACAGGGATTTGCAGTTATGAGCACAGACCCTTAACTATATCACTAACAAGTATTGCTTTACGCCATTTACTGAGCAGTAACCTTTTTAAAAGCATCAAACCGCAACAAACTTAAGCTGCTAGAGCTTTGCTCATTTCTCAAAGTATTTCAGAAAATGTTTTCATGCTCTGGTTAGTTTTGCTCCTACCACAGCAACACAGCCTCAGAGGCTAGAAAACTACCATCTATACTATAATGCATATATCGCTCTCCTTACTTGCTCAAGGCCTCCAGTGTGACCAATTTGATTCAAGTGATTATTCATTAGTTGACTGGGGTTGCTGGATGTATCCCGGGCAAAGAGTAGCCATGAGAACACGGGTACTTTCTTTCCTTTTTTATCATCATCATATAATTCAATGGCTGTGTTCAGCATCAAAAATTTCACAGCTTCATAGAGGCTGTACTCCTCCTCTTCATTTGTAAACAATTCATCACAAGCTGCTTGTCTCTCTACAGGAGTTTTCATTTCACTCATAATCTCCCACTATAAAAGCAAACACAGGATTATCAACATAAGTGATATTCATAATTGCAAAGGAAAGAAGGACCTTTTTCAAAAGTAGATTGCCACGTTTTCAGCATAGCTTCTTTGAATTGGCCTTACAAAAGGCTCTCTCGTGCCCTTTTTTAAAACTTCCTTTATTTTAAACACTCCCATAGCTGTAGCTGCTGCTGTTGTCTTTTTCCTGTAGCAACAAGTATCAGAAAGGGATAGGAAAGGAGGCCAAGATTAGAAAAGAAAAAGGGAGAAAAATAAGGCAGAATGGGTTAGAGAGAGAGAGTCTGATAAGAGAGAGGCAGTTTTTCATTGGCTGTTACATAAAAACTGTATTTTCATATTCTCACTGCATCTCAAATACCCACAGTGCTTTAGTTATTTTGCTCCTAGTACTCACAGAAATTGCATAAAATATACATATAACAAACATGAGCATTTGAAGTAGTAAATCTGTGCTTATTTAAAATAAAAATATAAACATATGCACATAGAACACATGAATAATAGAACCAGTTAGAACATTTTATTAAGCAGATTCTATACTACAATAAGAAAACAAATCAAATGCTAATCTATAAAGAGTATAGCACTTGGGAAAAGTTAGATAAATTATAAATGCTATAATGGCTATATGTACACACACACACACACACACACACACGAATGATAAGGGGAGTAAAGATTCAGTCCTTCTATCACTGCTTCCAGCCATCCATCACCCAACTGCCTCTCAGGTATTAACAGCATTTGTCCAAGATAGAACACGCCTCTGCTCCAACTAAGGATGCATGGTACACATGAAATGAAATAGTGAGAGTGAACATATAGCTGTGTATTTACAGTAATAAAATTTTATATTGACAGCAGACTAAACAGATTAGTCTATGTATCAGTTAATTCAAGAAAGAAAGATAAAGTTTCCACAAATTAGGAAATGCAAGAAGATTCATTAAAAGTTTTACACTGTAATGGTGAAATATAGTTCCTCACACCCTTTTGGTATCTTACATTTATATAGCATCTTTCATCCCTAAGATTTCCAAAACACTTTGTGGTACTACATAAATGCAGGAAATCTCGAGTAAAACAGGAAGGTGGAGTGCTAGAGGAGTGCCAGTAGACTGCCCAACAGCAGTAGTGTGGGGGTGAATGAAAAATATTGTAGTAGGATAAATCTCCAACTCTTTAGAAACATGGGATTTTTAATGCCCATGAAGACTAGAAATGTCTTAAATTTGTAAGGTCTAATCCAGGAAGCACACAGCTCTTTCCCCAAATGAGCTTGGAACACAATTACTTGGAACTCTTACTTGGAACACAATTATCTACCGAAGTAGGGTGAAAGGCCAAGTCACCCTAGCAGGAGTATTACACTACCAGGTAATGACATATAACGAGTCGCGGCATCGAGTTAGTGCAACATTTACTGAGTTGCAGTAATACACTCCACACTGTCTCAAGCTGCCTCCTTCATTATTTGTGTATATCATGTTCATCATTTTGTTGTCTGTGTTATGTGTTTTATCAGTTCCCTAACTGTATGGCAGGAATCTCTTCGCAAAACTGTTCCAGGAATAAGTTAAGTCTTCCCACTTTTCTTGTGCTCTTAGGCAAAGTAAGTGCCTTAAGGTGGACGGGGTGAAATCTAAGATTTAAATATTAATCTAATACTAAAGAATTCTAAATTCCATTTTCTATTCTTAGAAGTTTTCTATTGGCTTTAATTAGTGTAATAAATTCGATATATGTTAACTAATTTCAGTTACCCTTCCTAGAATAATAATTTTACTCTACCAGAATTTAGGTTGAATTGGTGAAGAGCTAAACATACTTATTTGCAACTCACTAAGAAAAGTAAACATATAATTTATCCAACCTTCTTCCTTAGAAGTATTAAGTAGTCTTTAATTTCGTTACTTAATTCTCCCATCTTCCTGCCCAGTTTCTGTCTTAGCTGCCACTGTTTGATCCAGTCGTATTTGCTCAGCAGCTTTTCTGGAAGCTACAAAGTTGAGAAAGAAAAACGAGCAACTTATTAATTATTAAGACAAAACTTGAAGTAAAACTTTCAACCTAACCTGTGATATTTGACTGAAAATATTGCTACATGTTGCTGTTTAAAATGGTACCCTCATATATATTCTTCAGAAAAGCTGTCATGTGCAGAAGAGCATACCACCATTTTTTTTCTTTTTAAAGAAAAGAACGGGCTTGTTGCATTGCTTGTTGGATAATAGCTGGAATTAAATCAGCACCTGAAAGATTACCATTACTTGGCCAAGAGCCAGCCACAGATCCATTCCAAGAGCACAATTTTAATTTAAGTTCACATCAGTTATAACAGTCACTAACTGCTGGTGGTTTGAGGAACTGTGTGAAATTAATATTGGTTCAGTTCCACATAAAAAGGGTATTCTTAATAGACAGGCCAAGGACTGAATGAGGATGAAGACTCTGCTAGTGGCATAAAACCCACCACTTTACAATAGACCACTTAGACCACCTAAAAAAAAAAGCTAAGGTAAGGCCAAGGGTTTTGCCCATACTATGGATATTTTGTAGTCTTCAATATTCTTGAAAGAATGCACAAAGTTTTAGAAAATTGCAAAATATTGTAATTAACTCTTGCCTGTCTCCTTTTTATTTTGGTCTACATGCCGTAGCAGCACTTAAGGTGTTTCTTTAAACCATATCAGCACAGCTTATTCAGTGTAAGATGAGAGTCAAGATCTGCAGTTTTGTGTATTAAATTGTCAAATACTAATGAGCTGAAATATTGTTTTCAAAACTTGATCCTAAACCAGTTTCAAGTGGCCTGAGAAAACTAATAGTCCAAAGAAATACACATTCAACCCAAAGCATCTGGCATAACTGAACTCTAGAAGCAGTTAGTCTGCCTTTCTTTGATCATAAGTTTAGTTTAAGATTTTCCTTGAAAGAAAAGGAAATTTAGAAGATGCTAGCATCCACATAGATCCTTGTTATTTCTTAAATATGTACATTTTACCACAACAGCATGAAAGGATGAGTTACCTTGTAGTTACTTGAGTTCTTTAAGATGTGTTATCCCTAAGCATAGTGCACTTCAGTTACTTCAGGTTGCCCATGCACCCAGGACCAATGATTTTCTTCTAACAGTGTCCATGTGGTCCATGCATGCACCCATGCTCTCCTTGTGCTCCACACCAATGGAGTAAAGGGGGCTGCCAGGCTGCCGCCTCTTAGTTCTTCTCTACCACTAGCTTTCAATAGGGGGAAACCAGGCAGTGGGGAAGGAGGGTGGTTAGCACACTACACATACGGATAAATACACCTCAAAGAACTCAAGTTACTACAAGGTGAGTAACCCATCCTCCTTCAAGTGATTGTCCCTATGTGAAGTGCATTTCAAGTGATTCACAAGCAGTGTTTCTATAAGGAGATGGGTGCCCAGAGTCCTATGACACCACAGATTGCAGAACTGCCTGCCTAGAGAAGCTTCAGAAGCAGCTGCTTGCACCAGTGCATAGTCTCAAGCAATGTGTACAGAACTACAAGTTGCTGCTTTGCAGACATAAGCACTAGAGATGTCGCTAAGGGAAGCTACTGATACTGCATGAGCTCTAGCTGAGTGAGTTCTCACACACTGTCCTCAAGGGAGACACTGTTCATTTCATAGCAGAATAGACTGTACCCTGAGTTCTATTTCGATAGCCTCTAGGAAGAGATGGCCTCTCTTTCATATGTTCTGCAAATGACACAATGTCTAGAGGACTTTCAAAATTATTTTGTTTTTAGCAGCTAGAAGACAAGAGCTCTATGCACATGCGACTGCCACGCCACCTCTTTCCTGCTGGAATGAGGTTTAGGGTAAAAACACAAGTAGGTGGATACTTTGGTTAATGTGAAAGTCCAACACCACCTTAGGGACGAACTTAGGATAACATCTCAGATATCCCGTCTTTGTGGAAAACCGTATATGGGGTTCAGCCACTAGTTCCCCTAGCTCCCAGCCTCTTCTAACTGACATGATAGCAACCACAAACACTATCTTACTAGAAAGATGCAGCAGACAGCTGGATGCCGCAGGTTCATACGGGCACCCTTTCGGGGTTGATAAAACAAAGTTTCAAGTCTCAGGTTGATACCAGAGGAAATACTTAAATCATGCCTTCAGAAAGTGGGCAGCGCATGAGTGGGAGAATACAGAGTAGGTGTCTACCAGTTGGCAAAACATGTTGATGGCTGCTAGGTGTACTCTGAGATAGCCCGCAAATTTTAAAGACAAAGGTAATCCAGTATGCCTGGAATCTTAGCATGTAAAGGAGGAATTCCTTATTGGTTATACCAAAGGCAAATCTTGTCCAATTTGCTTGTAACATTTCCTGGTGAAAAAATGTTTGCTCAGAGGATCCAACAGCGCATTGTGGATCCCTAGCAGGAGGTAGCAGTTAGGGTAAACTGTATGGTTTGCAGAGGGTGATGGAAAGCTGTTAAGAGCATGCTCCTCCCTACTTGATGCTGGACCACTGTCATATTGTCTGCTAACACCTGGACTGACTGTCCACAGCTGCAAGGGAAGAACTGTTCACAGGCTAATCTGACTGCTGTTAGTTCCAATATGTCAATGCGAGGAGAGACCTATGGAATCCTGAGGGGACTATGTCCCCATAGCAACCTGTTTCTCCCTGTGTGCTCCCCAACCTAAGAGAGCTGTGTCTGTGCTTAGTCTTTGTCAGAAGTGGGGAGCTGAATGGTACCCGAACATATACATTCCTTCTGTCCACCCAACTGCTAAGGAAGGCTAAAGACCCTCTGGGGAACCACAGTGAGCAAGTTAAGACTGTACTTGCATGGAGTGTGAGAGACCACAACCAGGCTTGTATATACCTGTGGTGAAGCTTTGCAAATGGAGTCAAATAAATACTTGCAACCATGTGATAAAACAGCACCAGGCAGGATTGCATAGATGTTCTGGGACTCAAACAAATTCACTCTATGAGCCCAGTGATGGACAGGAAGCAGTTGTCTGATAAATATGCACTGCCTGTAATAGTGTCCAACCTTGCCCTGATAAATTCCACTGACTATGAGGGCTATTCTTTTGTACAAGAGGAGTGAGATGCAGTGAAGACCCCTGGTGTTCTGTCTGGGCTCAATCCTCTCAAGAGGCCTTCCCAGGTATAATTCAGAACCAAGTGTCTCTCATAGTTCTCTGCCAACTCAAAAGACTCTGATCCGAGATCCAGAGGGGGAATCCTCAGTACTGGAGGAGGCAGTGATGACCTCTTCTTGTTTATAGTACCAGAGAGTCTGGCTTGATCCCTACTCAGGGACAGAGAGAGGTACCATAACGATATTTATACTGGCTGAAGTCCTGGTGCCAGGCATTAAGGAGAGGTGATTCTGATTCCGGAAGAAGCAGACTGTCTTCTGGAGCCAGGAAGTGAGCTGGAGTCAGTGGAGATGTCTCCACAGCTTAGGTCATGGAAGGAGAGGGTGCCGGATCCAAAGGCACTGAGGGTTTCTGCACTGAAGAAATAATCCCAGTACCAGAGGGTGCTGCAGTTTTGTCCTTCGAAGAAGTCCCAGTCCAGTCCTTCCTGATACTAGGTCGTCCTGATACAGATAATTTCTGCCTCTTTTTAAAAGGTTTGGACAGATAACACTCCACCCCATCCACCCCCAATCTTTTGCTTTTGTGGGAGTAGTTATGTCTCCCTTCCCTGCCCTGGCTCTGCTCTCCAGAGTCTCTAGGGGCCCAACAGGAGCAGAGGTCTTGGAATTGCCTAGGACTGTAGAAGAGGGGCCATTCCTACCTTCTTCAGGGCGGTGTCCCTGGTCAGATGCTGTTCCTGTCTTCATGGCCTCCTCCATGAGCACTTTTTGGAGGAGAAATACCCTGGACTCCTTATTTCTATTTAGGAACAACATGTAGATGCTGTACCTTGACAGGACGAGTACTTCCCCCAAAGGGTACAGACAAGTGTTGTGATAGTGGGTGTGACCGGGAAGGGCTTGTGGCAAATATAGCAATTTTTGAAGCTGGGGATCCTGGGCATACCCCCCTGCAATTGCTGGAAGTTCAGAGTGTGGGGGAGTATTGAAACAGCTCCCTGTCATGGAGGAGTATTCCAAAATAGAGAACGACCTCTAAAGCTATATTGTAACCAATTATAGTAAACTAGCTAACTATGAAAATTGTAAAACTATTCACAGAAAAAGCTGAAAAAAACAGCACAAACACTTAAGTTCCATTCCTCTTGGGATCTAGGATGAAGATGAACTGCCACTATCAACCCCTTTTATTCCCTTGGTATAGAGCACCAGGTGAGCAGGGGCACACATGCGAATCACACAGACACTGCTATGGAAAAATCTCTGTCCTGGATGCAATGGGCAACCTGAAGTAACTATAATCCACTATATAAAGGGACAAGCACTCGAAGAACAACCAAAATTTTATTTTCCTTTTCTGGGGCCATAGTTACTTCAATAGCCATTTAAAGACAAAAACATGCAATACCCGAATCCTAAAATCAGTATATTTGTAATTTAAAACATTTTTTTTTTAAATTCAAGATTGAAGTATTGCTAATTGCCACTAATATACTTCTCTGCGTGCACCCTGCTGCTCCCTTTACATCCACTGCTGAATGAATTTCAGCACAACACAAACCTTACTATATTATGGTAATTCACCCACCTTTTAAATATTGCACAAAATAAAAACTCACAATATTTTCAACAATTTCAATATCAGTATTTTACAGTCTGATTGGTAGAAAAAGTTAAGAAAATAGGAAGTGAATATATTTAAAAAAACCACAAAGTAGGGATCACACACCTCTAGAAAACTCTCATGCGCTAATGCTCTTTGACACAACCCCTCACAAATGTATTTTGGGAGGTTTCATTTTCAGGAGGCTGGCAGTGGGTCACCCCTAAAGACTATTTTTAAGAAGAAGTCCCTTGTATTATACTGTTGGTGCAGATGTAATCCATAGCAGTGCTGCTGTCAGAAGTTAAAAAACAGCATTTCAGCAGAAGTTCACTGATATATCTATCACATTTGGGAAGTTTTAAAACTGGATTTAAGTAAGGGACTTAAGCTTTATTATCTCAAAAATAGTGCTGAATTGGGGCACTAAGCCTTTTTATGCCAAAACAGTTCTGCAATTAAAATATAGATCTAGAACTGTGCAACGAAGGAAACAAGGAATATTCATTTCCTATTTGTAATGCCAAATGCATTGTAATAAAAACTCAAGGTACAATATAAGTGAAATTCAAAACAATTGCCACTTTAAGTGTATTTTCAATTTGACTCATTAATGAAGTATCTGAAGCAATCAGGATTTTTACAATAACATTGTAACAAGAGCACTGTTCAACTGCCAAATAATTTGGCTAGGCTTACATTAGAGCATAGGATCATTCTGACCAAACTCTGCAGACAATGAAAAATGTATCTGTTATGGGTTCTGAACATTGTGTATTAGACCACAGAATCTCCACAGCTTCCAGTAGCAAACTCTTCTTTTTTAAAAAGTGAATTTATTGCTTGTGAAGCAATAGAGTGCAAGTATCAAAAGCTAAAACATTCTTGTTATCCACAGAAGTAGAACAGAAACATTTTTGACCACTACTACCAATGCACCTTCAGTTTTGAGGTAGGGAAGAAAACATAGAACTATAGATGGACAAGGGAGTTGCTGAACTCAATATATCTTTCCCTTAATAGCAAAAAATTACAGTTTCCAAAAGGAGCAATAAATTTAATCTCAAGATAGTTATTCACAAACGTTGAAGTTCCACTGAAGATTAATTAATTCAACAGAAATCTTAAATATTTAATTTAAATTAAGGCATATTAATTCTTTTGAATAGTGTCACAAATTCAATAAATTCTTTATACTGACTTCCATACTACATAAAATAAAGGAACTAAGAATAGTAGTAGAGGATGGATGGTCTTGTGGTCAAATCACTGGGCTGTGACTAAGGAGACCTAGGTTAAGTTCCCAGCTCTAAGAATCACTTCGTATCTCTCTCTGCCTCAATTTTCCATCATCTTTAAAACTGGATTAGTAGCTGTGACAGATATTACAGTGCCATGCAGTATCTTTGGGGACCACTGTATCAAATGTATGAATGATTTATATGTGATTATGCTCTAATCCATGGGGGAGGCTTACCACAGCTCCTCTAGGAACTAAAACCAATGTGTGTGGATGTGATTAAGGCACAATACTGACACTGAACAACTCTAGAGATGTACCATTCCTTGGGGAGGTTTGCATATGGTGATTCAAACTGGATTTCCAGAGACCAAACAAAGAAAGCGACTTTGGTATAAAAAAAGATGAGTTTTGAATGGACACAGGGCCTTCCTTCTGACCAAGCAAATAGACTTGTGCTTTTGTCCCAGTGGGCTGTTATCCTTATGAAGGGATGGAAGGACACTGGCCTACTAAGCCTATAGGATAGATGGGCTATTTTTGGTATGTTTATTGATAAGCATGTAGGAACTTATGTATGTATTCTGTTTAAAGCTTTTACCCCAAGAATAAATGTGCCTGCTGAGAAAGAGCTGTGCAGTAATTTGTAAATGCTGGTAATTCACTGTTTGTAGTCCTTGGAGAGAAAGCAAAGCCCTGGCTGGCTGGGATTATCACATGTATGGCAGGGGGTTGTGCAACCTTAAGAAACCACCATCAGAAGGAAGCAGGACAAGGACCCGACTCCCCACATAGAGCTATGTGATGGCTGGAGACCTGAGCCCTGCCTGAGCACTCCTGGAATCGACCACAGCAGGGGAATAGAGATGCAGTTACCTCTGAAACTGTAACAATAGTACATCCTAATTTCACTGGAGTGTTGAGATAATAGATTCATCAGTGTTTTGCGGTGCTCATGCAGTACAGCAATGAGGCCATAAAACTGCCTCCAATAAGTAACCAACATTTTCTCCCTATCATAAGATATATTATACGTTCGAAGCATACCAATGTTAAGTCCTCACTCTGAAGCCAGTCAGGAAGCTCAGAAGCTTGGCTCAGGGCCTGGAACAATGTTGCTCTGAGAGCACAATAGTTATCACCACGCACTCTCCTTATAGAGGTAAATTTCTGAGAAACTGCTTCATATCCCTGTATAAGAATACAAAATAAATTGCAATGACTATGCAAAAAATCCATCCAACCGTCATTTCATTAGTCCTGACATAAATGCCCAAATTAAATGCCCAAATTACAGATCTATTTAACAGTCACAGCATTTGGCCCAATATTCCACAAAGAAAATTAAAATGCTTTTGTTTGAGAAGTATAATAGGAGAAGAAGCTATGAAAAAAAAAAAAAAAAACACTCCACAGTAGCTGAAATGAGAAATCAAACCAATCATCACTAAAAGTAAAGGCTTATTAGAAGGTTCAGGGGATTGGTTACAGTGCTTAAGTGAGTTAAGGAGCACAAGTCACAGACTTTCACTGGGGTCTGTGCTCCTGAATCCCTTAGGCACTTTTGAAAATTCAACCTATAATACTACTTGGTCTGAACACAGCCTTCTGTAGATTGGTAGTGACCAAAAGAAATTACTAAAGATGTTGGATGGACCATGTGAAATATTAGCCTCAGAACTGGCACATTAATTAAAACATGTAGAATGATCCTGAACCAGCCTCTTACATCCTGCAGGTGTTCTCACCATTGCAGAGTTGAGGCTTATTGGCAGGTCAGCATAGAGAAGCGTGCATTGACACTGCCTGAAGCACATGTCTGTGAAAATACAGAGGACTCCAGTTTTACAACAGCATTAAATTAACAAAATTGTTAATATTATGTGTTGAAAAATTAGATTTTTCTTCAACACTCATACCAAAAAGAGAGGTAATGAATGATATCAAGCAAATAAAGTATCTTCATTTTCCTCCTCATTTTTTAATCATACCATTTGCTCCGCTATTCTCACTCCACCCAAAAACCACTTTGTTAGATTCCTCCACCTCCTCCCTGCCCCTCAAAGTATAACCTTTTATATCAGGGGAGAATTGCAAGACAGATTATGAACAGAATCTAGTAATGTTCTTGCCAAGACAGAAAACAACACAAGCCAAAAATAGGATGCAGGATGGTTGTCCCACTGGCACAAGACACTGTGCACGATAGTGCTGAGACTATGGCAATGGTGCTTTAGAACTATACATAGACTGAGTGAAAAGAGAAAAGCTTGAATGGCACTAAGCAGGCTTTTTATTTCTGTTGAAACTGGCAATACATACAAATCATACAAACCTCTGGTAAGAGCAGTAGACTGTTGTTCTGACACCCAATTGCACAAGTATGACAAAAAACTTGCTTTAATTCAGCTGTTATTAAGCAATATTACCATAGAGCTGTGTCTTGTTTACACATAAGACTACCACACTTTACCACACCTGTTTTATTTAATGCCTCATGACTGCTTGTATTTCTGCTCCAGTATCAAAGTGTTTGCTTTGGGATGTGCTGAAGAGAAAGACCATTTTAATGATAAAAACTATGTTGTTGTTGTTGTTTTTTCTATTCCAGTATTGCCAATCCACACTGTTGCAATGCACACCACCCATGCATTCATCAGCAGACTAAGGGAAGTTACCCTGAGACGTGAAACCTTACAATCAATTCTGGCCTCATTTTGTGTTTTCTTGGTCAGGCCTGAACTGAAGTCCAGCAACACTGTAAATTTCATTCAGTGGGTCAAATTCTGCTCTCACAGAATTTAGTCTAATGACACTTAAAGCCCATTGCAAAGTAATAATTACTACTCAAAGTAAACAAAAAGGCTTTTTAAAAATTATTTTAAAAATAGTAAAAACTGTTCAGGACCCCAAATAAACAAAAAGTTTAGATTTAAGAATTAAAAAATAAAGTGAGTTTAAAACAAAAGAGCTCTATTCTCTAAATTCTTATTCTACCCTCATCACCATAGTATGAGCATCATCCAGCAGTGCATTAAGCAACATTTCTCACATGTGGTTCATTCTCTCTTATTCTCCATTGGGCGAAGAAGTGTGTGCATTTCAAGTGTTCTGCTAAATTTTTCCTCATCCAAAATACGTATATGCTATGTGTTCATATTGAGAAACCAAGGCTGAAGAAATGAGATTAAGCTGAAGATCAGTTCCTCCTTTGCTCATCTAATAGGACCCAAAGTTCTAGATTCTGTGTTCTCCCTACTACAGTCAATGGCATTTATAGCTAAAGCAAAGTTTGGCCTTTATTTCTCTCATCAGCACAAGGAGGTGAGATTTTGATCCTAAGTAAAAAGTTCTTCCCATTTAAAGAAAATAAATTGTATTTTATAAATCTACTTATATATTCTGTTAATGATTTTTCAAACAATTTAGCCATTAAAAATGGATATTCCAAGAGCTAGTTAGTTAAAAAAATTCAGACAAATTTATTATTTTTAAATTCTACTATTCTAGGTCTACCAGAAAGTAATGCTGTACACTTTAAAAGAGAGTAATATAAGCAAGAGAACATGCAAAAAACCCAGCTGTTTTTCAAAGGAATTAATGGCTCAGGTTAAAGTCTCAACACCTGAACGAATTCAAAGAAAAATCTTTTCTTTTTTGAAGTTATAATTTCTGGTTATCCACCCAGCATCAGTTGCTTTCAAACTGCAAAGAAAGTGTTGACAGCCATTTATTATACGCAGATAGAGGGTTTTAAATTGATGGGCAAGAGCCATCTCAATGACCTGGTACCAATAACATTTTCATAACAAATGGTATCAATTAAAGTGCCTTTGTATATATAAAACCTTAATAAATTAAGTCTTTATCAACACTCTCTGCTATCAGTCACTGCCCTTAACAGTTAAAGAAACATAATGATTGAACTATTGTGAACACCACATAGTTCATACCTATCAACCACCTCCATATAAAAGAATCATGCATTTAGGCCCATATCCAGGAAACACTTATTATTCTGGCGAAAAGTTACAAAAAAAAACTTTCAAGCACAAAAAAGTATTCATACCTTTTTCATAAGTTTTGCCATTGGTGTACTTCCTCTCCATTCTTTTTGGCAGTACTCTATGATATCCATTTCAGGTGCAACACTGAGTTTATTTTCTGCCAAGATGGATCATATATAATACACAATGTTAAAATAAGGACAAATATAAAATAGAGCTACACTGTTTAGTAGTTGTACTTTATTCATCAGTATACTCTATTTTAGTAAAAAATAAAACCAGTGCTAATCAAAGAGAATTTCATGTTGCAGAGCCCATAGCTAATGATAAAAAGTAAATCTTTTGTTAGTATCAGAAGAAAGAAATGCTCAGGAAAGCTATGAGCAAACAAAAATTATGGTGTGATCCAGCAAGGAAGAGATCCTAGCAACTCCCCCACACCACGCGCGCGAACACAAAAAATCAGATGAAAGAAAGAGGAGACTGGTAAACTTTCCATCCCTCAACAGCCAGATAGAATGAGAGGAGAGCGTCCCTTCATTCACTCCAAAAGTAAAGAGTCAGAGGTGCAAGAACCCCACATTTATCAGACATTTACTAGCTAAGTGTGGTAGGAGAGGTTTGTTTCCCCAACTTTTTCTGGGAACACAACTTTTCCTGGGAATCTCTCAAACTTCCATTCCAAGTAGTTGGTAGTAGTGCTCTAACAGTGAAGAACACCGACCACAGATCCTAGTGGTGGAAACTTTCATATTGCCTATTAGCTAGAAGTGTTTGGTAAATTTTTCAAGCCCTGTTACACATATACAAGCACAACACAAATCATCCATCACCAACTCTTTCAATTGAGTGTGTGGAAATTTTGAAAAAAAGAGATAAAGAACAGGTAGTGTGTAATAATCTGATTGAGGCCCATATGATTTTATACTAAATAGTTTTCACTGGATAAAAATGTGCATTGTGTTCAAACTGTGAGCAGTAGCCTCCATCACATTTACACACTGATATAGTTGAGCACAAGATCTTTGCAGATGAAGGCAACAAAGCTAGACGTGTTAATATTATAATAAGCTATTCTACTGTGTGTGTGTGTAATGCCATATACTAAAGTTCAAATGTACCTGAGGAGCCTGTCTCACAAACAGGTAATACTTTTTCTCTCTCTATTTCTTCTGCATCACGGTACATGTCCTCCTCACTGAAATAACATTGATACACACTTCATATAACACCATAGGTCTTGTCAGCATTGACATTTACTTCATTTACCACTGTATGTAGTTACTTAAATCATGCACAAAAAATATTACCAGAAAATTTAATGTTTTAAGATTATCTACATATATTATGCATTTTTAACGGAAATAAAATCTTAATTATGTAGTGAACGAACGCTCCCCAAGAAAACAGTTAGGATAGATCAAGTTCCATGACATCCATGCCAGTAATAGATTACTGCCTCCTGCCCTACCACGTGTTCTGCTGGTGATGTGAACCCTGCTGGAGACTGCATAGAATGGTAAAATAAATCCCATTTTTATCTTGTAATTATTTTTCAATTCTTTATTTTTACAATACTGGCCAACTCTAGCTATGTTTAAAAGGCCTTAAGTACTGTATCATACATCATGTGTGATAAAGCAAATACTGTAAAATATATAATAAATTAAAAATACTTACCTTAATCCTATGCACAGGCTCCACTGAGGTTGAATGGCAGGCATAACATAACTAGTAAAAAGCATGCTAAGGTGGCATACTCAGTAGGAGCCAGTAATACAGGTTTGGTTTGGATGCCATGAACTTGAAAGACAAAAGCATGTCTTAAATGATTGATATACTGCGTATTCCTCTAACCCAGATTCTGCCAGGCATTCATCGTATAATTACATAGTAATCTGACTATAACAATCTCAGCCTTACAAAACTTCATGAATATTTACCATCAAGCATATTATCTACTCATTTGCTTTTTACTATAATGGAAAAAAAATGCTTTTACTCACACTTCAAAAGCTTGCCACCCCATGCTTTCCATGAACAAGAAAAAAAATTACAAGGCTGCTATATATTAGTCACTACCAGCAATGATTCTAGTCTATGCTTCTATTTATTAGCATCCAGTAGAGTGCCCACAATATGCTCGGTGTTGTTCAAGCAGAAACAAAGGTAGTGTTCTGCCCCAAAGAGCTTACACCTTGAAGACAAGATAGACAGCTGAATGGTAGAGGGACAAAGGTACAATAAATGGATTGATTTGGTCAGGTGGTAATTGGATATGTTAAAGTTTGAAAAACATGTTTTTGTCATTTATAGCCTTAATAAAATTGTTATTTATATTTTTTATTTCATTTTTATTCAACTCTATGCCTACTTATCTTACAAAACTGAACTACAATTGTGACACTGGATTAGTGGTGACCATTTATAATATTATTGATATCAATATTGCAAAATTACAATAACTTGTATGAGATATACCATGTCAGGTACCATGGGAAAGGTTATAATTCACTAAGATTGATAAGCATGTTTATATGTATGTGTCAATTTTGTATTATAAATTCTAAATGTGTATGGCATATTTGTATTTCAACTTGTGCTGTGTTTCTGGGTGACACTCCAGACAGGATGGCAGCAGCACTTAGCCTGCTTAATGGCCCATCAAGGAAATTCAAAGGTACTATGAATCCAGTGAAAGAATCTGGGGGCTATACCTTATGAGTCACCAGGACTTGTAAGAACATGCCTAGAGACAGGGGACTCTGACTTTGAGGCTTTTCCACGCCATGTGCTGTGTGGCTGTGTTTGGAACAAGCCACATGACAAAAGGACATAAAAGGCAGCTGCACCATCCCCATCATCTTCATTCCTGCTTCCTCTTTTTCTGGATCAACTTATCTACAACTGAAGCTGTGAAACAAAGGACTGAGACCCATCCAGATATAGGATGTACTCCAGAGGAACTGTACAAGCCTGCAAATGCCACAGTTCTACTGAGATCTAATATATATGGACTTTAAAGTCATGTGTCTGTATCTGATTGCTTTGACCATTTAACATCTCATTTGTTTCTATCCTTTATAATAAACCTCAAGTTTTACTTACTAAAGTATTGGTTGGCAGTATGGTATTTTGGATAAGATCCAAACTTATAATGCTTTGGTAATGTGTCTGACCCTTTGGGGATCAGGAGAAAATTTTTGGTAAAGGGAATAGAGTTTTAATAACTTCTCTTTACCGGACCTAGTGCTAATTGGGGGCCCGAGACTGAAATGCAGTAAAGAGAGCTATGTAACTTCTTGTTTTAGCTTCTTGATAACCAGCATAAGGAATCGGAGGCACTGTTTGTACCTGGTTGATGTTAGCCACCAGTTTGGGAGAGAATCTGCTCTCCTTTTGCAACGTGCCCTGACCTTGGCATTTTCAGGTGGGCTACCTTAGCTACGGACAGGTCAGGGTGGGGTAGTCATAGCAGAATCCACAGAACCAGATCATTTGGGTTTTGATCAGAATCCCACACTACTCCAAATTTTAAAATTTGACACTGGGAGTGTTAAAGGTTAAAGTTAGTCACAATGAGTGATCCACAATCATATGAAGCAATCAAACTGCAAGCCCTGAGAGACAGCCTACATCTTCAGAATGAGGGAAGAATGGCAGAACTTTTAATGTAAGAAAAGCAAAAGATAGCTGAGATGGAAAAAGAAGCTGAGAATAGAGTCCAATGAGCTGAAGAGAGCCCAGGAATGCAGAAGACTGGAACTGGAAGCTGAGGCAAGTTTCCAGACTTAAACTTCAAATCAAAGGAATAAAAGAACAGCAGAAACTGAATAATCCTGGGAGTCCAGCTCCTCTCAACAGCAAAAATTGGGAGAGAATCTGTCCAGTATAACAAATTTATAACAATTTTGGTATGTTTAATAATGATATGGTAAATACATGTAACCAGGTTAATGTCATAACCCAATCCCCGAGAGAGTATAAATGTGAGGCTTCTGTGTTACCTGTAATCAACAGGGAAATTAGTGAAAGGGGAAGGCATGACTTTAAAGACTTTTCTGTGTTTAGCCACGAATACTGTGACAAGGAAGAGAATGTCTCTAGCCTTGGGATTGTTGAAAATAGCTGCTTATCTGTTCAGAAAAGCAGTTTATCTGTTGAGGGAGAAACTGTCACCAAGTGTTTGAATGACTAGAATTGCATAGTCAAATACAACTTGGTTTCCAAGTTGACACATCTATGCTTATGAATTTTAATCTCACATCTGTGATAGAACTGATTATCTGTACTACGTACAGAGAAGGACTCAACCAAGAGTCTTCAAGGAGGCTGAACTAATCTTGGAAGCCAAACTGTAAGCATCACAACACTATCTGAATGTTAATTGCTTTTAAATACTCCTACTTAACTATTTACATTGAAAGCCATAAATCACCCCTCCTGGAGACTCAAGCAACAGCATTAACAGATTATAAATAGACAGACTTGTTCTTCAGTGACAAAACTTGATAAGACTAAGTTGTCTTAAGGAAAGAGCAGTCAGTCAATCACACAAAACAGATTCTCATTAAAGATGTTGCGTATTTTGGACTATACTCTTCACTAGCTGCCACTTAGGAACCTGAAAATAGATTCCTGTATATGAGCCTGGATGCCAAGACATGAGGACACATTTTTCACAGAAATATCACAGACAGACTCTCTTTTTCAGTATACTTGCTGAGAGGTGTTCAGAGAGCTCTATGAATTCCACTAAAGTAATCCACATTTAACAGGTGCAATGGCTCTAAATAGTATTTCATCAAATATTTGCAACAAGACACATTAAAAAGTTTCACACCACCTTTTGATCTTAGGTGATGATAGTAAAGCTCAAACATATATTTTCTGAAAGTTCTCTTTGGAAATCTATTCTATTATAGGAGAGGCTGATACTGACCTATATATGTAGGTTACCTAACTCATTTCATTGTAAGAGATACTTGCAAGATTTTTTCCCAGAGTCTGAAGCAGGGAGAAAGCTCTGAGGCCAGATAAGTGCCTTTTTTTTTTAATCCTTGGAAGTTCTGTTCAGTATGGCTGACATATAAACTTTGAGTCACCATTTTTTTTTTTGGGAGGAAGGCATGGTACCACTGAACATCATAAACTTTGTTTTACCTTTTTTGTTTAAACAACCTTATAAGTTACTTGTAAGAAAGTATGTTAAAAGAATGTTATTTAGATTACAAAGTTGACTTGAAAGTTTGGAAATGTCAGAATTTCAATTGCTATACAACCTTAATTCTGCTTCCCTATTCATACACATTATAGGATACTACTCAATTACATGATCACATGCTATTTTTTGTGACTCATCTGCTGCAGAAGTTGGGAGATGTGCAGCAAATGAGAGAGTGGACTGAAGGAAGAGAAAAGATAGTCTTATGATTAAAACAGGTGAACACCACACAGGAGAACTTATTTGTATCCTTGATTCTGTCAGAGTTCCTATGTGATGCTGAACAAGTGACTTAAACCAAAGTGTTCCCAGGTTAATTTTATGTTCCAAAATGTCCTTGGTGCCCTACTTGCATCATCCAGGGCCTGATTTGCAAAAGTGCTAAGCACTCACAAACAACTGCAGATGAAGTAAATGGGAGCTGCAGATGCTCAGCAACTGTCAGTAAAGCAGTGTGGTCTGGCAAAGTGAACACAAAGTTTAAGGCCAGAAGAAACCAATGGATCATCTGTAGAATCCTGCAAATCCACGGTATATGTGGATCATTTTTTTTGCAGATGGTGAATTGGATGCAACTGCCTGCAGCTTATAGCCTTTGAGGCTGTTTCCCCGCCTTTGAGACTGGGGTAGGAGCTGGTCACTGATCAGCTGTTCTGTGGGGCTCCCCTGCCTGCAGCAGATCAGCTGTTTGACAGCTGCCTGGAGGTGCTGGCCCCCAAACAGCTGATCAGTGACAGAGGCTGCAGCATGGCCAGTCTCCAAATAGCTGACTGGGGGCCCCAGAGCTGCGGGTGCATGCTGGTGCAGATGACCTGGACTGCAGATGGTGGTCAGAGGTAAGTTGATTGGGACGGATGCAGATGCACATTTGTGTATCCACACAGGGCTGTAATCATCTGCCTCCTATATATCACAGGCCACCAACGCCACCCTGCGTCCACACACTAAACCCAACAACTGAAATTAGCCCAAAGTATTACACCCTCATGAGACTAGACTATTGCGTGCCACAGGCAGAGAATAGGAAGGGCCGAGGTGCACCACAGATGAGGGCACCTTGCAATGGCAGGGAAATAATTAAATTGAAATATTTAGATGAATCTGATGAGTGACCCCACCCACATGCTGCAGGGGAGAAAGTGAAAACACACTAACGACACCCCCAATCTGACATAGGGGAAAATTCCTTCCCAGCTTCACATATGGCAATCAGTTAGGTCCTGAGAATGTGAGCAAGAACCAGCCACCAAGAACCAAGCATAAGAGAGAATGCTCTGTGCCATCTCAGAGTACTGGTCCACCCTACCCAGTGTTCCATCTCTCCAGTCGTGGCCATCTTTGATGCTTTCAAAAGACAAATAAATAAATAAATACACTGGGGAGCTGGGAGTGAGGATCCCTACAAGTGGCCAGCTGAAACTCTGAAGCTTGAGCTTTTAGGAACATAACACATAAATGGGAAGTGAGCCCCAGGCCTGCTGAACGTGCCCCTACCATCACAAACAATTCTGTCATACAATCACCCTCGTAAATTTGTTCTGCTCTCTCTTAAGATGTTTTTCCTCACAACTCCTACCACTGAGTCTTGAAGTCCCAAGTACTTATCTTGGTTCTGCCACTTATTCATTGTGTGGCCTCAGACAAAATCTTTGTCTCAGTTTCTCCATCTGCAAAATGGGGATAATGCGCTCTTATCTCTCAGTGGAGATAAATTCATTAATGTTTGTGAGGTACTTCAATATTATAGGAATGGGTACCCTAGAAACCAGGAGGAAATAAAGAATTCTGTATTCACAGCAGCCTTTGGATGGTGTTCAGTTGATACATAGGGCATCACTAAGAGATAAGAATAAAAATATTGAACAGCTGCCTCATTCTCTTAACACTATCCAGTCTGTGCACTGAATGAGCAGAGGGGCCTATGGAAAAAATGGCATTGTAATACAGGCTTTAATTAATTGCTCACATATAAAAGCACAAGGAAGGTGAATTAAAGTTAAATAGGCAACCTAACTTCTGACCTTTCTAAATATCCAGTGCTCGAATGTAGCAGTCTATATAACATTTTTTACCAGGGAAAGTATTTTGTATGTAATAGTTAATTTACTTCAGTGCAAGATAATGTTAGATTCTTTTAGGATATTGCCCCACTTTCTGTTCGCTGGGTGTCAGCAAAATTGATGTGAAAAGCACTTGCTTGACAATTTTTAGTGGAAAATGCTCTGAAGTTGAGTGTACACAAAAAAGGTTGCACCCATTTAGAACCCAAATTAATTAAATTGCTTCAATTTCTGTGTACACTCTGGGTCAAAGGAAGAGTCTGAAATTTTTTCTCAAAACAGGTGCCAATAGGAAACTTGAGAATACAAAGGGCATAAAGGAAGATGACCTGAACAGAACAAGAACCCTAACTGGCTACAAGGGTTCAAAGAAACATTAATATGTTCTTAAACAACAACACTTAACAGTTAAGCCAGATGTAGTTTAATTTTTTAAAAAGTGAGAAAGATGATATTCAAGAATTTTAAAAGGGAGAGAGAGCTGCATGTTGTACACACAAGGATTAAAAAAAACCAGATATTTGTGGGAATCTTAATGGATGATATAAAAAATGCAAAGAGGAAAAATTGTAAGGATGAGAATACCACGAACTAGAGCAGACCAAGTGATCAGAGAAAGAGAAATGATTTAGCAAAGAAAAATGATGATTAAACCCCACCCCCCCAAAAAAAACAAAACAAACAAAAAACAAAACAAACAAAAAACTACAAATGGCCCAGTCCTGCAAACACTCACTAATTTGACTGGTCTCCATTTACTTCAACAGGACTTCAACAAGGATCATCAGGACTGAGACCACAGAATTCAAAATACTCTTTATGTATGAAGCATCAAAGGAATTTTTTTTTTTTTAATCTCCTGTTTTATTGCTTTTCAAGTCAGTAAATTATAATTTTTTTCAACTTTTTTTAAAATGAACTCATATTAAGGGAGGATTATGTTAATTCTTTTTAATGCTGGCAATGATCAGATGTATTATTCATAAAATTGATAAATCCAGATACTCAACTGCATAAATTAAATGGAATACAAAAGCCTTTATTACACAGGAGCAGCTAACATCAAAAATTAAAATAAAATGAAAAAAGAGGTGGCTGACTTCCTGAAGTCTATGAGATCTAACTACAAGATACCAGAAAAACTATTGATGTGCCAGAAGTTTCAAATAATCATGAAAATATTGCAATTTTATGTAAGGGGATCAATTACTTAAATAGCAAGTTTGCGAAAACATGAAATAAATAGCATTTTCAAGCCAATATTCATACTTAGTCACTTTTTCCAACTAAGAAAAAATAACACTTTGATGTGCGCCTTAGAAAACACCACGAGGAAATGAATAATTTTATACTCGTTGTACACATTGGATGGTGTTTATTAAATAAGGCAGCAGGTCACTAATAGCATAATGAGGATAAAGCACTACATTGCTTTACCAGATTTTATCCGTCTATGCTACAGTAAAAAGAGCAATCACTTTCATATTTATTTAATTTTCTTTTCACTTTCCACTGTTTATAATACACTTTTAAAACTTGTTCATTTTCCCATGGCCCTCCCCCTTTGAAGACGTGTTTCTCTTTATGGCGTTTTTGCAGCAAATCCTCACTCACACAAGTAGTCCCCAACTTAATCTTAATCTTACTTCTCAGGCAAGTAAGAGATCACAGATTTAGGCCTGAAATTTTAGACAGAGCTACAACACAGAGAGAGTTTATTTCTGATCCCACTCTCACTATAGTAAGGGCTTGTGTACACTCAAAATGCTACAGCAGCTGTGCCACCGTTTCACTTCATTGTAGACACTATCTACATCAACGAGAGGGAGCCTCTTATCCGTATTGGTAATCTACCTCCCTGAGAGGTGGTAGCAAGGTCAATGGAAGTATTCTTCCATCAACCTAGCTTTTTCTACACCGGGACGTAGTTTGGCTTAACACCAATTTTTTCATGGATTGCATGGATTTTTCACACCCCTGAGCGATGTAGTTATGCCAATCTAATTTTCTAGTGTACACCAGGCCTTAGAGTTTTGCCTTTGTTCTTTAGGGAAGCAAAATGTGCCACCTTCACCTACCAGCATTCTGCTATATTTAAATCAAACCTTTAAAAAGTCAGGGTCAACAGATCAAAACTCTAGAAATACAAAGGACTGGAAAAGTTCTGAGGCTAAAATGAGTTAATTAAACTAATCCTGAAGGTCCACAAAATTATTGGTTAGTTCATCTCCCCCCATTTGCCCACCTCCCCATTTTTTCCTTAATTTCTCCTTTACAAGGTTGCAGATTATGTTTAAACACACCTACTCTTGTGGTTCTTGCAGGCAGAACTTCCACTGAGTTCAAAATATCAGAGCACAGAGCATTCTTTCACAGCAGAAGTTAAACATTTTAAGATAATAAAATATATTCCTATTCCCAGTAGTTAGCCCTGTCCCTATGATTAAGTGTTTATAAGATTGGTCCCTTGGTTTACAATACCCCTATGTATTCCTACAATTCTCAAGGCCCTACATCCAGCCTAAAAGATCTTCAAAGCTCATCAGCACTTCCTCTAGACTGACCAAAGGGTACTGCTATGAAGTACCATGAGGTCCATCTAGCCACAAGTTACTGAGATGCAACCACATCCCTCCAGTTAAGGATGTGAAAGATTCAAGCTAGGTCTCATGAACAGTAATGAACACTAATTATTCACATGCAACTAGCAATTCCTTTGGCATTTATGCCTACTTTACTTACATTAATATTAAAAACAGAGAAATCAAAGTGTCTGACTTTACAGCAAACTTATTATAACAACTCACTTGTCTGCAGACAACTCCATTGCTGAAGAGCTACTTGACACGGACAGCTTTACTTGGCAGTTTTTATGGGCATCTTGGTTGATCAGGAATGCCTTCAGGTCATGTGCCTGACTAGCTTTTCCATGACTTGTACGTGCACATTCTTTTCTGGTTTCTAATGCAGGTTTCTCTTTCTGGTCACCAGCTGCACTTGCTGAAGAAAGTTCATCACTAGGAATATACTTTTCCTTTTCATGTCTAGTCAAATTTATCATCGCAGTATCTTTCTTCTGTGTTTCTTCTGCACTAGCAGAAGGGCCAGTGGGCTTGCTTGTCCTCCACTGAAAAATACTCTGGCTTTGAAATACATAAATATATAAGGTATATTTGTGTGGATGAATGAGGATATTTTTGCCAAAGTTACAATAATTTGACACAAAATATCTCCTAGCTGTCCTCGATGTAAGGTTAATTGGCCATTTTTCGGCATACAAAGCAAAAACAATATATCAGAAAATTTGGATATGAAGATCATCTAGTCAGTGCAAGATTCTTACCTACAGTATCTATTTTTATTTCTATAGACTACTCCTCAAGCTAAAATTCCTCTCAGACACCTGCCCTTTCAAATACCAAGTATCCTCTAACAGGCCACTGAGATGCACAAATCTAAGAACCATTATACTATTGCTTTATCCATTACAGTTTTAAGTTACTCTGGAGAAGGGACTTCTAGTGCTTTATAGATGTCACAGAAAAATGTATATGCATCTGAAATCGAAAACAAACCCAGAAATCAGGTATACTATCATAAAGTGTATTTTCTGAACTGCACCTCTTTCCTGACACTTCTGTCCTTATTTCCTGCTGCATCTCTCCCTGCTTTATACACCTTTGCACTTCTGCTATTGTTCCCTTTACCACCCATACCATTTGGCAGTCTCTCAGTTAATGAATCCTGAGTCCAACTCCTGCAAGATATTTCTGAAAATCTGCATATTCTGCTAAGTCTGATAAGTATTTTACCTCTCCATACCTTTAGATTGTGAACTCTTTGAGGGAATGGATTACAATACCTGTTAAAGTGCTATTTACTTTTTTGGCTCTACATAAAAGGACACTGTGAAATCTGATCAGCTTTAAAAAATGTAATTAAGATACCAGATTTTCCCTGGACTCCACTGCCAATTTTTTGTTCTCCCAATCTTTAAAAAATGTTTCTCTCTCAAATTTTATTTGAAGACCCCAAATAGGGACACTGAATATAGGGTAACAGTGAAATTGACTAAAAACAACTAATCTAGATGGAAAAAGATTGTATCCATTTTATTATTTTAATTACGGTAATCTTCAGCATCACTTGCACCTTGTAATAACAGTAGGTAAAATATGTACAGACCTAAGTTTAAGTTTCTCTCTATTTAAAAAAAAAGTGTTTTTACTCCTTTGATAATGGTAAAACAAGAGAAGGATGATTTCATTTTTACCCCTCAGACACCTATCCATGGGTAAGATGCTCTGTTCCTATTAACTGTATACTTTGACTAAGCCACATGACAGCTCTGTGCTTCAAATATTAAACTGAGGTTAAGTAATTAAAATGGGTTTGTAATTGATTAATTGATGTTTGTAAACTAGCTGTAAACGTTCAATGCCAAGAATTATAATGGTACTAAAACCCCTGAATGCAATATTCTAGTTGATTTAAACTATAAATCAAGGGCTCTGAAACTGGGAGCCATGACCCCTCACAAAGTTTTTATGGGTGGGTCACGAGCTGTCAGCCCTCGCGCATGCCGAGAAGGATGGCATGGCATGGGGGGAGAAGGGTTGTCACAGCCTAAAATATTTTCAAAGGGGTCCCCAGCAAAAAATGTTTGAGAACCCCCGTCATAAATCTACTTTTAGTATAAAAGACAAATCTTTATATAATTTATAAAACTTTCCAACTAGGTTAATGAAAAATACTATACAGAATTGGGTGATTTAAAAAGGTGTATCTGGTTATCCATGCAAACCTAGTCTTTATTTATATAATATTCAATCCGGACATAGAAAAGGAATAAGCATATGTAAAAGAACACTAAATAAGTGAAATAGTCTCAGCTAATATTCTTCCAGTATAACTGGAAATATGAGCACAAAACCCAAGAATTGTTTTAAGAAAATCTAGTTTATTCCTCCCTTTTTTGGATCTATAAAGCACTGTGACATGTAGGAAATAATATTCAGAAGCCAGTTCAAGACACAGTATCAGCAATAACAGCTCCACAAGGTGATCAAGCTGCCCCACTGAACTGTGCAGTGAGCGAAGGACTCACCCTTCCAAGATCCCCTGCTCTTTGTTACTCAGTCTGGACCTCTTGGTGTTGACTAGAGCAGTTATGCTAGGTTCGCTGCCAGATGACCTCTCAGCTTCAGACCTCTTCTCCATTACACCTTTCTTATCCTCATGCGGCAAGTGGTCGCCAGCAGCAGCTGTTCGCTCTTGCTCACCCTCCTCAACATCAGTCAGAGCCTGCTGCACCTCAGCTTGTCCCCAGCGGCTGCTCATTTCCACAGGCGAGTGGCTTGGGCTCGCATCCTCAGACTCAGAGAAAGTTCTGCAACACGTCAAGGGCGACCGAAACAGGAACATTAGTGGCAGTTAAGTCAGGCTTGGATTTGATTTTTATCGGTCAACACCCATTCCAGCCGTCCATGCCCACCCGCAGCAAAACATTTCTGGGGATAACAATGAAAAGATGGGGCCAAGCAACGTCTGAAAAACACGGCCCGAGACCCTGCTAGAGAGGGTCACCAGATAACCATTGCCTGGCCCTGCCTGCCTGCCTCCCCCCGCCACCGCAACGCCCTGCACGTGTGCAAAGGTGCAGTGACCACGGCGCTTAGAAACCACAGAGCCGGGGCGCCTCCTACCCCCGCCAGGCTCGCAGCCCAGGAGGCCGAGGCAGCGAGCGACACTGGGGGGGGGCCCAGACCCAGGGCAGGCGAACGGCCCCGGGCGCCCTGAGGAGGGGGCAGGGCTGGGGCCTAGCCCAGTCTCGGGGCTTTGCCTCCAGCCGGGACGTGGAACCGGCTCCGCCACATTCGCCCACCTCGGGCTCTGACCCGGCAGAGGATCGGATCAGACCAGCTCAGCTCAGCTCAGCTGAACCTCCCCTCGTCCCCCCCGCTACCCCGCACGTGGGACTGGCCCGGGCCCCGCCCCCGGCTGGAGTCAGAGCGCGGCGGGCGGCCTCCCACCCCCACGTCAGCAGATCGAGGGTGGGGGAAGAGGGAGATTCGTCGCCCAGGCCCGCGGTCCTCGCGCTACAAACCCTTCCACCAATCGCCATGGCAACCCCCCGACACACTCTGACCTCTCGAGCCAGGGAGCCGCCGCCGTCCCAGCTCAGACCGGCCGCCCCGCCCCGCGCCGCCCGGCCAGCGGCCAAAGAACAGACTTGCCGAGCCGCCCGCCGGCGGCCAACGGGTTAAGCCGCAGGCCTCTCTCCCCCTCCACGCGCAAACGCATTGCGCCGCCTCTCCTCCTCCTCCTCCCCCGCGCGCGTCCTTTTTTGGTCTTACGCGGCTTCCAAACCGAAAGCTCTTCGGCAACAACAGGCGGCCCCAACACCAGGGCCCCAACCGCCCCTGTGACGTCACAACCCGCGGCTCTGCGGTTGGCGCGTGCTCGGTAACTGCCGCTGAAGTTGCCCGGTGCCTGCCCTCGCGTGGGCACAGGGCGGGGTGAGGCCGCGCGCGCGGTCGCTCGCTCTGCACAGCCCTGGCCAGGCGGGGCGGGCCGTAGTGACTGCACAGGCGGGGCAAGCAGCTGGGGTGGGGCGTAGCTCTGCAGGGGCAACCGAAACGGGGGGAAAGTGGGGGGGGTCCCTCTCCCGCGCATGAGGCTACAGCTCAGCACCTTCCTTCGTTAAAGGCGCGACCCAGCGCCAAGCCTAGACCGTGCTGCGCTGCTGCAGCCGAAATAACGCCTGGGGCTGAACAGGCGGCTGGAGCGCTGGGGTGAACTATTTTATACAGCGCCCCCCCCCCACACACACACACACACACACACACACACACACACATAATGGTCGCAGAGGGTTGTAGCATTTAAAAAGATCCTTATCAGCAGTTTGCGTGTCTGCATCCCGCCTCAGAGCTGAGCTGCTGTTCTGAGCGCCGGGGCTGGACTTTATTTTTTGGTAAGCCGTTGTAAATGTGTGTTTAACTCCTTTAAATTATTTACTTTTAAAAACGTGATTACTCTTTATTCTTCCCGCTTTGTCACTGCCCTTTGTTGAGCCCGTTAAACGGATGGAGGGCCCAGTGCTATTTGATTTTGGTTTTTAAATAGCAAATAATCACTGAAAATAGTGCCAGGCGCTTTAGCAATCACCTCTCCCTGGTTCTACTCGGTATACCTCTTCGGAGGCTGTTGCGATTCTGTACTTTACACATTATAATTCTGTTTGTTTAATAACAAGATAGTTAGTTGGGATCACATGAATTCCAGGCTGACTGACTTTCTGAGTTAGTGTCAAAAACGTCAGTGTCCTTTGATCTGCCTCTAGGGATTGCCTTCGTCAACTGTTATTTTTCTCTCTATTCAGCACCCTACTGCTTTTTCAGGTGACCACTTGTGTTTAGAAGTTGAGTCCTAAAGATTCACTAAAGGCCAACATTTTAAAGGGTGAAAGCACCTAAATGCTTTTGAAAATTACATTATTCACCTCACTAACTTTACAAATGTTGCCATATTGTGTATGAAATCTTTCTCAAAGGCAATTTTCTACTGTAGTTTTTATTAAACCTAAGTCTACAACCCCACGATAGACTGCCAACCACAAATTTAAAAATCATGAAATGAGTTATGCATCCAAAAATCATTTTAAAAAAAAAGATACATTTTGACTTTTTTGGGGGCCTGTTTCTCAACCTTTAGGGTGTGCTGGCTTCATACTTTTGCTGTTACCTTCTCCCAGATAAACATATACCTAAAATGGTTGCGCGTTCCATTCATTGCCATTTTGGATTTCCAATAACGTGTAATTTTCTCTGCCCCCCTCTTTTTTTAATTGAACATTTATGAAAAATCCTTATGTCTGTAAGTAATGCCCTCTCCTGCAAACACTGAAATACACAACACTTTATTTGTTGCATACATAGATGTTGATTTTTTTTTACTCATTGTTTATATTTCTAATTCTGTATTATACTTTTATATATGCTGCATATTTTGTTATGATACATTTCAGTGACAGTCTTTATTCTGACAAGTTTGTTTTATATTGCCAAAGCCAGAAATTAAAAAAAAAAAAAAAAAAAAATTATTCTATTACTCCTTTACATTGGTTTGGCAGGGGCACAGTGCTGACCTTATCTAGTTTGCCTTTTGGTGAAACTAAAGTGCCTAATCTCCACTATGTTTTTACAGTGGGAAAGCTAATGCATTTTAGTTACCCCACAATAAAAACACATTTTCTTAGGCTATGTTTATACTGGCAGCGGCAAAATCGATCTTTTGTGATCGATTAAGCGGTTATAACGTTTTTCCCGTCATCTCAGCGCAATGTGAACAGCGCGCAGAAGCAGTCAACGGGAATTATGTAAACTACTCTGCATAGTTTAGGTAACTCCCGTCGACTGCTGCTGAATTTCCGGGTAAGTGTGAACAAGCTCTTAGCAGTGAGACTGACTATAATGCTGACTCAGAGATGTTAAATGCACCATTATATAAAGCGAGTTAATGGACTCAGTCTATTTCGTAATGAACTGGTGCTCGCATCACAAAAAACTATCACAATTAGGATCCTTGTTGGCCGCTTAAACTGAGAGGCGTAGGATCAAAGGGTCATTCTTTCTCAGTACTAGAGCTGGACAATTCACTAGGATTGAAGTGTGTAATGGGAGCAACACTGGTTTGCACAGCCATTATTCATGCTCTTGAGTTCTGTGTATAGATCTATTTTAAATCCTGCATCTTTCACAAGCATCAAATTCACAAGCACCCACAAAGTTGAAAATTAGTAGGAAAGAATGAAGACTTTTGCCTTCATGCAGTATTGTTTTCCCTCACAGGGATACGATATTTCCAGATAATATAGGTGACAATAAAAACAGGAGTAAATACTTATAAAATGGTTTGAAAATGTTCTCCTATAGGAAAAGATAAAAGAACTTAAATAACTAGAGAATGGGTATCCATCAAGTAAATATTTTGAACATCTAGCACACGGTAGCATTTGGCACATATATAGAGCACAGTTTTTGAAGAGGACACTTGTGTAAGGGTATCTGAAGTCAAAATGATCAGGAATGGCATTATGTAAATGTACTGTTTAGACAAATAAAGTGTGCTGGGTTATTTTTTAATATCATTTTTTAAAATTCTTTGAATATATTGAGACATTCAAATAAACGGCAATGCCATTAGAAACATATAAAAACACCCCAAAACATTACCTTAATTCACCAGAGTCTTTAGAAGTGTTACCATCTTGCTTTTCCTGGATTAAATCTCTGTTGGCTTCCACTTCACATAATTGCAGATTTCTCTCCTGTAGAACTTCTTGGCTCGGCAAACTGTTTGACCTAGTCCTCTGTTTTAACATGGCTGTCTGTTCAACATTAGCTACTTCTGGGTTATTCCTCCGGCAGCCATTCCAATGTGTCCATGTGTTTCCCATGTTTCTATAAATAACATGTATATTTCAGTGCCATTAGAATTATCAAAGTCAACTTCTTCTAAGATTTTAATTGTTTTCTTAAAATGTGGTCTTTATTGCCATTCTATCCAGCATTTTAACAGTGACACACATGTAGGAGTTTAGGATGAGTTGTTGATAGTTGTCCAAAAGTAGTAGTAAGTATCTCATTAAGTAGGGCTTTATAATGTGCAGGAGTGCAAGCTAGATAATTCTTATTTTTACATTTTTTTATTTAAATAAAAAAATTAAATATTTTTATACACATATATTTTTTCTTGCCAGTGATATGCTGCTATATTGTTGCTATTAGAATCTACTATATTGAGACCTGGTTACTATGACAGATTGCATCTGCAAAGTTTGTTCTCGTTCTTTGTGGAACTATCCCTACATGACACAAAAGCTACACAAAGCACTGATTGTGTTTAATCAAATCAGTTCTTCCTCTAAAATTCTGAAATGTAAATTAATCTAATGCCGTGTTAGTGGTTGCATTAGACTGCCATGTGCTGCTGTCGTGAACGTGCCACATACACAATGTATGCTGTAATCTTTTTCATTTACTAGTTCTCTCATTAACTAGTATATCAAAGATCAGAACAATCACTGTGTGACAATTTGGCGTTTGTTCACAGATCACTATTAGAACAGATACTTAAGATAGCACTGTTCTTGTACAAATTCAACATATCTGCAATAACTGAATAATAAGCCAAATATACTATTCCATTGACCTTTGAAATGGAATGAATAAATGCAAAACACAGTCCTAAACAAACCATGCAGAACAAATAAAAAAGGAAATAATAAAATCTGTTAAAACTAACTGTATGGAAATGTAATTCCACAGTTGGAGATGTCATCTCTATAAATAATTAAGCACATTATTTGCCAACCTAATGTTTGTGTAAAATAAATAATTGCCAAAAAGTAGATTGCATTATGCTGTTTGCATACAGTACATTTCAAACATGTTTAGACTATATCTATTTCACACTAGAACAAAGTACTTGTAATTATCTGTTTTCAGTACACTTTGGATTTCCAACCTGAATAATAAAAAATGAATTGTGTTTCTGAAGCTTAAGCACCTTCAAAAGCAATGTATAATATCACTGAATCCATTTACAAGAAATATTATATAATATTTTCTGTACTTATTTTGAATTTATAAAATGGTAACTCACATTCTCTAAGGATATATACACAGCTGTGAAAATAATAATTTTAAACATAATTGTCAAAGTATCCGCTAAGGAGAACTCAATTTATTCTTCAGTAAAAAACTAACTAGCACCCCTTAAATCACTCTCACAGGCAAGAGCCGCACAATAGAGCTTTACAAAAATTACAGCAGTTTCAGTTATAATATTAGTGTGATTTTATTATAAGACTGGCCCCTTGAAAAGAATTCAGTTACAAATGTTTTCTGACTATTGTGCTGTATGTCATTGTTATAATCTTTCCACCATGGGTATGATCTCATCAGATCTTAAACTAAACAAAGGTGGGTCTAGGAAACACTAGATATTGGGAGAAAATGGTAATGGTCATTCAGTAGGTGATACTGTTCTCTCTGGCGGTAAATCACTATTGGTCCAATGCCATTGTGATGACATGTTGCCCTGGATTGCTGGAGGTGCCACTTTTTAGAAGAGATATAAACCCTAAGTCATGACTACTGGAAGTAACTGGAAATCCCATGGCATTTCACAAGAATAAGGGTGGCCGATCACCATGTAGTTTGCAATAGTCTACAGTACGTCCCACCTTTCCTACCCTTTCACTGAAAATATAAGTCACATTCCTGTAGGACAGGGAATATATAAGGGATCAGTTTAGCCTGCCACTGAAACAGTACCTTAAGGTTTGAATGGAGCAGTTGTTGAAGAGCACCCAGCAACATTAAATAATAATTTAGGACAGGAAGGACAAACTGGAGAGAGTTCAGAGGAGAGCAACAAAAATGATAAATGGTTTAGAAAACCTGACAAAGGAGGAAAAATTAAAAAAACTGGGTATTTTTATTCTTGAGAAAAGAAGACTGACAGGCGGACTTGATAACAGTCTTCATATATGTTAAGGGCTGCTGTAAAGAGGATGAAGATCAATTGTTTTCCATGCCATTGGAGGTCGGACAAGGAGCAATGGGCTTTATCTGCAGCTGGGGAGATGTAGGTCACATATTAGGAAAACTGTCTAATGATAAGGGTAATTAAGCTCTGTGATAGGCTTCCAAGAGAGGTTGTAGAATCCCCATTTTTGGAGGTTTTTAAGAACAGGTTAGACAACACCTGTCAGGGATGATCTAGGTTTATTTGGTCCTGCCTCAGCCTTGAGGACTGGCTTGATGACTTCTTGAAGTCCCTTCCAGCCCTATGTTTCTATGATTCCACCATTTACAGCTGACTGGGAGTCTGTGTCCCATACTGATGGGTGATTTGGCCTTGGTAGTAATATATGCCTTTGTTACCTCCCAACTGGACTACAGCAATGTGGTCTACTTTGGCATAAAAAAGTAGCCCACAGGAAACTACAACTAATATTGTGTGCAAACTTTAGAAATGTCTTCAATTCACTACACTACACTACCCAAAGAATATCATATCTAGTTTAAGATCTCAGCCTTTATCTTCAAAATGCTTAAGGATTTGGGTCTACAATACCTAGAAGATCATCTGAAACACCAGGAAGAGGACCATTATAACTTTGCTCCTTTGGTGCAGTGGAATTGTATACTGGAAGAATAATTAATTTATGCAGGAAACAGATTTCTTGGAGGTCCATCCAAGACTGGAATGAATTCTAGCAGGATCTAAGAACTATTTTAAGCTTCACTATCTTCCATTCCAAGACCAAGGCATGCTTGTTTGATCTTGCCTTCACTAATACAAATACACACCACAGCATACTTAAAAAAAATCCACACACAATTAGGAAGAGGAAGAGAGAAAGAAGAAGAACTGAAATAAATATTGTGATAACACGTTTTTGCCCAAGTGCTCACAACTGCTTTTAAATCTTCCTAGCTAACTGGTAAAGCTGTAGGGAAGCATGATGTTTCATCTCTGAGATTCTGACAGTCTCAACTCAAGCTTTGGAGATAACCATGGTGATGGGTGCCATTGAAATAATATTTCAATATCATATTTGATATTTTTGCAAAATAGAATCTTTCCACCTGAGAAAAGCTCATATTTTTAAAAATATTATATACATATAGTGCCACTGACATACAGAGAGCTGATGAGTGAAAGGCAGCAACCTGAACTAGACATTTTTGTGGGGAGAACTCAATTTTGGACAAGCCATTTCAATTGTAAAAAATTCCATGAAAGGTTTAATATCTATGCAGAACAGAGAGGACAAATTGGGTGTTAGTTGCAATGTCTCAGTTGATTTTAGTAAGAGTTAAAGAATTTATATTACAAGTAGCTTAATAAAGGGAGAGGGATTGCCTCACATGCTCATCCAATGGCTTTAGCAGCATTTTAAAGTTTAAGAAATTTACACATGCAATGCTACACAAGGCAAAATTCAGCAGAATACTGTGGCTAATTTTGTAGCTCTGATGCATCTCATAAGCAAAATAAAACCCCAGTAGCTTTAGTGAGTCAGCATCCTGTACTTGTCAGTGTCTGCTCAAAGGAGAGACACACCTGAGCTTTCACTTAAAATAACATCCAGCAAAGAAACTGGTAGTTCTGATTATTTAGTTTTACCTTATTCCATCTCACGGCTTGCCAGGTGTTTTCTTCTTCATTAAATTGGCTCCTGTACACTACTTAAAAGTTGCTCTAAAGTCTTGTGGAGCACAGTTTGAAGCGCTAGGAGTGAGTAATTCTGCTTATGACTTCTGGGGAATGCCGTTAAGAGAAAATAGATGGGGAAAACCCATCAACTCATTATGAAGTGTGCAATTCAAAATACATTATATGTTCTTGTGCTTTATACAACACTTTTTTTCCTTTTTATTTTTCAATTTGACAGATTTTTCAGATCTGTTTTCGGAAAGATTTGCCTTCCACTTTTTGTGCTAAAGATATATGGTATTTTCTACACAATTTGCTATTTAATGTATTCACTGATTTTTAAAGTACTTAATTGTTCACAGTCAGGCAAAACCTGTTCTAGATGCTGTATAAAAGGACAGGTGAAAAGATGTGCAATGCAAAAAGAAATTTTTAAACAATGTATTCTTATCGATGCAGGTTATGATATTTAAATTGTGTATTTTATAGTAACTAAATTTCTATAGTTCTATCTCAGCATGTCTGCCATATAGACATTCTGTAATCCCTAAAGAAGAATGTGCACACTAGAGATGTAGGGCTAGAAGCAGAAAGAGAGCCCTACAACAATATAATCTGCACTTCCTTGGTGGAAAATAGTGATGGAGAATGGAATGTGAAATAGTGGACATTTCTCATGTAAAATTTCTCACCATGCAGTAGTTTAAACAATTGCAATAACCAATCTTTATCAGAAAGAAAAAAATAAAACACTCTAGAAACCTATTCCCCAGGTTTGTCTGAAAAAAATCCTGGAGAACAGGAAATTTATTAGAAAGAAAAGGAACAAATTTGGGTGTATTTAGTAAAAAGTGTCCTGTTTCTAAAAATCTTAAATCTTTAGCATATCCTGAAGATATTTTTAAACAAAGATTGTGGCTCATGACCCACAGTTTGAAGAAAACACAATATCCTTTACATTAAGTTTCAAAGTGTTCTCAACATTTTTGCTTTTTATAAGAACATAACATGGCCATATTGGGTCAGACCAATGGTTCATCTAGCCCAATATCCTGTCTTCTGACAGTGACCAATGCCAGGTGTTTCAGAGGGAATGAATAGAACAGGTAATCATCAAGTGATCGATCCCCTGTCACCCATGTCAAGCTTCTGGCAAACAAACAGAGACTAGGGACACTTCAGAGCATGGTTTTGCATCCCTACCCTTCCTGGCTAATAGCTATTGATGGACCTATTCTCCATGAACTTATCTGAACTTATGTACTTCTTTTTTGAACCTTGATATAGTCTTGACTTTCACAACATCCTCTGGCAAAGAGTTCCACAGGTTGACTGTGCATTGTGATGAAATACTTCCTTTTGTTTGTTTTAAACCTGCTGCCTGCTAATTTCATATAGTGACCCCCAGTTCTTGTGTTATGAGGGGGAGAGAATATCACTTCCTTATTTACTTTCTCCACACCAGTCATGATTTTATAGACCACTATCAGATCCCCTCTTAGTTGTCTCTTTTCCAAGATGAAAAGTCCCAGTCTTATTAATTTTTTCTCATATGGAAGCTGTTCCATACCCCTAATCATTTTTGTTGTCCTTTTCTGTAACTTTTTCAATGCCAATATATCTTTTTTTAGATGGGGCAACCAGATCTGCACATAGTATTCAAGATGTGGACATACCACGGATTTATAAAGAGGCAATATATTTCCTGTCTGATAATCTATCCCTTTCCTAATGATTTCCAACATTCTGTTAGCTCTTTTGACTGCCTCTGCACATTGAGTGGATGTTTTTAGGGAATTATCCACAATGACTCCAAGATCTCTTTCTTGAATGGTAATGGCTGGTGTAGACCCCATCATTTTATATGTATAGTTGGGATTATGTTTTCCAATGTACATTACTTTGCATTTATCAGCACTGAATTTCATCTACCATTTTGTTGCCCAGTCACCCAGTTTTGTGAGATCCCTTTGTAAGTCTTTGCAGTCTCCTTTGACTTAACTATCTTGAGTAGTTTTGTATCATCTGCTAATTTTACCACTTCACTGTTTACCCATTTTCCAGATCATTGATGAATATGTTGAACAGTACTGGTCCCAGTATAGACCCCTAAGGGACACCACTGTTTACCTCTCTCCATTCTGAAAACTGACCATTTATTTCTACCCTTTGTTTCCTATCTTTTAACCAGTTACTGATCCAGGAGAGGACCTTCCTTCTTATCCCATGACAGCTATCTTTGCCTATGAGCCTTTGGTGAGGGACCTTGTCAAAAGCTTTCTGAAAATCTAAGTACACTATATATATCTACTGGATCACCCTTGTCCACATGCTAGGCTTTTCCTTTTAAATTAACATTATCCGAGGCAAGTGCATCAGCAGCCTCCAATTATGTTTCAAATTTTCCATCATTTAACACTTTATTAAGCCGCTTCACATTTCTCCAATCTAAATGCAAGTCTAATTTATTTCATATATTCTTCAAAATTATCCATTTTTTTAGAAAAATAATCTTAATCTTTTGAACAGTTAGTGAAAATACTGCTCCAGAAAATAAAATGGCAGCTGCATTTAGAATCTGCCATTTGTTGAATATCCTTAGAGTAGTTTTAGAAATAACCTTACCTATGTGCTGGCTGTCAAAATCTTCAGAAAGGAGAATAATAGCTCTTCTAGGAGAGTCATCAATCCAGTAGGGTCAAGAATTACTGAGTTGTACAGTTCACATATTTAATGAAAACAGGGATTGCAACATAAGGAACACTTTGTATCAAACTTTCACAGATGTCTAGAACCATTGTTGGAACAAAAAGCTTGTAGTAGGAATTTGATAATGCAGTTTTAGGAACTCTGAGTAATCTGACAAACCCTTAGTTCTCTTTGCATGCCAGATGCTAGCATCTACCCTGGCAGGCTGTACATTTTCAGGATTTCACTTAGCATGGTTCCTTTCAAATCATGCCCATCAGTAGTTTACCAGACTTCTCTCACCCTCCATTTTTGCCTCTCTTAATGCAAGTGACTTCACTACTGCTGCTCCTGCTGTCAAAAAGGTCTTCCCGTGTCTCTCTCCTTCATCAAGTTGCAGTCATTTCAAACCTTATCTACAATTACCTGTTTTCCCTTCGTATTCTGTAAATTCTCTCCCCTGCTATTATTTATTATTCTACAGTGGTATTATTTATGGTAATTCTGTAAAGTGCTTTGTGGTAAAGTTTGTATGGAAGATGCTGTACCACTTATAAATGTGTAATTATTTATTTTATATATGGTAGATCTTACATAATTCCTTCTCTGACTACACAAAATTAGTCTTCTATCTCCCTACATAAACCAAACCTCCTAAAAAAAACACCTCATTTTGGCTTCAAAATCCCTGGTTAGTCCTGCTTGTGATATCTATGATCCCCAAACCATGGCTGGTGCAACCATAATGAGCTATCTTGCTGTAGCTGTGTGTTATATTGCAGCTGGATTGCATATTTCACCCAGTTTAATAGCCATATGTTTTTAGGGCCCTGGCATCCTTCAGGCTTATCGGCAGCTAGTATCCATGCTGCATTCTGAGATGAGTTATGGACTGTGTTAGAGAATAGGGTGAAGGAAATGTCTTTTTCTCCCAACTGCCTCTTTACATCTTATTCCCAGAGAAGACCATACCTAGCCAGGATCCTCGTACTCTGAAGGCAGAGGGTAAAAACTGGACAAGTAAACAGACTACTGTTTATAATCTAAACAAAATGAAAAGCTGAAAAACTGATCACTTCTGCTCATGGGACGTATTCTCAGAAATACAACATGCTATCCAGTGATCCCCAGACACTATCACCTCCCTCTCTCTTCAGGAGCTTTTAGTTCAAGTCCTCCCTATCCCTGTATTAAACATAATACAATAAAAGCCTCCCCCAGAGGACCGCAACAAATTGCCATGCAACATAAAATCAGGAGGAGAAGCAAGAATAGGTCAGAAGAAATAATAAATAGAAGATTTGTTGCTATTAAATGTGAAATTCCTACAATGAGGGAGAGGAAATAAAAATAGATAGAAACTGGGAGAACATAACCAAGCAGGTGCCCCCATTCATGGCACTGAAGTAGGGTTGGTTTTTAACCTGATTTAATGTTGTTTTTTCATGTAGCCTATAGGGAGAGTTTAGAATTGAGGTTAAGAAAAGAATTAATCCATGAGAAAATGTCTGTCTTAAGTAGCAGTCCACAGTAGGTACATGTGCACTCACTGCACTACCACAAAGAAAAGAAATGAGATGCCTGATCGTTTTCCTGAGGTCAGCCTGAGGAGCTCACATTTTGCCCAGGAGAAAAGTGGGTCAGCTACGTCTGTACCACTTAGTACGTTTAGTTCCAGCCCTGGTAAAAAGTCTTCTAACCATAGAACATGTACACAGGCAGTGGCAGAACACTTCTGCACCATTGTGTTTCAACTGTAACATGGAGGGACACCCTAAGCGAACGGGGTAATTCAGTCTTCTTTACCACTAAATCATTGGCCTCTGCTGAGACTGCTAACTGTGGTGGTAGTTTTTGGTGATGGGGGTGCTGGTCTTCTAGAACTGTAACAACGCCAAACTTATTTTACACCAGGGTCATCAAACAGCTGGCAATCCGACTGAATCTGCAGCAATCTAGAACTAACAAAGCTCATTATCATCCATCCCTCTCTCTTATAAAACTTACAAAAGCATCAGAGTTCAAACACAAGTCAAGTGTCCATTTAGTGATAGATGAGACATTTTCTTTGTTGCTTCCTTGCATAGTGTATGGGATATTACCTAATGACATTAAATGATAAATAAATACTACCAGTACATAACTGATTATTTAAAACACTGCGTGATGCTGGGAACACTCAAACTTTCTTTAATCCATTTTTAAAATTAATTAAAATTTTTATTTTCTTTAACTTAAAAAAATTATGACGTTTAAGATATAAAAATAGCGACAGACAGCCCCATTTCAAACAGTAACAAGGGTTGGTTCTCAGGTAACAGTGTGAAGAGGGGTGTTAAGAAAAAGGATGACTGATTTTAAAAAAAATGTTAATTCCCTGTACAAAAGATTATAACCATAATTACATTTCAAGTGTCAGTTCAAAACAGAAATAACTATCAAGATGTTGAATCAACTTATATAAATGACTCGATTAATATATAGAGACTTTTTAAAAACTGCTTTATAAAGTCAGAACATAAAATACAGACACGATGTAATGCCAAATTCAAAATGAGTCTCTCATCTACAACATGTTAAGGTTCATTTTCAATGGACCAAAGCTTAGTCCATCAAGATCATGCAGGAAGTCTTAAAAACATTTAAAAAAGTAAACAACAAAGAGCATCACTAATAAAGAAGCAAGCCAGTTGTCATTTTCTGTGCTTCAGGATGAATATCTGTGCTTCGTTCAAGATAAAATTCACAAGATAATACTGTGTTTCCAAGCCAATATTGAGCACTAAAAAGAAATACAATGCCTGCACTCACAGTGAATACTCTTCCAGTTGGCAAGTTAATTCAGTTGCCACCATCTGTTTGCATCTACTGCAAAAAAGAAATGTCAACTCTCTTCTGGGACAAATATTTTTAAAAAATCCATGGGATTTAAACATCCCTACACCCAGTAACATTCAGTGACCCACATGTTAGATTGTCCAGTGGATCAGCACCCAGGTGGCTAACTGAAGGGTGTTGCCGGAGAAGCATCAAGAAGTCCTTTCCAAGGATGAGGTGACCAATGTTGATGATGGAGTCAAAGGTGTCCATGACAGCCTGTGAAGTTGTTCTCAGCACAACTAAAAACACAACCCAAAGTAGGAAAAGGACTTATGATCGCAAATCCCATGGGCTCTTATGAGGCCTGGTGACCAGTTACTAGTTTGTAACCATAAACACAGAGGACATAATAAAATACAGTACCAAGTGGGAATCAAATCCTCACGTTGTGGTCACTCACAACAAGCCTGAACTGCTGGTTTGAACTATCCAGTCTGAACAAGGCGGTTCTGAGAGAGTAGTACATAGGAACCAGCTAAAACGTTGGACTTTTAGTCCAACCAGGGCCCATAAGAGGCATAGACTGAGGAGACTGAAACCAATGGGGCAAACCCAAACCTTGATAAAAATGGCCAGATCCTTCAAATTGGCCTGGAGATAGGGGAATAGAAAATATGGATAATGAACCATAAGTCTTAAGAAGGTCCCAGAGAACTATTAAGGTTGTACCACCTGTTAAACTTAGAGATGATTATGTTATTGGTTTTATGTAGTGTTTTAATGAATAATATCATGTGTAGTATAAAGAAGTGGACATGGCATGTTAAATATGTTAATGTTCTTTTATTAATTGTTAATTTTCATATATATAAATACATATAAACATGATGCTGGTAAATGTTGTTAATATGGGACCTGGATGTGCTGGTGTAAACATTCTGGCTGTGGCAGAATTTTAGCAGAGGGGAATGTAAAGGTTCTGTTGGCCCCTTACTGAAATTTAGTAGGGTTTTTTGGTTGGCCATCTCCCAGTACCAAATGAAAGAGGAAGTGCCGATGATAAATCAGGACCCAGAGACTGACAGTCCCCAGGGTTGAAGGGGGGAGGCCAACGCTCTAGGTCAGCCTGAATGACAGGGCTGGCAGGTTAATGGCAGTTAGAGTCCCATCCTCCGTGTGAACTGGAGCTGCCTAGGCCAGAGCAGGGCCAAGCGAAGGAGAGAGCCGCACTCAGAGCCACAGTAGCCAGAGAGAACCAGAGAAGCAGTCCAGGGAGCAGAGATGTGCTGCGAACAGAGCCACACCAGCCAGAACTAGAGGGACCAGAGGAGCAGCCAGGGAGCACAGCAGCAGCAGAACTGAGGCAGAGTGGGGCTGGAGCTGGAGCAATCCGGAGCCGAGTGCAGGAAGAGTGAGGCAGAGGACCCAGCAGAGGATCCAGAGCAGGGAGATGCCACCAGCCAAGAGGTCTTGCAGGCCGGACTTGGAGGGGGATCATGACCCTGACAGAGGACCCTTCTTCACAGCGTTGACCCCCAACATCTAGAGCCTGAGGGTGTGTGGTCACCGCCAGTGTCTGACCTGCAGCATCCCTGCAGCACAGCCATGGCCTGGGAAGGTGGCCTGGGACACGTGAGAAACAGATTGCATCCCAGAGACGCTGTGTGTGGTGTCCCCATGCCCACAAGGCGGCATTAGGTGTTTTCCTTTAAGCTTTCCCATTTTTCCCTTATTTTTTTTAATTGGTTGCTGTTTAATAAATTGTATTTGCTTTGAACTGTATGCAATGATTAGTGGGTCAGACATCCAGTTAGGAGAGAGTACCCCAGAGTGGGGACATTCTAGCCCCTGTCCTAAGTGACAAGATCGGGGGGTCGAGCCCCCCCAGGAATCCTGGGCCCAGCCTTGTCGGGATTACAAGGACTCTGCCACATGGGAGAGTGGAAGGGGAGTCCTCGAGGTCAGTGAGGCCTCTGAGTAAACGGAGTGGGAGCGAGAACTCAGATCCTTTTGCCAGCCAACTCCACCGGGGTAGTGTATAAGTCAGGAGAGCTTCCCACAATAGCAGGACCATTCCCCCGCTTACATAAAGAATGGGAGGATGATACTGGCAGCTGGGAAATCCCCACACCTCCAGACAAAACGCTGCCCTCAGCAATGCCCTCTGAATGTGATAGGTTAGATCATAAAACAATATGCTCCCCAACTCCAGAGACTAAACTGAGCACTTTGCAGCACCCTCAGATCACAGGATTCCCTACGACTTTAGTATTTTTAGTCACTGTGGGACTTCATTCAGATGACTCACAGATGTGCCCTGAGTCTTGCTCATAATCACCCGCTCAAGTCCCAGATGCACTCTTCCTAGTGACTGCTTGGTTCTTTTCAGACTTAATGAAATGTGTGAGGCTCCCACTTAGAAGCAAGCCATAGCCTCAACGACAAACACAATATCATCAGTCAGCAATTCTTTTATTCAGGAAAGCCTTCAAAGATTTAGAGGCAGTATTCAATAATCTCCTTATGAAAGGACAGCACATGCTGAACTGCTGGGGCTTCATAGAGATTCTTCTAATGGGACTAGTGACCTAAAACAAGGTTACTTACCAGTAACTGCTGTTCTTCGAGATGTATTGCTCATGTCCATGCCATTATCGGCGTGTGCATGCCTCTGTGCACAGTTACTGGAACTTTTTCCCCTTAGCAGATCCCATAGGGCCGGCTCCAGTGCCCGCTGGAGCCCCACGCCCATGCCAGGGTATATGAGGCACTGCTGGCCCTACGACCCCACAGTCCCTTCTTTCCACCAGCTTCGGCAGCGGGGACAGGGGGTGGGTCATGAAATGGACATGAGCAACACATCTCGATAAACAGCAATTACAAGGTAAGTAACCTTGTTTTCTTCTTCAAGTGCTTGCTCATGTCCATTCCATTATAGGTGACTAATAAGCAGTATCTTGGAGGTGGCAGGTGTTAGCGATGAGCTGCCTGCAGCATTGCTCTGCTGAAGCTTGTGTCTTCCCTCGCCTGTTGGACAATGGCATAGTGAGATGTGAAGGTATGTACCGCCAACCAGGCAGCTGTTCTGCGGATGTCCTGCATTTGTACTGTCGCTAGGAAGGCCGTAGACGAAGCTTGAGCTCTGGTTGAGTGTGCAGTGATGGTCCCTGGAACCAGCACCTTCATCTGCTTGTAGCAGAACTTGATGTAGGAAGTTATCCACAAGGAGATGCACTGGGCGGAGACAGGTGAGCCTTTTGTCTGGTCAGCCAGTGCGACAAAGAGCTGCTCCGACCTCCGGAACGGCCTCATGTGCTCGATGTAGAAGGCCAGGGCCCATCTAATGTCTAGCAAGTGCCACCTTCTCTCCTCCTCCAAACCGTGAGGTTTGGGAAAAACACGGGGAGAAAAATATCTTGATTACAATGAAATTGGAAAACCACCTTAGGCAGGAAGGCCGGGTGCAGCCTCAACTGAACCGTATCTTTATAGAATACAGTATAGGGGGCTCCAAGGTCAGCGCCCTAATCTCGGAGACCCTCCTTGCCGAGGTAATAGGCACTAGGAAGGCCACCTTCCAGGGAAGCAGAAGGCACGAAGCCATGGGTTCAAAGGGGCCCTGTGAGCAGTGAAAGGACCAGGTTAAGATCCAAGGGAGGTACAGGGTCGCGGACCTATGGATAGAGCCTCTCCACCCCTTTCAGGAGCCTAATCATCATCAGATGGGAGAAAGCGATCTGCCTTCCAGCGGCTGATGGAAGACCGATATGACTGCTAGGTGGGCCTTCAGGGAGGCTACAGCCAGTCCCTGGAGCTTTAGCTGTAGCAAGTACTCCAGGATCGCCTGCATTGGCAAGAGACTGGGCAGAATACTCTGGGACTCCGCTCAACAGGCAAAACTGCTTCCACTTAGCCCTGTACGCGACCTACGTGGAGGGTTTCCTGCTATCCAACAGGACTCGTTGGACTTGCGCCGAACAGGCTCGCTCAATGTCGCTCAGCCACCCAGTCTCCATGCCGTGAGGTATAGAGAGCCCAGGTCCGGGCTCTGCAGGCGATCGTGATCCTGAGATCTGAGATCACGCCATCTCAGAGGCTCCAGAGGTGGGGTGATTGAGAGGTCCAGCAACATGCTGAACCTGCGTTGGCACGGCCAGGCCAGAACAAAGCATCTGCCTTGTCCCTCTTCATCTTTACAGGACTCTATGTAGGAGGGGAATGGGCAGGAATGCGAACATGAAGCTCCCTGACTGCAGCAGGAGGAAGGCGTCAGCGACTGAGCCAGCCTCTCAATCACAGAGAGGGCAGAACTGTGGACACTTCTTGTTCCACACCGATGCGAACAGGTCCACCTGGGGAAAGAACGACCTGTTGAGACAGTCCACCTCGTTGTTCCTCACCCCCAGCAGGTGAGTGGCCATCAAGTGAAATTCGTGCCTCGCCGCAAGGTCCCATGGACAGATAGCTTCATAAAGCTGACGAATGGGCTCCCCTGTGCCTGTCGATGTAGTATATGGCCTCTGTATTGTTTGTCAGTAACTGTACCGCCTTGCCTGCAATAAAGCGGAGGAACACTCTGCAAGCCCTGTGAACGGCTCGCAGTTCTTTCACATTAGTGTGCTGGCACCTCTCTTCCCTTGACCAGACCCCTTGTGAGCCGAGGTCGGCACTGATATGGCACTTCACCTTATGTCAAGGTGTCCGATATCAGGGTAACCAAGGGAGCCAGCTCCTCGAAAGGAATGCCCCCTAACACTGCCTGAGGAGTCCTCCACCAATCTAGGGAGGCTAGGGCTTGGGGGAGCAGGGTGGGGACCGTGACCACCCAGTCCAGAAGTTGCCTGCTTGGACTGTACACCAAGGCCAGCCGTGATTGAAGTGTCCTGAGCTTCGCAGGCTGCCTTGTGACCTAACAGCTGTAGGTAATGTTTGGCTGCTGTCATAGGGCATTGGTGCAGGCGGGCCATCATGGGGGACATTGCCTCACAGTGCGGCTAGGGCAGGAAGGCCTGGACTGAGAAGCAACCAGGATCGCGCCGATGAATTCCATTCGCTGCACTGGAGTTAACATGAACTTTTGTTTGTTTACCAGCAGGCCAAGCCAGCAGCAAGCGGCGCATGTCTGGTTCACACAGCTCTGGACTTGGGACCTGGACCTGCCCCTGATTATTCAATCATCCAGGTAGGGGAAAATTTGCACCCCCTTTCACCTCAGGTTCACAGCCACTACCTCCACGCATTTGATAAACACCTTCGGGGCAGAGGACAGGCCAAAGGGTAAAGCCGTAAACTGTTAGTGGGAGCCAGCCACTATGAAGCGAAGGAAATGTCTGTGGCTGGGGTAGCATAGAGATACGAAAATATGCATCCTTGAGATCAAGGGCGGCAAACCAGTCCCCTGCATCCAGGGATGGGATTTTGGAAGCTGTGGAGACCATGCAAAACTTGAGACTCTTGAGGTATTTGTTGAGACAACGCAGGTCTAATATAGGCCTTAGACCCCCCTTTTTCTTTGGGAATGAGGAAATACGTCGAGTAGAACCCTCTTCCCGCCATGCCCTGCTCCCAGTCTGAGGCGGGCCTCTACCTCTTGAATTTGGAGTTGCCATTGAGAAGGGTCCCTGAAGAGGGACGGAGGGGGACGGTTGTTGGGAGGGGAAGAAACTAATTGGAGGGCATAGCCCACCGAAAGTATGCCAAGGACCCAGCGGTCTGAAGTCATTTTGGCCCACACGGACTGGAAGGAAACTAAGCAGTTTAAAAAGGGTGGGAGGAATCCAGGATACAGGCTGGAGCGCTGCCCTCAGGTGCACCAACAAAAGGGGCCTCTTTGATTGCCTGACCGCCGAGATGACCCTTGCTGATGGGCTGCGGAGAAACTCGAGGAGGGGGTGGCGTCTCCTAGACCCCTTATTTCTGTCCCATAGGTCATGAACAGCCGTGGCTGATACTTCTGCTGCTGCTGTCCCTGGAGACATGCCTGACGCCTAGAGGTCTGCGGCATGTAGAGAGCGGAGCATGGTCCAAGGACAAGGCTTTGTCTGATCCAAGGATAAGGCTGACCTGTCAAAGGGAAGACCCAGGATTGACAGTTGGACCTCTTGGAACAGCCTGGAGGATTGAAGCCACGAACATCTGAGCATGCCGATGGCAGGGGCTATGGCTCTGCCTGCCGACTCAGCAGCATCCGAGGATGCCTGGAGCACTGCGTTAGCCCCACAATGGTATAAAGGTCCAGCGTCTGATGCTGGGGCAGAGCCTCAGTGAAGCACTTCAGCAAGTCCCCAAGGGCTCAAATTATACCTGCTGGTTGGCAATCCTAAACTGTAGGCTTGCTGTTGAATACATTTTTCTCCCAAAAAGCCTACCTATCCCTGTGGTTGGCAGCATCCACCACCAGGGACCGGAAGAGGGGTGGGTGGACAAGTATTCAAACCCCTTGGCTGGGACGTAATACTTTTTCTTGGCCCCTTTAGATATCAGGGCTACAGAGGAGGGGGTTTGCCATAAGACCCTCACTATCTTGAGCACCCCTTTGTAGACGGGGAGGGCTACCCACTCTGTGGGACCCGCCGCTAGTACATTAAAGAGTCCAATGCCCCTTTAGTTCCTTCACCTCCAGCCCCAAGTTGGAGGCCACCCTCTTGAGCAGCTCCTGGGTGTACTCTGAAATCATTCAGGGTGCTGAGTGGCCCTGGGAAAGTGCTTCATCCTGTGAGGAGGAGGGGGTTGGAGGGGCACAGCAGGAGGGGGCATCTCTTCCCGTCGAAAAGTGGATCCCACAGAAGTCCCTTCCTGTGGGACCGAGTCGTCATGCCTTCACTGGTACTGGTGGCACTGAGTGTACATCTGAGGACTTGATGGACTCTGGACCTGGCGCCCCCCAGGAAAACCCCAGGGGCCCCAATACAGCCATTGGGGTGACCACTGCCCTTGAGGCCATCCGGGGGCTACCTGCACTGGGGGCTCTGGCACCTTCTGTTGATGGTGACTCAGCTGGCGACTACCCCCCCCAAAGGGACACTGAGGCACTATCAAAAGGCCATGGTGGAGCTGTCTCGGAGGCTCCCACTGTGCATTACTGAGCCGGGGGAAGCAATGCCCCGATCCACGGGTGCTCTGCCGCTCCGGAGAGCGTCCTCTCAACATCAACAACCTTGACTACAAGGTTCGATGTTGGTGCCATAGCCGGTGTGGGCGCGCAGAAACGTGGGCCATCCAGAGCATCATCTCAGTACCGAGGACTTTGCAGCGCCACATGCTTCTCGGCACAGAGTCAAATTTCAGTGACCAGGTTTGGCGCTATCTTGGTGTGGGGCAAACTCCTGGGTGCTGAGTTTGTCTCCAATGACCAGGTTTGGCACCGCATCAGTGCGGGCGAACTCTTCAGTGCCTGAGAGTGGGAACAGCGAGCTCCATTTGGGAAACGATGCCGCGCAGGCAACCGCAATCAGTTCGCCTGCTGGGGTGGACCTCTCCCAGTGCCAGGGATCGAGGCCAGTGTTGGGAGGGTGACTTCGCTCCCCGCCTCGATGCTGGTCAGTCCAGTGACCGCGACCTGGAACGATTTCTAGGGGAGTGGCTCTGCTCCACCCTAGGTAACCGTCCCGCAGGAGATCTTCCTCCCCATACCAGGGGTCTCCTGAGCCATTCGGGGGCATCCCCCTGTGACATGACCCCCTTCTCTCTCGTGGAGGTAGTGGGGGAGGCAGCGGGGCAAGGCCAACAAGGCTCATGCCGCCCGAAAGGCCCCGAGTGTGGACGGCGCTGATAGATGCCAAGGAGCTCCCCCGCTCCCAAGAGTCAGGGGTGGCTCCCTGGCTGGAGACGCTGGTTCCTGCGAGTGGGTCTCCATGATACGACGTTGGTGCGGATCAGTGCTCGACCCTGTCTGCTTAGTGCAGGGAAGTGTCCGTAGTCCAAGTGTTGCTTCCGTCTCTTCGTGGTGCCGAGTCTGGGTCGGTGCCAAGTGTGCCCTCTGCACCGATGCCACTCTGGATACCGAGGCAGAGCGGTTTGGCTCGGAGCCACTCAAAATGTCTCCTCCATGAGTAAAGCTTTAAGGTGGATTTTTCCAGGGGTCTGAAAGCCTTGCAGCACTTCCCCTTATGATGGGCATCCCCCAAGCACTTTGGGGGTCACAGCGGGAAAGCCCTCCAGTAGAAGGCACACTCCCGGTAAAGTGCCAGTCGGGACTATCCCTAAGTATCTAACTACCATTAATAACAGTTATTAAGCTAACTAACTAATTAATGCAAACAATCATGCTTTAAAGTTCAAAACAAGGGGAATTAAGCACTTGCGAAGTAAGCACAGGCAGTTCCAGCAACTGTCACAGGTGGAAAGAAGGAACTGAGGGGGCGTAGGGCCGGCAGCACCTCATATACCGCAGCATGTGCGCAGGGCTCCAGGGGGTGCTGGAGCCAGCCCTACGGGATCTACTAAGAGGAAAAAAGTTCCAGTAACTGTGCATGGAGGCGTGCACACACCTGTAACAGAATGGACCTGAGCAAGCACTCAAAGAAGAACCATATTTTGCAAAATTTCTGGACAGCAGCTCAATTTCCTAAGAAGGGAGCACAAGAGAAATGGTGATGCTGAGGCAGAGGCAGGCAGAACACATAGAGATGTCCATCTCACAGCAATCAGATTAACAAGATTGAGTGTTCTAACAAACAGCTTTGCTCATGCAAGAGGGATACATTATATTCTTATATGTGAGCTGCTTTCCCCTAGCCAGGACACATTCCTTCATAGAAGCAGTGTTTTGGAGCTGAGTTCTGCAAATCATCACTGTAGCTCAAGAACCTCACAATCCATGAGAATGGGTGGTGTCTGCTCCCCACAGATGGGGAGTCAAAGGAATGCCAGCAAGGCCAAAACTATACCCACAACCAACACCAAACCAAAAAAATAAAAAACCCCAACCCTTATACCAACAAAGAAAAACAGAGAAAACAGCAACAGCAGCATCACTCATCTCCAGCCTCCCTCCCAAACAGACTCACAATCACTTGCAGGAGATAGAGAAACTATAACTAGTCTAATTAAAAGCCATGTTTAGCATTTATTCATACTGAAAGGGAAGAAGAGATCTCAGAAGGAAATACAAAAAAAAAAAAAAAAGTTACAAAATTCTCTTCCCTAATTACTTCTCATCTACTTCCCTTTCTCTCTCTTTAAATCCAAAATTCTGGCAGATAAGCATGTTTAGTAAAATATTTTGTACACATTATTGGCTCCTTATTTTGAGCCTGTAATAAGTTTTGAATTAAAAAAGTCTTAGCATCAAAATAAATACATTTATGTATGTTTAATCCCTCCTAAAATATCTTAGTTTGTTCAGACAAATGACTGCAGTTTCAAACACCAAACTCCATCTTTAGGCTATCCAGTTTGTTTCTTATTATTTGAGACTAAAATGGTTTCCTTTTTAAAGATATAAAACTGTCCTTTATACTTAAACTGCTGCAGAGGCTGGTTTATTTTTAGCTCTGCTCCCATCCTGAGTAATATAGTACTGTATCTGCTTCACATTTCCTTTTTATGTCTTCCAGATTCAAATCTGAATTATCAGACAAAAAACTGATTGCAAATTTTGATATCTCGCCTTACAGAGTATAAAAACAGAGGCTGTTTTGTACCTTATTTGGTTTCCCATCTGCCTTCATTGCTGTGCAATTACCTCCATTTTCCAGCCTAAATCACCAGTTATAAACAGGGATGTGTATTTCTTCAGGCTTTGTCTTGTCTGTGGGGCTTAAATTCCTAATAGTTTCAATGTAGTCACTTTCACTTTCACTTTTTCATCGACTGAGGCAGGACTTAATTACAGTGGCAGACACTGAGTTAGCTTTGATATCATGTTGGGTTTTGTCATTGTTGTGGACGATTCTCATTAGTAAAATAGATTTAAAGAGTAAATACTTAAGCTTTTGCTTACTACAGCCACACAACTCAAACACCCACTGTCACATGCTGCAGTCATCCTACTGCAGAGAAATCACCTGTTTCTCACTGCACAATGTACGCTTTGTGTGTATCTGTAAATACCCATTTGCTTCACTGTCATTACCAAATGCACACAGAGGTGCTTTAGAAATAGCTTATTAAAATATACCAAGTCAGTCACTCTATTTAATGTAATTGACTGATGGTAAAAGTATTGAAAAGACAAAATTGGCTCTATTTGACTACTGTAATCTCCCTGAAATGAATTACTTTGGCCCAAAGTGTTTATGTTGTGCTGTTTATACTTTAGGTTATGTATTTCTCCTAGACTTATCTATGCATTAAGCATTTAAAAGCACATGCTTGTTGTATGTCTTGTTTTTAATTGATTATTCCAACCTTTATTTTGTTACATAAAAAACATCTTGTCACTCGGCCAAACCCAAGGTTTTACTAGGTAGGTTTAACACTAAGATATTTTCTCTCTGTGTATTAACTAACTTATGAATCAAACTGACTTGCTTACAAAACATGTTCCTTTGGCAGAGGGACTTGCGAATTACTTTGACTTAACAACCTGCTTTGCTTCCTTGTCTTGCCCCCTGCATAGTTGTCCCACAACCAACCATGCCTTCCCCCAAAGCTGTGCTAAGCACTATAGTCTTACTATGGATCTTTAACTAGAAAAACCTGAAACAACTTCAGATGGAATTTCAAAAAGGGAGAATTATTAAACGCTTCCTGTGCCAAAATTAAATATTTCACTGAGAAGATTATAGAAAATGCAATTGCCCGAGGAAGTAAGTGGTAAACTGCAAGACTAGATTTCAACATTAAAGTGTGACATAGAATGATTCACCTTGACTATGTTTTACATTCACTAGCACTCATGCAAGAAAGTTATTACCCATGCATGGTTCACATAACATGTTCACCTCTAGTCTGAAGGCTTTGAAGGGAGCATTTACCTCCAAAAAAAATCCCAAGTCTTGGCTAGGCTTCTTGCAACTATTAGTATGGAGCTTGTTGGTCTGTATCCCCTTTAATCTGCCAGCTTTCTAGGGAAAGGAGTTGGGAAGGAATTTCCCAGCTAGGGTGTGACCTATCCTGGGGAGGGCAAGAGGTAGTGGGGAGGAGCTGTCAGAGCCAGAAAGAAACCTGTAGGTGGGAACAAGAGTACCCCCAGCCGAGGCGTGGTGTGTAGATATTTGTTGCTTCTAACTTTGCCCATCCAACCCTAATTGAAATTGCCCCGAAGTTAATGTCGTGCCCCACCCCTGAACACTGGTAGGGGCAGGGGACTGGAGTGGTGGTAGTGGCAATAGCTAGCTGGAGAAGAGCTAAAGAAAGCCTCTTTGCCCGATGGAGATTGGGGGAACATCATAGAGCAGTGGTTCCCAATCCATGGCCCAATTAGCACACAGCTGCATCCCAACTGTGTGCTAAAAATAAATTCAAAGTGTGCCACCCAGCAGGAGGTGGGGTCATCTGAGTGGGAGAAGGCACTATGTTGCCCTGCCTGGCCTGCCAGAGCGGTTCCTGACAGCAGGGAAGGCAAAGCAACCCCCTGTGGTAGGAGAGGAGCTGAGCCAGCAGCTTGCTGCTTCCTCCCTTCCCACTCTGCAGCAGGGACATACTGTGTTTTAGGGTTGCCAAGAGTCCGGTTGAAAAGGGAACTAGTTACCACAGTCCAGTGGCCTGAGACTCGAGTGCCAAGCAGGGCTTGCTCTGCTCAGTCTGTGGGGGTGGGGGAAAGGGTCACTCGGCCCCTTTGCCTGTCTGAGACTGGCAATTCCAGGACACTGCCTCCTGGGTACTAGTGCCCATCGTTGTCCTCTTCTAGGTGTGCTGGGTCCTGTTCCTGTACAAAGGTGAGCGGGACAGGGGGATGGGGGAAAAGGCAGTGGGGAAGGAAGAGGAATGGGATAGGGGGCAGGGGAAAAGAAGGGGATGGGACAGAGAGAGGGGGATGAGGAGTGGGATGGGGCAGGGGACAGTGTGGAGAGGAAAGGGATGGGGTGGGAAGGGATGGGAAAGAGAAGGAGATGACAGAGTGCTGCCACTAGGGAGAGCAATGCCTCCTTGCTTCTGGGCATCCATACCAGAGGCATCTGGAGAAGGCGGGGGTGGGGGCAGTCACAGCTACATGTTAAAATACTAATATCTATTTGATTTACTATCAGATAACAAATACTAAACCTTATTTGTGCGGTAGATGTACAGGTAGAGTGTATATATATTGTGTGGATGCAGCCCACATTACACAGAGAGAGCTACATATGTGGCCCACAATGGTAATTAAGGTTGAGAACCACTGTCATAGAGTAATGACACTTGGAGGCTTCCTGAGCTGCAGAGGAAGGGGATGGGCACTTCAGCCTCTGAGGGAAAGCATCCTGGTTCACAAGGAGAGGTGAGAATCCCTACTGATGGTTCATTGGACCTAGGCTTTCCCCACACTCTCTAGTTAGCTCAGCAGAGTGCTGGCAGCGGGGATACTGCCCTGTCTTGCTTCCTGCCCAAACTCTTAGGTTGTTAAGGAGATTTGGGCAGATAGTGCTGTGAGGGGGTGGATCAATCTTGCATTGGGCAAATTGTGGGCCCAGGAGACCCCCCAACCCCCCACTGCGCATGGTCCAAGTGGAGGAGACAGATAAAAGGAGGCAGCTCACTCAGTCCAGGCTGGCAGAGGAGGAGGAAGTGTGCTGCAGGCTTCTGCAGAGGAACTGTCACCTCTCCAGGCTGTAAGGACCATGGACCCTGACTACACTGTGAACAACCAGCTGACCGCAGAGACTGCCAGCCGAGGAGATGCCTGAGATGGACTTTTTGGTAGGAAATGACCCAGGCGATGTGTTAGGAGCCAGTGCTTGAACCCTTAACAAGGGAGTTTATCGGCTCCATAGGGCCCTGGGTCAGAACTTGGAGTAGGGTGGGCCTGGGTTCCCCTTCCCACTCTACACTTGCCATTAGGAATGGCTACCAGGGGCTCCAAACTGATTTGCTTTGTCCCGCCCCAGGGGCTACAGACTGATTATTTGCTCCATCCTGCCAAGAAGAGCAGAGCCCTCGAACTGCTATTGTCTGCCCCAGCCAGGAGGCTCAGGAGCCATAGACTGAGTGTTTGCCTTGCTTTGCCCCACCCCTGAGACTATGGACTGCGTGGTTGCTCTGCCCAATCAGGGGTCCTGAGTTCCCCGATTGTGATTGTTTGACTCAACAGGGAATCCCAACAACTATGTGATGGAGTGTATCACCTGCACTGGCAAATGGGGGTGGCTCCCTCTGTGAGAGTCAGACATGCTGTCTTTCAACAGGCAGCCCAGCCAATGAGAAGACAGGCAACCTGAGGGTGTCTAGTCTTAAAAGGAGTTTTGTAGTCACAAGCCTTCTTTTTCTCTTCTCTCCAATCTCTGTATCAGCCAGCAAAAATAGTGATCATCTTCGGGAGACAGCAACGCTGGAACTTTGTGAGCTGGCAAATCCATTAAATACAGGAGCGATAACTTATCTGAAAATGTTGTCTGTATTGTCTTCATGTGCTGGCAAGCATCTGGCCTGGCACACAGCATTCAAAGAGAAATAAATAGTAAGCTTTAAACTTTGAAATCTGCCCATGACCTGAATCACTATATAGGACATCACTGTTGGGCTGCTGCCATTGTGGACAAAAACAACTGTTACACTAAAAAAGAACCTAATCTGGAAGACACAGGCAGCGATTATGATTGCAACAAGGATAGGGAAAAATTAAGGAATGCAATATCCTTTATCCACCCTTGCAAAGCCCACTCCAAGTGCCATCACTACATGCACTGTTCACTGTGAAATTCAACATACAAGTCCATTAAATTTTTCTTCCTGAAGATATCTTATTAAGCCTATATAAACTGTTTTTGTGCTCCTAAGTACTTCCTCATTTTCTTAGTGACTCCAGTGAAGCAGTTCAGGTGCCTTACTCTGTGTCAAGCTGGAAACCAAAGGCCCTGACTAGGGGCCACCGCACAACAGGCAAAATTCAAATGTCAAATAAAGGCCTCTAACTGGCTAAAGTTCTTAGCCCATAGTTCGTTTTTGCAGATTTGCTATGGTAGTGATCCCCTAGACACGAAGTAGGATGTTGGGGACCCTTTGTGTAGCTGGTTCCTGGGTTTGTGGTGTCCTTCACTTGTAAATTCCAAGAAACAAATGATACCCACAACAGGAGCAAAACCATGATAAAACTCAATATGCAGTTTTCTTTTTAAATAAGATGGCACTTTATTTAAGAAAAGGGTGGGGAGAATAAAATAAGTAGGATGAATATGTTACAGACAGTAAATGGAACCAATGAAATGACAGACAAACTAGAACAACCACTCTGGCTGTTATGCCCAGCTCCCTGCATTACTGAGATGCAATGCAATACTGGGCCTCAGCAAGGCCCGGTTGTGTGAGTGTGGGCCCAATGCACCTTCTCTACCCAGATTTCCTTTCAGCAGCTTCCCTCCACATCTTCCAATCCAGAGAGTTGTTTAAAATGGAAACAAAGGAATAGCCTCATGTCCTTCCTTGACCCACCCATAGGCTGTGGAGCCAGGAGGGCTGAAAGGTGGATGGCAGCACATCCGGGCCCATGACCTGACCACTTTTCAGCAGATACATGGAAAACAGAGTTGTCATCTGACTGGCCTAGTCAGTTTTTCTACTTTCGTCAGCTGCCTGTCAAGAGATGTAATTTGCCGAGTTTTTTGCTTCATGCAAGTGCAGCCACATCACCCGAGGGCAAGGCTTGCTCTCAGGGAGGGGTAAAGTATGGAGCAGGGTCGGAGAGGCAGGGACTTCTGGGAGGGGGTGATACATTGCTACCTCAAGGGCTGAGACTCCTGGGAATAGATGCCTGTGGGGCTCGTGGGCTGGGGGTGGGGGTTGACTGCTGGTGTGAGGGACAACTAAGAGGGGAAAAGGAAGGTCAGGTGGAAAGGCGGCAATTCTATGGTCCCATCCACTTTAAATGGCACTCCGCAGTCCATGGAGCCACTCACCCTTTCTATGAGTCCTCTAGCAAAGAAAAGTGGCTTAAACAAGTCTCCACTCAGGCACCATTTAGAGCAGCGGTTCCCAAAGTGTTTGGGGTAGCACCATGAGCAGATGGGGTTGCAGCAATTCCTAGCGTGTAGAGCATGCCATTTTGCTGTGCACAGTGTGACCTTGCATGTTGGGTGCATGCATTTTGCTCTACAAAATGGCATCCACCACACAGTGTGACTTTGCATGTATGAGGCCACACTCTGTGGAGGACGCATTTTGTAGCACTAAATGGCATCCTCTATGCGGCATGATCTCACACTTATGGTGCGTCAGTGCTTAATTTGTGCCAGGGCTCACCAGGACTGAGCCAATTGGGAGGCAGAGAGCTCAAGGAGGAACCCAGCTCCCACATTCTCAGGCATGCCCTCCCCTTTTTCCTTCCGGACTGTCCATCCTACTGCCCATTCAATCAACATCCCCTAACCCTGCTTTGAAATGGGGGCAGGCATTTGTTAGTCACTGTGAAGACAATGAAATCTTTCTTAGTATATTCTGGTTGTTATGAAATACCCGTGCTATCATTTAGTTTTTTAGCACAGATGTTACATTTTTCTAGCCTCTTCAGCTTCAGTTTCCAAAAACATATAAAATTATGACATTCAAATGTTTACAGTTTCAGTTGCACCAATTTTCTTCTTTTTCTGAGACCAATGGCATTTCAAATCACCCTTGGACAACCTTCAGCAAGTGGTTTGAAGTATAATATAATAGCTGGGAAATTTTGTAGATGTCTAACTACTACAGCATTTAGAGAGAACTAACAGAGTTGGCACACGCTTTAATAATTCACGCCACTTTGCATTTTACATGACATGCTAAAGGATTACAGATTTTCATAACCAGGTTTTCAGTGTACACAATTAGCTATGCCCTGTACAAACTAAGTGTACTGTGGATAATATACACAAGGCTATTTACTTGAACTATATGTTCATTTTCTGCTTTGAAGCACTGATAAGAAGACTGTCAATTGTGGAAAGAACTATTCACTTTGACTGCTGAATATGCAGAAATACTGCTTCATTTTTGATGAAATACTAAAGAATTGTTGACAGTATCTGGAATGCGCTGATATGTTTCATAGCACTCCTCTACAAAACTGAGTGCATATCAATATGGTGACGTTCAAGGGTTAAAGGAGGTAGTTCAGAAAAAACAATTTATTGCCCTTGTGTAGTACATCTGTTAAAATCAAACAAAAATAATATAATCTCCATACAGGTATTGAATAATTCTCTGAACAGATTTTGGTGCCAGAACATGCTTCTCCAGTGACTTTGCTTTTGTTTCTGCACTTTACATGTTCTGAGTGACTGGAAAATTATTACATAGTTGGGATGAGAGCTCATTACCACAATCAAAGAAATTATTGCTCAAATGATGTCTTGCTGCATGGTACACAGTGGTCATTTCTGCCACTGTAATATTTGTCTCTTCCTTTCAGGCTTCAGAATAAAATTAGTTTTTTTCTTTAAAAAAATAACCTACCTATTTGTTTTTCTTATATGTGACACCAGAATCACAGGTTTGACATTTTGCCACTGTGAATACTGGAGAATTCTGTAGAACATACTGTGCAGAAAGTCATCAGGCTTTTATTTTGGGTTAGAGTAATCCAGGGATATTTTTCCTCCCAATCTCTCCTATATCTACACATTCCCTTAGCTTTATTTCTCTAACTGTTTGTGACTTTGCTATTGGTGTCTGGCACTTTTGATTGAGTTGCACATAGCCTGCAACTGATGGATTTTTAAAAAAACAAAACCATATACTTTCTTATCTCAAACTACATGATGACATTCTCTTTGTGAAACCAGCACCTCAGGACCTTTGTACATTACATTTTTTTAAAATGATGCATTTTGAAAGCAATTCACAACAATACACACCGATTAAGTTTCAGATGAAGTGGACTCTAACTGGGTCTTATCAAGTGAATTGAGAGGGTTTTCTGCTATCAAACAAACCTCCACAAATGGCTCTTTTGAATTACTTTCCCCTTGGAGTTCTGGTTTAGTAACATAAGACAACAGTTAAGTTAAAGCTAGAATCTCACAGCCTTCATCTCCAGGCTCCTCAGACCATTCCGCCCCCTCATGAAGTCCTATTTCCTTTTTAGGGGATTTGCTCTTGTCCAGCAAAACAGGAGAAGCCATTTGTAAGATCCACGTCATAGGCAGCCAGATTCAAAGAATATGGGATCTAGCCATTCCTCTGTAACAGATCTTGACATGAAGTTAGAAGAGGTTGGCTGGCCAGTTCCAGTAATTCTGTGAAACAGAATTGCCTGGCCTTTGTTGATGCTATCACTCTGGCCATGCTGTGTGATTTTGTTGAGCACGTTGTGGAAGAACCCAAACTCAGGGGTCCTTACTTACAAGTCCGTTGCCTAGCGGATAGTCCAGAATAAGCCAAACAACAGATTAGCAAAGTCAAAATTTATTCTTTACGTAAAGAAGCTGGTCCCTTCAACGTTAGGGGTGACAACTTAACATAAAATGTTAACAGCTTTTATAGCTTCACACAAACAAGTCTTTATATGTCACAGTTTCCACATACTAAAAAAACTACTTATCTAGGAATTTTCTTAGCTCAGTATTTTCAACTTTCCTTATCCAAGTTACAAGGTCTTTCTCTGCATTCCATCCCTGCTGGTGTCTAGGTTCCATAACTATCTTGTTAACCCTTAACATTCTAAGATTTAAACTTCTGCTAGAAAGGCACTTTTAATCTCAGGCTTTTGCAGCCATTTCTATTGATCAGTTCTGATAAGAAACAGAGACCCCATCTTCTTTTCCCTTCCCAACGTGGAATTAACTGAATATGTGGGCAGGCATACAGGTATCCTGTGCTCCAGTGTAGAACAATGGAAGCTGTCAAGGATCCTTCGCCCATTCCTGCTCTGTAGCAAGACAGAGAAGGCACTTGATATTGATCCTGGTGGAGGGATGACCCCATATGTTGCATATCACTTACTAATGTCAATCACTGCCTGAGTTTTACTTTAAAATCATCTCTCTTGTTCTGGTTTTATCCTTGTAGCCATTGCGACTGGGAAAGAACTTCTACACAGTTAAGTCCCTTTCTTCTCCCTTATCTAATGAGCACCACTTGCACTGGTAGAAACCAGAAGCCTGATGCCCTCCCAAGGCATTCAAATCAAATTTCAGGACCACTTACCTTCTCATAATTCACTTTCCTTGCTCTGCCTGACAGAATGTGTCTGGTAATTATTGAGACCACCACATGTACCTGTTAACACACAAAGATGTGGTAAATTAATCAATATTAAAATGTAAGTTAAATAATGTAGTTTTAAAGCATTAATACAGAAGGAATATTGATTGGTAAGGAAAAGTTAATAAACCCCAATTATAGACATTTCTTTGTATGTAATAAACCAAATGCTCTCTCATACTTGTTCTAAATATGGACAAGTCTACACTAGAAGTGCTACAGCGGTGCAGCTGATGCTGATGATACACTGATGCAGCTGCACTGGTGACGATGACGTAGGCCGATGGGAGAATGCTCTCCCATTGACATAATTACTCTACCTCTGTGAGAGGTGGAAGCTATGTAAGAGGAAGAGCGTCTCCCGCCAACATAGCACCAGTGTGGATAGCACTTAGGTTGCTGTAGCTTGCATCCCTCAGGGAGGTATCTTTTTTCACATCACTGAGTGATGCAAGTTAGATCCACATCAGCGGTAGTGTAGACCTGCCCTCAGAAATACAGATAACAGTAGTGAAGTAGCATTCCTAGCAGCAGCTTAACTTCCTTTTTTGCTGTACTGACAATACAACTCAAGTATGCATCAATTACCTATATCAGATTATGAAAACCAAAGCAATTCATAGAATATTCATAGAATATTAGAGTTGGAAGGGACCTCAGGAGGTCATCTAGTCCAACCCCCTGATCAAAGCAGGACTAACTTCAGCTATATCATCCCAGCCAGGGCTTTGTCAAGCCTCACCTTAAAAACCTCTAAAGATGGAGATTCCACTACCTCTCTAGGTAACCCATTCCAGTGCTTCACCACCCTCCTAGTGAAAAACTTTTTCCTAATGTCCAACCTAGACCTCCCGCCCTGCAACTTGAGACCGTTGCTCCTTGTTCTGTCATCTGCCACCACCGAGAACAGCCTAGCCCCATCCTCCCTGGAACCCCCTTTCAGGTAGTTAAAGGCCGCAATCAAATCCCCCCTCATTCTTCTCTTTTGCAGACTAAACAAGCCCAGTTCCCTCAGCCTCTCCTCATAAGTCCTGTGCTCCAGCCCCCTAATCATTTTTGTTGCCCTCCGCTGGACTCTCTCCAACTTGTCCACATCCTTTTTGTAGTGGGGGGCCCAAAACTGGACACAATATTCTAAATGCGGCCTCACCAATGCCGAATAGAGGGGAATAATCACTTCCCGTGACCTGCTGGCAATGCCCCTCCTAATGCAGCCCAATATGCTATTAGCCTTCATGACAACCAGGGCACACTGCTGACTCATATCCAGCTTTTTATCCACCGTTACCCCCAGTTATTAAAATTAAACATTTTAAATTTATGAAATTAATCATTTCAGTCACCATCCATGTTTACTGTTATTATAATATATCTCATCACCCAGCCAGTCTGTTGACCCACAAAATGAAGATTCATACAAGTTGAATCACTTTTGCCTCCAGTCTGCCTTTAACTTGGTGAGACTGTACAAATTTCACTAGAAAAGAAATAAAATATATTTCTGTTTAGCTGTTTGTAAATGAAAAAATAGCATGCCACATAATTCTGATGAAAGTAACATTTTTTATAAAGACATTACATCAACATATCAAGAACTTACCTTTCTGATACCAGACCGTCTCTTTCATATCTTCACCTTTGTCAGAGCTGTTGCTTTTAACTTCTCAACCATACATTCCATCTCTTCAACCTCTAAATTTAACCCAGTGCTCTCATCAGCATTCAGAGGTGCATGAGCATATTTTTTATTATAACTTCTGGGAGTATTGTTGTCTCAGTACCACCCATACCACTTTCTGTTTCAATGTCTTCATCTGATGCGTCATTTCCAGTATATATTATTGGTAGCTTTTTAAAGGGTTTTAATTTGGAGATACTGTATATTGATCACAATCACTTCCCTAATAGGGTTTCTCATTTAATTTTTTTAATCCATATTAGTTATTCTGTCTATCTTATATAAATGGGTTGCAGCTGTCTTCCCTTTCTTGTTTTTGTTCTTGAATCAAATACCATAATATGATCCCCAGAGTTGAATTTTACTTTTCCATATCTAGAAATGTTTCTTTGACAATAAGCTTTTTGCTGTTTTTGCTGTCTTGTGCTCTGGAGTTGCAGTGTACAGCCATTGTACGGACAGTGTCAATTTTTTATTCCAGTGTAGTACAATACTCATAGTGTGTTTGGTTATCTGGACACCATCAAATTTCTGGCTGCATGAAGAAATGGAAAATGGTTTGTGTTCTGTAATTGAATAATAACAAATTCATTTATATTCAAGCTACTAGTAATTTAAGACACATACCAAGCAATAGGATGAAAATTCCTCTGGAAACGTGGCTTCTCAGCCATACATAAGACCAATGGGTGCTATATTTGTTGATATCTGACATTTCAGTCACAAAGAAAATAAAGTTGATCCAAAAAATTCATCCTAGTTCTCTTAGTTAGCATTCATCATCTTCCTTAATGCTCTGTAAACTTTTAAGGATAACTTGGTTTGTTAAAACAAGTAAGTTAGCAAATGTTCTGAGCTACCTACTTGATAGAGTATCTGCAATATATAAAGAGGAAGCTTAGCACATTGCATATTGCTATGGCTAATTTCTGTTTTGGATTTTGTAAGGTAGTAACATTTTCAGTGTGATAATTCAGTTTGGAAGATTTGCTCACAATATTCAGTTTATGACCAAGTCCCCTCTACTTACTGTTGGGATTCCCTCCAAGACCTCTTTCCACTCGGTTTCCCAAGAACTCAGTTCGACTCCAGACTTTGTCACTCATATATTTATTTAGCATACACCACTGCTACGCTGAGTTGATCAGACTCAAACGCAGGAAGGTGGATGCAGCGTACCTCACAGCTGTAAAGTTACACAGAAATTCTCTCTTTATATACATTTACACATCTCATTGCATTTACTATGCATTGCATCATACATTCTTGGACTGGTTTGGTTAATTTGCAGCATGCAAATATTTTTCTGTCCATGTTTTGACTTCCTCTTTACCTCATCTTTATATTCATAATTTATTTTGTCTCTTCTTTCTAGTTCATAGTAAATAATTCCCTGGGTGTTCTCCCTCTTAACTTAGCTGGCTCAGACACACTGTCTTTTTAACCTACTGATCTATTTACTTAACTTATTTAGCACAAATGTCCTGTTTTCAGCCTAGTAATTCAATTACCTCCCTAATCCTATCCTCCAAAATATAAGGCCTTTCCACATGTGTTAATTGCTCAGGTCAGACCAGGACTCAGCTACACTTACCATGAGTACTTTTAAAGTCTTCTCCCTAAAATTACCTTTGGTGTGGTGTTATGAAGCTATGTTGTATCCTCAGCACTTCACACACGGAAAGATGGAAAACGAAAAATATTTTCAATAAACTTTCCTTCAAATATATATATATTTATGTTCTGCTTCATTACTATGATTTGTGAAATGCGAATCATTACCTAATTATTGAAATCATAACCATGATCTATGTAAATCCGGTCTGGACATGTAGTACAATATATAACTTCACAGACCTTCCTTGCCACCTCATGGGCTGTCTCATTTCTAATTGAAAATGCTTTCACTCATCTTGTAAAATCAGTAGCTGTCAATATATACCAGTACCCCTTTTTTTTTTTTTTTTTTTTTGCTTTGAATGGTCTGATTAAGCTCATTCCAACCAATTCCCATGGTTGAATGACATATGTGCATTAATATATAGTAGTATTACAATTGGAATTCTTCCAAGGATCTTTTTCATAATGTAACATGTAGTAAGCAACAAGAACAAAGTGATTTTTGTAATAGTTAGCCCTTTTTCAAAAGTACATAACATAGGTATAGGGCAAATCAACAACCATGCCATTTACAACTTCCATAGATTCACAGAAACATAGGCCTGAACATAGGAACCTTGAAAAATCATCAAATCCAGCCCCCTGCTCTGAGGCAGGACCAAGTAAACCTGACAGGGGTTTGTCCAACCTATTTTTAAAACCTCCAATGATGGGGATTCCACAACCTCCCTTCAAAGCCTATTCCAGAGCTTAAGTACCCTTATAGTTAAAAAGTTGTTGCTAATATCTAACCCAAATCTCCTTTGTTGCAGGTTAAGCCTGTTATTTCTTGTCCTACCATCAATGGACATGGCAAACAACTGATCACCATGCTCTTCATAACAGCCCTCAACATATTTGAAGACTTATCAGATCCCCCTCAATCTTCTTTTCCTAAAACTAAACATGCCCAGTGTTTTAACCTTTCTTCATAGATCAGGTTTTCTAAACCTTTTATCATTTTTGTTGCTTTTCTCTGGATTCTCGATAATTTGTCCACAATTTGTTCCTGAAGTGTGGTGCCCAGAATTGGACACAGAATTCCAGCTGATGCCTCATAAATGCAGAGTAGAACAGGATGGATACCTCTCATATCTTTTTTACAACACTCCCATTAATATGTTCCAGAATTTTTACTTTTGCAACTGGATTACATTGTTGACTTGTATTCAACTTGTGATCCACTATAGCCTCCAAATCCTTTCAGCAATACTACCACATAGCCAGTTATTCCCCATTTTGTAGTTGTGCATTTGATTTTTCCTTCCTAAGTGAAGTACTTTGCATTTATCATTATTGAATATCACATTGCATTCTGACCAATTCTCCAATTCGTCAAGGTCATTTTGAATTCTAATCCTGTCCTCCAAAGTGTTTGCACCCCTTTCCAGTTTAGTGTCATCTGCAAATATTATAAGCATATTCTCCACTCCACTATCCACCTCATTAATGAAAATATTGAATAGTACAGGATCCAGGACTGACAAGAGCACATGCATGTTACTGACAAAACTCAATGCCATAATGGATTCTGTTGTTTTCTAAATAAAGGTGTTGTGCAAGTGTAGTGAGTGATAGAAATCATCGTGGCACTGAGTTGTCTCAGTAGCATGCATGTTCACTTGTTACTGCCAATTAGATGCATTATTGTGTTGCAATAATAAATATAGGCAATATGCAATTACCTTGGGTTGTTTTTAAGGAAATAATTCATACTTCTTATCATGTAGAAGTAGTCTGTAGTCAAAACATTCATTATGCTCTGAGAACGAGATCATAACCACATATGTTAATTAACATAGGTAGGAGACATGTCTGAGTCTAAAATGCACCTTAATGCAGTACAAGATGGTATGTAGATGAAATTATTTTCCTTCATTCTGACCATGCAGACAACTTTTGGCCTGGTTTTGAAAAGCATGTGCAACAACATCAACATACATGTTTGGTAAGGAAGGACAGCTTACATTTTCACACCTAATTTATACACATATTTATTTTCTAAGTTAATTTTAAGGTAGAATTTTAATTAAAATTAAATATTTGAGAATTTTATTTTAGTTATCATACCCACTCTTTGATGTAATTTGTCATTCCAAACCAGCAATAACTTAAAAGTTTTGCCAGTCTTGTTTTGAATATTTTACTATGTATACCTGTTGAACTGTCATGGTACATTTGGATCAGTTCTAAAGTCTGCTTTTTTGGTGTACATAACTTTCAACCTTCTAACATATGTAAAATAGAGAAGTTCCCTTTCTGCTAATGCAAAAGATTAAGACATAATGAGGACATACATTATTGCAACAAAAATTATTACTTAGTTTTAAAAGATTATGTATATAATATGTTATATATCCATATAAGCCTTAAGGGCTTGATTATTAAGGCTAAAAACCTTACTGTGGGTTGTGTTCCTAATTCCATTGAAGTTACAACTCCTAATAACTTAATGAACAGGCCCATCATCTAAACGCTGAAGATTTCATTATATTTTGAAACTGAAATAATAAAAATTATATCATGCCTTCCAATGAAAGTTAGTGGAATATCACTGTAAACTAAGGTTCTGTTTTTTATTCATTATTTCAAGATGTGTGTTATTCTTTTTGTATTGCAAAGCCTGCACAATTCTTTCTTTATCACGAAAGATAATAGTTCACATATTAATGACATATTTTGATAACTGCAAAGATAGAATACCTCTACACTTAGTAAGCACACTTTATCATATATACATTTCAGACATGATCATAATAAGGCACAATACTGTATTCACAGGCCATGACATTGCAAACACAGGGAAATTAGAGCTATGTTTTTAAAAAAAGCTAAAGTGTTATTTGCATTAAAGATCTCACATATGAAATTACCAGTGTACAAATCATTACTGGGAGCATGAAATGTAACAGCATAAAGACAGTGAAAAAACGTTTAAAAAACAAAAACACTTGTTGAAAACACAGAGTATGATGTAAATCAGTAAAATCACACAAACACATTCCCCTTTCAGAGATGATGTCTCTGTCTCAATAGTGCGTGTCACCTGGATTTCTTCAAAGCTTCAGAAAAATTGCAACTTCTCAGCTCCTTCCAACATTTCAGAGTCAGTTGTAAAGAAGTTTGAGATCTCTGCAGACAGAGCATTACAGACTTTAGGTTAATGGTCAACTGGCTTCCTCGGTTGCTGATAGAAAAAATTCTGTAGCCTGTATCCAAAAATGATGCAGGCATTTGGAATCAGCATGCAAAATATCCATTGCCTGGATTTGCACAAATCCCCAGTAGAGTAACAGTCTGTCTTTCCCGCATAAGCCCAGCTAAGTCAGGTGAGAATTTGCACTCCTTCTCTTTACTGAGGTCTGCCCCTGTTCCAACTTCAGCTGAAACAGAATCTCAGTTTAAAGCAGTTACTTAATAGCTAACTAAGTCCCACAGACTGTGTAGCCTCTAATGGTGATAAATGTTCCTCTCCCAGCTTTCCCTCTAGGTCCATAAATCAATACAGTGGACCAACTTCATCCTAATGGAGAACTTCCCTAGTAAATAAAGCTGGAATAGCACCCACCACTAACCACAGTTGTGTCCCAATACCTGCACTACCCTCACAGCCAATACACACCTTGATCCTGTGCCAACCAGCCACCAAGTCCATAGGCTTGGTCTTAAACTCCTGTATTTATAACCACATCAGCTCAATTCTCAGATTCAAAACGTGTGTGACTTGCCATGCAGCTTACCCACAACAAAACCCCTCTGCATAGCTTCAGATATAGCTACTGAGGATGCCTATTAGTTGCCATACCCTACTTCTGGGAGGATTCTGGGTCCTTCCACCACAGGTTTCGCACTCTACACTCTCCATGTCTGCAGGCACACAGTGTTCAACCTTGCCCTTGATGGAACCGTCAGCGTTGATCATGCTTCCTAAGTACCCATAAGATTCTACTTGTTTTGTGACTTCACCACTGCTACATTTCAACACTGGGACACATTGTCCCTTTCCCAAGATGAGACCACTTGGTTTTCTTGGCACTTATCATAAATCAGCTCAACCATACCAATTTCCCAAAGTAGTGAAGAGCATCATCATTAATTCAAACATGTTTGCCAGTTTGTACAATGTCATCTATATAAACTAAGGGATTTAACTTTAGATTGTCCAATGTCACGCCCTCCAAATCATCTAACATTCTTCATGTCCAGTTTAAAAAAACGACAGTAATTCCAATGCCCCTTGTTTTACACCATATTTTGACTCAAACCAGTTGCTTAATTTTTCACCAATTCTTATGGCATTGCAGGAGTCTTTTGTATATAGATTTTATAACTGGCATGATTTTATCTGGAACGCCATAGTATTTTGCTACTTTCCATAATGCTTCCCTCCAAAGTAAATCAAATGTCTTTATGAAGTCAATGAAAACAGCAACCATCTTTAATTCCCCAATCGCTCACATTTGCTTTTTTCTTTCAACTGTTGGAGCATGAACATCTAATAACTCAGCATCAGTCTGGCCTAAAGCCACACTATTCCTCACCCACTTCTTCCTCAAAACTGGCCTTAATTTTTTGATAATGACTTTAATTGTGATTTTTCCCAGTATTGACAATAATTGGCACAAAAGTGAAAATTTATCAAACCAGTGTACTAACAGTATTACTGTGTGCTCTGGAAGCATCTGCATTAAATTAAACAGACAGCTGAAGGCAGTAGAGATGAGAATTCTTCAAAAGATGGCAGGTTTAAAGTGAAATCATTTTAAGGTGAATGAAAAAAAATTAGGAGAATAGGATGTGAGATCAGTTCGATGATGCTGTACTGCTCCTCGTTTCCTGCAAAGATGCTCCAAGGTGAAAGACAAACTCAAACCCATGTCTTCTCCCTACTGCTTCTTCCCCCTTTCTTTGGGCTCCCAAAAGCAAGCAAACAAATGGAATGCTACAGTGATAACATGTGGGCTACAGCTGCACTAACAAAACTGAAACATTTTCCAGACAAGGCAAAACCCTGATGTTTGTAAAGTATTTTAGGGACAATGCATAGATAGGCTGGGTGAACTGGAAAGTGTGACCTTCTCCGTCATGGCTGCAATCACCCTTTGCTGGCAAAGCAATATTTATGACACTGTTGGGCCTTCATTGTCAATCGTGAAAGACAACTAGCGCAGCGCAGAGGAAAGGAACCAGAAGAATTAAATGTGAACTTAAAAAAATTCAATAGATGGGTTTTCAGGCCAAAATTGTTACCTATGAAATGTTTTAAGTAAGTAAATGGAAGGGAATAAGGCTAATTCTGAGAGAAAAAGCCTCTGTTAATTTCTTTAGTTTGAAATGCTTTAACTGGATTTCTGTTACATGCAAAGAACACACAATGGGGAGTTGAAAGCATACAGAATAAAATCTCTCTGATGGTGAAGGTTTATTAGCCACACAACTGATATCTCTGTTATCAACTCATAACAATATTGTTGCACATAGCACAGCAGAGTTGGAAAGTCTTCAGGAGACACTATCTTGCAGATGGCGATGCTTCCATTACAAACGAAGATTAGCTCCTCTGCCCAACGTGGGTTAGAGTTACCAGAGACTTTTCCTCAGCTCTTCTGGGTCTTTGCCTTGAACACATCTCTAATGCAAGATCCATTCTACTCCCTGAAGCTCTCCATCTCCAGGCTGTCTGCCGCGACGACGACGAATATCTTGGAAAAAACTCGGGGTGGTGGAAAGGTCGAAGGGTAGCACTGTGTATTGATAATGATTGTTTCCTAGAGTAAATCTGAGAAATCTCTTGTGAGCAGGATGAATAGCAATATGGAAATACGCATCTTGGAGGTCAAAGGCTGCAAACCAGTCCCCCTGTTCCAGTGCCGGGATTATGGTGGATAAAGTGACCATCCTGAATCTTTGTACCTTTATACATTTGTTCAGCTTTCTGAGGTCCAGGATTGGCCTCCAACCTCCAATAAATTCTTTTGGTCAGGAAATACAGGGAGTAGAACTCTCTGTCCCTGTGTTGGGAGGGGACGTGTTCTGTAGCACCTATTTGTAGTAGATGTTTGACTTCTTGTCTCAATAGGTACTCATGAGATAGGTCCCTGAAGAGGGACAGGAAAGGGGTTTGGGTAGTAGGTGTGGAGATCGTAGAATATAAAAAGAATAGTTAATGGGTTTTGTGCTTTAAGGTAGAATAGTAAAGTATATAGCTTGGGAAAAGGGTTGGAAGGACCTGATAAGGGCAGTCCGGACTCTAGGTCAGCACAAATAGAGGGCAAAAATTAGAAAGGATGAGCTAACCGCAACTGAACTGACCAGCAACTGAGCTGACCACAGCTGGTTGGGTAAAAACAGGAAGTGCCAACCTGATCACTGTGAGCATGTCACATGACATAACCACACTGACCACAAAAGTGACACTATTCACTGGTTGGTTACACACTGACCGCAAAAGTGACACTGTTCACTGGTTGGTTACACACTGATCAAGTTGATCAGTTTGATGATCAGTTTGAGGGTATTTAAACCCCCTGAAGTCAGTCGCACTTTGGACTGCAGCCCGCTGGGATCCTCGGTAGCTTGACCGAGCCCTTCTATGAACCAGCAGCATCTGAGGGACAGCTAACACTTATCAGAGTCGACTCAGCCCAAGGGGCATGGAAGAAAATGCGTTCTGGGTAATGTATGAGAGTACACTTGCTTTAAGATAACAAACGACCATCTGTCTGTTTATCTGTCTGTATAAGGTAACAAGGAGTTTACAAACGACCATCTGTCTGTAAACATAGTTTACAAGCGATCATCTGTCTGTAAGCACGAGGTAATAAGTAATAGAATTGTGTACTATAAGAGAGAGTTTGCAAGCAACCAGCTGTCTGTAAACGTGAAACGAGCAATAGTAGAATTGTATACTATGAGAAATGATTGCATGCATAGAAGATATTAGGCCTTTGTATTTTTCTCTGGTTTTATGTTTGTATTAGTTACGTTTATGCACTTTATTGAATATTAATGACTAAATAAATGAGCCATATTGCTTCAGCTAAAGCCCTCTTTGTATTCTTGTTCGATCACCCCCGTGCCTCAGTGGAGGCAACTCCTCTGCTCCCGGAAACCCGTGATCCTAAAGCTAAGGCCTTTCAGGCCACTCTGAGTTCACGTAGATGAAAGGGATAATGTATCCAGATTGGACAATGTCCAAGACCCATTTATCCATTGTGATGTTCACCCAAGATGGATAGAAAGGGCATAGTTGATGGTTGAAGAGAATGATGTTTGTCTGTTGTTCCGGAAGCTGGGGGAGACCGGACAGACCCTCAACCAAAACCTCAAAACTGAGATTTAGAGGGCAGCCTGGGATGTTGATGGCTGCTGGTTAGATTGTCTGCATCATTGGGTTCATTGTCTGTTATGTGGCGTGTCATCTCTCCTGTGTTGTGGTGATACTGGTACCTGGAATTGTACGGTTGGTATGTAAAAGGTTTTCTTCTCGTGGCAGGTGTGTAAATGCTGAGGATGTGGCGTGTGGCATGAGAATCCTTTACGGTATGCATCACATAATCAGTCTTTTCTGCAAACAACATTTTCTTATCGAAAGGGAGGTCCTCAATGGTGGTCTGGAGTTGTTTGGGCAGAGTTGCTGAATGTAACCATGCAGCTCTATGCATGACCACCACTGTTGCAACTGTCCTTGTCTCTGTATTGGCTACATCGAGGAGGCTTGTAGTGCTGTCCTGGTGACCAACTGCCCCGCCTTTATGGTGGACTGGAATTGTTCCCTCTTGTTGTCTGGGATGTGTTCAATAAATTCAGATAATTTTCCATAGTTATTGTGGTTGTAATTCACTAACAACACTGCATAATTTGCAACTCTCAATTGCAGGGTTGCAGAAGTATATACCTTCCTTCTGAGTAAGTCAAGTCTCTTATCGTCCTTGTCTTGAGATGTGGACTTGAGGTATTGCTGTTTATTCCTCTGTTTGGCAGCTTCTACAACTAGGGAGTTCGGTAGTGGGTGAATGAAAAGGTATTCTGTGTCCTTGGTGGGGACATAATATTTTTGTCAGCCCTTTTACAGGTGGGAGGAATAGCAGCCGGCACTTGGTAGATGTTATTGGCGGGCTCCATCAGGGCATCATCCATAAGGAAATTACCAAACACAGCTTCCATGATTCCAGGGCTGTGACAGATGAAAACTGAAATGTCACTCTCCAATGGAAGAAGAGGATTTGGATCAGGAATGAAAGGGGGAAGACAGGAAGAAAAAGACAACTGGTCAGGGAAAAGCAAAGGAAAAGGAACCATGTGTTAATTAAGCATCATACAAACTTGGGGGAAGGGTGAACACTTGTCAGGAAAACTAGCAACTTATAACTCATGCTGCAGGAGGGGCAAGCAGGCCGAGCTCAGCCTTCTTGCTGAGTACCCCACATGCATCCTGACTCAGAACAATGTCCTCTCAACATAAAGACATAATGTTTACATAAAGAAGGGAATAAACTCCCCCTAAAAATAACCCCAAGATTCAGGGAGTTGTGAACAATGCCCCTCTGCCATGTACATTGGCCAAACCGGACTGTCACTACACAAAAGAATAAATGGACACAAATCAGACATAAAAAATGGTAACATCCATAAACCAGTCGGAGAGCACTTCAATCTCCCAGGACACTCTGTAGCTGACTTGAAAGTTGCCATACTTCTACAAAAAAACTTCAGAAACAGACTTCAGCGAGAAACTGCAGAGTTGGAACTCATATGCAAACTTGACGCAATCAGACTGACATTGATGTGGAGGGACATCTTGCCTGGTGACCAGTGCCCTTGGGTGCTCAGGTTGCCGGTGATGTGCCCAGCACCCCACATCTGAGGCGTCCGTGATCAAAGTCACCGATGGTATTACCTCCCTGAAGGGAACTCCCTTCAACACCTCCCTCAGGTCCTTCCACCATAGTAGGGAAGCCAACATCTGGGTGGGCAATGTGACCATCCTGTTCAGAGGGTGTCTGACTGGGGTGTACACTGAGGCTAGCCACATCTGGAGAGGCCTGAGTTTGAGGCGAGCTAACCTTACCATGTACGTGCAGGCTGCCATGTGTCCCAACAGCTGGAGGCACCGCCTGGCTGTCATCGTGGGGGACCTGTAGAGGTCGTCTATTATGGCAGCCATCGGCTCGAAGTGAGGCCTTGGGAGGAAGGCTCTGGCCTGGGTGGCATCTAGTGTGGCCGCAATGAACTCTATGCGCTGCACCGGGGTGAGAATGAACTTCTGCTCGTTGATGAGCAGCCCCAGATTGGTGCATGCTGCGCACGTGAGCTCCAGGCTGTTCCTGACGTGGGCCCTGGACCTGCCCCGGATCAGCCAGTCGTCCAGGTATGGGAATATCTGAACTCCCCTGCGGCGCAGGTGGGTTGCTACTACCGCCATACATTTTGTAAATACCCTGGGGGTGGATGAAAGGCCAAAGGGCAGGGCTGAAAACTGGTAGTGGCCACCAGCTACCACAAACCATAGGAACCTTCTGTGCCCTTGGAGGATAGAAATGTGAAAGTATGCGTCCTTTAAGTCAAGGGCAACATACCAGTCCCCTGGATCTAGGGTTGGAATGATAGAGGCTAGGGAGACCATCCGGAATCTGAGGCATCTGATGAACTTGTTCAGATGGCGGAGATCTAGAATGGGCCTCAGACCCCCCTTGGCCTTGGGATTAGGAAATACCAGGAGTAAAAACCCCTTCCCCTTGGAGGAACCTCTTCCACCGCTCCTAGCTGGAGGAGGGAGCAGACTTTCTGAGTGAGGAGCTGCTCGTGAGAGGGGTCCCTGAAGAGGGACTGGGTAGGAGGGGAGTCTGGAGGGAAGGCCGTCAGCTGTAGGGCATAGCCCCTGCGGACTATACCAAGGACCCATCGGTCCGAAGTAATGCTTTGCCAGTGGGTATAATACGGCCTGAGTCTGTGGGCAAAGGGCCGGTTGAGATCCAGGAGGAAATGAAGAGTGCCACCCTCGTGCGCACCGTCTAAAGGATTTATTATTATTTTGACCCCTATTAGGGCCTTGCTGAGGCCCCGCCAAAGAACCTGAACGGTCATGGCGGTTGGAGCCTCAGAACCACTCCTGACCCCTCCTGGGTTAAGTGGGTCTGGGGGGTTGCCTTGGAGGCAGCTGAGGCTGCCGCTGGACCTGAGGCCGAGACTGACGCCTCGAGGCCTGTGGGGTGTAGAACGCTAGGGACTGCAGCGTAACCCTAGAATCTTTCAGGGCATGCAGCTTGTCATCAGTTTTGTCCGAAAAGAGGCCAGCACCATCGAATGGGGGGGACGGAGGCGTGGGCAGGCCCATGAGGGCACGTGCCACGGCGAACGCCTCCAGCGTCGACGGCCCTTGCAAGGGCACTACCCCACTCCGCAGAGTCGGGGAAGGCTCCTTGCGTGGAGATGCTGGTGCCAGAGTAATCTCGACGGCACATAGCTGGGACATCTCCTGACTCCTCCGGGGCCGGGCAGGCGGTGCAGGGGAGTTTCGGTGTGCGGAGTCCTTGCGGCGCTTGGGTGCCAGGCCCTGGGTCGATGACACCGGTGCCGGAGGAGCACCCCGCACCAAGGAGACACTCAGTGCCGCAGGGGAACGCGCCAGTTCAGAGTCCGGACGGAGGGCGGACTCCATGAGGATAGCCTTCAGCCGCACCTCTCTCTCCTTCTGGGTGTGGGGCTTGAAGGCTCTGCAGATCTTGCATTTGTCCCTGCGGTGCTGCTCTACGAGGCATTGGAGGCAGCGATCGTGAAGGTCACTCACAGGGACAAGTTTGGCACACTCGGTGCAAGGTTTGAAACCCGTTGAGCCAGGCATGGCCCAACGCAAAGAAAAAACCCGAGGGTTTCCTTAACTACCTAATTACTTAACTGCTTTCCAAACAAACACTAACTACTAAGGGGCTGCGACTTGCGAAGCAAGAGGCAATGTTCCAGCAACCGTCAACGGATAGAAAGAAGGAACTGTGGGCCCGCAGGGTCGGCAGCGCCCTATGTACCACGGCATGAGCGCGGTACTCCAGGGGGCGCCTGAGCCGACCCTACGGAGCTTGCTAAGGGGAAAAAAGTTCCGGGAATCTGTGCACGGGGCGCGCACACACCTATAATGGAATGGATATGAGCAATCACTTGAAGAGAGAAATTAAATTTTAATAAAAATTTTGAAGACTATTCCATAGGTTCGATAGTACCTAAGGAATTGCCAGCATTGTAGCTATATTTTAATAGAGTTGATTTTCATCCCACATTGTTTTCTAAACTGCTGAATAGGACCCCTCCCCCAAGCACTTTAGCATAAGAGGACTTTAAAAAAAAAAAAATACTATTCTTGGAAAGGCTTGGGGGAAAGTAATGGAACAAAAGCGATGTTAAATTTTCATAATTCATTTTTTTAGTTATAGTACTTGTATATTGCTAGTCATGAGGATTACCCTAACTGTCTAGGGTACTATAGACAGTTGATAAACTTGCTAAGCACTCATAAAAATATAGCAAATATTTCTGCAGAATTGTACTTTGTGTGTACATATTGTCTGCATGAGAATTATCTTACAACCCTACTCGGGTCAGAGCTATGCCTGTTTATGTAGGTAAAGCAATGAATATGCTCTTGGTATTCAATAAATAAGAGTAGTATCAGCCATTTTTAAGCTTCTCCCCACACAGAACAGAACCAAAACAGAAAAGCAACATGCTGAACTCAGGAAAAAAGGTTTTTAATAAATAAAATATAATCAGAAATGTGGCTTTTGGCAAGATGAAAAAAATTCTGTATCAAATAGTTTTAATTAAAGACTACAAATTATTGAACAAAGCATCCAATCCAGTAAAACTTTCAGGAAACAAAACAATTACCGTACTCAACAAATCCATGTTTGTTTTATAAATTATATATACATATATGCAAAGAAATGTAAGGGGAAAAAGTCGCTTTTCATTTCAGAAAGGAATAGCTCAGGCTCTGTGTACTCAAAGCATATGCTGTTTAATATCACTCTCATATAATTGGTTTAGCTCCTAAGGACCTGATTCACCATTTTATTGTGGTAAATTATCTCCTGTGAGAATAAGAGAAACACTACGTGCATCTTTGGAGATGATTTCAACATTATTTAAAGGAAAGTTGTTTGTTTCTTATTAAAAACTCTTTTTAAAAATATAATCTTCTTAGTGCAGTGACTCAAATAATGTTAATCTTATGATAACGTTCATGTGCAGAAAATAAATATTGCACAACCGTTACTTTAATTTTCATTAAAGTTAATCTTCCTAATTTTATAAAATGGTCAAACTGCAGTTCAATCTCTTAGAATGAAGGGAATGTGGAAAGTTCCCTACACTAAACAGCAGTACTTGCTCTTTTAATGCATCTGGCACCTCCCTTCCTTCTCAGTAGTCATCTTTTTAATAAACATAGGTGGAAACTGCTATTTTAACACACTTTAAGACAATTTGCTTGTTATACTGGACACTTCTTTAGACTCCCAAAAACCAGAAGTAACCTTGATGTCAAGATTAAAGAAAGTAACTCAAAGGTATTTAATGGTATATACAAAAAAGCTTAGGAAATGTGAATCCTGCTAAATGTATATAACATCCAGAGAATTAACATTTTTGTGAAAAGGCAGTATTTGTAAATCCACTGAAGTGCACAGCTTTCTCAAACCAACTGCAAAGAAAATCCTTTCTATACTTTTGGTAGGTGACATTAAAATCTGACCCTTCCAGAAAGAAAGAGGGGGAGGGTATGGGAAAAAGTCTATATTGAGTAAAACTATATTGCAAGTTATTTATTTTTATTATTGCCTTTTTTCTCTCCCAAGTCAGTAGCTTGGGAGCACTGAAGCAATGTTTTTAAACAAAGAGCAGGTATCATTTGCAATTGTAGGTTTATGCACAACACATCTTTTGGACTTAGTTCAACCAGTGACTATCAAATATCTAGTGATAATTTTTCTTGCAGCTGATTTACCATATTTTTTGTTTGAGAACCCTAATATGCCAGTTTTTCCTAGTTGTATAATTACGTATTTTGTGCTTTTTGAGGCAGACTGAAGGTGAACTTAGTAAAAGAAAGAAAGAAGTTAACATAATAAACCTCTGTATCCGCTACTCATTATGTTATGTTATTTGAAATCCTACTGTTGCTGGGCAAAGGATTTTGTTTAAAGATGATCATTTACTGGAGACGGTCACTCATTGTACTGTATGGTTAGAAATCAGTCTTATATTCTGATAATGGGGATGTGATAGTGATGGTCATCCTCAGTCAGAAGAGAGATCTCCTGCCAGTCTCTGTGACACTCCTCCGGATAGTTTACTTGAAACTCTTCTGTGTGAAGCTTATACAGTCTGTAAACTCTTATCTTTACTTCAAGTAAATATCCAAGAAGAAACATTTCAACCTAAGGGGGGGAAAAAAGGGTGTAAACATTTGTTTATAGACTTAAAAGAAGGAAACTGCGCGTGGGGGGGAGGAGGGAAGGGAGAGAAGAGGGAACTCTCCCACACTTTAATGATGCTTTGATGTTTAGAGTAAGTCATTTAATTGTTTATTTGTGTAATAATCGGAATGGACTAGGAATTACAACAGCAGGCATTTCCCACAACCAGAGCTGAAAAGTAACCAAAGGAGATATATCTCAGCAGGGTCAATATACTTTCTAAGTGGCCTTTCTAGAAAGCTTCTATTAAAAAGAAAAGAAAAAAAAAACAGGTGGAATAGGTCAAACATGTATTGTCATCTAACAAACAAGTTATTCTACATATCAGTGGTTTTAATAATTTGCATAAATAATTCCCCAGGACATTTTCTTTTGAAGACACTTAAAAGCTCCCCCCCCACCTTTTTAAGTGCTTTTTTGCTAGGAAAAATTGATTTTTTTTTTTCAAATAAAATTTTTCTATCATGGATGATGTATTAAATAGAGCTGAGCAAACAGCTGAATTTTGGTTCAATGGCTGAACTGAAAAAAAAAAATCAGTTTCAAACCAAAACTACATTTTTTTTTGTTCTCCCCCCCCCCCCCCCCGAAACAAAAAACACCCCCCTCGAAAAAAAACAAACAAAAAAAAAAATACCAAAAAAAACTTTCAGGTCAAACACATTTTTTAGAAAATGTTGATTCGAAACAACATTTTGTTCAGAAAATGTCAAAATGGTTTCTTTAGAAAATGTCAAAACAAAATGATTTGACATTTCTAAACTGTGTTTTCCAGTTTTTTTCTCTGAAACTATTTGTCAAATTCTATCTGAATTTGTAAATAGTTTAGGTGAGTTAAAAACAATGCATTTTTCACCCAGCCCTAGTGTTAAAGTATACTAGGAATATCAAGTCAATGTATAAGAACTCAAAAATATTCCCAAATCCTAACCCTTTCAGAAAAGTTCAGACTGTTGGAACTTATTTTTTATTCACACCATTACCTGCTCCAGACCACCAGTGTCCCCTATGGAATTAAGATGATTCATCATGAAACTCAAAGGGTCAGATGAAGTATCACGAGCAAAAAGCAAGCTAAAAAGGATGGGTACATGTTCCTGCTCATTCTTCATCTGTTCATAGGCTTCTACAACTTGGTAAAGCATGATGAATTTTATAGCTTCGTACATCTTATATTCCTTGCTTTCATCAGAGAAAAGGATATTGCACATGTTTCCTCTTTCATCATGGTCTTTAACACCACTTACTTCAATCCACTACAAAACATACACAAGAAATTCAAATCAGCTGTTTAGCTCATCACTAATAAATGTTTTTTGTGTTATATTTGTTAATAATAACTATATTTTGACAAGGATTAAAAAAAGAAAAATCACTGGACTGTCAATAATCATTATCATAACTAAAGTAAAAATAAGTGGAAGAACTGAATGACTCTAGAGATCAGTCACGGAACTCAAAGCCTTTCACTTCTATGTCACCATTTTGAATCCACCCCAGGTTGCTAGTTACAGAAAACTAAGGGACAATACCAGAACTATTAGTTTTGAGGTATTTGACTCGATCCCACACAGAGCTTATGAAACTGATTTGACCAGGAGGGTCAAAAGACCAAAACTGACTAATAAAGAATGCTGCCAGGATTTAAAAAGATACTCTCTTGGGAACGCAGAGTGAAACCATACTGAAAAAACACTCACAAGGACCCAAAACAGATGTGTGTCAATTGCCATTATGGGATTATAGCAAATTGGATAAGACAGAATGTTCATTTTTTTAAACTTTTTTCCCCCTTGTAACATTTTGTTCTAGTTGCATACTTTGCTTTAAAAAGGCTGTTTGTCACTATATCACTGATCACAGTTTCCTGAAGGGAAGAAACACAGATGCCTGAGACCTAAGCTAGAACTGCAGGGTGATAAAAGGGAAAAAAGGGAGGAGGTGTTACCTTGTATATTAAAAATGTATACACTTGGACTAAGGTTGAGATGGAGATAGAAGATGGACTTGTGGAAAGTCTCTGGGTAAGGATACAAGGGGTAAAAAAACAAGGTTGATGTCATGGTAAGGTTTTATCCTAACTATAGGACACCTAGGAAGAAGAGGTGGATGAGCCTTTTTTTTAAAACAACAAAATCATCCAAAGCATAGGAGTGGGTGGTGATGGGGAAATTCTACTACCTGACATCTGTGGGAAAATAATACACCAGGGCACAGATTATCCAACAAGTTCTTGGAATGTATTGGAGACAATTTTTTATTGCAAAAGATGGAGAAAGCAACTAGGGGAGAGGCTGTTCTAGATTTGATTTTGACAAATAGGGAGGAACTGGCTGAGAATTTGAAAATGGAAGGCAGCTTGGGTGAAAGTGATCACAAAATGGTAGAGTTCTAAGGAATGGTAGGAGGAAAAACAGCACAATAAAGATAATGGATTTCAAGAAGTAGACTTTAGCAAACTCAGGGAGTTGGTAGGTAAGATCCCAGGAGAAGCAACTCTAGGGGGAAAAAAGAGTTTGAGAGAGTTGGCAGTTTTTTAAAGAGACATTATTAAGGGCACAAGAGCAAAGTATCCCAATGCATAGGAAAGATATGAAGTATGGCAAAAGACCACCGGGGCTTAACCAGGAAACCTTTAATAATCTGAAACTCAAAAAAAGAGTCCTACAAAAAGTGGAAACTAGGTCAAATTATAAAGGATAAATATAAACAAATAACTCAAGTATGTCGGGACAAAGTTAGAAAGACCAAGGCATAAAATAAGATTAAGCTAGCTTGAAACACAAAGGGTATAAAGAAAACATTCTACAAATACATTAGAAGCAAGAGGAAAACCAAGGACAGGGTAGGGGGGAAAGATAACAGAAAATGTGGAAATGGCAGAAGTGCTATGTGTCTTTTTTAATTCAATTTTCATCAAAATGGTTAGTAGCGATCACACATCTAACATAGTGAAAATAAGGTAGGATCAGAGGCTAAAATAGGAAAGGAACAAGGTAAAATTACTTAGACAAGTTAGATGTCTTCAAGTCACCACGGTCTGATGAAATACATCTAGAAAACTCAAGGAGCTGACTGAAAAGATCTCTGAGCCATTAGCGATCATCTCAAAAAACTCATGGAAGATGGGAGAGATTCCAGAGGACTGGAAGAGGGCAAATGTAGTGCCAATCTATAAAAAGGGGTATACGGACAACTCAGGGAATTACAGACCAGTCGGCTTAACTTCAGTACCCGGAAAGCTAATGGAGCTAATAATCAAGCAATCAATTTGCAAACACCTGGAAGATAATAAAGTGATAAGTAACAGTCAGCATGGATTTGTCAAGAACAAATCGTGTCAAACCAACCTGATAGCTTTCTTTGACAAGGTAACAAGCCTTGTGGATAAGGAGGAAGTAGTAGATGTGGTATAGCTAGACTTTTAGTAAGGATTTTGATGCTGTCTCACATGACTTTCTCATAAAAAAACTAGGTAAATAAAGCCTAGATGGTACTACTATAAGGTGGGTGCAGGCCCACTGAGGGGGGAAGAGAAGGGGACAATTGCCCAGGGGCCTAGCAATTTAAAAGGCCATAGGGCCTCTTCCGCTCATGGCCCTGCCCACACTGCACCCCCGGCCCTGCTGTTTGCGCCTGTCCTCTTTGCTCCCACTCGCTCCCCCGGCCGCTGCTCATCGTGTCCCTCCCCCATTCTCCCCTTCACTTCCCTGGCTGTCACTTGCTGCCTGGAGGAAGGGGGAGTGTGGAAGACAAGAGAGGGATTGAGCAGGAAGGGGGTGGGGAGATGGAGTGGTGAGTGGGCCAATGCAGGGAAAGGGCACAGCCTGGGGCGGAGCAGGGGTGGACTGCAGGCGGGGCCGCAGACGGAAGAAGCGGGATGGGACTGTTCTGCCCTGGGGCCCAGAATTGCTGTTGGTGGGTCTGGGTGGGTGCATAACTGGTTGGAAAACCGTTCCCAGAGAATAGTTATCAGTGGTTTACAGTCAAACTGGAAGGGCATATCAAGTGGGATCCCACCAAGAATGGTCCTGGGTCTGGTTCTGTTCAATATCTTAATAAATTATTTAGACAATGGCACAGAGAGTACAATTATAAAGTTTGCAGATGATAACAAGCTGGGAGGGGTTGCAAGTACTTTAGAGGATGGAATTAAAATTCAAAATGATCTGGACAAACTAGAGAAATTGTCTGAAGTAAATAAGATGAAATTTAATAAGGAAAATTCAAAGTACTCCACTTAGGAAGGAACAATCAATTGCACACACACAAGATGGGAAATAATTGTCTAGGAAGGAGTACTGTGGAAAGAGATCTGGGGTCATAGTGGATCACAAGCTAAATGAGAGTCAACAGCGTACCACTGTTGCAAATAAGCAAACATCATTTTGGGATGTATTAGCAGGACTGCTGTAAGCAAGACACAAGAAGTAATTCTTCTGGTCTATTCCACACAGATAAGGCCTCACCTGGAGTAGTGTCCAGTTTTGGGACACATTTCAGGAAGGATGTGGACAAACTGGAGGAAGTCCACAGGAGAGCAACAAAAATGATTAAAGGTCAAGAAAACATGACCTATGAGGAAAGATTGAAAAAATTGGGTTTGTTTAGTGTGGAGAAGACTGAGTGGGGGACATGGTAACAGTTTTCAAGTACATAAAAGGTTGTTACAAGGAGGAGGGTGAAAAATTGTTCTCCTTAACCTCTGAGGATAGGACAAGAAGCAATGGGGCTTAAATTGCAGCAAGGAAGGTTTAAGTTGGACATTAGGAAAACTTCCTGTCAGGATAGTTAAGCACTGAAATAAATTGCTTAGGGAGGTTGTGGAATCTCCATTATTGGAGGTTTTTAAGAACAGATTAGACAAACACCTGTCAGGAATGGTCTAGTTATTACATAGTCCTGCCTTGAGTACAGGGGACTGGACTTGATGACCAACTGAGGTCTCGTCCAGTCCTACACTTCTATGATTCTATGATAAGTGCTTGGTATACATGAGGTAGTGTAATAAGGACCCAGAATCACAAGCTTCTACCCAAAGACAGAGAAGGGCAAAGAGATTCACAAGCCTTGACATGGATGCTCTCTGACAGATCTGAAAGGGGGCAGACATGCAGTCAGCCCTGTAACAAGCGACAACAAGATAATCTGCTGGTAAAACAAGACAAAAACATATACAGTAGAATTAAAAATGACCATGTAAAGACCAAAATAGTGATGACCAAAAGCTACAAGAACATACTTATGCTTAATATCCGTCCAGACCCAGAAATCCAGTAAATACCAGTAATAGCTGACAGATTGCACAGGAGCAATGTTTTGAGCAGAAAGCAGATGATTTACTGTTACAGAAGTATTTCTCTTTTCAGTCTCATTCTCTCCTTCTAACGGTTTTTCCATTTCCTAAATATTCACCTGTGTCTTTAATGTTTCAATACATTTACGTAATTTTCCAAATACGTTGGAGCCTGTGTATCTTTCTGGTCCAAAGCTATATTGCTGAATCCAGTTACAGCCTTGTGAATACAGAAGCTTTTCAGGGAGCTGTAAAAATATAATCGGGGGGGAAGAGATCACTATTGTAACAACAAGCAGAATATTACTATTGTAATTAATTTAGGTATAGAATAAGTATGTTTTAAATGACAAACCACATCCTGCATAAGATTAAAATCCTGGTCCTACAGATTTAAAAAAGGAAAGGTTACTTACTTTGTGATAACTAGAGTTCTATGAGATGTACTGTCTTTATATATAGTTCACTTCAAGTGCGTATGCGCTCCATCCATCCAGAACTAGAGAATTCTTCCTAGTGGGGTCCGCTTGGTCCATGTACTCACTCACACTTTCCTTATGCTCCACATCAAAGGTATAAAGCGGGCTGCTGGACTGCCACCATCTCAGTTCCTTCTCCACCACAAGGTTCATGGGATCCGAGGCAGTGGGGATAGAGAATGGGTGGTGCACTATACATAGGGTGACCAGATAGCAAGTGTGAAAAATCAGGACGAGGTGGGGGGTAATAGGCAAAAGACAAAGCCTCAAATATTGGGACTATCCCTGTAAAATCAGAACATTTGGTGACCCTAACTACAGAAAGACATTTTGAAGAACTCCGGTTACTACAAGATAAGTAATCTTTCCTTCTTCTTTGAGCACTTGTTCTTATGTGTAGTGTGCTTCAGATGATTTACAACCAGTGTTCCTGCCGAGGAGGTGGATGCCCAGAGTCCTGCACCACTACAAAACGCAGGACTGCTCTAGCCCATTGAGGCATCCAAGGCAGCTGCTTGCACAAGAGCGCAGTGCCTCACAGAGGTGTGTACCAAGCCCCACATTGCTGCTCTGCAGATGTCAGCGATCCCTGAGTGAAGCTATCCAGGCTGCCTGGGCTCTCATCGGATGTGCTTTTACACTGCCTGGCAAGAGGGATCTCATCCAGTTTGTAGCAGAATACCATGCAACCTGAGATCCATTTTGACAGCCTCTGGTGGAAATGGCCTCTCCCTTCATCCTCTCTGTATATAGGACAAAGAGTCTAGGTGACTTCTAGAACCACTTTGTCCTCTACAAGTAAAAGGCAAGGGTTCTATGCCTATCACAGGAATGCCACTTTGCTTTTTTCCTGGTGGTGCATGGCTTGGGGTAGAACACAGGTAACTGGATGCTTTGGTTGATGTGAAGGTGAAACCTCAGATGCAGTCTCATGGACACCTTGTCCTTGTGTAGTATCGTGTGGGGGATCTGCCATGAGCACAATTATCGCCCCTTCCTGACTGACATGATTGTGACCAGAAACTCCACCTTCATGAAAAGGTACTGCACGGAGCATGATGCCAGCAGCTCAAACGGCAACCCCGTCAGACTCAGTAAGACCAAGTTTAAGTCCCAGGCTGCCACGGGCTTCACCACTGGAGAGAAGTCCCTAACTAAAACCTTCAGGAAGTTGGATGTAAATGGGTGTGAGAGAACAGTGGAGCTGCCCACTGTTGGGTGGAAATCACTGATGGCTGTCAGGTGGACCCTCAGGGAGCTGAGGGACAGCCCTGAAGATTTAAAATGGAACAGGTAGTCCAACATGTCTGGCACCCGATTGCAGTAGGGAAATTCCCGGTTGATCATACCAGATCACAAACCTCTTTTCCATTTTACAGCAGAGTTCTTCAGAGTTACTCAGTAAGGTATGCATGTCAGTCAAACAAACCCTCTTTAGGCTCAACATCCATCCCAGTGTGGATGGGTTGAGTTGGCAAGTTTTCCCCTCAACCTGTGTCAAGAGGTCTTACACCATGGGAGGTGGAGAGGACATCAAGCAAACAAGCCCAGCAAGCAAAGTGTGGGGTACAAAAACTGACTAGGTAACCCCAGTGCTATGAGAATGACTTACACCTTGTCCTGCCTGATCTTTCTTAGTACCCTTGGTCACAGAGAGAGCGAGGAAAACACATACCTCAGAGCCTCCAAGCATCACATGAAGAAAACGTCACCCAAGGAGCCTGGGCTGCAACCTCTCTTTGGAGTAGAACTCCTTGCACTTCTTCTTCAGGTCTGACACAAAGAAGTCTGTCTTTGGGTTACCCCATTCCTGAAACACCTCCTGCAGAGTCAGGCCATGAAACTCCCACTCCTTCTCACTGCATAAATGTCTGCTAAAGGAGCTAGGGTGTTCTGAACCCCAGGCAGATGGACTAGTAAGGGCAATGAGCAGGGGTATGCACCAATTCCAGACAGGGATGGCCTCCGCACAGAGTTGCAAGGACTGTGCACCTCCCTGCTTGTTGATGTAATGGACCGCTGTCATGAAGTCCAACAGCACCTGGACCAACTGGCCCCGAATGCAAGGGAGGAAATGCTTGCAGATCAACCAAACCACACTCACCTCCAGCACACTGATATGGAAAATTCATTCCTTAGAGGACCACAGCCCTTGGGCCATCCACCCCTCCATGTGACTTCCTCCACCTAACAGAGAGGTGTCCATGCTCACAATCCTAGTCAATAGTGGGTAACAGAACAGGATGTCCATGCACACACCTTTCCCCTGTCTTCACACTGGCCAAAGCAGTCTACAACCCTTTGGGGAACCAAGATAAGCATGTTGCAACTGTGCTCACCTGAGTGGATGCCATTCATAGCCACGTCTGCAGGCACCTGAAGCACAGCCTCATGAATGGGGTCATATAAGTGCTTGCAGCCATGTGACCCAACAGGGCCAGGCATGACTGGCCAAATGTCCAGGGGCCACTGAGACTTACTGTATTAGTTCACTGATGGGCACAAAGCGATTGTCGGATAAGTATGACACTCTATCCAGCCGCACCCCAGTGACCTTTATAGCCATGTCAGTTCCGGGGTAGGCTTGTCCAGGTTTACCCTGAGGCCCAGTCTTTCTAACAGGCCCAGACACACCCACACCCACCTCCTGAGGAGCCAATAGCCCAAGTAGGGATACACTATGGCCCCCTGCCAGTGAAAGTACACTGCTACCACCAACAGCACTATGGTGAACACCCTCAGCACTGTCAGAAGTCCACATTGGAGTACCTAGTTCTGGTAGTGCTGCTGCCCAGCAACAAACTTCAGGAATCTCCTGTGTGATGGGAGGATGTTTATGTGGAAATAGCCATCCTTGAGATCGAAAGCCATGGGGATTCATCCATCCTCATGCTAAGCAGTTTGTTACACTTGAATGGAAGGTCCTCCACCATTAATTGCATGTCCTTTTGGATCCCTGATGAAGAGAGCCACAATTAACATCTCATCATCACAGCCACAGACATGGACCTTGCCACGTCTGCCATATTTAGGGCTGTCAGAAGGGTGTATCTGGACCCCAGCTTTTGCTCATCAATTAGGGCCTGAAACTGCTCCTACTGTCCTGAGGCACCTTCTTGATGAATTTGGTGAGCCTATCGTGGATGTTGAAGTCATACTTGGACATCAGCACCTGGCAGTTCAAAATCCAAAACTGGAGGGAAGCTGACGAGTATTCTTCCCTCCCAAAAATCTCTTAGCCTCGTTCTCGTGAGGCATAGATCTGGCAACTGCTGCCTACTGCACTCCATTGCTACTGTCACCACCAGCAAGTTGGGGGTTAGGTGAGAAAAAAAAACATTCTGACCCCTTTGTGGGTATGAAATCTCTCTTCTCTACCCATATGGACATCAGAGGAATGGTGGCTGACATCTGGCAGAGTGTCTTAGTTGGCTTGAGGATGGCCTTATTAATTGGCAACTCCACCCTGCCTGGGCCCAAGCTGAGCAGAATGTCCAGCAGTCTATGCAGTGCCCACTGGACCTCTTCCAGGGAGATGTGCGGGGCCTCTACCCTCCTTTTTAAGCAAATCCTGGAAGACCTTAGGAGGCACTGTGGAGGAGCTGGTATCACTGCTTTATCTGGAGAGAATAAGGACAAGCTGACTTATGCACTGTCCTCCTGCCCAGGCTGGTCCTCCCCTTCTGAGGGTTGTCGTCATTTTTTGGGAGGCTGTGGAGATTCTTCCTCCCTCAGGGGAAATTTATACTCCTTGGGCTCCCAAGCCCCTCAGTGTGGGTACAACACATGGTGGGTCTGTGGATCTTCCAGCCCCAATATTGCCACTTTGGAGCCTCATTCCCCCATCGGAGCAGGTCCTCTAGATGATGGGTATCAATATAGATAGGGTAAGTACTCCCTCGGCCAGGGATACTGTGACACTCAAGAGATCGCAAATGCCCTATCTGGGCTTAACCCTCACAAATGTCACCTTAGGGAGTAGTTTGAAGACAGGCTTCCTGTTCCTGGTACCTCCAGAGTCAAGAGGATTCTGAGTCTGAATCCGATGGGGGATCTCTCAGTATCAGGAGGTGGCAATGACCAGTCTCTATTAGTCGACAGTACAGGTGGAAGTCTGGCTTGACCCCAGCTCAGTGAAGGAGTCAGCAATGGGGTACAGGCTACTATCTACTGACATTTTGGTACTGGGCACAGGTCTCTGGACAGCAGCAGTGACTCTGGTTCCAGGTGGATCAGAAGGTGGTCCAGTGCCAAACAGTGAGGTGGAGCTGATGGGCCCATATCCTTCTCTGCTGTGAGGAGTGGTTTTTGCCATGGTCACTGCAGCCGAGGATGCCAGCTTAGATGTGGATGCTGGAGGTGCCAGTGTGCTGGTCCCAATCAGGGCCTTGCTCTTAGACAATGCCCTGGGATGATTTTTCACAGTGCCAGGTGGTACTAACTTAGAGCACAAGGCTTCCCCCAACCGGGAGTGGGAAGAAGACTCTGTCTCTTCTTACAAGACTTGGACATGGAACTTCCTCTCGTTTTTATGCTTGTGTCTCCTTTCTTCTGCTTTCCCCCAAGCTCTTCTAACCCAAGTCTCTCTGAGCCAGTGGAGGTGTGGGGAAGGGGCAGAGGCCTGGAACCAACCAAAGCCACACTCCTACCTTCCTGAGGCTGACATACAGAGGGGTCAGAGTCTGGAGATGCCCTCATGGACCTATCCATGAGGCAAGATCAACCTTAACTGCCTCATCCTCTGTGGAAAGTACTGCACCTGGTAGGGATAAGGGCTTCCTCGAGGTGGTACAAAAAAAGTCATGATTGTAATTTACTGGGAAGGCCCTTTGGCAATCCACAAAGCTCCTGAAGCCTTTGGCATAGTCTCCCCACGACCAAACCGAAACATGGGAGGTAGAAGAGGGGATCACTGCCCTAAACAAGGGGCACCCAATGAGGACACAAAATATGCTAAGCTAAACTATTTACAAGTAAAGGCCTAAAGGGCGCAGTGAACTCTGAAGATCCATCCCAGACCACAAGCGGTGAGAAGGACTTGAGAGGGCAGCAGTCTGGCAGCCCCACCCTGGGCCCTTGATGCACAGCATATGTGTGGATTGAACGGACACTGCTAGGAAGAATTCTCTGGTCCCAGGCTCAGAGCGCACATACACAACTTGAAGTGCACTATAAAAAAAGAAAAACGTTCAAAAAGAACCCCCCCAGTCCTCTACCACTTTAGCTAATGGTGAAGCTCTGTACACTATCATTTTCGTAAGAACCTTTATGGCCTTTTTAGTAGGCAGCCAGCCAATAGAGAACAAAATGTCCTCACCCACAGTTAGGCCAAGATTTTAAAAATCTGGATACATACATTTACACACTTAAAACCATATTTAGACAAATAAGTAAAAGTGGCTTTACTTTTGTGAGTACTCAGCACCTCTTAAAATCTCACTTTTCCAATCAGGGTAATTTTTTCATGCCACATAAACTCAAGCAATCTGATCAATTTTCTTCATCAAATGTTGATGAATCATTCTCCTTTGCTTTCAGAGCTAATATGGCAATTTTCACACCAAAACAATTTTCTAAGCCAAAGATATAGGGGGCTAAAATAGGAATTTTTAAAGGAAGATGGTAATAACCTCAATTACAGGGTGGCTATTGCCTCTTCTTAACACATAGGACCACTGAAATATAGCCACCTCTGGATGAAACACAGGATTTGTTTTACACTACACTAGAAGTAAAGATGAATACCTAATAAAACTAAAACTGCAGGGGGGACTCAAGTAGATAGAATGTAATTATGTGAGCTGGAATTTGGCCAGAACACCAAATTTAGTATTTCTTTATGAAAAAGTGTCATGGTATCCGTGATGCTGGCAGGCCAGATGTCAGCTTTTGCCCAGGCTGCAGGCATTTTAATTGACAAACTTATAGCTGGAGACCAGGCCAGTTCACTTGTATTTTAGTTTTGTTCAAAACAGGTATTCGTCTTATAAGAATGTATTTAGTGTTTAGACTCTATAAATTGCTTGTAAATTGCTGCATGCATTAATCTCACTTCCAATGCTGGTATTTCATGCTACAAGAAAACATGGAAGTTTTGCTTTATAACTTAAAATATTTGCTCTAAACTTGTGCACCCAGGCACGGGAATTGTCCCCCCACTGATCCAGAAGGACTCTCAAAATCAGATGGGCCATCAAGGAACATCGCAATACAAAGGATTGGTTAATTGCCCTATCACATCTGGGAAATGCTCCATGCAAGGAAGCTGGTCCTGTGGACTGAATGAAGCAAATAAAAACAAAGTCACAGGAAGATTTTCCATCTCTCTCTTCGATTTTTGAACTCTGAAAGGGCCAGAAACTCTAAACTGAGGCAGAGATCCCCAGAGGTTACCCCAGGTCTGCCCTGAAAGACACTTTGAATTGACAAATCACTACAACTCTGTCACTCTTAAGATTTAGATGGTAACCCATTTGTGTATATATATGTTTGCTTTCTTTAGCTTGTAAATGACTCTCTTGTTCCTTTTTCCTAGTTAATAAACCTTTTGATAGTTTACTACAGTGTTGGCTACAGGCGTTGTCTTTGGTGTAATATCTAGGGGACCAATTGATCGGGGGTAAGTGACTGGTCTCTTGGGACTGGAAGCAACCTGAATATTTCGTGATTTTTGGTGTAAGTGACCATTTATCACTAAGTCCAGTTTGTCCATGTGGCAAGATAGACTGGACGATCTAAGCGGCTGTCTGTGACTCCATTGTAAGACTGGTAAAGTGATCTAAGAGTTCACGTTTGCTACTGGCTTGGTGAAATCTAATTATAGAATACACCACCAGTTTTGGGTGTCTGCCCTGTTTTTGACAATCTGCCCTGAGGTAGGCACTCGTTGTGAGTCACTTAGCATGACAAGTAGCTAATGGTAAGTTTTCTCTAGAACTTCATTTTTTCATAATGATAAAGAAAAACAGCTGTTATTGAAGGGTTTTTTTTTATTATTTAAATTACCTGGATTCAAATATTTTTGTACTGAATAACTTCTTCACTTAACTGTGTGGGTGAGGTCCTTTAAATGTTCATTTTCATTAGTGGAACAAACTTAAACAGTGAATTTTATACATAATAGAAGCTATTTTGTAGATTTGGGGATATAGCTTTCTGATTTGCAGCTATGTAAAATGACTGGTTGGCTAAAACTAAGACAATTACATCCATTGTTTTTGTTCAGCATCACTTGCTGCTACTTCTGATTTAGACTGCAGGCAGACACACTTGTCTTCTTATTTACAAATATAATTCCATTCATATCTATGGTATCGTACTGTAGAAATAATAATCTTAGTTGAACCAGTCAGCAAAAAGCTACAGTAAGCTTTAAAAATGCAGCTCTTGAACTGTAGTGACTAAAACAATTTGGCCTTGATCCTGACCTACACAGATATGGAGGATTCTAAGTGTAAGTGAAAGTTAAATTCAATGAAAGCAAGACAGACTGTCCAAAGGAACTCAGTTCTTGCATTAATGAAAGCACTGGCATACAGTCATCAAGTAACTTCAATTGTAAGCTTTTTGGGAGCAGAGACCCCTTTTTGTTGTGTGTGTACAGGACATAGCACAATAGGATCCTCAATCCAGACTGAGGTCTCTAGGTACTCACAATACAAAGAGCAAATAATAATTCCAGTCCAGTGGCAGGCATAAGGCTTAAAATTGGACCTTATAGATTATTATTATGCCTTATTAGCATGATGGAGATAGCACTTATAGACATGCCCCTTCAGACACGATGCTACATCCACCCATCCCCCTCTTAAGAATAAGGGAACACAATGGACTTGAGACCTGCTTCCACTTTTGCATAGTGCTTAGCCTTCCTTGCTCCCTCCCATAGTCTCTACTCCCACTTGCACTGGCATACAACAGTTTTAGAGAAGTTGTTGCTGGATCAAGTCACTCCTTCTATAAACACCAGAACATATAAATTTTATTTGCTTCAGCAACTGAAACATACCTTTAAAATATCTCTCTCCTTCATCCATGATGGAAAACAAATGCCCTGGCTGAATACCTGAAACAGCACAGCTCTTAATGCACAGTAGTTATCTCTTCTTACTTGTCGTATATATTTAATATGGTATCTCCAAAATAGTTCTTCATAAGCCTAAAAAAAGGCCAAAACAACAGTGAACAATAAGTATCTTAAATCTTTGAAAGAACCAGTGAGACATGTTAGCTTGAAGGCTAATTTCAAGATGTCGCTAGGGGTCTATAAAGAGAGAAAGAGCCTAACTCTGTTTTCAGTTGAGTAATACTACTGACCTCAGTGGAGTTACTGCTGATGTACACTAGTACAAGTGAAAGCAGAAGGTCCAAAGACATTTCATTTCACTATAGATGTATTCACTTTCTATGTGTTTATATGTGGTCTGGACATTGTATTTCTCCAATTTCCACAATGATCTTTATGGATATCTGTTTGTGTGTATAATTCAGTGCATATTTAAGTAATTTTTTATCCCATCTCTCTAACTTGAAACTGATGTTTACCAGTTTATACGTTGTGAACAGGAGAGAGAGCAAATTGCTGTGGCCAAAAAGGTCTGATGTGGAAAATTTTTGTGGATCCACTGGTGCTGTCAGCATAATACCAACAGTCCAAATCTTTGACAAACATCTGCTTCATGGGCACTCAAAGTTTTTAGGAATTTGTTTTCAAGATGACTGAGAAATACATCACAACTTTTGTGTGCAGAACTTTACATGACAATGCCAGTATTTCAAAAAGAAAATCTGTACCCAGATCTTAGGTTCATATCACATTGTTTTCTCTTCTAAAATTTGGTACATAACAATATACAGCAGATGGAGCCCTTCCATTGCAAAATGCATGCCACTGGCTTACTAAATTGTTTCTCTCTCTGAAGATAGCTGGCACAAAATGCTTCAATGCTGAATGATAACCCTAATATTTATTTCACCTTCTGTGATCCCTGGAAAATGCTTTCTTGTGGGTGTTGTCCAGATAGCAAGTGTGAAAAATTGGGACGGGGGGTGAGAGGTAATAGGTGCCTATATAAGACAAAGCACCAAATATTGGGACTGTCCCTATAAAATTGGGACATCTGGTCACCCTACTTTAGTCATTATTAGCACTATTCATTTTCTGAAGATTTTATTGAAAATAGGTGCATGCAACAGTAGCATAACTACTGACAATCAGTTTGCAGTGGAGCAAACTAATCCAACATATTGTGACTAGCCTATTTTAAAAAGACAGGGAACCGAGATATAACCACAACTCTTCACATCAGTGGCAATGACTAGGCTAAATCCCCATGACCCACTGTGATGGCCAAGTTCTCAAATATGGTTTCTAATTTCTAAAAGCACTTGTGCCCATAAAACATGTCATTTGGCATCTTCACTGTATTATTTAAACCTGCAATTGATTATGCCATTCAACTACAGGCCAGGATGAGGTCACTGAAATTGTTGGCCTGATTCTTTGGCTGCCAGAAAAATAAGGGGCTGATAAAGAATAAGTGTTTAAAACCCAGAATGCCTATTTTATGTTCCAGTATTCTAGAAAGCACAGTTAGGTATTTAAAACAAACAACTGAATCAGCAGAAGTCCTATGAACTGGCAGCGTGCCAGTATTGCCAGGTTTTAGTTGCTAGGTTGTTGCCCCACCACCAACACCTCTTTTCCAAATAGTGGGATGAGAGGGTCATTGCTACAGTTAAAAAATAATGCTCTTAATAGTCAGATCCCAGGTATACTTGTACGTGCAGTATGCAAAAGGTCGAACCGCACAAGTTTTCTCTCAGTATCACCTCATGAAATATTAAATCCAGCCATGTTGAAATTATAGGAAGTGCCCAACTCAAACCCACACATTTCCTGAGAAAAGTCAGAGTTAAGGCACGTGAAACAATCTGTTACAGTAAGTAAACTCCACATAGAGTGAGAAGTCACAATACTGTAGGTTTTGGTTTTAACTGTACTAAAAGTCACAGTATCTTGGCGTTTTGTGTTTAATTTCCTTTTTTCTTCCTAAGAGATAACGCTAGAAATAATCACCTGTCATTAAACTGATTCAAGTTCTTCAGACTAGTATGTTTTCAAAGAGGTTTAATATTACGGATTACTAAAACAAACTGTAATAGCATCATGTCAATGTGCACTTGGGGAGTAATCCAGAGATTTGACTGTGAATAAAATGATCATATGAAATTTACTGAAGGTTGATTGTGCACATGTTGTTCTAGGCTACAAAAACTCCCGTTTTCACTTTTTACAATAAAATTAAAAAATGTATAGAAAGAGTCATTGTGGGACAAGAGTAAAATATCATTGGCTCTCTTCCTTGATCAGTGGTTCAGTCAAAAGAAAGGACAAAAGAGAACTGGTGCCTCTTTCTTTTTGGTTGCGTAGTGTCAGGGTTAATTTGTTTTTGGAGGTAATTCAACATGTTGGCACTGATCTATGCAGCCAACATTACTTGAGTTCTGTTACAGTACTGCAGAGATTACTTCTCCTCACCATGATGAGCTGGTACAGTTGTGGTAAACTGAGGTGTTTGAACATATAGTTGGTTGCATTTTGTTTTTGCTTCATCTAAATGATCAATTCATCCTTTGTTTTAACTTAGTTTAGTTTATTTGCAGTTAGAAATGAGAAGTTGGGAGAAACAAGAGTGGCTATATGCAACCTTTGTGTTTCCCCAGAGCTACTGGAGAACTAGTTTAGTTCCCAGTGCATATTAGATCTACTCAGGGCTACTTTAACTTCAACCAGCTGAGAGTACTAGAGTGCAGCTCTGCTCTGAGCAGGCCTCCCAACACACCTCTACACCAAAGAGTGGCCACCTCTTCCAGCTCTATGGCAGCCATGAATTCCTCCATGACATGGGTATCTCCAGCTGCCCCATTTGGCTCATTTGTGTTGGTAGAGCAGTTTGAAGGGGATGCACTGGAGCTGAAGATCTGGTCCCATATTCTGAGTAATTCTTGCCTGTAAGGGTATGTCTTACACTGCAGCTAGAGGTGTAATTTCCAGCTCAGGTAGATGTACATGTGCTTGCTCAATCAAGACTACTATGTGTACCTCTACTCTAGCTGTAAATTACACTTCCTGTCTATATATGGAACCATGTACATAAGAAAGCTGCTCCCCACTTTTAAAAAAATTCCTTTGATCTCACACAGCTCATTACAGCTGCTTACATTAAAATTGCAAGGATTCTTTTTTTCAAGCTCAGAGTTTTTTTCAAAATGTATATATACAGATGCAACTTTAAACAACCTTACCTCCTTCATCTGCCTGGCCTGCTTGGTTTCTCCTTTCCATTCTCTTGCACAATAACCAAGCAGATCAACTTCTGCCAGTACACTGAGGTTCTCTAAATCAAATTTAATTCACAGATTAGTTAAACATCTACTTTTTTGCATTTAAAGAGGAGGAATGTTAAAATGCAGATTGGTAACAAAAAAAGAGTTTACTTTTGAATTTTCTCTGCAGATATCTACTCCACCTGAAATCCAAATGATAAAACAGGTATCAAAAAGAGTTTGCAGGAAGTAAATATTTAATTAAAAGACAAAGATATTAATTGAAAATGAAAGGCATTGTAGTAAAAACATACCATTTCAACAGCTGTGCTATGTATGCATAGAGACTTCTACAATACCAGACAGCAGCAAGGAGAAAAGACATGACTACTATTAGTTGGCTCTTTATTTTTTGCCACACAATATGTAAAGATTGGTTGACAGCTGTCATCCAGGACTGCACTTCATTCCTTCCTAAAACAAAAATTAAAAAGTGAACAATATCTCACTGTTTCATAATATCTACTAATATCACCCCTTCTATTAATTTTTGCCAACCTCAAGCACTCAAAATGAGTCAGTCCTCAAAAACCATCAGATTGGCTTAAAACCTTTGCAAAATGATAAATCTGGGGGCTCATTTAGTTGTCTTATGATTTCTGATCATTTAGAGTGCATTCGGGTCATGCTTTCAAGCTCTTTTCTGCAACGACGGCTAGAAACGTACTTTTTGAATGAAAGTGGAGAGTCTCATCACAGTCACGTGAATCCAGGAGTTGGTGTTTTGAGGAAAAACAACAAATATTGAGAGACTCACAATCAAATTGTGAGAGTTGGCCACACTGGAGTTCAGCAACAGGGAAAACAAGGTGTTTTGAAAAACTAGATATAACAGATTGCTGGTTCTTGGCATATGCACACATCACAATGTCCTGTTCTGAGGCCCAACCCTTTATGACTGACAGAGTTGTAATCTCCAGATGGAGCACAAAATGGAGAATGATCAATTTTGCATCATGTGACTGGAAACCACAAAAAGGAATAATCCGGGCTCAATCTGGGGAAGATGAAGGTTGATTTACAACCCTGAAGAAAGTTCCCGCATGAGGATCTGGCAGGAAGTCTAAGGGTTAGCCAGCCAGGAAGGGTATGCTCCCTTACTTCCCAGCTGAGAAAGCAGGACAGCTCTATACTCTGCATTATTTTGAGGTTTTTACATCTTTTGTTAACAAAACCCTCTCTGAAGAAAAGGACATGAAGTGAGTGGTGTAGAGAGCTTTATTCTACTTCCCTTAACTGGTGAATTTGCCCACTGGTTTAGGCTTAGTAAATTCCTATAATTTATGATTAACAATAGCTCTACCAATAACTGCTTCAAATATTAACACATTTGCACCACAGGATCAACATATCTGAAATAATGAACAAAACTGAAATTAACAAACAAAAAAGGCAACAGGACATAACTTCCTTGCATTTTCATTTAGTACAATATTTTAAGACTCACCTGACTTTAAAAAAAGGCTGCTTTTAATCAGGAAGAACAGCCACTCACTATTCAGTCCGAGTTGATGGCTTTCTTTCCATAGGCTTGGGGCGCTGGTCAGTGCATTGCCTGTGCACTATGAATTGTGGGCTAGAACCTCAACCAATGTAAATCAGTGTAGCTTCCTTGACTTCAATGGACCTATGCTAATTTACATCAGGTGAAGATCTGTCCCTCTGCCTTTCATAATGAGTTTACTTAATCTTTTGGGACTGATTTTTCCAAAAGCGTATTAAATACATATTCAATTTATCCATTCACTTATAGCTACAGTGAGTACATGCATCACTCAAATGTACACCCATGCAATCCTGGTAATTATATGCACAATTGTGCACAAATGTTTAGGCGAGCTACTGTACATATCTATGTAAGATTGAGGACATATGGTCCTTAGCGTTACACTATCATTCAAAAAGGTTTTGCTAAAGGATATAACGTTTAAGTTGTCTGGAAACAAGCATCATGCCTAGGATCACACATGGAAATGTTTTCTTCCAATTGTTGTGAAGAAAAAGAAGCTAATGAATTTTAAAAGGTTTGTTGAATGATTTAAAGAACTCCTCCTTCTGCCAGCCCCACTTGGGCTGAGTATGCTAGCACCCCAAACTCAGACAGCTTGGGGAATGCGTGTGTGTGAATCAGCCCTGTTACTTCTGCAGACCAGAAGAAACCACTTCACCAATTAGGTGAGCAACCTTGACTTGTATTAACTTAATTGCACTAGATCAAGGAAATTTGCCATCTCACTTCAGTGGATTAGCATAAACAGGGCACATGCAGCAACACACTTTGGCCTTGTGAATATGCTTAATACATGAAGACAGACAAATATCCTATTACCTTTTATTCACAGTGCTGTAGTAAATATCTGCTCACCTGACATGAAAGTGGGTTACTCCTGGAAGTGCTGCTTTTGAAGGGATAAAGAACAATTTTATAATATGCACTCCACACATAGTAAAGTAGATCCAAATTCAGTACAACATTTCAAAATGCATTGTCTTCCAGGAGTTGCAGCAAACATTTATCACTGGTTACAGCTAATAGATAACAAAACATTAGCTCTGTCTGTAAGGTCCAGAGATTTTGATAGTTGTGGAATATTCTATGGCATTTCTATTCATAGCATATGAATTGATTATCTATGGAAACAAATGGGGATACTTTTAATAAACAATTTCAAAGCAGCTAAATTGTGCCTAATTGCATGAGGTTTATACATTGTTTGAGGGGGAAAGTCCTGTGTGGTTAATAGAGTTATAGTGATTTATTTTATTCCTCTTCCATTTCTGTGGTGAAGGCGTTATTTTAAAAAAAATATCAGCAAGCTTCTAATATAACTTTTTGTTAACTGCACTAGAACCTTGTAACAGTTTACAAACTGTTCTTCATTACCTGGCACATTCAGATGTTTAAGTTTTCCCACCATTGTACAAAACAAACCCAATGCTGATCCAGCTAAAAATTCCACAGCAAATTAATCAAACACACTGGAACAAAAACAAATGAAGATGCAAAGGAAAAAAGCAACTTGTCAAGTCTGTTTTATGAAATTTTGTTGCATTATTTATGATGGCCATATATATACCTTATTTGATTTTGACTAGATTGGGCAAAATGGGTCTATGAAAAGGTCTGAATTGGTATTTTTCCCAAAGTAAGGTGTTTTGTACAGTAGCAGAAATACATTCGAGCAAATTCCTGACATCTAAAGTTTCTGTTCCAACTCCATATTTAATGGGGGGGCTCACAATGGCATGAACTTCACTAGTGTTTAAAAAGACCTTTAATTTAGACATAAAACAGAATTTCTCAACATCCTTATACTGTATTGAGAGATTCAGCAAAAAGCAGACAGAGCCCCTTTTGAAATCCTGTGAAACCCTTCTCGTGGTACATTTGAAATAACACAGCAATAAGTAACTTAGGTGTTAGGCCTGGTCTACACTACAGGGTTACAAATTGCCTTGCATTAACCTAGCTGTGGAAGAGTCTTCACTTAAATTTGGCTTCCACCAGTGTAAGTGCCTTTTTGCTGATTTAGTAACACCACCCCGAGTGGCATAGAGTCACCAATGTAATGAGGTCCATGCAGTGTCAGCCAGACACTACACTGTTTATGTTGACTATTACTGGCTTTCAGGAGCTGTCCCACAATGCCCCACACTGACAATACAATTGATACAAACGCTCCTGGTGAGGACATGCACTGCTGACACTAGGAGCCAACTGTGCACATACACAAGCAATTTAATAACTGCAGTGGCCCAGTGCCGACGTAAGTTAGGTTGACATAATTTTGTACTGTAGGCATGGTCTAAGAAAGCTATTGATGCTCTCCCTATGGGCAGTTGGGAGACACAAGGCAGTGTGCCTTCAGTAAGAGAAGTACACCAGTAGTCCACTCACATAGAACGACTCAGGGCTTGGCTAGACAAACAGCAAGCTGGGGTGTGAATCTACAGTGCACGAACATGCTGTCCACTTATTGTCCTTGTGGACCTTGCTACCCTGCACTAGAAGTTCCCTAATGCACATTGACCTACTCCTGTTTCGAAGCACACTAGAGAACATTTAGTGTGCAGCAGCAAAGTTCACATGGACAGTTACTGTGCAACATACTAGTGCACTGTAGATTTACACCCCAGCTTGCCACACACTCACTGTTCATCTAGACAAGCCCTTATTCTGATTAGAACATCACTTGTCCATTTACAGCTTAGACTGAAGTTATTTAAACAAATTGCTGTTGCAAACAGAGTTGCTGTTGCAAGGTCTCCAAGATAAAGATGCAATTGGCACCTGCTGTAAACTGGAAAACCCCAAACTTTCCAATACATACTATATACACACTCTGCATGCCTTCTCAGGGTCAGAAACGGGGGGGGGGGGAGGAGGGGGGGAACACTGTCTGGAGTACAGATGCTCAGGCAGGGACAGCTGGAGAGGGCTGCAAGATTCCCCAGATGAAGGAAGAAGCAGGAGCAAGCTGCTAGAAGTTCCCTGGGGATGGCTGAGAGTTCCCTGATAAAGGAAGCAGAGAAGTGCTGCTGAGTAAACCTGAGAAAGGAAATGCTATGGGGAACTAACTGAGAGCATTCTATCCTGGCTAAGAGACAGGACACAGAGAACCTGAGGAAGGAGGGGTCCACGAGAACTACCCTGTTATCCTGTCCAAAGAGAATAAACTTAGAGAGGTGTCCAGGAGGGGCTGATACTAAATACAAGGGACTATCATGTAACTCCAGGATAGGAAAGACTGTTTATGTTTCTTCATTTATCTGGGGACACCAAGGAAATCTGATCCTCCACCCAGACGAGTTAGCTGCATGAGACGTGAGACGTACCTGGGTAGGTAGCAAATGACGAGTCAGGGGAAAACCTTTAAGTTATGACATTTGGACTTTTCTTTAAGACTGTCAACTGGGCAGGTTTGAAGCCTGTGTATAAGCAAAGGAGCCCTCACTGAGTGTTTGTGGAGTGACTGGTGGGACCTGCAGCAGCATCACATTTCTAGTGCAATGGAGCTCTGAGGGGCTTGACCCCTCACAGAGCCAGAAAGCAAATACAAGGAAACTACCATAAAACTGAGATGTGTCAAATCCCCCCACAGTGGCCATCTGTGACACACTGCACCCCCATGTACACCCTTGTGAAGTGACAAAGCCGGTGCATATCAATTTATTTGATAAACTGATGAGCATATGAGCTAGCAGAGTCCAGTGGGCAGCACTGAACGCTGTAAAACTGCAGTTCCTAGGGCTGCATCTGGGACTAAAGATATTGCCTGGGGTCATACCATTGCATAATCCCATGAATGGCTGGCTAGAGGCAGTGGAAGCACCTTGCTTGCTGGTGGCTGTGCGTGAGCTGGCCAGGAGTGGGGGTTCACACAGCAAAGCAGAGTGAGATGTGCTCCAGGAGTGGGGGATTGGGGTGACACAGCGATATACCAGTCCAAATTGCAGAGGCGAATGCCACACCATCATCTTTACAATCAATTCTGTTAGCACTAGAAAAATCTCTAGATTACGGGGTTCCATTAGGCACTGAAAAATATAATTAAAAAATCCCCCCAAGAATATAAAGAGAAGTGTGCCTGCAACTGTGTTTTATTGCTGGTGGGTAGTGAGAAATGGATTCTTGCCGGAGTCCTTGTCAGATCAGCCACAAGTAATATTAGGTAGTGTCTTTTCCAAAAACAGTCTTCTTGCTGTTCTATTCGGCTTTTTATATCATACACATCAGTGTGATAACCAAGCACCTTCCCTTCTAGTGGCTGCTACTGAGAGCAAAATTACACCTTTACTTTAATTCATAGAGATCTGGGCTCAGGATCTGAGGGACCAGGGTTCTAACTTCACTGACCACAGTGTATGGGTGGGGGCGAGAGGGTGTCTTTAGTTGCACAGTACATAGCTCCTGTTTTTCCAGGTGAATTGAATAAACCATTAAAAAACCCCACAACATTTCTTTGAACAGAGGTTTTATAGTATACAACTATTTCTCTGTCAATTATATTATTTGTTGTGCAATGAAACATTGTCATTTTTAGTTATGATAACAAAGACTCTAGTGAAATGGGGGGGCTGTAGTTCTTGAATGAAGTTTGTCGCTTCAGTTCCCTTGGAACCAATAGGAAATAGCCATTTTTACTAGAGGCACATACCCCTCCTTAACCACAGTGAGTATTTGCTTTCTTTACTGAAGACATGAGTAGCTTCAGTCTCATTTTAAGATATGGGAAGTGTTTGCTGTAAGGGAAAACTGTTAACCTAATGGGAGAGTTAGGAAAAATTAATAACTTTGCCTAATAACACCAAATTTCTTTATAAGTACACGTGAGGATATTTAAAATTCCATTTCAGCTTTCTGGACAGTGAATGAAAAACCAGTCCTATGTTAGCAAAAAGGTTACTAAAGAGAGTCAAACACTGACATTTTTTCAAGTCACATTTAATTTATTTTAACTCAGACTCAGCAACTGATATAGTTGAATCCCCAGAAAATTCACCTTTTACCCACAGATTATGTGCTGTAAATTTGGAGAAAGTACACTGTATTGTTCACACAAAACAGAGGCTGAATCCCTGCTTTAAGTGAAAAACTAAACCCAGCCCTATTATAGAAACACTACTGCATTTTGGTAATAATACCTGTGTGTAGCATGCACATATACTTGTATAAATGCAGCTGAACTGGATTTAACACATCTAGTAAGAACAGAACTTAATTAGAAGAGTTATGTAATATTTACTATATTGGTTGCCTATTGCTATCCTGATACTAAGTACAATAAATTACTCCATTTATATAAGATTCAGAAAAATAGTGAAACATTTCCTATCAAGTTTTACAGGACAGGAACCACCTTTCCACACATCCTCACCAGGTCCCCAATTTCAGAAATAATTTGTTATCAGCACATACCAAGTGGGAAAAAATGAAAATGTTCCTGACACCAGATGCAAAATCAAGATATGCCAGTAGTGATTAAACAGTTACTCCATTTTTTTAAGAACTCTGTCTTTACACAAGACAGCAGAAATGTCAACTTGCAGTGGTAAAATAAGTACAATTTTTGTTTTAATACAAAGTTTGATAAAATTCCATACTAACAAAGCTTTTTCCCTTTGTTCTAACAGAACCATTATAAGTGATAATCACTTCCCTCAGTATCAGAAGATAATGGTGATGAGTATGGGTGAAGATGGCATCAATAACTGCATTCACCATGTGGTAAACCGAATTTTCAGTTTAAATTGTTCAAGTGTTGGCTTTTATATGGAAATTGGGCATACAAATTGAGACTGTGACTATAGTCAAAAGGTCACACAGAATACAACAATTTCTGCAGTATTTTGGCCCATTACTTTCAGGAAGTCTACTATTCAGTTACCTTATATGAGTCAAAATATCTTTCCCTCTGGTTCCCAGAGGCCTTTCAGAAAAAATAAAATCTTAATGGAGGTAGAGCAGCCTTTTCATTGTAAAAATACCCCAATTTCCCAAGCTGTCCAAAATTCTAGTGTTTTACACACTCCAGCTGCTGTGCGACATACTACCACCACATCTGTACCTAGGATCACTGTTTGTTGAGAATTGAAAGTATATTTTTGAGATTTTCCCCCTGCTCGACTGCAAAAAGGATAAAGCATGTAATTCTATTTTTCCTCTACGGATTCCTACAAATGAGTGTAAATTTCAGTTTGTAAATCCATTCATAATACAGTTTTCTTGCAGGAGGGTGCTCCATTAAAGAGTGGTAACAGGCTCAATCAAACAAGGAAAAACACACAAGAGAAAGCTTCAGACACTAAGTGAATAACATTACATACCACAGAAAATGTAAACATTCTCTAAGCACTTATCCTTAGCAACTACTATAAATACATTCCTTTTTTAAACAAACAGAAAACTTTCCTGAAATCTTTGGTCATTTGCATTATTATTTTTATTTTAATTCATTAGGATAAGTCTCCTTCCCCATTCACAGAGGTTACACTCCAATCGTATGTAAAGAAATGGTATTTATGTAAACTCCTATAAATCTATTATTTTAAGGAAGTTTATTATTTATAGTAGATATCAGTTGCTGAGATTTATGGTGAGTCAGTCTGATGCAGCCTAGATTTGTTTTGTCCAGTCTCTGCTTTCCAAAACAAACATCTTTATATGATGCTAACTCCAAACTGGCAGAGTAAAGGACTATGGAATCTATATTTTTATCCTGAATCTTTCATACACTTAATCTTAGCCAAAAGGCTGAGTAATATGAATGCTTTACCTTCTTCATTAAAGTACCTCTTGATTTGCCTGGATAACTGGGGCTTATATCAGGGAAAATTAAAATGCTACTTCCCTAAAAATAATTGTTTTGCCCTCTGACCTGCTTACTGTTCCATCCTGTTTGCCAATACCACATGGCAGGAGACCTAAGATAGCTCTGTTCTCTCTCCTTCAAAGATGCACAGCCACTAGGCACTGATGAGGCTAATCCTCACCAGTATCTCCCTAGCTGTCAGTCTCACCATAGAGAAACCAAGAGCATGTCTGAACAGCAGTAAAACACCCGTTGCTGGCCCATGCCAGCTAACTCAGGCTCAGTGCAGTGTAGATGTTCAGGGTTGGGCTGGAGCCCGGGGTCTTGAGACCTCCCCGCTTGCTGAGTTTCAGAGCCTAGGCTCCAGTCCAAGCCTGAGCATCTACATGCAACTTTTATCCCTGTAAGCCCAAGTCAGCTGACGCAGGCCACCCGTGTCTGTGCCCTGGGACTTTTATTGAATTGTAGACATACACTTCTTCTATAACAGGGGTAGAGTCAATTATTTTTTGTCAAGGTCCAAATATCTTGGTCAAGGTATAGTCAAGGTCCAGACTCCAGAGAAAATAATAAAAAATAATAATAATGGTAATAATAAGTAAATAAAAAGATTTCAGGGTCCATTGAAAAAGCATCTGGTGGTCTGGATTTGGCCCAGTCTGCCTATTGACTACCCCTGGTCTTTAGTGTGTAAACTGTACTGTATTCTTCAATAAATGCTGCCACCACAGGGGACTCCTGGTAGAGCAGAAGCTGTCCCAGTCCCGAGTCACTGCAGGAACAGGTTAGCAGACAGCAGAACAAAAAGAGATATTATGGCCTCTGCCTGCAGCCAGGGGCTAAGGGCTGTGGATGGTGCTGCTAAGTAAATAAATTAGTGTCTCTAGACTAGAGAATCTCAGGCAGTTGCCTCTGTCCTGATCTCAAATGTAACTGGGACAGGAAACACTTCTTATGATTGTACAATTCCTAGCACAATGGAGTCCTGTTCCATGACTGGGGTCCACAGACATTATCATCATATAAACCATAATCACGGACATGAGCGTCAGAAAGTCAAGATGTACAGCAATACATGAGTACTTGTAACCCAACTAAGGGATGTATGGAAAGAAATCAGCCACTAAGCAATCAGAACAGAAAATAAAGTTTCATGCAATAGACGTGACTATGACCTGCATGAGAAAATAAACCATCAGTCAGAGTACACCACCAGCTCTCTCAAGAGAGAGCTAAGAGCAGACCTTGTATGGTTTTGGGCAAGTCACCTAACCTCTGTGTTCATCAGCTTATCCATTTGTAAACAGCCATTTACTGGCTTTAGTGTTTCCGAGCCCTGCAGCTGAAGTTTTACAGCTGAAAGGAACAACACAACAAGAACTGCTGTTTAGTGAGCACACCATTAGCTTCTGGGCAATATTCATAAACTCAGAAGCTCTGCACATCCCACACAGCCAATAAATAAAAGATTACTCTTAGACACAGCCAGGAACCACAGCACTAACCTAACCAATGACAAAAATAACATTGCACAGTACCAAGCTTGCTTCCTATCCATAACTACTAGAGTCTTAGAAACAACATGCAGACTGGTTGGCACCTACTGACAAATTGTTCTGAAAGCCCATCAGCTTTTACGTAATTAGTGATATTAGTACAATTCAGGTTGTTTTTGTCTTCACCTACTGGTACAAGAAAGCATCACCCTTGTCTGTGCTAGTGTAGGAAATCAACTCGTTTAACAGACTAGCCTTACACCTGTCAATTTAAAAGCACACATGGAAACAGTACTATAGACCGTAGCTCTGTAGGATATTGATTTTGTTTCTCATTTAGCATATTTTGCACGTCGGAAAGCACCATGTACAGTTTTGGAAGAATGTAAGTAGTAATCACCAATTATACCTGGCCTTGTGGCAAGTCAAAGTTTTGCCTTCTTATTATTTGGTATGTGAAAAAGTGCAATTGATCACATAGGTGGGATTTTATCCGTTTGGAAATTTCACACTGTTATTTAGTCCTAAGTGAAACACAGGATCTGGACCAAGAGGAAATATAGCTGAACCTCTCATAAAAAAGCAACCATAATGTAATTAAATTTAACATCCTTGTAGAAGAAAAATGCCAAAGACACCATCACAGTAGCATTTCTCTTCAAAAAGGGGAACCACACAAAAATGAGGAAGAGAGTTAAACACAAATTAAAAGGAAGAGTCACAAGGGTGAAATGCCTGCAAATTGCATGAAGACTAATTAAAAACACTATAATAGAGGCTCAAACTAAATGTATATCCCAAATTAAAAACAAAAACAATGAAGACCAAAAAATTGCCACCAGGGCTAAACAGTACAGTAAAAGAGGCAGTCAGAGGCAAAAGAGCATCCTTTAAAAATTGGAAGTCAAATCCTAGTGAGGAATATAGAAAGGAGGGTAAACTCTGGCAAGTCAAGTGTAAAGGTATAGTAAGGCACTCCAAGAAAGAATTTGAAGAGCAACTAGCTAAAGACACAAAAACTAATGGCAATTCTTTTTTTTTTTTTTTTAACTACATTAAAAGCTGGATGCCTGCCAAATAGTAAGTGGGGCTACTGGAAGATCAAGATGCTAAAGGAGCACTCAAGGAAGACAAGGCCATTGCAGAGAAGCTAAATGAACACTTTGCATCGGTCTTCACTGCAGAGGATATGGGAGAGATCGCCACATCCGAGCCATTCTTTTTTTAGGTGACTAATCTGAAGAACTGTCCATAGTGAAGTGTTAATAGAGGAGATTTTGGAACAAATCAATAAATTAAACAGTAATAAGTCACCAGAACCAGATAGCATTCACCCAAGAGTTCTGAAGGAACTCAAATATGAAATTGCAGAACTACTAACTGTGAGATGTAACCTATCACTTAAATCAGTCTCTGTACCAGATGACTGGAGGATAGCCAATGTATCACTGAGTTTTAAAAAAGGCTCCAGGCAATCCTGGCAACTACAGGCCGGTGCCTAACTTCAGTACCAAGCAAATGGATTAAAACTACAGTAAAGAACAAAATTATCAGACAGGTAGATGAACAAGATAGGTTGGGAAAGAGTCAACACAGCTGTTGTAAAGGGGTATCAAGCCTCACCAATCTATTAGAATTCTTTGAGGGAGTCAACAAGCATGAGGACAAGTGTGATCCAATCAATATAATTTACTTGGACTTTCAAAAACCCTTTGACAAGGTCCCTCAGCAAAGGCTCTTAAACAAAGACAGCAGTATTGTGATAAGAAGGATGGTCTTCTCATGGATCAGTAACTAATTAAAAGATAGGTAACAAAGGATAGGAACGAATGGCTAATTTTCACAATGGAAAGAGATAAATAGCCTCTTTCCCCCAAATCCCTCAGGATCTCTACTGGGGCCTATGCTATTCAACATATTCATAAACGATCTGGAAAAAGTGGTGAACAGTGAGGTGGCAAAATTTGAAGACAATATAAAATTACTTAAGATAGCTAAGTCCAAAGCTGACTGTTAAGAGTTACAAAGGGATCTAACTAAAGTGGGTGAATGAGTGACAAAATGGCAGATGAAATTCAATGTCGATAAATGCAAATTAATGCACACTGGAAAAAATAATCCCAACTATACATACGAAATGAAGATATCTAAATTACCACTCAAGAAAAAGATCTTGGAGTCATTATGGATAACTCCCTGAAAACATCGGCTCAATGTGCAGCAGCAGTCAAAAAGGCTAACAATGTTAGGAACCATGAGGGAAGAGATAGATAAGACAGTAAATATCATAATGCCACTATATAAATCCATAGTATGACCACACCTTGAATACCATGTGCAGTTCTGATTGTCCCATCTTGAAAAAATATATTAGAACTGGAAAAAGTGCAAAGAAGGACAATGAAAATAATTAGGGGGCTGGAACAGATTCCATATAAGGAGAGATTAAAAAGACAGATTGTTCTGTTTAGAAAAGAGACAACTAAGGGAGAATATGATAGATGGATCTATACAATCATGAATGGCGTGAAGAAAGTGAATAAAGAAGCATTATTTACCCCCTTCACATAACACAAGAATGAACGGTCACCCAATGAAATTAATATGCATCAGGTTTAAAACAATGTAAGGAAATACTTCTTCACACAACATACAATTAACCTGTGGAACTCATTGCCATGGCATATTATAAAGGCCATAAGGATAACTGGGTTCAGAAAAGAATTAGATAAGATCATGGAGGTTAGGGTAGATCAACCTCTATCAGACAAGATGTTCAGGGATGGAATCCCAAGCTCTGGGTCAGGCCCGCTGACAGGAATTTAGGGCCCCAGGACAGAACAGTCCTGCCCCGTCCCACCTCTTCCACCCACAGCCCTGCCCCTCCCCCACTTGGCCTGCTTGCCACTGCTTCCCTCCCCCCATCGCTCAGTCCCCCGCCTCTCTTCCACACTTCCCCTTCCCCCGGACAGCGAGTGACAGCTGGGGGGGGGGGGGTGATCAGGGAGGGGCGGAGGAGGGACACGGCGAGCAGCAGCGGGAAAGCAAATGGGGAAGGAGAGGAGGGAAGTACGCAGCGAGGATGGCGGGGGGAGCTGAACAGGGAGGGGGGATGCGACTGCATGGAGGCCAAGAGGGAAAAGGGGGGTGTGGAAAAGAGGAGGGGGGCCAAGCAGGGAGGTGGGCTGGTGAGAAGGGTGAGGCACATGGCAGCAAGTGGGCTGAGGCCTGGGGCAGAGATTGGGTGGACTGTGGGCAGCAGCCACGGGCGGAAGAGGCAGGATGGCCGGGTAGCTAGCCTCCCCAAGGGGAAGCTTATACCCCGCCACACATGGCCTGGGCCCCTTTTAAAATTGCCAGGCCCCTGGGCAATTGCCGCCTCTTCTCAGCGGGCCTGCTCCAGGTGTCCCTAAACCTTTGACTGCCAGAAGCTGAGACTGGACAACAGGGAATGGATCACGGGAACTGCCCTTTTCTGTTCATTCCCTCTCAAGCATCTGGCAGTGGCCACTGTCAGACACAGAATACTGGCCTAGATGGACCATAGGTCTGACCCAGTATTGCCGTTCTTATTTCTCTCTCCACCTCTCTTTTACCAGGAAATGGTAGGGAGAACAGACACACAGGATGGAGGGCAACAAAGTCATGCCTGGGAAGGGTGATATCAGAGGCTGAAAGAAAGGGATCATGAGAAGCAAGGCTTAGGCAGAGTTTGGATGAGTACTTCCACTTGAAAAAACAACGAGAGTCCTGTAGTACCTTAAAGACTAACAAATTCCTGCAGGCATAAGCTTTCATGGGTGCAACCCACTTCATCAGATGAATGAAATGGAAATCACAGATAGGAGGTATATATATACATCCAAGGGTAAGAAACAACAATTGGGAAGGCAAGGCAAGTGCTAACAAAGTCCATTCAGTTGGAGTAGATGAGGCCTATTCACAACCATTGATTAGAAGGTGAGAATGTATGAACAGTGATAATTGCTTCTTGTAATGAGATAACCATTCCAAGTCCCTATTCAGACCCAGTCTGATTGCGTCAAGTTTGCATATGAGTTCCAGCTCTGCAGTTTCTCGCCGAAGTCTGTTTTTGAAGTTTTTTTGTAGAAGTATGGCAACTTTCAAGTCAGCTACAGAGTGTCCTGGGAGATTGAAGTGCTCTTCGACTGGTTTATGGATGTTAGCATTTTTTATGTCTGATTTGTGTCCATGTATTCTTTTGCGTAGTGACAGTCTGGTTTGGCCAATGTACATGGCAGAGGGGCATTGCTGGCACATGACGACATACTACATTAGTAGATGTGCAGGTGAATGAGCTCCTTATGGTGTAGCTGATGTGGCTAGGACCTGTGATGGGGTCACTATAGTAGATGTGCAGGCAGAGTTGGCAACAGGGTTTGTTGCTGGGATAGGTTCCTGGGTTAGTGTTCTTGTTGTATGGTGTACAGTTGCTGGTGAGTATTTGCTTCAGGTTGAGGGGCTGTCTGTAAGCAAGTATAGGTCTACCTCCCAGAGCTTGAGCGAGTGAGGGATCATCTGCTAGGATAGGTTGTAGATCCTTAACGATGTGTTGGAGAGACTAACTGGGGGCTGTAGGTGATGGCCAGTGGTGTTGTGTTGTTTTCTTTGTTGAGTCTGTCCTGTGGGAGGTGACTTCTGGGTACCCGTCTGGCTCTGTCAATTTGTTTCTTCACCTCTCCAGGTGGGTAATGTAGTTTTAAGAATGTTTTATGGAGATCCTGTAGGTGTTCGTCTCTGTCTGAGGGATTGGAGCAAATCCGATTGTATCTTAGGGCTTGACTGTAGACAATGGATCGTGTAATGTGTCCAGGGTGGAAGCTGGAGGCATGAAGGTATGTAATGCGATCAGTTGGTTTTCGGTATAGGGTGGTATTAATGTGACCATCCTTTATTTTTATTGTAGTGTCCAGGAAGTGGATTTCTTGGGTGGACTGGTCCAGGCTGAGGTTGATGGTGGGGTGGAAATTATTGAAATCCCAGTGCAATTCTTCAAGGGACTCTTTCCCGTGGGTCCAGATGATGAAAATATCATCAATGTAGCGTAGGTAAAGAAAAGGTGCTTGGGGACGAGTTTTAAGGAAGCGGTGTTCTAGGTCAGCCATAAAAATGTTGGTATACTGTGGGGCCATGCAGGTGCCCATAGCTGTGCCACTGACTTGAAGGTATAGATTGTCTCCAAATCTGAAGTAGTTGTGGGTCAAGACAAAGTTCGCTACCAGGTGTGCCATATCATCAGGGAAAATGCTCCTGATGGCTTGTTATCCATCTGTGTGTGGAATGTTGGTGCAGAGAGCTTCTACACCATCCTAGCCACTATGGTTGTGAATAGCCCTCATTTACTCTAACTGAATTGACTTTGTTAGCATTTGTCCTCCCCATTGTTGTTTCTTACCCTTGGATGTATATATATACACACATCTCCTATCTGTGATTTCCATTTCATGCATCTGACGAAGTGGGCTGCAGCCCACGAAACCTTATGCCTGCAGAAATGTTTTAGTCTTTAAGGTGCTACAGGACTCTTGTTGTTTTTGCTGTAACAGACTAACACGGCTACCCCTCTGGAACTTACTTCCACTTGTTTTTTTTCCAGCTTGGCCCCCAAGATTTCAAGAGGACTGCTCACAGAATGGGCTTGTCTACACAGGGATATATATCATTGTAACTACAGCAGTATAATTATACCACTAATTCTCCCGGTAGAGACACTTATTCCAGACATTTTTCCCACGTAGACAAGTCCTAAGACATTATTCAATGTGAATAAGGTAGGCAGAATCTGGCCCTATCTAATTTGATGAGTCAGAAAAGAAAGTTTTTAAATTTTTATTCTAGTTAGCACTGTAGAGGGGGGAAAACATTGGAAAGGCAGCTGGATTTGATTGGTGTTGTCTCTTCAGCCCTAGAGGGACACCATTAACCTAAAATCTAAACAATTTTAAAAAGAGTTAAAAGTGATGGCAGACACAACACCTCCACATGAGTTCATTTGCCAGTTTTTGCTGTGTTCCAATTATATTTTTCTTTCTCACTCCCTACGTAAAAGATCCACACCAATAAAAAGGTGAACTGACTTGACTATACCAGGGAAATTGAAATGGACTATAAACAAAGCATTGTCAGATGCACAAAATAAAACTGAAAAATGTTTTCTTTCCATTCTCTTAGTCACTATTTTCAAAAGTAATGCCAAAAACTATTGCAAGTAAAAATATTTCACCCTGGTGACTTAAGTTGATGGTGTCTCTAACTCCTGATTGAAATAAATTCCCATGTACAAACTATTGTTATTGCTAATATATATTTGACACCACCAGAGGTATCTAGACACCTTACAAGGATTAAATAAAAGCATTCAAGATCTCCTTAAAAAGAAGCCAAAAAACAAAAAGGTCCCTGGCTGCCTCTTCAGCTTATCAATCAGCTAAGAAACCAAGACTTAATCAGCTAGGAAGGCTTGGGGGAAAAAATGAATCTTGTAGCTCTCTCTAGCAATGGATTCTAATCAAGTTTGATTTGGGATACCAAGCTGATTTTGCAGGCCTGGCAGTTTGGGGAAGGGGGGATGTGAGACTTTTTACTTGTAAATTAAGCATATTTAATATGGAATTACTGAGAGTGAGTGATCTTGGAATACTGACAGTTTAAAGAATCATTTTTCAGAGCTTAACTGCACTTTAAAGCATCAACAATATCTGGAGTTAACTATTTTTGAAAACCCAATCTTCGATGAATATGCCACAGCTAAAAGGAATTAAAAGAAAAACAGGAAGTGACAAGAAATGAAAACAGAACTGAAGGATATTAAACAAAGCACATAGCCAATGGTAATAACAATAAAAAGCGCCTACATGCATAGGCTTGCTTACACCTTAAAATTTCCATGCCAGTTGTTGTAACTTTCCCTCAGCCCAGCTACCATCTCTGGCTGAGAGAAGCAGATTGACCTTCTCATAGCATATGTGTTTCTTGCCAGTCTTTTAGCTTCGCTGACACCTTGGGCAGTCGGTGGCCACTCACTCCACCCCTGCTTACCTTTTATAGGATCTCTGAGGTTTCTGATCCCGCTTATCCTATGCTCAGCTTTGGGAAGAGTAAACCATTCTAGACCAGAGAGTGACAGACAGGGGACATTACCCATCTGATAGCTTGTTTCCTGAAGGAGCCTTATCTTTGCCATTGTTTCATTTCCTGTGGGTTTCCCCCTTTACAGCCTGCCTGCATTCAGACAGGTTAATATCAAACAGACAACCAGATGGGCATATGATATTTTATCAAGAAATACTACACAGCTCCGTAATTCTCCACAGTGCCTCACTCATGTCAGCATCTAATTTTTAAAATCCCCTGGTTTTAGTACCCTCCGTGGACTGGCCTCCTGATATTTGGAACAGCCTCTTCCTACTGCCCCCCCAGCCCCTTCACACATTATATTCACCACTTGTTTTCAAATCTCAGCAAAAGCCATCTCTCTTCTCCCTTGCCCATGTCTAATTTGTTTCCCATTGGTTATTATTTCTCCACTGCACGATTCTGTGTGATTTTAACTGATTTGATCTTAACACTACATTAACAAAGGTTGTTCTGTCCAACTGTAAGTAAATGTATAAATATTGTATACATAAAATTAAACATAATAGTATGAACTGACTCTCAGAAGCCCATGAAGGCTGGGGGGGGGGAGGAGAACAAAAAAACAATTTACAACTATCTTGCACCAGCTTTAAATCCTTTGTTCATAGCCATGGGAAAACGTATACTGGGATTCGTTGTAATGAAAAGGATTAAAGAATTAGTTAATAGTGCCTTATTATGGTATCTTTCTGGAAAGTGGCAGGTTGTCAAGTCTGACATCAAGTGCTGTAATAATGCACATAAAATCTGTATTTGCCAAGCATGGAATCCCAGCAACAGTATTTGTGAGCAAAGGTCCCTATTATTCCATACATAGATGAAATCAGCTTCCTCGGCCTTGGAGTACAATTACTCCACTGTACAAGTGAACAACAAAGCCAAGAGAGAGATGCAGATTGCCAAGACAGTGCTGGAAAAGGTGTCAGACAGCATCTCAGATTAATGTTTGCTTTTATTGCCTTATTTTAGCTCAATTAGAATTCAGATTATGTTCTTCAGGAAACAGGTATAAAGGTATTAAAGAAGCTCCACGAGCAAGTGCTGCTTCCACTAGAAAGCTACAAGTCTCCCCTTTCTGTTTGTAATGACATCCCTGGCCGGTAGTCTTTGGGAATTGAACCCGGGGCCATAATCTAAAAATCATGAACCTTTGCTCAGAACTGAACAGAGTTTTTGGGGGGGTCTGGGGCAAAATTTGAAACAGAACCCTCCTAAAAAACTACCATGGAGACAGAACAATTTAAGAAGAGGGCACCCAAATCCATTTTAAGGCCTGAGTGACATTTAAAGTGCTGATCATGCAGATTTCTCATTGAAGTGTATTGTAGCGAATATTTGGGTGTTCAGAACCTCTGAAAAATCAGCCACTTAATTTATTTGCTAAATAAGGAATTAGTTGCCTAGCTTTAAGCACCCACCTCTGAAAATGTTGACCATAATTTCTAGTGTTTCCCTTCCCCTCCCACACAAAAAAACAAAACAAAAAATAAATTCACAGACCCTGCTATGTATAGTTAATTTTGGGGGGAGGGGAGGAAGCAAGGTTAGGTCTAGCAATATTTTCCATGTTGGTTAAGCAAATTGGCTTCTTCCTGGTGCCTGTAATACACAAATATCTTCTGACCCATTGTACATCTCTACTTTAATGCATATTTAAATTCTCTCTGTTCAAACATTAGCTGGTGTCAATTACAGACCTCAATTCAGATCCTGAGAGACAAACTCCAGAGCTTTAAAAACAGTTTTTAGAGCCCAAGTATAGAAATTATCAGTTTTATTAGTTCACACATATTATTCCAGCTCCAATATACTAAGAGATGTGAAAAAGGCAGTCACTGGGACTAAGGTAAAATAGTAATTATATTTTCAAGTATCAGTGATTGAAAGATAATCACAATAATCACATTAGTACTTAGTGATTGAATAGCTTGAGAAATACTTCCCTCTACTTTTCAGAAGTTAAAACTGAAAGCGAGGTAGGAGCAATTTTCACATTTCAGTCAGCGAGAGAGAATAGTCCAGGCTCAGTCAGTGTAATACGACAGATGGAACAGTAGAACAGTAGAAACCAGAAACCTATCCTAAAGCTGTATTGCTACACAGAAAGATAAAGTGAAAAGACAAGATTTCTGGAACATAAGAGATCAGTCAATACAGGCACAATGTTGTAAGGTACTGAGCCCTGACTGCACTAAGAGCTGTAGCTGAAACCACCTGAGAGGAGGCTAAGGGGAACACATCCATCTTTTGATCGCCCTATTGAGGTCCTCCTCAGTGTGAGACTCTCCTCCCTCTCTCTTTCCCCGTGACTGGAGTTGAGGGCACCTAACAGCATGCAGGTTTGGACACTTAAATGAGTATCCCAAAAGCCAACAAGCTCAGAGTGTTCAAAATGTAATATTCAAGTTTTAAAATGAAGAATTCCCATTTCCAAAAACATATAATCCCTTCTTGGAGTCTCCTGCACCCACTTCCAGGCCCCATTGCCTAAAACACCACAAACACCCCCCCCCTCCTTTGGAACCTTGCTATATTTACAAGGAACTGTGTTCCCCCAAATCTCCAGCCTGAATCAAAACCATGTGCTGTCTCTATTAAACAGTTCCCGCAGTATTTTGTGTTTGTTGTTTCTTAAACGGAGACCACAGTTGGAAGGAGGCTGAGCATTATTAAATGTCTCAAATCTCTGTAGAAACTTCAAGTATTTATACTCCTTGCCAAGGAGCCTTCAAATAACTGAGCACAATAAAGTCTATGAATATAACATCCTATCAACAGTTCCCCAAAGTGTTGGTAGTAGAGGCGGAGTCGCTAGATTACACAAATGTACGGGCCAAAATGTTTTCTTTTTTTTAAAAAAAGCACAGAGGGCAGGCTAATGTAAAGAAAAGCCCTTTGCCCTTATCTTTTTCCTGTGGTGCTCTAGGCAGGGTGGAATCACCCTCTGGCACCACCCATCACGGTAGGCAGGTGAGGCTGAAAGAAAACGCACCTTGGACTGGAAGCCAAATTCCACCCCCAGCTTGGGCCAAGGAGGGCTGCAAGGGGCAGGACCCGATCCCTCTCCCCAGCGCTGCAGAGTCCACACTCCGCACCCTCAGGCTCGCTGGGAGGGGAGCCCGATTCCTGTTTCCTGCCTCCCCCCAAAGGCTCGTTCTGTGGGCGCGGGGCAGCCCCTGATCCTGCAAGAGGGGGAAGAAAGGCTCCCTGCCTGGCCAGGGCCAACCCCCAGCATCAGCGCTGTGATGCCCCCCGGGCTCGTCTCTCCCTGCCCGCTCCCGACCCTCACCCACCTTCCCTAAGGGCGCCTTGAAAACCCTCCTCACGTCCCAGCCCAGCCGCTCGCTCAGCCCAGGGGGCAGCCACAGAGCAGGGGCTGCTCCGACGCTTGCAGCGCGGGGGGTCGGTGCAGAGGGGGCGGCAGCAGGAACTGAGCGGGCGGGGCGGGGCGCGGCGCAGGGCGACGAGCACGGACGGAGGGAGGGAGGCGGGGGACGCCGCTGGGCTGGGGATCCCCGGGGAAGCCGGCGGCGGCCCCGGGGCGCCTCCTTGCAAAGAGCCTCCCCGCCCGCAAGGCAGGAGCCTCCGAGCGAACCGCGCGAGCCTCTCACCTGCGGGGCCGCTGCTCCGGAGCCAGACGCGTCCGCCGTGCTGGGGGCGGGGGGAGCCGCGGCGGGGCCCTGGGGGCAGGCTCGGCTCCGGCGCCGCACCGCTGGGGAGGAGCCGGACTAGCCGCTGCCACCCCCGGCCGGCAGGGGCAGCGCGCGCCCTGTGCAGGCCGCTCGCTCCTGGGGGCTGGGCCGGCTCCCCCAGCAGGACGGGCGGGCGCGGCTGGACCGCCTGCTGCTGCCTCCAGAGCAGAGGGAGGTGCGGGCGTAGGAGTCCCAAGTCCCGTTCTCCCCCCACCACCAGCAGGCTTCCCCCCAACCCAGCCCAAGTGGCCCCGATGCCGGCAGGTTGGGGTAGCCGCACAGCGCACCGCACCGGACACAGCTGTTGGGACGTGCCCAGGGGCACACGCCTGGCTGGGCTGCGCTCCGCCAGCAGGGTTTTCTCCAAGGGGTGCCGCTGGGGTGGGGGTGCACAGCGAAGCCCTAATATTTCCTGTGACTGTCCCAGTCCTTAATAGGCAGATCCAACTCCCATGGTAGGAAAGTATTAACAGGGCCACCAAGTCACTTGAGGGGGAGACTAGCAGGGGACATCATAGCTTTTGATACATCACAACATTATGAGAGGCAAGTTTGACCCAAATTCAGAAAAAGTGCCGGCTCTATTCTCCCCAGCCTCCCCTTTTCTCAAAAATAAAAAACCTAGTTTAAACATATTCCATTTTTGGTGGGCACACTGAGACTTAATTTTTTTAAACCAACATTTTCCTTAAAATCTTAAGACTCGTACAGTTTAGGACCAGAAAGGACCAACACATCACCTAGTCTGACCTCCTGCAAACCACAGCCCAACACTCCCCTCCCCTCCCCAACACACAACCCAAAATCAAAATTAGCCCAAAGTGTTAAAGCCCACAGGAGATTAAACTATTACATGTCACTAGCAGAGAATAGGAGGGACTGAAGTACACCAATGCCCAAATGCCCCAGCAATGGCAGGGTACTGATCAAGTGAAATATAGTAAATTAATCCCAGCAAATCCCACACTCCATGGTTCAGAGGAAGACACACACAAAAACAAGGAAGATCATTGTCAATCTGACCTGGGGGGGAATTCCTTTCCAATCCCACATATGGTGATCAATTAGATCCTGAGCATGTGAGCAAGAAACAGCCAGCTAAACACATGAGAAAGAGAATTGCTCATTGTTACCTTAGAGCTCTGGCCCACCCTGCTAATTGTCCTTGTCTCCAGTTGTGGCCATTTCAGATGTTTCAGAGGAAGCTCCTCCCCCCAAAAAATACAACCCAGAAAACGGGGGGGGGGGGGGGGTGTGCTTTTCTTGATCTCTGCAGATGACTGGCTGAAACATAAGAGGGATTCAACAAACAAACATAAAACCCAGTGGCAAACAGGCTGGGTTTTTAAGGAGATACTGTACTACCAACTTGAAATCTTGTCAATTTTGAAAAAGTGAGTTAAAGGTACCGTACAGGTTCCCCTGAATCCTCTTACTAATTTGTTATTTTATGGTCACACTTTTCCTATTGTTTAAAAATGGTTTTGATTCCCTCACTACAAAAAACAAAAGAGATAACTCATTGACTGCATACTGAACTGTCAAACTGAGAAAGAGAATCCCTCCCACACTATCACTTTGAGTCACAGCAAGCTTAGATGTTATTTGTCACAGTAGGTAAAACATTTGCAGATAGAAGTGCAAGTTCATTACCCTTTCAGGAGTCAGTCAGTGACATTTCATCTGTGTCTGTTTAGTGGCACAGGTGTTTCTTCTCCCTTCCCCAAAGGTTTAGCAACCAGACAGAGGTTAATTTTAAGGGCCTGTCTACATTATGAAATTGACACATTTGGGAACAATTAATTTGCTTCATCCTGTGGATGGGTCCAATTTATCAGTTTTTGTTTTTAAAATGTTAATAAATGCCGACAGGATGCAAGTCTAAAACATCAGCATGTGACTTCTTCAGTATCCCATAAGAAAATGCCTGCTGATGTAATTCAACACCATGCACCATCCTTTTCTGCACCCTCCCTCCTCTTTTCAAAACTTTAAGAAACAAAGGAAGAAATTGATGCAACACATTCAAATGTGGGAATTCTGGGCTCCAGTCCTAATACAAAAGTGTCAAAGGTAGCCTTGAATCCAGAGTAGTCCCAATTGATAAAATAGGAACTAAATTTGTATTTTGTTTCACAGTAATTTAGAAGGAAATAGCAAGGATAACACATCATTGACATTTAAAAGGCCATAAAATATCACTCCGGTCTGGATTAGAATATTTCAGTGCTGAGACTAGTGGAGGACAGCATCTAATCCCACTTGTTACCTATGGCTCTGAATCTGGAGATCCCATGTGTGATGAACACTGTTGATTAACACGTGAGAAGGTGAGATATGATGCTTCTGGAGTAGTTTACTAGGTATCCATATTTTAAGGCTCTCGTCATTGGGATTTGGTCTGGAGCTACAAGGTAGTGTCCTGTCCTACAGTGGGCAGCAAACAAGCTCATCTTGGTACCTGACGCTCTGTGAATGAGTTTCCCCTCATTCAGCTCCAGGCATTTCACTCTCCTGTTCTTGGATAGGGCAATTTCAGTGCTTTTTAATGATTTACCCCTCTAGCCAAATTCTGCCTTCCCTTTTGGGAGGTAAACAGAAAAGGTCATCCAGCAACCTCACAAATGACCCTATGAGGAACCCATGCCCTTCCTTTACTCTGGGCTCCTGTCCAGAGACCCTGTAGCAAGCAGCCCAAGTCTACTTACACAGACCTCTTCTTCACTTCCCTATGTTTGTCTCTAGGCCTTTTCCACAGTTCCTTCCTAAATTCTCTCTCTCTCTCTAGGCTTTTTCCCTGAGCCCATTGTGGAGAACCTCTAACATACCTGCCACTCATCTGGCTCTGTTGTAGGAGCGTCTTCTTTCTCCCTATCCGTCTCTGACACTATCACCTTCCTGTTCCCTACCAGTCTCTCCACCCACAAAGCTAAACATGCTGTTACAGGAAGGCTCACGGCCACTCACCTAGAAAGGTAGCATCAGCATAGCAGATGCTGAGCCCAACTCCCTTAAAGGGCCAGTCCACCCTGTGACCTGTTGTACTAAGCTCAAGCTGTTACAGAATTCATTGTTAACTGAGGGTTTGGAGTAAAAGTTATCCATTGTAGGACTAATCAAAGGAAGGCAATCTAGGTCTACAGTAGGATCACTTGACACAAAAACAGAACAGATTCTTCCCAACCAGAGAATAAATTCTGCTATAGATGGGATGGAAACATCCCACTGAACTATGTTGCTAACAAGGAAACTTGTCTGAAAGGCGATTTCATTACAAAACAAGTCTGGGAAACTACAGAGGGAACTAATGAAGAAATCAATTAAACCCTGGTGTAGCCAAGCTCCAACACACCCCTAGGTATAAAATATTTTAATTGTAACAAATGTTTACCTAAAAGATACATGTGACCTCCATGAAGACACAAGGAAAATTCTGCAAAGGCTAGTCCCGAGAATGGCTAAAGTTTGACACTGTTTCCCACATTTTCTATTGTAAACATTTCTCACGTGCCACTGTACCACTCTAGAGACTCCCTGTGGGTTTTTAGTGACTTTGCCACCAATAAACAGGATCTATCATCATGCTGCTGGGGTTTCTAGAGGATATTGTGGGCATTTGTAAGCAAGTGGAAATTTCAGCTTAGTGCGGTATCTAGAGCCTCAGGTCCTTGACCAGAGACATGTACTGAGTTTTACCAAGATCAGAACTTTTAGGACATTTAGACAACTCTGCAAACAGATTGTGGGACGCTACTACATGAAAACATTGCATGCTTTGTTTTGTGAGGAAATTTGCATAAACTTTTGAATAGGGTAAACAGCATCGTTATAGAGAGCATCTCAAGGACACCCCTCTCCAAGGCACAATCACCATATGGATTACCTTCTCCTACTCATGATTACACAACATCTCTGTGGCAATTACAGCAATTGCTTAGGTGGGAAGTTATATTATGCAAGTATTAAGGTATTTTAACTGTCTTTACTGCCAGAGAGATAATTGTGTCCTTTTAAAAAATAATTAATATCACTGTCTATTTTTGCCTTTCATTACATTTCCCACTCCCATCTGTTTGGTTTCTCTCCGATGGAAATAAATGAGAAAGCCAGCAGCATAACTGCATTAGCTCAAGAAAAAGACATGGGCAGCTCTGTGGACAGCTCTGTAGAAACAGTGGGAAACATCTATTTCCTGAAATTAATGACCTGCTGGGTTTAAGGAGCTTAGACTTTGCTTCAGTCTTTCAGTTTCTCCAGTCCATCATTAACAACCACGAAATTCTTTCCCTATTGGTCTTCATTGATTACATTTGAAATGCAATATGGAATCTTGCATATAAATAGTGCCCTGAGGACGCTGCCCTCAACACTGAGATCTTTCTCTAATTGTTCACAATGAGGCTGGATGAGACTCCAGCATTTAAAACACAATTCCACAAACTCACCAATGCTTTTTTTTGATGATTGATGAACTCTGTTTCTTTTTTCAGGCTCAGTGAGTTGTTGTCTACTCTTGCTTGCTCCTCTGTCCAGTCGTCTCAGCATCTCCTCTCTTGGGGCTCCTTCCAGCTAGTTGCTGGAGCCCAAGTTGTTTTGTCAGTGGTAGAAAACCAGTCTTTACAGACTCACAGTTTGTTGATCTGTAAAGACGAGCTGAAAGGATCAGACTTCCTGTTTCACTTCCGTTAAGCTTTTCAAAGTTTCACAGGCAGCGTATGCTTCTCCATGTACAAGTCACAAAAAATAAAATCAAGCATAACTCAGCTTTTTATAAGGCTACATTGGTCACCTCCCTGTGTATCTTCCATATTTCTTGGAGATTATGGGGCAGCGATTTTCAAACTGTGGGTCCACTGGTGGCCATGGGGTCGTGTCAGAAGTTCAGTCATACAGTATTAGCTGCTCCTCCTTTCCAACTACTAAATTGTATTAAAAAAAGCTAAAAAATACCTCAAAAAACCCTTCCTTAATATTATCTATCCATGCAAAAAATTGCTTTAGCAGGAACTTGATGTGATTGTCAATGGAAAGCGAGGTGCTTATGGGTTAAGATATGGTGCACACTATGGAAAAATGGAGTGTATATAAAGCCAATAACCCACTTAATGGGTGAATGTAAAAAAAAGATGAGAAATTAATTTCTTGTGAGGTTCATGTTCATTCCTTCCCAGGTTTTCTAAGTTAAATCAGCCAGTGATTTACTAAACTTATTTTTTTAATGACCAGTAGGAAGACATTATTCAACATACAGGCTCAGCCCATTGGTCCATCAAGTCCAGTCTCCTGGGCCTAGAAGTAACAAACACCTGATATTGCAGAGAAATGGGGATTCCCTCCCAACCCAAAGTAATTTATATACAGGGGCCAATTGAGCAGTGCTATAAGCAGGATCAACAATTCATTGCTGGCTCCTGCAGTTACCATCTTACACCCTCCCTTTCATGTGATATTTAATTACACTTGCATAACTACTAATGTGTTCATAAAGTTAACCAGTTCTTTTTAAAGGAGCCCCTTCCTCCTCCTCTCAATGTGCTTGGATCAGGTGTGCTTGCTTGTAACTTTAAAGAAATTCTTCATGCCTGGAAATGAATAAAAAATAACTTTTACTTACTCCTCTTCCTGTGATTCTGTACCTCAGGAGCCCAAGGTAAAGATCTGCTCGCTCAGCCCTGATCTACTGATTGTGCCTTATGTCTGCAAGCCTGCTGAGACTTCTTCCTGTCTCATCATCTAACAAGGTAGGGTGCCCCTTCCCTAAAGTGTTTTGTATCTTTAAAAGCTCATCTGCTGGCTTTGAGCACTTATCTGCTGCCGTGGTTTTTTTTGTTTTCAGATCTGTCACCTGTATTCAGATTTCACTGAATTAGATGACCAGCTTCTCAAGGGGAAAATTGGGACACTTATTGTATGTGAATGGGGGAGGGCACTGGTGAGGGCCAAGGAAGTTTATGCTGGGAGGATTTGATAGCTTTTCAACCAACCATCCTCTTTCCTTTCTTCCGCCTCTTTTTCTAAAAGAAAAAGCAGGATATTACACTAACAGGCAAGGTGGGAGTAAGCCATATTTACTGTGCTGCATTCCCCAATACTGTCTTTGACAGCTCCTGTACTGAATTTCTTACACCATTCTTGGCTTCTTTGAGAAACATTTGTTATATTTGTCTCCCTCATTTTTCTGACTCCTACCTCATTTCTTCCTCTTCCTGAGCACTTGTTTTTGCTGCTTCATTTCCTCATTCTCCTATTTTTCACTTTACAGTCTCCTTGTTCCTCTTCTCTCTTATACTCCTTCAGTTTCCACCTCCTTTCTTCCTTCCTCTCTAGCTACCATCCCTTCATCCCCATTCTCTCAGCCACACTGTCATGGTTTCACCTGAACTCCCTCTCAGCCACTGGTCCTTGAATTCACTCTCAGTTCTTACCCAGCCTTCATGTCAATGTTGATTCCCTCACCTCCGATCCCTTCTCTGTCCTCTGGGACATGAGGAAGTAGCTGGATCTGTACATCAGGTGCAGCACTGGTAGTACCCCAGGGTGAGGGCCTGGGGAGCTGGTGGAAAAAAAAGCTTGGGTCTTCAGGCTTTTTGCTAGCTGGACCCGACACCTCAGTGCTTTAGGAGAGTAACATCTTTTCCATTCCCAGTGAGATCAGGGGAGAGAAAGCACCCCAGAGGGAGAACAGGACTCACTGGGAGGCTTTGCTGTGCACCAGTAGCAATGCAGCACTGGCAAAGCTTTGGAATTGAACAAATTTAAAGGAAAAATACCAGTTTAGAATAAAATGACTAGGAGGTTGGGACTGGGGTGAAGGTGTGGGGGAAGGAAAGTCCTGTGTTGCCAGGTCAGAGGGCTATGATTGTGCACAAACTAAAGAGATGTGTCTTGCTGAACAGCCAGCATTGGTATGTTTTCTCGTTTTGCTCCCAGTTCCTTTTTATCTCATTCACTAGCTGAAAAGGAAATATCCTCTATCCACCCCCACGCTCCTGCAGCTGCTCTTATCTGCATGCTTCTGCCACCCATGACAATTCCCTTGCGGTTCCATGAGCAACATAAATTGGGGTCTGAATTTGACTATGTGATAATGTAACTTTCTTTTCTTGTTGTCCTTTTGGCAGAGGATATTGGAACAAGTTGCCTTTGATCATACAGAGCAACAATTTTGAATCTCTGTTGGGATGCAAAAGGGTAGTGTCAAGAAGACTTAATTGATACTTTCTCGCACAGCCCTTAGACCAGGAACTGAACCAACTCTTAACAGTCTTGAAATTTAGGGGAGTTCAAATCTGTTTCTGAATTTTACAGTTGAGCTCTTCTCTGTGTCATGGATTGACCAAAACCCTGGAACTGAACTTGCCCAAGCTTTGGATCCAGATGCAAACTAAGCAGCTCATGTCCATTTCTCATCCTAATTATTAGCCATATCATCAAACTTGCAAACTGGGAGAAAGTACTTTCTGTAGACAAGGTCATTATTGTAATCAGTGGGAAGAGAAGTTACTTACTTTATAGAGTAACTGGAGTTATTTGAGATACGTAGGACCTATCTGTATTCCACATGTACTCCATACAACTGAGACAGAAAGCTTTTTTCTAGCAGTATCTGATGGTCTGTGCCTGTGCCCTTCTCCTCCTCATGCTCCAAACAGAGGACATAAAGGGTAGTGTAGATCAACTGCCTCTCCAGCATCTTCTCTATTGCAGATCATATATCTAAGATCCAAAGCAGAGGGCAAGGAGGCCATGTAGTGAAATATAGTTAGAGAACTCCAGTTACTGTACCAGATAAGTAACTTTTCTTTCTTCTTCAAGTGATGGTCCCTAGATCTATTCCACTGTGAGTGAGTGACAAACAGTACCCATTAAGAAGGAGTGTGTGAAGACTGACAGGAGCACTGCTGTATCGAGAGATGCTTCAGGTGCAGAAGCCTGTACTAAGGCATTATGTCTCAAAAAGGTATGTACCACATCCCATGTTGCTGCTTTACAGATTTTGACAAGAACATCTCAAAGATAAGCTATAGAGGCAGACTAAGCACTTTGAGACTGATCTATCACACCCAGTGGCAGAGTAACATTCATCAACTTATAACACAGCATCATGCATCCTACAATCCACTTGAAAAGCCTTTGGGAGGAGATTACTTCCCCTCTCATCCATTCTGCAAATGATATAAATAGTTTAGGTGATTTCCTAAACAGCTTTGTTCTTTGGAAGTAGAACACCGTGGGCTTGAGGGATATCCAGGGCATAAAGCCTTCTGTTTTCACTTTCAGGAAGAAGTTGGGCAGGTGGATTGTCTGATTCGGCAGGAAATCCAGGATCACTTTGGGGGTAAATTTAGAGTATAGCCTTGGATAAATTTTATCGTTATGGAAGATTGTGTATGGTGGATCCATCATAAAGGCCCTCACTTCACCCACCCTTCTTCCTGAGGTGATGGCAACTAGAAAGGCGACATTCATGAATAAGCAGATTAAGCAACATGAAGCCATGGGTTCAAACAGCATCTTTGTTAATGCTGAGAAGACAAGATTGAGGTTCCATGTCAGTGTAGGCTTATTCACAGGAGGATAAGTTTTAACTAGTCCCTTTAGAAAACATTCTGTCACAGAATGGGTGAAAACTGAGTGGATATCAGTTGGAGGCGCTGATAGCCATTAAGTGACCTGTAGGGAGCTGAGTGAAAGACCCAAGGTGTTAAAGGGGAGAAAATACTCCAAAATAGTAGGGATGTCAGAGCCCTCTAGCTGATGACCCTGTGACCACACTGAGAACCTTTTCTACTTAGCTATGTAGTATTTCCTAGTGGTCTCCTTCCTAATATTGTTAAGGATGGCCCAAACTGCTTCTGAAATGAATTTTCTAGGTTCAATGCTCATCTAAAACCCAGGCTGTCAGATGGAGGGAAGCTGGATTGGGATGTTTGACCCTGCCTTTGTCAGAAGGTCCGTGTACTGTGACAAAGTTCTTTCTCTACCTCGGTGGGTCCAGCGCTTGCTTCTAGCGGTAGCTCAGGGAACTGCTTCACTACTTAGTGTTCTTCCACCCTCTAGTTGTGGGGGAGGGTAATACAGCCTCTCTAAGATGGCTGCTCCATGCTGGGTCCCAGTCCTGTCTCTGGTTGTGAGAGGCCCTTGCCTCTTCACTGGGGCTCTTGCACTAGTGAATGCCTGGTAGGGAGGAGGGGAGGCCGGTCCCACCATCGACTCTGGGCCCGAACCCAGGGACCCTACAAGTAGCAGCCTCGTGCTGCGGCTTCAGGAAAAGTTGCTAGCGTCCCTGGGTTACTTTCCCGTGCCCCTTGACTTAATGTCTGGACCCTGCTTGGTCAGGGGCCCTTCCTGGCTTCCTTGCCAGGGGAGGCTCTTGACCTCTGACAACCCCACTGGTGTGGTAATGCCGAACCAAATGTCTAGTTCTATCTTCCCCTTCTGGCAGGGTCTTTTCCCTCAGGCCTCCAGGCCTGAGAATGGTCCTTTGCCCTCTTCGGGCAGGGTTTTTCCCTCCCCCAGTCTTTGTACCTGCAGGTTTCTCTTCTTCCAGCATTTTGCTCCTTCTCCTAAACCCTCCTTGTTTCTGACAGCATCTTGCCTGCTCACACACACTCTGGTAGCTTGCCTCACTCTCACAACTCCAGCCACACCTTTCTCTGGAGGGGAGGCTTTTAACAAGTCCTGGGCAGGGCCTTGAGTGGCTCCAGGTGTGTTAATTAACCTGGAGTAACCCCTGCTTAGCTATGAGGGGAAAAGGGACTTGCTGAGCCTGGGGAAGATATATTGGCCTTCTAGTATTCTCCAGTAGCCATCTAGTCTGACCTTGTCACAGTACTGATGTATGGTCATGGTGACAAATGAAGAATGTAGGAGAACCAGAATTACTTGGGCCAGCTGGGAGCAATCAGAATGACCTTTGCTTCATTCTGTCTGATATTCCTCAGACCCTGAGGTAAGAGAGGAATTGGTATGAAGGCATATATCACTTGTCCCAACCAGTGAACTAAAAGAGCATCTCCTCTGGAGCCTTGATTCCACACAGCCCTGGAGCAGTAGATTGTGCATTTCCTGTTCCCGTGAGATGCAAAAAGGTCCCAGGATGAGACCCCCATAGTGGAAATACATTCTGTGTCATGGAATTGTGACACACTCATTTGGCCTCCTAGGTGTAACACCCACTAAGACTGTCTTTCAGTGTGTTGTGTACAGCTGGCAGATGTACTGCCAACAGACGAATATAGCAGTTCCAAAGCTTGGCAGCATCTATACAGCGAGGGGTGGACCTCGCTCCCCCATGTTTGTTAATGTAGAATACTGTTGACATGTTCTCTAACATCCCTCAAATATGCAATGACTGAACGAGAGGGCAAAAACGTTTGCAGGTTTCATGGACTGCCTGCAGTTCTAGCAAACTTAAGAACAGATTTTAAGTGCAGGAATCCATATGACCTAGAAAGATGAGACATGAATGGATCAGCATCTGTGGGCTGTCTGAGTTGGGTGACAAGTTCCTTCATGGACTGGAATCTGTACTGGGAAAGATGTGCTTTGGCCATGATAGAGTCCAGAGCCACCCTGATAAACTCTATAGACTGTGTTGGAATCAAAACAGATTTTCTGTGTTTATGCAGAGCCCCAGCAATTGTAGAAGACTGGCATTGTCTATGTCTCCAACCAATATCTTCTGATAAGTCTTCCCTGTCTGCAGCCAGTCATCAAGGTAGCAGAAAACTGATGACCAGTAGCACAGAAGTGAGCTGCCCCGTGTGATAGCACCTTTGTAAATAGCCTTGATGCCGTTGAAAAGCCGAAGGGGAGTACCATATATTGATAGTGTTTCATACCCACAGTGAACCTGAAGAATCTTCTGTGTGCAGGGTGGAGGCATCCTTCCTCTTGAGAGTTATGAACCATTCGTTTCTGTTCAGTGAGAGAATTATTGATGCCAGAGTGACCATTCTAAACCACAATCTGCCAATAAAGTCATTGAGTTGTCTCAGGTTCAAGATGGTGTCCACCTTCTTTTCTTGGGGATGATGAAGCAATTGAATAAAACCCCTTCCCCCAACGCTGAAGAAGTACCAGCTCTCTGGTTCCCTGAAGAAGGAGGAAGTTCACCTCTTCCATGAGCATCCTCTCTTGAGCGTGGTCCCTGAAGAGGAATGGAAACAGGATTTTGGAGGGGGTGGGGAGAAGAATTCTATAGTGTAGACAGATGAATGATGCTGAGAACTCATCTCTCTGTTATCACCCGCCAGGCTTGGGCAAAGTGAGCTAGATGGCCTCCAAATTGGTTCTTGGTGCTTATGGTTGATGAATGTGGCATCTGCTATAGTTCATAGCTCTCCAAAGTCCTGTCAAAAATATTTCTTAGCGGGAGGTTGAGGTTGGATGGAGGAGAAACATTATATGCTTGCTCTACTGCAGCTTCTGTTGCTTCCACAGTGGTTCGTAGCCCCTTTGGTGATAGAAGGGTTGAGGTGCTGGTTGAGGCTTGTAGATCTGAGGTCTATGGTACTTCTTGCTCAGTACTGGAGTGTAGATCTCTAGTGAGTGGCGGGCTGCCCTAGAATTTTTCAATGAGCGTAATGATTCATCTGTTTTCGCACTGAAAAGATTGTTCCCGTCAAAGGGCAAATTTTCCATTGTGGAATGAACATCCCTTGGGAATCCTGCAGAATGAAGCAACGATGCTCAACTCATGACAATAACCGTAAAACAGGAGGCTGTGTCCAATGCTGAGGCTTGTAGGAATTATCTGGCTATCAGTTTACCTGTCTCAATCAAAATCTGGACTTGTGCTCCTGAGGGAGTTTATCCAGGAATTTAGTTGACAAAAATCATATTTAGAAATTAGCTCTTTGCAGTTGGCGATTCAGAATAGAAAACTGGTTGAAGTGAAAACCTTCCTGGCCAATAAGTCAAAACAATTAGCATCTTTATTGGGTGGAGTGGACCTTGTTTTATGCTGCCTTTTCCATTAATGGCAGCTTGGAAAACTAAAGAGTACAGGGCAGGGTGTGTGCATAAAAATTCTGCTTCTTTGGCTGGCACATAATACTTCTAAGGGGTAGGGGCACATGTAGCCATGTAGCTAGTGTACATCAGACAACCTTAGCAGGCTGTAGGGTGGCCTTATTAATGGGAAATCCCACCCTGCTAGGCCCCACACTCGGCAGAACGTGAAGGAGCTTGTGAGCGGTCTCTTTGCACTTCCTCCAGGGGCATTCAGAGAATGTCAGCCTTAACAGGTCTTGGAACTGCCAGAAACTGAGACACCAGTGGAACTGCCTTGTTGGGGGGATGACATTGCCATCAGTGCCATCAGTGCTGGTTCCTCTTCTTCCTCCACTGGTCCCAAAGGAGAGTTTGCATGTAGACATATGCTAAAATATGTAGCCAATTGTTTGACTACGCTTGTGGTTCATTCTTAAAAATGTTCAAGAGATCAAAAAAACCAGACAGCCAAATTTATTGTTCAAAGGCAAAAAAGGACAATATACAAAAGGGCACATACATACCCTTCTTCTGGGAAGTAAATTTACAGAATTTTGCACTTACACAGAATGTATGTTTCAAAGATATGCATTTCAACTAGTAGCATTTATAGTATGATTTTACGTTACAAAACTCTTGACACATCACTAAAATCCAACCTACCTTAATTTGTTTTCTTCTATACAGTTCATATCTCTGTTTTGAATACTACATTCCAAACAAGTTGATGAGCCATGAAAGTACTCTTTAATTGTACTTCTTACAAAGTGCTTGATATGGGTGAACAGAATTGTAGGAACAGCATAATTATAATGTATATTATTGTAATACCATGTGATAACACCTATTAATGTGGTGTGTACTACACCTAACATATATTCGCTAACAGAGGGGAGGGATGTGGAGACTCCTGATGAGAACATACGGATTTGGATTCCACGGTCCTCAGTAAGACCAATGAGGGGGATCAAAATTTGGTTGGGGAGGCTTCCGTGGCATAGGATACCATCAGTCCTGAGGAGGATTCCCTGTTTTATCAGATTATGAGGGAGCCTGGGAGACTCTGCCTCCCCCTGGATCCAGGCTAATCATAGAATCACAGCAGATTAGGGTTGGAAGGGACCTCAGGAGGTTATCTAGTCCACCCCCCCTGCTCAAAGCAGGACCAACCCTAATCTTCTTCTGATGGATCTAGTATGCCAGCATCCAGTTCACCAAAGGAGGAAAAGGTTGGTTCAAAGTTCAAGTGTGGTGCCAAAGGTACCATGGGTTTTGAGCTGCCATGGCTAGTGGAAGACAGAAGAGAGCTGCTTTCTTTCTTGTGCTATCCCTGGACTGATGCTGTCAGGATCTTTCTTGTGAGAACCGGATCCAATAACATGGTCCAGATCTGGGAGGATAATGATGTCCTCAGCAGTGGTGTATCTGCCTTTCAACTGAGGAGGGGTCTTGTCCTTCCAAACTGGGAGAATTGGGCCTTTCAAAACTTCCTTACCAGAATATGACAGTACTGATGAGCTGTTTGGTGTTTATCCCTGGCTGGTAGAGAGGATGATCCAGCTCCTGTGATCTTGAGGCATGTGCTTTGTAAGCTCTGAGGACCACTGTATAGGAGTGGAGTCTCACCCAGCTTGAATGCCATCATGGAAGAAGTCTTCCCTGTAGAAGAGAATCTGGCTGGGATTTTCTTATTCTTCTTTTGAAAATGTTTGCCACCCTCCTCGTGACTCTGTGAGGCACAGTCCTTGGCTCTTCTCCTGTCAGTCCCTGGCTTAGAAGTCACCATGCTGGGAGGTGCTCTCCTTTGCACCTCTCCCCATTATACAGGGGGGTCTCCCTGACCTAGGTCAGACTGAGGCCTCATTGTGCAATCCATGAGACATTTTCTAAGTTGATACTCACATACCTGGCAAGTTTGGTTGGGGAAAGATTGGCAATATTATACTTTGAAGGGGTGAGAGCTTCTCTGAACCAGCAGAGGTACCTCCAATGGTCATTGTGGACCAAGAATGCTTGAGGGCAGTAGATACAGTTCTGAAACCACAGGATTTGGGGCATAATAGTTGTCTTATATGGGGGGAGAAGAAGGGAAGCAATGGGGGTGGACCCCAGAATCCTAACTTACTCTCACTGTGTACTAATATTATCTAAAACTAACTGACAAGATACATTTATTTACAATATTTTCAGATAAAGCTGAAGGGTTCCATCTCAGAGCATGAGCGGTAAGCAGGAACTGGAGAGGCGGTTGGTCTGCCTCATCCCTTACACCTGCAGTTTGGAGCATGAGGAGAAGAAGGCTGAAGGCACAGACCAACAAACATACTAAAAATATCTTCCAATCTAGGTACGCCGAGTTTATATGTATATGCCACTGTGGGGTGCACAAGAACCATCACTTGAAGATTTGTCTATGATAAAAATTGATTGACAGGCACAGGGAGGTGGAGAAGAATCCCTCCTGTTGGCATAGGTGGTATCTACCGTGAAGCTCTACTGCGGTGCACCTATGCCAGTGTAGTGTATTAAATGTAGACAAGCCCTGAGATTACTGAAAGAGGCAATTGTATACAGGCTGTCTGTACCTGGCTGTGTTGTGATTGGTATTTGTGTGTAAATAAAGCAATTTACATTTAGAATACACCCAGACTTCATGTCATTGATTTCTCCACCACTGGGAAGTGGTCAGCAAAGCCCTGCTGTTGGTGAGCAGAACGGTGGTCCTAGTATCAGCAGCAGGACACAGGTGCCGAAGAAGGGACAACACTATCAAGCAGCATTTCTTGTTATTTGGGTACTTCCTAGGTCATATGCCAGCTTGTACAGTTTTAAGCTAATGAAGAGGTGCAAGGGAAGCAGTAGTGCATTAAAGAGCAGTCACCGCTCCTATGAGGCTTGCCATGGATTTCAGTGAAAGCAGGACTGAGCCCAACTCTGTAAACATAAGAACTTGCCAAAGCAAAGTGGTGTAATGTCTGTCTCTTTAAACGGGCAAGAGTTAACCCCTGAGGTTCCAACATCTAATACATTTTAATAGTCTTGGAAATTGGTGAGAAATTTACTCAGGAGACAAAGAGAACGTCCCATCAGCAATTTATTCTATCAGTAAGGCATTAAAAAAAATCCCACTAGTCACCATGATGAGATATACTAGAGAAACAATGTGAGAACTTGACTGTTGGCAGCTACAGTTAAATATTTAGCTCTGTTCAAACTTGAATCTTCAGAAACACTTGATGAAGCAGATACACTATCTCCAGCTGATTTGCTCACAGCTTCTGTGTGTCAGAACCAAAGTTTAGAATGCAGAAGTATCTGGATCTGTTTCCTACTCAGGCAAAATGAGTAAATACCTTTTGCTCACTACTTCAAGTAACACTCTCCAGAACTACACACATTTCTGCTGTCATAAAAAATGATGGAATATAGAGAAATAAAAAGCAGCTTCTTTTGCATTGAAGAGCAAATCATATTAAGCAAAAAATGTTTTCATGCTGCTCAGATCACACAAATCACAAAAGAAATATACAAATAAGAATGGATATCTTTATGCCAAGAACTGGCAGCTACTGGGAAGACATAAGTGCTGAAGAACACTTGACCACAAGAAGAAATTAATATCTGACAGCCCTGAAATAAGCAGTGTTGATAAAGTGAGTCAGCAAATAAACATGGGATCCAGGATGCATATGCCTTAAGAATTCACTGGAAATCCATCTGAATGAATGATTGGAGGAGTTAATTAGTAATGCTGTCTGAATATTTTTCTCCCTGTAAGCCTCCTCATGTCCAATTAGTGGTTCTTTTAGTGTGAATTGCAGAGGTAAGTGTTTTAGGCCTTTTTGTAAGTGTTTTTCCATCTCTTAGAAGAATTTTCTATCTACTCTGCAGGTCAAAATTAAAATCCTTTAGTAGCTCAACAAGCCCTTGAGGAGCTAAGCTGTTAACTGGCTGTATACGTAGGAACATAGATAGGAAGAATGATTCTGTGATTAAGGCACTGGACTGGAAATCGGGAGCATTGGGTTCTATATCCCAGGCTCTGCAACGTATTTTCTATGTGACCTTGGCAAGTCACTTTACCACCAGCAAACAAATGGGGGTAATACTTCCCTACTACAAAGTCAAAGATGTAATTAAAGGATAAATTAATTAATGTTTGTGAGGCACTCAGACACCATAGTGATGGGTAGCTGCAAGTTCATAGATAAGGCCCAATACTCCCAAATGCCAATCTTCTCCTATAGCATACTGACGAGTACCCTCAGCACCCTTTGGTATTCTGGTTCAGCCCCTTTTAGTCAGAGATCCAATCTGTGAATTTTCAGGCCAGATCAAAGCTTTCCCCAAAAGTCAGGAGAAAGAGGGAATCCAGTTTGGGGTCATCTCTGATTTCCCAATTGCTATACTACACTTTTGAAGACTCCACGGTAATATCCTACTTAAGACCCGTTAGAATCATAATCGAGGCCCTGTGCACTCCAAGCAAGTGGGACTGATTCTGCAAGACCCCCAGTCTCTGTGGCACCACCTGGAGCAGCACTTGGAGGTTCAACAACCGCTTCAAGTAGATCCCATTATGGAGGCTTCTATTAAAATAATTATGAAAATGAGTGCTACAATCAATAAACTAGGCCTTGTGCTATTTATTTTGATATTTTTTTAAAAATTACACAGGCCCCACATTTGCAGATTTCAATGTTCTGCAGATCTTAGTATTGACAACACAACTGCATGGTAGAAATTGCAAGAGAAAAGATGTTGGAGAAACAGAGAAGAGAACGTCCATTGGAGCCTACGTTTTTGTGGGGGCAGGAAGTCTTCGACACACATTGGAGACACAGCAGGAAATGAATGAGGAACTGAATGTACAACTATCATGTTCGTTAAATATAGACGCTTAGCTTTAAAACAATGAGGAACATTCATGGTAGGGTCCGTCCTGTTGCTGAATGTCAGAGACACTAAAAATACTTCACATTCTTAAACACATTCCAAAAGTTGGGTTGGCAAGGAGTTCCTGCCTACCACTCCAGTTAGTATAAATTATCGATTACAGCCACAAATAATACCAGTTACTCCCAAATATGTTGGAACTTCTTTCTGGAAGCCATACGGCACAGCTCTGCTGGATTTGTTGCTGCACATGCGGCTGCTGCTCTGTGTGCTGCTGCTGCTGTTGCTACTGGGGTCGTTGTGCCATGAACTGCCCATGCCATCTGAAACACTGAAGAGCACAATTTTGTTTCTTGTGCTGGGGTACATATGTTTGTCTAGCGAAGACAAAGGAGCTGTTAACTGGGTTGTTAGAATCAGACCATGCACCTCACATGCCACTCTGACACAGAACCACTGATGTATGGAGGGTCTCCAGCACCCTGGGGCCAAGCCTATATTTGCGCCACCCCCCCAGGCCTCATGTCCTCCCTGCAGAAGAGGAGGGTCCCGATGCCGCCACCCCCCCCACCTGCCCTGGGGAGAGGGGTCTCTACCTGCCGGGGGGGGCATGAAGCGCAGGGGGTGCAAATGCAGGTTTGGGTCTGCTGCCCCCCTGCAATTACCCAGTGTGCAGCGCCTGCGTCTCCAGCCCCGCAGCCCGTCGCCAGCTCGGATGGGGGACGGCCTCACCCCACCCAAGTAGGTACAGCACCAGGCCAGCCCTTCGTGACATGTGGCGGGGGAGGAGGCGCGCAGGAGCGGAAGCAGGAGCAGCTGCCCCTCAGCTTCCTGCACCCTCTGCCCATCAGGAAGGGCCAGCCCAGCGCCCTGCACTTACCTGTCCCTCCAGCCCTGCACCGGCTCAGATGGGGCTTGGCTGTGGCCTCACCCTACCAGCCTGGGGTTGGCTCTTCATGACAGATGGCCATCTGAGCCGGCGCTGGGCTGGAGCAGTGGGCCAGCCCTTCACAGGGGCAGCTCAGCGCCCCCCAACAGGCTGGCGCCCTGGGGCCTGACGCCCCCCAGTACACCACTGCACAGAAAACAAATATAACTTTTTAATTTGGTAACTGACAGTCATGAATAGCGGTAGAGGAGGAAATACAATAGTTTGCCTGTACTAACAACATTTCCACAAAGTGGATTCCAGATCTTAATGTGTGTGTGTGGCAGAGAGAACAACACCCAACAATAAAATAATTTAGTCCCCTTGAGCAAACACACAGCAATTTGGCACAAAGTTGAACGTGTAAACTAAAAAAAAAAAAGGAAAAGTTAATTTAGTTAAATGTCTCAGGCTGTCAAATGATTATAGTGAAAGCTAAAACAAAAGACAAAGTGTGAAAATTAAGATTAAATGCATAACCTTCCCTCTGCTTCCCTGCACATATACATTGCAAGTGTTTAATCATGCACTCACACTTTTAAAAAGCCACCTTTTCCTGCAAACTTCATCCATCTGTATCTCAGACAACCCTCATGGAATTCAAGATTCCCATAATGCAAATGTGCGAGAGGATTCTGCATTCAATTCCGCCGGGCACATTTCCTGGATTTTTATTGCTGAACATTAACATTGCATTGATAGAATTTTATGGTTGATTTCTGAGGAGTTTTTAAAAAGAGAAAAGTCGAAAATTGTGGCTGGAGGAGTGGCAGACAGGCTCCACACAAACTGCTGGGCCTTATTTGCTTCTAGCCAAGAAACGTGCCCCTGTTGAAATAAAGGCTATGACTCTGCACTTAAAGGAGCAGAGAAGACTGCTGTCTCTACTGATCAAGCACCATGATAACCTTGCTGAGCAGACTCCACTGTCCTAATGCCTACTGCCTTTGGTCACATTTTATATTAAGGTTCTCTTTATGAATGGCTTTGTGCTTTGGAAAATTTCCTTCTTAAAGTTTAACATTCAGACACTATCTAACCTGAACATTTTGACAGCGATTTTAGCCATTTAAAGGATTTGGACACTGGGCATCCAAAGCTCTAAGGCCACTTCAAAAAAATCTCAGCCGAAAGCAATTGTGTGTGAAGGCTGGACAAAGGGAATGGTTGGTGCATTTGCCCACAGTTCTATGCAGGGGCTCCCTACTTCCAGATTTACACTCTGAGGTCATTTATTTTGTCTGGAACAGCATCACCACCGTTGGCAGGCCTTGAAATGACAGCAGTGATTAGCGGCTTCAGGCCGATTTCTTGCTGGCTTGCCTGAGATTCATAGAACAGAGTGAGTGAGGGTGTTTATGAAACCAAGGTATAGGGCTGCTTTGCCAACAGGTCCTGCAGAGCTCTCTGTACACTGAACTCAAGCACCTTATTCCACCTCAAAGATGGAATCAATTAGGGACAGGTGTACACGGAGCTGTTGCAGAGGGGCGCGCTGAATGAGACACACCTGCCTTCTAGCTGATTGGTGGCATGAGCAATATGCAGTTTTTGTCAACACAACTCTCCCTGCCAGTGGCAGTCAGAATGAAACCTTTTAATTTCACACGTTTCTGTACAGGGGGTCTGAAAAGCACCAGCACTTGTTCTACTGGGAAGAAAAGAAATCTTTCCTGCTCTCAGGCCCTTTCCTGCAACCAGCTCTAATATGAGAGAAACCACCACACCTGATGTTACTCCCAGGGCTTACCCTGGGACCTGTCATTTGCCATTTCAGTGGAGGACAGCTACCCGTCCTCCATTTTTGTTTTAAATGGAACATTTAAAATTGAAATTTGTAAAAATGTTCGCCATATGTGAGGGCTTAAACTCCACTGCTCAAAGCGCACAGCCATGGAGCACTACAGGTAAGCAACAGGGTGGGCATGTGGGTGGAAGGGGAGAAAATACTGCGTACTGTTTTACCTCCAGTAGAGTTTATCATGGAAATGTTGACAAGTGGCAGGCAATATTTCATAGCACTGAGCGGTGACAGAAGAACCCTGAATACAGATAGTTCCTTTAAATGCTGCTCTTTTCTACACTGAAATGGCACCCATTTCACTTCCATTATCTGGATATGCTGTGTGTTAACACCAGTTCCTTTAGGCAAAACCATGAAGACAAGACATCAGATATGATACCATCAACACAACTTATTTGACTAGCCACAGTGTAAGACAGAAAGGGAACCTCTGTTTATATTGTAAACAGCATACACTTATACTACACTGTAGGTGGAAACCCCCTGACAAACCTGCAGAGAGATATTATGCCTCCAATACCTGGCCATCAAATAGGAGGGATTAGCAGGCAGGTTTCCCACCTGTCCAGAAACAGTAACCGAGGGAATCCAAAAATAAGAGTCAGCAACATGTTAAATAGCTTTTCTTTCAAAGTTTGACATGGAAGAAATATCAGCCACTGAGCAAACTTGTTTTATGCTACCCAGCCATGGGAAATAGAACCATGCATTCTGTAGCTTATTCATATAGACATTCTTTCTGTACAAACCTTTAGAAAATTATTAACTTTAATAATAATGGCATTGTATTCCACAATGTGTGTAGGGGGTTCCTCTCATTCAATCCATTTCTAGTCTGAGTGGGTTTTAAAAAATACCTTCCCCCTAACAAGATGCTGACCCTCACTTCATTATTTAAACAAAACAAGATAAAAAAATAGAAATGTCCAAGTGGCTGGGAGCAAACATGCAAAATAGATGCAGAACTGAAAACTCAGTTCAAAGTTCTGCTCCAGGCTACCCCAGTGTAAGTTTTTTCAATCTAGCGTATCTCCTACACTTCAGTAGAATTATTCCAAATTTATCTCAGAACAGGATTTGGCTCACTGTGTCTGTTGAAAAGGAGAGACTATTGCAAATAGTGTTTTCTTACAGCTGGTTGAATTTTTGTTGAATTTTGGATTTTCAATACAAAAACAGATGGAAATTTTCCACAAAAAATTCCAGTTCTTTCAACCAGCTTTTAATTTGTGTGTCCTTGATGAGGACACCTCATTGCTGAGTCCTCTCACAGGCAGCACAGAGATCTGCCTCTTTTTCCCGTTGGCAATGTCTTCAGTTACACAGCTGTACATTTTGTGTGCGTGTTTAGCACCTGGAGAGGAGTTATTCTGCAGGGGTTAGGAAAGATAAACAAGGTGAATAAATTCCTTAAAATTTGATTACTTCAGTGATTATGCAAACAACCTATACAACGTAAAGGTGAAACCTCCCCACTAATCCAACATTTACATGACTTAACACGCACCATGACTGGACTGTTGCATCACATATGCTCAAAACAGTAAGGTTTCCTCTCCTCCTGTGCCAAAATTGCATCATCCAAACCCAGAAGTCCTTTAGAATGCCCGCAGTACAGAATAGAATCTCAGCCTTGTGTGCTCTGTATGGACACGGAGGCATTTTTTGCTACAACTAGGTGTTTATTCTGTCATCCTTGGCCCTCCCCTACACTGTTGTGCCCAAGGCTTTGTTTGGTTATCACCCTCCCACCCCAAAGCCTCTGTGAGCCAGCAGGACTTTTATAGCCTGTGCCACATCCTCTCAGGCTGGATATCACCCGCCGTTCTCAGCATCCCTTGCATCTCTCTCATGGATTATCACTGACTAAAAGTATGAAGGAGAAATGATTTTAGACAGAAAATGTCAGGGAGGTGCCCTACTCTCTCAGACTTTCCATGTGAGAGAAGCAGCTACTATCTGTGCCTTTGAGACTATCCCCCAAGTTGACATCCTCCTCCCCCCAACCACAGGCAGGGATGTGTGATCCTCACCACATTTCGCTCACCCTGCTCTATGACCTCACAAGCCCATTGCAGTAACTTTCCCACCTGCCCATTGCAGGAACGCTGGATGCAGCTCATGAAGACCAGACAGGTACAAATATAATTGGCAGAAAGTTACATTTTGAAGATCAGCAGGGAGAGGTTGGATAAATCAGCTATTTATCAGGTAGTCATAAAATCCCAGACCAAATACTCAAATACATTTGGATCCTGGTACCCAAAGGGAGCTGACTGGGGAGATCCTGACAGACTTCAGTGGGTCTCTGGATGGGTGTTAGAATCTACGCATGGAGATCCTGTGTGTGTGCCTAGGGATGGTAGGAATCAGAGGCTTTATCTTGTACTTATTGGCCTTTGGGAGCTTATGGGGGGCTGCTGACATTGTCAAACTCCTCAGAATATTGACAACAACTATTTGTCCACAGCAGTGGCCCTCAACCCTTTCTGTACTGAGACTCCCTCTTCAATACTGAGCCCTCCCCAACCTGGATGCAATCCCCTCTCCCTTTTAAAAGCTGGGAAGAGCAGGATGGGCTTTTATCTCCTGGTTGCTACTCCCAGGTTGAGGACCATTGCTCTACATAGTGGTAAACTTTCATCAGACACTCCTTACCTTAGCTGAAGTACAGGTTCATTCAGAAGTTACGCTGGTACTATTTACCTAAGGGATGGAGCAGTGGCTTCAGCAAAACTCCTGGTCTGGGCAAATGCTGAATCCCAGCGCCTGCACTCGTATGATTATCCCTGCACTCAACCCCTTCCCTATAATAGGGAAGTTAACAATTAATATAAAGAATAAAAATTTGTAAGGCGACATGCCGTCCCTCCCTGTCCGTCTGGGAGGGAGGCGATGCCCCCTCGCTACAGTGCTCCTGTGGGTACCAGCTCAAAAATGGGGGATTAGTGTTGGGGCAGGGGTCCTGGCCCCTTCTGCAGGTCACAGGTGCCCCTGCAGTCTATAGCTCTGGTACTCAGGCAAGGCGAGGCAGCCGCTTCTAGCCCTAGGCCAGGCAAGTTAGCAGTCTATAGACCCAGGCCCTCAGGCAGGGTGGGGCAGGACAGGCATCTCTAGTCCTCTGCAGGGCGAGTCTGCAATGCACATAAGTCCCAGCCTGCAGGCAGGGCTGGGCAGGGAAGCAGTCTTTATATCCTAGAGCAGGGCAAACAAATAAGCTAATGGCCCGGGCAGGGTAGGGCAAACAGGGGCCTTGGAGGCTTTACAGGCCAGGATGAGGCGACCACCGCAGGGTGGTGTGGAAAAGGGGACGCAGGCCCTTCCGACTCTATTGCATCCCAGCCCAGGTCCCTACCAGTAGCAGAGGGGTCTGCCACTGAGTCAGTGGGGCTCCAGCCGCAAATCGCTGACGCGGCTGCAGGCCACAAGACCGCCAGATGGACGTCCAGCTCCCCTGGGCTACTTCCTTCCCCCTTTCCTTGGAGTACCTGGCTCTCTGGGGCACCTTCGGTCTCCTCGGGATACTCAGCCAGGGGCAGGTTCCACAGCTCTTCAATGTCGTCGGCTGGTGGTAGGTCCGGCAACTCCTTCAGGTCATCGGCAGTTGGCAACTCCTCCTGGTCCTAGGCAGCCAGTGGTCACTCCAGGTCCCAGGTCACTGGCAGCTCCTCCAGGTCATAGCTGGCAGGGGGTTGCTCTGGGTCCCAGCAGCTCTGGCAGCCCCTCGGCAGGGTTGTAGGTGGCTAGTAACTCCAGCAGCCCCTCTAGGGCCCAGGATGCAGGCAGCCCTTCCGTGTGGGATGGTCAGGCTGGGGCCTCAGAGCGGGTGGAGAGGCATCCTTCCTTTCCGGCAACCGGTGCCTGACTGAGGGAGTGGCCTCACCTTTTATACTTCCTGCTCTGCCTCTCTGCTTCTGGTGGGGCAGGCAGGGTTGTTCTGGCTCCATCTCAGGAGGAGGCCACGCCCACTCACTACAAAGTTCTTCAGGGGCTTTCATTGTTCTACATATATAGAAAGGGTACATGAAGCTTAGATCACTTCCTGGATTGGAGATGAGATGCCCCTCTCTTTCACCACCAGTTCCACCACCACCACAACTGACAGAAATCCAAAATGGAGTGCTATTTTGGCACCCATCCATAAAGCAGCAGCAACTGACTTTACATTAATATCACTATTGCCTTCCCCTAGAAACTGGACTCACCTAGAGCAGCATGGTACCATACCTGCTTTTCATTTTCACTCAGTAGGAAAGTTGTTGGCGATCTGCCTCTCTCTGCTAGACTATTGCCTGGAAACTGCTGGCTGTGGTGCTTGACCTCCCTTCAGCCATCTGTTTTTGTTACCCCCTTCCTATGCTTGAGCACCTCCCTTCTCACCACCTTCATTTGATGGGTTCACAAAGATTTTTCTCTCTGCCGTATCTGGTGTCTCATGATAAGGTTGTGAAGCAGACAACATGCCAGGAACATTCTTTCACATCTTCAGAAGAATAGTGGTACCACCATCAGGCTTATGCAGACATCTGAATCTCTTTTTTAGAAGGCCAAATGTCTTCTCTCCCACCATTCTGGTGGGTCTCTGTTGCCCCCTTGACTGAGTGTACTGGCTGGGTTGGAGAGATGTACAGATCATTACATCAGCTGTGCCCTACATTGACAAGTGTTTGTGTTCCCATGTGAAGTTGTATGGTGTGCGCACAGTAAGTGGCTTTTCTGCTCCCCCAGATCCTCACTGGATCCACTCAAACAGCAGAGGCAGGGTAACTCTCAGTACAGAGTCACAACAGGAGCCATGAAATTTGGCCCCAACTAGGAACAGAAACATCATCTTTTAACATGATGTTTGTGTCTAAGTTGGTGTCTTTCCCATATCCGGAGATAGTCTCCACCTTGAGAGCCCTCAGGGTTATGATCGTCATTCAATATGCCTAGTGCTGAGGGAAGTGGGCAATATGACAGACTCCATGCATTATCTATTTCTGTCCACGGGTAAGATGGTGTGATAATTGATTTCCTCACCGTGGCAGTCAGGACATCTTCCAGGCAATGGGTGTATAGCAGGGTGGTGGAAAGGAAGACCTAGTGGCTAGTATGTCAATGCAGTGGTGACCCAGTCTGAGACTAGGAGGGCATGGCTCCCCCTGCAACTTATCACAAAAAAGAGTTTGTGAAGATTGAGCCTGTGCCTCTGGACCACATGAGCCTCAATAAAGTCAAAGAAGGTTCTACAGGCTCACAAATCCTGTTCAGAAAGTAATGGCACCACCTGTTTCTATGCCAGAGAAAGTCTTGGCCACCTCCTCCTTTTTGTCAAAATACATTTAGAGGTCATGCTGTAGCCAGAGGTTGGTGCAGCTCCTACTCAGAAATCCAAACTTCAAAACGACCCTCTCCCTGACCTCACTGTTTCCCCCCATGCTAGCCACTGCATCCCCCCATCCTAGTCTCCCACCCTCCCCACAGCCTGTAATATTGCCCTTCTAGCCCACAAGCCCCTTATTAGCTGCTCTCATCCATGCTCTTTGCCTTTTTACCTTTAAGTCAGGTTGGAGTTCTATTTCCAGGCATGTTGTGTCTGGTGTCTAAGTGCCTTAACTTGCCCCTGTGGCCTAACTGTGTTACTTTTGGGACCAAGGATACATCTATACTGTATTCAGAGGTATGACTGCAACAAGTTAAGTCATACCCAACACAGCTTTGATCTAGCTAGTTCAAACAACAATACCAGTGAAACCGCAGCAGCATGTACTTGTGTTCAGGGATCTGGGCTTGTAGAGGCCATGCTGCCCAGGCTCCACAGCTATTTTTATTCGAGCTATCTAGATCACATCTACACCTGCTGCAAACACACCTGACTGTAACGTGGACAGACCCAACACTTAGGTAAATGTGTGTGTGTGGCGGACCTCTGCGCACATCTGAAAATTCCTGATGAATAGCCTCAAAGTATCCCCTTGGAGTGCTCAGCCTTCAAAGCGCACAGGGGGCTCGGGTACAAACTAATGTGCTCTTTGTTTAAAAAAATAAAAAATAAAAAAAAATCCTAAACCCCCAAACTTGTGGGTGCACGTGGTGTGCTCTGGAACTCAGCACAACAAGATTTCGAGATCTCTATCACTGATCTTAATTTAAAGGAATGCATTTTTATCACTGAAATCCACCAGGTGAGTAACGTCGACCTCTGCTCGGGTTAATCCTCTGCCCCCCAGTGTGGCTTATTGCCAGGCCTAATCCATTTTCCTGCTCAACACGAAGAGGAGCAGGTGTGTAATCACAGAGCAGCAAGGAGCTTGACCTTTTATCACAGAAATAACAGGTTGGGATGGGGGTATTTCAATGTCATACCACAAAGGAGACTTTCAGATAGATCTCTCGGAATATTCTGTATGTTTATTTTTGAGATTTCCATGGCAAATTGTGTGTGTGTGAAGGGAAGTGGGGGCAGGGAAGAGAGAAACAACTGGTTTTTGAAACTGGACAACAGACAATCCTGAAAATCAGGAATAGAATGCATTGGCAAGCAGAAGTGCCACATATTGAGTTACTGACCTTTAAATTCATCTTTGAATTGCAAATAAGGTAAAGACAAGAGAAAAGGGAGATATACATATTCAAAAGCTTTCTACTGGAATCCTCTGAAGGATCTGGATGGAGTTATATCAGCAATAATGAACCATCCATGGATGAAAATGACTTTTCCTCATGCATAGCATGCTCCAGATTAAGCATGAGAGTGACTGGAATATATTCCATTTTATATGATTTTGTTTTGGTCCTTTGGTTTCTTGATAAATTGTCAATGTGGCCCTTAATTGGGTGTAGTCTGTTGTATCCACATTTGCTCTAAAGCAGTGGTTGCCAAACTGGGGGAGGAGCAGTTGAAGAGGAACGTTTGGGGGTGTGTGGCAGGGCCAGCCCCCACAGGGGGCAGGGAGGGAGCACCACCCAGCCCCAGCTCTATCCCCAGCTCTGGCCCCCAGCTCCCAGGGGGGTGCGGACCCGGTATGGGGGGAGGGGGAGAGTAAGTGAGGAAAAAGTTTGGGGGCCACTGCTTTAAAGGTATACAATGCAGTGACAAGTAAGTCCCAGCAATGTAGCTAATCAAATGATGTAATCATGTAAGACTAGGATGCTGCAAAGCACTCAACACCTAATAAGAAAGGGGCAAATGGTATTTTGTGGGGCATTCTCCTGGCCTTTAAAATAAAGGTACAGTCACTAGTCAATTTAAATCTCATTCTATAGCAATGAAACTATTGCTATAGCTTCAGTGCAGAGCACCACTAAAATATAGCAAGACCTAGATCACAAGGTCTTAAAACAAGAGATATCAGGCAAATACGTCAAATATGTTTAATTTTTTTTTTTAAAATAACTGATGGCAAAATAAAATATTTACATCACATCATACTGTTTAAACACACAACGTCACTGTACAAAGAAATATACATGCAAAATAAAGTAAAAATTTAACTGAAATAATAGAGGAAAATAACACGAACAAGATGTTATGAGGTTGGTACGAATACACATCCAGTTTTGAGTTCAATTTTCTTTTAAAAAGTTTCTGTACAACTTTACAAAACAAACAAAAAACAAACAAACAAAAAGGAATAAATAGAATATAATGGAAGCGGCAAAGCTTAAAACTAACCAAAGCCAGTTTATGGCTTAAAACCCATATCTAACTAGTGTGGGTTGCAGGCTTAATTTCCTTATTTAAACATGGCATTTTGCACAGAGAAACATAGATGGCAACACATCCATGTGAACTCCTTGATGCACAGAAAACCATCTCGGTCTTTTTAAATATTTCATCACGTTAATATTATCTCAATCTTAAAAACAGTTACATAAGACACAGTTACATTACGTGTCAGGTCTTATGACCACTACTGCCTGAATGTATTTCTTCACAAAAGAGCAAAAAATTCATTGAATTATTGTACAGAAAGCAGTAAACGCAGATTTGAAAAGTCTAAAAAGTAGTAAATGTTGAGACTGATTTTGGGAAAGTAATACTTTGGCATTTTGAATAGTATAATAATAATTTAAAAAAAAATGTTACCCTATTTCTTATCCAGTTTGTAATTCGGGCTATGAATATTTAGTTATTTATTTACAATCCTTAAAACTGATAAGATTCTTTACTAAGTTTTATGCTAAAATCTCATCTTAAACTAATAATGACAGTGTGATACAATATTCCCTCCCGCCCACCCAGAAACCCCAAACACACAAACAAAACCATAAAGCTCGCCGTACTAAGTATGTGCTTTTTCTATATATTTATTACAGTTACAACAGAGGTCCTCATAAATAGTTGCATAAAATGTTAAAGCCACAACATTGCACATGATATGAAATAAAACAAAATCCCAAATGAGTGCATTTACAGTATTTTCATCTTGCTGTATACTGCTCGACAATCAGATTGGCAGGCTGGGCACCAACCCAAAGTCCTTTTCGAATGGGACAGCAAGGGCTGACCTGAACTGAAGACCCGCACAGTGGTATACCACCATTTAGGGAAGAGGGAGAGGGGGAGAAAAATTACAGACCGAAGGCAGGTAACAGTCTATATACAAGTAAGGCCTACATTTTATCAGAGCAAAACGATTCATTCTATCTGTATGCAAAAATTTTGAGATTGGATGCACTTAAAAGCAGAGTCCGATCTCAGTGCACTGCTATGTGAGATACATACAGGCGAGGCAACTGGAAAGCTCTAGGACCAAGTGAAAAACAGACATCAACGGAGGCCATATCACTGGGCAGCCAATTTGGTGAGTCTTCTCCAGGTGTGATTTGATATTTGTCCTTGTTTGTTCGTTAATGTCAACGCTTTGAACATAGGCATCTATTTCCTTGAACAAATCTTGAAAATGTTAGATAAGTTCATTTGCAAAACTCTATTTGTTTTTTTAAAAAAGGGTTTTTTTTTTGTTTTTTTGCAGAAACCTGAATAAAATACTGTTATTGTAACGCTCTTGACTGCCTTTCACAGAGTACAATGCTATAGTCCTCCACCTCAGCATAGTTTGCATTGATAGTCCCAAGTACTACTGTGTGCAGGTTTACTTGGAATGCATTTTCACACGAACATTCTAGCAGCTGATTGGCTCTATTTTTTTTTTCCCCAAAATTCAAGTCAACAGCTGATTGGCAGGAGAGTTCTATCTCCAGTCTGATTGGCAGGTGAAAGAGAATGAGAGAAAACTTCAAGCTAGGTCAAACTCTTGGCAAGAGCCTGCTCTGTAAGAAGTTTTTAATGCTACGAATGGGTTGAACATCATTCTGGTGTTTTCGCCGCTCAATGAACGAAGTCAGTCTGGATATGTCAATGCTGTCAACATTTTTGCTATTCCCCAGCTGCAGCCATTGCTCCTGAAGGGCAAGTGCAGCAGAAGGACGCTTAGCTGGGTCATCCTGAAGTAGGAAACATACAAAATCTTTGGCTTTCTGGCTAACTCCTTTGAAGTAATCATCTGGGAAACTAAAGTCTAAGCGACAAATATTCAGGCAAGTTTCCTCTACACTTTCATCCAGGAAAGGAGAGACGCCACTAAGAAGGACATATGTGAGCACTCCAGTGCTCCAAACATCTGAGGTTAGGGAGACAGGATTTCCAAGGATAATTTCAGGAGCTGCAAACTCTGGGTTCCCAAGTAACTGGTGGATATAATAGGTGGTATTGAGCTGAACTGCATCTCCAAAGTCAGCCAGTTTTATTGTTGGCTTAGCTGAGCTCTGATCCACCAGAATGTTTTCAGGCTAGAAAATACAAAGAGAAAAATGGTATACATCTTTCAAGTAAGTCTAGTACACATCTAAAGCCCTAGGTTACTGCATCCCAACAAGCATTGTCAGCTGAGGAGCACAGCAAACATTTACAAGCTAAGAAGGTTATCATGGTTAGCGCCACAAAGCTCCTACATCATTCTATCAAGCTCCTTAAAGTCCCAAAACAATCCTGTAATGGTCTGCAGGATTCCTTCAAACTGTAACATGTGATCATCAAGTTTTAGGTGCTCACACATTAATGACCCAGGAAACACAGTCCTGCCTGACAAGTCAGCAAAACTTCACAAGAAGAACCAGAGTCCTATAGCACCTTAAAGACTAACAAATTTCTGCGGGCATAAGCTTTCGTGGGGCTGCAACCCACTTCATCAGATGCAGTGGAGATGCAGATCTTCGTCAGATGCAGATGCAGTGGGTTGCAGCCCACGAAAGCTTATGCCTGCAGAAATGTGTTAGTCTTTAAGGTGCTACAGGACTCTTGTTGTTTTTGCTGTATACAGACTAACATGGCTACCCCTCTGGAACTTTTCACAATAAGAGTTCTGAATAGCTCCACGGAAAACTGGAACCCTGCAAACCTGCATTTTGCAGACCCAACAACTTTTGACTGGTACTATGTATATAATACTCACTGACTACTTGCCTCATGACACAGGAAAACAATAAACTGCACACATTTGAAGACTGGGTAGCATGTCAAAGATTTTTTTTAAACATGAAAGTGTCCCTTAATGTTTACACGTCCTTGGGTTGCTATTTATTTTACAATATAAAGGCAGCTGAACTGAGCTGAAGTTTAAATCAGTCTAACTGTGGAAACCACAGGGACTCTTACAAGCACCTCCTAGAAGCAATGAGGGAAGGTGAAATTTTTATTGTGGTGTTAGATAACTAACTCATCATGTTAACTAAAGAAAAGTTACTTACCTGTTACTGGATTTCAAGTAGACCCCCACTTTGGAATTTACCCGTGCACTCCATAACAAGCCCAGAAACAACTAGAAAACTCTGACTTTTTTGGCCCACAACAACCATAGATCAAGTCAGTTTTTTTAATTAATTAATTTTTTAACGACGAATGGGAATTTGGGGCGTGATGGTACAGCCTCTTTTTTTTCTCTTCTTTTCATGTCAAGAATTCAATCTGCAGAATTGAGTCTAAAGCCCCTTGCTGCCTAACTGATCCTGCCTACATGGAGGATCTATTGACACCAGATTCCCCACCTAGCCGAAGAGTGGGTGAGAGGAAGGGCCAGTAACATGCTTCAAATCCAATTTGAAACCCTCAAAGATTCTTCCATCAAAATGGATCAGATATGTATGGGCCCAAACAGTGAAACCCAGATGGATGGAACAAAAATCCAGCAGATGCCCTTCATCCAAGCACCTCAGACAGAGTACAAACAACAGAAAAGGAGAATTTGGGAGCCACAAGAAGAGCAGTCCTTGAACCCAATTTTCACAGCAGATTCTGCTGTTTCAAGTAGAGAAAATGATCTCAATAGCAAATTCCCCAGGCAAAAAACAAGCAAAGAAATCACCAGCATATTACACAGAGTCCAGCAACTAGTTACCATTTACAGGGAAAGAAACCCTAACAAAGGGGACCACGAATAGTCAACAAGCTAAGTAGGAAGAAGCTGAGGAAGTTAAGACTGTCTGCTTTAATGGCTGAAAATAGCTTAGGGTACATGGATGGGATGGTATTCCTACCACTTCTTCATATAACCTTGGAATGAGCATTTCGTGCTCCTGGCAAAGGTTGCCTGGCTCTCAATGGGCAAAACTTTCTAGGAGACCCATGCTTGTATGCAGCATGATCACCATCTGCACTGATAACACTCCAGGAGTACCATTTGAACCTCACCTTTAGGTCCAGGTGTGCTATTCTGCAGTTGTGAAGATACTGTACAGCTTCCAGAATCTCTCCCATATAGAGCCTGATCTTCCCTTCAGTGAGGTTTCCCCATCGCACAACACAGTCTAGAAGGCGACCCTGGTCAGCCCTATTGAAATACAAGGGTTACATTTCATTGTAACACTAAAATAGCAACATTTAAAAATATATATCTCCTAATTATAATGTTTCAAAAGCATTTTCAAGTTAAACTGTCCTTATCTTCACCAAGAGCCTCAATTAATTCACTCTCTGTCTACTGATTAGAAGTTTAATCTTATTTTTCTTGAAGTCAAATGACAAATTCTATGCCCCTCGAGATTAATCTGTCTGCATTAATCATATAGCACCATTAAGAGAAGATTATTATTCTGAAGCATATTTTGGAAGGGGGACACTAATAAAGGAAAGGCAGTACTTTAACCAGATAAAAGAAATGCCTACAAAACTGTGCAATGCTCTAGTTATTTTTTACGTGTAGGTTCATTCTATTAGGAATTAAAAAAATACTAGTAGAATGCAGGCAGTGCAAGAGCACTGCCCTAGAATGAATGGCTTTATTCAACTGAAGCTACGCTGGCAACACAGCAAATCCCTTTTCTAGTTTTAGTACTGAAGTGCCCTGATGTATTCACGCAGTTTTAATCTACTGACTTTCCACTACACAGACCTGTATCGATAACTCAGAAAATGGCTCACAAAAATGTAATAAAAAATATTATGGTGCCTCCATTTTTGGTGCCCAGTCTGAGACACTAACATTCGAGATGCCTGATTTTCATAAGGTGTCGAAAGAACCAAACACTGAGGCACCTAAAACCATCAGACTCTTTTGAAACTCTTGGGCACCATGTTCATGTTAGACATGTGGAGAACCTGTATTTTGAACCCCTTTGAACAGTGGGTCAACATAAGTACAGATAGAATCTTTAATGCTTGTGCTGCATTTATATAGAGGAAAAAACCTTCTGAGCATGAGAAGGGGGGTGGAGGGATGGTGAGCAGGGAAGCACAGAATTATTGGCCTTATTAGGATGCTGTGGAAGGATTGCCCTGGCCACCACCCAGTACAGTTTATATTGAAATGTGGTAGACTGCAGCCTCAGGAAGAGAGGAACAAGACATGGTTGAGACAAGACAAGGTGAGATGAGTAGTCTAGGCACATCAGCATTTTAGAACATTACTCCATCCACATCTCACTCCTGTACCAAAGCGGTTTACACAATTTCAGAGCAAGACTGTTAACAGGATCTCATCTACATCACAATGGTCATCCTGTCCTCTCCTTATCAAACCCTTCTGATGGGGACTTGTTTACAAGAGATTTTAGTTGGGGAAACTATAAACCAGTCAGGGCCTCTGCTTTCTATTACAGAAAGATGGAACATTTTGGCAAAAATTAGGACAGTACTTCCATCTCTAAAAATAGAATCTGAGAGCTCCAGGATTTTATCTAAGCACTCTAGAAGATTGGTGAAATCCTAAACGTCTTCAAAATCATTCACAAACTACTACAGTACTCCGGTATAAGAAATCAGTTGCATGAAGATTATGCATATATATAAAGTGCTGTTACTTAGAGCCCACATACATCTCTAATACTAAGATGTAGCTGGAGGAAGTTTCAAAGGTATCTAGAAGGCCAACGAGCTGGGGATGCTGGAGATTCTGCATGACTCCGAGTTCATGGGTAACCTGGTCTCGTTTCATCAACTTCTTGTTCACAAACTTAGCGGCCACTGCTCGCTTGGTTCCCTTCTGATCACATTTCTTAACGACAGAAAACCTGCCTCTGACAAACAATTAAAAGAAGAATTAGTTGAGGGCAGCGCTACAGGACCAAAAACCGTACAAGATTTTATTAGAACAAATGTTCTGACCGTGTCCAATGGGACCTCACACATAGAGAAGTTTGACTACATTCAAGGATGTTAAGTATTATTAACAGTCTACAAAATTGGTCTTGATAACTAAGTAGCTGTTGTCAAAAATCCTTCTGAATTTCCAGAAGAGTAAAATCAGAATTTGATCTGTTTTCTAGAGTGCTACAACTAGGTAAAACAAATAGATTTGAGTTTATGAAATCCACCTGTGCACTAGCTGTCAGACCACTTAAAAAAAAAATTCTTGGGCAATAATCCCCAGGCAGGGGGTGGAGTGGGGGGAGGAAGGAGAAGAAGAGGGAAAGGGTTTGTTGGAAAGACTAAGACACTTAACTAAGGGAGGGCTGTATAATCTTCTGGAGCAAGGGAGTGCTGTACAATTGTATGTACAAGCATTTGGAGAACTTCTGCAATTTTTCATAAAACATGTGCATACACCTTCTAATTTAACCCAGGAGTAGAGTTTCAGCATAAACAAAATTGCTTTTGTATTTACGCTGCGTCATCTAGTTATGGTAGGATTTTAGCATTATGTGACTTTTTCTTCACAGAGTGAGCAATTCTGTGTTCTGTTTTTGACTCAAAAATCATTGCTACAAATAATTTTAAACTTCAAGAAGATTTCATAAAGAAATGATCTGAATCAATGTTGTGTTTTGACATTTCTCTTTCACCCTTCAGAGGCTAACACACACGCTGGCTGAAGTTTCCAAACTTCACAATGAAATGGCACGATTAAGTCATACCTGCCAAGCTCAGCCACTTCACTGTACAGGGAATCAAAGTTGTCTTTCCAGATTACCATGATCCCATCACTTCCAGGACCTTAACGGAAAGACAAGTCAAATTATTTCTAGTACAAAAAAAACATTTTCAGCCTTAAATGAAACACATATTAAAAATGGATACTCCTCAGAATTTCATGGTTGCCATGACAACCACGGGACTGTTTCAGGTAGTTGTAAGCTGGACAAACTCTGGAAATGGTGCATTATTTGGCAGTGGATTTTGAAGGAATGAATACTCCTCCGTCATGGAGTGACCACTGTCTGTTTTGGTTTGAGGTTGTGATGCATATATCCTGGAAGAGTGACGGGCCTGTTTGGGTGGCGCCAGTGATTTTCAGGCAGCCTTGAGGGATAAGGTTGTTCTTCTGATTGACCACTCTTGATGGTTTGATAGGACTTCATTTCAGCAATGGAGAACAAAATAATTTTCTAATGGCCTGCAAATACCCTCTCTTCTGGCTTTGTCCTACAGGTCATCACACAAGTGACCTGAAAAAGGATGCAAGAAGTTGTCTGCAGGGCCAGTGACTGAAGTCTCACATGACTCTGAAGAACTGTGACAGATTTTATGATCACATGCTGTGACCTTGCAGAAATAGAAGTGCTTTGCCGTAAAATTTAGGAGCTGGAATCTTGTCTTTACAGGCTGGTGAAGCTGAATAAGGAGAGGCACTGGGGTCCCTCTTTATTAAGACTATCAGCATTTCCCTTCAAGGAGCTGAGGGGGATTAGGGAAGCAGGCTGACACTGTGAGGCTAATGGTCCAGAAACCCACACTTGATGCTGTCAGTCTGGCTTACTGTAGACTGGTATCCAATCTCCAATTTTTGAACAAGGTTCATGAAGAAAGTTGTGGCAGGGACACTAGCAGTTTCTTGAGTTCTAAGATTTGCTTGACCCGATCACATCACATTATCAGCCCAAGTGTGGGGTAGAAATTGTATTGGTTGCACTAGCTGTTTATTTACTCCTAACAGTAATTAAACGGATGACGTTTCCATACTGATTCTTTTTTCTATCTGCAGCAGCTTTTGCTACCATTGATTATGAAGCTTCCTTTACTGGTTCACTGATCCAGGCAGGGGGCAGTGGAATTCTTCTTGAGTGGCTCTGTTCTCATCTCTCCAAGACCCTGGAAGATAACTGTAGGCAATCATTCCTCTGTGCTGAGGATTCTTTCCAGCAGGATACTACCCTAAAGTCAACTGCATATGAAGCGACTGGAAGCACCAGTGAGGCAACATGGGCTGCAGTGCATTCAAGTATACTGACAGAACAGCAGTGGAGCAAAATCTATTCAATATAGAATTTCAAGCTTGGATAACGGCTAGCTGGCTGTGACTTATTTGGACAAGTGTGACATAATCTTCCTGGGTTTGAAGAAGAAGCCAGAATAATAGGTGGGACTTATATTGGGGCCCCTTATTAAGGGAGTGCAATTGCTATTTATAAAAGACAGGTATGTAACTTGAGGGTGTCGTTAGATCCTGGGCTCCTCCAGCATGCTCAAGTATCAACTATGGTCAAGAGTCCTTTTTCCCAACACAGGAACCTAGTGAGAAGAGCAGGACTTTCCTTTCCAATGAGGAACTAGCCTGCTCCAATTATCCCTACCTCATCATCACTCAAAATCAGGCTGCTGCAATAAACTCAACATGGGGCTGCATACACAGACTATTTCAAATCTGAAGCTAGTGCAGCATGCCTTGACCTGATTATTGAAAGGAGTTATGTATCAGGAGTTATGGGATCTGCATTGGTTGCCAATACTATTCAGAGCAGAATTCTGGGTGGTGGTGGTGGTGTTGCCTATAAAACCCAAATGGTTTGAGATTTGGTTATCTAAGAAGTCATTTCTTTCAGAGTCTGGACTTAAGCTTCCCGACACTCTACAAAACTCATCTTTTTTTCCCCCACTGGCTTTTGGGAAGCTTGAGTCTATTTTATAGTCCCTATATTGGCTGGCACATATGTGACAAGGTATGATGAGCAGCCCTTTATTATATTTCATTTTGTGTTTTAGTTTATGGAATACACAGAGCACAGAACAGGCATCTATAGAGGCTTGTATTAATCCAAATCAATGATGTAACACAACCTCGACAATTTAGAAAAATGACTTAAGTTGTTTCAGGTGCTACATCTGCCTGAGTCGCCTGCCAATTTTTGTTTTACCACCTTATATCATTTTTCCTGTCCTTCTCTTCCCCACTGATGGTTGGAGGACCCATTTAGAAAAAGGGAAATATATTAGCAAAATGCTAAAACTGTTATCCATGCGCTGTCAAAGACATAAAGTAAACAAACCAGAAAAAAAAAATTCATCTTAACACTGACATGTAACTATAGTAGGTAAAAGATCCTCAAGTAAAGCAGTCATTTTTACATTACTAGTGTTCCTTTAATTGCCCACATACATGCTTTAAAAATTTGCTTTATTTCTGATCCTGAAGTACGATACAGCTTTAAAGTGTTAGATGGGACCAGTAAGAGGATTATGTGGTTTTTGGACCTGAGAAACAGGGAGATGAAGAAATATGCCCCACTAAACATTTGAACTTCCTTACTTAGAGTGAAAGAGCTTTGAAAAAGAGTTCAAAGGGGACATGCCATTAGTGTTTGATATTTTGTGGGTTTGAGAGATTCTGAGATGACACAATTTCCCGCCAGACTGCATTAAGAATACAGACTTTAAAAATGTGATTTCAACACAGATCTCAGCTGGTTCTGGTGACCACTGTGATTGAAAAGTGTGACAGGGAAATCACTGCAGGACTCCTGATTCACCAGGGCAAGCTGGGAGCCACACTTATAACCAGTAAAATCAACTCTCACCACACAAGATTACCATTTGTGGGTGCCCCAAACCAGTTCACTTCTGAAATCTGTCCAGTCTTGTTGGGGCTACTGGCGAAGGAATACATAGCCTATGAAAAGGGTCAACATAAATCCTCTCTAAATGCCATGTGCTCAGAGGCCAGGGTTTTCTATATATTGTGGATGATGTATAGCCATCCTATGAAACCCAAGGTTGCTTGTAATGCTATAAGATGAAAAGAAGCTAAGAGATAAACCCACCTAAAACTCGTAGACTGGCTGAAGATGAAACTGAACCCATATCGTTTGCAGCTATACAGGTATAGATACCGTCATCTTCTGTGGTCACACCAATGATTTTCAAGGATGCCTCTCCTAAATCACTGCAAAACACATTAGAATCAATGAGTTTCTTGTCCTATTTAGAAGTCTCCAGCTCTCACCGCACCTTACATTCAAATTCAGCACTTACAATACACACACACCAACTCCACTAAATTATAGTACATCCTAGTTCTGAGCATCTCAGAATGACATCTTGCAGACTCACACTAGAGTCAAAAGCTTCATCTGACAACTGGTCTCCCATTCCCACACCCTCTGCGGTCTGAAGATCAAGAATTTCCCATTTTTCCTGCCATTCCGAAGTCCCCATTTTGTAGCAACTTTTGTGAGAGAGACTCCCCTATGGAACCTTTCAATACCGCCCTCTTCTGACGTATAGACCAATACCACCGTCTTTCCCACATACTCAGGAGTACTGAGCTATGACTAGATCACAAGGCTGGCCACGTGACAAGTTTCTGTGTCATCCAATTGTTTAAAATATAAATGAAACTTTGTGCCACAACATTTGCTTGACCATCTAGGGTCAGGAAAACACTGTTGGGTTTTTTTGTTTTTTAAAGGACTAGCAGCATTTAATTAGTCTTACTCTCAGTTCATTCAATGACAGCCTCAGTACTTTTTTTTTTTTCCCCCAATCACCAAAAATAAGTGAATTTAGTGGATATAAAAGTGAGGACTAATAACCATAGCTTGAGTCAGGTGTAGCGTAGTCAAGCACTGTATCAGCTTCTCATTCAGGTCTGCCAACAGGCCTAAGACCTGCAACCCTCCGCCTATTCCAGCTTTATGCCTCTCTGGAGCAGAGATTGTGTTTGGTGCAAAGGACAAACATCTAACTAGCAGAAAATCTCACTTCTGCATTGAAAATTTTACCCGTTGTTATTTCACGTGCCACTTAGGTTTCCTGTAACTGAAAGGATATTCAATAAACACATCAGTATTATTTCCTCTCTATTTGATCAGGATATTTACTTTGTGCTTTACATTACTTAGCAGCATTTTGTGTGTAACCAGTTAGCTAATTCCCCTAGTTTATGCGGGTCTTTAACAGCAGCAGGGGAGAAGAAAAACAAAAAAATTAGGAAAGTGTGATGCAGCCACAACAATTGCCAGGCAGACTTAAATAGATGCAGTATCTTAAACTTCTTTTAACTGATTTTTTTCAAAATTGGCTACATTTGACACTGGTATCCCTTAAACTCTCTCACCCCGTGTTTTGAAATCAACAATGCTTAGATAAAGAGCCACAGCCCCTCCAGCAGTGACTCCTCTGCCATTTCACAAAGACATGAAATATTTCATCACGAAATCTTTAGGTCAGCCATGCTCCATTACATTTCCCTGCAGTTCTTCCTCTAGAACTACAGAACAAATCCTGCATTAATGCTGCTTTCTGAGACTATGGTTAATTCCTGAGACTTTCAAGAAGTTTGAAGGTACCTCTAATGCCCCTGTCCAACACACACACACACACACACACACACACACACACACACACACACACACACACACACACACACACACACACACACACACACACACACACACACACACACACACACACACACACACACACACACACAGAGAGAGAGAGAGAGAGAGAGAGTATGATTTCTGGATTAGCAGCGAACTGGAGGATTGGCAGCCGAAGCCCATTATGTGCTGTCAAAGCACAAAGAAGAATTTGCACACAATTTTTACTTATTATCGGGGAGGTGCGGGGGAGGCTACAACGGAAAAAGTGAAATGGCACGGAAGACAATGCTTCTCACAAGTTATTCTGCTCTCCACAGAACTCTCTCCTTCAGAATGCCAAGAGACAAGCGAACACACTACTGACTGTACCTGTACGAGATGCTGTAGTGACTGTCATTGCTTAGGGTGTTATGATCAGGACCCTTCCAAGTTACTGAAGCTTTGGGGCGACCACAGACTTTACACCTAAAAACGATAGTCTCTCCTGTCTCACATGTGACCTCACTCAATGGTATTATAAATTCTGGGGGAACTAGAAGAGGAAAAGTAATTATAATAAGTGGACTGAAGTTACCCCCCACATCCTGCCCTCCCACTATTCCAAGATAAAGCAGTGTATTTATAAGTTTTGGGGTCTGTCCCTCTCCCCTTGAAATCCTTATTCCACACGTCCATTTGAAACCTCTATTGTCAAGTGGTTAGACCAAGGAACTGGGGCTCTGCAGGGTTCTAATCCTTAATTAGTCACCCATTTTCTCTATAAACTCAGGCAAAACATTTTGCCCTTGTTATGCTTTAGGAAACCCACAAAGATCTCACTGAAAACCAAACACTCTGAGGTGAGTTCCCTCAGTAAACGCTACAGCGAGTGAGCTAAATGGATGTGCTGAGGCTTTTAAAAAAAAAAATTAAGGAAGTGTTAGCATGTGTAACTGCCCCTCTACCTCCTGACCAGCCCTTGCATTTGAGATGCTCCAGTTAACATTCACTATATTTGAAGGAGAAGTAATGGAGACGTGGCATTCTTGGCAGAGGGTTCTCAACTCTAGATCTTGTACTCTCCCCTCCTCCTCCCCCCAGTCCAACAGAGCCTGGACTTTACTAGCCTTCTGCATTTAATACAAGACCCACCTCTTTTTCAGGTGTAAGTCATACCAGGGAGGGAGAGGAAAGAAGTGGGTAGGAATCTGTTAGCAGTGGTGTCTTTGCCCATTTCTTAAAGTCATGTTATACAGTACAATATGTATATATTAGTATTTAATTGTGGACATATGCCCAAAGTTCCAGTGGAAGATTCAATTCTTAAATCTAAGATAAAATCACAGCACATGCCTCATGGAGAGCCTCCCTTCTCCAAAAACCTTCAAGTTTTTAAGATACAATACAGTCAATTTCTGATGTGTGTCCATCAAGCAAGTGACTATCTTTGGTGATGAAGCAATTAGGAGTGATTTCTCCTACACTAAAATGTCCCATCAGCAGATACAATGCAAAATATGTTTTCCTCAAACTATAGTTACTATGGCTTTTAATTATTAAACCAACTTACCATCATAAATGTAGTTGGGGTTAAGAAGCTGAAAAAAAGAAAAACTGAATTAATTACTTCTTTCAAGTAACATTCTTATAACCAATATTATTTCCAATGGTTTAAAGTGAAAGCGATGTATCATGGTGATGGGTTAGTCATACCCACAAAAGCACAGGTGCAGCTGCCACTCAGTCTTTTGGCACCCATACCGCTCTCCCTATATTAACTTTGGAATGGCATCACAGCCTCAAACCGGAGCATCACTTCCACATGCTCTGAGTTTGGAGAAACAACATCAAGAACCACACATGCTGAATCAAATTCTTCGTTGGCCTAATTCCACTCAAATCAATGAGGTTACAGCAAAGACTCATTTGACCCATTATTTTAACTCACCCTATAGGACCATTTTTGTGAAATACCACATCCTTATAGCATTTACCTTCACGGAAACCTTGTTGGCAAGTCCTTCTCGGGATTTGCGATAACCATTTTCTAGCTTGCCTTCCCTTTTGCCATCTTTATCTTTTTTCTCAGATTTCTTCCTTAAACGGAGTGCTGTGTGCCAAGATGCTGACTTCCTGAAGGCAAAACATTAAGATTTTGTTCAACTCTTTTGAACCCTCTGCAGGGCATTGTGCTGTTTAACGTCACTTGCACTGGAAAATTTTAATGTCTGGAAATGTCCAAGAGAAAAGATTGCAGAGACCAGTCCTGTTGAGTATGGGAGCTGTAAAGGAAACTCACAGAATATCTTCAAGATATCATAGATTTGCTGGTACCCTTCATGCTGATTTGATTTCAGTGTGTTTTTGCAAAAAAGTACAAAATTAAAGGATACAGGGTAAGTACAAAAAGTCATTTTGCCTTTCCTTAAAGCTGTAGGCAAATCGATAGGATCAATGAGAAGAGTGTAATTTATTAAATCTTACCTATGAAGCTAAGCTTTTCATAAAATTATGGAAACTGTCAGCCAAACACAGAAAGGGCCCATCAGTCCAACACTGATCAATGACAAATGTTTCAGATAGAAATGCATATCCTTAATAAATTATTCCATTTAAAGTTTGCCTTAATTTCCATTGGAGGTTTCTTGATTCTTTTATTATGGTAAAAGTTAAATGTGAGTGCACTATTAGCCTTCTCTAAATAACATTAGGTATCATTTCAGGGAAGCTAAGCAGCATTTGTAATAATGAAAATACCTGCATGAGTTTCTTACACATTTCTACCATAACAAATTTCCAACTTATAAATCAGTTTTACTGACACACACCAGATATCTTCCAAGAATTCATCACACTTGATGTCCATTTCCTTCTGGAAGTTCAAATAAACTTTTAGTTTAGAAGGCTCAAATCCTGATTTAATTGTAAACCTTTTTTCAAAATGCCCAGGTAACATAAAACATGTGCAAAGACTCTTCTCTTCTGAAGAAATCCAGATACTCACTTGATTGTTCCATCGTGGTTGTCAATGATGACTGCACTGGTATGCCCCAGGACATAGCCGGGAATCCAGCCCTCGGCTGCAGGGCACTGGTCAGTGGCGGCTCTGAACACCAAAAACATGTTCTGTTGGTTGCTGGCTAGAATTTGCACGACCTCTCCTTGGTAGACATTTATCTCATCCTCCTTCACTGCCGTGTAATCGTGTGTCACCAGCATGGTGGAGATATTGCTACTGCTGCTACTTTCACTCTGTAGGTATTAATTAGGTAGGAATAGAGAAGGGAGGGGAAAAAATGGGACCAAATTTAGAGCTCACACAGAGAACACTTAAGATTACATTGTACCATGGCATTAAACACTGTGTAGTCCAGGGAGTGTATCTTTCTTTTTGAACTTCTCTGGTCTACTGTATCTTTATCACTTACACAAATAAAATATATCATCACCTGCCATTACAGAAAACTGGTGAAGAAATGGGGATTTCCCCTACCCCCATTTGTTATTTTTATTTATTATTCTATGGATCCCAGTTTTACTGGAGTCTTGTTACATGTAAATTACTTATCTTTGCCTTTGCACAGCACCCCCTTTTACTGCCTACAAAAACAAACTACAGTACATGGGATTATCCATTGGGAGGAATTATAAATCAGAGTTTAAAAGACAGAACAAGTATTAAGGCTAGGACCCAATGTAATAAAATCTGGGCAATTCAGCACTGAAGCAGATGATTCTTCTCACCTTGCTCCATTTGTTGGATCTTAGGACAGTAGCCCAATCTTGCATACTACATATAATAAGGTACAAAAGGGCAAATTAATGGGCTTTTGTTAGTGTTTCTCAAAAACCTTAATGTTTGCCAGTTTCGTTTGTGAGCTTTTTTTATTTTTAAATGTGTAGGACAAGATAAACTACTTACTTTTTAGTTTATAAATACCTATCCCCCACGAAAAATAGAGAATTAAGCAACCCATTTACAGCTACCTTAAGGTTGAAGGTCCTTTTTCTTATATTCTGTCAGGAAGTACAAACATTAGGAGCGAATACAGTTATGAGCGTGGACTGCACAATGTATGGGTATACCTGAATCTTTGTCTTTTTCCCTAAGAAGGATTGGCACCAAATGCTGTGATGACTGATTACTAACTCATATGACGTAAATCACACAATCAAGGCTTTTCAGCCAAGAAAAGCTACCTCTCCTGACAGTGGTCCCACCTGAAAAATCAAGTCTAGCTATTTCCTCTTATGACCACCTAATGCTTTCTTCAGAAGTTTAATGAATGTCAACATATAATTTCTCATCATACTAACAAATGAACTCTATATAGCTTGGCCCTGAACCATCCAATTCCCTTAGAAAAGAGTTAAAAGTAAACCAACCTGTAAACTGGGGGATTAGCTGGCTCCAGGGAATAGCAATGTGGCATAGGGCTTTTTTTCTCTATGATGCTACTCTGAATATATCTTAAATCAACGACTATCATCACTACTTTCGCTGGTCAATAGCCGAAAGACATTAAGTTGATGGTGAAAAGTTGGCAGAAAATGCACCACCATAACTGATGCTCCGTGCTAGCAGTCTTAGTAGAGAGGTCAAGAATTCAACTGTCTCCCCATTATCAGACAGGAGTGGCATAATAAAAATAATGAATATAAGCAGTCTATGTCCTGAAATAAGGAAGTTTCATTTTCACCTTGAAGTGAAAATGAAAAGAAAATGGGCCACAGTCTGCTCAGTTACATCAATGTAAATTTGGTGTAAATAAATTGTTAAGTCTCTCCAGATTTATAGCAGTGCAAATGATAGAGTTTGTCAGGGTTTAAAATGTGGTCATGGTCAGAATAAAGACTGCTCGAATGGCACCTTCTTACTGAACACAACTACTCCCTATATATATTCTGAGTCGTTGTAGGCAGCACGTTTAGTGCACCGTGCACTGGATTGGGAGCCAGGACACTTGAGTTCTGTTCCTGGCTTTTCTGCCTACCAGCTGTGTGACTGTGAGCAAGTCACCACACTTCTCAGTGCTTCTGTTTCTCTTAATGTTTTGTGCATGTCTAGTCTATTTTGAATTCAAGTTCTTAGGGACAGGAACGGCCTCTGATTATGTGTTTGCACAGCACCTAGCACAGTGGTGCCCTGACCTTAGCTGGGGTTGTTAGGGACTACTCTATTACCTGTAATATTACCTCTATTACCTGTAATACTACTACCTTGGCAATCAAAGTACGTATACTGCATTTTACTCCTATTACCATGACAGAGCAAGCTCAGCTCTGGGTGAGGAAACAGTATTTTATTCTGGGCTGTATATCCCCAATGAAACAGTTAACTGAACGCCAGTTGCTGACTTTGTATTACTGTTAATAATCCTCAACCCAGAAAGAACCCAGCTTGCAAGGAGAGTCAGCATTTCCTGTAAACTGCATGTCTGAGGAGGGAGTGTCTACAAACTGCCTGTCTGACCTGGGTGTGTGCACAGCAAACCAGACAGAGCAAGGGAGTGTCAGCACATATAAATCTCACTAGCAGCTCACACAACACCCTAATGCCAGTAGGAAGCATTTGCAAATTTTCATGCCAGCCTTGGAATGTGCCCATCCTATCTACTAAGACAGGGACAGTCACCTGATTCCCAGGCTAGTCAATGTGTGAGCAACACTGCCCAGCACCAGTAGGGAGCATCCATACATTTCCAACATGGTTACAGTCATAGATTCCAAGCCACAAGGGACCATTATAATCCTCCAATCTGACCTATAGAACACAGGCCAGACAACTTCCCCAAAATAATTTCTAGAGCCTGTCTTTTACAAAACATGCCATCTTAATTTAAAAATTGTCCATGATCAGGAATCTACCACAACCCCTGGTAAATTGTTCCAAATATTAGTGTCCCTCACTGTTAAAAATTTACGCCTCAATTCTCGTCTGAATTTGTCTAGCTTCAACTTCCAGCCACTGGATCGTGTTATACCTTTCTCTGCTAGACTGAAGAGCCCATTATCAAATATTTGTTCCTCATGTAGGTACATACAGACTATAATCAAGTCACCCCTTAAACCTTCTCTTTGTTAAATAGATTGAGCCTCTTGAGTCTAACACTATAAGGCATATTTTCTGAGCCTTTAATTATTCTTGTGACTCTTCTGTGAACCCTTCCTAATTTATCAACATCCTTGAATTGCAGGCACCAGAACTGGACACAGTGTTCCAGCAGCGGCTGCACCAATGCCAAGTACAAAAGTAAAATAATCTTTCTACTCCTACTTAAGATTCTCCAGTTTATGCATCCAAGAACGGCATTGCCCTTTCGGTCACAGTGTTGTCCTGCAAGTTCATGTTCAGCTGATTATCCACAGTAACTCCAAAATATTTTTCAGTCACATTTTCCCAAGATAGAGTCCCCATTCTTTATGAATGGCCTGCATTCTTTGCTCCTAGATGTACATGTTTACATTTAGATGTATTAAAACGCATAATTTTTGCTTATGCCCAGATTACCAAGCGATCTAGATCATGATAAATCAGTCACCTGTTCTCTTAATTATTTGCCACTCCCCCCCAATTTTTGTGTCATCTGCAAACTTTATCAGTGATAATTTTGTATTTTCTTTTACATCATTGATAAAATTGTTAAATAGCATAGGGCCAAGAACCAATCCCTGAAGAATCCCATTAGAAACACCTGTTCAATGATTTCCCATTTACAGTTACATTTTGAGACCTATCAGTTAGCTATCTTTTAATCCATTTAATATGTGCCATGTTAATTTTATATTGTGTTTTGACTTGATTAAGAATTAAAAGAGGGTAGTATAATTGTGCCCATCAGCATAGGTTTATGGAAAATAGTACTAGTTTGACAGGATCTATTTTCCTTAAACCCATGTTGATGGTTCTTAATAATATTACCTTCTTTAAAATCTTTTTCCTTAGGTAATTAAGTCCTCTATCAGCTACTTCATTATCTTTCCTGGGATTGATGTCAGATTGACAGATTTATAATTAACCAGGTCATTCCGTTTGCCCTTTTTAAATATTGGTACAACACTAGCGTTCTTCCACTTTTCTGGAACTCCCCTGGTGTTCCAAGATTTATTGAAAATGAATACTGATGGTCCAGTAAGCTCCCCAGCCAGCTCTTTTAAAACTCTTAGATGCAAGTTATCGAGACCTACTGATTTAAAAATGTCTAACTTTAGTAGCTGCCATTTAACACACATCTGAGACATGCCTGGAATGGACAGAATGTTGTCATATTATATGACTATATCATATTTTTTCCTAAATATAGAACAGAAATATTTACTGAACACTTCTGCCTTTTCTGCATTATTATTGATAATTCTACTATTTCCATCTAGTAATGAACTGATACCATTTTTAGGATTCTTTTTATTCCTTCATACTTTGAAATAGATCTCCTTATCGTCCTTAACTCTGCTGGTCATGGATTTCTCCTTCAGTCTCTTTGCTTCCCTTATCAGTCTTCTACAATTTCTGATTTATATTCATTACTATCAATTTTCCCTTCTTCCATTTGCTATATATTATTTTTTATCTTTATCTGTCAAGAAGAGCTCTAATATAGAATTCTCCTGTGTTGGATGCCACACTTTTTGAGTTAGGAGAATGTCATAATATTTAGAAATTCCAGGATGTTTTAGTTCTGGCAGCAAGAGACCTCCAGAATATGTCACTCAAATTGACATCCTCCATCATACAGCTTTTTTTCCTATCCATTATATACAGGTGCGTAAGGAGCTGGTCATGCTGTTCCCTTGTGTGATTTGGGGGTCTGCAGCAGATACCAACTAATACCCCAATTTGTGGTTTATCTGTTAGGACATTGATCCATGAGCATTCAAGAACTTTTTGTCCAAAGTTATCAGAGAATTGGAAACAGGTGTGCCACTTCCACCTTCCTTTTGACCACTTGCTCCTCCCTAAATATATAACCACTGACTTTAACATTCCAATCATGTAAATCATCCCACGAGAACGACTTGCTAACTGCTAGTACTGTCAGGGAAACTGCACAGCAATCTAGCTCAAGAATGGAACACCTGCAAAGTACCAAGTTTCCCCTATTTTTCCCCAAAACTCAAGCACTGTGTACTGTAAAAGCTTAATAAAAAATTCTTTCCACATACTTGAAAATCCAACTAAGTAGAAATCCTTTATGTTTTGAATTGATATTTCTCACAGCTTTTACAAGAGCCAAACTAGGTGGTTCATTTCATGTGTTTTCCAGAGTTGACCCTTTTTTAGTTATGAAACACAGACCCTGTCTACACTTACCTCTGAGATTCGGCGGCAGTCAACAGGAGTTACGCAAGCTATGCAAAAAACTTGCGTAACTCCTGTTGACTTCTGGGCTCCTCTTCTGCATGCCGTCTTCACTGCACTGCACTGACGGGAACCACCTTCCCATCGACACAGCACTATGCCACCTGTGAAGGTGGTCTTAGTACGTCGATTTCTGGATCAACTGAGCGGGTCTTCACTGACCGCTCAGTCGATCCAGAGAAATCGATCTGATGTCAGCGACTTTGCCGCTGTCAGTGTAGCCGTAGCCACACACACATACGAGTGCATGTGTATGTATGTTTTTACACACACAATTTAACTGCATCTATCTACATGTGTAAATATTTACAAACACACAAATGAATACATCAGATTAAAGGACGTAAACCTTCACAGCTCATTTTCTCCAACTAGCTGATCACAGAGTGAAGTCACTCAGTTAAAATTTGGGCCATCACCTTGTATAACAGACAGTGAAGTTATAAATGCGAAATTATGACCTACCTCTATAATTAAGCTAAAAGAGAAGCTGAGTTGTGAGGAAGAAGGCATATTCAGATACTGTTGGCTATTGTAGGAAGCAAGCAGAAAAATGAGGGCCTCCCTTTTCAAGTTTCCATGAATGTCCCTCTTCAAAAAATGGAATTTTAATAATTTATTTAATGCCTTCATTTGGAATGACAGAAGAAATGGGTCTTTATTGCTTTAGTATAAATAAAAGTATCTTATCTTATTAATGCTCTATTCATTAATTGAAAAGACATCTAGTTAATCTAGATGATATATTAACATAACATTCTGCTAGGCTAAAGAAAAAAGATAAAGGCAAGACAAAGCCAAAACAAATGAAAATTAGAAAGGAGACCAGATTAAAAAAAAAAAAAGAATACATGCATAGCACAATTTTTTTCCCAGTAAGGCTATTACAAAGGTAAGTGTAAGAACTAAAAAGTCAAGAGAGCTCTATATGTTAAACAATTCTACCAAAAAGTGCATGCGTTCAAAAAGGTATTGCAGGTTAGGTGATTCGTAATTGGTATTGCGTAGGAGCTGTGAGAGGTACTGAAAAAACAAACACTTGTGAATTCAACACTCAGTGAGGGAAAACCAAATGCTAGTAAAAGGCATTGTGACATGCCTATCACATTCAGAGTGAGTGCCATTCATTTGTTGTGCACTAAATTTGCACGTGCCCCGGGACTGCTGTGTTTTGTTTCCTGGTGGACATCATTAGAGGATGTGAATTCTGTTAACCCTTTTTTCCCCCACACACAAAGAAGTGCAGACTAAAAGGTTGAATCTCCAGATGCCCTAACACAGTTTCTTTTACATTGGGTAATAAAAACGTGGAGTCAATATTTCCACTTTCTAACTTTTTGGGGGCTGATGGGGATAGGGTTTTTTTTGTTTGTTTGTTTGTGTTTGTGTGTTTTCAGTTGATACTTGGAAGCTTCATTGACCAGATATGGGATTTAAAGATGATGAGTGAAAAGAATGCTGCAATTCAATTAAGGCTGAAAGGAGTAAAATAAAGCAGCACAGGGAGTGTGACCAAAGTCAAAACTATATAGGACAAAATAAAAAAGGGATGGATGTTGGTGGGGGGAGGGCAAGCCCCAAGACAATCTGCCAACTGGAAATTTAAAAAATGCTGTTGGTGGCACATAAACAGAGGCCATGTGATTGCCATATTCAGCATGTTAATCATCTGCCTTCAGATTAGAGACAAAAAAAAGCACGGAGAGCAAGTTAGTAGGAATCAGACTAGTGATTTATGTTTTCAGCAGAGGTGGAAGTCACAACTAATGTTAGCAGTTGTGTTGTGTCTGTATACATATCACAAGTGTGTTTTATGTATACACACACACAGACATAGAATATATATTCTATTTGTTTGTGTATAGAAGATACTGGAACAGTTGATTATTTCAGAGCAGTGCAGCACTGGAGAGCCAGAAGTTAGTATGGAGAGTGATGGTAACGCACAGAAGGGGAGCATGGGAAGGTTTTAGAAGAGCTCGCAGGGCAGAAGTGCTCCGCTCTTACCCCATTACTTTGGGTGGAGTGAACTGACTGCTCGCTGGTCGAGGAGCATGTGCTCATGCGGTCTGTGTCCTTGCTGTGTGAAGAGTGGCGGTGGACCTGGCGCTGGAGGGAGTCATTGTCCCCAGGGAAAGTGAAGGAGCCAGGGCGGCTGGCAGGGGATGCTGGGATGGAGCTCCAAAAGGAGCCCTTCTGCAGGGGACTGCTGGGTGGAAAGGTTTCCTTGCCAAAAGGAGAAGGGAAAGTCGTTGAGAGAGGAGAGTTCATTGGAGAGATGGCTCCTGCCTTTGGCTTCCCGAGTGTCAGAGTTCCTATGCTGCTCCTTGAACGATTGTCCTCTGAGCTCCCACGCAATTCTTTCTGGGCTCCGTCTGCTGACCCAGAAACGTTTCCAGATGTCTTCCTGGGGCTCTCAATAACTTTCATCTTGGGAATCGGCTCAGCTTCTCTCTCAGGACCATCCGGTTCTGCAATGGGAGGCTGCCTGTCTGGCTGGCTGAGGCCAGTCTCTAGGGATGTGCTGTGGGATGGCAGGAAGGGATTATGAATGGACATACCTGACATCTTGTCTGCCTCTGCTTGGGCGGAGGCTGCAGAGGAGACCAGGACTGGGGAATGGTGTCTGACAGGCTGGGGGATCCGGGATGGCCTGCTACGGCTGGAGCTGGTAATTCCGCTACAGCTGCTGGGGCCACTGCTGTTGCTGCTGCCGCCGCCACCACTACTGTGGTTCTTCTGATACTCAATTGGTGATGTCAAGGCTTCAATTAAAAACAGGGAAAGAAGAAGAGGAAGAGGGCAGGTTAAATAGGGATATGCTTAAAGCAACCTTAGAGTTTGATCAAAAATAAACTTTATTCTTACCTAACACTTTTCACCCACTGACCTCAAAATCTTTTACAAGCATTAATGCTTCATGACATCCCATATTACATTCCCATAAAATATGGACAAGCTGGGGCAGAGGTTAAGCAATTTCCCTGGGGGACAATTCAGCGGCTGAGTTCTAAATAGCAGCCACAACTCCTGGCTCCCAGTTCTATGCTCTAGCCACCAGATCCTGTTTCCAACATGTTTTTTACATGATTTTTTAAACCAGTGCTTTCACACTGCTGAGGAAGAACAAGTGATTCAAAACTAGAAACATCCGTGTGAAGTTCAATGAACAGACCCTTTTGAGATTGGTGGCAATTACTAGCTTTTCTTAGCTTTCTCCTAATGACACTAAATGTTATTATATTAAATGCTGTTGATAAAAATGACGATGTAATGCAGCTGATATACATTTATACTGCAATGTTAGGCTGTCACTTAAGAATTAGTCCTCCAAAAACTCCCATTTGTTTAAAATGGATACACTATTTCCTCACATCAGGGGGATGTTGTCAATTTTAATTCATTCTTATAAAGCACTTTGAAATAGTCAATTACAGGACACACCACAAGTTCAAAGTATCACCATTGTACTAAAGAGGGGTAACATTTGGGAAGTGTAAACATTTGGTATGTTTTCCCCCAACTGAAAGGCATGCCACCCCCGAAGAAAGAAATCTTTTGGAGTATTCCTTGGACTAGTCAGATGAAATATGGAAGAAAGCAAGTAGTTGGGGCACCCAATACAGAGCCTGGGGCTGAAGGATTAACACAAATGCTTTACCATTCAAAAAATTACGCTGGTTTTCCAGAATTTGGTTGATTTCATGGATCCACAACTGGCGTACTCCTGGACTGGTAGAATGCAAAACAAAGGTCTCCATGACATCACCTGTTCTCGATGTTAGTGCAAATTTACATGGATCACTGTCCACGTTTTCCTCCAGGCAAAGACAGCTCACCTTAATAAAAGAGAATTTACTGTATCTATTGTATTGGAAAGATACCACCAACACACCCTGGCAAGTAGCTCTGAGCTTCTAAAAGTCTTCAAAAACCATTTAAGATAATGATTATTTAATGTAGTCAGGACTACTGTAAAAGAAATTATTAAATGAAAGTAAAGATTAAATGATGGGTGCTTGTTAACCTTGTCACATCACTTAAGTTTTCACTTCGTCACTAATGGCATCATTTAGGCATCATAGCATCCTTCATTTCAGAGACTATGACTCAATGTCACATTGAAATCAAAAGTGATCCCTTCTAGGTTACCAGAGTGAATTTCTCCTTACCAGACTCCTCCTCTCATTCCTTCATTTTATTTAAAATATTACAGCAGTTTTGTACTTTAAACTGTAATCTATAAAGCTTCCATTATAAGAAAGCAACTATTTCCAAACAAGTACAAGCTGCCAAGTCAGAGCAGGACCATGGAGTGTAGCTTGCATCCAGAGCTAAGTACAGCCATTCAGATCAGCCTAGGTGAATATTAATTTACCCCATTGCTCAAAAGCCCCCAGTCAGATTATTTCTAGGCACTACCATCACAAGTTGCAGCACACTGCTGCTGCAGAGCAGGGCTAAAATGTCTGAGGGACTAGCTTGTGGACATCTAGTGATGTGATCAGACAGACGTTCTAGTAAAGATTTCAATAGTGTTGGCAAGTATTCATATTTGGTTTGGGCTGAGATTTCTTGGGGAATAATACTTTCAAGTTACTGCCTTCAAGCTTTAAGACACATGCATACTATCCATATGGAGAGGCTTTGCAATGATCTGTGATAAAATGTGAACACAGAGTTAAGACACAGCCCCTTAGTGTAGTGTAGTGGTTCTCAACCAGAGGTATGCAGAGGTCTTCCGGGGTACATGAGTTCATCTAGATATTTGTCTAGTTTTACAACAGGCTACATAAAAAGCACTAGCGAAGTCAGTACAAACTAAAATTTCATACAATGGTTGTTTATACTGCTCTATGTACTATACACTAAAATGTAAATACATTATTTATATTCTAATCAATTTATTTTATAATTAGATGGTAAAAATAAGAAAGTAAGCACATTTTTAGTAATAGTGTACTGTGACACTTCTGTAATTTCATGCCTGATTTTGCAAGTAAGTAGTTTTTAAGTGAGGTGAAACTTGGGGTATGCAAGACAAGTCAGACTCCTGAAAGGGGTACAATAGTCTGGAAAAGGTGAGCACCACTGGAGTAGGGCATGTCTAAGTTACAGGTACATTTATATTAAGTATTTAAGACAGAAGAGGTGAGAAAACCTGCATGGAAAAATTTTAATGTGTTGTCATAGCTGAGCACAGAATTGTTTGCAAGTGTTTTTAATAGAGAGTTTAATGTTCAACATTCTTTTAGATTTACTGGTAAAGACATAGGTTCATGAATTGGCAGGCCATTGCCAGAAAATGATTACCTTGGTACCCACTGCACAAACCCTACAACGCTTACAGACAACAGTTACCTTGATGCTGTTTTTAAACAAGAATCCTGGCATGGAGAAACCTTTCTTTTTATCTAGTGGCTCACTGAATATAACAATCTGCTCAAACAGGAAGACCCGTCTTTCTTTGCAACGTGGCAGAAGTCCCGTGTCCTGGTCTGTGACCAGAAATGTGTCCTGCAGCAGGAGCTTACCCTGGGCTACAATTTTACCCTAAAACACAGAAGCAGAAACAAATTAATTTAATATATTTGGTAATTTTTCTGAACCTCTCTACAATTAGAGTCTCCAAGAAAAAAAAAAAACTCATTACAAGGTTTTTAGTGTTCAGCATAGTTTTTGTGTATATTCACTGATTGATCCATGAGAGAGAGGCACTCACTCAAAATCTCTTTTAAATCATATACATACAATTCTCGCAAGAACTTAATTTCAAAATGATGATGTAATAATGAAAACATTTCCCACACTGATAGTTCCCGAGGGTCAATTTTACACATATAGGAGTCAAACACTGAGAGAGACAAGATAGGTCATGTTTTTCAGAAGGCGAGTCAAATGCTGTACCAGGCTGGTCCACCCATGGACAGAGTTCACATTAACATTCTCTTTTACTATTTTGTATCAACACAAGTAGTAGAACAAATATGTATCCCAGAGAATGAGAAATGCATAGCCATCCCAGATACAATATATATTCATCTGGAAATCTGTAATAAGGAGAACAAAAATGTATGTACCATTTTAAGGAAGAAAACCAACTTACATCAAATCCTTGCAGACGACCAACATTCATCATGTCGTTGCACCGTTTCGGTACTATGCACATGACTTCAACTGCTCTCTGTTAAAGCCAAGGAGAGAGATTCAAAATTTAACTCCCCAATTGAGGATTGTATGTGTGATGTCAGAGGCTTTACAATATAGTTCAGTGTATTTAATCAGCAGGACAAATAGAGCTGAAACAGAACAGTAATTCTATATAACCAGACTTGTTCACTAGCACCATACTGGAAGTAAAAGAAGTGTGGAGCACAAGTATTTGAGTCAATAAAGAAAATGCCAATAGTACCTCTAGTTCTGTTGTGTCAAGGTTAGCTTTTTTAGAGTATTTGAGGAAGTCCTGTAAGGGAAAAGGAAAAATTATCTCAAGTCCAAACTGCTCTTCAGCTAACAGAGAAAGTTAAACAAAACTGGACTGGCTTCTATTTGTGTGAGAATTACATGTTCCAAAAGATGCTCTTAAAAAAATAATTAAAAGAGTTAATTTTTCAAAGCCTCTTTCTGACGTGCATTAGGTATGTTTTTAGTGCTAATTTTCACATCTGATTTCAGATCATTTAAAAACATTTACTGAGTCCTCAATCCTCTTTCATAGAAAGAGTCAAAAATACATTTTGGCAAACACTCAGACAAAAGGTGCCAAAGGATTTATAAAATTAATTAGACAAAAAAATCAGAGGAAAGCAAAACATTTTTGCCTTCAGTCACGAGTGCAAATCCTAACCACTTCCACTACACTGAAGTGTTAATGTGGATTTACAGAACAAAGCCAACAGTTATAAGATTCTTCAGCCCTCCTTTAGTAAAGGTGGTTAACACTGGAAGGGTTCCCCAGCATCGCCTCACCTTGAGTAACGACTGGTATTTCATAATTCTCTGCACTGGCTTTATTAGCAAGTCTGTGAGCTGAAGTTTGTGGCCCAGGCGCTGCTTCAAGTCCTAAAGGTTGTAAAATGATGAATGTTAGCTTTAAATTTTACTGGTTTTATTTGGATATATAACAGTCCTTTTACTGTCATGGAGCTAAGGCTGAGACCAGAAATGAATTGAATCTTGACTAAGGAAAGAAATTGTTTTGCGCTCCAAATTCTCATTTCATTGTGACTACCTTAAAAGTAGGGCCCTACCAAATTCATGGCCATGAAAAATACCTCATGGGCCATGACATCAGACCTCCCCTGTGAAATCTAACTACTGGAGGGTAGGAGAAGGAGCAAAACTGGGGCACCCCAGTTGGGAGCTCCTACCGTACACAGGGCTCCAGCTGCTAGTCCCGGCCAGGCTGGGGAGGGACAGGACAACTTATTCCCCTGCAGGTTGAAACTGCTGCAAAAGCTTATGCATATGAATTCAATGGTAATGCTCACATGCTTCAAGCCTCTGCAGGACTGAGAACTTAAGGTGGTCTCATGTGGAGAGCCAGTATGATGCTATCTGAAGAGAGGCTGTGATGATGTGGGAAAGGAGCTGCTGGCAGAGCAGCCGAACAAGTTCCTTTGCACCTCCTGTGTGCTGCAGACAGGATTTCTATCCCAGGCCACATAATCTCCTCTGTCGATGACCACAATGGAGTAAACCAGGGATAGGGCTTCAAAACAACCTCTCCACAGATCCAGTGTCCCCGATACCTATGCAACTGCTGTTCCAACCCATTGGCTGGAATAGCAGCCCTCAAGGAGACCAGTAACCTCAAACAACTCCACAACCTAGCAATGAAAGACAAATTTTACTTCCTCAACAGCCTTTATTCCACCCAGAGAAGGCTCAAACATTCTTGCTTGATGGAGGGTGGAATGGATTTTATGCCTTGTTTATTCATAAATTTTTTTCACTGACTTCAACAGTGGTTTTGTCAGAATCAGGTGTACAGAATCAGTGTCTCAAGTAGGTTTTATTCCTCATTATGAAATGAATAGAAATTACCTTTATAGTTCATAATATCTGCTTTTTAGTTTACTTATTTTTACTCCTGTCAACTTTTTTCTGCCTTATTTAAGGATGTCTGGGTTGATCTGCAGAACTGGCTGGAGATCTGAACATAAGTTACTATGATGACAAACTTGTAAGAAAAAAGCTTTAGCTTAAGATTTTGTCTTAACACCTCATGTTTTGTCTACAGCATCTGAGTTTCTGATAAGTCTCAAAAGTACTGTATAGTGAAATCAAATTTTGCCATTTGCATCCATGTTGTAATCCATCCCTCTGTCTGCATTACCGTTTAATAATGAGGATAATGCATTAACAACCTCCCCTTGGCCTACCAAGTGTGAAGCTCATTCACATGGTACCAATGAATTTATCTCAAATTTGAATACCAGCAGCCCCCTCTTGAGGATGGTGGTCTCGGTGGTGAGGAGTTTATCAATTTCTCAAAGACCAAAGAAGAACTCTCATAATTTGGAATGAAGCCCAACTTCCATCCTGAAAATCTATATTTTTCTCTGAGACTTACCTCAAAAAATGTATCAATGTATTCCGAGACAATGTGCTCAGACTTTGGTTTGTTTTGGCAGTAAACTATGTACATGTGCAACCTTCTCTCCTAAGAAGAATAAACAAAGACACACAAAAATAATGTACTACAGAAAAAAGTGACAGACTGAAATGGAGTATGATGAACAAGCACATATATTTCAAAGTATATTTTTACATAAAAAGGGTCATTCTATGGTAAAACAAATTCTGGATCAAGAGCAAATAAGCAGGTGTATTTCCAAACATAACATCCTCAGATAGTTTGAAGTACCTGTATAATAAGAGTTACTATTTCTTGAAAACTGGATACCTCTGACCCCAAAATGCAGAGGTTATAGATCTGAGAATGGTACTACCCATACAACCACAAAAATACACCTGACATTGGCACATCAAAAATGATAAAATCATTTAAATGATATAAAGGGCACATCAAAAATGATAAAATCACAGACAATTGGGCCGTATATAATATTTTGAATGTCAAAGTATTTCACAAAATTAGCATCTGAGATATTTTTCATAATTACTTCTAAGGTGCTGATTACTAAGGCATCCAAGTGTACTGCACTATTGTGATGTCCATGTTACAGCTAGGTGGGAAGGAAAAAAAGGTGAGTGACTTGTCTAAAGGTGCAGTGGAAAACAGTGTCAGAGCCAGAATTAGAATTCAGGAATTCCTGGCTCTTAAACTTGTGCCTTTTTCTTCCATGGTAAATGGTAGAAGCCCTGTTGCTGGAGACATATGATGTTAGACTGGATAGAGAACTAGAAAATCAATCCCACACTGGTACTGGGAAGAACTAAATGACCTAATAGATCTTTTCCATCTAGAATTTTATCACTCTAAGTATTGAATTAGGATTAGAGAGGATATTCTTTTCTTCCAGTCATATGAAACTATCGCCCCATAAAAAAGGATCTGAGATTGAGTTGAGACAGATGCCATATTAACAATTTTCTCCACAAGAAGGCACCGCAAACAAAAATTAGACTCCCTGCTAACCTAATTTCTGACCTGTGTCATTTTATTCTACTGATTTTCCACCTGTGCTGCTCCACAGATAAATCCTTTATATACTGAGCTTAGTCACTAGTAATACCAGCCATTGGCACTAACAGCTTGAAAGAGGATGTTTGTACTTACATGCTTAACAAAGAGGGGTCCCAGTTTTTCTGGATCTTCAAGGCACTTCTCCAATTCTCCTAAAAAGAAGCTGAACAAAGATGAAATCATTTAGTTTGTACCACATTCTATACCCACAGATAATGTCAAAACAAAGTGGTGGTTGTTTTTCTCTTGCATTGTCTTGTTTGTGTCTTCACTCTCTTCCCTGCTGAGATCCTTCATTAGTGGGTGTTTTAGCTGCAACCGAAGCCTATATAAAGAATATATTGCAGGTCTTCAAAGTGAGAGACATTTTAAAGTAAAGAACAAAAAGCTGGAGCATAGCTATTCATCACTGCAGTCCTTTTGTTCCTCTTCTACTCATTCTGAATTCTTGATGTGCTCATATAACTACATTTGAGAATAAAAACTGGTTTTGATCATCCACAGTAGGTTTCTTTGAAAATAAAGCCTCTCACTGTTAGAAGAATAGGTAAATACTGCGCATGTTATTGCATAAGATACAGGATTTTTTCTTAATGCTTTTTTAATAGGACCAACTAAATAGCCACATTAAATGTTATCTATATAACACTTGATATACTTACATATTTAGTTTTTAAAAGTCTCTATACAAATAACTAGAGGAATAGTTCCAACTCAAATTAATTTTCACTGTAGAAGTGTAGGACTATTTGCTCTTAATTTCTTTTGTTACTTGTTTTTATAACCTTTGAAACACTTTTATTCCCATCTGTTTTTGTTTTTGGCAATAGGTTTGAAATCCAGTATTGTATAGATGTACCTTTTTTCCAGTGCACATTTAGTGTGTTATCAAATTATTTTCTACCAGTAACAGATAGCTCTTAAATTAAAAACATACATACTCTCTGTGCCAGTCGTAAATCTGGTGAATGTTGCCGAATACAATCTTGTCTTTCCCTTTCATGTCATCAGGTACACCATCTTCTTTCATAAGTGCCATGTAACCCTGCAACAATCCAGGGCAATTCTTTGTGAAATGTCCAGGTTTAAATGGAAGGTTTCTTTTTTTCCCTTCATTCTTTAAGGAGCTTAATAATTTTTACATTGCAACCTCTTATTTAAGTCACTAAATCAATAGGATTTAAGAATCCAACATTACATGTAACAGTGTATTTAACTGTCACATTAACTATCTTATTGAAATAAGATTTGCCTTTAAACTTAGCCAGTTTTATTTCATTTCATTTTTCAGTGTATTTACACTTTGATCTTCATGTATTTGTGGGAAATAAATTAGACTGGCAAGTTTCACATTTCCCACTTCTAAAAAGCATTTCTTTTCGTACTTGGCCTGGTAAAGCTTTCTGTTTACAGAGACTAGATTGTTGTCCCAAATGACTTCATGATGTCCCATCCGAAGCACTGAGGGTAATAATATTATTTTTTACTCAGTCTCCCAACCCTACGAGCTTGTACAATTATTGAAAAGATGTGTTCTCCCCCAACCTGAAGCAAATACTCACCAGCAACCATGCACCCCACAAGAAGTCCAGCCCAGGAACCTATCCTTGCAACAAACCCTGTTGCCAGCTCTGCCCACACATCGACTCTAGTGACAGCATCACTGGTCCTAACCACATCAATCACACCATAAGGGGCTCATTCACCTGCACATCCACTAATGTTATATATGCTTCACAAAGCCCTGGTTGGGATGATATAGCTGAGGTTAGTCCTGCTTTGAGCAGGGGTTGGACTAGATGACCTCCTGAAGTCCCTTCCAACTCTAATATTCTATGATTCTATGCCATCATGTGCCAGCAATGCCCCTCTGCCATGTGCATTGGCCAAACTGGACTATCACTTCGCAAAAGAATAAATGGATACAAATCAGACGTGAAAAATGGTAACATCCATAAACCAGTCGGAGAACACTTCAATCTCCCAAGACACTCTGTCTCTGACCTGAAAGTTGCCATACTTCTACAAAAAAATTTCAAAAACAGACTTCAAAGAGAAACTGCTGAATTAGAAATTATCTGCAAACTTGACACATTCAAACTGGGTTTAAACAGGGATTTGGAATGGCTCTCTCATTGCAAGAAGTAATTTGCTCTGATCACCCATTCTCACTTCCTACTCAATGGTTGTCATTAGGCCTCAAGTACCCGGGTTTCATCCACCTACCCCATTGTGGTCTATGCCTTTGGATATGTATATGTTGCCTCCTATATATGTTGCCAATATTTGCTGTATTATTTCTGCCAATTGCATCTGAGGAAGTGGGCTGAAGCCCACGAAAGCTTATGCCTGCTGAAATTAAATTTGTTAATCTTTAAAGTGCTAAAGAACTCTCGTTGTTTTTGCTGTATACAGACTACCACGGCTACCCCTCTGGAATTGATTTCACCGGGACTCATGTGAGAGAAGTTACACATGTTGAAGCGTTTCCGTGATCAAGGCCTAAGTCTAGACAAGAGGCAACAACTCGGTGTAAAAACCGAGAATCATTGGAGGGGCAAGGACGGTTTCAGTGGTAATTAGTCAAAATGGACACATGGTAGAGTCAATGTTTTGCTACTTCTAAAGGCATAAACCAAGAATAGATACTGACGTCAGAAAGCCCTGCTGGTCGCCTCTCTACCAACGAAATGGTTCATAACAAGCAATAAGGAGAATAAATGTAAAAGTCTGTTTTAAATACATGTGACTTTAAAATATTGGTCCAAACAAACACAACTTTCGATGGTAAAAGGTAAAGGCTATGCAGGAGTTGTTCCAATAAATATATCTGGCAAATAATGCAATTCATTAGTGATTCTGAAATATCATGTTCTAAACAAGATTTTTATGAACTTTTTAAAGGAAAAATTACGCAAGCTGCAGCACTTGGGCAAAATGGAATGAACTGCTGATAAAGATGGTATACTTCCAAGTCTCATCGGTTAACAACCACCACCACCACCACCCTGGATCTTATATTGCACTTTTCATCAGTAGATCTCTAAAGCAATTTACAAAGCAGGGCAGTGTCATAACCCCCATTCTACAGATGGGAAACGGACACAAAGAAGAAGTAGAGAGACTTGCCTAATGTTACCCAGTAGAGCAGTAGCAAAGCTAGGAAAAGAAGCCCAAGTTTCCTAAGTCCCAGTCCAGAGGTCTATTTACTAGACCACACTGCCTCACCTAATTAAACAGGGTCTATTGTTTCAGATGTTATTAGGTGTCACTAACTAAACTAATCTTCGTATGGAGAAAAAAAAAGGATGCACGAAATAGTGTGAAGGAGAGACACTGGGAATTCAATATCAAATCCTATTTTTTCAATGTACCCTTAAAATCTTACAGAAAAACCACACCTAAAGCAAACTCATTCTTCTTCTTCTGACAGAAGAGTGTGCAAGTTACAAAGATGACTGGCAATGGGATTAATACAAGCAATTTAGAAAGGTTGAACTAACATACCTCAACTACATAACCCAGATCTCGGACGTAATCTCGCTCCGTCTCCACTAATTCCTGTAAAACATAGCTACAAGGTGGGGGGAAAGGTGAAAAAACAGTCAGGGAGAAAAATGTATTGATGTGGATAAGCGTTCTTAAAGAGGATTACGAATAGGCACACAGAATTTTACAAGTTTGCAGTTATGTATGTTTGGTAAGGTAGAGTTTACATTTGACTTTCCAAATCTGGATGCTTCACCATCTTCAGGGCATTCTTACTTCTTGTGTTTACTAAACTATAGCAGCAGTAGCCAGGTCTTTTGCTACATGAGTCAGGACAATTAAAACATTAAAAAAATATTTAAAAAAGAATTTCAATATTTGACTCACAAGAAACTGCAAGAGATTCATAAGCAAATAAACTGAAGATGTCTTTATTATTTTTCCACTGACATACATACGATTAATCTTAAATACCAGCTGAAATGTCAACGAATATTTCTGGATCTTCCCAACTATCATTTGAGTTTAAGGTACAGAAAGAAGGGTTTAGGAAAAAGGAGTAATTTATGGTTTTCGGAACCTAAAAATATTCTTGAGAATATTTAAAAGCCAGCATCCTCCTCCATGAAGGCCGAGACTGACATGTTTGACAGGACTTTTGGGTCAACTTAGTACTGGAAATAATATGCCTGGGATTTCTCTTGGAACAACAGCTGGTTTTCAGGAAGAAAACTTACAGAACCAAATCATCCATTTGATGCCTAACATTCAAGCTGGAAGGGGAAAGGAACTACTTCTTCTATTAATTCAAGACAGACTCTTTTTAAAGAATGCAAGGGACTTTATAAATGTTACCTTATTGAGAACAGAGGGGAAATAGACATTTGTAAGCCAGTCTTACTGTCGTCTTTTTAAAGAGCTGGATTTCCTTTCTTCCATCTCATCTATGGGTGACGAGGAGGAGAGAAGGGAGTTGTCTGAAGGGTTGAATGATGGACTGCTGCTGTCACCTTGGTCTACCAACAGTGAACTTGGACGATCTTCCAGTGCCTAAAAGTGTATTCATAAGATGTTGCAACATTTATTCATCTTGACTTCTATTCATGCACAAAGCACTGCACAAAATGAATACACATTTACAGTCATTAAAAATATGGAACCTCTATTTTATACTAAAATATTTAAGTTATCTGACTGAGTCCAAAATAATAAGATGACAGTCTAAGGTTGCCATTAAAAACATCAACATTTGCCACACTGTTACAACACTTGTCTTATTCTATCTATAGAAAAAATCTGTGGTAACTGTTGGTAAATGCTGAATTTTTAATAGAGATTATAATGAAGTTAGAAAAATTAAAATCTTTACCACTTCATTTAAATGACCAGGACAGAAAACATTAAAGGGGACTCACAAAAACAAAAAACCCAACCCACACCCTCCGAAGAGACAACTTCTCCCTCTTCTTCTTTTTGAGCTATAAGTGGAAGTCCAGGAAGATCATTTTTCTTCAGCTTGTTTTCTTTTTTTTTAATTTTTAAGTACACTCTAAGCTTTTCAGGGCACGAATTGTGTTGTACTCTCTGTTTGTACAGCATCTATAGCACAACAGGACAAAAACCCAGGTTATAGCTCTGAATGCTACCAAAATTCTCATCATTAATAAATTCTAACTACATAAAAATATTATTCAACCTGGAAGACTGATGATTTGTCTACTGGTGGAAATTATGAATCACCCGATATGACAGAATGTAAACTGAGAGGGAAGGAATTTTGAGACAGATTGTTTATAATGGTTTTAATTGCTTCAGTCAATGGCTACCTTTTGGAGAAAGGATGAAGTTGTTAAATATTGAACAGAATTCCCCCCCTTCAATTAAGATATTGTAGGAGAGTAAAGAATTAAAATCTGGACAAGTGGTCAGACCTAAATTACAGGGAACAGGTCAAGGCAAGGGCAAATTGTTTCTGTTAACTGGTGTGAATTTTAGTTAGAGTCTGTTATCTCTCTTCTTCTCCTCCCTTCCTGGCCATCTGCACAGGGGATGAGTCTATTGCCATTCCTGTGCAAGGCCTTTTGGTGAGAAGAAAGCATTATCTTCCTTCTCCCCCTGGCATGCCTTTACTTCAAAGAATGTTAGTATAAAATTTAGTATAAGGTGATGTGCCTGACCTCTGTATGGTAATCCTGTAAACAACAAACTGAGGCGGGTATAATTATATTCATTATGTAGTTGTTAATTACATTTTATAGGTGTCAGTGTAACCAAATAAGGGTTTATGGGGAGTTGCTGAAAATGTATACATTTATCTACTCTTATGGATAAAAGAATTGTAAAGTAACCCCCTCGTTGCTCACTCATGGTGTCGAGGTGGAACGAGCAGGCAATAAAGGGTTCCATCTCCCCAAACCACCCCCAAATAACCTGTTTGGTTATTTCTAACAGATATAAAAGCTAACAATACACATTGAGACACCTTTCGCCCCCTGTCCCAAAACAGAGTAAGAACAACCCCTCCTCCAGAGCATCAACCTTTAAGGTCTTCTGTATGTTTCAAAGTAGACCAATATAAAATAAAATAAAAATAAAATTGCACCTGCCCAATTTTTAAAAAAAATGCAGGTTGCTTTTAATCCTTTGGTTTCATAAAACAGTCTTTTCCCCTGCACCTGCACTAAATACAATAGTAACTGTCATTTATACTCTTCAAAATAACTCTCCAAACTGGGGGCAAAACTCTGTGTTGAAAGAAGATGCAGTTGCATTGCATTTGGAAGCCAGGCAGTAAGCACCATTTTTACTGTTTAGAAAAAGGAGGGTACTGGAGAGACTGTGTGAAGGGTTGTTCTACAAAGTATTTATTAGGCCAGTTTAAATCCAACCCATAGGGTCAGTTGTGGCTGCAGAACTGCAGTTTATTTATCATGTTTCCCCTAAGCACTGCAGAAAGATGCAGCTAAGCTGCACCCTACTGAGTCAGATGCACTATTCAAGACTTTGAAATCAATAAAAACCCAATAGAGTTTGACCTCGTAGACAGACAGCCCAAAAACTAGGAGGAACTGATCTTTGTTGGCGCATAATCTGAAGGGAGGATATCACTCCTTGGGACTACATGCAGCTATCATTACAACAGTTAGTGATGCTGAGCAAGTGTTGCCAATCACAGAGTGTTTTATTTATTAAAACCTGCTTTAGTTTTCCAGAGTGTAACCTTTTAAAATAAATCCTCTGCCTTTCCCGTATAATGAAGTAAAAACTAAACCTCAAAAGATATTCTGAATGAATACATATGCTAATAAAGAATGACGACCTATAATGAAGTCAGGACTGTCCTCAGCTAGAGGAAAATATATAAAGGAAATGTAAGGTTCCTGGTTCTATAACTTAAGGCTATTTAAATAAAGAGGAGTTTGGAAATAGTCTGTGTCCCCCCTGAAAATATGAGATGAAAGTACTCTGCTGCAAACCAAGCTCTCCAATTATTTTAACACTGGCCGCTGAATATGCTTTGACAAAGTATTAAACACTGTCTTTTCAAATAACAAAACTCTCACACTTTTGATGTATTTTACTTGAGCAAACAAACTAGGGTGAGGCAATGAAAGAGCATCTTAAAAAAAGCTTTACTCGGTTTGTCTCATTCACTTGTACTTTGACTAGATTTATACTGTAAAGTCCTTGGGGCAGGGACTCTAAAATGTATGTCTATATACAGGGTATTGCACAGTGGAACCTTGATTGTGCTGCTAGATGCTTCAGCAATACAAATAAATGTAAGTATGTTTCACATTGGACTAGTCACCTTTTCTCTCTAAATATATGCATATTCCATATATGCTCATACATGAATTAATACATGCCACTTTGTGTACACAAAGGTATGAGAGTGCTTTTGAAAATGGATGATGGTAAATGCTGCAATTCATAGGGAAGTGTGTCGGAACTTTTCATACTGCGAGACTGTAAGAAGTTGCCTTAGCTTCTGAGTCATGTTTATCTGCCAGTCAGTCTTACCATTTTACTTTTGACGAGTTCCTCAATTGCGCTGACTAGTTCTGCTGCACTGGGTGTCTCAGAGCTGGTGGGGCGTACCAATAAACGAGAAGATGTCTGTGCAATGACAAAAAAGGGAAAATATCACGTTTACTTTAGTTTGTCACAGGCTGTCACGATTCTTCTTTTCAGGTCAAGCTACAAAGCACACTTTAATTTAAGAATAAAATATTTCCTTATAATTTATACAACAGGAATCTAAAATTTTGAAGTAAACCCTGACACACTGAAAGCTGTCCATACACAGTTTAAATCTATTTAAAATAGTAGGAGGGAACTTCATAATTCTCTTTAGCACATTATAGATCTGGGAAATACTCTTGGGCAACTTTCAACTGCTGACTACTCTAAAGTCTATCAGGAGAGCCATACAAATTGCAGTGACTGACCTGAATGACAGTGAACTACCTAAGTATTTTTTTTCAACTCTGTATATATTAAGAAGCAACTGAAAAAATCATCACAACACTCACACCTTGCAAGAGGATAAAAAAAAAATAAACCCCAATAAAATATATTGAGAACATCTACATTTCTAAAAGGAGCTGGGGTATATGTCCCAGATAGAGTGGGAGAAATCAAGCTCACCATTCTCTGTGCCATCCATTTTCCCCAAAGGCAAGTGCAGAGTATAGAAGATCTCTGGCCTCACACGCTATAAAGTGCCAGTTTATAGCTACAACTGAGGGTAAAAGGTATTCACAGTAAAGGATTGTGGGAGAGGGCCATTAAATTCAGCTTCAGTAATTAGCAAACACACAGCTGGTTTGCAGATTACCTGTATCATTAAATAACTGGAAAGAGGAACAGGGTACAATATGAACCTTCCTTCATATTAAGGAAAGGACGAATATACATCATGCAACACAGGTTAAATTGTTCAGCAAATGTTTCAAATATGTTGGACAAACAAAGAAATTACATTTATAATGATTTAAAACAGAAAGCTCTGCTCAACCTTAACTATGGTTTTCAACCCCATTATTGAAAACAAGCAGTGCAAAGGTATGGGTGTGCTTTTGTTTGCCTCACTGAGAAAGGAACATGGGATAGGGAGCGAGCGAGGGAATCACAAATAACTTTAAATGGACAGATAGGGGAACTGAGCCAAAGCAGAGACAGAACACAAATCAACATAATGCTACAGTCAAAGTTTACAAAAAGAGAAAAACAAAAAACAAAAATAATTAGTTTCACAATATAAGAGCTGTATTGAAACATCAATATTGTTTAGCCAAAAATAAATGCAAAACTCATAAGCTACTATTAAATGCAATAAATGAATTGTGCAATGATATTCCAAACAGAAGAATGTGTACTGTGCAAGCAAATGTTAATGAAAAAATGATTCTGTTATTTAGTGATATTAGAGAAACCAATACGACCTCATACCAGGTGGTGCTTGAACATACGTCCAAAACTGAGCAAGCCCACATGCAATAGGCCTTTGAGACAGATGTTGCCAGATCTCATAATTCCACTCCCCAAATGCTGCTAAAAACAACTCTACAAAAACCTATGCCTAACCATGTACCCCAAGACAAAATTAAAATCTGGATGTGGCTCAGAATCCAAACATCCATGAAGCTAGTAGTGTTTTGGTACAAGGTTCAGTCTATTAGAGACAGACAGAAACACTATGGGAGCATATTTCTGTTCTCCAAGGGATTCATGTTAAAACTAAGTAAATCCTTCTCCAAGGTCCTGTCTACATCAGTGTTGAAAATGCATGATGCAGATCATCCTTCCAACCTGCTTTTTGCAAGTAGGGTGATAATCTGGCAAGTGAAAGCAGAACCTATCTTTTGTTGCATTACACAATACTGTGCTGAAGGTCCAATCTACACTAAAAATGACAAGTGAATGGAGACCAAGTTACAACATGGCTATCCTCTGATATACTTGCATCTGTAGTGCAGCTGGATCTATATAATACGGGCAATGTTAATAAGGGTTATTTGTATCACTGTCATTGAATATACTGGTTAAGAAATCATGTTAGCAGTTTGCTAACAGGAGCTTTTAGACATGATTCTCACCAACACTAATGCAACTCTAGCACATACAGGGCCAGACAATAATTTCTAACTCGCGGAACCCCCCCTGCAATTTTTAAAAGAGTAAAGAGATTTGAAGAGTATAATTCTTTTTTTATTTGGTTTCAGCAATATTTCCCAATATGTTCATCCATCATTTCCTGTATTGCGACTGATTCCAGTTCGGAAAACAAGCAGGAAACTGGTGAATGGAAAAAACCCATTGCAATCCAGAAAGTGTCTACTTAAATTATGATTGAGATTCCCAGGAGAAAACAACAAGAGTGAAGGAAAGGAAGAAAAATTGTTGAAAAAAAAAATCTGCTTTCATCAGCATGGTGAATAACTGCCAACAAAACTCACTAACAATGAGCTCATACCATAGATTTCAACACTTAAGCATTTTAAACAGCACAATGGGGACAAAACGATATTAGAAGTGAGGTCCGTGCTGCAGAAGTCAATAGGATTTCCATTTTAAAATCCTCTATTTTCAGGCTTTGTAACTGCCCCTTAAATATTTGATCCATGTTGAAAATTAAAATAAAACATCTCACAACCTGTAAATGTTGTGAGACTTTTTTTAAAAAACCAACTCAATATGAAAATAAGATTCATTTGGCAGAATTACAATCGCTACAAAAGAAACTTACCAGTTAGTGGTTTCAGATACATTTTGGCACTCATTTTAAACTTGGCTTTGTTTGCTGAACTGAACAGCAAGTAACTAACGTGGACCAAAGCTTTAGAGCACTTGAGGAAGCTCTGGTGTGCTCACAATGGCTATGCAGCTTCATGTCTGCACGAAAAACCATCTTCCTGGGCATATGAAAAATGTTCGTAACAAAAACTCCAGGTCTGAGGCTAACAGAATTGTTTAGTGAATTACCTACAGGATACAAAGATTTCAGTCAAAGTTAAGAGCCTATGTGGGAGCAGTTAACTAGTGGAAGGGGGGGAGACTAAGCATATATAAGCATGAAGTATTACAAAAACATGAAGTCACTCAGAAGGGGTGTGTGTGTGTGTTTTAAAACTCCTTTATGCACAGAAAGATCAACTGCTGATTCCTACCTTTGCTATAAGGCCCCCTTTTAAACCATCATATAAAGGTTTCTGTAATTGTGTACTTAACTGCACCCATATAATTACATATGTTCCACACATTCTCTCCACAGCAAATCCCTTTAAGACCTTCAGATATGATCAGGCGACGTCAGCATGTGAATTCTTCCCTACCACCCTTTTTACCTTGTCATCCTGAGAGTCTGGTTGGAGTAGACTGTGTTGCTGAATTGCCATTGGAGGGGGGAGTGGTACAGCATCTGCTCCTTCTTCACCCTCTTCCTCTCCACAGCTCTGCATGCCAGAAGAGGAGGATTTGGAGAGAGTGCCGCTGCTCAGCCCCTCATTCCGTCCTCTCTGCAATGAAGACCAAGACATTCATAAGATGCACAAAGCAGAGCAAGTGGAAGCTATCTCACACGTGCCAGACTACAGCTGAAGGCTCATAAGCCTAGGGATAGCTGAACAGATAAACATCTCAAGAGACAGACACCGTTCCCAAAAATCTTAAAGGAGACGCAGTTTATGACTGGTTCAACAAGCAGGGCAACTGGGCTAATGCCCTGAATACAAGTGACTTGCAAGAAATTCAGCCTGAGTTTTACTATAGAAAAGGTTCAGACAGAGGCTTGGGAGCTGACTGTTGTGTTCCATCAGTGACTTTGAGTTTGGTCAGTTTGCCTCTGTAAAATGGGCACAACACATGTAACGACATATTTGGTATTTGTAGAGTCACTTTTATCTTCAAAATGAAAAGTGCTACATGAGTACAAAATAGTATTGAAACGTGGGATGTATTAACAATATCCTATCCTTTATCACTGGTTCCCCTTTAAACAGAGAATACAGACTCCATACTTGGTTTTTAATGTTTTCTGGGTAGAAAACAATCCTGTCAGCTACATGAGGAGCTGGACCTTCACTCCTTGGCCTGAGACAAAAACAGCTTACCGGATGTTGCGATTCCCTTCATAGTAAGGGAGAATGATTCATACTGCCTTCTCTCCTCCTCAGGGCAGTGATGCGATACTTACGCTCTTCCCCACACTCAGGAATGCAGGTGTGTGGCTGCTTCTGAGACAACTGCCCATATTACCTTGGGACAAGGGTCTCTTTCTACAAACTCAACTCCTACACCGCTATGGTGCTAACCCTCTACCCATTCCTTTTCATCTTCTACTCATATCACCGATGCTCCAAGTCGAAAATGAAATATGCCAGTTGCAAAGGAAAAATTAGACAAAAAGCCACTAAAATAATAATGTTGGGCCACTTAGTTAGAAATCAGACTTCATTATCTATATTCTGTAGGAAAACCACCAGAACTGGTGGTCTGATTCAAGTCAAAGAAAAGGTGAACTAAAATACAATGTGGGTAGAATCCTTGGATGCTCTGTTATGCCATTGGATTCAACGTGTACTGTACACACATAATTGAAAGCATAACTTGGCCCAGTTTGTATCTTTATCAACTGGATACGGGTCCTCACCACATACCGGGGGGGGGAGGGGGGGGGGAGGGCGGGAGGGAGAGGAGGAGCTTTCAACAGAAAGACATCTGTGACATGAATTCCATGATACAACCTCCCCATTCCTTTTGCTTTAATGAAAGCTTCCGAGAGCATTACGTAACTGATTGTAACCACCTTTTGGTTCGAGAAGTCAGCTATTTCCCAGTGCACTGCACTAATGAGACACACATTTCTAAAAGCAGCAACGCCAGACTTGATGGCTTTCAAGTGCATAATAGCCCCTCCCTATGCATCCTCCTGGTCCTTTGGGAAGGAGAAAAGGGAAGCATGAAATAGCCTATTATCAGAACATTACTCAGATGTTACTCAGTCTGTGTCAGAAAGTCAGCTTTTCTCATGTGGGAAATGAGATTAAGAAGTAATTTCCCCCATCCTCTTTTCTGTTCCTCAACCAGAGTGCTCTCCCCATACAACTCTGCCAGTGCTCTTAACACTGAATTGCATAAACCCTTGTATTCCAGTATAGGGCTTCTTTTTGAGTAGAGAATGATAGTCAAGGCATATGTGGGACTGATGGCTGTATAAAACTGAAACATACCCAGAAGAGACCTGGACGAGATGACTTTGACTTGACCACATCAAATTTGTACAAAAGTCATCAGATGCAAAATAAGCTGTTGTACCATCCTGCTGTACCCCTCAGCATCCAAAAACTGAGAACCTGAATCATGTCCAACATTTACTAACCCTGATAAAGTTGCCTGAACACTAACCTCTTCAATGGTTTCATCCTGGGGTGTAGCAGCACTGTCATCTGAGTCCTTCTGAGAGCCAGCATCAACACTTTTGCGGACCTCTCTGTTCTTCTTATGCTTATGAGCCAATTTCTTGACATGCCCATCTGCCTTACCACTGCTAAGGCGCCTCACTGGACTGGTAAGCCATTTCCTCAGGGTGTTGCCAGGACGTTTGGGGCCTGGGGAGCTCTGTGCACCAATCATATGGGGCTGAAGCGATGTCACTGAAGCAGGAGGACTGGCATCGTTACTGGAGACTGAAAGAGAGTCTGAGGAAAAAATGTGAACAACTTTTTAAAGGCAAAATATTGACAACTGAGCCATTTAAAACCAAGGCAGAGAACTTAAGTAGATTTTAAATACTGATTGTAAAAATATGAACTATAAATGAAAAAATGAATAAAAAAGTAATCTTTCATATTTGCATTACAGCAGGCGGCAACTTTAACTATGTCAACCTTTCACGTGACAGATTTGCTGAGAGAGAAAGAGACTAGGAATGCGGCACAAACAAAATATTTACATTAATAACATGGCATTAGCCACAGTGGAACAGATCACTGGATTTATTAAGCCCAGTGTAATGCCCTTCACAACGGCTAGTGCTACCTGACGGCTATGAGTAGGGCCCTACCAAATTCAAGGTCCATTTTGGTCAATTGCATGGGCAGTGGATTTTAAAACTAGTAAATTTCACCGTTTCAGATATTAAATTGGAAATTTCACGGTACTGAGACTGTAGGGATCCCAAGCCAAAAGAAGGCAGTGGGGGGAGGGATTGCAAGGCTATTGTAGAGGGGTCACAGTGTTGCCACCCTTCCTTCTGTGCCCCCACCAGTAGCATTGCAGAGGTGAGGGTAGCATGGTATGTTATTGCCACCCTCACCTCTGCACTGCTGCTGGCGGTGGCGCAGTCTTCACAGCTGAGCTCCCATTCAGCAGCTGAGGAGCTTCCTGCAGCTGGGGGAGGTTCCCGGAGGTGGGTCTGACGTGGCCCTGGGAGATGCCCCTGAAGGGGCAGAGGAAGACTCATCCCTCCCCAGTCTGGCTGGGATGAGCAGCAGGAGCCCAGTGTATGGTAGGAGCCCTCAAGCCCTGCCTCTCCCCTAAACTAGCCGGATTTCACAGGGGAGGCCCAATTTCATGGTCCATGATGCATTTTTCACAGCTGTGAATTTGGTAAGCCTCTAACTATGAGGGAAGCTTAAAATGCCTGTTACAAACTTGGGCCAGAGTTTTCTCAAATGAGCTGTAATTTTGGGTGCTCAACTTGAGACATCTTAAAGGGGCCCATTTTTCAGGAAGTGATGAGCACAGGCCCTCTGAATGCAAGGCGCCTTCAAAATGTCTTAACTTGAGAATCAAAATCACTGTATCCATTAAGAATATCTTGGCCCTCAACACTGGTGCAATGGTCAGAGAGGACTGCGTTATAAATGACCACCAATACACCAGCAAACGTTTACAAGTCACCAATGTCCTACATAACAGCCATGTCCTTTTCCCCTCATTGCTGATTACTGTTTACAAATATACACTGACCAAAAATTACTGTGTTCTGATTTTACGTATTTTGTGATGCGCACACATTCAGTAAAGTGTTTAAAAAAAGATAAAGGAAGTGGTCTTAAAAGGTGTTAATTTTTTTACTTGGCTGTAAGTAGTTATACATACGTATGCACAAGCTTCCAATGCGCAAAAACATGACAAATGTGTACTTCTGTGACAAACTGATTTATTTATGAGGGTGAAGGTGGGATCAGAGGGGAAAGGAAAGAAGACTTAGATAAACTACAGTTAACTGTTTCTTTTGCTTTAATCTGCCAGTTTTTAAAAGTGCTAAAAGTTTTAAACAGCATGAGTGGTTATATTTAAAAGAAAATACGCTCTTGCTCAAACCTGTAGATTAGCAATATTTGTTTCTTTGCTTGAGAATGCCTGAGGTTCTGCAGTCAAACAAACAATAATTCTTTTTTCCCAATCCAGTAATTATATATACATAAGATCAATAGCAGCTTCCCGGTGAGGTCCATGTCACTTAAACTAGAAATGTCCCTTATGATAAACACCCACTGGATTATGCATTGCTAGTACCTCGTCTGTGTTTTTTCCTAGCTAAAAGTATTATTTTCTACAAATATATATTTTTTTAAATTTTGAAGGCTTCTCTTACAAATATAATTACTAGTGTATTAACAAGATCACATTATACTGTTAGTGGTTTTTTCTTTTTTTGCTACTTGTTTGGTATAATCACTGCATTATGTTAAAAAGCCAGGTTAGTGAAAAGATCTTCTCAAATGACATTTAGCTGGATGGCTTTAGTGCTGCAGGTAAAACACTCTCTCTTCATTCCTTCCTCAAGGCTGGTATAGATACTCAAATCCCTCCTGCATAGGTTAGGTGCAGAGGGATTCTTTCACTAAAAATGGTGGGGGAAAAATAAAGCAATTTAGAACAATGTTGTTTAGAACATACTGTCAGGTACAGCCTGGCTAAGTTTATCTTTCTTGCATTGGGTGTGTTTTGCAAAACAGAACATTGGGCTTGTTTGCTCTTGCAGAATACTAAGTGCAAGCTATTCATTAAGGGCCATATCAGATGTGGAGGAAGAGTTAAAAGATTCAGAATGAATGAAAAAATATTGCTTTAGGGTTGCTGAAGCCTCGCCAGAGATGTAAATCTCACAGGCTAACGACACTGGGGGAGCATGTACTGCTTTTCTATTAATCTCTCCGTGGCATACAGGCTTATTGTCTAACCTCCAGCCCATCCCAGTATTATCCTGGATATTTGCTAGCTAATGCAGTCTTGGGAAAACAATTTTCTCTGTAGTAACAGACATATAACCACTGAGATATTTTAACTCTGGGGATGCAATTCATTAAAATAACGTATGTTATTTGTTATGCCCACGTGTCCTCATAAGCAAAGCACTCATTTGTAGCCCCTACAAACGTTGACTTACGTTCCACTTATTAGCGGTTTAATGTAATTGTTTATATTGCTTTGTACTGATCTCAGAAAACAGAGCTTGAAACCAGTTAATGGCCAGTTAATAACACTTTACTTTGAAAAGTTGAGAGACCAGGGTTAATCCAGGCTTGCATTTTTGTTTTCAGCAACTAGTGAAGCTACCCTGATGTAGCTACACCATGGAAACACACAGTAAAGTCATGCTGCAATACGGTAAACTGACTTGCACTTCACCCTAATTTGTAGAGACTAGAAATTTAATGCAGAGAATGCATTATGCTGTTCAGTTTTGTCTCTGGATCTTGGGCCATCAGTGCTGCAGAGGTATTGGCTTCAATTCTGGGGCAAGCAAGAGGGAAAAGGAAGTTACTCACTTGGTGCAGTAATGATGGTTCTTCGATGTGTCTCCCCCTTAGGTGTATCAGAGACCCTGTACCTCTAACTGGAGATTTTAGGTAGCCGTGTCCGTTCAGCCACACGTGATCTCCCTCCCTTGTGATCTGCCTCGAGGCTATCTAGCACAGCACGGGCGAACCCCCCCTCAGTTCCTTCTCTATCACAAAGCCTCTTATGGAGAACTCTGAAGTAGGGGGAGGAGGGAGGATTGTGGAGCACCCACAGGAGGACACATCTCAAAGAACCATTGTTACTTTACAAGGTGAATAACTTCCTCCTCTTCTTTGAGTAGTGTCCCTATCAATGCTCCAGTGTAGGTGACTTCACAGCAGTATCCCTCAGGGAGGGCTGGCATTTCGGAGTGGATTCTGTAACTACAGAGAATACTGCGGAGCCAAAGATGGCATTGGAGACCGAATCTCCAGTGATCGCATAATGTTCTGCCAAAGTGTGGGCAGAAGCCCAAGTTGCTGCTCTGCAGATTTCCGAGGTAGTACATCTTTAAGGAATGCGACAGAGGTAGAAATTGACCTCGTGGAGTGCATATGGACTCCAGACAGAGGCAAAAGGTTGTGCTTTGATAACAGAAATTAATGCAACCCAAGAACTTTTTGGATAGTCTTTGATCTGATATCAAGATCAAAAGAGCCTTTGGATCTTTCCGCAAGTGAAAGGAAGAGTTCAGAGGACTTTCTGAAGTCCTTAATCCTGTCCAAGTAGAATGCTAGTGCTCTTCTAACATCTAGCATATGAAGAATTGCCTTCCTGTTGTCACAATGTGATTTTTGGGAAAAAATAGGAAGATGGATCTGTTGATTCATATGGAAAGTGAGGCAACCTCAGGGAGAAACTTGGGATGCAGCCTCAGAGTTAATTTGTCTTTAAAAAAGACTGTGTCTGGTGGATGTGCCATTAGGGCCGCTATTTCTCCTATGTGCCTAGCTGAGGTGATGCAATTAGAAATGCTGTCTTCACGGACAGGTGTAAAAGAGAGCAAGTTCCCATGGGCTCAAAGGGAGGTCTAGTCAAAGCTCTGAGAACTAGGTTAAGATCCCAGGTTGGAACAGGTAGTCTCACATGTGCAAAGAGATTCCCAATGCCCTTAAGGAATCTATGCATCAGGTGGTAAGTGAACACTGAGTATCTGTCTACCTGATGATGGAAAGCCGTTAGGGTTGCAAGATATACCTTGAGGAAGCTGAGTGAGAATTTTGACCTCTTGAGGTCTAAAATATAGGGAAGATAAGGTTGGCTTCATGTCCTAGAATGACACCAAACTTGGAATTGTTTCCATTTGTATAGGTAAGTATGTCAAGAGGTCAACTTTCAGCTATGCAGCAACATGTCTTTCACCTTATCAGAGCAGTCTACCTCTAAGTGTTGGAACCAAGAAGGAGCCAAGCCTGGAGGTGGAGGACCTGCAGGTTGGGGTGAAGGATCAGCCCGTCACTTTGAATGTGGAATGGCCCAAAGAGGAACCGGGGGACACATTGCCATCTGTGTCATGTAAGACAACCAGACTTGTGTTGGCCAGAAGGGGGCAATCAGAATAACTATTGCTTTGTCTCCTCAAATTTTCAACAGAACTTTGGATAGAAAGGAAAACGGAAGAAAGGCATACAAGAGGTCCCTGTCCCATGGGAGGATGAGAGTGTCTTCCAGTAAATGTTTCCCCAGGCCAGTCCTGGAGCAGTAACGAGGACATTTCTTGTTCTGGTAAGTAGTAAAGAGATCTTTAGTCGGTGTTCCCAAAAGGGTGAACATGTCTCAAAGCACCTGAGTTCAGTTCCCATTTATGGTCATGAGAAAAGTTCCGATTGAGACTGTCGGCTGTCACATTCTGTATCGCTGGTAGATAGACAGCTGAGATGAACACATTGTGACAGATGCACCAGTTCCAAAGTTTGAGTGTTTCTGTGCAGAGAGAGGGAGATCTGGCAACCCGCTGGTGATTTATATAAAACATACAGGTGATATTAAGGAGAACAAAGAAACAAAAACAAATACTACTTGTGCTAATAACACAGGTAAGAAAGGCACAACTGCTCATTCCAAAGGCAGTCAAAAAGGAACTGAGGGGGTTCACCCATGCAGTGCTAGATAGCCTCAAGGCAGACCACAAGGTAGGGAGTGCGCATGTGTGGGCTGAACTGAGACTGATACCTAAAACCTCCAATTAGAGGTGCAGGGGCACAATGGAGGACCCATAGGGACACTACTTGAAGGAGGGATGGATCTCCCATTTATCTGCAGTGATCGACGACAAAAATTAAGAATCAGCATTGTCTCTTTCTAACGAGTTATGCCATTCTCGCCCCACTAAATGAAGGACGTAGTAGTAATGTGAAATCTCACTTTTGAAAATGGTGCCCTGGTAGGGTCGAGATGGAGGGTTCTATAGATCCTCAGGGACTCTCTCCCTCTCTCTTTTTTTTTAAATCAGGACTGGGAACCTTATGCCAGACAAGTCCATACCCATTGAGAAAAAGAATCCTGAAATGTTACTAGTATGGTAGAAGTTAGCTAACAGAAATACTACATTTAAATAGTTAACGGCATACAGTTGATTTAAGATAAACTACTTACTTTCTGTGATGCTGTTAAACAAAAAGAAGGGTTTAAAGGTAACCTCTTACAATGGTATTTTAGGATTCAACTGTTTGAGTTTTGTTTTTTGATTTGTTTATTAAATAATAACAGGGCCATCTGCTTTGCTACTGCATTAACCATCCTGGCCAAATCCTTGTTATTTTTGCAAGAATCAGAACATTTTAAAATTATTATTGGGTTATGAGTAGAATACACTCCAAATTTGCACATCTAATCAGGCTAGTTTACTTATTTGTTCTTTAAGCAAACTGGATATTGTAAAACTTTTCTGTTACAATCAACATACTCCTTTTGATTGATTTATCAGAGCTTCATGTTTGCCTTGATTTTGAAGTCAAACACTGAACTTTGACATCAATGACCCAACAAGGCAGGAGCAGCAGGCTGATTACAAGGGAAGGCATTTACAATACAGACTTACAGTTTATTAAATATTAAATATGTTTCCCTTTAATGCCTGAATCGTTCATTATTCTGCAGCTGGAACCTAGAAGAACTTAATACAGTGGCAGGATTCTTTTGGAAATAGTTCTGTAAAACAAGACTGGACTCAACAATTTTGAAATAATTTCCAAAACGGAACTAAAATCCTAACACCATTTAGTTATGTTTTCTTTTTTATTTGTATGCACCTTTCAAACACTGGACATAAAATCCATCTAAGTTCTCACTAAAAAAGAAAATATAGTACACTTAATTTTTAAATACCTTAATAATAATTGAATATATGCACTGAAGCAATTATTAGCAGTTACCCAGTATGATACCAGATGTACTGCAGCATTTGGCAAATACCACTTTCTTAAATGTAAGAAAATGACTGAACCTCACACCCCCTAATTTGGCAGCTGCTAGTAAATGTTCAGGGTTTTTTTAACGCTTATCAGTATGTGACGTACGTTTGTTATGATGGCAGTTATTGAAAAGCTTTCCTTCTGATAATTGCTGTTCTTCCCTCTCCTTTTTAAATTCTTCAGCTCATCCCTGGTGCATAATCAACACCATTAACTGGCTACTGGTCCCTCTGATAACAAATGGTGTTGCTATAGAGTTTCTGAAATAGTAGGAGATGACTTGCTGTTTTTTGTTTGTGCTGTTGTTGCAATACTCAGACTTTTAAACTAAATCAACTAACTGTGGGCAGGGGGAGCGGACAGAGGGAAGAAACCCACACAGTTCAGTTTAACTGGAGAAGCTCTGGGAGACAGAATAGGTTCCGGACATATTTCATGGCACACTTCTGCCATATCCTCCCAAACAGTTGAGTTAGTACTCTCCTTATGCATGTAACATGTTGTTGTACCTCCTTGTCTTCTGTAATGCATGGTTTACCAGTTCTTATTGGAGCAGTTTCTTATAAGTATTGAAGGAAAATTAAAATTGGATAAAATATAAAAGGGAGCCAAAGGCATAGGATTGATCAATTTTGTTCATAGTTCTTTCCCTCTTAACTACTGTGCCTTTCATTGTATACGTCAGCTTTTTTAAAGGCAAACTAGAACAGTCTCATTAACACAGAAAAGGAATAAGCATCCAGAAAAAAACTAAAATAAATGCAGTCACAGCCATAAAAGCAGCAACTTTAGTATATTTTGCTTAGTTTCCAAATTTCTTAAACAGGTGACAGACACAAAGCTAATTTTACATGTTGAACATTAGCTGTGGTAGGACTAATAAGAACTTCATCAACCCTTTCAGTTCTTTGCATCTCAGACATGAGTATTTCCTTATACATAAGTATGCACAGTACACTTCTTAAATGGTCCTCCAGAGAACATTGCTAACAGTCACTTCCTATATTCCACCAGCAAACACTCACTCTCAATGAGGAAGGCTCAACGTTGACTCCAGAGTAAACATATGCGACTTCAAGGGTTGTACACAGGGGTTGTTTACCAGTAACAAGTCATTCTCTCAGTCTAAAAAGATCCCAGTTGCTGCTGAACAGGGACCAGATTCTGCAGCCCTTATTCAGACAAGTAGTCTCCCACTGAAGTTGAAAGGAAATATATCTGTCTAACGATTACAGAATCAGAGTTCAACTGAACAAACATCTCCTCAGCTGCTCAGCTTCGTGCATGTGAGCAGTCCCATTGCAGGATCAGGACCTTAGGCTCCAGAGCCCAGGTACAAATACAGGACCTTAATTCTAATCCTCTTCGTATTAAGTAAGATAGCAGTCCCTGCAATGCATGGTTAACAGAAACTCTGATAGAACTGGTTACTTATACTGATAAGTGTCACTGATTAGCAAAAATAACAAAATTCATCATGTTCTATCCAGTTGTTAAAGACCAGGGGTAAAATTTTCAAAAACACCTGAGTCCTACTGACTTTCTCCTTTGAAAAATGGCACTTACGTGCTTTTGAAAATTTTACTTTGGTCTAGGTACACCACATCTCTATGATTAAAGCAACATTTTCTCCATTTTATAGCTCTTGTGAACCTTAAACTACAATTGGTTTTATTTTTTTCTTTACTGTGACTGCTGACCAATTTGTTTTACTAAGTTTGCTCAAGAGTCCTTTATCACTAATATAGGTTCTCAGAAGAGATATAAGAATTCAAAATGATACTAAGAACAACGCTGACTTTGTAAATGGAGACAGACTGGATAAGTTTTGGGTCTTTTAGCCCTTTCTATCTCCCAAGAACAGAAAACTTTCCAGCAAGCGTCTGTCCAGTGTCTCAGTCTCCCATTTAGAGAAACATTTGGCCTTCTTGTCAAATTCTTAGAACATAAACACTAATTTCTAGCAAGGCGCAGATACAATATAAGTTAATGAAACTTAATTAACTATCTGTTCAAATACAGGCACCACTGGAGCTTAGTAGACCTTCATTTTTTTTCTTTCCTGAATTACTAACTGCTGCACTTTTTTCTTAGATGATTCATTAACCCAAGAGAAAGTCAATTACATTCCACCTCTCCCCTAACTTGAAATAAAACCACGGTTTCTCTGTTGCTGAGATCAGAGAGTACACAGACAATCCATGATTTTTTTTTTTTTAAAAAGCTAAAGAAAAAGGGCAAGCAGCACTGATTCTGGCCCTCTCAAATTAAACGATAAGATGACCTCCAGTGAACACACAAATTCCTGAAGTTAAAGGGAACCTGGAATGCTCTTTCTATTCCCAGCTTTACCAACCCAGGAAACTTGGACATCTGTGATTAATAACTTTTTTTTTTTTTTTTTAAATAATGAACCATGTCCAGCTAGTTGACGACTTGAAGTTTTCTGCTCTAGATTAACTATTTCCATATTGCACTGTAAGGGTCTTAGTATTAAAAGGTCAGGGGTTTACAGGGAACGTATTTCCCCACTTCTTCAGAAAGTAAACTAGAGTCCAATTGGTGCATTCTCTGCACCATCTAAATATCCTTTACTCAAAATAACAACAACGCACTGCTGCCAATTAACCAGGAACCAGTCTGACTAGAAAAAAAAAGCTGTCTAGACGGTCTAGTTATTTCTAACTAATATATTACATTTATATAAATGTGGCAATTTCAAACACCGTTAAACAACTGACCGACATGCACAAATCAGTGCCATGTCAATGAGACACTGGAGAAAGAAGAGCTAGGTCTTCTTTTCCAAAATAAGAATCCATGACAAAGGCCCAAAAAAACCTAACTAAACTCAGCTGCGCAGTAGTAGTTCACTGGGCAAGTAATATTGGGGAGGCATGAGAAAGGCGTATAGCGATATATTTTATTCACAGATGTGCATACACAGTGCAGCTGTTTTAACTTCTGACCTACATTTGGTGTAAGAAGTACTCAATCTTCCACGTGTACAATCATTCAAAACTTTCATAAATGGCATAAATTTGTTTCTCTCCTGCTGGGTTTTCCCTGAAGACTTTTGTAAACCAATATTCTAATATATAGCAAAGCACATTAAAAATGTTTCATATTTAACAAGCAACTATAAAAAAAAGCAACCACCAAGCAACCACCATTTGAAGGATGACACTATTGCCATTTTTATTATGCTTGCAAATGTGGAATTTCCCCATCACTCTTTGAGAGACATTAATTTCCCTTACCATGAACATAATATAGGAGTTTCCATGGAACCATTTTTTAAGCCAGCCCATAACATATTGGAAACTATTATGCAATATACAAAAGAAAGATACGTTAATCATCAGCAGTGGTATACTCTGACTATTCATCTCCAGTAAACCAGCTGTTCCTTTCAAGTGGTGTACTATACTGAAATATGCTCTAGGACATTTCCATATATTATAGCTGCCTTATGTTGTAAACCAAAATATCATTTTCTAATGGGAAACAGTTCAATGCATCACTTTTAGAATTATGTGTATTCATACTAGAGAATGACAGAGGATTTTACGTCTTAATGCTAATTTGTAATGTCCTAGCAGTAATACTCATCATCAAAATTCAGCGCTGTTATCTATATGCTTTTTACCATTTTTCTTAAGAGATACTAGCTATTATATATACTGTATGTATTGTAACCAGTCATGGCAAACTGTTCTGTATGAATGGAAAACATTTTCACTTCTCTCATTTTCACATGCTTTCTTTTCACCTCTTCAGAGGTCCAGTATGAAATCCTTTCAGATGATGTCCAGTTATTCACTAGTGAACATACAGTCCCAACCACTAAAATATGCATAAAAGGTCACAAAGGACTGTCTCCTCATAATAAACCTATGACAGAATTAGTTGAAAAGTAGGTTGCTTACATGTATTTCATGAAACTAACTTTGGAGTCTACTTTCACTAGGCACTTTGGAAAATAAACTGGTATCTTTCTCCTCGCTCCCCACTCTCTCCCCAAAAATGACTTGGAAAGTTGGACAACAGTTTGCAAAAACATTTCATAACAGTAAATGAGGGAAATCTGTGCAGTGCACAAAAATGCTCTATGTCTGAATTAAATGAACTAGTGGCACAGGTCTGAAGGGTCTAATGCGCTACTAACTGTATCTGTTCAGGATCTCTCGGGTCATTTGTTCTTCAGGGTCTCCCCCTCTCCCCTCAATGGAGCAGTGGGAATTAAAGTCTTACATTTAAGCTTTTTAAAATTACACCTTTAAAACTTGCACTCAGAGTGGCATTTTTCAACATGTCAGTGTCAGCAATCAAGATTCAAACACAACACATTTCAGATGCAACGATGCTCTCCTTCCTTTCATGCCTGCCGGATTGTTTTACATTCTAACAGAGACTTTTTTAAAAAGCAGGAAAAAAGCACGATGTCATCCAAGGCTACTTTCCCAAATGAACAGAAAGGGTTCTGTTTTTACTCCCTGGAATTTAGACCACAGGGCTATAGAAAACCAAATCCAAACCCCTGCATATAACTGAGTGCTAGGCAGGAAGGTAGAGCAAGTCAGTAGGGCATTTTATTCAACTCTTGGCACTTAATGATCAAATTCTCTACTATTTAAGGTCTGATTTCTTTTGGTAAACAGGAAACAAATACATTTTATAGTGTGATCATGAAACATTAAGGGGGAAAGCTGTTTTTGCTGATTAAATTTATATGCAGGATTTGCCAAACCACCATATGCTTTTAATAATACAAGTAGGAATTCTCATGTTTTTCCTTTAGTGTAGCCCATATTTTAATTAGTACTGTAGTATCTTGGGTTTGCATTAGGAATCTTCTGGACTACCTGCCACCTCCCATTCTAAAACACCCGGATCACTGCCCCTCACATAATGTCCCTCTGATGACTATCAATTTTCTAGTCAAGTCCTTGGTGAATTTTAATGAAATTTAGTGGCTTCAATCAAGGTGCAGCAAATAAAATGGGACTTGTCAACTCTCTGTGGACCAAGAAAAAGTGCTCCCACCACCAGAGTTTGGGTATCTCTGTGTAAAAGGAACGTTCAACTATGTTTCTACTATGAAAATAGACTAAAAACAGTGGGTGTTTGCAAGCGTAAATAAAATTTGCCAATCCTGCAAACAAAATCTTTAGTGTCAAGCTGGGTTCTTTCCTTTTTGTGCATCATGTCTAGTAATTAAGGTTCCTGGGGCAAGTTAAGTTTTGAGTTTATATGTTCCATTGTATTTCAGTCGATGCCTTCAGACACCTCACGTGTTCTACACAAAGTTATTTTATTTACGCAAATCTGCTGTATGTAATGGATGTCCAGAGGTATAACTGATGGAATTCAGTATACAATCTTGTTAGCGATGCACAGGCAATAATAGAAACCAGTTCATGAAGAAAGAAAGACTCACTAGAGTAAACAGTTACATTCCTATATACACAGGGGGAGCAGATGTGTGTAAAAAAAGGTGCATTTTTATTTAACATTCACAGCAGAATGGCCCTTCAAAAGAGAGAGTTTTCTACAAAAAAGCAAACATTTTCCCCACCAAAATACCATCTTGTTTTGGGGCACTCTTTTGCCTCAAAAGTTTGCTTTTTCACAAACAAGAGCTTTCACATCAAAATTTAAAACGCTGTACCTTTTGATACAAAAAAGCTACCCAGATGCAATTTCTAATTCTGAAATTTCAAGAATTTCAAGATCTGTACTTTAAAAAATAACACAAAGTGAACATATTCTCAAATCCTGTTGAGTACTTTTTTTTGCAGGTTTTCTTCATGAAATTGGATTCCATTCACAAAATCTAAATTAAAGCAAACTAAACATACTCCAAGATTTTTGGATTTCAGCATGAATAGTTCCCCGACACTTTTCCAAGAGATACTGAAGGGTTCATAGATTCCAAGGCCAGAAGGGACCAGTGTGAACGTCTAGTCTGATCTCTTGTATCAAACAGAACAGAGAATGTCCCCCAAAATAATTCCTAGAACATATATTCTGGAAAAACATTTAATCTTGATTTAAAAATGGTCAGTGATGGAGAATCCACCATGGCCCTTTGTAAATTGTTCCAGTGGTTAATTACGCTCACTGCCAAAAATGTTAATCTTATTTCCAGTCTGAATTTGTCTACTTTCTAATTCCAGCCTTGGAACATGTTACATCTTTCTCTGCTAGACTGAGGAGCCCATTATTAAATATTTATTCTCCACACAGACACTTACAGGCTGTAATCAAGCCACCGCTTAACCTTCTCTTTGTTAAGCTAAATAGATTGAGCTCTTTGAATCTATCACTATCAGGGATGTTTTCTAACCCTTTCATCATTTTTGTGGCTCTACTCAGAACCCTCTCCAACTGATCAACATCCTCCTTGAATTGTGGGCATCAGAACTGGACTCGGTATTCCAGCAGCGGTTGTATCAGTGCCAAATACAGGTCACAGTGTCACACAGGGAGCTCCTGATGGTCAGCTGATTAAGCACTATGATAACCATTAAGCACTATGATACCCAAATATTTTACAGTGTCACTGCTTTCCAGGATAGAGTCCTCCAGCCTGTAACTATGGCCTACATTCTTTGTTTCTAGCTGTATACGTTTATATTTCACTGTACTGAAACACGTATTGTTTGCTTGTGCTCTTTACCAAGCAATCCAGATGGTTCTGAATCAATGACCTGGTTCCTTTCATTATTTACCATTCCCCCAATTTTTGTGTCATCTGCAAGCTTCAGCAGTGATGATTTTATGTTTCTTCCAGGTTATGGATAAAAATGTTAAATAGGATAAGACCAAGTATGACCTGTGGGACACCACTGGATACACACCTGCTTGATGATGATTCTCAGTTTACAATTACACTTTGAGACCTAACAGTTATCCAGTTTTTAATCCATGTGTGCCATGTTAATTTTATATTGTTCTAGTTTGTTTAATCAAAATGTCACGTGGTACCAAGTCAAACACCTTACAGAAGTCCAAGTCTATTGCATCAACACTATTACCTTATCAACCAAACTTGTAACCTCATAAAAAAAAAAGATATGAAGTTAGTTTGAGAGGATGTGTTTTCCATAAGCCTATATCAATTATTAATTACATTACTCTCCTTTTGTTCTCTATTAATCAAATCTCCTATCAACTGCGCCATTATCTTGTCGGGATTGATGTCAGGCTGACAACCCAATTATTAACCGGTCATCTTGTTTATCCTTTTTAAAATATTGGCAGAACATTAGCTTTCTTCAAGTCTTCTGGAACTTCCCCAGTGCTCTATGACTTACTGAAAATAAATATTAACAGTCCAGCGAGCTCCTCAGTCAGCTCCTTTAAAACTCTTGGATCCAAGTTATATGGCTCTGTGGATTTAAAAATGTCTAACTTTAGCCGTTTCTGTTCTTCCACAGATACTAGTGGAATAGAAAGAGTATTATGAAGATATGATGAAGCTATATCATCTGTTTGTTCCCCAGATATAGAACAGAAAAAACACTGCAGCCTTTTCTACATTACTATTGATAATTCTACCATTTCCATATAGCAATGGACCAATACCATTGTCAGGATTCTTTTAGTTACTAATATATTTTTTTAAAAAACTCCTCCTTGTGCTTAACTCTTCTGGTCACAGTTTTTTCTCCTGGATTTTCTTGTCAATCTTCTGCAATTCTCAACTCCTTATTTATATTCATTACTATCAACTTACCCTTTCTCCCATTTGTGTGTGTGTACATCAACTTACTCTTTCTCCCATTTGTGTGTGTATGTATATATATAAAATTTTTGATACCTGCTTTCACTTCCCTCCCTAAACCAGGTCATTTTTTTAACCAATATGGCCTTTTTTCTTGATTTTTGGGGCATTGACTAAGGTGTTCTTAAATGAGTCCCAATTATCATTCTCATTTTTCTGATTTGACTCAATTGTTTTAAGTTTTACCAATCTGGCCCTTTTAAAGCATCAAATATATATATATTACTAGTCTGGACTTTAGTATGCTTGCACATTATAAATGTGATAGGGCAGAGAGGCTAAAGTATTTGACCAGGTGTATTGAAACATCAGCTGGGTTTAATTAATATGTTTATGAGACTAACAAAACCCTAAAGTGCTGCAGGAATTAGTGCTGATAACTCAGGTATCCTGCTGCTGTTAAGCATGATGTTGAATCAGAACTGTGCTGTTTGGAGATGCCACCTTCTGAATAGAACAAAAAAAAGATGGTCACCTCTGGTTATTGAAGAGCAGGGGTATTTGGCCCAATATCCTGGATAAATCTTTTTTTTGCAATTTCATCTACGTTCTAGCTATGTATATTTTCACTGTAGTTGCAACTGGACAAGATATTCTTTACCATGACCTAAGCTGTTTGGCAGGGATGCTCTATGCTGTTAAACAATTGCTATGTACCAACCAAAGAGGTGGCTGCATTCTTGGCATGAAAGTGCACTCCCTGGAAAGCAAATGGGAACTATTATTAAGTTAAGGTTTACATACAACACAATTATTCCAGTTTTATCATCTAAGCAGCTATGTGGTGCATTTATGTTCAACCATTATTTAGTATGAAGATCTCTTATCTTTCCTATCAAAGCTGTTTCTGCTGAGAAGTAATTAGTTTCATCTGAAAACAACTGTACAGCACTACAAATATAACCACAAGGCAACTGAATAGTTTGTCTTGATATATGCAGCATGACAGTCCAGAACAAGAAATTATAACAAGTACATCAACAGCAATACAGATAAACATGGAAATGTCAAGTGGCAAGCAGGGAAAGTAACATTTAGCAACGACTGGCCTAAAAGCAAGCAATGACTGATGAGCAGAGAAAGACAAGGAAAGAAACAAGAGATTGCCCAGACCTTGTAGGAACACTAAATTCAAACACTAGTAAAAACATTGCAAGCATTGTGCATGCCATGCCTACAAAAGTGTGCGGAGCCTCAACAAGTCAAAGGCGGCAAATGAGAGGAATCTGTCCAAGGTTGCTTTCAATATATAATTGCAGATTTGACAACATCTGAACTAATCCAGCCATAATCCTGTGTGTCTAGTCATTACGGATGATGATGATGATTGAGATGGAGGAGGAGGAGGAAGAAAGCAAATGTGAAATGAAGAGACAGACAGACTTCACAACAGTGAAGAGCAAGAAGGCCTGATGCATAAAAGTATTTGTTGGTGCTGAGGAGAAGGGAATTAAATTCTTCAGCTTTTCAGTGAGGAAATGGAAAACAATATATTATCTGCCAAATGTGTGCTGAACATGTGGCCTGGATTTCGGGAGAGGATTGAATGTAGATCCAATGTAGCATCTCTCTACACAGAATGCTTGTAAGAAAGTTATATCACATGAAAAAAGCTCTCTACTGATACCACTGATGGAATCAAGGGAACATGTGATAGAAGAAATAGCAGGGAGATGTATGTTGAAATCAACAAGAATTCAAGGTTGACAATGCAAGAGGCATTTAGAAAGTTGCATCTCAGCTTAGTCAGAGGATCAATATACTCTTTATGGATGCTTGCACCGTTTCTTCCCAGTTTGAAGTTCAGTGGAGAAGCTCATTGTCCATTCCTGGCACACTAGCTGCATTGTCTAAGAGGTAACTCCAAGTCTACACTTAGTCCATTTTGCATGTAAGACTTTTTTTTTTTTTTTTTAAACACTGATCATTCTTGAGTGCTACTCTTCAGCACCCAGAAGATGGAAACAAATCAGGCTGTTGAAAATCCCTAGAAATTCATCCTGAATGATTCATCACAATATGAAAGCAATAACATACCAAGCAACGGAGATAGTTTTCATCCAGTGAGACAGTACAAAGGAGATTGGTGACATCTTGAACAAATATCCAGCAAAAAAAGAGGAAACAGATGTCATAAGTCAAATAATATTTTGTCTGTAGTTAGGTCACTAAAATGATATTTGCCAGTGATAGAGAGAAGAGGACAATTTAAAAAATGATGAATTAAATTTAATTTAAAATTAACAGAATTTATGCAAGTCAGAACACAAGACATGCTGTAGCAGCAAGTAATATAAAACTGACAATATTCTGCAAACCTCTGATTTCTCAGCAGGACAAATTACATATATTGCCAAAGGAACAACATAATCCTCCACCACAAAAGGACAAGTAAAAAAGGACAAAGAAAACATCTGCTTGAGACCAACTTTTACTTAGGGAAGGGAGAAATACTCAAAGTAGTCTTTGAGGTACAACAAACAAGAGTCAGTTCTTCATTCACTGTAGTAAAGTATCTACAAGTATAGGAGCAACGGAAATGACTGCTGTAATATAATTCCCTTGAAAGCAGAATTCATTAGGTTATATCCACTGTCAACTTTATTGCTTCCAGTTCTCCCCACATATCTATGTTGTCAAACAGTGGTCAGTGTCCACCCTAAACTTGTACTGGATATAGGATAGAGTACAATTTAATATACAGTGCAAGTCATTTTTCAATTTCAGATGAACCTAAGCATGCAAACAAATCCAACCCTGTTTTAAAACTGTTTTTCTTGCTGCTCACTTTTATGAAAAACAGAATTATTTAGTAAGACAACTAATGCGTGTTTTGAGCAACAGCTGTGTAAACACGCTGACCTTGGGGCAGAAACACTGCCTTGAACTTGAAAAAAATGTCTTCATACTGTTTAGTTCCAAGGCTATTGCAATAACTGGTAATTTTTGTCTTTTCAAACACTTCTCTCCTACTGCCTTCAAAAACAATATGGTAGGTAGTTAGGAGAGTTTGGAAGGAAGATGAATCCATTTAACAAATGAGCTACACTGGTCCCTCAAAATGACCCCACAATCAAGAAAAAGATTTAATTGTTAATCAGAGTTCTTGGCAAATCCAATATTACAAAATAAACTTACCAACATTTATAAAATAACATCCCAGAAAAGCATACATTTTATGTGGATATACATATAGGAGCATTAACAGGTGTACTTTTTCACTCTGTTATGTGGGTAATGGCCCAAAAACTAATGTAGCTGGTTTATTGTGGGTGATGACAGACTACTCCTCTTCCCCACAATAACTGTATTAGTAAGATCAGGTTTAGACAACAATTAAAAGTAATTCAGTTTCAACAGTTTCTTCCTTCACATCAAAGTGTAACCTGAACAGTGAGAAAAACATGCATCATTTTCAGTACAGGCAAATTATCCCACCAATTATTTTTAATAGTGCTCTAATAGACAAGGTCAAGTAGCACCCTTCAGTAAATCTGAAAGGCAGGTTTATGAAAACATGATAGATTCTCAGCATGTAGTATCTGACTAACGGGAGAGACTGTGAGAAAGGAGTAAATAACCAAAATACAACGATTCAGACCAAATCAGAATCAGCATGTCCAGTGACCTACTGCAGTGGAAAAATCACACTGCTTTACGTTGCCAAAATATATAAGAACACAATATCCCGTGTAATTTATTATTGAAAGAGAAATCAGTTTATACCTTCTCACAGTTACAACATATAAAACTGAACTTCCATTGCAAATTGAAAACAGAACCCTTGATTGCCATGTGTATGGTCTTCCAGCAGGATATCTTTATGCTGGTCCTCTTTGGTATGAAAAAGCCCACATCTCAAAGTTAAATGCTACATTTTGCTTCATGACTCATTTTCTATAGTTGTATCTCACGAATGGCTCAAAGCAAAGTCCATGTTGTGAGGAAAAATCCCCTGCCTCTTTCTTCACTGAATCATTTCCCAACACCCTCCCCATTGCTACAACTAATAAGTGAACACAAAGAAATAATGAGAAAGGAGGAAAGGGTGGGGGGAGAGAACCATCTGGAGATATTCCAGACAAAGAAAGCAAGAAAAAAGGGAAACAAAGAAAGAGGAGGGAAGAGAGCAACATAATTTTTCTCGAACCATGATGAACTGTACAAATCCTGTTCTTTTCTTTAATTGGCAGTGTGCACGATAAATTAACGTCAATACTGACTTGTGTGATGGCAAGCAGGGTGAAATGGCATGCACTTTTTTAAAGCAACTGAGTTATTCTTCTTTCTGAGGAAGGAAGGGGGTAGGGAAGAAATACACTTCCATTCCTTTTTGGATTCTTAATAAAAGGTACATTTTTTCATTAATCAAGTCCCCTGACTCCACAATGCAACAATGTGTGCTCTCCAAGAGCTGTACTGACCTCTGCCTAAAGGTTCCTGTTAAATCAACCTATAAAACGTAGATGATACAGGCATGATCTTGCGGGACCCAAAGCACCATTTGTAAAGAGCTAAGCATCCCTAACTTCCATTTATATCAATTTGCTGGAGAGGTGATGATTTAGGGTAGTCTCAAAATTGGGCTCTAGGAAACAGAAGCTACAAACAACAGAAATACAAATACACATTAGTTCTTAGCAACCCGTTAAAAGCCATCCTAAGAAATTATTATGTATGACTGTCTCCTTTTTCAAGGTATTATATATACACAAATTAAAACAAAAATGTACACATCAAGTAAAGCTTCCTATAGACAGTAAGGAGCACTTACAACTGCTCTCATTCCACCACCTTTACTTTACTAATGAATGTAGTAACTGCTAATAAGGATCACAAATATTGAAATTATGCTTTATATCCAGATTGTGGATATTACAAAACCTCATATTCTTTGGGTGAGTGAATTTAGTCAGAGCAGATGGATTATGCTTCCCTTTCCATCTCCAGTAACAGGAAAAGGAAACAGGTCAAGCCTGGATGGACAAATTCCATGGATCATTACACCACCATGTAGTCAAACATTCAACAGTGTTTATGAACCCATTATTCACTCTTAGGCCGAACAATGAGCACCTGGAGGAATTTTTTCAGAATGAAAGGTCATAATTTGTGCTTCTTTGGAAACTGGCAATACAGTTTAAACAGACACACCAGAAAACACTAAACCTAATAAAGCCAGTTGATCTACCTTCTTAACCCAGCACACACATCCCTATGGATGTAATGCACTTTAAGGTTAGTAACTCGTGGTTTTTGTACATTTGTTCCCTGAATTTCATTCATAACACTTTTTAAAATTTCCAAACTGAAATATGGGGTCACATGATCCATTTATAGATTGGAATAAATATGTTCCGAAATTTCCTGTGGCTAACAGGATAACTGGGAAAAAGTCTAATTTTAACATTCAATTGTAGGAGTAATAATCAAATCAAGACTTTCCCCCAAGCTGCTGTCAAATCATAGCCAAGTTTGGTTTTCAACCAGACTCCTCTTTTAAGTGTACTTGTCCCTTTGCAGAGATGAGTGGGATTATGAGAATTTAGTTCCTGATTTGTTTTTAGTGAAAAAATCCTAAATTCTGCAACATTTTCTGAACTATCCTAAGTGCTCTGAACACATTTAACACACTCCTTAGCACAAGCAAAACCACCACTGGCAGCTGTAAATTTGTGGCAGCTAGAAACCCTGGAAATAACACCTTGCTATTGCTACCCTAGCGGACACCATTACTTTTAAGTTACAATGGATCATCCAAGCAGTTCTGTTCTTGTATTAGGAAAGGGTATAGGAACTGCTCATGAAAATGAACTGTACAAACAGACGTCAATTTACAATCAACAGGAGGAAAACTGTACATGGAAATAACTACTTTGAAAAGTAACATATCAGATCATGCAGAGTCACCATTTGCAGACAAGACTTTTTATATACAAGTAATGGACTTTCCAATCTTAAATCACAGATTGATGTAAAATGTCTTGTGTCCTGTTTTTTTACACTCAGCATTTCAAAAAATATATTCTTTATAAAGACACCTCAGAAGCAACACACATGGCAAAAGCAGAATCCTACAGTAAGAAGAACTCAGCAAAGGATGGATATAAAGCAGCATAAATCGAGTCGATGGAGCACTCAGCGTCCCAGGGGAAAGCAGCATCCTGCAAAGCGAATTAGTGGCCCTAGCTAGCTACCTGGAATGGCATAGCATAAATACTGGCTGTGGAGTTTGCTTGCTGTTTTGTACTTGAGAGAGAAGGGGGTGAAAGCAGGGTAGTTTAAAGTACTTTTTTAATTTATTTTTAATTCTGAAAGTTTGAATAATCATCCTCACTAGAAGCCTGACAGCTCTGGCACCCCAGACTATCCAGGAGGAGGATACTGAGAACATGATTCTGTGTGACAAGTAGAGTATCTAGACTGCCAACACTTGGCCCCTTTGACTCACATCAGAGCAGTAACTGAAGAGCAGACGCCCACTTTTCCTATCTTTCAATGAGCTAGTGAGTTATGTGAAGTTGTCCTATTAACATACCACTTTGTCTTCAGATGCCCACAGCAGGCTTAAATTTCTTGTTCCTCCTACCTGCTGTTCCAGTGTGTTTCTTCTATGTTTTCCCCTTAGCCTCTCCTTAGTTCAACACAAAAACCAGCATGGCTACATGTAACTGGTGCTTCATAGCACAGCACATGTCCTTGCCTCTCCCTGCTCAATTCCAGTGTTTGCATGCTGGTGGTAAGCAGGTATATAAAACTTGAACTGAATCTCAAGCTACCTGAATTTGAAGCATAACCATCCCAGCAACCACATAGGTTGCTGCATTTCAGACACATACATCTCTGTTTTGTCTTGAAAAATTTCAAATGTTTTGCATGAAAGTCTATCATATTTTTGGCACTGCAGTGATCACAATACAAACAGAATAGCAGAGGTAAGTGTAGTTTTCTTGGTACAACCATGATTTCTCCCCCATCCAAATTTAAGCTGCGTCCCCTTACTGTCTATCCTTACCCTCCTTGCACTCATTCTCCCAATCACCAATTAAAAAGGATCTCTCTTCCTGAGAAACATTTGATTAACTTTTGCCATCAGTGATAACTTTCCAAACAATTTAGAAACAGTAACTGGTCTGTAGCTTCCACATTATCTCTCAACAGCTCTGCTCCCAAACTGTTACCACTTAGTGATATTAAATTCAATAGTAACAATTGATAGATTAGAAAATCAAGACTTCTTTGGTCTAGCAGCAGCAGTCTTATAAGATTTTAGCTAAACATTTCAAATGAATTGCTACCAGGAGACAGTGTGTAATATAGCAAAGGTAATATTCCTCATTTCTACAATTCCATTTTATAAAAATAAAATCAATTACATTTTAATTAACCTTCTGCAAGAGCCTCCTATACAATTTCCCAGTAATTTTTACAGGGTTCACACAGATGAATTTCATTTCTACTCTCTTAATATTATAGTTACTTAATATTATATTCCACACCTCAACTTATTTTGGTGGTGGGAAAAAAAGACATACTGTAACTCCCACAATTTGAAAATATCTCATAAAAATACCTATCTGCTTTATGTGGATTTGTACCTAAATCAAGGATCCAGTATTTACAGTTGCCAGGCTGCCCGTTGCCACAGTAGGTAGGGTTTATAGAGTGAAGAGAATCCAGAGTATCAATCTGCTTAACACCGTTTGGCATGGTAAGCAGCTAGCTGTTCCGAGACATCTGGCTCAAAAACACCTACTCGCCCGCACCCTACAGAGGAAGTCCTACACCCTCTGCTGAAGATGTTCAAACAAATAATATAAAGCAAAAACAAAAAAAATCAAAGTAATCAGATTTAGGAAGCTCTGTTAGCTTTCAACTGTTTTAGCGCCATTGCACTATCTTCAGAGCAGCTACTCTCTCTTCCAGGGGATGCTCTCCTCTGACTCACTTCTGAGCACTACCCCAGATTTTAGCTTCACATGTGGGAATAGCCAGATGCAGCGGATTACACTCTACCGTAAGTACCCTAACTGCTGCTCAAGAAAATCTTGCAAACACTATAGATCAGGTAATTTTTGTTTCTCTCTGAGAAAGAGTCTAACATAGCATGTTAGTAAAACTCACAGTGATTGTAACACACAATCACACTAGAAACCCTGAAATCTTTTTAGTAGCACTCAGTTTTGTCTTCTTCCTGTTACAGAGTTTTACCCAATGCAATGAAAGGAAAGAGTATATAGCGAACTAGACTTTTTCTGATCCCCACAAGAGTTCAGTATTTGCCCACCCTTCATCTTACTACCTAGCGTACACAACCTACACTTAGGGACAAATTCTGATCTTGGATGCATGCATGTATCTCCTATTCATCCTTATCGTGTAAAATCAAAACCTAGATTTCCTTGTCTTCTATAAGAGGTTTGGTTAGAAGTCAATTACAGTCAATGTTCTGCAGGATGAAATTAAATCTCAAATTCAGTACATTGTCCACGGAACTATAATTTTGGGTATTTTCTCTAACCTGTGCATGTCCGTGCCCAATCCGTCACTCTAGCACTTACCTATATTCTTTCCCATATCCAACCATTATTACTATTGATTATTTTCACAGTGCTAAGGACTTTTCTAGGCACTTCACAGTGCAAACAGGTCCTTGCCCTGCAATTTTACAATCTGATTTTAGATGGGATGCAAACAAGGATAAACAGTAGCAGGCAGGATATGTGGTTGAGAAGGACACTTTTACCAGTCACTCCGTGGGCATGTAAACATCTCTCTGCTCAAGTGAGTCATGAAGTTATCATGAAAATAGCAGTTCAATTCTTACTTCACAACATCATAAAATAAATTATCCTTACAGAGAGACTCAACAAATGGTGCCGTATTGGCATTAGGGGAGTGAAGACGCAAGGGTATGATGTGATGAGATAATAGGTAACATATATAAAGCAGATGTACATTCATGAAGGGCCCAGAAGACAGTGACAATAAGCTTACCATCAGCACTTAACACAGATGGCACACATACATAGCAACAGGATTTTAATATTAAGCAGCTGCATGCATCAGGTTTAAAATCAGGTTATTTTCCCTTTGACTTTTTTTTTTTTTTTTTTTTATAAAGAGATCTGTTGAAATCTTAAAACAGTGTTTCTCTCCCCTTCTTTGCCTCCTTATATTTACTACCTCACCCCTGAAGCTTAAAACCCTCTCTCATACGAGGTGAATTCCACTGAATAATACTGAATTCCTCTTCTTGCATAACAGGTGCAGTTTTAAAGCTTGAGGACTGTATGAATCCCACTAACAGGCAGAGATTTCTATTTACATTACTGTATTGTTTATGTATTCATTGTTATATGTCTGTCTGTATATGTATTCATTACAATATGTCTGCTATTTATTCTATTTCCTAAGATATCAGTAAGGAAAAGGTCCGACCTCTCCTGCCCCCCCCATGGTTTCCAAAAAACCACAAACTTCATGCACACTAGAAGAAAGCTTCTTTGGATACTAGAAGGGAAGAAAGCCCTCAACTATTCTTTTTGTAAGGTACACACAGGAATAGTCAAGTGAGATTTGGGGTGCAACTTGATAGGTTTATTAGCACTGCTATGAAATAATGTAGTCTCAAGTTGGAAGTGAATTTTTGGTACAGATGTGCTTCAAAATTCTTATGTCCAACATTGCCACAAGCAGTATTGTTACTTTAATTGGAAACAGCTTTACTTTTTATTGGCAAAAGCATATACACAGAAAGTCACTTAGAAATTTGTATGAACCACATTATTTGCAGTTTCCTATTACAATACTTTTCTTTCTCCTTTTTAGTTTTTTGCTTTAGTCCATGCTCAAAATGAAAGTCTGAGCAGTAAATTGATAAAATGACTCTGTGAAACACAAGCTAAAAGATATGAAGCAATCTGAGTAAGAGAAAGGGAGCAAGGAAACAAGACCAGACTGTTTATGTCCCCAAGGCTTAAAGTAGCATAACATCCCCCTTCCCCCCAGCAGAATGGTCCACAATCATGCACACAGTAACCTGCCGCATGCAATCATGTACACAATATGCTCTATGTACACAATAACCTGCCCCATGCAATCTCACTGATTTAATGAGACTATAGTTGTCAGCAGAATCTAGCTCTAAGAACCGCAGTACATGTACACAAAGGGCAACACTTTACAAATTATATTCAATTACGAAATGCAGAGAGCGCCATACAGCTGCTTGTAACATCATTTCTGGGGCTTATTTATCAAGGCCACGTCTACTGAAAGAATAATTATCCTATCGTAGATTTAGCCAACAAGATGTTACTCAGAATTGAAAACATATAGCAGCATGATTATATGAACATCTGTGGGCCAGAATTTAGAGCCATTTTTATCTTAATTTAGATTTAAAAACAAATTCAGAGACGTTAAAAAACCTATTTCTCCTATATGACCAAATGAGCACCATTATTTTTATTTCATATTTTATTTGGTTTTCACATTGCCTATTTTATATATTTTCATTGTGGGAGATGCTGGGGCACAGACCTGACAAGGAGCCAGGGTTTGTGGGGGGGTGAACTGAGACTTAGGTGGCAAGGAGTTTGGGACAGGAGCCAGGGGATCACTGGAACTGGACAAAGATCTTGGAGGGAAATCGACTGTAAGCCAGTGTGAACAGGGTTAACTGGAATTCAGGTGGGGGAAAAACACAGATTGCATGAGGAGCTGGGAAAGGTGGGGAACTGAGACTGGCTGAGCAAGGAGGCTGGGACTGGGTAAGTGAGGAGAATGGGACTAAAATGAGGATTTTAGGGCTGTTAAAGAGACAGGATGGGGACAGGTTGGAAGGGATAGGACAAAAGGGGTAATTAATAATACACCCCTCATCTCGCAAGGGTGTTGTGAAAATAAAAATTTCACCAATATTTGTGGAAGCACTCTCATACTACAGTGATGAGCATCACAGAAACAGCACAGGCACTCAATTTTGGCATTTCCTAATTTCTGATTGATTGACTTTGGAACCTTAACAATGTTCTCTGAATGTAGAGCATGTGTGTGGGAGATAAATAACATCAACTTTGCAGACAGATTTAAATAAAATGTGGGTTTAATTCTGTATAAACATCCCTTTATCAGCTGTACCACTTTGGGCCAGATTTTGACACCTCATTACCCCACTATGAGAATAGTTCTGTTTACCTCAGTGGGACTGGCTGGAGTAATGTACTATTTATTGTGAAAAAGGGTGGAAGAATTCAGCCATTTAAAAAAAAATCACTCTGAAGTAAAAGCCAATAAATAGCAGGAGATGAATTTATTTTGTTTCACATTCTCCCGACTCTAGTTTAACAGAAACATCACCCCAATCTGCAAAACAGATTAGCAAACCGCACTATAACATAATCCTTATAAAACACATCCCAACTTGCATCAACTGTTCAAAAGCCCAAGCATGGGGTTAATCAAAATGCTGAAAGAGCTTTAATGACATTTAAAAAATAACCTATTTAAGTTGTACCAAAATTTAAAAATATTTTCACTGAATATCCATCCTTCTTCCTTTATTTCTGCATATTGAATAATTAAATGGGTCTCTTCAGATCTGTTTAAAAAAACAAAACAAAACAAAACAAAAAAACCCTCTTCCAAAGTCAGTGCAACATTCAAGCAACACCAGCTGAACAGTTTGCATTTATGGAACTTTCCCCCCGTGTCTCATGCACAGAACAGTTCATACATTTAGAAGTTATCACTACAAATTATTAACAAGATTCCCATTAATCAGAAATGCAAATGTGCTAGTTCATTTTTACCTGCTAGAATCAAGATACTTATTTTAAGTTACACTAAGGGTGAATTTATTCAGTTTTTCCAGCATCTAAATGTCACATTTTGAAGATGTTATTTTTTAAAGCTATCTTAAAAATACCTTCCTCATTTTAGTGGTTAAGCATCAGAATTCTGATCCATGTTTTTGCATGAGGGAGAGGATAAATATTTAGAATTGTGCAATATCATACTGGACAGAAGACCACCCAGGCCTAAAAGCTAAAAGATCATACATATAAAAGCTGCAAGTATTAAACTCTTGGATTAAAAATTAATGTTACACAAACTAGTAGGAATTTTATTTACAATATGCATTTCCTGTTAAAGAAACAAACAGTGTTTGCTTAGGAACCCACATAATTAATTCCTTTGATGCCGGCTCTGCCAATTCAGACTCTCCTCCCCAAAATACTACAACCTAACGAGGAAGTCCAGAGTACTTCAATAAATAAATTTAAAGTGGAAACTCTGAAGGTAACTTTAACATTATATTAAAATAGAAATTATGAAAGGAGTCTAATTTTTTTGCTTTTCCTCTTTGTAGAATGTGTCTACAGTTTCACTACTTCCAGCACAGCTGCACTCACTGGGATCTGGTTTCTTAGGTTCCGTACACACAAAGATAGCCCTGTTGAAAAAACTTCTCTTTGCTCCTCTACCCCACAGATAATACTATGCAGATTGCAAGAGCAGAATGATTAGAACAATGCTTCTTTCGAACTGTATTCAGCACATTATTTCCTGTTCCTTCCTAGTGGGACTGCCAGCTGAAAAGCACCTTTTGTTGGGTAAAATCAGAAGCTGCATTTTGGGGGGAATGCTATGAATGTTGCTTCTTTGGGGTGTCCATTAACATTTTCATCTTTCGACATACTCATGACTATTTCCACAAAAAGTCAAACATTCATCCTCTCTCATTTTTTTTTTTTAAACTGGCTCAAAATGGGAAACAAGGTTACACCGAAAACTAATGGAAGGGAATTCTTTGTTTGGTTCTCAGAAATCGTTCCCAGATGGACAATTCATAAGTTTCCTTTAATCTTCTATTCGACCTATGAAACGAGAATTCTTCAATAACTGAAATGTGAAGAAGAACTGCCACCAAATCACTAAACTATTCAGATTCTAACCAGAGATGTTAAAGCTTGAAAACAGTTAATCTCATTTGGGTCATGGACTTGGAGACTGACTAAATCTCTTCCATCTCTATGATCACATAAGGTATGCCAGAGGTGTTGTAAATGTCTGCAATAATAGAGGCACAATCATGAAAGCACAGATCTTAGCAAACTCTCTCTCAACATCATCTTCATTATACTAATAATTTATTTTCGGACTAATGTAGGTTTTTAAAGCTGATCTACGCTGCAGAATAGGAAATGGAGCTTGTACACCACCCTCTAGGATGAAGCAGCTTTTCAAAGAAATACTGACTGCTTTAACGTCCCTTTCTTTCATTTATCTGGATAAGGTTGGGGAAAACTCTGACTCCTAAGCACAGTTACCACTGAAGGATGCCAATTCAGCTTGAAGGATTCCAGCCACTGTCAGCAAAACTACAACAAAACCAACTTCAGATAATTCAAACACTGAAACTCTCTTGGATGCCTGCAAGGAATGTTGTCTCATACATACATTACTTAACAAGGGGGAAGGAAACAGACTCTACATGGGAGAGTGCCAAAAAAAGCAGTTGTTCAAAGTGAGGAATACTTTGCCCTCCTAATGAAGTGTTGACCACTAATTTTTACCATTAGTCGATGTCTACGTACTGTTATCCAAAACTTTCTCCATGAACTGTTTTACCTTTTTAAAAATAAAGTTTTGAGACAAATAAGTGGCTAGTTTTTTTTTTCTTTTAAAGATTTTCATCAAAACTCTTTAAAACAAAAGGAATCAGTATGCTAAAGAAAAAAACTGGATTAAGTATTGACTTTCATTTGTGAATACACTTGTAGAGGTCAAGAGATTTGTAATGTGACACTTTGGGGCATGATGGTGGTTACATTTTAACTGGAAATATATGTGGCCACTGAGAAGAGAGAAAGAGTAGGGTGTTCACGTTCATAAAATGGTTTAAAAAGTGAAGGCATGTTCTGGACTTACATGAAACCTCTTTATATTCATTGGAGGGAAAATGATGCAATTTAAATGGTAATCAGAGAGCTTTACCCAAACAGAAAAATCACTGACCCTTTGAAATTATTAGATATTTATACAAATAAATAATTATTTAATTCTATTTGTATTATATATAAATAGACACACATTGTAATTACTTTCACCCGCTTATGGGGTGAAATCCATCTGGTATAACCATTGTGTAGCATTGTCTTGCACTGTTAAAGGCAGGAATGGAATAATACTTCAACCATTTTAAACAGGGCAATTTTTTTTTAGACCATCAGAATTTAATTATCTAAGCTGTAATTTGGCCTGGATACCAAACCTCTTGCAAAAAAGTTCCCTGCAGAGCTGTGACAAGCACAAATAATCAGGATGTTGATTTTACATCTCATTCAAAAGACATTACACAGAATTGGTCCAAACATTGGCGCTAAACCATAGAAATGTTTCCTATCCTGATCTAAAACATTGTCTAATTTTATTAAATTATTAAAGACACTGCTATAGGTCCACAAGTTCTTCATATCTTTAGAAACTCTAACATACTACATTTCTGTAGCACTGGTACATTCCAATTAACTAATTTACTCCTTTCCCCTTATGTTCCAGCACCATTACCTCTTTTACACAAAAATCTGAATTCATGTCTGGTAGTTGCTTGTAGCTGCATGATTAAACCTACTCAAATAGTTTCAATCAGTAAACTCTCCCTTAAGGCAAACTGTTCCAAAGTTGATGACAAATATATTAAACAGAACTCTGAGGATCTGCACAGCTCAAATGGCAAACATTTGCAGCAATTAAAATACAACAAATAACCATGTGGCTAATAAACATCATGTGCTGTGCCAGTCTAAATTTTACAATGGTATTTTTGTTAGTTAAAAACAACTTTCCTTAAGCTTTTCTCCTTGGCTGTATTCTTTGGACTTCTAGACTGTGAAATATATATATATCCTAATATAAATTGTCTATATCCGCATGGCATATATGGTTAAAACAGCAATAGAGTTACAATTTATGGCAGGTAGAACTTTTGGAGCTCATTGTGAGGTAACATGCTGAATATGGAAATGTGTGAGAGCCATGCACATTAAATTCAATTTAGTTACAGTGTTTAGGGATCAAATGTTAATATTTAACAAGAAAAACTCACTCCTGCTTCCCTCCTTCCCTTCACATTTAGTTGTGTAATTAATGGGAAAGGTACTCTCCACTATCCCTCCCTACCACATCCTGTGGAACAGCAAGATAACACTCTGACTTCAAAGCATTTCTGGAGGATGGAGGACCAGGCTGCAGATTCAGTGCCTGATAATTTTTTATTTTTAAATTCACCCAAGCTCTCTCACACTCAGAGTATATAACTGTGCTCTAATACGAAACAGGGGATAAAACCTTGGCCATGCTCAAGTCAAAGGGATTTTTGCCATTGATTTCAATAGGGCCAGGATTGCACGTTAGGCTGTTTGTTGAGGGGGGTTTTTGTTTGTTTGTTTTTAATATTGTTAAGCAGAGTCATAAACTTGGACTGCAAATTACCAAAGTTTATGCATGTTTGTAGATGCAATTTGGGGCTTATGGAAACCTTTTAAAATCTCTCTCTCTCTGATAGACATGCGTGCCCATGTACACACACACACACAGACACATCTCCCAACCCATGAGAGTTTTGGGGAAGGAGAAGAGAAAATGAAGGTGTATTGTCTCTCTGTGGCACTGCACATGGTGAGAGGGTGTGTGAGATAGCTGGAAAATTATTAACTGCTCATCAGAATACCTCCAAATTTGAGTTAGCTTCAAAGTTGTAAGCAACATTCCATTACAGATGTTTTTTTCTTTGTTAAAAAGTAGGGACTCGTTCACCAAATATGAAAGTTAATGAAGTACTGTGTTTGGGTTATGCACTACATGTCCTGCTTCCTTTAGAAAAGATATTAGTAATAAAGTTACCAATTTAGGCATACTGATCACAAAGTGGAAAAGTATTCATTAATATTTACAACTCTAGTACTGCATATGATTGCTTCCTGCAGCACTTTATATTATTCCATTCTTCATAATTGGAAAAGTCCAGTAATGGCCAATCTAATTCTGTTTTTTGTTTTTTAAAGAATCCTTGAAACTTTATTTAGCTTAGAAAAGTATAGGCTGATACACCTGAGTAAGTAAGGCATTGAAACTGCCTTTTAGGCCAGTAGTTAGAATTGAGGTATAAAATACCCAATAAACTAAGTTACCACAGCAAGCCTGAGGATGGCATTTTTGCTGAGTTAGCGAATGCCTGAGGAATCCAAAAATGACTAGTTTGGAAAAGGGTTTATACTGATAATAGTACCTATGATAACATTCTTTATGATGTGAACAGGACTATGCAAATCCTGTATTCTAGCAAATATTGTCCTTGGTGTAATTAGAAGCTCATAATTTGCTGGTGCCAGTTTACAAAAAGTGACAGTTATCCCCTGGAAATATTCCAACTTGGCAAGACAGTGTTTTCCTATTGTGGCTCGCACACCATGCTCCAGAATCTTATCGTTCATAACACAATATGCTTCTAACCTTGATGTTTACTAAGAAAATTTCAAAATATGAACCAATGTAATGAAGCCTTCCTAATTCTACAGACAGAAACAATTTGAATGAAAATATTAACTCTCCCCATTTATCAGTGGGATGTTAACTCCAAAACCTAATGATGAACACTTACTGCCCTGTTTACACCATTTTAATAGTGTAAAGGGGTCATAAAATGGGTGTAAATATGATTTACTCACATTGTGATGCTTCTACACTGCCTGTGCAATGTAAAAATGAGTTAAGTGTAAATGAGAATCTGACCCCAAGTGTCAATATTTTAAACTTTCACTGCTGATTAAGCAGAGACAGAGGAAACAAAGAGAGACTACTGTGTAGATCGTCAGAATACATTCTATTCCAAGTACCATTTCATGTCAATATCAGAATGGGCCAACCTAGGGCTGTGGCTAGGGCCTGTGAGAGCACTATCACCTTGTTTTCAAACGGACCCTATGCATAACACCATGTTTTTAGGTTGGATAAAAAAAAAAGTGACTTTTCCTCAGGTCTCTGCCTCTCTGACTAACCCACCCAGCAACGCAGAGTGTTTACATTCTCACTCTCCTGGATATACGGTGTAAACTGGGTTGCACAAGATTCTCCACTGAGTACAGGACTGAAAAAAGGAAAAGGGTAATCAAACTGTCATTAATGCCCATTTAAAATAAATTAATTACTGAAAGAGGTTAAAAAATATGTCAAGAGAGGAGCTAGAGTGTTAGTGGCCATCAACAAGATTGACCAAGGTTATCATACCTTACTGCATAAAAATACGTATTTTTAAAAATCCTCAATTTACCAACTCCCTTTTCTGTTCTCTCTTTTCTTGTTTTCGTTTCACTTTCCTTTCTTGTTGCTGTGTCCAGGTTTATGTATTCCTGTCTTTTTTTTTTTTTTTTTTTTTTAAACACAGTTTCTCATCCAACAGTCTAAGTTTCCCAGGTTTAATATTTTTAAGTAACTACAGTTTATTTTTCATTGAAATATCGGCTCTCTCCTTTCCCTTCCCATAGATTTATTTTTCTAATTTTGTCTCCCATCTGATTCTGGTTCTATCCAGTTTTCTTTTTCCTCTTATTATTTACTCTGATTTCTACTTCACTCCAGTTGGTCAAATTTCTTTCTGGTTATTTTCCTTTCCTGTATTAGTAACGTGTTTTCTTTCTTTCTATGCTATGTAACAGTTATGGCAATTTCCTGCAATATTCTGGACACACTGTATTGAATGAAGGTTACGTATTTTAGGAGTTCATTGTATTAAAAATGTTTATGTATTAATATGGGATTGTATGAAACTTCTTTAGGAAGAAGACAGGATTAATGCAATCTCTGGGAAGCACTGTGAGCTTCAAAAGACTATGTTGAACAAATGTAGCAGACACAAATGATCCTTTGGGACAATGCAAGTGAAGTGAAATTCTTAGGAAGTGCTTGGGAGGAGGGGATTGCAAACTTCTACATAAGGACTTGGCCTCTGAAGCTTCATCCTGTGGGGGAGATCTTTTGTCTGCTGATCACCTGTTACATAAAGACAATTAAAAGATAAATTGTATAAAGGGATAACTGACTCATTAATGAAGGTTTTTGTTCTGAGCTGAAGCTGTGATGAATTTGTGACCACAGGAAAAAACCTTGTGTGGGGACTGAAGTACTGTTCACTGGCCAGAGCCCTTGTTGGAGCTGGGGTGATCTCTGGTAAGCTCACTGGCATACGTGAAGGTTCTTTTATTGTTTAATGTGCTTCTTCTGTAACGCTTTCCATCTTAAGAATAAATGCGCTTGCTCAGAAAGAGCTGAGTGGTAGCTTAACTGTAGTAACTGCAGTACCATTTTCTGAGGAGAAAGGTAAAGCAGGCCAGCTTAAGCTGCTTGACTTTGCTACGGAGAACACGGTATAGGCTGGGAGCTGTGCAGTTTCAAAATATTCTAGAAAAGAGGAGGGAGACATGGATCTCCGTGGAAAAGTAGTACTGGTTCAGAAGCCTAGAGTGAGCGCCCTAGCCATACTGTAAAGGGGGAATATGGATGCAGTTGCTCTTAACTGACATGTTGATCTTGAATTTGTTGCATTACTTTGATAATGTCTTTTATTCAAGGACCGTAGTGTTGCTATACTGTATTTAGCCTATGGTATAATAATATACGGCAAGCTGATTTACAGGCCAAAGGCCAGAAGATTTAAAATGCCTAGGTTACCAGGAGAAACTTCATTTTATTTCAGATGCCTTGGTTCTCTGGTCCCGTTCGTATCAGAATTACACACGAATCGATAATGCTTTCACCACCTCTAAAAATAAATTACTGTGATTGCCCTTTACAAAAAGGCCAGAGAAAGTACGTGTGCTTTTATACCAAGATCTGAAGATTTTAGGGATAGTTTCCTTAAGACTAGGAAGGGTCTCTCCAGCCTAATTCATTTTTACAATTGGCCTTTTCTTTTTGGCCAGTTCACAGTGAAAAATCTAACCTCCTGCTGACCTCTTCCATCCTAGGCATTATTCACATTAATATATTTATTCAGAAATTGTTTTCAGTGCATCACCACTTGATAATGCCAATAAACCTTAAATATAAATAGTATTGCAATGAGGACAGAGTGTACTAAAGCAGGGAGGTAATACCTAAATCAGAAGCACTAATCATATACTGGAAAATTCAAAGCAGCACACTTCAGAGGCTACCTGAAACCAAAGCCACCTCTGTTAAGCAAGAGTACAAATTCTTCCCTTAAAAAGTGGTAATATTGTTTAGTTTAAAATGCTATGACATCTTGTGGCAGTTTGAGTTTAATGTGAATAAAGATGGATGAGATGGACTGTACTGCAAGGGAAGCTGAAAGTATGTATGTAAACAAGTGAACTACTTTCAACAGCCTCTCTTCTGAGCAACTTTAATTAATGCAGAATGAAGTGCCTGGAAAAACTCTAGCACAGAAAGTAATTCATATTTTAGGACTTCTGTCTTCAATGCAATAAACTAAGGACATCTTTAGCAAACAAAACTTGATGGCTACAGCCTATCCTATGTCTGAATCTAGCTAAAACTGTTCTGAAAATTGCTACAAGAGCAAAGCTAATTACATGCAAAATGCTAATTCCCTGGGGAAATCCTTGGCAACTAGCCAGAATTGTTGGTTTGTATCTTGTATCTCCAAAGGATCAGCTGTGCTAATACATCTGTTCTGAAGCAGATACTTTTTATACCCTGATTTCCCTTCCAGCTAATATAAAAAAAAAAAAAATTGGCTGCTGCCAGGGACCAAAAGCATATTCAAGCATATAACAAATCTACTATTAGCAATATCTTTTCTGTAGACTGCTCTGTCTCAAATGTCGTACTTTGTTCATTTAACTTCCTACAAGGTAGGAAGATTTCATTGTCGCTATATAAGTTTTAGAAGCCAATTCTTTAACCACATTTTAGTACCCATGAATTAATGGAGCAATCAATCCTGTTAATTCTGAGCAAATCTGATGTCTCATATATATGGGCAGTGAGGCAGGAGCTGTCAGCCGGCAGGGACCACAGAGCTTTCAGCTGCTGCAGGTGGCGGGAGGCCCCGTAGCTCCTAGCTGCTGGCTGCAGAGCTCCGACCCGCTGCGGGCAATGGGGAGTCCCATAGTCATTAGCCGCTGCAGGCAGCAGGTGCTGGATACCACCCCCCCAGCTGTAGTGGGGCTCAGGGTCTCATTCCCACCCCCTAAGGATTTAGTCACCCCACTCCTCATTATTTCTAGTAAAAGTCTCAGACAGGTCATGGCTTCCATGAATTTTTGTGTATTGCCCATGACCCATCTGTGAATTTTACTAAAAAGAATCGTGACAAAATCTGAACCTTAGCTATGTCCCATCATATCTTCCTGTGCATTTCAAGTAAGTTATTTCCTCCTTATTCATTCTATCCCTAAACCTTTGTCCATGCCCTGGTCTTCTTTAGCCTTAATTATTTTAACCAATGTATCTGCATCTTTCCTCACCCTTGCAGTCTAAATAAAGTGAAAATAAATGCTGAAATCATCTTACTTTCTCCATTTTTATTATTACTTGACACCCCTCCTTGAATCCCCTATTACTGGCTTCCAGTTTCACTATTAGATTTAGGCTCCTTCCCCTACATAATGTCTTATCTCTTTTGCCCCAAAAATAAACCGTTCTTTTTTTTCCCTCTGTCACCACTGTGAAAGCCCTTGCCCCAAATATTTTTTTATATTCTCATATTTTACCTTGATTAAATATAATTTCCATCCATCAGAAGAGTTCAGATCACAAATGAGTCTAGGCGCGAAGTTCAGGAGTTTGTGATTCTGTGTTAGTCCACTTTATGGATTGAACACAGAATGTTTTTCTTTTGGGGGAAGAAAAGGGAAGGAGTTGGAAAGTGTCGCTGCTTTTATTCAGGGAATCCTTGTACAAACAGATTAATGTTCATCAGTTACAGTATGACGTAGAGAAAGAGTTAAATCAAAACTCCTGCAACGGGAAGTTCCACAGCCAGCCATCATTGACTTTTGCACTAACTTTAAATCAGGCAAGTTTTGTCATGGACACCACCAGCCGCTTTGTACCCCGTAAGTACAGAATTCTTGGAGTGCTGCAGAAGGGAGACTGCTGTTCAAGTTGTTTGGTCTTATCCTGCTCGTGGCTCTTGTAAGGACCACAGCGTCACACTGAATGAGGAGCTACTGAGGTGTGAGCGCAGAACAGCAGTGTGTTATGCTGTCATTTGCCTTTTCCACTGTGAACAATTTGGAGAAACTGCATAGCTTTTACAATTAGCCTCAGATATCATTTATGCAGCAATCCAGCCTTGAGTCAACAAAATACAAATGCATCATCACACTCATCTGATCAACTTGCAATCTAATTAATTAAACATTAAAAAGTAACGTCAGATACCGGCCCTGCCCCATCCCTGAATTGCTGTCAATTTTTGTGAGCTTACAATTACATTTTGCTTTTAAAAAAATTTCTCCCCCTATTTGTTGTGTGAAAGAAGCACACACACACAAAAGAGGAAACTGCCTAGACAAAGGGAAAGTGAAACAGAATGTGGGAAAAGTGCTGTCAAATGCACAAAGCAAAGTCAGAGGGAGAATTTTTTCCCCATCATCGTTTTTTGTTGTAATCTTACCTGTTTCTTAAATATTAAACTCTTTCAGAGAGTAATATGATTTTTAAACTGAATTTAGATTTTTTGTGTGCATTTGTTTGTGTCACTCATTTGTAAATAGCACATCAAACAGATCGAAATGGATAGTAACTTATAAAAACAATTTTACTATCCAATGTTTGGGCATCAAGCTATGTTTTGGGTATCGCTGATATAGAGAACACTTGAGTGAACATCCACTATATGCATTAAATCTCCTTTACTTGTAATGTGTTCCAATCCCCTTTTCCATATTTAATAAAAAAATGTTACCTAAAAACAAGAGTCTTCTTGTAAGTTCCATTTCCTACACAGAATTACTGACATAAATATTGAAAACTATTAAGATGCTTTTAAACAGCTGTGCATCAGTGTAGAATAGTTCCAAATCTGTAGTTTCAATGTTTTAGTCATCTGACATTTTCTAATATACCCTGAATAAAATCTGACACTGTGTTGTGTTTTGATTAATGTAGACTGACCACAATGGGTGTTTAGATTGGCTGCAAGCACTAAGCTTTCCTAAAATGAAACCCTTTTACCTCTCAAGTTACCACAGAGGTCCAGATTTAAGATAGTTAATTGAGAATTAAACCACAACTAACATGGCTTTTACATTTGATAGTGGTGAAATCCCCTTGATAATATATAGTTTTGGGGTTTTTTTTAAAATACATGCAAACACAGGAATTAGCTATTTATATTAGAAGAGAAGAGGCTTGCTGCGTCAAACCTCTGAAGCACATTTTAGCTTTTGGACATCCTATAATTTTCAAACTATCATATATAAGTAAGAAACTGCTGTGACTGTTTTTCAGTGTTTTCCGAAAAGCCATGACTGCAGGAATCAAAGAGCTTTAACAATCTGGCTTCCGGGAGATGTTGGGCTTGGTTTCAGAAAAATATTCAAAATGAAGTTGTTTCGTACTTCAGTCTGTGTCAAGGTTTTGAAGAAGAAAGCTACTGTGAAACTGAGGAGGAGGATCTTCACCTGTATCTACAAAGATCCAACTGGGGTAAAAAAGAAAACAAAGCTGATTCACTTGAAGGAAACTTCAACCTATGTATGTTGGCTACTCAAGTCAATAAAAATATGAAACCTAGTACAATAAACATCTGTTGATTCACTCAAATATCACAGAAGCTTTATTATGTTATACAGGGAAAAACTACATTAAAAATAGTACGGTTTCAAAGGTGAGCATTAATATGTTAGGAAATACCAGAATTAAAGACAGCCCCCTTGGGTGTATGTATTATGATAGGGTCTATGAGCCCACACTATTTTTTCCATAACTCCTGCCTCATTCAGTGCAGACGGAGGATGCTGTTCACTGAATGAGTGACTATTCAATATCTTGTTTCATCCTTGTTCAGTGTGTGGCCTGATGACTTATTTACTACCAACTATTTAAACCTTGCTCTGAAGAAAAAATTATTAAGATCAAAGGCTTTACTGTGCTGCTCATGACTATAGAATCTGTGCACTTCACAGTTCTCCTCTGAGGGTAGAGAGTGGTATTAACCTCATTTTTCAGATGGGGAACAGACAGACACAGTAAGGCTGAGATATCCCCTAATTTCAGGTGAAATCTGAAATACCTAGGACCTGATTTTTCAGAGCACTTTATAGAACTTCACATGTTCAAATCACAGCCCCATTGACTTCAATTGCAACTGTGACTTCTCAGCACTTCTGCAAATCAGACCCCAGGCTCTCACATCAGGCACCCAGAAAATTAAGAACACATAACTAGTGGCCAGCTGATCACCTGTGAAAAGTCTGGTTCAAGTGACTTGCCCAACATCACATAGAACTCTGTGGCAAAGATGATAGAATCCAATTCTCCAGGGCTGCCTCACCAAACTCATGGGAAGGGCATTAAACTAGCTTCAAAGGGGGCAGGTGTCCAAATCCCATGGGTAAACATAAAAAAGGTGACTTTGACAGAGGGATGGAAGTTGGGGAGAAATGAAAAATTACAATAGGGTCACACAAGAGCAACAAGGGGGAAACCAGTTTGTGGGGGGATCTGCTCAACATCATAAATGTCTATCTACAAACGCAAGGAGTATGGGATATAAATGGGAAGAACTAGAAGTCTTAGAATACAAGCTAAATTATTACTTAACTGGTATCACAGAGACTTGGTGGGATAAATCTCATGACTGGAATATTGGTATAGAGGGGTCTAGATTGTTCAGGAAGGGAAAAAAGGGAGGAAGTGTTGCAAGGTACATCAAGAATGTACACACAAGTTCCAAGGTCCAGAAAGAGGTAAAGGCAGGACCAGTTGAAAGTCTCTGGATAAGAATAAAATGAGACTAAAACTGGGGCAATGTCATGGTAGGGGTTTACTATATACCACCAGTCAGGAGGAGGAAGTGGATGAGGCACTTCTCGAACCAATAGCAGAAGTATCCAAAACACAAGAGCTGATAGCAATGGGGGACTTTAACTACCCAGACATCTGTTGTAAGAGTAAATATGGCAAAACATAAAATGTCCAATAAGTTCTTGGAAAGTATTGGGGACAGTTTTTTGTTTCAGAAGGTGGAGGAAGCAATAGGAGGGCTAATCCCTCTGATTCTGACTAACAGGGAGGAATTGGTTGCCAATCTGAAGGTGAAAATGATCATGAAATGACAGATTTCATAATTTTAAGGAATGGCAGGAGTGACAGCAGCAGAATAAGAACAATGGACTTCCAAAAAGCAGACTTTAACAAACTCAGAGAATTGGTAGGTAGAGTCCCACGGGAAAAAAACAGAAGGGAAAAAAGGAGATCAGGTGAACTGGCAGTTTGTCAAAGAGACAGTATTAAGGCACAACAGTAAATTATCTCAATATGAAGGAAGGATAGGAAGAATAGTAGAGGCAACATGGCTCCATTAGGAGCTCTTTGGTGACCTGAAAATCAGAAAGGAATCCTACAAAAAGTGGAACCATGGACATATTACTAAGGAGAAGTACTAAAGAAAAGCGGATGCAAGTAGGATCAAAAACAGAAGATCTAAGGTACAAAATGAGTCAATCTACTAAGGAACATAAAAGGCAATAAAAAGAGATTCTATAAACACATTAGTAGCAAAAGAAAGTAAAGCAAAGCGAAGGTCTTTTACTCAAAGGGGAAGGAGAACTTATAATGGACAACAAGGCTGAGGTGTTTAATGCATATTTTGCTCAATCGTCACTAAAAGTTTGTGACTAGACACTTAACACAATTAATATTGACAAGTGGGAAGAAGCACAAGACAGAACAAGGAAAGAACATGTTAAAGAATACTGAGTTAAGTTAGATGAATTCACATCAGCCAGGCTTGATAAAATCCATCCTAGATTATGTACGGAACTAGTTGAAGCCAACTTCGAACTGTTAGCAATCATCTTTGAGAACAGGTGAGAGCACAGAGGATGAGAGCAAATATAGCACCTATCTTTAAAAAGGGAAACAAAGAGGACCTTGGGAATAATAGACCTAACTTCTGATACCTGGAAAGGTCGTGGAACAAATAGTTAAACTATCCATTTGTAATCACCTAGAGGATAAGAAGATCATAAGGTATAGCCAGCATGGATTTGTCAAGAAGAGGAGGTTACATACCTGTAACTGGAGGTTCTTTTGAGATGTGTGGTCCCCATTTGTATTTCAAATGTAGTGTGCATGCACGTCATGCACTGAAGCCGGAACTTTTTCAGCAGCAGTGTCTGTCACCACGTGCCCCATAAGAGGTTATAAGAGGTCACGTGGGGTGATGCGCCCTCAGTCTCCCTATTACCACAGCATAGAGAGTCTGCAGCAGATAGGAAGGTGGGTGGTATTGGAATACAAATAGGGATCAGACATCTCAAAGAACCACAAAGTTACAGGTAAGTAACCTCCTCTTCTTCGAGTGACGGCCCCTATATGTATTCCAAACACAGTGAGTATGGAGCAGTGATCAGCTCGGAGGTAGTGCGAGGATTCGATGGGTAAGGCCTGCTGCAGGACGGCCCGGCGTACAGTGGCGTCAGCAGTCATCCACTGTTTGATGGTGTAGTGTGCTGTGAAGGTGTGGACAAAGCGCCATGTTGTTGCACGGCAGATCTCATGCCAGGGGACATCCACCAGGGATGTGGAGGCGGTCGCGTGTGATCCTGTGGAATGCATTATGATTTTGCTGGGCGGTGTCACAGTGGTGCACACAGAGCATTCTGTAATGCACTTAGAGATCCAATTGGATATGCGCTGTGAGGGCCTGCCCTCGACCGTTCCACAATGGCTACAAAGAGGCATGGGGAGGCAGAAAAGTACCTATGACAAAATTTGAAAAAAGGCACAAGTCCTGTCCAAGTAGAAGGCCAGTGCCCTGTGGACATCCAGGGAGTACAGCATTCTGTCCATGGGAGTGGTGTGGGGTTTAGGATGGAAGACCAGGAGATGCATGGACTGTTGACATGAAACTCGGAGATGACCTTTGGGAGGAACTTAGGATGAAGGGGGACTCTGTCCTTATTGAAAACTGTATGGGGGGAGGTCAGCCATCATGGCAGCCAGTTCGCTGACCTGTCAGGCAAAGGTGATGGCCACAAGGAAGAGGACCTTCATGGATAGGTGGGCCAGGGAGAACGTGGTCAGAGATTTGAATAGAGCGGGGGAGGGGAGACAGCATGAAGTTGAGATCCCAGGAGGGAATGGGATTAACAATTGGTGGGAAGCAGCTCATCAGGCCCCATAGGAAGTGGGTAAGTATTGATGGGCTGTCCATAAGAGGGAGGAAGGTGCTCAGTATCACGAGGTGGACACAGATTGAGCTGAGTATGAGGCCCGAGTTCTCGTGCTCCAGGAGGTAGTCTAGGACAACGGGCACAGAGACAGCATTTGGAATACATACAGAGACCATCACTTGAAGAACAACAAATAATGCCAAAACAACTTTCTTTCTTTCACAGGGTTATCGGTTAGTGGATAAACAGTAGATGTGATAGGTCTTGATTGTAGTAAGGCGTTGGCAAGCACTTTGGAGGACAGAATTATAATTCAAAATTACCTTGATAAATTGGAGAACTGGTCTGAAATCAACAAGATGAAATTCAATCAAGAGACGTTTGAAGTACTATTCTTAGGATGGAAAAATGAAATGCAAAACTTCAAAATAGGGAATACATATTGGCAGTGGTACTGCAGAAAAGGATTAAAGGTTACAGTGGATCACAAATTGAATACAAGTCAACAACATGATGTAGTTGCAAAAAGGGCTAATATTCTGGAATATTAACAGAAGGGTCATATATAAGAAATGGGAGGTAATTGTTGCACTCTACTTGGCACTGGTGAGGCTTCAGCTGGAGTACTGTGTCTAATTGTGGGCACCACAGTTTAAGAAAGATGTGGACAAATTGGCAAGAGTCCAGAGGAGAGTAACGAAAATGATAGGCTTAGAAAACCTGGCCCATGAGGAAAGTAAAAACACTGGGCATGTTTAGTCTTGAGAGAAGATGACCAAGGGGGGGAGGAGGAAGACTTGATAACAGTCTTCAAATATGTTAAGGGCTGTTATAAAGAGGAGTGATCAATTGTTGTCTGTACCCACTGATGATAGGACAAGGTCTTATTTGCAGCAAGTGAGATTTAGGTTAGATATAAGGAAAAATTGTCTAACTATACGGATAGTTAAATACTGGAATCAGTTATCAAGAGAGGTTGTAGAGGTTGGCATCTTTAAGAACAGATTAGACCAACACTTGTCAGGGATGGTCTTAAGTGTACTCGGTCCTGCCTCCGCATGGGGCATGGACTAAACAACGTCTCAATATCCCTTCCGATGCTTAATTTCTGTGATTATAAAAGACTATCCTTTCTCTTCCTACCTTCCCTAATCTCATTCACTATACACCTTTCAACTTCTGCTACAAACATGACAGGTGTCTTATAGACAACAGCCTCTTTCACTGCACAAGCTCGATTTTCTCTTAGCACCATCTGTTCTGTGCATTGTATGAAGTGGGGTCCCTGTGGAAGGAATAGCATGTGGTTGTGTAACTGAAGACTGCATGCATAATGCATACAGATCAAGGGGTCTGAACTTTGCAATTTTAAAAAATTATTTAGAGTTTTTTGTGTGTGTACTGTGTAATATATTTTCACACTTTCCCACTCCCCCCAAAATTTAGGAGGGTGGAGAAGATTTGGGCTCAGTACTGCAGCCTATATTATCATGAGTAATCTCATTTATTAAACACAAATGTAGTTTTGTCTTTCTCACACAGAATCCCTCATGAGTCTGGTTATAACTGGTTCAATACTCCCCATATCACATAGTTTTCCTATTGTCCAATCCAGCCTGCCCTGTCTAATAAGAATTCTTTGCCTTCAAAGCTCCCTTAGCACCTAAGGAAACAGAATTTACCAATTCCATAAGTGCTGTGAGGAGTGATATAATATTATTATGATTTCACACTCCCAATCAAAGGAAGAAATGTCTTCGTGAAACCAAAAAATATCTATCAATTTAGCATCCAAATGGCTGTTAGGCACCCTTACCCAGAATACCACAGAACAAAATGGTTGAAGAAGCATAAACCTAGAGAGACAAAATCTTCAGATTTTTGTCACATTACCCAGCATACACAAAGTTCCTGATGTGCACTCTGTACACCCAACTAAGTGATACACAAGGCTTCCCTGCTACAGCCAACCATTTTGCTGCACAAGCTGAATAAACCAGGAAGAAAAAAGAAAAGAAAAGGAAAATATGGAACAACTACAAGGAGCTGCCTGGCAAATCGATGAAGAAGGAAAAAATAAAGTGCTTTCTAATGGCAGAGTATATCATTTCAGACAATCTCTCAACAGTTCTACCGCTTATAATACAATCTGATCAATTTAGAAGCACTCTAGATTTTCACAGCACTCTGTGTTGAAGCACTCTGATGCATAATTTACATTTCATTCTCTATTCTAAATCCTGAGGCTTAAAAGGCTTCTTTAAATGGGCAGACAGCCTTTTCCAATAAACCTATTTACTTGGGAATAAAATCAGTTGCCACCAATCAAGAAATCAAGAGGCACAGCTATTCATTCCTAGTCTGATATTACATATAAAGGCATACTGTGAGGACTGCAGCATTAAACACCACACCCACTTACCCAGGAATACAACAAATAAAGATAATCCCTCTCTTTTCTAGAGAGTGAAATACCACACTGACATGGAAAATAAATTGCTTTTCCAGAGCCCCAATAAAATTAATAAAAAGCTACAGACAATCCCCAGTACTGCCCTTGATTTTCTAAAAAAGATTATCATTCATTTGGAAAGCCAGATCCTGCCCTTACATATAAAGGTTTTTCCAAACAACTATGCACAAAAAAATTTCAACAAGAGCCAAAATAGCTGGGGCTGAAGTCTAATAACTAGACTCCTTACAGGCTATTTATAAAGCTAAACAACTAGACAAAGAAATAAGCCAAATCTCCCAGGACTCATAGCATAATTCTTAAAATGCTGAGAAAGACAATTTTATCATTCTACATTGCTTATTGGTATTGTGAGTGGCAAGCATTTTCACTAGGTTTTTTTTTAGCAGCTGAAGTTAACTTTTTCTCTGTATGCAAGGGAAGACTTTGTTCTCCTTTGGGTTTTTTTTCTTCTAAATTTCTGAGGCACAGTTTAGCACAGTATCAAGGCTTGCTCTAGCACAACATCGAGTTCAGTTTATTTTACTAGGACATAACTTTTCTTAACGGCTTCCAAATCTCCCATTGCTTCTCCACTTCACACACAAAACACTAAGCTTCTTCAGTCTGGGTCCTCAGATGCCTCGGAATACAAGCTGTACCTGTAGGCTTCTTAACCCAGAACGTCTTATTCCAGAATAGGTAAAAATCCAAAGGTAATTGATTGAAAACCTTAAAAATATTACCTTACACAGCATTTTCTAGTAAAAATATGAAGTGCTGCAATGAGGCCAACAATTGGAATGTAAAACAGAGTCTCACTTACCTTTGTGGTTAAAGATACCCTCCATCTCCATGCTGCTTCTAGAGTGGGCAATGCAGAGCGACCCACAGGGAACTAGCCCTTCTGCAGCAGGGGAGCGGTCTGTAGTTCGTACCAGACACCAGTCAGGCTTGTCATGTGGCCTCTCTAGAACCTCCACTGTCTGACCACGGCGGATTGTCAGCTCATTGCTGTTGCATGCCGTGAAGTCATGGATGACCACAGTCAACTCGCACCCACCAGACAACTGTGGAAAGAGAAAAAACAAGATGGATGGGTACTGCGACTGCAGTTTTTTTAAACATGCACCACTGCTTTATTTAAGATTTCTGGTAAGATATATATATTTTGTCTTTGAAATTTATGATATGGCTATGTTTTCGTTTACTTTTTAACAGCACCATATTAAAATGTATTAGTTTGAAAGAAAATTTGTCAGTTTTGAAGTTTTGAAGATTCATTGCAAACTCCCAGCTCTCCTCCACCTCAGATTCACTGTCTGGAATGATTCCAAGACCTATGACTGATACGGTAAAGCAGCTAGGCTTGCACTTGTGGGGAGCTTCCTCCCAAGGGTATCTTGAGAAAACTGAGGACAAAAAGCAGACTCACCGCTCCATGCAAGACAGCAAGAGAAAACCCCTCTCTTCTCCCACTAAAACCAGGGTCAGGTAGAGCCCTGCAAGTCATAGTGCAGTAACTAGACAAACACACACAACTACAGCCCATAAAGGTATCTTAGCCATCACAGTAGGTCTTTTGTGCTTTATTTGGCCGTGGGCTTAGCACAGAGACAATTAAAGCAAGAAAGGAAGGGATTTTACCTTCCCACTGCAATGTGGAGTGTTTTAGGGGAGTGAAGTCCTTTTTGGCTCACCTCAGACAACCCTTTTAATGGGTAACCTCTGTGAAAGTAGGAGATGGGGGATTCAACAGCCAGCCCTCCCATTGCCCTCCTCCTCACCCAAGGGGTCCGAGGTTGCAATCACTCAGGACACAGTGTACAGGTGTGTGCTAGTTGGGGGTGGCAGGAACCCAAAGAGATCACTATTAAATACGGGGCCTTGTGACTCAGTGGAAATGAAGAGAAATTGCAACTGGGAGTGGGAGGAAGACAAGCTGGCTGAGAAAAGAAAGTTCAACACTTTTCTGCAACTGCTCACCACCTCCCCGCAGGTTCTCCAATCAAACACCTCGAATCCAGTCTCTGAATATGTGGTTCAAAATGTCACTAGGGACATTTCATATATCTTAAGCATAGGGATTATTGCACATAGGTTCTTGAGATAATCAAGTATTTTAGGATCCTTTGTGATACGAACACCAAAATAGCTGTATTTCAAGATTTTTACCTCTCTCCTTCTTAACCCCACCCACCACAAAAAAAGACTTCAGCCTCATGCAGATATGCATGTAAGTAAACTGGTGTTGGCAAAACTCAGCATGCCTCACTAGTTTTTTTCAAAGCACTTCATTAAAATGATTTTGATCCAGCGTAACAATGCTCTACTGCTTCACTTTGTTTGATATGAACTGAAAGCGTGTAGGTAAACATACTGAAGTTCCCTAGTTTCATCATGGCATCCTTAAGTACCTTTAACTTGATTTTAATTTCTAATAGTAATACTACAGCAGCAGTATTCTAGTTGGACTATTTTTTCTCCTGGTGTATGAGCACCATTGTTACAATGCAATCTACTAGAACAGAACAGTTGAATGTTTCATCTGATTTGGTATGCAACTTCCAATAGTAGAGAACATCTGACACATACTTCATGGGGCTAATTGTGCAGTACCAGGGGTGAACGTTTCTTCCAGTTTACTCTCGGATTCATAAAGACAGCTATTCCTTATAGCTTTTATCCTAGAAAATGTAACTGCAGAAATTATTTCACAAACATTTTATAATCTTGCTGACAATTTTGTTACAACTAAAATTTCCTTTTTATCTTGATACTAGTAAGTCCTGTGTACTTTAGGCACAGGCCTAATATTCAGTTACATATCTAGATTATTACTTATAAATCTGTTTTCACCAAATTCATTAGGCTGAAATGCAAGGTAGAAATTTTCTTCTCCAGGATAATGCTCTGTCACCAACTAAGAATTTGAAAAGTGTTTGCCAAGCAACTCATGACACAACAGACACAGACTAATTCCATCCTTCCTTCCCCATCTCTGCTATATCCACAGTACATAACCCCTGACAGGCAGTCTGCAGAACTTTCCCATGACCATTGCCTTCCAATCTTGTTAACTAATCCTGGTTTTGTGTGCGGGTGGAGTGATTTTTCTTGGGATGGATACAGAAACCGTATGTTTCTCATAATTAAGGAAAGCACATCAGCTTGCACCCCCCGTGGGCTTTGACCAGAAATTAATCACATGGCTTCTACTTCATCTCTCAAGACAGCCCGAGCTCTCAAGTTATGAGGTGCACAGCTTCAAAACATGCTACCTTCTCACTCATTAAAAATATCTTGCTACCCTCCACCCCCCTCTTCCTTTGCGTTATATTAACTTTTAGTCCAGCCAAAGTTATGCCAAAGGGGAAAAAGTCAAGAGCCTTCCCTTGGTTTCTGGCACTGATTTATGTTATAGCCCTCTTCAAACTAAGTCTGAAACAATTGAAAACATGTGTATGCCTGAAGGGGTCTGAGAAAAAGTCCAGAGTCTGACTTCATAAGGTGTCAAATGTAGGGCTCCAAACTTTTCTCATGAAAATCACATTCTCTCTTCACCACCACCCCAAGCATAGGTCAGTACCAAGTTTCACCACTTTTGGAAACCATGGATCTTGTCAAGACAACTGATTTAAATACCTATAGTTTTCTGCTTTAACACAGATGTTTCTTCTTCTCCCTCCCTTAATTAAATGAAAGTTAGCTAACAACAGATTTAATTTTACCTAAATAGTTCAACTGGTGAGAGCCTTAGGACAGAAGAGTATAAAAACAGAGATAATATGGACTAACTATGTGGAAAACAACAAACAAAAATATTGGTTAGCTTTCCCCTTCGTCTCAACTATTCAATCACACTCACACCCCCACCACAGACTGTGTGTTAAACTCTAAGGGTATGTTTGTACTGCAATAAACACCCATGGCTGGCCCATGATGTTTGACTTGGGCTCCCAGGATCCAAGCTATGGCGATATAAAATTTCAGTGTAGACACTTGGACTGGAGCTTGGGCTCTGGGACCCTCCCCGGGTCCCAGAGCTGGGGTTCCAGCCCAAATCCGAACATCTACACTGCAGTTTTATAGCACTGCAGCCTAAGCCCCATAAGCCCAAATCAGCAGACACAGGCCAGCTACAGGTGTTTCACTGCAGCGAAGATGTACCCTCAGGTTACAACATGCCAACGGTGACACTATGTTCTCAGCTCTACACAACCTCTGTAGGTGAAAGCCAGCATGGTGTCTTTTCCATTGTGGTCATTAACAGCAAGATTAAGTTCTACTACCTCTACCCATCTCATCTGGAAACACTAGCCACCACCATGGAAAATATAATTTTAAGAACATGAAAATATTTTCATCTTTTAACTGTCTAGCCTTTGAGACAATAGACATTCATTTTCCCCACCCTACTTTAATTGTTAGCCAATGTTTTTCTTTTTAAATTGTTTCAGCCTTTTATTCTCCTTAATTCGACTTATAAATGCAGATACCTCTTTCACATTCCTTAAATGCAGTTGGAGAGCAAGGGGTGTCTGTGATAAAGAGCACAGCTCAAGCAGCTGGTGTTGGACAGCTTTGGCAAGAATCTCTAGACTGGATGGGGAGAAGAAAAGAAGACATGACGGAAAGTGGAGATTGATTTACACTGATGAGGACATTAGGACTTCGAAAACGCCTAAATCCCAGTTTAAGTTTCACAAGGGATTGTAAATACTTTGTGTAAATTCTTCCTTTTCTCTCAAGAAACCCCTTATGTAAACTGCATTAGTAAGACCTGATAAAATAAATGATGAGGCTAAGTTTGAAACATGGGAGTTGCTGGAAAGACAGAGACAGGATGAGAAATGGAAACTAGGCACGAATGAACTTGCATATCTTAAAAGGAAGGAAGTTCTTTTCATTAACAAACCTGTCATGGGACATATTAACATCTTTATGTTATACACAATTCACATTTTGTGCCTTTTTTAAAAAAAACAACAGTATTTGCTGGTAGAAAAAAAAATCTTATCAAATACACTTCTTATGTACATCTGATGAATTCAGTGCAGTTGCACAAAGAATGCATTTGACTTTCAATGCTGGAAACAATCCATGTCATCAGACACAAATCTGAGATGCCCTATTAAAAGGGACCGAACACATGTTCTAGTTAGACCACATCATCTCACATTACGTTACATCTTAACACTACATATTTAATTTCATGAAAAAAGTAACTTTTTAGTGACGAAAGCATAAAAAGTAAGTTTGAATTATGTCTAGGTGTGGAAATGAGTAGTCTTGTGTAGAATGTAACTGGTTTTGGTGCAGTATCCTCAGTACAAAAATAGACAATTTACAATTTGGTAGGACAGATCATCTGTGTTTTCAACTAGTCTTCTCTAAGACACGGGGAAAGTGGGAAGTTACAAAAACTCATCTTCCAAAGATCAGTTGTACGTGGTTCTCGTTTGCCAGTTCTGAGCAGGAAAAAAGGAAATAAAACATCACTGATGGAAGTCCTTTTCCCCCTGCTTATGAGAATTTATACAATAAGCATTTTTGGCTGTCTCCCATTGCCTCAGACCTTGGTGTCTTTCAAGAACTGCACATAAATTTAAAGATGCTTGTAGATTAAAGCTAGTTTCGCATGGAGTGGACTGCAAAGAGAGATTGTTTGATAAAGGATTACAGAGTAAAGATTTTACTGAATGCCTGCACATTGTAGCCAATATAACTAACTGTAATCCTAGCACTCTACATTGGCTTTCTTCCCACCTCATCCAAATCCTCTTTTACCCCTTCCATTTTCCATATGGTTGTTTGAAATAGCATTTAATATCACTGCCAACTCAGTCACCATATGCATGAAAAGATCTGACATACCATGGCACAATACACTCTCATGCCTACACTTAATGTCCTCTGCATTCAGACCATTTAAAGGAACTTGGGATGTTTACGCCGTCTAAACTTCCAGTCCTGGTAATTAATAAAAGATATTTTTAGGGTGTTAGTAAAACTCTATTCTAATCTTCATTTCCGCAATTAAGGACTTGTCCACATTTGAGAGAGTAGTCAATTAACATGTCTATTATTCAACTCAAATGCACCTTACATCTGTCATAGAAAAGACAATTTATTGATAGGGAGATATAAATTGAAGTTACCTCAGTAAGTAAGTAGTTAGACAGCTGAGAGCCCCTTTCTGGCCCTTGAAATGCACTAGTTCCTGATCTGTAGCTCCTCGATCAGTCATCCAGGATCACATGTGGAGATTAACTTCTGCCCACCCCATAATACTCCAACAATGCCCTCTCTTCTTCTCTACCATGTTCCCCCCCCCCCGGGGCTATATTCCCCTCATGTACACTACCCCATGCCTTCAGTAATGGCCTCGCTTTGGTAGCTGTCCCCAGGAATGCAACTGGTTCCTCAGGAGAAGGGCAGCTATAAGAATGGGGGCATTACTGAGCTGGGGTGAGGATAATACTGTAGGAAGGGAAGAATGGTCAATGAATGCTGTCTTTTTTATTTAACAAGTGGATCGTCAGTTGAAGGGCTGCGGAGTGAAAGGCATACTGGACAAAGAGTTGTTGGGAAACACTACTGAAAGGGACCTGGCAGGAGGAAACAAACCATTCAGCTGAGGGACTGAGGAGTTTGCCAAATATAGGAGCCACTTCAGGAGAGCTGACGCAATGCAGCCCTAGTGTGGAAGCAAGGGAACCAATTTGGGCTGGGCAGTATGGATGTACTAAATTGTTCCTACAACTATTTATTGCTATGCTACAACTGATTTCCCTAATGTAACCATGGCCAGCATAAATAGTCAGACTGGAAAAAAAAACTCTGAAGTATTTTGTAAGATTTTAAGTTATTCTCACTTACACACACCTTTCAAAGATTGTATTAGCAAAACAAGGATATAGGTGAAGGAGTAATTTCTCTAAAATCCCCAAGTGAGTGTTCAAGTGTACTATTACAGAAACCCAAAGAATGGACAGCATTATGCCCAGAGACCTGCCTAGAGGAAATATGGAGTGACAGGGCCTTCGGACGGATCTCAAGGTGGAGAGTCTGGGGATGCAACTGCAGCTCACTCCATATGGGCAAGTCTACCCTATAAAATTAAGTTGACCTAAGTTCCGTTGATGTACAGCTGCTTCAGAAATCAAATTGGTTTTACACCTCTACACTACGCTCCTGGGGGGGCGTCCTCACCACTTTAACGGCACTTTAACTGCTTGTGTGGGGCATCGTGGGATGATTTTTGACAGGCTGAAACAGCTGATGTAAGCAATGCAGTGTCTGATATTGCGCTGACCTAACTACCTCACCTTAAGCCCTATGCCTCTCGCCAAAGTGGAGTTATTAAGTTGGTATAGTGGACAAGTTACATCAGTGGGAGCTACATTTTAGTGTAAATGCTTACAGAGTTAGGTGGACATAAGCTAACTCTAGTATATATCAGGCCTATGTTTACAGGAATTTGCCATGCCCCTCCCTCTTACCCTTTTAATATGTAACCAGCGCATGTAGCTACCCTTCCTCAGACCCTCTCCCTAAAAGATGTTTCCATGGAGGGAAGGGAAGGGAAAGGAGAATGGAGATGCTCTGTGCCAGCAATTTGAAATGAATACAGACAGTCCACAGAAGAGATGCAGCGAACAGCCGGGTACGTAAAAGAAAGTTTTTGGTTTAGATAAAGATGGTTCAATCGCTGTCAAACAAGTTTGGCAAGTCACATAGTGCATAGCTTAGCAACCAAGAGGCAGCAGAGGCAGGATCAAACAAGCAACATGTTTTCTCCCCAGCACAGAAGCTTGTTATTAGAAACACCAAGGCACTTTACCGGCGGATTAAGGCAATATAGCACCCAAGGCCCACACTTAAATAGGAACCACAGTGCTTCTATCCATGTTTGGGGTGACAGCAATAAGGGTCACCCACAACAGCCATCAACTAGGCTTAACGAGAACCCAAAACCATCCCTGTCTGGGGCCCCTTCTCTGCCCCAGACCATCATGCTGACAGACCAGAGGGAGAACTCAGCCCCCACACAACTCAACAAAGCTACTAAGACTTTTTTTTTTTTTTAAACCTCAGAGTTAAGCAAATGTCAAACAGTTCCAAGTAAACACATTTCTAAAGGCTAGTTTGGACACTTCCTAATCATTTGTAGGTTACAAAGATTTCTCATTTACCCTTTGCTGATATCTAGGAAAAATGAAAAATAAACCTTGCTTTTTGGTGAGCAGTTAGTTGTATTCCAAATTTCAGCCCCAAGTGGATTGTAACTAGTAAGTTACTAACCCATTAAATGAAAGATATTTATTACTTATGATCCATATTCCTCACAGACTTCATTGGCCTCCCAATTCATGTCCTTTAACTGTGCCTCACATTAAAATTATTTTAAAAACCCCCAAAATTTAGATTGCCTTAGATGGTCTTTTTCTTCTTCCATGGTTAGTTTTGATTAACATTTCTAATCTGCATTTGGCTAACCCATATACTTGAAAATCTTCACAAATAAAGGCAGCATCCCTGTGCTTTTTAGCAAAGATTTAATATCAGCATGCTGGAGTGAAAGATCTTTTTGCTAAGATTTCATTATTTTACCAGTTACACCAGATAGCATTTTCAATGCAAATATGAAAACAATTGTCAAAGTAAATTAACGAAGTGCCTTATTTTTGTCCTTTCTTTGTGTACTCAATAAATTATATAAGCAAGTCATTTGCAGTTGGATTCCTAGCCATCAATATGAATTAACAAGGCACTACTGTGTTAATCCACCAAACTCAGATGACATGCTGTCTCTGCTTTCCCAGTGTCTGGCTGAGACAAGAACTAATATGAGCAATGGAGGTGATGCAATCCATTCCCAGCATAACCAACCGCCCTCTTCTGTTATTTATGATGTAGTATTCCCTAGGAAATGAGGTGGCTTATCTATAGCCTCCTTTCACAGCAATACTTCATGCATCATGTGAAAATTATTATGAGGCTTGGCTGAATGAACTTCCCTCAGGATTTTCCTTAACATGCTGATTGCCTTCCACCCTATAACATCTGTGGAGAAACTTCTCACTAACAACCCCTTTAATAGCCATTATAAACTAAAGCAAGGGGGAAATTGCTAAGCATTATATCCCTATAGCTCCATGAATTCAGTTACACTAATACACACTAAATCCTAGATTACCCTGGTGCTGAAAAGCATATTAGCTAGAAGTGCATATAACACAGTTAACCATTTCTCTAATCAACATAGAGAAGGAAGATTATGTTTGAAGACTATACTCTTCCTCAGTACATATTAGTTTATACACATTAGTATGTACATTACAACTTTGTAAATGATGTACAGATAAACGTACTAGATCCAACTTCTGCAAAATATCACGAACAAAAGCTGTTGGGATATTTCCCTCCTCTTCCTTCAAACTATGTAGCAGGCTTCTGGCTAAAAGTTTTAGAGCACAGGTAGACACCAAGATCTATGAACTCTATAATCAATGACTACAAATTGCTGGCACAATTGCAGCTAGTCAAAAAGCAGGTTTTTCCCCCAGCAGATTCAATAAACGTCAGCCCTAAGGATCTTTGAGGGAGCTGAACTTACTCTTTTGCCCACTTCCTTCTCCTCCTCGTTTAGCAAAAAGTCTCAATTGACTGTAGACTTGAACTGCTGCATCAGTACAGAAACCCATGTCTTTTTTTTTTTTTGGGGGGGGGGGGTGGGGGGAGAGAAACACTAGGAGAACTTTAAACACTCTCCTTAGAACCCACTCACCTAGCTGTCCTGTGATGTCATTGATGAGTTACACACTTCTGCCTGGTTCAGCTACACTCCACCTTATTTAATGAAATTTAGACAGCAGGAAACCCCCTCACATTTTATAAAATATTTTACTGTGCTGATTTCATCTGTTGGCAGACCATGTCCTTTCAAAGTTGATATTCTTATTTGACATAATAGCCAGTAATGCCTAGCTGTCACAAATGGCACAAGATACATTTTCAGAAAGAGTGAGAGAGATTAGGCACAATTTTGAAGATTAAGCTGATTTTACACATACACAAAATAAAGGTCCCATCTTTATCTTCACTGTCATGCATCCTTGTGTCAAAGTTATAAATGATTCTGGGATGGAGAAAAGGAATAAGTGTAAGAATCCTTGCTGGGGAAGGTTATGGGTTTAAGCCTTGATACCCCATTGTCAAGAGACTAAAATGCATATTCTTTATTGCCTGTAGCCAATCTGTGGGAAGGAAGACTGATAGAAGTAGGCTTCAGGGGAAACTACACACAGTTGGTGATAGCTCAGTTTAAGCTGTATGCCATTTGCTAAAAAATAAATAAAAATAAAATAAAAATAAAAATAAATGGAATATCACTTATGTCTCTTACCTTATCACTGTCTAGTGTGTTCTGGGAGGTTCGTGATGCAATTGAAATAGTATCAGGCTGGCTGCTGCCATCTCCCTGACTGTCTAGGTCCTCTCCATCTCTGCAAATATACAATCCAATGGTCAGAATTTGTTTAGCACATCTGGTTTAGAGGCTGCCAGTTCTTCTCTGCAACCCTAATGGAAGGCATCCAGATATTATAGTAGTGGGTGCCTAAGAAAGAGCACATGACAACCTCCTTTGAACCCCAACATTTGCTTAATTACTTTGTTTTGTACTGTAAAATGTAATGAACAGAGTTAACTATCTTTGTCCAATTTAAGTTATATAAAAATACAGCAGCAGCCAACCACAGCGCATCTTGGTAAGATACCCTCTGTAGCCATTTCACCAAATCTGCCAAGTATGAAGTCTGGTTTAAACAAACAAGGAACTTGAGTAAAAAACACTTACTGTAAAAGTTTAATGAGTACATCTGGTCTATGTCCATCTCTTGGGCTGCTGAACATAACACTGTAACTTCAAACAACACGTTCTTTTAAAACAGCACCACCGAAGGATGCAAAGAAGCTTACAGAGCAGAGATTTGAACACGTTCAGCACTGTGGTCAACTGGAGCTTAATTTACAAGAACCACACTTGAAGATAATACTAGCCAACGACAACTCCTATCTTGGCTTCAGTTACTGAACGCAATGGGAACACTATGTTCCTTACAGAAAATTCCACCATTACAGTTAAAATATGGCCTTCATAATGGGACACTTTAACAATGATTCACTACCTCCCATCTTAGTAAGTTATTCGAATTCTAACCTTCTTCCTTTCTGCTTAGTTGTTGGAGCTGTTTTGGGGATGTGGATTGGCTCTTTCAATGCTCCTTTCAGATGAATGGTTCTTTCTTGTATCACTTCCCGGATGTGCTTGATCCAGTCTTGTTTGTTCTCTATACTGGAAGCCTTTAATATGCAAACAAATAGACAATTATGGCTAAGAAGGCCTGTGTTCACTAGTAAATGACACACATACACAGGGGAAAAGGCGTAAGTTTTGGTCCACATATTTATTTTCAGAAATACTTTTAATGGAAAATTCAAGCTAGCTGTTCCCATTTTCAAATTCCAATATTTTCATTTCCTGACTTTACCAATACTGTTTTTATAAAAAAGAATTTCATTTTAGCTTTATATACTATATGTTCATATAATGAAGTGCCCTGGGACCCTAATCAAGGTCATGGGCCTATCGTATTATAGCTGCTATATGAATATATTGCAAGACATGGTGTACTTGCTATTACTTCAGCATTTGCTGTAATAATAGCTTACAAGTTAGTAACTGAGTAATCAATTCGAAGTCTAACTGCATTTAAAGATATCTGCCATTTCATGGAAAACTAACTTTTTTATTGAAGTATTTAAGCTTGTGTCTTATGTTTTCTCTATTACTTTTTTGATTTCTTGATATTAGCATGAGAACAGGATCTTTGTTTAAGGGTCAGATTCTCAAAAACTGCCTCTAATTGGGCACGTGTATTTTTTTGGGTGCAACAAATAGCATTTGGTATCCAGCCACTTGATTTGTGGGTACAAATGCTGTTTATGGCTACAAAGCAAATAACTTAACATCTCAGTTGAACTGTTTGCAACTGCAATTAATTTTGGACACAACATTATAGGGAAGGCCAAGGACCTGTTAAAATTTGGTTCCAAGCATTAGCCTGCAGCTCCTGCTTACTCTCCCTCATCAGAAATCCTAAACCTCAAATACATCATAATTATTTGTTTAATTTTGTGAAGTTACACAATGGGACTTCTTCAGTTGGCGGAAAAGTTGCAGAAAGAGATGAACTGCAAGGACTAACGTTTTATTTTAATGACCATATATACCTCTCCCTCCCCAAAAATAGAAGATAGGAAGTTTTGTTTCCTTACAGTTTTCCATGAAGTGTAGCTCCTTTTGCAGCTACAATATCAGAACTACTAGAAAGCTCTGGCTTAGATAATTCAGTGTTACAGAGGCATCTTTGTACAGAACAAGAAATAAAATTGGCAGAGGCTAGTAACAAGTGTGACTGAAAAATAGAATGGCAAGGAGGTCTTAAAATATACAGATTATAAAGATATTTTCAGAGAAAACCATAAAAAACTTTTTAAAGATGTTGCTTATGTGACTTAGCCCTTAAAAATTTTACCTCCCCTCCCTCATGAAAACCATTTGTTTAAGTGTTAGAAATAAAAACACAGGAGACCAGTCTCTGACTGGGTAGCTAGTTGTGCCAAAAATGGTTCTGAAGGGAGGTGGGTGGAGGAACCGTTGAATTGTTTGCTCTAATATCAGTTTATTGCCAAGGACTTTCATGGTGGTAGAGCTTCACATAGGTTCTTTAATTAATTTCCACATGGCAGTTGTAGAAAAAAAATCTAAAAAGTAGTTGTTGTTGTCAGTATAGTAATTCCGGACTAGTCTGATTTCTCATCCTTCAAATACAGTAAGAGAGATATTTTTGTGTGCTTTCCAGGCCAATGCCTTATGATGAAAATTAAGTGCCTGCTGTATAACATTTCATACTTGGGACTTAATAATCAAGGGTTTTAATCCTTTTCACTCCATTAAGGGATGGATTAAGAATACAGCATTTACTGTGATAGCCACTATATGCTAATTAATTGTTACCTTACAAGTAATCCCTCAGATACTCCACTACAGGGTAACTGTATTGCTGACTTAGAAAAAAATGTTAAGCAACTGAATAGTACACACTTCTATTCCCCTCTACCTCAAATCCTATACACCATAGACCATGAACTGCAACACTAACCCTGCCCCTAAGGGTTCCTGTGGCTAGAAGAGTTGAGGGTATGTACTATTAGGTGGCTTAACTTCTTATTTCTGCTTTTGTGGATTGATGTCAGTTATGCTGGGTGTGTAGCAACCCTAACTGCTTCACCAAGAAATTGTGTATTAATGCCACTCTACATATTCAAGATCTTTAGCTTTGGCATTTACATGTACTAGGATATTTTTACCAGGTTTTTTTAATGGTCCTTTGCAAGTGGCACTGTGCCAGACAGCAGCACAAATGAATCAGAAGCCAGAAACAGGTTTAGTGCAAGCTCCATGTGTACAAAAGGAAAGACAGAGGTATTGGCCAACAGTATTAAGAGGTACAACAGGAGAGTCACAAATATAGATGCAGTCTTAAAAATACCCAAACAATTTAAGCTATTCCTTTACTTCCTGGATTATTGCAAATATTCTCCATCTGAAAGAACAGACACATCTTGAGTCACATACAGCACTCTTATGAAAGGTGCACATGTCCACTCCCACAGCTTGAGGAAAAATGCTATTTCCCTATAATACCTCACTGTCACGACTGGGATGTAGGCAGTCTTCCCAGTGGTTAGAGCAGGAACTGGTAGTCAGGAACTAGGTATCAAAACCAGAGTTAGAGATCAGATGCCAGGGCCAAGGGACAGACTCAAAGTCAGAAGTTAGGAATCAGAGCTGAGGGTCAGGACTGGGTTACCTGGAATGAGGCAAGGCTGGGTCAGGGCTGAGGCCAGACTAGAACAAGGCAGGAGCAAGGATGGAAACAAGCAGGTGCAGGAACTAACACAGCTGTGGGTGAATACTTTGCTGAACTGCTGCTGCTGGGCTTAAGAACCCCTCTAGTGACTCTTCCAACCAATCAGATCATATAGCCAATCAGGCACCCTATCCCAGGCCACATGTACTCATTACATTGCCAAGAGACTAGCTCTGCTGCAGGCCCTGATTCCTGACAGTACCCTCCCCCACTTGGAGGGCACCACCTAGGGACCGTGGGGTGTGGTTTCACGAGTACTTATGATGGAACTCTCTCAATAAGTCAGGTGTGTGGATGTTCTAAACAGGGACCCAAGACTGTTTGTCTGGACGGAAGCCTTCCCAGTTCACGAGGTATCGGAGCCTTCCTTAACTCACCAAGAATTAAGGATTCCACGGACCAAGTAGTTGCTGTTTGCCCATTAGTCTGCAGTTGACAGACGGACAAGATGGGGGTGGGGGGGCGCCCCCTCACTGCCAAGTCATCTGAGAATTCCTGCCAGAATCGGGAAATGAACTAGGGACTCCAGTGTGATACAGTGCCTGAGGGTAACCAGTGGTAGCAAAAGACATTTTCCAGGAAGAATCGACCCACCTCCCGTGCAACAGGAACAGTACGGCACAGGATGAAGTGCACCATTGTTGTTAGGATGTTGATGACAACTAGAATTACTGAGAGTCTCTGGGGGTATAGCAGTTCTACAATCGAGTCCACTGATATACTAGACCAAGGCTGCACAGGCAGGGATTCTTGGTATGCGCACAGAAGTTGCAGGACCTAGTAGGTCTGTCCACCAGAAGCTCCTTGAGACCAGATTCCAGGTCCTGAATTGGCCAAAATGGCCCAAAAGTGGCAAATTGTGGGATAGTTTCTATACCTAAGGTTGTCCTTCCAAATACAACCCTTGCGATAAAGGAGACCATTCGGGAGTTGGGTAACCATATCATTCAGGGTCTGGTGGGTTTGGGCTGCAAATGGGTCATTAAGGAGGAGGAAGTGGATGGAGGACATCAGACAATCATCACACTGACAGAGTTGAATGTCATGAGCAAGGCAACAGAGGGATCTTTGCCAGCTCCAAGATATTCATTCTTGCATGTCTTGTCCCTGGGCAATAGGTTACAACCAAGTCAAAGTGAATGAAGAGGAACCAGTGGATCTGGTGTTAGTTCAAGTGTTTAAGCAGTCCGTAGATATTCTAGGCCAGGGGTTAGCAACCTGCGGCATGTGTGCCAAATGCGGCACATGCACTGCCTTTGAGCAGCACGCAGCACCCTGGCTGGAGCCGTGCAGCTCCGTGCTCGCCGCCAACACTGCCACTGGAATGGGGACTGCAGACTGCTCTCGCTGCGGACACTGCTGCCAGAATAGGGGCCGCAGACTGTCCCTACTGCAGACACAGCCGTCAGAATAGGGGCTGCAGACCCACCCCCGCCGCCAACATTGTTAACGGCACTGGGAGAGGTGGGGGGGGAAGATTGGGCACAGCCCTTTGTTAAGGTTGCTGACCCCTGCTCTAGGCTCTTCTGGTCCATCAGGACTTGAACCAAGAACCTGGCTCCTTCTAGGAGGTGGCACCACTCCTCAAAAACCACCTTGACAGCCAGTAGCTCCTTTTCTCAAATATAATTTTATTTTCCCTCTGCTGGAACTAGTTTCCGAGGGTAAAAGGCACAGAGTGGAGTAGGTTCCAGAGGCCTGTATGTTAATATAACACTGCACCCTTTGGTAAAGTCTGAGGTGTCCTAAATCATAAATGGTTTAGTGAGATATGGGTGAATTGGTATGGATGCTGGAATGAATGTCCTCTTCAATCAATCAAAGTTGACTGAGCTTCTGTGGACCAGGCGAACCAGACTCCCATTTTGCAGGAGCAACCAGGCTAGAGAATCCTTTAACAAACAGCCTACAGAAACTGGTGAACTACAGGAATCACCGCACCCTGCATACATCCTTGGGTGCAGCCTAATCGAATATTGCTGCCATCTCACGATAAGTGCCTCGGGCGAGGTGATATATCCCTAGAATTCCACTATGTCCTTATTGAACTTGCATTTCTTGAGCTTTGCATAGAGACAATTTTGGCATAATCTCTCTAAGGCCGTACGCATGTGATGACTGCGCACACCCTGACTTTCAGAGAAAATGAGGATGTCAGTCAGGTAAATGTCCCTAACATGTCATTTATGAAATGCTGGAATGTTGCTGGGGGATTGCACAACTTAAATGGCATGACCAAATATGTGAAGTGGCCATATCTGGTATGGAGATTGTCTTTCATTTGTTTCCTTCCTGGATCTTCGGTGGGTTATAACTTCCACAGAGACCCAACTTTGTGAACACCTTGGCAAAGCAGAGTTTTTCGAACAGCTCACTAATGAACAGTAAAGGATATCAGTTTGTAATCCTATTCAGAGCTCAGTAGTCCACACAAGATCAGAGGGAGCCATCTTTTTTTGCCACAAAGATGATTGGGGCAAAGAAAGATGCAAAGAAACCCCTTCCTCAGGTTTTCCTTGAGACAGCTCTGGAATGCCTGTCGTTCAGGTTTCGAGAAGGAGTAAATGAGCCCAAAGAGAACTTTTACTCCCAGCTGGAAGTCGATGTGGCAGTCATAGCCTGTGATGGTGTCGGAGGGTATCTGCTTCCTTTTTGTTCAACACCTCGGCATAGTGTTGATATTTAACAGGAATTCCTGGAGCTGTTGTGGAGATTGCCATGGTCACCTTTGGATCCTCTCTTTGCATCTCTGAATTCACTGGAGGCCGAGTACACAGCAAAGGGTTGCTGGTCCCATGTTGGCTCTCAGAAAATCAAGACTGTAGGCAAGGCGAGGAGTCAAAGTGTATCATGCCTGACTATCAGCAGATTGGCTGTGGATACCAAGGATAACTAATGAATGCAGTAAATGAACTAATCCAAACTAGAGAATTTCTTGGGGGCCTCAAAGGGTAGTAACATAGGATATCCATATGGTGGGTGACTGGTGCTGATGAAAGGAGGGACCCTGTCTATGGATTCCTCTGACTTTGGGGAGTCCTTGAGCTGGGTGGCGATACTGTGTGCTTGGGCAAACTCCAGGTCCATGAAATTCCCTGAGACACCCAAGTCTACAAGTGCCTCTAGGTTGATGTCAGGTATTGCAGGATTCCAGAACTTGAGAGGGACTTGGATATGTCCTGGACACTGACTGCCCATCACCAGAATATTGGTGAACAAGAACTGGTGTGGGCTGCTGAGAGGGGAAAGGTGCCAATCCAGCCCGGAGCCTCACTGGGGCTAGCATTTCCTGACTAGGATACAGACTGGATCTTGACAGGGCAGCTTGCTGCAAAGTGCCCTAGTTCCCTGCAGCATAGGTCTAGCTGATGCCTAACATCAATTCTTCTCCATGTCAGAGATGCGGGGTCTCACCTGACTGGCTTGCATGGGATTGGGCAATGGAAAGGCAACTGATGATAGGAGGGTTAGAGCTAGCTGGGCTGGTAGGAACTGCAGCACTATTTTTTTCTTGGCAGTGTTCGTTCAGGTGGTTGTTGATCTTGATGCCTAGGTTGCCTAAGTCATTCAGGCCAGATGGGGATTCCACTCATGCCAATTCATCTTTAATATCGTCATTCAGGCTGAGCTGGAACTGATAATGCTGGGTGACATTGTTCCACTCCCAAGCATCGGAACTCTGTTACATATTTAGCAACTACCCAGCATCCCTGCCACAACCCCGTAAGTGTGGCTTCAGCCACACACTCGTGACTCGGGTCATCGATAACCACTGCCATAGCTCGAATGAAGTCTTCAAACTATCTTAAAAGTGGGCTTGATTCTTCCAGGAGGAGAGATGCAGGAGCCATGGCCTCCCCAGTAAGGAGGCTGATATCAGTCTCACTCAGGCTTGGTTAGGGTATGGCTGTGGTTGTAGTAGAAACAGGAGCCAATACTAATACAAGAACCCATGAAATTTGTTGCAGCCACAACTGAACTTGTCAGATAGGGGGTGGGGGAGCTTGGGCTTGTAGGGAGTGGGGATCAGTGCTCATAGCGGCATGACTTCAGCTTGCAGAACCACGTTTTGCACCAGCAGGGCAGCAGCCTGGGCCTGCAAGGTCTGTAGGGCTCCCAGATATCTCTGTCAGAGAGATATAGGCCTTTGTAGAATCCATGTTGACCATATCAGCTCTAGTTCTGTTATTGCGTGTTGGGGTTGCTCAAACTGTCACATGACTGGGACATAGGTGGAAGTGCCCAGTGGTTAGAGCAGAAGTCCGGAGCCAGGAATTGGAGTCCAGAGTCAGAACCAGAGAAAAAGGCCATCTCTGACCCATGGCTCTGACATCTGGAGTCCAAAATGAGGAATCGGAGCTGTGTGTCAGACCAGTTTACTTGGAATGAAGCACGGCTGGGGCCAAGGAAGGAGCAGGGCTGGGAACAAGCAGGCACAGGCTATCACAGCCATGGGCAAATGCTTTGAGCAGCCATTAAACTGCTGCTGCTGGGCTTCAGAGCCCATCTGCTGACTCTTCCGGCCAATCAGATGATGTAACCAATCAGCAGCCTACTATAAACCAGCTGCATTCATTAGGTTGGCTAGAGCCCTACTTCTAGACTGGCTGTGCTACAGGCCCCGCTTTTTGACGCTCCCTAAACTCACAATTTACAGGTTGTTGTTTCAGTTTAGAGTTCACAGCCCCACAGAAAGGTTTTCAAAAGCCTTGTCAAAGCACCTCTGTCTCTGATTTAATCCAAGGACAGTTTTCAGCATTATAGCAATGCCTCCTACTCAGGTTTATAAGACTTATGCTGGGAGTGCACTTCTCATGGAACCTGCACATTATGACCAGCGCTTACAGCTCACATAGCTGCTGTAGTCCTCTTCACTGTTCCCCCTCTGAAATATGGCAAAGTTCTCTTGTAGTACTGGTTACCTCTCAGAGATGCATGGTAAATAATAGAGGCTGCTTTCCCCAATAGTCACCATTCACACACAATGCTCTACTAGGTGTTAGGTGGATTAGGCTCAGACATAGTTTACCACTTCCTTTGCAGCATTTCAGGTATCTTTTTTTTTTTTTTTAAACTAATAGCCCACAGCGCACATTGCTCAAGAATTAGCCTAATTAGGGTAAAATTACCCAAACATGGGAATCGCCACACTAGATTTCATTAATTATCCATCTAGTAGAGCACACTGTCCATCAACAACCCATAACAGATAAAAGTGCAACAAACCCGGTAACTGATCATTATGGAATAACCTGTCCATGGGTTTATTTCTTCCTGGCTCCATCAGTTATTGGCTGGCTTAAATCCTGAAGCAAGAGGATTTAAATCCCAACAGAAAAGCAAAGTAATACAAATTAAACAGCTTTCACGCCTCTCAAATTTACAGGCAAGAATAAGATTTCTTATTCCTTGGTGGGCTCCACAGATTCTCCCAGTGCCTAAAGGACCACACAGCACCCCAACTCAGGTTAAGGGAAGATTACCTGGCTGAAGAGGCTGTCCATCAATAAGCATTTCGTGTCACAGGGGGTTTTCTTTTTAAAGCCGTAATGTATAATGATCTATCAGATTTGATATAGGAACCATAAATGCCTCCCTGAAAAATTACCTTGAGCACAATTTTGTTGTCAGAAGTTGGCGTCCTTCCAACCCAGAGTGCAAATTTGCAAGGATCTCCTTCTACGTGCTCTGTAACACCCAGCTCTGAAGTCTGGAAATAAGAAAAATCAGTTAGGACTCCATGATAATTTTTGCACAGTATTCATGGAAAGACAACTATTCCACTAAGCTGAAATTGCATGGCCCTGGAGGTGAACTTTGAGGGAATGAAACGGTTACTGTAACATGGTTCTTTGAGATGTGATGCAGATGTGTATTCCAAGTTGGTGTGCGTGCGCGCCGGAGCCAGAAACTTTTGCCTACCAGTATCCATTGAAGGGCAGCATTTGTGCCTCATTGCTGTGGCCCCTTCCCTGGCTATACGCTGCCCCAACCTCCCTCAGTTCCTGCACACTGAACATCCAGGGGAAGATTCTGATGCAGAGGGGACGGAGGGTGGGTTGTGGAAAACATGTCTGAATCACATCTTGAAGAGCCACAGTTACTGTAAGTAACCATTTCTTCTTTGAGTAGATGCAGACATGTATTCCAAGTAGGTTACTAGCAAGCAGTACCCCCATCTGGAGGCAGGGATCGGCGTCTACCTGAATAGGATCGTAGGACTGACCTTCCGATATTAGCATTCTCTACGGAAAAAGCAGCGATCACGTAACGGTCCATAAATGTATGTATGGATGACCACGTGGCTGCCCTCCCTGTAAATATCCAATATGGAAATGTCATTAAGGAATGCCACGATGTTGCCTGCACTCTCATCGAATGCACCTGTATCTGCTGTGGGATTGGAGGGCGCATAGCTGATGCTATCTCGTATATAAGATATAATACTTCATCCTTCTAGAGATGGTCTGTGCAGAGATCACTTGTGCCTTCATTTGGTCCACATATAATATGAACAGGGGAGGTGAAGCATGAAACTGTTTAGTTCTGTTCAGATAAAAGGGTAGACAGCATCTAATGTATGGAGGTGTTGCTCCTCCAGGGAGGAATGCGGTTTGGGGAAAAATACAGACAAATACACAACCTGGTTCAATGAAACGGAGAGACCACTTTGGACACACACTTCAGGTGTGGTTGGAGTGTAACCTTGTCCCTGGAGAACTGCGTGTAAGGAGGCCTAGCCATCAGGGCCTGCAATTCGCACTCCCTCCTGGCAGAGGTAATGGTTACCAAGAATGCAGTTTTCTGAGACAGGAGGGGCAGCGGACAGGAGGCAAGGGACCAGAATGGAGGCCCTGATAGAGCCGCTAAAACTGTGTTCAGGTCCCACAAGGCACCAGCTTTCGGACTGGAGAATGCAGGCGGAGAAGTCCTTTCAGAAATCTCCTCACCGTGACATTGGAGAAAACTGATTTTCTTGGAAAGGCGGATGAAGCGCCGATATTGCTGTCAAGTGCGCCCCCAGAGAACTGAGTGCTAGGCCCAATTCCTGAAGGTGTAACAGGTAGTCCAAGATGTCCTGGATGGAAGACTCCGCTGGATGGGTCCCCCGGTCCAAGGACCACATGGAAACCTCTTCCACTTTGCCAAGTAGGCCATTCTAGTGGACGGCTTCTTACTGTTAAGCAGGACCTGTCGGACAGCCTCTGAGCAACGCCCTTCCTTCTCATTCAGCCATGCAGCAGCCACACTGTAAGGCAGAGGTTCTCAAAGTGGGGGACATGAGATGTATCCTGGTGGGCGCCATGGATGCCGGGCTGAGAGCAGGGCAGGCTGGTGGTGGGGACCGCGGCACAGGCAGCCCCAGGCGGGTGTTGGGTGTGGGGGACCCTTTGGAGGGGAGCGGAGGTTGGGGGAGGCTGCTGGCAGAGTGGGGGACACTTTGCACAGCTGCTGCAGCTCCCCGCTGCTGCCGGGCACGCTCCTGCTCCACACGCTGGTGCCGGGCATGCGCCTGTCACGCTGGTGCTGCTGCTCCCGGCAGCTGCTCCCCATCGCTACCGGGCACACCAAGCTTCTTGCGCTTCTGCACAAGGAGCATACACAGAGTCCCTGCCCATCCTTCCGGTGTGCTCACTTTTGCTTCCCGCTGGGGAGCAGGACAACTTGGTCCTGTCCCACTCTTTACTGTGGGGGAGGAGCAATCAGCTCCATCTGAATGGACGGGCTCGTATGACACGCTGCTGCTGCTGGCAGCCACAGCCGCCGCCCGCCTCCCACAGCAGCAGCAGCCCCCTCACTGCTGCCAGGTACGCTCCCTGTGCTGCTGCTGCCTCCTGCTCCCCTGCCGCTGCTACCCCTGTTCCCTGAAAGTGTGGTGAGGGTATTCAGGGGAATAGGGGTTGCAATTGTGACACAAAGGTCCAGAGGGGAAGGTGGGGGCCCTCCATTTAAAAACTTTGAAAACCACTGGAATAAGTGACAGTTTCTATTTTCTCCTGTCACAAAGAGGTCGACTGTGGGGATGCAACACGTTGCGAACACCATCTAAAGCATCTCCATCTTCAGGGACCATTCATGGCTTGGGGAGAAAACGCTGCTAAGATGATCTGCGAGATGGTTCTGGAACCCTGGTAGCTGGACAGCTATTGGGGTGATGTCTACTTCAATACAGAACTGCCACAGGTTGATAGCCTCAAGGCAGAGTGAGTGGAGTTAGATCCCCCTTGCTTGTTCACATAGTACATTGTAATGGTACTGTCTGTGAGTATGTGAACCACTGAATGCCTGATATGGTCCCAGAAGGCATGACAGGCGTTGTGGACAGCCCGAAGCTCCAGCAAGTTGAGGTGGAGCGAGGCCTCCTGTTCCAACCACAGACACTGCACCTTCAATAAGTCCAGATGCGTTCCCCAACCCAGAAGGGAAATGTCAGTAACCATGGACTTGGTTAGAGAAAGCCAAGAGAAGGGGACTCCATGGCACACACAATGTGGGGACTCCTGCAAGTGCAAGGACACCAGGACTGATGGAGGAAGGTGAATCAACCTGTCTAGAGAATGCAGAGCAGGGCTAAACCATCCTGAGACACATCTGAAGAGGGCAAAGATGCAACCTGGCGAGTTGGACCACCTGGGTGAAAGCAAACATGTGGCCCAACAGGCTCAGGCACATGCAGACAGTCCTGGACGGTTGTGACTGCAAATGAGGCACAACTATCAAATCGCCTGGAAGCAATTTGTTGGCAGGAATGTCCTCAACTTCGTGGAATCTAACAGAGCCCCAAAGAACTCCATTTCCAGAATGAGGGCCAAGTTCGACTTTATGCTGTTTAGAATGAGTCCCAAACAAACGAGTAAGCATAGAATGGTGTCAACTGGACAACCTCCTCGTCTCTGGAGTTGCCCTTTAGCAACCAGTCATTGAGGTAGGGGAAGATATGGATTCCCTTCTTCCTGAGGTATGCCATGACCACTGCAATGCATTTGCTGAAGACCCATGGTGGACAGAAGAGAGGTCAAATGTACTGAAAGTGGCAGCCACCTACAATGAAGTAAAGCTATGTCTTGTGACTCAATAGAATGGCCACATGGAAGTAGGCATCTTGAAAGTCCAGAGAAGCGAACCAGTCATTCTAAGACAAAGCAAGGAGGATAGCTGATTGAGTGACCATGTGGAACCTCACATTATTTGATGAGCTTGTTGAGTCCATGAAGGCCGAGTATGGGATTTCGGTATCAGGAAATACCAGGAGTAGAACCAATGACCCCGGTGTTCTCAACGAAACTTCCCCCACTGCTCCCAACGCTAGCAGAGAGATGACTGCTCAAAGTGTAGTGTCTTGTGAGAGGGGGTCCCTGGAAAGGGATGGAGAAAGGGAGCGGGAAGGGGATGTAGAGAGGAACTGGATGATGTAGCCTGATTTGACAGTGATTAGGACCCAGCTGTTGGACATTATCAAGACCTAAGCAGTGTAAAAGCGGGCCAGCCTTCCCACAAAATAATGGGGTGAGGGGAGACAATGAGGGAGGAAGAAGAACAACTGGAACAATGCTCTGGACAAATGAGTCAAAACGGGTGCTTAGCAGGCACCGAAGGCGGGTGCACAAAGCAGCTAGCCTCCGAATTTGAGTGCTTTCTCTTATGAGGCTTATCCCTCTTACTGGGATAGTCTCTCTGTCTTGGAGTGGAAGGGCTGCACAAAAGGGTGCTGCAGCATGTATGGCTGCCGCTGTGCCCCAAAATGGCGTCTCTTTGTGGGTGGAGTATATACCCCCAGAGACTTTAAGGTAGTCCTTGAATCCTCGAAAGAATGCAGGGTTTCATCAATTTTGTCCAAAAACTAGGTTCAGCTATCAAACGGCAAGTGCTCAATGGCTTGCTAGACATCCGGTGTGATCCCTGAGTTCTGGAGCCAGGAAGCCATCCACATAGTAATTGCTGAGCTAGCTGAAGTGTCTGCCACATCAAGTGCTGACTGCAGAGACATTTCAGCCACCAAGCAGCCTGCAATGACAAATGCCCAAAATTTATCTTGGGAAGCCTCAGGCAACTGCTCCTTAAATTTGGCCATCACTGATCAACTCTGGAAGTCATATTTTGCCAGCAGGGCTTGCTGGTTCACGATCCTCATCTGTAGTGATGCTGAGGTGTATATCTTTCTGCCTAGAAAGTCCAGGCACTTCAAGTCTCTGTCCCCTGGGGAGGGCTTTAACCTGCCCTTTCGAACCCTGTCATTCACTGCTGTGACCGCCAGGGAGTTCAGGGCCGTACCGAGGCCGGTATATCCCAAAGAGTCCTTGCAGACTTGAGGAGTGCCTTATTAACTGGGAGAGCTACTCTCCCAGGGACAGAGGACTGGAGAATGTCCATGAGTTTATGGGTATTCTCCTGGAGAAACTCCACCTGAATATTCAGGGACGAAGCCACTCAAACATAAAAGACCCTGGCATGCCTTGAAGTCTTCTGGGATAGTAGGGGAGGAAGAACCCAGAAACTCTATTGCCTGGGGACAAGGATGAGGCTGTCGGCTGGACCAGAGACAGATCCTGTTCCTGAGGCAGTGTTTCCAGACAGGGAAACTCCGGTGGCTCCACAGGAAGGGGAAAAGTGGGCATTTGGACTTGCAGCTGATCTGCAGCCACCAATGCTGCACAAGCAGGTGATCTCGCTCTTGAGACCTCTGGGAGTGAGGAGCTTCCCACTGAGCCTAAGGCAGCCACTGGTATGGGTAAAAGCATTGGTGGCCAGTAGGCACAGGGCCAAGGGAATCCACCCTGAACTCGGGGCGCATGCCAGCCTTGGTAGTTGTATTGGCCTCCGGACCCAATCAGGTGAAGTGGAACTGTAGAACAAGGAACCTGACTCTGAAACAGAGGAGTCCTGGACCTTGGAGACATGGGAGGGGCAACTCCAAAGGGAACCAACAAGTGATCTGACTCATCCATAACCCCAAAACAAGGTCAGGACTGGTGCTGTAGTTGGCACCAGTGGTGCTGAAAAGGTTGGTGCCACAGGCCGTTAGTCCTGATTTAAACGACAGTACTGGAGCACTTGCGTGCATCGATATGAAGGGTGGCGACAACCACCATGGAACCATCTGCAGCATTGATCGTGTCGATGCCAAGGAAGGGCCTGGTACTGAAGAACTGACCTGTCTCTGGTATTGTGTCCACACTAATCCCAGGAAGGGATGCTTTGCGGAGCGGTGTAGATTTGGCAGCACGCTCCTACTGAGGCATCATCATGGGTGTCAGCTTCATAAAGTCTTGAACCAGCAGTGAGGACAGGACCAAAAGGCTAAGTAGGACCGCTACAGCCTGGTACGCTGATGTCACTGACATTGTTGGTACTGGACTCGATGGTATGGGGTGTCTGCCCTCTGCACCCTGTACAGAGGGAAAGTCAGAGGCATTTGTGCCAGTCTGTGCTCTTCTTAGGGGAGATGCAAAAGTCCTCCGGGGCCTGGAGTGCTCCCGACTAGTTTGATATGACCTATTTGTTGCCGCCGATGGAAAATGACTCCTGTGCCTTTTCGGAGAGACCACTGCCCTGGAATGGGAGGCAGCAACACTTTCTGAGTTGGAGGATGATCTGCGGCCCGAGGAAGGCCTCGGTACTGGGTCAGACCTCATGACCTGCTGCTTAAGGCAAAGGTCCCGTGCCACCTGAGTCCGCTTCTTGAACAATCTGCAGATCGAATAATAAATCCGCTCCCTAAGGTGAGTTTTGCCAAGGCAGAGCAAGCACCGCATGTGGTGGTCATTGTTAGGAATCACCACTCCACAGGAAGGGCAGTGCTTGAACCCTGGTGAGGTTAGCACTACCACTATACTATTTCTTTTAACTAACACTAACTATTAACTATGTACAATAAAAGTAGGCGAAGAGATAAAATGTGAGGTTGTGAAGCAACAACCGCACAGAGCTCTGACTTCAGCCAATGGGCGGTGAGAAAAAACTGAGGGGGGTTGCGGCAGCGCTGCCTCATATAGCCAGGGGAGGGGCTACAGGCATGAGACCTAAGCACTGCCCTCTACAGGTACTGCTAGGCAAAAGTCTCTGACCGCAGTGCACGCACAATATGCATCTACATCTACTTGAAGTAGAACCCAAAATATAAAAGGGTAAATTATAGGCCAAAGTACTAGCTTCTCAAAACATTAACTTGGGCACAAGCAGATGTTTTAATACCAGAACTTCGTAGAGAATTTCTATCCTATAACTTGTTTTTTTTTCCAATTGGAATATGATCTAAAATGTCAATTAGTTTCTCCTTTAGCAATACAAAAAGGATTTAATCCAACGGAGCTAGGAAATAAATTAGGGAATACAAATCAAACTGCAAGATCTAAAAGCTGAGTGTTCAGAATTGTTATGTTGGGCCATGGTTTAAGTAGAAGTAATGCAAAGGCAATTGTTATGTGCTTGCTGGAAACACTATTTTCCTACACACACACAAAGCACTACCAGCACGTACACACTGATTGAAGAGTGCATTGGATAGTCAGAACATGAAAGGCACTACTTTTTTTTCCTAATAGCATTTCAACATTAATTGTTTTTGTGGCCTTGGTCAAATCACAGTTAGAGTCTCTGCTTTGTTATCCCCATCTATAAAGTGGGTCTTATTTTCCTCATAAGGGTGTTTAATGTTTGTAAAGCACTTTTATTTCAAGTCTAAAATATATTTTATTCATCTATGAACAATCTTTGCATGTGCCATCAAGCTGTATAATGCAAATACTGAAGGGTATATTAACATGTAACACCACAATTAAAAATACCCAGTAAAGTATTTTTAAGTGAACTTTTAAAAGTCATTAATATAAGTGACATTTGGAAAAGCAAATCCTCTGGGTACAATAGGGACTCTGGTGTTGAAAAGCCCCATTCTCAAAAACTTCTCAAAGGACAGAGATATTAAAAAGAAATCAGATAATTTATACAGGGTACAGGCAGAAATATAAACATGAACTAGACTATCTGATTGAAGAAGAGAACAAAAAACCTAGTAATACAGAAGTCCACTGCTTGTCTCAAAATAAGACAAGAAATGGAATAATTTATATTCTGCAGCAAGCTTTAAATAAAAATTTTAGTTATTAACAACTGGAAATTTAGTTACGTTTTAAACAATTTAGAAAGACTGTAGTTTCAGGTACTGCACTTGCCCACAAGTCCTGCCAATTTTTTATAAATTTACAAATCACATTTTTCTATATTTTTTTAATTAATATCTGTCCTCCATCTATACCAAGAAACAGTTTATTCACAAACTGCTATAAAGTATACCATGTGAAAATGAAACACAAGGAAAATATATTTTCTTCAACCCCTTTCAGTTTGACAATAATTTCAGCTGTTACTTGTCACAATACTGTATTAAAAACAGTGTATGTTTTTTCAGTTGATGGTATTCCTTTACTTTCACTTTTTAATAATTACGTGTAGTAATTATGTCATCAATCCTCTGATTTTGAGACAAGGAATATATTAAATTTGTATTACTGGGCGGGTTTTTTTGCTCTCCTTCTTCAACTTAATCCTGTGTGTTATCTTGAGATATCCTCATTAGAACAGGCTAGAAAATGCCCTCATGGAAAATTTCAACAAAAACAGATTTTTGTCAAAATTTTCCATGGAAAATATGAACTTTCTGTCTAAATATCTAAAATAGAAAATTATCAGCTTTCAGCATAAATTTTTTAAAATTTTTCTATGAAAAAATCAATACTTTCCATGGAAAGCAAACATTTGCTATAAAAAGCTTTCCACAGAAAATTGGGGGTTTTGACAAAACCAATGTAAACAGAACATTTTCCACAAGCCCTAATCCTAGTTCTGCCTTTAAGATTATCATTTCCATAAGCACACCGCAATGTTTCTGTCTCATAGGTTAATTATAGGAAAGGCCAGACTGACAATGATGTGGGATTGGGCAGAAGGAAGACAATACACTGTCTATTCCTAGCAAGTATGAAAAATCTGGCAAGCAAACCAATCCATCCAGGTATAAACCTTTAACACATCTGTTTCTTTGACATGTACAAGATAGTTGATTTCAAATAGAAAGTGCTGACATTTCGCAGGAAAACTGACGTAACATTATTTATATGCATGGCTTTTAAGAGCAAAACAAGTTGCCATTGTCCTAGGAGTTCTATCATCCAACCCTGTTCTCGGCCTTCAAACTCCTATTACATATACATTTACAGACTGTTTCTGCAGCTACCCTGAAGATTTTTTTTTTATTTACTTTATGCATTCTATTTTTGATATCAGGCAGGATGCTGCAGAGCAACATAAACTTCAGCTTAGGATCTTTACTCGGCACAGTGCAATATGAGGACATCAACAATGGACAGGAAGCAGAGCTCTGGGATTGTTTTAGAGACATCAATAATAATGACAAATTCCATTTTGTTCCCTAACATTTCATTATTGACATTCAGCTAGGTCAGAAGTTGACTTTATGTGGTTCAATGCGTTAATACACCAGCTTCTCATCCCTAGAAACTTCAGTTCAAACCATGGTTTAAATCACAAAAGAAAGTTTGGTTATCTCAATCAAGATCCTTTGTGAACTTGTCTAAACATCACAAAGCTATCATACATATCATTATTACGATGACTGGCAGTCTGTGTCCTCAGGATGTTCTGAGGACCAGGATAGCAGGAGTGAGCCTTTTTTGGGAGGGAAGTCACAACTGAGGCATAATGACAATTTGTGGTATGTGTAAGGAAGCAGCTTTCACAGTGTTTCCCCAGCAACTAGCCTGGCTCTGAGAGCTACTAATAGAAGCTCGGAACTGAAATGACAACCTTTCAAGGGACAAAGTTTATTTTTCAGTACTTGTCCTACACTTGGCTTTTCCACCAGGGCCTTGGGAGCTGAGATCACCTGAGGTGCTCAATGTAATGATCTTACATGGGCAACGAAGTAGGCTGTGCTCAATGAAGGGTCCACAACTGTGGCATTTGTTACCAGCTTTATTTCAAATAAAACCGATGTTTAGGTCACGTTGTAGTTATTCTCCCAATCTCCTCAAGGGGGAAGGATCAGCAGGTGAGTGGGACTGATAGGCGTGTGTGATAGATAGAGTAGAAACTGAGAGAATACGTCTTACTTTTTGAAGCATGCTCTGCATTATTGGTTTAGACTAGGGTTGCCAAAGAAAGCGAGTTAGATACTTATCTACCTTATACGCCATTTAAAAATCCCAGTCTCAGTTTTGTAGCCTTTATACATCTGGCCAAAGCATATGACAAAGGCATTTTTAGAAATGTAAACAGTGATTTATGCTTATATCCTTCCAATAGACCATCAGAAGTATCTCGAGTCAATGAAATACTGATTTGCAGGCAGGGTTCAATAGGCCCTGTAAGAACAGAACATACACTGAAGCTATTACTATGCAGCTGTGTGTTCTACAAAGCCCACTGCAAGCTTTTCAGAACAGGGAGACTCTACTTTTATTTTTGTAGAGGACGTACCAGAATGCTAATCAGGACATCTGGGTGCAAGGGTAAACAGTAATAAGTGCTGCTTCTAATAATTCTGCGTCAGCCAACCCCTTTTTTAAAAAACTCATTTAGTTTTAAAAAATGCATCCTACTTAAGAGTCACATGTATAATGGACACATAAAAACTGTTATGAATTGGATTAACCATAAATTCACTTTCGCCACACCAGGTCCCACGAGGACTAACAACTTCTCCATTTCAACACCCCCTTTTTCTCAGAAGCATGGCAAGACAGTAAGCCTAACTACTTACCTTAAAAAGTCAATCATCCAATACTATCAATTCCAAGCATTTCTTTTGGGCACATGCTGAGGGTTAAAGTTTCATATATGTTTCAAAGTCATGTTTAAATCATTTGAATACAGCCGCTTATAACTTTTGGTTACATTTGGATAAGAATTCTTTAATTTTTCTGCGATACAAAAAACTTCTATTGTTTTCTCATACTTACAAACAGTTTGCTCTTGTATATGTACTTGCTCCTCCCACTGGAATCCTTCACCTCTTTACTGAAGACCAAGGACATCTCAAAGAGGAAGAGATGCCTCTCACGACCCTTTCGGATTAAAGTTTTGGGGTCCCAAACTTGGAAGGATTCCTGAAGGATGAGCTCTCCCTGAGATTCAATATTCTCATCAAACCCTAGAAAACAGACAAAGACAGACAAGGTCAAGCTGAAAATTAAAAGTGAGAACACTAAAAGCATATCATGCTTTCCCAAATAATTCCCTCACCCTTCCCTTTTCAAATATATTTAGTATTTTTAATAGAGAGTGTTCAAGGAGGTGGTATTCAGATCCCAGTTGGTTTAGAGTATGCTTTACGGTTCAAAGCCAAATTGTAACTCAAGTTTACATTTCAATTCAACAGCTGAAAAGTCTTGTGAACTGTTCTGGTATGATTTTGGCCCCAAATTGCATGTCTCCAAGATCAGCTTCTCACATATACCTGCCATCATGAGATTAAACTTTTCTTACAAGGTTTCTGCCACCTCAGGCTGAAATCTTACAAAACTATTTTGTAACTCATCTAAAGCCAGAATTTAACCTCATGTGACAAAGTCAGGACAACAAGGATGGGTTTTAAATCAGCGAATGTAAATTTGCACACCCTTTCCCCAGAAAGCCCAAGTGATTTAGGTTTAAACTTCCAGTTTTAGTCTAACTACAATTCTAGGGAACAGATGGACCTGAACCACATATTCTAGTTAGGATCCTCACCTCCTCAGGTTTTAGGTTTCTTAACAGGAGCACCATCAGGCTCATCTCTCTTTCAAAAGAGAGGAATATAATTTGAAAAAAAGATGTCTGGCCTTTAAACACCAGTTTCCTTCTAAATGGTCTAATTTAACTTTTTACTTCACTATAGAGTGAGAAGCACAGTTTAACCTATGCATTTCTCAGTCTAGACCAGGGGTGGGGAACCTTTTTTCTATCAAGGGCCTGATGGTGGCCCTGGCGGCGGGGGAGAATTTGGCGGCGGGGGGAATTCGGCAGCGGCGCAGTTGCGTGGGGCAGTGCCCGCCGCCAAAAAGGGACAAACGGCGGCAGGGTTTCAGCGGCGGTCACTGCCCCCTCCCCCCCCCCCACGGAACACCGCTGCCACCGCGAAACCGTGCCGCAGCCGAATTCCCCGCCGCCGCCGAATTCCCCCCCGCCGCCAGGGCCACACCACATGCGGCCCGCAGGCCGGACGTTCCCCACCCTGGTCTAGACCAATGACATCACTTTTCTTATAAAAGAAATTCAATAACTGTTAATAGAAACAATACAGACCTGAGAAATCTCTGACAGGTCACATCATTTAAGGGTGAATTTATATTTACTGTATGTTTAAGCTTAAAACATTATATAGCAAGTTTGTAGATGAACAGGGCCTAGACTACCATGACCATATAAAAGCATTTACATAGAGAAACACTATTCCAGTCTTCACTGTGCAGACATATCCCTGCTTCCCAAACTACAGAGTAACAACAATTTGTGTTTTACTAAGCAGTTATACAAAAGGGACTTTTTAGAGCAAAGGGAAATAATATGGAGAGCATCAGAGAGAAGCTGGATTAGGATGTTCATTTAGGAGTCTCGTGAGACATAAAAGGAAATGTGTTCACTCACTAGATTCATCTAACATGGAATGACTCATAACTATACACATCTGCTTCACTTGATATGTGAAAGAAATATTAGAATATTCTGTAGAGTCAGCCTACTTGCTCTTAACAATAAAGGATGAACATTAATGCTTTTCAGCATTCAAGCTGACACTGAATGTTTAACAAGGACTTTGGGACTGATCCTGCAAACTCTCATTCACATTAGTAGTTCCATAGGGCTACGGAGGGCAGGGGGATTTTAAAAAGTGACACTCAGGAGTACACGTCCCACTGAAAGTCAATGCAAGCTGTGCTCTTAAGTCTCTCAGGAGAGTTGGGAAATCTCATCTGAATTGTTTTCAGTTTCCTATCATAGGGCCCAATCCTACAGTCAAAAAGTCTCAAAGAAAATGTAGTATTAACCAAAACATATGTGATAAATCCTCTATATACAACTTAAATCGGCTGTGGTCATGCTTTTATCTCTATTTGTGATGGATTGCTTTGTGAAACAGATCTTCTATCAAAGGTATCAAGTATATGGGGAATCTTTTTATGCAATACATGATCAGCTACAGACTATGAAAGGGTTTTGGGTCAAATGTCAATTATAAGCATATGTAAGCAGCTGAATCCAAACTTAAATGCCTGTTATATTCTGCATGTGCATGACTGTTCTTTTCTGGCTATGTCTCAAACTAAAGTGGTTTATGTTGCCTTTTTTTTTTTTTTTAAACTGTCAAAAGATGTACTGTTTTTGAACCAGAAGTCAGTTATGGAACAGACAGCATACAGATGTGAAAGCGATGACCTTCCTGGAGATTATTACTTGATACATAGACCGGAACCACCTCTGGTGGACTTTCTTCATACAAAAAAGTTATGATACTGGATGAGAAATGCAGCTGAAGTTCTTTAGCTTCACGTGTGTTCCCCTAGAATTTTTAGAATAGAACCGAATCAAATGTTTCAACAGTAAGTTGATTCTTTTCAATAGCTATAATAGCAGGGTCTGGATGTAAGGAGATCCTTTTTTAATAAGAGATATTGGTATAATATTTTGTTATCTGCTTTTTTTATTTTTATATTTTTTAATAAAAATAAATTATCCAACTAATTCCATGCCAAAAAATGAAAGCATATCAATTTCATTAGAAAGTGAAAGCAACTCTAAGAAAATTTCCACTTTTCCCCCAGATCTCTTTGACTTCAGCTAATATTTTAATATGTAGTTATGGAACCTATTACACAAGTGTATGTTGGCAAGTTTTACCTTCCAGCATGCTGAGGTGCATAGCATCATTGGCTCGCTTTGGCACACTAAGCATCACCTCCAGACCATCTTTAATCTCGCCTTTACCTTCTTCACAGCAGGTGAGTAGCTCCTGCAGAAGATCAACATGACATTATTGGAATAATCTCTGTTTCTACAGCACAACTAAGAAAAACAGTAGCACATGCTCTGGTGACCAACGACCCAGTCCTGCCAGGTGCCCTTCAGATCCTCACAGACTTCAAGCAGTAGTGTAGCATACTCCATACTTCAGAAGATCAGGCCCTAAAAGGGTAGCAAGAGAGTCTATTTGATTAGTTAACCATCCATATGTATTAAAGTAAGTTGATCCAAATATTAACTGGTCTTTAAAACTGATAGTGTTAAAGAAAGAAACTTTTGATAAAATGATTAAATTTTTAATTTCTAATGTTTAATAAATGGACTAAATGTTAGGATACGCTTGCAAATCTTCCAAAAGTTATAGGTTTGCTCGAATACATATGTGTACATGATGTACAGGTCAAAGAGATTTGCTTAAGCACTTGAAACTAGGGTCACAATCCTGCATTCTGATTTAACAGTATATATCCTTGTGCCCATGCTGAGTACCACTGACCTTAGCATGAAACTGCATGGGTCTACATTACTTGATCCTAATGCAGGACTTTCTTAGTGTCAGACATTCTTGTGCCACACTGTTGCAGCATCTAAGCAACACAAGTATAAAACCTATCTTTCCTTTGCTGAAGAGGCTACATCCCCCCAGGTATCCAAGTGAGCTGCATATTCACTACCCCATGTTTCTAAAATGTCTTTTCCTTTAAAAAAATAAAACGGTCTTATTGCTCATCCCTAGCCTATTTTTGCTATTTCATTTTTATTTAAGAACTGTCAATACAACAAATGCAAGAAACTAGAGTAGAAACAGACTTCAGAATTCTGTGGCTTTAGCAATGAAAGATGAAGATACTTCAAGGACTTTCTGGGCATAGGTTCTGAAAGAGACAAATTAAAGCATCTTGGCCACAATTTGGGGGAGTGACCTAGACCTCCGAAATTTCAACTGTTTCAGCTGCCACTAATTTGTTGGTTCTCTCTACTCTTCCTGGCTGCTTTTATTTATGCTCTTTCACATCTGCCAAGTCTCCTTCCTTTGCTTTTTCCCCCCCTTTAAAATGCTGTTTTGATCCCTTACTTCATTGTGCAGGTGGCAAGAAAGCAACAGCGTACTAGGAGACTGTTCTCTAAAGCACATAATCAGGATGCTTCACTTTGCTGATGTTTGCACAGCGGAACAGAACGAATTGGCACGGGAGAGACACAATTTAAATAAACTGTATATAGGGAGTGGTGAGGAGGTAAGACAAATGATCAGCCGGAGATAATGCATGAATAATCGGAAACACAGAAAGAAGAAAAATAAACTTAATGTCCTCAGTTGGATACTTTCCTTAAAACTGTCAGCCCTAATGTTTTCCAGCCTTCCTTCAGCACATCTCCTTATGTGACCTACATCATGAAGTTCAGAGATAGGCCAAAATGCAGGCCGCAGGCTTGATTTATAACCACTTCTGATTTCAAGCACAGGGAGGGGCTTTGGATTAGGAACTCTGCATCTACATCCACTTCTGTGTATTTGATTCTGGTCACTTCCAAAAGTGAAAGGAGCCTATTTTCTAATTCTGGACTAGACGCAGCCAAAATCTCTTGAAAACAGCCAATGTAGGTACTTTCACAGCAGATGACAGTCAGACAATACCAGTTTGTTTTTTGTATTCTGCCATTTTAGGCTGCAATTTTACTTATTAAAGCTTGACACTTCTGGCACCATCAAATCTGAACTCAAACAGCAATAGCCCTAGGTTGGACATGAACTCAGAAACTTAAGTTCAAGCCTGACTCAGCTCGCAACACTGCCACCTCATTCCCTCACTAGTTAAGAAACAACCACCGTAAGTGGAGGCTGTCATTTAGTCCTAACTTTCAATCTGTTTTTAATTTCTTCTCCTGGAGATATGGGATGATCCTCATTTCCTTCCCCCTCCAATCTGTCACAGTATCCCACAATGCTCAACACCCTTTAAGCTATGGGTAACTAAACAGAAATTTGGAGGATATCAGTGCCACTAGGCGGATGAAGTGGCTGCTTGTGAGTAGTGAGGCATATTCTACACACAAAATTATTGCTTTGTGACTCACTGGAATCATGAAACTAAGCTTTCTTGACAGTACAGGTCACCAGTCAGCTCAGACCATCAGGCTGCCCCACAACTTTAGTATTAATCTGTAATTTTGGCAATGTTTATATTTAAAATTAAGTATTGAAACTGACAGCTGAAACTTTCTAAACACATATCTGTTTGGATCAATACTGTAAATTACATAATTAGCAAGTTTATGGATTTATTCATTAATTTTTTCACAGACAGAGGGCAGGGAGGATTTCTCATTTAATATACGATGAGATGTTAGATTCCACCTGTCGTCACCTGAAATGGTCAAGTTATTAAACATTTAAAAAAGAATAATAAGTGATATCTTATCAGTACATAAGCTGGCAATCAAATCAAAGTGCAATTTTAAATTTTAGCTAAACAGAGAAAAAGATAACATCTAATTTTGAACTTGTTAAGCAAACAAAACCCAAGATACCCTAGTATATATAAAACTGCAAATACATTACTCAGGTAACATAACCACTGCCCTGAAGTCCATAGTATTAAGCGTTGTCTGTTCATCGTCAAATGCTTCTTTCACTTAACCGAAAAGCTCTACTTACCCTCATCTTATGGTAGTAATATGTGTTTATCTGCATTTTAGTATTCGTAATATCATTTTCTAGATAATTTTGTACAGTATTACATAAAAATCCACAGGTCAGTGGTTTTCCAGGTAGATACTCTTAATAGAGAATTAGGCAATTTAAAAATATGAATACAGCTAAAGGCTTGTGAGACTTCATTCTAGGAGCTATTTCCACATTATCATTCACAAACTCACGGGATAGATGTCTGCTCCTCATTTTTAACTGGAAAAGCCAAAAGAGTATTTTTTAAATTAACAGTAGGATAACTAGAGCAAGTATATAGTTGTCTGATTTGATTTACTGGTGTCTGAATAGAAAATTACTTATTTGGGACAATTTTTCATTTTTAAGCAGTTTCTTACAGAAGATGTTACTGCAATTCCTGAGGTCCACTGAAAAGCTGCAGCATCAGGCCTTATGCATGTAACAGTCCTACTGATTATGATGGGAGTTTTGCCAGTGTGAAAACTGCAGGATCAGATATCCTAAAACTTTAAAGTGATACCTACCTTTAAGAGAAGCTGATATTTTGTTATCCTCTGGACAGGTTTGATAAGGTAAGAAGAGATGGAGTTTGCCAATCCATGTCGCTGTTGTATTTCCTGTATTAAACAACCACAAGTTTGAGTGTCACATGTATTAACAATGGCAGGTTAGCCAGCTACAAGTGCTACATTTTATACAGAACTTGTACTTTCCATTGTAATCAGAAAAGAAAAATGGATGGCATAGCAAGGTTTCTAAACCAAAGCATATTATATTTTGAGTCCATCTGCTCACCTTCCATATCAAAATTCTTTTAACTTCCTGGCCAACTGTCAAATGTTTAAAAAGGACCTGTATCTGAATAGCAAAGACTCTGGATCTGAAACACGGGGTGAAGATATTTTAATTTTGATAATTATTTCCCAAGTCACTTTAGGTAAACAGGGAAATGCTTTTGGCTGTGATGATATTGTCTGGCAATAACCAGCACCAATCTGGGAACAGATTTCACAGAGTACTTTGCTAGTTTAAATGTAACCAACTCAGGGAAACATGTTTTATTAACTACCACTCCAAGGCCAGCAGAGGGAGCACAAAGTATAATTTACTGAGTGCTTAACAGAAGGGAAAGAGCTCAGCAATAGTAGGGAAAACTTTTAAGAGGCAAGCTGAATATTTACATCAGGAAGACTTTCTTCCATTATATTATAACAGTTGTAAAAGTAGGCTAATTAAGAACTTGAAACACCAAATGTTTGACTGATCGGTTTTTGTCAATTTGGGACAAAACTTTAACAAAATTTTCACCCAGAGGGTACTTGTACTCATTGCAAAGTAGCAAATTATCTGTTGAATCCAGGAGCTGTAAAACCACAATCGTAACACAGTCATACACACACAGCAAGAAGTACAGGCTCTGTACTAAATATGAAGTCAAGTATGTTTTTAGTTTGAAGCTGAAACGCTAGATTTCTTTAATAGAGTCACACGCATGAGATACTGCTTTTAAGGAAATCTTAAGTTTGAGGCTTTATAAAATTGCAAACAGCATCCCTATAATGTACAATGCAGTCTTAGCTTCTATATATACTTAGATATGAGTGTTACATGCTCTGTGATGTGTGCACATATGTACTAAGTATCTATGCATTCATCCGTATACACACACTTTTTACATCAATATTAGTTGCCTAATTACACATTAGATAGGATTATCTGGTCATCTCTGACTAGTTCTCTCTCCCAACAGAGCTGTTCATGTATCAGAAATGCAGCATGTGGAAGTCTAACATGATGTGTCGTTAAAATGTTCATACAGTTGGAGGTATTAGTGAAAGCTCTTTGGCATATGGGTCAGATACCTGTAAACCTTTTAAAAAGTGATTAAATCACCAGCCTCTTTTTTCTCCTCTTTGCATAAACAGTTCTTCCCAGTATCCATTTTGCTAGTGCTGGCTACATACAGGAACACACTGCCTGCCCCTCCTCCGCCACGGCTCCTGGGGCTGAAGGAGTTCTCAACCCCATCACAACAGTCAGGGCTGGAGGTGGGATCCAGGGACCACGTTCGATAGCCCAAGGTTTGCTATTGTGAAGGGTGTTATAGTGAGGGTCTACTGTCCTTCAGGACAGAGCACCATAATTGGTTTTTAAATATACATGCACTCTTTAATGAAGGACATATTTGGAAAGGACATCTTAGTCCTCCAATGTGGCAATTACGCTCCTCAGTGAAGTTCAGGCGCTGAAAGTCCAGAAGCAGTTGCTGCCTTTTTGCCCTGGTTTCGCATGGACATCACATGTGCCCCGTAAGGAACTTCCATGTAAAAGCAAGTTGTTCCATAACTAGATTAGCAGCTGCGACGGGGTGTATAAACCTCTCATTGAACAGGAGGGGGTTAAGGTGCAGCTCTGGGCTAAGAAGGCTCCACCTTGCCAGCCAGGCAGCTCAGTCAGGGGTTGGCAAGCCAGAGAGAAGGATGTTCCCTGGGAGCTCCAGGGGAGACCTGAGTTGAGCCTGCACCACCCTAGGGAGCAGAAGAGCCTCAGCACCCAGCGAATGGGAGCAGGACTGGAAACCTGGAAGGCGAAGTTCCCAAGAGACAGGTGGCAGCAGGATGGGGTGCATGCCAAAGTAGGCAGTGACCCAGGGAAGCTGACACCAAACACTAAAAGGTGAGCAGCCGAACCAGTTTCATAGGGCTCTGGGTCAGAACCCGGTGGACTGGGGGGGCTTGGGTTCTCCTACCCCATCCTACACCGTAGCCAGTAGGTGGAATTGCTGCCCCCCTTTCCCTGAATGGCACCCGTTAGGGGCGATTGCTGCTGTAGGCACTATCCACTAGGCAGGAGACCCTTCCCCCCGATTACAGCAGCTTTGCACAGTACATGTAACAGAAATAAAAGCAGGTTACTTTTAATTTACATTTTCATGCTGCAATAGCAGAGCTATTTTTTTTTTAACCCAGTCCAAGATTTTAGCTTTCATTCAGTATAATCAAACAGAACCAAATTCATCACTGTTGGAATATGAAGCATCTGCCTCTGGAAACTGTAGTTTTATGTCTCAGTTTTAATTGCTAAAATCTGTTTGCATTTCAAAACAGGCATTCAACTGTTATGTTTCTAATTCCTTTGATAGGTGATAGTGGCTTTTAAAATTAAATTTTAATTGATTTTTATGAGATTAATATAGCAATAAATCACTATATACTGGACACAGGAAATATAAAACTTCTTAGATCTAACTGACGTATTGTAGGATTATTAATTACAGAGAGTTTATCTGGTGTTACAAGTACATGTCCAATTTCTTAGGAATTCCAATGTAATTAGAACTGCATGATTAAAAACAAGCCATCCATATTTTTAATATATGAACAAAGAGTCTGGTACTTACATCAAAATATGCTCCTGCATGCTCCAATATCAGCTGGGTGGAATCTGGCTTATTTTTACAATATGTAACATACATTTGGAACTTATCTGCCTGCAGAATAAAATGCAAATTTAAACAGCTTATGAAAGAGCATTTCCACTGCCTGAAACCAGTCAAACTACTGGGGATTCTTTTCCAATTCCAACCAGTGATGTGAGAAAACACACTACATAATTACAATCAAAATAATAAAAAGGCATGAGAAAGCTGATTAATAGCTAAGTGAGCTATATTCTGCCCTCAGGTATATGTACACAATTCAAACTGATTTCAGTGGGAGCCACGATCTTGCATTTGTTGTTGGCACACATTGGCTTTTTAATTAAAAGTCAATGGTTTGTTTACTCAAAGAAGAAAAGTACTTGTACAAATACACTAAGAAAAAGACAACAAAAAAGCCTCCATCTCCTTCTGCTCTCGATTTCATTTGTTACTTCTAACACCAACCATGATTTCATTACCCAAGTTACGAAGCAGTGCCCAACATCTTCCGGTAACTGTTCGTATTTCTCAAGCTCCTTTAGGAATATGCTGTGAGTAGAGAAAAACAGAACCATTAAATGGAACATGGCATGTTTCCATTAGGGCAGGTAACATTTATTTAGCGTTTGAGCAGATATATTGTGAGAGGATCTTTGTAGCAACAGCATCGTCTGACAGCTGGATCAAGATATTATGAATGGATGAGAATCTGGAGTGCCAAGAGCCTACCAGGATAACATCTCAAACAACAGAGATTTTATAATGGTGGGGCATAAATACTGTTGTATTAAGCTTTTTACTGCTGCACTATCTACTCACTTCAGAAAGGTGAGAGATCACAAATTAGCCCCTAAGTCCCAGGAATGGTTTACTCTTTAAAATGTCAGTAAAAATAGAAAAGGAGATGGAGGCCTGGCCTGTACTAAAAAGCCTCCCCTCCCACCTCCTCAAGGCAATCAATGAAGGGAAAAGCCCTCTGTTAACTAACTAACTATGGAAATAATAGTATGATACATAATAACGTATGAAGTTATTTAGGGACAGAATATGTGCATAACAATGTAACCAACAAGGGGCTTTCCTTGCAAGACCATCCCTTTCACAGCCAAAATCATTCATTATCCGTCTAAGTTCCTGGTATGAATTGTTTGATTAAATTCTAAGATTTTTACACCGCTGATCTGGCAGAATGCACACTGCTGTTGTACCTTGTGGATCATTAAAGAACATAGCTGTTGTGAAGCCCTCAGATAATATACAAAATGGTGGCTCTGCTAGACATTATTATTACTATTTCTATTACAACAGCATGTAACATGGCCAGGCTGCAAACTCATAGGTTTACATGGTCTGTAACTCAAAAAAATGTCAATCGAACTTAACACAAGATGCAATAAGTGCATGTAACAAACAACAGGAGATAAAATGTGAGTAAGGCAACCTAAATATACTGCTTCTGAATCATTAAGAGTTAAACAAAAAAAATGAATACTGAACAAGTCTCCATGTTAAACTCCTCATAACTGGTGCTAATTGCAACCTTTTTTGGCAATTTTCACAGAAGGGCCAAGAAATCAACCGAAAAAGAGACTCTCCCTATAGCAGTGGTTAATAAAAGTCAGAAACGAGGCGCACTTGACAGATGAAAATGACAAGCTTAGCACAACCACTGACTGTGCTAAGTAGAATTAGTGGTCTCCATCTCTTCAAGGCAATCAGCCAGTCTAGAACTTTACTTAAGCGTTCAAATTGCTTCTTATAAAATTCAACATTAGAAGAGATAGCTGGGCCAGAGAGGGTGGTTTTAAATGGAATTATATAGATATTTGATGAAAAATGCAATCGTTGAAGCAGGTAATTCAACCATGAGGGAGACCCTTTAGTTACTGCTATGGCAGTGTTCTTTAATCATTTATAAATTCACACTATATTTTGAATGGGATATCCCTGAAGTGATCATTTAATCTCTACTAGTAAACATGGGCATGGAAGCTAAGTTACTCACTTATTATGGAACTCATAGATTTCCTGCATGTTTCCGAAGATAATGTGTTCTTTGTTTACAATACCAGGTGGGATCTCCTCAACGCCACTGGTCATTTCCCACAGATATGTCTGACCAGAAGGAAAGAAGGCACATGAAAAGGTATCAAGTTTCCAAAAAGTAGCAGTTTCTGAAGTCTGTAAGTAGACATTCTCACAGGGAGAAGTACAGGAAAATACAACTTGTAATTGATTTGGTGAATGGAGCTTTATGCACTATGCAGATTAAAAAAAGTCAAGGCCTAAAACTGACAATCACATATGCTCCTTGAGACCTTATCTTTTAAAATGTGCAATCTTCCTGACAACAGACAGTGCTTCAGGATGTTACACCACAGTAATGTTTGGATTCCAGAAGTTTTCATTTTGTGTAGTAGCTACTGCTGAGCATAACTTGCTCGAGTTTAACAATTACTGGGCATTTTTCCATGGAACCTCTCTGAATATCTATTCAGAGAGAGTCAGCTAGTCCTGAAACATGTGATAAACATAATGAAACAATTAACACAGGCTCATCTCTGCTACTAACAAAACAAACTGACCAATAATTCCACAGGCATGGGAAGACAGTTCTGAGTTCATAAAAATGTTTTCTATTGGGCAAAGAGCAATAAAGTGCTGTAAATGAAAATGAGCAAAAATAAATAATGTGGGATAAATTCTGCACTGGCTGACACCTGGTAAAATTATGTTGACATCAGCAAGTTAGCAGGAGGCATAAATTAGCTCACAATTTGGCCCTGTGACTATAAACTAACAACATTTGGTTGCTAAAGAAATTCAGAAGCAAAATGATACACATAATGAAACTCTGTCCCATAAAATATACACTTACATCCATACATTCCCGGAGGTCTCTTACGTAAGCCTTTTCTGTCTGAATTAGCTCAGCCATAATGAACCTTAAAAACGACAAAAGAATGAAAAATCAAATCGCAGCCTGCTAGCTCACATGATCATGCTTTTCCACTAATCAGAATATGCTCTCTCCCTTGCAATGACCTTATTCTATTTCCAATATCACAAGAAAAGCACATAAGAGCTTAATTAGCATCAGAAAGACTTTTTTTTGGTTGGGGGAGAAGGGGAGATGAAGGATTTTCCATCCAACACTAGGAAAGTTTAAACTGAAATAAAAAAATTGAGGGAGGAGGCAGCAAGGATTTTAAGACAATTAACACACAGCAAAAAGAAGATCCACTAGATGCATGGGGCTCCTATTTAACTGATTAGAAATGAAGAGCAACAGCTGCTACTATTCATGAGCAGAAAAAAACAACCTTTTATGGAGTTGTGTTACTTATTTAATATTATTTTAACGGTCTTATTTTGCAAATACTTTAACCTTATTACTATTATTTTCCTCCTGACCCACTTATTTTTCACACATTTTTCTGGACTTCTGCCAACTTTTTTAAAAAACAAAAAACATTGATTTTTAAGCTTGGTTTTGAACATTCCCTAAACCCAGATAGTCAAGAACCAAAATTGGAGTAAGGCAATGAATAAGTTTGTGCAAGGCTATGGAAGGTACACGCTGGGTAGCACAGAGCTCTCCTTTCCTACATTCCTTTTTACAATGTTTTCCTAAGTCTTTAAGTAAAATATATGATAGTTGCTTCACTAACAGTAATTTATAAATTTGTATCTGTAAAGACTGCATTACTCTTTCCTGCGGGCAGATTTTCGCTTTTCTTCATTAAGCTCATGAGCAGCATCTCTCAGTTTCACCTCTGACCCAGGAACACTAGCTGGGATTATATCCAGCTGCAGGCTTTTGCTCTGTATTAAGGAGAAAAGGAAAAGTATTGAAGAGAGGAGAAAGGGAAAAATAGTGGCCAATCTAATCAGCTAGAAGGAGCTATGTTAAAGTATTTGCTTATTCTCCTATTAGTATAGATGCAGAAATCTCACTCACCGATTTATTTGAATCGGAAGAAATCCCCAGGGCTTTTTCTAAAGAGGTCCTATATTTCTCCATGCGCAGAGAGAAGTCTCTGTACCTCTTGTCCACTGCTGTGACACATTTTTTAATCTCTGCTGCATGGGCATGCCCTTTTTCACAAAAGCCATCGGCCAGCTGTATCAACAGCTTCACCCTCTCTTTGGTTTGCTGTGAAAAACAACAGGAAAATATTGAAGAGCAACATTACTGCCAAGTACCTGTAACAAGAGGGCTCATTTTGTATAGTTGATTACTAAAAACAAATGAAGGGGTGATGGGAAGGTAACAGGATCTCCCCTCTACCCCACCCAAGTGTTTTCAAAGCAGATACCCTTTTTTCCTTCTCAAGGAACAGAAGATCAGAGAGTGCTGCCTGCTTCTTCATTATTTCAACAGCAGCAAAAATCCTCATGCTTTAACTTTTAGAAATTCTCTTGATTGGAAATAGATAATATCAGTTCTGCAAGGTAAGCTTTTAGGGCAAGGGACTATGCCTTCCTAAGTATTTATACAGCTCCTGGCATCAAGGGTCTCTGATCCCTACTAAGGTCTTTAGGTACTACCACCACACAAACATTGGCATTGATCCTGCAAAACACTTAAGCTCCTACTTAAGGACAATGCATCCTTCTGGCAAATGGCTGCAAATGTGTAAGGGAGTTACACTAGAATGGCACTTTTAAATGCACCCTCTTTAACCACTGACTGTCCCTGAAAATAATAGAGGCAGCACATTGTACTACATACTTAAAGGTGTGATAGGTGCGTGACCTTAAAAGGGCTGGATGAGGGGACAGTGGGTTTGGTGTGTAGAGGCATGCTTAGGTCCTTCCATATATAACGTGACCAGAGCCTCTCCTTCTTTCCTGTGCACTCTCATGACATCCTCCATTTCCCGCTATCTCCAGCATGTGTCTTCCTTTGACCACCACCTCTTCACCAGTTTGAGGCTCCATGATTTTTTCCAAAAAAGTCAGAACCAGGAGGTGGAGACAATGTGAAACTTTTTAAGTGGGGAGCAGGAGAGGGCCATTAGGGAAACCAGCCCCTGCTGCAGCCTACTAGTGCCAGAATTCAACAATTGATGTGGAACAAAATGTTCTATACCTAGAATGTTAGGTTTGCATCTGTGATGCAGGGTCCTATGTGGACACAGTGTGCAGAGAATTAAGCCTGTCACTGCCTAGAAATACTGCAGTACACTGTCTCTGAATGATTGAACCTGGAATCTTGTGCTATCTTCTCATTGGTAAAGTGTTCAATATTTTGAAGCATACAAACTGGAACATAATAAGCCTTCCTGCATTTTGTTAACATAAAATAAGATTTAAGAGTTGAGTTCCAGTCATCCATGCTTGACCTGAAAACCAACTAAGCTGAGGACTCAAAAGGAAGTTATCTTTCTCCATTTTTAAGCAAGGTCCCCACAATTTTGTCAGTGTAGGATAACACCAGCAATTTTTTGTTTCATTTCATATCAAGTGGAAACAGATAAGAACGCCAATACAGGGAGGTGAAGCTAGCTAGATACCTGCTGTTGCTCTTTATTTACCTTTGCAGTGATCTGAAATTCTTCATGTTCTTTTAACAACTCTTGAGTGTGATGGATACTGGAACCAGTGGAGGTATGTGTTGATAAATAAAACTCTCCATTGTCATGGATCCATTCCAAAGCCTGAATAATGCAAGAAACAATGAAGAGTAGAAAAGAAAGTAGCATTATACTTTTTCAGCAGACACCAATTTAAATACTCAATATACATAAAATAGTTACAAAATAAAATTACTAGACAGACCTATATTTCACTTTTATCCCTTCTGTGTGTCACCTGAAACACCTTTGAAATGGAGTTTACTTACCTGTAACTGGAGTTCTTATATATGCATGATCCTTATCTATATTTCACACATGGGTATATGCGCACACCATGCACCTAAGTCTGGAAATGCTAACAAACAGCATCCATTGGCCCCCACATGTGCAGTAGATCTCCTTGTACTGAGGGCGTTAGAGGAAGTATGGGTTTATACCTCTCCAGTTCCTCTTCTTACCACAAATCCAACAGGATCCAAAGCAGAGGGGATGGAGGGTGGGTAGTGGCATGCAGATAGGGGCCACACATCTTGAAGAAAAGACAGTTACTTACCGTGTAACTGTTGTTCTTTGAGATGCGTTGCTCATGTTCATCCCATTGTAGGTGCGTGTGTGGCCCCTGCAGAGTTACTGGAAAAATTTTTCCCCTTAGAGCTGGCTTTGAAGTCGCCTGGAGTTCCGTGTGCATTGCACGGTATATCACGCACTGCCGGTCCTACACTCCCTGAGTTCCTCCTTGCTGTCAACTCTGACAGCAGGGACGGAGGCAGGTCATGGAATGGATATAAGTAACACATCTTGAAGAACAACAGTTACAAGGTAAGTAACTGTCTTTTCTTCTTCGAGTGCTTGCTCATGTACATTCGATTGTAGGTGACTTGCAAACAGTACCTTGGAGGCGGGTTCAGAGTTCATAGGTTGGTTGACTGCAGCACCACCCTACCGAATCTGGCGTCATCCCTAGCCTGTTGTACGATAGCATAGTGGGATGTAAAGGTATGAACCGATGACCATGTAGCAGCTTTGCATTATGTCCTGCATAGGCACCTGTGCCAAGAATGCTGCAGAAAACGCCTGTGCTCTGCTGGAGTGAGCTGTGATGTTGCCTGGGAGCGGGACCTTTGCCTGCTCATAGCAGAAGTGTTACACAGGCAGTTATCCAGGAGGAGATTCGTTGCGACGAGACAAGTAAGCCTTTCGGCCACCGCGATGAACAGCAGCATGGACTTATGGAATGGCTCCATCCTCTCCAAGTAGAAAGCCAGAGCTCTGCATACATCCAGTGTATGCCATTTCCTTTCCTCTTCAGAAGAGTGTGGCTTTGGGAAAAACACTGGCAGGAAAATGTCCTGCCTGGTGTGGAATTGGGAAACCACCTTGGGCAAGAAGGCCAGGTGAGGCCACAGCTGGACCTTATCGTTATAAAAAATCGTTAAAGGTGGCTCCAAGGTGAGTGCCCTGATTTCACCCTAATAGCCAAGGTGATAGCTACTAAGGTGACCACCTTCCACGAAAGTAGCAGAAGTGGACAAGTTTCCATAGGCTCATATGGCGCCCCCGTCAGTCTAGAGAGGACCAAATTCAGGTCCCAGGGGGGTACAGGATCCCTGGCCTGAGTGTAGAGCTTTTCTATGCCCTTCAGAAATCTCGCTGCCATGGTGTGAGAAAAAACCGATCTCCAGTGAATCGGGGGATGGAAGGCTGAGATGGTAGCCAGATGCATCTTTAGCGAGGCAGTAGCTAAACCCTTGAGGTGCAATAGTTATTCCAGACCACTCCCAGACAAAAGGGCTGAGGAATGAGACCCACTCTGTCTATTGACATAGTACATTGCAGCAATGTTGTCCATCAGGACCTGAATCACCTTGCCCCTCAAGAAGGGAAGGAACACCATGCATGCTAATTGGATCGCTCAGAGCTCCCTGACATTTATATGGAGTCCCTGGTCCTCTTCTGACCAGGCCCCTAGGGTACTGAGACTGGAGCTGATGTGCACCCCCTCCGCCCAAGTCCGAAGCATCTGACACCAGAGTCACTGAGGGGCCCCTGTCTGCAAAGGGCATTTCCTCCATTGCCGTCCCAGGGTCTAACCACCACTCTACGGAGGCCAGGACCAGTGAGGACACTGTGTCAACCCTGTCCATGGGGTGCCTGCTCAGGGTGTAAGCCGACGCCAGCCATAGGTGAAGCAGTCGGAGCTTCAGGCAGGCATGGCGGAGCACATAGGTGCACGCTGCCATATGGCCCACTAGTTGCAGGCAGACTCATGCCATTGTAAGGAGGAAGGCCCAGAGATTCCTGATCAGGCCAGACATGGCCTCAAACCGGGCCTGCGGCAGGAACACTCTGGCCTATGTTGAGTCAAGGACTGTCCTGATAAAATCTATCCTTTATACAGGCACCAGAATAGACTTCTGCTTGTTTACTAGCAGGCCCAGCCTACGACAGGTGGCTTGCACGAGGTCCAGGCCTGAGCCCTCGACCTGTCTCTGATTAACCATTCATCCAGATATGGATAGATCTGTATCCCTCGATGCCTGAGATACGCAGCTACCACTGCCATGCACTTTGTGAACATCCTTGGGCCTGATGATAGGCTAAACAGGAGGGCTGTAAACTGGTAGTGAGAACCCCCCACCACAAACCTGAGAAACCTTCTGTGACCCAATATCTGAAAATATGTTTCCTTCAAATCGAGGGCAGCATACCAGTCTCCTACATCCAGGGAGGGGATAACAGAGGCCAGGGAAACCATGCGCAATTTTTGCCTTCTGATGTACCTGTTTAGGCCCCACAGGTCCAGGATGGGTCTGAGGCCCCCCTTGGCCTTCGGGATGAGGAAATATGAGTAGAAACCCCATCCTCATGTCCAGTCTACAGTCTCATGTCTCATCTTTATGGCTCCCAGTACGAGAAGATTGCGCACCTCTTGTAAGAGGAGTTGCTCATGAGATGGTTCCCTGAAGAGGGACGGTGACGGGAAAGTGTGGGGAGGAGGAGAGGAAAATTGGAGGGTATAGCCTGTTGCAATGGTGCCCAGGATCCAACGGTCCGATGTTATATGGGCCAAGGCTGGGAGGAAAGGAGTGAGACAGTTTAGGAAAGGTGGGGATGCAAGATCCAGGAGCGAGGCTGGAATGCCATCCTCGTGTGCAAAGTCAAAATGAGTGACGCTGACCGTCTGAGCGTCAGGAGGTAGGCGGCTGCACGGTTGAGGAAGAAGGCGGTCCCTGCCTGTGCCACCTAACGTTCCTCTCTCTCGCTCTCTTCATATAGATTCCGAAGCGCTGTGCTGGGAACCTGGGCTGCTGCTGCTGCTGGCTCTTCTGCGGCCGAAACTGCCTCCTGGAAGCTTGCTGCGTGTACAGACCCAATGTGTGAAAAGTTGCCTGTGTGTCCTGAAGCCAATGGAGCTTCGCATCCGTCTGCTCCGAGAAGAGTGCAGCGCCGTTGAACGGTAGGTCCTGTATAGACTGCTGCACCCCCTGGGAGAGACTGGACAACTGGAGCCACGAGCAATGGTGCATGGAGATCCCTGAGGCCACTGGCCTTGCCACCGAGTCAGCCGCCTCTGGCCACTGTCCTGCCCTCCTCCGAAACCACGGTGAAGTCTTGGGACTGATCCGGAGGTATGGCCTCCCCGAAACCCTTGAGGGAGTCCCACAAGTTATACTTATACCTCCCTAACAACGCCTGTTGATTCATGACGCGGAACTGGAGGCTGGTGGTAGAATAAATCTTTCTCCCAAAGAAGTCCAGTTTTTTGCTGTCCTTGTTTTTGGGGGTTGAGCCAGACTGTCCCTGCCTGTCCCTTTCATTTGCCGCCGCCACTACTAGGGAGCTCGGCACAGGGTGGGTGAACAAATACTCAAACCCTTTCGCAGGAACATAATACTTTTTCTCCACCCTCTTTGAGGTTGGGGGCAGGGAGGATGGAGTTTGCCAGACACTACTGGCCAACTTTAGGACTCCTTCATGCACCAGGGGAGCCAATGGGCCTGCCACCAGTGCCTCGTCTGGGGAGGAAGAGGATGACTGACCTGGTGCCGGAGGGGCCGGCACTTCTGCAAAGTGCGCGGGAGCTCCTGCAGATGTACCCTCCATAGGGTCCGACTCCTCCCAACTTGGAGTGATCGGCCTCTGCAAGTGGTGCTAGGGCCCCCAATTGCTTCCGTGACAAGACGAGGAATTAGGGTCCCGAGGTCACCTGAAACCCGCCGGGGCTCAGTACTGCCATTAAGGTGGCCATTGACCCTGAGGCCACCCTGGAGGAGCTGAGCAGGGACCTTGCCCTTGTCCTTCAGGTTGAGGAGGCTAGGTGGGGGGAGCAGTTTCCTCCCCTAGAGTCGCCAGACCCTCCTGCCAGTGACCTGCGTCACCCTAAGCTCGACCGTCTCCCCATCTCATGGCACCGAGGGAGGAGGAGTAGTATCTGTGCCTTCTATCCCGGTGCTCCCTTGACTGATGTCTTGGTGATGGGGAGTACAAGTCCGGTGACTGGTGGTGTTGCTGCCTGGACCGACTCGGCAAGGAGGACTGCCCGTGGTAAGAGGAGGAGCGGGAATGACATTTGAGCCTCTCAGTACCAAAGACCACGGTTGGCGAGACTCCTTCCTGGGCGACCACTGCAATGCCAGTGGCCAGGTTCTGTGCTGCCCAAGCGCGGACGAACTTATTGGTGCCACTGCCCTTGGTGCTGATGATCGTGAGTGACGCTTTGGGCAGTCTGGTCTCCTCCAGTACTAGTGCTCCATCCCCAGAGACTGCTTCAGTGCTGGGGAATGCGCCACAGGGGATTGGCCTCTCAGTGGGATTGAGCTCCGCCATGGTGACTCATTTTGCAGAGAAGTGCGTCGGGGTCAAGCAGCCACTGGAGAGAAATATTGAGTGCTGAACCCAGGGACTCTAGGGATTGTGTGCTTGAACCCTGGGACTTTAGGGATAGTCCCACACCATGGGAAGAGAGTCCCCAGTATGAACAAAACCAAGCTATACTGAGATAAAAGCTATGCAATATAAAATTTATTTACAAATCTATTTACAAGTTCTATCAAGAGAAAAAGCTGGAGAAATCCATAGACACAGGGATTCCGACTCAGGCCATGCGGTGGTAAGAAGGAACTGGAGAGGCATCAGCTCACAATGCTTCTTATGGCCTTGGTTGGGAACATGAGGAGATCTACTGTGTATGTGCAGGCCAACGGAGACTGCTTGTTAGAATTTCTAAACTTGGACGCATGGCATACACATGTACCTACGTATGGAATAGACATAGAGACCAGCACTCAAAGAAGAATGAATAGCTTTGGAACACTGTGCCAAATTCATTAAGTAGTTTTTAGAGCAAAATTGTCTACTAATATGAGGATGAAGAAAGCCGATAAATTAGTGTAAATATTTCAAGTAAATCCACTACTACGCATGGGATTCTTTCCAGAAAGGACAAGGGAATTCATTGACTAAATTTACAGCTTAATTATTCAACTGCAAATCTCTATTCTTTTCCTGATAAGGAGGGCAAAAATAAAACATCACATTTTTGGTGAAACAAAGCAACTTCAGTTGAGTGCTGTAACTCAACAGAAGAAAAGAATTATTTTAGTTTGTTGAAAAATACATTGGAATTGAAGTGGAAGAGAAGGAGCTCTGAACACTTGCCCCAGGAACTAGAGGAAGAATAGTACCTAAACACCAGTTTACATTTTGCTTACCAACAGTACTCCAAATCCATAAGTCACATTGTGAAGTTAGAAGACTTCCAGATTTTAATTTGAAGCAGTAGTGGGAGGATGGGGGATACTGAATTTAAATGTCAGGTATCTAAATTGCATTTGTTTCTATTAAGGATTATGTTCCAGTATCATTCCCAAAGCAATGTGTTGGAAAATTCACACTCTAAAAATGCTTACATTTTACCCTAAAACACCTTTTCCACTTGCTATTATGAATCATTATTCACAGGTATGCCATGTTCATCTGCTTTGTCTACTAACTTTTAACTTTGCCTCCCACTTCATTTACTTCTGAACATTAATCTGTGCTACAATGGACATTAATGAAATGTCATGAGGAATGAGTACCAGACACTACACTCCTCCATTTAACATGGGATCTGAAGCCAACGAAATTAAACATGAAATCTTATAGTTTATGCTTTATCATCATTAGCCCACTCTACAGGCCATGGGTTAACACTGTAGCACAGAATGGTTTGCAAAGTCAGCCACTATCCTTTGTTACAACATTTCAAACTAAATATTTAAAACACAGACTAACCACCTGAATTTGGAATCTTCTTGTTTTAACTGGCTTTCTGCATTCCAAGACCTTGAAACTCTTACTAGAGAGGCCCAGACCTAGTTAAAATTAAACTGTAAGCCTCCTCTTTTTTCACCTAGTCAAAGGGAAGCAGGAGACCTCCTATAACCAATTCTTTCCTTTGCTCATTACAAGTGTTACTTGTCCAACTCCATCTTAACCTCAGTTTCCCTAATTATCTCTTCTTGAGATTTTATGGCCACAGAGGCCTTTTTCTGCATTAGAAATTCAGCTAGCAACTTCAGCTCAACATAGCCCAAATTGAGCTTTTGAACTTCCCTCTGTTCTCTCTAATTTCCTGGTCACTGTAGATAGTACCACTCAGGTCCACGATCTGCTCATCATCTCGGACCCTGAACTCTCTCTAGGCCTATACATCCAGGCTGTGTCCCAGCCTGGATTCTTCTACCCATATAATATTTTTGAAATTCAGCCTTTTCTGACTCTCCACACTGTCAAGTCATTTTCTCCGGACTCAAGTTATTCTAAATTTCTACCTCTTTGGCCTCAATGAGAGTGACTTCTACAAAGTCATTCAGAACGCTGGATAGCCAGAATGCAAATGTATAGTACCCAACAGGTAGCTACAGAGGCTCTTTTCTGCCTCTGAGGGATAGAGGCAGGAAGAATGCCTCCCGAGTTAAATTTCGAATGACCCTGTGCAAGTACACAATGAGCAAAGTGACATCTACTAAACTCACCTACATAAAAGATAGCCAGCATGATGGTGCCTGTGCTGACTGAGCCCAAGAGGACCAACAAATCAGAACAAGGGCAACAAAGGACACTCTGCTAAGCAGGCTGGAATGCCTCTTCTCGAGGATCACTAGCTGTGCTAACTTCTTCACACTGGGAAATCTGAACACAAGCACCAGAATTCTGGCTACCTCCTGTCCCAACGCATGAGCGGGTGTGTGTATACATGCACACACATACACATGCACACGAACAGCAATTCTTGTTTTGACATGTTTATTGCGTGAAATTGTTTTTTAAACCATGAGTTCATTTTAGACACACATTGTCAGTTATTGTTTCAAAATTTGTTCTCCTACATTTGACATAGTCCTTCACATCCAGAAGATGATGGTATTTCCACACTAATCAGATAGATAGATAGATATCTCATGTAAAACTTAAGTCTATATTTTGAAGGGGCAGAGGACTATGCATGGGAAATTGGAGAAACAAATTTAGACGCTGGGTTAATGGCCCTTTAATGTTAGCTCTAAAATTCCAAATGCTCAGAGAATCAGCACCACATCCTTGCAAACTGTGCTCTTTTATTCTACATTTGGGCAGACACAAGTCCGCAACCACAAAAACTGTGTGGGTTTTGGTCATCTTTAGATCAAAATCAAAACTATTTCAATATAATTTTGTAATCTGGCCTTTCAATGTGCAGTCCCAGCACTGCTTGATATAATTGAATTGCAAACAACTGAAAAACAGGATTTACAGTGGAAATGCTGACAAACCTTTAACTATGCCAGTTAACAACGTCACTGTCATAATGATCGCTTTACAAGAGCAAACGTGTTAAGTGGTATTATGCAGAGAATTAATTTATGATAAATCACTCAAAGTAAATTACGTAGATACTAAGAAAGTTTTAATCTAATTTCTCCACTCTGACTTCACTCCACCACCTAACCTGCACTTCTGTCACCTATTTGTATTCCTCTGAATCTAATTGTACAATAAAACACAGTTGGCACATCCAGCATTGAAGAGGGTACACTGCACACAAAAGTTCTTGAAAAAATATGCAGCAGTTAAGGCATTCAAATTAGAAATATTTCCACAAGGTAACTTAATTTTCATCCATTCCAGCATTTGCTGTCCTTGTTCTTTGTAAGCAATTCATGGACACAAGAACAGATAACAGACAATATTTTTAAGCCTCTCTGCTTATTGTTGAAGTTACAGAAAGATGAAAATTAGTTTTTGGAGACTTTTAAAAAAAATAGGTCTCTGGAAACTGTGCAAAGAATGGAAATGAACACAACCACGTGGACTACGTATGACACGCGGGTCGACAGAGATTACTTCAAACAGTTCTGGCTCCGGCACATGGCGTGCATGCACACCCACGTATGGAATCCACATAGGGATCAACACTCAAAGAAGCACTATTGGTTGTTCCTGTTGTGTGCCTTTTTACTAATCCTGAAACCTTAGAATGACAATACTGACAGGAACTTCACCAGTTGATTAGTGAACGTTGGCCAAGTTAATATAATGGAGCACCCAAGTTGATCATAATTTAACTTTTTTTTTTTTAAACCAATTAAACTTCAGAGGTCTATAGAGTATTTGACAGACATTTTCTGTGTTGTCTACTCAATTACAAGAAGTTAAAAGCGTTTCAATTACTACTTCTGCCTTGGAGTTCCCCTGGTATTTTTATGATTTAAAAATCACTTCTCTTTTTAAATGGTTTTCTCCACCGTTGTCTAATAGCCTCACACAAATATGACACTAACCCAGTATGCAGGAGAAACAGTTAAACCAAATGCATACAAAGTGCTATTAAATGCACAAAATAGCAAATATTTTTCTTCCCTGATCTTTCACTTACAATTATGTAGTATTATTTAGCAGTTCTGAAGATACTCAAAAGAAATGCAATTTTTAAAGTTATTATTGTTATTACTCAGCCTTTCTGGTATTTCCTTATTCATATTACTTTGTAATGGTAGAATTTACTAAAATGTTTAACAATTTATTTAACAGAGTCTGGCCAAAAAAAACCCCAACAACAGTATGGTAACACAACAGCCTATTTGTAGTACAATACGAGAGTGACAGATTCATTATAGGTGGCTGCTTACATTTTAAAATTATTTCTAGTGTTCTATGTTGAGGGAGGAGTGGGGTGAAATTTTTATACTTGATTCTTAATGGCCTGCCTTTCAGAAGTTCAGAGTACAGTAGTCAATGGGAGATACTTAATCCCTCTGAAAGTTGGGCGAGAAGTCAAACTTTCATCCGTATGGAATTTGAGTTGCATAGAACGGAAAGCATTTCTAGACAAAATCCTGACCTGTTTGGCACTTCTTTCAAAGACCACATACTGCTGACACTGGTCAAGGCGCCTTTTTCTCATGGTCCAGTAATGCAGTACACGGTTCTCCCTCTGGAAGAGTTCGTTCAAGATATCTGCAGGGACAGACAAATGAACAGAAGGTTATAGTCCTTCATTTTGTAATGAATGGAAGCTGTGAGGTTACAAGCTCTTCAAATAAATAGTGTATTGTATTAAGAACTGCATAAAAAAGTTTCCTTTACAAATTAATAACATTGTTTCATAAACTGGAATGTTGATTTGACTGAAATAAAGAAACAAGGTTACTTACCAGTAACTGTTGTTCTTCGAGATGTGTTGCTCATATCCATTCCATCATAGGTGAGTGCGCGCCCCGTGCACGAGCCTCCGGAAGCTTTTCTGCCCCTAGCAACCCCCTGCGGGTCGGCTCCTGCGCCCCCTGGAGTGCCGCGCTCATGTCGCGGTATATAGGGAGCCTGCCGACCCCGTGGCCACCAGTCCCTTCTTTCTGCCGACTCCGACAGCGGGGATGGAGGGTGGGTTTGGAATGGATATGAGCAACACATCTCGAAGAACAACAGTTACTGGTAAGTAACCTTGTTTTCTCTCTTCGAGTGTTTGCTCATATGCATTCCATCATAGGTGATTATGTAGCCATACCATGGAGGCGGGTAGGAGTCACTGTCGAGTAGCCCTTCTTAGGACGGCTCTGCCTACGGCCGCGTCGTCTCTTGCCTATTGTACAATAGCGTAATGGGAAGAGAAGGTATGGACAGATGACCAGGTTGCTGCCCTGCAAATGTCCGTCAGGGGCACCCGTTCCAGGAAGGCCGCTGACGAGGCCTGGGCTCTGGTCGAGTGTGCCGTCACTGTACTGGGAAGTGGCGCCTTCGCCTGATCGTAACAGGTGCGGATACATGCGGTAATCCATGTGGAGATGCGTTGAGAAGAGACAGGTAAGCCCTTCATTCTCTCAGCAACCGCGACGAACAGTTGGGTTGTCTTTCTGAAAGGCCTTGTTCGATCGATGTAAAAGGCCAGGGCTCTCCTGACATCTAAGGAGTGCCATCTCTGCTCTGCCTCCGATCCGTGCGGTTTGGGAAAGAACACGGGGAGGAAAATGTCTTGGTTACAGTGGAACTGGGACACCACCTTGGGTAAGAAGGCTGGGTGGGGTCTCAGTCGCACTTTGTCCTTATAGAAGACAGTATAAGGGGGCTCCGAGGTCAAGGCTCTTAACTCGGAGACCCGTCTGGCCGAAGTAATGGCTACTAGGAAGGCCACCTTCCAGGACAGGACTAGCAAAGGACATGTAGCCATGGGTTCAAATGGGTGTCCTGTTAGCATGGAGAGAACCAAGTTCAGGTCCCAGAGAGGTACCGGGTCGCGAACCTGTGGGTATAATCTTTCTATCCCCTTCAGGAACCTACAGGACATAGGATGAGAGAAGATAGATCTCCCTTCCATCGGCCGGTGGAAGGCCGAGATGGCCGCTAGGTGTACCCTCAGGGAGGCCAGTGCTAGGCCCTGCATCTTTAGGTGAAGGAGGTATTCTAGGATTGCCTGTATGGGCGATGAACTAGGTAAGATCCCCCGGGACTCAGCCCAAAACGTAAAGCGCTTCAACTTAGCCTTATACAGCACCTGAGTGGAAGGTTTCCTGCTCCCTAAGAGAACCTGCTGTACTTGTGTTGAGCAGGCTCTCTCCCCTTCAGTTAGCCACAGAGTCTCCATGCCGTCAAGTGGAGGGAATCCAGGTCCGGGTGAAGAAGGTGGCCCCGGTCCTGGGAGAGGAGGTCGTAGCGGCTCGGAAGCGGTATCGGCTCGGCAATGGACATGTCCAGTAGCATAGTGAACCAGTGCTGCCGGGGCCAGGCTGGTGCAATGAGAATAACGTTCGCCTTGTCCCTCTTGATTTTCAGGAGCACCCTGGGGAGTAATGGGACGGGGGGAAACGCATACATCAGGGGCCCCGTCCAGTCGATTAGAAAGGCATCCGAGAGGGAGCCCTGCTCTCGTCCCCGGAGTGAGCAGAACCTCTGGCACTTCTTGTTCCACGCAGAGACGAACAGGTCCAGTTGGGGAGTGCCCCACTTGTGGAAGAGAAAAGACACCACCTCCTTGTGGAGTGACCAGTCGTGGTGGGGTACGAACGACCTGCTGAGGCGGTCCGCCTCGTCGTTCCTGACCCCGGGGAGGTGAGAGGCAGAGAGGTAAAAATCGTGCCTCACCGCAAGGTCCCATAGCTGTATGGCTTCCTGGCACAGAGTGGAGGAGCGTGCCTCCCCTTGCCTGTTTATGTAAAACATGGCTGCTGTATTGTCCGTAAGGACATGTACTGCTCTGCCCGTTAGAAACCTGAGGAAGACCTTGCAGGCGAGACGAACTGCACGTAGCTCCCTGACATTGATATGAAGCTGAAGTTCGTGTGGCGACCATAGACCTTGTGTGCTGAGGTCGCTGCTCATGTGGGCTCCCCAACCCACATCGGAAGCGTCCGTTATCAGCGTCACCGACGGGGTTAAGTCTGTAAAGGGAACCCCCCGAAGAACCTCGCTCGGGTCTGTCCACCAGTTGAGGGATGCTAGGACCTGGGCTGGGATGGTGACCACCCTGGAAAGCGAATGTCTGGATGGGGTGTACACCGAGGTTAGCCAACCTTGAAGAGGCCTGAGTTTGAGGCGAGCTAGTCTCACCACATATGTGCATGCCGCCATGTGACCCAACAGCTGAAGGCAGCGCCTGGCTGTCGTCGTGGGAAGTCTGAATAGTTCCTGCATGATGGCAGTCATGGTCTGGAATCTGGCCAGGGGGAGGAAAGCCCTGGCTTGGACTGCATCCAGGGTGGCCCCTATGAAGTCTATCCGCTGTACTGGGGTAAGTGTGGACTTCTGCTCGTTGACGAGCAGGCCCAGCCTGGTACAGGTTGTGCAGGTCAGGGCTAGACTGTTCTGTACGTGAACCCTGGATCTTCCCCGTATTAACCAATCGTCGAGATAGGGGAAGATCTGGACGCCTCTGCGGCAGAGGTGGGCAGCTACCACCGCCATACACTTCGTGAAGACCCTGGGTGCTGAGGAGAGGCCGAACGGTAGGGCCGAAAATTGGTAGTGGACACCTGCTACCACAAAGCGAAGAAAACGTCTGTGCCCAGGGAGGATAGAAATATGGAAGTAAGCGTCCTGTAAATCGAGGGCAGCATACCAATCCCCTGGATCTAGAGCGGGAATGATGGAGGCTAGGGAGAGCATCCGGAACTTGAGGCGTCTGATAAATCTGTTCAGACGACGAAGGTCCAGAATAGGTCTGAGGCCTCCCTTTGCCTTGGGGATAAGGAAATAACGGGAATAGAACCCCTGCCCCTCTCCGAAGGAGGAACTTCCTCTACCGCCCCAAGGCGGAGAAGAGAGTGAACCTCCTGGACGAGGAGTAGCTCGTGAGATGGGTCCCTGAAGAGGGACGGGGTAGGGGGAGAGTCTGGAGGAAATGCCGAGAGTTGGAGAGCATAGCCTCGTCTCACTATGCTGAGTACCCAGCGGTCCGAGGTTATTCCCTGCCACTCTCGGAGGAAGGGATGCAGTCTGTTCATGAAGGGGGGGGTAGAAACCAGTGGGATGGTGATGGTAAGTGGGCTGCCCTCGAGCGTCCCGTCAAAAGGACCGCTTGTTGTTTTTCTGCTGCTGGCCCTGCTGGGAGCCCCCTGCAGGGCCTTGGTGGTCTCGGCGGTTCGACTGCCTAAAGCGGTCACGGCCTCGCCTAGATGGAGTGGGTCGAGGAGGCAGTCGAGAGGCAGGCTGCTGTTGCTGCTGCCGTTGGGGTCGCGGTCTGCCCTGGCGCCTTGTGGCCTGTGGCACATAGAGGCCTAAGGACTTAAGGGTGGCTCGAGAATCCTTGAGGGCGTGTAATTTACTGTCTGTTCTGTCCGAGAACAAGCCCACGCCCTCAAAAGGCAGGTCCTGGATGGCCTGTTGCACCTCCAACAACAGGCCAGAAGACTGCAGCCACGCCGAGCGGCGCATCACGATGCCCGATGCCATGGCCCTTCCCGCCGCATCGGTGGCATCGCTTGAGGATTGAAGGGCCGCTCCTGCGACTGTCGCTCCCTCCTGCAGGATGGTGTTAAAGTCCTCCGCCATGTCAGATGGTAGAGCGCGGAGGAACCGTTGGAGGGAAGCCCACAGGTTTAGATTATACCTGCCCAGGAGCGCTTGGTGGTTAGCGATGCGTAGCTGTAAAGCCGCAGTCGAATAAATTTTCCTCCCGAATAAGTCCAGTTTTTTGTTTTCTTTATTCTTTGGCGTACTGGACTGGGCCCCCTGTCTGTCACGTTGATTGACCGCATCTACAACCAACGACCCGGGGGGAGGTGGTTGTAGAGGTATTCGAACCCCTGGGAGGGAACGTAGTACTTGCGCTCCGCAGTCTTAGAGGTGGCAGACACTGAAGCTGGAGTCTCCCACAGGGGCTTGACCACCTTCAACACCCTGTCATGGACAGGGAGCGCGACGCGGGAGGGGCCTGCTGAGCTAGAGGTCCCGAAAAGAGGATCCTCCTCCTCCGAAAGCTCTTTGAGGTCTAGCTGCAAGTTGTCAGCTAGCCTCCTGAGCAGCTCCTGATGAGTCTTGTAATCAGGCAGGGGTGTTCTCTGGTCCCTGGAGGTGGTATCTGGGGGAGAGGAGGAGGAGGACTGGTGTAGGGGACCCGTAGAAGGACCCTCCATCTGATCGGACCCCTCGTCCGAGGAGTCCGGTCTGTCCTGACTGGGAGGTGGAGGCGGGGGCTGGACGGCCACTGATGGGACTATAAATTTTTTTTTTTTTTTTTTTTTTTTAAACTATACAGGTTAAAACTATGAACTCTAACAACTAACTACAACTATAAAACTATAAACTAGAACAGGTTAAGGAGATTGCTACTTGCGGTAAAGCAAGGGGCAGCATTCCAAAAGACCGTCACGGGCGGAAAGAAGGAACTGGTGGCCACGGGGTCGGCAGGCTCCCTATATACCGCGACATGAGCGCGGCACTCCAGGGGGCGCAGGAGCCGACCCGCAGGGGGTTGCTAGGGGCAGAAAAGCTTCCGGAGGCTCGTGCACGGGGCGCGCACTCACCTATGATGGAATGCATATGAGCAAACACTCGAAGAGAGAACTGGTGGTTTGATCAAAATGTGGTATTGAAACAACAGGCTTTTCTCATGAAGAATGATCCATTGCTGAAATTATCTGAGACTAGGGACAGCACTTGATATAAAGTAAGGGACAGTTCTGCATCAGGTTCGTGAGGAAAGAGAGAATGGGGACAAGTAGACAAGATGCATTTAAGCATTCAGGCTGAACATAATAGTAATTTCCCATCTGAAATTTCTAGAGTTCTACAAAGTATCTGGCGTCAGGCAATTCACATGGATGACCATATAACCCAGGAATAAATAGGATAACAGATTTATTCTTTTAATATCCTAATTCACCTCAGATCCCAGACATACAGAGAAACCCCTTACTAAACTCAGAAATAAAATTACTATCATTAACACTCCTTCAAAAGTCAATAACAAGAATACTGTCAGTCAAACAAATCATGCACCAATTCAAATATTCCAGAGCCCACTTGGTTACAATAAAATGAATACTCGGAAAAGAAGAAACATGTAAAGGCAATGCTACTGTTTATTATGCCATCCTTCTCCTTTCACATGTCAAAGAATGCCCCAAATAGGAAACCCACAGGAATCCCCACCCCACTCCCACTATTAATTTGACCTTTTCTCCCATCAGTTTGGTTAACAACCATTTTTCCCTTTATGTCAATGACAAAGACTGGATTCACTTACACCTGGGAGCAATGGTTTCAGAAAAGCCCCATTGTCAGTATTTAGCAAGACAAAAGAGGTGTCATTATCTTTGAAGTTTATTTTGTCACTCAACTGTGGCTGAGAAAGGGGGAAATTCTGGCGGGACACTAAAACAAAGAGCTTTGATTCTGATAAAAGCCCATGGATAGAGGGGGAGAGACGCTGGTGGAGACAGAGGGGGGTCTGGAGAGAGAGATGCAAACTGGTCCTCCAACTTGGAGGGCAAAGAGGATCTGGAATAAGCGAGTGCCTACTAACCCTGCAAGTGAAGATTGAGGTTTGAAGCAGAGGAGAAGCATATAGGGATATGTTTTAACCCTATTTTAATTCTACTGTTAGTTTCCATGAACAAATACACCATATGTATTTTTGATGAAGCTGTTCCGAGTTGCTGCATTTCATTTTCGTCACAAACACCCAGAAAGGGTTCCACACACAGACTCAAACTCAGTGAGGTTGGCGGAGGTGAATATGGTTGGTGGAACAGGAGGTTGTAGCTTAGAGAGCCAGCCTAAAGTGGGGTGCACTGCATGTTTCCACTCTCGGAGAAGTACGCAGAAGCCTTATGAGGAGATGCAAAGAGCTAAATACATCAGAGGGATAAATACCAGGGAGGAGTTATTTAAGTTAAACACCAAAGTGGACACAAAAACAAATGGTTATAAACTGGCCATCAGTAAGTTTAGGCTTGAAATTAGGTGAAGGTTTCTAACCATCAGAGGAGTGAAGTTCTGGAACAGCCTTCCAAGGGGAGCAGCCTAACTGACTTCAAGACTGAGCTTGATAAGTTTATGGAGGGGATGGTATGATGAGACTGCCTACAATGGCAAGTGACTCATCGGTGACTGCTAGAATCAAATATCTCAAACAGCCGTAGATGGGATACTAGCTGGGGAGGGCTCTGAGTTACTACAGACAATTTCTTCCCAGACGTCTGGCCCGCATGCTCAGGATCTAACAGACTGCCATATCTGGAGTCGAGAAAGAATTTCCCCCCAGGTCAGATTGGCAGAGACCCTGGTGAGCTTTCACCTTCCTCTGCAACCTGTGGCATGACTCACTTGCAGGTTTAAACTAGTGTAAATGGTTGATTTTCTGTAACTTGAGATCTTTAAACCATTATTTGAAGACTTCAATAACTCAGCCAGAGGTTACGAGTCTATTTCAGGAGTGGGTGGGTGAGGTTCTGTAGCCTGTGTTGCACAGGTGGTCAGACTAGATGATCATGATGGTCCCTTCTGACCATAAAGTCTGTGAGTTTAAGCCTCTCACTTGGAAATAGTACCCCTAGAGAGACTTGGAGAGAGCTCAAAAGTGTACCTTGCCCCTGAATCGTAAATAACTTACTCTCCTGATTTTTCAGTTACCTATTCCACTGCTCCGTTTTTGTGACTAGAAATTAACATTTTCAATAGCTAGATCTCCTCACAATGTTATCTCCCATTGTGCAACCCTTCTTTCATCATTTTCTCTATTTTCTTTCTCCTCTTGCCCATTTGTACTCCAAATTTTTAGTGGATTATCACTTCTGTTCATGTTATGCTCATACCAGTCACCCATCCTCATCAACGTGATATCTCCCTTAGTGTCTAGCCTGCATCAACCCCACTTTGCTGTTACTTCAAATGAGTGGGCCAAGTTCAGTAGAGCTCAAAGTTAGGAAATGCCAGAATTAAGATTGCTTATGCAATTTAAATGTGCACCCCCTTCTGCGTATGCAGTACAATACAATCTTTAATTGCACGTGTGATACGTGGACCCATCAGAAAAGACGACACAGACACAGAGTGAACTGATGGAAACTCAGCTGATTGCTGTGGTGGTAGTTTTATTGTTCTTGCAGGAAAAGTAAAAACAACATGAAAGTGAGGCTTTGCACTGGCGAGTGGGGGAATGCTCAAATGTTTAAAGGGACAGGACATAACATTATTTTTTCCCCACAGGACCACTGCTTCATTCAATGAATTAGTAGTTACTCAGTATTTCTTTTCATCCTCCTGGTTCAATTCGAGACCCAGGCTTCACATAATCCAAATCCTGCACTGAATACAAAACTATTGATTTTGTCCTGGATGTTTGCAGTGCTCTCACCATTGTATCACAAACATCCATCTATCTTCACAAGAACCCCATGAAATTAGGTAGAACTATCCCTATTTTACATCAAGGGAACTGAGACTAAGAGAGATTAACGCCAAAATCGTCATAAGCATCCACTAATTTTGTATACCTGACTTCAGACACAAAGGGTTTGCACAGTGCTTATTTTTACAGCACATAATGTCTTCAAAGCATCGCACCAACTTTGTTTTCAGTTGTGAGTGCTCAGCACTTCACAGATCTAGACCCAGGTGTGTCACATTATGTGTGCCTCACTTTTCTGATGTTCAAACAGTAATCATCCATGGACAGTTTGGTTTAAGTGACTTCCCCAGCATCAGGCAGGAAGTCTACAATAGAGACAAGGATAGAATCCAATTCTCCAGGGAAGCATTCAACTCCCTTAGCTCTGAGGCCCTGCCTTCTCTTCCTACACAGCACCCAATTTCTGCAACAAATGAGGAGAGGGGTCCCTATAGCCAAGAACTTCCTTTATTATACAAACCAGAATAATTCCCTTAGTATCATCCGATCGACGCATTGAATGAAGCAGAGTCTCCTGTTGACCTAGCCTGTTCACAAGCATTAATTTCCTATATAAAACTGCTGAACTTGTGTTACATTAATTCCACCATGGAATAAGGGAAGAGAAAGTAGATTTAGATAAGGAATTACAGAGGGGGAAAAAAATTTAGATGGACAGACAAGTTTGGGCTGAAGTTTGTGTCATGTTAATTGGTAACTAAAAAGAAATGAAGTCAAACCCAAAGAAAGGAAAGAATGCAGTTATTAACCAATATTCCTTCTAAACTTGCTTTGCACACAGCGGGCTACAAGTTCCACTGAGAACTAACTTTGTGTTCATGAGCAAGCAAGCTTTTATACTTCTTTCTTTTAATAATAAAGAAAACTCTCACACAGAACTCTCTGAGAATAGACACAATGGATTGCAATCACTTTTTAGAGAGATTACAGTCTACTGTGTAAATGAATATTTCAAGTCTGTTTAAAGAATGGATCATTAATGATCTGGAGGATGGGGTGATTGCACCCTCAGCAAGTTTGCAGATGACACTAAGCTGGGGAGAGTGGTGGATATGCTGGAGGGCAGAGATAGGATACAGAGTGACCTAGACGAATTGGGCCAAAAGAAATCTGATGAGGTTCAACAAGGACAAGTACAAAGTGTTGCAGTTAGGATGGAAAAATCCCATGCACAGCTACAGACTGGGGACCAGCTGGCTAGGTTGCAGTTCTTTAGAAAAGGACCTGGGGGTTAAAGTGGACAAGAAGCTGGACATGAGTCAACAGTGTGCCCTTATTACCAAGAAGGCTAATGGCATATTGAGCTGCATTAGTAGGAGCATTGCCAGCAGATCAAGGGAAGTGATTATTCCTCTCCATTCAGCACTGATGAGGCCTCATTTGGAGTACTGTGTCCAGTTTTAGGCCCCCCACTACAGAAAGGATGTGGACAAATTGAAAACAGTCCTGCGGAGGGCAACAAAAATGATTAGGGGGCTGGAGCACATGACTTAGGAGGAGAGGCTGAAGGAACTGGGCTTGTTTAGTCTGCAAAAGAGAAGAATGATAGCAATCTTTAACTACCTGAAAGAGGGTTCCAGGGAGGATGGAACTAGGCTGTTCTCAATGGTAGTACATGACAGAACTAGGAGCAATGACCTCAAGTTGCAATGGGGGAGGTCTAGGTTGGATATTAGGAAAAAACTCACTAGGAGGGTGGTAAAGCACTGGAATGGGTTACCTAGGGAGGTGATGGAATCTCCATCCTTAGAGGTTTTAAAGATGCGGCTTGACAAAGCCCTGTCTGGGATGATTTAGTTGGGGTTGATCCTGTTTTGAGCAAGGTGTTGAACTAGATGACCTCCTTAGATCCCTTCCAACCCTAATCTTCTATGAGTATATAAATGTTTATTTAAGGACTTCAGAAATGCATAGTATTGACAGTAGTGCACTAGAGTATCATGTCAATGTGTCCAAGGAGTTTTAAAGACAAGTATTATTGTGCAGTATCTTGCAAATAGTAGAACGTTCACTTGGAATGCTTGAGATGTGCTTCCACTTCTAGCAGAAATGAAACCATAATGAAGTTCTGAGGTGTTGCTAACAGTTTTGTTCAGGATTCTTACATTTAGTTATTAAACTCAGGACCATGGATAAAATTAAAATGACCACATTTGGGATTTCTGGGTACTCTGCATAAAAGTCCTCACAAACAAAACAGACTTTTCTCATGTTCGTCCAATTTTAATTATAGCATCACTCAATGCGTCTCAATATAAGAGACTTAAAATTTGGATGGTGTGGGTGTTTCTTAACCCTTTAGACTCCTGGCTTTCGATAATGCAAAAAAGAAAAAATGTCATATTACTGATATTTGAAAATTGGCTACCATAGTTGTTACTCCAGGTATTTTGGTAACGTCTGTGTCATGGGCAGGAGCCTCAGCCCCGAAGGAAGCCTCCCTACTGTATCCTCTCTCTTGAGCCTGTCTTCCCAACCCAATTCTCAGCACTCTGCTGCTGGCCGTGAGAAGTGGGTGCTGAGATATGCCATCTTGCTGGGGTGGGGAGCCCTTCTGCCATCTACATCCTGTTTTTGCACATCCTGGAGAGAGCTCACCTCATTTACAATAACTTTTATCCTCTCTGCTCTTCCCTATCTGCCCCAGTCTGGCAGCGCCCATTCCCCTTTCTTAAACCTGGCTCCTAGTTCCTAACCCTGACCCACCCCCCATCTCTCTCTCTCTCCCTTCCCTCCCTGTACTTGTTTGACCTCCCTGCACATACAGTTTGCCCCTTGCACAAATTCAGACCAACCCCCCCCTCCAATTTGCCCCCCACCTTTTTAGCCACTTTTGACAGTGGGGAACACATTCAGATTCCGTGTGAAGGCAGAGTGAGGGCAACAGTTTCATGAATTGTCACTAAGCATGCTCAGTAACAACAAACGGGCAAATTATGCTGGGAAGCAGTTTGTGTTGCTGCACTCTCACCCTTGTGACATTCACAGTAGATACAGGATAGTGGCATGGCAATGCAAGATAGCTGCAGGGAACACTGATATTAACTCAGGGTCAATGCAAAATACATGGACGACAGAACAGCAGCTCAGCCTATTAATCTTAATCATCTGCTAATTTGGTAAGAAGGGCAGTACCAGCCATAATTGTACTTCCATCTTCCTCATCTACCGAGCTCCCATTCCCCTTTTCTTTCAGGTTCACCTTGATTGCACTCACCCATATAAGCTGACAGTCTATCCACCTACCACCACCTCTCAAGCTCTCATCCTGTTGAAACAGCAAGAGTTCTGTGGCACCTTAAAGACTAACAAATTTATTTGAGCATAAGCTTTCATGGGCAGAAACCCACTGCATCAGATACATGTTGAAACCTTGAAACACATCCTGCTGACACGTTTCCCAGATTTCTGGGGATATCTCCAGGTATTACAACATTTCTGACTGGACATCTTGAAAATGGACATCTTGAGAATGATGTAACTGGAGTCAATTGTACTACACAGCATGTAAGAGCCACTTAGCTAACTGGGACGGCGTCCATGCTATCAGAACATTGTACAGATGATGTGCCAGTGAGACATTTGGCTGTGCATTGCTATGGTTAAAGCTATGCGATCCTTTGGATGCCAAGAGCCAGAAAGATATATGGTAAAAAAGATGGTTACTTACCTTGTAACTGTTGTTCTTCAGGATGTGTTGCTCATGTCCATTCTATTGTAGGTGTGTGCACGCCTTCGTGCATGGTTACTGGAACTTTTTTTCCCTTTGGCAGTACCCATAGGGCCGGCTTCAGCGCCCCCTGGAGCCCTGCGCGCATGCTGCGGTATATGAGGCGCTGCCAGCCCTACACCCCCCTCAGTTCCTTCTTGCCGCCAACTCCGGCAGCGGGGACAAGGGGTGGGTCGTGGAATAGACATGAGCAACACATCTCAAAGAACAACAGTTACAAAGTAAGTAACTGTCTTTTCTTCTTCGAGTGCTTGCTCATGTCCATTCCATTGTAGGTGACTTACAAGCAATACCTTTGAAGTGGGCCGGAGTTACGGATGAGTTGCCTGCAGCACCATTCTGCTGAAGCTTGCGTCGTCCTGTGCCCACGGGACGATGGCGTAGTAGGACGTCAAGGTGTGTTCAGACGACCAGGTGGCAGTCCTGCAGATGTCTTGCACAGGCACTCTCACTAGGAAAGGTGTAGACAAAGCTTGAGCTCTGGTTGAGTGGGCTGTAATTATCCCTGGAAGTGGCACCTTCGTCTGCTCATAGCAGAACTTGATGCAGGAAGTCAACCATGATGAGATGCGCTGGGCGGAAACAGGTAAGCCTTTCATCCGATCAGTCACCGCGATGGAGAGTAATGTAAATCTCCGGAACGGTCTTGTGCGCTCGATGTAGAATGCTAGCCACCGTATTACATCTAGCATATGCCACCACCTCCTCCGAACAATGCAGTTTGGGAAGAAACACGGGGAGAAAAATGTCTTGGTTATAATGAAATTGGGAAACCACCTTAAGCAGGAAGGCCGGGTGCGGCCGCAACTGACCTTTGTCTTTATAGAACACAGTATAAGGAGGCTCCGAGGTCAGCGCCCTAATTTTGGAGGCCCTCCTTGCCAAGGTAATGGTCACCAGGAAGACCACCTTCCATGACAGCAGCAGTAAAGGGCATGTAGCCAGGGGCTTGAAGCAGGGCCCCATGAGCTGTGAGAGGACCAGGATGAAATCCCAGGGACCTGTGGATAGAGCCCCTCCACCCCTTTCAGGAACCTGATTGTGATAAGGTGGGAGAAAATTGATCTCCCCTCCAAAAGCTAGTGGAATGCTGATATAGCCGCTAGGTGGACCTTCAGGGAGGCCATGGCTAGCCCCTGGGACTGTGGCCAACAGGTGAATGGCTTCCATTTAGCCCGATACATGATTTGCGTGGAAGTTTTCCTGCTAACCCAGCAGGATTTGCTGGACTTGTGCCGAACAGGCTTGCTTGTCTGTGCTCAGTCACAGAGCCTCCATGCCGTGAGGTGTACGGAGTCCAGGTCCAGGTGTAGCAAGTAACCATGATCCTGGGACAGGAGATCGTGCCATCTCGGAAGCTCCAGCGGGGGGCCCATTGATGGGTCCAGCAGTATGCTGAACCAGTGATGGTGCAGCCAGGCTGGTGCAATTAAGAGAACATCTGCCTTGTCCCTTTTGATTTTCAGCAGGACTTTGTGAAGGAGAGGAATAAGTGGAAACACGTACGTGAAACTTCCCAACCACTGCAGAAGGAAAGCATTAGAGAGTGACCTGGCCTCCAGACCATGGAGGGAGCAAAACTGCGGGCATTTCTTATTCCATGCTGATGCAAACAGGTCCACCTGGGGAGAGCCCCACCGTTGGAAAATCATAGAGACCACACTTGGATGCAGTGACCAGTCGTGGCAGGGTAAGAACGACCTGCTGAGGCAGTCCACCTCATCATTCCTCACTCCCGGGAGGTGAGAGACTATTATGAGAAAATTGTGCCTCATCGCCAGATCCCACAGACAAATGGCTTCCTTGTAGAGGACTGAGGAACGGGCTCCCCCTTGCCTGTTGATGTAATACATGGCCGCTGTATTGTCTGTCAGTACCTGCACCACCTTGCCTGCAATAAAGTGGACGAACACTCCACATGCTAGTCGAATAGCCCGTAACTCTCTCACATTGATGTGCATGTGCCTCTCCTCCCTCGACCAGACCCCTTGTGTGACGAGGTTGGCGCTAATATGGGCCCCCCACCCCAAGTCTGAGGCGTCTGATACCAGGGTGACCGAAGGGACCAGCTGTTCGAACAGCACACCCCTCAACGCTGCCCGGGGGCTCCACCACCTGTTCAGTGTGGCCAGGATCTGGGGGTGGGGGGAACTGTGACCACCCGGTCCAGGGAATGTCTCCTTGAGGCATAAACTGAGGCCAGTCATGACTGAAGTGGTCTGAGTCTTAGGTGAGCCAGCCTCACTACTTAAGTGTAGGTTACCATGTGGCCTAACAACTGCAGATAGTGCCTGGCTGTTTTCATTGGCAGAGGTGCAGGCAAGCAATGATGGCAGACATCACCTCGAAGTGTGGCTGGGGTAGGAAAGCTTTGGCTTGGGATGTGTCCATGACCACCCCGATGAACTCTATCTGCTGCACTGGGGTTAATGTGGACTTCTGCTCATTTATTACCAGGCCCAGCCGGCAGCAGGTGGCACATATCAGATCTACACTGTTCTGGACCTGGGCCCTGAACTTGCTCCTGATCAGCCAGTTGTCCCCGGAGGGGAAAATTTGGACCCCATTGCATCTCAGGCGCACCATCACCACCGCCATATATTTTGTAAACACCCTCGGGGTTGAGGAAAGTCCAAAGGGCAACGCTGAAAACTGGTAGTGGGAACCAGCTACCATGAAACGGAGGAAATGCCTGTGGCGGGGAAGACAGAAATGTGGAAGTAAGTGTCCTTTAGGTCGAGGGTGGCATACCAGTCTCCCGGATCCAGGGAGGGAATGATGGAGGCAAGGGAGACCATGCGAAATTTCAGCCTCTTGAGATATTTGTTGAGATGACGCAGGTCTAGTATAGGTCTTAGACCCCCTTTCGCTTTGAGAATGAGGAAGTACCTCGAGCAAAACCCCTTTCCCCTTGTGTTCGGTGGAACCCCTTCTACGGCACCCAGGCTGAGAAAGGTCTCTACCTCTTGCATCTTGAGGAGATGTTCGTGAGGAGGTCCCTGAAGAGGGACAGGGAGGGTGGGCTGTTGGGAGGGGTTGAAGGAAACTGGAGGGCACAGCCTGCCAAAACTATGCCAAGGACCCAGCAATCCAAAGTGACCTTGGCCCATTCGGACAGGAGAGGAGCTAGGAGGTTCAAGAAGGGACGGGAGGGACCCAGGAACAGGCTGGAACGCCGCCCTCGGGCGCACCTTCAAAATGACTTCCTTTGATTACTGGATCGCCTAGACGATCCTTGCTGGGGGGGCTGAGGAAGACCCTGGTGTTGGTTGACATTTCCTAGACCCCCTATTTCTGTTTCTCTGTCTGTAAGGCATGAACCGCTGTGGCTGGTACCTCTGCTGTTGCTGGCCCTGAGGACGGAACTGGCGTCTAGAAGTCTGGGGCCCTCGAGTTTTTCAGACCATGAAACTTCACATCTGTCTGGTCTGAAAACAAGGCCGACCCATCAAAGAGGAGGACCTGGAAGGACTATTAGACCTCCTGGGACAGCCCCGAGGATTGCAGCCATGAACACCTGTGCATGCAGACGGTGGAGGCCGTGGCTCTGCCTGCCGAGTCCGCTGCATCCGAAGACGCCTGTTGCGCTGGTCTGGCCACCGTGATACCCTCCCCTCCAGGATGGTACTAATTCCAGCACCTGGTCCTGGGGCAAAGCGTTCACAAAGTGCTTTAGCGAGTTCTAGAGACTGAAGTTGTACCTGCTCAGGAGAGCCTGCTGATTGGCAATTTGAAACTGCAGGTTTGCCGTCTAATAAACCTTTCTCCCGAACAGGTCCAATTTCTTGTTATCTTTGTTTTTTGGCATGGAACCAGGCTGTCCCTGCCTATCCCGCTGATTGGCCACATCTACCATCAGGGTCCCAGGAGAGGGGTGGGTGAAAAGGTACTCAAATCCTTTGGCCAGGACATAATATTTTTTCTCGGCCCTCTTAGAGGTTGGGACCATTGATGAAGGGGACTGCCACAGGGCCTTCACTATCTTCAATACCCCCTCATGCACGGGGAAGGCAACCTGGGCTGGGGCAGCAGCTGCCAGGACATTAAAGAGACTGATGCCTCCTTCAGCTCCTCCACCTCCAACCCCAAGTTGGAAGCCACCTTCTTGAGAAGCTCTTGATGCACTCCAAAATCATCCAGGGGCGCCGAGTGTCCCTGGATGACTGCCTCATCTGGGGAAGAGGAGGAGGACTGGAAGGGCATGGTGGGTGGTGGCATCCCTTCCTGCTGACAAGGGGCCCCAACAGAGGCCCCTTCCTGGGGGTCCGAATTGTTGTCAGAGGCTGAATGATGGCTCTTCTCCGGCGTCTGTGATGCAGACTGCATCCCAGACAACCTGAGCGACTGTGGACCTGGCCTGACTGGAAACCCCCAGGGTCCCCAATACTGCCACTCGGGTGGCACTGTCCTTGAGGCCATCCCAGGGCTGCTTGAGCTGAAGGGTACTCCAGCATCTTTTGTTGGTGGTGACGATTCACCCGATGGCTGTCCTCTCGAGAGGACACCGACTCACTGTCAGACGACCACGATGGGACTGCCTCGGAGCCTTGGCCACGGTGCCGAGTGGCAGGGGAGTGATGACCCAATCTGTGGGTGCTCTGGAGCTCTGGAGAACGGGCTTTTGGCGTCATTGATCATGATGATGATAAGACCCAGTGCCGGTGCTGCAACTGGTGCTGACACAGAGAAAGATGCTCTGACTGCGAACTGAAGTGCCCAGAATGGCGCCTGGGCACCGAGGACTTATGTCGCCGCTTCCCTCTCAGTGCTGAGTTAGCCTCCTGCGACCAGGTTCTGTGCCGCACTGATGCAGGTGAACTCCTCGGTGCTGGGGAGCGGGAACAGTGCCGACTTCCCTCTAGGGAGCGGCCTCCTGCAGGCAACCCAAACAGGCGCCGCCTCGAACTTTGCCCGGTGCTGGGGATTGTGACTGGTGCCAGGAGGATGACCTCTCTCCGTGCCCCACTGATGAGGGGTGCTCTGGCGACCATGACCTGGAGTGACTTCTGAGGGAGCCACGCAGTGTCGACCCCTCCATGTGGGGTGACCGGGTTGTTGGAGATCTTCCTCCCCACTCCAGCGATTGCCTGTAGGCCAGGACGGCTACCACTCTGTAGAGCCCCTTGGTAGCATATTAAAGGTTGTCTGACACCCCTTTTGCTCCTTTGCCTCCAGCCCCCAGGTGGCCGCAGCCCCTCTTCCCACCGACAGGCGGTCCCCACAGAAGTTGCTGCCTGTGGGGACGAGTCATCGCCAAGGGCGCATGGTGGTCTTTTTCTTGACTTGAGGCACTGACTGCATCCCTGGGGGGTTGACGGACCGTGGTCCTGTCCCTCCTTGGGAAACCCCTTAGGCCCCCATACAGCCATTGGGGTGACCACTGCCTTTGACGCCATCTGCCTGCGGTTCTGGCACCTTCACTGATGGTTGCTCCCCCAGGTACTGCATCCCCAAAGGGACACAGACACCGTTGACAGACCACTGCTGGGGCTGCTCAAAACCTCTTACTGTACAGTACGGTCGCTCCAGAGAGCGAACCCTGGGCGACGATCACCTTGACTACGAGGTTCGTTGTGAGTGCTGCAGCTGGACCAAGCATACGGACAACGCTCCGGCGAGCCGGGGTGACCCGAGCATCATCCCTGCACCGAGGACTTTTTGCACTCAGTATGCGTCTTGGCACTGAGTCAAGCTCCAGTGACCAGCTTGCCTGGCCTTGGTGCAGGGCGAACTCCTCGGTGCCGAGTCTGTCTCCGGCCAGCGAGTTTGGTGCAGCCTCAGTACAGGGGGTGAAACCTCGGTGCCGAGGCTGTCTCCGGCATCCAGGCTTGCCTCGGTGCAGGGCAAACTCCTCAGTGCCGAGTCCGTCTCTGGCATCTGGAGTTCATCATTGCCTCAGTGCAGGGGCCAAACTCCTCGGTGCCGAGTCCATCTCCGGCATCCGGGTTCTGTGCTGCCCGGCTCCTCAGTACCAAGACTATCTCCGTTGACCGGGATCAGTGCCGCATACTTACTGGCAAACTCTTAGGTGCCGGAGCAGTGGGATGGACCTCACCCAGTGCTGGGGGGGGGGGTGTGTGTGTGTGTGTGTGTGTGTGTGTGTGTGTGTGTGTGTGTGTGTGTGTGTCGAGACTGGTGTCGGGCGGGCGACTTCGCTCTCTGCCTCGATGCAGGTTGGTCCGGTGACCGCGACCCGGGATGACTTCTAGGGGAGCGTTCCTGCTCTACCCTAGGAAACCGGTCTGCAGGAGATCTTCCTCCCTGTACTGGGGATCTCCTGAGCCATTCATGGGGTCCCAGCGTGGGCTTCCCCTGAACGCCAGCCCCTTCTCTCTCGTGGAGGTATGGGCGGTGACAGTGTATGCAAGGCCAACAAGAGTCTTGCCGCCCTTCAGCCACCGAAGTCGACGGTGCCAGTAGGTGCCGAGGGGCTCCCCCACTCCTCGAGTCAGGGGAGGCTCCCTGGCTGGAGACACTGGTTCCGGCATCGGGTCTCCATGATCTGACCTCGGTGGGGATGGGTGCGCCACCTCTCCTGCTTCGACAGTGCGGGGGAGTCCGAGTGCTTCCATCTCTGCGGTGCCGAGTTGGGTCAGTGCTGACGGTGCTTTCTGCACTGGTGGCGCGCTGGATACCACAGCAAAGCGGTTGACTCAGAGCCGGCTTGGGGCTCCGTGAGCTGGGCTTTCAGGTGGATTTTCTGGCGGTCTGAAAGCCTTATGATCCATTCTCTTACTTACGAAGAGCTTCCCACACGCTTCAGGCAGTGGTGGTCAGTCAGTGGGAAAGCCTTCCCGCCGGAGAGCACGGCTTGAAGCCATGACACCGGAGCAAACCCGTGCCTGGTAAAAAAACTCAGCTAGACTATCTTCAAGTGTCTAACTACCACTACAGCAGTTACTAATCTAACTAACTAACTAACACAAAAAAACCTTAGCTTAATGTTTAAACATGGGGAATAAAGCACTTGCAATGGAAGCACAGGCAGTTCCAGTAACCACCACAGATAGAAAGAAGGAACTGTGGGGGCGCAGGGCCGGCAGTGCCTCATATACCGTGGCATGTGCGTGGGACTCCAGGGGGCACCAGAGCTGGCCCTACGGCATCTGCTAAGGTGAAAAAAGTTCCGGCAGCCATGCACACACCTATAGTGGAATGGACATGAGCAATCACTCGAAGAAGAACTGAACACAATATTCCAGATGAGGTCTCACCAGCGCCTTGTATAACGGTACTATCATCTCCCTGTCTCTATTGGAAATACCTCATCTGATGCATCCTAGGAGTGCATTAGCTTTTTTCACAGCCACATGACATTGGTGGCTCATAACCCTAACCGTCCTCCATTCATTGGGATGCACTTCTAAATGCTTCATTTCATTTTATGAAACAGGCATCCAGTGTGTTCTAGAAAAAAGCTTTTTTAAATGTGAAGTACAGATTTGTAGAAAAACTCAAAGATTTGTTCATTTTTTTCAACGTTCTATTTATGCTAAAAGCTTTAATCTCTGTTTACAAAGCACAGGCTCGCAAAGCAGACAGCATTTCAAGATGTCAGATTCATCTATGAAGGACAGGGAATGTAATGACTCTGTGAAACATACTACAGCTTGCATTTGACAAGAAATGTCTACTGCTTTATTACAGTCCTTTATCGTACTCTTTCCTTTTGTTTTAGTTAAATATACTTTGAAAAAGAAAATATCTTGTCACATTCAGGCATCTAAATCATGGAATGACTAGATTACCTCTGCAGGTACCTTCCAGACCTACATTCCCTATGGTTCTATGAATTATCTGGTCAGCTTCCATTGCAGTACTGAGTCCTACAAAGAAAAAAACTCAGTACACCTCAATACATGTTTTCAGTACTATTACTTTGTTTTATGAAACAGACGAAGAAGTTCTTAAGAGGAAAGGCTTATATTGCCCACATGTAGATTATTGTAGATTTAGTTTTTCCTACATGTAGGTTATTGTTGTCTGTGACATATATGTCTGAACTAAGCATGCCAATTACTATGTTCATGTAGGAGATCATGAAAAGTACAGTACAGATACAGTCATATCCTCAGGGACAGTTTGGTATTTCTCTCCTTTCTTCACTTAAATCTTTCTGCTCTCCAGTAGGTGAGCTGATTGCACACCTACTATAAATGTACCAATAGCAATCAGATTAAATCCAAATAGTTTACAAGTCTTTGTTGCTACACTGAACTGTTTCAAATTCTTACTTTAAAAAATATCCATGAAGTTGTATGAAAAAATCTTTATGTAAGCTATATATTTCTGAAGGGCCACACTGTACATTGTCTTAACCTCTGCCTAAACTAATTCATGTTTTTATCCCTTCTCATATTCACTGCTGTGACTCCATCCCTTATGAACCCTCTTCAGTCCTCCAATTCAAACCATGTATTTGTCTGAAACCCACAATTCATTTCCCCCACTCCCAAAAACATCTCAAATAGGTGCTGACATCTTGCCCCTTTACAAAACCAATACAAATCCACTTCCTCCCTTCTAGATTGTGTGTACAGTAAGAAAAGGTGCCAAGGCTAACTACATACATCAGCATGCTTCCCCTTATCCCGCCTCCACAAACACAATTCAGCATGGCTTAGTTTTCAATTTAACATGGCCAAACTGCATGAAGAAGCAATTGCAAAAAGTTCTTCAACCCACAGTGCAGTGAGGGGACAATCCTTCTTTCAGCAATATTTGAACATGCTGTACCTGTCTACTTTATGACCCAAACGTTTAGCCGTAGTTGAAGTGTGGTTGGGGGAACCATAATTTTGGCAAACAAGCAATCATAATTCAAAAATCTATTGCAGAAAGATCCTTATTGTTCAAAACCCTCTCTGAGTTCTATCACATTCCAACTCGACTTCTCCTATCTCATTTATTTTCTGTGCTTCTGTTGGTGCAACACCACTGATTGTTGTTCTCTCCCCACCTCCCCTTTCACTGTGGGCACTACATCTCTCACACTCCTCATCCCAGTGGACCAATACCACCTCAAAGTCTTGCTTTGCCTAAATGAATACTGACAATTTTCAAATCCCATCTCAAGATCCATCTCCTTTTCTCCACCATCATAACTGCACACAAGTTTATAAACCCTACTATTTGGGGTCCCCCAATTATCCTTTGCTCAATCAAGCATCTTTGAACTAGTCCAGAGATACAATAAGCCTGATATAAGAGATGACATCGTCAAGGGACCCAGTCTTGTATTCTCCCACCACTCAGAATTTCCTTTGCTTTTTGTATAGCCCAGAACACCAAATGTGCTTATATAGACTCATCGGCTGTGGAATTTTCAACACTTCTGTATGAAGAGTACCATACGAAAATAAACTATTGTGTTGACTCAACAGCAGCAATGCATTTAATCTCCATTTGTAAATTAAATACAACAAAGTTTGAAATAGACAAATTGATAGCAATCAAACCTTATTTGGGTGCAAGACATTCTTCTTTTTCTTTTTAAATTGAAAAATGCAGCTAAGTGGTTACTAGCTATTTCAAACCTTCACCAAAGCGATTACTTCTTTTCTATTAAATCTGAAAAACTTAGTATCTACCCTGGCAGGGGCTCACACCCTCATCCTATCAGACTTACTGCAGCATATGAAGGCCAAATTCCAATACTTACTTTTGACTTGCTGTTCAGGAGCTTTGATGTGAGTCACCATCCCTGGCATATTTACACTATTCCTATGCAGGTATTTCAGGAAGACATCAGCATTCCTCCGAGCCAGCGTACAAGCCTACGAAAAGATTTGGTAGCATTTGATATTGCTGTCTTTGAAGGGGCATGCATGTACACGGATACACATGCACTCTCCTTTTTGCTTACCATATCCTATTCTACACAGTGCAGACAAACACAGTTAAAAAGATCACTATTTTCCAAACAAGTAGCAAGGTTATCTGGCACTTCATGCAAAATAGCATTACATGTAATTTATACCTGAAGTTACTTAAAAGTGGTCATCTTCTCCATACTTTTAAGTGTGAGTCAAGGTGTAGAAAGTGGTTTGTTTTTACATATTTGCTATAATTATTTATTATGTAAACCAAGTGAACAACTTTTAGTAATCACCTGGATATTGTAAAACATCCACCACTAATTTAAACAGAAAAAATAATTGCTCTGCTGAAAAGAAACCAAAAGTGCTGAATGAAGACATGCCCTTTAAAGGTCTTAAAAGCATTCAAACCAAAGAGCAACAAAACAGCCACAATCTAGCTGCATTGCCAAGACCCAGCTCAGCTGTCTTCGTAACCTGAACTTCTGAATATATACACCAAATACTATATTTAGTCCTGGTGTCTTTTGTTTGTAATGAAACAGAACATCAAAATATTACTTTAAAAGGTTAGGCAAAGACAGCACAGATATGTCCAATAACAGTCACTGAGACAGTAATTTATAAGATCATATTCTCAAGGGAGCCCAAAAATTCAGACATGTGCAGCTCCAAGATCCATTTTACACTGCACCTACAATTATACTACAATTCACGTTTTCAGGGGTGTTTTCATCTCAGTATCGAACATTAAGAGGCTTTCAAAGGTTTCGGTGAGGCATATTGTTAATTCTTTCTAAGAGCTTTAGAAGCAGCCTTATGCTGTATTGCAGTGCAGACATCCACGTCACTTTTGTTACTCCATATGAACAGCAGCCTACTTGTACTGCTCATTAGTTATCCCAGGAGTCTCTCTTTAACCTGCCCACGAGTGATGAAGCTATCTTCAGCTGCTTGTTTAGCCCATTTCCTCATTTCTTAATCTACAAGATTGGGTCAGCCAAGCAGGCTAAACACTAGCCACTGACCTCCAAAACTACTTCTTCATTCCTCCAGTTGGCTTAGTCCCAACCATGGATCAGTAGCAATAGGGCTCAGTACTACAGTGCAACAGACTTATCAGATTTATTTAAGGCCAGATGGGGTACAGACTAGAGTGATAAAAGCTAGCATTAAGAGATCTTGTATTCTGATTTGTCAACAGCCACTACTCGAATACACCACCACAGGATGGGCATTCTGTATATTTACTGACCCATGTCCCACGAGTGAAGGCTATCACAACCAATAAACCTTACTTTCAAATACCATTGACACATTACCATTTCTAAGTTACCTTGCTTATCAACAAACATTGAATAAAAGTGGTCCTGTACTGCCTCTTCATTTCTTCAGCTTGCTGTTGTGTTGAATTTCTTGTACTACATTTTAAGGTTTTCTTATCTCTCTGAAAAGCAGCAGTCTTTACCCCCCCTCCCTCCCATTGCCTTCTTCCCCCTGCTATTCTCTCCTCATTCCCCTTCTGCTACCCTTTCCTCTTCCAAATTGGCTCTCCTCTTCCTAGGTGATTTTTAATTTTTAACTTGGTTAAAAAATCTGAACCATTAACTTTATTTTAACAGTAGAACAGTAACAGTAATATTCAAAGACATGGTGGCACCATAGCGTTTTGGAGCTTTACTATAGAATATTATTTTGTTTTTAGGAGCAATTATAAAACACTACAGAATCGGGTTTCCCCACTGCAGCTCTAGTGCCGCTGGGAGCTGCTCTGAGTCCTGGGGAGCCACTGTGCTGAGGGGCTGTTGCTTCTTTTAAAGAAGTGTCTTTGGAGCATTCTGGAAAGCAGTGGCTGCTGAACAGAGAGTCCCAGTTGCACTTCTATCACAGTGGGATGCCCGATTCTCTGTGCTATCTCTGAAGTTGAATTGGAAGTGTTTTTATATAACTGGCTCCAATTTTATGCACTTGGCAATGTTCTAATCACTACAAGAAACAGTCACATGCCATTTCCTGTATAATCACCATTCAGGAACTCACAAAGCCATTCACATGTCACTGGGTTTTTCTTGAGTTTTATAGGTGCATTCGCGATATGTGAAGTAGAGTTTGTAACCACATGATTCCCAACATGCAACCAACGATATCTTTACCTTCAGGAACGCTTCTTTTTGTTCAAGGTGCTTGCTTATCATAGGGGTTACGTGATCTGTTTCAGAGTTGGGACCCAGTTTGTCCGCTCCCCCACACCAGTCTTCTTCCCGTTTATATTCCTGCTCCAGGCTCTCCAGCACACTGCATACCTTCCAGCCAAAAGGAGACAAATAGTGCTAGTATTTCACTTGAACAACATTGTGAAGTAGTTTGAGTCAGGAGACTTGAAACCAGGAACCCCAGACATCTGATCCCAAATCTGACAAAGACGCTGACTGTGTCTTTAAGGAAACCCTTCAATTTATCTGTTTCCATGTCAAATCTCTAAAATAGGGAAAACGCCACCACCTTCCCCCCCAGGTGTGGTGTGGATTAAAACTCATTAAACACTTTGAAGATAAAAAGCATGATATGGGGGGTAACACGCTAATTATTTATGGTGATAGGATTTTAATCAAGCTATGATCAGAAGTGATTTCTTACATGAGAGGATACATACACATGACACTTTCCCTGGGCAAACTGAAAATCCAAATTAATTAGTTACATGATTTTGATCTCAAACTTGGAGGAAAGAAAAAAAAGGTCAAGAGGGGCAGATGAGGATTTAAGATGTAGCTGAATTACCACAAAGACAAAGACTAATAACAAAGGAATATTTAGGAGGAAACCCTACATGAATGTTATTAATAACATGTGAATAAGCATTTTACAAACATACTTTGTTTTTTTGTTTCCTGCTCAATACAGGAAAGAAAAAAATCACTGACTGTACTGCAATTTGGTTATGGTCAGTTTCATTTTGCTGCCATCGTTTCCAAGACAGCATGGGAAGTTCTAAATAAAATTTTAATAATACCAACATTTCTGCTAATATCAGTTTTATAAACTTGATCCCAAAAACTATTTAACTCTGCCACTTGAGTCAAAGGTAATTTTATAATAAAATACCACAAATCCCTTTACTATTCTGCAAAGAAGGCAAGTCTTCAATAGTTCTTATACCTGCTCTGATGTTTTATAGAAGGCAACAGAAGCATTCACAAGTTTGAGCCGGTCCTCCATCTTGAGCATTAGCTGTTGCCAATGAGAAGCAACTTTCTCAGCGCAGTCCCTGATCATGTCCATATCATAATGATTAGCCTGCAACATCGCCTCTGCTTTCTGCTGCACCTGCAGTGCACTTTGATGTGTTTTCTGATAAGAAGTTGAAATAAATATTTAATTGCATAACATTTAAATGCATTTGCTTTAAATCCTTGTTTTATTTTCTTATTTGCAATGATATTTTTCTAAACACATACATCAGACACAAGAAATAAAGGGCTAGCAGTCAGTAGCAGCATAATTTTTTCTAGGCAAACAAATCTGATGTAAATTCAACAGAGATTTATCATCCATCGACAGAGACCATCAGTCTACATGCATAGCGATTGCACAGCAATAGAGAATTCAGTGCACACCAAGTTACAGTTCATAACCTGATTATAATTATGGCTTCCAGGTTTGTTTTCTCTTTGGAGTAGAAAGGTGGATAAGTTGGAATGTTCTGGGACTTGTGACACCCCAAGGGGAGAACAGGGGACTAAACATCAAAGAATAAGTAATTGAATCAATTGATTGCATACAATACTACTGTACGATAAAAGTGTATTGAGTAAGGTCTCTTATGAAAGCTGGTGCCACAGTGGTGATTACCATCATTGTGAACGTATGTATTAACTATATATGAGAAATTAGGAATATTAATTGACATTACGCTTTAAAGTCTGTGACCAAACAAAGGGAGAAACAGATTTTCTCACAGAAAGGAGGGAAGGCAGCCCCTCTACCTATCTCCAATGTAAATTAAGCACTGTGGAATCAATACACTGGAAGTCCCTTTTACCTACGAATCAAGAGGGAGATGGGAAGAACAGGATAAGTCTGAACACCAGGGTTCATCTTGAGTCTGGAGACAAAACAGAGAGTTTTGGGAAACATAAGGGAAAGCAGAAAGCCATTTCATTTTTGCGTCTATCTCTAAGGGGATGATAGGATACAGCACCTTTTGAACCTATGAAAATTGGGTTCCCTGGTCTCGAGGTCTAGGGATGCTGGTAACATGATGTACGAAATAAAATTGCTTAAACAACTGTTGTAAATTGCTAGAATTAACTTTTAGTCACTAGAAAGAGTGCTTTGTTTATTTCTAACTTTTCCTCTCTCTTTCATTCTTACTTGTAATCACTTAATCCTAGGTTCTTTGATAATAAACTTATTCTTGTTTTATTAGAAAACCATCTCAAGTGTGGGCCTTCAGCCAACTACCAGGCTGTTGTGTGTTGTCTCTTTGGACACAGCAAACTTGGTAACTTCTGTGAGGGTCCAGCGAGAGGGACTGGACATTGCCCGGGCAACTTGGGACTGGAAGGGCTGTTGGTGTCACCCTGCAACGAGTAACCTGACTGGCTGGAGCCAGGTTGGGGCCAATGTGCAGTGAGCAGGTTGCTGGTGTCAGGGATCTGAGCCAAAGCTGCACAGCACAGAGGCACCCAGGGTTACAGGGCAGGCAATGACACAATCTCTTATTGATCTGGGTGAAGCCCCAAACCATCACAGCTTGATTATTGGACATCAGCATTATTCTCTTCATACAAGCTTTCTTACAGTCCACTTCACACTTATGTGATGTGAAAATGGAAAGAACAAGTATCCAGGGGGATGTGAAATGAGCCTACTAATTGATTATTCATTAATGATAATACTTAACATTTGGTGCCCCATGAAAACATACACCTGTTTGAGATCTAGGTGTAATCTGGAAGCCCTATGTATAAGACGTTTGATTATATCCAAGTGCACTATGGTCCAGAAAATACTCAAATTGAAATTCATAATCATTTATCCTAAAGTGATAAATGCCCATACCTCATGAGTGTTATACTCAAGAGGTACTAAAGCTTCCAAAAGGGAGGACACACACAATGCAAACTGTAAACAGAGATGGGAAACACACAATTCCACAAAAATGCAGCAAAACAGCAGGCATTTACTATAAAACGGAGTATTTCTGAAAACAAAAAAAGCTACCCAACCACCAGAGACATGATTTAGTGTTCAGCAAAAGTAAAATACTGAAAATAAACCCTTTACATGCTATTACCCTCCCACACGTCCCATAATGGTGCATTAAAATTGGTCTTTAATTGTTTGTCCTATTTTATACTGAAAGTGTAGACAGGATTAACACTAATGTATTAAGGTGAGCTCAGTTCGCAAGCAAGGCCTTGTAAAGATCAGATTCAAGTACTAACAAAACCTATTAATTTACACAAACAATACAGTGAAGTTATGAGACCATGTTAGGAAAAGTTTCATCTTAATTGTAATGATGCAATTTGTGTATATTCACCTTTGTAACCAATTTACCATCTATTATATTAGCGTAGCCTTAAATCCTAAAACCCCACAGCCTCCTATTGTAAAAAACTGTTTGCAATAGTCTTCGGTTTGAGTAAATCTGTCTCAGCCATGTGTAAATACACAAATTAAATATTTATTTAAAGTGAACTACCACAGCCCTTGACTTATTAAAAGCAATGCACTGACACAGTGCAGAGTCATGACTGTCAGAATCCCTGCGATACAAAACTCCCTTTCCTACTAACGATCCTCATCTACCTGTCATAAATGGATTCCATCTGTTCACCCCAAATGTACAAACTCACATTATTAACCTATTCGTTGTTGCCCAAGCGGTGAGAGACCTACCTAGAAGGCACATATAGATTTAATCTATTCCTAATGTTGCTTTTTAAGAATTGCCATGTGTGGAGTCTCCCGTCGATGACGATGAATGAGTTGCATCAGTAACTCTTTGTGACTAAGAGTATCTGTGTACAGTTGTGTGAAATAAGGCCAATCCTTGATCTGCAGATGCGGCCACAGGTACTGCAGATAAAACCTGCAGTTCATAGAATTGCTGGGATAGCCTCTCTCTCTTTTCCCTCCCTTATGTTTGCTTGTTTGATTTCAAAAATTTTGATAGCTAAGTGACAGTGCTGCCTCCAACTGGCCCTTCGAGGGCCAAGTCCTCCCAGCTGTTGGTATCGATGTTGCAGGCCTGAAGGTTTTGTTTCAGGGTGTCCTGGTATCTCAAATGTGGCCTTCCCTGTGATTTTTGTTCATTTTTCAATTGTAAAACACAGCTTTAATGATTGCCATGAACTATTTCAGAAGAGCCCATTTATTGGAGAATGGTATGAACAGCAGTTTTTATACCTCTATAGCATGCTGGAACTGCTCATGTTCCCGTTGCAACTGTTCTGCCTCCTGCAGGGAGCTAGCCGTGATAAGCCCAGCATTTAGCATAGACTCCCCATTTCGGATCCAGCCCAGCACCTGAAACAGAACACAAGACAGCACAGTTTAAAAGTCTTCCTCTGATCTGATTATTACACATAAGTAAGTTATTTGTAAGTAACACTACTTAAGGAAGCAAGACTTGTTCCACAACATAATGCCCTTGCCAGTGCCTAGAAACTAATACTAGGTGAAGTTATGGCTATGATTTACAACAGTCAACACATTAATTTAGCTCTCTAGATGTCACATTTCACATCAAGAAATTGAACGTGAGTATAAGACTTAGTAACTGTACATTCATGACTATATATACATACAAACACTAACATAATTGTCCACCGTATTTTTAAAAAATTCTTGGTTGTCAGTAAATTCACACTGACCGTCACGGGCGGAAAGAAGGAACTGGGGGCCATGGGGTCAGCAGTGCCCTATATACCGAGATATGAGTGCGGTACTCCAGGGGGCGCAGGAGCCGACCCGCGGGGGTTGCTAGGGGCATAAAAGCTTCCGGAGACTCGTGCACGGGGCGCGCACTCACCTATATTGGAATGCATATGAGCAATCACTCGAAGAGAGAACTGTACATTCATGACTATATATACATACAAACAGTAACATAACTGTCCACTGTATTTTTAAAAAATTCTTGGTTGTCAGTAAATTCAGACTTGAGCTAGCCTTATCTCATCTATTAAGCCTGCTATTGGGGAATAAAACAGTAAGAAGAACATATTGAGGCAATCTATGGGGCTAATGTTAATGCATGTTTTGGGCTACTCTCTCCCCTTTTTGCCTTTTGAATGCTCATGGGTGAGTAGTTCTGCATCCCCACCAAGTGTGAACACCACTTTCTGACGCTCAAAAGAATACAACTGTTCAATCCCATTTGGCTTCCAGGGCAGTACAAATGTGGCAGCACCCATAAACAGCAGCAGCAGGTTTAAAATACAAACAAATCAAGTAAGTGGCTAGAGTGTTGCATAACTGCAGCAACTCAGAGTTCAAACTACCTTTCCAGCAGGGGGAACTATGCCAAGCGTGGTTCTCCCTCTGACAGCTCAGGAAGTTGACACATGCATGCATACACACTTATGTTCTGTTTATATTAAGGCTCTCAAACAATTAAAAAAATAATCACAACTGCAAGATGAAAACAGTCGCAATTAATCGCTGTTTTAATCACATTAGAATACCAATTTAAATGTATTGTAAATATTTTTGGATGTTTTTCTACATTTTCAAATATATTGATTTCAATCACAACACAGAAAACAAATTGGACAGTGCTCACTATCTGCACTGTCAAAAATATAAACAAAAGAAATACTGATTTTCGTTTCACCTCATACAGGTACCGTGGTGCAATCTCTATTGTGAAAGTGCAATTTACAAAGATAGAATTATTTTTGTTTTACATAATTGCACTCAAACAATATTCCATTCAATATTCTTGAATATTCCATTTTTTCACATTATCCAAGAAACACTCTGCACGTTTCAGCATAATGTCTCTCTTCAGTACGTGTTACTGTTAAAGTAAACGAATGAAGTGTCCGTGCAGCATCAATCAGATGTGCTGCGACTCCAAGATAGTTCTCGTTGCTCAAGGATGTCCAGTGATCACCAGTCAAGGCAACAGCTAGTGAATTTTTCAGACGCTCCAATTTTTGTAGTCTTCTCGTTGTGATCTAGGTCACGTATTCGTAATTCAATAGTTCCTCGGGAAGACAAGTGTATGATTGATTGGAAGACGCAATATGAACATCATCTCTTAGCCCTCTGTCATTTACAATATTGACTAGCCTGCAGTCCATAGCCATGAACTTTGCAATAGCATTGGTTAAGTTATTGTACTGTGTTTGATCCATGGGATGGTAGTGATCCTGAAACTCTGTAAGCACACTATGCCTGGTCTACACTTACCTGGAGATTCAGCGGCAGTCGACGGGAGTTACGCAAACTAAGCAGAGTAGCTTGCATAACTCACGTCGACTGCTGTGCTTCCCTTCTGCACGGTGTCTTCACTGTGCTGCGCCGACGGGAACAGTGTTCCCCTCAACGCAGCGCTACGCTACTTGAGGGGGTGGTTTTACTCAGTCGACTTCCTGATCGATTGAGCGGGTCTACACTGACCGCTCAATCAATCCAGAAAGATCGATCTGGTGGCGGCGACTTTGCCGCCGTCAGTATAGACATGCCCTATGTCACGGTTGGCAGGATTCATTTGCTGTCGGTGGGTTATCTGTAGCACAAGAACTGGATGCGAAAGCATGTTTAGCATGTAGATAGTACTGCAGACTTGAAGTACTTTGATGGTATTGGAACTCAGCCTTGCAATAGTTAAAAAATAGCCTTTTTATTCAGAGAACCATTCTAAATTTAAAAAAAAAAAAAACCTTCCCATTCAAAAGACCTGAACTTTTGCTGCTTTGCTCCATTAGTTTCTTCTGATATTTAATCAGTCCAAATAATGAGAAAACAGTAGAAGTGTGCCAGCGTCCGCCAAGTGATGAAGTACAGTAAGTGAAGAGAGTCAAAACAGATATTTCGTGTGCAATTAATGCTCATTACTAAATAATGCATTAATTTATTTTGCATTCATTGCTTGTGTTAACTGCGATTAACTGACAACTGTAAAAAAATAATTCTACATTGGTAAATTGCACTTTCACAATAAAGAGATTGTACTACAGTACCTGTATGAGGTGAATTGAAAATCAGTATTTCTTTTATTTTTTTACAGTGCAAATATTTCTAATAAAAATAATATAAAATGACCACTCTACACATTGTATTCTGTGCTGTGTAACTGAAATCAGTATATTTGAAAATGTAGAAAAATATGCAAAAATATTTATAATAAATTTAAATTGGTATTCTATTATTGTTTGACAGTGTGATTAAAACTGAGATTAATCAAAACTATTTTTTTATCTAGTTAATTTCTTTTGCGTTAATCACTTCAGTTAACGTGATTGACAGTCTTAGTTTATATTACATGTCACTTCTCCCACCCACACAGTCAAAAATGTCAACATATTTATATGATTGCATGACAATATCTAGTTCTACAGTGAATCACTTAAAGGTGGAGTTGTCATGATATGTCAAAAGTACTTCAGTGAAAGGAAACCAGAAGTTAAGTTAAAAAAAAATTAAAACATTTTATATAGCCATGAAAGTGAGAAGGGTTAACGTAGAAAAATATGGAAATGCAGAGTTAAGGTATCTCAAACAACTTCAACTCCCTTTTCATGTTCCATGTGTACTCTACTGTAAGGTATCTGTGCTTACAACAAGTTACACGGCTCCAGTAACTGACCTTCAGTGTTGCAGGTTTTGACAAGAATATCTTAAATTAAGGTATTTTGGTGGTTCACTTATAGATCTTAACAAGTCTGCAGTTGTGCGGTATATGAAGCAAGAAGTATTATCATAATAGGAAGAGTATATGGGGCCACAGAGATTCTAATCAACATACATTAGATGAGTTAAAATGGTGGTGAACCCCCCAACATTTGTCAGAAACCAACTTGCCAGGAAGATTGGAGTCAAAATTGTATAGGTCTCGAAGACAGAAAGTTAGTACTGTTTTACTGTCCAGTTAAGTGCCAAGGAAGATGGATCTGTTCATGTACATAGGACAACTGTTAGTACGCAGAGCGTAAAACAGCAAACAAATTGTGTTGGTCAATGTTGTCAATGTTTAACTCTATGTGGGCATCACCAACTCTCAGCTATTTTTAACAGTTCTCAATAACACAGTTTCTAAGCATGGAGGATGGTAATTTAGATTCACAAAACTTCTTTCAAGTGCATTTCATATTAGATTATTACTCCTTTCTCCCATCAGAGAAACTGATTGCTTGTTATCTCTCTCATTAATATTTCTCATCTTCTATGAAAGGAAGGCATATGGTTGTCTCATAATGTGCAGCTATGTGTGCACAAATAGCTAAGGTGTAATTCCACACCTTGTCATTTTATAGATTTGAGGTTGATAAATAAAAGACGGTTACTTACCTTGTAACTGTTGTTCTTCAAGATGTGTTGCTCATGTCCATTCCATTGTAGGTGCGTGCGCACCCCGTGCACGGTTACCGGAAATTTTTTCCCCTTAGCAGATCCCATAGGGTCGGCTTCTGTGCCCCCTGGAAACCCGCATGCATGGCACAGTATATGAGGCGTTGCTGGCCCTGCGCCCCCCTAAGTTCCTTATTGCCGTCAACTCTGACAGCAGGGATGGGGGCAGGTCAGGGAATGGACATGAGCGACATCTCGAAGAACAACAGTTACAAGGTAAATAACTGTCTTTTCTTCTTCGAGTGTTTGCTCATGTCCATTCCATTGTAGGTGACTTACAAGCAGTACCTTGGAGGCGAGATCAGAGTTCATAGGTTAGTTCATTGCAACACCGCTCTACAGAATCTGGCATCATCCCTGGCCTATTGCACAGTAGCATAGTAGGATGTAAAGGTATGCAGCAACGACCACATAGCAGCTTTGCATATGTCCGGCATGGGCACCTGCGCTAAGAATGCTGTAGAAGACGCCTGCGCTCTGGTGGAGTGAGCTGTGATGTTGCCCTGTAGCGGAACCTTGGCCTGCTCATAACAGAAGTGTTATGCAGGCGGTTAACCAGAAGGAGATTTGTTGCAACGAGACAGGTAAGCTTTTCATCCTTTCGGCCACCATAATGAACAGCTTTGTGGAATTAAGGAAAGGCTCTGTCCTCTTCTACTAGAAAGCCAGGGCTCTGAGTACATCCAGAGTATGCCATTTCCTTTCCTCCTTTGAAGCATGAGGCTTGGGAAAAACACTGGCAGGAAAATGTCCTTGTTGGTGTGGAATTGTGAAACCACATTGTGCAGGAAGGCCGGGTAAGGCCTCAGCTGGACCTTATCGTTATAAAAATCGTATAGGGCAGCTCCGAGGTGAGAGCCCTGATTTTGGATACCTTCCTAGCCGATGTGATAGCTACTAGGAAGGCCACGTTCGGTGAGAGTAGCAGAAGTGGGCAGGTGTCCATAGGCTCATATGGCGCCCCCGTCAGAAGACCAAATTCAAGTCCCAGGGGGGTACAGGATCCCTGACTTGAGGGTGGAGCTTTTCTATGCCCTTCAGAAATCTCGCCGCCATGGCGTGATTAAAAAATGATCTCCAGTGAATCGGGGGATGCAAGGCTGAGATGGCAGCCAGATGCACCTTTAGCCGGGCAGTAGCTAGACCCTGAAGCTTGAGGTGCAACAGCTATTCCGGGACGTGGTGAGGCATAATCTGTCGTGCTGTGGCCCAGCAAGTGAACCTCTTCCACTTAGCCAAACGTGATGACCTCGTGAAGGACTTCTTGCTACTCATCAGAATGATTTGCACCTGAAACAAGCAGGATTGTTCCTCCAAGCTCAGCCATTCAGCCTCCATGCCGTGAGGTGGAGGGATTCGAGGTCTGGGTGCAGAAGGCACCTCTGGTCCTGGGAAAGTAGGTCATGCCATCTTGGTAGCTCCAGGGGAAGGGCGACTGACAGCTCCAGGAGTGTTGTGAACCAGTGCTGCCTGGGCCATGCGAGTGCAATAAGGATGACCCTCACCTTGTCTTTCTTGATCTTTAATAGAACCTTGTGTATTAACGGAATGAGAGGGAAGGCGTACAGCAGCCACCCTGACCATGGAATGAGGAAGGCAGCTGAAGGTACAAAGGATCTGCTGAGCCAATTCGCTGTGGCATTCTTGATTCCAGGGAGGTGAGAGGCCACCAGGTGAAAATCATGGCCTATCGCCAGATTCCACAGACCCTCCGTCTCCAGACAAAAGGGCTTAGGAATGAGCCCCACCCTGTCTGTTAACATAGTACATTGCAGCGATGTTGTCTATCAGGACCTGAATCACCTTGCCCCTCAAGAAGGAAAGGAACTATGTGCATGCTAACCAGCTCGCTCAGAGCTCCCTGACATTTATGTGGAGCCCTTGGTCCTCTTCCAACCAGGCCCCTGGGTACTGTGACTGGAGCTGATGTGCACCCTCTGCCCAGGTCCGAAGCATCTGACAACAGAGTCACTGAAGGGACTGTCTGCAAAGGGCATTCCCTCCATCACCGTCTGAGGGTCTAACCACCACTCTAGGGAGGCCAGGACCTGTGGGGGCACTGTGACAACCCTGTCCATGGGGTGCCTGCTCGGGGCGTAGCCGAGGCCAGCCACAGCTGAAGCAGTCTGAGGTTCAGGCAGGCATGGCGGAGCACATAGGTGCACGCTGCCATATGGCCCACTAGTTGCAGGCAGACTCGTGCTGTTGTAAGGAGGAAGATCCAGAGGTTCCTGATGAGGCCAGACATGGCCTCGAACCGCCTGCAACAGGAATACTCTGGCCTGCATTGAGTCGAGGATTGCCCCGATAAACTCTATCCTTTGTACAGGCACCAGAATAGACTTCTGCTTGTTTACTAGCAGGCCCAGCCTCTGACACATGGCTTGCACGAGGACCAGGCTGGGATGGGCCTGAGCCCTCGACCTACCTCTGATTAACCATTCATCCAAATATGGGTAGATCTGTACCCATCGATGCCTGAGATATGCAGCTACCACTGCCATGCACTTTGTGAACACCCTCAGTGCTGACGATAGGCCAAACAGGAGGGCTGTAAACTGGTAGTGAGAACCCCCCACCACAAACCTGAGAAACCTTCTGTGACCCAATATCTGAAAATATGCGTTCTTCAAATCAAGGGCAGCATACCAGTCTCATGGATCCAGGGAGGGGATAACAGAGGCCAGGGAAACCATGCGCAATTTTTGCCTTCTGATGTACCTGTTTAGGCCCCACAGGTCCAGGATGGGTCTGAGGCCCCCCTTGGCCTTCGGGATGAGGAAATATGAGGAGTAGAAACTCCGTCCTCTCATGTCCAGTGTACGGTCTCATGTCTCATCTCCTCTACGGCTCCCAGTACGAGAAGATTGCGCACCTCTTGTAAGAGGAGTTGCTCATGAGATGGTTCCCTGAAGAGGGATGGGGACGGGAAAGTGTGGGGAGAAGGAGAGGAAAATTGGAGGGTATAGCCTGTTGCAATGGTGCCCAGGATCCAACGGTCCAATGTTATATGGGCCGAGGCCGGGAGGAAAGGAGTGAGACAGTTTAGGAAGGGTGGGGATGCAGGATCTAGGAGTAAGGCTGGAATACTGTCCTCATGTGCAACATCAAAATGAGTAACACTGACCGCCTGAGCGTCAGGAGGTAGGCTGCAGCGCGGTTGAGGAAGAATGTGGGCCCTGCCTGCGCCACCTAATGTTCCTCTCTCTCTTCTCCTCCTGTATGTTCCGAAACAGTACGCTGGAAACCTGGGCTGCTGCTGCTGGCTCTGCTGGGGTCAAAACCGCCTCCTGGAAGCTTGCTGCATGTACAGACCCAATGACTGCAGTGTTACCTGTGTGTCCTGAAGCCAATGGAGCTTCGCATCCATCTGCTCCGAGGAGAGTGCGACGCCACTTAACGGTAGTTCCTGTATAGACTGCTGCACCTCCTGGAAGAGACTGGACGACTGGAGCCACGAGCAACAGCGCATGGAGATCCCTGAGGCCACTGGACTTGCCGCCAAGTCAGCCACGACTGAGGCAGCCTGTAAGGCCGCCTCTGGCCACTGTCCTGCCCTCCTCCGAAACCATGGAGAAGTCTTGGGCCTGATCCGGAGGTATGGCCTCCCCAAAATCCTTGAGGGAGTCCCACAAGTTATAGTTATACCTCCCTAATAACGCCTGTTGATTGGTGACGTGGAATTGGAGGCTGGTGGTAGAATAAATCTTTCTCCCAAAGAAGTCCAGTTTTTTGCTGTCCTTGTTTTTGGGGGTTGAGCCAGACTGTCCCTGCCTGTCCCTTTCATTTGCCGCCGCCACTACTAGGGAGCTTGGCGCAGGGTGGGTGAACAAATATTCAAACCCTTTCACAGGAACCTAATACTTTTTCTCCGCCCTCTTTGAGGTTGGGGGCAGGGAGGATGGAGTTTGCCAGACACTACTGGCCAACTTTAGGACTCCTTCATGCACCAGGGGAGCCAATGGGCCTGCCACCAGTGCCTCGTCTGGGGAGGAAGAGGATGACTGACCTGGTGCCAGCGGGGCCGGCACTTCTGCTGAGTGCATGGGAGCCCCTGCAGATGTACCCTCCATAGGGTCTGACTCCTCCCCTGACTCGGAGTCATGGGCCTCTGCCTGTGGTGCTAGGGCCTCCCGATTGCTTCCCTGACAAGACAAGGGAGTAGGGTCCCGAGGTCACCTGTATCCCCCAGGGTTACCCTGCCCTTGTCCGTCAGGTTGAGGCAGCTAGATGGGGGGAGCCACTTCCTCCTCTAGAGGCACCAGACACTCCTGCCAGCAACCAGCGTTGCTGGAGCTTGACCATGTCCCCGTATCACTGTACCGAGGGAGGAAGGGGGAGCGGTATCTGCACCGCCTATCCCGATGCTCCCTTGACCGTGTCCCCGTATCACAGTACCAAGGGGAGGAGCGGTATCTGCGCCTCCTATCCCGGTGCTCCCATGACCGACATCTTGGGGATGGGGAGTATGAATCTGGTGACCAGCAGTGCCGCTGCCTGGACCGACTCGGAGAGGAGGTCCGCCCACGGTAAGTGGAGGAGTGGGAGCGGCACCTGGGTGACCGGGAGCCTCTCGGTACAGAAGCCTGCGGTTGGCGGCGATCTCTGGGGAAACACCACAATGCTGGCGACCGGGTTCTGTGCTGCTCATGCACGGGAGAACTTGTTGATGCCATTGCCCTTGGTTCCGGCAATCATGAGTGACTCTTTGGGCTATCTGGGCTCCTCCGGTACCGGTGCTCTGTCCCCAGAGATTGCCTTGGTGCTGGGGAACGCACCTCTGGCGATCAGCCCATCGGCAGGATCGATCTCCTCCGCAGTGACCCGTTCTGCAGGGAAGTGCATCGGGAGTCCAGTGAGAAGAGCAGCCACGGGGGGGGGGGGGACCCATCACAGGTTTTCCCCTTGATGCAGGCACCCTACCCTTCACCCTTTCTGCCCAGGCCTACGGGGTGTGAGGAACAGGAAGGGCCAGCAGGTTGGCTGCCACCTGAAGCACCTCTGGTGTCAATGGCACCGCAAATTGTAGCAGTCCCCTTCTGCTCTCTGGAGTCGGAGGGTGCTCTCTGGAGGGGCTCACCATCCCAGGTGAGACCTGCCCCTGCTGGGTTGTTTGGTGCACTGGCTCTGAGCTGCCCCGAAGCTCGACCCTGAGTCCTTTGTCTTCTTCCGCATGGGGGAACGGTCGTCTGTGGACACTGTTTCCTGGGCTTCTTCCTCTGAGGTGAAGAGGAAGCCTGGTGCCGCCATGGAGCTGGTGCTGGCGGAGCACTCTGCACCGACCCGGTGCTCAGTGCTGAAAGGGAACGGGACAGCTCCAATGCCGGTCCCAGGGCCGCCTCCATTAACAAAGCTTTCAAACAGACATCTCGGTCATTTTGAGTCCTTGGTCTGAATGCCTTGCAGATGAGGCACTTGTCCTTTCGATGAGACTCCTCGAGGCCCTTTAAACAGTCTTCGTGGGGGTTGCTAATCGGGAAGGCCTTCCCACAGGATTTACAAGGCTTAAAGCCTGGAGAACAGGGCATACCCTGACACCAAGTGGAAGTCCCTAACGGGACTACCTTATCTATTACCACAACAGTAACTAACAACTACTATCTAACAACTACCTAAGAGGTACTTATAAAAACAAAGGCTACAGCTAAGAGGCACTCGCGAAAGCAAGCAGGAACACAGTTCCAGTAACCTGGGCAGAGGGCTGGCAGTGCCTAATATGCCACGCCATGTGCGGGGGACTCCAGGGGGAGCCAAAGCTGGCCCTACGGGATTTGCTAAGGGGAAAAATGTTCTGGTAACCGTGCATGGGGTACACACACCTACAATGGAATGGACTTGAGCAAGCATTCGAAGAAGAACTACACTGGCTTACGCTCTCACTTTAATGACCAAAAAATGGATAGTTATTGCCTTATTTAAAAAAAAAAAAAAAAAAAAAAAAAAAATTTTAAAGAAAGCATGAAGAATTCATCTGGTAAGCTTTGGTGTTTGTTCTTGGTATGTCAAGCTAGAATGGGTTTCAGCCTGTATTTGTGATGTATTAGCATGGTATAATGTAAACACAGGAGCTTTGGAGTGATTCAAGACTGAATGGGGGCCTCACAAACCCTGCAGGAGCTCTCTTCCATGACGGGGATATATATAAAAGCCCATGACCTCTGATGGCCCCACTACATATATTAGGAGGTCAGTAGAGATCTCAGGGCACAAACTGTGATCTAATAAGCACCATCGGAATACAGATTTTAAAAGACTTTTTAATATCAATTAAAATTTAACTACCAACTTTCTGAAAATAGCATAAGACTCTAGTGCTGTCACTGAGAAACAGGAAAATTTTGTAAAGGTTTTATAAGGCAAAAACTGTTAGATTACTTATGGAAAAAGCACACCACCTGTATTTTTCAAGCCAGTGTCTGATGTGTGTCATGTCCAGTTTACCTTTCATTTCCCCCAAAAATTCTCTTCTAGGCAGAACCACACTTGTGGAGCTCAAGTCAAGCTCTATTAGTCCCTACATCTGAAGCAATTTATCTTCTTGTACACCAAACATCCTGACTTCCCCACTTCAAACCCCTGCTTTTCAGCCTTCATCTATACCAGGGGTGGCCAAACTTACTGATCCCCCTCAAACTCCTCTCCCAGCTGGGCAGAATCCTCTAGCCCCAGCAGCCTGCTACCGGGCAAAAGCTCCGAGCTCCCCACCCCAGTCTGGGAGGCGGAGAATGGGGGGCTCCATGAGCCACACTTTAACTGTAAAAGAGCCGCATGCCGCTCACAAGTCACAGTTTGGTCACCCCTGTTCTATACCACTCTCCTCTGTTACCTGCTTTTGCTCTATCTAACGCTATTAGGCATCTTAAGTTATCAAGCAAAACTCTTATGTGCCTTATTTAAACCTCCATTCCTCTTTTAGCTCTTCCTCTACTTCCTCATTTCTGTTATCTTTATACCTTGTGGTTTTATCACACTAAGCTTTTTTTTTTTTTAAACAAACAAAAAAATAATTTACCACTGCTGCCAGCAATGAAACAGCTGCACCAGTGGTAGAGGTAAAGTAATTAGACACTAGCAACCATGGATGTTTTTATCACCATGTCTACTTATTATGCTCAGAGCAGGTTTGGATAACTCTGATCAAAACATAAGTAGCTGCAAGAGCCTCATCTTCAGAAGTGCGCCCACCATCGCTATCACTGGTGAAGCCGAGATACATTCATGGCAACTGAACCCAGGATAGGCACAGCCTCTTTGTTTCCATTAGATGGTAAATATCTTGAGGCATGGACCTCTTTTTCTTTGCAGGGCATCTTGCCATGCTATTGCAATACATAACTGACTCATGAAAAAAAGTCAGCAGTAGCAGCAGTTGTGACAAAGTTAGTGAGAGAGTCAAAATCATGACTAAACTGAAAAGCTAGTTACAATCTTAGCTGTGGAGAGACTACTGTCTCTCCATAACGTAATGTAGTGTTATGCTCAGTTCAACAACAGTAAATTGGGCAGGAAATCACAGTAATTTAACCCTGGAAACCATGTGTTCAGGGCTTCCGGCAACAAAATACAAACAAAACAGTCTGAAAAGGAGGTTTACTATGTCATGTTACTCTCGGACAGTGCACGTGGAAACAGCAAGTGGTCCTGCTTCCCGGCTTTAAAAAACACAAAAAACCCCAAAAACCTCTCATGTATTTGTATTAAGGTAATAAAAGTCAGAAGAAATAAAAGTTACTAGTCCCAAAACAGTTCAAAGGGTGTTAATAGAATTCTAAGACCACCCCACATATGCAAAGTATTGGACCATGTTTTTAGATTCATACAGTTTTCAGCCTCAAGATGAGAAAAGCATTTTTAGACTATATGGCTAAGGAGAGTTAAACTTACAAATTAAATGTTTAAAATATGTGTGCATCCTCTCAGTTGTGTGTTTAAACAAGTGTTTACATTAAGCACAGTTTATTAATTTATTTGAAAATTCAAATGCCTTTGAAAAATGTGACAGGTCAAGAATGACAGTATTAGAGTTAATATAAAACTCTAGACAGATAGAGTTTGTTTATATTAAGATATCAGCAGAAGACTAGCATAATGGCGCCATGATTTCTGTTAAAACCTATACTAAAAGTAAGAGATAGTAAATTCTCCACAGCAGGTGCTATCTAAATATTCTTTATGGGTTGCACACTTTCATATGGGTTGCCTACACTCATAAATCTGAAAGGATTGGAAAAAAAAACCCCCACAAAAAGATGCTCTGTGAACAATCTATTTCCTGGGTGGGAATATTACTGTTTTGTAATGAGGTAGTATGAACAATACTATTTTGGCAAGTGTTTTTTATTTGCAATATTAGAAATCTGCTCTTTTTTAAAGGGCCTAATCCAACTGTGTTTTAAGTCAGCTGAAAGATTCCCACGGACATACTTCAAGAAGAAGGGTCCAATCTCCGCAATTAACATCTATCTAAGAGGCTTATGCTAAATGTTTTCAGTACTTTTGGCTTTATAGTCAACTTTCAATGTCCAAGTTAGCCAGGATTACTAATCTCTCAGAAGAAAGAACAGTCACACAGCATTTACAGAATAAATCCTGGAAACACATTTTAAGCGTGACACTGACATTTCTCAGCAGTATACCTCTGTCAGCTGCTGTAGGACAGGTGATCAGCAACACATAACACAATTTTCAACTGCTCCTCCTCTCTCACTCCCTGGTCCCCAACTCTCCTACACAAATGTAGTTTACAGGATAATGTGCAGTGTAGTAAGAATTAAGTCTGTGATTAAACCATAATATAGTATGCCATGGAAAATGAAGTACTGCCTTCTCACTGCATTGTTTCAACCTCACTAGAAAGGGAGGGGCTGTGCAGCTGATAATATCATTCTAGTCCATCAGCATTTCATAAAGAAGAGATCCCATCTCAGCTGGTAAGTGACTCTCTGCAGTCAAGAATATATTGTGCAGGCTGGACATCATAACCAATTGGCACTCTCCTTTTGTCCTCACAAGATAGCATGTAATAAATAACAGAAGGCTGTCTGAGCTAAATCATTGTAAATCTCCTCCACCTTCATTCTTACATTAAAATAGTAGTTTACACTCTGTAATCATTCTAACAAGCACTATATATAGTCTGAATATTGGTCAACTATAAACAGTCCTTCATTCCCCTTCACAAGTCCCTGTGTGCCACCCTTCCATCTCCCCCCACCCTTTCAGGGATCCCTGCAATCCACCTCAACCCCTTCCCTCATGCCAGGGGCTCTTTATGCCCCCCACTCTCCCCTCCTCCACATGCCAGGTCCCCTCTTCCCAGGTCCCACTGTCTTCCATCATCCATGTCCCCCCATTTCCTTCCTGTCTGGGAGTAAGACATTCAGGGTGTCAAGATTTTAAACTCTATATGGACAATGGGAAGAGCTCAGAAGGGGACAGTCCTTATGCTGCCAGGTGCTAACAAGAGCCAGAAGATGTTCATGGCTGTCATCAACCAGTTCTTAGATCTATGGACAATTACAAAGCTGGCTGAAGCTGCTGGCTCTGTTCAACAGGTGCAAGGGCTCTGTGTACCCTCTTTCCTCCTTCTGACTTTCCTAATTTCACCAGAATCAGTTGAGTTCTGCCCACTGATACCTAAAAGTCTCTGAAATGTTGGATTTGATTACATGCGGCATTCAGAAGTTATCACATTACAGAAAGACAGAGAGATGCCATCAAGTTGAGTGAAAGGCCTCACTTTGCTCAGCCAATGCATCGTGCCCTGCTCTTATGCATTATCCCTCCGTACTGGTCGGTGCTACGAGCAAGGCACCCAAGCTGGTCATATCGCACAGCTCAGGGAAGATTTCAAAGGATTTTTTTTACTGTCTGCTACAGGGAAGATACAAAAATGGACTGAACAGTCTAGCTGCTATTCAGACAGCATTGTTCATTTGATCCCATAGCAAACATTAATTGTTAACAATTAAACTGGTATTATTTGCTTTGAGAGTCGAAGGCCAAAAAAAAAAAGTGCTAGATGCTTAATTCTCATGCCGAAAACCTGCAAGAATAAGAAGTTAAAACACTTTTTTTTTTCTTACAAGGTAGCTGTCTTAGTTATGTACAAGTATATACACATGGAACATACACACACACCTACTCACAATGCACAGAACATATTTAGCGCATACCTGCTTGACTTCAGCCTGCAGATGGCGCAGCTGCACACACTGTTCCAAGTGTTTCCGATGCTGTTCCGCTGCTGAGTCCAGCTCCTGTTGTTTCTCATGAAGAAATTCCAGCAGATCCTGAACACGAGTTGCCATATCTACATCTCTGTCACAAAGCAGCTCCACACCTGTGGAGACCCATTCATTTGAAACATATGCGGATCTAATTTCCAGGGGAATTACATATTGTAGTTATTATAAACCAACCATTTGCAGTTTTGTAAAATATACTTAAATCTCGGAGTACTTGATTAAGGAACTAAAAACATTTTATCCAGGCATTTTACAATGAGCAAGTGAATGCTTAACATTATCTTGGGAGAAATCCTTCTAGTCTATAATGATACCTTGTGAAGGATTAAATGTAGCAGAATATTGCAAAGAAAATCAAGTGAAAAGGGCTAAGAACCTAAAAAATAAATTGCTTTTACTTGTAAAGTAAATGCATAATTTACAGATATGACTGATCTCAAAATAAATTCCCCATACTATTAATTCTATTCTTCTTTCTACTTACTTTCACTTCCTACAGGGCCCCCTTCCCCCCTTTAAATTTGAGCATTTTCATTGTTAGCAGGATCTACTTTATTAGCAATCAGCATGCTTCAACTATTTTATTTCAGTGCTAAGGAATTATTTTCAAGTGTAATGAGCTAAATACATGTCCACTCTCCTCTCATTTGTGGCTAATGAGGATCAATGCCACTTTCAGACGCCCTGTAATGGTATCAGGTTGCATAATCTCTCTAGTCATTAACCTGGATAAGATGGGACGGATCCATCTTACCAGAGGCCTGCACTTCATTGACATACTGCAGCAGATCTTGTCCTTGGTGGATGACATCAAAGGTCAGGTTATTCATGGTCAGGGCTTTGTCGGCATGGTGCTGGAGTCTCTGCTCTGCTATCGTAAGATCTTCAGTGTCAAAGTCATTCATCTGCTGAGAGAGCTCATCATTCCACGATTCAAGGTCTGAAATTATCTGATATAGAGAAAGGAGAGGAAAAAGAGGAAGATATGATTGGGATTAATAACTACAACTTGTCCAATTTGTACTAGAGAATAAGATCAGGAACTCAAAAACATGTCCTCCATCTGTTCTTTCCCCAGTTAACAGCTTTATAATATCCATTCAGAAGAACATCTAAGTTGCAGACTAACATAACTATTGCTGACTTGTATGAACATGGGCTGTCTGAGCAAGTTTTGGAAGTTATTAGTTCTGTGGTGATGCAGGCGGGTGAGAAAATTCTGCTCACTTGGGAGGTAAGGAATTCCTCCTTAAGGTCAGCGCTGGCTCTATAAGCCAACCACAAAGTTGGGCTTTTAATACCAATTCACAATTCACTTTGTAGGCAGTAGAATTATCATGTTTGTACCCGTGGTTAAAATAAATAAGCTTTGGCATAACACTTCAGTGGAAAAATCTATTCACTTGTGCTCGAATTGGTAAGAAACAGGAGTCATACAAGCAGCATAGTGCGCCAACTTAGCCTTCAGCTACGCCACTCTTAGGTGCATTAAAAAACAAACCAAAGACACCACACCTATGTGAGCAGGAACTGTCAGGTTTCTTGAGTGTGTTCCCTTACCAGCTAACTGCTTAGCAAAACTCACATGTTGAGAACTGTATGAAGAAAAGCTCAAGTGCAGTAATTACATAACCTATCCAGTCACACTCAGATCTTGCTTTTAAGTGCACCCAAGTACAAACTTAGTTTACTTAGCTTTACATATCTATGAACACAGCTCCAACATCAATTATGTGGTATTTCAGCAAATAGTATTTTAGTATTTCAAATCAAATGCAAAGTCTTTCTGCTTCTTCCCCTGCGAGTGTTTTTCCATGTGTCAATTTGAAAATTAGCAGTGCTCTTGTAGTTGATCCCACCGAGGCTATGTTTACACGACAAGTGCTACAGTAGCACATCTGCAGCTAGCCGCTGCAGCGCAGACGCTTACTACAGTGATAGAAGAGATTCTTCTGTTGCTGCAGTAAGCCTTTCCCCTCAAGAGGCACTAGCCAAGTCGACAGCAGAATTCTTCCGTTGACCTAGTGCTGTCTACACTAGGGCACAGGTTGAATTAACTACGTCAACTAAAGTTTTAGGTATAGACCAGTCATAAGGCATAAACAGCTATCAGAAACTGAAAACGGGCAAGTTTTTAATTAAAAAAACCCCCGCTATTTTTAGAAAGTTAGCACAGTGTCTCAATAGAATATCTTCAAACCTCACTGTTGATCAGACTGGGTTAGTTTCTTGTGATAGGTTAGAAAAAGATGAACAGCCAGATGACTCAAACAAACCTGTTTCATATAGAGAAATCTCAAACACTGAATGATCTGGGGCCTATTATATATGTTTTACTATAAAACCTTTGCTGGACTCCCATATGTTTCACTGCAAACTGGTACTGGCATGGGTAAAGAATCATCATACATACCAGTTTGTTGGGACAAGCCTATTCCTAGGGCATTAGGATTTTGTGAGTAAGACAGATAGGCACCACCAGCAGCGAGGAGAGAGAAAGGTAGAAAACACTGAAAACCAGACGGCCAGCTAACACAGCAACGAGCGGGGCTCATGCAGTAGCACTGGTCATGCAGAGGCAGACAATGTAAACTGGGTAGTGAGGATTCAAGTCTTGGGGCTGCTGCCTAACTGGCTATGGGAAAAATGGCATGGTGAGGGGCTGAGACACTGATCCGCCAAGGGGTTACTCAGGACTGCAAAGTTACAAGAACACAGGTAATCTGCACAAAATCCTGGAAGTCCTATTGGTACCCATTGGGTTTATCTGGCTATGTGGGACAAAAAACTGACCACAAAGGATGAAAGCTTAAGCAATGGGTAAAAGGGTTATGTGCTTGGATGCATTTTTTCCTCTGGTTATTTTGTATTTTGCTCATTAGACATCATGCAAATTAGCCACTTAAACATTATTTTAAAGTTGTAATGTAGGCATATTTTGAGATACACCACACTGGGTTCCTTGGGGAATGGCCACACTTAGGGCGGCATGCAGACGATGCACACCAAGCCAGCATGGGTATAAACAGAAGTGTAGACAGTGAGGCATGGCTTTGGCAAGTAGAGTACTGTGCCCTACATAGCTCTCTACATGCCCAAGCAGCACTTCCCATGCCTACACTGTTAAAAATAGCAGCAGTGTCCTGCTGCTTCCCTGCTGCCAGAGCTTTTCCCCGCCACAGTGAAAGGCTCCGGCAACAGTGAAAGGCACCTGCTGCAATAGCCTTCCTCTGCAACACGCGGCTACACCTGTAGTGCCTGTATTCTGCATGTCCCACAAGTGTAGAGATAGACTACACCGTCGTAAGAAAATTAATCCTGATTCGCTCAGCATTTGGTATTATAATATACTGCTGGTGGAAAATGCCCAAAGTAAGTGGGGAGGCAACAAGAGGTAACATATTGCCAAAGAGTTTATGCCCAACATCTAGTAGGGTTTTAAAAAAATCTATATAATTGAAATTGAGGGAGAGGGGGAATGTCAATAAACTGCACAACTGCAAACTATCCCGATGCCAGAAAAGATATAGTAAGAGGCCAACAGGGGTCCATCAGGAGATCTTTAAAAACCCCAAAATCAGAAAGGAATCCTACAAAAAGTGAAAACATGGATGAATTGCTAAGGAGCAGTACAAAAGAACAGCACAAGCATGTAGAGACAAAATCAGAAAGACTAAGGCACAAAATGAGTTACACCTAGCAAAGGACACAAAAGGCAGTAACGTTATTCTACACTAGAAATGCTACAGTTGTGCAGCTGTAGTGTAGACACTTGCTGTAGAGATGGCAGGGGTTCTTTCATCATTATAATAAATCCACCTGTCATGATCCCAACAAGGGCAAACCCGAGGCTAGGAATAGCTGAGGAATTTCCTTGTTTGATAGAGTTACTGTCCTGGTGGTTAGGGATAAAGCAATAGATGTGATATAACTTGATTTTAGTAAGACTTTTGACACAGTCCCACATGACATTCTCATAAGCAAACTGGAGAAATTCAGTCTAGATTAAATTACTACCAAGTGGGTGCACAATTGGTTGAAAGACTATACTCCAATGGGTAGTTATCAATGGTTTGCTGTCCAACTGGGTGGGCATATCTAGTAGTGTCCCACAGAGGTCAGACATGGGTCTAGTACCATTATATATTTTCATTAATGACAAGGATAACGGAGTTTAGGGTATGCTTATAAAATTTGCAGATGATGCCAAACCGGAAGGGGTTGCTAACACTTTGGAGGGCAGGATTAGAATTCAAAAGGACCTCAACGAATTGGGAGAATTGGTCTAAATCCAACAAGATGAAATTCAATAAAGATAAGTGCAAAGTACTTAACTTAAAAAGGAAAAATAAAATGCACAAATACTAAATGAGAAATACCTGGCTAAATGGTAGTGCTGTTGACAAGGATCTGGGGGTTATAGTGTATCGCAAATTGAATACGACTCAACAATGTGATGCAGTTGCAAAAAAGGCTAATATCATTCTGAGGTGTATTAACAGGAGTGTTGTATAAGACAAGGTAAGTAAATTGTCCCACTGTACTCTGCACTGGTGTGCTGGAATACTGTGTCCAATTCTGAGTGACACACTCTAGTAAAGACATGGGCAAACTAGAGACAGTCCAGATGAGAGCCAACAAAAATGATAAAAGGTTTAAAAAACTGACCTAGGAAGAAAGGTTAAAAAAACTGGGCATGTTTAGTCTTGAGAAAAGACGACAGGGGGGGATCTGATAAGAGTCTTCAAATATGTTAAGGGCGGTTATAAAAAGAAGACAAATGATCAATTGCTCTCTATGTCCATTGAAAGTAGGACAAGAAGTAATCATCTTAATCTGTAGCAATGGAGATTTAGATTAGATATTAGGATAAACTTTCCAACTATAAGGATAGTTAAGCTCTGGAATAGGCATCCAAGTGAGACTGCAGAATCCCCTCATTGGAGAACAGCTTGGACAAACATCTGTCAGGAATGGTCTATGTTTACTTTGTCCTGCTTCAGTGCAGGGGGCTGGAATTGATGACTTTTTGAGGTCTCTTCTAATCCTACTCTTCTATGATTCTATAATAGTACTCTTGGATTTAAACATTGAAGAATTGTGCTATTGTTTGAAAAGCCAAGTAGTTTATTTTCACTGTCAAAGCTAAGTAAAATAGTAGCAAACATCACAAATGGTTAACTTATAGTTGAGTGCCAACTTGGCTACAAGTTAAGTTTGAGCATTGCTTTCTTTTTAAAGGTGGACTACTTAAGTGCTGTAATATCCTCATGCTACCTGTGATTGGCCTGAAATTTGTTACGCCTCATGGGGGATGCTGGGTAATCTCAGTGATCCAAATTTGGGGTCATTTGGGCACAGATTTCCAAGATACAGCCTTCCCTTAACATAGCATTTTATAAAATCATCTAAGTCTTTTAACATGATTTTGCAGACACCTGAGGCTCAACATGTGGCTCTGATCCTCCCCAACATATCTCAGTCAATTAGCACTGATCTCAGTTAGTGCACAGCACCTACCACCCTACTGGAGAAGCAATACTGAAGCAGTTATTAACCTTAGAGTCAGGAACTTCCAATCAGCTTGTGCTAGCCCGGCACAAAGATTCAAGGGTGCACGTGCAGCAAGACTAAGGGCTTGTCTACACTTCCACTTTTGTCAGTATAACTTACGTCACTCAGGGGGTGTGAAAAAAACACCCGAGTGACATAAGTTACACCGACAGATGTGGTGGACAGTGCTATGTCGGTGGGAGATATAGTTACCACCGGTCATAGAAGTGGTTTTATTATGCCAATGGGAGAGCATTCTCCTATCCGCATAGAGCAGTTACACTTTATGGGACAGCTGTGCCTGTGTAAGTTCTGTAGTGTAGACATGGCCTTGGACTTTGTTAACAGCAACAGGGTTTCCAGGCCATCTGTTGTCACCGCAATTGAGTGGTTCACAGTGACAAGTTTTGGTTACTGAACCTGACCAACACCCTGCATGCACTGTGAGTTCAAGCCCATCCCTTGGCAGCTCTCAGAGAACGCGTGTTGTGCATGTTTCTTGCTCTCTGCCTGCATCCAGCAGAAGCGTTTTTTGAGAGTTTTGCCCTGAGGCCAAAATTTCTGCTTTAGAGTCCTCCAAAATCTAAATGCAAAGTCTGATTTTACTTAAGAATTACTGTCAAGGAATTAAACCAAGTGAAGAAGAAAAACCCTAGACAATCAGGGTCCTCACCTATTTGCTAAACAATAGATGCGAGTATGATCAAAGGAGAGCCAGTCGCTGGCCAATTTGGTCAAGGATTTCCATATATACAGTCCCCGCCCCTTACATGAGCTGCTCCTAACATTTGCATATCCTTGTAACTTTTGGGGGGGCAGAAATAGAAATATGGGAGGGAGAGGAGTGGAGGGGGCTGAGCATTGGCATTTCATAGCTACTGAGGAGTGAAAACATTTCTAGACAACCAGCTTAATTAGTGTAAGGGATCATTCACATGATGTTTGCCCCACTTTCTTCTCTTCCCTTCTCTCCTCTGCTCTGCTCCCCCTGGTCTGGCCCATTCACAGCTCCATCTCTCAGGGCAACAGCTGGGGTGCAGAGAGCGTGTCAGGATCTGGGGCTATCCTTCATTGGGCCAGTCTCCTTACCCCCACCCATGTGTGAGATGGGATCTGGGAAGCCCTGCCCCTCTGGAAGGTTCTAAGCCTCACTCCCTGCCCTCCAGCATGAGCCAGTATGGGGGAGAAGGGGGGGAGAGAGGCAAAGACCCTCTGAGAAGCTCTGAGCCCCAATCTTTGCTGCTTTTGTTAGCTAACGTTTGGAGGCCCTCTGGTTGGGGAACTGAAAAGAGGCATGCTTCGAGCATGCACAAAGTTCAGAAATGGAGATATTGGGAAGCTGAGGAACTGAGCTGGAACATGGCATAGGCTCACAAGCACTGCAGTCCTGGAAGTGGGGAAGGGAAAAGAGGGAAGAACAGGTAGATGAATGTTGCAGTTCACATAACACAGAGCTATTGTTTCAAGCTGTATTCATCTCTATGGGGCTCATTCTGTTGAGCACTACCCACTGACATTAATGGGCCATTTCACACATCTACAAGTCCCATCTCCTCCACATGGCACAGATGGGGTAGGTGGCGGAGGAACTCCGCTTCTGTCCACTCTCCTGCCCATTCCTGCCTCCAGCTGGTACGGGCAGCTCACAGCCTCACCACCTCACATCCCCTCCAAGTTTGCAGGGGGCATGGAGTGGCAAGGATGAGGGTGGAGCTGGTGTGAGCCAGCGGGGCTCAAAACAACAGGTAGGTGTGGGGGGCACAGAGCAGTGGGCCTGATGTAGGAAATGCTGGAGTAATTGGAACAGTGGCAGGCAATTCTGAGCACAGGGGAAGGGACATGTGGGGCAGAGCAGTGAGGAGAATGTTGGAACAGTGCAGGGAAGAGCAGGGTGAAGAGGAAGGGGTCAGAGCTGTGAAGTGGGGGATGCAGCAGGGCTTCAGACAGTCAATCCATCCATTCACAGGTACTGATATGGCCCCCTATCACTGTAGTATCTGAACACCTCACAATCTTTAGTGTATTTATCCTCACAACTCCCGCAAGGGAGGTCAGTACTATTTGTTTTTTAAACAGATGGGGAACGGACAGAGGAGATAATGTGACTTGTCCAAGATCACACAGGAAGTCTGTGGTAGAGCAGGGAATTGAACCCAGGTCTTCCAAGTGCCAGATTAGTATCGGAACTACTAGACCACACTTCCTCTCATTATACCCATCTCTGTCTCCACCCCTCTTTAAAAATGTCCTCACTAACTCCATGCTAGTAGTTCCTGCAGCCTCTCCTCATCTCCTCAACCTCCAGGTCCCATGCTGATGCCTGTGTCTCTGGGGGGAGAAGGGAGATTCAGGCTGTGCTGGACAGGCAGAGAGAGGAGATGAAGAATCACAGAATCGTAGAAGATTAAGGTTAGATGGGACCTCAGGAGGTCATCTAGTCCAACACCCTGCTCAAAGCAGGACCAACCCCAACCAAATCATCCCAGCCAGGCCTTTGCCAAGCCGCAGCTTAAAAACATCTAAGGATGGAGATTCCATCACCTCCCTAGGTAACCCATTCCAGTGCTTCACCACCCTCCTAGTGAAATTTTTTTTCCTCATATCCAACCTAGATCTCCCCCACTGCAACTTGAGACCATTGCTCCTAGTTCTGTCATGTACTACCACTGAAAGAAGCCTAGTTCCATCTTCCCCGGAACCCCCTTTCAGATAGGCAAAGACTGCCCGAAAATCCCCCCTCATTCTTTTCTTCTGCAGACTAAACAAGCCTAGTTCCCTCAGCCTCTCCTCCTAAGTCATGTGCTCCAGCCCCCTAATCATTTTTGTTGCCCTCCACTGGACTCTTTCCAATTTGTCCACATGCTTTCTGTAGCGGGGAGCCTAAAACTGGACACAATACTCCAAATGTGGCCTCACCAGTGCTGAATAGAGGGGAATAATCACTTCCCTTGGTCTGCTGGCAATGCTCCTACTAATGCAAACTCCTACTAATCCTACTAAAAAGATGATGAAGGGGCAAGTGAAGGGACCAACATGCAGCCAGTGCCTTCTGTAGCCAGTGTAATCATTGCTAAGGAGCCAGGGGCAGTGGAGAGGGGGAGGTATGGGGGGGGAGGGGGCTGTGAATATTCTTTTAAACCAAAGGTAATTAAATGCCTGAAAATGTCATTAATGGGAAATAAAGGTTCCCCAGTGATGCCTCATGCCCTTCTGGAAGGTGGAGAGTGGCTAAACTTGAATACCTGAAAACCATGAAATACAAAGTTAAGGTCCACGCCACTCCTGCAACACAACCTTGCCCCCCCCCCCTTTTTTTTTTTTTTTTTTTTTTTTGAGGATACCCCACCATTCTGCCTGCATAGGTGCTACACACACTTGGGGAACAGTGCACATGAGAACTGTCTAACTCCAAAGTCTAACTCCTTTCCTTAGCTAAGGGAAAAAAACGCAGGTTTAAGTCAGGTGGGGCAAACAGAAGCTACCTGTACCTGGCCTACACTTAAACACTGAGCCTATTCCACATTAACCACCCTTCATTCTTGCCCTGAAGACTCCTTCTGAGACACTGCCTTCATTTAACCCTCAGTAAGCTCTTGAGATCCGTGAGGTATGTCACCAGACTGCTGAGAGTCCCCTATGACAAGTAAAGTATCTTTGTGCACCTCTACTGACATGCTACCAAATTCAGTGCTGAAATGAGGCAGATTTGATTCCTCAATGTAAACAAACACCTCTCTACTCATCACACTTTTGCTAAGCTGTTCCAACAAATCACTCCAGAATTCAGAACAGAAACACCTAACACAATGAATGCAGCTGGAGTGCATGCAGATAAATACTGGAATTCAGATGTGTGGAGCACAACACAAATAACATCATGTTCTTAGTTCTCCCTCATATGTATTTACTGTAGATACACAGATATATAATAACAAAGTATAATACAAGCCAGAGAATTTCACCCAGTTACTCCTGTATTGAGCCTAACAGTTTGCATCCAACTAAAGCATCTTCCAATAAGATTTTTTATTCGAAAATATGAAAAGATTGAGACATGACAACATCTCAGTAGTTTGTTAACCTTTGCACTACCCTTCTAGCCATTTTTACTGTATATTGCCAGCTCCTGGGGCGCAGAGTTAAGGTTGCATTGTGGAGGTTGGCATGTACCTTAACTCTTCAATTCTTTGTTTTCACAGGTTTAAATTCAGCCACTCTCCACATTCTGGAAGGTCACTAGGCACCACTGGTCAGTCTGCATTAAGTTTCTGAGAATTTTTTGTTTTGTTTTAATGGTATCAAGTAACAAAAAAAAAACCAAAAACCCACAATTTTTTAACTAAGATACATGATTAACCCAGCAGCATCTTTGTAAGGCCACCTTACTAACATAAGGGGAATCTAGATAGTTATGTGGATTAATTTAATATTTAAAAGCATTGACACCAATAGCAAGTACTCTGTTCCAAATGCTGGCCAGTCCACAAGCTGCTTGCAAGTTTGAGCAGGTCTTGCTTAATGGGTGGGTTTTGTATTTTAAATTCTGTGGAAAAATGTGTGTGTGAGGAGAGCGGGTGTGGGCTTTGCTTGTTTGTTTTAGCTGCAGCAGGTATGGGTTTCCAAGAGCAGCAAAAACAGAGTAATTTAGAAGCATCCTTGAGATTTAATATATCTACAATGGAGAGTCCAGGGTGCAGAAGAGGAAGAAAGATGGGTATAACTACCACTGAACAGTATTAATGTAGTGTTTTTCACACTCAAAGTGCTTTCCAATGATTTCATCCTCAACATCCCTGTAAAAAAGTCAATTTGATAGTTTAACGCCCCATTTTACACGTGGATTAACTGTAGCAGCAAAATAAAATAATTTGCCGGTGCATCTATCAGAGTTAGGATTAGAATGAGGAATCCTGGGCTCCCAGTTCTACACTTAGGCCATGCTACTCTTTGGAGGAAAGCAAATCCGTTAGACCATTCAGGTAAGAACTAAACCTGTGAAATCATTATCTTCATGTGTCTGAATCAAAATATTGCCTTTTTAGTATAAATCTTCCCATACAGAGAAACCAAATTTAATGAATATTATTATGCATCAAGCACAGACTCACATCTATGGCATCCCTCTCAAATATGCGTAGCTGCAGGAAGAGTTCAAGCTTGATCTTGCGTTCCTGAAAAAGCTCCTCCATCTGAGACTGGGCCTCATCCAGCTGCTGCAGGACTGTCTCTATGTGATTGATGGAACTGTTGTGAGGGGTCTTGTTACTAGAAATGGCAGAATCCCTATTGAAAGTGGAAAGGAAGGAAAGGGTTGTTATGGGGAAAAAAAGCAACAGGAATTGGATTACATATAGTCAACTGTTAAATGTGCATGACAAAGTTCAACTAAAACCATTAGTGTCAATAACACTAGGAGGAAGCTGGCCTTGTTTCAGCACATAAGGTCCTGTGACAAATTATTAGCATTATGCTATAGTAATTTAATAAAGCATCAGGATACTAGATTGCCTTCTTTTTCTGCCTTAGTGTTTGACATATAGACACATTCTTGTTCAGTACATGTATTCAATCTGCATTTTATTTCTGTCAAGAATAAAATTTAAACCCATGTTAAACTTTTCATTTTGAAGAGGAAATGAGACATGATGAGTACATACTTCATTGTATGCTGAAATATGTGACTCAAAAATGTCCACTACTTTACTTGAGCATAACGCCAAAAAAGAAAACAACCATCTCAGATGAGGTAACACCCACTGTAGGGTACAGAAAATGCCCAAGGATTCATTTAAGCTACCAGTAATGGACAGGACGACACATTCACTTTGCCTCTGCTGGAAAAAAGCAATCATGTCATGTGCTAATGTTCAAAAGGACGTTGAGTGCCACTTTATAACAAGCACCTCACTTTACAGAGGGCTGCTGCTCAGAGTTCAGCAATCCTTAAGCACTGCACGTTATACTGGCAAGACGGATGCCTCTGATGCTTGACATACTGCCTCATGTCATATAGAGGTAATTTATGGAGGCTAACTCTCCTTTATGGGAAGGTAGTGTTAATGAGCCCAACTTCCTGTAAACAAAGGGTTAGATAAGATCTGCATAGAATTAAACACACCCAATAGTACTGCTAATACTTATATTCATGCAGTGTGGCATCTTATACTCATTCTTCCCTTCCTCCCCTTCCCCCGCTCCCACCCCCAAAAAATAAAGAGGGTAATGATCTATGTAATATCAGAAGTACATGGGGGGAAAAGGCTGAAGGAAAAATATGTCCAATGTTTTGAAACAAAATATTGAAAAGATTTAACATTAACTTCTCTAAAAAAAAAAATGCATTACCTTAGTTGCTGTATAAGATCCTCCCCCTCCTTGATGACATTGACTGTAACCTGTAAAGTGGTCTGTTGCTGCTGGCCAAAGCGTTTGATCAGGTCTTGTACAGCTTCCACAGACTCTGCATAGACATCATCAAGCAGCTCTTTCTGTAACTCCTCGAGCCATGTCCAGAGCTACAAGAGAAAAGAAATGAACACTGGTGGCAGGCAGACACTACCTCGTATGAATCTTCTTGGGTAGAAGCACACAGATGAGAAAGCCACAAGATTTGCTTCTGTTTATAGAAAATTCTCTTCTGAATGTTGAAACAAATCGATGAACCTGCATTAGATAGAATGTATTTTCTTGCTGGAAAAACAAGTGGAGTTTTATCCATGCTGCTACGTTACTCTCTCTTTCCCATTCTCCTACTACATTGTATCTGAGCGACAAACACAAAATTCAGAGTCAGTCCCATCTGCAGCTCTGTGAGGTGGTCACTGAGAGGAAAATGCTATGGTAACACTCCCTGAGAGAAGGAAGGAAGGAAGGGAGATGTATCTCAAATAGCTAAATTTACACTGCTGAGTGACACACATACATAAAGGAACATGGAACTTAGCAGTGGTCATGAAAATCAACAATAGCAGTCAAAGGGGTACATCAAAAGATAAACTGAATTCTCTACTTCTCCTAGCCTCAGTCCAGAACACAATTTCAGGTAGTCTCCTATGGAAAATATTCATCTGCTATCATTAAATCACCTACTTAGATATGGTATTATGCTGTCCACTTACTAAAATACAAAACCATACTAAACCCAGGCAGAGTATATATAACTTGCAATGCCAACTGGTTGAATTATTCATTACAGCTAGTTTATGCTATAAAATTCCACCTTTCATCTTTGTACTTTTTCGGCAAGCATGTTTACAAATCTTTTTTCATTTGGAACTGTTAGCAATAATTTTCACAAACACACTTTAACTTTCTGATAACAAATCACTGAGTATCTACTATTGCATTATATTACTGGTTGCACTGGAGAGTTTACCGTGGTGCAGCTGCACTGAGAGCTCTCCCGTCAGGTTAATTATGCCAGCTCCCCTGAATGGCGGTAGGGATAAGCTCTCCCGCGGACATAGCGCTGTCCACATTAGCGCTTAAATCGGCATAATTTATGCCACTCGGTGGTTTGGCTAATTCACATCCATCAGTGACATAACTTATGTCTATTTAAGCTGTAGTGTAGCGGTAGCTTTAGATGATGTGGTAATCTGTTCCCTGGTTGGATGAACTAAGCTGTTTACCCGGATCATTCTCTCTGTAATTTATCATGACCTCTCAAATTCTTGTGTCTTAATTTCATACATTCATGAAATCTGGGTTTTTAATGTATAATTTGGTTTAATTTACTATTTCCAAAGGGAAAAATAATTCCTATTTGAGTTCTCTCAATAAAAGATCCTACTTCAATTATCTTTGAACAGTTGCTTTGATATACCGTATGAATATTACCTGTGATTTTCTTTAAAGCCCTGAACATGACTCTAAAGTAGAATGCTGTTAGAAACCGATGACATTAAGCAGTAAATTTTGCTTAATTTCAAAACATCTGTCATGGTAGGTAGGTGATGCAACACGGTATGTAAAATTATTGTTTTGATTTTTCTATTTAAGCATATATTCTAAGACCCATGCCTATAGTACTGCTCTCAGACAAAAAAAGATTCATTAAGAACCAAAGAAAAATTAGTCTGACAAAATATTTGTATGAAAAATAAAAATTACAATTTTTTTAGAACCAGCTCTACTGACAAAAATAATTAAAAAACTGCAATGCTCCAACAAAACTGTTTTAATTTCATTAGTATCTATGTATTACCTTAAGTGTATCTTATAGTAATGCCAACAACCCAGTTTTCACATAGCTGCATGGTTACTGAGACTGGGCCAAACTGTGATCCCCCCCCAGACCGTGCAACCCCATCATTTTCAGTAGGAATAAGAGTACAAAACAGCACAAGTTGGCTAATTATCTGTTCCTATGAGTATAGGCATTATTTAAAGCCTACTCCTATTATTCATTTAAGAAACAAAGTTCAAACTTCGGTAATCAAACTAAATGTGCTCCAAACAAAGGTGTAGTGGACTCCTTGAACCCCAGCAATTCAACCAACAGGACTCTCAAGGTCTGCCAGCCCATAAGCAAACTTTATCATGTCCAACAGGATACAATACCGCATTCACACGGGGTCATATTTTCATTTTCACTTGGAGTCCAAATCTCATTCTAAGTGAAAAGGAACTTAGGATCCTGTCACTTCTGCAAATAGGACTTAGGCACTCTTGAAAGTGTTGCCCATCTTCTACTCCCAAAATAAACAGCCTAATATAATAGTCCTATATGTAAAATATTTTTTCCGAGGATTACACACCTGCTTGTGATTCCAATATTTGTAATCCTTAGGGCAATTTTTTCTATGTTTAGGTAACTAAGGAGCCTGATTTTCAGAAGTGTTGGCCATGCATAAGTGTTAAAGTTCTCCGGAACCCCTGGCACTATAAAAATGTTTGGCTCCTTGCTCCCCTATGGGCCACTGTTACCCACCCACTGACTGGCTGAGGACCCCTCCCAATTTGCATCCTAAGCCATCTAAGAGTTAGCCCCCTAGCCTTTGTCTTTGGGGAATCCCCATTCTCAGTTCCTAACCACCAGAGAACTGTATTTCAGAGAATTCAGTTACTAGTCTGTGAAGGTTCTGACAGGGTGAGTTGAAGCTTACTAATGCTGGGCTGGCTCTGCACTGCCTGCATGCATGAGCATTTCCCTTCACTGCTAGGCTATGCACCAGACACTGAGCAAACACAGAAAAGCAGAAATTTCATTCTGCAGAGCCAGCTGAGCAGCAGTCCAATCCAAAGCACAGAGGCAATATGGAGACTGGCCCAGCAGGGTGTTGTGTCTATGGGTTTGATGCCTGGTTGCCAAAACCAGAGCTCGTTCTAGAGGCAGAGCCAGTATAGTTGCAAACAAGGCTTCATGCCCAACGGCTAAATCAGGGCCTCAGGCACAGATCTATTTGCATAGCGGTTAATCTAGCCTTGAGCACTCACAGTTCAGACAAAAAAATTATGTTGGACCAATTTATACAGGCAAGAATGACTGTACTTAATATGCAGTGTTTGCCTAGTTGTGATGAAATCTGCTGTTGAAACCACAGCAAATTAAACACCTGTGTGATCACTGAACACATATGACACATCTGCAGTAAACCAGTCTGTGATCAGCAAGTACATTAAAATATACATCAATATTTCCCTTCTCTTTGCCATAGCAAACTTAAGTTTACTTATAAAATATGCTTTTTATTCAACTGAAATGCACACCAGAAAATTACACTTGAAATATTCTGCATTATTATAATCCCGATTTCTAATAAACGTTCTGCAATAGAAATACAATGCTCATGCCAGCAGAGCAAAGAAGATATTTTGGCTTAGTGCATTTTTATCTTCCATCTGTTTTGCAGCGTCAATTCTGCATTTCACACACTGATTTGAGAACAAGCAATATGCCACTGACTTGAGAAAGCAGTGCTCCCATGAGCAGGAACACAGAACAAAAACATAAGCCAACAAAGGAATAATTTTTCTCATACTTTGACCTTGCTATTTCTTTTACATCCTAATTTGACCTGAAAATACTAGTCACTCTAATAGAAATTTGCCTTAACCTTGTACTGGTACTTTAAATTGTATATGTTGTAAATGAAGAGCTAGTCATGTCTGGATGTAGTAAATACTCATTTCCACTTCTCCTGTTTGTGCTGGTTTAAAAATTGACCACATTATGGCTTGGTCTATATGTCTAAATTATGTCAGTATAGCTATGTCAATCAGGGGTATGATAAAACCCCATCTCTGACCGACATAGCTAAGCCAACAAAACCCCTGGGTAGACACAGCTTTGTTGATGGAAGAGGGGTCCTGTTGACACAGCTAGCATTGTTCAGGGAGGTGATGTTCTCACACTGACAAAACACTCCTTCTGTCACTGTAGGCTGCACCTACACTAGGGGGCCCTGCTGACATAACTATGTTAAAATAGGCTCTGTAGTGTAGACATATCCTATGACATGACATTTAACTTTTAAAAAGTTAACAGTTGCATTCTCTAGCCCCTAAGGCTTGGTGAAAAACAAGCTTCCATAAAAATGAATGTTATATTGCAAAGGGGCAACATCAAATCTTATCCAGAGGAAAAAGATATAAATGACTGAAGAGAGAGAAGTTGTGTAGCAAGAAGTCAAATAGCATCTAGAGGCACAGAGGCAACATTCTAACACATCTGCATTGATTTGTCAGAATTCCTGAATTGTGAGTCACAGGCAAGTCTGTCCTTTGTAAATCACCTCTTCCTCATTTTCTTCATCTAAATTCCACATCATTCACTGTTGCCATCTAGTCCATCCAAATACATTACAGCACATCAGCCTCTCTTTCTGGTGCAAACAAATAGATACTGCAGAAATACACAGAACAGTAAGAATAACATCATATTATGACATCTGGCCCAAGTTACCATTTCTCTTCTGAATTATTCCATTTTAGCAGTGGCAATGGGGCCGAATGAAGCCTTTCTACCACTTACTTCCTTGTACCAGCTTCGTTAATTTTTAAATATTGTTTGTTCTATGTCATTCTTCACCATTTCTATCTAACCCACCCTCAGTCTTCCTTTAGTTCTGTTTCCTTGCACTTTGCTATGTATCACCATGTATGGTACTCTTTCCAGGTCCATTTTTGACACGTGTCCAAACCATCATAGTCAATTCTTTTCAATCTTCTGTAACAATATTTCTTCTTGCCCTACCCATTTTATCATCACTTACTTATTTTAGATTTCTTAGAAGTTTTTTGAATTCTTAGAAAAAGTAAAGATCGTGATGAAAATCTGAAAAGGACACCAGGAAGTGAGAACAAAGTCACAGTGCTGCTGCAAGCAGGTGAGGAACACATAATAAAGGCAATGCACCAGGTATGCAATAAGATTTATAAACAAGAGCAAGTGCCTAGCAAATGAGGAAAAGCAATAAGAAGTTCCTATCTATAAAAAAAAGGAGATGAGTAAGTGCAAGAACTACAGCACAATCATCTTATTGAGTGTGCTGGGGAAAACATTCACCAACATGTTGCTGAGGAGAATGAAAGGTATGAGGAAACGGACTTTGCAGAGGAACAGAATGCTCTGAGACAGATATCAGAGAAATACACAGTACACAACTGAACATGCTACAAGAACTGTATAGACTTCAACCAAACTTTTGATAGCATTTGGCAGAAAGGGCTATGGAAAGTTTTGAGAATGTATGGCATTCCCAAGAAATCTATTGAGCTGATAGAAAACATCTACAGGAAGTTGGTAAGTGTGCAGGGAAGACAAGAAGTTGACAGAATGGTTCAGGATGACCACAGAAGTACAACAAGGATGCATGGTATCACCAGATTTGTTCAATTTAGTGCTAGAAGCAGTAATAGCTGTAGCACTGAGAGATAAAATGGGAGGAGTCCAGTTAAGTGAGAGAATAGTGAATAACCTTAGATTCGCCCATGATATTGACCTCACAGCATTGTCCAGGGAGGACCTAGAGAGTAACTGACAAGGTAGATCACCAACACAGAAAATTCAGGCGGATGATAAGCATGGATAAGATTAAAATATATGGCAACTGGAAGACAAGAGGAAGAGGCAAAGATTGAAATCAGTGACAAAGAACTAGAAGAGGTGGAAAAATGTAAACTTGGAGGACTAGTATTGAAAATGAGAATTGTGAAGATGACATAAAAAAGAATGTCTGCTGGATTAACGATACATAAACAGCACCAGATGATATCAGAGGAACACAGAGGAAAGAGAAAGTAGAGCAATTCTGAGACACCAAAAAGTAACAAAGTGTAACAGGTGAGAGTTTTAATTTTTAAGGACTGTCTTCATGTTGCATTAAAGCAGGAAGTGTGGGTCTGTGGGAAGTGAGGAGAGAGCATGAGAAAGCATGAAACAGAAACGACTGGTTGAGCACCACATTTATGTCTAGAGTTGTACAGCAATCTAATAATGAACATTTTCACAAACCATATGCCTTTCATGTTTAATAAAAAATATGGAACAACAGATGTTCACATATCCTGTAAAACAGTTTGCAGAATGCAGTACATTTTGGATAATGTCCTTTCCTTCTCCACAAAGAATGACTGTTCTCCCTAAATTAAAAGTGCTCAAAATCTGACAGCCAAGGAGCAAACAGCCCCACCTGATATCATGTAACAGAATAATTAATGGGCTTCATTAGCATGGTGAGTCAGGGTGGGGACAAGGGAGAAACAATATAAACACTGATAATCTACTTGAAGAGTATCTTCAGGAGCCCAATGAACAATGGTTTTAAAATCATTACCCCTCACTCCATTTCATTAATGCAGAGCAATATGAGGTGCACGCTCTCCCTCCCTTTATCTACTTTCAACCTGAAAGAAAATTCCACAAAGACTTGGGCAGAAAAGAGAAATAAATGTATAGTGGAGTGTGCTCTAAAATGAGGAACAGGCTCTATTCCCAGCTCTGCCAATGAGTGATCTTGGGCAAATCACTGGGCTTCTTGTGCCTTGGCTTCCCCTCTCATCCTCTGTCTTTTAAACAGATTTTAAGCTCTCTCCAGGGCAGGGACTGTCTTTTATTATGTCTACATATAGAGCCTTTAAGTACTACCATAACACAAATAATAATAATGTCCCATTCATGGATAACCAGTTGGCAGGGACTTTCAATGTACAGAGACAGCAAATACTGTGGTTAAGGTAACCTAGGACAAGCAGAACTCAGTTTTGAACTAAATGCTTACTGTACAGTCAGGGTTCATTTTATCTCATTAGCAAGAGCTGTATGTCACAACAATGGAATTACGACTTGGGTTGCATCCTTTTCAAGTTTGCCATATATTTTCATACTTTGTGGTCAACTTACCTCTTTAACATGAGTGTGAAAAGATACAGACATGTCCAGCAGGATCTTGCGTTGCTCAACACGCCTAACAAAATCCTGTATTCTGTCTTCCAACTGATGTGCAGCTTGATAAATCTCTTCTGGGTCACACTCCCCCGTCTGAGCCAGCTGCTCGGCTGCTTCTAGCAATTTGTCTGCATTGGTATATGTGTTCTGCAGAAAAATAAAGCGATCGTTTTACAGGGATAAATGAACAGAAGGTAATGCTGTCCTGTAAGTATCTAAAGACACAACACACTGACCATTGCAGGAAATAAACTGGAAAAAATGAAGCAGGGCATTGGTTGCGGGAATCTCATGTCAATAACCTTCTCATACTCATTACAGTGGATGGGTAACTGTCTAATCCTCTGACACTGTCCTTTAATACACAGCAGAAAAGGGAACATATACAGACATCAACTGTCACCTTACATACAATAGAAAATAATATGTTTTCATGATTTTTTACACACAGCCAACTACCAGAATAAAGGAAGCATCTGTAAATGTCTGCTCAACTTTGCTTCAGTTTCATAGAAACAAAAGGTCCTCTAGCTACTCTTCTTTTTGGGGGCAGGAGATGGAAATTCTATGTCTTTGAAGTCCCATTTTAACAAGCATCATCCTTTCACACTTTTGTAGTTGAAATGTGATTTTCTCTTGTTAGGAATAGTGGAACAATATCCAATTCATTCAAAGAAAACATGGTGAATTTTCACCATTTGTTGCTTATTGTCTTCATTGTTTTTGTGGTGTTCTAACCATGCAATGAAAACATATCACGAGTGAAGGAGAATTTCTACTAGCATTGAAAATACCCCCGAGTCCAGGATACAGGACTTGGTCATTTCTTCCAGGACTAATCCCATAAATCCACTGCCAGACTGAAGGACAGTTTTAAGGCTTGATATGTTGTAAATGATCATTACTAAACACCATTTGACAGACCAGTAATAAATACTCTCAGGTCAGAAAGCTTTTCTGACACTTATCCAAAAGCAATGATCAGAAAGAGGTTTTAATTCCAGTTTTTAAGTAGGGCATTCAGAGGTTTCCTTGCAAAAGCTGTTAAATTTGGCATTTGCAAGGTGTTGAAATGGAATGTAGGGAGGCAGGAACCTGTGAGGGGGCATGGTGGAAAGGTTCAGGGGGTGACTCCGGACATAAGCTGTGAAAAGGTTTGGCATTTGTGAGGAAAGGCCAAGTAAGGCAAATTTTGGAAGCAGCATAAGGGCTCACTTTCAGGGAGTGGAGTACTGTATGACTGACTATGCTTTTGGAAGAGCAGAGCAAGAGTTCTGAAGCTGCAAAAGGAGGAGTCAGTGAATAAAACTAAACAAAAACAAACAAAAAAAACCCAACCAACAAAAACCCCAAATATCTGACATGAAAACAATGTCCCCTCCAAGAGAGCAATTGTCAGTTGAAAGGAGACCTTTTTAAACAAGTATGTTTCTTTACTTATTAACACTGAAATTTAGAAATCTCCTTTACTTTTATCTTTCATGCTACTCTCGAAAGACACTGTTCAGTGTGTTACACTTTCAGTGATTTGCAGGTTTCATGCATTAGCACAGCTCCGCAGCATTTACATTACAAATACTACTGGGGAACTTTTAGCCACTAAAAATGAAGAAGATGGAGGTTTACTCTACACAGGAAAAGATTTTTTTGGCACAGCATTCCTGGCAAAACTTCTAGGAAAGATAAAGCTTATACCCGCAGAAGAGTACTTTTTCCAATATAGTTTATATTGGGTCTCTACAGAAAAAATGTATTGGCAAAAGCCTTTTTAATTTGCAAGTATAACTGTAGCTATACTAGGGCTTTTGCTGGTATGGAAAGGGGAAAAAAATAAATCACACCCCTAACAGACATTACCATAGCAGTGAAAATTTCTAATGTAGACCTGACCTAAAACATGACAGGAAGCCAGGCAAGCAGAGTTGTCCCTCTTTGCGTTGCCACAGAGTTACCTGGCAACTCCTATACAAATCATGTGTTCGTCTTCATGCCTCTGTACGTAGAGCAGAGAGAATCTTACATACCGCAGGTAGGAAGATGGAAATAGCAAAGAGGTTTTATTTATTAGTGTATGTAAAATTGCTTTGAGTGGGCTCAGTTGGAAAGTGTTTGTGATGTAAATAGTATTTAAAAAAACTTCAGACTCAGGAAAATAAAACCGCTAATGTTTGTATTTTTTTTTTTTTTGGTAAAAACTCATTATTACAACCTCCTTCTCCCTTCCCCCAGCAAACCTAACACTCTATCTGATCTTGTTCCTTTAAGCTCAGCTTTTAACTCAATTTCAAAATCAACATCAACATTTTGAAATTAACTGTAAACACGATTCAATGCCATTTCAAAATACTCTAACGTATTATCTGCATGTCACATGAATTTTTGGATACATTGGGATCAACAACTTTGTCTCAATACTGCTTTCAACTATTTGATTTTTCCCTTGTTATTATATTCGATTTTTTTCTTGTTATTTTTGTCGTTAACTTTCGCAAACTGGAAGACTAGCTAGATGAATTAAGGATTTAATGTAATTAAGAAGTTAATGTAATTTGGATGTCACTTTCAAAAATAACTCAGATGCTGTATCTTTAAGGCAGCAGGCAGAAGAGAGGGTCAATCCTCAACTCACTTTTGTAAACCTTCCTTCAACTACTAATGACATCCAGTGGAAATGCTTTTTCCTACGTAGGTATTCCAGTGTGCAGCAGCTGAGATCTTAAACAGGGTGGATTGCGCTAGAGAACAAGACAGGCAGATGAATGAAGAGGGTGCAAAGAGAAGACATCTCTTTAGGGATTTAATAAAACTAACCTGAAGTATGCAACGTGATTCTATATCTAGCAGTCAGTTAAGGCTATTCTAGAAGGCTGGGAAGGCAAGAGTAACAGCATGGATCTAATAGCTGTTTATGCTCATTACCTAACTAGACAGGGAGGCATTTTAACTATCTGTTTTTAGATATAATGCCTTTTCAGAGATTCTGCTGTAGCTGTCACTTTCATGAGCCATGCCTCAAGAAAATGAACACCCTTTACATATTTATATAGCACAAAAACAGGATGTATCTACATAGTGTACAAAAGTTAAACCTGAATTAAATAAAATAGCACAGAGCCATAGCACCATCAACAGAAGAAAATGTACAAGGGCTACCAGGTAACTGGTCACAATAGGAGGCTACAATGGTCTAATACGAGCTGATTCAAATATAAAGGCTTATTTCAGCCTTGAATTATTCTACAAACAGGCTCAAGAGGGCATGGTCAGGAAGGGATTTCTACAGACTGAACCAAGGAGGCTGTGTCATATCAATTAAGATGCAACCTCCATATGGATATAAGTTAACTCAGCTTTGTAGAAGAAACACATGGCTAACAGACTCTTGCCCTGAATACCAACATGTATCTTGCGCAGAGATCATTATGCACAACTGGACATCTATCAGCCACAGTTGCAATAAAAGGAGTCAGAATTCAATACACAAATACATGAGGGAATAAACACAAAACAGTGGTATGTGTCCAAGGGATTTAAGATGAGAAACTTCTGTCCTACAATTGGACTGTTAAAGACAACTGAAATTGAAATCCTATACGCTTGGGTAAATGTTCTTTATGTGTGCAACACAGATCATGAGAAATTTTAACTAACAGGAAAGAAAGTATAGTAGGCTCTAGCGCTGCTTCTTTGAAGGCAAAATTGGTCAATTTGACAGTAATTGTTACTATTGTGGCTTATGTATGCAGTACTGAAAAACTTGTTCATATGTGTTGCAATCTCCATATTTTATAGGTATATTGATAACCACTAAAGAAAGCCTTATTACCCCATCGCCAATGTGACAAGTTCCTTTTGCATTTGCACTGATAGGATATATAAACATACTGCAGGCCCATCCCCTCTCCTTATTGCCCTTGTTATAGAAGACCAATGTTATCTTGTACAGTGAACAGATGAAAGTGCCAATCTTTCACCAGAATGTTTACACCTGTGATGAGCCTGAAGTCTGCTGAGGTTACAGGGAATTATGAACACTTTTTGCATGTTGTGTGCTAACTTATTCTAAGATTCCTTTGAGCAGTCCTGGGGAGTTTGAATCTAAACTAACCTGGAGAAACAGCATAGGAGGAAAAAAGGCCAGATCACCTGTCTGAACTTGTTAGCTCCTTAGCTGAAAGCAAATAGTTCAGCATTTACTAGTGGCTCCAGGTGATTGAGAAATGTAGCCAGGTGGAATTTCAGAGGGATGATGCCTTCTCATCTTTTTTGTAGCGTGACCCTGATAACCTCAGGTGTGGCCAGGTTCTCTGATCAAAGGAAAAACTTGAATAACTGGAGGGGTATGTAGGGAGTAAGTACACTTCAAATTTAACCTTCATCTGCAGTCACTCTTACAGAATATAATGCATTTTATAGCAAAAAACTTTCATGTGCCCAAATAGAAGTGAACAGTATTAGCATGTGAGAGACATCACATTCATTGTTATGTTAAGCCCTGAAGTATAAAAATCAACTATCTTTTATTTGGAATACACAAAGCAGGGATGCATGTTTGTTGCCTGCTTATATTTGGTTTAGAGAAGGGAAAAATCTCAAAGGGTGTGCCTGTCTTGGCAGTCACCACAGAACCGGAAGTTAGAGATGAAAAAAAGACTTGTTAGGTCATCTTGTCTATCCTTCTGTCAGTGAAGGATTGTTCCCTGTAGTATATTTAAGTACTTTGTCCAGTCTAGTTTTTCATGTCTCAAACAAGAGAGATTCCACCCTTTCCCTGAGGAGATTGTTTTTTAGTCTAATAGAGTTCAGCATCAGGAAGTTTTTCCTTATTATTCATCTTAATTTTTTCCTTTGCTCAGTTTCATTACATTACACCTAAAACTACTCCGCTTGTTGCCTAGAACAATTCCTCCCTCCCAGAAGTATACACCCTTCAAATACTTTCACCCTGTTCTTTCTTAGTCACATTTTGGTTTTTTTAAATCTTTCTGCTCTAGTATTGCAGTATAAAATCCCTAACAGACTTCATCTCTAGCTTCTTAAACAAAAGAGGTCTGGCCTCTCCAATCCAGAAAGCATTGACTCTGAATGTGGAACTAAAGATACGTTTTGCTAGGAATGAAAAATTAAGAGTGTACATAGAATCAAGCAACTGTGTACAGTACAATCATGTCTTTGAGCCCTTATTCAGGATATTATAATGATATCTGGTTTTCTCAAGATGTTGCAGTTCTTGGATGGTGGAAATGCTTTAAGTCATGCTCTCACAATACAGGTCCATAAATAGCTACCCTGTGCATTAAACAGGAAAATTAATACAAACACAACTCAAATCTTGTAAACATACACTTGCTTGACCCCTCACTCATACCTTTGATCAATTCACTATACTGTCTATTAAATCCATACGTCTGATTCTGTTAATACTTCACAGTATTCTGGTTGCCTGAGTGTCACTTCCACCAGTGATTAGCAAAAAAGACCCAACAGGAGAACACCACAATCTCCCAACAAACACTAACACTCCCCTGGTAAACAAACCAGCTTACACACACCTATGTATGCTTTGCCTTAGCATAAAACATGTTTGCCTGTACAATTCATCAATAAAACTGGCTAGCAGATAACACTGACAGGGCAAGCGTCATCAGTAGTGTGTGTGTTAAAGCTAAGTGTTAGCTACACAAGGGTTGTTATTTTTCCCATTTTTGAACATTGGTATCACAATAGCTTTCTCGCTAAGTTGTCTGGTAACTCTCTATTTCTCCAGCCTTTTCAAATATTACAAGCTGTGATTTCACTAATTACAACTCAATTTCTTTTAATACCCAGATATACTCATTTGTTTAACGTCTTCCAAGCCTTTTTGTGACAATGCTATATTTCCAAGGTACGCATTAATTCCTAGTTACCCATTACTTATCTTCCAAATTAAAACCAGTCATACAAAAGCATTCAATAGGTTCAGTCATTTTTCTCAGACCATAAGCTTTTAAAAAAGCTTAGGGTGAATAAAAATTGAATTCGTAAATGTTACTGGTAATCTTACTTGATGCTAGAGTTGGTCGAAAATATTCTGAATGAACAGTTTTCCACCCAAAAAATGTCGATTTCATGGAAACCAGGCAAACTGGCTTCCCAGGTTTCCACATATGCCTGACTTGACACCCAGCAACCAAGGCTCCAGGATACTCGGACGCCTGGGAATGTTGGAGCCTGCGGTGCTAGGAATGGAATTATTCAAACAATCCTATTTTGGTTCTTCTGAAATGCAAGATTTTTAAAAATGTCTCTCCCATGGAAGACTGCACGTATCAGACTTTTTGTCCCGATTAGAAATTACATTTATTTTATTTTAGAAATATGAAATTTTTCATGGGACGGAAATTCCAGTACCTTCACAACTCTATTTGATACTATAAAAGTAAGATGACTCCACCAGAGCTTGAATTGTTAACATTCAGCTCAGAAGAAAGGCATCTATTGTCACATCCCTTTTCATCACATAGCATACATATTAAACTCATTTGTTTTTACAGGGAGAACGGTCATCAATTTTAATTCAAGCAATTGGAACATTAGTTCTTACATTGAGCCCTTAAGTCTCAACTTCATGTTTTAAAATCTTCTCATTTTCATATTGATATTTCTGTAGCCAAACAAAGGTATTGTTACATTTATGACATTGCTGTAAATACTTAAACTTGTGGTTTACTATAATTTGTTTTAATTGGTTATGTTGAATGTCTGACTGACCACTGAGTCTTTCAGATGGGTGTTTGATTTTTATATGGCAGTTAAATTCATATATATATATATAAGTCAGGTTTTCAGACAAACAATGACATGTACCTACTTGGACACAATCTGATTTCAGAGATTTCCTATTTATTGTTCTTGCATGCATTATTTTCACTTCTTTTGCAGCAGATGCATTGCTTTTTGCTTTCAATGCTTTTAAGTATAATGGTAAACTCAAATAAAAATCTACTCTAGAAGTTAAATTAAAAGGAAATATTCAGAATTTAATTTGCATGGTTTCTGGATTCATTTTTTTTTTTTTTTTTTTTTTTTTACAAAAGCACTCAGTGTGCCCACCCCTTCAATGTTAAGTAAGCAATTTAAGGCATTATTGAACAGTGACATAAATGTAATTGTTTAACAGGATGTGGGTTTAAACGTGTTTGAAACATTTACCTGTGCTACTTCTTCAAAGTCTTCATGGCGTTTCTGCAAAGCTCTGGCCCGATGTAGGGACTTTCCTACCCCGGTGTGTTTGCTAAGAAAAGCTTCTCCATGGTTCTCGATCCAGTCCAACACCTGCAACAACAATACAACAGCATAAAATATACTTTCAATGCATGCTTCCCTGTTTTGCTTCCAGAGCCTGCTTCCTGCAGTGGAGGGGTGGGGGAAAGCAAAAAACCAAGATATCAAAGAGCGGTTATGCCACAAAGCATGAAGAACTGCATTGATAGCTCTGACATCAGTTTTATCCTTACAATATTTTAATAAAATTTACCTTGAAAGCTGTGTTAACAGTTACTAAGCTGGTAGCCATTTAAATCTAGCAAGATTATACAGCATAAGTTGATATAGTTCTAAACAAGGCCCACATCAAGGACAATCTAAATTCTACAGCAGGGTCCATGGATTCTGTAGCACTATGATTTGACAGCCTGGAAATTTCATAGTCATTTAAATAATTCAGGTTTATAATTAATTGGACACACAGCACAGTATGTATTTTGTCTTTGCTGATGTAGAACTTATTTACATCCCCCCTACATTTTATTTATTTATTTGTATAACTTCTCTGTACCACAAAAGTAATGAGGAGAGGTAGAGGTTTTTGCAACTGGACAGGGCACAGTTGGGACTTTTGGGTCTGTTACAGATAAGCACATTACACTGATGTTTCCACTAATGTAGAGTAGTGAAAACATTTATGTTGGCATCTAAACAGTCATTAGGTACTGAGTTAACTTTCTTGTAGATAAATGAGGGAAGTCCTTAGCAGACCCTGGGTGTATGTCTATACTGCAATAAAACACCCACACCAGCTGACTCAGGCTTGTGGGGCTTGGACTTTTTAACCGAGGCATCGATGTTCAGGTTCAGGCTGCAGCCTGAGCTTTGGGACCCTCCCTCCTCGCAGGCTCCTACAGCCCAGGCTCCTGCCTGAGCCTGAATGTCTGCACCGCAATTAAACAGCCCTGCTGCCCGAGACCTGCAAACCCAAGTCAGCTAGCACAAGCCAGCTGCAGGTGTTTAACTGAAGTGTAGACATACCTTGGGAGATGACAGCCATGGTTAACCTTAATGAGAATGGAGTCATCTTCACAACCATGAGAGATGTTTTAGTGGTGTTTTTTAAACAAAAGCTTAGACTCTGGAGCACAATTCTGCAGTTTTTGGAGTCACTCAACACATGGGGCCTTGGATACACTTAAAGCCTAATTTGACTTTTTTTTTTTTGTAATAAACCATTAATGGATTTCACGTGGTCAAAAAGAACGTTTTAATGGAAAGCATATTTACGTTCTACTTCTCAAGAGAGGTCCTATTCTCCTACAGTGCATTAAGATCAACAGAAGGGTTTGTAATCAAGGAGCCATCCTTGGATATTGCATATTTGTTCTGAAAGATATTAAAGCTACACCGCTTCAAGTGATGTTTGTATCACAGGTTTTAACTAAAAATAAGGCTCACAAACCCCAAAATGATCAATTATAGTATTAATAAGCCAGACCTTTAAATCTCACACTACTGTGCTTTGGAAAGGAACTTCGTAAAACTGTGAGCTCTGTACTACAAAATAGTTTCTACATTTAACAACATTTTCTACAGTATTGCACACATCCTCTTCCTGGTGGGTGAGTGGGCAAAAAAGGGACATCTTGTAGTTGCCATTTAAATAAATGAATGAAACGAGTTCATTACTTTAAATCAAAAGCTAAACAATTAGAAAGACTTTATAAAATACTGAATTCTGTATAAGCCAAATCATCCCGCAAGTCCACGACTGCTACACTGAACAAGAAGCAACTTCACGGGAGTGATACAAAACACATCTTCCAGAATTCAGTTTGACCAGGAAGAATTTCATTATATATACCCTATATAATACTATGTTACACAGAGCCTTAGTGATAAGTTTTACTTAAGGGCTGCCTTGGATGTGCACATCCATGGTCCCTTAGATACACTTTCTGGTAACATTTTTTCTTTATACAGCATTTAAACGTTATATTCAGTTTTTAAGAGGTGCAGTTATTAAGTGGAGAGAGTGACAACCCTGGTACAGTGTTCTATACATACATTTAAGAGCTCTTGATACACGAAGTGGATCTAAATTTTTTACTTCACTTTAGATACAGTTACCACAGCACTACATAGGTAATTTGTTCATTTGCAATTATCTTTCCTTTATGTTAAATTTAAAATCAAAAGATTTTATGAAGACAACATTTCAGAATTTGTATCTACTTCTCTTTATTATAGTAATGAAATGAACTAATATTAGAGGGAATTCGACTTTTAGCTCACCACTGACACACTCGTGGTAGTTTATTACCCTTCCAGATAATTAGGGCTCAAGTTTTATAGACAAGTGTTATATACATTTTTTAATTAACCTGAACCCTAAGTAGGCAGCTATCTAGAAAAATAACAATCTATTACAATTGTATTGCTTCTTAAGGCACACTGCCAGTTTCATTATTAAATAACTGCATTACCGTAGTACATCGGAGCTCTAGTATGTGCTAGGCACGGTACAAACACAGAACAAAAACAGTCCCCTTTATAAACCTCTGCGAAACGGCAAAAGAGGCAGAACCAATGTAAAATTTGACTAATGCCACAAAGCAAATAATGGGCAGCGCAGGGAAGGGACTGCTGTGGCCTCCGGAATCCCTGCTCTATCCACTACTCAATGTTCATTCTTCATGATCACTTCCAGAAAATAATGATGCTATTCACAACTCTGTGAATACAGCTTGAAGCAGAATACAAGTCAGATGCAATTAAAAAGAATTCACCACCATGACTTCTTATGGATCTTCCAACTTTAAGGGCTGTGTGATGGGATGTTCACCCCACACCAGCACTGAAGGGGCCAGCGTGGCTCAGAAAGGGCCAATTAACGTTCACAGTTTTATCTGTGGGGAGGTCCTAGTGTTTACAAACACTAATTGCAGATGAAGCCCAGCTGGGATAGGTTTACAGACGGAGGAAGTTGTAGTGGCAGAAGGGACTGCAGTCTGGGCCTAGTAAAGTGAGAAGGAGGAAACTGAGGGGGGAACAGAAGCCCTGCAATCCTAACCCTGAGGGAAGGCGTTACTCAACAGGGTGGTGGAGAAGAAAGCTTAGCACAGGATGGAGTAGGAAGTAGCCCAGGGAAATGGCAGCAAGGGAAGATTGTGTAAACCTTGGCTGCTGATTATAGGATCCCTGGGCTGGAAACCAGAGTAGCAGGTGGGCCCATGTTCCCTTACCAGCCACTGGGAAGTGGCACAGGACTGGTGAAGGCAGCATTCAGACAGTTGGTCCAGCAAGATGGGAAACTATATAGTGAGCCAGTCGGAGGGCTGAGTCATGAAGAGAGAGCAGCCCAAGTCCTGGAGAGCGAGAGAGACCACAGGGCAAACAAGCGACGGAAGGGGGCAGTAGGCCAGACGACAGCTGATCCCCAGACCCAGCCATAAGGGCACACTGCCAGAGGTGTGTGAACCCTTTTACAATCTGCTTACCCGTATGATCACAATTTAAGTAGTTAACATTTACTCCAGTGAAAGTCTATGCTAAATTATTTTGAGATATGTTGCCTAATTTCTGAAATCTGCCTGCTAGAATTCTATATGTTCTCTCACCTTATTTACATAATCTGCCAATTTTACTGACTAAATTAAGTTTTTCACTGCTCTTTGCTCCTCTTGGCATCACACAGCCTCTATAGCTATGGGGAGGTCTGAAGTGGATTCTTTTCAGGCTTGTACATGACCAACAAATATGCTGGCTAAAGTTCCAATCCTGTAACAGTATACTCATGGATAATTTGATGCATGTGTATAATTCCAAACTACATTCTTAAATTTAAATTGATTTTTATTTGTTGGTGAGCCATACCTCAGAAGGATCCCTTTCTGACTTTTAGGTCTGAATTGGCAAGACTGGCAGTTTGAAAAAAACGCTCAAGCTTGTCAACTGATTTCCAGATCATATTTTCTTGAGACCCAATATGCAATCCTATGATGCCACATTACACAGCCACTTAAGATTAGAAACACACTTCAGTAAATCCCCACAGGACATGTATTTGGGGTCCAACACTAAAGAGAAAATAGAGAAAACCAATATTGCTGTTCAATAATTTTTCCTAAAAAAAAAAAAAAGAAAAACTATACATCATATTTACTCTTTTTACAGTTTATTCCTGGATCATCTTTCATTTTATTCTTTGAAAGTGAATGGGTTGACTGAAGAATGCACAGAAAAAATGTACATTAATTAAGAAACATGCTCATGTACAATATGTAAATACAATGTACAATGATTACATTTTCCCCATAATGATTTAATAAAATCCATTTGTAAAATCTGTACTTAAAAGGTGGTTGAAACAAAAGGCTGATTTGCTCTTTGGCCTTGAAACACACCTATTAAACCTAAACATTGAAAGTGGTAGAGTTGCTCTTTAGTTTAGTTTAAGAAATAAAGAGAACGGTTTTAAACCTTACAGTAAAACTAGGCTTGGCAGAATTTGATTTTTTTAAAATTATTTTGATGGATAATATCAGTATGTTTAAGCTTTTATTATTCTTACCAATATAAATTTTCATAGATCTGGGAAATTAGGAGGCTAAGTCAGAAAATGATTATTTAATGACAGTAGACACAGATTCAAAAAGTTAAAGCTTTATCACAGGTAAAACAAATTGTCAACATCACATGTCAAAAATATACAAATATTCTTAAATCAAATACTCATAAGTTCTCAAGCAGCATTTTTGTTACTTCATCTACTGTAAATTTCAATTATTGTTAATGGAAATATTTTTCCATTTGTTAGTGTGTATACAGTGAAATCAAGGTTCACTGACATTACTGATAAAAATCTAACCCTTTCAACTCTAACTACAGTTAATATCCCCCTTTATGCCTTCTTGGACACAAAACCCCCAGCCAAACTTTGAATTTACAATAGCTCATGTGAATCTTGAAATAATTAGAAATAATATTTAGCAACAACAAAAAAATACAGTCCCTACTCCTTGAGAAACCTCAATGACAATTTCAAGACCTTGTGACTTCAGAAGAATGATGTATTAAGTGGAAAGCAGTTGGGCTGTTGCCAGTCTTGTGCAGAAATTCATGTTTTGAACTATATTAAGACTGATATGGAAGATGAACATCCATACAAAATTCATCTCTGAGAGCTTCATCACAGGCCCACAATTTTTACTTGACTCATTGGTCACCTATCAACTTCTAAAGCATCCCTATGGCTTACCAGGACCACTGAGACCCAGAAGACAGATGTAAGCTTTGATCCTAAAAATCAGGCAAAACAGATGTAAGCTGTAAGATGTAATCAGGCAAAACTCATCAACTTCAATACAAACTAGTGCCCAGAAAAGATACTAACGGAAATCCAGTTTCAAAACTACATATAATTGTAAGTAACAGGGCCAACATACCTATTGTTGTACTATTGTAATTAAAAGCAGTAATGAAAGCAAGATTTTGTACAGTTCCACATGTTTTATACAGATGCACTGCATTAGCACATTCCAGTGCATTTCTCTTATTTCCAAAGAGCTCCTATTTAAACTGTCTTAATTTAAACCTGTTCAAATAATATTTTCAAGAATTCCATGTACTGTAGTGGCTTTCTTGTGTTCTGAAATATGCAAACTGCAGACCTCTTTCAGACATTCCAGTATTACCTGTGCTAGTCAGATGGTGGTACACAGCCTTCAAACAGGGAAGTTCAGTCCCATGTCCTCCTTCCCAGAATAGTCATATTCTGTATAGTCATACAAGGAAAGGAAAACCTCTGATATCAGCCAGGAGTATTGCATAAGCACATGGTTGAACAAAATGAGGAAGAAGCTGGGGATTCTGTCATGTGTAGGGAGAACAGAGACCAGGATTGAAAGACTTCTCACTCCTTCAATAGAGTATCTACAGTTGGAGCTCATCTCTGTATGCAATAATTTAAAACAAAAAACAAGGGAAATGCTTAAGTGGACAGAAACTCCTTGGTCATCAGGATTAAGGGGAAAAACATCTGTCAATGAGCACCTACTGGTAATGCATTTTCAATGTTCCTGGATAGTTTCAAGCAGGCCACTCTACACCGAATGGTGCAGGAGGAGAGATTCCTCAGGGAAAAAGTAATTGGACAATGAATAAAGCCACAAGAAATGAACCACATTCCTTTCCCCAAACTGAAGCTAGTACTACACTTCACATCTTTGTGCCCATCTTTCCAACTTCAGTTCCCATATTAACCTCTTCTGTTGCAGTGCTGTATTCAGCATAGCTTCACAGAAAGTCACTTGGTTTTCCAGCTAATCTTGGAAAATATTTGAGTAAGGATCCAGTTCAGGAAGTTGACTGCTTGTAGAGTGTATTGATTTAAATGAGAGTAATCGTGTCAATAACAACAGTTCTGTCTATATCCTGCTAGAGCTCTCTGTGGGATCTTCTGGGCAACAGTGCATCATTTGAGCCAATGGAGCCATTCCATTAGCTTGCTGCAATAGTAGCCTTTTAATTTTTTATATGACTAGCCACAATCCTACCCTGAGCAGAGTTTTGGCTCCAGGAAGGAAGTTACTCACCCTGTGCATTAATGATGGTTCTTTGAGATGTGGGTTCCTATGCTGATAGGTGATAGTAGTATCCATTAGGCCCGCACATGCATTGACTCCCCTCGTGCTGCACCACAAAACTAGCCAGCGTGGGCAGGCTAACCGTCCTCAGTTCCTTCTCTACCGCAGAGTCATTGACAAGAACCCTGAAGCAGAGGGGAGGAGGGTGGATTGTGCAGCATCAACCACCATTACTGCACAAGGTGATCAACTTCTTCTTCGAGTAGTGTTCCTCTGAATGCTCCACTGTAGGTGACTCTTGAGCAATATTCCTACTGGCTGGCTGGGACTTAGTAGTTGGGTCAGTTACAGAAGACAGTACTATGAAGCCGAAGATGGCATTAACGGGAAATGGAGTACCCAGTGATCACATAGTGTTCTGCAAAAGCGTGGACTGACGCCCATGTCGCTGCTCTACTGATCTCTGAGATAGGGACATTCTTGAAGAAGGCAATGGCTGAAGAGATTGACCTTGTGGAGTGTGTACGAATAGAGTCTGGAGGGGTCATGCTGCGATCTTAGTAACATTGTCTGATGCAATTCGAGATCTACTTGGAGAGCTTTTGGGATGATACTGCTGAGTCCTTGGACCTTTCTGCAATGGAAAGGAGAAAGCCTAAGGCACTTCCGGAAGAGCTTTGTCTGTCCAGGTAGAAAGCCAAGGCTCTCTTGACATCTAAGGTATGTGATATAGCCTCCTTGGTAAGGCTTGGGGTAGAAAATTAGAAAGTGAATCAGTTGATTCATGTGAAACAGAGAGGTTACCTATGGGATGAATTTTAGATGTGGCCTGAGCGTAACCTTATCTGGAAAAATACCATGTAGGGGGGATGTGCCACCAGGGCGGCTCTCTCTCCTATTTTCTTGGCCGAGGTAATCACTAGCAGAAAAACTGTTTTCATTGATCGGTACGCCAGTGAGCAGGTGGCCATGGGGTCAAAGGGTGGCCTAGTCAGTCCTTTAAGTACCATATTTAGGTCTCACATGGGAGCACGAAGTTGAGGTTGTGGGAAAAGGTTTACCATATCCTTGAGGGACCTCTTAATGACTGGGTGTGACAGCACTGAGTATCACTCAAAAGGTTGCTGGAATGCTGTTATGGCTGCTAGGTAGACCCTGAGAGCGCTTAGAGATGGGCCTGATTTGTTTAGGGTCAATGCATAGTCTAGGATATGTGGAAGAGTCATGGATGTTGACAAGATTTGCTGGACAGAATATCAAATCTGAAACCTGAACCATATCTGCAGGTAAGTGCATCAAGTTGAGGACCTTCTACTGTGTAACAGAACATCTTCTAACTTCTTGAACACAAGCTTTCTGGGTGTTGGAACCAAGAAGAAGTCTGCCTTGAGGCAGAGAATCCCCAAGTTGGGATATAGGATACGTCCTCTGTCCTGCAAGAGGAGATGTGGTATGGCCCAGAGAGGGATTGGCAGGCACCTTGTGAGCTGAGACAGGTAAGGAAACCACATCTGCCTCAGGCAGATAGGAGCAATCAGGATGATGTGGGCTCCATTTTTTCTTATTTTCAGCAGGACCTTCACCAGTAAGGAAAATGGAGGAAAGGTGTAGAGCAGTGGTTCTCAAACTGGGGGGGTTGGCCCTCCTAAGATGGCACGAGATGGATTGTGGGAGGAGGGGGGGCACCAGGGGCAGAGTTTTGGGAGGGGGTAACACTTCCCCAAACTTACGATGATGGAGCCATCTACCCCTGCTGGGTGAGGGGCGCTAGGCTGAGAGCAGGGCTGGGTGATGGTGAGGACCCCGGGTGGTGGACCCTTAGGAGGACAGTGGAGTGGGGGATTCTGCTGCTAGTGGTGGGCCCAGCCCCGCTGGTGGAGTAGGGGACAGAGCTGGTCCAGCTCCACTTTGCATAGCTGCTTCCATCCCCAGTTGGAGCACTCTGCTGCTGTTGGACACACTCTCTGCACTGCTGCCACTCTGCAGGCTCCCAGAGGCGGCGGCTGCATCCGCCCTGCTGCCAGAGGATAATCCTGACGACGGGGTGCGATTCCCCACTGCCGCCATTTTCTCTGCCGGGTCACATCGGGCTCAGGAGCTGTGTGGGAGCTGCTGCTACCCCTTGCCCCCCCAAATTAAGCAGTCAAACTCCGCCTATTATATATAGGCCTGGGGTTTTTTTTTTCTGAAAGAGGGGAGTTTGGGGAAAGGGTGGGGGGCGAAATTGTTACACAAAAGTCCGGTGGTGGGGGAGGCTCCATTTCAAAAGTTTGAGAACCACTGGTGTAGAGAAGATCCTTGTTCCAGGGGATGAGGAGAGCATCGTCCAGTGAATGTCGACCCACCTCCATTTTGGAGCAGTAGCGTGGACATTTCTTGTTCAGGTGAGTGGCAAACAGGTCTATAGATGGTGACCCCCATCATCTGAATATGTTGTGAAGTACTGTTGGGTCTATCTCCGACCCATGGTCATGCAGGAATTTGCAACTGAGATTGTCTGCTACCAAGTTGTGTGTGCACGGGAGGTAAGCTGCAGACAGTGTGATGTTGTGGGAGATGTACCAATTCCACAGCCAGGTCGCTTCTGTGCATAGGGAGGGCAACCTAGCCCCATGTCGACTGGTGTAGTACATACTGGCTATGGTGCCTGTTAGGATCTTCATGTGTGATTCTGCGATCAGTGGGAGGATATGGGCGTAGGCGTTCCTGACCGCTCTCAGCTCAAGGAGATTGACAAAGAGGGACCTCTCTGTGGGCAAACACTTGCCTTGAGTCGTGAGGCTGTTTAGATGCGCACCTACCCTATGAGTGATGTGTTGGTGGTGAGGAGCAATGACGGTGAGATTTGAGAGGTGATCTCTTTGCAAACGTTGGCTGGGTTTTTCCATCAGTCTAAGGAGTTTTTGACCCAGGTGGACGGTGACAGTGATTTGTCCAACCTGTCCCTGTATGGTCTGTGGACTGAGCTGAACCACATTTGGAGGCATCGCATGTGAAGTCTGCCATGTGTCATCACCGCTGTGCTCATTGCCATGTGCCTCAGGATTTGGAGGCAGAATCTAGCTGATATTTGTGGGCTGCCTTGAACAGTGTCTACGAGCGTGGATAAGGACAGAAATCTGTGTTGAGGCAAGAGGGCTCTGGCCTGTCATGGGTCAAGGTTGGACCCTATGAATTCCAGGCGTTGCAGTGGAATGAGGGCTGACTTCTGAGATAATCGCTATCAGGAAGATCGTTTTCATTGATAGGTACTTGAGGGATAGATAATAAGGCAGAAAATATCATCTTGCCTCTATAAATCCATGATGTGCCCACCTCTTGAATACTGCGTGCAGATCTGGTCGCTGCATCTCAAAAAAAGAGATATTGGAAATGGAAAAGGTACAGAAAAGAGCAACAAAAATTATAAGGAGTATGGAACAGCTTCCATATGAGGAGAAATTAATAAGATGGTGACTTTTCAGCTTGGAAAAAGAGACAACTAAAGGGAGATATGATAGAGGTCTATAACATCATGACTGGCATGGAGAAAGTAAATAAGGAAGTGTTATTTACTCCTTCTCAAAACACAAGAAGTAGAGGTCACCAAATGAAATTAATAGGCAGCAGGTTTAAAACAAACAAAAGGAAGTATTTTTTTACACAATGCAGAGTCAACCTGTGGAACTCTTTGCCAGAGGATGTTGTGAACGCTAAGACTATAACAGGGTTCAAAAAAGAACTAGATAAGTTCATGGCGGACAGGTTCATCAATGGTTATTAGCCAGGATTAGTCAGGATAGGCAGGAATGCAAAATCATGTCTGAAGTGTCCCTACTCTCTGCTTGCCAGAAGCTGGGAATGGGCAAAAGGGGATGATGGATCACTTGATGATTACCTGTTCTCTTCATTCCATCTGACGCACGTGGCATTGCCCACTGTCAGAAGACAGGATACTGGGCTAGATGGACTATTGGTCTGACTCAATATGACCATTCTTATGTTCTTACATCTGGGTGTTGATCTGTAGGCCCCACTCTGAACAGGTGCATTGTAGCTTTTGTGACTCGCTGAGCCTCCTAGAGAGATTGGGCTCTGAGAAGGCAATCATTGAGGTAGGAGTAGATCATTATCCCTTGAGAACATAAATGAGCGGCCACCACTGAGAGAACCTTGGAAAAATACTCTTGGGGCAGATGATAGCTCAAAAGGGGACTACCCTGTATTGGTAGTAGTTTTGTCCCAGAGTGAATCTGAGAAATCATCTGTGAGCCAGTAGAACTGAGATATGAAAATATGCAACCTGAAGATGGAGGGCCAAAAATCAATCACCCTATTCAACTGCTGGAATGATCATTGATAAGGTGACCACCTTGAATATTTCAGCCTTGACAAACTTGTTGAGAGCTCTGAGGTCTAGTATGGGTCTCAAATCTCCCTTCCTTTTGGGTATTAGGAAATAACGAGAGTAGAACCCTTTGTCTCATAGATGTTGAGGTACTGGTTCCATGCTCCTAATTAGAGGAGACGATCAACTTCTTGTCATAGTAAACTTTTGTGAGAAGGTTCCCTAAAGAGGGACGGGGAAGGATGTTGCAGAGAGGGTAGGGAGGTAAAATGGATGTAGAGCCCAGTTTAAACAATTTCTAGGACCCATCGGTCCAATGTTATGTGTTCCCTGGCACTGCAGAACGCTGCCCCTAGTGGCCAAATTTGAATAGCATATATAATTATATTTTGGTGGGAGGGCCTAGTAGTTGGCGATAAGGAATTGGAGCATGGTCGAGGAGTACACTTTCCTACCGAAAAGGTCTAGGCATTTCCAATCCTTGTCATAGGGAGTAGCCGTCAACTGCTGTTGTCGGCCACGGGAGTTGACAGTGTCCACCACGAAGGAGTTGGGTGGTGGGTGGGAGAAGAGGAATTTAGACTCCTTCATGGGAACATAGTACTTCTTGTCCACCTCCTTGCTGTTCAGTGCTACCAACGCTGGGGTTTGCCAGATGGTTCTCGCTAGGTCTAAGATGGCCTCGTTAATAGGGAGGGTGATCTTTGAGGAGGAGGCATGGAGAATGTCAAACAGATGGTGATGAGCATCCTTAACTTCTTCCAGTGGTATCTGGAGAGTGTCTGCCACTCTCTTTGCCAAGTCCTGGAAGAGATGAAAATAGTCTACCAGAGATGGTGGGGAAGGCAAGACAGCTTCGTCTGGAGAGGAGGAGGATATGGTTGTCAGGATCACCTCTTCCTAAGCACCGCCCTCCTGCTCCTCCATGATGTCTTGTGGAGGTTCTGAAGCTCCGAAAGCTGTGGCTCGCAGGTTCCCAGGTGAGGCTCGGAGCTCGAGAGACATGTTGGCGGTATGCTGCTCACATAAGACAATAAGACAACTAAGATAGTGGAATAGATCCTGGAGGCGGTGCCCATGGGATGCCGTACCAGGATGGCAGCGGTGTGGTCATCTGCGTGTATGGCCTTCTTGGTACTGAGCAACATATTGAGCCTGAGATGAGTACTGTGATGTCTCTTCCTCATGCTCGCTGTTTGAACTTTCGCTAGAAAGTGGGGAAGCATGGCATGACAGCGGTGATGATTCTCATGCCAAGCGAGGGCTTGGTTCAGAAGTCCTGGTACCGAGAAGCAGGGACCCCAGTATATCCTATGTACAAAGGTCTCTGGAGTGGCAGAGCTCTTCTGGTACTGACTGCGCCGGCGTCAGTGGGAGTGTCCAGGGGAGATGGGGATCTTGTCCATACCGGCCTCTCCGGTGCCAGATGAGGTGTCAATGATGATATGGATGATGATTCACAAACTGGGAGCACCTTTGTAGTGGAGTGTTTACTCCTGTCTCTCAGTGCCCACTGGTTCCATGGGTATATCAGTGGTACCAGGTGCTGATGGTTTTCATGAGCTATGGGTACCAGACTGTGAGGGTCTCGTGCCGAAGATATAAAGTGAGATGGAGATCTCTTACAGCTATCTCAGGGCTCACTATGGGGACCTCCCACTCTCTTCTTAGATGACTTATGAGAAGGGTCAGCAATCTCTTTCTTCGATCCACAGCCCTTAGATGTAGAGGGCTGTGGGGAAGACTCATGTCTGCCTGGTGACTCGCAATGGGGGTCCTGCAAGGGTCTGAGAGCTGCCTCCATGAAGATAATCTTTTGTCTGAGCTCTATCCTTACAAGAAAACAGCCAAAGTTGCTGGCAGAGACCACACTTTTGCTGGATGTGGCCCTCCCCAAGGCAGCAAGTGCACTGGGAGTGCTGGTCTGCAATTGAGATGGCCTCTTTGCAAGTGAGGCACTTCTTGAAGCCTGGTGAAGCAGGCATATCCCGTGGGGGCAGGCGGAGGAGGGGGCCAGAGAAAGTTCCCAGTGGGGAGAAAAGCGGGAAAGAGTGTTGTGGTTTTGGGGTTTGTTTTTTTTTTAAATTTGAGATAAAATAAAAGAGGGTAGAGAACAACTATAACAACACTATATTAACAAACCAGCTAACTATATAAATGCAAATAGAACAACAGTTCTAATGGACTGCAAATAGCTCCGTCTCTAACCAGGGGTGGTTGAGAAGGACCTGAGGATGCCCTAACGGATACTACTACCAAAGTTCTCTGATTAGCAGCTCAGGGACACAAGCACACCTACAGTGGACACCCATAGGGACACTACTCATAGAAGAAGAGTCAGAAACTCCATGAAGTCCACTAGGGACTTGACTGCTGCAATCGAAAGTACATGGAAGGTACTCAGGTATTATGGTGATGGCCAATAGTATAAGACCTTAAGACAGGGAAAGACAGAGACCCATATTGCAATACCCTGTGTTACACACACACTATCCAGAGTTGTGTATAACAGTAGTGGTGTCAAAGATTTCAAAAGGGCCTACCCTTGATATATGCTTGCAGTATCAGGTCTTCTGTCAACATAGTCTTGAAATAGGAGCTTAGTAACCTGCTGTTGTATTTGAATTAGTGTGACTGTGAAATTTAAGGTTTTTATTAAGGGCAGAGAGGAACTATTTTAAAATTGCTTGTTAGTAGGACTTCAGAGTCGAGTATCTTATAATTTACACATGCTCTCCCCTAGAAATTTAAATACAACATTATGTTAAGACTTTTAGTAATTAATAACTCCATAAGGTGTTTGCTAATAGAAAGGGTAGTAAGTTCAGTTTGCTCTTGTACATTAAGAACAAAGGATGGTGAAGTTTACTAGATGTCCTGATTACAGCTTTAGAAGAAGGAAATTTCTTGTTTTCACAGGATCAAGGAACACATGCCTGCACACCCACTTTGTTGTGAAGCAATACGTTTGCTACAAGACCTTTTTCATTGGAATATTGTAGGTTATTAGAGCTTGTCAAGCTAAAATAATACCAGCATTGAGATACTCTGTACATCCATCATGTTATTTTCCAAAACACCATAGGAAGATACAACTTCTCTCCTTTTTGCCCATGATACTCTGACCTTAGAGCAATATGAAAGGCAGTATGAAAGGATAAAATAATGTTCTATTTGATGCTGTCATTTGCACGGTATCGGGTTCCAGGAGCATTAGAGATTTAAGATCTTTAGGAAAGAGACTGTCTTGTTCTGCATCTGTAAAGCACACACTGCAATGATGCCCAATCCTGACTCGGGCCTCTGAACAAAACCTATGAACAGGCTTTATGATGCATCCCTGACATTTTCTTTTAAGGAGTGTTTTAGAAACATACAACTTTCCTGAGGGAGGCAATGTAGAAAAGCAGATTGGTTGCTAGACTTGAATGGGTCCAATTCTTTGTCCTGCCACTGACTAACTTGCTCTGTAACTTTGGGAAAGTCAATTAATTTGTCTTCTTTTTACCATCTGCAAAATGGAGATAAAGCTGAACTGCTTTTGGATCCACAGATGAGATGCACAAGTCCCATTACTCGAAGTTGAAAGACCTGATGTGTGAATATAGCCTGGTCAAAGCATTTCTGTTTTCTTGTCGAAAGTCAATATATCAGAAAGAAGTGCATGGACTATTTGTTCATGAATTTTCTATTTGTGTTGTTCCCACACTACGGAAATTCTTGAGGTCCTGGATTCATCTTTATCAACACAGATAAGCACTTCAAAAATGTGTTATTTCCTTGGTAGAAAATAACTATATGAAACCTGATATTTTACTAGCAATTAGGAACCCATGCATCCACTCTAGCAATTTAGATATGCAGAGTGTCTACGTGACTCGCTAAAGGTAAATAAAAAAGTCTGATTTAAATTGAAAAAGTCACTTGATTCAGGCTTGTATTCTGTTCATTTTTATAGTACATCAACCGCCACCTGAAAACAGCAAGATAACTTTTACAAAAGCTTCCAAGAGGGAGTCTGCGTAAATGATCAGAAGTGTTTATCAGTGCATTATATAATTTGATTTTATGTAATGCCTGAAAACTTCGGTCTCTGATCTAAAAAATTCCTCTCTTCACTTCAAAATTTCAGGTTCAGCAGAAAGTTTTAGGAACCCAAGGCCACTGAGGAAATAGCTATTTTAAAACTGCTCCTGGGTTACAAAAATTACCAATATGTTTCTTGGATCAGTAGACATCTCGTTACACATAAATACAGACAGTAATAACTCCTTCCCCTTATTTTATTCATTGCATTTGTTGTGTTGACATTCATATTGCAAGTAAAATATTTTTCTAATCCTATAAATAAACATGCATGTTATTTACTGAACATTCATTTGTTGTTACTTCTAATATCAATAGTAGCTACTCTCCCTTTATCTTTTTTCCACACATTTTATGCTTTGTTACCAAGAGACTAAGTTAGTTCAGTACTCATATCTTTCATTCAGAAAATGCTGTTAGGCACATTTCCATTTCTCTGATTTATGTATGACAGTTCCCCCTATTATTCTATCTATTTTCCCACTATTTTATGAGCCATTCCTACATGCATTCGTAAAAATCCATCCTTTTATCCTTGTCTGCACCATTGATCTATTTTTTTATTTCCATGCTGAACATTCTGTGCAACTTATGGTATTTAAGATTTCAGTTCAGTATATTTGCATATTGAGATGGTATGCATTCCTTTCAAATTTGTTACTCTCATAATCTCTTTAGAGAATTTATGTTATTTGCCCCCAGCCCTTGAGGAAGCTGGAGCTTTGATAAATCAATATAAACCTCTAAATTTAAAAAAAAAGGTAATCTCCATATGAGATACTAAAAAAAATTAAAAAATAGAAATTGAGTACATATTGGATAGCATTTTGCATTTATGTCAGATATTCATAAAATCTTAGGTCTGCTGATCCATACAAGGACTTTGGTTGACAGGGGAAAACATATTGTTTGTCCAAGGAACCCCCAAACCACATCGCAAGGTGCATGAGTGTGGTGGGCCCCCCAAAAGTCACAGAACTCCTTCAAGCACAAGAGGATGACGCTACCCTTTTAAGTGAAGGTGTATTAACAAGGTGTATTATATCTGACAAATAATGCAATGATTCATCAGCCTTGCAGCCTTCTACAGCAACTAGATATTAAGCCTATGTTGTTTAGTGTACAGTATCACCATGTATATAGACCAAACTTTTGCTCTTAGATCTAAAATTGAAGTAATTCTCCGTTGAGTTCCCTGCCCTGCTTGTAAAAGGCACTGATAGCACTTTGCAAAATCGGATCCTTCTTCCTTTTCTAACTGGAATAAGATGATGTCCCCTTACCTTCATGCATTTTCTGGTGGATTCAAACAAATTCAGATTCCTGAGGACAACCATCACCATGACGTCAGATTATATTTCTTTTCCAATAAGTGAACTTGGGTGGTCAAACTATTTGATAGTGATATTTAAAGTTTCCAAAGAGAATTTGACGACAAAAGGATAATCCATTCATCTACCAAATTCATTCAGAACCAGTTAGCTCTTATTATCACTACTGTATTTAGATGAAACCTCGCGTCAGGCCACAGGGACACCTGCTTGTAAACCAGCAGCCACAAATAAACTAACAAATGCATTACACTTCACATTTCTCTTTCACTTCACATAGACAAATTTTATCAGACTGAGCGCACTCCTCTTAGCTTGGACTGCAGCAACATTTATTTGTTGTGCAGAAATCCTGGTTCAAAAGCACTTTAGCTAACAAGCCACTATTTTCTCCTACTTCCCCTTCTTAGGGGGAGCCTAGGCTACTTCAAGATAGCAACATGCATCTCATCTCTAATAAAGATCGGTTACTATGAAAAATAAGCAAAGCTTCACGACTAGGCTGTGATTCACTTTTCAGTCACATAACCATTTGGGTCATTAAGACAGACCAGTAGTTCATTTAGCCTTCCATTCTTATTGTAGCAGGATTAATTTGATTATCTCAAAACCACCTCTGGGAGATCCCATCTCTGATCTAGTCTACTTTTTAATAATTGGAAATAATAATTACTATGAAATAACTACAGCCTTGCCTTGAATTATAATGGGTTACTGTTGCTAGATTGCTGAAATCCTGCTATGTGACGGAATGCATAGAGCATTAATCTTTTCTAGACTGAACATGCCCACTTCAACCCATATTTCCGTTTCATTTCCTAGACCTTTCACTGTTTTGTTGTGCTGCTGTGACCTCCCCAATTTCTTCTCCCTAACCTGTCCCAAATACCTTTTTCATAGCAATTAGAAAAAGCCGGGGGAACCTTCAAATCCCACAATAGACTCACATAACTGTTGTGACACAATAAAGGTAATCATCATTTCAGGTCTGACTTTCTGTATCCAATACTAAACTAAAAAGAGAGGTGCTGCTCCCTTTTTAAAAAAAATTAATTGAGCAGTCATCCCTTTAGGGAAATCAGGAAGAGCAACCACGCACAGTATATGCACAGACTAAAAAGCTACCTAAAGCTTTAAGAAGATATACAAGAAAAACTCTAATTTCATTCTGGCATATAAAACTATTAACATCCATTTTCAATCCAAAGTATTATTAGGTACTTTATTAGCCAAACTTCAGCAAATGTTATCAGCAACAAGAATTTGCCCTCTCTGGCATAACTCATTTCTGCCAGGTATTTTATCCATCTCTACCTTAAATCGTGGTCTTTCCCTTTCAACACAGTCACAGAAACAAAAACGGTCATTTGCCCAAAACTGCTGCCTCAGTATTTTATTACTCTGAAGCCTTCTAAGTCAAAGGAAAGTCCTTTCTGTTGCCCTGTGTAACCTGATTGGCAACCTTAGATCAAGGAAATGTTATTCTCCTTTGTGTGTCTCCCAGTGTTCTCTTGTCAATCTCAATAACCTGCCTCTGCTTTTCCCCATGAGCAAAATGTAATTGTTTAATTTTAAACAAACTGTTGTTCCTTTATTAGTACTTTTTATATGAGAAGGATTCCTCTCACTGATTAAGTCTTGGTTTTTTATCCCATTAGCATTACATGCTCATAATATCAACTGGGATTGCTGTGAAAGAATCCAGTATACCTGGTGCATTTAAAAATACTTTGGGTATGGTCAGTTCCTCGGTTTTGTGGCAATCCTTCACACGGCAATAGGTGAGATATAACTTAGAAATGGAAACTTGTGATTGAAAGGGAACTCAGAGCCAAGTGCAGTAACCGAAACTGTGCTTAACGAATGAGAGTTCTGTAGCGCCTTAAAGACTAATACATTACTGTAGGCATAAGCTTTCGTGGGCTGCAACCCACTTCTTCAGATGCAGGACTCTCGTTGATTTTACCAGTGACATTGGGTCAATGAAATGAAACCTTTCTCTCAGCTAAATATTAGCACCTTGATACCAGTGTGCAGGGACATTAGACTAGATGAGTTATAATCAGTCTAAACTTCATTTGCTATCCTTTGGGTTGGTTTAGCATTATGGTAAGCAATAGAGTGTCTACAAACACTCAAGTAGTTGCCTACAGAAGAGCGTTTTAAACATTTGGTTTTGGACACCACCATGTGAGTTAAGGAAAACTTCCCATCAAGTCATTCTTCACCTTCAGTGGTTTTTCTTTTTCTCCCCCCCCCCCCTTTTTTTTTTTTTTTTTTTTCCTTTTTTTGGTATAGTTTTCGTTTTTGGGTACTCCAAAGCACCATTATTGATCTTGGCTTTATACAATCCAACAGAGCACTTGCATTTTGGCAGGTACACTGTATTGCTGGCTTACTCAACTGCTCCTATGCTCTTTATACAAATGTTGCTTTCTACAGTACCTGAGCCACATTACATTTCTTCAGTTTATCTGGTTTCACTGGTTTCCAATCCTCTTTATTTCTGTATATCAAGATGGGGCATTATCCCTATTTCCTGCCACAAATCTGCAATCCCACTAAGTTAGTGATCCCAGCTATTTTAGTTTTAATCACTATTTCACCACAGAGTAACAATGAACCACACCATGCAGCAAGCTTTCTCTGTTACCAGTGTTGACATCTCAGTTTTCTGTTCAGTTAAAATGCTTGTATGAATATGCATTGCCCCAATATATAGTATCTCCACTGTTTTTTAAAGAGAGACATTTGATTCTATCTCCAGCCCATCTTTAGCCGAGAAAAAAACTTAACAACTCTCTACCGGGAAAAGCAGGAGAGAACAGAGGAATTTATCAAATGTACAACTTCCTTCATACTGAGTTAGGAAGTTTGAAAGGTCTAGATCAGAAGTCCCCGAGCATAAGAGATGATAATTCAATACTGCATTACAGTTTTGGACAGCAAATAGGTTTCACTGTTATGAATTACATTTTGAAAGACAAGCATACTCTGCAGCTGGGAACCACGGAAAATTCTGATTGTCCAGAGGTCTGGGACAAGTGTAAATGCTACCTGAGCACATAAAGGTAAATACTCGTGTCCACTGGACAAAGATAACAGGGAAGGCAAAAGAGTGGGCTCAAACAACATACGGCAGTAACACTGAGCTTCTGTCAGAGTGGACTTCAGCCACATAGACTGTGTAGGAGTGGTGCCAAGATAACGGGACAGCATTGGGTCAGAGGAAAAAGTTGCTGAGCAGAGCAACAGAAGTGAGTGGCCAGTCAGTTGAGTGGAGATAGGCCTAGTAGACTTTATCCAAGAATGTCTTGGGACAAGTGAACGGACACAGGAGGAACTGTGTGCCGAGCCTCACTTTGAACATGCTGTCTGTTACTGCCCTGACCAGAGGTCTCTGGCGCCTGGAGATGCAAGAGATTAAATCTGAACTTTTCAGCTGTAATAATTGAGTTTAAAGGCAATTACTGATTCTAGGAAAGGCAAACAACAGAGCAGTTTTCCAGCTAAGCCAGAGTGGGCTGTGTAGCAGTGTCTAGACATTTGCTAACTGAGTAGTAGGTTTCATTATTTTTAACATATTATGTAAGTTGAGAATTTGCCTTGGTGCAATCAGGTTTCATTGGTGGAAACTGCAACTTTCCTCATTTACATTTTGAGTTTGCAGAAATGCAACTACAATGGTAGCTGGCCATCCATTGCTGGAATTGGGGCAAATTCACAACATGGACAAGGACAACATGGACATGGACAACATGAGAAGAAAGCATGCAAAACTACAGGCCACAACCAGATAATTCAAAGACAGTCTGATAATACTAATCTGGTTTGTAAACTAGATCTGGTCATAGTGTGTTCCTCTACTAGCACAGCCTCTTATGAAGGCTTCATTGTAACTGAATCCACCGGTGTTTTATTACTGGTCCTTTTATAATGTTAGAGAACAGCTTGATAAGACTAGAATGCACCTATGTTTGGGCCCCATACCCTTGATTTTGGTTATTGTTTCTTTTCTTCTCCAAAACATCAGCCACTAACACAAATAGTTTTGAGGAGGAAGGAAGGAAAGATTGGAGGGGAGGGGGGATGATTTCAAATGAACAGGTGGGTGCCAACAACTTTGACAGAGATCAACTAATAAATATGCTGCCAGAGTTTGATTGTTAAATCTTAAGAGAGTACTACAGACACTAAGTTGTATTTCGTTTTGAGAAATGCATTAACTACTATGAAAAACTTGTCACAAATCTGTTTTCTACCCAAGTACTTTCAGGCTCTCTCAGCTGTGTATGATGTCTTGTAGTTCTTTGTATGGCTGAATAGCAGCAATTTCTGATCTCCACCTTAGATCAGTAAGCAATATAGTTATGTCTATTCATACATAAACTAAAAGCTTCCCCTTCCCTGCATTTCCCTATTCCTCATCCTTTTAATCTCTGAAATATGTTAGGCTAATATTTACTTCTTATTTAATAACAGATGTTGTAAAATGTGTGTTTATATTTTACTTCTGCATTTAGTTCTCTCCTATTCTTAAGCAGATCATTTCCTTTATCATATTCTTCTACCTACTGCAAAAAACAACCAAAAACCCCCCCCAAAAAATGTAACAAAACAAAAACTTTCTACTTTAATTATGTTGCTTCCTCCGCTAATTTTGCACTCATTGACAGACCCATCCAAGGTGCATAGTTTGTTTCACTCCCAACAGCTCATATCCAGTATTTTATTAAAGGCACATTTGTGTATGAATTTCATTTACGAGACATTTTTGTAATCATAATCAACATGTGACTCAGTACCCATAATACAATGGAATGTGTGGCCAAATCTCCAAGTTAACCCCATAATCACAAGCCATTGATTTATGAACAGATTTATGTTACAGCAACTAAAATCCACTTTCAGTAAAACTTAATCTTTATCTTTTATAACACAAACTAAGCATAAACATGGCCTAATTTCTTTGTCAATTTGGGTAAAGGTGAGTAATGATTCTCTTTGCTGTGCAGTTTTCTGTACAGTTCTTTTCAGACACAGGATAGTCTGCTTCAGCCACACTTTTGTGAATTTCCTTATTTCATTCTGAATCTCTTATCAATTCCATTTTTCGGATATAGATTTGGCTTCAGATTGCCATTTGTTCTAAAACTGTGCTACCATAAACAAATAACCCACCCTTATGTGTTCTGAACTCCGTGGTATTTAAGCATACTACTCATAAGTTTTCAGAAGAAATGCGTTCACATTAAATGAGAATTGTGCATAATTATAAATACTGACAGGGACTGGCAGCTGCTACAAAGGAATCTCAATGACCCTTCCCTCCCCCACCCCCGAACACAGTACCCCAAAGACAAAAGAAGCAGAGTGTGGTACTCTTACAGCACTTCCTTCCAGCCTAGAAGCAAGCAACCTTGCCTATGAAAGTCATGCACTTTACTGCCAACCTCCCCTTGGAATGCTGGCTTTTGATTACATTAAAAATGGTTTACAATTGTTTCTATTGAGGCTAATGAGCACACAGATCTGCAGACAAATTAAAAACTTCAGTAGCACTTAAGTCCTCAACAGGCACTCTCAATATTGGGCCTGTGCAGGGCTGGAGTACCTCTAAGATACCACTAGTCCTGCCAAGTATACCGTGATGCTGAGACAAGCACTGTAGGCACTTCAGCAGCTTGCAGGTGCTAGCTCTGGTGGGTCCCAATGACCACTCAGGCATATGACTAAGTGACAGCATGCTTTACTAGAGTGAGCAGGAGAGGGAAGCCTCTGTAGTAGGTACCCTAGGTATAGAGGCTTAAACAGCTATAGTTCCAAGTGGGGAAAGCGGTCGATGTGATATACCTTGACTTTAGCAAAGCTTTTGATACAGTCTCCCACAGTATTCTTACCAGCAAGTTAAAGAAGTATGGGTTGGATGAATGAACTGTAAGATGGATAGAGAGCTGGCTAAATCACTGGGCTCAACAGGTAGTGATCAACGGCTTGATATCTAGTTGGCAGCCGATAACAAGCAGAGTGCCCCAGGGGTCGGTGCTGGGATTGATTTTGTTCAACATTTTCATTAATGATCTGGAGGATGGGGTGGATTGCACCCTCAGCAAGTTTGCAGAGGACACTAAGCTGGGCGGAGTGGTAAATACCCTGGAGGGCAAGGATAGGCTAAAGAGTAATTTAGATAAATTAGAGGATTAGGCCAAAAGAAATCTGATGAGGTTCAACAAGGACAAGTACAGAGTCCTGCACTTAGGATGGAAGAATCCCATGCACAGCTAGAGACTAGAAACCAACTGGCTAGGCAGCAGTTTGGCAGAAAAGGACCTGGGGGTTACAGTAGACAAGAATATGAGTCAACAGTGTGCCCTTACTGCCAAGAAGGCTAATGGCATTTTGGGCTGCATTAGTAGGAGCATTGCCAGCAGATCGAGGAAGTGATTATTCCCCTCTATTCGGCACTCGTGAAGCCTCACTTAGAGTACTGTGTCTAGTTTTGGGCCCCCCACTACAGAAAGGATGTGGACTAATTGGACAGAGTCCAGCTGATGCCAACGAAAATGATTAGGGGGCTGGGGCACATGACTTATGAGGAAAAGCTGAGGGAACTAGGCTTGTTTAGTCTGCAGAAGAGAAGACTGAGGGGGATTTGATAGCAGCCTTTAACTACCTGAAAGGGGGTTCCAGGGAGGATGGAGCTAGGCTGTTCTCAGTGGTGGCAGATGACAAAACTAGAAGCAATGGTCTCAAGTTGCAGTGGGGAAGTGTAGGTTGGATATGAGGAAAAAGTTTTTCACTAGGAGGGTGGTGAAGCACTGGAATGGGTTACCTAGGGAGGTGGTGGAATCTCCATCCTTAGAGGTTTTTAAGGTGTGGCTTGACAAAGTCCTGGCTGGGATGACTTTAGTTTGGGTTGGTCCTGCTTTGAGCAGGAGGTTGGACTGGATGAGCTCCTAAGATCCCTTCCAACCCTAATCTTCTATGATTCCATGCATAGCAGTTTCTTGTTTGGGCCCCTCAGGTCAGTCCAACTGATAACCAAGGCTCTTCAGGCTCATTGTTTGGGGTGCCCATGCCAGCCCTGTCTCTATTCAAGCAAACAGGAACTTGCAGATTTCCAGATCAGGTTCACTTAGTGGTCTCTCTCTCACTCATTGGGGCCCCTCTGTACTGGCTCCTGCCCAGCCACTGCTTTTCCCCTCAGTAAGAGCCACACAGACCTACAAACAACTGTAATGTCCAGCTGCCACAGCCTGTTCCACACACGGCTCTGCATACAGTTCTTGGGGGTTCCTCTCTGCATCTGGTTTCTCTGCAGCTCCTGGCTAGCCATGCAGCTGCTGCTTCCCAATAGAACCCTGCCACTTTCTGGCTCAGAACCCTTACCCGGCTAAGGGAATAAAAAATGTATCCATGCGTTACCCAAAAGTTTCCTTTCGTGGAGTAATGAGGTCCACAGATGCATGACACTGGGCTTCCTGCTCTATGCAGCCTAGGAGGCAGACCAAACCTGTTAGAGGCAGGGTAAATGGGGCTTCACCTCTGAGAAACTGCCAATTGAGACATTTCCATATCCTAGGAAAACTAACCACTTCATCAGTAAGAAATAGTAACCATTAAGACTACATAGAACAATCCTCCTTCAATGCAAGGAATTTAACTAATAAACTGTGTGTCAATTAATAATCCTGTATCTTTTCTCCATTAACAGTCCATTCAATGGGGTTTTGATATGTGGACCTCATTACTCCAAGAACGGAAATTTTCAGTTCAGGCATAGATAAATGTTCCTATTCATATTCATTATAAGGCCTACAGATCCATGACACTGGGATTTTCATAGCAGCATCCACTCTGGGGGAAGAGGTGGGGTGGGGTGGGGATTACATACAACAGGGAATAACCCTTGCCTAATAGTTGCTTGGATACTACAACGAGAAGCATCCTTCAGATGAAGGCAGCATAAGATGCAAACTGTATGTCCTGCTTTTAGAACATGAAGACAATATGAACCAAGCAGGTGCTTTACAGATTTCCTCAGATGAGGCGTTAAGATCTTTCTGTCCATGAAGCTGCCACAGCTGTGAGCTTCAATTGTGGAAGATGGAGTTATGCTTTTTGGCTCACGTGCTTCTCATACACAATATCTCGGCCACCTGGAAATGGTGGATTTGGAAGTCTTCTCTCTCTTTGATGTCAGATAAAGCACAAACAAATTTATCTTCTGACAAACACTGTGCAGTGAATATATATTTTGAGAGCTCTGCAGACATCCAAATTATGCCTTAATTTCTCTTTGGGATGAGATGGAGATAGACAGAAGGATGCAAGAACAATTTCATGTGCTCTATGGAGCCTGGTGTTAATTGTTAGTATGAAGACAGGGACGGTTCAAAGTACTTTAGCTTTACGGAAGATGCAGTATTGAGGTTCCAGGAACTAAGCTCCCAACTCAGACAACCTCCCATTTGTCTGTAGACATATGACATGGCTGAGGTGTTGTCTATCATGATCAGCACCAGGGGAGTTCCAGTGTGGGAGCAAAGCTATGACACCACATTGAATTGCCTTGAGTTCTTGTCAGTTTATGCTGTGCTTGCTCTATTGCTTGGATCAGATCCCTTGGACAGTCCTTGGTCCTGCATAAGCACACCATCCCGCCAGGCTGGCATCTATGTTGTCCTCACTGGTTCTCGTATTGGAAAGCTTAACTTGAATCTACTTGGACTTGTCCACTATCTGAGTTATCAGAGAATCCCCGTGAGGGAGGGCGACCTTTTCTGAGGACTAGATGAGAGATACTTGGGAGAAGGATAAAAGGAAGCTCGTGTGAGCAATACCCCATTAAGAATGTCCACATCAGAGACCACTGTCCCAGAAGAGACAGAAGTATTATCACTGGGTACTCCCATTGAACAGCTGTCTATTTTGAAAAGATTTCTCAGCTTCTCCTGTCTTTCATGCAATAAGGAACTTTGTAGAAGATGGGAGATACATGGAGATTGAGTTAACAGACTCAAATCACAAAGCCATGGCTCTGCAGCAATCTTATTGCTTGGGTATTGCCATGTATGACTGACTCAGGATGAGTGTGGAATAAAGAGATCACCCAGGAGGGAGTAGACATAGCAGCTCTCAGACAGGAAGGGGTCTATTAATACTACATGCACTTTTGTAAGCTTTTGCAGTGCTGTTTCTAAACCAAAGGGCCAGGACCGGTATTTGTAGTGTTGTGCACTTAGAGGAAACAGCCTCCTGACTAGGAGACAGAGGTGGGCATCCTTCACATCTACCGACTTCGCACAGTCCCCTTCACTGATGGCAGCTAGTGTGCATTTTAACATCTCTCTCCTGAATTGTGATTTCTTCATGGATCTGTTGAGATACCGGAGATCGAGAACAGTTCTGCAGCTTTCTGACTTGGGGAGGGAGAACAACTAGAACAAATATGTAGTAAAGGTCTTATTTCCTCTGAAGTTGGAAGGAGAGATTCCATTGCTGTCATTTGTAAGATATCTGGGCTGATGGCTATATGTCTTTATCTCCTCTTCTTCCTCAGGGAGAAGCCCTTAGGCCTCCTTTCTGGGGAGCACTGAGTCCATCTGCCTCCTAGCACTGAGAGAAGCACAAGCCCCAGCTGCCGCACTGGCACACAGAGGGCCCAGCCTGCAAGAGTGGGACCTGAGAGCTGCACTAGCAGTGCTTCCAGCAGCCACGTGACCTGTGTGCTGAGAGGTGCCTGGCTGCTGGCACCACCACACGAGTGTGTAATTTACAGTTGCTGGCATTGCAGCCAGCAACTGGCAAGCCAGTACGGAAAAACTGGCCACATGGCAACCTAAGCAGCCAGGCCAAAGCTGAGTGGTGCTGTGGCCCCACGATAGGTCACAGCACCACTCACTCAGGTTTGGCCTGGCTGCCCCTCCATCATGACAGGAAAGGCGGAGGGAGGATGCCAAATCTGAACAAATGCCATTGCAATCTAGGATGCCCCTCAGATCTGTGGCTTATGTCCACACACATTTGGGCCTGAGGCACATCCCTTGTTTGGTGATGCCTTAATCTGGCCCTGGTCCGAATGTCTGAGAGACACTGATGCCCTTGATCCGCATCCTCAGAAGAGAGAGGAATATCAGTCTGACAGTCCCCTGGGGCAGGGGAGAGGACCCTTGTAGTTACTCTTTTGAGCAGCTTTCTTGTTTTGAGAAAATGGCGGTTCAGAGCGGACATTGGTGCTGCACTGGGGCCAGATGGGCCTTCCCTGGCTCCCATGATTTGTTCACAGGAGATTCCTGGATGTGGCCTGGAGATAGGCTGACCCCACCCAGGAGTGCCAGACTCCAACCCTGGAGGTTCAGAGTCCTTGGCCCACTTACTGCACTGGAAGATAGAGCTGGGCTGACAGTGCTAGGAGATAGTAACCCTGAGCCACTGCAGGGGGCATGCTGTAGAACTGAGGAGGAGGCTGGGTCCAGGGACTCCTTACCAGGCTCTCACTGCCCTGTGTCTGGATCCCTATCAGCTCCCTACTGTCACAGCAGCTGCAGCAGAGCAGGGCTCAGCAGTCAATCATGGCTGAAAGCATGGGCTCCAGAAGCTAGATGGGAAATTTCCAAGGCCTTCTGGTATTTGTACTTCAACCTACACTCCCCCTGCATGGCCTGGGCCTCCACAGAACAAGCCTACATCTCCATGCAGGCATTTTATTAGCAGGGGACCTGCCGAAGAGAGTCCGTCTTTCCCTCTCTCCTTAGCTTTCTTTGCCACGCTGCACTCTGTGTAGGTGAATGGGGGGCATAGACATACCCAGTGACTATGAGGAGAAAGAGAATCTTCTTTTCTGATAAATTCAGAACTTACAGCCTGGACATTTTAAGCCATTTTGTCTTCTCTGAATTGGCTCTGCAACCGGGAGGAGGTCGCCTGCCTGCCTGTTGCCAAATCTGGCAGTTTCTCAGAGGTGGAGCCAACACCTTCCCTGCCTCTGTCTAACAGGATTGGTCTGCCTCCAAGGATGCACAGAAGCAGAGATCCCAATGTTTAGGCTCTCTGGGCTTCATTTTGAATAAGAAAAGGAAGCACAGTGAGGAAGGAACTGATGGGAGTTGTAGTCCCCTGCTTAGCAAATCCATCACAGTACTATCTAAATCAGACACAGCTGATAGTACATTTACATTTGGATTGACTGTTAATTCTAAGGGACTATTTAATTGTTGAATGAAAAAACAAGGTATTGTCTTGATGGTCTAAGCACCACTGAGAGTCAGGAAGTCCTCAACTGGAAGTTAGGATCCACCATGGCCTTGGTCAGATCACAACCTTTTCAATTCAATTTCCTAATCCATAAAATGGAGATCATACCTACATTCATAGGGGTGTCTCTCTGAGGCACTTTGAGCATTATTAGCACTACATAAGTTTAAAGTATCCCCATCAATTATTCTAAGGGCTAACCAAAGGTGAGTCATTAAATTGTAGTGACTTTTGCTTCTCACAGATAGCTATCTAGGAGAAAGTTAGAGTTAAAGATGGCCTCTATTTTTCAAAACAGAGAGAGAAACCTTGTGTTCTTATCAATGTTCTGCCTCTCAAAAAAACTGACTCATTCCCTAAGGCCTGGTCTATACTAGAGTGTCTTGTCAACAAAAGTCAGCTTTTTGTCGACAGAACAGTGCTGATGTACACACTGCAATCACACACACACATGCCAACAAAACTGCTTTGTTTTTTCAACAAAATAAAACCATCTTGATGGGAGGTATATAGCTTTTGTCGGCATAACTAGTCCCGTTATAGCGGTGGAGGGGCTGTCATTCTTGTCAATTTTACTGCTCCGCTGAAGCCCGGCTCCAAGCCGGGACACGAGCAGGATGCAAGCGGCTACCGCTCTGCTCCTGGCTGGGACCAAGGAGTGGGGGGGTGGCCCACAGGGATGGGTCTCTCAGCTCCCCACACTGCCTTTTAAGTCAGTGAAAGTGCTCCTGGTGAGGACGCTCTCCACCCACCCAAGGACGGTAGTGTGGACATCAGCCACCACTGTAATTATAGCGGTTGCTGTAAGTCAACATATCTTACGTCGACATATCTTACATCACTTATTTTTTTAGTGTAGACAAGGCCTAAGATGTATGCAAACTATGCATATCAACTTCCATGCTTCCTCACGGCATCACTGCTCGATCATTACCATAATTCAATAACGTCATCACTGTAAGCTGAAAAGTTCCACGTGAAATAAAAAGCAGCACAAATGAATACTTAACAATGGGTTGCTAGATATTACAGCTTTGTAGCTGTGGGGTTTTGCAACAGTATATTACAATTAATATTCACAGTTCAGCAGATATAATGTATGCTTTATTCCAGAAAATCTATTTCCATCGACCTTTTCATTTTTTTCTGGACTGAGAGTCTGCCTATGACTGGTAACATTGGGCTTGGATTGTCTAGTTTATACAGGAATTGCTTGTTTTGAGTTATTTACTAATCTTTGTTAACAACATATTTGGTCACAAACACTAACAGCAGGAGACGGGAACTAACCTGTTGGACATCCTGTTGAAAAACACACAGCTGAAGCCGTTGGTGCAGGCGGACCTTCCGATGCTGCCAAATGTTCTCCAGCTGTCGCTGGTGGTGCAGGACTTCATGGATGACATCCAGGACATGATGCACTGCCTTGGAGTAGTTAGCAGAAGCTGTTAGTGAGTCAGAGCTTCCAGGAGTCAAAGGTCGCTGAAGTTTGTCAAGTAATGACTTCCCATCTTGGCTCACCTGACCGGTAAGAAGGATAAAGAATTAAGTTTTTGTTGAAAAGCTCATTAATGAACAATGCAGACTACAAAATTCTATAGAACAGATTCATTAAAGTTATGGCACCTAGTGCTATCCTTCTCTCTTATCCTGGAATGGGAACACACTGCTGTTGCAATATATACTATAAAGGCAACTTATATTTATGATGTCCACTGTATGCATTAAGTTACTGTTCTGAATCAGTGGCCTGGCCTATCAATAAAGCTCATCTTCCAGTGACTTAATTGTCAGTAAGAGTCAAAGTGATGTGAGTTAAGGACAAAAGTTGGTTTTAACTGAATTCTGTTGATTTAACATGCTAAAGTCAAAGTTTACTACTACTTATGAATTAACAATAGAATAAGATGAGGATATTATCAGTGCCAGAGTGCTTCTATGAAGCACGGTGTTGAGAAATACATGATAAATCATTTTACTACATTTTAACCAGTAGTATTGATATCAAAGTATCAGGTTAATTGTATTACTTTTATCTTGATTCTATAAGTTCACAATAATTTCAAAAGAGCACAGCAAATTATTTGGTTTAGTCTCACTAGCTGAAGAAAAAGCAGCAATGATCAGATAAAAATGTAAGGTTATTTTTAATTAATGTTGAATACTCATTATTTAAGTCCTTAAGAAATTAATTTTCAAGACTAATTCCAATTAAGTTGCTGTCATACGTGGGATGAATTTGGTGCAGTGCTCTGACAGCCCACAATTGTACTACTGTGGAAAGAATGCCTTCTGATTGTGAAGAAAGAAAAGAAGGCCTCTCTCATTCAATAAGAATCAGACTTTAAAGACAGTTAAGACCTAATACGTCAAGTCCAACCCACTCTAGAGATCATACAGGGTTCTTCCCTACTGTGACTTTTCTAGTATTCACAGCCTTGCAGATTCTCCGAGGTTCTCTTTTCCGAGTAATTAAACAAGGGAGCATTTTTTCTTTATGCCCCACACACGTACCTTACCTTTTTGAGTAGTTAGGTTTAAACACAAAATATTGTGATATGGCCAAAGAAACTACATTTGAAAATATGAATATCCTACAAAGTAAAGTAGGATAGAAAAATAGGTATCTATATATGCAGCAAATGTTGGTAGTTCAGTAAACGACACTTTTCCTTCTGAATCAGTAACTCAACTAGTGACCCAGAACAATGTTAGAGACTGGGTTTTTCTTGCAGTTATGTCAAGAAATTAAGGCCCTGATCATTTGTTTTTTTGTTTTTGTTTTATTTTATTAAAGAGTCCATGAGAAACTTAACACAAAATTAGGATGTCAGCCCCTGTGTTCTGATCTAATTTATTACTCTGGTAACCATAAACCTATGCACTTTTTCACTTGTGAAGTAATAGGGGGAAGTATTTTTCACATCCTGTTCTGGACTATTGTGCAAAGTTACCATGAGCTGATAAACAGTTAATATGTTCCACCTTATTCATACATTCATGGATTTCAAGGCCAGAAGGGACCACTGTGATCATCTAGTCTTACATCCTGTATAACACAGGCCAGAGAACTTCCCCAAAATAATTCTTCAGGCAGATCTTTTAGAAAAACATACAATCTTGATTTAAAAACGGTTAGTGAGGGAGAATCCACCATGACTCTTGGTAAAGTGTTCCAGTAGCTAATTACTCTCACTGTTAAAAATGTATGCCTTCCTTATTTCAACTCTGAATTGGTCTAGCTTCAGCTTTCAGCCATCGGATCGTGTTACACCTTTCTCTGCTAGACTTGAAGAATCCATTTTTAAATATTTGATCCCCATGTAGATACCTATAGACTATACAAGTCAACCCTTAGCCTTCTCTTTGTTATGTTAAATAAATTGAACTCCTTGAGTCTATCACTACAAGGCATGTTTTCTAATCCTTTAATCATTCTCACAGATTTTCTCTGAACCTTCTCCAATTTATCAACATCCTTCTTGAATTGTGGGCACCAGAACTGGATACAGTATTCCAGCAGAGGTCACATCAGTGCCAATTACAGAGGTAAATTAACCTCTCTGCTCCTACTCAAGATTCCCCTGTTTGTTTATGCATTCCAGGATTGCATTAGCTCTTTTGGCCACAGGATCACACCAGGAGCTCATGTTCAGCAGATTCCACTACAATCCCCAAATCTTTTTCAGAGTCATTGCTTCACAGGATAGAATCCCCCATCCTGTAAGTATGGCCTACATTCTTTGTTCCTAGATATGCACATTTATATTTCACCATATTAAAATGTATACTGTTTGCCTGAACCCACTTTACCAAGTGATCTAGATCATTCTGAATCAGTGTCCTGTCCTCTTCATTATTTACTACTCCCACAAATTTGTGCATCATCTGCAAAGTTTATCAGTGATGACTTTATGTTTCCTTTCAGGTCTTTGATAAAATGTTAAACAGCATTGGATGAAGTATCAATTCCTGCAGAATCCCGCTGGAAACATCTGGCTTGATGATAGTTCTCCATTTACAATCACATGTTGAGAATGATCAATTAGCCAGTTTTTAATCCATTTTATGCATGCCACACTAATTTTATATGATTCTAGTTTTAGCACTACCTGTATCTAAGTGACTGGGTGTACAACAATCCCCATGTACATCCAATATCTGAGTTCATTAGGCACTAAGGGATTCTTCCTACTAAAGGACACTGTAATTAGTATCTTAAATTTGCAAGATACAATCAAGACTTATAAGCAAGTTTAGTTTGGAAGTTAGTTACAAAGTGGGGGAAAACATACATCTATCTGTCAACACTTAAAAAAATGGTCAGTCGCAAATGTTGGCATTAATGTGACACTTCCCCCTCTTTCTGCCCATAATTCAGTCATCCTAAAGTGACTGAAGCATGTGCTATAATCCAGTTATTTTATTGTTTTTCTTAAAGATAATTTAACATATTACCATCTAGTACACTAAAACTCAAGGTTCCCACATACACGGGCATCACCCATTAAACTTACTGCATTTGAATCTGTGACACCGGAGGTTAAAGTCAAAGCCTTTCTGTTGAGAAACCAGCTGTTGGTGGTGCCATGGCACTGCCACTCTAATCACATCAAACATTCTGCATTCCTAGTCATGGTTGCTAGAGAACAGACGGTCAGTTCTTTCATCACAACAGCAATTCCCATCTCAATGTGATGATCTCCCCTTATTCATTTGAAAAGGAATTCACGCTGAAAACATAGGGCTTCAACTTCCAGTCTCAGGCAAAAATTCCATATATTTTGCCTGAGGAAAGTCTTGCCTACAAAAGACATATAGTCTAATTCATTTTTCCTACCCATCACCATCAGGTACTATAGCTCCAAAAGCCTAAAATGACAGACTATCCAATTTTGCCACTGCTTTGGTTAGCAAGGAATAAGATGTTCAAGTGAAGTTTCATTTACTTGCAATGTTTCATGATTAACTCAAGAAGAGAAACTAACATTGTTTTGCCTCAAGACTTTACTGTTCTTTACATGAATAAATATCATTTCACAGTTCATGGTGGACGGTAGGGGGACAGAGTGAAGTGCTTTCATTTGAGTTAGCAGGAATACCGAGTCTAGTCTTTCACTCTTTTTTTTTTCCCCCCCTTTCTTTTTTTCAACAAGAATCTGCTGGAGGACTGAAAGAGCTGATGGAATGGGATTGTTAAAATTTACAAAGGAAGTTTCTTTCCTTGGGAGGTCAGGTGTTAAAAACTAAAGAAACTAACTCTTGAATGCACTAAAACTTCCATCAAATGCTCAGGTTTGTCCTAAGTAACAATCTCAACCATTCTCCTGTCCTCCAGGGATGCTGTCGACACAAACAGGAAAGTCAAGGTATGTTTTACACAAAGAAAGAGAACTTGTGAACCCCATGCAATTCAGTCAAGTCCAAAAGGGCAGTATGGGATATAAGTTTAGATGTGTGGCTAACATTCTTTAAATGAGAAAATTATTAAATTAACATAAGTAACTTGTAATTACTTTTTATCTTATGTTGCTTAATTTCTTCATTTCATTCAGACAGCAAAACTAAACCACCTCGAGCACTAGGCATAGTTTTGTAGAGTGTGAGTTCAACACTAAAGGAGAATTTTTGTTCTTGAAAGTAGTATTTTAAATAACTCTTTTTAACCATCAGTACCCCAATTCATTCACTTTTGTAACACCTTGCCCAACACCCTTCAAAAAAGGTTTTCCAGAAGTACACAATATATATTGACACTAAAGGAGATGGAGTGAGAAAGACTGAACAGAATAATGGCTAATAGAGGACATTTTAGTTATAAAGGGAAGCCAACACATTTGATTTCCTGTCCCTTTGGGACCCTGAAGTATTTAAACTAGAAACACCTCCTGATGGATGTTAATTTTTTGTGCTCTATTAGTGTTCTGTCAGTATTTCTCAAAATAAATTGTTTACTAGAGTTGGTAACAGCTGTAGGTACATTCTCTAGCTTAGAAGTGCTACTTTGTGTTTTTAAATCTGAAAGCCAAGATTATAGGAGTTTTTGAAAACTAACGGTGATGCTGGACATGTTAAAATATTATAAACGCCAAATGTGTGTGTACACTGGCCAGTTTTAGATGCTTTTTTGCTGCTGGAAGAACAAGGTATCTGATTTTAGTTTGCCAAATGAATAATACAATCTTTAACCCAATCCACTTTAGCTTTTTGCAATAAACAGATAAGTGTTTTTAAAACTTTCTACATGCAGACTACTAATTCGGTGCTTTTCCAAAGGAATTTCACATTTGCTGTGCACATATACATATATTTTAATGACAATATCATAATACATCTAAATCCCTTTTAATGGCATTAAGTAATACACATGGAAAAATACACCACTTCATACATTGCCAAGATGTCTGCACCAAGACAGCCTGTAGAGAAAGCATTATGATGTCCCAGTTAGACAGTTTAAAGTTCTTCCACAAGAGCAAAAGCCACAAACCAAATCTGAGTTTGAAACAGAGACCAGCAAAAGCCAGTATTCAAAGTTAAGACTAACACCCTGCCCTTCAGTCTAATACTTTGAGGCATAGTACTAAACTTAGCAGAGTTTTCTGGCTTTTGTCAGTTTGTGATGTAACCACAATGTTATTTAAACATACTGTAAATAAGTCAGCAGCATAATGGAATAGATAAGCTGCCTACCTCTGAGTAAGCCAGACTGATATGCTCATATATTCCTTGATGATGATGAATGGCATCTTCTAAATCTTGTAGTTCAGAAGGAAGCTCTACCTCACCACAGGCCTTACACCATGAATCCACGTTGTTCATGTACTAAGAATTGAAAAACCACATTGTGTCATTCCCAGATGTACATATGGTAGGACACCATCAGTAAGTAAAACTCATTACAGACGTTCATACACTGGAGTGTGCAAAGCTATTCAGGGTGGGGAGGACCTTTAAAAGAAGTGTTATTTGATGAAAACCATCTAATGTAAGTGAATATCTGAGTTCACAAGTCAAATAGTTTCCAGAATACAACCAACCGTTTTTATATTGCCTGATTGAATCCATATTCTTAGTTCTACAACAGACCCTGGAGCACTACATATGCACACACATTAATGGAAGCTGGCCTATTTAATGTCAGCAACTTTGAAGCGCTAAATATACTTCTCATTTTTGAAGCTGACTTTCATTCCCACTATTCTTGATTTTGCAGCTAAGCAAAAAAGTTAAAAGCATGAGATGCACGCCACATCACATATACCAAAAGCAACTAAACCTATTATGCTATACACTACAACAGAGATTGCACAGGGAATAGGTAACTTAAACAAGAGGTACTCTTCTCATTTAAGTGTGCTGGATCTGGGAAGCAGATAAGCACATATGGAAGCACTATAATAATTGAAGACCTAACCATATATGCATATGAACAGGAAGTTCTAAATGCAACTGACAGTTTAAAGCCAGCAATTTGTAGTCTCTGGCTGTTGCAAACCATTCCTTTGTCACCCGGTTCCTTCCCCTTCCCCACCCCAACTCTCACCCCCCATCATTAACCAGATAGCTGATAAATCACAGCCAGTTTTCCTATGGAGAGAGTATTAGAATCCATCAGTTAATTGTCAAATGAACACAGCAGAAGGAGCAATTAAAGAAGCTAATTTAATTAATCCCAGCAGACTGCAAACTCTGTTCTTTCCTCTAATTTATTTTACTTGTCTCTTACCAATTCACATTTTTGTACACACTGTACTGAAGCATGTAGTAAATGGCTTGGACACTATCAAAGTCTGTCAGTTAACTGCCAGGTACTAAACATAAAACCACCTTTCTGGGAACTAGAATACATTCCTAATTTCAGACACTGATGTAGTTCATTTAAAAAAAATCCCCCACTCTGCTTTGGTCAGGAGGCACACAAACATGTAATTATGCTTTTGCATATGGTGCTTTTCAAAGGTGCCAGAGTGGCAAATGTAGCAATGCAAATCTTTAAGTTAGCCAGGGAATAAATACAGCACAGGCACTAGCCATGTCCCACACTGTCCCATCAATTATCTTTAACTGACCCAGAATGACCACATCAACAGACGCTTGAACACAGTTTACTTTTTATGACTTGCCCTTCTGTGGCCTCACTGTTGAGACTGCCAAAGAAAGGTGTCTCTTAGCAATAGCTGTACTTGTAATATGGACACCTATTTACCATAAGTAGACCAGCTACTTGCTTCCCTAGACCAAAGCATTATCATTAGCATGCTGAAAGCACTGTAGGGCTGCCTGTCAATCAATGGATTCAGATTTTCAAACCATTTGGTTTTAAGAATCTAGCACCTCCTCTTAATAAACACACAAAATCCACCTTAAAACAATTAACAATTAGACCACTGTTTCTTAGATTTCTGTGGCTAAACGCTCTTGTTCTTAGCTCCCAAGAGGCTACTTAAATTAGTTATGAGCAAATGGCAACACAGACTCAGTTGGGTGAATTTTTCTGAAACTCAGTTTGGCACATTGCAGGAGAAAACTGAGGACTATCTACAAAGATGATACTCAACATGCTAACTTCTTCTCTAGCTCAACAAGTCTATCAATAAAACCACCAGCAGCAGCTAACAAAACACACCACCAAGGAAACAGAACAATGATGAGAGACTCAACATGCATGCATCCGTCAACTAGGCAGCAACTAATTCCCTGAATGGAAAAACATGCTCTAGTTACCAAGGTTATTAACCTGGCGATGTAAAATACTTAGGCCTACTTTTTCCTGGACCAGATTAATTCTCTGGTTGTTACACATGGCTTATAACTGTTATTTTAAATTGTTAGGAAGCCTAAAACCAGGAACAGGGATATGTAACGTCAAAGGAACTTAAGTGTAGTCTTATGGGACACTGAGTAAATATCCTCCACCCAATTCCAAACCCAGATTAAAGAAAGACACTTAAGTAATTTACTTCCCTTAATCTTCCAGCAAGTAGGTGTTTCCTGAAATGCTTCTTAAATACTGAGCCATTCTGGGACTTAGGCCTGGTTTACACTGCTGCACTGGATCAACGGAAGATATGCAAGCTACGGTATCTCCCGTCAACTTACTAACTTTGACTTATCGCAGCAGCTCCACTGGGGTGCGCCGATGGGAGACGCCCACCAGTCAATGTAGCCTTATGCTTTTTGCGGGCGGTGGATTTACAGCGTCAACTGGAGAGTACTTCTGGGATCGATTGAGTGGGTCTCCACTGCCCACTCATTCGATCCCACAGCATCGATCCGGGAGCACTGACACTGCCGCAACAGTGTAGACGTACCCTCATATTCACAAACATCATAATATCTCATTGTGTCAGGGGAAAGGCAAGGAATTGCTGGCCAAATGACTGTTTGGCTAAAAAGATTTTGATATTCATAGTAATTTTTTCTTTTCTTCATTTCAAAAGCTTGCCCCAGGTTAAGCCATTGCACTCAAATCATTAGATTCCTACTAGGGATGTAAAGGTTAACCGTTTAACCGTTTAAATGGTAATCAGCTGTTTAAATGTTTTAAACAGCTGATTACGGTATAAACGGGGCGTTGGGGGGGGGGGGAAGCGGCAGCTGGGCTGGCTTTCCGCTAGCAAGAGCAGATGAGCAGCTCTTGCTGACAGGAAGCGCAGAGTCCAGCATGGGGTAACCACAGCTGGGCTTGGCTCCCCACCAGCCGGGGGAGGCAAGGAGCTCAGCGCGAAGGTGCGAGCCACAGCTGGGGTCGGCTCCCCATAAGCAGGAAGAGGCACAAATCCCAGCGCGGGGCGGGGGTAGCGATAGCTAGGCTCAGCTCAGCGGGAAGGTGCAGCGCTCAGAGCAGGGTGAGCCGTAGCTGGGCTCAGCTCCTCGCAAGTCAGAGCAGCTGGGCAGCTCTTGCTCGTGGGACGACGTGGAGCCCAGAGGGGAGGGAGGAAGGAGGGAGGAGCTGCAGCTGGGCTCGGCTCAGCTCCCCACAAGTGAGAGCTGCCCAGCTACAAACACAGCTAGGCAACTCTCACTTGGCAGTGAAGAGCCAAGCCCAGCAGGGCTCTCCCCTCCCCCCCACCAGCGTTTAACCGTTTAAACGTTCTACTATTAGAATGTTTAAACAGATTCTTCATTAAACTAATTTTTACATCCCTAATTCCTATCTCCCTTTTTGCTTTCTAATCTCTATCCTGTACTGGTCTTCTAAGAAGCCTGGAGTACAGAACACGGTGAGTAGTGACTTCAAACCCAGAAAGCCTCGAGTCAGGGAGAACAGGGCTCTATTTAAATACAATGATAAATGTCCATACGACTGTAGAGCTGAACACAGATCAAGTCTTCTGCCTCCAGCCTTCGCTTCCCTTTATGCCCCATCCAGACTGGAGGTAAATTGCTGTCTGGATTTGTTTTTAAACGTGATTTCATGGCCAAATCAGGTAATTTGGCGTATACTGTCAGTTTGCTAGCTTTTGTTGGCCGTGTCCCATTTACTGACCTGTTCAGCTTTCTGGTGGAAGATGGAGGACATATCCAGTAACGTGCTTCGTTCATCCAAGGCTGCAGCAAATGCTTTCCACTCTTGCTCCAACTGACTAGCGATCTGTTTAATCTGCTGTGACGCATAATGGCCAGACTCAACCAAACGATTTGCTACTGACATGATGCGGTTTATGTTTACATACACATTCTGTAGAGAAGGGATGACAAAGGCAAGATGTGGTTAGGAAATACATTTAATACCTCACAAGGATAGACCCATGAAAGAATTTGTAAACAGTGCTTAGCAATGTTTACTGAATAACCTGGCTTTACATATACTAAAAATACATATTTGGGGTATATCTTCTGTTCGTGTAAAGAGGCCTTGCTCCATTGACAACAATGCAAATTTGTGTATCTGACTCATAATGGATGGTAATATGTTCAAAGGAGCTCCTAGTACTTCACCAAGACATTAATAAAAGCAAGCATTAGACAAGCTTCTCCTTATCTCACAGAGAGGGCTTGATGAGGAAATATATTTTACTGATGGGGAAATTAAGATATTCAAATAGTTAACCATTAGGAAACTAAGTGACTGGCAATCACTTGTTTTATACAGTATGCTCATGTTCCCAGACCAGGACTCAAGGACTCTCTCGCCAAAAAAATTTCAAGTTTTTACCTCCTCTCCTTACGGCATTACAGCCATTCAAGGTCACAGAAAGTTACAGCAGCAGAAATCCTCATCTGTATTTGGCAACAGTGGAACTGTTTTTGCACATACTTTCTGAAAAAAATTGCTCCCAGACTTAAAAACACTGAACTCTAGCCAGAGGAGTAAGAGACTGGCTAACCTCCAAAAAATTAAAAATTATACTCTAAAGCATTGATTTTCAACATGTAGTCCACAGACCCCTGTGCGTTCACAGACTATGTCTAAGATTTCCAGAGGGGGCCGAACCTCCATTCAAAATTTTTGAGGGGTCCACAGATGAAAAAAAAGGTTGAAAATCACTTCTCTAAAGTGGCAATCTTATCCAGGGGCATCACTGCATTCTTGTCACAATTACATTCTTATGCTGACTTTAAACACTGAACATCTAATCTAAAATCTGGGCAGACAAAAAGTAGGATCATGCAACTGAAGAAACCACGTGTTTCAGTTTCTAGAAAATATCAGAAGATGAAAATCTTTACCTAACCATCAAAGGATATTGGTTTTTACACAGTCAGTCTCTTTCTAGGCCAGTCAGAGAAGCTACTGTAGAGTTATCTGTAGAAAATATTCTTGGTTTACTTTTCTCCCCACCACATTGAAAAATACAGAGACTATCTTATCAAATTTGAATAAAGATTTTTGAACCTGTTGTGACATACAGGCCCCTTGGCAAAAGATCCCCGTTCTTTGCAAACTGTGCTTACCTCAGACCTGACAAACTCTCTGCACCAGACATCTTACCAGATATTTATCCATAAAGAACAACTTGTAAGTTATCTACAGAAAGCTCGTAACTTATCAAGATTTACAATCATTGCAAGACATATGTATGGGTAATATTTAAGAAATAATGTATTTATATTGAAAGTATGCTTTATGCACTTGGAGTAGAAATTAGTCACCAGGATGTCTCAATGAGGGCTCATTCAAGCAAAAGGGAGTTGTTACCCCTCCCTAATCAGCTGAGGAGGTAAAGTTCTATTCTTTGCCCTTGTCACATGCCAGAACATTCAATGGAAAACCATCAGACACAACTGTCAACGACTGAAACCACTTGGAGGTGAAAAGGAACATTATAACAGGCAGGAGATCACTCTGGCTGTGAATAAAGACAAAAGATTCTTTCAGTATAATAGAGTGTAGGGAAAGACATTGTATCCATTCACTGAGGAAACCCTTTAACGAGTGCTTTCATGAATGTTTGGATCCTGGTTCTTGTGAAACGAACCGGGTCTGCAGTGGACTGAACTTTGGAGGGAAAGCATACTTTATTATATAGGAAAATTAACTATTAGTAAGTGTAGACATTTTACAGGTTAACATTTTATGATTTTGATTTGCACTGTAGCCATTTGCTTTCATCACTTTTTCCCACTTAAATCTTTGCCCTTTCTTAAATGAGCCTCCGTTCATTTTATCATCAGTGCTCGCAAGTGCTGTGTTGTTTACAGGAGTGGAGGTTTAAGGTGAAACTGGTAAACTAGGGTAGTTTGCATGCAAAGTATCTGGAATCTCTATGAGTAGCATGTGTCAGGGGCTGGATATCACAGGGGAACAATTCAAAAAGGACTTGGGGCTTGAGGTGCAAAGCAAAGTAATGGCTGGTATAGCCCAGAGGAGAGGGGGTAATAAGGTAACACTTAGTCCTGGGTGCCCCGAGAACCATCACACCTGTAGTAAAAACTATCTGAAGAAACTCCAGCTACTGCTTGTGAGCAGAGTGAGGAGGAGAACTTTTTTAAATCACCAAGTTCTCTGTATTCTGCTCAGGAAAGTTCCACTTTCTGGCCTTCTGCACTTTTTAAAATTCACCATAGTTCAGTGTAGGAAAAAAGGCAGCCCTCTTGAATACTCTGCAATTTGGTACTTATAGACTTTAAGGTCAGAAAGGACCATTATGATCATCTAGTCCCGTAGTTTCTAACCTGTGGCTCAGAGGCCAAAAGTGGCACACGGGGGCTTTGAAAGTGGCCTGCCGCTCCCCTCCCGCTGGCTGCAGAAGTGAGCCTCTGCCTAAGGACCCAGGTGGAGCGCGTTGCCACAGGGCTACAAGACCGGTGCAGGCTCCTTGTTGCATCCAAGGGGACAGGAGATCAGTGCGCCACTCCCCCTGGCTGTAACAAGGAACAGCTCTACCTGGGTAGGTGCTGGGTCCCTGCTGGAGCCAGAAGGAGGGGAGCACTGATCTCCCATCCCCCTGGCTGCAGAAGGTAGCCACTGTCTAGGGACCCAGCTGGAGCACACGGGGCTACAGGATGTGTGTGGTTTCCCTGCTGCAGCTAGGGGGACGGGAGAGCCTCCTCGCTGAACTCTTTCTGTCTGGATGCAGGGGAGGGGGAGGAGGGACAGCTGGTGGAGATTGGTGGCCCTTCAGGGTAGTAAAAATTATATCTGTGGCCCTCGAGCCAAAAAGATTGGGAACCACTGATCTAGTCTGACCTCCTGCACTATGCAGGCCACAGAACTCACCCACACACTCCCGTAACAGATCCCTAACCTATGACTGAGTTATTGAAATCCTCAAATCATGGTTTAAAGACTACAAGGTACAAAGAAGCCACAATGCATCAGATCTGGAAATATAGTACTTCCCACTAAATTTATAACAAACCAAAATCTAACCTGACTTTGTCTCCTTCTCTTTGAAGCAGCAGTATATATGATTGGAGGAATACAGGAGAACTCTATTTGTTACATGAATAATCTTACTGAAGTAAGTTCAACTTGATTATCTGGAACATGGATTATATGATGAAAAGCCTGTTAAAATGCCTGATAAGGGGGCTTGGCTAAGTTATGGAAAATTATGTTATGTACAGTGAAAATCCCTTCCCTTTCTTCATACTGAGAAACTGAAAAGGGTGAAGGAAATACTCTACTACTATATGAAGTATATATCCAACCTGTGTAACCCACCACAAGAAGAGGTCAGTTAGTCTTATGGTGTCAGTTGGACTGAATTTTTTACCGCCATAAATATGAGTAATTACAGAAGCCAAAACAATTGTATGGGTAACTAAATCTCAGCTTCTAAGGTGAATGGCTCATCTGTGTTGGAAAGAAATATTCCTTAACACTGTATTTACATTACTTTTTGCGCTGAAGCTTTAGCATGAAGTACTAACAGAAGTGTGCAAATGTGCACTGCCAGAACACAACTGAACAGAAGTCTCACCCAGGATTTTATTTTTATAAAATAGCACCCGCCACCATTTGAGAAGTCTACTAAAGATTAAAATCTTAGTACCGAGTAGCTGGTTCCTATGAAAGAAAGCAGCAGGAAATCAGATAAGAGAAAGAAGAATGACAAAAAGGAAGAACTACTGGAGGTTGACAAACCCCTCAAATATTAACTTGCTACAATAGAAGACTTTTAATTGAACCTTGGATACAGATAGAGAGGGACACAGACGCGTTCAGTGAAAGCATATGGTCAACTATCTTTATAGCATCGATATGCAAAATAAAAATGTAATGCAGTTAGGGAACCAACAGGTATTTCTTGAACCGATAATCTAGTGCTCTCTTTTTCTACTGCTCCACCCAGGGTTTTCTTCTTAATTATCCTATAGTTGTTGGGTGCCATTAGCTGACTGCAAGAAGATAGGCAAATAACTGTAGGCCAACAATCAACAACTTTACTACGGAATAATAATTGTTTAATCGGTCATTTTAAATGACAAATAATGAAATGACTCTGCAGGTTCCAAATGCTAGTCAACTGCTTAGGAAGAGGAGATGGAAAGAGGTACAATTTTGCTGTGTTTTTCAGATTATTCCACTGCATTGCAGAAGTATAAAACTAATGAGTGCCATGGAGAAGCACAAAAGGGCAGCAAAAAAGCCAGCAACAAAAAAACAAGTCAATAATGCACTAAGGACAGCAGTTTGTATAGAAATACATCTCATTTACAACCTTGTTTACTCCGAGCTCACTTTAGTAGAATGGCATTTGTGCTTTAAACTTCAAAATACTCGAGAGAGGTCCTGCAAGGTCTGGAAAGCTTCTCCCAAATTTTTCTCCTACAGGCTATGTAAAAAAAGTTATTGCTCAACATACCAAAGGCCAACAAATCCAGATAAACAAGCTAAGGCACAGGCAGGCTATAGCAGCATGTGTCATCCTTTGGCATGTGGCTCATTTTAGTAGAAGACAAGTACACATGGGAAATATGGGTGACAGCCTGCCAGTTTAACTGAGCTTCTCTGTAGCACTTAATAGAAACAAACTGGCAAAAGCACTAAAGGTTTCATTTTAACCCACATATTCCCAAAGCCCTTTACAAAATATTTGTTTAGCGCACAGGCTCTTAAACAGGGGCTGCTTTTCCACATACAAGGAGTGCACATCTGGTAATATACACTAAAAGATACATCCTTAAAAGTATGTCACTAGGACTATTATCACTGCATCCTTACTTCTCTTTTAAATTACTAATTATTCATCTGAGATAGCATTCAGAAATTCCAATCCGGGATCATTGCCCCACTGTACGAGGCACTGCCCAGGCAACAGAAAACTGGGTAATGTGAACAGTTTTATGGTCACTCTCTAGTAATTACTTGAGTCATAGTTTCTCAACCTGTGGTATGTGAGACACAGGCAGGGAGTACCCTGGGAAAAACAGAGTGAAGGGGAAGTGGGCAGCAGCTGCCGACTTCTGGGGAACCCAGGCAGCAGCAGCCTGCTTCCCACCTGATCCCAGCTCCCAGATGGGAGGCGTGTAGCAGTCCCCGGTTTCTGGGGAAGGCAGGCGGCAACCTCCTGCTTCCCACTGGTCACAGCTCCCAGCTGAGAGGCGGGCGGCAGCCACTAGCTTCTGGGGGAGGTGGGCAACAGTCCCCCCACTTCCCACTAGGTCCCAGCTCCCAGTTGGGCTCCTGGTGGCAGCCTCCTGTGTCTCATGAGCTGGCCTCGCAGCTGGGTGGCAGCCACCCGTGCCCAGGCTCCGAGCCAAGGGACAGCCTCCAGCGGCCCGGCTTGAAGACGGGCAGCAGCCACCTACCCACAGAAGCCTCCTCTGCCCCAGCTCGGATTGGGTGGCAGTTGCACACCTCCCAGGTTGGCAGCCAGGCGGCAGCCCTCCTCCCTGGCTCAAAGCCTGGTGCCCAGAAAATTTGTCAATTTCACGGCTCTAGCTGAGCCGTGAAATTGACAACTATGACACAGCCCCAGATTTCACTAGTTACCCTCTTCTCCTGTTTCTCTCTCTCTCGCCCTCCTTCCCTGTCTCTTTCTCACCCCTTCTTTCTCTTAAATCTATGGCATAAAATTTGGCACGGCGCTTTATATTCCCCAGCATTGGCATGCCACTCAAAGCCTCCTAACTTTGGCCAACGTCACATCTAGCCCAGGTATATACTTGAGTCGCGCACCCCTGGTGTAAAGGTGGTAACCCTACCCACACTAGATCTGACATCTGTCATATCACGGCCTTATAGACTCAGCCCTTCTTCCAACATATGGCTCACATTAGTCTGTGAATATAAAATTCCATGGAATATTGAATGTTGGGGTACTTATTAAAATGTTCAGAGGTTAGGGGGTACTTGCTACTTAAAAGGTTGAGAAACACTGACTTAAGTTACCTGCAGTATCCAACCAGTACTCCCTGTTGTGTTATGGAAATGAAAACTGGACTCTTTAGTCTAGAAATGCTTTTTTAAAAAAAAAACCCACCCTTGCAAGCAAGAATACAAAAAACAAGTCTGAGGAGACACCTAGGTGAGTCTATCCCAATTATTCATTAGCATTTAGTCTTTTGAAAAAATCACTGCATCTCAAAGTGATCTGACTGCAATTTAAAACTATCAGTGCTGCTCTTGTTTGTTAGAGCGTCAAAGGATCTTACGAGACTGTAAAATGTAGCTTATTCATCAGTCTCAGGTGACAGGTTTGTAAATTAAAGAAATTTTAAAAATAAAAAACTTCAGACTGAAAAAGGTATCTTTAATAGGAAAAAAATCATAGTGGTTTTCAGTTCTTAAACTCTCTTTACCTCATCTGACCCTCTTAATATTTTCATTCATACCAGACTCTGTGGTTGGATTTAAACAGATTTGACCCTAGTAACGTCTCTCTGCTCAAAGTTAGCTGTTGGCCAACTGGAGCCCAGTGCAGCCTCTGTACTTTAGAGTAAAGCTTCCAAAAATCCTTAAGGATGCTTAGTTCTAGGACTCTCAGTTCACAGACAAAACTGACAGTGTTTGACTACTACAGATTTTAGTAATTCTGAAACAGGCTAGAATATATATATAGGCAGACACAAACGCATACATATGATAGAATTTGTACTTTGACAATAGGAATCCAGAATTCCTTAACTAAAATACATGTTAGCTCACTGGTTCCCAAACTTTTTGGCTCAAGGGCCACAGATATCAGTTTTACAACCCTGAAGGGCCACCAGCCTCCGCCAGCAGCCCCCTGCCTCTCCCCAACAGCCAGATGGAAGGAGTTCAGTAAGGAGGCTGCCTCCTCGCTGATCTCCCATCCCCCAGCTACAGCAGGGAAACCACACGCGTCCTGTAGCCTCATGAACTCCACCAGCGTCCCTAGGCAGTGGCTCCCTTCTGCAGCTGGGGGACGGAATATCAGTGCACCCCTCCCTCTAGCAGGGATCCCAGCGCCTATGGACCCAGGCGGAGCACTTCGCTGTGCTCCCTGCTACAGCCAGCGGGAGGGGAGCGCTAATCTCCCATCCCCTTGGCTGCAGCAAGGAGCCTGCACCGGTCTTTTAGCCCTGTGGCAATGCGCTCCACCTGGGTCCTTAGGCAGCAGCTCCCTTCTGCAGCCAGTGGGACGGGAGTGGCGGGCCCCTTTGAAAGCCCCTGTGTGCCACTTTTGGCTCCCGAGCCACAGCTGGGAACCACTGTGTTAGCTGGTCATGGATCACTTGACTCGGAGGCAAAGATGATAAACAAATATAGTTTTTAGCATTCTCTATGAGAAAAACAAAACCTGAGATTAAGGACTGGTCTACACTGAAAAATTAGATTGACCTAGTCACGTTGCTCAAGACTGTGAAAAATGTTGTGCCCTGAGAGCCATGGTTAAGTTGACCTAACTATCAGTGTAGACGCAGCTAGGTTGCAGAAGAGTTCCTCTGTCGACCTCTGCTTCTCAGAGCTGTGGATTAACTATATTGATGGAAAAACCCCTTCCATCAAGGTAGGAAGCATCTACACTAGTGCGCGGCAATGGCCCAACTGCACTGCTGTAGCTGTGCCACTGTAGCAGAGACATAACCCACCATTTACCATAATTGTCTAGTCTATGTCAAACTCAAAAACCGCTGTTGTGCCTTGACACATGAATTTTCAGGTGTGCAGTGTGCAAAGGCCTCTGGCAGTCGCCAAAGATAGCTCAGCTTTAGCTTCCTCTTACCCAATTTAATGTTAATGCATTGGCCTATATAATCATATCCACAGTTCGGCTTTGAAGAAAGCAAAAACATGGAAAGTCCAGAAAAACAGACAGTTCCCCAGGGGTCGGTCCTGGGGCCGGTTTTGTTCAACATCTTTATTAATGATCTGGAGGATGGGGTAGATTGCACCCTCAGCAAGTTTGCGGACGACACTAAGCTGGGGGGAGTGGTAGATACCTTGCAAGGTAGGGATAGGATACAGAGTGACCTAAACAAACTGGAGGATTGGGCCAAAAGAAATCTAATGAGGTTCAACAAAGAAAAGTGCAGAGTCCTCCACTTAGGAAGAAAGAATCCCATGCACAGCTATAGACTGGGGACCGACGAGCTGGGCAGCAGCTCTGCAGAAAAGGACCTGGGGGTAACAGTGGATAAAAAGCTGGATATGAGTCAGCAGTGTGCCCTGGTTGTCAAGAAGGCCAATGGCATATTGGGCTGCATTAGGAGGGGCATTGCTAGCAGGTCACGGGAAGTGATTATTCCCCTCTATTCGGCATTGGTGAGGCCGCATTTAGAATATTGTGTCCAGTTTTGGGCCCCCCAATACAAAAAGGATGTGGACAAGTTGGAGAGAGTCCAGCGGAGGGCAACAAAAATGATTAGGGGGCTGGAGCACAGGACTTATGAGGAGAGGCTGAGGGAACTGGGCTTGTTTAGTCTGCAAAAGAGAAGAGTGAGGGGGGATTTGATAGCGGCCTTTAACTACCTGAAAGGGGGTTCTAGGGAGGATGGGGCTAGGCTGTTCTCGGTGGTGGCAGATGACAGAACAAGGAGCAAAGGTCTCAAGTTGCAGGGAGGGAGGTCTAGGTTGGACATTAGGAAAAAGTTTTTTACTAGGAGGGTGGTGAAGCACTGGAATGGGTTACCTAGGGAGGTGGTGGAATCTCCATCCTTAGAGGTTTTTAATGACAAAGCCCTGGTTGGGATGATATAGCAGAGGTTAGTCCTGCTTTGAGCAGGGGGTTGGACTAGATGACCTCCTGAGGTCCCTTCCAACTCTAATGTTCTATGATTCTATGATTCTATGATTTTAGAAATAGGATATGTATAGTTTATTTTTACTAATAATTTTTTGGTATTTTTTATTATTATATATATTTTTGTTAATGGTTATATGAATTATAAGAAGAAATGGGAACTGCCCCTTTATGAAGAGGGTAGAAGCATAGTGAGTGAGCTAATACAGGGGCTCCAGTGGGCTGCAGTGTGTGCTGCTGCTGCTAGTGCAAGAGGAGGCTGGCCTGTAGTTGCACAAGGAGTTGTGCACTCCTAAAGAAACGTTTGGATTTCCAGCATCAACAAGTGCGTAAACAAACAGCATAAACAAGATTCTCTTTAAAAAGCTGAGTCTTGTGATTGAGGGTGTAACAACTGTTGTGTTCCTTGCCCTCCCTCCACGCCACACACTTGCACAGCTACTTCTGTCACCCCTGCCACTATCTGCATCCTGTGGGGTACGTGGAAAAAGGAAGCATCACCATGGAGCAAGTCTTCCTTCCTCTTCCACGTAAGGTGGATTGAAGTCTTCGTAAAAGATCCATGACTGATTAACAAAATTTCCAACCCCAAGCACTAAAAGTAAATCAATCCTCAGACCCCCAAAATAATTAAATTGGCTTAAAGACCAAAACAGATCTTTTCACCACATGCATTTTGGTTTCTTTCTATTTGCCTTCGTGTTTTTGCACTTTTAAGGTTTATGTTTTCAAGCTTCTCCTCTCAAACATGACAGCTAGAAATGTAATTTTTTATCAAAGCTGAGATTCACACTCCCCTGACTCCAGGAGCTGGGGTGTTGCACACTGGCTAGCCCTTTAAGAGGAGTCTGACTCAGCCTCATCTGTGACACATCAGCTACCTCTTCCTCACTCCTTGCCCCACCCCCAGCTAAACCTGATCTGCTGAGAATCAGAGGGTCTAGGTCAATTATGAGACCCCCCCATGTAAGAGTTGGGTGATTCCTCTAAAAGGCAGGGAGAGCTCAACTGGAGAAAAGCACTGCAGGAGGGAGGTGGTCTTCTGTGACTGGCACTGAAGGAAATGAGTGGCAGGCAGGACGGGAGCAGGCTCCTAGAAGAAGGCCTGGAGAGGTCCAAATCCCAGCCAGATGTCCTGGAGATAGACTGGGAATGAGGATCCAGCCTGTGAAGAACCAGGAAACGGGAAGGACTCCAGGGAGCAAGGTCTGGGGGTCAGTGGCTCAGGTAAGAGGTGGGCCTCCAGGGAGAAAGTGTAGACGGTCAGCACTCTGCAGGAGGAGAAGGGCAGCCCCTTTGTTCTGTTTACTTTAGGAGTAACGTTTAAATTAATGATCAGTGCCCCTTCTAAGGGTGCTGAGAAAGATGGGAGCCTGACAGAGCTGCCCTGATCGAAGGTGGGCTCGACAGAAGGAGGCACTGCGAAGACCAACTCTGCCACTTAGGACTTCAAGGAAAACGCTGAATATCACTAAACTCAAGTAAGTCTTATGAGCTGATAATACTGAGTCAAGGCTGTTTAAAGACACTCTAGCAAACACTTGAATTATTCCTAAGTGGTCAGAGTAAACAAAGAGGCTGGCAAGAAGCTGTGTTGCTATTGCTGAAGGGAGAAACAGACTGAATATGCACAAAAGGGAAGACCCTCTGGCTGGCTGTCTTGAGATTAGTAGCTTTGATCTACAAATGTCTTGCAAGCCCGTTCTGTGGGCTTCCCTTGATTCATGCCATGTTTATTCCATATTTCTAGCTGTGCCTTTGTAGAATGACAACGTGGCTCAACACCTCAAAAAAACAGTTTGGGAATGCCTCGTTTCCCACTGCACATTTTTATGTAACAGGGGAACTGGGCCCGCTGTGATCAAAATAGAGGCTAATGTACAACAGTTGCATTTTTTCAAGGTGGTGTGTGTCTTGGCCTATTTGATAACTGTATCCTCAAAGAGGATTTAAGTTCAGTACGTTTTATTTAGAAACTAGGATTTCAGATAGGTGCTTTAGTTGTGCTAAAATACAGTGTTCTGAAGACTAGTTTGTTCTTTTCATCTCTGAAGATGAATCATTTGAAATAGTTTTCCCTGCACTTAGGGGCGACATTAGAGTACAGAAAAAAAGGGAATATATGCAGATATGCTGTTTCTTGCTTTGGAAGGAAAAAGACTCAGCGCTTGTCAAATTTATTAATCTGCAGACAAAACATATTAAGTGTAGGTCATATACCCATAGATATATCACGCAGAAGGTTAACTACATTAGATTCTAAATAGCAGTTTGCTCTTTTGTTCTTTCCTCCACACTTAAAACATTCAGCTGGCCCCAGTCAGTCTCCTTGTGCATGCAAATCTTTCCCTCCCCTCAGCAATCATCACTGGACCCACACAGATTCCTATTCATCACAGCTTCTTCACTACTGCTAAAACCATATTTTATTCTGGATGCAAGCTTCCATCTAACATTTATTCTAATTCATGGAAAACCAGGAAGTACAGAACTAACTACGCCTGTCCATTTTTCTGGCTAAGCCTCTTGGCTGAATATACCCGAGGCCTCATTCAGCAGTGAAGAAATTACCAGACAGGGAACTCAGTGATGTTCAAGCTTGTTTTTTCAGGCATTTTTGGGGGTTGGTTTGTTTGTTTTAAAGCCCTGCTGTCTTGTTGAACCTGAAGCTGATTTAACCTTGAAAAAGGAAGGATTGAATTTTTATAAATCAGATTCTGGACAAAAACATTTATAAGAAGAACTTACATTTGCAAGTCTTAATTTCCCCTGATTTGGATTTAGATTATTCTACTGATGACAGAGCCATTACAACTGAATTCATCAATGACTTACACCTCCAAAATCTCTTGCATATAGAGAAGCTGTACACACCTAGGAGTTATTTTATCACTTTTCCTCCCTCCCCCTCACAGACATGCAGGCTGGTGCAATGAAGAGACCATCAATTTTTTAATTTTTTAAAGAATATTTAATTCATAAGAATGTAGGTCAACAAGCAGTGTATGATTACTGATAAATTTTTCAAATTGAGATGGTCAATTTACTTCTTATGAAACATGTGACATTTCTGATGACTGCAGTTATTATAGGTTTAGTTAAGGTTGTCTGATGCTTTTTCCATGAAAGGACCCTGTTTTCAGTTACCTTTAACTTTGCCCATCTTTAATTGAACTTGATGTTATGTTTCAAGCACAATAGTCCGCATTTTCTCAAAGCGAGATTAAGAAAAAATACGTTTTGCTCATGTTGAAACGATTATTTCAGCTGTTTCATTGAGAAGTTCTGTGCCTCCACATTTGGAGCAAAGGCTCAGGAGGCAGGTGTCTTGCTAGTGTCTGGAATGTGCCCTTTGCTGTTCCTAGGGCATGCACAAGAGGGGAAGCAGGGGTATCCCTCCCCCACCCAAATCTCCATGTCCCTTCAGCCCAGGGAGGCAGGAAGCGGCAGGGTGACTGGATGCTAGCTGAGCTCCCGCCGCCCCACCCAGGGGTGCCATTTAGGTAGGGCAGGAGAGGGGCACCTGCCCATCCTCCTCCGCCCCCCGCACCTACCCCACCGTTTCATATGGCAGGTCTGCTCCCAGAGCACATGCCAGCCCCAGGCAGAGCGCTTTCCTGTGATCAGTTTTCCCCGCTGCACTAGCTCACCCACCTCACCCGTCGTCTGCCTCCACCAATCAGCAGCAGAGATAATAGGAAGGCCAACCCTCCTAACCAATAGTAGTACTGCCCAGGAGAGCTGCCCCAGTTGGGGTAACAAAAGCCTATGACAGACTGGCCCCACGGTCAGGGCACTGCCCAGGAAGTGAATTTTTCAGAGGGCTACAGCTGGCCGCACTGTGTCCCCAGGGCCTCTGGGGGTGGGGCAGCAAGGAAGGGGTCAGTCAGGGTGTGAGGGGGAAGCATAGGGAAGGGAGAGATGAGGGCATAGGGCTGTGCTCTAAGGGAGGCGGCAGTGAGTGTGGGAGAAGCAGCTGAGGGGGCACAGTCCCCGGGACAAGAATCCTGGGGGAGGGATAGCTGAAGAAGGCTGGGGAGGTAGGAGCAGCTAAGTGGGTCTTGGGGTCTGTTTGCCTCAGAGAAGCAGGGAGCACCCTCACGTCTCCCTGGGAAGGGATTGGGGAGAGACCCTTCTGGTCCAGAGCTGTCGTGTCCACTAGTCGTTGCTGCTGCAAGGACAGGTGTGTGTCCGTGCTGTGCTGTGAATTCTAGCTGTGGATATTTAAGGTGCCCTTCCAAAAGCACTCAAATTTTTATTTCCTGAGCATGCCCCTGCCAGACAGCAAGTGTGAAAAATCAGGGCAGGGTGGGGTATAGTCGTATATGTAAGACAAAGCCCCTATATATCAGGACCTCTGGTCATCCTAGCTGTTCCCATGAAAAAAACAACCCAACACTGGTGCACTTGTAAGATGTGAAGAACAACGGTTTGCACATGCTCAGTACAGGCTTTGTGAAATTTGGCAACTAAATTCACCCAAGATTTAATCTGCACTGAACCTGCTCCAGCCCAGGGCGTCCTCCGCAATTGCTACTCCCAGCTGCACTGATACCACAGCAGGGAGACTCTCTCCTGTGCTTACTGCTCCAACCCCCACCACTCTGGCACCCAAGCAACAGGGAGGAAACATCCTGTCTCTAATTCAGAGGGGATGGCAGCCAGTACGGTAGGAGTCACTACTGGGACACGCAGGAATGGGCTGAGACAAAATATCTAACCACTAGAGAAGACTTACCTAACAGAGCCTGAAGTAGAAAGAATGGTTACTTACTTTGTAACTGTTGTTTTTCGACATGTGTTGCTCATGTCCATTCCAAATCTAGGTGTGTGCGCACGCCACGTGCACCAGTGCTGGAAACTTTTTCCCTAGTGCAGGGCTCAGCAACCTTTTGCAAGAGGGGTGCCAACTCTTCCCCCCAACCCATCTCCCACATGCCATGGGCCCAGCACCCTGGCCAGGGTGTTAGGCGGTTGCAGGCTAGAGGCCAGTTTTCTGCTCCTCCCCACTGCAGCAGTGGCATATCTGGGCCCTCCTCTGAGGAACTGGCCCCCCGCTGACATCCCCTGTGGCTGCCCCTCTCCCATATAGGCCCAGCAGTACCCTGGCTGGGGGCGAGCAACCACCGCACAGCTCCTGGGCAAGGACCCATCAGTGGGGTGCCGACCAGGCCCCTCAGCCTCCCATCCTCTCCCGGCCCCTGCCTGCGATGTGGGAGAGGGGCAGGGCTGGAAGGGGGGGAGCACCCGCCGCACAGTCCTGCTTTGGGGCAGTGTGCCGCTCATAATGGTCACGCGTGCCATAGGTTGCTGACCCCTGTCCTAGTGGTACCCTTACAAGCTGGCTCTAGCGCCCCCTGCAGCGGTGCGCACATGCGCCCGCATATAGGCGCCACCGGCTCCCCCACCGTCTCAGGTCCTTCTTGCTGGAACTCCGGCTGAGGGGAAGGAGAGGGGGTGTGGAATGGACATGAGCAACACATCTCGAAGAACAACAGTTACAAGGTAAGTAGCTGTTCTTTCTTCTTTGATTGCCACGTAGGTGCAAGCTGCCATGTGGCCCAGGAGGCTGAGGCACACCCTCGCTGTTATGAGGGGATGATATAACCCGCATTTCGACTCATCTGTCATTGCCCTGAATCTTTGCTCTGGGAGGAATGTTCTGGCACTGGACGAGTCCAGTATAATTCCGATAAATTCTACTCTTTGTACATGGACTAACACCGATTTCTGTTCATTTTTTAGGAGGCCCAGTGCCTGACAAATGCTTCAGGTGATTGTGATGCTGGCCTGAACCTGAGACCTTGACCTGCCCCTGATGAGTCAGTCGTCCAGGTAGAGGGAACACCTGCACTCCGCTCCTCCCGAGAAAGGCCGCTACCAATGACAAGCACTTGGGGAAAACCCTTGGAGCAGTCAAGAGGCCAAAAGGGAGCACCACAAACTGATAATGGTGGTCTCCTACCATAAACCTCAGGAACCTCCTGTGACCAGGGAAGGTCACAATGTGAAAGTAAGCATCCTTTAGATCGAGAGCAGCGTACCAGTCACTGGGATCCAGAGAGGGAATGATGGTAGCTAGGGTGACCATATGAAATTTCAGCTTTCTGAGGTACTTGTTGAGGTGCCTTAAGTCCAGAATGGGCCTCAGCCCTCCCTTTGCCTTTGAAATCAAGAAGTAACGGGAGACTCCTGTAGGTCTCTGGGAACCTCTTCAACTGCACCCTCCTGCAAGAGTGCTTACACCTCCTGTTCGAGGAGTTGCTGGTGAAAGGGGTCCCTGAAGAGGGATGGGAAGGATGGGTGGGAAGGTGAGAGTGAAGCAAACTGGAGGGTATAACCAATAGCCACCATGCTGAGCACCCATCTGTCCGATGTTATGGTAGCCCAAGCTGGGAGGAAATAGGCTAAACGAGAAAAAAACAGAAGGAGGGTTGGATCCATGGGTAGAACTGGTAGGTCACTCTCGGGCGCACCTTTAAAAGGCCTGCTTTCTGCCCCGATTATGGCGGCTAGAGCTGGTCGAGGGTTGGCAGATGATGAGCGGTCCTGGTGCCTTTTGTAACCTTTCTTCTTTTTCTTATAGGAGTCTCTGTGGGGGTGATCACCAGACCGCTGTTCATGCTGGGGCCTGAAGTGCCTCCTGGAAGAAGAAGGTGTATAAAGGCCGAGAGACCTCAAAGTAGCCCTCGAGTCCTTTATGCCATGCAGCCTGGAGTCCATATGCTCAGCAGAGAGGACCATGCCATCGAAAGGGAGGTCCTGAATAGACTGCTGGACCTCTGACGGGAGACTGAAGGATTGTATTGTACCAATATCGCCGAGGCCATCGTCCTGGCTGCAGAGTCCACTGCATTGGAAGCTGCTTGCAGAGATGCCCTGGCTACCAATCTCCCCTCTTCCAAAATGGCCTCAAAATTGGAGGACAATGAATCTGCGAACTTGTCCAGTGACTGCCAGATATTAAAGTGGTATCTATCAAGCAGCACCTGTTGGTTCGCCACTTGTAGTTATAGGCTGGCTATGGAATAAATTTTTCAACCAAACAAGTCAAGTCTCTTGGCGTCTTTATGTTTAGGGGTCGAGCTGACTTTCCCCTGTCTGTCCCTTTCCTTGGCGGCCAGGACCAACAGGGATCCTGGCGTGAGGTGGGTATAGAGATATTCAAACCCATTTGCCAGAACATAATATTTTCTTTCTACCCTCAGACGTGGGGGGTAGGGAGGCCGGGGTTTGCCACAGGGCCTTGGCCAGTTTAACAACCCCCTCATGGACTGGAAGGGCCACTCTACTAGGAGCTGCCAAGGCCAATATTCCAAATAGCTCGTTGACTGGCTCATCTAGCTCCTCTAATTTGAAGCCCAAGTTGGAGGTGACCCTTTCCAATAAGTCCTAGTGCACCTTAAAATTGTCCAGCGGCCCTGCAGACAAGGGTCCCGCGACTGCCTCATCCGATGACAATAAGGAAGAGGCTGGTATCTAAGCTGGGAGAGGGACCTCTGCTCTGGACGGGGTGGAACCCCCGGGGCCCGAGGCATGGGAATCTTTGTGGTTCGAGTCCGTGTCCAGGTGTGGCACCACACTCTGAGGAATAGAAGACTGAGGTACCGATGTTCCTCTCATGGAATTGGCCTGCGGAATTCCAGAAGGAAACCCCCATCAGTAAGGCCACGGTCCAAGCCATTGACCTTGCAGCAGCCACGCCCCCACTGGCAGCACCATAGGGGAACCAGGCCCCGGAGCCAGGGCTTGTTTAGTCTGGACAACTTCCTCGCTGTCTGAGGATGAGGTGCTGCTATCCGACAGCCTTGGTGGTGCCGTCTCCGAATATCTCACGGTGCCGTGCGAAACGTGTTGTTGATGCAACGGCACCAGTGAGCGGCATGAGGAGCCCAAACGATGGGTGTGATGAGACCAGCTCTTGTCCTGGGGCTTCCTATATGGGCTAGGCAAGCGGGGTCGAGGTGCTGGGGAAATGCGCCGTGAGTCCAGTGACCTGCGTTGCTCCACTGCTCTGTAGCAGTGCTCCGCTAGGTGCCAGTCCTCCGGAGAACAATGGCGGGAGTCCCATCTGGCAGTGTCTTGACCCGGATAGCATGGCCTCAACTCTGGGGACCGTCTGTGCACCAGTGAGCAGTGCCTCCGTGAAGCGGACTGTCAACCTGATCTGTCTCTCGATAGGCTGCCCCTAGGTGCCGGTGCCAAATCTCGGAGCAGTGCCCTGCTGTCCTTCAGCAGTTGCAGTACTGGCAGCGCCAGGAGGTCCTTCATCACTTGGAAAGGCTCCAGAACCAATGGCATCATTAGGCGATGAGGACCTCTACTGCTATCTGGAGAGGGCCCGATGCCAGGGTTGACGCTCTCAGCAGCAAGGGACATTTATGAGGCAGGGAGGATAGGCGGCCCAACACAGGTCTCTCCTGGTCCCCTTTCTTTTCCGCAGGGGAGCATCCCTACTCCATGTGAGTCAGCTTTGCCTTCTTCTGCGGTACCGGGGATGGTGAACGGTACCAAGACGAGGAAGAGGGCAAAGGAGGATCACTGTGCACTGCGACCGTCGTGCTCGGTGCTGAGTCCAATTTGCCGGGCTCCAACACCGGTCTAAGTGCCGACTTCATCAGGATAGCCCTGAGACAAATATCTTGTTTGTTCTTAGTCTGAGGGCGAAAACTTACAGATTTTGCACCTCTCACAGACGTACGCTTCTCCCAGACATTTTCAACAACTTTGATGCGGGTTGCTCCTTGGCATAGGCTTCTTACACAAAGCGCAGGGTTTAAACCCCAGGGAACGGGGCATGCCCCGACCCTGGGATTCTAACAATTAACTAACTTGAACTAACTGTAACTAGACTATTAACTATATACACTAGAACAATGAATAAACCACTACGTTTTAGAAAGAGAACTTGCAAAGGCAAGAGACGTTCCAGCACCGTCACTGGCAGCAAGAAGGAACTGAGAGGAAGGGGGAACCAGCGGCCCCTATTTGAGGGCGTATGTGCACACCGCGGTAGAGGGCACTAGAGCTGGTTTGTACGGTTACCACTAGGGAAAAAGTTTTCCGGCACCGGTACATATGGCATGCACACACATCTAAATTAGGAATAGACATGAGCAAGCATTTGAAGAAGAAACCAAAATAACCAATAGCCAACATTCCTCTGCTGTCAGCAGAAATCTCTGAATCCCACTGGAAAAAAGAATCCCATCCCTTTCTAATGTTGTTATGAAAAACCTACTACTGACTTCAGTTACTCTTTTAGCTGAAGAAGTCTGTGTGGTGGATCAAAATGTTCCAGGCCTGCTGATGAACAAAATGGGTGTCAATACACTGTCACATGATGGAATTCGGTTTTTTTCCCTATTTGCTTTTTTGAAAAAGGTAAGAAATTATACACAAAAATAAATGTGTTGAAAGAACATTAAGGTTGTAAAGCCAACATTAAAAAGTTCATATATACCAGAATTAAGATTGCTTGTGCAGATGCACAAATTGGAGTTATATAGTCTTTTTTTACATGATCATATACTAATTTTTCCACAGGACCCCGCCTCATTCAGTATAGAAGATGGATGGTGTTCTTTGAATGAGCAGATATTCAATAATTTGTTTTCTCCTCATTGTTCAAACTGTGTGAATTTTTAATAGTATCACGCTTGCTTTTGTAAAACTTTATCAAACTGAAAAATCAAGAAAATAGTCTCTCTGTACCTGCAGAAGAGGCTCCTGATGTCAAATGCTGGTTTAGTACTTTAAACTATGGTTCCAGGTGCTTAGCCATTGACCGGCATTAGTTCAATGGTCTGACTTTAAAACTTGGCACACAAAAATATACTAAATATTAGTTTTTTTAATTTAATTTGAAGGAGTTTAGGCTTTAACATTGATTGTCAGTTCCAAATTTAATTTTAAATAGGTTTATTTTAAAAACAAACCTGTATTGAATTTAAAATTTACAACATCTGGGAGGTTTTGTTTAAACAAAAAAAAAAAATCCATCCATTTTTATCCACTCTGGAAGATAGTAAGTGCCCATTCCGTAAGAAAACATTTACTTCCATTTCATTCTGTTATGTCAGAATGACAAATGATCCTTTTTAAAAATTGAGGATTGTTAATACTCAGCTGACAGGCTCTTTCATTGAACAATGAAATTTCTTTTAACTGTTGAAACAAGTTGGAGTCAGTTTTGGGGGTTTCATTTAACTAATACTGCCCACATCGTGCACCCATCTAGTATCAATCTTAATTTAAATCGCTGCCTGTTTTCTCTGAAGTTACCGGCAATTTCTAAAGCAGTACTTGAGAATCCACTACTGAAATACTTGCTAGTAGTTGCCAAAAAACTATTCATTACCTGCATACATATTTTCATCAATACTGACATGTGGTCTAAGTGGACTGGATACTGGAGGACTTGGAGCCAGGATATGTGGATTCTATCACAGCTCTGCCACTGAACTGTGTGACTTTGATAAAGTCACGTCGTCACCTCTATGCCTATTTCCCCTCTCATCCTTTCCTCAGATTCTAAGCTCTTGGGAGCACAGACTCTCTCTCACTATGCATTTGCACAGCCCCTAAACACAACAAGAGTCCTGATTTTAGTCAGGGACTGTAAATGTTTCCATAAAAATCCAACATCTGTGCAAGATAAACTGTTTTGCAAGTCATATTTCTTACCATACAGTTCATGGCAAAGTGATTGTGCTGTGTCTGCAGCTCCATAGCGTGGGGGTGACTGGTTCCAATCTCTGTGTAACTATTCAGAAACAGACCTTTGTTGTGTGTGATCCAGTCAAACATCTACAAGAAAAACAAGGAGATCACTCACTTGACAAGTTACAAACAAGGAACATGTGATTTAGCATTTTGAGAGAGACACAGAGGCTACAATGAAGCCTGAAGTTGCAGTTTATTTTTGTAATTTGGTTAACTTTAGTTTTAACCATCTCACAGCTTTCTCAAGTGTTCTTTCTGTGCTAGACCCTCAGCCCAAAGGTTGTCTTCACCCCATACCCTAGTTGCAGCAAAATCTGTTCCATTAAATTAGGGCCAGAGGAAAAAAATCTGTACATGAAGTCTGAAGGTATTTCACAGCTAATGCACAAATCAAGACTGCATTATAAAGCATCTACATTTTCACGTTGCTAATGCTGGCTTGCTAAATTTAAAAACAAATAAAAATTAAGCAAGCTATTGAAAGCCTAATTATATACCTGCTCAAAAAATATAATTTTAGTTATGTAACTGCCTGAATTCCTATACAGGTTTTATTTGTATTACAACAGTGCAGCTTAAAGCCTATGCATTTATACAAAATATAAATGTTCACGTACACTATCACAGCTTTCTCCATTTTTGTCAAATACAAACATAGTTACAAAATCCTACATTATGACAATGGTAAAGTTTTAAAATTCAACATAAATGCAGGAAATGCAAATTATACTCCCAACCACCATTTAAGTGAGAACTTGGCAATTTGTGTACCTTGAATTATTGGCTATTTTGTTAAGTGTGACTTCAAATACACCATTCAAGACGTAGATGAATTAAAGTTGTATTTCCTGAACTTTTTAATTGCCTGATTTTTATGTGCACATTAGCAGAATTAACATTAACATAGATTTTTGCATGCAATGTATTAGACATTTGATGCTGGGGAGCAGTTCAGTGTTTTGCTGCTAGAAGGTGAAAGCTTACAGAGAACAAGGAGCACTGCAAAACAGATGCAGAGCTTGATTCCCTACTGTGATCATCAACTCCTCCATAATTCTAAATTGAACAGGACACCTGCTCTCTGAGCTGGGTGAAAATGATTCCTTGAGGAAAGAATACAGTGAGGAACCAAAAGTACTACCAAGTTCAAAATATCAGTCTTGATATATGTGGGTTACCACAGCAACACTAGTAACTTCAGCTCCTCATTTCTCCCAGAGGTGGGAATACAGAATATATTGTAAGTGGCTGGGCTAAATGTCAGGACCCAGGCGCAGAGAGAGCCAAGAGCTTGACAGTGACATACCTGAGCCAAGAGACTGAAAATTTAGAAGACATAAGCTTGAGTCTGCGTGACCCAGGCCTGCAAGACTCGGTGTTTCCAAGCCTGTGCTTGAGTGTCCACAATGCAGTGGAAACCCAGACCTTACAACCATGCTGGCACATTCATACTGCTCTATGCAGACCCAAGTCAGAACTTCAGCTTCTTTGGGTGTTTACCATCATATCCCAGAGTTCCTACCTCTCTAGCTAGCTGAAGCTGCTCCGTATTTGGTTCAGAGTGGGTTATGGGAGAACGTGTCTGTGGGAATTGACAGGAAGTGTTGTGGATGGGGTTTTAGCCAGCCAATACATCCAGCCAAGCCACTTTGTGTCCTCCCGCTCCCAGCAGCCAGAGCCATCAACATGGATCCCAACCTGGTGGAAGAAATTTTCCATCTCATGCTGCCCAGCCTAGTTCATGAATCAGAGTATCTGAAAGATGCTGGTGGACATTTCAGTAGCAGTTTTTCAGCTGCCAAAGGAACCTCTCAGAATGAGGTACTGACATCTCAGCCACCACCCGGCTGATGCTGCTCACACCTGTTCCCACAGATTCCCCTTTGTAGACCAGCACTTCTGGAGCAGGGCCGCAGCACAGATTGGTGGGATCACATCATCTTACACTTGTGGGGTGACAAGCAAAGTCCAGTCCTTTCGCATAAAGCAGCAGACAATCCTGGAGATATGCAATCAGCTTGTCCCATCCTCCAGCACCTATACTCCCGCTGTGCCAGTCCAGAAGTAGGTCACCATAGCCATCTGGAAGCTAGCTACCCCAGTCTGCTACAGGTCCATGGCTAACCAGTTTGGAGTTGGCAAATCACTGTGCAGGTTTTATTGCGGCAGAGGTTTGAGAGGCAATCAGGACCGTGAAGTACAAAAAGGTGGTGGGCACTACAAAGGTTCCTGAAATAACTGCTGGCTTTGAGAAAGGGCCTTCCATATGGCACCACGGCCATCGATGGGACTCATGTGCCTACAGTTTGCCCTCCACAAGGATCACATGTGTATAATCCAAAGGATACTATTCCAGTTACACGGGCCATAATCCACTGCATGGGGCAGATTCATGGACACTAATGTGGGATGCACTGGTAGGATACATGATGCCAAGGCATTCCAGAAATTGGGACTCTGCCTTCAAGGACAAGCTGGGACATTATTCCCATCAAATGACATTATTATAAATGTATAACTGTCCCCGCTGTTATTCAAGGAGACCCTGATTACTGCTTGTTGCCGTGGCTCATGAAATTAGGGTATGGTTTCAGAGGACCTGGCCAAAGATGGTTCAAGTACTTACTCAGTAGCTGTAGCATGGTGGTGGAATGGGCATTTGGCAGATGAAATCCTATTGATGCTGCCTTCAAAATCGTTTGGATGCCAGTGTCATCAGTGCAGTCTGCATTATTGTGGGCTGCTGTGTTCTGCACAATGTCTGGGAGGACAAGAGGAAACCTCTTCTCCAGGAGTAGACTCAGGACACTGTTGGATTTCTGCACTGGCACACATGGCCAGATAGTGCATCTGTCATGACTGGTACTGGATCGAGATGTAGAACAAAACTCAGGGATGCTATGTGCGCCCACATAACGGATTTACATGCCATCATGCTTGAAGGAGAATGAAGTGTTATGTTAAACTGTGCTGCATATGTGTGTGCGGCAGCAGTGGGATTTTCTTTTTTTTAGGTGTGTTAGTAATATGAATTCTGGAATCAATTTCATGACATGTATGGAGATGTTATACATTTTATCAATATTGACCATATCCTTCAGCTCAGTTTATGGATTACTCTGATGAAGTTTATACAATTTTATTATGAAATTTACTGAGAATGGGCATGTGATGACTTTTATTAACATTTGCCACTTAACATTATATATAATAAAACTTGCCATTGTACCCATGCATGGACTTCACTGCTTTATTTTATACATGTATTAACATATGAATACAAGAACCAGAAAAGCAGACCAGATGCCATCAAAACATACACCACAATAACCAAATTCTGTGTTAGACCACTGAAAGGTGCATGTTACTAAATGACGCAGCCAACTATTCCTGACTGTCCCCGCCTTGACTTTCTGGTGTTTTTTTACACATGTGGGCTCCAATTCAACTGGAATGGATGAATCTACAGAGTACATTTGTCCATTCCATGTGCTACCACTGTTCCTTGCCTGTGACATGGTCCAGCCAACTGCTGAACTGTCCAAAGGCTGCACAGTTTGCAGGACACAGTAGCGTGGAGCCAATTCAGGGCATGGAGCTAGAGCAGGGGCTGAAGGGGGCAGTAGAACCTGCAGTCTGGTAGCCATGAGTGCAAGTAATAGCTCAAACTGCTCCTTCTGCTGCACTCTGTCATCCTCCAACCTGCAGTCACGCTCCATGAATCACTCTGCCAGTCCTGCCTCGCTTCTTGCACCATCTCTCTCTTTCCACCCTTCTTGCATCCTTATCCTTCTGATGGGATGCTTCTGGAATCTATCTATCTATTCTATTGAGAATCTCTCTCATCAGCTCATCTCTGATTCTTTCTCCTTGCCCACAGTAGGTGGGTCTGCTCCCCCAGGCTCCAAGTGTCATGTGTTTGCCCTGCAGAGGTGGAAGGGAAAAGAAAGAGCACATTATTGTCCAACCATGATAAAAAATTATATTTTCCACTTTATCAAAGGGGCTGCATTAATTCAAGGTAAAAAAATGTTGCTTTGTGTGTGAATAAAATACAACCTTGTTGATTTAAAAAGTATCAGCCACTGCAGATCTTCTCTGGAGCAGTACTGAAAGCCACCATACATCATGATAAAAAATACATACAAAATTCAACTAAAATGACTTCTATTTCCCCTTCATTTTTCTGTGTTGGGGGGAATGGGAGGGAGAGAACTTTGGTCTACTTGCTAACTATGGTTTTTTTCAGTCCTTTCAGGCAGGGCAAGCTCTGGAAAACACTGAAATTCTGGAAGTCCCTGAGTGGAAGTATGAACGTCTGTTCCAAGCCAGCGTCTATGGCTAAGAATCTAGGTTCTAAGAATAGGCTTCTGGTGACCAACCAACATAGGGAGGGGCTCATGAGTTACCGAGGCAGCTCTGATAAGTATGCCCTGCCCTGGAATGTAACTGACCATCTGGAGTTCCTACTCAGTGAGAAGTTCGTTTTCATCAGCAGCAAGCAATGGATGAAAATTTGAAGTAAAATCAACATGGTGCTAATTTAGCCTAGAGACGCACGCAGTACAGCCTCCTTACAAGCATCCTGTGTCCATGCACAGACCCAACTGACTACCTGCCCATGGGAACTCCTAACACACACAGCTACCATCTGCTGTAATTTGTACTCCTATTTAAGCCAACTATGGACCAAAATACACATTGCCATTTTCTTTGGACTCATAACAGCAAGCTTTTTTGGGGACCCCATTTACAGAACAGTGTGGGCATGGCAATTTATAGGTGTGTGTATCAGATGGGAAGGGTACATGAGGTTAATTGTAGGGCTCTAACTCATAGTTAAAACAGTCGGCTATTAGTAAAAATTTCATGATAATGGCTTAACTTTCTTGCTCATTTGACGGTATCCATTTTGAATCCCATGGCAGAAGGAAGGTGGGGGCGCTAGGGGAATGGCGTGGGTTCTGCCATGAACAGAAGCACGCCAAAACTCTGGCTTGTATTAATAATATTAATAGGGTATAAGCCAGAAACTCCTTCCTTCCATATATTAACAAATATGGCAGCAGAAACTTACCAGGTCTGGGTCCAATGTTTGCTCTGATACTGGTTTTACAGGGGGCTGCTTCCCAGGACTGTTTCCAAACAGCTCTTCCAAGTATGGACCCACGATATGGTGTAGCTGTTCCAGTGGCATAGCTTCTTTGGTGACTGGCCTCAACACCAGGGTCACTTTTTGCCCTTCGTCTGGTATCCAGCTCTCGTCCAGTGGTGCCTGTGACTGGGGGATTATATGGGCACCATCCCCGCTCATCACAGTAATTCATCACTGTGCGTTCAGTGCATGCTACAGTTCCCAGTACCTGGATGAATTCCTCATAAAAGAGGCAGGAAGACTGGGAGTTCCTAAAAGATGCTGTTGACGTCCTTGAATCTGTAGTACTTCGTCTTCAGCCACTTGCCCATGTCCAGAAGGGTTCCTGGCCCAGTCAGACTAATTTCTGTATGGACTGAAGCAGGTTTGGACTTAAACCTGATTCAGAGCTCAGGCTTCGTGTGCGATGAATACACACTCTTAAGGTCTTATCTGGACTAGAATAAAAGGTGTGTGTATTAGAACATACTAGCTAACAGACACATTTTATAAGTTTAGTGAGATGCCTTTGTAACTTGCTAAACTGCTTAACTTGCTAAACTTGCTAAACTGCTTTTAGCTAACTGATACACACACCTTTTTTCTAAATCTAGACAAGAACAAAGAAACAACATTAACCATCACTTATTAGCACAGCTACCCAGATAAGAACATCCCACAGGTGAGCAATCTCAGCTTTATCAACCGAGCCCCTCGTAACCCACCTATTCCAGTCATTGGGAGACGGAAAAAATGGAATTTTTTTTTTTCCTGAGAGACTGAAAAGACAGAACTCTAGAGTGACTGGCGTAAATCCTTCAGCCAAAACTTTTAAGCAAGAGTTAACAATATGAATCAGGAGCTTTTCAGGTAAGACAGTAAGGAAAATAGTTGTCTAGTGTCATATTTAGGTGACAAGCATTAATTTTTCCTTCAGATACTCTCCGTACAAAATTATCACAGCAAGAAATTTTGCAGCTTGATAAGCTTTCAATCTCAGCAACAGTGAATTAAATTTCTGAGGTAAAGAACATTAGAACTTGGTCAGATTTTTTTAAGTGATGAGTTTTTGAGCTAATGTAACCAAAGTTAAGAGTTTCCAACCACTATGAACAACAATTTTTTTCTTTCAATTCTTGCATGATAGAAACAGCTGCTATTTACTTGATAATTTGATCATTTTCCTTTGGCCACAGATCATAAGTGGCACCTCCATCAGAAATTATAATTTAAGCATTTTAGAAAATGGGCCAAAACCCACTCTACAAGTATTTTGGAAGTTTAATTACAGCCTCTCTTAGGAACAAGATATCATCTTTCTAGAAAACTCCTTGATCAAACAAATAGCTGTCATCAATTTCTAGTTATGTCAAATCTTCCGATGCAGAATTGCTCTTACTCTAATGCACGTAACTCTTTACCCCTTACTAAACAAATCCTGGTAATATTATGAACACAACTGTGAAGTGAGTGTTCTAACTGTGGTAATTCATTAGGTTTCCCCACAACTAGCATGTGCACTATTTTCAAAGGAGGTGTTATCAACCACTAAAAATGAATCTCAGGAAATTAAGACAGCACATCTGTCTTGCCCAGTAAATAACACAGGACTCTAAATATATGTCAATGTAGGCATCTTTTCCCTCCTCCTGTAGTTCAGGAGAATTTAACGCATTCTCACTACACACATACTGAGCAAAAGTCACTCACGAGGAGACAGAGATGATATATCACTGCATTCATCCTGCTGCACCAGAGTGACAGTCTAACAGTATGCACATTCATTTTGTGCCAGCAAAAATACTATTCTAAAATAAACTTACTGCAACTGAAGTGTCCATGAATCACTCAAAATCCCAATCCCTGTCAGTTAATCAAGTTCACTAAAAGGCCAATTATCCACATTAGAAACCAAGTTCAAAAGATAACAGTCACTCTGAAATACAACACACCACTGTACTTCAGTGGAAAGTTGTACTTAGTAGTTCTTACAGAAAAGATTAATGTTTTCTAACTGCCACTGGCACTTTTTCTTTTTTATAATCCGGCAAGACCAGCCTTAGTTTCTTCCAGGTGATGGTGCGTGTTTGTTTTCCCTCTATCCCACACCCTTTTTACCTTTTCAGCATCCTGCTCAAACAGCCTGAGCTGAAAACACTGGTCCAGTTTCAACTTCTGCACATGCCACATCTGATGCAGATGCTGCCGAGTTGAGTGCAGCCGGTCCAACATGGTGGATACTTTGGGTAAAAGGTTCTGCAAGTCTGCGTTCCCTGACCCAGAGTTCTTTTTGGGAAAACTCTCACTGCTCTGTATCCGCTGGAGCAGCTTTTGTCCTTCCAAGTCAAGGTCCTCAATAGGGGCTTTAATGACTTTCTTCTTCAACTGTGAATGCTCCTCAATCATATTTCGAGCACCCTCCAAGTCCTGAGGCAATTCCTTTTTAGCCAGTATATCCTGCAGTTCCTCCAATCTGGACAGCATGTGGGTTGCACTACTGATGTAGTCCTCAAAGGCAACTCTGATTTCTATCCATTCCTCGTGGTTATACTCCAAACAGCCATCAAATTCTGGAGTTAGCTGAGAGGGGTCAACTACTTTGGTAAGGCCTTCCAGAGATACCATGTTAGTCTAAGACACAGTAAAGAATATTACAGTCACAAATCAGATGAATTTGGAAAATACAGTTTAAATACAGTTCGAAGCATCTCTCTCACATTTTCTGGGCTTGTATTTTGATCAATATATAACATTAAAAACCACCAACGCAACAAAGCATATGTGGCCCAAGAAACCACAAACCTGGTAGTGCAGCCTCTTGCTTTACAGATATTGCCATTTCAAGGAAAGCAGTTAGGTCAATACGGAGTGCTTTGGAAATCCCACACTCCGGGAGGCAAGGTACTAAACCCGGCAGAAATCCAGTCTCTTGTTCACAATTGGCTTTTATACCTAACTTTTGTTTCCAAGTAGTAGCATTTAAAAATGTTTCATGTTTACATTGATCATCTCATCATGCTGAGTGAGAAACAGTTACACTCCTTTTGGCTACTGTTTAAGTTAAAGTTTTGACATATGCTTTGCAGAGTGGGAGGAGAAGACCACAGACTGGATGGCTGCCATCCTGAGTATGTCACATGTCATATTAAGCACAATTACCACTACCTTGGCTACGTAGAAAATCTCTTCCCTTCATAGAAAGAGGCCATGGTCTTTTTCGTGAATTTTACACAGAGATTGCTTTAACATGAAACTAAAAATGGTACCGTGCTTCTTGCATCCTGAAGCCTGATTTAACTCTCCTCCCACCCAAATGCTGAGGTTCAGCTCCTATTTTTAATAAAAAGCTGAGTAGTTGGACCAAAACTTCCCATGAACAAAGTAATAAGCCTACATTTTTCTATCTTGCCATTACCTCAAATTCAAACTTAGAGCTGCCGAAGTTAGTTCTCTGTTTTTGCCAGAAGTTGTCTGGCTTGATTATCAGTGCAACATGAATACAACAGGGAAAGGATTCCTGCAAAATTTTCAGCAGAGGCTTAATAGAGTCCCATTTAGATCCACGCATGTCTACAATCACGGTGAATCCTCGTTTACACACTTCTTCACTGAGGGAGGAAGAAGAACAGAAAAAGTTAATATGCACTATTAGAAGTTTAAGGCCAAATTAGGCTTTTCTTGTTTAATCACAACCCTTGGTAATTCAGTGTTTTACCTACGTAACAACAGCAGGATTTGGCCTAAATGTTTACAGTTTGACGTACTGACCAGGTCTAGAACGACACCCTGGTCAAGGAAGCCCAAAATTTGCTTAATCAAGATTAATATTTCATTTCAAGGCTCTTGATGTAGTATTATTTTTCAGTCGTGTTGTGAATTAGAGCAGCAATTATATTCACAAGGCTTTTTCAATGCCGTACTAGTATCATTCATATTTTCATTCATACTCCAGTATTTTATCATCCTAATCTGTACCCCATGGAAGGAGACACAGCTCATTTTAGCAGCTACATACATGAATTAATATCTGACTTTTGATCCCTTAGACACTGTATATCAATGACATACATCTTCATGTCTGCTGAGTGGGGTACTCTAGTATCCAACATCTATCTATGCTATGCAAAGTAATCGGACAAGGCTCAAACAAATATGCATGAAGACACTTAAATAGGTATCTATGAACGATGCATCCAATGTTGAACTGATGTTCAACATCAGGAGTGCTGTGGACTCAAGATGAAATAATCCTTTCCTTTGGAGGGTCTCTGCCCAGACCGAACCACCAAAGAGTTAAGTATCATCTAAAAATAACTGACAAAGAGGTTTTTCAGGCTGCTGAGGAAAAAGTGAAGTCTACCCATTTATAAAATGTGAGCTCAGTTTTACTGGCTGAGCGTAGAGAGGTCCTTCACTTAACTCAATGGTACTGGAAAGTCCTGATTTCCACTGCAATCATCGTGTTGTCACAAACAATACGGGGTGAGTCAACCTCCTTGGGGTGAGGGGATTAGGGTACTAGATAATTTCTTCTGCCAGCAGCACCAAATGGACACTCTGTGGGACTATTTTAGTGAAAATAAGGCTACTAGAAGTCCTTGCCCCATCCTTCCCCCAACCCATCTGGGCCATCCCGTTCTGGCCAGGGACCTCATTTTCCTACCCCTGTATTGTGTCCAGTTTTGGGCCTCCCACTACAAAAAGGATGTGGAGAAGTTGGAGAGAGTCCAGCGGAGGGCAACAAAAATGATTAGGGGGCTGGAGCACAAGAATTATGAAGAGAGGCTGAGGGAACTGGGCTTGTTTAGTCTGCAAAAGAGAAGAATGAGGGGGGATTTGATAGCAGCCTTTAACTACCTGAAAGGGGGTTCCAGGGAGGATGGAACTAGGCTGTTCTCAGTGGTGGCAGATGACAGAACTAGGAGCAACGGTCTCAAGTTGCAGTGGGGGAGTTCTAGGTTGGACATCAGGAAAAGGTTTTTCACTGGGAGGGTGGTGAAGCACTGGAATGGGTTACCCAGGGAGGTGGTGGAATCTCCATCTTTAGAGGTTTTTAAGATGAGGCTTGACAAAGCCCTGGCTGGGATTATTTAGCTGAGATTAGTCCTGCTTTGAGCAGGCGGTTGGACTAGATGACCTCCTGAGGTCCCTTCCAACTCTATGATTCTATGTATTCTGAGTGACCCAATGGCCAAATGACACATTCATTGTCATAACGACCATTGTGTGAGAGAGAGATAGAGAGACTCTATAAGCTGGTAGTTGGGTCTCCCAAAGCCACTGGGCTAAAAGTTGTAAGGAGAGTGCTACCATCTCCACCCCTGAACACCTATTTGTGACTCTAGCCCTTTACAACTGCTAGAATAAAAATCTATTTCAGGTCAAACAAACATGTTTAATTGAAATGCTCCCCCTCCCCCATTTTGAGAGTTATGGACATTTTCTCCAATTTTTGGATTGAGTTTGGGTCAAACAGTTGTTTTTTTTTTATTATTGTTATTTTTTAGAACCGCCAGCAAACCAGGAAAATCCATTATTCACCTAGCTCTACGTACAATAGGTATGTGCTCTTATTTTTGTTGGGGGAGGGAAACCACAGCAAACTTTGAAGCTGCACTGCCAAATCAATGGGACTACTTGTGTGAATTTGGACTAATGAATGAGCAAGATTTGAAACACTGAGCCCTAAATCATGATTTAAAGGTCAAGTACTTTAAAACCTTAAAGGTCAAGTATTTTAAAATATTCTTGTTTGTGAATCAACTAACTACATTCTAGAGATTGTGCTTATCAATTTTCATGCAGCAAAGCAGCAGCTTGATTCAATCCCTACCTTTCACATTTTTAACTTAAGGCTACGGATGTTAAATCAACATGTACTGTTTGTAATAAGAGCATGGATGTGTGCCAGACTTTCACAGAATAATGACTGTTGGACATATCTTCAGGACATTTTTTGATGTATGCTCATGGCCCCCAAGTCTCAGATCACCTTTAGGTTTATTAATTTCACATCAAACGTTCACATTCTCTCTAAATTTACATTTTCCAAAGAACAGTAGAATTGAATGCTGGTGCGAAACCAACTTGCTCATAGAAAAGAATTAGCTACAAAGGTATGTATTAGCCCTGAAAAAAATCAACACAAATTACCATAGTGGAACTCATCAAGAATGAATTTATTATGAGATTTTCAAAAGCATCTAATTAATTGAGAGTAGAAGTGATTTTCAGTGGAACTTGTGCTCCTAATTCATTTTTGAAAACCAAACACTAATCCAGGAGTTATTCTCTGGCTATGGACTATAGCTGGTACTCAGAAAAAAGATAAAACTATACTGCAGTTGGACTTTAACTGGGGTGATAGTTGAGAGAAGAGAATAACGCCCAGGCTTTAGCCAGAGATCTGTTTATATCCTGCAACATTGCTACTGCCATCCATTTTAAGAGAGATATCTTAGCCCTGTGGTCTTTCACATGCTGCTGTAAGTACACAGAGGGAACAGGTGAGGTCATTGCTTCTCTATGAGGCGCTTCTTCCTCCTCCTCCTCCTCCACCCTTAATAGGAGAGGTGTTGCTTCAAGCTTCCAGGAGTAGGGGAGCCCTCTGCCATTAACTGACAGCGGATTCAAGGTTCTTAAACTGACCTTGCTCTCCAGCAAAAGTCTTCAGTTTAGTTTACTCCCTCGGTACTCTAGCCAGTACCACTTTAATCCTTCTCTATCAAATCCCGCTGAGAATCTATGGCTTTCCTCACAACTGTTTTGGGAAGGGACAAGAGGTGAGGCAAGGATAAAAGATCTCTTCTGCTCACTTATAAGAGCCCAACTCAGGAGCAGCACTGGCAGCTGTTTCCAGTCCCTGAACACATTCGTGGATACAAGCCTCCAACACCTTTATGTTCCCTTGAGAGAGTTGGGACACCTAGGGTGAAATCTCTTGTCCATTAAAGCTAGCAGATTTGGCACAACTATTCAGTGCCCAGCACCCTGCCGTTGTGTAAACCACTTAAACACAGCAGTAGCAAAGTAAGTGAAATACCTCAAACACACACACACAAAAAAAAAAATGGCATAACAGATAATGAAGAGTCTGTCAGAAATAGATAAGCTGTCACATAATGCAAGGATTCTTCCCAGAGACTCAGGTGACATTAGGAACAGCATGTATTGGAGGATTGTTTAGCCCCCTACCATGTCATAAGTGACAGTGGCTTGTTTACACAAACCTGCACCAAAACAAAATAAATCAATTTGAATGCACACTTTTTTGGGGGTCTGTTTTCAGTTTGTGTATAAGCAAGCCTGTACTATCTGTAAGGCACAGCTACTTTATGCCACTCTGGCAGCTTAAAAGTGCTGTAGAGCCAGACAGCTCAGCCACCGAGGAGTAACACTAGTTTAACGAGACTTCCTTGGATGTAGAAGCTATTTCTCAGTTCCTTCTTGGAACCCCTGCCTTAGGAAGCCTTGCCAAAAAGGAGGACTTGTGGATTTGTTCTGCTGCCTTCCAGTTATTCTCAGCTGCTAGAACAACTCCTTGGGGGCCAGACTGCTGAGATGTTTAAAGCAGCCTTAGGGCCAATTTAACTCACACCAAGGTTGGCAGGCCCTCAGCTGGACCCAGAAGAAGGGGCATACAGTCATCTTTGTTCCTACTCTGTGCTACACTGAGCATAGCTCAGCTGAAACAGGGATCGGGGGCAGATACTTTTCTGCAACACCAGCGCCAATTTGTGTATTTTTGAAGATGTTTTTCATTGTGTTTCACAGCATATAAGATGTCCAAGTTACCATGGCAAACTACGCTATTACTCAAAGGGGTATTCCTTATAGTTTTACGTATCGCTCTCTTCTTAGGCCTTGTATCAACACGTTTAGTTAGCCAATTAATTGTAATCGTGCTATTTCAAGACCTGTTAGCACTTAGGGTAGACTTCAATACCACTAAAATATATCACCAGGTCACGGTCAATCCCAGGAAGAGGCCTAGGTGTTCATCACTATCAATACTAGCTTCTAACATGGTTTTAAAATCATCTTTTTTTTCCTACATTTGACAAGTCCTTTGAGCAATGTTCTCATTATTTCAGAATGCACACTGACAGTGGAATGGGAAGCACCCTTCTATGACCATCAGACCTACTATATGACCTACTCCCAGCTGATGTACTGCAGCCAGTCTGCCAGCAATCCATCTTCCACAGGCAGCACAATTTCTGTAAAGTCATTTTTCTAAGCAGCTTAAAGATAGTAAGGGATATGAACTTGGCATGAACTTGTATGGCTCCTTAACCAGTTTCATTTTATAACTGGGGAACATGCTGCAACACTAACCAACAGTTTCAGTGTAAAGTTTGAAAGTTAAACAAGTGATCAGCTCTTACCTAGGGATACAAGCTAGATACGAAATTAGTCTCCTAAGGTCCTCTTGTCGTATTCTATCATGATTGCTGCGAGCTGGAAATGTTAGAATGGGGCCTCCACGCTTATCTCTGCCACCTGAAAAAGAAGATTTGTGTTAAGTGCCAGAAGTGTACTGTGCAACACAACAAACCAACAAGAGTCCCTGCCTTGGAGAGTTTACAATCAGACTGCACTTGGAAAAGAATCAAGGCCTCGTTCTAATAGGTGTGCATGTCCACTTCCAAAAAACCCCATGATTTACAATTTATTAACCCGAGCCACCCAGGGCTGTGGATCAAAAGACCATTTTAACTAAACAACAGATTGTTGGGGTCAGGAAGGCCAACACCAGGCAACTCTATATGCTTACCTCTGCAAGCCAACCATATGCCTGATACCCTGGCAGCTCACAGGATGTGAATGTCAGTGAGTCATCCACACCACCTTACCCCACTGCTCACAGCTTGGCATGCTTACTGATGTGGGGGATTTTGTCAGCACCTAACGTGTGCGTCTCAGAGAATTTAAGATAGCTGGCTTTATGTAACTGACTCTTCTAAAGCAAGAGATCAGTTTAAAATTTCCCAAAAGAGACACTCAAATAGTCAAGGTCTAACTTCTGCAGTTTCCTTGAACAGATCTGACAACAACCACCCATGCTACCCCATTGCATGCTTTTAGGTTATTTACAATTCTATGACTGACAGTAAGTTACAGATAATCATTGGTTCTGTGAAACTTGTTCATTTGACTGTGAAACCACAAAGACTAGTTGGGGGGTGAGGGGGGGCAGAGTTGTCGTAACCAAAGACAATACTATAGATCTCAGCATACTACCACCACCCGAGTGCCCATATAATATTAATATAAATGACTTTAATTAAAGTAGTTAGGTTACATCAGCACGTGCATAGTTAGAAGAGCCTATGGACACTGTGTAATTTCATAGTGAGAGCTTTATTTCTGCGTATCTGTGCACTAAATAGGAACAACTCAACTATAGTTAATATTCTGTAAAGAAAAAACGGAAGTGCGCACCACACGCTGCCAGCTCCGTTGAACTACTCAGGTTATTATTGGGCAATATTAAGGTGTTGCTTTTTAAATAAAGGGTTTTAAGCAAATACATGTGATAACAGCATCAAGTCACATTCTCTGCAGTGGGATGCATCCTCATCCTAATGGAAATACAAATTCAAGGCCTAGAAAAAAAATTAGGACTGGGTTTTAAATCATTCTTTGACTTCGACACTACAGTACTACAACCTATCTGAAATAGCATATTTTGATGGATAAACAATGTGCACCTAAGCCTAAAAGAACTGGGATTGTAGGGGTAACTTTCATTGTAGATTTTTGTCATTGTCTACAAGCACTTTTAGTAAGAGACTCCAAGTCTTTAGTTTATAAAATCTAATGTTCATGGTAACATCTGAGGCTTACCCAGAATACACTTTGTTTTATAAGCAAATTACTCTAAAACAATGAGTTTTAGGACCCATTAGTATAAGGCAGCGGTTCTCAAACTGTGGGTGGTGCTTCAGTTTCAGCCCTGGATGGTGGGGCTCAGGTTACAGCCCCCCCTGCCCGGGTCTGAAATCCTCAGGCTCAGGCTTCGCCCCCCGCTCCCAGAGTTGTGTAGTAATTTTTGTTGTCCAAAGGGGGTCGGAGTGCAATGAAGTTTGAGAACCGTTGCAGTGAGAAATAAATGGCTTGGACATGAATGCAGCTGCTGAATCCATCAATTCATAAGGAATTTATCCTCATGTTCACTCTGGAAAAAGTGAAATCCTTGTGTCACAGGGTAAGAGACTGAAGCAATAAAACATGCAGGAGTGTGTGTAGCAGCTCTGCCTCTGATGTCCCCCATTTTTATCCAAGTGGTTTTATTCCATCATTTTGTGCACAAAGTAAACAAATTCTGCTTGAAGAATGGATTGCAACTGTACACCCAATCACCTACTAGTGACAATGAAATTTAAGTATGGGGCACCGCTTAATATACTAAAATTAACAGCATGTCTTCAGTTTTCATTTTATAGCTTTTAAGCTTGACACCGAAACAACCCTTTTATACTTCGTGTTCAAATCATCAGCCAGAGACCTGTGAGGTAAACTTTAAACTTGACCTTGTGGTCAGTGCAGCATTGCTTCCGAGAGGCTGTCAGATTCATTTTGCTGGCCCTCCAGTGGTAGTGTTTTTATGATCTTAAGAACAGAATAAAATGCAACTATATCTCCCCAGCAGTAGTCAAACAAAAATATAAACACAGTCCCTTACCAAAGTACATGCATCACTACACTGTCAGGAGGAAACAATTACACAGTGTTTAAATTAAATCAAGTATTTCAGCTAAATCAAAGCAGCAAGTTAATTTGCTCCGTGATACACAGGAGCTAACAGTTACAAGCAAAGCTCCTGTGGAAAAGAAGCCCCAATTCCTAGTTATGGTTTTCTGATGGTCAGGCTGGGTTTGTGCTAGCCCTGGTTCCAGAGAAGATTAGAGCAACCTTAAGGCTACTCTGATACTCGACCAGCAGAAAAGAGTTCCCAAGGAACTGTCTGCCAGCTGAAGATAGCAATTTCTCAGCATTTTCCAATCACACCTTCTCTCCATCACAGCCCAATGCTCTAATTCACCAGGGGCTGCAGAAGGAAACTTAGGAGTGAGCTATACTGGCTCTATGCCCATTGGTAGATTTTCCATGGGGCATGAACCCACAGCAAGGGAGATGTGACCATTTCCACCCTCCTAATGGTTACCAGAGCAGTGAAAAGAGACCGAGAGCCAGGATCTGGCCTGAAGTTTATTGGATTGTCTAAGTTGTGAGTGACCAGTCAGGGCATGAGTCTCTATGAATGAGTTCAACACCTGATCGCTCTGATACACCACGCAGATTCAGGGTTGAGCACTCATTTGTGGTGTTTTGTTTATGTAATCATGAAGACCTAAAGAGTACCATTCTGTAGTAAGTGACAGAGTGCACCCATGTACCAAGGTACCAGCAGGGTGGGTAGCACCACCTAGTATTCAGGCTGTTTGATATTTCTATTTTAAGACCCTGTCTTCAGTTGCTTAACAACTTTGCAGAACTTTGGCTATTTGGGCCAAAGTTTTCTGGACTGGGTATCTGCTGCATGCTGGTGGTCTGGTTTTGTTTTAAGTTTTCAGCCAAAACTGTTCAGCTGTTCATGAGAACAAAGTTGGGGGGGCAGAGGAAGAACCATGATTTTGCCCATTTCAAAACTGACTCCGTTCTTGGGAAACTCTAGCATTCTCATGCTTTTGAGCAGGGACTTGAAATTTGGCAAGGGAGTGGCCTGTATGTCAGGGATGTACTTTTTGCCATTTTTGTGAAAACCCACCCAAATCTGGCAAAGTTACATGCCTTTGAAAAGTCTTTGTTCAGACATGTGCAGTAGAAACTCGTTAGATCTTAGCAGATAAGCTCTCAGAAGATTCCAACCACACTGGGCATGCTCTAATCCAGATCTGAGCTGGACTCTCCCTTGTAACTGCAGTTTGGGCTAAGGTGGGCCATACTAGAGTCAGAAAGCGGAACTGAACAGGAACCCATCTCTCCTGCACTGTCAATGACCCCTATGCTTGCACTGTACAGTTAGGAGCAAGAAGCCATCTGATTTGAATGCAGAGGGGACAAGAGCCAGACCTGGGGAGAGAGGGAGAAAACAAACTAGGAAAATAAAGCAGAGCCCAAGATTGAGTGTGGCACAGCAGGTGGGAGAGGGGAACTGGGACTGAGAGTTGAAGGAGGGAGGTGAGGACTGGCGGACAGAGAGACTAAAATTAGAGTTGGGGAGGAAAAAATGGGAGTGAGGTAAGGGACTGAGATCGGATGAGGTGCTGGGGGGGGGCAGGGATGAAACTAGGGTTGACTAGGCAAAGAGGCTGACAGTGTCAGTAGGGTGGAGTTAAGGACAACAGATTGTATGAGAAGCTGAGGGAGAAAGAAAGGGACTGGGAGCCTTTGGGAGGGAGAATGTGGGTTACTTGAGACTGAGCAGGGAAGAGGGACTGAACTAAGAACCAGGATGGGAGGACTGGGACTGGGTGAGCAAGGAGAAGAACTGAGATGAGAAGCCTGAGGAGTGGAGATAAACTGCCTAGCTGAGGAAAATAGGACTGCGATGACACAAGCCAGAGGGGGGAAGAGACAGGTTGGGAACAGGGCAGAAAGTGTCAGTTTTGGAGGACACAAAGGTCTGTGGCTGACTCAGTGTTGTATTACCAAGAAGACTTCTCGGTAGAACCGACGTCTCATTTGCTTCAGAAGTTGGAAGGTGTGTAGACAATAAAGCAGAGGATTGCACGAGAGAAAGAGAAAGGATAGTACTGTGGTTAATGCACTTGAATACTGCTCTGTGGAATTCAATTCAAAACCACAGGGCATGGAGCTGAGTCACAGTGAGACTCGGGCTCTGCCCCTGCAGCAGTGTCCTAGGAGCCAGGTCCTGAGTACTTGCTGACCCCAGTCAGACTGACTGGTGTGTGGATGGAAGGGGGCTCAAACCTGACTCAGAGCCCAGGCTTAGCATGTGCTGTAAACATACCCAATAAGGTCTGGCCATACATGGAACAATGACAAGAAAAAACAAAATATTGAATAGCTGTTCATTCAGTGAGCATCATCCAACCCGTGCAAAGAATGAGACAGGAGTTCTTTGGAAAATTAATACGTGGTCATGCAATTAAAGACTATCATAATGCATATGTACAAGTGGGCCAAATTAAGGTTGCTCAGGCAACCTTAATTCTGTGTTTCCTCAACTTTTGAGCACTTGACTTGCAACCTCAATAATGTTCTTTTAATGTAGTGGTGCATGCACATCTAGGCGCATGCATGTGTAATTGTAGATGCCTTATCTTGAAGAAAATGAACAGACTTAACCAATACTTGGAAATAACACACAAGCACCATACCTTAGAGCAACAGTTACTATTAGGAAAGAGTGTTATTTGCTATCCCTGAATTTCAAGGAGGGCTTGATGGACATGTAAGGGAAGAGCTAGTTGTACAATGAATTTGCTGGTTCTTTGTTTTACACAGTAATATACTTATTTTAAAATCATTTCATTTTGTAGTATCAGTTCAAAATGTGTGTTTAATTACCTACTTTATACCATAGAACCTCTATTGGTACTGTCTCACTGACTATGGAAACGCTCACTTGATACCTCTGAACCAAAGGTCAAGGTTTGCAACAACTTTCGCAGACATTTGTTGACAAGCAATATTTGAGTCTGAAGGTGTACAAAACAACACAGCCGTATTATTACTTGAGATTGTCTGAATTCATGTGTACGCATTTTACTCTGTATAGCTGAAGTCACAGAATGAGGCCATTTGAGTTAAATGTCCTCCCAAAATTAAGTTTAGCCCATTTGACTTTTGTATTAAGAATCATTTTTATGACCCTGTAACGAATATTACTTTTTAGACAACATTTAATTTGAATATCTCCAAGTACTTAAGAATGCATTGTGGAAGTAATAATTTCTCAATTTCCCAGAATAACCCTCTGAAGCCTAGTATTCATTTAAAAAGATTTGTGGTATAGGGATATATTTTTTTATATATTTTATACCAGCAAACTTTCATAGTGTAAAAGCGTTTTGCCAGTAGAGGTTATGCTGATATTCCAAGTTAAGTATGCTATAGAGGCAAAAGCACTTCTATGCTGATGTAACTGGGCTCTTGACAATTAAATATGTTGTTAAAAAATAAATACATAAATACATAAATCCAAAAAATCCAAAAAACCAAATCCCTGTTCCCTTCACTGACATTACTAAACCAGGTAACATTTCTAGCATAGATCTGGCCTGAGATTTAACATGAGCATTTTCAGGCTAAAACATTATAATGTGCTGTGGATCAGAGAGCACGTCTACACTACAGATTTCTGCTGACATAACTATGTCAGTAAGGGGTGTACAGACAAGTGAGCCCTGACCATCACAGGTGTGCCAGAAATAGTCCCAAGTGTAGACATGGTTAAGGCAAAACTATGCTTTTACTGGTATAGCTTGTTTTGCCCATGGAGGTGCTTTTAACACACCAGTTCAAAGCAGAGCATACTAAGAGCACCTTGCCAGTGCAGTACACAGCTACAAGAACACCAGTGAAGTGCTTCTTTGTGTAGACATGGCCACAGACTCATAAATGCAATGAAGGAGAGAGGAGCTAAAAATCAGGAGTCCCTTAAACATGCAGAAAAGTAAGTGATTTTTAAGTTAAGATCCTATAGGAATCAAGTTCTGGACTTGTGTAACTCAGAGTTAGCAGCTGCATAACAAATACCGTTTTGTAAATCCCACAAAGAGTACAAAGGCTTATAGCTGCACCCTTAGCTAGTAGCTGCCAGTTTTCAGGACTGGAATAAGCTGCTTAAACTCAAGCAAGCTTGATAGCTCAACTCAACTGCCAGGCTCGAGCAATATTTTGAGTTAAACCAGACTTGAAGTGGAGAAGACTCCAGAACTAAGCTACACTCCCAGGCTCAAATGAACTTCTGAGCTACACTGAACTCCCAAACTGGAACGTGCCCCACCTTGAAGCAAAATTCTAACTAAACTGAGCTCCTAAATGCTGCAGCTGGCTATATAGCTTCTTTGCCTTCCTCAACAGGATCTGGAATATCAGCCAGACTGATTCAAAATGATATTCCAAAATGTAGATACAACTCAAAAGGGAGTCCCACTGTTGCCAGTAAAAATTACCACTTCTCTTAACCCCGATAGAAATCCAGCTCACCAAAGTAAAAATTGCAGTGTGCAAGCGGCTTTTATCAGAAGACAGTTATTGCTCTGTACAATAAGACTTGATTTTTTTATTTTATTATTAAAAACACAACCAAGATGACTAATCCACAGACACTAAATTCCTCTGCCTGTGAAGAGACAGACATGTATTGTCTTTCATTTGATAATTTTTTCAGACAGAATAAGCTGTCATGCAACACTTCTTGCAAATAAAAGTATGTAAGAGCAGCCTAGACAACAGCCTTCAGATGGCACAGACTGACTAGTTTTAAGTTTTTCAGGAAATGCCAATGTGCACAAAACCTCATCAATACAACACATTTACAAGAAGCAAGGGTTTTCAAGGATGCCCTTGAAGAATAGTGTAGGTTAATAGGTTTTGTTTCTGATGTAAAACTAAGATATCTTTGAGGAAGGCAGTCTAGTGGTTAGGGTGCCAGCCAGGAACTCAGGAGACCAAGGGACCACTTCCTGCTCTGCTACAGACTTCTTCTGTGACCTTGGGCAAGTCACTCAGGCCATGTCTATATGCCGGCAAAATGTATGTCGCTCAGGGGTGTGAAAAACATACCCCTGAGCAATGTAAGTTTTGCCGGCATAAGTGTGCTCAGCCCTATGTTGGTGGGAGAGCTTCTCCTGCTGACATAGCTACCGTCATTTGCTGAGGTGGTTTTATTTTGTTGATGGGAGAGCTCTCTCCCATTGGCAGAGAGTGGCTACAGGAGCGATCTTACAGTGACACAGCTGCATCGCTACAGCTGTGCAGCTGTAAACTCACTAGTGTAGACACGGCCTCAATCTCTGTGCCTCAGTTCCTTATCTGTAAAATTAAGACAGTAGTACTTCCTCACTACCTCACAGGGGTGTTTGAGAGCATAAATACATTCAAGATTACAAGGTTCCATCACCATAGGAGTGCCAACTACATTCCTAAATTAGAGAAGACTGGTTAAGACTAGAAAGAGTAAAGACATAGTTAATATTTAAGTCATCTGGTAAAAAGTTGGATTCTAAGCAATGATGCTATAGCTAGACTAGCATAAAGGGATAGTAGACTAATGGTAAGAGTAGAAGATTTGAGGTCTGGACAAATTCTAATCCCACTATAAAAGTGGACTGACTCATTGGAAAACCTCCAATGAGTCACTTCATCTTATGCCTCAGTTTGAGACATCTGCAGTATGTTAACATTTTTATCTGCAGTACTGAACAGAGATGATTAAAGCTTTGTGGGAACTTGAATCAGAGCTCGTGTTCTGTGCCTGGTTACTTCTGTTTTGCTTGTGTTCTGTGTCATTAACTTGAATTCTGTGCTGTTAACTTACTGGGTTATTTTAGGGCAGTCACTCTTCATCAGTTGACTCATCTGTAAAATGCTTATCATGAGGGACCTGATTATTTCATTATTCCTTGGTCACAGCAGTGGTTTAAAAATCAAATAATATGTAGCTCCAAAACCCAAGTTCTGATTTCTAGACAACATTTGAAGACTTTGTTGTACAGGAAAGCATAGTAATGTCAACCAAGAATAAAACATCTTCCAGAGTCTGCTGCTATCTACTGTGCAAGTGTTTGTGCATCGCAAGCTGAGAAATATTATAAGATCCATGGAGAGGAGGAGAGGGATGGGCAAAGAAGCTAAAGTGCTCACTGATATTTTCAACAACATTACTCGTGATTTTTTTGTTCTGTAAGTTCTTATTCTATATAGAACTGTTTCATTTTCTCACCGTTTTCCACTTCTGTATACAGAGGTGTTTGACAATTATTAGTGAGCTTGTTTAACAGCTTGCCAAATCTAACAAACAAATGAGGAGGAAATATAAAAAGACAATGATGCCTATAAGTGCACTGAATGAACAGAACTATTACACTTCCATTGATGATCTTATTCAGGAATTTATACCTTGTTCTCAAATTTCTTATATGTTAGTACATGTACTATTTACAAATCTTAATGGTTTAATATAATGAAATGATATAGTCTCTTGTAAATGGATTTCAGAGAAGCAGGATATAGGTTTATCAGATAAACTAACAGCACTTCTAGAGATGGCATCTATTGAAAAGCTGCTACTTACTGTCATTTCTTTTCTTTTTTTTTTGCGCAGTAAACCAGCAAGCCAACGTTTTTTCTCACCCTAATTTTCCTGGGTATTGCAACTGGCACTTCTTATAACAGGTATAATACATTTAGAATCCTGTATGTTGTGATTTGTTGCATCACTTAGAGGAGTATCCTTTCAAATTTGCATCAACATAAAAACACTGTGTGAGCCTACGAGACACTAAGCAAGCTCCTCCAGAACAATCCCATTTTCTCTGGTTTCAGACAAGCCATATTAACGCTACTCACAATGGTAAGCAGCAAGGGGTCATTCCCGATATCCAATTAGCAAATATTTCCAAGTTGCAGGGGGGAGGTGCCGCCTGTCCTTTCTCCCTTTTTCTTGAGGAATATGACTGGAAAATGTTTTGCAGTCATGTTGTTCTCACTAATTGCCTTGTTCACTAACTATAGTGATACAAAGATATTCTATTTACACTATGCCATAAATGTTTATGTCACATGACCAAGACTGATCCCTCCTTCCACATGCTTACAATTTGTTACGACTCCAAAAACAATTTTTCCTTGAATATCAGGGGAAGAAGTATGTAGATGAACAACAGAAGGTGCAAAAGAGCCTTCAGTAATTAATGCATGCACCAGAGTTGTATGCTATTTTTAATATAAGAAAAAACCCTTCCTATTAGGAGAGGACTCAAGTTATTGGGTTTCACTGAAGCAATTAATTTTGAGGGGAAAAAAATCACAAAATAGGGGAGGCAGAGCAAAAGTTTGACAAACCAGGTTAGATACATTTGTTATATCCCCCACCCTGTTCCTCTAACGAGCTACAGTTTAGAAAATGGGAAATGGATAGACAGATGGACTAAAGCCAGGGCAAGCACTTCCAATGAACCCCAAGTAAAGCAAAAGCAAAATTACAAACCAAGCAAAAACTAGCATGGTTGGTAGCTTAGCCTGAAATTCCCCAAGGTACATTGAAAGGGTTTGTTGAGTCTTAAAACTTTTGGCAATCTTTAGCCAACTTTAGGGTTCATAACTAGATGAATCAGTGGCTCTTAGAGTCCCAGGAACATTCACTAAATTAACCCCTTCATGTGTGATAAAACAGTGAGTGTTTCTGTGACCTTTTACTTAGGCACAGCCTTTCTGACAACCTTCCCTCCAAGCTGATGAGACAGCATGCAAGGACCCATACTCCTAACAAGCACACAGCACTACCAGAGAGACAGGTGCCACTACATCATGCCAATGAGTGCTAGCCCAATTTCAGGCACCAGTGTTTGTGTGTGAATATTTACATATAAAGATCTTTTAGCAGTTTTAAAATAGTTAACCTAAAATATACTAAGGCTGAACCTATCCTCCGTAAGTGATTTGTCATTTAGGGATTATGTGCACATAGACTGCTGCTTCTTAATCTCAACAGTTTTTAAAGCATTTAACTGAGAATGAAGTCACAGCCATAGCCTAGTTCACAGGAGAACGTCATTAAAAGATATAGGTAACCTTCCTTAAAGGTATGGTGGCCATCAATGTAAAGGTTAACACCAAACTGTTGTTGTCTTTGTGAATCTAACTCATAATTTTAAGACCCTCCACTAGTTTGTAGACTAGCCAGCAATGAACGCCAAATGTATACTGGAGACATTTAAGGATCCAACATTAGTAACTTGACAATGGAAAAAAAAATCAAGTTTCTCTCAATGCAATGCTTGTCAATTTTGTCTCTGGATCAATAGTGACATAGGTTTTACAGGTCAAACACACCACCCAAATGAACAGGTCAACACACTTGTATTATTTTACCAAATTCCCAAGCAGAGAACAAACTCAAGACTCATAAGACAGGGAAGTGCAGAGGAAAGGAAAAACATTTTGAATGAAGTAGAAAAAGCAAGTAATCTATTGTGGAAACAAAGTGACAGGGATAGTTTAATCCTTGCACAATGACATGAAATTAATACTCATAAAAATTATGTGATTGTTCTTACTTTACAAGTATTGAGATTTAACTCTGGTAGACAGTCCTACCTGGTATTTTGTGGAGATGTGAACTAGTGTTGTGTGTGTGGCTGTCAAACAACTCAGCTAAAAATTCAATGCATGTTAGTAAGAGTAAGACTTTACCTGAAAGATAGGCAACTTTTTCCTTTAAAATTGGTAATACTTCCATAGCCTTCATTTCATCATTTTTCCGAAACCCTGGAACATATAAGAAACAAGGAAATTAGTCAGTGGTTTGATATGCATTGTAAGCAGGCTTTCAAATCCCATCTACCTAATACACAAGGAAATATTTACCTTCTTAATGTATCTTGAAGCCAACAACTTTAATAGGGTCAGAATAACTTAAATAATGAGATCTCATTAAGTTAGAAACATTTGTAAACTCCTTTTTTATCCTATAAAATTCTACCTATGTAAATACATGAAGGATCATGAGAAATGTGTATACATGTAATATAATGGCAAGATCAGCAGGCAACCCTTAATGGAAGATGAAGCACTGAAGTTCAGCTTTTTCCAAGTAGATAAAAAGGTAGCTTAACTTAATTTAGTAGCTCTCATTTTAAATGGTGCTCTACCACCAGTCTTTCACTTCCTATTCCAGCAAACAGAGGTCTAATATGCAACTAAAGGCATGAATTATCTTCAAGGTAGGAAACAATGAATTTCAGTCACCTACACACTACTTTACACACCATTTTCAAAACACCTCCACAGGCAAAAATAAAGCTATCTTACAAGCTGATTCCTTTCTAGGTCCCGGCTTCTACTGGTGTGAACCTTAGGACTACTTTGCAAAAACAAGTGAATATTAAGAACATATGAACGGCCATACTGGGTCAGATCAATGGTCCATCTAGTCCAGTATTCTGTCTTCTAACAGTGGTCAATGCCAGGTGCTTCAGAGCGAATGAATACAACAGGTAATCAGCAAGTGTTCCATCCATCCTGTCGGTCATTCCCAGCCTCTAGCAAATAGTAATCCCTCCCTATCCTGGCTAATAGCCATTCATGGACCTATCCTCCATGAACTTATCTAGTTCTTCTTTGAACCCCGCTTTAGTCTTGGCTTTCACAACATCCTCTGGCAAAGAGTTCCACAGGTTCACTGTGCATTTGTGTAAAGAAATGCTTCTTTTTGTTCATTTTAAACCTATCGCCTATTAATTTAATTTGGTGCCCTCTAGTTCTTGTGTTATGAGAAGGAGTAAATAACATTCTTATTTACTTTCTACACATGGGTCATGATTTTATAGTCTTCTATCATATCCCCCCTCAGTCATCTCTTTTCCAAGCTGACAATCCCAGTCTTATTAATCTCTCCTTACACAGAAGCTTTTCCAAAACCATGGATTTATAGAGGAAATATGATATTTTCTGTTTCTTATCTATTCCTTTCCTAATGATTCCCAACATTCCGTTAGCTTTTTTGACTGCCACTGCAATTTGAGTGGATGTTTTAGAGAACCCTCCACAAGGACCCCAAAATCTCTCTCTTGAGTGATAACAGCTAATTTAGACCTCACCATTTTATATGTAGAGTTGGGATTATGTTTTCCAATGTGCATTACTTTGCATTTATCACACTGAATTTTATCTGCCATTTTGTTGCCCAGTCACCCAGTTTTGTGAGATCCCTTTGTAACACTTCATAGTCTCCTTTGGATTTAACTATCTTGAGTAATTGTGTGTCATCTGTAAATTTTGCCACCTCACTCTTTATCCCTTTTTTTAGACCATTGATGAATATGTTGAACAGCACTGGTCCCACTACAGATCCTTGGGGGACCCTGCTATTTACGTCTCTCCATTCTGAAAACTGACCATTTATTCCTACCCTTATTTCCTATCTTTTAACCAGTTACTGATCCAGGAGAGGACCTTCCCTCTTATCCCATGATCACTTACTTTGCTTAAGAGTCTTTGGTGAGGGACCTTGTCAAAGGCTTTCTGAAAATCTAAGTACACTATATTCACTGCATCACCCTTGTCCAAGTGCTTGTTGCCCCCATTAAAGAATTCTAATAGATTGTTAAGGAATGATTTCCCTTTGCAAAAACCATATTGACTCTTCTCCAACAAACTGTTCACCTTCTACAAGCTAGGGCTCACAAAAAGTAGAGATTTGAGATGATCCAAAGGTCCAGCAATTTTTGATTACACCAAAGAACTGTCAACTGGCCTTTAACAACATTTTACTACTTCCTCCTCGTTCAGTGAAGCATTCCATTCATTGTTGCAAAGTTTACCAGAATAAAAAATGTATTAACATGGCAATAAATTCTGTCACTTAGAAGCTAGTGCCATTCTTTTAAGTATCAAAAGACCACAGAGAAACCTCATAAGGAGATCACTGTGTTGTCAAGAAGTTTGTGTAGCCTTTTGATCAGAAAGGGTGGGAGGTGGGGCAGGGAAGCTAGAATATCCTATGTTGTGGTGTTAAATTTTCCATTTATAGCTACAGAAGTTAAAAATCCATTAGATTTATATTTAAGAAACAGCTCCAAGTCCGCATCAAAACCAGACTTGTTTAACAGTTGCCACCAAATTAGAAAAAAAACTTTCAACACTGGACTAGCACTAGGTAAGTTTATCAGGCTCTCTTTCATGGGTCTGTTTAAGAAGCAAGAAACAAAAGCTGGGCAGTCATTTAAAAACTTAAGCCATTTTACATACCCTAGAAACAGCACATGGGTTACTTAAGAGTTCTAATATACTGTCCAGGAACTTTGAACTTCTTCATCTAGAGGTAGTATTCTGCCCGGCACTGTCACTTTAAGTGCACCCAAGGAATGCTTTACAGCATGACTGTACTGCAGCTGTGAGCGTTCTTCCTAGCTCATGTGTACAAACACAGGCTAGCTCTGCTCAAACCAATGCATTAAAAATAGCAGTGTAGCTGGGGGTAGCATAGGTGATGGCTCAGGGTAGCTACCTGAGTATGTACCCAGGGGGTATGGATGGGTTTGTACTCAAGGCAGCTAGCCCAAGCTACCTGTGCTAACCCCCACCTACACTGCTGTTTTTAATGCACTAGCTTAAACAGAGCTACTGTGAGTCTGTCTGCCAGAGCTGAGAGGCATGCTCCCAGCTGTGGAATAGACATACTCCAAGTTCCAGCATGTTTAGAAGCAAAAAGACATTCACTTCATGGAGAGTGAGTGAAATTTTAAGTCTCCTGAATGGCTCATCCAAAACCCCTTCATAAAAGTTGAGCATTCAAAGCAATGCCACATCATGGCCTGCAGCCAGAACTCTGTTTGCATCCATCTTCCATCCCACTTTTCATCTTCCAGTCAGCCACACACATAGCGCTTAGAGAACTCTATCTTGCTAGGAGAAATTTCTTAAAAGGTGCATCATTAATGCTTCCTTACAGGCAATTCCTTCGGGAAATACCTTGCAAACAAGATAAAACGAGTTTTTCATTTGCAGAATCTGCTAAGCCAACAGAACAGCAGCTATTTCCTGGGTGGAACATCACCCTATCTAAATCAAAGTATTTTCATTTGTCTCTTTTCAAAAAGATTCTTTTATAAAACCAAATTCACCCAGTTTTTAGCCATATTCAGCATATTTTATAGCAAGATTTTATGCAGATCACCTCATTTAAAAATGAGACAAATGAAACACCCTACCTAGGGGCTTAAATCTTCCAGAACTCCAAGTGGTGCAACTTATATTGCCTTGCACAAGCTCATTCTTGCCCACCCCCCCACCACCCTCCACTGGTAGTTCGCCCCAAGTAAGGGAAGGTGGCTTTGATGTTGCCTCTGCTCCAACGAGTTTCTGTTCATTGTTCCCTACTAACGGTGACTGGACCTTTGGCCTTTTCTTGGCTCTTTGAGCGCACCCCTGCCATCAGGTCTCAAGCCATCATCTCAGAAGGGAATCAAGATTGGGCGTTAGGCTTCAATCCCTGGGTACTAACTGTGATTACCTAAGGAGGCATGCGTTAGGTTCAGTATGTGCATTTCTTCTCAAGAGATATGGCCAGTGGCATCCAGTGACCACACAGCCTTCTTAAAGCCATGTGTTTTTAATTAGTACCAACACATTTCAGAGACAGATCTTCAACCAAAAGCGACACAGAGGCCTGTCTTCCCTAAGGCCTAAGGAAGCTTGGGAAGGCCTCTAATTCAGACACTCCTGCAGGACCTGTCTGTGATTATGTCAGTCATTTGCCCCCAGAAAGAACTAACTCATTGACAATCCCACCCTGCGAGCCTTCACAGTTAAGAATCACTTTGATCTCTAGGCTCCCAGCTTGGCACATGAGCTGCATTGCTCTGGGCTGGAGCCCAGCAGTAGCACCTTCACCACTAATCATTTGGTCAGTGTTTTGTAACTGCCTCCAAATTTATCAGGAGGCTGCTTATCTAGAGCTATTGTATTGCTCTTCTCCTTGGTCTTCCAATAGCCCCCTATTCAGAGTTAACCAAAACATTCAAAGTATAGCCCAATAAGCCAATACAGCCATAGAAGGACTCTGGCTAATCACATCACATAGGTTACCAGTAAGTTACAGGTCAGCATTCCTACATTACACAGCTGTTCCATATCTGTCAGACTAGTGTGGGGGCATGGTTTGAAGTTTTAGATGGCTGTTTAAGCACCACAGGTTGCAGCTTCTCAATGGAGCCATTCATGTTTTGGACCGTAGAGTACCATATAGCAAGATTTTTTTGATATATCCTAGCTCCCCCTGCTATCACTGTGGCAGGTGTACCTCTACTGAGACTAGAGTAAGGCCAACAGCTTTAAAGATGAAGCCCCGGAGCTAAAATCTGTTATCTTTTAAAAAGAACAAATCTGCCAGCATGTGTATCAATGCTTTTATTCTGCAATAGCACCATTGCCATCAGCTATAGAAGGGAGACAGTATACTGCTGTCTCTCTTTTAAGAGGCAGAGTTCCTTGGTAACGCTCTGACATCTCTACCCTAAGTCTGCTGTGGGTTTTGTATACCATTCCCTCACCCACCACACTGACCAATTAAGGCTTAATTAAGGCTTAAAGGCTCATTGTTTATGAATATCATATTCCTACCCCCTTAAGGGCCTAATTCTGTGCCTGTTCTACCCTGGTGGAATTTACTGAAGGCAAAAGACAGCAGGGGTTATATTTGGGAGAGAGGGTGATGGAAGGAAGGAAAGAATGTGTGTTCTTTTTAACTCCATCTGGGAGTGATCACGTCAATAAACAAAGCAGCACGTTATCTTTTTTAAGGTTAATTGTACTACAAAGCATTTATGATTTGTAGGTTTATCAAGACTTATTAAAGAAAGTCATTGAATGTACTCAAGAGCAGTGCCAAAAATATCCACACCAATCTCTACACAGCTCAGCAACCTCTGAGCCAGCAGTCTTTATCACACATTAACGGAGATGATGTCATCCTTTCAAACCAGGCCAGTCTGCAGTTGCTGCTGCTGTCTTTTTCACTGCAGTGCCTGCAGTATTCAGAGGATTTTGAGAAGCACAAGATGGCACAGTGTTCAAGCAAATAAAGATCTGAGATATAGAAGCAATTCTATATGTACATATCTAGGTTGAGAGCTTTAACTGAAGAATGAACTTCTAATTCAAGCGCGTATAGGAAAAAAATGTATGATTGAAATTCAGAAATGTCAATTGGATTTCTCATACAATAGCATTTGCAGCCATTCAACATAATATTTACCTGTATAAGGTCTCTAACACATTATTTCTACATCAGTTTTTCACTACTCAACGCTAATATAAAGCTATTTCTTGCTTGCCACATACCTGATTTTAATGAGAAGTGGTAAAATTACATGAAGAAATAGAGCAACAAATAGTGTCATTATAATTTGTTTTTATACAAACAAAAATACTAAAATTTAATGTGGATTTTTGCTGCAAATAATTGTAAGTTTGTTTATTGTTTAGATTTAACACCAATTTGCCATTTCACTTTTATTCATACTAATAAACTTTACATTTTATAGAATAAGGTAAACACACAAAGAAAAACATCTTCTAATATTTGAATATAAGTGTAGAGAAAAAACAACTTTTGCATGAACTTCTCAGGCCCCTAACTTCACTATGATATCAAAACAATGAGGTGTTGTGGAATAGCAGGAATTCTGAGGGCATCAAGTGAGTAATCAAGTGCCAAACACCTTGCAATTACTGAAGGACATTTGAGAGATTTTTAATTGATGATTAAGAGACCACTTGCTGTGCTAAGGATTTTATGCCGCTGTATTACAACACTTGAAAAAAGAGCACAGATAAAGACAGCCAACCCCTTTACTTAAAACGTAGGTTGTGTGCACCTTTCAAACACTAGCAGAAAAATGCCCGCCAAAGGGGAAATTACTAAAAAAAAAAACCAAAAAAACAGCTCAACAGTGTGTACTCCTTTCTCTTGGACTGTAGAAAGCTAAAACCTGTCACTTTCATCTGTTACTCTACACTTCTGTATTGCAAATCTGGAAGCTAGCTGGCACCACGCTATCTTAGGGCAGACACTTTGCAAACAATCAAAAATCACAATCACCATCTTAGGAAATCAACAGAAAAAGATATCCACTGCTTGGAAACATAGCTATGTTCTGTATGAGTGTCATACTCTTATGTATACTGAATTTTGATGCTATACATTACAGTGGTTTCTTGAAGCCTATGAATTGCAGCCCGCAAGCCACCTTTAAGGAGTAGCAAGAAACTGTACCTGACTGTGGTAGCCTACAAATCTTTTATGACAAATCTAAAGAGGTTAATCTGGTCTAAATCTCTAAACCTATTATCTCTTTTAGATACAAAGAAGGAGGTAACTGTGTTAATCCCATGAACACACTAGATGACATCCAGATATGACCCATACCTGCTGACAGTGGAGGGGCAGAGTAGAGGCAGCTGCTTCAGCAGAGGTTACTGAGCATGCTCAGTCTGTGTGAGAATGCTCAGTACAAGCCAAGCAGCATCTCTGGGAGGAGGATCACATGACCCTGCGTATTTCTTCTGATGACATTCAATGACTAGCCACATACACACTGTAATTTTGTAAACCACATTATGAGAATCAACTAATCTATGCTGGCAAACAAGTTTTAGCTGTTATTACAATACTCAGTGTGGGGAAAGAGGAAGAGAATAGGATGAAACTATAAAAGTTCTCTTATAAAGAGACTTCCAGTCTTGTATCCAGAGTTTGCCCCGCTCAAGGATAGCAAAGTCCATTTTGCATAATATGAAGGCACCTTACAAATATATTCAGTGATACACACCATATTTAGTTATACTAGCATGAGTGTACAAGCTAGCAAGCACAATGGCTTCTCTATCTTAGGGCTGGTACCAGCATTGATGGGTTTTTGTGCTAAACAGGTGTGTAGGCTTCAGGCTGACTTCCACAAAAAGCACAGTATATCAGGGTGGGTAATATGGGGAGGGCTCAATCTCTGACTGGGAGGGGGCACTAGCAAGGGTTGTGTGAGTTTCTCAGAGTTTGGAGAGCTGAAGGGAGCAAAACAACATCCACAGAAAAAGGGTCTGTATGGTCAAAGAAAAGCTGAGGTTCTGGATGTAGTGAGGATTGCAGAGACGCTGCTAAGAAGAACTGGAGTGTTGTTCCCCCGGCATAGTCAGGGAGGTAAAGAGGGTAAAGTTACTCTGATAGGAGCAGCAGCACAGGCTTAGGGTTAGCCATGATTCAAAGGAAAGTACTTGCTGAGGGATGGGTCAGGAAAGAACCACCTATAAAATTATATGGCATGTGCTGTGTGTAACATAATTTACACATTTGTATAAAGAAAGTGTAAGACTTACTACTGTTAGCCATCACTCACAATGTGTGGAAGACCACTGCGCATGGAACACAACATTTACATTCTAATCACCATTAGCAGCTCTGTTAAGCACTTTCTTAAGAAGAGCGGGAAGCCTGCCTGTCTGCATCTAGATCAGTGCATAAGCAGGATGAGGTCACCCTCCTGCTGCACATGAACCAGGCAGCAGACAAATGTCAGCCATTTCCACAGTTTCTAGCACACATTCAAGTCAGTTGCATAAGCAGAGGCAAACCAGGCCGGTCTGACGACAAGCTTCAGTTTTAAATTTCAAGTCATAATTGGTCAATAGGTAAAGAGTGAAAAAAGTTACGCTTTGCGGTATTCCACAGCAAGAATTGTAATGAGGGCAAGCACCTCAACTATGATTTCTATAATGGTCTTTCTGTACTTTTTAAACAAATCTTTGTCTGCACATTATTACATAATTCCAAAACACAGAATTATTCTCTATGAAAAGGTAAGGTCTCTTGCTAAATATGGATCAATTAATTCACCTGGATAATATTCTTCTCAGGTTACAATATATGACTCAATTGGTTTCCCTGACCTACCTGGATTACCCAACAAACAGAAGTGAGTTCTTTAGTAACAGAGAAAGAAAGAAATTAACTAGATCAATAAACCTACAGGTGAATAAGATATATACTGCAGCAGAAACTTTGTGAAGAAAGCTTAATTCCCAAGGTGAAAGCCCTATTTCCCAGTTCTCAGACTTTCTTCTCCCTTTTCCACCAGAACAGGCTGCAGAAGTTCAGATTTACACAGATGTGAAGAAAAAGCCTCATATCACACCTGATATGATTAAGACAACGATGGCCATTTGGTGAATTAAAGAAAATTTCCATATCATTGAATAGGGTCTAAAATAAGTTTGATAAGAGACCTAGAATACCCCTTTGGCTTTAGGTCTGATCTTATAGATGTGCACGTTCCTCAAGATAACAAAGAAATAACTGAAGAAACAAAAGTAATTAGTGACAGAAAACGGCCATCTGCAAGAGGCATATAGTTAGTAGACGCAACATATTTTTCAGCCTTTCAAGAAGTCTGAAGCAACAGATTTTATTTTTTAAATCAGAAGAAAAAGCAAACAAGAATTAGGTTGAGAACATTTAAAGCCTAACTGATTAGCTCTCTCAAAAGTAAGTTAAAACAGAAACTGTATTCTCACTATTGAGGGTGAAGTGGGGTCAGAAGCTGAGGCAGGTCTATTTCAATGTACTCAATGAGACAATCTAGTGAAATTCTCATCTCTAAAGGCAATTCCCGAGGTGCAGTAAGCAAAGAGAAGGCACTTGCTCTAACACTAGTTTTCATTTCCTTCAACTTTTGTTCTGCTTAAGAACTCAAATGATTGCAAACAGAAACCGTAGAGACAAAGTGACACACTGACCACTGGACTTAAACATATGGTTCAGTTCCATATATTCTGCAATTTTTAATAAAATACATAATTTAGCGCCATTAGTACAGTTATGTGATGCAACCAAAATGACTCACCCGAAAGTTACATCTTGGGGAGAAACTAATTTTCAGTTGCCTACTGAAAGACTAAAAAAGGACATGTGAATCAAGAGTAATGAAATTCACGTACTCCTAGCCATGGTCCATACCACTTCATTACTAGAACCATAGACCAAGCAGAAAGCCTTGATGACAACCCGCCCACCTCTCGGACAACTCATTTTATTATTTAAAAATTTGCTTGCTATCTGACAGTGTTTCACTATAAAGCTCAGGCTGTTTTCACGTCCTCGTTTATCATTTTTTTAACTTTCCACTAAAAGGCTATCATTCTCCCACTTAGGCACTATATTCCATCATGCTGGAGTTCAGTAGTGTTTTTCAATAGCAATGTGCAAATATACAAAGGCTAATACCTAAATAAAATGCCCTTTCATGAAACAGTTATTTTAAGCACAGTTTAAATGCTCATTTTATTCTAAGTTTTATTAATACTGTGTTTGTGAAACACACCGTAGTGATTACCCGGGAGATGTTTGTCAACTATCTACAAAACCAGTAGGCAGTGGAACTGCAAGATTTTCCAAAATAACGTGCCTTTACTCTGACCTGGATAAAGAATTTCAAGGATAATTTAATTCCATCTCAAGGCTCTTTGCACAGTTGGCCTCAATGCTGAAACTGTCAGCAATGGTGGGTATTGGTGTTAGTTATGAAGCGCAGGTGAGAGGATTGTGTTGTGGACTCAGGTACATTGTCTGAAACCCATGAATATCTGGCAATAGTATTCTGAATTCAAAAAGTAAACAGCTATAATAATGAACAAGAAAACTCTGAAAATGTAGGTAGTGGTTGCCCTGTTTTCAGGACTAGAAGCCATTAGTCTCATTTTACCGTAGCTATATCTAGAAAGTCACATGATTGTGTTCTTGAGTTTACAAAGTGTTCCAGCAATTCTTTTTACTGCAACATACAGTGGTCATCTCTAACTTGCCAACTTCCTCAGTTATCTTAATATCTCTCTTTTAATAGAGTTCTAGATATTGCCTATAATGTTTCAGTTCAGGTTGTACTGAGGTAACCCAATCTCTGGAACTTCAGCCAAGTTCAGGGGCAGATTTCAAGGGTAGTCACTCTATAGGATGCAATTTTACCATTTCCCCCCAATTTCCCCACCCCAATTTCTGTCTAAAGGAACCAGCATTATCCACCTTTTTGGAAAGAGCAATAATAATTATAATGGCTGTGCTGGCAATCCCTCAACTCAGAAGACACCATCAAAATTTTAAATATGACTAACAGGTCATATTTAAAACAATGTCATTTTTTCCTCTTCGCCAAAACACACACACAAAACATCATCTTGTTCAGTTCACTCAGCCTCTGAATACCGTGTAAGGACATTCAACAAGCAGTGCAACATACCAAAAATTATGTGCCTGGTATGCATGTAATGGTGTTTGATCGCATATTTAATGTTAGACTGTTTAATGTTGGATATCTATAGGTTTTCTAACATGTGTAGTTACAGTGGAATGAGAAGAGAAAAATAATCAGAAAATCACCTCTACATTTAATTTCACCAGCCACACTGATCAGATTAAGAGAAGTCATGTTTTTGTTTTAGGAAAAAGCCTATAAGTTAACATTAAAATACTATCCTGAATTTTTAGGAGACTTCAAGAGATGAGGTAGCTGCGCTTTTTACTAAATCAGCTCTGGTCAGGCTTAACAACTCACCCATCACAAGACATTACATCATCAAACCTTCAGCTGCTCATCATGGCTGCTGCTCCGGATATCTTGTTTTCCTTCCCTTCATCTACCCTATGGACACCCATAACCTGGGAAGCGTATCTGGCATTATGACCACACTTCATTTGTCCGCGTGCTGGGCTGCATGTAACTAATAGACATGCATGTAAATTAGAACAGACAGTTTGGAATTATTTCAATAGAATAGAGGAGAATTTGTCAGGTTATTAGCAAAAAAAAAAAAAAAAAAAAAAAAAAAAAAAAAAAAAAAAGACCCAAAAACACACACACACCACACATGTAAGAGTGCTAAATCCAAATGAACACTGAGAACCTTTTTTAAAATATCTCCCAATATCTGTTTTGTGATTTATACGTACAGTATAAAGTGCATTGCTTTCTTGCTAGTGCCAATTGTATCTGAGACAGTGAGGAGAACGCACAGAGAACACACGTCTGCAAGCAATTTGCACTACTCCAGTAGTACACTGAAGCAATGTGATACGCTGCCATGTAAACCTCAAGCTAACAATGAATTTAAGGTATTCCAAGTTTTATCTTGCTTCAGAAACCGTAAGATAATTAACACACCAAAATATTTATAGCAGAAGGAGAAAGAGCATGATAGAGGTGAGTGGATGGGACAGAAAAGTGGCTGTTCATATGATAACTGTTCTCAAGTGCTCAGGAGTGATTTTTAAATTTTAGCTATTTGAGACATTGTACAAACCAAAATGACAGTCCCTTACAAAGGAATTTCATGACAAGCCATAACAATTGAATAACGCACACGCAGAACTTCTGGGGGGGAGGAGGAGCAGGTGGCCAGGGTAAACTAATACTGATTGGGGAAGGAGGAAGAGGGAATGACCTAAAATGTAAATGAAAATAAACTCCAGGACTGGATCTGTTGTGCACAAAACTTTGAGTTGAATTTTGTCGTCACATTTTATATTAAGGTTTCATTTAAAGTGTAAAGGTCAATTCATGGGTAACAAATAATAGATAGCTTATCACCATTAACAATACCTTCCACTAAAGTGCTTGTAACACATGACTGATATGAATAGAATGATGGACGCCAAACTGTTTATAAATGCAAAGTTAATATCAAGTATGACCTATATTGCTTCCCTGAAATTAGGTTCGTTGGATTTTTAAATTTATATGTCCATTGGTGTCTTTCTTCTGCTTCTGCTTTTAAGTCATCCACTTTTATCTGAAAAATATGATTTCATCCATGAACACTGTCTAGTGTTTCAATTTACTGCTCCACTCATGAACCAATAGGTCTTTATGTGCTACTGTCCACCATACTGTTATCATCTCCAGCTCCATATTTCTTCTGTTGGCTGGTACTGCAGACACTTAGGACTCAGTTTAGAGGTACGCAAATCACTGATGGTCCAGTTTAAGAGCTTGAAGACAAACAGATGGATTACTTTTATTTTGTTTCAGAACATGAAGGTAAGGGCATCTTGTACGCCACAGGCAATTCTGATGTTTGATGCACAACCATTAGCAACACTTAAGTTTGCAGCTTTAGGTTGCTGTAGACTACTACTTAAGGTATAGTCTTCCCAACCACTTCCCACAAGAATGCACCATTAACTTTCCTACGTCTTGAAAGATTTTTCTGTAGTGCTTTATTACAAAATTCACAACTCTTTAGGTCAAGCAAAAGTGAACTGTTAAATGTTACAGTGACAGAACAGTCTTCCAGTACTGCTCATTAATGCAAAAAATAATTATCTTAAGTACCAAGCAAACCAATATATTGTTTTTGAAACTATTAATAACACAACATTAGAGTCAATTTCTGTTGACTCAAGATTTGGTATCATCCCTAAGTCTTTAAGAAGCCTAGAAAAATGGACTCTCCCATCTGGCTATAGTTACTGGGCAAGTATACAAGGAAAAAGGTTCCCAGTGGCACCAGCTGCAGCAGCATATTTTTTGCCTTGAAAGCTTCAACTTCACTGCCCTTGATGATGATCTGCTATGATCTTTTTAATGTGTAGTGGGATCATGTAAAATTGTCTATCCTAACCCTTGTCCGGAGTGTTGCATTACTCAAAAAAAGGGTATTTTGACTTGTGGTTGCTGCAAGTTAAAAGCAGAAGAATTGAGGCATGAGCCTGAGTTTGTGGCTCTGGGCAAAATGCAAAAAAGGAGAGAGAGGAAAGATGGCCAACTGAACATTAACACCCCAAACAAGAAGAAACTTCAATTCTCCTCCCCACTTTGCACTCAGCAGCTATGGCAAGCTTTATTTCAGCTGGACATCAAACTGATAGAACAACCCTTGTCTTAAGTTCTGCTTTGGCAATGTACACTATTAGGAGGCCTAGTATATTTCTCCAAACAACAGCTGAGGCAAGGGACTGTGTTGGGCTTCCCACCAAGGTGCATTCTTTGGATCTTACTATCCCTGAATTTTATTTGCCTCTAACTATGTGATGCCTGGTAAGTTTTTTTTTCTAGTTTCACCATTAGTATCCACATTTCCATTGCTGTTTGGTATGTCGATTTATCCTCCAAAAGTTAAAATCAATTGGGTCGGAAGGGGTGACCAACCAGAATTCACACAGCATTGAAAGGTCACATGCAGTCTTTTTAAGCCATACAATTTTATCCTGTATTTGTGATCAAGCTAGTTTAATACTAACTTGGGTCCCAACATAAACAAACTATTATATTCCATCTAGCAGACAGCCACAACATTTATGTTGAACAACTTTATCACACATAGTCCCTAATTTGATCAAGTAAGGAGCCTAGCATGCAAATACACTGACTTTTCCCTTTTAATGATCCTTGAATGAAATAATCTTAAGTACCAGAAAGCAGTTAAAGTTGCACACGATTTTGGGGTGGTTTAAGATTCCAAGTTAGATTAGAGTGCATGTAGAAGGCAGAAATGGTAGGAAGCAAAAGAGAAATTTCTTTTGTTTATGCAACCTGACAATATGCTAAATCCCTTTTTGTTGGGACAATGGGTGAAGAGGCAGAAATAGTCTGCAGATAGCTTCACATACATGCTAGCTAGAATCAGTAAGTTATTTTCCTTGAATGATTCATTTGTGCAATTATTCTGAATGCCATAATCTCAATTTTAAGCTCTCAGTAATGGACGGATGTCAGCAACCCATAAAGAACGAAAAACCTGAGCAATTCACTTATATTTAAATGAGCAAGTAGTTGCTAATAGCAACCTGCCTTCCCTCCCCCAACCCTAGAACAGGGGATAAAACCAGCATCCAATGCCGGAACAGATGTCCATAAACTTTCATGTTTGTGATCATGTGTTGCGAAAGAAAGGGTAATTAAATTGTTATGGGCAGGTGTATATGCGTACACAGTACATATGTGCAGTATGATCAAGCTGAAGGTAATAGCAGCCATAGAGGAGACCACTGGCAATAATTCAACTGCATTACAGATACACACTAGCTCCTGGGATGCAGAAGTGGAGCAGTACAGTGCTTTGTGCGTGAAGCTCAGTGACAGTGTGGCTACCACATGATCAGCACTACTTGCAGCAGAACACATTACATCATCTTTGTTCAGAGCTGAACCATCACTGAACCAGTGAGGAATATTTTATATGCAGCACGCAGCCTGGAGCTGCTTTGCCTCATTTCATGAAAGATCACTCTCTAGAAACCAGCTAGAAACCCTAAAATGTCACAAAATTTGAAGATTTACATAACTGTCACAACTCATTGCCATCTTCCCTCCTTATATATCATCTGGGCAAGGGAGAAAGAAGAGGCTGTCTCCCCTCTAGTGACAGCCCAATTTAGCAAACAAAGCACCTGATCCTATTGCCTTTAGTCAGGCAAATGGATTAAGCTTCAACAGTAGTTTTGTCAGAATGACAGCTAAAATATTTGGCCCAACTGATTTTGTCTTTGTCCATGAGGGAGGGGGGTACTGTAGTCTCAGTCACTCTCTTAACGGAGTAGAGGGTTCCACTCCTGCACAATTTCACAGTAGTTTGCTGTATTAGGTTGTGGTTTTTTTCCCCCTTATGGAGGAAAGATGCAGCTGGAAGAATTTTAGAGCTGCGTTTCACATACATATTGCCAAGTCAAAATTTACTATCCTCTGAAACACTCCACTCACCTATTTCTCAAAAGATAAACTCCTTTAGTTTAACAATATTTTAACTCAAGTTACACTATGCCTGGAAGAAGACACAAATTATGATGTATGAAATATGCTCAGTAGTTTTCACAAGTCTGCTAAATCCTGAAAGTGCACTTCTGAATCCAGATCTCAAAGCAAGTCATGAGGTTATCACCAATTCATCTCAGACTAGCCCAGTTTCATGATTAACGCAACTGCAAGCTCAACTTTAATAAGGATTAAGCTGGCTATGCAAGATTAAGGAAACAAATCACCACCCAAAAAGACCAAGCAAGCAAAGCAAAGTGCTGTTTTAAAAAAGGCATTCTTGGAAATAATGAACTCATCTGTTAGACTGGTGTAAAATTCAAGTTATCCATTGCGGCATTTACAGTTTTATGGGTTAATGTTACCTCAAAACAGTATACATATTATAGATACAACAAACTCCAAATATTTAGTGCACCAGCCATTATTTTAACACTCACCATTTTCAGTTGCTTGTAGTACAGTGTATCAGAATATACTTAATTCTGACCATGGCTAAAAACCGGTAATAGCTGTTTAAGTCTTAGCGTGTTTATCAACTGCAGCTAGTTGTTGGTATGTCACGTCCAGTTTCAACTACAGTTTGCAACTAATCCCTCTTAGGAGCTAAATAATTGAAAGTAAAGACTCCAATACTGCTGTCCTTACTTGATGATCCTGTTGACTATAACAGAGATTTTGTTCACATAAGCACTTCTGAATCAGGGACTACATACATATCACAAGTGTGGAATTCAATGTATGAGCAGCTTACTTCTCACTTTCAATTGGATTGAAGACTGGATGCCCATTAGCTTCCGGGGGAGGAAAATTATGGTGTTAGATGTAACCTGCAAAGAACTTAAAGTGGCTTGATATCTGCCTATTTAAGAAACCACCCAACTCCCTGAGATATCGTCCCAGTTGAAATCAGCAGAGATGTGCAGCCTTTCTTCATTTAAAGAGGAGGAGGCTTAGTGACTTGGGAATCAGCTACTGCACCTTTATCCCCTCCTTGAGCCAACATGTTGTTTTCCCAAACTTTCAGAGATGGTGATAATTTTGAGGCCATGATATACCATCTGAGCTGTAAAGGCCAAGGAAGCTACTTATATGCGTGATAAAAGGTGAATTTAAAGAGTTACACTGAATGGGATGTTTTATTATATTACATATTTATTTGTGATTAATTAATGGCAGGGTGCCTAGAGATAGAGATTTTTGAAGACAAAGGAGTACCTCAACAATTTAATGGGATTTATTCATCCCATTTCTAAATGGTAGACTAGTTTTGCTATGCCCTGTTAATGAGCTTCTGTACTCCAGTCCAAAAATGTTTTTCTTGGACAATAAAGCAATTTCCATATAGATTTTAGAATATTAAGGGAAGTATTATAGAAATGCAGGATTATTAAAATTATAAATGTTATAGAATTATAAAACTTCCAGCCACTGGATCATGTTACACCTTTACCTGCTAGATTGAAGAGCCCAATATTAAATATTTGTTCCATATATGTATAGACCAGTGTTTCTCAATTGGTGTTCCGCAGAACCCTGGTGTTCCGCGAGATAAATTTCAGGGTTCCGCGAAAAATTGAAACCGCGCCACCGCCACCGAAAGCTGCTGAAATCGCGCTGCCAAAAACAGCTGACAGCGCGCGCCGCTGAAAAGGGGAAGATGTCCCGGATTTTTCAGCGGAGGGTAACACATGGCCCCGCAGAAGTTAAAAAGGGTTCCGTGGCCAAATTTAATTGAGAAACACTGGTACAGACTGATCAAGTCAGCCTTTAACCTTTTCTTTAAGCTAAATAACTCAATCTATTTGAGTCTATCATACTAAGGCATGTTTTCCAATCTTTTCATTATTCTCATGGCTCTTCTCTGAACCCTCTCCAATTCATGAATATCTTTCTTGAATTGTGGGCACCAGAACTAGACAGTATTCTAGCAATAGTCACACCAATTGCCAAATACAGAAGTAAAATCAGTCTCTACTCCTATTCAAGATTCCTGTTTATGCATCCCAGGATCACATTAGCTCTTTTGGGCACAGCATCACCCTGGGAGTGCATGTTCAGCTGATTATCCACAATGACCTCCAAACCTTTTTCAGAAGCACTGCTTCCAAGTACAATCTACACTCTTTGTTCCCTGATGTATACATTTACTTTTAGGCATATGAAAAACACATATTGTTTGCTTGTGCCCAGTTTAGATTGCTCTGAATCAGTGACCTGTCCTCTTCATAATTTATCACTCCCCCAATTTTAGTGTCATCTGCAAACTTTATCAGTGAGGATTTTGTGTTTTCTTCCAGGTCATTTATAAAGATGTTCAACACCATAGGACCAAGAATTGATCACTGCAGGACACCACTGGAAAGAGACTCCCTCAATGATGTTCCCCGTTTAGTTACATTTGGAGACCTATCTGTAAGCCAGTTTTTATATATTTTTGTAATTTTGTTAATCTAAATGTTATTTGGTACCAACTCAAACACTTTACAAAAGTCTAAGAATATTACTTCAATGCTATTACCTTTATCAACCACATTTGTAAGAAAAAGATATCAAGTTAGTTTGACAGGAGCTATATTTCACAACCCATGTTGATTTGCAGCAGTTACATTACCCTCCTTTAGTTATTTAGTAATCAAGTCCCTTATCAGCTTCTCCACTATCTAGCCCAGGATTTAGGTCAGGCTGACAGGCCTAATAATTACCTGAGTCATCCCATTTACCCTTTTTAAAAACTGATGCAACATTACTTTCTTCCAGTCTTCTGGAACTTCCCTAATGCTCCAAGACTTACGGAAAGTCAACGTTAACAGTCCAGGGAGCTCCTCCACCAATACTTTAAAAAAAAAAAACCTCTTGGATGCAAGTTATCTGGACCTGCTGGTTTAAAAATATCTAACTTGAGTAGTTTCCGTTTAACATCCTCCAGAGATACTAGCAGAATGGAAAGAGTGCTATCCTCACCATATGATGAGACTTTCCCCCAAACACAGTCCCTTTTAAGCAAGCTTTTGGACTAAAACTGAGCCTGAAGTTTCCACTTCATTATAAATGTTTTACAATATTCTACAATGTCAATTCACTTTCTAATTTAAAACTCAAAATACACTTAAGTCTTTTGGGATAATCTATTTAATTTATAGTAGTATATGTTGCTACAACTGCATTCACAGAAGGCATCATTTTGTGTTGACTGCTTTCTTTATGAAAGTACTTTAGAGATTAGGCCAAAACACAAGTTCAGGATGATATTTCAAACTCACTGCACACACTCTCTTAAAAGAATCCTGGGTAAAATTTTCAAAAGACTTTAAGTGTCTTAGAATCCCATATCCCATTGAAACCCCATGGGATTTACATGTACCCATATATTGGTACATTTTCACGGGGATAAAAAACCAACAGCTGGCCCGGGTCAGCTGACTCAGGTTAGTAAGATTCAGGTTCCAGGCTGAAATATCGCTGTGTGGACATTCAGGCTCATCTAAAGCCCAAACTCTAGGACCCTGTGAGGGGGAGAGGGTCCCAGAGCTCAGGCTGGAGCACAAGCAGTTTTTCACATAGCAATTTTTCAGCCTAGAGCCGAAGCCTGAGTCAGCAGATCCAGGCCAGCCCTGGTGGCTTTTTTTAACCCTGTGCAGACATATGCTATGTGGCATCTGAAAATGGGAGTGAGGTGGTTTTGAAAATTTCACTCTAAAATTAAGCACCAGCCATCTAATACACTTCATGGTGAGCTGACATGCCTCGTTACCTGCTTAAGTTTTGCTTCCATAAGCAATTGTTACAAATGCTAGTTAAAATTACAAAACTGAGAACTATATGGTTCCATCCTACTTCAAATCAAATGTGATCAAACTGACCTTCTACTAAAATCTTTCACTGGGGTATTTGTTGAGAAATCTACAACAGTAGTACAGCATGGCACGTCCAGCCTATATATCAGTTATGACTATGTAAATAAATCGGCTTTGTATTATGAAATCAATAAGCTCGGTCTTTATGGAAGCGCTTTTGATTTATATCCACTTCAGTTGCAAGGAAGACAAAAAAAATTCATGCCAACTTGCTTTTAAGATCCAAAATCCCATGTGTTTTGTCATAGCTGCAAACCAATCCTTCATATCATTCCAATACTGAAAATCCAAATTTCTAAATGGTGTTAGAAATATTTATTTTTATCCTGGCAATTTGTATGATATTGAACCTTAAAATTCATTAGTTCATTGAGATACTTGGCACACATCCAAGACTGAGAGAATGGGCATGGGTGAGGTCTGAGAAATCAAAGGAGACATACCAAGAAGGCTGATGAACATGGTGTTTTATTACTCAATATCTAGTAAAGGGAGAGAAACAGGTGCTGCAAGCTGATAGGCTGGCCAAAACACATTATGTCCAATATACAATGTGGAATTAAGTAGCCTTGAAACTAGCTGCTTTCCAAGGGAGCGCTTCCACCAGTGGTTGGCCCCTCATAATTGCCTCTTCTCTGACGTTTCTTAACAAAAACGGACACTGCCTCCTGCACTAGGAACAACCAAAAATCCTAAATAAAATCACCCATCGCACAGTTCTTTGAGGTATAGTTGATCCCTAAACCCAATCACTCCAGTTCCACTCCAGTTCAGTGTGGACTTTTTGCACACTTATCCACAGTTACCTACCGCCAATAACACACTTCTGTTCTGAAGCAGTATCAGACATTTCAGAAGAAAAGATAAAGCACAGTTTTAATAACTTTCAAATTTAAGAAGAAATGTAAGAAATCATTTATGCTAACATCTAGGATCTACAATAATTGCTGGTTTTCTAAGAAGTCAGTGACTCAAGGTACATTTTATATTTTACTGTCAAAGTCAGCAGCAAGGCTTAGTCCACTGCAACACACAGACCTCTTCAACTCCACATTGCCCCTTCCTGTGTAGGACAAGGCAACTCTAATATTTGTTTGACACCAACTTGCTTCCAGTTTTGCGAATTCTGCATTAAATCCACAGGAAGTAAAGACACGGATGGTTACCATTCAAAGAAAGGGCTGCCAAGCGAGACAGTAATATACACGTCTGCCAGAAGGTCTTAGAACTGTCAACTTCACGCCAAATTTGTCCTGATTTAAGGAAGTTCAAGTTACACTGGAATCTCAGCCATCAGGAAAAATATAAACCAGTTTTGTTTCATTTCCCCTCTTCCCCCCACCCACTGAATCCAAGGTCATCAATTGCGTTGTGGAATCACAACATTTACTGATAGTTATTGGTGTTATAGGTTAGCATGCTTTGCAAAGTCTCTACCACAGAAAGCTTATACTCTAAATATAAATACTATGGACCAACAGGGAAAGAATAAAGTGAAGATTAACAGTCACAGAGCGGAAACAGTCAGTTATTTAGCCATTCATATATCTTGGTGGGGTCTTTTAATATAGAAAGACGTATCTAAGTTATTCAGTATTATACTATTGGGATAAGGGACCTAGTAAAACAACAATGCTATCAATAGCTTGTCAAAGTATGTGTGAGGGAACGTATGAATTGCCCTACTGGATCAAACCTGAGGTCCATCTAGCCCAGTATGTTTCTCAGACCATAAGAATGCTGCAATAGGCAGCAGTGGGATCATCTGTTGCTCACCCTGACCTGTCAACAGTTAGAGACTGGCTTAAACAGTAACGCACGATGTTTAATGTCTCTCTTCTGAAGTGTTTATTAGTGTTAACTCTAACAAGTCTGGACACACCTGTTTTCTTTGAATGTCCAGTCCCTTTTTGAATCTGAAGTTCTTTCCCACAGTGACTCTGTTTTTAACTCATTGCCACTTTGATAAAAAACCTCAAACAATATAAAATGAAAACGGCACACATTAAATGGATTAAAAACTGACAGATTTCACAGTGTAACTGTAAATGGGGAATCATCATCAATCGTGTGTGTTTCCACTTGGCCCTATGCTATTTAACATCTTTATCAACAACCTGGAAGAAAACAAAATCCTCACTGATAAAGTTTGCAGGTGACACACAAACTGGGGGAGTGATAAATAATGAAAAGGACAGGTCACGGAGTCAGATCTAGATTGCTTGGTGAACTGGGTGCAAGCAAGCATTATGTGTTTTCATACAGCTAAAATTAATGTATACGTCGGGGAACGAAGAGTGTAGGCCATACTTACAGGATGGGGGACTGTTTTGGGAAGCAGTGCCTCTGAAAAAGATTTGGGGGCCCTTCTTGGCCTGAAAATCTATGACTATGTTGTGGGAAAGCATTTCTTTCACAAACTGAAGCTATTTCATATGTTGTACATGTTTAATATCACTTGTTACTCATTCAAAATTAAGATTGGATTTGAATATCCACTGGAATTCAGGAAATTGTGAAAGAAAGTTTGGGGCAAATTTGTCCCAAAATTAATATTTTGCTAAAATGAACTTTGACAAGACTAGCAGGAATTGTTTTTTAATTCACTTAGTTTTTTTGTCTTCCTAAGGCAACGTTTTAGGCTTTGCCTTGCAATGCAAATATTGCAGGATTTACAAGTGCATTAGACCCTGTGAGTGATGCAGAACTTCAAATCAACAAATAAATCAGACTAGTCTATTTCCACTGTACAGGAGACGAGTAATATAAATTTCTCATTTGTATTCTATTCTAGTAACACCTAGAGTCCTCAAATGAGATAGCGGCTCAGTCATGCCAGACACTGTACAGAAACATTATGTCTTGTGCCAAGCAACTTATAGTCTTAAAAAAACATGACAAATTGTGAGGGGGAAAAAAACTACTAACAGCAGGTATATTATCCATATTAATAGTAAATTTAAAATACCTTAAACTATTTCAAGTGCCTAAAAGGGGGAAAGTGGTGAACTTTTAGTTGCATAATGCTAAGTATGTAAAAGGAGACTCATACTTCATTATCTAGTTTTGTACTTATTTTATTAAGTGTGCATACTGAACAGAAAACTACAGTACCAAGAGAATTTTTTTTCCTTTTACCAGGGCAGGATTTTATACCAATGTTTGCCAACCAGCCAAAAAGTATCTAAATTTCAACTACTGTAGCCTTCCCACTATAATCACCCCTCTTCTTCCAGAGCTCAGAAGGTAGCAACATCTTGTTAATTTCCTAACTTCTTGTGCCAAAAAAACATGCAGACTCTTTTGGAGGAGAGCTGTGCAAGTAAAATTGGGACTCTCTTGGACTTGCTGCTCTATCTAGCCAGAGATGTTGGTATGGCATATATATAGAAACTTACAAATTGCACTGATGGCATCATGTAGCATTGTACTTGCTGGATGCACCTGTAAACTGAGCGGCACGAGAACTGAATTATTTTCTAAATTGACAACTAGCCTTGAGTTTGTGTCTTGAAAAGTAATGTCACTTTCTCAAATTAGAGTGTTAAATCGTAATATAGGTTACAATAGAAAACTAAGGGAGAGTTCTGCATCACACACAAGACAGACTTGTAAGTTTGTTTTCTGTTATAGCTGGCCACTTCAAAAATAAATGGTTTAATACATTGTCAGGAAATAATCGTTGGCTTTGAAATATAGAAAACTTATTTTACAATGGTAACTTTCAATCTTCCATGCTTTCTACTAACACTGAAGTTGATTTCATAGTGGGGTTACCTTGACTCTAAATCAGTGTTTCTCAATTAAATTTGGCCACGGAACCCTTTTGAACTCGATAAATAATTGTGGAACCCCCCAAACTCTTAACAGTATTTTTACATATGGGGCCAAAAAAAATGTCGAAATAAGCAAATTATATACAAACAACTAGGTCAGCGTTTCTCAATTAAATTACACTTACACTCGATACCCTCCGCCAAAAAATCCGGGACATCTTCCCTTTTTTGGCGGCGTGGAAAACAGCTACTCGTGGAAGCCTAACAGTGTTCCCGGATTCCGCGGAACCCCAACTGAGAAACACTGCTCTAAATCAAGGAGAGTATTGAAAATGACCAAGAATGTTGCAAAGCCTTGTAGTAGGTTTTTTTTTTTTAAATGTAATTATTTTTTTAAATTTAATTAATTAAAAAAAAAAAAAAAAAAAAGGCCTTTGCTCTGGTACTGCAGTATGGCCAAAACATGGACCTGTAGGATTGACACAGATAATTCAGGTCTTAAATCCCTGAATATGTTCTGTTTCAGTTAATTGTTTCTAAACCCTTAGCAGTCTGAGTGCTTTGTCCATTTAAGTGTTCTGTGTCTTCCCCCCACCCACTCTGCACTTCTACTAATCTTAACATCTATTGATGAAAGTCTCTGCACTTTGTCTTCACTAGGGTTTAAATACCGGTGTAAATCAATTAGGGTATTTCCATTCGATAACACATATGATAAGGTAGCGCACATTCTGGTTTTCCCCCAACACTTACTGTAGACTCTGGACTCTGGTGAAAATTAAGTGAGTCCACCCCACTTCCTTTGCAAGCTTTATTTTGCTTCTAAGAGTGTACTTTCAAGTAATGAGGTGCTACTCAAATATTTTTATACAAAATAGTCCATAATTAACAGCACATTACTAACCAAATATTCAGCTTCTGAATATGATGTTTGGAAATACAATATTAAGACTAACACTGACACATCTGTCTGATGGAGGGCTGTATTACATCAAAACAAGAAATTCACTTGAAGTAAAACAAAGGATCAATTTTTGTATGTGTTCCTTATAAAACTGCAGGTGTAAAGCCGACTTTTTTCCCCTTTGTACCCCACTGTTTTAAAAATATGAAGAAAAATAACGTAATTAAAAATCAGTGCAACAGTTTGTTTCTTAAGCTTGTTAATTTTGCTGCACTGCTACTATCTGCAGTCCCATCCACTGTAATTTGCTGTTATACACTAATATACTCCTGACACAAAGCATTTTCTTCATCCCATTTCTTCCAACACAATGGAAGTGATCCCACACTCAGAACGGTTGGCAACACAGCACATGACAAGTTAGTTTTTATTAAATACATGATGGTGAATGCTGCAGAATGCTACATGTTCTCCTTCTTGAGTCCAGGCCAACTGTCAACTTTATATGAAGCCGCTGATATTTATTTTTGTATCCATCATCCCCAAATTAACGGCTGCAGGAACATTCTATATTTATATTTTTTAAACATGGAGTCAAGTGATCACAAACATTTTTCTTGTTTACAACATAGTGTTTGGGGTCAAACATCCACTGAGATGGCAAAGAAAAATATGCTCTGCTCATGTGATCAATGCCTCGCATGTTGCAGTATTTTTTAGAAGCACTTACATTTCGGAAAGGGTAGTTGTCCTTGGACATTACTATGCTGAATGACTAAGGGGCTGATTTTTATTCCCTGTTGAAGCTAGTTTCCACACTTCCATTGAGGTGGAAACAGGGTCTAAATTAATAGTCTGAATTAAGTCACAGACCAAGTTCCAATATAAATCAAATTTCAGGCTATTAGTGCTCTAGCATAGAAGCTGATATGCAGTAAGTTTAAAAACTTTTAAGGCAACACAACACTAAAAAGATAAATTTCACATTAAAAAAGTCAACATCTATTTATGCAAGATATCTGTTAAAGTTTATTTGCATTTCTTGTGGTGTGGAAATACAGGTATCAAACATAGTAGTCACTTCATTGTGGTTCTCATCATTATTTGGGTAATATAAACTAGACAACAGCTTTTATTAGGATACCACCAGATATCACAGGAATCACATTAAACAGCTACCAATTCACATCTCCAAACTCTGCCTTGCCTAGAATACCAGAACTGAAGCAAACATTCAACAATTATCACAAGCCTGGAGAGTGGGAATGTGTTACATTTTTAGTTGTGGAACATGGAGAAGTATGCACAAAAGTTCTACCTCATTTCAGATTTGCATACTTTTACACTTTTCACTTTTGCCCTTGAAAACATAACAAAAAAATGACATTCCTTTATAATAAGCATAGCATCCAAATTGCCATTCCCCAGAAATAGAATATTAAAATTACAATCAACCACATTCCTTTGGTTGCAATCCAATACCATTGCTGCCATTACTTTTTATGTCAGACTAGAACTGGGAAGTGTAGTCCATGTCCTCTTGGAATGAGGATCATTATAAAAACAAAGGTAATATGCTACACTCAAGAACTACCATCAAAAGTTAAATGATATATCAGTCTATCAATTTTTATATTGTTGTTTTACAAGGTAGTTAACTAAAAACAAGAGATTCTATTTCTATACCATTCTCATGTTAGAGCTATGTAACACCGGAAATGTTTTTACATTTGCAGACATAATGCTATTGCAAAGGGAGCAGTTAACAGAATACTCAAGCGGCTTACCATGGAGAAATTTCACCACACCTATTTTGTTCTGCGTCCCGCTTGTAAGTATCCACAGTACACGACTTTTACAGACAAGGGAGCATCTACTTGAATTTAATTATCTAACTGTCCAAAAACAGACCATTCCATTCCCTCTCAGCTCCTCTGTAAGGCTTAATTTTTTTTGCACGATGAACAAGACAGACAAAAATGATTCTGTAAAAAAAAAAAAAAGGCATCAAATTAAACCTTTCCCCTCTCTCTGATAGAATGGGTCAAGCTTTCAGAACTACAGCTTCTCAAAATCAGGTACCTGCTGAATCTCATTTATTTTCCATGACTGCTACTTTTCCACGTTCTCAAGGAAGTTATATTTCAAAGGTCAAAAATGCATTCTATTATTCTTGAGCATAAGAAACCAGACAAAAAGGTACAATCCATATTCCAATGCCCAAATCATATGCATTAACACATATCTTCACTCTGTAGAGTTTGCCAGAATGTCCGCCTGCTTAACAGTTGCTCTGCCTGGATTTACTACCAAATAGGCTTTGACAATGATTGCTATTTAATCCCCTGTAATACCCAGATGCAACTGTTCCCAGCGAGCAGAACAGTAACAACAACAATAAAAGCCAGCCATATACCCACAAGACTGAAGTCATATGCTAAAAACCCTTCAGTAGGAGAACAACTAAGGAAGACAACTTCCTGAGAAAGCACTGCTTTACTGTAATCAGATCAGGCTAACCCAATCAAGCACCTCCATATTTAAATTTCATGCTGCTTAAAATGCAGATTTTTGTTAAGAAATAGAAGTGAACATTACTAAAGATAATGGTGCTGTCACAAATAAGGGTAATTTAACTGGCAGTGTAGTGGCTGGGTAATTTACTACCTTAGTTACAGTAATTTACAAGTAACAAAATCTGCACGATTTTTATTAGACACAACTACTTGTTCATCTGTACAGGGAGTTTGTGTGTGACCAGGTGCGGTGTCAACCTACATGCACTAAATAGCTGCATGGACACTGCTACCGCGCACTCAATGTTGACAGTGCACTTCGACCTACTGATGTTTGAACTCACAGAGCTGTCAGTGGGTCCACACAGCTATTTAGCATGCAGCAGACTGTAAATTGACACCTCATCTTGCCACACACTAACTCTCTGTATAGACATATCCTAAGTTTTAGCATGTTTGAATTCAGCTCCTGAAATGTCCAGAATTACTGCTACCTCCAGAAAGTCTGTGGTGATTTCGGGTGAAGGATCAAAGAGACCAAATAAAGAAATGGACTTTGTTTTCTTATGTCTCTGCTAAATATAACATCAATTCTAGGATTTATCTACCAGACAAGTTTTCTGCACAATAATTTTCTCCTCAATATGGTCTAAAATAGACACATGATTTTTCTCTTTTCTCCTTATAGGAGTTCACTACCAGTATCCAAGGTACCAAGATCTCAGAGATAAGTAACCCTGAATTGTACAATAGTATATATTGAACATGTAGCTCAAGAGATCAAACCAAAAGGAATCAGGAAATAATTTTGTCTGTGATCCTAGACATTTCAGCTCATATCCACAAATAGCTAAGTCCACATCAGAGTCTTGCTGTTATCCCCCCAATGTTCACACGTTTAAATGGTTCCCAGGATGCTGTCACACTTATAACCTGAATGATTATCAAGTGAGACACCTACACTTTGCCACCAGAAGGGAGTTCAAACTTAGCCTGAAGTTGCCTAAATATGAAGGATAAAATATCTGTTTACGTTTGATTCTCACTGCACTAGAACCAGTAATCTCACAAGTTTCTTCAGGAAATAAGAACGTACAAGAGCCTAGACAGCAATCAGCACTCCACCTGACCAAGACATTGAGTCAATTTCAATAGACCCCAATGGACATAAAAACAGAAAGCAAGTACCTAAAATTCAATGCAGATTCAGTTTATGTTGAACAGAATGGTAAAAAACAAAAAAACTAACCATTTAAGTGATAGACAATTAAAAAAACAACAATTTCTGGTTCTAGTTAAAGCAGAGGAGAAATAGGGCTTAAAATACCTCGAAGCCGGGGAAACAAAAATATTGTATTTCATCTTGACTTAGAGGATATCATTCCTCCTCTCCATTTTTAATATATGTTTCATTCCTATATTTAATTTAAAAAGTACTTCCCTAACCATAAACATCCTAGATACTCCAACTTCAGTGTAAGTCTCAATCATATAGGAGTTAATTGTATTAAGGAGGAAAAAGCTAAGAAACTGGGCTGATGGGATTAAATTAGAAACGAAAGAAAAAGCATCAAGATATCACAGGAAGGATATCATCTATTAAAAATAGTTCATATTCTCAGTTTGGGATCCATTATTTTAGCAAAAAAAACTCCCTTTCCTCCAGCTCTTCTCTCACTTGAATGAGACACTCAAAGTTTTAAGTAGCCTCTGAAGGGGTGACAGAACAGGAACGGGCACACTCAGATTGAAGCACCTCCAGCTAGGTAAAAGAACACCTAAGAATTCTATTCCGCAATCATTAAAGCACCCAAGTCATTTTCCACTAAAGAAAACAACCAATCAGTCAAGCTTTTAGGATACAAGTTACCAGTATATGGACTTAAACCTGACTGAAATCTATGTAGAATGAAGATACACATTAGCACGTAGACTCAGAACTTCGCTTTGTAATACTCTAACCACTTTAGAAGTAGAAATGGGAGGGCTGTTCCTTTTTTTTTTAAAATATATACATTAGATATCCAATTAAAATTAATAAGCCTCAATTATTTTAACTTTTAAGCCTACTATTGTTACAAGTTAGCACGTAATGTTTGTAACTGAAGACAGCCAGGGGAGATGACTAAGTCTGGACCATTAGTCGCTGGGTCATTTCTCCTGGTCGTAGCTATAATAGAAGCACCAATAGACACGATTCAGTCATTTCCTGTCTGTGCTAACATTTTCATTTTTGCTACCACGAGTGGTGCTACATTGCTGATGTGCAGATGTGAACTGAGGTCTTATAGCAGAGGCATTTAAGGAGATTATGTAGTTTTATTTCCAATCGCCTGTATACAATTCACAGCCCTTTGTACAGCCGGTTTGCCCTATATTTTGTTCTTTTCAGGCATCAACAAAAGCACTAATATATTATCACGGCAGTTAATTACTGGAGAGCTCCTGGAATTGGAGGAAAACTCAGGAGCAGGTACAGTAAAAAGCTTTTTCTAAAACTAATTTCAAGTGGGTGTCTCTTTAATTATTAGGAACTATGAGTGCAGTAGTCCCCTTCAGAAAACCTGCTACCAGAAATTAATTTAAATACAGACAGACCATACGGATCACTAAATGTATAAAGAAAATCTGTTCAAGTTGTGTCGAAGAAGCAAGCATGGACATCTGTAACACAATTTTACTATTTTCCAAGTGTACAAGGAGCCTGTTTGTCCATAGTCTGTGGCAGCCCAATGATTCCATCTCAATCCAAAACAAAACAAAAATACTAGAATCCACGCAAATAATTTTTTTTAACTATAAAATGATAAGCCTTCCAACTACTGCAGATGTATTTTTATTCAAGTGCGTGTTTGTGCAGGGGGAAGGGAGGAGAAACAGGGAAATAAATAAGCTATTCCATGTTGAATATTTCCAATGAGTGTGAATCTGATGAATGAAAGCAAATCTAATTGAGGTGAAGATATCTTTAGCCAATGAATTCCATTTCATACAGCAGCAATTCCTTTATTAGAACTATGCCAAGCAGACTAACAGCTTGATATGTAAGAGGATACCTCGATATACCATTCAGCATGAAAGATAACAAACTAACCACCAACTGGTGGGTATCTGTAAGTATTGCTAAATACTGTCTTTGCCAAATTCATGTCAGCATGTATATGGAAGAATTTTAAACAATTATTCACCACTGAAGAAAAAAAATGAGTCTCACACACTACTTCAGCTTCAAGCCAAACACTAACTACATAGTGAATTCTTTCATTCACAACTATCTGCACACAGCCACACCCATTTGCATCAGGCCTACAACTTTGACTTCAGTCCAGCAACTGAAATATACACACACACACCAGTGCCTCCCACCATCAGGGAAATGAAGGAATTAATTCAGCTGTGCTTCTCTGTGACAACGAGTCATTAGCAAGCCACTCCTTACCCCGAACAGACAAATGCAGCCATGTTGTAAATAGATAAAATTATTAGTGTACCTATTTCAACAGGGTTGCAAACAAATTCAGTAGTTTAACTCCATCTAAAACAAGAGACAGAAAATGCTATATATACCCTAATAGTAATAAATAAGTGTTACTAAGGACCAGTCCCTATTTTGATTTTTAACAAGGACTCATTATCTTAGCCCTGCTTTTTCATGGGGTAAAATGTGTCCCTATTTTTCTCCACAAATGATCCTTTTAAAAAACTTTCAACTGTTGGTAACAGTACTGGAACAAAAATTAACTTTACATTTCAACATAGATTACGTAGCTCTGAGTCTCCAAGTAGAAGGGTCTACTTAGGTATTTTTGATGTTGCAAGTGGAGAAACAGTTTGTTCCCAAGTTAATTTTTGCTTAAAAGGTTTTCAGGTAAGTAGTTGCTGGATACTATTTGAGGAGTCAAAATCAAAATACATCTAAAGCAACTTTTTATTTATTTATTTATTTATTTTAAAGTCCCATTCTGTTGCTCTCACAAGCAGCTACAAGAGTAGGCAACACCTATCCTGTATATAAACTGAGTAGCTCATAGTCTAGAATTTAAAAGGAGGGAGTACTACAAATCTATATTTAATCCACAAAAGGCTGCAATGCAAGATTTCCTTGTCCAATATTTGCTTTAGTCTTTATTTGATTCTTTTCTTGATCAACCAAACCTAATAGCAAACACAGGCACAAATATAAAAGGACTGCTTGACTATGTATCTTAAATAAAAATAATGTATTCCTAAATTAACAGTGTTCCCAACTCTGTAAGGCACCCTTTGTTTGTACCAGCAATCTGAATTTACTTGTGCACTGTTCCTGGAAAAATTTATTTAATTTGGTTAAATTTCCAATTAACAGCCTTGTTTTTTTCCCCCCTCTCACTTTGCTCTATTAAATTTATAAATATTAACTTTCCCAGAGTCCTTGCACTAATTCACAATTATGTAACCAAAACAATACTGGTTAGAGGGGTTCCCAAACTATGGCCTGCGGGCCACATCTGGCCTGCCGACATATTTTGACTGGCCCACTGAGTTCACTTCCCCTTCCTGGCCCCGCCCCTCTCCCATGTGATGTGGGCCCAGTGCTCCCGGCCAGAAGGAGCCACTCCAGCTCACCATAAGAGCAAGACTGAGTGATGGCAACAACTGAAAGTTTGGGGATCCCTGGGTTAGATTGTTAAAGCAGGACTATTTTAGAAGTGCTTGTGCAATTAAGAGTACGACAGTCCCATTTAATCAGAAGCTGGTTTGACTGTGCAGCACACATACCCTTCAGTTAAGAGGTTCCAGATACAAGGGATACTGACTTGTTAGCTTTAAGGAATCTACCTTCTGGATCCTCATCTCAGATTGTGACTCCATGATAGAGAAACAACATCTATAATTAAAATTGAATCCCTGCTTAAATGGCAAAAATGGACTCTCTCTTTTTTATATATGAAACAATACAGCATCATACTCTTACCATATTTACAGTTCTTACTCTTTGGATATGAACGAAATTCCTTAAAAAAGTGTTTAAGTTTAGGATCTGTTGCAGTTGTTTTCTTGTTTCCAGTGGTTTTAACATAATAATTAGGACATTTGAAGCCTTCCCTATACAAACTTAAGAAATTAAATTGAAACTAACTTGTTATTAATCACTTTCTCCTCTCATTGGTAGGATTATATCAGCTACTGATAGGCATACTTAACATCTCAGTTTACTCAAGTGGGACCACTATGACATGTTTTAAGAATGAGCATCTGCCATGGCAGGCGTGCTAATGGGCAGCTGCAGGAACATGCCACAGAGCCCAACTGAAAGAATCCCTCCACCAAACACAACTCAGAGAGGGAATGCGTATGGGACATAAAGCACAGAGAATATGCAAACAGCAGCCTTGTACAGACAAGGATGGTGGAGCCTCATTTGTAACTTAAGGAACATCTGATGATGTGGGAAAGATTCAGATTCAGACCTGGACTGCACCTAAAACTTAAGTGACCTAGCTACGTTGCTCAGAGCTGTCAAAAATTCCACTCTGAGTGCAATGTAGTTAGAGCTACTTAAATCCCACAGTAGATGCAACTAGGTCGACTGAAGAATACTTCCATTAACCTTTCCACCATGTCTCAAAGGGGTAGATTTACTACAGCAACAGAAAAACCCCTTCCACTGCTGTAACAAGTGTGCACACTATAGCGGTGTAAACCGCAGCTGTGCTGCTGTAGCACTTGTGCAGATATACCCTCAGACTGTGACAGACTAAATCAGCCAGTCACCATCCTCTCTCTACAGCTCATTTGCATGCAACTACTCCGTTGCATTGCCTCAGTGATGCGCTACGAACTGGCATAAGTTTATCACTTGGAATCTTTGAAGAACAGTTACAACTGGGCCATGGCTGCATAATATACTAGGCTGGACCATCGGAGCTTGAAATGCTTCTCAGGGTACTGCTGCATTTGCTCCACTGCACAGTGAAGTAGCACTGACGGGAACTAAAAGCAGGAGTGCAGGAAAGAGTCCTTATAGCACAAAGATATTGAGGCTCAGCGTGTCTACAATACAAGCACTACAGTGGCATCACTATGGCACTGCTTGCTGCAGTGGAAGGGGCTTTTCCATCATGATGGTCAATCCACCACTCAAGAACTGGCAGCTAGGTTGACACAAGAATTCTTCCATTGATTAACTGTATCTACACTGGAGCTGACATCAGCTTAACTACGTGCCTCAGAGATATTAATTTTTCACACACCTGAGCGGTATAGGTAGAGAACTTAAGTTTCAGGTGTAAACCATGCCTTTGACTGCCCCCACCCCATTCTCATGATACCCATCTCACTCACTGTAACCAAATATACCCCTGGATTCACACCCTACACACTACTGTAATTATTTTTGTACAAGGTACACCTTGTGAGATATCATTTGAAAACTCATAATTTGCTGGTCAGTATTGTCCTGGTAAAATGTACTGCAATATTGTATGTGACGTTTTAGATACCCCTGTATGGTGTTATTGAGCAGTGTTCCAAACCCCAGACCTTTAGCCCAACAGAAGCTGGCAAACAGGTCTGTCCTAAACAAAAGAAATGTGTGCTCTGCTTCACTTGTATTGAAGCAGTAAACAAAGAGTCATCAAGGAGGAAGGGAAACAAAGAAAGCTCAAGTAAGTGAAAAAAAGGCAGCAGGAAACATCCTTCCACATAGGCTCTTTGTCCCCTGGTGCCTAGCTAGAAATACTTTTCCAGAGAGGGAGTGAGACTATAAAAAGGAGGGACAAACACCACAAGAGACACCTCTCTCTCTCCCTGCCCATCATATTCACAGCACCTGAAGCAACAAAGGAAACGTTCATTGTACTCGGGCAGAAGGAGTCCTGACCTACAGTGACCCATACGCATTCCCTCTCTGATCGCTGAAAGCATGTGATGAGACACTTTGCTTGAATCCGATATAGTTTGTTAAGCTAGTTTTTAGTAAATGTCATTTTATTTTTCTTGTAGCCATTTCTGACTTTGATGCCTCATTACTTGCACTCACTTAAGATCTCTCTTTGTAGTTGATGAACTTGTTTTATTGTTTTATCTAATCCAGTGTGTTGAAACTGAAGTGGCTGGGAAACTCCATTTGGAGTGACAAGTTATGTGCATATTATTCTTTTAAAGAAATAATGGCCTTAACATAACTTTTATTGTCCAGGAAAGGGCTGGGCAATACAAGACACACATTTTGGGGGGGAAATCTAAGCCGGGGGTCTGTTCGGGTCACCCTCCAGTACAATCAAGGCTGGTGAGAGCCAAAGTGTAACCCGTGTGTGGGTGGCAGGCTGCAGTTACGCACAGACACTCAGGGTGCTACCTGCATGCCTGTTTGTGAGCAGCCAGGTGGGAGCTACTTCAGCAAGGCATTGCAAGGCACCCATGGTTGCAGGGCGGGGGTGACAGCTGTTCATTAGTCAGTCTGCTGATATGTGACACTGACACCAGCCTGTGAACCAGTCAATAAATAGCACATTAGAGTACCAATTACTGCTAGGTACTGCGCTAGGCTGCCCTGGGGTTCTAGTAAATCTGCCCTCAAAAGCTAAAACAAAAAAATTATACCAATTGCAGGTTGATAGCACTATTCTTAATTCTTTGTAACATCCCACGATACCCTGTGTTCGCTTTTAGTTTTTGTCTATGATATCATTCCAATATAGAACACGATATTAAAATGGATTTAAGGTTTAACAATTGGTATTGGATAGATGAAAAAGTGTTTACAAGGAAGTTGTAATTATCCCAAAACTCATCACTATAAAAGCAAGAAATTCTGAGTTCAGGTTACACATAACATGTTTGGGTGTTTTAAAATATGAAAATACACAATTATAGCATCAAAACTACCATCACTTTGCCTTGTGACAATGATGGCAAAAATATGTAAATTAAGCTGATTTTTAAACACTTTTTAAAAAAAATCATCTTAATTAAATTTGGGACTGAACACTAAAATGTCTTAATAAATTATTGCACAACATCACTGTAAGGCAGAGTTAGGTTTAGATACCTTATCCCTGCATTTCCACACCTTAATGTGTTTGGAATTCTATGAAGTGCAACCTTAAGTTTGAATGTCCTGCCTTTGTACTGATGGATTTTAGAATAATCATGACATCCCTATAAAGTTTTTTTCCCCTCTAAGTTACAGGTATGTACTCTCAACCTTAACTGAGTAACAGCTTTTGTCTTTGATTATAATTTGCGTACTATCAAAAAGCAATGTAATTGAATTTCAGCTTCAATTGCAAGTTCCTTCATTTGTCTTAAAAAAAGATTAATATCTATTATAAATGGTTATGTTTCCTTTGTAATAAATATCCCAGCAGCAGCAAAATGAAAATAAAGTTGACTGAGGACCTACATATTTCTCTGTTATTGCTGAGCACCAATGAAACTTTGGTATCTTCTCAGATTCACAATTGTCGCTTTTAGAAGAAACAGAAGCTAAATCTGTGATGAATAGAGGGTGGAGGAAGGGAACCAGAAGGAAAGGTGGAAGAGCAAGTAAAACTTGGGAAATTAAAATCTAGGTAACAGCTGGAAGAGAGAAGTATTTCCTAACCCATTCTCTACCTCAAATGTCAGGAGGTGAAAGGGAGGCAGAAAGAGGGATGGGGAAAACAAATCAAGCTGTGCTATAAATTTAAATTTAACCATTACGATAGCATTATTTATTAACAGTACTGCTGGTACTACTCTAAGGACAGCTCAGAAAATTATGACTACCAGGCTGCCGAGGCAAGATGCGTTGAGTGAAAAACGGACTTTAACGAAGGAAAAAAGACAGCATTAATACTCTGGATCGGTCATTAGAGAAAAAACATGGGAAAGGTTGCCATTTGCTATAGAGAGAGAAGAGTAAGGGTTATTTTACTTATTTAAGATTTAGTTCTGGAGAAATCATTAAGAACTCAATCTTGTTGAAACAGAACAAAAAGCCACAGCTGTAGATATTCTGGGCGTATGGCAGTTGACTTACACTATATCAGAGATGTGATGACACTGTAGTTTTTGGGACCAATAAGTGCAAGTGGTTTTTCCATCTGTGGAAGCTGTGCAGCTGAACCACCAAAGTAATTCCAACTCCATATTAAAAAAATTTGCAAAAGGCTAAAAGGGATAGAGAAATATTTCCAGACTGATAATATTGACAATGACAAATATGAAGCAGTGAACACTTAGAAAATCAGTTGTGCACTTCTAACTGACAGAGCTTAGCAAACCAACTAGTAAAAGGAGATGCAGAATAGTCTTTAAAATTAAAGTGGAATTAACATTCACCAACAGGATATTCCAATACTGAGTTTGTGAGAAATGAAAAGATCAGAAACTAGGTACTTGAAAACTAAAGACCACACAATCCTCTCCTTTGCTTGGAGAGCATTTAATTATTGGATGCTGCCAGCTGATATTTGGAATTTTAGCAATTGAGCTGTGATTATTGTTTACTTTGTTTAAAGAAATGTGAGAGATGTCACTATACTAATTAAATGGGAGGGAAAAAACAACTCTAGTTATAATGCAGAGTTAAGGCGGCCTAATAATAGCTCATGCCCTTCCAAAATGTTGAGCTCAGCAAAACTCAAAACTTCTGAAAATCAGGAAATCCCTATGAAACCTTAACTCTGTCCCCTGGGAACAGCAATAACCGCTGGAAAATATCTGCAGGCATTCCAGCTGCATACACTGTGTTAGAGTAACAGTATTAAATTGTGGAGGAATAAGCTGATGCAGCTTTGAAAAACTATGATTCTGACAGGAGATCTGGAGGTTAATTTGAGGAGCATCACAGAGCTGTGATTGTGATATAGAATCACAGAGTTGGAAGGGACCTAAGGAGGTCATCTAGTCCAACCCCCGCTCAGAGCAGGACTAACCTCAGCTAAATAATCCCAGTGAGGGTTTTGTCAAGTCGCAGCTTAAAAACCTCTAAAGATGGAGATTCCACCACCTCCCTAGGTAACCCATTCCAGTGTTTCACCACCCTCCCAGTGAAAAACCTTTTCCTGATGTCCAACCTAGAACTCCCCCACTGCAACTTGAGACCATTGCTCCTTGTTCTGTCATCTGCCACCACGAGAACAGCCTAGTTCCATCCTCCCTGGAACCCCCTTTCAGGTAGTTAAAGGCTGCTATCAAATCCCCCCTCATTCTTCTCTTTTGCGGACTAAACAAGCCTAGTTCCCTCAGCCTCTCTTCATAAGTCTTGTGCTCCAGCCCCCTAATCATTTTTGTTGCCCTCCGCTGGACTCTCTCCAACTTGTCCACATCCTTGTTGCAGTAGGGGGCCCAAAACTGGACACAGTACTCCAAATGTGGCCTCACCAATGCTGAATAGAGGGGAATGATCACTTCCCATGATCTGCTGGCAATGCTCCTACTAATGCAGCCCAATATGCTATTAGCCTTCTTGGCAACCAGGGCACACTGCTGACTCAGTGTGGAGATCTGGATGTAAGTCCCCACACAAATATGTATTATCAAAAGGGATGAGGTACATATGCATCATTTCAATACTAATTAACTCACTGACTGCCAGAACAACTCAATGATTGTTTAGCAGAGGCCTGAATGCACTATGAACAGTCCCTGGAGGAGGATAGGAGTAGATTGTTTTGTTTCAAGATGGAAACTTTCCTAAGTTGCCCTCTGGCATGTTGAATTGTACTTTTTACCTTATTCAAGCCATTAGTTCTCTGCAATTCTTGTCTCGTACTCCAATTCCTGTTATAAAACGTCCAGCATTCTTTATTTGCAGTGTTGTTCTTGTTGTATTAGTGTGTCGCAATATAAGAGACACACAAGGTGGATAAGGTAGTATCTTATTGAACCAACTTCTGTTGGTAGAAGGGGCAACCTTCTGAGCCTCAGGCCTGGTCTACACTACGTTACGTTGACACAAGGCAGCTTACCTTCATTAGGTATGGAAATGTCTTCACTTAAATTTGGCTCCCACTAACGTAAGTGCCCCGCTACACTGACTTAATGACATCACCTCCCTGAACCCCATAGAGTCACTGTCAATGTAGTTAAATCAACACAGTGATAATGTAGACGATGCATTATTTAAGTCAACTCTTACTGGCTTCGAGGAGCTGTCCCACAATGTCCCCACACTGACCTCCCCGGTCACCACTGTGAACTCCACTGCCCAGGGGTCAGGTAGACAGGAAGCAACCCCTCCCCTTTAAAGCCCAACACATTTTTTAAATTCCTTTTCCTGGTTGCCTGGCTTGGTAAGCACACCTAGCAGATCTCCACTGTTGAGTGTAACTGCCCAATTGACCATGATGGCTCCAAGCTGCAGATGCACTCCTGCCTGAAGTACACAGGAGATATTGGATCTCCTGGGCCTGTGGGGAGAAGAAGGGGTCGGCTGAGTTGCCCCGGATCATAATTAGCATTTCAACATTCCCAATGGTAATCCGCCAGACTGGAAAGAAAGTCCCTGCTTGCAGCTTTCTGAATAGGCCTGTGTACTTAAAGATACAAGTGTCATGCAGCTCCTCTGACCAGCCCACATTGACGTTGGTAGAGTGTAGCCTTTTCTGTTGATGTACTCTGTGGCAAGATAGTCTGGTGCTAAAATAGGGATATGCATGATTTTTACTGTTCAGCAGAGTTATGAATTTAAGCTCCCACTCCTCCCAGGCTTGTCTTTTGAAGGTGTTATGCAGGTTTCCTTTGAGAATGAGGACAGAGGTCAGATAGGGAGTGATCACTGTGTGAAAAGAGTTCACCAACAGGTGATGGGGTGGATTTTGGGGGGGGGGGGGGGGGGGGGGCGGGGGGAGTGTTTGGTCTTTTATCATTTTTCTGTGTGAATTCATTCAAGAGCATAGTGACAGTCTGGTTTCACCCACATAATTGTTGATGGGGCATTTCATGCACTGGATGAGGTACATCACATGTTGTGATAGGCATGTGTATGACCCATGGATCTTGAAAGGTGTATGGTGAAAGGTGTTCATCATTGTTAAGGTTAAGATTTTGTCACGGTTATTTTTAGTAAAAGTTACGGACAGGTGACGGGCAATACACAAAAATTCATGGAAGCCCGTTATCTGTCTGTGACTTTTACTATAAGTAACAGGGTGGTTGCTGGGAGGAGCTGCTGTGGTGGGGTGGGGGGGGGAAGGAGGCACAGCGGGAGGCACAGCAACAGTGGCTGGGAGCTGAGGGGGGGAGGGGGCCGGTGCAGCTGCTGAGAACTCTGAGGACTCCCACCGTCAGCTGCTCAGGGTGATGGGGACACCAGAGCTCAGAGCTGCCACACGTGGCGGAGGGACATGAAGCTCCAAGGTACTTCTGCTGCACGCAGCTCAGAGCTGTGGGGTCTCTGCCGCTGCCAGCAGCTCAAAGCCAGGGGTCCTGCCGCCTGTCCTTTTGGACTGCAGCAAGGATCCCGGACGCCTGCGGTGGCTTGGAGCCACAGGGTCTCTGCTGCTTGTGCTGCCAGGGCTCCCCGTCCTTGCTCTGGAAGACAGCAATGAGATTCCTGTAGCCCGCAGGCGCTCGGAGGTGGGCGGTCCCCGCTGTTGCTGAGAACTGCTGCCTTCCTTCTCCTCCCTTCCCAGTTCCAAGACCCTTGCCTCCTGTGGCAGCTGAGAGCTCCGGTCCCCGCAACCCACCAGGAAGCTGAAAAGGGTAATTTCACAGAATTCTCTGGAAGACACGGAATCCGTGACCTGCATGACAAAAATCTTATCCTTAATCATCGTAGCAGTGGAAATATATCAGCAGGTTTTGCATCTGTTGCTCTGGAAGAGTCTGGTGCTGCTCTGATTTGGTGCCGCTCTGCTGTCCGATCTGTGGGGAGCTTGCTTTTGATGATGAGCTTGATAAGGTTGGGAGGAGTGGGTTGTTTGAAGGCCAAAAGAGAGAATGTGAAAGATCATTTTCAGGATGTGGTCCCCACTGAGTATGTATGTTAAATGTTTAATGACACCCTATATCGGTGTTAGTGTGGGTTGGCAGATGACAACTAGGCGTGGTTCTTTTTTCTGTATTGAAGCAGGTTCTCTCAAGGTACTTGGGTGGCCCCTTACCATGATGCAATCTACTTCTCTAGTGGAATGTCCTCGTTTGATGAATACTGCTTTGCGTGTGTTAAAGGTGTGTATCCTGGATCTCCTCCTTGGAGCATATTCTGTGGTATCTGAGTGCCTGGCTGTACATAACAAATTTCTTAGAATGTATGGGGTGGTTACTGGATCTGTGAAGGTAATTGTGGTGAACTGTGGGTTTATTGTATATCATTGTCTGTACGGTTTGAATTATGAGTTTCCTAATTTATCAGATGGTCACATTTTTATGCACTAAGAATTCCTGAATTGTCCTGAAGTAGTCAAGTACCTGTGAAGAACATTTACTTGCATCTTACATGAAAACTGTATTTAAAATACCAACTTGAAAGTGAACACATTTGAGGTTTTCCTTAACACTGTTAAATATTGAATTTTAAACAGAGTAACAACTATTAGATTTTTTTTCTAGTTTTGCTTTCTGTATTTCACAGCACTGTGTGGCCATTTTCACTGCTTTCCCCTTGCATTGAGTCATATGCTGTTTGTGTGTGTCTTTCAAACAGCAAAATAGAGGAGTTTTTTGTTTTTTTGAAAGTTACAAAATTTTTTGAGGCTACAACATCAGAGATACTGGGGCATTAGAAGCTTGAGTCTTTTTGCCAGCTACATTCCAAACTGACAAAACCCTCTTAAGCAGACATATCTTCTATATCAATGTGTTTTACTGACTGCACCAATACATCAACTTCCTAAGCAAGAGTCAGCGTTATGCAGGAACCTAACTCAATGCAAGTGCTTTATTGTTCTTACCACAGAGATCACTGTTTTGCTACGTTAGTTTTAGATTTGTATGTTAAGTTTTCTACTTTAATCTTCATACTTTAATTTTTTTCACATCTCAAAAAGCCAACTTCAGATCGACTTATCTGGATCGACTCAGCGGTCAGTGTAGACCCGCTCAATTGATCAGGAAGTCGACGTACTAAAATCACCTCCTCAAGTGGCATAGCGCTGCGTCAACGCGAACACAGTTCCCATCGGTACAGTGCAGTGAAGACACGGGGCAGAACAGAAGTACAGCAGTCGATGGGAGTTACGCAAGCTACTCTGTGTAGCTTGCGTAACTCCCGTCGACTGCCGCCGAATTGCCAAGTAAGTGTAGACCAAGACTAAAGTTATTGGTTTATTTTGCTGAAAGCATTCTACTGAACTGAAATAGGAGATACAGAAACTTTGTTGTGAACCAAAAAATACTACTCATATTAATGAGAAAGACTAAGTGATCAGAAGAGAGAAGCTATCATCTCCCCATCCATATTTACTGGTGGAAGTATTTCTGTCACACCCATATTTAATGTCAGGAACAGCACAGCTCTCTCCGGACACTTGTAATAAGGACATCAGCCCTAACTGATCTTTTCTTGAGAATTATTTCACCTTCATCCAAGCAGCTTTATGCCTTGTCTTGTGGTCTGTACCATGTTGAGCCTAATTATCAGAAGACTATACTGCGTGATATGCACATGGTTCACTGTGTGTGTGTGTGTGTGTGTGTGTGTGTGTGTGTGTGTGTGAGAGAGTGAGAGTGAGAGACTAACACACACAGAGACTTTTCTAGAGTTTTCCTATGGAAGTCGATGTGTGGATCCGCTTATTCTGAAATAAGAGCACCCACATATTAAGTTATTCAGCACCAGGGTGGATACAAATGTGCTATTTTAAAAAAAGTTCCCTGTATTTAATTTTAAATTAAAAATCCTATTTTAAAAAAAACCTATTTAAAATTACATTTGAAGGTATGAGTCTATGTTAAGGCCTAAACTTACTATACTATACTACATTTTAATTACTTATAAAAATAATACACAGTACATGTTTGCTGCCAAATTCTGAAAGAAGTCAAACCACTGAACTGACGGAGGTCACTGGCTAAGTTAATTTGTTGAAGTGCTAAACCAGTTTTTGACAACAGTAGCCACTAATGCAGGTGCAGAGAATATTTTCTTTATTTCAGTTTATTCAAAAATAGGAAGCCAACAGGGAGCTGAAAAAGCAGGAAAGCTTGTTTTCCTGTTCTAATTATTAATAAAAAAGTAGGTGTAAGAGGGTGAGTGCTACAAGTTCTAAAATCTTGAAGGACGTGGTGATTAGAAATAAAATCAGTTCAGTTAACTAAGTATGATACTGCTTTTGTTTAATAAAAGGAGTTAGTTTTAAATGCAAAACTTGTTTTGATCAATTTTCATGTATTAAGCACAAAAATGTTTTATTTAATTAATAAAAACAATTTAAAATGCTATTTTTGTGTATTTCAATTGATTTTTTATTTTCATAGAAATAGAGCTTGACACAAATCAAGTAAAAAAATCTCTAGTAATTAAGAAATGAGCCATTCACCTTTTGCTAATACAAAATGTAAAAATTAATAATGTGAATAAATGTAAATGAGTTTACCTAATTGCTTAAATATGTTTAAATAGATGTATCCTCCTTCATAGCAAAAAGCAGTATCAAATTTAGTGTAAAGGCTATATTTAACTGCAAATTAACGTTTGGTTGTTATCACCCAATGATAATCAACCTTTCTTTAGGAAAATAGCTAATAAGTATAAATGCAAAACAAAATTAAAATCAATTATTTAAAGCCAGGTTTCCTGTTTGCTGATAAATCATAATTTAAAATCAGTGATTTAAATTACTTTGATTTAAATCAATTCCCCTGTTCAGGAACAGTTATTCCATGTTAACTCTCAAGTGTAGGTAAGCCCTTATAGTTTGAAAAGGGCAGGAAAAATAAATATTTGTACACTTCTGTATTATAAACTTCATTTGTTTTTTCAAAAGCAAGTGTGAGGCCACTAACAAGTCTATCCTCTGCCCTTGGTCACCAACAGTGGTAGGCTGAGAATATTTGCTAATATCCAAGAGTCAATAACACAAATCAGTGAAAAGCTAGTTGACAGAAATGAACTGCTAGGATATAACTTGGTTTAAAAAGTTAAATGGAGAAAGAAATGGGAAACAAAGACAAAGGCTTTATTCAGTGAAATGAAAGTTCAAAGCTTAGTACTTCTGAATGTGAATTCTTCCTAGAAATCTGACATGTAGGGTCATATCTGACTTTTAGTCACAAATCAGTGGTATTCAACAGTTATTTTGGAGATGTCACCTTCAAAGCACAGCAGCAGTCTATAGTGATATTCTCACGGGATTTATTTTTCTGCAGATCCCAGAACAAAGTATTGGGAAATAGTTATTCTGTCCTGAAAATTTGTAGTGTACCTTGATGCTCACATGGTACATCTACATTATAAGCTGAGGCTGAGATTCCCGTTTGTGTACGTAAGCACTAGCTCTTATCAAGTATGTATCCAGCTGAAATGAGTTTCACATACTTGACATGGCTAAACCATGCCTCTACTGCCACTACCCATGCTACTGCAATTAGACCGCTATTTATACTTGTGCTAGAAATACAGTTTTATCAGCACGCTGTACGAACTATGTTTTATTAAGGCCTGGTCTACACTTACAAATTAGATCAACCTACTTACATTGCTGTGAAAAATTTCACATGTTGAGCTTCATAGTTAGGTCAACCTCACCCCTGGCGTAGCTATCACCTCTCGGAGAGATATATCAACTACATTGATAGAATTACTCCTTCCGTTGATGCACAAAATGTGTACACTACTGTGGCATAACTGCACTGCTGCAGCAGGACTACTATAGCGGTTGTCATGTAGACACACACACCCCATGTCAACCACAAAGCACTTCAGAAAAATCTGATGTTTTAAACCAGCTTGGCAATCAGTTTCAGTCTTGTTCCCCATCCCCACTGCTTTTTGGTTTGTTTAAGCAGCACAGAACAAACTGAAGGTTTTTTTCCAACATAAGCCAATTACACTATGTTACCTGCCACAATCCATTGACAAAACTGAATGTTCATCATGTATATATGACACGGTGTTACCGGTCTTTATGAACACACTATGAGCTGCCAAACTGCAGACAGATGACGACAACCACCTCAACGAGTCATGCAGTGAATTGGACCATCATTATCACTGAATAATTAATAAAGTACATGAATATTAATTCACATCTTCAATATAACAGCTGACTGCTTTTGAATTGGTCTTAAAAGACCCAAACCAACTCTCACCACCCTTTGCATGGGATAGCTGGTCAAGTACTTTTCATCTGAAAACAATTCATTGTGTTAAAGTAACCATTCAATATTTCAACATCTTGATCAAAGCTGAGGTTACCAACTTGAAAGTTTCAGTATGTGTAAACAGACAGTACAATTAACACTTGCCAGTCCAAGTAATTCTCCATTCTGTCCATCTTTTTGTTCTGAACACAGCTCACCCACCTAAAAGCTCAAAGGTGAACAACCAGTTTCATAGCCTCGCTTATCTCCAGCTTATAACCAACCAGAAGTAAAGGCCTAAACTTGAGTTAATACCTCCAAAGATATAACATTTACTGAGGATGCAAACAAGTTAAGTATTTTCCAGTTAACTTCTGATTGAGAAGAGCACTTCAACTAAAAGATTTTCAGCATTTAAGTTTCGGTCGTTTATAACGAGCATTGAAAGTAGTTGGTTGTTTTAAAATTTGCAGTTTTTCTAACAGTTGAGTTGCTATATATCTTTTCAATTCACAAATTAAGTTTATTACTGTAGTTTGATCTGACAAATGAGTTTGTTAATTACTCATACATTAAATGCTTTTTTGCCAAAGATAAGGTTTACACTTACTTATTGGCATTTATAGATGGTCTTCAGCCTCCCAAAGTAGTCTGTTCTAAATTTTATGGGTCTGAGATAGAAGATGCATTTCAATACCACTGGGACTGAGTACAATTTCAAAAATATATACAGGTCCCTACAGACATGCTATACAATATAACTACATATTGTCAATAAGTGGAAAGCCAGAAAACTTGAGCAGTCTACTGTTACCAGATTAGTTTTGTACCTGGCTGCCTGAGTGAGACTTAATGCATTTTAATTAATCACCTTTTTTAATTAAAAAGTTCTATTTAAGAATTTCAAGTAAGAGATATTTAACATGCAGCTTCATAGAGGCAGCAATTTCTGAAATTCCTGGGGGGGGGGTGTGTGGGTGTGAGTGAGAGAGAGAGAGAGAGAGAGAGAGAGATGAATTTACTGTTAAGGTCTTAAAAGCTGCTAATAGTGGTAATAGCACATAATACTTTTCAACAAAGAACACAAATTGCAAATAAATGGAATGGAGAGGGAAATGCATTTACTGGCTAGGAAGTTGTATGCTTGTGAATAGAGGGATAATTTACTTGACTCTTCCACTCACAGGTTAGTTACTGTACATCGCCCATTTAACATTTACTCCCAACCACTTGCTTCAAGATAGTCAAGCTGCTATCTTCTGTGAGCAAAATGGAAAAAAAAAACCCCAAAAAACAGTTTTTGGGCTGCAGAGGTAACATTATATTAGGTATGAAAACACTTTATCCATATCATACTTACCTGTCAGTTTTTCAGTTCTGTATCAGACTGACAGGTTACACTAAAGCCAAGAGGATACAAAGCTGTTACTGAACACAAACATATCATTTCCCCCCTCACAACTCTCCCGTTAGAACTTTCAACGTACCCCCGAAATTCACTCTGAACATACTTCAAGTTCACATCATTTTCAGCAGTTTAAAATGTAGTCAGTTAAAAAAAGTGAGAGCGAAAACCTCTTCAGGTATTACACCTGCCCTTACAGTTTGCAATATACATCTACAATTTGACACTTTAAGTCAATTTCCTTCTCTGCAGAAAAAAACAGCTGGATTCCAGACCATCTCCCATGCCTTTCTGGTAGCTAAATATCCAACTTCCACTGATGGGCTGAAACATTTCCATTGATTATTACAGTGTAGTTCTTCTTTTTCCAATAGAATACTGTATTAGCTAAAAGACATGCCCCTTGTTTGTAAGAAACTCATTTAGCAGTATATCTGAAGCTGCCACTGAGTTTCCAGGCTGCCACACTGAAGTGCTGCAGGAACCAGGGATCCAGCTATAGTATCTAGCTGCTGTTCAGTTTGTATACGGTGGATTTATGTATACTTATTTTCACACACAGCCTCTTTCTACAACATAAAGACAGTTACTTCAACTTCCTGTTTCTGTATGTATTTTATATGGTAAAGAGAAACTGACAGTTTGTGTCTTGTCAGGTAACAGGGGAGTTAGTGGGTGTTAGCAACCCCTTAATCTAGTCAAAACATGTTGGTAAGCACAGGATATTGGCTAATACCACGTTACTTTGTCCAAGAGACTTGGGACAGGTGTAACTAATTTCTTAAGCAACTGAAAGGAGTTATCAGCCAGTCTTGTCACCCTATCACAGGTGAAACAAGGTATAATTAATACAAGTACTTAGCCAGTATACTTTAATTATCGAAACTGAAAGTGCGAAGTTTAATTTCAAAAGTTCTCAATTTTAGGCATTCTTAACATGAGGATTTTTAAAATCTATCCACATGTAGATTTATGCTGATTTCCGACCAACTCCTGTATCAATTTGGACAGCCCAACTTAACTTTAAGGTACATAATGGGTGAATGCCTTTTTCAGGTACAGCCAACTAGTATGTAAAATTCTAGTTACCAGAAGCTAATGAGATCTAATCATCACCATCATACAGAGAATGAGACAGAGAGCCACTAGGTAGCTACCCTTCATATAATGCAAAAAGCCAAAGCTTGCAAGCCTTGCTATACAGCAGCCACAACTTCCTTATTGTTTTTAATGGAACTAGTCATGTGTATCTGCTTTGAACCAGCAGGGCTACCTCCAAGGCTCAACATGGAAATTCATAAGATTCTTAATTAAAAAACAAACAAACACAAAAAAAAATATTCCATCAAGAACTTAATCCACCTTTGTCTCTGACACAATCCATTCAAGGTTACATGGAAACATCTCATAGCTTAGTTAAGGTGCACACAAGCAGCAATCATTAAAAGGCTATTACCACAAAAATCTATGCATTTGTTTTGCCAGGGCTAGTCTTAAAACATTCACTGGTCAAAGGCACAATATGCAGCACTGTTTAGGCATCATCCAAATGCTAGTGGAGTTCTCTTTCTGCAAGCCACAGAAGTTATACCACTGTAACAGCTAGTTCCAAAAATCCTTTTGTTGCAAAGTTGTGGAAAGAAAAGGATGAAAAAGTTTGTTTGCTACATAGCAGTAGCTTGTGTAAACAAACTACTTTTTATTATCTACTGCAAGGAAGAAAAGGGAGCACAAATGCTGGAAAGTACATTTAGCAACAAGTAATCCTCACTTAGGCCTGGCCTACATAAAATTTAGGGTGTCCTAGCTATGCCACTACTGTGTGTGAAAAATCCACATACGTGCTGTAGCTATGTAGACCTAATCCACACGTATATGTAGCTAGGTTGATGGAAAAGTGCTTCCATTGTCCCTAGCTAGCGGTACTCAGGAAAAGTTTTCCTACAGCAATGGAAAAACCCCATGGCTTCATGTACACTGTGAAGGTTATTCCAACACAGTTATAGTGCCGTGGCTATGCAACTTTACCTACCTATCTTTAGGGTAGATATGCCTTTAGTCAAACTTAATGCATTGGTTTTGGCTTACCAGGGCCAATTATAATGTATTCCAAAATTATCACATATTGCGGTATCTACAGGTGGAATATACCAAGAGGAGTACCACTTTAATAAAGAAAGCCATTTTACTGGTAACTTTTTGCTTTATGTATCCTCTGCTGTTGCTGAATGTTAGGGTTCCCTGCACATTTTGAAAGGAAGGTTAATTGTTTAGAAATAATTCATGTAAATATTTTTATTGCCACCTCATCCAGGCTCTAGTTCAATAGGACACTACAGCAATTAACAGTAAAGTTCCCTGGAATTAATGAAACCAATATCAGTCTAAGATAAGTACACTGCCATTTTAGCAGTAGCTCTTCCTTTCTGCCATTTTTACTCATATTGGGCAATGCAATTTTCTTGTTTTCTCTCCACTTATATTTTTTCACACTCTACATCAGTAACCTATATCATAAACAATTATAAATAAAAGGCATATTTTAGTGACCTTTTGATAGTTCCCTTAACAAATGCACATAATATGGCAGAATCAAGAACCAGAAAAACTGATAGTTAGGTTGTGCTACTAACCTTTTTCACACCAGTTCCCAAGTCTTTTTCAAATTGTAGCTCTCTGATTATGGATCTGCATGTGAAGGCACTTGGTTATATAAAATAGGTGTATTTACTGACCGAAAGAAGTAGACTTGATGACAGTGAGAATTCAAGTCAAATCCACAAATTAAATACAGCACTAAAGGGAGTAAGTATTTCTGGACAGTGCTCTTGCAGTTTGACTGTCACTCTCAGATGGACTACATTAAGAGGTGAGAGGGTACTTCCGTCTGTACACCCATCTCAACTATTGGCCTACAATTAGGCTTGCCAATTATGGATGGAATTTTCTATCTTGCTACAAAGTGAATTGAGACAAAGTCATTTCGCACAAGCTACTCACACAACCAACCAATTGTGATGACTTTCCACCACTACTGGCAGCTACAGATTCTAAAGTTGATGGCTGCCTTTCATTTCCTTCAGACAATTGAGTCTTCCTTACCCCTCACTGGATTGAGGCAGACTGCAGAATAAAAGTGATGCTACACTGTAGCAAGCGTTGTCGTGTCTCCAGCTTTCATTTTACTTTCCACACAAGATTTCTGATTAGTGAAATCTAGGTTTGACTATGACAGAAAGTTACGGTTTTCTGTAATCCATGACTACAGCGCTTTCAAGTGGCAGCTGTGGAAGAACAGATACTGCATTTTCCATATTCATCATTGATGCAGAACCAAAACAGGTAAGGTCGGGAGGAAAAAGGGTGGGGGGGGCAAAGGGCACCAGGCGGGCTTGACGAAAGACCATCTCCTACAAAAATCAGACCTGACCGATGATGTTGAACCAATATCTCACACATCTGATGCATAACCTGAAATGCAGTAGTGAGACCAGCACTACAGATGGACTTATCAAGAAGCCACTAAGTGGCTTTAAGAGGCTCTACCTACATGACTTGCTCAGAACACTTTCAGTTTAACGTACATCAAGTTGTTTTTGGCTTTCTGGCCCCTTACTAAGCTTACACAAATGCATGGATGTCACTTTTAATTCTACAGATGTGCTAAATAGCCAAAGCCTCTACAATTTGATCAGAAAAGTTTACTATCAGACTTTTTAAACTATTCTGTGAAAGTAAAAATGCAACAGTGAGTATGTTTATTTGGTGTTGGCCTTTAAAGAAAAAAGTAATTTTTCCTTCTTAAGGACATTTTTCCACCTCAACATTTAATGGGCTTGCATTATGAATTAATTCAAAACACATTAATTTTAACTTTCACACACACTTAATACAGACATCAGGTGGGGCTAACTAGTAGTAAGCATGATGGTCAATCCCAGGCAAGCCTTGTTCCTGTAAGTCATGCCATATCTCCTTAATTTTTTATCTTTTACCCACACAAATCTAATCTATGATAAAGACACAACTGAGATTCTTCTTTCAGTTCTGAAGATTAAGAAATCTCAGAAGCATTCCAAAATTTTCTAACTTAAAAAGTAGGCTTGGCATAATTTGACTTTTTTGTTTTTGTAATATTGATACATCTAGATGTTTAAAGCTTTTCATTTTTGCTGATTTTATAATTTTCCACAACTGCAAAAATTTAAGAGCCAGACAATTATTTAATGACAGATGTTGAGATACAGAAAGTTAAAGCTATTAACTTAACAAATAGTCAACATCCAGTCAAATTATATGAAATCTATACCTTAAAATCAAACTCTAGTAAGTTGTCAAGCAGCATTTTTCTTACTCTATCTAAAATTCAATTACTATCCATGGAAATTGTGGCTTGTGTGCATACAGTGAAGTAGTTTACAGTAAAATCTAATCATTCATTCCCTACTTTTGAGTACACCAATCCTCTAAGGAAAGAAGTCAGCCATGTTTTAGGCAATTGTTTTTCAGTAGAAAATCAAATTGAGATGGTAGTCTGAGGTGGCACTAGTACTAAAATCTTGGTAAAGGGACAGAGACTTATAAAAATGTCCCACATGCAAGCACACCTCCTGTAACAGATTTGGTACTTCATTTTGGACTAACAGACTTTTAGATTACTAAGTATATTGTGGGAAAAATGTCTTCTGATTAAAAATCTCTGAAAATATCCAGATTACTTCCACCTTGCCAGCCCTACAGGCATTCAACGTTCTTTCCCCTCTCTCCTCTTTATGTGCACAAGATGTTCTAATGACTAGTCTAGATGGTTGAAATATATCCTCACTTAACTGTGTACACTTACAAATATATTTTAAATGAAGGGAAATACGGGTCATTATCCAGATCACAAAGACAGAATGACATGGACACCAATTGTGAGTTTCTGTAGATGAGTCACTTGAGCACTAAGCTCTGGCTAGGTGAGCTTCCTTTTAGTGTTGACGAAGTGCAGTAAGAAAAAAGGAAGCAAACAAAATTGTTTTTCCTTGCTTTTTAAATCTGCACCACAGTCATCAAGAAAAAGGCACTTTTATATGGAAATAGATTTAAGAACTGTTTGGGGAAAAAAAGATTTGAAAAGTTTAAGTGGTGCTGTCAAGGAACCTATGTCTTTTAAGAGGGAACTGAAGAGTGTTTTGTACATTGACCTATGGCTTTTATGAAGGTATCACATGATTACAACGGTATCAATTACGGTTCTACTAGTCAAATTGGAGCTGTTTGACTACTTGAGCACTGACTTGTGTTTGTATTAACATGAGCTTCCATTAATGACAACATTCCTGGATATTGATGTCTCAATATGTTGAAGTGTGCAAAGAAAGGAAAGGAAATATGTGGAATCATCCAGATCTCACTTTAGGCTGGTAGTTCTGCAATCCTTGTTTTGACCTAATTCCTCAGTCCACCTTACTGGGGGGCTGTACAGCTCTGTATATTACTTAGCAGTCTTGTTATTTACCCAAATATTTATGAGTGTTGTCTCTTGGTTCTTACATTTTAAATCAAGAAGCATCTAGAGGCTTTAGCCACGTCAAGGTCAAGTTGAACTGTGCACTGTATAAATACATTGAGAGACAGTCACTACTCCAGAGAGATGATAAAAGCTTAGAGAAGACTAGCAGAGTGGATGACAAACAAGCAACAATAAAATAAAGACGATGATGCTAAAACATGATGCTTTAGCTATCTAGACTAAGTGTGTGCAAGTACATAATCAACCAGAAGCAGTCATCTCCATCTGGCAAGCAATTATTTGATGGCTGTAACACATATGCAAGGTAACTCACACGAGGCTGTCACTTTACTCATTTGGATAGGGAAATTTTTCCCTACAAAAAAGTGACAGCATGGGAGAAAGAGTAAAAATACTTAGTGAACCAGACAAGTGGGAGATAGAGGATGGCATCTTGGTCCTTACTGTTAAGGATATGAAAGGGAAAGGGAACCATATGGACAATTCCTGGGCCAATTCCTGCCCCAGGCATTTATGTGTTAGGACTTTGCAGGGTTTCCTCTTTCCCAATGGAATTATAAAGGGAACCTGAGCTGAATGTTACTAGGAATGGTCTATGGGTCAAAACAATCAAATATGCTTGTGTTCTGTTTAGAAAATTCTGCATACCTTTAGGGTCTGTTATGTCCACAAGAAGCAGAGACTTAGCAACATTTCAGGGTCTCCAATCATGGACTGCAGGAAGAGAATACTCACAAGGAGGCTGGTGTTCACAGTCATGTGGACTCAAATGTCAAGTTTTTTTGATAGCTTTGGTGAAGAAGTGATGTGATATGGGTTGTCTGACCTGCTTTAAGCAACAAACTCTACTTTCCAGGAAACTAAGCAGAATAGTAATAGTACTTAAATGTTCTTTTCGACAACCTCTTCATGCTACTGGAGTAATATCAAGTGCTAGTCCAAGTCCTTGGAATTGTCACTTTATAGGTTTGTGTTTTACCATTATAACAGTAACCATTTCAGCAAGTGGTTTTTTTTTCAGGGCTTCAGTGAAGTTCTTTTCTGTGTTTACTTCTTGAGAATCCCAAGAAGGATGCAGACTGTTTGCTTCTTGTGACAATAGTCAACTATCTTGGGACTACACTTGTATCCTGACACTATATAACTTACTCATTGTAGAAGCATCCTGTTTGAGAAGTTGTATATATTTAAATGTATTTAGTGGCACAGTAAGTAAATTAATTGGTGATATCAGTAAGTTAGTCTATTTTTTCCTTTTTGCAAAAGTATTTTGAGGCAATATTTCAGATTGAGAGCCAGTTTCACAAAAAACATTTTGCATTTTCAATGTGTTTAGTTAACAGTTTATCAGAAGATAAACATCAAACGAATATCCTTAAGATTTTCCCAGAAAGTTAACATTATGGAGCTCTGAGACCAAAGCAGATACATTTTCAGGCTGACTCTTGCAAAGTCTCTAAGTACCAGTTGATGTATTGCAATAATTCTGGAACAAACAGGATTAATTTTCATTTTAAGGCTCACAAGGAGCTTCTTGTAGCACTGGTTTTACTCAAGCAACCAGACATTTCCGTATTATGAAGTCTGGTCAACCATGTTCCTGCAAAGTAATATATTTTCCAATAGTTAGAAAATGTTAATGCTATTAAGTCACATATTATTTCTTTTCACACAATTAAAGGTCAAAGATAGCACTCTCTTCCCCTCACACTAGCAATTTACGTCAGCTAAACCGATCATTCTAACTTTGATGTTCCTCAATTACACAAAGCCTGTGAACAATCACCTTTATAAATATCTAAGTTCATCAAGTTTGTGTGGCTCCAACCATAGCTCTCACCACTCAGTACATTAGCTAACTCAGTAAAAAAACAATATCCATATTGATATTCAACCATTAATTGCATTCTCATTAAATAGAATCTTCAGTTTTGCACCTTTTTAGTGTGTCAGTCACAATCTAAGTAGTGTGGGCATATTTGCTTTAGATCCAATTTCCTGTAACCATAGTCCATATTATCAAACTAACGTTTTTGGCTGTTCATAGCATCTAGAACAGAATCAGAAATTCAGAGGGGTTAAGTGCTATCCAGTTATACAACAAGTATCACTTGTAGCTCAGTTTAGGAAACTGTCATCAGGAAGGCAATATGTAGCCTCAAAACTGATTCCTCTCATCCCCAATGAGAGTAAAGAACAAACTAACAGTATATCAACATAAGCAAGCTCGCTCTGCATTCCAGAAGTGCACATAAGGTAGCTACTCACTTCAACTTTGCATCCCCATATTCAGGTACACGTGCTTAGAGGTTAAAACACTCACCCTACTAGAATTAGTTTTAAGTCACTATAATGCAGCAGCGTATGTATCACATCAATCTCATCCATTCATGATTTTGAGAGCCTGGCTCCCCACTGCTTGACAGGATTCATTCATAAGTATGGTTATAGCAAACAGAATTGTGCGGCTGCTACCAGTTCCTCCCGTGTTCTGCCACCATTTTGGAATCTTCACCATACTTACTGCTTTTTCAGGGGAGCTCCTGTAGTAGGCAAGTTGGACTACTGCTCTCCGTAAAGTAATGGTTCCCTCTTGTGCTGCCTTCTCCAGCCCATTCATTCTATTTAAATAACAAATCAGTTTGTTTTGGGTAGGCTATTCACCAGTTGATGTTCTCCCCAACAACACAGTGTATGGAACTGATCCAATTCTTTCCTATCCAGACTATTCATCACCACAACACAGCTGAATTCTCTAGCACCCAAGCGTGGCAAGACCCTCCTGGCTACATTAAGAGGCAGATTTACTGTTTGGTAATTAGTTGGGTAGTAGCATTGAGACAGACACACAGTCTGAATTAGTTATAGCAGCAATGGCCACTAACACGTGAATTCAGAATGATGGAACAGTGCGGCTCTGTGGCCTAGATATCATGCTGTGCAAAGCCAAGTGTGACACCCACATCTTAATCCCAGTTGGTCTTGAACACTAAGGTCTAAAGTATGGAAACATCAGGGGATTACGGCAATGCAACATCTCTGATGCAGCCAGACCCTAATTCAAAATTTGTTGGATAATCAAAGGCAGCATCAGGTTTTGAGGGACACCTAGTTTAAGCATCCAGATCAGGATTCTCTGCACATGATAGCAGCCAGGTTTATATGGAACCGATGACCAGAGGTCGCCAGCCCACAGATGCATCCTGCTTGCCAACAACACTGCAAGCAGTTAACATTCCGAGAGGAGAAATGGATTATGGAAGCCTAATGAAAATGAGCGACACATTTGAGCAAGTCAGACAATTTAGCTTTTACCATATTGAATTAAATGGATACAATTTACATCTGACTGGTAAATCCTGCCTCTCTTCTGGGCCTAGAAAGGGTTGTGTTGAATTAGTGTGGTTTTTCTGCAGTGGGTAAGGATAGGATTTGAGAAACTTGTGCAAATGAATTCACACAATGCATACCACAGGAAGAACAGTTCATTGAGGGCTCGTGGAATGCTGTTGCACCTTGGGGAAGAGCTGTTGGACCCAACACAATGCAAATCCAGGAGCTACTCCCTGACAGAGCATGGGAGCAAGTGTTGTACAATCCACTCTATCTATGAAGCTGCAGTAACAGCTCCACTGCTGAAGAACAGGACTGAACAGAGCAGTGGCTTTTCCTCTCCCGGCACTTCAGAGACTCCAGTTCACTTACTCCACCTCTGGCAGGGAAGCTGGGATTCCAGGGAACTCTTGTTGTGCACTGAAGCCAGGAATGAGGCATTGAACCATTTACATTTATTTTCCAGGATCTCTCTAGGCTCCATGCTTCAGCCCCTCCTCCCCCAGCTTCAGCTGTGGGGCTCCAGCCTCTGAGCTTCAGCCCCACAGGATAGCAGGGCTCTGGACTTCAGCCACCCCCTCTCCCGGCTCCAGCCATAGGGCTCTGGTCTGGGCTTCTGCCTAGGGCCTTACTCCACTGTAATCAAGAGGCAAGGAGCGGGTTGAGCTTGAGATGGGAGGCCATCGAAGGGAGCTCGGGGCAATGGGTGGGGAAAGCAGGGGGGGCCAAGAGCACCAAAATACAACTGTACATTATTTATATTATTGGGTCTGCAAAAAAAAAAAAAAACCCTACATAAATAAATTATACTGGATTTGCATAGGTATATGTGCATATTTATTTGTTTTTCCTCAAGTTAATTAAGTACTTTAGGAAAATTTGTCAGAGTGGCCACCAGCAAGAGTTGGTGGCCACACCCTTGAGGCCACCAAAAAATTTGTTGTGAGAACCCCTCCTCCAGATGCAGTGGAAAGGGCACTGAATCAAACCACAATGCAATATTTGAGATTTTTTTTATAACTAACATCTGTGCACATCCCTACCTTCCCCAGGAAGAGAAGGAAAACACATATACTTAGACTGAAACACATTTATTTTCAAACTGATGTATTTCCGTGCTTAAAATTTTATTACTCCTTCCCCTTTTTCCACCCTCCCCTTTAGTAATGAAATAGTCATCTTGTAAGTTGACATGTGGTTTTTTAATACTTGGTTGCAGTCAAACTGTGCCTAAAAGCTTTCAAATTTCAGAAAGAAGAGAATGCCTTTGCATTCATGAGTAAAATCAGACCAAAAACCCCCATGTCATGTGCTGAATGATCTTCTAGAGTTAGTTTCCCCTAACACCAAAAGCGAGATATGAGAGTTGTACTAGAGAACGACATAGTGCCAAGACAGATATTTGTGGATTTGAGGAAACCTGATGCTTCAAGTGATAGACCCAATTTTGTGGGGGGTGAGAGGGAAGATTTTTTTTTTTTTAAACAGAAATCTTCGTAGGGATGATCTATCACTTCGACAACATCAATGAAGCATCAAATATAACCTCCAAGAACACTGAGACCATACATCCTCCATATGAAATTTGTAATTACCCTCCAGCAGCAAAGGAAATGGGTTGTATCAGACATTACAAGCCACTGATATCTGGAAAGAAGCAAAGACAATCATTTGATGTGAAGGAGTTCAATCAGAAGGCTGGTTTTATAACTCAATCTTTTGGAAACCTTACTGTTTATCCACTATGCTTTGTTGCTTTTCCAACCAGCAAATTTAGCAGGAGGATCATCGAATACTCAATTTTAGATAATTAAGAGTGTGCTAAGAAGCCTGCTCTCACAAAATCTCTCTGTTGTGGGAAACTGTCCTGGGCCCCTGGGTCCCCTGGTTCTGGTATTTATGCTAGCAGCTGAACAACTTGAGACAAGACAAAATCCTTTCAGCACTATTGCACAAAGTGCATTTGAAATTTGGTGCTGTCCCACCAATACTTCCCACTAAACTGTTTTCAATACCCAAGGAGCAAGGGTACTTGTTCCTGGCAACAACTGTCAGAAAGTGGTTCATCTACTAGTCTAGACAAGACTACAGTTGTGTTCTAGAAGCAGTCAGTACTGTCTCTGATGTTAAATTCTCATTCCTTTAATTTTGTTTCAATTCTTATCTAGTTACACCCTGGTATTTCCTAGAGTAAATTAGAGGAAAAATATGAGCGGTTTTCAGCAGTGTTCTCTCAGCTGTGTTCATAAGTTCAAGTGCAAGCTGTGAGACGCTAACTTGTCCTTCATCACTATCCCATTTCACTTGGATTTTCACACAGTGACACTACTCTGCAGTTTCTGGACTGCAAACAGTTCAGGGGTAGGTTTACATGTTAAAATACTGCTTCAGGCAATAAATGTTTTATCAGACAACCAGTCCCAAGGTTGAACTGGATACCAAAAACAGAGGGCAAAAGACACAGTAGGAAGCGAGTTTAAAATGAGAACAGCAGCAACTTTATAATAGGATAGTGCTTAACTGTACAGGTCAGGGATCCGGGATTCCAAACACTTATCTAAACTACAAAAAAAAAAAAAAAAAAAATGCAAGTTACTGGGGCAGATATTTACTGATGGTTTTTGATCAGACAGAACTTTCTCAAAAAGCTATTGCTGAATAATTTATAGCTACTCATTCTCAAACTTAGAAGAAAATAAGATTTGGGAAGAAAAATATTTCTGGGAACACTGCACTTCATTTTGAGTCTAGGTGAGCATTTAATGTTTTGGCTCTTCTCAGCAGTGATCAAATACTGCCACCTGAAAGCTTTTTAGTAGACTATACAAAACTTGTCCATCATCTTAGTGCTCCTCTTATTACTTCACAAGGTGCTATCATCATTTGAGGCTACTTACCAACAACTTAAAACCCATACTAGAATGCCCACTGCACAAAGCTACCCCCTGCTGTAACTGGCACCCCACCCCCATTGTAAGCCTCAATTACGATGTGACCAAATTGGGCAGAAAGACTAAACTGGGTAGTAGGTCATTCAGATACACTCTGAAATGGGACTAAAGCACATCGAAAACTCATAATTCTGGTGACTTTACAGTGCCTGCTTCTGTGGACTAAACACTCCACTCTATACCACTGTCAACATTATAACTCATGGGCTCTGAACTCACTAAAGCAATCTTCATATCTGTGATTTTAATGATCCAAGGGGGAGGGAAGGGTCTTATTTCATCCCATATCCATTATACACAAGGAAGGTAAACTTTTAACAACACCATTTTATTTATTAAGTTTGGAGGGTCTTCATACTTGAAAAAGAAGGTTTACATGGCTAAATCCCTCCAAAAACTTTTTGTCCATATTGTGTTATGTCAATACCAATAAGGTGGCACAGATGCTGCTGGTTCAGCTTCAGCAAATCTTCCCTACCCAAGTTGCTGTATTCTTTTAAATAAAGGAGTAAGAATTTTTCCATTTACTTAAGAGAAATTTGTGGCAGAGGAGATAACAAGCACTGCAGACAGACCTTGTGAGCCATCTTTTTTACACTTACTTCACACTGAAACATCAATTCCAATCTCATTACTCTCAGAACAAAAAATAATGACCTCTTGGTACACTGGCAATAGCAAAAATGAAATTTAAGTTATGGAAGGTAGAAGCTTCCTTATAAGAAATTTTAACTTAGGATGGGCAGGTGCATAGATTTTAGTTTAACATTCAGCTAATATCCTTTTGGAGTGCATTAAGTCTGAAGAGCCTATTTCTCATTGTACTAAGCTGACTTAGTTCATTTCTCAGCGTATGTCTACACAGCAGTTGGAAGTGTTCTTCCCAGCACAGGTAGATAGGCGTAGACTAGCTCAGCTCAAGCCAGCATGCAAACAGATGTGTCGGCATGGACAGCAGCTCAGGCTAGCCACCCAAATACGGACCCGGGGCTCAGGTGAATTTCTACTGACAGCTAGCCCGAGCCACCACCTGCATCGCTGAGACCACACCAATATCTTTAGCATGCTAGCTTAAGTAGAGCTAGCGTTTGTCTGTCTACCCATGCTGGGAAGCACATTCCCAAATGCTGTGCAGACATACCCTTAAAGACAACAGCTTTTCAGGACAAGTCTATATTAAAACACAATTACTGTTTTATTGCTCTTCGTGCAGAGGGTGACACCCTTACTTTGGAGAGACAATTTTGCTCTTAAAAGATGCTGCTGCTAACTCTTATCCATATGCTCTCCTTCTCTAGTTCTTGCCACCACTTCTGCGTTCCTGCCACCGGAAAACTTCCACTAAGTTGTATGGTAATACTACAGAACTATTTTCAGTTTATGCTATCACCTTAGCATTCAGTCCAGAGAAGATAGGCTTCCTCCAACTCCACTTTGTGTATGGTTACACAAACCTGTTCGTGAATTCTACTAGCAGTCACCATTTGCTCAGAATAACTTATTCCTGCGTCATCACCAGCATGCAACACAGACTGCACACCAAAACGTCATCAATATTGACAGATTCAAAGAAAAAAATTAACAATTTGATAGAGCAGACAGAATGCACCTTCAAGATTTTAAGTTGTGTCTCAAGCCAATAAAATTAAAAGATCACGTCTTATACTTAACACATTATCCTAAAGTCGTGAGCTTTCCTGGACTTACAAATATTCATCCTTTTGATTCCAGCAATTTTTAAAAAGCCAAGAAAACAATTTCAGAATTTACAGTTTCCTTCAATCAAGAAGTTTATCCTGAAGCCTTTCCACAGGACTTTTTTTTTTTTTTTTGGCCTTCCTAAGCACATTTTGTTTTCAGACATCACATGTTACCATGCTGTTTGTCCTTTGGGCCACCATCTTCACCACCTTATTAATAGACTGCATGAGTTCTAACATGGCTTAAATAGGCCAGAGGCAATAGAAAGACATATGTGTTTTGTTCATTGGCTTGGCGCTAAAGAGATTCACCCTTTTATGAATATGCACTGTTGCAACACACCATTTAGTTCTACTTCATGTTTGACAGTAACAATAAGGATGTGTTTCAATAAGGAGAAACGTAGGAAAAGCCATTTGCACCCACTATGGCAAGATAAACACGCCCCATCCTTCCATACATTAGTGGTACTTAACACTACTCATCCTTCACAGAATACATCAGCAGTTTAAGGCTATTCTTTCAAACTTTCAAAAAGGTCACAGAAAGCCACTTGCACGTCTTTCAATTTCTGCTGTTTATATCAAAATTATTTGTTTCTTTGGAAACACAGAAAAGCCTACCAGCCTGTTGTTTTTTTGTATACAAATCCATTCTATCTATAAAATTCTATATGTGACTTTACTTTGCCTCAATTACACAAGCCAATGTGCCACCTCAACTGTTAAATTCTTGCTGGGAAGGGTATGTTTGACTACTGTTAATACTTCACTTTCACACAAGTTGCATAATGCTTGAATTAAAATTGCTTTCCTATTTGTTTTTCAGATACTTAAGTAATTCTTCCCTGCACATATTGTACTAATACACAGCGCATGCCAGTAAAGTTGGTAGTCACTGTAAAATTCAAACTGTAGTCACGTTACTGCCAACAACTGACTCAGCCAGCTATTGTAAAATACTTACCTGTGAGATACTTATAATTAACTTCGTAAGTTACGAAGAGTAACTACTTTCCCGTTCTTGAGTAACTATTCCAATAGTCAGCTACCAGTCATTAAAATGTGTGCCATAGCAAGTTAACTAATCCACATGCTTTAATGTGCACAGAAAGATTCCTCCTCTCCTGCCTTTAAGGTTTAATAAGGTAGCATAGTGAGTTTTCATTACTTAAATAATTGTACACAAGATTGTATACATGTTTGTCACAGCCACAATTCCTGTGAGAGCCAATGATTTTTATGGTTTAACCTTCCACCCTCATCGATCTTCTACTAAGACAAGACTTTGGTTATTTCTAAAACCCTTCCTTTCTACACCTCTCCCCCCCTTACATGGGCTGCATCTTAAAACCAAGATGCCTGGCCCAGTTATCCTCCAACTCTTAAAAAATATTTCTGTGGCAAGCAAGGCAGTTGCTTCTATGAAACAGACAGCTGGAAGTGCTGCTAATCTTTATTGGTTAATGCAATTCAACAGCTGCACACGAATTCGCACCATTTAACCTGGCAGCTCTAAACCAACAGCAAGCATTGTGAGGACCACCAGTTTGAGAAATACTAGCTTGGTGCCACCACCAATTGAAGGCCTGATCTTATGAACATTACCAAGAATAACTATGTTACACCAGATCTTATTAGCAACAGTATTAGCAAGCAGCACCTTTTGTGCCTCATTTAACACAGTTAAGCAAAACACTTGGACAAAATAATTTGTGGACAAACTGGAGAAAGTCCAGAAGAGAGCAACAAAAGTGATCAAAAGTCCAGAAAACTTAACTTATGAGGAAATTTTTTAAAAACTGGGTTTGTTTAGTTTAGAGAAGACTGAGAAGGACATGGTAACAGTTTTCAAGTACATAAAAGATTGTTACAAGAAGAGTGAAAAATTGTTTCCCTTAACCTGTGAGGATAAGACAAGAAGCAATGGGCTAAAACTGCAGCAAATGAGATTTACATTGGACATTAGGAAAAGCTTCCTAACTGTCAGGGTGGTTGAGCACTGGAACAAATTTGCCTAGGGAGGTTGTGGAGATTTTTAAGAACAGATTTTAAGACAAACACCTGTCAGGAACAACCTAGTTATTATGTAGTTCTGCTGTGAGTGCAGGGGACTGGACTAGATGACCTACTGAGGTCCCTTCCACTCCAAAACATCTATGATTCTATGAAAATTTATCAAGCAGATAGGTTGACCACACACATCTGAATTAGAATGTCCTGAAGGCTCTAAGTTTTTTTAGCCATATAAAAAGTAGAAGTGCAGTAGGTACACAGAAGGTCGTGGATTATCCCCGTGATTTGAACTGATTCAACTTGAGATCTAATTCCAATTTTTGTAACAGCCACTTTATTTTTTGGCAAGTTACACTGATAGAAAGGGCTATTCCTAACACCTCTAGTGCAGAAATCTTGTTAAACAATATCACTTGAGTTTGAGTGTTGCTCAGTAACCTAGTTCTCATTACCATTAAACAAACTTGTTTTGCTTTTTCAGCAACTGTATCTCCCTACTATCCCAAAAATTAGCTTAAACTGATCCATGATATGTTCTTGGGTTTGAGGGTTAGAAAACTAGAAAGGGAAAGTAATAGTTTGTGGATCTTAGGAAATTGAATACTTCTAAAGCAAAAATGGCAGCCAGAGAAATGACAATCATATACAAAACAAAGCCAATGGAAAACAATCAGGTAGCTTGGCTTGTTTGGATGAGAAAGGAGTTAGTGTTTTTTCTTCCTTTCTGAAGATGCTAAAGTGAATTATTTTCATTCATTTAAACTTGCAGTCAAGATCAGATTCCAAAAAACACCCTCATCCAACAATAATGAACAAAATCCCATAACCCACAAGCTTGGCATCAGTATGTCATGATGTGCCAATGGGAGCCCATCCGAGTTTATTTCTAAATGCTGCTACTGAGCTTAAGTTCAGGACAATGTTAACTGAACAGGAGACTAAATCTGTTTCCACCAACATGCAAACACAGCAGTAAAACTGAGCAACGTCACACTGAGAAAGACTGCATTTTCCCTTCTATGAACTATTGCAGATGCCTGAAATACAGGGAGGTGCGGGGACAGGATGGAGGGGGAGAGAAGAAGGAGATGATACTTTAGCACGCCTTATGCACAAGCAGTTACTCAATTTCTGCCACAAAGAGTACTGGAAAAAAACAGCTAAATATTAATTAAAATTTTACCCGGAAGGCTAAGCTCTCTCCCTCCTCTTTTGCTGAGACACTCAATAGCATGTCAAATTCTTCTGTATGCCAAACACAAATTTAGAGACTTTAATACATATGCAATTTCCTCTGAACATTTTATTATTTATTTTTGTTCAAATAAGAGTCAATAGATTAATGGCATGTATTAAATTAGTATTAAGTCTTAACAAGCGCATCATACTATCAAATTCTGAGGAAGGGAAAAATGCACAAAGTAGGAATTTCAAGGCCTTATTTCTGTCAAGCGCTAGACGAGCCCCCCTACAGAAAAAGCTTGCAGGGAGCAGAAAAAATATTTTTCTCCTGGGCCTTTGCTTCTAATTTGAGGTTACGCAGAATATTTCTGAAAAGATGTTTTGATCTAATTTTCCACTGTCAGTATTTCATTGAATAGTTTACAGCCACCTCTGGACCCTGAAGAAGCTATGCAGGTAGCCGTGGAGTCTTATAAAATTAATTTGGCATCCTTGTGAAGGTGGTTGGGTGACATTTCATCTTACGATACCAATATGTACATGGTTTGCCATGGTGGTGAGCATTCATAAGTGGTAAATTAGAAATGAGCCAACTACAATGTAAGTCATTTGATTTACGTTTATTAATTGCCTATTGCAGTAGAAGGAAGATTTCAAGTCTACGTGGTGACCTTTTTTTTTAAGGTGAAGGATGTTTTTGTTTTAATTTTACTCAAGGTTACTCAATAAAAAACATTTAAGTCCCTTTTTGGTCCACCTAGTCAGTGCTGGTGACTTCCTAGCCAATACTAACATGAGGGAAGTATGACAACTCTGAGCAACTGAAAAGGACTGCAGTAGTTTTACCGCAAGCGAGTTAGTATTTTTATCTTTATTCTAGTTATGATCTACAAGGGAACAGCACTGTGGCTCTGAAGCAGCGTATAAGTATGAGTTCTATAGTTACCTCCTTCCTCTGCCATTCCTTTTGAACGGTAGCTTGAAAAGCAGCTACAGTAAATGTACTATATGCTCCAAGAATAGTCCAAGACAAATGTAAGGCAAATTTAAGGCAATTTGTTCATTTTTAAAGGTATTTAAGTCATTGGTTTTCTCTGCACTGCAACACCTCACAGATTTAGGAGTAAAATAAAGTAGGTGAAGTAATATCTTTTATTGGACTAAACTTCTGCAGTTTTCAAGCTTCACATAGTTATCCATACAGTCTGGGGAAGGTAACCAGAGTATCTGAGCTAATACATGTTGGGATAGATTGTTAAACATAATGGATTCACACGTGCTGTAGGAGACGACTTAAAATGAAATGGGCAATTGAGGGTTAACAGGCAATAGGGCATGTTACAAATTATTTTAATGAGCCATAAAAACCAGTGACTCTATTAAGCCCAAGATTTTTAGTGTCTAGCCAAGTTATGAATTTCAGTTTCCAGGCTTTTCTCTTGAAGAGGTTGTATAGGTTTCCTTTGAGGATGAGGACAGAGATCAAATATAGAGAGTCTCATTTTCAAAAGGGATTCAGGAATTTAGGAGCCTAAATCTCATTGGATTTAACCTCCTAAGTGCCTGAATCCCTTTTGAAAAAAAGATTTACATGTTGCCATCTTGAGTGCAGCAACACCTAAATACTATTACAAACCTGGGACAGAAGGCCTTAGGCCAGGTCTACATTTTGTCAGCATACCCAATGTTGTTCAGAGTGATAGTGTTACTATCCAGGCAGAAACCTATCAGCATATGCTGTGTCAACACTTACAGGGCTCTGCCCATTCAGCTAAATCAGCAAATTATTTGTATTGTAGAGCTGGCCTTAAACCATTTGCGAACTCGCCCCCCACCCCCCAATATATTCCCACCCCCCACACTCCCTAAAGAGAACTGAAAAAGGCTTTTTTTATTAACATTAGGAACAAGTTTCTCAGTTCTTTCCACACAGAGACTAGCTAATACTGTAATAATCTGCCACTTACAGTGTGACGAGTAAAGTCTGATGAATTACTAGAAATGAAATGTTTGGCATTTTGAAACGTCAGCTGGTCACAACCTGACTGGGGAATCAGAAGATAGACTGTAACCAGCTATAACAGTTGTACATGTATTAATCCTATGTACACTCCTGTTTAACAATGTGTTCGCTAATAAGTTTTAGTGAAACACTTACAGTCACATCCTTTTCCTAGTCTAAACACCAACTTGGCTGTTTCTGATGACGATGAAGAAATAATCTATATTGTATAATAATCTATATTGTACATTTTCATCAATGTAGCACAGGGCTCGACAAACCCTGGGTGCCAGGTCACCACGGCACCTAGAAATTTAATTCTGGCGCCTAGTATTTCTCCGGGGGGGGGGGGGGGACACACACACGACACGGGGACACACGACAGCTGCCGCGCTCCGGCCAGTGCGCCACTGCGTCCATGTGGTAGGGTCAGAGGTGGGAGCGCTGCGGCTGCTGCACTGCTGCCAGGGCGCCCCACCGCTTGGCCCACATTGTGGGAGAGGGGTGGGGGGAAGATCGGTGGCCGCGCTCCGGCCAGGGCACCCTGCCGCTGGGCCCACGTTGTCTGGCTCCTTAATTTTCAGTCTGGCTCCTAGCTCCAAAGCAAAATTTGTCGAGCCCTGGTGTAGCACCACACATGCATCACTCAATATTGGAGATATGAGGCATGAATTTTCAAATGTTTTCAACAGAATTGGTGTGACGGTCAGATATTTGACCAGAACTTCATTTTCTGTGATTTCTTATAACTATTTTATCACTAACTTCTTGTTTTCAGATTTTCATTTGTGACAGTGAAAGTATGATGGCTGTGCCTGTCCTTAGTTATGTCAATGCACATAAGTTCCTCCAGAAAGTAAATTGTGTATTTACACTCTTGACAAATTTCAGCTCATTCCTCTTCAATATTCTTGTATTTTTGTGCCGCTTGCACTTTCTCTTCAATTGCTTCACGTTATGACACTGTCATCTTCCAGATTCTGTTTTGATTTCCTAGTTTCCCCCCCCCCCCCCCCCCCCATGCTTTACACATTATGTATTGTGTGTCCGCAGATAAATTACCTTAAATTAAGGCCTGCCTAACCAGAGAGTTTGTGTGTGATGAGCTGAGGTATATCTACAGTGCACTGAGTTGCCGAACACTAACTGGTTGCATGGACCCTGCTATCATGCACTGGAAGTGCACCATAGTATGCTTTGATCTGCTGCTGCTGTGTAGAGTGTTTGAAACAGCAGCATGTCCAAGTGCATTACAGAACTTTTTGTGCATATTAGCAGGGTCCATCCAGCAACTTATTGCATTCACACCCTGGCTTGCCAGGCACCGAGGCCTGGTAAAGCCATGGCCAACCTATTGAGGTTGACACAGTGCAAGGTAGACCCTGCATGATTTCTGCTGACCCTGGTAGTCCTTCACCAGCTGTTCCTCAATACCCCATTCCCTGCAACAGCGACTGCTCTGGTCACAACTGTGAGCTCCACTGCCCACAGCTCAGAGAGATTGTGAGCTACTCACTTTAAAACATCCCACATAAACGCCTTTTATGGCTTGCCCATCTTGGTGAGCACACTTAGCAGCTATCACTTGTCCTATGCTACTACCTAACCAACCTTACCAGCTCCATGCACTAGATGAGCTCCTGCCTGGAGTAGGCAAGAAGTATTGGATCTCCTGGGACAGTAGGCTAAAGCACCTGTACAAGCACAGCTATGGGCCAGCTGCAGAAACATAGACATCTACCAACAGATTGCACAGGGGAGGCAAGCGAAGAGGTATGACAGAGATCATAGCAGTGCCACATGAAAACAAAATATCTTCACTAAGGATACTACAAGGCCAGGGAGGCCTACGATCGATTGGATGCCGAGAAAACAGCAGGTCTGCGACTTAACAAGAGACATAAGAAATTTGGCAGAAACCCCAGCAGCACACTGCAGAGCTCTGTGGATACCACGGAGGAGCCCAAACAGAGACTCCTGCCATGAACAGTGACACGGGAAGGGGACAACGGGGGGGAAGGATCCCAGCCATAACACAAGCCAGGACCTGTTCAAGTCTCCAGCACTCCTCTAGCCAGTCCTGCCAGCCGGGCAGCAGTGGCGGGCGGGGGGAAAATGTGAATACTGCAAACCCCAGGAGATTTTCTCCTAGAGCTGAGAAAAATCTAAAGATACCACCATGGTCCAAGAACCTCTTTAGCCCAAGTGCAATATAGAATAAACAGAGCTATCTGATCTTCAAAAAAAAAAAAAAAAATACAGATGAGGCCAATGAAAGGAAGGGGCGACTGGTAAGAGTGTACTTGCATTTTTCCTTACAAGGTTTAAATTTAAGGATGGTGCCCAGCCCAATCTGAAACTAACAAGGCACAGCTATCTACTTCTCATTGTTTTACTCATACAAGAAGAGGCAGAGGTACAACAAACAGAGGTAGAGTTGGCATCTGCTTTTCAAGTTAGGCGGGGAGCCCATGAAGGAGCATTTTATGTACATAGGGATGTCCCTTGTATCCTCCTGAAAGGGCTTAATAAATTTTCCATGGAGATAGAAACCTTCGAGAGGATTGCAGACTAAGGATGGCTGTCTCATTTCCTCTTCTGAACACGGCAAGACACTTTCCCACACTACTCTGCAATGAGTTCAGCTATCACCATTGCACTGCCACTATCACCACTGTAACGCAAACAGGCCTAGGCAGTTTGGGACACCAGTAGCCGCTATTTTCTGAGCCTTTGTTATCCTCAGGAGTGAGATATCAGCTAAAACCACTGCTACCAGTCAAAAATAGGGTCATTCCCCTATGCTGATACCATCAAAATGGGGACCAAAATTTTATTGTTTCATAGAACCCAAATGCCTTTTCTCCGCTAACCCCCAGCCTTGCTCTTGGAGGACCGCGCTCACCATGGCTGAGGCTGAACCGCAGTGTTGTGAAAAAGATCTCCAAAGCTGAAGTGTCAATAAGCATTTCTTATTTAAAAGTGTTTATGGAAATAAGGGAAGGGAGTTTTGAAATATATCTTTTCCTTTCCGTTCTGACCATAAATCCAATGGTACAAGCTATCTGTTTTTATCAGCAACTTCTGGCTTAGCAGCCTTGAAGGGTGCCCCCTACACACCCGCAGAACTCCTGACTCTGATGAGGATAAAGAATAGGACTAGGGAATACATGTGCAGCAAGATCCTGTAAGCCTGTGTGTCTTTGGACCATAAACAAAGGGCCTGAAGGTCCAATATGGCAGACAGCATGAAGAAAGAGCAGGCACGAGGCAGTCCCAGCAGGAAAAAGAGGGAGAGCACTGCAACAAAATACGTCTTCTCAGGCAGCAAACCCAAATACTGCACACCCTGGTTCATCTACAGGTCCAAAAATCCCAGACTGGAATGAATTTCAAACACTCCTGTATTGTCAATGATCTAGAGAGACTTGTGCTATGCTGACAAAATCTTTGTAATATGGACCTGGCCTCAGACCTTCTGTCCAGGATTTGTAAAGGCATTGTACACTATTAAATGATCACGCAAGGTTTCTAAGCAGATACTCTCTGTTCCACCAATATTCTTCATTCCAACAACTTCAACAGCAAGAGCACCAGAAGAACCAAGGATTTTAACACATTTTAGAAACATGACTACTCCAGCACTTTCAAGTACGGTCATTTGCCTAATGACATCAAGTGAGTTTAAGCAGGTCAATCAGCAACCAACACTGCACACTTGAAAGCCTGTTCTCATTTTCCTAGGTTAGCTTTCAGTAAAAGGAATTCCCAGATTTATCCGCTTTGAGGCAATTACAGTCAGAATTTCTCAAAAACCGGGCTAATTTAAACCCAACACACACCGCTGACATGTTAGTTCTGCAACAATATAAGAGAAGGACAATTTTGGGGGGTTAGGGGGAGAATTGACAAAGAACCCTTTACAACTTTATTTTCATATGCACAAGTCGATGTCATTTTGCAGGAGGTTTCCAGGTTCTTGTTTATACTATATTTAGGCCTTATCTATACTAGAAAAATTTTGCTGGCACAGATATAATGCCAAAACCCCCTAGTGCAGATGAAACTTATACTATTATGCTCGTGTTTCTGCTGACAAAGCTCATACCAGTTCTGAGAGATGTAAGATATACAGTCAAAAGCATTTCAGCTGGTGTAAATGTGTCTATACTAGGGCTTATACTGGCATAAGTATCTCAGTAAAAAAAAATGAATAATCACACCCCTAGATGCAAGTATGCCAGTATACATTTTAAGTGTACACAAGGCCTCTGATTGTAAGAGAAAGGGTATAGACGCCAAAGGGATGGGAGGGAAGATAGGATTGTCAATTCCACATCCATTCTTTAAATGCCACTCTGTAGCCCATGCAATTCTTGTTCTACAACTCTCTCAAAATTGCCCTCAGCAAGTCCCACCCACATGCACGGACCATTGCCCTACGCAAGGCAAAAGACCCACTCACCACGCATTGCTGCTGGCTGAGCCAGGCCAACAGGCCATGCTCAAAATGACAGATGAAGTTTAAAACTAACTACTTCATTGATATTACTAATATTTCATCCTTCTATAGCTGCCTGAGGATCATATAGCTTTGTAGAATTCTGACATTTATTTCCTAATATGGTTGGAGTTGGATGACTGACATGTGGGAATAAAAAGAAATCTACGAAATCCCAGCACACCAGACAAATTTTTGAATTCTCAACAGCTCTCCAAATTAATTGCTTCCTTGAAATGTGACTTAGTGACACTTTAACATTAAGCCTTAGAGCTGCAACTGAGTTGCACTATCAGGCTCCCTCTCTTGAAGATCAAGCTAACATGCTTCACATACACACAACTGTATTAGTTCCTACTCAGTGGGACCAACATGATATTTAGAACTAGTGTTTTATTATTTGTGAAAAGATCCAGATTTTCATATTTGTTATTTTATTATATGCAGTGTGGATTCAAAAGTAAAAATCTAATGTTTGAGATATAAGTGACATCTTTAGTCACCTAGTCTGCCAATATAGAATTTCTCTATTTTACATTCACCAGTACTTAGCCACTCTAACACGGAAGTGCCTGAAGTGATGGGACGTGCACTCTCTCTTTGGTAGCCAATTTCCTTGACAGCATGAATTTCCTCTCTCATTAACATCCCGTAACTTTCAGTTGTACTCCTTTGAATCATTCCCTCTTTTGTGTTTACTCCCTTCAAATATTTTCAGATCTTTATAATTACTATTTACAAACTTAAGTACTGTTTGCCTTAGAGAAATATCCATGCACATGTTTTTTTGTTTGTTTGTTTTGCTTTCTTAATAGTTATACAGGATAACATAACCCTTTGCTTCACTCATCTGTAACATTATCCTACACAAGGCCCAAAGGCGTTAAGATGGATAGGTGGGCCAATTAACCACCTAGGCTGCACCTGGAGGAGGAATCTGGGAGCAGGGACTAGTCAGAGATGAGGTTCAGCTCTAAATGAACAAGAGGGGCCTGTATAAAGCCCAGTAGCTGAGAAAAGAAGGGAGATGCAGAGAGAGATGGGGATTCAGGGTGAGAGAGGACGAGGTTGGCAATAGCCCAGGGATACAGCAGTAAGGGATAGGACTGTGCAGACTTTGACTGCTTATTATAGTGTCCCTGGGCTGGAACCCAGTGTAGAAGGCGGACCTAAGTTCCCCTACCAGCCACTGGGGAATGGCACTATTACAGGGCAGAGAAAGAGAAGACTGCCAGGAACACTAGATCCTGAGACTTTGATGCACACAATTTCCCCAGAAGGGATAAACCACAGTGACCTGACTAGAAGGCTAAGTCATGAAGCGGGAGCAGCTGAGTCCCAAAAGAGCAAAACTGAGAGAGTGAGGGAGTATAACTGCAGTAAGTGGCATCAGCCTGGCAGAGCTAATCCCTAGAAGCGACCAGAAGGAGGCACTCCAGTGGTCAATGAAGTGCCTCGTGACAGACCCTCAAGTAAAAACTGTATTTAAAACTCTAGATCAAATTACAATGGAGATGAAAACAAGTCAAGGTCATCAAAAAGTAAAAGCATCCAGAGTATCCTATCAATTTAACAGAAGTGGCTCAAAACATTCACAAATTCTTAGCACGCATTTCATTTGTGATAGTGAGTTGGCATTTTCAAACCAATCATGCAAAAATAAACCATTTGGAACTAATACATTAAGTTCAAAGTGATACAAGTTTTAAAATCTACATTTCATACATTACTGAAGTTCTGTAAGAAAATTAGCCATCAGATTGTTTAAACAGAGGTAGTTTACATATATTCATCTTAGGTGGTAATAAACAGCTGAGAATATTCAGCATTTGCCAGTTCTGAACTTCTCATTCATGCCATTACTGAGCACGTAACCAGAGTTATCCAGTTTCCTATAACTGAAGTCAATGTAAAAGTGCTTGGAGTACAGTACCTGATTTAATATTCTCAGTCTCTGTTTGGAATTCTTTATTTAGAGTATTTCTTTAACATTTTTACTGGAAATGGTAAATTAAGGAGAACAATAGTTTAGCCAAACCACAATGAAACAGATTGAAAATGATTAATTCAATCAATGTGGGTGGATTGTAGACTGCCATCCTGCTGTGCTCATGTTTTTTCACTCTGTCTTTTACTTTGACATAATCTTCTAATTGGAGGAAGAAAACCATCTTATAGTCTTCCAACAGGGTTCTTCCTCCACTGGAATTCAGTTTGAAGCAACATATTCCAGCTAGCCTCATTTTGTGTCTTAAAGTAGCAAAGTTCCTCTTTCATTTCAAGGATTTTAAAACAGAATGTCTGGGATAACTGCTAATGTCAGCATACAATAGTATATATTTTTTCACTACTTGTCTTATTCCAGTTAGCCCTGGATGCTATCTGTTCGGAAACTGACTGCAAGAGTAAGTGGCAGACAAAGAAAGTGGGGAGAACACAGTGTATCTTGAGCCTTTTGCAGCAAGGAGAAGGATTGTTTGGTGTTGCAAGCCACTTCTTGAAGGCTATGGTGCTAGATCCTGATCTGGTAAATAAAAAGCTAAATCTAATCATTCTGTCTCAAGGAACAAGTGTGCCTACTCTGCGCATTCCAACCATTTTCATTATCAGTCAACATTACAGCTGCCTCCCTGGGAAGTAGTCTTCTCACAAGATCTACAAAATATTTACTATAAGTTCCAGTTGGAACAGGTGATCTCACACAATACAATATACAGCATACTTCATTTGCCAAAATCTTTGGTATCTTTTAGTTTAGGATCAGTTAATGGAATGTAAAGGTATGATTTTGCAAGTATTTTCTACTAAGAGAACTATTTTCCTTTTCTGTGCTTTAAGTCAATTTTTCAAGAACTGCCCTGAATGTCTTGAAAAAAGGACATAGTGCTGCCACATCAGCTGTTCCTACAGCAAGTGATGTACTTTATTCCCAATGTTTTGTTTAGCTCCATATTATTCTGCGGTCCATTAGGATGTTATCTATTTATGTTTAATTTGCTGCTCCTTGACTCCTATCAATGTACTGATAGTAAGACCTCAAGTCTTGATTGGATGGAGACCATAGGCTCATTCTCAACATTCCCTTTAAGTTCAATATTTGTAAGCTGGTGATGGGTCACAAAAAACAGGAGGAATTCTTAAAAAGGGAGGTGACTTTTTGAAGGTTCTTTACTATGTAACAGTCAAAATATGGACATTCAGCAATTCCTACTATATTAGTGCACAATTGTTCCCCTTCAACAGTTTTTAAAAGTTCTGTATGTTCAAGTTGAGACTTCCATTTGAACTCATGGTGGACTACTTAAGTCTAGCATATGATCAATTTTTTAGTCTCACCACTGATATTTGGGCCATACTTACAAGATGGGAAACTCTATCCTGGGAAGCTGTGACTGTGAAAAAGATTTGGGGGTCATGGTGGATAATCCGCTGAATGTGAGCTCCCAGTGTGACACTGTGGCCAAAAGGGCTAATACGATCCTGGGATGCGTAAACAGGGGAATCTCGAGTAGGAGTAGAAAGGTTATTTTACCTCTGCCTTTGGCATTGGGGTGACTGCTGCTGGAATACTGCATCCCTGTTCTGGTGTCCACAATAAGTAACAGTAGTTTTGCAACGCTATCTGTGCTTTGTGTTACTATGAGGAAAATTATGGTCATTCACTAGGTCTCAATCAATAAGGTTGAACTGTACATCAATCTATTACAGTAGAATAGCTTTCATCAATTATTGACTAACAGCAAGAGAAGCTATTCCATGACGGATCCACTGACTTGAGAAACTTAGAGGACTCCTCTAGCTACAGCTGCTGATGCACAGCTTTCTTTATTTTAAATAAAGAACCCTCTCTAGCCTCTCATTTTTATACCAAAATTGCCCAAATCTCTCATCTCTAAACCTCTGAACTAATGAATTCCTGACTTGCAGTAGAAGCTGTTGGTTTTCCCAAGGAACTCTGATCTTGTGCAATTTTTACCAACTTTTCCAGATCAGTAATCTTCCTCCAACCATTCTGGTTATGAAGAGTAGGTTATGTAACCTTAACATTAATGAATTTATAAGATTCATTTGGATTTAGTGAACAAATTATTTTCTACTTTTGAATTTAGCACCTGACTGACCATTCGTGCCTGCTGTACCACAGAACGGCATAGTAACAGATAAGAAGCACTGCAACTGGTAGAAACAGGTTTTCAATACTCCCTGAAGGAATGGGGGGAAAAAAAGAGGAATTTGTTTCAACCCTTGGTCCATTTAGCTTTGTTAAAAGCAAAATTGCTTGTTCATATAACTCTCAGAATCAAAAAGAGGTATAATTTTAGGAAAACTAGATGGGTTTACATCTACTCAATTTCTACACTGAAATCAGATTTTCTAGTTAGGTCTCCACCTCCAAACATTTAACATGCAGTTATTACTGTTATCCCAGGCTGAGTATTTTGACAATAACCAGGGTGCAGCTAGAAGCCAGTCTTTGGGTGTGGCGGCAGACTGGAAAATTTAACAGGACTGCCACAGTCAAAGGAGAACAAGCACTAGTGCAACTAATATAACAGATACTCAATTTCCATATCTGTAGTAATTATACAGTAAGCTACATTAACACACATGCCCCCGACCTGCACCCCAAGTATAACCAAGAATGTAAGAGCAATTCTGACCTAGCTCCACATACCACGCAATCTTCACTGAATCGCCATTCAAAGAAATTTTACCAGCTTTACAGCTGACATGAAAAAAAAGTCTTCCACTATTAGTAACTATGATCGAAAGTATGCTGTATTCTTATCTTACACACTTTTCTAATAATCTTTGTACAAAATAGGCCCCGTGAGGTTTCATTTAAAAATTAAACTCAGTGGTCAATAATATCCTGGTGAAAATGTATGTAGCAACATTACTTGCAAAGTTATGAATCCACTCCCCTCATGATATTAGCAAGTTCCAAACCAGACAGACCTGCCTAGGCAACAGTTGTTAAACAGGCCTATCCAAAATAAAGGAAAGTCTATTTACCTCAGTTTACATATAAGTAGTAAACAAGGTGCTCAAAACAGGCGGGGGGGGGGGGGGGTGAGGGAGGGTGGGAGATGGCAGGAAACAGAACAATGTCCATTTTAGAAAACACAAATGGGGAAAGAAAGAGAATGTAGTCTCCATCACCAGATGCCATGTCGCCTTGCTCACTGCTTGGATCAACTTTGATTTGTGGGTTAATCTTCAGAAGAGTCCACTTCAAAGGTTCACTGGCCTATAAAAGAAAGGGGCAGAAAACTCCAAGTTATCTCTTTCACCTAAGAAGACAAAGGCACTAGCACCTTTGGGCCATCTCTAGGAGAGATCCTGACCAAGGAAAAGGTCAGTCACAATCTTTCTGGAAAACTGTGGGCGAGCAAGGCCATCTTAAAGAAAAGCCTTGAACCCAAATTTACCAGATTAAGTTTCAGATGTGTGTTCTCACTTGTTTGTAACCATTTCTAACTAACTATCTCCTATACTTGAATTCACTTGAAATCCTATCTTGTTTCATTTTTTAATCGAAACCAATCCAGTGTTATTTAAAATTAACTGTTTAGTAACTCCAGTTACAGTAACAAACTCTCTGCAAGCAAAACAAACCTTAATATCTAAGACATCCAGGAGAGAGCTGAACATTGTAGGACATGTTTTTGAGATTAGGGTCCCTCACCCTGCAAATAAGAACCAAGAATGGTGGAAGCCAGAGTGTGACTGGAGCATTGCTGACAGGGTGCTGGGGTCAAAGCTGCTAGACCAGGGGTGCACTTATACACAGACAGTCAGCATGCAGGTCACACATGCAGCTAGTGAGCTGGTTGTAAGTGACACAGGTTGGGAGCTACAGCAGCAAAATATTGTGAGGTACCCAGGGCTACAGGGCAGGCGGTGACAACTTCTCACTGGTGTGGGTTGCACCCCAGAACCATGAAAGTAATAATACTATAAAATTTGGGCACTGCTGTTTAACATAGAAATTAGCTATTTCCTTGTTGTCTATGTATTGTACAGTGTAATTCTCTCTCTGTGGTAAAACTTTTTTTTTTAAATTTAAACCTAACACCAATTCTGCATTTCCAGAGTCCAAACTACTTGCAACTACCAACTCTAATTTACTTTTATAGAAAAGAATAGCACTTGTTGATATTCTCTTCATACCGCTTTTGTCCAACTGAAAGATTGTTGATTTCAACTGAAGTCAAACTTTGGACATATAAGATTAACCTAGTTGTGTAAATTTCAAACAGTTGACAGCAAGGAAGGACTGAAATGTACACAGTTCCTACATTGCCTTCAACTAATCTTGCCATGAAATAGGGTGAGAGCTATGGTCCTGTTTACACTTGTTTTTAAACTACAAAGTAACTATGTCAGAATGAAGCAACAGTATTCCTGGACTGCCATACTCATTGTTGCAAATGTAAGCTTTACCATTCTTGCAATTTTTTTAAACTTGCTATTGGAACTGTTGCAGGAAGCTAGCAGTTAAGTGAGGGGAGAAAAACTAGACTGAGGATCCTTGTTACTTCAGTGTGGATCATACTTCAAATGGCATTTCAGCAGTCCATCTTCACTGGCAAATGTAAACAGGGTTCACATGATCTGTTTCACAGCAGTTTCATGAGCTGATACTTTTAGTTTGATGCTATTATTTTTTAATCCAAAACCTCCACTTTTATTTTAGGAAAAAAGCCTGTAGCCCTCCTTTGTGAGTAACTCCTTCCAAACATGAGCTGAGTGTGAAAGATGCAGTCTTGTCTGCCTGATTTTAAAATAATACTGCTTGGAGCAAGCTGCTTTTATTCATTCTGGTAGTGTTTAAATTCCCAGAATAATTTAGAGGTCTATTGCCCTGCTGATGAAAGCATTTAAGAAAGGAGATTCATATTTGCACATCTGCTTTGAGTAGCATCAGTGGGTGGGACTTGAGATTGAGAAGACTTGATAGTGTGCTCTCACCAGCAGAGCCAAAAAACCTGGAGATGATTCAAGCCTCACCAAGGGGAAACCAATCCTGCAGAGCCCAGCAGAGAAGCCAGTCTCTTCAAGAACAAGCTCAACCCAAGAAGCCCAGAACAGCATATAGATTTTTCATCCCAGTCTCCAACTAACATCTCAATTTCATTTTCAAAGCAGACAGTTCTTTGTCTGGGGCAGAATAATTGCTCGCCATCCCACTTGAACACCCCCCTCCCGCCTCCCCTGTATCAATTTATTTTAAGTCACTTGACTCTACACCTGGTCTTAGCTTGGTGTTGCAAGCATACTCAAAAGAAGTTACCATCTGCATGGTTATATCATAACAAGGGAAGTTTTGACACGCTTGTGCCACCATTAGTGCTGCACAGTAAGATTTTTCAATACCATGCTGCAGTCTAAAGAGTGTTTTATCACTTCACAACATAGTTTTGTTTCAGTGTAAATACTCACTTATTTCAGGAAGCACATATGTATCTAGTTTTCATTAGCATTAATTAGAGTGCCACATGCACAGTCCCCAGAGAGAAGACCCTGATCTCATCCTACCTTTCTCAGTGATATAGAATTCAAGAGGGTCTTAGCCTAAAGTTACAGGCAACATCTTCTGCACTCAGCTATTCTACCTGAGACAACACATTAAGCATTCCTTCCATAAATAAATTAAGCTCAAAACATTGTTTTCATCATGCTTGCATATCCTCTCACTGCACTCAGAGTTCACTTTTAATACCCTTTTACCCCATCCACCCTGCATGTATCGGGACTGCAGTATGCCCGAGAACCCCATTGTGCCATATACCAGACCAATACTGATATAACCAGCCACAGATGCCAAAGTGTACCACATTGCACCAAAACAAGCTGCTGCCCTACTGTTAGCTAATAGAGGGGAGATGAGAAGTCACACCACATACCTAATTCATTACATTTTTATTAGTAGTCAGCAGCGTCCAAATTTCTACAAGCTTCTAAATTCAATTGTTGGGATGGTCAGGTATCAGGGAGAGTTAAGATTGTTTTGCAGCTCCATAAGCCATTTGAAACCACATTTCAAAAAAACGTTAGTTATGCTATTTCAGATATTACTTATCCTGGGGTTTCCCTACCAATTTTTGGGTTTATAGTTTTCCCCTCCCCCATTTTTAAGTTTTCTTCCTACTACTGTCAAACACACAAGTTGGGCAATAACTGCAAATCACTGACAAATGCCTAAAGTAAATAGATTTTATCTACTTTTCAATTACTATGGCTAAAAATGAAATCATTCTATGTCAACAGCAAATCGTGTGATTAAGCTGACTGTCCCTTTAACCCCAGAAGTTTTGTGCTTTTAACATTAGATTGCTTTGTCCAATTACTACATTGTGTATAAGGTATATCATTCCTAATTTTAGCTCAGTTTTGGCTGGGCACCAGCCATGACATGAGCAAATAACATAAAACAGGTACACTGTTAATTTGTCTTACTCTATATGCAACAGAACAAGTTGGAGTAGTTACTACACACGCACGCTATACACTTACAAGCTTAAACAAACAGTTTTAAATTTGATTTTAAGCCTGAGATGTGGTCAAGGGGTAAGGTACTCTAAAGCTCCCAGGTGCCATTTTCAGAAGTGACTTAGTACTTTTGAACCTTTAGCTCTGAAGCTTTAGTGTATAACCCAAGTATTTAGTTTTAAGAGGGCTATAAAGCAGTCCAAACCAGTAAAACTTCAGTTGAGTTTTTCATCGTCAACTAAGGTTATTCAACTCATAAAAATAAAGAAAGCACTGCTTGGCTAAAAGTTTCTAAATCAAGTACAGCAGAATTAGACTGAAGTTACTGTATGAAGAGAGAGATTATTTGTGCATGATACAACTGGTACTGTATTCCAGGAAGTGTTTCATCAGGTTAGAGGAAGAGAGAGGCAGATTCTAAGTCATGACAAATTACTAGTGTTTACCATAATGAAAACACCAGCCTATGCAATTTTTCATGTAACAGAGTCACATTCAAAGCAACATCAACCGAGTTTAGAGACGTTAATACAATCTAATCCATTCAAGAAAAATGAGGGGTGCCTTGCACTGCTTCAGCATCAATAAGCAACACCTCCGCCTCATCCCTCCAGCTTATCAGTATGACACCAATGTCATTTCAAATCCACATTTTAATGGTCCTACTGCAGTTATGCTCAATTCTTTTTTATTACAAATGCCAGTATCATCCTTTAAAAACCCTCCTGCTTTTCCTCCTTTAAATATACTTTCTTTTCTCTGAAGTGGATATGTAGCTCAAGTTATTAACATAGTCACGTAGTTTCCATTAATTCAGCCATGAACACTCAATTTTACAGCTAACACCACACCAGTTTCTTCCTTCAGACCATAAGAGATTCCAGGCATAGTTGCGACTTCTACATAATGGATCATTTTATGAACATAAAAATTGATAGTCGGAATCAGCCCAAATTCAATATTACCAAAATACTCTGAAATGAGATTGCATTTTTATTGTGGTTTTATGTTCTATATGCCACCAATGTATTACCCAACATTATTCAAATTAGAGAAATAGCTCATGTCTTTGAAATAAAGCTTCTATTAAAGTCAGTTTTGGTACTTTCACATCTGGTTTGACTCAAGAAGGCCAAGAAAAATAACCTGTTGATTTTTTCAATGGATAAAGTGTTTTAAATATTTTGATAAGCAGCAGATAGCACAGTAGATGCTAGGGAGAGTAAAAGTAAGATTACTTATTTTTCTCAGAGCTCTGTAGCTAAGAATTTACTAACCCAGGCCCGGAGCTCCAGCATCCACACTGCAGTACACAGACCCAAGTCCATCCAATCACATCCCAGACTTCCTAGCGCCCTCCCAAAACATGGCCACTCTACACTTTCATTCATAGTACAGGGTGGGAAAACTTGATTGCCTACCAAATGACAAAGTCAGCCAGCCCTGGGATCGTGGGACACTTTCAGAGGCCTCCCAGAATACAAGTAGAGTGGGGCTGTGTCTATGCTACGGAGCCTAAGTTCTAAAGAGTTTGGGCAGACAAAGGAGCCATTTTCAGACTGCTAACAGGGTCTATATAGGTTTGAATAGGTGGGGGATGGCTCAAGAGAGCTTGAGGCATTTCAAAACTGGGAGGTGGGGATGGGTTAGGTTGGTAGCTTCACTACAGAGAGACTGGAGTCAGTTGGTGAATAAGGTTATGTGTTGGCAGACAAAAGGAAGACTATAGGGAAAGCTAGACTGGAGGGAAAAATCTGTATTGAACAGAATAATGAAGGAGTCATGGGAAGCCAACAAAGTTTCTCTCATCATGGTATTTATAAAAAAGTGTTTAAATTTTGTTAAAGTGGGTGCCTCTTTCTCCCACCAACCCTCTGGAAGCAGGTAAGCAAGGGTGGGAGGCAATTTTTTTCCCCAAGCAACCAAGTAGTTTTCCTTCTTTTAAAAATGAGCCTGTTGGGGTCAAGAAAGAATATTGTTACCAATAGCCCCACTTTTGCACATCCGTCACCACTTAGGACTATAGGTCAAGATATTTTCCCCACAGTTTGCTGATTGGGGAATGCAATCAGATATCAGGACTTCCTGGTTAACATACCCCTGTATGGCATGAACACAAAAATTACTTTTGTACCACACTCTATACACAAAACATCTCATAGTAAGTCACACTATGATCACTTAATCATCATATGATCACTTAAATATATTTTTATTACTTAAGTGATTTAAGGCATTTTAAATCACTTAAATATTTAACCTTCAGGGCAATTGCTTATAGCACCAAAACACAATACTGTATCACTGCTGTACAGTAAATTATATCCAACATTTTTATAAAAAGTTCAAGGTAGCTAACAATCACTGTAAGCAAAGAAAAGGTTTCCTTACACCTTCTCCACCTGCCCACAGAAACCTCAAGTCAGTGTTTCAACTCCACTGTCAAAGTGCAGATTTTACTCTATGTGAGAAATGGCATTCAGTGACCCACCAATAGGCAGGTGTAGTGAGGGGGCGTGGCATCCCTTTGAGACCAAACAGAGAGGGACCACTCTCCACCCCCTGATGGACAGAGCTAGGCTGGCCATGCCCACCCCACTGGAAGCGGGACAGGAAGTACAAAAGGCGAGCCTTGCAGCTCATTTAGGTGGGAGCCGCTAAGGGAGATGGGCACCTCCTTCCTGCTACTGGAGGGGGAAATCTTGCAGATGTCCTGACAAGCCCTCTGTACCATCAGGGTCACCAAGAGCGGCTAGCTGACCTGGACACTGAGGAACTGCAGGGACTGCCACTGGTGATGTACCCTGGGGAGATAGATGGAAGATGACCCCATGAAGCAGGTACACTCCGAGGAGAGAGCAGGAAGAAGCCCAGGGAAACCAGATGATAGTCAAGTTGTACTGTTGCCTGAAGACAGTTCAGCGCGTTTCAGCTGGATCCTTGCTGACCCAGTAGTAGACCCATCCACCACTGTTAGGGCCCTGGGCTGGGACCCGGTGGAGTAAGGTGGGCTCAGGTCCCCCTACACCCTGCTGCCAACCCCACCGTAGGTCAGGAGGTCTGCGATTAGTCTCCCATCTGCTACAGCCAGGACGACAGACCGTTTGGTGCTCTGCCTTGCCTGAGGGCCTGAGCCCTTAGACTGTTTGGTGCTCTGCCATTCCAGAGAGCTGGAACCCCTAAACTGTTTGGTGCCCTGCCCTGCCTCATAGCCTGAGCCTCCAGACTATTTGATGCTCTGCCCTCCCTGGGGGCCAGGGCCCATAGACTGCTAACTTCGCCATTCAGATTGCCTTTGCAGACATGTGACAGTGAGAGGGCATGGCCTCCCTCTGAGATGGACAGCCATGCACTCCTACAGCAGGCTTTAACATCATTCCTAATGGACAAGTGTTCACATCAACTGTAGTCCCTGCTCAGCCGTGTTTCTAGTGTGTGCATTTAAAACGCACTCCTGTAGATAGTGCTAATATATTAGTGGGTGCTATAAAAAATCTGTAAAAGAAGAATTCTAATTATGCATGTGAAAAAAATTGTATACTTGGCAAACAAGGGATCAGATCTGCATGTCTCAGTCAAGGTCCTAAAGACTCGTCTGGTTGTTGAGCTGAAACATTTCCCCCCGGTTTTTGGTACCTGAGTGACAGGAGTGGAGGATGTCAACCAGGGTATGCTTCCAGGGAGGTAGCAGGCCTAGACACTGCACCTATCTGTCCTATATTGGCTGTGGGGGAAGAATGACTTTCAGTTACACATTATCAAATCACAAAGCAATGGCTTTTCGCAAGGTTAAAGATTAATCACTTTTTTTTAAGTAAGTTCAAGAATTAAAGTTTGATAGCAACTAAGGCTATGTCTACACTACAGCTTATGGATAAACCACCCCCAAGCAACATAATTTACACAGTCATAAGTTCTGGTGTGGACAGCGCTATGTCAGCAGGACAGCTTCTCCCACCAACATAGCTACCACCCCTCAGAGGTGGTTTTATTATGCCGACAGGAGAGCTCTCCCCCATCAGCACAGAGCATCTTCTCCAGATCCATCTTCTGCAGCAGCACAGGCGCTTCTAGTGTAGACAAGCGCTAAGATGCTTAAGAAAGTCAAGCTATATAGCTTACTCTTAGCTATTTTTAAGTACAGGAACTATGTATGATAAGCTTTACAGAAGTTTTTATTGTCTATAACCCAGTTCTGATGTTAACCAAGTAGAAAAGGTTTTTCATTTGGATTCATGGGAAAAGGTTTGCCTTTACATTAAGTTAATGCATAAATCCTCTCCTCACAAAATTAGAGAAATCATGTATACAAAGGATGCATGTCCTTTCTTTCTCTACCATTCCCGCACACCCTGTAGTACAATCATGTTTACAACTGTGCAAAGCTGATCTACTATATAGAACAGTTCAAGAGAACACTGATTGAGAGTTGGCTTTATCTATCTTAAAAATACAAACCTCACACACCAAACCTACCACCCTAAGTAGTTGCCAGACATATGCATTTTGATGCTATTGAAGGAAAGGAAGCCACACTGAGGAAGCCACAACTGAAATGCTTCCCAAAGAAAGACTGTAATCATGGAAACATGTTTTCCCCCATTTAAATTCTAAAGTTGTCAGCAACATCGGAACAAAATAGAACTGCAAGGCCTTCCTGTCAGAAATACAGCCTTTCAACATTGGCCAGCTGAAATGACACAGCCACTGTTTTTTTAAGACTGAGTCAAAATTTTGTTTCCATCCTAATAGCATGCCTTCAGTTTAACCTCCTTCCTTAAGTCATTCACTGAACTTTACCCACGTAGCATGGTAAACTTTGACAAAAGGGGAACTGGTATCTGGAAATAACCTTAATTTTCTCAAATGTTTATATATAATTAACTTCTGAGTATGGCATAAGTCTTAGTACTTAGAAAATCAGAGAAATGACACAAAGAATGGAGCAAGTTAGTAAATCAACTTTCAGAAAGGCCATTCATTAGTGTTTCTTGTTAGACAAGATTTTCTAAGCAAAGCAACTCTGTCTCTCTTGGGACCAAAAAAAAAAAAATCAAATTTTAAGACAGTGACACTGATTATCTATCTAAAAACAAAAAGGACAGTGCAGCTTTTTAAAAAAGCAGCAGCAAAGCAAATAAGCAATTATTGATTCGAATGAGTGTGCCAAAAATTTCCACCCACTCAGAACAAGGAGAGTTAAGAGACTTTACACCACATTGTTTGTAGTGGCACAAAGGGCTACTCAAGCTTTTATAAGGAAAGTTGGACGTCCAGCCAGATACAGAGTGCTGACAAATACTGATTCACTGCTCCAGTCACACTTAAGTCATGTATGAAATGAGCAATTTAGTCATCTAAGAAGCACGGAGGGAAAGAAGGGGGGAATTTTGTCTGTTTTAAACAGAACTCCATTTAGAGTATCCTTCTGATTCAGCACCATCCCTTATGACAAGTATTCTTGGCCAGTCCACAGTGCCTTTATTTATCCAGCAGTAAAAGAAACATGATTCCCTTCCCTGCCCCAGAAGTTAGGCGCAAGACAAAAAGTGAATGTCACTGAATTGAGATACAGCAGGCACCTCAATGAGTTCATTACGGCCTGGAAGGTGGAGAAACCACTCATCAATTTTTCAGGCAATTTAAGGTTGATCTGCAAAGTTAAAGTCCAGTGTGACACATACAATCACAGCTTCTAATGGGCTCATGTATCTTGAGATTCTGGGAAGCCAGACATTAAGTTTGTGAACACTCTTTACTTGTGCACTGAGACTAACAAACCATTTAAGTGACTGATGCTCCCGCAGGGGTACCCCAGGGTTGGGAGGCAACTTGCTATCAGCTGCCTTTAGCTTGAGAGTGCCTTATCTGTATCTGCAAGGTGACAACTCCTGGACAACCCCAACCACAGGAAGCACAAGTACTCCCCTCTCTCATTTCCCAGGAGCTCTGCTGTCCTGCTGCAGGTAAAATGATAGACACACTCCAATCCCCGAATCCTCTGTGACCTCCCCGCGGGTGTCCAGCCCATTATTTACCAGACACCCACAGAATCACCAAACCTGCTGTTCTCAAATGAAAAAGTACACCACAACTTATTAGTTCACCTTAGTACACAGCTCCACTTAACACAGGAGCACTTAAACTAACTTAGTTTATTTTATAGAGAAAGTGAGTGTAACACAGAACAGAGATTCAATGATAGCAAATGGAAATACTGGAAACAAAGGGTTACATATAAAATAAAATCATGACATGCATTCTAGAGCCTAAACTCAACATGAAACCCTCTTGTGTAATAAGATTCTGGCTTGCCCCAAAGTCCTTCTCTCAGCATTTTTCAGAATGGTTGAGACCTCTCTTTCATGAGAAAACCAGCTGGCAACTTGCCTTCCCAGATGAAGGATGCCAGAGCCTCTCTCCACACCCCCAGGTATATCAGACCAATCCTTTATTCTTCACCTGTAAAAGAGGGTTCCACCCCCACTGCTTATCTCTTCCTGTTAGTTTTCCTTCTGAAGTCCCAGTAAGCTCTTCATTAGCATTTGACTCAGTATGGTAATAGACTTCTATTGTAAAACACACAATTCATAACAGTAAGCTAGAGAGGTAAGTGTCATCCACCTCCTGTCTGGGTCTGTTTCAACACACTACCTCTGAGTGACCTTTAACTGTAATGCCTTAAGAACATAATTTCCAACAGACAGACAGACACACAAACACACCCACCCCACTCCTTACATTTTGCAAATATTATGATGACCAGTGCAACATAACACAGGCTTTCAGTAGGAACCTTAAGGACAGTCAACAAGTATGTAAATACCAGACACCAGGGATCCCTGTAACCCATATGCCCTGTCAATTGGCATCAAGAGATCCTGGGGTCACAGGCCTAAGTATGTTTATGTCACTAAGTCACCCTGGCACTGTTTAGGCCAACTGCTGGTAACTTCCCCTCCCCATTAGGGTCCAACAGGCAAATCCAGCTACAATAGCTAAAAGCCCTCTCCCTCTGACCGCCTTGCTTCCACACTCTGCCTCCTTATTTTTATAGCCCTGTAGCCAGGGCCTTGTTGCCAACGGATAAGGCTGCATCTATGCTACCCGAAGGCATATCTTGGTTTCAGTAACAGACAGTAACTCAACAGCTGCAATAGTGCCAGCCAATAGTGTAGATAGTGAAGTGATGCGCACTGTATAGGAACCTATATACCAGTTAAAAAGCTCAAGCGTTCACCACAGCATGATAAAGAACACATTCTGAGTATGGAGTGACTCATTGGGAAGGAAATGCTGGGCTCTATCTACACTTTTTGCCATCACCAGTGCAGCTGCACCTCTGAAGCAACTAGTGTGGTACAGAAACTTATTTTGCTAGTGTAGACAAGGCTTGCTCCCTCTAACAGTGCAGGCTAATCTTCGCATCCTCTTCCAAAATGTTTTTTTGGGATTAGGCAGCCTAAGGGTTTTCCCCTTTCAGCTAGTGGCTGCTTCACTATCTTCCTACACAAGACAACATGCCTTTAGAGACAGAGAAATGAGTGTTGAGATTCCAGCCAGTCTTAAAACCTTTCCTCATACAGCAACAGGACACATTCTCAATACACCTGTCAAATAGCTGGTCAGTTTAAGGTGCATTTACAACTGGCAACAATCCAGTAAGGTTTTGCTCCAAACTTCCAAAAATAATGAAGGGAGAAGTGACATCAGACAGTACTTAAATATGGTTGGAATGTGAAAGGCAAGGTAGAAACTGGTAGAGCTGGGGAAGGGAAGAGAAACACATGAGGGAAAATAGAGAACTGATGGCCACACATCCATGGGTGTGTCAGCCAGGCCAAGGCTTTAGTTTGGACAGACAGAAGTGTAGCTGTTCGTCTTTGAAGAGAGGTCAGAACCCAAATTGCATGCCACATTGTTGCTTCAGTTTGTAATGAACAACCAAGGCAACCTTCCCCCTGATTAAAACAAGCACTAAACTATCAGCAGTCAACTTCAGGTACACTTCATGTGTTCAAATGCAGCTTCTTTAAATATCTTACTGGAAGAGCTGTTCTAGGGTCAAGAGAGCACAACCGTCATCCTGAGCACCAACTTCCAGGGGGTGCTGTGACGTTCAGCCTTTTTTTGCACCACACTGATTGGCGGGATATGTGACTCTTTTCTCAGCCACTCAGTGGGGGAGGGGGAGCTGGGGCAGCTCATGCTAAAAATGTCTTCCAGCCTGACTGTCAAAAGTGCTAGGGCTGCTCCTGACTACCAATCTGTCTGAAGCCAGCCTACAAAAGCCATTTTAAGTGATCAAAACTTCATCCATCTGAAATTGATGTGACCAGAATTATTTCATCTGCCTCCCAAGCTTTGCACTTGAAAGCCATAGCAGACACTGCTCCAGCATTAGTTCATTTGATTTTTTTCCAATTACTAGCTCAGACTGATTGGCAGTCACGTTCCTGTTCTTCAAAACTGTCTGGTAACCCTTCTTAAAGGATTACCTATTAATGTATTGTCTTAACTATTCCCAGTGATCCTCCTGGGTGTTTTCATTAATATCTTCTCAAAATTTTCCATTTCAGCCAATACCGATCAGGTCTTCCCTGCCTTTCCATTTGAGATTAAGCAGCCAGCCTCCACTCCCATTCACTATCATATAGCATGCCTTTATCAAAAGCAATTTCTGAGGTTTGAGTAACATTAGTGAAGTAGTGAACATTTTACCACCCTAATGTTATTTTGACACTAAGTGAAGAACCAGGACCAAGTGATCAATCAACTAGTAGACAACCAGTGGTTCAGATGAGTCTGGAAACCTCTGCTATAGAGTTTTTCAAAAGCTTTGTTCAACTAATATTTACAACAGTTTGATCAACTGATTACATTCTATATTTCACCTACTATTGAGACAATGTCATGCCTTTCTAATCATATTTAGCATGTTATATAAAATACAAGATTTGGGAATGAAAAACTATACTCCAGTAGCTTGTCAAACAAAAAGGTGTTATCCATTTATTTTCAGTGAAGACATGATAGGCAGAAAGCACCTGATAAGCATAAGCAAGATGATCTTGACAGTACGTACCTACACAAGGTTATTGGAGCCAGACAGTTTGCTTAATTTTTGCACTTTGTGTTGCCATTTAAAATGGAATTGACATCATCTGTTTTTTAAAATGTTAAATAGATGCGAGTTACAAATGTTGTAAGGGCCACAGTGAAAAAAATTTTTTAATGACACGCTGTAGCATAAGATCCAATCCTACTTTCAGAATGATGAGTGAGATCTCAAGACCATGAGTGCAGGAACCTCTGATTTGTGTTGTCCTGTTCCTTGAGGTAGAACAGTACAAATCAGATGGACACAAATGTGGTGGTTATCAGCTAACACCAAATATCCGCAGTGACAGCAACTAGAAGCCAAGGAAGAAACTCAGATTAATGCTTTTCTCCTTTCACTTAACTTCAATCAACCCTTTGACTCCTATCTAATAAAAATACTTGTTCTGGGTCAGAACTATGTTTTGGAATAAAGAGCATCAAAAGCTTGAGCTAAGGAAAGCAGCCCACACACTCCAGAAACTTTATGACATCCGTTATGAGTGCAAGTTGCACGTTGGGAACTTGGCTCCTAGCTCCTAAAAATCCCTGGGCAACTCATTTCTTCTCCCCAAAACCTAGGAAAAAGACTCCATAAGGCATTGTGCCAGCTGGCAGCAAGCACCACACTGGGATACCTACCTGTGGTGCACTACACTTGCATAGATGCAAGCACTCCTGGTGAGTACATACAGAGTGGACACAAGCAGCCAAGTATGCATGCCCCTGAGTGATACCCACACTGCAGTGAGCATACATAGATGTAACTGGTGTTGATTGTGGTTTTTAATGTAAATATGATTTCAGTGTTTTAGAGAAGCAGCTACCTGTACCACACAGGAAGCCCAATGTGGGCTCCATAAATACTATATTCAAGTAGTAGAAATGTGGCCATTCCACACCAGACAGATCCTTCACAGTATCCCCAGAGAAGGCTGAGGTGCCCATTAGTGTCCCTACCTTAGGATCCTACTTTACAGCTCGGCTCAGAACCCAATCCAGAAAGCTCTGTGTTTAATCTTATAATGCTACAGTTGAAGTGTAGGGGCTCTACTAAAAATAATAAAAGTAGCTGAGAACAGCATCAGGGTAAGAACTCCAGCTGCTCATCTGCACACCAATTTCCTTGCAACAATTTTGTACGCAATTAGATTGGTTTTCTTCACTAGGCTTTACAAAAGCATGTTTTGCAAGGTTCAGAATACTTTTAACTTAAATGAAACTTAATCTATAGAATGGGAAGACAGCACAAGCTGAAACACAGAGTACAAGTGATAACTCTCACTCCTCTTCCCCAGCCTTTATTTAACAAGAAATCGCTGTCTATCACATTGTCCTTTAGCATGAAGGAACATGGCTTGTGGTAATGAAATTCAGCTTACCAGTTTGCAGCTGTAAGAACAGTACTTTACACAGAGTAACTCTTTCAAATGGGGGGGAATTGAAGTGCATGGGATCCAAGTGATTTGCTCAGGATACACCAATCAAGTCATCTGTGATTGATCTTTGGACTGGAATACATGGAGAAGAGTGTCATACTATCTGAAATACATTTTCCCCCTTCAAGCAGATACTTCACTTGGCCATTGCTAAGAGAAACCACGTAAGGAATTTGTTCATGTTATCAATACCACTTCAGTGGACTGAACTTTCAGAGGCATTCAGCACTTGCAGCTCCCATCAATTTTAAATGGAAGCTGTGGGCAGTCAGCACCTCCGAAAAGCAGCCTATACACAAAAGATTAATTTTAGTCCTCTAGCTTCACTTTATTTCCCACAGCTGGGAGAGGGAAACTAGATTGGCTGTCAATTTCCTGGCCTGCTGCATTAGGATGATGCTACCTTCAGGTTTCCCAACACTGGGATTGAAAGTTTGTTTGTTTTAACTACAGAAGAATATTTGTTCACATCTCCGGTAAAGCCCTTGATTTTCAAATTACTACATTTCAGACCAAAATTAAATGGATAGCCTCTATTAAATTATTCAGTTAGATCTTTGGGGTTAGCTCAGCTTATAGTACTTGTGATCAGCTGAGAGGCATTTCAGTTCTTTTGGTCAAAAAGTTTAACAAGAATTTAAAAATAAAAATAGTGGCACACACTTCACCATTAACAGGAAAAACCCAAGTTAAAATGACAAACTACATACCTACTGATATCACTGCTCTTTGCCGCCTAAGCAGATGCTAATATTCTCTATCACTTTCCCTTAGAAATCTTATTTTGACTAAAGGAGATAGACTGCTTTCTATTAAATGGTGACATTAGACCCTAAACTAAAGACTTATCACTCATTATCTGGGATGCTCCTAGTCAGTTTCCCCCTCCCACAGTGCACTGAGAGACAGCAAAGTTAAACAAACTGCAAAGTGTTGTCCAAAAGGAAACTTGGAGGAATGAGACAGAACTTTTTTGTAATAACAGGATGACTATGGCTTAGCTTATGTACCGTAAAACTGCTCTTTTAGATCTGAAAAGTCGTCCCCCCCCCCCCCCCATCTCAAGCTAAAAAAGATGGTAAACTAATGGAAGTTACTGGAATGCAGCATTCTTCTCTCAAGAACTAATGTTATGTACTATTTTCATCAGCACTAAGAATATAGATCTTACTGTTCAATAACTTGACACGGTCTTTCCTTTTTGGTGATAGTCATCTACAACAAAAACCTCAGAGGCTTTTGTGGAGCTTTCCTCCTTTCAGAAACATGCCTATAGTTCTACCAAGTGGGCATTCAGAAACTACCTTTTTTTGTTTGTTTTAAATATAAAGGCAACCATTAAATTCATCTTTTTTCCTCAGGGCTAGATAGCAAGGAAACCTGCAAGCTCTCTACCTTCTCTAGAGTACAGAAAATAAAAAGAAATGTAAACAAACTCTACCTTATTGGGCCAACGTATTTTTTTTAAGACACTTGAAAATGTAGAAAAAGTAGGTTTAGAACACACAAACGAACTTTCTCCATTATAATCAAACTAAGAAAAGTACACTCAAAATCACTTTATGATACTCTTGGTCAGATAGATTTAAGTTTAAAGCTTCAGGCCTAAGACATTTAGAATTAATTAAATTCAGAATGACTAGAACTGATGTATTCATCATGAATTAACAACAAGATCAGGTCTTAGCAGTTAAGAAATATCCCCATTTTGTAACCAAATCAAGTCATCAAAGTTTTAAGTTTATACTACTGATCAGTTATTAGTGTAAGCATAAATTCACCAAAGTGTCATCTCTACCTGTAAGTTTTAGACATCCTTTTTCTGTATGTTATGAGCACCAATTTGACAAAGTACAGTGGTAACCTGCTGGCTGCCTTTTTTTTTAAAACGAAAAAAAAAAAAAAAAAAAAAAAACCCACTGATAGCTTAACTAGCTGGTCTTGTGTTCCCCGTTTTTTCATTCCAAGATACCACTGGTTCTTTTGAAGTATCCATATAGCTGTTAAATCATGTCAATGGTTTAGACAAATTGAAAAGTTGCCTGATTAACTTCTCTGGAAGCCAGTCATGATTCTATTCCTATAGCTGAATGGTTCATTGAGCAGAATGGCGCCTGCAGGATTAGATGGAAATGCCAGCTTCTCTTCCTGCCAAATGCCTGCCACGTACAGTCAGAAGATAAAACAAACAATGTATAAAAATCTAATAAATGGGGACCTTTACTCATTACCATACGAACTTAAGTGTAATGCTAGAGAAGTCTATGGTGCTTCTATGAAAAGAGAAAGCAGCCCCTTGTCCTGAATACTTTATAACATACTTCAGACATGTCAAGACACAGAATGAAGGTAGGACTTGAAGTTATATCCAGGACAATGAACTGAGTGAGGCTAGGGAGCCACATGCTCCTCCCTCGGAGGGGTGGAGGGTACAGAACAGCAGAAGTGTCTCTGCTCCCTTCTGTTGAGGCAGTCATCATACACTGGTTTTCAAGTAAATAATTCAATTAGCCTATTGCTTTAACTACAGTACGAGGTGCCCCACAGTCGAGAGCAAATTACCGTTTCTCCTTGCCTTGTGTCCTGGCTATCAACAAGGAAAACACATGCAGATGTGGGTGCATTTTGTGTGTTCCTGCTTCATGCTGCTGAAAAGTGTCATTTTCATGCAAGTCAGTTTTCTATATGCTTAACTTTCCGGTGAGGGATTTCTTTTATTTCCCCACCATCAATTTTACCTCATCTGGATGTTCAAATGGACACCACTGCTTTGTATTCAATAATTTCAGTTACTCAGCACTGGGTCATTCTTACCTTGTTAAAACTCAGTGGTTTGAATATCCATTATAGAGCATATTTCTAGCATGCCATTTTAATGTCTGAGCAGCATTTTGAGCTGAGGTAGAGACAAAATGTGGGCCTCAATTCAGCTCAACACAATAATATATTTCACTACATGTTCCGTGTTTCCATGAAAACATGGTCATTCATCATTTGGGTTACACACTTTGACTTGAATATTTCAAAAAAGTTACATTCCACTTACATTAAACTATGAGACCATGTTTGTACTTAATTACATGCAAAAATTATCTTGAAAGTATATTAAGGTTTCAAAGATTTAAAGCACTCAAGTTAGCAAACACAAACATTAAGGTTGTCTGTGCAATGTTATTTCACCCTGCCCCACCCTTGTGTGTATGCATGATGCACTCTTTCCTATATGACCATGTAATTATTTTTCCCACAGAACTGCCTTCCCTCCCCCCCACTTCCTTTAGAGCACAGGATAAACCTGCTCTGGGGATGAATCAGGATTGTGTAGAGAAGGCGGCTGTTATTTGTAGTACCCCTTCTTCATCTGTTGCAGAAACTGAAAGACGGGTAGTGAACGAGCAAGGGGACTGCAAGAAGAAAAAGGATGGTCTCACGGTTAGGTAGCTGAATGTTACCCTGGAAAATTGGACTTACCTCTGTCTCTGACACAGAGATGCTGTGGTGCTAGGCAAGTTAGTTAAAATGTTCACAGGTGGCCACAAGCCTCATTTTCTGGATACCCAACTTGAGAGACAAAGTGTCTTATTTGCATAAGGGCTGACCACTTGTACTAGAATTCAGTGGAAGCTGTGCTCCCACATGAAGTACTATGAATGCTATATTCTCTGAAAATTAAAGCCCCAAGGTTCTCAAGTTGGGCACACAAAGTTAGTTGCAACTTTTAACAATTTTGGCCTTAATCAGTGCCTCTATCGCCCAGCTGTAAAACAGGGAAAACTCCATCTCACAGTAAGCGTTGTGAAGGTGAATTCTTTAAATGTTTATGAAGCTTTTGAATACAATCATGAGCACACCAATCAAAAGCCCTGAAGGAAACCAATAATGTATTCAGTTCAGTGTTTGTAGGGGGTGCTATAAATGCTATACAGCCAGACAACAATTGTTAGCAATAGAAAAAAATTAATAAATACCGAGCAAGCTCAGTCTCTCCTGTGCACTGGAAGGGCGCCCTATGGAAACTATAGTATGTGATCTAGTAATTGAAGACCATTATAGTGCATATGCACAAGGGGACCAAATTAAGGTTTTACAGACTTGAGTGCTTGACTTTGCAAATCTTATATCTGCATGTCGTTTAATGCAGGGCTTGAGAAACCCCGGGTGCCAGGTTGCCATGGCGCCTAGAAATTTAAGTTTGGAGCCTAGTATTTCTCTGGGGGGAGCGGCCACCACACTCCAGCCATATGGCAAAGCTGGGAGGGGAGAGCACTGTGGCTGCCGTGCTCCCAGCCAGGGCGCGCCACCACTGGGCCCACATTGTGGGAGAGGGGCGGGGAGGAGGGGCAGGGACAGAAGGGGAGAGGGGCTTCTGCGCTCCGGCCAGGGCACCCCACAGCTGGGCCCATGTTGTCTGGCTCCTTAGTTTTTGGGCTGGCTCCTAGCTCCAAAACAAATTTGTCGAGCCCTGGTTTAATGTATTTTTTCAAAAAATGTTAAAAAGAGGTGTACAAAACAAGTATTCCATAATGTAGAACCACAGTACCCCTGAAATGGTGTTATCAGCAGAGTTGAGACCTTTATCCACACACTCCTCTACCACTTCAGCTAACAAAGCTAACTTTCATTGACCTCCACTAGACAGGAATGAGCCACTTAGCCAACAGGTTTCAAAGCTACCTGTTGAACAATCAAGGTATGTTAACACTCAGGAATGATGGGTGCAAGCAGAGTTTGATTATGATTTACAGGTCAGAGATCTCTCTCCCTTTCTGCTCTTATCCTTACCCTCTCCAAATCCTGACCCTGGCCCCTTTTTCCCCCCCTCCACACCTATGTACCCTCCTGCTCCTATTCCCCTCAACCCATCCTCCACTCTTGCTCATCCTCTCCTCCCCCACCATATCGTTTCACCCTTCAGTATCGCAGTCATACTGCTTCCTCCTCACTACCTGGGGGTGAGAGCAGAAACAGAGAAACCACCAAATACTGTCCTGGGGTCCTTCCTCTCAGTTCCTGATGTGCCCAATGCCACAGTGTCCCTAGGCTGCAGTTGCAAGGGAGGACCTGCCCAGAGCTCACAGCCCTAGCCTGCTGCTTGTTCAGTGAAGATGAGATTAATTTAGCTGCCAAACTCCAACTAACTAGTCTAGAATATGTGCAAGGTGAAAATTTTTAGAGGCTTATGGCCAAATAAAAAACCCTCATCTAAAGGCACATCCTTGTATAAGAAACAAATCATCTTAAGGCAGAAACCCAGCATGGGGGGGAGGGACGTGTGTGTGTGTGTGTGTGTGTGTGTGTGTGTGTGTGTGTGTGTGTGTGTGTGTGTGTGTGTGTGTGTGTGTGTGTGTGTGTGCGCGCGCGCCTAACACTAACACTTAAGTCTAAGTTATAAGCAAATAAAAAATGGGTCTTATAAAGGAATGTATGGGCATCACTATTTGCACTGCTTATAATGAAATTTGTTGCTGGAATTCTTAGAATCATCATTGCATTATTTAAAAAAATGGTAGAGTAGAGATCTGGAGACAAAACGTTATCTTTACATTTTTTTTTTTTTTTTTATAAAAAAAAAAAAAAAAAAAAAAGTAATGATGATGCTTAGAACCCCGGTAACAAATTTCATTATAAGCAGTGATGCCTGTACATTCCTTTATAAGAATGAAAAGCTTTAAATAGAACAATTTACAGCCTAAACTGCACGTATGCTCTTCTGTTTTCTAGGACCCATGCAGGACGCCACTTGAACTTGAAGTTGGCACTGGGAACTGACACTATATTTAGCCACAAAAGTAACATGCAAGGTTTGTTTGTGCAACATTGTAGGAACACAAAAAGGGTTTTCAAGAGCTTCCAACAGACAGTCAAGAAAACAGAGCAGGATAACGGCATTCAGCCATGATGTAAGCTCTCTGTAGAGCAACAAATTAGATACTGGTCTTTTAACATCAACTGTTCCATGATAAGCAACAGACACTGAATGCTATACAAGAATTCACAGAACAGGAAATCCCACTCTCAATCCCAAGACACTTACTGGCAAGAATTTTCAGAAACTTTTAAGTTTCAAGCTATTTAAAAACTGACCTCACATTTGTTTAAGAAAATATTTTCTTCTAGTCAAAAGATGCACCACTTTTAATGAACAAATTTCAAACAATTTCAGCACTGCTTCCCCTCTCAGACGGTTGGCTCAGTCTATGAGGTTATACTTTAACTAGTTCTCCAACTACTATAACCTTCCAGGATAGATATGAATTACCTAAGGCAAAAAAAAAAAAAGCAAATGACTTGAGATTTCAAACTGAAATTGCCTTTATAAATGAAACAAACAGAAAAAGGTATAAATTGGTAAGTTTTCCTTTCTTTGAGGAGTGCCTTTAAGTGAAGTTTTGCTGTGCACTTAGTATACACCCTTGTTGAAATTTTCCAGAATTGACAAATAACACTTTGTTGACAAAACATTATTTTCAAAAAGGTCTCAACAATAACAAGCAATTTTTTCCTCCAGCAAGAGGAACAGCCAGAGTAGTAAAATGCAAAGAACAGCTCTTCACTGGGAGCCAGTGACTACAAGTCCACAGTGATTCACTTTAACTTGGTTTGCTAGAAACCTGGCTGGAAAATCTTATTTCTATTCTTATTTTGCTGGCAGCTTCCAAGTGTTAACAAAAAGCTGTGCAGTGCTGCTTGTTACAGATGGAGAGGAAGTCCTTTACAAAAGGACACAGCATAGCAAACTACTTTGGCTAGGATTAAACCAAGAGGAAACCATTTCTTAACTAGTGTTTGCAGATGAAGCAGAATCTCTTATGTTCCTTTCAATTTAACACTACTTAACCTAACAAAGTTTGGTTTCCCACCCAACCCTCAACTTCACCAAGGTGCCTGGATTGTTTCTACACAGATATATAGATATAAATAAAGCAGGTCAGTGGACAAATCTCTATCTTCTTCTTCTTTTTTTTTTTTAAATAATGCAATGATGATTCTTAGTATCCCGGTAACAAATTTAACACTTTCTTAATTTTGATTTCTACTTAACTTGGGAAAGTGCCCATAGTATGAGTCTTTACTCCCACCCTAAACAGGTTGGCAGATCTCTTTTATTAATTCTCTCTAGCCAGCCATCTACATTTCTTTTTTCCTCCAGGATATTCAAGCACAAATTATTAACTTTCCCCAGACGCTTGCTCTTAGTGGAAGCTGAAGATGCATATCCAAACTGAGCACTAATTTTTCTACGTGAGGCAATTTCCTGGACTGGTGGGGCCCAAAGTTTGGGGCCCTGCATGTCGTTTCCTTTAGGAAGAGAAACTGATGGGAGTCATATATCCAATCCAATCCTATTTACAAAGAAAGTAAGAAGTCCTGTTTCCCTGAACATAGGAGTAATCCAAGAGAAGAGGGGTTTGTTTGGTTTTTTTTTGTGCGCACAGCTCATAACTTCTTTCAATCAACACTGTGCCTAAAAGTGCAGCTTTTACCTCAGAGACATGCTACCAGTCCTTCCATGACTGTCTGGTGCTTCATTTCTGCCTTCTCCCTCAGCTCTTTTCATCTGTCTGCTGTTTCTCATACATTCATATTAACAATTCCAATCAAATCAATGCCCTAGCTTCTGTGATTGCTGTATTAGTCCAGGGAAATCCTTTGGACCAAATGGTCCAGCTTCTCCTCGTTTTGGGTGGTACTCCTATTATTTCAGCTACCTAGTTACATAAAATAGTTTAATGGTTTTTTACATTTATCATGAATTAATTGAGACTGCTTCACCCTACCCCTCACCCCCAGCTTCAACAACCTTTAACCCAATCCTTTACACCAGAGGTCTGCAAATTGTGGGGCGCGGCCCCCCAGGGTGGCACAGAGGAATGTATGGGGGGGATGCAGCACCCATGGGGAGACAGAGAGGGAGCATCACCCAGCCCCACTCTGGCCCCAGCTCTCAGTTCCACTTTTGGCCCCACCCTCAGCTCTAGCCCCAGCTTCAGCACCATTTCCTGCCCTGCCCGCCAGCCCGGGCTCCACCCTCCGGCTTGGCTGCAGCCCCTGCCCTGCCCCCAGCCTCAGGTCACCAGTGTGGCCTGGCTGTGGCTCCACTCCCGCTCCCAGCCACAGACCAATCTCCAGCTGAGGCCCTGGCCTCAGCCCCTGGCTCCTGGCCCCAACCATGGCTGGGGGAGGAAGGGCACATGGACAAGTGTAATGTGGGACACGAGGTAAAAAGTTTGGGGACCAAAACTTTACACAGTGCTACAAAATGGAATTAACAAGGGTTACGCTCCAACCTGACCACACTGGCAGACTTCCTGTGCCATCTTCTATCTAAACCATTTAAATATCATTTGACAGTTTACTCTGTAATTTATCTGGTGGATCTTTACCTGAAAAAAGTGGTATAACAGAAACCTGAGGAGGAATTAAACAGAAAAGGGCAGAGAGGACATGTTACCAAAAAAAAAAAAAAAATACAAGTACAGTAAAAATTAGACTTGTAGCTTCCTCCTTCTCATTTTGTCAACTGATTCAACTTTTTACTGTTGTGGACACTTCCCTTCTTTCATCTATGTAACTGCATCCCAGCTTCTCAATGTGTCCATGTGACTAAGAAGGATTAACTATGATAAGAACATAAGAATGCCCATACTAAGTCAGACCATCAATAGTCCATCTAGCCCTGCATCCTGTCTCTGATAGTGGCCAGTGCCACATGCTTCTCACAGTTGGTAATAGCTAATTTAGACCCCCTTATTTATGTATAGTTAGGATTATTTTTTCCAAGGTGCATTATTTTACACTTATCACTGAATTTCATCTGCCATTTTATCACCCAGTCACCCAGTTTTGAGAGATCCCTTTGTAATTCTTCACAGTTGGTTTTGGATTTAGCTATATTAAGTAATTTTGGATAGTCTGCAAGTTTGGCCAACCCATGGTTTACCCTTTTTCCAGATCTTTAATGAATATGTTGAACAGCACTGGCCTCATTACAGATCCTTGGGGGACCCCTCTATTTACATCTCTCCAATATGAAAATTGATCATTTATTTACCCTTTGTTTCTTTTCCTTTAACCAGTTACTGATCCATAAAAGGACCCTCCCCTCTTATCCCATGACTGCTTACTTTGCTTAAGTGTCTTTGGTGAGGGACCTTGTCAAAAGCTTGCTTAACCGTCCAAGTACACTATATTGACTGGATCACTTTGTCCACATACTTGTTGACTCCCACAAAGAATTCTAGTAGATTGGTGAGGCACAATTTCCCTTTGCAAAAGTCATGTTGACTCTTCCCCAACTTATGTTCATCTACGTATCTGATGCTTTTCTTCTTTACTATAGTTTCCACCAATTTGCCTGGTAGTGAAGTTAGGTTTACTGGCCTGTAAGTCCCAGGATCACTTCCAAAGCCCTTAAATTTTTTTTTTTTAAATTGGTATTACATTAGCTACCCTCAGTCATCTGGTACAGAGACTGATTTAAGCAATACGTTACATACCACAGTTAGTAGTATTGCAATTTCGCATCCAAGTTCCTTCAGAACTCTCAGATGAATACCATCTGGTCCTGGTGACTTATTACAGTTTAATTTATCAATTGTCCTCTATTGACACCTCCCCCTCTGCGACAGTTCCTCAGATTTGTCACCTAAAAAGAATGGCTTGGGTGTGGGAAGAGTCTGGTTATCTGATAATTAATCCACCATTGTGAGGGGGGAAAAAAATCTTACCAAGGGAAGGGATTAATTTATCATTTGACTGAAGGGTTCAAATCAAAGTTCTGACATCCTTCCTCAAAAAGGCACAAAAAGGCAAAAAAAACCCAAAAACTCTTAGAACAACAAAACCCTTTGACTATCAGGCATCCTGGATTTTTATAAATCATCAAACACAGAAAACATATTAAGTTCTGTTTGTGTAGTGCAAAATATAACTAGGCCCTGCACCTGATGTGAATTTCTGGTGTCATCATAATGTTGACCTTTGTAGCATGCTTCATGGGCCACCTTCTGAATGGGCAGCTGAAAAGCAGGACCTAATACGTATGACTTTTGAAGAATTACACTGGTTTTCCTGGAGGTTTATTGCTGTTATATATTCTAAAACTTAAGGTGCCCTGAAAAATGCCTGCTTTTATAGATTTAAGGGTAATAAATGAAAGTACTCACATTTCAAGTCTCAGATGTAACACCTCTTGATTACCAAGCAAAGGTATCAAAATCCAGCTGTGTTTTATGATCTTAAGCAAACAGAATCATCCTTCCATAGATGAGGTTCTACATCCCAACATAGTCAGCACTTAGAAAAACTTAGCACTTATTCATGGGAGGTGACTAAGACATAGCACCATGTTCTACAGGAGCTATATCTGAAGCCCACACAGTAACTTCAGCTAGCCAGTACCATATACTAGACAGTTTAGTACTTCTTTTCTTTCAGAACCAATTCAATACTTCTATTTCCCACAGGCTGAAAACTTACATCTTGGGACAATTTATCATGTTGGCTTTAATATATAAACCACTTGGTAGTTGGGGCCTCAACTACCAACAGTGCATCTCATTTTATCATGAGTGTCAACATCTGCTTAGGCACTGGAATAAATTCCAGATTTCAATGTGAGGGCTATTTTCCCTTTCTGTGAAGGACTCATTTTGCTCCAGCAGATCAGAGCTGAAGTTAATTTATCTTAATCATGTTTATTTTGATAGTATATAAGGATCAACCCAAGTAATTTTTATGGCACAAGGCAAGACTTGTGGTTGTGAAGCGGTCTTTAACTGAGCACATGCATTGAGAAGGTGCAGAGTTTTAGGTTCCTTAATTAGGTTTTACATTGAATTTGTAAGGTTTTTCAGTTTTGTTTTTTAACTTTAAAAAACAAAAAAGATTTATACTATTGTTCTTGAGCCATTATTAAGTCTAAAAAGCACTTTTGACCCTGGTGAATGAGTCACTAGCCATGGTGTTGGTCTCCCACTTGCCATCAGTTTCTACAAAACCTAAAGTGAAAGTTACTTTTGTAGTCCATATGGTTGTCAGAGAAGAGTTCTTGGGAAGCCAAAGCATAAATTAGCATGTGTGTTATTTCACCCAGTCTCTGGTCAACTCTCGTGCCTCTACATCTGCTCAAGTTTTTTCAAGCAGCAGCAGAAGGAAGCAAGATTGTTCACTACCACTCATCTTAATAGCACCCAAAGAAAGCTAATTTCTTATCATGCTAGAATTGTTAATTATCAGCACTCACAATCCACATTATCAAACCCGTTCAGTCTAGTATTTGTTTTTAGTAGCTAAATAACTCCTTATGATACATTAACTCAATTTTAAATCTACATGTATGAAGTTTTTGCTTTACAGAATATACATCTTTATGCAAACTGATGTAACAAATCCTCTTTTGGATTTTGTATCTACTCTGACTCCATGCTTAACATGCAAATACAGTTAGCTCTTGTAAATGAGGTTATCAGAGCACTTGGTTGAAATATGGGAGTACACCAACATATGTCTTCCTGAACATCTAACAATGGATGCCACTTTTATAGTCCTGAACACAACTCCAATTAGCTTCAAAACAATCTCATCTTTTTTCCTCACTATACCATTGCCTCGCACTGCATAACATGCCTCCAGCACAACCAAAATAAGGAATGTTCTTCCATTGTCCACATGAAGACTTCCTGTTACTTTATAGTTTGTTACTGCAGTAAATGGGTGCAAATGTATTCAAGTCACCATTATAACATACCCTTTAACAAGGTACTGTATCGCAGTATTTTGGACATGAAATGTGAAGCAAGCAGCCCTAATTTTAACAAGCCTGCATTATTTAGTGCAGGTAAGTGGGAAAGAAAATTGAGTTTTTATTATGCCATCATAATAAATGGTGCTGATCCTACTTTTAAGGGACTGTAGCCCTCACAGGAGAGCAAGAAGCAACATCTTCAAAAGTGGCAGAGAACTCACCCCTGCAGGCATCTATCCAGTTGGGGAAAGCACCTACCTGCCAAACTTCAAGTCTTCTAGGGATGCAGATGGAAGCTATCTCCTCCTGCTCCCTTCAAAATCATGCTTTGCTCCCTTGCTTCATGTCCTCCCCACCCAACTAGCCAGTCTCCTCCTGCTCATATCCTACAATGGCAGACAAGTTGCAGGGCTGCAATTTAAAAGATGGTCATTTCTGTTGATTTGTTCCGTTTGTTGTTTCTTGGCACTGTACTGTGGCTATTTGTGGGCCACAATTCTTGATTTTAAATCCTTGCACTTACACTCCTTAAGTCAATACAGCCCATCTAGAGGCTGACGGCTAGTCTACACCAGGGTTTCCCACAACTGGGTCACCAGAATGTTTCAAAGGTCACGTGGCAGCTCCCGTCCCAGGGGGCTGGCTGGGCTCGCCACCCTGCCCCTGGCACTGCAAACTCTGTGGTCCCAGCGCCACTCAGCTATGGCCCAGACGTCATGATGACAGGAGCCTAGGCAGGTCCAATTTAAGTGAGTGGCACTGCAACCCCATGAGTCAAGTGACAATTCCATTCACACAAATTTAGTCTAGTCAGTGGGGCGGGGCCAAACCTAAGCAGTACTGCAACCCCATTGGTTGCAATGCCCACAGCATAGAGTCACATCCAGCCAGTCCCACAGCACAGGAGTTTCAGGAGCTGCCACTGTTGGATGAGTGCTGGGGAGGATCTGACTGAAAGCACCCCAGACCTCCACCCCCAGACTATTTACTTGGTCGTGACAGGCCATAAACATTTACAAATGAGTCCTGAGCCCAAAGAGGTTGAGAACCACTGGTCTAGACTTTGCTAATACAGCTACACCAACAAGACGCTTTAGTGGAGACTCAGCATATACCAGTAAAAGCGGTTCTTTAGCTGGTGTAGTTTATCCACTTTCCCAAATGACCAACTGTACCAATGAAAGTACTCTTGCTAGTATAAGCTGTGTCTGCATGGGGATTTTCCAGCACAGCTACGTGGGTGAGGGATGGGGGTTTTCATACCTGTGACTAAGCTATGATGGCAAAACTATAGTATAGACCTGCCATGATATTTTACTGCATCAGAGAATTAAAAATGTCCAGTCCTAGTGTAAATCTAAAAGCACTTAAGTTGGTTCTTTGCTGTTAAAATTCCCCCTCCCCTACTATTTATAAGTGATTCGTTTCCCATAACAGCAGTATCCTTCCTGAACTAGAGTGATTCAGCTTTGCAGATGCTGATGCATAGTGTTTTACCAGCAACCTACTTTTGTCTCTTCCTGTCTCCTTAGAAATAATTTAAGTTGAATAGTATCAAATCCCTCCCTGCATATTAGTTGATATTAGTGTAGGAGAGAGAGTTAAATAGTTAAGTAATTAGTAATCAAGAGTTTAATACAACTATTTAAGACTGAAGTTACAATAACAAAAAATGTACACTTGACTTTGTTTTCTCTATTGCACAGGTTTGTTTGTTTTTTCCCCTCCCCCAATTGCACCCTGTTCCCCACATGTAATCTGAGAGGAAACTCTAATATATTTTCATAGGGTCATTTTCATAGGGTCATAGAAGCTTCTAGAAACCCCATCCACATATACATTTACTAGACACATATAAAGCAGAACAATTCAATATGCTCTACATGATATTTCTGATAAACTACAAATAGTTGTTTCCAAAGCTGTGAAAGTGGCAACCTTTTTGAAGTTGATTCATGAGATACTGAGGAATGCAAAATCCTTTTTCTCCCCCAACAGACTGATTTTAATGGGTTCCTAACAATATTGGAATTCAGTCATACCCTGATTTCAAACTTGGACAGCTCACCTGATCAGCTGGTAAGGCAGATTCTTTTAAAGTCAGTGAGTTAATCCATTCACATCATTATCCTTTTATACATGATTTCACTCTTTACTGGGCCAGTGTATGGCAAGAGCAATATCTTATCTTTACAGATTGCAAAGAGTGTTTTCACAGGTTCTTATTTTAGTGGGTTGTTCCCAAATCTCCTGCAGAGAAGTTGATGCGACTTGGTAGTTCTTCCGCTACGCACGTCTATGGGAAGTCCTGCTACAGCATTTATTTTATTTGTCACAATATAAACAACCTAAGAGAGACTGTATTGACTTTATAATGGGACAACATGGCAGCTAGGACATCCATGGATCAAATATTATTTTCTCATTAAGTCAGTATCTACCTCACCCATACCTTAACATGATTCCACAACCAAAACCAAAGGGCCATGTCTACACCATGTTCCCTTAAAAAACTAAACAAAACAGGAACCTCAAACTACTATCAGCTTTAAGATGCTGGTTGTTTGAGAGCTTTGATTCTCTACCATGTTACTATGCCTTCCAGAAGATGCTTTGCCCTAACCCAGATCCACTTTTCACAAAGGGAGGAGGGAGTGCTCTCCCTTACACTCCAGGCTGCAGGAGAAAGGTTAGGGTATGAAACAGGGGACCTCTTTTCCTCTCCCATCTGTCACATTGGCATTAGCACTTCCTCCTTTAAGAAGGAACCAGGAGTTGCCTCTGGCTCCCTCTGTTGGCTGACTGAAGAAGCCTGACTGCACTGCAATTTACCAGTTCTTCAGGGCAGAAAAGCTCAGCAGCCAAACACAGTGCTAAGAACTGCTGTTGCACAGCAGAGCTTTTGTGCCTGTTGACTCTACTATGCAAGGTCAATCTATAAACTGAAAACTTGTCTAGAGCATTTTTAATTTATACTCCTGTTGCCCCTGTATGATTGCTACTAACCAGGGGAGTGGCAAACAACTGAGCTGTAGTCCAGCCATCTATCCCTTTGGCCACTAAGCATTAAACGCTCTACAGCAGCCAGTCTATACCAGCTGTCTCCATTATTGCTAGCACTGGCAGAACTGCACCAGCACTAGAGCAATGGTGCATACATCTCAAAATTGTCATCGTTAAGAGACAGCCCAAGCAAATTATCAGACATGTTGTGCAATATATTTTTCATTTAGTTTCCACAGAAAAACCATTAAATTAAGACCTATTAAGAAAGCATGCTCCAGCAGCCATGATGCATCTGAACAGTGATCTAAACTTGTGTCAGTAACAGTACTTTGAGAACACAAGATTAAAGGGATGTTGTCAACTTCCCTTTAAAGGGAAGTTTAAACAGAATTCCAACTCCACAGAATTTCTATTCCCTTTGTCTAAAGATCATTTTCAGTCTTTCAATTTTCCATATGCTGGTTGAGGGAGACTGACACTCCCAATACCTGTTATTCACATGCACCAGCATGGCGATATACTGTTCTGAAGCCACAGGCACACTTTTGCGCGTTCATTCCAGAGAATAAGTATCAATTAGCATTTTAATCTATGAAATATAAAGTGCATCAGTTTCTTAAAATAAAACTCATTTCAGGCTTCATTTTTGCACTCTCCTGGACTCTTGCCCTGCACATGAAAAGAAAGAACAGAATCAATTATAATAAAATTCTTAAATGAATCAGACAGTACCACAGAATCTGTATGGATAGAAATTCCATACTTGAATAATAAGTGTGTAGCAGTAGGAATATACTTATACTACTGACCAGGATGGTGATGATGACTGTGAAATGCTCTGGGCGATTAGAGGGGCTACACAAAAAACCCAATAATAATGGGGGATTTCAACTATACCCATACTGACTGGCAACATGTCACCTCAGGACAAGATACAGAGATAAAATTTTTAGATACCATTAATGTCTGCTTCTTGGAGCAGTTAGTCCTTGAATCCATAAGGGGAGAGGCAATTCCTGATTCAGTCCTAAGTGAGACACGGGACCTGGTCCAAGAGGTGAATACAGCTGAACCGCTGTGTAATAGTGACTATAATATAATTAAATTTAACATTCTTCTAGAGGGGAAAATACCAAATAAACTCACCACAGTAGCATTACATTTCAAAAAGGGGAACTACACAAAAATGGGGAGGCTAGTTAAGCAGAAATTAAAAGAACAGTCACATGAGTGAAATGGCTACAACCTGCACGGAAACTTTTTAAAAATACCATAATAGAGGATCAAACTATATGTGCTGCTTCCCCCCTCCACTCCCTGAAATGGCTAAACAGAATAAAAGAGGCGGTTACAAGCAAAAAAGCATCCTTTAAAAATTGGAGGTCAAATCCTACTGAGGAAAAATAGAAAGGAAGATACTCTTGCAAATCAAAAGGTAAAAGTATAATTAGGAAGACCACAAAAGAATTTTAAGAGCAACTGGAAAAAATACACAAAAACTAATGGCCAAACATTCTTTAAGTACATCAGAAGCAGGAAGCCTGATGATTGTCCAGTCGCCCCACTGATTGTTTGAGGTCCCAAAGAAACACTCAAAGACAACAAGGCTGTTGCAGAAAAGCTACATGAATTCTTTCCATCTGTCTCCACTGCAGAGGTTGTGAGGAATATTCCCACACCCAGGCCATTCTTTTTAGGTGACAAATCTGAAAAACTATCCCAAGTGGAGGTGCTAATAGAGAAGGTTTTGGAGCAAACTGATACATTAAAGAGTAATAAATCACCAGGACCAGATGGTATTTACCCAAGAGTTCTGAAGGAACTCAAACATGAAATTGCAGAATTACTAACTGTGGTATATAACCTTACAGCAAGTCTACACTGCAATGAAAAAAACCCACAGCACCAAGTCTCAGAGCCTAGGTCAACTGACTCAGGCTGGCGAGACTCAGGCTGCAGGACTAAAAATTGCAGTGTAGACATTGGGATTCAGGCTGGAGCCTAAGCTCTGAGAGACTCTGATGCACTGTGCTGAAAGCCCTAGCAGGGGCAAGTCTCCAGCACTGGAAGAGGTGCCCAGAGAGACTGAAAAAGGCTAAAAGTGCAGTTCACCCCTGAACTCTAACAGAAAATAGGGGATGCCTTTCCGGATGATTTTTTCAAGTGCTGACCTAGGCAAAGTGGGTGAGTTCAAGATAGTGATAGCTTAAATGATTTCCTTCCTTTCTTTTTCATATGAACTGTACATATCAGTACTGAATGGAATGGTCTCAGCTACTCAGAACAAAGATCATGGGCACAAATACTGTAAGCTACCTTTCAGCTGAAATAAGTACATAAACAGGCAAACCCATGTGTGTAGATTCACTACTGTCCTCAAAACTGTATATCCATGAGTATTATCAACATCCCCTTTCATTTTGCTATCAGTCTTTTCTTCAGTTGGAAGCAAACTTCTCACTAGTCATTGAACTGTTGTGACTAGGAAGCTCTCACCATTACCATAGAACAATCTGGACAAACATCTCCATCTTCATGTTGTTTAGCCCTGCATGTAGTTATATTACCTTTTAAACAGTGGACGTTAGATCGCTGGCTGCAGGATGCATTATGTAGATAACCCAGGAGTATACGAGATTTAGACTAGGGCCCACTATTATCCTTATTTATACTATTTTGATGAACATCACCTACTTTGTTAAACCTCCTGGGGAGTAATTAGACGTCATCTTTTGTATGGCTTCTTCAATTCATCATATAGCCCAATAATTAGTTTATTGCTCTGGACACTCATAATTAAGTTCCCAGAGATATGAACCAACTTCTTGACATCATTAGTCCAAAGGGTTTTTTCAGAAATAGAATTCAGCATCCTTGACCCTCACCTAGAGGCTTGATTATTCAATGAGCACAAGAGCTTAATTTTACAGATGCAGTTCTATTTCAAACCCTATTAAAAATTAAATGCAAAATGGCCTAAGAAGTTAACCACAGGTGGAAGCTCTTTATTATGAATTGATTTATTTTAGTTCTTTTGGGGAAAAAAAAAAAGAAACTGAGATGTGCAGTGGATTTATCACTGACTTAATATTTAATCAAAGGGGTCGATGCTCACCAACTTAGTGAAGTTATGAATGTCACTTCAGTATACACATCACTGCATAGACCACACAACTTTAGCAGCAAAACAAACATGACTACTTTATCATGATTCTTTTCTGCCCCCTCCAAAAAAAGACAAACCCCTAATAAAAGTAATGAGCAATAATTCAGACACTAATCCCCGAATGCTCAGAATTGTATTCCATCAGCCTACATACATACTCTGCTAGTGCTGCAGTCTTCTTTGTGATTTTTACTAATGGTTGGATACTTGTAATTCCACGTATGACAATGCTTTGGAAGTTTAGTAGTTAGTTAGTTCCCCATTATAAAACTTTGTCTTAAGAGGTTATCCCATGGTATTCACATCCTTTTTCTAATTATGATTGTGACTGAATGTAAACACTTTTGATGTTGTAAGGGTAAAGAGTAAGGCCTGGTCTACACTAAAATGTTAGGTTGATCCATCCAGGGGTGCCAAAAATCCACACTCCGGAGTGGCGTAGATAAGTCAACCTAACCCCTGGTGTAGACACAAGACCTCGTGACTGCCTCTCAGGGAGATAAATTACCTACACCAGTGTTTCTCAATTGGAGTTCCACGGAACCCTGGGTTCCGCAAGAAAGTGCCATCGCACCGCCGAGAGCAGCTGTTCTCCGCGCCGCCAAAAAAAGGAAGATGTCCCAGATTTTTCGGCAGAGGGTATCGAATACGAGTGTAAAAACCCCTCCCACTGGCACTGGTAGTGTCTACACTAAAAACGCTACAATGGCACAGCTGCAACGCTTCAATGTAGACAAGTTATGTTTTCTGTTCATGCTTTTACAGAGAAACTTGACAAGCCTTTTGTATTTTAATTCTTTAGAGTTTGATTTCTGAAAGTGAAGCTAACAGACCCCTTCCTCATCTCAATAACTACAAATTTAAATAAGAGCCTTAAACCAGCATATGCTGTTTCCAGCCAGTCTTGCTGAGGTGGACAGATTGACCAGTCTCATTCTTTATATTCTGATGCAAAATGCAAGAACTGTAGTTACTGATGTTCTTTAGATTAAGATTCACCATAGAAATATTTCAGTCTTTGCCTCAATTAGCCTCTTTTTCCATTTATGGCTTAAGTACATTTTCTATTCTGAAGTCTTCTGAAGACATCAACTAAATTTTGCAATATGATCTTTCCAAAAGCAGCTTTAAGTCTTTACTGTAATGGGAACAATGAAATATTAAATAAAGTCTGCGTTTTACTAAATTTAGGTTTTACTGATCAATTCCTCCACCCCACCCCACAACAGATGTAGAAGGGCAAACAAACATCCTAGAGTCCAGTGTTCCCATCTTACAGAAAAAACTACAGGACGGCAAAGACACTAGCCAGAGACACTCAAATTTCACTGGCCCAGAGCAGCATCATGTCCCATCTATACTTCCAATCAAGTTCTTAAAAGTAACAGCTTATTCCAGATAGCCTTTCACATGGAGGATCTACTCCCAGGCAACCACCAAAAGAGAAACATAACAGTCACAACTTCCCACCAGTTCTTTATCTTCACCACACAACAACTTTGTCCTCTCCATTCACATCAGTGATTTATTAAATATTTTTACAATAGCGTATCATAGGCCACACTTTCAAAAACAAACAGAGTCCGTGCAGCATAGCTAAAGCAAAAAACAAACAAACAAACAAAGCATTTCAACTTGTCCTTCAGTTCCTAAGCATCCACAAGCTTATATCACATAATTCAACCATTTTGCCAGATTCATTAATTGTCTTTTAAGTATAAAGGAAAAAGTCTACCAATGCTATATTAAATCAACACTTCCAAGCCAAATAAAGTATCTTTATGCCAGCGATATGGAGAACAAAATCCTTAGGAATATTTTGGTACATGTCAACAGTTCTTGCAAGTGTTAAATAAAACATTTGTAATTATTTATAACCCAGTTTTACAAGAAACTATGATTGCTAGCCTATGTTAACTGGGCTCACCACTCTCTGCATATTTGACAGAGATCATCTAATATTCTCCCCAATTCTGCTACTTCTATAACCCAGCTGACCTGCATTATTGAAGACAGCTGTTTGATATTGCATTTTAAACTTCTCAATCAACAAAGTCATTTGTTAGGCAGCAAAGTACAAATACTACTGTGTGTTGCTCAAGAGTTTGACTAGTCATCTTGGTAATCACGAGGGTGAGATGTCCAGAAAGCAACTCCCTCACATATTCAAGGTTCAAGTAATAAGATACAGACACTAAATTTTCAACTGACAATGTTCTTTGACATCTTCATATTCAAATGTCCCACTCAACGTCTAAGGTTCTCAAACTTTAATTCAAAGTGGATTTTTCCATTTTTAAATTTCCCAGAGTAACACTTTTGTGTGCCATCTCAACTGATCACTTACCATTTATGTTTCTCTTGTTGTGGATACATCCATTAGCATTTAAGTTCCAGCCAAAGCATCAAAATTCTTCACACTATAACTTTAATTGGTCCATTCCAAGGCCAGAAGGGATGACGGTGATCATCTAGTCTGACCTACTGTATAACACAGGCCAGACTTCTCCACAAAATAATTCCTAAGGCAGACCTTTTTGAAAATCACCCAATCTTGATTGAAAAACTATGAGTGAGGGAGAATCCATGAACCTTAGTACATTGCTCCAATGCTTAATTTATCTTAATTTACACCTTCTTTCCAGTCTGAATTTGTCTAGCTTCAACTTCCATTCTCTTCTAGATCTAAGAGCCCGTTATTAAATATTTGTTCCCCATGTAAATATTTATAGACTGTAATCAACTCATCCCTTAATCATCTCTTTGTTAAACTAAATAGATTGAGCTCCTGGAGTCAATCATTCTTGTGGTGCTTCTCTAAACACCTCTGATTTATCAACATCTTTCTTGAGTTGTGGACAACAGAACTGGATACAGTATTCCAATAGCAAATACAGAGGTGAAATAACTTCTGTTACTACTTGAGATTCCGGTTTATGCATCCTAGGATCACATTAGCCCTTTTGGCCATCAAAAGCCCCAAATTTATGCCCATTATACAAGAACAGAATCTGGATATTACATTTACACTGAGTAGTGAAAATTCTATCAGACTCCATTAAATTGTTGTACATCTTTAAGTTTAATGAGGAAAATACCTTTGCTCCTGTGTAACTTCTTTCAAGTGATCTGCCTATTTTTAAGATAAGTTTTTAAGCTAAGCTTAACTGCAGAAAAGCTTTGCCACCTTTGTGCTGCACAACAGACAAAATGGACCACTTTAAATTAAGATGGGCACAATGCGTCTGGGGAATAGCTTTTTTTAAAAAAATGCATCGCTCCATATTTACAGTCCTCTAAGGAAATATAACAAAAATCTCAATTTTAAATAATTGTATTCATGCGTTCAGCTATTTGTTACTACAGCAGCTATAGTGTTGCTGACGCTTATTTGCCAAGACCAGGGGGAAATGAATATTTCATCTTCTGTGAAATGTGCAGTCAAAATGTTGAACTTCATGCCTAAACCTAAGCAACTTCTTTTAAGCGTTTTGCTTAATGATTGGCCAAAACATCACCCTGTATGTTATTATATCTTTAAGAATGCATTCCCTCCCACTTCACCCCCAACTTCAAGTACATGGAGAAAGATGGGCAACACTGACATCTTTGAAGAGATTCTTTTCTAAGTTAAAAAGCCAGTACATGTTGCCACTGCCAAACAGAAGGGTGTCCAAAACATTAGTTTCAGTTGCTTCTGGATTTCAATTCATCAAGACTTCAGTAGTAGAGCACCAGCACACATACTTTACTCACCAGTCTACAAACAAGCGAGATCCTTTGGGTTTGTTACACCAAATGCAATACATGGTCCTTTTCCTTTGTCTAGTGGAGTAAGATTAATGTTATGCTCTCATTTTCAGTAACTGGGGAAAATCTGTCATGGGCCATCTAGTGCACCTGACTACTTCTACAGCTGCCAACATCCCATACTGCAAAAGTTATCACATGAAGTGTGCCTGGCTGTGGGCACACAAATGGATTTCCACATTGGCTGTAAAAAGCATGTACAGTTTTGCTGTCATTGTAGAAGCCTGCCTACCACCATGAGCAAGAGGGTAGTCCAATTCTCAAAGGAAATCTCACTCTGCACAATTGCTATCCTCATGCACTTTTCAGGTATTTACTCACTGGTCAATTTGTTTTGAGCCTATTTCTAAGAGAGCCACATACACTTCAGATCAGCCTCGACGTCACTATTTACATCGCCCATCCCTGCATATCCCTTGAGCAAAGATGAGATCTCTTTCAAACTGCACCTCCTCCCCCCAGCCTTGTCAACTGGAAAGAACTAATTCTTTACCGAGTGCTGGTCTTTCATAGGCACCTCCCGCGTGGAATTGCCTTAGTTGCCCCATGAATAAAGCCGAATTCTTACGCACCTAATCCGGAATCCCCTTCATCTTTCCAGCGGTGAGTCTGCATTTTCCTTTTCTTTTGTAGACATCCGGATGAAACAAGGAACCAAGGCTGATGTCCCCGCTATCCCCTCCGTGGGCCTGTTAGCTGGGGCATGATGAGGGGAGGAGAGAATCGCCAGAAGAGTGGAGCTGCAGCTAATGATCCGGGAGCCACCAGAGCCTCCTCATCCCTGTCACCGCCTAGGATCTGGGGAGGGGTGGGACGGACACCGGGAGCCTCAGCCACTGTTTATTCATTCGCCTTGCAGTCAGCACAGCAGGCAGCCCTTCCCCCTCCGCCGTCCCCAGCGGCAGCCGCAGCAGGCATGTGGTGGGTGCCCCCCGGGGGCACCAAATCTCTTCCACCGCGCAGTCTCTATTGCTGGAGAATTAACGCCTCCGGCATCGCCACATCACAGCTTGCGCCACAGAACGCGCATTATTCTGCAGCTCCCTGGAGTGCAACTGACTAGGTACCGAGGGGAGACACAGAGGGAGGAAGAGGCGGACTCCATTTTTATCCCAGCAGCCTGTCAACAAGCTCCCCCCCCTCTTTTTCCCCTCCCCACCCTCCAAAGCAAAGCGAGACTTTCCAGCTCAGCGGCAAGCCAGCAACACATGAGCAGCAGCAGCAGCCCGTCTCCTTTCACTGCTCCTCCTCCATGCAGGCAGGGAAATCCCTTAACGTTTTTACTTCCCGCTGTAAATGCTGATTTGAATTTTTCCCCTCTCCCACCCATCTCCCTAATCACCGTCTAGAGACGCAGCAGACACACGAGGGTTGGAATTGCATCGCTATTTATAGCAGAGCCATCATCAAACACCCTGCATACGCATCAAACGTCACTCCATCATGTGCAAATTTAACCTCCGTGCCTCCATTTTCCCCCTTAAACCCACGAACGGCTCGTATGCCTTCCCCTCCATTTGCAGGGACTTTCTCCTCTACAGCCAAGCTTTCCCATCCCAAAGTTCAGCAGTGAAATACGATGCGGTTAAACCCCTCAGCTGGCCATGGCAGAGACTCCTTTCGTGTCTGGAGTCAAATGCTAGCTACTTCAAGGCTCTGATTCTGCTTCCAAGTGCAAGTGACATGTGTTTTCTTACTAACGTCATAAATACTTACACCTGTCACCAGCCGAACCACAGTGTGCTACATCACAGACCCATGGCCTGAATGCTCATCAAATGACGCCGGGCTCCACCATCTCACATGCCCCTTTAGTTCTGAGAGGGTCCCAACTTTTGTAAGTGACTAGAATGCGGACTGGCTTAGTTCACCACTGGTGACTGCGATATCACCCCTGTCAACTTGTCAAGATCCGAGTGAAATGAAAAGCAGCATGGTCGTAATCAAAGGTCATAACTTACTTTGGCGACAGCTGTGTATGGTTAATTCCCTCCTTTTTATTGGGGGGGGGCTGTCATTCTTTAGCTATTAACTATGGCAAAGGCTGCAATTCCGATTGCCCCCTATGACATGCTCCCTAGTGAGGTCTGCCAGTTACACTGACGTATTCCTCAAGAATAGGGAACATACAATCGTCTCCTTAAAAAGAAACATCCGAATACTCTAGATTGCAGTCATGGATACTGTGAAATGTATGCAATCCTGTACACACCAACGCATATGTATGAGATCTCTTACACCCCTCCTCCGAGATACACGACTATAAACGCAAGAGAGTCACACAGAGTTGCTTTCTTAGGGAGGGAAAGAAAAGCCTCCCCCAATAAGATACCCGTTTACATTTCTCACAAAGCCAGCTCCAGAGCAGCGAATCGCTCCCATCCCCTCTTGAGGGAAGGAAAGAGAGGAGGAAGCCCTTTCACCACCTCCTCCAAGCTGGTGCAAATCTTGGCCTCCCATTCCGCCGCTCCCCCCCCCAACCTCCCCGATCAAAATCTCTCCTGTCCCAAGGAAACAAGTACACTCACCGGATCGGAAAAACGCCGCGATGTCTGCAGAGTCTTTGGCTGCCTCCTCGGCCCCTTCCCCGGCGCTACTGCTGCTGGTAGTGGAGGTGGTGGTCGTGGAGCTGCTCATGGCTGCTGCGTGCAGTGGCGGCTCCTCCAGACAAAATCCCACCACCACCCTGATCCACTCACTGCTCCTCCGCGGGTGCCTGGGAAGAGGAAGGTGTGTCTGTGTTTTGTCTTCAGGTCCCGGCTTCACCTTCTAGTAGCAGCCAACACGGAAATCCAGGCAGCTGAGTGATGCACCGAGGTGGGGGTGGCTGCTGGTGGCAACAATAAATAGAGGAACATGAAGGTATGTGTGGGATTGCAGCTCTCCGGGAGCCCCCCCAGCAGCCACCTAGGGGGCTGTGTGTGAATGCACACAGGCTCAATGCATGCGGGAAAGAGACAGAGGGAGCAGAAGCAGAGACAATTGCAGGAGGAAGGGGCTCGGGGCATGGAAGGGGATTGCAATCAGTGCAGCAGGAAGCTGCTGGGAGGGGAAGTGGGGGTGTTGCAGCCTCTTCAGGGATCAGGAGCAGCAGCTGCAAGAGCAGCGGTGGTGTCCGCAGCAGCCACCAGCCTCCATCTTGGTTTCAAGTGGGGTGGGCGGGGGAGGAGAGGGGGATCAGGGAGGAGAATCCCCGCCCAGGGCACAAGGGCGCAAGGAAAAAAGGGGAGAGCGCGGAGCGGGAGCCTCGGAGATCTCCGGCTGGCTCCGTCCCTGCTCGGCAGTGGGCGGGCCCGGCAGCAGAGGGCAGCGCCTACCGCTGCTGAGAGGCGGCTTCTCATTGGCTGCCCGCGGGGGCCGGCGCAATAGCTGCCCGGAGTCGGAGCCGGAGCCGGCCCGGGGATCCCCGCGTGCGAAAGGCAGCGGCGCGTGGCTCGGGCGGGAGGGGCGCAGCCTCCCCCTTGCCCCGTGTCTGTCCGACGGGGCGGGCGCCCGGCAGGTGGAGCCGGAGCCGCAGCACCGGCAGGGGGCAGGGCGCGGAGCCGCCCCGGGGACAGCAGCCGCTCCTAGGGGCTGCGAGCGAGCGAGCGTGCGTGCGGCGGGATCCGGCTCCCGCCTCCCAAAAGTTCCCCCGGCCGCTTAGAGGGGAGGCCCCTCGGGCAAGCAGGAGTGCTGGGGAAGGGGGCGAGGCCTCCTGGGGGGGGGACCAGCCCCATCTCTCCCGCCCTCGTTGCCTATAGGCGGGACGAGTCTTGGGCTTGGCTGGAGGTCCTCCCCCCTTCGCACTGCAGGCGGGGAAGAGTTCGCCGCTGAGCCCCCGCCAAGCTGCAGGCAAGTCAGCGCCTGCCTAGGGCGTGGAAACCAACAGCGCTGGCCCGAGAGCTGCGCGGAGAGCTTTATGTGTCACAAACCCAAGACCTTCTGGAGTTTTTCCATAAAGAACCGTGGGACCCTCCTTCCCCCGCATAGACCCATGGCTGGGCACTCGCTTCCTATTTGGGTTCAGGGGGGTGGGCAGACATGCCCCTCCCCCATCCAAAGGGAAGGCATCACTGGGCCCAAGGCTCAACAAATTTCAGGGGATAACAAATGGGAAAACAGGAACAGCTGTGAAGGTCAAAGGGTTAAATGGAGGGAACCGGAAGGGGATGCCACCGAGCAGAGAACTCTGGACAGGGCCCACTGCGCCTCAAAAGTAGCTAAGGCATCAGTGGGTGCAGCCCAGAGGAACTCTGCCTGCATATGTGATCGGATAGAGGAACGGAACTAGGTCCAGCAGTCGCACAGCATCTCCTCGACCAACATCCTCTCCCTGGTGTTATAAATGGCCACCTTGGCCAAAGCCAGGAAGAGGTTGAGAGGCGGTCCCATGACTTTGTGGGGCCACAGATGGGGTGTGTGTACAGGAAGAGCTGTGGGGAGAAGTACAGCCAGAACCTCAGGAGGAGGTTCTGGAGGATCTGGGCATTTACTTGAAAGGATCAAATCAGGGCTCTGAGTTTGGGTAGAGCAAAAACTGGAACCTAGGGCTCCTAAGTCAGTGTACTAACTGCTGGGTTATCCAGGGGGCCAATCACTCTTGCCCCTGCCCCTAGTAATTTATCCAAACTCAGGTTTCCACCAAACAGTTCAAGTTTTGGAGATAATGGTATTTTTCAACAGCAAAAAGTTTCAAACATTGGTCAGCCAGCTTCAGAAACTAACTCTAGCTAGATCCACCTGTACCTTAGGAACCAGAGGGAGGTAAAGAGGTGCCCTCTCTCCAACGTAGAGAAACCAAGAGGCAGAATGGCATTGGAGGGGAAAGGAACCCAGATACACCATCTTTTGGGACTGGCTTATGGGAGGGTCAAAGCAGCAGCTGCCTCCTAACCAGAGCTACCATCTCTCCTGGACAGGGATGATCTGGTCCCAGATGAACCTTGAATGAAAGCCAAAATCATGTAATTGGGATGCTGAGGCGCAGCAATTAATACAGTGCTGGACACCCACCAGGAGTAAAGCTTTAGTCAAAAGGACTACAAAATTAATGATGGGTGTTGCAAGACGTGCCAGACTCTCACCATTTTTTTCAGGAGGCTATCTGGGTTTGAGGCAGACCAGCATTTCCTACACATAAAAATGCTAAGGATTCCTACATGCATTGCTGGAGCTGCTGCAACTTCACCTTTATGAAAAGTTAATATATTTTTAGTCATTATAGCATAGTCAAAAAATATGTTCAGAAACCCTCACTAGGAAGGCAGTTTCCAACTGAATTATCATTAATAGATTCTTCCTTAGCTTCTGCAAGATAGTAATTACTGCCTCGTTTTAAAAGGGGAATTGTAAAAGAGGACACCCTACTACATCCCCATCTGCACCACTTGGCTTCCCCACATATTCTGGAACGCAAATTCTCCACATCGCTTAATACCTGATAAACCCTTCTTGTCCCACCCCCTTTCTTTTCTTTGATTGGCCTGGCCCGCAAAAAGTTGAGAACAAGTTTCTGAGAAGCTAACAAGATGTTGCATGCTCCCACATGTGTACAAGCAGAAATGAATTTCATATAGGCTCACATTTCATTAATAGGTGGGTTAATCTGAAAGCTATCCCCATACTGAGTGTGCCACTGAACACTTCTGTAAATAGTTCAAGATGGAAAAGTTTAACTTGCCAAGTGCAGGGATGCTACATGTGCTTATGCACTCTTCATGCAGTTTTGAGGTTCCTGGGACACACTTCCTGTTGAGGTAGAAGCCAAGCAGCCCAGGACAGGGAAGTCTCAAACTACAGCTACAGAGAGCAGTAGGAAGTTTTTTACCTCACTTCTGTACATAGTTCTGTTTATATTACAATGCTTATCTTGATACTGGTCAGCTCAGTAAGATACTAAACCAGGAGTATTACTGCATGTGAAGAGGTTGTGGGAAACATTAATCTCATTCCTCAAATCTACAAGATCCCCATGGTATCCAAGAGTCTCTGAACAGCATTGCAAGGTTACTATGCCTCTTCCCTTCTCACCATGTTCTTGTTCCCCTTGTTTATTCCCCCTCACCGCTACATCATCCGGGATTGCTGTGGAAGTGACATGGTCATTGCTGTGTTTGGTTGGGCATAAACTCAGTGTGCACTATGTCTGGCCAAACTAACTGAGACGAGGCTGCTAACAAGAGACCGCTGAAAATTTATGAAAACATTCAAAGCTAGTAGGAATTGAAAGATGTGATTGACAAGGAGGAACAAAATATATGCTGAAATGTGGGAGAAGTTGCATTCCCCCCATAAAACAAGGTTACTTACCAGTAACTGTTGTTCTTCGAGATGTGTTGCTCATATCCATTCCAATGTAGGTGTGTGCGCGCCCCGTGCACAGATTCCCGGAACTTTTTTCCCTAGCAAGCCCCGCATGGCCAGCTCAGGCGCCCCCTGGAGTGCCGCGCTCATGTCGCGGTATAAAGGGCGCTGCTGGCTGCGCGGGTCCCCAGTCCCTTCTTTCTGCCAACTCCGACAGTGGGGACGGGGGGGTGGGTTTGGAATGGATATGAGCAACACATCTCAAAGAACAACAGTTACTGGTAAGTAACCTTGTTTTCTCTCTTCGAGTGATTGCTCATATGCATTCCAATGTAGGTGATTGCGTAGCCGTACCTTGGAGGAGGGTAGGAGTTATCGGTGACCTGCTCTAGACAGCACGGCTCTGCCGAACCCTGCGTCTTCCCTCGCTTGTTCCACGATGGCGTAATGCGACGTGAACGTATGGACTGACGACCAGGTCGCTGCCCTGCAGATGTCCTGCAGGGGAACCCTCTCTAGAAAGGCTGCGGAAGAGGCCTGGGCCCTAGTGGAGTGTGCCCTCACCGGCCCTGGGAGGGGTACTCCTGCCTGCTCATAGCATGCTTTAATGCAGGCAGTAATCCACTTGGAGATGCGCTGGGTGGAGACAGGCAAGCCCTTCATCCTATCCGCCACAGCTACGAAGAGCTGTGTCGACTTCCGGAAAGGCTTGGTCCTCTCGAGATAGAAGGCCAAGGCTCGCCTGACGTCCAGCGAATGTCCCCTCCTTTCCTCCTCCGACCCATGGGGTTTTGGAAAGAACACAGGAAGGAAAATGTCCTGGTTACAGTGGAACTGAGACACCACCTTAGGCATAAAAGCCGGGTGAGGCCTCAGCCGGACCTTATCCTTATAAAAAACCGTGTAGGGGGCTCCGAGGTTAACGCCCTCAGTTCGGAGACCCTTCTGGCCGAGGTGATAGCCACTAGGAAGGCCACCTTCCATGACAAGAGTAGAAGGGAGCATGTAGCCAAGGGCTCGAATGGGTGACCCATCAGCCCGTTAAGGACCAAGTTGAGGTCCCAGGGTGGCACTGGGTCCCGCACCTGAGGGAAAGTCCTCTCCACCCCCTTAAGGAACCTCACCGACATAGGGTGAGAAAACAGGGAGCGGCCCTCCATGGGTTGGTGGAAGGCCGAGATGGCTGCTAGGTGGACCTTGAGGGAGGCCAAAGCCAGGCCCTGCAGTTTAAGCTGCAGTAAGTACTCCAAGATGGCCTGAATAGGGGAGATGCTAGGGTGTAACCCTCTCGCTTCTGCCCACCCTGAAAACCTCCGCCACTTAGCTTTGTATGTTACTTGCGTGGACAGCTTCCTGCTGCCCAGGAGGACCTGTTGAACCTGCATGGAACAGGCTCTCTCTCCCTCCGTCAGCCACAAAGTCTCCAGGCGGTGAGGTGGAGGGAGGCCAGGTCGGGGTGCAACAATCTCCCATGGTCCTGGGAGATCAGGTCGCACCGTCTGGGTAGCGGAATCGGTTCGGTGATGGAGAGGTCGAGCAGCATGCTGTACCAATGCTGCCTCGGCCACGCTGGAGCAATCAGGATAACGTCCGCCCTGTCCCTCTTGATTTTTAGGAGGACTTGGGGCAGGAGCGGGACAGGGGGAAAAGCATACATTAACTCCCCTGTCCAGGGAACCAAAAAGGCATCGGACAGAGAGCCCGGCTCGCGACCCCTGAGCGAGCAAAACCTCGGGCATTTCCTGTTCTCCGCTGTAGCGAACAGGTCCAGACGGGGAGAACCCCACCGTTGGAAAAGGGAAGCCACTATGTCCTGGTGTAAGGACCATTCGTGGCGGGGAGAAAAATTCTGCTGAGGCGGTCCGCCTCGCTGTTTCGTACCCCCGGGAGGTGAGAGGCAGATAAATGAAAACCGTGTCTCACCGCGAAGTTCCAGAGGTGAATGGCTTCCTGGCAAAGTGCCGAGGAGCGTGCCCCCCCCTGCCTGTTCATGTAGAACATGGCTGCCGTATTGTCCGTAAGGACTTGGACCACTCTGCCCCTGAGGAAGGGGAGGAAGGCCTTGCAGGCCAACCGGACCGCTCTGAGCTCGCGCACATTGATGTGCAGAGCTCTCTCCTCCAGAGACCAAAGCCCTTGGGTGCCCTGATCGTGAGAAATGTGGGCTCCCCATCCCCGATCGGATGCGTCTGTGATGAGCGTCACAGATGGGGCGAACTCTCTGAAGGGGACGCCCATCATCACTTCCCTGGGGTCCCTCCACCAATCGAGGGACGACAGCACCTGTGGGGGAACCAGGACCACTCTAGTTAGAGAATGCCTGTGTGGTACATACACCGAAGTCAACCACGCCTGGAGAGGTCTAAGCCTCAATCGGGCCAGTCTCACTACATATGTAGAAGCCGCCATATGTCCCAACAGCTGCAGGCAGTGCCTGGCTGTCGTCATGGGGGACAAGTGGAGATCCGATATTATGGCTGCCATCGCCTCAAATCTTGCTTGAGGCAGGAAGGCTCTGGCTTGTACTGCATCTAACCTGGCTCCAATAAACTCAATACATTGTACCGGAGTGAGTGTGGACTTTTGCTCATTGATAATCAGCCCCAGTCTAGCACACAAGTCGCGTGTGAGGAACAGACTATGTCTCACATGGGCACTCGACCTCCCCCTGATTAACCAGTCATCCAGGTAGGGGAAGATTTGAACACCTTTACGGCGCAGGTGGGCTACCACCACAGCCATGCACTTAGTAAAAACCCTAGGTGCTGAGGAGAGCCCAAAGGGTAGGGACCGAAACTGATAATGGTGTCCCGCTACCACAAACCTCAAAAACCGCCTATGGGCCGGTAATATCGAGATGTGAAAGTATGCATCCTTCAAGTCCAGGGCGGCATACCAATCCCCTGGGTCAAGGACCGGAATGATTGTGGCGAGAGAGACCATACGAAACTTAACTCGCCTAATATACCTATTTAGGCCACGGAGGTCCAGAATGGGCCTAAGGCCTCCCTTCGCCTTGGGGATTAAGAAATACTTAGAATAAAAGCCCCTGCCCTCTTCGGCCAGTGGGACTTCCTCCACTGCCCCCAACGTGAGGAGCGACCCAATCTCCTGCACCAGGAGTTGAACCGAGGCCGGATCCCCAATGGGGGACAGCCTTGGGGGGTGTTGGGAGGGGAGGTTGTAAGCTGGAGGGCGTACCCTTTAGCAATCACCTCCAGGACCCAGCGGTCCGTAGTGATGGCTTCCCATTCTGAAAGGAAAGGGCGAAGCCTGTCCCCAAACGGCCGACCAGGATCCCAGAGAGAAGGAAGAGTACTACCCTCCTGCTCTGGGTCAAAAACGTTTATTAGTCTGATTACCCCCTTTTGCAGGCCCCTGCTGGCCCCTCGCAGAGGACCCCTGGCGGCCTCCCCTGCTGGGACCGCGGTAGCGCTCACGACCCCTCCTCTGCTGGGGTGGTCGAGGAGCCGGCCTGGGCGGGGGCGGTGGTTGCCCTTGGGCCTGCGGTCTGGACTGCTGCCTGGAGGCCTGAGGAGTATACAACCCCAGAGACTTCAGGGTGGCCCGAGAGTCCTTGAGAGCGTGGAGCTTGTCGTCTGTCTTTTCCGAAAACAGACCCAGGCCATCAAACGGCAAGTCCTGGATAGCCTGCTGAACCTCTTGAGTGAGGCCAGAGGCTTGAAGCCACGAGCAGCGGCGCATCACCACCGCCGAGGCCATTGCCCTACTGGCTGTGTCCGCCGCGTCGCTAGCCGCCTGCAGCGCAGCGGTAGCCACCGCAGATCCCTCATGCAGAACCGTGGAAAAATCCGCCTCCTGGTCAGGGGGCAGCTGGGAAGCAAACCTCTGCATCGAGGCCCACAGGTTCTTATTGTACTTCCCAAACAGGGCCTGGTGGTTCGCTACTCTAAACTGCAGCGCCGCAGTAGAGTAGATCTTCCTCCCGAACAAGTCCAGCTTACGGCCCTCCTTGTCCTTAGGGGTGCTACCCTGACCCCCCTGACGGTCCCTCTGGTTGGCCGCATCGACCACCAGAGAACTGGGCGCAGGGTGGCTGTACAAAAATTCGAAAGGTTCCTTGGGGACATAATATTTTCGTTCCACCCCCTTGGAGGTGGAAGGCAGGGAGGAAGGGGTCTGCCAAAGCTTCCTCGCTATCTTCATGACATTGTCATGCACTGGCAAGGTCGCCCGGGAGGGTCCCAGAGAGCCCGAGGGCCCAAAGAGGGAGTCCTCCTCCTCAGACATGAGCTTAAACTCCATGCCCAAGTTCTCAGCAGCCCTCTTGAGGAGGTCTTGGTGGGCCCTGAAGTCAAACAGGGGCCCTTTACGGTCCCTTGCTGCTGCCTCATCCGGTGACGATGAGGAAGAGAAGGGTAGGGGTGCGGAAGAGGGTCCCTCCCCAGGGTCCGAGTCCTCCGAACCCTGCTCATGAACCTTAGGGGCCAGGGGGACTGGGGGGGCCACCACTGAGTGTAGTGACACCGAGCCCTGGGGCATAGAGGCATTCCAGGGTCCCCAATACGGCCACTGCCAAGGTCCCTGGGCCCACCCCGCGGCCTGCAGGGAAGGCTGATGCAGCCGCACCGCCTTCATGTCACCAGAGCCCCCCGTGCGTCGCTTATGTCGCCGACGCGTGGAGCGGTCCGATGAGGACGACGTGGACCGGTGCCGACGTCTGCGGTGCCGGCGATGAGAGGAGGACGGGGACGACGACGACGACGCACCCGATCTGCCCCTGCGGCGAGAGGACTTGCGATGCCGCTTGCCCCCTCGAGACCGAGAGCGGTGCCGACGATGGTGACGCTGAGGGGAGTCCAGCCGTCCCGAGGTCGGTGCCGGTGCCATCACCGGTGCCGGTTGCAACGGTGCCATCATCGGTGCCGGCTGCAACGGTGCCATCATCGGTGCCGGTTGCACCGGTGCCGAGCCGGCAACAGTGCCGAAGCAGGCATCGGTGCCGGGATCAGCGGTGCCGCCAGATGTGAGTCGCTGCCTCTCGAAACGACCGACAGTGACCTCGATCGGTGCCGGGACGGGCTCCGCACCGTAGATCGTGAGCCCGAATCCCGGTCCCCGCTCAAATCGGAGCTGGATCTGCGGCTCCGGCGACGGACTCGGGACCGCCCACGGTGCCGCGGTGCCGAGTCGCTCGACGACCTGGAGTCGGAGCTCGGAGGGGAGCCGACGCTCTCCACCCTCCGTGACCGTCTGGCAGGAGACTTAGATTGGGAGCGTCTCCAACCACCGGGACCACCCAGCGCGGGTTTGCCCCGAGACGCGGGTCCCTTGTCCCTCGGCCGAGGGGGGACGGAGGCGTGGGCAAGGCCATGAGGGCTCGTGCCGCAGTAAACGCCTCCGGCGTCGACGGCCCTTGCAGGTGCACTCCCCCACTACCAGGAGTCGGGGGAGGCAGCCCGCGCGGAGACCCCGGTGCCGGAGTAATCTCAACGGCGCTTGGCTGGGGCGTCTCCGTACTCCCTCCACCCTGCGCGGGCCGGAGGGAGATCTTGGGTGCGGCCGAAGGCCGTGCCGTCTTCTTGGCCACTTTAGAGGCCCGCGGCGGTGCCGAAAGCGGTGCCGGTGGGGGGGCGCTCCGCACCGACGACACACTCGGTGCCGACGGAGACCGGGACGGCTCGGAAGCTGGACGGAGCGCCGACTCCATTAGAATCGCCTTTAGCCTCGCGTCTCGTTCTTTCTGGGTCCGAGGCTTAAAGGACTTACAAATCTTACATTTGTCTCGACGGTGTTCTTCTCCAAGGCACCGGAGACAGCGGTCATGCGGGTCACTAATAGGAAAGGCTTCAGTACACAAGACACAGTTCTTAAAGCCTGTGGAACCCGGCATGACTCCCAGCAGAAGAGGACCCCGTCCGGGGTTCTAACTTATCACTACAACTATAAACTAACGAACTCTATAACTACTACTATAACAAGAAACTTTGAAAACAGTCAAACAACTAGGGAATGAGCTACTTGCACACAGCAAGAGGCGATAGTTCCAGTAACCGTCACAGGCGGAAAGAAGGAACTGGGGACCCGCGCAGCCAGCAGCGCCATGGTTGTCTTTCTGCCAAAGTCATCTGGAAATTTAAGATAGCAAAGACAATTAGGATATTCCTGCTCCAAACCAGGCCCTTAACCACTTAAACTGAAATATCTCCTGTGACTGTTGCAGTGTGTAGTTTATTATACAGTTGAGCAGTCCCAGAATTCAAGTGACTGGTTTGTCTATATTGGTCATTACAAGATTTACATAACATGCCATTTATATGTATTTAATTGTAGGCAACAGATGTATTTCAGATTTGGCCTTTTTTTTAATTAAGTGCTTTCATGTGAGGTTAAACATGTATGTAGTTTTGAGAATCAGAGGATTGATATTTTAATTTTATGCCCACAGTTGAGCTTTAGCTGGAGAAGATACCTTAATTACTAGTCACTATGGAGACCACTCCGTTGTTTAGTCAGAATTTGCTTAAACCTGTAAAATACATTGTTAGCTTTGCAGCAGTACTGAATTAGTGAGCTCTTCTCCCGGAGCTCCTCCAACACACTTGGGCTAATTTATTCCACTGTAGGAACTATGCCAGTTATGTGGCCCTTGAGGTTAGTCAGTAAAGTGTTTGTTTGTTTGTTTTGGGTTTTTTTTTTTGCACAGTGAGGAATTTCATAATATGATCTGTCGTTATCTTATACTTCAGTGATGAACAAATCAACATACAAGTGCAAGACAAAACTGAAGACAGGAGCTTTCAAGTTATTGGGTAAGAAAGATTAACTGTTGAGATAAATGGAAATATCCTGTACCTTTTTATAGTCTTTTTTATAGAAGCAGAACTGAATCACTTTTACTGTCATGAGCTAGTTCCTGGCACTTCTTCTGGTTTGACTTGTAGAAATATTGTTATCAAAACCAGAAAAGTTACACTGATGGTTATTTTGACTTAATAGTGCAACATTTAGATTGAGTTTCTTTGGTCAGGAACCCTGTCTAAACTGAAAGCACCTGTCATTGTTCATGGTAGTACCCATCATAATGCTTACCCCTCTCCCTCTACTTTGCATCTACATGTCAAGCTTGTAAATGGTGAACACAAGTCCAGTTTTGATTACTATTTTAAGTTTATCCTCTTACCCACAATCAGGCAATCTTAAATTTGCACTTTGTCATGCTCATACCCTAACGCTTGTAAGGCACTTTGTGCTAAGATGACAAACCAGAGGATTAAGTTACTGTACTTCATGGACTGTCCATTTTCACGTGCAAATTGTTAGCTTTATTTTTAACTCAAGATCATGCCTATAGTAGGTAACCTGTTCTAACAGCAGTCACAAGGGAGGTAGTTACGCCATCTCAGTTTCAATGGCCTGCTTCCTTTGCTGCTTACATCCATGGCATACTTACTATCCCAGGCTTAACCACCCCCACTTAAACAAAAGGCTTTAGCCTGCTTCCCCATTACTCAGGGCTATGTACCTGATCAAGTCAATTAAGAGAGAACCCCTAACTTCATCCTATGAGCTGATTCAATCCTCTTTTATACTGAAGTTACACTGATGCCCAGTTCACAGAATAATTCAGTAAGACAGTAATACAATAAATCTAGAGTTAGAAACGCAATTGCTAGCTGTCCCCACCAATAAAATTCCAGCTTCACCAAGCAGCAAAACAACCTCTGCTGCCAGGACAAACCACAGAATTGTGATCATGTGAAACAATAAACATTTAAAGCAACATTTAAGTTAGCTTATCTGTGACATGTGTATACATTTTGCCTATGCGAAGCAAACTGTGCTATTTCATTCACATTCACCTGCACCTACAGAACCTGATGAAGTGTGACCCCTGTAGTAAACTGTAGATCAGCACAACTTCATATAACCAAGAGCAGTAGTTCACTTGTTGCCATGTAGCCATTAAATACCTAAAGGTGGGGGTCAGTTGTGGGGAAAAAGGGGTTCTATCTGCCCTGTGGAGGCCTCTCTGCAGATTGAGTCTGTCACGCTGTCTGGAGTGGCTAACAACTGTGGCCTACCTCAGGGAAGACTGTCAGCAAACAGGACAGATATCGCAAACTGGTGGTATGTTCTGTATTTAGATTTCATCAAGCCAGTAACGAATATCAACTCCTGGATCGACATGGAGCCACAGAGAGTCCCCTTTGACTTTCCTATCTATCTTGCCACCCAGACAAACTGGACTTTGTGATAAAAGGTGACTCAAACCAAAAATCACACTACATCAGGTTGCTTCCAGTCCCAAGAGACCAGTCACTTACCCCAGATCAATTGGTACTTTAGATCTTACACCAAAGATGATGTTGGTAGCCAATTCTATAGTAAACTAACTAAAGATTTATTAGCTAAGAAAAGGAAGTGAGATATTGAGAGGTTAAAGCAGGTAAAATATACATAGAGGTGAGTCACAGTTTAATTCCAACTGGTGGCAGTAATGTAATAAACTGGCAGTTTCCTGAAAGTCTTTTTAGGGTTCCCAGATTGTCTCTGGGGATCTCTGCTTTGCATCTGGTACATTTCTCTGTAAGAATCCAGTCCAGAAATGCTGGATCTTTCCATAAATCCATATTTATAGCCTCTTCTCACAGAAAAGCTGACATTGTCATTACTGACATGGGCTTTTCCTTTGATGATGGAGAATGAGGAATGCATTTAGAGTCTTTGACTTCTGATCACCACACACAGTAACCACTTGCTTTGAAATTAGCACTTTTCTGTTAAAGTTCTTCATTTACATTCCACAAGGCTTCTTCCTCATTTGATGGATTATTTAGCTACAGGGGTACACACTATGTAAGTGTTTGCTACTACATTATAATAGGATACAGATAAGTGAAAACAATGCTGGTAACATCCCATTAGCTTTCATGAAGTTTAAACACCAAATACACTAATACATTTAACAATCACTTTGATCTATACAATACACAAGTGAATTGGCCTGGGGCTTCAGCATGAGCTGACACCTGGTCTGCCAGCATCACGGAGTCTATGCTGGGTTAATAGGTAAAAACTTGACATGTGAAGGAGAGGAGTGGGCTTCCTGGGGATTGAAACAAGGCAGAGCACCATCCTTCCCCAGCCCCAGAGAAAGCAGAGTGCCAGGCTATACTGCCTTTCTCCTGAGCCCCTCTACTTGAGTGGTTTTGGAGGCAGCCATTGCCAAGTAAAGGAGTGCAGTGGGGCTAGAGCTGGTGCCAAGGTACAGAACCTTCTTTGACAGCCCTGATGATCTGCCAGGTTTGGGACAGCCCCCCCTTCTCAGCTCTCAGAGAGCCCATCCCTGAAGGAAGTGAGAAAGCCTCTGTGTGACGTTCCCCCCCTGCACTCTGGACTGATGTGTAGCTGTGTCATCCCAATTCCTCACTCCTGGGCCCTGACTTACCTCGCTTTGCTGTGTGAACCACCCACTCCTGGGTTAGCCCACATCCAGCCTCCTGCAGGTAATCAGTCCCTGACCTAGTGAAGGAGCGCTTCTGGCCAGCCACTTATGGTATAGATACCCAGTAAACACCCCCAGTCCCAGATGCATCCCAGGGAACTACCGTCTTGCCGGGTTCAGTGCTGTACACTGTACCCTGCAAGCTCATTCACATTTGTCTGTCAATTTATCAAAGAAATTGATATGCACCAGCTCTATCATGCTAAGTGAGGTCTCTGCACATGCTCAATCCACATGCACTGTTTTAGATAAAACAAATAAGTTTATTGACTACATCAAGATTTTAAGTAAATCTAAGTCAGATTAATATAAATCAAAAGATTAATAATGAATCAAGGAGTTAATCACAATTAACTAAAAGATAACTCATATCCTAATCTAAGATTAATATTTTAGTCTCTTTCAATCTATGACGTTAGCTTACCACACAGTCTGGTTATGATGCGTCTTGCAACCAGGCTCTCCCGCCCTGCCCCCATGTGGGTAGTTGCCAGTCTTTGATGTTGCTTGGAAGACAGATTCCAGGGGAGAGACCTAAGACAAAGATGCCTCTTTCTTTTTAACAAGTTTCCTCAGCCCCCTCTGGGGTCAGGTGAATGTCCATGTCCGGCAATGGACGTGATTTTTCCCTCTTGAGCCAAAGTGCTCAAAGGTGCTTAGGCTAGTCCATTGTTTCTGTGTGCATGCCTCTGCTAGGCGTGGAACTACAGCTTTGTGTTTGTCTGCATTTATTCAAGTCATTTGAGACACGTTTGGGGATATGACTGCAGAGTTTCATATGTGTACATATGTATGACATTGCAGGAAACATGCTACTATAACAATAATATTCAGTATGTCATGAGCATTCCAAAAACACTTTACATGACATACGTTGCATTAGACAATACACAGTTACACTATAAGGGTGTACATGGGGTACAGCGTATCACATTCTGTGAGGGAAATCATTCCAGAGAATCTCCTCACAAGACAACTTCCACTGGTTTTACTACCGAAATCCAGACACATTTCACCATCTTCAGTATTTCACACCAGAAACTATTGTACTTTCCTCTTAGGTCCTCCTCCTGAAGAGGAGACCATGACCATCATTATCTCAGTGTTTGAGATACAAATACTTTTCAGCATCTGCCAGCTTCCCCCAACCTTTTTTCATCCAATCTCCCCCCAAACCTATTACTTTTCACAGCAGAAATTTTATGGTTAATATGCAGCCCATCCCCTTCCCCAAAAGTTTCCCCATTGCCTAACAATATTGTCTGGTATTATTTTAAAAGTCTTGATCTGCTAAACATTAACATCTTGGTGAATGGTATGTGCTATCATATGTGAAGTTGTGAAATATTGTTGAATATGCTACTAGAACATGTTACAAGGTGGAAAACTCCCACAAACAGCCTTTCAGGAACAACAACAAAGTAGCCAGACATGCTGATGGGCCATTAAGGAGAGCCCGCTCCCCCAAACCACATCCCTAGAGACTTCACTAGAAAAGCACATACACAATGGAACACTGACTCACCAATGAGGACAACCTCCCAGGTCACAAGCACCAACTGTTCCAGCAAGCTGGAAAAGAGTAAAAGAAGGGGAGTGACATCCTGACTTGTCTTCACTCCCCCACAGCTCAATACCTGAAGAAATGCCTGAAAGATAAAAGACTTTTGAACAGGGGAGGGAGGCTGCACGGTAATGTAACCTGTGAATTGAATAACTGCAAGCCTGCTGGTATCATCTTTCAAGCAGAGACATTTCTAGATCTGAATCCTGTTAGAATTTAGATTGCATTCTTATTTTTATTTCTTTGGTAATTTTAGGGACCAAATTCTGCTCTCTGAAATGAATACTTGTGCTATTTACTACAGTGGAAGCAGGATCAGACTTATAGTATCTCCTTTCTGGAATGAGGATCCCCTTTTATTATGCAATAATGATTTTCTTTGGTAACTGAGGCAGCAGTCTCTTAATCGATTTAAATTGATTACATCAGTTAGCCTCACAGGCACCATTCTTATTAATTTCAGGTGACTACTTTGTGAATAGTTTAAATATGTGTATCATCTACATTGGTTATTGTGATGGGGTGTATAAGCCCCACCCTGGTGAATTGAGCATTAAAGAGCAGCTCTGGAACCAGAATGCTCCACCCAGCCATATCTGCTGGACATTGGAGATGGGGCTCACAAGGGAGAAGCTCATCTTAGGCTGGGTGGACTAAGCAGAGGATCAATTCTGCACTGCAAGCTCCTGCAGAGAAACCATTGGGTCTGTATGCTGTCAAGACCAGGCCCCACTGCCAAGCCACTAGAAGCCCTTCCTTCCACAGGGGCAGGAAATGATGGGCCTTGGCTGATAAGGGAAGACACTCAAGAGCACAATCAGAGAGAACTCCAGGGCGATTCCAGAAACTGACCCAGTGGTGGAGGAAATGAAGCTGGGTATGAAGTTGTCCAGGGAACAAGTGTAAGGGGTCCCACCTTTAGGCCACATATTTAAACTATTATTCAGAGTCCTGGGTTGGAACGTGGTGGAGTGATGAGGGCCTGGGTTCACCTACCCCTGCTTCCCATCTCTCACTGATGGGCAGTACTGCCAGATTTGGACCTCAAGCCCCCAACACATGGTAGAGAATGTGGACAACAGACAATATTTGTCTAGTAGTTCCTAGAGGAAAAATGTCTATGTCATACAATCACCACCACAATTAGTACCAATTTTTGGCAGTCTCAAGCAAGTCAAAGATGGAATGGGCAGATAAATATCTGTAGTTTACTTAGACATTGTCCTTTGTTGTCCACAACTGAGGAGGATTTGCAGGAAATTACTTCATCTTATACCCCCACTCTCCTCTTTTACAAAGAAGTAGTTCAATGAAGCTGATGTGCTGATGGATTGTTTCCAAGTCTATCAGTCTAGCACCTTTCACAAACAACTCATTTATAAATTAATTCATTAGTTTTATTCCTCACCTAAGAACCTCATCTTGGGAGTCGAGAGCCGTGTTTTAAATAGTTTTTCTGTAATCAAAGTTTGAAGTGCCAGAGAGTTACTGAAGCTCCCCAAAATCCTTAGGCAGGCACACTCAAATGCACCAAAAACATCTCTATCCCTGCTACCAACTAGACATAGCATACAAGGTGTTAGAGTCACCCACAAAGGACATCAGTGAGAAAGGTTATGAATGGCAAATCAGAATGGTAGTGTGGCTAGCAAGGAGTGGACGCAGAGAGAGATTTAAGAGCATCATCACAAATCACTGCTTGGTTGTAAGCATCATAATTTCAGAAGTCCAAGCAATTCCAAATAAACAAAGTAATTTGCAACCCAAATTTACTCATTTGTACACTTATTCTTTAATCCTGTTTTTGATGCTGTTAAGCTTAAATTTTAGAAGCTTTATTTGCATAAAAATTAACACATTTACCAAATAACACAGTTAACCAAGAGCAATATTTTCTTGGCCATCTTAACTCCAGAATGACCCTAACAAATAGAAGATGCCCACAAGCCTGTAAAAGTAAAAACATACAGTTTTGGGTCTTGTTTTCCCTCTGCTCTGAATCTTGCGTAATGATTTACACTCATGCAAACAGAGTACAAAACATGTGCTTTCTGATTTGATAGCTTATGTTCATTTTGTGGTGATGAGAGTAGCTTTCCAAGATTAAAGGCAGAGGAGAATAAAACATCATGCTTTTTTTCTTTAAACATAAGGCAAGACAATCAAGGTTTCAAGTTAAGAAATGCACAAGCTTCATACTGAAGATCACAGATCTGATATTCCTCCACAACTTGTCATTCTTAATTAAAAGAGTAAGTTTCCTGTGCCTTCGTGCCACCTCTCCTCTCCTATAGTGAAAATTTTAGGATCTGCATTGTTTCGCATAGAAATATGGCCTTAGAAGATTTGTTAACTACTGACATTTATTGGCATACAGGTTCACCGTTTTCGGTAAACCTAGTGTGTTCAATTAGCTGCATGTACTGTACCAAGTTTATCTTCCATTTGTTAGAGTCAAACACCCATCTCTCCTTTTCTTCTAAAAAGTCTATTTAGTTTGATTATTCAGTATCCACAACATTTTTAGTTAATTAAAAAAGTGTTTTAAACAATCAGAACAAGTAGCCTTACAGCAAGGAACAAGGCTTCCCTCCCTGAGGAAAGTTAGCCCTCATCATGGTCCTTCCTCCTCAAATACATGAGCAAGTATCTATTTTCAGTTCCACACAAAAAGCTTAGAAAGTTGTCTTCTCAGGGATCCATCTTTTCCGTTGGAGATCTCTTAACATACTTCCCTGTCAACACAGTAAAGCAGCTCATTAGAATATTCTCTTTGCTTAGAAAGCAAATAACATTGTTTTATCTAGCTTTTGGATATAATGTCTATTATCAAAGTAATAAAATTTCTGAGTGCCAGGTTAGATTTTTGCTTCAACAGACATATATTTATTGTATTCATTGGACACAGGCATCTTAATATGTAAGGAATAAACCTGTTTTAGAGAGAGGAAACATTGGCATTGTTTCCCAGGTTTACTGTATTGCAGGGACAGGAAAATTTACTCCAATACCACTAACTTTTGGAGGCCACCACCTTCTTAAGACAGGTAGTGAAAGGAAAGACAAGCCATTTAATTCTCAGCTTCTTTTATCTAATTGTGCATACAAAATCACACAGGGAAGCTTCCTTCTACTTACTCTGGGAACTAACATCAGAAATAACCCAAATGGAAAAAGCAACAAATTACTCTTTATCATGGTTCTAGCAATTTGTCATCACCACCACCATGGTCCTCGGTTAACCACCTCATTTTTCTTGTCCCCATTGGTAACTTGATTAACAATTACCCTTTCTTCCTTCTCTCCCCCCCTCCCCCCCCCAATATTCTTTCAGTGCAGAAAGATATTTTCCTTTATCCTATGGGGGTGGGCAGCTCTATTTTCTTTGTAATTTTCACTTCCCGTCAGCCTAGCAAGCCACAACTGTCAGCTCTTCTCTCCGTGTTTGACAGTAGTCAAAGTCTAGTTTTCTTTTACCTACCCAGTGAAAGGATTTACATCCCTAGCAATATGTTTAGGGGCATCATCGTTTCTTCTTTGCTTCCTGAAAGATCACTGCTTCTAAGTGATATGCTGACAAGTTATTCTGTTTCTGTTACAGTGTCAGGTATCCAACATTTACTTCCGTTATTTGAGGTAGCCTTTGAACTGCTGAGTGAAAAATTTAGTATTGGAAAAGATTACCTTGACAGTAAAATTCCCCTTTTATAAAACTTTCTTATGGAACTGGGGGCAAAGGACCTATTTTGTTAGGCGTAAGCTACTAAATAAGCAGAAAGAAAGTAGCCAAGACTGCACTGTGACCATTTAGGTTGAAAGCCAGGAAGGGATGTAGAATTGCTTCAGAGTGCTATAAGGAGTTTTGATGTTCATATATATGATAAACTGTTTTAGTTATTTTTCATGTGGAATTTGACAGTTCTGTTGTTTATAATCCCTCCATTTTAAGATATAAAATGAGAATAGTAAAGTCATAATGGAAGGTCCTTTCACAGTTTACTCTTCTCATGGGAATTGCTATAGTGGGTCAGAACAATGATCTATGTAGTCTAGCATCCTGCCTTCAACAGTGGCAAATACCAGATGGAGAATTAAATCCCCATAGTGATTAGTAATATTTTGCCTATGGGGGAAATTTCTTCCTAATTTCATGCAGTTAATAATGGGTTTATATCCGGAAACATGATAATTGCTGTCCTTTATACATTTTTATCCTGGCTATTGTACCTGCATACAATAGTCATATATGCTTAGTCCTGTTTTGAATCCTACTAAGCTCTTGGCTTCTGTCTTGTAGGCAGGGAATTCTATGGGGTAATTATACAGTAAATAAAACAGAACTATTTCCTTTATAATAGGCATACCCCCTTGTGGCTGAGTGTGGCATAGCAGGTTTTTCATCTCTAGCGTTCCCTGCCGATGGTCATTCAAGTTCCACTGTAGTCTGCCCCTTCTTATGGCTTGACTTTCTGCCCTGATCACACCTTAGTTCCATCACTTCTGGGTGGACAAAAAGTCCATATAATAATAGTCCTAATGTCCTTACAAAAAGGTCTTTGGTCCCAATTCTGGTCTCCGTGGTCTTCAAAGCCCTTCTCTTAAGGCTTCCAACTGTTCTTATTACCTTACCAGGTGGCTTCACACTAACTTCTCAGTGGTTAGTAAAAGAGCCTAGGCCCACCATCTACAGTGGGTTCCAGTCCAGGGACCCTATAACAAGTAACTATGGTTTGCTCTGACAGACTTGTTGCAGCTGCCCCTTGACTTCTTCCCACTAACTACAACTCTCACATCAAGGCTCCTGCAAGCAAGTCTTCTGCAGTGTTCTACTGGCCAAGCCTACCACCTGTGAGTTATACCTCAGCTTAGCTCTTCCAGAATCTGCCCTTGCTTTTGTGTTCAGCCTCTCTCTGCTTTTTACTGGCTGTACCTCATGGCCTCCCACAGGAGCCTAACCTGCTCTCTGTAGGAGCCTTCTGCTTTCTGTAGCCCTAGCCACACAGTTTTCCTTCAAATTTCAATCCAAAACACCCTTTATGCCTAAATTCACTATGCTTGTAGCCCAAGAGAGGAAACTCCCCACTACTTCTCATCTGGACCTCCTACTTGGTTTCCTTCCTCTTCTTTCTTTTCATGTCATTTTATGGTTGTGACTGCCACCTATTGCAGTTTTTGCATAACAAAAATCTATATCCTCTTACCCCATCCTGTAGCCTTGAAAATGTTCAGTAATGCTTTTTTAATGCTACCCCACTTTCCCAGCACTCTCACCAGTACTTTCAGGCTATATTCTCTCATCTTGGGGTATCTTAATTCTTCCTAAATAATCATTCTTTCTGTATAATTCTCTCTACATTGCTGATATTCAACTATCTCTTTAACGTTGCATGTTTCACACGACCCATCTTTGTAAGCATTTAGTAGATATAAATTACCTTTCAGGCCACACTGACCTGTCAGCACTCTAAATATGGTTACTTCTCTTCTTCTGTCATAGCTGTGAAGGATAACATTATCCTCCAGTTTATGACATATTTCATAGAACCTTTGTCCTTTTTTCTCTTTTGGTCCATGTTTCTTGCCACTCCTTCTTAAGTTCTCTCTTAACCAAACTTTTGAAGTCCTATGTACTGAGAGGGATCTTTATATCAACCTCCTCATTTTGTAAGGGATTTGTCACTGCTTTATCTGCCGTCTCTTTGCCAGATATCCTGTAATGTTAGAATCCATGCTATTACTGTTTGTATACCTAATTGTACTATCTCTGGAGTTTAGAACAATGTATCATTGATTAAATCTTCCTGCTTTCCAAGGCTCCCTTTCTGATCATTATACCCAATAAAGAGTCAGTTAGGATAGCAGATGTAGCTGGGCATACATATTCCTTATTCAAATCAGTGCCAACAATGTGCCCACCAATTCGACTGTTGTAATGGCCACAAAATTAGATAATCTTATATATCTCTTAGTTCCAAATTCAGGGATACAAAGGCCATTTCCATTCTATATGTGTTGTCACCTTTAGATCTGTCAGTATTGATTTGGCAATGCTGATCCCATTTGCCATATATAAACTTTATTCCTCATATCAGATGGTCCTGTTCTTCCCTTTGTTTTATCATTTAATTCCAGATCCACAGCTGGAGTGACAGCTGTCCAGCTATAATTTGATTTCCCATGACTAAAGATTTCAATCTCTTCTAGCCCTTCCTTTTCACTTTTACCCACCTTTTGACCCTGTAAGTATGTGGGAGTTAGTGGCATCCAGTTACATCTGGTCTACTTAATTCCCAACAGCCCTTGTGTATTTGTTGAGCATTCTTATCTTCACTATTTTCATTTACCTGAGCATGAAAGGTTAAATCTAACAATTTCATCATTAAATTTATAGACATTTCTCTCGTAGCTACCTGCATCACACACAATGGTGATGTAATAGTCACACCACATGTGATTCACAGAGCTTGGGTTGGATCAGCTCTAGTTTTGTAAGTGCTGAGTTAGAAATGTTGAAGGCTTGGCATCCATTGTCTATAACTGGTCTTATCAGTGTTCTGTACAGCATCATCAGTGTGTTCTTCTGTGCATCCCAGTTGTTCCCAGAAATACTTTTAAAATTAGATTCATCCTACCTTTACATTTACTCTTGGCATTATCTACATGGCCCTTCCAAGTTAGTTTGTTATTGAACATAACTCCTGAGAATGTAAAGTTTTGAACTACCTGAATTTTTTATTGTAGTAGCTTGGAGTGATTCCTCCTGGTCTGCAACAGAGGCAGGCCACTCTGCCTCGCCACACCACTTAACGGCTGAGAAACCGATCAACAGCGGATTAGCACCAGTAACAGTCTGTAGCCAGCCTTCTGGCTGGGGCAGACAGCAACACAGTCAGGCTCAGCCTTCTAGGCAGGGCCAAGCAATATCAAGCAGTCTGGGGTACGGCTCCCTGTCTTGGGCTGACAGCAAACAAACGCAGGCCATCTGGCCAAAGGTGGGTTGGCTGCCACCCTAGTGATGGGGTTGGCAGGATGAGGGTAGGGGGACATATGCCCACCCTATTCCACCAGGTCCCAGCACAGACCCTAACAGTAGCAGGGGAATCCCGCCACTGGGTCAGCAGGGATACTGCCAAAACATGATGACTCGGCTTCAGCATACAGAACCGGACTAATGTCTGGTTTCTGTGGGCCACTTCCTACCCCTTCTTGTTCATAGGGCTTCATTGTTCATAGGCCCTCAGATTCCTTTATCCGGCAGCTGGCCATTCCAGCAGCTCCTTGGGGTATTAGTTGGGCAGCAGCTCCTCTGGGTATTCCTCCAGAGGCATGGGTTGATATAAACCAGTCCCTGATTCAGGGACCAGCAACAAGGCAGCAGCGCAGACTCCTTTGGCTCTTCCTCAACTAAGCTGGAGGCCCCACCTCTTATACTTCTGTTCCACTCCTCCGCTTCTGGCACAAGGGGTGGACCTGGCCTGGCTCTGCCCACCAGGGGGTAGAAGGTGGTTCCTTCCTGTCTGCATCAGAGGGAGGCCACTCTGCCTCACTACATATCTCCATGGAGATATAGGTTCCATTCTTCTGCTGTCTTCCTTTTTGTGACGATCATTCCCTTTCTTTTAGCAAGTTACAACTTAAATCCCCAGGTATATCTCCATTCTGAAAGCCCCCTAAGTGCCTTGTTGGTTCTTTCCACTGCTATCTTATGTTTTCTATTTTTGGCACAGTCGTAATTCCTCATAATTCATTCAAATAGGTAATACTGATTCCTGTCTGTACATTCTCCGGGAGATCATTAATCATGATGTTAAACAAGAGAAGGCTGACAACACTCCACTGTGGAGTGCCATTATAAATAGTTTATAAATATTCGACAAAACCATCCCCATCCCCATCCTGACTGGTGTGGTTCTATCACCTAAGAAGTCCTTTATCTATCAGAACACTCATTGTCCTGTAACCCCCTTCTTTTTCTGGGTTACTTGGGAGCAGGCAACACTCACCGGTGTGCAAGGGCGCCTAAGTTTGTTAACAACAAAGGAGATCCTGAGTGTCCCAGTGATGATGTAGGATAGGTGGGAATCCTCTATCCACCCCCCTGCTGCAGTCCCTTTACTTCTAAAGGAATTTAAAGTTGGCGGTGCCTCCACCTGGCTGGCCCCTGCGCACGCTCAATAGTGGGCTTTGGGAGCTTCCAGGATTAAACCTAGTCTAATAATTATAATAATCTGAGACATAGGTCTAACTCAACAATTGCAATTATGCAGACTAAACATCCAATATACTTAAATTAGAGTTAACACACCTTTACTTAACAAATGAAGGAAATATGGCATAACAGACTGAAATTAAACATCACTATTATTTTAAATCCACAGGGGTAGTTGAATAAATCAATTAATAAAATAGTATACAATTTAATGAAACATATATAAGTATACAATAATAAATGAAACTTGTCTAATTGGCATTTAGACTGCCACTATTTACCCCACCTCCAGAGTATACACTCCCCTAGAGTTCAGAGCCCTAACCCCTTGCTTGCGTGGGCGCGCTTGAAGATCTGAAGAAGGAGACAGCACTCTGTGGGTTCAGTGTACCTGTTCAGCCCAGTTATCAAGCTGGAGATTTGGAGTTGGCCCAACCAAATGTCTGAAGTCCTGGCCCTGCTTGAAGGGACTCTCTCTCTCTCTGCCTCTTCTCAGGCCCAGTCAAAGTCTCTCTGCTGTGCCCTTTCTTTACAAGCCCTGCCCCAAACAACAGGAGGGGGAGGACTCACACCACCTTCACTGCAGGCCCACCTCAGTCAGCTCGGAGCTCAGTCCCTGCCCTGGCTTGGGCAATGCCACCAACCTCCGAAGCTCCCTGCTGGATCACAACTCCAGGAGATGGTCAGCAGCAGCTTTGGGACCCCAGCAGCAGTCAGCAGGCAGCAGCAGCTTTGGGACCCAGGCAGTGGGCAGTAGCCAGCAGCAGGCACTAGCCAGCAGTTTCCAGCCTCAGCTGGGCTCCACCCCAGCACCAAAATGGAGTCCCCCATGTTTTTTTCTGACTCCCTGGAAGGGGAAAGAGTCTCTCTCCTTTTTCCCCAAGGCGTCATGGGAGTTGTAGTCTCCCAGGATCTTCCCAACTGTAAAAATCCCAATTAAGCTCCAAGGCCCCTGAAGTGCAGGGTGCCTACAGTCCTATTCCAATTGCAGCCAGTTTATTCATCAAGCCTTTCCTCCATAGCATGTTATATACTTTTTCAGTATGAAAAAGACAGGTATTATAAACTCTCTGTTCCTCATGCTTTTTGTATTTCCATTTCTAATCTTATAATATGATCAACTGGGCAACTTCCTTTCGTGAAACCACTTTGTACTCAATTTATAATTTCATTTTTTTTCAAATATGCTACTAATCTCTCATTTATCATTTTTTCCATAATTTTGCCCACACACAATGTGAGGGAAATATGTCTATATGCATCAGGTCTTATGAGTATTTTGCCAGGTTTTTCTGTCAGTATAAACATCACTGGCTTCCATTCTGCTGGTACTATTCTTTTTCCCCCATATGCTATTATATAATTTCAATAAACTTCCTTAAACTTCCTTCTGGTGGGTGCTTAATTATTGCATTACATATGCTGTCTTTACCTGGGGCTGTCAATAGCTTTTTTGATTCCTGTATACTGAAATTTTCATTCAGTACATCATCTTTATTGTGTACCCAACCATTGAAACCTCACAATTTTCTATAGTAAACATAGAATCATAGAATATTAGAGTTGGAAGGGATCTCAGGAGGTCATCTAGTCCAACCCTCTGCTCAAAGCAGGACTAACTTCAGCTAAATCATCCCAGCCAGGGCTTTGTCAAGCCGCACCTTAAAAACTGCTAAAGATGGAGATTCCACCACCTCTCTAGGCAACCCATTCCAGTGCTTCACCACCCTCCAAGTGAAAAACTTTTTCCTCATATCCAACCTACACTTCCCCCACTGCAACTTGAGACCATTGCTCCTCGTTCTGTCATCTACTACCATTAAGAACAGCTTAGCTCCATCGTCCCTTAAACCCCCTTTCAAGTAGTTAAAGGCTGTTATCAAATCTCCCCTCATTCTTCTCTTCTGCAGACTAAACAAGCCTAGTTCCCTCAGCCTCTCCTCATAAATCTTGTGCTCCAGCCCCCTAATCATTTTTGTTGCCCTCTGCTGGATTCTCACCAACTTGTCCACATCCTTTTTGTAGTGGGGGGCCCAAAACTGGAGACAAAATACCAAATGTGGCCTCACCAATGCCAAATAGAGGGGAATAATCACTTCTCTTGATCTGCTGGCAATGCTCCTACTAATGCAGCCCAATATGCTATTAGCCTTCTTGGCAACCAGGGCACACTGCTGACTCATATCTAGCTTCTTATCCACTGTAATCCCCAGGTCCTTTTCTGCAGAACTGCTGCCTAACTCGTCGGTCCCCAGTCTGTAGCGGTGCATGGGATTCTTCCATCCTAAGTGGAGGACTCTGCACTTGTCCTTGTTGAACCTCATCAGATTTCTTTTGACCCAATTCTCCAATTTGTCTAGGTCACTCTGTATCCTATCCCTACCTTCCAGGGTATCTACCATTCCCCCTAACTTAGTGTCATCTGCAAACTTGCTGAGGGTGCAATCTACCCCATCCTCCAGATCATTAATGAAGATGTTGAACAAAACCAGCCGCAGGACCAACCCCTGGGGCACTTCGCTTGTGACTGGCTGCCAGCTAGACATGGAGCCACTGATCACTATCTATTGAGCCCAATGATCTAGTCAGCTCTCTATCCATTTTATAGTCCATTCATCCATCCTATACTTCTTTAACTTGCTGATAATAATACTGTGGGAGACCCTATCAAAAGCTTTGCTAAAGTCACGGTATATCACGTCCACCACTTTCCCCACATCCACAGAGCCAGTCACCTCTTCATAGAAGGCAATCAGGTTGGTCACTTGCCCTTGGTGAATCCATGTTGACTCTTTCTGATCACCTTCCTCTCTTCCAAGTGCCTTAAAATGAATTCATTGAGGACCTGCTCCATGATTTTTCCAGGGATTGAGGTGAGACTGACCAGTCTTTCTTGCCTTTCTTAAACATAGGCACTATATTTGTCTTTTTCCAATTATCAGGGACCTCCCCCAATTGCCACGAGCTTTCAAAGATAATAGCCAATGGCTCTGAAATCACATCAACCCCATGGACTTGTGTATGTCCAATCTTTCTAAATAGTTCTGAACCGGTTCCATCAGCACTGAGGGATGTTCACCTCCTCCCCATTCTGTGCTGCCCAGTGCAGTAGTCTGGGAGCTGACCTTGTCTGTGAAGACAAAGGCAAAAAAGGCATTGAGTACCTCAGCTTTCTCCACATCCTCTGTCACTAGGTTGCATCCCCCATTCTGTAAGGAGCCCACACTTTCCCTAATATTCTTCTTGTTGGTAACATACCTGTAGAAACCCTTCTTGTTCCCTTTCACGTCCCTTGCTTGCTGCAGCTCCAATTGCACTTTGGGCTTCCTGATTTCATTCCTGCATGTTCAAGCAGTACTTTTATAATCATCCCTAGTCATCTGACAAAGCTTCCACTTCTTGTAATCTTCTTTTTTGTGTTTAAGATCACCAAAGACTTCTTTGTTAAGCCAACCTGGGTGCCTACCATATTTGCTATTCTTTCTAAACATTGAGATGGTTTGTTCCTGTGCCCTCAATAAGGTTTCTTTAAAATACACCAAGCTCTCTTGGATTCCTTTCCCCCTCATATTTGCCTCCCAGGGGATCCTGCCCATCAGCTGTCTGAGGGAGTCAAAGTCTGTTTTTCTGAAGTCCATGGTCCGTATCTTGCTGTTCTCATTTATTCCTTTTGTCAGGATCCTGAACTCTACCATCTCATGATCACTGCTGCCTAGGTTGCTACCCACTTCTATTTCCCCTACCAAATCTTCCCTGTTTGTGAGCAGCAGGTCAAGAGGAGCACGGCCCCTAGTTGGTTGCTCCAGCACTTGCACCAGGAAATTGTCTGCAACACGCTCCAAAAACTTCCTGGATTGTCTGTGCTCTGCTGTGTTGCTTTTCCAGCAGATGTCAGGTTGATTGAAGTCCCCTATGAGAACCAGGTCCTGTGAATTGGAAACTTTCCCTAGTTGACTGAAGAAACCCTCATCTACCTCGGTCTCCTGGTCTGGTGGTCTATAACAGACACCCACCACAACATCACCCTTATTAAACATTTATTTTTGTTCACAGAATCTTTATTTTGAAACTGTTCAGAACACTTTTGCTAAAAAGTAAGCTTTTCCTAAATTGGAAATTCCAACTTTACCATGTACTATTAGACCTGGTATAAATTTGTTTTTACTCTGTATCCCATTCATTCATTTAACTTGTTTGTACATCTCTGTCACCTTGGAATCTTTGTTCCTTTTCCCACAATACTTTCTCCACCTCTTTTTCTTTGCCTTTTTAATAAGTCTTTGTGCCACTGCTTTACATCTTTTATAATTCATTAAGTCTTTGCTAGTCATTGTACATTTTGTTTCTTTTGTATGCCTAATTTCTTTCTTTAATTGCTGTTTTACAATCTTCATTGTATCAGAGTAACGGATTTCTGAGTTTGTGGCAATTTGATATCTTACATATAGCTAGGTTGTCTGCTGCTACAACTCCCTTGATTATATGATCATGAAATTCCTCTAAATTATCACTTATACAATTGTTACTGAGATATTCATCACATTTACTCTTAAAGAGTCCTCAGTTAGCTTTTGTAAGGCTCCAAATAGGAATTCCTTCAGTGCTTTCAAAATTACTTTGACCTTGATATGTAGTTAACATAGGGAAATGATCATTTCCCTTTCCACCTTCTGTATAAATTTTCCAGCTGCATTTACTTGCTATATTTCTTGTTGCAATTCCCAGATGTAAACATGATAAAGTTCCATCCATCAAATTAAGCCTACTAGGTTCTGTAGTATTTAGTAATACCAGGTTGTGCATGTCAATGGATTGTTCCAGGCATTTGCCATTACAGCCAGTTTTCCTGCTTCCTCATAATTCATTATGGTTATTAAGATCTCCACAAATAATGTACTCTTCAATACTCTTAAATAACTCTTCTAATTCTAAACTGCCTAGCATTTTACATGGGTTGTAGACATTATAGTTTCATATATAAGTATTGTTATTCTGCAGAGGAATCTCAACAGTTTTGTACCGAACACTTAAGTTCTCTACAGCTATTTTTATGTAGCTAAACCTTCCTTTATAAATATATAAACCTCTTCACCTCTTGTTATTTCTCTATCATGTCTGATTACATCATATTCTGGAAGTCTAAACATGTTTTCTTTACCAACCATGTTTCTTGTACATTTAATCACATCAGGTTTGTTTTCCATTTCAAAGACAGTTTTCTTTAATTCCTGACCAGATGTTATTAAACTATATGCATTCAAGCAAAAAATTGTTAGAACCATATTGTTTAAATTACATTATTACCTTTATTTAAAATTGTATGAATATGGTCTATGGAGAGATTACCGGTATGTAAATACTTTTCTGCTGCTTTTGCTATAAATTTTATTCTTTTAATCTGTTTCCCTGTCTGTAAATACACTTAATCGCTTTTACCATAAATGCTACAAATTTCTGTTTGCCTACAAGCAGTACATAGACGCAGAGACTTTAAGACCAGAAGGGACCATTGTGATCCTAGTCTCACTGTTCTTCTGTTCCCCTTATATTACCTTTCCTGTCCTGAACAGCCTTTTGTTGTACCAGTAGCTCTTTCCCCTCACTGGCATCTTCCTCATTCTCCAATTTCTGCTGTGAATATCTCTTGGTAGCTCCTGTATAAGATATTTTATGGATAGTTTTAATTATCTGTATCTCTCTAGCTCATTCCATGTACCCTTTGTATGCTGCACTGTGCTTATCCCCACAGTTTCTCCATTTTAGTTCTATTCCTGCCCTACAGTTCTCATGCAAGTGTTCTCCTCCACATTTACAACCTGGTGCGGTTCACCCCTATCCCTGATACCTGCCCTTTTTGAGGTGTGAGGGAGACTTTGGCGCATGCTTATCTTGAGTGTGCCAGTGTTTACCAAAGACAGAGAAATAATCTGATTAAGGTTAAAGAAAACTGGGGATAGGTTAAATCCCAGACAATCTACAGGCCCAGCCCCCTACTGTATCTAGTCACCGGTTAGTTTTAATCATAAACAGTCAGTCAGTCAGCATGTATAATTAAACATGTAAATTTACTGAGGGCCAATGTAAAGTTGCTCGGGGATTACGCAAATCAGGTTTTAAACCTAGGTCCCATACCTAAGAACACAATCCTAGGCCACAAAGGGAAAAGTCTGGTACATTACCATTTGTTTCTTCCTTCAAGTGTATTGAGCACCGATCGGCAGTCAGGTGGCGAACCAGGTGAAGACTGAGGAGAACAGGTGGGAACAGCGGTGGATATGAGGGAAGGCAGGAACAACAGACATGAAGATAAACAGGAACGGTAAGTGAAGGCTTCCTTCAACAATAGGCAGATATTGTGGGCGATGGTTGTCACTGTCACTCCTTGACCACACTCCAGATCAACACAGCACAACAACGCTGCCTCCGTGGTGGACAGTGACAGGTGGGACTTGTCTCAAGTCTTAAGTAGCCAAGATATAATCAATCAGATAACATCAATTTCCCACCTCTGCACACGGTACTTCTGTATGTGCACACAGCACTCATTTTGGACTCCGTACGCTAATCCTTTGGCACTTGGTGCGCTGGATCCCTGCACCCGGCTCTAAAGATTGCGCATGGCACTAATACTATAAATTCCTTCACTCATACAAACATTAACTGCATTGAAGTAACCATATTGAAACAACTTCACAACATAGGGGATTTTCCCAAGCTTACAGAACACCAATCTATATCAGGATGCAGCCCCTTTTCCAGTACCTCCTGAACCTTCTTTTATGGTTCTGGCTGCACTATTACCCACGCCTCTTCTTGAATGCACACCCCTCTGTGGCCCCACAAAGTCACAGGACTTCCTCATCAACCTCCTCCTCCTTTTGTCCCCTGCATTCAGTTGAGTCCCGGGCTCAGTAGCCCCATTAGGCAGGTGGAGCGGCTTTTAGCTTTTGCCTGCCCATGTCCTGGAACCCAAATGGGAAACTGTGCCAAGGATACATCTGTACACACTTGTGCTCCAAACTTTTCATTTCCTCACCCTCGTGTCTTGCCACTTAGTGTAAGGGTGGGAACTTTTGCCACTTGTTGAGAGGGAGGAACCCAAATGGGCCACTCCATATTCCACCTTGGTCCCATGGCCCGCCAGGGATATTAGGTGGTGGCTCCTTCATGGAGCTGGGAGTATGGGCATGTACCTGGCGTAGTTCACCCCCATCCCTAATACCTGTCCTTTTTCCGGTGGAAAGGAGAGCTGGGCTCATGCTTGTCTTGAGTGCACCAGGTTGCAGCCCCTTTTCCGGCTCCTCCCTGAACCTTTCATGGTTCTGGCTGTACTTTTCCCTGCACCTTCTAATTTATGCACATCCTATCCATGGCCCCATGAAATCATGAGACCTCCTCGTCAACCTCCTCCTGGCGGTGGCCAAATCAGCCATCTATAACAGCAGGGAGAGGATGTTGGCTGAGGGGGTACTCTGCGACTGTGGGGCCTATTTCCCCTTCCTCTATTTGTTCATGCTTCTGGTCAGAGTTCCTCTGGGCACTTACTCCCATCTGCTAGCTCCTTAGACACTTTTGAGGGGTAGCGGGTGCTGACTGGGGTTCTCTGCTTGGTGTATCCTTCAGGTTCTCTATTTTTGATCCTTTGACCCTCACACCTGCTCCTGTTCCTTCATTTGTTGCCTCCTGTAATTTTTTGAGTCCCAGGCTCAATGGCTCATCCCTTTAGGCTGGGGGAGGGGCCTTCAGTCTTCACATCTCAGAACCCAGTAAGTTCACTGTCTTGCAGCTGTCCAGCCTGACTTTGTCACAATGGGTTGTGTTCTCCTCCTCTCCTGCTAGTCACTTAGTCTTCACCTATACTCTTTTAATTTCATTCTCAGTCATGCCTGGTGGAACCCCATACATTACCCCCCTTGCTTCTGCCAGATATTTAGGTAGTTGGCAAATTGCTTTTATTTTCCCTACAAATATAGTTTTAAGTTTCTCAGCCTGTGCATTAGGTGTACATTCTACTAATAAATCTCCACCCTGCCTTCTTTAGCTCCTAATATATTTCTGATTCTTCACCTAATCCATTCCACTATTTTCAAGGGATTAACATCTCCCATATTTACATTTTCAGCTATATGATTTGATAATTATAAAATGACAATCCTTTTCCTCACTGTCTGCTCCATCCCTGTCTTCTCCCTCTTCTTCAGATACAACTTTTCTATTCTTTTTCCTAATATGAAGCCATTCTTCCTCCCTGAATGCTTCTCCCTCATTTTCCTACTTAATTTCAGCCTCTCCCTGTGAGACTGCATTTTCAGCTCTGCTCAGCCAGCCTGTAGCCCTCTAGGCCCTCTACAGTCACCCATGCACCCTCCCATGCAGCTCCCTCCCCCTCCTCCCATGCAGCTCCCTCCCCCTCATCTTCTTTCTCCTTCTTCCCCATTCCATTCCCTTCCCTTTCTTCTTCTTCTTATGCTGTGTGGTGAAGGAGACTCACCTAGTGTGTCTATCACTACCTCCTAATATATTCTTCATACATTCATGCCACTACATTCTCTTACCCTGCTCTGTATCCTAAAAAAAAAGTAGAGCTTCTTTTTCCTTCTTGTTCTCTAGTCCTTTTTTTTTAATGAAGGTCCAGCTCTTCCCCAGCAGAATTTGACCACCAGTTATGCCTGCCTGCCACTCAGTAGCCTAAATAAGCTCAGGCTCTCATAAACTCCTGGTTAACCAGTGTGAGGTTTATACATCCCATAACACAGATTTAAGTTTATAATATTGCCTTTTAATTTCAATATGTGCCCTGTTGTTTTCTTGTATTATGATAAAAGGTAGAGGTGAGTCCAACTTACTCCCATCACACCGTCTATTATTTTATATACTTTGTCCTATTTCTTCTTACCCTTCTGAGAAAATTAAATAGTCCGAATCTTTTAAATCTCTCCTCCTACAAAAGTTTTTTTTCTCATACCTCTAATTATTTTCATTGCCCTTCTCTGGACTTTTATTTCTGTTATCCTTTTTAATTAATCATGGCAAAAATTGAACACAGATCACAATTCAGCTCAAGGTGAGAGCATGCCATCAATTTATATAACAGTGTGATCATAGTTGTAGTATTGTTGTTATATAAATTGATGGTACAGTCTTACATTGCGCTGAATTGTGAATTGTGTTCAGTTGTGGTCACCATCTCAAAAATTATATTGTTCAAATACATTTACTATATCTGTGTAGAAATGTGAATTTATTAGGATGAGATTAACAAACCATCTGTACAATTAGAAGGATTATATTTTTCCAATTCATATATGTTAATGACAAAATAAAAAGGTCAGAGAAAACAAGGAAAGGAACAGAGAAAGGCAGCTATAAGGCTTGGAGACATTCATACAAAATTAATTCTGCTTTTCACATGAGTGAGACAATCACAATTCAGCTGTTGGGTAGTTAGAATTGATTTAGAACCCAACAACATGTATCCTTTCAATGTGCAGTATTTTGCACTTGTCTATATGGAGTTTCATTGACCATGTTGTTCTATTGCTTAGTTTTTTTAGATTCTACCAATGGTGCTGGAACAATTTTTATAGTGGGGGTGCTAAAGGCAGAAACCATGTATTTGGGTTGTTATTGCTACTTTAAGGTAGCACCCCTAGAAACTCTAGTTCCAGCACCTATAGATTCTAGTGAAATTCTTCCTGGTCCTCTGTATACTTGATTAATCTAATTCTTTTCATGTCATTCACAAATGTTGCCACTCTTGCTGCTCATCCTCTTTCAGATCATGAAAAAATATATTAAATAGAACAGGTCTTAGTACTGAGCTTTGGGGCACCCCATTCCCCTGCACAATTAATCTACTTGCATATAAAAAATGACCATTAACTCCTACTCTTTCCCCCCTTTCTCTTGATTCATTTCTAAGGAATGATAGTACAATACTTTACCTCTCACTCTGTGACTACTTAGCTTCCTTAATAGCCTTCTGCAAGATTAAGGGGTTTGTCTTAAATATAAAGTTATATATAAAATCATGACTGGTGTGGAGAAAGTAAATAAGGAAGTGTTATTTACTCCTCCTAACACAAGAAGTAGGGGTCACCAAGTTAAATAAATAGGCAGCAGGTTTAAAACAAAACAAAATTAAGTATTTCTTCACACAACACAGTCAACCTATGGAACTCTTTGCCAGAGGATGTTTTGAAGGCCAAGACTATAATGGGGCTCAAAAAAGAACTAGGTAAGTTCATGGAGAGTATGTCCATCAATGGCCAGGATGGGCAGGGATGCAAAACCAGGCTCTGAAGTGTCCCTAGCCTCTATATGCCAGAAGGTGGAAATGGGCGACCATGGATGGATCACTTGATGATTACCTGTTCTGTTCATTCCCCCTGAAGCAGCTGGCATTGGCCACTGTTGGAAGATATAATATGGGGCTAGATGGACCATTAGTCTGATCCAGTATGGCTGTTCTTATGTTCTTATACCAGTATAAGATAAGGTATGAATTTAAATAGATACAATTATATCAATATAATTAGACATTCAAGCACTATCCCTGGTAAATCTCTAGTAGCGTTTTTCCCCAATGTGATTTTCACGCGGACAGACTCTCTTATCCATTCCATCACTTCTAATTTCTTTACAGTCTACCTCATCATTGATACATAATGCTACTCCACCACCTTTGCCTTTATTTCTGTCTTTCCTCAACAGCACATACCCTTCAATACCTGTACTCCAGTCATGACTACTATTCCACCATGTTTTTGTTATCCCTGTAATATCTGGTTTCACTTCCTGAACCAGTCATTCTAATTCCTCCATTTTATTATTCAGGTTTCTTGCACTGGTGTAGAAATACCTTAATTTTTACTTGTTGGCTTCACTCACATTCCTTACCCGATTTGGCAAGGTTATTATACTACCAGTATTGCCTGTTACACTGGTGTCTACACTACCGTTCCTCTTAATGTCCATTCTCCTACCCACTGCTGTATCCCTTTCTTAATTATTATAACAATGGAATTGGCCCAGAACTGGAAATCTGAATCACAGACAGTAATAGTTCATTCCTCTCTGATGTGACTCTGATAGTTCCTTTGATGTAGAAGAACTATAAACTTAATCTGCATAACATTAGTTATGCCAGTCTGTTTATGAGCTTTCTTTATTAAATTTTACACCATTTTGGGATTATTTACACACTTCCTGGTTTTGTAATGAGATGCCTGTTTTACTTCACAGGGGACCCTACTGATGAACATCTGCTGCCTCACCAGTTTTGATACACTTAGCATGTTATTTAAAGTTTCATCACTGTTAAATATTATCCCACTCCATCAGTTTTGAAAATAGAGAAATGAGTTTCATTTTCTTAATTAATATGCAGAGTGTCTTGCCAGGGAAACAGCAACTGGAGACAATAAAACACTGAGCAGGAAATTTGTTACTAAGTGCAAATTGCTGCCATTATTCAATTTCTCACTTTTTATTAATATGAGATTATTTATTAGTATGAGATATTTTTACATGCAAATGTTGCAAATAAAAGGTTACATTCATATATGTTTTCTTCTTGGCTCCTCCTCGCCTGTTATTCTGGTTTAATTCCTCCTTCCCCCTTTCTCTTCTGTAGCATAAATGGCTTTTGCCAAGTGCTTTCCCTCCAGTTGAGCAGGCAGGTGAACATCTGCTTTCAGAGCTGATACTGAATAAAGGGAAAGTGCAATCTCTGGCCAGCAAGTAGATTAAAATTCCTTATCACTTTCTGAAACTCTGTTGAGCTAAGTGAGAGAAAGAGAAAGAGAAAGAGATTGTGTGTCATTCCTATATGTGAGATAGGTTCTGCCAAAATTGTCCTCATATGTTTGCCTTTTATCTGTTTATTACAATTCCATGTGATATTGCTCACATCCTCTCCTTTTTATGGATTTTTGTTCTCTTGTTTGTTATGTCCACACACCTCTTTTGTTTTTAAAGCAGCACTCGAGGCAAAAGGGTGGAAAAAATTCCCAGCTTCACAAAGAAATACACAGTAGGGATTTTCCTCCAATTCTAGTTTTTAGAACAAATCCAATGGATGCGCGCGCACTGATTTGTTGTAAAACAAACAAAACCCTCAAAGGAACCTACCAGTACTTCTAACTAATGCTAGTGGGGTATCAATGGAGCACAACTCCATGTTCTTCCTGGTATGCTCCCTCTGCCAGAAGTAGTGGTTGATGCTAGTACAGAAGCTGGCTTTACATTAGTAGGAAGTTCCCTCCTCCAGCAGAATTCTCTGCTGGTCATTTATAGCAAGAATCTAGCCCCTTTATGACACCTGAGAAATGCAAAGGGACTGGAGTGTGCCAGAGATTCTTGCACAAAGCCAGATCCTATTTCTATCAAAGTGAAAATGGCAAATTCCTTTTGATTTTAATGGCAGTATGATTGAGCTAATGGAACAGCTACAGAATGTGATCTTTGCAGGCCCCAAATCAAGCAAAGCACTGAAGCACATACGTCATTTTGAAGGGAAATGGGACTACTCACTTGCTCAAAGCAATGCTTTGTTGAATTGGGGCTACAAAGAAAAGGAATTTGCTTGTCCTTTTTTTCAGATTAAGAACTTTTAGGCCCAGATCCGCCCAGGTATATAGGCTCCTAAATTTCCTTGAAATCAGTGTAAGTTAGGAGCCTAGATACTTTTGCGGATGTGGTCCTTAGTGATAATAAGTTGGACCAGGAATGAGGGAAATGCAATATATGACTACAAGTCTGTTAAAAAATATGCACCTGAGAGAAAGACCTGCCTCATCTCCAAAAATCCCATAAGCAATGGCGTAAATGATTTGCAAATTGTCAGCCTTTTTCACCAAAGCACAACCATTACAGAGCTCGCACAGCTTAAGGAGAATTGTTTTTTCTACCTAATAGAACGTTCGTAGCTCCACTTTATTTCAATACTTGTCAGCTCATCTACCCCTTTAATTCAGAGCATGAATGATGCTCATAAAAGAACAGAAAGTGTCCATTATTAATGAAGTTCCTGCCAAAAAATGTATTGAACTGAATGTGTAATTTAGGAAATTTGCTTTTGTCCACTGTAAGTAGCAGTCCATTAAAAGTGGAGTCTATTGAATGATACAATGTATTTCACTGAATTAGCTATGCAGTGCTAAACCAAACAGCAAATAGGGCACTCCTGGCTTGTTCCAATGTGGTTATTCTGCAATTTGTAGAACATGTCTATGTAAAAATGAAAAGCAATTCATTTAAATCTCTCAAGGCTACAATAGTTCATTCTACTGTGTGATTTATTCTGAATGCAAATTTCTCTTCATCTACTTATTCCAAGCAACTAATAATTCACAGTTTGATATTACCTGGAAAAATATGAATATGTCAAATCACTTTTCGCTCTTTGGATGCACTATAATAATCATCAGGTTCAGCACTATAAAAATAGGCCCAATCTGCAGAACTGGGTCAGAAAAATATTTTAAAATGCAATAACTTATAGAGTACACATTTCATCATTTAAAAACAGCACAATACATTTAGAATATATGAATTATATCACTTTTTTATTCGTGGAGGTAAGGTTAGAATAGAATAATGCCAAGCACCAAATATATATTGTCTGAGAAGCCAGAAGGCAGGATATTAATGTACTGATAGCATCTGGATAATAATACAACATGTTCCTTAGTTCCTTGGTGATCTGAAATGACTGGGTGTGTTTTTCATGCTTCAAGAAAATTCTCAAACACATTTTATTGCTTGGTTACCTTACAGCTTAATTTTTTAAAGTATATGGAGCATATTAGTATAAACTTGGCCCCACGCCAACGGCTTCACACCAATCTGGCAGCATATAGCATCTGTTGAGCCAGCAGCTCCAGCCCCCAAAGAATTTCTGCTGCAAAGGGAATATTAGGTGGTGTAAAGTTGATGTGGCGTCTCCTATTCCTGAGACAGGGCTAGGAAAATAGGTAATGACTGGGGCATTGTATATGTCTCAGCAATCCTCTGCTGCTAGAACAGCCTTCTGGGGCCATAGGCAGCTTATGAAGGAGACCTTGGCCCAAGAAATAAAAGTGCCTTAAAGCTGCCTTTGCCTGCCTCCTCTGTCTTGTGCCAAGTACAGACCAATGAGTCTAGAGGAGCTGGTGCTTTCTATTCACAATATGGTTGAGTTAATATGGTGAGAATGATCATTTTCCAAAAATACTCATTTTTCCCGTGTTCTCAGGGGTTAATGTAGTGACATAAATGACGCACAGGAAACTTAAATAGGACAGAAGCTAGTTCACAGTTCATTGCTTTCCCATACTGCTAATGCCATGAATATGATTTTCAGCAAGATGGTTGAAGCCAGCTCAGAAATGTCCTTTAATTTTTTTCTAAATACATTAAAAATTAATATATGGCTCCTAAGAAGGAGGAGTTGAAGAGGGGGAGACAGAACCAATTCACTGCTTGTGCAACTCTGTGGGAGCCTTTGAAAGCATAGTACCTCCTGTGTGATGCATGGAGGATGGAGAAAGGCAATCTTTGCTATATCATGGCAAAGATGTAGCCAACATATTCTCCAGACAGCTCTGCTGGTGCGCATGAGGACAGGGTTCTAGTGCTGCCCTCCCAGTGAACTCCTCTGGGGCCTCTAGCACTGCTGTCAGTACCCGTTGCCCTCTTTCCCCTATGCTTCCCAACTCCCTGCATCCAGCTATGCCTGCCCCCAAACTTGTGCACTACAGATAAAGTGTTCTTAGCACCCTCTCCCCACATCTACCTCACCCGCATCATCATGGCTGTAATTTGGCCATTCATTTTCTAAATGTATTCTACACCTCTTATGTGTTGACAAGCTGTTTATATGTATGTAAATGTTCAGATTGCGCTGGTGAGAAGATAAATACAAGTTTTTTGTAATGTAATTTAAAATAGGGTTAGCATTAATATAACCTCTAACTGTCTCTATTTCCCCGTTTATAAAATAGTTATATATGTACTTGAACTATCAATCGTTTTTCTTTATAGGAAGACTGTAATGTATTATATATATGAACGAACACTTTTTAGTAGTATAATTAGTATACATGGTATGTATAGCTATACTTTATGTAATATCATAACATCAATAAAATAATAATAGTTATAATTATTTCAATGGCAAGATATTAAGCTATTGTAGGAACTCTGTAGGTGAACCTCATGATATCCAGTTAGGCATTTATTTGATCATACTAGAGTTAGTTGAGATGGTCTTCTTTATGTCCAATCTGTTTACAAAGAAGAATAGTCATTTATTAGTTGAAAGAATGTAGAAATCTTTCTAGAAGCTAACTACAATGCTCAGTTTGTCATGACAGATCTCTGGCTGCTGTTGACGTTTGAATCTAAGACAAATGAATTTGGAGTATTGCTTAATTATCTATTGGAAATTGTGTGTGTGTGTGTGTGAATGTTAATGATCTTGAATGATAGTGTATTGATAGCTCTTGTAATGAAAGTCTTGTAATCATTGTAAGGTTTTCTCCTGCATCCCACTAATATGCCTAACCATAACCTGAGAGAGCAACTTTTAAGATTGAGAGGAGTATTTTTTTTTTAAGTGTTAGCTTCAGTTGTCCAAAAACTCAGTTGTTTGTGGATATGTTAAACCGCATGGAAAAACAGCCCAGCTAGTTCTTGCATTTCTGTATTGTAAGAGCTTGTTCCTTTATTACCTACCCCTCCGATTTTTTTATACAGTAAGAGTGTCTAGAAAGTTTTTTGAAACTTTATTTAGAGGGCTTTATTCATATAAAATGTTATGCACCTTTTGCACAGGGAGAGAGCCTGCAGAACAGGTTTCTGCACCCCTGCTGACTTGTTGAAACAAAGTAACTTGTTATGACCAGTTCTGCTAGGCCCTCTTGAGGAGAGACAAAGATGTCTTTTGATCTTGTGGAGATGTCATAACATTGCCTCATTTCTTCCTAGTGAATCCCTTCCATTACAAGCCATGTAAACAGCTTTCTTTATGTACTTTCAGAAGCCTCCAATTCTGAAACTTTATCCAGGTGAGAACTGACTTAGTGAAGGCACATATCCTTTTCCACGAGGCATGTAAATTTAGGATGGACAGCTGTTTAGATGTTCCTGGCAAGGAATCCTCCCCTTATCACCCATATTTGGTGCACACACATGGGCTCCTGGTTGTCTAAAATCCAGCCCATCTTTTAGGATGGCATGGTGCCCACTTGCAAGTTTGATAGATACATTGACTAGGGCACAGATACAAAGCAACTATGGTTTTAAGGCAGGCATTCTATGTAACACTGCCAATGACATCCCTTATGCAGGAAATAGCTTCTCTGTGTTAGTGCTGAAGCATTGGCATCACTTGCCAATTTACCATATGTGTGATTAATGCTGTTTCACCTGACATGTAGATACAAAAATATTGGCCAAAATTGTTGTACCTGGAAGCCTAAAGTTAGATTTATAAATATGGATTTAAAAGTTGTTTGATTTTCAAAAAGGCTGAATGCCCAGCAGCTTTCATTGTAGTCACGCCAAATTCCTGGATGGTCAGCTCTCTTGAAAATCAGGCCATTTAATTAGATGCCTACCATGTTTTTAAAAATCTAACTCTAGGCAGAAATACGATGAAACACTGGATTGCAATTGTCAGGAGGCAGTGCCTTTAAAACGTAACTTCAACTTCATAGATCCATATGTTATTTTTTATGAGTTAAGGACTGTGGAGCTGTTGTAAACTTCTCTTTAGAGATCTTTGCTGTCTAGTAACTTGATTATTCTCTCTGTGCAGCATCAGTGTGGGGCCATATGACTTCTTGGCCTGTGCTAGTCAGAGAGTTGTTGATATTCTTTTAAAATGTGTACTCACTGATTGCAGTGTATTGGCAACACATCAGCAGGGAATCCAGCTTACATCAATATGGACAAACAACGGTAGATGGCATTGTGACAATGAAGCAGCTCAAATCACAAATTTGATTATCAGAAATTATTTGGGGTGCCAAGTCCGAAGATCTATTTTATAGCAAAACTTAAAATCCCAAGATAAATTATACCAATACAATTCTGGGCATCTATATCAATATAGGTATAGATGGGCTTGATTTTCATTTACACTAAGGCCCCTTTCCATTTTTCTGGTAGTGTAAATTGGCCTAAAAGCGAATGTAATTTGCTTAAAGCTCCTTTACCCTGCCTAGAATAAATGAAAATCAGGTGCAGATATATCTTAATACATGTATATAGACAGAATATATAGAAACTACTATATAGCAATTGTATTAATTCCCCATTGTTCCAAAGAGTCTGTTTTGAAATCTGTTACACTCTCTTCATAGCATCTGAGTCCATTACAGATATCTTTTGGGTAAAGGAAAGTTTGACCAGTCACTAGTACAAGTCTGTGAAATGTTTCACTATATTACTATTCATTTAATAAAGGAGATTTATTCATTTATCCAGTTAAATCAGTGGTTCTCAAACTTTTTGTATTGGTGACCCCTTTCACACAGCAAGCCTCTGAGTGTGAGCCCCTGACCCCCATGAGTGCCCCCCTTTGCCTCTGGCCCTCATGGGCTCCCCACTCTCCCTTCATAGAGTCATAGAAGATAAAGGTTGGAAGGGACTTCTGGAGGTCATCTAATCCAACCCCCTGCTCAAAGCAGGACCAACCACAATTAAATCATACCAGCCAGGGCTTTGTCAAGCCGCACCTTAAAAACCTTTAAGGATGGAGATTCCATCACCTCCCTAGGTAACCCATTCCAGTGCTTCACCACCCTCCTAGTGAAGAAGTTTTTCCTAATATCCAGCCTAGACGTCCCCCACTGCAACTTAAGACTATTGCTCCTAGTCCTGTCATATACTACCACTGAGAACAGCCTAGTTCCATCGCCCTGGAACCCCCTATCAAATTCCCCCCTCATTCTTCTCTTCTGCAGACTAAACAAGCCTAGTTCCCTCAGCCTCTCCTCATAAGTCTTGTGCTCCAGCTCCTAATCATTTTGTTGCCCTCCTCTGGACTCTCTCCAATTTGTCCACATCCTTTCTGTAATGGGGTGCCCAGAACTGGACATAATACTCCAAATGTGGCTTAATCAGTGCTGAATAGAGGGGAATAATCATTTCCCTTGATCTGCTGGCAATGCTCCTACTAATGCAGCCCAATATGCCGTTAGCCTTCTGGACAATAAGGGCACACTATTCACTCATATCCAGCTTCTTGTCCACTGTAACTCCCAGGTCCTTTTCTGCAGAACTGCAACCTAGTCAGCCAGTCCCCAGTCTGTAGCTGTGCATGGGATTCTTCCGTCCTAAGTGGAGGACTCTGCACTTGTCCTTGTTGAATCTCATCAGATTTCTTTTGGCCCAATCCTCCAATTTGTCTAACTCTGTATCCTATCCCTGCCCTATTTACCATTCCCCCCATCTTAGTGTCATCTGCAAATCTGCTGAGGGTGCAATCCACCCTATCCTCCAGATCATTAACGAAGATGTTGAACAAAACTGGCCCCAGCACCAACTCCTGGGGCACTCTGCTTGTTTCCGGCTGCCAGCTAGACACTGAGTCATTGATCATTACCCATTGAACCCAATGATCTAGCCAGCTTTCTATCCATCTTATAGTCCAGTCATCCAACCCATACTTCAACTTTCTGATAAGAATACTGTGGGAGACCACATCAAAAGCTTTGATAAAGTCACGGTATATCACGTCCACCACTTTCCCCACATCCACAGAGCCAGTCATCTCATCATAGAAGGCAGTCAGGTTGGTCAGGCATGACTTGACCTTGGTGAATCCATGCTGACTGTTCCTAATCACCTCCCTCTCTTCCAAATGCCTCAAAATGGATTCCTTGAGGACCTGCTCCATGATTTTTCCAGGGACTGAGGTGAGGCTGACTAATCTGTAATTTCCTGGCTCCTCGTTCTTCCCTTTTTTGAAGATGGGCACTATATCTGCCTTTTCCAATCATCCAGGACCTACCCCAAGCACCACGAGTTTTCAAAGATAATGGCCAATGGCTCTGCAATCACATCAGCCAACTCCCTCAGCACCTTCAGATGCATTGCATCTGGCCCCATAGACTTGTGTATGTCCAGCCTTTCTAAATAGTCCTGAACCTGTTCTTTCATCAATGAGGGCTGCTTACCTCCTCCCCATTCTGTGCCGCCCAGTGTATCCGCTGTTCTCCTTTTCTTCCTTTTGTCAGGATTCTGAACTCGACCATCTCATGGTCACTGCTGCCCAGGTTACCACCCACTTCAACTTTCCCTACCAATTCTTCCTGGATTGTGAGCGGTAGGTCAGGTGAAACACGGCCCCTAGTAGGTTCCTCCAGTTCTTGCACCAGGAAGTTGTTTGCAACACTTTGCCCCAATCCCTACACCCCCCGTCCTGTGCCCATCTGCATGCACAGAGTGGCTGGTATTGCTGCTCATTCCCCCCTGGAAAACTGCTCCTCCACGCACCCTAGAGCGGTGTGAGGGAAGGAGTGAGGAGCAATGCCAGGGCTCCCTGCATCTAGGTCACTTTCCCCACTTGGGCTGCATAAGGGGAGGGCAGAGAGCAGCAACTCCTGATGCTCACCTCACAGCACAGCACAGCCCAGGTTGGGAAAGTGACCTGAATGCAGGGAGCTCTGGTGTTGCTCCTCACTTCCCCCATCACAACCCCCTAGGGGGGCAAGGAGGAATGTTGGGGGGTGAACAGTATCTGTGTGTCACTGCTCGCCCGCCTCTCCCCATGTTCCTCCACTGGTCAGAGCCCCACACCTGGACAGTGTCGGGGCTCACAGTTTACAACCCACACATGACCACATTGTGACCCCCTTAGGGGTCGTGACCCCCAGTTTGAGAACCAATGAGTTAAATTCACCTGGAATGGCTGAACAGGAGAGGGGCTGCAGGCTCCAGTTCATTTTAATTTGCCTGTGTGGTTATACTCTGTACTGGAATGCAGTAGCAAGCAGCCAGAACTTCTTAATTCATGAATGTAATCTTTGATCAAGTAAACTTCAGCACATACCCCAGTCTGTAATCATGGATGTAAGTTTTGCTTTCTAGTAAAGCAGGAACAATGAAATGTATTATAAATGTGTAGTACAATTCATCTCTTCATGAGCTTCAAGGTTGCAGAAAATGGAAATATAGTCCTCTGTAGTTCATTACCAAATGTACTGTCACTGAAACATCACCAGCTTGTTGGCATCTCTTTATCATAATCAGTGGTGGCCTACTCCAAAGCTCACTTAAGTCAAGGCCTCAGGTATGTGTATGATAGCTTATCAAAGCTAAAGTGTTGTGATGTGCTTTAACTTGAAGCATGTGCTGAAATACCATTGAAGTCAATGTCTGAATGTGCTTAACTGTTGTGCAGAAGCAGGGCCTGAGAGGGCTAACACTCCAAAGCCACAAGCAAAAGAAAATAGAACAAAACATGACTGAACAAAGACAGGGCAGGGTTTGGTCATTAGAGCTTGTATGCTTACAGTAGCACATCTGCTGACATTCATTGACCAAAAGACAATGGATTGCAAATGTGCATTTATTTGCATAAATCAGGAATAGCATGCCTTCCTTCCCATCTTTAAAATTATGTGGTAACAAATCTCAATGGGGGAAGATAAATGAGTGCCTTTGTGGGGATTCTAGATAGTTTGTAGATTCCATATTCTGTATATAAATAATAAAATGTGATGCCATTTTTCCAATTTTATTCTTTTGCTTCTTGATAGAGACAAATCATAAGATAGATGTGGAAGAATGTCTGTAACTATTACTTCTAGCTAAGATGTCCTACTAATTTACATATAATTACATAAGAAATGACCTATTAAAATTAGTATGTGTGAATCAAGTTGAAATTAGGAAAGAGAAATCTACTGTATGCAATATTATAGTGATATACTGTATCTCAAATTGTTACAAAGTTCCTATGTTTTTAAGGCTTTTCTTCACTGAGTTTGTTTACATTATCTGGGCTGTCAGAGGCGCAGAATGCTTTATGGATCACCGGCTTATTCATACTAAACTGAACATCAGGATTCACAGTCTTAGACTGAAAATTGCCCCAGGACAGAACGGACATGTTGATGTCTTGAAACTTCGCACAGAAGAGGGGAGAACCCAGTTAACTAGTTCCATTCATGCTGCACTATTAAACTGTGTCATTGCAAGAGTAAGTGTAACTGTTGATGAAAGGTAGGGCGCCTTCCGAACTGCAGTGCAATCAACTGTTAAAGGAGTCTTTGGTGTTTCAACTCAAAATGTGGATTGGTTTGATGCAAATAACAACAATATTCAAGCATTCCTTGTAGCCCATCAAGCCATGCACCAAGTTAAATGGAACAGCCCCTCCTCTCTCATGGCAGCAGAAGCCTTCCGGAAATCAAAATCTGAAGTGCAGAAAAAGTTGCAGGAGATGGAGGACAAACTAATCAAATTTATATGCTGCTTCCATGACTGCATGCAAGTCCATGTGTCAGTGGGTGCCAACTCATCTGATCCTGTCCCTGTAGCTCATGGGGTTATAAAGACCTGTGTGCTTGCCTCTACATTATTTACTTTGTTCCTGACTGGAATGCTAAAAGTTGACATACATACTATCGCTACAGGTGTCGCTCTAACAACATGATTCGATGGTAGACTTCTAAATCTCCACTAATTCAAGGCCAAAAGCAAATCCCAGCAAAGTGAAGTCAAGGGTCTACTCTAAGCCAATGACTCAGCATTTGCCTCCTTTTCCGAGAACAACCTGCAACATTTGCTGAATGCTGAACAACCTGCAACCTTTGCCCATGCTGTATCCCTTTTTGGCCTCTGTATTAATGTAAAGAAAAGTGAAATCCTATACCAAGCATCTCCTGGCAGAAACCCATCACTTCCATCACTACTAGAAATAAAATTGAATGGCTGCCAGTTAAACAACATCAAGTTCTTTTGCTACCTACGTAGCACAGTTACCAACAACACCAGTATTGACCAAGAACTTTCAGCATGCTTAAAGTCAGCTGCCTCAACTTTTGGTTGTCTACAGAGAAGACTATGGACAAGACGGGGCGCCAACGTGTCCACAAAATGCCAAGCTTACAGAGCTGTTGTGCTTCCTTGTCTTCTATACTCGTTAGAGACCTTCCCCCTTTATTGTCGCCATATCTAAAAACTTAACTGTCTGCAACAATTCAGCATAATTGTAGACCATCTACTCAGCATAATACGAATCAAATGGTCTGACAAAATCACCAACAATGAAGTACTATGGCTAGCAGCCATGCTAAGCATGGAAGCCATGCTAGTGTGGAGGCAAATGACCTGGGTCGGCCACATTATACATCTGGATAACAATCGATTGCCTAAGAGAGTTCTGTACATTAAACTTGAAAAAGATAGTAGGAAGGTTAGCCATCCCAAACTCCATTACAAGGACTGCCTCATGTGACACATACAGTCTGTTGGGCTGGACTGAATGACCTGGGAGTATACTGGTGAACTTGGCACTCTGCCTCGAATAAAGCAGAACAAGCAACAGAATATTGTCATGCCATCTTGGCTGACAGTAAGAGGAAACGGAGACACCAACCTGCCCTGGCACGTCTCCTGAACCCTACATGTGGAAACTGATTTCCAGTCATAGTCATACTTGCATACAAGTGACAGTCATTACTTCCTCACTGAGTCTATGTTGGAGGCAATATTCAAATCAATGTTACTATTCCCTTTCTCTAATTTTTGGTGAAATAGTTTGTAGAAATAAGATACAGCCTCTTTCACTGTGTTTTAATCTGGTTAACAATTTTTCACAGTCTGAGGGGTTATTGTCCCACAGGAATTTTTCTCTGGATGTTAAAATAAAGCCTTTTTTGTCAAGACATGAAACATTATTTGTCGTGTAAAGACATAATCATTCTCTAAAAGTTGCAAATGAAATAACCACTTCAGCCCTGCCTCACACCTCAGGTACATAGGACATAAAGCACCTTTGTACTTGGCATGCCCTCACTGATGTGCCAACGTTCCGATATAGGGTGAGCACTATTAAAAAGCTTTCACATTTCTCTGTAGCCTAGAATATTACAGCAGCAAAGATTTGAAATGTGACATTTTGAAAAACACTACCCTTTACTCTGTCAGTTGTTAAATTCTTCCCCATTCTTAGCTCCTGGTATGAATTACAGGAGTTGAACTATTTGTTTCATAGAATAGTAAGTTGGCAAGGCATTTTGTTAATGTTCTCCACATGTTATAGACAACCATCATTATCTGATATTTTTGCATGCTTACTTTGTGTAGCTGACAGCTATCTTCTGTAACGGAACTCTGGTCCCCAGTATACACAGTGATTCTGTATTTACACAAAGATATTTAGAATGAGGCACGGTTGCCCATTTTTGCACTATTGTGTAGCGAGGGGCCGTGGTCTCCCTCAGAGATGGACAGGGAGGGATGGCCCAACCCACAGTGAGCAGAGCCAGAACAAGCCTGCCTGCCCCACCGGAAGCAGAGGAGCAGGACAGGAAGTATAAAAGGTGAGCCATCTAGCTCAGTTTGGAGGGAGCTGCTGGAGGGGAAGGATGTCTCTCTACCATTGCTGTGGCCCCAGCCCAACCACTGCCTCAGCTGAGGAGCTGCCCACTGCCTGGGACCCAAAGGGGCTGCCGGAGCCACCTACTTGCAACTTGGAGGAGCTGCCGCCTACAAGTGATCTGGAGGAGCTGCCTGTGGCCCATAATGCTGAGGGCCTGTGTGGGCTACCCCTGGCCATCTACCTTGAGGAGACTGAAGGCAATGCTGAGGCCCAGGTACTCCAGGGAAGGGGGGAAGGAAGGATCTCAGGGGAATCAGACGACTGTCCAGTTGTGTTGTGGTCTGCAACTGCGTCAACGGATTGCTACTGGAGCCCCACTGACCCAGTGGCAGAGCACTCTGACGCTGATGGGCCCTGGGCTGAGATGCAGTGGAGTCAACCTCCCCACTTTTCACACCACTCCTGGGGTGGTTGCCTCATCCTGGTCTGTGAAGCCCTGCTGTGAAGACTGCTTGCTCGCCCTGTCCAGCCTGAGGGCCCGGGACTGTAGACTGCTTGCTTGCCCCACCTGGTCTGAGGGCCTGGGACTGTAGACTGTTTCCTTGCTGTCCCGCTCTGCCTGAATCTTTAATAGATTTATCCTCAGAACTTTTCTGTAAGGTAGGGAAGTATTATTATACCCATTTTATAGAAGGGGAAACAGAGGCACAGAGAGACTAAATGATTTGCCTGTGGTTTCACAGGATGTCTGTGGTGGAACAAAGACTTGAATGTGGGTCTCCTAAGTCCTCAGGTAGTACCCTAACCACTGGACTACCTTTTCCCTCAGATATTTCAATTCATTTATTCCAATTAAAATATTAGCTGTGTTTTATGCATTGATATAGTTCATCATCTCAAACTTATACATTTCATATAAGAATGTTGGTACCCCTTCCCAAGGCCATCCTTTGTGGTGCTTATAACTGCAGATGGCTCAACATCACTACCATAGCTCTTACACTTCTCCTAAATGTACCATAGTAATTTCCTATTCCCTGACTTGATACACCACCAGAGGTGAGGATGCCAGGAATACATACAGATGATAAGACAATGTCAGGTCACAAGTAGGGCAGAAGGACATGTTTATTTAGTACCATGGAAAACCCAGGCCCTAACTCTTTCCATTTTTAGTAAATCTTGTTGACTTTTTTCAGTTAGGGAAGATTAAGTTTCGGTCTGTTTTCTTTTAGTTTTAGGAATAGCACCACACTCTTTTGGCATGCCTCTATCACAGGGAAGTTTCCAGGCAACATGTTGATAAACTCTTTTAGTGGATCAAATTCCCCATTTTGAATTAAAGCAGAATGGATTGGGGCCTAAAAGCCCATTGAAGTCAACTGACTTCACTTTCCACTGACTTCCATGGGATTAGGATCAGTTGGCTTAGTCGTTAAGGTTGCATTGTATTGCAGCAGTGATTCTCTAAATTTTGATAACCCAGAAAACATCAAGAAGTGCTCTGCATACATTATCATTTTGAGTCCTTCTTCATTTGTGTTGCTTACATGCACAACTTTGTAGGTAGAATAGAATCTTAGGTGAGAATACAAGTGTAAACAATAGTGGCAAAAATGGGCAACCATGCTTTATTCCAAGTGATATCATTGTGTAAGCCCAGAATTGCTTTGGATACTGGGGACCAGAGTTCTGTTACAGAAGATAGCTGCCACCTACACACAATGAATGTATCTTTTCCAAGTATTATTTATATCTTTTCCAAGGTATCAATTTTTCATTAGTCCTAATAGCAGAGATGCTTTTTTACTCATCATTCTCCCTCAAAGAGGTCTGGACATTTTCTTCACCATCCTATTGTTGTTCATCATTACAGTTAACAATGGCAATTTTGTAAAGCTAGATTGCCAGCAGGACCTAAGAGGAGTCTTTTGCTTCAATAAACTTCTGGTAGGTTGGGCTAGGCAAAGCAGACAGGTTTCTGATGATGCTATGTATTTAGTGCTTATGCACTCCTAGCTCTCTTGTAAGAATGCTTTTCAGTTATCTGCATTTAAATCTGCTTTGATTTTGGCCCTTAGGTCTACTCATCGGTCACTCTGTCAAAGGGAACCCCGAAGCATAGGGGCAGGATTTATGTCTTCAAGTGACACTGTCTGAATGCACATTCCCAATTCTAAGATGAATCACAAAGGGGCAGGAGTTGTACATCATTCATCCATAGATCAACAGGCTCTGTTTGCTCTGTGCTGCAGGCAGGATCCAGTTAATTACACCATGGAAAGGTAAGCCTCTCCTGGTACATCAGAGTGGAACACCTATGTCTAAATTCTAATTAGGATAAGTGTTAAAGACGTTTCTCGTGGGCAGAATTTGACCGAGCAGGTGGCACACATTCCTTTAGGATTAGTTCAGGCATTTCTGCTGCAAAACTTGTTGACGTATTTTGAATTTTAAAAAACTGAGTGGCTATTAAGAATTGTTTTGATTTGTCAGCTACTAATCAGGCTGACAGGCATGCAGAATGCTGGAAAATCACAGAAAAAAGTAAGGTTAACATTGCAATATTACTAGGTTCTAATTTTTGTGCTGGTTTGATAACTGGATCTAAGATGATTTCAGCCAAACGCCTATTGCTCAGTTCACTGGATCAAATCCTGTGATGGTGTAAATGGTGGCATAAGTTATATTCTTGGAGTAAGTAAAGTAAAAAGTGACCAATAAATGTCCAGAGTCTAATTTATGACCATTTGGAATCTACAGCAATGTTAAAAGAGACAAAAGGTAGGTGTTGGCAGGTTGCAATGTCAGAAAGATTGGAGGGTGAGGGGAAAGGGTTTATAACTCGAAGGGAGGTGTGGCTGTCCAAAAATAGTTGCATGTCAAGGGAAATGCATAATAAGGTAAGCCGGTGATGACATGAATGCTAGAGAAGCATCTTAAAGAGGTTGTAAATTACACAAACTCTCACAGAACTCTAATTTACAACCATACCCCACTGGATAATCCTAACGCTGATATTAGCATATCAAAAGTACAAAACAGGCCCTACGGTGTCGAAGTTCAGTCCAGTGTTGGACCAAAGAGAGTTTCAATATTAAAAATATGTTTAAATATCTGGTTGAAACCCTTTTAGAATATTTCATTATGTGGTATTATTCATTATTTGTTGTGATGATTTCACATTTAAAAATAATTTCACCAGCCTGTATGGAGCTTTAGAAATAAAATAAAGACAGGGTCTCTGTTTTGAGGATCTTGCAATCTTCTCTAGATAAGACATCACCTTATGCCAAGAGAGAGGACTTCAGACAAGGCAGGGAAGGAAAGAGAACTTCACAAAAATATGTGTATGAGGTGACTTGTTTTTGAAGATCATTATAATTAATTGTTCAGATAATACAGCTATTGGTTTATACCTTATCTGGTTGATACGGGAGTGTGGAGTCAGTGTGAAAGCATGCAAAATGTTGGAAAACCACAGAAAAAAGAGAGATTAACATTGTAATAGAAGGCTTTGAAGATGGTTTTGAAGGAGGAGAGGGAGTCTGTTTGATGTTCAGGATCAGGGAGGACATTTGAAACATAAAGAGCATCATGGGGGTAAGTATGGAGATGACTGAGGAGAAAGATACAGAAGAGGACTGAAGGGAAGCTGAATTTTCCAGAGCACAAGATCTGAGCCGAACTGTGTTCATAAAACAGGCAGTGGACTTGTTCAGGAAAAAAATGCGCTTATGTCATTTTTTGCTTCTTTATGATGAATGGAAACGGCCTGAAAAGTTTTTATGTTTTTGTTTTACATGGGCTGATTATATTTTGAATTAGAAATTCAGGCCTACCTATACTGTTTTTCGTGGAACACTTAGTGGATGAATAGCGAACGAGTAGAGTTATGACATCACAAATTCCAAGAAAATTAAACCACATTGAGAGGGGATGTGATATTTATTCAAAATATGTATTTAAAACAGTCTCTTTGTTTTTGTTAACAGCTTATTTAATCCCAGTGCTGAACAAAAATTTGGGAAAAAGCTCCTTTGATAAAGCTCATTCCTATTCAGTTAAGGTCTGGATAAAGCTCTAACCAACATCTCCAAGAGAGACCCTTTGCAAACAGGGAAACACAAGATTTTGTATTTCTATTATTTCTTAAGTAAAAACAAAACTAACCTCCCCACCCCACCCCCACTTTTTCAGGTAGTCTTTATAAACCATAAAGAAGTAATAAAAGAGAAAAATTGAGTTCCATTCATAGTGAAATTGAATATGTCTGCACTCTATTTTTTTAGTCAAATATGAAAATCTTAAATAAAAATAACCTTACAAATACTGAAATAAAACTATGGCCTAAGTAAAAGTAACACGGGGGGGGGGGGGGGATTGTATTTATTTATAACGGAAGAAAAATCTATTAGATATAACTTTCACAGATGTTTATGAATCATGCATTTAATGGCCAGAGCACCATGATGATCAGCTAGTCTGAACTATCGCATAAGTTAAAACATACAACCATGCAGTAATTCCTGCATCAGACCAATTACTTTTCATTGAGCTAGGCATATCTTCTAGAAATACATCCAGTCTTGATTAACAGAAAGCAGCAGGAGCTGGGGAACCCATAAAAGTATACCAGTGAAAATATTGAACCAGTCTGTTTTCACTGAGACTTTGTAATCATTCAATTACTAGTTATTGACACTTAGTTACCATTAACTGAATTCAGTATAATTGCTGTCACTTGATCTCATAACTCTTTACTTGTAACCTCAAGTAGCTTTGTTTAATGGTGTTAGAACTGAAGTGAAAATCATAAATCTCTAGGGTATTACTAAAAACTTTGTAAGGGAAATTATTTTTATCAGTCTTCACAATTTGCTCTTTGATGAATGCATTGAGGTGAATGCCTTATGTAATGATAATATACCCACATCCAAAACTTCAGCTAGCAGTTGTGAAATGAAGAATTAACACAAGGATTTTAGCAACTTCCAGAAATGGTGCTACAAAAATAAAGTGAGTTTAAAAAAAAAAAAAAAAGTTTAAGGGAAAAATATTTTCAATTCGTAGAATCTGTTCAGCTAAGAGCAAGAAATTGCAATTGTTTCTGGTTCAGTCAAACAGCATTTAGGCTGAAATCCACAAAGGGACTTAATGGGATTTGAGCATTGCAATGCCTAACTTTTAGGTGCTTAGAAGAACACAGGAACAACACTTTGATCCACAAAGCCTGAGTTAGGCACCTAGGCTTCCTATACAAAGAATGGAGACAGATAGGCACCTTAAAATGCAATCCACAAATGCCGGCACACTAGGCAGGGAGCCATTTAAGCTAGCCAATGGAAGAGACACCTATCTCTGCTAGTGATCGACAGTCAGGAACCCCTCTCCTATAGTCAGGCAATTTAGGTGCCTAAATTGTTTCCTGTGAGAATGAGTTAGGCCCCTGACTCGTTCCACACAAAATGGCCAGAGGTGGAGGGGTGATCCCCCCCACCCCTTATACCTTTGTGCCCAGTGGTTAGAGCACTCACCTGGGATGTGAGAGACATAGGCTACCCTCAGACAGAGGGAGACAAAGAGTTTGAAGAAGGGTGTCCCACCTCAGGAAAATGTGGGCTAATGTGATGTCAGACTCCCTCAGACTCTGGTGTATAAATAATTAGAGAGTCACTGCAGCCCACAGACTGGATATGTTACCGGACAGGTGGGGAGAGTGGTTGAGGATAGAGATGTAGGCTCCACTACCTACCAGAGATGTTGAGCCTATCCCTCCCAGCTTAACCAGCAGCACATCCACATTTATATTAAGGACCGTTGGAGGTTCATCCCTAGTGTCATCCATCATCCACAGACCCATATAAGGAAACTATGAACCATTTAAGACAAAAGAGGTTAATAACAGCTTGCTTAACCAGGGGACACAGACTGAATACCCAATGGGCCTAAAGCCCATGGACCCAAACCACACAGTGTCTTAAAGGGAGAAAGAAATAGAAGCAATAACAATTAACGTTTCATAAATCATGCCCTTTGGGCATTCTCGAACGGGGTGGCCTGGACGGCACACAGGGAGGCAGGTGAACACAGGACTGGATCCTTAGGGAATGATGACAGGAACGGATGACGGGCACCACAGCAGGCAATGATGGAGATGGGAATGGATAACTGGAACAGGAGTGCATGCACAGGTACAGGAACGCGCAAGCAGGTAAGGCCTCTTGATCTTCTCTCTTGGTCTGAAATAATAGGAAAACACGGGCAGCCATCTGGGAGGATAGCAACTTGTTTGGGTTGTCCAAAGTCTTATATACTAACTGTTCATCCAATAGGCTGGTTCTATTTTCCCAGTTTGTGCACTTGGCACTCAAGGTTTGCGCTTTAGCATAGTGCACATGGTACTATACATTTTGCACACGACACTGCATGTTTTGCACTCAATACCATATATTCATTCAGAACTATGATTTCTACTTAGGGTTTACACATTTTTCCCACCATCAGCCAAGAATATGCTATGATTATGTGTTATGTTGTCTTGAAATCATTAAATCTACAAGAGATCCAGGATCTCACATCTCTCAGTTGGGAGCCCTAAGCACTGGACTACAGAGTAATTCTCACTTTTTCTCTTTGTCTAGCCAATGACTCTGTAAGAATTCATACACAGTGAAACAACTTCAACACACAAGACTGGGGGAGTCCTACATCATGCTTCCCATAGACCAGGGGTACCCAAATGTTTTGTCATCACAACCCCATTTTAATGAAGTATTTCCTTCCAGGACCCCAGACAGCATGGAGAATGCCATTTTGCTCTTTGCACAGTGTGACCTCGCATGCTCCATATATGCAAGGTCATGCTGTGTGGAGCAAAATGGCATCCTCCACATACCAGGGATTGCTGTGATCCCATCTCCTGATGACATGACCCCATTTGGGGTCGCGACCCACATTTTGGGAACCACTGCCATAGAGCATTCGTTTGAGAGGTGGGACACCCCTCTTCAACTCCTTTCTTCCCCACAGGCAGTGGGGGGGAATTGACCCAGGGTTTCCCACATCCCCGATAAGTATCCTAACCACTTGGACTAAAAGTTATAAAGTGGGCAGCACCATCAGCCCCTCCTCTAGCAGTGGCCAAATTTTGAAAAGGACCTGACCTGGTAGGCAGCCAGATCGGGCCCTGCATACGAATTAGGTAACCAAATGCCTAATTTCCCCCAGTTTGTGGATTGCTCAGAGGCTTAGGCAGAAGATAGGCATCCGGCTGTCTAGAGTCAGGCAGCAGTGCACATGCTCAGAGGCAGAAACATAGGTGCTTAGGAAACTTTCACCCTGAAAACTTAGATGCCAAGTGAATTTAGATGCCTATAGGGTTTGGTGGGAGTTTTGTAGGTCGTAGTAGAGCTTAAAACTGGGATTTAGGTGGTTCCTAAGTAACTTTGTGGATCTAGGCCCTAGTATCTAGGCATCTAGGCACAGTGGTCCAGATCATCAAAGGTATTTAGGCTGCTAACTGCCACTGAAATCAATGGAAATTAGGACCATACATATCTTTGAGGCTCTGTGCCAATATGACTTCCCTCTGTGTCTTTTCCTTTCAGGTATTTCTTGGGTGCCCATCCCCATGGTATCAGAGTAATAAGTCAGTATAGGTTTTTCTTTAGAACAGATCCTGAAATCAAACCCTTAGCAGGTAAATCATCGATATAGAAATGGGTTGGAGAATACATAGCAAAAATAGCATTTTTTTAAAGCGTAGGCTATATAGTATTCTTCAAATAGAGACAGACGGGTATTCCACTTTGGTGTGTACATGTCCAGAGCACCAGAGCTAGAGACTTTTGCCCAGCAGTACCCATAAAGGGTGGTGCTCATGACTAGTGACTGTGGCCCCTCCCCTGGTTACGTGAGGTGGCGCTGCCCCAGTCCCCCTAAGTTCCTTCTCCCTGCACATGACTGGAGTCAGAGCTCTGTGTGGTTGTAGTCTCACAACCTCACATTTAGTCTTAGCCTAGTTTATTGTATATAGTTAGTTAGTAGTTAGATGTAGAACTTTAGTGTTAGTTAGTAGTCAGCTATTTGCTAGTTGATAGATAGCATTCCCCAGTGATGCCTTACCAGGGTTTAAACACTGTCCTTTGTGTGGAGGGGCGATCCACAACAGTGACCCACACACGCTGCTTGCTTTGTCTTGGCAAGGCCCACCTTAAAGAGCACCATTTGATTTGTAAATCATTTAAAAAGAGGACTCAGATGTCACTGAACCTTTGCCTCAAACAACACCAGCTTGAACAGGCCGATTCAGTACCGAGACCCTCCTAGTACCAAAGATTGCCCTTGAGCTCAGAGAAGACTGCCGCCTCTCATTCCATGGCAGGCTGCTGTCTGAGAGGTGGAGGAGCTGTTCTACAGCATCATCATTCCTCCTCTTCTACCATTTGGTAAAGTATAGCTCTCAACCCTAACATGGAGGCCTCTGTTTGTGGTATAAACTTCTTCTCAAAGTCTGAGGCTACTAGCTCTGAATTACTGACGAGTGCTATCCTAAATCCGCAAAAACTTCTTCAGCCACACCAGTCCATGTTACTATATCTGAGTCGCTGGCCTTTATTAGTTCCATCAAAGGGGATGTTTTGGTAGCAAAGCAGAGAATGAATCACATGTAATATTCCACTATCTCCAGAAATGGTCTGACCTGTTTCTTTGATTGGTCGAGGCCAACACTGTATAACCTCTAACTTGTTCAGTTGGGGTTTCACTATGCCTCTCTTCCTACGATATACTTGAGGTATTTGGCTTCTGCTAGCCCTATTGCCTATTTGGACAGCTTAATGGTGATACCCGCTTTCCTCAGGGTATCCAGTACCGCAGCAACCTTTTCTGAGTGCATCCCCCAGTCTTGATTGTATATGACCACATCATCCAGGTAAGCAGCTGGATACTTGGCATGTGGATATAATAGCTTATTGATGAGTCTTTGGAAGGTTGCCAGAGTCCCATGTAATCCCAAAGGGAGGATGGTGTACTGGTATAAGCTTTCTGGCCTAGAAAAGGCAGTCCTCATTCGTCTCCTTTGCCAGAAGGATTTGCCAGTAACCTTTGGTCAGGTCAAGGGTAGACAAGAATTGTGCTTCTCCCAACTGGTCAATTAGCTCAACTTTCCAAGGTATGGGATAGGCGTCAGACTGGGACACCTCATTTAATTTTCAGAAGTCATTGCAGAACCTCTTGGTGCCATCTGGCTCAGGTACCAGAATGATCGGGCTGGCTCTTCTGCCGCAACTACACTCAGGGGGCCAGCCAGTGGAGGGATGCGGGGATAGGGCAGCTGGAGCAGGAGGTCTTAGCGCTGGAGAGGCATCTGGCCGCCAGTCCCGAGGATCCATCCCTCTGCGGAGTGTGCTGAGAGAAGCGGGAGGAGCTCTGGGCTCTCGAAGACCTTCGGGCTTGGGGTGCCTTCGTTCGATCCCGCATCCATCTCCTTCGGGAGATGGATTGAAGCTCCCGCTTCTTCTACGCCCTGGAGAAAAGGAGGGGGGCCCGGAAGCAGTCACCTGCCTTCTGGCAGAGGACGGCACCCCCCTGACGGACCTGGCGGAGATATGCAGAAGGGCCAGGACCTTCTACGCTAGCCTCTTCTCCCCAGATCCGACCGAAGCCATCGCCTGTCAGGTGCTCTGGAACGAACTTCCCACGATCGGTGTAGGCAACCGAGACTGGCTGGAGCTGCCTCTCACTCTGGCCGAGTTCTCGGGAGCCCTCAGCCTCATGCCCATAAACAAATCTCCGGGCATGGACAGGCTGACCGTGGAGTTCTACCGCACGTTCTGGGACGTCCTCAACCCAGACCTCGCCACGATCTGGGCCGAGTCCGAGGCCAGCAGAGAGCTCCCTCTCATGCAGGTGAGCCATGCTTGCCCTGATGCCCAAGAAGCGGGACCTCCGTGACCTTCGGAATTGGCGTCCCGTCTTGCTCCTCGGCATGGACTATAAAATCGTAGCCAAGTCCCTCTGGCTGCATCTGGGGTCCGTGCTGCAGGATGTGGTCCATCCCGACCAGACCTACACCGTCCTGGGCCGCACCACCTTCGATAACCTCTATCTGATCCAGAACCTCCTGGAGCTTGGGTGTAGGGATGGCCTGTCGTTCGCCCTCCTGTCCCTGGAACATGAGAAGGCATTCAACAAGATGGACCGCAGGTATCTCCTGGGCACCCTGCAGGCGTTCGGCTTCAGGCCCCGCTTCGTGGGTTTTCTCCAGGTGCTGTATGGCTCTGCAGAGTGCTTGGTCAAGCTCAACTGGACCCTGACTGAACCAGTCAGCTTTGGGCGAGGCATGCATCAAGACCTTCCGCTGTCAGGCCAGCTGTATGCTCTGGCCATCGGAGTCAGGGCAACATTCCATTGCTCAATTCCCATTTGTTTAGTATCAACTGCAGGATGGAATCCTAAAATAAATTGGAAATGAGTTGATGCACAAGCGATGCTACGGAAGGCTTGCTCTGCACAAAAATGTGTAAATAAATGGTTAGAAGACCTAAACATTTGAGCAGAAATGTAATGTTAATAACTAAATGCATAACTGTAGATCTTAAAAATATCTACAACACAAGCTCAGTACACAGTTGTTAAATGCTCACAACTTTGCTAAGTTAAAACAATTTTTTTTTATACAAGCAAAGGTATAGATCCCTTCAATGAAGACAATGTCCATGCCAAATTTCAAGTTTTAAAAACCCACCAAATTTCACTGTAGCCTAGTTTATCCAAAAGTGTGGTTAGATGTTTTTAAAACATATTTTACTCAAAAGTGGTTGAAGGGATTTTGCTCAACCACCTACAAAAAAAAAAAAGTTCTTATATAGACTGATACCTGGTGTAGAAAACTACCATCACAAAAGTAAATTTTGGCAAAATTTAGGCTGGAGAAGCAACCCCTGATTGGAAGATGGAGCTCAGCTGAGCAGGTGTGGGCTGAGTTAGTATAAAGCCAGGAAGCCGGCAATAGAAATGACTGCAGTGAGGAAGTATGCAGCCATCTTCTGTGCATTAGGAAGGAGGAAATCTAGGGAAAGAGCAGGACCTTAGGAGCCTGGTCTTGAGGGAAGGGTGTTCCCAGAAGAAAGAACGGTGAAGAAGAAAGCCTGTGGGAGGGGAAGTAGCCCAGGGAGGGAGCAGCAAGGTTGGGGACTGAGCAGACCTCAGCCGTATGTTGCAGGGTCTCTGGGTTGGAAGCTGCAATAGGGGTGGGTCCAGGTTCCCCTACCAGCTACTAACAGATCACTATTGCCTGGAAAGCAGATCAAGTGAAACTCTATACCTTGGAAATGGAAACCACATACTGATCTGGCTGGAGACCCAAGCCACAAAGAAGCAGTGCTGCAGCTCATGGAGCATGAGAGAGGCCCCAGATTGGGACAAGGTGCTGAGAAACTGCAAGAGGCGGTGTCAAATCAGTGGTGAGCTAATTCCCAGTAGAGGCCCAAAGAGGCACTCGGTGGTGAGTGGAGTGAGCCCCATTGCTCTATTCTGAACTGTCATTCAGCTCATTTTAGTGGTAAATGTTTTTGGATTTTATAGTCTATAACTGCTAATCCTTTTCCTGCTCAGTGTTTCATTGTAGTGTGGCTAAAGTGTTCAGATGCCATAGTCACTGATGTAGTATATGAACCAGAATAAAATATTTTTTTTTGTCCCAGTCCTTCGTGCCATCGTTTCTCCTAATGCAATTGCATGAGCAACTCATATCCTGTTACTCCTAGTCTGTCCAAGACATTCTGATATTTATTGCTCTCTTCCTTTGTGTTTAGATTTTGCTCAGTTAAGCAGATTCCATTTCATCACTGATATATGTACAGTGAACAAAGTCACTCCCAGAACTTTCTGATCTCTGTGGCACTCCACTAATCACGTTTCTCTAGCTCAAACTGTTATCATTCACAATTACCCTCTATCTTTGCTATCCCAGCTAGTTTTTTTTTATCCACATAATTAGCTCACCCCTACAGTGTAATTACTGACTTTGTAGATTAGTCTTTTGTGTGGTTCTGTATCAAAGCTGTCCTAGAGACCAGGTAAATTATACCCACAGCTGCTCTCCCATCAACTGTATTTTACTTAAAAAGAGATTGTCTGATTTGTCTGGCATGAACTCCTTTCTGTGGCTTGATGCTAATTACCTCTAATTAGAAGAACACCCAGAAAGTTAAGTTTTAATGTCTCTTGGATTAATGATTCCACTATCTTCTCCACCGCTTAAGACAGTGATCTCTTCCTGAACTTTCCCTAATCTCCTTTCTTAAGAAAAAGAATGAAGAAGTAGCAGAAGAAAGAGGGATTGACTGGTCAGGGTGATCAAAAGTCTAGCTATTTAAAATCTTCCTGCTTAAGTGTCTAAACCATTCCCTCCACCATGTACTAACTTTCTGCACAGATTTTCAAATGAACAGCCTTTTAAAGGCTTTATTCAATATTTGGAATACAACCTGGTGCAGACCCCTTCCCCCACCATCCACTCATGCCTGTCCTCCTATTCCCCACCACTGCAGCTGCCCAAGCACCCTCATCCATCACCAACCGCAAGCAACCCCCACTTCTTCAGCTACCCAGGAACTCCTCTCCTCAGCTGCCAAAACACCCTCTCACCTTCCTGAACATGAACACTTTCAGCTTACCAGCTGCTTCCCCATTGCTCCCATAACCAACTTCTCAAACCATCCACAGTCTGGAAGGCTCCTCCTTGTGACTGCTGTGATGGATGGAAAGGCATACAATCTCACCCGGCTCCCACTGTTCTGTGGATGAAGAGGGTGGAATTGTTTTGTACTCCCCTCGCCCCCCCCCCCCCCATCCTGCCCACACCTGCTTTTACTTCTCAAGTGGTGGGGGAGAATAGTGACTCGCTGTTATGCATATGAAGCTCCATGCTGGGAGCCACACAATACTTGGCAGCCATGTGGCTGGAATACAGTTTCTGATTGCTGGGTTTTAAGAAGGGGATCTGATATTAAGAGTGAGGCTTCATGCTAAGATGATTTTCCTTTCTATCCCAGAGTCACGTGTCATAAGTTATCCATCTCTAAGGAAGTCCACATTAGCTTTTATTTTAAAAATCCTTCTGTTTCTTACCACTATACCCTCCATTTTCTTTTTCGGTAGCTTGGTCTTATTATCTACATTGTAATTAGAGGTTCCCTTTTTCTTTGATAGTCTAATGTCTTGGTCATCTGTCCTGATGTAACCAGGATTTCCTTCAGTGTTTGTTTTTCCTCTCCTGAGGAGTGTATGTTAGAATTCACCACCTGATCATCATGTTCTCTGAAAAACATTCAAGTAAATATTATTTAGCAATATCTCTCCCTTTGGGATGGGGTATCCAAACCTCACACTGGCCAATGGGGGTTAATGAACATTCATGGATCCTATCAGCCCTGCCCCACCACACCTGAGAGAGATGTCAGACTTGGCGGAAGGAACTCATAAAGGGAGAGCGCAGAACAGCTGGAGAGAGATCAGAGATGAGAGCAGGGATACAGCTACACCGCAGGAAAAAAGGTAGCAGCATGTCTCAGGGTATGTCTACACTGCAGTAGAAGACCTGTGGCTGGCCTGAGTCAGCTGATTTGGGCTTGGGGAGCTATGAAATTGCAGTGTAGATGTTTGGGCTGGAGCCCAGGCTCTGAGACCCCCACAAGTGGGGAGGGTACCAGTGGCTGGGTGCCAGCCCAAGCTGAAGGTCTACACTGCAATTTCATAGCCCTATAGCTCAAGACCAGCTGAGGCTATGCCACAGGCCCATTAACACAATATAGACATACCCTCCAAGCCCAGGTCAACTGACTCAGGCTTGTGCTGTGGGGCTATAAAACAGCAATGAAGATGTTTGGGCTTAGGCAGGAGTCCTGGCTTTGAGACCCAGGAAGTGGAACGGTCTAAGAGCCCAGGCACACTTGAAAGGCTATATTGCTATGTTAGCCCCCAATGCAGGCCTGAGTCACTTGACCTGGGCTCTGAGACTCTCTGCCATCGTTGTGTGGGGGCTCTGTATAGACAGACCCCAGATCTCCAGTACTTGGCTGAAGGGAGGAGGTTCTGAAATGACTTTAGCCTTTACTGTTTCCTTTCTGGAAGGAGGGAGGGAGAGTGGGTGGGCCTAATACTGAACGGCAGTTGCGGGACCATTACTGTAGAGCGGGCTGGGGCCACTGCTCATCTGAGGAAAGAGCCTTACCTTGCCTGGAGGACTGCTCATTTGTGTTTATTTCTGTGTGTGTTGACAATCCTGGAATGTTGGAATATCTGGGACTCAGCTGGGGAGCTGAATCTCCTAAGACTGGACCAGTGCATAGGAATGTGTGGATGTCACAGACCAGAGGCCAGGTATGTGCAGATGTCCTGTCTTGGTCCCGAGGGGGTGCCTCAAGTGAAAGCCTGAGAGCACAGTGACCCCACCAATAAATGATTGCTTTATCTGTGAACAAGACAGGCTCAAACAGCCTACAGTAAAGAAGAATTCCAGGTATTTGCATCATCCAATCCAAAACTATGCAGTTAACAACAACTGAACCATAGCTTGCCCAAAGCAGCCATGTGGGAGGCTAAGGGGACCTATGATGCCCCCCATCATGCTGTCTGGAGTGGCTCATGACCGAGAGTGCTGACCTCAGGGCGCACTGTCAAAAACAGGGCAGACACCCTACGCTGGTGGTATGCTCAGTAATTAGATTTCACCAACCCAGTAACAAGTGTGAACTCTTAGATCACTTTAGCAGTCTTACCATGGAGTCAGAGACAGCCCCTTTGTGTTCTCCAGTCTATCTTGCCACCCAGGCAAGCTGGACTTAGTGATAAATGGTCACTAACACCATAAAGAATTACAAAATATTCAGGTTCCTCCCAGTCCTGAGAGACCAGTCACTTACCCCAGATCAATTTGTACCTTAGGCTATGGCTACACTGGAGAACTTACGGCAGTGCAGCTGCAAGCTCTCCAGTGTAGCCACTCTAAACCAACAGGAGAAGGCTCTCCCATCAGCTTAATACTCCAGCCTTCGTGAGTGGCGGTAGCTATGTCGACGGGAGAAGCTGTCCAAACGATATAGCGCTGTCCACACTGGCCCATAAATTGGCATAAATTGTCACTCAGGGGGGTGGCTAATTCACACCTTTGAGCGACATAACTTACGTCGATTTAAGCTGTAGTGTAGCCCTAGCCTTAGATATTATATTGAAGATGACTAGCCAATCCTGTAATAAAAACTCAAGGTTTATTAACAAGGAAAAAGAACTAAGTTGTTTATAGGTTAAAGCAAGCAAATACATATACACAAGAGTCCAGTCTGATTCAAAAGGTGACAGATGTAGTAATCTGTCATCACTTAATGTCTTTTTAGGGCTTCACTCAGGTCCACATTGGGGATCCCTGCTTTTTTGTTTCCTAGCTCCAGCCCTTGTGAGAATTCAAACAGAAAAGAGATGAAAATCTTCCTGTTAGCTATTCTTATTTCCCTCTTCCAGCATCCAAACCAATGGGACGAGGCCTTCTGCACGTACTTCTCCATGAGTGGATAGGGCAATTAAGGTTTTTTCCTACAGTGGCCCAATTAATTGTTTGATAGTCTTCCTGGATGGTTAGGGGGAGCCACTCTTCTTGTCTGAGTTCCCAAATTCAGAGCAGGCATTTTTACAATTATAAAAAAAACTTTTTTTTTTACCTTGTAGCATGGAATACAGACATTACAAGTGAGATTAATGCAGGCAGCAATTTACAAGCATTTCATAGAGTCTAAATACTAACAACATTCTTACAAGACTAATACCTCTTTTGAACAAAACTAACATGCAGATTAGCTTGTTTGGTTTCCAGCTATAAGTTTGTCAGTTCTTAGCTAATGCCTACAGCCTTGGACAGACCTGACCTTTGGTTGGCCAGGGTAACATCCCCTTATTTCCTTACACTGTTTATAGACAACAGTGTGTGTGTGTGTGTGGGGGGGGTAATCAACCTTTGTAAAGCTCCCAGGCACGTGAAGGAGTGGGGCACGAAGAACTAAGTTATACTGAGGGACCTGCTGCAGTACAGGGCTGTTGCAAAGTACATCTCCTCTGAAGCAGTCACATTCTGCATCCTGGATTAGTTTTTGGGCAGCACATCTATGTGTGGTCTCATACTTGGTGCTTGTAAATGAGCTGCAACTTAACCTAATAATCAAATAATGAAATAATTCCAATAAAATGCAGTCACGATGTCACCCCAATTCAATGATCACAGCTGTTATATTTTTCATTACTGGATTGTATTTGATTGTATTGCTTTGGTGATGTGGGTGGCTAATGGTTTTTTTACAGGCTATCCTATCCTGGCTTACTTTGTGTCACAGCATAATACTTTCTTTGCCATCCTTACTTACATCGAGAAGTACGTAGTATCCGTTATGCAAGTATGCCCACTGATTTCATCGATGACCCATGAAGTAAGGTATACACTATGCAAAGGTGGCAGACTCAGGCTATCATTGCAAGAGCCTTGGGACTTGTTAGATGGCACTTGGTGTAAGTGCAGCACAGCTCAATTATTTGGTAAGTGTATTGTCGCTTCCACCTAGTTGCCATGTTGTACTCAGTCACCTAGATCCTCATGTTTGTGAAATGCTTTGAGATGTGCAGAATAAAGGCTTGACATTTAGTCATTTTGAATTACTGAGTTCATTTTAAAGGGACACAAAATTTAGAGGCCCAAAATATAATCAGCTTTGAACTTAAAACTGTTAATGAAAACCTAAGCCTCTAAACAAGGGCTTATATTTGAGGAGAAATAATCTAGTTACCTGCTAGGTAAACTGCTAACAATAAGCCCAGTGTGCTGGATTTGCTTTGGTTCATGGTCAGAGGTTCAGGTATAGGATTCTTTGCACTTGCACACTGGATCATGTTAAAGGATAGCTGTGTAAGTATATACATTCTTAGGTACTAGAAGATAGAATCAGACCAGCGCAAGTGTTTGGTATTATTTTGCCCTCTAGTGGTTGGTTTATGAAGAGGCTATAAACTCTAAGACTACAACATAGCTACTAAATTTTTTTCATTTTGCTCCAGCGGTAGAAGCTTACGGGCCTTATTCTCATTTACCGTAGGGCCCTTTTACATTGCCACAGTGGTGTAAAGGAGCATTGGTGAAAACTACAAGTATCATACTACTTGGATATCTCAAGGACCCAGGCTGGAGGGTCACAGGCCACGATGCTATACTGCAAGCGTCCGTCAGCCATACCAGACGTACTTCTTTCTTAGTGCAGTGACCCACTCTCTTCCATTGCATACCCCACAAAACAGGCAGAAACGTACCCTAAGTGCTGGTCCTGGTCTTGCTAGGGGATGATAGTGCTGCATGTTGACAGTAGTGTTCAGGCAAGCAGTATTGCGAGGAGTAATGTTCCTGAGGGAATGCAAGTGGATTGTGATGCTGAGATTTGAGCTCACCAATCAAAAATGGGTTCCCTCATCAGTGGTCCAGGACAAGTTCTTAATGTATTGGTCCTAAAAGTGCTTCTTTTGAAGAGAGGGTATCAACCTAACTAATGCAATTTTAAAATATTTTTAGTAGTTGAATGTCTTATTTAAAGGCTGTAAAACTTAAATTCTGTGAAATTACTGAGAAGTTGCTATTTCTTATTGGTTAGATCTACTCCCTGGTAAGTGTGAAAAGCAACTGCTTACAAGATTAGCAACAGCTTGGAACTCGTTTATTTCTGCATTCAAGGCGGGGGGATACAGTTTTCCAACAGAGTTCAGTTAAGACAATATTGGACTTCATTATTATTCAGTTCTGCTGGCTGTGCAGAAGAGTGGAGGACATGGCCCCCATCTCCTCCCTTCTCTTTTCTGATGGCTAGCACTACTAACCAAGAGTAGTCTTTGGGCTCATGGGAGAGCACAGAATATTAATGTGCCATGGAGACACAGTATTGACAATGACCATACAACTACCCCTTTTTTTACTTCACTCTCATCCTTTTCCTTTTGTATAACACTTTTATGAAACCTGCAGTGTATGATTGTAGACCTCTTAAATTTGGGGATCCCACTGTATTTGTACAGCTTGTCAAAAATGTGTATCACAAAGCACATTTCTGATACCTTCAGTATACAGTAAAAAGGTATAGATGAGATCTTGTACAGCTTCTGTGAACAAACTCTGAGCCCTGTTGTGCAAAGCAGTTTCCTCTGCATTAGTAATATTTTTAGAGGAGACTCTACTTGAGGAAGCATTATGATGTACTGATGTCTAGTCAGACAACTACAGGAATTTTGTTTCCCCCCGCATCCTTATTTGCTTAATTAATTCCTGTTTTTACTCATGTCAGTGATATTGCAAATTAAAGCCCAACTTAACTTCTGTGTTTGCTCTTTCCAATGGGAATGAGATCTTAGCTATATTTCTACCACCCTCTTCAGTTTCTTGAAGCTACTATAGTCAAACTTGAATGAACATACACAGGTGGAGTTCTGATATCTGTTCTTTGTCAATATGATAAAAGTAACACTGTGGAAGAAGATCACCGAATGGAGAGAGAAATGTGTTCACACATGCACCAAAATACACCTTCAAAAGGAATAGTTTTGCCTCAGGAATAGAGGATGGTACCAGAATTCAGCTTTAGTGCGATGTCTGGAGTCCTGTCTATTCATTTAGAATTTTAAACTGCCATCAATCACATGCTCTTGGCACAAGTGCAAATATTAATTAAGTGCAAACTAGCATTCACACCCTCCTCATAATGAACTCTCCAAAAAATTCCACATGAGCCCAGATCAAAAAACTCACTTCATTTTAACTCTGTTCCAAACACTCTAGCTGTACAATTATGGATAATTATAGAATCCACAGCTTTAGAAATAAACTTAAAGAACTCTCTTTTTTCTTATCTATTCTCGAAATGGGGTGGAAATACAAATTCAACAGACCCACTGGAACTGAGGGTGACCATTTGTTCAGATAAATATTTGGGCAAGTATAATGATGAATGCCATATATAAGGAGGTACGGCAGTGCTGTTGTAGCCATGTTGGTCTGCGTACATTTCCCAGACCTGAAGTAGAGCTCTATGTAAGCTTGAAAGCTTGTCTCTCTCATCAACAGAATTTGGTCCAATAAAAGATATTACCTCATACTCCTTGAATACATAAGGAGGCACTGTTACTAGGAGAGCTTCTGACTAGTCTGTGTTTTAGGGGAAAAGGTTTACAATTTTAGCTTTTTATTTTTTTTTTTTAAAACAGTTATTCCAAACAATGGCCCAATCCTGCAAACTGTTAGGCATGTACTTAGTTTTGCATGTGAGTAGTTCCATAGAAACCAGTGGATCTACCCACTTAAACTTAAGCAAATGGATAGCTGTCAAAACATTACTTCCTTAGGAAAGTTTAGCTCATGTCATAGGCTGACCTATTTACTGTAGGGTTTCTTCATAGAATGACTGAGGCCAAATTATCAGTTCAGTTGTTATAACCTGTGTAAACTGTTGAATGTTGTGTTATAATATAGGAGCCAGCTGTAGAATGCAGCTTAATTCTCCACAGGCTATCCCACAGTGTACTGTGCACTGAAAAAAGACTTTCTGGGCAAATTGTTAGTAGTGCAGGCTCTTTGCTCCTGCAACAGAAATTGGAGCATTTACAATACTATTTCAAGCTGTTTTGCAGAATCTGCTGTGGACCAATGTGGGGACCAGTGCTGGCAGAAAAATCAAGGGGTTCAAAGTGCCCTTCAGGCGGAGGATGACAAAAATAAAAAGAAGAGAGCATACATTTTATTCTTTTTGAGGAAACGTCTTGCTTTAGGGGACTAGCTCAGTTAAGCATAAAATACTTAATGGACAAAGCCTTGGCACCTGGCATTATGTGCAGGTGGTAAATAACCTCTAAGCCTCATAACAGCCAAGCTTACAGGACCGTGGGGACTGAAGAACTGTCATATCTTAAGACCTGCTATCCCGTTTGGGCTAAGAGTTGGACAACATTCACACAGAGGATTAATTAAGTCACTTTAATTTGTTAGTGGTGGGCTCTGTGGGAAACATAGCTGTTGTAAAATCACATATGGCTTTGTTTGGGGGTAGAAATGTCCCTAGTGCTTCTATCCCTGCCTCCTGTTTGGACCCTGAGCTACTCAGTTTGCTACTGGCCTGCACTAGCCCTTCCTTTTTTAATTTTTGACCTTCATTTTCTCCTTTTTACATCTGTTCTTTGTCAGCAACATTTGTAGGATCAAACTCCTTAATTAACTGAAAACCTTACATGTGCAAGGCATAGCAATAATAGCCAGTATTTTCTCTTGGGGAAAGATTTTAAATGAACAAGAAAAAACTTAATTTTCTATTGCACAAATTTTGGGCTGGAGCCTGATCTCATGCTAGCCAATAGCAATTCACATAGATTTAAATGGGAACAAGATTGATACTTTTTTGCTTAAAACATTAATATATTAATGTACCACAAATGAATGCTTAGATTTTCATGACTGATTTATTTATAAAATGATAACTAATGGTATGAGTGGCACTTTTCAAAGCCTGAAGGAGTGAGTTAATGGTTTTACAGTAGCACCTACTGGCCCCAGAACTTCATTGTGCTAGGCCCTATACAAATGCTCTGTATCTGAAGTACAAGAGACTTGCAGGATCTCTTGGAATATGTCATCCTGCACTGTCTTCCTTCTCCTCATCTGGCTGAGCCACTCCACTGAGGTGGATGTAGAGACCCTCAAGGCCACATTTCCAGCTGCAAAAGATACAATGCACAGAGGTACTACGCCTCTTAATCCACACAAGTTACAAGCACTGTATTCTCACTTCTCCTTGGGATTCATAGAGCACAGCGGAGTCCCAGCCTTGGTGAGTACAGTATAGGGGGGAGGGAGGCAGTTGGGATGATAAAGGGGTGGATAGGTCATGGGCATGAATATGCGGATAGGGCAATTGAACTGAATACGGACACCGTTTTCTACAGGTGATGGTGATTTCAGCTGATATCTCACTTCTGAGGGTAACAGAGGCTGAAAGGGAACGGCTCCTGGACTTGTCCGACTGCAGACAAGATCCCTGTGCTGCTAGCCTGTGTGGTGCAATGGTGCCTGCTGAAGTAATACTGACTGGTGTGGGAAAGTGTCCTACTGCAGCGGAAGAAACAAGGCAGTCCTCCTCGGAAACCTTCGACAGAGGATTGCAGACTCCCTCCAGGAAAGTTTCTTTTAAATCTCTGTGGAGGGTTCATGAGACATCCTGGTGCATACAAACAAACTGTTCTGCAGGGGCCTCTCTGCCTAACTGTATAAGGGAAATTGGAAGCAGATAGCAACTCTACCACTATTGGTTATTTCACTATCTCTTCTGGCATGATTAAAAATATTAAATTAACAGATGGATCCCTGTATTATCATAGCAAATTGCATACATACCAGATATTCCTTCCCCTGCATCAGGCTCACCTGTGCTGGACTGTAGAGACTGGCTCGACTGCTCTGGAGTCACAAACAGGTCGTGGCTTGCTGCACCACTGGATTCCCCCAGATGCTTGTCCCCTATCCTCCTCTTCCAATGCCTCCTCGTCACTATTCATTCTGGGGCCTGTGACTCCAGCTCCCCCGAAGTATCTGTGGGGTCCTTGTGGATGGTGGTGAGGTCTCTGCCAAGGGATGGCATGCAGCTTTTTGTAAAAATGGCATGTCCACAACTCTGCACAAGAGTGACTGTTAGCCTCTCTTGCCTTCCGGATCGCCTGCTACAGCTTCTTGCCTTTTATGTGGCACCGCTGCGGGTGCCTCTTCTAGCTCTTCTCCCCCATGCCCTGAGTGATCTGCTGGATTGGAGCTGGGCTGCACAGCCTCTTCTCCCCACAGACCCAGGAGATCCATTACCTCTTATGTACTCCAGGCAGGAGCACATATGCAGAATGGAGCTGGCATGGTCAGATGGGCAGTTGCTAGGTGACCTCTCCAGGCCAAGCCAACAGGAATGGAATTTCAAATATTCACGGGTTTTAAAAGGGAAGGGTCATGTACCTGTGCATCTTGCTGCCAGGCAGTGGAGTTCAAAACAGTGACCAGAGCAGTCACAGTGGCACATTGTGGGACACCTCCTGGAGGTCACTATAGTCAAAGTAAGTAAGGCAGATAAGTATCTACATTGACACTGTGTCACCCTAACTACATCAACCTAAGTGCTATGCCTCTTGCGGAGATGGATTTAAGTCAGCACAGTGGGCAAATTACATCGGCAGGAGCAATATTTTAGTGTAGATGCTTACAGCATTAGGTCGATGCAAGCTGCCTTGCATCAACCTAACTCTATTGTGTAGACCAGGCCTAAGCCAGCCAGTCCACTAACCTGTGTTGTACTCCCAGTTTTGAAGTCCTTCATTGTATATTGCCATGAATGTCTGGAGTTAGGTTTTTGGTGAGCTGCCACCACCTACAAATACAGGCTATGTATATTTAGTCTAGGTCTTTCATGTATTTTTAATACTGAATAGCTTTGAGTTTCTTGTATGTGTAGTACCCATTTTCTACAGTGTGACTGTTAAATCAACCTCTTCCTCATATCAAGAGTTCAAAGAGATGAAGATTTCCTTGGTGACATTTGTTTCTGGGTGCATTTGAAAATTGGCTTCCACTTAAATGATTACTAGAGAAGCATCTGGAATGGATTCTTTCTTTATCTTCACTATCAAGTTCTTGAATGAAGAGTGTTGAAACCCTGGTGACTAAGAAATCCTCAGGTTACCTGAGAAGGCTATCTAATTGTGTTGTCTTGTAAAAGACAGCTGTATTAAGTTGACAAAATTACTTGCACTGTTAAAATGGATTTAGTTTTAGTTCTGGTCTATCATATAGCTACTATTAGATAGCTTGGATTCTTATCTAGTATGTTCACTCAGATGTTTAAAGACTCTTTATCTCACAGTATTGCCAACATCAAGGATTCAAACATGAGATTTTAAAAATGAGATTAAATTTTTGGGTTCTCTTTTGAATCTTGAAGATATGCCTGATACAAATTTTAAAGCTCTTCTATGCAATCATGAGGACTAGAAAACCTTTCAAAATAAAAGCTGAGGTTTTCATGTAACCCAATGACCACAGGAACAAGGGTTTAAAAAACCGCTCACAAAAAACCACACACAAAACAAAAATATGAGATGAGAAAATCAGGGGTTGCCTACACTACATAATGCTTCCTTGAGAATCAAAGTGCTGCATATATGGGAGCTCATGACACCCTCAACTATGCTCCCTTATTTGTCATGGATAACTGCATTCATCTATTAAAATGATATGGACAGTATGTTCACTGACCTTAATCTCCCCTCTATAGCAAATTAAAGCACACTAGGATTAATTAAACTTTCACAAGACTTTGCCTTATTCTTGTGTCAGACAGATGTGCCCAGCTATAAAGTCTGAGGGGAAAAACTGGTGCAACTGGCTGCCTAGGTGAAGAAGCACGTTCTTACTTTGCAGTGACAGGAGCAGATGCGGAGTAGGTAGAAATATCTGACACCTCATGCACTAATATCTAAGCTCAAGGATTTACTCAAGGAGTGGCTGTAAAATGGCACTGAGGGTTTCTTGTTGCTCAGGAGCTGCAGATGGCCAAGTATGCAGGTAAGAGGAACAAATCATCCCATGCCCGAGTGTTCCCTGTGCAGGTGACTGGATACAACATAAAACTACCCCGTGTGGATTTTCTAACACAATTCCATCGGAGAGGTAGGTGGCTTTGTTTTAATTGAGAAGGGTAAGGGATATGGTCCATACACTCCTGGCCTGAGGTGTTTAGTTAAAACTGCTTTTAATGCCAGATGAAGTTGTATTGCTTGGGGCCTGCAAAAGAGGTGGATAAAACAGGTGCAGGGGAGAATGACCAGTCCCATGCTGACATGCAGCTGTTAGGCTTGGAGGGGGACGGCTTGGTTTGACAGGTCTTGGAACAAATTACTCCGTGGACTTGGACTTTGCCACGCAGGGAGATCATCTTGAGTGAAAGCGAGAGCGGGCTGTAAAACCGGAGCTACCGCGAAAGGCAGCGGCTCTCTAATTGCTCGAGTCGGCCAGCTGTAGATGGAAGCAGCTGCACCGAGGGGAAGAGGCAATTAGCCAATGTCTAAGGATTCCTCCTCACCATGGAAACCGCAGCAGCAAACAGGGGCTGCTCTGAAAGGCGGCGGAGGAGAGCGCGAGCGCAGCCGGAGCAAGCGGGGTCCCGGGCGTGCACGCTGCCGCTCCGGGGAGCAGGAGATGGACAAGGGGGCTGGGGAGCCACGGGGCCTGGCCGCTGCGCCTTCTGCCATCCCCGCGAGCAAAGCGCAGCCCCACGCCAAGGCCGGCTACCGCCACGCCAGACCCGCCCAGCCCATCGCGCCGGTGGAGAACATTAAAGAAATGCAGGTGCGGACGGGGTTCGTCTTGCTCCGAAGCGAGGAGCCGGCGCTGGGGTGAAGGAGGGGGGGGAAGCTGCTGCTGCTGCTGCTTCTTCTTCTTCCGCTGCTCCTCCTCCTCTCCGGGCCCCTAGGGAAGAGGCTGGAAGGCAGGCGGCAGCCACACGCCGCCTTGCCCGCCCAGCACCGCCGGCCAGGTCGGCCACTCCGTAGCGGCTTCGGCAGCGGAGCTGGGTTGGGGGCGGGATGCGGGTGGGGAGCGAGGCGGAAGCGTGGGCCGCGCTCATTCACGGCGGCTGGGCCTGGGGGAAGCCAGAGAGACTCGCTCACAAGCGGCTCCGCGGGAAGGACACACGTGGGCGAGCAGGTGACAGACGTGGGCGGGCTTAGCCGTCACCGCAGCCCCGGCGGTAGCGATGTTCCCCTCAAGCGGTGTCTTTCAGCCTCTTCTCTGTCCCCATCTGCGGGGGACGATCCCAGCCCGAGGCCCTTCCACAGGAAAACCGCTCCTAGAATGAAATGCTAACTCCACTCTGCTCCATTGAGCGTAAAAATGCTATTTCTGGGGGAGGGGAGAAAAGAGGGCTGAGACCCGACCTGACCTTCCCAGTATTGTCACGCACACGGCCCATGTCCCCTTGCATGGCTTTCTGCCGAACAGCTGTGCTCTCACACAGCTGAAGGGTGTGACAGCCAAGGGAAATGCTTTTGGGTCTTGAAGGAGAAGGAAAAGGCGCTGCACTTCCTGAATGCTTCCAAACCTGTTTTACCCTGCTCTTAGCACCCTGGCTACCCTACCCGCTAGCCCCAGCTATCTCCAGGACTTTGCACTGAAAATGTGTAAGCTAACCTTAACTTCCCCTCCTTTCTGTATTAGGGGGCCCGGAGCAGGAACATCCTCTCAGGTGTGTGTAACTGGAGGGGTGGGGGTACTAAGTCGTGCCTCCCTGGCAGATGCTCTGAACAGCAGTGCTTTCAGCCTCCTCACAGTCCTCAGCTCTGCTGCCCTACCCCTAGCATACTCACTACCCTTTTCTCAACCCATTGGTCCCCTTCAACTCACCCACCCCTAGAGCTCCCATTTCCCCCATTATGAGTGCCACTGTTGGCCTAGTCTGGATGAAATGCCTACACTCAGCTGCCAGGGCTGCTCTTCTTGCCAGGGGAATGGGGAGACCTGGCACCTCTATGTAGGCCTGAGAGGGGGAGTAAAGATCCTGGCACCCTCCCCCACGTCTAGGACAGGGAAGGGATGCTAGGGTCTTAACTCTCCTTTCCCCCAACTAGGAGCAGTAGTGGCAGCTGTGGGAAGAAATCCGCTTCTTTGACTGGAAGAACAGGGGCGGTGTTAAGGGGAATAGGAGCCCATGGAGCTCCAGGGGCAGTGGTGCAAAAAGACTAAGGGGTAGGGTACCTTAGCTGAGCGCTCAGCATAGCCCGGAACCATGTGGCAGCCAGGGGGGAGGTAGCTCCAGCCTCTAAGAACAGGCATAAAGAGTCGGATGGAAAAAACAAACAAATTCTGCAAATCAGGTACCGGTGTACCATTGGAGTATGGACAGGTTTGCTTATTGTATATCAAAGAGTACAGAAGAAATAGGATGGCTTCCTAGGAGGGCAACAAGAATAACCTGAATGAAAAACTTCACAGAAAAAAAGTTAGGACTCTTCCGTTTGTATAGGGGGATGCAAGAGGGAGACCTAAAGGGATGACAATGAAAAGTACAAATAAAGATAGGATGAATAGGAGCACTCATTTGGATAAAGTTAGAACAGGGAAGCAGTGAACAAAACCAAAAGGCAACAAATTGATAACTGATCAATATTACTTTACCCAGTACACTAATCTGTGGAACTCATGGCCACAATGTTATTGAGACTAAAAGAGCATAGCAAGGTAAATCTCCCCCCTCCAACCTTTCCCCCCACAAAAACCACACACCACCAAGCATTGAAGTCCTACAAAGCAATTTAAGACTTTCCCACTGTAGGATATAACCGTATCTTAATCATTGCTATGGTAGATAAACTTGGATTTGGGGTTACTGTTCTGTAACTACTACTGCAGGGTGGCTTCTTTCATTTTGCTTTGGAGATCTGGTACTGGTCCTGTTAAAACAGGGCAGAGGACTATTGGCAGTTCCAGTGTTGCTAGTTACTTTGGATAGCAGATCTCTCAAAGTCTAGCTTCACACACCTTGTCAAAAGAGGCTGTATTCCCCCCAACAGCAGAGAAAACAATTATCAGCAAGTCAGTTCTTGGATAATGCTGCTATCAGTGTAGTAACAACATGCTTCTTTGGAACACAAGGTGGGGATCATCCCTAGATAGATGTCACTGTCCAGGAGTATCCGTAACTCACCCAATGCAAGGGAGGGTGGTCACCTGTGATTTGACTTGATATCAGTGGCATGAAGATAAATGAGAGCAGACAATTTTGGTCACTTTCTCTACTGCCTCCTGTTCATGTGGCTCGTTGTACCGTGATGAATTGTCAGTGAACTTTCAGTTGTATACAAAGCCACGCTATAAAGGTCAGCTCGGTTCAGTAACTGCAGCTTGGTTTTAAAACCGGACTAAACAACCCAGAAGTTGAATCGTTTAAGATAGGAGAATTTCAGAGATCTTAGCTTACTAGCTCTTTGTGTACACTTGCAGAAATGAGTCCTTGGGAGCACCCTCAAGAGGAGGGGAAGATCTTGAAGACAGGGTATCCATATCGGAACTAGTTTATCATAATCTGATAATCCAAAAGGCTGTCAACTCATCCAGGGTGTTTAAAAAAAAAAAAAAAAAAAAAAAAAAATCTGCTAGCCTCCAAGTTTATGCTGATGTGGTCAGATTTATGACTATTGCTAGGAGCTCTGCCATGGTAGTTATTTTGCCCTTAGTGTTATTGACATAAGCCTTGAAATTGGTTACGTATATAGAACCTTTGTGTGATTAGACTTCAAATAAGACTCTTTCAGGCTAAACTAATCCCATTAGTTTTTCCTTTTGTTCAGGGCCCAGCAGTATGTATAAGCAAGAAGGTTGATGAATATCAGGATACAGTTTAAGGCTGTTAATGAATACTCACGACCTACCTTTCAAACAACAAAGTGTTAATAGTTCGTTCATAAGGCCAACTACATACAGCAAGACCTCAGCAACCCAAAAGTAGTACTAATAAATTGCTTTCTTAAGCACAACTACATCTGGGTTGGGGGATGCCAGAAAACAACCAAATACTGGTCAAACTAATGTTTGTCTACAGTCACAGATAAAACAGATTTGTTTCTGTAGTCCATCCTCTGCAAGCATGGATTTGCTGTAGGGTGTCTCCTATCTAAACTTAAATCTGTCAAGTGATGGGGGCGTCCTCTTAACTTGGAAAACTTCTCCACTGTCCAATATTATCTGTAAGATTTTCCTCATCTCTAGTCTAACCTGTTACAAACTCTTCTCACAACTAGTCTTGTGCAAACCCACCAATTTCAGTTGGGTTGTATGATTGTGGTTGGAGGCAGAAGTCGTTTGTTCCCTTTTTATCCCTTTACATTCAGTTAAACTTGCCTTTTTAAATTTTGGAAATATTCAAATGTGTGGGTATATGATCTTGCTTTTCCTTTAGCCCTCATGGTTGTGCAGCTGTGGGGTGAAGGAAAACGAGTCCTCTTTTGTCAGTGTTCTGTCATATTATAACACTAATACCGCATTAGTGCCAGAGATGACAAATTACTGAAGGTATTAGGCAAGACTGTTGAAGATACCAAATGCCCACAGTTCAGTGCCCAGGCCCATTGGTGGTTGAACGTATTTAACAATTCACAGCCATGCTCCAATCAAGGCTTCAATGGTAGCAGATCTATCCTTTTGGGGGTGTAGGGGTGGGGGGTGGGTGTGTGTATGTGTGTGTGAGAGAGAATTACTTAACTTTTATGTAGGCATTGCAAAATAGTTTCTAAAACCAGGTATATTAAAATAGTTGCAATTACAATAGTTTTAGGTGGGCCAAATTTTACTCAATAAAACCATAGAATGTAGTTGCCTTTCAGAACTAAAGTTCATGTATGCATTTAAGTTGCTTTGTTTGCCAAGCATATTGCTATTAGAGTGCCATATTGAATTTGGTTAAGATATCAGTGAATGTCTCTCTCAGTAGTGGTACTTGAATCATTTGGTACATGAGAGACTTGCTGCTGTAGCAAAATGACTAGAACAGTTAACTAGCTACCAAAACATATCACTGTTGGTATTGCAGTCATGTCCAGGGCCCCAGTCAGGATTACGATCCCATGGTGAAAGGGTTGTACTCACTCACACAAAAACACTCCCTACCCCCAAAGAATTTACAGCGTAAGAGGAAACAGCACAACCTCCAATTAAAAAACAGAAAAAATAAAAAGGAAACACTGATGTCACTGACCAGCTAAGTGTTCAGAAGTGACAAGATTAAGGTGCCTGCGCTTTGGGATTGATTGAAATTATATTATCTTGGTAATATTAATTTACTGTATTTCAGGAGAGGAATTCTATAGGAAATCATTCTAGTGTTTTGAATAGTTAGGAATGTTAACAAGAGTTTTATCAGTGGGCTAACTGAATACTCATTTCTTTCAAAGCTTAGTTCTGATCTTGAGAATTACAGTACAAAGGTGATAAAGGTAAAATGGTCAAAAGCAGAGGCTAGAGTAGTTGGGATTCAGTATTGCATTGGATTTCTGCCAGCAAGCCCTTAAATGTTTTTTCCAATTACCTTTCTATCAACTTTTCACTTTAGGAAAACAGCTTTTTGCTTTCATATGATCTGCTTTGAAAGACAGCAATATGGACATTCCACTTTATAATATTGAATATATTCTGTAGCGTGATTTCTTAATCATTCCAGTGAAAAGGTGGAGCCATGAACTGGAGATATTAGGTGCTGTAATTATTTGTAGGCCTGCAAGTAGCTGCACTACAGATGAGGTGGTGACAGTGTTGCTGTTCAAAGCCAGCTTTACAAACATTACAACAATCCACTTGACAAAAATTGACATCAGTTTAGGGCCTGCTGTGGAGACCTTGGTGCAGATTTGGGGTAGCTGGTCTCTTAATACAGCCCCCTGCAAGTGATTAGCTTTTAAAGTTCGCTTTATGCTTCTTTGCACAGATCTGAGGGAGACACTGTGTGGCCTTAAATCCACATGTAAGTTACATGATTTGGTTTGCTGGTGAGGCCTAGTATCAAGAATAGGCTGCAAAACCTCCATAAACAGTTAACCAACTACTGTACTACTTTATTCTGTACCTAGAGAGTTTTGTGAGCTGGATTGCCATCCTTGCAATTAGCACTATACGTAGTTGATCCCTGAAAGATGCAGGAATTCCAAGGGAGAAAGGGTATAAACCACAGTACCAGTCATGATGGCAGTGCTACACTAAGGGCTTGTCTACATTGAAAGTGCCACTGCAGTGTAGACACAACCTATGCAGACAGAAAGGATTCTCCTTTTGGCTTCGGTAATCCATCTCTGTAGGGGGGGTAGCAACGTCAATAGAAGAATTCTTGTTTTGATTTTAGCACTGTCTACACAGGGACTGAGGTTGGTTTAATTATGCCGCTCAGGAATGAGGATGTGTCACACCCCTGAGCAATGTAGTTGGGCTGACCTAATTTTCTAGCGTAGACTGGGCCTAAGGATTGATACTCATCTGTCTGTGCAGTTTGTGACCCTTCAAAATGTCAAAGAACACAAGGGTGTATGTGGAACTTAGAATTGAATCGAATGGTGGAGTTATGTGAAATGCAGTGGGCAAGGAGTTAGCGTGGCGCTCCTAAAGAGCAGGGCAATAAAAAAAAAAAATGCATTCTAGCTCTGAGCAATAGGACTATTGAGCCTAAAACTGAACTCAGTGGAACACTGAAATAAGATTATAGACACACTGATATCTTCAAAAATAGCGGGCAAATGAACGAAACACTATGGCACACCTGCTGCATCTAGAAGAACAAAGTACAGTTTCCCTGGGATATTCAGCATAGCAGAACATGGTGAGTAATGTGAATTATGGGTAACAAGCTACATTACAGGGGAAGGGGCAGCATCCAGTATCTTAAGCACTTTCTGTATTCTAACCAAGAAAAGAACCCACAGCTGGTGAAAAGTACCTTCTGGCCCTGTGTTACATCTTTTCTCTAGAGATTGCAGTATTGGATAAACAACAGTATTTGACCTTGTCTACATAGAAATGTGAACCAGAAAACCTAAATTGGTTGGGATTTAAAACATGTAGTTTCAGTGAAAATGTGGATACTCTTACTATTTGTATTACAAATTAAGAGCACTTTATTTTAATGAGGGTGCACATGAAGTCTTTAGCTGAAATAACTAGGTAGCATGCAAAGGATATGCATCTTTGCTAATTAGTACAGGTGAGGAATTGTGCCTTACCTGCCAAAGGGTTCTGCATAAACCCCAGACAGCTGTAGTGTAGAAAATATCAATGTTTATGTAGATTTATTTATTAAAAAAGTAGAAACATGGATACAGAATTTCCAAAGTGAATTTCATTTGATGTATGTGAATAAGAGAGGCAAACATTCACACATTTTGTGCAAAATTTGACTTAAGTTATAGTTGAGGCAATTTTAACTCCCAATAAACTGCCCCATTTATGGATGTGTAGGTCCTTTTGGTTGGCCCGGTGCCTGTGACCATAGTCTAATGTTTTGTTTTACTATCTAATTGGAGCCTGTTAATTTAAACTTAGCGTTTAAAAGCCCAACTTGATTTAAATGGGCTTCTATAATTGATTTTTCACAAACAGAAAATGGCAAGTAAGAAAAGTAAATGATTTATAGCCTGTAGGTTTCCAACTACCACATGTTTCACAGGATGTCCAATAGAATTATGCAGTTACACAATTTTACAGCCTGTCTGTAGTATCAAAGCTGCAAGACCAGACATGTTAGTGGGGTAGGGGTAACAGTTATAAAATAGACTTACATGAATACAGAGATGACGGAAGGACAGATTAGTTTTTCTGTCTGAAATAAGAAGACCGCCTAGTAGATCATCTTGATCATATGTAATATAACAAAGTAAAGGAAATTGCATTTAAAAAAAAAAAAAAGCTTTACTTAAGTCAAGTCATTGAAACCCTGCTAGCCACTTCCACCACATCTCAAATAGCAGACCAAACTTAAAACCTGCCTGTAGGTCTAATAGCCAACATGAACCTGCAATACATGGCCAGGAACAAGTACCTCTTCTACAACCCTTAATTCAATTGCCATTGGTGCTCAGGACAATTGAAAGTGACCCCCTTGGACATGCTGTGCAGAGGGGTGGAATCTTCTTTCCCTTTGATGTACTGTATGTTTGCAGTATTGTTGTGCAGTGTCCATCCCAAGATAGAGAGACAAAGTGGGTGAGGTAAAATGTTTTGTTGGATAAGCTTCTGTTGGTGAGAGACCAAGCTTTTGAGTGATACAGAGCTCTTCAGTTCTGGGAAAGATACTCAGCTAAATGCCAGGTGGGATAGTTTAGCATAAGTAGTTAGTACACTTTGTAAGGGCCTTTTCAAGGTGAAGTGACTCATTAACACCACACACCAGCATCAGCTTTCTGGACACTTGATCCGCTTCAGCAATGGAACCCTACAGACAACTATATACAAGAAACCCACAGATCACCATTCTTGTCACACATCCAATAACCACCCCAAACATACTAAGAAGAAGTCTTATCTACTGCCAGGCCCTCAAATGCCACAGAATATGCTTCAAGGAGAAAGTCCAAGATACACACCTTAAGGCACTTAATCAAATAACTACAACCCATACATGATGGGGACCCCATCCTGAAAAGTCATTCAGGAACCCCCACTTTGGGCTTGCAAACCCCCCCACACCTTCCTCATCAAAAGCAAGCTCCCACAGACCAGGATCCATCAACGCAAATCAGCATCAGATCACGCCAGAATAGGTGTAGAACCTGCAGACATATCTCTACCGCTACAATGATCAACACCTCCCACAACGCACCTTTCAAGATTCATGTGTCCTAAACATGCCTATCACATCCAGTGCACTCACTGGCCCCAAAACAATTATGGGTGAAGCCAGACAATTACCACTCCTGAATGAATCCACAAAAAAATAAGACAAACACCATGTCACCCATGGGTGAACACTTTTCACAAAATGATCACTCCATATCTGATGTCATGGTCCTCATCCTTAAGAATGAGCCTGGGAGCTTGAATTCATAATTTTGTTACACTAAAAATCATGGTCTTAATAGAGACAGTGGATTTATGGTGTGACAGGGGACATGCCTCCTGTCAGCTGGGTGTGGTGCTGCAACCTTTCTTGGTTCTGGCACCCCTGTAGGGTATTGCCCTCACTGGGCAGGTCTTCAGTGGCTCAGCCTTCTGGCGAAATCACACCATCAAAATTATGAATAAATCCCTTCCAAGACCCTTACTAGGGTCTTCAGCACTGTCTCTGGTATTACCTGCACACACAAATGTGGCTGCATCTGCTTAGCCAAAGAATAAGGCCTCAGACTTTATACCAGGGCCCTCTAAATCTAGCCCCTTTCTCAGGCCTTTAATAAAGAGTCCAACTGGAACTATTGGCCTACCCTCCCCAGGATCTTCAGCCCTGCCTCCTGGCCCCTTGAAGTCTTGCCCTTCACTTGAGCTTCCCAACAGTGAGTTGTCCCCTTCTCTGGGCTTAGGCTACTTTGCTAGTGGCCAGTGGGGTAGGGAGACCCAGGCTCACCCACTACTCCAGGTCCCAGCCCAGGGATCCTATGCACAACAGCCACATACTGTTTCCTTCAGTTTGCTGCTGCTATTCCCACATAGCGCCTGCTTTTCACTCTAATCTCAGGGCTGAAATTCTCAACTCCTGTCATTCGTTACTGAATGCAAGTACTCCCTGTGACACTCTGTGCCTCAAAGCAGCACTCTGAGACCCCCATATTTGCCACTGTCATATAATTATGATGTGTTTTGTACAAAAAGTATGCCTTGTGAGGTATCATTTTAAGGTTTGTTCAGTTGAACACTAACATCCTGTTCGATTATACGTGCTATTGTATGTGAATTTATGAAATTTTGCTGTATGTGTTACTGAAATATGTTGGGAGGTGGGAAACACCCACAGCCAGCCTTTCAGGTCTGACAATGGAGTAGCCAGACAGTGTTAATGGCTCCACAACACCCATCAAGGAAAGAATCCATTATCTCAGGAACTGTTTACAATGGAGACTTTACAGAGAGAGCACATAGTCAATGGACACTGCTTGACCAATGGGGTGGAGCCCTGAATCTTGGCAAAAGATCTTTCCAGCAAGTTGGAAGAAGCTATAAAAGAGGGAAGTGACATCATCACTTGGTTTCACAACTCCACAACTCATCTGGCAGAAATGTCTGGAGGACAAAGACTTCTGAACTGGGGAGGAGAGTCCTGGGCTGGAGGAGAGTTCCAGCCTTTACATTAAGGATCTGTAACCTGCTGGTACCATCTGTTAGGGTGAAACATTGCTTGATTCAAATCCTGTTTAGTTTGTAGAACTTAGAATGCAAATTTACTTTTGTTTCTTAAGTAACCAACTCTGATCTTTCATGCCTACCACTTATAATCAGTTAAAATCTATCTTTGTGTAGTTAATAAATTTGTTTTATATATTCTCTAAAACAGTATGTGTTGATAGATGTGATTGGGAAATCTGCTCAGGTTACAAAGGCTGGTGCATGTCCACTTTCCTTTGAAGAAGTGGTGAACCGGATAATTCTGGGGTGCAAGGCTGGAGAGCTGGGGGGAAGTGGCTGGTGCCTCTCTATCGTTGGTTCATGAGTAGCCGGGGAAAGCATTCATGTAACTTGGTTGCATGTGTCCCTGCCTGAGGATGTCTGTAAGTGCAATACTTGTTAGAGGTTTGTAGCTTGCCTACAGCATTATAGTGTGGGAGGCAACCCAGGTAAACATTCAAGCAATCTAGCTGAGTGTGGGGCTCCACAGGCTGTTGTGCTAGGTAATAACAGTGCCCAGAGGGGTTTGCTGCTTGTCACTAGCAAGGCATTGTGAGAGAGAGCCCAAGCTGGAAAGTTAAGGGGGCAGGGCAGTCCTACAGTTCCAGGTTGCACCCCAGGGGATCCCATCACACCCCCAGTACCCTTCTTCTGGGTTTCTTCTTGAGCACCTGAGATCAGCAACAAGGTCCCACTCATTGCCAATTTATCCCACTCTGACTGATCTGCCAACTGACCTGCTCATCCCCTATGGCTCCTTTTAACTGAGCCTTCTGGGCTCTGATAGGCTGCAGGGAAGCAGCCATTCTAGGCAGCCTGGAGGACCCACTTTCACTACTCCTTTCCAGGACTACGAGGCCTCCAGCAGGGGCCCTCAAAGGGCCTGGTATGTCCCACCATCTATGGCTTATTAAAACAAACTGTATCCCATTATACCTTCTCCCCCCCCCTTTTTTGGGTCAGTGAACAAAAGGGTGTTAATGGTCCACTTCACCTTGAATGGGCTCTTAACACATATTCTAACTACTTATGCTAAACAATCTGTTCCACCTGGTACGTAGCAGTAAGGTGGACTTCTCCAGAGTTGAAGAAGAGCTTTGTGTATCTTGAAAGCTTGTGTCTCACCAACCAAAGTTGGTCCAACAAAAGATATTCCCTCACCCACCTTGTCTCTGTAATGTGCTGAATGGATGCTACTTTTTCAAATAGCCTTGTCACATAAATTCCCAATACAAATGAAGGGGCAGGAAGACCAAATAAAACCAATATAAGGAGCAAGTAAAATGTCACTTGAGCAACTACTGAAAGGGCCAAGAAGGCTTTACATCATATATACAAGTGAAATTTTGCTTGTAACTAGATAAGCCTGTTATGTACAAGGAATTAGTAACTGTTGGCTGGGTCTCCAGCATTGCACTTGAGTTATTTGCAAGGATTCAGTGATGTCAACCAACATGTTCACACACGATCATTTGAGAACACGCAGGTGTTCAAGCATCTGGAGCTCTTTAAACTGTCTCCAGTTTATTGAAAGAGAAAGTTACTGTCCAGTCATCCGTTACTGTAGTAGTTATATATAGTGATGTAAAATGTTTACTTTTTTGCTGTGGAAACAAACTGGCAAATGCTTCCTTAAGGGATAGAGAAAAACGTAGAGGTAAAAATGACGTGTTTCAAGCTGAAGTGCAACAAGTGCACTGCTTCTTTGTAGTTTTGTACTTGACACTGAGCATTACAAAGATCAATAATGTCAATTTGCAAAATAATCTTAGCACTTGTGTTTTCTAAAAATAGTGACATTTGTGCATGTATCTGTATGCTCAAAATCTGGCAATGGCTCTGGGCACGTACAACTATTTTTTGTGGAATCTGTGTACTGAAATATCATATTTCACAAAAGTAGGGACAGGGACATTATTTGCACAGTTAGAGGTTAGTGAAAAGGAGATGACATTTTCTAAGGGATTGTGTAAACTTGCTTCTGAATAGCCAGAACAGAAAAATACAGTGGTTTTCCAAAAAACTCTAGTCCTGATCTTACAGAGACTACATCATTGACAAGCATGATATTTCTGCTGAATCATGATATCCTGCTGAAATCCTTAAGTAAATTTTCTTACCAAAATGCTCTCTCCATTTTCAGTTAAAACATTCAAGTGTGTAGTCAATCAAAAAGTCTTTCTAGAGTGTGAGGTTATCCCTGCTCAAAGAGAATGGGGGTTAGTTGCTTGTAGGCCATCTGGCTCAATCTGAGGTGATGAAGTGGTATGGGGCCAGGTGGGGAGAAAACAGTGGGGTTGGTCAGTGTAATGGGATACTGAGCCTCTAAGGCTCAAGGAGTCAGACTGGGAGATCCACCATTCTAGGTGAATGAAAGTCAAAGGAATAATTAAGACAGACATTGGGTGAGAAGATAGTACTAGGGAATAGTTAAGTGTCTGGGAGGAGTGGGAAAATTCAGGCTATTGTTGAAGGGCCACGGACTAGAATTGCTGTAGAGAGGGAGGGACAAAGCTCCCCTTGTTCCTAGCTGGCCCAAACAGGGCTATTAGACACCCTGAGGAAGGGTTAAGGGGTGGTTAGCCAGCAGGACAGGTGAAACAAAAAAGGAAGCTTAAAGCCTAGTTAAAGATAGACACTATCAGGGGAAGGCCTGTTTGTCTGCTGATGGCTCCCAGCTTAGGGGGGAAAGGATTGAGGTGATGAAACACGGTCTCCAGGTTCAGGAGGAAGATAGAAGCTTACACACTGCAGAGAAAAGGACCTGGAAGAAGAGTTTTATTATTGAGGCTTAGTTTCGTGTTGCCAGTCCAGGTGGAACTAGATAAGAGTAATTTAAAGGGGTCAACGCGGAGAAGCTGGCTGAAATTAAGCGCAACCCTGCAAAAGAGGGCTGTGGGATCCTTTGACCCAGGGAAAGGGTTTGGGTCCAAAGGACCAATGGAAACTGTCTACAGACTCAATAAGTTGGACACCTGCCCCCCATTCCCCGAAATGGATATTTTATATACCTTGGATTGTGGAAGATTTACAGGAAGACTGAAGAGGGAGCTGAGGATGGGGTGCAGGCTGGGCCATGCCATGAGGGGGAGCTCTGGAAATGACAGCCTGCTACAGTCAGTAAACATGTATTGGTGCCGAGATGTCTGGAGACAGTATGCACAAACATAATCTGTACCTGGGGCTAGGCCAATGGCCTGGAGTAGGTGGCGCTGCAGCCAGGTTTGAAGAGTGGTCCCAGCCCAACATAATGAAAGATGTCTGGCAACCCAACAGACTGAGTTTCCCCACTACAAGCTCCTACTGAACTGAACGGTGACCACTGGAAGGAAAAGGAGGTGCTCTGTTGTGGACTATAAAATGGATCGAGAACTGGCTAGACCATAGGGCTCAACGAGTAGTGATCAATGGCTCCATGTCTAGCTGGCAGCCGGTCACAAGCGGAGTGCCCCAGGGGTCGGTCCTGGGGCCGGTTTTGTTCAACATCTTCATTAATGATCTGGAAGATGGGATAGATTGCACCCTCAGCAAGTTTGCAGATGACACTAAGATGGGGGGAGTGGTAGATACCCTGGAAGATAGGGATATGATACAGAAGGACCTAAACAAACTGGAGGATTGGGCCAAAAGAAATCTGATGAGGTTCAACAAGGACAAGTGCAAAGTCCTGCACTTAGGACGGAAGAATCCCATGCACAGCTACAGAGTGGGGACCGACGAGCTAGGCAGCAGTTCTGCAGAAAAGGACCTGGGGGTAACAGTGGATAGGAAGCTGGATATGAGCCAGCAGTGTGCCCTGGTTGCCAAGAAGGATAATAGCATATTGGACTGCATTAGTAGGAGCATTGCCAGCAGATCGTGGGAAGTGATTATTCCCCTCTATTCGGCATTGGTGAGGCCGCATTTAGAATATTGTGTCCAGTTTTGGGCCCCCCCACTACAAAAAGGATGTGGACAAGTTGGAGAGAGTCCAGCGGAGGGCAACAAAAATGATTAGGGGGCTGGAGCACAAGATGTATGAGGAGAGGCTAAGGGAACTGGGCTTGTTTAGTCTGCAAAAGAGAAGAATGAGGGGGGATTTGATAGCAGCCTTTAACTACCTGAAAGGGGGTTCCAGGGAGGATGGAGCTAAGCTGTTCTCGGTGGCAGACGACAGACCAAGGAGCAACGGTCTCAAGTTGCGTGGGGGGGGAGGTCTAGGTTGGACATTAGGAAAAAGTTTTTCACTAGGAGGGTGGTGAAGCACTGGAATGGGTTACCTAGGGAGGTGGTGGAATCTCCATCTTTAGTGGTTTTTAAGATGCGGCTTGACAAAACCCTCGCTAGGATTACTTAGCTGAGGTTAGTCCTGCTTTGAGCAGGGGGTTGGACTAGATGACCTTCTGAGGTCCCTTCCAACTCTATGATTTTATGACTGAGGCTGTGAGTAATTTGAACTCTGAGCCCTGATCTACACTTACTGGGTGATTTGGCGGCAAGTCGATAAGAGTTATGCAAGCTACACAGAGTAACTTGTGTAACTCCCATTGACTGCTGTGCTTCCCTTCTGCGCGGTGTCTTCACTGCACTGCGCCAACGGGAACCGTGTTTCTATCGATGCAGCGCTACGCCACTTGAGGGGGTGGTTTTACTGTGTCGACTTCTGGATCAACTGAGCGGGTCTTCACTGACTGCTCAGTTGATCCAGATAGGTCGATCTGACTGCGGTGATTTTGCCGCCGTCAGTGTAGACATACCCTGATAGGTTAAATTGTGCTATTGCTGGAGACTTATACGTGAGTCCCATAGAAGTTCCGGAATGGTCCTGTTTTGATGTTTTGTCCCTGCCCAGATACAAAAATTGACTTTCTCCAGGGATGTGGCATTTAAGTCTGCAGTTAATTCCTACTTCCCCAAAGCTTGTGAAAGGAGAGCCAAGAGATTTGGGCCTTCTGGGGTTCTGTACTGCCAGCATATGATCTGGAATTTGGGGACTGCTCAACAGACCAGCATTTCCTACAATGTAGGGACCTTTTTTGTCTCTGAATAGTGATCAAGCAAAGGCCAATCTTCACAAAAAAAGGATGTCTAAATTTCTAGAACAATATTCACCTTCAAGAATTTTAAAGGAGTGATTAATTCTGGTTGCAGGTGCCTCCACATTTTGGCTTTGAAGTTAATGAGAGTGGCAGGTTTTCATCACCTTGGTAAAATCAGGAAGCAAACTGTGCTGCTGTAACCAACTTGTGTTCATTGCAGTTTGCCTGGTTTGTATATAATTAACTGTTCTGGTTTCTTTGTTGTTGGTCAGTCTTCTAATTTTGTGTGGCCTTTTCGCACAGCATTAGGGACTAAAAATGTTTGAAAGAAAATAAATTTGTGAAACCGCAAACTGACAGAAGTGACTCAAGGGCAGATAAATTATTACTCCATGTGGTAGTGATACAAAGAATGTGAACAATTCTTCTGCAGCCTTCACAACAGTGGTAAAAATATGCTATCTGGTAACAAATGTGCCTAGCTGAAATACTATTCTCTACCATGCAAAGAGACAGGTAAATTACATGATTAAGTTCGGTTTTTGACATCTGCTATCTCTTAAATGAATTTGTTGTTAAAACCTCTTAATGATAGGGTAAGTCTACTGTTACTTGTAAGGGATGTTAACTTCAGTTCTTTAAACTGAGGTCAATTTTTTGTATATTTTTCAGTTGCTTCATATTTTTTTCTTGTATTATAAGTTGTTGCCTCTGTCTATAGTACTGGGCAGTAGTCTCCATTATGTATGTAAGTTTATAAACTACTTAAAAGGATTATCATCTTCACATTTGTTTACTCGCTCGGTGCTTCTAAGTTTCCATTTATTCACTGACTCATGGTGTAGGTACTGCTCTTGTGTGTTCTACAGGAAATGGACAATCTATCAAGACCAGTTTGGTAGGCACAAAATGCTTTGATCTAGACAGGGGTGGCCAACCAGTCAGAGACGAAGAGCTGCAAAGAGCCACATTTACCTTTTCAGTTTCCCTTCCTCACTTACCCTCCCCAGAAAATTCGTACTGATCCCTCAATTTTGGTGGCAACTTGTCAATTTCACTTGTCAGTTTCCCCTCCTCTCTTATCCTCCCCAGAAAAACTTGTCAATTTCAAAGAGCGGCACAGAGCCTTGAGTCGCATTCGAATGACCAAAGAGCTGCATGCGGCTCGCAAGCCGCGGGTTGGCCACCCCGATCTAGAGTACCAAAGGAGTTTCTTCTGAAATAAAAGCTGGAATGGTACTGAAAATATGACCTCCAGTCTTAGGGAAGCTAGAGGAATTGAAAGCCTTTTGGTGGTGCGGCACTTAAACTGTCGCAGTGTGGTGATACTCTTCAAGTCCATATAACTTTCTACTGAGACATTATCAACTTTCCTGTGGATGCTAAACTTAATCACAGAGTGAGTTTATTATATAAATAGTTATCCTCATTATGAGTCTGTCACATTGTGTGTCACACTTGGCCCTTGGGGAGTTGAGTAGTGAGTTCATCCTGGACAAAACAATTAAGTAGTACAGAATTGTTTTTTACCGAAGTCTGTTCCTGGGACTGAATGTATTCTTCCTCCAAACCTCACTTCCTGCTTCTTGTCTCCCGTTCCTTTCCCTTCTACACTGCCTGTGGATTTTATATCCAAGTTGACTTGCTACGCCAATACAAAACGCTATTTTTTCAGCCTCCTATAATATTACCATAGCAATAGGAGGAACTGAGAGACTGGCAGAAATAAGCATCTGATACAACACCTTAAAGCCTCATACTAAGACTAAAAAGAACTGCCTCTGTAGCTAAGAGTCAGATAACATTGCCCATTCATCTGTAAGTCGTGGGTAGCAAGATGAGTTGCTAAAACATTCTAGGACAATCTATTCCAAGTTTCTCAAGTCTTGCACAAGTTCTACAGAATGTTTAAAATACTCCAGTCCTAATGTCAGGTGCACTGTTCTAAAGGTAGAGAGGACTAGAATTACTTGGACTCCAATAGCAGAATTTTAGAAAAAGCTGAGCACCCACCACTTCTACTAAAGTTAATGGGAGCTGCATTTAATTGGGCCTTGAAGCTAAAACATGTGCTGTTGCTGCAAGCATATGTTTTCCTGTTTGATGGCTAAGACACTGGCTCTGGCATTATGGTCATATGCCATAGCCCCTTTGCTTCTCTGCCTGGGGTGCAGATAACAAATCCAAAATCAGGGATGCATTAAATATAGTTCAGCTGAGAGGCTAGTGCAGTCTTTGTAGTTCTGCCACATCAACATGACAGCATCCTGGATCTTACATTATTCTGTCTCTCAGCAGTTCCTCCTATTGCTATGGTAACATTAGCCAGGCTAAGAAATAGGATCTGCTATGACTAGCATGGTTGAAGGGAAGAGGGGGGAATTAAGACTTCAAGGAAGAATACATCAAGCCTCATTAACAGAGGCTCTGAAAAACTCCCTTCTGAAATGCATAACTGATATATTTGTGTTCTGTCCAGCAGTAACTCACTTTACCAGCCAAGGGCCAAATGTGGGACACATTGTGACAAAGACTCAAGGAAATACAAACTACTCATGCTGTAAACTTAACTTAAAGGTTGCACATTTTGTGGCTTATGCAGACTGAGCTGTACACACAACAAGGTCTTTGTTGCCCTACCCCTGACCCCTCTCCAATCTGAACATTATTGATTTTGGTAAAAACCAGAAGTACCTGATTTTTAGGGGGAATAAGACTCTTCCAATTCTTACCAAAATCCATAGGGTACTGACTGGTTGAGGGTGGAGGGCTGGCCAGAGGGGTGAGGGGCCTAACCCTCACCCCAAAACATTCACTCTAACCCTGAAGTCAATGGCTCACCTCTGTATCCTGAGTGTTCAAATAGTAATCTTAGTGAAAAATGGGTTTCTCAAGTCTTCTTATCAACAAAATCAGTTAAGGATCTGCCCACTGGTGTCTAGAACATTCTCTGAAACCTGGGGATTGATTGGATTCTGTTTTCAAAAGTTATTGTGTCCAATACAGACAGAAATGTTATTGAGGTGAGTGTAAAGCCATGCTTTGACTGGCCAGTGCTATGTGATGAATCCCTTTATCACATCCCTTCTTTAACTTCAACTCCAGGAATGTTTTTTCAGATGCAAGTCTCTCCTCTATAAAAGGGAGGGGACACCAAACAGGTATGGAAATATGGCTGGCCCTTGAAGGGGAGGGAAGCTCAGCCTTGCCTGTGACACAGCAGTTACCTCAGATGATATTAATCTGACTAATTACAAATAGCAGTCCCAGCTGTAGAGGGTCAGAAAATGACCTATGGAGAGAGAACTCCCTCAGGGAGGAGGCTTCTGCTGGAGAGAATCTACAGGGCACAGATTAGGATTGCCTGGGAGAATCTAAGATGGGACCTGTAAAGAAGCAGGGAGGTCCCTTGGAGAAGCAGTCAGAGTCCCCAGGGAGGGGAAGAGATGGGAAATGTGCTAGAAGGAAAAGTGCCTCCAGGGAGAAGGCCCTGGTGGCAAAGAAGTCTGCAGGCCTGTGGAAGTAAGGGCAAAGACCAGGGAATGTCAGTGAATCATAATAGATTGAGAAGGATTCCAAGGAATGCAGCCTGAGAGTCAGATCCCTATAACAAAGCTAGAAGGATTTAAAGGTAGCCCAGAAGGGATGGGAACTGAGTCTAGCAAGCAGTCTAAAGAAGAGCCCAAAAGGGACAGACGATAAGTTTTGTTTGGCTGTTTAGTTGGATTTTTATTACTATGAGAGGGGACTAAACTTAAAGTGATGTGGTTGGAGAGCTAGACCACAAGAGAAGTAAGCAAGCTATGGCAGGACCCAAGTGGTGAACAGATGGTGCTAGACAGAAGACCCCTGCAGTGCCACACTCTAACCCTATGTAGTGAGTGGAACCACTTAAATCCTGATTTTTCACAAGGTTGGCCCAGTCCTTTCAGAACTGAATTCTAGAGCCAGACCCTAAATTAGTGGTCCGAATATAGTTCTGTGGAGTCCTGAGTAACTAACAATTTGGCTTTGTCTATATCTGGCTTTGTGGCAGGTAACTATGTATTCCTCATTTCGTAGTTGGGATATAATTGGCTAGGTGGTAGTGCTACTGAAAGGAATGTGGGGGTTACAGTGAATCACAAACTGAATGAGTTGGCAATGTGATGTAGTTGTGAAAAAGGCTAATATCATTCTGGGGGTGTATTTACAGGAGTGTTGTATGCAAGACCCAGGAGGTAATTGTCCTTACTGCTCAATACCAGTGAGGTCTCAGCTAGAGAACTGTGTCCAGTTTTGGGTTTCTCACTTTAAGAAAGATGTGGACGAACTGGAGACAGTCCAGGCAAGAGCCAAGAAAAATGAGGAAAGATTAAAAAAACTGGGCATGTTTAGTCTTAAGAAGAGACGATTGCCGGGAAACATTAGAAGTCTTCAAATATGTTAAGGGCTATGAAGAGTACTGTGATCAGTTGTTCTCCATGTCCACTGAAGGTAGGACAAGAAGTAATGGGGCTTAGTCTGCAGCAAGGAAGATTTGAGTTAGATATTAGGAGAAACTTTCTAACTTCAAGGGTAATTAAGATTTCGAATAGGCTTCCAGGGGAGGTTGTGGATTTGGAATCCTTGTCATGGGAGGTCTTTAAGAACAGGTCCAGCGGTTCTCAAAATGTGGATTGTGACCTCAAAGTGGATCATGAGCTCGTTGTAATGTCACCAGGGCTGGCATTAGACTTGCTGGGGCCCAGGGCAGAAAGCTGAAGTCTGAGCCTCGCTGCCTGGGACTGAAGCCAAATCCTGAGCAACTTAGCTGTGTGGGGCCTTGGGCAGTTGCCCTGCTTGCCACCCCCTAACGCCAGCCCTGCTTTTAAAGTAACATTGGGTGGGGGAGGGGGAAAGAACCTGGGGTCATGTAGTAATTTTTGTTGTCAGAAGGGAGTTGTATTGCAATGAAGTTTGAGAATTCTTGAGTTAGACAAAAATCAGTCAGAGGTGGTTGAGATATACTTGGCCCAGCTTTTAATGCAGGGGGCTTCATTAGATGACCTCTTGAGGTCCCTTCCAGTGCCACATTTCTATGGTTCCGTGATGTGTCTGCTGTCTTTGGTGTCTCCATCTTCATATATTTTACTTCTTACAAATTGAAATAAAATAATGAGCTGTAGAGTTGTCTGTTCTATGCTCTGGGCATCCTTGACAATTAAAAGCATAATCAATACTAGAAAAAGAATCAGTAGCATCCCTCCAAACATAGTGATGAATAAAGTACCCAGTGCATACAAACCAAGAAACAATGTGTTATTCCAAGAAAACAGAAGTGACATCTTCTTCCTATTAACTCACCTGAAAAAAGTTACTGAAAATATTTAGTGTCGGATTTAAGCCAATTGCAACAATTTTGAGATGCCATAGTAACTTTTCTGAATTGATCTTCCTTTGGTTTCTACTGTGCCTTGATTTGCTAGTACTGCAGGGCTCAACAAATTTGCTTTATCGCTAGGAGCAAGCCCAAAAATTAAGGAGCCAGACAACGTGGGCCCAGCAGCGGGGTGCCCTGGCCGGAGTGCAGCAGCCGCTCTCCCCTCCTGGCCCCGCTCCTTTCCCTGCCCCTCTCCTTCCCCTCCCCCACAACGTGGGACCAGCGGTGGGGAGCCCTGGCTGGAGTGCAGCAGCCACAGTACTCCCCCGTCCTGGCCTCGCCACATGGATGCAGTGGCGCCTTGGCTGGAGCATGGCAGCCGCTCCCTCGGGACCCAGTCCTTCACTGGGAGAAATACTAGGCGCCAGAATTAAATTCCTAGGCGCCATGGTGATCTGGCACCCAGGGTTTGTCAAGCCCTGTTGTACTGAGATACCTGAGCCCTCATACCTGGACAGTTCTCAACTCCACTGCTGTCATAGCTTCTGACTTGCCCAAAAAACACAATAGTAAGATCTCTGGGTGCAGCTCTTAAAACTGGAAAACTGCAGGATGACATAAAACCTTTCATCAAGAGCTGAGAATTTTGTTTGCATTTGTAACATTCTTCAGCCATTGAAATACTAAATTGACCCATGTTGACCATAACACAGCATTTTTATGGGGGCTGTTATATTCTGGAGTCATTTACAAAACTGTTCCCTTTCTGCATATGTCTGGAGATGAAGTACTATTACAGACTATAGTGGATTTTTTATTTGAGTTTATACTCCAGGTACACAACTTATAAGGTTCTTTTAATGCCTAGGCTAGTCTCACCTTGGTATGGGGGAATTCTTTTTTGCAGCATATAGTGTATATGGGGCTTAAACAGTACAGTAACAATTAATAGGAAAAATTAGCCACAAGTGAAATACATGTAGTATAGTGGGCAGTATTATAGAAGATGACTACTTAATAGAAGAGAGAGGATTAGAGTTGAACGTTGGTGGAAACTGTGGCTATGCATACCACACGCAAAATAACCTGAACCTATGCTCATAGACTCTTAAGGTCAGAAGGGACCAATATGATCATCTAGTTCTAGTCTGACCTCCTGCACAATGCAGGCCACAAAACCTCACCCACTCACTCCTGTAATAAACCTCTAACCTATGACTGAATTATTAAAGTTCTCAAATCATGGTTTAAAGACTTCAAGGTATACCGAATCCACCAGCAAGTCAGTAGTTGAGGGAGGTGTGATGCTTTCTTGGGATGCCCAGAACCATAGGTCATTGTGTAGCCTTCTTGCCTCAGGGAGAGAGATTGTTAGCCATCCCTGTCCTCTGGGGGAAACAGTCTGAAGTACCAGTTCAGACCGGGAGGATTTCTTGTGGAAATTGGTTGGTGTCTTCTGATAAAACCAGAGGCAGGAGATGATAGTGTTTTTGGAGTGAGGTGGAGCGATAGCCCCTCCCTCCATTGTTTTAAAATTGCCAGTTCAGCTGAGGCAAGGATTCTTGACCTGTCTGTATCCAAGATCACAAAATTAGCCTTTATTTCTTGCCTCAAATCCAATGCTGCAATCCTTAGGAGATGCAAAACTTAAATGTTTTCTTTTTCCAAATATGGATTTTTTTTTGTTTGTTTCTCTTTACTGCATTGTTGAAGAGAATTACATTTCTCGGAGATTGGTGGAGATGGACAAAGAATGTTTCAGAAATAATTGTAAAGAGAACCTGGCTCTGCACTCTTGTCAAGTTGATGATCAACGAATGGTAACTTATCCTTGTGCATTACCATTGAGTAAGGGTGGCAAAATTTTATTCACATTAACTCATTCATATTAAGTTTGAGAAACAGCCTTAGGTTAAGGAAAAGCTTCAGAGTTTGAGGAAACCACTGGAAGCTTCTGATTGGCATAATCTTTAATCTCTGCCTTGTTCATACCATCTGTAGATTAAGGCCAGGTCTACACAAGATCTATATTGACATAACTACATTGCTCAAAAGTGTGAAAAATCCACATTCCTGAGTGATTCAGTAATACCAACCTAACCTCTGGTGTTGACAGTACTATGTTGATGGGATAGTTTGTCCCATCGACATAGCTACTGCGTCTCGGAGAGAAGGTCTCCTGTTGGCATAGTAACCTCTTCACTCTTCACTAAAGTGCTACAGCGGTGCAGCTGCACTGGTGCAGGTGTGCTGCTGTAGCGCTGTATGTAAAGACAAGCCCTAAGATAAATGCTATTCTTTCAGGGCTGTTTTGTGCCTTGGTTCTTGATGTTAAATAACAGGATTTGGGGTGAAAGCTCCCATAAATGCCAAAGACTTATTATATGCAGCATAGTTGCAGCCATGTTGGTCCCAGGACATTAGAGAGACACAGTGGGTGAGGTAATATCTTTTATTGGACCAATGTCTATTGGTGAGAGACCAGCTTTTGAGCCACACAGAGCTCTTCCTCAGGTCTGGAAAAGGTATTTTGAGCATCACAGCTAAATGCAAGGTGGAACAGATTGTTTAGCATAAATAGTTAACATCTATTCTAAGGCAGTGTTTCTCAACCTTTTTGATAGCAGGAACTAGCTTGCTGCCTTCCTAAACTGTGTCAGGGATATCTCAGGGATTGGTTCCGGTCCATGGACCGGTCATTGAGAAACACTGTTCTAAAGGACCATTCAAGGTAGAGTAGCCCATTAACACCTCTGTAGTCTGGACAAAGAGGAGGCTAGTGGGTTACAGATGGTTATAATAAGCCATAAATCCAGTGTGTCTGTTCATTCTGTGATTTTCAGTGTTTAGCAGAGTTATGAATTTAAGCTTCCAGGCTCGTCTTTTGAAAATATTCTGCTTTGTTCAGAAGCTGCTCCTAACATGCTTAAATTGGACCTCCAGCTACCCCTATTAGATATTGAAAGGGCTCATTGAATGTTTGGTACTAGAAGGCAGGAGTCTGGCAAGCCTATTTTCAGCCTGCTGAAGTTCAATGATAAAGTAATGTTAATAAATGCTACCAGAAAAGCTGAAACGGCTATATACAAAGGCCACAACATTTCTCTTTTTTCCTAACTTCTCCACTGAGATTAACAAAGAGGGCTGCATTCAGTGGCATAAAGCAAATCCTGAGGGGGAACAACGTCAGATACAGCATGAAATACCCATCCACCTTCACTATGGATTTAGCAGGCTCCACAAGATTTTGCAAACCCCCCTCTGAAGCTTGGCAGATTTTGAAAGACAGATTTGACCAAAAATAGCAGAATTTTTTGTATCATAAAAAGCATACCTTAACAGTTTAAAAATCAATTTGTTTTCCTGTGTATCCTTGTAGATACGGTAGTAGTCACTTATATAATCTTCCAGTTCCTAGTAGATAACCAGCTAGGCTGAACTCTTCTGTTGATCTCCTTTGGACTTGAGCAACAACAACAACTGTATAGACCTGCAATGCATAGAGTAATAGTTTAACCCTAAAATGAGGTTTATAGGACCATCCACTGACTGCAGCCTTAACTGCACTAATCATCACAGCTTGCACTGCTAGACAGAATCTTGTCACTAGCTCTGCCTCTGATGGATTGTGTTAGGGTAACCACAAGTCCCTTGGAACAGTCAATACTCCTGACATGTAAAGTAGACTATAACCTAACCCTTAAATAGCACCACTAGTTGTTCAACTTGTGCAGGGCAGCTGATATATTATGAATATGATTTTTTTATATTGTATTTTTCATATTTATATTTTGTACTAATTTATATTTGATTTACCAAAATAATTGTAAATTTTCATGTGATGAATCTGTATATGTGTATGTGGGTATACATGTGTGTACATAAAATCTTCTGTAGGCATGAATATTTTTTCCATATAGAATACCCAATGGTATTTACAGGGTAATATTTGACTTAAAATATTTTTATATTTAGAGCTGTTTAGACTATTATAAGATAAATATAGGGAGGAGAGGAACAGATGGAACTGAAGCCATCAGGGATCTGAACATGTGCACACTGGCTTGTTTTAAGTCTAATTGTTTTTTGTTTTGTTTTCTGTGACAAATATATTTTGGAAGACACATGATATTTAACTATAGATGTTTTTGTATCCCTAACATCCTTAGAAGTTCAATTGAAGGCATAAATTCATTCAAAACTAACCAATATCTAATATGTAAAAATACAGACAGTTATAATATCAACAGGGAAATATGTATCTTAAGTTTATGTATTTTTTAAAACTTTGCCATGAGTTTTCTTAGAGTGTACTCCTCGGATGTGAGGGGATTTAATCAATCTTCCAAAAGAATTAAAATCTGGAGACAACTCAGATAAAAAAACATGCCAAGTAGCATCCTTGCAGGAAATTCATCTAGCAGAAATAGATGCAAATAGAATCAAGATGTGGGTAGGTGAGAGTATCATTGAATTCAAAGAGCAGAGACAGGTCCCTCTTAATTCATAAATGTGTAACTTCTTAATGTACAAAATGTTGGTCTGATCCTGAAGGAAGATACCTTCTTCTTTAAGAGTGTTTTTAAGTTAAAAAAAAATGTTAATTATGCTTACCATAGATGCTGGTTACACATCATTAAAATCTTCTAGGCGGAAGTTGAACCCTCAGCTGTTAAAAGATGGAATCCACAGTTGATTCAGTCATCTCTAACTTTAAAATAAGCATTCAGTTATCTCAGATACAATCTTCTGGGAAGCTGTGACAGCTATTGTAAGGGGTGAATACATAAAGTATGCCTCCCAAAAGAACAGAGAGAGACTCAAGTTACTAGACTCTCTAGACAAGGCAATAGATGGGTTGCAGAGAATGCACAAGACTGATCCAAATAATGAAAACCACCTATGTTCTTTAATCAACTCCAAATATAAAAGTAATGAATGCTTATCCAGCCAAGTCAAATTTGCACTCAATAGGGTCAAACAAAGATATTATGAATGGGGAGAGAAAGCAGGTAAACTACTTGCCAGAAGATTTAAGATGGAACTAGCCAACAACATTTCTTCCTTATTACAAGAAAATGGGAATGCCATTCTTGAACCAATAGATATAAAGAATCAATTTAAGCAATTCTATCAAGCTTCATATAAATCAGACAATCAATTTGACGCTAATAAATTTTACCATTTCATTGAAGGCCTGCCTTTTAATAACCTAACTTCAGAACAAGTATCGGGCTGGACAAAGCTATAACAGCACAAGAGATGGAGAAGGCTATAAATATATGAATTCCGGCACAGTCCCTGTGTGGATGACTTTCTGGCAGATTTCTACAAAACATTGTGTAATTGGCACTTTTCTTTCAAAGGTCTTTACTGAAACATTCCAAAAAGGAACCATATCTCGTTACCTGAGAACTGCTTTAATTACTTTAATATTAAAGAACAAAGGTGGTTTCAACTGTGATGACTTCTGCCCCATATCTCTATTGAATACAGATTGAAAAATAATTGTGAAAATTTTAGCAACATGACTGAATACCATCATCCCATCAATTCTACACACAGATTTAAAGGAAGATTGGCTGCTGATAATGTGAGAAAAATAACTCACTTGATCCAGCAAACTCAGATGTCAGATGTTCCCTCCATAGACTTATTTGTAGATGCAAAGAAAGTCTTTGATAGGGTTGAATGGCCATATCTCACGGCTGTCCTAAAAAAACTTTGGATTTGGACCAATATTCCTGAGTTGGGTCAGTGTATTATACAACTATTCCCTTGCTTCACTGTCAACTAATGGAATGATTTCTCCCACATTTCAGCTAGAAAGAGGAAACAGCCCTGTCATCTCCCTCTCCCCCTCCTTTTTAATGTCTCTCTTGAGCCACTGGAAATGTCCGTATGTCAGCACTCAGCCACTGAAGATGTGACTATGAACAGGAAAGAATACAAAATCAATTTATATGCTGATGACATTTTTGTGCTATTGAAGAACACACCCTCATCAATCCCATCATTATTGTATGTAGCTGATATTTTTAGAAAGAGATCTCTGGCTACTGGATTTACTGGAATAAATCACAAGCAAAAGATAAATCCTATCCAAAAGACCAGATCTTTCTCAGTTTCAGCATTTTCCATTTCCAATATGCAAGGAAATAACTTATTTAGTTATTTTAAAATTTGTCCTAATCTTCCCAAAATTGTTTCTATAAATATGGACTAGGTATTGAAAGAAATTTCCAAGGACGTAGAGAGGTAGTGTCTCCTTCTTTCCTGGGGAGAATAGAATAACCAAAATGATGATCTGCCCAAGAATGACTTGTATCATTATCCTATTGCTTTCAAGGTCTCTTCTGTGCTTGAATAAATAGGCTTATCTTGAAATTTATATGGGATAAAAACAACCTTGCTTGTCACACAAGGCCTTTAAAAATGCTGGGCAACTGGAGATGGGGTTGCCAGATTTATAGCTATTATTTAGCACTCCAAATGCATCCTATTATAAGGTGGTTCACTCTCCAATAGTTCTGTATACACAGTGGTCTGGTTTGAGTTTGAAAAAAACTTAGCTATACCATTTAGTTTCCTCTCTTCTTTTATGTACCTTAAGAGGCTATCCACATCCTTAAGGAAAAATCCAATCTTTGCATCTACATGGGGCATCTGCAATGTGTTAAGATGACTACAGCATATGATCTTACCAGTTCTCTTCTCTTACCATTATGAGATAACCCATGCTTCAGGATCAAGGCCAACACCATACTTAAGACAATTTGGATAGAAAAAGGATTAGCAAAAATGAAAGATATAATACAAGATAATAGACTGGCTTCCTTCAATTACATATGTAACAAATATCAGCTACCATGGTGTCTCAGTCCTTCTTTCAAGGGCTATGCTTAAGGATTCATGCAAGGATAGGGACAATGGGTCTGTTTCAACACTCTCTCATCTCTAGAAGAACATTTTGAATATGGAAACAAAAGTCATTTTGTAGGAATTACAGGTGGATTAATGCTTTGTATTATCCTCTCAATCTCAGTCTCAAAGAAGGGTGAGGAAAACATTTAGTCTTACTATCACAACAGAAACCTGGGACGATATCTGGCTTAATGTGAAAGATACTTTAAGTTCTTTATCCTTGTGATTCTTCCAGAACAAGATATTAAAAAGGTACTGCTGGACTCCAGAATGTTTGTTTAAGGATAGATTGACAATACACAGTGAATCTTGGAGATGCAAACAGTCACATGCCAATCTTTCACACATCCTCTATACCTGTCAAAAATGCATGTGTTCTGGAACACCATATTGCTCTCTCAAAACCTTCATCTTGCTATCTTTCCTTCTCCAAGGTTGTGTATTTTAGGGTGTTGGATGAATTGATATTACCAATTAGCATTAAGAAACTGATTGCAGTAGATATTTTGGTTGCCAAAAGAATTGAGAAAATGGAAATCTGCAATTCCTCCCTCCTTTACAGACTGGCTTAGTGAGCTCTCTATTACTGCATTAGTGGAAAAAATGACTGTGTACTAAAAACGCTTTGGGAAAAAATATGAGGATGTCAGGTTCTATATGCAAATATTGCATACTTTTTCAGTTTAGTATATGTTAGTCCCTAATACTCATAGGTTACATTCTCACTTACTTTATTTATTTAGTCATTTAAATAATTGAAGCCCTATATCACCTCTATGGGTTCACTTTTTTTGTTTGTTTGTTTGTTTTTGTTCTTTTTTTCCATGTTTCACAAATAATTGAACATTGAATTTTGTTTTATATATACTTTCAGCGTCTGCATGTGTGTGTTTGTTTTATTATGTTTATATTTTATATAAAAATAAACTTTTTTTTCACCTTGACACTAATGGAGGAGAATGTGGCAGCAGACTGTCTACAGAAAGACCTCCCTTTCCCTCCAAGCAGGTAAAAGGGGAAAGAAGGTTGAGGAAACTCCTTCATCAAAACTGAGGAAGGGGACACAGGGGGTGAATAAAGGTGCCCCAACTGCCTGTGTGATAGTTAGTTACCTGTGGGGGGTGAAGGACTCACACAAAGACTACCCAGTCCTGAACTACAGGTTTGTGGAGTACAGTGGGTTGGCAGGATCTGGCAAAATTGGATCTGGGATACAAAAGTGGATCTGGATAAAGATGGTTCCTGTCAGAATAAGTTGAAGAACTGCAAGAGGAGTGGTAGACTCAGCAGATGCATCTTCCGTAGTCCTAAACAGATTGGGTAGGTAACAGTGGCATCAGAAGGGGGTGATGATAACCATCCATTGTGTGCATGGGGAAAAGAACACTTACTATATGGTCATCCTCCCATTGGAAGTGGGAGGAAGACTGAAGTGGCAGACAGTAGGTGTAGTAAAGTCATTGCCTTATGTGGTCATGATAAGAATGGACTGGACTCTTTTCCATGAATAAGAAGGACAAAAGATGGAGGGGGGAGAGGGAGACCCTAACAAGTGGGTCTGAATAAAGTAATCCTGAGTGTAGACCCTCCACATAGCCCTCCAGAGGTAGTATCAAAGCACCCTAGATGTATATTAACAAGCCCAGAAGGAACTGACATGTTGGAGGACTTGGGTGATGGGGAGAAATATTTATCAGGATGTACTAGAGATTGAACTCTTGGAAGGGGAGGACGGAAGCTGTCTGACTCCAAGGAGGAACAAGCTGTGGGCAAGACACAAGAAAAAGGGCAGGTCAAAGAGAAAGAGAAGGGTCTTGATAAGGAGGACTTGACAGCAAGGGGTAAGATAAGTCAAGGGAAAAAAGATGCTGATGTTGAGGCTCTTGAGGGACAACCTACTTTGACGGATACAAGCCTGAGGCCAAAGAACCAGAATAAAGGTCAGTGGGTTGTGATCAGATGCAATGACCTATGGGCTGAGATGGACCTGTGGGGAGAAACCTCCGCCCTCAAAATGTACTTTTTGTGGGTTGAAGGCAGGAAACCCGCACTGGTAGCATATGGAAGGCCAGTCGGAAAAGGCACGGAAAAGGCACCCATTAGAATTCCAACCTCATAAAGAGGGTAGGGCTTGAACGGTGAAGAAAACCCCCCTTCTAAGGAGGCAAGAAAGGGTCTCATTTGAAATGGGGGGGAGGTGAGTGACAGTGTGCTAGCAGTAGCACTTTGGCTACTGAGGTTGGTGCAGTGTGGAGGAGGCTTCAGGCTCAACTGGGAAGAGTTCATGCCACTTTCTTTTGGGGGATTACGAGTGCCTGGGAGCTAGCTACTGATACAACTGGCAGTAATTGGAAGGAAAAGGGAACAGGGGGAGGAGCTCAGAGGGTGAGCTGTATGGAAAGCTCCTGAGCAATATGCCTGTGTCTTGTTCTGTTTTTTATTCCACAGTTCTTTTGCCAAGTACATGTAGTGAAAGGAAAACAGCCTGGGTATGTCTGAAAGTGTGGTTATGAAAACAGACAAGAAAGCACAACATACCGAGTAACTGAAGGAGCACGCTCTATCAGCGCTCAATAATATCAATATAGACTAAAACTGATGTAATGCTTCAAACCTTTGCTTTCTAACAGCCTCTATGGCTATGAAAATCACCTCAGTGCTGAGGGTCAGAAAAAGAAACCAGTGCATAAGCCCTTGTATTGTCCCTGTGCAGCATCTCAACTACCATAGGGTATGTCTAAGCACGTTAAGCTAGCTCCAGTGGGGCTAATGCAACTGTAAAGACCTGAGTGACATACCAGGGTACAATCCAGAGCAATGAATAGCTGTGCCACCCCTGTCCTGTAACCTGGGGTGCCCTTTACAATGCTTTGCTGCTGTAGCCTCTAAACTGAACTGCTCACAAACAGCCTCCAGCTTGTAAGTCACTCCCAACTATATCTCTGTGCATGCTGCAGACAGCCAGACATACCTTGACTCTTACCAGTCTTAAAGATTACCACAGGGTAACTCTAACATTCCCAGTCCCAGATTCCCCCCCCCCCCCCTCCAGAAATATATGTCCTGTACTGCTCGGACCTCTCCTAGACAGCACAAATATAGTTAGTTCATTATTCCTGCAAGGGAATAATATGCTCACAATTTATTATACCAAATGGAGTTACCCAGACACTTCAATTTAAACTCACTGGATTAGATAAAACAATAAAACAAGCTTATTCAATACAAAGAGAGAGATTTTAAGTGAGTACAAGTAACAGGACATAAAAGTCAGAAACAGATACAAGAAAAATAAAGATAAAACACTTACAGGTGCCTAACTTAACAAACTCTATTAGATTCAAAGCAAAATTTTCTCATTACATGCTTTAGCAGATTACTGACCAAACTTTCAGGTCAGGACTCCTCCTGCAGAGTCCAATGACTGCTTCTTTTGCCTCCAGAGCTGTAGTGAATGCCTTAGGCAGGGAGAAAGAGGGGTGTCTTGGGGGTTTGTTCTTGCTTTTTTATAGTTCCAGTCCCCCTCTTGAAAAACCTTTTCTGCTGGGAACAAGGTGACAGACCATCTGTATGGAAGGAAACTCATGCTGTTTCTTTGCTAAGATGTAGTTTTTTGCTGCTGCCCCTTTTCTTGTCAAAGAATGGCCACTTAATAGGTAATGGTCCATCAGCTTTGTTTACACCTGGGTGAGGCATCAGCTTGCCGTTTGTCTCTGAGGAACTGGTTTGGCTACTTTCCAGACTTTTTTGGAAAGCAAACTTTTAGTCATGATTTCAGCTTATGTTTGTAACTTTACACATAATGCTGCTATGTGCATTTTGTCATGATATTATTGATCAGAAAATGGAGTTTCTAAATGATGCCTCACAAAGCATACTTTGTACAAACATTTTTACAATAGTGTGTAGGGTGTGAACACGGGGGTGTATTCGGTCACACCTTGTTATGATTCAGGTTAGTAAGTTAAAACCTGTAATAGCATATGATCCTGCATGAAATGGAGCTGCCAGCCACTCTGCCATCAAAACCTGAATTTGATATGAATTCTTTATCACTGATCTTCATGAGGTTTCAGCATTCAAAAATCCTGCTGGAATTAGACTATGAGTTACAGGTATATAAGCAAATATTAGTAAATTAAATCAGGATACTTGGAAGTCTTCACTTACTCATTTAAAGTGAAACATTAGTAATGTATTATGGTGATTCTTGACAAAGCAAAACAAACAAATGATCACAATCTCTTGACACACGTTTGCAATATTACAAAATAACTGTAACATACAGACTACATACTCTGTCAAATACAGACTAATCCAAATAAAATGTATTTTAAAAGCTCAAACTGTTCCATGTATAGCAAGATATATTGTAAGATTGCAATGTTTGAATTGTTCCTTCGCAGTTGGCAGCAAAGTGCTAGAAGTGACTTAAAATATAATTGTGGGATTATGATTATATTTTTAGAACTTGCATCCCACATATGCTTAGTTTAGAAGTAATTTTTTCCATAACTGCAAACAAATTCTGGGCAGAGAGTCCAGCTCAATTCTTCCCTTCTCATGTGTCACCTGTAATAAAGTTTTTGTGCCCAAACTAGGCCCTCAGTTACATATTTGCAAACTTTCTGCCTTCAGTGGAGGTGGAAAAACTGGAACAGATGGGGAATTTTAGAATTCCATTCTGACATATAAGACAAAAAATACAACTCAGCCTGTCTTAGGTGTATTGGCTCTTCAGGTTTATTGAGTGACATAATAAGTTTTAATGATGAATTCAAGTGACAGAGAACTGAATAGCCAAGGAACATATCTAATAAGTAACATGCTATTTTTGCCATCATTTTTCAGAGTAGAAAGAGGCTTAAAGACCTCATTCAGGCAATACTCTGTACTATACAGGTTGCAAAATCAGGAGAACTTAGTCATTTTCAGATATGTCAATGTAAATTAAATGATGCTATCTCAAGCCATGATGACATGTTGAGCCAGCTTGAAATATTGCAAAGTTGCTTGTTGCTCCTACTTGAATCAGCACTGTTTGTTTGAAGCTAGTGGTCTCTTGATGCTGTGGATGGCTGTTGGCTTATAGGAGAATGACACTTGTGTTTGTGTTCACGTCCTGTAAAACTAACTACAAACATCTGCTTCAGTCCTCTTGTATGCCTTGGTAGGTTGCCATATGGTAGAGAGAGAAGAGAGAACATAGGCGGGAAATCAAATCAGTAACTTGGATGTCTATATACTCATGCGAGAGGTATGGGGAATAAGAAGGAACAACTAGAAATGCTAGTTGATAAATACAGCTATGACATAGTTGGCATCACACAGAGTTGGTGGGATAATACACATGACTGGACTATTGGACTAGAATGGTACAGCTTGTTCAGGGATGACAGGCACAGAAAAAGGGAGGAGGTACTGCCTTATATGTCAGAAAAGTATATACTTGGACTGAGGTTGAGATGAAATAGGAGGCAGATCTGTTGAAAGTCTCTGGTTAAGGATAAAAGGGGTAAAAAACCCCCAAGGATGATGTCTTGGGAGGGGTCTACTACAGACCATCTAACCAGGAAAACGAGGTGAATGAAGCTTTTTTTTTTAAACAACTAACAAAATCATGCAAAGCAGACGACTTGGTTGTGATTGGGAACTTCAACTATCTAGGCATCTCTTGGGAAAATAACACAGCAGGGCACACATTATCTAACAAATTCTTGGAATGTTTTGGAGACAATTGTTTATTTCAGAAGGTGGAGAAAACTATTAGGGGAGAAGCTGTTCTAGATTTGATTTTGACAAATAGGGAGGAACTGGTTGAGAATTTGAAAGTAGAAGGCAGCTTGGATAAAAATAATCATGAAATGGTGGAGTTCATGATTCTAAGGAATGGTCAGAGGGAAAATGGCACAATAAAGATAATGGATTTCAAGAAGGCAGACTGTAGCGAACTCAGGGAGTTGGGAGGTAAGATCCCAGGGGAAGCAACTCTAGAGGGAAAAAATAGTTCAAGAGAGTTGGCAGTTTTTCAAAGAGACATTATTAAGGGCACAAGGGTAAACTATCCCACTGTGTAGGAAAGATAGGAAGTATGGCAAGAGACCATCCTGGCTTAACCAGGAGATCTTCAATGATCTGAAACTCAAAAAAGAGTCTCTTACAAAAAGTAGAAACTAGATCAAATTACAAAGGATGAATATAAACAAATAATACAAGAATGTAGGGGGAAAATGAGAAAAACCAAGGCACAAAATGAGATTCAACTAGCTAGAGACATAAAGGGTAACAAAAAAATTCTACAAATACATTAGAAGCAACAGGAAGACCAAGGACAGGATAGGCCTGTTACTCAATGAAGCGGGAAAAATAATAACAGAAAATGTGGAAATGGCAAAAGTGTTAAATGACTTTTTTTGTTTTAGTAGCTATTGGACATCTAACATAGTGGATGCCAGTAAAAAATGAGGTAGGATCAGAGGCTAAAATAGGGAAAGAACAAGTTAAAAAATACTTAGACAACTTAGTCTTCAAGTCACCAGGGCCTAAAGAAATACATCCCAGAATACTCAAGGAACTGACTGAGGAGATCTCTGAGCCATTAGCAATTATCTCCAAATAGCCATGTAAGACGGGAGAGATACCAGAGGACTGGAAAAGGGCAAATATAGTACAATCTATAAAAAGGCGAATAAGAATAACCTGGGGGAATTACAGACCAGTTAGCTTAACTTCAGTATCTGGAAAGATAAAGGAGCAAATAATTAAGCAACCAATTTGCAAACACCTAGAAGATAATAAGATGGTAAGTAATAGTCAGCATGGATTTGTCAAGAACAAATTGTGTCATGCTAACCTGATAGCTTTCTTTGACAAGGTAACAAGCCTTGTGGATAAGGAGGAAGTAGTAGATGTGGTATAGCTAGACTTTTAGTAAGGATTTTGATGCTGTCTCACATGACTTTCTCATAAAAAAACTAGGTAAATAAAGCCTAGATGGTACTACTATAAGGTGGGTGCAGGCCCACCGAGGGGGGAAAAGAAGGGGACAATTGCCCAGGGGCCTAGCAATTTAAAAGGCCATGGGCCTCTTCCGCTCATGGCCCTGCCCACACTTCACCCCCGGCCCTGCTGTTTGCGCCTGTCTTCTTTGCTCCCACTCACTTCCCTGGCCGCTGCTCATCGTGTTCCTCCCCCATTCCGTCCTTCACTTCCCTGGCTGTCACTTGCTGCCTGGAGGAAGGGGGAGTATGGAAGACAAGAGAAGGATTGATCAGGAAGGGGGGCGGGGAGGCTTGTGGATAGGGGGGAAGCAGTAGATGTGGTATATCTTGACTTTTGTAAGGCTTTTGATACTGTCTTGCATGACCTTCTCATAAACAAACTAGGGAAATACAACCTAGATGGAGCCTACTATAAGGTGGTGCATAAGTGGCTGGAAAACCATTCTCAGAGAGTAATCAGTGGTTCATAGTCAAGCTGGAAGGGCATATCAGGTGGGGTCCTGCAGGGATCAGTTCTGGGTCTAGTTTTGGTCAATATCTTAATCAATTATGTAGATAACGGCATGGAGAGTATACTTATAAAGTTTGTGGACAATACCAAACTGGAAGGGCTTGCAAGTGCTTTGGAAGATAGGATTAAAATTCAAAATGATCTGTGTGACCTGTCCGTGCCTAGGGTAGCCATCTGAAAATGCCAAGGTGAGGGCAGGCTGTAAAAGGAGAACAGATTCTCCCAGCACTGGTGGGTGACACTGAAGTCAGACTTCCCAACAAGCCACAAACAGTGCTTCTGATTCCCCACACTGATTATCAAGAAGCTAAAATAAAAATATACACAGCCCCCTTTACTGCATTTCAGTCTGTAGCTCTCAATCACCCACTAAGTCCAGTAAACAGATAAGTTATTTAAAACTCTATGCTCTTTACCAAAAAGGTTCTCCTGATCCCAGAATAATGTAAGTTTGGATCTTACCCAAAATACAATGCTGCCAGCCAATCCTTTAGTAACTAAAACTAAAGGTTTATTATAAAAGGAAAGAAAGAAACAAACTATAAGAGAAATGTTAAATGATTAAAGGAATCAGACACATACAATTGATTTGAAAGTCCATATATATCAGGTTTCTAGTAGAATTGTGGCATTTGCAGGCTTGTATAGTTCTGGTGTACATCCAGTACCAGGATGAGTCTCAGTCCTTTGATTCACAGCTTCAGTTGTTGATGAATTGATCCAGAGAAACAAGACTTAATAGACTATATGCACATTTTGTTCAAATTCTCCCATGAGAATTAGCAGGGTGATTCCAGGCTGGTGCTGGGATCTCAATCTTGCGATCCAAACTTTCCCTGACAAGCTTGGATAGATTTGAGATAAAAAGGATCAGTCCATTAGAGTCTTTTATAGATCCATGCAGGCTGACTGATACTTTCTTGACAGCAGGTATCTCTTTGAATAATTAATAGATGTTTACTTGGGACTCTGAAGTACCGTCTTCCATGTCCTGAGCACGCTGGTAACTGGTTACATTAGCACAAGGAAATTGGCCATTTACAACCATTCACAGGTATTTGCTACTTAAACTTAAAAGAGAAATACAAACAATAGTATTGTTACATTCCAAGTGCTATCTAAATGTTTGTATGTTCCTTTTGAACTCTTAATCAATAGAACAGTGACAGACAGAAAAACAGTTTATCTACCTTGATAACCTCTAACAAGAGATACATAAATAACTTCAAATAACTACCAACAATACACTTGCATATCAAAGCTCTAGTCTACTTATGAGGAATGACCCTCACTACCATTGCATTTTCCTGTAATATATCTTGAAAGGTCAGAGTTGGGCCATGCAACTTGCAAAGTTGCTTGGCTTTTTCGGGCCTAGCATCACAATCTGGACAAACAGGAGAAATGGTCTGAAGTAAATAGGATGCAATTCAACAAAGACACATGTAAAGTACTACCCTTAGGAAGGAACAATCCGTTGCACACACACAAAATGGGAAATGACTGCCTAGAAAGGAGTACTGCAGAAAGGGATCTGGGGGTCATAGTGGATCACAAGCTAAATATGAGTCAACAGTGTCACACTGTTGCTAAAAAGCAAACATTATGGGATGTATTGTAAGGAAGACACAAGAAGTAATTCTTCCACTCTACTCCGTGCAGATTAGGCCTCAGCTGGAGTATTGTGCTGAGTTCTGGGTGCCACATTTCAGGAAAGATGTGGACAAATTGGAGAAAGTCCAGAGAAGAGCAACAAAAAGATTAAAAGTCTAGAAAACATGACCTATGAGAGAAGATTGAAAAAACTGGGTTTGTTTAGTGTGGAGAAGAGAAGACTAAGAGAGGACGTAAGTTTTCAAGTACGTAAAAAGTTGTCACAAGGAGGAGGGAGATAAGTTGTTCTAATTAATCTCTCAGGATAGGACAAGAAGCAATGGGCTTAAATTGCAGCAAGCGCGGTTTAGGTTGGATATTAGGAAAAACTTCCTAACTGTCAGGATAGTTAAGCACTGGAATAAGTTGCCTAGAGAGGTTGTGGAATCTCTGTCATTGGAGATTTTTAAGAGCAGGTTAGACAAATACCTGTCATGGAGAGTCTAGGTAATATTTAGTCCTGCCTTGCGTACAAGAGATCGGACTAGAAGACCTCTTGAAGTCCCTTCCAGTCCTATGATTCTATGCAGAGACCGACTTCATGTACTGTAGTTTTCATGCTGGTTTGTTTTGCAACATTTAGGTCTTGGTGTATGAAACAAATCTTTATTAGCCTTATTAGGAGAGTAAAATTGACATTGAGGTGCATACATCCAATTGTCAGCACAAAATTTGCCTTACAATCTGGTCTGTATTTGTACAGTTGCAGATGTTGGTGTCACAGTTTCTTAAATCTATTCCTCCAACAGCAAAACATTTTGAAACTTGAGCGCCATCTGGTGGAGAAAGATAATCTTATGCTAGTTGACTAAATTAATTTTAATTTAAATGTTAGCAGTGCTTAATTTCATTCCTTGGCACTTTAATGAGGTCTAGGAAAAAATACACGCACTTCCTTTCAGCCTTGGTTCAGGTTAGCAGAACATCTGGGAATTAATACACATTGAAGGGTCAGCGGTACACTCTTAAATCCTGTCATACTAGTTTTAGACATCCCTTAAACTGGACAATGGAGTTGATACCTTGGAAATGACATGCTGGTGATTGTGGAGACTAATTGCATCTTTGAAGACTACATCCATCATGCAAAGTGATGGAAGGAAAGTCCAAAAAATAAGCAAACATTTATTATGGGTTGCTTAGTTAGTCTGTGTGTTAAAGCCTAATTGTTTTTATGACTACTTGTATGGGCAGGTACAGGATCTACACTACATCTACAGACCTCACAGTTAGTCTATGTACTTAATTTCCTTATCAGGGCAGGGGTAGGTGCTGGTTAGAGGGACCACTGAAAAATCTCAATGCAAGAAGCATTCAGAAAGCCCCAAACAAATTCTTCTCTAGTATAGTAGCGGATTACACGCTTTAATGAGAGCCTGAACCACAACTTCAAAGCATTGTCTATGTAACTATTGTTAGAGTGCTAGCATGAGGCCTGCAAGCCTGCGCTGGTCGATCTGGGCTGGGAGGCTTACTGTCATGAGCTGTGTAGACATATCCTCTGATGCTGTAGAGGCACAATCTCCTTTGCTTCAATGATTCTCGCTTGAACAAACTTCCTTCCACGAAATGTCAAAGCATGAAAAGCTGAGGGCTAAGCTTTCAAAAGACATCCCTAAGAGCACTGTTTATGTCAGATGGCTTTTTTTTTTTCAAATTAATAGTACTTCATAGCCAGAACTATGGCCAGCAATACCGTAGCAGACAGCTAAACAAACCATAGGAGTAGCCATACTGGGTCAGACCAATGTCCATCTAGCTAGTATCTAATCTTTCACCAGAGGCCAGTGCCAGATGCTTCAGAGGGAATGAACAAAATAGGGTAGTTACTGAGGGATCGATCCCCTGTCATCCCCTCCCAGTTTCTAACAGTCAAAGGTTTAAGTATACCGAGAGCATGGGGTTGCGTCTCTGACCAGCTTGGCTAATAGCCATTGATGGATCTATCATCCATGAACTTATTTAATTCTTTTTTCAACCCAGTTATAATTTTGACCTTCATAACATCCACTGGCAATGAATTCCATAGGTTGACTGCATGCTGTGTGAAGAAGTACTTCTTTTTGTTGTATTAAACCTGCTGCCTATTCTTTTCCTTGGGTGGCACCTGGTTCTTGCATTATGTGAAGAGCTAAATAAAACTTCCGCATTCACTTTCTCCATCACTCATGATTTTATAGATCTCTATTATGTCCCTCTTCAGTCCTCTCTTTTTCTAAGATGAACAGTCCCAGTCTTTTTAATCTCTCCTTATATGGAAGCTGTTCCATACCCCTAATCATTTTTGTTGTCGTTGTCTGTATTTTTTCCCATTCTAACATATCTTTTTCTGAGAAGGGGAGACCAGAACTGTAATCAGTATTCAAGGTCTGGGTGTGCCATGGATTTATATAGTGGAATTATGATGTCTTCTGTCTTATTATCTATTCCTTTCCTAGTAGTTCCTACCTTTTTTGACTGCTACCACACACTGAGCGGAAGTTTTCAGAGAACTATCCACAATGATTCCAAGATCTCTTTCTTGAATGGTAACCGTTAATGTAGAACCCATCCTTTTTATGTATAGTTGGGATTATATTTTGCAATGTGCCTTACTCTGCATTTATCATCATTGAATTTCATTTACTATTTTGGTGCCCTGTCACTCAGTTTAGAGAGATCCCTTGGTAACTCTTTGCAGTCAGGTTTGGCCTTGGCTATCTTCAATAATTTTGTACTGTCTGCATATTTTGCATCTTTCCTGTTGACCCCTTTTCCAGATCATTTTCTCCATTGTGAAAACTGAAATTTATTCCTACTCTTTTTCCCCTCTTTTAACCAATTACTAGTCCATGAGAGGACCATCCCTCATCTTATGACTTTGCTTTAAGAGCCTTTGGTGTGGGACTTTGTCAAAGGCTTTCTGAAAGTCCAAGTACACTGTCTCCACTGCATCACCCTTGTGCGCATGCTTGGTGACACCCTCAAAGAATTCTAATAGATTGATAAGGCATGATTTCCTTTTACAAAAACTGTTTTGACTCTTCTCCAAAAGATTGTGTTTATCTGTGTTTGATAATTCTGGTCTTTACTATAGTGTCAACCAGTTTGCCTGGTACTGAAGTTAGTCTTACTGGCCTCTAATTGCCAAGATCACCTCTGTAGCCTTTTTAAAAAAAATTAGTTATCCTCCAGTCATCTGGTACTGAGACTGATTTAAGTGATAGTTACATACCACAGTTAGTAATTCTGAAAATTTCCCATGAGGTCCTTCAGAATTCTTGGGTGAATATCATCTGGTCCTGGTAACTTATTGCTGGTTAATTAATCAATTTGTTCCCAAACCTTCTTCATTGGCATCTTAGCCTGGGATGGTTCCTCAGATCTGTCACCTAAAAAGAATGGCTTGGGTGTGGAGATCTCCCTCACATCCTCTGCAGTGAAGACCTCTGCAAAGAATTCATTTAGCTTCCTCGCAATGACCTTGTCTTCTCCTTTTGCACTTTGATTATCCAGTGGCCCCTTTGATTGTTTGGCAGGCTTCCTGCTTCTGATGCAATTAAACAAAATTGCTGTTAGTTTTTGTGTCTTTTGCTAGGTGCTCTTCAAATTCTTTTTTGATTTGCCTAATTATACTTTTACCCTTGACTTGCCAGAGCTTATGCTCCTTTTATTTTCATCACATGACTTCCAATTTTCAAAGGATGCCTTTTTGCCTCTAAATGCCTCTTTCGCTCTGCTGTTTAGCCATGGTGACTATTTTTGGTCTTCACTGTTTGTTTTTTTCTTTTGGATTATACATTTAGTTTCAGCCTCTGTTATGGTGTTTTAAAATAGTTTCCACGCATTTCACTCTTGTGTCTGTTTCTTTTAATTTTCATTTAATAGCTTCCTTGTTGTATAGTTCCCTTTTTGAAGTTAAATGCTATTGTGGTGGGTTTCTTTGTTATTTCCCCCTACAAAGATGTTAAATGTAATTACATTATGGTTGCTTTTATTGAGCCCCTGGCAGCATCAAAACATTCTGGAGGAACTTTTGGAGATCTAATGTACAGAGAGATGGCTGATTGCTTGGTAGAAATGGAAGTAAATGCACCCATGTACAAGGCAGAATAAAAAGAACAGACTAACTCCAAGGTGAAATCATGAATCTAGTCTATGAACAATTACAATCAAAGAACCGATACAGAAGGGCAATACTGAACATGTTAAGGGACACGTCACCAGCAGATTGGCTTCTCCTAATAATGACTGCATGCCACCTTGTACACCAACTAAAAATTAAATCTTAGGTGGGTGGAGAGTTGTCTTCTGCAGCCATATAGCCACTGACCACATACAAGAAATATATATTGGATACAGTCGGATATTTAATCTCATTGAAAGAATGCACAGTACAGATGTTCCCCTGACATTGAAGTCTGTGAACTCAAACCTGTAATAAACTTAGTTAATCTTTGGGTACAGATGAGGGAAGATATATGCCATCTTGTGATTGGAATGATAAAAGTAGTTCCTGACTCAAAAGTCAGGCCTCTATCCTGTTTATTCCCCAAGGGATGAGAGGGCATTTATACATCTGAAATCCTTGAACAAGCTTTTATGAAAGCTTAAGTTAAAGGACCCTATCTAAAGAAATCAATGTCCTTTGATCTAGACTTCAGGGAGATTTGGTTGTGTGTTCACAACAGGTTACTTGGCATTGTTTATGGTTCTGCTAAACTAGTGCGGATAGCTAGTTCTGAGCTTTGCACAGGATATTGGGTCTTGCTGTAGGTTTTTGTGATTCTAGTAGTTAATCGCAGACCGAAAACTACTATGTTCTTAGATGGGTTCTGTTTGGGGACATGATGCAGGCAATACTAGAAAAATACAGCTATATGACAAAGCCAGCTCAAACCTCTTAATTGCTTTTTTAAGGTACAGATCCAATTGGCTATATGTTAAGGTGAGGACATGAATGGAAGTTAGCAAAAGCTCCGTGCATGTTAAAGGCTGTGCAGACTTCCGTCCTTTCCAGAGTCTCCTATGCAACTAAGGAACAAGACCAAACAATGCAACCTTCTTCCCAGAGTTTCCTCCTATATACTATAGGCTTATCATGGCCAGCAAAGATTCTCTCACAAATTCCCATATCAGTTCAGTGGTACACAATAGATTCTGTAAGTGATGTCTAAATCTCAGAACTGGGCAGGACTACTATTACAAGCCAACCTGGAGAGAATGCCATTTCCCCTAGTGTCCACTCCTACATAAAGGTCTTAAGTGTAGAGTCATATAAAAACATTATCAACTGGCTAAAATGACAAGGTGTCCATAACAACCTGAAGACAAGAAGACTAAATATCCAGCATATTGTTCGGGTATGCATTCACATTATCTGCCATACCTACACAAGTATGGAGGAACCAAGTCAATTGAACTTTAATGGGAGGCTCAGATCTCCATGAGATGGTTGCAAAATCTGTTCCTCTGTGCTGTTTTCTCTTTCTTTTTATTGCAGAGTGCCTAATTGGACAAAGCATATATCAGAGCCTTAATCCAGATATTCTGATTACATACTGAAGTATGCAATCTAACAATGGGTGTCTCTGCTTCCAGATTAAATAAATTAACAATCATTTTCTATGAAAATGGTAGCTATGGATATGCTTTCCCAGTCCTGGCCCAAGTGAATGCTCCAGCCATTCCTGCTTCTGTGTAAGACCAAATGCTAGGGCTGTCAGTATCATTCCTCCAGAATGGCTGTGGAGACTCCGATTAGCTGAGTTGGTAAATAAGGTGATATATTTGCCCATTAATATATCAAAGGGACCTAATCATCTTATCACATTGTACCATCTGACCATGGTATGTGAAAGTTGTCTGCTTAGCCTTTGAAAGGAAGCAACTAGAATGGATACTCAGGCAGGTAAGTCTACACATAGAACACACTTGACTTTCTGTGCACCAGGTTATAAGCATTAGGCAAATTTGTATTTGAATATATTTTTTCATACTTTGATTTAATACTAGAGTTCATACAAGATGATCTGATTATAGGATGAATGTCAAGTAGCTCTTTTGATAGCAGTCAAATTGGCAATTAGAGTATAGGAATTAGGGCCAGATTTTTAAAGGCATTTAGGCACTTGACAATCCCACTGTCGTGCTCTATAATACTAATAGGCCTTACTCTAGTTGATGTATTTTGGAGCAAGTAATGCACTCACATGGGTAGTTACTCTCGTTGTGATTTTATTTTCATAAGTGCTTAAAGTCATAAGATTTAAAATCAGATATGACTGTCAAAGTGGCCTCAGTCCAGGATAGGTTTTTCTTAAGTGCTTCAGACCAGTGCTATGGAAGGCATGCCTTAGTAACTCAGACGTGCATTCATTGTTGTGGCTTCTAGCATTAGTAGCACGGGGATAGGTGGCCACAGATGGTAATTCCGCTTTTTGTCTGTAATTTTGTAACTGGCAATCTAGCATAAGTTCTATGTGTGTGTGCCACATTTAATGTTCATCTAGAAACTGACAAATATACGTTTCATTTAAAAAAAAAAAAACCCATAGCAAAATATTGTACATTTTTCAGTATCTACCACTTGGTGGCAGCTAATCACTGCCTTTAACCAATTATTGTATAGAAGAAAGAAACACAAATTCCTGAATCACTTGGTTTCAAATGAAACAAGGTTGTCAGCATTTAAATTGCATCAGAGTTCTCTTGATTAAAGTGATGTGACAAATACACTTTTTATTTTCAAGTTAATGTTTCTTGTAGCTGGTTTCTTGCTGACTGTTAAAACCCAGAACTGACCTTACTAATCAGGGGTTCAATCCTATAAGGGTCAAAGACTCTAATTCCAGTCTACCAATGCACTAAAGTACATGAGTAGTCTTATTGGAGTCAATTATATTATTTGTGTGCTTAAAGTTAAGCATGTTAGTGTTTCCTGGATGTGTACAGTGCTCAGTACCTTGCAGGATTTAGTCTTAGATATATACCATTTGGCAAGGTCTTCAAACTGCCAAATGTAGATGGCAATGTTAAAAGCCAGCATTTCATAAACAAAGAGCCTAAACACATCTTGCTTTCAGTTTCAGCTGCTGATCACTATGTTTTGGCTATTTGTATGCTATATTGATCAGCATCTGAAAGGAAGGTCATGGGCTAATCCTGTTACTGAGTTAGGTCTTCAACACCGGGCCTTACCAGATTCTTTTTTCTATTTTTCTATTATACCACAGTTTATATACTCTATACAGTATATATTCTATGGTTAATCAAAGCTTCCTGAATCCACCTCCTTTTTTTACGTTTGAACTGGATATGTTTAGTTTTGGGGATGGCTGCCTTTCCCCAGGGGATAGATGGATTGATCTAATAGGAAACTATAATTAGGTAGCAGTTAATTAGGGAGCAATTGAAACTATCATTGAATTCTTACTGTGCTCTCCTACCATGGGGAGGTACCTCAGACCAGGATGGAGATAGGACAAATATTGCCCGTGAGACCAAGTGTAGAACCTACTGAAGGTGGGGAAAGCTGGCAGTGCCGCCATTCTGGATGCAAATACTCTGACATATTTGGATTGGTCCACAAGTTTACTGGATATTAACCTGAGCCAAACAGGAATGTCTATAAAGGTTGGTGAATAGGTACATAATCAAACATTAGTATGTGGTTGTAGCTATTTTGGTATAAAACTGTATACTTCTTGTAACTATTAAGTACTACTTTTTTTTGTACACTGTTTCTTGTCCCCTTCTTCCCTTTTTTGATGTATATTTAAGGCTATTAGTAAAGATTCACCAAGACACTTCTGTTTACTCTTACTGACTTTATTACACTAGTGACTTCTATCTCTGTCTCACTTATTTTCTTGTTCTCCTTCCCACACTTGCATTCTTCTTTTTACCTTTTTGTAACTTTTCCCAGTAATTCCTCATTTTGTCTTTCTTTAGTTTGCCACATTTTCTATTATTGTTTCAATGTATTGCCTCCAGTTACCTGATGTTAATTAGGATGCATTGAGAAAATATTGCCAACTTGAGAAATTTTATCATGAGACTCATGATATCTGGTGTTCTTAAAGCCCCAGCTCCTGGACTTGTTACATTAATATTGCCTTTTTTTAAAAAACCTCTTGCCCTCCTGGCAGAGAACAGCTTAAAATAGCTCAATACCCTGAAGGCAAAAACTCAAAATTTAACTTTGTGAAGTCTCATTACTTTTAAGCAAACAACATGTATTTTGGGAGGCCTGCCACAAGATTTTTTTAATACTTAGGGTTAGTAATATCACTTTCTGTTCACTTTGTGCTATCCCTTATAGAAAACACCACCATTAACTCTTTCAGACTTTTGATTATTTTTGACCAAGCCATGTCTGGGTAATTCCTTAATATTGGTTGGAAATTATGTTTTAAACAGTTTCTGCAGAAATTATTGTACTAAGAGTAGGGTAGGAGATGTAAAAGTACAAGTTAATCTGCAGAAAATTCTTTTCCTTGATCGACTCTTTTCCGAGTATAATACTGTGAACTTCTATCATACCTTTCTCTGAGAATCTCAAATTTGCTTACAAGCACTAATAAATTAAGACTCAAAACAATCCTTTGCACTATATAAATATTAATTAGCCCCATCTTGTAGAGGGTTTAATAAGCAGAGGTTAAGTTGCAAATTTTCAAAAGAGGCTTCAGTGTAAGGTTTCTAAGGACATCCAAGTCTGCAGCAGAGCAAGGAAACCATCTTATTGAGGCTTCCAGCCCTCTGCTGTAACTAATGATCCTTTTGAAATGACTGGAAAATCTTTTACTGACTTGAATGATGCTGAATCAATTAATGGACTAAAGATTGCTCTCACTGTATTGTTCTTGCTGATAGTTGATGTTGCAAAACTTACTTTCACAGTCCCATTTCATAGGCTCCATAGTCCCTGTTCACAGGCTCATAACTTCCTGAAACATTCACTTTGTCCAATGTTAAGATAGGTATATGCATAATTTGATGAAACCTTAACTCTCCTCTTGTGAATCTGCATTATGGTCCTTAATTAAATATCTAAATGCAACTTTGTGTGCAACTACCATCCTCAACTACTTTATAGTAGCTGTGTGTGTACGTACAAAGCCATATAACTAACTTTAATGATGAAATTGCGCTATATGGATTAAAAAGATTTTTAAGCAAATGCTAAGTTATGAACACTTCAAAAATGTCATGATGGTGTGTACTAACTTGCACCAGAGAAAGGGGAGTTTAAAAAGCAGCTTTGGGCTCAGACAGCCCTGTCCTATCACACCTGAAAGGCATGCCAGTTGTGGAGAAGCAGCCTTAAAAAGGAATAGCCCAGTTCAGAAGAGCCCAGCCCTGGGAGGTGTGCAGACCTCTCCCCATTAGCTCCCAAAAGGAGCACTTCAGGGGATGAAGTTACCTGAGCATTCTTGTGATTGCTGAGGACAGTATCTCCTGAAGGGCGAGAGAGGCTAGGTCAGAGACACGTTTATCAACTACTGTCTCATAAGAAGAGGACAACATTTAGCTTTAACATGTAATCTTGCTTTGCCTGATTTAAATGCTTTATTGTACAACCTCTATGTTAGAGTTAAAGCTTTTCGCATGTTAATAAATATTTTTCTAAAAAGAAATAAATGGCTTATTTGTTCCTTATTTGTTCCTTTTACTTAAATCTAAAAGATTTAGAGTCTAAAAACTCTAAAAGATATTTGATTATGGCAAAATGCCAGCTCTGTTGTAGTGACAGTTGGGTGTCCTTTTCTGTTTGTAGTTAAAAGTCAATATATTTCAACAGGCTCTGTTTTGCTGCTTCTCAGCTTAAAATAACTTTTCAGCTACTGTGGGTCCCTTGTGGTAGTGCATGCAGCCATGATTTTCTGGAAGTATAGGTCCTGGCACCATCAGAGGCAACTGAATAACACAGCCCAGCAGATGCTGCAGCCATTCACCTGTTCCAGGTTTCCTTTTTCAGTTGCTAACAAATTGGGAGCTTTCAGTTTTGCCCAGTTCCTGTATCTCCTTTTTTGTTTGGAAAATAACCTGGCTGAATTGCAAGGCTAGCCTGCTAACTGTGGAGCCTATTTCTTTAAGGCTGACTTATTCTGCTTTCAAATCAGACCAAAATCTGACATTTGAAATGTAATTATCTGTTTTGTCATTAGGCTGGAATCCTTAGACAGTACTGGTCTCTAATTTTCCCAGTGTTAAGAAAATGAGTTAGTGATACTGGTTGTGAGAATCTGAAGGTAATTCCATCCTGGGTGTCTTCAACTGGATACATTTAGCTAGAAGGGAAAATGACATCTTGGCTACTTAGAGAAAACACTAGGATGCCTGGAATTTAAATAACTTTACAAATATTTAAACAAGGAGCTAGCAGAGGAGCTTGAAAATATAATTCAAATGTGACATTTTCAAAGCTTCATAAGGAATTTGAATGTTCATTCATTTATTGGGAATTGGCATCAAGATGCCATCAGTAGGTTTGGAGAATCTCAACCTTAATCTTTAGAACTGCAGTTTGCTAGTGTGGGTCATGTTATTGCTGACCCACATTGGTCATTGTATAGACACACTGTATGGATACAGGCTAATAGATCTGGGTCTTAACCTTTGTTGCCTGTAGATATAGTGATGTGATTCCACTGATTGCAAATGTCTGTTAATTTACTCAGGATTTTTGTGAGGCATATACTGCTGTGAGGAGTTTCCTGAGTTAATGATTCATGTTGACTCTGTACTTATATAGGTATGGGTTCAAAGGCTTTTGGGGAGACTATATACAAATTTCATGAATTTCCATGGAATTACTCACTTGGGTAAGGAAACATAATTTGGCCCTTAATGTTTAACATCTTCTAAAGGTGTTGAGAACAAGGACACTTATAGGTGTCAGTATTATAAAGCCTTAAAACACAATGAAGAACATGATACTATGATGCTGCAGCATTTATGAATGCATAACTCAGTGAAGTAAAAGTGCTTTTGTTCAAGGATTACAACAATATGGCCACATGATGAGTTTTCATTTTTGAGTTTTTCATGCAGTATAGCCAAACAAGTTGCTGCCATAAATATGAGAATGGGCTGGACAACCGTATTGAATTAAGGTAAAGTATTTTAGGAGTTCATTGTATTAAAATGCAAGTGTTTATGTATTGAGGGATACATGTATTTTCATCGGCGAGGAGGACTGGACTACAGCTCTCCGGAAACACTCTCAAGAACAGTGGGGTGTGATTCAGCAAATTCACTCAGGTGTAATGCTTCCAGAGAACTACCACCCCTAGAGCAGAGAGACCTTTTTTCTGGCGAGGGCCTGATCGACGGCTGCCCCCACGGAACCCCGCCGCCGTTGAATTCCCCCGCTGCCGGGGCCAGACCAAATGATTTTGGACGGCCCGCAGGCCGGACAAATGATGTTCAAACTAGAGAGATTCTCTGGTTCAAACTGGATTCTCCAAAGATCAACAAAGGGTTTTTGGTTAAATAACCTGGGGTTTTTAAACTGCCTTGGGGCCATTTTTCAGACCCAGCAAATGGATAGCACTTCTGGTACGGGTGGAGAGTGTGTGTGTCTCAATCTTTAGGGAAGGGTTGGCAGGACTTTGGTCTTCTGAGCCTCCATAAGACTGAGGGGGCTTGTTCTGTAGCTATGATGGACTTGTGACCAGAGGAAAAATCCTGAGTGGGTTTTGAAGGACTAATCACTGGCCAGTGCCCTTGTTAGCATTAGGGGGTGATCTCTGGTAACCTTATTACATGTGTGTAGGCTCTTTGATTGACTTTAATGTGTTGTGTCTGTAATGCTTCCACCTTAAGAATAAATTAGTTTGCTTTTAAAGGGCAGCATGGTAATTGAACTGTGGCATTTACACTGTTTACCATCTCTGAGGAGAGAAGTGAAGCAAGCCTGCTTAGGCAGGAGATCTTTTGCTGAGGAATTCACAGTGTAGGCAGGAGGATGTGCAGCCTAGAAAAATCTTGGTCAGAAGCAGGGGCATCTTTGCCCAAGAGAGGTGACATCTGAGGAGCCTAGAGTTGATGCCCTTGTTGGACCATGGAGGGATATGTTTTTCCATACAAGAAAATACCCTGATAATGGTAGTGGTACTTGAAAAAGTGCCTCTTGTGTACTAGACATTCAGTAGGTGCTCAGAAATACCTGTCAATTAATACACAATTCAAAGTTGGCATGTTCACACATCTGGTGCTTCATGGGCAAAGAGAAAGTCCATGAAAAGATGCAGAGGAAAGCACAACTGTCTTAATTGCCATCACATTTTTTGTCTGAAGTTTTTACCTTTTTTGGGGGGCAGGAAGGGGGTGTTTAAAGCTAATCTAGATTTCCATTACACTGGGTGGGAAGATGGAGAGTGGCAAATTTACAATGTATTTTAAGCATCATAAAGGATTAAAATATACCTAACAATTCTCACTTTGAGTATTTTCTTAAGCCCTTAAATACTTATCACACTGAACAAAAATTCATAAAAATAGCCATATAAATTCCTTGGCTTTACTCTTGATTCTTTTTTTGGAGGCCTTAAAGAACTGCCGTTTCTGCCAACTGCTGAACATACTGGAAGAGGAAAAGCTATACATTAAACAACCATTTCAGTCTGTAACTGGGCAGGACTAAGAGAAAATAGGAGTGCTGGGTTTGGCAGAAAACAGGCACAAAAATGCCTGATAGTACTTTTTCAGTAGTCCAGAGACCAAGGTCTTGATTAAGATTTGTGCAAGAAGCTTCTTTCCTGTGTTTCTGTACCACTGAAAGAGTCATAAGTGACAAAGAGGCAAAAATTTCTGTTTACTTGTGGCCTTCGTTAATAGGAGTAAACAGAAATCAAGATAAGGAGTGTTTAAAATGACTTGTACAAATGGTTACGTTGGCCAGAGAGCATGATTATTCCTAAACCAAACAGTGTTGCACATAAACAATATTACCTTAACAACAGGGAGGTTTGCTGTTAGCTGTATTTCCATGGCTCATGCTCCAGAGATCGTAAATTCTGTGGTTAGTGGTTCTCATTTCTGAATTGGACTTTAATTAGTAAAAACACACGTCAGTTCTTGCTTCAAGAAACACAAATCTAAACTTTGACGGCTGCTGGCTCTCCAAGAGCCCTGTTAGTATAAAAGACTATTGGATGAGGAATGTAACAGCTCAAGCAAATCTACAAGGCATCTGGACTGAAAACTGACACCTCTTGATTCTTATAGTATCCTATGTTGATTTCATGCAATGTTTAGGGCTGGAAGAAAACAACTTTGGAAACAAAGTGTTAACAGAGTTTTAAAGGTAAGGAAGATTGAAGTGTGGACTTGGTTCATGCTAACAAAAAACCACTCAGAATGCAATAACTTGAAGATTTGTCAGACAAATGTCTTAAAAAATCTAAGGAAGGAACAACTGCAAGTAATTTAAGTGCAGTGAGAAGTTGGTCTGATTTATCAGTTTGTGTGATTTAGATGTAAGATTTAAATGGCCAAAAAATGTAAAGATTTTTTTATTAGAGCCTAGGATTAGTAGTCAGGACACATTTGGGACTAGAACTGATTTGCTGTGACATTGGAGAGGCTACTTTACCAAACTTTGGCATCAACTTACTTATACGTAAAATGGCCATAAGACTTTGGTTAAACTTAGATGTTTCAGGAATAAATTCAGTCAACTATATTTAATACTTAAAGATCCTTTCATTGAAGATGCATTAGAAGAGAAATTACTTTAACACACAGTTTTTGGATTAGCTTGATCATTATAGATGGTCAGAAGGACTACTTAGTGCTGGCTTCATTATTCAAAAGTATATTAAACGAGTTCTCTGAGTCACCAGCAAGAAAAACCTAATGTACAGCACATAAGCAGCCTTGAGACTTTTAGTTTGGAAGTGAATTTTTACTTTAAAACACATGAAGCACACTTTTTCTTCCATAGAAGGGATCTTGGTAAACTAAAAAAGCATGATTTCTTGTTCAACTACATTATTTTCAGGTAAGAAACCAAATATAAAGTGTAATTTGAAATAATTTCAATGAAAAATGCATTATTTTTAAAGGTAGGGCGTAACAATAATCCTTATGCACTTGTGCTAACGCTCTGTGTGGACTTCACTACGGCTCATTAGAAGTTCCGTAGCACCCTTTCATGAAGTCATGAGCACTTTGCAAGCCAGTGTGGTATAGATTAACATGCTGCTTTGCCATGTACCAACTCACCATGTAGAGTAGCCCTCAATATATTTACTAGTATAGCAAAATATGTAGACATCTAATTCAAATATCTCTTACGTGTGCGTAAGTAATTTGTTCTTCTTGTGAAGCAGGACTTTCTCAAATGGTGGTCCCATTATATTTAGCAGTAAGGCTGTTAAAGTAGCAGGAAAGCTTTTGATTATCCTTTTAAACAAAAAAAGAGAGCTGATGCTGGATCCAAGGTTTCATGACACTTAAAATAACTTGCCTGAAGAGAAAAATGGCAAGATAAAAGGTGATGTGAGGGTGGTAGTGAAGTACTTGAACTTCAAGCCCCTGGCAGGAGAAACTATTTGTTCAGTATTGAGCTCTGACAGACTTGTGCTTTTGCTCATGGGATGAGATGTGCCTGGCAGTCCGGGTCCCCATTAGTGGTGGTCAGACTGCTTAATATTGAAATGTCTGGGTTGCTGAGTGTATAATTGCTACTGCCAATATCATGGACTCCTGTGATAAAATACGTATAGCACTGGGTCCCTCTGGATGGTCTAGTGTCCATCAGCTCATGTTTGGAGATTGTACTGGTCTGCACATACAAGCAACCAGATGTCATTGTGCCTTGGCACCACCATGGGTACCATGTATGCCTTGTGTGTAGTATGTTCAGATTGCAGCTACTGATGTAGAGTTGTCACAAAATAATCTGTTTTGCACTTTAGTTGTGGCTATTGATCCCTGATTCATATCACTGATGGTAGTTTGGTGCATCCTGCTCATTTCATGGTTCCTTTGCCTTCAGTTAACACCAGCTATAGCTTGATATACAGAGATACCTTTTCTGAATAGCTGTGGCTGGAATCACTCATTCACCACTTCCATTCTACTTCTGTGGCAGCTGTTGTATTTATTATGCTTTACTTTGGATATTGACGGGTTGCCTGTTCCATGCTTTTTATTATCTTGGTTGCTGCGAGCTCAAGGACTTTATAATAAACCAGATGACTATATGAGGATGGTGCACTGTTAGTCTCTACCTAATGCATTGTGGTATCTCTTCTTTTCTTGTCTGTGGACAGAAGATCAGGTATGCACAAGTACTTCATTTTTCTGAACTCAATTTTAAATACTCATTGGTACATGCCAGCTTGTCCAGTATGGGACTTATGTTCTTCAAATGCTGAAATTGATTGGCTTCCACAGGAAAGCTTTGCGTACCAGAAATCAGATTAATCAAGGCTTAAATTCTCATAGATTATTTCCTGGAGCCCCCACCGTTCCCCCAAACATGCTATGAAAACTCCAGGACCCAGGGAGCTGGGATGGGGTTTGGGGCTCCAAGCGTCAGTCACTGGGCTGGGGTCAGGGAGCTTGGGGCTTCTGCCCTGCGGTGAGGTGGTGGCTTAGGGGGTCTGCCCTACGGGGTGGCAGGATTCTGGGCTTCAGCTGCAGAGAATGGGGTCTATGGGCTTTAGCCCCACGAGGGAAAGAGGGAGCGGTACTGGGGCTTGGAAATATTTATCGGAGCTCTGCTCTGAACTGCTCCAGGTGAATTTCAGCCCTGAGGTTAGTCATTAGTTCAGATTACTAAAAAAGCCTTGAAAAAACAAAAACAAAAATAGTAGGCTCTTCAGTTTATTGGTAGTTGTGCATCATCAGCAATGTAGTTTTCTGTTCTACTGCCTTATGGGTACATGGAAACATGATTACAAAGACAGTTAAAGTGGATCTCCTGATGATAAGTTGGAAACAAAGAGAGCTTTAATAATGAGAAACACCCATTGAATGGCACCTTTGTCGGCAAATGTTACAGTGGCCTGAGTGAAAGGATGACTACCCTCCCTATTCCAGGAGTGTCTTAAGTGAAGAGTATTTTAAAAGTGGATAAAAACGGAGTTGCTTAGATTGCCATAATGAACACTTGCCCTTCCTTTGATACTACTGTTTGCAATAACTTAGGAAGAAAGTTGCATAGCAGGATGGATTGCTACTGGTTTCTCAAACAATTCTGTCAATAAGAGCTCCATTTGCTGCCATGGTGAAATAATCCAATTTAAATGTTTGGTTTGTCAAGTCTAGACTTGTCTGTGCAGAAAGACTCCATGTGGAAGCTCCTGATAATTTGAATAATATTTTATGTATGGCTATTAAATAAGAAACAAATGTAAACATTTTTATGTAAAACTTCTTTAATGTCTCGGGCCTATATTTCCAAAATATGTCCTAAATTTTGAGATTTAAGAGTTGACTTTACTTTAAGCTTGGACAATTGCCAGCAGTGGTAGAGGCAGAGGAGTTGAGTTTTCATTAGAAGTACTTCACCAGCTGTACCTGAAGTTGGCTAAAGCTCTATTTTTGTTTCTGTAAGCAGACACAATGGGTTTCCTAATGCAATTAGCCATTCCTCTCTAGTTATGGACCTGAATCTGAAAAAAGATATATACTTTCCTCCTGTTGTATCTTTGACCGTCAAAGAGGGAATGCCTCCTTTAGGAAACATTGAGACCTTCAGAAAGGAATCATATATGAACCTCAGCTGAAGCAAGGTTCTCTGTAATATAGAGCTTTAAGTCTGGAGGTATAAAATGGAAGGCAGAAGGAGGAGGGATCACATTGTTGTCTCTAATATTAGTACACACTTTTGAGTTGATATAAAGGGGCTAAAAATGATAACGTTGGGTAGCCTTTGGGGGGGAGGGGTCCCCTCCAGACTCTATTTCAGGTCCTTATAGGTCTTCCTCTCCACCACCTGGCAAATGCCCAAGGGGGTTCTTAGAGCAAACAAACAAAAGAAAAGTCCTGTCCCCTCTTTTTTCCCTTATAGCAGAGGGGAATCCATAGGAGAATAGAGATGTAAGAGTGACCTGGATCTCAGGCAGTCTTCCTGGGTCATCCCTTTTGGCTTAGTCTAAAATGAGGTCTACCTGTAGCCCCTCCTTATGGGGCATACTGGTCTGAAGCTGGGCGTTGCAGATTGGGCAGCAGTGAGGTTTCTTAGTGTCTCCCTGTCGGCAAGCCTGCCTCAGCTGTCTTAGGCAGGGCAGCTTTCTTCCTATTTGCCACCCCTTCCTGTGGCAGGTTTTCCCTTTTAAGGTCTCTTTCTCACCTCCAGGCAGAACAAGCCTTGCAGGTGTGCTGTGAATAGGCCTAGAGGAACTCGTTAGTCTCCTCTGTCAGTGTGAGGATGTGCCTTTTCACATACCCAACCTCTCAAGCTGGAAAGGCCATTCTGGTGCATTTTGTCGCCCTCCCTGATCTCCTCTGAAAAGAAATTGGCGTTAGCGTGGTCCTTTCCACCCAGTGTTGTACTCTAAACTGTAGGGTTGTAGCCCATAGAACCATCTCATTATCCATGGTTTGTATCTTTCATGGCAGCATAGGGGGGGAGTGTGATCTGTGACCAGAGAGAAGGGGTTACTCAACTGGTAATACCAGGGAGCTCATTTAATCGCTAAGGCTCCTTTTCAACAGTTAAGTCTTTTCTCTAGGGAAGAGCTGCCTACTCAGGTATAGAAGTGGGTGTTCTCCTCCTCCCAAGTCTTGTGAAAGTACAGTAGGGGCAAAATTGCATCCAAGGACTTGAAAAACATTGCTTCCACCACATAGATCCAGGGGTCACCTAATGAAATTAAAAGGTAGCAGAGTTAATACAACAAATGGAAGTATTTCTTCACACAATATGCAGTCAACCTGTGGAACTTATTGCCAGTGAATATTGTGAGGGGCAAAACTATAACTGGGTTAAAAAAAGAATTAGATACATTTGTGGAGGACAGGTCCATCAATGGCTAATAGCCAAGATGATCAGGGATGCAACCCTATGCTCTTGGTGTCCCTAGCCTGTGACTGCCAGAGACTGGGAGTGGATGATGGGGGTTGGATCACTCGATGATTGCATGTACTGTTCATTCCCTCTGAAGCACCTGGCACTGACTACTGTTGGAAGACCAGATATTTGGTTAGATGGACCAGTATGGTTGTTCTTAGGTTCTAGTAAAACAGTTCATTTCTCTTGTCTGTCCTCTTAGTTACTGAAGGCAAGGTCTAAGTGCTGAACAAAGTGGTGATTGAAGTGCTCTTTAGATCCTTTGAAAGTTCATTCCACTGCCTTAGATTGGTGCCTGAGAAGCCTCTGTCCAGCACAGATGAGTTTTTTCCTGTGCTATGGACAGCTCACTGTGTATAAGGAGTGGATTTGCTGACTAGTCTTAGGCTATGTATACACTGACGGTGGCAAATTTGCCACCGTCAGATAGATTTTTCTGGTTTGATTGATCGGCAGTGAAGATACATTCAGTTAATCTGGAAGTTGATCTATTAAAACCACCTCCAAAAAAGTGTAGTGCTGTGTTGACGAGAAAGCATTTCCCATCGGTGCGGTGCAGTGGAGACAGTGCACCAAAGGGAAGTTCCAAAGCCGATGGGAGTTACATAAGCTATGCAGAGTAGCTTGCGTAATTCCCGTCAACTGCCACCGAATTTTGCCATGTAGACCTGCTCTTAATCTCAGAGCTTCAGGTGACCTGGGCCGAGGATACTGCAGAGACTACTATATGCCTTGAAGATAAGGACTCAGATGTGGAATTGAACTCTTAACTGTGTATACAGCAGAGGATTTATTGCTACGTGTTGATAGGAAAGCATGGAGGATGCCATCTGTGGTGATGGCAGATTGGCTTTGCTGCCATGGAGAGCAATGGGAGATACTGGCTGTCTTTGCTAAGAGCTGTTGTGGCCTTAACCCATTTGTGAACAACTGATGGCAGCCATTTTCCAAGAGTGCTTTTCACGATTTTTAAAAAAAGGTTTATGCATCTGTTTACTTGGAAGGTGAAACTTATTTTTGGAAAAGATGCTTAGTCCTAGCTGTAGTTTTTAAAACCTGTTGTACCAGATCTACTCAACAGGGAAGTTAAGAGAGGGAAAAAGGTGTAAATCCATCTGCTTTACTCTGCACTGTCAATACTAGAGGCTGTAAATCCAGTTAAACTGGCCAGTATGCCATGATTGACTTGCACTGCTCTAGAGCAGCATAAGGCAGCCTGGGCATATGGGTGAATCTGGCCCTAAAACGTGAGAGGTGATGATGAAATCTATATTTGCCTTCATATCACTAGAAATATAGCATGGTAGCTTTTTCTCTGGATTCTTGTTTAATGTCAACCTATGTAATAACTTTTTTAAAAAAGGAATACCCAGACTAAATTAAACTAGAGAATATATATTGATGTGTGACTTTGTGGTCTCCAGACAGAGTCCCTGGAGTGATGTCACAGGCACAAGCTCTGTAACAACAATATATGTATTATTACAACAAGGGACAGAGGCAGCTCCCCTCCTGCTGCTGACTCAAAACAATTTTGCTTTCCCTCCTTTGGCCTTACTCTGAAGGTTACTTCCTGAGTCAGGGATCTTCCCTGCTGCGTGGTCTCGCAGCTACATAGACTCAGCCAGCACAGTAACTCAGGCACACTGCAGTACAGCGAGGGTGTAAAAACCCAAAACAAGAATTTAAAATTAAATTAGATTTCTTTTCAGTTTAAAACCTTGAGTTAAGGAAATGCACAATTAAGGCTCCCTATCAACCTAACTCCAGCCAGTAGCTGAAGGGGTCTATTTGATGGTTGTGGTGGTTTTTGCATCAGATAATTAAAATTATCTTGTGCATTAGTTGATCTTGTTGTCCTTATGCTATCTTTTAAATGACAAAACTTTGTGAATAGGAATAGGCTGTGGATAAGCATTTTAAAGCCCGGTCAGAAAACAAGTAAGCCAATTGAGCCATGGTGTAACTTTATTGACTAGCAGCGAGTTGTACATAGGATTAATTAAGTTCTTATTTCCAAATGTTTGTTTGAATATTTCATAGACTGCTCAACAGATTTCCTACTGGAAAGCACTGATAGTTAGGAAAATTTGTATTCAGAAACTTTGTCTACTCACCTTTTGTAACTTTTTAATTACGAGTTGAGTAGATATATAACATGCATATTAAATTAAGTACACAAGCTGAGTTAATAAAAGTCAGTAACTTTGTCGTTGAGTTTGCAAGTAGCCTTCTGCTGTGTTGAAGCCTAGGATTTCAATGGGAAATTCAGTTGCTACAAGGGGTAATCATGAGAGCAATTCCTCTTTTTTGAGAACTACTGCTCAAGCAGATTAGGTTTATATTCACGTAGTTTTGTGTGCCAACAGTATTTAAATGTAAACACTTTATTAATGTTTCACTAGCCTTCAGGCATGTCTGTATCATCAGCTCTGAATAACACATAATTAAACAAATAGACTAACTGAAAGAATATCATAACTTCAGGAATTCTGTATTCACTAGCATCTTGTTACCTAGCAGCGAGCAATGGGAGGGGGGCATTGTAAATGCTGTACAGGTGCTTGAGGAGATAATGAATACCAGTCCTGAGTCTAATAGCCTCAACCCTGCCCCTAGGCATACTTGAACTACAGTTGTTGTCAGTTTGGTCCAAGATCCCCCAAGTAATTACAGTCCATGAGGGGGCACAAACAGCTGAGATGCCTAGGTCTCCCCCACTGAAAACATGTGACTATCCTGTTAGGGGATCCTCATTTGCCTGCTGCTGGTCATGATTCTGTATGCTCCTCTTTAGATGGCTCATGGGGCAGTGTCTTGGAGAGCTTCCTGAGGTTTGGTAAAAGGGTGTCCCTCATTCTGGGACTTTTCCAGGTTCCAAGGTAACCAAAACTGAGTCCTCACATGGTTGGGCCTGTGACCCTCTGGGCCTATGTCCATCACCCTTGCCCAGCCCTCCTGCCCTCAAATTCCTCGGAGTTGGATGGCAGCTGTCAGTGAGTCGAAGAGTCTGTCTGTGTACCCAGGTCTGAACAGTGGCTTCAAGACCTCTAGATACCGATCCAGCACTGTTGAGTCTGTAGCACCTGAAGAATGGTATTCTGGCTGAAGCCAGTGGTTGGCCCACTCCTTTAGGCATTGGGGAATAGCTTTGGTTTGTGCTCTAGGTGGAAGTTGGTTTAGAACTGGGGGTGGGACATCTCCAGGGATGGCTTCCCAATTGGTTGAGTATAATAGTTTTTAGGATGTCATAGTCCACGGTAGCATCATCATCAAGGCCTGTTAAGCAGCATCCTCAGAGGGAAGGTGATCTATTTGCATGGTCCAGGTAGTCTTCAACCACTGAACTACTGGGCCAACCTGCTCAAACACGATTGGCTCAAAATCATCAGTGAGCTTTAACCTGGAGAGGGTTATGCCCAATCCTAGTGATGGTGCTTCAAATAAGGAGCAGTTGGCGACCCACTGAAGGATGGGCTCCTGGAACTGCTGTTGCTGTCATTGCTGCTACAGTAGAAGTAACTTGAGGAGCACCCTGTTGCTGTTGGGTGGCCAACTAGGCCTCCTGTTCTTCCAGAAGCAGTTGCTGGTTCTCCACCAGGGGTCTGCTGTTGCTGAGCCAGGAGTTATAAGAGATCTTTCCTGGAAAAGGGGAGAAGTTGATCCTACTTCTACTGCCAAGTTGTGGCAGCATATCTGAAGCTGGGAGCATGGTCTCAGTTTTTAAGTGGTTAAGCAACAAAAAGTACAATTTGGTTGTCAGCGACTTTACACTAGTAAACAAAAATGTAACTGCTTGTTCGCAGCACTAAGGCCCTAACCTGGCCCCACATTTCTGGATGAGGCTGAGGAGCGATTCCTCTGTTCCAGCTCCACCCAGCACTCATCCTGGATTGAAACAGGCAAGCATTCTTAGCTTATCTGTTGACTCCTGACTGGTTACTGTTTCTGCCTGGCCATTGGAGGTATTCCTTTCCTGTTGGTATCCTGGGTTGAGTGGGCTTTTCCTAGGCAGGGAGTATCAGGGCACCACCACCTCTAGCAGGGGAGATGGGGGAGAGGTTGTGATAGACCCTATTACAAGAAGGGACTTCACCCTCTATTAGTTTGCTAACCAGCTTCATGGGTAAATGAACATTGAGCTCAGGCCATGTGACAACTTTTTTTAAAAAGGACAAAATGAGCACTGTCTGGTAACACTGACAAATGTGAGATACCATTTTATAGTTGAATATAGTTCTGAGCAAGACAACTTGTCCTTCACAAAGTATGCTTTCTTGTAGAGTCAGTGTCACAACTGTCCCTGCCCTTGTTTATGCATTTCACAACACCACTTCAAGAAACCTTGAATTATGCATGTGACTTAGGTTACATTAAGTTATATTACTTTGACACATGTAGTAATCAACCAAAGCAGTGGAAACTGGTCTGAAAGTGAAACATCATACATACAGATGAGCACTGAGCTTGTGTCAAACCGTATACTTAGTTTCTAGTAACCAATTATTTTTACCTTTAGACCAGCATCAACCTAAGGAATTATTATTTAAGTGTATTAAAACTTTCAACACATATGAAAAATTAAGAAACACTAACATTTTGCAGATCTCGCAGCGTTGTACTCTCTGGCGGTGTTGTGTGCTGCCGCCAGGGGCCAGACCAAAAAGGTGGGTGGGCCGTATCTGTCCCACGGGCTGGATGTTTAACACCCCTATGCTACATGTTTGATGTTGAGAGAAACTAGCAAGTCTTCCCTGCCAATTCACTTCATCAAGAGGAGCTAGCTCTCACATCTCTAGTTGGGGGAACAATCTCTAGGTGCTAAATTCAGAATGTCATGGTCAAGGCTGAGCCCTGGTGAAATTTTTAATTACTTAAATGTGAAACAAAGGCATTATCCACTTCACAAAGTGAAGCCCATAGATTGCAGTGCATAGCACATTGTCATTTGTTTTATCCTTCTGTAGTCTTCAGGGACAAAATCATTTGGAGACATTGTGATAAAAGTTGTGCTTAATGTGCACAAAACTCGTATTTTACTACTATTGCCTTCTTTAACCATATCAACTGTGAAAACACAGTCACCTAATTTGTAAGTTAACAGAAAAAACATGGTCTCCCCACACATTCAAGCATTTTAAACAAATGTCCCTAGGACTTAAAGAAATTTTACAAATTCTTCTATAAGATCCTGCAGTAATTAAGAAGGATATTTATGTAAGGGAATAATGTCAATTATGCAAGGCCTATTGGATCTTCTACAGCTTCTGGCTATATTACTTGTGTTCATGCTTTAGAATTACTGAATTAATTATCATTGGGGAAATTAAATTTGGGTTTACCACCAACAAAATAGAATTCTAAATTTCTACTGAAAATGAAATAATATTAATTCTTGTAATCAGCAAGCACAATAATACCAGTAACTATTCCAGAAGGTTATTTTGTCTCTAACCAAATGAGATGTGCTGCATATGGGATTCAATTTAATTAGAAGCTGAGGTATAGTATTTGAAAAATCAATGTAATAGCAGTAGCTAACTGCATTTGTAAACACTTGTGTATCTTCAGGCTTAATGCTTGTATTACATCTCCTTATACTAAAGAGATAATGTGTGAACTCCTAACCTCCTAAGTTAGCTTCTTTGTCCTTTTATTGCACAAAACCTTAGCAATCCTACATGAATAACAAATAGGATGTGTTGGAATCATGTCCTGATTTAAACAGCATATGTAAGTAGTCTAGTGACTTCAGGAGCTGAGAACTGTGGTAGATTCATATAGCCTGATATGGATGTTACCTCATGCAGTTTTTTCCAGAGAAGGCCTCTGATAGCATCATGTATTCCTGTCTAATGTGGTTAGTTTATAAAATCATACGCTAAACTGGATGGTTGAACCAAGTAAATTAGGTTGTAGAGCTTTAAATTGAATCTTTTCATAAGTATAGGTTGGGGCCTAAAATTAGGTCAGCCGTAAGTAAACCCCAACAGAAGACAATGTAATTTGAAAAGTGACCAGATTAAGTTGTACAAAACACCTGAGCACTTCTAACTTTCTTCCCAATGGTCAACCTTTTCTTACAGCAAAAGCTCAAGGAGGAGAAGGAGGCGAAAAGAGCACAGCTGGATGGCAGGCATGACTATATACTGGATATTGTTGCTTCCTGTGTGGACCTGGACAAAGCTGAAGTGGAAGATGCTATTCTTGAGGGTAACCAGGTATGCTTAATTTTACTTTGTAAAGTCTGTAGCACATTCTCTGGCTTCAGAGTTATTACTGTAACTTTTATAGCAGCTATCTGTTAACTTGTACGTACCTTTGGATCACCAGACTCCTCTAATTATTTTTCTCTCATCTTGCACTCAAGTTCAGCTATATTGCACATCCTGCTTTTTAGGCTACAGAATATTTATTTAAAATAATATAACTGAGAATTTGCAAAGTTTATGCGATGTTAACTTCATTTGGAAAGAAGTTGCTACATGTAATGGTAAATCCTTATCCATGTTTAACGGAGCCTTTCATTTCCCATGTTCACATTTGGGCCTTACCAGAATAGAAGATCAACCTTGGGTTAAACCCAGACTTATGAAGGTAATGTTCATAGTAGAGGGAGATTCTCTAGGATTTTGCTAAATTTGAAATACTTGCTCTGTGGGAGATTCTCAGTGATTTGTAATCACGGTGAGATCACCTGCACTCCCACTTCAGTGGTAGGAAAGGACACTTCCAACATAAACTGTTGTCCATTTGAGAGGAGCCACAGCCTTTAGGGACTGTTTGTGGTTGTGCAAAGAAGCACCCCCTATGTGTCCAATACAGCCACTGTAAAAGCATATTAAACCTAAATTCGGTATCTTGTGCTGAGTCCCCTGATTGCCAGTCAATGGCTGTGTGAATAAGCTGCTGACTACCTTCTATAAAGCCCTAAATGGTCTAAGGGACAGTGACCTGAGGCTGAGCACCCCAAAGGTGTAGCTCAAGAAAGCTAGAGGAGCAGGGCAATCTTGGTAGCCTTAAATCTGGACGTAGCTGTGAAATTTCCTTGAGGCTTGAATAAAGCTATATCCAAAAGGTGTTGGAAGGTGTACTTTTACTGCCATGCTGCTAAGAAACTGCAGCTACATTTTGCTAATTGTTAACCAATCAATGTAATTCATTACTGTCCTTTTAAAACTGTGTTGTTGGAGAAACAGAGTAGGAGTTCTCTGTACATTTTTGCCTTAATTGAAGCTGTGTACAGTGAACTCAACTTTTATAATAATGAACGGATACTGTAAATGGCTGAAGTAAATAAGGGCCTGATCCTGCTACTTTTTCTCCTGTTACAATTTGAGTAATTCCATTAATTTAAGTACTATTGGCAGGAGTAGAAGCAGCTCAACTTTATTAAAAGTGGCAGAATTGGGCCTTACATGATGGTTTAACTTTCATATTAAACGATGATGCTAAAATCCATGTACTTAAGGGTTGATTTTGAGAACGCTGGTAAGCTATCCAGTAAATAACTAGGAAAAGTATATAAATGATCCAACCTAACCTTTCAACAGATTGAGCGGATTGATAAATTCTTGGCCATTGAAGGATTTCGTCATATCATGTTCTACTATCAAGACGTGGATGCAGCTGAAACTGGTTAAGTATCCTGTAGTGGTACTATTTGCTTTACTGTAACATGCCGTGTCCGAAGTCGTGCTAGAGGATATGTAAATATAGCAATTTTCCGATTTAAATAAAGTGAGGATCAAAGCAACTGAAATCTTGTTAAGCCACATCCTTCTAATTTCCCTCGACCTAAGTCCTGTGAGTGCCAACGATGCATTGCACATATTCAATAAACTAACTGTGGTGTTGCTCTGTGATATGGTATCTGTGTGTCTGTATAGATTAACTGAATTCCCTGCAAAAGTGAAGCATTTACAGAAGGGATGGCAATAATTTGGAAGGGTGATTCTCCTGAATGTGCTAGCTTCAAGTGACATATAAGTCACTCTGAACCTCAGTCAAGTTGCCTTACACCCATATGCCAATGACTAATGGAGTCACACCTGGTGTAATTTACACATGGAGCTTGAAGATTACATTTTGAAGTGGGGTAAATATTGTAGAGAAGAGGAATGATTTGGCTGGATATGGAGGCTATAGAGCTAGGTTGGTGAAAAGAGGGAGAAGCTAATAGATGACAATGAGGGAAACTAAAACATCCAATGGTTAATGAGAGAAGGAAGGAGAAGATTAGAAGGCAGCTTAGAAATCTGAGACTGCTACAAGCAAAGACCAATATCAAAACAGGGGAAGGGAACCCAAGGGCACTACCCTATGTTATTTCGTGGTTACATCCTGCTAAAAAGCCCAGCAGCTTGCTTTACTCTCCTGGCTAATACAAGGGAGTCATGTTGGGTTTCTTATCAGGCTACTGACTATAGAACCAACTGTGGAAAAGGTTACACCTTTTTTATATCAGTAGAAGTAGTTCCTGGTTTAAAAACTGTACTCTATCTCCAGAAATGGATTCTTATAGTTCACCAATGTGATTTTTGGCAGGAAATATATGAGGTTAGGAAGGTGAAATTTTTACTCAGTAATATCTTGAATAGTGGAATGTTGTGTGTACTCAGAACCTCGCAGCACCACATTAGACAATAACAGTCGACTTTTTCCTCCTCTCAAAAGGTAACACAAATAAGCCTACTAATGAAAATTTAGAGGGGATGTTTACATGCTGCTCTCTCTTACTGTAAAGTCTATTAGGAAAGCCATTAATAATGCAAATTAGTAAAATTATTTCTGAATGCCTTGTGAATGTCATTAAAACTTAGCACTGGTAGAAAATGAGGAGAAATTCTGATAGCACTTTTTCCTTAAAAACCTAAATCCCTAGAACCTGGGAGGCTTAGCTTTTATAGATAGTTCCAAGTGAAGAAATAAATAAACTATCTTGCAAATCAACTCAAGGAATGGGAGAAAGGTTAAAGGTCCAGTTCTCATTTCTGTCTTAAACATGTTTTGAGATACTATTATAAATAGGTAAAATTAACAGCTTCAATGTAGTTTGAAAGCAACTGTATACCGTTTGGCTTTGACATCTGCACAAATACACACGTCTCTTCACATTTTTTTTTATCTACTCAAGTTAATAAAATAAAATAACCGTTAGTAATTTTTTTCTTTCTTGTGGCTCATGAATACAATCATATTACACCATCTGAAGAAATTATTCATGCATATTGAATGAATGACCTCCTTTTTCCCAGGCTTATTGACCTGATGTTGGTATGTTGCTGGACAAGGATCATTAAATTCTTGAGTGACAAGGCAAAATGAAGGTTTTGTTTTGAGTATCTTGAGGGCAAAAAATAACTACTAACCTAACTACATGGTTTAATTTATATTGTAATGAAGCCCTTAGGTTTCTGACATTTGCTTTGCAAATGAACTGGGAAAAGGAGTAGATGAAGTTAATTTATATCCTAGAGTTAACTATAAAAGTGTAATTGGGGTAGGAGAGGAAGAACAATCACCTGGTAGCAGTACTTCTAGTTTCCGTTAATAAACAGTGTTGTTGCTTTATGATCTTGGCCGAACTTTAAGGTAGAAGTATGATACTATTATTCTGATACCTGTTTAAGCTCTAGCTCATTATTAATATTCTCAAATCAACATCTTATTGCGATATCTTTCAAACAATTACTCACATTCACTACTTGTAAAGGGTACCTATATGGTGTAGGTCTTTACCCCCAAAGAAAGGTAGCTTAACTGCTTAACTTAACTACTATGCTTACCTGTTTACTGTACCACCTTGGTGGTCTCACTGACCATCTCTCCTGGTTCTTAATTGTGTCTTAATTACCTCTAATGGTTTTTCTTCAAATTTCTTTTTAGCCTTTTTGTGGCACAATACTTTATCCCTTAATCTGAGTAAACCTTACCAGTACAAGCAATATTACTGATTACTTAATTACTATTCACGTGCATAAAAAATAAACAAATGAGACTCAATCTCCACTACTACTACTGGATATGTAGTTGTACATATATATGTCCTGAGTGGATACCATTGGCAGAGCTGAGTTTTTTAGCACATGATCACTTTGCTCTTCTCTTCCCAGTCCATGATATTGTTCCTCACATTAAAACATAATAGTATAACTTAATAAAGCTGGCCTCACTTCTTTCTCACTGTTTCATGAAAAATATTTTGGAGGGTAACAAATATCCATATTTCATCTTTTTGCTCATTTCAAAACCAAAATATTTGTTTTGAATCAAACGATTTTGGTCTGTTTTTCTTTGGGAGGGCGGGAAAGCTGTACGTTTTTTTTCCCCCACCTTCTGTTTTCCTCTTTACTTTGCATTGCTCTTCACTAGAGGGGAAAGTGTGTGTGCGTGTTCATCTGTCCATTCATCCATCCCTTGAAAACCAAAACTAACTTCATAACTATACCCAAATGAAAATTTTCAGTTGAATGTAAGGCACCTTTCCATGTTGACTTAAAATTTCAAATATATTTTTTCAATTTTTATTGAAAGGTTACACAGCGTTTTTTTTTTTTTTTTTTTTTTTTAAACCAGGTATAGTACCCAGTCTCCCCTGCAAAAACTTTTGTCCCCAGTTCAGTTTAGGAGCACCTCCTGGACTTGTCTTCACCATGTAAAAAGTGGTTGACTGTCCAAGGCCTGTCCATCATCTACAGGGGGTAGTCTAAGGAATACTTCTGAGCTGCTGACTAGTCCTCCTTAGCTTCAGGGAATCTCTGTTTTCCCATCACCACAGTGGTAACCCCAGGGGGAGAAAAATGGCAAAGAAAAGGACCAAATATCCTCACTGAATCTTTGGCTGACAAGGATAAAATATATCAGGATTTGAAAAGCCTGGGTGGGTCTTGAATGCAGGTTTTGTGACATCACATCTGTCTTGACCAGATGAAATCCTCTCTACTTGTGCTACGTGGAATGTGGGCTCTGTAGATCTTTGGCGTGATTTAACAGCCAATGAAGGGGGATTTCCAAAAATAACACAATTGTGATGTAGGTAAGGAAAAGGTGAGCTAGGGTTTCCTTCCTCCGGAAGGAAATCTTAATATTGCTGCTGATAACTCCATTTTTTTCATATAAATTATAGGACATTTTGGTCTACCAGGAACAGGACCCAATCCTCATTCCCCAAGAAGCAAGAAACCTAAAGTGTTTGTGACAGAGGGAAAAGATGTTGCTCTAACCGGTATATGTGTATTCTTCATTAAATCTAGTTCTTGCAAAACCATCACTACAGAGAATATCCATCGGGTAAGATAAACATCAGTACTGGATGTTAGTATAAGAAAGTTAAATTTAATTCATTTCCTATGGTACAGCATAGCAGCTGCTAATTTGAGACCTCTTGGTACAATTAGCTTAGCAGAGCTCCAAAAAGGAAAGATTGCTGCATTTTCCATTGAAGTCAGAGTGTAATGAGGAAATGTAACATTGTCTGTCACAGACAGTTGTTCTGGTAGCAGTCAGAGGCACCATCTTCAAGCACAATATTATAATCAACACAAGATTTGAAAGAGGAGGGGAGGAAAAAGGGAAAAGTTATGTCAGGCTCTAAGAAAACTAATGGTGGCATCTCCAGTGATGGTTTATTGATCACACCATACAGTGCCAAACAGCGTCATTGTGGTGCTGAAGCTTGAAATGTATATAGGTGTAACTTTTTGTTTTTATAGCCAGCTATTCCACAAATTAGTTTTATGGATTTGCAATGAAAATTATCTCATGCTTGACTAGGTGATCAAATCAATTTTTGCACAAAGAACACAGTGAAAATCAAAATATATATATTTTCAAATATAAAAACTTATCTAAAGAAATACTTAACTCTGGCATAATCTGCGATGTCCAAGATGAACCCAGTTCATTTCATGATCCTCTGACAATCAGGAATGCATATCTAAACATGAAGACTCTTGATAGCTTGTGTCTTTGATACCAAGGATTATGTTCACACTCTAGTGTGTTGGAATCTAAACAGGGAACCGAATTTGTACTGTTGTAAAAAAACTATTAAAATAATTTAAAAATACTTTTCAGTCAGAGATGCTATATTGAAGTCTTTTACAAAATGTAAGTATTTGTAAGTAGCATAAAGCACTGATCTGAGTCATTCATTAGGCTAAGACAAACTGAGATCTGATATGTCATTACAAAATCTTAATTTTTTTGCTTTTTATGATTTGTAATGTAGTGTTTTATTGTTCTATAAATATATATCCTTGTTAATCCTTTCAGCATAAATATTTTAGTCCATCTTGAAAGATCCTATAGTAGCATCCCCTTGAATTGCATGTACTGCTTTAACCCTTTAAAATTTTGCTTACTTATTTAATAGTGCATGCAAGAAAGTAGCTACAATCAAAATAGAGCAAAAGAGCACAGTGTATTGTAATGAATTTCTTAATGTATCCCTTTATGACATATAGTGAGTTGCAAGGCATAAATCATTGCGACAGAACTAGAAACTCACAGACAAAGATGCAGGGCTGTTACCACAGAAGTTTTAACTAAACATTCATAAAACTTCAGAGGCAAACTAACTATAGTTTCCAGATTCAACAGGATGGTTGAGGTTTGCTTTGAAGAATATGGAAGTAATGCTGATAGGCAAGAGAGGCAAATTCTGTCAAATATTTTGGCTTTGATATCTCAATCATTGATCCTATGGTTTATGGGCTATGTTAATCTGCCTTAAATGGTTGTATTCTATTACACAGTAGTCACAGGCCTGAAGATGATGATGATGTATTCCAGTTATGGATGAAGCTGTTGCTGAGTGTATAATTGTTATATTAACTTGCAAAGCTATGAAAACTTTCAGAATCGTAGTAAAGCACCACAAGGTGTGGTCATGGACTTGGCTTCCACCCTCATGCAGGGGCATATGTCCATCATTTTTCCATACAATTCCTTAGGGCCATTGTCAGAAGGTGGCTACTTCTGAATTCCCAGATAGTGGGAGTGACTCAAAGAACTCTTCATAAGGCCTTGTCACAGTCAGCTTTGCCTTGCTTTTCTCCAGGCTGGTTCATTATAAAAGCTTTACTTTGGGTTACCTTTTGAAAAACATTCATTAGTTCATTAGCTTCATTTGGTGAAGAACAGATTACTCTACATAAAATAATCAAAAGCACCTTCATCCCATTAACCTGAAATAGGATTTAAGATCCTAAATCACTTAGGTGCTTTGGAAGATGGGATTTAGATGCTTTTAAAAAAATGTAACCCTCACTCTTAAGTGTGTAATGGGATGATGAGCAATCTGCATTTAGGAATAATTAAAAATATTGGTTATGATGTTAATCAGATTTAGGACCTCTCAAGATACTTTTTCTATATTCCATCACTGAAGTTAACAAAGCAAATGTTAATTTTGCTGCCAGTTCTGGGGTTTCCCTATAAAAACAGTAATGTGTTTCTTGTTAGTCCCTATGGAATGCTTGCTTTAATCTACCTGACCCTGCGTTAGGTGGTGGTATGCTACACACTTATTTTACTCAAGTCTTCTACTAAATATAGAAATTGTGGTTAAAATGGCCCTGTACCACTGCTGAGGACACTGTATACATTTAGCTCAATCAATATAGTACCTCAGTTAGCTTTTAACATTGATCTCAGCTCAAGAGAACAAGGTTTCCTTTGAACTTTTCATGCCAGGAGTCAGGATAGAATAATTTTGTTGACAATATACACACTGAATCTGCCACTGACAGGAAGTTAGGAGGAAAATGTTCAGAGACCTCAAGAATTATTTTGGTCTGATACTTACATGAGTCCAGGTGTACCAATGGTGACCTTTCTGGCTCTACCTAGGTCTTTGGGAAGTACTGGATGAATGTCTCCCAAATAATTTGGGGCCACCTCATGAGGATCTTTGGTTCCTGTTCTTTGAGGGCAGTAGATGCCTGTCCCCAGATAAACAAACTGGAACAGGAAAATGCTCATTGCTGGCCAGTTCAACTGAACCAGTTGTGGTGATGTCCCACAATCCCTAGAGGGACCAGTTTGTTCAGGACTAGGATTCTTGCAGCCCTTGCTAAAATACAGGAGATGAAGTTCTAATTCTCCAGGCACCTCCACTGTGACCAGTCTATATAACCACATACATATATCTTAACCAACTTTATTTTCCAGTTTGATGTGCATCATATCCCTTCTTTCAGGAAGTGAATTTCAATATGCTGGATACTGCTCAGGGTGGCTTGCTCAAAAGTGTGCAGCATTTGCTGTCTGAAATCTTCATTCCAGTCCTCAAGACTATGAACCACGGTTGGGGTGAGCTTGGTGGTCCTCATCAAGTAACTAATATTCGACAGGACTTCCTTGGTTCCCTTGAGGGATTTGTTAGTGTCTTATCAGGAGCTCAGCAGAGTCTGATGGAAAAGGTAAGTTTGTTGGCATGTGTGCTGTAAAATGAACCTAACATGACAGTTGATGCAGAAAGTGGCCTGGTGCTCTTTGCATTGCAGGTTACCCCAGAATTCCTTTCAAGGTTCTTTTTTTCTAAACTGCAGACAGAAAGGCAACATCATGTACTGCAGTGTAAGAACCTGCAGGGCTAGAAACTGGGATCGTGGGGGTTCTGGGGTGCTGATTCCTCCACATCACCATAGGAAGCTTTGTCTTGTTCTTGAGGGAGGTCCCTGTGAGGCTGGGTTCAGCAGGAGGTACCCCCAGCTTGGACCACTCCTCACAGCCTACTGATTGGTTGGCACCAGTACTTAAGCCTGGAAGCCATGACAGGGAATTGTCTGAGCAACAACACCAACTTGCCTGCCTGTTCCTGCTTTAGACACAGCCTGTAAGAGCCCCCAGGTTCCTGCTTCTGACTCTGCCTGTATCCTGACATCTGACTCTTGGTTTACCCTCTGGCCTGTCTCAGACTCTGGCCTTGTGGTACCTGACCTGGCCCGACTCCCACTCTGACAACTAGGTCTGACTGCCCATGTCCCAGTTGTGTGATGCAGATTGTTGACAGTAACTTACTGAGCTTTGGCCTGTGGGTTAGGGTAACTGGTCCCAGGTTTGGGCTAAGACCACACTATTTCCAACTGACATGGGCATGTAAGGCAGACTTCTCTTCAAAAGGGCAAAACAATAAATTTTAAAAAGAAAAAGTCACTCACGATGTAAAACTCACTGTCTTCATTGAGTTTTTAATTCTTCCTGTTTTAGGTGAATCTGAAAAAATGTGACACATATGACTTGAAAACTCTAAAGGGACCTCCAGACTATCTGGCTGTTGCTAACGGCACCGAGGCTCTAGAAAGAATAGAGGCCTGCATGAAAGTATGGATCAAACAAATTGAACAGGTGATGCACTGCAGGATCTGAAACATTGCCATCTGCTCTGACATGCATGTCAGTGAAACTTGGATTAATTCTGTTTACACAAGTGGCATTAAGCCCATAACTGTAGAAAGAAGTAGTATTTGCTAATGTGGCCACATATGCACTTAATTCTCTAATTGGTATGCTATACAGATCTCCAATTCATCTGAAACTAGTAAATAGATGCACACAGTATATGCTAACCGTGATGCTCAGAATTAAACTTGCCTGCTGTCGCTAAGGCCTTGATCTTATTGTAAGGCACAGCACTTGTTCAGCTTCTCCACTCCAAAACATATGATACATATACATCTTTTGTACTTGTTCTTGGCACAAAACATAATTAGTGAATGCTTTATGAACTACAGGTTGATAATTTTGTATCGTTATACTTTGGAACTATCTTGTTTTTAAAATCTATATTTTGATGAGTATTAATACACTATGTTCTGTGCCCTTGGATAAGGGCTTGGGTCTACATGAACACTTAGTCTGAGCAAGCTGCAGTGTAAATCTTCCCTGCACCAGCCTTCTGTGCATCAGTATATAGGGTGATTCTCACACTAAAATTTCCATTGAACACACTGATCTACTGTGTTGCAAAGCGGGATAGATCATAAGTATTCTAGCGAACTTTGGCATAACAGGAGGGTCATTACAGACACTTCATGGAAGGTAGTATGGGGAAGATTTACATTCCAGCTTGCGGCAAACTAAGTGTTCATGTAGACAAGCATCAAGTCAAATTAAAAAAAAAAAAAAAAAAGGTATTCCCAAACTGTGGCATTCTGTGTTGTATCTTAAAATATATTATATAGGATTAAATTATATAAGTTAATTGAAAACAGGGGTCTGTAATGGACATATATGCAGAGAGACTCTGGTGAAAAGAGCAGCATGCAATTGTTTTAGTAAGAGAAACAAAACTTGCTTTCTGTTAAGTCTTAACTGATTTCCTGTTCTTAGACATTAATTCTTGCATCTCAGACCTCCTAAATAATGAAATATAAAATCACAAAGAAACCAGCACTGACTTCTGATGGCCTTAATCTCCCAAAAAAAAAAAAAAAAAAAAAAAAGGGGGGGGGGGGGTGCAGCCAGGAGAAGCAAGCAAGAGGGAAAAACCTGGATCTTGATGGACAGGTGGCATTAGCACACATTTCAGGGTATTATCCTTTTGCCAAAAGATTGTCAAATCTCATTTCAGTACTGCAGACAAACTGCCCAAAAGGAAAATATGCTCATTAAAGCTGTCACTGCTGTATACTTAGTACAGCAAGCAGGTTTTAGCCTAAGGTACTCAAATCCATTGTGGTGAGTGATGTTAAAACCTAGGTACATTAGAAAGGTCAAGGGGAGCTGTTCTTGGGCCTAGATTATAGGCTGTGGGGGAGTTAACCCTAAAAAGCATTAATATGTAAGCTAACAATTTAATATTGTTAATAGCATCACTTCATTTTGGGAGTTTGATGCAGTGCAGTTGCAATGAAGACTATAGGAGAAAGCACTTCAGAGCTGCAACAACACAGTCATAGGATGTAAAGGAGTAGAAATGGCTTCTGCAGAAATTGAAGTTGTTAGCTTCCTTTCCTCACCTATCCTGTGCCAAATGGACTTGGTTTTTAAACTCTTCTCTTTGATTTACAAGAACAAAGCGTCTTTGTAGAGGCTTTGTCGTAACAAGTGATGAAACAAAGTGAAAATAATGATCTCAGTGTATAAATGCTTGACCTAAGGTGTACTTAAGCTGCAAGCTGTCCAAATCTTAATATAATAATTTGATTTTTTTTTTATGTTGGGTTTTTGAAGAAAACTAATTTTGTTGTAACAGAGCTGCTTAAAATACCCATTTTCTACTCAAATTTACAATGTTAAGCAAAACGGAGTCAGTTTGACTTTTAAGAAGTGGTGGAGCTTAGTACCTAACTAGTCACAGGAAGCTAACTGAGAAGAAAGGTGGGTGAGATGATATATTTTATCAGACCAACTTCTGCTGGTAAAAGACAAGCTTTGGAGCTACAGAGTTCTTTGTCAGCTCTTTCACCAACAGAAGTTAGTCCAATAAAAGATATCACCTCACCCACCTTATCTCTCTAATATCCTAGGATTACCATAGCAAACTCCATGTACAACAACACTGCAAACAGGAGATTAATGTTGGTAATAAAGACATAGGAGACCTCATATTGCTGCCATACATTAAGATAAATAGCAGCACTTCCATATCAGTCACTAATATATTGCTGTGATTCAAGGTCCTGGCTGAAAATGACCAGCTGAGGAAGGAAGCTGATGACTTGGGGCCACGAGCAGAACTGGATCACTGGAAGAAACGTTTGTCTAAATTCAACTACCTTTTGGACCAACTGAAGAGCCCAGATGTGAAAGCAGTGTTGGGAGTACTTACTGCTGCTAAATCCAAACTTCTGAAGGTTGCTGTTAATTTAAGACAGAACTAAGGATTGAAAATAGATTACATACAAAATTAGTTTCCCAGGGTTATAGAGTACACTTAATGGACAAAATCCTGAGGTTGTATACCTCTTTTTACTGTCCCTTATATTTTTTTAAAAATCCAACACACTAAATTAGGGCTGAGGAAAGGCTGGGATTTGACTTAATATTTATTACTAGCTGATAAAACACTGTCCTTTATCTACAGAGCATACCGCTAATCAATATTCAATAGTAAAAGCTTTTCATTAAAAAGTTGATTATGATGTAAAAAATATTAGAATGAATAGACAGGTAGTTGAAGAAAATAAAATTGATAGTTAGTTCCCATATTTGTTGCCAAGCAAAATGATCCCTTACATTCAACTCTGTGGCATTTCTGTTTGTCTAAGTAAGATGCTAATGGCTTCAGAAATCTATCAGATAGAGAAACTGGCTTAATAGTCATGGGCCCCCAAACACAAATTTGAAGCGGGAGATTCTCCACAAGTGTCCCTCTCCCCAGATACTCTTGTTTTTCACCACCTATCCAAAACATCCATTCTATCATGTGTAACTTTGCTTCCTCTCAGCCCAATTCCTTACAACACCACCACATTCATACCCAGTGTCTATCCTTCTTCCCACCCATATGCTGATCTCCAACTTGCACTTGTGATCAGCAATAAAAGGTTTCTGTTATCATTTGCTACTTACCTGTGTTGGTAGCAGCTGATTTAAGTGTGCTGCTCCAGTAGCCACTTCAGGTATTGATGGCAGATTATCAGTTTCAAATATGCTACCAGCTAGCTCCCTTGCATCAGACACTTTCTGCAATGAGGGAAAGGATTAGGTAGTTTTTCTTACCATATGCTGGTCATCTGTTCCCTCTCTTGTGCTTTGCTTTTCCCACAGGCCTATAACCAATGGTGTTGTTAGCAGCTTCTGTAGGTTCTTGGAATTCAGAGCCCCCAGGCATTGCTGAGGCATTTGGGTGGATTTACCACTAAACTTGAGGGGATATTAACTAGAAAGAGTGTGCCTAGTATTCCTAAATTAAAAAAAAAAACAACAACTTTTTGCCTTCAGAATTTCTCCTGGCTTGGTGAGAGTTGTGCTGGTTCATTGATTCATGGAATGTATGATACCTACATAGAACATAATGTGCAAAATGTGCCTCAGCAATGTTGCTTGCTGTGTTGAAATGTTCTTGTGTCAACTTTCTGGGTTAGGTGTAACAGATTATGAAATGAAGACAAAGAGTCTTATTTCACTGAACTGGGAATTCTGCCAAACTCATAAAGTACCTCTATGTTGCACACTGCTTTCAGTGGTGTGTAGAGTATGTACATGGGTAGACCTCCTTGCATAGATGTAAATATCAGTGTAGATAGTGAGGCACTGCTTAGGTGAATAAAGACATGCCTGGAGCCTGTGGTTATGTACATGGATATAAACCCTATGTGCCTCTCTACTTGTCCAAGATGTATCACCCCACCTACATGGTTATTTTTAGCAGTGTGGTGTCCCACTGCTGGAGTTTTTCCCTGCAGCAGGAAAAGGCTCCAGCAGGAGGAGGGCAATGGGGAAATGTTCCGCCAGCTCTCCACTGCTGGAGTCTTTCCCAACTGCAAAAAAAAGGGCTCTGGCAGCGGGGAAAGACTCCAACAATGGGGAGCTGCTAAAGCTTTTCCTTGTTGCCTCCCCACTGCCAGACCCTTTTACTGACATATAGCTACACACTGCAGTGTGGACATACCTTGCTATCCACTGTGGCGTGTAGCTGTACATACTTTCTGTGCTGCTGAAAATGGTTTGCAGTGTAGACATAGCCATACCTGCGGACAGTGGGAATCTGTTCTGCTCTGGATCAATGAATGTAACTTTAATGGGTATTCTATTCATAGGCATCAAATGGAAAATAAACTCTATAATACTAACTACATTCTATCATGCTTGGTTACCAGTCTGTTGCTGTAGGTTTGTAATTAAGTTATTGAGACAATACAGAGGGCCAGACCCTCACCTGGTGCAATATCTTTGACATTTCAGTTTTCCTTAAAATCATTACCTTGGGTTTTTACGTCTTGCCTTTAGAGCTGGCGAGAGCTGGATACTCGCATCACAGACGCAGCTAATGAAGCCAAAGACAATGTTAAGTATCTCTACACTCTGGAAAAGTGCTGTGACCCGCTATACACCAGTGACCCAGTAAGTACAGCTTTTGACCCCCTGAACGAAAAGAGAAGATTCCATACAGCAACTGGACTGAGAAGCAAATTTCCAGTTCATGGTCTCCATTGACAATTTCAAAGCCATGTAAAATGAGGTTGCGTCCTCAGAATCACTGTATCTAATTCCAAGTTCTTAAAACAGGTATATGGTATACTGTGGCTGAGAAACAAGTTACTTGGTAGTTAGTGTTACATCTTCAAGGATACCAGGCCATATCTAACAAATGCTCTGGTTTCTGTGATGTCTAAGGGCATGCAACACAGACTCGTTTTTACTAATTTCAAAATACATTTTGGGAGTTTAGAGCTATGCCCAAGCTAGGCAGAGGAGGCTTATTTTTTCATTGGTTACTCGTTATAACATATCTAGGCAAAGACTATGACCCAGATTTTTAAAGATATTGAGGCATTGCAGCACTCAGCGTTGCAACACCTATCTGATTTAGGCACTTAGGAGATAAAATCCCGAGTGCCCTCAGTGGGATTCAGGCTTCTAAGTGCTTAAATGTGCCAAGAAGACCTGAAGAAGAGCTCTGTGTAAGCTCAAAAATTTTCTCTCATCAACAGAAATTGGACCAATAAAAGATATTACCTCACTTACCTTGTATCTCTGATATCCTGGGACCAACATGGCCATGACAACGCTGCATAGTTAAATCCGTGAAAGATTGTATAGGCAAGGCCCTAATTATTTGTCCTACTAGATTCCATTTTTCATCTCTGTCATCTAAGCCTGAATTGAAAGTTTTTTCCCCCTCAAAATAATCAGACAAATTAATTACAGTGGTGGTGCTATCATCTAGTGCAGTAAAGGGAATGCATCGTAGAAAAAAAGACTGTCAGATTAGAAAGGGGACACTTTATACCTACTCTGCATATTTGTAAATCATAGAAGGTACAAGGCAATGGTGAATTTTACTGAGAGACTTTTGGTGTTTCCTTTTAGGTCTCCATGGTAGATGCTATTCCAGGACTCATAAATGCAATAAAAATGATTCACAGCATCTCACGTTACTACAATACCTCTGAGAAGATAACCTCACTGTTTGTGAAGGTGAGTGCACACAACATACTTTCTTTGTATCAGTATCACTTTCTGTATAATACATCTAATTTACTTTTAATTAAAAAGATCTCATGGGGAGACTAACACACAAAGGCAACCTGGAACTGAAGTGAGATTACCTTTGTCTCAATATGTAGAGTTTTTTTTACTCTCCTTTGAAGGTAGACTACATTAAAATGCTGATCAAAATAATCTAGACTGAAGTCTTTCAAATGATGCAAATAACCATAACAAGTGATTTAAAACCCATTGCACTCTTTGGGGGAATCGTTGAAAAGCAATCTGGGCTAAACTCACTCTGACATATAACTCCATGGAAATCAGTGCTTATCTGCTTATGGCAACTGTGAATTTTGCATTCTGTATACAAATAGTTTTGCTAACTTAGCTCATTTCTTAACCATCACTCTTCATTCCTGCATGAAAATAGGAGTTCAATATGAGAATGCCTCTTATTTATTCCCTCCTACTGCAGTCATCTGGGACATAACTAGTTGTACTCGACTCACAAGGTGCAAAGGCCCTTTGGCACCTGAACCTAATTTGGCACATTTAAAGTTCTAGACTATCCCATCTCTTGCGTAGTGACTCGATCAGCAGCATTTTGGCTGGGGAATGGAATTGAGATTTCATGTGCTGTCGAGTAGTAGTGAGTGAATGGGAGACATGAAATGAAATGAAAACAAAGCATGTTAAATCTGATTTATTCATAAGTCTAGAAATTAATTTTATTCTTAGGTAACAAATCAGATGATAACAGCATGTAAAGCTTACATAACTAACAACAAGACTGCCACCATCTGGAATCAGCCTCAGGAGATAGTTATGGAAAAGCTGCAAGCAGCTACTAGACTTAAACAGGTAAGTTTAGAGCTCAGAATGCGTGGTCTCCGGACTGGATTCTCAGGGACTGAAGGGGTGGCGGAATGCTTCAGTATTCTATTCCTAAAGTCTTCTGCCCTGCAGGCAAAATACACCCACTGGTTGGCTGGTGCACTTAGCCATCATAGCCTCTTTGCAAGGATATGCCTGGAAACCCTCCCCCCCATAACCTGCATATTATCCCTGGATGTTCTATAACTTTGCCCCTTTAACTTTATGGGTTACCTGTTTTGTTATTTTTTGAAACATTTACTTTAATAAAAAACTTTAAATCTCCACCCCAATCATCCCTTGTTTGACCTTTGTATAGAAGTAGAGGTGGGGACATGTTCTCCCACACAGCCTGGGGGTTGACTCCCTCCCTTAATTCTTGGTGCATAAAGACTGTCTGACTGCTTCTTAATCAATTATGTAAAAGTTGTCAAGGCTTCTTGAGCCTTCTTTACCGCATACCCCTTCCTTGCACCTATTCTAATCTATTCTAGCCCTGAGGTTGCATGTGGCAGTATTTTCCTTTTTCATCATATTCTGAAAGTCCTGGGTACAGGACCTGCTTTAAAGTTTCTTTCCAAATACACTAAGTACTTTGAAGTCATTCAATACCAAGTGCTTTTCTCCAGAGAGAATCCCATAATTAATTTTACATAGATTCTTACAGTTTCAGCCTTAGTCCTGTTGGTATTTGTGGTGTGTTCTCTGTCTCTGTCTAATAGTGATTGATATTAAAGAATTCATTGCATACAGAAAAGTGAAAGACAGTTCTCTAGTAAAACAGTGGGCCAAATTATGATCTCACTTTTCCTGGGAAAAATCTGGTATAATTCCATTTCCTTTAATTGAATTTCAGCTCAGGATATAACCTGGGATAATTATAATCAGAATCTGGCCCCATATCTTCAATGGATAAAATTTCCAATCCTAAAATTGTATTACAAACTCCATATTTTCTTACCTAAATATACATTTCATTTGGGTGCTTAAATATGAGGTTAGCTTTAGGCACCCAGGCCAGAGCATGTTGGTCAGTATATCTAGAAAGAAAAATAAAAGCAAGAAGAAACATTCCTAAGCACCTAATTAGCTCTAGAAGAGGTTATGGGTATATGTTTGAAGTGCCTAAGTGACTTTTGAAATGGAATTTGGGCTCCTAAATCACCGGGCACTTAAAATTTTAGAGTAAAAATTTCAAGATAGACATTTTTGACACTCTTTGGGATTTTTCTTGACCTCTGATTTCCTCCAAAAAGGTGGTAGCTATGTGGCAAAGGGTGGGTGCTTAGAGTGAATACATGGCAACCTAATAACTTGGAGGAGCTGTTGGACTTAGCCAGAGCACACTCTAGAGATTTGCATCCTACCTATAGTCTAAGGTAGGGATTTTTCAAAAAAGCCTATTGGAATTTGGCAACCAACTCTTTTGAGCCCTTTTAAAAAAAATCCAGCCTTTAATATCTAAATTAAATATTTTTCATTTGCATATTCAATTAATATTAATAAATAACATAAAATAAAATATTAATATTTTCATATTACATATTTTAGGGATTAATTTTTAAAAAGAGTGTTGAGTTACACACACTTAAGTCTAGGTCTGCACTTGGATTAAAGATGGAATATTGCATATTAGGAAGCACTGATTTGGAATTAAAATCAGATTCATGAATGTAGGAATAGATTATGAACCCCTTATTGTCAGGGGCAAGCAAGCAATCTTGGCCATGATTTTCAAAAGTGACTAGTAATTCTGGGTGCTGAACTTAAAACACCATAAAGGGGGTGTTATTTTAGGAAGTTCTCAGCATCTACTCTTAGAAATGATTTCAAGTATTACAGGTTCAACATCCAGAATCACTAAGCACTTGTGAAAATCGTGGCTCTGTAGTAGTCCTTAAGACTAGAGTAATTGTATGTGACATTAATGGGGCTACCTGTGAGAGAAACTATGTGCCCGAGATATTAAATTGTTCACAGTCTGACACTTGACAGAATAGTTTTTTTAACCTGATTATAGTAAGGTTTGGCGCAATCCACACAAGCCAGAATAAATGTCTGAATTGCAGCAAAGCTGCACTCTAACTTATGCAGTGGTTTACTCTAGGAAGTGATTTGGGAAAACTGAAGACATTGTTACTTAGCAGAACTATTTGGTTTGTACTTAGTCGTGTCTGCCCTTAGTGATAAACCTTGCTCTAACTACTGCACAATGAAGGAAAAGTGAACTGAGTTCTTTTCTTACATGTTAATTAAATGCCCACTTTTGAATTCATTTGTGTAGTGCCATTGAAGGCAATAAGGTTGTTTCGATGTAGTGAAGGATGAGATAAGTAAACTGGATATGCAAATACTAAGACATAGTGAATGTGGAACCCCATGATGCAATTTTTCATCCCAACTTTTCAAAGAACTGCACTACAGACTCATTGTAGTGTAGTCAGGTGATTACTTGATCAAATGTGCCCTGCCACCCCCAGTTGATGACAGATGGTGATAACAGGCTGTCTGGATAGTTCTATTCTAGATTATGAAAATGAAATATTTATGATGTCTGTCACATTTGTTCAATTTTGTTGTTTCAAAGGAGTATCAAAATTGTTTTCACAAGACAAAAGAAAAACTAGAACAAAACCCAGCTGAAAGACAGTTTGATTTTAGTGAGATGTATATCTTTGGAAAATTTGAAACGTTTCATCGACGTCTAGTTAAAATTATACATATCTTCAATACCATTACAACTTACTCAGTTCTGCAAGAGTCAAAGATTGAAGGATTGGAAGTTATGGCAACAAAATATCAGGTATGCACCAAGCAAATCTTGTCCTCTCATGTCATTAGGCAGAGTGGGAATTAAAACAACAAATGCAGATGACAGACTATGGAAGAATTTAAAAAATACGCTATACTAATCTTACTGGGTACTAGAGCGTTATCAAAGATGTGCATTGTTGAATCTACTTGAGCACACAAGGCTTTTATAGTCAATATAATTGCTGTCAAATAAGGATTTTTCATCAAAGGTTTAAAGGGAGGGATAAATGCGTAAAGAAGGAAGGGGACTATAAGCAAGAAAGGTTGCAGTGAAATAGGCAAAATATGCAAAACATGAATAAATGCAAGAAGTTAGGGCAGAGATACATGGATTTCTTATTTCCTTTCCTCACTGTTCCTTTCACAGTCAAGTGCACAATGTCATGACTCTATCAGTATAAAAATGAAATTTCTGGTGTTGAACATTGTGATGGGAGGTCACCTATTTAGGTTGTTTAGTGCTGATGTTTCAATGCTACAGCTGTGCCTTAAGATGAGTTGCCAGTAAAGAATTGTCTTGATAATGGTCTTAGGGTAAAACTCCATGGTCACACGCAAGAGCCATTGGACCTCTGAAGCCTCATGTTAAGAGCTTTAAGCAGGTCCTCTGTTCGGGGGGGGGAATCCATGCTTCATTCTGAAATAATATATATCATATTAAGCTGTTGATGGTAAAAATCAGAGGCCAACGAAAAAAAGACCTGAAGGTCATCAGAGGCCACGCTGCTCTTGTGTGGTAGCAGCCTTATTTAAACTACTGAATTATGTGGCAGCGTCACAGGTACCCATTGTCTTGTGATTAGCTGAAACAATAAATAAAGGTTTCTGGAGTCCTTTTGCCACTTGAATATACCAGTGTGAATACACACGCTCTTTCATCACTTAGTTTCCATCTTTATTTTACTTTGTTCATGGAAGAAGTCATTATAACAAGGAACAAATCAGTGTTTAGATTAAAATGTCTTCACAATGGTGAATCCATCTATGCCAATGAAAATATAGGGCTGGACTTAAATAATAAGTGGAGCATGATAAGCAGCTAGCCTGCTTAACTGTAGCTGATCAGCAGGAGCAAACACAATTTTAGCAGTATTATTGGAGACTGGTATTGGGGAGGCCAATTAACTTATACCTGCATTTGTGCAGACCACAGCAATGCAGGAACAGTTGGCAGGTAACGAATGTCAGGGCTGCTCATGCGGTGGAACGTGGTTCTGAATATTTCTTTTTTCCTCCAGAATCCGTAGATTAAAGGCAGGGAGAATACTATTAGTGGTGTGTTTTTGTTAGATATGTAACATTAATTTTTGTTCCCATTGTCTGATGTACTACTACTTTGCACCAGAGCATATTGTATTGAATTGTTGCACAGTAGTGTGAAAGAAAATTATTTATGGGTAACAAATATTTTTAAATGAGAAAATCAGTAGGATTTGAATTTTCTATCAGTTTCTACATTAAAACTGCTACAGTAGATGGGAATGATTTAAAGTGCAACACGTTGTAATTTTTTTCTAATCTGTCACTCACATTGTTTATGCAGTTAAAAATTGGAGATTTTAATATCTGTAGTAGAAAGCACAGAACACAACCTTGTAAACCCAACAGATGAACATGACAGGTTGCTTGATAAGACAACTGTATTCTGATATTTTGTTTTTCTTCCAAAAATTGTTTAGAGCATTGTTGCCACCATGAAGAAAAAGGAGTACGATTTCTTAGATCACCGAAAGAATGATTTTGACCAGGACTATGAAGAGTTTTGCAAACAGACCAATGACCTTCATGTAGGTTGCATAATTAAGTGCTTAGTGAATATTTTGGGGCTAGGTTTACTCTTGCTAATCAATTGGAATCCCAAAAGGGGAAAGTGTCCCTTGGAGGCAATATCAACTTGTGTAGGCATGCTCTGATTTAATGAATGGAGCCCTTGGAATGCTTTTGCTCATGGATTTTGCTCATTTCTGTTTAGAATGAATGATAATTCTAATACCACTCCAATATCACATAGGAAGTATTAATTCACGAAGGCTCTATCTATCCTGAGATCAATATAGCCTTTGGGAATGTGTAATCCTTAAGACCGTTTATAGGGGCTATACATTGCACTTAACTGTCTACCAGTAAAACCAGCCTTGTCCATAAAGGCCAACATGCACACATGCTACACCAGTGCAGGGAATAGCAGAGGATGCTCTGTCTTATATAACTGAAGCACCTCCCCTCCCACTTCACCTTAAAGAGAAGTTCCTATTCCTAATCCCCAAATGCAGGGCTCTTGGGGGGGGCTGTATAACACAAACCAACTGCACACACGCTAAGTCCCCTTCTAACCACGGGCCCCATGTAAAGTTGTGGGGAGAACTAGATTGCTGTACTGAGCCAAAGTCCATGTAAGAGCTTGATTTGGCTGCCTTGGAGAAGGGAAGCATTTCCTCCGATTATAGTTGTTGACGTGGTTGAACAGCTGAGAAGACGAGCTTCTGTGGCGTCTAGCTACAGAGGGAACTGAAGAAGTAGATTGCTTTTATGCTTTTTCCTTTCCACGCAACATCCAAACTAGGGTAACTGCAGCCGTTTTCAGGTAAGTAGTCTGTATTCGTGTACAGTATATGATAAATACATTGACAAGTTATGCTTGGTATATTCAATATGTGCACTCCATTGAGCTTTCCTCTGTATAACCTTTTTCCTTCTCCAGAATCAGTTAAAGACCTTTATGGACATCACCTTTGAAAAGATTCCAACCACTGAAAGAGCTCTGAGTATGCTAAAGAAATTTGAAAGGTAAAGGTATACTTATATCTAGTATGCTCTAGAGCAGCGTATCAGTTCTCTGTATGTTAGGTCAAATAAAACCTCTTTTGACACAGAAAATATGAAGCAATTGGCTATAAAATGCTTTTGTTCTTGTTGGACATAAATTGATACTAGAGTAATCATTTTAAGTATGTCTCTTCCCCAATTCTAATAAATAGGAAGGATCTACTCTAGATTGCTTAAAAGAAAAGCATAACTCTTCAGAAAGTCTGCATAAGTTGAATATATTTCTGGGCAGTTGCATGGCCACCACATTTGTAAGATCATCTGAACTTACTGACCTTAGCTGACAGTGTAAACTTTAAGGATAATGATTCTTGAATAACTTATTTTTAGGGTCAAACATATTTAACTGCTACATATTAATTTATGTCTTGATGTTCTTTTGTTTTTTCCAGTGCATTGATTATAGACAATAGAAAGAAAAATCACTCAATTTTGTTTGTTGTTCTAGATCCCTAATGTAGTATCCAAAGTCTATTTATTTTTATCTGTCTTTAAGATTGAAATACACTACAGGAACTTCTTGTTGTAATGGCTATCTGCATGTGGGCTAAAGGTCCTCCTTGGATATTGAAATCTATCTATCATCATCATATATTAAGATGCAGCATGCTCAGTGTCCCATTACCATGGATAGCTGTGGTATCAATAGCTGAAGATGGGCTAGCAGCACTGCTTTCAATCATTAGAAGTGAGAGAAACAGGGGCAGGCTCAGTCTGTACCATCACAGTTCTTCTGCCCTATATAACCATGTTCCTGTATTTCATGCTATTGGTGGGTTGCATTACTATTTGTTGAAAACCATATGAGCTTACACATGAAGTTAGTACTAGTGAGATTCCCTTTATATGGTGATAGAGGGATATTTCTAGGCTTATTTAGAAACACTTTGTTACACTGTCTAAACTTGACTTAGGTTCTGGTTGTGGGCATGTATTTTGGAAGGTGTTGCTGAATATCAGGCTGTTAATGCATTTGTCCTCTCAGAGAGCATACTGAAGTATGTAAAAATGGTTGTACATTCAAACTCAAAACCAGAAGAGCCTTTTAAGCACTGAAGTCTTGGGGTAACTTTTTCAATGATCATCCTTGTTTTTGTTATCAGATTAGAAATCCCCAATCTTTGCATTGATGAAAGATACCAGAAAATCCTTCAGAACTATGGTCATGACATTGAGATGGTCTCTAAACTGTACACAAAGCAGAAAAATGACCCTCCTTTGGCTCGTAACCTGCCTCCCATAGCTGGTAAGATCTTGTGGGCACGCCAACTGTTCCACAGGATCCAGGAACCAATGGACCTTTTCCAACAGCATCCCACAGTTCTGCAGACAGGAGATGCCAAGCGCATAGTCCGCAACTACAACAAAGTGGCAAAAGTCCTCTTGGAATTTGAGGTTATTTATCACAGGGGATGGCTTCAACAGGTAAAACAGTTCACTTGCTGCTGTGACTGTGAAAGCTGAATTATTCTTAGCATGTTTTCTGCTATATTAATGCCTAGGGACCAATGGTGTTAGGTGCTGCATAAACATGGGATAAGTGGATTACCATGGTGTAAGAAGTCCCTAATTGGCAGAGGACTGGTATAGCTAGCTGTTACACCTTCTCCTGCAGCTCCCAGCACTGGGGTAAAAATTGGGTGGTAGAGGGGCATGACCAGAGTGTTACTGTGCTTTGGCTTCTGTCCAGTAGCAGTTGGCCCCTTGGGGATCATGCTCAACAGCTGAAATTTAGAGCACTTCCTATGCTTCTTTAAAGTGTTATGGGATGGGGCTGGCATAGAACTTAAGACAACAATCAAAGCTCTGTAACAGGCTCCTTTGCAGGCCCTCTCACTCTGCTTTGTCCCACAAATTGGTTGCAGAAGAGAATCTGACCAACTTTCCTGTTGAAGTGCCTGTCTCAAAATGAAATATATCCATAGTTCAGACAGCATACCACACACCACAGGCACATTCCATGCTTACTGTTCATAGCAGCATTAGGAGGCTGGTGGCATTACTGTGCTGGCAGATCATATTTGTTTGAAACCATAGAGGGTGGATGGATATGGACTAGACTGCCAACTTGTTTGAGAGCAAGGCTGAGCTCCTTCTTTGCTGCTGTAGGAGCACTGTCGATAAGAAAAATTTCCTACATGCGCTCTTCTCAGTACACCCACTCCAGAAGGTGTGATTTACCTCTGTAGAAATAGGGATTTGATGGACACTTAGAAATATTCACTGCTCTTTAATGATGGCTGAATGACTTACCGTGTTTCAAGCTGTTGGTAAAATATGACCTGTTGCAAAGCTTTAGAGATATGGGTGAGGGGGAGAGGGAGGGGAGAGGGAGAGAGACTTGCATTTACCATTTCATCCTACCATGAGAGCTCCAGAGTTGGTTTCTGTACCTGGTCTCCAGATGACCTGTCTAGTAGTTATTGGGAACATAACTTGCTCCTCATCTGTGCTGCTGACAACTCCTTGCATAGACCCCTTTGGCCATTCCAGAGGATAGTCACCAATCAGATCTTTCTTGGCTCTAATTTTTGCTAAAAGAGTGTTACCTTATACATCTCCCTCTTTCTACAGCAGGATTGTTACTTCCAATCTCTCTTGTAATCTTGTCAGTCTAGTTCTGTTCAATGTGCATTGGTGATGAAGGAGTTCGGACATTAAAAAGAAGCTTGCAGCAATACTGGGCTTGTGTGCTTAAGTTAATACAGGAAGGGAAGAAGCATAAGGGATACCTCATAGAGAAGTGTTAAAAACTTGAGTGAAAAACATCTAATAAATGCAAGAGGAAAAGGATTACACCACCCAAGCTATGATGGAGGGGATAATAAATCTCTTAACTGAAATGTGGGCCTTCCAGAATATCTTTGTGGGAAAGTTGTGCTGCCTTCTTTGTATAATGAACTTTATGGAACAATAACATCTTGAGTGATTTACAGTCATATTAGCTGAATAATTATAAACGAACTCACAAGATGTGATATGACTTGACAGTTTACTGAGAGCATGAATTATTGCATTTGTGTTCACTGTGTCATTGCATTGAATTTGTGACATGATCTGAGCAGCCTCTACAGTTAGGCGTGTTTTGGTACTTGAAATATGGTGAAAAACTCTGCGACATATCTGATCGGAAAGTAAAATAGTGTACCCAAAATGGAATAAATCACATGGCAGAGTATTGCTCAGGCAGCCTTTATATACAACTTTTGAATTGATAATGGTGATCAAGGGGGAGATAATAATGAGGAATGGACATATAACAACATAGTTATGGCTGAAAAATAGCAACAGCAGCAGGTAGTTCACGTTGGGATTATTTCCCATAGAAGGCAAGAAGCCATGTTCCACTTACCCCCAAATAACTCATACAGATTTGTCATTTTATCAAATTCTATTAAATTTATAAGCATCTACACAATAATAGGGTTATAAATAATAGCCAGCATGGATTTATCAAGAACAAATGATGCCAAACCAACCTAATTTCCTTTTTTGACATGGTTACTGGCCTAGTGGATAGGGGGCAAGCAGAAGACATGATGTATCTTGATTTCAGTAAGGCTTCTGACACAGTTGCACATGACATTCTCATAAACTAAGGAAATATGGCCTAGATGACATTATTATTATGTGTAAATGCTACTGGTTGAAAAACTACTGTAAAAGAAGTTGTCAGTGGTTTGCTGTCAAACTGGGAGGATTCATTTAGTGGGGTATTGCAAGGGTGTGTCCAGAGTTGGGTGCTATTCAATATTTTGTGACATGGATAATGGAAATGGAATGGAGAGTATGCTTATAAAATCTGCAGATGAGACCAAGCCGGAAAGGGTTGCAACCACTTTGGAGGACAGGATTAGAATTCAAAAGGACCTTGACAAATTGGAAAATTGGTCTGAAATCAACAGTAAGGGTAGTTAAGCACTGGAATAGGCTTCAAAGAGAGGTGGTGGAATTCTTTTCACTGGAGGTTTTTAAGAACAGGTTGGACAAACACCTGTCAGGGATGACCTAGGAATACTCGATCCTACATCAGTGCAGGAGGCTGTACTATGTGATCTCTCAGGGTCCCTTTTAGCCCTACATTTCTATGGTCGTGGGATGCCCTTTGTTCTATTTGTGACACTACTTCCTTCATAGCTCCAGTTTGTGTTGCTGCCTTAATATTCATGTTTGTGACCTGTCTGATTGATTTATGTGGAATAAAGAGTCCCAAAGAGCTAAAGGTGTTAATATAACCGAGGTATGGTTGAAAGTTGCCATTCTTCAACAAAAAAAACCTTCGAAAACAGACTTCAGCAAGAAACTGCAGAGCTGGAACTCATATGCAAATTTGACACAATCAGACTGTGTCTGAATAGGGACCTGGAATGGTTATCTCATTACATGAAGTAATTGTCACTGTTTACACATTCTCACCTTCTAATCAATGGTTGTATATATACCTGATCTACCCTAACTGAACTGACTTTGTTAGCGCTTGCCCTCCCCATTATGTTTCTTACCCTTGTATGTACATATATACCTCTTATCTGTGAGTTCCACTTCATGCATCTGAGGAAGTGGATTGCAGCCCACGAAAGCTTATGCCCACAGAAATTTGTTAGTCTTTAAGGTGCTACAAGGCTCTTGTTGTTTTTGCTGTATACAGACTAACACGGCTACCCCTCTGGAAGTTTAAACTAGGTTTGCAGTTTAGTAGACCGAGACCTTAGCCCGCTTGTTACCACAGCAAATGCACATTAAAATCTTTAAAACCTTTTATTAAAGATACAGAAAAGAAGTGAAGGGAATGGGGAAGGGGGGAGATTAAATATTTGAAATATAAAGTATTAAAAAAGGCTCTTATTTTAACAGCACTTTTTCTTTCCCCTTTTTACTTGGAGACTTTTTGGAAGGAAAACCTCTCTTGTTTGACAGTTTTTTAGATGGTATTAAAGCTAATATCAGCTGTCCTTTTGGGGGAAAAGAAGTTAGTTGAGATGGGCAGGAGCTGTTATTGCTGCTGCTAAAATTGGATTCCATGTCCTAAAAGACAAACTCACACCAAAAGGAAAGAGACAAGAATAGCAAAGCTAGAAAAGCTAGAAAATACAGCCTCCGACTTTTACTTGTTGACTTGTACTTCTAACTTTACTGTTACTTTACTGTTTTGTTAACTACTTAGAGTCCTGGCAATCTTGTACCAATGTCAGGCTGTTTAGGGCACTGCTTTTAGCTGTACAGGCTCACAGCAGTGTTACAAAATATACAGGCCAGCCAGCTAAGCCAAACCTTCATTAAACAGAAGGCAAGAGGAAAGAGATAGGAAAAAAAAGAAATATGGTAAGAAAGGAAAAAAAGGGGCATGGGAGATAAAGCCTAACAACCCAGGTGGTGGTCGGGATTCAGCTGTAGCTGGTATAGGTGACGATGTCATCTGGGTCCCCTTTTATATTTTTGCCCAGCTTGGTCAGGACACTTTTTCGGATCAGGATGATGAAGGATGGGGTCTCAGGAGACAGTAGCGGTGACAGCCATGATGGTACTAGTAACTGAGTATTTTCCCCTAAAGGCTTTTTAAAAAAATGATCCCAAAAAGGAGTGATGGGTAGAATAGCCAATTTTCTTAATATTTTGTTACCAATTAGTTCTAATTTCTGACACACCAGTTTTGGTTTATAAATTTTTGGTCCTCAACTTTTTTTGTTCACCAAGCATGATTTTAGCAGTCCTTAAGTGGTATTAGTAAAAACCCTTGTTTAAATTAATTTAGTCTTTTGGGTTTCTTTTCCTGTTTTTAAACAATTTTATATAACAGGTTATTGTGACAATTCATGCATCATTACTCACTTTTTACAGGTGAGCTGACAATTAGGGTGAACGCGTAGGCCCAATTCAGGCCCAAAATTCAGACATAAATATAGGTAAACTTGATTATTTCTTTTAAACCTTTTACAAAGTCCTGCTATAACTGAGAGTCACCAAATACACACTGTAATGTGAATAACTGTTAAAACAGGGTCTGGTATACCCTATAAAGTACTGAAAAATACTGGAAGGGGGAAACTACTGTCCAAATACAGAAGACTTCTGAAGACATTGTACATGACCCTATTCTTATTTGGCCAGTCCAAAGAGGAATTTGTTAGCCTCCAGATTGTGCATCAACCTCTAAATAAATAAAGGTAAAATACCAGGTGCTCTAACTTGGCAAAAGGTCCATTTGATCTGGACTTTCAATTTAACTTGATGAACCCCTTCCATAGCTCAGTAATCTACTGAAAAGTATCTGTTCCCCACTTTCAGATCATGAAAAGTTACTCAGCTTGGCAGGAAGACAGTTTTTAACTCTAATCTACATTGTGGTGGTGATAAGCTTCTATTCAGACTGTATCAGATGTATTTGTTTAAGTTTTCACTGACGCTTTTGTAATTCAGGTTTAGGTTTATATTTGTATCCAAATTTAGAGCATACTATTGACTTGGTTCAACCAAATGTGATTCTTTGGCAAGACTTTGTCTTCTTTCCTGCAGATTGAAGTAACAAAAACAGGACTTCAGGCATCTCTGTTGGTGAAGGCTCCAGAGACAGGAGAATTATTTGTGAATTTTGACCCTCAGATATTGACTTTAATTCGGGAAACAGAGTGCATGGCTCACATGCACCTCGAAATCCCGCCCTTTGCGATTGCTCTACAGCAAAAGCAAGACTCATACAAGAAGAATTTAAATCAATTGCAGGTATGTTTATTTTATTCATTTGAATCTACACAGAACTATTGAAAGCGCCAAAAATTTCATAAAAGATAAAAAATGTATAGATTGAAAATGAACAAATTCAGACTATTGTGTATCAGGAAAATGATTAAGGTGGGAAAAGAACTTGACATTTCATCTCCATCTTTTTCATGCAATTTTTTGGATGTTACTATGACTTTGTTCTTAAACATAACCTCTAGGGGGCATGGCAGTGTGGAAGGAAGACACTGAGGTAAGATAACCCTATTTCTGACTTGTATGACTTCAGGCAAAACAGTTGACCTTTTTCGGACACAATTGTGGGTCAGCTTTGAGCACAATCTGTGGCTGGGTACAGCAATAAGGCATGCCAACCCAGCAGTTATCTCTAGAATTATTGTGCCTTGGACAGGCATAAAGACACCAGTAATTGGGTGGTACAACTGCTGCACCAACATTATGTATGGTATAGTTTTAGGTCTGCTCTGCTAGAAGACGCAGCGAAAAGATGGATCCTTGGCTTCTCCCCTTGTCTCTTCATTTCTCTTTGGGAAATTAGCTGATACCAACAGTGATACAAGCCAGCAACAATCATTAGGCTCAAAAGCATTTGATCAAGGATGGAAGATGGCTGGTGGGGAAATCTCTTGATTTTACTGCAAGCTCTTTGGTCAGAGACTCTTTCTTTCTGGATATATCTACAGTGCAATAAAAGACAATGCCACAGCTGCAGCTGACCTGGATCAGCTGACTCGGGCTCACAGGGCTGGCGGGGCTGAGGAGGGGGGGAAGAGGGTGAGGGTTTCAGAGACCAGGCTCCAGGCTGAGCCCCAGTGTCTACACTGCTATTTTTAGCCCTGCAGCCCAAGCCTGGGCTTTGACACTCAGTGCCATGGGGTTTTTATTGCAGTGTAGACATACCCTTTCTGTATAGAATCTAATCTAATAGGGCTCCAATCCTAACTGGGGTCTTTGAGTGCTACTGCAATACAAATATATAATATAAGCTCTTTGAACTCATCCCCTTCAGCTCACCCCCATCTTGTTGCTCCATTTCTTCATATGTAAAAGGGAATAATAATTTTTCTGATATGGGCACGGTAATGATTGCTTGATGCTTTTGCAGTACATTGAAGCTGTTAAATATTTCATACTATGAAAAAATTTTAAAAAATATTCTGAAACTTTATGGTTGGGTTGTGAGAGCCAGTTGTCACTAGGGCGTAAGGAGGGGTCTCAGAAAAAAAGCCTGTCTTAATAAACCAGACTGTTTTTATCTGCATCATTCTTCTAGAGATCCATTGGTTTGGCTCAGAGCTGGGAGGGTCAAAGCTGACTTTTAGACCATGCTAATAGACTGGGTTTCAGGAGAGGAAGGCACCTGGAAGCAAGTCAGGGAAAAGCTTCATTGTCTTACTATACTGATTTCAAAGAATGATGCAGAGAGGCTTTGGTCCACTTTAAGAAAGAGCCTGGCAAGTCTGTTGAGATGTCCGTATAATAAAATAGAGGAAAGGAGGCCTGAGTCTCTCAATTCTTGATAAGTCATTCTGGGAAACAGGAGAAGTCAGGTCTGGATAATGCAGTATCCACTTTCTTGCAAACAGAGCTTGAGGAAGTCATGTTTGCAAGGCTGAGAAGGACGCATTGGCCAGTAAAACCTGTGGAAAGTACAGGATGAGGCCTGCAGATGGGCTTCTACTTAAAACTTTTGACTTAATAGAAGAAACTCAAACAGATTAGGTCACTTATCAATTTAAACAACTGGTTTGGACTTATCCGGTAAACACCCTGATTTGTAATACCATTTCTATCTTTGTCCTTCTTTATATATACATTTCAATGGTGGGCAGATGCATCCTGTCATGCCATTGTGGATGGTAAAATCACACAGTAGTGAAGCAAGTATATTTCAAATTAAATGTTTGTAGCCTCTGGATACTTTTATATCAGATTTCCAGGTATATTCATAGATTTGTTAAAAACATATCCTGCTAACTCCTTTTAAACTTTAAAACGGCATTACCAATTGTCAGAATATCTTCATATGATGTCTTTTGACTGGGTGGTTAAAAAATGGCATTTCTTTAAAAAATTAGAAGTATTTTCTTAGGGTCTCAGAAATATTAAAAATTCTGACCACTACTGTATTTGTATTATCTCTTAGGTCCCATGAAAAGGTATTGCAGAAAAAAGATTTTACCACCAATATCAGATCCATATGTAGACTTGAACCCCCTACACCCAAATTAAACCTCCTTACAATTTACCAATTTTTTTTTTTAGCATTTAATGTCCAAACTACTTAATACAGCAAACACTGATTTTTCAGAAAGACTCCAGGGGTAATCCTGCCAATTACAGTCTGGTATACCTAACTTCAATACCAGGCATGTTGGTTGAAACTATGGTAAAGTACAGAATTGTCAGACACATAAATGATTAACACAATATTTCAGGGAAACATCAACATGGCTTTTGTAAAGGGAAATCATGCCTCACCAATCTATTAGAATTCTTTGAGAGTGTCTAAAAGCATGTGCACAAGGGTGATCCAGTGGATATAGTGTACTTGGACTTTCAGATAGCTTTTGACAGGTTTCTCACCAAAGGCTCTTAAGCAAAGTAAGGAGTCATGGGATAAGAGGGAAGGTCCTCTCATGTATCAGTAACTGGATAAAAGATAGGAAACAAAGGATAGGCATAAATGGTCAGTTTTCACAATGGAGAAAGGTAAATAGTGGGTCCCCTGAGGATGTGTACTAGGATCTGTGCTGTTCAACATATTCATAAATGATCTAGAAAAGGGCGTGAACAGTGAGGTGGCAAAGTTTGCATATGATACAAAATTATTCAAGATAAGTCCAAAGCTGACAGCGAAGAGTTACGTAGGGATCTCACAAAACTGGATGACTGGGCAACAAAATGGCAGATAAAATTCAATGTTGATAAATGCCAAATAATGCACATTGGAAAACATAATGCCAATTATAAATACAAAATGATGGGGTCTAAATCAGCTGTTACCACTCAAGAGATATTAGTCATTGTGAGTAGTTCTCTGAAGACATCTGCTCATTGTGCAGCAGCAGTCAAAAAAGTTACAGAATGTTAGGAATCATTAGGAAAGGGATAGATAATAAGATAGAAAATATGTCACTATATAAATCCATGGTAGAACCACATCATGAATACTGCTTGCTGTTCTGGTCACCCAATATAAAAAAAGATATATTAGAATGGGAAAAAATACAGAGAAGAGCAACAGAATGATTAGGGATATGGAACGGCTCCCATACAAGAAGAGATTAAGAAGATTGGGACTTTTCAGGTTAGAAAAGAGCTGACTGATGGGAGGATATGATAGAGGTCTATAAAATCATGAATTGTGTGGAGAAAGTGAATAGGGAAGTGTTATTTACCCCTTCACATAACACAAGAACCACGGTCATCCAAAGAAATTAAGAGGCAGCAGATTTAAAGGAAGGAAGTACTTCTTCACACAACACACAGTCAACCTGTGGAACTTGTTGCTAGTGTATGTTGTGAAGGCCAAAAGTATAACTGGGTTCAATAAAGCACTAGGTAAGTTCATGGAGGATAGGTCCATCAATGGCTATTAGCCAAGATGAGCAGAGATGCAACCCCATGCTCTGGGTGTCCCTAAACCTCTGACTGCCAAAAGCTGGGATTGGATGACATGTCAAAATTGTCCCGATCTGTTGATTCCCTCTGGAACTTCTGACACTGGCCACTTCTGGAAGACAGGATACAGGGTTAGATGGACTATTGGTCTGACCCAGTATAGCCATTTATATGTTCACGTGAAACTGTTCCTCTGCATTAGAATGCTGCACCCATCCATGCTTGGCTGCAGCATCTTAGCCTGAGACCAAAACTGGAAAAAGCAACCTTAAATTTTGGGTGCCCAGTCTGAGTCATCTATGAACTAATATTTCACAGGTGTGGCTCCACCTGCAACTATGGTTGCTTTATGTTAGTTTGTCGATCCTAATTCACCTGTGGAAAAAATTAGGCTTTGGGTGCCCATCTTGACCCTCCTAAAGTTCAATGATGCCTTTTAGAACTTATCCCTAGATGGGGTTCTTGGTTCTGAGAACTGGATCTATATTCAATCATTGTACTAAGTGGCACTATAGTACTGGAAGTGCTGTCTACTAGATTAAATTAAGAGGCCCTAATCAATGTGTTGAAGATAACATTTTGTTTTCAGCAAGGATAAGTATGTTAATTTTATTATCCTAGCCAAATTCCAATTATGATTAGACAGCCACCCTGAAGTCCCATTGAGGCTTCATTTGAGTTAATTCTTCTCTCCTCTTTGTGTTTAATATGTTGTGCAATAATGGTTGTGCATTTCAGTTGTCAGGTGTTCATGGTATTTCTCTAGGAAACTTTAGGATTCTTAAGGATGAGTAGTGTCATTAAAAATATAGTGTTAAAGCCAATGTGAAAACAATTAAGTGATTCATTGTTACAAAAATGCATTTGATAAAATGGAGAATAATAAAAAAACTGACTTTGCATGAAGATAATGTAACTAGATGCAAATACCATCATAACAAAAGATTTGCATTGTGAATGTTAATTAGTGTTATTACCCTCCATTTATTTCAGATGATGCTGGCAGAATATAAAAGAGTTAAATCAAAAATACAAACACCCATTGATCAACTAATGGCTCCTCACTTAGCTATTGTAGATGAGGCTATCCAGCCTGGTTTAACTTCACTAAACTGGACCTCCTTGAACATTGAGAGATATGTAAATAATAATTTTGGTAAACTAGGTAAGCATGCTAGTAATGAATCAGCATTCTTCCACTAAATTCTGAGTTGTTTGTTCTAGTCCAGGTATACTGTCCAATGTTAAGTGCAACATTAATTTTTATTATAGAAATTATACTTATGTGTAAATTAGAACACCAAAATTCTCATCCATAGTGTATTGTAATGCTTACTCACCCCATGGGAGCCAAATTCTGAACTGCCTTAAATTCAGATCAATCTCACTGACTTCCCTGGGATCCTATTGGGGCTGCATGGGGCATACACGTACATACTGCTGCCATGTGTACTTATCTTTAGCATGCCAATACTGGAAGAAAATAAGAGGGAAAGGGGGAAATTCTATCAAACTTCACCATTGTGATATTCTCCCCCACTTCCCCAGCAGCTCCCATGTATCAATCTTTAACTTGCCTGGGCCTTTCTGTTCCTTTATGTGAAGATCCTTTTATGTTGCCTCTGAACATCTTATCTTGCCAAGTTAGCATTTTTTTCTAAAACTCGTGTAAATCCAGTAATACATAAGCTGCTATCCAGGGCTCCCATTCTTCTTTTGCATTTTTAGCATGTGCTGTTCTACTGGTACAAGCAAAAGTAAACTCAACAGGTCCCACAAAACTAACCAAAAAAACCCCAAAAATCCCAACTGGAAAGAGAATTCATAAACATAACCCTTGAAGTCATTAACACTTAAAATGAAAGAAAAATAGATGTAATCTAATACGATCAGTCCAGATATATTAGCATGTTGAGGACAAAAGCATGAGAAAGGATTTAGGTGGGGCTTTATGACAACTACCATCTCCTCCGTTTGACTCTCTTATGGATTTTTTTTTTTGGTTTGGTCTTCTTTTGCTTAAAAAGCTGAGCTCGAGCTGCTGCTTGATCGAGTGAATGATCTGGTAGAATTTCGTATTGATGCTGTTCTACAAGAAATGAGCAGTGTGCTTCTCTGTGAACTGCCAGAAGATGAACCACTTACCTGTGAGGAATTTCTCCAAATGACTAAGGTTATGAGACTTACTTTTCTAAAAATATGTTTAGTTACTCTACAGTGAAATATGTTCTTGCTGAGTTAGTGTGACATGCATTTCGTTAGACATGAGTACTACACTAATGATTAAAATTACTTAAGTAATTTGATAATGGGAATGACCAGAAATGTCCCAATTTTCTGAAGATAACTTGATATGCTTAAAATACACAAATGTACGAAATGCAAGATGTTTGTTATGAGGTGTCTTGTTGAGCTTCCAGTGATAAAAATGCTAGTCTAATACTCCTTTTCTTGTTTTATACCAATTAACTTAATTTGAAGAATCCTCCACTCACCCTTTTTCCTCTGATCCTGTCTTAGAGTTTTCCCACTTGTCATGATATGGTACCTTTGAATCTTCTTTGAACCAAGAAGTGCCAGAGGTACCTGTGAACAGGCTTTGTGCTGACCAGAGGAGTCAGCTCTCAGCTGTCCTGGAGAGCAATACAGTGGAGATGGTTGGGAATTTCCAGCATTTTTTAAATATTCATTGCCTCCTGAGCTGGTGGGGGTAGAGGAGCCATTGTACAGGCAAACCCTATCACTCTGACACTGCAAAAGAGTAGCTCTGTGGAGAGTCCATGGAAAAACTTCATTCTCCACAGCAGGGTATGAGTTAACCCAATCATATTCAAGTTTTTAGTTTTCACATGTAATAGGCAAATAAAACCAAGAATTGCTTGTTAAATCACAGTGAATTCTAGAATGAGGTCTTAGAATTACTTGTAGAATTTAAAATTGCAAACAAAGAACAAATTAATTTTTAACTTATGTTCCATGGGCTTTTGGTTCCAGGGTTTCTCTTAAATCAATTAACCAAATTGTTTAACTGGTCTCACTGAGCTATTGCTTATATCCTTAAGTAGTCTCAGTGGCATCATATGACTACTTATGGGAGTGTTAGCATAATCAGATTTCCATGATTCTTAAAGCAGTAAGACACAGCAAGCAGTGCATTTCTAGGCAATTGTGCAATATAATTCCAGTGAAAGACACTATGAGAAGTGCAGTGTTTTACCAGAATGCTCTCCCTTAAGTGTAGTTTGGATGTAATTTATTGGTGGGGGGAAGGTAGTTTAAAGATCACAATGCATGCAGTGGTCAGTGATACAGAGGTAATGGACATCCACAGTATTTTGGGTACAACTACAACTTGGATTTAGACAGCTAGAAATAATGGGAAAACAGTTAGATAAGAAAATGTCTAGGACTGGATTAAGATTTGGAGTGCTGCTGTTACAACCCTAAAATTGGGATTCTAGTTAGGTACATTGATGCAAATATAGGTGTAGTAGTGAAAACAGTCCTGAATGAATAACTTCTAAACAGAAGCAGGTGGCATAGTAACGACGTGTCTAAATTCAAAGTTGAACCACTTAACTGTACCAATATTGTTAGTGATACAACTCAGTGTTGTGGACGAAGTTGAATTTGGCAAAGGTGCATTACACTATTCAAGTTGACCCCATCAGGGAAAGAGAATAAGCTTTGCTTTTATACTGTGATATAACTGCATCCACACTAGGGGTTGTGCTGGCATAATTTACTGGGTCAACAAAAAGTCACAGCCTTAATTTAACAGTTACACTGGTACAAAAATGTGTATAGACCAAGCCTAAGTCAAAACTGGAAGCGTTTTTGATCATTGGAAGCATAGCATATTACATGTATTAGAATTTCTGAATTAACTAAAAAGTGCTAAATGCAGAATCTTTCCAGTTATTTATTATATTGAACTAGAATGCATGGTTGTGCGAAACTTCTCAGTGGAATTTGAGGAGGAGCCAAGGGCCTCCAGTGCATCCAGAAAGGAGACCCTCAGCCTTATTATGACACTCTACTGACAACGGGGGTGGGTGGGACACTTCATAAGTGCAGTCAAATTCAGGTACCTATAGCAGAGAAGACAAACTTTCTTGGAAGATGTCTTGATCCTTTAGACATCTGACTTGAGATTAGAAAATCAGAATGGAAAAACATCTCGTTGGAAATTATTGAAGCAATCTATCTTGTGTACTGCTTCAGTACTCCTGCAAAAGTGCACCCACTCTTGATCATAGGACTAAAATCAGAGGCTGAATTGAAACTTCCTAAAATAATTTCACTCTGTAAAATAACATAACTTTTATTAAAAGTCAATTTTTTTTGTCAGTCAGTTAAACTTGTAATAAGTCTTTTCAGTTTCTCAATTTTACGTTTTGGGGCTCTTTCTCATTTTTTCCCCATGGGAAATTAATAGAAGTGAAAAAGTTGGAACTTCCCCATGTTTCTCAATTTAAAATTAAACTTTCCATTTTTGACACTTTTGATCAGCCCTAATTAAATTACAACAAGAATAGAAGTGTAACTACTCTATATTAATATTTTGTCCCCTTTCCATACTTTCTGTTAGCTATTTCATTTCCATCGCTGTTGCTCTAAAAAGGTTTTGGTGTCCCTCCTGCCAATCTTAACCAGTATTTCCCTTGTGACTTGATGAAAATATAAAATAGAATTGATTAATACTCCATCTGGTGTGGCTAACTGATTCAAAATTGAAGAGGGTTTTTTTTTTTTTTAATTTATTTATTTTTAAAACAAAACAAATTTGCTGATAGAGATGTGACCATCTGGATTATGCAGCTTTTACCCTTTCTCTGTAGCATTCCGTATAAAAACTTAACAGTTTGGCAGTGCTAAGTCTGAGCAAAGTCATGTGACTCATTAAACTAATCAAAATGACCTTGAAAAACACTATTGTTGAAAAAGCCTGATCATGCCAGACTTGGTATTGCTAACCCAGTCATTCACGGTCTTGGATCAGGCATCTTCCTAAAAATCAAAATATTTTAAAACTAAACTGTGGATTTCTAGGTGCCTTCTGATTTTTTTTTTTTTGCGCTTCTGAATTCAGAAGCTGAAAAAGTGTTTTTTTGATAAGACCTGAGATTCTCATGCAGTACCGGATGCCAGAAATTGGAGCTTTAAGAAAAACAAATATAAAAATAGTAATGATGAGATTGCTTCAGTTTGAAACACTGCACACTTGATACCTTATTCCATGGCTAGTCTTATTGATGGCATTGGGATACCTCATAGGATAATTTACCACTCAAAATCGTTTGTTCCAGTAAAGCCTAAAAAAATTCAGACTCAACAATATTTGATGTATTTATTGACAGGAATTCTGTGTTAGAGGTGCGCAGACTTTGCATTTGAAAAGCTCCTTGGTGGAAGAAGCAGCCAATGAGCTGATAAATATGTTACTGGACACAGAGGTGCAATCCAAAGGAGAAGATGAGAAGTCACTTCTGCTTCCAGTCACTGATGAAATGAGTGAGGCAAATGAAAGTGCAGGTAAGCGGTAACATTTCAAAAGCAGTTTTATTTGCTTCATACTTAATTTGTCCTTACATGTAGTTAAAATATTCTGGTGGCCTGGAGGGCTCATAGTTAATGTGGAACCAAGAGCCTTTCATATCTACAGGTTGCAGGTGTGAATCTAGTTTATTGTGACTGAAAGGTGATACGTCACCTTGCGGCTGCTTTCCATATATGAAGTAGGCTAGTGACATCAATCCAACTCTCACAGCCAAGTGTCCATGTCACATAAACTACCAGTGATAGGCATTATTTGGCAAACACATTTCATAGAGAGAGGACAAAGTTTGGCTGGATAAGCGGAAAGATATATCTTCACATTCCCAGAGGAAATTCCCCTAAATCTGGGTTGAGTATACAATTTAGTCTTCACGTCACTGTAAACTGCAGACCGATTTACCCCTGGACAAGACATTATGGGCATCCACCCCTCTTGCACTTCTTTATGAAGATGGTATTTAAAATTGTTAATTTCCAGACATGTAATTGCAATCCTATTTCTCTCCATAGTAATTCAGAACATAATTTAATAAACTACAATTTTACTGATTTGCTTTTAACAGTAGAGGAGGAAGGGAGAAAGGACAAACTGGCATCCTCTCCTACAGCAAGTCAGATTATGGCTGGGCTGTCTCCTCCTTTAACAAAGAAGAAGAGAAAGGAAATGGAAATGTTAGAGGAAGAAGCCCATGAGCTGCTTACCCACTTCAGTCTCCGCAATACTGAAGCCCTTTTGAAGGTCACTCGGAACACTCTGGAGACCATACGCAAGCGCATTCATGCCTCGTCTGTGATCAGCTTCTTAGGTAGCCATATGTTCTACTACTTTATATTTTAGTTAGTATGCTGAAAGGAACAATTAGGCATGGTATCCCAGTACCATGCTTAACCAGGGCCAGATCTTCAAAGGAGGGTGGAACAGGTGAGCAAGCAATTTTGCGTGCTGGCTTGTTACACCACAGTTGCCTGTGTTGTACATTTTCAAGGGAATTTTCCCTATAAGATGAACTCCCAGCCACTGGTGGGTTATGTATATTATGGTAAAATTACATGCAAGTGTTTTGGGGCCAGATGTATGAATGTGTAGTCTTGTGCATGCATAGGGTGACCAGACTTCATAACTGAAAGGCTGGGACACTGTTATCTGTTGGGTCTTGAAGTTTTTATAGAGAAGTTTTGGCAGCTGTATAGAGAACAGGTGTCAACTCCCTTTGCTGCTTAGCTGACAAACTGCCACAGACAAAGACAGCCCTTTCAGGACTTGATCATATATCATGAGAGAGGGCACAAATCCGATTAATTTTCTTGACAGCCTGTCTTTAAAGACATAAACAAAATTAGAGGCTTCCATCTTTCACCTAAATTGCATCTGCAATTTTGTGCACTACAATATTTGAATATTCAAAATTTCATACCCTATTTAATGTGCAAAGTTTGTGAGTGCACAGATCATATTGCCTGTTGATAGTTTTGTTCAAATGCAGGTTTCATATACCAGTGAGCTTTTGTACTGGTGGTGGTGGGGGAAGTGCATGAAGTAATGTCATAGAGGTTAGAGGTTTTTTTAATTGCTATTGACTTTAGTCTCGTCTAATCCATTCTTAGTTGTTAGAAAATAAGCAGCTGGAATAAGTGTTCCCCTAAAAATTACTAAGTTCAATATCCACCAGTATGTTGCATTTTAAAAAAGCTGTAGATGGTAAAAGCAGATCACTGTAAATTGGTTTAGTTTTACACCTAATGGACAAAATAAAGATACAGGTTTTTAAAACTGAACTTATAACAATCCATTTCATTCTTCATTTAGACAATGACAATGCCTCTAAGCAGAAACAGAGTGCTCAACCTATTTTTCAGACACGCATTAACCTGTCTATCCCAAATATCATTATGATACCAGCTTTGGATGAGGTACAGCACACACTTAATAAAGCTGTGGAGAGTATTGTCAGTGTCATGAAAGGAGTTGGGCAGTGGAGTAAAGAGAGAATGTCTAAGGTTTGTCTTCAGTAAACTTACTTTTAAAATGTATTTAAAAGTCTTGCTCTTGAAATATTTTGGACAGAAAATAAGCATGTTCCTTCTACTTCCTGTACAGAAAAAAATGCTAGAAAAAAAAATAGCTGCTTTGCGGCGCAATAGCAGGGACAGCGATTCTGATGATGGAATGAGAGAGACTGGAACAAAAAGTGCACACGGTAATTAACTTTATAATATCATTGCCTCAGATTAAGACGCAAATGTGTCTCTCCTACTGTATGTGTGCAGGGATTTGTACAGCTACTTGGATATCAAGATGATATCACTCAGAGTACATTCATCTTATACCGCCGTTGAGGCCAGATTTGTGGTACATGAGTGGAAGAGGGTGCAAATACTGTGATGGGGAGTGGGCATAAACCCAGTGCTTGCTGTCCTGGTATACAAAGTCCAGCTGAGTCTAGAGGTCATGCTAGGATCTCTCATAGAGATAGATGGGGGGGGGGCAGTTTTTTGCCACTTTAATATGAATTAAGGAGAGTGCTAACTGTACTCTGCTAAAGGTGTTGAAGCCCCTGCTCTCTGATGTTTAGCCCTTCCAGTACCTTCATGAGAATTCTGTCTGAGGCAGCCAAAATGTTTGTGAAGACTCCACTGTGGTAGAATGTTTCCATGACAACTTGAAAGTGCACTGTGGCCACAATGCAGTATTTAAACCTGCCCTTCATTTACCCTTTAAGAAATGTTACTTCACACTAAAAGCAGAGTGCACTTACACTTCAGTTCTCCAAAATGAGAAAACGTATTGCCCAAGTAATTGTAGTGATCACTGAGAAGTTTTAGGAGGAGGCGTAAATGAACTAAAACTGTTACAGGGACTCTTAAAGACAAAGTTTGTTTCATGACTGCCTGTTCAGTCACTTACACTGAGGTACATACATGATTAAAAACACATTTTAAGGTGGTGTCTTGGTTCCTGGATAGTTATTTATAGCAGTGTCAGAGTAAATTTGAAGTTAGGCCAAATTCATTGCATGAATTTGTTTATCTTGGGTACTTATGTAGTCCCTATTAGTGTAGTATCTGAGTGCCTTAAACCTCCTAATATACTTATCTTCACAACACCCTGGTAAGATCGGGAGTGCCACTACTCCTGTTTTACAGATTGTGAACTGAAGCCAGAGCTTAAGTGACTAGCCCAGGGTTGCCACAGGAAGTCAGTGGAGAAGCAGGAACTTGAAGCCAGGTCTTCCAAGTCCTAGGCTAACACCTTAATCACTGTACTATCCTTGAAGTAATGCTTAATTACACATAATGCTAATTTATTACTTCCATTTTTTAAGACATGGAATAGGAAAGGTCTCTTTTTGGGATCCTCCTTTCTTTAACATCAGTATACCTGAATGGTGGTCGACCTTCCTCTGCTTGAGACGATATGACTGTCTTCCTCCAGAGCTGCTTCTAAATACCACACTTTTGGCTTAATCATTCAGTCCAGTAATGTACATGCTATAAATACCTTGAAAGAAAGAGAAACAGGGATTGGTTGGGTGAGAGAAACAGTTCACTGCCCTACACTGTGCTGGGGAGCTTGAAGTGAAGAGGTTTCTATTTGGTGACGAGGATTGCCTCTTCACTAGCTGTCCTTAATCAAGAATGGCTTTATATCAACCACTCTTAGAGTTGACTATACCCTTTAGATTGATTTAAAATATTAAGACTTAGAGGGAATGCTTATTGAGAGACCCTGTGTCTTCAACTTGGGAGTTTCGCTGAACTGAAAATTATAACATTTTTTAAATGGGTCTTTACAATTACTTTTAATGGCTCTGCCCTTTTAGATACCACCACAGAAGTAATAACTGCAAACTTGCCTGCTCCAGTGCAAAACAAAAACTACTACAAGAGTGTTTCTGAGAACAAGGAAATTATTAAATTGGTCTCTGTACTTAGTACTGTCCTCAGCTCTACCAAAAAGGTAAGAGAACAGGGATATGGTTGAGTCTTAGTATCCAAGGCATTATCCTTATGCCAGGAAATATATGGAGTACCAAACACTGGGATAATGCAATTAATATAGGATGGTGACATGCTTATAAAAATTGCTTAATGAGAACAAGAGAAACTGATGGGGGAGAGAAAACATTTGTAGTTGCAAAGTGACATCCTATATAGAAAAGGTAACTTTGCACAGTAAAAAAGCAAACAGCTCTGAAAGCTTTATTGAGAGTTCAAGCTTATTGTTTAACATAAAACTGAAAATTGGTAACATGTCCCAAGCCTGTGAACTATCCTACTGGACACATCTTAAAGCGTGTGGCTAGCACATTTTAATGATCTATGATAGAATTAGGGTTGTGATTTTTCACTAGTGACCAAGACACTTACTATAGAAATAGATTGGTTAGAAGGCAAGATCCTGAGTACTCTACTCAAGTAAAAGTTCTGCTGAAGCTAGTGGGAGCTGTGCCTCAGTAGGACTGGTATATTAAGCCCTCAGAGGAAAATCCATCAGCTGCCTCTGCAGCTGTGGAGGTGGGCATACATATTCTGCTGCCTGAGGTGCAGGGGTCTGGCTGTGGGGAAATGACATTCCTTGCATGCTGTGGTGTTCCAAGTGTGAAAGGACTGGGCCATAGGCCTAGCAATTATATTGTTGTAAGGTGCCATATCCTACCTGCTGGGGCTACTCAGAGCCACTGGCTTTTGAAGGTGCTCTGCAGCCTGGGAAGGGGGATTTACCTTGCTTCACCCTGTATCTGCTCCGAAACCAGTTAATCTCTAAGGGCTGGTAAGTGTATTGAAAATTTGGCCAAAAATGTATACGTTCATAGAGTGGAATGGTGGAGTGGTAGAATGAAGGGCACCGATGAGAATGTGCACATCATGGCACATAATCAGTGTGAAAAAGGCCTAGATGCAATTCTGCGTAAAGTATGAGTGGAAACTACTGCCCTTTGGATCTAACAGCAATATCTAGCACATGACACTAGTAGAAATCCAGAAGAGTGGTTATTTCCTCATAGGTGAGTAAATATATAGATCCCAAAGTAGTGTTCATTTCTCATTATTTAGAAGTTGCAGTATAGATGTGGGCTATTGGAAAGTGCCAAAGGTGGTAATAAAAAAAAAAGATTGCAAATTAGGCACGCTTTTGTCTCAAAGCTCCTTTTGGCTATGGGAAGAGAGGATGAATGAGCACAGCAATGGGAATGAGACAGAATTCTATTCCCTGCTCAGACTCTGAGTCTGTGTGTGAACCTTGGTCAATTCGGTTTACTACTGTGCTCCAGTTTCTTCATTTAAAAACTCTCCCTGGCATGCTGAGGCCCAACTGAATTGAGTTTATGTTCATACAGTACTGCAAATATGCAGGATATAAAAGCTAAGTATTAAGGACAGTTGGATAATTATGGGGCATATATTGGCACACATATGCTCAGTGGGAGCTGTAGGAGATGTTAAATAAAAGATAATCCAAGGAGAAGAGACAATACCTCCTCTACTTGAATTCTTGTCACGAGACCGACTAAGAAGTTTGCACCTTTTAACCTAAAGGGACCATATTATTCCTGCTGATTTGTACTTGAGGTTGCATGCCAGTAACTGAGGGGAGGTTTTAGTATTAAATAATCAAACAGGCATATGGTGATTTGATCAGTTCAGCCATATTCAGTCTGATTAGTTTTTTTATATCTGAATAGGTTATTGCATTCTAGCAGGATTTGCTTAACTTAAATATTTCAACACTCTCCTGTTTGGTGCTGAAATGCAGCTTTCCCCACTGTTTACTTCAATTGAACTTGAACCATCATCTGAAATATCTGAGAAACTTCTTTGACCTTGTAATTTATTGCAGGAAGTTCTTACAGCTCTGGAGCGTTTCAAGGCTTATGACCACATCTGGCAAAGGGAGAAGGAGGAAACCATCCATATGTTCATAACAGGAAACCCTTTACTCTCTGAATTTGAGTCCCAGATCCTCCATTTCAGAGATTTGGAGCTGGAGATAAACTCAGAACCTGAATACATCTGTGTGGGAGCTATGGCACTATATACTGGTACAAGTATTTTGTAGAACAAATGTTATACTATCTCACTTCAGCCTTTATCATTAATGCATATTGAGGTAATTGTTGAGACTATTGCCTTAAATTGCATTTTTAAATTCTCCCCATAATTATACTTATGTGACCCATAGAAAGATATTGTGGAATGATAATATCTTAAGCTTATAGCCGGGTTTCTCTTATAAGAGTGACTTTTACCCTTCTTGCTCAAATGTGAAGCATGAAGTATCTGTCTCAAAATGTTACTACCATTCGGATGGAATTGAACGCATTTACTTGTATTTAGAGTCAATTTATGAAATTGTTTTGAAGTTATTCATGAAAAAAGTTAGTTGGTACGCTCGGACCTGATTGGTGGCATGCTTAATTTGTTAAACGGTGAGACTGCTACTCACTGTTTAAAAGTTTATCCTGTTACATCCCTAATTTGTAGGAGCTTTGGCATCTGATTTAATGGGGCACAAGTTTCCAATCTCAGGGGGAAAAATTAAGGCCCCAATTCTTATTTTTGCTACGCTGAGGTAAAATCTTTTAAAGCAAGATCTAAATCCAGGATATGAAACCTGCTACCTTTGTAAGCTTAAATAATGACACACATTGCATTCCAGCTTTATAAATAGTTTTTATTGTTTAAAAGTGAAAATGAAATGGTTAAGAATGGGGGAGTTAACGAGTTAATGTGTTGATGAGTGGAGGAATTATTGACTGGTGATTTGTGTTAATGACTGAGCTGCTCAGTTAATGAAGGTAGCAGGTCATAGCAGTAAATCAGAAAACACTTAAGCTGACACGTACGATTTTTGGTCTCCCCTCCAAGAGCCAAACCCACATGATTTTGCTCAGCTTCCCTTCCCCCCCACTGAACTTCACAGGGGAAGGAGCTCAGAGCATTTAAATGATCTATATTTATTAAGTTTAAAGGGATTGCTCATTAACCACATTTTTACATCCCTACTACAAGTTAAATGAGCAGTTTGGGCTCCTTTAATTTTTTAGCCCTCCTCCCCCTGTTATTCTAAAATTATTTAAACTATTACTGTCCCATCATGTTTTTATTTACCCTGATAGTTCAGTGTATAAAGTTGGAGTGTGGACAACTAAACTGATGAACAAGATGAAAAATGTGCAGTCTGAGTGCTCACAATTGTGTAAAATAGAAATTAGTTAAAGAGCCAACTTATGGCTCTGTCTGTGTGCATTCAGAGCGGGTGAAGAGTGCAAAGTCCATCCAAAGCATTCCAGTACAGGAAGCAGTCATAATTCAGCTGCATCCTGGCTAGGGTGATGCTTGAGCTACGAACAGTATTATATACTCCCAAAAGGGTGGTGGCGTGGGTCCTGTGCATGACTGGCATTTTTTCCCTCACCACATACACCACTAGGACTGAGGGAGTGCACTTACAGAGGGGTTAAGCATTGGTGTAGTTGAAGTGGTGGGTGCTCAGCACGTGTGAAAACGGGGTCCTGAAATGCTTGCAGAGGTACAGTCATTGCCACTCTTAAGCATGCTCCTTCCTGAATCCCTGGAGGCACTATGTTAACTGCCTTCTTTAGGCATATAGGCTCTAGCCACCGAAGCTCAGTGGCTCATGGACCCCTAGTCCAGCATCCTTATGGTGCTGAGAGGCAAAAACAGGTTCTCAACAATTAGATTGTTTTAAGATGAAAGTGAAATAATCACTCTGATGATATTTACATTGTTTTTTGCCAAATCGCTTAATCCCACAAACATGAGGCTAAAACACACACATAACAGTCACCTGAAAACAAAATCAGTGACTATATCTGGAAAAGCATTGACAATTTAATGAGGGGTTTGTGTGTATACAACCTGCTTTTGGGGAAATTATCTAAAATGACTTGTGCTGTGTTTTCTAGTTGACCTGAAGCTAGCACTGACTGCAGAAACTAAGAGTTGGATGACTGCGTTGGGGCGTCACTGTAACAAGAAATACAGAACAGAGATGGAAAACATTTTCACATTTGTAGAGGAATTTGGCAAGAAACTGAATCGACAAATTAAGGATTTGGATGACATCAGAATAGCTATGGCTGCATTAAAAGAGATTAGAGAGCAACACATCCCCATAGACTTCCAAGTGGGACCTATTGAGGTAATCCAAAGGGAACAGTGTGTGTTTACTACTGGTGTGTATAAAACATTGTCTATTGAAGTGTAAATTTTGAAAATGTGATGAGCTAAGTAGTTAAATAATAAAATTAGTTTGGTCTTGAAAGTGCTTCATGTGCAGAACTCCCGTTAGGGCAAATGTAAAGTCAGTGAGCCAAGGCAGCATGTAGGCATGAGCCTTCAATAGCAGCAGAGAGAAATGGAGAGGCCCAGGCAAGGGGAATTCTCACATGAGAATTACCAAGGCAGTTGACAAGGACGCTGTGGCCGTTGGGTGCAGCAAAGGCCAAAGCATGTGGAGGAAGCAAAGGAAGTGACTTTTAGATGAATAGCCCTAGGTCTTTGCAGTCGAATAGAACAAATCCATGCAGGCTTAAATGGCAATTGCACAATGGATCCTGAAAAGAACTGGGATTCAATATAGGTACAGGGCAGATGATGTGACTGTGCAGCTTCATGTGTGGGACTGTGCTGAACTATGCGCATTTAAAGCTAACAAGTAGGGAAAAAAGATGTGGTAGCTAAAACAAGAGGCAGGAGATGGTGATGGGTAGATCAGCAGACTGGTGGGGGGGCGGGTGGGAGGAGAAGTTTGTGCACAAATGGAATACTGCAGGTCCAAGTCAAGAAGGGAGGCAGAGGTGGAGTTGTGCCTGAGGAAGTTCATCTTACCCAGGAGAAGTACTTGATAAAAAGGCTATTGCTGGTACTTGAAAGAAACACAGGTTCTCCTGATCAAGACAGAAGAGTCAAAGACTATACTGTAATTTCAAAGAAAATTCCCATTTCCTATTTACACGTGTCACTGTTAAAGCATGACCCTGTGCCTATGCAGTTTTGTACAATGTGGCTCATTGATGGCTACACCTCAAATAGAAACTTCTGCCTTAAATGCATTATCAGCAACCAACTGTGTTGTGCTTCTGTTGGGCCTGCCTTTTGAATTCTTAGCTATTGAGTTGCCTACTGCATGTTTGCTACTTACCAGAGATACTAGCAAGTCTACAGTCTTTTAGGTTGGAGATATAAGGGGTGCATTTGCTGATGAAATGCATGATTAGGACATCTGTTTTTCTATGTCAGTTTTCTCTAGAATAAACTTCAGCAATTTTTGAAGTGCAGTTTGTATCTGTGCATGCTAATTAAGGAAGTATGCTAATATGCTCCAAATAGGAATTGTGAACTGAAAATGTTGAGTTTCATACATAATACTTTCATTATCCTTGGAAGCTACAAAGCACGCATGCATTTGTTACAGGTGCAAACAACAGACAAATCTACTGATTCAGATACTAGTTTTTGGCTATCTTTGTATCTTGGTATATTCCTATACAGCACCTTCCCTGGTAAAGCTCATATAAAGATTGATGTCTAGTCCATTATTTGGTCTAAATTAAATGTTTGTTTTTCTTGGCTTTCAGTAGTACAGTACAGTACAGTTCCAGTTCCTATTTCTCCCATATTTTTGTTTGGAAGAAAGAGTTACTCAAAGTTCTTAAAATTCTAGGATGAAAATACATTAGATCAATTTAATTGGTTTCTGATTACTTTGGCTAGTTGTCAAAATGTAGCATATCAAAACAAAGAATCCATAGTACATATGAAAATTCAGGTGCACAGAGGCCACAGTATGCAAGAATCTATAGATGTTGGGGAGGGGAGGGACAGATTTTGGTGAGCAGGTAATAAAGCAGCTAATACACTTAATTGTCAATTTGTACACCTAGATCTCTGATAAATCTTGACTCTGCTGGATTTCCACTGCTCTTCATGCTAAAAGTCTGATATTAGGTTTAAGCATGTATGCAAAAAAAGATCTGTTCAAGAGTGTCACTTATTTTATTGTAAGATGTTTAATTATTCCTCTTCCATGGTTTACTGGTAGTGGTGCTGAACATAGTCATTATACTGGGTCAGTTCTGAAGCATAGCTTTAATTTAATTCTTCTTACCCTTATCATAATGAAAATAAACTTGTAGATAGATAGATAGATATCACTGTAACCAGAAAAGAATTTTAGAGCAACAGGTTGTAACACAAACAGAAATTTGGAGCCGACTGCGCTGAGGAGGAAAAACAGTAGTTTTAATTTCTGTGTGATCATGAATTTCTGAATTTGTTGTTTATGCACAACTATATTAGTATGGCCTTCCTGCTTCTCTAAAAGACCAATGTTTTCAGTCTCCCACATTTAAAATGTGGTGGATTTATATATGTTATATTTGCATAGAATATAGCCTGTTTTGTACATGGTGGATATAGATGCAACCATTGTTCTGACAGGAATCCTATGCACTGTTAAACAAATATGAGCTGCTGGTGGCAAAGGAAGAGATGGAGAAGGTGGACACCTTGCGCTATATCTGGGAGAAGCTTCTGGTCCGGGCAAACGAAGTGCAGAATGAGCTAGTAGCTTTGCAGCCCAACTACAGGGGAGAACTGATTAGCACTGTGGAGATATTCATTGAAGATTGTCATCAGTACTATACAGATTATGACAAGGTATTAATCTGTGGTGTGCTTCAAAATAAAGAAACTTTAAAAAGAACAAAACAGCATGAAAGTTCTCTGTGTTACCCTTGTGGTGTTCAACTTCATTGCAAAGTGGGCTGTGATCATGGAGTACAAGAGTCAGTTAACTTTTTTCTGGAGCGTGTGGTGGGGGTCATAACTTTTCAGCAAGGAGAGCTTAGGGGTAAATGGGGATGATGGTTCAATGTTAAATACAAAGGTCAGGTCTATTGGATAGTGCTTGTGCTCAAGCAAGTGCCAGGTTTGTCCGGCATGTAGGAGGGTGGAAGCTCCTTGCACGCTCCCAACTTCACTATTGCAAAGAAGACCGGCAGAGTCAGTCTCCAGTAAACCAGCTCCCTAATGTCTGTTCTTTCACCAGTAGTAGGAGATAGCGATGTGTACTTTTTAAAGGTCCTTTCCAACTCATCAAGTATGAAAAGTACTTGAATCCCCTTCTGCCACGCTTAATAGTGTCAAGTACCTTTCTCTATAAGTGGACGTGCTGATCTCACTGGGGCTATATCCCTGCTAAGGTACTACTAGATGGGAGTCAGGGTGGCAAAACTCAGTAGTAAAAACTATTAATGAAGTTAACACTTTAACAGACATTGAAATTATATGTGCAAATGCTTTATTTTTTAAATCAGTGAACAGCATCTTTAACTTTCTTCTTCCAGAATGGACCAATGGCGGTTGGTCTCGAGCCTCAGGAAGCTAGTGACAGGCTTATCATATTCCAGGTATTCATTTCCAATTCAAAGACGTAATTAAAATGTCATGGAAGTAGCAAAAAAGTTTCAGTCCTTCAGAATTCAGAATAATTAAATAAATGCTACACAGCTATATAGCCTCATGTAGTGGCCAGAGCCCACTTAATTTTGCTTATTGGGGCATGAAGGTTTGTTAAACAATGTTCTACATTAGCTAGCAAGGAATAATAAAAAATGGATTAGCAAGAAATAGGTAATGTGCATCTTATGTACAGGATTTGTATAATAAATCATAATTACTAAGTGCAGGTGTCCTGGTTGGAGCCTATTTGTGCGGAACATACACTTCGATATATCTGCATCCTTGTGCTCATTTTTGAATCCTTATTCCACATCACCAGGCTTTTGCGAAATCTTGCTACTTCTTCATGATATGCAAAAAAATCCACAAATGTGTACTCTCCACTAGCCTTTCTGATAAAATGTTTCCTCATCCTTTGGCTAGTTTCCATTCATTACAGCAGTTTGCTGGATTTGGCCTCCGCTTCCCATGTTGCTCCCTCAAGGAAAGCCAGAGTTCACAGGCAAAATCTGGTCTGAGTTGCTGGGAAGGAAAACCTATGATTCCCCGATTCAAATCCCTCACTTGAGAATTTGCACTTCAGACCTGAATTCTAGCTTTCAAGGCTCTGCAAATTGCACCTCTGCCTTTATTTCTGCTCTTGCATATCATAAGCCACCTTTCTCATTCTGTGCCACCAAAGATACATCCTCACTGCCTTCTTCGATCCACTCCACTATTCCTGAAATAACCTTCTATCCTACCAGGCAGGCTACCACTCATTTCTTCCATAAGGACTTCAAACACAGACTGTGAGTGTCCAATTTTTATTTAAACATAACTTTCTAACCATCCCTTGCATCTCCCCATGTGTTTTCTTCTATCTGCCTTTTTGGATGCTAGGTGCCTGTGAGAAGGGGCTATGTTTTCTCTTGTACAGCTCTGAGAACAGTACTAACACTTGCATTGATATATTTTATTAGAATCGATTTGACAACCTCTATCGAAAATACATTACCTACACTGGTGGGGAAGAGCTTTTTGGTTTGCCTGTTACCCAGTATCCTCAGTTACTTGAGATAAAGAAGCAGCTGACCTTGCTACAGAAACTTTATAACCTGTACAACAATGTTATTGACACAGTCAATAGCTACCATGATATCCTCTGGTCAGAAGTTAACATTGAGAAAATAAACAATGAACTTCTGGAGTTTCAGAACAGGTGAGAAAGTGTTGAAGTGTGTACTGATTGTTAAGGTGTGTGTTTTCACTTGTTGAATAATGATAGGGATTGCCCTTCACTTGCTACACTTAGTTTAGCATGTTCTTGCTCTTTAAAACTTAGTAGAAATCTTCTAGTCTTGTCTTTTTACTGTCTTCGCCAAATAGGGAGCAGTTTACCAATTGTGTGTTATAGGCTTCTGTTTCTTGGGATTTTTTTCCAAATAACCAATAACTTCATTGTGTCTAGGCAGTAAATTTGGAATTGATAATTGCTTTTCTCTAGTTGAAAGATGGTTATATTTCCCTGAAATACAAATTAAATAAGTTAAGTTTTCATGGCAGAGGTCCCCTTCTGTAGCCTACACTCTTGAGTTACCCAACACACTTCCTATCTAACGGGCTGACTTACATATATGGAACTGAAGCTCTTGTCAAACTAGGAATTGAGAGAGTTCAAAAATCAAACCTGATTATTCTGCGCATCTGGGCAGGATCCTTCCATGGAAGCATTCCATAACCAGTAGTATTGGTGAAAAGATGGGGGAGGGAGAATGTTTGAGAAAATTTAAACTCTTTACCATTTTTGAAACTTTTCAAATTGATTTGAAAAATAAAAATAACTTAAAAAGAATTCCAGAATTGTACGTGGTGAAGAAATATTACTGGGATAATAACAGTTGTTATAAAGTATTAAGGTAGCTCATAGATGGAGTAACAGATGGACAACGTATTCATTGTAAGGTTAGTAATGAAATAGGCTGATGAGGGGGGAGGGAACAGATTCCCTTAAAGAATGTGTACAATTACTAAATCCAGGGAACTTAAACTAATGTCTACTTTAACTTGAGAATTATGTTGTATCATTGCTGTTGCCCTATTACTTTAGCTAAATCAGTAACATAAAGGATAATCTAAAATGCTTTAAAAATGTTAACTGATTGTATATATGCAGGTGTCGCAAACTTCCTCGTGCTTTAAAGGAATGGCAGGCATTTTTGGATCTAAAGAAGACAATTGATAATTTCAATGAGTGCTGCCCTTTGCTTGAGCTTATGTCAAATAAAGCCATGATGGCTCGGCACTGGAAGAGGATTACAGATCTCACTGAACACAGTTTTGAGGTGGAAAGTGAGACTTTCAAATTGAGGAATATCATGGAAGCACCTCTGCTGAAATATAAAGAGGAAATAGAGGTATTAGTTAGAATGGCACAGAAATGAGCAGTTAGCCCTTGTAAAGGCATTGTAATGTTTTTCATAGTAGCTAATAGAAGGAATCCACTTACCCTTCAGCAATTCTCACACACTCAAAACCACACAAATGTATCTTTTCCAAAAGCTCACCTCATTCCTGTAGTTTCCTTTTAACTTCTTTGATGAAGTAACGAAGCCTTAACACAGAATGTGCTTTAAAACAGACTTAAAGATTGCAGTTGGGACCCAGCACAGGAGTTAAAATTTGTGCAGGTGACTTGCTTTGCAGTAATGAGGCTTTGAAAGAGCATTACCGAGCTGGCCATCCTGTCCTTACCACTAGTAAAAATACTATGGTGAAAGATCATCTTGAGAAACTGTAGGTAGGTAGATTTTTTTTTTTGTATCCTTAAATTGGAGTTAAACAGCTGGTCTGGCTGCTAGAAATGAGCAGAGTAGCTCTTCACCTTCCCATTTAACTCATCTGGAGTAACACCAGTAGTTCATGCCTTTTTCAGGTGTACTAATTTTAAGATGAATATGAATAAAGAGGCTTCTGTTGTTTTTGCACATGAAAGTAGTTTTTCCTCTTACTGATTTATGTTAAACTTGGTGCCTAGCTACTGCTCATGAGAGAGAGAGGGCAGGAGAATGGAAAGGCTTGAGGCTGAGCAGAAAGAGCTTCTCATATTAACTGGCTATTTATTTACTAGGATATTTGCATCAGTGCGGTGAAGGAGAGAGACATTGAGCAGAAGCTGAAACAGGTGATTGCTGAGTGGGACAACAAAAGGTTCACCTTTGCCAACTTTAAAACTCGTGGTGAGCTGCTCTTGAGAGGAGACAGCACTTCAGAAACGATTGCTAGCATGGAGGATAGCCTGATGGTTCTGGGCTCTCTCATGAGCAACAGGTAACAGGAGAGGGGATTAATTATTAGCAAAAGTCTTTGGCTTATTAGACAAAGTTGCCCCTTTCCAAATAAGAGGAAAAATTAGAAAATGAATAAAGAAATACCACTAGTATGTTAAGTACTAAACAGTTCCCTATTAATGCAAATGAAGGTCCCCATCCTGAAAGCTGCCCTAGGCAGATGGTCAGCTTTGCCCCTGCAAAGTCATATTGATCTCAGTCTGGCTCCATGTAGGCATAAACACGTACTCATGGTACAGGATCGGAACTTAAAGGCTTAACAATTCTTTTCATCCGTGCATGACCCCCTGACCTCCTGGGGACCTAATTGCGTGGACTGAGGGCCATATATGGTTCCAGGAACTTCTCACATATAAATATCTGTACAATTCACAGTACACAACTAATCCATGTTAAATTTCAGGTGTGGTTAGAATATAAAATTTGTAATCTCAATGATGTGTGTTAATCTTAAATTATTCAATTTTAAAATTTGCAAAGGTAGGGCTAATTGTAGATCTTTGAAGGGAAATGGCTGTTGTTCCCTTCTAGAGGAACTTTTCTTTAGAAGGAAAACTTGTTTTCTTGCAAACCAATCTGGATATTTTAAGACAACTCAAGAGTGGAATGTCCAGTGATGTGAGAGTTAGAGGAATCTTGGACGAATGGCTGCTAAGAACCTATAAATTAACTGAGATTGTGGCTAGATGATGGTGCCAATCTTGGGGTTTCTGACGCTTTTCAAACTGTAATGTAATTACAGACCACAGAAAGGAGCACTCACACTTCCTTATACCACAGATAGCTGTATTGACTTTCATTGTGTAAGCTGCTACAGGAAAAAAATCAGTAAAAATGTTTTTTTACCCTTCAGTGTCCCTCATTGCCTGTATGTATCCAGGGCTTTTTGAAATGTTCTGGATCAAGTCCTGCTTTCCTTACTCATTTTAACATTCCCATTGGAGTCCGGGGACTATTGATGAGCAGGAATTGACCCTGGAAAAATATATAATTGTGGGTGCATATAGAAGACATCGTCAGTGTAGCATATGGGGATGAGTTTACATAAGGCATGCATTTTTTCCACTTAATATGTTATGTGCTTGATAAGGCTTAACCATGCTTTAAAAATCATAGCTTTCTTTTTTAAATGCAGCAACTTTATGCATTTATTTCAGGTACAACACCCCATTCAAGGCACAGATCCAAAAATGGGTACACTACCTTTCCAACACAACAGATATAATTGAGAACTGGATGACAGTGCAGAACTTGTGGATTTATTTAGAGGCTGTTTTTGTGGGCGGAGACATTGCGAAGCAGCTGCCAAAGGTTTTTGAACAGTTGCTTTCTTTGAACTCTACTTTCTAAATACACAACTGAATTAATTTAAAAAATGAATGATGAGGCATTTTCTATACCTGTAGGTTTCACCATCCCTGCTTTGCCATCTTCCTACCCTCAGGCACTTTTTTTAATGTGGGCAGAAGGGTGAGATTTTTGGGGTGATCAACCTGCAAAGCTGAAATCCATTTTTAAAAAGTACTAGTAAGGGGTTTTGAGCTATGATGTGATCATCTTTACGCAATAATTTTAAAATGATTGATTTTTTAAAAAGGTTTTGTTAAAGTAAAGGCATACATAAAACCAAATATTAACTTCGAGAAACAAATTCAGGCTGCACATCTGGTGCAATTTACATTGACATGAATTGGGCTTTTGATTATTAGCTTTCTCTCTTCACAGATGTCTACCATGCTTTATTGTGGCCAACTAATAAAGTGATCGTTTATGTATGCAAACTCAAATAAAAACAGGACATAAAATAAATTATATTTACAATTGAAAAGAGCGTATGATTATCTGTCTATTGAAAGTAATATTTTTATTTACTTTTTTGCATCATGTTAAGTGTTACTACAATCAAAATTCACTCTTTGCTTGCATAGTTTATATCACATAACTGCATATTAAAGTTATTTTCAAGTGCAAATCCAATAGTTAGGAGCATAGGCAATAGCACCTGAGCCAACAATTTCATTGTGCTGATACAAACAAATGTAACTTCTGCAGCTGCTTTTTAAACTTCAGCACAGCAGAAAATGCAGCTATTGCTGAAGTCATATGAAATAGCAAATGTTCAGTGTGTGTGTGTGTGTGTGTGTGTGTGTGTGTGTGTGTGTGTGTGTGTGTGTGTGTGTGTAAAATGTGTTGTATATTCATTATTATTTTAAACTGTATATTCTTAATGTGAAATCAGATTGGATAAAGAATCTGTGTTCCATCTAAGCTTCTAATTATTAATCTTGTGAGTGAAACTTATTTGAGATGTATTTGCTTGTAGAATAATCTAAGTCCCATTGTTAGGTACAAACTAAAACCAGACTGAGTATGACATGAAGTGTACAATAGTGAATGTTACTATATCGATGGGGAGGTAAACTAAGGTAGATGACTTAGGAAGCTTTTTCATGTCTAGACTGTTACTTAGCCACTAATAATTGTTGCAGGTGTCCACTCATCCTGCTGGGAGTCTTCCTAACACTTCTCCTACTTTCTTTAATGTTAAAATTAGCATTTTTTAGAAACTAATATAAATCTGGGATACTCTATTTAAACGTGATGGATCTAAATGCTGGCAACTCAGCAGTCCTGCTTCCTATCTTGAGAAAGGGTGAGGAGGGAAGGGAAATGTTGGGTTCAGTGCCAGAGACTTGAAAACTAAATGTAAAAGCATTGACAGTTAATACTTTGCCTGTATTACACCTACCAAAGTTGACATTCTATGGGGATAGTTGACAAAATCTGGGGGGGTCTGGACATTAGTTTTTTCCAGCATTCATTAATTCAGAATTCATTTTATCTGAATTGAAGATCTCAGTTATGTAGATGATCTGCTTTTCACCCTTTTTTCCAATAGGAAGCCAAGCGTTTCTCTAACATAGATAAATCATGGGTGAAGATCTTGACGCGGGCCCATGAACTGCCAAATGTGGTCCAGTGCTGTGTTGGAGATGAAACCATGGGGCAGCTGCTGCCCCACTTGTTAGAACAACTTGAAATCTGTCAGAAGTCACTTACAGGGTAAGACTACTAATAGGGCATAACTGCAAGCAAATGATGATAAGTAGCACAACCACAGGACTAGATAATGGAGTAATTCCTTTAAGTGCTTTTCTCTAGCATAGGCCTGGGGGTGCAGACTTATTTCTCCATGTAAGGTGAAGGTGCGAATTAGTCCGTAACTTAATTTTGAAGTAAAGGAAGTATGACATTGAGTTCATTAGCAATACTTTCGACAAAAGCATCCAACTTCAGTGAGCTAGAACTGCACCCTGCCTGGGATTAGTCTCACTCTGTGGGAAGTGCAGCCAGTTCATCCCAGTGTTTCACCCAATATTCTGCATGGGTTAAGGAACACATGAGTGTAGTACTATATACCTTATTCTGGCCTTCCATCCAAATCTGGGAGAGGTTCAGCAAGCTGATCCGGAATAGCAAGAAACAGACTTGCTATAAAACACCTTCTTAAATTTTAATTACAATTCTGAATGATCTGTAACATCAGTGACCTCCACTGACTTTGTGCAATGAGATCATCTGTAATACTAAATGGTAACATCAAAGTAGATTCTTAACCCATCGGGGCACAGTGAGTCTGAACTGCTATTGTTATCATTAATGCAATCTGCATTAATATGTTTTTGTGTTGAGAAAACTTGGTCTCCCATCACCAAAGGGATAAGATGAAACTCACCTTTTGAAGGCAGTGCTGAATAAATACTATCACATGGCTTGTTTCTTTTAAACTCAGATACCTGGAGAAAAAACGACTTTCATTTCCTCGGTTCTTCTTTGTGTCAGACCCTGCTCTCTTGGAGATACTTGGCCAGGCATCAGACTCTCACACTATTCAGGCTCACCTGCTGAATGTCTTCGACAACATTAAAACTGTCAGGTTCCATGAAAAGGTGTGCACCACTCTAATCTTGCCATACTTGTCTTGCAGATTGGCAAGCAATGGGTACTGTTTGATCAATGCAAAGTTACAAGGGTAAATGGTCCATTTGCCAGATCCCCACGGGATCTTGAGTGCCCTAGTGCTTATTAAACGTTTACCTCAGGGGACGTGGGTTCTCAGTCTTAGCTTACATGACTAATTAATTGCATGTAGAGTGAGGATGGTAGTTCAGAAATTTGCACCAATATTTTGGTTTAGGAACATGACACCAAGTTAGCAGTTTTAAACACAGACACTTTCTTCACAGGAGATTAGACTTTTGAAAACACACATGCCATGGAAAAGAGAAGCTTATGTTATATTATAATATTTCACCTGCATTTCCAATAAAAAAGAACTAGCTTGTCACAAGTATGCTACCCTGTGTATATATAACACTTTTTGGTGAGAAATAATTTTCTCCTCATCTAAGTTATCCCCACCCATGATTCCACTTGCAAAACTTAAAACCACTAACTTTCAAGTTGACCGTTCAAGCCCAGGTGTTTGAGTGAGTTAGAACATAGACCAAACAAGAGAGCCTATTTTGTATTTTTTTTATGAAGTCAGACCTGTAAAGGCCAAGTGTTCAATATCTGTGACAGTTGGCTACTGAACTGGATTTTAGGTTATTCCCTATCTCCTCCCTAAGTATGCATGTGTGCCTGAGCACCCACAAATCACACTTTTCCCCTCCAGGTAAATAGTATCACCAGTTCACTAGTCATATTCTGGGGAGGCTTGTTCTGTTTTTGGTATCCTAGAGCGGCTCTGGTACTCAGGGGATACTGGGAATACAAGTAAGCCCACCTGTGTGGGGTGTACAATGTAGAAGTCTTTTTGCAGTCCGATTTCACCCTTAGCAAACCTATTGGGGGAGCAGTGACAAACTGAGCCATTAGGTATTTGGTGGGGAGACTTAAAAAAATTTCTAGAGATTTCAGGAGCACAAGTCCTACTGATTTGTGTACTGAAGACCTTCTGGAGCTTTAAAATATCCCTTTCGTAGAGCAAAGAAAATCTTGACATTAAGGCACTGAACTGGTACTCAGACATTGATTTGGCTTCTGGCTCTGCAAATGATTGTCTGTGTGACTTTGGGCAAGTTCCTTAATCACTCAATTCCTCCGCGTCCCATCCTTTGTCTGTTTGTAATTTTAAGACTTCAAGCTTTGTTAGTGCATTTGATCATTGGAGTCTCTAGGCACTAAGATAAAAATAGAAGTAAGACTAAACAAGTGAGATCAGCTTCATAGTCAATTATTCATTTTTGTAGTAAATTGAAAGTTTACTTCAGTTATTGCTAAAACACTGTTAAATGAAACTCTGGTTCTGAATAAGCCTTACCAGGTTCAGCAGTGATTAATTTGTTACTGTAGCTCATTTCTTTTAGCTGGGGAAATTTGACCTGTTCAATAAATTACCAGGATTAAAAATAGTTAATTGTAATATGGAGATGTTGAAGGAATGACAACCTCATAGCAATAATGTTTTGTATATTACCGTATTTTTTTTTGTTTCAACTAGATATATGATCGTATTCTGTCAATTTGTTCTCGAGAGGGTGAGACAATTGAGTTGGATAAACCTGTAATGGCTGAGGGTAATGTGGAAGTCTGGCTCAATTCTCTCTTGAAGGAATCACAGTCCTCATTGCATACGGTCATTCGCCAGGCAGCCATGGATATCCAGGAAACTGGATTTCAGTTTATTGAATTTCTTTCTTCTTTCCCAGCCCAGGTAAGCTTATTAAAATGGGTGAGGAGTTGCTCTCAAATGACTTTGCCATTTTTGGTCCCTTCAGCATTGGTTATGTTGAAATTTGCAGTTAGCTATAAAAATGCAAAACTGAAAGCCAATTAAATGTTGTTCAGTACTTGGTCTTGTTAGTCTTTTAATCCTATGCAATAGGCATCTACATACAAATGATCAAAACCTGATACTACAACAAAGAAACATGCAAATTAATGAATTGCTGGATGCTTGGCATCTCTACAGAAAAGTCTTTAACTTCTCTGTGCTGTTGCTTTCCTGTCCAATACAAAACTAATACAATGCTTTGTGAAGCGTTTTGAGATCTACTAATAAACAGTGCTACAATAGTGCAAAGATATTAGTCACCAGTGGGATCAGGAGAAAATACATGCAAGTGAACTTTGATTAAAAAAAATAAGTTGCTCTCAAAAGTCTGCTACTCCTGTTGATTTTTCAAAAGACATCACATTTGTACACCAGAGAGTATATTTGGGATATGAAGTATTTACTAGGATTAGTTTTACTTCTTGAATGAAGGTATGAGTAACACCTTTTAATAATTTTTTAAGTATTTAATTAATTTTATTAAGTAATTTAGCATTTATATGCTATATACACTAACTGAAAAAAACTTCACAGAGCACACTGTTTGTTTTTTTCCATAAGGTTGGGTTATTGGGGATCCAAATGATTTGGACAAGAGACTCAGAAGATGCTTTGACTAATGCCAGGTACGATAAAAAAGTAATGCAGAAGACAAACCAATCTTTCTTAGACCTGCTGAACACTCTGATAGACATGACAACCAAAGACCTCAGTCCAGTGGAGCGAATTAAATATGAGACACTAATCACTATCCATGTGCACCAGAGGGACATCTTTGATAACCTGGTAAGTGTTCAGTTCAGCCTTTTGTGTGCTGTCTCAGTATTGTATTTAAACATGGCTCAATGGCTGCTGAATGTGGCCTTTCAAATGTTAAAAAGATATGCCTACATCTAGTGGTAGATTCTCCATTTCATGCCTGTGATGTGTGGTGCTGGGAGGAAGCCTGCACTACTGCATCCCAGGTCATAGTTGCTCCATGGATAAATTGAGGGTTTTGTTACTCACAAGCAGTAAAATAATTAGAAAACTATAAACAAAAATTAATCTGTCTGGCTACTAGACTTCAGGATTGTAAGAAAAAATATTCACAGAAGACAGATGACCTCTACTGCTTGGTCTTGTTAGAAAAATAGTCCTTGCATTTATAATTGCTGATGGGAGGGTGTAAGGGTTCATTCCCACTGATATAATTTCAGGGTTGGGACTAGATTAAACACAGCCAGTTTGCATTGAGGGAGAGAGACCAAGACACAACTCCAGGAGTGTGTCAATTCAAGATCAGTGCCTCCAGTGAATGGTCAACTCTGGGACAATTTTTCACCAAATTCTATATAAATTCTGCAAGTGTTCTAATACATTTCCGAGAGCAGTTCTGGCTGTGGTCTGTGGATCATCAGCTGAGGTTCCAATAATAAGTCAAAGGAGCTAGCATAAAACATCATAAAGGATGGGAAGGAGATGAAAGTTGATGATGTCAAATTCACAAAATGGAACTTGAAACAAAGAGCCTAAATCTCATTGAGTAACACACTTACATCCACTTTAAGTCACTTCACACTGCCAGTGCAGCCTAACAGGGTAGGTATTTCTAGGTAGGGTGAGGAGGTGGGGGAGGGTTTAGTATAAATGACAACTCAGGCCAAAGTATCCATTGACTTTAATCATGAATGAAGCATTTTTTTTCCTACATGGTGCTTATAGGCCAAATACTGTTGTGACAGGACATGCTCTCTTTCTTGGACAAGCAGGCAGAGTCCCTGGAATGATGACATGGGCACAAGTTCAGTAACAACAGAACATGTATTTATTATGGGAAGAGAGGACAAAAGAAGATTCCCCTCCTGCTGCTTACTCTCACAAAACCCTTCCATTTTTCCACAGGCAGGCAGAACCTCATCCTCTGAGCTTTCTTTCAGGGTTACTTCCCCTTAGGTAGGAAGCACATCCTTTCAGGGCAGTCTGTGGATGTGCAACATACACAGATCTAGCCAGTACAGTAATTCAGTTACAATAGTTTTTTCCCTTATAATTCTGTAATGTATGCATATCTCTACAATATAGATAATAGTTCTGTAGAAATATTGTCTCATTGGTTGTAAGATTAATTTGCACCTCTTTCATCTGCTGCATCCATGGTAATCCAGAATGAGACAGATATTGTAAAAGGAAATCAAAACAACTTGCTTTGGAAAGAAACCTGGAGAACTTTTTTCAAACCCTCAGGAGATCATGAGAGATCTGGTGAACTGTACATAAATCACCAACCAAGGGGTGCTCAGATTTTCAAAGTCTAAAGACACCTGAAGGGGCTTACTGGGGCAGAGCACTCTTTTGATGTGGGTTATATTGCTGTGTTGCTTTGGGGGATCTGGAGAAAGAAGGATGGCTACTCCTTCCTTTCCCCTTTAGCCGGTCAATACCCACCTTTCTCTACTTCCACCAATGTTTCTGATTTTAAAATAAAAATGAGTACATTTTATCTAAGGGAAAGGTTGGGAGAAAATCCCCCCAAAGTCTCAGCTTTATATGACCAATTTACTGGTTTTTAACCACTTCTCTGTCATCCTTTACTGTATCTGAATACTGTAGCACCCACATGCAAAAAAGTTCTTGTTCTAAATCCTACCTCATTTCTTGAAATTCTTCTCTACTCTCACCTTCTTTCTGATCTGGTGGCATTTTACATGCACTTTGTACATGTGTGAGTCTCAAAGGTGGAAGGTGCCCCTCCAAAAAAACTTTGGACAAAAATTCCACCCCTCGTTGCATAGCAATTGTGTGTTATGTTGCTAGCTGTTGCAGTTCATTGTTGAATTGACTGAATTTCCAGTGGTACCGTACTCTGGCTCTTGGAGATCTGCTTACATAATGTGCTATATAAATGCAAAATGTCTATTTTAGGCTGTGTCTACACTGACGGTGGCAAAGTCGCTGCCGTCAGATCGACTTCTCTGGATCGACTGAGCAGTCAGTGAAGACCTGCTCAGTCAATCCAGAAATCGACGTATTAAGACCACCTTCTCAATTGGCATAGCGCTGCGTTGATGGGAACGCGGTTCCCATCGGCGCAGTGCAGTGAAAAGAACACGCAGAACAAAAACAGAGAAGTCGACGGGAGTTACGCAAGTTTTTTGCATAGCTTGCGTAACTCTGGTCAACTACCGCTGAATCTCCGAGGTAAGTGTCGACAAGCCCTTAATCAGTTTGCTCTATTGAGGATTTGTTTTTGTTTTCCTAGTGCTGTCTGCATATCAAGAGCCCTACAGACTTTGAATGGTTGAAACAATGCAGATTTTACTTCAAAGAAGACTCTGACAAGATGATGATTAACATCACTGATGTGGGTTTTACATACCAGAATGAATTCTTAGGCTGTACTGACAGGCTTGTCATAACACCTCTCACTGATAGGTAAAAGCTTGATTACTTAACCAAACTTTCATAGTTTTTGGCTTCTTACCAAAGGGTTGTCTCAAAGATTTGCTTATTTGGGACCAAATTCTGTTCTGATTTATGTCCTGTTCAGTTTTAACTTCAGTGGGTTTGCATGGCTTGGGAATCAAGGCATATTTTTTTGTTCTTTTCCTTTACAATGTGTAATAACTTTCAGAAATTCATGATTATTTCTATATGCTGTGTTAGTCTTTATGTCAGCCGATGTATGAGATAAAACATCTACGTTATTTAGAGGAAAATTAACACAAGTAGTTTAGTTTTGGGAATAACTGAGTTAAATTCTACATGAAAAAGTCCATGAATGCTGATCAGATTAAGCCACAAACTCAGGTTCCTATTGTGCAATAAAATCTGAGAGCAGACCCCTCACTGAAATCAGTGTGGATCTGTTTGGAAGCAGGGGTCCACCTGCATGACTGTGAAGCCAGGAAGAATCCTCAATGGACCCAAAATAACCAATATGAACTTCTCTATTTTCGCTAGCTCAAGCATCAGTAAATTCATTTGACCTTGATATTGGGCTAATTTCATTGAATTTAAATTTGTATCAGGTCACATCATAGACTCATAAAAATGAAAGATGGAAAAGATGTATCTCACTGTCCTAGAGGCGAATACAGGATTTTGCTTCACTGTATACATTACTTAGTTCATGAGCCACTTTAGCTCAAGTTATTTGAGCAGTTAAGTACGCTAAAATTGTTGAAGCTGGTAATTTGGAGCTGTTATCTATTCCTTCCTCATGAGCTTCCATTTACCAAACTGACATCCCCCTCAACCCTCTCCCCTACTGTGTATAGGCTGAGGTGGTCATGTGGCTCTGAAGTGGCCAGTAAAAAGTACTAAAAGACTGCTGATGTGGGGCATTTCTCCTCAAATAAATTGGAGGATCTCTCTCCCACAGCAGAAATGTTAGTAAAGTTTGTTAACTGAGGGCTTTCCTTGTGATGGAACTGGGCCTCAAATCACACTGATGCAATTTTTAGTTAGGCCATCAAGCAAACATGGGTAGCAGAACAGTGCAGACAGATACCTAATAAGTCTGTTTCCATAGATGTTACATCACTTTGGCTCAGGCCCTAGGAATGAACATGGGTGGAGCACCTGCTGGACCTGCAGGGACAGGCAAAACTGAAACTACTAAAGACATGGGGAGATGCCTTGGTAAATATGTAGTAGTCTTCAACTGTTCAGACCAGATGGATTTCAGAGGACTAGGAAGAATCTTTAAAGGTGAGAATTCCCATGCTTAGAAGTCCCAAATTGAGACAACCCTTTGTAAAACAAGATCCAATACATACACAACAGTAATAGTCCACAATTTACATTAGTGGTCAGTATTCTACATTAACAGTGTTTCTTATGTAGACCATCTTGAAAGACAATAGAAAGATCCTTGTATTAATAGAAGTATTTTTTCCTATTAAAAGGATACGGCTCAACAGAAACCTTTCTGACTAGGTTTTGTGGTGCCTTTTCTAAAAGGCTTTTGAGAAATTCAAATTTAACTTTTCTTCTTCCAAAAACAAATGTTATTTGATTTTATAACACTGGTTACATGAGACACCGAAACAAAACAAAATGTCCATATTCCTTTAAAGCTAACTTAGCCTCTTTGTTTTTGTTTTAAGTTTTTAAGTTAAACATTGTTTATAAATACAAAATTTAAAAGTTGTGTTTAACCTGTTGTGAAATTGGTATGAAAACAGGATGTTATTTGGCTTGCCATGTTTTATAAAATCTTTATTTTAAATTCTTCATAAACGATATCACTTACAAGAAGCTGATCAAATACAAAAAGACCTGCAATGTTAATGTTGTCAAGTACTATGTACAGTTCATTAATGTTGGCAGAAAGTCTAGGTCATTTCTTTTATACCAGCAATTGATTATACCAGGCAGCGATTGTAAGTGCAAAATTTGGGACCAAATTAGGACATCTAGATATTTCTAGCTAAGTGCCTATAATCTTATTACAAGCTGTTCTGGTATCTGTATTTTACCTAGTTTCTCCATGGTTATTTTTGAAAAATTGGTCTCAAACTTGGGTTGATCTTTATCTTCCTTCCAAGTAAAGACATCTTTGCTGTTTCTTAATCTGATATAAGCTCTTCATTATATCGTTCAGAGGTTTCTTTCTATTTAAGGTCTTGCTCAGTCTGGCTCCTGGGGCTGCTTTGATGAGTTTAACCGCATTGACTTACCTGTACTATCAGTAGCTGCACAGCAAATTGCAATTGTGTTGACATGTAAGAAGGAGCGTAAAAAGAACTTTATTTTCACTGATGGAGATAATGTGGAAATGAACCCCGAATTTGGATTATTTCTTACTATGGTAGGTACTCTGAGGGGGTGTGAGATTTTAGTGATAATACCACAGTGTCATTGCTTACAATTTGATACATTTGCTGTATCAAATGTACTAACTCTTTGGTGCTGAAGTCACTTGTCTCCTAAAACTAACTTCCAGTCTGAGAAGTAATCCTTGTTACAAAGGTTGAGTTTCAATGATTCCAGATCAAATGTGCACAATTTTCTAGTAAACCTATTTGTTCTAGTAGTTCTCCGTGCAAATTCAACTTGGCATCTGAAAATCAGCTAGTTATATTTATTCTTCTGCATTATAACTAGTGTGTTGCCCTCCAAATTATACCCTCTAATACCTGTGCAATAGGGATTACCGTGAACAGATTGGCACAGGTGTAGCTGGTTAAAACTCGGTACATAATTCTGGTGCACAAGAAGAAATAAAAACCAGATCTTACCTGTTTAGCAGTGTTTATGCAGGGCTTAAGGGAATAAGAAATGCTAAGACACTGTAGTCAGTAATCATACATGACTCCATACGTGCATTTTTCAATCATGTCTGTAGTCACTTCAGAGTGCAGCCATATATTAAAGCCAAACTCCGGTAGTATATCAAAAATCCTGTGTAGAATTTGTAACAAGTACTTTATCTAATAATAATAGTTAATCTTTTGGTCTAAAGTCTGTAGAAATATCTTTGCTTATTTATCTTGTTACATATAATGAAGCCAAGTTCAAACTCTTTCCTCATAATCAGAACCCGGGATATGCTGGGCGACAAGAGCTGCCTGAAAACTTAAAGATAAACTTCCGTTCAGTTGCCATGATGGTTCCTGATCGTCAGATCATAATTCGTGTCAAACTGGCTAGCTGTGGATTCATAGATAACATTGTACTGGCAAGGAAATTCTTCACTCTGTACAAACTATGTGAGGAGCAGCTATCTAAGCAGGTGAAGCTGTCAGAGAGCTACCTTTCAAATGACTTTTACTCTAATATTTAAGACTGGAGAGTTACAGAGCAGAGAAGTGGGCTAATCAATGTTCATCAACACAAACAAAACCCAATCAGGAATTGTCACCTAGTGTTGGTGCTCTCTGCTTTCCATGAGTTTTATTTTCTATTCTGGGTTTACTGTTTTCTGTGCCGGGAGGTGACACGGTGCTATACTCCATTTCTGATTCAAATGTGGCAGATTAAGACTAATTGGGGTCTATGTGTTCCCAGATGTTTGCTCTGTAGAGCAATAGTTCAGGAATCTAGTTTCTTTTATGCTGACTAGTTTAGTATTGTATGTTCAGGAGTTGCTCTTCATGTAGTGACGTCTGTCACAGTGCCCACAATGTACCGAAGAATATCTTTTTAAAAATCAGAGTAAACCCAATCAGTCCCCGCCTTCCCCCAAAAGAGCCCATAACAAAGAAAAGCACCTCCTGCAAAAGTGTTCAAGGCACTCATGCCTCTAGCGTTCAAATGCTCCTCATTGACATCGTAATCCATGGGGATCCCAGAAAAGTCTAGTCTCCTCTCCATGGAGATAGCAAACCTGTGTGAAGTAAGGGTTCTTCTTTAGGCCTCATGGATCCTATCTTAAAGCACTTCTGTAGATGAACTGTGAAGGGAATTCTATATAGTCTCCCTTCCTCCCAGAATACTTTGGTAGCTGGCCTTGACCAAAGACCTTATGGCATCTAAAGGTCTCTAAAGAGGGCAGGGAGGAACTTCACCCAAATCACCGAAAATCCTGGGGGGAAAAAATAATTTATTAATTGTGGTTCATACTGTACATCTTTGCCATGAAAGAGTTTTTAAATACTGAGTCAAATTCTGTCCTGACTTGCATCCTGAGCAAACTGCATTGTTTGCTTACTAATGTATGTACATGAGGTAGATATCTTTTAATTTATGTTCATAAATCAAATATGGTTAATGGGAGAATGACATATTTTGTACCTAAATGGACGGGTCTTCTAGACTACAGCAGCAGTGTACGCTAATATAAATACTGCTATTCTTAATTTTAAAATGGTCAAACTATACAGGAATCTTGGCCTTCATTACCATTGTGAAAGTGTACTTTTAAGATAACAGAACAAGACAAAGAAAATACATAATTTTACCCCTCCACTGAGGTATCTGTCTATGAATACTATTACTGCTACAGTACTTCAGGTTCTGATTAAGTGTCTATTGCTTTTAAACTTAGGTTGCTACTGCAATGAACCTTAACCCTTCTACATGGCACACATGCTCCAAGAGAGCAAGAAAAACAGCTTGTTTGGTGATTATTACGTCATTCAATGATAAAATTTAGCGTTTAGGTAGAGCTTCTCAATCATAGATCTGTGCTTTACAGAGGTGGGAAAATATCATAATCCCCATTTAACAGATGGGCAAACTGCAATACTTGTGCAATTTAGACCACACAGTCAAAAGGCAATCTGTGAATTACATTTATCATATATATGGTAGAGGAGCCCCCAGCTTTGTTACATTTGGTACGAATCTTTTTCCTGCATGGAGAGAATAAGCTGCTAAACTAATATGTTAAGAAGGGTGAATTTTTCAAATTTATCACACCTCTTAGGTGCATTATGACTTTGGTTTGCGGAATATATTGTCAGTGCTGCGCACGCTGGGGGCAGCAAAAAGAGCAAACCCCACTGATACAGAATCTACTATTGTCATGCGTGTTCTGAGAGACATGAACCTTTCTAAACTGGTAAGTCATGCAGATCTAAATGTTGTGTAATTGTCTGAGTCAAACACCTAATTTTCTTATTTGATAAACCAATGTGTAAGCTCTGACAGTCAAAAGGATCCCTTTAAAATTGGATGTGACTCCGTGATCTCCTGGTTGTTCAGATATCTGAGCAGTGGCTCAGAAATGTTACATCCTCTTGTTGGCATCATTAAGGGTTTTACCATTGCTCTTCTGTCTTTGTAGGCAACCTCCTCATTCCCACAGCTTCAGCTACTGCCTCTAGGAAGTGATTCCCAGCTATACTTCTCCACACTTGAGTTGTACTCTTCTGTCCAGTTTTATCTCAAGCTGTTGTATAGTGCCATCTAGAGGTCCCACCACTCTTTCAAAAACAAAGTGTTCAAAACTGAATAACTTAGACTTCCTTCTAATTCCTCTCCATCACTTCCTTACTCTGTGACCAACAGAACTATGTTACAATTACCATGCCACAGACTTGTACCCTTGAGTTAATCGTCTCCTTCCCTGTCTCTCTCCAGATTCTAATGAAGGCCTGTCACTCATTCCTTTATAATATCACCACAATCTGTACTTTTGTACACAACCAAAACATGCACTATGATTTTAGTTATCTGTTAACAGTGACTTATGGCCATTAGGCCTACTTGCAATTTCACTTCTTCCCGCTCCAGTATATCTGGATTCTGCTCCCTGCATTATCCCAGTCACCTGGAAATCTAGTTGGATTATTTCTGTGTGTTAGGGATTTCTAGACCCATGGGATGGTGCAGAGTTTGACTTTAACGCACCATTGGTTATGTTAAATTGGATTTGTTTTGACCTTATTTTCCTAATGATTTTCTAATTTTTTGTTAGATTGATGAAGATGAACCCTTGTTCTTGAGTCTGATTGAAGACCTGTTTCCAAGTATACAGCTTGACAAAGCAGGCTATCCAGAGCTAGAAGCTGCCATAAATAAACAGGTAATAATGAAGCTTTTGATGTATGGTATTTTCCCAGCATGACATCTTGATTGTGTGCAGAGTATAAACATATAGTAATACATTATTATAATCTAATCTTTTGAAAATGAATAATTTCCATACAGCAAGAATAAGTTTACTGAGTGAGAATAAATATTGGATAGTAACATGCTAGTGAATCTATAGTAATGTCACTTAAATTCATGAATGCTAGTTTCAATGACCTATAAATTAACTCTTCAGAGGCTATTTGTTATCCTTGTTCCCAGTGGAGAAGTGAATTACTTTGGAAAAGTTATTTAAAAAATAAAACACCTGAGCATGGAAAGAATATTTTTCCCCAACTGACTTTTTCAGATGTTTCACTTTTTCTCAGATAACTAAAAGCCCTTACACTTGTCATATATGCAGTCATCAATAAGAACTTTGCTGAGTAATATAAATTCAAATGAATATCCATGTTGAATTTGGTCCCAATGCTGTATGCATTTCTCAGCTTCTTTTCTCAGCTGTTGTTTGTCAAAACTTCCTGACTAACCATCTAAAATACTACATTGTGCATGAGAAGTACATTTTCTTCATCAATTTAAATACTTAGCTCTGCTCACCTAGGTATATTTGATGCATGCATATGTGAGTATAAAGGTCAATTGGGCACTCCCATAATACACAAACAAGAAGGTAATCCATGAAATAAAGACATACTATTTATTCATTGAGTAAAGTGAACTATTTTACAGTGTATAATAAAACTCGTGAAAAAGAAAATTATTAGTTACTTTTGCTAAACAGCTTGAGTTTAAACCTGAACATGAGCTTGCATAAATAAGAATCTTTGGCTAAAATAAATAATTCCAAGGGCTCTGAGTGTTTTGCTTCAGAGAGATTGAGTTTCCCAATGGATAGACCAGCATACAAGGAGACTAAATCCTGTTTTTTTAAAATGACTTTTTTTTACTGGATGGTTGTGATACAGGATAAATTACCTAAACCCTCTCTGCCTCAGCTTACTTGTCTGTAAATGGATATAATACTTATTTCTGAGGTGTGTGTAGAAACTTAAAGATCTTAAACTTCTTTGAGATTCTTGCATAATATTTAAATGCTAAGTGTCTTTTCAGGGCAAAGCTAATCACAAGCTCATATCAAGGGGAAAATGTCCATCCTCCTATATTATAGAATCATCAAATAATAGAATATTAGGGTTTGAAGGGACCTCAGGAGGTCATCCTAGTCCAAATGGGGCCTCACCAATGCCGAATACCAGTGTTCTGGTATTGTGGGATAGAAAAGGGTGTTTCAAGTGGTTGAGAGGTAAATATTATCCCCCAAACTACTAAACTATTGTGGTTTCGAGAAACAAGAGTTGGTAGGCCAAATCTTATCTCTATAAATGCCAATTTGTGGATCTGACTCCCACTATTTAGTTACCTGGGGTTCTAAGGGTTCTGAGGACACTGTGATTAAAGACAAATAAAATAATCAGTTAATTGTGATTATGATTCAAGAGAAAAATAACAAAACAAACACGACACAAACAATGGTCACTTCAGATACAATCTCTTCTGCACATTTCTCTGTAGAGAGATATCAACAGAGGTTACACCTTCTGAGCGTGGGTCTACCTTGGTGGGAATGCTCTCTTCTAGGTAAACTAAAATCAAAGTACATTATTCCCCAAATCAGTAGTGAGTCCAATCTCAGTGTAACATAGATGATTAAAATGGTTCATAGCTGGGCAGAAAAACTTCCTTTGAAGGTTGGTGAATCTTGTTAGTTTATGATGGATAACCTAAACAATTCATGAATGGGCAGAGATAAGTGATCTTAAACTAAAGTTACATTTACACTGCCTGTGATTTCCCTTGCTTATGTACACATACTCAAGCTAGCTCTCCTAAAGCTAGTATGACTGTACATAGCAAAGACATAGCTGAACCATGCTGAGTATAAAGCCCTCTGAAACTGGAGGATATGTACAAAGCATGGCTCAGCCATGCCTCTGTTGTAGCTATAATGCTTTTTATACTTGCACTAGCTCAATGAGAGTTAGCATGAATATGTGTACACAAGCAGGGGAATCCAACCTCAGCTCATAGTGTAGACATAGTCTAACTCTTAAGAAACCAAAGTTTTTAACTCAGTGACTTAAAAGAAGCCATCCAGTGAGCCATCCTAAGACAGGCAAATTAATGAATATTAAGAATCTTACATTCAAATTAAATCCCATTGTTTCTGTTGATGAGCATAAGTCTCTGTCACAGGATGGCTGGCCCTTTAAGGGAAGTTGGTTCCAGCCTCACCTCCCAACTGATACCGGTCAACTAGAGATCAGGTGTTTATAAAAGCCAGCAAGTAGGCCAGTTAGAGAGAGAGCTGCAAGGAATGCATGGAAAAGAACTGCCGGAAAGAGACTGGTCCTGTAGTAAGTCCAGGAGCAGCATATGATTCTCAGGCAAGTGACCCGTACAGTGGAAATACACAGGGAATAGATAGATCCCTGCAGAAGACCTCAGATTAGGTGTAATTGGTGTTTTGAAATTGTTTTACATGGAAGAAATACAGTTACAGCCCTAATAAAAAAGGGCCTGAACAAAACTCTGAGCTGGGGAGTTCTACACCCCTTCAGGAATAGTCTGTTAAACATCTGATTATTTAGAAGAAGCTGTTAGTACCTTAAGTTACAGTAGCATTCCAATTTCTTAGTAAAATCATTACAAGAAAATCTTAAATTTAATCCCTTGGCAGTATTTCTGCAAATTCCATCTCACCAGTGATGCTGAAGTCTTAGTCATGTCATGTTGCAGAGGCAGCACTGGCCTGGAAGGCTGCCGCTGCTTTGTTCTTTTGGCTTTCTTGTTGCTGTTGGCTTGTTTGTAGTGATGAGGTGAACAGTTTGAGATGAGATCAGTGCTGAGAATAAGTGCTGTGACAGTAGCAGAACGTTGCAGCTTGCTTGCTGAATTTAGAGACATTTACATTCTTCTTCTATAATTTCACAGGAGGAGGAAAATGTACTTCTTATAGTCACTGTCACCATCTGGCTCAATATGCTTGTGGGCTGCTCTTGTTAGTATTTTCAGCTATGAATAAGCAATCTGCTAATGCATATGCAGTATAGCATGCATATGCTAATTGCCTTTGTTTTAGTGGCAGAAAATCTCAGAACATCTTTAAAAGTTGGAGTTTTAACTTTATTTCATTCAGTCCACTTTCTGAGGCATCTTTAGTTTTGTCAGGTTTTAATAGAAGCTGAAATTCTGTTTCAAACAAGTCCAAGTTCTCTTATTTCATATATAAAGGTCTTTCACTTTTCAAGGCAGTCTTTTCAAACTTAAAAAAGTAGCATCTTTAAACTTGAAGAGTCATCAAAGAAGGCATTGTCTCTTAATATTTGGAGAGGTGATTCTTGTCTTTTTGTGTTTGCTAAGGAGTTGCATAAGCATTCGTTATAGAGTGACTGTAGCTTCTGTTAAAAACTTATATGCAGCTGCATTGTTGGCCTTGGTGTTGGTGGAACTATACACTGTGATGATGGTAAGATACCCACAGCCAATAAATAATGAGATGCTGATAAGTCACTCTAATCACCCACCAACACTGCAAGGCCTGTCAGGCATTGGAGGAAAGTACAATGGCCACCCCTTCCTGATGCAACCTTCCAGGACAGCCTGAGAACAAAAATGTATAATCCCCAGCTCTAGCTTTACACTTTTTGGCCAGCATACTTTAGATAAAGCACAGATATTGATACTCAGATTTTTGAACTGCTTGACGAGGATGGCTTTAGAAGTTTCGGACAATGTTTGAATGTTCCAGGCACCAATTTTACATTTGCCACCAACATGTAGGATACCAGTATGTCCTTTTAGCAAGGTTTCTTTGGTCATTTTCCCTTCAGTGGCAGAGTGATTCTGGGAGACTTCAATGCTCAAGTAGGAAGGAATAATGACACATGGGCAAGTATGCTTGGGAAGCATAGAGTTGAGGAGAAGAACAGGGACAGGCAGCGACTGCTGGAATTTGTGGCTACCAATGACATAGCGATGACTGACCTACTGTTCCATCACTCAATTTACAAGCAGACCTAGTATTTCCCAGATCATTTCACTCGGACTATTATTGATCATGTCCTCATTAATAATCATTGGCAGTCAACATTCATGGATGTACGAGTTTGCAGAGGTGCTGAACTTAACACCCACCATCAGTTTCTGTTGGCTTTAACTTTAAGACAACCAGTTAATGGGCCAAAATGGGTCTGATTCAACCAAAAATGTTTGTTACCTTAGAACTATGAAGCAGCTGTCTATTCTGAACTGCTTAAGGCCATAAACTATTAGGGATGGAAATCTCTTTCCCTCCCCCATCTGATGAGGAATAGTGTTCCAATTGATTAGTTCTGACTGCTGCCAACTCAGTGCTGGATCCCCAGCCCCTGAAATGCCATCAAGGGATCAGAGACAAGATGCTCACTGCAGTCAAAGCTAGAAAAATGAGAGGCTGTAATCTGAGTCTTCAAAGAGATGTTTTGACAAGAACAAAAACAAAGGCTGAATGGGATGGACTTTGGGACATCGTCAAATCACTGTGTAAGAAAGATGAAGAATCCTGGTGGTCAACTCAGGCAGCTAATTTAGAACAGGTTGTAGAAAGGCACAATCTCCGCACCCTGTATTCAACTTCACAGTGTCTGTGAGGGAACATGACACCAGCTTGTCAGGTTAAATATCGCGATTGCAGCCAGAGTCTGCTGGGTCAGTTCCAATGATGGGAAGTTCGTTTCAAGATGGTCTTCAGTTGTCCATCCCCCTGCAGTCTCTTTTCCATTTGAAGAGAGGCAGGATATTACAGTAGAGCCACCTTTCTTTAGCAGAGATCTGGATCCCAGTCCATAAACTCAAGCTTTGAAAGGCACCAAGGGTTTGTAACTTGACCTTGCTGTATTTATACATAAAGTATCTTACTTTAACACATGACAGCATAAGCAAGAAGTTTTATATGGAGCCCTGCATTTTGATGTAGAACATTTACAAATATACATCTCAAAAGAGCTTATACTATTTCAAGCATTTAACACATAAACAAAGGTTTTCACCTTTTAAGTGGCAACATGGGGTTAGAAGTAACCAAAACACTTCCCATCTGTATGTGTTCTCTTCAAAGTTAAATGAATGGAGACTTTAGAATGCCGGTAACAAAACCACCTTCAATAAGACTTAAGTCCTTTGTCTGGGTTTAAATTGAGGAAATGAAGAGGAGGGGGAGGAAAGACTATTTTTTTTACTTGTTTTATTGTTCTGAAAACATATCCTAAGCATTACTTGTCTTGAACAGAGAAGAATCTTACATTCTTTTACACACACTGTCATTTATAGCATTTACAACTTGCAATTAGACTTGTATTAAATATTCTATACAAAACATGAATTATACATTACTTTTTCAAAACATAGTGTAAAAGAAAATGGTGTAGGATGTTAAACTAAAATAAGCTATAAAGTTGCATTCCAGAGTCCGTGTAAATACACTTTGGGATAATAAATATCGCTTTATTTTCCTTGACACTGTGGAGCCTGTCATGTTGATTAAAAAACAGATTTCCTCAGAATTTCCTTAGCTTGATCATTTCATATAATTAAATAACTAACATACTTGTGTTTTTGGTTGCTTATCACATTCTACAAATATCATGTCTATTAAATAATTGCAAGTATTTCCTAAAACGCAATAACGATTCAGGCATATTTGTAACATCCTAACATTATAAGAATAAATTATAATTTTTTGCATCAATATTGAAGTTTACCCCTTCAGTATTAAAGCTTGTTTGTGGTTGGAATGATATGTTTTCCTCAAATCATATGGCATTTGCCACTGTGGAAGGTGGGATACTGAGTTTCAGTGTAGACACCGTTGTCCTGCGTGGCTTCAACCAGTGCTCTTTTAGAAGTACTGAAACTTAATAGAAATTGAATATGAGCAGGAGTTGTAATGCATATATACTTTGAATCTGGTTAGCAAACTGTTCTGGTGCATAAAAGAAGCAATAGTTTGGATTTATGTTGATGTCCACAGGTTGAAGAAGCTGGCCTAATTAGTCATCCTCCCTGGAAACTGAAAGTTATCCAGCTGTATGAAACACAGAAAGTAAGGCATGGAATGATGACCTTAGGTCCTAGTGGGGCTGGTAAAAGTACTTGCATCCACACGCTGATGAAATCCATGACAGGTATGGAGTCATTTAAGTTATTCTTGCAAGGAATTTACAATGTTTACTTTTACCAGAGAGGATAAATTGTTGTAAGGACGAGGTTCATTGTATGGTGTCCTAGCACACAAATCTTCATGACTGAGTAGTAACAAGGGTTACTTCTCCTGATTTTATGCAGAATATTAAAGTATCAAGGAGGAAAAATTGATAAGAACATCTTGGAGAGAATCTCATAATGTACTTGCATTATATTCAGCTTACTGGTTTGAATGTCAGAGGCTTTCATTTAAGAGATGTGCAAAATAAAGAACACAACTGCTGGAAGGGTGGGTAGGTGGCTATATTGACTCAAAGGATCTGAGCTGAAGAAATGTTGAGGGATTCCCTGAATGAGGAATAACTGTAGAAGATGATGAAACAGGCCACCTGCAAGGATTATTAACAGCAGAAGATATCTTTGTTATCAGAAGTCTACCTTATTTTGTCATAGTCCTAAATTATGACTGTTTTCCCTTCTTGCCTCCCCATTTCATACTCGCAGGGTTCCATGTGTTCTACATCTTCTTTTTAGTCAAAAGCAGGATTGGATGGGTTTTTGGATTCTGTGACTAAAAACTTTAATATTTGGGAGGGACAGGTATCTTTCTGAGGCAAATTTGCCCACCTCCTGTTTCAAAACCAAGCATGCTGCTTCTGCAGCTTTTCCTATATTTGTTGTCCCTGGAAAGAAGGGTCTGGAGCCAAGACTTCAGATCCAGGTCTTTGATATGGTAAATGGGAGCATTGTCACTAAGTCTTTGGGCCTGGCCCTCAGCCTTATGTTTTAAGGACACTAAATATCAGAGCTGAACTCCAAGGACCAACACGTGTTCAAATTGTGTTTGCAGTCTATCATGTCTTCAGTTCCTTAGGTTCACAAAAGCATCTTTTGAATGTGCAGTGATTTTCTACTTGTAAATAGTGTAAATAAATGCCCGGGTAACTTTATGCATGCACATACAGTTAACAGTACATTATGTAAATAGTAATAATACAGAAATACTATCCAAGGCATGGACGAAGTAAAACACATAATTTAACACAAGTTTAATTCAAAAGTTAAATCTCTTCTTCCCTATGCCTCTATGCCAGTTGATAGTTATCTGTTGTTGTAGCTGGCTTTGTGAGGCTATTTATTACCTGACTGCTTCACAGCATTGGTTTTATTTTGATTCCTGTTAAATTTGCCAAGTTGCTTGTGAAGACATAGTGTAAAGGAATAGTTTTGAAGAAAGGGGACAAACAACATTCATCTAACACTCTTCTTCCCATGCAATACTTGGATGCTGTTAAAGGCCGCATAAGATCAAAATCTAATCTTTCAATTTATACTCTCATTTAGAAAAGAACACAAAGGCAATATGGTAGTTTCTTAGTGTTTCTGTATGTTTCTGCTGAAATGTTTCTGAGCCTTGGCAAGATGCAGATGATGCAACACACCTGTGAGTCTGAATAGCTGAAGTAATAATTTCTACAGATGACAGTACTTTGCAGTGGTTTTTGTCAGGTTATGATTTTTAAAACTACATAATTATTCGTTCAGCATTAAAATTTTACACTTCTGGGCACTACTAGTGTTTAAAATGAAAGATCTCCTCCTTGCATTGCAAGTCATATTTTTAAAGGTCCATTTTCCATACATTACTCAAATTTTTTAGAGCTAAGATCTTGTCACATCTTTACTTATGATTAAACATTAGGCATCTTTGAAAAATGAAACAATCATCTCTTAACAAAGGATTTTAAAGGTCAGATGCTAAAGATACAAATATGCTCTGTGTGGCTGCTTGAGAAGTTCTGTAAGTCATGCTACTACAATGTAATTGGGCTGTCCCCAAGGTGAGCAAGAACATATCATGGAAAATGAGGGAACGTGGAGAATAAAGTTTCTGTGCGGTGCTTCTAAGCATAAGATCTAGAAAAATACATTGAAAACCAAAAAGCTTTGGAGCGATGTAGTTTAAAAAACTTCCACTTTAAGTAAGGCCTTGAATATATATGTCTCATGTTGTTGTGCTCTCCTTTACTTGTCAATACATGGAGTCCTCTTTTACATCATGCATGGACAGAGTACATCATTTTTAATTTTTGACAGCTCTGATTATTAATTTTGTGTACAAGAAGAAATGAATTTTCAAAGTAATCTTGCAGTTCTAACAATAGTAAACCACTAGTAGCTGTGTACTTAAGAGTGATCAGTTAGTGTGACCATACCATGCCATCTGGCTGGAAATACCAACAGCTGACAGATTGATTTAACCCTTGCAGATTGCGGACAGCCCCACCGTGAAATGAGAATGAATCCCAAAGCTATCACAGCACCTCAAATGTTTGGTCGCCTTGATGTAGCAACTAATGACTGGACAGATGGGATTTTCTCCACTCTGTGGAGGAAAACGTTGAGAGCCAAGAAAGGTAAAACACACAACAACAAAAATAACCCTCCACCCTCCAACTCTGCCTCCCCACGCCAAAGCAACTCAAAAGGCTGTTTTCATGCAAATAACTAATATGATTTTGAAAAAGAAAACCTCTTTGCAGAGTGAGATGATAATCACTGCTCAGAATGTGTCATCTTCAGGTTTCAAAATGGCAAATGATCTTCCACTAATTTTCCAAATTGTTTATTTGAAGGATTAAAGGGGGAGCAGGATTAAAGAGGGAGTATTCCTTTGTGTAATTTTGCACCTGCTTCTGAACATTAAGGGAATGGCTTTGAAAAACTTGAAGCAGAGCGGGTTCTTCCCTACTGTGTGTGTTTTATGTACCCATGCTAACAGGCACTTGGGACTTCAGTGAGTAAAGGAAAAAGGAAAAACCTTGCCCTTGTCCAGCCATCCATTTTTAGGCAGATACTGTTATTGATTTCAAAGGATACTTATAATATGAAGCTAAATACAAACTAGCTGTATATTACTTTACTTGACTACTTAATGTCCTAACTCAAAAACTGGGTCACTTTTGACTCCAGTCAGGTAGCATTTGGCTATTGGGTAGTCATTTCCTCATTGATATAAATTGTAAATAGTGCTCTGACATTATTTAGGGTAAATTACTATAGTTGAAATTTGGTAGATTCTATAGATTAACTGGCCTAGAAAGATTTCAGAGTGTTGCTAATGTCTCCTATCTCAGACTGATTATTGAGCTTCTGCAGGACAAAAACCAGTTGAAATAAAGACCGATCCAACTCTCAATAAAGTAGATGAAAAAATGGCCATAAATTCCAATGGGAGCTGGATCAGGCCTATAAAAGTTAGTGAAATTGTGCCTAATGATTTTCTGACAACTTATATTAATTAATATTTCCTACTTAATTGATTGTTTTGTTTGAGCTTCATTCATTGGATCAAATCCTTTGGAACCAGAAGATTTGTAGTTTTTTTTTTTTTTTTAAAGTACACAATTTCTACTCTCAGTTTTGATGACTTAATTAAACGGGAGTTTATATGAAGAGCTAAAATACTTAAGATGGCGGATAGTAAAAATCCATGAAGCTGTTGATCAGAATGTTACAAGCAGTACCAGGTGTTAGCACAAAAAGATAGCATTATCTACCTATGGAACAGATAAGCTTTTGGATATGGACCACAAGATCAAATGCTTTATTTCAAAATGGTAGAAACAAACTGAATTGATACCAAAGAAACTGCATTTCTTGTTTTTACAACCATCTGTATATTTAGAATTAGTGTACAATATTCTGTACCATGAAGTACAACAAGATAATGCTTGGGAGATCATATGACTTGCTCCATAAATATGTTATTTGGGTTGCAGGTGAGCACATCTGGATAGTTCTTGATGGTCCTGTTGATGCTATTTGGATTGAGAACCTGAACTCTGTACTGGATGATAATAAAACCCTAACACTAGCTAACGGAGACCGTATTCCTATGGCACCAAACTGTAAAATAGTGTTTGAGCCTCATAATATTGACAATGCATCCCCTGCTACTGTGTCAAGGAATGGCATGGTTTTCATGAGTGCATCAGTTCTCAACTGGAGCCCTATTCTTGAGGTATAGTCCACAACAATTAGATGATTCAGTACATTGGTAGAAATGTATCGTTTAGGTATATTTAATGAGTGTTGAATACCAATAATTTTCAAGTAGCTCATTGTCTTTAGGTTATAACTGGGGATCTCATTTAATCCAATATGTTTATTCAGTTGAAACACTGTGTAAATGCATTAATTGTCATCTCTTAGACATACTGCCAGCTGAGGATTTAACATAATCATGCCCCAGGTGGTGGTGGTGGTGGTATTGAGTACTGAAAGATTTAAGTCTTTAGAAGCTTGGGTGGTCTATTAGGTGTTCTACTTTTTCATTTTGGATTTTCAGCCTGTATTTAAGAATATGGAACCTAAAGCCATATTGAAGCACTTAAAGAAAGGGTCTGATTTTCAAAAACACCAAGCTCCCAATAGCTCCTAGTGCAGCGAATATAGGAGGGTGGGAGAGAAGGCAGCATGGATATACTCTGTGATGCCATGTTCTTCAAGTGGTATCCCTGTGGGTGCTCCACTTTAGGTGTTGGCATGTCCTCAATTGGAGATTTCTACTGGCAGTGCTCATGTGGGTTATGCATGCATTATCCCCATCCTGCGGCACCATTGGTGCCTCGTTCAGCATGCGCAACCTGACCCCTCGTTCATTCTCAACAATGCGTTGTCTGAGACGGAGCTCTCAGCAGTTTAGATCTTTAGCTCATTTTAGTTGTTAGATAATCTTTTTATAGTATAAATCTAATTTGTTAGTTAGTTACTTACTTTTCCCCATTTAAGCAGTCTTAAAAACAAATGTTTCCTCATAGATTAGAATAGTTTTCTCCTTGGGGAACCAGCCATTATGCCTAGTTCTCCAGATTTCTAATGACATATGTCCTGCAGGAATGCAATACCAGCATCGGATGGACACACTCAATGTGTCCGATGTCTGGGAGAGGTGCACATACTCTAAAGTGCCCTCTTTGTAAAATCTATAGCCAGGAGGGACAGGGACCTCTGACTTAAACTAATTCTAATGAAGAAATCATTGAGACCACCTCAGAGCCTGGCCAAAAAAACTCACTGTCGGAGTCCAAAAGAGCTCATTCCTCAGGAAAAGTCTCAAGGATACGAGCCACAATGCCGCCTCAGAGAGAACCATCAAAAAAGAAAGAAAAATCTCTCTTCTATACCAATTGTGCCATGACTAAACACATGAGGCGCCAGGATCCTTCATGCTTTGACCACCATTCCAGAGGACATGCTTCCATGGTGATGATGGGTTCTGCTTAATAATGATCCAAAGTAGTGCAGACTGATGCATGATTCATTTTCATTATCTGAGTAAGATGCGACCAATAGAAGGCTGATTTTCTTTTTTGGTGGTTTGGATTCTGTAGTCCTTCTTCAAGTGCTCGCTCATGTCCATTCCACTATAGGTGTGTGCACGCCTCTGTGCATGGTTACTCTGAATATTTTTCCCCTTAGCAGATCCTGTAGGGCTGGCTCTGGCACCCTCTTGAGCCCTGCGCACATGCCACGGTATATGAGGCGCTGCCGACCCTACGTCCCCTCAGTTCCTTCTTTCTGCCCATGACGGTTGCTGGAACTAGCCTTGCTCTCAGCAAGTACTTTTCCCCTTGTTTGGACTTGTTTGATATTCTAAGTTAGCTTTATTTAGATAAATAGTAAAGTGTTTTTAAGAGTAGTGAGAGATAAGGCAAGTCCCTGTGTGGACTTCAAGCGGCCGGTCCATACCCCGGTCGCCGGGCTTCAAGCCGTGTGCCTCCTGTGGGAAGGCCTTCCTGCTCAGTGACCCCCACGATTGCCTCTTTAAATGTTTGGGGGAAGTCCACAGACAAGAGAAGTGCAAGATCTGCAGGGCTTTCAAATCGAGGACTCAAAATGACCGAGAAATCCGGTTGAAAGCCCTGCTGATGGAGGCAGCGCTCTGCCCGGTGTCTGAGCCGACCCACTCCGCCTCGGTACTGAGCGTGACCTCAGAATAGAGCGCACTGTCAGCACCGCCCTCGACTCAGCACCATGCAACATCGCCAGCAGTGAAGAGGATGAAGCAGCGCACAGAGCATGGACACTCCCCTGCACCAATGGTACGGGCAGGGTCGAGTACAGAGATGCACCGAACCCGGCCCGTCAAGACTTCTTCAGTGCCTGCATCTCTGAGCAGGGAGCCTCCCCTGACTCCTGGGAGTGGGAGAGTGCCCCTGCCAAAACCATCGACACCAGAGGCTTTTCAGGAGGCAAGAGCCTTGTTGGCCTTGCCTACACCACCTCCGCCCCCACCCTCTGCCAAGGTAGAAGGGGATGGTGTCACGGGGCAAACCCACATTGGGTCCCCCTGAATGGTGGTAGAAATCCCCAGTACGGGGAGGAAGATCTCCCACCGGACAGTCTCCGACTGTAGAGCAGAGCAGCTCCCCCAGTTGTCGCTCCAGGTTGGTGTCGTCGAGCTGACCTTCCCTGGCACAGGATATGGAGTCTCCCTCTTGGTGCCGACATCGCTCCCTGGCACTGGAGGCAGAGTGTGCCAGGAGACGGCACCAGTCAAGGTCTGCCAGGCAGCGCTTGGATAGCTCCTGTTCCAGATCCCCGGCACCGAGGCGTTCGCCAGTACCTAGACGGTGCAGAGCCCAGTTGCCATCGGAGGACCCGGCACCGATGAGTTTGCCTACTTCAAGAAGTGCATGCTGTATTGAGGTGTATTAAGGAGGATACTTGAGGAAAAATCTCTGCTCATATTGGTAACTAAACAGAGAAATCAGCATCTGGAGAAATATTATCTTGGAGATGAGTCAGATTACATAAAATAGGAGAGTTGGTGTAAAAATGGAACTTTGGCCAGCAATGTTGGTGTACCAATTACTATCACACACTGGAAAAATGAACTTGTGGGATAAAAGAAGAAATGGCAATAAACATAGGAGAATCTGCACCAAAATAAAATATACAAATAAAAGCCTCAAGAATATCCTTTGGAACTACAGAAAAACATGGAAGATGAAAGTATTCTTAGTAAAGCAATTTAGGGCTCTGCCACTCTTTATTATATAAGTATTTAAAAGGAAGTGATAAGTATAAGTATTTCTGTAAAGCTCTGACTTGATGTATTGCATGCAGAGACATTCAAAAAGTTTCTCCAACTTTGGGCTAGTTTGAATATGAGAGGGAGGGAATTGATTTGAGGTGCTATATACCTGTTGGAATAAATTAGACCTAGAGTATATTTTTACTGCCAAGAGACAAAAAATAGAATTTTAGGACCCCATGGTTGTCCTCTGAGCGGCTTCCAGACATGCTCAGCTCAGTTATTTTCAACTTCCAAGCTGAGTTCTGGTGGTAAATCGGGGGGGTTCTGGTGTATCATCTCACCAAATATAAATATTATTGAGGCTAAATTAACCCCTGAGTTCCACCTCTACCACCATTTTTATATAGCCACTTGGCAGAATTGAAATGCACTTGGAAGAGCTATGCTGATTAAAAACGTAAGTAGGAGTTTTGTCTCATGGGCAGTGATGAATGGCTGGCTATGTTTTTGGCCCAGTTCTGCTCTTTAATGTCCATGTGCAACTTCCACTAGCAGTTATACATACACATGAATGCAGAATTTGGCCTTCTGTGTGCATCAACAAAGAAAGTTGAATCTCAGTAAGTGAGCATGTCACTTGAGTCTGTTTTACTAAAGTCTTGAGAGTGTTAAAAAATATTTTGAAGCCTTGATTTGAAATTAAAGGATATTTTTCCCTCCATGGATAACAGGGATTTTTGAAAAAACGTTCTCCTCAAGAAGCTGAAATTCTGCGTCAGCTGTACACTTCATCATTCCCAGAACTGTATCGCTTCAGCATCCAAACCTTGGAATACAAAATAGAGATGCTGGAGGCCTTTGTGATCATGCAAAGCATTAATATGCTGCAGGGACTTATCCCTCCGAAGGTAAACTAGTCAAAATTTTTACCAACTATTTATTTTGATTTACATTGTTTCATGCTGCTTCATGGGTTCATATTAGGAAGCATTCTGGGATACTCAGAGAAGAGACGTTCCTGTGAAGATGTGGGGTCTTAAAATATTTTATATGTAAGTATCTAATTTCTATAGGAAAATCACACTTAGGATGGTCCATATTTATTTCAATATGTTTATATAGTGCTTTTCTGACATTTGTACAATGACATTTGTAAGTATTGTTAGGTGGCATTTACAGCAGTCGCCCTAACTGGTGTTTTAATAACAGGAATGACTGGATGGTTCACAGAATGGATAATAGACTACAAGGCATTTCACTTGTAATTTCTTGAATGCAGATAAAATGTTGAATGTGATTATCAAAAGTTAATGCTATCTGGTGGATAGCATGTTCATAGTGAACATCTTCATGCCAGCAGAGAGGGTGTCTTGAGACTAGGTCTGAGGCAGAATGGATTAGCAGGGCAGTATGGGGAAACTTGTAAAGCTGGTGCCCATACTGCTGAATACTAACTCTATGGCTAAATAAAATACTTCATTTTACAGCATTTAGATTTTCATTAAGACTACTTTTTCACATAAGATGGCATGTAGCAAACAGATGCTGCACACCTCTTGGTACAGGTATAAATAGCAGTGTAGATGGTAAGGTACAGCTTAGGTGAGTAAAGATATGGCAGAACTGCAGAATATATACTCTACACAACTATGTACATACCTAAGTAGTGCTTCCCCTGTCCATCCTTCTGTTTTTTAGCAGGGTAATGTCCTGCTGCTGAAGCCTCTCCCTACTGCCTCTCCACTGCCAGAGCTGTTCATGTGGGGAGCTGCTAGAGATTTTCCCTGCTGTCCCATGCTGCTAGTGTCTTTTCCTGTTGCATGTAGCTATGCACTGCATTGTGGATGCAGCTTGTTTTTCACTGAGATGTGTAGCTACATGTACTGTACACATTGGCACAAGTATAGACAAAGCATAGAAGTACTGAAATGAAAAAGGTGGAATTTTCAAAACGTTCAGCACTGATCTCCCTCTTCATTCAGTGAAGTCCATGGCAGTTTTACTTTTGATCTCAATAGGAATGGTTACTCAGTGTCAACTGCATTGGAGAAATCCCAATCAATGCTGTGTAAAATTGAAATATAAAAGCAGGAATAGATTCAGCTGTTCAAACATTATCTGGGAGATAATTCCACAGAAATTATACTTAATCAAGAAGGTGGAAATGTTAGTCTTTATCAGCCTGTATTTCCTGGTTTATGCAAAATTCTTTGACGCATGTCAACTCTTCATCATTTTCTCTTTGCTGTATACAGTACTTACTAATAATCATTCCAGCAAAGCACAGGTATACCCCCTATGTCATAGTCATCGCCATTTAGGGCAACGTCTTCAGCCTAATTTCTCAGATGGAGCCCCCTACTTTAATTTCATTACAACCACAATTTGCCTTTTGTTTCTTTGCTACTGACCTGCCAGTGAAAATACTAGCATGTGGGTGGCTAACCAACTGACTTGCTGTTGGTATCTTTCTGATGATAAAGTGCTTTTTCTAAATGTTGAATTGTTTTCATATTGCCATTGAGCTCTCTTAAGCAAATACTGACATCTGTGCAAAATTGTCTGATAAGAATTTAATGAAATACGAAATACAGGCCAAGATTTATGTTTGCCTGAATTGCCTCGATGGAGGAGACTGCAAAAAGACCAATGCCCCATGTCACCAGCTACACAAAAACTTTTCCTATCTACTGATCCTTGTGTGAAAACATAACTTTATAAATGTCCTTAAACTTAACACATTTAGACTAAACACCTCTGGTCTAATACTCAGTACCCAATGGCAAACATCAAAAGCTCAGGGTTCTCGGGACATTTATTGAAAAATACAATAATACAAGATGAATAAACGTACTTCAAAGCAGCAGCACTCATCCCTTCCACTCATTTGACTATGTGTAAATCAAATCCATCTCACATACATTGACACCATTAAAAGCCCTAATCTCAACAGCCTCAGCTCTCCAACTATGCCTGGTGTGGCAGGCAGCCGACCTCCCCCTAGCGGGTCTCACGCTTTGGTTGCTTGTAGTGGGTCAGGGCGTCTCTAGTCACCCCGTCTTCCCCGAGGAGGGGGTAGGGACCCGGGCCCACCCGCTCCTCCGGGTCCCAGCCCAGGGGCCCTATGAGAAGCAGCTAGGTGCTGCTGGCACCGTGTTCCCAACTGCACTTCTCTTCCCCTGGGCTAATTTTCCTCCTCCTTCTGGCTTCTTGAGCCTGGTACCTTTCTCCAGCCTGTTCCTCCACAGACTCTCTGCACTTTGGTCTGTTCCTCCTTGCAACTCGGCACTCCTACTCCTCCCAGCTCATGTGCTGTCTGTTTGGGGGGCGGAGGGCTTTTATGGAGCACCTGGCTGGTCCCTAATTGGCTCAGCTGCTCCTAATTGCCCCCTAACGAGACTCAGCTAATCTGCAGGGAACAGAGCTCTGAGCATTTTGAGGCTTACGTATCTGCCATAAATCACTTTCCTACAGCTTTCTGCCCTCGCTATATCACACTGGTGAAATGGATGAACTTAGCAGCATGCCTGGAAGGCAAGTAAAATTGGACCATGGAAGGAGAAGCACATGCATCCTTAAGGAAAAAATCTTCTATGAATATTGTTCTTCGAGCAGCCTCCTTTTTCTTAATGGGACTCAGCCACAATTGTGGCAGCATAGCACAGGGAGAGGTGTGATACTGTAGGTGGGCAAGACCCATGACAACTTTGGCTTTTTAGGACAATGCTTAAACCTTAAACTCTACCAAAATACAAATTCAACCAGTGCAAGCCCCAGAGCACTGTTAACATATGCTGCCTCTGAGAAGCACCACTAAATAAGTGAGCAGTTGCATACTGCATCATGTTGATTTTCCACATATATTTGAGGTGTATACCCATGAAGAGATCTCTTAAGAACATTAGGGTATAGGCCTAAAAATTGATAGGCCTCTTCCCTAAGGAACTTTGAGTCAAAGGCCTGAAATCCTATAACCACACATAAGTAACTCACTGGGACTACTTGCCTCATAGTGTTACCCATACAACATATATATTTGCAGAGTTGGGGCTTTAATGAACCAATAAGCCTACTACTCCTCTTTCCCTAGGCATGTGGAGAGAGATGAGCTATTTGTTTGCTATGAATTTTTCTGGTGGCTATTTTCTGATTTGGGGAAAAGAAATAATATGACACAGTATGTATTGTGACATTTTGTTTGGTAATGGTTGCCCAGAGCATTGGTAGGGACATCTGCTGAGACTTATGTAAATCAAAGCTAAAGATTTTCAACTTGAAGGTACAAAGCAGACTCTGATGTAGGAATGGTTTCTTGGAGGCGGTCTTAAGCCTTTAAAATAGCTAAAACAACGTTTCACTTCTCAGGAGCAAGGAGGGGAAATAACATCAGAGTACCTGGAAAGGCTGTACATCTTCTCCCTCATGTGGAGTGTTGGTGCATTGCTGGAATTGGAAGACCGATGCAAAATGGAGCACTGGCTTCGAAATCATAAAAAAATAAAACTTGATCTTCCCCATATCTCAGAAGGAAGTGAAGATACCATGTTTGACTACTATGTGGCTACTGATGGTTAGTAACCCACTGGCAGCTACTAGGTAACATTTGAAGAGACATGATCTTGAAAGAGTATATTTCATAGAATTAATAGAAAAGGAACTTCAGGTTTTCTGTGTCCCCTGACGGTTTTTGTCTAAAAATCATGTTTACTGTTGGTTTTAAGTAAGTCTCCCCCAGTTGTTGTGAGATACCAAAACAAGGGAAACAGACTACACAAGACAACAAGGACTTTGTATCACAAAATACTGTGAAATGAACAGAGGTAAGCAAGTTGGAAGATGTTTCTCTCATCTTAAGTGTCACTTGTAACAATAGGCCATGTGGCACTTCCCATGAGTTTTTATGAATGCCCCTTGTGGAGTAAATTGCTGAGCATCATAGAGGGTGGAGTTTGCCTGTGGGGACCACTGTTCCAAACATAGTAAGGGAACATCCCAGGTAAAATCCACTTGTACTACTAGTTGGAGAATGGGATATAGGCAAATCCTTTGTATCTTGGAAGTATTTAATCCATTCTGTTCTGACTAGGTAAATGGATGCACTGGAATACTCGTGTTGAAGAGTATGTGTACCCGAGTAACAGCATTCCAGAGTATGGTTCCATCTTGGTGCCAAATGTCGACAACGTGAGGACAGATTGCCTTATTGAAACAATTTCTGGGCAGGGCAAGGTATCATTCCTGTTTGCTGTGGGTGTGAATGATGTGATACAGATTATAATATAAATAAAATGGCCTCACTGCACATTAAGCAGTGGAAGCCGTTGTCTGGCTTGTAGGAAAAGGTGTGTGGGCCCTTTAAAGGCTAGAGTGTGAGAGTGATTTGCTGTGGTAGCTAGACCAGGTCAGCATCCCATCCCCACACGAGGTGAGGAGAAGAGAAGGGGGGAGTATTTATTTATTTAGATCCACACTGGTGCAGAAAAAAACCCTCTTTTACCTGGACCTGGTGGAGCAGCACCCACCCTCCCATGCGTGGAAGTAGTTAAATACCAGGCTTTGTCACAGTTGGGCATTGCGCTAGTCGCTCCTTTCTCAGGAGAGTAGAAAGGACTTCTTTCCTCATTGTCAGGTTGACCAAGGCAAAGTGGGCTTTTTTCACCTTCGCCACAATGGGTTGCATGGGTTAGTTGGGGGCAAATATGAAAGAGAGATTAAGCTATGATGTCACAGCTCATTATGTAAGTGTGGGACTGATGTCCAGTGCAGGTACTCTGTAGGGAAGGGATACAGTGATCAGATAAAATGGATTAGTAAAGGATTTAAAGGAGGTATTCTTTAAAGAAGCAGAAGCGAGGATTCTGGGCTCCTATGACTAGTGCAAACAGAGAGCCAGCCACCCCTTCCTTTATAGCACCTTTATCCCTCATTTGAAGGGGGAGAGTGCCAGGGTCCCAGCAGCATGCTGACTGGAGACCAGGATGGGTAAAGGGGGAGGACTGACAACCTGCACTGTGTGCACTTTTATCTACCGGGTACTCTCAGACAGTAAGGAATAAAGTTGCAGCCGAATTAAACCACATCCAGTATCTCCTGTCCTCCTTCTGGCAATGTGGCATTATGGTTGAAAATGCGAGGGCCTTCTATTGTATGGTGAAAACTAATGACCATTTCCACACATACTGTTGGAGTTAATACACCTTGACTCATTCAGTGCTAAAGCAGCCCGCTGCTTCCAATTTGTCAATTTTTTTTCCTCATTGAAAGTTAAATTTTTATTTCCTTGTTTCATTCCTGACAAGGATAGATATAGAGGTGGATGAGGCTTTGCCTTTTGCATCTCTTGGCTCATTTGAATTCTCTCCTTGTCTAGGCTGTGCTACTAATTGGTGAGCAAGGAACTGCTAAAACTGTCATCCTCAAAGGATTCATGTCAAAATATAATCCTGAAAGCCACATGGCCAAGAGTCTGAACTTCTCATCTGCGACTACCCCATTAATGTTCCAGGTATAGTAATCACTCTGGTTCTAATAAGATGACTGGGTTTATAGCTTTATTTGTACACTGAGAATCTGCCAGAAAGATCCCATTAAAAGAAGGCCTTCTTTAATCACAAAGATACATATAAACAAAACCACTAGCCTACCCTTTCTCCAAGGATATAAGTTTCTCCTCTCACAAAATGCCTTTTTAAAATTGTTCATCAATTTCAGCAAATCCTCAAGAAAAACATTTCATCCAATCATTCCAGTGGTTATTTGATTACCCTCATGCTCTTTCTGACATGTTCTACTTCCCTCATCAAATTCTCAATGTTTCTTGGTCTGGAAATATGGCATAATTGAGTTAAACTTAAATCTTTTATGAGGGTGATATTGCACACAGTTGTCTATGATCAGAATAGTTAAGATTTAGTTTATTACACCACTGCATTAAAAAAAGGGATAATCCAACTCAGAAATCCCCAAATGTGTCACATGTATTACATTGGCATTTATGCTTTTTAAAGGCAATTTTTGTCCAAGTTTATACAGCAACCTATTAGCTCACTTGAGAAATCAGTGTTCCATTTACCAATTCTACAAAGCTATTGGCATTGTTTAGTGGAAATCTCCTCAAAACAGTTTGAAGAGTACCCACATATGGCCCCACAGTTTAAGAGTTTCTGCTATCAAATGTGTGCGTTTAAAGAGAATAAACTAGCCTTTGATGGAGAGGAACTGTCCAGCTTTGAGTAATAAAGGTTTTTCTTACAGCGTACAATAGAGAGTTATGTGGATAAACGCATGGGGACAACATATGGTCCTCCTGCAGGCAAGAAGATGACTGTCTTCATTGATGATGTGAATATGCCTGTAATCAATGAGTGGGGAGATCAGGTTAGTTAAAAATATTGAAATTTGGCTTAATACAGTTCTGTTGCTTTTTTTCTCCTTATGACGCTTGGTGACATGGCTCCTCATTCTGGTCAGGTTATTGAATTAATTGAAATACATGTGATTGTTTTCCTCTGAGCTCTCTCCTATTAACAGATGAAGGGGCAATCAAATCCCACTTATTTCTGGCAATTTATAAATGGCGTTTTCCTTGGCAGAAGAAAATGTAGTGTTTTTTAAGACAAGGAAAAGCTGTCTCTTAAATTAGGTTTTTCAGGTGCTCATAAATAGTTTTGCATGCTTTTTTGCTTCTGGTGAAATATTCTTCTAATCCTAATGGGCTCTTAATAGGTCACCAATGAGATAGTTCGACAGCTGATGGAACAGAATGGGTTCTATAACCTGGAGAAACCTGGGGAGTTTACCAGTATCATTGACATCCAGTTCTTGGCAGCCATGATCCACCCTGGTGGAGGACGCAATGACATCCCACAGAGACTAAAGAGGCATTTTTCCATATTCAACTGTACCCTGCCTTCCAATTCTTCCATTGACAAGATCTTTGGTAAAATGAAGACTTACTTTGGAAAGTGTTGATTGAGACATTTAGAACAGGGGTGTCAAATTTTGTTTGCCCCTCTGTACTTTAAAGGAAAATTTTAAGATTAAAAATCTTAATTTTGGGGGTTGGGGTCGGGGAGTGTTAAATGTATATATGCAGGTTTTCTAGAACAGTGGCTCTCAAACATTCCATCTGTGGTTAGTGACGAGGACTCAGTTAAATCCTAGACTACTGTGGGATTACCAAGGACTGGGGCACATGGCAAAAACTCACTGGTTTTTGGTGGTAGTGCTGAGGAGTTGGTGGGGGGTGCTGAGGCTGGGAGGAGTTGGTTAGTGTATAGTGCTCTTTTTTTCCTGACAGCATCACACTCTCCTCCTGGTGACAGCAGCTCCAAATCATCTGGAAATGATGAGAGTGAAAATAATGAGTGTAGTGAGGGATGGGGGAGGAGATGGGTAGTAGCAGAGGAAAAGAGAGGAGCAGCTAAATCAAGAGCTGGGAGTGGCATGGGTCAGGGAAACAAGAGGAAGGAAGGAAGAAGCAAGCTTCCCCTTTCCTCCCCCTCCTTGATCCCACTGGGCCTACTGCCGGTGGGATTTTGACTGGTTTTTTTTCTCCGCCCTTGACCGGCCCATGTTGCCCACTCTTTGGTTATGTGCTGGAAGCTAAAAACAAACAAACACTCCCCCCCTCTGCTTTAGACTAAGAAACCTTAAAAAGAGAACTTAATTACCACTTTTCTGCTAACTTTCAGTTGCACTCTGTCTCTGAAATTACAGCACTGGGTCCACTTCTCTCAGTGCCAGTTGTCTCCTAGCCATTTTTACCCTCATATTCTTGAGAACTAGTAAAATTGTGCAAGGTTTCTGCTGAAGGAACTGTGGGTAACATTAGCACAAGAGTAAAATTTTGTCTATTTTTAAACGGACATTCTGAGGTAAAATTTGACCCAAAACTAAGGTCTTGAACAAGTAGGATTTTTACAAAACCCAACAGTGTGGAGAGGTTTCCATGATTTGCCCCCTAAACATTTTCAGTGGAAACTGTTTTTCTTGTGTTGAAAAATCTAAACTGAGTCTCTGCTCAGGACTGACTTGTAATTTTCCAACCCAAAGTGAAGTTCACCAATTGATTTTATAAACTGAAGAGAACAGTCTTACAATGGGACATCTACAGCCAAGATTCTGAGGCTGGCGTGAAAGTTGTCCCTGGAATATCTGCACACTCAACAGTTACATATGAGAATACAGGATTTCTGTGCACATTTGATGCATGTGTAGGTGCTACATCTGCATGCTGCAGAATACGTGCACAAATTTTGCATAAACAACTTTGACCCTTGACTTAAAATAATTGGGAGCAAAAGCTTAAGGGCCAGATACTAATGCAGTGCAAGAGGTGCATTTTATAGTTTAGCTGGGCAGTAGCATTCTGGTTTATTTTAGGGGACATGAGGTGAAGGTAAAAAGAGAACTGCTATGTTATATGTAGGGCTTGTCTATGCCTGGAGTTATTCAGGAATAGCTGTTGCAGAATAGTTCAGTGTGTAGATAAGCCTTATTTTAGTAACTGCCCTTTAAACCATCAATTTTGCATTCCCCAGGTGTGATTGGAGTAGGGCATTATTGTAGCCAGCGGGGCTTCTCAGAAGAGGTGAGAAGATCAGTAGCCAAATTGGTGCCACTGACACGCAGGTTATGGCAAATTACCAAGATCAAAATGCTACCCACTCCAGCCAAGTTCCATTATGTCTTCAATCTACGAGATCTCTCAAGGATTTGGCAGGGGATGCTAAATACCATATCAGAAGTAATCAGTGAACCTAATGTAAGTAACATACAGCTTTCTTTCATGGAGTTAGCATATATAGTAGCAACGCGATGAAGACTATAACTAATTATCTGGCAGTTCAGTGTATGGTAGGAAGCCTCTATCTCTATCTACTTGTTATCACTTTTCTTATTAAGTTATAAGATCTTTAGTGGTTTTGTTCTTTGTTTGTACTTGGCCTAGGACAGTGGGGTCTTGTTCCATATCTGGGACTCCAAGGTGCTTCCTCAATACAAATAATAAATAATGAGCATCAGTGACGAAAAGGTACTGTGATACTGAAGGCTAAATGGCTAAGATGCCAAAGGATTTTATGAACTTTCAATTTAACAAAAGAACAGAAACCATTTTTTTACATAGTCTGCATCAGTTTTATGGTCTATTATACTTACTGATAAATGTTAGCTTCTTTCAAAGTTTTTAAAATTCTGGAAAAAAATCAAGCCTTTTAAAATATTCATGTTTATGAACATACATAGCAAGCTGTTCAGTGTCTTAATGACAAAAAAATTTGTTCTTAAAGTAGAGGAAGATTTTCAAACAATGTGACTGACCGAAAGCTGATTTTTGGCTTTAAGCGCTAAAGGTATGTCTGCACTTCAGTCTGCAACATGGGTAGACATGTCCATGCTAGCTTTAGCTGTACTAGCACAGCTAAAAATAGCAGTGTAAACATAATAGCACAAGCTTCCGGATGGGCTAGCAATACCTGCCTATACCTGGAGTCCCCAGTGTGGTTGTCCAGCCCCACCTGAAGGCTGTGCCACTACCCCTGCCCTTTTATTTCTAGCTGTGTTAGTGGGTGTACAACTAATCCAGGTATGTCTGTCTATGCTGCAATCATGCCCCAGATTGTAATGCTGACATATCTTAAATGGAAGAGGGGATAACACTTTAGATTGTAACAAGTCTTTCTATATTTCATTACTATATGATCCACACTCCTTGTGAAAAATCAGATACTTGATGTAAAGACTTCCCTCTTAATTTTTCAATTTTCCTTTTGAAAAGCCAGTTTTCTTTAATACTGAAACATAAAGTTGAGTCTTCAATTCAGTGACTATCCCCCTGCAGATGAATCATTATGCTGCTAACTCATGTTTTGGGAGTGACAACTGATGTACTATCAGAATTAGCATATAAAAGTATGGATCCTTGCTTATGCATATACACTTATGATTTGTGAGTGGGAAATACAGCTGTTAGCAAATTGGGTAGTCAGCTTGCTTGTAAAAATAATGCTTGGTGTTCACCAGGTCTGTTTTTGGACATGCAATAATTGGACATGTAGTCATGCACCTGTAGCTTGGGAGACTAGACTGAGGCTTCTTCTGATACTTTGTCCTGAATACGCAGTGTACTTTTTTTCTTTTTTTGTAAACTGTACATACACTTAAGCTGAGATGCAGCTGAGTCAAAGTCTGGCAAAGAATACTATTTCATCTTGCCTAAGTAAGGAGTAAAGCATTACTTTATATTGTCTAGAGATATGATACTGTATGGAAAAATAGTGACAAAACTCTAACCTTGATGAAATATGTCTGTAAAGAGCACAAGAAACTCTGTTACAAATGTAATCAATTGAGATCTTTATTTGTGAACAGGTGTTGATAAAACTGTGGAAGCATGAATGTAAGTGTGTTATTGCTGATCGTTTCACAACCCCGGCGGATGTAGATTGGTTTGATAAAGCTTTGGCAAAACTGATTGAGGAGGAGTTCGGTGAGGAGAAAAAGTCCTTGGTGGATTCAGAAACTGATGCTTACTTTGTTGACTTCTTAAGGGATGCACCTGAAGCACCAGGTAACTACAGAAACTTGATGCAAGAAGAGATAATGGGGTTCTGTGATAAATTACCAGTAGGAGGCAGAGAGGGTAAGATGGAGTAAATGCTTATGTAGAAAAGATTTCAGAATGCATATTATAAATGCCCTTCAAAGCCAAGCCAGCTCTTTTGGTTAGTTCACAGAGCCATTGTCCCAACTCTTGTCTATCCTTTTTGTGGTAACTAATATTGCCAGCTGGGATAGATCCTTGTGCTCAAGGGAGCACAATGACAACATTTGTGCCCAGCTCCTATGTTGGGACAAAAGTGGAGAGCAGATAATCTGTATAATGGCTGGGTATAATCTGACACATGGGGTCTGTTGCAATCATAATGCTATAATGATGCAGTCCAGAAGGATGTTCTGTAACATGATGTGACCCGTCCATGCTTAGGGTAGACCATCTGAAAATGCCAAGATCAGAGCAGGCTGCAAAAGAAGAGCAGATTCTCCCAGTCCTGGAGGGTGACACTGAAGTCAGACTTCCCAACCAGCCATAAAGAGTGCTTCTGATTTCCCACACTTGGTTATCAAGAAGCTACAACAAAATATACACAGCCCCCTTTACTGCATTTCGGTCTCTGGCTCCCAATTAACCACTAGGTCCAGTAAAGAGATCAGTTATTTAAAACTCTATGCTCTTTACCAAAAAGGTTTTCCTGACCCCAAAGGATCCGCCACATAACCAAATCATTATAAATTTGGATCTTACCCAAAATACCACGCTGCCAGCCAACCCTTTAGTAATTAAAACTAAAAGTTTATTATAAAAGGAAAGAAACAAACTATAAAAGAAATGCTAAATGATTAAAGCAATCACATACATACAAATGATTTGAATGTCCATATATATTAGGTTTCCAATAGAATTGTGGTGTTTGCAGGCTTGTATAGTCCTTCTGGTGTACATCCATACCTGAATGGGTCTCAGTCCTTTGATTCACAGCTTCAGTTGCAGATGAGTTGATCCAGAGGTAGGTGAAGGCTGAAGACTAAAGACAATATGGATGTGGAGCAGCTGCCTTTATGTCCCTTGGCCTTTGCCATGCTGCTTATGGAAATTTACAGAAGTAAGATGGTGTCCAAGATCCCATGAGTAAGTCCTGGTGACTCATCAGGTGTAGCCTCGGCTTCTCTCCCTGGGCCCATTGTACCTGTGAGTTTCCTTAAGTTTTCCATTAAGCAGCTTATTGCTGCTGCCATCCTTTCTGGGGAATAGCCCAGAAACACAGCACAAGTTGAAATACAAATACATATCCATAACTTCCGGTACAAATATGGCACATACACATAAACAATATCATCATACTTAGCAATTTGTAACCTTTCTAACAGTACCTGACATGGCCTATCTCTTATGAATTGTTGTAATTTGGAAACACTGATATTACATAATATTGTAAATGGTCCCCCTAATCCAGCCAGTGTCACACATGAGTCCACTATGTTCCATTTCTCTCCTATCCCTGAAGGTTGCATTCCTGATAGCAATCAGCTCAGCCAGGAGGATGGATGAGCTTGGAGCATTGATGGCAGATCTGCCTGACATCATATTCCATAAAAACAAGGTGTCATTGTGTTTACATCCTAAGTTCATCCCCAAAGTAGTTTCAGAGTTTCACTTGAATCAGTCAATTCACTTGTGTTTTTTCTGAAACCACACACATCTGAAAAAGAGAGGAGACTGCAGTTCCTCAACATGTGACCAGCCTTAGCCGTTTACCCGTGAAGGATAAAGCCAATCAGAATATCTCCCAGACTGTTTATTGCTCTAATGGAAAGAATTCGAGGTCAAGCTATATCCTCTCAGAGGATCTGTAAATGAATCTCAGGTTGTATCTTACTCTGCTGTCAGATGTCTAATCCTCCTCCCCTTTATGGGGTGAGGTCTCATTCTACAAGAACACAAGTGACATCAATGGCATCACTTCAAGAAGTACCTCTTCTTGACATTTGCAGAGCAGCTACATGGAGTGCCAGCCACACATTTGTGAGACAATATGCTTCAGTACAAGACTCCTCCACTGATGCATCATTTGTGATGGCAGTCCTTCAAATGACTTTGTAGCCTACATCTTGTCAGCATCGTTCTACTTCAGTACTGCTTGTCAATCTTCAAGAGTGGAATGCACATAGGGACCAGCAGCTGAAAAAGAAGAGAAAGTTACTTACCGTGTAGTAATTGAAGGTTCTTTGAGACATGTGGACCCTATATGTATTCCACTACCTCCCCTCCTTCCTTTCTGCTTCAGATCATTCTTGGGTCTGTGGTAGAGGATGGAACCGGAGTGGGGGTTAGTCTGCTCTGCCTTTGATCTCCTTGATCAGAAGAGGCATGAGGAGAGTGAGGATGCATGTGTGGACCAACGGACACTGTTTTCAAGAGTTCTATGACTGCGTGCATGGAGCGCGTGTGTACACACAGTGGAACGCAGATTGGAACCACACATCTCAAAGAACCTTCAGTTACTTTAAGGTTTTTTCTTGAGATTGCTGTAAATAAACAACTTTGTGTACACATAGTGAATGTACAATTAAGGATTTGTAAATTTGTTGAAGTTACAAAATTCCCATTGAAATGCAGTTCTTGCTTTCCTTGCATGTCTGGTAAAGGATGTGTAAACTAGTAATGTTAGCAGAGATCCTCCAGTTTACTGTGTGGTTCTAGTTTTTGATGAAAAACTATTTTTTGACTATGTCCATCTAGATAAGTACATAATGGTTGAAGACTTCTTGTCATGTTAATGACAGTACATTTAGACTGTTGTCACTCTAAAAATGAAGAATAGATACAGTAAATAGGCAAATTCAGAGAAGAAAAATTTCAGCCATAGTTCTTGAGTACAAATTTTTCATTTCCCATTACGCTGAGTTCTCTGATCATGATTGCTTCACCCTCCTGTATAAACAAATCTGCTCTTTGGAAAAAATTAAAGTTTCAGACATTATCCTTCTTCACATTATAGGGATGGTTTCTTTAATACTGCTAATGGACATTTTTGAGGTTCTTTTTCTCGGATCCTTGTCACAAACCAGATGTTTTTCCAGAACTGTTCACAAGCGATGGCTCTTTCCATCACTGCAGCAAGGTTCTCCTTCATTCAGGTCTCCCCAAAGAGTCGACAAACAAGCAGGTGCTCCATGGTCTGCACCTCACTGCACTTGCATATATTCGTCTCATTAAATTAACCCCATTTGATCATATTAGTCTTTGATCTGCCAGTTTGTTTGCTCAGGCGGTTCAGGCAACGCCATGTTGACCAGTCTGTATCAGCTCCTCCTGGGGGGGTTCCATATCTATTTCAGTGCGTCTTTCATTCCATAACCTCTCATGCTTTACCAGCTGTCATATCCAAAAGCACCACACTAGTTATAAAATACTTCTGCGATTTAAAGGGTTTGATTACTACAATAGATAAAGTCAATGCTGGAATAAGTCACCTGAAGAACAGCAAAGTAACTGGACTCGATGACATATGCACAGAGCAGATTAAGAATTTAATCCTGCAACCAAATTATGAGTATTTAGCCTTTTAAACAATTGCTTCTCAACCCTTACAATACCTAAATTATGGTGATGAGCCTGTGTAATTTTTGAGGTAACAGGACGGTAAGCAGAAGTCTATTGATGCTGCACCCTGTAACTACTAGAAGCACTTGATGGTCACAGTGTATTACTACTTTTCACAAAGAGTGTACTATAGTATTATCTCTCTGAAGCATAAACAACAAAATCCTAAAGTCTATGGAGTTGCATGCACGTAACTCAGAGCAGAATTCAGCTATGTATCATTTTCATGGTCAGTGAGGGATGTGGGGGAGTGTGGTGGTGAAATATGCTCTTCACCTCTTTGCACTACATGTCTCTATCCATAACTGATTAATATTAGCATAAAAATGAAGAGAAACCTTGACTAGGTGCTTAGTATATGCATATTTACCTTCATTCATTTTTTTTATAGTTATGTTGAGCAGTTGTATTATGTCCTACATGTAGCAGACCCCCCCCCCCCCTTCGAGGCTGGTATATAAAGACTTTACATTTTATCTTTCTCTTTTTAAAAATTTAATGAAGAAAGAAGTGTTTCATGCATTTTAGAGACTTCTTATTGAATTGTATATCCCATAATCAATTGTTCTGACCTTTCTACAGCTAAATTTCTGTCTGAGTTAAACAAATGAGGTGTTTCAACTTCGTTTGTAATAGGCATGTACTTAACACATCGCCACTATATCATCTTCATATAGAATATTCTACAGCATAACAAATGGGCGCCATCGTTTGTGTGCAGGGAGTCTGCTTGTGTATAAAACAAACTTCATTTCCTAGCACATGCTGCGGTCATAAAAAGGTGTTGTTTCTACTGCCAGTTATAGGACTTCCTTAGGGGCTCAGTCCTGATATTGTTTAAATCTGAGAAAGCTTTGCAATTGACTTCCAAGGCAGTAGAAGCGGGCCCTAAATCATTCAGCCATCAACTTCAGAGGACATAGGAAAGAGGATACCAAAATGTGATAGCTCATATCTACAGCATGTCTTTAAGAAAAGAGAAAATTCAGCCCTCCTCAGTAATTTCCACTGTTAACAATTTGCTGTCAATTCTTCTCACAGGTGAAGAACCAGAAGAAACTATCTTTGAGATGCCTAAAATCTATGAGCCAATTAAATCTTTTAATCACCTAAAGGATCATTTAAATAAGTTTCTACAAACATACAATGAGAGCATCCGGGGTGCAGGCATGGACATGGTGTTCTTCAAAGATGCTATGATTCATTTAGTCAAGGTAGGATGAGCGCTTTCTTCTCCTGCCTAGTCATGACCAGAAGTTTGACATTATAGCAGATTTTACTCTTTTTTGTAATCTTGCAGGAATTTAGTTATTCTGTCAGATAAAGTGGGGGTATAGGTTTGTATTTTGTTTTGGTTTTAAACTAACATAATACAAGTATAGATTTTTGCATAGACATATAAAGGACTAGATGTGCATTTAGCCACAGTTCCCAACACAGAGTGGTGGGGCATCCAAAGGAAACACAGTTCCTTCGTGCTCCCCTCATCTGAGTGGGTAATAGATCACATCAGCTCTGTATAAAATGCATCAAACACACCTTTCCCCTCCCATCTAACCAGAGAAGTGGAACCCATGGTTTTACATACTCACAATGCCTTTCTTTGTCTTTTTATATTAACGGGGTTGCAGAAAGTAGCATTGCCCCATCCAGTCCTCAGTCTGTCCATCATGACTAAAACCAGAGTTGGGTTAGGGTCAAAGTATCTGTGTAGGGACAAGCAAGTTTAGCCTTACTCACTACACAGCCATTTAGAATGGGGACAAAACCTAGCTCCAAATTTCCATTCATGATTCACAGTATGCTCTCCTGTTCTGTCAAACCTCATTCTACTTACTGAACACAGCTGATTGTAATTCAGAGCAGAGTGGAACCCAGCATGATGGAGACACAGAAAGGGTTTACTAAAAAAGTAAAATCTCCCTAATTCTTTTTTGGAAACTGCAAGCCCTATATTTCTCAACTGCACAGTGGGCTCAGTCTTATTTTGCAGCCATTATTTTAAATAAAAGTTCTAGTGAGGTTTTATATTAGATTACTTGTTCTAGATTATATGAGGTTTTATATTAGATTACTTGAACTAGACTACATTAATTGAACAGTTCCAGAGGGGTAGCCGTGCATCTGACAAAGTGGGTTGCAGCCCACAAAAGCTTACGCCCACAGAAATTTGTTAGTCTTTAAGGTGCTACAGGACTCTCGTTATTAATTGAACAAAATGTGTTAAAAAAGAACTAGTAAGTATTAAGTAAATTTAAATTACACTTATCCAAATTAAACAAAAATACTTTGATGCAGTGTTGAAAATCGCTTTTATGTATTTGATTGTTGAAAAGTTAATTTAAAAAAAATTGGGTTATCTGAAATTAGTGAGATTCTGTTAACAATGTCTAGTCTGGTGAGTAGTGGTGGTTATCCTGTCCTGACATAAATTTTGGTCCAAATTCTGATCCAACAACATTAATGGTTTGTAAATGCAGACATGCATAGTTTAAGGGAAGATGGTACCATTCTGATTACCTGCCTGACTTCACAGGCCATTGAACCTCAGCCAGTAACTCTTGAACCAAGCCCATGCATTCTGTTTGAGCTATAGCATATCTGTTAGAAAGATATCCAATCTTGACTTACAGACTTCAGTTGACGGAGAATCAATCAAAACCCTAGGTAAATTGTTTGAAAGGCTAATTACCTTCACTTAAAAATGTGAACCTTATTTCTAGTTTTAATTTGCGTCACTTAAGCCTGACAACCATTGAATCTCACCATGCCTTTTTCTGCTAGGTTAAAGAGGCAAGTCTACTGTCAGATGTCTCTTTCTTATGTGGGTACTTATAGATCATGATCAAGTCACCTTTTAGCCTTCTCTTGGATAAACTAAATAGACTGATTTTCTTCAGTCTCTCATTATAAGGCATGATTTCCATATCTCAAATTTTTTTTGTAGCTCTTTTCTGAAGGCTTTCCAGGTCAACATCTGTTTAGAAGAGCAGACATGGGAACTGGACACATTATTCCTGTAATGGTCTCACTAATGCTGTATACAGTGGAAATACATTTTCCTACTCCTACTTAATGTTATGTTCTATATCAGAGGATCCCATTAGTCCTCTTAGTTACAGCATCACATTGAGAGCTGATGATGAGCTCTCAGCAACGGGGCTCCAGAGCCATGGACAAATAAGTGGCTTCTGAAGAGGATTCCCTTCTACAGGGCTATTTATGCTTCCTTGGCTGTTCTCCCTTATCAGCTCTTCCCAGGCTGGTTGCAATGTACCAGTCAGACCTTTTGAGTATATAGTTGGGGGGAGGAGGAGGAAAGGCATTGTCTGCCCCTAACAAACCTGCTGAATGATGACAAGAAAACAAAATGGGGATACGGAGCCCAAAGTGGTGCTTTAAAACAGAGCTTTCATCCAGTAAAACAAGACAGGGCTCACTGGGGCAAAGAATTGCATCCCTTCAGCAATAATCTAGGTTGCAGTGAGGCCCATATCAAAGCCGATATTTTGCTTTTTAAAAGACAGCTAGGAACCAATCCTTGATCGTGAAGATGATGATGAGTTCATTGATAGGAATTCCTCATCCTGCTCACTGAACCTAACCCTAGAGCTGATACCACTTTCCTCAGCCCACCTTGTGCACTGGAGGCCCCTCATCCTGATGACCACTGCAGTCGTTTGTCTGTAAATTGAAAGAGAATTTGGCTCTTCTCACTAGGGGTACATCTGTACCTCAAACTAGAAGTGTAATTTCCAGATCAAGGAGACGTACCTGGGTGAACTCTAATTGAACTAGCATGCTAAAAGTAGGTCTCCTCAAATTGGAAATTATACCTCCAGCTCGAAGTGTAACTGTATCTTTGTTACAGGGCTAGATCTGAAGGAAAATGTGGGGCATGATCTGATCACTATTCCTTTGGGTGAATACATTTAAAATAGGTGAGATGGGAAAGAAAAGGAGCTCTACTTGTGAAATGGTTTTTTTTAACCCTTCCTAATTATATATAAAAATGCCACCACTACAGTGAAGGTGGCTGATCGTGGAGCCAGTGGATTGTGCTTCTTAAAACTGTACAGTACCTTACTTTATCTATCTGGGTACTTGTGTCCCTCATGACCATGGTATTGGCATGCCTCGGAATCATTAATGGTTTTTATCATCATGATGCCCCTGGAAGACAGAGCAACATGAATGCCATTTCTCAGTTGGAAAACTGACTCATTGATGTGAGATTCCCAAAGTTGCACAAAAAGATTACGGCTGACCAGGAAATTGAACCTAGGCTTCTTGTGTCCTAAGCCACTGCTCAATCCATTAGACTATCCTTCTTCTCTCCAAGCTTTTGCAGTTGCATTAACAGATCTCACTGTGACATTACACCAGTTACTGATGACTAATGCGTTACTTTTGATTTATACAAATGTGAAATCAAAATTGATGTTAATTTTACAGTGAACAGTAAGGGAGCCGTAGAACATAAGCTTTATATGGTATTACTGGAAAACCTATAGAAATCTACTCAGAAGTGACAACACTTATCATATAGTAATGTTTAAAGTGGAAACGGCACTTCCTGTTCTATAATAGTATGTTGTGTTTACATGTGATCAGTTTCTCATACAAATAAAAGCTTTTCAAAATTAACAGATTTGTAATTCACAAAATAAAAGTGTGGTAATTCTAAGGTTTTCATTGCTAATTGTAAGGTTCCAATTGCTATAGTGGCTTAAATTATTCAGGCACAAACATTCCATATATTTAGCAATAAACTGCCATGTTGATCTGTAGATTTCTCGTGTGATTCGCACCCCTCGTGGAAATGCTCTCCTAGTTGGAGTTGGTGGCTCAGGAAAGCAGAGCTTGACTAAATTGGCATCATTCATAGCTGGCTACGCGACATTCCAGATCACTTTAACAAGGTAGGCTGTTGAACAAAAATGCGTACTCTGATTTCTGTGTTTTGGATTTTGGAAGCAGAGCACATAGTGGCAATTACAGTTCAAAATGGAGACATTTGTGCATCCTTAAGAGCCTTTTAAAAATATTTGCCTTTATTTTCTCTGCTGAAATTCAGTGTGTCCTCTCAGTCTGAACATCATTTGTAAACAAGCAAAAAATAATAGGCTAATGTCTAAGATTATTGTAATTAAAAGAAAAATATTTTCTTAATTTAGTTTACTCTGTGCATTTGACAGTGTTTTGTGTGGTTGGTTTGTTTACCATGTGTCATTAATCCCATTGGCATTTGTGCGTGTCTTTAATAGTAACAGCAACATTATCCTCTTTTAAAAAAAGGAATGATGACAAAATTACAAATTGGGTATGTTTATTTAAATTGAGAATTAAAATGGGCAGTGTGTCTTTAACCACTCTAAATGGATACTCTTGAGTATAATAACATACTTTGTGCATTTTTGCCAGGCACATTTGTTTACCAACATCCCCATTTAAAAGTTATGAGTAGCAACACAACCTTTTTTCTCTAGATCATATAACACTTCAAACCTGATGGAAGACCTGAAGCTCTTGTACAGGAGAGCAGGGCTGCAAGGAAAGGGCATCAGCTTCATTTTCACAGACAATGAGATCAAAGATGAGTCTTTCTTGGAATACCTGAATAATGTTTTATCATCTGGAGAGGTACAGTTTTTACGCTTACTTGTTTCTTGCATCCTTTTCTCTGCCCTTTTTGGTTTTGTAAGCAGGGAGAAGAGATATGCGGCATTGGAATCTTAATAGAAAGTGGTCATCTCTCCATCACAATATTTGACTGTGTGGTGGGGTGAAATTGTAGAAATTTAGTACAGAGCTATTAATTCCTTAGAATGAAAATGTGTGGATGAGGTCTTTTAGATATGTTGGCAAACTCAAACTGAGACATGTTATAGAAATAAAAGAGGAGATTTGAAATGATGTGAACTTTTGTTTCTTAAACATTTATAAAGTTTTCTGTTCGTGTCAGAGTTTTAGTAACTTTCAGAAGTAAAATATAATTGTGTGGAAGTGAGGTAAACTTGTGCCTAAAATTACTGACATATTTTGTATTTAGGATGGTAGGTTTTGTTCCAGAGAGGTGTTTTAATTAAATAATTTAGCATTAAAAGGAGGGAAATTAACCTGAGTGCATAAAACAGCAAGGAAAATTAATCATACTGGGTCTGATTCTCCAGTCTTAGACCAATTTGTTGCCAGTGTGACTCTACTGGTTTTTAAAGAATTAATAACATAAAACTGATGAAACGGTGTGGAGTGAGGGACCCAGTGTGTTTGTATCAGAACAGTATGCACCAATTTGTCTTGCTCTGTGAATGAGAGCTTCCACAGTACGTTATTTCAGTCACAGTTACCCACCAAACTGCTTTTTTAAAATCTATTTCTTTCTATTAAGGTCTCCAATTTGTTTGCACGTGATGAAATTGATGAGATCACTAGTGACCTCCGACCTGTCATGAAAAAGGAGCACCCACGTCGACCTCCAACCAATGAGAATTTGTATGACTATTTCATGACCAGAGTCCGTCAGAACCTCCATGTAGTACTTTGTTTTTCACCAGTAGGTGAAAAATTCCGAAACAGAGCCCTGAAGTTCCCTGCCCTTATTTCTGGTTGCACAATAGACTGGTTCAGCCGATGGCCTAAGGATGCACTGGTTGCAGGTGAGTCTTAATTGTAGCTGTGCAGTCCTTCTATGCTGAATCTGGAAATGTAATGAAATCAAGTTCTATGATCACTTTTGAAGTAAACAGGGAAAATTCCCCCCGGTTGACAGGGCAAGCTTTTTCAACTCAGATTATTGGATTTAAGGCTGTTTGAGATTAATAGTGTAATGTGTGATACCCAGGATCATAAAAGACTGTCTTGTGTCTCTTTTAAAGGCAAATATCCATTATATAAAAATGCAATACTGGAAAAATTCTTGATCCTTAGAGATACTTTTTAGCCATTCAAAGAAAAGATTAAAAACAATTAAAAATATTTCATTTTCAGGACCTTTTCCCCTCACTGCCTCCACTTCATATTGTTGCATGCTGCCCCAATATCTTCTAAATCCATTACTCTATTAGTTGACTGGAAAAATACCACAACATCATCAGTAAAACCTATTTCTGGACCCATTGTTCAAGTAGATTGATTGCTAATATTTTAAAAACATTCCATAACGTTGAATCTCATCTGAAAATGTCCTGACATGAAAATGCTGAACAAAATAAAGAAATAAAACCCACACATTTAAAACCAGTCAAGAAGGAAATTCTTCCTGAAAACGTTAGTGTGTCTGCATATTTAGCAAATAAGCCATAAAAGAGGGGACTAAGAGCTCTGACTTTCTGTTGGCTGTACCAACTGTAGTGACCAGGAGTCTCTCCCTATTAGGAAACAGGCACTGACTTCAAGAGCAGTTTTTTGAGAGTAGTGTCAGTAGAATGAAGCTTTATTCAGTGGCCAGATTAAAAAAAAAAAAAAGTGCTTGGTAATAAGCAAGATGTCACCACATAACCTGTAGCATCTTAGCCAGGCCACCTGGGGAACTTTACGTGTATGAGAGGTTGGTCACTGACAATTAACTTCCTAAATATCTTGGAAAGCTGAGGTATCATGTTAGCATTTACCATATAACTTTCCCCAGCTGTTAGTTTGTTTTTAGAATGTAGTGCTAATGAAAGCTGCCAAACAGACAGCATTGAAGGCTTTTAGCTAGAACTGAGCAAAACTTTTTCAGCTAATAGCTTTTTTACTGAAAAATGCATTTTGGGGGGCTCCAAAACTATTTGTGAATTCAGATTGAATTTGACAAATTTGACAAATAGTTTCAACCAAAAAAACCCTGAAAAATTGAAATATTTTGTTTCAACATCTTTGAAATGTTTCATTTTGACTTGACTTTTTATTTCAAAATGGCATTTCGTTTTCAAATTCGACCAATTTAAAAAAAACTACAAAGGTTGAAAAATGGCGAAATCAAACCAAAAAATTTGAAAAATGCTTTGTTTCAAGTCAAATGAAACATTTCTGTGAAAGCCCCTCCCGTGTCACAGCTTTAAAACAGATTTTCCGGCTCTTAATATCTAGAATTCCAGGCTGATGTGTAGAAGATAATATTATGCTATGTCTTAGATAGTGAGAACACTTTGTGGAGAATCTAGTTCTAGATGTCTTTATCCTACAAGTGTTGCCTGATCTATTTAGTACTCTGATGCAAATAAGATAGTGTGTGTGTGCATATGGAGCCTTATAAATAAAAAGCATATTTAAAAATATGCCACTTACACACCAGAAAATGATGTTGAGTTCAGTGGCTTTTAGAAACCTAGTAGGTAAATTAGGTAAAACTCTTCTCCATAATGTTGATGATGCACTATATACTATTGTAGAAGTTTTCTTCAACATTTACATGAAAGAAACTAATTTAAATGTGTTAGTTTACAACTTTTTTTTTCTTTCTCTAAAGTATCTGAACACTTCCTATCCTTATATGAAATTGACTGCACCACTGAAACCAAGAAAGAGGTAGTGCAGTGTATGGGCTCCTTCCAGGATGGGGTAGCAGAGAAGTGTGTTGACTACTTCCAGAGATATAGACGTTCTACACATGTGACTCCAAAATCCTACCTATCCTTTATTCAGGGATATAAAGCTATCTACAAAGAAAAGCATGCTGAGGTGGAGACACTGGCCAATAGGTAAAATGACTTATTTGCTCCTTTTTCTTTCTGTTTTTCCAAATGAGTACAGCACAGCTCATGGCAATCAATGGTGATCTCAATAGAGGATTCTGATTGCTTTATAAGGAAAACACAGAAGTTGGATTTGAATTTACCTCTCAGGACTTTTATTCTGTGGGTATTAATATAATTTGATCCAATATTAAAGCCAGTTTTGGCCTACAAGTTAGCATATTTAAATCTATAATAATGAAATAATGTAAGTGGTACTTAACAGGAAAGTAAACATGTGAATCTTAGTTTGTTTTTCAGAGCAATTCAGTCTTAAAGCAGATGATGCATCTGCTTTCTTGTTAAAATTTCATCTTTTTGATGTGAAACAGGTGGGTGTTAACTTTTCTGTGAATTATGGAGCATCTCTCTCATTCCTCTGATGTATGCTTTCTGCTTTCATGGCCTAAGATCCTCTGTAGATTCAGGATGATGGACCTTCTACTCAGGAAAACCCAACAAGGTGGTTTGACATGGTCCAGATAGTTTTCAAATACGTTTAAATCAACCAAGTCTCTATAGTTAATATTTTAAATATTTTTGAAATATTTTTGAAATAGTGTATAAATCAAGGAATGATGTGCAAATTAAACAATTAAAAAGGTTGCAATCAGTACTGGATGTCTTCAGCAAGGGATCAAACTGTAGCTCACTTTACTACAAAGTGTGATTGGCGTGATTGCCAAATGATCTTTATCTTTCTGGTAAAGGTTAAAGTCTTTTAAAACCACAAGGTCAGACCAAATCTCTCATCTCCCCAGCCACCACATATCTTGGATCAGCGCACATCCTCCAAGGCTTTTCTTTAGTGGCTGTCATCAACTAGGCCCCTAGTCTGCCGTTGGTCTGGCAACTCTGTTATTGCTCTGCTCATCCTCTTCTTTTCTTATATCTGAAGTGCCACAACTGTGGAAAGGCACCCTTTGGAATGAAGGAGTGGGGGAAAGATAACTTGAATGGCATTCTTCTTCTCAGTAAATGTGTGGAGCATGATTTGCTTATCACAAATACCATCTTTAGACAGAGGGACAAGTATAAGACCACTTGGAAATACCATTGTTCCGAACACTGGCATCTTCTTGATTATGTCATTGTCAGAGCCTGTGATCGTACTGATGTCCATATTGCATGAGCCATGAGAGGTATGGATGACTGCTGGACAGACCATTGTTCAGTCAGATCAGTCATGAGCACGTGGCTTGCACCACAACACAGTAAACAACCAAAAGGAATTCAGAAGAGATTTAACACCGAGGCACTTCAGAATCCTGCTAGTCATGAGACTCTTCAACAATACCTCATCGATGGGCTCTCTGACCTACTTGACAACATCAATGACATCCAAACACTTTGGAAGTAGTTCAAGACCATTATTCACAAGGTATGTATTGATTCAATTGGATATTCCACTCACCACCATCAAGATTGGTTTGATGAGAACAATAAGGAAATCCTACTACTTATTCATCAAAAGAGAAGCGCATTTTATGCTTGGCTAAATGAACTTTCTAACTAGCAAACACGAGAGACGTATCAGCGTAAAACTGTAGTTCAAAGGAGGTTGCGTGACATCAGGAATCAGTGGTGGCAAGCAAAGGCCATGGAGATCCAGAGTTTCGCTGATCAACATGACATGAGAAGCTTTTTTCAAGCAATGAAAGACATCTACAGGCCAAGTTCAATCGGCACAACCCCTTTGCGATTCTAGGGCAGCTCCACCTTTCTTAAGGACAATGCAGCCCTCAAGCAATGTTGGAAGGAGCATTTTGAGATTCTATTGAATGACAAATCTGAAGTCTCAACTGCCACCATCAACTTCATTCCTCAGCATCCAGCATCTCTTGCTGACCCCATATTTTCCAAGGAAATTTGGCATGCCATCACTCAGACTAGAAACAACAAGACCCCACTCCCAGATGGCATCCCTATGGAGGTCTTCAAAACTGGTGGAATAGCACATATGCCAAAACTTCATCAACTTCTTGTTATAATTTGGGTTAATGAGGAAATTCTACCTGACCTAAAGAATGCCAAAATTTTGATCATTTTTAAGAAAGGGGACAAGTCATGGTGCAGGAATTGCTGAGGTATTGCCATTCTTTCTATTGCCAGGAAGATCCTTGCTCACATTCTTTTGAACAGTCTCCTTCCTTTTCCCAAGGATGTCCTTCTGGAATCCAAATGTGGTTTCAGATCATCTCAGGGCATCACCGACATGGTTGTTGCATGACAGATGCAAGAGAAGTGTAGAGAACAACACCAGCTATTGTTTATTGCATTTGTTGACCTAACGAAGGCCTTTGATTCCATCAGTCATGAAGCATTATGGAAGATGCTGTTTTGGCCAGCCGCAGCACAGAAATAAGAGTGGCAATATCGCGACCGCCTACAATAGCCAGATTTCATGGAGGAGACCAGATTTCTCAGTCCGTAATGTTTTTCACAGCCGTGAATTTGGTAGGGTTTATATATAATACTTCAGCTTGCCGAAATAGTAGTGATTTTGACAAGGAATTAGGCATCATAAAGGATAAACAACTCAACATGAACTCCCAGTGCAATGCTGTGACAAAGGGATAATGATATCCTTGAATGTATAAAAACGGAAGTAATGAATATGAATCGGAAGGTGATTTTTACTTCTGTATATGGCATTGTTGAGATCAGTACTGGAATATTGAGTACTGTTTTGGTGTCCTCATTTAAAAAGGAGGCTGAAAATTGGAGAGAGTGCAGAAAAGAGTCACAAAAATTATACAAAGGCTGGAGAATATGACTTACAGAGAGATATAATGAGCTCAATTTATTTAGTTTTTCAAAAAGAAATTTGAGAGGTGACTTGATGACCTTAATGGGAAGAAAATGCTGGATTCTGAAAGGCTCTTTAATCTAGTAGAGAACGGCATAACAAAAACCAATGGGTGGAAGCTGAAGCCAGACAAATTCAATTGAGAAATAAGGCACAAATTTTTAACAGTAAAGGTGATTAACCAAGGGAATTGGCAGATTCTCCATTTCTTAATATCTTCAGATCAAGATTGGAATATATGCTTTAGCCAAGTTATTGGGCTCAGTACAGGGGTAGCTGTGTGAAATGTAATGGATTGTGTTATACATATGATCGATTGGTATCCTCTGTCCTTAAAATCTATGAATTTCCCCAGGCTGTTCTACAGCCATTCCCTTCTTTGACTCATTTGGGTTGGACATTACCTTCTAATATTTGTTCATGTAAGCTTTTCAACCTACAAATTAAATGTTTCAGTCATTCATTTGATGTCACGTGATTCAAGTTGCAGGATCAAGGTACTTTTGAAAATCTAACAAGAACAAATGCCCAGTGACTGAGTGCCTTGATATTTTTAGTGTCTCATTGTGAGATGTTTCTAAGGATACCAATTATTGGAAAATGCTTCCCACCTTCTGAAAATCAGACTTCTTTGATCAGAAAATAAGACAAATCAGAAATGACTTTAAAAAGTTGGATGCTGTATTTAACTGACTTCCCTGCAGAGTAATTGTTATTTTGTTTCACAGTGTCAAGAATTACTGTAGACAGAAGCTTTTAGTTAGAAGTGAGGAAAGCATCTTTTACAGGCCATGTGTTCTCTTAGGTGATTATTTACTGTTTACTTTCTGGTTTTGAGCCCAACAGTAATGTTCAACCATCTTTAGTCATTATGTGCATGAAAAGTTCCATAGGTTTCTCTCCCATTTGAGTTGGCTTAACAGAAAATTTCTGTTTAACCAGTGAAACACACATTTCTGATAGTAGTGGAAAATTACATAAGGAAAACCTGGATGAAAGTTTTTGTACTAATTTCCTTGACATGAAACATTTTAGCCAGTAGCTTTACTATTCATCTTGTTACTAGAATAATTTGAAAAAAGGAATTATAAAATAGCAGAGGAACCTGTTATGCTCTTTGCTTTGTATTTTAAATTGTAGAATGAATACTGGATTGGAAAAATTGAAAGAGGCATCTGAATCAGTGGCTGCTCTAAGCAAAGAGCTGGAGGTTAAAGAAAAGGAGCTTCAAGTAGCTAATGAAAAAGCTGACATGGTAGGCACAACTTTGCACATGCAGTGCTCTTTAATGTCTTGTGCTTTCTTTCGTTTTCTCATTGACAAGGAATAATTTAAGAGAAAGGAGTCAATAGTTAAAAAGAGATCTTTGGGATAGCATGACAATAGTGAATTTGAATATCCTGATAGTTTTTTAACATAAAATCAGAAGATGGGTTTTTACACTGGAAATTAAAACACACTAACAAACATTTAAAACATAGTAACAAATTCTTTCAGCAATGTATTTTCTTTGATATTTGGTGTTTGGATTTTTCCCCTTTTTAGGTTTTGAAAGAAGTCACTGTGAAAGCACAGGCTGCTGAGAAGGTGAAAGCTGAAGTACAGAAAGTGAAAGATAAAGCCCAGGCTATTGTAGACAGCATCTCGGCAGATAAAGCCATTGCTGAAGAAAAGTTGGAGGCTGCTAAGCCTGCTTTAGAAGAGGCAGAGGCAGCTTTAAAGGTTAGTATTAAAAGATGGGGATAAGTAGGACTATTTTCAGAGGATGAGCTCCATAGAAAGATAATGTAGGTTGGTGGATTGAGTCACATACCCTGCCAGTTGACAAACATTTTCCCTTTATCTCATAAATGTCTGTCAAACTCAATATGCTGATGAGTTAGTTAATCCTACAACAAAAGGACCGCTTTCAACACTGAAGTACTGAATGTGACTGTTCATGTTCATTGCTGCAACTCACATATGTAAAAGTGAATCAAGTCCTTGGTTTTGATATCACATTGATAACCAGCATTGCCACTACTGGTATTCAGTATAAACACCGCTTAATGGACAGCATGCAGAGCTGCTTTAGTCCATCCTAACATACATTTCTTCCCCCTTGTCCTAAATGTTCTATTATTATGTATGTTGCATCTAAGCTTACTGTTGTCATACACTCTTTGTCTCCTTCTTCATAAATACTTCTGCCAGGTCTCTAATGCCTGGAAACACTATTGCTACTAGTTTTCCCCATGTTCCCTCTATATCCAGCTTCAGACACTACTCCAAAAGACATCTTTTCTGTGAAGTGTTTAGACTGTAATGGAGTAGCCCACTCATATGTTTTTGGTAGTGGTGATGTCTGTTTCTTCCCATGAGTTTACATTATGCACTCTGGGAGTGAAAATCCCATTTTAGTTTAGCACAGTGATACTCAGACCTCAATCAACATTACTGAAAAGAGCCACAGTAGTGTGAATTCATTGTTTCATTTACTATATATAAATAGATTTTTTCCTCACAGCAAAATGATTGATCAGTTATTCTACAATTGGTTAGTAACATAGTAAAAGCACCCTGATTGGTTAATAACTTAGATTGGCTAATAATTAAATCACACAATGTTTTAATATCATGTGCTGCAAAGAGCTGCAGGAGACACATTAAAGAGCCACTTGTGGCTCCCGAGCCTCAGTCTGGGTATCACTGGTTTAGATCTTGTACTGTACAATTTGATGTGCATTTACATTAGTATGTAAAATGATAAATAAGGACTCATCAAAGAATTTTGGAGGGAGAATAAGTTTCAACAATGGGAACTGAAGTTAATCTTGGGGTGGGAAGTCAGAGCCTCTGAAGAGCAAAGCAATGAGTGGGTGGTATGGACTAGTGACAGGAAAACCTCTAGGTTTGCAGGCTTATGTCAGAGCAGTATTCAGACTTTCAAATGCACACCAGAGTGAAACAATAGGCCACTGGTTACACTCAAAGATATAAATAAGTGGGATGCCCCTGAAGAAAATCCTCCCAATAAAAAGACTCTGCAAAGGGCGATGGGGCTCCAAGTTATCTTGACTACCTCTTCAAGATCTGTGCTCCAAGAAAGCTTTAACCAAATACTTAGGAACTTTTTAATGGTTTGGTTTTAGTTCTAATACACGAAGGTTTTGAATATTTACATATTTGATCCACATTAGCTCCCTCGCCTAATGATGATGAAGACAGCAATGTAATGTGTGATTGAGAGTTAGTTCTTTTACAGCTATTTTTTAAAATGCAGCTACCTTGGTTTTACCAATATTAATTGACAATATAATCTTTGTAAATTAAGCTCCAATATCATCTGAGATATTAAATTTAAATAATGCATGTAAAATTTTGCCTTGGGTAAAGGTGTCAGATACATTAAATGGACACTAATACTCTGTAAAATACAGATGACAATTTTCCATGCGGATATCATTGTTTTTTCAGTCTAAGCAAAGAACTATTTTGGCTTCACTTTGACATTTTTAGTCTCACTACAACTCCTTACATGACAGCTTCAATAGGAAAAAAAGACAGAAACATATGAACAAATATGTATGTACAATTATTTTACATTATTTCCGACAACAATTTCCTTCGAGTCAGAGAATACTCCTTGTCAACTGTGATTCTTGCATAGATTTGTTTTTCTCATTATGGTAACATGGCCAATTATAGTCTGCAAGTACTTGGGAATTTTAAATTATTTACTAAGAATTTAATGGAATTTTGCTAGCAACACAGAGAAATGTGTACTGCAATACGTGATTCATTTATAGGTTTCTTAGCTGGTAAGTGACCTTTAGTTGGTCAATCTGCTCATTCGTCATATCTTAAAGACTCTCAAAAGGAGAAGATATATTGTGGTTTTATATAACTAATTTTAAAAAATGTAATATTAAAACCTTGGTTCAGTAAAAACTCTTGAACAAAAACTATGGCCCCTTTGTCCTTTCTCTTCCATTGATAAATGCTTGTGAAATGTGAAAACAGTAGCATTACTTCATGTAACTAAACTTAAGTTATTTAAAGAGCTTTTTTTATTTTTTTTCATCTCTCAGAAAAGGATTGCTTGTGTAAGTTGCTGAGTGCCTCCTTGGTGCTGCTGAGCAGAAATTGCTTAGTAGTTTGCAAGAGGCAGCAGTTAAAACCTTGCAGAACTGTACCTTTCTAGTTTTATTCTGCTTGAGGATGATTTTACAATCAAAAGCTTGTTGGATTAATTTTTCCAAACAGATCCTATGCCTGGAGGATGGATTCAAAGCAAGTGTCCATAATTTTTTTTTATATAAAACTGGCAAGTGAAGTTTAAAAATATAATTAGGAAGGCCAAAAAAGAATGTGAAGAACAGCTAGCCAAAGACTCAAAAATTAATAGCAAAATTTTTCGGAAGTGGGAAGCCTGCTAAACAACCATTGGGGCCACTGGACAATAGAGATGCTAAAGGAGCACTGACAGAAGATAAGGCCATTGTGGAGAAACTAAATGAATTCTTTGCATCAGTCTTCATGACTGAGGATGTGAGGGAGATTCTCAAACTGAGCCATTCTTTTTAGGTGACAAATCTGAGAAACTGTCCCAGATTAAAAACAAGGAGAGTCTTGTAGCGCCTTAAAGATTAACAAATTCCTGCAGGCATAAGCTTTCTTGGGCTGCAACCCACTTTGTCAGATGCATGAAATGGAAATCACAGATAGGAGGCATATATATATATATACATCCAAGGGTAAGAAACAACAATGGGGAGGGCATGTGCTAACAAAGTCAATTCAGTTAGAGTAGATGAGGCCTATTCACAACCGTTGATTAGAAGGTGAGAATGTGTGAACAGTTCAATTACTTCTTGTAATGAGATAACCATTCCAATTCCCTAATCAGACCCAGTCTGATTGTGTCAAGTTTGCATATGAGTTTCAGCTCTACAGTTTCTCACTGAAGTCTGTTTTTGAAGTTTTTTTGTAGAAGTATGGCAACTTTCAAGTCATCTACAGAGTATCCTGGGAGATTGAAGTGCTCTCCTACTGGTTTATGGATGTTACCATTTTTTATGTCTGATTTGTGTCCATTTACTCTTTTGCATAGTGACAGTCCGGTTTGGCCAATGTACATGGCAGAGGGGCATTGCTGGCACATGATGGCATATATTACATTAGTAGATGTGCAGGTGAATGAGCTCCTTATGGTGTGGCTGATGTGGTTAGGACCTGTGATGGTGTCACTAGAGTCGATGTGCGGGCAGAGTTGGCAATGGGGTTTGTTGCAGGAAAGCTCATGCCCACAAGAATTTGTTAGTCTTTAAGGTGCTACAGGACTCTCGTTGTTTTTGCTGTATCTAGACTAACACGGCTATCCCGCTGGAACTTTTGTCCCAGATTAAAGTGTCATTAGAGGAGGTTTTGGAACAAATTGATAAATTAAACAGTATTAAGTCACCAGGACCAGATGGTATTCACCCAAGAGTTCTGGAGGAACTCAAATATGAAATTGCAGAAATACTAACTCTGTTATGTAACCTATCAATTAAATCTGCTTCTGTAGCAGATGACTGGAGGATAGCTAATGTGACACCAATTTTTTAAAAAGGTTCCAGAGGTGATCCTGGCAATTACAGGCTGGTAAACCTAAGTTCAGAACCAGGCAAATTGGTTTAAACTATAGTAAAAAACAGAATTATCAGCCACATAGAAGAACACAATTTGCTGGGGAAGAGTCAACATGGTTTTTGTAAAGGGAAATCATGCCTCCACCAATCTACTAGAATTCTTTGAGGGGGTCAACAAGCATGTGGACAAGGGTGATGCAGTGGATATAGTGTACTTAGATTTTCAGAAAGCCTTTGACAAGGTCTCTCACCAAAGACTCTTAAGCAAAGTAAGCAGTCATGGGATAAGAGGGAAGGTTCTCTCCTGGATCAGTAACTGGTTAAAAGATAGGAAACAAAGGGTAGGGATAAATGGTCTGCTTTCAAAATGGAGAGAAGTAAATAGTGGTGTCCCCCAGGAGTCTGTACCAGGTCTAGTACTGTTCAACGTATTCATAAATTATCTGGAAAAAAAGGGTAAGCAGTGAGGTGGCAAAATTTGCAGATGATACAGAACTACTCAAGATACTTAACTCCAGAGAAGATTGTGAAGGGGAAGACTATAACAGCGTTCAAAAAAGAACTAGATAAGTTCATGGGTGATAGGTTCATCAATGATTATTAGCTAGGATGGGCAAAGATGCAAAATCATGTGCTAGGGAAGTGACCCTATCCTCTGTTTTCCAGAAGCTGGGAATGGGTGACAGTGGATGGATCACTTGTTGATTACCTGTTCAGTTAATTCCCCCTGAAGCACCTGACAGTGGCCACCGTTGGAAGACAGGATACTGGGCTAGATGTACCATTGATCTGATGTTACCATTGATCCCACCATGATGCCATTGATCTTATGTTCTTATGACTGTCTTTGAGATGGACACCATTGTTTACTACAGCAACAATAGTGATAATCCCTTTCCTTCCTCTCAATGTCATAGACAATCAAACCTGCAGATATTGCCACTGTCCGTACACTGGGTCGACCTCCTCATCTTATCATGCGTATTATGGACTGCGTGCTTCTGCTGTTCCAGAGAAAAGTGAACAATGTGAAAGTGGACCAAGAGAAAAGCTGCACCGTCCCATCATGGCAGGAATCGTTGAAATTGATGACAGCAGGAAACTTCTTACAGAACCTACAGGTACTTTAAAAACATAGAGGAGAAAAATGGGTTGTCTGATGGTTGAAGTAGAGCAAATGTTGTAAGAGGTAAATTTTATATATTTCACTTTAAAAGTTATGGGGTTTTGACCCAATATGTTGTGAAGAAACCAATACTGGGCACAATCGTACAGTTTTCACTCAAAGGAAATGCCTGTTGATTTCTTATCCGGGTTTTGCCTAAGTAAGGATTTGTAGGATTGGGCAGATAATTTGCTAAGGTATTGGGCGTAGTTATGTTATCTATGCTTAAATCACAGGTCATTCATAAATTAGGATTCATCAAATAAATTGTGTATAGTTTTTAAAAACACCTTTTGAGATGCTGAATGATGTGTGGTAATAGTGTGGCTAAATTATTCTCTCCATCACGACTCCAGCAATTCCCAAAAGATACAATCAATGAAGAAGTTGTAGAGCTTTTGAATCCTTACTTTGAAATGATAGACTATAACATTGAGACTGCAAAGCGAGTATGTGGGAATGTGTCTGGCCTCTGCTCATGGACAAAAGCTATGGTGGCATTTTTTTCTATCAACAAAGAAGTGTTACCCTTAAAGGTAAGTCTGTATTGGTAAGCCAGTGGGAAGTTTGCCTAAATAACATGGTGGGATTCGGCCCATTGAGGAGACAGACTACTAACTCCAGCATATGTCTAAGGGGACTCATCACCATACAAGCAAAAATTTCACAGTGGGCTCACCCAGTGAGTTGTGGATTTTTAAACCATAAATGCATGCATAAGTCCATCTTTGTTTAGTAAAGCTTTTAAGCATGTGCCTGAATGCTTTGCTGAACTGCAGCTTATGGGCTCTTTTTCACTAAGGGCTGTTCTACTTTATAAAAAATAAAAGGTATATTTAGTCATGTCTGTTGATTTGGATGGGAAAAAGTTGTGCTGACCACATCTGATTCCTCTAAGCACTGCAGAACCTGAAACTGGATTCTGTTCCTTCTTGTGCATCCATAGAGCCACTAATGAAGGATCTACACAGTTAGTACTGTGGGAATAACTAGGCCCGCAGAACTTTTAAGACTGATGATGAGGCACCAGAGGGAAAGAACACAGTTACGTACAGATCAAAAGATCAGTTTACAGGGCGGGCAGTTATAAATGTGTATTTCTTTTTGTTTATAAACTAAGCATAAACTGAAAATCATTTACACAATAAATATGAAACTTCAAATCGCCATTTCCACATAGTTGAAGTGCTTTCAAGGCAAATGCCCATGCCATTTCTGTACTCCAGTAGGTGTACTGAGAGCTAAATTTTCAAAAATAATATTTACGTTTTCATAAAGAAACTTGTGTTTACTCGCAACTGAAGTATTTATTTATCTAACAATGAAAAAAATATGTGCGCACACAAATTTTTATTCATGAAAAACCAAGTAAATTCTAATGAACCAAATGCCTCCAGAATTAATAAAACTTGTATTTTGGAAAATAAAATACCAATGTTGGGGACACTTCCTTAGGCCTGACTGGGACACCAGTGTAATTTGGAGCATCTTGAGAGCTAATTTTATCAACACCAGCAGAATGGCTCTTAGGGACCCATGATTCCAGTTGGCTGTTGCAGAAGTGCAAGGCATTGCTGCATTATCCCAATGCTCCTTCTACACTGATGGAACACAGGAGTGAATGGTTTGGAGTTGTCTCTGCTAGCTTCATAGCCCTCTATGTCAAAGGAATCCTCAGCTACCCCATATAAGGTAGTTTTCCAGTTGCTTTCTGCTGACTGAGCCGGACAAAGCATAAGGCCAAGGACCTGGCCTACTGACCTTTATCTACATTCACAAAACTCTCAGTATATGCGTGGGACTTGAATCATAACTTAGGGCAATACATGACCTTTACTGACTTGTTAGTACTGTCTTTTAGAAGAGATGGTTGATTATCTCCTCTGTATTTTAGGCCTTTCAAAGAACAGAGTGATGAAGAAGGAATTAGACATGATTTGAACATTGAATAGCAACAGCTCTGTGATGTTTATATCTGAATGCAGAAATGTGTTCTCTATACACATGTAGTCTGAGAAAAATGTTGAAGGTCATCTGAATTAAATGCTTTATCCCCTCCTGCGAAGTTTTTTACCACTTAATTGCCGCTGAGAATTGTAGCAGAATTCAGTCTGTCACAAAATTGAATTGAAAGGATTCTGTGTGATAGCTCAATTATACAGAGCAATTTAGATTTTAAATATAATGCTATGAAGCTCTAATTGAGATGTGCTTTATACCAAATGCTTTGAAACATTCTGTGTATGAATTTGCTTTGCATATGTATACTTCGTAGGCTAATTTGGCAGTCCAGGAGAATCGCCTTACCACTGCCATGCTAGATCTGCAGAAAGCGCAAGCAGAGTTGGATGACAAGCAAGCTGAATTAGATTTTGTACAGGCAGCGTATGAAAAAGCCATGAGGGAAAAACAGGTGCAATATTATTTACATTAAGACTTTACATTAAGATATTCTTTAGTATAGTATAATAGGCTGCTTTAGTCATTGATCCTATTTATGCAACCACAAAATACAGTGCATCTCCTCAAACTCACTTTGGAATGGAGAATTTAGGGAACAAAATTTGAGTTTGCTTGGGACTTCCTCCTCTTTTTTTTTTTTTTTTTTTTTGGCTTTCTCATATATTTTCCTTGCCCACTTTTCTGCCCCATTGAAACACTCTGTGTATGTAGCATAAAGCTTCATGCACTGAACACTGAATTTGCTATATGAATATGTGTATGCTTCTGTGCACAGACATTTGAAATTCTGGGCTTTAAGCTCCTGGGCTGGCAGATGTCACACACCTTTCACCAGCACTTAACATACATGCATATAGTAAAAAATGGAAGCAAAATTAAAAGTATCTCATGAAGGGGTGCAACCAGAATTTTCCTAATGTGGGGGCCCAGAGGTTGCTGGTTTGGGTCCTTGGTGTCAAGCACATGATGCAGGGGGGAAAGGGCAGTACATGTGTGAGTCTCCTTTGGGTTGTCAGATCTGCCTGAAATGTTCATTCAGAGATGGATTTTGTGCCCAATGTGTCTGGGACAGTGACCTGAGTCCCCTTTGAGCCTTCCCATGCTGAGCACAAGGAAATATAGGGGGTACCCCTATCCCGGGGCACAGATGGAAGCTCCCCACCTGTTCCAGCCCAGGGGTTCCCATGATGGATCAGTGGCCTGTATTGCTCCAGCTGCTCTGCATTTGGAGATTCGGCTGCCCTCACAGCCACAGAGAGAGCTCAACACTCTAGCCTCACCCAGCAGCTCCATCCTGGGCTGGAGCAGCCATAGGTGGGGCCCCGAGTGCATGATCTTGCACATAGCACCTGTGCCACAGAGGGGTAGGAGAAGGGATCAGGGCCACAGGGGTCAGTATGTGATCTTTGTGACCACTGTGGGGTGTGGCTCTGGGAGGTTTGAACCTGGGCAGGGCTAGGCGGCCTGCTGCACCCTCTGACCTGAGCCCTGACTATGTTGGTGAGCAGCAGCGTTTATGGCCAAGATTGGGTCCTGTTGTGCACCTGATCCCATACACACAGTTGTATGGAGCAAGCCCAAATATATATCTATTCTTTGAAGTTAATGAGTAGTGACAGAGCGTTTCACTTTTACATATTAAATGCTATGCATCATGACACTTGGTATACGGTAATGCAGTAAGTGTTAGTACTATTTATGAGTCATTATATCATTAAAGGTTTAATTAAGATTAGGTATTTCATTCCACATCCAATCAGCTTTTTTGTGTGCGTGTTGTTCTTTAGACTTTGCTTGAAGATGCAGAACGCTGCAGACATAAGATGCGAACAGCCTCCAGTCTTATAAGTGGTCTAGCAGGTGAAAAAGAGAGATGGACTGAACAGAGCAAAGAGTTTGCTGCACAAACCAAGAGGCTTGTGGGTAAGATAATTTTTCTTATACAGACTTACCGTGAACTTGTCCTGTGACTATGCAACTAACGTCACCTGGGTTCTATTCCTGCTCTGCAAGTGGCTTCTTTTGGGTGACCTTGAACAAGTCACTTAACGTCCTCTCTATCTCAGTTTCTTTAACTCTAAAATGAGGATAAAGACTAATTATTTCGCAAAGCACTTTTTGTCATCTTTGGGTGAGAAACACTATATAAAAGCAAGATGCACATAGTAAAGTACAAAATAGTTTTACAGCATATAAAACTAGTAACTCATGACACTTTCATGCTTGTATCAGTAATATTAGGGAGCACAATCTGTGGGCTGCAGCCAGTAGAGGGTGACATATTAATGGTGACTATTACAGGAACAGCATAGTTTGCATAGCTGAAGATGTTAAGATATTTGCCGAAGTAGAGATTAATTGTTCGTATGAATAATACAGTGTATCCTCCCCAAACTTAGAGCACTAATTCTTCAAGGACAGAATAACTTTTTGGACAATTGTCCAATAAATAATTTGAGTTATAAGTATATTTATAGTAAGTAATCTTTTTCAGATCCTGCTAATAAATTCCTGGTTTTTGAGGTTTAAAAATAGATTTTGTAAAAGTTATAAGAAATAAACTTCTTTGAAAGTTGACCATGTTGCTTCTATATAGTTACACAATTGCTCATCAGTTTCTCTCTACATGGTGATGATCATTTAAAAAAAATTAATCCACTAATACTATTGGCATAATTGGTCGGTAATGGATGTTCCAGAATCTTAACTTTAAGACACAGGCAAAGACAAAGGCTGCTTAGTTATGGCTGTAAACTAACATGATAGTGTTGGATGATATTAGTGTGTTGCTTGAGGGAGTGTCCTGACGGTGAGGGACTAGTGTTTGGGAACTGGTACTGTATTGTGTGAAGGTTGAACTCACTTTTTTATTTCCTTGATTTCTATAGTTTGCGTTGCTAGGTGGAAATAACTTTAACTATTTAACAGTTAACTATTTTGTTATTATTGCTGGGCATTTGGGCTGGAGTTGGTCTTCAATGTCTATCAAAAGCACTGAATCTAGGAAACCCTTCAAATAATGCAAGGATATACACCACCTTTAAAATTACTGGTTTCATAGGCATTAAGTTTTTTTTTCTGATAACATGTAATGTTCATGGCCATGTAGAATGTAACAGTGGCTGTGATGTGCACTAGGGCCACTGGGTGATTAATGGGATGCACTCAAATCCTTATGCTCCAAAATCCTAAGACCCTATTTCTTGAGCTGGGAAAAAAATGCATTTATCTACTAGCTATATAAACATATGTGTTGAACAGTTCAGATCCTGTCTAATAGAGATCATAGATCTTAATGATTACATTAACATGCCATGTAGATAACTGCTGTGGAATTAAAAAAATCATAGATGTAGTTGAACATGTTCCTTTTGTTGAATCAAATCATGGGTGTCTAGAATATTTCAAAACATAAGGATATTCCCTGCTTCCACTCCTATTACCGAAGGAGACACTGGGGCTATGCCTACACTGTACACCACTGGCATGTAGGATATGGGTAGCTACATGCTGAAGTGAAAAGCCAGCTGTGTTCACACTATGGTGTGTAGCTACATACATCAGTGTAAGGCTCTGGCTGGGGAGGCAGTTGGGAAATGCAACAACTCCCCACTTTCAGAGCCTTGCACTGCAGCAGGGAAACTCTCTGGCAGTAACAATAACAGTGTCGATGGGGAGACATTGCTTGGGCATGCAGACAGTCCATGTAGCATATATATGATACAGCAGGGAGAGGGGAAAACCCCCAAAGCTGACAGAGACCATCAGCACCAGATCTTTTTCCCCACCTTGAGGCTAAAGACCAATGACTAGGGGAAGCAAGACGAGAGAGAGGACATCCTGCTGGGAATACATTGTGAATACATTGGGAATTTTCAGAACACTTTGGAAAAAAATAAATGTTTTAAATGGTTCTGAAGGCTCAATAAAATCATGATGTTAAAATTAGGAAAAAAACATTTTCAGTGGTATTTTGCACACAGCATAGTCAAGCAAATAAATCTGCATTTACACTATTAATTCTACTGTAGCTCCTGTTGGAAGTTTTGCCTGTCTCTCTCTTGTTTATTTCCCTGCAAGTACACACATTACCCGAACAGAACTGCCCACAGTCTTTCAGTATCTTGTGCCTGTTTTTTTTTTTTTAAAGGAGATGTGTTGCTGGCTACAGCTTTTCTATCCTATTCTGGTCCTTTTAACCAAGAGTTCCGCAGTCTGTTGTTAAATGACTGGCAAAAGGAAATGAAAACCCGGAAAATCCCATTTGGCAACAACCTAAATCTCACAGAGATGTTGATTGATGCTCCGACCATCAGTGAGTGGAACCTCCAAGGATTGCCAAACGATGACCTATCTATACAGAATGGAATTATTGCTACAAAAGCAGCTCGTTATCCTTTGCTAATTGATCCACAGACTCAGGGCAAAATTTGGATTAAAAATAAGGAAACCAAGAATGAACTTCAGGTAATTTAAATGCAGATATTTTCATAACCTCTAGTAGCTCTTACTTAGCTGCCAAAATGTTTGGCTAATCAGAGGGTTCAGGTTGTAGCTAGCTATTACAATGTTTATACACTACCTAAGCTGCTTGTTGCTTACCATCAATGTACACTCTAATTTAGCATTTAGCACTAGAGCAAATTCTCCTCTTTGTTACCTTGTAGCCAGGCAAGTCTGTGGGCTCCAATGGGCTTGCTTGAATAATAACCTAATGAAGAATTTGGCTGTTAGTGTGCAGATGAAAGACTTGATAAAGGCCACAAGGAACTTGTTGGATGCCATAAACCCTAGGAAAATTAAAATGGGTATGCTGTATTTTGTCTTCTTATAGACTTTAAGGCCTGAAGGGAGAATTATGATCATCTAGTCTGACTGTCTGCACATTGCAGTCTATAGAACCTTGCCCACCCATTCCTGTAATAGACTTCTCACCTCTGGTTGAGTTACTGAAGTCCTCAAATCATGATTTAAAGACTTCAAGTTACAAAGAATCCACCATTTACACTAATTTAAACCTGCAAGTGATCCATACCCCGTGCTGCAGAGGAAAGTGAAAAACTCTTAGGGTCTCTACCAGTCTGATCCAGGGGAAATTTTTTTCCCAACCCCAAATATGGTGATCAGTTAGACCCTGAGCATGTAGGCAAGACCCGCCAGCCACACACCTAGGAAAGAATTCTCTGTAGTAACTCAGAGCCCTCCCCATCTAAAAACCTATCATTGGCCCTTGGAGATATTTGCTACTAGCAGGTGCAGATCAGCTACATGCCATAGTAGGGAATCTCCTGATACCATCTCCTACATAAACTTATCAAGCTTAGTTCTGAAACCAGTTAGTTTTTTTGCCCCCACTTCTCCCCTTGCAAGGCTGTTCCAAAACGTTACTCCTATGATGGTTTGAAAGCTTAATCTAATTTAAAGCCTAAACTTATTGAAGGCCAGTTTATATCAATTTGTTCTTATGTCCATATTGGCATTTAACTTAAATAACTCCTCTCCCTCTCTGGCTTGTTTAAAAAATGACTGACGTATTTATAGAGAGCAACGTATCTCCCATCAGCCTTCTTTTGGTTAGGCTAAACAAGTCAAGCTCTTTGAGTCACCTCTCATAAGGTATGTTTTCCATTCTTCTGATCATCCTAATAGCCCTTTGTTGCACCTGCTCCAGTTTGAATTCATCTTTCTTAAGCACAGGAGACCAAAACTACATATTGCATTATGCTGATATACTAAAAAATCAGCAGACACAGCATTATGCTGTTCCGTAGATTTTACTGAATCATATATAGATAATAACAATATTATTATTATTTTTATTTTATTAGTGCAGCACATAGGAGAACCTAGTCATGAACCACGACCCCATTGTGCTAGGTGTTATACAAACACAGAACAAAAAGATAGTCCCCGCTCCAAATAGTTTACGATCTAAGTCTAAGACAAGAGACAACAAATTAATACAGACAGATGGGGGATTGCAAGGAAACAATGAGACAGTACTGATCAGCAAGTTGGTAGTGGTCTTAGTGTACTAGTGGCACAATGGTTGAGTTTTTTGTAGATATTGTGGCAAAAGAGTTTTAAGGGGGGATTTGAAGATGGTTGATGATGTATGTTTGTGGATATTTAGGAGTGCCTCCCAAGCATGAGCTTTGTACTTATCTGTAACTGATGCATGAAGGTTCTGCATCTCTTATATATTATTATAGAAACAAACTAGACTGTGATAATTTACCTTATTGTTGGTCTTGTTTTGTTGGGAAAAGAATAGCAGTTGAGTTTTAAGATTAAAAAGCAAAGCTGATGTTGTATGATTTGTACTATGCAAAAAATTGTATACAGGAAAAAGTTGAGTTTGGGTTTACCACTTCTGTATTCCACTTTTTACTCTAGTCACGTTAAAGCAATGCAAAACTGGAGTACCATGGTGTTGATTCAAGTGTGTGAACTTCTGGACAAAGATTATGAATGGGGGGAGAGATGTGGGGAACTCTCAAAACTGGCAATTTTCAGCAGAAAGATGAACTGAAAAATTCCCAACCAGCTCCACCCATGACCTCATGGAGAGTGGGAGTAGTTAAACTAATTATGAGCACTTCTGAAATCACCCCCTTTTTCTTTAATCTTGATCTTTAGCTAGTCTCTCTCTTTCCGTAATATAACCATAGCAAACATACTAAAAACATTTTATTTTACCAGTGCTCTCATAACAAAGTGCAGCATAATATACTTGCAACATGGTTGTATTTCTAGATCACATCTCTGAATCATAAGTATTTCAGAAACCACTTGGAGGACAGCCTTTCTCTTGGAAGGCCACTGCTGATTGAAGATGTTGGGGAAGAGCTTGATCCAGCATTGGATAATGTTTTAGAGAAAAATTTCATCAAAACTGGTTCTTTCTATAAGGTAAAAGAAGAAAATATACTATAGAGAGGAGTGCATTCAAATGTGAAAATAATGCTAGTTCTGTACAGCTTATGGTAGCCTTATGTTTGAGTTTCTGGATGGCCAAGATATTTAAAACCTGCATTTTTCTTCTTCTGTTAGTCTCTAATGGGATTATAAGCATTAGAAGAAAATCATTTTTAAAACCCCAATTGTGCTGTATTATAAATTAATTATTGGATGCATAATTGTGCAGAAATTACAGAATCAGACAAGTTTCTGAACGAGTAGTTTGAGGCACTGCCTGGATATTATCTTTGCACAATTTTTTAATATAGAATTGGCTTTTTAGTTGGATCTTTCCAAAATGCAGTATCTGAAAAAATTAACTTGTACATTTTGAAATATGTAGTAAGAATGTGACTCTTATTATCAGGGCTTTTCAACCCATCTGTCTGTTTCATAATATCTCATTGTGTTTTCCAATAAGGTAAAAGTTGGTGATAAAGAAGTAGATGTCCTGAATGGCTTCAGACTTTACATCACCACCAAGCTCCCAAATCCAGCATATACCCCTGAAATTAGTGCTCGCACCTCCATTATTGACTTTACTGTGACCATAAAAGGTCTAGAAGATCAGCTCTTAGGGAGAGTCATTCTCACAGAGAAACAGGTAGGAGGAAAATAATTCCACTATATTTCTATTGGGTTTATAATTTACACATGTGTGTGTTGGGGGGCAAATTTCACTTGAGTTATATTGGTTATTGTGTTCTCTCATGCTACAAAGTTACTGCTTTTCAGTTCTCTGTGAATAACTGTGGTATAGCCCTATTCAGAGAGCTCTTAAAAATAAGCACAATCATAAAACAAAGTTGATATGATCCTGCAGAAGCTCTCTTGACTCTTTTGCTTAGACTTCCTTTACCCCATTGATTGAGGTCTTCTAGTTTGTCTTTCTCAAACATGCATGTTCCTATCTTTTTTTTTTTGGTGCCAAATATACTACTTTGGATTCCAACATATGGTAAATAAAGTTTTCCATTCAAAATATGGTCTTTTAAGGTCAGAGAACCTCCTTAACTCAGTAGCAGTAATTAAAGGGAAATATTTTGTTTTGTTAGTTTGAAGCTCTGACTGCCATCACTTTCCACAGAGATTTAGGTCTTCCTGTGTCCTTCCACCACAATCATAGGTTTTTCCAGTGTTGGTCACATTAGCCTGGTCTGTAGCCCTAGTGAGATCTTTCATGATGCACGGTTCCTCCAGAAGCTGGTAGACCAATATGTTCCATGGTTTGTTTCATCGCAGTCACATGTATCTGGGTCATTGGAATAGCCCCACATCTGGTTATGGACTTTTGTCCTGTCAACTTCTGTTTGGAGACAATTTAAACATCTCCAGGTCAAGCAATTCTCCTCCAGGCTGCGGGGAAGGTGTTCAGCAGTGCTGATCTGCATTTTGATGTCCTTGTGGAATGTTTTGAGCCGTATGTGCGACATTCCCAGTGAGTAGCCATCCATTATTTTTTTCAGTGGTTATGTTACAGCTAAGAAGCTTTTCTGTGATTTCAGGCAGCAGCTGCTGCACTGTGGCCATGTAATGGCTGTCTGGTATCATTGATCTGTCATAGACTCATAGATATTAAGGACAGATGGGACTATTGTGATCATCTAGTCTGACTTCCTGCACATTGCAGGCCACAGAACCTCACCTACCCACTACTGTAATAAACCCATAACCTCTTGCTGAGTTACTGAAGTCTTCAAATAATTGTTTAAAGACTTCAAGTTACAGAGAATTCACCATTTACACTAGTTTAAATCTGGAAGTGACCCATGCTCCATGTTGCAGAGGAAGGTAAGCCCCCCTGAGGGTCTTTGCCAATCTGACCAAGAGGAAAATTCCTTCCCAACCACAAATATGGCAATCAGTTAGACCCTGAGCATGTGGGCAATACCCACCAAGCAGATACCTGGGAAAGAATTCTCCATAGTAACTCAGAGCCCTTCCCATCTAGTGTCCAGTCTCCGGCCCTGGTTCTGTTTTGCTTGTGACTGCTTTCTTGATATCCAGTGGACTGATAATGACAAGAACATAAAAATTGTTCATGTGTGTTTGTTTTAGACATCCTGTGATGTAGCAGCAGCTGTCATTTAACACAGGGTCCAGCTTCTTTGTGTGAGCTGATCTTTCCCACACAGGACATGCGTATTCAACCATCAAACAGACAAGTGCCAAGTGCAATGGCTCTGAGTGTTACTTGGTTGGTTCCCCATTTTGAATTTGAAAGCTTTCTAAGTATGTCGTTCTGGGTGTTAATTTTGCCTTATGTCTTCTCCATGTGTACCTTGGAGGAGAGAGTGCAGTCTAGTGCTACTCCAAAGGTAGACAGGAATTCCAGCAGTGGGCAAGTGATACACGATTCCAGGTGATGTTTTATTGTCTATCAACCTCACGATTCCAAAGATGAATGAGACCTCATTTGCATTTTGACTGGGTTGGGATGCAATTGTTTCTTGGTGCAATAGACTGAGAGCCCAGACAGTATGGATGTTAGCATAGGTTTTGATCTGGGCAAGATCGTTGGCTTGGGCAGCAATGCAGAGTTCATCAGCACAAATAAAACTTCTTGTGCCAAGATGGATCCATTGATCATTTGTGTATATGTGGAAGGCCATTTTTCTGTTGCCACCTTCAGGTCCTCTTCCTGCATAGTTTGAAATAAAGACATTGGTTCTCTAATAGAGATTTCATAAATCATAAGAGGTGGTGATCTTTCATCATGTTGTATGTTTTAGTGAGCAGCATTTGGTGATTTACTGTGTCAAATGCTGCTGAGAGGTTGACAAACATGGGTCCTGTTACCATATGTTTCAAAGCCATCATCGATGTATCAAGTGATATTCAGATGGGCAGAATTGCTTGCTCTGGGATTAGGTGCTTTTCTATGAGTGGTGTCAAGTGAGTTAGGATGAGACACTCGTAAAATTTGTAGAGGTGACATATTAGTGAGAGAGGCCTGTAGTTCTTTGGCTCTACTGTGTCCTTCCCTGGCTTCAGGGATCCCAGGAAACACACTCATCATCAGATCTTGGGTATTTTCTATGTGGCTGAGCATGTGTTAAACAACTTCAGTAATTAGTGCTTTATTGCTTGTCCAAAGTGTTTGGTTAGTTCAGTATGAATGTTAGCTAGATTGGTGCCTTTGCCATTCTTGAGGGGGTTAATTCCGGAGGATGGCCAAATGACCAAATGGTCATTGTAGACTGTACACTAAAATTACAAGTTTCCTGGTCTTCCTGCCACTTAAGACCTACCATTTTCTAGGAATTGGTCTGCAGTAACATTATAGAGTTACTCTGCCTTCATTGGGTCATTGTTAAATTTCCAGATGGTTGTCCATGCTTTCTTACTCCTGTGGGTCAAGTCCACACTCTGTGAGATTCTATCATGACTTCTGTTTTTCCAACTTTAGTGAAGAGACCAATTCTTTGCCAACTGCAATGTTATCTTCAGTTAATGGGTCTATTTCGAATTTCTGCTTGTATTTTGTGCATCAATCTGATAACTTGGATGTTAGTCCTGACACATAATTTGATCTGCAACCTTGTGGAAGATGCTTCTTCAAGACAGTGTATGGTACATTGACAAAACTGGTCATAATTTTTTGGTATTGGTTCAATCTTTATTATATCGAAGCATCTTAATTGGTGAAGCCCTCCACTCTGCTTTCTTAAAATTAAAGCAGTCCTGGAATGGCACTGAGTTGGTGTTATGGCTGCATTGATCTGGCAGGCGATGGGCTGGTACTGTGAATGTGGAATCAGACCCAAACTAAGTTTATTGCATGAACCAGCTATGTTGTTGCTGACAAATGCTGGATCAGAATTGTAGCTTCATTTCTAGGGGCGGATTTGTGACTTAAGTTCAAGTGGTGTGCATCTGGCCATAGTTCAGCTAGTTCTTCATTTTCATCAGTTATGCTATTGCATCATTTGACTGTGGACTGTTAAAGTCACCGATGATCACCCACGTTTTGTCATGTTTGAAGTTATGTGGGCTAGCGAACTCGAGTAGTTTGCATGACAGTTTGTAGAAAGATGTGATGGGAGAGCCACTAGTATCTATGGTCAGGTGTGGAATGTCATTATTATCGGTCATAGATGTGTTTATGACTAAATCAGTTTTTGATGAAAAAAGGCGCTGCCATATTGCTCATGTGTCTTTTGATGGCCAAGTAAATCTCTAGTAACTGGGGACAGTTATTGTTAATTCCTCTGTGTGTCTCCTGGAGGCATAATAGCTGACAACTGTAGTCAGCACACATTTTGGCTATTAAGTCTTGTTTGGCAACCGCCCATTAACATTTACTGATATTATTGTCAGTGCTGGCCCTGATGAGGACCTTTTTGAATGACACTGACAACTGCGTTGACTTTCAACTGCAGATGGTCAGTTATGCTGATGACTATGTTGGTCTGCAGATACAGATATAATTTTGGTTATGTTGTAATGGTAGGTGTTCAACAGGATTTGCAGATTAAGAGAATTGGACAGGGGCAACAATGTGAATGAACACCCCTGCTATAGCACCTTGCAGGATCAGACTTCAGTGTTCAGATACAGAAGTATTTTATGATTGCATCCTACTTTTAAAAATAGTCTATTTAAAAAATAGTTTATTTTGATGTCTGGTTTGGATTTCTCATTCCCTGTTACCAATTCTTGGCAAAAGAGGGGATTTGGATGTCCTTGTTTTGATGATCTGTTGGGAGCTGACCAGCAGATCTTGGCTATGATAGTCTTGGGCAAGGGAATGCTGATCTCACTTTGCCTTCCACTGCACAAAGCATTCGCTGCTGAGTCAAAGTTGCTAGGATAATTGCCTCTACAAGTTGGTTGTAGTCTGCACTAATTCAGACCAGGCTGCTGTCTGCTATGTGGAGCATGGCAAGAGGGGATGAGAGAGACTGTGACAGGCTGAGAATATGACACTTTGTACAAAATGCGGGGATCTCTTGAGTCAACCTAATCTTTGATGTGTGAACCCTTCAGTAAGATTCAGGTTATTGAACTGCCATGTTGCAAGGTTGTTGCAATTGGGTCCAACTGGAATGTGAAGGGAAAGGCCTCTTGAGGTCTTTGAGAGAAATCATAAGAACATAAGAATCATACAAGGACACATAAATTTGAACTTTGAAGCATTTATGTTTTTTAAGGGTCACATCCAATACAATTCTTTACTTAGTTTATATTTCCAAATCAGTTAGGCTGAAATCCTGTAAATTGTCTTGATGAAGCCACTGGGATCTGGCAGTGTTCAGCGCGTTCTGTGTCCTTGGTAGCGCTTCACAGAGTTGAGCCCACATTGCTAGATTTAAAACATTAGTTTTTGCGCTTGAGTTTATTGGAGTTACCTGTGAAACAAATATCCAAGTAATGCCACTTAAAATGTAAAATTAACAAGAATGTTTCTGCACAATTTACATCTTGGATGAAAATTAAACAAATGAAAAGCATTTCATATATTTGTTTCAGAAATGAACTCTTTATTTTGGTTCAGATATGTTCCTTGTTTTGATGCTCAACAGATTGCCTGCGACTTAGCGTCCAAAGAAATTTCATAACTACTTTTTTAAGAAGCAATTTATTTATGTGGAAACCATAGTTGTCGTTAATGCTTTAACTTGTTAAATCAGATTCACAACTCATTTAAATGTAATTGGGGCCAAGTTGATTTCTCAACAGTGTTTACTATTACATTTAACTGTCCACTACCATCCTTAAAATACTCTATTTTTTTAATTACACCCTCTTTATCAGACCAGAATAGTTAATGCCCTGCTGCACAGATTTCTACCTGCTCTCCTCCAGTCACATTTGGCACATTTGGCTTCAGTTAAATGAATTTCAGCTTCTTTATCTCTTGTCCAGCAAGCTCCCTCTTGTGCTTTGGTTGCCTCCCCTTAATGAGATATTATTTATATTATTCTGCAACCACAACCCTAACACTTTCTGCCATGCTTTATGCTTGGAAAGGAGGACTGGCTGCAATTTTCTAGTTAATCGTAGTATGCGGAGAAGGAAGAGATTTAAAACAGAAGAAATTATTCTAGTTCTTCCTTAAAACAATTTATCTCAGCAAAACCTGTGCTATCCAGCTCCCCTAGAACTGGCACTTGGGTATAAACAGAATAGTTAAGTGTGACTATAGCTGTCCTGTGTCACTGCAGGACAAGAAACTTTACCAAAATGGTATTACTTAGGCTATGTCTACACTGCAGCACTAATTCGAATTAGCTTAATTAGAATTACAGAAAGCAATTTATAGAAAGTGCTGCTGACTGTCCACACTACAGTGTTTGTGCTGGTTTCTTGCATCCACACTGGCCAGCCTTAATTCGAATTAGAAAGCAGTGCAATGTGGGAAGCTATCCCACAGTGCAACTAACCATAGAGGCTGTTGTGATGAGTGTCGTCATCCCAGGATGCAGCGCTGCTTCCCCCACTCTCTTCCCCCACCCCCAAACAAACAGGAAAAGGATTTTCATGCTGTTTTTTTTAATCCCCCGATCGCCATTGTTGCAGGCACATGGAGCCAGCTGTACTATGCTCTCATTTTGACCGTGACAAATACATCCCAGTTTATCCTGGATTACTTTAGAACTGTATGCTGTTTGCCTTTTATGCTCCCCCCACCACCACCCCCTGTATATTGCTTGCCTTTGATTTTTCCCTTCACCAAATGAACCCCCCCACCTGTATGCTGTTTGCCTTTTATGCTCCCCCTACCCCCCCCCCTGTATATTGCTTGCCTTTGATTTTGATTCTACAGGTGTCTGTAGAATGTAAGATAAATAACAGCTGAGTCAGTTAGTATATTAATACAGTGATACAAATGTTTCTATTTCACTGATGGAAAGCATGATATAATGTATCCACATGTAGCACTGTGAATAAACTCTTAAGAAAGTATCAATTTCCATGATTGGCCACTGAAACAATGTAGCAAAGAATTTCCTCTCACTGCTGGCTTTTAAAACGCATTCACCACGCGGGGAGGATGGGGGGTGAAATCTTTCAAAGGGACAAACTTTAAGGGGCTAAATTTTCAAAGGGACAAATCTTAAAGGGACAAACTGCAAAGGGCTTGCTGGGCAGTTAAAACGCATTCACCACACGGGGAGGGGGTGTGTGTAAAATCTTTCAAACCCTTAAAGAGAAACTGCAAAGGGCTTGTTCTGTGTTTGTGTGGGGGTGATCGCAGCTTGGATTTTAAACCTGTTCACCACAGAAAATGAAGATTTAAATCTTCCCGGGGCTGCTTTGGGGGAGGGTACTGAAATGGGGCATCATGGGATACAGTCTGGAGGCCAATTAATTCAAATTAAGTCCCATTGCATCCACACTCACACTAATGAGAATTAACTGATGCGCTTCAGGCGCTAATCCACTTGCAGAGGTGGTTTTATTAATTTGATTTTAAAGGCTCCTTAATTCGAATTAACAATGCGCAAGTGTAGATGCGGGAGTAATTAATTTGAATTAAGGGACTTTAATTCGAATTAAGCCACCAGTGTAGACCAGGCCTTAGTGTTTCAAGTAGATTGGACTGCTGTACTGCTCATATCTATCACTTCTATGTTGTAATTTCTCTGTGGTCAGAGAGCAACAGTAGAGACCTTAAATTGTGGGACACTTATAATCTTGATTTTTTTAAAAATTGGCCACTTACTTTAGTATTTTAAGCAAGGCAGTGCTACCTGAGTCTTATTCATGCTTCATAATCCTCCGCTCTCAAACATAAAGCATTCTAATGAGCAACTAAAGTCAGGCCTCTTCTGTAGGATCATGTTCTTGAACCTCGGCTGAAACAATACAGGAATGAATATATATATTTGGTCTTGGGGTTTTAATTATTACTCTAATTGTATACTAGCAGTTAGGTGGTATAAGTTTCTTTGTAAGCCTAAGTGAATGTCAAGAAAGCTGGATATCATAACTTAAATATCACTTTTTGTACTGCTTTTAATAATTTTTTTACAAGTTGAGATTTCTTTGAAGTGCGTAGATGAGTTTTGGAAAAACTGTTTAAAATGCTTTCATATGTATCTTGGGAACAGATAGGAGCAGACAAAGATAATAACAGAGCATCTTCTGCTTCCGCTGCCACATTCCAAAAAAGGAGGATTTTCAATTAGCTTTACTTCTTTGAAAAGGGGAAATTTTACATGATGAAAGGGAGAGAATGATTGGGCTGGTTAGAAATGGGCGTAATGCAGGCAGCTTTTCTATCTAGCTTTGCCAATGTGCTGCAGACCTGATTTACAATGCCACATACTATTCCACTGCCAGGCTTTCACTGACGAGGGACTACAGACTTTGCTAGATTGGCAGCTACATGATTTCCTATGTAGATTGTTACAGAAGGGGTGTAGGGACATAACCTTTTCTATTTCACCTGTGACACAGAGGCTCTTGAACTCAAATCTGCAGAAGTGAAAGGCAATTTGCATTAAATTACCTTAGCACAGAGACTGCTTCCAAAATTTCAAGCAAAAGCATTTTCATCATCCAGTAAAGAAGATATATAACAAACTAAACATTCATTTCCCAAATTAATGTTCTCCAGTATATCCGTGCATTATATGAAGGTAATATACAGATACGTCTAGTAAAGATGGAGTAACATAATATCAGTAAGTAAGATGCAAGGAATGCTAAAATTATTAGGATATTTCCTTATGCTTGGGAATACATTTGGCTTCCAAACAGTAACTCAGTATTTCCTCTGGTACTGTAGAATCTCTTGCCAGCCTCTCTGTAGCCACAAGTTCAGTAGGGAGGAATGAGTCTGCATACGAGAGGCCTTTGTATCAGATTGGCCCAAAAGTTACAGAAAGGTTCTTTATACCAGGGAATGTGGTTCTTCCAGATTATGGGATTACACACACACTTAGTCAAGTATATGTCAAAGTATCTTGCTGAGTCATAGCTTTATTGAGGACTGTCCTAGTTTTTGTCACTTTTTTGTCTGGGAAGTCTCTTACTTGAAACAAATCTCAAGCAAAACTTTCTTTACAAACTTTTAATTCTAACAATGTGCCACCTTGTGATGTCCTTAGTGCAATCTGGGCTGGTGAATGGCTGAGTCACCCCAATCCCCCACTTCTGGAACCTGCTTTGCCCTGCTCTGCTGTGAGAACCCCCACTCCTGGGATGTTCACGCACAGCCTTTGGCAAGCAAGCTGCACCTAACTGAGTGAGTGAGCACTTCTAGCCAGCCACTTTTTGGATTATGCAGTAAAATGGCTCCAGTCAAAACCCCTAGTCTCAGATGCTACCCTAGGAACTTCGGTCTTACAATGTTCAGTTATGCCCACTGAACAATGTAAACTCATATAAGTCTGTCAATTTAACAAATAAATTGATATAGACCAGACTTGTTACTCCAAGTGGAGTTTCCAACACACTTCAAACCAAACACACTGCTTTAGGTAAAATAAAAAAACAAACAAATTTATAAACTACAGAAGGATTTTAAGCAATTATAAGTCAAAGGATAACAAGTCAGATTTGGTCAAGAGAAAACAAAAGCAAAATGCATTCTAAACTAACCTTAACACTTTCAGCAACCTTACAAAATTAGGTGTTTCTCACCACAGGCTGGCTGGTTTCTGTTCAGCCAGGCTCTTCCTTTTGGTCAACACTTCAGTTTTTTTGTGATGTTTGTAGATGGAGGTGGAAGAGGGAGAGCATGGCAAATGTCTCCCCTTTCTAAAATATTCCTTCTCCCCTCTGGGGATTTGCTCCCCCCTCCAGAGTCAGGTGACAATCAATGTCTTTGTATGGTTTCATCCATGTCCTGAGTCGGTAAGCATTACCATTGCAGTTCCAACCTGGCCAACGGAAGGGGGGTGGCTCCCTCGAGAGTCCGGTTGGTTCTTTGCTGATGCCTAGGCCAGTCCTCTGTTCCTGGAAAGCTGAGCTGGGTTTGTCCTATGCAATCCTTGATGAGGTGTGAATTGTCCCTCCGCTCCTGGAAGGTTTTGCCTGGACACATTTCAAGCCATGAGGACACAGCTTTGGGAATATTACATAGCGAAGCCTCATAACCATACACATGAGATTGCAATAAATATATTACTATAACAATAATGTTCAGTGCATCATGAGCATTCCAAAAACATTTTATATGACATAATTTGCATTAAACAATACACAAATATACTATAAGGGTGAACACAGGGGTGCAAGGCATCACACACCTCTTACTCAATGAAGTAATTTCAATGCATCGATATTTATGGGTGGCATGCCAGTACGCACTTTGAACTCACTTGGATTAGTGCCTGAGGAATTATGGGTTTATATTATTTATGGATGTGTGGCAGCTAGTGCCTGTATAAATAAATAAATTGGAACCCAACAGTCTAGATTGACCTGTCCACTGGTGAAATGCTGTTTACGAATAAGATATTTTCTATTATCCACTTCCAGAGGGGTAGCTGTGTTAGTCTGTATACAGCAAATACAATGAGAGTTCTATGGCACTTTAAAGACTAACAAATTTAATTTTTGTAGGCACAAGCTTTCGTCAGACTCAGCTCACTTCGTCAGATGCAGAGGTAGAAAGTGAAGCGAGCTGTCTCACGAAAGCTTGTGCCTACAAAAATTAAATTTGTTAGTCTTTAAAGTACCACAGAACTCTCGTTGTTTCTATTATCCACTGATTTTGTTCTTGGCCACACTCTACAGATGTGGAGGGGAATTAGCAAATGCTCAAGTATGCATATATAATTCATGCTCGTGTGGCTGCATTTGTGGTAGCTAGTTTTACCATTGGTCCCTACTATTAATAGAACATGGGTAGAGTTTATAAATGGATTTAATTTGAATATTTTTGGGATGTGACTATCTGAAGTCTTTCTGGTTATAGAATAATGAATCTCATGCATATCTCTGTTAACAATATAAACTTGTTTAAAGTGCCAGGTAACACTTTTTAGGAAACAGGTAAAATATTGGGCAAATCTGTTCTCAGAGAGATCAAGTGTAAATCTGAAGTTACTCCAGTGAAGGCAGTGAAATTACTCCAGATTTAAATTAGTGTCAGTGAGAACACTCTATATCTTTGATCGTTAGAACTATAATTTACTCTTTATTGCACATGGGCTGATCTCAAGTATTGTTTTTCACTATAACAGGAATTAGAAAAAGAGAGAACGGATCTCATGGAAGATGTGGCTGCCAACAAGAGAAGGATGAAAGAGCTAGAAGATAACTTGCTCTATCGACTGACAAGCACACAAGGTTCTTTGGTGGACGATGAGAGTCTGATCACTGTATTGAGTAACACCAAGAAGACTGCTGAGGAAGTGACACAGAAACTGCAGATTTCTGCTGAGACTGAAATACAGATCAACTCAGCCCGTGAGGAGTATAGACTTGGTGAGCTGGAATCTGTGATAATGAAAGACAGATGTGACAAGCAAATGAAAAAAGAGAATACTAGAGTGGGAGAAATGAGGATGAGAGCATGAAGAAAAAGTGATTATACAAATAACAGGGGAATTGTGTTTCCCTGAAAATGAAAAGGATAAGATAAATAGCATATTGATCAGTTGTGGAAAAATATATCAATTTATCTTGTGTGAATTGCTTGCTGAACTCTTACCAATTCCAATGAAGAATCTGTTATAAGGCTTATTTCTGTACCTATATACAGAGTGGACTTGGAAGATACAGCCCAGTTTTATATTACTTTCCAACCCACAAAATATTGGTGTGTTATAGACTGCCAACCTGACCGATGTTGAGGAAAGGGCATAAACTTATCTGTAGCACCTGAACTTTCTTTAGTCTTAATGTGTTGAAATTTTATTTGGGCACTATTGTTGTATTGTAAATGCTTCATTCATTCTAGATATTTTTTCCCTAAATTGGCGCAATAGTTAAACATGGAACATGTGATTAAACATGTATTCTTATGTAGAAGATTGCAGTAACAAAGGGACACGGGTATACTGTGGTGTCTTTAAGAGAATGAATTAATGTATTATAAAACTTAGCAATTTTAGCATTCAATCACTGAAGTCAAGAGACCACCTCTTGAACAATGGCCAGGCCCTTACATTGTTTTGTAAGTTATGTATTCTGTGGTTTACTTTTTGATTTGTTATTTCTGGAATGAAATGTTCCATGTAGTGTTCAGTTGTGACTTCTCTGCATTTTGAGAGCTTCATGAAATGGCATCTGTTACATAGTGTAAGAACATGCAGGGCTAGAACCTGAGACCATGAGGTTACTGGGTCATTGATGCCTCTGTCTCATGACTGGAGGTTTAGGCTGGACATCCATGGCAGGACCCTATGAAGCCAGGTTTGGCAGGAAGTTCCTCGCAGCAGGGTCTGAGGGGCAGCCTCTCACAGCCCACTGATTGGCCAATATATAAACGAGGAAGCTATAAAGGAAAGCTAATGAACAACACCACAGACTGCCTGACTACTTCTGTTCCAAACCCTGTTTGCGATAGACCCTAGACTCTGGCTTCTGACCCTGGTTCATCCTCAACTTTGATTGCTATCTGTAACCTGGCATCTGACCCCAATCTCCTGGTAAAGTGACCCAGCCTGCTTCCTGACACCTGATTCTCTGTCTGTCCTCTGGCCTGTCTTAGACTCTGATCTCTTGGTATCTGACCCGGCCTGACCCCTGACTCCTGCTCTGACTACTAGGTCAGTCCACCCATGTCCCGGTCATGACAGTTTGCTCAGACCACTTCTGCCCCTCCCCCCCAATTCATCCAATCCCTCCACAAGTGATGGAAAGAATGGGCTGCCCTCCAAACAGCGGCTCCACAACGGCCTGGGACCTGCAGGACCAAGTCACCTGTCTGCAGGGCAGAGAACCTCATACTACAGATCCACACTATGCAGGGCACACTCCAAAGTACAGACCCTGCACGAACACGTAGCCTGGTTGCAGGTTCATGTGGCGCAGTTCACGACCAAAGCACAGACTCCATGAGAGCAGCTCACACGCTCACAGGGAGGAGCAGCGACCCTACATGCCCAAACAGATCATGCATCGCCTGAACCAGTCCTTGCAGTACCACTGCCCGAATGGTTCAACGAGGATCTTCAGAAATTCTGGGGGTTTCTGAACCAATGCAGGCTTCTCTTTCTGGTCTGCCCCTGAGAATACCCTACAGACCAAACTAAGGTGAGGCTAGTAGTCAGCCTGCTCTACAGTGAAGTGCTTGATTGGGCCTCCCATTGGAGCAGAACACCCCAGTGGTCTCTGGTTGGGAAACCTTCCTATAAGTCTTTGTGACCATCTTTGATGACCCGCATCATATCCGCTCTGCAGAAGCTGCCCTCTGAAAGCTTTGTCAGGGGAAGGGCTGGTCACCACCTATGCTGTTCATTTGTGACCCCACCCACCTAGACACCTTTATTGACCTTACTCTGTGCATTGACTCGGCTGCAGGAGAAGAATGAGGAAAGGAGGGGTGGCCCAATGCCCCCACACCTGCCTTTCACACCAAGGCCTGTAGAACTGAGTACTGAACCCCTGCAAGTTGACCTGGGTCGCCAGTGTCACACTCTGGAGGAAAGAGAAAGTCAATGACTGTGGAACCTCTGTTTTTACTGTGGAGTACCAGGACACACCCTTGCCTTCTGCCCAGCTCAAAAGAACTTGGGAAGAGGACCAGCCTAGGCCCAGTAGGGGGTACAGCCTGGACACCACCAGAGCTCCATGATCTGGAACCATTACCCTCCATCCTCAGTTAGAACCCAAACTGGGAACCATGGTGTTTCCCCTCATTTCCAGTTGCTACTGCAGTTGCAGGTGTTGGAGCAGGAGCAACAGATCCCCCCACAACTAGCAATGATAGACTCTGGTCCTGCTGCCAACTTTATAGATTCCAAGGCAACCAAAACACTCCTGATCTCCTTCCAGCTGAAATCCACACCAGACCTGATAGATATGAATGATATGGTCACCTCTATCATGGGACCAGTGACTCAAGAGACCATCTCCTTAGAGGACATAGTGGATGGGCACTGAGAACTAATATGCTTCGATGTGATGCACTCTTTGTTCTTTCCGATAATTCTCAGCACTCCTTGGTTGGAGCAGCATGACCCATGAATCTCCTGGTGTTGGAGGAGCATTAGCTTCTTCTCCAAATACTATAGAAAGTATGTCTGCAATGAAGCAACCAGTATCCAAGTGACCTGTGCCTAGGGGAGTGCCTTCTGGCCAGAATCTCAGACTCCCTGACAAAGTACCATGGCTACCTAGATGTGTTTGAAAAGAAAAATGTGGACTCTCTACCTCCACACAGAGATTACGACTGTCCAATAGACTTACAGCCCAGGGCAATGGTTCTTTATGGATGGATATACAGTGTCTGAACCAGAGCTGGAGGGTCTATGTTGATATATCCAGGAAAACCTTACCCAGGGCTTCATTCAATAATCTACCTCTCCAGCAGGGGCACCAATCCTCTTTGTGAAAGATGGGTCACTATGCCTCTCTGTAGACTGTTGTGCATTGAACCAAGTGATGATTTGTAGCGGTCACCCCTTGTCCCTCATTCCAGAATTGCTGCACCTCTTGAGGACTGTCAGGATCTTCACAGAACTAGACCTTCGGTGGCATGCAAGCTAGTGTGCATAAAGCCTGGGGATGAATAGAAGATTGTTTTTTGTAGCTGAAATGGGCATTTTGAATATTTGATTATGCCGTTTGGCTTAACCAATGCCCCTACAACACTTCAGCATTTCATCAATGATCTGTTCAGGGATATCCTGGACCAGTATGTGATCATCTACCTTGACAATATACTACCATTTTTTGAGAACCTGGGGCACCGCTTTCACCATGTCCCGTCTGTCTTATGTGGAATCATGGTTAGTATGCCAAACTGGGAAAGTGAACCTTCAACCAGGCCACCATTGAATTTTTAGGTATATAAGGGTATATCATCTGGGTTTCCTCTGGGGAGATGGATCCACAGAAGGTGGAAGCCATCCGCAAATGGGCAGCACCCTAGACCCTCTGGGAACTTAAGCATTTCTTGGGCTTTGCAAATTTTTATAAGAGATTCATTGCCAACTTCTCCCAACTAACTCCCCTGACTGCACTCCTTCTCAAAGTTGTCCAAGTCGCTTGGTCACCCGAGTCCCAGCTCACCTTTGATCAGCTAAAAGCCACCTTCACCACATCCTCAATTCTGGCAAACCCCAACCCAACTCATCCATTTATAGTATAAGCAGATGCATGCAAAGTGACCATAGAGGCAGTACTCTCACTGCAAATTGGACCCCAGTTCTCGAAAACTTACTTCCACAGAGATGATCTATGAAATACGGGACAAAGAGTTGCTTGCCATAAAAACTGCATTTGAAGAATGGCAGCAGCACCACCTTGAGGGAGCTCAGCATCCAGTATAGGTCTTCACTGCCCATAAGAACGTTGAATACTTCTGCAGGGTCTGAGCATTGAACCAGAGGCAGTTAAGGTGAGCCTTGCTCTTTTCTCAGTTCAAGTTTACAATTACCTACCACCTGGGAACATGAAATTGGAAAGCTGATGCTCTATCGCAGAAGAGGGAGCGTTACTGTGGAAGCCAAGACCAGACTTCTGAGCCCCCTACCTCTTTAAGCCTGGTAACTTTGCAAATGCCACAGTTCAGTGAGACCGCATCTGGTCTGCCTTGAAAGAAGATTTGCTCAAGGGACATGGTCCATGCCATTGGCGGGTGTGGGGTGTAAAATGCACTGTTCCATGTAGGATGGGATAACATACTTTGATGAGTACATATATGTGCCCCCAAGCCACTCGTGACTGGAGGGAGCTATGGCTGTGCCATGATGCTCCATTGGTGGGCCATGTTGACCACTGGAATACCACCCACATGTTGTCTGGTGCATGCGGGCCGAGGTTCAAGTACAAGTAGACTATTCCAAATGCTGTACATCTACCAAGACACCCTGAACCAGACCCCTTGATGCCTCAGTACCCCTCAAGACTCCAGCTAGCCCATGGTCTGACGTCAACCTAGATTTTATTATGGAACTCTCAGTATCTGAAGGCCACACTGTAGTCTTAATGGTTGTGGATTGCCTGACCAAACTGGCCCGCTTCTTCCCCTGCTACCACCTGGCTTCTGCAGATTACCACCCAAGTCATGCTGCACAACAAAGGTCACTCCATGGACTCCCAGACCACAGAGTTTCCAACTGAGGCCCACAGTTCACCTCTTGCTTCTGGTGTGACTCGTTCAGACTATTGGATGTCCACCTATCTACCTCCACTCTATATCTCTCCCAAACAGATGGACAAACCAAACTGGTGAACCAAGTATTGGAACAGTACTTGAGGTGCTTCATAAATGATCACCAAAGTAACTGGTCCATGCTCCTGCCACCTACAGAGTTTTTATGCAACAACTTCAACCATGCCTTCATGGATTTGGTGTCCCTTCTTCATCAATTATGGGTCCACCCCCATTTTCAATCTGCGTTATCAGCAGTTTCCCTGAATCCTGCTGCCACCAACTGGGTCCAACAGTTCCATCTTATTCAGGGAGAGCTCAGGAACCACCTAGAAGAGATGTCAAGAGTCATGCGGACCATTGGTGACAAGAAGCTCTGGTTGTTCACAGTAGGCCAGAAGATCTGGCTTGCATCTGCATCTGCGGACTAATCAACCCTCCCAGAAATTGGACCACCAGTTCCTGGGTCCCTTCACCATGTGCCAGCAGATTAACCCACTAACCTTCAAATTGCAGCTTCCCTAGTCTCTCAAAATACATCCAGTTTTTTGTGTTTCCCTTCTGAAGCCCTTCAATCAGAATCTCTTCCCTGCCCAACACCAACACCTCCACCAGTCAAAATTCAGGTCATGAGGAATACAAAGTGCATGCTATCCTCAGTTCCTGATGAGGAATGAGTTACAATGTAGTAGTCCTGATTCTCATATGGCTTCTATATATAATAGGATGTCTAAGATATTCATTTGGAAACTCAATTGGCGCTTAAACACATCTAACAAAACTATGTACATTCAAATGCTGATTTAAACATCCAAATACAGAGTTAGGTATCCTCTGAGTGTACCCATATTGGGAAACTGGGTTTTGCATCAGTTATAGAAAACACATTTTAACTGTTTACTGACCCATAAATGAGACCAGAATTAACACTAAACCAATTGTGAGTGGTTAATGATATAGCAACTAAAAGTTCTTTGGTTGTTGTCATTAGCATTGTAACACTTGATGCACTCAGTTTAGATATCTGCATTTTTTTTGTTTTGCATTTTATGCTTTAAGCACAGCCTTTTTCTTCATCCTTCAGTTGCAACAAGAGGGAGCATCCTATATTTCCTTATAACTGAGATGAGTATGGTCAATGTGATGTATCAGACTTCACTTCGACAGTTTCTGGGGCTCTTCGATCTTTCTCTAGCCAGGTAAGTAACATTACTGAAAGATCAGTTGACTTTTTTCCCCAGAAGCCAGCTTACAGACAGGACCTGTAGTAAACTAAACCACAGTGTTTCTCCTAAAGTAGGGCTTTCCTACTTCTATTTTATTATGCTATCACATGCTGAAGCATAGAACTATGAAATATACTTGCTTACTATGACTCCTTAAGCTTTATCTGTTGACCATGGTATGAGGAAGTTTTTTAGTCCATTATGAAATATTTCTTTCCAGTACAAATAGATCTTGTCAGAGGTGAGGACTCTGATAGGTTGCTTCAGTTTTAGATTATTTCCTATTCTGTTGTCTTCTGGTAATATGTCTTAGTGACCTATTCATTTTTGAGATGTTCAGGATGATGATCTAGAACTTCCTGCATACTTGCCTTACTCTTTTCCAGAAAAGCCTTTCTAGAAACTTAAACCATACAGGCACTGAACTAAATTTTCCTTTTGAACAGGTCTGTCAAGAGCCCAATTACGAGTAAGAGACTTGCTAATATAATTGACCATATGACCTATGAAGTGTATAAGTATGCTGCCAGAGGACTTTACGAGAAGCACAAATTCCTGTTCACCTTACTGCTTGCCTTGAAAATAGACATGCAGAGAAACAGAGTGAAGCATGAAGAGTTCCTGACACTTATTAAAGGTCAGAACAACTGCATACTTAGAAAATATGCAAATACATTATTGTGCCATATCTGTGAGTAATTCATTTATAGGTATGGCTTGTCAGCCTGTCAGCTGTTACTGCATCTGGAAAATCAGAGGAGTTAAAGAATGAACACAAAACATCCCATTTAGTGACATAGCATGATACTGTACTGGTGACTTATGGGAAAATATTGAGCTTTGAGGATTTAGGTGTTAGGAATTAAAGAGGTGACAGGAGGTGAAAGAGCAGTCTCATCATAGCACAATTTCAGATGATTTTGAAGTAGGTAGTCCGAGCACTATCCAGCATGCGTATAATTTTTGGTCAAAGAATTTGAAAAAAGAGATGTGGACACTAAAGGGCCCTTGGCTTATTAGTAAATACAGGGTAATGAAACTGAAAATGATGTAAAACAATTCTCAATGACCTTAATAGGTTTTCTGTACGTAAACATGTTATGACTTTACAGGCTTAACCTTATGCAAGTATTGTGTGCCCCCACTGGGAAGCTAAGCATCATTCGCTGCTCCCTTTCCAACGGAGCATGCACCGGTCCTGTTTCTAGTCCAGTAATACACTAGGCTTCACATGGACTTTTTATGATTTAAAAGAAAAACTTGTCCCTGCCCCCATACTAAATCTTACACCTCAGGCAGGGCTAACTTTTTGGGGGAACTGAAGATTGGCTTAAAGGAATGGCAGTTTGTTTGAGGCTTCTCAGGACACAGGAGTGTTAGAAAAAGTCTTCAGGAGGCAACTAGTCAGCAGAGACCAAGTGAGGTGGTCCAGGATGTATGGTAAATGTACTCTTTACAAAACTACAGTTGATACTTGACTTCTCCAATGCTGACCAACTGAAGTTGGTGCAGAAGTTTTTATACACAACATAGCTTCTCCTTGCGTATTTCTCTTCAAGAAGTCAGTGATTCAGGTAGCACCTCTTTCCTCCATACTCATCTAGCTTGAATTGAACTTCAGTGGAGACAACTGACCTTTCTATAACAGGGCTTTGAATAATTTAGCTTTTGTTGTATTAGTTTTACACAAAAAATAAAGTAAAAATTAAAAGGCCAGGTTTTTTGTAACCCAAGATTTATCACTTCAATGAAACTAGGTTACAATTTTGACAGGGCCCCCTGTATGTTCAAAAATACTTTTTTTCAGAAGTGTGTGTGTGTGTGTGTGTGTGTGTGTGTGTGTGTGTGTGTGTGTGTGTGTGTGTGTGTGTGTGTGTGTGTGTAAAAATCCTAAATTTGTTTGAAATGCCTCATGTTTCGAATTCTCAAACTTGTTCATGCAAATTTAAAGTTTTTCAGAGGAAATTGAATTGTGAACAGACTTTTTGAAAATGTTCAGAGCTTTCATCTACTGTAGAAGTGCCTGGAATATGGTCTCAATATTTAGATAAGATTTTTCCAAAATATTACTTTTCTGGAAAATTCTATTTTTTAAAACAGGCTCTAATTATAGTCTTACCCCTTACAGGTGGTGCTTCTCTGGACCTTAAAGCTTGTCCTCCTAAACCAGCTAAATGGATTCTGGATATGACTTGGCTGAACCTGGTGGAACTCAGTAAGCTTAGACAATTCTCAGATGTTCTTGACCAAGTAAGTAACAGTTTCCCCAAAGAGCCGTATAAATTAAGAGACACCAACGAACTGATGATCACTAAGTATTTGACCATGTCCATAGACACCTTTGAACAATGGAATAATTAATATACAAAATTAGGCTGTGAAACAATTAAGGCTGCTATATACAATATACCTGACAAAAGAAATCAGGAAAGCAAATAAATGAAGAAAGGCCACTTAGTCATACATATCTTCTTTCCTCTACCCACAGGTACACACACACCTTAACATTTTCCCAATTCTCCTCCACCACACAACACAACCTAACTTTGTTCCCATAGGGATGCAAGCTTTCCTGCATCCCTAGAGTGCTCCATTTTGATTGCCCTTTCCAATACTTAAAGGTAAATATTTGGTGTAGTAGTTTGGTTGAGGGCATCAATGCAGTCCTCTTTTTGTACTCAGTCTAAAAGTTTTTTCTTCTAATATCCATAGTAGCCCTATACAAACAAAGGATAATAAATAAACATGGGTATGCCTCTAATGTCTGATCTTCACTGAAAGTTTTGGAGTTTGTGTGTTTCAGTGTGACTCCTTCTGTATTGTGAAATGTGGTTCTCTGCCTTGTGTGGGCAGATTTCAAGAACAGAGAAACAGTGGAAAATCTGGTTTGATAAGGAGAATCCGGAGGAAGAACTTGTTCCCAGTGGCTATGATCAATCTCTGGACTGCTTCAGACGTCTCCTCCTTATTAGATCCTGGTGTCCTGATAGAACCATAGCTCAGGTACATTAACCTGTAGGCATATTTTTGTCTGCTTCTCCAGTTGTAATAACTTCCAGTAGGAACTACTTAATTAAGTTTGAATATATTTTATCAAAATACAATATAGCATCACAGTAAAACTTTACATGCATAGCACTAAAACTATCTTCTAATAATCCTTGCTACTTAAATGGCACTTGGTATTTTTTCAAAGTACTTTACAGACATATGCTAATTCATACACCTATCAGAGGGGTGATCCCATTGTGTGATAAGCCCACCTTGGAAAGATTGACTCTTTTCCTCCTGAGTTGAAACTTAAACTCAGGAGTTACTGTGCTTAGGCCACATTGCCTTGTAAGGTAAGTAGAAACTTGCTTACCAGCTTAGTTAATATGGTAACAGAAATCCTAGCTGGAATTTCATAGCCACCTTAAAATTTTGCTGAAGTCTTATCTAAAACTTTGAAAGACATTATTTAAACACCAATCTGCTTTTTTTGACTTTATATGTTCTTATGTTCTGCCTTGTCTTTTCTTCATGCTGTTGAGTTAAACTACATGAGAATCAGATAATTTAAGAACTTTTTTGTTGTTGTTTGGTTTGAGCTCATCCTTCATTTCAAACTGTACAGAATTTCACCAAATAAGTAGATTTTGTCCAAATGTTTCCATGGAAAATGAGAAGAGAAATATGAGAACTATATGGTTCATGTGGAAAATAGGTAAATATTCAGATTTCCTAGAAATGCTATAGCAAAAAAGCATTCTGGCTAGATGTTCTTTCCCTTGGCTACTCCCCATGAAGTGGGTGCTGCAAAGAAGGGTGGCATTGACCCAGAATGACTGAGTTCATATTAACAGAACAATGGTTTCAGTATCTGGACCAATCATACTAAGCGTTTTGTGGTGAGACTGCAAATCCTTTTCACCCACTCTCGAAGCCCATTGGACATAGACTCTTGTGAGTCTACTTCTTGATAAATAAATTAGCTGGACAGTGAGCAGGGGAAAACACAACTCTTCTCTGCTTGCTCTTGGTGAGTTAACAAACCTGTTCAGGATTTGATTTTTTTTTAACCGCTACCAACAGGTTATTCTAAGCAGAATATCATAGTGATATATTATGTCCATAATGTATTTATAACATCCTATTTGTGTTATAATGTTCTGATAAATGTATTTGTTTCTGGTTATTAATCTACACTACCAGAGAATCAAATGTGAGTCAGCTTTCCCACTTACATTGGATCCCACAAGTCGTTTTCTGCCTAACATTAAACTTGTTTTGTTACCGCTGAGAGATATGTAGGTAACATCTCTCTCTCTCTCGCTTTCACTCTGTGTTATAGGTGTACAAACTTTTTTATGTGCATATATTTGTGTACATCTCTCTTAAATTTTAGTCCATTATGAAAGTTTTTCAAGAAAAGCAAGATGTACAACCTTGAAATGCAAAATCAGTTGTAAACCACACTTTATAGATATGGCTGTGACTACAAATTCCTGACTGTCTTAGCAAATTGGCTTAATAGCATTCTATCTTACATGCTTGCTCAGAAGCTCGAAGTTTTTTTGAGGTGGATCTTCTTTAACTTTCACTTCTCTGGATTTCATATGCCTGTTCAGATGTGGCTGCTTCTTCTGTACCATCCATATACATAGCATATCTAGTTTTATTATGGTTTGGATCCTTCTCCCTTCTCCCTGAGGTTTTAACTTGCACGCTGACTCTCCTTTCTCTCTCATAGGAAATTTCAGTACTCTGCCTGGCACTTGGGATCCTTTCAGTTATTTACTGCTCCACCTGCCCAAGAGGCACTAACACTTGAATGCACTATCAAAGAAGCTTTGTTCAGATACATGTTTGACTGACCTTTCAGTTTTGCATCATTGCTTGGTTGCATTCTTTGTAGATGTGTGATAACCTCTGTGTATCTTAACTGCTACAGCTGTCTTTGTAAATAGTTTGAGTTGTTGCTGCAATTCTTCCTCTTGTTCTATGTTATTCTGGAATTTAAGTGCTGTCCAGTTACTAAAATAGGTCTTTAGCTCCTTTAAAATAACAGAACTGGGCAGCTGCTTAAAATACTTTAAAATATTGAAAATTGAAACTCCAGTGCTGTCAGTTGGAAAAGTGTTAAGGAAACCAGAAATTTTTATCCATATCGAAATGTGGAAGGCTGGAGTTAATCTCTAGGATGATATTATTTCTGTTAAGTTGTGTATATTGTTTCACAAAACTTAATTCTTGGCATTGCAATCGTCTCTGGACTTTTGATAGATGGCAAAAATTCAGCTCTGGTGTAGATGGATACAACTTCTGTTGAAGTCAGGGGACTAATTTCAATGCCAGAGCTGAACCTGGTCCAGAATATTCCTCTTACAAAGACAGGAATGTCCTATTCATGGTGAATCTAGCTTCTTATGATTTACAGTACTTGGCTTTAGAGAATAAATACAAATTTACTTGAGAGTAACAGTTTTCAAAGCTTGCTATTTTGACTTGTGAAGAGTCTGTGTTTGGAGGCTAAATAATGGATCATCTAGTTAATTTTACCCACTATCTTTTAAATAATTCAAGGGATTTTTTCCTCCTTGTTTATTGGCTTAGCTCTGTAACCTGAAGAAATAAATAATTTCCCATGTTCCCTCTTTCTGACCATCAGCTGATCTTTCAGCACTAGCCACCTGCTCTTCCATGACCACCAAATCATTACTTCCAACTCTGTGACTTGTCTGAAGTGCTGACCATTGTACTTGCTCATGTGTTAGTGTTTCCAAATCCAAAGATGGATTTTATGAGAAATTGTGAAAGACTTGGTTTTGTTACAATTCAGAACACAACCAATTCTTTAAATATTGAAATTTTATGTGAAACTGAGTTTTAGCCTGTTCTGGTCTTGGATGCCTTTGTCTCTGAAAGTTGACTCATTACTTATTGGTACTTTTTCTTGTACGTTAAACAGGCAGCTACTGTAAATCCAGAACTTAATTGCTAGAGAAGGGATTGATCAGAGATCACTTCAGTCTAATTTGAAAGATCCTTAATTTGTTCTCTAGTTAAAAAAAAGTATATATTTGCCTTACAGCTTCAAAAACTGAAATGGAGTTTGTCCTAAATAGCTTAGAGCTTCTGTAACTCATCTTCTAGTTAATGCCAGTTATTTTGATATAAAAAAAGGGAGGGGGCGCATAAGCATGGTATCCTCAGAGGGTGTTCCTCCTATGACAGTCTGACTTTAAATCTAAACAGTAGGCGTACCTCTCCTAGATTGCACCTTGGGATGTTGAAACCTCATCTTGTCAACTGCTAATAACTGTTAATTGCATGTGGTGGATATATACTGAGGGTAGGTCTACGCTGCTGGCAAAATTTGGTGGCAGTCGACAGGAGTTATGCAAGCTACTCCCGTCGACTTCGTAACTTTCCTGTAGTGCCCCGTCTCCACTGCACTGCGCTGACAGGAAATGCATTCCTATCGATGCAGCGCTGCGCTCTTTTTGCAGGTGGTTTTAATAGATTGACTTCCGGATTGATTGTCTGTGTCTTCACTATGCTCAATCTATCCGGAAAAAATGATTTGATGGTGGGAAATTTGCTGCTGCCAGTGTGTACATAGCCAGACTCTATCACATAATACTGTTCTTTTGGATAAAATGTAGTGTTAAATTTGGTGTTTACTTTATGTATAACTTGTAGCCTCAGTTTATAGAAAACAGCATTTGGATGACTATAATAGATGTGGTTGTACTTTTAAATATAGGCTAGGAAGTATATCATGGATACCATGGGGGAAAAATATGCAGAAGGAGTCATCTTGGACTTGGAGAAGACATGGGAAGAATCAGATCCACGTACCCCTCTTATCTGCTTTCTTTCTATGGGTTCTGATCCTACCGACTCAATCATTGCTCTGGGGAAAAGACTGAAGACAGAGACACGTTATGTTTCCATGGGCCAGGGACAAGAGGTCCATGCTCGTAAACTTCTACAGCAGACCATGGCACATGTAAGGGAAAACCTGAATTGGTTTTTTTTGTCTTGTTACTGATTGATTATGACATGTGATGTGTTACAACCCTGAGTTGAAACAAAGTGTTCTGGTAGGCTTTTGACACATGTACATTAAATTGTTTTTTAAAAGTAACTTGAATTCCAAAACAATAGGCCTGCCTCATACAATGGTAGATTAGGGGCAAAAGAGTGTGATAAAATCCAAACCAAAGGATACTTCACACCAAATAAAGCCACTCAATCAAAAATACTTGTGACTAATGGGAATTTCTTGACTGATTAGACAGGCCAACTTCATGATCTGACTTAATGAGTACTAACTACTAGTATGCAGGCATTACATATGATGCTTTTAAATCTGTTTTACTATATTTTTGACAAATATTGACATAACATGTCAACTTTAAGCGAACTTCCAAATGTCTCTGATACAGAGCACTTTGCATATTTATGATTTTCTGTAGAAAAACAAATAATACATAAGAACTGCCATACTGGGTCAGACTAGTGGTCCATGTAGTCCAATATTCTGTCTTTGACGGTAGCCAGTACCAGAGATTCAGGGAGAGCGTGCAGAACAGGGCAGTTTTGGAGAGATACACCCAGTCTTCTCCTTTTGGCAGTCAGAGGTTTATGGTCACCCCGGTCATGGTTACATCTCTGACCACCTTGGCTAATAGCTGTTGATGGACTTATCCTCCAGGAAGTTATCTAGTTCTTTTTTAAAACTAATTATACTTTTGGCTATCACAATATCTCAGGGCAATGAGTTCCACAGGTTAATTTTGTGTTGTGTGAAAAATACTTCCTTTTGTTTGCATTAAACCTGCTGCCCATTAATTTCATTGGATATCTCCTGGTTTTTGGATTGTGGGCAATGATAAATAACACTTTTTCAATTACTTTTTCTACACCATTCATGATTTTATAGACCTCTATCATCTCCCCCCTTAGTCATCTATTTGTTAAGTTGAACAATCATAATTGTTTTAATCTCTCCTCATTTGGAAGCTGTTCCATACTCTTCATCATCTTAGGTTACTCTTTGCTGAACCTTTTTTCAGTTCCACTATCTGCTTTTTGAAATGGGGCAACCAGAACTGTACACTGTATTAAATGTTAGTTCCACCATGGATTTATATAGTAGCCATATGTTTTCTGCCTTATTTTCTCTCCTTTTCCTAATGGTTCCTAACGTTCTATTAACCTTTTTGACTGCTGCTGCACACTTAGCTGTAGTTTTCAGACAGCTATCTATGATTACTCTGAGATCTTTTTTTTTTTTTTTGAGTGGTAACAGCTAATTTAGAACCCATCATTATATATGTGTAATTGGGATTATTTTTTCCAATGTGCATTACTTTGCACTTACCAATATTGAATTCAATCTGCCATGTTGTTGCCCAGTCACCTGGTTTTGTGAGATCCCCCTGTAACTCTTTGTAGTCTGCTTTGGACTTAATACAAAGCTTTTTAAGACAAATACTCATTGAGTGGAAATTATCTGTAAACAGTCTGGTGAGGAAAGAGAACAAGGTTTTTATTAATACAAATTAGCGATTAAAAGTGCTTATGTAAAATAGGACAGCAACACAGTTCAAAGGAGAAAATAATACTATCATATTTATTGTACAATAGCAATTCTTTTTGTGGTAGCAGTGAAATCACTGTAATCTTACTACTTCAGCTGAAGAGAGCAGTGAGTTAAACTGACACTTACTTCTGACATGTGTGGACAGCTGAGCCCACTAAGAGGCTTTCAGCTCTTTGTGCCACATTTGGAAGCAATGAGTGATAGCTGCCATCTGACTCCCAGAAATGTAAAATAAATAAAATTAGGAGGCTACCTTCTGGTGGTAATTTCTCGTTATGTAGTGAAGGGACATTATAGCATGGTAATGGGACATAAGGAAGAGATTGCGAATGAGGAAATAAATGTATTTGCAAGGAATCAGGATCCCTCTCCCACACCCATAGTCAGCAAAGAGTGAGTAAACACCCCTTATATTCCCCAAAACTCTATCCCATCCATACATCTACTCTTCTGAGCAACAAGAGAGAGGGAACTAACTAGGTAATTGTTTCCCTTCTGGATTTTGGCTAGGGAATGGGGAATCTGGTGGCAAGGTTTCATTTTCTCTGAAGAAGAAGGAGGAGTCTGGAGGTCAAAACTTCCTGTGGACAAAAGGAAATAGGGGTTCTCTGCTTTCACACAATTCACCCATCCGGTGCAATCACCCTAATGGAGTGGCAGTATTGAGCTCTATGAACTCTTTAGCCACGTGCAAGTCCTCTTGTTGCACCCACTTGAGATTTTCTCTTAATGATTTCACATTTACCGGATGTTTTACAGGCAGAACAAAAGGGAACAGAGCTCCTCCCCCCTCTCCACCAAACAGAATATTGGTGTTGGCGGTTAGGGAGGAAGAAGTTGAAGTCCTACACATTCTATCCTGTTTTCATCCCTCCTTAGCATCTCCAGCTTGCTGGGTTGATATGTCATTAGCTCACTAGGATACCTCCATAAAACTCTGAAAGGCACTAGTTTGAATTAGTGACTGCTTGGGGCAGAATTGATGAGCTTAGAACTGGAATGTGGAGGAATATGCTACTTAAATTTTCCCACCTTGTTGCTCATAAGATGTTGGACACATTTGTTTACCATGCTGTAAATCAGAATTGTTTGATACATTTCCAATTTTAATGATAAATAAAATGTAATTTAGTGTTTTCAGTTTGCAAATAAAATACCACACAAATGCATATCACATTTTGTTCTCTTCTGTTGCACTAGGGAGGATGGGCACTTCTTCAGAACTGCCACCTTGGACTTGACTTTTTGGATGAGTTGATGGACACTATTATAGAAACGGAGACTGTCCATGAGGCCTTTCGCTTGTGGATGACCACTGAGGTTCACTGGCAGTTCCCCATTACCCTTCTTCAAATGTCCATTAAATTCACCAATGAACCTCCGCAGGGGCTCAAAGCTGGTCTGAAGAGAACATATGGTGGTGAGTGGGAAAAAAGATTGACAGGGAATAAAAGATAGTTTATAGCAATACACAATTAAGTATGGCCTTCCTTCCAGTTCCACCTCTGTTACCATGTGTTCATGTTGCAGTTATTGGTAGGATCAGGATAAAATTTTGGAAACTGCCTGTAGACATTATCCATTGAAGCTGATAACAACAAGAGTTGTGCACATGGATCTCAGGGCACAACTTGGCCCTAAGATTAAGCCAGAAGATAAGAAAACTGAGAGAAATTGGAGAGCTGCTGCAGTTATGTCTGAACTCAACTCATATAAAATCATGAATATTTTCCCACAAATTATAACCTCCTATGTCTTGTTTAACAAATCATTTAATAATTGAACCCCCTTGCACTTTTTATGTTGAAAGGCTGCATGATGAGTTTTACCATGCCAGAGTGATGATTTTTATGTGCTTTCTTTTCTGGGAACTGAAAAGACGTATCTCTTGTCGTCAAAGGGCTTGTTGATATGAAAAATGCACTAGAAGTGCACTGTAACATGTGCGTTTATATGCTAACTTGTGCTACTTAGGAAGAGGTGGCATACTTTCTCCAGACTAGAGTGCTTTGTCATATAGTAAATGCATCTCTAGAGAGATCAAAAGCAACCTAAGTATCATCAGGAGAGGTATTTAGTAATGGATTATGCTGAAAATAAAATGCTGGTAGCTCATGTCTTGTGATGTCCCTTTTTTTCCAACAGGTGTGAGCCAGGATCTCCTGGATGTCAGCAACATGGTGCAGTGGAAACCAATGTTATACAGTGTTGGTTTCCTGCACTCCACAGTTCAGGAAAGACGCAAATTTGGGCCACTAGGTTGGAACATCCCCTATGAGTTTAACCAGGCTGACTTCAATGCCACTGTGCAGTTCATCCAGAATCATTTAGATGACATGGACATCAAGAAGGTAGTTAACACTGTTTCATGGAAAATAAATAAGAATATTCAATAGTTTGGGTAACAGGATTATTATGGATGGTCCCAAACAACTGAAATGCAAATATGAATTAACGCTAGATTTAAAAAAGCTTGTTCCCCTAACTCTAGATGTATTGTGTGCTCTGAGCACTGAAAACACTTGTCTACTTATATTGAAATATAAATGCAACTGCTCAATGGGGGATAACTTTTTAAATCTGGTTTTTAACCATGGGTATGTTTCTACTTATGCCTGTGGTGGCTATGTTTTTATTAGTTAGGCAAAAAACTGGGAGCTGTAAACTGTAGCCATATTTGGGGCTGTAGGAAGGCTCAGTGGCCTTCCTCCGAGCCAGGGCCCGAAGAAGGGCCACAACCGTGGTGTTGGACCGAAAAAGGGCCAGCCGCCAAGTCTGCCCGGCATCCGGGAGGCCGGCTAGGGATAGGTCCTGCTGGACGACCAATCCAGCACCAGAGGGGCGGAGCCTCGGCCAAGGCTGAGGCTATAAGAAGCAGGCCCCACAGCTCAGAGGGAGACAAGCGGCCACCGGAGGCAGACATGCTGCCCCACTGTCTGCAGCAAAGGCCGGAACCGGGCCGGGACACTGCCCCTAGTGAGCGCCTCCCAGAGCGAGGACCACGGGAGCGGCCCAAGCGACCAATCACTAAGGGTTGGATAGGGCCCCCGGGCCCTCTAGACTGGTCTAGGCCTACAGGCATGAAGGACTGGGCCAGGCCTCGGGGCCCAAGCAACTGGGCCAAGCCCCCTGAGATGGAGGACTGGGAGTTCCCCCCTGAGGCAGCCCCGACTTGGAAGAGCTGCCAGAAGCCGAGCCCCCAGAGGCGGGACCTGACCTGGAGAAGCTACCTGAGCCCTACCCCGATCCCTGGGACCTGGAGGAGTTGCCCCTCGCCGAGGAGCTCCCCGCCTTGCCGCCCGTGGACGAGGAGGGACTGGTTGGTTTGCCCCGGACAGTGTACCCCAGCGACCCTGAGGAACCAGAGGATGCAGGTACCGGGGGATACAGGGAGGAAGTGGCCCAGGGACAGCCATGGGCGTGGCTGTACAAGGAGCAAGCCCCGTTGGTGTGTTGCGGCAGGAGCCGCGCCAATTTAGTGGCAATGCTTTTGCCACTGTTAGGGCCCTGGGCTGGGATGCAGTGGAGTTGGGTGGGTCTGCGTCCCCCTTCTCTCTCCCTTATCCTTGCCACCCAGAGAGCGAATACCGTCCCCTGCCCTCCTGACTTGAGGACCCTGCTTCCTCGCCCTCCCTGCCTGAGGGCCGGGGTGACAGATTGCTTTATCGCCCGCCCTGCCTGAGGGCCGGGGCACCAGACTCACAGCCACAGCTAATATTCCCCTTGTAGGAAGGTGCAATGGCCTTCTTCCGAGCCGGGGCCCAAAGAAGGGCCACAAGCGCGGGGCCGGACCGGACCCTGTGCTACACATCATGGAGAATGCAGGCATACCCCCCTGATGAAAAGGGGGACTGCTTGCACCGAAGCTCTAGCGGAGTTCGGATGCCGACCGGTCCGACAATGGAGGCCGCCAAGTTTGTCAAATGGTGGGCAGAAGCCCAACAGGAGCAGCAAGCGGCCCAGCTACAACAGCAGCAGCGCCTGCTACAGACTTTGTGCACCCAGCAACAACAGCTGCTCCGGGACCTGAGGGCCTAGCAGCTGGAGCTGCAGCAGCAGTTGATGCAGCAGCTGGGTGCCTGGCTGCGCCCACTCACGGGCCAGACGAACCCCGAGAGGGACCCAGGGGCCAGAGCCCAGGATTTGCCAATGGCCCACCGGGGCACCTACCCCCTCCAGGTCTGACCCTGAATTGTACTTACGGCATGGTATACGCCGGAGAGGGGCGGGCCCGGGGGATGGCCGGCCTATCTGGGAGACGGGTCGAGGCCCTAGTCGACTCCGGGTGTGGGCAGACCCTCATCCTGTGGGGTCTGGTCCCCAAGGATGGGAAGACTCTGGGCAAAGTTGTTCTTCGTTGCATCCACGGGGACCTGCGGTTTTACCCTACCATGCCGGTCCCCCTGACCGTAGGGCCAAAGACTCGAATACTGTCCTTAGTACTGGTGCCCCAGCTGCCCTACCCGGTCATCCTCGGCCGGGGCTGGCCCGACTTGACTTCAGCGAGTGGGTAATGCCGAGGACCCTGAGGCAGGGGCCCCAGGGGAAGGGACCCCAGGAACCCCAGACCCACAGGAGAGTGACGACCAGCTGGACCCCAATCCTGAATCAGCCTCAGAGGCGGAGGAGCCAAGAGACGAAACTGCCCCAACTGATGGAGACCCACTGTCCTCAGGAGACCCCATGGCCGATTTCTTCTGGGACCAGAGGGAGGACCCCACCCTTAGCCGGGCATACGAACAACTGATGGCGGTAGATGGCGTCTTGACCGACCCCCGACAAACCGAGCCGTGGCCTCACTTCGAGCTGCGGCGAGAATGGCTGTATCGCCTGGAGAGGAGCCCGCAAACTCAACAACCCCACGCCCAGTTGATGGCGCCCCGACTCTACCGTAAGGCCATCTTATGGTTGGCTCATGATGTCCCGGCAGTCGGACACTTAGGGGTGGACAAGACCCTCGCCCGGGTCCTCTCCCGATTTTATGGGCTGGGTGTGCACCAGGAAGTCCGGGACTACTGCACCTCCTGCCCCGAATGCCAGCGAGTGGCGCCGGCAGGAGTCCCGCGAGCACCCCTTGTTCCCATCCCTGTGGTCGGGACGCCCTTCGAACAGGTGGGTGTGGACCTGGTGGGACCCCTGGAAAGGAGTATAGCCGGATTCTGCTACCTCCTGGTCCTCATTGACTACACCACCCGCTTCTCAGAGGCCATCCCCTTACGGAATGCCACTGCCCGGATGGTGACCAGTGAACTGGTTAAGGTGTTCCCCCGAGTAGGACTGCCCTGGGAGCTGCTCACTGACCAAGGCACGGACTTCATCTCCTGGCTGCTGCGAGAGGTGTGTGCGATCCTCGGGATCCAGAAACTCCGGACTTCCGTCTATCATCCCCAAACCAACGGCCTGGTGGAGTGCTTTAACCGCACCTTAAAGCACATGCTGCAGAAGTTCCCGCCAGAGGACCTGCGGCAGTGGGACCAATTAATCCCACCCCTGCTCCTAGCCATCCGGGAGGTCCCGCAGGCCTCCACACAGTTTTCCCCATTTGAACTATTGTACAGCCATTAGCCTCGGAGGATCCTAGACATGATGCGAGAGCACTGGAAGCAAGCCCCGTCCACATTGCAGGGGATGCTCCAGTATATGCTTGCTCTGCAGGAAAACCTCTGCCTGGCCAGGGCGCTGGCCCAGGAGAACCTGCAAGCCGCCCAGCAGAGCGAGGCCCAGTCCTACAACCGAGGAGCTTGCTCCCGAACCTTCGAACCCGGGGACCGGGTCCTGGTACTGTTGCCCTCTGCTGAATCCAAACTGCTCGCCAGATGGCAGGGACCCTATAGATCTTCCGGGCCGTCGGCCCTGTCAACTACGAAGTCTACCTACCCGACTGACGAAAAAAGAAGTAGGTGTACCACCTGAACCTGCTGAAGCCCTGGTGGGAGCGAGAGCAACTGTTGATCAACCCGCAACCCCCAGACCCTGAGCTGGGACCCCCCTATTCCCCGAGCAAGAGGAGCTGGGAGGACCCCACCTGGGAGACACTTTGACAGGACCCCAAGTGCGACAGGCCAGGCACCTAATTGAAACCTTCGCCTCCACCTTCACAGCGACCCCCAGAAAAACTGACCAGGTGTCTCACACCATAGAGACTCAACCGGGGGAGGTGGTGCGGACAGGCGCATGTTCCCTCCCCCACCACCTCCAAGCAGCGGTAGAGGAAGAGATCCAGGCCATGTTACGCCTCAGAGTCATTGAGCCCTCAACAAGTGAGTAGCAGAGCCCGGTGGTGCTAGTGCCCAAGCCGGATGGGTCCCGACGCTTTTGTATCGACTTCCGGCAGGTCAACGAGATCTCAAAGTTTGACGCCTATCCCATGCCTCGCATTGACGAGTTGTTAGACCGGCTAGGGGAGGCCCAATACTTTTCCCCTCTCGACCTCACGAAAGGATATTGGCAGATCTCACTGGACGCATGCTCGCGAGAGAAAACGACCTTTTCAATGCCTAGTGGCCTGTTCCACTTTGTCCAGATGCCCTTCTGTCTTGATGGGGCCGCTACGACCTTTCAGCGACTGGTGGATCAGCTCCTGGCCCCCCACGTAATCTACGCCACCGCCTACTTAGATGACTGAGGTGCCTAAGTGTCGTGTTATGATAAGATTACCAGGGACAAACGGCCCCCCCAAACTACAGGAGTGGTTTGAAGGGTGCTGTAAGACACTAAGGTGGTTCGTGTATATATTCACTTTCAAGACAGAGTGTGGGGCTTGGAAAAACGGTAACTTAGAAAAGGTTGGCAAACTTCCTAGAAAAAATTTGGCAAACTACTCAAATTCTTAACCACTTACTAGTCTTTATTTAACAACTTACTAATACAATTACTTGAATCAAACTTTTCTCTTACTGATTTACTTTATATATAACTACAAACAACAAAAATTGATTACAATGATTAAATGTTAGATACAAACTTACTAATACAACAACTAAAAACTTAAGCAATTTGTTTTACCTCAAATCTTATTCCCTTATTCTGTTACAAACCCTTAAAACATGTATCAAACTAAAAAAAAACAACTAACAATTATAAAGCACATACAAAAAACACTCTTGGAATACAAGTAGAATTATTGCTAGCTTTACGTTCACATTCACTACTCACCACATACAGAGATGAACTCAGCTGCAGCAAAGATAACAGATGTTTTATGACCTGGTCTTTCTATTTAGAGCTCTATTTTTTCATCCAGGTGGGACCTCTATTGTATCCGCACATAGGGTATTTTCCTCCAGATGGAACCTCTATCATATTCACGCTCAGGGTATTTTCCTCCGGGTGGAACCTACATCATATTCACACCCAGGGTATTTTCATCTGCAGGACAAGTCCCAACGGGTTATCAGCTCAGTTACCTAACTATTCTAAGGTAATGTAGGCGACGAGAGCTGGAGAGAGGCCAGAGGGGTGATCAGACCCTCTTGCAGGCACAATTCAGGTGTGCCCCTTGGGGAGGCTCGGTGGTCCTCACGACAAGGCTCTCCAATTTTTGCTTTGTCTGACAACCCTTTTATCTCCACTCCAGCCTATACGTCCGCCAGACCAATGATGGGTATTCCTACGTCACTTTGTCGGTCTCTCCTTGGGAAGTCCCCAGGCCAGAAGTTTATCCTTGACGAGGTATAACACACCAAATAAAAGTTGCAGCAACTGAAAACGTCCAAATTTGGGCCTAGGAACTGCTGTGCTTGCAAGTTAACCCTATTTCAAGTTCGACTGGTTACTTTTGGTCAGGGTTTTTGCTGCCTCTGAGCTCCTCTCCCATGGGGTTTACAACTTGTACCAATTTGTCCATTCTTGAGGCCAACAACTTCTTATCTCCTACAAAAAAAACTAGGAAAAATTATAAGAACAGATAGTTGCAAAACCTTGAAATATAATGAACGATCTTCAATGAACTTTTCCATTCATCACATATAAATCAAATACTTGTTCCTTTCTCAACATGGACTCGGGGCACACACACAATGCGGTTACGACAATGATGTGGACACCTGTTACGACAATGATGTGGTCATCTATAGTCGTGATTGAAGTGACCACCTCAACCAAGTGGCCACAGTACTACGGACCCTTCGGGATGCGGGCCTGACCGCTAATCCCCGGAAGTGCCGCATAGGGTGGCAGGAAACTACATACTTGGGCTATACCTTGGGCCGAGGGGTCCTGCGACCCCTGATTGATAAGGTGCAGGCCCTACAGGAATACGCCCAGCCGGCCACCAAGAAACAGGTCAGGCAGTTCCTAGGACTGGCTGGATACTACAGACGGTTAGTGCCGAACTTCGCCACCCTCGCCGTGCCCCTGTCGGACGCCCTGCAAAAGGACCAACCAACCTGTATCCGGTGGACCCTGGAGCGAGACCGAACCTTCATGGCTCTCAAAGGGGCCCTGTGTCACGAACCCGTCCTTCATAGCCCAGGCTTCGCCCGCCCATTCATCATACAAACCGACGCCTCAGCAGTTGGACTAGGGGCAGTGTTGACGCAGGTATTCGGTGGGGAAGAGCACCCCATCCTGTACCTAAGCCGCCGGCTGTTTTCCCGGGAAGAGCGCTATGTGACGGTAGAGAAGGAGGCCCTGGCCGTGAAATGGGCCCTGGAAGCCCTAAGGTATTATCTCCTGGGGAGCCCCTTCACCGTGGTCACGGATCACGCCCCCCTCCGCTGCTCCAGTGGATGAAGGATACCAACACCCGGGTGATGTGGTGGTATCTGGCGCTGCATCCATTTGCCTTTTCCATCGAACACCACACCAGCTGGGACCATGCCAGCACGGATGCCCTATCCCAGATGGACCCACTGATGCAGGCCAGCCCCGGAGACCAGGGACTGGACTTGAGGCAGGGGGTGTGAAGGAAGGTGCAGTAGCCTTCCTCCAAGCTGGGGCCTGAAGAAGGGCCACAACCGCGGTGTTGGACTGAAAAAGGGCCGGCCGCCCAGTCTGCCCGGCATCCGGGAGGCCGGCTAGGGATAGATCCTGCTGGATGACCAATCCAGCACCAGAGGAGCGGAGCCTTGGCCAAGGCTGAGACTATAAAAAGCAGGCCCCACAGCTCAGAGGGAGACAAGCGGCCACCAGAGGCAGACGTGCTGCCCTGCTGGCTGCAGCAAAGGCTGGACCTGGCCGGGACGCTGCCTCTAGTGAGCGCCTCCTGGAGCGAGGACCCCGGGAGCGGCCCAAGCGACCAACCACTAAGGGTTGGATAGGGCCTCCGGGCCCTCTAGACTGGCCTAGGCCTACAGGCCTGAAGGACTGGGCCAGGTCTCGGGGCCCGAGCAACTGGGTCAAGCCCCCTGAGATGGAGGACTGGGAGATCCCCCCTGAGGTCAGCCCCGACTTGGAAGAGGTGTCGGAAGCCGAGCCCCCAGAGGCGGGACCTGACCTGGAGGAGCTACCTGAGGCTGAGCCCTACCCCGATCCCTGGGACCTGGAGGAGTTGCCCCTCGCCGAGGAGCTCCCCGCCTTGCCGCCCGTGGACGAGGAGGGACTGGCTGGTTTGCCCCGGACAGTGTACCCCAGCGACCCTGAGGAACCAGAGGATGCAGGTACCAGGGGATATGGAGAGGAAGTGGCCCAGGGACAGCCATGGGCATGGCTGTACAAGGGGCAAGCCCCGTTGGCGTGTTGCGGCAGGAGCCGTGCCAATTTAGTGGCAATGCCTTTGCCACTGCTAGGGCCCTGGGCTGGGATGCAGTAGAGTTGGGTGGGCCTGCGTCCCCCCCCCATTCTTGCCACCCAGAGAGCGAATACCGTCCCCTGCCCTCCTGACTCGAGGACCCTGCTTGCTCGCCCGCCCTGCCGAGGGCCGGGGCGATAGACTGCTTCCTCGCCCGCCCTGCCTGAGGGCCAGGGCGATAGACTGCTTCAAAAAGCCTTCGGGGGAAAATTGACCGACTCTGACTGACTAAAAGAGTGGCAAACAGAAAGGAGCGACTGTTACCAAGGCCTTTATTTCTTCAAACCCAAGGATCCACCATGGCATGGCACTGTTGAGCCTTTGTTGTCCTAATCCTGAGATGTCCAGACCAGGCTGAGCCAGGGTGAGGCACCCAGATGACACCATTAGCTCTGGCTAGCCCCAAACACCACTGAGGATGTGACTTTCTTATTCCTTCTTGGTGTGTCTTTTCCCTTCCCCACCTTATTTCTTTTTCCTATTTCTCTTCTTTTGCTTTCTGTCTAAAAATAGTCTGGCTAAGCTGGCTTAGCCAATCACTGCTGCAAGCCTATGACCAGAGGGGCAGCTAAAAGCAATGACCAAAGCAACCTCATGCTGGTATAAGTTTGCCAGGTCTCAGAATGGCTGGTAAGACCAGTGTCATACCTGTGTTTTTCCAGAAGTGGGATTGCAAGTGAGAATCAATACCAAAGACAGAAGCTGCTATTTTTCTGATATTATTTTTTCTTCCCTTTTGCATGTTTGTCTTGTTTTGTCTTGAAGACAAAAGGATTGGACTTTAACAGCAGCAGCAGCAATAAGAGATCGAAGGTGTCTCAACTAACTTCTCTTTCCCCCAAATAGGACAGTTATTACCATCTTTAATATCATCTAAAGGACTGTCAAATATGGGGTTTTCTCCTTCTAAAATCTTTCTGTAGCTAAAGGGAAAAGGATATTGTTAAAGTGAAAGCCTTATTTAATACTTTATATATCAAATACTTTAACTGTCTTTTTCCCTTCTTTTCTATATCTTTAAAGGGCTAAAAAGATTTCTAATGGTGTGTTTGCCATAGCACTAAGCAGGCTGAGGTCTTTATATACTAAACACTGAAGCTTGTTTAACACTGTTTAATGTTGGATGGTGACTGAGTTATGCTAACACCTTTGACTCTCTGGACCCCTATATTCCATCAAAATCAATACAGCAAAACACACCATGACATAGAGTTTCTTTGTATTGCGAGATAGTGTCAAACGTTTTAATAATATAGTTCAATTATGTGTGATGTAATGGAATTAGGACTTGCTTTTTGACTTTGTCTTCATAAATCAGTGCTTCACAGAAGGCAGAATCCATGCCCACCCCAATTTTGGGGAATGGGTTGGAGGGCAAGCTGTACACATGTGCATCTGTTAGGAGATATCAAATTTAGGAAGATGTTATTTGAAATTGATGTTGGTACTAATTTAGCAAAGGTTAAAGGGGCTGATGAATTTTCTGAATCCCAGTGCATCCCTTGCCTAAAAAACGAAATATGGTGGGACATCAGACCAGCAGTTAGGAATCCACAAAGATAATCCTAAATATTCCTGCACTGCAATGGTGGTGGATTTTTGTGCTGATGACCTAAGCAGTAAGCATGATACAACTGACCAGATAGTCTATGCTTCTGTGGCCCTTCTGTGCCATTTTGGCAGCAAAAAGGGAATGTAAAGCTGGTTTAAGCAGCCTCCTGAAGATTCCTTTGGATGGGAGAATCAAAACAGTGCAGTGAAGCATAGCTGCCTCTCTGGTAAAGCTCTTTGTCACCTCCACTGTAAATGGTATTTGGGGGCATGGTTGGAGTGCAGCTATGCCACAGGTATCCTAGCTGCCAAAACAGCCCCTTGTTGCTGTGGGCAGGTAGGCATAATTTAAAGCAGCCCTGAAGCTGCCCTAAATTTTTTGAGAATTGAGCTGGCCTCAAGATCAAGGGAACACAAAGGTGGTGTGAAGTCATTTTTGCCCTCAAGAGGATCAGAGGATGAGGGCCTATATATACAGTACTTTATGGATACAGACACACGAAGATGTTAACAGAGGTCTGCGTGAAATTCAGGGAGGGTTAGCCACAATTAATATTTGTATTTTGTTTTAGGGGGTCTCCTGGAATACAGTTCGCTACATGGTAGGCGAGATCCAGTATGGAGGTCGAGTAACTGATGACTGTGACAAAAGACTGCTGAACACATTTGCTAAGGTCTGGTTCAGTGAAAACATGTTCAGTCAAGACTTCTGCTTTTACAAAGGGTACAGCATACCCAAATGCACCACAGTGGATCAGTATCTTCAGTACATACAGGTTTGTGCGCTACCAAACTCTTACCAGATGAAAACTATACCAATAAACACTCATCCAAGTTCTTGCTATCCTTCAGCATCTTGCTTTAGTTCCAGTCTATTAAACAGATTTTTCTCCTTTCTCCATACTTGCCTAAATATCTGCTAGTGAAGGTGTTATAATGCTATTCCAGTAACTGTACACTTTTTTCCCCTTTTAACTCTCTTGAGAGAAGTACCATCTAGAGAGATCATTATCAAAGGAGAAATAGAGAATGAGAATCCAGGCTCTTGGCATTACCTCACAGGAAATGTTAGGGGAATCTGAAGTAGAAAATGACTATTAAAACAGGGGAAGTCACATACAAAGTGGTTGGAGTCAGCAGGATTTTCTGCTTCAGTGCTAGGTTTTAGGAGCATTGGACTGGAAACCGCTAATTGAGTCTCACCGGATGACAAAATTAGGAAAATAAGCTGTTTTATTTTATAGGATAGTAGTTGCTTTTTAACAGCTCGTGTTTGTGAACTTTACCTCCAATTATAATTCTTCATGTTTGATTACCTAGAGCCTGCCTACTTATGACACTCCTGAGGTATTTGGGCTGCATCCCAATGCTGATATCACTTACCAAAGCAAGCTCGCCAAGGATGTGTTGGATACCATCCTCAGTATTCAACCTAAAGACAGTTCCAGTGGAGGAGGCGAGACCAGAGAAGTGATGGTAGCTAGATTGGCTGATGATATGTTGGAGAAGCTTCCTGCTGATTATGCACCATTTGAAGTGAGTTCATGAAATCCTGTCAGAAATGACATCTGCTCTGCCTTGCCTTGAGTGTGTGTGCAAAAAAACACAGAAAAAATCCCATATAATTGTCTGAATCTTCCTAAAAAGGTTTAATGAATCAATTTACACTAACAAATGCTTTAAATATATAGCAAAAACAACGAGAGTTCTGTGGCACTTTATAGACTAACAAATTTAATATTTGCAGGCATACGTTTTCGAGAGGCTTCAGCTCTCTTCTTCAGATGCAGTGATACAGAAAATAGGTAACACAGAGGCATCTTATAGATATCCAGGTGCATTGAGAACAATGGGGGAGGTGGAGTCTAGTACTTAAGACCTAATGACGACCATTGAGTAGGAGGTGAGAATGGGTGAGCAAAGTAATTTACCTTTGGTAGTGAGATAGCCACTCCAAGTCTCTGTTTAAACCCAGTTTAAACAGGTTCTCTCTGAGTAACTGCTGAGTTAGAAATGATCTGCAAACTTGACACGTTCAAATTGGGTTTAAACAGAGACGTGGAGTGGCTGTCTCACTACCAAAGGTAGATTACTTTGCTCACCCATTCTCACCTTCTACTCAATGGTCATCATTAGGTCTTAAGTACTAGACTCCACCTCCCCCATTGTTCTCAATGCACCTGGATATCTATAAGATGCCTCTGTGTTACCTATTTTCTGTATCACTGCATCTGAAGAAGAGAGCTGAAGTCTCTCGAAAACTTATGCCTGCAAATATTAAATTTGTTAGTCTATAAAGTGCCACAGAACTTTCGTTGTTTTTGCTGTATACAGACTAACATGGCTACCCCTCTGGAACTATTTAAATATATATATACTGAGGAAGCCTGAATGAGATGTTAATGTTCATAAAGAAGTTGCTAAAATTGTACTGATGGGGTATTATTGCTTTGCTAAAAATTAAACCACTTTTCAAGTTGCCATTTACACTGAGGGAGGTCATCAGTTTTCTTCAGCTAAACTAGGTAACATTGCAAGAGAGAACTTGTGCTGTGTTTGTCAATTAAAATTCCTAAATTTTGTTACTTTGAGGTTCAGCATACATACCGCAGATACCTGCAGTAATTTATTTTCATATATTACAGTGTTTTTTTACAGTGGAGTGAATGGCTCCTGGGATTGACAGTTGTGTGTGGGTAGGTGTGAGTGAAATATATATATATATATGTTATGTGTGCGTGGAAGCTTTCATCTTATCTTCTCTGGTCCAAATCCAGTGAACTACTGACACAACAGTTATGCTTAGTGGTCCAATTGCAGTGAGTTTGGTTTCAGTTATAGCTGTAATAGACCCTTTCCCACACTGTGCAAACAACCATTCCTTGTGGGATTAGTTGCTGTACTTTTTTACTCTGTAGAAGGCAGACTAATAAGGGTGTTGGCATGAAGGCTAGAAGTTGTTCTTCCAGGACAGTGCTGATGGACATTGAAAAGGGGAGAATGCACTGCTGCTGGTCAGTCCGTTTGTCTATCCCTCCCCCATATCCTGTGCCTCCTCACCTAGTGCTCTGAGGAATGCAACCTCTTCTCCTCCCTATTGGCTGTTGGTTGCTATGGCCGATGAGCCAGTTGTTCTCTGTCCTGGTGCCAAAGCAGCCTCCAGGTGGGTAACTGCAGCGTTTCTCTGGTAGAATTTATTTTTTGCAGAGAAAAATAGTCTTCAGGGGACATGAATTCTGCATATGTGCAAGGGCACAGAATTCCCCCAAAATTAACAATGTACATGTGTGTATTCTCTTGTTTGGATGGCTTTGGCCTGGTCCCTTTCAAATACATTTATTCCCTTGTCCATTATGTTACTTGTGCCTTTTGTTCCATCATGTATGATGTAATGTCATTTCACAACAGTCAACACCACTGATGACAAATAACACCAGGAATAGGGAACCACCCATTCTAATTTGAACTACTGTTGAGCCAGTAACCTCCCACAGCACACTGAAATTTCTGAATTAGTGACTTCACAGAAGCCTGACCACTGACATTACCTCAGCAAGCCATAGAAGCTGAGTTAGGAAACATTTCAGAAGCCTGAGACTTGATATCCAATGAGAGCAGCACCTTTGAGCTCACAAGACTTGTGTCTTTTGTCCTTATGTTATTCCCTGCAGCAAGTTTTCAGTATGTAGGCAGAGATTTCACAGGTTTTTAAATTTTCACACAAGCCCCGTAAGCTAGAGGTGCTCAACCAGTAACCTCAGAGGGCTGAACCTCATCCCAAGTTAGGAGGAGTACTTAAGATCATAGAAGATTAGGATTGGAAGGGACCTCCATGAGATCAAAGCAGGACCAACCCCAACCAAATCATCCCAGACAGGGATTTGTCAAGCTGCACCTTAAAAACCTGTAAGGATAGAGATTCCACCACCTCTCTAGCTAACCCATTCCAGAGCGTCACCATCCTGCTAGTGAAAAAGTTTTTTTCCTAATAACCAACTTAGATCTCCCCCACTGCATCTTGAGACCATTGCTCCTTGTTCTCAGTGTGGCAAATGACAGAAGAGCCTAACTCCATCCTCTGTGGAAACCCCACTCAGGTAGCTGAAGGCCGCTATCAAATCCCTTCTCACTCTTCTCTTCTGCAGACTAATCAAGCTTAGTTCCCTCAGCCTCTCATTATAAGTCATGTGCTCCAGCCTCCTAATCATTTTAATTGTCCTCCACTGGACTCTCTCCTATTTGTTCACATCTTTCCTGTAGTGGGGGTCCCAAAACTGGACACACTACTCTAAATGTGGCCTCACCAATGCTGAATAGAGGGGAATAATCACTTCCGTTGATCTGCTGGCAGTGCTCCTACTAATGCAGCTCAATATACCGTTAGCTTTCTTGGAAATGTATCCAGCTTCTTGTCCACTGTAACCCCCAGGTCCTTTTCTGCAGAACTCTGCCTAGCCAGTTGGACCTCAGTCTGTAGCAGCACATGGGATTCTTCCATCCTAAGTGCAGGATTCTGCACTTGTCCTTGTTGAACCTCATCAGATTTCTTTTGGCCCAATCCTCCAATTTGTCTAGGTCACTCTGTATCCTATTCCTATCATCCAGTGTGTCTACGCTTCCCCCAGCTTAGTGTCATCTGCAAACTTGCTGAGCTAGTAACCTTAAAAAGCCCTGTATGCCAAAGAGACACAGATGGATGAATTGCTGAGTTAGTTAGTTTGCAAAGCCTTGTCTCTTGTAATCTTTCTCAGGAAGCTAGAGGTGTCAAAGTAGACATCTCACAACTTTAACCCTTGTCATCAGCCCATTAAGTTAGATATGCAGGGTTTAAATGGACAATGTGGACAAGTGCAGCCCCCTTATGCTGATAACACCTTCATTCCCTCTATTGGACACGGAAGAGCTCATCCTTGCCAGAGTTGCTGTTCTTCCTGCCTCTTCAATAGGACGTGAAATCAGGACTCATAAGGTGAATTGTATCAGGATATGCATACTACTCTGAAGGGTCATTATCAGGTTCATTTAAAAACAATTTCCTTTAACCATGTTACAACCACCACCACAGAAGATGTAAAATGAAGTTTAAAAATTCAGTTACATTTGCACTCTTCATGCTCATTTCTCATTCTGGCTTCTACGAAGTTGTTATGAAAAGATGCAGAACTTATCTATATTAGAATATGAGATTAATTGTGTGATCTCCTTTGACCCAAGTGGCTAGTCAAACTTTGGAGCCCTGTAGGTTGTTTCTCCATAGAAGGAGAAAATAGTGATAGAGCCAGGTAATTTCTTTGATGCAATATTGCTTGTTTGCAAAGATGATATATTAAGTCTTCTTCCTCTTTTAGCCAGGGCTGGCCCTAGACCAAATCGCACCTGCAGTGAGGAGCGTTTTGGTGCCTCCCCTCCATTTGTTAAACTTTTGAATACCTTATTTTTTATTGCATTTTGTAGCCCATTTCACGACTTTCATGCATGATTTGCATGCATGATTTATCTCTGTCATATAAGATGATACATTTGCATGCTAGGATCTGTAAATCTGTATTTATTCATGCCATATATGAGCAAAAAAATCAATTTGTTTCCTCTAAGCTTATAGAAACTTTTTAATTTTAAGAATAACTGAAATCTAGTAATATCAAGAAATTGAACTGTGCACCAACATCAGATGGACCAGTATTAAATAATGTTACCATAGTTGACAGCCTTAGAATGTTAACTCTAGTCCTTTAGTTCAAAAAGTCGCTTTTCTCACCTTTGCCCTTGTGAACTGAAGCCCAGCGCAGAGAGATCCTAAGACTAGCCAATGGCATTTTCAAGCAATAAAATAATAAGCAATGTCAGTCTCTCATCGGCCATTGTCGATCAAAGATATGTTTTAATGAGCTTCGAAAAGCTGTGCTCACCATTTGTGTCTGTGACTGGCAGCGTGAGCAGAATCCTCAAAGCTGTACACACATTAAGAAAAGTGTCTTTCAGCTCTGCATCATGAATGAATTGGAGAACTTGGAGTGAAGAGTGCTTCCCCACTGGCAAAATGTGATGGATGTTGTCCTATTCCACATAGAGGTCTTAATCTTTGATGTCCGAACATTCCCCATGTATCAGCATCCAGTGATGCTCCATATAATTGTTCAGGAGTGTTTTCCTGTCTGCTGGCAGATTACTAAAGTCATACAAAAAACCCCAGGTCTTTTTGTGGTGCTTCCTTTGTCTGACCCTTTCTTTGATGGACACGTGAGCAGTGTTAACAAGTGAGCAAAAAAACTCCCTCTTCAATTTTTCTTCTGAGCTTCCCATCACCTCATCTCTGCCCTCAAAACCAAATTCTCTCTTTTTCTGATGAATTCAAGTTCAACTCCTAAGTTTTCCACCATTTCTTTGGCAGCAGTGATGGCATCTTCAAATCCGTTGTCTCTGTAGGCCACAATGAAATCAAGGTAGCTTCTCATCAAAGTAGTAGTGGTCACAATATCCATTGACTGAGTTTGTCATGCCTTGCTTAAAACATTTACTTGGAACAGGATATCATGCCACCAGGAAAACTGGACGCCTTTATGCCTCCCGGAAAATTGGATGATTTTCCATCACTTTCCTCACATTTCCATTCCTTATCTTCAGGTAAATCTGCGAATTCCTTAGTAATAGGACTTCCATCATTTACACTTTGCTCCTCAATTTCTTCTGCACTGGGATGACTGCTACTGCTTAAAAATCAGTCTATGCTGTTCTGTTTCAGATATTTTCCCATCAAATTTGCCCCTTGCTGCAAATTAGATTGTAATTGAGCTTTGTGCTTCCTATACTGAGCTCCTGAAGGCTTCTTTGGGGGCATCTTTTATTTTCTATGCAGGAAAACAGACCGTATTAGGGAGAGCAAAAGTCTATGTTCCGCAGTCTTAGAAGGTCATCAAACTTTATGTGTTAAGCATTGGCAAAAGAAGTAACAGTATTTCTATATTATTGTGTAGATAGGGGTTCAACAGATATCTCTGGCGTTCTTTAAATATGTTCTTTATTATTTGCTACTAACATTCTTCATGTCTTAAAACATAAGTACACTTTCACAATTACACAATAAAACAAGTTTCCCAATATCGCAGCTGGGCTTTCACTTCACTTTAGTTTGTTCTTATATCTCACTGACTGACAGACACCCCCCCTTATAAACTTGCAAGGGCATGGCTGAAAACATTCTAGGAGGATCGAGGCAAACGTAATTCTCAGACAATCTGGATGGTTCCACGAGATTCTACAAAGGTTCAGAACATTCTAGGAGGTTAGTGAAAAATGAATCCACATATAAAATACCTTGAAACATTTTACTTCAGATATTCTATTTTGCCTTTTTGTTGCTAACAACAAAAATAGCAATCCAAACCTGGCACCCCCAAGCCTGACACCCCAGGCTGTCGCCTGGGTTACCTGCCCCTAAATCCTGGCCTGCTCTTAGCTACCTCCCAGAGCGATGTTACTAGTCCTTCTATTGCTGCCTACTTGGCTTCCTGGCAGCTTCTCTCTCTCTCTCTCTCTTACACACACAGACAAAAAATGTTCCATCAGTCAAAGCCCTAGACTCATAGACTCTAAGGTCAGAAGGGCCCAATATGATAATCTAGTCAGACCTCCTGCACAACGCAGGCCACAGGACTTCACCCACCCACTCCTGTAATAAACCTCTAACCTATGATTGAGTTATTAAACTCCTCAAATCATGGTTTAAAGACTTTAAGGTACAGAGAATCCACCAGCAACTGAGCCATGCCCCATGCAACAGAGGAAGGCGAAAAACCCCCAGAGCCTTTGCCAATCTGCTTTGGGGGAAAATTCCTTCCCAACCCCAAATATGGTGATCAGTTAAACCCTGAGCACGTGGGCAAGAGTCACCAGCCAGACACCCAAGAAAGAATTCTCTGTAATAACTCAGAATCCACCCCATCTAGCATCCCTTCACAGGCCATTGGCAAACCTGCCACCAGTAATCAAAGATCAGTCAATTGCCAAACTAGGCTGTCCCATCATACCATCCCCTCCATGAATTTATCAAGCTCATTTTTTAAGCCAGGTAGGTGTTTTGCCCCCACTGCTCTCCTTGGAAGGCTATTCCAGAACTTCACTCTTCTGATGGTTAGAAACCAAGTCTAAGCTTCCTGATGGCAAGTTTATATCCATTAGCTCTTGTGTCCACATCGGCGTTGAACTTAAATAATTAATCTCCTTCCCTGGTATTTATCTCTCTGATGTATTTATAGAGAGCAATCGTATCTCCCTTCAACCTTCTTTTGGTTAGGCTAAACAAGCCAAGGTCATTGAGTCTCCTTTCACAAGGCAGGTATTTCATTCCATGGATCACCCTAGTAGCCTTCTCTGCACCTGTTCCAGTTTGAATTCATCTTTCCTAAACATGGGAGACCAGAATTGCACACAGTATTCCAGATGAGGTCTCACCAGCGCCTTGTATAACGGTACTAACACCTCCCTATCTTACTGGAAATACCTTGTCTGATGCATCCAAGGTCCGCATTAGCTTTTTTCATGGCCACATCACATTGGCGGCTCATAGTCATCCTGAGATCAACCAATATGCTCAGGTCCTTCTCCTCCTCTGTCACTTCCAAATGATTCATTCCCAACTGATAGCAGAAATTCTTGTTATTAGTCCCTAAATGCATAACTTTGCACTTTCCTCTATTAAATTTCATCCTATTTTTATTACTCCAGTTTACAAGGTCATCCAAATCTTCCTGTATGATATCCTGATCCTTCTCTGTATTGGCAATACCTCCCAACTTTGTGTCATCCACTAACTTTTTTAGCACTCTCCAACTTTTTGTGCCAAGGTCAGTAATAAAAAGGTTAAATAAGATTGGTCCCAAGACCTATCCCTGAGGAACTCCATTAGTAACCTCCCTCCAGTCTGACAGTTCACCTTTCAGTATGACCTGTTGTAGTCTCCCCTTTAACCAGTTTCTTATCCACCTTTCAATTTTCATATTAATCCCCATTTTATCCAATTGAACTAATAATTCCCTTTGTGAAACCATATCAGATGTCTTACCTAAATCTAGGTAAATTAGAACCACTGCATTCCCTTTTTCTAAATAATCTGTTATCTTCTCAAAAAAGGAGATCAGGTTGATCTGGCATGATCTACCTTTTGTACAGCCATGATATATTTTATCCCAATTACCGTTAACCTTGATGTCTTTAACTACTTTCCCTTTTAAAATTTTGTCCAAGACCTTGGATACTACTGAGGTCAAACTAGCGGGCCTGTAATTACCCAGATCACTTTAATAATCTTGGATTATCCCCCGATTCAGTCCCATTACGGTGTTCGAGCTTGCCTTCTACATCAGATGTGGTAATTTCTATCTCCATATCCTCATTCCCATTAGCCACCCTACCACTATCCCCAAGCTCATCATTAGCCTCATTAAAAACAGAGGCAAAGTATTTGTTTAGATATTCGCCATGCCTAGATTATCCTTAACCTCCACCGCATCCCCAGTGCTTAGTGGTCACACTTCTTCTTTCTTTGTTTTCTTCCTATTTATATGGCTATAAAACCTTTTACTAATGGTTTTAATTCCCTTTGCAAGGTCCAATTCTACTTGACTTTTGGCCTTTCTCACTTTATCTCTACATATTCAGACCTCCAAGGGGTAGCTTTCCTTTCTGATTCCTCTCCCCTTCCACTCCTTGTAGGCTTTCTGCTTTTTCTTAATCACCTGTCTGAGATGTTTACTGATCCATCTTGGTCTACAACTCTTGCCTATGAATTTTTTCCCCTTCCTTGGGATGCAGGCTTCAGGATAGTTCCTGCAATATTAACTTGAAGTAATTCCAAGCCTCCTCCACCTTCCGATCCATGAGTTCTTCAGTCCAGTCCACTTCCTCAACTAATTCCCTTAATTTTTTAAAGTTAACCCTTTTGAAGTCAAAGACGCTAGTCACAGATCTGTTTTTGTTTATCCTTCCATTTAGTTTAAACTGAATTAGCTCATGGTCACTCGATCCAAGGTTGTCCCCTACAACCAGCTCTTCTATGAGGTCCTCACTACTCACCAATACCAAATCTAAAAAGGCATCCCCTCTTGTTGGTTCAGTAACTATTTGGTGAAGGCATCTGTCAGCTATCACATCCAGGAAAATCTGGACCCTATTATTACTATTAGCACTTGTCCTCCAATCTATGTCTGGGAAGTTAAAGTCTCCTATAATCACACAGTTTCCAGTAGTATTTACTTCATTAAAAGCCTTAGAGAGGTCTCTATCCATGTCCAAATCAGATACTGGTGGTCTGTATCATACCCCAAGCACTATCCCAGGGGAAAATCTAGTAGTTTTCTTCCCAATGTGATTTTTACCAAGATAGTCTCTGCTTTATCAATTCCATCACTTCTAATTTATTTACAGTCTACCTCATTATTGATGTACAATACTACTCCACCACTTTTGCCTTTATATCTGTCTTTCCAAAACAGCACATACTCTTCAATACTTGTACACCAGTCGTGACTACTATTCCACCATGTTTCTGTTATCCCTATAATATTTGATTTCACTTCCTCTACCACTAGCTCTTGTTCCTCCATTTTGTTACACGGGCTCCTTACATTGGAAAAGAAACATCTTAATTTTTGCTGTTTGGCTTCACTCACATTCCTTACCTGATTTGGCGCAGTCATTCTACTGTCAGTATCATCAATTAGACTGGTATTTACACTGCCTTTCCTCTTAATATCCATTCTCCTACACACTGCTGTGTCCTTTCTTTCTTCATGGAAATCACCTGGGCATCTCCCAACCATCTCCTCCAACTCCCTAGTTTTAAAGCTCTCTTAATCAGTTGTGCCAGCCTCCATCCTAGAAGTGCATTTCCCTCCCTACTCAGGTGAACAGTCTTCTGTCCATCAATGCCTCCCAGTGGCCATACATCCCAAAGCCCTCCTTATAACACCACTGTCTGAGCCATCTTTTGATCATCTTGTTGTTCTCCTCTAGGGACAGATAGAATCCCACTGAAGATCACCAGAACCTCGATTTCCTTAAGAGTCTTCCCCAGCCTGGCATAGTCTCCTTTGTTATGTTCCAATGGGAATCTAGCTATATCATTTGTACCCACATGAAGGACAATCGGTGGATTCTTTCCCCCTCCTGTTAGGATCCTCTTCAGCATCAGGTCAACATCCCTTATCTTAGCACCCGACAGACAGCACACCCTTCTGTTCTCTGGATCAGCTCTGTTCCAGGCCTGTCTGTTCTTCTCAGCAGGGAGTCCCCAATCACGTAGACCTGCCTTTTCCTGGTAATGATGTAATTCTCCAGCCTATCCCCTGTTCTTTCTGGCTGCAAGTCATCTCGTCTACTATTCTCCTTTGCAATTCTCTGCAACTGTGCATGTATCCTCCTAGCACTCTTATTTGGTGGTATCTGCATCCACTCTTTGTATAGGACTAGCTGCTCTTCTCTACTTCCTTGCCCTCCCACCTTCAGCAACCACTTGCTGTGCCCCTTCTTCATTTTCCAACTCCGTTCAAACTCTGTTTCTGAGCTCTATTTCTCCTTCACTAGCCTGCATTTGAAACCCTTTAGGCCACGTCGATCAGCTTCTACTTTAGCACTACCATGTGCCTGTGTTTTGGGTATAAATGCTACTGTTTCAGCTTTACATTTACCCTGAATGAAAGACAGAAGCTTTGCTCAAACCTTAACAAGGTTTAATCCAACCCACAATGATGCTGTTAGGGCAGAAGGGTATAGTTTTTGTGGAAAGCAGCATAGGAGTTTTGTCTCTTCCTTAAGCTTTCAAACTAGAGTCAGGTTTTGGTGCAGAGCTGCTCCCTGTGAACTGGGCATTGGTGTTTAGGTTTAGATCCCTGAAATAGGGAATTGTCTACATGTTGCCTTGATGCTTTCTATTTCAGGGCTGGTTTATAGGGTGTACATAAGTTATGCCAGTAATATACCTAGGCTCGGCATCACTGATGTCTCTTCCTATGGACAGCTGACTAGCAAGGGTCTTGTGATCAGCTACTGCTTGAGACAGGGGTGACAATACCTACCTAGCTGACTACCCTTACTTACAACCATCTAATGAAAATGATCTAATCTTTCCATGTATTGATATCTAACTTCGCCATAAAATGAACTTTATTTTTATTAATCTATGCATAGCTGCTTTTGTTTGGCTTTCTCTTGACAGGTAAAGGAAAGGCTGCAGAAGATGGGACCATTCCAACCTATGAACATCTTCTTGAGACAGGAGATAGATAGAATGCAGAGAGTTATCACCTTGGTGCGAAGCACTCTGGTTGATCTAAAACTTGCTATTGATGGGACCATCATCATGAGTGAAAATCTGAGGGATGCTCTGGATTGCATGTATGATGCAAGGATTCCTGCCCACTGGGAAAAGGCAGGTGTTAGTCCTCTGTCAATGTTGCATTTTAAAGACTCAAAAAAATCACATACTCAGATTAATAGTCAACATGTTTAAACACTTAATATCCTTTAATTTCAAAAGAGTTAATGTAGTTTGCTCACAGCTTTTTAAATATATAACACTGAAATGAATTGCTGGATCTCAGTGTTAATATGAAATCCTGGTTGTGACTTCATTATTAAAGTTGAAAGAGAGCTTTCAGGTTCAGAGCAGAGCTTTGGGGTTGTGCAGGGTGTCAAATAGGATGGAATGTGACTGTAAAGCCCCATTTCTTTGTCCCTGTTCTGACTTCCTGTAATAACTCCTTTTGGTCTGAAACTTGTGATATTTAATTGGTCAGAGAAGAAACATTTTTTATGAAGCATTAGGTAAACTATAGAAGGGCTGGTCATGTCATCTTAGGTAAGATTGAGTTCCGTTTTATACTTAAAGCAGAGCTTCATCTACTTAGGTCTGAAAAATACAGTGTATGGTTACTGCACTTTTTGGGTATGGAATGAATTTTCTGAGAATTTATAAGTAAATCTGTTAATTTGAGTTTAAATTCTGGATCCATTAAGAAAATCAGTATGTGTCCTTTTTATCTTATTGTCTAGAAGCCCAGGGCAAATAAAACTATATCCAACCAAATAACTTATTAGCTTGCTTAAAATTAGATGGTACAGCATATAATTTTCCTACACAGTATGTGAACTGCTCATTGTATTTTGATCCAGGTGGCTAGCTAATATTCAGGTCTTGAGGTTTGTTTTAGTTAGGAGCAGAAATTGATATTCAAGTCAGGCATTTCATAGATGCAATTTTGTTTATTTACAAAGAATGTACATATACTCATGTTTCCTTGATAACATTAGGAATAAAACAGGACACAGTTCCTTTGTTCCAAGCCTCGTTCCAGTCAGCACTCTATCCAAAAGTGCTCTTAGCTTTTCTCAGGGTCATGCTGCAAATGTTTCTTCAGCCGTCTCTGGGGTTTCCTTGCTGCCTTCCATGTATTTTTCCGTGATATTTTTGCTCCTCTCTCTCTCATACCTCCAACAAAACAATACCCAGCTGCCAGCATTTGCATTGAGCTCCCAGTGAAACCCCTCCATGCACGTAGCTCAGACTAAGACAAGCCTTGCATGTGGCTTGTGTTTGGATGGTGGCTCATATTGTTTCAGCTATCTCATACCAGAAAGGAACTTAATAGCTGTCCAAACTTTATCCTGGATGAAGGGTGGCAGTTATGCCTGTCAGTTTCAACAAGGCTTCAGCCAGCCCTGAACATAACGAGTATGATCCTGGCGTCACACTATTTTATTGAGTAGTGCATCCTGGAGCTTGCTGTTCTGGAATTTAACCATTTTCAGTTATTTTATTATTCAAACTGATGCTGATTTATTGAAGATAGGGGTTATCTTTAAACCCTGCTCCCACCAAAAGACCGCAATATCAGCTTCTTGCTTATATTTTTGAGGCCACTGAGGTACTTTGGAATTATTCATTATGTGCATTTTTTTGACAGTCACACCACAGCACCAATAGCAATGATCAAAAATATATTTGACGGTTACATAGCTGGAACATAAGGGCTGAGGTAGTCTGGGTTACCTGTTTTGAACTCCCTCAGAATAATCCTTAAATTGGGGGCACATCTTTTCTTATAATGGATTTAATTACCTTTGTGATGGGAAAGGATACTGACTTATATCAGCAATTCGCTCTAAAGTTAAATACTGCCAAATACACAACAAATGACTCTTCATAAAACATATGAGCACCAGCCCACTTGCCTTTGATGTCAATGTTAGACTCATTGTCCTGAAGTGCTGCAATGGTAGAAGCTAGGTTGGAATTAATTTAATCAAAACATGCCCATGTGACATTGATGCAGATATTGATAAATGACCCAAATGCAGATGCTTTCCAACCCTATCAGGCTGATGTCTATTGGCTCGAAGGGAGACCAGGAAAAAAACCAAACTCTACTTGTGGACACAGTCACAGTGAGCTCTTAACAGCTGGATTTGACTAATGCTATTCCATGTCATCAGACCTAGATTTCAGTCCATGTGGGCACTATCCATAATATCTAAATATTAGGATTTTGACTCGACTTAAAAAAAATTACAGCAGTCTCTGTTCTGACTCAGCTCAGACTGGTGGTAGCAGTGATGTTGTAACTTGAAGCTGGGACAAAAGTAAAATAATATCCAGTAATAATCAGACACTAAAAAATGAGACCCTGGTTTAATAGTCCAAAGCGGTAAAGGGAACTAGCAGAATGCAGAGCAAGGCCATTAAGAGCATGACAATCAACAGCAATATTTTATTTGAAACTACTTGAGAGAAACAGGCCACAGCTCAAATGTAGAGTCAAGTGAATTTCCTCATTGGATAACCAAATTTGAAGCCTTACCTGCATATCAAAAAGTGATCAGTAGCAGAATTTGTCTCTTTAAGTAATGTAATTTTACTGAACAACATTCTACTCTCATTTGTACACCTGTACAACCTTATGAATTTTAGTGAGACTGCCTGCATGTAATTGAGAGCAGAATTTAGCCCACTGGGTTCATTTTTTCTAAAGGTAGTTTAGTTTTTTTTTAAAATAATAAGTTTTCATTACAATATGTGGGTAGTCACTAATGAATTGAATTGTGTCAGTTTATGTAAGCCTTCTTGATTAAATCCTTTTATAAACACATTTTAATTTTTCATATTTAACAGTTATTCAGTTTTCATACCAAAATCTAATGAAACCTACTCTGTGACCTGAATCCTGCAAATGCTCAGTGACCTGCATAAGTGTTGCCTAGATTGCGGGTTTGTACAGATACTTTTACTATGACAATCGTATATTATTAAACACACAAAATAAACCAAACATTGAATGGTTGTATACTGACACAGCTTAAATTCACAAAGCAAGGCTTTGTTGTAGAAATAGGAGTGTTTGTTTAAAATAGAGAAGGGTTTAGAGAAGGTAAATCAAGTACTCCTTTTATTCTCATAATATAAGAACAAGATGATATTAAATGAAACTGAAAGTCCATAACTAACAGTGATAAAAGGAAATAACTTTTTGCACAATGGAAAACTTGTCGAATTTACTACCACTATTAGGTTATTAATGATGCCAGATGCTTTGTGAGACTCAAAAAGTAGTAATTATACGGATGACATCATCTACAGTTACCTACAGTAGGATGACGGTCAATCAGTTGACACAGAACAGCACAGTCAGTTGATATTGCCCATTTTCAGTTTCTAATTGCAATGTAGACATACCCTTTGAGATAACTTAAAGAGGATTAATTTTCATAGGGCATTGATCACTTCTTGAAAATTGGGCTTTTTAAAAAGTATCTTGAGAGGCATGTGTTCCTTCTTGAAAATGTAGGACAAAGTTTATAAGGACAGTGAACGCTCATGGTTCGGGGCATAAACTGACTATTAACAGCCTGGGATTAGGAAGAAATTGTATAGAACCAGACACCCACTACATCGAAATGTAGTTAAATTTCAGGTTAACTGCATTACAGATATGTTGTAATCTTCCAAAAACTAAGCATCATAATCCTAGGAAATTTAGAGGAAAGGCTGAACTGAAAAGAAATCCAAACATATGCAAGTATGGAAAATTACAGATAAGGCACCCTTAATTCTTTCCTGTAGTGACCCTATGAAGAGGAAATATTGTCTTGAAAAATCAGTTTCTATTCAGAAATAGATTAATCATAATTGTATGGATTTTGCATAGTGTCATGACACGGCAGTGTTAAGCTTTCTGCTGAAAGTGAAAAATTCACTTATGAAGAGGAAAATGAGTTTAAATTCTTAAAGAAACAAAACAAAACACAAGTTGCCTGCACACAGAATTTCAATGAATTTTAACTATGTGGGAACTTTGAAGAATGGTGTTCTGTTACTGAGACTTATAGGGACAAAAATCTGATACTGGCTGCAAAATTTCTTACTTCAAAGTTGTCAGAAAATTCATTCTGTACCCAGAAAGTAAGTGCTGTAGTCTAGGGGCACACATTTTTAGTGCAGAAGAGGTTGAATCCCTGCTTTAAGTTCAAAACTGAAGTCAACATTAATGAATCGCAACCAAAGCATCCTTAATATATTATGTTATGTACAATAACTATGCTAAATGGATATTACATAGGTTGCAAAGTCAAACACTCAGTAAATGCCAGTAATAAGGTTGCCCATGCAACCTTATTTATTCCTCATTGTGTGCATCCATCCTGGACACTGAAAGGTGCAGAGGACCTATGGAAAAACAGATGTGATTGTGAAATTAACTTAGTACATTATGATTCCATCTTTAACTTTCCATGGAGTAGTCTGAGCATGAGATGAGAAGCAAGGACTCAGTTCTAATCCCAAACTGACACTGGCTCCCTCTGACTTTGGACAAATAATGTAGCTTCTCTGCCTCATCTTCATCTAGCTGTGCTATGGAGGTACTTGATATAGATCTTTGAAGATGGAAAACACTATTCAAATGCTTTGTATTATCACTGCATAGTATTTCATTGAGATAGAGCCTTTTACATTTTGAAAATAAAGACTTTTAGTATCCAAGACCATTGTCAATTCTGTAAGTGACATGAAAGCAGCTTAATGTATGAGCATATGATTTGTTGACAGTTGTTTAATAGAAAAGTGCAGTGCTTTGACATCTGTGGATAAAAAGCACTAGTTAGGTATTGTATTAAATGTGAAAGGGGGTCCAGCTGAGGTTGATTGGGCAACTTAATTGCTGGCATGTAATAACTTTTGTGTGATTGATTTTGCAACCTAAATAACATTGTTTTTATGGAACTTCCTTGATCCTTTTCTTAAAAAAGATAAAGGCAAAAATAATTATTTTATATGCAACTGTAACTACCTTCCCATCATACATCATCATCAGGGTTGGAAATGTGAGCTTTCACCACTATGGCACAAACTGTTACCTTTTGAGATATCAGACTAACTAGCAACAGGAGAAGGCTGTTACCCAGAAAGGTGGTTGGTAGTCTTTTTCCCCTACCCTGGGAGTTGGAAGTGCTCCTGTACTGTGCGCTTCTCTCATGGGAATTTGCATTTCTTCAAGGGCTTATAGTGTGGCCAAATTTGGGCAGAAGACACATACTTTACATGAGGTCCAGCCATCTGCCAAATTTCAGGTCCCTGCTCCAAAGCATGGGGATGTTACTTCTGTTCCAAAAAGGCAACAGAATTTGTAAATGTAGGCAAAAAATAAAATGAAATAAAAAATCCTTTAGACTAGGTCTCAGAAACCACTAACTCATTTTTGACTAGAAGTTCAAAGAAAAAAAATTCAGCCTGAGACAGAAACCCAGCATGGAAACTTTCAGCTCAAACAGATCATTTGGCAAAGTTATAATCAGCTGAAGGCAGGATCTTACAATGGGAAGTGTCAGGCAACTATAGCAACAGGTGGTGCTACTAATCCCATCTATAATAATAGATATAGGGTGAAAATCTGGCTCTACTGAAGTCAATTGGAGTTGTATCGTTGTCTTTTGTAGGGCCAAAATTTCACTCGGAGGTCGATAATTCCAATTTAACATTGAAATAGTCTTGTAATGGATATGTCCCTAATACTTTGGATATTTTCCTTAATGTGATAAATTAATTGGCATTGTTGTGATTACAAATCTTGAAAATTGTAAATTTCTGTCCCTCCTCTCCCTCCCCAAATACCTCTTTTATTCCTGTTTCTAGGCATCTTGGGCTTCCAGTACCCTGGGTTTCTGGTTTACTGAACTTCTGGAAAGAAATAATCAGTTTTATTGCTGGATTTTTGAGGGCCGACCAAACTGCTTCTGGATGACAGGGTTCTTTAACCCTCAAGGATTTTTGACTGCAATGAGACAGGTGAATAGTTTTATTTTTAAATTATCCTTTTGATAATATTCCCCTTTTATTGTAGCTTGGATGGGAATACTTTTCTTTTGTGAATAGAGGGAGAGAGAGGAATATTTTCTTTTGTGTGTTGAATTACTTTGCCCTCTAAGGGGGTTAGATACTGCCCTGGGCGACATCAGACATGTTAGAAGGGAAGCTAAGGAAGTGTTTAACAGTTGAAGTCCCCAGCACAAAGTTTTGCTGCCTTACCAGTGAAACCTGCCATGTTACCCTTGAGTATGGTGCAATGTATTTCCTACTCTGGGCCTAACAAGCTTCATGCCAAGGGCTGCTTTGGAGAGAGTGGAGATACTATGTTCTTCACTTGGGTCCCTCTGTGGGGATGCAAAGGGTGGGGAAATCCTTGTGCTCTTTCCTTCTTTGCACACTCTCACACAAGAGCTGACCAGAGTCTAGCCCTTGGTCTCTGTCCTCTTCAGTGCTTAATTCATCTGGAGAGTTTTCCAGAAAAAATGAAGTTAATCCTCTTTGTCACACCTGCAGTTCAGCAGTTGAAGCAGTGTAGCTTTTCTCAGTGAAGAATGTGAAACTGTCTGTATGAAGAGATATATGCAATCTGTGAACTTGGTGGTTATTGTGTTTCTGGTGAAAGGGTAGCTAAGGAGTTAAATCAGTTTGAGCTAGCTTTGGATTGTAGGAACCTAATCAAATACTCAGTGGAGATATTAATTCCTTTGAAGCTTACCTCTGGGAATGTGGAATTGAGTTTGGACAGTTGGTGGGAGGAGAAGTCTCCAGTTAGAAACCCCAGGATCTTTTAAGCAGGGACAGACAGGGAAAGTTAGAAATGGATAAAAAGTTGAGCATTGGAGGAGAGGTAGATCAGAGTATCTGCAGAGAAACAGACTGTAACACAGACCCCTGATGCTGTGGTATCAGAGGTAAGTGGAGGCCAAAGTTAGGCAAGACTATATGCATGTAATCTTTTGTTATTTAACCCTTGTCTGTCTACTTGTGATGTTCCTTTGGATAAATAAATCATAATTGCTTTGAGTAAGCTGTCCTAAGTCACTGCCATTTCATACTGGTCATACGCTCCTAGAGAGAATTCTGTAGCAGGGTCTGAAACCAGTTGCAGAGGTTTTACAATTCTTGCGAACAGGGAATGCTGTAACCTGCTGATCCAGTCTAAAAGTGGGGTGAACTGCAGGGATCCACTCTTGAGGAGAATGCAGATGTAGGCGTATCACTTGGAAAGCGCGTGTAAGGAAGGAATGAAAGTGAGGTCAAAAGTACAATGCACCTCTGCACTGTAACATACTCTATTGTCTTCCTCCAGTTTTGAAAGCTGGTAAATAATCACTTTCTTTAGCAAGTATCTCCCTAAATCAAACAACCAGAAGACATGAAAGGTATGGCAGAAAAATCTTTGAATCAGAAATGACTGTTTTAAATACCCTGTGTAGATAATACACACAAACTGTATTCTTAAAGAAAATTAAACACAAATCTCGAAGATTACCATGTTCCTTTGTGTGTCTGGTTTTATGGCAGACAGTCTCCTTCCAGCCACATATAGTGGAGTGACACATGTCACGTCCCAGAAAGAAGAGAGTTCTGCAAGACCAGAACTGCATGCAATAGGAACAGTTCCAGAGAGTACATAACCATATTGATTTGGGCTGGGTGATTAGGACCCTTTTACTCATTGATTATTTGTTAACTTAATGTTCCCACTCTTCCAGGAAGCAGTCACTCTTAACATTCACACTCCGATAAGCCAGTTAACCATATCATTGACTGGATGTTTTATGGTTCTCCTCCTAAGCCATAGCACTTACATTAATGAGCTATAATATTACAAATACAAAATTGAAAATCACACATACAGATAAATGAGTTCAGACCTCTTTTTAATAATATACCATCCTCTTCGTGTGTTATAGGAAAGATTTCCTGGCACTCCCAGGAAAAATCAGCCTTTAATAATCAGGCTATTTTTCATATGCTGCCCTGACCTTTAAGATAAGGTACCTTTCCCAGACCTGACGAAGAGCTCTGTGTGAGCTTGAAAGCTTCTCTCTTTCACCAGCAGAATTATTCCAATAAAAGATATTGTCTAATATCCCCTGACCAAAACAGCTACAATAACACTGCAAACTGCCCTTTAAAAGGCACGCTTGTTTAACTCTAGTACCTTTTTTACTGCTTTTTCAGTATTTATTTATCCTGAAGAAAAAATGAATCTAAAAAAGATTTGTGTGGCAAAAGTGCATTTTTTTTTTGGAGGGAGAAGGGTGGTTGGTAACAAAATACTTTGCTATGAAATGAACACCCCACTGCTGGACTAGAGGGAAATAGGGCTGCTTTAATCAAAGGGAGTACTGCAAAAAAGGTAAATGTTTGCTTTTATGATAATTTAAGGCAATTATTTTTGTGATAATTCAGTTAAAGAATGGCCCTTTATGTGCTGAAATCATTCCTAATTTCCTTCAAAATTTTACCCATAGTCTTCATTGTTGCTTTGAATAGGAAATAACTCGAGCCAATAAAGGGTGGGCACTTGACAGTGTAGCATTGTGCAATGAAGTCACCAAGTGGATGAAAGATGACATCACAACTCCTCCTCCTGAGGGCGTCTATGTATATGGACTCTATCTAGAAGGAGCTGGTTGGGACAGAAGAAATTTAAAAATCATTGAGTCTAAGCCCAAGGTGCTCTTTGAAATGATGCCTGTCATACGGATTTATGCAGAGAACAACAGTAAGTGACTAACTTCAGGTTATGCTGTATTGATAGCAGCTTCATTTTAATTTTTTTTTTACAGATACTTGACCAATTTTTAATGATTCTTCAGCACATAGGGGTGTTATGTGATTGCCTATCCACAATGCCATTTATCTATTATAATTATATTTTGGGGGTGCTTCTATGATCTACCGGAATACAATCAGGATTTGGAGTCGCACTGAATGAATAATAATAGATGGTCTCTGCCTTGAAAACTGACATTCTAATTAGGTTATAAACATAGGTCATAATAATGTGATTGTTGCTTTATTTTTAGAATATATGTGATTACAAATGATTTCCTAATCTTCTTTACCTCTACAAGACTCTAATATTTTGTCTTCCACCTACAGTATTCTTAAACATTATATTACATATTTCTCAGTATAAACACACATTTTGTTATAAGACTCAAAATTCTTGTCTTCTCAATAGTGGTGTTACAGTATAACAGTGGAAGCAGAAAACCGTTGTATCTCCTCCATACACCGTTTTTTGGACTACCTAAAATATTGAAGTGCATTGTGAATTAAAATAGGAATCCATTTTCTCGGTGAATATTGTCTGATAGTCCAAAATATCTGTGGGACTACATGTATAATTTTAGCTTTTTTACAAGACCAAGGTTTTTATCTGGATGAAGCCCCAACCTTGCAGTAGGGCTGTAATATAGTTTGAGAACATGGCTAAAATGAAGTTTGCGCACATGAATACTATAGGAATGAACTGATTTAACAGTGTTCTTGGGAACCACTGTGTTATATCTAGATGTTGCCTATACACATAAATGCCGCAACACTGAAGTTCTAGAGAGGGAATATGCTTGAGCAAACAGAAGCCAAGTGAAAGGATAGAAAGAGCTAGCGGAGGTGAAGGATGACATTTGGGGCCAGCAAAGAGGAAAAGACATGTGAATGAAGTGCAGACTAATGAGTTGGAGAATGGAAGTCCAGGCCATTCTGCTTTGTAGAACTGAATTTTTAATATTTGTTTGTGAATAAAGTAGGCAGTAGGAAATCAAATCCTGCAGAAAACAGCTGAATAAATATCAAATAATTTAGTCGTTAGAGACAGTCTGCTTACAAGCTATGTTTCCTGTGCTTTGCTATCAGAATTCCATGTTTGTAGCTTATCTTCTCTGACAGTACGTGGCATGCTCTTTTTGTGTACAATGTCATTTGCTTAACCAAGGGTAACATTATAAATGCCTATGATATGCAGTTTACCAGTATTTTCAATATAAATTACCATTTGCCGGGGCTTACAACGTAGCCATAAAAATTGCTTCATACTGATTGACACACAAGATCTCAGCCTGGGAACAATTTAACACTAAATTGAATGAATATGTTTTGCACAGTTTGAACTCTACAGATGTTTGGGAAGAAAGAAATAGAAGTCTTATTACCATAAACTGTATTACTTACAAAAACCAATTTGATAGACAAATAAGGCTATGATCCTGCAAGCTGCAAATAATCATTATTACATTAAAAAAAAACAAATTAAAAACCAGCTGAGATACTGAATTGAAAACACTTGTATATCAATCAAACTTCGCATATTTTGTTCCAGTTTTACAGTGGAGAATATCAGTTGACAATGCATATTTCTACAGCATTTAAATAATTGTACTGAAAAAATCTCTTACTAATGGTATTTCAAAATAGATTAATAGATTTTAATAAGGCAATTTTCACATCTTGATGTGTCGGCACTGAAAAACAGGAAAGTTGAGTGGAAGGGTGAAATTGCCAGTATCCTCGTCACTGTAGGGTGCTCATTTAGACTTCTTAGTCTGTCGAAGTACTCTGGTTTAATAATAATAAATCCTAAACCTACAAGAGCTGCGCACAGTAGGTGATGTGTTTTGCAAGTAGTTGCAAAAAAGTGGGTGGTGTGTTGTTAATTGAACTTCCTTTGCTTTTGTTGAGAAGAGCTATCTGTTACTGAACTTTGACTTGATGTATTTATATTTTTGTTTAGGTTGTGCTCTGTACACGAATATCCTGTGCATTCAGTCTCATTGCACAAGTCATCTTTTCATGTATTTTTTTTCCATCTTCTCAGCTTCCAAAGATCCTCGTCTGTACTCATGTCCCATCTACAAAAAACCACTTCGAACAGACCTGAATTACATTGCTGCTGTGGACCTTAGAACCATCCAACCTCCAGAGCATTGGATACTGCGTGGGGTAGCACTTCTGTGTGATGTCAAGTAATGTTAAATCAATTTTCACTTTTTCTCCTGATGTTTCCCACCAGGATTTTAAGAGATGTTTTTTCTCCACATAATTTTAACATGAACATCAATGAGAAATTATCTTGATGATTGGTCACAGATTTTTTTTTTTTTGGGTAGTTGTGCTCCTCCTTTATTCCACTCCTACTTTATCTATTAGAAGTTAGTTAGTGGGCTAAACAAATGTATGGTAGGTTACTATAAGATAAGCTTCTTGGGACTCGATGACTCAAGGGACTGACTACGTCCACTTCACCTTTCAGGACTTGTTTGCACTAGAAAATTGGATCATTTGAACAAATGCCATGTTAAACACAACAGAGCCATGAGTGTAAATTGGCTAGTTGTCTTTAACCTTGTCAGCTGGTAATGGCAAATGCTGTTGTTCCAGTAGTGCTTATCTGCAACTAGATGACAGTGTTAAGTACACAAGTCCTGTCAATGCTGACAGCTAAGGTGTGTTAAATGTTGCGTTAGTTAACACAACTCTTCAATATCATATTCCAGTGTGACTCAAATTTCTAGTGAGGACCAGCCTGAATCTGGCTCTAGGTCAGTGGTAAATACAAAGTGGCATGCAATCTGATTGCTGCTTGGTGACTTGTGTGAAATGACTTGGTAGTGTCAGTCCTATTCCTAGCTGGACAGGTGTGCACCTAACCCAGGCCATCACCCTAACAAACATGAGTCTCATGGGAGTCTCAACAGAGAGGGTAAAAATGGAATGGACATTCATTCTTTTTAGCACCCATAGGTAGGGTGGATGGTTGTTCAGTGTGGGAAGCTAGCGTTTCCTCCGTATGCCTTAATTCAGATAGGACTTTTTGCTGTCATTCTGGCTCACTAACACACTACATTCATTTAAAAATTCTGCTTATCAGAAGAGTCTTGCTTTCTATTCTGAGAATTGTGGGCCATAAATATTTGGAGGGACACCTTTATGCAGGATACCAACATTAAAACCACCACGGTCACCTTTGCTTTGTTCTCATTTTCCGTTATTTTGCTTTCATGTCCCTTCCTTTTCTATCTTCCTTCCTTTTTTTCTGCCTGTCTTACTGCAGCCTTTTTGACTTTTCATCTACCATAGAAACATTTCATATTGGGAGCTGACTGCAGAGAAAAAATGTAGGCAACACTAGTTAGCTGCACTCTGACTTCACGTATAAAGTGCCTTTGTTTTTCAGCACAGAGCTATTTGGACCTTTGCTGTGGGGGCTGGTAGGTAGTCTCATGGTAGTCTGCCAATAGATCAGGGTCACAGATGGCAGACTACTGCTTCAGTAGTGGCAGGAGCTCTTATACATAACAGGATGGGCCAACAATGCACAGTGGATCTGCCTTACCATAAGTGCTTTGGGGAAAAAGCTGGTTTTCATTTCAACACAAGGAAGCATTTGGTGGTGTTTTGATTCTGTTTTTGTTTCAGTAGTTAAATTATTTGATCTTGTATACAAATGTTAAAAATATGGGATCTCTTGTTCATCAATAATCTAAGGACAACCTTTCACAGTATTACAAAACAAGTATTAAAAACCTATTTCAGAATGACTGTATTTGGTGTTTTAATGAGTGGGGAATAGTTGTAACATTTCATTTCTATAACTCAAACAATCGCACTATTTCACCTCAAAATGCACATTATTAATTTACAGATGTCTTAAAAAGTACTTAATATCAATCACTTGGCGGAGCCTGAATGTATTTAATTTTTTGCAATATTTCATGATGTAGTAGAATCTCTAGGCAAGGCTGCTAGAGTTCTCTAATACTTCAATAACATGTTCTGTGTATTAAAATGGCTGTGGGTAGATTGTATCTGCAACACCCTCAACTGTAGGAGGATAAAAGGATTAATATTGCAATGCTGCAATATTAATACATGTAATTATGATTCTGACTCATTAACCCTTCAATCCTTTTTTTTTTTTTTAAACATTTGTACTGGCTGGAGCACAGTTAAAGGAAATGCTTACAAACCTGACAATTTCTAGCTTTTTTATTTAACATTGTTAGTTTCATGAAACCTTAAAAACTCTTAGTTAGTTCAAACCAGAAACTTGAAGTTGGTCTGCCCTGGAATTCCTGGGGTGGGTGGCAATGTAACTTCCATGTTTTGACTACTAGAGAGTCCACCTAAGTTTTCAGTATCATGCTTTTCCTCTTTCCCATCACCTTACTGCTTCTCTTCAAGCTCTGCTTCCTTGCACTTTGTCTCCTTTTAGTCAATACCCACCTCTCCTCATTCTTTATCCCCTTCTCCCTGTCTTTCATCTCCTTTCCTGTTCTCCTTTACCATGTTGCTCTCCCTCTCCCTCTTAATTAATATTTGGCTTTGCTGTACATTTTTTGTTGCTGCATGCCATATACAGTATCTACAATGACAAATAAGTTAGTGTTCAATGTCAGCAGCGTACATAGAGAAAGGAAAAACAGAAAATGTGTATGCTAAAGTGATTTGAAGTTGTTGAGGTAAATATGGCCTGTGAGGAATGCAGATAGATAATGTAAGAATTCTGTGGCCTTTTCTTATAAATTGAATAATTACTCATATATCCAAAAACAGGGAAATGAGTTTAATGAGCCTTAACCAGCACCTCAAAAGCCACCAGAGGAAGGGAGAGAGGAGGGAGAGGGAAGAATGGCTGCTTCCAGCTTTTAACTAATTTCTATGGCCAGTTTTGGATTCCACGGCGTTGGCCACAGAATCGCAGTAAGCTGTGGGCATTGGGTAAGGGTCTGTGGCACCAGCAATGTGCTTATAATCTGTTTTAACTGTTAGCTTTAATAATGTACCCCTTTGCTGTGCTTTAAATAAAACTAAATCTTTCTGGGCTTGATACATCTCTCATGCTGGTGTAAATCAGGAGTAATTGCATGATAGTTAAAGACAGCAGAAGAATGTTTCCAGAGCAAGATAATGCCTGTGAGAATGAAAGACAAGACTAAGATGCAGTGCACAGAGAACAGCTTAAAACTACTGCTTTCACAGCTATATTGAAATTCATTTACCAAGAATACCAGGGATCTGGACAGATAGTCGCAATGTGGGAAAGGTGTCTGTAAGACACTGTTCTTCTTAGAGTGATGGTCCCAGTTGCATTCCACTGATGGTTTATGGTTTGCCTTCTGCTTCTGTCTAAGGCGATGAAGGGTGGGATGGACCACCCGTGTCTCCAGTTCCTTCTCACCGCTGCATGGTCTGGGTTGGAACTTTTAGTGTCTTTGTCTCTGATGCATTTTAAATAAGACTGTGTGCATATTTTTACCAGTTTTATAGTAGTTTTACCAGTTTTGTTGTAGTTTTGTTGTAGTTTTAGTACTTAGATTAGTTAGCTTTGGGTTGTTTTTTTGTTTGTTTTTTGGGTTTTATTTAAACCATCCCCTACCCCTCGTACCCATGTGCAGGTACTGAACTATGCCCAGAACTCAGGGCTTCAAACTCAGCGCCTCCTGCCTGTGCTCCTTCTCGGTCAGTTATGACCACCAACACTGCCTCTGCAGCTTCGGGGAAACTCATATTGCATTCAGATGCAGTATTTGCCAATCCTTCACAGCTGCACCCAAGAAGGTTGGTCTCTTCTACTCTGGAAGCACCTCATGGACCTTGTTTTGAAACCTCACTTGGACCCAGGATGAGGAACACCCCCTGTACCTCAGCCTGTCACAGCAAGGAGCATGCCTCCTGCTACCACATCCGAATCTGGAGTCAGTGGAACCTCCTTAGGGTAGGCCCTAGTCGGGAGGTAAGGAAGCATACCCGTAAGCATGGGACTAAGGCTATGGCTACACTAGATAGCTTACAGCAGCACACCGGCACTGATTCTGTAAGCTTCTGAGTGGAGCTGCTTTAAGATGATGGAAGAGAGCTCTCCCTTTGATTTAATTAATCCACCCCAGGTCTTATTCACACCTCTGAGTGACATAAGTTATACCAACGTAAGTGATAGTGTAGACATAGAGCTTGTCTACACTTCCAGTTATGCCGGCAAAACTTATGTCACTCAGGGTGTGGTTTTTTTTTTCCACACCCCAGAGTGACAAAGTTTTGCTGCTATAACTGCAAATGTAGACAAGCCCATAGCCCAGGTCTTCCTCCAAATCAAAGAAGATGGATGTATTGGTACTGTCATCACTGGCACCCCACAAAATGTGAGATCCTCCTGTTCCAGGAAAGACCACAGTGCCAGTATCGATGTCTGAAAAAGAGAGAGAGTGCCTCTTATATCGGGGAGATCCAGCACCGTAGCCAGTCTCCAGATGTGTTCACATTGCTGGACCTGGAGTAAACATCAGATCTGTCCATTTCTTGAGAAATCATATCTCCACCAGTGGTTATGCCTCGGTTACATGACCTCTCATCATCCGCACCGGTACTCTACACCCTTCCACTGGCTCTGACAGTATCGCTATCTCCTCCTCTGACAAATCAGAACTGAGAGAAAAATGGGTCATGTCAGACCACCCCTATGTGCCTTCATGGAGACTGTCATGTCCATGACAGCATCTATCATGTCAACCAGCTCGGGGCCACTGGTACCTCATGCTGTGAGACCACCACAACCTCCCTTGGATCTGGCCTATTGGCCATAGTGGGGTCCCTGGTCCCAGAACCTCCCCTCGGAACCTTCCTGGTCTGCAAGGGAATCCTCACCTGCCTCTCCCTTAAGGGACACTTCTAGCAGGCACTCTGATCCAATGATAGAGGGGGAGCCTCAGTCCGATCCCAGTGAAGTCGCCAAAACCAACAAGGTTTCTCTCTTCATCTTCAGACAAAGAGGTGACTGCAGCATCCCCTTCCCACCAGACGACTTCAGACAATTTCAGAAACTGTTGCAGAGAGTTGTGGAGGAACTCCATATTCCCTCTGAAGAAATTCAAGACCCCCAACATAAGCTGCTTGATATCCTCCACACCACAGGACTGGCCAGAATTGCACTAGCAATTAACAAAGCGATACTGGAGCTTGCCAGGGTAGTATGGTACACCCCTGCCACATGCATGGCTACCCTGTAGGAGCTGAAAAGTATTATTACATTCCTGCCAAGGTGTCTGAGTTCCCCTTTTCTCTCTTCCCTCCCAACTGCCTAGTCATCCAGATTGCGACTGAGTGAGCCAAACAACAACACCCTCGATCTACATCAGCTGATAAAGAGGGCAAGCTTCTGGACTTTTTAGGGTGTAAAATATTTTCCTCATCTAGCCTACAGTTCAGGATCGTGAACTATCAAGCATTACTAGCCAACTACAACTTCCTGAATTACATTAAATTTGAGGCATTTACTGATAGCCTGCCACGACACGATCAGGCCCATTTTCAGGTGCTCCTTGAGGAAGGAAAACTGGTGGCCAGAATGGCCTTCCAATTGGCAGTGGATGCAGCAGATACCTCCTCCAGGGCCAGGGCTATGGCCATAGTTATGCATAGGGTGTCTTACTTCCATTTTTCTGGTTTCCCTAGAGAGCTACAGAACACTATTGAAGACCTCCCTTTTGATTAATTCCATCTCTTTAACCAAAAGACAGATTAATTGCTTCATACCCTCAAAGACTCCAGGGCCACCGTTCACTCACTGCGCATCTACACTTCAGCCACAAAGCGTGAATTCCACCATCTATCTTTCCACTCAACACTACAGGTCTACTCAATTCTACCCTCAGAGACCTTATGAGCCTCTGAAGAAACGCCAAAAGACACAAATCTCGCTTCTTGGCAGGCTTCAAAGTTACAGATACAACTTCCAGCTAAGAGGTATTTCTGTTGCAACCTTGAGAGCCATCAACCACTGTACCTACCACCTCATGATCCTCTGACCCTGTTTGGGGGTCATATAGCACTCTTCCCATGCTTGGAGTGCAATAACAATGGATAAATAGATGTTGAGCATCATCTACCATGGCTATACAATCAAGGTTATTATGCTACCTTCTACAATCCCCCTTCCCTGTCCCTCTTTAGGGACCACTCTCACAACCGCATTCTCGCCCAAGAAGTGAACTCCTTACTACAATGGGGAGCGGTAGAATGAGTTCTCTCAGAATATCAGGAAACAGGGTTTTACTCACCTTACTTTCTGATACCGAAGAAGAAAGGAGGATGTAGACCAGTCCTTGATCTCCAACTTCTCAATTGCTTCATCCACAAACTGAAGTTTCATATAATCAAGCTAGCATTGATTATCCCATCCTTGGAGAAAGGCATGTGGTTTATGGCTTTTGACATGAAGGACTTATTTTCATGTTGATATCCATCCAGCCAACAGATGTTTCCAGAGATTGACAGTGGGAACCCACCATTTCCAGAACAGAGTGCTCTCCTTTAGGATAGCCACCGCTCCAAGAGTCTTCACCAAAGTTTTTTCCATCGTAGAAGCCTATGTCAAATGTTATTGTATCCTCATGTTTCCATATCTTGATGATTGGCTTCTAGCCATGTAGTCCAGGCAAGAAGCCTATGCATCAACCTACATGTTGCTTAATCTTCTTTCATTCCTCAGACTCCATGTCAATGTCGAGAAATTGATTCTAGACCCCACACAGTCTCTGGGCTTCATAAGAGCTACCATAAATTCGGTCATAGCACAAGCCTACTTACCAACACACAGGATCCAGGCGATGAGCGACATCATAACTCGCATCATGAACAATCCATATGTACCAGCCAGGACTTGCCCCTCCATCTCGTGTACATATGTGATCACCTTTGCACATCTCCACCTTGCTGCCTTCAGACATTGCTCCAGTCCATTTACTCACCAAATCACCACTCCATGACTTCCATGCTGACAGTTCCTTCTGCGGTACTATCATCCCATCCAATAGTGGACAGACCCACATCACATTTCTTCCCTCCTCCCCAGACAAGACAATTATCATCGACACATCCCTGGTTGGCTGGGGAGCGCATCTTGATGACCACATGGCTCTCGGAACATGAACTCCTAGAGGATCCAGGATGCACATGAACATTCTGGAACTCTGAGCTGTGAGAAGAGCATGCAATCCTTCCTTCCCTTTATCTGCTCCCATCATGTTCTCATCATGTCAGACAACACCACCACTGTTTTTTACATCAACAAACAGGATGGTATGAGGTCGCCTGTGCTATGCAGAGGCGATCAATCTCTGGAATTGGTGCATCAACTAATTCAATCAACTTTTATCCACAGCTTATCTTCCTGGGATACAAAATGTACTTGCAGATTCACTCAGCAGACATTTTGCAATCAACCGTGAATGGGAACTTTATAATTCAGTAGTACATGACATCTTTGATCAATGGAGGATTCTGACCAGAGACCTATTTGCTTCATAAGTAAACAGCAAATGTGCAACATACTGCTCGAGGGGAGTGCTTTGACACCACTCTCAGGCTGACGCCCTCCTACTCCTCTGGACAGACCAACTCAACAATGCTTTTCCTCCACTGCCACTCTTACCTCAGGTGCTACGTAAAACTTAACAAGACAAAGTGATGGCAATTCTGATTGCCCCTCTACTGGACCAGACCATTCTGGTTCCTCAACCTTCTCCACATGTCATCGTGTCCACCAATTCCCATTTCCATCCACCCAGATCTGATGACACAATGCAAAGGCGAAATCAGACATCCCAATACACATGTGCTATACATCAGAATGTAGTATTTGGGTGGGCATCTGACTTAGAACAAATATGCTCTTCAGCAGTTCATAACATTCTTTCAAGCAGTAGGAAAGACTCCACCAGACTTTGATACCAGACCAAGTAGAGATGTTTTTCATCATGAGCAAAAAAGGGTGCTTTGCCAGTATCAGTGGGGATCCCCCTCATACTCGACTATGTTCTGTTGCTAAAGTCTTCGGGTTTCACCCTCAGCTCCATGAAATTACACCTGGCAGCAATTAGCACGTTCCACTCTCCCATGGAAGGTTTCTCTATCTCCACACACCCACTGACCACTAGGTTCTGGAAGGGGCTCATCAGAGCCTTCCCCCCATCCAACCTTATAGCACCTCAGTGGGATTTGAATCTTGTTCTTTCTGTGCTAATGAAGCCTCCCTTTGAGCCCTGAGCTTCGTGTTTTATGTTCCTCTTTTCCATGAAAGTCTCCTTCCTTGTTGCTATTACTTCCACAAGAAGAGTGAGCGAACTCGGGGCCATGATGGCAGATGAGCTGTTCATCATTTCCCACAGAGATAAAGTCATAGAATCATAGAAGATTAGGTTTGGTATGGACCTCAGGAGGTTGTCTAGTTCAACTCTCTGCTCAAAAGAGGACCAACCCCAACTAAATCATCCCCAGGACCAATCCCAACTAAATCATCATCAAAGTCTCATAGAACTACTCCCTAAATTTTTACCAAAGATGGTTTCCCCATTTCACATCAATCAACCCATTCACCTACCTGTTTTCTTCCTGAAACCATGTGCGTCTGCTGAGGAACATTGTCTCCATTCCCTCGACATTCATTGAGCTGTTGTGTTCTACCTGTAGAGAACAAAACCAACCAGGGGGTCATCTAGACTATTTATTGCAATAGCAAAGAGACTCCAGGGATAGGCCATCTCCATCCAGAGAATCTCTAAGTGTATTTTGGTGTGTATTAAACTCTGCTACCAATTGTCAGACCTACCTCCTCCCACAGCTGTGTGAACTCACTTCACGACTGCTCAGGCTTCGACCTCAACCTCCCTTCAGAATATGCCATTCATTGACATATGTAGGGAGGCCATATAGAGTTCTGTACACATCTTTACTGTACCCTATGTCTCTGTACAGGACTCGACGGAGGATGCTTCCTTTGGCATGGCAGTCCTCCACACTACTAGTCTATCCTCATCCTCAGAACTCCTCTGACTTAGATACTGCCTGTTAATCACCACTTGTGAAATACAATAGGGACTATCACTGAAAGAAGAAGTTACTTATTTGTAATTGGAGGTTCTTCAAAATGTGTGGTCCCTATATGTATTCCATAGCCCACCATCCTTCCCCTCTGCTACAGATCTGCCAGATTCACTGTGGAAAAGGAACTGGAGGCGCAATTAGTCCACCCTGCCCTTTTTCACCTTGGACAATAAGGTGAACCAGGGCACACGCGTAGACCAACAGATACTACTTTCAAATTCTCTGACTCCAGGCACGTGGTGCGCATGCGTAAACCATCAGAGGAATACAGATAGGGACCACACATCTTGAAGAACATCCAGTTACAGGTAAGTAACTTCCTCTTTTGCTGGCAAAGGGGAAATGATAGTGGGAGCTGATCACCTAAAGAGGCTTTGGATCCTGTTCTGAGTAGCTGCGTACCTGAAGGTTTGCTGCCCTTCTGCTTTGTATCCTGTGCAACAAACTTATTTGCTCCAATCCTCTGGTTTGGAACACTGCTCAGCATGGAGGCTAAGGTGGGAAGAACTGTGTGGCTTTACACTACCTTTGCTCTTGCTGATCCTGGGGGTGGTAAGTGGCCTCAGGGCTGAGCTGAACCACTCTTGCCAGAGATCACTGCAGTGCAGCAGATCTTCTGCCACGGCACTTCCCTCAGGCACACTCCAAACATGTCTCCTATACTGGAATTGGAAAGTGGGGGTGCATGGATGTCAAAGGTGCAATTCTTTGGGGTCTTTTAAATGCCCTGCAAACTAGCTACACAGGTTGAGATAGCACTGTAAAACTCCTATTTGGGATATGTTGAATCAGTAACAACATTAGTTGTCCCTAGCTCAGATTTGAGGCTGCATAGAGTTGACCAGAGAGGGGTTTAGGATGTACTGTCAAGCGTGGCTGCCCATTTGGTGGGACTCAAATTATTTGTATGAGCATATACAGCCAGGTATAATAGATTGAGTACCGCTCCTCTACTTTTATCCTCTGCATCTAGTGATTTCCAACTGAACTTTCAGACTTGTTCATTCTTGACTTAAAGCCCCTGCAGCCAAATGAATTTTGCTGTGAACCTTAAATAATGGCCTTGATGTTAGTTTGTAGTAGCCTTGTGTAATTATAGTATTAAAATTCTACAGTTAGCTTCCTAACCTTCAGTCGACTGTATGTGATTGTCACATGTAGCCACAAACAGACTGGCCTACTAAATGAAACACTTGGAAAAGTTGAAGAGATTCGCCACAGTTCCTGGTATGCTACCCTTTCCAAAGATGGCACAGTACTGTGAGGGCTATGGGTACTTGTCAGAGAAGGGACTAAAATTTTTTGTAAAGAAAAGCCTATATTCTGACAGAGATTGAAGAGCTCTACTACTTCTGAAACCCCCCTTCCAATCTGCTGCTGAGCTTCAGGTCACTCAGCTGTCAGTTGTGATGTTCACGCTTAGAACTTCCTCACTTACCGTATTTCCCCATGTATAAGACGTTCTCATGTATAAGATGCACCTTAATTTTTGGGCCCGAAATTTGAAAATAAATGTATTATGGTACATCACCGGTAAGTACCACTGTATAAGACGCACCCAGTTTTTAGACCCCAAATTTTTCGAAAAAAGGTGCGTCTTATACATGGGGAAATACGGTACTTAATGTACCCTAAAGACAAGAGCAAACACTTGACTGCAGTGTTGGGTGGTCAGAATCAACTCCCCCGCCCTCCATTTTTAAAGCTGATGAAGTACAATTTCATTGAGTAACTGATATCTAGTTAACATAAGCATCTGAGTTCCATAATGCATCTTAGTTTTCGTCAAGTATTTGTGAGCACTTGTATTGAGAATGTATTAACGTGATGACTGCAATTTCAGTCATCTTCACTTACTTAAAACATTTTAGCAGATTAAATCTTGTTATATTTGAAATATTGTATTATAGATCTCTGAAATGAGAAGAAATTGTGCTTCAAGGCATGTTATTTGTTAATGACTTTAAATATTTTGACTAAAAACTGAGCAAGGAAATCAGGATTTGTCCTAGATCTAAAACAAAATCCCAAACACACTATTCTGAGAAAGTAGAATACAGTAATATCTGTCATTCCCATGAATATGAATGGAAGTCAGGAGTCAGGCAGATAATTTACATTATGAAAATATAGGCCATATAAAACATCTTAGGTTCTGATTAAGCAAAGCACTTAAGTAAGTGCTTAATTTCAGTGCTTTCCTGAATTGGAGCTTTGATCTAAAAAAAAAAAAAAAAAAGAAAATCTAAAGTTAAAAAAGCAACATGCAAGTAGTCATCAATTCATTTCTCTATCTATTCTGAGCTTTCATTTAAATACAAGCATCTTTAATTAAATAGAAAAGTATGTTAGCAAAGAAACAAATAATTTAGGTAACTATAGCCATTTACAGCATGATGAAATCAAGTCATGCATGTTTAATTGTAATTAGAATGAAATAATTTTTTATTTTACGCTTCAGTTTTGAGCAGTATTGCTCTTAATGAAGACAGCTACACCCACTTATTAAATAATGAAATTTAAATGCTGTTGTCTTTCACAGATAACTTTAGAACTGTGTTGAGAATGCCAAAATTTCTGTACAAACACACTCACTCTCCAGAAATGTAGTGATTAATCAGAAGCAAGTTTGTTGTTTAATACTGCATCCTTTTAAATTAACATTAGTCTGAATTGTGAGTCAGTCTGGGATGTAAACCACTGGGGGAGAGTGACAGGAACTTGCTGTGAAGGCAGCTCACTTAACATCTCATGGTGCAGCGGTGCTCAATCTCTAACACTCACTGAAGAAGTATTGCTTATGAGCTCTGGAGGGAGCTACATCCAGCCCTTTCCATTAAAGAGACACTTGCCATGGCACATGGCATTGGAATGGAAGTGGAAGGGTGGGGGTGGATAACTAAGGGAAGAAGCTTGGGTTATCTAGAGTGTCTTAAAGGTTCCTGGAAAATAGAAGGGGTAGAATTAAACCTAAAATGTATTCTTTATCATCTCAGGGATGCTACTAATCTGACAGTTTAGAAGTGCATTACTTGATTTAAATATTCATGGAGGGTGGGAAGATGAAGGGGAGAGAAGACTTACAAATGTTGAAGTCATAAAGCTTTTCCCCCCTTTCTTTTTAGTTTAAAAGGCAAGCATTTTCCTGGGGTTGTTTCATCTCAGCCATACAGACTGGAGCTCATTTGAGGGTCAGTTTCAAAGTAGAGCTGCAGATCCTGCTGTTTCCCTCAGCAGGACTCTCAATAAGCATAATAAGCATGTGTAATTTTGCCATTTAGAGTTAATATTTGAAGCAGATATTCACACCTTAACTTATCAATGATAGTGTTATTCCTGTTGTGATCACTCAACTGAAATAGACCTCTCAATTTTTATTTTTATTATCTGAAGGTACTATATATCCGGCTTTGGCAAGGACATTGAAAATAAACAACAGATGTTTGACTGCAGTTGAAAAAAAAATTGTCTCTTTAAAGTTTCCATTAAAGAACAAAATCATTTGCATAGAAAAAAGTTAGAGAACTTACAGCTTTGGAAAAAGCTTAACACATATGGTTAACTCAAGTTTAATGTGAGTTGGTGGCTGTTAATTTTAAATAACTCTCCAGACTATAAAACATTTTTGATTGAGTCATAGTTTATCATTATACATCCACAAACATCACTGCCAAATATAAAAGCAACCTGTATAACTTGAAGACAAAAGGTGTCCCTTTTTAGTATAGAAAACTTAAACTGGAGTATTCCTTGCTGTAAATTGGTCTCACACTTGCAACAGAATACCCTCTTGTCTCTGCTTCTCAGTAGTTTGCAACTATACTATTTTCCACAAATATATACTTGCTTCAGCAGTGATATTCCATGCCACTTTGTAAAATGCACTGTTAATGTGAGGAGCTCTGCTGAATATTGTACCATTTTTCTGGTGACTTGATCAGTATGTTTTTGCAACAGCAAATATGCTGACTGACATAACTGGTGTGTTTGACTTGATGAGTGATTTATAACCACTGTTCTTGCTAGAGGGCAGTATATGTGTGAGTGAAGCAGGTCTGATTCCTTTGCTGAATAAAAACATGTTCAGAGAAACTCCTGTCTGAGTCTTCATTTGCAGCACTTTAGCATTATTTTGTTTTCAAATATGGTTTTGTTCATGTATACTGATACTTATTCATTGCAACATTTTTGCCCAGAGTTTTAAATGAATCCATTCCAGTGAAAACACAAAAATTGGACATATTAAAAGAACAATGTCTCGTTTATCAAACCCAAATTTAACTTTCCTTTTCATTTCTCTGTTACATCTGGAATATAGAATCATAGAATATTAGAGTTGGAAGGGACCTCAGGAGGTCATCTAGTCCAACCCCCTGCTCAAAGCAGGACTAACCTCAGCTATATCATCCCAGCCAGGGCTTTGTCAAGCTTCAGCTTAAAAACCTCTAAAGATGGAGATTTCACCACCTCCCTAGGTAACCCATTCCAGTGCTTCACCACCCTCCTAGTGAAAAACCTTTTCCTAATATCCAACCTAGACCTCCCGCCCTGCAACTTGAGACCATTGCTCCTTGTTCTGTCATCTGCCACCACCGAGAACAGCCTAGCCCCATCCTCCCTGGAACCCCCTTTCAGGTAGTTAAAGGCTACTATCAAATCCCCCCTCATTCTTCTCTTTTGCAGACTAAACAAGCCCAGTTCCCTCAGCCTCTCCTCATAAGTCCTGTGCTTCAGCCCCCTAATCATTTTTGTTGCCCTCTGCTGGACTCTCTCCAACTTGTCTACATCCTTTTTGTAGTGGGGGGCCCAAAACTGGAAACAATACTCTAAGTGCGGTCTCACCAATGCCGAATAGAGGGGAATAATCACTTCCCGTGACCTGCTGGCAATGCCCCTCCTAATGCAGCCCAATATGCTATTAGCCTTCTTGACAACCAGGGCACACTGCTGACTCATATCCAGCTTTTTATCCACTGTTTCCCCCAGGTCCCTTTTCTGCAGAACTGCTGCCTAGCTCATCGGTCCCCAGTCTATAGCTGTGCATGGGATTCTTCCGTCCTAAGTGGAGGACTCTGCACTTTTCTTTGTTGAACCTCATTAGATTTCTTTTGGCCCAATCCTCCAGTTTGTTTGCTCACTGCTGCACAGAATAATAAGCCTGAAAGTAAACTTGTGGATAAAGTTTAACTCATACGACTGAGACAATGACAGGGTGAGTATTCATCATTTTCCCTTTGGTGTAAAATCTGTTTTACTGTGTGTGTGTGTGTGTGTGTGTGTGTGTGTGTGTGTGTGTGTGTGTGTGTGTGTTTATATATAGACACACACGAATATAAAACTTGATTTTGTTTTAGTTGTGTGCAGCCCTTCCCATACAGCTTTTTCCTTTCTTCCTCCCCCCATACCATCCTCCAAAGCCCCAGGTGTCAGTAGCCCCTGCCCCACAACTGAGGGAAGGCTGGACCTGACTCCTTCAAAATGGAGCCAAGTTAGCATTTCTTCAGAGCTTGAAATGTTTCTTAGTTACCCATCCCAGGAAAAGTGTGTTTTGAGCAGGGCCCATATGTTTCTTTTCGTGCACGTCCAATGGGGTGCCTAACTCTGAGGAGAAGAAAGTAGAATATGGTTAATAAGAAAGACAGGAAAGACCAATAAAACTCTAAAAAGGTCATAAAGAAGACATGACACGTAGAACTAAAATGAGAGAAACTGATTTGTATTGAGCTTACTACATTGTATCATATTTTCTGGGAAATGCCCTACTACCCTAATAATTTCTGTGTGAATGGGAGATTGTCATGGAAAAATTATGTTTATTAGAGGTGGCACAAATTGACGCTTATCTCTGGTCATGTAAGAAGGAGGTGAGAGCAGGTAATTCAAGTGTATCCCATAGTGATAGGGAATTTCCTCCTTAATTTCAATCTCTGTGCTCTGAGCTTGTATGAGAAGCAGTTGCTTTAATGCAGCAGAAGGCAACTGATCTGCCCAACTGCCTGTGTCTGTTGCATCCGTCCAATAATGGCAGTGCAGGCTGGTCTAATTTTATAAGCAACCCAGAAAATGTTTTAAAAAAACGATAATGTAGAATCTTTTAAGAATTTCTTTTGTCCCTAACAATATTCAGAAGTTATATATTTTGCCTCTTCTCCCCCCCAGTGGTCTACTCTAGGAGTGACCAGTCAGGCCTCAGATCTCCAGCCGTCATCTGCGTCTGGTCAGGGACCCTTTTCCCATTCCCTTCTGAGTGGGGGTTTTAAGGCAGCACAGCTCCCTGCCATACACTGTGATAGCCCCAGTAAGCCTGACTGCCTACAGGCCAGCACCTGGGCTGTGCTTTCTCTCCAAGGGCTATGAGCTAGGGATGTAAAAATTGGGTTAATGAGCAAGCCCTTTAAACTTCTAATTATAGAACGTTTAAAAGGTTAAAGCTCTGAGCTCCTTCCACTGTGATGTTCAGTTGGGGGGGAAGGAAAGCTAAGCAGGATCCTGTGGATTTGTTTCTTGGAAGGGAGACCAAAAGATGTGCAGGTCAGCATGTTCGTTGTTAGCTGATTTACAAAAGTTGCAGGTTATTGCAGTAAGTTTAAATCAGTGGTTCCCAACCCGTGGCCCATGGGATCTTTCAGAGTGATCTGTGGTTCCCCTCTTGCTGGTTGCAGTGGGGAGCCACTGCCTAAGTACCCAGGTGGAGCACGTTGCCGGTGCAGGCTCCTTGCTGCAGCCAAGGGAACGGGAGATCAGTGCTCCTCTCTGCTGGGCTGTAACAGGGAGCACGGCAAAGAGCTCCACTTGGGTCCGTAGGTGCTGTGTCCCTGCTGGAGCCAGAGGGAGAGGAGCACTGATTTCCTATCCCTCTGGCTGCAGAAGGGAGTGAGGGACCCAGGTGGAGCACATGGTTTCTCTGCTGCAGCCAGGGGGATGGGAGATCCTCCTCGCTAAACTCCTTCCATCTGGCTGCAGGTGGAGACTGGTGGCCCTTCAGGGTTGTAAAAATCATATTTGTGGCCATCGAGCCAAAAAGGTTGGGAACCACTGGTTTAAATGATGACACACTTTACATTCCAGCTTCATAAATAGTTCTGATTGTTTAAAAGTTAAAAGAAAATGGTAAAAAATTGTTAAAATGCATACAAAAGTCTGATTAAAAAAAATTAAAAAGTTCAGAGCCAGTACAGCTCACCCCCCTAGCACACGGTTGCTGAGCTGCTGCAGCTGGGCAGCTCTCACTTGCACAGCATGGCTCCCCCAGAAGGCAAACGTTTAATTGCTAAAGGGTGATACCACTGCTCACTGTTTAAACGTTTAGCCTGTTACATCCCTACTGTGAACAGTATATTGCCAGCAGTCCCAAGTTACCACACAGCTCTTTCTCATTTATTTTTCAGGTGAAAGCATTACATGGAAATAAAACAGATTTAAACACACACTAAACATACCGGGACTCACCCATCACTCTTATAGGGCCCTAGTTGGCTAACATGTTTTCCATCCCGTCCGAAAGAGTGGGATGGGCCTCTTTTGGACAGAAGGTACAGTTTGTTTGCTCGATCAGAAAGAAAGCTTGTCAGTTCAAGCTCATCCTTTATACCATAAGCCGTTTCTTGGTCTTCTAGTCTCTGGAAAACCCATCTTGAGCCAATATATGTAAACTACTTTAGGGGTGATACCTTACTCAAGTTTAGTCTGTGATTCACTTTAGTCACCTCCCACTATTTTTAATTTGGATAGGAGTTGTGGTAGCTCTTTCCCATGGAATAGAACAAATCATATATAAATCATTCCTAAATTTAATACAACGTCCCCAGAGACACTCCAGGGGGCTGCAATATCTGTCCCAGACTTAATCTCTGTTTGTGTTTCCCCTTTCATTTATATTCAGTGGGGATACTGACCTCAAAGACATGTTCCAATGATTAAATGGTTAATGTTTACAAACGGCTTTGAAGATGAAAAACCTTAAAATAGTACAAATGTCTCTACTGGACAGTTAAAAGCCCTCCTTGTCCATATTATTGTATAATCTTTTATCTGAACTATTTTACAAAGCAAGTTGTAGCAATTGAGCAGTCAGTAAAAATCACCTTTGTGCTTATTCTTGGAAGGGAATTGCTATCTGAATTAAATTGAGATAAGAAAGATGTGGAGAGGAATCAAGTCAATTAAAACAGGTGCTGAAAAACAGTGTATTATCAGCCACTTACCTAATAGGGTTGAGCCAAGGCGATAGAGGATTTTAATTCAAAAGAAATTCCTTTACTGCATTACTCTTATAAAATACATCCATTTCTCCTGTCCACCTCCCCTTGCTCCAATAGAGAGATGTTCTACTAACAATTATACAAAGCCCCCATTAATGTTAATAGAAATTATGATCATGCACTGATAAATGAACATATGTGACGGCCAAGATTTTCAGTAGTGATTAGTGTCTTTCAGTACCTCAATTGTTGGGTGTCCAATTTTGAGACACTTTACAGGGGCCTGATTTTCAGAAATTCCTGAGAACCCCATTGTGAAGGAGCATTTAAGGTATGTCAGACTGGGTACACAACAAATGCCACACACCTACCTCAACGGTTGGGGAAAGTTGATTGGGCTGGTGGTGAGAGAGAATAGTCCCAGCAGTCATGGAGGGAGATGCTTGATGAGGGATGCCAGGTAGCTGCTCCCGCATCATGGAGTCTCTGGCACTCCAAGACTAGTTGTGGGGGAGGAGTGCTGATTGGCCTGCATTTCCCAGCTCCAGCTATTTCACATGCCTCAGCTGTTCTGGACATAGTGGTGAAATGAAGACATATTCATAGATTGATTTAAAAGTTGCAGCCTGCTGCTTAATTAACTTAAAGACAGGGGAGGGAAGCTACCTGCCAATCACCCATACTCTCATACACTAGGCATTTAAGTGGCCCTGTGCAGAAGTTATAGGGGGTCCTACCATATAACCTGTAATTTCGGGTAGGCTTTCCTCAACCTACCCACCAGCCCTGAGCTCACTCTGAATCCTATTATCTCTGCAAACTTTGAGAGGTGGATGGAGGGTATGGAAGAGTTGAGGCGTCAGCCCACAAGGTCTCACCTTATCCCTTGAGCCCAAGGCCCATTGGCAAAATCCCAGGTCTATTATTTCTGGGAACCGTTCATTTTATCCTTTTAACCACACTGGAAACCAGCCACAGGGGGTGTCAATGACTAGCTTGGATGCTCTCCACAGCCACGCTACCTAGTATCAGAGCTCCTGCCCCATCCATTCCCTCCCATCCTGTAGCCATATGTCAGTGCCTCTCTTTAACAAATGTACACCATCATCGCTGAAGAAATTCAGGCCAGTTGTAACCAATGTCCCCATGCTTGTACCACTGAACCCCCCGTCTCTAGGAATATCCTGGTAACCTACCGATTCCATTTCTTTCCAGTCTTGTTCATGTAGGCTGGGTCTGCAGCTCTCCACCAAACCCACCTTGCAAACATTTCTGACCATACTAACCTGGAATGCTGTTCCAGGAAGAAGGATTACTAGGAAGGGACGGGATTCATCTAACGAAGACAGGGAAGAGTATCTTCGCAGACAGGCTGGCTAACCTGGTGAGGAGGGCTTTAAACTAGTTTCGACGGGGAACAGGGACCTAAGCCCGAAGGTTAGTGGGGAAGAGGGACACCACAAGGAAGCAGAAGTAGGAGGGTGCAGCAGGGGAGGCCTCCCGATTCATACTGTGAAAGTAGGCCACTCGGCTACTTATCTCAAGTGACTGTACACAAATGCAAGAAGCCTGGGAAACAAGCAGGAAGAACTGGAAGTCCTGGCACAGTCAAGAAACTACGACATGATTGGAATAACTGAGACTTGGTGGAATAACTCTCACGATTGGAGCGCTGTCATGGATGGGTATAAACTGTTCAGGAAGGACAGGCAGGGGCGAAAGGGGGAGGAGTTGCACTGTATGTAAGAGAGCACTATGACTGCTCTGAGCTCCAGTATGAAACTGGAGATAAGTCAGTTGAGTGTCTCTGGGTTAAGCTTAGAAGCAAGAACAATAAGAGTGATGTCCTGGTGGGTGTCTGTTACAGACCACCAGACCAAGAGGATGAGGTGGATGAGGCTTTCTTTACTCAACTAGGGAAAGTTTCCAGTTCACAGGACCTGATTCTCATGGGAGACTTCAATCACCCTGACATCTGCTGGAAGAACAATACAGCAGAGCACAAACAATCCAGGAACTTTTCGGAGGGTGTCACAGACAATTTCCTGGTGCGAGTGCTGCAGCAGCCAACTAGGGGCCGTGCTTTTCTTGACCTGCTGCTCACAAACAGGGAAGATTTGGTAGGGGAAGTACAAGTGGGTGGCAACCTAGGCAGCAGTGACCATGAGATGGTCGAGTTCAGGATCCTGTAGAAAGGAAGGAAGGAGAGCAGCAGGATACAGACCATGGACTTCAGAAAAGCGGACTTTGACTCCCTCAGGGAACTGATGGGCAGGATTCCCTGGGAGGCTAATATGAGGGGAAAGGAACCCAAGAGAGATGGCTGTTTTTAAAGAGACCTTATTGAGGGCACAAGAGCAAACCATCCCGATGTGCAGAAAGAATAGCAAATATGGTAGGCGTCCAGCTTGGCTTAACAAAGATGTCCTTGACGAACTTAAACACAAAAAAGAAGCTTAAAGAAGTGGAAGCTTGGTCAGATGACTAGGGAGGATTATATAAACACTGCTCGAACGTGCAGGAATGAAATCAGGAAGGCCAAAGCACAATTGGAGTTGCAGCTAGCAAGGTACGTGAAGGGGAACAAGAAGGGTTTCTACAGGCATGTTGCCAACAAGAGGAAGATTAGAGAAAGTGTGGGCCTCTTAGAGAATGAGGGAGGCGACCTAGTGATGGAGGATGTGGAGAAAGCTGAGGTACTCAATGCCTTTTTTGCCTCTGTCTTCACAGACAAGATCAGCTCCCAGACTGCTGCACTGGGTGGCACAGAATGGGAAGGAGGCGAACATCCCGCAGTGCTGAAGAAACGGGTCCAAGACTATTTAGAAGGATTAGACATTCACAAGTCCATGGGGCCGGATGCAATGCACCCGAGGGTGCTGAGGGAGTTGACTGAGGTGATTTCAGAGCCATTGGCTATTATCTTTGAAAGCTCGTGGCAACGGGGAGGTCCCTGAGGACTGGAAAAAAGCAAATATAGTGCCCATCTTCAAAAAAGGGAGGAAAGAGGATCCAGGGAACTACAGACCGGTCAGCCTCACCTCAATCCCTGGAAAAATCATGGAGCAGGTCCTTAAGGAATCCATTTTAAGGCACTTGGAGGAGTGGAAGGTGATCAGGAACAGTCAACACGGATTCATTAAGGGAAAGTCATGCCTGACCAACCTGATTGCTTTCTATGATGAGGTGACTGGCTCTGTGGATGTAGGGAAGGCGGTGGATGTGATATACCTTGACTTTAGCAAGGCTTTTGATACTGTCTCTCACAGTATTCTTATCAGCAAGTTAAAGAAGTATGGGTTGGATGAATGGACTATAAAATGGATAGAGAACTGGCTAGAGCATAGGGCTCAACGAGTAGTGACCAATGGCTCCATGTCTAGCTGGCAACCGGTCACAAGCGGAGTTCCCCAGGGGTCGGTCCTGGGGCCGGTTTTGTTCAACATCTTTATTAATGATCTGGATGATAGGGTACATTGCACCCTCAGCAAGTTTGCGGACGACACTAAGCTGGGGGGAGTGGTAGATACCCTGAAGGGTAGGGATAGGATACAGAGTGACCTAAACAAACTGGAGGATTGGGCCAAAAGAAATCTCATGAGGTTCAACAAGGACAAGTGCAGAGTCCTCCACTTAGGAAGGAAGAATCCCATGCACAGCTATAGACTGGGGACCGACGAGCTGGGCAGCAGCTCTGCAGAAAAGGACCTGGGGGTAACAGTGGATAAGAAGCTAGATATGAGTCAGCAGTGTGCCCTGGTTGTCAAGAAGGCTAATGGCATATTGGGCTGCATTAGGAGGGGCATTGCCAGCAGGTCACGGGAAGTGATTATTCCCCTCTATTCGGCATTGGTGAGGCCGCATTTAGAATATTGTGTCCAGTTTTGGGCCCCCCACTACAAAAAGGATGTGGACAAGTTAGAGAGAGTGCAGCGGAGGGCAACCAAAATGATTAGGGGGCTGGAGCACAGGACTTATGAGGAGAGGCTGAGGGAACTGGCCTTGTTTAGTCTGCAAAAGAGAAGAGTGAGGGGGGATTTGATAGCGGCCTTTAACTACCTGAAAGGGGGTTCCAGGGAGGATGGGGCTAGGCTGTTGTCAGTGGTGGCAGATGACAGAACAAGGAGCAACGGTCTCAAGTTGCAGGGGGAGGTCTAGGTTGGATATTAGGAAAAAGTTTTTCACTAGGAGGGTGGTGAAGCACTGGAATGGGTTACCTAGGGAGGTGGTGGAATCTCCATCCTTAGAGGTTTTTAAGATGAGGCTTGACAAAGCCCTGGTTGGGATGATATAGCTGAGGTTAGTCCTGCTTTGAGCAGGGGGTTGGACTAGATGACCTCCTGAGGTCCCTTCCAACTCTAATATTCTATGATTCTATGATTCTAACCTCTAGCGATGATTACCTAATCAAACTAACTTCCCTCAAATAAATTCCCATGCAGTCCCTGGGATTATTCTCCCAGAGGTGAATAACAAGGACATGAGGTGGGTCCAGACTGTTTATCAAGGAGTGCAGAAGCTGCATGAACTGATCTCACTGCATGCCTCCAGTGGATGCAAACAGCTTTGGTCCTGAAGCCCAGTTGGGATTTGCCTGCTGTCCTGGACACCCTCATGCATTACAGAGTGCCTGCAAATTTGTTTATTGAGTATTCTCTGAACACCTTCTGAAGCAAAAAAAAAAAAAAAAAAAATGCATCTAGTTAGCTACCTTTCACTGTTGGCTGCCATCTTTTTGTTGGTTTGACATAGGGCACTGGAAATCCATATGTTATAGCATTTATCACCTCCACCTTCTGTTGGCCAAAACCTCCTGCAGCTGCTGATGTCGCTGCCCGAATCCTGAAAAAATGAATACCTAATTTACATGGGTCATGATCTCAGTAGTGCAAAGCTTTTCTCAGTGGGGCGAATTGGTGCCTCATCAAGAAGCTGCCATCACCATGTATGAATAGCTGGCCTGGCCGTTGGCCCTAGATTTCTGGTAAGGATTTTACTGCCTTGACAGGGCACAAGCATTCATCCTCACATTCTTTGACACTATATAAGCCCCCTTCCCATCTGGACTGTTTTAGAGTACCTTACATTAAATGCAGGGACACTGCTCCTGTGAATAGCTGTACACCCATTAAGTGAAATGCCTGCTGGGACCTACCCATCGCTGCCACGGGCACCATCTCTAACAGTACTAAAGAGGGCAACAACGAATACCACTCTAAGTAAAATGGCCTTCCTCACATAAAGAAATGTTGGGTTTTTTTCATTTTTAGCTCTAAAAGCTATTGGGGATTTTATCAACAAAACAAGGAAACCCTGGGAGACTGAAAAACTCTTTGGTGTCAGTTTTTTTATTTAAAAAAAAATCTCTCAAATATCCATTTTTTGGGGAAAAAATCCACTTACAATTGTAACTTTAGCACCCTCATGGCCAAGACGGAGTCTGCTCTGCAGGCTGCTCTGGCCACGAAGAGGCACGTGTAGGAACGCAGCAAGGAAAGTCCCTTCCAGCCCAGGGACACCTGATCCAAAAACCCTGGAATGAACATACACCAGGATAGTACAGTGAATATAGGAAAGGGAAATATTTATTTACAGAGGATTGAATGGAGAAAAACAACAGGGGAGAGGATGGGGGAGTGGTAAAACAGGGATACATTCAACACAAGACCCCACAAGCCCAGTGGTACCACAGTCGGAAAGGGCAGAAACCTGAGCAATGCATCTGCACTCAGAGTTCAGGAGTCCTAGTCCCAGTCCAGAGGGGAGTGTTGGGTGCTCCTGGTCACCTTCGGCACCAGTGAACTTTCCCTAGCAAACCCCTCTGGTGCCCTCTTCTGCTGTTCTCTGCAAACTCTACAGAGTGACAGCCTCCCAACTTAGCTTGCTACAGCCTCTTTCTTTATTCCCACTGCAAAGTCACAGGCCCAAATATTCATGGCCCCACACAGCTCTGGGTGACAGTGATACTGGATCCAGGTCCTGGTTGTCCTTCTCGGGCAATTCCTCCATGGCACGGTGCTCCTCCTCGCTCCTGTCCTGGAGCGTCCCTGGTCGGTTTCTCTGTCCCTCCCAGGCTTTGGGCAGATTCTTGGTTGCTTCACTTTGTGAGGGCTTGCTTGCTATAACCCTTCTCTCTAGAGCTCCAGACATGCACACCCTGTCGTGCTCTCCCCCTCTGTACTCACTGCCCCCCTAAACAGCACTTCCACCTTCTGAAACAATCAGCACTTCCCCACAGGGCAAAGATTTAAAGAGGCCATGCTCTGTAAACCCCAAAGGGGTTACATAAGATTGAGCAAGAATTGTATAGTGCAATTCATGGAAACTTACTGGAACCAGTCATCTCATGTGGAGGTCATTGTAACTAGAAACAAAGAATAAATTAACGGAAAACCAAATCACAATTTCAAAAGGATCAGCAAGTAACAGCAAAATATATGTGGGCAACAGTCCACATCATAGCTGTAACCATGAATTATAACCTTCAGAAAGCTATTTCAATGTTCATCTTCTGAGTGGGAATGTTCAGACGTTATCTACATAATAAGTTTCCAAGTTTGTCACTCTGTGTCACTCTGCACCTAGAGTGTCTGAGTCAGTGTGAAGCATTGGCAAGAGCTACATACATGGCTGAGAACTCTTTATGTTCAGCATAGCACCAGGTTGAATCATCACTGGGATTCATGGTCTCTTACTATCCAATTTTTAAGTTCTCAGCCATTTTGAGCTTTTTCTACACACAAGACTTTACAAATCAAACCTATGCAATGGCATGGCCTTTCAGCTACTAGTTTCTAATGTAGTTGCTGTGTTAAATTATGCTTGAAGCTGATACTTCAGCAAAACAAGTCAACTTCTCAGTGGTGATTGTCAAGCTTACATGCAAAAACAATCAACTACAATCATAATTACAAGTGTTTTGTACATGGCCTGTTTGTTTGTCACAGAGGTCCTGGAGAGGAATGTGGGTGGGTGTGATGTGCCCTTCTGCAATCTGGGCTGGTATATTGCTGTGTCACTGGTATATCGCTGTGGCAATCTACCACTCCTGGACCCTGTCTTGCACTTGCCCTGCTCTATGATCTCCCCCACTCCTGGGTCAGTTCACTCACAGCCTCTTGCAGATAATCGGCTCCTATTTTAGTGAGAGAGTGCTTCTAGCCAGTCACTCTGTGTCACTCTGTGTCACTCTGCACCTAGAGTGTCTGAGTCAGTGTGAAGCATTGGCAAGAGCTACATGCAATGGTGTGACCTCCAGCCGATATCCCCAGTTCCAGATGCAACCGTAGGAATTGCCGTTTTACAGAATTCAGTGCTGCCCACTGGATTCTGCAATATCATTGGTAAGTCAATTTATCAATTCACCACCTCTGTCACTTTAAATGAAGTCTCTACACACACGCCAACCACATGCACTGCTTTAGATAGAACAAACAAAAAAGTTTATTAAGTACAGAAAGGTTTTAAGTGATTATAAACCAGATTAATATGAGTCAGATTAATCAAGAAGAAATAAAACAAATTGCATACTAAACTAAACTTAACACTTCAGTAGCCATACAGTCTTTGATGATTAATCTTATCTCACAGGCTGGCTACTCCCTCAGCCAGCTCCCCACACCACACCAGGTGGGCAGTCTGCAGTTGCTTGTTGTTGCTTCATAGATGGATTCCAAGGGAGAGCACCAGAGACAAAAACGCCTCTGCCTTTAACATGTTTCCTTGTCACCCCCTGGGGTCAGGTGATCAGCATGCCTGGTGATGGGCATGATTTCCTCCACCCGAGTCAAACGAACGTCACCTTATCAGATGCTCAGGCCAGTCCATTGCTTTGTGTTTCCCTGGATCCATTCCAGCTATGTGAGACACACATTTGGGAATATTACATAGCAGAGTTTCATATCTATACATGTGTGGCATTGCAGAAAACAAACATACTACCATAACAATAATGTTCAGTATGTCATGAGAATTCCAAAAACACCTTACATGACATATGTTGCAGTAGACAATACATGGTTACACTATAAGGGTGAACATGAATGACACACAAATCACATTATAAGGGTGTACATCGGGTACAATGTGTCTCAGTGGGATGTTTGGATTGCTGAGTAGAAGAATATTTTCTGGGGCTGTAAGATTTTTTTTTTTGATGATCAATGTAATTTTGCTTCCACTTGAGGTAAGTGACTTTTGATGTGCCCCCATAATCATCAAATACTTGAAGTCTTCACGATCTGACTCACAATTTATTCTGTCACACAACCAGGCTATGTGGGCCTGCGTGTACTGGTTATGATTCATATCAGGACTAGGCCTCTTTGAATGCAACTCCCTCCTTCAACCTGAATTCTGGCTAAAGATTGAACTGTGCTTCAATCTGGGGCAGGAAGAATTAACAGCAAAAGGGTTGGCTAAATAATAAGTTTCCAATATGGAATAGTTTATCTGATACCTTGATTATAAGATCACTCATTGCATAACTGGAAATTTAATTTCTTTTGATGATTTTCCCTGAAACAGGCACAAGTTGTTGAAACTCTCTCTTATTCTGTAGTGGAAAGAAATAGTGGATGAGCAAAGTAACCATGTGGTAAAGGCTATAGTCATGGGAGGGGGGTGTAAAGGTAAAGTGAGTAGTAGGAAGGTAGAAATGTTGGCACTGAAACACTGGGGCCACATTATCTAGTAGAACTCGTAGGAGAGAAGAGAGGTGCAGTGCTGTTGCCATTATTCCTAAAATGAAAAGCAGCTTTACGAAACCTCCAGTTTACTTTAGTCAATGACAGCATTTGCCATTCACTAGGGATTTTTGTGGTCAGTTTCTGTACTTGGCTGACATAGGTACTTTCTGTACTCTGGGTATGAACTGGAGAAAGTCTTAACATTTTACTTATGTTTTCTTCTGCTTAAGTAATGACTTGAATGACTCTTGGCTCCATTGACTTATGTTGAAAATTGACATAGAGAAATTTTAGAAAAACTCTACTTTTCCTGTGCTGCTGTTTCTGTCCCAAAAGATTTACACATTGGATGCATTTAAATATATATATATATATATATTAAAGGATAAATTGTAAGTGCATTTAGTGCTTGTAAAAGATAGCAGATAGAGCTCTTCTCTGCACATATGAGAAGCACAACAGCTGGGGGAAGTGTACATTTCCCCACACTGTCACACTACCATGTACAGCCTTGACCCATGGGAACCATTTCTAAATGGATGAGAGGCTAACTTACTCATAGTGAGGGATGTCACAGATAGCCGGTACTTCTTGGGTTCAAACCCTTAATTTGCATATTCAGCACTGAGGGTGAGAGTTCTTAGAATATTTACTTCCACATGCCTTGTAGTCTGCAGAAGTCCTGATGACCTCAAAACACTCTGTCCTCTAAAAGATATAAGACCTGGTTCTTAGCCAGTGTTATGACAGTTTACAGCAGCTAAAGATCTGGCCCACAGCATATACAGTAGAACCTCAGAATTACGAACACCAGAGTTATGAACTGACCGTTCCACCACACACCTCATTTGCACCTGGAAGTATGCAATCAGGCAGCAGCAGAGGGGGGAAAATAAGCAAAATACAATACAGTACAACGTTAAACATAAACTACTAAAAAAAAAAAAAGGGGAAAACAGAATTTGTCTTCTGCATAGTAATGTTTGAAAGCTATATTAAGTCAATGTTAAATTGTAAACTTTTGAAAGAACAACCATAATGTTTTGTTCAGAGTTACAAACAACTTCCATTCCCGAGGTGTTGGTGACCCTGCATGACCGCAAAGCAAACAAAGAATACAGCGTCGTATTTCAATAGTACTGGATTGAAATAAAGTGTGGAACAGTAACAAGGAGCTGCTTTTAACTTTCACTGTATATTAAAAAAAAAATGTTAACTGTAAGTTTTATGAGCTCCAAGAGCTCCCAATTAAGCTTTTGAAATATGAAATGAAAAGATTGAAGCACAGAGCCTGTGGTAGGTTTCCTTGAGGCAGGGAATTTCATGAAAAGTTTTCAAAAACCTAACCTTCAGCATTCTTTCTCCTTCTACCTCTCTTGCACACCTCATTACCCTTTTTCCTCTGGTCACTCCAGTCTGGAAGTTGACATTAGCACATCAGTATATTAATACAACTATTGAGGCTGCCTAGTACCCCAAGACCTTAGGGTGCCAGGGACATGCCGGGTGTACCGCAGCTCGGATGCAAGCACTGTAGGTTCTTCTGTTGCCAGGCCTTGTAAGTGCTAGCTGTGGTGGGTCGCAATAGCCACTCAGATACATGGCTAAGTTACAGGGTAGTTTACTAGGGCTAGCGGGAAAGGTTGCAGATACTTTAGGGCAGAAATGTAAACAGCTACAGTTCAAAGTGAGCTATAACGGTTCCTGTTTGAACCCCTTAGGACTGTCCTGTCAAGAGGAAGGGCTCTTCAGGTCTAGCGCTTGGGGTGTCTTCTCCAGTCCAATATTTATTCAAGGAAATATGAGCTTGCAGGTTTTCAAGCCAGGCTTAGTTGGTGTCTCTCACTGGAGCCCCCGGCACTGGCTCCCTGCCCAGCTGCTGCTCCCCCATAAGTCCCACACAGAGTGGTACCCAGCTGTGATGTCCAGCTATCACAACCTGTTTCATGTGGCTCTGCATAGTTCTTGGGGTTTCTCACCAGCTCCCCTATTTGCCATGTGACTCCTATGTCAGCTTCCCTACATCTCCTGGCTAGCCACGTGGCCAGTGCTACCAAACAGAGCCCAGCCACTCCCTGCTTTGGGCCCTTTCTCCTTACCTGGCCTGGGGAAAGGGAAATGTTTGGGGCAGGGGGCCGATGGGAGTTGTAACCCCCTGCTTTGCAGATTCATCACATTCAAAAAGTAGTATTAAATTAATTTTTACTTAAAGCAAAACTTTTAAATGTGATAAGAGAGGTTGGAACCACTAAAGGGCACAGTGGGTTGTATTATTCAGTCATCTGCAAATCACGAGCACTGACTTTTTTAAAACTGTGCATTAGAAATGGAAGTGAAAAGAATAACTCAATGACAGCCTTCTATTTTCTAGAATCTCTAAAATGTGGTTTTAAAAATTCTACATTAATGCCCACTTGGTGGCAGCCAAGTAATCTAGAAATGTTGTACCATGGAGGGAGACTGTCAAAGTAACTCATGGTTACCACTTTCAGACAGATAACACAAATATTTCAGCAGAGTAGGTTTTTGTTTTGCTCAGTTTAGCCTGAATAAAAAAAGTAGTGCTACTGGGCTTCCTATGTTTATATCAGCTTTATTTCCAGCTCAACTGCTTTCTCCTTGTATTAGAGAAACAAGGTGGGTGAGGTAATTTGGACCAATTTCTGTTGGTGAGAGAGACAACCTTTGGAGCTACACAGAGCTCTTATTCAGGTTCTGGGACAACACAGCTACAACAACACTGTAAACAACAATGGAAGATATTAAATTTTGGTAAACTATAAGTTCCACCTTGTATTTAGCTGTGATACTCTGAATGCCTTTCCCAGATCTGAAGAAGAGCTCTGTGTAGCTTGAAAGCTTGTCTCTTTCACCGACAGAAAGAGCACATCAGCCCTTTATTTTAAGATGGTGAGAAGGCCATGTACAGGAGAGAATCTATCTCCCTTCCTTCAGTACCTCCATCAAATACTGTCCCATCCTCCCAATCACAAGGCTCACAAATTATTGTAACTGACTATTTCTTGTCTACAGCCATGCTCTCATCATAATACAGTAGAACCTCAGAGTTATGAACACCAGAGTTATGAACTAACCAGTCAACCACATGCCTCATTTGGAACCGGAAGTACACAATCAGGCAGCCTCAGAGAGAAAAGAACAAAAGCAAATACAGTACAGTACTGTGTTAACCATAAACCATGAAAAAAATAAAGGAAAAGCAGCATTTTTCTCCTGCATGGTAGTGTTTCAAAGCTGTATTAAGTTAGTGTTCAGTTGTAAACTTTTGAAAGAACGACCATAACTTTTTGTTCAGCGTTACGAACATTTCAGAGTTACGAACAACCTCCATTTCCAAGGTGTTCATATCTCTGAGGTTTTACTGTACTTCTAAAACTCCATCTTCCTCTCTCTGCCCACATCACTAAAGCCTTGGTCAAACCTTGCCTTCTGCAATGTCTTCCCCCCACTGATGTATCAGCTTACCCTTGTTCATAGCTCTTGCTGTTGGATTGAAATTCACCGCTCAGCTGATAGGTATAACAAATCTTTTATTAAGGCAAAACACTAGTAAATAATGATCAGTTATGCATAAGTGAGAGCTCATCAAGACAACACCCCAGTTGGCTCCAGCACCAGACAATTCACAGCTTCAGCTTCCCTTTGTTTATGTTGATTTATTTATAACTTTTTTTTTCATGTGTGTATATATTAGTTTCTCATTTCTATGTTACCTCTCCTCTTCTGTCAATACAGGTTTCGTGTTAGTGCAAAGCAGTTTCTTCTAGCTTTGTGGCTACTTTATTTTTATTTTCCTCATAAACATGATTACTTTGCATGTTCTACTTAAGCTTAAATTGTTAAATGTTATAAGAACAGACTCTTAAAACTCACAGTAGTCTTGCATCAGATGTACGATATATCTTCATTCTCAACACTTGTTAGTGAAGTCAGTGCCCTTTCCTGCCACTTGGATGTCATTCCTCAACTCCCATTCCTTCATTGCTTTCCCCTGGCCATGGCCCCACACAACATTTTTTATTGCCTTACAGCCTCATTTTCCTCTGAACATAACTTCATAGCACTCCCATTCAACTCTGTATTTGTATCTTTCTCCCACTTTCATCTTTGCACCTTCTTTCAGATCATCCATTAATTTTAGAAATGCCTTCCTTTTCAGGCATCAAACAATCCCCATTTCCTTTAAATCCATCTCTCCTTCAAAAAATGAAAGTGTCAGTAAAGTCTTTCTCCAGCGACCTCAGCTAGAGAACCACTTGAACTGGAACTTGGAACAGCACCTGATATATGCTAGGTCTATATGTCTAGTCTGTCCACCTGGCTCTACAGTACGTGAGAAGGGCCTGTTTCCTTTCTTTTTTCATTGATACAAATATTGTCTGTGTGCAGTACAAATACATTAATCCATCAAAGTAGCAGAAAATTGCCATTTGGTCCCCAAGGTACTCCCATTATCATGTCATCATTCTGTAAAATGCAGTCTAAGTCGATCCAAATATTTGACGCCTTGTTTCATGCTGCTTATGTGTCACAGCGACATATTGATATTGATCTGTTGTCAAGATTTTGAAATACCTTGCAGTGGATTAATCCCCAAAATACCCTTAATTTTACACCAAACTGTCTAAATACCCATAAGGTGAAAGAGTGTGAAAGCAATTGCTGAGTGCCTTTGGGAATTGTTATGTTCATGCCTACAGAAAGTGAAGTTTATTGCTGTAGTTGCTTATGGAACTGATGATTAGCCTATATCTAATCAAGTGAGGAAGTACATCAGGTTTTGTAGAGTGTGGGAAACCTTAAATTCTGCCTGATCTTATTTTTAAGAATCTGATAAAGGTTATATATCAAAGGAAATAATAGGCTTGAGGAATCCAGGGAGAAGAGTTCTGGTGGAAACTGGTTGGCTTAAATTTTATGATGTAGCAGTAAATATAGGCCGTTGAAGTAGGAATTGAGCTAAGCTGAGACAAGGTATTCATTATGATGGGCTCTGTATGAAACACAATCTTGAGTTTGCTCTTACGACCCTCAGATACCCACATTTTTGAAGTTGTGAATTTATTTTTAAAAACACTTTAAAATTCTACTATGTAAATCCTACAAGACCATCTCAATGTCAAGAACTTGCGGCCTTTGAGGCAACTGAGCCAGTTCAAAGATATCCATGAGGCCAAAGCACTGAAGGTAATGATCAAATTCTATGAGTTGCTTGTCGACTCTGGAATATTGTTCAGAAATGGAATCAGGGTTAATGAAGCCCACGAAAGCTTATGCCTGCTGAAATTAAATTTGTTAGTCTTTAAAGTGCTACAGAACACTCATTGTTTTTGCTGTATACAGACTAACACCCCTCTGGAACTAGAATACAAAGAAATGCCTTTACATAACAGTGGCAACACTATTACATTTTAACTATGCTGAGAGATTTTGACCACAGCCAAGTATTGGAACAACAGCATATTCTTCTGGGATATACAAATTGTTTTCCTCCCAGTCTGAAATATCCAAATACGACAGTATTCAATGTGAAAACAAGTGGGTCTTCATTTTTTCCCTCAGGACAAAACTGATTCTAACTTTCATTATTAATTCTCAGTATTTAGCAGAGTTGAAGAACCATTATGCTGCTCAGGCAATGACTGATGAGGGATTGCCTCCAAAGGTGGAGGAGGAGAAACCAGGTACCCTCAAGGCTTGGAGAATCACAACCACCACTCCAAGGAGGGAATGTAGGGCAATGGTGGTTGGTGACTTTCTCTTCTGAAGGGGACAGAGGCATCTGTCAGCTGATATGCCATCCCAGGAAGTATGCTGTCTGCCAGGGGTCTGTATCTGTGGAGGATCATCCGGCCTTCTGACTAATTCATCATGCTATTCATCTGTGTGGGCACTAATGATACTGTGAGGTATGACCCTGAGCAGATAAGAAGTGACTAGAGAGCTCTGGGAGTTAGGGTGAAGGAGCTGGGAGCACAGGTGGTGTTCTTTGATCCTTCTGGTCAAGGGTAGGGGCCCAAGGCAGAGACAGATGCATCCTGGAGGTGAATGCCGGGCTGCAAGGATGCTGTTTCCAGGAGGGCTTTGGCTTCCTTGACCACAGGATGTTGTTCTGGGAAGAAGGACTGCTAAGCAGAGATAGGATCCATCTATCAAGGTAGGGGAAGAGCATATTTAGATACAAACTGGCTAACCTAGTGAGGAGAGCTTTAAGTAGGTTCAATGGGGGCAGGTGACAAAAGTCCACAAGTAAGTAAAAACCATGGAAACTTGAGAGAAAGTTTGGAAGCTGGGCGCGTGGGGAGCATGGACAGTTATAGCAGGGATAAGGGAGAGACAAGAGAGAACATGAGGGGAAGTCAAATCAGTATCTTAGCTGTCTGTTTACTAATGTGAAAAGTATGGGAAATGAGCATGAAGAACTTGAACTGCTTGTTAATAAACATGACTATGACATAGTTGGCATCACAGAGACTTGGTGGGATAATACACGTGGCTAGAATATTGTTACAGAAGGGTACAGCTTGCTTAGGAAGGACAGGCAGGGAAAAATGGGAGGAGGTGTTGCCTTGTATATCACTTGGACTGAGATTGAGACGGAATTAGGATATAGACTTGTTGAAAGTCTCTTGGTAAATATAAAAGGGGTAATAAACAAGAGTAATGTCATGGTAGGGTCTACTACAGACAATCTAACCAGGAAGAAGAGGAGGATGAGGCTTTTTTTAAGCAACTAACAAAATTGGGCAACTAACAAAATCATCCAAAACACAGGACTGAGTGGTGATGGGGGATTTCAACTACCCAGACATTTGTTTGGGAAAATAATACAGCAGGGCACAGATTATCCAACAAGTTCTTGGAATGTATTGGAGATAATTATTTATTTCAGAAGGTGGAGAAAGCTACTAGGGGAGAGGCTATTCTAAATCTGATTTTGATAAATAGGGAGGAACTTGAAATTTGAAAGTGGAAGGCAGCTTGAATGACAGAGATCATGAAATGATAGAGTTCATGATTCTAAGGAATGGTAGGAGAGAAAACAGCACAATAAAATAATGGATTCAAGAAGGCAGACATTAGCAAACTCAAGGAGTTGGTAGGTAAGATCCCAGGGGAAGCAAGTCTAAGGGGAAAAACAGCGCAAGAGAGTTGGCAGTTTTTCAAAGAGACATTATTAAGGGAATGTGTAGGAAAAGGAAGAATGGCAAGAGACTGTCTTGGCTTACCCAGGAGATCTTCAATTATCTGAAACTCAAAAACAGTCCTACAAAAAGTGGAAACTAGGTCAAATTACAAAGGATGAATATAAACAAACACAAGTATGCAGGAACAAAATTAGAACAACCAAGGCACAAAACGAGATTCAACTAGCTAGAGACATAAAGATTAACAAAAACACATTCTTCAAATACATTAGAAGCAAGAGGAAGATGGAGGACACGGTAGGCCTGTTACTCAGTGAGGGAGGAAAAACAATAATAGAAAATGTGGAAATGACAGACGTGCTAAATGACTTTTTTGTTTCAGTTTTTACCAAAAGTTTCATAGAGATTGAGTATTTGACATAGTGAATGCCAGTGAAAACAAGATAGGATCAGAGGCTAAAATAGGAAAAGAAAAAGTTAAAAATTACTTAGACGAGTTAGATGTCTTCAAGTCACCAGTGCCTGATAAAATACATCCTAGAATACTCAAGGAGCTGACTGAGGAAAAGTTTGCGCCATTAGCGATTATCTTCGAAAACTCATGAAGGATGGGAGAGATTCTTTCCGGAGGGCTGGAAAAGGACAAATATTGTGCCTATCTATAAAAAAAAGAAATAAGGACAATACTGGGAATTACAGACCAGTCAGGTTAACTTCAATATGTGAAAAGATATTGGAGCAAATAATTAACCAATCAATTTGCAAACACCTAGAAGATAATAAGGTGGTAAGTAACAGTCAGCATGGATTTGTCAAGAACAAATCATCTCAAACCAACCTAATAACTTTCTTTGACAGGATAATAAGTCTTGTGGATAGGGGGAAAGCAGGAGATATAGTACATCAGGACTTCAGTAAGGCTTTTGATACTGTCTCACATGACCTCCTAAACAAACTAGGGAAATACAACCTAGATGGAGCTACTATAAGGTGGGTGAATAACTGGTTGCAGATAGTAGTTATCAGTGGTTCACAGTCAAGGTGAAAGGGCATATCAAGTGTGATCCTGCAGGGATCAGTCCTGGGTTCGGTTCCATTCAATTTCTTCATAAAAGATTTAGATAATGGCATGGAGAGTATATGTATAAAGTTTGTGGATGATACCAATCTCAGAGAGGTTGCAGGTGCTTTGGAGGATAGGATTGAAAATTCAAAATGAACTGGACAAAGTGAAGAAATGGTCTGAAGTAAACAGGAAGAAATTCAATAAGGACAAATGCAAAGTACATCACTTAGAAAGGAACAATCAATTGCACACATACAAAATAGGAAATGACTGCCTAAAGGAGTACTACGGAAAGGGATCTGGGGATCATAGTGGATCACAAGCTAAACATGAGTCAACAGTGTCACACTGTGGCTAAAAAGCAAACATCATTATGGGATGTATTAACAAGAGTATTGTAAGCAAGACACAAGAAGTAATTATTTCGCTCTACTCCATGCTGATTTGGCCTCAACTGCAGTATTGTGCCCAGTTCAGGGCACCATTTTTCAGGAAAGATGTGGACAAATCAGAAAAACTCCAGAGAAGAACAACAAAAATGATTAAAGGTCTAGAAAATATGACCTATGAGGGAAGATTGAAAAAATTGAGTTAGTTTAGTCTGGAAAGCGATGACTGGGAGGGACATGATAACAGTTTTCAACTACACAAGGAGCAGAGAGGTAAATTGGTCTCATTAACCTCTGAGGACAGGACAAGAAGCAATGGGCTTAAATTGCAGCAAGGTGTTATGGATAGGAGACTACCTGCCCAAGTCTGTTGCGCAGCGGAGGTCCAAATAACCAGGCAATGGATGGCAAAACACAGTTTATTCTTAATTAAGAATAAGGTGCTTCCTCTAAGAGGAAGGACCCCCAGTAGTTCGTTACAAAGGTTTATATAGCAGTACATACATGAGTGCTGGTAGCGTAACAGAAGCTGCGGTTTCCTGCCTCGCGGGTAAAGCTGCAAGCATGATTTCTATATATGGCATTTCTTTTAGCGTCTTCCCGTAAACCCTTTCCCTCATAATCATTCTTCCTGCTCCTTGTCTAACGTGCCCCTAACCCCATCTTTAATGGTGCCTTTGTGACTCCAATTTAGATTTAACTATGAGTTTCCTTGACAAGGGCTATTTAGATTGGACATTAGGAAAAACTTCCTAACTGTCAGGGTATTTAAGCACTGAATTGATTAGGGAGGTCGTGGAATCTCTGTCACTGGAGATTTTTAAGAGCAGGTTAGACAAACACCTGTCAGGGTTGGTCTAGAATAATACTTAATCCTGCCATGAATGCAGGGGACTGACTAGATGAGCTCTCGTGGTCCCTTTCAGTTTTACGATTCTGTGATTCTATGCTAAGGTAGTTATAATTCTGAGTAGGGCAAGAGTTTTGAAGGCATTCAGCTCCTTCTGTTTTAGACTTCAGTCTGTGTACTGGTTTTGGCTTGTGACTTACTCATTCTGTGTAGCCAATGACTCCTTGGTTACAGAACGTATGACTTGGCACAACATTCCATGCAAAAGAAATCTTTTGTATTTTAAGTGAGTAACTTTCTCCTTCTGACTACTTTCTTCATGCAGAATGGGAATTTAGGGACTATTCTAGCTTTGGCTACTGTGTGTGGCATGACAGGTCTCATTGGGGTTGGTGGGAAGGAAAGATGGGACAAAGGAAAATCCATCCTGGATATACTGAGAACAATGGGGAGTATTAAGACTTTCTTGGCTTGTTTTTTGTAAGCTGTTCAGTGCCAGTTGAGTATGTGCTGGATTTGTTTTCTTTCATTGTTAACAGATACCTACAACAGTGAAAGGAAATTGGAGAGTTCAGAAAGTCATATGATGGTTTGCTTGTGGCAGAGTTAGAATAAATTCTCTCAATGCTTGTGCTCCATGCCCAGGTCTGCTCATAACAGCTTTATTGAGGTAAATGAGGAACACAGTTCAGACCCCTGCAGGTTCATTATTCTTTGCTTGACATGCAAACTGTTTTCTGTAAAGCAAGATAAAGAGGGCAAAAGTGCATTAATGTAGGAATGGTTCTCTTTGCAATGCTGAAAGGCAAAAGAAAAATCTTGTAATGCGTAGGAGACCGCAAAATCTGCTGAGAAATTCTAAAGCTACTTAATATACAGTTTGGCTGCAGCTTGCCTTCAAGGAAGATGTTATATTAAATTAATACTTTGAGCCTTCATTACCTACTAGTTGTTACATCATCATTCCTAACTGACGTGCACAAGCTGAGATTGTAGACAAGCAACATTGCTTGCCCCATAACCTCAGCCGTGCAGAACGCAACGCCATCCACAGCCTCAATAACAACTCTGACATTATAATCAAAGAGGCTGGCAAAGGAGGTGCTGAAGTCATCATGAATGGGTCAGATTACGAACAGGAGGCTACCAGACAACTCTCCAACACTACATTCTACAAGCCACTACTGTCTGATTCCACTGGGGAATACCAAAATAAACTACAACATCTACTTAAGAAACTCCCTAAAGAAACACAGGAACAAATCTACATGGACACACCCCCTGAGCCTCGACCAGGGTTATTCTACCAGCTACCCCAGATCCACAAACCCGGGAATCCTGGATGCTCCATCATCTCAGGCATTGGCACTCTCACAGCAGGATTATCAAGCTATGTGGACTCTCTCCTCAGGCCCTATGCCACCAGCACTCCTAGCTATCTTTGCGATACCACTGACTTCCTGAGAAAACTACGATCCATACTACAGGACAGACCCAACAAAGAAAACAACAGAACACCACTGGCACATCGCCTACAGCCCCCAGCTAAAATCTCTCCAACACATCATTAAGGATCTACAAGCTATCCTGGCAGAGGATCCCTCACTTTTTCAAGCTGTGGGAGGCAGACCTATTCTTGCTTACAGACTGCCCCCCAACCTGAAGCAAATACTCACCAGCAACCGTACACCCCACACCATACAACAAGAACACTAACCCAGGAATCTATCCCTACAACAAACCCTCTTGCCAACTCTGCCCACACATCGACTCTAGTGACACCATCACAGGTCCTAACCACATCAGCCACACCATTAGGAGCTCATTCACCTGCACATCTACTAATGTAATATATGCCATCATGTGCCAGCAATGCCCCTCTGCCATGTACATTGGCCAAACCGGACTGTCACTACGCAAAAGAATAAATGGACACAAATCAGACATAAAAAATGGTAACATCCATAAACCAGTCGGAGAGCACTTCAATCTCCCAGGATACTCTGTAGATGACTTGAAAGTTGCCATACTTCAACAAAAAAACTTCAAAAACAGACTTCAGCGAGAAACTGCAGAGCTGGAACTCATATGCAAACTTGACACAATCAAACTGGCTCTGAATAGGGACTTGGAATGGTTATCTCATTACAAGAAGTAATCATCACTGTTCACACATTCTCACCCTCTAATCAATGGTTATGAATAGGTCTCATCTACTCTAACTGAACTGTCTTTGTTAGCACTTGCCCTCCCCATTGTTGTTTCTTACCCTTGGATGTGTATATATATATATATATACTTCCTATCTGTGATTTTCACTTCATGCATCTGACAAAGTGGGTTGTAGCCCACAAAAGCTTATGCCCGCAGAAATTTGTCAGTCTTTAAGGTGCTACAGAACTCTCGTTATTTTTGCTGTATACAGACTAACATGGCTACCCCTCTGGAACATTCCTAACCTTGATATTACAGAATTATTCGTGAGCTGTTACTAATGAAAACAAAAAAGTATCAATAAAACAATGCAAAATCATCACTGTTCTGCTATTTAGGTCAGTTAACTTTAACATATACACTAGTCTAAATTGTAGAAAACTGTTCTCTCCTACTGTATGCAAAATAACTCAAGTGTTATGTATCAGAAGCCACAATTAACTAAAAAGGAAAGTGTATTTTCCTGAAAGCAGATGTAATGCTTTGCATTTTGATGGCACTTGTCTGTCTGAGGCTCAAAAGCACTTTACAAGCATGGACAAATTATATTTTGTTTGGTAATTTGTATCTATTATACTATTACACATTGTAATGAGGGGGGGAACTGGAGGCATACAAGCTGAAGCCTGTCGCATGTCAACCAGCAAGTGTGTAGCAAATCTAGGAATAAAACCCAGAACACCTTGCCTCCAATGATATGCTTTAACTACCATACCTGCTTCCTTTCAAACTGAAGTTGTCATATTATGGGAGTCACTTCCCATTATCAGACTATGTTTCAGTTACTTAACCTTTGCCAAACTTTGCTCACTTCTCAGAAACAAAGTCCACAATGTATAACTCAGCACCGAGGAGCAGACAACAGCCATGAAAACCCTGAAATGCGGGAAGGCAGCTGGACTCAATAGTATATCTTATGAAACTATTACTACACTTTGGGATGAGACTACAGAAGTGGCTGCATGATGGCAGAAATGCAGATAGATAGGCTGTGAACACAAGCCAAAATGGTTGCACTACTCAAATCACATAAAGACCCTAACGCTATGAAGAGTTATTGCACAATATCCTTACTTTTCTCAACATACAAGCTACGTGAGTGGATGATAAAGAGTTGAATAACACCAATAGTGGAAGGGCAGCTGACTGATGACCAAGCCGGTTTCCATCCGGACGTTCATGCAGTAACCAAGTCGCAAACCTAAGTCAATATATCAAAGATGGCTTCAAAAATGCAAAATTACAGGGGCTGTGTTGCTATGTAGACTGCTTAGGACACTGTGAACCATCGCACACGTCTACTGATGTTGGCAAGAATTTTGAGAAGTAGTAGGAGGAGTTCAGGAGGAGATGACTTGGATCAAGAATTGATGTTTCTTTGTAGAGATGGATGGTCAGAAGTCAATGGCATATTAAATGGAATGGGTTGCCCCAAGGTTCAGTGCTCTCACCCTTGCTGTTTAGTGTCTACACAAATGACCAACCAGAATTCCCTGAGGTGTGAAGATTCATTTTTTTCAGATGATCTTTGCATTACTATCCAATCAAAAAGGTTTGAGGACACTGAGCACATTCCAACTGGTTCCCTGACTGTACTTTGAACATCTTATTGTTCCTGAATGCTAACCCTCACAAGACACAAGTGTGCTCCTTCCATCTGAAAGACCATCAGGCTAAGAAAAAACTCCACATATTGTGGGATGGTATAATCTTTGAGCACTATGAACATTTGATGTATCCTGGGATCCTATTAGATCAAATACTAACATTCAATGAGCATATCAAGAAGCTGAACAAGCCATTGAACTCCAGGAATTTTGTACACCAGAAACTGGCTAACACAAAATGGAGGGCTTGACCCCAAAACACTTCAAGCAACCAGTGTCACTCTGTGTTACTCAACTGCAGAGTAATGTGCCCCAGTAAAGTCACACTCGAGCCACGCACACAAAATTGATACCAAATTCGTTTAATAGAATAATCACAAGGACCCTGAAACCAACTCATCAGTGAGGCAGGATGCCTTTAGTAAAAAGGAGACACAAAACCAGGTTTATGATCCAGCACATCCACTGTATGGACATGTTCCACCCTCCAAGAGCTTAAAGAACCAGAAACAGCTTTGCTTTTGAAAACCCATTATCCCAAAATACCATTGTGGAAGGCACAGAATAACAAAATGGTGGGAAATGCAGATGACTGTTGAGAACCTGGTTCCTTCAGAACAACTCCCCCAGGCACTGATCTCAAATGAAAACAGTGGTATACTTTAAATCAGGTGAGAGCTGGGATGGCAAAGTCTGGTCAGAGTATGACCAAATGGAAGCTGAGGAATGACCCCAAAAACAAACGTGCAGAGCCTAGGCAAACACTTGAAGACTGCCCGATGAAGTGCCCCCTGTCAACACACTTTGCTCCCAAGGACCTATTGGAGATAAATGTCACCACCATGTCTTAGCTATGGCCGTGGAGCAAAAAAGTATGATGCTGGTGGCCAGACTTTAGCCACTGGGGCTGAAATTTTCCATGCCAGGTGTTTGCTTCAGGCTGAATTTTTTGTTAGTCTCAACAAAAACACTAAAACTGTTTCCAAGGATGAGTTGAGGAAAAAATACCTGGTTCTATCCATGTGCATTAAAATTTTTTTTTTACTATTTCAATGAGAAGCTCTTGTGCCTCCAAGCTTGGGAGCTGAGACTTAATCTGGCAAGCTGCTGGGAAGCTGTGATTTGCCCCTGATCAGTGGAGGGTTGTTAGTGGCTGTCAGTGTTTTTTCCTGAAGTTTCCATCCACACTGAGCTTGCTCCATGCTCTCATAGCTCCTGTGTTCTGGCCAGGCTGAGCACTAGGCTACGACTGTTGAGCAGGACTCTTCCTGCAATTGCTTCTCTTGACTGATAGTGTCCTCCATGGCAACACGTACAAAAACTGAGAACAGGAGACTCTTTTCTGTGCTCCATGTCCTCTCACTAGTGTACAGGCAAGGTAGAGGAGGAGGAAGCTGCCTGACTGGAATGTAGGGGTTAAGGAAGTGGGGTAGGGAACAGCATTCAGGACAGGGGCCAGGGTGAGGGTAAACGCGTGACTAGAGCAAAGAAATTAAAGACTAGAATACTAGAAGCAGAGATTGGGAGAGATGGGTCAGGGGCTGGGGGCAAGACAAACAACATGGGCATGGTCAGGAACTGGGGAGGGTGATAAGAGCTGAAGGATTTGTAACCATTAGAAAGCATTAGAAAGCAGAACTGAACCCATGATTCCTGAGTCTCAGTATTCAATTGCAGTCAGCAAATAGCTCTGAATCCTATTGACAGTGTGTGCTTAATATCCCTGTAATGAGAAACCCAGCCTTCTGCTCTGGCAGTTAGTTCATTATCTCAAGCGGTAGAGGACTGTGCTGTGCCCATTAAGGTCCCAACCCTGCTGGTCAACCCAGAGGGGGTGGTCAATGCCGTTCCAGCTGATGCAGTTTGCTTTTTCCTTTACCTTACTTTTAATATGTTTTTTGAAAAACCTAGAAAGTGACATTACAAAATTGAAGGTTACAAATTCAAGTATTAAAAGTTTAAAAATGCCGACAATCACGGTGGGGGGGAGGGGGGAGATAGGAAGGCCTAGGCAGGACAGTCTCAAGGAGTCCTGGCTGTCAGAGCAATAATAGCTCTCAAAGGGCCTGGGTCAGAGCCTGGTAGAGTACCAACACCTCTACCAACACACCCCCTGCAAGCCATGGGCCTAAGACCTGACCACTAGGCCATGCTCCCCCACCAAACAACCCTGACTGGGTCACAGTCTGCCCCAGAGCAGGCAAGCTTAATTTTAGTACTTTGTAACTTTGTTTGATTTAGCAATCTTAATGTTCTATTAACAAGTGTTTTGTACATATTATACACAGTTTCGGAGAGCTCTGTGTTTTTCCTAGGCATTTTTCTCAAGTACCAAGTTTTGTGGCAAAGCAAAATCAAAATCAAATCAAACACAATGAAATAACAAAAAAAGTCTGTGCAAAAAATGTCTGTCTGTTTATTTTAGAATAGTTCTCTAATTTCTTTTGTTCCATAACTGCAGTTTCTATGGAGTAGTCACTGTTGCTATGGGGATTTCCTCTTTGTGAGAGCGTTTGCCAAAACATGACCGGTTAGGTCAACATGCTTATGCTGTCTGTTGAAAGCTACGGGCAGTGACAATTTTTTGTTTGGGAGTGTTTTCAGAAGCACCTTTCTTGCTGAGTTAAAACATCTCTGGCTATGACCTCATCAAGAATAATTAACTAAACAAAGTAGAGTAAATTATGATGAGGTAACGTGGTTTAAATTTAGAAAAAGAAAAAGAAAAACCTGCACTGTATAATTTAGCATTCTTTTTTATATTAACTTGAGTTTACAAAGTTATTTCTGTGTGTATTCATGTGTATGAATGTAAAATGTGCAGAGCATTACAATAACATTTTCTTAGTCAATAATTTTAATCAGATACTATACATTTAGACAGATAAGTAATATTCTTTTCTGAGCTGAATGGCTCATAACACAAAATTCCAGTGGCCAAATTCTCAGCCCTCTGGACATGAAAAAGAGGATGCAGGGTGAGCCTGAAAGGAGCACAGATGTGTGACTGAAGCTCTTGAGGCATTTCTTTAATGCACTTTGACAGAAACAGTGTATAGCACCTGGACATCTGCTGGTTCTGACAGATGTCACAGAGAAACAAAGGATGTGGCTTGTGCAAAAATGGGTGTGTTACACCTGGTTTCCTCCACCCTTCATTTTTGTCTTTTGAGCCTGCTTACTCTTGGCAACAGGGACTACCTATCTCATTTTACAAAGCCCCTAACACATTTTGCATGCTTCCATAGTATAAGTCTTGATGATTAATATTGTGCCCAGATGTCATCTCAACAGGCTGCTGAATTCCCAAACCAGTGGGCTCTTTAGATCCTACACACACAACTGATTTGTGGTTAAAACTCACATCTATCATTGCACAAGTTGCTGTAAGAGACTCCCTTTTCTCCCACTGGATGCCATGCTGGTGGAGGGAGAAGTTATCTGAAGGGGGTTCAGACAGAGTAACTCAGTATGAGATGTATGAAGGAATAGCAGGAAGAAGGCATTTCCACCTAAGGATGTTAACTGGGATTGTTAACTCATTCTGCTGCTGACTTCATCATACCAGGTAGGCACACACACAGAAGTGACTAATCCACTCCTCATAAATTCAGGGATTCCATGAATCTGCTCCCACTAGCCAGAATGCACAATTCTCAATCAATGTTTTACAGAAGGGCTCTGGAAGTTTACAGATGGCTCTAAACCTGAATCTGCAGGGTAAACCAATGATGAAGTACTGTTCAAAAATAAAAAATCAGGTTGTACTTTGCTGATGGAACTGTAAACTGAAGGGAACCAAAATACATTAACACAGCAGCCATATCCAGTTAAGCTTTGTCATATAGTAGATGTCCCCTATGGGAAGGTTATTAAAGAAAATAGTGCTTAGTCTTCAGAGTTAATACTTCATGCAGATCATCACATGCAGCAGAAATAACAAAGCTATAAAGGCCTGTAGGCCAAAGAAATGGAAACAATTGCTCCAAGTTGTTGAACTTGCCAGAACACTCTCTGGCATCAAATGCATAATGAACCACCAATGACATGGAAATAACACTTAAAACTAATATAGTACCTTTCATCTGAGGATCTCTAAGTGATTTATCAAGGTGAACAGTCCCTTTTCATGCCATAATTGGACCCTTCCATTGCATCTGTGTTTTCCATGGCTTCCTGTTTGCTCTGAGCTAAAAATGAGATGTTCAGACTGCACTAGTTTAAAAGGTAGTTTGTCGCCATGATTCATGATGCTTCATTTCAACTGCAACCCTAAAACCAGTCAGAGCTGAGAAGGAAATGTATATAAAGGAGAGTTAACATATCATGGAAATTAGCAAAGCTTCTGCCAGAAACTAGCATAAAACATGCTACAGTCATATGGGGAACGGTAAACACAGACATAGGAAAACAGTTTGCCTGGAGATGGTAAATATTTGAGTATAAAGTTAAAGAATCTGTGCAGATGTAGCATAACTAAAAGCCCAATTTTTAAAAAAGAAACTTACCATATGTTACCACCAGATTGGTTGGGCACACTGTTAAAAAATATACACACATTAACTACGAGGGGATCTCAGATAAAATAGCTTAATCAGAGAAACTGGAACCACTGCCAAAACTAGATACTACTTGGATAAAAGAGACTCTCAGGAACATCACTCAAAAAGAACAGAAATAAAAGAGCCATTAAAGGAATCACCTCAGAGCACAGAACCTAAAGTGAGATTAGCAGATAACATTTCTCTTTGAGTCAAAGTCAACACCTTTTGGAAATACAGTAGCTGTGTCTTGGTCAGGATAATAAAGATGGTCTGGTTTTATTTAGGACGTATAATAATTAAGAGTTCCAACATGTGGTGATTGGAGTCTGGGTCCCAATCTCCAAGATCCAGCATAGTTTGGGGCTACTGTGAGGTGCTGAACTACTACTTGAGAATATGGGGGACTAGAGTCTTCTGTGGCTGTTTAGTTAGTCCATCTGTTGAGCACATAGACAGGCATTACACATTCTATAGGGAGCTTTGTCCAGCCCTCGTTTTATTGGTGGGAATGTAACCACAATGCTGAACCTGTGGATGCTGGAGAGGAAGGACAGTTTTCTGATTAAGGTACAGAATTCGAAGTCACAGGATCTAAATTCACTCTTTGGTAGTTACACAGACTTGTTGCAGGGCCTTGTATTAGTTACTGAACTTCTATGCCTTGATTTTCCCATAAATAAAATAGGGATAATCTTTACAAACCTCACAGGGGGGTTTAAGAGTCAAGTTATTAACATTTGTTAAAAAAAAAAAAAGAGTTGAGTTTTTCAGATGAAAAATGCTATGTAAAAGGAAAATTTGATTGCAAATATATAATGAAGTTGGGAAGGTTAGCTAGGAAGGAGCATTAAGGGAAAAGATAAATAGGGTTAGATTCTAGTCAGACCTTGCATGAACCTGGTGCCTATTTCTTATAAATCTGTTACTGAGCCTCAGTGTTGAAGCTACGTGGTTCATGTATTAATATCAAGTTAGCATCTGGTGCCAGCTGCAAGATACTCCAGGAAAAGGCTACACATTGCAGAGGAGGAACTCTGGAGTTACAAAATTCTTCATACATTAAAGTGGAGGATGCAGATATTATCTGATGTATGCATTCTCCAACATCTCATTGTGCAGTATTGTCTAAACATCTGTAGAGGGATGGTTGGGATATAATAGAAGTTTAATTTCTTTCCTTAGCTAAATTGTAATGCCCTTTTCACCCAACAGAAATATGCACAAATGAATTGAGTCTCAATTTAAAGAGTGCTATAAACCTTCATTTCCTTCTGTAAAGAGAAAACACTGAATCAATGATACTCAGACTGAGGCTTGGGAGCTGCAAGTAGCTCTTTAATGTGTCTTCTGCGGCTCTTCACGGCACACAGTATTAAAATAACATGTGATTTAATTATTAATCAATCTAAGTTATTAACCAATCAGGATAATTTACAATGTTATTAACCAGTCATTTTGTTGTGAGAAGAATATATATATATATATATATATATATATATATAATGAAACAATTAATTCACATTAATGTGGCTCTGGTGCATAATGTTGATTGCTAATTTGACTCCTGAACCATTGAGGTCTGAGTATCACTGTGCTAAATAATTTATGTGAGAAATGGAAACTTGAGTTTAATCTAGAATAATCCAATTATTCTTGTGAAGTCTTTAACTAAAATGGTTTTTTTCTCTTGCATGTGATGCCATCTGTATGGCCGACTCAGCGTCTTACATGTATACCTGCTCCTTAAGTATCTTGGATTCTTGTGAATTCATAATATTGTTAAAATGACAGTGTATCTGAAGTGTAACAATATACAGGAAAGAGGCATGAATTTTTGAACGTGTGTGGGTAATAGAATATGATTTTCATTCTCCCCCTTTTCCCCCAGTTCTTCCATAATAATCTAGAAAAATATTAGTTTTCCTTTCTCACCTCCTGGAACAACTGATATTCTTGTTCTACATGGATCAGAAGTTGACAGCTGTTTTGAAAAATTTTGGGAGAGCTGGGACACTTTCTGAGAGTATCTTGAGTTGTGAGGCGCTTCACACTCACCTGCCCTAAGCGTGGGGAAGTCTTGTCTGTGCCTGACAGGGGTCAGCTCCCTAACTCCACCGGCTACAGGCAACACACGCACTCCCCTCTAGGCCTTGTAGGCGCTGCTGTGTCTCTACAGGTTAGCCATAGGCATACTCCAACCCCCAAGCCTTGCAAGCATCTCCCTGGAGTGTCCACCCCTGGCCCACTGGACAGTCACAGTATTCACAGATTTGCTGCTTCCAAAGAAGCGGTACATCCCAGTTTACCAGTTCCACCTCAGATCATCTCTCTGCTTAACACACACAGCACTTAGATATGTTTACAGTGAAATCAGCTACAAGTTATTTAACAAAGCATAGACAGTCAAGTGATAGCAAGTAGAAGCACTGGAAACAAATGGTTATGTACAAGATAAAATCATAGCACATTCTAGAGCTTAGACTTAATTAACTTCATACTTTCAGGTCTAATAAAGTATTGCTCACCATTGTGAGGCATACAATTCACTATACTGTCATGGCCAGGCAGAGAGAGAAAGCTGTTACCTCCTGCCTGAAAGGAACATCTCTGAAGTCTGTCACCTCCTGGTGACCTGCCTTAATTCCCAGACCTTAAGAAGTTATTTTTTAGTGTAGATACATAGGTCCTTAAATATTACCTGTACACATGTTTTGCAATGACTCCCACATGCCACCCTTTGGTGACCTATTATGCAGATATCGGACCCAGAGGATTCCTGTAAAACCCTGTGTGGTCCCTGTGCATTCTGTCAGTTGGTTCCAGAAGGTCCCTGGGTGATAAAAGCCAAAGACTAAACTTCTAGAAAAACCACTTTGTACTCTCTCCCCATCAGTCTATTTTGTGTGGACCTCAGCTTGATAGTTCAGGGAGAGTATTTTTTTTTTGTAGGATGGAGATGTATCATTTGGTACATAAGTAGTAGTATGTCCGTTATGCAGGTGGACAAACTGATGCACAGAGAAGCTGTAATTTGATATGGTCACAGTGGATCAGTGGCATGGCAAGTGGGGCTTTGAATTTGCCTACAAAGCACGTCCTAGTACAGGGATTACTTGCTGAAATACTTCTATTATTTCAGGAACCACTTGCTACCAGCCAAAGAAAATGGACAGTATTTTTTTGGGGGGGGGAGGTCTGCGTTATCTAAGTTAGGGTAGCCGTTGTGCTCTTGGTAGATGAAGAACTGTGCTGCTCCTCTATCCCCTGTGTGCCAGTGACACGCAAATGCCAGCTTTCATTACATCTGCATCAGAAGTACAATGCCAGCGTTGAGAGTTAATACAGAGAGGTAACTTGCATTGCTGACAGACAGGGGCTATCATGTGAATCCAGCCTTCCAGTATTCACTCCCTTAGATGAGAACATGGAGATAAAGGCCTGGTTCTTTACCCTTATCAATCAAAGTCTTGGTGGCTTTTTTCCCCCCTTTTCGTTGTTAGTGGTCAGTCATGAATGGGCAGTTCAGGAAATGCTGTGTTTATTTTAATTTTTGAATGAAAACACCATTAACACCCCATCTTCATTCCAGTCTACAGAATTCATAGTACAGACTTGCATTCCTCTTCAATTTGAAAATGCACCAAATGCCATGTTTGGGAAGCTGCCGACATGGCCCCCTGGCATCCATGGTTATCACCAGACAGTCAGCTGTACATTGTGATGTGTGTGTAACTGTTTTTACTAGTGTGTTTTTCCCAATGACATTAATATTCAGGACTTTGGCAGTGCTGTCCATAAAAGTTATCTCTTTATCCTTAGTAATTCCATCGCTCCTGAGACAGATGTTCTGCTCTTTGCATGTTTTGACATTCTCTCTTCTTGTGAGAAATAAGCACATTAAAGTAAAAACTATAGAAACAGGGACAGTGTGAAGTCAGGAGCAGACAGTTTCTTCTCTTTAACTGGTGGAAGGTTGGCCCCCTGATGCTATTGATTCTTACCTAGGACCTGAATATGGGTGGTGGGTTTTGGAGTGTTGTCATCAATCATTCAACTAAAACAAAAACAAAAAAAAAACAAAAAATAGGCCAGAGAGTACTGCTTGACTCCAAAGACACCAAACTGTTGATGCCACCCAGCTTTATCCCTATTTTATCTGACAGACAACGTTAAAACAAAGATGTCATAGTGTAAGTACTTGAATGAAGAACAGCTAGGTGAAGATTAACCTAAGTAAGATGGAAGTGATGCTCAAAGGAAAATTCAAATGGTTTGGGGAATTAGCTGACACCCTGATCAAAAGCATCTGCATGTCATTGCAGAATAGCGTGAAGACTTGGTGTCTTAATGTTCATCATTTGTCCTTAAGAATGAGGTAGCAACAGTCCTGAGGAAACTCTTCTTCTCCCTTCATCTTGATAGGAGGCAACACAATTCCCTCTCGGATGAGGACCTAGCAACTAAGTTCACATGTTTCTCTCCTCGACTCTATTCCTGTAACGCTCTACAAACAGAGCTAATGGTCAAGAATACTCAGACTTCATTAGAAGCAATATGTGTCTTGTATCCCTATTGAGCAAGTCTAAAAAAAATAGAGGACTTCATCCCAGTGTTTGTCATCACTACCAGGTCTAACTCAAGATCCTGACTATAGTTAAAGCTCTCAAATGGCTGGAACCAGCTACCTCAGAGACTATCTACTCATTTGCAGTCTTCTGAGACAGCTATCCTCAATGGGAACCAACAACCCTGAAAATTTTAGGGCCTACAGACAAACTGTTGAGGGCACTGGATGTACTTCCTGGATGTGGCACACCCTCCGGAAGGAGAGAGGCAAGCACTCTATGAAGCCAACGTTTCCCAACCCACCATAACAAAAGCTGGAAAAGAGAGAGAGAGAGAGAGAGAAATCCAGATAAAAGTTATCAAACCTTACGATAGCAAGAGCAGAGTCCACATCTGAATAAGATTTGGGGTTTTTGCTATGCCAGATCTATCTTGAGGTATAGGTAATAGAGTGCCCCACCCCTAAAGTAGCCACACAGCTGTGTAAAGGAGAGAAAGGACTCCCTCCTCCCCCTTCCCTCCACGTTAGTTGTCCATTTTTCACTACTTGTTGAGGCCTGGAGGAAATGCAGTAGCTGCATGTTCTGACTCCCCTACCACAAGCAAGTGATTGGGGAATGGATGGAGTGGTGTCTTTGCCTCCCCTACTTGTTGGACAAGTGCAAAGGAGAAGCATGCTGCACTATTAAAATGGATAAAGAAAGTTACTTCTCCCAGGCGTAACTGTGATTTAGACAAAGCTCTCCTGAGTCAGTAAAGCTACAGGCCACCCTCTATGTATGGCTGAACATAAAGGCTCAGTCTAGCCCATCACTGCTACTCCATAAATACCTTAGGTTAGATAAAAGGCAGGCTGCCCTGGTTTGGCTAGAAATGCATATGGCCTGGGTGCTGCTGATAACAATGGAAAGTAACTGGTAAAACATGAGTTCCTAACAGATTGGTCCATTTCCCCACCTCCTGAAACACCCCCCCCTGAAACTAGATGGAATTGAATCTACTTTTAAACAAAATTTGACTGTAAAAACTTGTCATATTTTCACAAACTTCTCCCCCTTTTTGACCAGCTTGGCTTAAACATTTTAAGTTGTTGTGGGGTTGGTTTGTGTTTTAGATTGGGGTTTACTTTCTATATTACTACACTGTGCAAAGGCAGCCATTGGGAGTAGGCCCTATTGTGCTAAGTACTGTACAGACACTTAGTAAGAGTCCTCCTTTGCTTAAAAGAACTTATAATTAATTTAAAACAAGATGTAATGAGGTGGTTTTAAAGACGTAGGAGGGAAAGAGGGAACAAAGAATGATGAGTGATTACATAGGTCATTTAGTATTCAACTTGATTACAACTGACAAAAAAGTATTGACTCTTTTGCTTTTAGTGAAACCTCTACTCCCCCTCTCCCCCACATCCTTTGCCTATATCAGTTTGTTTTTAGTGCTATATTCTGCTATATTTTCTATTTTTTAGTCCTGAAGGTTCTTTAAAGGTTTATTGAAACTATGTTGCATCAGGTTCAAAATTAGCCAGAACACATTAGCCATCCCTAATTCTAAATATGCTTGAGCATATGAAAAATCCAAATCAGCACTTTAGTGCATTAAAATTGATGATAATGTGGTGTGTAAATAAATTCAGTGGTCAGTTGCATAGAAACTAGCTAGAATGATTCAGATGTCCCAGTCCTTCCTACCCACCATTACGCTATTCACAAATGTTTCGAAATCAGACCAAACTGTTGTTTTTTCTGCAACTTTTCTTTGTTTTTAATTTGTTCCCTGATAAACTAAATCTAACCAAGAGTACGCATGCAGAATAGTCTATTTGTGTCTGCTGCACATGTGTTAATGTTGATTCTTGGATATCCTTTAAAATGATACAATATAATGCATGAAAAGTAGATAAGGTGGTATATGTAGTTTCTAGGCCCTTCTGACGTGAAATCACTTGCACTTTGCTCACATGTTGAATGACTTCGTGTTTTATTTCTGTCACAGAGTTTCTACGCTTCCTCTTCCCTCTCTGGCACTTATTTATATTAATATATAATACTTACTGTGCTTGCTCAGCAGGGGTGCCATGTTAAGGCATGAAGATTCGAATACAATTTGACTCCAAATTAATTTGTATCTATTAAAATTCAGTCATTATGAAAGCAATCTATAGACAGCATAACCTCTCCTAAGAGATATGTTATTTGTATATGGGAAGTGCATAGAATGACTACTCTTTTATCCCATTATAGCAGATGAAGGAGACATAGTTTATTTGGTTGTCACTGGCATGAACCCCACAAATGCTGGCAGCATTTCACTACCTGTGCCTTTTTGTCCTTTAGTCTACCTGCCACAGATAGATTTACATACATGGCTTATAATTGGGATGTGTAATGAGGCTGTCTGGTTACAGATAATCACTCATTTTAGAATACAAATCCCACAAGTACTGTACTTCAGAAGGAGATGGGCATATTTTCATGCATATTGGTATAGAAAGCAAATTACAATCGCTTATCTGCCTGAAAGTGTCTGCATGCTAACAGAATTTTTAAAGAGAAATAGAAGGGTCTAGTGACTGGAGCACAAGACTTTGTCACTGGTCCTGTGTCTTTGCATAAATCATTTTTTGCCTCAGTTTCCCCATCTGAAATAGGGATACTATTCCCTTACCACTTTGGCTTGCTTAATTAACTCTTTTAAAGTATTTAAAATGCTCATATGGAAGGTTTTATATTAGTGCAAGGTATTGTTATTGAAATTGACAGATGTCTTGTTTTAAAAAAAATGGATTATCCAGTGTCATATAGTTAAAAAAAAAAAATAAATAAAATAAAAATCAAATTACATTTGGGCATTGGGAAGACACGTTGAGCTGTCAGAGGGAAACTGACCTTATAAAAAAAATTCCCCCCACCTTTCGCAAACTAAGTGGGGGGATTTGAGCAAATATGGCAAGAGATTTCTAAATTCTATTGAAAGAAAACCCAAATCATATCACAAGTGACAGAGTTATTGTGGTGTGTGGAAGCTACTGAGTGACAGAGGTATTGAGAAACTTTTCTGACACTTGAGATATCTGAGAAGGGGTGGGAGAATGAAAATTGTTCATCAGTAAGAACATAGTAAATTTGTACATTCATAACACTACAAAAGTAGTTTTAAATGGTTACTGTGTTACTTTTTCTGGGTTTGCAGAGTCACTTGGCTTAGCTCAACACTCCAGTTGTTGAGGCAATTATTTGCCAGTTTTGACTTCCTATTAGTCTCATTTCTAAGATCATATGTATTATCTCCCCTCTGCCAAGCAATAGCAGATTTTAAGGTCTTTCAAGTCTGTTTCCCACTGAAGGTGAAATCAGTGACACTGAGTTAAAGGTATTTTCTAAGCAGAGCTAGTTGGTTTATACTAGTTACACCAGTCCTTGAACAAAGGTGGTCACTGATAGTACAGAAGCAGCCTCCTTTTCTGGGAGGCAGTAGGGATGGTCAGATCAACAGAATTCAGATTTTAAAATCATCAGACTCCTTGAACTCTCAGCTATAGAGAACCCTGTTGTCATTGGAGCCTCCCATCATAGTCGACACAGGAGAGCAAGTTTGTTTCAGTGCATCTTCTTATGTGAATGTAAACTGATGAGGGATATGCAGATGACGCCACATGTTGGACAGATGTGTGAGGTTCCCCCCCTGCAATCTGGACTGGTGTGTAGCTGTGTCACCCCAATTCCTCACTCCTAGGCTCTGACTTACCCCACTTTGCTGTGTGAACCACCCACTCCTGGGTCGGCCCACGCCCAGCCTCCTGTATGTAATCAGTCCCTCCCCTAGTGAAGGAGTGCTCTAGCCAGCCACTCATGGGATAGACCCCTAGCAAACACCCCCAGTCCCAGACGCAACCCCGGGCACTGCTGTCTTGCAGGGTTCCGTGCTGCACACGGAACCCTGCAAGCTCATTTACATTTGTCCATCAATTTATCAAAGAAATTGTTAAGCACCAGCTCTGTCGCTCTAAGTGAGGTCTCTGCACACACTCAATCCACATGCACTGTTTTAGATAAAACAAACAAGTTTATTGACTACAGCAAGATTTTAGATGAATCTAAGTCAGATTATTAATAAATCAAGGAGTTAATCACAATTAATTAAAAGATAACTCGCATCTTAAACTAAGACCAATGTGTCAGTCTGTATTCAACTTACCACACAGGCTGGTTGCTATGCCTCTTGCAACCAGGCCCCCCCCCCATACTTTGGGTAGATTCTCAGTCTTTGGTGTTGCTTAGAAGATGGTTTCCAGGGCAGAGACAAAGACGCCTCAGGACAGTGGTCAAGCAACTCAAATTGTACGGGGCCTCCAACACAGTCTTTAAAAGAATCTAGCAGCATAGGACCAAAAAGAATGGTAAATAATATAGATGTGAGCACACATCACACATGACAAAGAAAGGCTCTGATGAAACACCATTTTCCATTACTTTAGCCAGCATGCCATTACTTTAGCATGCCATTACTTTACTTTGGTGATGAATTTGTGCAGGCACCCAACTTTGTGTGAGATCTGCCAGAGACCCTTGCAACTAACATTGTTGAAGGTCTTTGTGAGGTTTACAAACACCATATAGAGGTCACATTTTTTTCCTGGCACATTTCCTGTATTTGGTGAGTACTGTTTCACATCCTGGACAAAAGCCACACTGACTCTCTGAGATGATGTTAACGGTGATAGTGGAGAGTCTATTGAGCAAGACACGTGCCAAAATCTTCCGAGCAATGGAAAGAAGGTAACCCTATAGTTACCTTGGGTGTTAACCTATTGAATTGAGAGCTCATTTGGGACTCTTTTCTGTCAGGGCTGCTGGTCCTCATGAATGTCCTGGTTACAATATCAATCACCGGAACATCAAGGCTATTGTCTTGGCTCTCAGACACTGGAATCCCAGCATATCTCACCCTTCTAGGCATCCTGGGTAAGCATGTTAAGATCTGTGCAGCAACAACACATCAGTGGCCTATTTCAAATGTCTAGAGCACCTACAGTCCTCAAATGCTGACAGAGGTGCTAGAAATTTGTGCATAGGTGGAAAATCATTCGGTCTCCTCTGAGCCCCGTACCTCAAAGTATCAGACAATCTGAGACAGTGGGTTGGCTGAATCAACAATCCTGATTTTCAAGAGAATGCTTCTTGTACCAAAATGTCTTCATGTCCCTCTGTCATCATTAGGCCACACGTTCAGTGGACTGCTTTGCTTCCATTGGGTGCAATGTCGGTCCCCAGTCAAATCTCAATCCTCCAGTTTAGCTTCTGTTCTCAGGTTAAATTTGACTAATAGTTTCAGCCAAATAAAAAATGAGGGGAAAAATTTCATATAAGTCAAAATGATTTGTTTTGACACTTTAAAAATAAAAGAAATGTATTCTAAAATGATTGTCACACTCTCTTGGAGTGATTCACAACTGTGAGTGCCTGCCTCAGGGCAGACACCCCAAACTGCTGGTGTGTTCTATTACTAGATTTCAACAAGCCGGTAGCAAATGTGAACACCAGTCTTATCATAGAGTCACAGACAGTCCCCTTAGACTCTCCAATATATCTTGTCATGCAGAGAAAATGAACTTTGTGATAAAAGGTTACTAAAACCAAAAATCACACCACATTGGGTTGCTCCCAGTCCCAAAGGACTAGTCACTTACCCCAGAACAATTGGTACTCTGGATCTTACATCAAAAACAATGTTGGCAGCCAATTTTATAGTAAACTAATTAGCGGTTTATTAGCTAAGAAAAGGATGAGAGAGTTGTTGAGATGTTAAAGCAGGTAAAATATAATAACAGATAAATCAGAGTTTGTAACTCCAAATGGTGGCAGTGATGTAATAAACTGTCAGTTTCCCAAGAGTCTTTCAGGGCTATCCAGAATAACTCCAGGGGATCTCCATCTTCCCATTCAGGTGTTCTGCCCTATTATAATCCAAACAGTCCAGAGATGAAGGATCTTTTCTTGAATCCATCTTTTATATCTCCTTTACACAGAAAGCTAGCTGACTGTCTGCACCCGTCTGGGTTTTTTCTTTGATGACAGATAGTGAGGAATGTATGTAGAGTGCTTGACCTCGATAATCATACACAATGACTACTTGCTTTTGAAATTAGCATTTAATGTTAAAGTCCTTGAATCCTTCGTTAGCATTTCACAAGATTTCTTTGATGAGTAATTTAGTTACAGGGTTATACACAAATGTAAATGTTTGCTGTTACTTATCTATTCCTGTTATTATGTAAGAACAATACAAGTAATGATCCATTAATTTTCATGAAGTTTAAACATCTGATTACACGCTTATACATTAACAATTGCTTTGATCTACACTAACACAAGTGCATTGGCTGTGGCCCTGAACTGACCTAGTTTGCCAGCTTCACAATGACATTTGAAATGTTTCATTCAACCCAAATGAAATTATTTTTCATTTGCTGAGGGGAAAAAAATCAGCTTTCATTCAAAATGAACCATTTTTAATTTTTTTTTGGTTCAACCACTATACCAAAAAGTCAGTTATTCACTGAGCTCTAAGTGGTTCTTCCTTCTCCATCCATATCTGCTATGGTTAAGTCCAGTTTCCTTCCACAACCCAGTGTTGCTGAAGTTTGTGGCCTGGAGGATGCCTGGTCATGGTTCCTAGCAGAAGGTTTCTCATCTGACATTGTTAGCATTCTGGCAAGCAGCTAGATGGCCTCAACTTATTAAACTTGATCCAAAATCTGTGTGAAAAGTTTCAGAGGGGTAGCCTTGTTAGTCTGTATACAGCAAAAACAATGATAGTCCTGTAGCACCTTAAAGACTAACAAATTTCTGCGGGCATAATGATGAAGTGGGTTGCATCCCACAAAAGCTTATGCCTGCAGAAATTTGTTAGTCTTTAAGGTGCTAAAATCTGGGTGGATTTTTCTAAATGGTTTCCCTGAAACAGACTGAACCTTCCTCCTGTTAACATTCAAAATATCCTACATTTTATCTGGTGGGTTTCAACAAAGACTTCAAGTTCCAGTCTTTCAGGGTATAGGTCTTAGTTATTTGCCTTCTGATGCCCTTATGGGATGTGTCAATCCTTTGGGTCCTATTCCTACAATACCATGTTTCTCAAAACCCTTTCTATATGGAGGCTCATTTGCAGAACAATTATACCTCCAACAGGACCTTTTTCGTCTCTCATTCAAAGTTTGTGCTATTGTCCCTTCAAACCCCTGAGAAATGCATCCCTGTGACTATTAACTCTCATGCTAGTCATGCTAGTCATCATCTATCAGCACACTGGCTCAACCTATATACCCTTGGGCTTTCACTATTCTTCGTCTCCTCTATATATTCTGCCTGCATCCTAGCAGATGGCACTATAAAACTGTTTTATTCTTTCAGGATTATATTAGAAGAGGAGGGACCCTGCCAAACTCTTTTACCAGTGAGTAAATTGACTTTTAGGATCTGATGAAAGGTGCCAAGATAGTACAGGCCTAGATCTTCAAACCCACTTTTTACCTATAGAATAACTACAGCATGTGCCAAAGCAGTGCCTGTTTACCCTGACCCAGAATGAACGAGTGAATGAATAAACTCTCTCTGCCTATTGAAGTCCAGCAGTGCCATTTTTATGGTGTTTTTCATTCAGATATGGTCACTAGAAACTGTACTGAGACCATTAACTCATCTCACACAGGGCACACGTAACAGGCATTGGACTGTAACAAGTTTTGTTTATGGACCAGGGCTGGTACCTTACCAGTGACATGGAGGTGGAAATTGCATTATCAGTTGCCTGAGCTGTTTGATTCCCAGGTTGTATCATTTGAGTAGTTTGTCTCAAACCAGCTAAATTCAAAACACAATAGCTTTTAAAAGTTAACACCATGAACAATTTCTGATTTAAAATTGTGCTAGATATTGAAAAATGTTGTCAGCACCATTACTAATGGCCTTAAAGCTTCAAAAATGTGTCTGGCTCAGGTTAAAGCACATCTGTGAAAGTCTTTGAAAGCTTGTTTATCTATTTTCCATTGGCTAAAAGGTCTGTGTGCGCATGCACCTGAAGAGAAGTAATAACCTTTTTCTATATAAAATAAATACACTAAATAGCACTAAAATATACATATTAAAATTGTTTAATGTTTTAGAACCTTATCAAATATGAGTTAATGTAAGTGTTGTGGTGACAGAAGTTAGTAATAACTTCCAACACTATATAACAAGAGCTAAGGAGGTGAGCCAAACAATGGAACTGTATCTTTCATTCTGAAAGGTTACTTAGTCATAAAAGTGACACTTCAAAAAGGGCAAATCATTGAATAAGCTATTCCCTCAGAGCTAGCATACACTTATGAATGGTCTTCAATTTTATTTCCCATCTATGTAACCCTGTCTTGTCAACCGCATACAAGTGAGACTCTACACGCCTGGCTTCTATTCAGAGCTCCTCTGCTTGACTTTATACAAGAAATTTAATTTTTTGTGCCTTAGTTTTCCTATATATGAAATAGGGAAAGTGATACCCTTCTTCTAAAAAGGTTTTGAAATCTACAGATGAAAAGTACTATAGAAGTGCCAAGGATTAGTATTACATTTTATTTTAGCTGCCGTTAGTTTCTGGAATAGCAACTGATTGCTGTAATTAGCTAAATGGAAGGTGGGCAATAGGAGTATGCGCAACTCTTAAATTTTATTATTTTAATGGATTGTCTACCTAACTATTTTAGGTAATTCACTTAATGACACCTCTAAAGGCACTGAAAAGTGCCCACATGATGAGAGTGATGCTTATGCTTCAGAGGAAGTGAATAAAAGGGGATGTGATTTAGGCATACAAATTAATGAATGGTGTTACAGAAGATAAATTGAGCACGTCTATTTGACCCTCCCTCATAATACAAGAAAAATAAAATTTCAAGGACATTGAAAGGCAGCAAATTAAAAAAAGAATAAAGGGAGATATTTTATGCACAGTTAGCCTAAGGAACCTATTGCGATAAGATACCATTGAGACAAGGAATCCTCATGCAGCAAGGCATGGGCCAACTGCCAGACATTGAAGTTGAATGGAAGCAGGCTTTTCCCTGTAGGAAGGTATTCTGTGGCTTCTAGAGCTATTGCTGTGGAGTTCTTTTGCACCTTCCTCTGTAGCGTCTGTGATGGCTAATATCAGAGGCAAGACACTGAGCAGGGTGGATTGCAGGTCTGATGCAAAGTGGCTATTCCTAGTTAAAGTTGCACAATCATTTCCACGCCAAGGCATCATTATCAACTGCTTATAATTTTGTCAGTCATAGCTTTTGGGCTGAAGTTTGGCAGGTGTGTTCTCAGTTCATGTGCAAATGATTTTGGAAAGTTTTGAGTGAAACTGGATCATTCTCCTTTGCCCAACTCCTGAGAAACTTTCTCAGAGAAAATATATTGTGGTCCTGATTATTAAACAATACTAACTATTCCACTTTCCTGCTAGTTCTTCACTGCATCATCTCTGAGACAGCAAGATGTGACCATGTTCAACTGATGTTCCATTGAAAGGAAAATGTAGCATTATTCTGCCTACAGAAATTTGTTGGTCTTTAAGGTGCTACAGGACTCTCACTGTTTTTGCTGTATACAGACTAATATGGCTACCCCTCTGGAACTTTGTAGCATTATGATGTACCTTTACTTCAAGGTGCTTTATTGGGCATAATAGTGATATACTGACAGTGGTCTCTTCCAAAGCCCTATTTGACATTAGACTGTAGAGAATCCGTTAGGTGAAAAAGAGGTGTTTTGCCTTGGTACTCTATTATGTGTTAATACCACTTTCCTGTGGAGATAACACTGTAGAAATCCATCTTTAAAATTGCAGAAAGCCTTCTTTATTAGTTTGTAGCACTTGATCAAAGAGAAACTACTGCTTGGAATTATGCGGTGGAAACTTTCAAGTTCTAACGTTCCCTCGGATTACTCATTTAGGGTGTGTAACAAAGCAGTGTGGCCTCACTCTGAGGCAGATGCCGAGGGGCCAACCCACGCCATCTGGTGGGCACATTCAGGTATGGCACAACTGGTCCACTGAAAGGGCTGGGGTGGGACAGGAAAAGGAAAGAGTCCAGACAAAATCCAGAACCTGTAGCTCAGTCAGAGAAGAGCCGCTGGACGAGAAGGATGTCTCCTGCCCACTACTGGAGTGGGAGCCCAGCAAGGACTCCGGCTGCACTGAGGACTCACCTGATTCACCAGAGCTGCTCGACAACCCAGGCACCGAGTAGCTACTGGGGCTGCTGCTGGTGACGTACCCTGAGAAGGCAGATGATAACCCTTGGAAGCAGGTACATTGTAAAGGGGGTGGAAGAAGTAGCCTGGGGTAGCCGACTACAGTCTGGCTGTGCTCGTGCCTAAGCACCAGTCGGCATGTTTTGGCTGAAGCCCCCTGACCCAGTGGTGGAATGCTCCACTGCTGTTAGGGCTCTGGGCTGGGACAAGGTAGAGTCAGGAGGGCCTGTGTCCCCCTCTGTCCTTATCACCTCACCCCTGGGGTGGCAGTCTCACCCTGGCCTGTGACACCTCAGTGGTGCTCGCCTTTGCCTGGACTATAGACTGTTTGCTTCCCCGCCCTACCGAAGGGCCTATGCTCATAGACTCCTGGAGGGACTGCCTGGCTACAGGCCAGCCCCTAGCTGTTTACTGCCCCATTCTGCCAGGGGGCCTGGCTTTATACACTTCTGAGGGGCTGCCTGGTTAAAGACCAGCCCCGTAACTCTTGGCTGTCCCACCCTGCGTGAAAGGCTGGGCACCTAGACTGATGTGAGACCCCCTACCTTGCCTTTGTCTCCTGGGACTCTCCTTACTGTGGCTTATGGAGAGACGTGGCCTCCTTCTGAGCCTGACACTGAGGGTTGACCCCAATCTGTTACAGGGTGGCAACTAAGCACAAAACAAGTTGATTTGTGGGAGAGTGGAACTAGGCTGGAGTGTGTGCACAGATATTTTGACAGATCTGTAATGAATATTGCGAAGAAGTAGATTATCCTTTTTGGTGGTGTGCTTAGAGGGAGGCTAGGTCAAGCCTTTCTATTCAAGCCTTCCTGAGTAAAACACGAGAAGGAATGTGTCAGGCTCTGGTTCTAGGCGGTCAGAGCTGGTTAGATTAGTGGTCAAAAACAGGTACCTAGGGTCAAAGCCTGATGGGACTGGTCCAAAGGCAATGCTGAAACTATAGTCCAGGGATAGGCTGTGGGTCAGAACTGGGGTCAGTCTGTAGACAAGGCAAATCAGGATCATAGTCAGAATCCAGATGCAGGCTGAAGGTCAAAGCTGGGTTGAGGTCTAAAGTTCAGAAGGAGGGTGCAGGGCTGGAGTGGGTCAGGAACAGGGCTGGAATGAGGTTGGAATAAAGTACAGACAAAGCTGAAGAGGACTGGAACAAGGAGGGGGCAGGAGCAGGGACAGGATCGAGGGCAGGCTGCAAGTATAGGGAGTCTGTAACACTGTGAGGCAGCAGGAGGGTCCCTAGCTGAGTGGTGCTGTAGCACATATTAACTTGCGTCTCTGGCAATGAAAATTAAATGTGTGTGCCTGGGAGTGATTTGACCTGGGTCCTGCCTATACTGCAGCATGCCTCAATGATGAGTTAATGCATGTATGCCTGAGAGATGAGTGACTGCAGGCACAGAGGGAGGGATTAGTCATTGTAGCTGAGTGAGCAGCCCTGGTCCAACTATGGGTTTGCCTCACAGAAGATAGAGGAGAGTCACCATGTTAATTCATACATATTGGCTTCCTGATAATGGCTACAGAAATATATACCAGGGAGAAGCAGTAAGAGAGCAGAAATTAACCACTTTTTTAACTGAAGATTTTTACTTAAGATTAGTCAGGATCACAGGAAGAGATCATTCTGTGTTAAACAAACCCAAGTGCTCTTTCTGAGAGACTAATCAACCAAACACGCAGTATGAGTGGGGCAGGGATGGGGGGAACACAGGCAACAAAGCAAGCTTTTAATGAGGTTTATTTGTGATGCTAAGAGGGAAGGGTTTGGAATACAATGTAAGTAGAAGTGCTGCACTGAGTACAGCAGCTAGATATATATTATATTCACTAAATCAAAACCATAGTTCAAGCAAGACTGCTTCTATATTCCAAAAGAATAATAAGCATGGAGGAGTTGGGGGGATTAAACATGTCAGGTCATGGTCCAAGCCAGGGAATCCACATCTGCTGTAAGAGAAAATGCATCTCCAGAGAGAATTCTTTATCACAGACTTCCACTCCTAGGTGGATCCCTACATGGAAACTTGATTGCATTTTGGAGAAGGGTAGGGAGTGTTTTGCACACTGCTAGGTCTACTCTACAGTCCTATATCAGTATAACTGCGTCGTTCAGGGGTATGAAAAATCTACACATCTGAGCAATGCAGTTAATCCAGCCTAACTCCCAGTGTAGACAGCTATATGTCGATAGGAGAGCTTCTCCTGCTCACATAGCAACCGCCTTTCAGGTAACGCCGTCAGCGTAAGAGCATCTTCATTAAAGCACTATAGTGCATTAAAGCACTATAGTGGAGCAGCTGCACTGCTGTAGTGCTGTACGTAAAGACAAGCCCACAGTCATCTCACTTTCCAAGGAACTCTTCAAGTAAATTAAACAGCAGCCAGAATGCAGCACTATCCAACCCTTGCATAAAGAAAGGAAGAATAAAACACAACTTCAGAATGGTGATGTTCAAATCTAATGTAAGGATTGGTCAGGTGCTAATTTTTTTTGTTTAGTTTGTCTTATTTGCTTCAACAAGATTAATTGGAAATTGCTTAATTAAATATCTGAAATAAAATTAAATAAAACATAATAGTTTTATACTAGTGTTAGAGCTACTCTCTTTTACACTAATACTTTAAAAGCACCAACAAATTACAAAGGAGGAAGTGGATTCTTTCTATTAAGCTCTCAAAATATTTTAATGCTCGAAGCAATTGTTAAAACAAGATACATGTGAAAGGAAACCATCATAACAATCATCATTAAAGACAAAGAAATATGTCATGGAAGTAAAATCCCTTTGGCTTTGAATGTTCTGATAAATTCAAGCTTAACAAGACAATGCTGCCCTCTTGATTCAAATTATGTACTGTTTCCATTGGTCCTCACCTCATCCTATCCAGAACCAATAGATAATTGCAACTGTGGATGCAGAACTTTTTGTCTAGATATCAGCAAATAATTTATAACCAGCATTTGACTATCTTCTTTTTCCATTTGTGAATTATTTGCAAGCAGAATGCAATTTTATTTGTTCACAATTATTAATTGAGTGAGTATTTTCCTCCCAAATTTGTGGTTCATAGATAGTTTGTGAGCAGTTGAGGAATTTTCAAATTTTGCAATTTGAGATGTATTGGTTTAGCTTTCATTGATCACATAGATACAAGAGATTTTTAAAGCTGCTGTAGTTCACATAAGATGCTCAGCCCCAGAGACAGCATTTAGCCATATAGCTGAAAAAGCGGGCAGAGAGGGGAAGAGAATTGGCAAAGATTTTGCCTGCTTTAATCAGAAAAACAAAAATGGTGACAGTATCATAATGATTAGCCATGAATAATAATATAGTTAGTTTTAAGTTTAAGGCTTCGGATAAGTAGTAATTAATGATAGTTTAGAGTAAGTTTTAGTTAGAAATCCAAAATGGTGGTTGATGATGTCATCAGTCAGAGAGGGAAAAGAAACAAAATGGAGGTATTAGGAAACTGACCAATAGCAGGCAGGTAGGATGGCATAAAATAAAGGTCACTCCTAACACCTAAATGGAGGGGGTCTGTAAGTGAGAAGGTGGAGCTAAGAAGGAGCCAAGTTTGGAATAAACAAGTGAAGCTAATTAGCATATCAGATAGCTGATTGGTTAAAATGATATCTTGGAGGAGGAGCAGGAGGAGGTCTGAGTTTGAGGTAAATTAAGGTAAAAATAGCATAGTGGGCAGTTGATTGGTTGCTTTCTTAATGTCAGTCAACAACTCCTCCCCACCCAGGGATGAGATCATTTTGGACCAATCAGAAAGGATCTGTAAAGGTCAAAAAAGTTGTATAGAAGGCAAAGAGCTGACAGGCTTGGGTCTGGGTGATTGCAACTGCTGGAGAAGAACTGGGCAGCAGTAAGAGCAGCAGAAGAAGAAGATCTGGACAGCAGCATCAGCTGCAAAACTGCCGTCTGACAGAATGGACAGACTCCAGATGAATCAGAGGGATTAAATCAAGGAGAAGTAAGTATAATTTTTCCGTAAAATAAGGAATGTAGGGGAATGACTGTAAATAAAGCTGGATGCTCGAATGATCTCCGCACCATTCCATGACTGCCTGATCATCTCTCATAGAATCTTAGAATCTTAGGGTCACACTCTATCACTAATACTTTTAGAAACGCTCTGGATAGGCAGAGCTCAGCTGATGCGTCAGTAGAGTTAAGATGAGAAGCACAAGAAGGTGAATGTAATAGCAGTTCTTCATAATTTGCCCTGACATCCCTCGTTACACAATTTAGTATGTATGGTCAATGACCACTAGATTGATTTTTCTCTCCACAGCAAAGATAGTGCACTGAAAAGTCCTGTTAAAGCAGATTTACCAATACTTCCTCCCTTCCACATACATCTTCACTCCTTTTTATTCCTGTAGGAATCATTTGCACTATTAGAAATTCAAAAAAAGCACATGTGCAGAACAAATGTAAATGCTGCTTAAATTATGAAGTGTGTCAGACAAGGTGTTCTGCTGCCACCACTGCCTAACATACCAAGCAGTAATAGTACATCAGTGTGTTCCACTGTCACTTTTTTGGAACGTCAATTGAATACAAGCATATTCTGATACAGCATGACTGCTGGAGATGATAACAAGCAGCAAAGGGGACACAAAAAGAGAGAACTTTCCTGAGTGAGTTTGGGCAGGTCACACTGTTTATCTTTGACCTGTACCTGAGCTCAGTTGATCAGGTAAATAATCATTTATATTTTAGAGTTAGGAAGCTTGTTAAACTAGTGCAAATGAAAATAAAGCTAAAATGTAAGTAGGAATAAGCAAAGAAATGTGGTAATTATTTTTAAATGGGCTTTGCAGTGGGCCTGAGGCCTAGTATTTTGCTTGAGATCTAGGAGTAGTAATAGTTAGCATAAGGCCATATTAGGCCTAATATAAGTTTAGCATAAGTAAAGTAACATTGGGTCAAAAAATTTACCAATATGTATCATGTGGTAGAGTTAGACTACAAAGGCTGTATTTAGACAGACTTTTTTAACCACATTGTATAGAGAACCATCTACCTGCACAAATGCTTATGACAATTGTTGGAACCCCAAAAATATATAGTGGGACTGACGAATAGACAAGAGGCCAAGACTTAATTAAATATGGTTTTGGAAATAGGTAGGTGTAAGGAATAAGTGTATGACAGGGAATCAAACCCAACCCTCGGCAGGATGGTGACAACCTTAACACTTCTCTCACCTTCAGTGGAACCCACAGTCCCATGGATTTGTGAGTACATGTGACACGGTTTCTGCTGTATAAGTGGAGGTTTTTTGTTCTGTGATTTTTGCATAAATTGATCGTGATATTAATAAAACTCAGTCTCTGTGTGTGTCACCAATCATCCTCATGCTTTCTAAGTAGCCATTGACGCATGAACCTTTTACTAGTGACCAGTGCATTTTGCACCCCAAATTAATCATGAGACTAAACAAAGCTGCTGAAGGTGCTTGAAGAACTGCAGTCTGCAACCCATGAGATGGATCAATGTGACTCCATGGCAAATGGAAGCAAGTAAATAGCACTGGGTCTATTAGCAGAGATTCTTAATGCCTTCCAATGGGAAGGGAAAATATGTTGGGCTCATTCAAATGTACAGTTGTCTGACCCTTTCCAAAGAAAACTGTCTATTAATGCTGACAATGTATTATTGCCTTTTCTGTAACCTTCTCTTGGGAAATGGTTAAAAGGTTATCACAAAGCAACTCCAGCCTTATCCAGAGATCTCTGGTTTCAGGGATATGCTGCCAATCTCACTTGGGATCTGGATATGATGCATAAAAATGGTCATATTGGGTCAGACCAATGGTTCATCTAGTCCAGAATGAACAGAATAAGCAATTGTCAAGTGATCCATCCCGTCGCCCATTCCCAGCTTCTGGCAAACAGCAATCCCTGCCCATCCTGACTGTAGGAAGGCGCAGTGGCCTTCCTCTGCGCCTGGGCCCGTGGAAGGGCCGCAGGCACCCAATCAGACTCTAGACTGGCCGGCAGCCCAGTCTGCCCGGCAACCAGACAGCTGGGCCCCGATAGGTCCTGCCGGGCAGCCAACCTGGCAGCAGGGGGGGCGGAGCCTTAGGGAGGGCGGCAGCTATAAAAATCAGGCCCTACAGCCCAGAAGGAAGAAGGCTGCCGGCGGAGACAGACGCGCTGCCTCGCCGGCTGCGGAAAGGGGCTGAACCTCGCCAGACTACTGCCGCAGGTAACCCCCTTGCGGCCCCGGCGACCCGCCTCTAAGGCCTGGGTTGGGCCTCCGGGCCCTCTGGACTGGCCGAGGTCTCCAGGCCCGAGGCGCTGGACCCAGCCTCAGGCCCGCAGCAGCTGGGACGAGCCACCTGAACCAGAGGGCTGGGAGTTCCGCCCAGAAGCTGGCTCAGACCTGGAGGAGCTGCCAGACGCCCAATCCCAGGAGGCGGGCTCCAACCTGGAGGAGTTGCCGGAGGCAGAACCGTACCCACAACCCTGCGATCTGGAGGAGCTGCCCCTCGCTGAGGAGCTTCCCAGTCTGCCTCCCGTGGACGCGGAAGGACTGACTGGACTACCCCGTGCAGTGTACCCCGACGACCCCGAGGAACCGACGGACATAGGTACCGGGGAACCAGGGGAGGAAGGAACCCAGGGACAGCCAGAGGCGTGGCTGTACGAGGGGTAACGCCCGCTGGCGTGTTGCGGCAGGAGCCCCGCCGACGGAGTGGCAACACCCGTGCCACTGCCAGGGCCCTGGGCTGGGACGCAGTGGAGTTGGGTGGGCCTGCGTCCCCCTCCCCTCCCCCCTGATCCTTGCCATCCCCCAAAAGGGAAATAGCCTCTGCCGCCCGCTAAACTCGATCCACTGCTCCTTGCTCGCCCGCCCTGCCTGAGGGCCGGGGGCGATAGACTCCTTGCTCGCCCGCCCTGCCTGAGGGCCGGGGGCGATAGACTCCTTGCTCGCCCGCCCTGCCTGAGGGCCGGGGGCGATAGACTCCTTGCTCGCCCGCCCTGCCTGAGGGCCGGGGCGAAAGACTCATTGCTCGCCCACCCTGCCTGAGGGCCGGGGCAAAAGCCTAAAAGAATAACCTTCCCCTGTTGTGTAGGAAGGTGCAGTGGCCTTCCTCTGAGCCTGGGCCCGCGGAAGGGCCGCCAGGACTGGACCGGGCAGGAGCCCGTCCGACACTGACTAATAGCCATTGATGAACCTATTCTCCATGAACTTATCTACTTCTTTTTTGAACCCTGTTATAGTCTTGGCCTTTACAACATCCTCCGGCAAAGGGCTCCACAGGTTGTGTGAAGAAGTATTTCATTTTGTTTGTTTTAAACCTGCTGCCTATTAATTTCATTTGGTGACCCCTAGCTCTTGTGCTATGAGGAGGAGTAAATAACACTTCCTTAATTACTTTCCCCATAATAGGGATGATTTTATAGACCTCTATCATATCCCCCTTTTCCAAGCTGAAAAGTCCCAGTCTAATTAATCTCTCCTCATATGGAAGTTTTTCCATACTTTTAATGATTTTGGTTGCCTTTTTTTGTACCTTTTCCAGTTTTGTTACATCTTTTTTGAGATGGGGTGACCAGATCTCCATACAGTATTCCAGATGTGGGAGTACCATGGATTTTATAAAGAGGCAATACAATATTTTTTGTCTTATTGTCTATCCCTTCCCTAATGATTCCTAACATTCTGTTAGCTTTTTTGACTGCTGATGCACATTGAGTGGATGTTTTCAGAGAACTATCCACAATACCTCCAAGAACTCTTCCCCATTCCATAGTATGTGTGGGCATGCAGAGAAGCTTATTTCTCCTGCACAGACCTACCTCCGGCTGTAGCCTAATGGAAACTGAGCCTTCCTGGCTTTCAGCTTGAGGACCCTCATTCTGCAAGGGCTCACATTTCAGACGGCAGTGGAACAGGAGTTCTGATAATCAGTCGTAAACACTTGCTCTGCCAGAAAAAGGGGCTCAGACTCTGATAGGGTGGGAAAGGGTTTCTCTCTCCAACATTCTCCCCTGTTCCTTCAGTTTCCCACCCTTTCCTTCACAGGCTGGCCACACATTAAAGCTTTAGGAGCACTACAGATATTGTGTGTCCAGAACAGAGGCACATGGGGATTCCACTCCCCACAAAGCTGCATCATCATGGGATTATAGGGAGGTAAGTGAAAAATGCCTTCCCATGTTCAGAATGATCCTGATTTACTGAACAAAGCCCCAAGCGGTAGGTTGCTCCTACAACACTTACTTGGGTGCTGGCCAGCCTGGGGGAGTAGGCAGGCAGGCAGACTTCCAGGGACATCTAGCAAGCTACTTTCACAATTGAAGTATGTGTACCAGTAACCCTTCTCTTTTGTGTGATCCTCACACCAGGATGAATCATGCACTAAGCCTTGCCCCGTAAACAGCTAGGAGAAGAAGTACCACATGTGCATCACAAAACAACCACCACCACTAGGACTTTCCAGGACAAGGTGTCAGGCAGTCTGACTTGCAAGGAACTCTTGAATATTAATAAAATATCTTTCTTTTCAAGCATTATCACATACATGTTTTCCTGATGATGCCTCCTTTTGAGGACATCTGACTACACCAAATGTTAAACGAAAACTTTTCTGGTGTTCACTGCTCGCTACTTCCCATGAATAATGAATGAGGAGAGAAGCTGTGCAACAGAATGAGAAATTTCTTACCCGATAACTGTCTTTCTGTTAGTGGCGTCTCTCCGAATTCAACCTACGCTGGTAGTCTTGTGAATAATAAGAATATAAATTGAAAAATTTCATTAAAAGGGGACGTAGACATATATTGTCTTAAGGCCAATTAGTACATTATATCAAGTTGTCTTAAGGCTGATAATTGGTTGCTAGAGAGGGTCTACAGCTGTGGAAGAACTCTTTTGGTGGCCTGAACCGAAGAGGTGAGCTTAGTCCTGGAGCCTCCAACAACATTAGACAACAATACCACAGGTGGGGGGCATTAGCCCATGATTAATGAATTCAGAGGGAAGATCCTAACAGAAAATTATCTGGTAACAAAAGTCTCATTAATTCAAACAAAATACTCGCAAAGTAACACCAAATAAACTTATTCTTTGACCAACATGGGCTGCAGGGCACTAGAAGCCTTTCAATCTGCACCCTCTCTCTTTGCTTTAGGGCCAATCACAGGAGCCAACCTCCCTCCAACAGAGCTCTTTATAGAGATCCCCTGACCCTTTCCAGGCTAGGCCTGATAACTGAACAGGGCTGACTGGCTCCTGGCCCTTAAAGGTGAAGACCTCCCTGTTACAACCTTACTTTTGTTTTTTCTGCAGTAATTCAAGGGGCCTGGTTTCCTTCTAACTTGCATCTCTGGAATTCCATTCATTTATAGGGAATCACTTACAGTGGAGTAAATCAGGGGTAAGAGAATCTGGCCTAGGGTGTCTTTTGTGCACTATAAATTATCAATTGAGATTGGCTTGGAAACTCTGGAACATCATTCCCAGGTTTAACCCCTGGTGAGCGGGGTGCTAGACACATAATATAGAGCTCCAGTTTTGGGAATTAGTTTCCCAGTGAGTCAGACAAATCTTAGGTTTGCTAATCTAAGGGCGCCTTCCATCTCCTTTCTATGTAATCTGGGTTTTCCAGATGGGTGAGGCATTTTTAGCTGAATTACCTTACTTAGTTCAGGTGTTTTTAGGATGATGCTTTTAAATATTATACATGTCCAGGGTGTACAATGGCGATCTTTCTTACAAGTCTAAATAAAAACTGAAAAAATATTGGTCTCTGTCCTACCTTTTTATATTTTCTTTCATTGAATAAAGAGCTCAACAAAAAATCTGATATGCAGGACTAAAACCAGGTCCAGTTGAAGTCCTTGGGATTTGTGCTATATACTCTACTGGCTACAACATTCACCCCACAGAGCTTAAAACAGTAATTTGTAGTAGGAATTTGGTTATTTTATTGATTGACTTTAAACAGTCAAAAGAAATCTGTGAAGATCTGGAACATTGCTTGTAAAATCTTGCCTATGGAAATTGTCCTTATCTTCCAAGACACACAAAAAAAGTGTCAAAATTGACTGAGTATCTTGGAAAAATGAAAATGAATGCCTGGAAATCTGAGACATATTACTCGTGTTTTCAAGATTGTTGTGAATAATTTGTGAAGTAATAGAAAGATTTCCTCGCTCTAATAGTAAACAAAAACCATCATGAGAAATGTTGGCATATGCAACCTTTTAAATTATCTTGAGACAGTGTATATCACCGGGGGTATACAGGAATATAGGTGGCGCAGTGGCGATAGGGTGGTCTTGAGAAATTGAGGCAGACACTATTAGAAGAAAGCAACAATTATATTTAAATATGCAAACAAGCACATCAGTTACTACATGTAGAGATTGGTATAATTACTGTCTCCTGCCATAGTGTGGGATAAAAATTTCTTCATTTTCAAAGTGAAGGAAAATTTCACTTTAAAATTTCAGAGAGCTTTTTGTGTTGCTTTGTGTGATAGAAATAAAACTGACAAGTTGCAATGGAAATGGAAAGCCAATTATCCTTTGGCTTCAGGGGAGCTAGCCATGCATTTAAATAAGCTGTTTGGTGCTAGGTAGGTATTGCACTTTCCTCTGAGGGTGTGGCTTCACTGCAGAGTTAGTCCAAGATAGGCTAGCCTGGGTATAGTTGTTCCCACATTCATTTGAAAAGTGCATGTACATGGGTTCTCTCTGTGTGTCTCTCTTTCATATCTAGCATGGAACTACTGTCTATGCCAGTGACATGAGAACAATACTGTATGTAAATGGCTTCTAAATACAGTTATTCATTAATGCAAACAGTTCTGAAGACAAAAGCAAACAGCATTTGGCAGCAAGAACTTAATGAGAATGTCATTAGGGAAGTCAGTCTGGAAACCACCAAGTTGTCCTAATGCACTCAGCTGATTTCATCATCTCTCCTTTTCTTTCCCGTCCACTAAACATAAAAATGTCATTTTGAGTTTGTTTCCCCAAATTATGAGTCTTAACAATACCATACCCCAGCTTTAAAGAGCCACTAAATTTGTGCCTATTATTTTAAAGTCCTAAAGTGTACAGGCTCATAATTTGGCCCTAATGTCTTGATTTGTGCATGCAAACAGCATTTGCACACACAACTCTAGATGCTAACTGCTATTCTCAATGTTTGTGTAAATATGTTTAAAGATGCAGATATGTCCTTATGGGTGCACTTACATGCTTCAAAGTTACATTCCAAAAACCACTGGCATAAAATTGTGGCTGTAAATATTGAGACCAGTAATTCCCCTCCTCCCCCACCCCACCTGTGAATCTTATGTGAACTGAATAACTAAAACTTTGAAAGAAGATTTTTATTTTTTTTTCAGGAAAAACAAACTTTATTCAAGGTATGTCCATGACTGGGAACTGATGGGTGGCTTTTCTGGTTTTTATTCCTTAAATCTCCTGATATCATCTTGTCCTATTTTTATTCACTGATTACTGAGGTGAAATTGCCATTGATGTCAGCAGGAGTTTGCTTGAATAAAGGATTTAGCTTCTGGTGAAGAAACTGCATAATGACTGCATTTTGGATTTCAGAATGAGCCTTCATTAATGAGTCACAGTGCATTGACTGGTTAGGGTCAGGGACAGCTGAAAGTATTGAATGAAATTTTTGTAGTGAATTATTCCTAAATTATCAAATATCCATGGTAACAGGAATCTGGAATAGAGTGAATGCTTACACTACAGGAACAGTCTGTAAATGCTACAGGTGTTTGAAAAATGGAAACCCATTCTGAGAAATGTTTCTTATTTTTCTGAGTAGCTCTTACAATACATGTGTTGTCCACAAGGAAAATGCTCTGAATTCCAAGGATCTCTGTACTCCTTGGCCTATTCTCCACTTTCTACAGTTTGTCCCCACAGAACTGGCATTATAAAAACAACACTTCCTGCCAAGGATTGTTGAGTGTTGACTTTATGAAGACTCTGAATTATGCTCTTTGAGAGGGTCAGAAGGATGATCGGTGAGTGTCAAAAGGTGTTTCTGGTCCCTAGGACTGAGTGTGCTGCCTGCCCAGTACATCTAACACTTGTCATATTGGGGTTTCATGGAGCAAGTTCAGGTCCTGGACTCAGATCCCCTGTATGGCAGTATATTACAGGGAAGTTAGATTGTCAAGCTGCTTAATTCAGTTGTGTGTATACAAAATATACATAGAAATACCCTTTTTAAAAAGGGAGAAAGGTTGCAAAGTCAAGCCTCAAAGTCATGAAATGCCAGAAGTAAGCTTACCTTTGCAACCTTAATTTGGTGTCCTTGTGCATATGCATTGATACAGTCCTGAATTACATGATCACACTTTTTCCATGACTCGTGCCTCACGCAGGACACAAGGATGGGTGGTGCTCAGGGAGCGAATCAAGGCTGTGTAATGAATTAGTCTATAACAGTATTGCCAACTCTCATGATAACGATTGTTTCCCTTAAAGTGCCAGTTCCTGCAGTCAAGTGGATATGTGATGATTTCAGCCTTCATTCTTAAAGAAAAAGTAAGTTTCTATCCCTTGTGGATGTGGAGGAAGCTTGAAAATGTGACCCTAAATCCACCCTAAAGGCTCAAAAAGTAGAAGGCAATTAAAAATCTATTTTTTTATATAATCTCATGATTTTAAAGCCAGATTTTTGAACATTTGGGGTTGGCAACACTGCTGTTGTCTGTGTTGCAGAAGTTGAAAGTGTGTACTGAACAAGGCAGGGGATTGCAGGAAGAGACGGTAGGGTGTCATAGTTGAAGTAATTGAATGCTGCCCTGGGGAATTGGATTCCATCACTGTGTTAGGATTCAATTTAAATTACCAGGAAGACTTCCTATGACTAGGCTCAACTGGAGTGTATTAATCAAAGTCTATCATTAACACAGCACAATACAGAACACAGAAAGGAAAGTTATACTTCACCAACTGATCTGGAGAAGCACCCTACAGCTCGACTGACTTTCGACTAACTCTTAAAACTTTTCCCCTTTCATAGTGGGTTTAGGACAAAGAAAATTCCTTTACCACAGCTGATTTATCTTGGAATTTCTTTGAAGATATCTTAGCTAATGTAATTGATAAACTAAAGACACTGGTACTAAAGTTATTTCAGAAGTGACTTGCAGCATCAAGCAATTCCTAATGAGTTGAAAACATGCCTCATTAATTCATTATTTCTTCAGTCACAGAACACATTTGCAATAACAAATACAATCTTCATCAATCACAAGGTGTTCCTCTTTGGACATCTGCACATACTTTCCATGGTTTAACTTGGTCATTTTAAGAAATTACACACATTCCCACTTTTGGTCACCCACTTTTGGAACCCACTGAGGTTCAACCTAAATTCAGGGTCCCTACAATCCTGGATTTAGAGAACTAGCATTTTAAGTATGAATCACTTTGGTTCATGCACAAAGGATCATGGGGAATTTATATACAAAGCATTGTGGGAGCTTAACACCTGATAACAACTGCCTCTGCCACAGAGTTCCTGTGTGATGCTAAGCAAGTTACTTAAACAAAACTTTTTTGCCGCTGGCCATTAATTGTGTTCCTTATTTTCTGAATGCCAAGTGAGAGACCCAGGGAGTCTTATTTGCTGAAGTGCTGACTGCTCACAGCTGCAAACTGAAGTCAATTACATAATGATCTTTTATTACATTACATAGGGCTGGGTATTAAAGAGAAGGGTAGAATCCTCAGACAAACTACCAGGCTTGTGTGTACTTTGTCTCTTTGGGGCAGCAAATGTATGACTTCTGTGAGGGTCCAGTGAGAAGGACTGGACACTGAGGGGCAACTTGGGACTGGAAGGGCTGTTGGTATCACCCTGCGAGGAGTAACCAGGCAGGTGGAAGTCTGGGTGAGGCCATTGTGCAGTGAACAGACTGCTGCTGTCAGGGTGCAGAGCCAAAGCAGCACAGCACAGAAGCACCAGGGTTACAGGGCAGGTGGTGACACAACCCCTTACTGGTCTGGTTGAACCCCCAAAGCGTCACATTTGTAAATATAAATTCACTCCGTCTGTGAATCACTCAGATACTAGGAGTATCACAGAAAATCTCATGAGGAAATTAATAACTGTCTTCAGTGCAGGGTTTAAATGGTATGCCGTAATTAAGGTATAGGGCCACACGCTGAATGATGAGGAAAAATAAATATAAAAATATAAATATTGATAAAAAAATCAATCATTATTATTAAATCGTTATCTTGATCAGCCAGTGATCACCACCCATCCTGTGGAAGAAAATGATATGTGATCATGTAATTGAAAATGGTATCTTTAAAAAACATCAGCCTGAGGCAGACACTTCTGACATGGAAAATTTCAATCCAGGCCCTTAAAGTTTGTCCAAGTCATAAGCAATTGAAAACAGGGTTTTAAAATGGCAAATCTTTAAGCAACTTTAGCTGTAGGTTAAATTAGCTAATAATGCTACCTATAGTATGTAGCAAATTCATAGAAAAGCAATTGTAAAATAAAGATTCAAATCATATACACACACACACACACACACACACATATTGTGGCACATTGCCCTCTCTGCTATGGGTCCTGAACTTTGCTCTTGTGTGGTGGATTGGGGCACCGCCTATTGCCCCTCTCTCTGGGCGTCAGTGCTTTTGTAGTGCACAGTGAGCGGGAAGGGGAAGGGACCCAGGCCCACCCTCTATTCCGGGCCCCAGCCCAGGAGCCCTGTGAATAACAGCTATGCGCTACTGAGACTGCTTGCAGCTTCACTTCTTTCCCCTGGGCTATTTCCCCCTCTGGTTTTTTTATATCTTTCTAGTGGCTCTTCTCTGGTTCCTCTGGCTGACCGCAACACTTCTCCCACACTATTGCCAGCTCTCCTTATTCTCCCTGTCTGGCTGGAGTAGGGGTTTTTACCAGGACTCTAGCTGGGCCTTAATTGGCCTCAGGTGCTCATAATTATCCTGTAGTAACCCCTGATCAGTCTGCAGGGAACAAGGGCCGGACCATTCTGGGGCTTATGTATCTCCCTTTTATGACCCTCCTGCTGCAGTCTGGCCCTGCTGTCTCAGAATATATAGATATAGATAGATATAGATCAACTTAAATTACTTTTTGCGTGAACTTTTGGGACCCTAGTTTTTCTTTACAGTGGCACATATCTCAGAGCAGTTAGATATAAAAATGTACCAGTATCTCCATTATAATAGGTTTCATACTCAAATTATAATTCAGTTATCAAAGTTGCCTCCAAGGTTGAAATGTTACATAGGCGATATTAATCCAGAGGCAATATTTCTTACAATCTAATTTCTTACATCACAGGATGGCAAAGTAAATAGCTAGGATGTTTTAATGTTACATTTCTGTCACCTTTAAAAAAAAAAAAAAGGGCTTTTTTGTATTGGATGATTGATGCATCTTTTGTACAATGAGAACAGAATATTTGTTAGCCTTGCTCAGTAATAAGGGTTATGAAGGGCAAATAATTAACTCCTGTCAGAATATGAGATGAGATTTTGTCATGGTCTTCTGAAACCCAACCCAGTGCATATTACCCTACATAGAGGACACAGGGGATCCATTTTGTCTGTATCCCATTTTGAAATTCAGTTTGTTGAGGCATGCTGCAATGAGATTCTCATATTGTGCTAAATGTGGATTGAATGAGTGACTATAGCAGCAAGTGTCTAGCTAAGATTGAGTATAAACAGAATACAAAATGGTGGTTTTTGACTTCCTATAACTTGACCAAATCCATACAGAAATTCTTGGGCAGAGCAAAAGGCAGTTCTCTCATCCCACGACTAACCCCTGCCAATCTTCAAAATCTCACTGCAGATCATGAAGGTGTTCTAGCTTAAAACTTTTCTAGCCTTACATTTTAATATTAGGAAGCTATAGGTAACATTACTATATAAGTTGCTTCCATTCTCCCTGTAATAAGTATAAAAATTGAATTCAGAAGTGAGTTCATCTCTCTATTATTGCTAGAATATGTAGCCAATTGATTGACTACACTTGCAGTTCAATATTAAAAATGTTTCAGACCAAATAGCCAATCTGAGCCAACTTATTGCTTAAAGAAAAAACAGTACAATATGAAAAGGAGACATATATATTTACCCCTCCTTTTGGGAATCAATTCTTATCTTCATCGTATTCAGTAAGTGTACTTCAAAAATATTCCCCTCCAAATTACTGTTATTTATATCAGACCGATTTACTAGTTAGAAAGCACTGTATATGTCAATCAAGACTAATATTCACCAATCAGCTTTTTACCTTGTTTATTCTAGTACCATGCTGTACCTTTCTTTATCTGTATTTTGGATACTATATTCCAAATCAGTTGCCTGGAAATACCTTCCAATCCATACTAGGATATAGAACAAACGTATCTTGCCTTTGACAGGTTTTATATTCACTCATGCTAAAAGCTTTGTTTAGCTTCACACAGTATTGTGGTATATATATATATATTTGACATAGGCAAGCAAAGCAAACAGGATTGTGGGAACGACAAATATAATTCGGTTGACATAACTTCCCATTTGGTGAGTATAATACATTATTAATATGGTACGTCCTATGCCTAACATATATATATATGTTTGTAGGAGAGTAAAGAGTTAAAAGCTGGACAAATGGTCAGGCCTAAGTTATAGGGAACAGAGTCATGGCATGGGCAAACCTTGTTTCTGCTAATTGGTATGAATTCTAGTTAGAGTCTGATATCTTTCTTCTTTCCCTCCCTCCCTGTCCATCTGCAAGAGGAATGAGGCTAACAAGATAACTATCACCACTCCAGCACAAGGCCAGGGTGGGAAGAAAGCATTATCTTCCTTCCCCACCCTGGCATGCCTTTACTTCAAAGAATGTTAGGGTAAAATCAATAGGTTTTGAGGGGATGTGCCTGCCCTCTGTATGGTAATCCTGTAAACAACAAACAGGGGCAGGTATAATTTTATTCATCATGTAGTTGTTAATATTCATTTTATAGGTGTCCATGTAACCAAATAAGGGTCTATGTGGAGTTGCTGGAAATGTATACATTTACATACTGTTATCGATAAAAGTATTGTAAAGTAACCCCCATGTTGCTCACTCGTGGCATCGAGGTGGAACGAGCAGGCAATACAGGGTTCCATCTCCCCAATCCGCTCAAGGGACAACCTGTTAGAAATAACCAAACAATATTGGCTAACAGTCCCCTGCTTGGAGCCATGATTATTATTAAATAAGTGAAGCACCTTTGCCAAATTGATATATAAAGCAGAGGTAAGAACATTTATGTGAGAATTATACTGATTCAACAAACTGTGTAAATGGCAAGATATAATTAATACAATTCAAACTATTATTCCTTTTAAGTAAAAGCAAGGCTTAAAACACAATTTTTATTCAAGTGTGGCAAATCATTATTTTAAGATTACCATTATGGATAAGGTTATTTAGGGTTTGTTTGGTTTTGTGCATTTTATTACTAATTTGAATAGCATTATTTCAATTTTGTAATGTTTTTAAATTTAAGGCTAGTGGATTCATATGTATGTTAGAAATTGGTATTTTTTATGTAGGGTTGCTGTTACCATAGTAACGGAGTGCCTCACAAATATTAATGAATTTATAATCCCAACACCTCTTTTGGATAGGAACAATAGCGTTATTCCAAAGTCTATATGAGGGACTTGTGCTTCTCCAGTGACACATTGTCACAACTGCAATCAGCAAAGGTGCCTCTACATATAAGGGAGTAAGGGTGACTAGCATTGCTTGTAAAGGCTTGGGACTCCAGAATTCTTTCCCATCTTGTTTGTACTTTCCATCCGTTTGTATCTGTCAACTTTCAGTACACACTGCAGGGACCCTTTGTTCTACCTGGCTTTTGAACGTGAGGTGTGGACATTGAGAAAGAGGCCAACATATGGAGGTGCTAGTCTTTGATTGAGCATCTGCTTGGTAGAAGGGGTGAGCTGACAGAACTGCATGTTTTGGTTTTGACAGGATCCCCTGAGCCTGCAGGTGGGACTTTTTAGTCTAAATCAAAGGAGAATTTAAACTTATACAGAAACTGAGGCGGAAACTGAGGCCTAGATTTGCACAGTCACATCAGAAACATGCATCACAGCTGGGAAACAAAAGCAAATTGTTAGAATTCTAGTCCATTGTCTTAATCCCAAGGCTATCCTTTCTCATGAAAGGGGTCTAATAGTTGTCACGGGAGAAAAATCCTGTTTATCAATAAAGTGACACATTGCTGAAATTACCATATACCTTTACACAATTTTTGTATATGAATTTGTATAAACCTGTTATTAGATAATAATCAGAAACTTTATAGAAATACTGATAAGTGAGCAGTGAAGGGGAAATACTGTTCATTTTACATCTCCTCTAGATAGCCAAGAGAATATTGTTTTAGTTAAACAATAAACTTTACACTATAGATTTGAGAGAGAATTCTAACATACTGTTAATATGTAAATGTGAAAGCTGTGTGATAATCAAAGGTGAGAGTCCAGATTCAGAAGTAATCTTTGTACAAAGAAATAGTAAAGGGAGTAATCAGTTACATAGGCTTGTGGATCCTAAAGAAAATACAAAGCCATTGGCAAAGACAGTGAATGAATGGAATGAAGGAAGCCTTGCTATCATTAGGGCTTGAATGAAAGTACAATGGATCAAGGTCCCCACCCTCAAAAGTATTTATACACTTAACTCTCATTGACATGAAAGGGTGGTAGGTGCCTAAATGCCTTGGAGAATATGGGCCCAAACACAAGATTTTAGTTTTGGGTACTACTGTAGTTTTCGCTGCTCAGGCAAATGAGTGCTGGGATGGGATAGACTGCCTAACATCGTGATGGCCTCAGTCTCCACAATGGAAGAAAAGATGGACTGTGGTGCTTTTCTGCTAGTGGCAGCTACACTAACTTGGTATGAACATTACTAAGAAACAAATGAAGAGAGAGATCGGGATGTAAAAAAGTTGGGAAATAGTGGCCTATAATGAGTGCCAAATCCAATGAGTTGTTTGATGCATTTAAGAGTTTTTGCCTAAGGAAGTGGTGAGCTTCTAGTCATGGCTCCCACAGTTGGTGTGAGAAAGAGCACACACGCTTGGTATCCTAGTACAAACGAGGAGAAAACAATACAATAGAAGAGAGATAATTCTTAAATTAGCCTTTTTGTTCTGTTGCAACAGTATAACCTGAATTAAAAATGTGCAGATTATGAGAGAGATGTGGACAGTTAAATCAAGGGGGAATAGGAGAAAATAGTCTTCCACAAATTGATTTTGCCTTTAATTATCCCTATATGTTGTTACTCTTACTTAAATGTAATCCTCTGTAGTCTCATTGGAGCCTACCAGTGTTCCTCATCTTTCATGAGATCCTCATTTCTCACTCATCAGACAGTATTACTGTAAAGTTTAGTATCACATCAGACTTCAGTTTGCTATTCTGGATCTTAAAAAGATCTTTACAATTCTCAATTTATTTTGAAAGATCCTTAGAGTTTTGCTATTTAAGTCACAAAAGATTACAGTAAAGGCAAAACCTTCTGAAACAGTTTAGTAATTTTGGAGTTATTCACAATGTATCTTGGATTGTTCTGCTGGCCAGAGCACTTAAAGCAATGCCATCACCCATTTGGCATTTACTACTGGAACAGAGTCCTGGCCTGATGAAGCCCAGATTAGAAGCATTCACAAAGAGATGAAAAAGATACATTAGTGCAGCCAAGGTACTTTGTGATGGACTTAGTCATCATTGACTGGTTTGTCCTATTCTAAGTAGAGAATTTGTTGGTTGAGCTGTTCTGTACCTCGCAGTAGTGAATGGCTGTCTTGGACCCTTTGTCCATAAAGTTGTCCTTCAGGAGAGCAAATTATTTCTGTTTCTTAAGCCACAAGGTTGCACAAGAATCAGTTTCATGAGATTAAAACTGATTTTTGAAAATGGAGATGCCAGATTCACCAGGCTATAACCACCTGTCACATGGCTATTTAGGGTTGGAATGTTACTGGAAGTAGCAGACAACTTTGACTAGTAGGCAGAGAGCAGGTGAGTTGGTCAGAAGCATGTGATAAAGGATAGATCTATCTGTGCTTTCATATGCATGACCAGGCATCCATAGATGTGTTGAGAGAGTGAAGTACTTGAGGAGTCATTCAGAATGGAAAGGTTTATTGTGCACACACAACTGTGTGTACACACTGTGACGGGGCCAGCCCTGAAGGCTATGGGAGGGTGCTGGAAGGCATATATATCAGTCCCAGGCTTAGCAAATCCTTGTTCCCTGGGTGATGATCCAGGATAATAGGCCAATCAGGCCAGCTGGGGCCACTCCAGGGCAATTAGGCCAATTACGCCAATCAGGCCATCTGGGGCCAATCAAAGAGCTTGCCCCTGCAGTTAAAAGCCTCCCAGTCAGGCAAATGGGGGCAGCTGAGAGGGAGTTGAGTAGAGGAGCGGAGCAGAGCTGCTACAAGGTGTGGAGTCAGTGGAGGAGCGGAGTAGAGTGGAGCAGAGCAGAGCTGCTGCAAGGTGTGGAGCCGGTGGAGGAGCTAGTGTGGGTGTGGCGAGAGCACCCAGCCACGGGAGGTAAGAAGGAGCCTGTGCAACCAAGACCAGAGGATGCTGGCCCCAAAGAGCCTGAAGGAGAGCCACAAGCCAGGGGGGCTACAGACGAGCGACCCAGGGAAGGTAGTAGCCCTTGGACTAAGTTGTTTGAGGCTACTCCTCACAGGGTCCCTGGGTCGGGGCCCGGGGTAGAGGGCGGGACCGGGCCCCCCTCCCTGCTCCCACCCACCCACACCACCGGCATAGCCATAAGGAGCGCAGACCCACGGGGCAAAGCAGGCCCACCTCGCCACAACTGGTGTCAGGAGTGGGATGCGAACACTACGGGCCACCAGCTATCTGCAGAAGATGACTGCGGAGGATGATGTGGAGGCATACCTCCTCACTTTTGAGAGAGTCGCCACCCGTGAGGATTGGCCCCAGGCCCAGTGGGCCAGTATTCTCGCCCCCTTTTTGTATGGAGAAGCCAAAAAGGCCTATTATGACCTGCCCGCAGTAGCTGCAGCCGACTACCACCAATTAAAGACAGAGATCCTGGCTCGGGCGGGAGTAACAATGGCTGTGCGGGCCCAGAGATACCACAACTGGAGGTACCAGGAGGACAAGGCCCCGCGGTCACAACTATTCGACCTTGCCCATCTCGCACAGAAGTGGCTGCAGCCAGAGATCCACCGGCCAGAGAAGGTCCTTGAGATTCTCGTCATTGACCGGTACATGAGGGCACTACTGCTGGACCTCCGCGCTTGGGAAGGCCAGAATGACCCGTCTTCCTACGACGAACTAGTTGCCCTAGTAGAGAGACGGGTAATGGCCAGGGGTCTTACCCGACCTACCAGAGAGGACTTGCCCTGGGTCAAAAGGCCTACCCCAGTCCTGGGATCTGGACACCTGAGAATCCGGGGAAGACTGGGTGGATGATGAGGGAAACGGAGGGCCCTCTGGAGGCCACCAAAGGACGGGGTGATGTGGGCAGAAAGTACAGGGTCAGACCCCTTAGCCCAAAGGATAAAGGTGTGCCTAGGGCCTCCTACCGATGCTATGCATGTGGGGAGTGGGGAGACCTAGCTGCCCAATGCCCCAATTTGGAGGAACCCATGCAACGTAACCTGGGGACCTGGGCAGACTCCTGCAGCCTAATCCACCTGGTGGGTGTCGCCCTAACCCCACATAGGTATATGAGGCCTGTGAAGTTAAACGGAGTTAAGACCCTGGCCCTGGTAGACTCCGGGAGCGCCATTATGCTCATCTCTGGGAAATTTGTAAAGCGCAGCCAATTGACACAGGCTAAACACCTGGGAGTAACTTGCATTCATGGGGCCGTTAGTTACTACCCAACTGTCCCAGTGGATATCGAAGTTCCGGGAGGTGTCACCAGGATGACAGCAGGAGTAGTTCCTAGGCTTCCATATCCGGTACTCATAGGAAGAGATTTCCCAGGGTTTGGAACCCTACTTCCCCTGGAGGGGTCAGGGGAAGGGGAAGGCCTTGAAGCTAATGGATTGGCCTCCCTAGATGGCCACCCCCCGATGTTCTCCGAGATTGCTGAGGATCTGTTCCCAGCCCCAGGGAAGGGCCGAAAGACCAGGGTTGAAAGGACAGCAGCCAAAGCACTGGGTACAAGGATCTTGGCCCAGGGTTTGAAGCCAGCCATGGTGGGCAGGCAGACCTGGGCCGCAGCTAGAGAAGCTGCCCTGAGAGAGGAAGGGCCCGAAGCGGACGCCGAATCAAATCACACCAGACCGGAAGCAGAGGTGGAAATGGGTCCCTTGGAGCTTGGACAACCCAGACACGAGGGAACTTCGGCCAAGACCAGGCTGAACACCCGAGGTACGTCAATGCCAGAAAAGACGTGGCAGAGATAGACAGAGTGCCTGTGGAGGGGAAAACTCTGGGTCCAGGGCAGTATTTCATGATAAAGGGGGAATTGCTGTATCGGGCTACGGAAGTGAACGGAGAGAAGGTGCTCCAGGTCCTGGTGCCCCACAAACACCAAAGAGCTGTGCTGAGCTTGGCCCACAGCCATCTCTTTGGAGGGCACTTGGGGGTAGAAAAAACACTGGCCTGAATCTTAAGGAGGTTCTTTTGGCCGGGCATCCATGAGGAGGTTCGGCGCTACTGTGCCACATGCCCGGAATGCCAGCTACACAGCCCCCAGCCTCACTTACGGGCCCCTTTAGTGCCCCTCCCCATCATTGAAATCCCGTTTGAACGGATTGCCATGGATCTAGTGGGTCCCTTGGAGAAAACAACTCGAGGCCATCAACACATACTTGTCATCCTCGACTACGCCACCAGGTACCCGGAAGTTGTCCCCTTGCGGAATACCACCTCGAAGGTAATTGCAAACAAGCTAGTGAAGATTTTCGCCTGGGAGATATTAACAGACCAAGGGACCCCATTCATGTCAAAACTGATGAAGGACTTGTGTACTCTCCTACATGTGCGGGTCCTACGGACTTCCATCTACCACCCTCAGACAGACGGCCTTGTAGAAAGGTTCAATAGGACCCTCAAGGCCATGATAAAGAAGGTGGTAAGACGAGATGGAAAGGACTGGGACGTCTTGCTGCCGTACCTCATGTTTGCCATCTGGGAGGTTCTTCATGCCTTCACAGGGTTCTCCCCCTTTGAACTACTATATGGACGTCACCCTCGGGGAATCTTGGACATAGCCAGGGAAATATGGGAGAAGGAGCCCACATCAGGGAAGAGCGTAGTTGATCATGTGCTCCAGATGAGGGACCGGATAGCCCAAGTCACCCCCATTGTACGGGAACATTTGGAAAAAGCCCAGTGGGCCCAGCAGGTCCACTATAACCGTCAAGCCACAGTGCGACGATTTAATCCAGGGGACCAGGTAATGATACTAGTCCCCACCGCCGAAAGCAAGTTGTTGGCCCAGTGGCAGGGGCCCTACGAAGTGGTTGAGCCCGTGGGGGAGACAAACTATAAGGTACGGCAACCAGGGCGTCGCAAACAAGAACAGATTTATCACATCAACTTATTAAAGCCCTGGAAGGCTTGGGAAGTATGTGTGGCCTTAACCCAGGGTGTAGAACCCCTTGAACAAGTGAAGATATCCCCGGACCTAACACCAAACCAGAAGGCTGAGGCGACCGAAGTGGTAGCCCGAAACCGGGATGTCTTCACAACTAACCCAGGATAAACAACGGAGGTTGTTCACGCCATTATCACAAACCCTGGAGCCAGGGTTACGATGAGGCCCTACCGAATACCCGAGGCCAAGAGAGAGGAAATTAGGGCCGAGGTCAGGAAAATGTTGGAGCTGGGGATCATAGAAGAATCCCATAGTCAGTGGTCTAGCCCAATTGTGCTAGTGCCTAAACCTGACAACACTACGAGGTTCTGTAATGACTTTCGCAGGCTCAATGATTTTTCTCAGTTTGATGCATACCCCATGCCCTGAATAGATGAGCTCGTGGATCAGTTGGACAAGGCTCGGTTCTTAACTACCCTTGATCTGACCAAGGGATATTGGCAGGTCCCTCTAGCCGAAGAGGCAAAGGAAAAGACCACGTTCCCTTCACCAGACAGGTTGTTCCAGTACACTGTCCTCCCCTTCGGACTACATGGGGCCCCAGCTACCTTCCAGCATCTAATGGATAAGCTGCTGCGCCCCCATGCCAACTATGCAGCCGCGTATTTGGACAACATAGTCATTCACACCCCAGACTGGGAACCCCACCTAAGGAAGGTAGAAGGGGTATTGAACACCCTGCAGCAGGCTGGCCTCACCGCCAATCCCACCAAGTGTGCCATAGGTCTAGCTGAGTCTCGATACCTCGGATACATCGTAGGGAGGGGTGTGGTGAGACCCCAACTAAATAAGCTAGAGGCTATCCAGAATTGGCCCTGGCCTAACCAGAAGAAGCAGGTCCGAGCATTTTTACGTGTGATGGGGTACTACTGGCGATTCATCCCGCATTTCGCCTCCAGAGCCAGCCCCCTGACGGACCTGATAAAAGCCCGGGGCCCAGAGATGGTACAATGGACCACTGCAGCCGAAGAGGCCTTTACAGACTTGCGGACGGCCCTCTGCGGTGACCCCATACTCCTCGCCCCGGACTTTACAAAAGAATTCATCCTACAGACCGATGCCTCTGAGGTGGGCTTGGGTGCGGTCCTATTGCAGATGGCGGGAGACGAGGAACACCCTGTATTGTACCTCAGCAGGAAACTCCTCCCGAGGGAACAGGGGTACGCAGTTGTAGAACGGGAGTGCCTTGCAGTCAAGTGGGCTATGGAAACGCTCTGCTACTACCTGCTGGGGCGCCACTTTACCCTCGTGACTGATCACGCTCCCCTCCAGTGGATGCACCGGAACAGGGAGAAAAATGCACAGGTAACCAGTTGGTTCTTGTCCCTGCAACCTTTCCAGTTCATCATACAACACCAGGCGGGCAGTCACCACGGGAATGCCGATGACCTGTCCCGAGTACACTGTATGACGTCCCAAGTTGCCCAACCCGGTGGGTTTGAGCATAGGGGGGGATGTGTGACAGGGCCAGCCCTGACGCCTATAGGAGGGTGCTGGAAGGCATATATATCAGCCCCAGGCTTAGCAAATCCTTGTTCCCTGGGTGATCCAGCTGTGGCCACTCCAGGTCAATTAGGCCAATTAGGCCAATCAGGCCAGCTGGGGCCAATCAAAGAGCTTGCCCCTGCAGTTAAAAGCCTCCCAGTCAGGCAAATGGGGGCAGCTGAGAGGGAGTTGAGTAGAGGAGCAGAGCAGAGCTGCTACAAAGTGTGGAGTCAGTGGAGGAGCGGAGTAGAGCGGAGCAGAGCAGAGCTGCTGCAAGGTGTGGAGCCGGTGGAGGAGCTAGTGTGGGTGTGGTGAGAGCACCCAGCCACGGGAGGTAAGAAGGAGCCTGTGCAACCAAGACCAGAGGATGCCGGCCCCAAAGAGCCTGAAGGAGAGCCACAAGCCAGGGGGGCTACAGACGAGCGACCCAGGGAAGGTAGCCCTTGGACTAAGTTGTTTGAGGCTACTCCTCGCAGGGTCCCTGGGTCGGGGCCCGGGGTAGAGGGCGGGACCGGGCCCCCCTCCTTGATCCCACCCACCAACACCACCGGCATAGCCGTAAGGAGCGCAGACCCATGGGGCAAAACAGGCCCACCTCCCCACAGCACATATAGGAGAAGAAGGATGAGTCAATGGTTAGAAACATAGTTTGGGCTATAGGTGACCCAGGGTCAATTCCTGCTCTGCCACAAACATTGTGTATGATGCTAGACAAATCACTTTGCCTCTCTCTGCCTCAGTTCCCCCTCTGTAAGAAGATGATGATAATAGTACTGCCTTCCCCCACAGAAACGTTATGGGCATAAATATATTAGAGTATGTGTGTGCATATATGACAAGAATGTGCTACCTTTTCTGAGACTCAAGTTGTCAGTCCATGTTGACTATATCCTATATCTTCCCCCTTAGCATATGCAAGGGTATAGCGGAGCAGAATTAGCACAGCAAAAGCTTAATTCCTTGGATGCTGCTGCTCTGTTCATTGTCCAGGATGGAGGCTGGGAAGCTCAGCAGACAACAGGCAGGGATTGGGCTGTCAGTTCTGATGAAAAGCAGAGATGTCTGGGGGCAATAGTTATGGAAGATCTCAGCTCATTCGTATCCATCTGCCTTTGGTCAGGCTCCATACAAGAATGACAGCATAGATCTATTCCCTGCTGTAGGCTGGTCCCTCGCCTGCCATACTAGTAAACTTCTCTGTAATATGTCACATTAACTTTCCCTTTACAACTTTGACATGTCAGCAGTAATCTATAATGCAGATTGAACTGCAATTTATGCATCCCTGAAAGGGGAATATACTAGATTAAAAAGTTATAAATCTCTTCTCTGCCCTTTATGGTTGTGAACAGCTGAGCTCTCACAGGGGAAGGGAGAGGGAAATACTACTGTGTAGCCACCTCTTCCACCCCACATGGTTTTGCTAACTAGGTTTGTGGTTTATCTGCAGTTCTGCTTCCTTCTGCTCCATATAACAGTGAAGACCATAAGCTCATGTCGGTGAAATTCCTTATATTTACAAATGAGATGGTACTGCACAGTTTGCTGTTAGTGAGTGGGGCAAGCACCTTGCAAATGTTTAGTTTTCCACATTTATTGTCATTCTAACTTTGTGCTAGTCTCAATTTGAAGGTGAAGGCAAAGCCTCCATGGCCAGGGACTTGCCAGATTTTGAAACCTCATAAATATAGCAAAGAATTGATTGGAGGCTGGATAGGTTATTTGTATGGACTCTGAATTCCCGATCAGCGCTCTGCTTTCTGAACTATTTAACAAAAATAAAAGGACTTCCGGAGTTGGATGAATTTTTGATGAACTGGAGCCAAGATAGTGGGCTCATGGGGCTTTCAAAGTCACATATCATTCCAGATTAATAGACCCCGTAGAAATTTACAGTTGGAAAGAGAATTCCCAGTAAAGCTGTAGTCAACTTTCAGATCTATATGGGGACATTATCCTATAATGACAGCAATGGCTGTGAAGGGGGATGTCTTCATGAAGTAGTAATAAAGCATAACTATAAGATAACATGTTTTACCAATTCAGTATGTTGCAGGAGTTGCTTGTAGGTTGCTAACAGGCACAATAACATCTATTGAGTCACTTTGAACTCAGTATCAAGATTTATTATCCTCAAAGCTTAAATATATCCATTCAAGAAATAAAATAAAATAATTGAAATCCCCTAAAAGCATTAAGTTGCTAGTTTAACATCTGTGCTAGGAACATATGTGCATGTTCAAATGTCCAAATCAGCAAATCAGATTGCTCTGAGCATTACACCATTGTACCCTGACATAAGCATCTGACGGTATGCCTACATCATACAGTTCTGTTATAAAAGCAGAAGGGGTTTGAATTTGCTGTAGCTTACACCCATATCAATAGGAGTAATTCTTCTGATATTTGTGGAGTTACATCATTATATCATCGTTACAAACCAGTGCAACTGAGAGCAAAACCAGCCTCACTGTGTAAAATCTAATAGTCCATTAAAGATAAAGAGAGGAAATTTTTTTATTGAATAAAATACTAAAGGTTTTCATCTTACTATCATGGTACTAATAAAGTAAAGCTCATTACTGTGAAGTGATTACCTCCCACCCCAAGTGCTGTATATTAAATATTAAATTGACTGGGAGTTGAACAATGCAGGAAATGCTTTAAAAGATGGCTTGTGAAAATATTCCAAGTGATAAGCAGTCACTAGTGTCTATAAAGAAAAAGGTTTCTACTTCTGGATGATGGGAGCAATGTGTGTATGTTGGATATAAGTGAAGTCTTACATGTTTAGGGGAGAGTTCTGTTACACAAATTGGGGGAAGTTACTACATGAACTAAACCATTTTTTTAGTAGCTGGATTTTCAATTAGAAATTACTTTTGGACATTGTCTCATCTCCCGCACAGCCAGGAAGATTTGTACTCCTGGAGTGAGTTATTTCTCTGTTGAGAGAAATGTTTGGACAAAATTCTTTACTAGACTACATACAGTGCACACTATAGGCTAGAACCTCTATTTTGGCTGAGCTTTTGTTGGTGCAGTCCTTGGGGGATGTGGGACGAAGATGGCTTTAGACTACATTTATGCCCTTCATGCTTCCTAAACTGCCTGATCCTAGGGCTAGCGCATATCAGAGCAGTCTCAGGGTAAATAGCAACAGCCACAGTAACGTTTTTTTGACTCATTCATTCTCTTTTGTTTCCCACAAAGCTGTGTCTCCCACATCCTCCCTCCCCCTCCCAAAAAAATGGAAGGGTAGCTGGTAACTATTCTGTTTCCATTTCCATATGATATTTTGATGGTACAAAAATGTAGAATAACTTTTTACCTTTGTTACTTGTTATGGGGGGGAAATTATTTTTTTCAGCATAATTTTTGTGCAATGGTGATATATTAGAGAAGTGAAATAACCAATAATGAAGTGGTGAAAAATCGAGAGCAAAACTTAGAAGAAAAATTCTCAGCATTTTGGCATTTAGTTTTAGTTATAAATGTAAAAAGTAATCAAAGACTACAATAAAAGATTCTGAAATTAGTACTTAACCAGCAATAACAATTTGTTGAGAATGTATGCAGTGGATTAGATTCCAGCTTACTCTTCAATAGCTGTATTAGCTCTGCAGTTCTGGCAGTAGCAAGGGATTGGGGTGTCAATAAACAAAGCAGACATGACTTGGAGGATACTTGGGGAGCAGAAATGGAAAGTAACATAACACAGGTTAAATACAAATGTCTTAGTGACAATCAGGGCATGACACAAATTGCAAATGTCATACAAGAAAGCCTCTTCAGGCTGGATTCATTTTCAAAAATAAGTTTTCAGAAAGTGTTACTAAAATAGAAGCAAATTCTTGTGACATCTGTACCTTAGCGTACCTTCCCATCATCTGTTTTACTTTCTGGGTCAGAAGATACTATACTCCGGTACTTCTAGATGTAATTGTTTGTTCTAGTTCAAATTATGTTCTATATAAATATGATGTGACAGCTGTGAAATAAAGTTAGGCTTTCTCTCAGTGGACTTTCAACTTGCCTTATCAAAACAGCACACAGTGACCCTTTAAGTCTTTGTGCATGTTTGGGTGCTTCAGATCAGAATAATGAAGGTTTTGTGTATGTGAAGTGGATACAGCAGCTGTAACAGTTGGATAGATGCCTGAACTGAATTCAGAGGAAACTTTTCTAGTTACTGTGATCTGGGATGAACACAACGGTATCTTTATCTCAAAGCCACACATTTGAATTTTAGGAATGGAAGGAATGCTTTAATTGTAAAACAATAATAGTAATGACCCAAAGAGTAAGGTGAATTACTAGCCTAAATAAGGCTCACCCTCTACACCAGAGTCTCCATTAGTCAAGAACAGAAGGTATATATTTAAGTTTGATGGTTGAAGCTGAGTGATGTCACCTCACTGTCTTAGCCTTCTGAGGGGGAAATGTTCTAAAGCACTGTAAAGGGGAGTACCAGGCCTTTGTGGCCTCCTGCTGGAGGTCCTGCTGCTCTGCTACACCTTGTCTTAGGAAGCAGCGAGGTGGGAAGCAAAGAGCAACAAAAGTGAGTCCTCAGGCCTGCCTATAGAGGCCTCAATGGAGCAGCCATCTTGGAAACTAGAGAGGGCCCTGGTCCTCCAAGGGCTAGTAACAACCAATCAGAGCCCAGAAGGCTCAGGCCAAAGGAGGTGCAGGCCCTGAGCAGGGCATTTCCTGGCTAGGACCAGAGTGAAGAAGTGTGCTCCGCATTGGCCAGCGGAATCTGACAAGTAGTCATCGTTTATGGCTGGCTGAATTTACACTGGGATTGCAGAGGGAGAAGAAACCGAGGACGTTAACCCTGAGATAGGGCTGGAGATAAAAAGGGCGTAGGAGGACGAGGCCCAGGAAAATAGATCTGAGGGGTTGAAGGAAGCAGTACATGGCTGCTGTGTATAGAGTCCCTTGGTTGGACTAATGGGCAGGCCCAGATGTGCCCACCAGACACAGGTAAAGTGGTATAAACCCAGAGAAGAAGGGGCAGGCCTTATTTTGGAGCCTAAGCAAAGTGGATGAACGTATGGAGCCCATAGCTGCAGCGGAAGACCTTAGCGAGGGAAAAGAGACTGTTCATTTACTGGATTATTTAATATCCCAGAAGGGGTTAACTTGGATTTTGTGACTTGGCTAGAGGACTAAAGCACTGAAGAGCTACCAAGGTTGGCTGGAAGCCTCTAGGGGGCACCAGGGATGAGAAAAAGTCTGTGGTATCACGCCTACCCACTCAGAGGTGCTCAAGAGGACCCCTTCAGAGGCACAAATGAGAGTAAGAAGCTTGACTCCTGTTGACTTCAAACAGGAGCTGTGTGTGCATCTGTCACGGGCTTCATTTACTGCTAGTGGTGCCTCCTGCTGGACATCCTTGGGATTAGCTCCGGCCAGGCATTGCACTCCTCCGCCCCGCAGTGGTGCTCTCCTGTCATCCTCTCACCCTGCAGACCTCTCTCACTCTAGGAGCCACAGCCTCCTCTTCATGAATCTGTCCCCCTTCTGGGTCACCATGTATGTTTCTCCCCTTCTGGATAGATGTAACAAATATTTCCAGGACTCCCAGACAGTTTGCTGTCCTCTGCCTGGCTTATGCCATATCCCCAGTGGCTGGTAGGGGAACCTGGGTCCGCCCTCTATTCTGGGTTCCAACTCAGGGGCCCTCCGGTCAACAACTAATGTCTGCTCTTCTATTACTTGCTGCTATTCCCCAGTTGTCATCTACCTTCATGCTCCCCCCCCTTTCTGGGTTTGCCAGCCTCTCCACAATCTCCGCTTAAGGAGTAACTGCAGCCTACTTCCCTGCAGCTTCCTTCTGTTGCCCACTACCTGGCTTTATACAGGCCTCACCTGTTCCTGTCCAGCTGATCCTGCCTCCAATTAGTTCCCAGCACCCTGGCTCCTCCTCCACATGCATCTTGGAGTTAATTGGCCTGCCTGGACATCTTAATCCCATCCAGTCCTATGTGAGGTGCACACCCCATCACAGCATCTCTCAGGATATGTCGTCACTGCAGAGGTAACTCAGGTGACTTTCCTGTGGGTTAGCTTAACCTGGGTGTGAGTGGGCACACTGCAAATCACACTCAAGTTGCTGGACTCACCCATGTGTGTCACTAGGACTTCTGAGGTCATAGCCCCATGGTTCTTTGTGAGGGTGGAATGGAAAAGGCAGTTCATAGAGGATGGAATAGATATACAAGACAGTCACTTGGAGTTAGGACAAAACTTTTGAAAACTAGGTTGGAATCTTTTCCTAAATGCAGAACATGTCCAACTATACATTTAAATATTGTTTATGGTCCACTTGTATGAACACAGTTTGGTAGAGTTGGGATTGCAACACAGTAGCAATATGGTTGCACCAAACTCTAATGGCATGTGCAGAGTTGTATAAAATAACTCTTGTTTGTTCACCTGCTCCTCTAGCAGATGCATCAAGATCCAAAGAATAAGCAGCTGATTTTATAATGAAGATTTTTATTAATTTTCTAAACACAATATCACATTTCTGAAATAGCTAATTTGTGAGGCTTCAAAATATTCAGTAATGCACTAGCAAAAATCACAGGCAAAAGATTTTAGAAAACAAGACCTATGAGGAAATATTTAAAAACCTGGGTTTGTTTAGTCTGGAAAGGAAAAGACTGAGGTGGGACATAATATTTTTCAAATACATAAAAGGCTGATATAAGGAGGAGGGTGAAAAGTTATTCTCCTTAACCTTTGAGGATAGGACAAGGAGTAATGGCTTAAATGCAGCAAGGGAGGTTTAGGCTGGAGATTAGGAAAAACTTCCTAACTGTCAGGGTAAGCACTGGAAAAAATTGCTAAGGTGGTTGTGGAATCGCCATCAGTGGAGGTTTGTAAGAACAGGTTAGACAAACACTTGTCAAGAATAGTCTTGTTAATACTTAGTCCTGCCTTGAGTGCAGGGGACTGGTCTAGATGGTCTACTGAAGTACATTCCAGTCCCACACTTATATGATTCTGTATCTGGATCTTACAATTCTGTTTCGGCTGTGAACTGTAGCCTCCATTCACCCAGAGGGTAAAGGTTGGAAAGGTGGGAGGGACAGATCAAAATTAAGTACGTGTTTTGTAGTGGGTGCAAGAAATTCCACTGGAACTAAGAGACAATGTTCCATTGAAAGAAGTTGTCACGTTTTAATAACAAAACTGGAAGATTATAAGCATTTTAGGATCCAAATCTTCAAACACCTCCTACCATGAGTTGTCTTGTGCAACAATTCATGGTAGACGTACTATGCTTGATTGTGTTTACGAACTTGAGCTTCTAGCTGTTCTAGGTTTGAATATTCTGCCAGGAAAAAATAATTTTCATAACACAGAAAAAGAATAGTCACTATTGATGATGAAACTTTCAATAAGAAATTCTAAGATGATTACTATCATTAGATACAGTTGTCAGTAGAGCCTGAAAAGAACTTTAGACCAGACCTCAGGCTCCCTCTTGGCTTCTGAAAGTCCTCTTAAAACTGTCACCACACTAAATAACACTATAATTCTCTTGCAGAATTTTACTTAAACTTAATGTTAATACATTTCTCATCTAATTCAAATGGATGAACCAAAATTAAGATCATAGTCTTAACTGTCGTGTCCCCCCCCCCCCCAACAACTTTCTAATGTATAGATTTCTTGTTCAGAATCTCTTCCCCTCTTCACGTTGACCTGCTGGGCATCTTGATCTTTTGGTTTTGTCTTTATCCCAAAGTTGCTGTTTTTCTGGTGACCCCTTTATCAATCTCTATATAGAGCAGTTTGTGAAATGATTTGCAGTTACTTATGATGAAAATGTAGTACAGGTACATACCTGTGAAAATAAAATAATTTATATATGGTAAATACATTGGGATAACAAAAATGTACTAAAATTTATATGAACAAGACACTACAAACAACCTGCCCTTGTTTGCAGGAGTTGTTATTTAAAGAATGTCTCTTCTTGCTAAAGAAACATCAGTCAAGAAACTGAGAAATAATGACTCATAAAACTCTCCAGCAACAGTAACTTGAGTTAATTAAAACTAACCTTTACACAATCTACACAGCAGTTAAAGACTCCTTTTTATATTTCTCCTCAAAGCCAAATACATTTATGGTTGTATGGTTGCAACAGGCCATTAGAATATTAAGCTGTGAACGCAAATAAAATTATAAGGAATTATAGAAATTTAGAACAATCTATAAAGAAATAAAAATACTCCAGATTTTGAAGGATTGAAACACTTATCTTTATGAACCTTACAATCAACAGAGGTGAAACCTTACATTTTACCCTCTAGACAAAACTTACATACCTGAGAAATATACATGGAATTAAAGGAAAAAGCAAGATTTAACAGGAAATGACTATAAAGGCTTCTCTATTCATCATGGGCCACATCTTCAGATGGTGTAAAGTGGTGTCAATTCACTGAATTGGATTGAGATATGACTATTTACACCAATGGTGGATCTGTTGCTCAGGCTTATTTGAGGGACTGGGCAGAGCATGGAGGGTTCTAATGGTTGAGAAGTTTATGTTCCTAAATTGTTCATGTACTGTAGATTATTGTTGTGACCCTAATTTATGTTTTCCCAATTAATATTTTAAAAATAAGGTACAGAACCAAACTGAACTCTTGGAGGTTCTAGCCTTTGGGGCAGTTACAGATAACATAATTTAGTGGAGGACTTTGAAAGACACAATATGAAAGAATTCAATACATTATTTAAAATAAATAATTAGTTAAACCAAAACAGGAATTACAGTATAAACATACACTGCATTGATACTCACATTCCAAGATGAAATGGTGCATCCAGGACTGATTAGTCACTGGAAGGAAAGAAGGGGTATATACATTTTTTCTCTTATGGTATCTTGATGGTGGATGAGCATGCTAATCTATAAAAAAAGGCAGTGTAACAATTTTAATCAATTATAACAACACCCCTTAGCATTAAGCCTACCTTTTACCATATCTATATTTCTTCTATCATAATTAAATAGTTTCTACTTTGTCATTGGCTTTTTCATATTAAATGTCTTTTAATTAACATATGTATAAATATCATTCTAGTAACTATCAGTACAGATAGCTTTCTTCTGAAACTTTCACATTTAACCTGAAACACTTGTTAAAATCAAAACATGTTTACAACATGACTTGGGGTTATGTCCTAATTTGCCTCTGAATTGTCTCACTTCACTTTGCTTGAATTGGATTAGGCCTTATTAAATCAAACCCAAAGTTAGGCCCAACAACCTATTCTCTATATATATTTCAGCACATTTCCCTTTAATACAGGCAAGGATTATCTCTGTAGGCTACATAATATCAAAGAATTATACTATTTGTATGTATACATCAGAAATAGTCATTCAACAGCATAAACAAAAACAAACTTATTTAGTATTTCTTCAGATGAGGATCTTATTGTGCTTTATAAAAATGAATAAAATGAGCCTTGAAACACTACACTAAAGTACAGTTAGTGCAGGTATATGTTTACAGATTGTTTGAGCAGGTTATAAATATTACTAGTTAATTTTCGGAAAACCATTTTCTCCCTGTTGCAGGGTGATAGGTGGTCACATTAGGCAATTGAGATCTCTTCTGGCTGTGGATAATATGAGATTCATGCAGCTTAAAATGATAGTAGATGTCTCCTGAACTAAATTGCATGGGTAATTATAAGACTCAAATCTTTTTGTATGGCCTAATGGTGCAGTTGCTTACACAGATAGGATCAAGTCTGTCATTGTTTATACTGAATAGTATCTTAATATGTGACTAGTCCCAGTGAGTATGACAACTTGAGTAGTAAGATAAATATTACTCAGGATGAATAAAGAAGACAGACTGTGGTCCAGGGGTAACTTTAAAACTCTAGAACTCTTGACTTTAGGGCAGGTCTACACTGCTGGCAAAATTTGGCGGCAGTTGACGGGAGTTATGCAAGCTTCACAGATTAGTTTATGTAACTCCTGTCGACTTTGTAACTTCCCTTTAGCGCGCCGTCTCCACTGCACTTCACTGCACTGACAGGAAATGTGTTCCCATCGACACAGTACTACGCTTTTTTGAAAAGTGGTGTTATTAGATCGACTTCCGGGTTGATTGAGCATTTCTTCACCGTCACTCAAGCAAACTGGAAAAATCTATCTGGCAGCGGTGAATTTGCCACCGTCAGTGTGTACATAACTTCAGTGAAATTCCTTATGCTAATTTGTCTTGCCAGAGTGAGGCCTTCAGATTGAAGTTTTATATCTTGAACTTCATTCTGATGTCCTTCACTCTGGTCACTCAGTGAGACGAGAAACATGCATTAAAGAAGTCATCTGGATTTATCCAAGATTTGAGAAATTTAAACCCATGTTCTTGATTGTATAATCATGTGCTGATAAAACATCATAACCACTTCAGGATTTTGACCAACCACAATCTTCAACTCATGTATAATAACTTGTAGTGTAACTCTCCTGATTGGTCTAAAAAACCACCAACAAACTTCACTTCAGACTATTCAGGACTGGGAATTTTATACCTTTTAATATGGCTTGGGGGATTGAAGATACATAAAAGAAAATGCTCCCTGAGCTATGAGGAAAAACATATTCATATTGTATTGTATTGGGACTTCTGATCAGGGAGGAGTCTGCTGCTCATGAAAAAAGATCTTTTACACATAATCAATTTGGTACCAACCTCAATTTCTTTAGAGAAGTAAGATAAAGATGAAGATACATCAATATGTAGGAGCTGCATAGCATAAAAGAAAAGTTTTGAGATCGTCAGCTGCTAAATAAAGTTACTTAATGATTTCAGTACTTTTACTACAACAGACTTCATTTGAAGGACAAACACTGTACACTGAGAGAAATTTGATTTTAGAATGTGTTTCAGTGAAGCGTCTATTGAAATTGGGAATCATTCCCCCAGCACTCCCTTCTGGAATGGAAAGCAGGTCTGTTTCATACGGACAGCTATCTAAAGAAGAAAGAAATCATGGAAAAAATCTGTATCAGTGGATGTTAAGAGGATGTAGGTATGGGGGATGGGAATGTGGGTAACTTTGGGAAATGGGGATGTGGGATGGGAATGTAATGAATATTTGAAAATTGATAAATGAAAAATGAAACATGCAAGTTTCTGCTGTGAGACTCTGTTCTGGTCTTGTGTTTTTTTTTCAATCTAAGACATTTTGTATTTTGTATGTTGTTAGCACTTTGTTTAGTCCAAATAGTAATAATAGGGTCAGACTGTACAAGTCTCATGTTGAAAAGGATTCACCCAACTAGTCCTTCAATTGACTTCAATTACCGTATGCAGGTGAATAAAGATTAACCAATTCAAGGAAGAATTGCACAGTCTGGCCAGTATATAATATGTGTTATGGTAGCACATAGAGGTCCCATTTGGATATGATGGTCCTATATGATACTAATTGTGCTAAAGAGATGCAATACTTCCAGTGCATTCTTGACACAGTCGTTATTTTCCTGTGACATGGTTTTTGCTGGGACAGAAACAAAGCAGGACAGGGAAGTTGCAGGCTGCAGCTACACAGCATGTGGGACTGTTTCTCATTTCTGTACATAGTTTCTGTTCATAATAAAGGTTTTATCTTGACATCTGTCTGCTTGCCAGCAAGATATTACATAGTACCAGAAGTGGAAGGCACAGCATGCTGAAAGACCCAGTGAAAGAGGTAACATTCAAATAGCTGTTACAGAGCCTGTGCTACTGCATGTAACTCTCACTGGCTGTGAGAATTGGGGAGAATGTTAAATGTGCCTGTAACAAATTCAAACAGCAATTTGAAACAATAGAGTTTTTCCACAGAATTAAAACTAAAAAGTCAGTCCTGTGAATATGGAATATTAGGACTCTCTCAAAGACCATGTTGTTCTGTGATGCATCTATTAAAAAAGTCAGTTAACGGTTACTAATGGAGATGGATTAGACATAAGAAAGGGCAATATGTATGTGCTGAGCAGCAGATCAAACAAACCCAAATACTGTAACAAGCCTAGAGCTCACAAGCACAGAGCTCACAACTGTCAATATCATAGTTAAGCCAGCAAGGAAAACATTCACAAAAATTAAATTGGCCAGGGACAAAAATATGGAAAGGAAACAATGCCAGTGATGTGACAACCAGCATTTGGGCAAATATGGGATTTGGGACAAAAATGAAAGATGACTACAGAAGTGGCCCTGTGGTTTTTGTTTTGCCAGCCAGGAAAGAAAATGTTTTTGGTGCTTAAAGTTGTAGTTCAAAGGAGGCTGTGTGACATCAAGAATCTGCGGTGGCAAGCAAAGACCAAGGAGATCCAGAGTTTTGCTGATCAGTATGACATAAGAATCTTTCTTCAAGCAATGAAAGCCATCTACTGGCCAAGTTCAAATGGCAACACCCCTTTGTGATCTCAAGACAGCTCCACCCTTCTTAAGGACAATGGAGCCCTCAAGCAACATTGGAAGGAGCATTTAGAGACTCTATTGAACCGTGAATCTGAAGTCTCAGCTGCCACTATTGAGTCCATTCCTCAGCATCCAATAACAGAACATCTTGCTGACCTTCTCCCATCCCCATCTTCTGAGGAAGTCTGGTATGCCATCACTCAGATTAGAAACAACAAGGAGTCAGGCCCAGATGGAATCACCATGGAGGTCTTCAATGCTGATGGAATAGCACTCATGCAAGAAATTTATCAACTTCTTGTTAGAATTTAGGTTAATGAGGAAATTCCACCTGACCTAAAGAATGCCAATATTGTGGCCATTTTTAAGAAAGGGGACAAGTCAATGTGTGAGAATTACTGAAGTATTGCCCTCCTCTCCATTACCAGGAAGATCCTGACAAACCCCGGCCCCACCTGGGCCCGGGGATTGCCCTCAAGGAGCTGGACTAGGCAACCTGGCCAGGACGACTGGGCCGAGTTACCCCGACCTCGAGCCCGGGGCCGTGCTCGGGAACTGCCAGACTGGGCCGAGACCCCAGAGCCGCCCGAGTGGCGGGCACCCCCGGAGGCCGGACCGGATTTGGAGGAACTGCCGGCCGCCGAGCCCCTCCCCGCAGCGGGGCAGGACTTGGAGGAGCTGCCCGAGGCCACCTGGAGGAGCTGCCCCCTCTGCCTTACCCCCGGTCGACGAGGAAGGACTAGCAGCGCTAACAAAGGTGGACTATCCTTGGGACACAGAGGAGACAGGTACCAGGGTCGGTGGGGAGGAAGTAGCCCAGGGACAGGCACGGCCTGTGGCTGAAACCGCCTTATAACCGGTGTGTTGCGGCGGGAGCCCCGCCGGCACAGTGGCAGCCGCTTCTGCCACTGCTAGGGCCCTGGGCTAGGACGCAGTAGAGACGGGTGGGCCTTGAACCTAGGGGTTGGAGCAACTGACTCTGTGCTCGCTCGCCCTGACTGAGGGCCTGGGCGGGTAACTGCTGCTCACCCTGCCCAAGGGTGGACTAGGAAGCCGCTGTGGCCTCCCTCGGAGCCAACACGCTTACACTCTCCTACCAGGAAGATCCTTGCTCGCATCCTTTTGAACCATCTCCTTCCTCCCCTTGCCAAAGATGTCCTTCCAGAATCCCAATGTGGTTTCAGACCATCACGAGGCACCACCAACATTATTTTTGTTGCACGACAACATTGGCCATTGTTGAGATAAGTGAAGTGAGAGTAGACACATTGCTTACTGACACTGTTATGGACTGTGAGACTGTTATAGACAAGGATTAGCTTAACTGTGTTTGCAATACAGCAGATCAGGAAGGTTTCTGAAATGTCCTAACACACTGATCAAGAAATATTAGGGTTGTGTTTAAGCAACTTGGAGGGTGTTTTAGTCAGTTATTGTTTTTGTAATAGTTTGTTCATTTAATTTAATAGTATTTTAATCAGTCAGGAAATTTAGACAGGGGTCTCAAAAAGTAAAGACGTGCTATAGAGTAAGTGTTCCAAGAAGTGTAGTGGTCACATTTCCTGTATTCTCTCAATGCAGTCAATGGGTTCCAGTGACACATTTCCTGCTGGACTAGAAACAAAGCGGCCCAGGACAGCGCAGTCTGAGTTTGCAGCTGCACAGAGCAGTCGGAAGTTTATTACCTCTTTCCTGTATGTCTTCTATTCACAATAAAGGCAATCTTGATAGAGTCTCCTTGTAAGTAATACACTATGCTCTGTACAGACATGAAATAATACAGCACCCCCTCTCTGAAGGACAATACCTGTAGATTCTTGAAAAGGACAGTCTTCAGTATACTATCCCACTAGTTGACTATGTTGGAATAGTACATTTTTGAAAGTGCTTTGGCTTTATAAGAAGCTACAGTTCACATACATTCAGATTGACCCCTCTGCAGATAATCTCAGGGGGATGCATTTTGAGGTTCCTCCCTCAGTTCCCTGCAATGCTTATCTTTAAGTGGGTGTATTGTGGAGGTCTGCAGAGTGGGTAGGGAACAAGGATGCTGAATTCTAAAGGGATAATTGGGAACCACTTTGAAATCTATATCACTAAAGTATTAATATTTCTGATTATTTATTAGCTTAATTTTAGATGAAATGTGGGATTCCCTGATCCTGACTTAACTTACTGCTTGGGATGGAGGTTGTTTAATGATGTTTCTGACAAGGTTGACCACAATACTCAAAGCTGCTCCTAAGTAGCTAAAAGACAGAGACCCAGTTGATACAAGAAGTTTTTAAGTTGATGTAGATCATGTAAGGGGATTATCACCAGAGACAGCTTTTAGCTTTTAGCCACACAGCTGAAAAGTAGGCAGAGGAGAAAAACACTGTAGAATTTATCTGTTCTAATTTGCATAACAAAGGTGGTGACAATATTATAATGTTTAGGTATGTATAAAGATATTGTTAATTTTAGATTTAAGACTTTTTAGAAGTAGTAAATGGTGATAGTTTAGAGCAGGTTTAGCTAGAAATCCAACATGGTGGCCACAATGATTTCATATTAGAAAGAAACAAAATGGAGGTCTTAGGATAAACTGAACAATAGCAGATAGGTAGACTAGGGAGAATAAAGGTCACACCTAATACCTGAAGGGAGGAGTCAGTTAATTAAGAAGGTGGTTCTCAAGGAGGTCTGGCTCAAGTGAGATGAAAAACTAATTAGCATATTGGACAACGAGTTGGTCAAAAAGACATCACCCCACTAGGAGTATCCATCACATTGACTGAGGAGTGTCACAGGAACAGAGAACAAGTAGTATTTAAAATGCAGGACTTGGAGACAGGAATATAGAGGAACCTCTCAGACATAATGGCTGAACTGTCAGGCTGGAGGGAGGTTCCTAGTGGAATTCCTCAGGGATCGGTCTTGGGATTTATCTTAATATTTTTATTACTGAGCTTGGCACAAAAAATGGAAGTGTGTTAATAAAATTTGCAGATAACACAAAGTTGGGAGGTATTGCCAAATGGAGGAGGACTGAACTATCATACAAGAAGATCTAGATGACCTTGAAAACTGGAATATAAATGGAATGAAATGAATATGGAATGAAATTTAATAGTGCAAAGTGTAATTGCATGCATTTTGGGACTAACAACAAGAATTTTTGCTATAAGCTGTGGACTGATCAGTTGGAAGTGACTGAGGAGGCGAAAGACCTCACTGTATAGATTGATTATGGGATGACTATGAACTGCCAATGTGATGTGGCTGTGAGAAAGGCTAATGAAGTCCTAGGATTTATCAGGTGAGGTATTTTCAATAGAGACAGGGAAGTGTTAGTACCATTATACCAGGCACTGGTGAGACTTTATCTGGAATACTATGTGCAATTCTAGATTCCCATGTTTAAGAACGATGAATTCAAACGAACAGGAACAGAAGGGCTATTAGGATGATCATAGGAATGTAGAACCTACCTTATGGGAGCTTGGCTTGTTTAGCTTAAGTAAACAAAGGCTGAGGGAGATATGATTACTTTTCATAAATACATCAGAGGGATAAATATCAGTGAGGAAGAGGACTTATGTAAGTTAAGCACCAATGCCGACACAAGAATAAATGGATATCAACTGGCTACCAACAAGTTTAGGCTTGAAATTAGACAACTATCAGAGGAGTGGACATCTGGAACAGCCTTCCAAGGGGAGTAGTGAGGGCAAAAATATGATTGGCTTCAAACAAGAGCTTGATAAGTTTATGGAGGGGAAGGTATGATGGGACTCCCTGTAATGCCAGATAGCTGATTTGTGACTACTAGAAGCAAATATCTCCAACACCTGGTGATGGTACACTAAATAGGGAGGTGTAGTGGGTTAGTGGTGGTCCCTCCTCACTATAGGAGGGTTCTGAGTTACTACAGAGAATTATTTCCCAGGTGTCTGGCTGGTGGGTCTTGACCTGACTGATCATATTTGGGGTTGGATTGGGTCAGATTGTCAGAGACCCTGAGGGGTTTTCACCTTCCACGTGGGGCACAGGTTTCATGCAGGTTTAAACTAGTGTAAATCATCAATTTTCTGTAATTTGATGTCTTTAAAGCATGATTTGAGGGCTTCACTAACTCAGCCAGATGTTAGAAGTCTATAATGGGCGTAGGTGGATGAGGTTCTGTGGCAGCGTTGTTCAGGAGATCAGACTAGATGATCATGATGTCTCTTCTGGCCTTACAGTCTCTGAATCTGAGTCTATGAATGCTGAAGTAACATCACCCTGCCATGAAATGTTGATGAACTTAAACACCTACAATTTGAGAAACAGGTCAAGTGGGGGTATAGGGGGAGGCTATGTCAGTGCTGATCAGAGAACAATCAATCAGATGGAACTTTTTTAGATAGATAAGATTTTGTTCCCCCTTCAAGGTAAGGTATGCCTACCTCCTTCGGCTTTGCAATATATTCAGATGAGGTGTATTATGCAAGTTGTTGTTTAAATTTCAATGTAATTCTCTTTGTAACAAACCTTACTTTTAAGAAAGCTACTGTTGTACATGTAATGGGGCGTCTGCCCTGCACAGGCCAGTAAGGGGTTAATAGACTCTTAGGGAGGCTGCAGAAAAGGCAATCAGTTGGCGAGGGGCTGTGAGGAGCTGCCAATCAGGGCCCAGCGGGCCCATATGAGAGGAGCTGCAGGACAGAGCAGCATGACAGAACAGAAAATTTAAATAAGACTGCCCCATCGAGATGAGAATTCTCAACCTCTAGGGAATGGTGGTGGTGAAGTTCTGGTGTACAATCCTGGTTGTGTCACTGCCTACCCCACAAACTCCGGTGCCTTACAATGCTTTGCTGGTGTGGCTCCTCGCCTTGGCTGCTCACAGCCAGCCTGCCAGCATGCAGGTCACACCCTAAGTGTCTGCGTATAGCTGCTGCAGCTCTGATTTCAGCAGCCTGTAAACAACACTCTGTCACACTCTGGCTTCCAGCAGCCTTGGGTTTCTACTTGGGTTACTACTACTTGCAGGGTGACGCAATGAACTCCCAGTCCCAAATTTTCACAAAATATGAGTTCTGCACTGTCCAACCCTCTCCCACGTAGTTGAGATATTAAGACTCTGTAAAGGGTCAATATTCAACACCTTGCTACTTTAACTGGAATTATCAAATAGTTCAGCTTAAACATAACAGTGCATTAGTTTAGATTAAAGCTAAAACAAATTTATTTAACTATAAAGAGAGAGATTTTAAGTGAGTAAAAGATATTAAAATCGGAAATGGTTACCAGAGAAATAAAGATAAAATGCTTTCTATTAGCTAAAATTTAGCAAGCTAGATTGGTTCAAGATAAAATCTTTACCACAAGTTTCCCAGCAATGTGGCTGACCACATTCTCCAGGTCAGGATCTCCTTTGAAAGTCAAAGGGATGGTTCCTTTGTCCTCATAGGTGAAAGAGAGAGATCTGTGGTGTTTTTTCCCCCCTCTCTTTTATAGTGGCTTCTTCTGAAGGTTACCCCTCAAAGGAAAATTTATTCAAACAGTAAAGAAGGCAACATGATATCTGGTAGTGAAGGAGGCTCCCTGCTCTTCTCTTTTTTCTCAGCTATGTTTGCTGAAATGCAGATTTATCTGGTCTCTTGCCATTTCACCTTCTTGCTGGTTCCAGGACCCAGTTTACTACGTACAGGTAAATTGAGGAAAACACACATTCCTTTGTGTAGGATAGATCTGTTTCACAACTTTTGCTTAATCAGGGCTGTATGGTTTTGAACATGTGTTATTAACCTTATACTGGGGAAATTCATAATTTTACATATAATGTTGCTATAATATTTCACCATGATATTATTGACAAGTGAGTTACTAGTTTTCAAATAATACCTCACAAGGTTTATTTTGTACAAATATCATTACAATAGGGTGTGAATACTCTGGTGTTTTCAGTCACAGTGGTGAAGGGTAAGCAGTTTCTGGATCCTAACCCACCCCTGGTCCCTGTTGGATGGGGCAGGGACAAACAGGGCCTCTTGCTTTAAGATGTATTGCAAAGGGCTATGGCGGGTGAAAACAGGAGAGAAGCTTAAAGACTCAGGAGACATGAGTTGGTGGGGATCAGGGAGAGGGTGACAGAGACATGGTCTTCCTTTGTTTGTACAGTGCTCAATACTGGAATAAGCATTGCTGGAAACAAATTGTGAAAAAAAAGATATAAGAATAAGCATCATGTAAAAATATAAATAGACGGTTAGACCAGCCTTGGATCTGAACACGCTCATACTTTGGCTATTAAAATACAGGTTTGGACATCATTTTTGTATATGGAGCCCCTTTACAAAATACAGACAAATAATGCTGTATGCCACAGCAGATTTTGAGGAGCACTTCTTCTGCATCCTACTCTTGGAAGCTTGCAGCTCAGCCCCAATATATTAACTCCCTTACCTGGGAGCAGACTTTGGTCATGGTTAGGGAAAGTTCACCCTCTCCCACCAAAAGCAGATGTTGGAAGCAGCAAACAGCATTGCTGCATCCTTCACCTAAGAACCTTTTCCCAACTAGCTGAGAAAAAAATGAGCAAGGTATATGAAGGGGGAAAATGAGAAGCCACTCCCTCCTTAGGAAAGGGCCTGGCAAAATAAGAACTTTTACTCTGCATATGCACAATTTTATCCTTTTTCTTTTTAACATGCTAGCCAAGCAAGAGCTTGGAACTTGGGCTCACATAGCTGTCCACCGCTTCTGCCAGTTGAATTGTCCTTTGAGAGTAGCCAGGGTTTTTGACTAAAGAGCAATAATTCTTTGAAAACCTTGTGTTCATTCTGCTCAGTTATGAATTAGTAATTGGTAGGCATATTGTGTCAAGATAAAACTTATGAATGTGAAAGAGCAAAAATTCTGCCAAAGGACGTATACACTAAAATTCCTATTCTGTTCTCTCTCTCTTATTCCAACATATCATAAGTCTGGTGGGGGCTCATGCTTTTTAGCTGCATATTTAGACTGATATTCTTCCCTGCAGTTTTGCCAAGTGCATGGTTACAGTTTTCATCCTTCAGCATTCTATCAGTTGACCACTGTCACGCGTTGGATGAAATGAGTCATGTAGAATGAACCACCAGTGCTCTGCCTAATGCCTTTGGTGTCTCACTAAAAACACCACCTATAAAAGCTGTTCTGTCTAGAATAAGAGAGTAGGCCATCTGTATGCTGCTTCTACTCTGATATGCTCTGTGAATCGCAAAAAAGAAATGGGGCCATCATCACTTAAGGTAAGTAGAGCATTGAGTAAAGCAGGACATTCACAGAGCTCCCCTGAGTGTGTTTCTTTTACAATGGTATTTCATGCTGGTATATTATGCTATGGAGGAGTTAAGCACACTCTGGCCAGGTACTGAAATTCCATTCCATGGCAGTAACCTGCTTTTAATTTGACATTACCTGGTATTTAATTTTATGTTCTTAGCTGATGAATTATTTTGTCAGGCAATCGTATTACTTACTGATGGCCACATTTAAATTGGGTGCATGCAGGAAGCAAAAATTAAAGCTGTTGCTAAATGGTAGTAAAAAAGGAAAAAGAATAACTTGCATGCTACATAAAAACATTTTTGTAGGTAGTCTTTCTGCACCACATACACGTGACTTCACAATGATAACAGAGCACTCTAATATTTTATTGTCTGTTGCATTTAAAAAATATCATCTCATTTGGCATATCTATCTCAAGTTTTTAGCATTATAATATCACACTAGAACTTCTCCACTCTGCGTCTGTACCTGGATGTTCTTTCCCGGTTCCTCTTTTGAATTTGACAGTTTATGTAGTCATAGCCAGGTGAAGGCAAAGCAACCTAAAAGTTTTGACTACAGGGGGCTTGAAGGCTTTATGCAGTAAAAGTTAAGACCATGAGGATTTCTAGCAGCTGAACATTCTCTTCTTTTGTAGAGCTGTGTCAGTGCAGCCAATTGTAAAAGTTTGCCTCATAAAATAAAACATACTAGTTCTACAGTTTTCACCCAAACCCATTCCGGTCCTACGTTGGTGTCTCTTCTCCAAAAATTAACATTGAAAGCAAAGCAACTGAGCAGCTGGACCAAGAAAATCAAACAAGTCATCCACCTGATTATTTTATTATGATTCTCATCTGCAGGAGAATAGTCTTTAACATTTACATAATTTTAGAAAATTAGAGTCCTTTTATTTATGATCTTTGTATGGATGCCTGTGCCATTAATAAAACCCTGTTGCATCAAACTCATCTCAGTTTTCTTGTCTGGTATTTTCAGGATTTATGTTAGAGAGACAATGTGGGGAGGGAATATCTTTTAATAGCAAAGAGGATTTTTTGTGCAACTTACAAAAAGTTTGTCTAGAAGTCAGTCACAATTTCAAGTCCAATAATGTCGGTATATATTTCCACCTACATACTGCCTCCCATTTGAGTGTTTTACAAAGAAGCTAGTGTTTTTTTTTCCACCTGGAATTATTCTTCAGATCAACCTAAAGTCTCTCCACAATAAAAGTATTAATAAATGAAAGTGGTTGTAGAGTTCTCTTACCCATTGGGATTCTGATAAATTGAATGTTGCTGGAATGAACCAGATTCTGTAGCTGCTCTGAACAGACTTCTAAAATATGCTGCTGTTATGCAATATCTTATTAAGGCTAGCAGTTTCTTCAGCATTTCTGCAAAAATACTACCTTCATCTGTGCTTCAAACTAGTTATTTCTCTCTCTGACCATGACAGCGATGTTGCAGTGGAACAATGCAATTGATGACAAAATGGGGAAAACTTATCAGTGAGAGAAATTTTCACAGGGAAAGGGAAGATAAATCTGACACATAATATTCCCCCCAAAAAACAGTCTTTTGAACCAATTGCATATAATTAAATTAAAATGTACTATATATATAAATTGCACACACAAAACTATGGTAAAAGAACATTATTAAGGTTGGAAAGTCAAACACTCTGAATTTAGGAAATGCCAGAGTTAAGGTAGACTGTACAAACTTAATTTGGCCCCAAAGTGGAGCATGCCCACTATGGACTAAATCATCACGGAATTCAGCTGCCAAAATCTAAGGCTATGACTATACTACTACACATGCTTGCACCAAGTGTCCACATATGTTGTGCTGGACATGGGTACATGAAGTGTACACATGTATAGATATGTCCACACTGCCACTGTTTGGTATGCAACCATTTTAGAGGTGGTATCCCAGGGTTCTGTGAGTCACAGGAGATACTCTAAGAACAGCTTTGCTGTGTTTCGTTGATACTTCACACATTTTTTTATGGCAATTCCTGTTCACCTCTCCCTTCTGTCGAACTGGGTGGAACACATGAAGCAAGTGACTGATGATGTGGTCCCACTCCTTCTTGTGAGACAAATGTTCATGTAGGGCCGTATTCAATCAGCGAGATATTGGATGGAATTACATTAGTACATTTTGACATGCCAAAGACAGCCGACTGAAAGGGTATGGGATAATCCGCTGTGGTTTCATGGTGCAGATATACTGATTGCAAGTATTGCCATGGTATGACCCACGGGAGGACTGCTGTTTCTTGTGCAGGAGAATGAGCATGATGTGGTGAGATCATATAGTCTTGGAAACCTGGGATAATGACCAATAACTTCAGAACTTCTGAATGAAGAAACAGATCTTCATTTAGCTGTGCAAGGAGCTTGCACCATCCTTCCAGTGCCAAAACACTCAATTTTGGAACCTATACCAGTGCAAAAGTGGGTGGCTATTGTCCTTTGAAGCTGGCAACACCAGATAAGTCCTGGCCAGTTTCAAACCAGTTTGAAGTAGGGAAGTCCACTGTCAGGTCATAGTTGTACAAGATAATAAGGCAATCAATACTGTCCTGGCTGTAACTCAAGTACTGGACATCATAGCTAAATTTCAGAAGATGGGTTTTCTGAACTGTGCAAGGGCCATCGATGGCATCCACATCCCAATACTTTACCTAGCAAAAGGGGTGAGTATATGAACTGAAATGATTATGATTGACTCTTTCTCCAAGGTTTAGTGGAACACAGAGGCAGGTTCATGAATACCAATGCTGGAAACAGATGAAAGATTCATGACACCAGGGTGCTGAGGAGATCGGGATTGTATTTCAGGAGAGAAGAAGGGACTTTATTTTCCAGACATGACATGACTCTTTACAGTATGTGTGTGTCAGTGCCAAAATTTAATTTGGGGGACCCTGCATACCCACTCCTATCTTGGCTGATGATCTGTACCCTGATGTCAGTGACCCAGAAAAAGGAATTCAGCTACAAATTGAGTAACTGCAGGGATGGTCATGGAGTGCATCTTTGGGCAGCTGGAGGTTCACTGGCCATTCTGATGGACCCATCTGGATTGCAGTGTGGCCAGCACTGTAGAATCATTGTGGCCTGCTTTGCCTTTCACAATGTTTGTGAGTACTTTGGTACAGAGTTGACCCAGAACAGGACTGGTTTGCAAAGCTTTTATAGATAGCTGAATCCCACCCCTGTGCACACTAGTCCTAGTTCTCAGTGGGCACAGGAAATCCAGGATGCCATAAAGGTACACATCCTGGAACAGCGGGGAGGCAGAGGGTGACTTCTGCCTGTGCCAGTGGACATCCTCATGCCCTACGCAGCTGCTGGAAAAGCACGAGAGAGATCATAGGCCTGTAGGTGTGTGCAAACATACTTTTGTGAAGATTTTATTCCCTTGCAGCTGACATTTCTTGAAGTATGTGATTACATATTTGTTTCTGTTCCTTTTCACTCATAAGAATGGACAAACTGGGTTAGACCAATGGACCATCTAACTCAGTATCCCGTCTTCTGACAGTGGCCTGTGCCAGATGCTTCAGAGGGTATGAATAAAACAGGGAGATTTTTAGTGATCCATCTCATATTGCCCAATCTCATCTTCTGGCACTTGGAGGTTTAGAGACACCTAGAGCATGGAGCTGTGGCCCTGAACATCTTGGCTAGTAGCCATTGTTGAACCTATCCTCCATGAACTTATCTAATTCTTTTTGAACTCAGTTATACTTTTGGCCTTCACAACATCCACTGGCACTGAATTCCACAAAGCCTAGTTGCCCTGTCCTGCCTGAAGGCCCGGGGCAACAGGCTGCTTAGTTGCCCTGGCCAGCCTGTGGGCCTGAGCAAGAGAGAGAGCTAATTCCCTGCTTTGAGCCTGCCTGTACTGTTGCAACAGTGTGGGAGGCGTGGCCTCCCTTACAGACTGACAAGGAGGGACGGCCCCGTGCCCCAACATAACCCCAATGCACTTTTGTCATGATATGCATCCAAAGGGTATCTAGTAAGGTATCTTATGTAAACTAGTGGCACACCAGTCATCAATATCATTGTGTGATGTATGTATGGGTTGCGTGTAAAAAGTTATACACGTATGCTGGAAATATGTTCTTAAAATGTGTTTGGGAGGCAGTGCGTCAACTCAGCCTACCCAAGACAGAGGAATGTGGATTTGATTGGCTGGATTACAGGAAGAGGATGGTGAAAGTACATTTACATATAAGGTAAACAGAGCAACTGAAGTAACATGTGGTAGAAGAAATAGCTTAGTGAGCATACCAGGGTTCAGAGTGTGCAACCACAGAAAGACTTCCTGGCTCTTGAGGCAAAGACAGTGGACTTTGGGAAATTTAAGGGGACCAAGAAGACATTTTAGTTATCCATCATTTAGGGGATAGCACCATCTAATTCTGTGAACATTGGATCATCTGGCCTGGAGTATTAGAAATGCTGGTAACTTGGCATAAGTGAGAAAATTGCTTAGGCAAAGATTGTAACTTGCTAAAATTGCATTTTAGTCACTACAAAGCATGTTTTGTTTTGTTTGTAACCATACTTGTCTCTTCTTTTCTTGCTTAGTATCACTTAAATCTATGTTCTTGATTAATACACTTATTCTTAGTTTTACTATAAACCATTTCAGTGCTATTAAATTCAAGTAAAGAATGAATCCTCAGCTAACTTAGTGGGTTGGTGCATGCACTGTCTCTCCGGAGGCAGTGAATTTAGTAATTACTGAGAGTATCTAGTAGAGGGACTGGGCACTGTAGGGAGACATCTCTGAGGAACTCAGGAACTGGGGTTCACTGATTGCTTCACCCAGGGTAAGGTTGAGACTGGCAGAGTCTCAAGGAGTCTGTGGGTGAAGCAAACAGATGTGTAACAAAATGTCAGCCTCGGCAAAGCTCTCTTGTTGAGACAGAGGGGTAACTCCGTGGCTTCTGGTTCTGGGTGTCCTCAGCAGAGCATGTCAGCTTCCCAATACCCCAGATTTGATGCTTTATAATTACTTTTCCCCATTATCTTTCAAATATTTTTGTCGTTGTGTAACACTACACTGAAAACTGCGCCCTTCTCTCCCTAATAGGTGATCTATTTTAGCAGTTGGCACAAGGTTATTTAATACTACTCATTGTCAGGGCCAGTTCTATGGGCAGGCGAGCAGGGCAATCGCCATGGGTGACAAACTGCTGTGCCACTCATCTTTTTTGTAGTCTGCTGTGATTGGCTGGCTGCCCTTTGTGTTTCATTTTTTGCTGTGTTGATTTTTGTTTTGTTTTGTTTTTCATTGACTGGCTGGCTGTGGTTTTTTTGTTTGGTTGGTTTTGATTTTTTTTGGCTCAAGGGAGTGTGGACATGCACTGAAAACGTTTTTCATCCTGGCCAGCAAAATGGCTAGGGCCACTCCTGCTCATTGTGAATGGTTGCTACTTTTTAAAGATGTGTCAGATCTATTAGCCCTACCCCCCTTCCTACAGCAAGCCCCTTCCCGTTATTTGTTTGGCAATAGCCCTGCAGTTTGGGTAGGAGTTCCCTCAGATACATTTCTTCCCTTGTCTCTTCTCCTGTCTCTTCTCCTCCTGCATCCATTGCCACAAGCTGATGCCACATCACACCACACGATAAAACACCTGACAGCCACCAAAACTAGTGACTGCCTCTTCTTAGCCTGATTTTCTTTAAATATTGAATTCCACTCCTATGGGGTGTTATCCATGTAACATGCATCTTTCCCTGGTATACAGCTCCTAAACCACGGAATAACACTGATGTCTGAATTTGGACAAATTTAGCAGATGGAAGATAGTAAGAAAATGGCCATTTTGTGTATGTTTTATTTACACTGTTGCCATTTACATGGTGGCATAGTTGTATTGTAATGAACTGAGCCCCATCTATGTGTTAGAACCCACAGCCATTATGTGGTGGTATAGTTGCATTTTAATAAATTGGGTCCCATCTATGTGTTAGAACACACAGTAATTTTCTTAAAAAGCAGTTCAGACACCACTCCTTGTTTATAATAAATCTGTCTGGGCAAAGGAAGAATGTTACTGTCCCAACAAAGGTTGTTGTTTCTACCAGGATTTGTTCTGAGATTATTTTTAAGTACACTTTAAACCTCAGACTCCCAAGGATGGTGTTATAATTGTATTTCAGACTGTGAAGAAAAAATGGGTAATTGCTTAGCAAAAATGGATGTGTGTGTGTGTGTGCGGGGGGGGGGGGGGATGGGGATTAAGATTTTTGTGGAGGGGAGGGGGAACGGGAGAGAGTGAATTTATTAGCGATTATTAGTAACTTGGTCTGCAGTGATTGAGAAGATAGGAAGCCTTTATTATTCAGTAAATTTCTCTTGATTATAGATCCTAAAAAGATGACATTTTACATCGTAGTTGTTTCTTTCAGAATCAATTGAAGATATTTTGCTCTAAAATGCCCAGGCAGCATACATGTCTACAATTTGTTTTTTAAACTCCAGCAGAGCTACAAGATTTTATTAAAGTTTTTTCCCAATACAAGAAGAAATCCTAAAGGGAAAAAAACAAAACAAAAAAAGTAATTCCACTGATCAATAAGAAAACCAGACAGCCTGAGGCATGGTCTTTCTGGCTTCACATATTTGCTAACTAATGGCTTATTTTTAGCCAGTCTATAATGATTCAAAAATGGAAACAGCCTCTTGTGGCAGACCCAAGTCCTGTCTACTATTAAATAAACTGACATAGAAAAATAATACATGGACAGTTTTATAACGTTTGACTTATCTGTATTTTCCAAAGAGAAACAGCCTTCAATTATTTTATACCAATGAAGTATTCTCCAGCAGACTTCAAGATTCTGTGCACACAACCTTGGAATTGTATATAATCTATCCACATCGGACATTAACTGAAGATGTGCTGTATCTAGGCTTTTACTGAGTGGTGGCTCCGTGTCTACTAAGTGACTGAGTGCTACTTTGTTGTGATCCATACTTTAAAAAACCCAAACCCAAACATTTAAAAATAAAAAAATTACCTGTACTACCAGTAGTAAGAACCTTGCATAAAACAAAGCCCAAACTGAAAATCCTTACTTCTGTTGAATACTACTTACTGTCACGTAGTGCTCTTGAGCTCACTGGAACTATTCATGAAAACAAGTACTTTTCAGTGTAAGAGTTGCAGAATTAAGTCCTTAATTTCCTCAGAATGAACTTGATTCTTCCCCCTCACCAATGCAAATCAGTAGTTACATTGATGAAAGCAATATCAGAATTGGCCTTTGTGGTCAAGATACAAACTTGACGATGAAACCAGTATCTCATTTAACAAGAGTACTTCAAAATTGTCTTCCCTCTACCAAGCTTAACACTTGAGAAGGCCTTATAGGTTGGTTTCCCATTACAGGAAAAATCAGTGATGTGACATCTGATCGTATTTTTAATGCAACTCATTTAATTTACAGACACATATCAGTAGAGTTGGGTGGGAAATAGTTTTCTCTTCATGCCAAAGTTTTCCAGATTTAAAAAATGTTCCTATTCCTCATTAGGATTAGAGCAGCTGAAGGTTTGTGCAGTGAGTATAATGACTAATTAGGAAAAGCTGTAACTCACTTTTCTTTGTTATAATTGTCTTACCCTCTGGTAACAAAAGCTAGTTTTTTTAGGCTGAACTAGGACACCTGCATTTGGAATAATTTGCACTCTTAATATGTTGTTCTAATGCATTGAAAATTGGCCTTTGCTTGGGTTTTAAATGCCATTTCTAATGAAAGGCCAACTAGAAACTTTAACTAGAAGGGGTGTTCTCCTGTCTAGCTCCTAGCCAAAGAGAACATCAGGAGTGAATTAGGCCATAGGATTTTTTTCTTTATTGAGAAGTTACAGAAAATTATATAGGGGAAAAATTGTTAAAAGAACATGATTCAAGTTGCAGACTCAAGCACTCAAAATCAGAAAACACCAGAATTAAGGTTGCCTGAGTCCCAGCTTCACCAAACCCTTTATCCCATTCTACTTCTCCCCCAATCTGGCTCTTGTCCACACTGTGTTTGAATCTGGAAGCTTCCTCCTCCTCCATGTTGCCTGGGTGCCAGCAAGAGAGAGTTCCCTGCTCTCTGTCCCAATGCACGGTCTGGAGAAGCTGGGAGCTTCACTTACATGGGAAGTTCAGCTTTGCCTTCATAACACTGGGCTGGAGCATGTTTTGTCACTTTGTGGAGAGGGCTCATGCGGGTCTATCAGTAGTAGGAGCTATGAGGGAATGGAGCATGCTCAGTGCACACAGAATCTTTGGAGATTTTAGCTACTAACTTCTAAATTCTCTACTGAGCATGAGCTAAAGCTTTTTAAAGAGGAGGTCACCAGAATTTTTTTAACATTGAAATACACTATGTTTTTTGGAAATGGTTGAACCGTTTTGGCTGATACTTTAAAAAAACAAAAAATCTGCCTGAATCAGATTCCTAGCATGGAAAATTTCAGCCCTAATACCAAAAATCTGGCAAAGTTATAAGAAACTGAAAAAAGGTCTTATGATGAAAAATCTCAGGCAACTTTAATATTAGTTTGTAAGCTCTTTGAGGTAGGTGCTCTTTTTGATTTGTGTTTGTACAGCACGTAGCACAAGGGAGTCCTAGTCCATGACTATGGCTTCCTAGGAGCTATGGCAATACAATTAATTAATTAATTAATTAATTAATAATAAGCAGTGCTACTAGCCCTACCTAGAATACTCATGACATTTTGCCCACAAATTCTCAACATAACTTTTTGCTGCCAGTACGGAGCAAGCTCACCCAAATACACTGGTGGTGTAAATTGCACCAAAATGCAGGTATTTAACCCCCTCCCCTCAAATCCAGATGATTCTACAAAGGCATTATTTTCAGAATTCTGCCCCATACACTTATTTTATTTGCCCTTTTCCCTCAGTGTCTACAAGTCATATTTAGATGGCACTAAAAGATTTTGCTTGGGCCACTTTGCACCTACAAGTGTCACCTTGAAGAAGCCAGCCCAGTAGATTCTGGGATACACTTGAAATGCTGATGCCAGTTCCTTCATTTGCTTTCAGGAAGTATGCATTAGCTAGCAATGCAGTGGCAGAAGGCTGGGAAAGACTAGAAGGACACAATTTTAGGCTCTCAGGAACTGAGCCTGGTTTTAGGATATTGATCTTTTGTTGATCCTTTGTCTATTTACATTTGAGCATTTTTCCCCTAACCCTGGTCTGAAGCATTTCCCCCCTTTCCAATTTCTGCTGTAGCCACTCATCCCACTCCTGACTTGCCTCCCAGGTGTGGTCCCAAAGCATAAGGTTCTTCTGAGTTGGAGTTACAATGAGCTGGTGTTGTATACTATGATGCAAATACTATAGTCATAGTGTGGCACAAACAGAATTCACAAATATGCTGTTTGGGCCTGGAAAGACTCAGATGCAGCTGCTTAGAGTAAGTATGGACTTCTGCCTGCACTCTTGGCCCAGCATTAGTTTCAGAAGAGAAAGTTATTTTCTCTTTCTGTTAATGTATCTTAACATCCTTTTTTTATTTTCCCTGTCCTTCTGCTCTTCCCTTCCAAAAAATTTCATATATCAGAAGGTTACAGCTATTTACAACCTAAAGGAATGATGGTTCCAGGTTAATGCAGTCAGCCTCTTCAATCTTCGTCCAGAAAAGCTATCTGTTATCCTACATGGAAACAACTGTGCTATGCAAATGTCAAATAGTGCAGGGGTGTGTGTGTGTGTGTGTGTGTGTTATATATGCATGCTTATATTTTTGTTCCTTTTTCCTCCACATGAGAACTGGGTTGTTTGTCATACTCAGTTCAGAAATGGAATAACTAATAGAAGAAATAATAGAGATCCCTGCAAATAATTACACAAATACACAAATACCAGAGAAATATCTCTGACTAGTAAATACCCATTGTCATATGGAACTGAGAGGGCCCTACAGACAGGTCTTTCTTTTCATGTCAGCATGAGTAAAACCCATATGACTCCTGGCTATGAAGAAAAATGAGAATGAGAGATTGGATCTGGCCCTGGAATAGTCCATGAAGCTAATCTTTGTGCTTTGTCCATAATCAAAAAGTATATGAGAATGTCTGCATGTGCTGCACTCTAGGTACAGTGTGATGATGAATGGGGATTATTTGTCTTCTTAACTCAGCTACCTAAATAATTAGATGGCTTTGTGGAGGAAAATAGACATTCAGGGAGAGGACTGATTGAGAGCCTGACAAGAATGCCTGCCTTTCTGTTCACTTTTTGCTCTTCTCCTAAAAGAGAATGAGAACCAAAAAAGGCACCAAAATTCTGCAATAATTTTCCATTCTTATCTCTGTGGCTCTGATGAGAACAATGAACAGTGCCCGATGAATCCATTTTAAGGACAATTTTAAGATGGTGATGAGAACAGAAAATAGCACCATTATCTATTCATGTCAGTGATTGTAGAAATCAGAGTGAGGGAGGGTATAGAATTAATTATCTTGACTCAAGGTTCTGAACTTTGCTTTCTAGCAGGTTCCCCTTCCGTGCAGTAATGAGAGTGAATGCTGACTACAGATTTGTTTTATAATATGATTTAGTAGCACTATAGCAAAGTACAGCCCTAAAAATCTTGGAATGCCAGAAAATGGAGATATTTGCTGAAATGCAATGAAGTAATTTGTCATGGTATAGCTAAAATAAAGGGGTGGGGAATTTCTACCTGTCACTGGGAGAGCTGTTTGAATAACAATTTTTTTTGTTTGCTGTCAATTAAGAAAAATCAAATTTCAGTCAGATTGAACTGAAAATGAAAAATTTGAAAGCTTTCAGCAAAACAAAGAAAAAAAAACAATCTGTTTTGGGTCAAATAAAATGTGTCATTCAGTTCAAAATGAAATGTTATATGTTGATTTTGAGCTTTAGCATTTTTAATTTTTAAAATAAAATTGAAGGAAATTTTAAACAAAAAAGCTGTTCAGAACTGAAAAGATTGAAACTTTTTTTCCCAACAAAGTTGAAATAAAACTTTTTTCACTTTTTTTTTTTTTTTTTTTAAACACAAACAATTGGGCATAAGACAAATTTGTCAAACATTTGAATCACCAAATCTGCAATTTTCTCTCAAAGAGTTGTAGTCATTAATCTGATTTGTATAGTGTTCTACATTTTCAAAACTATAATAATGAATTATAAATCCTCTTTCAAACTAAAAAATGTATTAATGTTTTGCAGACTTCACTCCCACAGTTTCAATTTAAATGATAAACTCCTTGGAATTATGGCCTGTAAATCACCATGCACATGTATTGGTATGCAGTGATTTGTGCACCATAAGTAATGCTCAGTGTTGTACAAGTCACGAGATGAAATCCTTGCACCAAAAAAGCTGACAAATAATAGATGGTGTGGAACAAATAAATTTTGCTAAAGGTTGTATGTGTAATTACAACTACTAGCAATCTCTTGGAATTTCTTGGGTTGGAAGTTTTGTGAACTATTGTAATTGTCAAATTACTTGTTAACTGGGGACATTTTGGTGCTCAAGGAAATGGAGTGAAAGGCACTGCACAAGCTGCCATTCTCTGGCAATCCATGTCACTCATGACCACGTGCATGCTCTGCTTTCCCTTAGTAGCCCCTATGGGATGTGTTTCTTTTCAATGTTTTGTGGACTGGAAAGCAGTTCACAGACATAGAAGGAGGAGGTCCAGAAAGAGGGAAAAATAGGAAGTGAAGAGGCAAAGTGAGGACAAACACAGGGGAGTGGAACACTGAGGAGAAACAAATTGGATGGGGGGTTGTGCTGCATTCCTCATTCATACAGGGAGTGGGGATTAGTCACATCTCTTTAGTGAGGGATTATGCTGTCATGGGGAGGTGGGGGGGGGGGGGGAAGGGATCGTCAACAGAAGGCACAGAGCAGAAATAGATGCATCCTACACCAGTCTTCCTAGTGCAGTGGAGAGTACTGGGGCTAAAGATGGGTGGGAAGGAGAGACCAGGGTGCACTCACCTCACTCTGTGATCAGTTTGCACAGGCTAGTCACCTGCTAGGGCCAGGGAGGTAAATTCATCTAATAATTTTCTCACTTCCTTAGAGATACAGAACTTTGACAATAACAACAAATTGTGAGAGACATCCTCCCTTATTCTGAGCTCACCTCTTCAGTGAGTCCATGGTTGGTCAGAGTTAAAGGCTGAGTCGGAGTCCCTCTGGCCCTCTCTTTTTCCAAGTATGTTTTACATGTAGTGTTGAGTGCCCCCTTTCAGAGAGCAGAGCCTTGCTTTTCAGTAGGGGCTCCTCTCTGTGCCATATGCTCAGACTGAGAAGGAACAGACACACCAGTCATAGTCACGCTTGCCTCTCCCCCTCCCATTACCTCTCTCTCTCTTTTTTTAATGTTCGATAGGGGTTGGCTCCCAATAACCCCTTCCAGGACAAGTCACAAACTTTTCTAGGACAAGGCCTTTGTTTATAAAGCAGTACAGCAGGTTGTCTTTGGGCATGTGCAGACTTGTCTCTATACAATTATGAATGCCATTTTGTACTATGTCACTCACAGTATCTGGTGACAAACAGTTGAATACTTTCTTCAGGGTGAAAATGCTATTATTTTAGAGTCTGACTTATTGTCCTTGGTAACAGTGGATTTAGCCATGAAGGGTTTTTTTTTTTTTAAAGGTTCGGTGCACAAAGTATCTGTGAAATTGGAATAGTTAAGTAGCATGAATCCATATGAAAAGTACGTAATTGCAATGATAACTCTGGATAAGACTGTTAAATTTTTGGATGCAAGTTGTCTGGAACTACTAATTTAAAAATGTCTATCTTTAGCAGCTACTGCTTAAAATCCTCCAGAGATACTAGTGGAAGGGAAAGTGTTATCACTACCATCTGATGAGACAATATCATCTGTTCTTGCCCCAAATATGGAACAGAAATATTTGTTGGACACTTCTTCATTTTCCACATTACTATTGATGGTTCTACCATTTCCATCTAGTAATGGATCAACGCCATTATCAGGATTTTTGAATGCTTAGAGGTTGGCAATATTGAATTAGTCATATCAGTAGCATTATAAAGGCTATCTTCAATGTCACACTCCAGCCTCTATAATTTGACAGGCCTGGTCTACACTTACATTTTATGTTGACATAGATTACATTACTTGACGGTGTAAAAAATTATCACCCCTGAGCACCATAGCTATGCTGATCCAATCCCTGATGTAGATGCAGCTAGTTCAATGAAAGAATGTTTCCGTCAATGTAGGTACCATCGCTTGGGAAGGTGGAGTTCCTATAATAGAAAACTCCCTTCTGTCATTGTAGGCTGCATCTACACTACAGGTTTATGGTGCCATAGCTATGGCACCATAGTTATGCTGCTATAGTCCTAATAGTGTAGCGATGGAAAAATACAGTCCCAAATTCTGCAGCCCTGATTTAGGGATTCATTCTGCTTCCATTGATGTCAATAACAAAATTCATATTGAATTCAATGTGAATACGATCATGCCTGTGGGCAAAATTTCTATCATCCTTAGTGGGTAGATTGCTTTGCAAGAGACAGCAGTATTTGGTCTGTAACAGTAAGTGAGTTTGAGTAGATTATGTCTTATTTTTTTCTGTTCCCAGAAAGAAAATTTGAAGAATGTGCATCATGAAGGGAACAGGAGAAAGCTCCTCTGCCAAGTGCTGGCAAACACTACAAAAGATTTTGAAAATTATCTCCACCAATGCAGTCCAGCAAATTTATACCATGTTTATCACTAGATTTTCACATTTAATATTACGTTTCAGGAAGTGTATATTGCATATTCTTTGTTGGTGGATTTTTGCCAACTTCATCATTAGAGAAATTTAAAAGTGATTAATAGTGAGGTGGATAAATCCTTAGTATTTTAAAATCTTTTTTTAATTGTGTTTTTGTCTGAGCCAGAACTACAATGCAAAAAACAATCAAAACTTTAAAATAATGTAGATTGTAGCAACAGAAACATTGGGATAAGAACAAGGATACAAGATGTTTCTGTCAATTGCTACAAGTCATTTCTGCCATGTAGTCAAAGACATTTACAATCATATACCCAGTGGAAAAGGAACTAACACATGCTTTTGTGCAAAGCTACGATATAATGAACTCAGTGCAAAATTGCAATTAAAATCCATTCTGCCTGTGCTGGAAGTGGGATGCTTAGAAATACAGCAAGCAGATACGGGGGAAAATCACAACAACCAATTGACGTGCAAGGCATTTTCCCACTTTGGCATTTCACAGCATTTAAATAACGAACTGTCACTCAAAAAGAAAATTGTGTTTTTCAGAAATAGCTATTACATACACTAGGTTAAAAAATAGCAGACCATTTTGCCATTTCCAGATCTCAAGTTCTACAGTACTGCTGCCCAAATCTATTCATCCAGTTTTTTAACTTATTGGCTTCATAATTTGAAACATTTACGTGTATCCCTATAGAATGTAAAGTGACTAGCAGTTTGCCTTCCTCTTTCTTCTCCAACTTAAAAGTGTAAATCCTTGTTCTTGGATATTCAGTCTAACACATTGTTTGCTGTCCTTTTTAAGACTTGGAGGCTGACACCGCAATCAATCTGGTATTTACTTTCTTTCCTTTGTTTATGAAGTTTACTTAAGATTTTCACCTGAGCTTACTGGTTCTAGTTTTTTACTCCTGAAAATCTCAACATTTATTTTTTTCTCAGATTCATGTTTAAGTCCCTTTGATTAGTTTTTTCTTTTAAGGTTTTCCCGATTTTCATATTCACAAATTTCTCTTTTTTTAAAGAATGCTAGGTTGGAACAGATTTGATTTGACTCTTATTTACTCCTTTTACTAGATATATTTGATACACCGCTAAAATTAAGTCCCTAATCTAAAGGCCTCACATGGTATGGCATTCAAGGGTTTGTGCACATTTAAGTGAGATTGGGATTTCAAATTCTTTTTTTTAAATGAGGGATCTGGAGGGAAGCACTTCAGGTAAGCCATTGGTTTCCAAGTGACATAAAAGAAACAAAATTTTAAATTTGTCAAGAGCTTTTATTTATCTGGCCATGTGCTATGATAAAAAATTTTGTAGCCTGAAGCCTCTGGAAATGTAATTGAAACAGAGATACATTTTTATCATGCTATCTGGTTCTATAATGTAATGTTGTTGTAAATTCTGATTTATTTTCTTGGACCTGGAAGGGTGAAATAATTGACTACCAACAGCTTGGCTGGATAGATAAATGTCTTTTTTGTGTGTATGCTTTGTTTTATATTCCATAATCACACTTCTACTGAGAACTTAAATCTGTTCCAAAGTGGCAATTACTTAATTGCATTACATGATTTTTGACATAATCCATTGGACCAGTTCCATGTATAATAATCTATGGACCAGTTCTTCTAAGTTTCCAGGAAACTTGGAACTCTATTACTGAACTTTTGCCAACAAACTTCAGCAATTCTGTCTAACAGGCCACCGTTTAAACCTGTAGTCCTCTTTTTGGAGAGCTCTTTGTTTTGTTATGGGATATTCTGTATATACTTGTAATGTTGAATTGTGTTTATATATAATGTGAGAATATTTTACAGCAGCCTGTCTTAAGAAATTCTGTAACCCCTGTATTTGTGCAATAAGGTATTCTCCAAAAGCAATACTCCACAAGGAAGTGATTAGTTTAAATTATTGAAGCAATTGTCTATTTCATTTAAATCATTAAAGCAATTTTTATCAGTATAGTGTCCCACTGTGGGGAGCTGCTGGAGCCTTTCCCTGCCATGGGGAAAGGCTCTTGCAGCAGGCGGCAGCCAGAACCTTTCAGTGCCATGTATAGCTGTGGATGCTTTTCACTTTTCACTGCGGTGTGTCGCTATGCGTAGTATGCATGCTGCCGCCAGTGTAGACAAGGCCTTAGCATTACTCACAAAGCCCTGTTTGAGTTTTGCTTGACAATTCTTTTAGCAGAGCTGTGAGGAATGCTTTGACTTCAGGGCTTTATGTCAACAACTTGATATCCAGATTTTTGATTCTCTTACCCAAGCCAGCATGCTTACTGGACATTGACTAATCTCTCCCTTCACAAGAAGGCATTGTAGCCTGACGTTTGAGAGCTTTAAATTCCCCCACCATTTTAAAAAAATGAGGATTAGCTATTTGCTATCTAAGCCATGTAATTAAACAAACTTTAGCCTAATCCTAGTACTTTTTCTTGCATAATTTTTTTACTTTAGACTGTTAGTTTTTAGTAAAAAATAAATAAAGCAACTGGCCCGACTATGATGACCAGTCCTGTACCAGATAGTACATTACTGAATGCACTAGTAGTACCACCAACAGACAAATTTTTAGAAACGTGTGCACCTGTTACATATTTTAAATTTGTATCTGGCAAGTGCAGCTGATTGCCATTTGATTAACTAAGAGGAAAAGTGAGGAAAAGGACATGATTGTCCACTTACTTGCTGGTCCTCTGCTGTGTGTCTCGGTAATGTGCACTTGGTAATATTCCACTGATGATCTAAAGTTTGACTAAAATCTGTGGTACATCATGAGATATCTGGTATATTGGGGGAATGAATCCCTGTAGATGCATCTTAGCTGGTGCACTTGGCACATTAAATGGCAGTACCTATGAATTAAGTTCCAATTTTACTACTGGATCACTGTATTAAACTGAATACAATATTGTGCTCTATGAGGAACCTCTAATGACATTAGAATTCCTTGGCTTTTCTGGGCATAGCCTCCAGGAAAGTATATCTAATGATGACTTAACTGGCCAGAAAGGCTGGTTTTGAATCAAGTTGGGCAGTTTCTTCCTCAGAACTGACCAGGGCCTCTGAAGAGGCTGCTAGGATATGCTTAGGTCAGGGTAAGAGGACTCAAATTCTGGCCTTATGCGCAACCTGAGACTAATTACTAAACCAATAAGCCAGCTCCCATATGATATAAGATTTTTAAAAGAAACTTTTTTTGACATGGAGCATTGCTACGGTCCATGAAGGTCTTGCCTTAATACTAATTTCTTTTAAAAAACCCAAAACACTTGTTTTGCTCAAAATATTCTTAGATACTCACTCTGTTTTGGTTTATTGTTTGAGAATTGCATAAAATGAATTTTCAAATACATATGCAACTTTTACACAGTTAAAATGAAGACTAGCCACTTCAAAGTTGACAGCCTAAAGTGAGGAGCTTATTTAAGTGGTCTGATTTCTTATAGGTGCTGAACATTGAGCAGCTGCCACTGAAGTCAGTATGAGCTGGAAATGTTTTGTGCTGCAGAAAATGAGGCCTTTATTCATCCTGTCTCAGACAGGATCCACCTAAGCCAGGATCTAGCAGGCTCCTCTCAGTACATGGAGGTTGAGTGAAGTGAAATAGGAGCCTAAAATTGTCCTTGGGTATCGCATATTTTTATTCTGTGATCCAATAATTAGAATAAGATCCTCTGATTATTTAGGTTTTCCTGAATAATAAACTTTTCCATATGAGGAATAGAATCATTAACGTGAGAAATGTATCACTTCCTCTATCATATTTCCCAAATGATTTCATTCAGAAGGCCTCTTACATGGATTATAACCTTTATTTTAGAACCTTTATACAGCAGCAATGGATTTGTTCTCAAGTGTCTCTTTGACTGCCATCTGTGTGAAATAATTCTTCATTGCTAGACCATATGGCAGATATTTCTGGTGACAGAGTGGGTGCCAAGTGTCTGCATAGCCTACAGATACAGAAATCAGTTCATTATAAATAAACAACATTACCACACGACCAGATTCTCTAACCCACAGTTAAAGTTGAATGAATAATGGGGGTTTTACTTTCTGGAAATTCAAAAAAAAATGTTTTGGAGTTTTGGGTCAAGCAAAATGTTTTGTTTGATCTGAAATGAAATATTTCATTTTGATTGAACATTTTAAAATGTTTTTAAATTAAAACAGTTAAAGGAAATTTTGAAAGTTGTTTCTAACCAAAAAATCAAAATGTTTCAACATTTTCAAAACCAAAAAAAACATTTAGATTGTTCTGGAATCTTTTAGGACTTTTTTTTTAACTGAAATAATTAGGTGAAATGAACACTAATTTGCAAAATTTCTCACTGACACTAAATCTGCAAAGTTTTTCCAAGCTGTACTCAATGACTAGCCACATAAACTATGTAACATGTAGTAGTAGTAACATGGAATAAACTACTTGCCAGGAGTAAGAGTGGCAGAATTTAGTCCTGTGTTGAAATTGTCTATCAGAAGACTTGTATAATAAATATTTGAGATTGGAGTAATACTTTAGTCTACATTTTAAATCCATTTCTCCCAGATGTAAAATGGAGGAGCTAAATTCTGCCATTGGGATAATGACCATGAATGGGAGTTGTGCATCCACATAGTGGAGTGCAAGATTTGGTCCTATGTTACCTAGCCATCTTTTTAAAGTGGTTTTGTGAAATTCGTATTGTATTTTGGAAGCTATTTTAGTGTTAGCATAATCTAGTGGTTGGAGAAATAAATTGTCCATGAGGAGACCTGGGTACAATCATTCATTTTTCCTCTGGCTGGCTGTATAGTCTTTTGATGCATCACTTTACCTTTCTGTACCTCAGAATACCTGAATAATACTACTCTGTGCCTGTACTATGCAGAGGTGTTTACTTGCCTTTCAGGATAGGTAATGTATCCCTCAACTTCCACCCCCCAAATCTGGTGACTGGGACTTAACTCCATTATACCTGCTTCAATTACTTAGCCTTGTGCAGGACTAGCATAGATTTGAAACAACTGAGCTATTTGGCAGCTAGGGCTTGTTAAACTTTGTTGAGAACAGCCTGCTGACTCTACCTGTATGTGTGGCTGAGGAGGTCTTTCTTGTGAGCTGCTTAACTTGTTTGGACTCAAACCCAGGTAACTGGGGAGAGTGAGATGACACCATTTTGGGATATCGTTGGTTTAGTTAAAAATGCTGCTGTTTTGAAAAGTAAAAAAGAAACAGCAGACTTGAGGCCTGATAAGGAGGACTATGCTAAATCTTAGATGCTTTCTCTTCTGATTAGTTCTGCTAACACAGTCACAGTAAGATAACGTGATGCTGTCGTCTTGGCCAAGATGCTGTCAACTGCACCGAGTACCACCAGAGCTAAAAGCATGAGTCTTTCTAGCTTCAGCCAGGATGTGTAGCTGATGGCTATAACAGGCTTGTATTCTCTGTGGACTGGACGCAGAGGAAGACATGTAATGTATATTGTCCAGTGGGTACCATAATATCTTCTGGCTGATTAAACTAAAGTATCATCTGTTGCTCCCTCTTATCTGGCTGAAGAGGGGAAATGGGAGAATTTAGGCTTTGGTTACATTCTGCTTTCCCATCTGTAAAATGGAAATGAAATATCTATATATAGTCTCTATTTTAAATTGAATTGATTGTTCTGGGTTAAACCACAGTGTCCATATGGAGTGAGTGAGTTCAGCTCCTGTGTTGCTACAGTTTAAAGATCAACAATTTTCTTAGGTTGGGAGGCTTTATGAGTACACAAAGAATGAGAACAGTAGCCACAAATACAGTCACAAGTAAAAAATCTTGTCTATATTATAAGTTTTACTAAGCATATGATTAGGATTAAAATCACCCATAAGTCTACAAAACCTGAGAGCCCATGCAATAGCTATTGCTGTGCTATACCCTAAGATGGTAGTGTCTGGTGGTTCTCTCAACAGGTGATCATTTGATAAAAGAATGTTCCTGCTGGTGGTCTTCCCACCCTACCCATACCAGGGGACCCTTTTTATTCTTTTATGTCCATGCCTAACACCTTATGCATATGCATGAGAGTTCCAACCACCCTTTCCTTCTGAATCTATAAACTTTGGGGTGCCCCTTTTAGAGGTTGCTCTCTTAGTTTCCCTTATTCTTGTTAACATCTCATTAACATCTACATACACACGTTTCCATGATAGCCTGCGGTAGGAGCAGAACTTTCCTTGATGTTACAATTAGATGTCTTGCATTCTAGACAAGTACATTGGGGTGTATTTTCCCAGAACATCACCTGCTGGTACATTCTTCACAGTAATCTTGTAACTTTACTAGCACAGGGTTATTTCTGGGTCACCTACTTATGTCAGGCCTCCTTAAGTCTGAACCCTAGTGCGACTAAGCTGAAATCTTACAGAACTTAACCTGCAGGCCCTGCATTACGGCCTCATTTTACTTATAGATCTAGTAAATGCTCCTCACTCCTAAATACTTGTCAATCATATATTCCTACAATCCTATCCTACCTATATCAATGGCTTAAATTTATTCATTGCACATGCATTACATATGCAATAACATATGAGTTTGCCATGATAACAGGTAACACAAATGATAAAATGAACTAACTGGCTACATGTAAGCACTCAGCTCTCTGGTAGAAAGATGCTGTAGAAATATAACAAATACCATGGTTTTGTATTGCCTCCAAAAAAGGAGCAGATGTCCACAGTTGTGTTCAGTCACTAAGTGGATAGTTTTCAATCAAAAGCTATTTGATCATTTTATAATCTAGGCATTTCTAAATGTTTCCATCCTCACAGAATCAAGATTTTGCTTAGAAAGATGTTCATGTCTGTCCTAATATCTGAGGAGCCAACCTCAGATTGTCTGGGGATTCAGTTAAAATATTTATGCAAAAAAACTTGAATCTAGTCTTTTCCTTGTAGTTGTGATGGTTCTCGGGGTACCAAGGACTGAGAGTCACCTTGATACCCTCTGCCTCCAGCATGAAGAAGACTTGTTTGTGCTTAAGTAGTTGTCAGCTCCCTCACACCACCAGCCTGTTATCCATCCAAACATTCTATTCTGGGCTATGCCAGCCCATACTCTGCCTTGCAGGTTAACAACAAGTACACCCTAGCTCCTGAGCCCCTTTCAAGCACGACCCTGTAGTATCCAGCTGCATATCCACTGCACACTCAGAGTAATATCAGATCTGTTGTCCCTAGCATAACAGTGTACACACCAGCATGAATAATGCAACACAGGATCAGCAACTAATATAATACTGCAGCACTAAGATATATCTATAGTGAAATCAGGATAATTTTATACCAAAAATTCAAGAGTCACGAGAGTGTGAGTAAGGCTCATGGAAAGAAAGTGTGGTTACATGTACCACAGAATCATAACATGGTTTCTAAAGGCTGGATTTAAGTTACAGGCTAATTTCCTGTCAAAAGAGGTTTATCTCACTGTAAATGTCCTCTGCAACGTTTTAACCAAGAGAAGTTGTTATCCCATTTTCATGACTGTAAATGCACTGCCCATTTACTTCCTAAGTGCAGGATGATGGGGTGTTATCTTTGTCCCCAAATATAGTCCGGCAAACCTTTGAAATGTATCTCAATATAAGGTTCTCTTGCCTCGCTGTGTCTCTATACCAGTTAGTTCCTATCTGAAATTCTTACAATCCTTCATCTGCATTCATCTTAGATAGGTGATGGGAGACCCACTGTGATTAAGATAATGCTTAATTTACATTTCAACAAAGAGACAGGTGAAAAAACATCTTTTATCTGACAGGAAGGCTGCTTCTCTACCTTTGATGCGATAGAGAATCTAAGAATGTATTTTCAGTATAATACAGAACTCCTTACATAGTATCTTTACGTACATTTCACAACAATAACTATGACCAGAGTGACCACAGCTTTCATAAGACCTCACATGCCATTCTTTGGTGAACCAGAATGTACATACCAGAAACAGGAAAACCTTGTAACCCTCTTGCCAGTTAGCACTGATGAGTTCTTAGCTCACAGTAGCCTATAAGCTCCACAAAACCTGGATCTCACCATTCATTGTGGGATATCAGCCTTACATCTATCCAATCAGTAGCAGGGATCTTTAGGTAACCTGCCAAGCCCTTTCAACCTCTCTTGAGGTAACAAGGATCCTAGGAAAAGTAACACAGCCTACTTCTCCCTTCTAGAGGTGGTAGGAGGAAACAGAGGTAGCTGGCTGTGTGTGTGTGTGTGTGTGTATGTGCATGCCTGCGGGGAAGAGGGGTCAGTATTCCTAGTAGCTGTCTAACTTGGCCCTGCTTCCTTGCAGACTGAGTTAGCATGCCCCTGAGTATACCATGCACCTCAAAGTTTACAAGATATCTATTTCCTGCATATAGGAGCCCAGTAAGGGCTGTAAGCAACAGCAATGTTTTTAAATACAGGGAGTTGATGGTGTGGGAGGCAAGTCTAAGAGAGGGATTGCGATAAAGAAGGAAGGAAAGTGAGAAAATACTGAGGTAGCCCACTCCTGTTTTTATGACTTCAAAGTCATTGGAAGTTCACAAGGAGGAGGAAGAGCAGTAAAGGCATAACCACACAGCTGAAACGCCACCCTGTCAGGAAAAGAAAGTTAGGTTTAAAAAAAAAAACTGTGCTGAAAATGTCAGGTTCTTGGCAGTAGGAATGTTTGGGCTAGTTGTCATTTCAACTCAGATAGGACTGCTATGTTCCAGTAAGAATGGGCACTAATCTAGCATCTATATCTGCTTTTTCAAAAAATAAAAATTGCCCTGAATTTCATTATAACAACATGTTAACTTTATTGGAAATGATAACTACACACTGAGATATCAGGATATTACATGGTGATGAGTTAAGTTATGCCACCACTTTGCTATTAGGATATACCATAAAATACCTATTACCTATTTATGACCCCATGAGATGAGAGGGAAGGTGAGCATGTGAATAAGGCTTTATGCTAGTAATTAAAACTTATGCGGCTTTCAGATGTTGTTCTGTGGTACCTCAGTAATTTTTAAATTTCATTTTGTTTTTTTTTTACGACAGTGCTTGATTTCTAGTTGTGCAGCACCATGCCCAGGAAGAGAATCAGGTGGCTCTTTCTATTTAAGCTGTTACTGCTTTCTGACTGTGGTTTTATTACTCATGTGGACAACAGACAAAATGAATATGAGGATTTGGTGCTAAACACAATGATTAATTGAAAGAGGAAGAAAGAGCTGCCCTTTTTATCAGAAAATCAATAAAGATCTCCAGAGCATCAAACCTACTTGAAGAATTACAATTGATTCAGCCTCAAATTAGCATGCTGAAGAAAAAATGGCTAGCTAAGGATTCAATGTAAGAAAGTTTTATAGAGACATTAAATTAAGTAAACTCTTCAATTAGAGTAAAGACAGCCTGTGTCATTCTATTCATAAACTGTTTACTCTTTTTACATAAACCACCCAGCACTTAATAACATTCAGTGGTGGGCCCAAACTAATTCATTGCTCTACGAGACGCTCAGTCTAGAGCAAAGAGACTGGCAGTCACATATTTTGTGTTGAATTATTGACCCTGACACTGATGAGTTGCTTGGCTTTGTGAAAGTTTCCAACACTGTCTGATAATTTTGAGTGCTTTTGTGTTGGGGTGTCCAATTTAACACATCTCATGCTTAAAAATATATAACCATACTGGGTCAGACCAATGGTCCATCTAGCCCAGCATTCTGTCTTCTGACAGTGGCTGGTGCCAGATGCTTCAGACGGAATGAACAGAGCAGGATAGTGAGGAAGTGATCCATTCCCTGTTGTCCAGTCCCTGTTCTTGCAGTCAGACATCCAGAACATGGGGACATCCAACATGGGGACATCCAACAGGCACATCCAGAACATGGGGTTGCATCCCTGACCATTTAGGCTAATAGCTATTGATGAACCTATTGATATTATTGGTTGAAATTATAAAAAAAAAAAATTGAATCCTGCCAAGACTATATATGGTGTTGCTAACCTCCCAAAGTCTTAAAATTATAGGAGGCTAATACTCCAAGTAAATACTCCAAGAAAGTGTGGTATGTACTATGAAATGCAACAAAAATATCTACAAAAATTATTCAAACATTGATTTGAATAAAGCAAATGTTTTTGGATATTATTGACTTTTAAATTTTCTGTGAATATTCACATGGTTCTGTTTACAAAAATCTTTCAGAATGCAAATGTCAAAAATAAAAATCATAAAAATAATTTATGCAAGGGGTCACAATAATTCACCATATTAAATTTCTTACAACTTGTATAGTCAGGAGAATGGAAATCAGTCACACAGTCAGAGAGTAGAAATGAAACTTTGTAGTTCAGGTGTAGTTCAGTCACACAATGCAAAGATACATTCAAGGAAATAACGCACACACCTCCCATAGGTTCAAGGAGGTTCACAAAAGATTGGTGAAACAATTTGGAATCATGTACAAGTACGCAGGTCTGACAGTTTGGAGATACTTTGTGAAAAGAAAGGGCTAAATGTATTTAATGTTCATTATGAGTAGTTACCCCAGTACCAGTGCAGACAACTGACCTAAGCACACTTCAAAATAGCATATTTGGGACTGGTATCTTTGGTTGAAGACAGTAGGGCAAAGCCCTATTCTCAAGAAAGGCCTCATACAGAATAGCCATCATACAGTAAATTTCATGAAAGATACATGTAGCACAATGACCCTTCCTCAAAGCAGGGAATTTGTAGAGCTGCGCCTTGGTAAATAGGATTTTCAGAAACACAATTGTCCATAGTAAAGCTATCGAAGATCCTCATCTAGAGTGAAAAAGATACAAACATTACTGTGCTATATCAGAATTCATATTCTAATCAACATATGAATAAAATTTTATCCCTGCATTTACTCAGCCACCTAAAGTGGGAAAAAAACCCAGGGTCTCTTACCTCCCCTCAAGTAGCTGCTTAAACAGAGCAGGTGGGAGTTCATTCTAACATTCCTTGAAACCCTTGATCTCTGAACAATATCCAGATACAAATATAATAATCTGATGGACTTGCACCTGGGAAATCAATATAAAATTGCTTCACTTATTATCTGTGGACAAATATACATTATATTGCAAAATCACATCAATGTCATTTTCAGCTCAGTATAGGAAAATAAAAACACTTATATAGAGTTCTTTCTCCAAAGATATGAGTGCTTCACCAGCGTAAAAGATCAAACTGACCTCAAAACATGCATCTGAGTTAGAACTTTACACAGCAATTATTGACACAATGATTTCTTACCTTCTTCTTTGGGATGTCTCTGAAGTGAAGACAAGACAGCTCTGGCCCTTCCGAGGGTAAAGGGAAAAGGTATTAGTCATCCCATGGGTTGACAGAGAAATAGTTTTGTACATCCTGTCACAAGCTCAGAAGCTGTTTTGCATTCAAGTTATCCAACCTTAACTTTTGGGAGATATTTCTCAACAAAAGTTAACTTTTTTATGTTCACCCTGCACTGCCAGAAGTAAGAATAAAACGCTAGCCAGTGAAAAAACAATAAAAATTATAGTGCTTTGGAAATAAAAATAGATGCCAGCAGGGAGGCAGTTTTTAATACTGCATCCCCATCAATAAGCTACTTTCAACTATCACACTCTATTAGTAGGCATGATAGCTGAAAGCAGCCTGACTGCATGGAAACAAATTACAAAAGCTCTGGTGATCCACTTGGTATTTTTATTGTAAAGCTAAATTTTTTTAGTGTTTTTTTTTTTTGAGGGCTGCGTGTTTTTGATAGAACTATTGAGTGAAATGTTAAGGGAATTAGAGAATCAAGGTTTTCAGTCTAAGCTGCGTCAGAAGTTACTCTGCCACTTTAGAAGGACAGCATTGCCCAAGTCCAGATTAATGGAGCATGGCTGGGGACTCCCAGTCTATAGTGGAAAATTTCAAAGAGACCTTAATTGAGTTAGGTGCTAAAATCCTATTGACTTTCAATGGGATTTAGGTGCCTAACATGCTTAGTCTCTTCTGAAAATCTCATTCTCAGTAAATATTATTTAGTTTAATGGCCTCCTATCCAACATCGTGGTTGTACCTGAATTTGTAAAAACAAATGCTTATTAAAACTGACCTTTCTTTTGGATTTTTGGGTACCCTGTTAATGTCAGAGTGAGTTTTGTAAATGCATAGCCCATACCTGTCACATGGGACTTACAAGTCCCTAAAATACTTGATCTCCAAAAGTAGTTTGAATCTGTCTAGGCTAGGTACTTGAATGGTTTCCATGACCATAATATCTGAGCACCTTAATTTTTGATATATTTATCCTGAACACCTCTGCCAGTTGGGAGAAATATTAGTATCCACATTTTACAGATGAGAAACCTAAGCACGCAGAGATAGAAGACCAGATTTTCAAGTTTTAGACAGCAACATTTGGGAACAGATTTTTAACAGAGTTTGGTGTCGGTTTTAAAAATAGCTCAGGACCTACTGTGTTGAGATGTCTTGAAAGCTTGGTTACTTACTTAAGTACATAAACGGTTTGCTCAGCCCTCTTAAAAAATCTGACAATGATTGTGGGTGTTGAAATGCATTCAGAATCAGGCCTTATGTGACTGTCCCAAAATGTCTTTAGGGTGACAAGGTGGGTAAGGTAATATCATTTATTTGACCACCATCTGTTGGTGAAAGACACAAGCTTTTGAATATACACAGAGCTTTTCTTCAGCTCTGGGAAAGGTATTCAGAGTGTCAAAGCTAAATACAAGGAGACTATTGAGCATATGGAGTTAACATGTTGTAAGAGACCATTCAAGGTGAAGTGGGCAGTTAACCTCTGCAGTAGTAGAACAAAGGAGGATTATTTGGTTACAGATTGTTGTAATGAGCCATAAATGCAAAGCTCGTGATTTTTAGTGTCTATCACAGTTATGAATTTAAGCTCTCAGGCTCATCTTTTGAAGGTGTTGTGCAGGTTTCCTTTAAGGATGAGGTCTGAGAGGTCCTATTCTTTGCTTTGTGAAAAGCATTTGCCCACAGGTGATATGGTGTTTGTCTTTTATTATTTTTTTGTGTGAGTTCATCTGAGAGCATAGTTACTGTCTGGTTTCACCCACATAATTGTTAATGGGGCATTTGGTGCACTGGATGAGAGACACCACATGCTGTGATAGGCATGTGTAGGACCCATGGATCTTGAAAGGTGTGTTGGAGGAGGGGTTTACTGATCATCGTGGCAGCTGAGACATGTCTGCAGGTTTGTATCTGTTATGGCAGATGCTTTGAGTTGGTGTGTACTGGACTGTCGCAGAGTAAAGAATATCCATTAGCTTGTGTTGGTGTTTCCCAACCTGCTCAATTGCTATCTGCAGAAAGTTTGCTTCCCGCTTAACAAGGTCCTGGAACAGGCGAAAATCACTGGGGGGTGGGGAGGAAGGGATCAAGGGATCATCTGTCGAAGAGGAGTAGAAAAGGTTACTCACCTTGTGCAGTAACTGAGATGTGTGTACCTGGGGGTGCTCTACTTCAGGTGTTTGGTGCGTCCCTGTGTCCCAGATTGGAGATTTCCATCAGCAGTGACCATCCTGGTTGTGTGTGTGCTGCCCGTCTCGCCATGCTGTTGGTGCCTTGAGCCACGGGCATGTGACCTGACCCCCCCTCTGTTCCTTCTCTACCATGGAGTCGTAATGGTAGACTCTGAAGTAGAGGGATGGAGGGGGGGGGAGGGAATTGGTGCACCCCCAGGGATACACATCTTTGAAGAACCTCAGTGACTCCACAAGGTGAGTAACCTTCTCTTCTTCTTTGAGTGGTGTCCCTGTGGGTGCTCCACTTCAGGTGACTCTGAAGCAGTGCCCTTCATTTGGCAAAGGGAACTTTGGAGTCATTATGATTAATTGATGACAGTACAGTCAAACCTAGCTTCTGATCTGGAAGCCTAGTCGATGGCATAATGTTTGGTGAAGGCATGTGCCGAGGCTACATGTGCCAAGTAACTATTCTGCATATATCTGCTATGGGAACATTATTAAGGAAAGCTGTGGATGTGGACATTGTTCTGGTGGAGTGTGTTTTGACCCCCCGAGGAACCTGCACATTCTTTAAATTGTAGCATGAGTGAATACAACCCAAACTTAGAAAGCTTTTGATAGAAATGGCTACTCCTTTGGGTGGTTCTGCTATAGATACAAAGAGTTTTTGTGTCTTTCTGAAAGGCTTTGTCCTGTCTAGGTAAAACACTATTACACTTCTAACATCTAGTGTGTGCAATAATGCTGTTTATACATTACTGTGCAGCTTCGGGTGGAATGTAGGTAAGTGGATTGGTTGGTTAATGTGGAATGTAGAATTAATTTTGGGAAAAATGTAGGATGAGTTTGTAGAGTGACTTTGTCTTTATGTCAGACCCTAGAGACTGAGAAGCATCAGAACATTGATTTGTGTATCCAAACCCATTACTAGGTTTTTTTGAAGTTTCAACTTGAATATTACTTTTCACCTCAACAAAATAAAAGGCAGTTTTTAGTCTTTCTTTTCCTCATCCTTTCCCCACTCATTTAAGAGTGATACAATGTATCTGGTTTAATTTTATACCCTTTCATCAGGTTAGAAGTCTGTGGCCCAGACTGTGAATCCTTATTCTCATAGATGTGCACATATTCACACAAGTAGTCTCAGTGAAGACAATGGGCATTGATAATGAGTAGTCTTGATAAATACTTGTAACTGCCTCAGTGTGAGCATGGGGCTCATCCTCTGGCTATGTGGGTGAGTACTTGTGAAGCCAGGATAGAAATAAGAACTGCAAGCATTTTTTGTAGAAGGTTAGCATTTGCAGACTTGATACTTAATCTTAATGATTGATTTATTACAGTTTTTACATATTTTTACATATATTACAGTATTAAAGTTGTTACAGTTTATAGCCATGTTGTCTGCAAACAATGTATGCTCAGACAGACCCAGAAAAGGTGGGAATTCAAGACTGATTTTCTAAACTCACTACAGGTAAAAGAACTGTAATGAATGGTATGACTAGTAGGCATTGAAAACCACAGGGTTCTAACCCTGAATGTTTGTTTTTTGGGGAAGAGTTAAATTGGTTGATATGCAGCAGTTAAGCAAACTTGTTTTTGGAAGCCTTGTACCTTAATCTTCAAAATCCTTGCTTTTTTGTAAATGTTAATTAACTTATAAAAAAAAGTATGAAACATATGGGTACAGCAGCAGGACCTTGAGCTGAGAAGCAAGAGAGGAGGTACGTTGCACTCTCCTTTCTTAGCTATTATGAATTCAGTTGTCTTGCAAACTGCATGGAGAAATTGAAACTCCCAGTATGGGAGTAGCTGAGAGACAAATGGAAATCAGTGAAAAAATGTTATTCTAACAATGCCCTATAGCCGACTGAGAGGAATTATTTAGCGCAGGGAAAATGTTTGTCTAAATTATGTGCTATGTAAATCCTGTTATATTATCTCAAAGTTCAAACGTTTACTTTAATAACTGGCCCTGCAGCCTCAGAGTATTGTGTACCAAAGCTAAATTCCCATTTGATACATTAAGCCTAATCAGCTGCTGAAATTCAGTTGCTGCTGCTATTCCATGGACCACTTCCTATATAGCCCCATCCTCTTCACTCTTACCTCAGGGCCGAAGTTCTTCCTCATGGAATGCCTGTGTCACCAGAACCCGTCTTCTGGTTCTCCCTTGAACTCTGGCAACCAGCAAGGAGCACCTTCCTAGCACCTCTGGTCCTCACCAGGAACGGAGCTGCTTAGCCCCTGCATCTCCTTTTATCTGAAGTTGCTGTGCTCTGACTGGCTGCAGGGAAGCCACCATTCTAGGCAGGCTTGAAGGATGCATCTTTATGCTCCTTTTTTGTTAAGGCATTTCCTGTCAAAATTGATCAATGCTTCTGTGACCATGGCCACTGGAGGGGCCACACTCAGATTGCTCAGTTAGGGCAAACTGTGAAGAAATGGGCAAGTAATCATTCAAACTGGTGGTTATTCTGAAATTAGATTCACCAAGCCAGTAACCAAACAGATTCTATATACCTTATGGGTTATCCAGAAGCCCAAAACCACAGTTCCCACAAAGCAATCCAGCCTAGGGCTCCCACCCAGACAACCAAGTCAAATATGATGAGGATTATTGAAAATCTTGTTCATCATATATAAAGTTCTACCAATCCCAAAGGACCAGACACATTCCCCACCAGGTCAATGAATATTTAAGATCTTACCCAAATACACGCTTATAGCCAATTCTTATTAACTAAACCAATATTTATTAAAAAGAAGAAAAGAGAGAGAGTATTGATTAAAAGATTATTCTACATACAAATATGAATAAAGTTCTTAGATCAGTTTCATAGTAGAGATGGTAAACTGCTGAGCTGCAAAAAGTTCTTCCAGAATCAGTTCATTAAGCTATAGGCCAAAGAGGCAGTCCATGTGCAGAGTCAGTATAATTTCTTCCATGAGAAATAGCAGGATAATACAGACTGGAGCTGGAACCTCAGTCTTGCGACTCAAGCTTCCCCTGTCAAAGTTTAAGCAGATCTGAGATACAGGATGAGGTCCCTAGAGTCCTTTTATAGATCTGTGGCAGGCTTATCAATAGCTTCTTGACGGCTGGTGTTCCTTGAATGTTGAATAGTAGTGCACATTGTCCTTTGAAGTAAAACCTCCTGTTTCTTATGCACGCGCCGGTAATAAGCTGCATTGAGTAACATAAGGTAACTACATATCTCCAGCCATTCACTGGTAGTTCACTACAAACTTCAAAGAGAAATAAAGACAATGATATTACTACATCCAAGTTTCATCTAAATGTTAATATCCTCTTTTGATCTCTGAATTAACAGAATATAGTGAGAGGCAGGAACCGTTTGGTTACATTGTTCTTCTAATGTTTCTAAAGTTTGAATGTGGGTCATTTTAGCCTACTAGTGGCTTAACCCTTTCTGGTTCAGTGTCATAGTTCCCTTGGACCACAACGTGATCCTACATTTTTTATGATGTTTCTCTGTTAAGGGATATTATGCAACATTATACTAGAATGTGTGCTCATATGTTTTCTGTGTAAAATTATGTGGATGCATAATTGTATAATTCCCCATGGGGTATTGTTTTCTAAGGTAGGATGCGGTAAGACCGCAAGGCCCCCAGCAGTGAGTCTGAAAGGGTCTGGTACACCCTGTCACACCACCTGTTTAGTCCAAATAATATATCCCAGCAGCTGGACCTGCTAGTTTGTCACTGGTTGGTAGAACAACAGAGATTAAGTGTTAGCTTGTTCACTTCCTGAAATCTAAGGTAAAAGAAGTTTGCAATTTTCAGCTCCATATATTTAGGTAGTGAACCACAGACCCTTGCTTTCCAAAAGGTTTCAGTGTGACAAAGTAATATATATTGCAAGTTAGAAATCTGTTAAAGTAAGTGTTCATTATTTCCTTGATTAAAACCCACTCAGTAGTGAGCACTTTGGATAATTAAACACTTACAAAAAATGTGCATATTGGCTTGCTGCTGGAAATGTTTGAAAAGATGACTTACAGTTTATTCTTGTCAGATAATTTCTATCTTCTGCTCCATGGTACAATAATATAACTTTTATGCAACCTTTGTATTACAGCACAAGAAATCGTAATGTATAAACAGCATTTTACTCAATGGATATCATGAAGATAACTTACAATCTCTTGAGGTGACTCAAAAGTTAATTTGTAATATTACTGTGTGTGGTACATGTGCAGTTCATAAAGCATACTCCTGAGCTAGTTCTCCAGACCTGATTGATCATTTTGTTTGGAGTGAGTTTCCAGAGAGTTACTGATCCATTTTCCTGTTCATTCATGTTTTGCTATTAATCTCCTGATTTGGTTCTAGCCACCGAGGACCAACAAAAGAAACTGATATAGCTTCTGGTGTCTTGTACAAACAAATGTACCAGGAGGCTATTCAAGTTGAAATATCTTGTCAGGTAGAACACAGTCAGAAAAAGGAGTGGTTCAGCTACATGTGATATTCAGAAAATTGTCATGATAAAATGTTTAGTAATGTAAATGGGAAACATTCAAGAGAGATGACTGAATTATACCATCTTCCTTTCTAAAGTTCATAAAGCTGCATGATGAGAAAATTCTGAATTTGTACAGAGGTCTCCGAATCACTTTTAAGCCTCCAAATTCATATCTGCATGGAGACATCCTCTATTTTGGGAGGTCTTAGAATCTGGAATTTTGTTTGAGGCCCATAGGCCTATCCCATTTTGTAAGTGGGGAATTTTGATTAGGGTTATAATGCAAACTATATAATGTACAGCTTTTTGTGTTTTCTTAATGATAAATTAGCAGCCCTACAAGGAAAAAATGCTTTTTGGAGCAAAAAAAAAAAAAAAAAAAAAAACAACCCCAAAAGTGCCATGCTCCTTGGCAAAATGGGTGCATTTAGGGAAGAAGCATGAAAAAGGATAAAGAGCATGACCACAGTATGATCTTCCTCCTTGGAAACCATGTGGATACTTCTGCAGACATTCCATGCAGTCGAGCTCCGCAGATAGTAATATTTCTGGGACGTGGGGAGCAACTCATCTCACTTTCTAATATAGTGAACTTCTTCTGAAAAACTTGTGTGGAGGCTAATATTAAAACAGGTGCCTTTAAACATAATCAGAGAGGGGGTTAGTACATAACTATAGGACTTGCACAAATGCTAGAGTTACTTATTCAGGAGGAGTAATAGCCAGGAAGAGTGATGGGGAAGAGACCTTCAGTTAGCACATTGGATTCTAAGAACTCTATATTTGGACTCTTCCCCTTCCACAGAGCTTCAGGATTTGCAGTCCATTCATTCTACCTCTTCCGCACAGCCACAGCCCCTTCCTATTGGTAGGGAAGGTTCCACAGAAGCTCCACATGGAGAAACTTGCAGACTTTTCATGTTGAATTCCCCCACTTTTTTTTCTTTTTCTTTTTGAGGTCTATAAGGGGGAAGCGAGTTGGGGGGAGGGAGAGATGTGAGGAAGAGGAACTAGTCTCAATTTTTTAAATAATGACTCAAAGACATAAGATTAATTTGAGAGTAAGGGCCTGACTTTCAGAGGTGCTGTACACTTGCCTCTCCAGTTGAAGACTTAATGAAAATCATTGCTTGAATTTGTGTTAAGTATCTTTTTATTTCTTGGATTGTTACAAAATGTATCAAATAATGGTAATGGTTCATGTAAATTGTGGCAATTATATTAAAATGCATGTGATATTTGCAAAACAGTTGATTGCATTACTATTGTCCAATTTTGCCAACAATATTATTTAAGTTTTATGCAAATTGTAGTTTGTTTTGTGGTGTGTTTCTTTGGTTTTTTTCCAGTGTAATAAGGGATTTTCAGTGAAAGTTACAGTAGTGTGACTCTACTTCCCAGGATAATGAATGCCACAGTTTATTTCACAACTGCCTTAGAGTTTCTTAAATCCATATTGTGGAATACACAGAAATTAGCGTTTTACTCTTGAGAAGACTTATTTGTTTACTTAAAGACTGGTTTTCCTACATTTACAGTCAGGGTACCTTTTTTTGATTTTCCCACCCACGTTATTTTTTTCCTTCAGAGTTTGTCTTAGCAGAGAGAATATGCTCTGGAAAATGCATTCAGATGCATGACCCTAACTGGTCTCTTTACAACCCTGACTTACATGATCATCTCTCTTCTCCTACTTTTCCCTTGTAAGTCACTGCTTTTCTTTCCCTCAATTTTCCTAGTCCAGTCTCAAAGGGTAGACACCTAGCAGCATATAATTGTTGAGGGAAGAAAGGAATGGCAAAACCTTGCTCTTTTGAATTCCAGAAGTGGACGCCAAGTAGAAATGGCCAGGAAAGTGAATTTTTCTGCCACTAAAATATCAGTGTCAAATATCAGAAAAAAAAGGCAAAACCTCAAATTTTTGTGGCAGTGAAATTCTGTAATATTTAATTTAGGAAGCACTGAAATGAAATATGCTTCCTCATGCAGCTTCCACTGTAGGCAGATTATTTAATGATCAACTACCTGAAAGACAACTTTCTTTTTTTTAAATTGTAGCCTTTTGGTACGCATTACAATAGTGATAACTAAAACAACAATTGCTAAAATTTGTTATTCCTAAACCTTAGTACACATTGACAGTAACCCATGCCATAAATGTTCAGCATTACCCACTTACCACAAACATAATTAGAGTTAAACTAGTGACCATTCTAAAACTCACATTTTTTATTGTCAGCTCATTTGTTATTGGTATTTGTTTTGAGGCACATGGAAACTCATCAAATACAAATGATACTGCTGGTGGCACTTGGTCCACCAAAAAAAATTGCCCTTTATATTTAAATGTCTTTATAGTTTGTGTTGTCTGTTTGATAATTGTATCAACAAAGATGCCAATAGTGTGGAAACATCCCTCATGGCATCTGCATGAAAGTTGCTTGCTGCTTCTTGGGATTATGAATTAAGGTTGGGCATTAGAATCAATAATGTTTCACTTAAATATGTATGGATTGAAATCTCTCCTGTTCCATCTAGGGAACAAAGCTACTGACTTAGGTTTTGTATCACAAGCTGCTGGATCTTCCTGTCAAGTTCACTTATAAAATTATCTTCCGAAGATGCACAGCTTTTTCCCAGGGCTGTCCTTTTACTCTATCTTTAAAGCTTTGCATTAAAATGAAAGGGAGGACTGTAAAGACTTAAAAGCCAGAGGAAAAATGCCCTGCTGACTCCAAGGCTATCAACAATGTTGAATGTTTTTGAAGTCCTGTCTTATGCAGCTGCAGAGGTGTACATAAACAATTAAGTCACAATTGGTTAAAAAAAGGCTTAATGATTTTTAAAGGATTTGAACATTGAAAATTATATTTTCCAGTAAGAATCTGTGGCTAATCCAATGGAGTTTTTCAAGGAAAGGAATTTGCTACGCGTATATCTTGAAATACTACACGCACTTCCAAACAGAAAAATAGAAACTTTTGCTCAATTGTATTTTACAAATGTTGTTCTGAGGTGATATCTCTTGGAATTGTACATTCTAAGAAAATGGCTCCAAAGATTCCAGAAATACCTTTTTCAAGAAAACACAAAACATGTATTATTTCATTTAAAATGTGGCTGTTTATTAGTCACTTTAAATTCCTGAAGTTAAAAAGAAAGGGCTCATTGTCATGGAAACAGTTCCACTGTACATAGCAGAGTGAGTCAAATCATAATTAGTTTTCTCCAGTTTTTTTCACACTTCCACACATCTTTTTCACACTTTTTTCACACTTCCACAGTTTTTTCCACACTCTTTTCCACAGTATGAAAGACATGCAGTTCTCAGATCTGGGAAACTATCAGTAGATACTGTGAGATAGAAGGTTACCGCTTATGCCTAGTAAGAACCCCACTCAGCAACTTTCCTCATCTAAATACATCACTACAAAATAGGCTTCTAGAATTAGACACATTGTCTGGTAGTGGGAGGAATCTACTCCATGCTTTCTTTAGAGGTAAGCTTGCTTATTGTACTGTTTTGTATGCTGCTGCTGCTGGTCCAGGGTGTGCTGATTATGACAAGTGACTAGATAGACTCCACTTTATTTTCAAGAATTAAGTTCTGAGTATTTCCTGTCTAATATAGCATATGGCTAAATTGTTCCACTGTTCTTTTTAGTGAAGTTATTGATTTCTGTTATACAATGCTTGAGAACGTTTATACAAGATGCCCTACAAATGGTGTGGTATTGTATTATGACTCTTTTACTATATGGCAACATATTTATCTGGAACATCAATAAATAGTGGGATTTTATTTTAATTGCTCACTTAACTCTGTCAAAATCTTTCTGATAGGCAAGAGTGAGTTTCTCTCTCCTCTCCCCCACTTCAATCTTCTAGCCAGCAGCATAAAACCTTACTGTAGACAAGTCCAGCCTGTATAGGGATTTTGACAAAAGACATTGAACAAACTGTTCTGTGAACTAAAGGACTGACCAAAGAAGAGCTTCCCCAGACACTTGTGCGGAATCCAGACCTTGAGTCTGTTGGAAAGATCTGATCACATACTTGTCAACTAGGAAGGAACATATACACATGCTATAAGTAATATAGTATTATGTTAATGACTGGCACATGCTGATGGATGACAGCAAGCTGGACACATTTATATCCAATAAATGCCTTTGGCATGTTACACTAAGTATGGTTTGTTATAACTTGGCTAGTACCCTGCTGTGTGGCCATCTGTCTTTTGTCCGTAAACCCTGTCACTGGTCATATGTGCTTCCAAGCTAGCTGTGCTTGGTAGATTCCAGTCGCTGCTCTGGAAGCTTAGGACACATTTGTCCTGACACGCCTTCCTAGAATATAGGATACCACCGCTCGAGACCTTGAAACCAGTTTCTGACACCTGAACCACCCCAACTTATTTACATATACTCTCTACCTGGCCTGTGGGCTCTCTAAGGTTCTGGATGAACCCTTTCAAGGACAGTATGGCAGAAAAGCAAGCAGAGGCTTAGCAAAGGAATTTCTTAACTGCAGAGACTATACTCATAAAGTACTGAAGAGTCACAGATTTTTTTTTCAAGGAGGAGAACCAGAAGTCCTTGCACACACTCTCTCCATATCTGATCTCAGGTCTTTTGTGCATCTGGGGCTTGTCAGTATTTCAGTCTGGGAACAGTCTATCCTCCCCTCTTTCTCCTGCACGTCTTGTTTACATGTACTGATGGTTGTCCATCTGTACAGGACAGTACCAGTTCTTAAGTAGATGAGTGTCTCCTCTGTGCCATTTGCACTACAGGGGAAGATCCAGCCCCCTTTTTCCGTCACGTTGCCTTATCTGTTGTTCCATGGTTGTAGGCAAATACTTGATGATATAGCAAGACGATAGCATTGGATTTCGCTCAGTAATAGTTTTTCAACAAGTCCTCAAACACCTTTCCTAGGCAGAGCAACTAGTTTGCTTCATGGATGTGTCCAAACTGGTTTTCACTCATAGTACAACATAAGGTCCATAATTTGGCATGGATATATGCTATTCTGTCACATGGTTTGTGGGGCACTGCTAACCACCACCACAACAGTATATGATGAAAAGACTCCATTGAGAGTATGATGAATAAGAATTAATTTTAAGTCTTACTACCGATAATATTAACAAGTTTTGTAGAGATGCCTAAGGGAGGATCTATCTTATGTGGCCTAGAAAGAAAGAGATTTAAAATGTCCTAAACCATGAAGTGATAATAATGTATATCAAATACACAGTTCATGACCAATCCCTGGAATTAATTTTTGTTCAGATTAAATATTCAAGCAACTTTGAAAAAGCAAAATATATAATATTTGTGAACAACAACAAAAAGCAAATAGCTTGTTCAACTATTAATATGAATATTTTACGCAACTAAAATTGACTCCTGGTTGACTATATAAATGGACACAGTAACACAGTTGGGTATCATATATGAATATGTTCTATTCCTGAAACTTTTTTTGTTGCAGTCTTTGTTTTGTTAATCACTTCTACCAAGAGAAGTTATGACAATAACTTAGAGACTGATGCTGGACTCAATAAATGGAGATATTTTTGCTTTGTAAAGGTAGTGGAGGAAAAGGCTCATTTTGTTGTTTCTCAATTCAGGGGAAAGATCATCAGGAATATTAGACAGCAAGAGAGCAGATAATTTTTTTTCCCAAGGTCAAATCTACAGAGTTCTGAGGATGATGAGATTGTCTAAATTGCTTCATTAACTTTTTGCTTTTGCTTTGGTTTAGTGGCATCTCTCTGTTATTTCTTTTCATCTGTTCTCCACTACTGCAGCATTTTTCAGAGCTAGTGTGGGTGTGGATACATAAGGTGATTATATATCTATATTTCAGTTCACATTTTTCTGCTGCATCTTTTCATTTCCTGCTTTCTTGTTTGTAGTCTCTCTCCTTTCCCTCTGTTGTCTCCTTTCCCACTAATCTCAACTCTGGATACTTTCCCAGGAACACAAAGACAGACCCCTAAAAATAGCGTCTGTACCCTTTCCTCGTTCCTTGCCACACAGTTACTGGTACACAGATTCTATTAATAATGCTGTACACTCTCTCTCTCCAATTTTTCTGTCTGCACTTTGCACTATAGGCCACAGAGAGGGGAAGAAGGTTACTAGATTTAATATATCTGTGGGATGAGTATTGTTCATTTAATATTAGTTAGAAGAGAAAGGATCTTCTTGTAGTTATGTAAGACTGAGTCATGAGATCTGAGTTTTAGTCCCAGCTGTGTCCCAGACTACTTGTGAGAATTTAAGCAAGTTGCTTCATCTTTCTGTGTTTCCCATGTGTAAAATTGGGATAACACATCCCTGCTTCAAAGAGATGTTGTGAGCTTATGTTTAATGTTTTGTGAGATGCTCAGATACATGGGGATCAGGTCAGTGAAGCCAATTAAATTTGGGCCAGATGCTGGTAGCTAAGTGATACTACATATTGAGTAAAATTAGGGTAAAGCTGAGTTATGTCAGTCTATGAACTTCCTTTCTAAATGCAGATGAAGATGTGTCACATCACTGGCCAAGATTTATTTGTTGAGTCAAGAAGTTAAGCATTTGAAAGCAGGTTTTTCAGCACTGCTAACATGCTTTCTTCTCTGTAGACAACCTACTTGGTGGAATGCAAATCTTTATGAACACCTACTGTGTGTATTAATCTGCAAAGGACTATTTGGGGAACAGATGGCACACACACAGGGTACTGTAGCCCAGGGCCTGACCTATAAGTGGGAGAATTGCAAAACTCTACCCCAAATAGTCTTTCAAAGATCAATACACACAGTAGATGTTAATAAAGATTTGCATTGCCCATCCTCAAGTAGGTTGGCTACAGAGAAGAAAGCATATTAGCAATGCTGAATAATCTCCTTTCAAACATTTAACTTCTTGACTCAACAAATAAATCTTGGACAGTGACGTGACACCCATGCCACATCTTCATCTGCATTTAGAAAGGAAGCTCATAGACTGGTATAACTCATCTTTACTGTAATTTTACTCCAAAGGTGTTCTCCCTATTTAATGGCTTCCATGAGGTAAGGAAGGCAACCACCCAGTATGAAGATAAAACATCACCTGAGTTTAGTATTGATACTGGTATGAAGCAAGCCTGTATCTCAGTGCTCACTGGCTTTGGCATCTTCTTCTCTATTCATCTTAAGTATGCATTTGGAAATGATCAATCTGGCATACTAATTGAATCAAGGATGGACGGCAGCTCGTTTAACATCAGAGGATTCTAGAGCAGAAGGCATGTCACCCAGCTTACTATTCAGGATCCGCTTTTTGCACATGATGCTGGATTCATCTCTAATTCACCTGATGAACTGCAGGTTATGATGAACAAGTTTTATGATGTATGCACCAAGTTTGGCATGATAATCAGCATAAAGAAAACAGTTGCATGTCACAAGGTACCAATATTCCACCTTAAATCTACGTCAGTAATGAAGCTATGGACAACGTGGATCACTTCTGCTATCTTGGCTCAATTCTCACCAGCTCACTTAACCTATATAGGGAACTTGATGCTAGAATCAACAAAGCTTCTGTTAACTTTGGCCGACTTACCTCATGTGTTTGGAACAACAAGTTGCTAATCCTGAACACAAAGGTGTCTGTTTATCAGGCTTGTGTCCTTAGTACCCTCCTTTATGATTGTGAAATATGGATTACGAACTTCATGCAGGAGCAGAGATTGAACAGTTTCCACCTCTACTGTTTTAAAAAAATCCTTGGACTTACTTGGGACCAATGTATCACCAATAACGAGATCCTTGAGTGAACTGGCTTACAGTCTATGCAGACTAAGCTTGACATTTGCAGGCATCATGGGTTGGGACATGTGGAGCCCATGCCTCAAGATTGTCTGCTGAGAGCTGTGCTCTATGGTCAACTTAAGAACTGCCTGTGACACAGAGGAAGGCCAAAGTTCTGATATAGTGACAAGGCCAAGCAAGGCCTCAAGAAATGATGCATTCCCACTGACACCTGGGAAGATCCTGCCCACCATCGTTCAGCTTGGAGAAGCTGGGTTAAGATTGGTGCAGTCACCATGGAGAACCATCAGAGAGCCTAGGCTGAGGCCCGCAGGTGGGCTAAGAAGCAGAATATTCTTCAACTTCCATCTGGTGAGTGGACCTGTAGCCACCATGGGAAGGTTTGCTGCTCATGCATTGGGCTGTCTTCCCATGCCATTGCAAAGCACTACTGATGGACCAACTTTGTCACATCTCCTTAGTGAACATAAGAACATCAGAATTGCCATACTGGGTCAGACCAGTGGTCCCTCTAGTGCAGTATCCTGTCTTCCAACAGAGACCAATGTGGTGAAAAAATCCCCATGGATTTTTTTCCAAAATGTATTTCACCAATTACACTTGGAGATATGGTCACCTAAAATTTCCATTGCCCTTTAGGGCCTTGCTGCTGCAGTCTGATTGATATAAAGTTTCACTTTGCAAAAACTCAGTGGGACTACCTGGTTGGACTTGACTGCAGGATTCGGGCCTTAACCTCTAATTGAGCTATTCTAGAATGCACAGTCCATTAGCTTCTGCATGCAAAGCTGTTTGATATAAACATGTGTTTTAGTGTAAAGTATGTGGTACTTAACTGAAGGCTACTCTCTCTATTTAGCAAACAGCTCACTAGTAGGGGGCCTTAAAATTTTTTCCAGTGCCATAAAGCTCATTTATTTCAGTTATCAGTGGTTGCTTCTTTCCTCTTTGAAAGACAGTGTCATCTTTACATTTTAAATATGATACAAAAATACCTTTAAAAACACATTAAAGTAAAAATAGATTTTGAAGCAGTTATGTGCTGAAAGCATAGATTTTGTTTTAATGTTTGGTAATGAATATGGAAGTAAATCAATGGGTTAAATAATTTCATTCACAACTGAGTTATCCTAAAGTTAGGATGTACCACCATTTTCATTTAATAAGACGATAATATCTGTAGTGTTGGTGCCGTGTGCACAAACTGATGCAGAAATAGTAAGAAAACAAAAATTTTATCTGTACTGACTCTTGTGTAATTTCAAAATTTCCTAAAATGATTAATAGCTGTGACAGCTACCATTTGGCTGCATACTTAAAAAGAAACAATTGTTAGATCAGAGATGGTGGATGTAACAAATTGGCAAATAAGGCTTTACAGAACTGAAGCAATAGCAGGGCACTTCTCTCCCTAGAATGCTACTCATTATTTCCACAAACTAAAATGCAAAGGAGATGTGGTTTTGGCAGAGCCCCTTGGGAAAGGCTCATGAATGCAGTGAGCAACTATACATGAACCTTTTTTATGGTCATGTCATAGAAGGATAATGTGGTGAATAATGAAAATACTTCTAGTCCCATGCTTTTTGGAAAAAAAAAAAAAGTTGAAACTCTAACCCACATGCTTACACAGCATCATTTGATGTCTGTCCTTCTTTGAATTTACAGAAAAAAAGTGTGAGGGGGAGAGAAGCGGCTGGGAGGAGGGAGTTGAATCCCCTGTCTCTGCACACATGCAGACAGAAGGGCAAGGCAATTTAGTCAGAAGGTCACAGATACCTATAGTTTGGGTATGGTAGTTATTACACATGTTCTTTAGCTATTTCTGAAGCCATAATGAAATCTTCCATTAAGGACAATTAGTCTTTCAAACTCCACTTATTCACCCTCTGACAGCTAAGCCATTTAAAGCCCCAGGGTTGGGGTGGGATAATTATATATGGGAGCTGGAGACAGCCCTGTGGGCTCATGGCTGATTGTGATGGGCTGATGCTGATGGGCTGATTGTGATGGGCTGATGCTGATGGGCTCTGTTGTGAAGGCTACATCCCAATAACAGTACCACTTTGGATATGGGCTTCCCTATCTTATAAGAAACTGAAGATTTAGTCAGTCAACTATTATAGCTCAGGGACTGGAGTTGCTGTTGGCTGTAAGGATGTCTGGACTGTTTTGCTGAGGAGATTGAGGTGTTTGGAAGGGAAGGGAGAGGCTGCCGTTCTCCTCAGGCTCTGGAGACTCCAGATGGTTGGCTGACATACATAGCCGTGTGCATGCACACACTTTTACTTTCGGGCCATACTATAAAGACAAATAAATCATCTTCATTACAAGATTGGAGGGGAATGTGTTGGGAGGTACTGTATATAAGTATAAAAGTTTGTGTGTTCCATTGGAAGCTTGCACTGAAATATATGTAACAGAAACAAAGTGGGAAAGTCTGTTTAAGGAACACCAATAATTTCACTGCCTAATAGTTTTGTTTAAGAAGTTATTCAAAAGTATTCTGAATGCACAAAATATTTCAAACAGTATGTACTAAGCATTTGTTCACTAAGAAATTGTATTGTACTTTCCTAGTGAGGGTGGTATTAGTTACTAATGCATAGAGTCAGGGTTTGCATATTATAGTTCCAAGGTTTAACTCTGTATAAAACTTACTTTTCTGAAAAGACAAAACTCTGGATTGTACTTCAGCTGAAAGGTATACTGAGGTATGGGGAAAAGAGGTGTGTAATAGAATTAGACCTACTATTACCACAACATCACTCTAGCCCATTTAGAAAACAAACAAACAAAATCCTTGCCTTTTCAAGAGCAAGGAGTGATGGAAGAAACCACCTCTATAACTGTGCCACCCCAGCACTTAATTTGAATATAGCTTTGTCCTTTTGTGCAGAATAAAATTCCACTCTTTTCCCCCTTTTTAATTCTTTTCATGAATTGGCACATTTCTCAAGCACAAAATCAGACTAGACAGCTTTGGAGAATGAAATTCTGAAAGCAGTTTTGCCATCCCCAAATCCTTAAATAGCATGTGTCAGGCCCCCCACATTTGAGATTTAAAAAATCTGTTTTTTAATTTGTTCTTCATTCTTTGCAGTTGTTTAGCATGTTGTGGTCACATATTCAAGCTTTTCTATTCAACCACAAAGGCTAGAGAATCTTATTGTTGATTTTTAAAAGTTTCATGTAATCACCTGAATAAGAGTTGGATTGTTAAGAAAAAAACAAATACTTCAAGAAATGACAACAATATATCCACAGGCAATGTTATTGTAGCAATTAGTTTCCATACAACCTCCTCAATGTCTCAGTCTTCACCAACCAGCACACCATTCATGACTGAGAATACATTAATATCTGTCCCCATTCATTTCTTGGCCTCTGATGTGGAAGTCTATTGGAAGGGTGTCAATTGCGATCAACTGCGGTGGAATTTTTTTGACTGGGGTCATCATTTGGAACTATATTGAAGAAACTAGTTCAGTTCACATACAATTGCCACTACACAGCCATTCAATTACAATGACCTTCCAGCCATTTGCCTAATTGACTGGATTTGATTCAGTGACATATAAGTGAGAGACTATATCTCATTAGTGAACCCATCAGACTTCTTTAGGTGATGTTTTAAATAATTAAGAAGTCATGAAAATGAGCAGAGATGAATCCGCATGCCCATCTGTGATGTTCGTCTGGTGCAATTTGGACTGGTGTATTGCTGTGTTACCCCAATCCCCCACTCATGGAGATCATCTTACCCTGCTCTGCAGTGAGAACCCGCACTCCTGGGATGTTCACGAACAACCTTCTGCAAGTAAGCTGAACCAACCAAGTAAGATGCACCAACCAAGTGGGTGAGTGCTTCTAGCCAGCCACTTTTTGGATTATATAACAGGATATCCCAGCCACTACCCCAAATCCCAGATGCATCCCTAGGAACCTCTGTATGACAATGTTCAATTATCTCCACTGAAAAATGTAAGCTCATATAAGTCCATCAGTTTAACAAAGAAATTGATATACACCAGCTTTGTTACTCCAAGAGGAGTCTCCAACACACATCAAACCAAATACACTGCTTTAGGTAAAACAAACAAACAAATGTATTAACTACAGAAGGATTTTAAGTGATTATGAGTCAAAGCATAACAAGTCAGATTTGGTCAAGAGCAACAAAAGTAAAACACATTCTAAAGAAAGCTCAAAACTTTTAGCAAAAAACCTTGTAAACTTAGGTGATTCTCACCACAGGCTGGCTGGTTTCCCTTCAGCCAGGCTCTCCCCTTTAGTCAGCACTTTAGTTGCTTGGTGGTGTTTGTAGACGGGGGTAGAAGAGAGGGAGCATGGCAAATGTCTCCACTTTTTATAATGTTCCTTCTCCCCTCTCAGGCTTTGTCCCCCCTCCCCAAGATCAGGTGACAAACAATGTCCTTATATGGACTCAACCATGTCTTGAGTTAGTGAGCATTAATTCTTCATGATTCCAAGCTGCTCGAGGGAAGGGAGATGACTCACTCGAGACTATACCCCTTTAATGCCCAGGCCAACCCTTTGTTCCTGGAAAGTTGAGCTGGGTTTGTTCTATATATGCCTTAATGAGGTACGAATTGGAGAGTTTTGCCTGCATATATTTCAAGCCATGAGGACACATTTTTGGGAATATTACAGCATGACATCTCATAACTATACACATGACACTGAAACAAATATGTTACTATAACTATAATGATCAGTAGCTAATGAGCATCACAAGGGCATCTAATGTGACATACTTTGCATTAGACAATACACCATTACACTATATGTGTGACCAGGGGGGTGCATGGCATCACACCATCCTATCCACCAGTAGGTTGAATGTGGCTCTGTCTCTAAGACACACTAGAATTTCATATTTATTTGCCCACGGGCTCCTTTTTGAAATTAAAACAAAACAATAGTGTGCTTTTAATTTTAGTAGTATAGGAAAAGAAATCTCAACAGATGTTGAGTTGAGATTGCCAAACTCATTTTACTTTAGATGCGAGCTCTGCTCAAAGTGAGCTTTTCACAAATGTTAAAAGACGTTCACTGATTATACTCCTCCTAGTTTATATTTAGTAGCAAGATCTCTGCAGCATTGCATAGTCCTTGTAAATATTGTTAGCTCTGACTTTGAAAAGACAAGTGGAGGGAAAATAATCTGGAACGCTGTATAAATAGCACACTTAGGAATCAATGGGAGGAGTTGAATATCCAAAGCTGTTGAGTACTCAGAATATTTAAAAGAAAATACACACACACGCACTGCTTAGCATGCATCCTAGCCAAACTGATATGGATATTTCGGTTTGTAGGGTGCAGCAAAAGACAAACCAGAGTGATATAGGGTCTGGAAAATTGCTATTCAGGAATCTCAAACAAATTCAATCTCTTGTCTTTGAATATAAAAGGTGATTAAAAGGGAACCTTATTGATCTAAGTACTATGAAAAGAATGGATACTTTTAGACTGCTTATCTTATTCCCAAGACCTTGTCTACACGTACCTACGAGATTCAGTGGCAGTTGATCGGAGTTACGCAAGCTACGCAAAAAACTTGTGTAACTCCCGTCAACTTCTCTGCTTCTGTTCTGCGCGCCGTCTTCACTGCACTGTGCCAATGAGAACCATGTTCCCATCGATGTAGCGCTATGCCACTTGAAAATGTGGTCTTAATATGTCGATTTCTGGATCAACTGAGTGGGTCTTCACTGACTGCTCAGTCAATCCAGAGAAATCAATCTGACGGTGGCGAATTTGCCGCCGTCAGTGAAGACATAGCCTCAGACAACAAAGAGGAGGCATAACTTGAAGTAAGAAAAGAAAGATAATTTTGGTAAAATTTCTTCCCATAGAAAGTAGGAGATACATGGAAGCAGGGATTTGTTTGAAGAGCAGAAAGCCACATAAAAGACCTTGAAGCTAATGATGAGGTAAATAATGTTACAGGCTGGTTTAAAAGCTCTTAAACAAATTAGTGAAACAGCTGCCTTTTGTTCACATTATATGTGGGAAACAAAGAGAATTCCTATTTGGCCATGTGTATGCCTAAGAACTTGGGCAGAAGGTTTTTTGTTGAGTATTGTCTTTGGGCAAGAAGCTTGGAAAAAGCCTAGAGAGAGAGCTTGTGGTTGAATGATGGCAGAAAGAGTTTTTGGTGCTGTGAGAAAGGACACTATCTCTGCATGTATAGGTTTAGTTCCTTCAGTGTGGTCAGGGAAACAGGACTTGTACATTCTTTGTAAATAAACAAAATTGCATCAAAAGTACCAGACTCAATCATCAATTTCTCCTCCCAACAGGAAAAATGCCCCCTGCAGAGCCCCAAAATTTTACTAACTGCTTGAGTCAAAAGAGGCAATGATAGTATAAAGCAATAGATTTAATAAATAACAATACAAACCACAATGAAATATGAGGCTTGATTCACCTTAGCCTTCTTGCTTGTGTTGACATTTATGGTCTGTCCAAACGGAGTGCAAATATTGCTTTTTGGTTTTGGCCGAGTTTTCCATTCACATTGTGTCATCAGTTACACCTGTGCAAAGAAGAAGGCAGTGGAGAATCATGTTGCAAAACAGGAGATTATGTGGATGTGAAGTAATTGAACTTTTAGACTCAAGGAAGACTAGATCTAGTTGGAAATTTATCACTGGAGTGATTTTCTTGTGAAAAATGCCTTTTTTCACAAAACCAAAATTTTCTGCAGAAAAAATTTATCTTGGAAAATCAAAATAACAGACCCTTGGCTGTTGCTTGGAAGGCTCATGTCAGTTTCACTTTGAGAGGTTCTGAGCCTAGGTAGACAGATTTGTGTTAGCAGGGCTCATGCTAGAATGATAAAAGTAGTTGTGTGTGGACATTGTGGCATGGGTGGAGGGATGGGCTGGCCACCTGAGCTCAGATCGTGGGGGAGGGGGCCGAGTTCAAGTGGCTAGTCCGAGCCTCCACAAGTGCTGCAATGTCCATACAGCAATTTTTAATATGCTAGCATCAGCCTTGGTAACACCAGTCTGTCTACCCCAGTTTGGAAGCTTGCTCCTGGATGCAGTGCAGACATACCGTAAGTGGCCAGGCACTTCGGCATCTAGGCTGAAAAGCTCATGTCAAATACACTTTCTCAGAAACATGTCTGGAAGCTGACAAATTCCAGTTAGGGTCTTCCAAAATACAATTTTTCATAAAATCCCTTCCCTTCCACTGAAAATTTTTGCAGTTTTGACAAACATGTGGGGAGCCTGGGTAAAAAAATGGAGGAATTAGAGCTACTAGTGCAGGAAGTGAAACCAGATATTATACGGATAACAGAAACATGGTGGAATAGTAGTCACGACTGCTGTTTAGGAAAGACAGAAATAAAGGAGTGGTGGAGTAGCATTGTATATCAATAATGAGGTAGACTGTAAAGAAATTAGAAGTGTTGGAATAGATAAGACAGAATCTGTCCAGGTGAAAATCACATTGGGGAAGAAACCTACTAGAGCTTCCACTGGGATAGTGCTGGGGTGTGCTACAGACCACCAGGATCTGATTTGGACATGGATAGAGACCTCTTTAATGCTTTTAATGAAGTAAATACTGCTGGGAATTGTGTAATTATGGGAGAATTTAACTTCCAAGATACAGACTGGAGGACAAAGGCCAGTAGTAATAATAGAGCCCAGATTTTCCTGGATGTGATAGCTGACAGATTCCTTCACCAAATAGTTATTGAACCAACAAGAGGGGATGCCATTTTAGATTTGTTACTGGTGAATAATGAGGACCACATAGAAAAAATGGTTGTAGGGGATAACCTACTTGGTTTGATCGACCATGAGCTAATTCAGTTCAAAATAAATGGAAGGATAAACAAAAATAGATCTGTGACTAGCGTCTTTGATTTTAAAAAGGCTAACTTTAAAACATTAAGGAAATTAGTTGGGGAAATGGACTGGACTGAAGAACTCATGGATCTTATGGTGGAGGAGGCTTGGAATTACTTCAAGTCAAAGTTGCAGGAACTATCTGAAGCCTGCATCCCAAAGAAGGGAAAATATTCATAGGCAAGAGTTGTAGACCAAGATGGATGAGCAAGCATCTCAGACAGGTTATTAAGAGAAAGCCTACAAGGAGTGGAAAATGGGAGGGATCAGCAAGCAAAGCTATGTCTTGGAGGTCAAAACATGTAGGGATAAAGTGAGAAATGCGAAAAGTCAAGTAGGGTTGAGCCTTGCAAAGGGAATTAAAACCAATAGTTAAAAGGTTTTATAGCCATATAAATAGGAAGAAAACAAAGAAAGAAGAAGTGGGACCACAAGGATTGAGGATGGGAGGAGGTTAAGGATAGTCTAGGAATGGCCCAATATCTAAACAAATATTTACCTTCATTTTTAATAAGGCTAATGCAGAGTTTAGGGATAATGGCAGGGTGGCTAATGGGAATGATGATATGGAGGTAGAAATTACCACACCCGAGGTAGAAACCAAACTCAAACAGCTTAATGGGAATAAATTGGGCACATGAAATTGCAAGCCCATTAGAAAGAATTTTTAATGAATCTGTAAACTCAGGGGTTGTATCATATGACTGGAGAATTGCTAACTTAGTTCCTATTTTTAAGAAAGGGAAAAAAAGTGATCGGGGTAACTACAGGCCTGTTAGTTTTACCTCAGTAATATACAAGGTCTTGGACAAAATTTTGAAAGACAAAGTAGATACGGACATCGAGATTCACAATAATTGGGACAAAATACAACATGGCTTTAAAAAAGGTAGATTGTGCCAGACCAACCTGATCTCCTGTTTGGGAAGATAACAGATTTTTTAGACAAAGGGAATTTAGTGGATCTAATTTACCTAGATTTCAGTAAGACATTTGATATGGTTCCACACAGGGAATTATTAGTTAAATTGGATAAGATGGGGATTAATATGAAAATTGAAAGGTGGATAAGGAACTGGTTAAAGGGGAGACTACAATGGGTCATACTGAAAGGTGAACTGTCAAGCTGGAAGGAAGTTACTAGTGGAGTTCCTCAGGGATCAGTCTTCGGACCAATCTTATTTAACCTTTTTATTACTAACATTGGCACAAGAAGTGGGAATGTGGTAATAAAGTTTGCAGATGACACAAAGTTGGGAGGTATTGCCAACACAGAGGAGGATCAGGATATCGTACAAGAAGATCTGGATGACCTTGTAAACTGGAGTAATAGAAATAGGATGAAATTTAATAGTGGAAAGTGCAAAATCATGCATTTAGGGATAAATAACAAGAATTTTGTTATAAACTGGGGACACATCAGTTCGAAGTGACAGAAGAGAAGAAGGACCTTGGCATATTGGTTGATCACAGGATGACTATGAGCCACCAATGTGATGTGGCTGTGCAAAAAAGCTACTGTGGTCCTAGGATGCATCAGACAAGGTATTTCCAGTAGAGATAGGAAGGTGTAAGTACCTTTATACAAGGCACTGGTGAGACGTCATCTGGAATTCTGTGTGCAGTTCTGGTCTCTCATGTTTAAGAAAGATGAATTCAGACTGGAACAGGTGCAGAGAAGGGCTACTAGGATGATCCGCGGAATGGAAATCCTTATGAGAGGAGACTCAAAGACCTTGGCTTGTTTATCCTAACCAAAAGAAGGTTGAAGGGAGATATGATTGCTCTCTATAAATACATCAGAGGGATAAATACCAGGGTGGGAGAGGAGTTATTTACGTTCAGTGCCAGTGTGGACACAAGAACTAATGGATATAAACTGGCCATCAGTAAGTTTAGACTTGAAATTAGACATATGTTTCTAACCATCAGAGGAGTGAAGTTCTGGAATAGCCTTCCAAGGGGAGCAGTGGGGGCAAAACACCTACCTGGCTTCAAAACTGAGCTTGATAAATGTATGGAGGGGGTGGTATGATGGGACATCCTAGTTTGGCAATTAACTGATCTTTGACTACTAGTGGTAAATATGCCCAAAGGCTTGTGAAGGGATGTTAGATGGGGTGGGTTCTGAGTTATTACAGATAATTCTTTCTTGGGTCTCTGGCTGGTGAGTCTTGCCCACATGCTCAGGGTTTAACTGACTGCCATATTTGGGGTCAGGAAGGAATTTTCCCCCAGGGCAGATTGGCAGGGGCCCAGGTTTTTTTTTTTGCCTTCCACTGTAGCATGGGGGACAGGTCACTTGCTGGTGGATTCTCTGTACCTTGAAATCTTTAAATTATGATTTGAGGACTTCAAGAACTCAGTCATAGGTTAGGGGTCTATTACAAGGTGGGTGGGTGAGGTTCTGTGGCCTGCGTTATGCAGGAGGTCAGACTAGATGATCATATTGATCCCTTCTGACATTAAAGTCTATGAGTCTGAGTCTGTTTTGTCTCAGTTCAAAATGAAAATTTGTTACACAAATTTAATTTTTTGCAGGAGGAGATTTCCATTTTCCAACCCACTCTAACGAAGACCTCTGGTGGGAGAATTATGAGCTGGGCTAGGTTCTTCTCCGGCCCTCCAACACACCCATATCATAAGTCATGGCAATAAACAGTAGGAACAATGTTTTTTAACATGTCTTTAAGATCTTGTCTACACTAGCACTTATACTGGCAAAACTTTTGTTGCTCATGGGTGTGAACCCCCCCCCCCCCCCCCGCACAAGATATATTTTGCCGGCATAAGCACTTGTGTGGACAGTGCTATGTCAGCAGGAGAGCTCTCTCCCATTGGCATAACGTGCCTACACAAGCGCTCTTACATAGGTAAGTTTTAAGTGTTGATTAGCCTTAAGAAAATACTGGTGGACACAAAATTCAAGCCATGTCTTTTAAAGAAGAGATGGATCGAGTTGCACTTCACTGGATCCTTTCTTCCTAATTCATTTCACTGTTTGTCTCTTCAGTATTAAGTCAGCTGTGAGAAATGGATGATCACCTAGTCTGTTCCTTTTGAAAGGTCATGAGCTGAAGTAACATGAAGAATACTAAACGAGAGCTTGACTAAAAGAAGTACAGTTTTCTCTTTCTGCTTTCATCACCATCCAACACAATCAATCAGAGTAGTGGGAAGGAAAAAAATGAAGTGGTCACCTCAGGTGTAACCTTAACAGTGGGACTTTATCATTATGATTAGTTATCAAACACACCCCTAACTTCCTGAAAACTCTTAAATATTTTCATTGGAGCCAGCCACCCATCCCGTACCCTTACTTCATTTTGCTGCTGCTGTTTGTACAGCCACACCCCTAGAAAAATGTGTGCAGTGTGAATGACTGTAAATGATGACTGTGTTGTGGTGCTACTGAAATGAAATGCTAAACAACCTGAAGAGAGTTTGTAAAATTGCGAGAAAAGGGCAAGTTATTTTTTTTGTAACGTATGCTCCGGGCAGTGTGTTTTGTGTCCAGTGTTTTAAAAGCTGGGTTCAAACAGATGGAAAATGCAGAATGGAATTTTCAGAACTACCTGAGTAACTTAGAAACACAAACCCATTCATTTTCAATAGAACTTGTTATCCTCTGTCACTTTCCATGCTTTCGTAAATTCTACTCATGTATACAGAAGCTAACTTGATTTTTGAGACCTACAGGTGCATAACAATATGTTTAGGGCAACTGAGAAATTTGTTTTTTTAGAAAATGTAGTAATTTATCGCATAATTTACATTTATAAATGCTTGTTCTTGCTTGATGGATCAAGTGCGCTGTATGTTCTAAAAGAATGGAATAACAAGGGGGGACTGGCTTTGACTCCTCAAAAACAAGTATCATATTTGGAAATATAATTTGTAGTCTTCAAGGTTGTAAACTGAAGTGAATCTGATTCGGTATATACTCCTTCTCAGACAACGTATATATTGTCTTCTTCCTGCCCACACTGCAGACTGTCCAGTAGGTGCTAAGAGTCCGATCTGTCATTTCCCTAAAGTGCTCATGGAAAAAGATCACCTGAGCACAATTCTCAGGAGATTGAGAATCTCTGCATGCAAATATTCAAAGTGACATTTTCTGGTCTGCCATAAATGTGATAGCCATAGCATCCTCTAGACTTTTCATGGTAAAGGTTACCATTCCTGTTTAGTCATTCATTCATTTATATCTACTACAAGCATTAATTGTGTTTAAACTACTCTAAAACATATGACTAGTGAACAAATATCCCTTGGAATTAGCTTTTCTACCTCTTTTCAGTGGCTGTTGAATAGGTAGTCAGGAGCTGAGAACAACCAGGGAGCTCACTGCCTTCTCAGATGTACTAATTGCAGTCTGGCTGTTGCAATTTTCCTGAAAATGTCAAGCTGAATGTGATACACCAGATGCAGTGGTGGCAGTTATAGAAAGGAATCTGCATAATGAAGCTACAGTTCAAACACGAAGGAGATTCAGTTTATTTACAAACAGGCTATTGGAAAATAAAAATGCCCTGCCTCTTTAAGGTCCCTCAGTCTAAGCCACCAAAGTAAAAATTACTTTAAACAGGCAGAGACTGAATTTAAATTACACAGGTAAACAGTTTTCTGCACCTGAAGATTCTGGAGATAGCAGGCAGAACCATCTGCTTGTTCTCTCCCAGGCACCATCTCAACTGCACAGTTCTCTCCTTCTACTGGTTTATGTTGTGTCAGAGAGGAAAAAGCTCCCCCCGCTGCATATTCTCCCATGCAGCTACCAAGCCTCACTAGTAGATACTAGGCAGCCATGTTCTTTGGTGGCCCTATGCTCTCTGACTCTTGTAAAAACTGATAGGAGAGCCTTGATGTTTGGGTCAGGGTTTCAATCCAATCCCCATTATAGTCTCTGTGTGGTTCATCATAGTGAACATCAGAGGACTCATTCTCATCACAGCACACAGAAAATTAGCTACGTAATGTTCGTTGTTTTCTAATTTCTTGCTCATCACTCTAGAAACATATTCCCAGGTGTCTCATTCTCCATGCAAGCAGATGTGGAGGCTCATAAACTGAATTGCAACCTGAAGGAATGGGTTGTTCTAAGAGCTTTCTGTTGCTAAGGCAACCACATCCTCTGTCTGTGTTTACAATGGCTTTTTCCAGGCTGTCTGAGTCTCATGCTGTGGCATTTGGGACAAGAATTCAAAGACAGAAAAATAATAAAATGTATCTGCTTAATGCTTAATTGCTTCTTTGAACCATGTTTATATGAAAAATAAAATAGTCATTCATTGACTCTCATAATATATATGCTTATTAGTGGTGGTTATAGCCATGTGATACACTGCAGAACTATATGATAAAAATCATATATATTGCACCTTACTTGTACTCTGTCCACTATTCCATATCTGCTACAGGACTGGGACTAACATCTTGAAGAGCTAAAGAGCTGTCTGTCAAAAAACAAAACAAAACAAAACTCTGCAATAAATGTGGGATTTTCTCTCATGTTACACTGGTCTGTGAAACCAGGGGGAATAGCCTATACTGGACCACTGTCAGGTTTAACGCCAAATATCTCATGAAGCAACCAGGCTAAAAATGGGAACTGTGTGAGAACTGTGACAAGCCCTGGGATTTTCTTCTTTTCAGTGGAATAGAATGCTTATTCCTAGCTTCGAACACAAGATGCTAGACCTTAAAATTGTGACATTATGTATGGAAAAACTACCTCAATAAATTTGTAGAGCTTTTAAAAATATATTAATTATCTTTTTTTCTTCCTCTGAAGAGTGTAAAATTAAACTCCAGGTATTATGGAAACCTGGTTTTACAGGCAGGGATTAAAAATAAAAGACACAAAATTGCTTTTTAAAAAAACATCTCTAAGAATAGTTTCTCTAAAATATGTCACTAAAGTACATGGCGGTGTGGTGTAAAAATTTTATTGGTCCTCATGTGAGATGACTTGCATAATTCACTAACTGCTTTGCCATTTGTGAGTAATTCAGTCATTCAAATTCACGCCAGCAAAACCTTTATAACCGCTGTGCACCATCTGCATAATATGTTATATACACACATGCTTCTTTTTTTGACTCCTATCTCAGATAGTAGTGGCAAAGCTATTATTACAACCTCACCCTAGCTATTTATAATAGTGTGACAAGATGCCTTCCTCTTCTATTCTTCTGTGGTTTAAAAAAAAAATTCCTCTCTATGCTGAGCCACAGGGGATATGAGACTTTTATAGCTCCTAGCTACTGGTGCCTGAACTGGGAACCTCTACAACTAAAAGCATGAGTTGTTACAGCTTGAGCTAAAGAGTCAAACTCTCTAGACGTTAGCTTTAATAAACTAACATCCCCTGTGGATCGGCCTAGAGAGGGACACACAACATTCACTAACCAGTTGGTTACACTAGCATATCTTGACTCCATGTCCTGGCCTTTAGATGGGTTATGGTAGTTGTAGGCCCTAGAGTTATTAGGTGACTGAAAGGTCCGGTGACCGCAGGATTATGAATGTGCCACTAATGTGCTGGAATTCATATTAGTGGTGAGGTCCCCTCCCCATCCCAGCATTGCCAACGTCAGAGATTCAACAATCGTGAAGTTGCCCCCCCAAATCACGATCTTCTTTATTAGTTTATTTTTAAAGAAAGACTAGATTGTGCTTTTGGTATGACTTTTGATTTTTGAATCCTTCCTGCCCATTTTGTGTGTGTGTGTGTATGTGTGTGTGTGAGAGAGAGAGAGAGAGAGAGAGAATTAGTGTTGCCAATGCTGCCAAATTTATTCAGGTGATTTTGGCTTCAGCTGCAGAAACTCTCACCCGCACATCTGCCCCTCTTTCTGCCCAGAAATTAATCCGCATCCCCAACCATGAAATCAGTTCTGTCTCCCCAGCTTTCCCATTAGTTTTCTGTCCCCTCATCTCTGCTTCTCCTGTAGTTCTTCCCTTTCCTCTCCTCAGCCAGGTGAAGGGTGCAACAGGGTCCCCTCCTCTCCCTACCAGACTTAGAGTGGGGCATGGCTCTAGCGGCTCTTCACACACCCCCTTCTACCTCTTCCCACACCTGGTGTTGCAGGGGTGAGGAACAGAGAAGCCATTCTGTTGCTCATAGGAGTGGAGAGGACGAGAAGTGAAGCCATTGTGGGCCCTTTCTGCTCCCTTCTCTCTAGTGAGAATTGAGTCAGCTTCTGAGAGCAAAAGAGCTCTGCTTACTTCTTGGAGTGGCTCTGTGGCATAAGTGGGGAAAGCAGCCACTTCGAGGGATTTTTTTCCCTCTCAGGCTGTGTTGAAATTGCTCAGAGGGGTGGATCCAGTCTTGTGATCAGCTAAAACCTGGGACTTACACTGTAATAACAGGAGTTATCAATGCTGTTGTCTTGTTGGTGACTAAGTAGTCTGTACTTGGGAGGGTGAGGTGAAGGATTAGGGAAAGGAATGGGTTGTTTTGGGGATAGAGAGGCTAAGATTGGAAGGGGGCCATGGAGTTGTTGTGCATCTTCCTCAGTGAACTTTGAGAGAAATCCAGAGATACAAGATAATTGCTGAGCCCTTGGACTGAGGAGTCAGTCTCTCTGGATTGAGGTGTGAAAAAGCTGTTAATTTGTTAAGGATGTGAAACTGTGTAGGAGAAGAGCTGTGTGGCCTCAGAAAGATGGAATGCTGAGAGCTTGTGATCTAGTCTGTACAAATGCTTTTCTTTCAGGGTTCTCAGGTTTGTTTCCCTGAATAGTGAGAGGAATCCTCTTCCCTCAACTATTAAAGCAGAATGTCCAGAAAGGAGTTAAAATGGGCGTTGGCTTGATAACCAAAAAAGACTTCCTCTGGGGAGGGCCGGAGGATCGGGCATTTGGTTTGGATCCATTTGATTGCTTCAGAGGAGGGAAGTTTCTTGATTTTTGGCCAGAGGAACAAATCACCCTACCGGCTTGGGAGAGACTCATTTGAGGCAAAGTTGAAATGCCAGATGGGTCCCTATGCTGTAGAGGTAAGTTGCCATTGTGGTCAGACAATTGCAAAGTTCACAGAGTTATTTTTCCAAACTTCATTTATTCCAAAACATGGGGAGCAGTTAAAATATTTAAATCTTATAAGTTTTTGTCTACATGACAATTATATATCTAGTATAAATGCTGAATGAGGAAGTGGTATGGGATGATACTTATATTTGTTGTGAGAGAGAGAGAGAGCGCTCTCACTTTTAGCTCTGATGTTTCATGGGACATATAAGTGAATTTGTCAGGGGAGGACAATAATATGTCAACTATACAGTTGTATAGTAACCATGGGCAAATACTGACTCTCTAATGAGCGGAAGAATTACAGCCTTCAATTGTCTGAGCAAGCCAGGAGTTTCATTGCATGTCCCCATGCTTGTCTGGCATGGTAGCAGGAGGACATTTCATTGTAATCTATTCACAGTGGTCTACAGTGTCTTCCTGACCTCTGGATACCCTTACCTTCGCAGGTCTCTTTTTGGGGGCAGAAAATTGGGAAGGTAATTTCTGGACATCCCCTAGTCTTCTGGTTTGGAAGTCCTTATTGGGTCATATTTAATGTTATCAGATGGCAACATTGTTAAGTGGCAGCATGATGATCTCTATAGTGTCCATGATGTTGTCATGTTGCTGTGTAATGATATGTGAGGAGATAAACTACAGTGTTCCAAAAGGGAAATCAAATGCATTGCAATATGTCGATTCAATATTATGTCAAGATGCAGGAATGTATTCCAGTGGAACAGCTCAGAATTATGGCAGCCCTTTTGCACATTCTCTACTTATCCTCCACTGGTGTCAAACTGTTATGGGAAGGCGCTTGTGTCAGGCAGACTATGCTCTTGTCCTCATCTCATGGGAAAGAAAGATAGGCATTTTCTCATGTACTTTTCATTCATGTTCAGTTATGTAAGGAGTTTGATAACTTCCATTAATCTTAATAGATTCCATTGCTACATGCTAGTTTTTAATACAATTTCCACAATACTTGTCCTTGGACTCTGGAATAGTATATATTTCCTGAATGATTAATTCTCAAGTCTAATGATTCTGCATTAGATTGAGGATTGCACCTCTGATGGTGTCATTGGCTTAATTTTATTCACTTAAACTGCTAATTTAAGAGAAGGAAATCACTTCTAAAGGCAATCCATAAACATTTTGCAGAAAATACGAGAGGAATACTTTTTTGGAGGAAATTCTATGGCTTTTACACAGTGTAACTACAAATCAAGTACATGTGGCTATCTTGCTATTCACAAAGAAACATTTAACATGCATGTGGCTTAGTGCCACTATTGTGTTAGCTGACAGAGTATACAGCTGTTATAACCTTTCCTCCTCTGTAGTCTGTTGGTTTTAAAGAGGAATTATATACACTGATAATAACTTTCTTTTTTATCTTGCTAATATATCAAATATTTATTTTTTCATTTACAATTTAATAACTGCAGTACAGTTGTGTTGTGTTCACAGCACACACACAAATTGAAGTTAGATAAAAACATAAATAACTCTTGCTGGAAGACTGCATCATAATACTACTTTATTTCTAGGAATTCAGAACAGTTATATACAAGAGCCCCCAAAAACACATATGCAGAGAGAAAACAGGCTACTCCCTAAGGTAGAGGCAAAACTTATCCCACTTTGCTTTAAGTTGGCTCTTTCCATGCTGACTGCTACTCCCACACTTGGCTGTAGGACCAGGAACACCTCCGTTCCTGCACTCTTACAGGGATAGCTTGCAATTCCAATGCAGTCCTCAGTACACCAGTTTTTCAATGGTAGCAGGCTGTATGTTTAATAAAGAAATGGAAAAGGTGAAGTTACCAGCTAAAATAACTCCGGTTCCCTTGAATTTAACTCTATGTTGAACACAACAAAATGACATAAATGGTGCATTACAGTTCAGATCTTGCATGCAGGAATTTTTTACTTGAATCATAACTCTCCCCCTTTAACAAAACAAGCCAAATTCATCCCTAGTGTAACACGCTGGCTTCTGTGGAATTGTATTTAGCATGAATTTGCTCCATTGTAGATAGTGGTCTGTATTACTGGTTCCTCGGATGGTAATTCAGTACGGACTTCACAGAATGTGTGTAATGTGACTGAGTTTTAGTCACTGTGGAAATAAATAGCATTTAATTTCCTGACTCTTGTGCTTTCAAAACAAGAAGTTTACTCTGCACTTACGCTTTTAGCATTTTCATCTCAGTTCTGTAAGGTGCTGAGCAATCTTTTGTGAGTCAGGTTTTTCAGTAGGAGTTGAGAGGACTTTGCAAGAGATACTTAGCACATTAGAGGATCAGGCCCTAAATGTCCTTTTCTGTTGGTAAACATTTTTTTTAAAGAGGAAAGCAGGGTGCTAGAATGCTATGTGCAGCCTGACAAGCATCTTCAATTGCATTTATTGCTTGTGCTGTGATTGTGTCCCTGAGGTTGCATTGAGCTCTGGGAAGCACTTGGAGCTGCTGGAGGACAGACTGAACAAATGAACTTGTTAGTCATCTTAAGAATGGTATTAATGATTCAGAAGGGCCAAGCTGTGGGGAGAGTCCCACATAATTAGGGCCGTGTGCAGATATTTGCAACTGAATTCTGACTGGGCTTCCTGCATCTTTGTGTGGCCCAAAGATAAAAAGTCAGCCTGGAGGAGATGCACAAGTGCATAAAAATGCATGCCAATGTACCTAAAGATTTAGGATCCTAATTTTAGATACTCAGTGTTGGCATCCATTTGTAGCCATTATGGTTGGGAGGGTAACATTCCAAATATGGAATGAATGCAACTGATGCAGTGTTGTCTGAGCTGTTTCAGTGTGTTTGCAGACTTGTGAAGACATGTGAACTGGTTCTACTCATCGAGGACTGATGGACGATGGAGGGCTGTCAATATAGTTAATTATTTCACCACTGATCGCAATAGCAGCAATATTTCGTTAATATGCTTAGCCATCATTAGTGGATGCAATGACAGATGTTAGGGTTGTGGCAGAACTGGTTGTTATCAAGGACTTACAAGGTTGACAATTAAGTGTCATATTTCTCCCATGTCTATTTAGAAGAAGAGGAAAAGAGAAGTAACCCCTTATTGCCAAAACTGTTGGCTACCGTCTGTATAACAAACCCAAAACACCTTGCATGTCTTCCAAAGTGTCTACAGCCCCAACTGTCTGCTACAGGTTGCCCAATATGCAGGCTTTCCTCCTGACAACTTCTGAGCTGAAGAAGAGCTCTGTGTAGCTCAAAAGCTTGTCTCTTTCACAAGCAGAATCTTATCCAATAAAAGATATTTTCTCACCTATCTTGTCTCTGTAATTCCTGGGATCAACACAGCTGCAACAATTTTGCAAACTTCTACCATAGTCATGCATTTTTAATATAATATTAAGCAGCTCACTGAGAATTTGGGGACATCAGTGAAACCAATGTCAGAAATAACAAAAAACTGATGATTTAAAATAAATATTATTCATTTTAACTTAATTTATTAAACGTGTCTATTTTTAAATAACTTGAAGCTGAGACAGAATTTGCAGTCTGCCTTTCTGGATTGCTTGTGGTGGAATTGCGTCCTATTTTGTTCAGAATAAATGGGCATGTGTGCATGTGGAGGAAGTTATCAGATAAAATAAATGTATTGTTCAGTACCTATCACTGGAACACTTGAAAAGAGAGCCCACATGTTTGTTATATCCATGGCACAAAAATTAATTTGTTCTTAATGGATGGCAGAAAAATCAAATAGCATCGCTTTTCCCCCCTCCCCCCCATTTTCAATGCCATTTGGAGCTACTGTGTTAAGTTCCTTTTGGTGGGCAGTCATTCTTGGTCTAATGTCTAGAACTCAGTGAATCTGGTTGAACTTTCCTGGGGTGAAGGACAATGCCAGTGAGAAAACTTATTGGCAGCTTCATCATTGAAGCCAGATAAAATGATAGTATATGACGCAAGATGGGGAGGAAATGAGGAAACTTGGGTTTATTGATGTACAGTTGGAAGGTAGCTTTTACTGTTATCAACCAAACAAGAAGTCACAAAAATATCAATTTATTTTGCAATCGATTTTCCATAAACCCATGTTGATTGGCATTAGTTACTTTTCTCAGATATACTGTTTTAAATTTGGAGTATGGCTTTTTTGACTGTATGACAAACGTGGGGCTGCTTAATTTTGAATAGCATCCCTTTTTAGATCAAGTATGGTTAGATGGGGGGTAACAAGGTTTCTTCAGAGTTTAGTGATTTATCATACTTAAGGCTGGGTTCTGAATCCCTTACTCTAGTTGAATAGCACCTTGACTTTAATGACACTACATGGAGTTAAGATAGTTACAATACCCTCCTTTAGCCCATTATTAATAAAGTCCTATATTAGCCACTCTGTATCTTGCCTGGGATCCATGTCAGACTGACTGGCCTCTAATTGCCCAGGTTATCCCATTTACCCTTTTTAAATATTGGCACAACATTGGCTTTCTTCCAGTCTTCTGAAACTTCCCTGGTGTTCCAAGACTTATTGAAAATCAAAGTTAATGGTCCACTAGCTCCTCAGCCAGTGCTTTTAAAGTTCTTGGGTGCCAGTTAGCCAGGCTTGATGATTTAAAAATGTCTAACTTGAGTAGCTGCTGTTTCACATCCTTCTGAGATAGTAGCCAAATGGAAAAAGTGTAATTGTTGTCATCAGCATCATTGTATGACAGCATTATATGACTACATCATTTTTCCCAAAGACAGAACAGAAATATTTATTGAACACATCTGCTTTTTCTGCATCATTCTTGATAATTCTACCATTTCCATCAAATAAAGGAACAATATCATTGTTAGGATTCTTTCTGGTCCTACTATACTTAAACTGCTTCTGATTATTCTTAACTCTGCTGACCATATATTTCTCCTTGTGCATCTTAGCTCCCCTTATCTATTTTCTACTTACCCTAACTTACGTTATTTAAAGAGTGAATTCACAGCCGTCCATCCAGCAAAGTCAATCATTCATCCAGTCATCATTACCTCTCAGTTTAACTGTACGAAGCTTAGATGTCTCACTCTGAGCAAAAAACCAAACCTCCATTAAGAAAGTTTCTGAATAAAGGCTATTTTGCAGAGGCTTATATCTGCAACACCTAGCTCAAATGATCCCAAATTTGGGTCCGTAACCCTACCCTACACTTTCTGGAGCAGACCATGTTTGCATAGACACACCTACTCTGCAGAGGTGTACAGCAGATGGAGCTGCTTTGCCAAAGTAATCAATTCTGGCTGGGTTTGGGTTACAAATCACTCTAGTATTTGAATGCAGTTGGTAATGAAATGTTTTCTTTATTGTGTGAATAAAGGGCAACAGAACTGTGCTTAACATGCCTTGATTGAGGCGATCACCCTAAACTGAACTCACTTGCTAAGCAAAGGAGAAGGATGACAAATCCTTGTGAAGAGGAAAGTATGTGGGAACAGGTGTTTTGATATGGTGGTGTGGACTCTGCCCAAAGAGCCCTTGATGCCCTCTCCAGCATTTAATGACAGAGCTGATTAGACTGAATTGAGAGTCCTTGTTTCTGGCTGGTGATGCCTAGAGCTGACATCACTGGGGAGTAGGTCTATGGGCTAAGCCTTAGAGCTCATGTTCTCACAGTGGAAGGCAACACAGAGACTGCAGTTGCTGTGAGGCTCCCCGTTATCTGCTGAACTCACTGAGAGCTGGGTTACGTGGCAGAACCTCAGAATGTGATGTCACGGGAGACGCAAGAAGCAGAAGTGCAGTGGCCAGCAGTGGCAGAGGGGCAGTAGTGACCAGTGGTGGTGGAGAGGTGGCAGCAGCTGTGAACCAGTTCCAGAAGCAGCAGCAGAGGCATTGTCTGATGAACTCCCCTGGAAGCACTTCTGAACGCTGGATCTTTGCTAACTGAGGGCAGCCAACTGTGAGTGGGGTTCAGTGGATGGAGACGGGAATGGTGTGTTAAAGGAACATTCATTTGTTGGACTTACACAAGGTGGGAAACTGAGGCAAAGGACACTGCCCAATGCACTGTGGGGTTGGGTTTGCTTATGGTCACCTGCCTTTGAATGTGGTTGTGGTGTTTTCCCAAACTAATGCTGGGACCCAAGATTCCTGAATCTCACCAGTCCTCAGCAAATACCTGTGAAACAGACAAAGAATGTGTTTGTACCTCTCTAGTGCTGGTTCACATAGAGTATAACCACATGCTACTGCTATCAGACAACTGCAGTTTGAGCTGTGTGGTGGAGCAGAAGTTTCCAACTTCCTGATGAATTATGCAGTCATCATGTGGCATCATAGTGACAGAATCTGTTTTTTTGGTTTCCTTTTTTTAAAGAACCTAGGAGATTACAAGTGAAAAAAAAAATAAAGAGAACATTAAAGTTGTGAAGGCAAGCACTCAAAGCTTACGAAATGTGAAAATTAAGGTTGCCTGTGCATCTTTGATGACATGACCACATACTATCTCTTTACTCAATGCACAGAGTGGACAGAACTCACTAAATTAGCAACTATTCAATATTTTGTTTTCTCCTTATTCAATGTACGGCCCCAGGCCTTATTTACTGAATACTATTTAAACCTTGCTCTGAAGACAGAATTATTAATTTTCTCATGAGTCTTTCTGCAGTACTCACCATTGCAGTGACTGAGTGCTTCACAAATATAAATTTATCTTAAGAACACCTCGGTGAGACGACGGGTTGGTATTATTGTCATTTTAAAGATTGGAAGCTGAGACAGAGAGAGAGTAAGGTCAAAAGTATCTCCTAATTTTGTATGCCCAATTTGAGATGCCTAGGATCTGATTTACATTATATAGCACTTCATATGTTCAAAGAACAGCTCCCATTGAGTTCAGTTGCAGCTGAGTGCACTCAGCTCTTCTCCAAATCAGACTCCAGGATCTCATGTCAGGTATCTGAAAGATGAGGAATAAACAATTAGTGACCATCTGAGTAGAGTTCAGGTTAAGTGACTTGGCCAGCATCACACAGGAACTCTGTAGTAGAGGCAGGGATAGAATCCAATTCTCCAGCATTCAACTAAATTAAGCCTAAGGCAGTCCCTTCTTTTTCTCTCCTGCAATCCCCTGCTTCATTCATTATGTACCTTCCAACTTGTGCAACAAATGAAGCATGGGTCCCAGACAACATTAACCTTCACTCCACATCACTGATTCATCTCCAGAACAGTTTCATCCAGTGCATGGAATGAGGCAGGGTCCTGAGGAAAAAATACCGTGTAACCGTATGTTGCATCTGCAGAAGTGAGCCAATTAAGATTGCACAAGAAACCTTAATTCTGGCCTTTCCTAACTTCTGAGGGCTTGATTTTGCAGCCTTGGTGTTGTTTGTGTGTAAACTGATGTAAAATTGCAGAAAAGCAACATTCTCCTGCAGCTAGCCTGAGCAGACAATGATGTGAAGGCTTGCCTGTACCCATCCAACAGTACTGACACTTAGAGATGATCCCTTGGTTAACATTGGTTCTTCCTACTATGTATCTATCAACATACCAACCCAGCCAGGGTTTCTGCTCTGAGTGCAGCTCAGAGTCAGGCCTGCTGACAGTAATTCTGAGCCCCAGGGCAGAACAGTTAATGGCCCCCACCCCCCTAGAAAGGGAGGGCCTAGGTTTACGACCATGGGTGACAGGTGAAGATTCTCCTTGGGGAGGCTATCTCCCAATCCCATCTCTTCTGCTTGCGGCCCTGCACACACTCCATGCCTGCTCAGCCCACTCGCCACCATGTCCCTCTTCCCCCCGTTCAGTCCCCCTGCTCTCTTCCACACACCTTCCCCCAGGCAGTGAGCAACAGTGGGGGGGCTGAGCAGGGAGAGGGGGAGAAGGGACATGGTGAGCAGTGGGGGGGACTAGCGAGGGAGGAGGAGCATGATGGTGAAGAGGCCAAGTGGGGAAGGGAGTGTGTGGAAGGGGACGAGGGACATGACGGTGAGTGGACCGAAGGGGAAGGGTAGAGGCCCAGGGCGGAGAGGGGTGGACTGTAGGCAGGGCCATGGGCAGAAGAGGTGGGATGGGAACTAGCCTCTTTGAGCAGAAGCATCATCCGCCACCTTGGCTTTGGCTCTTTTAAAATTGCCAGCCACGTGAGCAATTGCCTTCCTTTGTCCCTCCTGTCGGTGGGTCTGCCCAGAGTGATGTGCTTTCAGCAACCAGTGGATACAACTACAGCAGGTTGCCATTAACAAAAAAACATTCTACAAATACATTAGAAGCAAGAAGAAAACCAAAGAAAGGGTAGGCGCATTAATCAGAGAGAGGGGAAGAGATGACAACAGAAAATGTGGAAATGGCAGAAGTGCAAAATGACTTTTTGTATTTCAGTTTTCACCAAAAAGGTTAGCAATGATTGGACATCCAACTTGGTGAATACCAGTGAAAATGAGGTAGCATCTGAGGCTAAAACAGGGAAAGAACAAGTTAAAAATTACTTAGACAAGTTAGATGTCTTCAAGTTGCAGGGGCCTGATGAAATACTTCCTAGAATATCCAAGGAACAGACTGAGGAGATATTTGAGACATTAGCAATTATCTTGAAAAACTCATGGAAGACTGGAGAGATTTGAGAGGACTGGAAGAGGGCAAATATAGTGCCAATCTATAAAAAGGGCAATAAGGACAACCCAGAGAATTACAGACCAATCAACTTAAATTCAGTACCCAGAAAGATAACGGAGCAAATAATGAAGCAATCAATTTGCAAACATCTAGAAGATGATAAGGTGATAAGTAACAGTCATCACGGATTTGTTAAGAACAAATCATGTCAAACCAACCTAATAGCTTTCTCTGACAGGATAACAAGCCTTGTGGGTAGGGGGGAAGCAGTAGATGTGATATATCTTGACTTTAGTAAGTCTTTCAACCTTCTTATAAGCAAACTAGGGAAATACAACCTAGATGGAGCTGCTATCTGGTGGTTGCATAACTGGTTGGAAAACCATTTCCAGAGAGTAGTTATCAGTGGTTCACAGTCAAGCTGGAAGGGCATATGGAGTGGGGTCCCGCTGGGATCAATTCTGGGTCCGGTTCTGCTCAATATCTTCATAAATCATTTATATAATGCCATTGAGGGTATACTTATAAAGTTTGCAAATGATACAAAGCTGGGAGGGATTGCAAGTGCTATGGAGGACAGGATTAAAATCCAAAATGATCTGGACAAACTGAAGAAATGGTCTGAAGTAAATAAGATGAAATTCAATAGGGACAAATGCAAATTACTTCAGTTAGACAGAAACAATCAATTGCACACCTACAAAATTGGAAATGACTGCCTAGAAAAGAGTATTTGTGGAAAGGTATCTGGGGGTCATAATGGATCACAAACTAAATATGAGTCAACAATGTAACATTGTTGCAGAAAGGGTGAACATCATTCTAGGATGTATTAGCAGGAATATTGTAAGTATGACACAAGGAGTTATTTTTCCACTCTACTCTATGCTGATAAAGCCTCATCTTGAATACTGTGTCCAGTTCTGGGTGCCACATTTCAGGAAGGATGTGGACAAACTGGAGAAAGTCCAAAGGAGATCAACAAAAATGATTAAAGATCTAGAAAACATGACCTATGAGGAAAGATTGAAAAAACTGGGTTTGTTTCGTCTGGAAAAGAGAAGATTGACGGGGGACAGAACAGTTTTTGTGTGCATAAAAACTGTTGTTACAAGGAGGAAGGCAAAAAATTGTTCTCCTTTACATCTGAGGACAGCACAAGCAGTTAAATTGCAGCAGCGGAGGTTGAACATTAGAAAAAACTTCCTGTCAGAGTAGTTGTCAGACTTCCTGTCAGAGTGGAACAAATTGCCTAGGGAGGCTGTGGAATTTCCATCATTTGGAATTTTTAATAACTGGATAGACAAACACCTATCAGGCATGATCTAGTTATTTCATAGTCCTGCCTTGAGTGCAGGGGACTGGACTAGCTGATTTTTCGAGGTCCATTCCAGTCTTAATCTTCTATGTTTAGCTGTTGTAATAGCTGCTTTCTGTGAATTGCCATGGCTGTGCACATTGGATGCCCATATCAGGGGCTGACTTTCTGGAACTCCTACACAATCCTGCACAGTCTAGTCTCAGCTTGAAAAATTCCCTCAATATCCAGAGCATTCAAAATTGAGTGCTTTAAATTCGCTGTTCTATATCCTGATTTTCACATCTCATAACTCCCCTCCAAAGCTCCTCAGAGCAGTGCAACTCTTAGTGAATTCAACAGGGATCACATATGAGTAACTAAGCAGAATTTGGTTCTTTCTTTAACCTTGTTAAAGACTAACAATAATTTTTTTTAAAAAGTGGTTTTACTCCGTTTTCTCATTTCTATAGAGATCAAGATGCATTTATTTTGTGTAACTGAAGGAAACTCACTAAAATTCAGATTCTTAGAGCTAATTTCAAATGTGGCCAATGTTACTAACACCCCGGTCTTTGGCACAGCTTCCTTAAATCTATAGGTTTTAATCCTGCCATGCTGTTTTCCATCACTATTTAACTTCAGCTTCAGCTGTTTCATTTATCCTACATAACAGAGTGGAGCAGTCAGATCTTGCCTCTCCCCCTTCCCAGCTTCACAAAGTGCCTTGTGGGAGTACTTACTTTTGAAACACAATTTGCTTTCTAAACTCTTCAGACTTGTATGTTGCTTCAGTGCACCTATTAACTTTCCTGCCAGCAAGCGCTACATTCTGTCTACCGTTGAACACTGCTCCTTAGCTACAGTCTCTCAGTGCCCTCTTCTCTGTTGCACAGCAACAAATCTTTGGGGGAATGGGACTTCCTGCTTTGTCACCTTCAGTGCTGCTCCCCTGATTCATTATTGATGATCTGCAACTCCTTGTAGCTGTCTCTCTACTATCCTCCTGCTCACAGTTCTGAGTGACTTCCAGGTGGCTAGATACTCTTTATTTTTAATTGAATCAATCCCAAAAGGCTGTAATTCCAGACGGACTTATTATTTCTTGGGCTCAGATGATGTCCCCAGTGGCTTGGTCCAGGTTTTTCAAGTACACTTAGTGAGAAAAAAGTTTGCCATGACAGTTATTCTCTGGAAAGCAAAAATGGACCCCACAGTTTTAACTAAAATATTATAATTATAATTGGTTGAACTGGATGGTAACCGCTGTAGAAATGCAATTTCTTCAAAATTGAGTTTTTCCACAGGAAAAATTTAAATTCTGCCCCCCCGCCCTGCCAGTCTAATTTTCCCACTAGCAAATCAAAATGAAGTATTTCTCTTTTGGGTCAGTCTGAATCAAAACGCTTAGTGGTTAATGTCACACAACTTCTAAAACATCTAATTTTGGATCAGTTTGACATCTATCTCCGTTGGCCCTAAACTGGATTGCAATGCATTTTGGGAGTTGTAGTTCAGGTGCCTCACATTCCCATTCTTCTCCTTCGGCTGGGTCCTTGTTTGGACCATATCTCCCATAATGCACTATAGTCTCCATTTTGGTTAAACTGACATAGTTCATCATGGAAAATGTAATCTGTTTATAAAGAACAACATCATGAAGAACCGGAACTATGCTTATGAAGCGCCACAGCAGTTCAAGGGGAAACAGAACAAAATCACAACGAAACACTAACATTTCTCAATCAAAATTAGTTGTATTTTTTTGGTTCTGTGAAAAACTTCAAATTGTTTTCCTAATTTGGGATGCAAACAATTTTTGAAAGACTGGAATTTCATAAAGGATGAAAAAGTGACTTTTTGATAAGCTCTAGTATTTTATTTCAATACTAGATGGTATATGTAGTCATAGAAGAACTACAACTTGCTCCTCACTCCACCAGACAGATGATGCCCTGGGTCCTAATTTCATGAAGGATAGGTCCATCACTGGCCATTAGCCAAGATGGTCAGGGACACAATCCCATGCGCCGAGTGTCCCTAAATCTCCAACTGCCAGAAGCAGCTGGCATTGGTCACTGTCAGAGATTGGGTTAGATGGATCATTGGTTTGACCCAGTGTTTCTCAACTTGGGGTATGCGCACCTCTGGAGATACACAGAGGTTTTCCAGGAGATACATCAACTCATTTAGCTATTTGCCTAGTTTTACAACAGGCTACATAAAAAGCACCAGCAATGTCAGTACAAACTAAAATTTCATATAGACAAAGACTTGTTTATGCTGCTCTGTAAACTATATACTGAACTGTATGTACAATATTTATATTCTAATTAATTTATTTTATAATTATATGGTAAAAATGAGAAAGTAAGCAACTTGTCACTAATAGTGTGGTGTAACACTTCTGTATTTTTGTCTGATTTTTGTAAGCAAGTAGTTTTTATGTGAGGTGAAATTTGGGTGTACGCAAGACAAATCAGACTCCTGAAAGGGATACAGTAGTCTGGAAAGGTTGAGAGCCACTGGTCTGACCTAGTATGACCATTCTTATAGTTACACACATGCTATCTTACAGAATTGTGTCTCCTTTTATGTGAAAATTCCCATTTTCTCTCTTTAGAGCAATCTATTCCAGAAACTATCAACTATGGAGAGTAGAGAAAAGACTAATGGAATAGCTTCTTGTGTTTATCCTACCACTTGAGAAAAGGAACTGTAAGAATGTCTCCTTCCTGCTGCTCACTCCTGCTTCCCATGGAGTACATATTAAACACAAATGCCCATTGAGCTCAGTGTTAACTTATGTTAAGAGGATGACTATGGGATATTTTGCCCAATCGTTGTACTGCCTAATTCTGGTATTAAGTGTGAAAAACACTTATTTCATGCTACTAGCACTAAAGAATGTGTACCAACACATGAAATTATTTTGTTAGTAGCACTGTTATTAAATGAGATCAAAATTATCCCCAATTTTGGAGAAATTCAGTTCTGTATGTATCTGAGTTCAAGCCTCTTTATATGATGGATTGAACTAGAACATTGAATCCAAACCCTTCCCACTCACTAAACTGCAGGGAGGTTAAAATTTGCATCAGATTGTGGATCCTGGCTATGATCCATCTTTAAAGCGGCTGCTTTAAAAAGTAAAAAGTCGTATTTTGGTAATTCATTGCTGTCATGGTTACAAGGCTAGCCGCATCTTTGACCTTTTCTTTGGTCTCTCAGTGCTACTCTTCCTACCTGTTAGGCCTCATGCCTCTACCTCTTTGGAGTGGATCATGCGATACTTCCACTCTTAGATTGGGTCCCTGGCTGCAGTACCTGTGTATCAGTCGTGTTCACCCACAAGTCAAACTAGGTTGGGTTACCTATGGTTTCTTCCCTTCAGAAGCTTGAGGTTAATACAGGTGGGACAGATGACTATTTCAAACTTACATATTGTTTACTCTTAATAGTAAGAACAAAGCATAAAATTAGAGGCAAGGATTTCAAAACAGTCTGATGTCAACAAGTATATTTATCTTACCTAAGCTTTCCAGGTTTTACAGCACCTCAAGCAGGTGCCTCTATCTGTCAGTCTGTTTCTTGGAACAGTTCTCTGGCAACAGCTGTAAGATGGAACAGACTGCTTAGCGTAAGTAACTAACACGTTTCAAGGTGAAGTGGCCAGTTAACATCTCTCTAGTCATAGATGGGAAGGGGAGGGGTGCGGAAAATTGGCGGGGGCAGGTTTAGTGAATTATGGATTGTATTAAGCCATAAATCCAGTGCCTCTATTCAACCCACGATTTTTAGTGTCTAGCAAAGTTATGAATTTAAGCTCTGAGGCTCATCTTTTGAAAGTGTTGTGCAAGTTTCCTTTGAGGAGGAGGACTGATAGGTCAGATATACAATGATTGATTTGTGAAAAATGTTCCCCCACAGGTGATGTGGTGTTTTTGTCTTTTATCATCTTTCTGTACGAGTTTATCTGAGAGGGTAGTGATTGTGTGCTCTGACCCACAGAGTTGTTACTGGGATGTTTAGTGAGCTGGAGGAGGTACACAACCATGTCTCTATAGTATCCTGGGACCAACACAGCTACAACAACAGTGCATATATTTATTTTTACCATCATTTACAAGAAACTCCTGAAATGAGAAGCATGAGTGTGGGGGGTGGGCAGAGGGGAAGTTATTTTTTCCTATAAATACATTTAAATTGTGTGAAAGGCAAGGGCTGATGTTCCTTCTCGGCTATATAAATCAGAATTTGAGATAATTGGAGATAAAATTAGCAAAATGGACTTGACAGATTTCTATGTCACTCCTATTTCCCACACTCCCTCTTCCATTAGCCTGATGTCTGCCACTACTATACTTCCAATTGTTTGGCTAGGTCAATCTCTGAGACTTTAGATCTTGCCTTGATTATAATGGATGAGTCTTCCCTCAAGTGCAGCCTTGTAATGATGAATATTCTATTCATCTGGCTATGAACAAAAATGATAGAATAAGTCGCTTAATTCCTTTACATTTAATTATTTGTCCCTTATTTTCTCTTTCAAGAATATCAAAAAGTCCCAGATAATCATTCCCACATGATGGCCTTCTACAGAAGGGCTATGCAGACAGGTTGTTATGAGATTCACTCAAGTGGCACGCTGGAAAGTGGGTGATTGAGCCAGACAGAATATTGTCAGTGTACTCTAAAGGAGTGTGCCTTTAAAGCATCTTTTTGTAGCAACTCCGGTACTTTTTAAATAACCTTCGTTGGAGGTTGCTAGCTTGAAGGAATAGAATGTTTGAGATAAGGGGATTCAGTGCTAGCATGGATAGGTCAAAGAGCGCACAGCTCCATTACAAAACTTTGCGGGGCAGTGTTCAAGTCTATTGCTGAGATATTAGAAAATGTTAATAGTGGGGGGGAATCCTAGCCAGAAGACATTAAAGTCCATCCCTGCAGTTAATGTTACCATTATTTTAGTCTGGATGAAAGATGCAGCTCAAGTGCCATGCTGAGAAAATGGCAAATAAAACCTCTGGTGTGATTCATTGAGCTAGAAACTGTTACTGAGGCACAGCTACTGTGTAAAGTGCCTTTTTCCTGGGAAAGAGCTTAGGCTTTAAGATGGAAGTCATACAGCCCTCGGTACTTGCTTTCGTGAGCACAGCCAGTCTTCCATCTGCAAGGACTCAGAGAAAGTCTACATTACAAAATTAAATTGACCTAAGTTACGTCAACATACAACCACCACAGTAATTAAGTTGCTTTTGCATGTTCATACTAAATTCCTTGTGTCGGCGGTGTGCATCCTCACCAGAAGCACTTGCACCGATTTAACTGTCAGTGTGGAGCATTGTGAAAGGCAGCAAGAGTCTATGTAAGCAAAGTAGTGTCTACACTGTGTCGATCTAACTACATCGACCTAAGTGCTACACCTCTCACGGAGGTGGAGTTATTAAGTTGGTGTAGTGGTCAAGTTCCATTTGTGGGGTTTACACTTTAGTGTAATTGCTTACAGAATTAGGTCAACCTAAGCTGCCTTACATTGACCTAACTGTAGTGTAGACCAGACCTCAGTGAAAAGTTATCTGTTGTACAAGTTTAAAACCTAACTGCCTCACATGAGAATACAGTGTCTTTTTATGTTCAACAAGAAATCGGGCACAATTCATTCAGAAGTTACTGCCTCATCTCTCTGAGAATTACTAATGCACTAGTTAGATTATCATTACAACCATAATAAATCATCCAGGAGATTTGGCTTGTGTCATAGCTTGTGCTAGTGACCTATGCAGATATCAGACAAAGCCTGCCGTTCACAACACATGCCATCTAGAAGCTTCAGGATGCAAAGCCAAATCAGTGTGGTTTTTAACTTATTTAAAGTCAGTGTGATATGCATAAAACAGGTTGCAGCTATAGAGTTATTTTTGCTGATAGTTTATAAATAGCACTATAAAGTTTAAAGCTCAAGTGATGTAAAGATTACATGATATTGGATGGTATTTGAGTTAACTTTTCTGGTGATCTGCTGAGACAGAGGTCTAAGAAAACAGAACTGGCATAATTTGGTGAGAATTTTGCCTTTGCATCTGTAATGCTTTAATAAACAGTTCTTGAACTAGTAAAGTCAATACCAACACCATTCTGGAGCTTGTTTTTGGGTTTGACAGCCTTGAAGTGTATGGATATTTTACTCTTTCAACATCAACCCTGCTCATTTAAAACTCTTAAAGTGAACTCTTAAAGTAGATTCTTCATATTAGCAACCCCTTGGTTGCCAGCAGCAAGTTGTCATCATCCAGCAGTTGCTAATAAGCAGAAGGCAGGTTTGCAGGGCTGTAGCCAGGGAAGGATGCACTAGAATGTGCCTTCCCAGGCTGCAGACCTGAAGACCTTTTTTTGTGACCAGGGCAGCAGCAGAGAGGGAGGATGCATCCTGCATGCTAGGGAGTGGGGGCCCATGGGGCTGCACTGTACCTCTCCCAACATTCTCCAGTGATCAGAACTCAGCCCTTCCTTACTTGGGTGCAACCTCCCAGCAGGGCGCAGGCCAGAGAGCACAGGGAAAAGTACTAGGGAGCTCCAACATCTGGGCTGCAGCTGTCCTCCATGTTACCTGTAGCTTCCCCTCGCAGCCCACAGCCCCTTACCTCCTGTGAGATCTCTGTGTACAGGAAGGTTTGTGGGGCTGGCGCCCCAGAAGGAAGTGCAGGAATGGATTGAACACTGGCTGTAGGCATGTTTGCAGGACTCCAGCTAGGGAAGAGTTGCCTCAGCACTTCATTCTCTGGCTGCAGCCTCGCAAACCTGCCTGCAGCTGGGGCCGGTCATCCAAAAAATGTAAAGAAGTGGCATATAACACCGAAGTCAATAGGACAGAACTGGTTCCCAGCAAAATGTTGCTATTAACTGGAAGCTTTCAATAGCCGGGTTGATATAAACTAAAATAAAATCATGCCATTTCCTGCCTTATACAGGAATGTGCAACCAGATGGGGCTCTAAGAAAACACTGTCACAGGAGTAAAAAAATGAACAAACCAGCCTTTTTTGTAAAACCCTAGCTTCTAGAATATTTTCCAGGTTTTTTTTTAAATGAAGTCAATTTTCTAACCTTCGTGGCCTAAACATGAAAACCTAAAAGTTTGAAAACCAGAAGACAAACAGGTAAAGCTTGTTTAAAATCTCATTGGATGTTTGGGCCTGCTAGGATTTTTGAATGCTTGGAGTTGGCCCTGCGGCGTACATGCTGGTGTGCAACTATGTTGTGGGAGCAAGGCAAATGGCTCTCTACCGGCTGCTGGATCAATGTGTTATGTATGTAGTGTACAGGCGTAGGAACAGTGATTGCTCTTTTAACCTCTGCCTTGTGTGGCTCCATGATTGCATGGGTGGGCTGTGTGATACTTAAATGCAATATATCATTGTGCCACTAGGTGTCTCTGGGTGCTGTAGAGCTCTAGACACTGTTGCCCATAACAACCAAGAGATGCAGCTAGAACTAAAGCTCTGTGGAAGTTTGTTCATTTGTGCAGTCTTCTTTCTTAAAGTCCTCCTATTGAAGCTGGATTGCAATTCCCTATGTAAAACTGAGGATTCTTTTCCGTCCAGCCACTGCAGAATCCTTCTACAAAAAACCTGGCTATTTGTGGTTGGCACAGGGAGGAAGATCTAGCTCTAGCTATTAATTCAAACTCCAGCTGGGATTCAGAAGTGAATCACACTTTTTTTTCCTGGTCACCCATTGACAGGAACAAAAATTCTTCAAAATTAACTTAGCTAACAATTCTGTTGATTGGTCACCCAGAATAGATTCCAGCTCCCTCTTCAATTGTGCTGGTTCTGCAGGGTCAACATGAAACCAAAAAAACTAACCTTTTTCTTCCTTTCATGTTCAAGTACTCTTTGAATTAGACTACATCACCAAGTCAGTTTCTTCTTGACAGAATATGCAGCATATAGCAATTAATCTCACTTTAAGATATTTGTTTCTTCATCACATAATGGTATCCACATAGTCAGTTTAATGGCAGTGTGATGGGGCAGCTGCCACACACTAGCCTGGAAAGGGTTAAAAAAGTCCTAGGGCTGTGGTGCTAGGAACAGCCAATCCGGGTTGAGGATGCCCAATATAGGCAGAGAGTAGAAGGAGAAACAGAGAGTCTGATACTCTAAGCAAGACAGTGATGATTCTGGGGGGCTTAATCAATAAACCCTTTATTTTACAATAAACAATCCTATCCTTATAATAAAACAGTTCTATTTCTATAATAAACAGTTTCACAGCAAGCAATTCAGAGAGACCTCCATGGGACAAAATGGCCACCCAAAACTGACTAGCTGCCCTGCAGGCTAAGTTACAAGACAAACACAACAGAAAACAGTCAGCATCTTGGACAGACCAGTGGCTGGCTCTGGAGAAGGAGCAGTAGAGGGTCCTGATGTAAGGGCTGGACAGTGGACTTCAGCTGCTACTGGGGGATGTAGACTGGAACTGCAGAATCTCCCAGAAAGGGGGGGGATCACAGATTGTGGCGTGGCCAGAGGGCTGTGTCATGAAGCAGACGTCGTGGGCTTGGGAGAGACGTAATTCCTAAGGCAGAGGTAAAGGCGGGCAAGGCACAACAGTGCCGGGACCTGCAGAGCTATTTCCCAGAATAACCAGCAAGAGGCACAGTAACAGTGAGTGCAACTCTGTTACAAGTGGTGGAGAATGCAGGCAGACAATCACCCCTGATATAAGGGGAGGATAGGAGACTGTGGGGATGATTGGCTAGCAGAAGGTTTGGAGAGATGGTGCATTGTGGTCAAACCTGATATGAGGAGAAGACTGGTGAAAAGATACCACCTGATCTCAGGTCATCCAGGGGGGTGGAGAGACTATGGAGCCACAAATAATGGAAACTTGTTTTGTGGAGAGCTTAAGTGCCCTCCCAGACTGGGATCCCAGGACACAACCCCTGCCAAAAGGGGTTGGCAAGCAGGATGGGCAACTTCAGGTTCTGCTCCGGCAGGTACTCAAGACCCAACAAAAACAGTGGGAATCCCAGGAGTATCTGATGGCCTATTTGGCCCAGCTGGTGAAGCAACAGTTATACATGTTCACACTGCTGGGTGAGGAAGTCTGTAGAGGCTGTGGGGAGAGAAGGCAGAAGCAAGAGACCCGGATCAGGCAACTGGTTGCTGAAATGGTGGCCTGTTATGTTTGTGGATGATGGGAACCCTGGAGGAGGGAGTGGCCCTACCGGCATGGAGGACAGAAGCCCCACAGAGGGAAAGAAAAGGACAAAGAGTCCAAAGAAGTCCAACCTGTGAGAAGAACAAGGAGGGGATGGGCATGCTGGGTCTGTGGACAAGAGGCGTGCCTGAAAAGGGAGTGCCCATACCTGAGTTGGAAGGGTAAGGTTAGCACAGGGGAAGGGACTGACCTGAAAAGGAGAAGCCTATGGCAAAGGGGAAGCCAAAGAGGTGCTTCAGGTGCCACATGGAAGGCCATATAAAAAGGTATTGCCCCCTTAGGAAGAGGAGGAGTAAGAAAGAGCGACCCAGAAGCCATACTAGGTCAAAGATGGTCCAGAAGGAGGTGGCCATGGTGACTGTGGGCCTGGCTGGGAGTCATCAACCATGCCCAGAAGGGAATGTTAAGGAGATGATGGAAAAGGACTGGGACAGAAAGAGTCCAGGTAGACAAGGGGACGCAAACTGCAGGCTGTGGTAAGGACTCAGACCCTAGAGGGGGGCTGCAAGGGGATCCAGGGGTCCTGGTGAAAGAGCTATGGGGGGGTTAGTAGCTACTGAGCAGGCTACTGTGAGGGTACAGACACTTAACAGAAGGGCGCTAGGTGTATCACAAGAACTGCAAACAAAACTGGCAGTAGAAGAGCAGGCCTACCTAAGGGTAGAAGGGGACCTGACATGCTTGAGGAAGGAGTTTTGGGAGGCTGTGAAGGAGAAGAAAGAGGTGTGTGCCCAGTTAAGGGAAACTGAGAAACAGCAAGAGACCCTAAGGGGACATCTCAGAGTAGTGCAGAACGGCCTGAGGCATCCCTATCCCCATGGGTGGCAGGCTTGAGGAGGAGGGTGTGTGATGAGGTGGCTGCCCCACACTAGGCTGGAAAGGATTAAAAAAGCCCTAGGGCGGCGGTGCTAGGAACAGCCAATCAGGGTTGAAGAGGCCCTATATAGGCAGCCAGCAGAGAGTAGAAGGGACAGTCACTTCCAGGAGCTTGGGAAGGGAAGGCTGGCTGCCCTGCAGGTGGAGGGAGGTCAGCACCTTGGACAGAGTAGTGCCTGGCTCCAGAGAAGGGGCAGCTAAGGGCCCTGTTGTAAGGGTTGGACAGTAGACTGCAGCTGCCATTAGGGGATGTGGCTAGCCTGGAATTGCAGAATCACCAGGAGAGGGCAGGAGGCACAGATTGTGGCACGGCTGAAGGGCTGTGTCATGAAGCAGACGCTGTGGGCTTGGGAGAGAAGTGAGTGGAGATAATGGTGGGCGAGGCACAACTGCGTGGGGGTTCTGGGACCTGCAGAGTTATTCCCCACACTAACCAGCAGGAGGCGCAAGAGCAGTGAGTGCAACCCTGTTCCAGGGAGTAAAATTTACACTTCTTCTGGTCAAAACCTTGAATGAAAACCTCTTGCAGCAAAACACTTGCATTGTCATTAAAAGTCGGGATTGCATAAAACAGGCAAATATTTTTGTTGCATGATTTTTGCTCTAACGAGATGGAGTAGTGATGAGCTGGGACTACTAACTCTAACTAATACAATATTCATTGTACACATTTGCTTCAAAGGCAGAAGACCTTTGGGAGAAACGAAATGACTTTGAGCTTCAAATTGCCCCACCCTTTACAACACCAAATTGTCACTCGTTGGGGAGAGAGGGATTTTGACCAGCATGTGGATTGGTTGGTTGTGGGGTTGATTTGAACGGGAATTCAGCTAACTGCACTAAAGGGTTTTAATGTGTCTGGGGACATACAGAGTTGCAGTAGTAGAGATGGTGTTAGTAAGAAATGCCTGTCTAGTTGTGATCGGAAAACATCTGCATTTAGGCGTTTTGGGACTTGTCAGGCTTTGCTGCTTTTTCTGCTTAATTTCAGGCTCTGCTTAGACCCATAACAAGGATTGTGTGCATATTGTAAATAGACTCAGTTGATGATAGCCAAGTATGTGTCCACTTGTTTCTCTCTAGACCAAGAGAACCCACTCCTAGAATCCAGACATTTCCAGACCACTCAAAAGCAATGAGAGCCCAAGGAATACTCACAATATCCAGGGTCAGATGCACAACAAATGTAAAGTGGCATAGCATCAAATGACTTGCAGCAACAGAGAATTTTACTTCCATATTTTCAGGGACTTTCATGCCCAGTTTTTTCACTAGCCCCAATGCTTCATTTTGTTGATGTCTAAATTAAAACTGAAGCAAGTAAAGTGGATTTTAGCATTCAGTTTATAAAGGAATCATCAGGTATACAAGGTGGTAGTGTTGGGTCAAAACTATTTGAAGAATAATTGTCAAGTCATCGTGTTCTAAAACAGTGTAGTGCAAACATGACTCTCTTCCCTTCCCTCCTGGTACAGGCTTGGTATGTGACTTGTACTGTGTAACTCTAAGTAGATGTGGGAGTGAAAGAACTGAGTGATTGTAATAAAAATGCAAAACCTAAGCATAGACAACAAGGCTTGTGACAGCACAAATGGATTTCAGTGCTTGCTGGTGCATCTTAAAATTAAGTTAGTTTACATGTTTGTCCTAGAGTCTGAATCCTGACTATGGCCACCTTGTCTGACTCTTCTGTGAATGAGTGTTATCTGTTGTAAACAAAAGTCATAAAGGTCGTGCACAATTATCTTTACAATGAAGCCTGAAACATCTGTGGCATAATTTGCAGACATTTCTGCTAATCTTTCTGAACCCCCAACCTCCCACTTCATTTCTGCTCTCTGCTTTCCTTCACCTCTAATCTCTCTGCCACTTCATTTCTTTTCCCTCCTTCTTGCCCATCCTTCTTGCCCTCCTTCTTGCCCATCCCTAAACACCTCACAAAACAGTCTTTTTTTCCTTTCACTTTCCCCCTACATTGAATCTCATTGGGGGGTATTTTACGTGTGCGCTATCCAAATGCTCCTCTTCTGGCTTGGAAACAACATGCTATCTTTAGACTTTGGGAATCTCTCTCCTGTTCATCCTTGTTCCCTACCATGGGGGGCTTCTGGGAGTGGAACGCTTTCAGGGCCATCAGTTGCTTCAAGCAATAAACTCTTTGCTATGCAGAGCTGGAGCAAGAAAGTGCATTCTCTATGGAGTTATTTTACACAAAGCGTGGGAGCAGTGGGAGTGACAGTTTCTCTCACCTCATCCCTTTACCCATGGAAATGAAGGAGGAAAACATAAGAGAAGTCAAATAGCAGTAATAAATCATGCTGTGAGCCAAGGCACCACCTCCCACCCTTGGGTTGAATCTAAGGAAGGGTTGGTGGTGAAGGAAGCACCCATCCCTTCTCTATGTGCACCTTGACTGTTTCATTCCAGAGGTGAGAGTTCAAGGATGGAGATGGTGAGTTAGGTAGGGAAGATTTCTTGCCATTTGGCTCTTCTGCTATACCACCAGATTATCAGAGGGCATTATTAATGAGAAGGCAGCATGGTACTGACCAGGAATTGGGAGACAGAAGCTCTACTCCTGACTCTGCTATTGACCTGTTCTGTAACCTTTCTGCAGTGCTGTCCTTTGCCTTTTTCAGAATGGTAGCAAGGATGTTCTGTTGGTCCAGTCTCTGGAAAGGAGTGTGTTCTAATGTTTAACCAAATCATAGAAATTACTGATGGACAAGACCTCTATTCCATACTTTGCCAGTTCAGGATTGTTCCCAGTATTTGAGTCAAGTTGGTTCTGGTCCTGACTTGGCCACTGACTTCCTGTGTTGACGTTTTTTGGTTAATCTCTAAACTCCTCCATGCCTTTGTTTAAAAAAAATCTGGAAAAGGGCACAAATATACTTACTTACCTCACAGTTCTGTAGGAAGGACTAGGATTGGAAAACACATTGCAATCACTACATGAAAGGTGCTAAATGCAGAAAATGGAACTGCTCTCATTTTATTACTTCTTCATATAGCAGGGAAAAATTAACCCCAATAGGAAAAAAAGGATCCTGACCAACCACTGGATGATATTGTGGTTCCATGGAAGCCCAGTTAAAGATGTTGGTCCTTTTAGCTCAGTCTAATTTTTAGCTTCCATTTAAAACTGCATTTAGACTTTAATTTAATACTGCTATAATATCCTCATGAAAACTAATTAAAATTGACAATTTAGAGTAATAAGTACTGGAATTTCCAATAGAACAGACCCTTCTCTAGGCCATCATTAACAGTGTTCTCCTCCTACATGTGTTTCCTTCAATATTTATGAACTGTTTGCTCCAAAATGGTATGCATTTCTTTCCAGGACAGCAGGACAATATAATAGAAAATGAAGACAAAGCATGAAAATAAAGGCTCCTTCAGAAGGGAAATATACTTAACTGGGGCATTTAACTGTAGCCCAGCATTACGGATGAGGCAAGAACCACCTGGAGCAAAAAGAAGCATAATGCCTCTGACTTCCCTGGTTGAATTTGAGGCAGGAGGAGAAGAGAGCAACTGGTGACACTCCACTTACGGGGTACAATGTTGTGATCCAGGAACTTTTTGGTGCATAGAGTTTTACATGGATTCCCTGGGTCAGATGTATGAGTATCGGGTTTACCAAAGGATGGCATGTGAGGTCTCAACCAAGTGCCAATAGCCTATGTGTCATCATAACTGTTGCAAAATGCGTGGGTGGATAATGTTTAAGAAATTGTATATCTGTATGGAAAATTATGTGAAGGTATGTGAGTTAAGGCAGATCACCAGAGGGTGATAAACATGCTTATGTCAGATAGGAGTGAAGAGACACTTATCTCTCTCTGGTGGGTCAAGTGTGTATTGTCAGCTTCACAATGGAGGCCTATCTGCAGACCGAGTGGAATGCTAATTAAGAGATTGAAATCAACAAAAGAGTCACATGGGGGGGAAAAACCCAGCAAAGGGCATCCTGTTTACAAATAAAGGCAATGATAAGGGATCAGTGGGTGGGAAGGGATGGGATATAGAGAGACAACGATGATGTTCTTTTTTATTTTTTTATTCCACACTGCTAAGGCAGGTGGTAGTGAGATGCCTCATAACCCTAGGGACTTCTGGGAAGAGTCAGATATGCCACTGACTTGCCAGCTCTGCTGATGGCTGTTGGGAAAGAATGAGCCATTCTCTGCCTGCTTCTTGCCCCTTCCTAGAAAGAGGATGGCGGGGCCGAGGGAGAGACATCTCATTAGTATTTCCTGCAAGCTCCTTAGGAGTGGGGTTGAAATTCTGATTCACTGTTAGGCAACCCACACCATGGGGGAGATTCTATGTGTCTTTGTTTCACACTGGCTGTGTAAGTGCACACTGCAAAGAAGCATATGTGTGTCGGGGGAAAGAAGTGTGGTTGGGGGGTGGAACCCCAAGCCTCAAAAGTTTAATTGGAGGTGATTTAATATCCTAAGGCCCAGTCCGATAAATTCTTAATCAAGAATAGCCTCTGATGTCATGTCCTCACATGAATGAGGATTGACTGGATCCAGCCCTAGGTAGGAGGGAAAAGACATTCCCAGGTAGGTATTGGTGTTTCAGTTGTGAAACATTGCAAACTACTAGCAGCTCTGCTAGATTCCAATGTGCCACAATCCCCTTGACCCTTCAAAGGAAAAGAATTGGGAGTGAACACCAAAGTGCTCCCAGATTACACATGCTTCTCTGGATCCCACTGGAGTGTCAAAGTACAAGACACCTGGTGACAGGAGTAGACACTGATTAAACTGAATAATCATCTACTCTGTAATTTCATACAACTACATAGCCTATGCATGGAAAGGAGACTCCAGAAAAACTCAGTTTGCTGAGATAAGTAGTATGGATAATTTTACCACTTGATACTCTTTCTTATTAATCAGTACAGCACTAATATTCCAGTTTGGTCTGCATATCAACACCTACATGGTCGTACCCATGTAAGGAATAGGACCAGTTGCAAGTATAAAATATTTACTTATGTATTGAATACTACCTGCAAGTATGAAATATTAGACGATTCTGCACACCTGTATCTTGCAAACAAGGATTAGCTGTATTATTTAATTAAAACTGTTTCTCACAGAGCTTTGTCCCACCTCAACTCAAGCAATATTGTGAATGATACAGGGCCCAGACCTGGAAGGTGCTGATTGCCTTCAACTCCCGAAATAGTGTGATTAGAGGGCTTGTGGAACACTTCGGCAGTAGGTCCACACTGCTTTTCTTCCTTGGACAGTATGTTCTTATTTAGTACAACAATGAGGATATTTTTTTTTAATGGGAACTTGTTTCTGCTCCAACTGTTTCTTTGAAATAGTGAGGACTTTATGAATTATAAATTACTGTTAAATCCAAAAATCTCAGCCTGGATTATGATATTTGGTAAAATTCTGGTCTGAGATGTGTGTTAACAAATTAGTTTGAATCCATAGTTGTCTGCAGAGAATGTGAAATATATACTCTGGGTACTAGCTAACATGATGTAATGCTAAGTAAACAATCTAATAACAGAAGGAAGAATTGAGATGGGAAGGGAAGTGCACTTATTAGCATAGAGGTGTCTTACAATTGTTAACCTGTACATTACCTTTGGTGGTGATGACACTGCACCTATAATTACTGTAATTAACTAAGTCTTGCAAATGTCATCCACGCCTCTTTTGCCCTCGAAAATAGACTACTGCAATGTTCTGTACATTGGCTTCATTTTAAAATCATCTACAAACTGCAGCTGGTGCATATTTTAGCTGTCTGCTTGTTAAATGGCAGTTGTTTTGGTGGAAATTATTTCGTGCTCTATGACCCGCGCTGGCTGCCTGTTGGTTTCTGAGTCATTTTTAATTTTTGTTTTATGTGGGGAGGTTGCTAACAAGATGTCTTCTATTAAGGCTCCACACCTTTGGAACACGATCATTCTCCTTCTTAATCCTGTTGTCTAGTAATAGACTGAGTGGTTTTAAATTTCAAGGCATACTTCAAGGTCCATCTCTTCTTCCTCTCCCATAAGGAACTTGCTAGAGCTGGAGAGCAGAGGTGTGGGGATTCTGTTGGCAGGGGTTAACTGAATATTTCATTTTGGTGGCTGTCAGGCTATCTGATCTTGGAGGGCACTGATGGCTTTGAGATGATGCTTTTTAAAAATGTCAGGAGCTCCCACACCTTTGAATGGGTGCTGTTTTTTTAGAGTGAGTAAATATATACATATTTTAGACTCATAGAATAACTCTTGAGTATGTAGTTATTTTGCTGACAGGACTGTAGTGAGGTATGTATAGGGGAGTGCACAGTGTTTGTAATTTCTCCATCTTATAGATGTGAGAATTGAGGCAGAACCTGAAATATAACCCCAAAATGCTGATGCCCACTACTACATACTAACCATTAGAGAGCCTTCTCTTCTTTTGTGCACATCTTGATTCTAGTGAGACTGGAGGAAATTTGGGAAAGAGCAGATGAAAGATTTTTATGAGGAAAGATTCAAAGATTGAACCTATATTGCATTAAATGACAATTCCAGACAAGATTGTTTATGATATGAAGTCTTAAATTAAAGCTTGGATGTGATATGAGACAGTAAAAGTTCTGTGTTTGGTGCCTTGGGGAGTGAATTTACATATCTTAGTGATGGAGAACCTATTTATCTGTGCCCTAACCCAGGGCTGGCAATCTGAGCCAGCCATACTTGGCTTGAGTTCACTACAGTAGGTGGGTATAACAAGCTATACCCCATGTTCACTTTCATAGTGTAACTGTGTATTGTTTAATGCAAAGTATGTCATGTAAGGTGTTTTTGAAATGCTCATGACTTACTGAACATTATTGTTATGATAGTTTGCTTCTTGCAATGTAACATATGTAGTTATGAAACTTTAGTATATAAGATTCCCAAATGTATGTCTCACGTGGCTTGAATAGATCCAGGCAAACACAGAAAAGAGGAGAGTTCATGCCTTGCTGAAGCATGCATATAGGAATGATAAACTAGCCTAAGCATCTGATAAATTGACACTTATTTTACTCAAGTGGAGGAAACCATGCAGGACAGGGCCGATCACCTGACCCCAGGAGTTGACAAGGAAAAATGTTAAAGGCAGAGGTGTTTTTGTCTCTGGAGCTCTCCCTTGTAATCCATCTACGAAGCAACATCAAACAACTGAGAGACTGCCCCCATGGGGGAGGAGGCCTGGCTGAAGGATTGCAGCCAGCTGTGTGGTAAGATAGCATCAGAGACTGTAAGGCAACTGAAATGTTAACTTTAGTTTAGAATGCAATTTGTCTTTTAATTACTCTAATCAAATCTGACATATACCTCTGGCTTAAAATCACTTAATTTTTCTGTACTTAATAAACTTAATTGTTTTTTTTTATCTAAAGTAATGCATATGGTTTGGGTGTTTGTAGAGACTTCATTTGGAGTGACAGAGTTGATGCATATCAATTTCATTGATAAATTGACTAACCTATGAGCTTGCCAGAGTTCAATAGGAAGCATTGAACTCTGTAAAACGGCAGTTCCTAGGGTTGCATCTGGGACTGGGGATATCAGCTGGGGTTCATTCTATTGCAGAATCACCATGAGTGGCTGGCCAAAATCACTCACTCACTAAAATAGGAGCTGCTTATCTTCAGGAGGCGCCGAGTGAACTGATGCAGGAGTGGGTGGTTCACACAGCAGGGCAAGTACAAGATGGGATCCAGGAGGGAGGGATTGGGGTGACAGTGATACACCAGTCCAGATTGCAGAGGGGAACGTCACAGTGGGCTTGTAGTTATTCATGTGAAACAGACTGTCCTCTATCCTCTGAGCTCATCCCTAAAGCATGGGTAATAGAAAATGACTGGTTGATTCCTCAATGCTGGTACAGAAGATCGGATACTACAGGACTCCATGGATCATAGGTGGCAAAAGATCCCTGCATTCCTGGAGTTTCTCTGGAGGGAAGGGATGTAACAGAATATACCCATGTGTTCACACCTTACATGTTGTTGAATAATCATTGTATTTGTGTACAAAGTATGCCTGGAAAGGTATCATTTAAAAACCCATAATTTGCTCATCAATAATACCATGGCAAAATGCACATAGCAACATTATATGCGAAGTTATAAACATAAGATGAAATCATGACGCAAAGTATGTTTTTGGATTAGTCTGTGGAGGGACCAAACCAGTTCCTCGGAGACAAAGGGCAAGCTAATGCTTGCTCTCTGAGGTGTGGATAAGGCTGATGGACCATTACGTGCTAAGGGACCTTTTTTTTTTTTTTTTTTGTCAGGAAAAGGGGCAGGGGCAAAAATCTACATCTTAGCAAAGCAATAGCATGGAGTTTCCTTCCACACAGACCGCCTATTTCCTTTCTCGCAGCTGGAAATGGTTCTTAAAGGGAGTGGAGGATACAAGACTATTAAAAAAAAAATAAAGGGGGGAAGGGGGGGAAGGACACCCCAAGACACCCTTCTCTCCTTGCCCATCACATTCAGTGTACCTGAAGAGACAAAGGAAGCAGATGTTGGGACTCTGAGGCAGAGGTCCTGAGCTGAAGAGTTCGTTCAGTAAGACTGCGGAAAGCATGTAATGAGAGAACTTTTTCAATCTAATATACTTTGTTAGATGCTAGTATGTGTTTTGTCTTTATTTTTCTTGTAACCACTTGTGACTTTTATACCTCATTACTTGTACTCACTTAAAATCTCTCTCTTTGTAGTAAATCAATTTATTTTATTGTTTTATCTAATCCAGTTTGTTCAAGCTGAAGTGTCTGGGTAATAAGACACTTCTTACCATGAGGGACACCAAGTTGTGTGCATATTATTCCCTTAAAGGAATAATCAACTCAATATTCTTGTACTGTCCAGCAGAGGCTGGAAGTACAGGACATATGTTTCTGGGGGAAAATCTGGGCCTGAGAATGTGTTGGGGTCACCCTGTGGTAATCTTTAAGGCTAGTAAGAGCCAAGGTGTGGTTGGCTGGCTGCAGTGTGCACACACACATACTTGGGAATGATTTACATGTTGGAGGCTGTTTGTGAGCAGTCCAGGCTGGTGGCTACAGCAGCAAAGCATTACAAAGGACAACACAGGTTATAGGGCCGGGGTGACACAGCTACTGATTGAATTCTGAATGATCCCAAAAGGATCCTGATGTTCACACTGGCACAGGGTTGTGTGCAAAGTGAATTCCTTTGCACTAGTAGAGTCCACAACAGGTTTGAGACCATGGCTCCATAGAAGTCATGCTGGTAACTGCTGCCCAGGGAATTTACATAAACAGTATATGTCCATGCTCCCTGGCTTTGCTCCCTTTAGGAAGCACCTTCCATTTTTGGGCTTTAAACTGGCCATCAGGGAGCCCTTTACTGTGGTGAAGGTGGCACAAACTTTGTGCCATTATATCATCCCAACTGTCCTGAACTAGGAGCTCTCTGGCTTTGGTTATACTAGACACAGCTTGTGTAACAAAGGGATGAATCAAACCTCAAAACTGTAATGCCCATGAACTCACCACAGCATGCGAAAATATGCATCTCACTAAACTGGAACCAGATCACATCTGAAAATATTACTGTGGTTGCAAATGCACCACTGAGATAGTGATAACACAAACAACCCCTTCCCCAGAAACACCAATCTGACAAAACACAATTATTCAGATCTGTGTACCCATGGCAATCTTGCTATAAAAAGATTCACCAGCACAGAAGACTAGTCTGTATGAGTTAAACAGATTTGTTTTATTTCAAATATTCAAAAATTGTCCTGTTGGCTTAAATGTGATTATTTCATGTTATGGTGAATGAAATCTATAATATTGGCAACAAATAATGGAACACTAATTCATTGCACTTAATGTCACTTTCATAACACTAATATTTTTTAATGAGTATGAAATAAAAATATGTAAAATAAGTAGTTAACTTGCTTCTGCAAATTCATTCTGAAGGCCTATTTCACATCAGTAATCTATGCATTACATAGATACAGCAGTAATTTATTCCAAGACACTGTTCATGAAAATAAAATGTAAAATCCCATCGCACAATGTCTCTTTTAACCTTGGAATAAGTTAAATATAATCCATCAGCTAATCATAAACCATAAGGTTTGTTAGCTGTTGTGGTACATATTCTGTCAAATAGTCAGACTTCCCAGCACTGCAATAATTATTATTCAATAAATTAAATGAGAAATAAGACAGTTAGAAGATTCTTGCAAGATCAACCAATAGGGAATTGGAGGCCTGACTGTCTTGGTACTATTTTCATTGAAGCCAATGGCAAAACTTGCTTTGATTTTAATGGCAGCAGGATTGAGTCTATTAAACAAGTTCTATTTTTTAACCTTAATTTATAATCATGGCCAGTTGAACACTGCAAGTAACTGTCCAAAAACTCTGAACAATGGCATTAGTACTTTCATTTTGAATGGATGAAATGCTGTAGCAAGCCATCACAAAATTATCAGGGAAGCCATTTTTAAGCATGCATCAGAGTACTGTGATATTGACTCTGTCAGTGTTGCACTTGGCCAGGGCGTAATTTTCTTCAAAAACACTGAAAAAAAAGTAAAGATGTTAGAAGAAGAATCTGGTAAGCCAACTTTTGCCATAGTAGCACCAGTGTAAATCTGGGAGAGCTCCACTGGGGATAATGAAGTTTCTTCAGATAGCCTAGTTGAGCACAATTTAAGTTTGAGTTGTGATGTTTAGAGAAAAGCTTGTGTGGTCCAGTGACTGCAGAATCGTAAGTACTAGGAGCAGAGGCAAGCAATACTGAGCAGTAGAATGTACAAAGCAGTCAGTTCATTTTGGTTATAAAACTGTTGTTTTTAAATTAAGTTCTTAGCTGTGTTGGAGAGTGCACCTGTATTACTCTTCATCATAGATGTGTGACAATCAGGCCTTCAGTTGCCTAAACTCCATTATTCAACAACCCATCCAATACATGTTTGAAAATTAACTATTAAGTAAATCTGAATGTGTTAGCACCACAAAGATCAACCAAACTCTCTTAAAAAGGCTTGCATATGTACTTCCTCATCAATGACTTTGTTGGAAGAGGCTTGGGAGAATCCCAGCTCTAACCTGTGCTTTATAGATTACAGCAAGGTCTGGTGGAAAGGGTGAATCAGAATATAAACGTAAGCCACTGAGTATGGAGGGATCAGAGAAGGAGGATAGACCCATAGTGGGCTCTCTTTAGGACTAGAGAAGCCAGGAACAAGTGGCCAGGAACAAGGCCTATTGAGGCTGCTGAAACTGGTGAAGGGAGTGAGTGGTGAAGCAGAGCTTGCATAAAACAGAAAATGAGCTGCTTCTCTTGCCTTGTGCCCCTCAAACAGGGAGGGGGAAGTCAACATTGACCAAATCCATACTGCTCTCAGATGGGAGGTAGTTATACTGCTGACAAGGAGCCTGGGACCAGAATGGCTGAAAAATAGACTGAGTACTGTCTAGCTTGCACACCTATTATTAAAGGGAGAAGGACTTGTGGGAACTTGGTTACCAAGGAGAAGATCATACAGCCCTCTGAGAAGGAGCTGTGGATGATGGTGTAGCTCTCTCTGTTTTGGATCCCTGGTTTCCTCCAGAAAGGGATGACAGTTGTTTTGGCCAAAGAACCACATCACCCAAGAGGGCAAATGGAGGCTCCTCTTCAAGGACAGGAATTGGCTTATTCTCTCTGAGTGCCCGGCACAGTATGGCTCCGACTTCAGTTCGTGCCTCCAGGCCTTAATGTAATATAAATAAATAACATAACAGTAGATTTAGCAGGAAGGAGAGAGTGGCTAGGGAGAACAAAGGATTCATTGCTGCAGAGATATCCAATGTGCAGGTGACAAAAAACTGTCACAGCCACATTATTGCATGTTTGGATATTATATTTTGCTGGCTGATTCTGTTACGGTGAAGTGGGGGTAAAGTGTGTAGTCCAATGGAACTTGAATATCACTTTGGATATAGAAATCTTTAACTTGTTGTTTTAGAAAGGAATTGGATGAAACCAAATGTAATGGAAATGATGGATGATAAGAACATGGTACTAATCTTAATTCTCTCTCACTAGGAAATTTAAAATCAGTTTTGAGGTGTGAGTTCTGTGGTAAGGAGTTGAAATCTGCTGGATTTCAAAGATTAGAGTATTCTGAGTGAGTTTATAAAAGCAATCACTAAGGGAGATTTTAGTACTCTGTGAAGATGCTCAAGTATCAGTATTTCAGACTGGGGGAGGGGAGAACCTACAGCAAAACTCTAAGCCTGTTTTAATTGGTGCCTTGGAGGGTGGAAGCAGGAAGAGGAGAGATGGAATGCCAGATTCTTATGTATTTGGATGCAGAAAAATAACTCTTAAATCCTCTCATAGGCTCAGTGCCAGTTGGATGGGGTTAGTTCACTATACTGTAAGTAGAGTTAGTTTTTTTCCAACTTCTATATGATCAGCGTTTCTTTTTTGATTACTATGTTTATTGGTAGTACAGCAGACCAGGATTGTGGTGAGTGCTGGTGGGGAAAAAAACCCAGCTGAAGATGTAAACAAAGGAGTTTAGAAAAAAGGTCCCTCCTATGTAAACAAATAACTTGATTAAAATCAACAATAAAGAAGATCTATACAAGACTGTGCTGTTATATAAATTTTGATGTCTTGGAGAACATTACAAATTGTAAAACATATACTTTGTTTGCTTGCTCAGTCTCTTTGTTTTAATATAATGTGAAGATGAACTGTGAAGCCTAAATTTATAGGGGTGCTTCCTCACCTTCATGGTGTTGGTACCAGCAGAATATAGAGAAAGTTATAATAAATATGCATCAACAAATTAGCTTTCAGATCTCTAGGTGTGGGTTGCAAAAAAGATGAGTAATTGCTATAGAGGGTTCATAGTACTGTTTTTCTTTTATATGTACTCTTTAGCAATCAAAAAGCTAAATCCAAATGGCTTGTCTAAGGAAAAAGCTGATGAGTTGTGGATGGTAGCCAGTAAAATTAAATTTAATTGAAACTGAGCACAGTTTTCACCCCGCCCCTAGCCACTGTCTGATAGCCATGAAACTTCATGGCAGTTTTACACAGTGCATTTTGAGTTTATAGCTGGGATTGGTGCCAGGGTTAAAGTCACATGATATTTCTACTGATTGGCTGAGTCTGTGTTCATGAGCCTCAGTAAATAATTTGGAGTCTCTGAGGAAGAATTTGCAGTAAAACATTTGCTGCTTTGTTTACCAAGATCTTCAGTCTCCCTAAGCTACTACCTTTTGAAATTTCCTTGCTCATGTTGCCTTGGTTATGGGTCTATTCTTTCCCCCAACAATTGGGAGTCTAACTAAGCATCATTCTTCTGGGCAACATACCTCTTGGAAACTAATGTGATATTATACTATATTTTTCATGGGTGATTATATAAGAGTAGTTCCTTGAATTTTTCATTCCCATAAACTGAGACATTGGCCTTTGATGCAAAAAAATGTATGTTTCTTGTAAAATTATTCAGTTGTATTAAAACTTCCTTGCAGAATCTGTTTGTCACACCTACTACTTTCTGAGGAAAGACTTCAGTACAAACAACAATGTGAGAACAAGTTGTTTTACACTCTTTAGTAGAACAGCAAAGCTTCAGAAATGCAGAACTGCTTGAAACTAAATCATACCATGAAACTTCACAAAACAATGTTCACTGACTTTGTACCATTTGAATTCTAAAGGATAATTTGGCTATTGTATGGATGGCTAATGAGCTTTGGCACACGGGAAAAGAACTTTGGGTAAGAGGTCACCATGAATAGAAGGTCACTTTTCTGGTCATAGCCACACATAGCTTTTGCTGACTGATTTTATTAAAACTAAATAACTAATGTGCATTAATATGGTTGTGACACTTTTTTCCCGCTCAGACTGTAGCATTCTGTGGTGGTGAAGTCTCTGTTTTCTCTAAGCACTCTATCCCTCCTGCCTAAATCTGTTGTATTTATTTGTATTACAGTACTTCCTGGGGGCCCCAGTTGAAGTCAGGACCATATTGTGTTAGGCATTTGACATAGTAAATAAGACAATTCCTGCCTTGAAAAGGTTGTGCTCTAAGTAGGGGAATTGATCTAAGTCAGTATAATAGAGGAAGGATAGGTCTTGCTTGTTACATTATTCTGGGCACCTACTTTCCCATTTCCATTAAGTTTCCATCTGCCACTCTAAAAGCTGTTGGGAAGTACTCAAGTTATGTTCATGTGTGTGTAAGGAGCCTTTCTCCATCTAGTCTACTACAATAGAGGTTATTATTGGCCTTATTGCTGTTAGTTTCACTGGCAGCAGTTAAGTGATATGTTGCTTGTAATTTATTCTGAGCTTGTGTTATATCTGTGCTGCATGTACAGCGACTTCAAGAAGTGAAAACAAGAGCCTTGAATTCATTAGCTTACTGGCAGCAGCAGATGACTATACCTCTCTATACATGCTCTAGCCACTAGAGGGGGACAAGAATCAAACTGTTTTAAAGTGTGTTATATTAGGATTTACACAACTAATTTTTCCTGCTATTTTATGGTAAAGATACAAATCTAAAAATTGGTATGAAATAGTCTTATTTATGCATAATAGTTTCACTGTTCACTGAACCCACTATTTTTACTCTATAGGAATGAAAACAAATGCTGCCCCTTAGCCAAGCAGAAGAAGATGTCAAGCCTTTAGATGGTTTCCTATTGGAGGAAAAATAAGTGACATCAGGGTCTGGGTATGTTGTAACTTTGTGTATAAGTACAACCAGCCTTGGGCAGAGGTGGCTGCCAACAACACACAGGCCATTTGATATTTCAGAAATCGCTGTCAAACACGAATAGCTGGTTCGTAGGGAGCAACTCTGCCTTAAGAATTGACCATAGTCTGAGATTAAGATAGAAAGCTACCTGACACAAAGAAACATCAGAAAGTGACCAGCAGAAATATTTTTCCAAGACTAAAAACTTGGTTGTTTTTAAGAGAAACTGTAAGAATACATCTAAAGGTCCTATCTGGTGGTGTCTCTCATAACAAGCAGTAACTCAATATTCATGTAGTTAGGTGAATATATAGCGAAGTGTTCACTGTTCCTAAACACTTGATTTCACAGGGTCACTTTAACTCTTAGAAATATTGTATGTGCTTGTATATTTGACTTACAAAGTACCAAAATCTATTTGTAGTTCACATACATCATTACAAATATTACTCACATAATTCAATGAAGGCTTTGAAAATGTATTTTCCTTTTTAAAAGTGAATTATTGCTTGAGTAGAAGATGCTAGATGGAAAGCTCTAGAGCCTTAAAATCTCTGTTAATCAATAAAACAACACAGCAGTAGTGGCTGAATCATTCCTTGCTACTTAGGGCTGAGATTAAAAGCTCTTCACCTAAGGAATGGAAGGTAAAAATATACAAACAAGATTGCTCTTGCCCTGTTCTTAAATGTAGGAGATCAGTGAGTTATACTTAGTGGCAATCTGAAGAAAAACAAACAAAAAAAATTTTGGAAAATAATCTGTGTATCTTGCTGTTCCTCTTACCCACTGGAGGTGTTTCATCATTTATTGTTGCTCCAATTCTTGGCCCTAGGTAAGTGTAGCACTTCAAGGTAGACAACAGCAGTGTGAGCTCTTCCACACCATGATGTGAAGATAAGACCTCCTCTAAGAGTAAGATGTTACAGTAGTCCTGTCCCCACATCCTTTCCACTGAATACTGGTAAGGTGCCAATAGGGGATGTGCTTTTTGTGTTGGGCTACCTGCCATTCAGAACTAGATTAATATCCCCTATTCTGACTTGAGCCGCCAAACAGCTGTCAGGATGGTGACAATTTCAAAGCTCTGGACCAGACTTGAATTGGTGACTAGCCACTGTAAGGCTTCATATTATATGACAAATTGCTCCAAAACCCTTCTACACATTCTATTTCATTTCTTTCTGGATGGTACCTAGTGCTGTTCACTACCCTAAAATGCAGTTAAACAGCTGATTTTTCCCCCCCACTCTGAACCACATACCAAAATGAAATCTCATAAAGGATCTCATCCATGAAGGACCATCACACTTCACTTGAGGGAGAAATCAACTTCATTGATGGACATAAAGCCCAACAGGAATTTCATGAAAGTGTCTATTGACACTTAAATTGTATAAATTCCACTTATACAGAAGTATTTTAATAATTTATCTCAGACTTCACTGGGTGGCAATCATAGCTTCTGTAGATATTTCTTAAGTGCTAGCACACTGTGCTAGCAGTTTTTTTGGCAGAAATGGGGTGTGTGTGTGTCTCTCTCTCTCTCTCTCTTTCCTGCTATATAGCTAATTCTGAGAGAGTCTGGGTAGCTCCTGAGGTGGATTTCAGGTGCTCAGCCCCTGACATAAAGCACTCAGCACCTTGTGGGGATGTGCTCTTTGTGTGTCTCTCGAAACATTTCTATCATTGTGTAAGAAACCAATAGAACCATAGTCTGCTGTGGGACAAATGTTGCTTTCACTTGAAGTTGTCCCATCTTGGAATATTTACTTCATCAGCCAAGGAAGAGGCAGGATGGCAGGAAAGGAAACAGAGAGAGAACTCTCAACCCTCTTTAAGCACAGGAGAGAAGGCTGCAGTGGATATATGTGCTAGGAGATGAGGAAGGTATTGGAAAGGGCAAGGATTGTTGAATAGCCACACGAATGGTCTTCAGACCACAGCTAACTAAACAATAATTTTGTTCTGTTTTTTAAACAGGGATCTATGGTCACTTTTAGCAATTACTAGGCATAATTGAAACCTTAAGTGCTTGTGCACTAACCTGATTGGGACTGGCTTCCTGCAGCTTTTACTGTCTAACAAAACCTCTGTCAGGAGCCATTTTTTTTGTTCCATTTTATCCTATGCTGGAAAAGGATTATTGTGCAGTTTCTAACACAAGCTTTTCCTCTTCAGTGGCTGCACTCTTATCCCTACTAATCTTTTCAAAACAAAATTAGGTCACTCATACACAAACTTCAGTGTCAGGCAATTACAAATGCTACCTACATGCCAACAAAAGCAAGGAACTGAAAGTTTTAAGCTACCTAGCTCTCCTCCAACCACAGGCACACAAATTTCCAGTACTGCCTGTCCCAAACACTAGATGTTGACCTTTTTAAATTACCCTTCTGCAGACAGCCTTTTCTCAAATGCCCTTTTCCCAACACAACCTACAACTATGCACCAAACATCCACAGTTACGAGTTTTGGGAATGGGGGCTTGTGAAGTATAAGAATGAAACTCTATCCCTTTTAAAAGTTTGAAAGCCTTCTTATGGTCCTCACTGTCAAGATTTCAGGAGCAACCAGCACTGCTGTGTGTGTATATAGCTAGGCCTGGCATGGTGTATACAGTTACTGAACCTCACAGTGCCCATGTGGTTCCTTCATACTACATGTATTGTAATAAGCAAAAGACAATAGGGAATCTGGGAAGGGGATGTGTGTTGAGGGAGGTAGAATTCTGGTTGTATTGTATGGTATGATGACAATGGTAAGGTGCCTGTAGGTGAAAGACTAGAGCTTATGTACTGGTAAGTGGCCTAACTTTTTGTTTCTTTGCTTTCATGGGTTGGTGTAGCAACCTTTACTGTATTACAATGAAGTTCTATGTATTAACCTATTTTAAATATTTATAGAGCATCCATCACTGTAGTTTAAGTGCTAATAAATAACTCCTCTCACAGCTAATGGGATGTTCAGTGCTATTTTGGCAGGAATCCTCAAAGCTTCAGTGCCACATGAAAAACGGCCCGTCTTTTTATGCATTAATTTGGTAATTCTTAGTAGTGCTTCCTTATGAACACCTTTTTCAGCTTAGACTGATCTAAAGGGCAGCCTTCAACTACCAAGCTGTGTGCTACCAAGCTACCAGTAGTGGCATGAGTAACATTAGCTAATGGAATTTTAAAAGTGTCACTCTCTGAATCAGCAGATCATACTGAGGCACTTTTCTGACGCTCTGCCATGAATTCATGTTTTTCTTGGATCTTATGTAATGCTGGAGGCAGTTTGTATACTGTTAGCATAAGAGGTAGCATGTTTAAGTTTACACTGCTCATGGGGGAGCTTTCTCTCTGCCAATATCGCAAAATGCATTAGTATGTAAATATACAGTTGTCTAAACTGAGTCAGGTTTGGTTTGTCCTCTTAGCCTTGGACTGGTAGGTGTTGAAAGAAACGAAGAGCTGCAGTCTGTCCAGTATGTCTACTAACAACACATAGATGCATATTAAAATTTGTTGATAGTTGTGCAGACTATGCATTTCATCTGCCGAGACCTACAACAGTTAATGCAATACTTGTTATAACTGTACACCGATATTGTGGAAACTATATATTTCATAGCACATACATACTCCTTTGAGTTTTCCTAAGCAGCTTCCCTGACATGGGAGGACTGCTAAACAAATCTAAATGGAAGATGATCCATGTAGACTCTTCCGCTCATTATCCCTTATGTACCCTAGGTGTAGTGTGGTGCATGCTTGCTGCCAAAAGCTTAAACAGCCAGATGTACAGGAACATATGTTGTGCATAGTCTAAAGAGGATCATGGTCAATTGCTTAGGCAATATTAGCAATTTAATTTAAAATATTGATGTGCCAGCTTTCCAAGGATACTTGAGCATCAGAACTTCTTCTGTGAACCCCTTCTTTCCCACTTGGAACTATCTACTTCTGAAATGTCATTGCATTGTCTGACTGCTACCATCAATTTGATTCTGTACAACATCAGTCTCTAAAAGCTAAAGGTTATCATTTTACAGTGGAGAATGGATTTGGAAGATCAAAACTAAAATCTTAAAAGGAAAGAACTCTATGTCATAGGATGCCATGAAACATAATAGTATTAAACTTAATCAAAGACCATTTCCCCTGCTCCCTGGCCTCCCAGGGCCAGACATAAACAGAGGGAACAACAAAGGGAAGTCTGCATCAGGAAGATAACACTTAAAATGCTGTGAAGAGAATCACTTTCTAGAAGCATCATAAAGTCCTGTAATAACATTACCAACACTTAAAATAATCTTGAGTACCATCTTTGTGTAGGTGGCTAAAGTTTTCTTGGCATTCACAGATCTAGTGATTCATTTGAATTTGAAAATGATCTTGCTTCAGGAGTGCTGGCTCTTTTTTGTGCTCACTTCCTGTGATCATTTGAGTGGCGCAGTTTTACTTGCATTATTACTCTTGGAAAGCAAATATCTAACTCCTTCTGCACTAGTAAATGGGAAGTGGTTGCTTCATGAGACTCAACATGTTTTGACACAGCAGGGTAACAGTTCCCCTAACTGCTCACCATATCCAGGACACACAGGCAGGTAAACAAGATGCACAAGAATCTGAGACCTCCACCCTAATATTTTTATCAGTGATGCTTTGGGCAAGGGTTATGTTGCTTGGAAAGGAAAGGGTATTAAACTTGTATTTCCTTTTCTGCTACCTCACCCTAAGTTATCTTCTCTCCCTGAGATAATTGGGAGGTGAAGCTTGAAGCCACTGAGGGAGCTCTGAAATGAAGTTACTTTGTGTCCAGGGAAGAGAGACTATATTACATGTGAGGTGTAACCAATTACAAGTGACAAATTTCAACATCAAATAAATACAGTACAGAAGAGTTTCCTTCCTTCTCAGACTCAGCCCACTTCAGGAGCAGTCAAGTGGTAAATAACTTGTACCAAGGTTCATGTATGTGTCTGCTTCATCCCCTTCCCTTGCAGCTATGTAGGAGTACTGAAGTCTATGCATGCCAGTTAATACCCTGACAACAACTTAATGATAAAAGTTGAGTGAGAACGTGGTAAAACACAATCATGTCATCTGCAAAAGAAGGTGATTAAAATGAAAATCCTGGTTTCTTGTTATTTGTTTCTAGTTAAGTTTCTCACACACTTTTAGACTTCATTTTTTAAGTGTAATTTAATGATTCCCTCTTTAAAAGAACCCAGCTAAATCCATAAGAATACTAGGAGATCAAGAAGATGAAGGAAAAATCATGTTTTTGTTGAACATTTTATTGCGATACCCAGTGCATTGTCAACCACTCAGTAAATTCCTACCACAAAGCCTCTGTCACTATCGTGTGATATGTGCCTTGCTTAGATTGCATAACAGCCAGAGAAAATATATCTAAAAATGAACTATTGGAAAGAAAATGAAAGGAGGGTTTAAATAACTAATTGAACCCAGAGCAATTTAATGTTCAGTTTCAGGCAGGTAAGATGTCATAACTTAGAAGGCAATAGGTTTGTTTTCTCTCTAATGTACACCAGTGTGTTACGTTGTCTCTAAAAATACATCTATTATACTGTGCAACAGCTAAGAGCTTAGATATCAGTGGCATGGAGACCACTGATGCAGGAATCTACTGTAGATAAATGACATAATTTGGTTTTATATCGAAACTAGGTCCTTGGCTCTGAGAAGCATTTTGTTTGGCATATTGCACAAAAATGAATTTCTGTCTGTCATGCCAAGTTTCCTTACAGGACACCCCCTTCTTGTGACTAAAGATAGATCACCCAGTGTTTGAAAATGTAAAGCTGCTGAAGTAATCTGTACAAACCAACCCACAGTTTCTCTTCCTTTCTTCGTTCACAATTGTTTTTCAGTTGATAAACACAAACCTCCCCTACAGCTGCAGTATAGATCATTAAAGTGACTGGCTATATTTAATATTGGAGTGCAGAAGACATCGGGATAAATGTCCTCTACCAAAATGATCTTATGGACACCACATTTAGATCAGAACAAAAGCTGACTTTATTTCTCAGCGTATTTTATCAGCACTGCTGGTGCCTGATACAGCCCAGACATGACCTATCTTTTGTAAACCACACTTGTGAGACCTGAGGTGAAGTGCAAGTCTATTTATCCTAGTTACTCTGTAATTGTTAGCATGCATCTCTTATTTGCATGGTTATCTCATCATTTCCGTTTTCATGTCTTTGAACTTCTTCCAACTAATGTCTTTGCAATGACAACAATGGTATACTCCAAGACTGACAGCTAGGAATGAGATATGTTCCTTTATTTTATGAAATAGCTGTATTTCCATGCAAATACTAATAGTACACATGTGCCTATTTCACCTCATTGCAGAATGTCCTCCTTTTAACCACAATGTGAACTGATATCAGAAAATGCAAATCGCACATCAAAGGAACTTAAATGATGATTAAGAACATACAAAATGTCAGGGAAAGGTTAGGTGCCTAACTATAACTTCCTTTATCCTAATTCCACACTTTTCACCACACATCTCAATCTATCAGAAAGCTAGCCTTTCTACAGAGGATTATCAAACTCCACTGTTTATATTCTTTGCTCCAAATCTCTTTCCCAGTTACGCTAAAAATATTTATTTATTCTTGTTTGTTTACCCCTGGAAGTAGGCAGTTCTACTTGAACCATCTATTTATTTTTTGTCCTAGACTTTGAACCACTTAACAATAGACGCTATGTATATCAATGTGAGCCCCGTCATTGCTCTGCAAATCTCCATTTGGTCACTTAAAAGCATCTTTCTGAAGAAAATAAGGCAAATTCTTATAAACATTTCTCAGGTCAATTAGTTCTTGGTAACACTGAGCTGAAGCCTCTCTAAGGCAGAAGGTTATTATGTAATGACAAGTACTGTGCACAATTATTTTTGATAGGTGATACTGTTACTGTGTACTGTTTCTGTTAGTTGTTTTTTTTTGTTTTTTTTATTGTGATGCTTCTAAAGTTAACTCTCAGGGTTTATGCAAGAAAGAGGTAGGTTCTAATATCAGTTGAAGAACTATATACTTGTGGTCATTGTAAATTAACTTAGATTTGCAAACTAACTGTGCATCTATTCTTAAGCTTGGGTAGCATAGTCTTTGTAATTTATTAAATAGTATTCACCAACAGATGCTACACCATGGCATGAGTCCACATGGCATTTCTCTATACAAAAGACAACCCATAAAAGGTCACTTCAAAGCATGGAATGGAGTACAACTTTGCCCCACCATTGTTGGAAGGTAAACTCTCAAGTGATTGACATTCAGCTGCCTGAGTGTTGACACCATTCATTCATAATCGGAAATGACTGTGGTATCTTGCATGCGTCCCTCTTCCCCCAGTAATTAAGTTTACAAAATAGGAAATTCAGACCAGTGGTGGTCCACTAGTTAAAAAGACTGAATGATAGCTGGTAAAGTGGGCATTGATTTCTAATTTTTCAATGTACAGAATCTAAGAGTAAATAAGTCTAGATAACAACTTTGTCCCACTTCTGTTTTAATCAGAAGAAAATATTGGCTGCAATTGACCAGATAGATAAGAGAATGAAACTAGTATTCAGTATGTCACCACATGTATTGAAGTATGCATTGGAAAAGGAACCCTAATTTACATCTTTAAAAGATGATTACTGATTGCCAAACATAGTGCTGCTAGATATAGAGTCTAATGAACTGGGAATATTTCTTGACACTTCTGATCTATGGATTAGATAGGATTGTGGACACTTACGTTCCCAAAATCTGGAAACAAGAAATGACATAGCTGTATGAGTGTCATGTACAGTCAAGCCATGTTGAGTTATCTAGTGTTGATTTATTAAGCAGCTTCCACACATGGGAAAACTCCTCAATTTTAATCTATGTCAAAGTAAACAGCAGCTTATACCCAGAGTTTGAAAAAGGACTAAGGATTCCTGAAAACCTATTCAATGAAGTCAGAGGTGAGGCTTTTGTCAGATAACAGTTTTCAAAAGAATAGATAAAACTTGAAGTAAAAAAGTATCTTCAAATCTCATTTTATGGAGAAAAATCAGCCTTAAAATCTTAACTATCCCTATCCATTCAAACTCCCAGAGCAAAGGGTTTGCCTAGACCTCTTCTGCACGGTTACATCACTGTACTGATTATATTTTAATACGATGCTTCCAAAAAATACCCCATCCACACTAGCTCATGAGAAATCTGATCTCATATCCGTGTGTGTGGTGCATAAAGACAGGGTGAGGGACTGAAATATCTGTTTTCTTACTCGAGCACTTCTTCCTAAGAAGATGAGATAACATTATGCTGTATCTTGCTGCAATGTTGATAGTTTATTGCTGCAATAGTATATTGATTAGTATAACTCTGTCAAGCTTGAGTAACCTGAATTGGGGAAGGGTGGTGAAGATGTAAAGGGCTTTAGTGGCATACTCTGGGGAACTTTCTGGAAAAAAACTTCCACCTGATGCAGTGTTGCCCTTCAAATGTGAAAATATTGGTTTTAAGACCAATTAACCCCTACAATTCATAAAAATTGGAGACATGGAAGGGATGATTTCAATATCCAGAGAGGAGCTGAACTTGAATCAGTGAAATCTCTACACCCTTCCTCTCAATTTGGTTGCAGATTGAACTCCCTTTGAGTTCAGACCCGTAACTGGTTTCCTCACAGTGAATGCAGATACCCTGCTTAGTGATGGGCTTTTCCTATTCACTCTGTTAAACATCAACTGTGGTCCATATGCTCTGTCAAAAGAACAAAGTGATTTTTACCACTGAAAACTGTGTGGAAATCAATTGGAGTTCTATCCAAAGTTTTTATCTGAAGGTTCCTCATCATTTTTCCAGTGATAACCAAGTAATTGCCAGCTATCCCCACACCTTTTTTCAATAATGTGATTATTCTGTGTAATCTGACATCTTGCTCTTGTGATTTCCAAAAGCAATCTCAAAACTGATGTACATCCTGAGATATGACTTGGTGTCCCCACATTTGTGTCCAGCATTTACTTGCTCACAAACAGCTTTATTGTGGTATATGGCTATTTGATGGCAGCTGTTGTCCATGGACAACATAATTACATTTTAACAGTCCATAAATATCCACATGCCTCATGCAGGCGGAACAGTGGCGAACACCATTGCCCTAGCTGGCAAACCTTTTGTTAACCATGATCTCAGAACAGTTACTTGAAATTAGAACTGTACAACCATCAAACTTGGCTTGAAGGCTTGTCGCACCTCCCTCCAAGCATTTACTTGGATTGACACTTGTGCGAGTGTCTTTTTTTTTTTTTTTTTGAAAGTTCCCCTCTTATCCAGAGCTGGGCTCTATTTTCCTTTGGAGTTCTGATCTCTATCAAGATTAATATACTCTTACCCCTCCCCCAACCACCACAGTGTCAGGGCACTTCACATATTTGCTCTTCACAAACAGTAAGTCACACACAGAGGAAAGAATTGTAGTTAGTTCTGTGAAGTCAAAGTCCAGTGCCTGCCTTAACCTCAAGACCATCCCAAACAAACCTCAGACAACTGCAATGTTTCACCTTGCCTTAGTATTGATACCATGTCAGATCACAAACTTGGTCTTACGCCAAACCTGAAACTGCCCAGTGTTTCTCTGAAGCTGGGCATATCCTCAAGATCTCTTGAAATTCATGAACTGTAGCAAACATGGTTTGTCAAACACTGTTTGCATTTAAAGTTTAGGGCTGTGTTGTGAAGATATTATACTTCATCAGAACCTGAACTACTCTATGCTCTGTTGAAATAAAACACTGGATGTTGAAAATGAATGTTCCTCTTGAATCCAAATCATCAGATTTTGGGAGAAGAGAAATGGTTCAATTGGAGACAGGAACTCAAAACCAAAGATAAATGCAGGTGTGTAAATCAGACACATATATGTAACTTGCTCTTTGAAGCAGGGAATGTTAAAAACATGAAAACTGTCATCCTGGGTCATATTAATGGTCCATGTAGCCCAGAGGCCTGTCTCAAATAGTGGCCAGCACCAGAGCTTCAGGAGGAATGTAGAGAACAAGATAATTTGGGAGAGATCCAACACCGTCTTCCCTTCCTGTTTTCTGGCAGTCACAGGTTTTGGATCATCTTGATCACAGGATTACATCCTTGACCATCTTGGCTAATAGTTATTGATGAACCTGTCATGCACGATCTTATCTAGTTCTTTTTTGAACTCACTTATCCCAACATCCCATGGCAATGAGTTCCACATGTTGACTGTGTGCTGTGTGAAAATATTTTCTCTTGCTTGTATTAAACTTGCTGCCTATTAATTTCACTAGGTGACAACTGGATTTTTTTTGTTGTGGGAAAACGTAAATAATGCTTCTCTAATAACATTTTCCTAACCATTTATAGACCTCTATCATATTTCCCCCTTAATCATCTCTTCTACGCTGAACAGCCCTAATCCATTTGATACCATTGACTATCTTTGTACCTCTCTGTACTATATCCTTTTTGCGATGGGATGACCAGATCTGGACATAGTGTTAAAGGTGTGGGTTAACCATGTATTTACATAGTGGCATTTATATTTTCTTTGTTTTCTGTCCCTTTCCTAATAGTTGCTAACATTCTTTTACTTTTTGACAGCTGCTGTGCATTGGGCTGAAATTTTCAGACCACTGTCCATAGTGACTCCAAGTTCATTCTTGTGTGATAATAGCTAATTTAGACCATATCATTTTGTATGTATAGTTGGGATTATTTTTCCAACGTGCATTATTGTGCACTTATCAACATTAAATTTCATCTGCCATTTTGTTGCTCAGTTTTGTGAGATCTTCCTGTAATTATTTTCAGTTAGCTTTGGACTTATCTATCTTGAGTAAATTTGTATTGTCTGCAAACTTTGCCACTAAACTGTTCACTCCCTTTTCCAGATCATTTATGATTTTGTTGATCAGCTCAGGCCCCAGTACAGATCCTTGGCTGACCTGATATTTACCTCTCTCCTCTGTGAAAATTGACCATTCATTCCTAACCTATGCTTCCTTTTTTTTCAATCAGTTACTGATCCAGAAGAGAACCTTCCCTCTTATTCCATGGCTGTTTAGTTTGCATAAGCACCTTTGATGAGGGACCTTGTAAAAAGCTGTTTGAAAGTCCACATACACTATATCAACTGAGTTATCCTTATCCAAATGCTTGTTAACATCCTCAAAGAATTCTAATAGATTGGTGAGGCATGACTTCCCTTTACAAAAGCCATGTTGACTCTTACCCACCAAATCATATTTGTTTGTCTGATAATTTTGTTCTTTACTATAGTTTCTATCAATTTACCTAGTACTGAAATTAGGAAGCTCACTAGCTTGTAATTACCAGGCTTGCCTTTGGAGTTTTCATTAAAAATCAGTATTACATTAGTTCCAGTGGGGTAGCCGTGTTAGTCTGTTTTTAGCAAAACAGCAAGAGCATTACACTATTATAACCGTATTACATTAGCTACAGTATTACATTACATTAGCTACAGTATTACATTAGCTACAGGTTACATGCTACAATTAGTAGTTCTGCAATGTCATTGTCATGTTGTAAAGCATTGTGTACATTCATGGAATTAGCTAATAATGGATCAAAACATGTAGCCAATTGGGAGTATTGTCTGAGTAAGGACTGTGTTTGGTGGGGGAATGAGGGGATCCTAAGGATTTGCTGCAATATTAATAACTGAGAGACAGCAGCTATATTAATAACTAAGACAAGAAACTACACATAAGCATTACACTTCTGGTAACATTGTCTAACTTAGTCATTCATCTGACCTCTACTGTTCTTGCACAGAATTAAAATTTGGGATAATGCACAGTTGGGTGTGTCTCTGTCCAAAGAGCTACGAATGTATTTATTATTATTATTATTTGTACTATCAGAGCACCTACTTATGGACCAAGACCATATTGTGCTATGTGTAGGAAAATAAAAGTCCCTGTCCCAAAAAGCTTGCACTGTAAATATAACATACAAGACAACAGATGGAGACAGACAGACAGGGTAGTGCAAGGAAACAATGAGACAGTATTGGTCAGCATGATCAGCATACAGTAGGCTAAACACAGTCAAATTTTTTCTGTAGGCATTATGTCAAAGGAGAGTTTTTAAAAGCAGTATTTGAATGTGGATAATGAGGCAGCTATGCACAGGTTTATGGGGAATCTCCTCCCAAGTGTGAGGAGCAGCATAGGAGAAAGCATGAAGGTGCTTGTTTGAAAATATAACAATGGTGAAGGGTGAAGCTACTGGAAGTATTACCGCTACAGTTTTTGCCAATGGTGCTCAGTGGGAAAGGTCTGCAAAAACCAGTTAATAGAAATATCACGATGATAAATGTATTCCCCATGGTTTTAAGATCCTTTTTTCTTTCAATACTATTGCAGAGGATCAGACTGGTGCTATTTGCTCTTTGATAGAATTCAGATACTCCTCCAATTCCTAACATTGTACAAACCAAAAACCAAGGTGTAACTTAGTAGCCAAATGAAAAGAAGACTACAGAGAAACTGCATGGAATTAATCCCTTGACAGTTGGTTCCAGCCACACAATAAAAGTGCCCTGCAGACATGAAAACCGGTATAGACAACATGAATCCCAAAGGGAAAACTAAGGATGTAGTCCAGTGGTGTTGAACATTTTCAGCATAAGAACCACAGGGTTTTTTTGTTTGTTTCAAAAAGGTCATGAAGCCACAAACACTAGTTAGAGGTAATCAGACTGGCCTGCTCACGCCTGTTTGTATAATTCAGGTGATCCATTAAAAGTGGAAACCACAAACAAGTGCACTGCTGGGAAGGCAACTGGGCAAGCAGTGTCCTCACTGCTTTCCTGTTGCAAAAAATCAGTTTTAAAAATTGTAGGCTAAGACTTAGAAGCCATTATAAACTCATAGTCAAATACAGTTTCTTAAGAGTTGCCTTTGAGGGCCACAGGTTGGACACAGCCTATATGCTCTGTCTGGGTCAGATAATAGGCTTGACATCTAGACTGTGTGATCAGCTGCCATCTCTTCAAAGGAGGGAAGATCCTAATGCAGATAAAATCTCGGTTTGGTTGCTGTATATAGTCTATTGCTTTGTCAAACAACTCATCTGCCAGTGACCAGCACTTTCATGTGATTCAATGTGGCATAACTTTATCTGGGTAAAATGATGTTTAAAAATTGACTTGTCAAGAAATAAATCTATGTTCATTCCATGTAGTATGACTGACAAGCCTGCACTATAGATATTAAGTATTTCAGGATCTAAACTCACACTGAATCCTAACAATTAGGGACTTATAAATAAACTGCAGCAGACAACTTGAATTAAGTGAAGGTGTGCAATTATGTATGGCTGTACTTAAGAATAAAATCCATCCAGTTGAAATCTCTCTCTCATAACACTGTGAAGGAGAGGCCCTTGAGTGCTGGGGAAAGGAAGAAAAGAGAGAGAGGCACAGATGAAGGAAGCAGTGAGGTGGGTTAGCATTCTGATGCTCTTTCCAAGAGTAAGTGTGGCATATGGGCATTCAGCATGTATGTTTCCTCGACGCTTCACTTTGAACCTGCCTACACATGCCAGTTTCACTTTTTTAAATAATAGCTATTCCATGTGTGCATGTGACGAGGTGCCTGCCCCTCACTGGCCAGGAAAGGGTTAAGAGGACCATTGGAAAGGCTGCATGAGAAGTAGCCAATAGGAAGGGGCTGTGTGGCAGCCAATCGGGGCCCAGGAGGCTGGTATAAAAGGGAGCTGCAGAGCAAAGCAAGGGGAGTGCATCCTGGGAGTGTAAAGAATAAGGACTGTCAGCACCTTGGACAGAACAGTGGCTGGCTGCTGGGGCTCAGCAGAGCCAAATGCCCTGAAGCAAAGGTAGAGAAGGTACTGGGGCTGTGGGGAAGTGGCCCAGGGAACTCCATTGAGGAGTCGGGGGAGACACAGTGAAACGCTGCCACACACATGGTCCCTGGGCTGGGACCCAGAGTAGTGGGTGGGCCTGAGTCCCTCCTCTACTCACACAGTTCGCCATAGGAGTGGCGGCAGGACTGCAGTGGCCACAGTGGAAAATGATGAGAATGAATTGCAGAATCCCCCAGAATGGGGGGAACACGGATTGGTGACTCAGCCGGAGGGAAGGAGGGTCCAGCAGAGACAGGACATAGGGCGAGACACCGAACTAATTGCCCACATAGCCAGCAGGAGGTGCAAGGCAGTGAGTCAAATGATGTTACAGTGCAGAAAACCTCAAGGGAAGAGGAGATTATATATAGACAAGCCCTTAGGATTTCCAAGAAAATATTAACAATTGATGTAAAGTTTTTGAGGCCACATAATGTTTTGCTTGTCTGGGTTTAACCAGTAGGCAGCTTTTATACATAGGAGATTATTCCAGAGCTGAACATGTAGGTCAGTTTCTTTTAGCAGGTGAGCAGATCGCCAGAAAAAATGGTTCAAACTGTCCATTATCTGAGTGCCGCCTACATGTTCAGTTAAACAGACATTGTAAGACTATCCATAATAGCACCTTTTGGTGACTGTCAGCGATATTACAGTGGCTTCATCTAGTCGAATTTCAAACACCTGAAGTAATCCGTTCCAGCACTGCCTGAGAGGCTGTTCCACAGTAAGATACTATACACAAATAAAACTAAATAAAGACAGTTGAAAATAACATATTATAATCCCATGCAATCACCTTGCCTCCAGTAACCCCCTGAAAGAAAGCAGTAGAGAAAATACAGACTTTCCTTACCGCTTGGTACATATTAACTGATCCTTGGCACAAACATAGACATTTTTTTTGGGGGGGGGGGGGGGAGAAGGATTTGGTTATGTTCCCTTTCCATGAACTGTCAAAATATTGAGGTTTTACTAACTCAAATGTTCATGGAAATGATTTTTAAGCTGTGTGCCCACCTAGTAGCAGAAAGTGAAATCTAACTTTGTTTCCGTGAGAATTCACAATAAAAACCTGATTACAAGAGGTAAGTCATCCAGTAAGGAAACACAAACCGTGGTATCTGTAGCAGTAGCAACTAACCAACACACCTCAAACTTGGAAGTTGGGTAGCACATTACAGAGCAAATGTAAATTTATCTGGGAAAAATTAATCAAATTAATATAAATAGGAGAGACCTGCTTTCTGTAGCCTGTTAACAAAATAGTCTATGATATGTGTGGCAAATTGTTCACTCTCTGATAGGCATGCTCTCCATGAATTAAGAGAGAGAAATATTACTGCTATTTTGCTTGATTATCCTTTTATAATCAAGCTTCACTTTGCTAAACAAATGTGTAATGACCCCAACACCTGACAGTTACGTACATCAAAAGTCACATCCACAGGTGATTATCCAGTGCTGGACTTTAGTGGTGACTGCTGCTAATGAAAAATCAATGCATCAAAACAAAACCTCATCAAGAGAATGTGAACTGAAGCAATTAGATTGATTTGTTAGAAAAATAGTACTTGTCACCTAGTTTGCAATTTAGGATTGCAAATCACCAAGCTCTGCAGACTTCTTGAATTATGGGGATGTTTGTGATACTAATGGACAAACTACTTTAAACTCCCCTCTGAGGTGAGGGACATATTTTCCTCAGTAGGGGCAAGGGGTCATTAAGTGGCTAAGACCAGCCTTCAAGCTGCCATGGTCTGGACTTCACTGCTTTGGTCACTGATGTTGAGGCAGCTTGGTGATCAGAGAAACTTCAGGGCTCTGGCTTCCCTTGGGAGGTTTAGATCACAGTGAAGAACTTTCCTTTTCAAGATATGAACTTATTTATCTCCAGAACAGATGATGCTCTTCGTATGCTGAAGGATTCTCAACCTGCACTTCATTACCTAGGTGTCTACAGCCTGGCGCCTAGGAATACACACATCAAATAACCCAGATATATAGCACAGAGATCTAATTCTCCACCACACATTTTCCAACATAAACCATCATGGAGTCTCCCAGAAAGAGGCAATGCTTCCACAAGAAGAGGCAGTCTACTTTGACTGCCCATACATTGCAATTCATCCCTGGATTGAACCATGTTTTGACAGGGTGGTTGAGATGCAAACTGACTCCCCAGGGTCTAAAAACACCATTCTCCTTTTGGGAATTTGATTTATTTTTGGTGCACACATGGACCTGACTTATGGATTTGGAACCTAATTATAATAGGATATTCTATCCATTTCCATACTATGCCTACTCCCAAACCCCTTTCCTTGTTACTTTTCAGGGACCCATGTCCCAAGGAACTGTTACCCCCAGAGGTCCTCTCACTTCTATCTCTTGTACTTTGGAGGAACTCTATCACTCTGAAAGGAAGTGGTTCTATTCCAAATAATCCTTCATGCCAAAAAAGGAGGGTGGTGCTTTATCTTGGCCTTGGTGAAACTCAGCACATTAAGGCCTGGTCTACACTGGTGGCTTAATTCAAATTAATTACCCTTACTCCTGAGTCTACACTTGCGCATTGTTAATTCGAATTAAGAAGCCTTTAAAATTGAATTAATAAAACCACATCTGCAAGTGGATTAGTGCCTGAAGTGCATCAGTTAATTCACATTAGTGTGAGTGTGGACGCAATGTGACTTAATTCGAATGAATTGGCCTCCAGACTGTATCCCATGATGCCCCATTTCAGTACCCTCCCCCAAAGCAGCCCCGGGAAGATTTAAATCTTCATTTCCTGCAGTGAATGGGTTTAAAACCCAAGCTGCGCTTACTTCTCCCCCCCCCCCCTCCCCACACACAACAAGCCCTTTGCAGTTTGTCTCTTTAAGGGTGTGAAAAATTTCACACACCCCTCTCCCTGTGGTGAATGCATTTTAACTGCCCAGCAAGCCCTTTGCAGTTTGTCCCTTTAAGATTTGTCCCTTTGAAAGTTAAGCCCTTGAAAATTTGTCCCTTTGAAAGATTTCACCATCCACCCCTCTCCCTGCGTTTTAAATGCCAGCAATGAAAGGAAATTCTTTGCTACATTTTTTTAGTGGCCAATTATAGAAATTGATACTGTCTTAAGAATTTATTCACAATGCTACATGTGGATACATTATATCATGCTTTCCATCAGTGAAATAGAAACATTTGTATCACTGTATTAATATACTAACTGACTCGGTTGTTATCTATCTTACATTCTACAGACACCTGTAGAATCAAAGTCAAAGGCAAGCAATATACAGAGGGTGGTGGGGGGGAGCATAAAAGGCAAACAGCATACAGTTCTAAAGTAATCCAGGATAAACTGGGATGTATTTGTCACGGTCAAAATGAGAGCATAGTTCAGCTGGCTCCAGCAATGGCGATCAGGGAAGTAAAAAACAGCATGAAAATCCTTTTCCTGTTTGTTTGGGGATGGGGGAAGAGGGAGGGGGAAGCAGCACTGCATCCTGGGATGATGACACTCATCACAACAGCCTCTATGGTTAGTTGCACTGTGAGATAGCTTCCTACATTGCACTGCTTTCTAATTTGAATTAAGGCTGGCTAGTGTGGACACAAGAAACCAGCACAAACACTGTAGTGTGGACAGTCTGCAGCACTTTCTATAAATCACTTTCTGTAATTCGAATTAAGCTAATTCAATTTAGTGCTGCAGTGTAGACATAGTTAGATGCAAGATAAAGTTCAGGATGGGTCAAGTTGTCATCCCTAATTACTTCATTAGACCCTGGGAACTGGTTCACTTCTATCAACTGTCAAGATGCTGTCACTGGTTGGCTGACTCCTGCAAATGAAGCAGGTCCAGTTCCACTGTGTTGGGCAGTTTCTGAACCCTTGTTCCCATTAAGAGAGCAGGGCAGCAGCTGGGGCTCTGAAGGATCAGGGAGAGACCTGGTGAGTCAAGACTGCCTGGAAGGAGGAAATTGGCCGGAGATTAGAACTGCCAGAGCCCAAAAGTATTTCCTGGGGTAAGACTGAAGGGCAGGAGAGAGGGGTTTGCTGTCTGAGCTCCCAAAGCCTACCAGCAGTGGCATATCTAAAAAATCCATAGAAATACTTATTAGGAAACAAGTGGTGGTGCTGGTTTTTAAATGTATTTAGCACAGGGTTTGAATGGTGTTGTAATAAGGGCCTGAGGCTACATATTGAGTATGTAGGGTGAAAAGACAATTCACTAAGTGAGGCAGGGGTTCTGTGGGGAAAATATTACATGACCATGTAATTACAGACTATATCCTAACGCATTTGCACAAGGGGCGGAGTGTGGGCAAATTAAGGGTGCACAGGGAACCTTAATTCTGCTCATTCCTAATTTGCTAATTGTGGATGGAATTAAGGGCTACTGTTGCTCTGTTCATTGTAAATTCTGTTAAATGGGTTAATGCTTTGGCTCAGAGTTCGTTAGCGCTCATCAAACCCTGCAAATCTACTACTTAGTGGTAATCAATTTGTGAGTACTTGTTTAATGAGGGATTGTGTCAGGTGAATGCATCAGGATTCACAGGGAAGAGTATTGAAAATCTCTTACAGGTGCTAACAAAGCTTTAATGTGTCTGAGCAGATCTGAAAGGCATATGTTTGTGTGTGAGGCTCACATGACTTATTTTTCCCTTCACATATAGCACAAATTTCACCCACAGAAAAGGAGGGCAGGACTCTGCTTACCTGAAAATATCTCCAGTTATACTGATTTTACTTCACATTTGTAAAAATACACATGGGTGCCCATTCATTGATTTGAGCAACCATTGCATACTTTAAAACACTCATATGCTCTGATCCTGACAGTTTTCCTATCTACTTAATGCACGTTGTTATGGGATACTTCACATGGGTGGACAGAGTTATAGGGGAAGCATAATACATTCAGTTAACATAACATAGTCATGTGATGTGTAACTAAATTACACAATATGGTATTAAGGACTACATGCCTGTATATCCATTATTTTCCTCAATTCCCAGCACCCTCCACAGAGAGCCTTGGGGGAGAAATATCTGTGTACATATTAATTAAAGGCTGCACAGATAGCACCCTTTTATATTAACTGACTTCTTCAAACAATGGAACAGTTTGGAGTAGAGATGGGTAGTGTTCATATTAGAGATACTAACCTCCTAATTTTCCTCTTTTCAGTTTAACTGGGGCCTATAATATGTCTCTTTAACCAGTGTTAAGCAGGATTCCATGGCCAGAAATGTTTGCCACTGTTGTAGTTGAATCTGCTGAAAAGACACTTAATTTGAGATAGTATTCTGCCATCACACTACTCCCAAATCCTACCACAACTAATTGGTGGATTACCAATCAATTTAGTGGATTAAGGAGGAAAACTGTATAATTCTTCCAGAAGGTGCTTTGCACATAATTTAGAAGGACAAGAGTTTTGCTGCCACTACTGCAGTAACACAAGCGGTAACTCAGCACAGTACGTTGGCTCATCCATATCCCCTGGTGATTTCAGTGATTTTCAGCCTGGCTAAAGAAGAACTGAGTAATGACTTCAGGAGTTGTCCTATTAACAGTATGTGCATGTGTGTTCTTTGGCATATTAACACCCTATATATTGAAGAAAATGTTCAGGTGTAAAGCCTCTTTTGCAACCTCTTACATTTATTTTTGTATGTAAAATAAACAGCCTAGATGAGCAAAGGAAGCACAAACTATGAATAACATCTAATCTGAGGCAATTCAGTCCAACTCCAGCAAAGGTAATTCTTCAGATTGCCCCCATATTTTATTTAAGGAACATAGCTACAGCATACACACTTAAAGGCAGTGGACTGTTTCCAGTTCAATATTGTATATAGGATCCATGCAGTTATTTCACCCACTCTACTGTCCTTTAACCCTCTTTGGTATAAAAGGTGTACTTTTGATCCAAAATCTATTGGATGATTCTATTATCACTTACAGTCACTCAACCCCTATGCTTTCAATTTCAGGGCTAGTTCTATTAAGCAATTTGGGAATGTGTTCTATTCACCTATTCATTCACCCAAGTCATAGCATGACTTGTTAGGCTACATGACTCTTTTTGTCCATATCTGCAATAAGAATGGATTTTTGAAGTCAATTTTCACTTGCTGTGCCGTGCTTACTAATAATTCTTTTTGCTGCCTCTTTGGCATTTTTCTTCTCTTCCTAGTCACTTTATCTTTACCATTCTGATAACCACTGCCTTATTTTTTGCTGTTTCCACTTTTCTAGCAATTTTCACAGCATAAACCTCATTCTTTATTATCCCCAATTTTTAATGTGCATATCCCCGTTGCCATTTGTCTTCATTGTCTTTCTCAGGCAGGACATCTTTTCCTATTTAAGCCCATCCATCCTTTCTGTAGGAAAAATAGGCCTTCATTAAAAGCCAGAGAGTGAATTATTTGTAAATGGCATCTATATACCTTCTCTTTTTGCAGCTTAGTACTTAGTTTGTAGTCAAAGTGTAGTCAAGCAACTGCCTATAATTTATCAACTGTTGGCTTATGCATTTCTCATTGATATGCACAGATTTCTCCAAACATGAAGAAACATTCAGTTTATGACAATAGTTTTTCTGGGCAGTTGCTGTTTGTGACAAGCTGTACTCCATGTACACCCCTATGGTGTGATTTGTGTGTCAGTCATGTTCACCCTTATAGTGTAACTGTGTATTGTTTAATGCCAAGTGTGTTATGTAAGGTGTTTTTGGAATGCTCATGACATACTGAACATTATTGTTATAGTAGCGTGTTTCCTGCAATGTCATACATACGTAGTTATGAAACTCGGTTATGTAATATTCCCAAGTATGTGTCTCACATAGCTTGAATAGATCTAGGCAAATACAAAGTTGAGAGAGGGGTCATACCTTGCAGAGGCATGCATACAGGAACAATGGACTGGTCTGAGCACCTGATAAGGTGATGCTCATTTGACTCAAATAGAGGAAATCATGCCCATTGGCAGACATGACTGATCACCTGACCCCAGGAGGTGATGAGGAAACATGTTCAAGGCCAGAGGCATTTTTGTCTCTGGAGCACTCCCTTGGAATCCATCTGTGACCTGTCCGTGCCATCTGAAAATGCCAAGATCAGGGCAGGCTGTGAAAGAAGAGCAGATTCTCCCAGCCCTGGTGGGTGACACTGAAGTCAGACTTCCCAACCAGCCACAAACAGTGCTTCTGATTCCCCACACTGGTTATCAAGAAGCCAAAACAAAAATATACACAGCCCCCTTTACTGCATTTCAGTCTCCGGCTCCCAATCAGCCACTAGGTCCAGTAACGAGATCAGTTATTTAAACTCTATGCTCTTTACCAAAAAGGTTTCTCCTGACCCCAAAGGGTCAGCCACAGTACCAGATCAATATAAGTTTGGATCTTACCCAAAATAAACTCAAGGTTTATTATAAAAAGAAAGAAACAAACTATAAGAGAAATATTAAAGGATTAAAGCAATCAGACAAATACAATTCATTTGAAAGTCCATATATATCAGGTTTCTGATAGAATTGTGGAGTTTGCAGGCTTATATAGTCCCTCTGGTATACATCCAGTACCTGGATGGGTCTCAGTCCTTTGTTTCACAGCTTCAGTTCAATTGTAGATGAGTTGATCCAGAGGTAGGCTGAAGACCGAAGACAAAATGAATGTGGTGCAGCTGCCTTTTATGTCCTTTGGCCTTTGCCATGCTGCTTGTGGAAATTTACAGGAATAAGATGGAGTCCAGGCTCACATGAGTGACTGGTGACTCATCAGGTATATCCCTGGCTTCTCCCCCTGGCCCATTGTACCTGTGAGTTTCCTTAATGGGAAGAAACTCACCCAGAAACTCAGTACAAATTGAAATATAAATACAAACATATCCATAAATTCCATCACACATATAACACATGAACATAAACAATATCAATTTACATAGCATGTTACAGCCTTTCTAATGGTACTTGACAAGGGCGTGGGATGACTGAGGAGTGGGTGGTTCACACTGTAAAGCAGAGTAGGTCAGGGTCCAGGAGTGAGGTATCAGGTTGACACAGCTACACACCAGTCCAAATTGCAGGGGGAATGTCACACTGTTATATTGATAAAACGTAGTATTTCTGTAGTCAGATTCTTTTTTTTTTCTGTAGCATTGGTTGGGTAATGGTGATTTATAGTAGTCATATAATTTTTGACTGGTTCTAAATACTCCTGCACAGTGGTAAGAATTCAAATCAAATTTTGTCTCTGAGCAACTCCAGCTGATGTGACTAGGAGTTAGTGTAACCAGAGTGGTGGAAAAAAGGCCTGGTCGTGCAATGGTAAATGTGATGACTTCCACAAGTACAAATTTTTGTCAGCACAAACACCTGGGGATTGAATCTACAGCTATTTGATGTATGGAACACTGACCAAACTCAAAGGAAACTCCATATTTGGAGTGACTAGAGAATCAAACTCCTGATCTTCTAGAGCTTTTTGTTACTTATTTTCATTATCTTCTGACTTAAGAATGTATATCAGAATGCGAGACACTTCATTCATAACAATCTAATATTCAAATTTTTAAAAAAAGTAAGCTATCAGGAATTTCATTCCATTCAGAATTTTATTTCTAAATCTTACACAGAAAAGGGAAAGCAAGTGCTTATTTTAATCTCTTTAGTATAGTATTGCAAAATTTGCTTAGTCTAATGTTGTAAAGTGAACTTCAACATAATAGCATGAAGGATATTAGACTCCTTTTCCCCCATAAATTTCTCTGTGCCATATGGTGAATAAACATTAAGAGTTTTTTAATGAGATGAGATTCTTTAGCAATTTAAGACTATAACATGGGAAATAAATAACTACCAATATGGAAATAAAGTGGATTTTATTGGTTTCTTTAGTTAACAAATATATGGGTAGAACTAAAAACTCTTACCTTTTTTTCTTCTATGGAGTTTCACACTTAAAAGGCTAACCTGTACTGAAAAAGACAAGACCAGAACCTCATGAATGTTCATAGGGTATGTCTACATGATGTGTTTAACCAGGAGCTTTTTTATGAGTGTCAGGTAGTTCGCAGCATGCCAGTTGCACCAATAGTAGGTACACAGTACACCTGCTCCATTTTCAATTTGCACTGTGTGAACACAAGCTAGCAGTTTGCTGGGAACTGAGGGTAGAGCATTCTCTTGGGGTGTCCATGGTCCAAGAATCCTGAGGTTGTTTATGCTGTGAGTTGTGGGAATCCAGACAGGTCCGTCTTCTTTTCTTTTAGTTTTTAGAAAAATCCCATGTTTCTGCTCTCTTTACCCCAATCTTCCTGTCTGGGCTGGATCATGTCACTTGAATTGCTGTCGGCCAGTGTAGGGCCCACCACTGTTCCATGTCACTATGGTGATAAGCATGAATTTGCTCAGGCTGCTAGGGATGTACTACAGCTCTCAGAGCTATAGAAATTCGGTATTTGACTTTGTTGGCCACACCACTGAGGAGAAGGAGAATATTCTGTGGCAATGGCAGCAGGTCCTATAGCAGCAGGAGGCTACTCTGTAGTAGTGGCTGCAGGAGAAGGCAGAAGAACAGGAGGATGCTTGGCAGCTGGAACAGAAGGACCAGTTCCTATATCACTGACACAACGTTAATGCTGTTTCTGGGCCCAGGAAACAGCATGGATTGGTGGGATACTCGTAGATCTTAAGGCCAGAAGGGACCATTATGATCATCTAAGCTGACCTCCTGCACAGCGCAGGCCACAGAACCTCACCCACCCACTCCTGTAATATACCCATAGCCTATGACTGAGTTGTGGGAGAGGATAATTCTGCAGTCCTGAGATGACAGCAGTGGTGAGAGAATTTGAGGATGGGGAGAGTAACCTTTTTGAGATCTGTACAGAACTGAGCCTGGAGCTTCAGTGACAGCATACCAACCTGTGGAGCCCCATGGAGAAATGAGTCTCCATTGCATCTAGAAGCTGGACACTCCAGAATGTTATCAATCTGTAGCCAACCAGTTCAGCATAGGGAAAATAACTCTTGGGGGCCATTGTCCTCAGGTCTATTATGCCATTGATAAGGTTCTGTCTAACCCAGGTTATGAAGCTGGGTAATGCTCAGGAGACAATTGATGGTTTTGGATGAATTGATGGTTTTCCCTAACTATGTGGGGGAAATTGATGGAACCCATGTGCCAGTTCTTTGCCTACCCCCATCAGGGCACAGAATTTAAAAGCAGAAAGGATTATTTCTCCATGGTGCTCCAAGGGCTGACTGACCACCCCACCATGGGAGGATTACAGATGATATGCAGGGTGGTCTGATGGGGTCTATTGACATTAATGGGGAAAGGACGGTTTGCCCCCGGGGAACTGTGGACATTAATGGTGTGGAGATTGGTCTGTTTATTCTGGGAGCTTATCCCTGATGCCTTGGCTAATAAAGCCATACACTGGCTACTTAGACAGAAGGAAGGAACATTTTAATTAGCACTGAGAAGTTGCGTACTAGTAGTTGTGTGCCTTTGGCCTACTGAAAGGCAGATGGTGTTTATTTATGGAATACACTGGAAGCAGAGGAAAAGAGTTCTAAGAACTATAACTGCATATTTTGCACAATATTTGTGACAGCAAGGGGTAGAGCCTTAGCAACGGTGGGAGGCTGAGGTGCAGAGACGTGGTCAGAGATTTGAACAGCTAGCAAGGTGTCCCAGAGAGAACAGAAACATCTAGAGGAAGGCTGTCAGGGATGCCTACTGTTCGTAGTTTGAATATCATGACTGAACAAGTTAGCTTATGAGAGAGATGTTCAGATGCTGACATTGCAAGCATTGGGGTATTATGTGCGGGTGGCTGAACTTCAAAATTTCTTATGTGCTTTTGTAAAACCCTATGAATTACTTCAGCTTTATTTTGCTGGATTTTCTGTTAGATACAATGAAATATGTGTAAAGGACTTGGAGACAATTCAGAGTTTTTGTGCAAAGGGAGATAGAAACCATGAAAACTATCTCTCTGGCATCGCCATAAGGTCCTGCCCAAACAACAGTGAAATGGGCAGGAAAAGAGAGACAGACCCCACAACTTTATTACATTCCCTCAAGTTTCAGATCAGTACCACAAGCCCCTCTCCTCTCCAATGTAACAGGAAAATGCACTGTTTATCCAACCACCAGATCAGATCCTTCTCCCACCCTTGTTTCCCCCTATCTTGTGCAGCATGGCTTGGTGTGGGGATAGGCCAGACACCAGGGCTGGAGTGGTTAAAATTTTGTTGTAATCTTCAAAAGGGAGAATGGTTGTTTGAGGAAAAAAGTTAATCACAGCAATCCTAAGTATTCCCTTCCTTTCCCTCACTCCTGGTCAAACTCCCCATGCCCACCGTTCTCCATGGTTCCCATTTGTAGGGTGCAGTAAGATTGGAGTGAGGAGGGGTAAAAGCACTGACTGTGTAATCTTCTAAGGGGAAAAAATTCAATTGTTACTAACTTTAAACAAACAACTATCATTTTTTTCTACAACTGTCCCATTCCCAAAAGGGACTTCTCTAAACCTATCCTCTCCTGTCCACATGCTGCCTGCATGCTGACTGAGAAATTTAAAGACACGGGTACAATGATTGTTTGTTGATTATCTGTTTTTTAGCTTCTGCCAAAGGTATAGTAGTGGTCAATCAGAAATCAATAAAATCACTGATCCTATAGCTGTGCCTTGCTGCGGGACCATGTAAGGGTTGAAGTAGAGATGGGGCTGGGCTTAAAATCAGGAATTTAGCACTAGAAGAAGGAGGGATATTGGCAGGGAATGTGGAGATCCATTGTAACTTACCAGTCTCAGGTTCTGGTTCCTTCCATGACTTGGGATCCCCTTTGGGTTCATTGGGGAGGCTTCCTCAACCAGCTTCTTTGGGAATAGGTCCAGAATCACATGCTCCTTGTCTTCTGAGTCTTCCTGGGCAATCCCCATAATCCCTGACCTCTCCTTGCCCTGGCTCTTATCAGCCTCCCATCAGACAATAAGTCGGGCAGGGTTGAGGAGGGGATCATGAACCACTTCAGGATATGTACTGGGAGCCCTTGACAACACTTGGTCCAGCTCCTCATAAAAGGGACATGTACAACAAGCCTGGAGTGACTGCAGTTGACTGAGACTCCAGTACAGGAGTACAAGATTCTTGATGCTTTCTGGCTCTGGGATGGAGATGGTGAATGCCCATTTGCTTCAACCTTTATGAATTTCCTGGTATAGGTGAATGTTCCTGCTGCTCCGGGAAAAGTCATAGAGGACAGTGTATTCTGACCACACATTGCTCAGCACCCATGTGTGGTTGGTAGGCCAAGCGGCTGCTCTCAGAGCTTTATCTATTGTCACTTGTACTGAACTGTAAAGAATACAATGGAAAACTGTTCAAGCGTAGCTCACTACTACCTGTGAAAATGAGGGGACAGGGCCTTTATAACTTGGGTAATAATTGGACAGAAAAAGTTCATTTCATTGTGAGAATAAAGGTGGAACTCAAAACCTGGTATGCACCCTTTATCCTCATCCATGCTGGCATGAGTATGGGTCGTGCCACAGCCTGAAGCATGTACTTACCCATACACCACAGGTGTGCTAGCTTACTCACCCTCTATTTGCTTTCAGACATATGCTTCTGGAGTTCAGATGTGGATAATAAGGGTCTTATGGCACAACCAAGCATATGGACACTGCATGGTCACTAGTGTAGATGTACCTATAGTTATTTTACTGATCAGATCTTTTTACTAAAATGAATACTCTGGTTGCAGTTCTTGTCTCCTTACATGCTTTCTGAACCCTGATTCTTGGAGTCCTCTTATTCATGGGCACCAGGTTTGTATAATTTTTGGTGATGCTCAGAACGGGTCCAAGTCCCACCCTCCACACCTTGTAAGCCCCTGGGGGGGGGAGGGGGCTGCCGGCTGGGCCCACATGGGAGAGGGGTGGGGTCAGGAGTTGGGGGTGGCTGCTGTGCTGCTTGGGAATCAGGGCCAGTGCCGGAGCGGCTCTTGGCCAGCTGCTGTGAGTGTGTCCAGGGGGGAGGGGAGCATAACAGTTTGGTCGCCTTGGGCACTGGGGGCCTCTGTGCTCTGCCCCTTCATGGCCGAGCACCACTGGAGGCTCCACAGCCGGCCCCCAGCAGCACAGAGGTATTGGTGGAGCCGGGCCCACATTCCTGAATATTGGTGGAGCAAGGGCACCACAGGCCCATGTAACTTGCTGCCTATGCTGTTATTTTAGGTTGCAGATGTCAACACAATATTTGAAAGGTGAAGGTTAACTTTTGAGCTTTGACAATCTTACTTTCTCTAATGCCCTTATAGTGGAACTGTGTCCTGAAATAGCGGATGTAAGTGTCTTTTGTTTCTTGAAATGATTACTCCCCAAGAAAATGATCATCTTTTTGATGTTACTCACAATTCTCCTAGATTAAGGTCATCGGTGCAAAAATGTGAGAATTCTCAAGAAGGACAGAGATATAAAATGAAAAACACCTGATTTATATATTCTATGTTAATCTTGCAAGTCAGTTTTCTGTGCAGGGGCTTTATGTGATGAATATCCTTTTTCAGGACAGACAGGCTATTTATACCAGTACCTATACTCCATATATTTCTACAAGTGTTGCACTGAAAGGAAAACAGGTTATTTTAAAAAAACATGCTCAAAAAGTAAAGTTTTAAAATCTTAACCTAATAGGTATCACAAGGCAGGACTCGTAAACAATTTATATTCAAGCTAACAAGTAAATGAAGAGAGATTCAAAGCATGTACTCACTGGCTTTTAACAAAATTAATTCACTTAGGAATCTAAGTGGCACTTTGGAAAATTGAACTTATGTTCCTAAATCATTTAAGGGTAAAATTTTCAAAATTACCTGTCCCTCCCCAGTGGAGTGTTTGTCACTTTTACATTATTATTGAAGGTTAACAGTGTTTTCAGACTGGAATACTACTATCCTGTTAGAAAATTGAGATGAAGTGAGAAGCATGACATTTATTCTGAACTGTAGATTCAAAGGGACTCCTTTTTTTCCTGTTAAGAATGCTCAGAACGTATATGCTTTGGGGGGGAGGAGGAGAGAATGAGAGTGTGAGTGTATGTAAATCAGAATTGGCTGCCAGAAGTCAGATGTTAAAAACAAGTAACTTCATCATCCCATCTTGTACATGATATGCTGTAGCGGCAAAGCATGTGATCAATGCATCTTCCATTCAAAATGTAAGAAGTGGTGCGGAAGACCACCCACCTCTTTGCTCCTCTAGGGTAGATGCATTAACATCTGTATTAGTTAATGGTGCATACTCAAAATTGGGTCGGGGTCACTGGAAAAGTAGCAGAAAATGGACTTGAACATAAGATGGGGAGTAACCTATATGTCAACCATAACATAAACACATCACGGGAAGAAAGATGTAAATTAAAACTGAGAGAGGCAGCATTAAATGTCGGCATTTTGGTGCTTCAGCTTGGTGAGTGCCTCCAAAGAAAGTGCCAGGCAAACACACAGTGCAGCCTAAAGGACAGGGGCTACATGACCAATAAAAATGTGGACTCTTGGTTTTAGTCACTGAACTCTGCTATGTTTGGGATATACAAATACAGTCTCTGTACGTAAGCCTGCATGACACTGTATGCTACATATACATTCTTGGTATTGTCATGTCATTCCTATTTCAATTGGCTCTTGCTATGTTGTCAATGGCTCTTGCGCCCTTCTGTCTCTGCTCTGAACATTAATGGCATCTAGCCACTTTGATTAATTATTTCCACTTGATATTTTGATATTCATCCTTCTCCATGTAGCATTCTAACAACTTTTTGTTTCCATAAAAGCACTGTTGCATTGAACTACTTACCAGAAGCTGCCCCAGTTACCATATTTTTCCTCTCACTTCTTCATTCTGAGGTGTGTTGGTGCTTTCTATGATGGCTATGGACTTTTTCACTGATTTTATAGCCACAAGGTGCTGGTCTATAAAGCCTGTTGGGTATTTCTTTGTGCATAACACTTACTGTGCTACTTACAGGGGATGATGGTACATTGTCTGAGGCTGTTTTTGTGGAGCTTTCATGGCAGGTAAAATTAGACAAAATTAGAAATAGAATTTAAATTAGATGAAGGTTTCTAACCATCAAGGGAGTAAAGTTCTGGAACATCCTTCCAAGGGGAGCAATGGGGGCAAGAAACCTAGCTGGCTTCAAGACTGAGCTTGATAAGTTTATGGAGGGGATGGTATGATGGGACAGCCTAATTTGGCAATTGACTGATCTTCGACTACTAGCAATAAATATGACTAATGGCCTGTGTGTTAGATGGGGTGGGTTCTGAGTTACTACAGAGAATTCTTTCCCAAGTGTCTGGCTGGTGAGTCTTGCCTACTTGCTCAGGATTTAGCTAATGGCCATATCTGGGGTTGGAAAGGAATTTTCCCCCAGGGCAGATTGGCAGAGGCCTGGGTTTTGGTTTTTTTTGCCTTCCTCTGCAACATGGGGCACGGGTCACTTGCTTGTGGATTCTCTGTACCTTAAAGTCTTTAAACCATGATTTGGGGACTTCAATAACTCAGTCATAGGCTAGGGATCTATTACAAGAGTGGGTGTGTGAGGTTCTGTGGCCTGCGTTATGGAGGCAGTCAGTCTAGAGGATCATAATGGTCCCTCCTGATCTTAAAGTCTGAGTCTATGAGGTAATACTTGCACACTTCTCTGTGTTTCTGGGAAAGACCGGGTCCCAAAGAGTTTCTAGCAAAATTACAATCCCAGCAGCTGTGTGCTTGCAGAAAGGCTACTAGTAAAGCTTTCTAATGTGGATGTGGTTTTAGATGAAATGTAACTGAGTCATAGCAGAATTTTGTCTCTTAAAAACTAAGGTGGGAGCAAAGCTAGAAATTAAAAAATAAACAAAAACCCATAAAAGATGTGGAAGGAAGAGGATTATGGAGAGCTATCATTCAGCTGAACAAAGAGGAACAACTGTTGAGCATCTCAAATCATCCCTTATTAAAGAGTTGGTGAAAGTGAAATAGCAAGGTCTAAGCCCAAAGGTCAGTCAGAAGCACTTCTAAATTCTCTTGAGGTATTAATGGCCCTGCTGTAGTGGTTGTAACACCAATGCTGTTACAACCTACCAGGCCCATAATTGGGGCAAGGAATACCTCAAATTATTTTATTGTCTAATAAGAGAAGGAAGAATAAAAAGTTAATGTTCCTGTGATGCTGATTAGCTTGAAGTACTGATGGTAGCAGATTTTGCAGAAACGCTGCTCTCATGATAAGATAGACAGCAGCAGTGGATTCCCTTGTTCCTGCCATTTTTGCTGGATGATAGGGAAGGGCAGAATGTGAGCTCATTCACACTCTGTTGCATTTGGAGATGCTAGCACTAGCCATAGCTCTTCATGGAGTGGTGGTTCTGATTCCTAGCCCCATTGTGACTAGCCCTGGGACAGTGGTACAAGGAAGGAAAGCTCTTCAATACACTACTCTTTTGTCCTCCTCTTCTCTCGTAACCACACGCGACTAGCCACTAATGATTGCAAGGTCTGTGAAGTCTACCATCATCCTTTCTAATGCTCCCATTGACCATAGTGTGTTCTGTTGATTTAGCACTTGCACCTTTTGTGTTCAGCTGTGTTGTTTAACTGGCTAGAGAGTGACTTCTCAATCGCTGACTTCAAACCCAGAAACAAAGGTTAGTAAGTTATACTGAGGTGACTCTGGAAACAGTACACCAAGCGTTTTTGGTTTTGTACTTTAAATTACTGGGTTTGGTAAGGAAATGTCATTTCTGTTGCCCATGAAAACTAGTGCAATAAACAAAAGTCAGTGTCCTGCTCACTTGATGATGCAGAATCTAATTTCTGTCCTTGATTTTCAGTACGTTATGGTGTAAAGAGGGAAGAACAATCTAACCAAAACTCCAAGGAATAGCTGGTAGGTAGAATAGAGCATCCATTTCAAATTAGAAGTGGCTCAAGTTAAGTGATAACATTAATTCTGAGATCCCTGGGATGAAAGGTGCTTCTAAAGACAACTGGGGGGGGGGGGGGGAGATGTTCTTAACTGGAAAAGCTTTCCAGTTAGAGATTGCTCTAGGTTTTTGGGTAAGAGAAACCTTATTACTTCAAATTGGATTTAGCTTGATAAAATCGCAGTCTAATTCCTAAATTTTATCTTTAATTTCTTTATGTAACCAATTCTGAATTTTTATTCCTATACCATTTCTAAAACACTTAAAATCTATCTTTCTGTAGGTAAAACACTAAAATAAGTTTATTATTTAAGCCAGTGTGTTTTTGATGGAAATCTGGGGGATCTACTCAGGTTACAAAGGCTGGTGCATATTTGTACTCTTTGATGCTATGACAAACTAATTAATGAGCTTACTGTGATCAAGGGGGCTTTGAGCAGTGTAAGATTTCTGGGGTGCAAGGCTGGCGTTGAGGAAATTTGTGTATGTCTTCCTATATACAGTTCTAGAGAGATTGTGAGAGCTGTCATGTAACTTTGGGTATGCCTTCAGATGCTAATGGCTGCATGAGAGCAAAGCCTGAAGGGGATGCTTGTCACTAGCAGAGAAGTATGAGAGAGACCCTGACATAGAGAGTTAAGGGAGCACAGCAATGCCACCATCAAAGCCAGATTTGAGGTATTTATATTTGAAGGCATTATATTCTAGTACTGGAGAAAAAGCTCACATTTTGTTAAAGCAAATATAAAAGAAAAATAAAGCTTTTAAGCAGCACCTTGGATGCATTGCTGTCACAGAGGGGATCCAAGATGGCCATGTACAAGTTGTTTGCAGCCATTTCTGTAGCGTTTAAAAGCTTCTTTTTTTTTCTTTTCATGCAGTTTTAGGAGCATGGGTACTGTTTAGTGCTGTAACGTACAAATATGTAGTAATATTTTAAAGCATTAACTAGAGTTGGCATGGGGTGATGTAATCTGAAAATGAACTATTAAGCCCTTTGGTAAAGAAAAAACTGGAGAGACAATGTTTTGCTGCTTTTCTTGGTGTGTGTGTGTGTGTGTGAGAGAGAGAGAGAGAGTACCTTTTCTACTTACCAGTCTGCCTACCCTTACAGTAGCTCCAATTGGCGCTGTAGTTAACAAGCTACACGAGAGAGATTGTTAGCTGGAGGTGATGGTGATTGGGTGATTTACTGTAGCTGTGGCTGCAGACTTACTAAGATGTTAAAATTGACAGTCTGAATAGAGTTTAACTGACAGGCAAGCTGGGGATGGAAATAATGATCAAGTCAGGCAAACTCAATTCGAACTGCCAAGTGTCTAGCCCAATTATAGTATGAAATTCATGTTACAGACAACCAAGTGTGGTACAGTTTAGTCTGGAATTTCTTTTTATTGGAGAAGACTTAACACTTACTTTGTCCCTTTAATCTATTATGTGTCTATATTGAAGTTACAGCAGGAGTAAACTTGGCTAAAAGGTCAAATGCTACTTGTATTACTGACTTTTTTTTTTTTTTTTTTAAATAACTAACCAAACCCCTCCATCCACTCATATATTGAGGATCAGGGTGAGTTTTATAAACTGATATTGATTTATGATCAACTTTTTTGTAAACTCTGTTCCATCCCCTCCAAGACCCTGTGGGGGTTAGAGGTAACACTCTATTTACACATATAGAATAGCTGATTGCAGAACACTTGAAAAACCTTTACAATGCCATCTAGAGTGGAGCTTGATCAGTAAGTCTGCAAGCTGAGATGAATGTTCTATGCTTGCTATGAAAGGTTCTATGTAGATCTAATTAATTTTTCAAAGTGAACTCTCATTTGGGAAAAAGTACATATTAGCACATAGTATTAATGTAAATGGCAGTTTTACAGTAGGTGATACAGTAGTTGATACAGTATCATCTGCCTTCAAGCTAAAGTAATACTTTATGAAGTGCCAAGGTTTTGATTTTTTTTTTTTTTTACTTTGACTACAGTTGTCAAAATGACATGGATATGTCAGTAATTTCTTTGTTCAAGAGACAATATTTATTTTATTCCTGCAAAGTGATGAGAGCTCAGGTGGGGGTGACATTCTAACAGATGGCTTAATTTTCAGAGGGTAATCTGCTTTGATTTCCTTTCTGACATCTATAGTATATCTCCCAAGGTTCTACAGTCACTATCATTAACTATTGTACCTTGACTGATAAAGGTAGCTAGTTATTTCAATTAGTGGAAGTATTTAATACAATTCTCTTAAATGCCTGGTAAGTCTGAGGAACTGTTAGTGCAGAAATCTAAAAAAGGAAGACTGAAATGTAATATAAAATTTACTTTAATTACTAGACCTAATGATAAAGACTACATCACTATCTTAAACAGAGCTGGGGGGGAAATTGTTTTCCTGTCCCACCCTGGGACAAAAGCAAGACTTTTCAAAGCTTTTTGCTGAAAAATGAGAGAAACAGACCCACTGTTTCAGGAACCATGGGGTTAACTAAGCCTGGGGCTAGTTGACTTTGTCTTCCAGCAGATTACTGAGCCCAGCTGGGCTCTGGCAGAATCACCTGATTGGTCGGCCTGCCTGATTTACTATAGGTAACTTGGATTCTGGATGTAATAAGCTGCATACTATAGATAACGTGCATTCTGGATGTAATAAAACATTCCATCTTGGGCAATCAGAAGATATGAGATTATATCAAAGAACACTAAAATTGGTCAACTCTAGAAACTCATTCCAGAGTGGAGACAACGACTGCCATACATTCCCAAAGTATGTGTACCAGACCTCTGAGAATCATAATAGAATGGCATTTCCCTAATGCTGTTTTTTTCTGAAATTGGAATGGCATTCAAAAGGCCATTAAAGAATGAGGGCATATTTTTTGGTACTAGTGTTGGTTTAGTACAGGGATGTTCATATCCTATATGCATATTGAAATTTGTCAGATTGAATATTTTGTTAAAAGGGAAAACTAAAATGGGAGATGTAGCTCTAAAATACACTATAGGGAACGCTATTCATGGGGGCTCTTCTTTGGCAGACAAGTAGTGCCACTCTGGAGAGACAGAATGACTAATCAGGGTGTTGCACAATTGTGCCATTCATTCTGACTTGGAAACTCTTTCCCTTCATTAACTAAGCTAGAAAGTAAAGTCCAATCCAAAGATGATTCAAAGAAAGCTCTAGGTATAAATGAGATTTCTGTTCATGGAAGTTTAGGAGCACCCAAGAGAAGTGACATGATTAAAGCTTTTTTAGCAATGAAGTTGCATTCAACTTCCTAAGCATTTCTTTGCCTGTATACTTATCTGTCATTCACTGTGAACACATCTATACTCATGAATGATTTATAACTGGATAACTCGACTATACAGAGCTCTGGACCTCTAACTGCATATCCATTAAGTTGTTCGTTTGAAAGAAAAATGTAAGCCCAACCGCTAAAAGAGAGATTTTTTTCAAATGAAAACTAAATGTATTGACTTTATGAATGAATTACATAAAGAAGTATGGACATGTATTTGAGGATAACTTCTCAAGACTTCTGTTGAGGTGAACATATTTAAGTATTTTTAATGTAATCCTTCTGTTGGGTTTCTTTTTAAATAAATACAACTTTTGAGTGAAGCTTTCCCCAAAATAATAAAAAAACAAACAAACAAAAAAAACATACTCACATTTTTGGCCGAGGGAAACCAAAATTGAGACACTCAACTCACCTCTAATAAATATTTTTCTTCCTGTTTTGCAAGCAGATCATGGTATCCTGGAATACAATCAATTTTTGGGGGGGAAAACAAATTAGATGCTGCCTGCTGCATTCATATACCCCCTCCTCTCCCATGTCTGATCACCCAAAACCCTGGCTGCCAGTAGAAGCTACCTATCTGCCACATCCAAAAGTTCAATCCCACTTCAATTTCAAATAGGTTCAGAGCTTCCCCCTCAGCTCTGAGTTTTATCTGGAAGCTGACAAACTCATTCAGTCTGCTACTGCCCAGTCAATTCTTCTTGGACCTCTGGCAGCTTCCATTTTGTATTCTGATGCTGCTCCTGAAGGTGAGGTTGGCTCTCTCTGTTTTAGTGATTGTTACTCCATTAGGCTGGGTCAGGTCTGATGCAGCTAGCCCCAGTTGGGATTTCTTGATGAAGTACAACATCTTCATAGAGTTTAAGGCTAGAAGCAACTATTAGGTTATCTAGTTTGATCTCCCGTGTATCACAGTTCCTTAACTTTCACCCAGATACTTCTGTATTGTGCCCAAAATCTTGTTTGGCTAAGGCACGTCCTTCAGAAAGGCATTTGATCTCAAGACATCAGGTCACTCTGCCACTAGCTTTGGTAGGTGGTTCTAATTGTTAATCACTATCACTGTTAAAAATTTGTACCTGATTTCTAATTTGAATTTGTCTGGCTTAATCTTCCAGTAATTGGTTCTTGTTCTGCCTTTCTCTGCTAGATTAAAAAGTCCTTTAGTCCCTAGTATTTTCTCCATGTGAAGGTACTTAGACATTGTAAATCAAGTAATTCTTTTTTTTGATAAAGCTAAACAGTCTGAGCTTTTTAAACCTCTCATTATAAGGCATCTTCTCCAGCCCTCAAATAATTTTTGTGGATCTTTTCTGTACTCTCTCCCAGTCTTCAACCTTCTTTTTAAAATGGGGACACCAGATCTGTACACAGCATTTCAGTATCTGTCCCACCTGTGCTGTAAACAAAGGAAAAAATCAGCTCCCTACTCCTCTTCATGCCTTTATTTCTGTAGCCAAGGATGGCATTAGACCTTTTTGCCACCGCATGGGGCATGGAGGAACAGTCAGGAAGGTGCAACAGTGCCTGGGCCAGCCCCCATGGGGCACAGGAATGGAGCATCTCCCAACCCTGCTCTGCCCCGAGCTCTGCTCCAGCCCTGCCCTCAAGGCACAGGCCCTGGCTGAGCCTTGGCCACTGGTCTCGGCGCCTGGCCCCCACTGTGGCCTCAGCTGCTGGGGCCTATGATAGCCTCGCTCCCAACTTCAGCCCCTGTCCACTGAGGCCCCACTCCCAGCCTCAGTCCCCATCCTCGACAGTGGCCCCGCTTCCAACCCAGGCTCAGCTGGGGAGGGCAGGTGGGGCAGCACGGATGGAGCAAGAGGGGGCCGGGGATAAAAAGTTTGGAGACCACTGCACTAGCAGCTTGTGTTCAGTTATTTGTCCACTATAACCTAAATGTTTTTCAGAGTTGCTGTTTTCTGGAGAGTCCCTCTTTCTGTAGATTTGGCTTACATTCCTTGTTCCTAGATGTATAACTTTGCTTTTGGCTGTATTAAAACACATTTTGTTTGAATGGTTCCAGGTTATCTACAGCCAATTGATCAGATTGTGCTGTATGACTGCCCTGTCTTCAGCATTATTTACCATTCCATAAATCTTTGTGTCATCCATAAACCTTATCAGCAGTGATTTCTATATTTACTTCCAGATCATTGGAAATACTGAATAGCTTTGGGCCTGGTACCAATCCTCACAAAGCCCTATGCAGACACCCCAATTCAATGATTTCCTACTGACAACTAATTTTTTATATCTGCCAGTTAGTCAGTTCTTAATCCATTTAATGTGTACTTTAGTACTGAATAGTGCAGTTTTTTAATTGGAATGTCATGCAGTAGTAAGTCAAAAGCCTTATAAAAGCCTAAGTATATTACATCTATGCAGTTACCTTCACCAACCAAACTTATAATCTCATCAGAGAGTGAAATCAATTTTCTACAAGACCTATTTTCCATAAAATCATCTAGGCTGGCATTAATTGTATTCCTATCCTTTTCTCTTCATTAATTGAATCCCATATCAGCCTTTACATGATTTAACCTGAGATTAGTGTCAGGCTAATTGTCCTAATAGTTACCCAGGTCATCCCGCTTGCCCTTTTTTGAATATTGGCACAACATTAGCATTCTCCCAGTCTTCTGAAGTTTCCCTAGTATTCCAAGGTTTATTAAAAATGGACATCTGCAGGCCAGAGATCTCATCAGCTAGTTCTTTTAGGACCCCTGGGTGTAAGTTTTATCTGGGCCTGCTGATTTTAAATTTTTTTAATTCTTAGCAGATGTTGTTTAACATGCTCCCTCTATTGATAGACTGGAAAATATTTCATCATCCTCATGTGAAACAAACACATGGTCTTGGGATCCTCTTTCCCCAAAACTAAAAGGACACTGCAAAAAGAATCTGTTTTCTCCCTTCCATCTAGGCCCTGACTATCCAGCTTGCCAGCACTTACTTCCGGATCAATGTGGCTTTGTCACACCCATGAATTCTGACACTTGTGCTCCCTTTCACATATCTGCAGTTACATAGCACAGTTAACACATTACATGAGTGTGGCACAAGGGAAAACTCTGATTGATATATCTCTGGACAGTCTATGGACCTCTTTCAAGTAAATGAGAAATACACCAGGCAACTGGTAAGAAGCACCATAGTTCTTCCCTTTGACTCTTACAGGGAACTACAGAGCAGCATCCTCAAATTAGGCTGGCAGAAAGTGGAAACAAATTCTAAATTCTCCCTTTTCACCCACTGAGGGAGTCAAAGAGCTTCTGTTCCCCCAGCCAGCCTTAGGCTGGTCTTTTATTTTATTATGCTAATTTAAACAACCTTTTTTAAAATAAAACTTACTGGCATTGTCTACTGGAAGGCATGAGACACTTTCAAAGTTGTTGCAAATTGAACTTTCTGTTACTAATTTACCAAGTGTATTTTTAGATACTATTCTAGACAAATATTAAGTATTTTAATATCTCTGAAAATATGCATGGCTGAACCTAACTGAAAGAAATATGGGTTTAAATTACAAGGAAAAGAAGGTTTATGGACTAGAAGATGATTTTAATCTCTGGTACTAATTTTAGCTAAATTTGTACCATGGCTTGCAACATATTTCCCACCTACTCTTTCCAGCTCCTTTAAAATCATTTAAACCACACTCTGCATTCTGCTTTACCTATGAAAAGTTGGTAAAAATGCACTTGAATCCATGGGTTTTCAACTGATGTGTTAAGTGTTCCTCTGTGCTTTAGAATATTTTAGGATGCAGACCAAAAGAATACAGATATCTTTTGGTTTGAGTTTCAGTGAGTTTGATTAATATTCAATTTTCAACATGTGTTGCAGTAATGTGCAGCCGTCAGATCCCCATGTTCATTATGTTGCTTTGGTGCACTGATAGGTGGATAATGCTTTTCAAAGAGCTGAATCTGTAACATAGTTATATTATTCACACCATTGCTTTTAATGAGCTGGCTCTGAGCCAGTGGCATCCATGTAAATTTATTCTAGCTTCTTGGTGTACCACAAGTTTGCAACCACATAATTGTTTGTATAATAAGCTATGATGTGAAGTACATTGGATGTGAAAATCCTAACGTATGAGCTAAGTATGACCAATTTGCTTTAGATAAAACTATAGTTCAACACCTCATACCTACAGGTGAACGATCACACACTCCAAATCTTAGATACTTGGAAAGAATTTGAAATTGACTGAAAAGCTTCCAGTACAGAGGAGAGAGGCTGGCAATACAAAGCTAATATATTCTGTCTTTAGTATAGCAGCAGTTTGTCAACAGCTGTCACAAAAATACAGATTTAGTTTTATTGTTTGCATGCTGCTCAGTCCAGATGAATAATTTATAACAAGGTAAAAGAAACAGGAGGGATTTTAGAATGTTTAACTTGACAGCCATTTTAAAACTACTACCTGCTTTCACCACCCCACCATTTCCAGCAATTTAATACCCCAGACCGTATGCAATTCAAGCCTGTTTATAGGCCCAAGTTATTATTTGATTATGTATGAGGATATTTTGCATACTTTTACCTCTGCTACATACCTTATATTATCATGCATACATTCTTTATAATGTATTCCAAGTGTTTCTTAGACAATCCAAGGGTTATTTCCTTTCACCAAGATACAAAATAACTATCTGTGGCAACATCCCCTGTTTATAGGTTGCAAAGCCTTGGAGAATATGCCAATGGAGCAATATAAAACATTCACCTAGCTTTTACAGCCAGTTGAGATGACATCCTGCTCATTTCTGAATTCACTCAAGTATAGTGTTAACTTTTAAAGTGGAAAGCAATTTCAAGAGAAATTGGCACTAATATTTCTAAAAGCTGTGCTGATTCCAAGGGTTGTGTGTGTAGATGGAGCAGTGAGTTAATAACTGAGCTGTCATTTCTTGTAGAACTGGTGGAGTTCTGATATGTATCAATAATACTGTTCAAACTATTAATAGAGCCATTGTGTTTCTCTAAAAGCCAATATATTTTAAAACTAATTCCTTTGTTCTTATGTATGTTTCCCATTGTTTATCACACACACACATACACAAATTCATATTTGCAGGGTGACATGGAGGAGCACAGATACTCATCAAGTGGCAGACTATAGTTAGGCCTCATGTAAGTGCATAGAGGGGAGAAAAGGTGTAAGAAGCCTTACCAAACAGGTGTGTGGCCTACGCAAAGTTTCCTCATAATTCCAGCTGGTGGACATGGGAGAGGAGACAGCTGCATGTGTTGCCCTGATCCCGGCACAATGTGTCATTTGCACCATAGGTGGACAGACTACAGAATGGTGGCATCCTGTGCAGTCCCTGAACACCAGGCTGCTGGAAGAGGGTTTCCCTGCCAGGGAAAGTCTCAAAATGTCACCATGTGTTGGTGTAACCTTCACTGCCATTACTCAGACCAGTGCCTACACGTCACATTTTGGCCTGCCTGGTCTATAGGTGGGCCTACATAAAGGGGGAAATAGTGCCCTCCCTCTTTAGAACCATTGCCTACCTGTCCATGCCTGCTATGTGCAAGTGGCACAAAGCAGGAGACTTCTTGTGCCTTCCTTCTTCCTTGAAGTATCGATGCAGAGCCTAGGCACAATGCTTCTCTGAGGAAGGGGTGGCCTCTGTGATAGTACCATTTTGTATGGGTCTTGGCATTTGGTGCATTTCATGAGGAGTATAAAGCAAATATGACCAACCATTTCAGGCAGCTTTACTGTCCGTCAATTTTTTAGTATATCAAAATTAGGGCAGGTCAAATTTTCCATGTTTTTGGCTGAAAATTGGATTTTTGGCTAAATAAAAATGTGCATAAAAAGCTTGTATTCTGAGAAGAATTTAGTTTTTCTTGTTGTCACAGTGCTTCCTTTCTTTCCAACATTTCCAGATTGAAATTTTAGCATCCCCATTCTTTTCTATAGGCCAGCCTTACCACCCAAACGACATCTCCGCTGGTGCACCAAGTCTAAGGACTCCCATAATGCACTGCCTCCCATCTCTAAGAATGGGGTGGGGGGAGGGTGGAATCGTGGTGTGTCATGAGAGATGCAGTCTGTCTGATCAGGGTACCAGGCCTATACAAGAAACTGGGGGCATGAGGCACACAAACTACAACTCCCATGAGTTACCATGGCAACATTTCCAAATGGAAAATATTTTACTGTTCATCCAAAATTATAGGCTTGGTGACACTGTATAAACCATTTTTTGACCAATTCTAATAAAAAGGTTAATTAAATATCACTATAGGCTACTTAAATTATTGTTTTTCTGTAATTATGGTCCATCTAAAAGTACTGTCCTGATATGCTCAAAAGCTTTGCCTATTTTGCTATAAATAGTTTGTCATTCATACACTAGGAAGTGCCATAATGCCTAGATGAACAGTACTGTACTGTTCTTTACCTGAATTTCTGATTTAACTGGGCTCATCTTTGGTTGGTTTGTTACTGATCTGACACACTTGCATTTTGAACTGTCACTTCTTTCTCTCATTCTTTCATAACTCATGCTGTTAGTTGTTTATATGCTGGAATAAATATCTATATTCATAGATACACAGACTATATCCTTAATTTAGTCCTATCAAGAAGTCACTTCATGGTTAAGGACTGTTACATGAGCTGGAACTCAAGATTACAAAACTACCACACAGAGCACACCAGAAACCAGGACAAAGACAGATAAAATGAAAAAAGCCTGTGCAGGAACTGAAACTAACTCTTTTCTCTACAGGAAAGGATGCACCTTTTAAGCTAGCACTGCCTTGTACTACTAGGGAAAGGGAGAATTCTTTGAAACAATGTTTCAACGTATGGCATACTAAATATCCTTGAAATGAAGCTGTTTGAATAAATCTTCAATTTAACCATTTGTGTTGATTAGGGAACATTAAGACATTGCTGGACACTTTTTCTTCACATGCCATATGTTTGCAGGCTTTTTATCTTCGTGTCTCTGAATATCAAAAGAAGCCATGTGAAGTTAGCCCCAGGCTGAAGTCATGAGGTACAAGCACAGACTGTAGAAGCATTCAGCTCTTCCATCTTTGATCCACCAGTGCACATCTATTGTGGTATGATAAAGACATTTTTGTCCTAGGGTAGCAGAACAATGCCAATTTACCAAGTCCTGAACTTCCCTCCCTCCTATCCCTATGAAGAGACTTGTCACTTTTCCCAGAGAGCTGAAGTATTGTCTGTTACAAGATGAAGTGAGGCTTCAGGTGCTTACTATGCTTATCTGAAAGTTAGCCATTCATTAACTTGTCCACCAAATATGGGAGTTACAAAAAAGCTGTACTTAAAAGCCTGGATAATCTTAGCTCAGATACTGGTTGGGTGACAGTGATTTTTGACTCCCAGGCAGAAAATAAATAGGTGATGGTGGTGGAGAAAAGGAGACGAGTGTGGGGGAAGGAGGGAAATGAGGTGCCCACAGCCCCTGGAATGGGGAAGGAGGATGGGCAGGGGAGACAGAGCCCCTACCAGGAGAGGGGATAGGGGTGATGCAGGGAGTTCCTGAAGTGAAGGGAAATGGAAGTATGTCACAGAGTGTTTGTGGTGAGGAATGCCAGGGGAATGAACTGAGGCTATAGAACCAATGAATGTGCAACCATCTAGTAGTATCACAAGGAAGTGAGAGATGGTAGAAAACTATTATCCTCCATGCCACTGCCAGTTCAATATTATTCCAATAACAGAAACTTCTAGTACTCAGTTCAGACTAGACAGGGCCTACAGTCAGCTTCTAAATGTATGTCTACAGCTTTGCTTACAGTCATTTCCATAATGTTTCATACCAACATATCAGATACGTAGGCCTTAATATTGTTATCTTTGTGCATGGGGATCATGGATGAACAAGTGTGGGTATAAATGTAGTTGTTCCTTGAAATGTGGCTATAAATGTCTCAAACGGTCTCTCACAATTTTCCTTGGATTCAAGAACTGCCTTGTAGTATTAGTTCCCAAAAATTACCTTGTGTCTCGCATTGAGATTGTCCTTCATGAAATTTTAGGAAAAACCCTTCATTGATTAGTCTAAGGTTATGCATGCAACTGCTTAATTTTGCTGGTTTCTAAAAGTGAGCTCTTTGTTAGAGGGGTGTGAGTGGATGGGGGAAGAAGGATGAGAAAACATGGATGATCTAAATTGAAAGTGGATAAAACACAAGAACAATCAATTAGATTGACTCTCACAATAGGAAATGTACAGTATCCTTTAGCAGAGGGCCTACTGTGATCAACATTTGGCAAATTTTACTGATGTGTGTAATATTTAATTCTACTCTAATTTCATTTCAAGTCATCTCACATTTCATAGTTTCTAATAGAATTTCTGAATTGCAACAAAATGCACAAGCCTACGATATCCGATGTACTGCAGCCAGCTTTCCACCTGGGTTAATATGGAACTGTGTGAGTTTGGAGAGAGTTGAGGACATTAAAAAAAAAAGTTGGATAAAGTACTGCGGTAAGTAGTTGAGCATTACAATCTGCCTCTGCTGCAGGACGTCGTGATTGCAAAATGCCATCTCGTAACTGCAAAATGAAAGGGACCAATATTGTCACCTGTGGTGAACTCGGATGGTCTGAATGGAAAATGGTTGTCTTAAGATGCAGGAGATTGTCTCCTGTTTACATGGCAATATCAGAAGCAATGTAAAATCTGTAACAGGAGGCCCAATAGCTGTTGAAACAATCATCATTTTAACAAGTTGTCGATTTCAAGGATGCTTAATATCATACTGCACAATCCTATACTTCAACAAATCAGCTTAAAAGATGTTCATTGTCTGATTATGTTTTTCTGCTGCCTAGTAAGACAGAGTGCACACCAAAATCCAGTGAATGGGGACTAGTTTGAGCATAACGAACCACAACCTTTATTAACAATCTTGAATCACTTTTTATTACATTGTTTTAAATAAGATCTGAATAGAATCTCTTATATGCAAAAATAAATAAATAAATAAATAAAATAAAAAATAAAAAGTGCTTTATGGTGTCTTGTCCAGAGAGTATTTGAGGGAAATGTCAAAGAACCTCCCCAAAAACTAAATGTGGGCGGTCCTGAAAATGTGAGTACTTTTATTAGAATCCCCTAACTACTTCTACCATTAACAGTAAGGAAACTTTCCTCATTTTTGACAATAGCAGCAAATTTTGAGTGGTAGATAACTTTCTGCCCTCCCCTTAGAGCAAGACTCTTTGGGATTGAAACTCCACTCACTTCTGTTGATGTAAATCAGGAGTAACTTCCCTGAAAACAATGCCATTTCATTGGCATTAATTGTCACAGGAAGTCTCATGTCGAGAAAGGCATATCTGAACAGCTGAGAAAGCATGACTAGTAGGCCAGATCCAGCCACAGCTAGGGAAAGAATCAAGGGCCAAAGCTGAGGAGTCTAAATAAACCCTATTGCCCCTGACCTCAAGACTTCACTTCAGTTTTATTGATGGGTAAATATTTGAACATTTTTATTTACACTAAACCAGTTTTCCCACCACTAATTCCAACAATGTAAAGAAGATCTGGGGATGTTTAGAAATTCATATCTAGTTTTGATGTGGTGATACATAATGATATGTAAAAGGGGAATTTTAAAAATATTTTTTTGCTCTGCAGTTTTCAATACAAGACATCTCCCTTTGTTCTCCAGAGACAAGTGTGCTAATGGTAAGGTGTCATCTGTTAGTGTGCTCTGACTTTTGTTTTCATTTCTGAAGGGAATGCTACATAAATAACAACCCTCCTTGATAGTACATGTTTCTGTCAGCATGGATACAGTTGTGAACTGAGTGATCAAATTAAGCAATTCTGTTTGATCAAATTAGACAAAAAAAAAAAAAAAATCATCCTTTGTGGGGGTTAGGGGACAACAGACTATTTAGTGCAATAACAGTAGTCTTGTGACTTTACTCTTTTTTTTTTTTTTCTTTTAATTCTCTTAGTCATTCTCTCCCACGTGCATGTTTTCTCTCTCTCTCTCTCTCTCTCTCTCTCTCTCTCTCTCTCACACACACACACACACACACACACACACACACACACACACTCTCTCGCTCTCTCTCTCTCTCTCTCTCTCTCTCTCTCTTCTTGTGGGGAAGTTTATTTTATTCTGGTGTCCCTTTTTCCCGGGAGACAGAAATACATGAATCTAGGTGTTGTCCTGTACCATAATAAGCTATTTTGCTGCTACTGAAACTACTCGTCCTTCCCTGCATTTCATCCATACTGTAAAATTAAAAAAAGCCAAACTCTTTGCTTCTGAATCCCTAAATTCCAGAATGCATAGTCCAATAATAAGAAAACATAACTAAAATAACATTTTCCATTTCAGATGTTAAGATCTCGCAACTTAAATGGACATGGAGGTACAAAAGAAAGATGAGAAGCTGTATTTCCATTAAAAATTTAAGTTGCTGCTTGAAACCTAAACACAATTATTTCTCTTGATGCACCCGTCATTTCAGTGAAAGACCATTAAAACACCCACGTACAAAATCTATAATCCACTACTATCTTCCTATTGGTGGAGTAGCTAAAGGGACTTTATTCAAATTGCTGCATAAGGCATTAGGTTCACATATAGAAGTTTAGGGCTGGAAAGGACAATTGTGATGATCTAGTCTGACATCTTAAAGAACACAGGCCAGAGAACCTCACCCACTGATTTCTGTATCAAGCACATAAATTCTATTTAAGGTAGAGCATATATTTTTTAAGATATCCCATCCCAGTTTAATGTCTTCAAATAATGGAAAATCTACCACATCCCTGGGTAGGATTTTCCAAGGTTGAATTACCCTCACTGGTTTAAAAATAAACTCACTCCACTGTTTCTTGTCTTTATAGCTTCAGTTTCCAGTCACTGGATCTCATTATGCCTTTGTCTGCTACATTAAAAGCCATCTATCAGAAATATCTTCCCCACGTAGGTATTTGTAAACTGATCAAATCTGCCTCTTCTCTTTGGATGAACTAAATAGTTTGAACTTAATTCTTTTACTTTCTGTACCATGTGACTAGTCTCTTGTTTGTGAACCTGAGTAGTTATGGATCTGCTGGCTAGATCTGTCCCTTCTGCTTTAACTCCTTCTGCTTCATACACTGCTACCCTCGTGGGTTTGAACTCCATTTGCATTGGTTTCCATCTTCTGTTCACTTACACACATTAAAACCACATCTGCTGCCTCTTTGATGCTACACATCACTTGAGTTGGGGATGGATATCAGGATGGGGGCCGATACTATATGTAGAGAATTTTTACTAGATTTCACGGGCTAAATTCTTCAGTTCTTAGTACTTAATTATATGATACTCTCATTGACTAAGGAATACAGTGTTTTTTATTGCATTAATAAAAATCATGTTACCTGTCTATGAGGTCGCTTTATTCAAATCTTAAATGAGTCTTTTACCTACCAACAATCTGTACAATTTCTATTAGTTTTAAATTGGAAATTTTTAGTTTTTCACATTGTCTACTATTAGCCCAAGATTTTAGAGATGAATACTCTTTAAGCTGTCTTCTTATCAAATAGTTACTATAAAATGGTTGTAAAACTGTCAAATTAGTAATTCATTCATATTTCTCTTGTATGTATGTGAAGTTTGATCTATATCTAAGAAAATTCATATTTGTAACTCTTCAAATAACCTAAAACTTAAACATCTGATGAGTCAGGCTTAATTTTTCTGCTCTGCATGCTGTCATTTCTCTGAGTCTGTTTACCATCTAAATACTACTCCCAGTGCACAAAGTATGACAGATGCTTCTAAAAGACATTTCACTGTGCAGCAGAGAAAAATACAGCTAATTTGTAATTTCAATTGGGCAAGTCCCTAAAAATGGTAAATTCTTAATAACAAGCTGGACTTGTCCCTGTCTATTTGCCAAGGCCTGGAGATGTGAACTTGAGGAAGTGAGGGTCTGTGTCCCCATTCTTCTTGGAGCTAACGGACTAGGTTTTGGGGGTAGAAAAGACAAGATGTGAAATCCTGGCTCCCTAGAAGTGAATGGTAGATTTGTCACTGATTATAATGGGGGTCAGCATTTCATCCCCAGAAGTAAATCCTGGGAAAGCTCCATGTTCTTATACTGGCTTCAAAGCACATTTCAGGGTAGCTTTGTTTCACCAGAAAGAGAAAAAAGCCATATGAGGTGGTTTGAGTCACTCTTATAACAGAATGTGGGGGAAGGGAGCCCTGCTATTAGTTTACTTCACAAGTTATGCTGGGAAAATGGAGGAAACCATGGCCTTTATAATGAAGGCTCTTCTCCTTCTCAAACACTTCTTGATAGGATACCACCACAGAAGAAGCTGTTTGCTGGATGTAGGAGGGGCTGGGATGTAAAGAGGGCAGAGATGAAGGGAGCTTTCCTTCTTGAATCATTCTTTAAACTTTGTTTACTATTACACTAAAGAAATTCTGAGGAATTAGTTTGTGTAACGTGTTCAATGGTGTAAACCTTTTGTCTCTTAAAAATCTTCTTTCACATTTTTCCCCCTTTATCCCACTGGTTCTGTGATGAGCAGGGGCATCCTTACAAGCTGCTTTAAATTGTGTCAGAATCAGTATATGGATACTACATTAAAAGTATAATAGCAGAGAATTGGCATAAAGTATTCTCTTATGTGGGGGCAATGGGACCCATTATATGCTGTTCCTCAAACACATGTAACTCCTAGCAATATGAATGAGACTTGAATGCCTGGAGTGAGGCCAGTTTGCAAACCATTAGCAAAGCAAAGACAGGCATCCGGCATTGGTTCCAGCATAGGCTTTTTGAAAAATATGTGGAATATATTATTATGGTCTTAAAAGTTGAACAAACACAGAAAAATAGAAGGTATAGATAACAGAAAATGAATTCCTGGGATTCTTTCCCCATGAATTGTGACTGAAATGATTGTAAAACAAAACAAAAAAACTTCAGTTATTTTATTCATGCATGTTAATAGTGCCTGTTCACATAAGAAATATTTCCAGCATGAGGAGTAGCAAAGCTCAGTATTACTAAGCTGAAACACATAAGAAATAAAATAAAACCAAATAGAATACACTTTGTCAAAACTTTCTTAAAATTACAGTAATACTACACTACCGGCAATATGCACATACTCTTGCTTTACAAGACAGAAGCAATGAAGTGAAATGGGGATGGGAAGTGTCTTAGGGTACATCTATACAGCAACTAGACAACCGTGACTGGCCTATGCCGGCTGTTTCATTGCTGTGCACACTTCTGGGCTCAGGCTGGAGCTTGAGTTCTGGGACACTGTGGGGTTCAGAGCCCAGGCTCCAGCCTGAGCCTGGAAGTTTACATAGCAATGAAACAGCCCCACAAACCTGAGTTGGTTGGCATGGGCCAGCCACAGCTATGTAGTTGCTGTGTAGACATAACCTTAAATTCTTCCTTCAGTTCTACTAGTCCTTGTCAAAGATACTGCACTTCTAAGGACAGTTCCATGAAGGTTTATTGAGGATTCCAAGTTTGAGTAAGAAATTAAGGTGCTATTTACTTCATGGTTGTCATTCACACTTACCTCAATGTCTACCTCATTAGCCTGAAGACAACACTAGCAACAAATTAAAACTTTGTTCCTGAATTACTTTTGAGAGCCTGGAGATGGAAAGCTGGCAGCTAGGGGGTAAAGTGAACAGGGGTCCCATAACAATGGGAGTTATTTCTCCTTGTGGTTCTTCTTATGAGAAAAAATGATGGTTGAATTAGATGCTCCATTTTGGCTTATTTTTTAAACATGGAAACAAAGAGGAAAGCCACAACTCTTGTTTCTGCATGGCAAAACACTGAAAACACTATTTTGTAAACTACTAATGAACATCAGATGTATGGATTTAGAGAACTTCCTTGTTGAAAGAAATAGTGCCGAGGCTGCTAAGTGTTCCAGATTTAAGCCTAATATGGGCGTAAAGTAGGAGTGAAAGTATCATGCGAAAAAATGGAGGCGTTGTTCACCTGCCTTTCCCATTTAGAACTTTATGCTGCAAGCTGCTAACAAGTAACCCTAGTCCTAGATGAACCATATGTTTAGGCACATACCTCACCTTGCTCACATCTATTGTCATTGAAGTCAATCGTCCTGTTTGTGTGTTTTGCTAGAGCAGGACTAAAGACTCTCAGCAACTTGTAAGATAGAGCACTTAGATCTTTAGTTGAGTGGCAGTTGAGGTTTTGGGATTTTTTACCTTTTACTTCCCCAAGTATATCTTATTAGATGACATGAATCATCAGAGGTTTCATTAATACTATAAATTGACAGCATTTAAGGCCCTAATCTGTGAGATGTTGCCGAGAACATTCAACTATCGTTAACTTAAATGGGAATAGAAGGAATTTAAAATATCTCAGAACTAGTCATTTAAGGCCTGTTCCTGCAAACACAAGGGTATGCATTCAAGAAAGTAACTCATATATGTTACCCCATTAAGTATTTGCCAGATGATTTCCTTAAATATGTTCTGTATGCCTTCAAATCAGAACCCACAAAGCTAAGTATGAATTACTTTTGTGTGCTGACAGGTTTGGTAGGAATCAAAGTGCAATTTGCAAGCACAGCTGGATGAGTCTGTCTTTAAAATTAAAAAAAAAAAACAACCCTTGTTATACTTGCATTTTTAAATAAGTTTTTGATGTTCTCTATTATATACATTGTACTAACATGGTCAAATAGGGACAAAATCTGTATTACCTAATCTTTCTATATAGCAATGGATTCACTTCCCAGTATCGTATCTGCCTTTTATATGGTTGGAGTTATATTCTTTAGTAAGTACATTGTTATACACATTAATTGCCCTTGCTAAGTACATTTTCTAAACTCAACCTTCTAGTACGTATTCTGTTATGTTTGTCCTCTGTGTTCTTTCTAATCAACAAAAGGCTTGAAGCAGGAGGAACTGAGAGAGGCAAAGGGAAAAATCCCCTTCGAGATGCAGCTCAGGATGAGCTGAGGAACCATTAGTGGGTTTTTTGCCTGTGATTGAGAAATATAACTGCCTGGAAAGACTGTGTGACAGCAGGTCCTTTGTAGGGAGGGGACAAGCCAGCACCATACAAGAAGCATGTTTTTTAGATGTGTTCAGCTGCAGGTACTTGTAGTTTTTACCTGCACAATATTTATTGCATTCAGCCGGTGGATAGCACAGTATAATATAGATTAAAGATGGACAGATTGGATCTTTGAGATAAAATACTTAAGCTTTAGTTTTTTTCCTAAGTAATCAGAGCTAGTTTAAATTAGGAGTCATTAAAGGGTTTTATTATAGCAACTCTGAAGTTCCAAACCTTTCTCTGAAGTCCCTCCTGAACTAAATGTAATTGTTAGGACTTCTCATAGTTTAGATTTTAACAGGAAGAGCAATTGTAAAGAGGAAATTGGACAGTAGCATTAATTTGCAATTATCCCTCAGTTTACTTGGGTATAATATGCAAATGTAGAATCAAATTCTTCTGTTATATCAATTGAATTCAAGTTCTGAAGTCAGTTAAGTTTTTTTTGGATTTATTCTGGAAGTTTGGTCCCTTGTGTAGATTTTCAGTAACTAAGAGTAACATTTTGTTTTTGTGTTAGAGGTCCTCTGGCTCAAGTGTTTAAGGTGCAGTGCATACACAACACAATAAAAACATGATTACACTAGGTGAAAAAAATTAAAACCAATCAAGGTGATCCAGAAGTTGAAGGTTTCTTGTAGAGCTGATTGGAAAATGTTTTTTTTTCCCCTTCAGGATGAGGTCAATTTCAAATTTTCACTAAAAAAGGGAAGTGTTTTTGGCCAAAATAATTTTGGCAGAATTCTTTACCAGCCTTTGTCTTTTCATTAGTGTAAAAATAAGGGCAGGAATACATGTTTTTTATGGAATGAGTGACTTTAACATAATACTCCTAGGGTAATAAAATGTTTAGCTCAAATGCAGGTGTAACAAAAATGGGATTTCTATGACTGAATTCCAAAAAGATTCCTCAGGGGGGAACTGGATTAACTCATAAATATGTTATCTCCATGAAACTGGATAAAATAATTTTCAGGAATATGATTTGATCTTCAACAGTTTTTTCGTTTGCATTAAAGTCCACATCTTCAAAAGCATTTTCTAATTTTGTTGCCCCAGTGGTTGGGTTCCCATATTTAGATATTAAAGGCCTGAGCTTTTTTTTTTTTTTTTTTCTTTATCTGAAGATCTGAATCATTGACATTGACTTGTCTGCACTCTTAGTAATGACTGATCAAGAGACTAATGCACATATCTAACCTTAAGCAGTGTTCAATGGGACTACAAAATGCTTTATACCTTGCAGATTTAAAGCCGTGCATGTCAAAGGTTGGACTAGAAAAGACAGTGTCTAATTTTGGGTGCCACACAGTAAATATTTATACTGTGTGGCACCCAAAATTAGACACTGTCTTTTCTAGTCCAATCTTTGACATGCAGGGCTTCAAATCTGTAAGGTACATAAAGCATTGTGTATGTGCGTATATACTTAAAATGGAGAATATGGGTATAATCTATAATCTCTGGAAATGGAATAACTAAGTGTACCCACTGTGTATCTCTATGCTTAAATAATTTAGTTTCCAATGTAAACCTCTACATGTGTGGTGGGCTAGTTTGGTTTCTTTCTCAATATTTGTGTATTGAGAATATATTATGATGCCATTTTATGTGTGGGTTAGTTTGATGGGTTTTTGATTATATCTGGGTTTGAATGCCTTTCATATTCTGTCAGACTTTCCTTGTACTGCTCTGACCTTTTCACATCACAGCTCTTCCACCCAGGTTAGTGAAACTGTAAACAAGGGAGAACAGGAATGGTCAACCAAATTACAGAATACTGAAAAGGTCAAAGTAGTGCTGCAGACTAAGCTGCTTTTCTCCAAATATCAGACATTAAGACTGTAACTTTGCACCTCATTCTCATGGCTGAACTTCTAATGAGAATAGAATATGGCCCTACATAAATCTATGCTTCTGACAGTAACTGTAAGGTGAGAGGTAAACGTAAAACTTTTACTGTCAGGTTGCAGTCCTCGGACTTATGATCATATAGCTGTCTTCCTCTGTGCATGCCAAATAAAGGCTATCTGTGAAGGTGAGCTGTAGGCCTTTTGTTCTACTCTTCTCATAAGTGCATTCATATGTATTTTTCAGTGCTCCACCATGAATTTAGAAGTGTTCTCCAGTAATCCTAAAATTTATAATTTAGGTTTGTTTCATATATTCTGTGGGCATAATTGGTTGAATAGCAATTGCAATAGCTGTCAAAGGAATGTTATTCCCTTTTAAATGTCTATACTGTGTTTTAAAATTACTCATGTGTGCACAAATCTAAAATCAGGTGTCTCCCAGTAACTCTTTATCTTAGAATTTTGACCTTGATGAAGGTTTCTTCTTGAAATATACATCATAGGTACCCTATTAAATTGTGTTAACTGCTATGCAATGATTCAGTTTTGAGTAATTGCACCTAATGAACAATAAATGCACTTACTATGAAGTGACCTGTATTTTAAGATGCACTGAGACACTGAGTTTTGAGTGTCAATGACTCAGGTGGGTTGGTTGTTTCAATGTTTCTAATGTGTAAATCATTTATTAAAATAGTTGTTAACATTTCAGAAATAAATGTCAAATGCTGCAATTCTGGTAGCTTATTGGCTGTTCCAAATTCAGTTGTCCATGGTCCAGCCAAACATTGGCACTCATCAGACAGAATACAGATCAGTGTTGATTAGCAACCAAACTTAGAACGAGCCAACAGCTGGATGTCCCACAGGGGCATGTCAGCTACCGTGGGGAGAGGGGGGGAAGAGATAGGCAGGAGAAGAGCAATCACACTTGGAGTTGTAGTGTAGCTCTTTACTATTACTACCACAGACTCAGCTGTGGTTAACCCCACTGCTAGAGTGCTTCAGGAAGAATGACCAGTGGATACACATTGTTGATTGTCTGCCTTGACCCCTGAATGCTCTGCACTCTGGCTTTTCTCTCAGTTCCAACAGAGCAGAGCTCTGAAGTGCTCAAAGGGTGTAGACCCCCTTCATTGTGTCCCCCAGTCCCTCTGTCTGCAATATATATTTGCATATATTCTGCTGAGTTAGGGCTGTCACACTATCTAGAGTGGCTCAAAACTGTGCCTTTCTCAGGGCAGATGTCAGAAAACAAGGGCAGACATCCCAAAATGGTGGTATGTTCTACAATTAGATTTCACCAAGCCACTAACAAATGTGAACTCCTGGATCACTACACCAGTCTTACCTTAGAGTTACAGACAGTCCCTTTAGACTCTTCAGTCTGTTTTGCCACCCTGACAAACTGGACTTTGTGATAAAATGTCACTTAAACTAAAAAAGCATATCATATCAGGTTGTTCCTAGTTGCAAGGGTCAAGTCACTAAGCCCAGATCAATTGGTACTCCAGATCTTACACCAAAGTCAATGCTGGAAGCCAATTGTATAGTAAATGAACTAAAGATTTATAGCTAAGAAAAATAATGAGAGTTATTGAGAGGTTGAAGCAGATAAAATAGAATAACAGGTAAATCACAGTTGGTAACTCCGAATAGTGGCAGTGATGTAATAAAATGCCAGTTTCCCTAAAGTCTTTCAGGGCTATCCAGAATAATTCTAGGGATCTCCATCTTCCCATTCAATTATTTTGCCCTTTTAGAATCCAAACAGTCCAGTGATAAAGGATCTTTCTTTGAATCCGTATTTATAGTATCTTCACACAGAAAGCAAGTCTCTCTATCCATGTGGGCTTTTCCTTTGATGACTGTGAGTGAGGAATGGACTTAGACTTTGGACTTCTGATCATATACATAATGGCCACTTGCTTTGAAATTAGCATTTTCTGTTAAAGTCCTTAAGTCCTATATTAACATTTTACAAGATTTCTTTGACAGGTAATTTAGTTATAAGGGTATTTACCATGTAAATGTTTGCTATTACATTATGACAGGAACAGATAAGCAAAAGTAATACAAGTAAAAGTAACATTCCACTAGTTTTTATGAAGTTTAAATATTTGAATACACACTTATACATCTAACCATTATGTTGATCTACACAAGATAATTGACCTGAATACACTCTAGCATGACCTGGTCAGCCAGTGTCAAAAGGGCCCTCTGTAGTTGCAGAGAAGAGAACAAGATTTAACCATAAGGAGGAGAGTTCCAAACAGGATATGACCCCCTGATAAAGAAAGAAGATTAAAACTGGAGTTCAGGCTGTGTAGAAACTGGTTTGTATTTGTAGTTATGTTCTCTTTTTTATGAAATTGCAATCAGTGTTAATCAGAAGCCTGTATCTTCACAGGAGCATGAGATGTTGTTCTTCTTTCCCCTTTTCTAGCAGGAATGGTGGCTTAATGAGACAGTTGAGCCCACTGGGGCAAGGAATGTATTTTGTTCAATGTTAGTACAGCACCGAGCTCAGTGGGAAACTGTTCCATGACTAGGGCTCCTAGATTCTACAATAAAACAAATAATCATAATAACCCATGACATGCAAGAAAGGAAGTAAAAGAAACTAACAAAACTATTTCATCCAGTAAATGATAATATACAGCCACTTATACAGACCACTTAAATCACTTGGATCTGTAAAATTGGAAGTTTTGTAAGAATAGCCTTTTCTTATGAGACTTCTGATGTTGCTGGCTTCTAACCAGAGTTGAAGAATCGTAGGATCTTTTCTTCAAGTATTTAGACTTGGATTTCTAATGTCTGATTTTACTCCCATTGAAGTTGGTTGTAAAACTCACTGACTTCAGTGAGACATAGGATCTGTTCTCTTGTGATGGCAAGAACCTGGAGATGCAAATACATCTGGTCATGTGAAATTGCAAAGTAAAGGGAAAACATTAAGCAATCATTGAACCAAATAAAGAGTTCAGTTAAGCTGTTTGCATTTTTAGTGGAGGCTCAGGTGGGAGGGCATGTCTGAGTCTGTTTAGACTGAATCAATGTTCTCTACATAGGACACCACAAGACAAAAAAGAATCACAAAAAATATGAGCATAAATAGTATGACCTTAGCTCCCACATAAAAATTCTGATCAACTAGAACTGAATTCGTCGAGCCGAGTGGGGGAAGCTGCAATTGCAGGGATGTTTTGGCCAGAGGAATAAAGAAATAAATTATAATATAGAAAGATAAGCAAAACAAAAAGTTGTGCTTGTCTCAAAAACAGAGGAGGAAGTTGTCAGAAATAACCAAACAGGTTGTCCCGGGGGCAGATTGGGGAGACGGAACCCTTATTGCCTGCTTGTTCCACTTTAATGCCGTGAGTGGAGCGACAAAGTGGTTACCATTTTAGCTGAAAACTTAAAAAAAAAAAAATCAGCCTCAGGCAGCATGGAAATCTTCTTCTCAAATGGTTTAAGTTTGGCAGAGATATAAGCCAGTTAAGGGAGTCCTGAAATGGGAAGAATTGTCTTAACTACAGATGTTGCTACCTGTATGGCCTATAAAGTCCATCCCATTGCATAGGGATGCTTTTGTTTTCTGTAGAGGATGCATTAGATACTAAATTGATATGGCACCTGTGTTTAAGTAAAAAGTTAAAAAAGCACCCAGAGGAAGCCATTTCCAGTGTATATTTCTTGTTGCTACAAAACCCAGAAATTGCTTCATACCTACTTCACTCTTTTCTAGTCTATCTGCATTGCACTGGCCAAACTCTCTCACCTGCTGCTCTGCCTGCTTCATATTTCTGAGCTCTATCTACTGGTATTTGATCTATTAGCCTACTATTTACATGTAGACATGCAACAACTATTCTAATTTTATTTCAACACAAATCCCATCAGAAAATTCTAATGTTTTTTAAGGAGGTCAAGTTTATTTGTCTATTGATGATACTTTGTTATTTGGGGATTTTGCATGTTTGCCATGGAAACCCTTTTAATTAAATCAGTGTCACATAAATAATTAAATGTACTAATCCCTCAGAGTATTAGCATGCCTTTGATACTGTTTGGAAGTAAGATGAAGAATAGAATATATAGTTTGCTGGAGGAGATGCATTTGTTTGTTTAGGGGAGAAATTGAAGAAGTCTCAAATTTTAAACTTTTAAATGTTTCTATTTTGCATTTCCAGTATGTAATATGTTTGGAGTGAAGACAGCATGCAACTTAATAACTAGACATGTATAGTGAAATATTTGACTAATACAGGTGGTATGAAAACTTATTTGATACATATTGAATTCATGTGCTAAGGTTTTTAATGAATTATAATACTAGTTATCAGGATCTAATCTAGCCATATTTATTTAATTCAGCTGTCCTTTTCAGTGTCTTGAAAAGAGACATGTTCATGTGTTCTCTAGATTTTACATATGACAACTGAATGTGAACAATTTTTGTACATTAATATGTTTTACACATGTGGGAAAGGCTGCTGTATATTGATGACATATGAAATGACTTGATGTTCTAAAATACTTACAGTTACCCCTGCCCTGCAGTGGATTTCTGGTCTTCATTGTAATTCCAATAATACAACATTAAGTCCCTGTTACTTTCCTTAGGGACAAGTGGGATTTTATATAGGCCCTGATTCAGCCACATGCAAACTTTACTTCAAATTGACATGAAGGGGATTTCAGCATACACTTAAAAGCTTCGCTCAGTTGAAGCTCTAGTTTGTAAAGCGTATGGGGATTTTGAGGGGATAAAGGCACTAGTGTGTGGCTGAGGCGGAGGGGGAAACCTGGGGAATGAGTATAGAATCCTTTCAGTCATGTGTATTTTAAATGTAGAGTGGTACTTGAAAAGCATAGATGAGTTGTGACATTGGCCTCTAGGAGAGCCTCGCTGAGATAGCTTAAAGAGGGCAAAACTGCAAAGAATGGGGCAGGCAAACTCCTAAATGCTGCTGGTTTTTCTCCCAGAAGATATACCAAGCCAGCACAAACAGCTTCTGGTCACCTCACTGGTTATTCAGAAGATAAAAATACAGTTCCCTTAAAGCCATTCAACTCTCTGGCTAGCACCCAGACAGTCAATTCAGATATGATGAGGATTACTGAAAATCTTTATCTATCATATGTAAAAATAGTTCTACAATTCCCAAAGGATCAGACACATTATCAAACAGGTCAATGAATATTTCAGATCTTACCCAAATACATGCTCGAAGCCAATGCTTATTAACTAAACTAATATTTATTAAAAAAAAAGAGAGAATATTGGTTAAAAGTTCATATACATGCAGATGAGAATAAAAGTTCATAAATCAGTTTCAAAGTAGAGATGACAACTGAATTGCAAAGTTGTTAATTTGCAAAGTTTCTGGAAATTACTCCAAAAGCTTGGAGATCATCAGTCCTTGTTTAAAACTTGGTTGTTATAAATCCAGTCCAGAGAGGTGAAGCAGGAAATGAAGACCAAATAATAATCCATGTGCACAGTTTCTTTATATTCTCCCATGAGAATTAGCAAGGTGATTCTAGGCTCGTGCTGGGATCTCAAACTTGTAATCCAAACTTCCCGTGTGAAAATTGGACAGATTAGCTAGAAAAAGGGATCAGGTCTGAAACTTCTTTTATAGATATTTAGCAGGCTATGACAGTCACTTGACAGCAGACATCACAGTAAGTAATCCTTGAGTGCATAATAAGTAATTACTAGTGGCTTTGAAGTAACATCTCCTGTTTTCTATGCATACCAGTAACTAGCTACATTAGCATAAGGCAATTGGCAATCTACAAACATTCACAGCTATTTAGTACTTAAACTTCAAAGAGAAATAAAAACAATAGTATTTATTACATTCAAGTTACATCTAAATGTTAATATCTTCCTTTGATTTTTGATTAACAGAATATAGTGACAGACAGGAACTATTTGGTTACATTGGTAATCACTAACAAGATTATATGTAAATACAGACAAACATAGCTATTATTTATTTCCAAACCCCTAACAATGCGAGATTTCATCTTAAAGTCTTAGCTATTTACAATGAAAGGCCCTAATTACCATTTGCATTTCCTTTCAGTGTATTCTTAAAGGTTGTGTTTGAGCTATTAAGCCTGCTGGGCTTACCCTTTCTGGCCCAGTGTTACAGGAGTACAATGGAAAAACCCTTCTGATTGGCCACTGTTACCACCACTGTTATGCTAATGTAATTCTACTTGTATAGGTAGCTACAGTAGTGTAGCACCAAACCTGAAAATGTAAAGCTCAGCTCAGCTCAGCAATGGTTTAGTGAATTGTGAAGAGTTTTTCCTTCCTGTTTTGAAGCTATCTAGACATAGGTGAAACATCAGTTTATCTAAGACAACTGCAGTAAGCCAGTTTTTTACATTAGAGTATTTTTTTTTAAAGATATTTGAACTTTGAAGACCAGGCTGAGGAATTGTATCTATAAGGTAACTTTATGCCAGGACAACTAACAGATGACTATCATAATGCAATGGATACTATCCTCCAAAAAAATAACAAGAACAGGGGATGAGGTATGAATTAATGAAAAATTGAATATTGTCAACAGAATCCTTCCTTTGAACAAATCTAATCCAGCAACAACCTTGAGTTTACTGACTACTTAATGATTAATATATGACATTTCTATAGTGAATCCATAAATAAACAACTAAAGCCTAGGGATTACTTGATATTTAATTTGTGTAGCAAAATTCAGAGACATTTTTGGGATGGCTTCACTTGAAAATGTGTTGTGTTCAGTTCATAAATAGATTCTGCATTATCTTTATTTTTAAAAAAATAAGCAAAAATGAGAAATGGAATTGGCTGCTGGAGTACTTGCTGACTTTTTTAGAAAGGTGTACAGCAGATGCAGAGGAACTTCTCACAAGGGGAAAGGGAAAGTGATCTGTCACAAAGTTAGGCTTCACAAAGAAGTGAACATTAAACATCACACAAAAGGAATTGACGTCTTAGTCTATAACCCGCTTTTAATATTCAGGAAGGATTATCTTCATGAGACTGAGCGATAGCATCTCAACTCTGGACTGACAAGGAGGATTTTTTTTAAAAGGAAAAAGCAAAGTAACCGAGTGAATAAACACTTTCTTGTCCATCAATTGTCAGTTCTTTATTTTTTTTTTAAAAATGAGGGGAAAAATGGAAAGCAAAAATAAAGCTCAACTCTCCAAGTTTTAAGTAAAATGGAAATAAAACTTAAAAGCCAATAGCTCAAGTTGTAGGATAATAATATGTAACTGTTAGCTTAGCAACTAGAAATAAATTAATAAAGGTATAGTGCTGTAAACTAGGCATTAATAGACACCTGAAAGTGTTTGCATTTTTCTCAGAAGTTATGTTTTAATAGATAACTATGCTACATTGCAACTGAGGGCTTGGCAGGTGTCTGTCACTTTCAAACCTAGAACCTACAGAAGAAAAATTATTCCTTAGTTTGGATGAAATTTACCCCTTGTCTGTAAGGACTAGATGTGGCCTATGCACCACTTAAACTATCAAGAAGGGTTAAGTGATGGGATGATCCATATGTTGACCCCCTGCACTGGACAAATCCTTCTCTAAGGACCAATTTTACCATGCTTCAACATGTGAGTAACTTAATTAGCATGAATAAAGATATGGGGTTTTTTTTTTTTTGGCAGTGTCAAACCCTTTCACTAGTATAACTGCAATTGCTCCACTGAAGTTCACTAGTATGACAGCCAGAATAGGCCAAATGTGCGCACTGTAAAGTGGACAATATTGCCAACCCTCAGTATTTAAAAATAACAAATCAGGCCTCAGAAATCATGTGTGGCTGTAAATTAATGGTATGAAATCCTGGCCTCACTGAAGTCAATGGCATTTGCCATTGACTTTAGTGGGGCAGGGTTTCATACCATGAGACCTTAAAATAAATAATACATACATTTCTTTCTTTAATTTGTGTTATGGTCTTTTATAGAAATGTACAGCTGGAAGGGACCTCAAGAAATCATGAAACCCAGCCCTCTGCACTGAGGCAGGACTAAGTAAACCTATACCATCCTGGAAAGGTGTTTAGAGGTTTTTAAGAATAGGTTAGATAATGATGGGGACTCCACAACCTCCCTTAGAAGCCGGTTCCAGGGTTTTATTGCCCTTATAGTTAGAATTTTTCCCCCTAATATCTAAACTAAATCTCCTGTGCTGCACAGTAAACTTCTTCCTGCCTACCTTCTGTGGACATGGAAAACAATGGGTCACCATCCTCTTCATAGTTGATTAGTGTCATCTTCCTTGCCATTTCCAAGGCTTTCCTTTTCATTTTTATCCTTCTTTTGCTTCTCTCTGAATGACCATCCAAGTCCATTGTCCAGGACTCTGTCTCTCTTCCCTGGCCTGTCATGACTTAGTGCTTGACAAGTTCTTGACAGACCTCTCCGTCAGATGTCTCTTGGGGGCTCTCTTTGCCACTGTTCATTGGTGTCTCTCAGTATTTTCTTTTATGGTGTCGTCCTGTCCTCTACCCCTTCTGCAGAGTGGGGTTTGCTGCTGCCACATCTTCAGCAAACGTCTTTATGCTGATAACTTACAAATCTGCCTTTCTAGTTCAGTCATTCTCCCCTTGTGTGAAGAGTTGGCCCCTGACAACTTTTGTGCATATCCTGCCATAAACTATAGTTCAACGTGGCAAAACAAAAATTCTTTCTTTTTCTCAAGTCTTCCCTTCTCCTTAGTATTAGCTAATTCTGTTATCTTCCCCAGCGTGGTTTTGGCTTTGAAAGCTTTCTCTTTTCTTGTCGCCTCTCATGTTCAAGCTGTTGCTAAATCTTGTTGCTTTTTCTTTATATCCAGCATATTCAGAATGTAACCCTGCTGCCAAAATCCTCGTTATGCCTTGAAGATCTCCTGCCTGGATTACTGTAATATCCTTCTGTGATTTTCCTGATACCTACTTCACTCTTTTCTAGTTTATCTAAATTGCACTGGCCAAACTCTCTCACCTGCTGTTCTGCCTGCTTCTTTCCTGTAACAAAGGGCTGGCCCTTTAACGGCCCAGCAGTCCTCTTGTAGGGAGTCTACCCCTTTTTAAGGCGAGGCATTCTAGAGGTAGTCGTCTCAAGCAGGGACATGTGACTTACAGCAAAATTGCTGGCAGAAGAATCGGAGCATAAAATCTGAGTCACTCACTGGGAGAAAGTAGCATGGGGAAAAAGTAGAAGTGAACTGGGAGGCTCTTCAGAGAGGAAGGGATGTGAAGGAACAGCAGTGCCTGTAGGGTTTCTCGAGCCAAGGTGACTGGGATGGGCTTGTGTGAGCCAGGGAGCATCCTGTGAAGGACTGTAGCAAACTATAGTGAAAGGACTGTGGAGCACCTCTGAAGTGAATTTGGAAGGATTCTGAACCTTGTTACATGGGACTAAGCAATATTCGGACTCTAGTGAGAATATGGTGGGAGCTTGAGCCCCTGGGGTGGGAAGCTGGGGGTGACTTCTATACTGAACCAGACCCCAGCTGGGAGATAGTGTTTTGGAACCCTAGTGGTGTGGAAGCTGGTGAATATCAACTGCACATCTGAGCACAGAGAGGTAAACAACTCCCCAGCAGCTCCTTTACTAGTACCTTCAGTGATTCTACATCCTTTGGCATAAACTTTAAACTCCTTGTACTCGCCATCTGAGCAACTGTATAAGCTATTCCATGTATTCCTTCCATCTCCCTTGCTTTGTTTTCCATGTATTCCTTCCTTTCTCCCTGGCCTAGGTTATTTCCCTTTCCCTCACTCTTCTATCTGTGTTTTGGCACACATCTGTATCTTTTTAAGATACAGCCCAACTTTGGAGGCAGTTTAAGACTGCCTTATTCCAAAGAGATCTCTGGGAGGGGCTTGCCTCTCAGTGCACTATGTTTCCCTTTTCCCCCCATCTCTACAAGCTCTTCTAGCCAGTGCATGAGGAATGATCTATGAACCTGCTTTCTCTTTGTCCCTTTTGGAGCGTTTTGGACCCAGAGGAAGCAACACCTGAATTATGGAAGCTCAGGGATTGCAATGATAATTTGCTGCTTCAAATAGACATGAGTGATGGGGGGTGGAAGGAGGGAAGTGCTACTTGTACCTTTCCCCACACTTGTGCACCCCATTGGGGAGAAAGTTGCAATGTGGCACTTTGACTGTAACGAACCTGTCTTATTTTGTCTCCCTAGAGCCATTAAATACTTGCAAGCAGAGGTGTGATCAGTTACACTTAAGGGACCAGATCTGATAATAAATACTAAAATAAATAAATTGTCCATGCTATCAGAAATAGACTAACATAAAGTGATCTGGTTAGTTTGTGAGATGGGTGGGTTTGCTTATACTTAGATTCCTGGGGCAAATTCCCATATCTGTAACTTATTGGCTTAGTAAAACTCCCCCTCCAGTTTCAGTTGGATCCTCTTAACTTCTTGTGATTAAATTGTTGTACACTGTTGCTGGCTACTGTCAAGAAGCTTTAAGTTAAAATATTAGAAGGTAGTCTGCTCTTTCTTATTTATAAACCAATTTAAAATGTGTTCTTTGTCTATTCTGCTTTAAGTCTTTGGGTATCTTGTTTAGGCTATGTAATTGGTCTTTGTGCTTACCAAATTACACCAAATTGCTGTAATTATACCCCTTGGTTGGAACAGTAGTATGCTTTTCACCGTTTTGATGTTATAGTCTACTTCATTGTGTTAAGAAATCAACATCATTAACATTAATAATTGAACAGTGCTAAATGACTGATTTTTCTGGTCACACTGAAGTCCATGGTAAAATTCGGGCTGTCTAAAATAGGACAAGGATTGGACTTTGACAAGGCATTGTGGCCTAAGAGAAATGTATAGACTGGTTCTTCAACCTTTCCCAAAGCAGAAGTTCCATGGACTGGGCAGTACTTTTATTGAGTATAAATGCTACTAAACATGACTAAGGATTGCAGAATGAGGCTTTTAACAAAGGGTCTGTTTCCTCAAATTTAGCCCCTTAGAATTTTTGTCAGATTATGCCTCTGAGGATTCTTTGCTTTGTTTACACGTATGTGATGATTGACACCAAGTTAATTTATGCCCAAATAGTTTATATTAATCATACTGTGTTATATAGTCAATGGCCATACACATCTTGTGTTCTTTGATATCATTTTGGCTACAACAACACTACAAACCTGCAAACCTTGTGAATAAAATTTGGATAAATAATTAATTTACTAGAATTGTATAAATTAGTAATGATCCACAATTTTTTGATTGAAAGCAAGTACAATTGTGGCTTAGATGTACCTCTTTTAACACTGGAGTAAGGAAAATCATATTAACAACAAAAGGAATGTGGTGCATGTGTTCTTAAATGATAAAACATTCCTTGTTTAAGCCAAATACATAGGTAAGGCTCCCTCATTACATTTTGAAATGTATGCCAAATTAGACAAATTTTCCAATCCGCAATCTCTTTCCCTGTCTCCATCAATTAAACCATGAAGCCCATTTTAAACTTTTATATGTTGTATATATATGAGAGAGAAGGTGCAGTATGACCGGAGGGGTTTAAATTTTAAACTCTTGTGTTGGGCTAAAATACTGCCTGAAATTTGCATGCTGTATTTGGTGTGAACAATCTAGAAGGCACTAAAGAAATGGTATTTTGGCACCAAATACATTTAGATGATGAGATTTAAAATCTGTTTTTTCATCTGAGGGTACGGTTCTTGCCATTGTAAATGATTTTGTATATCTACCAGCTTGTACTCTTCTAGTAGACTGACACACCATTAGATGTCATTGCTATTGCATAATTCCTTCTCTAGATGTTGCCACAGGTCCAAGATGCAAGGAGCTAGGAAGGGGAAAAGGATGTACTAATTATGGGGCTGAACAAATGAAAATATTAATGTCAATGTAGTGTGGTAAAGTAGGCCAGATGGCTACAAAAGGGTATGACTATTTGTAATCCAGGGAGTGGGCGGGCGCAAGCCTAGCAGGAGGAGTCACTGAGCCTGGAATACAACTGAGTATGGGAGACAACTAATGAAAAAAACAGGAAAGGGCGTGGGGGGTCACAGGGTCAAACGAAGAAAACCAGAATGGGGCACCGAGCAGACAACCCCAGACAGCGCTCACTGCCCCCGGAAGGTGTCAAGGGAGCCAGCAGACGCTGCCCAGAGAAACTCTGCCAGGATGCATGAGTGCACAAGGGAATGGAAGTAGGTCCGACAGTCGCAGAGCGCACCCCCTGCCAACCTCCTCTCCCTGATCTTGTAGATAGCCAATTTGGCCAGGGCCAGGAGGAGGTTGACGAGGAGGTCCCACGACTTTTTGAGGCCATGGTTGGGGTGTGCGTAGATGAACGGTGCAGTGAGAAGTGCAGCCAGAACCTCAGCAGGAGGTTTTGGAGGAGCCGGAACAGGGACTGCAACCTGGCGCACTCGAGAGATGTGTGCCAGGGTCTCCCTCATGCTGCAATACGGGCAGGTGTCGGGGTGAGGGGTGACCCGCACCAAGTACACGCCCGTGCTTACGGCCCCATGAAGGAGCTGCCAGCTGATGTCCCCGGCAGACTGTGGGGTCAGGGTGGAGTACAGATGGGCCCACCAGTTGGCAACAGGTCCCGCCACCTGGTGTCAGGGCTGGACACGTGGGCAAGGAAATGAAGGGTGTGCAGCATGAGCATGTAGAGATGGTCCCTCGGTGTGGTTTGAAAGACGACCCGCTGAAGGTCATGCAGCTGGCTCGGTGCGTGGGGAGAGGGTGGCCGGGGGGTCTCACGGGGCTGCAGCCCGATGGAAAGCACCAGAGGGCTGGGACTGAGGGGGGGGGGTGGAGAGCACCCTCTCGCAAGACCTGCTCGAGGTAAGCCTGAGCAGCGGGGCCCAAGGCTGCCCTCACCTCCTGGAGTATGCACCGGGGCGTTCGAAGGGTGGAGAGACCCATGTGCCGAGCCAGCGCCTGGGGGTCCACCCAGTCTTCCCGCTTGTAGTCCAGGAGGTCTCCGATCTTGGTGACTCTCACCAGGACCAGCCTCCGTCGCACCGAGGGGGCCTCCGCCACCTGCACACCGAGTTGGGGGTTGTGTAGCAGGGGCTCCGTGAGGAGATCCTCCCTCTCGGGACCGCAAGGGGCCTGGAGGATGAGGAGGTCCTGGTAGAAGACCGGCAGCTCGGAGAGGTCTCGTGGAAGACGTCTCAGATGGAGATAAAATAGCTACCAGTTGTATCAGAGCCCTCGGAGGCGGTGGAGGAAGGCATGCACCAAGTGGCTCCACGCTAGACAACCTGCACCATAAAGGAATCTCTCTGCAGGGCCTGGAGGCGGAAGGTGTGGACCTGTCTGTGTAGACAGCACAGGCCCTGTGCTCTCTCCTCCAAGGGAAGACTGAGGATCCCAGCAGAGACCAGTGCTGTCCTGGCCAAAAGAACTCCAGAACTGTCTTCTGGAGGTGGGCTAGGAAGCTCGGGTTCGGGACCAGGGTGTTGAGCTGGTGCCAGATCATGGACAGGACTAGCTGGTTGAGCACCAGTGCCCAACCGCAAAGGGAGAGGCACCGGAGCAGTCACGTCCATCTCTGCAGCTGCCCAGACACCCTGTCCTCCAAGTCTTGCCAGTTATCCGTTGGGGAGGGATGCGTGGCACCAAGGTGAACACCCAGATAGAGCAGCAGATCCGAACTCCACCGGATATTTTGAGGCATGGGTGGTAGGGAGCTCGTTTGCCACCCTGCTCCTACCATCAGGCCAGAGCTCTTGACTCAGTTGACCTGGGTGGAGGAGGCTGCCAAGTAGATGGCCAGGCAGGCCTACAGCTGAGCCAGGTCGCCCAGTCCTGGACCATGAGGACTATGTCATCGGCATACGCTGACAGGAACAGCCTCAGCTCTGGCTCACAGAGCACCAACCCCGTCAGCCTCTGGCAGAGGAGACAGAGGAAGGGCTCGATGGCCAGAGAGTACAGCTGGCCTGACAGCAGGCAGCATTGAAGCACTCCTCTCCTGAAGATGACCGGTTTGGTCAAGGTCCAGTTGAGCTTGACCAGGCACTCTGCAGGCGTACAGCACCCGGAGAAAACCCACAACGTGAGGCCCGAAGCCGAACACCTGCAGGGTGCCCAGGAGATACCTATGGTCCATCCCGTTGAATGCCTTCTCCTGATCCAGGGATAGGAGGGCGAACGACAGACTGTCCCTATACCCGAGCTTCAAGAGGTCCCTGACCAGATAGAGGTTGTCAAAGATGGTGCGGCCCGGGACGGTGTAGGTCTGGTCGGGATGGACCACGTCCTGCAGCACAGACCCCAGCCTCAGTGAGATGGCCTTGGCCATGATTTTATAGTCCGTGTCGAGGAGCGAGATGGGACGCCAGTTCCAAAGGTCACAGAGGTTCCCCTTCTTGAGCAGCAGGGTGAGCATGGCTCGCCTGCACAAGAGGGGGAGCACTCCGCTGCCCTCGGACTTGGCCCAGATGGTGGTGAGGTCTGGGCCAAGGACGTCCCAGAACGCGCGGTGGAACTCCGCGGTCAGCCTGTCCATGCTCGGGGGTTTGTTTGTGGCCATGAGGTGGAGGGCTTCTGAGAACTCGGCCAGAGTGAGGTAGCTCTAGCCGGTCCCAGTCGCTCATGCTGACCATGGGAAGTTTGTTCCAGAGCACCCTGCAGGTGGCAGCTTTGGTCAGATCCGAGGAGAAGAAGCTAGCGTAGAAGACCCGAGCCCTTCCGCGCATCTCCACCAGATCCGTTGAGGGGGGCGCCGTCCTCTGCCAGAAGGCAGGTGATGTGCTTCCAGGCCCCCATCCTTTTCTCCAGGGCATAGTGGGAGCCATGATCCATCTCCCGAAGGAGATGGATGTGGGTTCGAACGAAGGCACCCCAAGCCTGAAGGTCTTCGAAGGCCCGGAGCTCCTCCCACTTCTCCCGGCATGCTCCGCAGAGGGAGGGATCCTCGGGTCCAGTGGTTAGACACCTCTCCAGCTCTAAGACCTCCCACTCCAGCTGATCTATCCCTGCATCCCTCCGCCAGCTGGTCTCCCGTGTGTAGTCGCTGCAGAAGAGCTGGGTGCGCACCTTCCTCACGTCCCACCAGCACTGCACTGAGGGAAAGGCACGCCTCTGGTCCCACCAGGTCAGCCAGAACTCCCGGAAGGATGCCACGAAGCCCACGTCCTCCAGCAGGCTGTTAAAGTGCTAGTAGGCCGTCCCAGGCCTCTCTGTAGTGAGAGAGGCCATCACAGTCACCAGGTGGTGATCTGAGAATGGGGCCTGCCATACGCCAGAGGAGTTGGCTCGCAAGAGATGATGATGGGAGAAGTAGATGCTGTCCAACCGGGATTGGCTCAACTGGTCTTCTCCCACCAGGACAAAGGTGAAGGTGATGACGTCGTCCAGCTGGTGGTCGCACCAGACGTCCACCAGGGAGTGATGGTCTACTATCTCCCGGAGAATGTCTCCCAGAGGTGGCCTGGCAGTGCTTGGTCCCCGTGCGGTCTCGTTCCTCAAGGATGGTGTTAAAGTCCCTGCCCAAGACCAGGCATTCATGAGGATCAAGGTGCCGAGGAAGGTGGACACCTGCTGGAAAACCACACCCATTCCGGTGCCGCAGTCAGGGCGTAGACGTTGACAAGTTCAACGCCAGCCCCTCCATGCGGACCTGGAGGTGCAGCAGGCAGCCTGGCAAAACCTTGGTGACCCCCCAGCACCTCGGGCTGCAGGTCGGGGAAGGACAGGGTGGCCACTCCGTCCGTGCAGGTGGAGAGGTGACTAAGGAACACCCCCTCCCTCCACTCCAGCCACCAGCTGGCCTTGGCAGCTGGATCCGTATGGGTCTCCTGCAGGAACACCACAGAGTACCCCCCCTCCCAAAGGAAGGAGAGCACCTGGCACCTGCAGAGACCCATCCTACAGTCCCTGGTGTTTAAGGTTGCAAAGGTGACAGGCATTATGAGGAAGGCTGGGGGGGATTCTCATGGGCAGGAGAACTAGCTGTCCCCATTGGGCTCCGCAGCAACCCATGGCCAGTCCCAAAGGCTGTCAGGGCATCACAGAAGCCATGAACCTGCCACCTGGTCTTTTTCCCCTCCTTCATCATGGCCCTCATGGCCCGGAGGACACGGTGGAAGTCTCCCCAGTGCTGCAGGGTGACCTGCACCCGGTTCCGGGAGCCACGTGTGTCCCAGAGGAAAATGCGCAGATTATCGCGCAGCACCTCAGGGGGGTCATCCTCTGGCTTGGCCCCTGCAGCGGCCCCGCAGCCGGTTGGGACTGTCAATAGAGGCAGCGGTGAAGGGAAGACAGCAGCCTGGAGTGGGCTGGGATAGGTGAAGGCATAGCTTGCTCCCTGGCAGTACACAAGGGGAAAGGAGATGATGCCATAGGTGGCAGAGACACAGGTGGCAGGAGGAGGAGGGGAAGGGTCAGGAGTGGAGGTAGGGGCCAGAGGGGGATTGGGAACAGGGAGACGGGCAGGGGAAGGGTCAGGACTCGGAGCGGGATAGGGGGCAGGGCCAGGATTGGGGAAGGGGTTCGCGGCCCCAGCAATCGGGCCAGCGGGGTGCAGTGCCTCCTGATCGGGGCTGGGAGCTAGAGAGGTGGGAAAGGTGAGGGCATCTGCCATGGAGCCGAGCTCGGGATTCCTAGTGTCTGCGGCTCTGGGCCCTCGTGCAGGGACAGCCGGGCTGGCACCCTCAAGGGGGGGAGGGGTGGTCTACATAGACCTGCTCAATTGATGCCACTGCATTGATGCCTGCCTCTGTGGCAGTGTAGACATGCTCATATATAAAAAAAAATCACATTATCAGTATGTATTATTCACACCACTTATATTGTGTGCTTAATGTATATTAATATCTGTAATATATGTGTGTGTGTGTGGGTGTGTGTGCATATATTTTTTTTTTCCTGGCCTGAATTGGTATGTCTTACTATAATCCTGTTCACTTATGCCAAATATCCCATAACACTTTGCAAAGATGAAGTCAACTTTGGCATTAGAAAATAAGAAACTTGCCTAAGGCAAAATACATTAATGTTCTGCCATAGTATAAACTGGGGAGTTACCATCACAGATCAGTACCTGGAACACTTGTATCCAAAACAAAGATAGGGAGGTACAAAACACCAAGTTAGGGAACTGGTACAAACTGATGGGTTGTATTTTATTAATTTTTTTTAAAGTCTTGTAATAACAATAAATACTGCTGGCTGAAATGTGTAACTTTGGAAGCACACTTTTTTTGTAAGGTGATTTTAACAGCATTGCACAAATGACTTTCTAGAAACTGGTATCATATGGAACCTTTTTTCTTGTCCTATACTATTATTGCCTTTTAGAAATTAACCTGACTGATGATTATTTGAGACAATATTGAGAGACCAGGTGGGTGAGGTAATATCTTTTACTGGAATAACTTCTGTTGGTGAGAGAAATAAACTTTTAAGCTTACACAGAGCTCTTCTTCAGGTCTGGGAAACTTAGTCAGAGTGTCACAGCTAAAAACAAGGTGGAACAGATTTTTTTAGTATTAGTAGTAAACACATATTTCAAGGGACCATTCGAGGTGAAGTGGTGTTAATTGGCCGCTCCAATAATAGGGGAGGAAGGGGATGTTAGTGGGTTGTAGATTGTTGTAATAAGCCATAAATCTCTGTATCTGACCAATTTGTTCTCATCCTCAAAGGAAAACTTCACAACACTTTCAAAAGATGAGCCTGGAAGCTAAAATTCATAACTTTGCTACACACTAAAAACCATGGACTGAATAGAGACACTGGATTTATGGCTTATTACAACAATCTATAACCCATCCCCTCTTCCCCATTTCCTCTCTATGACTGGAGCGGTGATAATGGGCTGCTTCACCTTGAACGGTCCCTTGAAATGTGTTAACTACTTATACTAAAAAAACTGTTCTATCTTGTTTTTAACTGTGAAAATTTCCCAGATTTGACAAGAGCTCTGTGTAAGTTCGAAAGCTTGTCTGTCTCACCAACAGAAGTTGGTCCAGTAAAATTTATTATCTCACCCACCTGGACTCTCTAATATCCTTGGACCGACACTGATAAAACAACTCTGCATACATTGGCTATTTGGCCTCTTGAATGTATTTCATAATGAACCAAATTTATCAACAGGGCACAAATCCAATTGTTTTGTTTTTTGCTGGTCACCCTGCAGTCAGTCTTTCAGAGAGACCTGCTGGTAAGGGTATTTGGGTTTATGACCGCAGTAGGTCACCAGGTGGGTTAAAGTGTGCGGTACTTGCATATTAACTGTTAGACAATGTGGAGACAAAGAAAGATACTACTACTAAAGACCACGTTTTAAATGTCTCCTTGCACTTTCTGGTTGAGAGACCTAAAACCAAAGTACTTCTAAAGCACTAATAAAGGAATCACACAGCTTGTCTTCCTCTGGGTTTAATTATATACTCCCATTGTTCCTGCACACAATGCTAGTCAATGGTCAGCTCTTTCTATAAGAACTTCAATTGTCTGAAAGGAAGAACTTCCCAGAACCTCTACCTTTTTGTGCTCCCAGTTCAACACCCAGAGATAATTGCTTTTGATTTAGCTTTGTCACCTTTCCCAGGGCTGGATTCGTTTTATACTTCTGTCAGTTTGAGGAAACAGCTCAAGGATCTCCTGCTCAAGAAAAGTTTTACGTTTTGAAAACCCGGTGGAGTCTATATTTCCTATCATACTTAGTTTTGGTTTAGCTCTTTTTTTTTATACTCTTACAGATTAAATATATGCCAATGAAATGGGTATGCCCAAATGAGAGTTTACCTATCCTATAGTTAAAGGTGATTAATATCTATGAAAGGACCAATCTTCTGGCTCAGTTCCCGGGGATGGGTAATTTTGTTACTGTTGTCATGTGAGAGATGCTGGGATGTCAGCTTTGGAAGATGGTGGGGTCCTCTGTCAATGATACAGGAGCAGAGGCATCAACAGCAGAAGCTTCCTAATGCTGTCACAAATTTGTTTTCAAAGTCAAATGCATCCATCTGGAATGGAAAGGAGGAACTTAAGGAAGCAAGAATGTAGTTTAATCCTAGGCTTCTTCACTGGGCCTGCTGAGGTGGCTGGATTTGAATTAGCAAGCTAGAGATGAATAGCTCTACATTATCAATTCTCTGAGCCATCTAGTCATCCTAGAGAAGCCTATGCAAATAATTTCTTTGAGTGAGGTTTACTTAAGTCATGTGAAAATATTCTCAAAGGGTTTCTTTTTCTTCAGATATGCATATTTGTAAGAATGTAGCTTAGCTACAGAGAGCAGGTATTCCTACATCTACTTATAGCTGCTGTATTAATGACCCATAACTATCAATCTAATTGAACATTGTTTCTGTTGGTACCAGTTCCAAGAGTTGGAGCATGTGAATAGGCATTTCCAGAGATGCAACTTAGTTCCTTTTACAGATGCTGTGAGGACCTGCTCTGAGTCTGGTGAACAACTGACGCATATATATGGATATATTTGGTGACCCTCTATCTGGTACCATTGCTGCCACCATCCTGTACTCAGTCCTTATCTCTTTTAGACTTAGAGTTAAAATGTTTTAGTCTTTTATCTCAGGAACTGGAAACATAGAGACAGACTCTTGCTTGTGGTAATTATAATATAGCATCACTTTGAAAAACAGCAGTCAGATTTCTAAATAGTGTAATAGCACATATCAGGCTTAGTCTTAGAGTTAGTGAAAATAACAAATCTTGTTTAGTAAGCTAAGAACAAATATAATCTAACATGAAACTGGAAGCATTAAAGGAATAATTCCATACACTGAACTGCTTATCTTACCCATCTGTTTATCTATTTTGACCTTCTTAATTACTTACAAATATACTTGCAGATTGTGCTGTGACCTGTCTGTATCTGTTGTCACATCCCAGGACCGGCCTTACTGCTAGGATCCTGGGATGGCTTTGAAAGTCCTTCATCTTCTCTGAGGAATCTCTCCCCTCCAAAGCCCAACACAATCCACCTATGTGGGGAGCTGCAGCAGCTCAGGACACCAAGTTGAGCTCCTTCAGGTTCCTTACTCAGGACTCTACCAATCCTTCTTCAGTTAGCCCCCGTCTCCAGGAAAATATAGCTAGGCTCTCTCTCTGACCCTCCAGCTCCCTGTAACTTCCCTGCCACCATTCCCAGCTCATTCTCTCTCGAAATCTGCTCTACAAATGTCACCTTGACCAACCCCCAGAAGCTCCACCCTCTCAGGAGATGATATTGGTGGTGATGTTACCAGCCCCAGCAGTTCCTTCACAGATACCTTAAACATTCAGAGGGGAAAAAGTCTAACAAAGAAAACACCTATCCATGAAATGCTGTTGATGTCAATGTTTTCCATTTCCAAAAGGCTTACTTAAGGCCCTGTCTTTTATCAGACTTCCTTTTCTACCATTGTTACATAGACCAGTGTCAGTCAGTTGCCTAAATGTTGGATATATTGCTGATGATATGATATTTTTCATAGATTGCAAGGCCAGAAGGGACAATTTTGACCATCCAATCTGACCTCCTGTATAACGCAGGCCATAGAACTTTTTTCAAAATAATTCCTGGAGAATAGTTTTTAGACAAACATCCAATCTTGATTTAAGCATGGTCAGTGATGGAGAATCTACCACAGCCCTCAGTAAGTTGTTCCAGTGGTTAATAACCCTCATTCTTAAAAATTTACAACTTATTTCCTGTCTGAATTTGTCTAGCTTCAGCTTCCAGCCTTTGTATAGTGTTACACCTTTCTCTGCTAGACTGAAGAGCCCATTATTAAATATTTGTTCCCCATGTAGGTACTTAGAGTGGAATCAAGTTCACCACCCTCTTTCTTTTTGCTAAGCTAAATAGATTGAGTTCCTCAAGTCTGTTAATATAAGGTATACTTTCTAATTATTGTCATGGCTCTTCTCTGAATGCTGTCCAATTTGTCAACATTCTTCTTAAATTGTGGGTCCCAAAACTGCACACAGTATTCCAGTAACAGTTGCACCAGTGCCAAATACAGAGGTCCAGTAACCTCTGTACTTCTATTCAAGATTCCCATGTTTATGCATCCAAGATTGCATTAATCATTTTGGTCACTGTTGCATTGGGAGCTCATGTTCAGCGGATTATCCACTGGTACCTCCAAATATTTTTTCAGAGTCACTGCTTCCTAGGATAGAGTCTTCCATTATGTAAGTGTGATCTACACTCTTTGTTCATAGTTATATATATTTATATGACAAAGCCTTGCTTGACTCCTGTCTTGGCAAAGAAAGGGTCCATTTCGGATCTATTGCTGATGACCGTCACAGACATGTTGTTCTGGAGGAGCTGGAGGATGGCAACAAATTTTGGCGGGTATCCAAATTTAAGGAGAATTCTCCACAGAGCCTCATGACTGCTTAATTTGAATGGTTTCGTGAAGTTGATGAAGGCCATGTACATAGGTTGATGTTGCTCATGACACTTTTCCTGAATTTGGCGGGAAGTGAAGATCATGTTGATGGTACCTCACAATGGTCTGAATCCACATTGCAATTCTGGGAGGATTTCTTCAGCCAAGGGGAGCCACCAGTTGAGGAGAATTCTGGCAAGAATATTTCTGGTGGTGGACAGCAGGATGATTCCTTGATAGTTTCCACAGTCTGATTTATCTCCTTTCTTGAAGATTATCATAATTATAGCATCCCTATGATCAGCTGGGATTTTTTCTGAATTCCAAATCTTCAGTATTAAGGCATGAAGCTGGTGAGTTAGTTCTTCTCCTTTTTTGAAGACATTGGCGGGGGTTCCATCAGGTCCAGATGCCATATTGTTCTTCATCTGTTTGATGGCTTTCTGTATCTTGACAAATGGTGGTGGGATTCTGAGGTCATTGTTAATAAGATGTTAGGAATTAAGTTAAAGATACTTTCATCAACATGGAAATCAATCTTCAAAGTATTCCTTCCATCATGCATTGATCAATTTGTTGTCCCTGAGGAGGTTGGCTCCATCTCAAGATCTAAGGTGGGGGGCTAACCTGCAGACACTGGGTCTGTAGAGGGCTTTGGTGTTGTTGAAGAATCTGTGCATGTCATAGGCATCAGCGAGTTGTTGGATCTCCTTTGCTTTGTTCTCCCACCACTTGTTCTTCATTTTGTGGGTTTTCCTTTGAACCTCAACTTTAAGTTGATTTATGGACGTATTGCTTTTGCTTGGAACTGATGTTGCTCTGCTAAGCACAGAAGGCCTTGTGATTACAGTCAATCAAGTCTTGGATTTCCTGATTGTTTTTATTAAACCAATCTTGGAGCTTCCTGGTTTAGAGGCCCATCATTCTCTCACACACAACATGGATGGCTGATCTGAATGCTTTCCAGTGATCTTCAGGGCTCTCCATCTTGGTTTTGATATACATCGGTTTCTTCGTAAGGCACTGCTGGAACAGGTCATGCTTAGTTGGGTCCTTAAGACTCTCAAGTTAATCTTTTGTCTGTCTGAGTGTGACATTCCCCTCTGCAATCTGGATTGGTATATCACTGTCAACCCAGTCTCTCACTCTGAGACCCCAACTAGCACTTGCTCCGATGTGTGAACACCCCACTCCTGGGTTAGCTCACGCCCAGCCTCCTGCAAGCCAGTGATTCTTACCTTAATGAGTGAGTGCTTCTGGCCAGCCACTCATATGATTATGCAATGGTGTGACCCCCAGCCAATATTCCCAGTCCCAAATGCAACCTTAGGAACTGCCGTCTTAGCGTTCAGTTCTGCCCACTGGACTCTGCAAGTTCATTGGTTAGTCAATTTATCAAAGAAATTGATATGCAACAGTTCTGCCGCTCAAAATGAAGTCTCTACACACACCCAAACCACATGCACTGCTTTAGCTAAAACAAATAATTAAGTGTATTAAGTAAAAAAATATTTTAAATTATTATAAACCAGAATAATATCTCGGATTTGATCATGAAGAAAATAAAGCAAATCACATTCTAAACTAAACTTAACACTTCAGTAGCCTTGCAGTCTTTGACGTTACCTTACCATGGGCTGGCTGACTCCTTCAGCCAGGCTCTCCCCCTGTGGACTGTATTTCAGTTGCCTGATGTTGTCTTGTAGATGGAATGCACGAGAGAGCTCAAGGGACCAAAATGCCCCTCATTTTAACAGATTCCCTGCTATCTCCTGGGATCAAGTGATTGGCAATGTCTGGCATAGTCCACTTGAGTCAAATGTGCATCACCTTATCAGATGCTCAGGCCAGTCCATTGTTTCTTATGCATGCCTCAGTGAGACGTGAACTCTCACTGTGCTTTGTGTTTGCCTGGATCTATGCAAGCCATGTGAGACACATACTGGGGAATATTACATAGCAGAATTTCATAACCATACATATGACATTGCAGGAAACATGCTATCATAACAATAATATTCAGTATGCCATGAGCATTCCAAAACCACCTTACGTGACATACTTTGCATTAGACAATACACAGTTACACTATAAGAATGAACATGAATGATACACCAATCACACCATAAATGTGTACATGGGGTACAGTGGGGTCACATTGATTTAATCCATATGTCATTTTTGTGAGAATTTGATGGAGCAGATAAGGCAATGGTCCATCCAACCATCATCGGCACCAGCCATCGCGTTGGTGATGTAAACATCTTCACGATCACGACCACAGATAATGACATAATTGATAAGATACTAGTGCTTAGATCACACGTGTTCCCACAGTATCTTGTACTTGATCTTTTCTCGGAACATAATGTTTGTGATTAGGTTATGTTCTGCACATTTGGTCAGGAGAAGATCAATTCCAATGGTATTCTTTCCTACTACTTCCTTTCTGATTATGCCATTCCAAAGCTCTAAGTCACGTCCCACTCTTGTGTTAAAATTGCCACCTAGTATGAGCTTGTCCTCTTTGGGGGTGGCAGAAAGAATTTGGTCAAGGTTGGCATAGATCCTTCTTTTGTTTCATTATCAGCATCAAGAGTCGAAGTGTATGCATTCATGTTATTCCTGCTGTCTTGTATGGTGCCGAAACCTGGGTCGTGTACAGTAGGATACCATCAACGTTGCATCCGAAAGATTCTCTGAGTCAAGGGGGATTACCAATGCACCAACACCAGTGGCCTGTCCCAAGCCAAAACCTTCAGCATTGAAGTTATGGTCATTTGTCTCCAACTCCGTTGGGCTGGTGATATTCTTCGAATGCCAGAAAGTCAACTCCCAAAGCTGGTCATGTTCTCTCAACTGAGCCATGGTCAGTGGTTGAGGGGTGGGCAAAAAGAATGCTTCAATGACACCTTCAAAGCCAACATGAAGAAATGCAATATTGATATAAACTCATGGGAAACCCAAGCCCTCAGTCCACCAAAATGGAAAAAGACTTTGTGGCAAGGATGCCAATATTTTGAGATCCAATGGAGACAACAGGAAACTGAGAAATGGGGAAGGAGGAAAGAACATGCCGCAGCCTGACTTAAGAATCCAGATCTGCCCCTTCCATTAGGAAATGTATGCCCCAACTGTGACAAGGTCTGTGGATCCCAGAGAGATTTCATTAGTCATCTGGAGATCCATCAGCGAGAACCGGCTATTATTTTATAGGAAGACAATCATCTTTGAACTCCTGAGGGATCACCAACGACATTTACATTTAGCCATATTAAAACACATTTTCTTGCACTTGGCTTATCAAGTGATTAAGATTTCTTTAATCAGTAACCTATCTTCTTCATTATTTACTACTTTCCCAATTTTTGTGTAATCTGAAAACTTTATCAGCTGTTATTATGTTTTCTTTTAGGTCATTGATAAAAATGTTAAATTGCTTAGAGCCTAGAACTGATCTCTGTGGGACCCTACTAGAAATGCACCCATTTGATGATGATTCCCTATTTACAATTACTTTTTGAGACCTATCAGTTAGTCAGTTTTTAATCCATTTAATGTATCATATTAATTTAACATTGTTCTAGTTTATTAATCAAAATGTCTTGCGGTACTAACTCAAATGCCTTAGAGAAGTATAACTATTACATCAACACTATTACTTTTATCAACCAAACATGTAATCTCATAAAAAAGTCATTAGTTTGACAAGATATATTTTCCATAAACCCTATGTTGACGGGCATTGATTATATCGTGTTTGACTTTATTAATAAAGATTTAAAGGACGGTAATATAATTAATGTCTGTCACCATGGGTTTATTGAAAGTAATACTAGTTTGACAAGATCTATTTTCCATAAACCCATGGTGATGGTCATTAATTATATTACCCTCATTTAATTCTTTATTAATAGAGTCCCATTATCATGCCTGAGATTGATGTCAGACTGGCAAACCCTTTTTAAAATATTGGCATAACACTAACTTTTTTCCATCCTTCTGGAACTTCTCTGGCATTCCAAGACTTATTGAAAATCAACGTTCACAGTCCAGTGAGCTCCATAGTAAGCTCTTCTAAAACTCTTGGATGCAACCTATTTGGACCCATTGATTTAAAAATATCTAAATTTAGTAACTGCTGTTTCATATCCTCCTGAGAGACTAGGGGAATGGAAAGTGTCTTATCATATGATGTGTCTACATCATCTGTTTTTTGTTTTTGTTTTTTCAAATACAGAACAGAAATATTTATTGAACACTTCTACTTTTTCTGCATTAGTGTTGATAATTCTACTATTTCCCCCTGGTAATGGACCAATACCATTGTTAGGATTCTCTTTATTCTGAATGTATTTAAAAAAACCTCCTCCTTATTGTCCTCTACTTTGCTGGCCATAGATTTTTCCCTGTTTCCCTTTGCTTCTATTATCAATTTTCTACAATTTGTAAATTCTGATTTATATTCCTTACTGTCAACTTCCCCTTTTTTCCATTTGTTGCGTATATTTTTAATTTGTTTTATAGCTGCCTTCTCCTCTACACGAAACCAGTTTTTTTTAAACCAATATGTCCTTCCTTCACCAAGGGATGGTGGGTTATTGAGTATCTACTAAAGTGTTTTTAAACAATTCCCAATAATTCTCATTTTTCTGATTAAATTCTTAATCCCATCTGATATGGCTCATAATTTTCAGGTTTATGCAACTGGCCCTTTTAAAGCATGAAGTATATATATTACAGGATTGGACTTTATTCTGTTTGCACATTATAAATGTGGTTGTCATGATCACTTGTACCCAAGCTGACCTTAATTTTTAATTATGTGATGAGTTCATAGAGGTCATGATTATTGATGGGCAAACTCTGAAAAAATTGGATACTTTTCTGATACTAACCCATTTATTGCTATCCCATTTCCTCCTAACAGATGGTTCTACTTTTTTTCACCTTGCATGTTGTCTGATTCTGTAGTAAGATTCTCAAACTTTTTTTGCTAGGACCCCGTTTGAAAATATTTCAGGCTGTGATGACCTCCCTCCCACCAAAAGGGATGACCTCCCCCATGCCATGCCACCCTTACTTTTGCTGGGGGTGGTACTGCCTTCAGAGCACCTGGTCAGCAGCTTCTGTTCTCTGGCTACCCAGCTGTGAAGGGCTCTGGGTGTCAGCCATGCACAAGGCTGACAGATGCAGCCCTGGCATGCATGGGTAGTGATAGCTCATAAACCTCCCCCCTAATAAACTCGTGATCGCTTGAGGGGTCCTAATCCCCAGTTTGAGAACCCCTGCTCTATAGTTTGGTATCTTGTTGGTTTGAACTCATTATTTATGTTTGGCCCTCTTTTTTCTCTTTCTTCCACTGACTTACTTTGCCTCTACCTGATCCATAATAGGTCCAGCAGTCTTTCAGACATAAATTTGAGCTTCAAGCCTTTCATAAGTTAGAGTGGTGGGGCTACTTATTACAGCTTTCAAGAAGATTCTCTTTCAGATGAAGTGTGGGTTACAGTAGATATAGCTTGAACCAGTTTACCCAGCTTTGTTGGTCATATTTGCGACTTAAAATGTCTAACATTTTTCTGTCATTTAGGATTCATTTTTCAGCATTAGAGTGAGTAATGGGCTTTGGCTATCTTGTTCGTGATGTCTCAGAGGAAAAGCAGTCAGCCAGAATAAACTTGTTCATTTGGAGTAAACGGCAGGCAAAGGAAAATCATAAATTAACAATACTTTTCAGCAAATGGACCAATATTAACAAGATACATTTCTTAATGTTTCTTATGAAAATCATGGTTAAATCTAGCAAAAGCTAAGAAATATTTACATCATAAATATCATCTTAACTGCTAGAATTTGATCCCAACTAGTAAGAGGCTAACATTCTCAAACTTGTGCCTTAAATCTAAATAAGTTATCTGATTTTCAGAGGTATTGAGCTACTGCATTTCTAAATGAGTCTAATAAAAGTGCAGGGTGCTCAACACACCTGAAAATCAGGCCACTTATATAGGAGCCTAAATATGAATTCTAGGTGCCTAACGTAGAACATTATGGCCTGTGAATCAAAACTATAAGACTTGAAGCCTGCTACACAGCAAGTTACTCTGTGGCTAGCCAGGGTGTGAATATACAGCACCCCAGGGGGTAACACAGTGAAAGCCCTGGAGTGTGGTTTAGCATACTGTTACTTCAAATCACAGTATGCTAAACTGCACTCCAGGACTTTCATTATATTGTAGCTGGGTCCATGTGGTACATAACTATGTGGCAAGCTGGTGTGTTGTACATTCAACTGGCTTTCCATGCAATAACATGCCAGGTAGACAAGTTCTAATCTAGATTGATTGATTTATTAGAATAGGTCAAAACATATTCTGCATAATACCAATTTTGTGTTCATAAATGAGCACCCTTTTCACTAAACTTATAGGGCTCAAAACTTTTTTTCGGAAGATTTCAAAATCTGCTTTTGTAAGTGCGAGATATAGATAGAGTAAAGCTGGAACTTCACACATTTGAAATTCCATACACAAATATCACAGTAACTGGTTATGACTGTTTTCTCTTGTAAAGAAAAATAGAGCAGCTAGAGTCGCACACAACTTGCAATAGGCGGAGATGGAAATAATCAAGGGGATATATAGTCTAGTTATATTTCCTAAAGTGGCACAGAGACCTCTAATGTCCTTTGGATTGCCAAATCCCTCAACCCTGTGGTTCAAGCAATGTGGAAGGCCAGACTTGACCACTTTGGGGTCAAGAAGGTGGTGGTGGTGAAGGGGGTGTTCCCTGTAATGTTAAAAGAAGTTTGTTTCCTGGCCAACAGCCTTCAGAAAAAAAGGCTGCCAATTTACTAACTGGAACCAAGTTGTACCTTGGTCAGGCTCCATCTGGAGGAGGAAGAATCAACTCCTTTACATAGCCAATGTCCCAGGAATTGGGTGAAAAAATAATCTGTTCAAGGAAGGTAGGCCATATTCATAGAGGTAATAAGTTTTTGGGGGTTCAAGATTTGAGAGTCCTCCCCCAATATAATTGAAGAGGCTGTGATGTGGTGATCTGGAAACTTTGCGAATTCTGGTTGATATTATGAAATTGTATCATGAAATTAGTGTGTTATGGAAAGCCTATATGTATGTGGATCTACTATTGCTGATCCGTTGTGCAGCAAGTACACTCCGGACTCTGGAATTAGGAAGGTACTTTATGTGACTTTTTTGCTCATAATAGTTATGCTAAGTGGGTTTGCTCAGATGGGAGAAGATACTTCCCCTCCTGTGTTGTGAAGGGAGTGGGGAAGGTAGGAGCAATGGAAAATTACTGAACACAGAACAAAAAAAGCCAGTTGACCAGGCTAGGGGTTTAAATAAGTAGTCTCACAGGGGAATTGGATAAGAGCCACAAAGGAACAAGAAGCCTGGAGAAAGGGATGAAAGGGGTCACATTGGCAAAAAGAAGAAGATTCCATGAGGGAGAAACTGCCCAGCATGTAACAATCTGCCGGATCACAGATCGTTTCCCGAGAGAAGGGTGAGGTAGTAAAGATTTATTACATAGGATTTATTATGTTGTATGATCTGTATTCTCTTGTGCTTTGTATAATCACATAAAAGAGCAATTGTGTTTGACTGTGCAGTTTGTGATTGTGTAATCTGCTTCACAATTACCATATGACTGCTGAGAAAGATAAACAGTAGCCCTGAAGGCTTAGACCTTTTCCTGGGGTTCTGGGAGAGGGTGTGTTTAAGTATGGGGAAGACTGAAGGGTCAACACCTGGGTGAGCTAGGCAGCAGGTCCCAGTTCTCCGATGGGGAACTAAATAAAGGATCCACACCCCTAGAGTGTGCCTACGGACTGCAAGATTGGGGCAGCGCTGGACTCTGTTCAGGCTCTGAAGGCTTAAAACACTTGGAGATCCAGGGACCCAGAGGTTTGGAGTCATCTCACAGCAATCTGATGGTGGCTAGCGGCAGGTACCTGACCACGTACACATACACACACACACACACACACAGTGACATAAGTTGATAACTCTTATCAGAAAAATAATATGGCTGTATTTCTACACTTACCAATTGGCATTATTCATTGGTGTCCACTTCTGCCACCTCTTCTACAGATATGCACTTGGGTTTTCAAATCTCTCTTTACACTTTGAAATCCGCCCCCACAAAGTGTTTCCAGAATTACAGTTGTCCAATGTAGCCTTTATTTCATACTACGATGCACTGCATCCTGTATTGAAGAGTGTATGGAAGAAATTAAGTGTAATGGCCTTTCCTTTGTCACTCGTAGCATTATTGTTGAACAGGAAATAAGTCATTCACTATTATAATAATTTTCTGGATGGTTGTCTAATGGCAAAATCCAGTATGCATATGCCTCTTCTTTATTTTTTTTAGCATAGCTTTATTTTTAAAATGTAAAGGTCACACTCATGAAAGGTGGATAGATAAGCCTGGAGACAAAAGTCCTCTGTCCTCAGCAAAGGCATAAGCACCAGTACTGCAGACTTCCTGATGCTTCCTGCCAGTCTGTGTCAATGCTGCTTTGGAGGGACTATCTTTAGAGGTAAGGTTAGTTCATTTTTGGTGTTCCTTTCAATCCCTGTGTTCCTCTGGCGACTGTCAATGACGGTAATGCTTAGTACTTGTTAGTGGTGTACATGATGTGGGATCTTAACTGGATCTACCATACAGCCAACAACTGTAATGTCAATCACTACTGACCTGAGCAGAATTTGAACCGACAACCTGGAAGCTAAAGATTCCATTTGGTATCAGTAATCCCTCCAACAGTCTGCTCAACCTTGAAGTAAAATGAGCATAAAAATTGTTACCGCCACAGGGTGTTAAGATTAATTTGTTTAATGTTAGGAAAGCATGTTGAGATCCTTGGATCAAAGTTGGTGTTGGTGTGTTATATATTAATAGTACCCTTCATTCTTAACGATCAAGTTCAGTACACCCCTCAGACACTGTCCCTTTCTCATCTGCCATGACCGATTTCTTGGATTCACTTTGAGTGATAGGAAACATTTTAAAGTGAGGAATGTAATTCCATTTCTCAGGAGAGAGGAAGGTGGAAGAAATAAGAATGACAGAGAGATATGGTTAAGATATAGAGGTAAAATATGTATATTAATTAATATTGTAACACAGGCCACAGGCCTGTAAGATATTCAGTTTAGCCAAACAGGACCTCTGGTCTGAAACAGGTTGACATGACTAATTCAGCAAGCGATGATTCTGTATCCATAAATTGCAAGATTACAGTAAAAGATGTGTTAATTGCTGATGTTTTGGAAAATACACTGCAATACATCAGCTAATATCACAAGATGCCCAGTAGTAACATCTGGGGAATTTTCAACTGACCATAAATTGCTATAGTAACTATTTGACAAATATTTATAGGTAAAAAAGTAACTATTGAGGTAGCCTAAGAAAAATGGGTCACCCCTAAATTAGTTGGCTGTGGAAAAAGAGATTGAAACCCTTATGTATGTGTATGAATGTTAGTGGGCATTGGCATAACTCGGGTTAAAAGATGGCCGGCTTGTGTGCTTGACGTGGAAACTCGTAGGGAGACTCCAGGATGACAACCACTGGTGGTGGTGGTAATGATGAAGATGATGCAAAAGATAGACTGACACTCCAAAGTTCCTCAGCAAGAGATTAGATGTGAGCAATATCAGGCCAGATCTACACTACAACATTATATTGACCGTAGTAATGTTGGCATACAGGCATCGCAGTTCTTAAATTGCTTGTGCACACTTGACTCCTTGTATCGGCAGTGCGCATCCTCATCAGGAGCACTTGTATTGATGCAGAGTGCAATGCACCGAGGGTAGGCATTCCACTGTGCAACTCACCACCTTCTAGCGCAATGCCTGATGGGGCTGAAATGAGATGCACAGGGGTGACTGGGAGCATGGGGACAACTTTCCATAATGCAGTGTTCTCCATCCCTTAATTTCATCTACAGCCCATAATATTTTGTGTCTTTTTTTCAAAGTCCTACAAACCTGCACCATCGCTGTCCACCATCTCTGACAGAGGCATGGAATCTGCATGGCTCTGCATTATTGTCATGAGCGTTGCAAGCCCGATCCTGCAATATTTGCAGAGCTGCAAGAGGTACCATGGGGAAGATGATGATTCCTTGGAGGATAGATTATTGTGGGACACGGAAAGAAACAATTCAAGGTTCTGCTGGGGTGGAGGGTGGAGGTGGAGCAGCTGTCTTCAGAGTGAACAGACAGATGCAATAGCTGTAACGAGCTCAGTGCAGAGCTATATGGCTCAGAGGGAGGTTTTGAAAGACCATTTTAATAGTAAGCCAGATTAGTGTGTGTTGCTGTAGTGTGTTCTACCTGGCCTTTCTCTTTTATGTCCCAGAATGAATCTTGTAATGATTGCTCTGTGTGTAGGAATCCAACATTGTCAATGCACTTATAATATCATTCACAAACATTAATAAAAGAGAAAGCATGCAGGGCCTTCTCCTTTTCCTGCACCTTTGTCCTTCGTCATGCTGTCTTCAAGGGTGATCCACCGGGCTCTGTGCTTGTTCTCTGACGCAGCATGAGCTTGCAGGATCTGCTGGAACATGTCATCCCAAGTCCTCCTTTTTTCTCCTCCTTATCTGGCTCAGGTGTTCCACAAGCGTGGAGGGGGAGACCCTGACAGCCACAAAGGCAGCAGCTGCAAATATAACATACAGAGGTACCATTGTCAGTATATTCATGATGGAAATCGAAGCTTAAGATGCTTGAACTCACTGCCTTTGCTCTCCAAAAGTTGTAAGCACTCCTTTCTCGCTTCTGCTTGGGATGGATCGAGCATGTCACCAGTCACAGCACCTGCTATGGTGAGTGTGCCCTCTGGAAGTTTGGGACATAAGGCAATAGCTTGTTTGCATGATTCTAGTTGTATAGGGAAAAGGAACTGAATACTAGCACCATTTTCCACAGGTTATGGTAATTTTAGTTGATATCTCACTCCTGAGGATAACAGAAGCAGAGAGAGCACAGCTGCTGCTGGTTTCCTGATACTGCCCAGGCCCATATGCTGATAGTCAGTGTTCTGCAATGGTGCCTGCTGAAGTAATTGCTGAGTGGTGTGGAAAAATGTCCTATGCAGTGGAAGAAATAAGGCAGCCCTCCACAGAAACTTTCGGCAGAGCATTGCAGAGTACCACTGTGAAAGTTTCATCGAACTCTCTACAGAGAATTCACAGGACATCTCAGTTTACATAAACTGCTCCATCTCGCCTCCCTCTGCCTAACTCTAGAGGGGAATGAAAAGCTGATAGCAACTCTGCCTCTCTTGGTTATTCCACTACCTCTTCTAGCATAACTGAAAATGAGTAAATGAACAGATATCCTGTTACTTTAGGGGTGGCATCAATGTATTTCAAAGTAAACAGCACACTTACCAGAGGTTCCTTTCCCTGCATCAGGTTCACCGGTGCTTAGTTGTCAGGACTGGCTGGACTGCAGAGGAGTCAAAAACAGGTCCTAGCTCACTGCGCAATTGGATCCCCAGATCACCTGTCCCCCATACTCCTCTTCCTCCTCCTCAATGTTCACCACAGAGGCCTGTGACTCAGGATCCTCAGAAGTATCTCACTGGTTGTGTCTCTGCTGAGGATGGTATGCAGCTCCTTGTAGAAGCAGCAGATCTGCAGCTCTGCACCAGATCGATTGTTGGCCTCCCTGAACTTCTGGTATGCCTACTGCAGCTCCTTGGCTCTTATGCAGCACTGCTGCTGGTCCCTCTTGTTGTCCTTCTCCTGAATCCCCATAGCAATCTGCTCATAGATGTTGACGTTTCTACGGCTGGTTCGGAGCTGGGCCTGCACAGTCTCTTCTCTCCACAGGCCCAGGAGATCCAACACCTCCTGTGTACTCCAGGCAGGAGCACATCTGCAGCATGTAGATGGCATCGTCAGCTGGGCAGTTGCATTCAACAATGGAGAGCTGTTAGATGTGCTCGCCAAACCAGGCAACTAGGAAATGGAATTTCAAAAATTCACAGAGCTTTAAAGGGGCGGGGTGGCTTCTTGTCTATCTGACCCCTGAGCAACAGAATTCACAACATTGACCAGAGTGGTCAGTGTGGGGGATTGTGGGACAGCTGCTGGAGGCCAGTGACAGTTGATGTAAGTAACGCAGTGTCTACACTGATACTGTGTCGACCTAACTACATCAACCCTCAGTCTATGCCAGTCACAGGTGTGGTGTTATTAAATTGGTGTAGCAGGACACTTACAATGGCGAGAGCCAAGTTTAAGGGAAGACACTTCCACAGCTAGGTTGACCTAAGCTCCCTTGTATCGATTTAAGACATAGTGCAAACTGTTTAGCCCTATCTCTGTCCACTGTTGAACATCAGTGTTTGTGGCACTGTTTATCTGCATAACAAAATTATTAATAAACATTCTTGTAAATACTTGTGAATGTCACTTGTGAATGTGCCCGTTGTGTGCTCATTCTAATTATATTGCTGATGATTTTCCTGATGCTGTGGCCAATAAGCAGATTGAATTTTTGTTGACCACTGCAGTCTGAAATATTTATTGATAATCAATATACCCAACCATTAAGAAGCTTATAAAATGCAGAACATATAAGACATCTTCCAAAGAAAAAAGAATGATTCTTAATAACAATAATAATAATTATTATTATTATTATTAATAATAATTAATAATTAGAGCTATTTTTATTTTTTGAACAGGATGAATATGTGTGTAAGACATTTTTTGTTTTTGGCTGGGTTTTAAAAACATTCTTTGCTGTCAAGCATCATAGTTTAAAGATCAAGAGTTAGTTAATAATTTAGAATATTTATTTCTTGAGAAATGTGGCTGCCTTAAAAACTTGGTGGAAACTTCTTTGAAGTCTGCACTTTGTATGTTGAGTTCAGATTTATTCCTTTATGTGGCATGATAAATAAGTCACTGAAAATGGGCATGAGAATGGGTAGCTAAACTGTCTTTTTATTCTCATATGGAGTTCTTGAAGGGCATTGGGTAACGTGTTTTGCTGAGATTTTTGTTAAAGTACTAATCAAACTTTTTTAGGCTATATAATTTTTGCATTATCCATATGGCTTAACTAGTGCTAGGCACACAGGAATACTTCAGTCAATAACACTGAATTATCCCATTTATATGTGGAAAAGCAACCATTTATTGTTAAAATATATGTGCAAATGGAAATCCAAAATTTTAATTCAAGACTGAAGAAAATCTGTGTCTATTAATATACATACAGTCAGATACGTACAGTTTACTTGTTTACACCAATTGAAGATCTGCTCTTCAGTCTGTAACCAGATTCCCTTAAGTAATGAAGCTGTAGTGTCTGATTATTGGTTGCTTTGTGCTCACATGTAGTTATTTACACCAGTGTGAAGTGGTCCTGTTGCTGATCTCACTTGCCTCATTTTTTCCTGTTGTGACTTTATTGACTTCAGAGGCATCACTGCTGATTTTCACTAATATTGTTGAGATTAGAATTTAGTCTTAGTGAATGTAAAGTGAGTTTAAATTGCTATGAAGTTAGATTTCTCCTTTGCTTACACTTGTGATACTGGGTCACGCACAATTCATACAGGTGTAGAGGACTTACATGAGTATGCCAGGAAGTGGAGAAGGCCAGTGATTTCCTGATGTGAACTGGTGCAACAAAGCTACAGGTTAGAGATAGGATGAAGTGGGTTCTGGTCATGTTCAGATGGATTGCAAAAATGGACTAATGTGCTCCCCTAGAAATATGGGCATGTATGTTAGTTCCAAAATTATCTAGCTAGGTCTCTGAGTCAAACCGTTTAGCTTGCCACTCAAAGGCTAACATGTGGCACAATGAAATCGTAAATTAATTTTAGTATTTGCATGGACAATCTGAAGATTCTGACTTGCATGTAAATTGGCAATTGATATGACTGATAATATGGGGCTTTATTTAGCCTTCCAGCAGGTTTTCAAATCGCAGCTTTCCTGCAGATATCTGCAGCAGTAATACCAATCAATAGAAGGCTAAAAGAAGACTGAAGATACAAGATGCTTGTAAGGACACCTGTTAGGGGAGAATCAGATTGCCTGCAGTGACTAGATCATGACCAGACATCTGTGTCACACTCTGCTCTTAAGAAAAGGAAAAAGGTTAGCACTGAGAACCACAGGGGATCAGTTGAGCTCCTTTAATCATTTCAAAATGGCTGATGAATCACTGCTGTCCAAGACTCGAGCCTTTTCAGATGTGCAAAATATATGAGAGAGCACACCCTCTCTCTTCAGTCTCCAGTTTTTCCAAAATGGTAATGGCGAGCCACGATATTTAATCTGACAGCCCCTGCCAGCTTGTTTGCTGTTGAGATGGAAACAACTGGATGCTGCTGTCTTCAAGAAATTTAGCTTTAAATACAACTGTTTGGAACAGGATCCATATCACACTAAACTCAGCTGACAGGAATAGCTCAGGAGGAAAAAGCTATTGAACTACAGGCGAGGGAGGTTGCTGAGGCGCTCTGCTCCAAATACTATATGCTTTTGTTGATCCTCAGTAGATTGATGTCAGTTGGAGTTGCGCATGGAGATAAATGGCAATGTATGTTTCATAGGTCAGGAGTTCTTATTGCTTTTCTTTATTATTTACATTGTTCTTTATACAGCACCATTTCTAACCATACCATAATGGAAAAAGAAAAGTTTCTGGGATGTGAAATATTTTTTGGCTGAAAATGCAACAGAGAGACCAAGATCCTCTAAAGTGCAGTGGCAGGCTAGTTTAGATTGCTTTGTTAAGAGATGTGCCTTGTCGCTGAAAGTATCTGCTGTCTCTGAAAAGTGACCTTAGCCTCCAGATGATCTTTCAGGAAAATTGAGCTCATGCCAAAAACATAGGAGATCCTCCAAGATGCAACTATTACTAGGAAGAAAAATAAAAATACATTTTGATTCAATTGGACTAACTACATAAAAACTGCAGCTCAAGACAGCTACAGAATTACCTATGTTTCTTGCTGTGCCTAATCTGTCTGTAGCAAGGTTTTCAGTCTGGCAAATAATTGGATGCCATCTCTTTCTGAGATCTCTAAAGGCAGGCTACAATCTATATTGTATCACTATTTTAGTGAAGAAGAGGGTAATGGTTTTTGGACACTATATCTTGACCAAGAAGCTTATGATGCTTTCATCCTTCATGCTGCTATTACATGAACAATTTGACGTCACATTCTGGTTGTGATTATACCTTTTTAATTCAGATGAGACTAGTTATTTGGTGCACACCAGAAGATAGAAAGACTGAAATCTTATTTGGATTGAGAGAGACCATAAGTGTTTTGTCTTGTTTGTCTTAATTTGTGTTTTTGGGCAAGTTAATGTGGCTTCAAACAGTTAAATTTCCTAGGTTAGGCTCTGACCCCTTCCTTCTTTAGAAAGATCATGTGTCTGAACATGTAAGTAATGTTTTAATTATTAAAGTGTTTTACAGACAATAATCTTCACAACACACTTGTGAGGCAGAATTAATAAAACCCATTTTACAGACAGAAGTACAAATAACGTTTATGTTTTGCAGAGTAATTCTGTCAGTGGCACAGTAGAGTTTGATTGTCTCAGTGATTTTGGCCATGTATACAATACAAATTTATGTATTAATAAATTACAGAGATGGAACCCTCAAGTAGCAGGCCACATCTGTTGATTTACTCTTTTACTTGTGCTAGAAGAGGTAGTGAAACAACCACGAGAGGTAGAGTTGCTATCAGCTTCTCATTCCCCTCTAGAGTTAGGCAGAGGGGGACACGTGGAGCAGTTTGTTTATATGCACCGGGATGTCCTGTGAATCCCCCATAGAGATTTTGCCAAAACTATCCTGGAGATACTCTGCAATCCCCTGCCAAAGGTTTCTGGGGTGGACTGTCTTATTTCTTCCTTCACGGTAGGACACTTTCCCCCGCAACTCAGCAATTAATGAAGCAGGCACTGTTGCAGTACACAGGCCAGGGCACATCGGGACATGAGAAGTAGCTGTGTTCTTTCTGTCACTGTTATCCTGAGGTGTGAGAGCTCACCTAAAATCACCACCACCTGTGGACAATGGTGCCAGTATTAGGTTCCATTGCCCTATACAAATATTCTCATGCCGGTGAGGTATTATCCCATCATTTCCCTAACATCCACCCGAGAGTCAAGCTCACCGTGGCTGGTGCTGTGCTGTATCAATCCCAAGGAGAAGTGAGAATGTAGTGCTTACAACTTTTGGGGATCAAAGGGAATGAGTTCAGGATTCTAAGTACCTCTCCACACCTGTGGAACACCTGAGTCAGATAAGGAGGAGAAAGAAGTGTACTTGGGATGACAGGTTTCAGGAGATCCTACAAGCCAGTGCTGCATCAGAGAATGAGACCAGGGCTGGAGGATGACCCTTGAAGGCAGCATGGAGAAGGATAGAGTGGAGAGGAGGGAGGTCTGGGTGACCAAGCAGGAAAAGGAGAGGGAGATGCACCGGGACATAATGGGGTTTCTTAGGCAGTAAACAGAGATGCTGCAGACTCTGGCAGACCTGCAGGCTCAACAAACCTGTGTTCACCTCCCTAGAGACCTCAGTACTGGGACATCCCTCCCCCTCTCTCCTCAGCACTCCACGTGGTATCAGGGGTCGGTGCATTGCCCTTACCACTCCATCTCTGGGGATATTAAAGACAATCACAGCGGCGTATACACTGACCTGTGAAAGCCAAAGTTGGTGTGCATGTACCTGAAATGGGCATGTCTTTTCTTCCCTTCATAAGTTATGTTCCCTTAATTTATTAAGTTTTAAAATGTTTGGGGTTTTTAGTTGCCTGGTTCATGTTACTGAAGAAAATTCTGTTATTTTGGTTCAAGATTAATCTTTATTCATTCACAACATATGCTGTCTGGTGCTGAGCAGATCTGACTGGCACCAATTGCCTGTTACTTCATTTTGTCACAGAACTCATAACATCCTTCACAGACAATATTAATAGGTGCGTTGACAATGTTATTTTCCTACACACACAGCAATCATTACAAAATTCATACCAGGTTGCAAAACAGCAAGGCCAAGTAGAGCACAGTACAGCAATGCACTCCACTCTGGCTCACTGTTAAAATGGTCTTTTAAAGCTTCCCTGAGTTGTATCGCTCCACATTGAGCATAATAGCCCTTGTATCTGGTGGTTCAAATTCAACAAACAGCTGCCCCACCTCCACACTCCACCCCGGGGGGAAACTTCCCCCCTTTGCTTCACAGTTATTATGCAGAACACAGCAGGCAATTATAACCACTGGCATATGTTTTTCACCGAGATCCAATCCCATAAGTAGACAATGCCAGTGACCTTTCATCTGACCAATGGCACATTCAACTGTCATTCTGCACCTCCTGAGTCTGTAGTTGAAGCACTCCTTGGTGCTGTTGAGGTGGCTGGTGTATGGCTTCATGAGCCTGAGAACAAGGGGTAGGCTGGGTCACCCAGAATAACTACTAGCACTGCAACATTCCAAATGGTAATCTGCCAGTCAGGAAAGGAAGTCCCTGCTTGCAACTTTCTGAACAGGCCTGTGTTCTTAAAGATGCGCATGCCATGCACCTTTCCTGACTGGCCCACACTGATATCAGTAAAGCATCCCTGGTGATCCACCTTACATAACCATAGAAAAATAGCCTTTTCTGTTGATGTACTCTGTGGCAAGTTGGTCTGGTGCTAAACTAGGGATGTGTGCCATCTAACGCTCCACCACAGTTTGGGAAACCCATTGCTGCAAAACTATCCAGAATGCCCTACACGCTGTCCAGAGCAATGGTCCTGCATATCAGGAGGCGATTAATATCCCTACACACGTGCATGACAACGGCCCGATTCCAAATTGATTCCCAACTGACTGGTAGTAATCTAGCGTTGCAAATTCCCACGGTGCAATTGTCACTCGATTCTCAGTGGTCAGTGTGGCTCTTATTTTAGTGTCCCTGCTCTAGAGGGCTGGGGTGAGTTTGGCCCACAGATACAGGAATGTGACCTTGTGTATCCAAAAGTTCTGCAATTACTATTCATCATCCCAAACCTGCATGCCACTGCAATTCCGCCAGTCAGTATTTGCTTCGCAGGCCTCAAGGTGTCACTCCATCATCTCTAGCTGCTCCATGAATGCCATCAACAACCTTCAATTGTTTCTTTCTAAGTCCCACAGCAATCGAGCTTCCAAGGATTCATCATGTTCCCCATGCCTCCATAAATACTGCAGAATCAGGCACCCTGTGCTTGCAACACTCATGACAATAGTGTAGAGTTGTGCAGGCTCCATGCTTCTGTCCACCAAGATGGACAGCAATGAGGGACATGCAGGTTTGCAGGGATTTTGAAAAGGTGGTGTGAAATATTGAGTCAGATGAAATTATAGGATGGAAAACATTGCATTATGGGAAGGTGACCCTATGCTCCCAGTCATCCCTCCATGACTTATTTCTGCCCCATGAGGCATTGCAAAAACTTCCCAAAACACCCTGTGATGAAAGGTGGTAAGTTGCACAGTGCACTGCACTCTGTATCAATACAAGCGCTCCTGGTGAGGACACACACTGACGACACAAGAAGCGTAGTGTGCACATGCACAAGGGATGCAATAACTGCGGTGGCTCTGTGCCAACTTATCTTAGGTCCAGGAGATCCAACACGTCCTTTCTTCTCTAGGCAGGAGTGCGTCTGCAGCCTGTAGCTGGCATCGTCAGCTGGGCAGTTACACTCAACAGTGGAGAGCTGCTAGGTGTGCTCGCCAAACTGGGCAACCAGGAAAAGGAATTTCAAAAATTTACAGGGTTTTAAAGGGGAGAGGTGACTTCCCGTTTACCTGATCCCTGAGCAGCAGAGTTCACAACAGTGACCAGCGTGGTCAGTGTGGGGGATTGTGGGACAGCTGCTGGAGGCCAGTAACAGTCTACACTGACAGTGCGTAGACCGAATTATATCGATCCTGAGCCTATGCTGCTTCGGGAGGTGGTGTTATTAAGTTTGTGTAGCAGGTATTTACATCAGGGGGAGCGAAATGTAAATGAAGACACTTTTCCACAGCTTGGTCGAGGTAAGGTGCCTTGTGTCAAACTATCTGTGTAGTGTAGACTAGGCCTCAGTAAATCTGAGTGGTTTACAAGTTTGTTTTCCCCTCTGCCAGTCCAGATCTTTTGCTTGGTATCTGGAAGCTGAGCAGTGTTCTTTCTAGATCATGAGCTCTTTCTAGAAATAAAAATCTGCTGTTTGAGTTTAGGGAACAGTTTTACTCTCATTGAAATGGATGGCCATTTTGATTCATAGTTGTGTTGAAGCATGAGTCAGAAAATAGTTTGACTTGCACTTTCATAGCTGTTTTGGCTCTGCAGGGGTAACAGGAGTAAAAAATTATGATGGGAATTTATTTAGTCATTCACTTAGTAAGGAACTATAACTCAGACTTAGAGCTCTGCATCATAAAGTTCTGTAAATCTTCATCTTCTGGCATGCATCAAATAATTGGCCTCATCAGAACTAAAACGGTATAATCTCATCCAGAATGCGATGTCATAAACTGTTCATGTATGGCATAACTGAGACACAATATTCATCAAACCTAGAACAACATTTTTAAAAACACTTTTTAGAGCATAATCATGCTTTACAGATGTCTGTCCTTCTCTCAGGCAAACATAGGACATATTCCCAAGCTCTGTAGTCAGACCTTTTTGAATTTGCTATCAAAATAATTGACTGTTTCTCAGCCAGGAGTCTGGAGAAATAGTAGTCTTTCCTAAGAAAATTACTATTTGTTACTTTTGGCCCTGACAGTGTTCCTGAGAATTGTTCCCAGCCTCATGTACAAGAAAAATTAGGGATTTCCCATTAATCAACTAGTATTGTCATTTTCTAAAATTAGATATATGACAAAGAAAAGACCCTGCAGTTGCTCAGTATGGTCTAGGGCTCTAAATTGTATTTGGAAAGGACAAAACATGCAGTTAACTAATTTCCCTTTTGAAGCAGCCCAAAAGTCATATCAACTTCGAAAGCATCTCTTTCTTGTTGGATTATTTTTTAGATATTCTCCAAGAATAAAAACTCCTTCATCAATAAAAGTTCTTCATATTGGGGATCAGGCTGCCACTTGGGCTGAAACTGCTTAGGGGTGGCACATTGCCTAAGCAGAAGAGGCTTGCAAATCAGCTATTAGCAAAGGAGTGGATGAACTTTTGGAGTAATATAGACTGAATGGTAGAGCCTCAGCAGACACCTTAAAAAAAGTCAAGATATGTTTCTTCCTTTCCTAACTGGTTCTGCTTTTTAAAGTCCATAGGTATGCATTAATGGAAGTATTTAATGAAGGAAAAGTCTTTTTCTCTGCCTAACTGGGTTTCTATAAGAGTAGCTCCAGTAATGCGTAACCTACCAAATATATCACACCATATGTCCTATATCACTAGCTGATGTGAGCCAGTTATTCTAGTGAAGCTGCATTTCTGGTTCCTGTGTACCAGCAGGTATAACTGCTTATCACAAGATACCTTTTTCTTGATTCATCCATTTTTCTTCAAGTCATTTGTGGAGAGAGTATCACTTGATGTGGATTACTGGAGCTATTCTGCTGGAAACCTATTTTCCAGGATGGGAAAAAACACCTTTTAATTTGATTGCATTTACTTTTCCAAAGGCAGGTGACCATGGGGCAGCTGCTGTTTTGGATCCCTCTTTTCTTTTTCTTCAGTGTCTTTTTTTTTTTCTGACAAAAAGATAATGAAGATCTAAGGTTAGTACAGCTAAATAATCTAAGTCTGACACCAGCAGCAGGGCTGCAAACAAAGAATTTCAGGAGGGAGTTGCAATCCAATTTATAGACAGTATAATTATATATAAAGCCTTTACAATGATTTGTTTTTGTCATCTTATCAGGCATAACTTGTGAAGCATCAGACTTATGAATATGGGCATCATATGCTATGTCAATGCTGGGGACTGTACATGGGCACATGTGCATTATTTTGCCATAATCCCTATGTTGTCCACATGTGAAGCCCTGAAGAATATTTCTGAGGGAGAGTGCACAGCGCAAAATGTACCATGCATGAGGGATGTGGGTATATACATGCCTCTGCTGTGGCACAATCTTGTATCTGTTCGATAGTGCAGTGTGCATGGGGGCAATGGGTGTGTACCAGCTCATGGATATTGATAGTCCTCCAGGGCCATTCCCAGAATGCAATGATTCCTGGGCTGCCTGACCCTTACCCAAAGGTCTCTGACCTACTCATAACCCCCATTGCCAGCAGTAGTAGTGACCTGCACTGGGTATTTCAGGAGAGTTCTCCTGTGAACTCTACTTATCCGCACAGGTGATCATGGATCATGTTCCAAGAGCTTCTGCCAGTCTCTGGAACACACCCAGGTGCTGATCAATGTATGGACAGAATGCACTATGCTCCATAACTTCGTCTGGACTGGCAGAAACAGTCACCTGCACTGGGAAATTTTACAGAGGCTGGAAGAGGTAGGCATTCTCCTCCCAGTGCTGTCCCAGTGCTGGGAGTGCATGAAGCAGCTGGAATTTTCTGCACGGGAGGGTGAAGGACTCCAACAATGCCTATGCTATGATGAGCTGGAGTCCAGGGCTGCCAGTGTGTGGAGCCTGAAGTGACTCATGACCTCCTCAACTCTACTGGCCTCATTATAAGGTGGGATGGCCATCAGGGGCAGACAAGGAGGCAGTATGGACTTCAGAGGAAGTGATTCTGCACCTCTACCTGGTGAAGAAAGCCCCCTTCTCCCTCAAGGAGATTTAGGATGATCCTGAGCAACTGTAGAAATCAGAATCTGAAGCTCGTTAGTTACAATATATATCCCACAGTCCCTGGAAATATCCCTTCTTGCTCTGCTAATGTATGCCTGAAGTGGCACCTCCCTGTTCCACCCCAGCATGGTCCCCAAGCAAGACATGGCTGTAAATCAATGATTTTACATGAACTACAGTAAAACATGTAGCAGAATTAATAGCATACTGAAGAGCAGACAATGTGCTCCTGTGCCTGTGCATTTCTCGGCCAGCACTCATTCATACTGCATGGACCAGAGCGAGGGAGGGAGGGATGAAGAGAGGGAGTGGGTTCTTAAAAGGGCTGCATGGGAAAAGAATAGTTTTCACCCTTGTGCAAATACCCTCCTGCCTCTGTCTTTCCTTCTCCTTACAAATAGTAGCCATGTGGAAAGGGGGTACACGTGCTTGGCTTCTTGTGGTCAGATCTGGGAAGGAAAAAGGAACTGTTTGGTTGTCTGAAGAAGATAATAGCAGCCCATTCTCCTGGTGACCTTTTCAAATTTTTATTACAGTTCCCAGTCCCTGGTGTCTGGCCTCTCTCCATGATGAGACACTGCAGAAGATGGGAGAAGCAGGAGTGGGTGAAGCATCCACTCTTGTGATTGCAGAAGTCACGCTGTTCCTTAGTTATGGAGGGAAGACTGGCTTGCAGTGTCAATCCAAAAGTTGAGGGGGAAAAAGATACGGTTGCAGTGTGCTTTTTTCCTTGTTCCTTTTTAATGCTGTTTGCTGGACACAGGGGCCAGACATTGTGGTGACACAGGAGGCATTGGGGTGTGGGTGAACACCTGGCCCCTTGATGCTCTGTAAACTGTACAACAAGATCAAGATCAAGTCATGTCACTAAAGTCAGTGAGTTGTAGGAGATGATTCCACTGGACATCTAGAAAGATGTACACATAGTACCTGGGAAGTTCATGAGCCAGGCCATCAGTGAAAGTCTCATTTAAGAAAGTTCCAAGACTGTAAAATGTCATTTATTTGGGGGTGCACTGTCATCTTTTAAATGATGACCACTGAAAGGTTTTACAAGGTGATCCAATGTAGAAAGAGTCTGCCTGCTTTCATGACTGTTACCATTTAAAAGTAATCAAAATTATTGTGATATTGTAAGAATTTCCTAAACTACAGAAAATTGGCCTGTTTTTTCAACTGTCATGCACCTTGCATAGTCATCAGCACCTGTAACAGTAAATATCAACATTTCAGTACCAGCTATCTATCATTTAATGGTTACCATAAAAGAGCCCACCTTTGCCAACAGTTGCCACATGTGAGAATCTGATATTACACAGATCTACACCCTGTTTAGAATTGCAGAGGTGGGTGGGAATGGCTGATAAATGCTGACATTTTTAATGGCTCAACCGTATATTATGTCAGCATGATTTATCACATTAATATCTGCATTCTAATTTCAGTTTCAAAATGTTTTTTTGTTTTTGTTTTGTTTTTATAAAACTTGGCTATCTACTTCAACCTAGCACCTAATTTCTCAGTTTGATTCAGAAAGATCTGATTCCATTAAGTTAATGATAGATGAATTTCATAAGGCATTATGGAAAGTAAATGGACTGAATAATCCATAAAAGAGGAAGCAAGTACTTAACCACCTGAAAAAAATTAAGTCCTTCTCATCACTGACCCGATTAAAGAATTGGTCACATTTTGCTAATACAGCATAAGAAATTTCATTAGAATGAGAAAAACCAGTAAAGTCCATAAAGTGTGTATCTGTCTTTCTCTACTTCACTCTAGAGCTTCTGTCTAAAACCTCTCTTTTCCGAGGATTGCCTTTCCAGCTTGTAAGAACACATCTCAGGCCTCATTTGATATAGCTGCAAAAGACACCATTTTCCAAAGAAGAAATTTTAAAATAACAAACTGTGGCTGGGGGAAGTTTATGCACCCCTTAAAAATGGGAGTAAGAGTTGATATTGTAATTAAAGGGGCCAATGAGACTAATTGGAGAAGCCAAATGATGTAGTCTTCCAGAGTATGCTTTATGATTAGATAATTAGTATAACAAATCTGCATGCTCTAAATGAGAACACTGTCTTACCCAAACAAGATCATGACCTTGACTAAGGATGTTAAGGGGGCCTCTTTATGTAATAAGACATCTTAACCGAGTGATTGACACTGACAAAGATAAAAACATTGATGGATAATGGGGTTTTAAGATAACTCAGCTGTTATCCTGCCACAAACTTTTATGGAGCTACAATGGGTGGATGTCAAATATATCACAGATTATTATTTTAGGACTTTTCAGAGTCCTTTTTTTTTATCATAAAAATGTTTTTCCCCCAAGAATATAAATCTATGTGGACTGTCAAAGTTTGGTATTAATACCTAATCATGCACTGATTTTTGGTATGAATGAGTTTCCAAGGGCCCAGAAGCTAATCAACATTGGATCCTAAATAGTATTATATTACAAGATATGGGCAACTTCTAATTTGAAAAATTGTATGTTGGAGTAGGTGGCAAATAATGCTAGTAGTGCTGCTACTTACTCAATATTATGGGAAGCATCCAAAGTAGTATTGTGAGGTAAAATCTGTTACATCACCAGCCAAATAAGAAAACTAGAGAAGATATATAATTTGACGAATTCATAGATTAAAATGCATGTAAAATTCATGTAAAAGGCTGGAAGAGAAGGGGCTACCTTTGGATTTAATGAAAACTATCGGGGAACTGAAACTTGGCTAATACTCCTTTTATAAGAAAGGGAACAAAGCTGACCGAATAATAGTCTATCAGTTAAGAAAGCTTAAAGAGCTGTTTTGCAGAATAAATACAAAGGACAACAATTTAGACTCTCCAAAGAGCCACATTCGTTGCATGAATTCTGTCCAAAACTTCTGTTCCTTATGCTATCGAAGAAAGCACAAAATTGATCAGGAAATACTTAAAGTAAAAATATCTAGCTAGATCAATGAGAATGGGAAACAAAATGAGTCTAAAAGGCTGAACATGTCCAGGTCCAGATGTGTATTTTTTCACTTCAAAGAACATTTTTGAAAATAAGAATCGGTCCTTCTCTGTAGAATTTTAAATAGAATTCTGGAACAAGGAGACTGCATGAGCATGCACTGTTGTACCATTATTTTTTCTTACCAAAGAAAATAAATCTGGAGAAGACTATGCCTACTATCTGCCAATCTCATAATTCAGATATTCAACATAGGATTTTCAAAAATACTAAGCATTATCATAACTCCAATCCCATTGAAATCCTAGTGAGTTTTACTATTAACTTCTAATGAAGAATCAAGATCCTTATTTTTCTTCAGATTTCTTTACAGGACAGAAACAACTGCTTACTTTTTGTTGCAATTGTTATGCAAATACAATTCTATGCTTATTGTTTAGGAGATGGCATGCTCATTAGAAAGCTTCATATTTAATTGTGAACATGTTAATGAAAACACTCTGACTAAGAGAAAGAATTAAGGAATTTTTTTAATGCCAGAAATGGTAAGAACAAGTTGGATAGAAGAAATAACTTTTTTTTTTGTTTGCTTGTTTGTTTTTTGGAGGGTTTTTTTTGGGAGACTGTCAAAGTTGGTGCCATCAGTATTTGACAGATACATTTTTCCTTATGTCTGCTTCGAAGGAAGCTCTTTGTGTGTGTTTCTTTTTAAAGCAATGCTGATTTTCATAACAAACCGGTATGCATACACAATATATCTAGGGAGAAAATTCAGTAAGGAAGTTTTTCAGTTCTTCTTCAAGTGATGGTCCCTATGTATATTCCACTGTGGGTGCACATACACGCCCATTTGTCTGAGACTGGAAAATGTTTCTAGTAATATCTGTTGGTCTGCATCTGCGCTAATCTATTCCTCATGCTCCGAAGTGAGGGCATAAGGGGCAGTGTGGATTGACTGTCTCTCCAGTTCTTTCCTACTGCCTGTGGCCTGAGACAGAAACTTCCCAGTGCCTGCAGTTTCTGCTGCCTTCATCCCCATCAACCTGTAAATATTAGATAGATTAAATTTTTGATAGTTTTTATAGTTGTAGCTAGTTTGGGTTGGTCTTCAGGGGCTGGGGTCTTCACCTACCCATTACCTGCCTCCCACCCATTTATGTGATGTGGTGACTATTATGCCCAAGATCCTAGGTTTCAAGAACTGTTTTCTGTCCCTGGGCCTCTCTGCTCAGAGCCGAGTGCCCCTGTACTGCCTCAGGGAAGCTCATGTTGCCTCAAAGTTGCTGATCCTTTCCAAGCTGAAATTGTCAGGTATGTGACACAGTCCAACCCTGGCTCAGTAGATCCCTCTGAATGTCAGGCAGCGGCATGGGGAAGTGTGCCCCCGAGCACTGTGATCTTGATCCAGATCTGACAGGCACAGTTAAGGGACACAAGAAGGGTAGAAAACAGCACACAAAGAGGGAAGGAAATCCTCTTCCAAGAAGATCCAAGGAGAGGACCTCTTCTCCAGTACTCTCTATGGGTGTATCTGCACTAGGAGCTAGGGCTGAGGTTCTTAGCTCACATTAGACCCACTTGCTCAGGATGGGGCTTGTTTGGGGCAATACCTCTTTGTGTTCAGCAGAGTCACGTGCAAAGTACTTTCATGGGGCCTCATCCTGGGCAACCGGTTTGTACCTGGGATTGCTTAGAGGATACCCATTTGGGGTATATTTTGCCTCCTTCCTTCTAGGAGCAAATCTGGGGAATTGCCCTTATACTAGGCCCCTGCCCTTCCCTTTGGGGCTTTTATTCAATACCCATTCTAGCCTTCACATGCAAATTGGCAGCCTGAATATCCACCTGTACTGTTTCAGGAGAATTCTCTCATATGGCAGCTCTGCTTTCACCTGAGTACCCATTAAAGAAGTGTTCATGGGCAAACAAGTCAAACAGTTTCCCATAGTCTTCTTCTGTCCCTTTACCTGTTATCAATTGTTTTATAGAATCACACATTATGTGCATAAACGCCTCATGACTGATGTTGTCATGCTGTTTTAGATTCCTAAACTTTATATGGTATGAGTCTGGTGTAATTCGAAACTTTAGCAACACAGCTTCCTTATATTTAACAAGTTCATAGCTTTCCCCCGGTTCATGATGTCAGCAAAAATTGGTAAGCTTTCCCTAAAACTTTGGGGACCAATACAGGCATTCATATGTCCTTAAGGAAACCATTGGCCTGTGTATTCTTTCAAAGGCAATTAAATATTCTTCAATACAGTCAGAGCCTTTAAAAGGTGGGCACAGACTTACCCAGCTGGGTGAGTTCTGTGGGGGATTACCCAGGGGTTGGGGAATACCATTCTGCTCCTCCAGTATCCTGAGCTACATTTCCTGTGCCTTCATTTGCCCCTTGTGTGCTCTCTTCTGCTTCAGTCACTGCCATTCGTCACAGGTGGGGTCTTTTCTTCACCTACTCATTGGCCTGGGCCGCATTGATCTACTCCATTCATTGCTGGAGGGCCCACTCCTCTGCCTCCTCGATAGCTGCATTGTCTCCAAGTCTGTGCTCTGCCATCTGAACCTGATGCTTGTACTTCTCCTTATTCCTGCAAAGCTGCAATTTGGCCAGGTTTACTTGAGTGGCTATCTCCTGAGGGGGATTATGATGTGGCTGGTTTCCCAACCCATGGTCATTTCCCTTTGCATCTTCCTCCTGCTGTTCAAAATATTCCCTGAGAAGAGCTCTCAGAGCCTCTGTTGATTTCTTCTTGGTGGGTAAATCCTATTTCACACTTCAGCTCCCAAGGTGCTTTTTTATCCATTGTGTCCAAGATCTCTAACTGGCTCATTTCCCCTTTTCCTTGTTGCATTCCCCTTAACCTGAAAGAAACAAAAGAAAATAATGAACCATAGGTTGTACTTTGCTCCCTCACTTTTGAATCGGTCAGGGTCTACTTAGCAAGTGTTTGGTGCGAGAACCTCAGTTCACTGATGTTGGGGTGCAACTCCTGTAACAACTATGCCACTGATGCATTTTGGGGATTACCCAGATATTAATATTTTACTCTTTTGAAACTTACTGGTTTGTCTGATTATATAACTTTTGCGCAGCGAGATGGCAATAGGAATCAAGGAAACAATGCAAATCAATTTGCATGTTCACAATGGGATTTATATCAATGCCCATGGCTAATGTGTTTTGTTAAATGCAGGAGGTAAGAGTATTGATGAGGCTTTCCACCCAACCACCTAGCTCTCTTCAGAATTTGCAAGTTCTATGTGAACCCTGCAGCCCTTATAAAATGAAATGCAGGTTTTAAATATAAATAAAAACAGTAGGAAACTTGCAAACATGAGTAATTATGATTAATACTGACATTTAGTGAATATATTAACTAATACATTTAAAACCATGTCTCTGAAAGCAGAAAGCTGCTAATGTGTCTTAGAGTAGATGGAAAAGTGCATTCAGTCACCCAGAGTATGCACGAGCCTGTTACCATGCTTCTTTGCTAAGAAGGACCTCTCAAATTACCACAACAACAACAAAAAGTCTAGGCCTGATCCTAGATTCAGAGTGGATGAAGATACAGGCTAGGGGTTAGTAAAAAGGCATCCTTTATCATAGGATCCAAGATACAAGGGCCAGTCTACATTTAGGAAGATAGAAGAAACCAAAAGAAAATAAGTGGGAAATGGAAGGAGAGAAAATAAATGCAAAGGGACTAATGCTCCCCTCAAGCTCCATGAATGGAGAAGTTCTAGAACCTGTGGATCCTAACTAGGACCTCTGTGGTATGCTCAATCAATCCCCTTGATCTGTTGATGCCCCCTTTGTGGGGTTTCCCTGAAATTCCATGGACCCTGTGCTACGTAGCGCAATACTATACTCTATCCTTGACCTGTGGAACAAAGCCGTGTGAAGCATTGCAAGCTTTTAATTAATCAACCTATGTGAGTTCTGCTATGCATGCTAGAACCCGTGTCTCCAGTCTTCCACACTCTTCAAGAGCCAATACTATTGTAGAGCTGTTGGAGGAAGACATGGATGCACAGGTCCTAAAGGAACTATGCCATGAAGGGAGAGGAGGGAGGCAAGGTGGGGAGAAAGGGTGGTGTGGAAACCAAGCTTTCAAACTCCTCTGCATTTCCAGACTTGAGTGTTTAACTTTTAGTAGTATCTGGATAAAGCCAGTAATTCTGTGCAAAACAATAGCATTGATAAAATGACTAGGTAGAGTAATAAAGACAAACTTTCTATTAACTTCAGAGGGTGCAGGATCAGTCTTGTGTCTTGGTGAAAAACGTTATCGTTACTTTAAGTAATAGCATTGCACATCATTATGGAGAAGAATAGCTGTTTTGTTTTTTGTTTTGTTTTGTTGTGGATTGTATTGCTTATTTACTTTTAATTCTGTCCCTATGTTCTTACTCACTGATCACTAATACACAGCAGGCACAGATTCTAGGGTTAACACAAGAATGAATCCTGCTCTATTACAGTCCTTCCCTTTGATTCATTAAACCAGGACCTAGCATGGCTAACAGATCCCATTTTTATTACACTGCCACCAAACATGTTCAGGCAGGCTTGTAAGTGTTTGTTTTTTGAATGATTGCCCCCCATTGTGATAAGAAAACTCAGTTGTATTACCTAGTTAACGTTACAGAGGTGGTAATTATTATAAACATTTTCATACAATATATTGGAAGGTTTGTGTTGTTAAGTTTAAACCAGAAAATAAACATGCAAAACAAAGCAGTTTCTGGGTCAGATCAAAATTAAGGTTGTTTTTTAAAAGAATTGCCCAGATGTTTCTGGCTGGTTTCTTACTTAGGTAGTTAGCTGAAGATGGTGTACAATTGATGAGGAAGAAAGCCAATGACTTCATTTTGAAAATGACTCACTTTTGAAGAATAAGAGAAACATTCGTGTATATTATAAGAAGACTTTTTCAGACATTAGGAATATGAAAACCAATTTGACAACTTTGCAAGTCTTCTAATTCTCAGGGTCACCCTTATCCTATTTCTAACAGTTAAGAATCAAAATTTGATACCAAAATACTACTTGCTTGTATGTAATGATGGTGTTTTCTTTAGTATTGCTCCAACTGTTAATTGGAATAACTAGTTTCTTTTAGGTCTCTTCACTTTTCTCTCTTCTATTTCACTGATATATAGAAAAATAAATCTGGGCCTAGAACTTCTAATCAAACAACTAGACTGAGAGAAAGAAAAGGCCAAAACAAAAAAAGAAACAAAGTAGCTGAAAAAAGCCACATCAGATCTCAGTCCTTTATTTACAAGAAGGGCCAACGGCCCAATCCTTATTCAAGTGAAGAGATGTATTGACTTTGATGAAACAATTTATGTGAATAATGATCAAGTAAGAGATAAAGGAAGTTCAAATCCACAGTATCAGGAGCTAAGAAGGTGCAGAGTGTTCTTAATTCCCAATAGTTTAAATAGGAAGTAAAGATGCTCAGCACTTCAAAGAGTGGTAACCTCACTGCTAAAAACCTGAAATTTCAGCAGGAGGATCACCTTTTATGAGGACTGTAGTTTTAAAAAAAATGCTGCAGAAATCCAGTGTAGTACCTGACCTTTTCTCTCACCAACAGAAATTGGTCCAATAAAAGATATTACCTCACCCACTCTCTTGCAACATTCACGTATTAATATGTATTTCAGTGCTAATTCTGCAGAAGCTAAAGTTGTGGGTAAAGAGCATTCACGAGTAAACATTTGTATGAGTGATCCTATACTTTTAGACCCAACATGTAGAAGTAAATATAGTTTAATCAAAGTAGTTGAACATCAATTCTCTCCTAACTTACCATATCCGCCAAGACTGAACCTATGGTTCTGTTTTCTCCCTGCCACAGTTACCAGAATCATAAAGCAGTGGAACGTATAGTGTACCTTGCTCTGATGTGGGTGAAAAACAAAACTGAGGTGTTGGCAAATAAAGATATACTTTTTTGTACACTCCTTTAGTGGTAGAAAAAGAGAATTTAGCTTCCTAGTTTGGCCCAGCAGCAGCTTTAGAATTTGTTGTCAGTGTTTTTTCCTCCTTAAATCAGTTTTGGGATTAATCCTGTTTCTATAGAACTTAGTTTTTCTACTGCATCTGAAGAGGTGCAAGAATGTACTTTGTGGGTTGGCATGGGTTATTGGGTTGGAGAGAGGGAAAATCAAATTGAAATCTTTTCCCCTTCTTCTTTGTAATCAAACAATATATATAACAAATACCCACAGCACTAAGTACCTAAGTATAAAATTACAATACATTTTTGGTTTTATGAAATATATATCCACATCTAATGTAGTCCAAAAAGTCATTAACAGGAGTTCATATATTCATGAATGTTTCCCATCTATTATTCATCATTCTCATTATCTTCATCACAGCAGCTATAAAAATCATTCTGTAGTATTAGAAGGATTCTTTCTAGTTAAATGATATATAGATATATATATATATATATATATATATATATATATATATATATATATATATATATATATATATATATATATTGTAATTCAAAATTGAAATGATGTGGCCTTTAAAGTTTAAAATAAATCTGGGAAGCAATCTAAAAATATGTCTTCATTAAAGATCTAGGAAATGTTGAAAATGCATGTAACATCATTGAATACAACAAAAATAAAGAAAGAATTAACATTGTTAGAGAATAGCTGAATTTATTTTGATTAATTACATGCAAATTGTCAACTCCTTATATTAGGGAATATTTGTTAGTGTACTGTACAGAATAATCCTGTTGGTGCGCAATGTACATTAACAAATATGCTACGAAGGTGGAGAAGTAACTTTTAAAGAATTGATTAAAACTAAAAGCATAATTGATCTTAGCTGAAACTACTGGGCAGGCAAGAGAGAATTGGTAGGTTCCAAAAAAGTTCCTCCTTGACAAAAGATTCTCAGTACTCTTTTATCAGGCTCATAATGCTGTTAATATGTGGTTGAATGTCAATGACAAAAAGAGCTCCACTTGTTAGTGTGGATCCCCACTGTGCCCCTGGGGTGTGTGATTGGAATATTTTGAATAGCGGTTTTTGTTGGGCTGCACTGAACTATAGATGTCCTCACGTCCACCCCCACCTGAGGTTACAAAGGGCAGAATGGCTGTAACTGACCCTCTATTCCCTCTTATTGTTAGTGGCCGCAAGATGGAGCTGGTGGTGGTCTTTTGCTAATCCTGAGCAGATTTCTCTTATAATCAGTAGCTAGTTAGTTAGGAATTCACTTCCCTATTTTCCTCTCTTTATTTTATTTTGCCCATCCCCCAAATCTTCTATTTTTTTCTTCTATTGCACCCTAATGGCAGATTCAAAGCCTTTGTTTCAAACAGTGCCAGTTTTGCAGTGGTTTAATCCCGCTTGCCTATGGACGCAGGCACTGCCTGTTCTGCCTTGATGAGAGCATCCCAGATCGATGGTGATATGTGCCAGATGTTTCCAGTGAGGATGAGGAAGTCTAGAGATGCCTGTCTGAAGCTTTACCTCCTTGAACAATCCATGAGGGATACTGTAGACTCTGAAAAGAGAGACTTTTTAGCCTGGATCCAATCTATGTTAAATTCTTGTCCAACAAACACACAACTCCCTATGTCAGCATCCAGCAAGAGAGCCTGTGCACCAGTCAACGATCTAGCACTGAAGGCTGCCCCAGGATTGCCTCCTCCTTGTGGCAGGAAAGGTCTGAACAGCGGGACAGACATGGTTCCCAGCACTGGTCCCTCTGTTTTCATAATGAAAGGCCCAAACCTCTAGGGAAACAAACAATTAAGCCCCTCCTTATGTTAGAGGCTAGTCATGCTAACTCAGTCTCCTGTTCACTATGAAAGGTGCATAAGTCTTAAATGGCCTAGGCAATGAGTTCAACCCCCGAGGTCCACATCATCCGTGGAACTCTGAATGGCCTGTGTTGTTTTCTTTCTAGAGAAGACATTTAGTCCCTGGCACAGTCATTGACATGGAGAGCCCTGCAATCCATACTGCTGAATACTTCTGAGATCTCCCCAAGGGTTGGCACTCTCTCTCAAGCTCTATTCCTTATCACCCTCACTAGGATACTTTTTTTTTCCTCCTGAATCCAGCAAGAAGACTTATTTTTTTAGATCTCCCAGGTGGGACTCATCTTTTCGCAGCAGAGGCTCTTACTTGAGTGCTCCAGCACATCTGCCATCTGCGTGGTTGCGGTCTGTCAATCCCAACAGAGCCAGGCTTATCGATGCAGTGTGCTACCATGACCCTACTAGTAACACTGGGGACCCCCATCCTGAGCCTCCAGGAGTCTGTCTCTGTCCAAGAAACATTCAAAGACTCCACACCCATCCACTTCTATGGCCAAATCCCAGTCTCCTGACAGAGAAGTAAGAACAATGCCTGAGGAACAGGCACCAGAGCTTCCGGAGTATCATCCTTCATCTCTCAAGGGCCTTTCACTGTCTTCCCCAGAAGAAGGTATTTCTCCAGCTTTGGATTATTTTAAATGATTGCAGCGGTTGCTATTCTGCATTTCTGGCACACTGGATATTGAGCCATCTGTCATAAAGGGGGGTGGGGGGGATGCTCAGAAGCTTTTTAGTATTCTGCACCTTTCTACTCCAGCTAGGATAGCTCTCTTGATAAGTGAGTGCGTCCTAGACCCAGCCAATGCTCTGTGGGTTACACCAGCCACTTGACTTCCTATAGATAATAGAGCAGAAAAGAGATATCAGGTGCCCCGAAGGGTTTCGGTCAGTTCTGTACTCATCGAATGCTGGGCTCCTTGATTGTCTCTTCTGTACTTGAAGACAAAGCAGACAAAGCACCTCTGAAGACAAAGACCGCCCCCACATTGGATCTGTTTAGGAGGAAGGGCCTGTTTATCAACAGCACTGCAGCTTCAAATCATCAAAGAGCAGGATTGATTTGTGAAATATAACACCCTGTTGTAAGGTAATCTCCTTTTGGATCTGTGTAAACCCTGTGGTCTGAACCCTGCAGAGTTGGGAGCTCACCATTGCTATCGGTTGGTGAACAGAGACGAATGGCCTAGGGCTGACTGAGAACTCCAGCTGGAAAGGCTGCACAGGGGAGGGAGTTCTCTGAAAGCAAGGGGTGTTGACTGAATGGTCCAGGCCTCATTTGCTTTTCAGTGATGTGGCATTTCAGGGTATTTTGGTTAAAATATAGTTGTGCTGAATCTGGGGATTATACAGTGTTAATGACTCGGTTGGGAAATGAAGAGATAAGGATCTACGGCAAATGAGCCTGGGGATCACCCTGACCTGAGGCTGCAGTCAGGCATGGTTACATAAGTGATCTTGGAGAGTGGGAGAGAGAGGAAAGAGGCATCTATATTCTGCTGGGAGTGCTGCTGTGGTGGTAAGGACTCTGTTCAGAGTACTAGGTACCACAGATCCCTCTAAAGAGCTGAGCTGAGACAGCTGAAAAGCAGCAGACAGAGCAGAGTGGTGCTGATGGGTGGCGCAGAGAGAGCGGCAGTCTCCCTGAAGGACTCTGGTGTGGGCCTCCCTACCCAGCTGTTAAAGTTGAAATCACTTCAGCTGAGTCAGGTGCCAGAGTCCCAGAGCAGCCTGGGCAGCACAGACCTGTCAGCATCTCTGGGCTTCACCAGCCCAGGACAGGACACTGAGAGTGGGGAGCTCGGGTCGAGGGAAGTGGCTCAAAAGCACCATCCACTCCCAACGACCAGAAGGAATGAGGTTGGGACTATTGTTAAGATACTGTGGGTGCTGGTGGTGGGGAAGGTCTTACCTAATATTGTTATGTTATTAATTACTACTTTTCCCATATTTATGCGGTTGTCCTCCACCCCTTGCTTTCTCCCCAATACAGTTTTCTTTGTTTTAAACCCCTGGACTCCATGCTTGCAAGTGAGGAAGTATTGTCCATCAAGGGCTCCCATGGTGGCTGGGTGGGGGCTCAATCAAAGTTATTTAAGTCTTTAGAAGGAACCCCTAGAAAACTAAACCTGGTGCTATTCGCTGCTGATAACATCTGGCAAAAGGGCTATATCTAAACTCCCACAAGACGCAGAGATGAGGTGAAAGGTATCCTCATGGAAGGCCATTTAGTAGCAAAGACATGGCTACATGTAGACCTGGATGCTTCAGACACATTGGCTAGGTCCATGGCCAACACTGTGTAAATGCATAGAACTTCATGGTTGCAGGTCTCTTGAATTCCTAAAAAAAACTACAAGCCACAATAGAGGATTTGCTCTTGAAGGAACAGAACTATTAATTGAATATATAGAGGATGCTTTGCATTCCCTCAAGTTTTCTAGTGCTTTGTGCCATAAGAATGCTCTTGGTGAATATCGCTTAATTTGCCACCAGTCAAAACCGTGGGGTAGCTCAGTTAACAATGGAATAGCCCCAGACTTGTATTCTGTGTGCTATTCCTCTGTTGATGAAGCTGTGCGCGTGGTTAGGTCTTGTGGCTCAGCAGCACCGATGGCCAAGTGAGGCATCATGTCTGCTTTTCGACTGCTGCCAGTGCATTCTTCTGACTTGTATTTTCAGGTTTCTCTTTCAAGGGACAATTTTATTTTGATAAAGCTATGCTCACTGGAGGTCAATGTCATGTCTGGTGTTTGAGAAATTTAATACAGTGCTACACTGGGCAATGATGTGGAAAGCTGGTTTGTGGCAGGCAGTGCATTACTTAAATGATTTTTGTTCATGGGCAAAACAAATTGGGACAAGTGCGTTAACCTGATGGACATCTTACAGCCTTTGCTAAAAAATTGGGGATACCCCTCACGAAGGAAAAAACAGAGGGGCCTTTCACTACACTGACCTACCTGGGGATCAAGATAGGCACACGGACAGGTAAATCGCAACTCCCTCAGGATAAGTGTCAGGAGCTACTGGGCTTGATTAGAAGAGATAAAGGGGCCACAATAGTTACACTCCATGAGCTGCATCTATTATTGGGCATCTTAACTTTGCTGGCTGGGTGTTTTGGCTAACATCTTCTCCAAATGTCTATTCAGCCTTCTCTACCACTTCCAGACTGTTCAGACATATCACAAAACCATGGTCAGATATTTCATGTAGACCCTGGCTGTTCGTTGTTGAGTGGTATCAAAGCCTGTTCCCTACAAATGCAACAGATCCTACTGCAAAGTAGAAAGTTCTCCATGAAGAAGACTTACTCCTCTAACTGGAAAATATTGTCTATGTGGGCAACGCAATGCAAATTTGACCCAGTGAGAAAATCTGGAAGACAAATATAGATGTGAGAATCTAGAGAGAAGTCAGAATAGATGATGACATCCAGGTTTATGAATTTGAGTGAGAGGTAGGATGCTTGGGGTGTCCATGGTGATGAAGAAAGAAGGTAGCAAGGAGAGCTTAGGGGTGGGAAGATTGAGTGCTCTATTGGTAGTCATGTTAATCTTGAGTTGTGGGCTAGACATCCATGAGGAGATGTCAGAGAGACAGGCCCAAATTTTTGTTTTTACAGAGGGAGAAAGGTTTGGAATAGAGAGGTCAATGTGTAAATTATACACATAGAGATGGTAGTTGAATCTGTGTTTGCAGATGAGATTACCCAGAGATAAAGTGCAGAGGAAGAAGAGAGGCAAGCAAAGACAGAGCCCTGTGAAACCCCTTCAGAAAGCTGAGGTGGTGGGTGGGGGTGTTGAGGAGGATCCTCAGAAAGACACAATGAAGAAGTGATTAGAAAGCTAGGAGGAGAACCAGAACAGGACAGAGTCATACAAGCCAAAGGAGGGCAAGATTTCAATAAGAGCATGGTTGACTGTATCAAAGACAGCTGACAGGTCAAGAAGGATGAAGATGGAGTGCTGGTCATGAGCTTTGGTCATTAGAGGTTTGTTGAGTGCAAGGGGTGGAAGCAAAATTCAAGAGGGTCTAGGATGGAATTGGGGGAGAAACACTCCGATTGTGATCATAAGGAAGGTGTTCAGTGAGCTTAGAGATGAAAGGGAGATGGGGTTGAAAAGGCAAGTGAGGTCAAAATTATTTTTTTTAAGATAGGATAGACTAAGCATACCTGTACTATAAGGGGAAAGAGACAGAGGAGACTGAGAACTTAAAGAGAAGTGTAAGGGAGGAGTAAAAGTGGGCATAAGGGAGATCAGGAGATGGGATGAAGTCATTGGGGCAAGTGTTAGATGGGGAGAGCAGAAAAGAAACTTCTGTGTCTGTTACCAGGGAAATGGAGAAAATTGTAGGATGTGAAGGGAAGGCAATTGGGTACAAGAGGAGGGGAAAGATCATGCCATATTTCTTCAGTTTTCTCCATTGACCAGATCCTGGTGTAGAGAGAGAAGTGGAGGCAGGAGGAGGGGAGGATTTAAGGAGTGAGTCAAGGTGGTGAAAAGGCACCTGGGATTACAGATGAGAGGTTCATTTAAATTGGAGAAATAGAATTACTTAGCTAGGAAGATGGCAGAACTGAAAGAGGAGAGACAAATTTGTAGTGGACAAAGTCAACCTGGTCACAGGATTATGGCTAGAGACGCTCCATGGTGCAACAGAAGAAGCTGAGGAAGAAGATGTTGAGATTGACCCAGGGCTAGGCAATTGACAGGGCTGATCTTGTGATGGGAGATTGGGGCAAGAGAGTCAAGGGTACAGGAGAGTGAAGCATGGAGAATCAACAACCATATCAATGAAAGAAAGGAAGGAGGGTTGAGAGCAGACAAGAAGTCAGCACCGATGGCCAGGAAGTCCTGGGAGGCCTGAGTGACAAGGCTTAGTGTGCGTGCATGTGCATGTGAGCTGATGAGCAATATTGAAAGAGAACAGGATGGTCAGAGGGGGCAACTTGTCAACAGAGAGATAACAGTGCTTCTTAATGAAGACCAGATCAATTGAATGATCCTTTTGGTGAGAGGGAGAGTTGAACCATGTCTGCAGGTTGAATGAAGAGGTGAGGATGAACAAATGTACAGCTAAGGGGTCAGCTGGATTATTAACATAGAATGTGAAGTCACCAAGGATATGTGTAGGAGATAATAAGGAGAGGAAGAGAAAGAGCCAGGAATCAAAATCAGAAAGGAAGGCTGAGGGGGAGTTGCATGAATGGTAAATGACAGCAACATGGAGTGGGAGAGGAGAGACGAGTCAGATGCAATACTATTCAAAATACGTGAAAGAGTGGGAAGGGGAAGGAGGGGGAGTTGGAAGTGGCAAGAATGGGAGAGAAGCCTGTACTTCCACAATGGTATGATCCAAGGCAGGGAGTGAGGAAAAAGAGGGCTTTGTAAGACGGGGCAGCTGAAGAGGAACTATCAGGAGAAGAGATCCGGAGCTGGAGGGAGTGAGAGATGAAGAGGCTGTGGATAACTGAGATCTTATGAGATAGAGCGAGTGTTCCAGAGAGAGCATGAGAATGGGAGGAGGAAAGGGGGGGGCAGTGTGAATGAGGAGTGGTGGCACAAAAGAGGAGGAGGTGATGGGTGGGGGGTGACAGCTCTGGGAGGTGGAGAGGGTGAAGATGAAAACATGGCCATGGTTGAAGCATATGTTGCCGGAGACAAGGGGAGGGTGTGGATGTGGGATCTGGATTTGTGCTGGTGGAAGTAGGGGGAATTTGAGGTGGAAAGGAGCAGGTAGAATGGGTGGGACCTATAAAGGGATCAGAGCTATAAGCATGAGGAAATGGAACAAAAAGCCAGTGGGTGGTAAGGAAGGAGGAGATGGATGGATGCTATGATGCGGAAGAAGGTGAGAGCCATGGGATGGCTCCATGGCAGATGGAGAAGATAAAACATGCACATGCCACACCCCTCCCATCTCCAGAAGTTTGAAAAATGCTGTTAAGATAACACTTGTAGAAGCTCCCCTCAAAGAGCTGGAGAGTGTTCGCTTCTGGGACAGAGGAAGGATGATGTGGCTAGGCTCTACCATTGGAAGGATAGGAGACCTGCAATTAGACTGACCTACACACCACAAACGAATACAATGATTAAACAGCCATTGGGAACAGAAATGTTTTTTCACTGCATATTTTAGAAAACTGCACTTTCTGAAAACAAAACATGATCTGTAATTGTTTCAGAGTTGAATAATTTGAAGAAAAAATACATTTTTCTGCTTGAGAGACCAAACTGACAGTAAAATGAGCATTTGCTCAGACCTCAACAAGATTGTAAATGACCCTTGAATGAGGTGTAATTGTCTAAATCAGTCTTAGTGAAGGAAATGCATACCGGGCCTGGACACTCAATACAGACTTCTGAGGTTGAGCGAGTTCAGTAACAGAGCCAAACAGATGCTGAGATATGTTTGTTCTAGTCAACAGTGAAATCTTCAGAGGCCAGCATGCGGCATCCCAGCAAATCCTGCAGCAAGACTCTGTGCTGAAATATAAAAAGATATCTTACAATGGCTTCTGCTGCATGGTAGCCATTTTATGTAGCTCTTCCTATGAAAAGCAGCCATAAATGCAATTTAATCAACCACAAGAGTAACACCCCAGAATGAAGGCCTCCTCTGGTGGCACAGAGCTGGTACAGTGGCTCCTACACCATATCTCCCTCCCCTGTGACTGAGTTTAAAAGGAATGGTCATGGCTTCACTGTGTTCTAGAGATTCCCTAGGTGTCGTGTTGTCCCCTTGCCCCATTAGCAGTTGGTATAAATTTAGAGCGGCACTTTAGCTACTCTGAGTTACAAAGTGGGTTAACAGACTGGAGCACAGCTAACTCAAGACTGAGGGATAGCAAATGTGAATAAAAGCTGCACAGGAATCTTTTTTTTCTTTTTTTCGGGGAGAGGATGGGGGGAGGGGAGATAGGGGAAGAGGGTGATGGATGGACATCACACCTCTCATCCCCAAAAAATCATATATAAATTAGTAGTGTGAGCATATTACATAAAATTAATAATTTCTTCATTATGCTTTTAGAAACTCTGATAGAAGTGCTATACAAGTGCAAATGCAAACATCGATGAATTAAAATTTCACTCTCATGAGGTAGGGACATATTTTTACAGTTTTCTAAGATAAGTAGAGATGATATGATTTGCCCAAGGTCATATGTGAAGTCTGTGGCAAAGATTGAAATGTACCTCAGATTTTATGAGTCCTAGTGTTGTGCTTGAACTTATAGGGGAGAATGGTGACATCTGAACATGGGTAGGTGAAACTGAAGATAAATAACTCCGAAGCATTTTAGGCAGCAGGCAGATAGAATGTACCTGAAGAAGTTCCACTGGCTTTAGCCACAAAGCTATCTTTTGCCCTCAAGAAGTTCCAAAATGAGAGAGAGACCCAAGGAATTTCTCAGAATAACAGATATTTCTCTCCAAGAGGTGACTGTAAAAATTTCTGATGGCTGAAAGACCCTCTAAAAAGGAGAAGTGATTGTGAAATCACTTTTTCTCACTCACTTACTGTATAGTACATTGGAATGTAACTTCCTATCTGAAACCCAGGAACCTTACTCTTTCAAAAATGTTGACTTCCTTTATTCTTCCCCCACCTTCCCTTTCATCCCTCCCCACAAAGAAAATATTGCTATGTTGATTTAAGTGACATTGGTATTTCAATATCTGTGTGGGCTACAAAAATAATGTATATGTGATCACTACTTTAATTTCTTACGTTGTATTATATTATTCCTTGCAATAAGTAAGGAACAGTAGAAGCAAGTAGAAGCCTGATTCTCTGTCACCATGAACCTTGTATAGTCATTTACATTATTCTAAGTGGTTTAATATGAAGTCAAATCAGAAATCTCCACTTCCATATGCTGATGGTAGCATTTAACATACACTCTATACAGGTGTAAATGGGTACACAAAATGCAAGGTGAGGGAGGATTGGGCCCAAGATCTACAAACTGTTTTCTGTAGGATGATAATGACTCTATGTTCATATTCAACTCTACCCAGCCAAAATCGTCTACCATATTCGTCCATGTCTGGGGTTGGCTTGGGAGGAGCACTGCAGAATATGGTGAGAAAAATAAGTGCTGTCCTCTCTGACAGTGTGTTTGATTAGGTTCACAATATAGGGTTTCAGCTGGACTCCATTTGCTATTGGAAAATCATGTAATAGCAATGACCAGTCAGCTTTTTATCCTTACATACAGCCAAGAGGTTGTGTGCATTCATTTGGAATGTGGACTTTGCAGCTATTCTTATGGTTTTTGACAATTTGACTTTGTGACTATTCAGGGAATCTTTCTGTACAATTTAGGAATTCTAGTTGATATTGTGAAGTTGTCCTCATGAAATTCACTGTTTCGTGGAATAGCTTTATATCTGTGTATCTTTCATTTCTGACAAACCTGTATTCACATCTCTCCCAAACTAGATACAATGGAGAGCATTTAACTTTTAATGATTATACTATGACCAGGCAATAGGAGTATGCCAAAGACATTGGCTAGAGCTGGAAAATTACCAGCAACAAAGCAAAGGAACCAGATGGTGATGGTGGGACATACAACCACATGGTTTTAGTTGTAGGGTAGGTGTGTTTAAGCTATGGAGGAATTTGGGAGATCTGTACTGGTCTCAGGGACTAGGCAGTTGAACTGTAAGTTCTGAGCTCTCAGGAGAACATGCTAGACAGAAGATATACAGGAGACAAAACTTTGTAACGTACACTTCCTGGATTCCATGCCAAATTCTTAAAAACAACAACAACCAAAAATTACACCACAATCCTACTGATACCTTACTGACCGCAATGCAGATATTGTAGCAGATAGCATGTTAACCTCCAGAGTGTGGTTTTACTATGTAAACAAACATGAAAAGAAGGATGAGGGAGATTTCCCAACTCCACTGGGATTCCTCCCCCATTCCTGGGTATTGCTAAACCATCCATGTCAGGGAGACTGTGTATCCCTGGCTCACAAATTCCTCCATGGTACATTTTTTGTCTATAGAATGTCTTAGGTTATATCAAATGGCAAGGCTTTTTTGTTTTTTTTTAAATATTTAATCCAAGAAACATAATCCAAAAACACTATACAAACTCTTAATCTTCCAATTGAGTAATCTGTAGGAAGGTAGATAGTCTCTGCTTTCAGGCCAAAAGGGATGGTAGAACTGTGGATGCAGTATGTGCAAGTTGAAGAAAAGGAACATTGTGCATTGGTAAGGGCACAGCATTAATAGGTTGCAGAGGCAGCCATGTCCAGTCCTTGTATGTCCTGAGGCATGTCCTCATGTTATGGAGCTTTAGAGGTTAGAGAGTTAAGGAAATAAAATTGGAAGGATCATGGGAGTTTAAAAAGGAGCTCTGGGCATCTCTATGACACAGAAGTTAGGCAAGTGGGGAAAAGCATCTGAATCTACTAATTTTGTTGTCTCTGAAGGGATTGGAACTTATATGAATACGAATATTGTGATAATGACATTACATTTGCATAAATGCTTTCATCCCAAAGGATCCCAAAACATTTTATAAATTATGAGCACATTCTGTAAAGTATTAGAAGTGTCTTTAATGGAGTGTATCTGCAGATCTTAAGGCCAGAAGGAAACATTATGATGAGCTAGACTGACCGCCTGCATAACACTGGCTATAGAATTTCCTCAAATGTTTCCTGCATTAAGTCCATAATTTTTGTTCTAAATTTAAAGACTTCAAATGACAGAGAATCCACAGAATCTGGGGTAAGTTTGTCCAATGACTAACTACCCTCACTGGAACAATGTTGAGTCTTATTTCCGGTCTGAATTTGTCAAGTTAGCAGACCAGGGCATAATGAGATCCAGTGTCTGCAAGTTGAAACTAAAGGGCCCTTTGCTATTAGAAATCTTCTCTCCTTGTATGTACTTATAGACTATGCTCAAGGCACCTCTTTGCTTTCTTTTGAGTAAACTTAATAGATTGAGCTTCCTTAGTGTGTCCCTGAAAAGCATATTTTCCAGACCTAAAATTATTCCTATACATCTTTTTTGAATCCTTTCTAGCTTGTCATCTTAAGAGCAGAGATAGGGCTGTACAGACAGAAACCACGTTGCCAATTACTGAAGTGCACGCTCAGAAATTATTGTTAGGCAGAATTTTTATCCCAAAGTTCATCCTAGAACATAATTCTCCAGCCAGTTACAAACTACTCCTGTTCTAGTAGTGTCTGGATGCTCCATCTAATCAGATTCTAGTTGTTAGTTGCTGTACAAACAATGCTTGCCTTGAAAAGCTTAGATAGTAGACCAAGAAAAAAGGTTAAGAGGAAGGATTATTTATCAATCAATACCTGGCTTGTCAAAGGTCACACACGAAGTCTGAGGTTGTTTTTGTTCAGTTCCCAACCTTAACCACAAGATCATCTTTCGTCTCTTACAAAGTGGTACACTGTGCTCGCACCATCAGAGACACCTCCCTTCTACCTACCATTTGTGTTTTTCTTTATCCTTCATCACCCACAAGACCTGCTAGGAAAAACCCTGTGGAAGGAATTAGTTTGGATGCATCTAGGAGAATATGTATATGGTAGCCCTTAAGCTTTACAAATACTTGATATTCTTGAACAGTTAAATAAAGCTGGTGCATCAGAGACAGAAGCTGCAACAGGCAGTGACAGCTACCTTAAGGCAACTCCACAAATGAAAAGTCTGGAATTCATGATAAATTCTCCAACCTGCCTTGGAAGTTGAACATATTGACCTTTCCTGTCAAGAAAAAAAAATGATTAAAAATAGGGTCTATATTGTAAATGGAAAAGTGGAAAAATCCACTTAGTGAGGAAATTTATAGATGTATGGTATGTATATTTACTCCTCATCTATGCCATGCACAGTCAGTTTACTTGGGCTGTGGGAGGGGAAAATATTGTTGCTTTTCCCAGTATTTCAGGTTCACCAGCTTATTTCATGCATTATCACTGACAAAAGCAAATAGTAGAAAATAAGCTTTGATTCCAAGCAGTGTGGTGTTGGTGAATATAAATGAAAATATATGAAGTGGAAAGAGTGCAGTTTGATTTTCACAGGATAGGCTGAACTTCAAGTAGTTACTGAGAATAGCAACCAAGTGTTTCTGAAAACTGCTAGTACATATATATGCATCAGTAATTTGTCATATTTGTGAGCTAATTTTACCACCAACAGCAAAGCTTAAAGAATTTGTGTGTCTCCATCCAAGGAACACTTCTTTCCTCTTCCCCCATGCATCTCAGTTTTTGCAGAAATAGACTATCTTTGTTAAGAGATTGGCAAGAGACACATTGTCCAACGCAGTGCTCTGGATGGCTACCTGAGCCTTTTTGGTGACTTAAAATTGGTCTGCCAATTTGCAGTTGTGCACAGCTGTGTTTTGATGATCAAGAACAAGAGGATAATCCCTCCATCCATTATATTAAAAACCTTTTGATTCCATAGATGGTTTTTAAACCAGGGGAGAGAGAGAGCTTCAGCCATCAACATTGCCATCTCTGAATCCTTCCTCATATTTTATCTCATCCTTCTATTATAAATTATATCAATATAAAATGATTCACTGCCCACGAGCTTTCTCTCTACACTATTACCTTTTAATTGTTTTTAAAGTGTATGATGACTGAACCTCATACTCTATATATTCAACAAATACTGCTTTTTTGTCTGTTTGCAAATTGTTAAATAAATTATCAAATTTATTCATTAGTTATTTGCTGAAGAATGTTGTACTGCACTTTGCTCATGAATTGTGTATATTTATGATTTGTGCTTCATTAGTCAGTTACAAGTCAATAGCTTATTGTGTTGTTAGTGACCTACATATATAAATCAGGGAAGAAGAAACAAACAGTGTGAATGGAGAATTACATATAGAATTCTATTCCAGTCAAATTCTTTTCCCCACATCCTAACCTATGTCATTCTCTTTGCAGGAGGGAAGAGGTGAGTTGAAAAGAAAGACCATTGTGTGTGGTGCATTGTAGCCTTCAAATTTGGACCAGGATTTCAGCTATGCATTCTAAGTAGGTGGAAAAAGGGGTATGAAATCAGAGGAGTTGGAGGCAAAGAGAAAAATCTTATGATAGGAAGTTGACAAAGAGGGAATGAAGTTATATTTGAAGACCTCCAAAAGCTCATATAAGCTATAGACAAGAATCCAAACTTTTGGGGGCTTATCCAAGCTGAAACTCTGAAGTGATTTTAGGTCATCCATCGCTAATTAGGACTAAAACTACTCACAAATGTGAAGTAAACTTTATAACAAAGATGTTTTTCTTAACTCTCCTCAAAATGATTGAAGGCCAAACTTGTTCCAAACCATCATGACATTTAATATTATTATATATTTCACATTAATGCATGCTTAAGGGATTGCCTTTGTCTTAACTGGTGTACTCTGATCTTTGAGTGGATATGAAAGAGAACAGGGTGTTGTGAGATTGTGGAGTTATGCTGTCATGATACACCACAAGGTACCATGACATCATATGGTACAACTCCAATGTGTGACCTGTTTTAATGCCTTTTGATACACTGTATACACCAGCAGGTAATTGGGGAGTAAAGCCTTGTCACCCTCAGAAAGACAAGAAAACTGCTGCCTGATTTGTAGTCAAGCAGTTAAAGGAATTCAAATTCAGAATGTTTGCATAATAAGCTTTTAAAGCCACCCCTGTTCACTGGAGTCTAAACTCTCTGACAGTTCACTACGTTTCATATTTATGTATAAGACACATACGTCAAAGAAGTAGTTGAAAGTGTAAGTTCAGCTTTCTACTTCACTACACCATGGGATTGGATGCTTTTAGTAAAGAGACACACTTGACTGAGCCTGGGAGTGAAAAAAATATGTGTTTAGGATACAGTACCTAGTAAATTGCCACAATAGATTAACTTGAAGTTCCAGCTTTAAGGATCATCACATAAGATCTGATCTCCCTTTACTTTCCATACATCTCTTCCTCCTCAGGTCCACTAGCACTAGCTATCAGTGTGTGCTAATACAACATGGTACAAATGCAATCCCATTTTCTTTAACCCAGGAATTTAATTTCACGACTTTCTTCATAATTTATGGTCAAGGACAACATTTAATAAGTAGAATACAGAACCAAGAAGCATTGTGTCCTTGTAATGCAAAATGCTTCCATTTTTAAAATGGGTCTATAGGTGTCAAAGGTGTGTGTGTGTGTGTGAGAGAGAGAGAGAGATTGAATAGCACAAGAGAAAAAAAAAACCCATGTCTGGCTGCTTGCTGACCTATGCTTTGAAAGCTGATATAAAATTGACCACATTTTTAGAACTAAAAAGCCATACTACATGGGCAGTAATAAAAACAAGTCTCATTTTATTGAAGACCTAATTTAATCTTTTTGGAAGAGATGAGGTTGACAGACCTGGGCATTGAAGTTGTTTGTTCATTCACAGAAATAATACCAGAGAGGCAGTGGCAAAGCATTTAAGATGCACAGGATCTCTCTCTTTTTCTGTGTAAGGATCCTACCTAGATAAATCCTTCATCTCTAGGGAAAGGCAGGTCGCTGACCCACACAAGACTACATAATTAAAATTAAAGGGCTTTAAAAACTTATTTAACTTTGGAAAGTGACGTGGAAATAGTCATGATCAAGCTTTTTTAGTCTTCTATTTAACTTAATCTAACCTAATAGTATTATCTTTTCAGCCACATAATAATGAACTAGAAAAGTATTCTCATATACAAGATCTGTAGGTTAAATTCACATTCTTGGATTCAATATGCAACTCAAATATCTGATGACTTGAAACTTAGCCTTCTGGTTATTAATACAGGAGTGAATATAGTATAACCTTTGTTATGTCTGAGGTATATAACACTTACCAAAATAGCAACCAGAGGTTTTCTGTCAGGCTAGGAATTTGGGGTGAACTTTAGTCTATCATTATAAAGCCTCAGTACTGGTTTTTGTGGATTGAGTGGTTGGTTGTGAAATTCACACACAGTTAATGCAGGGCCAAAGTATGAAGCAACTTCCCCTTTGCTACTATTGCTGACTATGGAGTAGAATAATGGCCACAACCCTTCCATGCCTACAGTGTTAGGATACTGGGGCCAGTGAATCTGTGTCTTCACAGGTCTGTGCTCCCCACCCCCCCGACCTCAATTAACTTTCTTTTCTATTCCTATATACGCTAGTGTGGAGTTAAGTTTTGTGCCTGCATGGACACCCCTATGTGACAGCTCAGGCGGGTGGGTGACCCAGCTTAACTGATCTTTCAATGGTGAGGTGGGATTTCGTCAGCCTTCTACTCCATAATTCATGTTCTTGATCACAACTAGGGTGAAACTTGCCCAGGAAACCATCTGGGATTTGGTTAAATTATTGATCAAAAGCATGTCACATGTTAAAGCCATATCTTCACATGCTTGGGGAAGAGCAAGGCAGTGGCGTGGATCTCATGGAATGTTAATGGATTGTAGAGCAAACTGATTCAGATAGACAAATAGTGGCAAATACTGTGGGTTCTCTGCTGACTGGTAGCAGGTATCGAGTGGCTTTGCACGTTGACTTCCCCAAGTAGAAGAAATCATTGGCACGGAGCTTGGGTGTGTTCTGAACTGTAATTTGTTTTAATTAAAAACACACACACACATACTGGACCTGGAACAAAGGTGGTCAGATGGCAAGCAGGGAATCCCTTCTCTAAGGAATCTCAGCCCAAGACCAGCACCTATTTTCCAGGAACAACTCTGCCAGAGGGTAAGGCAGATAATAACTCTCTTGCTGCTCATGCAGTTTCCTCTCCTCAGAACTTTGCATAACAAAACTAATATACAGTATGTCTTCCCTAAGACTGAACATATGCACCCGTGCTAGGAAAAATAAACCGGAAGCTTAAGTGTAAAAGCAGCATCTCGTGACACCTGAGCCATAACCGTATTAATGGCAGAATTATGTGGTTTATGTTGGTTTCAGGAGCACAGTGCAGCATTACTTAAAGGAAAATATGTAATTCTTTGTGATATAGTGGTAACAAGCACAACATAAAGGCAGCCCTTCCTTGACAATTTCCTGGGACTTACTAAATCTCCTTAGACTGCATGACTGCCTTTTTAGAAGTGCTCTTCCTCAGCCTTCCTTTCTGGGGCTGACCCTTCAAATTTGGGAGAATCAAATAACTGCAGCTCTAAAGTGGCCATTTTGCAACTGATAACTGCTAGTTGCATCTCTCTTCCGGCTAGTAACTGTTCTCTTTATTCCCATTTTCATTACTGAGGAAAGCTGGAGGATGTGCCAATTTTTTTTTTTTCAGAAGTCTAAAGCAAAGGGGTTGTTTTGTAATTGGAACTTAAAACATCATTACTCTCATAGTGACATGCACTGGTATTTAATTAGCCCTTGGAACCATAGAAAATACAGGGGCACTTCTTAGTCTATACCTTTGCATTGCTTTGGTAGCACTGGTTTGTGTGTCTAGAGCAGTGCAGACAGCCAACTGTTGCTTGCAGATTTCGCTGGTATAGGTAATCCGCAGCTGGTGGAACAATTTATTCTTCTTTGAGTTATGGATTCTATGTGGGATGTGTGCGCCCTGTGCACCGGAGCCAGAGAACTTTGCCTAGCAATACCTGTAAGTGTGATGCTCACACCCTGCAGCTGTGGTCTCTTCCCTGGCTATATAAGGGCTGATAACTATCGGTCACTATCATGACTCCAACAGTGACACCCCACATGAGGTGCTTATTGTGTCTCATTAAGGGACACATTAAAGATAGTGCTCCATCTGCAAGGCATTCACACAAAGGAACCTAGTAACGAGAGACTTGTGGTTGAAGTACCACCTTCTGGAAAAGGCCATGAGGCCCACTTTGGCATGAAGACCCTTGTCTGATCGGCAGTTGCCTTTGGACCCAGCATGTGATGCCCCCTGCTTTCAGGCTCTGGCATTTCCCCCAAGAAGAAAAGGGATTGTTCATCCTCCTCTGTGTGGTGAGGAAAAGGTCCCATCAAACAAACTGGAACAGGCCCTTGGAGACTCCTTCTCCTCTTCCTCCTCCCTCAGGAGTGCTAATCAGAACTATGCTTTTTTCAACACACGTGATGGAGCAGGTCCCGCCAACCACTCCCCAGCACCATACTGAGAGCAGCAAGGGCCCATGCCATCGTCTCCATTTCCAGCCATGGGGAGTCCGTTGAGTCCGGTACTGACAACATTGGCACCAATACTGACCATCTCCATGCCATCAGCATACTGGGTGGCATCAGACCTGCTTTACCTTTCAATTCTGGACTCAGCCCAGGTTCAGGAGTTCTCCAGTGCTATGGTGTCTACTGACTTGCCCTCTTTCATACTCTTGGTATCTTCTGGCCATGTCACAGAGCTGCTAAGTCCAGCAGCAGCTCAGCTCCCACTGCCTGAATTGCAGACTATACAGTTGAGGCTGGCACTGAAGGCTCCCCTCTACACTGGGCCATCCTCTGGCAACATCATTTTCTTGGCAGTAGAGCTCATCAAGTTCAGTACCGGCCTCGGTGCCGATGCCTGGTCCAGTAGTGGGTGGAAGTGTGTCTTATTCAGTGCCTCCACTCCTCTTTGGCACCGATGCCACCTCCTTATTGGGCTTGAGACTAGTCTGACTGACTGTTTGCCCCATCAGGGCTGGTTCCCCCATTGTCACCACAGAACCTCTGGGATTCTTCAAGATCCAGGCCAGGGTCGTCCTCCCCTTTCTCTCTGGATAGATGCCAGAAATTGCCTTCAGGTCATTATCGGTACCAAGATTGGCATCTGTCCCACAGTCAGGATAGAGGCTCTTGGCCTGAGGCCTACTGGCCATCAATGTATTATCTGTATGCACACTGGCCTCCTTGGAATCCCTGGGATGCTTCTTGTTCCCTGAGGTCTCACTCTTCAACCCACTCCAGACCAAGATCACCATTCCCAATGGTGGTTCTCATGACTGCTGAGTCTATTCCCTCTGGTCCTATGTAGGTCTTCTGACTAGAACCCATGGTACAAGAACCGGATCTGTTGTTGATGCAGCAAACTGCCTCTTCATCCTCCCCAGATGATTGTACCATGCCAGAATCTTCCTCTCCCTTGATGCCCAATGACTTTAAGGCATGTCAGGACCTCATCAGGTTCATGGCCAGTACCTTGTGTATCCAAGGGGAATTCCTCCAGGAAAATACACATAAGCTTCCGGATGTTTTCCAATCATCAGCTCCAGAGAGAGTAGATTTCCTGATAAATGAAGTTTTCCTGGAGCCTGTGAAGGCCCTTGGAATACCACAGCTTCATTGCCACCTACAGAGACGTGTTCAGAGAAACAATACTTTGTTTCCATGCAAGGGTTTGAGGGTTTCTATACCTACCCATCCCCTAATCCCCTGGTGGTGACTGCAGCAAATGACAGGGCTTGACAGGGAAGGGATAAATTGACACCAAAGACGGAGTCCAAGAGGATGGAATTGATGGGGAGAGCAGTGTCTTTTGACACTGCAAATATGCATCATGAAGTAGCAGGCATTGGTATCCGAATATGACTTTGTTAACTGAGTGGCCACATATAAGTTCATAGAGAAGTTGCCAGAAATCTCCAGGGAAGAATTCAAGGTGTTCATTTCAGAGGGCCATTTGGTGGCTAACATTTTGTTGCAGGCAGCCCTGGACATGGTGGATGCCTAATCCAGGATTATGGCATCAGCTGTAACCATGAGCAGGACATCACGGCTACAGAACTCGGGCATTGTGTTTGACATGCAGTAGACATTGTGGATTTACCATTTGATTGCTACGTTTTAGTTTCAGAAAAGACTAACATAACCTTGCACTCATTTAAAGGCCTTTGCATGCTTTGGGAGTATATACTCTGGTCATGCAGCTTTTTTTTTTTTTTTGGACAGTCCTCCCTTCTTGTCTGGCAATGGGACTACTCCGGAAATATCCACATAGCCCAAAGCAGGAGGTCCTCTGGTTCTGGGTGTAGATAGCCGCTCCCTTCCACCCCTCCACCTTGCCTGTTTTGACTCATGTCTGAGACAGTAACCCAGTAGTGACCTCTCTCTCCCTGTCCCCCATGTTCAGGGACAGGGCTGGCCAGTCTTTACAGTGTTTGGAACTCAATTACAGCCGACAACTAGATCCTAAGCAGCATCAGATTGGGTTATGCCATACCGTTCCTCTCCATCCCTCCTCCCTGCCTTGTCCCTCTTCAGGGACCCCTCTAATGAGACACTGCTACTTGAGCAGGTTCAGTCTCCACTGGCCTTCAGGACTGCAGATGAAGTTCCCCTGCAGCATCCGGGACAAGGATTCTACTTCTGGTGTTACCAGATGAATTTAGGGAAGCTAATTTGTTATTACCAAGAGAACTTGAGAGTACAGGAATATCCCTAAAAATTACTGATATGGTAGTTCGCTCTGTTGGAATTTCCAGGGAGACAATCCTCCCTTGAAAGGACCCAGATATAGCCTCCAATCAAGATAGAACACATAAGCTGTGATACTTCAAAAACAGATAGCAAGTTTATTTAGAAGTGAATGGTTACATTAAGTAGAAAGAGATGGAAATCAAACATGGTTTATAACCATATAATAATATAACTCTATATAGAAAAAAACATTTAACAGACTACAACTATTAGAAGGTATACAGTACAGAAAGTACTTAAGACTACTAAAACATATATGGTAAAAGAATATTCTGAGTAATGCTATTATGCTAACTTAACACTATAACACTATTAATTTAACGATAATATACTTAACATTCTATCATAAACATCTATCATCCAGCAAACGTGAGGCCAAGCGGTTGCTGGATGGGTAGAGAGGGAGAATCTCTCTCAGACCACAAGCATCCAACTTTATTGACATGCAAACTCAGGGGGCCTTTTACTTACACAACCTTTAGAACATCCCTCTAGTTGTCAGGGAAGGTCCTTCTGCTCTGTCCAAGGATTGCTGAGAGAGTTGCCTCAGGCCCAGACTCAGAGCAGGGACTCCGTTAGCCCTATTGCCTGTAAGCCCAGAGGCGTCTGTGCAGCTTCCTAATGGAAGGATCGCCTTGGCTTGGACACAGAGCGGGGACTCAGTTAGCCCCGTTGTCCAACCCCTAAGGCTCACCTTTGCTGCAGTGATGCTCACCACTGTTCCGTTGTTTTCAGGATGTCGCGGTTCTTTTCAGCTCTTTTCTTCCAAGTGATCTTCAGCTCTTCATCTCCTCAGGTGATCTCAGCTCTCTACCAAGTGCCTGCCGCCAGCTGGCGCTCTCTCTCTCTCTATTTATAGCTGTCAGTTTCAGGTAGGGGAGGGGTCAGGTTAGGAGCCAGAATGTCAAAATGGACAGGGGAGGGGCCGGGAGTTAGGAGTGAACAGAGAGGGAAGCTATTTTCTAATTGCCAACGCCAGATTCACTTGCTAATTTTTATCCTAAAGATCCTTTTCCTAAAACGTCTCAATATTTTAAATACCACAGAATGTTCAGATACTGACACCACTCTCTATTTATCTAATTAATTACTGTTGTTTTGCTGTAATTTTAAACCCCTTCTGAGGCTTTTCTGTAACCCTATTTACCTGATTATTCTGCCTAGCAGATTCAAATAGCTCGAAACAAAAATCTGCAGCTACACTGGTATTTCCTGATTCCCAAGCCCAAGCGAGGGATGAGACCTATCTTCAATCTCAGCAAATACATCAGAAACATGAGATTCTGGTTGATCACCCGGCAACAATCCCCCTGCCTTAAGCCACAACAACTAGTTCACTGCCCTGGATGTTCAGGATACTTATTTTCATGTAGCAATTATCGGTCTGGATTCCCATATCCTTTCCTCTTCACTCCACCCTCCTGACTCAGCATCAAGGTTAGGTTTTGCATCCAGCACTCAGCTCCCTGCATCTCACAGCATGGCTCCTTCATGATTACATGAGGAAAAAGAATGATGTTTGGAGGCAGTCTGGTAGTCTTGCTTAAAAGAAGGAAGCCTTCCACCAGGGCGACCTATTCAGCCAAGTGGAAGTAGTTCTCGATATGGTTGTTAGCTCAGGGAGCGCAATTAACAAGGGCTTGTGTGCCAGATATCTTAGAGTATCTGTTGCACCTTCAGCCTTCTGCTTAGTTTATTGAGAGTTTACCAGGCAGTGACTTTAGTGTTTCCTCCACTCATCCATGGGAAGTCAGTGTTTTCAAACCCCATGGCAGTGAGGCTTTTGAAAGGAGTCACTCATTTGCACCCACTGATTAAAGAGATGTTTCCTTTAATACTGTTTTAGTGGCTCTTATGAGACAGCCATTTGAGCCTCTGGCAACTTCTTCTTTCTCCTTTCTATGTCAGAAAACTGCCTTCTTTTTTATGACAATATCTGCAAGGAGAGTGTATGAGTTGTGGGCTTTCATGGTGGAGTTTCCTTACACACAATTTTCCAAAGACAAAGTGACCTTGCAGCCACTCCCAAAGATTTTATCTAAGGTTATTTCCCAACTTCATTTGAACCAAGTTATATATCTACCCATGCTCTTCCCAAAGCTACTCTCAACCCAAGAGGAGCAGTGTCTCCAGGCTTTGGATGTCAGGCAATGTCTAGTATTTTATCTGGACAGAACGAAACCTTTCTGTTCCTCATCGCATCTCTCTGTTTCATATGTGGACCAAATGAAGGGTCAAGGAGTCTCTTCACAGACAATCTCCAGGTGGATAATTCCCTGTATCATGACAACATACAAAGTAGCCCAGGCTACACCACCTTAGGGGGTATGAGCTCATTCCACGAGAGCCCAGGTGATGTCAACAGCATTTCTAAATGACATTCCTATATTGGACATTTTGCAGGCTGGCCATTTGGTCCCCTGTGTATACTTTTGCAAACCACTATGCCATTACTGCTGTATCCAGATCAGATGCAAATGTTGGGAATGCCATCCTGCAGTCCTTCTTTAAATAGACTTTGAGCGCCACTTCCTGTGAGTACTGCTTGTGAGTCACCTACATGGAATACATGGCAGCATTTACTTAAAGCAGATAAAATGGTTCACTACCTGTAACTGTTGTTTTTCAAGATGTGATGCAGAAGTGTATTCCACCGCCCGCCCTCTGGCCCCTCTGCATCAGAGTTTGCACTTCTGATGTTTGGTGCAAAGCAATTGAGGGGAACAGGGTGGTGCCACAATTATGGAGCCAGAAGAGGGGCTACAGCCACAGGGCATGAAGACCACTCCTACAGGTACTCCTAGGCAAAGTTGTCTAGTTCTGGTGCGTGGTGTATGCACCTTTCACGTAGAATACACAACTTCATCACATCTCAAAGAACAACAGTTACAGGTAGGTAATTGGTTTTTAGAGGCTGTCACTACCTGTCACATCTTGCAACTGCCTTGAAGGTACTAGAAGGTGCACCAGAAGCCAAACTGGCCCCAAGCTAATTGCAGCATAAAAGTGATATATGACTACCTATTCCCAGCTCTGTTCCATAAAATTCAGCCCACAATGAATAGCTTTGGTAAGTTTTGCAGACAGCAAGTGAAAGATATCAAACTAAAAGAGATTACCTATATTAGACACAGTTGAGCAAAAGTAGTTCAATTCCAGTCATTTAATCAATCTACAGTATAAAGTGGATATGCTGAGATTCATGGGGATAGTGCATTTGGGAACAGTTTTGCAAAATTCATTCCAGATTGGTCTATCATCAGTAAAACTACTTCATTTGATTTAAAAACGAGTGATAAATTCATTGCAAAGTAATTCCAGATATGTTTGGCAAAATGCATTCCACTTCTACTAAAGTCCAGCAAGGATCATATAAAACTCCAAAAGTTTGTGTCAAAACTCCTATTTTCTTCAAATAGCCATACATTGTAACTCCCTTATTCCCCAAAGTTTAGGGGTGCTAATGGGAAAAGATTATGCTTCCATTTTCAAATTACTTTGTCACATGTAGTTACTGAGAGCTTAGAATTGCCTGCCATCTGGTCCTGTTTATCTTTGAGTAAGAAAAATTTTAATAGGTCTAAAATTGTTAGACTCTTTGAATAACTGTTGTCTTTAATTTGATTGAGCTTTGGAATGTCTTAAGAATGGTGTTTTAAAATTGTAATATACTGAAGCTGCAATATAATTCTTAGTTTAGTTTAATTAAAGGGATTTTCTAAGCAGAAATCACTAGATTTATTTTGGGTACATAAAAAAATTCCTACCAACCCCACTGTCCTCTTTTAGCTGGAATCCTTGTATTTTATTCAATATGCTGTAAGAAGGCTGTATTTCCCATCATTTTGTTTCTTGAAAAGTATCTTTTAAAAAAAGAAGGCAAAAAAAAAGAGAGAAGGCTTCTTTGGATAAGTTTTCTATTAGAGAGACTATGTTATTTTGGTAGAGAAAACTTGTGGTAATTTCCATTCATGAAAATACTAATTAGTTGCTTTTTTCTAGAGATGATACAAATTTCAGCCAAGTCTGTGTGTCAAGGAGAGGGGATATTTTGTACAGAAACTGAACATGCCCAGAATCAAGTATCTCTCTGTATTCAAACAATCAGAGCTGCTCTTCCACAACCTTACAATGTTAAAGTTAGCAAGATTGTCAACATCAAAAATTATATGTTTTTGGCTGCAAAAATAGCTTTTTAAAGAATAGAAAGTACCCCGCTAGTCCCATAGGGAATAATTGACATATTTCAACAACAATGGATGCAGTAAATCTTCCTTCTCTTCTCCCATTGTCCTTCCAAGCCAGGAAAGACATGGGTCCAACTCACAGGAGGCATCTTAAAGCTGCTCCAGAACCTCAGTGGGTGACACTAACTAAAACATAAACAGAGAAGATTAGTTTGTCTGACTTTGACACATCTTTGATTCCTGAGTATCAGAATACTGTAAGGATCCAAAATAGCATGAACATTTTTCCTAGTGAGATACTCAACTCTCTTTAAGTGAATGGAGGTATGTAGGATTAATTCACCATGCTGTTGGTCATCCAGAATAGTTATGTCGCTTTGCAGCTGCTGCTGCTACGGTGTAGATGAAGAATGAATGAGTTACATTCATGTTGTCCTGCAGTTGTTGTATCTGCATCTGGGATTACAAATAAAATGTAAAATAGACAAAAAAGCTGAACTCCACACTCTGACTAGGTTGAGTAGTGGATTGACAGTGTTGGTTACAAAGAACTCCTGTGACTCAGCTGATTAATATTTGAAAATATAAATAAGCTATTGGTAGCATAATTCCAATAAGGGAAACATTACAGCATCATTTATACATATTTATAGAAAATGATAGCTCAACATATTTCTAGTTTCCAAATGCAAAATAGCATCCCACAAAACTGGCTTCATTACGGTAATATATACAAATGGCCTCTTAAAAGCCAAATATAATGGTCTCAGAAAAAGACCTTTAATAGAATACAACATTCAGAGGTGCTCATCTGCTGTTGTACAAATCCCATATCTCTATTATGTGAATGGGCTGAAGTGATGGCTCCTATTTCATCTCTAAAGGATGGTTTTACTTGTGCAAATTGCATTGACTCATATCTGCATACAACAAAGGATTAGCTCTGTCCATGCTTTTTTTTGTTTCAACAGGATTGGGTTTATGTGAGGTTCTTCTGTGTTACAAGATTATACAGTCTCTGGATCCACACAGTTTACACCAAATGATTGTACAATAATCTCAGCCATATCGCCTATAGAACTGTGGATACAACATAATCTCTACCTTTTCACCTCTTGATACTTTGGAATTATATGACAAGAGTTTAAAACAACAGAAGCAGCTATGAAAGAACAGAGAGTAGCTGTAAGATTAGTAGAAAATCAACATGCAGTTATGAATTGCAGAAATAATATGAATGGCTTGCTTAAACAAAAAAATCTTTAATCGTAAATTCTGGCTAGTTGGTTGGGTAGCTATAGTGGTAGTGGTTTCTTGTGACACAATAGTTCTTTTTGATGACTACACTAAAGTGAATTGAAGGAAAATGTCTCCTGTGGGTAGTAGAAAGGAGGTGATAAGTGGTCATTTGGGTCTGGGATTTTTAAAGGTGCCTAAAGGAGTCAGGCACCCAACTTCCAGTGAATCCTAATGGGAGCTGGGTGACCCTAAGGCAATTTTGAAAATTACAGCATGGAAGTGAAAATGCTGTTCACATGAATGTTGTCAGGATCCCTTATGATACTAAAAAGGAAAAGTGGCTACTGCTAAATCAGCTGCATACCGATGAGGAGTCCAGACGGCTTTGAAGTTGGAGGTGATATCAATGTACAGTATCAGTTTATGTTGTCTGTGGATAGTGTATTTGATGAGAATGTCCCAATGTCTTTGGGGTCAGCTGTTCCTCAAGTTCATTGCAAAGTAATAAGTTCCTTCACGATTTACAGTGAGGTCATACAGTAGGGATGTGTCAAATTCACTGTGGTGAGAATGAACACTTCACCACTTTAGCTCAAATAAACTTGTGTCACAAGAAGTCCCCTAAAGCATCAAACCAACACTCAATTGACACTTCAACTCACAGGCTTATTGACAGATTGTCTCTCTCTCTAGCAGAAGTTGGTCCAATAGAAGATATTATCTCACCAACTTTGTCTGCTGGAGTTAGTTAGGATATAACTGAGGAGAGTTTCCTCTTTTGAGGTATATTGTGGAATTTTGTTTAAAATGGTGCTATGTGGCAGTGATTGAGATGATTAGTTATAATTTTAGTTTTAGTAGTCTGGATAGGGGTTAATGACTTGGGCACCTAGGAGAGAAAGCTGCATTCTTTCAGTGGCTACTTTAGGGTGGCTGAGAGGTCAAAACAAAACTGATGTATGCTGGAGATAAGAAGTCTTTGGATGTGTGGTTGGCAAAGCCATGGTGTTCTCCAATCCCGGTGACTGTATGCAGTTCACAAGAGGGAAAAATGCTTGATCTATTAGGCACACACCTGGAAGAGAGTTTTTGCTTTGATGTAATTGGCTGTATCTTATCTCTTGACAGGATGTTAAATGAGGATCCTTGTCTTTAGTTCATGTTGTAATATGCAAGGTGTGTGGTTAATAAACCACCCATTGTCCACGGTCTAATAAGATATCAGACCCCGGACATGGCATGTATAACTAAGAGCTCACTGGGCAACAATGGAGGACTTAACTTTGACACAGTTGGTTCCTTCTCTTTATTAGGCCAGTATGACCCAAAAAGGGACAGGCAAGGAGATGTAGCTGTGTGTACATCCTACTGAACTCCTCACGATGGTGTTGTGGGAGGCCCTGACTCATCTGAAAATGTCATGGGGTGGCCATGTTCTGAATCTGGTGTTTTGGGTAAAATTAGAGATGGGGAAAGGTTATCTCATGTACTTATCATGGACATTCACTGACTCCTGCAGTTGGATGTGAGGGGCTATTTGTCCTGGCAGGGCAATGGACCTGAAAGATAACAAAACCTAAGTATTTCAAAATCTGAGGGAGAATATATGGTACTCCCACCAGGCCACTCCAGTGACTAAAGTGCAAGATTGTTTCTCATTAACTTTTTAGGTGACTGGTTCTAATGTTGACAGCACAGGTCATGATAGCTTATGAATGATTTGTTACAGATGAAACAAAGGAGAATACTGTTAGAGGTCAGGTGCCAGTCTTCTGCTGAGCTTTTATGGTGTTTGTCTTCACATATCATCTGCAAAGTTAGTCTGTTGACTTGGTCTGGATGTTAGGTTGCCTGTTTAATGCCAGGATGTCTTAATCCAATAGCTAGTATGAATCCTTCCTGTTGCGAGGTATCTTCTAGTTTTTGTGCTGTTTCCACAAATCCATAAAAGAATGGGTTGGGTGAGGAAAAAATCAGTATGGTAATAAAATGTGAGCTAGGATTTGCTGTGACAGTTTAGTTGTGTCTGAATATGAAATACTAGACTGGACTTGCTCTGTGTCTGTCTCCTGTACCTTACCATAGTTGAAATGAAACGAGGAAACTTTTGTGTAAACAACATAGCAGCCATAGAGGGTTGTGCTCCTCTCAGCTCGAAGTGGTTCTGTGAATATCTTAAAGATACTTCTTGGGGATGACATAATTGAGACCTAATCTTGCTAATTTTGATACATTGACATTTACTGCATTTCAGAAGATGTATGTCACTGGGGTTTTTGAAACTGTTCATTAAGATGGATTCAATTACTAGTGCATATGTTGTCTATGGATAATGTAGTTGATGAGACAGTCCCAGTGTCTTTGGGGGCAGCTGTTCCTCAAGTTCATTGCGAAGTGACAACTCCTTGACGATTTACAATGAGGTCTTATAGTAGGGATCTGTCAAATTCACTGTGGTGAGTGTGAACACTTCACCACTGTATCTCAATTAAACTTGCTTGTGTGCCACAAGAAGTCCCCAAAAGCATCAAACTGACACTCCAATGACACTTCAACTGACAGGCTTATTACAGCTTGTCTTTCTCACCGGCAGAAGTTGGTCCAATAAAAGATATTACCTCACCCACCTTGTCTCAGGCTCATTACTGTGATTTCCCAACACTGGAAGGGATGATTATTTTGATGGCTTGCTATTACTGCAGTTCGGCTGCATTAGCTCTAAATGGGATAGCAGATTGTTTCAATTGCTTAAATATTGAAAATGCAAGAAAATCAGTACATGTTTTACGTGTAACTCTGGCATTGTAAAGCACTTGAGCTACCACTTTTATTCCCTTTCAGCAGAATACATTTTGATATTTCTGCATGCAAGTTCTGTGTTCAGAGCTGATGAAAATATTTATTCTGACTTGTTTTTATAAAATGGTCTTGTGTTGTTATTATCAATAGCAATTCCTGACTTCCAAGGGTGCTGGGAGTAGTGTCTCCCTGGTTTAACATCATTTCCATCATTTATAAGGTTTACGGTTTTGTTCAATGGCTTTCAACACCCCCATTATAAAAATTGTTCCAACACCACTGTTGACTTCTATTTTTAAAATAATCTATTTGGGTAACACTGGCAAAGATTGTCCTTGAACATTGCACAGGTGAAAAGCATTCTCCCTTCCCACCCCCATCTTTAAACCCCACTTGGGCATTCCATGCAGCAGCATGGACTAGTCACTTCTGTGCGTTTGGGGAGCACAATGACTGATTCCTCTGTTTCCCTAATTGAAATGTGGTTGCGCATCTCAGCAGTGTCCTGATTTGCTCTCACTTGGATTGTTCCATGTGTCATCAAGTTTTGTAGGTTCAAAATACCTCTTGGTATTTTTTTAAGAGCAGAAAGGATAGGCCACTGAAAGCCGACTCTTAAAATTTGAATCATAATATTAAAAATAGATTTTGGCATTTAATGTACAAATATTCTATACTCCCAATTCTCCTTCTCCACCTTTTGTACATTATCCCTGAGTTTTTAGGACTCAAAACCTGGATTTCCCTGGCTTCTGGTTTCTTATTTGCATGGTAGCCACTTATTATGGGGGAGGCTCCTAACCTGAGAAAAGAAGAAATATTACTAATGAGTAATGCTAGTGACCTGCTGTCTGTTTTACTGCCAAATAAAAACGGACTCTTGTAAAATCAAGTGTGAAGTATTTATGGAGGCGAGGGGAGGATGGGACATGATTTTAGTGCCCTTTGTTCACTGACAGTATGTTTGCGTGTGTGTGTGGGGGGGGGGGGGGGGAGAGGGGTGGGCGGGTGGTTGAGTGGTGGTAGAATGTTAATGCTAAAGGAGAATTTTCACTTAGTACCAGAATTGTTTCTGCATTCCTTCTCCAGAATCCAGATAGCTAGCAAACTCCATATCAGATGCTTCCATGCAAGGTATACTATAGCTGATCAAAAAATTGAAATTTCTATCCTGCAGGAATTTCTGATATTTCAACCTTGGTTTCATCCTGATTTGGGAAAAGTCAACTGATTAAAACTCTTTGTTGAATACCAAATTGAGAAAAATGTGCAGTAATTATGGGACTTCCAGGATGCTCAGAGGCAGCTCAGAGGGAGGAGCATCACAGTTTATCGTGGGAGACATAGTTTGGTCAGGAAGCCTTTCCATTGGGGAAAAATGGGGGCAGGAGTCACCAATACTGCAGTTCCACAAGACATTGTAGTAGCTCAGGCACACGCAGGTTAAAATGGAACTGACCCCAAATGTAATATTTCAATTTGGTTTGAAACCAAAATTTTGATCTTGTTTCCTGATGGAAAATTGAAAAATTATGGCAAAATAGACTGTTTCCCCCACAGAAAACTCTTACTTAGTAGAAAACACCTTTCCTGAGGGAAATTCCCAACTAGTTCTATTATATACACAGCTGCATGTGTGACACAGCTGATTCATCTGCAGAACTCATTACATACCTATCATTTTCACTGAATAAGTTAAATGGATCCATTAGATAATGAAAACAAAGCCAGAGGTTTATTTTGGCTTCTGATCTATTATATTTTTCATTTTGACCTTTCAGTTACTTTAGCTTAAACTACTCTCATTCCTAAATCATATGTCTGGCAACCTTTAAGAACTTCTTTGACAGGTCTCACAATGCTACAGTAGTTATCTAATAGCTAAATGCCTGGGACAAGTAAAGGTGCTTGGATAACAAAACTCTTGTGATGCAATCATACCATAACTATACACCCTGCTATGCTGTTCTCTTCCAATAACTGTAAATTAACCAAATTTATTTGAGTGGCTGGAAATTATTGGTGGCAGTTGCTCTATAATCACAGTTAAATATAGACTGTAATTGAGTAGATTATGATTCCACCTTTCTATATTTTTATAGTATTAAAAACGAGGTAATGACTTGTTCTTGTTTTTGACTTTGTTCTTGTCTAAGAAGGCTATATTCTGTAAAATAAAATGTTGTGTCCTTCATAGGGATGCAAGAATTGATTGTCATAATTTGCCTTATCTTCCTTCTGTATTCAAAACACCTGGGTTAGGCAAACTCATAATTCTTTGAAGATGATTAAAAAAAATCACAAATAATGGAGAATCTATTTAAATTGGAAAAACAATGAGAGTCCTGTAGCACCTTAAAGACTAACAAATTTCTGTGGGCATAAGCTTTCATGGGCTGCAACCCACTTCATCAGATGCATGAAATGGAAATCACAGATAGGCGGTATATATATACATCCAAGGGTAAGAAACATAACAATGGGGAGGGCAAGTGCTAACAAAGTCCATTCAGTCAATTCACAAACTGGTGAGTTTATTTCATGAATACTTTTTAACGCATTTTTTTCAACACATTTCTCTTTGCCACCTGAAAATCCCCGTTTCAGAGGCAATCCTTGGCTGGGCCTTTAGGGCAGCTTTCGGTCTGCTTTACACATCGCAGGTAGTACAAAACAGCTAGATCAAAGACTGAGGATTGAGAACCAGAAGTTTTTCAAATGATTGCAGAAAGTATATAAACATATACAACCTGATTTTTAAAAACCTTCATTTGAGGCACTAGTTCATTGATTAACCATGACCGACTCTGACTCCAGTAATCAGTGTCTACTCTGCAAATTAAAATTAAAAACTACAGGTATGGTTTCTCAGGGGTTACTAATGAGCAACTCCAAAACAAGTGGCTGAACTGGGTCTTAAGATAGCTAGTTGACATCTTAAAGAGACTTAAGACATAATATGTCAGTTGGGATCCAAAAGAAATTGTCGTAGCCACACTTACTGCTGCTGGCTAATAAAAGGACAACGCTGAAGAAATGTGATATTCCATCCAAGAAAGCAATGGAATGCTTCGGTTTCTTGTTTTCCCAGTTTGAGCGTTGCTTACAGCTGGAAAAGGGACTTAAGCAAGCTGATATAAGTAAACTGGAAAATGCAATGTAGAAAAGGGTATGGGCAGGAAGTCTGCAAAATATTTGCACGTTTACAAGCACCCCAGACTGGTGGGTGTTTTAACACAAGAATTTTTTATATTTCACTGGTGAAATAGGCAATAAACTGGGCCTAATGGTTACAGCACCATAACTGCCACTGGTTACAGACTTTAACTGAAGTAATCAATATTTAGGAGTATATGCAATCAATTTGTTTCATAGTAGCTTATAGCTAGCTGTTCATTAATGTTCCAGTTTAGCTGTAGGGTTTGTAAAATGATATCAAAGTACATTATAGCCTTTATTAAAATGATGTAAGGTGGGAAAATTGTCATTTGAAGAATTCTGGTTCAAATGCATTTCAATGCAGCTCTTACATGCAAATTGCATACGCCTATTTTCTTCTGGCCATAAACATTTTGCATGTAACAGTTGCATTGAAATATACTTGCACCAGAAGTTTGGAACTCTATTTGTATACAATTTGATAATTTATTATTGATAAGCTTTTATACATTAAACCTGTTCTTCCACAGACCCACTTCTAGACTCTAGCATAATTCAAATGAAACAACTCCTATGGAGGGATAGAACCAGGGACCATCAACATCAAAGGACAGGACTAAGCTAACAAAGTAATGCTAATAATGGTAACAGTAGTTAGTTCCTATGCCCCGAACAAATCACTAGGAACTTGGCTACACTGGGGTTTTTTAGTTTACCCTGAGTTAATTGATTGCCAGTTTACTCTAGGTAGCTAACACTTCTGTAAATGCTAATCTGGATGCTACCCACTCATTTGTCCCAAGCGACTAATATTTGTAATTGATCCTAGACTGATCCCAAGAGTAAATTACAAATGTCTGTAGCTTGAGGCAAACCATCATGGAGTGTCTGGACAAGCTTTTACAAAGACATTATGTATCTGGAGTAAACTGGCAATAAATTAACTCAAGGTTTAAAAAAATAGCATCCCTCTGGTGTAGACATAATCTAGAAGGAGCGTGAAATGTTTAGTCAGTATGTTACACAAACCTCTACTGAGATTCAAAAAGGTTCAGATTCCATTTTCTTATTGTCCTGTGTGTCACTGTCACTTTCTTTGAGCTTTCAGAAGCCAGAAGCAGAAGAATTGAAATACAGCAAGGAAGGTATTTTTGGCCCAAAGGGAAGGCAGTGTTTCACATAAGTCTCTTCCTATTGAATTTTTAGCCCAGACTGGTGTGTTTTAGAGGTTTTTTCGGTGGTTATTCAGTCTGAACTGCACTAAACCTGTGATCTTTTGAGATTTTCACAGCACTCCTCATTCCTTAAATTTCCTCTGGCTTTTCTCATTCCAATTTCACAGTGAAACAAGATTAACTATTTTGTTGGTGCCATCTGTTCTGGTCACAGATGTGACTGTAAAGTAGTTGTCTTGAGTTATAAAGTATTGATGCATCAAAAGCAAGGGTATTTTTTTTAAAGCTCTTTGACTTTTCCCCTTCCTATGAGGCTGAGCCATCTTTATTGATATTGCTTTTGAGGCTCCATTCGCCAGGTCACAAGTAGACATGAACTTGCATTTGATATATATTTAATGATGTTAAATAAAGTCTGGAGCTTGTTTCAAACTGCAAACATGCTATGCTGTTGACTTTAACCCATAAAGCTTGTATTTTCCCCTTTAATGCTAATGTGGCACAATTTCCAACTTCTATGGTGCCACATTAGATTAAACTAGAAAACTGATTAGAGCAAGACCTCCTGAAACTAATGCATTTGGATCTATTTACTGCTTATTGAAGAAGTGACATGGGTTCCAGGGCACTTACTCGCTTTTACATTCACTTCCTACTGTACAGCTAGGGTACTGAGAGGCATCACCAAATAATTGTAAAAGCACCTTCTGAGAAATTAGCTGAAATGATCTGTTTTGAAGCAGAAATCTCTTGTTTTGCCTGCATCTCTAACAAACTGGTCTAGCATATTGGCTGCTACTAAAATCAGCATGCATAGTACAACAGGAGAAGTGTGTATGTGTGTGGGGCGACTATTGAAAAGGGCTGTAAGGATCATCCAGTTTTCTACAAGCGGAATACTATAGTGTTATCTGTAGTACTTGTTATGCTGAATAATAAGTCAAACTCACAGACCTGCCAATCTTCTTTTCCTTAGAGAAAGATCTACCCAATAATAATGATACTACTTGGAGAAATGAGGTTATGAATCAGCTCCCTGACAATTGGAGCAATCTGACCTAAAACCATAATACATGCTTTCAAATAATAATGGTAATAGTATGATGATGATACAGTCAAGCCCACTTAATGTCAGTATCAGCTTACCACATTATTTGACATTAACCATGATATTCTAATAAATGACCTGCATCTCTTCAAATTGGAGTCACTTTTTCCTCCAGTTCAATGCTAAATGGGAATATCATTCTAATCTACCATTTTCATATTTTCCCCCTACATAGCTGTGGCATATACGAACCATATAACTAGACTGAAAACATAAAAATATATAGCATGGTTAACTGAAAAAAGGGCTTGTACCAAGTGACATTGTATACAGTCCTTGACATTAAGGGCTGTTTACTTCAGGAAACTGATCAGTTTTAATTGCCATTAGGTAGACTTAATTTTTGGAGATAAAAGCAAAATGTTGGGTGAAGGATTTTTATTTTTGGTTTCTGTACTAATTTTGAATAGGTGTATGCCAAGGAGCTGCCATTGAAGCAGAGATGCTTGCTTGTCATCTGCCATAGACAAAAGACGGGGAACAATTCAGTTGAAACTTTTCAGTGGAATACACTATCTGATTAAGCCTTGTTTCATTAGTAGTTCCTTCAAAAGATCACAGTGACAAACTCTCATAATTTACAAATGAGATCAATGAGGACAAGCACAGCCCTGCCTGTGTTTTGAGTCTCTATGTGAAGTAAGTTTTGGAGCTCACCCAGCCTCTCTCCACATCTCCAGCCAGGTTCCTCCACTTAGAAAAATCCCAACAGCCCCTTCTTTGTCTTCAGCACCCTCTTCCAGCTCAACCTCAGGCTCTGGTGATTCCCTCTTTGCCTGTGGCAGGTCTGGAGCCCCTGATGAACCCCCTTGTTGATGAACAATCTACTTGTTACCAAAAAGTGACTGAAAAGAAGGCAGCAATAAGGAATTTCAAGAACTCCACAGGGGAGATGGGTTCAAACGTAAAATGATGTCTATTAGTGGCAGTAGCTGAGAAGTCATGTGTGTATGTGCATGGAGGCTCCAAGTGAAGGATGCCCTGTGTGAAGTCATAGATGGCATTGACTTAAGTTCATAAGAGGACATGGTCCATTTCTCATATAAAATTTGTGTTTTTCCGAAAGGGTGTAATGTATTGACTAGTAGTTTTTATTCACTACTAAACTGTATGAGAAATAATGTGTCACAGCTGCTTTAATGTGTGAGATCTTATATTCCACTTGAGGATGCCTTCCACAGGTCTTCAAATTAAAGTAAATGACACAATTCCTTATTTTAATAGGAAAAGATCATCCTGCAAATCCGAAGAGTCCAGGTGGTCCAGCTTCTTCCTTGGCTTACATGGAAAGGGCTCAATATTTGGAAGCAGAAGGTCCTGAATTCTGTTTTTTCAAATGATCATGATGTTGGAGGCTTTTTTAAAAAAAAGCATGTATCCGTCTCAGCAAAATGAGTTTCGAGTTTGAGTGTCAGGAGTCTCTATTCCTATCTCTGTCACCCATTGCTTTTGCTGATTTTTTTTTCAATTGTGCATTCTAAGAAGCATTACATTTATTTTCTTTCCCAGTATTCTTGGGAACTTGACAGATCAGTTTTGTCAGTGGTGCATGAAAGACTAAAGTGGGTATGTGGTGTTGGCTGTTGAAAAGTTAAGATGCCACACCTATTTAGATTTTTTTTTCCCCTAAAGGTGATATTAATCCTGTCAACTCCTTCATTGATGCTTGATAGTAAGTCATAAATTTAATCCTTTGGGTACTGATTGTCTTTTGGAAACTGAAAAATAAGCATGATTTTTATCTGTATCTATTAGTTTTGTAAAATATGTAGTTTCATTTTTATACATAATTTGCTGTCTACAAAAATGTAATCAAAGTGACAAAGGATGTGATTCTGTCCAGCCTGCCAGATTTTTGTTGCATCTTTTTTCTCTCATTCTCTCCTTCTAAGCAGATTTCACACCTGTTACCAGACTGTTATGCTTGTCAAAAACAATACAAGGAAATGGTTTTAACTGCTGGGAACAGACCTCAAAGCAGGACCATGGGGGACTTCTAGTCATCATCCAGCTGGTCTTTCAAAATCTATTTGCTGCCACCATCTTTACAACATTGCATTTTTTTATGTTGGTCTTATTTTTGAATCATAAAAATCTGATGTATATTTTACATGTAAAATGTACTACCAAAGTGTCAGAAGCCACATATATTGTATTGGTGTCCTACAAATGTTGAAAGAGAAATACACCATATGCAAAGTCAATTGCCTGTTACAATTTCTGTTTGTGCAAAATATTTCATCTTGCCTGTAAAATGAGAGGCTTGCCTCAAAAACATGTAGCAAGAAGTTGTTTTCCTTTGGCAAAATGTTTTATTCTCAAAGTTGTGTCCAGTGAAATCAAAACCAAGTTAAACTAATTATTCCCATGTTCCTTATGAATTATTTAAAACTCAAATGTAAATGTGTGTGTGTGGGGGGGAGGCATAAATGATTAACTATTTAATACATTTTTAGAATCGGAATGTGAACATTTTCTATTACACATACCCATTTCAATTCCAATAAGAATGGGTAAAATTTCTAACCTTGTACATTTTAAGGAATAACAATAGCAGTGGAGGTGATTGTAGCCCCAGCTCCCGATTAGCATAGATTGACAGCCAAAAAGATTAAAATAAATTCAGTTTTGAATTTTGATTGCTTTCTATTCATACTGCATTATAAATACTTAATTTAGAATTGGCTTTCACTCTTTCCACCCCCTCATTTGTGGTCCCTGAGAAAATTAAATCAAAATAACAACTTTAATGTAAATTTAAAATAACAAGTCCTATTAAAGGTTCTCTTTAGGAGGCAATTCTGTGGGCTCAGTGGCTTTCTTTGCTCTATCCATACAATATAACTTAACTTTCTTTGAATATTACAAAATGGGGGGTCTTATCTATCCATCCAAGCTGTTCAAGTGCCACTTAAGGTAAAGGCACAAACTGTCTGATGTCATTTTGATTTGACTTTTATGGAAGAATGTGTATTCAATTCCTTCATAACAATTAACACACTATTACATTGTTTCTTGAAACATGGGACTGCTCATGTTATTTCGGTGTGTTGTCTCGAAGGTGGAAAACTACAAGAATGTATGTCACTCATATATAATGTGTCTAGTGATTGAAGGGCTGGAATTGGGCCCCTTGGCTTCAGTTACTGAGTTCAGTTCCTCCATTGATTTGGGCTATGGCATTGAGAAATTAACTAATGTCTCTTTGGCTTAGTTTATCCATATGTACAACTGGTATAATCGTGTCTATTGTCTCTGATACTGTATCTTAAACTTGATCATCCTCTATGAAGGTCCAGCTGTGAGAGCAAAGTGAGACAGCAAAATTGTTTTTCCTTAAACAAATGAACACTTTTGTCCTGAAGTAGAATTTAAGAATATGTGTAGGCCAATTCCACTTTTTTTGCCATGTCATGCAATAGTTGCAGGTTTGACAATATGATTTTTGTTTGATCTGATTAGGTCAAAATCAGAGTGTAACATGACTAGGAATAGAAGTAAGTAAGAAAATCTGAGATGTGATAGACTTCTGTTAGAAAATGAATATGTAAATTAAAATGGCAGAAAAAGATTTTCTTCCTTTAAAGCCTCTGTTGTTGAGGAATATGTCAGAATCTGAGGACAGAGCATGGGAAGAACTCTGACATGACTGAATTAAGTGGCATTTCTGTGACAGTATAAACAAAAGTGATACGGTTATTGTAGCATTATTTAAGCAACCGCAGAATTCCAAGTAATCTGGGTTTTGTAATGTTCACATCCATTAATCAGTCATTACACCAAGTATATTTAACCTATTCAAATGCTAGTGTGATCCAAAAGTGTAGCTCAGACAAGGTTGCATACGCCACATCTCTGCTTTTTCAACTCCCACACATAACAGAGCTTCTTCACTTTAAAATCATGGGACAACATCATCCAGCAACTAATGACTAATGCTGGTGGAAGAGTTTTCTTGGTAGTGGATGTTGATCCCATACAAAGAACTGCAAAAAGAAAGTGATTTCCAGTACATGCAAAACTTATTAGCTTGGTAAAAACCATTAACAATGCTACGTATTCTCAAGCATCATCTGTTGGCACTGTATCTAGCAACTATTTACATATACACAGACATAGAAAAACTCTCTTAACAGTGATTTTGCAAATATGAAATTCTCTGCTTGTAGTAATAGTAAATCATAAAATTGGGCAATGAGAGCTGAAAAACCATGAACTAGCATATAGAAGTGAAAAGGGGGCATAAAATGCTTACTTTGCACAGGTGTTAATTGACAAGGTGCCAATCAGTAGATTATTAAGTCAATAAGGTGATCAAGTGGCTTGAAACTGCTTGGTTCTGACCGACACATTTGTTTCATAATCAGAGACTGTAGTAGAAGCTAATGAATGTCTGTGTCTCACACAAACGCAACATGAACTTTTGCTCAAATTTTAATTGTGTTTACTTTATTTGATACCATTATACATAGTGTTCTACTCCAGTATTGGTCTAATAATGCTGTATTTAAAAATAAAAAAATAATTCCAAAAATAGGAGGCTCCTACCCCCACTTCTTATTGTTGAAGAGTGAATGGATTAGACTGAGGTTCTGAACTGCCTTCTGTTGTCTGAACATCTGCTTGTATCAATGAGTATTTTGCATCTACCTAGACCAGTATGAGTGGAAGGGCTCCACCTGGAATGGTGATAGGAAAGGAAAGGTGATAGGAAAGGGGAAAGCAGCAAGCTTTTCTTCCCCTCTCCAAAACACACATTCACATACCACCTTCCTTCCTTCATTACCATCCTGGAAGAGATAGAGTTTAAGCTTTGGTGAGGTAGTGGAATTCCATTCAGTTGATTGGCCAACTTTCAAACGGTTACATTATCAGGTTCATTTTGCTTCAGTAAGAAGTGCTGTGTCTTTTTGACCTCCTGTAGCATTTTGTTCATGAACGGGCAATATTGTTTGCAATAGGCTTAGATTGGGCTGGCTGACTTCATTCATCCAAGCTCCAGGACCGAGTCATACTTCAGCATGAAACCTTATATGACCGGCATCTCCAACTAGCTGCTGTGAGTACTTCATTTTTCAAGTCTGTAACATGAATTTAAAGACATCACAAACATTATTACATGAATAGCTGTAGTAACCTTATCTGCCACTTCTGATCCAATAGAGCAGAGAGACAGTAGCTTTAGGGATAATATGGTATTAGAATTCAGAAAAAAATTCCTAGTTCAGTGTTAGAAGAAAATGATTTTGGTAAACTTTGGTGAAAACTGAAATAAAGAATAAAACATACATACAAAAATTACAAAAAGGAATCATCCCTGGAGATGGCAAAATGAGTTTTTCTTAATATCAGACCTAGTTGAACTACACATGTTTGAAAGTTGAAGTTGAAACTGAGTGTTATTTGCGTTTGTGCTCTTAGCAGAGATTGCAGGACAAAGAACAGACTAGAAAATTCTTGTGAGGGGGAGGGGCAGAAATAGGGTGAAAAATGGAGTAGAGAGGAACCAGAGTATAAGACACATCTGGATCATGCTGACAGCTTGGGAGGAGAGACATCTGAGTTGGCTTCCACACAATAAAAAAATTGGAGTGAGAGGAATTTGAAATAAATAAATATTGGGAAAAGGAAAAAAACACAAATGTGGGCACGCGAGCATACACACACAAAAACAGAATAAGGCACTTGGATATCATGGTGAGGAGTGTGCTGCAAAAATCTAGATAGATCAGGCCCTACACTGAATTTTTTCATAGCTTTTTTTTCTTTCTCCCATTGAATTCAATGAAGTTAAATATGTATATGAGTTAGCCAGCCTAGTGGAGTGATGGGTTTTTTATTATTAATTTAATTTTTTTTAAAAGGAAACCTCTTTTTAATATGTAGCAATCTTCCTTTTAGTTAGCAAATCATGGGTGGTGGGGAGAAGTTGTTTATAAACTGAATCACTCTTAAGGCAGGAAGATTTAAATTAGCATTTCTGTTATGGAAACAAAAGTGTTTGCAAACTCAGACGAATATTAGCTCACTCCCCACCAAACAAACAAACAAAAAATTCAAGCTGTTCAGAACCTTGAATTGCTTGAGGTCACCCATTCCTAACATCACAGTTTAAACTTAAGTGCCTGATTCTGCCCTTCTTACTCATGCTAAATAGTATTTTACCCTAAGATGCTACACTGAAATCAATGGGGCTAGTTGCAGAGTAAGGTCTTAATCAGTGTGAGTAAGTGTGATAGAATTAAACACTTAATTGTTTGGAAAATTATTATGATTTTAACACTTTCCCTGCAGCTATGAATTAACTAGCAAAAAGTCATAAAATAAAAAAAATATATTTACATTGAATATTTATAGTACTTAATAATTGTTAGCATATTTTTTCAGCCAGAGGGCAGCAGAATATAGAGTGTACTGTGTGTTTCTCCTAAATCAGAGCTTTGATCGGTAGTAGACAGTAAAACATGTTAAAGCACTAATTATTCAAGCAAAATAAACCTTTACTTATTTAAGAGGTATTGCCCACCCTAACATGATTTAATGTATGATCAGTAAAAAGCAGAATGCCACCAGTGATGTATCAAAATTCTCCAGAGTTGCACTTTATTAATGTGCATCATAATTCAGCAAAATGTAGCTTATACTACACATGAAGCTGGGTAGAATGTTGCTGATTAATATTTGCTATGTAAATTGTAATGTGCAAGTGAGGAATGAGCCTTGCTGCTTGACTGTATGAATAGAGTAAATAACAGTTCCACCTAGTAACTTATCAAAATGATGAGTGATTCCATGGAGACTTTACTGTGAAAATTAATCTCTGTTGAACAAAAAATGAATGGAGTTCTTTTTACCTTTGGCAGTCTCCAACAATGAAGTATCAAACAGCAAAAGAAAAAAATGGTGTGCAGGTTCAGTCTTTCATCTGGCTTTTTCATCCCTGTTGTCTTGCAGGATTTTTTTTCACTTCCCACTTCCTACAGTTAAAGAGTTGTTTTTATTGTCCCATAGTGCACAGTATAGAGGAACAGATACTCTGTGATTCCCACTGAAGAAACATTAGAAGAATTCTATGATAGATTATTGCATTTAAATTAGAGTGAAATTCTTTCGGAAAATATTAACTTCAAAAGGTAATTAGCAGTTCTTAATATTCAATGCAAATATAGCAGGTCTATGTAATACAATTTGTTGCAGTAGATTTTATGGTAGGGAGTTGAAATTCTGCCTGTGACTGCTTGAAAAATGAGTCTAATCTTATAAATTCTTCACTTGTGTGCATAGTCCCATTGACTTCAGTAGAACTACTAAGGTTGCTGTATGTATTTGGATCCCTGGTCTGCAAACTGTTTACACACCTTGTAGTCCCTACTTACATCAGCAGTTTCAAAGGATCTGCTCTCTTGAGCCCTTAATGCTATATGCTTTTGTTTAAAGATTCCCTCTGCATATTCTGCTTTTAGGAAGTATTTATAGTATAAATAAATTAAACTGTTAATTTATATCCCTGTGAAATAACATGTAGTAATTTTATGACCATAGCATTCATAGTTGTGAATACTAAAAAAGAAGAAAATATGCTTTGGGATAACTAATGCAGGGGGTTGCTGGCCCATAGAGAATAAAAGCCCTAATTGTATCATAAAATATTGTCTTTTAGCTCAAGTAATAAACAGATGAGTGAATGGAGCAGAAGACTGTCATGAATTCTATCATTGCTGACTTCTAAAGATCCATACTGTCGTGGAATCATGGCAATATCAAATAATGCCAACACAATACACTACGTAGCCATTTGACAAGATGGCAACTGTTCAATAAGGTGAGCTAGATTATTCCAAAGTGGACCACAAAAGTAGTTGTGTATTGTCATCATTTTCTTCTGCTAAGGGTTTTAAAAAGACAATGTTGATGTTAGCTGGAGCAGAATCTGATCCTTTGTACTTAGCTTTGTTCACCCTCGTGGTTGTGGTGTTCCCTAAGGAGAATTTTGACATTGACTTCAGTCAGAGCACAACTGGAAACAAAATCTCCCTAGAAAAAATGAGTGTATTAAGATTTTGAGAGTGACAGTTTTTATGAATAAAATGAACAGCAATGATATATGTTTTCTGATTTAATTCTGAAAATCAGTTGACATTTTTTTTATTAATCAATTGAGGCCAATTTTGAAAAAAAGATGTAACTGTAACAACAGTGTGCTTTAAGTGAAGCAATATATTATTGGCTCGATTATGTGCCTTCCATGGCTGAGCTGATGTGTCCTGGTGGAATCCTGGATGCTTGGGAAGGTGTAATATTTCCAGGATACTGGGGTTTGTGCTGGGATCTGCTTCTTGCAATAGCTGTTAAATGAATGTAGCCAGAACTCCTTCCAGTGCAGATATCTGGGGAGCGAGGCGTGTTCTTCCCTCACCTAGCCATGGTCTCTGCTAGCAGTGTTAGTAGTCCTATCTTGCACAGCCCCGCACAGTCTGTCTATGCCTGTCTCCTGTGTCATTGTCTTCATATGGCTGATGTAAATGTAGAGCAACAACTATAATTTTACATTCAGATAATTAAGCCAAATAATTGCATCTGGACTGGCAGAGTGTATTTCTGTGATAACCTCCTTTGTATTTGTGAATACTTTGAGTTGTTATACGTTCCATGGTCTGTTCTAGGTGACCAGAGTCGCACACTGGAGAGTCTTTAATTTTCCATGCGTGCAGCAAGTATCCGCATCTGCCATGGTGTGTGCGGATGCGGTTTAGTGTTGCCCATGAGCTTCTTGGGAGATCGAAGCCAGGGATCTTCTGTGTTGGATCTTTTACAAGGTGTTTATTTGTAACTTCTTGCAAACTCCATTCAGCTTTCCAAGCTTCATCAGGGTTGAAGTTACGTTGTTGAAAAATAAACACATGGGGCCAAAAGGGCTTACACGACTTCAAGGTGAGGGATGTTGTTAAGGTCTCTTGTATGAGTACACTAGAGGGAAAAAGGCACCTTGTAAACTTTTCCCTTCTCTGGTACACCCAGTCAAGTATATTTAGACAAGGAATTAAATTGTTGAATACTCCAGCCTAGATTCTCTCTTATGCCAAGATCTGCTTTTCATGGGTTTGGCTTGAGGGAAACTGTGATGGAGTCCATTATAGTGCTCTGGTTTTTTGTGGACAGCTGAGCCAGCAACACCCCTGGTGCCACCTATAACAGCCTAGGCTCCAGATAATGGTTCTTAAAGGGGCAGTACTCTAGCTAGTGAGAGCGTGCTGTGTGTTTTGGCCACACCCGAGCTATTCTGTGACGTGCCTTTTTCCCTTTCATTACACCAGAGCCAAATGCAGTGGGGATGGCCCACGGGCAGTGTGCGTCTGCTGTGTCAACTAAGAGCTCCCTCACACTGACAGAATGATCAGCTGCCCAGATCCAGCTGTTTACTAGAAGGGAAAATAAACAGAGTTCTATTCAGGCTCTCATAATACTCTCATCATTGTAGCAGATGAGCACCTTCCCAACATGCATTAAGTACTGTGACTAGCATCTATCATGTCTTAGTCACACACTGTCTGTCTGTCTCATATCCTGGGGTAGATATTGTGGGACATTTTTATTTCTATTTTATTTAATATGTATACCATGCTATGTGTTTACATTAGCAAAACAAAGGTCAAAAAAGTATGCCTTGCTCTTGGAGGAGAAGGTGGTTTGGTTTGTAGTGATTTTTACTTCTTGTGGAAGTTGGTTTCAGTCTTGGGTAGACCCCCTTAGAAATCTCTATATCACAATCTATATTTACCTTTGCTAGACCACAGAATCTGACCCCTGTGTTCAGTTGTATGAAACCTGAGATTCCTATAGATATATTTTTCACATTATATTTGTATAGTTTTGGTGAAAGGTGATGAATAAATACAGCTCTAGAAAAGGAAGTGTTTTGAAGCCATAAAACTGATACTTGAGTCGTATTACTTGACAGTTATATGGAATGGGTAAAGCAGTTTGGATAAAAAAAGAACTGACCTGAGAATAAACAAAACCCCAAACTTATGTGTCAGCTGCTTGCAGTTTAGTGGGACTGATTCATTATAAGGAATGGGGAAGATGGACTCCCTAGGTGTAGTCTAATAGCCAGGATTTACCTCAGATTCTAGAGAGACAGAAAGAGCCTTTAGAGTAAGATAAAATGAGACATTTGAGGCTGGTCCCTATATATATTCCACTGAGGATACACATATGTTCCATGCACCTGAGACCAGAAGATTCTTGCTAATAGTGTCTGTTGGTCCATGCCTGCAATCTTTGTCTCTTCATGCTCTGATCCAAGAGTATAAAAGGCACTACAGACCAACCATATATCAGTTCCTTCTTACCTCTGCATGGTCTGAGACAGATCCCTTCAGTGTCCAGGGACTGATCTTCCAGCACCATTCCTGTATATATTAAAAATACCTAAATATTGTAAATACTTATTCTACTTAGTTAGATTTCAAGGAACACCTTCCTCCACCCTTCCCACTATGGAACTCTGATTATGCCCAGAATTCCAGGCTTCAATAACTGCATCTCCTGCTCCCATTCTTTCCCAGTCAGCGACAAACATCAGATGTACCTCTATTGCTTTGAAGACCTCATATCTCTGGTAAGCGCAGTATCTGCTTCTCCTTTCATCCAGAACCCAGTAAGAGCAGGAATTCAGACTCTGGAAAGACCGTACGGAGCAAGTTAGGAAATCCCAGTCAGATCTAGGCCAGGTGGACCCCTTGTACAGCGGTCTGAGGCTTTGAGCAGTGTGATACCTAGCACTACCACTTCAAACATGGTAAAGCAAAGGTAGAACCAAGGATTCTTCATCTCAGGCTCACCATGAGGGTAAGAAAACCCCTCTAAACATGAGAGATAAATCCCCCCCTCAAGATTTACTTCTAAGAGGAGGCTTGCATCCTCTACACCCTCAAGATCAGGGAACTTGTCATGCCAAGTACTGGGAGGTTTGAAAACCTATCTTATGGTACTGAACCACAGGCTTCAAAGAGTAAGAATGCTTTCATTTAGGCACTGTTGGCTGGACCATCTGTACTAAGTAAAGTAAGGAATGAGCCTTACAAAGGTACAGCCGCTGGTATTGATGAAGGACAGACAATTTCCCCATATCTCATTGGTGCTGACACCAAAGGTTCACAGAACTGATCATGGTGACAAATACACCATTTTGGAAGACACCACTATCTTGCTGCATCCGATTCCTACAAGAGAGATTCTGACATGACTGGTCCACAAACATTATGAATGAGACTGTTCTTCTATTTCCTCTACCAATCAGGGTTGCTTCTCATCAACAGTTCAGATGGCACCATCCTTGGAGATGGACTAACTTTTTCTCTTTGTTGAGCAAGTCTGATATTGGAGAAATACTGTCAACACCACTTCCAAGGAATGTAAGCTGAGATAGAGATTCTTGAATCTCTTTGGGTCTGTCAAAACCATATAAAATGTGATTCTCTCTCCCCCTTGCCTCAGGACTGGTAGTACCCTAATTGTTGCTATTGGACACTTTGTGATCAGCTTGGGTACCAGTGAGACACAGTACGCCTGATTTGCAGATCAGTAATATTTAATGTGCAAGGTTTTTTATAAATATACTAGTTAAATACAAAGCCTAAAACTAACTACAATATATCATATTCACTAAACCTGGAGAGCTAAGCAGCTACTCAGAAGGCTGTATACAGGAACAGCTTTCTTCAGGGGCCCTGCCAGGGAGTCAGTGGTCTCTGGTCCGACCAGCAGCACCTTCTGTGGAGTCAGGTGTTAATGGAGCATGCCCCTTTGTCTAAGTAGTAACTTCTTATACTCTTCCATAAACAACTTTCACCTAATTACCTCTCTACTCATTATCATATATGCTAATTACCATATTGGATTTTCACCCTTAACTACATTCCATTCTCATCATAATAATTGGGGTCGTCGAAACAACATCTGGTGATAAGAGGGGTGGTGTAAAAGTATGCCCATTGACAATGAAACAGTGTACCCCCAGACAAGGATAACTTGTTGTTCCTATCATCATTATCTATGTGCAGCTGCAAGCATACATGTTGTGTATTTTGTCTTGATATGTGCCATGGTATGCAAAAACTGAGACATCTACAAGGTTACTCAGTAGTCCTATTCATCTCTGCCAACTGGAAGATGTCATGCTACAGAGGTCAGAATAGCCAAGCAAGCAACTGAAGCTATGCCAGGCCTGTAGGACAGTGGCCAAGCAACTCAAATTGTACTGGGCCTCCAACACCCTATGCCTTGAAGTCCACCCCCATGCATGATGTATCCCTCTCATAGGCTATACTGGGGACTATGGAATCTATATGTACATTATCCTGAATCCATCTTGTCCCATTGAGAATCTCACCATCCCTGTCCCCTGAGAGACCAGCCTGAATCCCCCCTGGAGCCCATTGGGGTAGAAGAGCTAGATATAACTGTACTGCTAGTACTATTGGATATATCATCTTCCTCTCCTGATAAGGCAGTTACTTGAGCATCATCATCTCCTCCAGATAACCACAAACAGTTTCAAGAGTTGTTATGAAGTATTGCTGATGCTCTTCAGTTCCTCTTGGAGGAAGTTCAAGAGTCATCCCACTAGCTCCTGGACATTTTACAGAGTACAGGGAACACCGCCTACTAAGGGAGCACTCCCAGTAACTGAGGTTATTCTAAAACTAGCCAAAGTGTGTGGGACAGACTGGCAACATATGCACCCACTCCTAAGAGGGCAAGGAAGAGATAATTTGTTCCTCCCATGGGAGAAGAATTTTTCTTCACACATCCTCCCCTAAGCTCCTGAATGTTCAGGCTGCAACAGAGTAGGTGACAACTGTCAGCTATATAACACAGTGTGGACACACCTGCTTTTACAGCATGTAGCTACACATACTCTTTATGCTGCCATCAGTGTAAACAGGGCCTAAGATTCAAGACAATTGCCCTGGCACCCAAAATCTTATCCCTAAACAGAAACAAATGGTTCAGCACTCTCAATGTGAATGGTGCCTGTTTTCACATAAACATCCTCCCCTCCCACAGGAGGTTCCTGGGGTTTATGACAGGTGCAAACCAGGGTATTTATGAAACTACTTTCAGTAGTGGCAGCTCACTTCTGGTGCAATGATTTGACAGTCTTTCCTTACATAGACTATTCACTTGACAGAAAAGTCTCAAATAATGATGTCAACCACATTCTTCATCAATCTTCTAATATCACTAGGAATATGCATGAATATAAAAATATCCATTTTTGGTCTGACTCAGATCATAAATTTCACTGGAGCAACTCTAGACTGGATATTTGACTGGACATTGAACCTACAGCAGATACGTTTAACAGCAGTTAAAGCTATCCTTAACAACAGCAGGAAAGAATCTACCCAGAAGTGTTACTTAATGAAATGGAAAAGGATCTATGTCTGGACTTAGTGTCACCATATGTCCTCAGAAGCAATGGCGATCTCTACTATTTTAGACTATCTACTCATGTTAAAAATCTCTGATCTTTCACTTTGTTCCCGGTGGATTCATCTGGTGGCAATGAGAGTCCGCCACGCTTCTATTGACAATTGTTTCATTTTCATGCATTCAGTGACTGTGTGATCTTTAAAAAGGCTTGCTCAGAACCATCTCTCTGCTAGCCAATCCTACTCCAACATGGGATCTCAACTTGGTCTCCTCATCACGGACAAAACCACCATTTGAACCACTAGCAACACGCTCACTTTACCACTTATCTCTGAAGGTAGACTTTCTAGTGGCCATCACTTTGGCTAGAAGGGTAAGCGAACTGGAAATTCTTTTGACCAAGCCACCATATTCCATATTCCATAAGGATAAGGTTTCATTAAAACTGAACCCTACGTTCATTCCCACAATAATTTTGGACTTCCATAGAAATCATACTATACACACTTACTTGTGTTTTTTATCTTAAGCCTCATATGACCACTGGTGATCAGAGACTACATTACCTGGACATACATCTAGCATTGGCATTCTATCTTCAGAGAGCCAAGTCCTGGGGAAGATCTCCTAGTCTGTTCATGGTGCTAGTGGAACGGACACAAAAAAATGCAATATTTTCACAGAGGCTATCAAAGTGGATTTCAGACTGTATCTTGCTCTGCACCAATCACCAGATGCTCCTCCCCCTTATGGGATGAGGGCCCACTTCATTACAACAAAGGTCTCTTCTGTAGCTTTGCTTAGGGAAGTGCCTGACATGTAAAACTGCCATGTGAAGTTCTATTCATACCTTCACAAGACACTGCCATGATATGTCTCCTCAGGTATTGCATCCTTTGGGTCAATGGTCCTGCAACTATCAATACCACAGAGATCCTCTCACCCTCCTCCATCTTGAGTTCTGCTCAGTAGAATATACATAGGGACCAACACTCAAAGAAGGAAGAAAGATTACCTATCTTCCATAACTGGAATTCTTCAAGATGTGTGGTCTCTATCTCTAGTCCACTAACCCCATCCTTCTTTCCTCTGCTTTGGACCATGAAGACTTGATTTGCAGTAGGGAAGGAACTGGAGGGCTGATTGGTATGCACCACTTTTTATACCCTCAGATTGGAACACAAGGAGAGAGAGAGAGTGAGTGTAGGCACAGAGTCGTGAAATCTACTAACAAGAATCTTCCAGTCACCACCACATGGAGTACATGCGTACCCACAATGGAATACAAGTTATCTTTCTTTTTTGCATCTTAGCATAGAAAATACAAGATATGAACTTATGAACCTTTGATCATATTTGCGTATGCAATTTAGCTTCTTTGACAGGCTCTGATGTCCATTTCACAATAACAAGCATAAAATGTCTATTTGGATAAAACAACAGTTTATCTTATCAGAAGATTTTTCTCACAAAGAATGATAAATAATAACCAACTCAATAGGTAAGCTATTTTAATGCAATAGTTAAACAGAGTTGAGGGTAGTAAAACTCTTTGGAAGGATTATGGCCACTATTAAATCAAGTTGTCCATTTTAATAAGTTTTTTTAAATTATTACATTTATTTTAGGAAGAAGTGTTGCTGTGAGAACAGATACAAGAGTTTTCAAGGTAAAATAAAATAATTTATTGGATAGTATTACGTATTACAAACAAAGGCTAATCTAATGCAGGAAGGGGAAGGGGAATAGATGGTTCAGGAAACATTTTGGAATATGAAACTTTTGCACATGTTTTCAGATCTGAGGTTTTGCTTCCAGTCTATCTTGCTGTAAAATCAGTGCAGTACAATTGTTGATGGTTTTGTACTACGTGGAACATGCCTGGATACATAGTTCTATATTTAAAGAGAATATTTTCATCTAGTGTAATTCTCACTCAAGGCACTAGAGTGTTTTTCTACTCGTATAATAACAATTTAAGCATATCATTCTAGTCCTCTATCACTTTCACAGGCTTCCTGTTAGTGCCAGGATACAGTTAAGAATAAAGCTCTCTTTGGGCTGGATTGTGCCTCCAGGGTCCAAGCACTGAGAAGACCTTCTTCCTCTGCATCTTCTTTGCCCCAAATGGGAAATGAGAAGCAGAGTCAATCGCCAACATACACCATTTCCCTCCCTTCCTGGGACCCCATGAAGTACTCTTTGGAGGACGGAGTTCTGTGAAGGGGAGAGAGAAAGAGGTCAAAATGCCTAAAGTGAAGAAAGGCTGGGACTGAGTTGAGAGAGAATGGGCCCAGAAGGAGGCTGCATCAGCCTAGACAGATTACTAAGAAAACTGTAATGGAACTGCAGGCTTATACTGCCTTTTTCTTACAGTAATTCCATTCTGGGGAACTCCGTTTTAATGGGAGGCTGGGGACAACTGTGGTCTGGAGTGATTCTGGTTGTACAAATCCCATTGGAGCTGCATTGCCATGGAGTCGGGCTGAAAGGGGTGAATAGAAGGCAGAGACGCGCTGAAGGACGGGGATTTGTGCAGATTTCCCTTCCTGCCTGAGCATCACCTAAATGTGTGTGTGTTTCTATGGGTGGATATGTGGCCCATTGCAGATCACATTGAACCCTTTTTCTCCTCCCTCTGGAATATTTCAGGCGTAATTCTAGGAAAACCTTAATGAGCCCTCCGTCAGGCTCCCACAGCAGTATTTAGATAGAAACCTGGACCCTTTTCTTTCATCTCCATAAATTTGTTCCAGTCTAAGTTACAGATCTATCTCCTTCCAGTAACCTTATACCTACCTCCTGTATATTCCACAGTCTCAAGACTACTGGAAGTAAATGCTACTACATCAGTAGCTTATGTTTCTTGAAACTGTTATTCATGTGGTCACGGATGCTTTATCTTGTCAAATCTCATCTTTTCACTCCTGCTTATACCATTTAAATTGTGAAATCATCCTTATTTACTTTTTTAACTTAGACAATATGAGATGTCTTTACACTCAAATATACTCCTATGATCTTCAATAAGTGCCAGGAAATTCTCTGTTACCTAAATCTCCAAACCTTTACTTAGGCTCCTGAAAGTCACTAAATGAGAACACGTTAGAGGAAAATTGAGCATGGGAGACTCTGGAACACATTGGTGAAGTATGAATTTTTCTGAAGAACTTGAAGAGCTATCGATCGCACAGTTTCATGCTACATTCCCCAAGCAGTTGATCAGCTTAAGCAAGGGTGGTTCCTTCTGGATGCTCAGTTTGCCATGCTATCACAGCCTAAGGATCCATAACTTCTTCAGCCATAAAAAAACAATTAATAAGAGCAGCTATTATATTGGATAAGGGCATAGCAATAGCAACACAAAGTAATGAAGAGGGCTATATAAATCAGAATAAAATTGGTTTAATTTGGGGGAGGATATATCTTTTATAAAATGTGATGCCTCATAAAAATGTCCCAGGTGGCCAATTCTAGAGATATACTTTCTGTATGTGTAATAAGGGTTTTAATGGGGTCAGTTGTAGCTTTATGCTAGATACTTGTAGGCCCTTTAATTTTAATGGACACACATTTCATTGCCAGAACACAGTTTTTCCAAGACTAGATTTCTTATCAGGTTGATTTACACTGCAGTAAGGTAAGAAACTAGATACAGGTGCTTCTCATTTCTTCTTCTATTTCCTTGAACTAGAGTCCTTGCTAGCAAGCATCAGCTATTGAAGATATAGTTTGAAATAGCTGTATAACTTGAAAGCAAATCTCCTTTCTTCAAGGAGCAGATAGAATGCTAACAGGGGCATTCCTGGACAAAAGACACTTCAAAATAATGAAAGGAATCTTTAATCTTTGAATCCCTATAGGATAAATTAGAAATATCTCAACATACATTCTCTATCTGTGGCTTAGAAGTATTATACACCTAGGATATGACTCCTTAAATCTGGCTTTTTAAACAAACAAACAAACAAACAAACAAAGTGACTCTTTTCTTAAGTCTATAAATGGGGTAATACTATATTACAAATACACACATATAAATAAGGAGCATCTCCACTGAAGCCAATATAACTACATCAGAACTGAGCCTTTCATCTATAATATTTATAAATCTTTGATAGCTGTGGTGACTCGAAGGGATAAAGGTTAAATAAGACTAAAGTTAAACAAATAATTGACAACAAAGAAATCCTGAGGGATGAACCCTTCTGAGAAAGTTCAAATTTGGGCCTGAATTTAAACTTTTCCAAAGGTTGGTTGTTTTCAATCGAAGAATTTAGTTCATATCCATCTCTAAAAATTATGGCTAAGTTTTGGTTCAAGGTTTAGGGAAATGAATGAATCTTCATGATGGTAAAGATCAAGTATGTAAATGTGGGTAAATGGTAAGATTCTTAGGCTATGCTTTGTAGGAAACCAGGCACTAGCATTCACTTGTGGTGAAGACTGGAACATAACATCAGAGAAGCAGGTACAAGAGCAAAGGAGGACCAGACAACAGGGTCACACATGCTGGAGAAAAAGAGAGACCAAGGAGTAGAGAACCATGCACTGAGGAACCGAAAAGGTGGGAGGGGCATAGCTGAAACTGAGTGCAACTACATTTTCAAAAAGGACAAAACATTTATTAATTTAAGCATGTTAAATACGGTAAATATTCTCAGAAATGTGGCTGCAGTTGCCACAGGCACATCAGACAAATGCGAATCGGAGGGCAGTTGTTCTACAAGACAATGTCTTTATTAAAATGCGATTTACACTCTGAAAAGGATTGAGATCCTTTGCTAGCAGTAGCTGTATTATCTCAAGTCTACAAAAAAGATTGTGCTGCTTGTTTCATCACTGAAATTTGGGTGAAGTAGAAACTCTGTCCTTGCAAATTTGAAAAATCAGATTCCTTATCTTATTCACTAGGCAAACATATAGTTGCCATTGGCAAAGAAGAGTTACTTAATCTCTTCTAAGGGTTACTGAGACCAAAGGATATTCCATACTCTATAAAAATGTATTTATTTATTATTTATTTATTATACATTTTATTCAGCAAAAAAAAAATCACACAGCTCTTAAAATATTTTTATCTGATGATCTCATAAAAGCTCCTAACAGACATGAACTACTACACTTTACAATACCCCGGTCATGTAGCTGTTACATGGTGATACCTATTCTACAGGACATGGTAGGCTTTGAGTTTTAAGTGCATTTTCCTTTACAGGTAATCTGAAAAAACCCAGATGCTGTAGCTGTCAGTGTCCAGATGGGGTGAGAGGAGTGGAAGGAATACCATTTTAAGTACAAAGTATATTATTCTTGTTGCTTGATGATTTAATTTAATGTTGTAACTTTGAATATAAAACCTTGTTAAAGAATTAATAATGCAGTGTTTTAAAAAATATTATCTTTAAATTTCTCTGCCTGTAATGTTCACAAACTGCAAGCGAGCTTGTAGATGAAACAGAATTAATTATAAGCAAAGATGTCTTCTCAGAGTATAGCTTTCCAAATTCCACCTTTAACTCACAGAGGTCTAGCATTGTTTGCTTACCAAATCAATATTTTTGATAAACTTGCTCTTGTGTACTGTTAATAGGGTATTGACAATGTATTTTTGCCTTCTGGATCCTGTCTTTCTCAGTTATATATAATACATAATTTTGAACCAAACCTCCAAATTTAAGCTGGGCAAGAAAAAATATGCCATTTCCCTGAAGATTGTGTGAAAAGCAAACAATTGATTGATTGACATATTTAATCTGCTGCATTTGCACAATCTATTTTTTATATTAAAAATGCAAATCAGACATTTTGCCCTTTTTCTTCATATTTTATAAGCACTATAAACTGGAAACCTTTAAAACCCAATTTCTGCAGACATTCAGATAGCAGGGAGATGGGCTGATAGCAAGTGCAGGCCTTTCATCTTTAGTTCCCTTGGTTCAAATCTGTCCTGCTCAGTTTAAAAGTGACCTGTAAAAGAAATTAGATTGTTTGCTTTTGCTGGTTTATGGTGTATAAACATGATATAAATGGGCTTTGACTCTCATATTTTTATTTTACTTTAGAAATATCAATTTTTTTCTACCTTTTGACTGGAGAACAGAATAGAGAACAGGAATGGAAGTTGGCAGGACTCATTTGAAACTATGGGAACATTAAAACTTTCACAAAGTGAGTGTTTCTCCCAAAGTTTGTTAGTTGTACTTAAATATGGTTTTAATAAGAACAAAACAAAACAAAACAAAACCACAACCATAGGGAAGTTGTAACACAATGACCATCACCCAAGCACCCCCTTTGCAGTGTTCTGTCCCCATTTTCCCCTTCTTCTGGGCTCCTTAAACAAAACTTCATTAGAGTTTCACTCATCCACTCACAGCCATTCTTTTGTCAGTTTATTTTTATTAAAACAAAATTCCAAACAGCAACCAAAAAAAAACAATTCTTCTCAGCCTTAGACTGGGTACAGCCCCTCCTCTCTGTCTGAGCAGCTGGAGGAGATACAAGGCCTGGCCTGCCTTCTTTCAAAGGGGGGAAAAAAAACCCTTTCATATGCATTTTCTTACCCAACCCTATCTCTCTTCTTCAGAGACCCCTACAGTATATCCTTTCTCCCTACAGCTTCACTCTACAGTTCCCCTTCTACCTCTGCCCTCACTGAGGTCCCTCTGATCCTTTATAGCCCAAATGAAGCCCAGCTGGCACAGGGGCACTAAACCTGTAATGAAGTAAAACTCTCATCTTGGGGGTCAGCCACCCTGTGACAGAGGGTTAAAAAACTTGAATAAAAATAATTTTCTTTCCCCTCTGCTCAGATTTCAGTCACCTTCTAGTTTAAGTCTTCCAAGGAGTCTTGAGACAAATACAGGTAAATGAATAACGGATATTTGTAATGTAGAAAGCTAGCAGAAAAAACTTTTCCTAAAGAAAGCGTGACATTATTTTTCTAAAGCAGCAAGAAAGGACATTGACCTCTATTTTATGTTTTAATTTGCAGGTCACCTTGTAGAGATGGGCCAAACAGATTTTTTAACATACAGATACTAAATATTAGAGGTGCTATCTCTTTAAATGCTTGTCCTTGAATGACAATGCAGCATTTCAACACTGGTTAGCTGGCATGTTCTTCAGGGGAATTCTGCAGTCAATTCTCAGAATTTCTGAGCGTGAAATTAATTGGCTGTTCACCATATCCAGGTGCATTATTATTATTATTTTATTTTGTTATAATTTATATAGGAGTAGTGCCTAAGAGCCTCAGTCATGGGCATAAATGTCCCAATCTATGGCATTAGGACCCCTGGTGGTGCTTCTCCTCCACACCACCAGGTGGCCCTGTGGGAAATCTGTAGGGAGAAGCCAGCCAGAGACTCCAGCTGGTAGCAGCAAAAGCAACTGAAGTAGAGACCTAGGTTCTTTGGACATTTGGAAAACTTTCTGTAGTTTTGCCTGGACTTTCTCTGCCCTGTGCTGATTGGCTAGTTTCTCCAGCTTTCCCCCTCCCCTCTCTTCACAATCTCTTCACCACAGCTTCACTTCACTGCCCCTCTTATCCTCCTCTCCCCCGCTCCGTTGCCCCCCATGAACCCTTTTCTTTCCATTGAACTTATTCCTTTTGAACTGCTCCCCACTCCTCAAAAAATTATGGAACTAACATGACATGCTGCCATCACATGACTCCCTCTGCTAGTGTGTTCCACCTCTTCCCACCCTGTCTGTCAAGTCTATTTAGATTTTAAGTATCTCAGAGCAGGGACTATCTACTATTGTGTACTTGTACAGTGCACAATGGGGCTGCATTCTTGGCTGGCCCTTAGGCACTATCATAATAAACACGATGGAGCATTGTGCTGGGCACTGTGCGAACATCTAACAGAAAGATGGTTCCTACCCATAGAGTTTACAATCTATTGGTTTTATTTGGTTTTTGGCACTTGTATGCAGCAATATATTGTGGGGAACATTGTCTGACTCTTTATTTTTAAGAAAATGTCCAGGTGGGCCAATTGTGTACCTTGAAATGAAGAAATGTAGCTGAGGAGCACTGGAACAGAATTTTTCTCCTGACTTGAGGAAATGAACTTGTTGAATGAGTTTCCTGTTGTCAGGCAGGTGGAGGAATCTAATATGATACTACTCTAGGTGAGTTTCTAAGTATTTGGAGCAGGGAGAGAGGAGAACAAGTAGATGCAGCCAAACATCAGATGCAGCACTCCCTAACTGATGAACAAACAGCACCGTGTTAAATTCTCAACCACACTGGCCTCCTTTGCTTTTGCTCCCACCCCATTATGACACACCAGACCAGAGTCTAATATTATTTCCACCAGAGTAGCTGCATTAACTTCTGTAGAATTACTTCAGAAAATCCTCTATGGGTTAAGGAGAATTTTAAAGATCTGGAATTGTAGAATCAAAAGAGTGAGGGAAAGGAGGTGGGAAGAAGAAAAGAAATTGAATAGGAAGGGAGGAGGGAATGAAGGAGGGTAACAAGCATGGTGGGCTTGGAGAGTGAGTATGGGCTGTCATGGAACTGGGATGGTAGAAGAGACGCAGAGTAAAACTGAAGTGTGAATTCCAACTGCAAAACTGCAAACATGCAAAGTCAGGCATTCTAGTTTCAATTGTACTGATGTCAAGAAGCGACTGCCAAAACTGGTATGACTAATGGTAAATCCACTGTTTTTCAATATGATGATGTATTCTGTTGCCTAACTAGGTATGTTATTGAGGGAGTTTATACCTTTTCTAAAGTACCAACTCTAGCTATCGTACTGCCTCATGGGAGTTGTAGTTAGGTGCTTTATATCCCTATTCACTTCTGTGGATTGTGCTTCTTGGCTGAACTACATTTCCCATGATGCACAATGGTCTCACATCTTGTTGAATTCTATGAAGCACCACAGGCATGGGTGGTGTAGTCTGCTCGGGGAGACAGTCAGTAGAGGAAAATGGGCTTATGAGGCATTGACGCTAGAAGTCCCCAAGGCATTGTGGCAGTGTTTCCAGATAGAATTTTTTAGGTTTTGGCCAAAAACCAGGAGACTTTGCGTTTGCTAGTATACTTTTTTTTATTTAAAAAAAAAAGGCAGAATTTTACATGGAAAACAGATACTTTCCATAGAAAAATTAGTTTGGTTGTAAACACAATTGTTTGTTGCAAAACAGTTTTGACAGAAAATTTTTGATTAACCTTATTTATCATTATCTTCTTGTCTCTCAATTGCTTTGCTCCTGGGTTCAGTTCTCGTCTTTGTTGTGACTGACAGGGAAGTAAAACTTCCTCAGATTGCAGGCTTTCAACAAGCCAGGATTTGAGTTAATTTTACTTTGTCACTGTAGCCTGTGCACTCCACTTTCCTCCTCTGTAGCTCTGCGCAAGAATAGATGTTACTTTCATGTGGATACTTGCTGCCCAAATGGAAAATTAAAGACTCCAATGTGCAACTGTGGTCACCTAGACTAGACTATGGAACGTATAACTCAGAGTATTCACAAATACAAAGGAGGTATCACAGCAGTACACCCTGCCACTCCAGATGCAATTATATGGCTTAACCACCTGAATGTAACATTGTATTTGATGATCTACATTTCCATCAGTCATATGAAGAAGACGACACAGGAGACAGCCATTGACAGACTGTGGGGGGGGGTGCAAGACAGAACTACTAATGCTGCTAGCAGAGACCATGGCTGGGTGAGGAAAGAACAACCCTCACTCCCCAGATAGAGAAACAGAAAGTGACGTTTAAAACTTTATTCTGAAGTATGCACTGTGATTAACATAGTGATATATTTTCATTTCCTAGGATATATGTTCCAAACCAGTGTTCAATGTATTCTTTCTAATTTGCTAATTGGTTTGGTAGATGTCTGAATAAAATGTCTCTAGTGTGCTGCCTAGTGACTTTAATAGTAATTTCTTTTTTAATACCATGTAGAAGATGTGGAATATATGGAACTGATTCTAAAATACAGACTGATCTCATATACGCTGATGTAAATCTGGAGTAGCACTACTGAAGTTTTTCCCTGAATAATGTATCAGAATTTGGCTTCAAATGTCAATAGAGAGAGGGCACTTAGCCGTGTGTGGAAGAGGAGGAGTGCCTTGCATTACTTGTCAAGATCTCTTTTAGACAATTAGGGATTGATTTTAATCTCTCCCTGTTTCAATATGGATGGAACTCCATTAAAGTTACAAGACCTAATTGCCTTCTATGATGAGATGACTGGCTCTGTGGATGTGAGGAAAGTGGTGGATGTGATATATCTTGACTTTAGCAAAGTTTTTTATATAGTCTCCCACAGTATTCTTGCCAGCAAGTTAAAGAAGTATGGGTTGGATGAGTGGATTACACAGTGGATAGAAAACTGGCTAGATCATTGAGCTCAACAGGTAGTGATCAATGACTCGATATCTACTTGGCAGCTAGTAACAAGCTGAATGCCCCACGGGTCGGTCCCGAGGCCAGTTTTCTTCAACATCTTCATTAATGATCAGGAGGATGGAGTGGATTGCACCTTCAGCAAATTTGCAGATGACACTAAGCTGGGGGGAGTGTTAGATACATTGGAGGGTAGGGATAGGATACAGAGTGACCTAGAAAAATTGGAGGATTGGGCTAAAAGAAATCTGATGAGGTTCAGCAAGGATAAGTACATAGTCCTGCACTTAGGACAGAAGAATCCCATGCACTGCTACAGACTGGGGATCTACTGGCTATGCAGCAGTTGTGCAGAAAAGAACCTGGGGTTACAGTGGACAAGAATTAGGATATGAGTCAACAGTGTACCCTCATTGCCAAGAATGCTAACAGCATATTGGGCTACATTAGTAGGAGCATTGCCAGGAGATCAAGGGAAGTGACTATTTGGCATTGGTGAGGCCATGTTTGGAGTATTGTGTTCAGTTTTGGGTCCCCACTACAGGAAGGATGTGGACAAATTGGAGAGAGTCCAGCAGAGGGCAATGAAAATTATTAGGGGGCTGGAGGACATGATTTATGAGGAGAGGCTGTGGAAACTAGGCTTATTTAGTCTTGTGTAGAAGAGTGAGGGGGGATTTGATAGCAGCCTTCAACTACCTGAAAGGGGGTTCCAGGAAGGATGGAGCTAGGCTGTTCTCAGTGGTGGCAGATGACAGAACAAGGAGCGATGGTCTCAAGTTGCAGTGAGGGAGGTCTACGTTGGATATTAGGAAAAACTTTTTTACTAGCAGATGGTGTAGCACTGGAATGGGTTACCTAGGGAGGTGGTGGAATCTCCATCCTTAGAGATTTTTAAGGCTTGGCTTGACAAAGCCCTGGCTGGGATGATTTAGTTGAGCTTGGTCCTGCTTTGAGCTGGGGGTTGGATTAGATGGCCTCCTGTGGTCCCTTCCAACCCTAATATTGTATGATTCTATGCTCTTGATGTTCCATTCGCAGTTTGGTATTGCATTTGGTATTGGTGTGGCCTTGTGGTCTGAAGCTCTAGAAGGAAGACATTCTCTGTTACTGTTTATTAGTGATTTGGAGGAAGAGACAATGAGCCGGACCTCATTTACATGTTTGTTACCCACCATCCCAGTATGAAGATCTGGTCATATTGTTTAAAATTAATTTAACTTTTGAGTATGGGGGCAATGAAATATTGTTATACTTACTCTGTGACAAAAGGGCAACAGAACTGTTCTTAATATGCCCTGAGTGAGGGGGTCTGTAGCCAGGAGGTATGGTCTTCCTTGGAGATTGACAGTAAGGGAGAGCCAAACCCCCACTGGGGGTTGGAAACCCGGAGTACACCACCTGACTGGAAGCAGGTAGTCGGGGATAGGAGAATAAAGCCATGCCTTCCCGCTCAGTCAGAGCCCAGCGGCCGAGGGAGAAGGACACCTCTTCCTTAGTGCCCAAGCCTAGGGCTGCACCCAACCGCTCCACGGAGGAGAGGCTGCCGGAGGTGCCCACTGCCTGGGGCCCAGGGGACCTGGAGGAGCTGCCAACCCCCGGTGAGCCAGAGGGGACCCACGGACCCTGTGACCTAGAGGAACAGCCCTCCGCAAATGACTCCGAACAGTTCCCAGACCTGCCATCAAGCGACGATACAGGGATACAGCTCAGGGCACCAGGTACTCTAGGGAGAGGGTGGGAGGAAGGAGCCTAGGGAAGCCAACTACAGTCCAGCTGAGCTTGTGCTCGCTCGTAGTCAGCATGCTTCGGCTGGAGTTTTGCTGACCCAGTGACGGGACACCCCATCACTGACAGGGCCCTGGGCTGGGACGCAGTGGAGATGGGTGGGCCCCTGCGTCCCCTTTCCCCCTTCCTACTCTCTGGGGCTAGAGACTGCTATCACCAGTGCCAGCCTGCCCTGCCGGGGCTAGGCCTCAGACTATTGCCTCACCCTGCTGAGGGCTGAAGGCTATTTCCCGCTGCCTGCCCACCCTGCTGAGGGCCGGGCCGTAGACTGTTTGCTCACCCCGTGAGGGCTGGAGACTGTTCCTGTGGTGACGCCCACCCTGTGTAAGGGCCAGGGCCCCAGAACTGCTGACTCGCCCTACGCACGGCTCAAGACTGTTCCCCTTTACTGGCCCGCCCAGCATAAGGGTCGGGGCCCGGAACTATGTGCACGCCCCATTAAAGGGCTAGAGACCATTACCCCTAAGGGGTGGGATCTGAAGCCAAGGCCCATTCTGCTAAGGGCTGGAGTTGGCCCCTTTATTTTGGACTTCTTACAGGGCACAGGCACCGGGGTGTGTGGCCTCCCTCGAAGATTGACAGTGAGAGAGAGCCAACAGTACCACCCACTACAGGGGATCCTCTACAGGGTCACTATAACTGTAATCAAAGCCTTAGTCTTGTACCATTGGGTAACGGAGTTTGGATGCAAGCCAGACAGAAAGTAAGAGGGTTCCTACCTTATGGCAAAGAGTACATCTACGATGGCAGAGAGTCTTCCTATGGGTCCTATATGTCATTAATACATCTTCACCAATGCTGTCGAAGCAGTGGCAGAAACTTTTAATGGAAGTTGCATAGGATAGCAACAGAGCTGAGTGAACTCTACTGAGAGACCTGTTACCCAGCATCAACAAAGCTGAAATCACCGTAGTTAACTTTGGTGATGGAACATCAGGACTGGACACAGAGAGGCGAAGAGGTGATGGTATGGCAAGAGACATGGTTTTTCACTAAAGCTGCAGAGAATGTCAACAAAACTCTGGTAAAGGCCCTGCTTAAATGCACTTATGGACTCTGGGACTTCACTAACTAATGAAAACAAACTGTGAGTGGGGTGCGGGACCGGGACAGGGACAGTGGCATACTTAAGGGACATTTGATCATCGACACTACCACTGGTAAATAGGAAAATGAGGTGAAAGCCTACTGCCAAAGATACTGTGGGGGATGGGTATTTGTTGTTTGTGTAAATATATTGTTGATTTATTATTGCTGTATTTTCCCAAATTAATGCAGTGTAGCCTTTCTCCATAATCCAGATTTCCTTGTTTCATGCAGACTTTCTGCTTATGAGAGGGGAAATGCTGCTTGTTAAGGGTGTGCAGGGAGAGTATTTTATTTTCCCCCCGGTTTCTGGATGAGTCTTGAGATGGTAGTATTGTTTAAATCTTAAGAGGAACCCCTAGATATTGAACCTGGCTCTTTTGTTTACCAACACCACCTGCTAAAAACTTACACAATTACTATGCAGCTCCTTTTTTGGACCATGGACAAAAGCCCCTCTTTCCCCCTTTTTTCCCCTCACCCTCTCACTCTCCATTCCAGTTGCTAGCATTGCTTGAGCTTCACAGCATGGTGCTAAAAAGGGTAGCTAGGGATTCCCATTTCATAGGGAATACACTGGTGGCACAATGGTGGTAAAATGAGGCTGTTCTTTCTAGTGTCATGGTCCCCAAGGGGGTATTACAAGCTGATGGATGTTAAAAAAGCCAATGGGATGCCTGAACTTGTGCAGAGGGATGGGTTATCTGCCAGCTAGCCTTGGGATTGATGTGAAGATGGGCAGAAAAGTGACTTAGGCCAGGTCTACACTACAAATTGGAGCCCTGAGTAGGGCTAGTGTAGAGCCCTGCAGTGGGACTGGGATCTCATGGGTCCTGCAGGACCCACTGCCATAACAGCAGGAATGGGTGGGAGTAGGATTTTAAAAAGTCCCATGCAGAGCTCTACTACAAACTTACATCCGTATAATTATGTCGCTCAGGGTATGAAAAATCTATACTCCTGAGTGATGCAGTTATGCTGACCTAAACCCCAGAGGAGACAGTGCTATGTCGATGGAAGGGCTTCTCCAATTTCCATAGCTACCACTTCTCATGGAGGTGGATTAACCACACTGACGGGAGAAGCCCTCCTGCAGCATCTTTACTGAAGCGCAAATGGTGCAAATGCACCAGTCCAGTTGTGCTGCTGTTACGTGTTAAGTGTAGACCTGCCCTTAGTCTTTACCTCTTTCTTACTCCTCCCTTTTCAGACTCAAGAAGCTATGTTGGTAATGGTTGTGTTAGGACTAATCTCTGGAGGCTGCACAAGGTCTAAACATCTTTGTTGAGCAGACTCCTTTCTTCATCCACTACTACATCTCATTTGTTATGTGAGCTGATGACTGGTAAATGGACTTATGTTTAGTTCAAAACTTAATTAATATGACACAAAGAGAGACTTGATGCCAGACTCCCTAGACCCTTGAGCAGATTCCTTGCAGGGGATATTAAAGGGATTCACTTGTGCCCTCCTCAGCTAGAACTGAATATTTATTTGTGACAGACTGTGATGATAGGTTACAGAAAATTGGATGTGTGTAAGCTCAAAAAATGCACTTGGTAGATATAAGTGGACCTGGTAGCCTAAAAGATAGCCAGTAGACTGCCTATAAACTTCCTATTATAAGACCTGCTTCTCAGTTTTTATAACTTTGCCAAACTAACCACTCAGGCTGAAATTTTCCATGCTAGGTGTCTGCCTCGGATTGAAGGATTTTTTTTTAATGCTTCAGCTAAAATAGTTTGGTCATTTTCAAGAACAAGATTAGGGAAAATACATTGTTTTGCCCATGTTTAAAATATTCGTAGTTATTTTGTTGAGATGCTCTAGCACTTCACTGCTTGCGAGTGAAGGTTTGAGATTTGGCAAGGGAAACACCCTGGTGCTAGGGATGTGCCTCTTGTTCCTGTGAAAATTCAGCCCATGTATAAGCCTCTGAAAAATATAAGCATATGCTCTGTAGGGACTTGCTAGAATTTGACAGCTAAATATGCGAAAGACTCATTTGGTACTGGGTGTGCTCCAGCAGAGGCTTCAGGGACTCAACAGAATGTATTCTGTAATTGCTCCTCCTGGCAGCAAGAGGCAATTGTGCTGCTGGACAGTATAAGTTTAAGCAGGGAGACTGCCGCTTCTGTGCTCTCCATGCTGGTGCACAGTTTATAGAATTGCTCACAGCTGCAACTGAAGTTGATGGGAGCTGTGCTTTGGACATATAAAGTGCTATAAAATGCTAAGTTCCCTGCAAAATCAGGACCTAAGGATCTTAAATTGGGCGCTCAAAATTGGTGGACACAACTTTGGCCTTAATCGCTTTAGCCCAGATTGAAGGTATAGAGGTATAGAGGTACTGCAGAGTTTAGCATTGGTATGCCTAACTGATTTAGGAGTCCAAATCTCATTTTCAAAAGGGATTTAGGCATTTAGGAGCTTAACTGATTGTTAATGGGGTTTAGACTCCTAAAGATCTAAATTCCCTTTGAAAATGAGATTTGTGTTCCAAAGTCAGTTAGGCATTGTAGTGTTGAGAGCAGCAACACCTCAATAACTTTACAAATCTGAGCCTCTGGGCCTCAGTTCTTCATGTGTAAAATGGGGATGATAATAGCCCCTCATCTCACCTGGGTGTTGTGAAGATAAATTAATTTGTTTGCAAAAGCACTTGAATCATGTGGTGAGAATCCTATAGAAACTCCCAGGAGGAAATTAATAGTTTTGTAATCAGTGCAGTGTTTGGATGATGTGTATTATACATCATGTTCTTTTAATGATGTGCATTATATGTAATGTTCTTTTAATATAGTTGTGTGTGTGTGTGTGTAATTCATATATAGTTAAGGGTAGCCAGGCAAGAACTTCTGATGCAAATGTATGTTATTGCACCAATGCTACTCAAAATACTAAATTTCCTTCCCAAACCTCCATGCAAACAAATACAATCACATGAATGTTTGTGGGAAAGCAAACATTGACTCAGCCAGCTCTAATCATAGTATTTCAATATTTCAATTAGCTTCAAATGAATATAACTGGTATACTCTATTATTCATTGTCTTACATATTCTGTACATTTCTGCCTTGTACTTGGAATGGCTGTTTATATTTTTGAGTTACATTGTGTTTCTTTCTAGCATAATTGCATTCACATCAGTATGCAAAGGAAGGGCAGTAAGTCACTCAATTGTTCTGATAGTGTCCCATATCACATACATAAATGAAGACTTAATAATAGTGTTAACATTTTGTTATCCTTCTCTTATTTGCAAATCTTACCCCTTCAATCTTCAGACAATTGGCATTTTATTCAGCTATTCAATATAGCTACTTCCACAGTCTTGTCATGTGAATGTGTTATACAGCTAAAGCTAGCTAGTGAGAGAGATTATAATGAGCACATACCGCAAAGAAGTATGGTCTTGTGATTAAAGCACTGAACTGGGACTCAGACTGTTCCCTGCTCTGTCACAGACTTGCTGTGTGACCCTGGACAGACCACATGAGGTATAGTGACACTGCAGCTGGAGTGTAATTTCCAGTTTGGGGAGATATACCTGTGCTAGCTCTGACTGAGCTAGCAAGCTTTAAAAAAAACAAACAAACCCGTGTAACCATGGCAGTGTGAGCATCAGGACAGCTGGCCACCTGAGCATGCACCTGGGGTTTCAGCTGGTATCATAGTTGGGGCACTCAGCCCATCATGTTGCTTGCCCTGGGACAGCTAAGCTGCTATACTTAGCCTGCCAGCTCGATTAGAACTAGCACAGGAATGTCTATGTAAGCTAGACATTTCTCCTCGCTCCAGTGTAGATATACCCTTGGTCTCTCTATGCCTCAGTTACACAGCAGTAAAATGTGGTTAATACTCCCTTTTTTCCCATCCTTTGTGTCACTTGTTTATTTAGATTGTAAGATCTATGAGGCAGAAGTTTTCTCTTTTTGTTTGTTTGTATAATACATAGCAAAGTGGTTCCCAATCTGGGTTGGGGTATTTAGCTGCTACCACAATAAAACTAATGACTAATATTGTGAACTAGATTTACTGGTGTGCTCTGGTGATGCATTTGCATTACTGGAAGAGCACGAAGCAGCTGGAATGTACCAGTGAATCCCGCCTTTTATTTCCAACTCTTTTCCTTAACTATATTGTCTATCCAGTAAAAATTAAAGATAGATATTGCTATATAGCAGTATATATATAGCTATATATACTGCTGTACAGTAGGTTTCGAAGTAGCAGTACTTGTGATAGTTCAAAGTGCTGAACCTGGATATCTTTGTTTTTGCCCAAAAATATCCATACAAGTCTAACAGAGACTTTATACCCATACAGTTAAATTGTGAAGTACTGAATTTAAAGGAATGCTAGATCCTTGCTATTTAATTGTCTGGCAATTATTTGAGGGTTTTCATAATGTCTAACTGATTATATTCTTGCTTGTCTAGTAGGATGAATTCTTTAATAAGCCACTTGAAGTGCTTGCTTTAGCAATTTTTTCTGGCGTTTCTTCTGAGAAGAAAATTGCTGTAACAAAACTATTTTTTACTTAATTTCCTCTGCAGTCACTGTGGATGCAGGACAGTTCTAAAAACTCCGTAAGAAAGCCTAGAGTTAAGTGATTTATTTCTCTTATATATAAAGAAAAGCTTATGTTGGTAGTGTTAGTAGCTGCTGCAAATGAGCTAAGGGCCAGAATATGTTTATTGAAGGTTAGAAGGAAATGCACAGCAGGTCTAACCTAAAAAGAGTTGCAGAAAATATTGTAGCCTCAGGGATTGTAGTTATGGTGCAGGGAGCCCCTGGTACCTGGGTGGTGTGCAGGGAGAGAGAATCATGGTCCTCCACCTCCTCCTTTCTCTTTGGGAAGCAGTTTTAAGCCTCAGCAGCAGCCAGCAGAAGCTCTGTGCTGCTACGAGAGCAAGGATCATGATTGTCCATGGTCCTTGGGTGGAGCAAGCAACAGGAGGAAGGTGCCTTACATGTGTCTCTTCCCCTTGCATCTATATGAGGGCCAGGGAGAATCTGACCCTATACAAGCTGTCCTCCCCCCCACCCCCAAGAATGACTGTATCACATGAGACTCTGGGAAGATAACCACCTAAACTGTGGGTGTACTTTCACTGACTGCCACAGAAATAGAAAGTGGAAACCAAAGGGTTTGAAAAAATGGAAAGAGATATCTTTGCTCTGAAAGCTTATTTCAAAAGTCTGAGATGAAAACCACAGCAACATGGGATATCCTTTGAGCACAGGGGGGAGTTGAATTCTTCCTGATTAAGTGCATGCATTTGGAAAGAACTTGTTTGAAAAACTGCATATGTTATCTCTAACCAGAATTAGATGAAAAAACCATATAATAGAAAGAAATTTGGAAGGTATTTTATCAAAACTGAGGAAATTATGTAACAAACTTGGAGAAGCATCAACTACCATTGAACAATAAATAAAGTATTGTATAGGAAAGAGAGTATGACAACTTATAGATTGCATAAAGCCAGTTATTGTTTAAGTGGCACAGTTAGAAAATGAATTAGGAAATCAGACACTACTCTGGGCAATATGTCTGACAAAACTAGAATTGAAGTGACTCTTGTATTCCCAAAACACTTACTGGAGAAACATGAAGACAAAAAAAGAATGCAGAAATATTGTGGAATTTCTGGAATACCAGAGACCATGGGATCTGGAAGCATAAATTTGTCTTTAGTGCAAAGATCTTACTGAATTGTTTAGCTGTATTACAGTACATTGCCTTGTGTGAAAATTCCTTCCAAATCTTACTACATGTGTTTCTGTCTGTCTTTGAAATTACATCTGTCACAATCGACAGAGGAGATGGCAGTGTTTTCTATCCTGTAAAACCCTATTTGTACAGTATGAAGTGATTCCTTCTGCTTGACTGGAAAACTTTCAAGCAGTATGTAGAAAATGAAACCCTTGAACTAAAGACAATTAATATTTTAGTTTCCTTACTTTTGTTTTGATTTTAATCAGTCTTGTATTTGTTAACCTCATTTCCATTAACCTAGAGAACAGCATAAGTTAGTATACTCCAGTGTTTTTGACACAGTGCTCCTGTAAACATGCAGACAGCTAGGGGAATTGAATATGCCTCTTGAAGGGTTCACCAGCTTGAAAAATCCTTAATGAGATTTTTTTTTTAACTGTAAGGGAGAAAAGCCATCATCGGTCATGGAAACCTAGCCATTAGGGGTAATTGTCATTTACTTAAGCAATAACACTGTTGCACAGTTATGAGACAATATCCCAATTCCTATGTGGACATATTGTGAGGCTGAAGTCCATGTAATTCATTCCAATGAAGGAAATAGAATTTCAATCAATAAAATAGTATAACTATGTTCACTCATACGCAATAAGTCTTTAAAAATACCTAAAGTAAATGAACCTACAGACTGTAAGCTTCATCCAAGAAATGACAGACTGACTTTAGAAGAAAGTGAGACTGTAAGATGCTGTGATAATATCAACAATGAGTAATGACATTTTTGTCCAATGATCAGTGCTGAATAGCTAGAGTAGTTGTGGACATGCTAATTGGTCAAATTTATCCATTTAAATTTAGGGTGAAGTTTACTGCTGTGTACCAACACATGTAAGTCCCTAGGTCTTGGTAGGTTTTGTGCTAGCCTTCTGCATAGTGGTAAATTTCACGCATGGTAAAAATGGTGCTAACAATTTATTTATTGTTCTTTGTAAACCCCTCTGCAGCTATTCACCAATGTCACTAAAAAGGAGATAGACTCACTTTGACAATCACTTGTACCTGTTGTCTTGTTGTATGCAGTGGAGTTGTAGCTGTGTCAGTCCCAAGACATAAGAGAGACAAAGTAGGTGAGGTAATATTCTGCTAGAGAGAGAAACACGCTTTCAAGCCGACAAAACTCTTCTTCAGGTCTGGGGAAGGTACTCTGAGCATCAAATGCAAGATGGAACAGATTGTTTACCATAAATAGTTAGCACATATTCTAAGGGAGCAATCAAGGTAGAGTGGCCTATTCATACTTCTGCAGTCATAAGACAAATAGGGGGGTTAGTGCATTATAAATTGTAGTAATAAGCCATAAATCCAGCATTTCTGTTCAGTTCATGATTTTTAGCATCTACCAGAGTTATGAATTTAAGCTCCCAGACTCATCTTTTGAAAGTGTTGTGCAGGTTTCCTTTGAGGATGAGGACTGATAACAACTATGTGGATGAAACCAGACAATAACTGAACTCTCGAATGAACTCACACAGGAAAATGATAAAAGACAAAAATCACATCACCACGGGGTGAACACATTTTACAAAGTGATCACTCTATATCTGACCTATCAGTCCTCTTCCTTACAGGAGGAAAACAGAAGAATACAAGGAATTTAGATATGAAAAGGCTGGGAAATAGAATTGGGAGTGGTAAAATCCTTAGTATACATTTAATTTGCATGCGCATTAAAGGCAAAAAGTTTCCGCATTGTGCAAAAAAAAAAAAAAAAATTGTTAAAATCAGTTATGTCAACTTATTCTCTAATCCTCTATATGCTGAAATGTTAACAGAGTAGGAAAAAGCACACTGATGTCAAGATCAGTGAAGATGCAATACAGACAGCAATTTCCAAAAATGCAAACTTTTAAAAGAAATTGTCTGTAGGGTTTTATTGCTATTTATCAAAGATGTAAAATCTCATGGGCAATTTATTCACCTACTTTTACATGCTATAGTATTTGCAGTAGCCAGTTCTCTGCTGGGTTGACATGCCAGAGTTCCAAGTGACAGAAGCAAAAATAAGTGTTTTTTAAAATCCAGAATCTATCAAACTGTGAACAATTAAATGGTATGCAAGTTCCCAGAATGATTAGTCACGCTGGTTATATCTGGGATAGTTAAAAAAACAAAGTTAAAAACATGGTGTTCCATTGTAAGGACTGTTTTAATAATTTTCAGCATATTTCATGTACAAAATAAATCAAGGTTTTTTAAAAAATAAAATAGCAAAATAGAAAATAGACTGTGAGGTGTAACAACAAAACTTATCAACACATGCATGATTGCATGTCCACTGTTTGATATTTTAATAGGGTTTGCAATAGGAACTAGCTAAATAGGGAAAAAAATAAAAGTTTTTTCACCCTTCCTTTCCCCTCCCACATTGTAACTGCTGTTCTGTGAGTTAGTTATACATTACACACAACTAATGAGGAGATAATCATCCAAATATATATAGCACAACTAGAGTGATACCAGATATCTTCAGGGTGATCAGACAAAGAAAACTTGAGCTTCTGGTACATAAGGGTTGGATGAGTGGAGGAAGATTGTAGAAGCAAGTTTTCTAGGGATTGGTACCAGGAGCCAGGTGCCAGGAGTCAGAGGCACCTGTGGTAAATGTGGCTGGCTGGACAGAATGTGGTATGGTGCGCTTCTTCAAGGCTGCGTGAAGACTACAAAACGTGAAGGAAGGTTGTTGGCCACTGACTCCTCTCTGTGTTCTGTTAGTGTTATTGTGATGTGACTCTGTGGTTCTCTGAGAGAATGTTATGTATGTACAACGCTAGACTTTTTTACAGACTCTGTCAATTGTTGTGCTAAGCTCCCATTGACTTGGATGGGGGTTCTGCAGGTGGAATGATGGGAGGATGTTTCAATAGTCAGCGTCAGGTCTAGTCCTGTGTACTTTGTTAGTTCTTAAACTGTAACCAATGGTAATTGAAGTTGATTGAAAAACTTGTGCTGGCTTCAATGGGTATCAAATTCGGTCTCATATCAACTCTACTGCAATGTTGTCTCTTGGGCAGCAGATAGTGCTCTTCACAAATACTATATTTATTTTATTTCAATTCATAACAAAGAAAAAAGCAACTAGCATGGTTTTTAGGTACCCTTAGGAGTTTTATGTTATCATTCTTTTATAAATTAGAAGCTTTGCCCCAACAAATATCCAACCAAAGATATCAAATCAAACAGTACCAAACAAGCACACAAATACCAGCATTGATGTCAGCACCCTCCATCCCTTTGGGTAACAATATAGGTTTCGAAGTATGCCCTTCAGACAAACAAAGGTGGTTTTAAAAAATCAGGTGGTTTCATACCAACAATGGAGTGAATTGTGAAGTTGAGCCCACCATGGCAAATGCCTTACTTAACAGCTCTTTGTCTTTTATGCCCAGGCATCTCCAGTTTGAATGCTTCCACTGATCATAGATGATTGGCATGGAAAGAAAGGGTGGTTTTTAAACTCTAACTGGCCTGCCAGTCACCTAGCTGATAGGTCCAAACCAGCACTCTGTACCCCACCAAGAAACTAGTAGGAGGCCAATCCAGTTCCTAGAGCATTGCTGTCATGTGCTCCTTGTACGAAACACCACTTAGCGAGGGAGATGATATATTCTGTAGCAGTTCAAGTATCTGGACTGATTTATGGTGCACTCCACACTGTTATACTCTAATTCTGAATTCACAAAAACATGGTTTATGGGAGGATGCTCTGTATCCAAAAGAAATAGTCAAAATGCCTGGGCCAGACAAAAGCTTTGGATATGACAGCTATATAATCATGCAGCTAATTTGCTGCAACATAGGTCTAACAATATCCCCAGAAAGCAAATTAGTAGTGGCAGTGGGCTAATCTCAGAAGTTTCATAGTTTGAGTTTGATACACAAGATATTACGTGGAAGCTTATCCATATTTTAACTGAAATTGTGAGGGCCCACCAGCAGCCCACATGCCTTTATTTTTTTCCATGTCCTTATCACTCACATTAACCCTTAGACCTGAATCAGGCCCCATTCCAAGAAAGCATTTTAAGAAGATAAGCAGTTCTACTGAGTTCAGTGAGACTGAACTACTCATGTGATTAAAGTTCAACTTGTACATAAGAGGTGTAACCTTCTGAAAGGCATTGTGACAAGGAATTTGAGGACTGTTAATTTATAATTAATGGCAAAAGAAAATAGAGAAGTGGTTTACTGCTGATCATACACCTCTTTGTTGAAATGTTGATGTAGCTTCATTCTGATATGCTAATGAACTCTAAAAGGTGGTATCTGATAAGCAGGTCAGCTATGGGTGGGTGGGGATGAGAAGAGAGTTTTTTAGATACAGCATGGGGGCAGGAGGACTGTATCAGGTAAGATCTCAAAATGGTCAGAAATGACTGATTTCCAAATAAGTGTGATTTTTTAAATTTTTGTAACTGAGCCGAGAATGTCTGTATAGCTTAGGCTATGAAAAAGTAAATCTAGTTATGTAGTGCAAACCAGTTTTATTGCTATCTTCTATTTTTAAATTTTCTTGTTAAGACAATTGTTTGAAGGTGGCCATACAACTGTAGACAACCACAAAGTGACAAGAATTTTTCAACCTCTATAGAGAGGTGCTGGAGTGAAGAGAGCTTCTGGAGTCTGCCTTCTCTCTCCACCCATTTCTGATCTTTGTTAGACAGGACAAGGACAGAGTTGCCCTCTCCCATTCAGATGGCTGTGGCTGGCTAATGTGGGACTAAACATGGGGAAGAAGCAAATGTGCAGCTGGTAGAAATGTCCATTGGCTTGCCACATCCTCAGCCACCGTGATGCTCCTCATTTTGCAGAGATCAGATAAACAACCCGTTGATATCAGGATACCAACTTTGTGACCTGTTTCCTCTGAAACAACTTCTATGAGTTCTGCTGCTTTGACCCTATACATTTAAAACACACTGTTGCTTATAGCCCAGTGTGCAGCAGAGGTCTGGAAAGTTTTAAGGTCTGAGGAGGGTTAGCTATGTTGATGGGAAATGTTTGAAGCAGTAGAAGGAAAGCAGAGAAGCCACAACCCTGTTCAGAAAGCTAGAAGTTGGAGTGGGCCTTGAATGATTATAGGCTGGATTGAAGAAATGGTAGGCTCAGCAGGAAGAGAAAGGAATAATTAAATCAAGTTATAGAGTATGTACAGGTGTAGATAGGGTTAGGAAAAATAATAAAAGTGAGTTTTAGAGAGTAGATGAAGCTGTAGATGAATGTCACAAAATCTGGCAAAGAACAGAACAGGCAAACCAGGAAGAAAAAGAATAGTTAAAAAAAGACGATGATGATCAAAGCAGAGAGAGAATTATTTGGCCAAGTTTCTTTCTTTCTTTGGTTAGACTTTTTGTTGTTGTTGTTTCTTGATTTCCAGCTAGAAGATGTCCCAGGAATTCAGAGTAAATAAGAAAGTGTTAGGAACATAAATAGATCACTAGAACTCCTTCAGCATCTGATTCATCAGAAGATGATTGAGTATCACCTTGCTGTGATTTCTCCGCATATTACCTCAAGCTATGGTCTGCTATTTGGACCGCGAATGGAGCTGCATGAGGAGAAGTAAACTGAATTCAATAAATTGTGGGAGAGGAGCAATAACAACCTCAAACAGCAGTAGATCAACAGGAGGTAGGAAATCTTTAACCATAGTCCCTTCAGAGAGCCCTAACTTAATGCATGTTAAATATTTCATAGGGATTTGTTATAGTGTTTTTTATTTTTAATAACAATTATATTGTATGTACTACATCTGAATTCACAACTTATCCTGGCATGTCTTCTTCTAATATCACCTCCCACACACAGAAAGGGTAATTAGCATCTGCAAACAGTAGTCTCCTAACTAAGGATGGGCTCATAAAAGTGCATATAAGAGTGCTCTATCTATTTCTGCAGGAACCTTTGATCTGGGTAGGTGGAGGATGTAGAGAGCAATGTGACATTACCGGGAGTTTTAAAACCCCATGATATGTCTGGAATACATGCTCCAGAGGTTTTTAGACTTCAAAAAGGACTGGTACCTGTTCCGACAGCTTAGTGATCCCCCAGAGTCAATAATGAGTCAGTTAGGGAATAAATGAATTTTATTATAAACACAGGAGTAATATAGATTTTTAACTAGTTATACTCATCTAAACAAACAATTAACTATAAAATATAGACTAATATAAAAGGATATAAAAACAATTAAGCACAAAACATAAACTGATATAAGAAAGTATTAAACAGGCAACTAACAACTATAAAGACCTAAACTAATATTAAACAGACAGTGGTTCCCTGCCTGGGAATCAAACCCTGGTCTCCCAGGTAGCAGACAGGGACACTTAGCACTTACACAGACAATTAGTTAATTACAGGGCACAGAAGGGGGGGGGGGGGGTCACACAGACGGTTAACTACAAGGCACAGGAGGCAGTTACCTGCAAGACAGAAGGATTTTACACAGACACACAGAGATTTCACACAGACAGTTAACTGCAAGACACAAACGGGCAGTTAAACAGACAATGTAGCTGTAAAATACAGACTGATAGTTAACTTCTCACCAGACTAATATCCACAGCATTATTCGATTCGGCCGGCAAAAACACGTTTCACGCTCGGGGGGGGGGGGGGGGGAACACGTGAGCGGGAGGGTCGGAGACCAGATGATCAGGCTGGTTTCGATGAGGCTCTCAGCAGGGGCTTGGGAAAGACGGCTCTTTATGGACTAAATGGGACATGAAGAGTTAACTGATTGGTCAAGGAATATGATATGGGCTTCGTGCCAGCACTGGATTGGCCGGGGGACACTTGCAGTTTTCCTGGTTGCTGGGGAGTTTCGTCTCCCCTGGTCAGTTACATTCCTCATATATGACGTGGGAGCCAAAGGTGCAGCCGATTCCATGGTAACGCCCTAATAAGGTCAGGTCGTGGGTTGACTGTTAGCCCGAATGGATGAGGAGGAGTGCGAGGGGGGGCCATGTGCAGGAATTGAGCTGCAACAGTACCCTGCAAGAATGAGTAAGTTCTCACTATGTCAGCTGTAGGAAACAGGTCAGCCAGTCACCCAGAAGATTGTAATTATACAGCTGTCCACATGAAAACAGTAGAGCCAGAGAAAGGAATGTGCTGCTTAGTCTTTCTAAAAAAATATTTTATTGTATCTGCTGCAACATTTGACACTACTAGAGTGAATTGGACAAGGAAAGATCCAAAATCTCCCTATCTCCTAAAAGGAGGTTCACAGTCCCTTCACCCTATTTTTCTGAACTTCTGATGAGTTTGAGTATGGTTTTATGAATGGGTGACAGTTCAAGGTGGTCTCATTTTTACTGAAATTACTTGCTTATTTCCATTCATAACGCTATGGAGATGCAATGAAAGAGTATGGATCACTTGGTATTATGGAGTCCTAGTACTTTTCAATGGCTTTAACATGAGAAGCCATTGTTATTTCAGGTCAGCAAAAGTAAACAATAGTGGTTATTCCCTTTCTGAAACAATACCTGTTTATAAAAGACAAACTTGTTTGTTATTACTGTATAGTGATCAAACATGTACTTGACAAGACACAGAAGGGCTAAATAGTCCCCATTCCAAAGAGATTATCATCTAGCTTTTACACTTGACACAAGACAGCAAGTAAAGGATTGTGTGACTAGACAAGTGGGGTGAAGCAGTATTTATTAATTGAAGGCAAAGGAAAGTTCATTTTTGTATGATGGAGGAGCAGGCTATGAAGATAATTTGAGTGGGTGGATCTGAATGAACCGTAAGGGGTGAAGTTCATAACAGGAAGCAGGCTTCAGGGCACTGTAATGACTGGGACATAAGAGTTTTTGCTATTAGACAAATAGGAAAGGTCACATCTTCAAAATCTTGTGGAGAAGTTTAGTTTCAGCCATGTTACGTTTAATTTGTTGGAAATATCAGGGGGAGAGGCTGAGATTTAAGGTGGGTGGAAAGGCAGATTTGAGGAGGCATATGCATAAAAATGGTATCTGAAACCATATAAATAGGTGCAGTGAGGCTGGGACAGGATGTATAGGGAGGGGAGAGAAGGGCCCTGAAGGACTCACACAGAGAGAATGAGAGAGGGCATGAGGAAGATGTGCTCAAGAGATCCTGAAGGATCAATTGGATTGGCAGACAGAGAACCATGAAAGCCAAGTGAAGATGAGATGTCAAGGTGAAGAAGGTGATTGACTGTGTTTAAAGAAGCAGAGAGGTCAAGGAGGCTAAATGATGGAGTGTAGTCACTAAGGCGTGGGTAAGAAGTGGCTACTGGAAAACTTTGTGATAGCAATGTCAGTGGTGTGGCAGAGGTAGAAGCCAGTTTAGAGGGGATTGGGATAGAGTTGGAGAAAAGACTCCAAAGAAAAATGATATAATTCAATTAATACTTTATTGTGACAAATCAGGCATTGCTGTTCTTTCCTAAGTTTAGTCAAAGGGTGTGTTTGTGTGTGTGTGTGAAATCATCATTCTCTGTGGTATAGCCAAGGTTATAGTTGCAGTGCTGTTCATGTCCTTTTTATTTTTACATGCTCTTAAAATTTAAAGAAAATCCCAAACTGAAATAATGCTCCAAGGGGAACAGTACAAAATCAGCCACTATGAAAATAACTTGAGCAATGCTAATAAGTACTAGTTACAATTATGTTAATGAAGATTGAAGAGGGACTTCAAATCTCTGAAGTCCCTTAAAAGTCCCGTATTAAATGATGGTGCAACGCTATTGGAGTCAATGTACCTATACACTGGAGTTGGCTATAGTGATTCATATGAAATGAGAACTGACCCAAAACTCAAGCTGCAATGAAGGTCCAGAAGTTCAAAGCACTTCTATTTTTTAATTTCCATTCCTCTACACTTCCTGATTTTGAGCAAAGACTATACACACACGCATACCAGAATATTGCTAGGAAAATTGTTCTCACAATTTGTCCATCCTGATTAAAATTAGGAGTTATTGGAAAGTTTGCATCTAGAAAGTCTTGGAATATTTAGTTATGTTTAAAACTAAGGGGGTTGGATGAATTCACATAATCCAGCCTTATCTTCTGGATACTTATCTGAACCATGTTATTGGATATGAATTTCAGCAAATTTCTGGGCTCTCTGGAACCATGGTTTTGGGTCAAGCCTATCTCTATTTACAAATACATATTTAGTCAAGTAAACATGCTGGCATTTACACTTCTGACTTTTGGCTCCAAAATACCATCTTTTTGGTATAAAAAATTAAATGACAATACTTGAATTTGAATATTTTTTTTAAAATGGAGATTTTTCCCCCCACAGAGATAGTTAAAGAATGGCTTTGTTTCTCAAATATTTTGGCTATTTGTCAGTTCTTACTGGGAAGAGACAGACACGTCTATTTTGAGAATATTTTGGTTTTAAAATCACACAGTTTCAGAATTCAGTCCTGGATGAGGAAATTAGATTAGTTTCTAAATCTAATCACCACTTAATATGAAAGCTGCTTTGAAATAAACACACAACACCTGTTGTCTGAGAAGAAAGTAACATGCATTTTTACAAGGTCAGAATTATGTCTAGAACATGGTAACCATGAGCTAGTCTATGCACAGCTGTCATTTAAATCATTCCTTTCATTTGATATACCAGGAAAATCTCAGATTTTTAGTTATCTTCACCTACTCTCACTTATCCTGTATAATGTGGTTAGTAATGACTGAACATACTATTATTAAATAACTAAAATAGAGCCATTGTGGAAATGACACCTAAGCACTAATAAAATATGACTAATAGTTAAACTTCCTTAATATATTTCAAAATGTCAGTTTTACCTCCACCAGTATATATAAATTATTAACCTATAGAAAACAAATCTTACTAAAATTTCCAGGATTACTGTAAGAGAACAGGTTTTTAAAGTTTAATCCAAATATTATCATAGAAAGGCTCAGAATATTATACAGGAAAGTGTGTAAGTGGCGCCACTGCCCTCTGATGGATGGTATGTCAGACCTGCTCAAGTGTTAGATTATCTTCCTCTCTAGTGGCTGACCTACAAAACTGATGACAGTTGGGGCATTCAAGGACATTCAAAAGACCTGAATTCATAAAGTTAGGAATCCAAAGCTGAACTGCACAGCTGCTATAGAACTGACATTTGTGGTTCAACAACAATCGTTGCACAGGAGTCTGTTCTTCTGTCTAAGAAAAGCAAGTCAGACAAAATTCATCATGCTTATTTCATTCTTACAACTACAGAAGCACTTAGTCAAACATTGGGTAGGAAAATAAATATACATTTTTAGAACGGCTGGTTTTCTAATTATAACTGTAGCAGTGTGATGGATGTTTTAACACCAAAAAAAATCTATTATTTCTGGCTGCAATATTCTGGCTACCTACTCTGCATCAATCTCTATAAGAGATTACAATATGAGTGGTCACATGATTGCAGCACTGAAAGGACAAAGAAAATGAGTAGTACTGTTTCTCATTGCTGATATAATCTATTGCAAGAATGGTAGGTAGTGGAATTATACCACAGAATGAGTCTGGCTTTCCAACACTAATGACATACGCACACCTGTTATTATTAATCATGTTTATTATATTAGTGCTTAAAGGCAACCAAGAATGAGGCACCATTGTGCTAGGCACTATACAAACATAGTACAGGGTCTCTGCCCTGAACATCTTACCATTTAAATAGACAGGACAGACAGAGTGGGAAGGTAGATACACAAGGAAAGTGAATAGTGTCATGTTAGTTCCACAATTTTTTGTGGGGTCTGGGTTTCGTTTGGAGGGTATAAGTGTAAGGGAAAGAAAAGGGAAGGGAGAGGGGACATTGAAGGGGAGGGAGGTGAGTTGTCAAGGCTGGGGGGAAGTTGATAAGAGAGAAAAGTGCGGAGTGAAGCTGAGGTGAAGAGGCTGTGGGAGGGGGAGGGAGGGTTGGAGCAAATAGCCAATCAGCACAGAGTAATGACAATCTAGTCAACACTGTAGAAAGTGCTCCACATGTCCAAAGGTCCCTGCTTTGGCTGCTTCTGTTCCTTCCTGGCTGGCGTCTCTGGCTGACCCCTCTTCAGCTTTCAAGGCCAGCTGAGTGGTGGCAAAACCACCTGAGTCCCAGTGCCCTCCGTGCATAGTCCTGAGACCAGGGGAGAGGTGGTCCTGGCTGGGCCCCATTTTATCCATTCCCCCCAGTGAAAAAGACCAAACATTTAAAAACATCCAAACATTGCACCAAACAGCAGTTAGACTTTCTACTATCGGTATAACTGTGGATTCTTAAAAGTCCTGTTTGCATCATTTCCCTGTATAACCTTAACTGTATTATTTGTTATCTAGGTATTTTTATTCTATTTTGTACTTTCCTTTCAGACAGTTAATTATATTCTTTTAAAAGAAATTAACGTACTTTGACACATTATTCATTCATTTGTGCATTGACTGTTTGCTTATCTCAACTATCCCAACTTTACTGTCCAATTTTCTCCTGAGATTTGCAGGGCAGATCTTGATTCTGGTATACTCCTTTCCCTACATGTGGTCAGTCTATGCAGGCAGGAAGAGCAGAATACTGGAGTTGAGATTAGCTAGGCAAATCTGATCAAATGTTGCCCTTAATATGTGGAAGGGAGTGGAATGATCAAACAGCGTACTATTAAGGGTCAAAGTAGTGCAGCATCCCAGGTTCTAGCTGCCTCTCTCTTGTTTTGCCAAATGGCTTGGGTTGTTAAAATTCTGATATCTGAGACTTTTGAAAAAAACGAAATAAACCAGAAATTCTCACATAAAATCTTGTCTTAAGACAAATGTGAATGGTGTGGTGAATGCTCTAAAGAAAGTCATTTTGGTTTCAACCTCAAGTTGGCCCTTCTAACTGGTGTGCTAGACTATTTCCTCACTTGTAGGGTCTGAAACCCACCATCTGAAGTATAAGTGCTATGCAGCATTATTCTTACACTGACAAATCTTATCTTTTCTTGCAGATGTGCCTAATTTAACATTATAGCTTCCATTTGTCTTTTAAATAGAAGAGTAGAGAGGTTACCTGAAGTTCACCTTAGAGTTTCCTTAACAGTTTGGTCTGAGCTCTCATTAATAACCATATTACCTGCATGGATCCCAATCAGCACTGGCATATTAAATTAAAATATAGCCCTATCTTCTGAACTGAAATTCAACCTCTTTCAGCTGCCACATCCAACCCGCTCTTCTTCGTGCCAGATTCATTGAAATAATCCTTTTCTACTCTCTTCCAAAAATACATGAAATAAATGGCCAAATACTCATTCTCTTCTGCTTTTGAAAGTAGAGGAAGCAAAAAGCAGAGGATCTACATTGTGGGGCAGAGGAGGAGAGTAATCCATGTGAAACTGTCCTCTTTCCCCCAACTACCGTCCCACCACACATGTCTTTCCACAAAGCAAATCCCTCCCCAGTAGGTAGTTTGGGGACTGAGAGTTTGGGGACAGCCTGGGAGCTCCTATGAACAAGGATTCTTGAAGAACTATGTTGACACATGACCCAGAGGGGCCAGGAGGCATTGGCATAGTTGCAGGTAGTTATTGCCTCCGATGGAGTTTTTCTGTGATCCATGAGTTTAGGGGATTGAACCCTTTACCACTTTCCAGGCAGTGTTTAGTTTGTGCCAGGGCTTGCCGGGGCTAAGTCCTGGCACTTCTAGGCACACAGAAGCTGAATCATCAGTTGTTCATCTGAGGAAGGAAGTGGAAGGAAGGGATGCTTGTCACTCTATAGTGGTGCACAAACAATCCTTCATCAGTATACTACCTCTACAAACTGGGTAGAAAAGCTTGGAAGGTTCTCAGATGCTGTACTAGTCTACTGCTGGGCAGGTAACAGTGCTCTAGCTTGTGGTATTTACTCTAAGTACAACACAAGTAAAGGACAGAAATGGCTACTACTGTCAACAACGATATCAGGTAACAGCTACAAAACTTCTAAGCATGAAGCATCTCTTCAGGGTAAGATTGGCAAGGATTAAAATGAACCTCAGTTTATTTGCATATTCTTTTTCACTAAAATGGTGGTAGCATTATTCCATTTTTCCTGCTATCCTTGATGATCCATATGTGATGGCACTGTGCCTATTAATCTTTAATCTGTTTTGAAATGTGAAGTAGTTTTGGAATGAGTGCATAACTACACATACTTTCATGAGATTTACTCTCTTGCAAAGAATAAGAGGACATTACCTGCTGCTCATTGATTGGCACTTCCTTTCAATGATCTCTGTCTACACTACAGAGGAGGAGGAAACAGTTATAATGAGATTTGACTTACATTTGCATATATTGTCCTTCACTGTATCCTGCAAATAAGGGAGAGGCTGGAATACCTTGCTTATTTCATCTGGGCCAGCCTGTTCCAGACCCAACAGAGCCAAGCCCTGCAATATAATAAGGGAGCCAGGATGAAGGTATTCCAGCCAGGTGACCAAGTCTGGTGACCAAGACTCCCTAGTTCAGACAGCAAACTCTGAGCCAAATGGCAGGGCCCCTATGAAGTCCTTCAGAGGGTAGGCCTGGTCAATTATGAAGTTTTCTTCCTGAACCAAACTGAGATAGGTGTTAAGGGGGTCCCACTTGGGGGTGGGTTGTCCACTTACCAGAGAAAGCAATTAGACACCCTGGTGCAGACATACCCAGATGTATTTTCCCCATTTCCAGGACAAACCTCTCTTGTGACCCACCAGTTTCATATAAAACAAGGAATCCAGCCCATTCAAAAGCCCTATCCCCTCCTGGAGTGGCTGAAGTACCAGTTAATACAAGAGGTCCAGGAGATGTTAATCCTAAGCATTATTGAGGAGTCGCGAGGTCCCTGGTGTAGGCCAGTGGTCCTGGTCCCTAAACCATATGGAATGATTTGATTTTTCATAGACTTCCACCAGATCAATGAGAACTCTGATGCCTATTCGATGCCCTGAGTTAATGACCTGCTCGATGGGCTTGGCCAGGCACGATATATCTCTACATTAGTCTTTTCTAAGGGCTATTGGCAGATCCTGCTCTCACCCAATTCACATGCCAAAACAGCCTTCTTGACCTCCCCATAGGTCTTTTTCAAGCTGTTAATGTGCCCTTTGGTTTACACAGCACCCTGGCCACCTTTCAAAGACTAATGGACCAGATATTGCGGCCACTTAAACCATATGCAGTAGCCTATCTGGATGACATGGTAATCTAAAATTAGGATTGGCCAATCCACTCCGGGGTGTAGCCAAAGTCCTTCAAGCCCTACGGGATGTCAATTTAACCATGAAGCAAAAGAAATGTACATTTGGGAAGTGAAAGACCATTTACTTAGGGTAGCTGGTGAGGAATGGTACACTGTAACCCTTCAGCAGCAAAGTGGATGCTCAAACCTACACACCCATCATGAAAACATAAAGCAAGTGTAAGCATTTCTTGGGCTAGCAGGGTAATACAGGTGATTTGTGCCAATTTTGCCTTTCTAGTGGTTCCTCTTACTGATCTCATTAAGAAAACAGCCCCTCATCAGGTCACTTTATTTCACCGATGTGGTCGGGCAGTCTAGGAAATTAAAAGGATTGTCTATACCCAACCGAAACCGCATTGCCATGATTTTTCACAAGAACTTATTTTGCATATGGATATCTCACACCAGGCCATGGGAACAGTACTTCCCAGCTGTTGCACAGTCTGGAATACCATATTCTGTATATGAGTAGGAAACTCTTGGACTATGAAACCCAGTATACAATCCTCAAGAAGGACTATACACTAAGCAGTGAAAACCCTGTGCTATTATTTGTTTGGGACTCCCTTTCTTCTCATCACTCATCACGCAGCATTCCAATGGCTCCAATGAAAGATTCAAATGTCTGGTTTAGCCATTGGTACTTGCCTTACGGCCCTTTTGTTTTCATATACAGCATCATCCCAGCAAGAAAAAGCAGAATGCGGATTTTCTGTCCAGGACAGATGAAAAGGGTGAGCCACTCAGTGAATGTCCTGACAGGCCCTCTCAAGGAGTGTGGGGGAATATGCGAGAGAGCAAAGGGAGTAAGAGGGAGTGAGGGAGCTGTGTGCAGGAGATGTGAAGCCTGGAGCAGGCTCGTTAAATGAGCTAACCAGAGACACCTGTCACAGGGAGAAAATTACAAGCAACAGGTTCCTTATAAGATAGCTAAAGAAGTTGTTTGGAAGAGCTTTTATGTTTGGATCATATAGAACTGTCATCCGCAAATAGGATAATACCTATTCCTGCCTCTGTTCTCACCGGGAGATCATTAATCATGATGTTAAACAGAGTTGGGCTGATAACACTCCCTGTAGTGCCATTAGTAGATTTATAAATATTCAATAAAGCTTTTCCCATCCTGAAATGTATGGTTCTATCACTTAGGAAGTCTCTTATCCACCAGAACATTCTCCCTCTTATTCCAACTGCAGCTGGTATATACAGCAAGACTTTACTCCATAGCAAGTCACATGCTTTTTCAATGTCCAAAAAGACAGGTAGCATAAACTCTCTGTTCCTCATGCTTTTTTGTATTTCTGTTTCTAATCTTATAATATGATCAATTGTGCATCTTTCTTTCCTGAAACCACTTTGTACAGTTTATAATTTCTTTTTTCCCAAAAATGCTACTACCCTCTCATTTATGATTTCTGCTATAATTTTGCCCAAACACAATGCAGGGCAATAGCTCTATACACATCAGGCCTTGTACATAATTTGCCAGGTTTTCCTATCAGTATAGCCATTGCTTGCTTCCATTCTGCTGGTAGTATTCCTTTCCCCCATATATTATTATATAACTTTAATAAAAGTCAAACTCCTTTCAGGGAGATGCTTAACCATTGTCTTACATATGCTGTCTTTACCTGAGGCTGTATGTTTACTTCTGTCAATATATTTTTATTTGAGTTCCTGTATGCTGAAGTTTTCATTATCTTTATATTCTACCAAGTCATGTAAGAATTCAGTTTTCTTCAGCAAACATTCTTTTTTGTTCACAAAAATTCTTTACTCTGATTTGTATCACTACTAACTTTCTGGAACTTTTTTTTGCTAAAATGTCCTCTTTTCCTAAGTTAGAACTTTCAATTTTATCATTTATTATATAAGACCAGGTATAAATTATTTTTTACTCCCTGTCCTATTCATTTTTTAAACTTGTTTATATATTTCTGAAACCTTGGAATCTTTGCTCAATTTCTCACAGTACTTTCTCCTACTCTTTCTTTGCCTTTTTAATAATTCATTGTGCCACTGCTTTACATCTCTTATATTTCAAAGTCCTTGCTATTCATTATACCTTTTCCTTCTTTATTGCCTTATTTCTTCCTTTAATTGCTGCTTTACAATCTTCATTCCACCAGAGAACTGTATTTCTGAGTTTGTGGCAATTTGATGTCTTACATATAGCTAGGTTGGCTGCTGCTACAATTCCCTTGATTATATTATTATTAAATTCCTCTAGATTATCACTTATACAATTGATACTTAGATACTCAGCACACTTATTCTTAAAGTCCCCAGTTTGTTTTTCTATGTTTCCAGGAAGGGATTCCTTCAGTGTTTCCAACCTTGGCCTTGATATGTAATTAGCATATTACTGTACATTCCATCTTTATAGATTTCCCTGATGCATTTACTTGCTATATTACTTGTTACAGTTCCCAGCTGTAAACATGAAAAAGTTCCATCTACAGAATTAAACCTAATAAGTGGGCCAGTGTTGAGCAAAGCAGGTTCTGCATGTCAGTGAACTGTTCTGGGGATTTGCCATTATAATCAATTGTCCTGCTTTCCCATAATTCATTATGGCTATTAAGATCTCTACAAATAACATACAGGCCTTTGACATCTTTAAGTAGCTCTTAAAGTTCTAGATTGTCTGTCTAGTTTTTTACATGGATGTAAAAATTCATATAAAGGTGCTATTATACTGCACAGGAATCTCAAGAATGTAGTACTGAAAACTTACGTTCTGTACAGCTATTTCAATGTAACTAAGACCTTCATTTATAAATATACAGACCCCCTCCTCCTCTTGTTATTTCTCTGTCACTTCTGATTATATCATATTTTGGAAGTCTAAAAGTAAATTTTCTCAATATTCATGTTTCTTCTACACATATCACAACAGGTTTGTTTTCCATTTCAGAATCAGTTTTCTTTAATTCCAGACCACGTTATTAAACTACATGTGATCCAGCAAAAAAACCCAAAACATTAGAGCCATGTTGTTTAAACTACATTATTGCTTTCACTTAAATTTGCATGAATTTGGTCCATCAAGAGAGTGCCTACATACAAATGTTTTTGCTACTTTTGTTATCATTTTTATTCTTTCAGTCTTCTTTCCTGTCTGTAAAGAGCAATTAATCACTTCTGTCATAAATACTATAAATTTTGCTTGCCTACAAGCAGTACATCTTCATCTATTCCCCTTACATTATCTTTCCTGCCATGAACCATGTGTTGGTGTACCAGTAGTTCTTTTCCCTCACTGGCATTTTCCTCCATCTCCACATTCCGCTGTGAATATCTTTTGGCAGCTTCTGCATAGGATATTTTATGGATAGTTTTAATTTTCTGTATCTCTCTAGCTTGTTCTGCTTCCGCACACTCTTTGTATGCTGCACTGTGCCTATCCCCACAACTGCGGCATTTTAGTTCTAGTCCCTCCATACAGTTCACATACAAGTGTTCTCCTCCACATTTAACACACTTTATTTTTTCCTTACAGATAACTGTCACATGCCCAAACCTTTGATATTTATAACATCTCAAAAGGGTTGGAATATATGGTTTAACCCAGAAAAGTTCATATCCTATTTTAACTCTAATGGGTAGTACTGACCCTTTCCATGTTACTCGGATAGCAGTGGATGATTTGTGTTCTCCCACACTGCTGCTAACCAGTCTCTTAACAAACAGCACTTGGTCCTCACCCTATACCCTGTTAATTTTAATCCTCAGTCATGCCTAATGGAACCCCCTATATTATCCCTTTTGCTTCTGTCATAAATTTAGGTAGCTTGCAAATTACATTTATTTTCCTTAAAATTGTAGTTTTAAGAAGTTTTTCAGCCTATTCCTTAGGTGTAAATCTCCACCCTGCTTTCTTTTAGCTCCTAATATATTTCTGGTACTTCACCTAAACCATTTCACTGTTTTCAAGGGATTAACATCTCCCATCTTTACATTTTCAGATAGTGATTTGACAATTATAAGATGTTGATCCTTCTCCTTACTCTTTTTTCCATCCATCTGCTTCCTTTTCTTCAGATACAGATATTTCTGTTATTTTTTCTTCTTCTTCCTAATCGGAAACCATCCCTCATCCCTTGCTTCTTCTCCCTCATTTCCCTACATAACTGCCAGCCTCTTCCTGTGTCTCGCATTGTGTTCAGCCAGCTGCCAGCTCAAGCCACCCCTGAGTTCCAAGACCCAGCTTTAGCCTCTCCGAGCCCTCATAATCAGCTCCCTTCTGCTCTAAATGTTCTATCTCCATAAACCCCACCCTGTCCCTCCCTAGCTGGACTTTATCTGTAATTAAGGTGCAGCCAGGTAGTAAAATTGGCCTCTCAGGCCCACAGTAATCCCTTCAACAACTGTTTGGAGGGTACTTCCCATTACATCTGTGTTACCTATGAGTAGCCATTAACACACTTTGTATGTAGGCAAATTTATTTTCTCTCTCTAACTATTTTTACTCAAATTTTAATGCTTTGGTTGTAGCCTGCCTATCTCCTGGAAGTTTTTGAAGAGGTTAAAAACTGGGAAGTGCATTCAAGAATAAGCAAATCTTGGAATGTCTTGAGCTGAAGCTCTGTTTGCTAAGGAACTGAAAATGCCATTTGGCTGCTCCAGCACATATTTCAACTGATATCACTTGAATCAAAGCCACATGCAGCCTGTGAAAGGTGTATATCTCTCTTGTGAGAGATGGCAAGCACTATTGCCATTGTCTCTGACTCTGCGGCTTTCAGCTGGCTAATGTTCGCTGCAGATCATAAGCTTTGACAAACAGTAGATGAAAATAAATTATTATCATGAGTTACACTTTAATGAAGTCACTGATGAAGCATAGCAGAAGCATTCAAAATGCTCATAATATTTCTTTTCTATTTTTCCCTCACAATTGAATGCTTATGACCACAAAGGTGACACGATTAGCAATGCTGGCAGGTAAAATCCTGTATTTGTTCACAACATTCTCTGTGTGCATATGTGTGGTGCATTCAACAGTAAGGGAATTTAATTTATTGCGCAAGTAATACTTTCAGCTTTTACCTGAAGAGGTTTCTAGTAGTAGCTGATCTCAGCAAAGTGTGTTTCTACATATTTGGGAGTAAGGGGAGTGGGTTTTTCTTCTGTGTTGTAGATGACTGTACTGGATAACTTGGATTTAAAAACCCAGATGAGTTTGATCTATAGTAAATAACATGTAACTTTTTTACCTAGGGGGCCTCACTGCACAGGTGAAAGGCCAGTATTTGAAGTACAGAACTAGCCAGTCATTTAAAGTCTATTGTTTTGCATTTGAAAAGTTTTTATTTTTTTCATTTTTGAAGGTCAAAACCGACACCCTGAATTGTCTCCTGAAACAAATTGGAATTCTTTCGAGACTAGAATGCATGTGTAATAAGTAGATCCATTGGGACGGTCAGATGCTGCAACTACTGAAGTGTTCATATGGTCTTCAAATATTAGACCCAGGCAAAGTGGATTGCAGTGATCTAATTTGGAGTGTAAAAGGCATTGGTGTTAGGGAGAGGCCTGTATCTTTAAGGAATGATCACAGACTTCTGGCCAGATGATGGGGGAGGAGAGGAACCATTTTGGTTAATGCTACTTTCTTGAACATCCAGAAACAGAAATTAGGGCTTTGAACAAGAGATAGCCAAACACCATGCTGTCACTTCTGTTGTCATGTCTAGTGCTTCCTCCAACTTGTAAAATATCACCTTATGTGTCTTATGGATTGAACTTCACCCAGCTAACTATCCTCCAGTCTGACATCTGTGGCAGATACTAAAGAAACTGACTGACTACTTTATCTGAACATATGTCTGCACTGCAAGCACAGGGCGTAATTGCAGCACATCTATACATATGAGAGCAGGGAAACCATGGCTGGGCAGGCTAGTGGCATGGGTAATTACCCAGAACTCTGGCCAAGCTTGTATGGCCTGTGCATAAACATTTGCTGTCACATCTTCGCTGTTACCAGCAGTGAGCAAACTAGATTAAAGCTAGCTGAACTACATCTCCACAAGCTGTGCAATCTCACTTGCTGTTTGTAGTGTAGACATAGCCTGAGTCTGAGATGGAGACAGAGCTGTGTGTCCTCGTTACTATATTTCACATTGACCTCAAAACCTGTTACTGCCTCACATATACATTGAACAGGAGGGGAGGAAGAATAATTTAAGACAGTAAATCACAGAGTTCTTAGAACAGAAGGGAGATTGTCTAATAGTGCTGGTTATGGCCTCTCTAAGAGCCCCGGGGACACTCCACTGTAACTCTACTATCCTTGCTACAGTCTATAGTCATGATGGCAACATCCTGTGAATACCAGTATCAAGGGCAACTGACATCTAAAATAAGCTTGATCTTTGCCCATTGCCAGAAAATGATATTCTTCTAGATCCCTAATAGTTTTAAGGAACTGAGAAGAGTCTAGATATTGCTTTATCTTCTCCCATAAAAGAGAGTTCAAGAACTGGATGTTGAAGTCTGTTAAGGGTACGACTTGATTTTCTTTTTTTGGAACATGGGCTTATCAATCATAGCTGGGAGGCAATGACATTCTCAACCAATAATGGACTGAAAGTTTCACTATCAACTTTTGCAGATCAACAAAGTTATAGGTTCAAATCTAATGTTAAAACCTGAAAATCCTTAAGCGTCTGTACAGAGTCTCAATCAGGACAATGTACTGATATTCAACCAGTGAAAATTCCATACTTATGTTCTGCCACCCCAATTTGGCTTACATTGAGTGTGTAGTAGAGAAAGAGCCTGGAGCACTAGGCCTGGTGCAAAATTTGAGGTCAGAACCAGAAACTGTAAATTACAGTTAGGCCATGTATTAAAATAGATGTTTACCAGTGTACTGTTTGGTACATGGATTTGGCAAAGCTGTTGCTAGCATACTAGGCATTAAATATTTAAGTAAAATGTTGTTTGCCTTAATATTTTGTGTGGCCTAAGGGACACCGATGACTTTTGCTGCTGACTGAGCCCCTGGCAGCAGTAACAACATTCTTCAGCACTTTACTACAGAATGGATCAACCAAGTTTGAACCCAAGAAATTTTGTCTACATTAGGAGTTGCCTTTATTGGTAATATTGTATGCAGGATAAATCTTTGATAAACTATTTGAATTACCGTTTTAACATTCAGCAAAATTTAGGGTAATAGTACTTTTCACTTAAATAGGTATTATATATGGATCAGTGGAACTGGAATCAGAGGGCCCATGTCCCTGGTGGGACTGTTGTTGACAGGTCACCGGTGGAATAGAAAATGTGTGGAGTTCTGCTGGAAGCAACTCAGCCAAATGGAAAATGAAAATGAAACAGGTGTCACTTTTGTTGTGGCAGTCTCAAAACCCTGTATACATTTTAACCTGTTAATACTTGTAACATTCCAATAGGAAAGATAAGAACTATTATACCTATTATATAAATAAGACATAGACAGGTTAACTGAGAAAAGCTATATAGTGAGTGAGTGGAAGAAATAAACTGCTGGGGGTTCAACTTCTAGTGGCTTATTCTAACTGACAAAGAACACTGTGCAATGTCCTCCTTCACTCTAGGATGAGGATTTTATATTCTTGGATAATGGAATTAATTCTAATAGCTAAAATTTTACCCTCAGCTTCTTGTTGAAGCCAATCCAGTAGTTTGGGTTATCTGAGGGCAAAATTTGAAGAGAAAGCAATAAACTATATAGGATTATTTGGCATGGATGGCCATTATCTTCATCGGGTTATGTCAAATACTCAGGAATAACTGTGGGTTATTTTCCATATGTGCTTTTTGTTTCTTCTCATTTCTGGTTGAACAGTTCTGTTATGCACTTACAAGGCACCACAAAGCCAGTGTTCTATTATAAAGATTCATATATTATTATATTATATTATAAAGAATCCCCAGTAGATGCATCCATATGTTTTAAATTACTTTCTGCTTCCCTTACATTCCTTCTGATTTACCAGCTTCTATTGATGTAGAGCTCTCCTGTTGGCTTTCTTGACATGTCATTTCTAGATTCAGTTCCTCAGAGTGCACTGTGTGCTCCTCAAAGTAACAGGGAATTTTTTTTTCAGTTGGTTTGAGTAACATGAACTACACCATCTGCTCTTACAGATATTAAAATCTCATTCAGAACTAACATGAAAACCTGCATATACCAACAGCAAACATGGTCTCTTGCAGTTTTATACTTTGGAAGTGCAGAATATTGCAGTGTTTTTAGAATGAGATTTTCAAACTTGCCTGAGGGATTTGGACACTCAATTCTAATTAAAATGAATGAGAATATGACCTCCAGATCCCTCAAGGTGGAGATTTTCAAAGCTACTTAATTCTTTCAGTGGTGTTCTAGAGATCTAGGCAAAAACATGCAAGAAAATATTTTTCAACTACTTAATTTAAATTCAATTTATTTAATAAGCTCTATAATAAACAAAAGTGATGAAGGGAATCTCTTGGTAGTGGTTTACGGTTTGTCTGGAACCTGTGTCAGGAAGCATGGGGGAATCAAACATTGGAGGCAACATGAGATAACTAAATCCTGCATGTGGCCCAAATCCCCGAAGTATTTAAGTGCCTGACTCCCCTTGAAAATAGGCACCTAAATATGTCTGAAGATCTGGGCCAAAGTGATCTGAGGAGGTAGTGTTTAGATGAAGATCTAGATTAGGAAAGAGTTTGCAGTTTGTATTTGGGGGAGTCACAGCAAGGCCCACAAGAGATGAGGTCTGTTGAAGCTATCAGTGTCTTAGCCTTCTTTGCCAGGTAATGCTGAAACAGAGTCTTCAGCTGAAGCCGCCTTTGGAAATGATCTCACCTGATTGTTCATCAGAACCTCGGTTTGGTGAGTTTCATATTATACCGCAAGGCTTTTTTGTTCAATGAGTTGTTTAAACATTCTTTTTATATCTGTTTTTTGTTCTGGTTGCTTATCCTAGGACAGGAGCTTCTATGTAGGGCTGGGACTGTTTGCATTTTGAGCTCTGCAAGTTTTTAATTAAACTACAGTGTCTAGTTACAGTGGCTATGAGCAAACATATAAGACCGTGAGCATAATTGTTGCAACTTGAGATTTTTCTTCTCACTTTGAGCTAGTGAATATGGATGGTTGCTTATTAGCCAATATAGGGAAGCCAAGGAAGAGAGAGAGATCTTCTAATGAAATGTTACAGTGGGGAAGGAATTCTTTCTCTGGATTATTTTAAAGACTAACACATTTAATTTCTGCAGGCATAAGCTTTCGTGGGCCGCAACCCACTTCGTCAGATGCAAAAATTGCAGAAATTAAGTGGGTTGCAGCCCACGAAAGCTTATGCTTGCAGAAATTAAATGTGTTAGTCTTTAAAGTGCTCCAGGACTCTCGTTGTTTTTGCTGTATGCAGACTAACACAGCTACCCCTATGGAACTTTTCTCTGGATTGGGTACAGAGAGGATGAAGTGATACATTGGGATATGTTGACAATAACAGGAAGATAGAAATGGATGAAAGGTCAACTGTCTGGTCTGTCCATGGAGAGTAAGAGGCAAGGTGTACACGTCTCTCACCTATAATAGGATGATGAGCTAGAAGATGGTCTGTGCTTAGGTCTACGTGCCATATGTGGTGAGTGGTAGTTCCTCAGTGTTGTGATTAAAATTGCATATAATATATATATATATTTGGTAGGATGAGTTAATTTAAGCAAGTTTCTGGTCAAAGTGTTGAGTAGAGCTGGTGAATTATTGCAAAACAAGTGTTCACAAATATTTAGTTCATTCTGAACGAAGATCCACATCAATTTGACCTTGTTCATGCCACGTATTGCATGACTGTGTCTGGTTCTTGTGGGTTTTTGTTTTTGTTTTTGGTTTTTTTTGCAGACATTCATGGGACAGTTTTTAGTTATCTAAATATTTGGACAGTAGCTGTTCTTCATAGGATTACCAATACAAGCATGTAAAAAAAGAATATTTTTGGATGAATATGAGTCTTTTTTTTTATTAGTTGTTTGTTGGCTCTTTGCCATTTGTTTGCCAGTTTCAGTCCAATCAGAGAACATAAGCAATATCATCTGAATTAACTGAGCAACCAAGGCTGCAAATAATGAGGCACATGTGGTCAATGTTAGTGAACATCACCCAGTCTGAAAATTACTCCCAATAATTATTCAGCGAATAATTGCACGTATCAAGTTAATTGCAGAAATTGTGATTAGATTGTGGATTGCAAGCAGAATAAAAGTCTCTAATTCATAAGTACTAGTTTGGTGATTTCTAAACTTGAGAGTGGGCTGGGATAAAGGGCAGAAATAAAATGTTTTATTTTTTTAATGGACTCTTAACTACAAATTCCTTCCAGTGTTTGAGGGGTATTTTGTAACAACACCATTCTCACAATGTTTCGATTTTTTTATGGATGTTCATTTACTGACTTGCTTCTTTATTAAAGTTTTCTCCAAGAATTTATTTTAAAATGTTTCTGAAACCGTAGGGGGCTTGGGAGTCTGTCAGTAGGAAACTTTCATTTTACTTTCAGTTTGAGTTAGAGCAGCTGTCAGTCGGTCAGAATCAGCACCTTCCTTTGAAACTGCCACAACTCAGGAGGAAACCAAGCTGCTTGAAGGAGAGAATTTCAAACATTAATTTTTTTTCTCCTGATTGGAACCAGCTTTTAAAGTCTCCAAAACTTTGCTCTAAGCAGGGGGAGAAAATGTTGTCTGTTTGAAATTTTCTTTTATATTTATTTCTTCTCTAGCTTTGCAACAGCTTCAAAAGGGCACTGTTGCTGTGACTGACATCCAGTGGAATTCAGATTAGAAATAAAATGAATGCTCCTATTGACTGGAATCTCTGCAAGGTCTTTTACAGAATTATTCACAATTTGCAAAAAATAAAGGAGGTGGGGAATCTCCATCCTTAGAGGAGGATGAAATAGCAAAAAATAAAGGCCTTAAGATTTTTCTCTTTGTTTTGTTGTATCTCTTCTTGAACCTCTTAAACTGAAAGAGTTTTATATAGCTAATGAGAACTGACAAATGAATTATTATGTATTAACTGCTTGATTTCTGCATGATCTAACTGGAACATGGGGTTTCCCCACCTACTAGCTAAGTCACTCCAAAGCAAAGACATTCCAGTGGAAAAGCAACAGGTTCCCATTCATCACGGCAGCTGCATCCACAAAGGTCTTAAATTCGCTGTTAGAAAATATGTACTGAGTTATAATACAATTCAGTAGTTTCCTTGTTTTACTGTATCCAGAAGCGAGCAAACACTGCATGGAATTTTCCATGAATGTTAGTTTGAAACTTTAAATAACTTTGCCCTTAGAATTTGCTTTCCACAAATATTCTAGAGAATGAATTTACTGCCAGCAGAGTTTAGGAGGAAATTTGAAGGATATTTGTTGAAAGTACATTTTTAGGCCTTAATCCTGCAATCAGATCTGTGTAGACTAACCCTTGTGCACATGTAGCTCCGCTTGGAGTTTCACCAGCTGTGTGCAGGCACTAGAATCTCTCCACATAGTAGCTGGAGTAGAACCCCAACTTGTAATAATGAGTTTTAACTTCATAAATATGATTCTAAGGGTTGTGCTCATCTGAGGTTCATTCATGCAATGTACTGAGCGCTCTGCCCCTGCTCCAACAAAGCATTCAAACAAGTGATTAATCCCATTGAAGTCAGTGGGGCTGGACTGGGGCCAGAGAGCTCAATACTTTTCAGAACAGAGCCCCAATGAGAACAGGAACAGACAAGCTGGTTTAGTAGATAAATCCCAGATTCAGCAGAGAAGCTGTCAATTAAAGGTAAATGACTTAGTAAGATTTTGATTATTATGGGAAAGGCATATGTGGATTTTATTGATTTGGAGAAAGGCAATGCGCTATCTTCCACATTTTCCCCTGCAACCACTTGCAGCTTTCTGTGTGTCAGTCCTTCAAACATTGCTCTTGCATTCTGGTTTGTGTCTCAGTGGGGTGGTGACATCTGGGTTTTCAGCTCACCTGCATCGATCATCAATTCTGTTTCCACCTTCAACTACACAATTTGGTTTTTCATAAATGTATTTATTTTCCTATATTATGGTAGTAGTCATCCAGCATCGCACACCATCTGTATGCAAACCAACAAGATTCAGAAGTCAACTATCTTAACTTTCTTCAGTTTTGAAACAGCTGTTTTTACAGCAAACACCTCATGCACAACTTCTAAAACTTGCAAAATACTAATCTGTTGCATGTAATTTAACTCTCTGTATTTGATAAAATTTCTGTTGCAATTGACTCTTATAACTTACTGTTGCACGTTCATAAACTTACAAAAAATGTACTTACTCCTAGAAGGACAAACTCACTATAGATTAGTTTATTTTTAAATTAGTCTGAAAGCCTTAATACTTTGTTCTATGGACCACAAATTTAGGGTTGTCATCTCTCAAGCAGAAGGACAAATTTGAAAAACTGAAGAATAGAACATTACATTCAGTTAGATGTTTCTTATTGCTAACAAACTTCAAGAAGTATATCCACTAGTGTGATTAAACTGTTTCAAAGAACTGAAAATTATGTATGCTGTGTTGAGGTGAACTATATATTTTTAATTCTTTTCAATATTCTCAATAAGTATCCAATAAAAAGTAATATATGGAAACCAAAACCATTAAATTTTTAGTTTATCACTGATAACACAAATTTAAACACATATTTAAATAAATGAGGTTTGTTTTTTTTTTCTTTTCTTGGAATTCAGGCTACACCAAATTTATATAGGCTAGAATCTCAAATTATCAAGGGAGTATCCTTAAACTGACTTCTTGATAAACTAATACTTTTGGACCCGTTTGGCTACTTGAAAGAATTTGCTTTTAGTATAAAGTTGTAGAAGTCACAATTGGCTGTTGGGTAGGGGTCACTTTTACAGAGTTCTAACTTCAAAAATTCCATATACCACCTCTTGCTCTAATCATAAATAGCCTGTTTGACTAATCCCCAATACTCCCTTTCCAGTTGCTTGTTGGAATGGACGGCACATGTTCCCATAGCATTTCTCCTTTGAGTTCTCCAGCCCATTATTGTGCAGAGATAGGCACTTTAGACTGTGGTCCACAGAGCCAGCACGCTAAGTGGGGAGCTGCTTAAGGTGGCAGTTGGAGATGCCAACCAGAGGGGTGTGTACCGAACCCATCTCTTCTCTTGGAGGTAGGAACCTATGTCCAGGCTACAAGGAGGCCCCTGGCTCTGCTTGCAATCCACAAACCAAGGGAAGATAGGTGCTCTGCTGCTTAAATTGCATACAGGGCCTAAAACAAAATAGCTAAGGGTGGGTGGGTGAAGAGCTCCTTTAGCCTAGCCTAATGGCTAGGTGCTCACCCAGGATGTGGGAAACCCCAATTTATGTCACCCCTGCTCCTGAGGGAAAAAAGGGATTTTGAACAGGGATTTACCACCTCTCAGTTGAGTATCCTAACCACTTAGTTACAGAGTCATTCTAACTTTCACTGGCTCAATTAATATTTAAGTATTCCATTGCTTATTAGTGTAATTAGTGGAACAACTTCAACAGGAGAGATTGAAGTAGCCCCACAGCAAAATATCCCATAGCCTAGTAGTTAGGGTACTTACCAGAGGTGGCAGGTCCTTGTTCAAATCCCTTCTCACCCTCAGGAGCAGAGCGGACTTGATCTAGGTTTCTCCCACCTCTTGGGTGAGTACCCTAACCACTGAGCTAAATGTTATAAGGAAGAGTCTTCTCCCCCCACACAACCCCAGGTGTTTTTGTGTGAACTTGGCTGAGGTGCTAGTAGATATGCTCAGAGGCTGCCTATCAGATACAAGTGACTTGGGTAGCCAAACCTCTATCTTTCCCAGTTTGTGAATGGCTTAGGCAGGAGATAGGCATCCGGAAACCTAGAGTGAGGCTGCACTGCATGTGCTCCAGGAAAACAAATCTAGGTGCCAAGTGAGTTTGGACACCCACTGAGTTAGGTAGCAACTGAGCAGAGGCTTTTGGATCACAGTAGCAGGGTACCTAAAAACAGGACTTTGGTGCCTAAGTACATTTTGTGGCTTCCACCCTTAGTTCAGAATCCTCCTGAGAGGGGAGGAGACAGTAAACGTAAGGAGATAATATGTTAGCTGGCACAGCTGGGGCTGTTCAGTAAGCTTTATCAGGATGGGCTCAGCATGGACTGTCAGGTGGACAAGTAAAAAGGGTCACAGTGAAAACTCAGGGAGGTTACACCTTATTCCTTGCTGACCAGCTTCCTAAAAGCAGTCTGACCCATCTGACAATGATACTGCAGAGGAGAGACTCTTCTCTTTGTTACTGTCTGGTAAGGTGTCAGATGAAAAAATTCTCCAGTTAGACAGAGTCCTCAAATATAGGAACAGGAATTAAAGATTTTGGCTCAAAAATCTTTGTCCTTCAGCAGATATCATCTGATTTCCATCTGTATGGGATAAAAATGTTTTTTTATTCCTGAGATACAGTCCTGGAGCCTTAAAACTTCACCAGGTGTGTAGGAGGTTTCTTGCCTTGAAAAATGAATTCCACTGAATAACAAGGAGTTCCTGTACAAAGATCCTTTCTTCCTGCTGGGCAGATGTTTTTGAAAACTCCATTACTGATTTAGTATGTGAGTCTAACTGCTTTCCACATACAATTAGTGCATGCACATTAATGCCAGATCACACCTCCTTCTAAGCCCTCTTTATTTGTTTTTTTAGAAAGGCTTTGCATTTTTTACCTCATTCTTGGGAGGGGAGCTGTGATTGTGAGAACTTGTAGGCTGGTGGCATGGTCCAGCCGGGGGCATCGCGACCCTTCCTCGGGTCCAAGCTCCGAGGAAGGCCACAGCGCCTTTGGTTAGGGAAATAAGCTCCCTGCCTATGAGTCTGTAGCCCCGGCCCCCAGGTGGGGTGGACTTCCCTGGAAGTCTGTAGCTCCCTGGCACTCACGTAGGGCAGGGCTGGTATGGTGTCCACGACCCCTGGCTTCCAACAGTTGGGGTGGGCAAGCAGTCTATTGCCCCCGGCCCTCAGGCAGAGCAGGGAAGGCAAAGTAATCTATAGCCCCCTGCCCTCAAACAGGGTGGGGCTGGAAAGCTGTCTGTTGCACTAGACCCTCAGGTGGGCAGGCAAGGTACACAGTTTACAGACCCCAGCCCTCAAGCCGGGCGGGGCTGACATGCAGTCTGTTGCCCCCGGCCCTCAAGTAGGCAGGGCAGGTAAACAGTCTAAGGTGGCCCTCTCCTGTCACTAGGGTCTGGCAGCCATATCCAGTCACCAGGGTCCGGCGGCCCTATCCAGTCACTAGGGTCTGGCAGCCCGGGCAGGTTCTGGAGGCTCCAGTCAGTGGGGCGGTTATGCCAAACAGCTGCAGGGCCTGGGTCAGGCCTAGCCCGCAGCCCCTGTGAAGACACGTCTGCCTTCGGCAGCAGCATCCCCCTGACTGAGCTGCTGGGCTGGCCTTTTATAGTTCCCTCCTTGGTCCTGGATCCACTCCTCTGCTTCCGGGTGGCTTAGCCTGCAGGGCCTGGTTCTGTCCAGTAGGGGGGTCGTGACCCTTCCTTCGGCCCAGGCTCCGAGGATGGCCACAGCGCCTTGTTACAGAACTATTTTTTAGGTTGCTCTCTAAAAGAACTTGAGCAAAGTTTTGTAACATGTTTGCAGCATGGTTTGTAAATTGCCCAATCTGAAAATGGTCATTTGCATAGAACCTGAATCATAGAATCATAGAAGATTAGAGTGGGAAGGGGCCTCAGGAGGTCATCTAGTCCAACCATCTGTTCAAAGCAGGACCAAGCTCCACTAAATCATCCCAGCCAGGCCTTTGCCAAGCTGCAGCTTAAAAACCTCTAAGGATGAAGATTCCATCACCTTCCTAGGTAACCCATTTCTGTGCTTCACCTCCCTCCTAGTGAAAAAGTTTTTCTCAATATCCAACCTAGATCTCCTCCACTGCAACTTGAGAGCATTGCTCCTTGTTCTGTCATCTGCCACCACTGAAAACAGCCTGGCTCCATCCTCTCTGGAACCCTCTTCAGGTAGTTGAAAGCTGCTATCAAATCCCCCCTCACTCTTCTCTTCTGCAGACTTAACAATCCCAGTTCCACCAGCCTCTCCTCATAATGTAATGTAATGTAATGTGCTACAGCCCCCTAATCATTTTTGTTACCCACTGCTGGACTCTCTCCAGTTTGTCCACATCTTTCCTGTAGTGGGGGGCCCAAAACTGGACACAATACTCCAAATGTGGCCTCACCAGTGCCGAATAGAGGGGAATAATCACTCCCCTCAATCTGCTGACAATGCTTCTACTAATGCAGCCCAGTATTCCGTTTGCCTTCTTCGCAACAAGGGCACATGTCCACCTTCTTGTCCACTGAAACCCCCAGGTCCTTTTTTGCAGAACTACTGACTGGCTAGCAGTCTCTTGTAAATAGTTCTGTGTCGTAGAAATGGTACCCTGAGAAGGCTGATTAAGGTCCTAAAAATGTTCTAAACTCTCAGAAACCCACATTTTAAAAAGTTTCTCTTTTCACTGTTCCTTAAGAACATGCAGTCTCTTAAAAACACACCACATACTATCTTTATTATCTTAGACCCGGTCTACACTTACCTGGCGATTTAGTGGCAGTCGACAGGAGTTACTCAAGCTACGCAGATTAGCTTGGGTAACTCCCGTTGACTGCTGTGCTTCCCATCTGACCGGCATCTTCACTGCACTGCGCCACTTGAGAGGGTGGTTTTACTGCGTCGACTTTTGGCGACTTCTGGATCAATTGAGCGGGTCTTCACAGAACGCTCAATCGATCCAGATAGGTCAATCTGACGGCAGCAACTTTGCCACTGTCAGTGTAGACGTACCTTCAGAAAAAGAGTGGAATAGTGTTCTAATTACATCTATCTCTTCCAGTGTTTTTGGATTGTTGAAATAGACATTACGTCCTTGTGGATTTCTTTTCCTCATACTAGAATTTCTGCTTCTGTGCCAAAAACCTCACATTAAATGTTTAATCGCAGTGTATTCCTAACAGAAATGTTAATAACACAAAGGAAGCTAAACACACTTTTGAATTGAAAAAAACACACATTTCCATCTGCTTTCTGGTGAAAATGTGTTGATTTAAAAGAAGAACTTAATAATGCAAAAAGGAAAAGAATATTTCGGAGCGGAGAAAGAGAATTAAAAAGTGGTCTTTTGTGGGTTTTTGGCATTATTAATGTGTTTGGGTAGCTTTACATTATTTAGAGTTAGCTCCTGCCTTCCTTCCATTTATGGAACTTCTGTGACGTTCACTGGGAGAGGATATGACCTTTATGGTAACAAGATCAGTTATTTTCATGGAATATTGCCTAAGAGATGAGAAAAAAATGGTATTTCACCATAGGAGGAAAATCTTGTAGAAATGTTTTACTGACATTGAATCAATGTGGTTTATCTGGTTTAGTGATAAGAGTGGAGGGTTTTGTTCCCTACTTTTTCCACAAACTTTGCTGAATGACTTTGGCAAGTCATACTTTCTCTTTTCTGCCTCAGTTTCCTTATCTGTGAAGAAATGATAATATTTACCCACCTTCTGTTAAGTGCCAGTGTTACAAATGTATTGAAAACATCTGTACTAAGTATGGGGGTAGGTGAATCAACCCAGAATATGGCACAGAACTAAGCAAGTGTTTTTCTAAGTCCCTCCTCTTCGCTCCATCCCACCAAATTTTTCCATGGTCCGTTGTCAATATTCATTTTTTTATTCTAATATAGGAACAGATTTTTCCCATCCTTATTGACAGCCAAAGGTACCTTGTTTCTCAGGTTGTCTCATTCATTTAACTGGAATTACTCCTGGTGTAAGGGACTACTCGATAGAAGTAACGGTGGTAGAATCTGGCAAATTCCTTGGGTAAGGAAACTTTTCTTCCAATAATTTTATTTAGCACTATGGACACCTATCACAATATATAAAGAACAGTCAAAACAGGAGAGTAGTGAGAAGAGAATGAAAAGGCATATCTCCTATGAGATGAGAGACATGCAGACACCTGTGCCTGAAATGCAGCAGCTACCAGTGCATAATTACATAAGTGTAGACGGAGTCAATGTTGCATTCAACTGAAATCAAAGGGGCCATTTTGATGAGAAGAACGTAATTATCCAGCTAGAATATGGCCACAAATTAACTAGGTTGACCATATCGCAAATGTGAAAAATTGGGATGGGGGTGGGGGTAATAGGAATCGATGTAAGGCAAAACACCAGATATCAGGACTGTCACTATAAAATCGGGACATCTGATCACCCTATAATTAACACACCTATTTTTATGGAAGTGCCACAGGATTTTAATGTTCCTCTTGTGGTTAAAATATCTGTTTTCATCTTTCCTATTAAATATGGTCCTGGAGCACATTGTCTCTGGAACAGCATGTTGAGACACTGGATCAGTGCTCTCCTGGAGAGCAAAGTGTCAATTAGAAAATAAGTAAACAAAGGGAAAAGGGAAGTTAAAAACAAACAAACAAACATCACATCTTCCTACAAACTTGCCTTTTTTCACTTGAGCCAGAAGAGTGTACTTGGACATTGGATTTCATAACAGAGAGGCTGCTGCGCTCACCCTTTGCGGCATTCTCATGTCCCATGTTTAGTCTATCACTTGTGTTCTGAATGGAGTCAGAAGCCTGTGGCAATGGCACCCAAATTATTGGATTGTTTAATATTGAGCCAATATAGCACAGCTTCACACCACAAAGAATTCTACTAGGGAGCAGAGAGCACACCTGCTGCTACATCCCTTCAGAGTGCATTTTACTTTCCTTTCTTCAACTGTGCACCTGGCCAGTGCTTATGAAGGCAGGGTCATGGCTTCATCTCTTTTGAGTTGTCTTGTACTCCATGGTGTACAAGTAAGGAAAGAAGTTCCATTGCTCAAGAGGTTTCCTTGAGCCTCCTGCACCTGATGTGCTCATAGAGAAGCGGAGCAGAGTCTGGCCCCATATTTTTGAATCAGTGTTATCCCATTTTACTTTTGAAAACTTTGATTTTGCAGGAAGGTGACTAACTCATTCAAGTGCTCTGTGCTCTTTTAAATGTCATCTTTCATATTCTAACAGGAAAGATTATTTTTTCCCACTATCCCACTGCACTTATAATCTAGTTTTCTTTTACTAATAGACCATCACATTTCTATGTTTCCTCAGTACTGTTTTTACTTATTAATTGCTTATGTGTGACTGCACTTCTCATATCTGCTATACTTAGTATCCTGGAAACTGTCTTACCCTATTAACCATTGCTGCAAGCTGCACCTAATTTGTGTGTCAAGTCACTTTCTGCTCCTTTAACCTTCCCTCCATCGTACCAGTTTTGACTGATACAGAACTCTCCATATTTACTTCTCTAACCTGTCATTGCCATTGCTTTAGACTAGATTCCCTTTCCCTCAGTGTACTCTGTTACTAAAGATGACAGGCTGGAATGTAATTTGCATGAATTGCTTTCATGATCTGCTAATAAACATGACAGTCTGCCTAGCTGCTGTCACAGGTACCATATTAATACCTCTTCCCATTAACGCCACAAACTGGCAGTGAAACACACACACCAGCGAGGGGCCAAGGCCATTGTGGAAGAGCTGCATCGATCTCATCAATACAAAGTGCTTTGGCAGGGCTCCTGGCAAGACTGGGTTGATCAGGAATTAAAATTAATTATTTCAAGAATTGTCTTCAGCCTCTCTGTGTGGCTCAACGTTGTGAATTTCCAAATGTGTTATCATTGGAGAGGACTGAAAAATGGTGCTTGTCTCATGGAGACTTAGTCCACAGTAAAGGTGTGAATCTACAGCAGACCAGCCTGCTGCACACTAACTGGCAATGTAGACCCTCCTGCCACACCCTCAAAGTACTGTAGTGTGCATTTGATGTGCTGTCACTGATGTAAAAGTTACTTAATAAGAAAGCAGGATACTTGGGCCTTGCGTACATAGAAACATGGATCAGTGTTGTGTCAATTTGACATCAACAGCATTTTAAATAAGTTTAGTTAGCCCAAGGTTTTCTGTGGTGTGGACATTCTTATTTCAGTTTAACAGTGGCTTATTCCATTTTAGCTTAAACAGATTCCCAAGCAATTTAAGTGAAACTGCAATAAGTCTGGTTTAAACTGAAATAAGAATGTCCACGCAGAGTTAAGCATTGGTTTAACTGAATTTGTTTAAAATAGAATTAAAGATGAACTTTCTCATGTAGGCAAGACCTAAGAGTTCACACACATTTTTGCTGTGGTTTACTAAATCAGTTAAAAATTACATCTCAAGTTAACTCAGTGCATCCTGCACATAGGCGTGTCCTAAGGTTCCATCCTTACTAGAAGTGAGGTACTTGATTCTCTGAGCCTGTTGAGTTCCTAAGCAATCTTATAACCTTCTACTTCTGATATGCCAGTGAAGAACAGGGTAAAACCAGCAGTATAGGGTGCTGTGTACAGGAATAGGGAGAGGCTAAGAAACACAACAGTCATATTCAAGGATAAAAATAGAAAAAATAAGTAACTTTTTTTCCCTCCTCTTGCTCTGTCTCTCTTGTTGCTGTAAATCTTTCATGTGCAGACTCTATAGTATGTTTACATCCCCCCAGGCATTTTACTGATGTCTCTTTTAAATGCAGAATTCTTTTTGCTGGAGTCTTCTCTTTCAACTGCGCAACATTATGTCACTTTTTAACTGCGCCTTTAACTCCCAGAATTGTTTATACATGGCCCTTGAGGCCCACTTACTATAACATTTGAATGTGTAGAAGTCATGTGATCTAGTGGATAGAGAGGGAGTCTGAGATATTTTGTTTCAGAATCTGTCATTGATCGATTGTGTAGCCTCAAGCACGTCACTTAACTGAGGCTATGTGTCTCAGTTTCCCCATACATAAAAGTTAGAATCAACTAACTGACCTCTCCTATTTTGTAACTGTTTTATTAATGAGGAAGATACCTTTCAACCCTCAGTTCTTGGGATTTGACATTTCAGACCTACAAAAGTGTCTGAAAGCTGGAGGTGGCATGGGACACAAATTAAATTAATCCTGTGAAAAATGTGCTTTAAAAAGTTACACAGCCCCCTTCCAACCACCTCAATGGCAAATTTAAAATCATATTAAAGAGTACATTCTACCAGTCATGCAGGATTTGCAATCTCTGAAAGGTGGGAGTCATAGCTACAGTGTCTAGCTGTATAGTGAACTGCATTTGTGGAGAGAAGCTTACAGGCCTTCAGCAAAGGAGATAAAACTGCAGTACACAGTAAAGGAACAGAAAGTAGACTAGAGCAGAACACAGATGGCCAGGAGAGAGGAGAAATCATAAAACAATCTCAGCACCAAAAGTAATCTGCCCTTGGATGCGCCATACAGTAAAGGGGACAGTAAATTCAGTATCTTTTCATGATGCAAACTAATCTCTCCAGTTAGAAATCCTGAATTTGTTCTGTATGCTATGCAATTCCCCTTGAAAAATGATATTTTTATGAAAACATGGGCAGAAAAGCCAGAAGTACTTTCTGTCTCAGATGCGATCATGCATAAATTGATTCCAAATTATTTCTTGTTTGCATAGTTTTGTTCATATTCTTATATAAGCAAAAATAAAACTCAGTCAAACCAGGAGAAATTTTATTGTTATTATTACACATTATTTGTAGTGTGTTTTTCTTGAGCACACGCTGTATCTTTAACTCCTTATAACATCCAAAATAGCCTGAGGAAAAACAGAAATGGAGACAAATATTAACATTGAAAAGACAAATAACCAATTTGCTCTTCCCTCTGCCCTGCACTACATATAGATTGCATGCTGGGCTTGGTCTTTAGTAGAACTCCACTCTGTTGGGATCCCAACATGCATGGTGGGCCAGATCTGCCATTGGTGTAAATCCATACCATCTCGTGTTTAATTTGTTTAAACTGTTTCATCAAACTGAAGGGATGATGAGTGATTTCTCTGCCTCCGTTGGAGTTCATCTCTTCTCTGGATACTGCCTGTCTCAAATAACTTAACTGTGGGTCTCACCAAGGTTTTAAATATTTCTGAAGAGCGACTGAATTGCATCCCAGTGTTTGGCCTTTGGAATAAATTTTTCACAGTGGTGTATGTATCCCTAGATCTCCAATCCATTGTATTCAAGTTACACAAGCCAAACACAGTGCTATAGAGTCAATATATTTTTCAGAAACAAAAATTAACAAACATTTTTAACAAATGGCCTTCCTGGTTATGGCTTTAAAGAATTATTTTAATTTAAAGGAATAGATTCTTAGTCCTTTACCATCTCTCCATCTATATATTTTAAAAGTCCCATTTTGGGGAACATCAACACAAGTTTCTCAGTTAGAAAAACCTTCTCTACTCCTGCAGATTCTGGAGCACTGGTCTCATATGCTCCTATGTGATGCTCTATTCAATAAGCAAGCTGCTGTGTATACTGTAGTAGCTTCAGTCTCCAAGTGGTTTTAAGGTTTGTCCCCATGTAGAGAACATTGCAATTGTTTAATCTTGTGGTAACAAAAGGAGTACTAATGGTGGCAAGGGCCACATCCAGAAGGAAAGGCCACAACCTTGTAAGCAGATGCAGATAGTAAACATTTATCTGGATTTAATGCTGTAAAATGAGATGAGGGAAGCTGGGAGACTGAGGGAGTTAGCCAACTGAGTTCTTCAGGGGAGGAAGGCAGGTAGGTACGGTCGTATGTTGTTCCTCCCCCGCCAAAAAAAATTGCAGGTACAGCCTCTCAGCAACACCCCTGCTAGCTCTTCCTCTATAAGTGCCTTTGGGGCCCACACCAGATAGACATCCTGACCCTGGAGGCTTCCATCCAGGTCCTGGTCTGACTGTCTGGGAATGCAGCCTGCATGTTCCCTCTGACAAAAGCCAGGCAGGAGGAACCATCTGGTGTGAGAGGTGTCTGTTGGTGGAGTCCCTCCGGAAGCAGGTAAGAGAGCTGTATGAGTAGGTGGTTCATCAGCATTGCATTCAGGAGCACGAGGACTTCATTGGCAAGATGCACTGGGAAACATCTGGGACAGAGAATGCTAGGCAAGTACAGCAGCCGTTGAGGAGGAAGAAGAACCGGCTGCTCTAGAGGAAAGAGACTGGCTGCTGGAACCCTCAGGAATTAGACATTGTTCCACCCTCCACCCAGGTTCCCAGGCCATTGATGTAAAGAATCAGTATGCTGTACTGGCAACAGGAGGTGAGACCCAGACCCCAGTGTCTGAGGAAGAGGAGCCACCAGCCCCCAAAGTGGGAGGCTCTTGACCATTGCACCCAAGAGGAGAAGGCATAAGAAGCTGGTGGTCAGTGGCTCCCTTCTGAGTGGGAGGGAGGCATCTATCTGCCAACCTGGGAGGTGTGCTGCTTGACTGGAGCCTCCATCCAAGATCTTAAGGAAAGGTTTCCAAGGCTTATCCGTCCTTCTGAACACTATCCCATGCTGCTATTCCATGTAAGCACTAATGATACTGCCAGATATGACCCTAAGCAGATCAGCACTGACTGCAGCACTCTGGGAATGAGGATGAAGGAGATTGGAGTCCAGGTTATGTTCTCATCCATCCTCATGGCTGAGGGTAAGGACCCAGGCAGGGATGTGCACATTCTGGAGATGAATGCATGGCTTCCCAGATGGTGTTGAAAGGAGGGCTTTGGCTTCCTCAAACATGAGATGCTGTTCTGGAAGAAAAGTGAGAGGCCAATATGTCTTCATCAGGAGCTCTTTAATGACAAGAAAATCAAAAGGAAATCCTACAGAAAGTGGAAACGGACAAAAAGATTAGTGGTGACCAGAAATTCAGTACAATTAATACTGACAAGGGGGAAGGAATGTAAGCCAAAATAAGGAAAGAACAAGTTAAAGATTATTTTGATAGGTTAGAGATATTCAGCTTAATTTGAATTTCAACAAGGCCTGATGAAATTCATACCAGAGTACTTAACAAACTAGCTGAAGCAATCTTGGAATCATTAGCAATCTTGAGAACTCATGGAGGAGAGGTGAGGTCCCAGACTGGAGAAGGGCAAGAATAGTACCTGTCTTTAACATGGGGAGCAAAGAGGAATTATACACTAACAAATTTCGATATCTGGAAAGATATCGGAACAAATTATTAAACAATCTTTTTGTAAGCACCTAGACTCTAAGATAATAACCAACATGGATTTATCACAAACATGTCATGCCAAGCCAACCTAATTTCCTTTTTTGACTGGTTTACTGACCTAGTGGATGGGTTGGTTACAGTATCAATATCAAATCTTGATAGTTAATTACAGTATCAAAATCAATATCTTGATTTTAGTAAAGCTTTTGACACAGTCCAACATGACAGTCTCATAAGTGAACTTGGGAAATTAGTTCTAGATGAAATTACTATAAAGTGGATGCACAGCTGTTTGAAAAAGCGTACTCAAAGACTAGTTATCAAAGCTTTGCTCAGGGGGACATATCTCACACGGTCCTGCAGGGGTCAGTTCTGGGTCTGGTATTACTCAATATTTTTATTAATGTCTTGGATAATGGCATGGAGAGTATGCTTATAAAATTTGAAGATGGCACCAAACTGGGAAGAGATGTAAGCACTTTGGAGGATATGATTAGAATTCAAAAGAACCTTGATAAATTGAAGTATTAGTCTGAATTCAAGAAGACAAAATTCAGCAAAGACAAGTGCAAAATACATCACTTAAGGAGGAAAAATCAAATGCAAACTACAAAATAGGGAATAACAGGCAGGTTTGTAGTACTGCTGAAAAAGATCTGGGGCTTATACTGGATCACAAATTGAATATGAGTCAACAAAGTCATGAAGTTGCAAAAAAAACCCAAATACTGTGAGGTGTATTAACAGGTGTATTGTATATAAGGCATGGGAGGTAATCGTCCCACTCTGCTCAGCACGGGTGAAGTCTCATCTGGAACACTATGTTTAGTTTTGCATTAGATGTGGACTATTTGAAAAGAGTCCAAAGGACAGCAACAAAAATGATAAAAGATTTAGAAAACCTGACCTATGAGGAAATTAAAAAAAAACTGGGCACCTTTAGTCTTGAGAAAAGATGACTAAGGGGGCTCTGACAACTGTCTTCAAATGAGTTAAGGGCTGTTATAAAGAGGATGGTGATCAATTATTTTCCATATCCAGAGAAGGTAGGAAAAGAAGTAATGGGCTTAATCTTCACCAAGGGAGACTTAGGCTAGATATTAGGGAAATCTTTCTAACTATAAGGGTAGTAAGTTCTGGAGTAGGCTTCGAAGAGAGGGTGAAGAATCCCCATCATTGGAGATTTTTAAGGACAGGTTGAACAAACACCTGCCAGGGGTGGCCTAAGATTACTTGGTCCCTGCATCAGGCAGGGAACTGGACTTGATGTTTACTCAAGGTCCCTTGAACTCCATATTGCTATGATTTGTAGCTAATCTGTAGTTTGGGAGTTAACTGTAATTTGGCAATGTAGTAGTGGTCTGAGAGGATTCAGCACAGCGGTGAAGCTGTCATTGGAATGAGGACCTCAAGGAGCACACAAGAAACAAATACTTTTTCTTTCTATTATCAGTTTCATTAACTAGACAAACAAATTCACAAACACTATGATATAACAAAGGAGATAAAGATAATACAGAATATCCAGTATTGCATTACTCACATCATCCTTTGTGGGGAACCCAGAAGTAGGCAAATTGATGATGGCTTAAGTATCTGTAAGTGACCATCATCCTCATGTATCCCAGCATGAAGGCTGGGTAACAGCTTTTATAATGTCTTACACTAATACACACCATATCTTATGTATATACATGATGGATTCAACCCCTTTTCTGTATCTGAACGTCCATCCGTAACTTTTTGATGGGTTATTTCTGATGGATCAGTTAACCATTTACCTCATAATCATTAGCATTTCCATCAATAAGTTGCTATGGCATTACTGTGGTTTAAACTTGTGTCTTAATACTGGTCTAGATTATGGCCATGTCTACACTACAGAGTTAAATTGACTTAAGTTATGTCAATTATCGTAAATTCCTTTAATAACAGCAGTTGAGAACGTTCACACACAGCTGAATGTGTCCACAGTCATTGCCATTGCTCTTGCACTGACAAAGAGAGTGTTTCATCGTAGGTTGCTGTCCCACTGTGCAACTGGCCACCCTCTTCCTCCGGGAGCTCTGAAAACGGATCGCAGTGTATCATGGGGACCTGTTCACTGTCCCATGATGCAGTTCTTTCTATCCCATCATTCCATGGGCTTCTGACTTCATTTCATGCTGTTTTTCAACAGCCCTTGTAAACCGTATAACTGCTATCTCGTCCTAACATCATGGATCCTGAACTGCTGACCATTGTGGTGATGAGCATTATGAACATAATTTGCTGGTCCTGCATTATTTCAGAAGCTGTAAGACAGAAAGTGAATCAGTGGTGTCTGCCCTATTGTCTGCCATGGAGATAAAGAATTCAAGATTGCTGCTGGCGTTCACGCAACAGCTTGCCATGGTGGACCATCAGTACTGGGCTTAGGAAACGAGCACTGAGTGGTGGGATCACATCATGATGCATGTATGGGATGACAAGCAGTGGCTGGATAACTTTCAGATGTGAAAATCCATCTTCCTGGAACTGTGTGTGGAGTTTGCCCCAGCACTGTGATGCAAGGACACTAGAATAAGAGCTAAGCTCACTGTGGAAAAGTGAGTAGCAATCACTGTGTGGAAGCTGGCAACTCCAGACTGCTACCGGTCAGTCGCAAATCAATTTGGAGTTGGAAAGTCCACTGTGAGTGTTGCTGTGATGCAAGTGTGCAGGGCCATTAATTGCCTCCTGTTATGAAGGACTGTGACTTTAAGTAATGTGCAGGAACTAATTGATGGCTCTGAGGCAATGGGATTCCCTAACAGCAGCAAAGTGATGGATGGAACGCATATTCTAATTTTGGCCCCCAAACATCTTGTGAGGGAATACATTAACTGAAAGGGCTACTTCTCCATGGTCTTGCAGGAGCTGGTGGATCACCAGGGCCGTTTCACTGAATCAGTGCGGGGTGGTCAGGGAAGGTGCATGATGCACGCATCTTTCGGAACATTGGTCTATATAGAAAGCTGCATGCAGGGACTTTCTTTCCAAACCAGATTTCAATGGGGGATGTGGAAATGCCCGTAGTGATCCTTGGAGACCCTGCCTACCCCTTGCTCCTGTGGCTCATGAAGCCTTATATCGGTAACCTGGACATCAGCAAGGAGCACTTCAATAACAGGCTCAGCAGGTGCCGAGTAATTGTTAAATGTGCCTTTGACTGATTAAAAGGTTACTGGTGCTGTCTTTTTGGCTGGTTAGACCTCAATGAGGAATATATTCCCATGGTGGTTTTGGCCTGCTGCACTCTCCATAATATTTGTGAATCAAAGGGCAAAAAGTTTCCCCAGGAGATGGACCACTGAAGCTAATTGATTGGTGGCTGATTTTGAGCAGCAAAATACAAGGGCAATTAGAGGGGCACAGCAGGAGGCTATTCAAATCAGAGAGGCTTTGATGGAGCATTTTGACAATAATTCCCATAATGTATCTTTATGTGCTGCATTCGGCCAGGCAATGTTTGCTTGCTGCCTTGAATTACTGAGTGATTTATGTATGTATGTATTTCACAAACAAAGGCTTATTTAATTTAAAAAACTCAAGTTTAGTAACAGGATCAAACATAAATTTTTGGTCAAATGGGGAAATGACAAAGAAGAACATTCACGGTTAGGAATCTCACAGCTGGGTGTAACTTCAGCTTTCATTGGGAAACCTAGGTGTGCGGGGTGATGGACAAGAAGGGACACAGAGTGGTTTGTGAAGGAGGTTACTCTAAGTCTCTAGGGAGCCTATTCTGAATACCAGTACCTTTTCACACAGATTAAGGCAATCAAACTTGATATATCACTCCTAAGGGTAACCCAAGATGCAAAGGTTCATCTCCTGCTGAATGTGTGTGGCTTCAGACCAGCTCTGTATGCTGCTCTCCTGTGTGCCGCTCTGGTCCCTGCAGAAATAATTGTCCAATAGTGTGGCAAAGTTTACTACAGCAGAGGGAGAAAAAAGCCAGCTCTCCCAAGGAGCCTTTGGCAGAGGATTGTAGACTACCTATAGGAAAGTTTCCTAGAGACCTCTAAGGAGGATTCCCAGGACATTGACAAACTTTTCCACCATGGCCCCACTGCCTACACAGACAGGCTGTGTTCTTAATTTCTGTCCCTTATCTCTCCTGTACCATATGACAAAATATATGAGTGGTAGATCTCCTCTCACCGTGCAGTATCAAAGCAAAATGAGCACTTACCAGAGCTCCCCTCTCTTGCATCCTGTGCGACAGAGCCAGAGTGGAAAAGAGATCCTGAATCACCGTGCTACCAGACAACCCTGCCACATGCTCCACATCATCCTCCAGCTCCACTTCCTCGTCCACCACTTCCTCATCTGGGTTGAGTCTACTGGCCACTGCCTCCAGTCCCCCTGAAGTATCCAGGGGGTTCTTGGTGGTGGAGGTGGGGGTCACTGCCAAGGATAGTGTACCAGCTCCTTATAAAAGTAGCATGTCTAAATTCCTACGGCTGGTGCAAACCTGCAGCTGCACAGCTTTTCCCCCCCATATACTCAGCAGCTCCAAGAGAGCTGGAGTGCTCTACATAAGAGAGCATCTGGTGCATCTGGAAAGATGCTGTGAGAATTATGCATGCCAAGGAAACAGGAAGAGGAATTTAAAAAAATCCCAGGCCTGTAAATGGGGGACTGTGTTGCTCTCTGCTGCTTGTTGAGGCGGTTTTATTTTGTCAGCATAGTAGGGGAGTTATATCAGCAGGAGGAGAATTTCAGTGTGTACACCTCCACTGTTTTGCCTATGAAGGCTGACTTTGGTCAACAAAACTGTGTTGTGTGGACAAGGCCTAAGCAACCCAATGTCCAGTAGTTCCCTGGCTTATCCCCCAAGAAGTGATTTTACACAGGAAGCAGTTGCAAAAGGAAACTGAAGACATCTTTGAAGGAGAAGAAAGTGGATGAAGAAGGATAATTTAAGAGCAAAAGCTCTAGCAACAGCGGCACAGTGAGGAAACCACAGGTTCTAATGATCAAAGTGACAAACTACGAAGAAATGGCAGTGGCAGTGGGAACACGCGGGATGATTCAGGTTGTGGCACACTGTTCTTATCTGCTGTGGACTATTCAATATTACCATTAAGGCCATTAGCTAGTGTTTTCTAATAATCCTGAGTTTTAATCTGAGGGCAGTGTGTTGCTTATTAAGGCGAGGAAATAACAGCAATGGCTAGAGAGACAAAATTAGTTGTAAGTAAGAGCTATTCAAATTGCCCCTAGCCCTTTTGCCATATACAGTCAGCCTCTGCTTATAAAACCCGGCTATTCTAACCCTGATCCTTTCTTAATAAGTGTCCAATTTGTCTGGTGACTGTACGTGAACTAATGTCACTTTGAGATTCTGATGAGAATGTGAATGTATATTTTTGCTGGTGTGCCATCCCATCCCAAGAGGTATGAAAGGCTTGAACATTAATCCATTTAAGATACTGCACTTAACCTTTAACATTTTTATTTTAAATAAAATTATAAACATAGGTACTATCATACAAGTATGCATAAAATGTAATATTAGACTATATCCTCCTCCTCCTTTAATGGTAATAAGTAGCACCACAAATATTTAAATATTCACATCTAGCAATGCGAAGAAAGCCAGCAAGTCACAGTGGACCAAATTCTGTCCTGATTTAAACTCTTTGCAACTGCGCTGCTGCTGCTGAGTACATAAAGCTAAGTCAGGAGCAGAATACAGATCATTATTCCAGTGCTGCAAGGAACTTGTGCTCTTAAAAGAAGATTGAAGTCTATTAGCTAATGGATAACACTGATGTAGGGAAAGTCAGACTAAATTACCGTAGTATATTTCTTATTGGGCAGCAGACCGAGAAGTGCACAGTAGTTATCCTTCTTGTTGCCTGTCAGGGTTTATCACTCTCAAAGCTTTCCTCCTAAATAATGTCTGCAGCTCAATCACAACCCAATATCTGCATATATCCTTGCCTTGCTGATGTTCTAATGCATGGCTTTACCATAGTGTCACATTTGCATTAGGTTTCATGATATTCTCAAAGTTCATTAGCTATTTTGTCATTTGAAATCTGGTAACATGATCACTACTAGAAATTATTGTTAAATAAGCATACAGAAAGATAAACAAGCAAACAAAAAGCCACCAAACCACCACCATCCTAAACTTTTGCTGTGAGTTTTTTTGAAGTTGGAGAGCAATATACCAGACTATTGTATTGTCTGTTTTCCCACCAGTGTAACACTGATGACTTAAGTGGAGTTACCACTAAAACTCACCCATGTAAGTGAGTATGGGGTCAAGATCTATCAGCCCACATTATATTGAGGCAACTCTTGACCTGTAGCCCCCTTCCTTCTCTCTCTCTAATACCCACTTTTTATAAAAGTATAACTGAATGACATGGTTATCTTACTTGCCATATTCATCGGTGCAGAAGAGGGGCTTAAGAAAGCAGCAGCAGCTCACAAAGGTAGGTCCAGAGACATAGAAGGTAAAGTTCAAAGGGTTGCTCTGCCATCTGGGCAGCAGAGGTTTATGAAGTACTTTTGTCTGACATTTTTGATGTCTTTGAAATCAGGCAAGGATCAGTAGACAAATCCTGGCTGCAGTGTTTATATGAAAAGCATTCAAATATCCCTGACATATTCCTTTATTGAGGAAGAGATTTCTGACTCTTTTCTGGCTTTTTGATCTAGCAGAAAAAGCCACAACAAAGGCCTGGTCTACACTGCCAGCAGCTGTCGATGGGAGATACACAAGCTACTTACTGTGGCTTGCGTATCTCCTGTTGATTTATTTACATTCTCTTACCACAGCGTCTCCACTGTGCTGCGTTGACAGGAGACGCCCTCCTTACTTTTACAGCCTTACTTTTTTCGGGGAGTGGATTTATTGCATTGGCTGGAAAATGCTTCCGGGATCGATACAGTGGGTCTCCACTGCCCGCTCAACTGATCCTGCTTTATCGATCCATGCAGCCCTGGCAATGTAGACATGCCCTAAATCCAATGACTGGCAGTTGAAGTTACATGAATTTAGACAAGAAATAACTCTGAGAACAATTATCCATCGGAACATTTTACTTAGAGACTGGATGAGCTGTCCATCACTTGTAGTCTTTAAAGACTGGATATATTTCTAAAAGATATGCTATAGCTCAAAAAGAAGTTATTGGACTGATTCAGAGATTAGTTAGGTTCTTCAGAAGTTCTGGCCTTAATGAACTGTATATCTTTGCAGCTTTTAATGGCATGTTACTGCTAATTTGTAGGAGATGGCTGTTAAAGAACTTTATGAATTTCTTTAAGTCTTATACTCCAAACTCTGACCATAAGCTATTTTAATGTGAATTCCACTGCTACATTTTCAGCTTCCTTACTGGATAAGTGTTCCATTCCAATGTCATGTTGCTGAGGTGCCAGCCTGGAAGAAATTTCAAAGCCAGACAGTGATCAGTGAGATGCAATGCCATTTTTTTTGCAAAGGGCAACAAGTAGAATCAAGTGAATGATGGACCTAAGTTCTGTCAATCTCCATAAACAAGGAGAGGTTGGGGCATGCTTAGGTCTGAGAGAGGAAACACCTCATGGCATTCCACAATGACTGTCTCTGGTTGATGCAATGACAGACTCTAGAGGAAGTTGTATGCAGGTCTCCTTAATTGAAGGAAGTGTCACCACAATGTATAAGAGGCAAAGTGGTAAATATTAAGATCCCTGGAAGAACAAAGCCTGGTGCTCACTAGGATTGTTTGATAAAACGTGCTAATGTTTGCACTCAGTAGATAACTCCCAAAGAGGAGTGGTATCTAACTAATGATGGGAGAATTTCAATAGTTTCAAAAGTTCAGGTTGGAGAAGCTCTCAAATGTACAGTACTTACCTTAGCACGCACTCCGTTATCAGAATGATCTAAGTCACTTGAGCATGCAACGTTGCAGTAGAAATCTCGTAAGAACAGAGTTATTAGTAAGGTTTCCACTCTTTCATATCAAGCTGGGACCAGTGAGCAAAGATCAGCAAAAACAACTGGGGTAAAAAAAGTTATCCATCCTTTTTTCCACCATCAGAAATACTTGGATCAGGATTGGTTCAGATTTTGGGAGAAGGTTCATTTCAGTATTTTATTTTATTTTTTAAAGATATCACCAACCCCAATAAGCAAAAGTATGTAAGGAATTATTTATCTATAGATGATCTCTGTTTCATCATCTGTTTTCTAGAATCACTACCTATCTGCAGCATTGTTTGAAGGCATTGATGAGATGTCAGAAGGCATTGATGGACCATGCCTTCAGGAGCGAAGAGACATGATAACTTGAAATATATAGTTCTGTGAAAATCAACATCTTTGATCTAAGGAGTTCACTGGGAGTTGGGACACTTGGGTACTATTCCCTGCTGTCATTGACTTGCTATGTGACATTAGGAAGTCACTTAGCTTCCTTGTATGTTAGTTTAGCCATCTGGAATCTACATATAGTGATATTTAAAGTACCTACCACACAGAGCTACTGTGAGATTTAATATTGTAAAGGACACCAATGGTCTATTTCAATAAACAGGTCCAAAAATATTACTCCTGAGAATCACATCAAATCACAGGGCAAGGAGGTGACAGATACACTGATAGTGCCATAGTATTTGAAGATAAATGGTGATATAACACCCAGGCAGCTTACTTTTTAAAAAAGTGTCTGTATTCATCTTATTTTTACAGACAAGAGTCAGGGGAAACTGGCATCCACTTTTATGTTTGCCTGGAAAGAGAGCCAAGACTTAGAATACTGGAAACTAAGGTATTTTTTTGGCTTACAGTATCTACAAATCATTTCTAATAATTTGTCATTGTTCCTCTTAGGGTCACAGTATTAAATTTTCTTAAATTACTGTTGCAAGTTCTTTTTGAATGTACATAATTTAGTTGATTATCACTCAATTCCCTGATCATCTTTACTCATTTCTTGCTATCACAACTGGGAGAGAAGGCAGGGGACACCACAATTTACTCAGTTACAACATTCAGTTTTTATTTTCCAAACAGGGTTTAGGAATGTCAGTACTATGGGGATTGAGCTGAAAGGTTATTCATAATAGTTTACCATTCTGACCTTTATTTTTGACTGGGGTAAACAAGCTCACTGAAGGTATACACCATGTGGATTTTTATTCCTTTGCCCTTTTGCTGCTCTGTAATTGTGACCTGTCCATAAAAAATTTCTTGGAGAATATTATCTCAGCACAATAAGAACTAATTAGCTGTTGAACTGACTCTAGCATATGGTGTGGCAGACTTTCCCCCAAAACTGGTTTATATGGAATGGTGCCATCTGCATGGGCTGAGTCCAGCTAGCAATCTGTCAGGTTTCGTTGTCCTAATTCCTCAATAATTAAAGAAAAACTGGCATGATCTTCTAAGTATTTGAAACTCTCCCCCCAAAATACTACTTTCCTGAACCAGAAGTTTCTGCACAATGAATTGTCCTCATGAATACCAAATAGCACTTTGGATTTTTACTCCAGTGAAGATAAACACTTTTTTAGACTCCTTTCCCTCTCATCATTGTGTGTTTTATATGAACCAGCTTATCTCTCTATTATGGCAAAAAGTATGGCCCACTGAAGGTTCTTAAAGTTTACATACAAATTAGGAGAATATAAAATGCTTGAACTCAAGGGCTTTATCTAACGCATACTGAAGTCAGTGGAAAAACTCATTGGTTTCAGCAGACTTTGGATCTGGTTGTAAGTTCTCAAAGCCTTCATAACCTCACTTTCTTTACTCAAGTTGTGCTGCCTTTGATATTGACAGTAAGTAGCCATTATATCTTTTAACACAAACTTAGAGATCAAAAAAGCTGCCAGACTGAGACAGTTGCCTTAGAAATATTTGTTAATGGAAAAAGTGCAAAAAGACAGTGCAAACTTCAAATTGCTGCTCTACTATTGTGCCTCATCCCTGCCCTCTGATGATTGGTACTGAAAGCTTTATTCTTATGGCATCCTTCTATTTACATAACTCATTTAGAAAATAAAATAAAATAAATAATCAAACTTAGTTATGCTGCTTCAGGATGACAATGACAGGCTTATATTTCTACAAACAACTTTGGTCAAAAGTTATTTCCAGATGCAATATTTTATGCAGTACGTTGTATGTACTGAACTGAAAAAACAACCTAAAAATATCTGCAAATTAGTCTAGTAGAAATAACTACAGGATAAAATACAAGTATTTGTATACTGGCAATGTTAGAGTAGATACTTCTTTCTAAGGAAATGCAGAAATTCAGGATAATGTACTGTGAAAATGACAGTTTAAGAATACTATTTTTCTTCAGATTAAAATATAGCTGCAGGTAACAAAATCAGGAGTACACATATAGGCTCTTTGAACATAAGAGTGCATGTGTGTAAAAATTACATATTTACAGGAATAATCTTTAAATAATATCTGCTGTGAAACCTCTTGGCCTCAGAAGCTCTTGCTATACACCTAAACTCATTTTGACATAACTTACTATTTGGCGCTTGACTTTTATAGAACTTTAGCTCCCAGAATCTCTGCTTTCCAGACAGAAACTAATGCACATAGCCTATTCTCGTTGGGCTGTGATTTTCATTTGTTACCAGGTAGTAGGGATCAGACCTTGTCAATGCCCCATGTGGAAATGTCTTATAGAAGGGGTATCTGGAGATGAAATTTAATTGTCTGTGACATGCAGGAGATCAGATTAAATGATCTGATGACCCCCTTGTGGACTAAGGTCTATGAAACCATGAATTTAATAGCACTGAAACTGATAGTTTTATAGAAATTACTCTTAAAATTCTATCAGATTGAACAGAGAAGAAAATCTTTATAATATAAGTTTTAAAACTCAGCCTACAGCTTTCCTTATTAACACATTTCATAAAGAGTACTAACAGGAAGTCAGTGCAATAGCAGCATTGTAACAGTAGTTTCATTTTTCAATATACAAACATTTATGAACCTCAAAAAAGAATTCTTGTTCTTTTTATATGTAACCCCACTAGTTGACTCAAATGCTTCTAAGTACAGTATAATAATTACTTACAAGAATGACAAATCTAATCACTAATTTCACAATTATTTTAATATGTACAACTTGTAAAATATTGAAGTCTAAAATGCATCATTAGCAATTATTTTATTCATAAATTTGATTTCATTAATTATTTGCTGAAAACTAGATTATGCTGAAAAGTCAACCAATCTTTTATTAGTGCCACATGATATAGTAATTGACTGTGTAATTTACAGGAGTCATCATTTTTATGTACAACATTTATCACTTAATCCTTCTTCCCTTTTGCACTCTTGAGAAATAATGGTTGGGTACAAAGAAGAGATTGAATGTAAGGCAATAAGGAGAGATTGAGTACCATTTTTCTTCTTTTGCCTAGCTTCACTGCTATATATATATTAATTAAAATGTAGCCATCCTGATTGTTAAATTGAGATTGGATTATTTTTTTTAAATGGGAAACGTGTATTTGGCAAAGAGGACTTTGCTTAAATTTTCAAAACTAAAACAAATACAAATAAATCACCTTGGGTCTTAGACCAAGAATGGAAAGTTTCAACCCAAAGGATGAATATTTCAAGAAGAGATGTGGAGAAACAAAGGTTTAAAATGAACTGTTTTGTAACCTAAACTATACGAGTTGTGTTAAAAAACATGCATTTTTATGGTATCTTCTTCCAGACATGGCATGAGAAAAATCAAGGAATGGAAATTATTCACTTATAATTTTAGGTCATGAAAATAAAACATTTACAAAACACATTTTATAATACTAGACTATCCCAGGAATTAGAATCTGCACGTGATCCAGCTGGCTCTGATTAACTATTGATCCTTAGCAATGGTTGGTGGAAGTGGGAGTGATCTGACCTCTCTATAATACAGGCTAGTTCACCCCAGGAATGTAGAAGAAGAGAGACAACCCCAGAAAAAAAATGTGCTTGTTTTAAGAATTGCTGTGGGGGAAACTACTCCAGAGAGAGGACCCTTAAAAACATTAGGAGATTGACATCTGAAAAGAGGCAACATCTTGATAAAAAAGGTACGGAATCTGGAATAGTATGGGCACAGGCTGGAGGTTGCCTCCTGATAAAATCTCTGGACTTCCCAGGCAGAAAAAAAAAAAAAAAAAAAAAGAACATAGTTTGGATACAGAGAGCTTATGGGGAAATGGGACTAAAATAAACCAGTGTAGATGCTAATGAAATAAATACCAGTATACCTCTTCTAATAAACTGGTACATCTCTTGGTTCCTCTCCCTCACCTCCAATTATCATTGCTAAGGTTCAGATTTTGTCATGGATATTTTTAGTAAAAGTCACGGACAGGTCATGGGCAATAAACACAAATTCACAGAAGCCCACAACCTATTTGTGACTTTTACTACAAATACGCTGAGGGGGACTAACAGTTGGAGCCCCACTAGGGTTCTGACCACAGGCTGCTGCTCCAGTCCCGCTGCTTCTCCTCCTGAGAGCTGACTCAGCCTAGCTGCTACTTCTGCTCTGGCCCTGGGGACTCCTGACCCCTGCTCTGGCCCCGCCACTGCTCCTGGGCGAGGGCTGATCCAGCCTCAGTCCCAGCCTCAGCCAATGCTTCATTCCTGGGGGCTGACTCAGCCTAGCCACTACTCCTGCCACTGGGGCCGCTGCTTTTGCTCCAGGGTCGGAGCCTCCTACTCAGGCCCTGGGGACACTGGTCCATCCCTGGGGGCTGACCCAGACCAGGCTGCTGCTCTGGCTCTACCACTGCTCCTGGGCGGGGGCTGACAGCTGCTCCAGCCCTGCCGCTGTGACAGACTGAGTCAGCCAAAGTCAGGCTGGTCCCTTAAAGTCATGGAATCCGTGACCTCCATGACAGAATTGGATCCTTAATCATGGCCTACCAGGGATTTCCTGTTGACAAAGTGAAAATGATTTATGTTATGTATCCTGCTGTCTGAAGTGGCTCATGACCGTGAGTGCCTAACTCAGGGCAGACAGTAAGAGACAGGGCAGACATCCCAAATTGGGTGTGTTCTATAATTAGATTTTACCAAGCCAGTAACAAACGTGAACTCCTGTATCACTCACTATAAGAGTCTTAGAATGGAGTCCCAGACAGCCTCTTAGATCATCCAGTCTATCTTGCTACCTGGACAAACTGGACTTAGTGATAAATGGGCACATACACCAAAAATCACAAAATATTCAGATTGCTTCCAGTCCCAAGAGACCAGTCACTTACTCCAAATCAATTGGTACCCTAGATCTTACACCAAAGACAACACCTGTAGCCAATCCTGTAATGAACTATCTAAAGATTTATTAACTAAGAAAAAGGAATAAGAGTTATTTACTGGTTAAAGAGAGCAACATATACACATGAATGAGTTACCATCTATGATGCCTAAAAATGACAGAGATGAAGTGATCTGTCAATTCAAAATGTCTTTCAGGGTGGACCCAGGGGTAACCTTTCGGGATCTCTACCTTAGTTTAGTGTCTCTGACCCTGTGAGCACCTTGAAACAGCAAAGTGAGAACCCATCCTTTTTGTGAGCATCTTTCTATGGTGTTCCCCCAGATTAAAACTGATGGGTTGAGGACTCCTGCATGAAACTTCTTCATGGGTGGATGGGTCAATCAACAAAGCTTTTTGTCTTAGAGGGATCATTAAGTCTTCATAATCCTTCTTGGTGGGTGAGAGGAACCACTCTTCCTGTCTGAGTTCACAAGTTCAGAATAGGCATCTTTACAATTATAAAACAAATGTATTTTACCTTGTAGCATAAAATGCCGACATTACAAGTGAGATTAATACATGCAGCAACATCCAAGCATTTCATAGAGTCTAAACACTAAAAACATTCTTATAAGACTAAAACCTATTTTGAACAAAGCTCATACAGGTGAGCTGATTTGGTTAAAAGCTATGGGCTTGTCAGTTCTTAGCTAATGCCTATGGCCTTGGCCAGAGCTGACACTTAGGCTTACAAGTGTCGCACTATGTTTTTGCAAACACAATCTAATGTATTTTGGTTTGGTTGAACAAATTGTCCCAAATCTGCCCTGCTTCTCTCTCACAACACAGTCTGTGCTACCTGACTTTTCTCATTGAAGCTTGGGGATCCTGTAAACATGACTGCTGGTAGCTATGCTGGCCCCAGCACTGATGCCTCCAGCTTTTCCTCAGAAAGATTGGTTTTTGGTACCCTGACTCCAGTTCCACTCCTCCCCTTTTTATAATACAGAGCACAAGGGGCAGAATGAAGAATGAGCCTTTCTCTTAACACATATCTTTTAAAGCCACTTTTTAGTGGCTTCCTAGCTATCTGGGACTGAATTAGAAACATTGGCAGCACAGATAGGAAGATTTGGGAGACCTCCATGGAACCTGCTCTAGGCTGTTTATGTTTAACATAGACAAGATGGGTCAGGTAATATCTTCTATAGGACGGATTTCTGTTGGTGAGAGAGACAAACTTTCAAACTACACAAACCTTTTCTGCAGGTCTGGGAAAAGTACTCACCATTCAAGGTGAAGTGGCCCATTAACACCCCTGTAGTCATCGGATAAAAAGGGGAGTTAGTTACAGATTGTTGTAATAAGTCATAAATCCAGTGTCTTGATTAAGATCATGATTTTTAATGTCTAGCCAAGTTATGAATTTAAGCTCCCAGACTCATCTTTTGAAAGAGTTGAGCAAGTTTCCTTTGAGGATGAGGACTCATAGGTCAGATATAAAGTGATTACTTTTTGAAAAGTGTTCACCCACAGCTGATGTAGTGTTTTTGTCTTTTATCGGTTTTCTGTGTGAGTTCATTCAAGAGTATAATGACAGTCTGGTTTCACCCACATGGTTGTTACTGGGGCATTTAGTGCACTGGATGAGGTACACCACATGTTGTGATAGGCATATGTAGGACCCATGAATCTTGAAAGGTGTGTTGTGGGGTCTACTGATCACTGTAGCAGTGAAGATATGTCTGTAGGCTTTGCATCTATTGTCCTGGCAGGGTCTGGGGCCGCTTGGAGTAGGTGTGCTCAGGTCTTGGGGAGCTTATGTTTAATATAGAAAGTTAGGAAGATGGCTGTAAGTGTGAGGGAATATGAATATAAATCTTTTGATGCTTAAGAAAGAAATGAAAGGGCGATGAATTCAGTATTCAAAGCACTGCTACCTCAGAATGGTGATTGTGCAAGGGCAAAGGATATCAATTAAAACTTGGCAAATAATGAATTTTTTAGTTTGCAGGCAATTCTGAAAAAAATCAAAACACGAGTTTTGTTTTGAGCCAAAAATGAAAATGTTGAAATTTTTGGTGACTCAAAGAAGTGAAAAAAAATCAGGTTGGGATGCAACAAAATGGATTGGGTCAAAACAGAATGTTTTGTTTTATGTTGGAATGACATTTTTTTCATTTCAATATTGGGCTTTTTGACTAAAGCAAAGGAAGACTTGATTCACAAAATGTTGATGGGCAGGCTGTGAACTGATAGTGAATTGCTACAATGAATGACAATGAATAATCATTGGGGAAGGGAAAGAGCCTGAGAATGACTTGATTGCCTGGTGATAAGGGCAGCCTCATAGGATGTGGGAGACCTATGTTCAATCCCTGCTCCAATGACTATTTAATTATGTAGACACCCATGGAAGAGCTTCACTTTCTTCTGAATAACTGGAAGGTTGTTGAGTCTGACTTTGGGTTGCAACACAAAGAAACAATGCCTTGTATCTAGAAATTCATCTCTGACCAGGAATAAGGACTTGCTGATGACAACAGCTTTTATATTCCTGAGTCTGTAATTTTGTGTGTGTGTACTTTTGAACCTAGTAATCACACCAGCTGAAGTGCTTGAAAGTGAAGCCATACAACACTTATGAGGGTATAAGTAATGCTCCTGTGGAGAGAATATTAACTCATATTATTAACTCATATTAACATATGGACTGCTGAGAGGAATTTGAAGTGGACGGAGCAAAATTGTGGAAAAAAGTTAGAAAGGCATTCCTACTTTTTTCTTCTTCTAAACCACAGTAATTAACAAAAGAATTCAAATAGCTCCATCTTCTGTCAAGGCCTGATACAGCTCCCATTAAAGTTGACAGAAAGATTTGACTTCCTTAAGATATGGATTGATCCCTAAGTCCCTGATTGAGCAAAGAAAATCTTTAAATACACTCAACTTTATGCACATGAATAGTCTTATGGGCCTCACCTTTTATAAAAACTATTAAACTGGTGAGGAAATTTTCCCATTACATTCCCTGGCTGTGCAGATTTCCTATCTTCTCATTTAGGGATGTAAATCAGAGTAAGAATATTGAAGCTAATGGTGCTGTATTGAGTGACACACCAGGGGAAAATCAGGGCCTATGTACTTCTGAGTGTACACAGAAACTTATCTCTGCCAATGGAAATTGAGGGCACTCATCTTGCAATATCAGGCCCTTATTGATCATTGCAAACTGTTTCAGGATGCTCATCTGATAAGTGGATGATACTTCTGGATAGTCTGAGGGAAGGAAAAAACCATTTCTTAGAGAGATAAAAGAGATAAAAGATTAGTGAGCAGAAAATGTCAGTTGTTAACAGAACTGGAGAAAGAGAAGGTGAAAATGGAGGAAAATGATAATTATAGGGCCTGTAGCTCTTAGTTTACAAGAATAAACTTCTAGTGACCTATGTGTAAACTGGGTGCTAAGATCCTAATAATTCTGTGTTATAAATATTTTACAGGAAATCAATAAGGGGCAAGGTAAAGTGGTGTCAAAAGCATAGAATGTGTGCACAGTAATTCTCCATACAGCATTAATGGTATTGGGAAATTTTTGCTTTACCCTATTATGGGGAAAGTAGTATAAAGTTGGTTGGAATCTTATGGAATTCAATACCAGAGTTGTATAAACAACTCCAAGAGAAAAGAGATTTCATGAACTAGCTCTCTGGGAATGATTTTCCAACCAGTTATGCACCCACTTTATAGTAGCTCCATCTAGGTTGCATTTCCCTAGTTTGTTTATGAGAAGGTCATGCGAGACAGTATCAAAAGCCTTATTAAGGTCAAAATATACTATATCTTCCTCTTCCCACATTCAAAAGCTTGTTACCTTGTCAAAGAAAGCTGTTAGATTGGTTAGACACAGTTTGTTCTTGACAAATCCATGTTGACTGTTACTTGCCACACTTACCATATCTTCTAGGTGTTTTGCAAATTGGTTGCTTAATTATTTGCTCCATTATCTTTCTGGGTACTGAAGTTAAACTGACATGTCTGTAATTCCCTGGGTTGTCCTTATTCCCCTTTTTTCCCTTTTTATAGATTTTATAGATTGAGACTATATTTACCCTTTTCCAGTCTTCTGGAATCACCCCTGTCTTCCATGACTTTTCAAAGATAATGGCTCAGATGTCTCCTTCGTCAGCTCCTAGGCTGTATTTCATCAGACCCTGGTGACTTGAAAACATCTAACTTGTCTAAATAATTTTTAACTTGTTCTTTCCCTATTTTAGACTCTGATCCTACCTCATTTTCACTGGCATTCACTCTGTTGATGCCCAATTGCTACTAAACTTTTTGGTGAAAACAAACAAAAAAACGTCATTTAACACTTTTGCCATCTCCATCTCCTTTTGAAGACTTAATTGCATAACAGTCTTTAGTTACATTATTGTTTACAAGCAGAGTTGTAGGTGTGATAGAACTTGAATCTCCCAAACTTTTGATGTAACATAATACTGATGTTTCTCCTGATGCTCTGATAAGCTAGAGAGAACATGCTGCTTTCAAGCTTGGAAGATGTGATGAGTCTAGCTTCCTCTGTGGTGATAGAGTTGGTGCTTTGGAGTCAAGTGAAAAGGGGCCACCAATTATTAACAAATTCATCCAGATGTTTTCATCTTCCTTTTCTCTGCCCCATGTGTCACCTGCTTAGGTCACTGTGGTCCCCAGTACCAGCCATGAGAGTCAGAGGTGCTGATGTTCTCATCCTGACTAACAAATGTTGCCAGTTGTACAGACTGATAGACAAAGTCTGCTTACCTCCAGATTTTCAGCAGAGTAAGCCTGCTCTGTGCCACACCCTAACTCCATTCTCCGAATAAGACTAAATCTTGTAGAGCCTGCCTTCCATTTTTCTATTTTACTGAAATTTAAGCTCCCTAATCTGGTCACAACAGGAGGAAAAGAGGAGCACCAATTCACTCTTCTTTCAGAACTCTAGCTCAGGGCCCCAACAAATAAGTAATGTAAGGAACAAGTTTGGCTTGTTAACAAGAATGGTCTTCTCCTCTCTGAGTCTCTTCCCTACCAGTGGCCACTTACTCAGCCACAGGGCTGAACACAATTCACGCTTTTGTGATTCCCAAAATGAATGGGCAGCTCCTGGCTACTGCCTCTGCAGCTGTTAGCCACCCAAAATTGATGAGGAAGAGGTTGGCTGTAGTCCTGCCTTTTGTCTAAAATGGACTGTAAGGTGTTCACCCAGGGCCCTCTTATAATGCATTTCAAAGTTCATGTGAGGGTGAAATCTTAGTGTGACAGTCTACTCCACAATGTAAATGTGGGTTCTCATGCAGTTCCAGAAGTACCAGTTTACAGAAAGGGGTAATGCTATTATCTTCTTCAGAAAAAGGAATATAAGATTAAATCCTTACACAAATCCAACATAAAGAAACACTAATTTCTCAAATTAAACTTTACAACCAGATAGAAGTAAGATATATGGCTGATCATGAATCTTGGTGTCATCAAAGCAAAATAAAATCTCCCTTTTCTTTTTTGATGTAGCCTACCCTACAATAACACCATATTAAAATCAAGCAAAGCCCTATTTCTCTAGTTACTTAGCCAGCTCCCATCATTATATTATCTAAGTATGTCAATAGCATCCATGAATTTATTCTCACAATGCCCCAGTTATGTAGGGTAAAGTATCAGGGCTTGTCTACCACAATGGGGTATTGCACTGTGTCGGGGAGTGCGATTTCTAAAGTGCACTAAATTGGTTGCACATTAATTGATCCATGTGATGCCCTTTAAAGTAGTGCTGTATGAAACAGTATTAAGTTAGAGTGCCCTAGGGAACCATTAGTGTGCACCAGCAGAGTCTGTATCAAGCACATTAGTGTGCTTTAGAAATTGCACCCCCATACAATGCATTACCCACCTGGTAATAATCATAATTTATTTGATGGGCTTTTTCCAAAGATTGAGGCTTCCTGAGAGGGTGGAGGGGCGTCTTCTATTGTTTTGTGTTTATTGGGCCGACTGAGTTACTTCGTTTGTTGTATGTTGCTGTTTTCATATTGCTGGGTGGCCTCCATTATGTGATTGCAAACCTAATTAATTGTTAGGAAGCCCTGGTATTTTTTTTATATATACCTTTTATTGTTTAAATTTACAGGAGTTATAGATGGAGATCTAAGATTGAGGCAAAGATAGATTAAGTCCCTGTTCTTGCGCTGAGATCCATAAAAATAGGCTTCCACTGAAGTCACTGGGGTTCCAGGGTGCAGGGGTTTCATCCATCTGGTTCTCCATGCAGGACAGGGCCTTAATGACTTGCCCAAGGTCTCACAGGAATCTTCTAATTCCCAACCCTGTGCCTTATCCAGCTGACCAACCTCCCTCAAAAAAAGAGAAATACAAAATGGAATTTATCTAATATTTGCTCACTGGAGAGGCGCCCTCTTGGAAGGCACTCAGTTACCATGGTGATGTGATCCTTATACAAAATATAAATAGTGCAGATATTTAAGCAATTAAAATACTGTATATTCTAATTTTTAAATAACATTCTTATGAAAGTAACCTGTTTCCATTTACTTGCATAGCCAGGGACCTCAACTCTATTTCACATAAAAGTTCTCAGATAGATAGATCCTCTCAGTTAAAGGGAAGCTCTGTCTGGCTCAGTGAAAATAATAAAATTAAGCATGAAAGAACTCAATTTAATTAATTTTTGGAGAACCTATCCTATTCCACCCACATGTCTGGGACCATATTTGATCCAGTTTCAGCCTCTGACCCTGTGTGATATTCTGGCTAACCTTAGTTAAATTTCAAACCATTAATGCCTTACTTGCATCAATTAATGTCCCAATAGTTCTGCTCCATCCATGCAGTTAGCTCCATGATTACCTTATTGCAAAAGTATCCTAAGATGCTACCATATGTTTGTTTGTGATTTACCTGTTTATCACACAATGAATTAATAAAGCATCATGAAATACATAATGCTAAATTTTATAACCTTAGGTCAAGCACATAATACTCATGCTAGCTTATCCTAACTTTTACTAGGCCTCATTCTAAGCTCTTACCACTTAATGCATAAGACATATAGCCAAGGCTATTTTTAATACGTATATTTTGGTTCTTCTACTTGCTGTTACAGCTTCAATAACTTCCATTATCATTTCCATAAACATGATCAGCAAATACATTATATTTTACTCCAGAAACATGCATCCTTCAAGATCAGGTCAGGGTCAATGGTCATCATCACATAACTCCCTCATTCTTCATACGGGGTGTGTATGTATAAGAAAGATTCTCACCTGTCACTGGAATGTAGTTTCCTGTAGCATAAAACCTAGCCACTTCAGCAGTACACAGCAACTTTATACAACCCTTCAGTACAGGAAGTGAAGGTTAATTCAAACTACGGAAATTATTAGTCCAAGGAAGAATAATATACTGCTACCAATGTGAAAAGTACCACAGGATCTTCTAATGATCACAGCCAATCATGATTTCTATCTTACATCTCATTGGAAGATGGCACTTCAAGCACTGTGTGGAATTTGTTCATTTAGAATTAAACAGAGAGAGCCACTTACTGAAGGCTAGACTGTCAGATGCTGTAAATCAGCATAGTTGCACAAAAGTCAAGAGAACTTCATAGAAGATTAGGGATGGAAGTGACCTCAGGAGGTCATCTAGTCCAACCCCCTTCTCAAAGCAGGACCAACCCCAACTAAATCATAGCAGCCAGGGCTTTGTCAAGCCTCATTTTAAAAACCAATAAGGTTGGAGATTCCACCATCTCCCTAGATAACCCCTTTTCAGTGCTTCACCACCCTCTTAGTGAAAAACTTCATTGATTTACACCAGCTGAAGATCACCAAATTGTCTCTGAGGACTCTTGTTCATATATTGATCAGACCTAACCATGTTTAGTTTTTGAATAATTAAAACACACCATTTACAATGAGTAAACCAAAAGAAATCAATAACATCTTTGATGGATTTGGAAAGTTAGGAACTATATAGATAATTGTCTAAATCCTATTCACCTATAATATTAACCTCTTGGAGCATCTACGATTATTACTCTCTCCTACAACAGAAAGGTGTGTATATATCTATATGAAATCTCCTACTAACACTTGTTTTGTGCTGTTTTCCAGTTGGTTTCTGTAGAGGAGAGTATGATGGTGTCCTCAGTCCCTGCTATCCTGACCGGGAGACTATTCCACATATGTCAATAACAGAGCTAGGTAAACTATTCAGTGAATAATTTATCTGATGAATCTCTGTATTCCTAAATTATCTATGAACAGACTTTTTTTTTAATTAATAGGTTCATTATTTGTAACTATTGGACAAACACTTACAGAATTATTTCAACCCACAAGTAGTTTTGTGATCTCTTTGTTTCAACTAGTTTTTGTACTCTTTTCTACTGATTATTTATGGAGTCAGAGGTGACATAAGTCATGTAATGTTGTTTCTGCTCCCTGATTGGATGACTAAGCCTTATATAAACAGGAGAGAAAATGTGTGAAGATGGCCACACAAACCTTCTGCTTAATACATATCTTTGTATAGGTAACTTCCAGACTATTACCATCCCTGAAAGTTCTTGGAAACAAAATGACTTTGTGAATGTTTAAAGAGGGTGAATAGAAAGACTGAGAATGTCAGCAAAGATTATCTACAGTTTTCATTCAAGTTAAATTTTGCATTGTTGACTTCACTTTCCCCTAGCATTAGCTCTGCTAGTTACAATAACAAATCCTCAAAGGCTCCCCTGAGCCAATCCCAACCTCAGCTCCAATATGTGCCTGCACAGATGTCGTCTTCCTATGCTGCTCTTCTTAGCTCCAGGCCATCTCATGGCTGCCCTGCCAAGACGCAGATATCTTAGGTCTGCCTTATTTGCTTATTGCACCCTGGAGCTAGCTCCCAGCTTTCTGTCTCCAGCCTGCCATTGACACACACTCCCTTGTATCTTTTCCTATTTCTGATTGGCTGTGGACACAATGTATTGAAGCCCCCTACTGACTAAATACCACTATGAATCCCTGTCTTTCTCAGGGTGACCAGTAGTCCAATTTTCCCTTCAGCTCATTCTGTGTGGCAACATCAGTAATGAGCCAGTGCATTTATTATCACATTGTAGCATCAGGGGTATCTAAAGGAATGAGGCAAGACCACAGTAATGGAATTGTGTTTGGTTAATTTGTTTGGGGTTTTTTGGTTGGCTGATAAGGGTTTTTTTACAACAATTTGAATGCAATCAGAGTCCCAGCTCAGCAATACCTTCCTCCCCTACAGCTGACAATAGGCAGCTCCTCCCAGAAAAAGAGAACTTCATTATAATTCCCATTCTCTAATCCCCCTCACAAACTACACCCTCCTGCAACATAGCTAGTAAGGAAGAGGAGACCATTACAATAACTATATTGTAAATTAACTGATGAAGCTTAAATATTCTGGGCTCTTAGTATCTGTTACAAAATGTTGGTGAAAGCATCTAGAGAGCAGCAAAATCAGCCACATATTAGAATTACAGCTCCAACTTCTTATCTGTTAATTTTCCTGCTCACTTTATAATCACTGGGAAGGAGACCCCCCCTACAAGTATATTTTAATTATATTGATTCCTGTAAATCTGACTGATAGATTGTTTGCTCAGACTCTGCCGTATCTTTAGTATATGCAACTGCAGTGCCAAATGTTGTATTAAATGTATTCATTCAGTCCACTAGTCTTAAATGAAAATCTGGTACCTAATTCACAATGGTAAATACACAGTGCATTGTAAGCTATAAAGAATGCTGTCCTTTTCTGTTGAAAGAACCTATATAGTAATAACAATCATAATATAAACTATATTATCATAAAACTTTCAGGCCCAGATTGTGAAAAGCCCTGTATGGTCTGACGTAAGAAGGAAGCTCCTGAGTCCTAACCACAGCAGTAACTGAACAACACAACACAACACAACAAACAGCAACTTCTCACAACAGCAAGCTTTGTACTCCTTAGAGAATTCAAAATGGTAAGTACACCAAGAGAAAATCGCATTCATGCTAACCCATCCAGAGTGCCAGCACAAGGCCTGGGCACCACTTAAGTCCCCACTAAATTCTTTAAAGAGGGTTTAATTAGGATTTAAATGGAGTGTAAGTGTGTGGTGCTGGCTTCTGCCTTTCAACTACAGTGAGTATCATGAGCAATCCGTTGGCTGACACTTGATTATGTGAAAATAAATTGCCAAATATTTTCAAATAATGAAAGAATTCATACAAATGTGAGTTTTGACTATTGTCTGGGGTCTAATCCTACTTCATTGAGTCTAAGATAGGGACTGATTCTGTCCTTTTTACCATTAATTTCAATGGAGCTGAATGGGGTTTTTGGTTTTCTCAGTTGCTTGGACAGAAACTGTGGCTTTATTTCACTTTCATATAGTATCCAGCATATTGGTAGCTCTCAAAAGAACTTCCATTGCTGATTTGGCACCGCTTAGCAATATGTTCTATGTGCATAGCCCCTCTAGCATGAGTATAAATAGCAGTGTAGCTAGTGAAGCACAGCTTAGGCAAGTAGAGTCTGGGTCTGGGTATGTGAGTATATAGCATACATGCTCTCCGCTGGCCCAAGCTGTGACTTGTGTCTACCCTGCTATTTTTAGCAGTGTAGTGCCCTGCTGCCTCCCCACTGCTACAAGCCGTCCCCTCTGCAGGAAAACACTTCCCAGTGGAGAAAGACTCTGGCAGGGGGATGCAGCAAGGAAAGGCTTGGGCAGCTCCCCACTGCTGAGGCTTTCCCCACTACAGAGAAAGACTCCAGCAGTGAGGAAGCAGTGGGGGAAAGGCTCTGCCAGCTCCCTGTTGCCAGAGCCCTTCTCCTCTGCAGAGAAAGGCTCAGGGAGAGGTGAGGCACTGGGGAAAGGCTCCGCCTTTTTCTGCTGCCTGCCCCCACCAAAGCCTTGTCTCATCTCAGTGAAAGGCTTGAACAGTGGGGAGCTGCTGTAGCTTTTCCCTACTGTGTCCCCCTGTCCAGAGCTTTTCATTGACGTGTAGCCACATACCACAGTAGTAAGGAAACAACTTGCTTTTCACTATGGCGTGTAGTGCAGACGTAGCCTATATGCTACAGTAGAAATAAAGATTCAGATCAATTTGGATCAGATCTGAATAAGAATGAGAATGGTTCAGCCATCAGTAATTCTTTGCACTGTTTTTTGTTTGTTTAAAGAAAGAACAAATAGATTCTGCATGGATCTGAAGATGTAGGGAGGAGCAATGATGAAAAAGACAGTTACTTTATCCCCCGCTATGTTGTCAAACCTTTGTCTGGGGAAGGGGGAATAATTGTCACATTTATAGAGCATAAGGTTAACCTCTGCCAAGATTCATCTGCACCAATATATTGAGACACATTGCTGTAACAATTTGGATCTAATAATGAAGAATTATTGTGCCCTAGTTATGTTCCTATAGTCAAGCTGAAGAAAATAAAATACGTGTTTTTTAAAACAAACAATACTACTAGCATGAGAAAGAAGTATGAAACCACCTCAAATAAAGATTCTACTTGTGTTCAGTGTTAAATGTTACTGGTGAATGCTCAAAAAAAGCTTCTGGAGATAGAGATTAAAAAGTAAAGATGACATTTATTTACGGTACACAATGCAGAAAGCATTTTATATGAGCAGTATTCTTATCAGCATTTGTGTTCTTTTTGGAAGGAAAGAAGGACTATAAAACAACACTATCTTAACTGCTTTTTGCAATCTTCCAAAATGAAGGAAATTTCAGATGAATTTGAGTTTGTAAATTTCTTCTATTCTTAAAGACTAATCCCTTACTGGAAGATTGAAGGATAGCATGTTAGTATTGCTCCCTTGAAGGAGAATTGATGGAAGCGGCAAGAGGTTGATAGGCTTAAGCAGAACCATTAATTTCACTTAAACAAAATATTCAGGATTGCTTTCTTACCTAACTGTGTAGTTGAATAGACATGTCATTCTGTGGACTGCACCTGTACATGTGGAGGAGTCCCCTTGCTTGAGGTAGGGGAAGTTGTGAGTTGCCGTTTTGTGTTTCAATTCAGGTGCAGAATGTCATGGTGACAGTTAAATTTAATGGAGATGTTACGGTCCTGATCCTGCAGTGGGCCTTAATAAGGATCTGATGGCAGGATTGAGTCCTATGTTTGTTCTTTCTTTTATTTCATATTAAGTAAAACAAAGTAATTGAGAAATGAGAAATATGTTAATGACTGTGCATGGGGAAAATGTTAACAGACCCCTGGGGTAAAAAATGAGAGTGCACCTGAATGGTTGCTGACCTGCCTCCAAAAGCAGAGGTGCTGAAGTATCATTTAATACAGAATACATCTACTGAAGTAAGAATTTCTTAATGTGATAATTTATGATATTCTATACTACAATGTACATTAAATTGGTAACACACTCTCTCTGAGTCCATTTCTTCTCCCTCTTATCTGCTGCTATTTAGCCCAAGATGCCCTACATGGAAATTAGAATCCAGATATCCTCTGTAGTAAAGATCTGCCACACAGAAGTCCTGGTAAGAAACTTGGGCTTTATTTCCGAGCTGAGTGATAACCTTGGTCCGCATCTACTGACTCCAGTGGTTACTATTATACCCCCTGCTTAGGTTCTTCACTGTCCACCTGTGACCTCATCATCTGACTTCAGTTTCAACTGTACTTGGTGCTACCCTAAGTTTGAAAATACCATGCTGTATGTATGATATATTAACTACCTGTTAGTTTTCAAGTATTTTGAAGTGCAAGCTGATTAAGACAGACAAGTTAGGTAAGCTCTGATATATCCAAACCAAACAGCCATTTAAAATAGACAGATTTTTCTATGCAGTTAGAGGGAAATTGGCAGGATGTGGAGAAAGGGTTTCAGAGGTGCCTGGAATGATTGGAATTGGTTCATAGATTTTTCATGTCAGAAGGAACCTGTTAAATCATCTAGTTTGACCTCCTATATACACAGAGTATAGAATTTCACACAGTTGCCCCTATATTGAGCCCAATAACTTGTCTGACTAAAGCATAACTTCCAGAAAGACATTTCATCTTGATCTGAAGATGTAAAGACATGGAGAATCCACTATATCCCTGGTAGTTTGGTCCAATTGTTAATCACTCTTGCTGTTAAAAAGTTGTACCTTATTTCCAATTTGTATTTGAGGTGGCTTTAACTTTGAGCCATTGGATTTTGTTTTGCCTTTCTCTGTTAAGTTCCCCTGGGTTGGAAAGAGTCCACAAAAAAAATGGGGTAAATGTGGTTTAGCAACTGAATGATATCCCTTCCCTGTCTCTGTCTCATCCTTTACCCTCCCCAAAGCTCTATTTTAACAGCGAGTACAAACTTGAAAAAGGCACTTTGCTTTGGGAAACTGTCTTTGGTAAAATTATTCCTGTGACATCCATTGTAATCAACTGATATTTCATTTGACAGAAAGTAAATGCAGTGGATATTTGAGGACTTAAATTCTAAGCATGAGCTGCTTTTTAACAGCAAAAGAAAAAAATTATACATAAAATAACCATTAATATTGAAGGAAGGAAACATCTTGACATACAGATATTTTTTATTCATAAGTGATTATAAAATGAATATCCTTATGCATCTGTGATGTTGGCCTCCAGGGGAGCCATGCAGAGATAGCTTAAACAGGGCAAACTGCAAAGAATGGGGCAGGCAAAGCCCTAAATACTGGTGGTTTTTCTTCCATAAGATATACCAAGCCAACAACAAACAGGTTCTGATGACCTCACTAGTCATTCGGTAGACAAAGCACAGTTTCCCTTAAAGCTATGCAGCCCTTTGACTAGCACCCAGACAGCCAAGTGAAATATGATGGGGATTACTGAAAATCTTTATCCATCATATGTAAAAAAGCTCTACCAATCCCAAAGGATCGAACACATTACCAAACAGGTCAATGAATAGTTCAGATCTTACCCAAATACATGCTTAAAGCCAATGCTTATTAACTAAACTAACATTTATTTTTAAAAAAGGAAAGAGAATAATGGTTAAAAGATCAGTATACATACACAGATGAAAATAAAGCTCTTAGATCAGTTTCAAAGTAGAGATAATAACTGAATTGCAAAGTTCTTTAATTGCAAAGTCTCTGAAATTATCCAAACTGCTTGGAGGTCATCAGCCCTTGTTTAGAGCTTCTTTGTTAGTCATCCAGTCCAGAGAAATGAAAACCAAATAGTCCATGTACAGAGTCTGTTCAAATTCTCCCATGAGAATTAGCAGGGTGATTCCAGGCTAGTGCTGGGAACTCAGTCTTGAGATCCAAACTTTCCCTGATGAGTTTGGACACATTTGAGATAAAAAGGATCAAGCCTGAAGCTTCATTTATAATTGAAGAAAGGTGGGCACTTGCAGGTAACTCCCTCATGTGGGCTTTGATGAAAGAGACATTTGATCTTTACTCAGTGGGTCCTTCCTCAGACAATAGGGACAGCAATAACCATTTAAACTATCAAGATCATTCACAGACACTTCCTTGAGTGGAGAATAGTAATGTATATTTTCTTTTGAAGTAAAACCTTCACCTCCTAGGCACACATAGGTAATTAGCTGCATTAACACAGTTAACAGACGGCTCACATAAACCTCAAAGAGTAATAAAGGCAAATGATATTGTTATATCAAAGGTCCATCTAGATGTTAATATTCCATTTTGATCTCTTAATCAAATAGAACAACAGTAATAGACAAGAAAGCAGTTTATCTATATTGCTAACCTCTAACAAGATACATGTAAACAGGATCAAATTACTACCAACAATACCCTTGCATATCAAAGCTCTAGTCTACTTATAAGGAATGACCCTCATTACTATTGTATTTTCCTATAATATGTCTCGAAAGGTCAGAGTTGGGCCATGCAATTTGTAAAGTTGCCTGGCTTTTTCAGGCCTAGCATCACAGCATCTGCTGTCTATTTTTATAGTTTATTACATTACATGTACCAGTGGTAAAAGCCATTGCTCTCAGTGTAATGATTAATGCCCACTTTTTATAGTCTGATAAGTTTCATTACTTTAAAAAGGATTGGTATGCTGTGGTGGTTGTTTTTTGTTTTTTGTTTTTTTTTAATAATTTTCTTTTCCTCTTCCATGACTCTGATAGACTTTTTCAAAGAATCTTTGTCAGGCAGATTTTCCAGCTCTTTGTCTTACATTTCTTTCTTTTAAATGTTCTCTTTCTTTTCATGTTTTAAGTATGGTATATATATATTTTCCCTCTTCTTGTGACTTTAACTTTTGGATTCTTCTCTGTCTCGTTCCCCTTTCTTTCTCACATCTGTGGCCTCATTTCACTTCTTTAAATTCTTTACCTCACTATTGTTGCATCCCTTACTTCAGAGGATAATTCCCTGAAGAGTCTGAAAGACACTGCTGTGTTTGAAAAACCAAACAAACTTTGTGTCTGGCTGCTCTTAGGAGGACAGGAGTTGAAGCACATGGATATCATGAGGATTAAATGCAATGGGGTTAAAGAGACATGCCACTTTTGAATTAGGCAGAAAAAAAAGATTAGTATATTTATGCTTCAAATCCCCATATGGTTCTATTCTTTTTATTAGCTAAATAAACAGCCTCTGAAAGAGTTGTTAACAGATCTACCACAAAAATCCATCATTGTTGCAGAGGATGGCTTATTTATAAAGAAATAAAGTGGAAAAGAATACAGTTGACAGAAGGAGAAAAAGAGAGAGAGAGAAGAGAGCCTCAGTGTACTCCAAGACTGTAAATTACCAAACAAGATATTCATGTTAATGCAGACATGGTATTTTCAGAGCTGCATTATAATGCATGTTAGTCCTGACAACCATGTAACTGAGCCAAGAGCAGATTTACTTAGAAAGGGTGGGAGAAATGTTAAAGGACACCATCCAGTTGTCTTTTTTTCTTTAAATTTTGAATTCTTTCTCACCTCCTCATTATCTTTAATACCATTTTAGGGACCTGAACATATTTTTCTGCATGCACCAGTTTTATTTTTAAATTTGGCAGACATTGTGATTTTTCTTCCATGTTAATAACAAAATGGAAATTTCCATAAATGCTTTTTTCACAGTAACTGGAAATCAAGGGGGTTCAGGATCTGACCTGTGGTCCAGGTAGTCCAGCATCCTATCTTTGACAGTGGCCAGAACCAGATGATTTCACCGTAAGGTGTAAGAGCCACTCAGTATAGAGGTGTGGAATAATTAGCCTTTCACACTCGTTCTCCTCCTGGTCTCCAAGAGTAAGAGATTGGTTTAAACCCTGAAGCATGAGGCTTAATATCCTTTCCAAAAAGGTTTTTTCATGTCCCCTCCTATTCATCTCCTATCACTGACAATCCTAATCTTTTTCCATCTCACTTCATATGAGAGTTCTCTCCTGCCCTTGGTCATTCCCACCACACTTCTCTGAACCCCCTCACTTCTGCAACATCCTTTTTGAGACGAGATTACCACAGTTTGCATATGAACATAGTATTCCAAATGAATAAGCACTACTGATTTCTATAAAGCCGTCATAATTTCCATCCTATTTTTTACATATTGACCCCACAGCCTAAAGTGTACCAGGATCAAGTCCTGGCAAGAAAAACAAAGGGCACACTTGAGAAAATGGAGGGCATTCTCTTCTGCCACAGTCAGGTACTCCTCAAAGTCCTGATTTAAATCTAGATGCTGGAAAGTATTGGATAAAGCCATGTTCCTGAAGTCCTACTGGGGTGGGAAATAAATCCTCCCCTCTAGGCAGAGGTTAGGTTTGCTAGGTTCCACGTGCAACATTTACTGTCACCTTGAAGACCCAGTGAATGTGAATAGATGTCCCTAGTTTGGATACTAAAGATTTGGGGCACAATGTATTTACTTTTCCCTACTTTAGATATGATGTGATCACCCATTATGTGTCTAATAAATGGATCCAACAGGAATAAATGCTTCCTAACTAGAGTTCTGGTATGAGAATCCCAATTTGGCAAATTTTCTGCAAGGGCCAATGGGAACTGGACTAACTTCCAGTCCTACTTTTCTGTGATTTCTATGATTTCTGTCTTAGCTTCTGCTTGCCCCATTGCTTTATGGATTGGGCAATTTTATAAGAACCCTCCCGTCTCTCAAGGTCCCAGAGCCCAGGCTCCAGCCCGATCCCACAGCAGAAGTCTACACAGCAGTGAAACAGCCCTGCAGCCTGAGCTCCATGAGCACAAGTCAGCTGGCACAGGCCAGCTTAGGGTTCTAGTTGCCATGTAGACATATGTTCTGTGTCTCATTGATACATACTCACTTGCCAGCTGGGCAATCTCTTTGTTGGCTTCATGCTTAGATCTTCACCTTCACCCTCCTGGGTAGTGCTAGGTGTCATACATCCCTCACTTCCTTATGGTCTTGGCATGCACTCATCCTCTCTTTCCCCAATGATTCACTAATTGTTCCCCTATGTCTGATGAACTTTCACCAGTCCCTTTTCGGGGAGCTGTTGAAAAGATAAATGACATCTCCACTCTGGTTGCAAAGCCTGTGGTTTTGCAAACCAATTTTTGACACAGAGATATGGACACAAAACTGTATCATTCTACCTCTGCATCTGACGAAGTGAGCTGCGTCTCACGAAAGTTTATGCCTACAAAAATTAAATTTGTTAGTCTTTAAAGTGCCACAGAACTCTCGTTGTTTTTACCAGTCTGAAGATTCCCAGGGAAATTTTACTGAGTCAAATTTATACTAGTAAGTCAATTAGGAGCAAGTTATATGGTAAAAATTAGTCTTTGGGAGACTGAAGTGTTTTCAGACACACATGGAAAATAGGCAGGAAATCAGTCTTCTGAGATGGCCCTGATGATCCTAGCAGAATACGTCTGCTCAGTGCTGCAGAAGAAGGCAAAAAGCTCCAATCTCAGCCAGGAAAATTGACATGGAGGAAAATGCCTTCCTGACCCCAAATCTGGCAGTCAGTTTAACCTTGAGCACGTGAGCAAGAATGACACAGCTAAGCATCTAGGACCATAGGATTTGCTTTACTGCATCAGACTGCTGGTCTCATTTAGCCTGATGCCCTGCCTGCGGGGGGAGGGGGGAAGGTCAATATCTGATACTTCAGAAGATGATGGCGGGGGGACATAATACAACTGGCCAATTTTGAACTAGGGGAGAAAAAATTTCTTCTTAGCCCCTGTTTAGGGAACTGGCTGAATCTCTAGAGCATGAGATTTGACTGTTCTTAGTATCTTAGCTAGAGAGAGACAAGTGTTAACACTGAGGGAACAAAGCAGAAATTCATTTTTCTGTTCATGGTGTGGGAGTGAGGGATTGTGCCATCCTTACTTGCCTTGAGCAGTATCTTACTCCACAAGTAATGCCATTCATATCAATAGCGTTGATTGTGGAGCAAGGCACTACTCAGCCAGAGTAAGGGCGACACATTCTGGCCTCTGCAGAACACAGCAAATGTTCACAAACATGTGCCCAAGGCCTGTCCCCTCCCAAATAGACAAAGGGCCAGTTTGTGGAGAAGTTACTCACTGTTGTGATCTCTTTCTCACACAAGCAGTCCCACTAGAATCAATGACTCTACTTGGGTTGGTAATTGCTCAGCAGAGGAAGTTGGGGGTTCACAAACTGGCTCTTAATAAGAAAACAACCTCAATCTCTGCTTCTATGCAAGGTGTGGGTGTGAGGCAGATTCTGAACTGCCCTATGGGGTCTCCTGGCTTCTTTGATGGTCTGCATTGTCTGCCTGTCACTCTTCCTCTCTCTGTCTCTTTCTCTGTGTTTGGATTGTGGATGCTTTATGCACTGTGGGACCTGTGGAAGGAAATGTCAGTATTAGAGTTAAACTATTCGACTGTGCTGATTGTGCCAGAGCCCCGGCCTCTCTGAGTCCCATCCACAGGGAATGAAACACAATAATGTGAGTGTTGGCTCATTCTTTTCCCCACTACCCAGAATGCACAGGTTCACACTCATCAACTGAAGAAGTATGTTGTTTATTCACTGCTTCAGTGAGTCATCAGACTGAAACAGGGCACAGGATAGGTTACAGCATAGCGTTAAATGAAAGCACACACCCACATTTAGGTGCTCACCTTAAATACATTGTCACAAAATTATTTATTCTTTATTGTATAAACACCTTTTCTGCCTAGCACTAAGATTATTTTCTAACTTAATTGTTAACCTAATTGGATTGCTGGCTAAATTGTTCACCTGCTCAGGTTGCTGACCAAGTTGTTTACTCGATTCAACTGCTGATCCAGTTTTTTACCTGTCTATTCTCTTTCCTTGCCAGATACATAGGCATCTTTCACATGCCCCAACGTCTAAAATATACATTCTAAATATCACATACTATAGGGAAGATGGTACCATCCCCCATGTGACGTCCTGATATCAACATCCCTTTTTGCTGCTGCTTCCTGGCCAAGTTGATGCCTTTCCAGTAATCTGCTCCCTTAGTATGCTAATTGGATCTATTCCATGGCACAGCTACCATCTGAATGCTTAGAAGTATTCATTATTTATATCAGCATAGTGCCTAGAGACCCCAATTCCATTTGGGATCTCATTGTGTTAGGTGTTTTATGAATTTATAGTAAGACTTAGTCCCATTCTCAAAGAGCATACTCTCTCAAAATGCTATCTCTTAGTTGAGTTCTTGTTATTCATTTCACACTTAAAGACTTCTGGTTTCTTTAAAGGGAGTCTATTACATAAAACTGTACTCAGCTGGGGTGCTGGAACAATTTTTAAGTGGGGATGCATGTGCTTGATGTTTGTTACTATTACTTCAAGCACCACTGTACTCACCAGAGGGAGAACAGACCATTGGGGCCATTATTACATTATTTTAAATTGTAAATTAAATTAAGTTTACAAAGTAATTTACACAGATCTTTAACCAAGGCCCTGTGGAGGTGTGAAAAGGGTGTACAAGGATAATCATGAGACGATCAGAGAAGGAAAACTGAACAAGAGATGAGCAAGAAGGAAGGAGAGAGGTTGGAAAGAAACTGTGATGAAGACATATACATTTTGCTCACATCCAAATCCTGATCCAGTCGCACTTGGACTCTGTGGTGTTTATAATCTGGATTTGAAATTTGCTGCCTTGCTCCAAACTGTGGAACTAATGAAATATCACAGTGTAAATTCAGGAAGACCTTGAAATCTTCTCTTTCCCTTACAAAGACAGAGAGGGAAAGCACCTAGGCTAGCCAGAAAGTGGACAGCCATCTGTCCTGCATCTTTCTTAAAACATTCAAGAAACTCACTGGATTTACCTATGGGGGTGTAGATTACCTGTTTGCTGTGGGTTTCCTTTTGTGTGCTGTTACAATATTACCATATTATCTATTAGAGATTGGTGTGAACCAACACCCTGGCTCCTAGCACCCCTGAATTATGGGAGAAGGGGTGAGACTAGGGTGACCAGATGTTCTGATATTATAGAACCATCCCAATATTAGGGGCTTTGTTTTATATAGGCAACTAAGCCTCCAGACTCCAAAAAAAGAAGTGTCCCAATTTTTCACATTTGCTATCTGGTCACCTTAGGTGAGATTCAGATCTGGATCCAAATTCTTTCATTTAATAGCATCTTTAGTAGTGATAGGGCCTGGCTGGTAAAGCCCTGGCAGAGTTAGGGAAGCAGGCTGTTAGCTGTCCTTCTCCTTGCCTCCCTCTGACACTGTGAGGCAGAGATGGGTCCTGACAGGACATCCTGAGGGGGTGAGGTCATCAGCACTGTGACACCCCATTGATGACTCCACCCTCTCTGCACGGCTGCTGGCCACTCAGGTTGCTGTATTTTGACTAATCTCACAATCCAAATCCAAGTCCTATTCCTTGCACTTGTCCAGCTCTCATCTCAATGGGGTACCTTCTGACCTTGTTGTTCTAGCTCTTCTGGTTTCTTCAGATGGTATTCAGATGTATTAACTGTTCACTAATCGATAAGGAAGGTGCTAGAGCTAAAGGATTTGTGTCCTCTTGTCCTTAGGTTGAGACAGGGAGAACAGAAGCTCCCAATATACTTTCTCTATGCTATTTATTTTATATATTTTAATGTCCTCTCTTGTTTGTCTTCTCAGTCTTTTCAGTTTCTCTTCAGATGAGAGCTTTTCAATGTCTTTGGTCAGTCTCATCTCCCTTCTCTGACTCCCTTCTAATTCTTCTATATCCTTTTTGAGATGGGGTTACCTGTACTGTACACTGTACTTCAGATGAGTCTGTATCATTAGTTTATATAATGATATTAAAATATTTCATGTATTATTCTTCATCCCATTCCTTATGAATCCTAAATATATTGTTTGCTTTTTTTGACCACAGCTACACTGTGAGAAGAGACAACTTTTAAGCTGTCTACAATGACATAAAGGCTGCTTTCCTGTGTTAAAACAATTAATTTAGAACTCTGTAAGTTGTAGGTTTAATTTACATTTTCCCCTTGTAGGTGTATTTCATTGCATTTATCAACAAAGCGAACTTTAACTATCATGCTGACTGCTCTTGGTTAAGTCTCTGAAGTTCTTCATAGTCATCTCTGGTGGACTAACCTAAATAATTTTTGTCGCTCTGGTTAGATTGGGGTGGGGGGCATTTAACATATGGGTTAACATCAATATGTCAAAATCATAATAATTCATGTAAGATATGCCATGTCAGGTACTGTTAGAAAGGTTATAATATGCTAAGTCAGATGATAATACTTATGTTCATGTGCGATGTGTGAAATGGAAGTTATAGATATATTTGATATATCTGTATTTCAAATGGTGCTGTCTGATTAACGACAGAACAATAGCTTTCTTAATGGCCCATTAAGACATTCCCAGGTGCAAGGGGCCCAGGGGGAGAAGCCAAAGATACACCCGATGAGGCACCAGGACTTGTCCATGTGACCCTGAACTCCATTTTGGTTCCTGTAAAATTCCATGAGCACCATGCCTGATGAGGCACCAAGATTGGCCCATGTGGCTCTGGACTCCATTTTAGTTCCTGTAAAACTCTACAAACTGCATGGCCAGGGCCAGAGGGTATATAAGGCAGAGGCCTTGGGAATTTATTTTGTCTTCAGTCACCAGTCTTCAGCCAGGACTCAGCTTCAGGTAGCAATTTACCTCTGGATCAGCTCATCTACATCTGAATTGAAGCTATGAAACAAAGGACTGAGACGCACGCAGAGATTGGGTGCACACCAGAGGAACTATACAAGCCTGCAACTCCACAATTCTTCTAGAAACCCAATGTATATGGACTTTCAATCATTTGTATGTATCTGATTGCTCTAATCCTTTAACATTTATCTTAAGGTTTATTTCTTTCTTTTTAAAGTAAACCTTTAGTTTTAGCTGGGAGAATCTGCTCTCCGTTTGCAGCCTGCCCTGATCTTGGCATTTCAGGGGGCTACCCTGGGCACAGGACGGGTCACAATTTTGCCATCTGCAAATTTGGCTACCTCACTGCTGAACCCCAATCCAACTCGTTAATAAATATGTAATAAGCCATGGACCTAGTACAGAACCTTGTGGTATTCTGCTCACGGCCTTTTGCTATGATGACTATTAACCATTGAATTTTACCCTTCTTGTTTTCTGTTTCCTAGCTTGTTATTGATTCATGATGATAATTTGCCCCTTCCCCTCATCACTATTCAGCTTGATGGCGAGGCACCAAGATTAATGTTTATGCAGATCCAGTGGCTCCAGTACTCTGCAGAACTAGCATCAAACTGTTGTGCCTATTGCTCAAGCCCAACATGCTGGAAAAGGAGCCTTAGCAGTGCTATACAGGAGCCCTGATACTGGGTTGGGTCCTCATACAGTCTGAATACAAGTATTTGTGAATACTGTTTCTCTAGTAAAGGACCTGTCCAAGTCTATAAGCCAATCCAGATTTATTTATGGTCCTTGAAAAGAAAGCCTCTATCTGTGAAGCCCTAAGGTAGGGAGGATGTTTGCTTCTTTAAAGATATATGAAAAGTTTATTTACAGCTGGTTTCCATATTTATTTCTCTTGTCAATTATTTTTGTTAAGATTGGGCAACTGTTTCTTATACTAAAATTTTTGGCTTACTTTTCTTATTGTAGTGTACCATAAGCATTGGTGCTCCATGATCTCTGGGGAAGCCACAGACCAACAGGAGGCCTCTCTTCTAGGGCCTGATCTAGCTTCTATTCAAGTCAATGGGATTCTTCTGATTGATTTTATTGGCAGCTGGACTGAGTCCTTCAATCCAGGGAGATATCAAAGATGCTGGGTAGAAAAGGTAATGGGTATCAAAGGTAATGGGAAGAAAAAATAAATTTCCCTCATAACCTGTCTGCAGGAAATTTTTTCCCAGACTCAGAAACTTTGTGTTTTATGCCCTTTCTTTACAGCGTAGAAAATCAGCTCTGTTTTTTGACAATGGTCATGAAACAGCTGATACATGTTTGTGGGGAAAATTACAGCTACATCTTAAATCTGCTTGAGTCAGTAGTGAGAGAGGTCATATGCTGTTTTATTATATACTCTAGGCCAGTTTATAGTGAGGGGTAGTTTTAAGACAAAAACAACTGCCTTAACAGAAAATTTTGGAAGACAGTTTTTCAAGTTGTGTACATTTTTATTTTTCAAACACTACAGTATTCACTTTCTTTTCTGTGTTTCTTTTCCCCAAAACCTTTATTTGTTTAGTTAAAGAAGTTTTCAAAAGTAAAAAGCTAAGCACACAGAATGTACCTAAGGCCTTTCCTGTAGATCAGTGTCTCAAATAGTGTTCCGCAGAACCCTGAGTTGAAGAGTTCCACGAAAAAGCAGAACCACGGCGCCGAATTTAACAGAAATTGTGCGCTGCCAAACAGCTGTCAGCGCGCCACCGAAAAGCCGCGAGCGCGCCTCCAAACAGCTAATGGCACCGCGGAACAGCTGTGATTACACTGCCGAACAGCTGATGGCGCCGCAGAACAGCTGTGATCGCGCCGCCGAACAGCTGATCGCGCCACGGAAAACAGCTTAGAGAGCGCGCCGCCGAAAACAGCCTACACGCGCTGCCAAAAAGGGGAAGATTTTCTGGACTTGTCGGCGGAGGATATGGCATGGCCACGCAAGGGTGCCGCGGCGAAATATAATTGAGAAACACTGCTGTAGATCATAATGTCAGTCTTAGGCCTCATCCCAAATTTCTATCCAGAGCTATTTCAGAATCCCATATGAACGATTTCATTTATCTTCTAGCTTTCTTCCCTAAGCCTCACTCAACTTTGGGAGAAGTTAAACTTCACACACTCGTAGTAAAGTAATATAATAATACCCTTAGCAGGCAAAAAACATTCAAGAATACATCTAGACTGTTCATAGCTTCTGTGGAAAGGTTAAAGGTTAGGCAATATTTTCACAGAGATTATCAAAATGAATCTCCAGCTGTTTGTTAGAGAATGTATTTATTATGAGTTAGGTTCAATCCACTAGACACATTGGAGCTCATTTCTTTAGGGATCAGGCAGCCTGTCTTTCCTGTTTGAAGAATGTCCCTGACTAAGAAATTTGTTGGGCAGCTATGTGCAACCTTTACCTTTAGTTAACCTTACCTTTACTACTCCTTATAGAGGCTTCCAGAATGGATGCCTGTTTTGGTAAGCCTACCCTGCAGGCATTGTTTGAGTAGCACGCCTAACACCCACCACCAAAGAAATAGATAATTTCTTGTTAGTCACCAAGCGTGGGATCTATGTGGATAAATACTCAAAAAAGAGAATGATTACTTACCCCTTTAGTAACTGTGGTTCTTCAAGATGTGTTGTCCACATAGATTCCACAAGCCACCTTTCTTCCCCCTACTATGGAGTCCTACTCCTCTGGAATTCTTCACTGATGAAGGAACTGAGGGACAGTCTGGCTCGCTCCATCCTTTAGATCAGTGTGGGGGTGGGGGCAGGGAGGGAGGAAGGCACGAAGACATCTAGGCAGCAAGTACAACACTAATGTATTCTACTTGATAAAAATAATCCTTAAGTGGATGGGAAATGTGTGTATCAAGAGCTGAAACCATATGAAGAACATATCTCAAAGAATCATGGTGACTTCAGGGCTTGTATTGTTTTTCACCTTCAAATAGAACCATGAGGTAAGAAGTAACATAAAACATTTTCCAATTGAATGTGTTTTCCTTAAAGTTAAAAGAATTAAGACTCAATGTTTTGGAAAGATATCGTTTTCAATAAGAGTGTTTCTAGAATTCTTTCTGTGGGTTTTTCTCTTTGCAAACAAGATGGATAAAGAGACCTATTTTTGTGACTTAGTATAGCTCTGTTAACACATTCTAACCATTGTTCCTCTTTAAATAATAACCTTCTTACATTATTTTATACAACTGTATTTCTGTAAGTATGCAGTTACCTCAGAACATTAGTTCTATTGAATTATAGGTAATGTTTATATTAGACTAGGGTCTTGAACAAGGAGGAGCTGTCATGTTCTTTGAGAAGACATCTTGTTGGTTGGTTGCCTTTTGACCACATGATTTTTAGATTTACATCCTATTATTTGTAGTTACACTTACAATTTGCAATTAAAAACTCCTATCAAATATTCTATACAAAGTTCAAATCACAATAAGATTTATTCATGTCTGTCAAACATACTATAAAATAAAATATAGCATGTGAAAGCAAAATAGACATTATTAAACTACATTCCAGATTCAGTGACAGTATAGAGGTAATGAATTTGGTTTCATGGCTAAGAAGGCATATTCTGACATTTTTGGTGTCTGTCACATAGATAAGCAGAGATTTCCTAGGAACTTCTTCAATTGCCTTGAATTTTTAATTTCATTAAATAACTGGAAGGAACTAACTCTGAGAGTGGATGAACAGCACTACACTGTCCACATCCCAACTCTGCCCAATCCAGACAATAAAAAATATATCAAGGGGTTTCTGATGGCAGAACTTAAGCTGTTTCCTGTCAGTTGAAAACCACAAAATGTTGTTGCTGTTATTTTAATTTATTTGCTGATTCCCAAAACCTCTTAAAAGTTAATAAAATAAAAATAACTATACTAAACAGTGAAAGATATCAAGGTTCTGCTCCTTTCCCCTCCACCCTCAAAAATAAAAAAGCTCCAAATGCCAAACCAAAAGCCATACTAATTTTAAAATTATACTTATAAAAACAATTCTCTCTCAACCATCAGAACTTATTCCAGGGGGGAAGAATTTCTCAATAATTTAAGATGACAGTAACTATTAATACATCAAACCAAAGGTATTTCCACAGAAAAAGGAGAATCACAATTATCAATGTCAATGAAATGAATGATGAAAGAAATGTACAAAGCCACGTCACAACCAGAAATAAAGTATATAGCCCCCATTAATATATTGTCTGAGAACTATGTATTGAGCCTCACAGCATCCTGTGATGCAGGGGATATTATCCACCCCATTTTACAGACATGGAACTGAGGCACGGAAAGACCACAACATTTTCAAAAGCCTTTGAAAATGAGTTTGGGCCAGATTTGCAAAGATATTAGGCATCTAACAATGCAGATAGGTGCCTATCTGGATTTACAGAGCACCTAAACTGGTTAACTCACATGGAAGTCAATGGGATTTAAGCACCTAACTTGCTTAGGTGCTTTTAAAAATCCCACTAGGTTCCCACCTGCATCTTTAGACACCTAAATACTTTTGAAAATCTGGCTCTTAGGAACTCACTAACCTTCAATGATAATTAGGTGCCTACATTATTTTGAAAATAGGCCTTCAGCTCCTAGCCACTTTGGCACTTTTGAAATCTTTACTCTCAATGACCTGCCATAGATCACACTGGAAGTCTGTGGCAGAGTGGGGAATTGGAACCCAGAGTAGCCCCTAACCACTAAACCATCTTTCCTATAAAGACCTTTGTGCCCTCACAGCATTCCATTGACGTCAGTGACTTCCCTTCATGGGACTGGGGTCTAGTTCTACGTAGTCAAGCAATCAAGAAAAAGAAAAACATATGAAGGTTTGGCAGCAGCAATGAGATTAGCTGGGTTTCTCCAAGTGCTCACTTTCTTAACCCTGGGGAAGGAACTTCTCCTATAAAATCCCAAAACAGGGGTAAATTTACTACTGTTGGTTCTCCCACTCCTATAAGTTGTATCCCTGGCCACATAAACATGTTAGAACTTTTCTTCTTCCTGGCTGCTTGAACAAATGATATTATTCACTGAGCATTTGACACGTTAAGAGCCAGTTTTGCTTCAAGCATTTTATCAGAACTTCTTTGGAAACCCAGGATTCCTCCTTCATTATTTTCTAGCACCCTCATTTCACTCATGTTTTCCCATTCCCTTCAGAAAAAAATCAATGTGATCATTTACATATCAAACAATATAGAACAGAAACTACAGAATGGAAATAAAAAAATACCCCACAAAAAATCTTTAGTCAAAACAGGCAACCTGCTGTGTCTTATTCATTTGCTACACGATGCAGTGACTTGGATATCCATTTTTCAAAGCCTCAATGTTGTAGCGTTTTTTTATTTATTATTTTCCCCAATGAAATGCTTTCAGATATCTGACCCATAAATGTTGCATACACTATATATTCATGCAAAAATCATGTCAATTAATGTTATAGCAACAAGACAAGGTCCCAGTTGTCTCAGATGCCTTTTCTATCCTCAGTCATGATTACAAAAATAGTTTTTCTTCCTGCAGATCTACTCTTTATTAGCAAACACAAACCTTTCAAGTTTCTTTAATTGAATAAAGATATTTCAATAAACATTCATTTATTTGAATTTTACCATAGTCATTATTGCCATTGTTTTAAATGGGAATAATTCCACTAAAGCATTTGTCATGTTTGCTGCTTCAGAATTAATAACTATCTATTTATTTAGAAGGCTGACTATGCTCTCGTCTTTGCTGTACTTTTTGCATTTTTCCCCTCTAGTGGCAGTGAGCTTTGCTTCAGGGAAAGAAATGAAAGCACACTTGACTTGACAATGATTCTTGTGCTTCCTTGAATTATAAGGAAGCAAAGTGAATGGCATGCTGCAGACTGAATGCTATGTTGAGGGTTTGTTTTGCATACAGTTTTAATGATTTTAGAAAGGTAAGGTAATATTAAACAAGATTAGAGCAGTGAAGATCTACCAATACCAGGTATATGGAAGAAAATAAATGGTTATCTGTCATTCTATTTATTTAATATTTCCTGAATTCTCATCTCAGAGTTCTGCAGTTTAGTAAACAGGAAAATACTGAACGTAGTACATAAAAAATTGTATTGGTGAACGTGTCTCCACACTTCATGATGGTCGGGGGACCATGTAAGTAAGTAGCTCAATGGAATCAATTAATGAGACTTTTCTGTGTTGGGATGCATTCTCTATGCATAAAATTCTGAATAGAGTTTTACAAAACAGAAATACAGACTCTGCTTTAGTCTGCACTCAAATTATGTTGGCAAAAAAAAACACACCGCTGACTGACAAAACTATGCCAGCAAAATTCCTAGTGTAGATGCACCCATGTTGATGGAAGGGGGCTTCTGGCGATGTAGCTAGCATCTTTCAGGGAGGCAGTGTTTCTTCAGTGACAGAAAAACTCCTCTCTGTGTAGGCTATGCCCACACTAGGAGGGCCATGCTGGCATGGCTATGCCCACATACCCTCTGAAATGGAACAACATATTATAATGAAACTGAATGATGTTTTTATTTGTATTTACAGTAGTGTATAGAGGCCCCAGCCTAAATCAGGGTTGAATGGGCTTGGTGCTGTACAACCTCAAGGTGCTTTCATTTTCTGTAGCTTGATCTGTATTTTGCCTAAGTACTGTATTATTTCAAATGTTCTTGTTACTTTTTCTATTTGCTATAAACATTATCTACTCCCCTGATTGTGCTCACTTTCCCCTCCCCCTCAAAAGTGAAAAGTTCTGTCTTTCCTTGTCTCCTTCTTCTATGATTTATGTTACTTGTTGGGTGCTCATTTATTCTTCTGTTATGCTGACATTTATTTGCTAATAACTCTGAGACCAATTTCTACAACTGCATAAATCTACAAATTTAAATTGTTTCTTGCTGTGTAATGCATATTTGCCTTCTTTTTTAGATATAAGAGAAATCAAAGGATATATCTGTATTTATCAGCTAGTTTTCTATTTCAAAATAATAATACCTAACTCTTATAGTAACACTTTTCATCATTAGATCTCAGAACATATTACAAAGGAGGTCAGCATCATTATCCCCATTTTACAGATGGGAAAACTGAGGCACAGAAAGAGAAAGGGACAAAAAAGTTGATGGGAATTAAAATAAAGAAACTTTATATAAACCATGTAAATCAATCTACATGTCAAACTGTGTTAGATGAAATGTAGTGAAAGTGGCAGAAACTTTATATTAGAGGCTCACCAATATTCAGATAAACATTCAAAGAGGAAAGGCATAAAACAATATGAAAGAAACACCAAGATTATCTGACAGAAATGTAAACTTGTTGTGTAACAAGAAGAAATGCGTTATACCACAGTGTACTAACTCCAAAATAAAGCTGTCATCCACACTGGTGTATTAATTGAATTTGGTCATTGTCACATCAAAGGATAGGTGCTTATATCAAGCTGATAATTCCCCATAGAAGGGCTTTATGTCTGGGCCCTAGTTTATCAGCTGGCAGGACCTCTGATAATTGGGACACAGAGACATGGTAACATGATGTCACCATATGATTAATTTTTCCATACTTTGTCACGCAAGCACAGTATTGCCCTAGGAGGGCTATTTGTATTATTTATTACCTGTAGTGCCTAAATGTTCCAATAAGGAATGAGGTATGGGTCAGGCTGAGCATAAAGTAATGCTGAAATTCCCTTCTTCAAAGAATACTGTGAGAAAGCTGGCACACCTCAGTGTAACACTGTTCGACACAAACGACTTGAAGGATGCCAGGTTCAATTGCAGTTCTTCATATTAAAAACAAAAATCAAACATCTTCCACAACAAAAAGAATATAAAGCAAACAAAGAATGGACTCAGGATTTTAGGAACGTGTTTTGGAAATGTAGAAAGATGGCAAAGTTCTGGTGAGAAGTTCAGTATATGCAATGTTTGATGAATGGCTTTGGTTTATTCATTCTAAATATTTGCATTTCAAATAATTTAGAAGTTATATGAAGCAGACATCAAAGAAAACTCATGGAAGCGGCTTCATCAGTAACAATTAGTATACATAATTAGCATGCGTAATTAGACATTGGAAAAAGGAATATGTATTAGACCTGTACAGAAAAAAATAATTCTGTTTTGTGATATTTAAAAATTTGACTTTGTTTCAATTAGGAACTAAACCAGATTTAAAAATCTCAAAATTATTCATGAACCAGAAATCTGAAGTGTCAGCCAGCTGCACTGGGAAAAAAATGAGAAACTTTCCCTAGAATCATCAATAACCAAATTATGTTTCAGTATCTAGAGAGAAACTGTGGTTGCCACTTTATACATTCAGCATACCCTTGCTATTCAAAATGTTGCTTTCATTGCTTGAGCATAAGGAGACAGACCAGCTAGAGCTGTTGATAACATTCACTGCCCAAAAGAATGGCATGATTAGGTAGACTGGGGAAGGTAGTCTCCAGGCTAGCCCACTACACAACTGCTGGCATCCAGAAGTTGGGATTGAGGGGAGCGTGCATACTTAATGTTATAAAGGATACAATAAGCAAAGTTTACAAGTATTCTTCCTCTGTAGTGTTGTTGAAAACATTGTGCCTGTCATTGAGCACAATGACTCAAGACACTGTCAGTTACCAGGAATTTCCTTCTTCAAATAGTACAGCTCACTCTCCAAATTTAGGCCAACTTACCTGCTCTTTCCCTGGGCAGATGCCTTCACCAGCTCCTCGATAACTCAACTAATGTAGGAAAGAACAACTGACTCTCAAGTCTATTAATTTGTGTGTGTTAACACACACAGAGAGCTATCCCCAGTAGGGTGGTGACCAACTAAATCCCCTCTGAGAATTTGAAAAGTGGACTTTGAGATAAAAGAAAAACTTAAGAATGAGAGACATAAGAATGTTGATACTGGACACTTAGTGATCAGTGTGAATACCAGTGAGACATGGTACGCCCGATTTGTAAATTAATAAGGTTTAATGTGCAAGGTTTTCTATAGATATACTAGTTGAATTCAAAACCTAAAATTAACTACAATATATCATACTCAGTAAGCCTGGAGAGCTAAACAGTCACTCAGTAAGGCTTTATACAGGAATGGCTTTCTTCACGGGCCATACCAGGGAGTCAGTGGCCTCTGGTCCGACCGGGAGCACCTTCCGTGGAGTCAGATGTTGATGGAGCATGCCCCTTTGTCTAAGTAGTAACTTCATATACCCTTTCTTAAACAACTTTCACCTAATTACCTCTCTACTCGTTATCAAATATACTAATTACCTACATTAGGTTTTCACCCTCAACTACATTCCAGTCTCACCATGATAATTGGGGTCGTCAAAACACCATCTGGTGATGGGGGGGCTGGGGGGGGTGTAAAAATATGCTCCTTGGCAATGAAAAAGTGTTGCCCCAGACATGCAAAGATAACTTCTTGTTCCCATCACTGTTATCTATATTCAGCTGCAAGCATACATGCTGTGTATTTTGTCTTGTTATGTGCTGTGGTATGCAGAAACTGAGACATCTGCAAGGTTACTCAGTAGTCCTGTTCATCTCTGCCAACTGGAAGATGTCATGCTACAGGGGTCAGAATAGCCAAGCAAGCAACTGAATCTATGCTAGGCCTGTAGGACAGTGGCCAAGCAACTCAAATTGCACTGGGCCTCCAACAAAGAATACAGTGTATATTACTGGACATTCATTTCCTAACTTCAGAATTAGTCAGATATCTCTCTCTGAGCCTGATGAGCTTAACTTAACTTTTTTTCAAGTGAACATACCTCTCCTAGTTCTTGGCTTCAAATCAGCAAAATTGCAATGAGAGTTGGCCTGTTGCTTCTCAATGGAAAATTCAAAAAGTGCCAGGAGTTTACCAAAGCTCAGTACATTTTTTTTCTTTAAACAGACAGCTAGTAATGACTTATTGTTCCAGCACTTTGATATCTGCTGTCTCCGTAGGCTGAAGAAAACATATTATGTGTAAACTTGGTTGTTGCTGCTGGTGAGTGAGCATAAGATGTGGAATAAGTCTTTTTATCATAGAAAGGATCACAAACTATGTGTGACTGAGCACTTTCCCTGTTTGAAGATTTTCTTTTTATAAATAATTTAACATGGCACTTGAGAATATTCAAATTAGATATAGACCAGCTTTTCACTTTTTCTAAATAAGCTTATTGGTTTTTTTTCTTTTTCTTATAGCATTGCTTTACTATGGAAACATATTCCTTAGCATGCCCTTTGAGTACCAAATTGTCTTAAAGCAATCATTATAAATACAAAGTGGTCTGCTTAGTTATTGGGATAAGGAAAACTATTCAGTCTGATTTGGCAATTCATGTTCAGAGGCCTACTACATAATTCCACTGGGAAAATGCTTCTTATTTTGAATAACAAAGAAAAACCCTTGTCCCTAAATCTTGCATTTGCTTTATTTAAAAATCTTTATAAGAAAGAAAACAAAAATAGGTGTGCCTATCCTATAACACTAAGAATCTTTAACATTATTTAAGCACAGAATTGTCATAATTTAATTAATACTACAGCTTCAACAGTTCTACATGAACCCTAACCAGCAATAGCCAGGCAAAATAAAGTCTGATATAATCCTTCCTCTCCAAGCATTAAATACTCACAGCATTCCCTTCCCCCTCCCCTCCTCTCCCCAAAAGCATGGGAGAAGGGCTATAAAGCATACTTTGAGGCAGAAGTCTACCACCAGGGGTTAAGAAGAAACTCTTCCTTATAGGCAGGTTTTGCTGATTCTCTGTCGCAGTGCACCTCCTTGCGCCGTGATATGGCAATTCAAAAGCTATGCTTTGCTCTCCTCCTTCGGACTTCAGTGATGTGATATGGTGGTGACTTGGGCCTCTGGCCAGGATGCACTATAATTCTGCCCCTTGTGAGACATCAATGTGCCAAACAAGTCATGGCTGACAAAATAATGGCAGTCAACATGTCTTCTGCCCCTCCTAGGCTCCTCTTCAGCCTCACTCTTCTTCCAGGGAAATGGCTTAGCGGGCTTCTGCCTCGAATGCCTCACTCAAGTTCATAAACCAGACAAAAATACAAACTGAGCAACTTGCACCCATCCTGGACGTGAGGTTTTAGTCCATCTTAGGTTATTCCCAGTTCGCCACTCTTTTACAGAACGCTGACCCACAGGGCTGCCTCCCTGGAGTCTTGTCCTATTCTCAAAGCCCACCACAGGAGTTCTCTCCATGCCTATAGCTTTCCCTATGCTTCTCTCTCAACCTGGTTCCTGTCAGGCCCTTTCCACAGAGTAAACTCCAGACCACCTGTCTCCAGGGGTGGGTGTGGGAGTCATTGTCATAGCTGTAGTCTTCTGCTCCTTTCACTCCTTCCCCAGTGTACTGAATGCCTTCCTTTTAACTCCTTCCTGAACCTGACGTCCTCCAAGTGTAACAAAAGTGGGGTAAATAGAGCTTTCAGGCTCTAGTTAATCCCATCTCAGCTGGGGTGGAGTTTATACACTCAATCACAGCAACTCTTCTACAATTTCCTACTTAAAGTTTCTTGAATCTTTCTCTGTTGCATTTGGTACTGGCCATGGTTAGAGACCGTATACGGGACTAGATGAACCATTGGTCTCATCCAGTATAGCAATTGTGAGATACAATGTTTAACACAAAGAGCAGCAGAATTCACCAGCTTCACTTTTCATAGAATGGCAGTGACTTGGGCCAATCAGTCCTGTTCCTGATAGAGTGCTACAGGTTCTCTCCATGCCAATAATCACGCCATCTTTAACAAGCTAGTTCAAAGACTGTCCTGTGAACCACAAACAGCTGGCAGCATAGCAGGTTACATAGTGCTTTATAGCAGATTACATAGTGCTTAAATGCTTTCAAACATTTACTTCAATTTATTTCTCTATTTTTAACATTGTTTAAGGACATTCAATAGCTCCTTTGCATAGATATATGGGAACCCAAAGTTCCTTCTTTCTTACATTATGGTAATTCCAAAATATTTATATCCTCCAGGGCTTCCCTGGCCTGAAACAAAGGGTATATTTTACAGTAGAGCTGAAAAATGTAAATTCCAGCTTGAGGAATCTAGCACTTATCGAGCCAGCATACTAAAAATAAAGGTGTAGCCATGGTGGCATGTGCAGTTGGAGGGCTAGATGCCCCACATACAATCCTGTCCAAGATCATAGATACATAATTAGGCCTGCTAGCACCTCATGTTGCTGTGGTTACACCTCTATTTTCAGTTTGCTAGCTCAATCAAAGGATTACTTCCTTCTTCCCCCTCATGGCAAAAAACCCCTAATATGATCTCTCTCCCATTGCCGTGGCAGTTTCTTCCACCTCACAGTCAGTTCTCTGGGTGTCAGGACTGTCCAGCAGTGGGGCAAACACAAGTGGGTCAGTGAGATAGTTGGTGAAGTGGCACACAGGAATGAAGAATACTTGGAATACAAGAGGCACGGGATGCACAACTGGAAGAGAGAGACCATTGGACAAGTTCCTTGTTTAAGAGTGGAGGAATAGGGAAAAGGACCATATGTTCATGGAGTGGCTGATCAGTTTGGTGGCCAACAGGCTGCAGCTTCCAGCTCCAGTACCAACGCTACAGCCACTTCCTCTGACCGCTCCGGAACCAGGGCATGAAGGATGTTGATAAATTGGAGAAGGTTCAGAAAAGAGCCATGAGAATGATGAAGGATTAGAAAACAGGCCTTATAGCGATAGACTCAAGGAGCTCAGTCTGTTTAATTTAACAAAGAGAAGATTAAGGGCTGACTTGATTACAGTCTACAAGTATCTACATGGGGAACAATTATTTAATAATGGGCTCTTCAATCTATCAGAGACAGATATAACATGATCCAATGCCTGGAAGCTGATTTACCAAGGATTATGGTGGACAATTTTAAAATTAAAATTGGATGTTTTTCTAAAATTCTCTAGGAATTATTTTGCAGAATTTCTGTGGACTGTGCTATACAGGAGGTCAGAGTAGATGATCATAATGGTTACTTCTAGCCTTAGAATCTATATAGCTATGAACACATATTCCCCACTGCAATATTATGTCCTGTCACCAGTGTGTGCACTGGAAAACTCTGGGGTTGGCTGCAATGGACAAGTCCATAAACTGGAGTAGACAGGTGTACCCTCTGCTCTCCACTCCTATACCACCCACTCCCCTTGTGCAGTCATGTGCAACATGGGACAGATATTTTGCCAAGGAAAGGAGATCAAGAAGAGCACTCTGGACAAGTGCTATCATTATCATTAAGACTGACCCTTTGAGCTTTTGGATACTTCACTGTTCTGCATTTTTTTCAATGTTTTGCACACACATACTTGCACTTTACTTCACACAGCAAGCTTGTTTTTTATTTGTGAACAAGCAGCTGGTATGCTTATAATTCTTTTATTACATAGAATCATGGAATCATAGAAGAACAGGGTTGGAAGGAACCTCAGGACTCATCCAGTCCAACTCCCTGCTCAAAGCAGGACCAACCCCAACTAAATCATCCCAGTCAGAGCTTTGTCAAGCCGGGCCCTAAAATTCTCTGGAGATTCCACCACCTCTCCAGGTAACCCATTCCAGTGATTCACCACCCTCCTATAAAAAAACTTTTCCTAATATCCAACCTAGACCTCCCCCACTGCAACGTGAGACGATTGCTCCTTGTTCTGTCATCTGCCACCACTGAGAATAGCCAAGTTCCATCCTCCCTGGAATCTCTTTCAGGTAGCTGAAGGCTCCTATCAAATTTCCTCTCAGCTCTTCTCTTATAAATAAACCTAATTCCTTCAGCCTCTCCTCTTAAGTCATGTGCCCCAGCCCCTAATCATTTTTGTTGCCCTCCACTGGACTCTCCAGTTTGTCCACATCCTTCTTTTTTATAATGGGGAGCCCAAAACTGGACAGATGTGACAACATCAATGCCAAATAGAGGGGAATAATCATTTCCCTCGATCTGCTGGCAATGCTTCTACTAACGCAGCCCAATATGCTGTTAGCCTTCTTGGCAGCAAGGGAACATTGTTGACTGATATCCAACCTCTTGTCCATTGTAACCCGCAGGTCGTTTCCTACAGAACTGCTGCTTAGCCAGTTGGTCCCCAGTCTGTAGCAATGCATGGGATTTTTTTATCCTAAGTGCAGAACTCTGCACTTGTGCGTGTGGAATCTCATCCAATTTCTTTTGGCCCAATCCTCCAATTTGTCTACGTCATGCTGTATCCTATCCCTCTCCCTATCCCACCAACATATCTACCACTCCCCCCAGCTTACTGTCATCCATGAACTTGCTTAGCATGCAATCCATTCCATCCTCCAGATCATTAATCATGTTCCTTCCTTCCCCCATTCCACTCCCTGCCCCCCTCTTTGGCTTGGTTTGTTAACATAGTTGTTTGGTTGTACCAATAGGCTGCTATGTGGTTTGCCTTATAAGGGACTGTTTAAAGACAAGAGCTGTGGCTTCTATAACACTCCTACAGCCCCTAGGAAGACAGCATTTAAACAGAATTTCAGGGCCTCCATTTTAACAGTCTGTAACACTATTGAACCGGTTCACTATATTTAATTTGCTGTGAAAAGATGAGGCACAGGATCAGTGCAAAGAACTGAAATACCAGTAGATTTGTCTTAGAAGTCCAGGAGAACACATGAGAATCCCTGAGATGAAGACAGTGAAGTGTATGGATGGGCTGGAGAATATTTGAAAGGAACAAAATGAGTAGCAAGGAAGTCTGGGGCAAGGCCATTCTTAGGAATGGGGGAAAGCAAAGCAGGCACCTTGTGGGGCATACTGGAGACTGTCCAAAGAGGAAACCAAAGCTGGATTTGAACAATTCTTTATTAATTGTTGTGGTATGGGTTTAGGGGGGATGCAGGTGCAGGGCCGGTGTTTGCTTCTTGGGACCCCCTGTGGCATGAGGCTTCAGGCAATTGCCTTGCTTTCCACCCGCTAAGTTACATGCTTCAGCCCTGGGCAGCGGGGCTCAAGCTTCACACAAAGCTCATAAGTGAAAAACAGGCTCAAGTGCCATTTGTCACTCTGGTCATGAGCAGGAGGCATTTATTTCCTTATTCAGGCTGCAACATGTTTTAATGACTCTGATATAGAGGACAACATGCAAAAGTGTTGATGCGTTCTATACCCTTAAGCAAACCTATTATCCATGTTGTGAAAACAGCATGTTAGCATTTTTTGTTGTAATTATTTGAGTTGATTATGTATTATGTTTCTACCCAGAGGTATTTTCTTCCAAGGCAGTTTATGCAATTACTAGATGAAAATAGACAAAGCAGCACTCCAGTGGCATCTGCCTGGACATAGCCTGATGCGAGTTTCTCCCTGAAAATGTTGTCATACTTTATCATATATATAAAAAAGTCCTCAGGAATCTGATATTATGTTTATAACAAGAGAGACACGGTGGGTGAGGTAATATCTTTCATTGGCCAGCTTTTGTTGGGTGAGAAAGACACTGCTATCTTTCTGAAATTCAGCGAGAACTTTTCTTTATAGGCTCAAATATTACATGCATCTTGGACTTTGTTATAAAGAAAAACCATAAATATTTTCCATTTGGTAAGTAAATGAGACACTAGAGTAGTTTAAACCAAAATTTGCTGTACATTGAAATTGTTGATTTTGCTGAAGAATGGAGACCAGACAGACACAAACACATGCTATATATATGCCAGTGATAGCCTTGTGATAAATTGCAGAGCCATGTAATATGCTGTATTTATCATGCATTTGTGACCATGTTTCAGTTGGGTCCTCCATCATTAACTGTGCATTAATTACATTTCCCAACAACAGCACATTCAAATGAAGTAAAAAGTGCCATAAACTCCCATGCAGATTTCTTCTGGAAATATCCCAGTAAATTCTCATAGAAGTATGAAACAATGAGCAACTAAGTCACCCATACACTTTTTGTCCAACATGCCTCCTCAAAACCTATAGACTTCCAACAGTGCAATTGTCATATGGAGTTGTCTACACAAGTGCAAGTAAGAGGGGGAGCTTGCTGCAAAGTGCAAGTTCTCTCCTCCCTTCTATGCATTCTGGGCCATTTGTGTGACTATTGTTCTAGTCCTTAGCTTTCCTCTGTGCCACTCAATACGCAGAAGCATCTAGCCCCATATAAGTACATAGTCAACAGATACTCTGTTACTAAATAGCTACAATATGTGGCATGTTGTTTTCTTGTAATTTAAATGGTTGAGATAAGTGAAGTCTCAGAACAGATTGAGGTTACATGGCCTGGCTTTCTTTTACCAAACTTCAGTCTTTTGATTTTGAAAACCTTACCCACACCCACAATCCACCCTTAATTTTGGCATTTGTGTTTTGAATTGATGGCTCATGGGAATGGAAGGTTTTATGCTTCCCAAGTTTCTTGTGACAGATTCCATCTAAATGAATCACGTCTTTTTCTACTCTAAATAAAGCTTGCCCTCTTGTAGGACAATGAGATGAAGAAAATGGAAAAGAAAACCCCCAACTTGACATGCATATGTCACGGTCAGGATTATAAATATAATTACTGTATAGGAGAGTAGGCAATAATCTACCCCCAAAAGCTATATGGGAGAGCACTGAGTAATCCAGCCCCAAGTAAGAATAACTCCAGAGACACCAGTTATATATATAAACTTGTCCTTAGTAAGAAGCTCACCCACACACGCAGATTTGTTGGTTCCCAAAACAGCTTTAATGGACTAGTGAATACTTCCACACGGGAGTGTCATGTAATGATTAACTTTTGTTTCCTCCTGAGTGACTGAAGATATAGCATTAGGAGGAACCACTTTCCCACCTCACTGCATCTTGCCAAGAGGAAAAATGGGCATGGACAATTTATCACAATCAAAAGTCCTGTGCAGAAGCATCATAAGATCAGAAAATAACAAAAATGATCCTTGTAGCAAAGAGACTTAATGAGATGAGGTTTAAGTGCAATTCTTATTGCTTTCTTAGAAGAACACCAACTCAAGTTTGGCTCAAGGTGGTTTTTTTTTTTTTTTGAAAGAACAAATGTTTACAAAATCCTTGATTTAATAGAAACTTTTCCACTAATATCTGTAGTAGTCAAATGGAATATTAGTTTTTAAATATGACTTAACAGTGATATGACATTGTCCATGATGGGAGGAAAAGTAAACACCATAAATAGTGAAAAATATATTAGATTTTTAAAAGGTTATTAATTTTAATGATCTAAGATTTTGTTGATAAGGTACTGATTACTTGTAACTGACACCTAATTTAAAAATCATATTATGTCCCTTTAATATTCTAAACTATTATTTAGATGTTATGCCAAATAATATGGCATCTTCCTTAGCACACCTAAAAACCAAAGTATTCTAGAGAAGTTAAAAAACAATTACATAACTACACACTAGAGTTAAATAATGCATTGGGATGGGTTGTCTGTCCCATAAGGGTACTGGTGCGTTGGGTTCAGCCCACCGCCTTCACATGGTGTGGCCCTTTAAGATTTGGATATATACAATGATTTAGGATAAAGGTTGGATATATACAATGATTTAGGCACTATTAGTAGAGAGGAAGTGGTTCTGTGAATAGTGTTTGGGAGGAAATTCTGTTACCATTTCTTTAAGGGCCTGGGACCAGGAGTCTTGCGGAGTGGGCAGACAAAGCGCCCTTCCCTCCCAGCCAATTGTGTTGACCTTTAGGAGGCAGACAAGCATATACACTTCATCTTCCCTCACAGCAGAAGAAGTCTATATGTTCATCCCCTGAGGATTAGCTGGCGGAAAGTAGCCAGGAGAAGGAGAATCTCCAAAAAGGAGCGCTGAGGATGTCTGTCTTGAAAGAGTGACCGTTTGTTGTACAACCTAGCTCCAGAAAAGGGCTTGGGGAAAGGGGCCTCATGAACAGGAGCAATAAAAACCTACCTGAACTCTGGTTTGGACTCTGAGTGGGTATGAACTTGAATCACCAAATAAGTGTTTATATTTTGAACTAATATGGCCTGTGTAATTGATTGGAAGAGTCCAAGAGTATGCTGTGAACAGCATGCTTGCATGGCCATGAAGGGTTGCTCTGAAGGTGGTTGCCCAATGATATGCATAGTAAAAATGGATGACAAAGATTTTGTAAAGTAAAGTCTGGTGCTTCAGTTTTTGAGGCCCAATTTGAAACACTTTAAAGGAGCCTGACTTTCAAAGGCTGAGTGCACAGCACTTTCTGGAAATCAGGCTCCTTGTAGGTGTCTTAATTGGGGCATCTAAAGGCACTAGTAACTTCTTAGAATCTTGGCCAGAGAAAGATATAATGATGACAGAGGGAGAGAGACATGAACAGGCCAAGCCAAAGGAGAACATTTTATTTTTACAATTAAGATTTGGGAAGGGAAGGAGATGATGAGGTGTACTGATAGATAGAGGGAGCTGAGTGCTCAGAGTCCAAGGGTCTGGGGGATCAGGAGGCGGAGGCAGGCCTGGAGAAAGGTCAGAGTAGGGCAAGAACAAGACATCTAAAGGCTGCTTCTCAGACTAAGGAGAGAAGCTCTAGATCCATGACTCATGTGAATGCAGGAGACAACAAATGAAAAAACAGGGATAGGAGTGAGGCTCACAGTATCAAAATCAGGGATTCAAAGGGGGACACTTAACTGAGAAACCTGGACAGGTGCCCACTGCTCCTTGAAGGCATCCAAGGAGCCAGTGGATATGGCCCAGAGGAACTCTACGCAGAGACATGACTTCAGGGAGGAGCAGAAATAGGCCCAACAGTCACAAAGCACCACCCTGTCTAGCTTATTCTTCCTGGTATGATGGATGGCCACCTTGGCCAGTGCCAGGAGGAGGTTGATGAGAAGCTCTCGTGACTTCATGGGGCCATGGTTGGCGTGTGCTTGGAGCGGGGGGGGGAAGTAGCCAGATCCTGAAAAGGAGGTTCTGGAGGAGCTGAAAAGGAGCTGCAACCTGTCACACTCAAGGTAGCTGTGCATCAGGGTCTCCCTGTCACCACAGAAGGGGAAGTTGTCACCATAGGCAGAGTATGACTGCTTTATTTGGCATGCATGAGTGTACGCATGAGTGCACGTACACGCACGTTGAAGCCAGTTCTCTTGGCTCACTGGCTGGAGAGGTAACTGGGCTGCCAATACTGGGTGGGGGAGGATGGGCCTGCTTAATGGAGCAGCCCCAACTGCTGTTGCTGCTGCTGAGGAGATGCTGCATGCTGGACTCTTGCTTCCTCCCCCATTCCTCCATCCCCTTCTCTTCCCCATCCATCACCCTTCCCTTCCCCACTGCCTCCTGACCCATCTCCTCCGTCTTCCTCTCCCCACTTTCCTTATTCCTCTCCCCTCTCTCCCATATACCTCCAACCCCTGCCCCTTTCTCTTTTCCCATTCTCTTCCCCCTGCCCTATTCCATCCCCTTTCCTTCCCCGCTGCCTCTTTCCCCCCACCCCACCCTCCATGCCCTGCCCCACTGTGGGCATTCACCATTGTACAGAAAACAGGATAGTGGCACATAGAAGGGAAAGGCTACTGGCACTAAGACCCAGAAGGTAGTGTCCAGCTGCAGAGTCACTGAGCTGAGCGGCCACTCTCCCTCAGCTGGGCAACTTGCTGCTCACAGAAACTGGCAGGGGGCATTGACATGTGACCCCACGTGCCCCTCCCACATCTAGCCTCCTTTTTGGGGGGAGGCAATGCCCCTTGTGCCCTGCCCCAAACTACACCCACTCGTGTAGCAGGAGGTGATGAGTCACGCCAGCTGCTGGGTGCGCACCTATTAAATCGCCAGGAATGGGCGGCACAAGCCTACCCACATATAAAGGCCCCCACAGCCTAAGGGGAGCAGCCACTGAACCCCAGGCATCAAAAGAGTTTGAGGGGCAACAAATGATAAAATAGGGAGAGGAGTGAGGTCATAGGGTCAAAATCTGGGAACCAGAGGAGGATAGTGAGTAGAGAACCCCCGACAGTGCTCATTGCTCTTCAAAGGCATATACGGAGCCAGTGGACGTGGCCCAGAAGAACTCTGCTCAGAGATGATGACCTAAGGGAGGATCAGAAACAGGCCCCACAGTCTCAGAGCACCTCCCCAGCTATCTTCCGCTTCCTGATATAGTGGAAAGCCACCTTGGCCAGTACAAGAAAGAGGTTGACAAGGAGGTCTCGCACTTCGTGGGGCCATGGATGGGGTGTGCATAGAGCAGGAGATGCAGGGAGACGTGCGACCAGAACCTGAGGAGAAGGTTCCAGAGGAGCCAGAAAAGGGGCTGTAATCTGGCGCACTCAGGGTAGATGTGTGCCAGGGTCTCCCTTTCACCCAGAAGGGGAGGTGTCAGGGGACGTGGCTATCTGCACCAGCTGTTGGAGGGGCAGCTGAGCAAGCAAGCAAGCAGTTTGGCTGCGAGTTTGCCCACAGCTGAAACTGTTCCTATATTGATTTAAAATGAGTCCCCCAACCTCCTCTGCAGAAATTGACTGATGCTGCTTTCAAAATGGAATACCAGGTTGAAATCTGCAAACAATTTCACACTCTAGCCCTTGCAGATGAAAGCCTTGAATATGAGCAAATCATTCATTTGTGGGACTGTTTCCAGTCTTCTATTACAGACACTGCTAGCAAAGTGCTGGGGAAAGCCACTCCAGCCCTAATAATCAATGTATTAGTCAACAGATCCTGAACATCACAGAAAAAACTACGTGTGGCTCACTTAAATGGGAACAACCAAGAATGCCAATGCCTCAATGCCTTGTACAACCCAGATTTAAGACAGGACCGTTAGATGTTTTGGACAAATAAGGCTCAATTGATGGAAGCTTTATTGGTCAGAAATGACTATGGTGCTCTCTATAAAGAATTGTGCACCTTAAAAGCCTGGTCCACAGCACAAATCCCTGTTTGTCAAAGATGGATGTGGGAACATAGTGAACACTGAAGAGGAATGTCATATAGTGGGCAAGAGTCGACATCATCTAAATGAAGGGTAAAGTTCTCAAAAGTGATCAAGTCCAAGTTTTCAAAAGTGAGTTTCAATGGGACAGCAGCTTCTGAGAATTTTTCTCTAGAATTGGTTGAATATTATTCATCAAAGGTGGATTTTTTCAGTAGCACCTAAGTGAAAGTCAATGGGATGTGTGCTTCCAAGTCATGTAATAACTTAGATGGAATATAAGGGCCAAAGATGTTAACATAACCCAGTCACTGTTTAACAGTACACGGTGTGAAAGAAATTCCAGGGTTTGGGTACAGAGACATCAGCCTGTTTAGCACCATGGCAGATACAATTAAAACTCCTCTTAAAGTTTTATTAAAGATACAGAGAAGAAGGAAAAATAGTTAAAGCATTTTTTAGAAGGAAGCCTTCCATTGTTTGACAGTCTCTTAGATGGTAATAACTCCTTTTGGAGGAAAAGAGAAGAAGTTAGCTGAAATGGGCTGGAGTTATTGTTGTTGTTGTTAAAGTCTGATCCCATTTTATTCCAAGGGTATTTGGGATTCAGTTGCAGTAGGTAGAGACTGTTATGTCATTTGAATCCCACTGTCTGACCCGATCTCTCAGGATTACAGTGATGAAGGTCCAGGGTCCCAGGAAATGGTGCAGGTAGCAGCTGCATGGTGAAGCTTGCTTCAGTAGGCCTCTATCTATTCTTCCCTGATCTTTCAACTATTCTTCCCCCAAAAGGTCTCTTTCATTAATAACCCAAAAAGAGAGTTATGGGGGAAATAGCCCATCCCCTCATTATTTTGTACACCAATTAGGCCTAATATCTGATACACTATCTTTGGTTTATTAATTTCCAGTTTCTTATCTTCTGTTTTATCAAGCATGATTCCAACATAGTCTTTAAATTATATCAACGTGAATTTTTGTTTGGTCTAATTTAGCCTCTCTGGTTTTCTTGCACCTGTTGATAATATTTTTATTAAAAAATAACGACTTACTTTTTAATGGTAAATTTCTAAGCAAGTTATAGACCAATGTCACATCAGTCACTTGGGCACTTTTGAAAATACCAACCCAAACACATTTATAACCTCTGTATTAATGAAATAAACTACTTATTTAGAGAATTTCTTTCAGTATTCAACTAGCTTCATAGATAGTTTATTCAAAGAACATTATTCAACTATTCGATGACTAACAGCAATCTACTTCAATTAATGTAATGAATGAATGCTCTTTTCTTGCAGTCAACTACCTCCAATATAAACCAGAATCCCAACTGGCATTAATTAACACCTTATTGGCAGTTGCAGCAAAGATTGAATGAACTTTCAGAATGAACATATCCAGCATTGCAACTTCAAGAGATGAAAAATCTTGAGTAGGACCCACCCAAAAGTCATGAGATTAGTCCAAAAATCATGAGATTTAAAAAAAAAATTATATTGTGTTTTTTAGGTCAGTTGTTTGATTTTTGAACTCCCCCAGCCCATCCCCAGGGTGTGTGCATGTGACCATTAGTGTTCCCCACTGTTCCACAGGTACTGGATAAAGTGATTTTGGCCCCTGCTGGAGGGACTCACACCTCCACATCTGCCCCCTCCTGTCCAACAGTTAATCCCTGTTCCCCAGTCTCCCATCAATTTTGTCCCCACCCAATCCCCCACAATTTAGGTCCCATCAGTTCAGCTCCCCACCCCATCAATCCCCACCATCCTCAGTTCACCCTTCCAGTACTCACCCCATCTGCTCAGAATCTACCCTCCCATCCCATCAGCCTCCACCCTCCTCAATTCAGCCCTCCTGCAGCTCCCAGGGCATAGTTCAGCCCTCTCAGCCTCTGCACTGCTCCTCTTAGGGTTCTTCACCCTCCCCAGGCCTGGGGGGGCTGAGGTGGGGTCCCCTCTCCGACTTCCCAGGCTTACAGGGGAGCATCCGCCCAGGGCCATCAGCCAGAGCCCCTCCTTGCGTGACTTCTATTGTCAGCCCTGTGAGGAGAAGCTCCAGTTATCAGTCCCACGTGGCCAGGCTCCCGCTGTCAGTCCTGTGAAGATGGAACAGGGGAGGCTGACAGTGGGAGTCCCTCCTTGCAAGGCTGACAGCAGAAGCCCCAGCAGCTTGGGGCTGACAGTGGTTTCTAAGTAAAATTAGGCCTCACTCATGAGCTCAGGATAGACCCCTCAAATGTCAGGATTTCTTTTTTTCCAGCCACAACTGAGAACAAAAATCCTGACATTTTAGAGTTGATCGTGAGATCATGAGTGAGACTTAATGTTACTTAGAAATCGCATGTGTTGCAATAAATTCACAGGAGTTGGCATGTCAGCAGACCGGTTTTTTTTTACTGGAAGTGGTTTCCATATGCCAGGCTTCAGGCAGTTGAAGTAGTGTGGGAAAGCTTGTATCACCACTGCCCAAGCTGTACTAGCTTTTTTACAGTTGTCTTTTGCACTGATTTTTACGCTGCTACAAAAGAGTCATATGTATGGGGGTCCTGTAGGATTATGAAGAGTAGTACACGTGGCATGATCATATTTTGACTGTAGTAGCAATAAATACATAGTTACAGTTGAGATTCACACCCAAAGTTTCAAACCTGGGTAGCCTAACATTGCTGAATGAATATTTGGGCAATTAAATAGAACGGGCCTCATTTTCAAATGTGCTGAGCACTTGTGGTACTCATTGACTTCAAGGGAGTTGTGATCGCTCAGCACCTTTAAAAAGTCTGGCCACTTTTACTTGAGTGTTTAAGTAGAAATTTTGGGGGCCTAAAGCTAGGTCCCAAAGAGGGGAAAAGTGTTGTCTTTAAACTACAGAAGCATACATACAGAAGCTTGAAGTTTCTGTTAAGGATTTAGTGCTAAATGTGGCCTTAAAAACTTATCTGAATCAATTTGCTAGTGCCCACTAAAAGTGAAGTAAAATACTTTATATCTATGCCAGTTTACAAAGCATAGGATTGTGGTGTCTAGAAAATGCATTAGTCAGTCCATCTCAGTTAACCCAAAAGATCAAACCATATTCGTGGCTCACTGAGTTAACAGAACAGTGGGACATACATACTGTCTTCAGTAGAAATGGATGGAAATTGTTTAAAGAGAAATCCAAATATCATTGCAGAACAACAAAGCATTCTTTCCCTGATCTAGAATGGGGGACAGAGATGCATGGAAAATGGAGAAACCAGGAATGTTAAAGGCAAGAGTGGTGAAAGGAGGGCAAGGATTGTTCATGTGTGTTTGAATTGGCCATCAGAAAATCCTGAGACAACGAATAGCAAAAGGTAGGTTTAATTTTTTTGAGTAGCTATTACATTTTATGTCACCATTAAGAAGCATTTTTATTATTTCTTCTGGGAACCTCAATGCCAAAAATCTTAATCTGGTGACATTGATCAGCTATCCCTAACTAAAGCATATTTGGGGAGTGGCCTGGTTCTTATATTGTCAGGTGGATCTGACAATTTAACGTTGCCTGCATGAAATAATCTTTCAGCTGAAAAATCTGTGTTCTGCATGCCTCCATTTTGATAATTCATGACTTTACTCTTGCTAAAATGAACTGCTGATACTCAGCTTGTTTCATTACTTTTGGCAGTGTAAAGTTTTTAATTAGCTAAGGCACTGCCAGCAATCAAAGGGAGCACTAAAACAACACAGACAGATATGAGCTAATTAGCTTTTTATGTCACTTGGTCCTGAAGACAGCCCAACATCGCACTGCTTTGCTAAGCAGCACAATTGCAGCCTGTTTTTATTTGTCAGTGTCTTAGTAATTGGAAGGAATAGAAATTGATCTTATACAACTTAGATTTAGTCAATTTGTATGCACCACACTAATTAAAATCACAGGATATTTTACAACGCAGCACAATCTTCTAGCAGGTTTATTTTTATTAAGAGACAAAAAAACATTGTTAGAGAAGCTGACAAAAGTAGGAATTTCAAAGTTCAGCCTGCAATTGTAGTCAGCTTATCCTAGGTATTGCAGCATGTGTGCTATATAACATCACATGCTTGTGTGATAGATCTGCGGTAGCTAGGCACACTTCCCTTGCCCTGGACACTCACCAGGCTGCTGGGTTGGAGTCTCAGTACAGTGGACCCAAGTACTTTAAACTTTCTGAGTATGAGTAGGCTCCAGCACTATCTCTTTCTTTAGTCTCTCTGGCACACTTCCTGGGCATCCTCTTTACAGATGTGGGTCTTAGTGGTTCAGCTACCGTAGGTCTGCAGGAGCAGTACTGAGCCACCACAAACATCCCATTACCTAACCCTGTGGGTATCCTGGTTTACAGTTTACCTCTCCCAGCACACATGATAGTTGAAAGACATAGCACACAGGCTTTGCAAAGGTTCCTAATGCAATTACTCTTTTCTTTAGTTAGCACAAGTAATAAACAGACTTAGATAAAGCCATAAAACATCTATATACCATCCCTGCCTCAGTTTCCTGAGCACTCTTGAGAGTTCTTTGGGATTTGGTTATAGTCTTTAGGGTGTCCAGGATCCCTCTCCTGCATGACTTCTCCTCAGATCATGGAATCTCTCTCTCCTGTGGCCAGCTTCTTTTTCTTCTCTTCCCAAAAAAAGCCCAGTGAGACCCTTTCTTCTAAAAATTCCAGTCCACTTAGGTGATTATTCAAATGTCAATGAGTCTTGATAGTCTTCTCACCCACCATGCAGGTGCCACTACCCTGTCTCCATTGTACAAGGGGTATTAAGCAAAAACATAGTCCAGATAAGCATACAAAATCGATAATCTCAGACAGAATTTATAGGTTGTACACAGAGAGGTGCCCAAAATTGTGTCACCTTGAATTTCCTTTCACTTTTTTATCTTTGCTCTTTATCTTTTTGTTTCTTAAAAAAAGGGAGGGGGATGAAGGGACAGTTCAGCAGCATACTTAAGTATATATTTAAGTGCTTTGTTGAATTGGGGCCTATGCTCTCATTGAAATGTCTGGGAACTGACTCACTAGACCAGGGCCTGGTCTACACTGCGAAGGTAGGTCGACGGAATGCAGCTTCTGTCGACTACATAGTGTATGCATCTTCACTGGCTGGTCAGTTCCATTGACTTAAATTGTGGGAAAATTCGACTTAATAAAACCACCTCTGCAAGTGACGTAGCACTGAAATTGAATTGTTTGGGTCAAATGAGCAGCAGTGTAGTCAGAGTGCAACATAACTCAATGTAATTGGCCTCCATGAGTTATCCCACAATGCTCTGCTGTGATCACTCTGCACATTCACATTCTGCTGCACTGCGGCCACATAAACAGAAAACAGCCCCTCGCCTCAAACCCTGGGAAATTTTGAATTCCCATATCCTGTTTTGTCAGCATGGAGAGAGCTTGCCAGCAGAAGTGATTATGGAACTGCATGCCCCAAACGCGCTCCAGCCTGGAGACGACATAAGGTCTTGGATCTCATTGGTCTGTGGGGCAAAGAGTCTGTTCTGGTTCAGCTCCAAGGCAGCAAAAGGAATTTAGATATTTATGAAAAAACATTGTGTGGCATGTTGGAAAAGGGGCACAGGAGGGAAGCGCAGCAGTGCCGCATTAAAATCAAAGAGTTGAGGCAAGCATATCAGAAAACTTGGGAAATGAAAAGTTGTTCTGGCTCATCACCAAAGACATGCCACTTTTATGAGGAGCTGCATGCGATTCTCGGCAGTGACCCCACCACTGTATCGCCACGCAGCATAGATAACTCAGCTGAATCCAGGATGAACAAGGAGGACTCTGTGGATGAGGAGGAGGAGGAGGAGAACAGGTGCCAGGTAACTGGGGAATCCATTCTCCCTGAAAGCCAGGAGCTGTTGGTAACCCCAGAACAGCCCAGCCAGACTCAGGACAGCGTGAGTGACCAAGATGCTGGGGAAGGCATATCTGGTGAGTATGTACTGCAAATCTCCTTTCTATGGTTATCTCCCTAGCCCAACTTCTTGTCATATGTGTGGCGGTAGGGGTGGGCTTCCTCGTTGTTAGTTCACCTAAGCAAGCGGTTCCCCTAGGAAAAGAATGTGTATGTGCACAGGGATGCTCCGAGAATCCTCCATGTATATCTCCAGAAAACTTTCATTTAGGTATTCTGTGATCTTTTGCAGAAGGTTTCTGGGGCGAGCAGCCTTATTTCTTTCACCATGATAGGACACTTTCGCCCATCACTCTCTTATTAATTGTGCAGGCATCATTGCGGAACACAGCATAGCAGCATAAGGGCCAGGCCTGTCTCCAGATGCAGTAAATCCTCCCTTTCCGCCTCTGTTACCCTTAGGAGATTGTTATCATTCATGGTCACCTACGGAAGATGGCACATATTTGCAGTACCTGCTCCATAACATCGTTTTTTTTCCCCTCTGCCATGAGAGGCTTTTTGGGGTACATAAACCCCAAGTTATAAGACAGCACATGATTGTGATGGGTCTTAGGGATCGCAAGAAGGGTGCCCACAGATGGTTTTGCCGAGGGGAATTTCACCCCCCCTACACACACACACTCTATACCACCTTTTCAAAAACCAATCAGATAGCTGATTGGTTAAAAATGATATCATCTTGGAGGAGAACATGAAAAGGCCCAAGTTTGAGGTTAACAAGGTAAAACAAATTAGCATGGGGGCAGTTGATTGTCCTAAATGATCTCACCTCTGGGTGGGAAGAATTTGTTGACTAAAGTTAAGAAAGCAACCAATCAGAAGAAATCTGTAAAGGTCAGAAAAATTGTACATAAGGCAGAGAGATGACAGGCTTGGGTGTGGATGATCATAATTGCTGGGGAAGAGCCGAAGAACCAGAAAAGATATCTCAATAAGCAGCACCAGTAGGAGAAGACATCTTACAGCACCAGCAGCACCAGGAGCATAGCAGCAAGACTGCCAGTTCCAGACAGAGCAGAAGGACCCCAGAAGATTCAGAGGAATTAAATAAAGGAGGAGTAAGTATGATTTTTCCTTAATAACACGGAATGCATGGGAATGACTGTAAATAAAGCTCGATGTCTGCAGTTTGAATGATCTCCCCACCCATTCTATTATTGCCTGGCCAGCACGCATAGAACATTAATTTATAATAGTATCCATAAAAATATTATTGTAACGTTACTGAATACATGTGTGTATTGCTTACTACGTTGTAATAAGTTTGATATTGCAGTGTGTTAGGGATTTATACATATGTATGCGGAATTTCTCTATGTTATATGCTGCTACAGTGCATGTTTGTTATGCCGCGCCACAATGAAGTATTATAGCATGTGCTAAAGAAATGCTTTATTGTGTTGTGAAAACTGTATTGCAAATTTAGAATGTTATGATATATGTAATGGTACAATATATTTATAGTTTGTAAAGTTTTGTACTGTCTTAAGCGGCTTATTTCTATCTGAGTTCCAGAGGGGTAGCCATGTTAGTCTGTTTTTAGCAAAACAGTTAGAGTTCTGTGGCACCTTAAAGATTAACAAATTTATTTGGGCATAAGCCCAAATTTGTTAGTCTTTAAAGTGCCACAGAACTCTCTGTTTTATTTCTACATGTTTACTGTATGATTTTCAATTTAAAAACCAATTGTATTAGAATTATTACATAAAGAGATGTTTTCTTTTTGAAGAATTTACTATCTGAGTGTCAATCCTTTGAGCAGAGGGCTGTATCTATGTCCTCTCAAGGGTAAACTGAGGCAGGCAGTTCTAGGGTGTTTTTTAATGTTTTTAAATGAGAACCCCTGGTAAACCCTTGTAAATCTTCTAGGGTGGACCATTTCAATTATCCGCTTATAGAAATAAGGCTGGGAAGTGGTTTCGTTAGCATACCTAAGCCAGCACAGAAACTTGTTGGTCCCGGGTTTTCGGGTAACAGAGGGACTCACAGATCCATAGGCGTGCTTCTTTTGAACTAACAGCTGTTAACAACTTGTAACCACAGAAAATCCCTGGTGAGCTCATTAGCATGATTGTAGTTTCTTTTATTGTTTAATGTTTTTTCTGTAATGCTTTTACCTTAAGAATACATGTGCTTGCTTAGAAAAGACTGTGGTAACTTGTAATTGCTGGCAATACACTGGTAATAACCTTCAGAGAGAGAAAGCAATACATTGGCCTTTAGACAGAGTGTCTTGCTGGGAAATTCACAGTATTGGCAGGGAACTGTGCAGCTTGGAAAAAAACTTGACTAGTGGGGAGAGACACGCAGATCTTTGCCCAAGGAAGGTGATGGCTGGGAGCTGAAAGCTTAGAGTGGGTGCCCTTGCTGGACAATGAAGGGAAGTACAGGTTCAGTTGGCATGAACTGTGATACAATGCACAACAACTATAATTAGGTATACACCTTTAAGGGAGCTCCAATATATTACATTAGGGCAAAGTGCAGGACAATGCAGTTTGTCATATGGCTGGCAGTACTATTTATGTGGTGGAAGTGTGTGTACATCTGTCACTATATATTTTAATATAGAATAGAAGCTTTGCATCAGTCACCTTGTTAAATCAATTACAATGTTCCCACTGAGCTAGAATCTTGAAACTGGTACTCTTTGTGGGCTAAAGAATGCAGGGTAAAACCCCAAACAAAACATTATTACCTAGCCTCAGAGAGCCCCAGTTGTAGCCTTCCACACTCAGCTGTGCCCAGGTTTTTAGCATACATTGTTTGGTATATTGTAGGCCTTTAAAAAAAAAAGTGTTAATGGGTTAACCTTTTTTTTGGTGTTGTCTTTTTTTTGTTTTTGTTTTTGTTTTTTTGTGGTGGACCATTTAGAATGGTCACTTGTTAAAATTCTCCCAAAGAATCTTAGAGAGACAAGGTGGTTGAGGTAACATCTTTTACTGGACCAACTTCTGTTTGTGAGAGAGAGAAGCTGTTGATCTATCCAGAGCATTTCTTCACAAAGAATCTGGTAGCTGTGAAGAAGGGGAAATACCCACTAAGGAGAGAGGCAGTTGAAAGGAGAGTGCATCTGTGCTCTACCAGGACATCTGTGGAGGAGTCGGGGTGCATGGGATGGGATGAAAGCACTGCTTGTAATGGGATATGGAACAGAAGTGCTGCTAGGGAATAATGGGGGAACATCCAAGTGATAAAAATAAGACCATAGAAGAGAACGTGCTATTGAAGTGGCTGAACTATGGAAGTGTTGCTGGAGATGATCATGGGGTGAAGATGCTATTGTGGGAGCTCAGGGCCAAAGATAATGTAATCCTATTGTATTTATGTTCCTCCTTTATTATGTTGCAGAAGCATTTACAAATGTCTCAGCTTCTTAGTTTCCAGTTTGCCCCAGGTCACATTTTTGTCTTTCACACATTCCATATCAATTTTGCAGAATGTTACTAGAGAAAGGATTGATGTCAAAGTTCTCTTGAATAAATGCAATAGAAATTGTTGGGGAATATTAAAAAATTCTACAAAATAAAGTGAAGCATCCAAATCTTATCATTATAGAGTAACATTTAAGAAACCTTAGTACATCAGTTCTTAAATGCCTACAGATTAGCTCTCCAAGGATAAAAAGGAAGGGTATGAAATTGTTAGGATTAAGGTATTATATTCACATTCACTGTACAAAGTACATTAGAAGACTTAGCCTTGTATATTTATATAGCTTAAACATAATGAGTTGATAGTCATGTGTGCTCTCATGGCTGTATTATGAACCTTAGTTAAAGCGTCTTGCTAACAGTTATGGACAACCTGTTTGTGAGCTGTTCATGAACAGACTGTTCTATAAAAATTTGTCTAAGATTATTTTTTTGAATGGACACTTCAATATATGCACATAACCCAGTGCCAAGTGCATATTATGTGTCCCTTCTCTGCACTTATTGTACTCACCATTCATTACCATTGAGTGATAAGTCATATAGTGCTGTTTCCAGTTCCTGGTTAGCGAAATATAACTGTAATAAAGTGGGGGGAGTGTGATCAAGTCACTGGAGCAGCAGGACTAGTAAACTTCTATAACATTTCATAAATTTTCCTTTTTAGGCCACTTCAGTCTGCTCTTGCTTGAGACATCAGTGTTAGAAATATCAACTCAGTGCTTCTCACCTGCTTTTCTATAGCAGGACCTTCCTTTCATTTAGATGCGATCTAATCAGTAACCATCATAGAGTCCACAAACATAAACCAGTGTAAATGGAAATAGACACCTGAAACAAATATCATTATTAAGGCTGAACAATGGTGCATCATTTTCCAGATTCTTAATTCATTCAGTGCTTGTAGTTGGCTATTGCTAACTTCCAGATTCATCTTTTTAAAGTGGGTAAATTGGTTAAGTTTTCCTCTTTGAGTTCCGTATATAGAACACTGGCTATGAAATGTAGAGCTGCCTAAAGAAAAAGAATGAGAAATTCTCCCTCTACAATGGAAGAGGTACATAACAGTGACAAAAGAGGTATAGTAAAGAGCAGGCTCAAGAAATACACGGGGCTTCTACTCTATGTAGAATCATAGAAAAGGAGGGCTGGAAGGGATCACTAGACAATGCTGCCTGTGTGACCATGATAGAATCTAATCTAACAAGTGTAGTAGAGCTCAATTGAGAATGAAGTATGAAGAAGTATAACTTTTAACTCTAGGCGATGCCACAGCTCAATCCAAATAATGTAACATCCAGAATTCATACTGTGATGGTATGTCAAGTCATTATGCAAGAACAAATGGAGAGAATAGCAACAGTTCTTCAGGTTCGTGGTCTTGTATCTTTGTCCATTCAGTTCCCAGGCTGGCCATTCATGGCTATCACTTCATGTTTTATTAATAAAGTACAGCTAGTGTAAATAAGATCAGAACCTGTTCCAAAGTTGGTCTTTGTCTAGATACTTAGGTGGATTCCATCTAGTCCTAATTCTTTCCATATCAGTTTGGGTGCATCATGCCCTTAGGAAAGTTCCACCTTTAATTGTGATGTATGGCACAGCTCCACCATAAATGGCATGACATCCAATACTCATCAGTATAATTAAAAATCTCTTTGAGATTGCCTACTTTTCAAAACCATTCCCTAATTAACCGACTTTAATATGCAACAATCCATATTAAAATGTGGTTTGAAAAACAGAGATTTTAGTACAAGTACACTGCATCGTACACGTGAACTTCCTTTATGGTTGGCCTATTTAGCAAATCTTGAATCTCTCTTACTTAATTGCAGCATTTGGAAGAATATGTAAAAGACCTGTCAAGGTAATTTAATGGTCTTCCAAAATAGAAAGTTAATCTGCTGTCTAAGAACTCACAAAAAACTAACCAATAATCAGTGCAGGTTAATTTTATTTCAAGTTTTTTAATATGTGATTTTTTTAAAACATGACCTCCTCTCAGTAATGCTGTCCTCTATACTGGGCACTATGTTTCCTGGTTCTGAAGGGCTGTAACTCAGGAGATACTAGGATAAATTAATCCCAAGTATAAATGAACTTGGTCCATTAATTTTTTGTTGGCCAGCAACTCTTGCAGAACAGAAGCTATGGACTGATTAGTCCCAGGGCTACTTTGCATATTAACTACTGAATATTTGGGATTAGTGTCTGCGGGTCAGTCAAGCAAAAATAAATAGAAAATATACCTTTAGTTCCTAGACCTGAACTTTATTTTGCCAAGAAAGACAGCTTCATATCTTCTCATCTATTTTTTTCTGTAATCACATAAGTCAGAATCCAGCAGATAGTTAGCCAGAGTTTCTGAAATACATGTAGCTTGTCTCCCCTTGAAGTAACTTATCAATATTAAAGTACTTCTTACAGAAAGGAAACCCATTAAACTTTCAAACCCTGATTCTTTATACTGAAGCTGTTTATGTGGCTTTGCAAATTAGCTGTCAAATAGATGGATCTGTCCTCTCTCCAGAACAGGGGTATTCTCAGGTGCTTAGAGCCTGCATCTGCTGGTGCAGAGGGTGTGGTTATGATAAGGGGGATGGTCAAATATGCCTTTATCTAGATGATCCCTAGCACCTGAAATGATCCCCTAAGAGCCACTAGCATCTGGTGCAGATCAGAGCAGCCTTCAAACTGCTTCAATTTGTGCTGAGGACTGGCCCAGCATCTGGTAGCCCCAGTATAGCTGTCTTAAAGTTACTTTTACACATACAAATGCCTACCTGTGCTCTTCAGTCAGTCTGGAAAATCTTGCTCTTTTTCTTTTCTCCTATTATTAATAAATATTTTTTCAGGCAATAATAATGACACTTCCTCTTGCTGTAATGTACTTTTGCATAATTCTGGTAAAACTATTTTTCATCCCTGCAGCAACAACAGCTGTTTTGTGATCTCCAGAGTCTGCATGTCTTTGAAGAGTACAAGCATAGTTCAGAAATTGTCTCTGCAGTGATTCACAGTAGAGGTATTGTACTTCCCATAGAGTTTGCATGTCATTATATTTTTTATCTGCATTGAAATGCAGCCAGGAATAGCCGTGAAGCCAATGAGTTCAGAAAGTTGGCATAATCATGTACATTTCTGCCTGAGAAGTAGAGCAGGTTGTGAGGGCGTGAGAAGCAGCTTAACAAATATGAAAATGGAAACTTTATAATGACATCCACTATTGAAGTCTGCCTTAGTCCATGGAAGTAAAGTCTGTCTTGCCCACAGAGGACCCTTTTTTCCCTTTTGCCTTTGTAAGGAAGAAGCTTTGTAAAACCTAACAATTACTATATTATTCAGAAAGGTTACTAGTTATTGTTAGGGCAGGAAAGACCACCTGCTGTTTGGAGGAATGGTTGGGGTTACTGAGGCTTACTCTCAGTGGAAAAAGAGTTTTCTGTTACTTAATAGAAGTTTCCAGAATTACAAAAGGTCTTGGTGAAATTGGCAGAAATACTTGTGGGGGGGGGGGGGGAGAGTGGGAGAGGGGTACTTTTGTAAGAAAAGAGTTCAGAAGTTGGGGGATGTAATGTAAAAATAAGGAAACCAAGAACAAGAAGGGAATCCCAGCAGCACATCACTCAAAAGGTAATATGTTTAAGGAATGGACTACCAGGGAAGGAAATTGAAACAAAGAACAAATGAGTTCACAAGATCCCTATTATTCTTTCTGCTAAGGGAATGAGCAATATCTCAAGATGACAAAGCATAAAGGTAGCAATTGAAGTAAACCAAAGAGAGGAAACCATTTTGGGCTGTTTTTCCTCTTCCTAAAACTTCTGGTGTTGCTAACATGTAAAGTAGAATTCTCTAAATGTTGCAATAAAACTTTTGCCCTAGAGTGCTGCTGAATTGTTAACTTCTTATGAAGGAAGAAAAGATACCCTTTCTTCAGCTTCCAAGACTTTGCATGGGTACCTTAGAGAAGGTTGTTTCTCATTGATGTCTACAAGAAGGAAATGTTTCAAGTATGAGTTCTTTGCTTTACAACAAAAGGAGCAAGTGCATTGTAGAGCACAAAGACATGAAATGGCAGATTTAAATACTGTGACATGAAATATGACAGAAATCAGATCACTGGTAAAGTCACAATTACACAGTGCCCAAAAGGAAAAACCAGTATAAAGGATGATAATCTGCAGTTATGATTCAGACATTACCAAACTGAGAATAGTATTTAGAAGGTCAAAACTTCTTCCCATAACTGTGCTTAAATATTTCAGAGTTGGTGGAGACCTTTTTGGTGAAAAATAAAGACTAGACTTGAGAGATTATATGACTCATTTGTTATTATTCTTAATAAAAAAAAATAAGAGAGCCTTAATAGGTCAAAAGGGATGAAGCAGTTGGCTCAGAATTGGAAATCTCAGAATACAATTTAGTATCACTCACTGGGACTGGTGGACTGTAGCTTGGTGGATTAGTCACTGGCCCATCACTGTTGGGAATCTGGTTTCAAGATGTGCTTGAGATAAAAGTAATAACTCGATCAAATTACAAGCTGCAGAAGACTGTATGTGTTAATATCTATTTTCTGCACTGAAGAGTTGCATTTAGATGTTTATCCAAGTGTGGGTGGAAAGCTGAAGATTCTCAGCCTAAGATCAGGAACAGGCATGTCTATTGCCCTGACAGAGAGACAAAGGGCTAGAAGTCAGGTGCACTAACCACTACGCTGCCCCATCACATTTTTCTGAGCCCCCCATCATACTTACAAAACAGCATATCTCAGAAGATACATTTTTATTCACACGAGCCCTCTAGGATTCTTGGTGACAAAGGCTTTAAATGCTCTTCTGTCCATAGAGCCAGTGACAACGCACTTTGTGCCCCACCCTGTCCTCGCGGATGTAAGTGCTGCCATTTTATTTTAGTCCAATACAGTTTTTATTCCCCTCCCCCCCATATATTAGCTAGGCTGTTACCCTAAACTTTGGAACCCACGATAGCCTATAACGGCTTTGGTACATAATGGACTTAATTCTATAAGCATGTAATAGAAAGTGATCCGCCCTAGGAGATTTACAAGACTGCACTAGTGGTTTCCATTTAAATCATTGAATAACTCCCTAGACCTGCCTGGCTTGGTTTACCCTTGGGAGGTCCCAGATACAGGCTCTGCTCAAAGGCTTGGCACTCAGTAATTTTTTCAAAAACAAAATATCTCTTTATGAAATGCTAATTCTAATAAAACTGGATTCTTAAATAAAAAATCAACACAATGTTACAAAATGAAATAAGCCGCTTGAGACAATACAGAACACCATAGACTATGTAACTGAAGACAGCGCAAAATCAAATATAACATAAACCATAACAATGTAATGCAATACTCATAACACAATGTAACGTTTCCTTAGCACATATTATAACGTAATGTTATGAATACTTAGTGCGGCACAGAATAGCAGACATGCAGTGTTGCAACATATAACACACAGAGAGAAAAAACCTTCATACATATATATAAAGCCTTAATACGATGTTGTAATATAAAGCCAAACCTATTACAATGTAACACCCAGATTTCTTATTCATATGTATAAAGTAACATTACAATAATACACATTCAATAACGTTACTGCAAAGTGACATTCTATGAGTGTTGATCAGGCAATCATAGAATGGGCAGGGTAAGAGGCCATTCAGATGCAAGCATCCAGTTTTATTTATAATCATACCCATATATTTTTTATCCTTAAAAGAGTTATGCTTATTTTCCTTCTTCTTGATCAAATCCCTCTAACTCGTTTCAGGGGTCCTTCTGCTCTGTCAAGTTGCTTGCTGCTGCTGCTGTCTTCTGTTGTCTTCTCCTTCTCTTCTGGCCATCAAACCACCCACACACAACCTACCCTGTCAGCTCTCTGCCTTATATACAATTTTTGCCTTTTCCTGATTGGTTGCTTTCTTAAAGTCATTCAACAGCATCTTCCCCACCCAGAGGTATCATTTTCAACCAATCAACTGTCTGATATGCTAATTAGCTTTACCTGTTTACTTCAAACTTGGACTGCCTTTCAATCCTTCTTCCTACCTACTGATACCTCCCTTAGGTATTAGGAGTGACCGTTATTTCACCACAGTCTACTTTTCTGCTATTGGTCAGTTTCTTAACACCTGTATTTTGTTTCTCTATCTCTCTCAGTATGACATCATTGACCACCATTTTATATTTCTAATTAAAACTTGCACTAAACTATCATTATTTACTACTTATCAAAAGCCTTAAACTTAAAACTAACTATATTTCTATTCATGCCTAAATTTCACTGTTACCATTTTGTTATTTAAATTAGAACAAATAAAATCCATGAAGTTTTTCTCCCCCTTTATGCCTGCATTTCAGCTGTGTGGCTAAATGCTGTCTCTGTTGCTGATCTCCTTACATGTACTAGAGCAACTTAAATATCTTTGTATCTAGGCCATCGGAACTGAGATGGTGTCTCCCTGTGTTACAATACAGGAAGTTGGTATCATCCCCAGATAGACAGGACCAGTCCCTCTGTTCCGACCAAACTTTGTGATACCTCCAGGACAATACAGCCATAGATTTTTACAGTCTGCAAGAAGCATTTCATCTAACTTCCTTTGCAGTGCTGTACATTTCCCTACTTCAGTAACTTGTACTTGGTGTGTTACTGTAAAGGTCTTGCTATACTTTTGCATTGTGTCTTCTTAGGACTTGTGTTGACTGCAGGAATTTTGCCCAATTCTGGACAGAGCTGAATGGACTTTGCTGTCATTGTCAATGTTAACTCATGGAAGCAAGGATGGAGTACCGGGTGGTATTGCAAGATGCTCTTTTCTTATTACTTAGTATGATTAGTGTCCTGACTGCAAGTGCTTTTAGTGAGGTGTTTTTTCATAAGGCTGGATGCATGCTGTGTTTTCTTAAATAAATGAATCCTTTAGATAATGTGAATTTCATTAATTATGATGGCTCTAGCAGTAATGCAACACCAGAGCTAAGCTCCATGAGCTGATTAACTACAGACTTATGCATCTTGTTGATGCTGCTGAGAGAGAGCTTAAAACCCCTTTTTTAATTCTTTCAGACAATCTCCTTATAGGCACTGAGCTGTACTCTGTGCCCTTTTAATTGATAGATGTTTATATTCCTGAAATAAATCATTGGCCTAGATGGGACTATCAGTATTTCTAGTACTTTTTTTTAAACTGGTGTGCTTTTCCATAGTTTGCTTTGCCCCCTTTGATAGCTGAGTGATGTTGGCGGGAGCAATGAGAAGGAACCACCGCAAGAGACTTTGCAGAGACATAAGCAAAGCAATCAGACAATACCCTTGGCATCCTTTTGGAACCCTGTTGCTATGAGGACAGCTGTGCAAGCTGTTCTGGGAAAGAGAGGAGGGTTGTATTAAAGCTCAAATTCATCATGTTCTATGTTGGCCTCAGGATCCCCATGGCGATGGTTGGATCACTGTACTCATTGGAAAAGCCAAGAGAAACCTTGGCACATTTTGTTGAAATATATCTAAAGCCTTTGTCCAAACACTACCTGCCCTGTCTGATTAGTCTTTAAGGAGTGAGTTTAAGTGCCTGAGGAAGGGAGATATTTACTGAGTTGGTCCAAGTGAATATGTTCAAAGAATTTCTGAAATATTTAATGAATCGCTGACCCTTTGAGAAATACATCCTGAGTTTCAAATGCAAATGGCACTGTGAGCTGGAGCTTTTCCTAACTTGTCCTAAAAAACTCCTCACACTTTGCAGAGTCAAAGCAAGCCTCCTTTCTGGACCATTACTAACACAAACTCTAATAATAATGTAATACATTTCAGATCAAGCCTCTCCCCCAACATCGGCTGCACTAACCTCAGGACAGATCAGTTCACATCCTAATTTCTATTTAGAGAATGACTGCTACCTCTCTTGTACCTGGCAGTGCAATAAGCCCCTGTCTCACTAAGTCATTAGAATCCATGTAACCTTTTCCAGTACAGTCTACAGCTGCTAATTGGATAGGGTGTTTCAGGCAAATACTGCCAGCCAGTCACAATCACATTCATTAAGGTTTTGTGGTGTGAGAGTGACTGAGTGCTGACTCTCCACTTCAAAGAAGGCAGGACTTTTAAGTGGAAGTAATGCCTTAAAGAGCTGTGTTTACCATAAACTAACTGAAACAGGAAAATACACATTAATTGCTTTAGCCCCAGCAAAGGAACCAATTCTTAAAAATATAATGTTCATACAGGAGTCATAAAATGTTGACAAAACCTATTCAATTATAGGTGCCTGGTAGAGATACAGTGAGTTGCTCTATTGTACCTGTCTATATCACACTAGAGCATCCGGGTCACTCTAAGTTACAAAAGGACTTTGTGAAGGTGATTAGTATCTGTTAGACTTTTTGACTGTAATTGGCTCATTGTAAACATGATATACAGCTGATTGGCTCCTTCTCAATCAATTTGGCAACTGTCTACTTTTCATGAAGCTGCATTAGGCTGAGGTTCATATCTGTCACTCTGAAAAATACATTTATAAATTAGAATTATTATGCATCGTTTTACCAGTACAGAAGCATGCTATGGAAATCAGTCATAATATCTGACTGTAGGTGCAGTATCCAGTGGAGCAAAGTTCAAACCCAGTTTACTTCTCCAAGCTTCAGTATAAGCACCACCAGCAGCCATGTGCTTTACATCATTGGCTGAACAGAGGAGAAAACAGAGAACATGATTAGTGACCTTAAACATGTTCATGATATTAAAACACTGCATTACTGCATAAATTTCCTCTAACCATACCTATCTTGGGAAATATCTGAGGGCAGATTACTCTTGTGCCTTTAATTACATTCATGAATATCCAGAATTCACAATAGACTCAGAGGAATCATTGATCATCCTCCAAAACACATTCAATAAACAGAGTTCCCTGTTAACATTTCTTTTTCCAGAAACACTCACTGCTCATACAAAAATCCTTGCACTTGCTGTCTGAGCTATAGTTCTGCCTAGGCCCAGACCCTGATGCACTCACCCTGATGCATTTTCTGTTCCTATTCATTTATCCATATTTATGACTCATTATGGCATTAGTGACTAGTACACTTTTCCTCTTCACATTCATGATCTATCAGTTTTCTGCAGTTCACACAGTGATACACAGTTCTGACATTTCATGCCACAAGTAGCAATGATGCATGGAATGGTATGTGCTTCCCTCCTGGCCATACAGACCTTGTCTCACGTTTCCCAATTGATGTGATGACAAAACTAGAAAGCTGTTGATATATGATTCCTGCTATGATAGTGCTCAAATGGGATTTTTCTACTTAGTTTAGCCTTCCAAAATGATCCCAGGTTCAATGAAAAGTCCAAGGCTGACAGTTTTAAAAGTTGCAAATGCTAGAAAAATTGTCTAATTAACACCACCATACCATCAAAAGGAGTGATTAATACTTATAGTTCCACTCCCTTCACCTTTTGAACATGGTGTAACTGATATCTCGTGAACTTTCTCTAGGGCTCCTTCGTCTTTAAGTGGTACTCCTTTTGCTTTTCAAAATTACTGTTTCATACATTTTCATCCTCCTATTAGAAGACACTTGTCCATAGTAGAATGAACTAGGGACAAGTTTTTCAAGTTAGGTATGCACAGATATCTGTGGATGCCTAATTTATTCACAACAGCACCAGGGGTCAAATCCTGAAGTCCTGATTTGGGCAAGCTCCCTTTTGAAATTGGAGGAGCTTGCCTTAGTAAAGACTCTGTGAGAATTTTCCCCCAGATTTGCATGCACCAGTCCAGTTATTTGCATGCACATGTGGCCAGTTAGCTCCTTATTTCCATGTACATATGTAGTACTTGCTGTGCTTTGTTTTCTATGTGGAAACACTTTTACCCACCTAACTTAGAAAATATGGCCCCGAAAATCTGTGTCAACAGTAAAGGCCTGACACAGGATGGCCTTTTAGGGGAATCACTCCCAGCTTTACTTGTGACTTGGCAATAGCCTTCAGCTGTTTCTGATCTGGTGGCTTAATTGCCAGTTGCGTCCCTGCTGTGAAAGGGTTGGGGCAGACTACACAGGGAGAGGAGGGGGGAGAACTCAGTTAGAGGAAAGAAATCCAGGAGAGAGAAGGTAGGGGATTACCTGTGTCTGAGGAGGGCCTGGTGAAGATAGTTTGAAGAGGGCCACAGGGATAGAATTAGTCCCTGTGGTGGCCCTGGAAGAGGGGCAGAGCCCAAGGAGGCAGCTCTGTGGGTTAGCATTCCAGGGAAAGAAAAAGGAGATGGGTCAACCTAGGAGAAGGCTAAGAGTCCTGGGAACCAGAGGAGAGGTTGTATGTTAACCATCAGCTTCTGGGAAACAGAACAAGGGGCTTGGAGGAAGGAAGTAGATCAGGGAAAAGGAGCAGACCTAGCTCTTAAAAAAGGGTTCCTTGGCTGGAAACTAGAGCAGAGGATAGGAGTGGGTTACTTTACAAGCCACAGGGATTACGGAGCCGAGGCTGAAGTTGAGAACTGAACCCAGAGGACAGGTGACGAGTAGCCCAAGAGAAATGAAAGGATCTCTTGCCTGGACTTTTAGTTGGACTTTTGTTACCCTGAAAGGGGCCTGAACTTAAAATAGAACCTATCGTAAATGCAGGGCCACAGAATTAATAAACAGAAACAGGCCATTGCAAGACCAAAGAGGGTGCTAGAGGCAAAGACCTGTGCAGTGCCATGCTGTGAAGCTAGTGTGTTATGAGGGTGAGTGCAACTGTTTACAGGACCATATTGTCCTGTTGATCCTATGTGTGCTACTGATAAACTGAAGGGGGCTCTGTGATCCCTAAGACTCCTTTATGCTAATTGGCAAAGGACACATCCATTATTGACTAAATATTCTGACAGTAGTATTTTGTAAATACTTGTGACATGCTGGTTATTAATATTTTTCTATATAAAGAGTTATGTATGGGTGCTGGAAATATGTTTTTAGAATATGTTTTGAAGGCAGTTGATAAACATGTCTGCCCTAGACAAATGAACCTGGATTTACACATTTGCTTGATTACAAGCAAAGGGCAATGAAACTACATTTACATCTAAGGTAAACAAAATGAGTAAGCCAATCAAAAAAGGAAACTGACCAGAGGGTAAGAAAAACAGCATGGCGTCTGCACATCAGCAGGGGAAAAGAACTCTGTCTGGAGTATACACTTCAAGAGAATACATTTCAAAGGTTTCAGGGCTATAAAAAGAAAAGGAGAGAATCCCTTCTGTATCCATCGCTTAAAGGACAAAGTGGTGAGCACTCTCTGATTTTGTGAACTGTGGATCCTCCTGCCTCAGGGGCTGAAGACGTTGACAGATTGATGTCAGTTAGAAAGCTGCTTAGGCAAAGATTATAGCTTGCTCAAGTTAAGTTTTAGACAATATTATGTGCGTTATTTTTGTTTTGTTTATAACCATACCTGTTTCTTTTTCTCCTGCTTACTATCATTTAAATCTATGCCCTTTATTATACTTAGTTTTATTATAAACCATCTCACTGTTGTGTATTAAGGTAAATTTTTGTACTCAGCTGAGCTCATAGAGTAGTGTGTGTACTGCCTCTTTGGAGACATCAGCCTTGACTTCTGTGAGTGCCCGTGGAGAGGGACTGGACACTATGGAGAGACATCTCTGTGGAACTGGGGCTCACTGATTGTTACTTGCTATGCAAGTTTTAGATTGGCAGATTCTCAAAGAGTTTGCTGGTAAGACAGAAAGCCCGATGTGGGAGGAAGCTGTCACACAATTAAGCTCCGGCAAAGCTCTGTCTTGTTAAGGCCATGAGGTATGGAGCAGTACATGCAGTGAAGTTCACAAGAGCCTGTGGCACTCTCCTTATGGAACTCAGAAGAGTAAGTCACGGTGGGTATGTCTACACTGGGAGAGAAAGTCCTGCAAGGTACATCGATACAGGGATAAAAAAGCCACAGCTGGCCTGGGTCAGCTGACTCAGGCTCATGGGGCTCAGGCACTGGCTCCAGGGCTGAAAAATCACTATGTAGAAGTTCGGGCTGGAGCCAAAGCTCTAGGACACTGAGCTGGGGCTCCAACCTGAGTCCAAATGTCTACACAGGATTTTTAGCTCCCACAACCCCAAGTGAGCTGACCTGGTCTAGCCGCAACCATGCTTTTTTCTCCTGGTGTAGACATACCCGCAGTGGCTTACAGTTCTGGGTTCCATAAAGACAGTGCTGTAGGGTCTTGTGAACTTCACTATGTATAATACCTCATACCAACAAAAGTCCTGATTCTGCAGCACTTTGATGGATGTGCTTACCTTTAAGTATGCAAGCAGTTCCATTGATTTCAATAGAACTAATCATATGATTAGTTACGTTCATGTTTACATGATCACTGTAATCTTTTGCTTTGCTCTAGCAATGCAGCATTTCATAGTATGTTGCATGTTTATCATTGGAGCAAGACCACAAACTTGCATCTTGGTTGTTGCTTGCTTTCTAAAGTACTGATTCAGCAAGCTTAGGCATGTGCTTAACTTTAAGGACATAGATAGTGCTTTTGACTGTAGTGGAATAATTCATGGGGTTGAAGCCATGCTCATGCTTGTCCTTTGCTGGATGGGGGATTAACCTAATATGTCTCTAGCAAAGTATATGACATGCCTTTCACTTTATTGAACAGCTTGGTACATATTGATAAAAGTTTTAATTTGCTTATACACAAAATCATAAACAAATTAAAACTATAAAGTTTCAACTCAGTTAACTTGCTCCAGTTAAAGTTGCCTGAAACAATCGAATAAAATTAGGTATATTTCTAACTTGTATTATCAAATTATATTTAATTATATTTGGATTGCTTACTTAATCAAGATTGCACAAAGTACATCTGTTCATGTGAAAAAGGCAACATATCTAGTCACAGGATTTTCTACGGTTACATTTAACAGTGTGCATGTCACAGATGACAAAGGGTGCATGCAAATCATTTAGAGGAAAAGACAGGGCAAAGGCTTTTAATTTAAAAGCATGAAAAATAGGTTAATTAGGTATCATAAGAGTCTTGCACCTCAGGAAAGACCTGTGAGAATGAGTGCCGTATGTCCTGTGCTCTGAAGGTAAGCACATTCTGACTCTGTCAGACTTTTCTGGGAAGTAAACTTCAAAATTAAGGATTTTTAGTTGATAACTCCATGCCACCAGTTCTAGATGTGCTAATCCAGGGACAACTCAGTCTGAACTCAACCACCATATCAGCAAAAAGGAAGCAGCAGCCTATTAGCCAGGATCCAAATCAGGTGAGACTTCATGATTCATTGTCAGTAGTTTGATTGCACCCATCATAACCCTAAATGAAAGTTCCCTGAGGGTGTTAGAAATGGACCTTACCTTTTTTGGAGACACCATCGAATTAACATGTTTGGAAACCCTAAACCCCCATCTCTAGTTCTAGCATAGAATATGTGTCCTGAAGTGTTGGATTTTGTATTAGATTTGATTAGACCGATAGAGATTAACAATCCACATAGATTTCGAGAACCCTACTGATCACACATTGGGGGAGGCTTGCCTACATTATATTCTAGATTTGTACTCATGAAATATGCTCTTAATAAGCTAGATTCAGACAGGAATGTGAATAACTTGTGTTTATGGCTAAAATCTCCCACTTTTGGCAACACGATTAAATGTTATCATACTCTTAGAGAAGGGTGTTAGAAATAACCAAACAGGTTGTCCTGGGGTGGATTGGGGAGACGGAACCCTTTATTGTCTGCTCGTTCTACCTCGACGCCGCAAGTGAGCAATGAGGGGGTTACTTACAATTCTTTTATCCATAACAGTATGTAAATATATACATTTTCAGCAACTCCCCATAGACCCTTATTTGGTTACATTGACACCTATAAAATGAATATTAACAACTACAGAATGAATACAATTATACCCACCCCTGTTTGTTGTTTACAGGATTACCATACAGAGGGCAGGCACAACACCTTAAAACCTATACATTTTACACTAACATTCTTTGAAGTAAAGGCATGCCAGAAGGGAAGGAAGATAATGCTTTCTTCCCACCAAGGCTTTGCACAGAAATAGCAATAGACTCATCCCTTGTGCAGTTGGCCAGGAAAGGAGGAGAAAAAGAGAGAGAACAGATTCTAACTAAAATTCACACCAATTAAAAGAAACAAGGTTTGCCCTTGCCTTGACCCCATTCCCTGTAATTTAGGCCTGACCATTTCTCCAGCTTTTAACTCTTTACTCTCCTACAAAGGGTATTAACTGTGCATCATTGTTACGCCCAGGAGGAGCTATTGTGATAGTTGGTCCTCCTGCACAAGGCCGTAAACTTCACTTGGTGATTCCTGAATCTGACCCTGCCACTTGTCGTGGAGCTCGAGCATTTACCTTAGAAAGATGCCCAGTCTTGATTTAAGGACACCGAAGGATGTAGAATTAAACAATGGAACAATTTACTGAAGGTTGTGATAAATTGAGCTCACTGTTAAAAAATTGCATTTTATTTCCATTTTGAACTTTGCTGATTCCAACTTCCAGTCACTGGATATTTTTATGTCTTTCCTATCTTAAAAATCCCTCTAGTTTTAAATGATTTTTTCTTGTATAGCTAACTATAGCCCATGAACAGGTCAAATTTAGCAATCCACAGAAAAATTGGCACTAGAACTCAATTCTCTGGCTTGCAGCTCAGTGCATGTTCCACTAGGTTACAATGTGTTCTGGGTACATTTGAGCTAACTTGCTTTTTAAACAGTGCAGTTACAGTGCAACAACAGTTGTGTGGAGGCTGCTAGCCCTTCAAATACACTGATGACATTATAAGATTTATGCATGAGTAGGTAGAACCTGAAGCTTATAATTAGCATATTATTGTCATTTTCTTATGTAACAATATAATGTATATAATTACAGCTCATGATCTCATCAATATTCCTTTGTTTTTGATAATACAGCATGATTGTAGAAGCTTATTTATTAGACTTCTGTTAGATAGTATATCAACTCCATTTGTGTGATGTATGCAAGTATACTTCAAAAACATTAATTCCAAAGTGCCTAATTCTCTATGGCCTAGTGAAGTTGTCACCCAGGTTTCCTCAACCCAATAACTTTTAGTCTCTGCAAGTCGGTATCAGGAAATAAATCAAAAGAAATGCAGTACCACCACCTGCTATGTGGCTGCCATAGACAAGTCAAAACCAAGTGCTCTTAACTTAAAGCTTTTACCAGAAGTCTCTGCTTATTAGTTTTAAGCACATAAAAATACAATAGGTTATTAGAGTACCCCACACTGATAGTTACTCCACAAGTCTGAGGCGGTCTCTGGGTGATTCAGTCACAGATTTCTGGATGGCCTGTCCTTCTGTCTGCACCTGGAGATCTTTTCAATTTGTCCACGAATTGATCTGCCTGACTCAGACATGCTACCTCCATCTTATTCCCCAAAAGTTACAGAGACATGTCAATCAAAAGAATGTTACATAGCTGACCAAACAAATCAATCATTGGGCAGAAGCAGGAGTTACAGACATGTCACTAAAAAAAATATTGTTAAGCAAGCAGTCTTAAGATATAAGTCTAGCAATAATTTCCCTATAGCTGCAGTCCTAAATATATACACAGACTTCCTGTTTTTCACAGACATCTGCTCCAGGATATTTAGAGAGAGAGAGAGAACACAGAGTGAAGTCCACTTCATATATTCACTGTCTCCCTCTCCCAGCTGCCCTGGTTGTGCTAAACTATTGCAAAAGTCCTGCTAAAATGGCTAACAAGCAGAATAATTGGTAGTCCATTCCAATAATTGCCAGTGGCCTGGACACCTGGCTGGTTGCTAAAATGTCCCCCTACAAACTCATTTACTCCTGTAAAGTGATTGTACTTTGGATGTCAAATGGTGCCATTCAGATTAACTAGTGTTTTAAATGCACTCTGTATGGATTTTCAGGACTACACTGAGGGCAAGGCAGTGGAAAAGTAGGCCCATTGTCTCATAACCCAAATCCCAACTGCATCAAATCCCTCTAATTATATTTCTATGTATTTAAAATGTGTTTTTACAGTTCATTCCTAAGAACAGTCATTGTCTTAATGTCCTGTAAATTGGAAAACTCCAGTATCAGAACTAGATGGAATTTTACAATAAACCGTATGAAACATTTTGTGTATTACATTGATTTCTGCCAGTTTCAAATCAGTATCACATAGTGAGTTCAAGAATGCAAGTACTAATGATTGCCCTTCTTGATCCCTCCCAATGAAGTGGCAAAGAACAACAGAGTAATCAATTCCAGGTTGTGTTCAAAGGCTGAGAGAAATCTGTCTTATAGTAGATTATACATAGAAAACTAATATAATAGTAAAATAGTTTCACAAAATAATACAGGAATAAATTTGATCTATTCATGATTTTGAATGAAAACATTTTAATTTAGGGATTCTCTCATTAAGGATGTTGATTCCCATATATATATACTACACATGGGATAGTTCCCGTCTCTGCCTAGATTTGGTTCTAAAGATTGGTGACACTAGTTCAGTCATGTTGGTAGTTTTACATATAAATGAATGCATGTACTTAAACAAATTTACAGCATTAGAGAGTCATTAACAAAACCAATTATGGGTATTCCCTTCAGAATATGGGATCCATAATGAGCTACAACTTAAATTTTAAATGAGAATAAATTACCATGCCAATATACTTTGAACACAGGTTGTTTTTATGTACCCTTTCACGGAATAAAGAATAAGTAGACGTGAATTAAACTTAGAATTAAACGTTTTCTGAACTTACAGCTAAAGGAAAAAAATGCATGCTACACTTCGTTTTTTTAATTAGTTATTGAGGAATTTGCATTTATTAAATACAGAAAACATTAGACTATGATATTAGTAGGAGCAGAGTTACATTGCTTTATGGCTAATTGTGCTTTATTTACACAACTCAATTCTATAGCCAACAAGAAAGCTGTTTTCTTAGGCTCTTGTGCTATAAATAACTCTGTGAAGGTGGTTTCCCAATCTTATCCCCTATTGAAGCCAATGGGATAGCTTGCAGGATTGGGGCCTTATATGTTAATGCATGAAGACAGCAAATAGCTAGAATAGAGATCCATTTTAAATCACTGTTCTATAATTAAGAGAAATAAGCACATTTTGTCTATGTACAAAAAGTATATGGAGTAGCTCAGTCAACGTAAGCCCAACTTCCTGAGAAATCGTTCCACTTAAGAAATATTTTATCATGGGCATATCAAAATAGCTCATTTGTCAGTTGTAGGTTAATATATAAGATGCAATATACTGATCCCTAGAGAAATATAAGCTACAGCTGGAGAGAAAGTGAAATTTGCGACAGTTTTCCAAGATTAAAAATTACCTAACAGGAGACCCAAGTAACCTTAATATTTTCCTGAGGACTCAATGCTGATGTGCTAGCCTGTCCTCCTCTGTCACCACTCTACAGGTTATGAGACAGACAATGGTTGTGTTCTGGGAGTTTATGGAGCATACAAAGGGAAAAGAACTGCAGCACCTAGAAAAGCAAAACACAATTTATGAACTAGCCCAGAGTACCCAGCAGGGATGCCAGACTCTAATTAAGATCAGGAAGGGGGCATGCACCTAAAAGTGCTAAAGCTACAAACACAAAAAGACCTTTCAGGGTGCAAATATTGATGAAAACACAATCTTCATTCACTAATAAATCATGCAGTGCACAGTAGCAGTGAACTGAACAGGCTAGCAGCAGGAATGGATCGTACAGCAAGCTGCAACAATCATTATCAGGACAAACCATTATCACTCATGTGGTTTGGGGTCTAGTTGTCTGCCTTAAAGATTTGATGGCATTATTTTCTCCAACAGTTTAAAATAAAGTTAACCTGTGTTTTGTAAAGGAACCACTCTGTGCACAAGAAACACTCTCTACTTGCAGTACTGCAGGCTGGGAATGCATGCTTTATTCATCTATGTAGCAAATGGAGGAAAAACACACACTAACAAAACAGGAAGTAAGGGAGGAGAGGAGCATAGCTCCAGTCCATAATTCTCTGAGTAACCCAGTTAACCTCTTGATGACCGCTTTACTACATCACTCTTTTCTTAATTTATAGACCTGATGTAGTCTTTTAAATAACCAGGGGCTCATCTTTCTGTCATGGGGTACTGTCTCTCCTCAGCAGCTGGGGCTGCTTCCAGGGGCAGAAACACTTCCTCTAGCATCCTGGTCCAGAAAATCTATAGATACCCCCATTTCAGGCATTCCCAGGAAAACTAAGTCTTCTCCTGGCATCAGCTCCTCCAGGTCTCTCAAGGGGAAAGGCTCTGGTGCTTGCATATCTCTTCACAAGAGGTAGGGTGGCCAACTTTCTAATTTGTGAAAAACGGACACTGAATGCCAGAATGTCCCCCCACCCTTCCTCTGCCTCTTCCCCCCTGAGCTCCCACCCCTTCTCCTTCCCTTGAGGCCCCTGCCCAGCTTGCTGCTCTCTCCGCCTCCCTCCCACTGCCAGCTAAGCAGGGCTCTAGGGGTATGGGAAGGGTAACTGGAGCAGGACAGTCAATGGAGAGCTGTGCTCCATGGGTGAGTGACTGGGACAGGGTGGGGGAGCTGTGATCCTGGGGTGAGGGGGTGAATGGGGAAGTACAAGGGAGAGAGAGCTGACTCGGAGCGGTATAGCCACACTCTGGGGTTGGGAGGGTGACTGGGGCAGGACAGAGGAGCTGTCGGTACCTCTCTTCACTGGAGCCATTCCTGAGTATTCTTCCAGGCTCTGCTCTTCCTGCCACCAGTGGCGGAGGCCTGGTCGAAAACCAGACACCTGGCAACCCTCATGGTCATGATCTGAGGTCATGATCTGAGGGTGTCCCCTCCTCCAGGATTATTCTGGAATATCCAGGAATTAAAGACTATGTTACGTGATGAAACCTTAAGGAATGTGTCCAACCAGAGTTGCAAACCCAATGACATCTTATGACTCGACCATTTCTTAAACCTGTGCTTCCCAAATTATGAGCCATGGCTCCCCTGGAGTGCCAAGAAGGAAGAGCAATGAGTGTATGGGAAAGTTTAAAAATTCCTATCCCCTTTTTGTTTTCTTTCCAATGGAGGCTATTAAGCTAGGCTTAAAAATCACCTGTTTCTTATCTATTGGTCTGTGTCTTATGTTGTTGTTGCTGCTGGGGCTGGGGACAGGAGAGTCTCTGTGCTCTCTACTCCTGTAGGGGGTCTTCAACCAAGAGACTCCTTGCTGAGGGCAGCACTCAGCAGGAAGTCTGTAATCCACAAGCCCTGTGCTGGAACAGAAGGCACAGAAAGGCTCCCGTTGCTGGCAGCTCAGCAGCACTAGCAGATAGAGGAAGACGGCGGAGTTAGAGCCAGGTGCATCTTATCTTTATAATGAAATATTTTTTACCATGTGCTAAGCCTACATATAGAAAATCTTCAGGTGAAGAAGGTGCTACTGATTGGATTATGAAATCCACTCTCAGTAACAGTTGACTACATTCCAGCCTCAAGTATCTTATCTCAAGAAAATATTAGAATTCTCAAGTGATCACAGGCTGAAGACCAAGTTTTCAAATCTAACAAACCAGGAATTCTGGATTTTTGTTAACTGTAGGGTACGAAGAACTCAGTGGTAAAGCTATGGAAGTATTGCTTCCTTTCACTTCCAGCTATCTCGGTGAGTCTGGGTTTTCAGCAGTAATTTCTGTGAGAAATAAATTTAGAAATAATTTAAACTTGCAAAATGACTTACATTTACTGCTATCAGAGATTTAACAAACATTGCACAACACTGTCGTTCAAAATAGGCACATTCTTCTCACTAAAATCCTAGGCTATGTCTGTACACACCAAAAATCTATATCTTCAAACTATCATTTTAATAAGGCTGATTAAATTGGATTACATAATTATAGAAACTGTATGTGGTTGGATTAAATTACAAAACCATCAGCTCTAGTGTCTGTCTTGACTCTAATGTCCAGAATCATAAGAAAAAAATGGTAATTGATCATATAGAGCCACCAAGTTTTAAAATATCTAGAAGGGAGCTGCTGTTCTGAAAAGTTTAGCTACCACAGAATTTAGAACACAAGAGTCCAGTTTGTTCTAGGATAATAGTCAGAATCCACATTTGCCGGTGAGTTTTGAAACTTTTGGCATAGACTAGGCCCCTTGGGTCCAACATTCTGTCTTTAGCATTTTTTTCGCAGCTAAATCATGTAGACGAAGAAAAGGGAATACTTTGATCCATATCCTAAGTAATTAAGAGGTTAATGGAAAACAATATGCCCGCGCTAACATTGATTGGATAGTGTTATGATGATAGATGAAAATTATCTTTGCGGTCTTGGAGTCTCACTAATGTCAGCCTCAACAGCAAAGCATTATTACTAAGGATTACAAAGGATGGGGCTCAATGTTGTTCTTGCACTCATGGGTTTCTATTGAGTTCATTGGGAGTTGGAGCAACAGAGAAGATGATAGTGGAACAAAGAGACAAATAGGTCCATACCTGGAGGGTAATTAATTGTTTGAACAGATCAGCAGAGGGTGTAATTAATTTTCCATCATACGGAGTCTTTAAATCAATATTATCTCTCTTTTTCTAAAACGATATGCTCTAGAGCAGTGGTTCTCAACCAATTTACCACTGTGGGTCACATATGCAGCTCTCTATGTGTTATGTGGGCCACATCCATACAATATATACACCACCTGTATATCTACAAAAAAAAAATAGGTTTAGTATTTGTCATATGATAGCAAATAGATATAGTACCTTTCATTTGAACACTGGCAAATGTCTACCAAGATCATTTTAAATTATCAAAATAAGGCAAAACATTAGCTGTTAAAATTAATTAATGTACTGTAAGGCTGGCATGGCATGGTGGATTGGCACCCTCACTTCTGCGCTGCTACTGGTGGTGCAGCTAGACTGAGAGCCCTGAGTGTGCAACTGCAGAGCCTGCCTGCGAAGATGGGGAGCTCTGCATGGTGCAGGACAGCCTCCTGGCCAGGGAATGCCCGCCAGGCACCCAGCAGCCAGTCAGGCAATGTCCCCCCAGCATCCAGAAACCCACCCAACATTGTGCCACATGTGCCAGCCCTGGAAAAACAGAGTGTCCTGTCCAGGGTGGAATGGCCCCCCCCCAGGAACTGAATCTCATGCACCCAGCCCCCCTAGGTACTGCCCTAAGTACCCCCAAGGACTGCCCCCCAGAACTCAACCCCCCCATTCAGGGACTGTCCCCAACCACCAATCCTCCCACCTAGAGTCTGTCCCCCGTGGATAGGCTGCACCTCCCTCCCCACTCTGCAGTCCTCTGCATCCCCAACCAGTGCCCCTTGCAGTCCTAGCACCTTCTGCCTTTGTCTCAGTGCCCCCCTCCCCTCTAGTCTCCTACCTCATCTGCACATAGCTCAGCCATGCAGCCCGCTCTCCAACCTGCCTCTGTGATCTTAGTGCCAGGGAGCCTACTCCTGCCAGGGTCAATGGACCCATGATACTGTGAGATGGGAGATGCTGAGCATCCTGGCATTATGCCAATGCCACTGGGCCGTATTCTGCCAGGGGAAGGCTAATGCCGGTAGGCCTGATCCTGCGCCACCCCATTTCTGCACTCCCCTTCCTGCTGTCTATGTGCAATGGCAGATGCTCCTCCCGCCCTGCCCCAGTTACAGCCCTGAGGATGTCACATGGGCCACAGCTGTGTGCTGTTTGGGCCGCGGATTGAGAACCACTGCTCTAGATCAACTATAAATGGTTGGATTCTATGCAGCAGCAGTTGGGTCTGTGTTATGCAGAACATCAGACTAGCAGATCATAATGGTCCATTTTGTTTTTGAGATTTATGAGATCAGGACAAAATCCCTTGTCAGCCGATAAGTACTGAGGCGCCCACATAATCGTTCTATCCCTTATTTTATTTTATGTACCTTGCACTTGTCTCCAGCTATTTGGAGAGTGGCTTCAATTTTTTGTGTGTGAATGTTTTATTTTCTCCCATTCATATTTTGGCATTTTCCCCCATTCATATTTTTTTCCTGTTTTAGGGTCAGACCTTCTGTTTATTTGCATTACAGTAGTGCCCAGAGGTTCCCATCAGGATTGAAGCCTCAGTTATACAAACATATAATAAAAGATGGTTCCAGCCCCAAGGATCTTGCAGTTCTGTACACCCCAAATTCTTATTGAGTTTAGTATGAAAAATAGTTGTGCAAGGAAGTAGCCCTTAATGTTTAATTTTTATCTTTACCTTTTCCTCTCCCTTTGTATGCTTTAGCACTGAAAAATACCCATGTGCAGCCACATCTTGCCTTAGCTGTTAAACAGCTAATTTTCTATATTACAGCAGACGTAAAATAAACAGGATAGGATAAAGGCAACTTGATTTGAACTAATTTGTAATCTATTTGTCTTCCTAATGTGTGTCTTGCTTCCATTTCTTACCATGGTCTTTCTCTTCCTTACATGAGGAATGAAATTAATTGATTATAAACTCACTCACTCACTCCACCAGTCTGGATGCAGTAATCCTGGTGCCCAAAACAGTTTATTGAAAAAAGGGCTTTTCATGGGGTGGATAAGTGATTTCTGGGGAATGAGGGACACTATTTTGTTAAACCAAAGCAAAAGAGGTACCTTTCGGTAATTTCATTTTAATAAATTTCTTTTAACTCTTTGCTCTACCAACCAGTTGATACAAAGATGTTCTTGAAGAAGAAATGGATTCTTCTTCAAGGTGAAGAAAAGACCCAGAGTAACAGTTTCCTTCAGTTCTTTCAAATAGATTCTTTTAAAAAATGTCCTATACTGTCAGTTGTTGTTACTAACTTTATAATGTAACTGACTTCATCCAACAAATCATGGATATAAATATTTTGGGATCTTGAGTAAAGCCTCAAGTGAAGTAGAGACATTTTTAATACTAAACTCAGCTGATGTATGGGAACTCCTTGCCTAATTATTCTATGTAGCCCTACCATAAACTTTGTAAAGCTGATTTTCTTTACTCCTAATGACAATTGACTTGCAGCTCTAGACAGGTTTGAAAATGCATTATTTTATTTACTACAGTGGTGGTCACCAAAGAGATTAGAGATTTTTAGTTCCATGAGCGCCCCAGGACTCAGCAGAATATATTCATAGATGTAGGCAGATACAGCAACTAAAGCCTGCAAACAGAGTGAGTTGCACACTTAATCATAGCAAGCTCATTCTAAAATGTCACATAATCCACAATACCTACACTATTTTCCCCAAATCATTTTTGTTCATAATAAACAGGAATAGTATTCCTATGTTGAAAAGGAAAAACCGTATCAGTGTTGAGGAAGCCAGGACATAGTGTCTTTTTTTCTCCAGTTATTCAAAGACTTGTTCTTCTCCTCTCTCACTGTATCTTGGGGCTGTTCTTGAAGCAACATGGTTTCTAAATGTTCCAATAAATGAGGAATATATTTTTGATTCAACAATTTAAATATTATAGGATGGAAATGTTTCCATTAGCGTCAGATAATTTGAGAGTGTCACTCAAGTTACAATGGCTACCTTGGAGGGGATTGGTTTAGGGGAGGTAGTTTTAGAATGGGGTTTTCAAAAGCACTCAACTTTGGTCTAACTGTTACCATTAAAGTTGGATAAAATGGCCCTTAACTTCAGCAGGAGCAGTTAGGCCCACACTGACTGCTTTTGAAACCCCCCTCCATTGTTGTTTTTCTTATATTGGGCAAGGGCTTTGGCAGTGTCACTCATCTTTAAATGACTTAGTTGTTATAAATGGCCTGATTTCCATTTGTTGCTGTTTGGGTGAATGTAGGGCTCAGGTCCAGGTAGGAGCCACAGGATATATCTTAAGGCAGTTCTAGGGCTTCTAAGAGACAGTGCAAGTGGCCAAAGGCTAATAATCATAGACATGACTCTTATATTCCAGTTGGGATACATTTCAGCCTCTCCTTTCACTTAAGCTTCATGCTCAATGAGCAAAATTATTTAATCTTTGGGAATCAATCACTCTCATTGATTTTAGTGAGCTTTTGATCAGGTCTTTTATAAAGATGAAGTTAATCTAAGAATAGATCTTTGGATGGAAAGTACTATAGAAGTGCAGAATATCATTATTATTAGTTAAACATTTGGCCCTAGCATCAGCATATCAAATATTGGAAAAAGTTATAATTATTCACAAAAGTTGTATACTATAATCTTGCAGTCCTTACATTGTCAAAACTCCCATTAAAGTCAATGGGAAATTTCATTTGGAGGATCCAGCCTTTAAATTCAAGTGAAAACGTACCGAGATGCTTTAGTTAGTGCACAGTTTTAATTTTCTTTGTCTTTTTTACCATTACCTCTTTTTTGCTTTTCAATAATTCAAGTCTCCAGAATCTTCAAATTAAACTGAGAACTTTTAAACACATCATCCAATAGAGATGTCATGTGTCTTTTGCAGAGATCTACTTGCATTTAATCTACTTAAATGTTAAATAAAGTGGATACTCAAAGTTTTGTTTTATTTCCAAAAGAATTATTCTCAAGCAAAAAAGGGTATGCCTAGCAACTCCAGTGGCTTCTCATAGGCACCATAGCAAGAATGTTGTCTCCAAAAGAGTGTCCTTTCAAATATCTTATGGAATAAATACATTCCACAAATATTGATAATCTGAATATATCACCTTTGAGTCTTTAAGCGGAGATTGTTTGTTTGCCTTTTCTCTTAATTTTTCAATTCCAACAACTTCTCCCTTTACTACAAAATATTGTATTTTGCACATAGTGTATATTTAAGATTTACTGTAAATATTGATGATTTATGTATGCTATATTTGGAGAGAGAGAGAGAGCGTGTAAATAATATTGTCTCAAGAAAAGATAAATATAAAAAAACCGCAAAAAATAAATTATGATATCAAATACTAGAGTCAGAAGTTCAGGAATTTCACAATAATAAATGACATTTTGGGCTTTATGTAAGTAACCCCACTGAAGTAAATTGGATTATTTGCCTGAGTAAGGCAAATAGGATTTGGTCCTTTTATGTGTAAAATGCTTTGGTCTGAAAGCATTTCATTTGGAATGACTGATAAAGATAAAACCAAAGGAGGTGACCAATGCTAACTTCTTTTAATATGTTTCACATACCATAAGAAAAGCTTGTAAAGTAGGCCATTGGGTTATGACTGAAGTAAAATGTGATTATCTGTAAAAGAAGCAGTTCTGATACTACCAGGGTATTCAACATTGTAATAAAACTGTCATTTGAAAAATTTAATTAAACCCACTTTTTCTAAATATTGCTGATAACTCGATAATATACTTGACCATTTGTCAGAAATGTGATATTTTATTTTATTTTAATTTTATTTTTTGTACCCTGTACTCCAGTGTACTTAAGTGCATTGTTGAATCAAAGACAATGTGCTTCATAGCTTTGCTGAATCTGGGACTTGGTCATGAATCTAATTACTGTAAGAAAAAGGAGTCAGAACAGATAAAGGGCCAGATCTTGCACCTATTAACATTAGTGGCAAAACTGATTGCAAAGGGACCAGTGTTGGCTCTCAAACATAACATATTCTTAAGTACAGTGACCAATTCTACAACCTCATACTTAAAGTGGGTAATTAATTAAATAAGCTCAGTAATCTTTCTTGCATTTTTTCTTGCATTATGTACTTTCTGAAAGAACTGTAAATGAAAAATCACCATGTTCTCAAATCTCTTTAGAGACCCAATCTGCATCTCACTGAAGTATGTGGGAGTTCAGCCATTGATTTCAACAGGAAGAGGAATAGTTATGGGAGCAGGAGAAGGCTCTAGGTTTGCTAATACCAGTGGTATTTAATGACATACTTTACTATCCTAACAGAAATCCTTGTGCTGCACATCTTTTCTCCACCTCTGCTGACTTGTTAGAGACTGCTTGGGGGCCAAAACTACTTATGTATGGATTTTCTTATTTAATCATTTGTATTTGGTAATGAGATATGACAAACTACAATATTTATTAGTGATCTTCCAAAAACTGAATTAATTGTAGGAATGGCAAGGAATCAAAGCAATGGGTACCATAAATGCCTTCTGAAGTGAAATGTCTCTTAAAGCCAAACAATGCGTTTAGTTCCAGCTGTTCTATTGCTTTTAAAAAATAGGTATAACTAAAGATTACAGATTTTGGTCAGAAAAATAATTGTGGGCTAAATTCATCCCTGTCATCTCTGCACTGAACCCAACAGTGTAGACTCAGGAATGAATTTACTCCTGTGTTCTTGATTCTTGTATTCTTTACTTCTCACTTAGGACCCATTGTTGCTCCCATGAAAGTTAATAGGAACTTTCCTATTATCTTCTACAATTGCAGAATAGGATACATAAACTTCACATTTATAACAGGTAAAATTACTTTGTCATGAAGTCCTGAAAGCCCTATGGTCCCTCTGAGACATTTTTATCCACAGGAGGCTTTTTGCTGAGGTGAAACAAATTATTACAGGAAAAAAGTTGATCATATAATTATTTCTCCTGGAAGTAAGTGGCGTTATATGAATGGGGTGGTGGGATGGTTGCCTCACCCTAACCTGGAAAGGATGAATAAAGCCTTAGGGAGGTTGCACTATAAGCAGCCAATCAAGGCCGAGGAGACCCTATATAGGCAGCCAGCAGAGAGCAGAGAAAGCAGTCACTTCCAGTAGCGCGGGGAGGGATGACTGGCAGCCCTACAGGCTGAGGAAGGTCAGCACCATGGACAGAGCTGTGGCTAGCACCAGAGGAGGAGCAGCTGAGAGCCCTGACATAAGGGCTGGACAGTGGAGTGCAGCTGAAAGAAGTAGCAAGGCTGGGAGTGCAGAATCCCCCAGAAAGGGGAAGAGCACAGACTGTGACATGGTCAGAGGGCTGTGTCATGAAGTGGATGCCATAGGCTTTAGATAAATGTGGGTCCTAAGGTGGGGACGTAACAGTGGGCGAGACACAGCCATGTAGGGATGCTGGGACCTGCAGAACTGATTCCCCAGACTAACCAGCAGGAGGCACAAAAGAGGAGAGTGGAACCCTGTTACACATGGATATCAATATTGTATGGAGTGACATGTTCCAATCTGATGAGTGGTGCTGAAAGAAGCAATAGAGAAAGAAACTGGTGGACATTAATTGAAAAGGACAGAAGGAAAAGAATGACGATGCTATAGAAAGATTTTATTCTCTGGGAACCTATGAAAGCCCATCTGTATGAACACCTTACAACTGAGTCTCCATGGATTTCTATGGTGTGATGGCCACCCACTGGGGAAAGTCTACATGGCATGCTGGCTGTGTAAAATGATGTGAGTGCCAGTGGGAAAAGTATAATAGTTGAAAAATGAATAGCAGAAGGGTGTGGCTTCAGTAGTTCTGTTAGAGGTGTGGGGAGGCAGGGAGCAATGAGAAGGGCCCAAGTACTGATGCTCCAAGGATCATCTGCTGATTTGGGTAATAGTTCTCCACGAATTCTGAATCTCCACACAAATGAAGATCTATGCATCTTCTAGATATTAGCAAAATTGCCCATTTGGAAGGGAGAATCTGTCAGATCCTCCCCAGCATTAAAGCTGACGGGTTCTCTGCCTGCTTTTCCATCTAGAATGAGAGGGAAGAATATAATTTTGAGATACTAACAAGCTTCACATCCTAAAGTCCTTATTACTCAGGCAAAACTCCTACAGAAGATTTAGACCTTGCTACTGAGGTTCATGCTTTTGTAACTTTTAGGCTAGACTACTGCAGTGTGCTCTACTGCAGTGTATGGGGCCTGAAATCAAATCAGAAGCTAATGCAGCAGATGGTGGTTTATTTGAGTGGAAGCTCAGTCTTTGAGCACATGATACCAGTGTGCTGTGATCTGCATTGGATGCCTGTATTTCCAGGTGGAGTTTAAACATGTTGGTTTTATCCTGTAAATCCTAAAATTCCTTGGAACCCATTGATTTCTGAGATCGCTTCTCTCCCTGTACCATCCTGCCACAGATGCTGCCAGCAGACGCACTTTGTCTGAAGCCTTCTTGGTATAAGAGAGGGTGCTGCTGAAAAGGTATTCTCCCTCGGGCTCTCCAAATTTGAGAATTCACTTAGTCCAAAATAGATGCAAAACTCTTGTTGGCAGGACAGGCTGCAAAGTCCATCTGTTTTCCCAGACCTTTGGAGAAAGAGGTGAGAAGAGGGCTGAACTAGCAGTAATGAATTAGAGTTCCAGGGCAGAAGGGACCACCGGATCATTAGTATGGCCTTTTGTATATTACGGGCCACCAACACCAGTTTAAATCCAACACCAAAGTAGACCGAAGTATTACAGTTCTCAGGAGACTAGACTGCAGAGAACAGGAGGGACCGCTGTACACCAATGCCCGAGGCCCTCCACAATGGCAGGGAAATGACTAAGTGAGTATCCCAGTGCTTTGAACCATTGCTTTTGTATATTTTATAAAAAATCCAAATGAAGTACACTTTGAAGATATGAATGGGCACAATTTCAGCTTTGCATCAGATGTGATATAACAGGGTCCTCTCTCATTGTTGGTATTGAACCAACTGTATTGATCTAGATGATCTCATCTCACTGCTAGCAAAACCCATTAATTTCTTTAGACTTTTGTTTGTTTGTTTCTGCTCTCCCTCCCTTTAATTAATCAATTCAAGGGAGAATCTGACTTTTCATTGGGACTGTTATGCCATAGTACCAACTTAATATTTCACTCATGTTAAATACCAGTTGTTAATTATTTAAAAATGACACATCCACATAGTTGTACGTACAGTAATTCTAGCTGTGTCTGTCCCAGATATCAGAGTGACAAGGTAGGTAAGGTAATATCTTTTAATGGACAGAAGTTGGTCCAATAAAAGATATATTTTCACCCCCTCGTCGCTCTAACATCCTTATAGTGTCCTATAGCTGCAGTAATCACACCTGTATACTGAAATCAATTTCCATTGTTATCTATCATTTAATGTCACAGGGATAGTTGCTCACCCAGGGTGGCACCTTTTCCTGGTCACTCTACAGAATAGCTCTCTGCCAGGTCGAATACCTCTCCTTACAGTCTTTTCCCCCCACTCTTCCGCCTTCTCTTTCTGCAGCCCTTCCCTCACTCAGGGCACTGCTGCATCTTCATGACTTGGCTCTCTAGCCAGGTCACTGTACACGCTTCCACCTTCTGGAGTATCGAAGTCTTTGTTCAACTAGCTTAGGCAGTTTTCCCATTCACTGCCTCATTGTCACTTCCTCAATCTGAGGCAGTCTTCTCACTCATTGCCCCATGGTGTCACATCCTCATTGGCTGGCAGGGGAAATCATCTTTGCCCTCTATGCCAGATTTCAGCTCAGGGACCGCAGTGGGAAGGTCTGGAATTAGACATTACTGCCTTTCCCTGAGCCCTTTCTTTACCATCTGCCATTCCCCCCCTCCCTGGGTTTGGCAGCATCCCAACTCCCTCCTCTTGGGGGTAACTGTAGACTACCTGTCTCTGTAGCCTCCAAACTCTCCTTCCTTCTCCCAAGGAGTAACTGCAAACGTTCCCAGCCAGCAGCCTAATAATCTAATTGGCCCATCTGGCCTGAATTAACCCTTTGAGGGCGAGTGTGGGATGAACACCCCATCACACCTAGTCCTGCTTAAAGGCAGTGGATTCTGTGGGGAATTGGGTGATCTGGGCCTAGCAGCAGTCAGTCTGCAGACAGCCAGCCTATAGTAAGGTGTTCTGAGTTGAGCATCTCTGTTTTAGGGAGCAGCCTTTTTTGTCTGTTTCTGGTTTTGGATTCTTGTGTATTATCATTCTGAATTCTAGGAATGGAAGTAGTGTTAGGCTGCTACCTTCCTGCAAGAGTATTTTATGTTTTTATCTAATTTCTCTGTGTGTATGCTGTGAAACATGCCTTCCCCATTGCCAAAAAAAAAAAAAATCAGAAATGTTCGGGGTACTTGTGTCCTAGTCCCAGCAAATGTTGTCAATACCCAAGAAATTAGATGCATAGTACTCTCTACACTGAAATATACTCTTTCACTATTCCTGAGATACATAGTAAAAAAACCCGAAAGAAACAAATTAGAGCCAAATCCTGAAGTCTTTACAACATGTGGCCTCTGAAGCTTGTACGTTGATATATATATATATTTGGACACAATGCCAGACGCACTATTTTACATTTTTAAGAGTAATGTTCAACGTATAGACCTGAAGCAGTCCAGGAAGCCAATATACTTGTAGTCATGCTAATACCTACTTAGAAAGCCACTTCCAAAGGAGGAACACACCAAAAGCAATAACTAAAGGCTTGTCTACACTTACCTCGGAGATTCGGAGGCAGTCGACCGGAGTTACACAAACTACGCAAAAAACTTGTGTAACTCCCATCGACTTCTGTGCTTCTGTTCTGCACTCCATCTTAAATGCACTGCACCACTTGAGAAGGTGGTCATAATACATTGATTTCTGGATTGACTGAGCGGATCTTCACTGACCGCTCAGTCGATCCGTATAAGTTGATCTGACGGCGGCTAATTTGCCGTCATCAGTGTAGAAGTAGCCTAAAAGAGACTTTTGGTTTGGGAATAATAAGATGGCATTACTACAGACCATTAAAGTGAAAGAACTCTGCCTCCCACTAGGAAATAACAAAGACTAGCTTAGCAAGTGAAGATGATAGTGAGGATCCACTAACAAAAGAACTGTAACTCATGCATGCTCAGTGTGGCACTCTGTCCCCCTTTAGTGGTGATTAGAGTAGCTAGAGATTGATGAGCCTGCTACAGCCTAGGCTCAGAGACATGTCTTTTAGCTCAGGCAGTAGCAGTTCATGCATTATGCTCAGAAGGTCCCTGGTTTGATTACTACCAACTAGTGTCTGTTGGTGTTACAGTACTGAAGGAAGAAAGTCTGTCTGATTATATTTGAGCAGTTGAAAAAAACAGGTAAGGAGTGAGCAACTCTGGGGAAAGATGTGGCAACACTATTAGATCTAAATCTACTAGATCCAGACTGACACATTTTAAGGAAGGGAAGGTACTGTGGTACCTGAATTCCTTTACTGGAATTATGCAAAACTGCATGTGTATTTCTCACTCTGGCCCTGATCGGGAATTTGAAATTCTCTGTAGATGAAAGATAGTATCAGGAGCTCTTCCAGCACCGGTGAAAAGAAGCTTTTAGCAAATACCCTTTAGCAATGTCTAGAAAATCTTAAATTTAGCCCCTTGCAATGGTCAGCAGATCAAAAAGCAGATATACCCATGTCAAGGTAAGTAAACGAAAAGTGTCTTTTTGGTTAAGGCCCTGAATGGGTATTTGGGAAATTTGGATTTTATCCATGACTCTGCTTCGTTTAGAATGCTTAGTTTACAATGCAATTTGCTTTTATTTCATCCTCATCAAAACTGATTTACATTTCTCTAGCTTATAATAACTTAAAATCTTTCTGTACTTAATAAACCTATTTGTTTGTTTTATCTAAAACTGTGCATGTGGTTTGGGTGTATGTGGAGATTACATTTAAAGAGACAGAGCTGGTGCATATTGTTAGAAATAACCAAACAGATTGACCCTGGGGCCGATTGGGGAGACGGAACCCTTTATTGCCTGCTCGTTCCACCTTGACACCGTGAGTGAGCAACGAGGGGGTTACTTTACAATTCTTTTATCCATAACAGTATGTAAATGTATACATTTCCAGCAACTCCCCATAGACCCTTATTTGGTTACACTGACACCTATAGAATGAATATTAAAGCCCACATAACAAATAGAATTATACCCACCCGTTTGTTGTTTACAGGATTACCATACAGAGGGCAGGCACATCACCTTAAAACTTATTAATTTTACCCTAACATTCTTTGAAGTAAAGGTATGCCGGGGGGAAGGAAGAATGCTTTTTTCCCACCAATGTCTCGTGCAGGAGCGATGATCGTGACTTTATTAGCCTCATCCCTGGCACAGATGGCCAGGAAGGGAGGAAAAGAAGAGAGATAGGAGACTCTAACTAGAATTCACACTAATTAACAAAAACAAGGTTTGCCCCTGCCATTCCCCATTCCCTGTAGCCTAGGCCTGGCCATTTGTCCAGCTTTTAACTCTTTACTCTCCTACACATATCAATTTCTTTGATAAACTGACGAAGATAACAGTTTGCAGAGTGCAGTGGGCAGCACTGTGCTCTGTAGGATGGCAGTTCCTAGGGTTGCATCTAGGACTGGGGATATTGGCTGGGGGTCACACCACTGCATAATCCCATGAGTGATCGGCTGGAGGCACTCACCCACTGAGTTAAGGACTGCTTGCTTGCAGGAGGCTGTGTGTGGGCTGTCCCAGGAGGGGGGGATTCACACAGCGGGGGAAAATGGAAGATGGTGCCCAGGAGTGAGGGATTGGGGTGACACAGCTATATGCCAGTCCAGATTGCAGAGGGGAACGTCAACCCTCCCACACACACACACCTTCTCCCCCCCCATGACCAGAGGGGTATTAACAGGCCCCTTCACCTGGAATGGTCCCTTGAAATTTGTGTTAACTAGACAATCTATTCCACCTTGTATTTAGCTGTGACACTCTAAGTATATTTCTGAAACCTGAAGAAGAGCTCAGTGTAAGCTCAAAAGCTTGTCTCTCTCATGAACAGAAGTTGGTCCAATAAAATATATTACCTCACTCACCTTCTCTCTCTAGTAAGGGTTATAGACTCAGGCCCATTGAAAGTAATCTGACTATTTATGCCAGGGTGAAACACATACAACAACACTGCATATATCAAAATAATTTGTCATTCAGTGCTGATTGTTCACATCAGATACCAAGTTAAAAAATTACATAGTTCTTCTTTACACTTCAACTGCTGAATTATTCTCTGAGATAGGTAAGGAACTGAATAATATGATGATGTAAAACATAATTAAAATGACAAAAATCAGCTATCCAATGTATTATTTGGACAAGATAAAGTAACTGTCAACAGTTTGGATCTTGAGTAAAATTAGTTACTTATTTTTATTAATGTACGTAATTTACCAAGCTAAAAAAATACATAGATTTTAATGATACAATGTCATGGGTGTAAGCAAGGGCAGCATTTGGCCAACTAACGTGTTACATTATGGTCTTTGTCACTCAGATCTTAGTAGCATAAGCTCAGATATGACAGAAAAGAGGCTTAATTTGTTTGTTTTTCAGAAAGTCCATATATTCTGTATTTTTGTTTCCAACTACCACTAGTTTGTGTGTTGCAGAATTTAAATAATATGTTACACTGGCAAATTTTCTTTTATCATGTCAATCCTAGTCTCTCTTTCTATTACAACTTTCAGTAGATTGTTTATCTTTAAAGATATGGGCTATGGTTCCTCAACAGTTCATGAATGTGGATGCTGTGGTGCCTATGAATATGGATAAATTACTCTTTGCATATAAACTACAGAAAAATAATCTGCTTTTTGTATTCCAACATCCATATAAAATATAATTGATTTTTAAGCAGTGGCCTTTTCCTTTCCAAAATAAGAAACTAAGACAAATATGTTTTACCTAAGATTTTTAGAACAAAGAATATTTTTATGAAAGAACTCTTCCATGTCACCTAGAATTGGATCTGCATGTGTGTATGCAGCCAATGTCTGTCTTAACTAGCAAAATCCTTTTAGACTGACACAAATGAGCTTAGAAAAACTTCTAAATGTGCCACCTGCACACGCGCTGTCCCCTGCCATCCTTTACATAATGAACATCTTTGCAAAACTGATATATAAATTAGAGTCTCTCCCTTAAATTTATTTCTTGCACTGGATCGTGTCGGTATATTTTATTCTTTTGATGTGACCTCTTTCTATCATAGAAGGTCAGAATGTGTGTGAGAGGAGTCTGAGTTCTTCAAAAATAAAACTATGAACCAGTGTTTTAAAATTAAAAAATAAAATCCTTTCATTTTCTTTCACTAACTGCCCTATTTACTTTGCAGGTTTGCAGGCAGATAGCTCTGTCCCTGTTGATGATATATTGGAGCCTTCTAGTGGAAACTATAGTATAGCCTATTATATTTTTTCCTTTGGTCTCTTGGCTTCTACTGGAAGCACTAGGAGCCCCTGGAACTAGTAGGCTGATAGACCCATTGGAAACACTACGTGCCAATTTGAACTAACTGGAGTAAAGTTTGCACTAAGGCCTTACTGGAACAGGGAATGGCAAGTTCTGTCTCCTTTGGCTTCTGCTGGACAATGGATGACTCGTAAGAGAACTTTTTATCTAACTCCATTACACTTCTTCCATTACACATTTATTCTCTCTTCTTTCAGTTCTGCTATCTTCTTGACTAACCAACTCTACTTCTCCATCCTCAGTCTCCTTCATTTGTTAGCTGTCAACCAGACTCTTCTTGAAATCTTGTCCTCCCGTGGCTTCTGTCACTCCATCCTCTCCTTCCTTTCTAATCTCTCCTTCAGCAAGTCCTTTGGAGGATCCTTCTCATCTGCCCTTTGACTTTCTCTGTGAGTTTCATAGGACTCTATCCTTGGTCCCCTTCATTTCTCCCTATACATTGTATCTCTGGGTAATCTCATCTGCAAACACAAATTCAACTACCATCTCTATGTTGCAGTCTCACAGATCTACCTGTCTGCTGCAGACCTGTCTCCCATCAAAACTAAAATCTCAACCTGTTTCTCTGACATATTGCATGGATATCTAGCTGTTAGCTCATGCTCAACATGGCTAAAACAGAGCTTTTAATCCCACCCCCTCCCAAGCCTTTCTTACTACCTAATTGTTCAATCACTGTGGACAACAACACAATCCTTTCTGTCACTCAGGCCCATAAAGGTGTGCAATATCTTTCACTTGGACCTCTCTCTAGGTCCTCACATCTAGCCTATGTCTAAATCTTGCAAATTCTTTCGGCATAACATTTCTAGGATACGACCTTTCCTATCTATCCATACAGCTAAAACCCTCACCAAGCTCTCTTCTCATGTCTTTATTACTGCAACATCCTTTTCTTTTGTCTTGACAAACTAAATCTTGCCTCACTGATATCTTTTTAAAATACTGCTGCAAAGATATTTTTTTTAGCCCATCACTTTGACTATGTCACCCCTCTCTGGCTCCCTTTTCTCTAACACATCAAATGTAAGCTACTTGCCTTTACCTTCAAGGCACTTCATTACCTACCGACCATCTTTTTTTCAATATCAAAAGGTCAACTCCTGTCCTGAATCATGAATGATATCAGCGCATGATATCAGCCTCCATCTCTCGCTTGTACAATTTTCAAGAAAGAACCTTTGTGCTGCCCCCTACATTTGGGAGAAGCTCACTATAAACAACCAGAAAACTACCTCATTATCCTCCTGCAAAACTTTTCTTAAAACTCTTATTTGCCCTAAGGTCTAAATAAAACTTTGTCAATGCTTAGGTTGCTGATGGATTGAGACCTATCACGCTGGCCAATATTGTCTCTGATATAAACTGAAAAGTAAAAGAAAACAATCTTTCTCTTGTTTTATAAGTAGATTGTAAACTTTTTGGTACGGGGACTGTCACTTTTTTCTGTAGTGGTACAGCACCTAGCACCTGGTTCCTGAATGAGGATCTTAGGTATCTGTGATAACAGATCTATGACAATATCAATAAATGTTGATACCTGAGCATAAGAGTTGTACACTTGTATGTATGAGGGAGATTGAAACTATGCTTCCTATGCTTACCTACAGTCAAAACAGGAAGCCCCAGAACAGACCCTGTACCAAATACTAGTTTCAAATGGTTAAGCCCATACTTCTGTCCTCCCCCATGACCGTCACAATCATTGACCCCCCCAATTCCCTCTTTGTATGTAGAAAGATTGGAAAGGGCTGCCCCCAGGATTCTTGCTTTCTGACTGTTGCAGCTAGGATTGGGAAAAAAACAGATTGAAATGTCAATAGGAGCCTTGTGTGTCCAGGTGCTTACCAGACTGACTCCTAGCCCTTCTATCTGGTGTCCCATTCCTCTGCATCATTAGTGATTTCTAGTGTATCTGCAAAGAGGAAGTAAAGATGCTCACAATGGAGAAGGCTCAAAATCCACTAGAGATGGAGACTTCATTTTGAAAGACAAAATGACTTGCTAGATCTAACCTGCTTACTTTCCCTTTTAATAAAAATATCACTTTAGGGTACTACAAGGCATTAAAACCAAGCCAATCAATGCATATTTGCTTATGGGTATTGAGAATTCAGAGCAGTGAATGGGTGAGAAATAAGAGTGCATCTTAAACAGTGTATCATTGCTTTATAAAAAAGCATAATGTAGTCCATGAAACAAATGTTAAAAAATGATTTACCTTTGAATATTGATATTATACTGTTAGTAGCATTAATTATGTTATTGGATATATCTTACTTCCTAGGATGTATCAAGTAGAACACAAAATAAGTAATATGTTCCATTTGACACTTGCATATGTTCATTAATAGAAATTAAGAAGAAGAATCATTATGACATTAAGAGAGATGAAGATATATTTATTGGATGCAAGTGTGTATCTGTTCATTGCTACACAATAATAGGAACTGAGGAAAATATATCTGAGCTGATGATATGGAAAAGAAATAAGTCATTTGTTTACTTCAGGGATGGCTTTTCTATTCTCTGCTCTGAGTAAACTTGTTACATTTCAAAGGTCATTCATTCTTCAATTGTGGAAGTGTAATATTGTTTTAGGTGTAGTCTTGAAAATTATAAGATGGATAAAATATTTATTAGATCTCAGATGATTGAAACCCTGAACTCTGTTTCATTGAGAGCTAGATCATGCGAATCACCTTACTATATTATAATATTTATTAAGTTCTATGATTATTTATTATGGACTGAAAGAATACTCTGAAAGTTGCAGAATAAATTATATGCATTCCTGTTTGAGCATATCAAGTTGGAAAGATAGGGGTAGTTCTATAAACTTCAGTGATAGAAATGTTTTGGTATTCTATTCTCTTTTTCCACTTAACAATTCAAAATTAAATCTTATTTAACTCTACAATTTTTAGTAAGAATAATACAGTATTAATTTGCTTGTATCCTTTCTTAAGGCATCCAGGCATGCTACCCTAATTACTAGGGACACTTCTAATTTGTTAATATTTTATGTATTGCCATATACTTCCCAAATTATTGGCAAATGCTATAATTGGACTACAAGTCTGCATGGTTGCCTAGTTATTTTCTATACATGTTACTAAACAGTCGTAATACTCTGAGGGTATGTCTACATTGCCGGCAGCATTGTTGGCAGTGCAGGATCGATTTTGCGGAATCAAATGAGAGACAGTGGAAACCCACTCAATCAAACCCAGAAGTCAATGTCATTAATCCACCCCCGCAAGAAGAGTAACTCTGTGTCAGCATTTCCCATCGGTGCATCACAGTGGGGACTCTGCGGTAAGTAGAAGTTAGGAAGTCGATGGGAGATACACAAGCTACTCTGTGTAGCTTGCGTATCTCCCATCAACTGCCGCTGAAATCCCCCGGCAGAATAGACAAAGCCTGAGTGCTTGTCCATATATATTCCATTTTTGGTGCGCATATGAACCATGCACTCGAGATAAGATTATATTGGCCAGTGGAGTCCTTTGGGGCCATGCATCATTTTGAGTGTCTTTGTGTTCCCGTACCGAGGGCATAAAGAGTGAAGCAGGCCCAAATGCCATTTAGTTCCTTTTCATTGCCTTTCGCTGCAAGATGGAACTCCTCAGTGTTGGCATCGGGACACAATCTTTTTCATAGTCTTTGTAGATAATTGTATATATTAGTGATAGGTATCATTAGTTTGGATAGTTACCCATTGGTATATTTATTATAGTTTTTTCTATTTGTTGAGAAGGGTTTTCTCATTCTTCTTTTGATTTTTCTTCTCTTGGCAGGATCTTCTTCCCCATACCATGGCGTAGACATATCCTATCTTAAGTCACCCTGCTTTAAGTATTGCCCCTCTTGTAAGGCAGCAGTTCCAATTGATTGGCACTCCAGATGCTTTCTTTGTCTTGGGTAAGCCCATATCAAATGCTTGTTACAGACGTCCTTTTCTAAAAGGAGTTTAAAGGCAAGGGAGGTATGCCTTAAAATGTTTGTTAGATTGCCTCATACAGCCAGCTTCTGATCTGGGCAGGGCAGACTGGATAAGTTCTATCTTCATCCAGAAGTGTCCCTTGAGTTCTGGATCCACTAGCTTCCAGGCTGTGTCTTCAAGGACCATTCCAACTTCAGAGTTGGGAAGGACTGTTAAATTAACTCTGAAAATTTCTCCTCAGAGAATAAGGAGACTTGATTCTCTGGGAAGAGTAGGGGCAGATCCCCAGTGGGAATTCTCAGTAAGGAGAAGTCAAAGTCACTTCACGACTCCCAATCCAAGGAGACTTTATGGCCCAAGATGGGTAGTGAGGGAGCACAATACTGGGGCTCCAGCACCACCTCATAACTACATCTGCTATTCAAGGCAAAAAATCAGGGGATACTTTGGCAATGAGCACTTTGGTGCCAGCTATTATTGTACCAGCTGTGCATTGCTAAGGGGACATTTGCATAGTTAATCCCAATGCTTTCTATTTCTGCAGCGAAGTTTATGTCATCATCCCTCCTGGTACTGAGATAATGTAGGAATAAAATTGTAATGGTAACCCTGTAGCTTAATTCAGAGCTTTTAATTGTAATTGTAACCCTGTAGATTAATTCATAGCTTTTAATTCATACCCTTATTTGTGTCAACCTCTATATGGTTATTATTGAAATCATGTAACATTTGAACTTCTCTCAATCATACTCCATCTTGTGAATGTAAAACCCCATTTTGACCTATGTACTCCATCTTGTGTAAAAACCCCATTTTGACCCTATGTACTCCATCTTGTGTCAAACCCTTTCTAAACCTTTAGATGAATAAGATAGTTATCTGAACAAGGTATGAATGGAGGGTGTATGTGTGTGTGAGTCAGACCCAAACTGCCAGCTTGTCCTGATGAAGTTGTCCTGATGAAGTGTGAAGTCCATCCTAGGCTGAAGAGTGTGAACATAGCCCCAAAAAGCAAAGAAGGATCCACCCCAGAAAAACTTAATCAAACTTAATCAAAGACATCAAAGAACAAGCTGAAAGTCACGTCTGCTATTGTACCAGCAATCAAGGGTCACAGAGAAGCGACGTGACACAGCAGAACTGAAAAACCTATAAAAGACTGGGTGAGATTTCAAGGCTTTGGGGGAAAAACAGTGTTCTACATATCATCTAAAGAAAAGCGTCGGTGCGTGCCCGACAAGGACCCTGCTCTCCTCGTGCCCAGCTTCCCTGGCCAGGTAGCTGCCACGAGCCACGAACTCCAGCAACGAAGCCTAGCTACGATCTCAAGCCACAATCAGGACTGGTAGCTATATACATCTATAGAACGCTTTCTGGTACGTTTGGGCGCGTGTATGTGTGTGTATGTGTGTATGTGTAGGTTTAAGTTAGTTATTACTTTAGTTTCTGTCAATAAATGCGGCATACTGCCTTTTCCCCTTGAAAAAGTCCCGAATGCTTAATTTTGCACAACAGAAATACACAGTACTGAGGATCTCTGGGTTTCAGAAGAGCCAGAATCTCCACTGCTCTTCGCTGGGCTTAACAGCCTTACCACGATCTGATATCCTGTACCTCATTAGCACAGAGTGCCTCCTCAAGTAACGTTGGCTGGAAATTTTTCCAGTGAAACAGCTTTGTTGGAAAAGCCAGTTCATCACATCCAAAATGTTTCAAGAGAACAGTTTGGGTTCTATGAATTTTTGTCAAATCTCAAGCAGGGTTCCCACAGGAGCTCAGAAGCCTAGGTTTCCATTGTCCTTGGATATAGGGCAGATCTGCTATGTGGACTGTCACCAAGAGCTCTAGCTGGCATTCACAGGGCTTCCATGCTCCCTGCCACCAAAATGTCTAGTAGTCAGAGATTCTGCATTTTGGGCAATTCTGTCCCAGAGGAACATTATTTCCAGACTTACCATGAAAACTAGTGTGCCTGCTTCAGATCTTGAATGCTCACTTTCGTCTTCTGATTCCCAAGACTGCAAGGAAGGATCCTCTACTTATTTTCCAAGGACCCCTTTTGACAATTACAAATCCAGAAGAGTCAAGGTCTTCATTCATGTCTAGATTTCATAGGAGATATGAGAGTAGGCATAGGCCTATGCCCTAGTATGTAGGAATAATAGTTTACTTATATCTAGACTGGCTTATACGAAGGAAATGTCATCAATTAGTGGAAAATTCCATTGGTCATATTCTTCAACTTTCTCTTGCCCTCACTTTAAAGTCAACAGAAAACTCCGTGTTAACAAACTCAACAATAGAATTCATAGAGCCAGTTTTGGTGTCCTCAACAGCCAGAGCTTATCTCCCCAGGACAGGTCTGAAGCCATGTCCAACCTTATCATTCATATTCAAAGTATCCTCAGATTAGTGTAAGGACTTGCCTAAGTCTTTCTGGGCAGTGGGTCTCCTGCATGAAAATCATGCAGCACTGTAAGTAGGGTTGGTGGCTGGCTAAAGTCAGTGTACATGCCGAGCAGATATCAGTTGGACATGGTACAAAGGCTCCAATCAGTTATGCAGGGGGTGTATCCATTGCTCCACTCCTCCCAACCAAGAACTTAGCGAAGGATGTGTCCCTTCTGAGACGGGGTAACATACAACTGGGCAAAGGTCTAAAGACTCACAAGAATACTTGATTTCATATAAACATTTTGGAGGCAGAGCTATTGGCAAGGCCTGTGTACATTACTACCATTGATTCAAGGACTGACTCGTTAAGTGATGATTAACAACATGATCATCTTTTATATAAATAATCAGGGAAGGGCTTGTTCTTCCCCATTTTGTCAGGAAGCAGCCTGGCAATGGAGTTGGTGCATTTGGCATTAAGTATCTCATGAAGATGCAGCTCCTAAGTCTACAAAATGCCCTAGCACAACATGTAAGCAGATTTTTTATCAAGGATTCTGTTATCCATAACATTTTCTAGGAGTGGGGCCACCCTCCACATATTTGCAACAAACAAGTGTTTCAGAACTTGCTCCAGAGGGGTCTAAGGCCAGGAACCCTTTTGGACGTATTCCTCATTCATTGGTCCACAGGTCTTATCTATGCATACCCTCCAATTCCTTTGATTCACAAGGTGCTCAGGAAGATCAGAGAGGACACTGCCATGGTCAGCATGCTAGCTCCTGCCTGAATGAGGAAGTTTTGGTACCAGATCTGATGCTTTTTTCAATTAATCCATGGAACCCTTGCATTTTCTGTTGGGCTTCATATCTTAAGACAATTATCACATTTTATATCTGAACCCAGCCTCCCTCTACTTCACTGCTTGGCCTCTATCTGGATGTCAGTCATACAGATATCATATTCCTTGGGTGTCCAAAACATTGTGATCCAAAGTAAGAAAGATTCCACCAGACTTGCTTGTGCTGCTAAGTGGAAGAGATTCAGAATTTGATGTGAATGTCAGTTACAGTCTGATGACTCTTTAATCCCTACTATTTTGGATTACTGACACTTTCTAAAGAGTTTGAGACTCTCAATTAACTCTTTTAGAGTGCATCTGGCAGCCATTTTTGCTTATCTATCCTTCCCCCCAAATAGAAAACTGTAGTTTTTCTTCCCACCTCACTTTAAGGACCTTATATGGATTTTTCTGCCAATAAGGGAATGTCCCCCTCTACGAGACCTTAATGTAACTCTATCAGATTCAATGGCCCCCTATTTGAATCCCTAGAAACCTGTTCCTTGTTACATTGACCTATGAGAACATCTTTTTAGTGACAACTTTATCAGTTAAAAGAATTGGGGAAATATAGCCTGTTAGGGGAGGATCTCCTTATACCATATTGCATAGAGATAAGGTGTCACATATATCCCATCTCAAGTTCTAACTGAAATAGCAAGAGATTTCTATTTGACCCAAATGATTCACTTACCATTGTTCTTAAGATACATACTAATCAGGAAAGACTAGGCTGCACGCCTTACATTTGCAGGGCCTTATCCTTTTATCTGGAAAGGACCAAATCTTTCAGAACTTCCCCAAAGCTATTTTGTACACACTTTGCTGAGACAATGAAAGGTCAAGGAACATCAGCCCAGAGGCTATCCAATTACATAAAATCTGTTATGAATTAGCTAATTTCAATCTCCCAGCTCATATTAAGCGTCACCCAGCTAGGGCTCAGACAACTTTTGTGGCTTTCTTGCAAAGTATATGCATTTCAGACATCTGCAAAACAGCTATTTGAGGTTCGGTCAATGCTTTAGTAAACATTATTTCCTGGTAGATGCAATGAGGTCTGACGCTCATTCTGATAGAGCTATGCAGCAATCTTTAAGTGGACTCTGAGCACCCACCTCCTTTCATCAGGTCACTGCCTGTGAGTCACGAAAAGTGGAATATATATGGACGAGCGCTCAAAGATGAAAGAAAAGTTCCTTATCTTACAGTAACTGGAGTTCTTTGAGATGTGTTATAATCTACAGCCTACACTCCTTCCCAAGTACTTTGGAGCCCTATAACACCTGGATTTAGTGCTGGCAGAGGAACTGAGTGGTGGTTTGGCTCACTCTGCCCTGTATGCCCTTGGTATCAGAGCATGAGGACACTTGACACATGCCTGGCCCATGTGGACACTGCTGGCCAAAAGACACTCATCATAAGTGCATGGGGCACATGCGCACTAAGAGTGGAATATATATGATCAACATATCCCAAATGGTAAGGTATCTTTTTTGGTATCACATGTCAGATATTGCAAAGACTAAGGTATATATTTCAGTTGGGGTGAGGAATGGACTCCTGGTTGTGGGGGCAATCTATAATCACATTTTTGCATCTGTAAAATGACCTGTGAGAGCAAATCTGATTTGCAGTATGTCTGATTACCTAATAGTGTCAGAGTGTTAGCTGGCCTTTTAAGAGGTTTGGGGCTTATCTACACCAGTGATAGGTGTTATATATCTCCCCAGGTGAATGAAAAGAACAGTGTCATATGAAAGGGAAACTAAATAAGGGCCAGGCCTGTTGGGAAAACAAGATGGTGGCTCAGCTGGAGAGAGGGAACCTACTAGAGAAAGACTCCAGAGAGAGTGGCCTTGCAAGTCCGTGCTATGTGCAAGAGTGTGAGATAGCCAGGAAGGCTGAGAGTATAGGTAGAGGCCCTGGGAAGAAGCAGGGCAGGTTAAGGCAATGGGGCAGACAGCACAATTGTTTAGGCCCTGTGTCTGTGTGAGGGCAGAGCACTGAACCCTGTTCACAAAGGGGAAGAAATGTTTGGTTGGAGGCCAGGCGGGCTGGTGGCTGAGTCCAAGAGAAGGGCTGAAGACAAGGTGAAAGTGAACATATCCTTACGGGGGACGGCCTCTGCCTGGTGAGACTGAGGTGGAAGATTGGTTTTGAGTTTTTGAACTTCCTTTGTACTCTGAAAGAGGTGGACTTTTTATGTGATTTAGCTAGCCAGAGGGTTAAGGCATCTCAGCAACTGAACTTGCTAAATGCCAAGGAAGAACTGTTGGAGCTGAGAGGAAACTGAGGCAGCAGACAGGCCCAAATCCGAACCAGGTAGGTATATTTCATATGGCATAGATTAAATGGCGTAAGTACTAAGGCCCTGATCCTGGAAATACCTCTGTGTGTGTCTAACTTCACTCATTTTTGTAAAGTTCAGCACATACAAGCACTTGCAGGTTTGTGGCCTATGGTAAACACTATAAGACTTACAGCTTGACAGATATCTGACCAGTTCTGTGTCTCAGTCCTAACTATGCCTGCACTACATAACATGAGCCTCTTAAAGTTACAGTTCCCCACAGGGTCTAGGGATAGAACTGTGAGTGATATTTGCACGAGGGCACACAAGAAGTCTCTGATGCTTCGCAGGGGTACCCAGGGTCATGAGGCACCTCTCTACCCCCTGCTTTTAGTGTTTGTGCCTTGTCTGTGCCTGCCATGGGTCTAGCTCTACCAGCCATGGCCAAAACAAGTACTCCCCTCTAGGCTTTGTTGCCTCACTGTTAGTCCACAGGTTAGCCATAGGCACACTCCAATCTTCAAGCTCTCCAAGCATCTCCATAGTATGTCCAGCTCCTGGTCTACTGGACACTTGCAGTAGTCACAGATTCACAGTACACCCCAGCTTACCTGTTTCACCTCAGTCACCTCGCTGCTTAACACAGAGCACTTAGATTTGTTTGTAGAGAAATCAAGTGTAAGTTTATTAAACAAAGCACAGAGATTGAAGTGGCATTATTGGGAGAAGAATGGTTACATATAAAACAATCATAACATGCATTCTAGAGCTTGGACTTAATTTACTATATACTCTCATATCCTGTAGGTCTTGGCTCATCCATAATCCTTGCGGTGCTTCTAAGTCAGAGTTGGGTGTGATCTTCCTTTCATGAGAGAAGTGTGCTGTCAGCTTGCCTCCCAGGTGAAGCAGTGTATTTTCTTACACACCAATTTATACCAGAAAACCCTTTGTCTTTATGCATAAACAGGGCATCCCCTGCTGTTTATTTCACCTTGTAGATTTCTTTTCTTGTAGATTTTACAGTCTCTCATTTTGCCACTGGCTTAGTATGCAGATAGGCCTACAATGTGAAGCACACAATACACAGTACCCAAATGGCCAGGTGTGGAGATAGGTGTCTGCTACCTCCCGCCTCAAAGTGATATTTCTGAGATTTGTCACCTCCCGATGAAATCTTAAAAACATAATTTTCTGTGTAGATACATAACTCCTTAAATATCATCTGTACATACATTTAACAATGATTATGTCAACCAGTGGGTACCGGCTCTCATTAGAGACCTCACGTGCCACTCTTCAGGGAACTATTATACATCTATCTGACCCAGTGGGTCCCTGGAAAATCCTTTTCACCGCCATGTGCCCTCTGCTAATTGGCACAAATGGATCCCTGAATTAGGGTATGTCCACACTGCAGAGTGAAGTCGACTTACTTAAAGTCAACTTTCACCTGCTGATATTTAGAAGTCACTGGAGTGTGTACACACCACACTCTGTGCGCCGGGCTCGTGCGTCCACACTCACCACGCTTGTGTCGACATTCAAAGCGGTATACTGTGGGTTGCTATCCCACAGTGCAACTAGCTGCGGTGGCTGTCGGGACGAGTTTCATTGTCCCATGATGCAGCGCTCCTTCCCCCTCCTTTCTTCCCCCAAACAAACAGGAAGCCGATTTTGGCACCGTATGTGGCACACTCACCATTGCTGCGGAGACATGGAGCCAGTTCAACTCTGCACTATTATTGTGAGCATCACAAATACATCTCGGCTTATCATTGAGTACTTTTGAAGTAGAGCAAGAAGCCAAAGCACAGGCAACTGCGATGCCACCGATTGCTGCAGGCTGTAACACATCATCTGCAGTCCATGGAGTAACGGTTCTGGTCCCGGGAAACAAGCACAGACTGGTGGGACCACATCGTTATGCAGCTGTGGGATGATGACCGGTGCCTGCAAAACTTTTGTATGCGAAAGGCCACTTTCCTCAAACTTTGCTCAGAGCTGGCCCTGTGCCTGGAGCGCGTGAATACTCATTTGAGACAAACTCTGACGGTGGAGAAGAGAATCACCATCGCTCTGTGGAAGCTGGCAACCCCCGACTGTTACCGTTCAGTTGGGAATCAATTCAGAGTCGGTAAATCCACAGTGGGCGCTGCCGTGATTCAAGTGTGCAGGGCCATCAATGGACTTCTGCTACAAAGGCTAGTGACTTTGGGAAATGTGCAGGACATAGTGGACGGGTTTGCTGCAATGGCCCGCAGGGGGGGGCCATTGATGGGATGCACATCCCTATCTTAGCACCTGCACACCTACCAATGAAGTATATAAACCACAAGGGGTACTTTTCCATGGTCCTGCAGGGCCTTGTGGATAACAGGGGTCGTTTCAATGACATCTATGTGAGGTGGTCTGGGAAGGTGCATTACGCGCGCGTATTTCAGAATTCGGGGCTGTTCTCTAACATGCAGGTGGGCACTTTCTTCCCTGACCAAAAAACTCACATCGGGGGTGTGGAAATGCCAATAGTGATCCTGGGTGATCCTGCTTACCCCTTGCTCCCTTGGCTAATGAAGCCGTACACCGGGCACCTTGACAGCGACAAGGAGTATTTTACTAACAGGTTAAGCAGCTGCCGAATGGTTGTTGAATGTACGTTTGGGTGCTTAAAGGCCAGATGGAGGAGTCTGCTCACTAGGCTGGACATGAGTAAAAAGAACCTCCCGTCAGTGATATCTGCATGCTGTGTTCTTCATGTGTGTGAAGCGAAGTGGGGGAGGTTCTCCCAGGTTTGGGCTGTGGAGGCAGAAAGACTGGCTGCAAATTATGAGCAGCCCAATGCCAGCAATACGCTGAGAGCTAACCGCGGCGCGCTTTGCATTAGGGAAGCATTGAAAACCAGGTTCTGCAATGAGATGCAGGACTGATTTCTGTTTCTGTCTGTTATTTACCTTTGCTCAACATGCCCCCCACTATCAATATCAGTACCCTCCGAATCCCTCCCAAACAAGATATGATTTAATAAAGAAACGTGTTGAAATGACGCAAACTTTTATTTATGAACATTCAAGTCATGGCGGGGGGGGTGTTCATTCACAGTCTCAAGCAGTTGCATGGTTTCTTGCAGGACAGCTGTCAGTGTGGCCACTGCTGCTTTCTGCTCACCTCCACCGGGGTGCTGCAGCCTGGCCATTCTTCTCCAAAGCCTCTTGGGGGTGGGGGAGAGGCAGGGCTACAAAGCCACAGGTAGAGGAGCATTATGGAGGGGCTGCAGTGGGACTCTGTCCAGTCTCCGCTCTTCCTGAAGCTTCACAAGCCGCTGGAGCATGTCTTCCTGGTCATGCATGATTCACAGCATCTCCTGCGTGGTACTGCGATCATGCTCCTTTATTTCTCTGCGACTCTCCCTGTCCACGTCCATATTCTAGGACAAGGTCAGCCGCTACACTCTGAGCTCTGTCTCTGAGGCCGAGGAGGCATTCATGAGCTTGCCAAACATGTCGTCTCTTGATTTTTTTTCCTTTTTCTAATCTGCGATAGTCTTTCCGCAGCATTTCTAGAGGGTTGGGCCAAGGCCAAGGTGTCTACAGAACGAAAAGAAATGCACAAGGTTGCCATTGTTAGCAGATCCAAGAACATGAAACAACTGCAACAATGTATAAAATACTCCCCTTGCAGTGCACAAGGCAAACCCAGACCCTCATTCTATTCCTAACATCCCAGAAGGGTCAGCTCACTGTGCCATTACAGAGATGGTAAGACATGGGCAATTTACTGTGCTATGGAGAGGATTAATGATCTTTAAAAACCTCATTTCAGATGCCCTGTATTAGAGGGGTGCCTGAGCAACATGGTTTAATTTGGATGACCCTTTTGTCAAGAGGTGGCCACAGGGGATCTGAGAACAGCGCAGGGGGGTTAATAGTCTTTTCTGAAACTAAATCAAAATAATTAAAGTGACTTGGTAGGACACTACCATGGGGAATACAGAGGTAGAGGATATCTGCTGTACAGCCTGGGTATTTTAAACATGCGCCGTCTTCCCTAGGTGACCATGAGTGATATCAGTCTCCTGAGGGTAATGCATGAGGAAAGGGAAGATTTCCTGCACACAGCAGGGTACCAGCCTGGCCCTTATGCATCTGTGCTGTATTCTGCCACGATGCCGGCTCCCTTGATTGCAGCATGGTGCGGCAAAGTATCCTACTGGGGAGGAAGGAACAAGGCTACCCTCCCCTGAAACCTTGTGCAAAGGATAACAGATTACCTACATGAACGTTTCCTTGAGATATCAACTGATGATTCTCGAAGCATATCTCTGCACATAAATAATCTGTTCTGGGGGTAACCCCCCAGTAAAGTCCGCTAAATGCCTGAAATCCCCTTCTTGGGCTCCCCACCCTTTTAAAAGGAAAGAACTGCTTAGAAGAAAAAAAACCTCACCAGATGTGCCTTCCCCGGGATCATTATTGCTGTCCTGTGTGCTGCTGGACTGCTCTGGGATCAGGAATAGGTCCTGACTGTCTGGGAGAAGGGACACCCTGCTCTCCTGCACCCTGCTCTCCTCAGCCTCCTCCTCCTCCTCGTCCATGGAGTCCTCATCATTGTCCATGGACTGTGATCTAGTGGAGGTATCGATGCTGCGGATCGGCACCATGGTGGGGTCACCGCGAGAATTGCATGCAGCTCCTCGTAGAAGCGGCATATTTTTGGTGAGGAGCCAGAACGGCTGTTCACTTCCCTGGCTTTCTGATATGCCTGCTGCAGCTCCTTGATCTTCACACAGCACTGCTGCGCGTCCCTGTTGTGCCCCTTCTCCCACATACTCTGGGATATCTTCCCATAAACATCCAAATTCTTTTTGCTGGCTCTGAACTGAGCCATAACGGACTCTTCGCCCCACAGACTGATGAGATCTAAGACCTCTGGTCGACTCCATGCTGGAGCATGTTTGGGTCTTGCAGTAGCCATGATGAGTCCAGCAACAAAGTTCTCTCCACGCTGGCTGCACAGGAAATAAAAATTCAAACTTTCCCAGGGCATGAGGAGAGGGGCCATTTCCGGGTAGCATGACCATGTAACAGCAGAGTGCGAATGTCCAGAGCGGTCACAACGGGGCATTGTGGGATACCTCCCAGAGGCCATAAATGTTGAATTATGTTACGCTCTGTCTACGCTAATGCAAAATCGACCTAATAAAATTGATTTAGGCGCTACGCCACTTGCAGAGGTGGTTTTATTACATCAACTTTTGCCGCAATTTAAGTTGACGGAACTGCCGTACCAGTGTAGACGCAGGCTTTCAGAGATCGACATACGTGACGTTACGTCGACCTCCGTCGCCAGTGTAGACCAGGCCTCAGACTCCCTACCCCAACTCTCACTTTGCATTAATAGACAAGACCAACCCCACATTAATAACCCCTAATTCCCAGTGAGTTCAGAAAATATTATTGCTTATTTCCATGTGAGTTGGTGCTGTACAAACACTAGTAATAGATTAGTTACAGTAAACAAAGAACAGAAAACTTCAACACACCTGTGAGAAATGGCAACATTAGTAACATAACAAATACAGAAGTGATTTGCTTCAAACTTGATTTATTTTTCCTTCCTCATGAGGACTGTAAAACAAAATCCCAGTTTTAAGTTTCTACCTTTCATAGTTTGAGTTATTTAAATGCAAATATGTTGGTTAGAACATGTGGGAACAGTATATCTTTCCCTACTGCACAGCTCAGAAAATCGCTGATCTATCACTCAAATTTTCAGCATCTTTGGGCTTTTAATCTTTTTTTAAATACCTTTTAATCCAAAAGGTATTTATGCAAGAAAGATATGAGCAAACATATTGTGGATTGTGGGAATGTTAGAATGGAAAATCTATCTGACTCTTACCTATAATACTGGGCATGTAGACCAATTTAGAAAAATCACACAGGTCTGTGTAGAGTATATTATTGTGGAAGATTGTGCACTGGCCGTTTACTTCTCTCTTTCTATCGAGTGGATTTATAATTAACAAGATTGGCTTGCTGCAGTCAAAGACCCTGTCAAGAGATGTGAGTAATATCACTTGAATATTTGTTATTGTTGTATGGTTTCCTTTTTTTATCAAGGGAAAATGGTAGAGGAAGCAGGAGTTTAAGATTTAAGATTGATGGTGGGCCATTAACTGGCTATGAGAGCAACACACTGAAGAAATTCTTCACCTCAAAAGAGGGAAATCACAAGATACATTCCTGCATCACAGCTTGAAGGATCATCATTTGTTATCACTAGCAAAGAGGCTGTGTCAGAGAAGGTAGGAATTTTAAACCATGTATTGTGATGCCCCAGCAATTTTGAAAGGGACCACTTCAGCAAACTTCTGTCATTCAAAAGGACAAAATACTGAACCAAACCCACTGAGAGCCATAAAAAGAACACTCGATGATTACTTGCCTTTGCCTAGTGCCACAGGCAATTTAGGCCGATTCTAATCTAATTCACAATGAGCTCAAATTCTTGTTTTCATAAAGTGTTTTCTTTTCACATTCTCTTCACCACATTATGGCTCAACAAATTAATTAAGGGATCAGAACGCACATAAGCAAATGCATTTAATTTTAAACACAGAATTAAAATGAGACATGTTGTTGGGATCAGGTGTTGTGCTTATTACAATCTCCTGTCAGTTTCAGTCATCCCTCCTGTTAGTTGCATCTCAAGAAGCAGTGAAGTGTGGCAGCAGCATGAGACACGTGTACAAAGGCAGAGACAGCAAGAGGTAAAGTTAATAGAACTACAGAGGAAAATCAGACTAAAGAAGGTTCAGAGACAGGAGCAAATGCAACAAGAATGGGGAGGTAAGTAAACACAAAGCTTTAAAAACAAAAACACGAAACACGGGGCAGTTGAGTGACAAACAAAACAAGTGGCTAAACAGAGAAGGAACCATTTAAAATCTTATTGTGAGGGAAAAGAAAGTGGTTAAAATGGAGAAATAAAAATAGAATTATGCAAAAGAATCCTGCCTGTATGCATACAACATGCTGTGTTTTTATCTTAGTGCTAGAGATTCATTCACTCCCAGCATATGCTTGGGAGCTAGCATATATACAACTGAGTAGTGCATGCTCTTAGAAAGGATGTGGAGTGCAAGAGGGTGATGTAATAAATTAGCATGGTATGCGTGATCTAACCTAATGAAAGAATGCTGGCTATAAAATGAAAGACAGGAGCCACGATAAGCGAACACTCACCTTTGGGAATCTAGGGTATCAGATTCTCTAGATGAAGTAAATAGGGCTTTCTATATCTTTGCTTAATGGTAATACATGTATGAAGAGTGGCATTGGCAGCCCAGCAGGGGAAGCTTCCCCTACCCCGCTGTGACTTTCAGGTGCCCCTTTCCCTGGATCTCCTATTCTTCCAAGAACTGGCTGCAAGGAAGAGGAAGTGAGTTTGTCCTTGACAAGGCAAAGGAGGAAGCTGCATCCAGCTCACATAAAAGGGAAGAATTTATAGAAGATTAAAGGAAGGGCCGGTTCATAGTCAAAAGTTGGTCAAAGGACTTACAAGCAAGTCCCCATTTAAAAAGTGGGAGGCATCTGCACATGCTTAGAAACTGGCTAGTAAAACCTAAAGTCTAGCTGGGCATGAATGCTTCTTTAATGTTAGGAATTACTTAAGAATTGCATCCCCATTAGCAGTTAAAATTCTTTTCAAGGGCTTATGAAATGTTTAAGCTTTGTCTTGGGGAACCATTCTCAATTCTTTTCTCTGACACAGAGGTTCTGGCTATCAAGAAACATAACTTAACCTTTTATTCGTTTTTCCAGCTCATTCTAAGTTAGAAATAGAAATAGCCTTTGTTAATTGAAGAAACCTTGTGGAGTCAAATTTGGTCTCTCTCTAAAATGAGAAAATGGCTTATGAACAAAGGCCAAAGTATGAGCTTTATTATATTTTTTGTCAGTGGTTAGAAATGAGATAAAAAGGCATAATGGGGGGAGATTATCAGAGGCGAGCTAGGCATCCAACTCGTATTGACTGTTAGTGAGAGTTGGGGACTTAACTGGCTTTTGTACTTTGAAAATCTCTCTGTAATCACGGCATGAATCTCAGGCTAGCTTGGTCCAAAACACACCGAATGACTGAAAAATGATCCCATCTTGACAGCTGCAAAGGGTTGTGGGAGGTGGATCACAAAGAAACAATGGGAGGCTTTTCAGTATTGAGGGCTGTTGTTGCTGCTTTGGGTGGATTGGTGCTCTGGGATAGGGAGGTGCCATAGGTAAGGGGTGCTAATAACAGGATCAGTGGGGATTGCTGATGGTGGCATATAGGGGAAGGTGAGGGGGGGGTGTGTGTGTGTGTGTGGGTGGCTACTTGTTGGAGGAGTGCTTCTCTGCTCTCCCTGCTAGCCTATCTGGTACTCAGCCCTGGGACTGTGCTTCTTCCAGAGTTTGAAGCCTGCTCCACCACCTTTGCAAATCCTTCTTTCTCAGCCCCACAAGGAAGCAATGTGTGGAAGAGTGGAGCAAGGATAGCAGCAGCAGAAGCCTTGTCTCCTGCTGACCGCTAGGGGCCATAGAAACCTCTCCTTTGCAATGCATTTCCTACTTATGGTCCTCAAGTTAGGAATAACTCATTTACTTAATGGGTTAGGTAGCCATTGCTTTGTTGGCCTGAGCATATTTTCATTAAGCATCCCTGAATGGTGCAGAGCTCAGTGTCATTTGCAAAACAAACCTTCAGGTCCATGCACAAGAGACAGGCAATAAACTACCATTGCAGATTCACTTTAAAGCTCAGTTTCATTCCAGACTTCTAGTGGGAACCCGTATTATCCTATAGCTACACTTTACCTCCGTCTAACATCCTGGTGATCCCCTTTATGCCAGGTCCTTGGATTCCCTATCTTTTCCTTCTTTATCTTTAGGGATACTGGTGTCCTTCCTTTTTTCTCCTCCCCTGTGGTCATGAGATCAAGTCACCCTCCCACTCCTACCCCCTCTCCTTTTCCCAGGGGTGGAGGGCAGGACTAGTTAGTGGCTGCTCTTCTGGTGCTCTTTGCGGGGGGCGGTGAGTGGCACATAGTCAAAGCCACTGCCTTCTCCAATTTTTAGAGTGGTTTTGTTGGGTGGCATGGTTCTGAGCCATCACTCTGCCACTAGTCAAGCATGCTTTTACTACAGGCCACAGAGTCAATATAGACACTGCAACACCTATTACTGGAGGAAAATATACAAATTTGAATGAGAGGAGAAAGCAGCATTAGATAAATGTATGACAAATAATCCACTAAACCAAATAAATTACACACCAGCAGTAGAATATATCACTTTTAGGAGGGGCCATCAAAACATAAATCAGGCCTACATACAGTTTGCAGTCAGTAAGGTCTCTTACATTATACACAGAAACATACATAAGATGAAATATATAAACAGCAAAGGGAAACATTTCTATTTGGCTGTAATAGATACTGAGACTTCCAGTCTACCATTCATTAAAAAAAAGTATATCATATACTGAAATATATGTATATGTCATAGTGAAACAGATGGTATATGCTGTAGTAGTATTTATACTAGTAACTGAACAGTGCTCTGCATTGAAAGTTTTTTATATAATATAGTGGATTTACTGAATACATTATGGAAATTAATGTTATAGATGTCGATTAGCCTGTACTATTTTGGTGCCATGCAACGTTTTCTTTGCCTATGTACGCATAATCTGTAGATAACATTTACTCCTAGGGAAATGATTCTTGGTCAGAGTGAGTCTGTGATGCAGTATAGACTTCACGAGTGACATTCTCAACATTTAAGAAGCACTTTGCATGAGCTGGTAAAAGGCATTTCTTCAACTCACGACTCCTATCCATTCATAAATAATAAATAGGATTTTCAACACTATTTGGGTTTGTTCCATCTGTTGACTCCCCAGTAATGTTAAGCTGCAAAGTTTGTATTCTGACCCAAATTTTAACCCTCCCTCTCCCCAGAGTTTGCTTTTAGGATTTTATTTGGGCTCTTTTGAGAGAAGTGTCAGCTGCAACATTCTGATTCAGTCCAGGTTTGGAATCAGAACTCCACCCAAATCCCATGTAGAGTTTTGATTTGGGTCCCCCCCTAGTTGCAATAAAGACTAATTTTGTTCAAAACAGTACATGCTGGCTAATAAAACGTATATCCTCGTAGTGAAATTACTTATGCACAAAAATTCTAAAAGGCTTTTTTTCCTCCAGGGTGTCATTCTGCAAGGCCTAATTCCCTGCTGCTTTGCAGCTTATGGAGTCATTTACACATGTGCAGAGACAGTGTAAAACTCTAGTAAGCCAGAATGGTAGTGTTCTATTTCCACTTTGCCTATGTAGGCATAATCCTATGTAGGCATAACAGTAGACAACACTTACTCCTAGGGAAATGATTGGGCTGTAAAATATGTAATTCATAGTTAATTAGCCCAGTTATGTGAAAAAGCTGTATCTATGATAGTGCTACCCAGCAAAAATTCATAATAGTCATAGTAATCAGTGGTCTTCAGAAGAGGGATGGGTTCATTCTCAGAGATCATCCTAACATCTGAATTATTATCCTAACTCTTCTATCCTAGTAATTCTCACCTCCTAATCAATGGTTATGAATAGGCCTCAACTACTTCCCCATTGTTGTTCATTAGCCTTGGATATGAATATATATACACACCTCCTATCTGATTTCTATTCCTTACATCTGACGAAGTGGGTTACAGCCCATGAAAGCTTATGTCTGCAGAATTTAAATGTGTTAGCTTTAAAGTGCTACAGAACTCTCATTGTTTTTGCAGCATACAGACTAACACGGCTACACCTCTCTGGAACTATTCTAACCTAACTATTCAGGCTATTTGTGTCTGCAAAATTAACTAAAAAATCTTCCCTGTAAGAATCCCATGCTTCCTGTTTCAGTCATGCCAGAAATATCACAAACAGCCTTCCATGAAGTACTGTGGCTGCCACTTTGTCAGGGACCACAGGTCTACAAGGCTCTAAGGCGCTAGTAAATTCCAGCCTGCCACTCAGAGACCTGCTAACAGTTGCCAGAATAGAAACTGAATCCTGATAGAGGACTCCAGTCGTGGAATCCGACTGGCAGAGTGCTGGGCAGCCTGATTGGTTCACAGCTTCTGTATAAACCCAGCACAGGAATAGGAAGTTGTCCATGCAACTGGGTTCTCCCTGACTTGGATTGTGTCCCTTATAATAACTGCACCTACTGATCTCCTGGTAACCTGCCTCCTGCTACCTAATTCTGGGTTTGCCCTCTGACCTGTCTTGGCCTCTGACCTCTTGGTATCTGACGTGACCTGACTCCTGCTCTGATCACTAGGTGAGACCAACCGCATCCCAGTCGTGACACACTTACAGTGACAATTGTCCCAGTTATTCCATACTCTCCACAATTGTTTCCTATTCTAAGTATCTCATGTATCACTATGGTAACTTTGCAAATGCTGTCCATAGGAAGTGCAGTGTGGTACCAGCATCTTAAAACCTTCCTTAACTGACTGTAAACTAGCCCTGGAAGGGAGCTTAATGGAACAGCGCAGCCCATAATTGTTAGATGGTTTAAATAAAAACCGACTGAAATCTATGGGAGTCTTTGCCTTTACTTCAGTTGGCTTTGGATCAAGCCAAAGAGATCTTCCACCTCAATGAAAGTGTGAGGGATGGAGAAATATTTCAAAGTCTCCTACAATGGCAATGAAGGTGTTTTGCCATCAGTTGTAATCTCTTAATTTGAATATTTACATTGAATTTTGGTTTATGGTAGTACAGAAACAACTGGAAAAATAGAGGTGATTAATTTTATTACACTGCTTGGCATGTCCATTTCATTGTTTCTCTGAGGATGAATCATTATGTTTAAACATTTCTTTGTTCTTCCATAGTATGGATATAAGTGGAACAAAACTTTAATCTTTACTCCACTGGGGAGCCTTTAATCTGCGGACTCACTGACACAGTACCTTTTGATTGCAAACAAGCTTGGCAAAGAAAACAGTCTCTTTTCCTGCCTTAGCATATGTGATTATTGCTATTTCTGTCAAAACTAAGACATCTAGAGATGAAGTAGAGGGAGAAGAATGAGTTTGACACAAATTTCAATCAAGAAATGCACTTAACAAAATGACTACCACCTTCCTACTTATGGAACAGTATTAGTGGGATGGGAACACTTTGCAAACAGTCAATTACAGAGAAAAGAACACATTGCAAAACAGTCAAAAAATCCCACTTTTCTACCTCGCTGAGGAAAAAACCTGGGACTAATTACCCCAATGTGGAAGAGTAAATTAAAATTAGGCAAACTGAGCAACACCACAGAATGCAGAAATGACATTTCTTTCACATAAATATGGATTTTACAAGTTGGAAGTTTTTACTGGCAGTGGATTAGTAGTGATGCATGTATTAGCTTGATTAGGGATAGACCCTGCAACTCCTAAAGGTGCTGCATGCTTCTGGAGAGTTGAGAGTGCTTGGTACCTTGCCTGATCAAGACCTTCCTGACCAGATAGCTAGAAGACACTAGTATCGGTCACCCTGGTGAAGTCTGGTAATAAGGCTGCTTCTGGCTCCTATATGATTGAAGAAAGAAGTCAACTTCTAAGCAATTCCTACCTGGAACAGAAGAGAACTCAAATCTTTCTGTGAACCATTGACCTAAATTTTACATATTTTTAAGGTCATGAGATAATATAGTGAAATACATGTTATAAATGCCTCGCTAGAATACAGAATCCAAAAGCTTCACATTTTTTAAAATTTTTCAAGCGATGACAAATGTATACCATGTAAGGATTAGCCCAAAAAGTAGATCTGTTCTTTAGGAAGGCACTGCTTTTAAATAGTTAGTTTTCAGAGTTAAATTTAAACTTCAAAGGGTAATGCAAAACTGTAAGCATACTGTAGGAAAACAAATTTGCAAAGCTCATTTTGCAGCAGAGTCTCCGAAACTGCAACAAAATACTACAGCCAGCTACAGGTGAATAAAATGTGATTGCTGGCAGTTTAAAGAATCTAGGATACAATTATCCTAAGGACTGCTTTGCATCTGTCATGCATATTCAGGTTTTTTTATCTGGTGTATAGGCTGAGCACCATCTATTGAAGGGATTTAAGATGAAAAACTAAGGTAGTGTCCATAGAATGACAGAGGTGATAACTTCTGTTTTCAGTAACAAGTTGTGATTGGATTTCAGACAGAAGAGAAGCTGATAATTAGCTTCACAAAGTAATTAGTGTTACTGTGTTTGACTGTGGGTCAGATTTGCTGCAGGGGATAGTGCTGTTGAGCTTGACATGGGACTGTGGTAGCACAGAGCAGCTGGAGACATTATGAAGGCAGGAGGGAGCCTGCAGTGGGCAGTGCTGGCAGGGATGGGGTATAGCTGGTACAGCATGACTCAGCACAGCCTCTAGCCAGCCTCAATTGGCAGTGCTTTGTGGGGTCTCCACTTGGGAGGTGAATTCTCCTCTTCACCTCTGGAGCACAATAACCTTCCACGGCACTGGTGAGTAGTTTTATCCCCAGAGATTCAAGGAAGAGCAAACTACCCCATTCCATATAGGAATGCCTATAATACTACATCAGTGCTAAATACATTCCAGTGATAAATGCCACATCTTCATGGTGAATTATCTTTAGTCTCTGTTCTCTTAATTCAGTGAAAAACTGGGGAGTAGCAGAGGGAGGAAGCATGATATTGTTTTTAAAAGGTGGATGTATACAGCTGTGACATTGAGCAGCAAATGTTAATGCCCCCTTTAAGGGAATCAAGATTATATTTCCAGCTGTCAGGCACTCCAGTGCACAGCAAATGCAAAGACATTATCAGTAATCCTTTTATTATTTTATATATGAGTTTGTTTTTTATTTTAGATCAAACATATAGATTAGAGGAAATGAGGGACTGGGGGTGGAGGAAATAAAACTTGAACCTGCAGGCCTTCCTCTGGGTATTAATGAATGCTGAAAAACAAATTAAATTTCAGTGTGGATTTAGACTTCAAAGGAAAGGTTGAGTTAATTGCAATATCATTATACTTTCCCCTCCCCCTTCCTGCGGAAGCACAGCTGATGTCATAATCAGGGATTCCTTGAATTTTTTAAAAACAGTTGATACCCCTAGGATGCCTGTAGTGATAATCAGAACAGAGAATACATCTTATATTCAAACCCTGATGGAAATAAACACAACTAAGGAAGAAGGAACACCATGGCTTTTCAAAGCACCATTTTTATTAAGGGACAGGAAAAAAACCAAATATTAATCAAAAACCCAAACTTAAAAAAAATGGGTAGTTAATGCTAAACCTCTAAGGAGTTTTGGACACACTTCACTGGGCAGATATAAGTGCAAGCAAAGTAAAGCTACGCAAATAATTCATTTGGTTTAGTTGTTTGGGTTCACTGATAGTTGTGGGGAAAAAAATATTAATTTTGGGTCAACGCTGAGCTGACATTTTTTGGTGAATTAAGAATTTCAGGTCAAATGAAACATTCCAGTCAACTTGAAATGGTTCACTTTGATTTCAGGCATGTTTAACCATTTTTTTTTCATTTTAAATAAAAGCAAAGAAAACTTGGAAACAAAGTGGGGACTAGGTGCCATTTGCAAAATGGAGGAAGAGGAAGTCCCCTTTTACTCAGTGATTGGGTTGCACACCTGGAAGTGGGGGGAACATGGATTCAAGTTCCTACTCCAGAACAGGAATTCAAATCTCGGTCTCCTATATCCCAGGTTAATCAATGCTCTGGAACAGAGACCAGAACCTGGATTTCCCCTTTCCTTCCCTTAGGTAAGAGTCCTATCCACTGGGCTATTGACTATTTGGGGTGGAGATCTCAAGCTCTGCCGTTGAAGTGGTTATGCTTTTTAGAGAGAATTCATTTGTGCCAGACAGAGTGTGAGAATGACACTTGCTTGATGGTTAGGGGGGAATATCCTGGTTCCAGTTCCTTATCAATTAATATTTAATTTGTTTTAACATTTCTGAAATTTTTTATTTGAACCAATTTGCCAAAATTGATACAAAGTCACAAAATATATCAGTTTATCCAAATATGCATTTTTCAATGGGGAAAAGACACTGGAAGAAAAATTTTGCCCAGTTTTACCTGGGAGTCCTGCATTCTTTCATAGCATGTCACTCTCAAAATCAGATCATTAGTTCCTAAGCAGAATTATTCCATGACAAATCTTTTAAAGTTTGTGATTTAATTATAATCAAAGGAACAATTGTGAATGAAGCACTGACAGCATACTTATTGCCATCTGTAATTACAGTCATGTATTATTATACTAATAATTGGAAAACTGCATTTAAAATTAGATGCAGCCTGTGGACAAAACATGCTCTGACAGCAGTAACCACATTCAGCTTTAATGTAAGTAGTTGCAATTTTTGTTCAAGCCAATGTGATTTGCATGTGCTTGAATGAAGGCTGAATTTCACCCAATTGAAAATATCACTTTCTGCCTGAATTGTTAGGTCACAGATTAATACTTGAAATCCTTAATACCTTAAAATAAAAAACCATGGTTGCTTTTAATCTTCTATAACTTTGTGTGGCATCATTCTTCAAAAGCCTTTTTATAAAAACTTTTTCTAGAAAGGAGCTATAACAATTCATATCTCAGTGTAGAAAGGGCATTTGACTAGGCTCCTGATCACTATGATTGTCTATATTAGCAAAACCCAAGTTTATAATTATTTACCAGCACCACATGTATAGGTCGTAGCAGCAGTGTGACTGTGTTAGCATAGACAGAATGCAGGTGTAAAACTCTGTGACTCATCCCGTGCCTAGGGTAGCCACCTGAAAATGCCAAGGTCAGGGCAGGCTGTAAAAGGAGAGCAGATTCTTCCAGCTCTGATGGGTGACACTGAAGTCAGGCTTCCCAACCAGCCACAAACTGCACTTCTGAATGAATCCCCACAGAAGCCAGTATACAAATGCACACAGCCCCCTTTACTGCATTTCAGTCTCTGGCTCCCGGTTATTTAAACTCTATGCTCTTTACTAAAAAGGTTCCCTCTGACCCCCAGGGGTCAGCCACAGTACCAGATCAATATAAGTTTGGATCTTACCTAAAATACCACACTGCCAGCCAATCCTTTAGTAACTAAAATTAAAGGTTTATTGTAAAAAGAAAGAAATAAACCGTAAGAGAAATGTTAAAGGATTAGAGCAATCAGATACATACAAATGATTGAAAGTCCATATGCATCATGTTTCTAGAAGAATTGTGGAGTTGTAGGCTTGTATAGTTCCTCTGGTGTGCAACCAATCTTTGGGTGGGTCTCAGTCCTTTGTTTCACAGCTTCAGTTCAGTTGTAGATGAGCTAATCCAGAGGTAAGTTGCTACCTGAAGACTGGTGACTGAAGACAAAATGGATTCCCAAGGCTTCTGCCTTATATACCCTCTGGCCCTGGCCATGCAGTTTGTAGAGTTTTACAGGAACTAAAATGGAGTCCAGAGCCACATAGGCCAATCCTGGTGCCTCATAAGGCATGGTGGAATTTTACAGGAACCAAAATGGAGTTCAGGGTCACATGGGCAATTCCTGGTGCCTCATCAGGTGCTCCGGCTTATCCCCCTGGGCCCCTTGCACCTGGGAATGTCTTAATGGACCATTAGGCAGGCTATTGTTCTGCAGCCATCCTGTCTGAATCGTTACTCAGACAGCACCATTTGAAATACAGATATATCAAATATATCTATAACTTCCATTTCACACATAACACATGAACATAATTATTATCATCTTACTTAGCATATTATAACCTTCCTAACAGTACCTGACATGGTATATCTCTCATGAATTAATATGATTTTGACATATTGATGTCAAACAATATAACAAATGCTTCCCCCCCCCCCCCCCATCTACCCAGCATGACACCTACTCAGCAAATAAGATCTAATCTACACTAGATAGATCAGATGCCTAATTTACTACTGGTGGTAGCACCAACACCAGCAGTAGAGCACACAAGGTGTAGGTATTTTTTTTAGCAACTTACTTGTGTCTATGAGAGAGACCCTCATTCCTTTTCTTCCCTCACCACCTCTTCTCCCCTCCCAAAAGATTCCAGATATTTGGGTAATCAAATTAGTGTAAGTCAAATAAAATTTCTGCTATACCATTACAATAAGTATTGAGTTTTTTGTGGGAGGAGCAATAATCAATAGCAATATTTTCGTAAGTCAATTGTTATCCAGCTCTTGGGAGGAGTGAACATAGGATTCCAGGATACTCCTTTTCCTGGACCTACAGATACATGGTTGCTCCCATCTAAGAAAAGAATGTACAAATTTATTTGTTCTAGCAAAAGAGATTTTATTCGTGGGAGCTGGTTTGCATCTTTTCCTTTATAGTGGATGATGAGAGATTACACTGTTGCAGCATGGATGCTATTTTTTTTTTTTAATAAAAAAGAAAATGTGAAAGTCTGCCAAGGTAAGTCTAACTAATTCATCTTTTCTGCAGCTTTGACTTCCCATGTTGAGGGTCAATGGGTGTTGCACAGTGGGGCATTGATTTGCTGCATCTAGGTCTTCTTTCTTCTATTTTTCTTCATTAAGTAAGGGACTCAGTACTCAATGACAATTCACTGTTGCCACAGAGATCCTTCTATAAAATACTGTTTTAGAGCAATTATTATGAAAATCTTAAAAATAAAATGATTTTGTCAGTTTCATCATTAGAAATATGAAAAATTTGTGGGGAAAACTGAGACTGGCTGCAACTTATGCTGTACTACCAGCACAACGTGACTCTGAAAATGAAGTGGTTTGCCGTGCCTAAGTAGTGTAGAAAATGCTCCTGTCCCTGGATTATTATTTATTATTTAGTTTATTAGCTATTATTTATTAACTAATAAATTATGTATTAAATCAGCTATATCAGCTAGTGAGGTGAACAAGCCTACCTTTTCTTGTTCCCTTTGCAATTTGATCTCATCCTTGCTTAATCTTATACAACAGGGTTACAAAGGCCTAATGAACTCTGCTTATGATCAGCAGTCCAGAGGCCAGATTGTTGGCCCAGTGAGGTCTTCTCTGGTGGTCCCAAGCAGCCAGACAATTGGTTTAACCAGTCTGTGGATGATTCCCATAGCACAGAAGACTCGGTGGCACCACCATTCCATGGCCCAGTGGGGCCATAGTTAAATTGTCTTGAGTTAGAATGACAGTTTCCCATAGTCCATGGCTTCTCCAACTTACCAATAGGACCAGTCAGTCCTGGCTGTTCACAGGATCAGGGACACAAACCTGACCTAAAGCTAGCTTTGGTCCCTCATCCCCAAGTTGCACTGAGCTCAGGAGGGACTAAGTGCAGAATTAGGATCACATTCTCTAGTGCCTAGGATGATGGCATTAGATGGAGTTTTTTAGACCTCCCTCCTGTCATTCTGTAGCTCCTGCATTTCCTGGCCACAAATTTTGTCTAGGCTGGCTGTTTCTCTGCATCTCTGTGATAGCAAATGTCAGACTCGTTTTCCGTTCTGATTTTCAGTAGTCACTTTTCCTTTACTCTCTCTCCTGACTTGAAGATGAGTCTTATTCCCTGATTTCATTCCAAATTCTGATTTCTTGGTGTATTTATCATGATGTACACAATTTTGGAAGTGGTCAGTAAACATTATTATCTAGTTGAGTAACATGGTCTCTCGATCCCTGGTGTGCAGGAACAGAGTATTTGGTGTTACTCGTTTTTCCAGCTAATCAATTTTGTAAAAAAAGTGTTTCTACTACCCAGTTGGAATTACTTCACCACCTTTTGGTTGTCCATTCTAATATTTTCTAGATTATTTTCAATCCTGCTGAATGGTGCTTTTCATCATAAAATGTCAAAAACTTAGCTGAATGAAGCCTCACAACACCCACTCAGGCAGGTTATCTTGTTATCCCTATTTTGCAAATAGGAAACTGAAACAAAAATACTTTAGGAGAGGTTAAGTTAAAATTTAAGGCCAGATCCTGAAAGGTACTAAGTATCTCCTGATTCCCCTTTAATATGTTATAGCTGTTATAGCTATATGTGGTATGAAGAATAACTTGTCCTTCAGTTGCAGGGAAGAAGAGATCTTGGCACAAATAATAAATATGGGAAAAGAATGCTCCAGAAAGTGTTCTAGGGTTAATGTTATCCTGGGCAGAGGGGGCAGTACAAAGTTTGTACCTAACACTTTGAAAATAGGATTTAAGTGTGGCTTAAAAGACTTAAAAGGTCTTATTCTGGCCCATTGCCCAGTTTCACCCTTTGTACATGCTATAGGCTCTGAAAATTGAGCTGTGTATTCTTGTCTGCAAACATTTCCAAAGTATCCATTCAAGACAATAGAGTAAGGCATTGGTGGATGAACAATTGTGAACTATCTTTTCAAAATAACAAACAAGTGTTAAAAGCGTAGATCAAATCATGAGCACAAAGTATAGTTGAAATAAACAGATTTAAAAATCACTACCTTGCTTAGAATAATTTGTCAGTGTGTATAAGATGGCCATACTATTTTATCTGTGGATGTGTTTGTATGGTTTTATTTCTGGAGATTAATCAGTATGATTCTGGGGATTAATTAGTATGCCAAAACTCTGGCTGTGATGATTTAGTTTTGGTTGCTTCTGCTTTGAGCAGGGGGTTGAATTAGATGACCTCCTAAGGTCCCTTCAAACCCTAATCTTCTATGATTCCAGCTCTGCTATGTTCCAGATTTAGATATATTCTCTGCAGAATATGTAACTTCAATGTTACTGCTCGCTTTTGCTTTTATAGTCTATTGTTTCTCTCCTCCTTTGGCTTTATTTCATCTATTTACATTTCAAACCTTTGAACACAGGGAGCCTGACTTCTCACATGATTATAAGGTACCATATATATGAATGGTGCTTGTGACAGGTGTAGCAATTTCCTGCAATATCCCAGACGAACCTTAGTGAATTAAGTTAAACCTTATTGAACTAAGCTTAAATATTTTATGGGTAAAAATGCAAATGTGCATGCGTTATTGTGGGACTTTATGTAACTTGTCTTGGAGACGTGACTAATGTAATCCTTGGGATGTGTTATGAGCTTCAAAGAACTATTTTAAACAGTGTGCTAAGACAAGAATAAACTGTTACTTCAGTAGGTTTCTTAGGAAATACTTGGGAAGAGGGGAATGCAAATGCCTGTTGACAGACTTGAACTTTTGAAGTTTTTTCCATGGAGAGGGGACCTTTGACCTATTCAAAAGGCCTGACTGGCATAAAGGAGTAACTCACAGGTTCTGAGCCAAATCACAGAACACAAAAAAACCCTTGGTGGAGTTTCATAAATTCATAGATTCCAAGGCCAGAAAGGACCATGGTGATCATCAAGTCTGACCTCTTGTATAACACTGGCACCAGAACTACCCCAATATAATTCCTGGCATATCTTTTTAGAAAAACATTCTGTCTTGATTTAAAAGTTGATTTGGTATGTCAATGATGGAGAATTCACCGTGACCCTTGATAACCTGTTCCAATGACTGGTTACCCTCTCTATCAAAAATGTACACCTTGTCTCCAGTCTGAAGGATGTTGAAGGGCTGTTCACTGGCTAGAGCCCTTGCTAGAGTTGGGGTAATCTCTGGTAAATTTATTAACGTGTGTAGGTTCTTTTATTGTTTTCATATGTTTTCTCTTTAATGCCTTTATCTTAAGAATAAAGGTGCTTGCTTAGAAAAGGCTGTGAGGTAACTTAACTGTGGCAATTACACTGTGTACTGTCTCTGAGGAGAAAAGTAAAGCAGGCTGTTAAGGCAGTTTGACTTTGCTGGGGAATTCAGAATGTAGGCAGGGAGCTGTGCAACCTAGAAATACCCCTGCCCAAAAGGAGAGAGACACATGTCTCTGCCTAAGAGAGATGATAATTAGAAAGCTGGAAGCCAAGAATGGGAGCCCTTCTGGACCATAGAGGGGGAATACAGGCACAGTTGCCTGGAACTGTGACATGTGCTATACTATAATGGTGCAGTAGTGCCACTATAGTGAACGTTGCATTATGACATCTGTTTGAAGGTGGACTTTCCTAAGTCATCTAAAATTGACATGCTTAGTTGGATTTCTTTGAAGTTTTGGTGTGTGACCAGAGAGTGTAGGGTAAAGCTAGAGACTAAAATGTGGAGTCATGTGAGCCTGAGGTTTGAAAGATACAAGCCATGGAAAAAAAAAATTAAAAAAGAGGAGCTATGGCCCAAAATGGTTTCAAACTAAATTTTACCCAAGATAGTGCCTGGCACTGACTAAATGTTTAGGGGACCCAAACTGAGAACAGTATTTTCTTAAATATATATATATATATATATTTTTTTACACTGTGTATGCACCAATACACACACAAACATCCAGAGGATTTTCATTCCCACTATATTATATGCTTTAATGGTTGAGTCTTGTCAGCGCTCTAAAAAACAAATGGTTATTCTGATTACTTTGAAAGTGTGCCTCTTGGGTGCACTTAGTGATCAAATTAGTAATCCAAATTTGGGAACACTTGAAGGGTTCTTGAGTTACAGCCCCTCCCCCCAAAAAAAACAAAACCAGTTTCCTTCTGCTGCTTTGTACTGTTAAACTGAAAGGTACTAATGACTAAATGAATCGCATACCTCTTGATGGCTGTGAACTCACCCTTCAATTAACATAACTAAGGATAAATTAATCACAAACCCTCACCTGAAATAAAAGAACATTTGGATTAACTGTCAATTTTCTGCTACAATTTGTGTCATGAGTGGCAATTTTATTGGAAATGTAATCATCTATGGGGGAGGGGAAAATTAGACATGTGAATGCTCCTGGATGGGGCTAGATATTAGGGTATGAGGGAATAAGGATTTGGGGTTGTGGCAAGTGGGGATTGGGTTTATGGAAAGAAGGATAAATGGGGATGGATGAGAAGTGAGGTAAGAGAGATTGGGGGAATCAGGTGAGTAAGGCATAGTACCGCCTCAGCTCTGCCAGCGCACTCCAACCCCCCTGCATGTCAACCACCCTCTTCAAAGATGGTAGAGGGATGGTGGTGTGGGCAGAGGTGCTGGAACTAGAGGTGCTGAGGCTGCTGCCATACCCCCTGGCTTGAAGTGGTTTCCATTATATTCAGGGTTTACAGTTTGGTTCAGTGTCTCCCAGCACCTCGCCCTATAAAATTGTTCCAGCACCACTGGGTATGGATAACTTTTTTTTTAAAAAAAGTTTGTCCTTTAATAGTATTAGATGGAATCCTGTAGGTGAGAGTGACTGGGTTGTACTAGGATGTAAAGAGCTTGTGCATTTCAGCAATTGTGGGGTTGGCAGAATAAAGGTGTGTTTGTTAACAGGGTACATTGGAGCACTGCTGAATGAGGGCTGAGTTAATTCTGAATTTCCTGGTTTTCAGAAGATTTTGATTTTCAATTCAATGTTCTGCAAAGGGATGACACACCACCAAGCAATCTTACCTCTCTGTTAAAACTGGGGGGGGGGGGGTTTGGCCATTGAATTGTACAAATATTGTGGCAAGGGAGCCTGTCCTGCCCCTCCGTGGGTCCTACGCTCTCTTCGGCTATGCTGGTGGTATGGTTCGGTGGGAGCAGTGGGGGGGGGGGCAGTCCCACCCTTTACCCCATGCCTCAACCCAGGGACCCTGTTAGGAATAGCCTCAAACCGCTTAGTCCATGAGAGCTACTACCTTTCCTGGGTTGCCTGTCTTTGGCCCCACTGCTCGCAGTCCACTTCCTGGAACCGGGGCAAGGGTTTTTCCACCTTCCTCATCTTGGATGTCTCTATCCCCGTGATCCTCCCCTGTTTGGGTGAGGTCACCCCTCCTCAACTCCTTTGCTCAGTTGTCTGAGCGGCCAGGTCCTCCTTCAGGCCTCTGTGCCTATGATCTTCGGCCCTGCCCAGATGGGCTTCTCCCTAACTCCTATACCTTTAGTGTTGTGGCAGCAGCAATAGCTTTAAGCTCTTTAGTTGCTCTACTCTGCTCCTTCTCTTAGCTGCTTGATAGGAAGGCTTTTAACTGCTAGGACAAGCTCCTTAATTGGCTTCAGGTGGCCTAATTGGCCCAATTGACCTGAAGTAACCCTGGCTGAATCACCTAAGGATCAAGGACTTATTGATCCTGGGGCTAATATATATACCTTCCAATACTCTCCTATAGCCATCAGGTCTGGTCCTGTCACAATATGTTCTATTGACACCCATCATACATTATGCTGCTTCCAATATACAATAATGGCAAAACATTCAAACAACACCTTTTTACAGTGCATGGTACTAAGCAAATGGTGATAATTAGAAAAAGAAAACCCTCTATCTCAGATTTCACCATTATGAAGACCTTGATGATATGCCTACCTAAAGTAATCCAATGGAAAGATAACCTTACATTGGTAAAGCTATTTGCATTTGAGGCAATATGTAATATTTTAAAAATTCATTAAATTGGTCCTTGAATGCCCAATACAGAATTTTGTTTTATTTCATAACCATAATCAGCTGCAAGCTGCTATTCTATGTGCTAGGCTGAAAATAATTATTTAGGACAGTGCAAATTTTGGTGATGAAATGTTTGTTTTTCTTTTGCAGTTTTAAGGTCTGTATTTTAGAGTCCCTGAAACTCTGGAGTGCTTCTGATGCCTTTTAAACACCCTCTTATAGTTAGAGATGGGGAAACAAGTGAATGTCTTTTTATTCAATGTTTTTGTTCCTTACCGTTGTTGGTCAACAAGAGGTGTTTCTGTAATGAGACTAATACCTGAGCTCCAGCAATACATTTCATTGCCAATACATGCAAATGTATTAATGCAATAAATTAATGCAAAATCATTAACTCAATTTAAAGAAAACAATAAAAAGATTCTGTTTGTTCAAACAAAGCTCTATGAAAACTATCAACAGGTAGATTCATAATCAATGATGTCCAGTTTAAAAAAGCCCACAGTGCATACGTTATTCATGGAACAAAATAGCAAAGCATATCGATTATTCAAAAATTAATGAGAACCTCATATGAGAAATAAAATATTTGCCTAGTAAGCCCTTTCTGTTGTCTGTGACACAATCAGAACAATTGATTTATTGTACAGATTTTGTATATTCAGAGGAAGACCATTACTTATGTATACAAAAAGACTTTCTCACTACTTGCTGCACCTTTTCAGGAATATATAAATTAAAATAAATGGAAACAAACAGAAGGTTTTTTTAAGGCTGGGAACTTAGATAAGCATAACGTTAACATTATGTGCTTATATAGATCCTCAGATGAAAGGTTCTCAAAATGCTTTGCTAAGTGAAGACTAATCATTTTACAGGTGGGGAAACATAGGTGCAGAACAGCTAAGGGCAGGTTTTATAAAGGATGTGCACAGCTTGTTTGCCTAGCACTGACTCTAAATGTATACACACCTTTCAAGAAGACTGATTGATAGGTGCCTCTGTGTGTGTGTGTGTGTGTGTGTGTGTGTGTGTGTGTGTGTGTGTGAACAGGTGCATGCTCAAAACCGGGCTTTTCAGAAAGTATTTGGGAGATATACATTAATTAAATATAGAGGAATACAGCTATGGAGAGTTTGATGTTTGCCGCTAGTTGTGATACTTGTGTAAGGGTATAGATAAGACGTAAATGGTTTGGAGTCCCCTCTCAAGGTAAAAAGGCAGCTTCTGGGATGAACACATATTGGGAACTGGAGGGGTAGATGATGGATGCACAGGCAGAACTATGAACCTCACTAATCAGAGGCAAATGAGACATTAGGAACCAGGGCATAGGCAGCATATTGGTTTTCTAGAGCTAACAGACAAGCATGTGTTTCTGAGGCTACGGCTACACTGATGGCAGCAAAGTCGCCGCCGTCAGATCGATTTCTCTGGATCGACTGAGTGGTCAGTGAAGTCCCGCTCAGTCAATCCAGAAATTGACATACTAAGACCACCTTCACAAGTGGCGTAGCGCTGTGTTCCCGTCAGCGCAGTGCAGTGAAGATGGCGTGCAGAAGTGGAGCCCAGAAGTCGACGGGAGTTATGCAAGTCTTTTGCGTAGCTTGCGTAACTCCCGTCGACTGCCGCCGAATTCCGGAGGTAAGTATAGACAGGGTCTGAGATATGTATCTGGCTAACAATCCATTGTCTGTGAGGTGATGGAAGGGCCCAGAGAAGTCATGACTATGGAGCATCTGCTGCCTGTGGGCTCCTTCCAGAGAGCAATTTGAGACATCACTTGATATTCACCAGTCAGTAACCTTTCAATGTAAAGATTAGTATCTCAATGTTATCCTCAGACCTAGTCAATATACCGTATTTCCCCATGTATAAGACGCTCCCATGTATAAGACGCACCTTAATTTTGGGGCCCGAAATTTGAAAAAAAATGTATTACGGTACATCACCGGCAAAGCTTCGCAGGGGTGGGAGGAAGGGCCTATTCGGCGGCGGTGGCAGCGGCGGCGCACGTACCACCCGGCCCTGGGGTAAGTACCACTGTATAAGACGCACCCAGTTTTTAGACCCCAAATTTTTCGAAAAAAGGTGCGTCTTATACATGGGGAAATACGGTAGTTGTAGTTGCATATATCCTCATGCTCAGGGCAGTGCACAAGTATCCTGCTGCATAGGCATATATAAGGGTCTGAATTCTGACTTAGCTGTGTTATTAGCCCTGTTTCCGGCTAGGGAGTGCTAGGAGAGCTGTGCTACTGAGTGGAGATTTTGAGCTGGCACTTATCAGCACAGGAAACCATCCTTGAAATATCAAATGCTATATTATTATGATGTTATCAATCAAGGCATCTAAGGGATGAATATTGGCAGCTAATGTCAATACCATAAAAATACAGGTGTTGTTCTGATTATTGGGAGAAAAAAATTGCCGTAAACATTAACCTTTGACCAAAACTTTCACAAATGGATACTATAAAAGTGGATTATTTGAGACACCGTTTGGACTGAATTTTCAGAGGTGCTGGACACCAGTAGCTCCCGTTAACTTGAGCTTAATATCAGGCTTGTTACATTAAGCACCCAAACAATGCAGTGCCCAAAATTAGAGGCAAGTTTTGAAAGTGTTGGCTTTAGTGAACCGTGAACAAACTGCAGGAGCGCCAGTAGTTTCCTGATGGAGTGCAAGTGTTAAACACTGAAGCCCCACAAACCTACCCTTTTGGATCCCTTGTTTGGAAATAGCTATCTCTTATGTAAAACTAACTGTGAAACTGATTGCCACACGTATCGCTGAGGCCAAGAGCTTAGTAGGATTAAGAAAAAAGAATTAGTCATTCACATAGGTAGTGAGAACAATCCAGTGTTACATTTGATGGCATTTTTAAAAGATTAGAAAGCATATACATGATCAAGCTTCAGGGCATAAACTGATTTCTGACAGATAAGGTTAGGAAGAAACTGTCTTCCAGCATTCCATGGCTTCTCAATGGCTCCCTATGGCCAGACCTGTCTTTCCTTTGCTCCTTTGTTCCATCCCTAACCTATAATGAACCCTCTGCCCTCCCTCCCTTGCTGGGTTTCTATCTCTTCACCCATCCCTATTCCCTGCTCCAGCATCCTGTCATGGCCTCCAGGTTGCTCTTTCCCCAGACTTCCTTCTTACTTGATGGAGAAATGGTCTGATCAGGCATAGCCAATTCTTGTGTTCCAGAGTTCTGTTTTTGAGTGTGGAGATTGCATGCTCTGTTGTAGAGCTGCATGTGTAACCAAAAATTTTCATTTCTCGCTCGTTGAGATGTAGCACTAAAATTTGAATAAAGCCCACAATTATCTGTTTTTAATGGATGTCAGATAAAACTTTCCAGATAAATCTCTAGATTTACCCTTTATTCCTTTCATTTGGTTATGAAAACAAGGCTAACTGGTCTGTTCCATAGTGATTTTTGTTACATGCAGACTTTTAGCCTATTGAGAAATTCAGTTATTTCAGTGAAAAGATAGTGTTTATTTTACACGTATATAGGACAATGAATAATCCTGAATAAAAAGACGCAATGAATAAAACTTTGAAATCTGAGCAATCCTTTTAGATAAATGCACACTTTGTGTAAAGTCCAAAAAATCAACAGTTTATGCTAGGCTAAAAGGCCCCTGTACAGAATGCTTCAACATAATCCTGGGAGATGTAATTAGCATCACTCTTGTATGGTGACAAACAGTCCTGGGCACCCAGAGAAGCAATATAGTCCCAAACAAGATTATAGAAGAATAATGATAGACTCTTATTAGTAATGAGCTTCTCACACATTAGACCTCAGGAACAGGATGTGTGCTCATCACTGCATTAGTCATCATTAGAAAACTATCCTTGGGCCTGACAATCTCCAGTACTGTAGCAATAGCAGGATCCATCATAGTAATTCACAATAATACAATGCACCGGATGGGGAAGATTGTAATTGAATTTGTCATAATCATCTTCCTTCTCCCATGACACTCTGTTCTGTTAAATGCCTTATACAGAGATATTTTCAATCCACCTAGCAAGAAACAGAAGGTAAAAGGACTGACAGTCACACTGGTATGTAAAATCTTACTCCACCCTTCCCATCAATATGTGTGGACAGTAAGAACCATTTGGTCAGATTTTCAGAATCAATACTCGTTTCGTGCTGGCTCTGCTCTCCCATGGGGAGAGATCTTTTAGCAGCCATTTTCAGCAGTCAATGCAATGTTGATAAGCCACCTCTTCACTTGCTGTTCTGTACATCAGCATATTTTAAGCTCCTCTGAAAGACGGGGAAAGACAAATATGGAAGGGTTAAATTACTAGTAACTGTAACTTTCATAATCATCTCCTCTGCCTCATTGTTTCTTATCTTCCTCTCCTCTAATATGTAGTTCGCCATAATATGGAGAAGGGTTTTATGGCAAAGGGATGAGAGAGAGAGATTTTGTATATTGGTGGGTGAAGTGGTGGATGTAGTTGATAACAATCTTTTTGCTTCCTGATTCCTATAGGTGGCATTGGAACGGCATTACAAAAGGTGCTTCACTGGATGGTGGGTGGAGAGTGGAGACAAGAAAATGTTTCTGTTGAATTTAACAATAATTGGGAAGACACCAGAGTATCAAATTTTTCTTCAAGTAGATGCAGACATGTATTCCATTTAGGTGTTTACGTACCTCACGGGCCAAAGCCGGAGACTTTTGCCTGTCAGCACGCATAAAGTGCTCATGACTCGTGGCTATGGCCCCTTGCATGGCTATGTGAGGCAGTGCCACCCTGACCCCCCTCGGTTCCTGTGGCTGGAGTTGGAGCTCTGTGTGGTTGTATTCTCACACCCTCGCATTTAGTCTTAGCCTATTTTATTGTATATAGTTTGTTAGTGTTAGTAGTAGTCAGTAGATAGATAGAGTTAGTTGCTAGATAGTTAGTTGCTAGATAGTTAGTTGCCAGATACATAGTTTAAACATTGTCCTTCTTGGGCGTGAGTGGGGGGTGGCGATCCCCAAAAGAGACTCCCACATGTGGTGCTTGCTTTATCTTGGAAAGGCCCATCTTTTATGGAGCGTTGTTTGATCTGTAGATCATTCAAGAAGTGGACTCAGGTGGCCTGGGACCTTCACCTCAAGCAATACCTGCTTGAACAGGTCATGCAGCCTGATCTGATACCAAGGCCGTCCTCAAGTCAGAGATTGCCCTTGGGATCAGAGAAACCTGCCATCTCTCATTCTGGGGCAGGCGCCTCTCTGAAGAGGCAGAGAGGAACCATTCTCCATCATCCCCACCGCCAAGGAAGAGGTCCCATAAGACCAATTGGGACCACTCCAGGTTGCGGGGTGACTCCTCTGCCTCCCTCAGGAAAAGCATGGACCAGCCCAGCACTGGTTCCAGTGGGATGGCACAGGTATCTCTGACCCTTTCCCATTACCGAGTGGGAAGGGCAAAATCCCTGAACCATTTATTCTGGTTCTGGCCTCTGGCCATCCGTTGAGTCTGGTACTGATGAGGGAGATGCTGGTACCAATTGTCCATGTTGCCAGTATACCAGACAGCTGCAGACCTCCTCTGCCTTTCAGTCCGAACCTCACCATTGGTGCAGGACTTTCCCAGGGCTGTGCCACCTATAGTCCCTCTGATGGAGTGAGTTGCTGAACCTTCATGTCTGGCAGCATGACATCCAGACATGCCTCTCCTCATGGTGGGGATGTAGCTGGTGTCCGAATGGGTACAGGGGACATCGGCACTGGAACCCTCTTCGGGTCCGCTACATTAATTGCCGCAGATACTCCATGGAGGCATTCTCCTCCCTTGACATCAATGCACTCAGATGCTCCAGTACCACTGTTTGCATCAAGATTGACACTGCCTGCAGCTCCAGCAAGCTCAGTACCAAAGGTAGGGCCTTCATGGGGGAAAAAATCCTTCCTTGTTCCGGGAAATAGATTAATTGGACCTCCCTTGAGAGTTGCTCTGTCCATGTCCTTAAGATCCTGGGGTTCATCTGTTTCCAAGCTGGGGTCATCATATTCCAATGAGCTCTGGAGGTTGCCAATGAATCAATATGCTCCCAGGGTTGGCATGTGCCCTGTGGCCAGGATGGAGGTCTCTGGCCTGGTCCCTACTGGCCACCAATTTCCAACCTATATCAGTGGCCTCCTTGGATTGAGTAGGATGCTTCTCGCTCATGGAGAACCCATTCCTCATCCCATTCAAAGCTGAAGTCACCCAACTGGTCAGTGATGGGGACTGCGGATCATTCTCAAATCCAGGCATTGGTCTTCCTCCCTCCAGAACTGCTGGAGTACTCCCTCCATCTTCCCGGGAGTGAGAGTAGGTTGTGGCTCATCCAAGACCCTCATCCTTGTTGCTGGACGATGCTGTGCTACCTGGTTCATCTTCCCTTTCCATTCTGGAGGACTTTAAAGTGTCCCAGGACATTTATGCCATGTAGCCACATCCCTGGGCATTTGCGAAGTGTCTCCTAGAGAACACACACAATCTGGTGGACATTTTACAGCCTGCCATACCTGGGAGAGCGGTCCTTCTGATCAATGATGCTTTCCTCAAGCCAGCGAAAGCCCTTTGGAATATATCAGCCTCAATATCGCCAGTGCTTTCCCCACTACTTCAATCCCATGCAGGGATTTGAAGAATTCTATTCCCATCCAGCCCTGAATTATCTGGTCATAATAGCAGTAAATGACAGGGCCTGGCAGGGTACATTCAAGTCTACCCCCAAGGACAGGGACTCCAAGTGGTTGGATCTTCTGGGCAGGAAGATCTTTACCTTGTCATCCCTACAGGTCAGAGTCACAAATCAACAAGTTTTGCTGGCCAAGTATGATTTCCTCAATTGGTCAGCCATGGCTAAATTCAAGGACCAGTTGACCAAGGACTCATATGAGATGTTTTAGGTATTCGTTGTGGAAAGCTACTTGGTGACCAAAATATCCCTGGAGTCTGCCCTTGACATTTCAGACACCATGGCAGGGTCATAGCCTTGGAAGTAACTACAAGGGGGGCTTCCTGGCTGATAAACTGTGAGATTCCTTTGGATGTCCAGTAGGCCATTGAGGACTTGCCCATTGATGGCTGAGTCTTGTTCTCAGACAACACTGATGGCATTTTGCACTCCTTCAAGGATTCCACGGCTACTTTGAGGTCATTGGGCATGCACGTGCTGACTGTGTACAGATGCCACTATGGGGCACAGCCACAGCAACAGTATCACCCAAAGCATTCTTTTGTGCAACCTTTCCCCTTGAAACAGCAGGATTACTGTAGAAAAAGGAACAGATCCCACAAAAATAAGCAGTTGGGCTCAGGCTTCCAACACTCCATACACCCTCCATTAGCGCTAAGTGCCCACCTTGACTCCTTACTCCAAAGCAAAGGTCCAGTCATTACTTCACCCTCTCCATCATCCCATTGCTTTGGGGACAGGCTGGCCCACTTTTAAAATGCTTGGGACTCAATTTACTTCCAACAGCTGGGTCCTAGACACTATCAGGTCACTCTATACAATCCAGTTTCTTTCCACACTCCCTTCCCATACCTCTCCCTGTCCCTCTTCAGAGACCCCTCTCATGAGACACTTTTCATCTAGCAAGTCAGCTCTCTCTTGAAGTTGCAAGTGCAGGAGGAAGTTCTGCAGGAACATGGGGGCCATGGCTTTTACTCCCAGTTCTTCTGGATACTGAAATCCAAGTGCAGGACAAGATCCATTCTCGACCTTGGCAGCCTCAACAAATCAATCAAGTACATAAGATTCTGCATGTTCTCTCTATCGGCTATCCTCTCCACACTTTATCAGAATGACTGGTTTACTGCTCTGGACCTTCAGGATGCTTACTTTCATGTGGCAATTCTACAGAGTCACAGGACGTTTCTTCATTTTGTGGTAGCAGAATACCACTTTCAGTACATGATTCTCCCATCTGGCATCTCTTTTGCTCCAAAGTCTTCACCAAATGCATGGCAGTGGTCATGGCATATCTCAGGAGGAAGGGAATCCACTTTTTCCTGTAATTCAATGACTGGTTACTGAAGGATAGCTCCAGAAAACAGGTTCTTGCCTATGTTGACACCATGTTTCGTTTGCTCAACCATTTGGGACTCATTTTAAACACTACAAAGTCAACTTTGGCTCCATCTCAAAAAATCAAGTTAATTGGGGTCCTATTAGATACCATTAGGTCGAGGGTGTTCCTGCCGATTAACTGCTTCCAGTTAATTTGATAGCTCTGCTCAATCTACAATCTGTGCCCTCCATGACTGTCCGCATGTGGATTAATTGATGATATAGGGCCTGTAGTCGGAATAGAAAATCTCAATCCATATCAATGTGTTTGAACTTCAGGACATCCACAACGCAGGTCGGGACCACATCAGACACTCATTGGTTCACATATTCATCAACAATACCACCACAATGTACTACATGAACAAACATGGCAGAGACCATTCCAGGTTACTCTGCCTGGAGGTGATTAGCCTGTGGCAATTTTGCATTGAATAAGACATAACTCCTGTAGCAATCCATTTCCCAGGGGATCAAAATAATCTGGCAGACCATTTCAGCAGGGTTTTCTCCCTGGGTCACAAGTGGTCCCTGAGGAAGAGTGTCCTCCAGGCTGTCTTTGCAACATGGGGCATTCCTGCAATTGTCTTGTTAGCAATGAGGGAAAACAGAAAGTGTAAAATATTCTTCTCTAAAGGGGACCTCAGCCTGGTCTCCCACTCTGATGCCTTCCACTGCAGCTGCTGGTCAACTATTTCGTATGTTTTTCCATATATTCCAGTCATTCCTCAGATTATCTTCAAGCTCAAGGCAGATCGGACCAAACTCATCCTTGTTGCTTCAGCCACCTTACACTTAGTTCTCTAAGGACAAGGTGATACTAAGATCACATGCACAGTTTTTGTCCAAGGTTTCATCTGAATCAGGTGGTATGTTTAACCGTATTTTTCCTTAAGCGGCACTCTTCCCCGAAGGAATGATGTCTCCATACTTTGGATATCAGGCAATGTCTAGCCTTTTATCTAAACAGCACTAAACCATTTCATGCTTCACCAAAACTATTCATGTCATATGCAGACCACATGAAGTGGCAAGCAGTCTCTGCACAGACCATCTCTAGATGGATAACATCCTAACAGCCTGTATCAAGGCTGTATATGGGAGAGCTTCAGCCATGCCTCCTCAGCAAATGCAGACTCATTCAATGTGCGTACAAGTAATCTCAATAGCATTCCTCAGTGACATTTCCATACTGGACATATGCAGGGCAACCACATGGTCATCCAGACATATGTTTACTGACCATTATACTATTAACACATCTTCTAGAGCAGATGCAAGCCTTGGAAGGGCAGTCCTGTAATCCCTATTCCAGTAGACTTTCAGCCCCGCTTCCATATTGGGGTACTGCTCGTGTGTCACCTAAATGGAATACACATCTGCATTTAGTCGCAGAGACGAAATGGCTACTTACTGTAACTATGGATCTTCAAGATGTGATGCAGATGTGTATTCCATGACCACCCTCCACCGCCTCTGCATTTGAGTCTCTTTTCATGGGCTTTCGATGTGAAGGGACTGAGAAATGTTGGAGCAGCGCCACTTCATATGGTCAGGGGAGGGGCCACAGCCACAAGATATTACTGATGCCCCTCTACAGGTACTGCTAGGCAAAATCTCTGGTTCCAGTGCGCTATGTGTGTGCAAACAAAGGGAAATAAATGTCTGCATCACATCTCAAAGAACCACAGATACAATAAGCAACAAATTTCTTTCCACCTATATTTCTGATCATCATCTAAATAACAATGCTCTGTTCTCTAATCCTTAACTTTGGAAAATGTTCTTTACTACTTAGCTCCTTTGGTCCATATGAGGTACAATGCTCATCCGGTGAACTTGCACGGATATGATCCTATGGACATAGCCTATCACTCCCCACATTCAATTAATGTCAAGAATAATAGAAACTTTTATTTCCCACTGGAATTACCGAAAAGCTTCTGGTATTTAATAATGTAATAAACAGATTACAATAACCAGATGAAGCACGATGGCTAACTAAATAACTGGTAAATCTAACACTGAGAACTCACTTCTTCCCTTCAACCTGACACCCAGACAGACCGAGGGATGGTGGGCAGGAGGAAGGTGGTCCCCACCCCTGGATTGTGGAAAGACCACAAGAGAACTGTTTAGCAGAAGGTTTGTGCTATTTAAAGCAGCATTAATCACTGCTATACAATGTGAATCTGTTCCATGGAGTCAGAGTGCAGGTGTTGTTGGTTGCTGGCATACAGCATGGACACTGTCCTAACGTGAAGCTAAGGCTGCAGTGGAAGGATGTAGGGATTCATGGAAGTGATCACTCAATGCATCTATTTGGGATCAGAGAGATTAGGGACCTGGATAACTTACTTCTGTTGTCTTTTAGGACCTCCACACCTGTTCATGTTACATAACACAAATGGATCTGTGAACCAGGGAGCTGATGGGAAATGCTTGGACTCTGTGGTTCCATTTGATTTTTTGAATGACTGGGGGAGTATACAGGCCAAACTACTAATCCCCATCTGAATGAAATACTACAGTAGCTGCTGAGAGAATGAGAGTCTCAAACTCTGTCCCCTCAATAAAGAACTCTTCCTTGGCCCTTGCCTTTCAAAATTCTTGGCATGCTCAACCGTTTTGTCCTGGCAATTGTAGATACCATAAGAAGACACTGGGCAGCAGGCTTATTCAATGGGTAACTTTAGAGTTGGCTTGGTCTGCAAGTGTCAGTGATGTGCAGCCTTTAAGGAGTTAATTAGAGAATTGTAAAATTGATCTCCCTTTTTATGCAGATAACAATTTAGCACCTTTATAAATTCATGAGCTGAAATTGTTCTGCGACAATGCACAATATCCTATTTTCATTCAACACTGTTTTCATTTTCCAATGCCCTGTCTGACTTTGCTCATAGTTTGGAAAGTAGTGTGATGCATCATTTATGTTTTTTTCCACCTTTGCTGAGTGATGGCCTCCTTTGCTGTCAATCATTTCATCACATTCTTTAAAAAATAATGTGGAAGAATTGGCTACTGATATGACTGAAGCGCATTCACCTGTAAACAAACACTCAAGACGTATATCAGAAGAAATTATTGCCAAATTGTGATGGTTACTTGGCCAAATGAAGTGATGTGGTTCACTTATTTGTCTGGAGAGTTCTTGAGTAATAAGCTGATAAATATCCGTAAATAATTATTGATAACATACTTATCCTCATTATAAAATTGCACTTCCATCAGAAATGTGTCTGATAGAAGCGCTGCAATAACAACTGTGAGAACTGGACACAAATCTACTTGGTTGCAATCCAAAAACCTCATTGTGTTGTACTCATCTAATATTTACCCAGTCAAATTTTTCTCTGTTACAATTATCCAATCTGATTTCAGCAGGCTTACACAGGTGCAACTGAGGGTAGAATATGTAATGCACATGCATTACACACACCATTTATGCATTGTGTGCTTAACTGTTTGTGGTTCCAATTACATACCATATCCTAATTCAATGTGGAGCATCATTTAGCAAATCTATTTTCAGAAGATGGTATACAACAAAGAGCAACTATATATCTACCTAATCATATAAATAAAACTTTCCACTGAAATAAGTGTGAGGATTAAATTCTAAGCTTTAAAAAGGGTCCCACCTTAACTCTATACTGTGCAGTACTACAGAGTCTTTGCACTTGTTTGTTTGCAAAAACTGCGACTCTTCACACTTTTACAAATTGAGCCAAGGAGAAACCTCTACTCTTTCCACTCAAACACAGCTTCCCTATTATTTACATAATGAAGTCCAGAAAGTTGAAGAGGTCAGCAGGACTACTGAAAGAAAGAGAAGGAGAGGAAGAGGAGGAATAGAATGTTGGGAGCAGAAACAATAAAAATGAAAAAAAGATTGGCACAGTGCCCTAATAACATGCAGGAAGGAAAGGTGTCCTGTAAGCAAAGGCTTTGATGCAATACCCATTGATGTCAATGGAAAGACTGACAGTGATTTCAATGAGCTTTGGGTTAGATCTAAAGTGAGAACCAACAACACAGTGACACTACAGTCAAGCATCAAGGGCACCAGATACTTTCTCCCCCCTTTTATTACAGGTGATAGGCAACAGTGTTTTTGTAATGCATGGATCAATAACCCAGCACAAGTGAAGCCATTACTCCAAAACCTTTACCTTAGAGGCTTTACTCTTCAAAGTGCCTCACAATCTCCAGAGATTGCAGTGGTAGGCATCTTAGAATACATCCCAGAAAGACAGCAGTGAAGAGTGAGGTAGGACTAGAGGTCACCAACTTCAAACCCTACCCAGATTCACATCTTGCAATTCTCAGACAGGCAAACCTCCTGTGAAAGTCAGTAATAATTGTACATCAGGGCTGCAGGATAAGTCCCAAAGACTTTTAAGAAAGGTGATTTATACATACAGATATAAAGTAATTGAAATTTTCTCATTTAATTAAATGTTTTAAGTATTTTATAGCATCCAACTGACCACCAATGAAGGTTACATTTTAAATGAATACATCAGGTAGCACTGCAGAATTTTAACAAGGCAGTTTTTGTAATGTGTGTATAAAACCTCTACATTTGCAGGTTTGGTGAAGGCTAGATATAGGTTATATTAAAATGGAATGGGCTATACAGGTCTTTTAAGAGTAGAGGGGGCCTGAAGACCCCATGTCAGAAAGATGGAATGAACAAAGATCCACAAAATTGCCTGGTAGCAAAGAGAGGAAGTGGTCCTGAGGAAGAAAAGGACTTGTGAATCACTAAAATCTACTATATAGGCCCCAAGTTAAGGGCTTAGGTGGGGCTATAAGGGTGCATGGAGCCTTCTGCACTGTGTGAATTTGCTGCACTATGTGAACTCTCATACTACAGCACCCCACAAACTGCAGGTCTCTCTAGGTTTTAGGTATATGTGACTTTCAAAGTTTACAATCAAACATCATATTAACACGTTAAGCTTACCAGATAAACAGTGTGGATAAAACATAGTAAATGACTGGAAAAGCGCAGTGATTGGAAAGACGGTGTGCACATGGGTTATGATGGGTTTCAAAACAGGTTTCAGAATAGGCTATAAGAAAAGAGAAAACTAGCAGGATAATAGAGTTGGAGGGTGGGGAGAGAGAAAGAAACAGTCACAATAATGCTAAAGAGGAAGTTCTCTCAGGAGGGTGGGGGGAAGCACATTATGCAGAAGAAAAACAAAACCATCTTCAAATGATCAAATTCACGGTATGGTATTTCTTTAAATTTTAAAAAGGCAACCAGTCACAGTGAAGAATCTTTACTCTTCTTGATTGTTGCAGCTTCACTCCTCATCAGCTCCCAGACAGATTCCTGACTGGTTGGGGCACAGATGCTGGAGATGGACCCCTGTAGCTCAACTGAATGCCTGGTCTGCAGTGGTTCAACATGGATTTGCTCTTAATGTTTCAGAAAAGCTTAACATTAAAGAAGTTTTTGAGAGTTTTTTTTCAAAAGTCTGCCTTTTGCTGCTACATGTTATGGAAAGCAGTTCTCCCATCATTGGGAGAGGCAGAGAAAACCCCATCATCTTTTCCCACAACTCTGCTTCTGGAGAAACTGTGGCTTAGTGTGTCTGAGAGATTGGAGAAGCACAGCAATGACAGAGTAGTGTGTTGTTGGTAAATGATATATTCAATTGTTTGACCACACTTTGGTTCAGTATAAAATATATTAAAAAGCCCAAATAATCAATGTCAGTCAGGTTTATTACTATAAGTCAAAAAGAATATAGTACAGGAAAAATACAATACAATAGTTAAGTTCAAAGCTGACTGCAAAGAGTTACAAAGGCATCCCACAAAACTGGGTAGGATGCTGGACTAGGTGGATCATTGGGTGACTGGGCAACAAAATGGCAGATGAAACTCAATGTTGATAAATATATATGAGGGGATCTAAATTAGCTGTTACCCCTAAAGAAACAGATCTTGGAGCCATGGATAGTTTTCTGAAAAAATCCATTCAATATGTAACGGCAGTCAAAAACGCTAACAGAATGTTAGGAACCATTAGGAACGGGATAGAAAATATCATAATGCCACTGTGTAAAACCATAGTATGCCCACATTTATATACTGCATGCATTTCTGGTCACCCCAGCTCAAGAAAGATATATTAGAATTGGAAAATGTTACAGAGAAGGGCAACAAAAATGATTAAGGGTATGGAACAACATCTGTATGAGGAGAGGTTAAAAAGACTGGGACTTTTCATCTTGGAAAAGAGATGACTAAGGGGGGTTATGAGATGGTCAGGAATGTAATCCCATGCTCTGGGTGTCTCTAGCCTCTGATTGCTGGAAGGTTGGAGTGGATGACAGGAGATGGGTCACTTGATGATAACCTGTTCTGTTCATTCAATCCAAAGAACCCTTCATTAGCCACTGTTGGAAGACATAATACTGGACTAGATGGACCATTGGTTTAATTCAATATGGCCATTCTTATATTGATACTAGTCTTCAAGAAGCCATCTCGTGCAGCATTGTTATATTCACTGTACGAAGAAGATGTGTTCCCAAAGTTACACCTTTCAGCTAGGAGTATTTATAGGATGATTTAACAAGTTACAGAATTCTTTACATGTCACTAAAAACCAGACCATCAATTTATGATCCAGTTCCTTAACTTGTTTTTTGTTTTTTGTTTTTGTTCCTTCCTTATCTTTGTTTTAGATGTTAGCATTCCATATACTGGTCCATGAACGTACAAAGACATAGAACTAATGTATCTTGATTTTTGACAAATTTCTTATCTGCTTATGCTAAATGCTGAGTTGTACTGTTACAGAGCATTGTGGGATAAAGCTTAGCATGAGTGAACAGAACTCTGGGAAACACATTTTAGGCCACCAATTTAGGCCATATGATTGCTATCATATTACTATTATTAGCTTAATACATACTGACATATGTATGGTGCAGATAACATGTATTAGTAATGTGATCTATATACCCTAACCCAGCATATATTAATCAACAGTGTAGGACCCAGGTATATACATACCAAATCCAGCCTGTCTTATATCCATTGAACCTGTCTTCTATCCTGTGTCAATAGTCTGTAGGTCACAGAAATAAAATGAACAGGTAAGAAGATAAATAATTTGTTTTTTTTCCATCAATTGAGTGGTTGTACTTTATCTGATTGAAGAAAAGAGCCAAAACCAATTATTGTAGCAAAATAAGCCACTGCCTTTAATTCTGATATTCTGTACAATTTACAAATTTAAAAATACACGTAACTGATTTGATATCAGCCTGTCTGCTTACTTCCTCTCTTCTTAATGTAGGTGCCTGTATGTATGAATCAGCAGTTGCCCTGTGTGCATTCTTCCTATGTTAGGTGTATGATAGGAGTGAGTCTCAGAGAGAAAGGAATAAACACAGAGACGGCTGTAGAATCTTGAGATTGAAGAATGATAGCAGAGTGACAGTAGGTTTTACTATCTGTCATTAAAACATAACAAGGCCATGTGCAATATAATAGTGCAAGAAAAATCTTTACAACAATTTGACAGAATAGAACAAAAATGTCACCAACGGTTTTGACAAAATTTCCTGTAGATTTATCTTTTCCTTGGAGATAAGAGAAGAAGAAAGAGAAACAAAAAGATAGAAAAGAACAAGCTGGAGTCAGACATCATTACCCCTGACCCTATGAGAGAGCTCCCCTTCCTATCTCTGACAATCACCTTCTGCCTCACTTACTCCTGCTGATTTAAATTATATTTTGCTGCAGAAGACATAAGGTCTCATCGGACTGTGGCTTGCCAAAGAAGAAACTGTCACAGGGTCACCTGGAAAAAATCACTAAACAGAGCAGGTAACACAGCATGAGTGATGCACATATGTCAAGTGCAGGCGTGTAGAAAATAGAGATGTGGTCATGGACAAGACATCAGCATCATATGCTTCTTTCTCAGATGCACGTTTCAATCATTTGGAACAAAAGGTGTAATGTAAAGCTGCCCAAAGCATCTGTGTAGTGTCTTTTCAACAGATAAAGAAGGGGTTATGGGTCTAAAAGGTCAGTAGTCTGACAGGCAATGGCGAGACCAATGGCCAAGTGAGCACACCTCAGATCCTTACTGTTATGCAACTGAGACCTCACATTAATAATATTTCAAAGGAAGCAGGTGACCAAGTGAGTTTAAGTTTTTATACTGTCAGTTAATGCCTGAGACCATATATTTTTGGCAGTATTCATCAATATGTATCCAGTGAACTGGTTGTGTATTGTTATTAACTGAAATAATTGACTGTGAGAACTGCAGTTACAGCTAATTTACTGAGACTTGTTTCCAGCTATACCTCTCTGTATTGTAATATGGGTTTTGCTGAGCAGTCATTATTATACATGCCTCTCTCCCACAACTTAATTTTTGTGGTGGTTTCCAATATCAGACTGAAGTTTTTATATCCCAGCTTTGTCAGGGTCCACTTCCCACATAAAATGCTAAATCTTGCATCTGTGTGGGTAAGAGAGATCCCTAAAGTCCTTCTGATTGCCCAGCATTCTAATTAAGAAGTGGAAATTGTGCTTTCAATTTTTAGAGGGATGTCTATGCTTTGGGAGGGAGTGTTGGAGAGGGATGTGAGGCTGCAGAGGAAAACTTCTTGGTTCTACTTTTTCATTTTGTTGTTTGTTTCTTTTGCTAATGTTTTATGTCTGTTTTGCTTACGTGGGGTGGTATTATTTAGTTTGTTCTTTGTCAAATAATGGCATCAACTTTCAAAGTGTCTTAATATTTATGTTCTGATAGTAGTATGGGACAATCACTTTAACAAAGTGTGCAATGTTTTTCTTCCCTCAATTTACCATTGGAAAATCTGAAAAGACAAACTTATGATGGAATTAGCAACATTGTGGGGAAAGTACAACTTATGGAGTGTGCAGGGAACATATGGATATAATGAAGTAGTCCAAGTCACATATTACATATACACAGAACTTAACCTTTCTTTAAAAATGCTAAATGGCTTATATAATGTCATGTGGAATTAAAACAGTCTAAAACACTGAAGGAAGGATAATGTTAAGTAGCATCATATTGCTATGAGGGTGAAGGTCTAGTGGGGTCCTATCCAAATCAGTATTATGATTAGTTTTATTTAAAACCTTCCTAAATGAGCTAGAAGAAGAAATAAGCAGTGCATCAGTGAGATGGTGCTGTATTAGGAGGATATGCAGAGAAATAATAGCAAAGGACCTAAAAAGTTAAGGAACGTTGGTAGAAAAAAAAATAGTTTATTCATTTGGAAAAATGCAGGTTAATATATCTAGGTAAAAATAATCTGAAAAATATATATTCAATAAGAGAGTAAAACCTGGGAAATAGTAATATTGAATAAGACCTAGCGGTGATAATGGACAGTAAATTAGACATGGGTTTGCAAGCCAATGTGATTTGGGCTGAATATGTAAAGATAATATGTCACATAGCAACTACTATGCATCTGGCATGGCAATATATGGAATATTATACCCATTTCTGGATACCATAATTGGAGGAAGTTCAGAGAAAAGAAATAAGATTCAAGGTAGAGAGGAGAATGGTCCAGTGGGCACAGTACTAAGTTTAGGCCTTGATTTCAAGCCTCTGCTCTGACACACTTCCTTTGTGACCTTGGGCAAGTCATTTATCCTCTGTGCCTCAGTTCTCCAGCTATCTAAGACTGACATATTAGTCTGTGGAAAAGTCTCAAAGGACAGCTGTGGAAATCCCATAACTTTCAAAACTCAAATCTAAAGTGAACAAAATACTTTGAAAATATATCTTAGAGAACAAATCTGCCATTTCAGTTAATTTGACTTACATCACCTCTTTCCATCTCTTAGTGTTTCCACCAAATAGAACTGTAAGAATTGCAGAACGTTGTATCACCCAGGACTCTGAGGTGTTTGGATAAAAGGCTATGTTTTATATTTTTGATTCCATAACATGTATGCTTAAAGGAGGAAGGGAGGTTTAAAAGCAGAGGGGTCTTCTTTATTAAGATTTCTTCCTCAACTTTATTTGTTATTCAGGTATATAGTGCCATTAATTTTTATGTGAACTCATCAATGACTTTCTCTGGGACCTTCTGCTTAAAAACTAATGGCGTGTGACAGGTTTGTGAATATCCGATAACTTAGTATAAAAAACGTAGCTCTGTAATGTTATATGTTTTGTTTTACTTTATAGTTTATCATCAAGAACATGGGTTTTGTTGTCTAAAACATTAATCTAATTCAGTTAAGCCTTTGTAAAATATAATACTGCAGCCACAAAATTCTCAAGATTTGGAGCTGCCTTGTGGAATTTGAATGGTCACTGCTAGCAAAATACAATCCCTATTTATATAGTAGCCTTTGTGAGTTATCCTAGCGCACTTTACAAACAAATAATATATCACTGTGTGAGCAGGACTAATCCATCTCAAAGAAGGCTACTTTAAAAAGATATGTTGTCATTTGCTTGTAAAAATGCTCTGAGAATCAACAGAGCAAATATCTGCAGGAAGCAAGCACTACATCCAAGGTGTCATGTAATGAAATGCTCTGCCCTGGGCAGTCCCAAATCAATATTTTCTTTATTCAATGGTTGAAATAACAAAACAGAGATCACATCGATTGAGATGAAAATAAATCATGTATGTGGCTGAAAGCAAAACTAACTGTGAAAATAAAGAATTTAAACAAGAAAAATTATAACTGAAATTTGGTGTTGGATGCATCAAAATCCCATTGATTTTTCACTGCAGGATGAGTTTGAGGGCAGGATTCGACATTATGTGATTACAACTTCATTTTAGGCAACAGATGAACCTATTTCCACTTTAAATTGATACTAAAATTCAGTATCTTAATACTGAAGAAAGCTCAAGGATCCAGGCTTCCAAATGCCAGAGGGCACTATTTGGATATTGGGGAATTTCACAGATGATGTTGATGATTTATACTTGTATTACCATAATAAACGGACTGTCCTACCATGCTATATTCAGCATTTACATTTCAGTTCTGTCCATGTCCTCCCATATAGTGAAAACCTGGATTTTAATTAAAATGTTACTACACTGTACATATCCAACTACACCATTACATCAACAGGCATGCATTCCAGAGAGAGAGTTCAGCATGCTCCACTCCAATTTTGCATTTCATTGATTTTAGCTTTGTTTTTCGCTACTGACAGGAAGGAGCCACTTGAAGGCAGTAAACTTGCTCCTCTTTGTCTGACTCCAGATACAGAAAATTCATTTGAGTCAGGAAAGAAATTTGGTGCAGTCCTTGTTGATCTGATGGCAGCCTATGACACTATGTGGCTCATCGGGCTGACTGCCAACCTGTTGAAAGTTATCCTTGTAGGTCGATGGTAAGGTTCAGCCAAGAAATTGTAGTAACCAAAGCTTCATCTAGCAAGTCAAAGAGAAAATCAGTTGTTGTGACAGTCCTCACTCGAGGCTTGGTTTGGAGGGTAGGATTGCCTACTGGTCAGGGCTTTGACAAGTGGCTTGCAGAAGGGTTGTTGGTAGGGGAGCCTGGTCTCTCCCACTCAACGAGGCTTCAACCCAGGGCCCTTTAATCTGACAGCCAGGGGATGCTTAAGGCTGCCCTCCCTGGGTCACTGCCTATCATTCTCTTCAACAGTTCTCCCAAGGTTGCTGTCTGGGTTAAGGTGGCATGAAGCGTGTCCACAAGGGTCACCACAAGGCACCTTCTTGTGCGTGTAGCATGGTAGCTCTTGTCCTCTCTCATGAAGCAACTGCCTCCTTTGGCAGTATGGTCTCTGCTCCTGGACAAGATCAGTCCTAGGACTTTCCCCTGCTGAGGTAGTCCAAACAAAATAAGGAGGAATTAACAAAACTTGGAGTTCATTTGAGAGGGGAAAGGGAATGCTTCTCTCCCAGGCTGTCTCTGGGAGGGACTCTTTGGCCATTGTCACGGGGAGAGAGTCTTCCTTTCCTTCAGCTTTCCTCTGCAGGCACTGCAGATTGCAGGTTTGCGCTCTTCCCTGGTCTTCCCACAAAAGAGCTGCTCCCCTCCCCTGCCTTTTAACACCACCTCCAGTTGGAGCATTTCCTACAGACTGCAGCCTGGTTGCCAAGTGTAGGGTTTGTATAGCCCATCACAGTCACCTTAAACATGTCCACAAAGGCCTTTCACAAGGGTCAGTTCTGGCTCTCCTTTTGTTCAATAGATAGCAGGGGTGGCCAGATGTGGATGGGGGGAAGAGGATGTCCATTGGTTCCAAGCTCAGTAGTCCTCCAGCCCTTTTCCTACAATGCAGAGAACCCTTTCCTGCCTGACTTACCCAAATTTATAAATATTTATAAACCCTGTCCCCCAGTTGTTATCAGCTGTTATCTGACCACTTATGTATAACTTTTCATTGCATTCTTTTGACCTGTGCAGGCAAACAAGGAACATGCTCCAAAATCAGCCGAGCATACTTGAGTCCTGATAATGTGTGGTTGGAGTTCATCATCCTCCCTGGTTACTCCTGCAGCACCAGGAACTTACATTTGTATTGGGAATTTTCAGAGTCTGAAGCAGATGGGCATTAATCAGACTCTGGCCCAGTCTCAGGAATGGATAAAGCACCTAAAAACTCTAGCAGTCACTCTGAGGAGGGGTCCTTACAACATCCTCTTCAACCCACTGGCCTCTGACAGGATGCTGATGAAGGGCAGGACATCCATCTGACAGGATCCTGATGAAAGGCAAGACATGGAAGCAGCAGGGACCTTGGAGGAGGAGGCACCAGAAGACCCAAAGGAAGAGGAGGAGGTTATTCAACATCTCTACCCAGAGGAGTTGGTTCAGTAAGCTCTCCTGATAAGCTAGAAGAGGACACCAAGACTCAGCAGGAACCAGAACCCAAAGCTGGTCAATTAAACCTCACCCTCCCTGTCACATCCCCTCCCTCTTTCTCTGGGGCTGCATGCAGGACTTGAAGGTCATCCTCTTTCACCCACCACCACCTTTGAATGGTCCCCGAGCAAGATAGAACAGTAAATATATAATTTTATTGAATTACCAGAAACCACTAGAAACCCTTTGGCAAAAACTATGGAACAGATTACCAGCAAACTATCATAAGTGCCCCTGCGTCTGTGAGTTTATCAGCCACCGGCTGACAGCGGGAGGGGAGGGAGGCGAGGCGGGGATAGAAAGGTGTGGCTTGGGGACAGGGCATGTGTAGAAGATTAATGGCTCTTCAGAGTTACAGCTGTTTTCTTCTCTTTTCAAGATCACAAGCTTTCACTACAGTAACTCCATCCCACCTTTACAAACTGGAGCCACAGAGAAGAGCGGGGTGAGTTTAATATCAGGGCTTGTTACATACAGGAAAGAGAAGGGGGAACCTGTGCTTTTCCATGGAATGTCACAGTGGTGCTGTCACAGTACAAATGTTTTCAAGCATTCCCAGTACCTGGTGTCAGTATCTCCCCACTAGGAGTCATGCTGTGCAAACTGGAAGAAAGGATGTTGGGTGATGGATCTGCTTCATGCGATGTCCTTTGGCAGGGGAGAGGTGAATGGCTTGTTGTGTTGATCGGAAAGTTCATGGAAAAAAGAACAGTTGTGGTGTATTTCTTTTCCTGTTACCTTTTTCCGCTCTTCGCTGGACACAGGGGCCTGATTTCCTGCTGTCGCAGGCGTGATTTGGAGATTGGTGAGCATTTTCAAGTGGTTCGCTTTGACCCCCTCCATGCAACCTCATCTTTCATCTTAGGATATAGTCTATTTCCATTTGGATTGTGCCCCAGTCCCATAAACATATGTCTGAAAATTTCTGGTGCAGCAGAAACTCCAGCTGGTTCTAAAGGTTCAAAGGCAGTGCAAATGTGCGTGGTCCACCTTCACTGCTCACCAAACCCTTTTATTCAGTGATACATAGAGGGGTGACAAGCAGCACAAATATCTCTCTGGCATAGATTGCTGGATCCCTACAACAGGATAGGAATGCCAGCCCTGTTTCCAGTTTGTACATTCAGAATTGCTATGTTCTCTAAATGATGGCCAGCCTTAAAGGAAGACATTAAGAACCAGTAACGTTGTCCCTGAAATAAATACACCCCCCAGCCCACTGGCCCAATCAAACACTTTAAAGACATGATATTTTTAAAACCATTAGTTCATAGTACCTAGCATTTTCAGCAGTTGCACCTTTCTTGGAAGCTGCAAAACTTGTCTGAGAACCAAGCATACCAAAACAATTGCATTCCTGAAATGATGAAAAGTATCAATATTGTGGCCTTCCACAGCAAAGTTATGTAATGTGGGGGGAGTTCTTACTCGTTTTCTAAGGAAGAAAAAAAATGTAATGCTGATCTTGTGATTGAATTGATGGGATCCTTGACTGAAGAGAATGAACCCACGCTGCTCGGGAGCCAGTAACAGCAGACCAGGGACTGTAGGAGAAAATGGGGAATGACACTGGAGGACCTCCTCGTTGGCATTGACAGAAGGAGACAGGAGCAGTTGGACTTTATGAAGGAAAGGAACGAATGGGCTGCTAAGCTGGAGGAACATTTTTGCCAAGAGCAGGAGTCATTAATGATTTGATTTCTGGAGCAGCATGTATGGGACAGGGAATGGGAGCTTGCCCAAAGGGACCAGGAGCACACCCTGTTGCAGCAGTAGTGGAATGAATTTGGGTCCCACCTGCTGCACTAACCACAGCAAGTTTCCAGGAACTGGCACCTCCACCAGCTCCTCTGCCTCCTCCATCTGAACACCAGGAACTGCTGAGGTGGAGGACCTAATCCCTTCCAGTGAAGTGTGGGGTGGCTGCAGGACCCCAGGCACAATCCCCTGAACTCTCTCCTAAGGGAAGCCCTGTGACCAAGCAGGAGGGGAATGATGAGCCTGAGAGACTGTGCTTGAAGGCCAGAATGTATCTGGCCCCCCCAAATCCTGCAAAGGAGATGTCTCAATTTGTTCTCCCTGCTTTGAACCATGAGGGTACTCATGGTTAACAGCTGGTTAGTGACGTGTTCTTATCTCTGTACGCAATCACAGTCACCAGAAACCAGTTGTAATAGGCCATCTAGCCCCCTTTCATTAAGTGTTCACAAGTTCCTTCAAACATTCAGTAATCCCCCCTAAACTGTGGTCTTTCTAACAGTTGTGAACATTAACATAAAACAAACAAACAAACAAAAAACAAATGTAGTTTAACTGGGAAAACACTCTTGGCAGAACAATCCCAAACTGAAAGGTATTAAACCTGCAGAGGTGCCCTGCCCCAATTACCCTTAATGAATCATTACCTAGACTGGCTAATGACCTTCTCAGGAGGGGAAAAAAACTGTGAATTGAAACACAAGTGAGTGGGAATGTTCCCTCTTGTGTTTTTACAGCAACTGGATGGGGTGTGGTGTTTTCATTGGGACCAGGCTGAGGTCATGTGCCTGCTATTCCAAGATGTGGGCACATAATGCATCCCTGATTTCCCTGGCCCGCTGAGAACCAGAACTAGACTGCATGTTCACTTGATCAGATTGTTTATAAAGCTTTACAAGTCAGTCCTATCCTGTGCCCGCTCTGTCCTAACGTACTCACACTGAGTCTCACACACATTATGAAGGGTACAGCATACCACAATAATGTGGACAGTGTTGGCTACATCGGCATCCAACCGGTTTTGTGGACATCGCCGATGGGCCTTTAGCCATCCACCAGCACACTCCACTACCATCCTGCAGCTGTTGAATTTGGAGTTAAATTTCCATTTTACTGGGTCATTAATATTAGAGTAAGGTTTCATTAGCCAGTGTAGGAGTGGATTTATAGGGTTCCCCAGAATAACTGTGGGCACAGACACCATATAGAGACACCTCATTTCTGGGAAATAAAATCAATAAAGTCTGCCGTTAATATACATGAACCTGCCTTTGTGGTCCACTAAGACTTGAGGACCAAGTGAATAGTGACCTTTTTGATTGATGTACACACTCCTTTCAGTGGGCAAAGTATAGGGATGTGGGTGCCATCAATAGCTCTCAGGCAGTTTAGAAGCCCTATTCTCTGGAATCCAGCTATAATTTCCAGAGTTTTGGTGATAACAACCACCTGTGGGTAAATGAGTGTTGTTAGCTTTGCAAACCTGCATCACAACAGTCTACTTCCCCACCCTGACCGGTAGCTGTCTGGCATTGGCAGCTTCCAGAGGACAATAGCGAGCTGATTCTGCACCAATATGGGTCTCCAGAACTGAGTGTTCTGCTGCTGTGGGCTCAGCTCCTCACAGAGCTCCATGAATGATTGTTTCCTCATTCTGTAGTTCTGCAGCCACTACTCATCATCCCAAGATTATGAGACATCACCCCACCATTCTGGTTCTTCTGGTCCAGAAGAGGTGGTTCACTCATGGAAATAGTCACTACATGGTCAGTCTCCTGGGTCTCTGTGTCATGGGGTGACAGTAGACTAGTCACCATCTCAGTCACCTATCTTTGGCTTGTGAGAAATGTCCAAATATATTCATCCAAAATTCTCACCAGTCGTCTACCACAACACACACACACACACACATTTGTCCTGCAAGGAGAAGCAGGAGCAAAACCACAGTGTTGGTTACTTGTTCCATGTTTTCCACCAAGTTGGGCAGGAGAGAGGGGTGAGTGACAGCTTCCATTAACAAATGCGTTAAGGCATCTACAGTACCACCAACACACAGCAAGGCAGATCTTAGAGAGTCTTGCATGATGCACTGAACCCTGGGATACCACTTGCTAACCACATGGACAAAAAAAAAGGCAGCGTGGATGCAGATATACTCAAGCACAGAGTTTATACCTGTGTCCAGCACAGCATATGTTGACACTCAACACCGGTTATAGGGTACAAATGTGAGCATATTCATGGCACAGTACCCGAGTATGCATGCCATTGTAAACACAGACTATGTGCCTCATCTGACATTTTTAAGTTAACAATACCTGCTAGTGTCTGTCATCTTGTGTGCCTACTGGAAGAAAAGAAGAAGAACTTACCCATTGTATGCCCATGTTCGTCAATCCTGTGGGTCTGTTAATTGTTTCTGGTGTCTCCGGTCCAGTTATCCAGGTCCTGATCCTGATCCAGTGTGGTGTTGTTAATTATTCCCTGTCTCGCTGGAGATGGTGATGTATCTGACTTAGTAATAAGTTTCCATTGTTAATTACCCACTTTGATTTTAATTTGGGACCCTGGCTTTAGGCCATTGTATTGTTAGATTAACCCCTGAGCTGTTTGTTAATAATAATTTACCCTATTTGTTTATTATACATTATCTGCCTTAACCTTTCCCATGAGTGGCTGGGGATCACTGCTGGTGACAGATACAGTGAGGGGTAGAACCTGACAGGGGGTGGTCCTCTTTAAAGATTTCCTTCCCACATTATCCCTGTTTGGTCAAAGGGTGTCCAACACCATCTATTCAGTCTTCCTCATGGAGGATTTGAATCTTTTGTCTCCCCAAGGTGCCAGCTCATGGTCTCCTAATACTAACAATCAAATCAAAACTATAGTGGCAAGTTAACCAGGGCACTCTTCCTTAAATAGAGGGGAGAGATACATATAAAAAATAAAGGAAAACTTTCTTAATCAGTTATAGGTGTCTTCAGAAAGCATGTACTACACCCACACAAACTCTTAAAAGTGAGGAGATGTCCAGTTAATGTACCATCTTTTAGCATCCTTTATCCCAGCCACCTCTTTCACAGGGAGGGTCAGCACTGGAGCGCTCACAGTACTGTTTAGATGACTGGCTTCTGTTTTTTTATTTAGTTACATCTTTTTCAGGGTGTGTGGTTTCTTTCCTAGATATCAATTGCAGTTACCAAGGTTGGTGGCTATGAATATATGAATCACTGTCCCTGATAGGAAGGGTTGTACTCTTTTAGCCTATTACTAAAAGAAGATTCAGGTCTACACATGGTTTTCCTTTAAAAACAGTCTCCAGGGCATCATTAAATGAAGAGTGTTTCTAATGAGTTAGAAAGTGAGGGACTTACTTGAAGTGAGGACTTTCTTTGTTCCCCTGGAAAAATTCCCACGGATACTGGGTTCTATAAGATGATCACATTTCTGATGAATGGTGGAAGCTGAGTTAAGTCTGTTTCATGGCCTTCCCACAGGTTCCTGTTAGTAGAAAATCCATGTAACACTTCTGTTGCATTAGAAACCATTCTGTATGAAACAACTTTGTTTTAGAAAAATTTTCCCACCCCATTCTACATGATTTCTATATTTGTAACTTGATGAACTTTAATAGAATTCCTGTGGCGTTATATATAACATTGACATGAATAACAAAATAGTTGAGCAATTAATGTTGTGTCAGTGAATACCAAAGAAATTTATATAGATTTGTCACCTATTAGAACAGGTTAGCTGAATTATTTATCATTATTTAATTTCTTAATTCCTGATGAATCATTATCTACCTAATTATTTCCTCTAAAAATTACTAAATTTATTAGGCTATTTGATCTGCTTCATTGACCTAGTCCCAGAATAAAAAAATTAATAACCTTTGTAAAAGTCTTTAATTTATTTGGTATTCACTGTAATAACAGTGATCATAATGAAAGCACTTGGCATTCATGTAGCTGCCTATGTACTGTACTTCTGTGGGAATTCCACTGTAATTCACCATTAATTAATGTGTCATTGAGCCACAATAATACCAAAAAGAGAATGAAAACTAGGGTTGAGTGATCCAGCTCAGATTAAATAAAGACTAACCTTGTGAGCTGATAACTCAACTCTGCCTGAATCAAATATTTGGTGTGATATTTGGTGTGTTAATATAATTCACTTTGAGGAAAAAGTGATTAAAAAAATCTATCAGTTTAGATCTTTTGTCTGAGAAGAAATGCCCAGATACTTCAGCTGTTCTTGTAGTTTTCCCATCTTGACCAGAAATAGGAAATCCCTAAAAGTCTCAAAAGAAAACCTGTTCTCATGATACTATCAATCCCATTTCACCGATTTAAGATATTCAGCTAAGTTTCAGTTCAGACTCTAAATTAGGGATTCTTTTTCAAACCAAGGTCCCAATCCAGCAGCACATATAAACACATGCTATTGAAGTCAATGGGACAAGTATGTGCTTTATTGAAGAAAGATTAGATAAGCATGTGCTTCAGTTCTTTGCTGAGTTCAGGCCTAACCCCCTACTGGTTTTTCTAAATTTAAATATCACTGAAAAAAGATTTCCTATGGCCAGGACACTAAGAACATTCTTCATGAGATGTGTTGCTGTATCAGTACTTACGCTTGTTGCTGATTAAAGACCAGCAACAATATAGCATGTATTTTGTTTTTTATTCATTTAACATTGTAATAAAAAAGTCTGCTTCATTAAATTAAAATAATAAAATATATTGCTGGGTTATGTTTATATCATTCCTGCTTCTTCCTTGGTGACTGACATTCATGGTGAGGTAGATTGATGCCATTTGAGTCATGATAGTTTTACATTTGCTGGAGTAAAGGCATTCTGTAGTTTGTTAGTATATTTCTCTAGTTTGTAATTAAATGAAAACCTAGACACTATGCTGGATCTTCAACTTCTGTAACATGTCCTTGCTCAGTTTTAATCGATGGAGCTATGACAATTTTCAGTATCTGAGGATCTGGCCCAATAGTCCTGTTTTTAAATAAATTCCTAAACATTTTATTCCAATAATGTAAAAACCATGCAGTCTTTGCTGTGGCACTCTTCAGCTGTAGTTAGCTTTGTAACTAATAGAAAAATGATTTACAGTGTTTACACTTTTGTTAAAAATACACCATTTTCATCATATGTATGGAAAGATCTGTCTGCAGGATCCTGTTTACTATCATTTACTTGAACTTCAGATCATATCCGTCACTGTTAATGAACTCAGCGCTATAGTTTATCTTTTCCAGCACTTGAATAATTCATAAATGAACCAGAGATTTTAAAAATCAGTTTATGAATCTGATTTATTTTAAATATACAAAAAATCTGTATTTTGTACAGGTTGACTCTTGTTCTGCAAATGGCTCTTTCAGAAGCTTAAAGGTGGTCTGAAGGACACTGCATCATGTAGAATGACAGTGAAAACCTGACATGAAATTATGGCCTTCACTAAACTTTTATGCTTCACTTGTGCTCAGAATTCTCAGGATTTACATAGAAGAAAATGTACAGTGCATCAAGTTCATTTAAATTCTGCAGGTTTACTACTCACTGAAATCACTATTACCTGCTGCCTCTCACTAATCTCAGTACTACCAGTGGGGTGTCTTAGTACTCGATCACACTTTACGGTTGGGGGAGAAAGTCCATAAGCGAGGAAGAAAATGATAATTCTTAGAGCACAACTCAGATTAATGTGGAAATACAACACATTTCATTGTTGGCAACACTTTTGTTCATAATTTACAGTACAAAAAGTCTGTGAAGGAGTAAATAGTAAATATTTTCCATGTAATGCCTTACACAGAGGGATATTTTTCGTCTACTCTTATTTCAAACCATGCTGCACAAAGGCCAGGATATGTAACCAAATTTTAAAATGGATTCTATCAAGATAGCAAATGACCCATTACTTGTCTTTAGTCAGCCCTGGTGCACTTCACAGAATAAATCAATAATTCAGTTCGGGAAGACCAAAGCAATTGAATATTGTCTCTTTCTAGTATCACACACAAAATAAGACAGAGTAATTGCAAGAGCAGTGGCTCTTGACTCTCCTGCTGTTCAATACTACAGTACAATACAAAACAATAAATTAGTTTTTCTCCCATGGAGCAATCTACTTCAGTGGCAAAAAGCAGACTAAAATTTCAAGGGTAGGAGTTTGGAGAAGGCTATAGAAAAGTATCCTTTGGAGCTGAAGGGTTAAAGGTGGCTGTGTCTTCTTATGGGGAGCTGTAAGCAAGCAGTGGCACTGTCATGCCACATGATTTTATTTGAAATAAAAGAGAGAGGAAATGAAAGTTGCCAAGGCAAGAATCTGAATGTAATGGAGGTTTTGAATTTTAGGCTGAATAGCAGGGGTTCGTCTCTGCATCTTTTTTTTCTTAAAGTGAAATATAGAAGTTTTGTAAAAGTACAATAATGTGATACTCTCCGCCTTCTTCCCATTGCTCAACTTCTTTCTCAGCTTTCAAGCTTAAGGCCGACGATTTACATATTTTGCCTATTGCTGTTTGCCACTTTCAAAAACTTTTAATTGTTTTGTTCCTTCTCTTGAAATAGATGTAGTGTTCTTGGAAGGCTCTGGAATGACAACTCTGTTGTCCCCATATTGAGTGCAATGTGAGCAGTGACAGTGCAATCTCACCCATGCTGTGCCATCAGTGCACCTCATCCTAGTCTAGAGAGACCACCTCTGGGGTTGAAAGTATAGTTGCTTCTCAGTTCTTATTCACTCACTGGCCTTTCTGCTGAGATTACAAACAAGGGTGCCAATTAGTAATAATTGGCACACTGGACACCTGTCTCTGCTAGGAACTAGACTGAAACCACCAACAGCTGTCAATGTAATCAGGGCCAGATTTGAATTGGTGACCTATAGGTGGGAAGCTTTTTATGCTATTGAGTTCTTTTATAGTCTGCTCTCCTTAAAGCAGAATGTTATGTCTCTTGCCAAACATAGCTGTTGCTTCCGGATAAATGGATTTGCTCTGCCCCTTTAATCTCTGTTTGAATTGTTTCATTGCCACCGGACAGTTCAAAATTCTTAGTATACTACACACTGTGGCTCCAATAGGCTCTACAGCAACAGCAGGGGCAAAACTCAGATCCTTCTGCTTTCAAGTGCAGAAGCCTTACTACATCAGCTACATGTGACTCTCCTTTAGGTGCAGCAGCAATTAGGGATTATGACATAGAATTAAGCAGTTCACACATTCTATCCAGTATACATAAGGGGTAGAATGCAACAGAGCAAAGATATAAGCAATGTGGTTTGTGTCTCTTATCTTCAGGGACTATTAGAATTCAGTTCACCTGTGCTACAGGCTTGGGTATCTCAACTATCACTGTTTGTCGTCATAATCTGCCTGGGGTCTGCAGCACCAGGGAATCACTGTGGCATAGGGATGTCCCTGCCACACTTCTCACCCCTGTCCTCTCCTGGAATGCCATGGAGGTGGCACAGAGCTATCAGTGCCAGCTCTGTCTATGATAGAAAGATGCCTCCCACGGTGGCAGTATTATTCACTGAAAAGGGCATTAGTTTGTCTTATAGCCCATTTATGTCATGTGAAAAGGGGCCATAGAGCAATAGTGACTCTGGTCAGGCACACCAATCAGTACATTATACCTATATGTGAGCTAGTATGCACTTTTCTTTAACAACTAATTGTCCACCTAGATTCCACTCCTGAGGTGCATGTTCTTATTCTTGTGGCCAGAAGTGTCCATGGGGGCTGTGCCTGCACCTTTGATGCCCTAAAGACCTGCCCACCAAAGAGCAAAAAGGACAAAGTGGGCCCAACTGTCCCTCAATTCCTTATCGCCCATCTTCCCTTTCTCACAACACTGTGCCACTGTTCCTCAATTAGGGTTGTTGATAAATTGTATTTGTGATGGCTTGACCAAACTTTGGTTTGTTAAGATATATATTCAAGAGACCAAATAATCAATATCAGTGAGGTTTATTGCTCTAAGCCAATAATAATATAGTACAGGTAAAGGTTCAATATGATACCGGTCTCCAAGTAGTAGTCTTGGGCACCGTTTACATTCACCTTACACATAAGATGTGCTCCCAAAGTTACACTCCTCAAACCATCCTTTTAAACCCTACCTGTTAACAAATAAAAGGTACTGTGTACATCATCTGAAACTAGATTTAAACAATCAGCTTTCTACTTTGTTTTTCTGATTCCATGGAATACCCCTTATGTCTTCTTTCTAAACACATGTATTCCAGTTACCAATGTGTGGGTGAAGGCACCTCCTGGGTCTGCAGCAAGATAGACCACTCATATATATTATCCTTTTCCTTTAGGACATTTCAGTGATGGCCTGTGAGAGTAACTCCCTTCCTGTTGCTATGTTAAAATACTCAGCTGTACTGGTCTTGACAGCTCCTCCATTTGTTTAAGCCAAAGCTTACTTCAGTGAATGCATGGGTTATGGAATATTTAGCGTAAGTAAGCAGGGTTATATAAAAAACAGACTAATTTAGGCTATATAACTGCTATTGTATTACTATTATGTCCTTCATACATACTAATATATGTACAGTACGAATAATATGTATTGGCATAATTAGATATGTGTGTGGGTGGGTGAGTGGGTGTGTGTGTTAGCCCTGCATATATTAGTCAAGAAGATTATAGTTAATTAGTTAATTGCCCAGTGTAAAGAAATATTTATTTTGTCAATTAGGCTACACTTCCCCCCTAACTCCTCCACCCCTGCCCAATACAGGGCTATTAGCAACAGGGCAGAAGCTAAAGCTCTGGGATTCAAGACCTGTCTTTCATGTGGTGCTTTGATGCCTATTAATGATGGACACTCCCAGTACCTATTCTCCTAGGGGGAAGAGACACCCTGAAGCGATGTTGCAATGCACTCAGAGAACTAGAGAAGCCCTCCCGAAAGCTGTTGTTCCTTCAGAGACGGATGAAAGCCTTTTCAGACATACAGAGGAAAATTTCAGCCAGATTTCAGTCATCTGGTCAGTCTCTCTCCATTGGTACCCTGGAGAGCCAAGATTGCATATTTGAGCTCCCAGGCCACATGTTCTCAAAGGCCCCATTTGTCCACCACAGTCCCCACACTGATGTCTTTTAATGGGGGCAGAAAGAAGCTCCACTCTGGAGATGAACTTGCCATCTCCAACACCTAACAAACAAACAGAGACACAAGAATCATCAGACTCAGGATTTGAGCTCAATCTGCTAAGGGCCAAAAGCTTGAGAAGGTCTCTTTTGGTGCCCTGTGTCCACCACCAATAGCACATGTAGTAGCCACTACTTGGGTGGACCACACTTCTCTTGGTACCAACTATACGGTACCCAGAGCTTTGGCACAGAGTTCCTCATTACTAGAAGCCTGGAACTCTCCATCTTAGTACTGATTGCATTGAAACTGTGTCCTCTGCTACCCAGCATCTTTGCACTGGCTGTCTCAGTACCTAAACCACATATAGTCCAAAGTGATTTATATGTGGGCCCAGTACCAGAGTCACCTCACTGTGAGAGATTGATGGTGGTGATATCTAAACCACTAGCTTTGGAGTCATCAGTACACCAGGTGAAGGAAATATTCCTAGAACTAACTTCCTTTCTATATAGGCAGAGAAATCCTGATAAAATGGTGACTTTCTTGGAGGATTTCTTCTCCTCCTCCTCGTCCTCCTTTGGGCGTAGTAGAGACTCATCTCCCACACATCCACCTTTCCTGGCTCTCTGTAGCACAATGTGAGGTAGGATTTTAGAGAGGATTCCATGAGACTTAGCAGGAAGAGACCTGTGGCTCACAGGGAACATTCCTCGTGGAACACCCATACATGTCTTACCTCAATATTCCATGGCCCTATTGGACACCCTAGGGTATGCAGCCATGTTTCAAAAAGCCTACATCTTACACTATCTCCAGCACTTGCTCACGCTTCCAAAAGAGACAAATTAGAACATCTTGGACAAGCCAGTTGGTGCGGCCTCGGAAACTGAGGAAGCAAGGGAGAGAGAGAATCAGCTGCAAGGAGAAGAAAACTGATCCCTTTTGAAATCTCCTCATCCTCACCAGAGGAGGCAGTGAATCCTTCCAAACCAGCCTTAGTGAATGAATTCAAGGTGTGCCATTACCTCATGAGGCAAGTGGCAGACACTTTGGATATTCCCATGGATGTAGTTCAAGACACACAACATAAATTCTTGGACATCCTACATGCTTCTCCACTGTAAGCTCCTCATAAATGAGAGACTACAAGAGCTTGTGAAGGACATAGGACACATCAGTATCTATTTTAACCATGTCAAAAGTTGTCTCCGTTTATAGACGAGCTCCCTAAGGAACATCAAGAGGAGAGTGACATTATGGCAGAGTAATAGCTGATTGTTTACATTCCTTACAGGCTGCACTGGACATATATGACATCGGTGGGTATACTACAGCCACTGCAATATCATTGAGGAGGATGTCATGGCTTCAGTCCTCAGGGATTCCCAGGGAGGTTCAAGCAACAGTTTGAGGACAATGAAATCTTTAACACTGGAATAGGTAAGCCCCTCCCATTCCTTAAATTACTCAAGGACGACTCTGTGCTCTTTGGCCCTCTATATTCCACTGCAAGGAAAAAGCAAATACACCAATAGCCATTCTAAATACAGTATTCGTCTGCCAAATATTATCATCAGCCACAGAGGATCTCAGAACCATGAGGAAGAGTTGGAAATTCCATCATAGAGGAGTTTCTGCCATTGCCTCTGCTGCATGAAAAGCTGGAATTTCCAAGAGGCAGCAGGCTCACTGCCAACATTAAGAGCATGATAGAACCTCCACAAGATTTGTTCCATTCTACCCCACCTCTTCCCCTTTGGCAAGGGCCTCTTTCTTATTTTTGGGAACCTTAGGCAAGGATTACTTTGAACAGGTGAGTCCTGGAGAATGTAGACAAAGGGGTATTCTATTCATTTCCAGTGCTTTCATACCCCTTCCTATGGTGTATTGAGCACTGTGTTTGAACTTCAAGGTATCACTTTAAATGTGTGTGCGCAGACGGGGAGAAGTGCTTTCCTACTTATGCTTGTAGGACTAAGGAGCTCAGTAGGAAAGCATGCAATCAGAGTCAGATTTAAAGAGCTATCTTAAAGGTGAGGCAAGCTGTGCCTCTCTGCCTTAGGGAGCAGCCTATTTTCTCTCTCTCTTTCTCTCTTTTTTGGGATTCTTGTGTGTAATCAGTCTGAATTCTAATATTGCTGTGTAACAATCTCCCAGTAAGAGTTTTTGTTTTAATCTACCTCTTCTGTGTGTATGAAGAACACAACACTTCCTTCTTCTTATGCCCTTCCCCATCCCTTTTCAGGGATCCTTCTTATGAGTGACTGTTGAGAAGGTGCCTTTAGAATTCAGGGGTAGGGGGATTATTCCCACTATTATTTTATGCCCAAGAAGAAAGGATTGGTGACCTATCCTAGGCCTTCAACATCTCAACATCTTCATCAGTTCCTCCAAAATCATGATGGTGACTTTAGCCTCCGTAATGACCTTATTAGATATTCAGGATTTGTTCATGGCTCTCAACCTAAAAGATTTCCTATTTCCATTTATTTCCATCTATCTGTCCCATAGAAAACACCTCTGATTCCTAGTAGGAACATCTCACTACCCGTATAAGGTCTTTCCACAGAACAAAAAGTTTTTACCAAGTGCTTGGCAGTCATGGAAGCCCATTTGAGAAGACAAGAGATCCACGTCTATCCATACCTTGAAAACTGGCTAATCTGAGGAAAATCACTTCAGAAGTGAACAATGCAATTCAACTAATTCTAAAGCTGTTTGCATTGCTGGACCTGAAAATCAACAGAGAAAAATCCATAATGATGCCAACTCAAAGCATAAGAGCTCAAAGGATCAGTGTTAGGTTCCAGGTCTGTGAGAGCTGACATTTCACAAGAGAGACTTCAGGAGAATTTCATCAACCAACTTTAAGCTCACCCAAGAACATCAGTAGAAACATACCACTGACTTGTAAAAACATGCACTTACATGTGAAAAAATCCACAACAGACAGGTCTCACCTACACTTTATTCAAGGGTGGTAGAAATCAGTGTGTCTACTGATCAGATAGTGCATGGACATGCTGGTCATAGTCCTGCAAGAAGATCTCTCCTTATTTAAATTGGTGGAAAGATCCTCTTCATCTGTGCAAGAGAGTACCCTTCTCTGCACCTCTGCCAATCATGACTCTGGTGACAGACTCCTCTACTCAGAGGTGGGGGCTCATCTAGATCATCTTCAAACTCAAAACCTATGGTCCCATCAAGAAATTCACTTCCACATAAATGTCCTAGAGCTCAGGTCCATCTGCCTGGCATTCAGAGCATCCCTGTCTCGGTATAAGCTATACATTATGTCAAGAGGCAAAGGGGAGCAAAATCATCCCCATTCTGTCAGAAGGCCACGTGACCATGGAATTGGTGCATTCTAAACCAAATCACAGCAGTGGCTCTGCACCTTCCTGGTCTGCAGCACACCTTCGCAGATCAGATTAGCAGGCATTTCTCAGACAGGAGTGATGTCTCAGACTCAATCCTATAGACCATTTTTTACAAGTGGGGATTTCGAGACATAGATCTCTTTGCCACAGACCGGAAAAATAAGTGTCAAATATTTTTGTCCCAGAGGGAGTGAAAGGCCAGCCTCCCTGACAATGCCTTTCTCATCCCTTGGATGCTCGGACTGATCTGTCTTTCTTCTGGTTCCCATGCTACTTAGACTCCAGACTTTTAGGCCAGAAGGAACCATAATGATCATCTAGTCTGACCTCCTGTACATTGCAGGCCACAGAAGCATGACCCACCCACTCCTCTAATAGGCCCATAACCTCTGGCTGAATTACTGAAGAATCAAATTTTAATTGAAATACTTAAAGTTACAGCGAATTCACCATTTACTGTAGTTCAAACCAGCAAGTGATTATGCTCCACACTACAAAGGAAGGCAACCCCCCCAAACCGCCCCCCTCCACCAAAAAACAAAAAAACAGGGTTTCTGCCAGTCTGAGCTGGGGGGAAAATTCCTTCCTGATCCCAAATATGGCAATCAGTTACACCCTGATCATGTGAGCAGGATTCACCAGCCAGACACCTGGGAAATAATTCTTTGTAGTAACTCAGAGCCCTCCACATCTAGTGTCCCACATCTGGCCATTGGAGATATTTGCTAATAGCAGTCGCTTATGGCCATTATACCATTGTAGGCCATCTCATCATACCATCCCTCCATAAATTTATCAAGCTCAATCTTAAAATAGTTAGGTTTCTTTCCCCCCACTTCTCCCTTTGGAATGATGTTCCAGAATTTCACTCCTCTGATGATTAGAAACCTTCATCTAATTTCAAACTAAACTTATTGAGGACCAGTTTATATCCATTTGTTCTTATGCCAAAGTTGGTGCTTAACTTAAATAACTTCTCTCCCTCCCCTGGTGTTTAGCCCTCTGATGTATTTATAGAGAACAATCATCTCTCTCCTCAGCCTTCATTTGGTTGGGCTAAACAAACCAAGCTCTTTGTGTCTCTTCTCGTGAGGTAAGTTTACCATTCTTCTGATCCTCCTAGTAACCCGTCTTTGCATCTGGTCTAGTCTGAATTCATCTTTCTTAAATGCTGGTGATTAGAATTCCACATGGTATTCCAAATGAGGTCTCACCAGTGCCTTGTATAATAGTAATAACACGTTCCTATCTCTACTGGAAATACCTTGCCTGATGTATCCTAGGATTGCATTAACCTTTTTCAGAGCCACATAACATTGGTGGCTCATAGTCATTCTGTGATCAGGCAATACACCCAAGTCTTTTTCCTCCTCTGTCACTTCCAACTGATACATCCCCAACCTATAGCAAAAATTCTTGTTGTTAGTCCTTAGGTACATGACCTTGCACTTCGTGCTATTACATTCCTTTGCATTTCAATTACTTTAGTTTTCAAGGTAATCCAAATTTTCCTGTATGATATTTCAGTCCTCCTCTTATTGGTAATACCTCCCAACTTTGTGTCATCCACAAAGTTTATTAGCACATTTCCACTTTTTGTGCTAAGATCATTAATGAAAATGTTAAATAAGATTGGTCTGAAGATCAATCCTTGAGGAACTCCACTAGTAACCTCCCTCCAGCCTGACAATTCACCTTTCAGCATGACCCATTGTGGTATCCCCTTTAAACAGTTCCTTACCCACCTTTTACTTACTGTATTAATCCTCATCTTCTCCAGGCTAACTGATAATTTCCCACTGGAATTGTATCAAAGAGTTTACTGAAATCCATGTAGATTAGATCTGCATTTCCTTTATCTAGAAAATTGGTTATCTTCTCAGAAGAAAGAGATCTGGTTGGTCTGATGTGATCTACCTTTGTAATACTATGTTGTATTTTATCCCAGTCACTGTTTACCTGTATGTCCTTAATTTCCTCTTTCAAAATTTGTTCTAAAACCTTGGATACAGTTGAGATGAAACTAATGGACCTGTAATTTCCTGGATCACCATTTTTTCCCCCCTTTTCTTAAATATAAGTACTATATTTGCAGTTCTTCTGTCATAGGCTATGACCCACAAGTTTATAGAATCATTAAAAATCTTTGCAGTTGGGCTTGCAATTTCATGTGGCAGTTCCTTTAATATTCTTGCATGGAGGTTAACTGGGGCACCTGATTTGGTCCCATTAAGCTGCTTGAGTATGGCTTCAATTTTGGGTGTCATAATTTTTCCTTGCATATCCTTGTTCCCTTTAGCCATTCTATCACTGCTCCTGAGCTCCTCATTACCCTTATTAAAAACTGAGGAAAAATATTTGTTTTAGGTGTTGGGCCAGACATAAATTATCTTAATCCCCACCTCATCCTCAATGTTTAATGGTCCCACTCCTTCTTTCCTTGTTTTTTTGTTTTTTTTTAATATGCCTCAAGAATCATTTACTATTGATTTTAATTTACTTTTCAATTTAATTTACTTGGCTCTTGGCATTTCTCACTTTACCCCTATACGTTCTGACCTTCAAAAGATAGCCTACAAAGAATGGAAGAAGGGATGGATCAGTGAGGAAATCTATCTGCTTTCTCTTAATCATCTGTTTGAGATACTTTCTAATCCAACTCAGTCTGCAGCCCTTCCCTATGAATATTTTCCCCCTTGCATGGGATGGAGGCTTCAGCTAGTTTCAGCAACTTTGACTTAAAGTAATTCAAAGCCTCCTTGACATTCAGATCCTTGAGTTCTTCAGTCCAGTCCACTTCCCTAACTAATTCCCCTTTTTTTTTTTTAAATTATCTTACAAAATTAAGGACCCTAATTGCAGATCTATTTTTGTTTATTCTTCCAGTTAGTTTAAGCTGAACTAGCTCACGATCACTTGAAACAAGATTATCCTCTATAGCCAGTTTTTCTATGAGCTCTTGGCTACTTACCAAAATCTACTAAATCTAAAATGGTATAACCTCTTGTTGGTTTGGTGACTGGTGGAGAAATCTGTCAGCTATCATATCCAGGAATATCTGAGCCCTACCATTATTAGTAGTGCTTGTCCTCAATCTATATCTGGGAAATTAAAGTCTCCCATAACCACCCAATTCCCAGTAGCATTCATTAAAATATTAAAGAGGTCTAAATCAGACCCTGGGGATCTGTAGCAGACCCTAAGCACTATCCCAGTGGAGCCTCTGTTACCTTTCTTCCCCAAAATGATTTTGACCCAAAAAGATTTTGTTTTATTAATTCCATCACTTACTTCTAATTTCTTAACAGTTTATGTCATCATTAGCATGCAATGCTACTCCACCACCTTTACCTTTATTTCTGTCTTTCTGAACAGCATAAACCCTTCAATACCTGCATTCTAGTCATGACTATTATCCCAACATGTTTCTGTTAGCCCTATAGTATCTTCCTGCACTAATAGTTCTAGTTTCTCCATTTTGTAACACAGGCTCCTTGCACTGGTGTACAGACAACTTAGTTGTTTCTGCTTGGTTTCAGTCAGATTCCTCACCCAATTAGGTACAGGTGATACTGGCAGTAAAATGACTATCTCATTGTTACTGTCAGTAGTACTGGTACTATCTTTCCTCTGGCTGTCCATTCTCCTACCTTCTGTTGTTCCTTTCTCTGTTGCTGTATCCTCTTTTACTTGATTTTCTTCCCACTCAATATTAGAATCAGGAGTGGAGATTATATGAACATCTATCAACGGTCTCCCCTGAATTCCTAGTTAAAAGCTCTTTTAATCAGTTGTGCCAGCCTCCATCCCAGAAGTCTATTTCTCTTCTTACTCAATTGGAGTCCGTCCCATGAGAACATGTGTATGTGTGAATGCCTCCCAGTGGTCAAACATCCCAAAGCCTTCCTCATAGCACCACTGCCTGAGCCATCTCTTGATCATCATAATCTTGTCTTACTCTCACTCTCCAGGTAGAATCCCACTGAAGATCAACTGACCTTCCATTTCTTTAAGCATCTTCCCTAGTCTGGAATAGTCTTCCTTGATGTGTCCCAGTGAAAAGCTATCGGTATCATTTGTTCCCAAGTGAAGGACAATCAGAAGGACAATGTGAAGGACAATCTTTCCAGATCCCAGTAGGATTCTCTTCAGCCTCAGTTCCATATCCCATATCTTAGTTCCTGGCAGACAGCACATCCTTCCGTTCTTCGGATCAGCTCTGGTGACAGGCCTGTTTGTTCTTCTTAGTAGGTGGTCCCCAATTACAGAGACCTGCTTCTTTCTGATGTTGGTGCAGTTCTTTGGCCTCTCTCCTTCTAATCTTTCTGGCTGCAAGTTGTCTTGTCTTCAGTTCTAAGGCCCCTGATCAACCTGAGACAAGATGCAGGGCTGATGTTTATAATAGCCTCAGCATGGACCAGGCAGTTCTGATACTGGGATTTGATTAACCTTTTCACACAGCCTGCTATCGCCTTACCAGCTCTGCCTGACATAGCCTCAGAAAAGTGGTCAGATCATACACCTGGACACAACTTCTGTACATCTGACAGCCTCGATGCTGGCTGATGACATCCACCAAGATAAACTGTTCAGCTGAGATTCAGAACATTCTGCTCCAAAGCAGGAAATCCTTAACCAGACTCACTTACAAAGCTAAATGGAAAAGATGTTTTATCTGGGCATCTCAATACCAGCTTTTTCCTTCCACATTGACAATTTCAGCAATATCAGTCACTCTCCTAGCCTGTAGGCTGGTGACACGGTCCAGTCAGGGTGTAGTGACCAATCCTTGGGCCCAGGCTCCAAGGAAGACCACAGCGCCTTGGTGAAGAGGAATAAGCAGTGCTGATTACAAGTCTTTGGCCCCAGCCCCCAGCAGGGCGAGCTTCCCTCACAGTCTGTAATCCTCGGGCCCTCACGTAGGGCAGGGCTTATAAGGAATCTATAGCTCCGGCCTTCCAATAGGCATGGCTGGTAAGTAGTCTATTGCCCCCGGCCCTCAGGCGGGGTGGGGGAGGCGAAGCAGTCTACAGCCCCCGGTCTTCCAACAGGCGAGCTAGCAAGTAGTCTGGTGCCCCTGTTGTAGGCCCCAGCACTGTGAGCACTGTGATGTAGGCCTGAACCAGAGCAGGCCTGGACCATGGATATGTATTTGAAGCTTAAGGGTTAATCCTCACACTGGAAGAGAACAAAACCAGGCATTATAGATAAGGATGTTCTGAACACATTGATTGTTTGTTCATGCCACCCCAGGCTCCACTATGATAATTAACTGAAGTGGGAACATCCTTCCTAAACATTCTGTGATTTAACATTTATGACACATTGAGGCCCTGCTTGTAACCATCTATGAATGAATGTTTGGGAACATCCAGAAATCTAATTATGGTAATTTACAAGTGAAGGAAAGTGCCCAATGTGTATCAGAAATGTGGTTGATGTGTAAATCATGGGGCAATGAGAGGACAAAGAAGATTTCTTGTATTTCTTTTTAGTAGAATTGTATTAATAAAATTGGGGTAGGTGTAAGGATTTTATTAAGTTAGTAAGTAAGTATAAGATAATTGTTACCAATGTAATGGAAGAAGAATGTAATGATTTTTAGTAGGTATGAATGAGGAGTGAATGCAGTTTGAGTCTGTTGAGATAAGACAGCGAGGAAATAACTGCTGAGATAATGGTTCTCAGCCTCCAAGGACAGGAGGGAGAGAAGATGCTTTTGTTTAAAGAACTTTTACAACCCAGATGGCCGAAGATCAAGATAACCTCAGAAAACAGGGGAGATAACACCCAAGGACAAGAACAGGATAAAGTGTGAAACAGGAATGAAAGAATAATGAGAAAGCTGTCACACTTGCGATATCAAACGTAATTGATGATTACATCAAACAAGGAGACTATCTGACACAACAAAATCCATAGACCTGAATAGGGATGGATAAGTATAAAAATGGAGAGGAAAAACCTGGACTTTGAGCTCGTTCTGCAAACCCCAAGGAACATCGTGTCGCAACTGACAGAGCCTGGCTCCACCCTCGTGTCTGAATCACCTGGACAGTGATTCAGCTTGGACAACAAGGGATTGGTAATTATATCCCTCCTGCAGAACTGTGTGTGTGTGTGTGTGTGTGTGTGTGTGTGTGAGAGAGAGAGTGAGAGAGTGAGTGAGAGTTTGCTTTAGGCAATTGCTTTTTAAAATGTTTTTCTTTTTTGTATTCATAATAAACGCGGCATACTGCCTTATCCCCTGAATAAGATCCTGCTGTTTATTTTATCAGTATAACAGGGTCCTCCGGCACACCAGGCTCAGTCCATTCTTGTGAGTCCCCGACATGGGGAAGCTCCTCCAGATCAGGGCTGGCCTCAGGGGGTTTCTCTCACCCAGCAATCTCAGGTAACTGCTCCCAGCTACTAGGGCCTGGTGGCCCTACCCAGTCACTTGGGCCCAGAGGCCCGGGCAGGCCCTGAAGGCTCCAGTCGGTGGGGTGGTTGGTATGCACAGCCGCAGGGCCTGGGTCAGGCCCAGACCGCAGCCTCAGGGAAGATACGTCTGTCTCCAGAGGCAGCTTTCCCCTGACTGAGCTGCTAGGTTGGCCTCTCCTGTCCTGGCTCCTCCCCTTTTCTCCCGGGGTATTCGGCTCGCAGGGCCTTGTTCTGCCCAGCTGGGGCATTTTTCAGGGCCTTGATCTGCCCAGCAGGGGTTGCAGCTTGTCCCCCGGCCCAGGCTCCGAGGAAGGCCACAGCGCCTTGCCACATAGCCCTAAAACAATCTGGAGTAATATCTGTGCATCAACCTCCTTTCCACTACAACACTGTATCTTCCCCATTCTACAGTGGCAAGATTTCAGAATGGCTTCATGCAAGTGTTTCTTCCTGTATGGAATCCCCCTCCCTCTTCGAACCTCAATATAGCATTAACAAGACTGATGGGTCCCACACTTTAGTCCTTAGCAACCTGTTCCCTACCCCACCTATCAATGAAGACTGCCTTTTTATTATCCATTGCATCAGCTCAAAGGGTGGGGGAGACTCAGGCCCTCTGGTCAGGTCCTCCTTATTCAGTGTTGCATAAGAACAAAGTCACTCTTAGGCATCACACCAAGTTTAAGCCTATAGTTGGTTCAGACCAATCCCTTCACCTCTCAGTTTTCTTTCCCAAGTTTCACTCAAACCTTGGGAAACTAAACTTCACACTTGGCTGTGATAAGAGCATTTTCACAGTGAGAGGACAAAACCATTCAGAAACATGCCCAGACTGTTTGTTCTTTGCTGACAGAGTTAAAGGTTAACCCACACCCTTACAGAGCTTATCCAAACAGGTCTCCAGCTGTATAAAAAATTATTTGTTAGCCAGATTAGATCTACCTAGTCACATTATATTCATTCCACTAGAACTCTGGCAGCCTCTGCTGTTTGCTTGGAAAATGTCCTTATTTCTGAAGTCAAAAAGGGCAGCTATATAGAGCTTGGCCCACACCTTTACAAGCTTTTATTCTTTGGCAAAGGCTTCCAGATTGGATGCTTGCTTTAACTGAACAGTCCTTCAAACTTTTTTTAAGTGGAGCTCCTAGTACACACCTCCAAGCAAACAGATAAATGCTTTTTAGTCACCAGGATCAGAATCCATTTGGACAATCACTTGAAGAGAAGACCATTACCTATGCTACAGTAACTCTGATTTTGTTTTAGATATGCTGTTCACATAGATTCCACAGCCTGCTATGATTCCCAGCTACTGTGGATTTCTGATATGCTGGGATTCTATTTTGGCAAAGGAATGGAGGGATAGTTGGGCCTGTTCTGCCTTTAAACCCTTGGCTAGGGAGTGCACCATGATATATACAGGTCAGGCATGGCCACAACGGACACTGCTGGCCAAAATAATCCAGTTTCTCATGGATGGGATCCGTGCACACCGCGAGTAGAATTCATTTAGACAACACATCTTGAAGAATCACAATTACTGTAGAGAAGTAATCACATTTTCTCTTCAGTTTGTTTTTCTTATCCTTTTGCTTCTTCTTGCATATCTTACTTTTCTCTTTACATCTCCCTTGCCTTTCTTCTTTTTTCTCCCATTGTGTGCCAGATGGAGAATCTTGCTTGGAGACCGTGTTTCTTGTTAGCTAGTGAAAGGGAGCACTGCACCAGAAATCAGTGCAGAAATTCCTCATACTGATTGACAAGTAGGACATGAATCTGAATTGACCTCAAAAAAGCTAGTTAAGCAAGAAGAGTTAAAACAAAATTAAAATCAACTTCAATCTGAAAAAACAACTCTACAGATTTCTAAAGCCATCCTATGTACGTAAATTGGTTCTGAAATTTACGGATTTATTACAAACATACCCTTTCCTCAGTGGTGCATATCCAAAGTGAATTAGCGCAAATATTTTTATAGCAGTCAGTACCTTCCATTTAAATTTTATATTTTTAATTTGTTTGTCAATTTAACTTATTGTATTTCTCATTCATGGTAATCATTCAATTGATTTCCATTCCAATTTACTTTAATAAAGATTTTCATACAATGTCCTTTCCTGAATTCAGCCATCACATAAATCCAACAGGGAGGCAGTCAACTTCATGAATATTTTGTCCATTCACAACTTCAGTACGCCTGCAACATTTACTTTTAGAATTAAATCCGCACGCTCTGTCTGGTTACACAAAGAGACATTACATAATATAGTGGTGTGGTCTGATATGAAGATATTATTGGCATGGGTTTGGCGTACCTACGTTGCTCATGGCTACCATATTGTCATGAATTCTGTGTATTTTACAGTAAAACTATTTTGCTTTAAAATGTTTTATATTCCTAGCACCTGCAAAGAAAAGTGTCTTAGACTACGTGTGGACTACACACCATTGACAGCAGCAAGTAGTGTGTGTGAAAAGCAAGCTGCATCCTCACTGTGGTGCATAATTGCATGTGTCAGTGAAGACTGGCCGTGGGGAAAGGATTCAACAGCTTCCCTCTGCCAAAACCTTTCCCCACTGCAAGCATATTTCCTGGCTGTGGAGAAAGGCCATACCATCTGAATGTACCATCTCATGTGCATGGGTCTGTACAGATTTACTACCTCCAGGCACATCACATGCCAGTGTTTATTTTGACTCTCCTGCTGACTTCTGCCAGCTATATGTATAGGAAAATGGAGTGAAGTATTGATTTGGGGACTCACTTCCTCTGAGGCTAAATAATGCTCAGATTCCTGTATGGAAACACAAGGGACAAGATAACTATTTGTTTAAGTTGGAGCTGCAGCCCCGAACCTCATTCTCTAAATAAACTCCCATTGGCATGTTTGCACTACAAGTTCACAGCCAGAAGGATTACAAAATAAAATACAAAAGCATTGCACCCATGTAATGAAACCCATGTATAAGATGAAACCCGTGCCTCACCTCCTTAAGCACCATTACCCACTTGTGACATTGTTTATGTTGATACATTCCAGGCCTCCAGCTGCAACAGGAAGGGGTAGGAAGACAGACACATGGCTCAGTGGGTTGGACAGAACTAATAGTTGGAACAGACCATTTCATGGTGATTGGAAGCTAAGGCCTTGTGTACAGGCAGGTTTTGTACTAATTTAACTTTTTGTTTTGGGGAGTGATTTTATATAGATAGTTGGGTGGTACAACCCCTTAATGTGGACACAGGTATACTGAAACAAAGATTCTTATGCCAGTATAGCTTATTCCCTAAATGTAAGGGAATAAACAACACAGTTATAAATCACCTTTATACCCTACACCTGTGCCCACACTAGTGGGTTGTATCATTGTAATTATATTTGTTTCTAAATATTTAAATTTGGTACAAAAATTGTGCATACCCCTCAAGGATGTGCCTACACTGCAGGTGGGAGTGTGCCTCCCACCCCCGACAAACTCAGACTAGCAGGACTCAAGCTAATGCACTAATAATAGCATTGTGGACATTGCAGCTCTGACAGAGAGTTGGGCTAGACACCCCAGCTCAGACTCAGGGTGGTTGGGTGGACTTCAGGTAGCCAGAAGTCCCAATTTTATAGGCACAATCCCAATATTCCATACCTTTCTTATATAGGTGCCTGTTATACCCCACCCTCTGTCCCGATTTTTCACATTTGCTATCTGGTCACCCTAGGTGGACTGGAGAGCCCGAGCTGTTGCCTGAGCCACAACTTCCACACTACTGTTTTTAGCTCAAATCCGTTTACATTACCCAACTGGAAGGCTTGCTGCCAGCTGCAGTGTAGCCAGACTAAGACAACGGAATAGCCTGATGTTATAGGGTTTGATCCAAAGCTCAGTAAAGTCAGTGCAAAGATTGCCATTGATTTCAGAGAGCTTTAGACCAGTCCAGGGCAACTGTGAACTCTGAAAATCATAGCACAAGAGCCAAAATTTTGAGCTACCTGAGTTGAGTAGCTCAGCCCAACTCTTATGGTTAAGACACAACAGCACTGGAAAATTATTAGAACCCTAGGAAGCTGTGAAATACAATGTGCTCCATTTTATGTAGCCATCATGTGCCTTTCTTGGAATAACAAGAAGATTTTCCTTCTTTCACATGTAGCTGACTTCACTCAGAACACAGGTCTGAAGTTGGACACAAAAAAAAAAAAAAAAAAAAAAATTTTTCCTCAAGGGAATAACTAATTATGCCCTTTTTTAAATTTGAGAAAATAAATCCTTCATGAGACTCCTCTGTGCAATACTTTAAAAAAGCCTTTGCTTTCCTTTTAATTTCTCATACAGCACTAGCTGTGGGTGTTGAACATTTGACAATCTGTCCCTTCACCAACCTCTTAAATAAAACAACTGGCCCATGTTCGAAATGTGGTAGATGTGTTGTGATGTGATATCCAGAAGACAGAATAAGTAGCATTATTTAGGGTGTGTTTTTTGTTTGTTTCCCAAAAGTTAATCGCAGCTCATGTTTGCAGATACTTTTGGCTATGAAGCCTCATTATTCTGCAGCTAATATTTGCAGAATTTGTAAATTGTGAGGGTAAGAAAAAGAGACAAATGTGCATGTTTTATCCGTTCTTATTAAATAGTCCATCGCCTATATTTTGTATGTATAGAACTGAAATTATGTTTTTCCTGGTTAGCTGTATTTTTGTTACAACATTTTTATATAAATTATATAGAAATACTTGATCCCCTGCCTCCTTCCCATCTGTGGTCTGCCTTTTTATTTACCTCTCTCATAAACAGCAAGTGTGATTCCACTAAAGGCTGCAATGTGTTTAGCCTTGTGCAGATGCACAAAGTGGGTGGAACGGGGAGAAGTTCCCAAGAGCTTACATCTCCTTCTGGCTTTACATAATCTCAGTCCTTGCTGCACTATGGCCACTCCTTTGAAGTCAGTGGAAGGACTTTGGCCAGTTCAACTACTGCTGATAGTGTTGGATACCAAATGGAGTAGAGAAAGGAAGATAAGACAGAGCCTAGGTTCTATTGCTGCTCTGCAAAAGCTGATGGCTCTGTGTGTGTGTGAGAGAGAGACACAGAGAGAGAGAGAGAGAGAGAGTCAATGTGAAGGGTGCAGCAGATATTACCACTGTGGGAGCTGCTGTGAGGGATCCCCACTGTTATCCCTCACCAGCTCACCCCACCCCAAAGACAGTGTTTAAAGCCATCACCTACTTCTAAATGTAAATGGATATTTTTCCTCTTTAAAATGGAAGAAGAAGCCTGAATTGAACTTGAAAGAGACAGTGCAGACATAACAGCTACAGAAAACACTTTAGACAGAATTAGAACATGAAAAGTTAGTTAGATTCTGGGTAGGTCACATCTTTGTTTTTTCAGGCAGATCAAATAGTACAGGGGTAGCTACATGAGCTCATAAAAAGAGCTCACTTTGGTTTTAAAGACACCAATTAAGAAGAAATCAAGCAGAGTGGTAGAAATTCCTGGAAATGTAGCAGGTTCTGCAATTTCTATTAACATTTATGTGCCTGATAGGAAGAAAGAAGAATTACTTTTTTTAAAAAGGTGTTTGCTGCAGTACTAGAATTAATCATTGAAAATATAATAATTGGAGGTGCTCTTATTTGTGTTGTGGAAGGCAGTTTAGATAGATTGAGATATAGATCAAAAACTTTTTTCTGCTCCTAAATTTATTTTAAAGGCTATGTCTGACCTTGGACTTGTTGAAATATGGTGTACTCTAACCAGGCATGAGGGATTACTCTTTTTACTTGGCACCACATGAGGAGCTATATTTAACTTTGTTATTTCCTGTCTTTTTTATGGCAAAGATTATTTAATGGAGGTCACTCAAAAACATATGAGTGCTGGAGAGGCATTAGAATCAGAGGTCACTTTAATCTCATCCAGTGGTTCTGCCAGTTATTAAGATCTCTGTGGCCAAGTACTGTTTCATTGCTCTCCTATTATGAAAGAAAACAAAACAAGTGGACACATGTCCCTTGGTTTGTCCCTTCTAGGAATCTGTGAATCAGATTACTGAACTGAAATGGAACCTCTTTTCCATTTTTTTCTATCAGTAATAATAGCATACACCAATAGCAGTAGCAGTGTATAGTAGAAGAACAGAATTTATGGGGTTTAGCTATTCACCTGGTATAAAGTGACATAACTTAACTGAAGTCAATAGAACCATTCCAGTTTACACCAGCTAAAGATGTGCCTATGATGTGTCCTGATGTGCCCCATATATTGACAGATGGTTTTTTTAGGTGGTTGCCTTTTATAAAGGTGCTGAGAAACAAAACTTGTGTTAATCCAGTTTTTTAACCAGTTCTGATCGACTGTGTGAACTGTAACTGTTGGAATCTTGCATTAATTATAACTTTTTCCATACTTTATCCACCTTATTATATCTACATTTCAAAGATAGGCCCAGAGCATCACTATTCCCAACCACTCTCTGCCTGGTAAAGAATCTACATATGCATCATAGATGGGCCAGACATTCAACCTTCCTTCAATCCATGCTCCTGCCACAAGCCAGAGAGACCTTCTGGCATTTTTACTCTTCCCAAAGTCCTCAAACCATAACCTCCTTCAGGATAGCCAGCCCCAAGAGTTAAAAAATCAAGAGTCAGACCCCCAAAATTATAAGATTGGTTTAAAAATCATGAGATTAAAAGGGGGGGATGTTCTGTTCATTTGCTTTTGGGTGGGCTGAGTCATTAACTTGCATTTGGATCATGTTTCCAAGCTTTTCTCTGCAAACACAAGGGCTAGAAATGCACTATTTTGAAAAAAAAAAAAAAATAAAATAAAGCTGAGATTTGAATGCAGTCTCCTGATTCTGGAAAATGTTATGAGACTTGAGCTGAAATTGCAAGAGTTAGCAGTGCTAGTCACTCATCCATTTCTCAACTGGAGTCTGGAAAGCTTTGTCTTCTTTCATCTTGACTATTTTGCCTAGAAACCTGTACTTCCCTGCAGTGATCAACCTCGATATGTGTCAGAGGCCCCACTTGCTTGTCAAGGTCCTGAAATCTACTTCTTTCCTGTACGTTGTCTCTATACTGAGCAGAGAAGATAGATCACCCACTACACCCAATATGGTATCCTTAGTTTGTAGAAGAGTAAAGAGTTAAAAGCTGGACAAATGGTGAGGCCTAAGCTACAGGGAACAGGGTCATGGCACAAGCAAACCTTATTTCTGTTAATTGGTGTGAATTCTAGTTAGAGTCTGTTATCTCTCTTCTTTTCCTCCCTTCCTGGCCATCTGTGCTGGGGATGAGGCTAATAAAATCACTATCGCCACTCCCGCGCAAGGCCTTGGTGGGAAGAAAGCTTTATCTTTCTTCCCTCCTGGCATACCTTTACTTCAAAGAATGTTAGGGTAAAATTAATAGGTTTTAAGGTGTTGTGCCTGCCCTCTGTAGGGTAATCCTGTAAACAACAAACAGGGGCGGGTATAATTGTATTCATTATGTAGTTGTTAATATTAATTTTATAGGTGTCAATGTAACCAAATAAGGGTCTATGGGGAGTTGCTGGAAATGTATACATTTACATACTGTTATGGATAAAAGAATTGTAAAGTAACCCTGTAAGTGTTCCTGCTTCCGTGGGAGGCCACAGCGGCTTCCTACACAGGGGAATAGCTCGCACTTGGCAAGGGAGTAGTTCTAGTCGTCCACCCTTAAGCAGGCTGAGCAGCAGTTAGTCGCGCAGGCCCTTAGTTGGGGCGAGCGACCAGGAGTCTATTGCTCCAACCCCTAGGTAGGGTGAGCAGAGGCGGATCGCTCAGGCCCTCAGGCAGGGCGAGCGAGCAAGGAGTCTATCGCTCCAACCCCTAGGCAGGGTTGAGCAAATCGCTCAGGCCCTCAATCCGGGCGAATGAGCAAGGAGTCTAGGTTCTAACCCTTAGGCAGGGTCAGCAAAGGAGGCAACGGCTTCAGGCGGGGTCAGGAGAGCAATTCTCCTGGGGTGGCTAGGGAAAAGGGGAAGGGGAGGGGGACGCAGGCCCACCCGTCTCCACTGCATCCCAGCCCAGGGCCCTAGCAGTGGCAGAAGTGGCTGCCACTGTGCCGGCAGGGCTCCCGCCGCAACACACCGGCTATAAGGCGGCTTCAGCCACAGGCCGTGGCTGTCCCTGGACTACTTCCTCCCCACTGACCCTAGTACCTGATTCCTCCATGGCACGGGGATAGTCCACCTGGTGTAGCGCCGTCAGTCCTTCCTCATCAATGGGGGGTAAGGCAGGAAGCTCCTCTTCAGGGGGCAGCTCCTCCAGGTCATTGTAGGTGGGGAGTGGCTCGGCCTCAGGCAGCTCCTCCAAGTCCTGTCCCGCTGCAGGGAGGGGCTCGACGGCCGGCAGTTCCTCCAAATCTGGCCCGGCCTCCGGGGGTGCCTGCCACTCGGGATGCTCTGGGGTCTCGGCCCAGCCAGGCGGTTCCAGAGCACGGCCCCGGGCTCGGGGTCGGGGTAACTCGGCCCAGTCGTCCTGGCCGGGTTGCCTTGTCCAGCTCCTTGAGGGCCATATCCAATCCCCGGGCCCAGGTGGGGCCGGGGTTCGTCGCCGGTGGCTAGGCTCTGGCCTAGGCCTCTGCTGGCGGGGCAGCACGTCTGCCTCTGGCGGCAGTCTGGGCCCTACTGAGCTCAGGGGCCAGGCTTTTGTACTTCCCCTTCCTGTTGGGGCTCCGCCCCGCGGCTGCCAATTGGCCTGGCCGGGTGGCCCTATCACGGCCCGGGTCCCTTGTTGCCGGGCAGACTCTGGGGCAGGGTGTGAGTTGGGCCAATCATAGAATCATAGAATCATAGAATCATTGAGTTGGGCCAAGGTCAGAGTCCAACCCCCTGCTCAAAGCAGGTCCTCATCCCTCAGAGGTCCTTCCTGGCTCTGGCTCCGTGGGAGGCCACAGCGGCTTCCTACAAACCCCCTCATTGCTCACTCGTGGTGTTGAGGTAGAACAAGCAGGCAATAAAGGGTTCCGTCTCCCCAATCCGTCCCTGAGACAACCTGTTTGGTTATTTCTAACATAGTTCTGCTCCATTTCCCCATGGAAAAGAGGGGGGAGGTCGGCCTGGGTGTACTTTGCAGTCTCCTTGCACCTCATGTACCACATGACTGCCAGCTTCCACCTCCCTACCTTTCCCTCAGGTCAGTCATCAAATTAAGTGATATAATTTGAGGGACTTGGGACTTGTCCAGTCAGTGTCTTTCATCTCTGTTGCTTTGTTACCAGACAGCAGCTGCTAGCAATTAGTAGTGTACTGCCTTGTAACAAATGTGTGTGTGTGTGCACACGCACATGCACACCTGGTAGGCTATTCAGCAATAGGCCTTCATACCAAGAACAGTCCTGAAGCCTTAAAATTCCACTTCTCATGTAGAACAAGGATTTCTTTTTTAAACAGCAATTTAGTGTTGGATGAAATTCACCAGCAGAGCAAGGAATCTCTTAGAGGATCAGAAGAATTTTAAGGCTCCAGGACTGTACACTAGGATCTGTCATCAACCTGCCCTGACACCCTCCTGAATCCTCATCTTGTACCTGATACAGGCTGAAAGAATAAGTGTAAGTAGTACTGTAAAACAATGTATATACTGTTGAAGGATCAGATCTATAGATCTATAGAGACAGAACAGATATAACATAAAAACATTTTTTTAAAAATCAGGAGATCACGGCATACAGTTACACTGCTTTGAGGTGGCAAGTTTCTGCTATCTCATCTTCTCCATTTGGCTGGTCTTGACAAAGTTTGGAAGGGGAAGAGCTCTCCAGTTTTGCCAGTGTTCTGAATGAGATTCAGAAATCTTGGGGCTTCTGCAATACACCCAAGTTTCCCTGGCTTTCTCATGACTTGGCACCATGAGTTCTGATACTGCTTAAACACAACAGTGTCTTCCTCCAGCATGACTTTTGGCCATCTGAACTAGTTTTCTTCCTTTTCATCTCCCCTTCCCCCTGGGTGCATTCCTTTAAGGCAATCATATAACATAACATGAAAACCTCAGCACTGCTGGCAAGCTCAGACAGTAGTAAATGAGCTGCTGATCAGTGGGAGGCACTATGTCTAGTTGATAGAATGGGAGACTGTTTTGTCTAGACTGCTAGGTTATATTCGCAGTTTACTACTGGCTTGCTTTATGATCTTTTGCAAGTCACTTACATTTTCAGTGCCTCAGGTTTACTGGCCTGCAAAACGGCATTAATAAAAATTTACTTAAGTCACAGGCATATTGTTAGGATTAACTAATATTCATGTATGTGTTTGCTTCTTATTTTCTAAAATGTTTTGAGATGCTAGAGTAAAATGCATGAGAAAGGTGCAAACTTTAAAAGTACAGAGTATGAAACAGAAGTTCTACTAATAAAAGTGTCGAGCCTACTCTTGTCTGTGTACCTGGATTCACTTAGCAGAAGGCAGCATAACTATACTGTTTGCAACAGTGTGACAAAAATGAAAAATTTCAAAAACGTTTGCAATTCATCCCTCCCACCCCCATTTTCTGACTACCTCTAATATACCACATTTATCTTGTTTGTTGTTTGGTATATTGGAAAATGCTCCTTCTTCCAATACAGGTTAATTATACGTAATATTGGGAACCTAGCTCTGAGCCCTTTTATTCTGTAATATTTGGTTTTTCTATAACATCCTTCTATTTGAAAACTGCTTTCATTATTGATTACCACAGTGCATAAAAGACAACATTCCCATTCATTTTTCACTTACTAATCCTACAGAGAATGCAGTCTATTTTTTCCCCTATTTTGTCTGTCCATTTCTGAATTAAACTTCATTTGTGTTTGTTAGGCATAATGACAACATCATAACTTTGAAGAGTCACATGATAAAAATACTACCGATACTTTACAAGTTGGCATATAATTTATATGAAATTGAACATTCATTTTAATTGGCTATCAAGTGTACTTCTTATATATTGTTTAATGTATTTAATATTGGGTGGTTAAATAATCTGTACAGTAACATATCAACAAAAATACTACATTTGGTTTCCTGGCTTTTAGCAGCTTTTAACAGTCAGTGTAATAATAGGGTAAATGAACCTTAAAAAAAAGGTTTACAATGAGTAATAAGCTGAGGCGAAAACCATATAAGTAAGCTTTCTTTACACTTCTGATAGATGAATAAACTGTTTTCTATCTATAATTCTGAATAAAAAATTGAAAGTATCCAGGATGGTTCAAAGTGAATGTGACAGTAACAGATTTTGGCTTAGCATTTTGGGAAAACATGAGAGTGTAAAGGATTTTGGCTGAACATCAAACACTGTAGCTCAGGAATGTGGTTCTAAAAGGTAAGAGGCTTGGAAGAAATTGTAAAAGCAAACAAAACATCCCAAGGATCTGTGGAAGATTAAATAATTTTCAGAAGCTCTTTTCCCTGTTGGAAACCAAATCTCAATAGTATGGAGAACTATCCATGTATTCTTCAGAATCTCTGCTGGATATTTGGCACGAACTACTCCGGTTGAAAGAGAAAAAACGCAAATAAACAAAGAAAGAAACATTTAATCCAGCCTTGGGACTAGATGATTTACTGTACTGTGAATCAGCTCTGCAGGAAACAAGGTGACAGATCCTCAGCTGGTATTAATAGGCATGCCTCCAATGAAGTCAATTGTTATGTGAAATTACACCAACTGAGGATCTGACCTAGGATATTTACACAATGTACATAGCCTAATGATTTATGCATGATTTGCATCTAATTTATTCATCAGTGAACACAATGTAAATGAGTGCAGCAAATCAATGTTTTCAACCAATTTATGTAACATGCAATGCAAACTTCCAATTTATTGGTAATATAAATGTTCATGTAAGCTTGATACTAGTACTAATTTATACAATTTTACTTACTGAAGGCCTGATTCTGCCACCCTTAATCATGTCCTAGTATAGCTGGCACAACTGGGCCTTGAAAGCACTGTGCTTTCTATTATTGAGTAATTGCAATATAGATGTTTCCTGAACACATTCAGGAGCAGGACTTTGGAACATCCAGAGAAGTGACTGTACTGCAGATTTTATCCCCATTTTATACTAAGTCCATGACACATGGGACAGGACTGTGAGAGCATGGGGGCAGTTTTTAAAGGTATTTAGGCATCTACAGATGCAGATAGACACGTCAGTGCTATTAAAAATCCCACTAGGTGCCCATCTGAATCTTTAGGCATCTGAATACCTTTAAAAACTGGTCCATAGTCACTGCTGAGCAAACATTCATACATTGCACACATAATAGAGCTCATAGTTCCCTCACTGAGTCTCAGTTCTTTGATTTACAGAGTTCCTCCTTAACATGGATCAAAATGTAAATTACATACACCTTTTTGCTGATTTGAAAAAGATTACAAACCTATAATATATCTGAATTACATCATACTCGTCAATAAGACAATTGATTTATGCAAATATCCAATACTCCTGCAGTAGCTTTTGCGTATTGTGTGTAGCTGCATAACCATCTGATCTGGGTACACAAAGGCAGCTTGCATGTAAAACCCAGTTTTTATTTATGCAAAAACACCAATGTCTCAAAAGGCATATTGTGACAGTCCCTTGTGCTATCTGGACTGGTTTATTGCTGTGTCACCCCAATCCCTCACTCCTGGAGCCTGTCTTGCACTTGCTCTGCTGTGTGAACCCCCACTCCTGGGTCAGCCCACACACAGCCTCCTGCAAGCAAGCGGACCTTAATTTAGTGAGTGAGTGCTTCTGGCCAGTCACTCATGGGATTATGCTATACAATGACCACAGGAAACACACCCAGGTCCAGATGCAACTCTAGGAACTTCTGTCCTGCAATGTTCAGTGCTGTCCACTGAATAATGCGAGCTCATGATTAGTTCGTCAATTTGTCAAAGAAATTGATATGCACCATCTCTGTCACTTTAAATAAAGTTTCTAACACACATTAAACCACATGCACTGTTTTAGATAAAACAAATTTATTAAGTAGAAAAAGATTTTAAGTGATTATAAGTCAGAGGAATATAAATCAGATTTGATCAGGATGAAAGAAAAGCAAATCACATATTAAACTAAGCTTAACCCTTTCATTAACCTTACAAAGTCAAATAATGTTCACCACAGGCTGGCTGACCTTCAGCTAGGCCCTCCCCCTATGGACAGTCCTTCAGTTGCTTGATGTTGTTTTGTATATGGAGTGGAAGAGAGAGCTCCAGATTGCAAAACATTTCTTTTTTTTAACATGTCCCTTTGTCTCCCTCTGAGGTCAGGTGACAGAAAATGTACAGCATGGCTTCCTCCACTTGAGTCAACGAGCATCCTCTTCTCAATGCTTAGGCTAGTCCATTGTTCCTGGAAGTGCCGATAGTTTTATGCAAGCCTTAGTGAGGCATGAACTACCATTTTGCTTTTGGAGGGTTTTACTTAGATTTGCCTTAAGCCATGGGAAACATATTTGGGAATATTACATAGCAGAGTTTCATAACCATACATATGACATTGCCACAGACATACTACTATAACAATAATGTTCAGTATGTCATGAACATTCCAAAATCACCTTACATGACATACTTTGCATTAAATAATACACAATTTCACTATAAGGGTGTACATGGGTGGCAGTATGTCATACATACACAGATATGAAGAATTCAAGGTGCAATTTTAGACGCAACATTTCGATTTGGCTTTATATATTAAGTGTCATTTCATATTTTATAAAGTGCTTTGAAAATTGTACAATAGAACTGGATGAATTCTCCCTGCAATGTGTTCATTAATATTTTTGAATATTCCAAGTCACTCTTTCATTCATGTCCCTTTGCTACTCACTATTCATAGATATTTGTATGAACAATTTTTGTTTGTTTCCATGAATGTTTGGAGAATAGTTTTTTCTCTCTGGAGGAATAAATCCTTGTGCAGAAGGCTAGCACAAGGGCAATGCGCTATTAAGTCCTATTTTGACTGTTGAAGTTTTGCTTCAACTGTTGAAGTTGTCCCTCTACTTAGTTGCGAATTTCACCCTGTATAAATACTTTTGTTTTATTGCAAACAGTGACATCTGTGGAAAAGCAAGAAGGTGTTTGTTATTCATTATTTGCTATCTATTACTGTCTTGCTTGAATTGTTCAGTTAAGAATTAGAAGCAATACCATGTGACTTCCCACAAGCCAAATACAAACTACAAATAATAAAGGCAAAAATATTTTAACAAACATTAGGTGCCTACAGCTGCATTCTTATCTTCCTCTGACTCCATTTACAACTTATCAAACAGCTACTGAATACTTGTTGAACTGAATGATTTCCAATGTTCTTAAAAATAAATAGTTTTTTCTGAAGTAGATTGAAATAAGGAATCTGGCCAACATATTTACTAGTATCTGCTTTTAAAATGGAAAGGAGAATATGTTTGAACTGTTCATATTTTGTAATGTGACCAAAAGGAAAGTAAGTTGCTGGGATTGCTTCCAAAATACCAACGGGCTTTGGCATGGCATTCAAAAGTACAATAAATCCTTTAAATAAAATCAAGACAGCAGGACATCTTATTTTTCCAGTACTCTTCAGCACATTAAAAAATGATGGTCATATTAGAAAATCCTGGTATTTTGTAGAAGCTGATCTTTCTTTGAAAAATGCTACTTTTGCTCTCTATCTCTAACAAAAAAAAAAGGGGGCACTTTTCTTGAGACACTTTTCTTTTTTATTTTTATCAGAAACCTCTAATAAATAAATGTATTTTCACTGTTAGTTTCAAATGTCAGTGCAGCTACATTTAATGCAAATGCCTTTCTCTCTTCTACTCTCAGGAAGAAAATATTAGCAATCCAAAATCTGAATAGTTTCAACAACAAGGCAAAGCAACACAGGCCAACAAGTGAGAATATTTCCAGACTAATATAAGTATCACTTTCATTGACAATTTTAAAAATGTCTTGTTCAAATCTATAATTAATTATAGGGGTCCCATTTCACTATCACTACTTACATTGAATAGTACCTGTCCTCAAATAGTCCCATTAGAAGCAATGGGACCAGTCCCTGACTAAGGAACAGTATTGTTCAAGCCATCTTTGCTAAATTCAAGAGGGGTTTATTTACCTCTTTCTCCTGATGAAGTTAAACTGTGTACCATGCAATTTGCTGTGTAGGGCACCTTTCAGTGGAACTCTGAAACTGAGATTCTGTCTCCTGTTTATGACCATTCAAAATGTCATGGTATATTTAATCTGAATAAAAATTAGCCCCAAACAGGGTTTGATCCCAAACCCATTGAAGTTAATAGAAAGACTCCCCCTAACTCCAACAGGTTTTAAATCTGGATATTAGAGCTGAATGTACTCTGCAATGTAAGCTCATTTGAGTTACACAAACCGAACTCAGCAATGTCTGCTCACATCAGTTGGCAACAAACAACTTCTGATGATTTACTTTGAGATTCCAGTTTTATAGTACCCTATTGCCACTCCAGGAAACCCAGGCCCTCTCTTCCCAAATAGTCCCTATTACACAGGTCCCAGCATCATTCCCTCACCTTACCATTGTTAGCTTTAGGAAATGGTTGCTTGTTAGACCCCCCCTTTGCCCCGTCCTGCTATTTTTTGAGTCTGGATGGCCTACTTGCTTGGGTTTTCAGGAGACCCTAAGTGAGTGCTTTCCCATCTCCCATCTGCAGAAGAATTTTAGGAAGGTACATTTGAAAGTATTCACACCTTACACACTATTGCAATAATCTTTGTACAGAATATGCGTTGTGAGATAGCATCTGAAAACTAATAACTTGCTGGTCAATAATATAGTGAAATGTGTTAAGCAACATTATATGTAAAGTTATGAATTCCCTCTGCATGATGTTGCTAGCACATGTTCAAACTCACACAGCCCCGACTAGGCAAACATTGTTAAAAAGGTCTATCCTAAACAAAGGAATATGTGTTTACGTCAATTGACATACAAATAGTAAACAGGATCCTTGAGACAGCAAGAGGGAGACAAGGTAAATCCACATTTCAGCACACACAGGGGAGAAGAAAGAGCATGGAGCTATCTTCACCCCCCAGACTCCACGTTCCCTCCTTTACTGTTTGAATAAAATTTTCTTTGAGGAATAATCCTCAGAAGAATCCAAAGAATTCAAAGAGTGACTGAACTATAAAAGTGACAGGCAAAAACACGCCCCAAAATTTCTCTTTCTTTATCTCTCTCTCTCTTTCACCAACTAAACCAATTAAGCAAAATCAACACAATCAGGAAATGTTTCAGTGTTGCTGAATCTGCACTATTTGCCAAAAAAAAAAAAAAGCTTTAATCAACAAATTTCACCCAGTTCTAGCTGCTAAATTAAGGCAGTGTTAGATAGCATGACTGAGGTTCCCTAGCAGCTGTCACTCATTGCTTTCTTGTTCTTAGTCTCCTGGGGGAGGATCTTACTCAAACATTTCCTGCTCTTGTAGAGTGGGGTATCACCTAAAGTTGAAAGATGGGAAAGTGCTTATGAAGCATCCCCAAATTGTATAATAATAGGTTTGAGTAGGCAGTCTCAGACCATTGCCTGAAGCAATCAACTTTATGTGAGGGGAAAGGAACAGATGAATCACTCATCTATCATCTCCTTCATCATATGGAGTGAATACATGCAGGGGGCTTAATTCACCACTGTCGGCACAAAGTGTTGCAATTTGTCCCCCTGCATCTGTTTGGGCAGTTGTGCATAAACCGAATTCCATTCCCAGGGGGAGGACAGATGGCTTCTGATAGATGATGCCAAGAAGTACATTGAATCAGTCCATCACTTGATACTTTTGGACTGGACCTTTCTCCCGCCCATTCCATGTTGAGGTACACAAAGTTAATAATTATTTTTAATTATTCACCCATTTTTCAGATTAGAAAACTCAGACACAGACACATTAGGTGACAGAGTGGGAGGGGTAGGTTCTAATATTGGTTCTGACACTGACTTGCTGACCTGTCAATTGACCTTGAGCAAGTAATTTAGATCTATACTTTCAAAAGTGTCCATTTAATTTTGGAACTGAAATGGGAGCTCTAAGTGCTAAGCACTTTTGAAAAATAGACATTAGGTGATTCAGTTTGGATCCCTAAAAACTGATCCATCCAGAATTAATAAACACTTGAAAATATGTATCTTGTGTGTATTTCATATATTTGAATCCTTTATAATTTAATTAAAAAGAAATTCTCCAAGAAAGTACTTCTCATTTTGACTATATACCTCGATAGACTTGAATTTGGCATTCCTGACTGTTTTGACAGTACTGCAGTCAGCCATATTGTATGTTCAGCCACTGCCAGCTGAAACCCAAACATCATATAACTAGAAATAGTTTCAGGACCCTGAGAGGCAAGGCCATACAGCTGCATGTTGCAGTTTTGCTATCAGAATGGGAGGATGAGATAGGATGTGAATGTACTGTAAAAATGAAGGAATGTTTGGACAACTGATCTTGGTTTTAGGTGCCTCTAATATGTAAGTTTTATTATTGTTACGAATAGAAATGCTTTGTTGATAAGGAGAAGAATGAACTGTAATTGGCCGTTGCTAGGGAAATTGTTAGTCTATTAGAGGCTATGATGAGTTATGTGTTTTGTCTGGAGAAAATTTATAAAAGATTTAGCTAAAAAGTGTCCTTTGGAGCAGTCTGAGGAAGCTTTCTTCAGGGCATGGATCTGACACCAAAGATCCCCAGCAACTGGATGGAAGAAGCCCCTCCACCCCTAGAAGCCTACCTGTTAATTCCTCAAAACCATCTTAACTTTGGTAAATATAAAGGTTTAAAATACTTTGAACCTACTGCTACAGTGTGTGTGTGTGTGTGTGTGTGTGTGAAAGTAGAGGAAAACTCTCATTTGTATCAACCATTTATCAGACGGAGAAGCTGTGCCCCCAATAATTTATTCCTGAAACACCTTGAGAAACAATAACATTATCACTGCTTTGGATTCTAAAAACTCTAGTTAACACCTCCATCTCTCACTCTATAAAATCTGCAAGTGTGAAGAAAGATTATTAAGAAGATTCTGGCAAAATATCTGTTTTCAGGTGTCTTTCCCCCCCTTCACTTTGGTTTCAGACTTGGTATCAAATGGTCGGGTGTCCCTTTAAGGGTAGGGCAGAGTTTAGCTACTGCTGTTCCAAGTTCTGGCTCTTTAAGGACAGCCTTTCTAACTAAGACTGCTGGAAAAAAGAAGCCAGACTCTGAAAGGGTTTTCTGGTACACACACAGGGGAGAGTTTCTTAGGTGATTTATGGAAGAGGAATCAGCAAATGGGCTGTGGCCAGAAATTAGAAAAGGGTCAGGGGGAGGCCTGGCAATGGAGCCGGGGATGGTCTGTTAGAAAATGGCCCATCAGGCTGTCTGGGGGGATACAGAGAGCATAGGAATTGGTACAGGGAAAAACGAAACTGTTTTGTTTTGGTAAAGTAGATAGCCTGATGAAGATTCAGGGTCCCTAGGTCAGACCCTTGTTTAGAAGTGCGAGTTGTCACCTGGTGGCAGTAGAAAAACCTTTGCAACCAAAAGGAAGGACTTGGAAAAGAAACTGGGGCCTAGGGAAAGCAAAATGTCATAATATCTTGGATATCGTGGACTGGTCTTCGCAGCAGCTCTGTGTCCCAATTAGGAGGATGGATAGAAAAACTGTGGATTTTATTTCATTTGAACTTTGGTTTGGGCTCTTATTTGCCCATGAAGGAAAGGTGTCTTATTGGTTTGGGTAGAGGGTAAAGCACATGTCAGGTATCCAGCCAGAAAGGGAAACTGAGGCATGGCTGCAACCTGACTTCAGGATGAGGTAAGATGACCATATCACATCTGTGTATAGTCTGGATATGGTACCTATTGGGTTAGTTAATGATCTCCTGCTGGCTATGGATGGAGATCAGATATCCATGCCAGCATTTCTGGATCTCTCAGTTGCCTGCAGTATTGATAACTCTGTGATAGTGGTGTTGATGTAACTGCAGATCCTAGCAGGAGTTATTTGCTAGTGGGTCCATTATTTTTTCTGGAATGCAGGTGTTGGGCAGTTGCTCCAGTACTCCAAGGGTGCCCTCTAGTAGATTCCTTATCCTCTAGTCACGCTTCTTGCCCAATCTGTGTATGGGCTAATAACAGGATTAGTGTGGAAGTACAGATTTCAGTGTGTTCAGCATACTGATAATACTCAGCTCCATATATATATTTCTGTCTGTTTAGATCCAACTGGTGCAATCTAGTTACTTACCCAGTCTGGGGCATAGATATGCATAAGTTGCCTGGGAATGAGCCCCAGTAAGACAGAAGTATTGCTTATATTGACATGATGAAAACAATAGGAAGAAATGGTTATTGATACATATAGACCTGAATACGAGCACCTCGGCTAACGAAAAGTAATGCTGCCATTCATTACGGAGGCTCACAACCTGAGGGTGTAGGTGAATCCTTGACTGCATCTGGCTCATTCAATGGTGGACATTGGCTGTGGTGCAGCCATTAAAGAAAACTATGCTAATGTTGGCAAAATTTCCTGCAGGCTTGATTTTAAGACTTTTTAATGTCTCTTGTTAAACATTTGGCTTCTAAGTGCATGTATAGGATAAACACAACATAGAAAATAGGAAAACCATATAGATCTTTGAGTTTTGACATTGTAACCTAGAATAGCTAGAAGGCATATTCTTTTCAATCTTCATCTAACTTATGGTGCAAAGACCTATTTTGCCCTTTAAGATGCATACTGATTAATATAATAGCTCTATTTCTTCAAAAGATAAGAAACATGATACTGCAGTGCATTTTAATTATGTAAAAGATGCGGTGCTCACTCTGGAGTAGATTATTATAGGCATCATGGGGAGAAGGTGATTTGAAATTTTGGTTTAATGAAATGAATCTAGAGTTTCATGTCCCTGGTTTTTTTTAATATAAAATTTGGTTCTTCCTTTTCCTCATTACATTTTTTCCTTGCAACATGTAATGAAATGAAAAAAGATGATGTAAAAAAAAGAGAAGAAAAAAATGAAGTTCTGTGTTTGTCTCATTGATTCTGTAGCATATATTTTCACTTTATAAATTAAAATATTTTTATAGCTGTCAGACTTGCAGAGGGAAGCAGTGTGGCCCAGGGGCTGGAACAGCATACTGGGCCTTGGGAGCCCTGGTTTGTATTTCTGGCTGCCCCACTGGCCTGTAGGGTGACCTTGGGCAACTTGCTTCTTTTTTCTGGGCCTCAGTTTCCCAATATGTAAAATGGGACTAATGATACTATCTCCTTTGTAAAGCACTTTGAGATCTACTGATGAAATGTGCTATATACGAGCTAGATGTTATGTATTAGTATTAAATACAGTGCACTGAAATTAAAGAGGAATGAGCTGGGAAGAACTCATTACCATCAGTAATAAAGATTTGGCTTGCAGAGTTATGCTTGCAGTTAAACCTGTGCTATTCTGTTGAAGGCTACCTATGGGATTATCAGCACCTCTAAATGCTGCACTTCAATGTTCATTTGGATGCCTCGTATCCAGGTAACTGTTCTAAACTGCAGAATCAGAAACCATTCTTTTAATTTTCTTAACAAACCACTTACCTTTATGGTACAAAAAATAATTTCATGCAGTGAGAGATCAAAACAGAAATCTAAATTGTTTAGTAGCCTCACAGTTCAAACTTCTCTCCCTAGCAGATCTTCCAAATGAAAAAACAGTGCTCATTGTAAACAACAATTACCTTTCAGCAACTCTAGAGCATTCTAGCCAATATGAACCTACTAGCTCAGATGGAGTCCAGTTTAGCTAACACATCCATTACAGAATTAAGCAGCAATCAAAGAATGAATGAATCCTATATTGGTGGGGAAAATACCTTTGTAAAATTAGAGGTGTCTGGTAGTGACCCCTGTATTTATGTTACCTAACACTTACTAGTACAAATTATTCATGTGAACTTTTCTTTAAGTAACTCTCACACCACCGTTATTTGAAGCAGTCATTTGATGTTCTGCAGGAGATAGGCCTCAGGCCAGAAACATGCCTTTTCTTTGTCGCATGAATTCAGTTCGAGATTTTGCTGAAATATGAATTGTCAAAATTTACCACTTCCCTTCTCACTGGTGCGTCTCAGGAAAAGCACCAGCCTCTTTCCTATGCGCACCAAATGAGGCAGTAGATTCCCTGAACTCCTGGGAAGACGGTGTGAGAGAGAGAGCTTTGATGGGCTTTTCCTTGGACCCAGCACCTTTTCCCCACCTCTGGCAAAAGAGCTTTCTCTTACTGCAAGTTAATGTAGTTATGGCTACTGCTTGAGCTGCCATGCTTGGTCCTGCACTGCTGAAGGTTCAAGATTCAAATCTTGAGGATGATGCACCATGTAGGGAGGGAGTTGTTACAGTTGCGCATAATAAATGTTGACTTTACCTTTGCATACAGAGAAATACATTAAAATACATTTAAAAATGCAAAGGTTGTAAATTCAAGCTGTTGTAAATGGGACCAAAATTTTAAAAATTGTAGCCTCTTAGGTGCAATTTGCACTTTAAAATAATTTCACTCTTTTTTTGCCCTGGAAAAATGAGGTGCAGGTGCAAACGTGTGTTTCACTTCTGACTACCTGATTTACATTCATAGTCAGGTAGCTAGAAGTGCAAGAACTTAGAATTGATTGTAAATGCAAATAAGATGAAAATTGCACATGGCAACCCAAGGCTGCCACTTTGAAAATGCGGACCTAATAATTATTAAAACGTGTTAAACTGATATTTCATATGTTGTAAATGTGCTCCCAGGCAAGTATGAGATAAAGGCAACCAATAAGTGAGGATTAGTAATAATTGTATGGGTGTTGGCATAAGATACACAAGAGATCCAGACTACATGATATATGTTTGATTTCTCTGTCTGGTGAGTTTTTTAATAGCCAATATGTTCCATCCTTACCAAACTACATTACCACAGGAGAGACATATGAATTGTTCTCTCCTGTAGGAAGAGAGTTTGGCAGCTCTCAGCATGAATTTTAGAACTGAGTCAACCTTGTTAGAAAGAGAACGTTTATGTAAAGCAAAGTTAGCCATTCTCATGGATGAAGAGCTACAGAATATCCTGTGCATCTTTAGGAAAATGTGGATCCTGGTGAATTTTGCACCACATGTGGCAGATTTGCTCTTTCTTTGCACATAAAAATACACAAAATACAAATGGAAGAGGATATAAAAATGATCAGAAGAGAAGGAGAAAGAAAACAGAACAGGCAAAAGAGAACAAAGAACATAGGAGGACTGACTTTATTTTCCCACCTGCTTATTTCTATCATGTTCCTCTGCATAGGCAGTGAGATCACTATCCCTCTCCCCTTCACTGATCACGTAGACTGGAGGAGGACTATATTGGAACATATGGACACAGTTTCCAGCTAACTGACATGGCACCCACAAGTAGCCTTAAGTTCCTGAACATTCTTTGAAGACTGAAGAGGTTAATTTTCTTCAGTAAGGTAAAATATAAAGCAAGAGGTAAAAGTAGACCCAAAACTTCAGATTTAAAATTACCTTTTAGTATTGTAATCTCTGGATGGTCCCATAACACATTTTAGAAGACTCCAAAAATAAGGCTATGACTAAGTGTGATGTTGATATTTTAAATGAGAGACGTTCGCTGGAAGGACATTTGCTTCATCTTTACAATTGGCTGCCCACCTTGGTTTATCAGAGACTAAGTTTGTTCACTCTCAGGGCATGCTGTAAGGCTCCTCAATTTTGAGGGCATCTGCTTGGGAGGTGGATTGAAGTTTGGTGAAGGAGTCAATTTTCAGGGTAGTTTCATGGGAAGGGTCGATCATATCAAAATATGTGGATATTTTAATCTTTGGCAGTGTATGGTTAAGTGAATAAATGCTTGTTTTTCTCTTCAGGGCTTGGATAATGTTTAACATTTGACAATATTTGATTGAATTTTCAGCTTTGGGATGTTACATTTCAAGTGTCCTTCTCATTGATATATATACAAATCTCTTTGTATTAAGAACTATTTTTCTGAATGATATTATCAGCCCTTTGTAGATAAGTAAAATAATACATACTTAGTGGACCACATTCAGTTTCTTTTATGCCAAATAAGCACCTTGGTATACTAAGAACCAAATTTTAAAACTAGCCTTAACAACCCTTTCAAAATGTATTTCTTTTCTTTGTATTAAAATCCTCACCAATCTAGAAGAATTATTTGCGTGTGTCAATACGCTTGTGGACAAGGGTGATCAAGAGGATATAATGTACTTGGATTTTCAGAAAGTCTTTCATAAGGCTCTTAATGAACTTAAGTATTAATTGGATGACAGGAAAGATCCTCTCATGGATCAGTGATTGATTAAAACATAAGAAACAAAGGGTAGGAATAAATTATCAGTTTTCACATTGAAAGAGGTGAACAACAAGGTCCCCCAAGGATCTGTACTGGGACCTGTGGTGTTCAACATATTCATAAATGCTCAGGAAAATGGAGTGAACTGTGAAATGGCAAAACTTGCAGATGATACAAAATTATTTAAGACAATTAAGTCCAAAGCTCACTGAAAAGAGTTACAGGGGGAATCTCAGAAAATTGAATGACTGGGTAACAAAATACCAGATGAAAATGAACATTGATAAGTGCAAAGTAGAGCACATTGGAAAAAATAATCCAAACTACATGTATAAAATGATGGTGTATGCTGGTGGCACAGTCCAGCCGGGGCGTCACGAACCTTCCTTGGGTCCAGGCTCCGAGGAAGACCACAGAGCCTTTCTCTAAGGGAAAAAAGTGCTTGGCTTATGAGTCTTTTAGCTCCGGCCCCAAGTGGGGTGGGCTTTTCTTGAAGTCGGTAGCCGCCTGGCCCTCATGTTGGGCAGGTCTCGTATGGCGCCCATGACCCCCGGCCTTCCAACAGTCGGGGTGGGCGAGTAGTCTATTGCCCCCAGCCCTCAGGCAGGGCAGGGCAGGGCAGGCAAAGTAGTCTTTAGCCCCCAGTTCTCAAGCAGGGCTGGCAAGCACCTGGAGTCTATAGCTCTGGCCCTCAAACAGGGTGGGGCTGGAAAGCAGTCTGTTGCACTCGACCCTCAAGCGGGCAGGCAAGGTACACAGTTTACAGACCCCGGCCCTCAAGCAGACGGGGCAGGTGAAGCAATCTGTAGCCCCTGGCCTTCCAATAGGCTAGACGAATAAAGCAGTCCACAGCCCGTGGCCCTCAAGCCGGATAGGGCTGGTGAAGGAGTCAGTAACCCCCAGCCCTCAAGCAGGCGGGGCAGGCAAAATAGTTTGAAGATCCCAGACTTATAGACAGGCAGGGCTGCTAAAGCTCAGTAGCCTCTGGGCACTCAGAGGAAGCCAAGCACTCCCGGGGTGGTTAGGGAAGGGGGCAAGGGGACGCAGGCCCACCTGACTCCACTGCATCCCAGCCCAGGGCCCTATCAGTGGCAAAGCATTTTGCCACTGTGTCAGCAGGTATCCAGCCATAACACGCTGACTGGTTTGGCCATGCACTCAGCCACTCTCTAGTCAGCTGTCCCTGGGCTACTTCCTCCCACCCAGTCCCTGGGTACCTGCATCCAAGTGTCTCCCTCTGGGTCGCTGGGGTACATGGCGAGTGGGCATCCGGCAGGTCCAGAAACTCCTCAGGGTCATCCACGGAGAGCAGGTCCTCCAGGTCACAGGGCCCCAAGGGTTTCTTCGGTATACAGGGCTCAGTCTGCTCCTGTGGGTTCCCGACATCAGGCAGCTCCTCCAGATCATGGCCTACCCTGTCACTAGGATCCGGCAGCACTTTTCAGTCACTCAGGCCCGGCATCCCTTTCCAGTCACTTGGGCCTGGCAATCCGGGCAGGCTTCAGAGGCTCCAGTTGGCAGGGTGGTTGCTCCAAACAGCCGCAGGGCCTGGGTCCTGCCTAGACCGCAGCCTTTGGGAAGACACATCTGCATCCAGTGACAACTTCCCTCTGACTGAGCTGCTGGTCTGGCCTTTTATGCTTTCCTCCCTGGACCTGACTCTGCCCCTCTGCTTCCAGGTGGCTTGGCCTTTGGGGCCTGGTTCTGTCCAGTAGGGGCGTCACGACCCTTCCTTGGGCCACAGCGCCTTGTTACAGATGGGATTTAAATTAGCTATTAGCATCCAAGAAAGATCTTGGAGGCACTTTGGATAGTTATCTGAAAACTTCAGGTCAATGCACAGCAGCAGTCAAAAAGGCTAACAGAATGTTAGGAATTATTAGGAAATGGATAAAAAATAAAACAGAAAAATCATAATGTCACTGCAGTAGTGTGCACAGACCTTGAATGCTGTGTTGAGTTATGGTCGCCCCATCTAAGAAAAGATATAATGGAACTGGAAAAGTTTCAGAGAAGGGCAACAAAGATGAATAAAGATATGAAATGGCTTCCATACAAGAAGAGACTAAAGAATTAGACCAGTTCATCTTAGAAAAAAGAGGATGACTAAGTGGGGCTATGATAGAAGTCTATAAAATCATGATGAGGAAAAAGTGAACAGAGAAGTGTTATTTACTCTTTCCCACAATACAGAATCAGGAGTCATCTGATTAAATTAATAGGCAACAGGTTTAATACGTACAAGAGGAAGTACTTTGTCACACAATGCACAATTAACCTGTGGAACTCATTGCCATGGGATATTGTGAAGACCAAAAGTATAACTGTTCAAAAACAGAACTAGATACATCCCTGGAGGATAAGTCCATCAGTGGCTTATAGCCAAGATGCTCATGGATACAACCCCATGCTCAGGGAGATCCTAAACTTCTGACTACCAGAGGTCAGGAAGAGAAGACAATGGTGGCTCATTCAAACTGCCCACTTTTGTATATCCCCTCTGAAGTTCTGCTACTGGCCACTGTTGGAGACAGGATACTGGGCTGGTTGGACTATTGATGTGATCAGAATGGCAGTTCTTACATTCTTACTAAAATGCCTACTTTCTGAATATTTTCACTGAGATCACTCTCACTTTGGGCCAGATTCTGTTACTAAGTCATGCTGAATAATGCCATACTCTGGGTCAGATATAAAGCCCATTGAAATTAATAGACTTTACTTGTGACTGGGCAAATATAGTAAATGTTATTTGTATGAAGCATCTGATTAGTCATTGGGCCAGAAAGAGTGATTCAAGTTCATGTCCCTGCTCCAGTGGCTAATTATATACACATAATGAAACAGCTTTAACAAGAGAGACTGATCTGCTTCAGAATAGCCCAGAGGCTAAAGCTCTCTTCTGTAACTTGGGAAACTAAGTTCAAACCCCTTCACTCTGTAAGGCGCAGGGAGTAATTCAACCATGCTCTTCTATATGCTGGGTGAGTGCTCTTTCCAGTGGGCTAAAGGTTACAAAGCGAGTGCTGCCACCTCATCCGGTTAGTCATTTTGTGAATGATGTCAAAATCCCTTTCTGAATCTAGCCCAGATTATTTTTTTAGCTGAAGTTATTCACCAAATAATTGTTCAGTTCATGAATACTTTTGGGTTGATGGGAACTGCACTTTTGTCTGAAATGTATTGCCACGCTTTAATTCTCTGTCTTGAGTTATACACATATGTGTGTAGAGATTTTGCTCATCTACAGTATTTTTGTTCTGTTCAGCTAGATTCCTCAGCATGTTTTAGTTAAGAAATTACTGATCTCTAAATACATGATGCTTTCCTTTGAGGTAGTTTTTTTATTTGCATAATGATATTGTGAGTGTTACTTATATAAAGTACAGTAACTTGATACATATTAATCTAGTTTGTTTTCTAAACAGAAATTCTATTTGAAGAATATTTTATTATAAAAAATGACATTAGTCAAATAACTGCTATACATTCCAATATTATTATAGACTTTATAGGAAAAGTTTTGAGGATTTCTATTTGAAATTCATTATAAACTTCAAGTAACTTGAACTATTTTCAAATATTCTGAGAGTTTACTATTTTGAATGAATTATCTATATATTTCTTGAATAATGCAGGCTGTTTCCTAAAACATATCACCAGATTATCTCTACTATTAATTATAAGCTTTCAATTTCATTTTATATTGAATTATTTGGAATAAATTTGCAGTAGTTATTTTAATCTCTAGAAACTCAAAACCATCTTATTTGTTTGGTTTTTTGTTGCTCAGATCATGCAAGTTTTCTAGGGACCGTGTCAAGCTTCAAAACTTAAAAATCTGGACCAGAAAGCCCAAAATTAAGATTCTTGCTTGGGCCCTGTAGAAAGGTACAGTGGCCTTCCTCTGAGCCACGGCCCGAAGAAGGGCTACAACTGCGGGGACAGACAAAAAAAGGTCCGGCAGCCCAGTCTGCCCGGCAACCAATCCAGCACCAGAGGGGCAGAGTCTCAGCCAAGGTTGAGACTACAAAAAGCAGGCCCCACAGCTCAGAGTGGAGGAAGCTTTTGCCAGAGGCAGATGTGCGGCCCTGCCGGCTACAGCTGAAGCCTGAACTAGGCCGGGCCGCTGACAGGAGCGAGTGCCCCCCAGGGCGGAGACCCCAGGAGTGGCCCAAGAGACCAACTGCTAAGGGTTGGGTAGGGCCCCTGGACTCCCTAGACTGGCCAAGGCCTACAGGCCCCCCTAGCGACTGGATGGAGTTCCCTGAGCCGGAGGGCTGGGAGACCCCTCCCGAGGCTGGACCTGACCTAGAGGAGCTACCCGAGGCCGAGCCATTCCCCCAGATGGGACAGGACCTTGAGGAGCTGCTGGAGGCTGGGCCATTCCCCGAGCCCTGGGACCTGGAGGAACTGTCCCTAGCTGAGGAGCTTCCTGCCTTACCGCCGGTGGATGCTGAGGGACTGGTGAGCCTGCTGCGGGCAGTCTACCCCAGGGACTCTGAGGAATCTACAAATGCAGGTACCTGGGAATACGGGGAGGAAGTAGCCCAGGGGTGGCCATAACTGTGGCTGAGACAGTGGCAAGCCCCAGTCGGCATGTTGCGGCAGGAGCCCCGCCAACTTAGTGGCACGCCTTTGCCACTGCTAGGGCCCTGGGCTGGGACACAGTGGAGTTGGGTGGGCCTGTGTCCCCCTCCCCTCCTCCTTACCCTTGCTACCCAGAGAGTGAGCACCATCCCCTGCACTCGCATCAAAACCACTGCTTGGCTCGCCCACTCTGCCTGAGGGCCGGGACGATAGACTGCTTGGCTCGTCCGCCCTGCCTGAGGGCCGGGGCACCAGACGCATTTCGCAGCAAACATTCCCCTTGTTTGGAAGGTGCAGTGGCCTTCCTCCGAGCCAGGGCCCGAAGAAGGGCCACAACTGCGGGGGCAGACAAGCCCCATGTTACAGGCCTGTTATCAAGACAGAACAAAACAGACTTAAGAATATATCAGTCTCCACACTGTTTGGTACGTAAAGGACCACACCAGGCTGAATACTAATATATAAAAGCAGTAAATTATAAAGAAGAAAATAAATTGAAGCAAATTCATGGACCACCTGCGAACACTTCACAAACCACAAGTGATCCATGGATCACTCTAAACAATTATGGGGGAAAAGACAATCCCTGTAACAATAAGGAGAAGTTATTGCAGACATTCAAAAACTACTGGGTCACATTTTGCTCAGAAAAAAAATGCTAAGAAAACACAAGAACATAAGATTGGCCATACTGGGTCAGATCAATGGTCCATATAGCCCAGCATCCCATCTTCCAACAGTGGCCAATGCCAGGTGCTTCAGAGGGAATGAACAGAATAGGTAATCACCAAGTGATCCATCCCATGTCTCCCATTCCCAGCTTCTGGCAAACAGAGGCTAGGGATACTTCATAGCATGTTTTTTTGATCCCTGCGCATCCTGCCTAATAGCCGTTGATGGAGCTATCCTCCAAGAATTTATCTGATTGTTTTTTTTAACCCTTTATTTGAGGACAATACCTTATGCTGCAGTTCATAAATACTTGCACTGGTTTAATTAAATTGACACAAACTTCTATGTAGACACGCTTATTTTGGTTTAAGTGTAGCTTAGATTAAATCAGATTAGTTTAAATCTGTTCCTCTTCTATTTATGATAAACTGGAAAAAAAAAAAAAAAAAAAACCTTTGGTTTTAACTGAAAAGCATGTTTGCATTGGCTTAATTAAATCTGTTTAAAATAACACCATAAATTAAACCAGTGCAATTGAGCATGTAGACAATGATTAGAATGATGTGATCAGAATTAAAAGCTGTTTTGATGTTTCTGATAGCAGCTAAATTGTACAGTGAATAACAACAAAAAATCCACTACCATAAAAAAAAGTCATTGGGTTTGATTTTCCTCCTATTTAAGTCTTATCTACACATTGAGTTGCAAGGGTTTAATTTAAGGTATGATTTTTAATATCAGTTTAACTAAACTGGTGGAAGAGTCTGTAAGGGCCTTTTTTTATTTTGGTTTAAGTGTGGTTTATTTCAGTTTAGCTTAAACTTGTTCCCAACCAACATAAACTGAACTGAAAAAAAAGTTCAAATGGGAACATATTTATGCTAAACTATGTTTAAACCAAAAGAAGAGCATTTATCCTGAGGTCTGACTAATTTAACTAATCTGGTGTAAATCTGTGTGTAGACAAACCATTACAGTATAAATTAAGAGTGACTCCATTGAAGCTGAGGGTATGTCTCCACCGCAGAGCCTTCACCGGGCTTAACCACATCTGAATAGCTATGCCAGCAAAACTCTAGCATAGATGCAGCCTACACTGACTAAAAGGGTTTTTCTATTGTGTAGGGAACACCATCTCTACAAATGATGATAGCTAGGCAAAGGAAGCATTTCTTTGTTTACTTAGCTGCAGCTACACTTGGAGTTAGGTTGACACAGCTACATACCGATGTTGACCTAACATTGAAGTGTAGACCAAACCTGATATATAACTGGTGGGTGGGAAATATGACCAATTGTTACACCTAAACCAAGGCTCTAGATACATAGTGGGAGCTGTACTTTTCCAATTTTCTTTTATATAATCCCTTTATAATTGTATAGCATTGACCATTTTTGCAATCATGCTGCATGTGGAAACAATTACCTTATTTGGCAAGTATGTTTGGTTTTCATTGTCCCAAAAATAACCCACATTTGTGCAAATGTAACTGCTTAGGTTGTTAGTGTGTAGATTTCTTTTGCTATTAAACTCTGCTTCCATTTCACTCAAGGAAGACCATAGGGTTGCACAGGAGTTTAATTAATGGCAGAATTTGTACCAAAGAATTAAAAACAGAGAGAGGACAAAATTGCAAGGTTATATCAAAATACAAATTTTCCAGAGTTTGGGCATGATTTTTAATGGACTGAACCCAAACCCTTGATTTAGTCTCAGAAGTTTGAATGGATTTGAATTTATTAAAGATTGTGGGCTGCTATGATCTGGGATTTTAGTTCGACCTGATCAGTAAATCAAAAAAACTGCTTCAATGTGTTATCTATCAGCTCTGTGTCCTTGGGGAACCAGGGCACAAAACCCCTACTCTCTGGCTCACCTGAATCCTCCCCCCCCACCACCAACCTCTGCTTGAACCAGAAACCAAAAGCAATGAAAAGGCAGTGGGAGACACACCTAAACCCTTCCAAACAAGGGTAATAGGATTAAGGCAACTCCCCTAGCCTCATCTACATCAAAGATGGAACAAGAATTAGCATACCAAATGGAGAACCAAGCTCCAAAGCAGGAACCGCACTGAACTCTGGGATTGGCAAAGCAGGGACACACTGCATGATGGGAGATCTCTGCTCCTGATGCTAATGAACCCACACCTGCACACACCCAGCTCCGCAGTTATCAGACCATTCTAATTATTGATCTCCAAAACACTGAATCTTCCTGATTACATTGTGAGTTCCTTCAAGGAACACAGCCCATAGCCAGGAATGATCAGCTCCTATTGTCCAGCATAAACAAAACCACTCTGGTATATGCCCTTGAGTCATTGTTTACCCATAAACAAACCTAGTGTTCTCCCTTGAACCATTGTTTCTTCCCTACAAAAACCCTACCCAAGTTCAAACCCCTGTTCTGAATTCAAATACTGCATCAGGTCCACTGGGACTTCCCCTTTTCCTGACTGATCATGTTGGGGGCTCTGCCTGTCTCAAGCGCTCTGGACCCTAAACTGAACAGCCTGCCTCCTGGGAACCTTTGAGCTGCATGGAGTGGTGAAACCCACCCCCCAACATTCTCTTTCTCTCGTTAGGCCTACTTCTTCTCCTTAGACCTAATTTAATCTCTCTCTCTTAGTCCAGGCATAACTTTCTACTTTTGTAATCCAACCTTGGCTAGCTTTCTCCAATACCCCAACTGAAATTGTGTAATACTGTAAGCATTTGATTGTTTTTCTCTCCTTGTATGGTATTACTATTAGTATCATAAGTTTTATATACCTGGCAATAAAATAATTCTTATAATCACACTGGTTACCAGTCTCTCTCTCTCTAAATTTCATTTACTCCTTTGTGTTTTTGGCTTCCCTATTTTGCTCTGCAGCAACACTTCTTTTACCTAACCAAAGATCCCTTGAGTGCCAAAAAATCCTGTGGGGTTTGTTCATCAGACCCAGCCTGATTGAGTCCAGGGGCATATAAGAGGGGCAGCTGAAAAGTGCTGTTTGGACCCAGCCTGCTCAGAAGTGTGCTCTATTCTGGAGCGGTGCAAAGGGGCATATAAGGGTGGCCGCTGAAAGTGCTGTGTCACCCAGCTTGCTGAGTTCAGGGACAAATAAGAGGTCAGCTGAGAGTGCTGATTGCGTCTGAGTGGACCAGGCTCTCGGTTAATCTGGAATGTGTGTGTGTGTGTATCTGTGGGGGGTTTATTTGAATCTGGGGCTGGAAGAACCCAGCTCTGAAAACCTTAGGTGCTGCAGGATAGCTCCATTGGGAGGGAATTTGTAGCCATATGAACACACAAGTAACACAAGCAGTACATTAATAGAATCACACCCCCACTTCCAGGAAGGTAACACTAATAAATGAGCATACTCCAAGGCGATGGGCAAATCTGGTAACAAATGGCTTAAAATTCTTTTTTGTTATTTTACCTATTTGCTGTGCTAGATACAAAGTGCTGTGTGTTCCACTCTTACAAAGAGATGATACATAAAAGTTTTATTTCTTTGTGAAGTTACAACTTCAAATGCATTCTTTTAAACCAAATGAATTGTGACAGATAGTTAAAGCCTTGTTCACAATAATTCACCCTTAAAGGTTAGGGCCTGATTCTCATCTCCATTATCAGTAAACTGGCTTTAGTCTGTTGTAACACAAATGCTTCAGTGAATTGACTCTGCCATTTTCACCAGCATGAATTGCAGCAGAATCAGGCCCTGTCACTCAAAGAACTCATTATTATATGTAGGTAATGTATTATAAACAACTTCCAAGGATTCATAACAAAATTAGATGTATTGGGTAAAAACATTCACAGAATATAGGAACATAGACTGCAGTAGTATATAGGAAAAGGCCATTCAGCCCAACATTCCTGCTTTATTTCAGTTTCTCTCTATTCTGACATTTTCATCATATCCCTTAATCTCCTCCTTATCCAAAGAATAATAAAAGCACAATTGCTAATTAATGTTGTCTTAAATTTTGTTAAGATGTAATTAAAATCTCTGTCTTTTGGTAACACTTCCAATAATTCATTACCTGGCAGTAAAGATGTGGGTGGGGGGAACACTGCCCCACAGTCAAGGTCTGAGTTGTCCCCTCTTGCAGTAAAATCTTTGGGAGGGAGCTCTGGGGAAAGCAATCTCTGAAGATTCCTTTTCAGTGTTCCTTCTAGTCATTCTATTGAGGGGTCGGGTTCCGCAATCTTCCAGAATAAAATGAGGGGCCTAATTTGGTGGATCCCTTAAGGCCCATGGAATGCTTCTGGTCTCCCTCCCTTGTTATATGGCTCCAAGGTATTTCAAGGACCTCCCTGTCATTGTGCCAGCCCCTTCTGCCCCTCATCAGCTTCTTGGACAGCCTGAGACTAAATTCTGTGAGATGAGAAGGTGGACAGTGTGTGTGCCCTCTGATCTAGGTCAGAGGCTGGCCTCTCCTACTCGTGTCTCATGTCATCACCAGCACCTCCCTCTTCATTAACCTGAGAGCCACAAAGTGCTGCAGATGCTGTTGAAGGCGCCTTCCGCTCAGAAGTAGGAGATGTGTGCAGGTCCCTTCAATGTACAGATTTAGGGCCAATATTTAGTAGTAATATTCAACTATCTGGTAAGCCTTTTATTGAGATGAGGGGAATACGTCAGTGAAGCTATGCTGATTTAAACCAGTCTATTTCCTTACCCTTGGCTTCCCTTTACAGAATAGTTATGGCATGTGCCAAACAGCAGAGTGTAATCTTCATGGTCTGCAGCCAAGCATTTTTTTTAAACAAGGTAAAATTTCCAACATGAATACTGAAAACCACTGTAATAAAAATGCCTGGATATTTTGTTACTCTTCTAGTGGCCCCATCTGCTTCTGCTCCAACAGCATGCTGTGATGCAAGACACGTTCAGTTTATTCCCAGGAAATCAGTGATCCATTTGTTGTTTTAAAAGGAAACTATTGTCAGTCAAGCTGGTTAGCTTCAAATGTTCTCACACTCTTAACTTGGGGCTGGCTAACACCAGATCAGAGTCACTAATTTTTACTTCTTACTAAGGGCTAAATTCTCTGTGTCAGCAGTGGCACATTACTGAAGTCAATGTCAGTTAAAGTCAGTGGAGTGCCAGTGGTGAAAGAGGCCATAAATTACTCTGTGTTTATAGAATTAGGGAGAAGAAATGACTAAATACTTACTTTAAAATATTGTTATTTCGTGTTGCTAAAAAGTACAAGATGGATAGCTTTGGAGAATGAAAGTCTTTATTTAGCCACAGAAATGGTACCACAGAGGAATCTGGAGAGCTTCGTATTGTTGTTTAATTGTACATCTGTCCTGACATGAACAGACAGTGCAGCACTACTATACAGTGGCTCAATTTCCTCTCTAACAGGACCCAGTGCCCATAAGCCCTCACCTGAGGATATCCACAAGGATCTATCCTCTCTATGTACTTAATCAATATTTACATAAGACCATTTTGTGAGGTTGTGAAATATGTCAGGCTCCACTTCCAAACTACCCTCAGGTGAATATCTTTTTAATAGAATGTGAGAGATCTAGGACTTGAACAGGCCATGCTCAGATCCTAGCCACCACCCAGCCACTCACCTGAACTTGCAGAGAAAGGAGCCAGTGAAGTTCTAGCTCTCAAAGGGCCCCGCTCCATGAAGCTCCAGACTGGGGGAGACATCCAGCCCCACTGATTGACTGGAATCTCTACTTAAACCAGAAAGAGGCACAGGAAGTTGTTTGAGCAACTAGATGAATCCATAAAGGGCTGCTATCATGGACCATCCCTATTTGCCTGACTCCTGATCCCTGCCTTCCTGCCTATTCCAGGTTATTGCCTCTGATCCTGTTCCTGTCCGCCCTATCCCAGTCCCTCATCTGTTTCTGGTCCCTGCTTCTACATCTGACCTCTAGTTTGACCCCTGACTCTGATTCCAGTTCTGACCTTTGGCTCGGCGCCTGACTCTGACCCAAACTCCGGTTCTAGGCTCCTAACTCTAATCATTAGGTCTGACCGCCCTCACCCAGTCCATACATAGAAAGCCCCAACAAAATTACCGAATGCCTAAACACTAGTGCCTGAATGAAGAACTGGCTCAAACTGAACCAGGAGGAAATACTTGTAAGACTGGGTTCATAACGTTCCCTCACATTGACAGTGTCTGTCACCAGTTTCACAAAGTTTTGTGAACTCTCAAGTTCCTGTTGTGGATTCATCACAAACCCTGGATGCCCATTAGGCATCAGCGATGAGAAATATCTCTTTTCTGCCTTAAGCTTGCTATGTGACTTTGCCCCTTCCCCTCTGATGAGGACCTAGACATGTTTTTCACCTCCAGGCGGGACTACTATAACTCTCTGCACTGGAAATAAATGTGAAAACAATGCACAGATATCAGCTTGTGCACAACGTGACAGCACCAATTCTTAGTGGAGTGGGCCACTCTATCCCTTGCTTGCTCTGCACCCTTTAATCATTCCATGTCCGTTTGTTCTCCATGCAGGGCTTTGGTCCTGATTTTTCAAAGCCATCAGTTGGTTAAGATGCTTGGTGACTGGACCTCCATCACTAATTCACTAACAGCTTCTCTGTAGTGATGTAACTAAAAAAGCCCAGGGAGAAGCATGTGACTGATAGAGATAAAGCATTCTTAATTGAAAGTGCCTGACCGTGGCATGGACCAGATATAAGATTAATCAAAAGTCTGATCTCTTTACGAACAAATTGCAAGACCATCCATTTTTAGGTTTTTTAAGAGTAACTGGAAAGTTTACATTAAATATTTACTGTACTGCATATCCCTAGCAGAGCTTCCTAGGACCCAGCAATGACTAAAGTCAACTATGGACCTTGCTATGTAGATCTAATTCAGCTGTGTGGTCCTTGGATACTGTGGTGATCAGCAGAGAAGGGAAAATTACACATTTTTAAAAGAGCAGGTCCAGCATCCCAGAATTTTAAGATATATGGCTAAGGAGCTAGCTGGACCATTATTGTTGATTTTCAATAAGTCTTGGAACATTAGAGAAGTTCCAAAGGACTTGAATAAAACTAATGTGCCAATATTTAAAAAGGGTAAACAGGATGACCTGGGTAATTAGAGGCCTGTCAGTCTGACATCAATCCCTAATAAGATGATGAAATGGCTGATGTGGGACTCAGCCCTGGTCTACACTTACTTGGAGATTCGGCAGCAGTTGATAGGAGTTATGCAAGCTATGCAGAGTAGTTTGCGTAACTCCCGTTGACTGCTGTGCTTCCCTTCTGCACTTCGTCTTCACTGCACTGTGCCAACAGGAACGGGAGCGCTACACCACTTGAGGGGGTGATTTACTAGCGTTGACTTCCTGATCGATTGAGCGAGTCTACACTGACTGTTCAATCGAGCCAGAAAGATTGATCTGACAGTGGCGACTTTGCCGCCATCAGTATAGACATACCCTCAGTTGATAAAGATTTAAAGGAGGGTAATATAATAAATGCTAATCAACACGGATTTATGGAAAATAGACCCTATTTTTATGAGGTTACAAGTTTGGTTGATAACATATTGATATAGTATACTTTGACTTAGTTTGATTAAAAAACCATGAAATTAACCTGGCAAACATTACATAAATTAAAAACTAGCTAACTGATAGGTCTCAGCATGTAATTGTAAATGGGAAATTGTCACCAACCAGGTAGGTTTCTAGTGGAATCCTTCATGGATTGGCTCTTTCTCTGTGCTATTGAAAGTTTTTATCAATGAGCTACAAGAAAATATAAAATCATCACTGATAAAGTTTTCAGATGACACAATAATTGGGGGAGTGGTAAATGAAGAAGAGGACAAGTCACTGATATAGCAATCTGGAATGCTTGGTAAGATGGGTGGTAAATGTATATATCAAGGAACAAAGAATGTAGGTCATATTTGCAATATCCTGGAAGCAGCGGCTCTGAAAAAGATTTGGGAGTCATGATGGATAATCAGCTGAATATGAGTTCCCAGTGTGATGCTGTAGCCAAGAGAGCTAATGAGATTCTTGGATGCATAAACAGAGGAATCTCAAGTAGGAGTAAAAAGGTTAATTTACAACTGTACTGGGATTTGGTGCAACTGCTTCTGGAATACTGTGTCTAATTCTGGTGCCCACAATTGAAGAAGGATGCTGATAAATTGGAGAGGGTTCAGAGAAGAGCCATAAGAATGATGAAAGGATTAGAAAACATTCCTTATAGCAGGGACTCGCAACCTTTCCAGAATATGTGCCCTTTAAGGAGTCTGATTTGTCTTGCGTACCCCCAAATTTCACCTGACTTAAAACTACTTGCTTACAAAATCAGACATAAAAATAGAAAAGTGTTTTACAGCACATTATTATTGAAAAATTGCTTACTTTCTCATTTTTACCGTATATTTATAAAACAAATCAATTGGAATATAAATATTGTGCTTACATTTCAGTGTACAGTATATAGACCGGTATAAACAAGTCATTGTCTGTATGAAATTTTAGTTTGTATTGACTTTGCTAGTGCTTTTTATGTAGCCTGTTGTAAAATTAGGCAAATATCTAGATGAGTTGATGTAACCCCTGGAAGACCTCTGTGTACCCCCAGGAGCATGCATACCTCTGGTTGAGAACCACTGCTTTATAGTGATAATTTAAGGAGCTCAATTTCTGTAGTTTACTGAAGACCAGATTAAGAGGTTACTTGATTACAATTTATATGCATCTACATGGGGAACAAATATTTGATAATGGGCTTTTCTATCTTTCAGAGAAAGGTATAACATGATCCAATGGCTGGAAGTTGCAGCTAGACACATTCAGGTTGGATATAAGGAGAAAAGTTTTATTTGTGAGGATATTTAATCATTGTAGCAATTAACCAAAGGTTGTTGTGGATTCTCCATCGCTGGCAATTTTTCAAATCAAGATTTAATATTTTTTTTCTAAAATATATGCTCCAGAAATTATTTGAATTGTATGGGTTGTGTTATACAGGAGGTCAGATTAGATGATCTAAATGGTCCTTTCTGGCCTTGGAATCTATGAAAGAAGTGTCTATTATAATATAATATGACTTTTTCTGTATATGATCTTCTTGTTTAATAAGACCTTCATACAAATGATTGACTGTCACCTCTCTGCATTGATTAGAAGCCAATGACATTGTGTCTCATTATTACAGTCATTGAATCCCTCTTTTCTTCATGCTATTTTTTATTATGGCATAGCCTTTGGCAGAATAGTATGGTTTAGCTCAGTGGTTCTCACATGCTTTTGTGACACACTTCCAGGTGATTTGCTGAGCTGCGTCCATTAGTGATGAAGCACCATCTGTTAGTCTTTCAACCAATGGAACTTCCTGCAGGTTGCAATCCAGGCCACGACTCCCTTAGGGTTTTTTGATCAGCTGAACTCAAAAGCCCAGATGCCTTCCTGCACATCCTGCATGATAGCCGCTCATCTTCACTGGATGAAATTCTCTGTAGTGTATGTTCAGTTGTGATCATATTTCTGGACAGTGGCATACCAAAGGGAAAAGCATGGGGGAGGGCTTGTCTCTGGGTGCTGGCCTGGTAGAGGGGGCACCAGCCAGGTCTTCCTCCGAGGAGCCGCTCCCCGCTGACATTCCTGGTGGCTGCGCCAACACGGTCCCACCGTCTCCCATCCTCCCAGCCCCTCCGCCCCTGTGTTGGGTGCAAGGAGGGAGCCACAGGAATCCCGGCTGCACAGGGGCCAGGCAGTTAAAGGCAGGGTTCTGGGGCAGAGCCTGTCACACCCACTCCACCGCTGGGTGGCCCCCTCATACTTAGGTTTGTGCCCCCTTCCCCCTTCTGTGGCAGCGTTGGCAGTGCCCCTTGGGGGGGTGGTCTGCAGGCCCATTTCCCGCTTGCCCCCACGTTCCCTCAGGGATGGCAGAGATGGCGAGGAGCAGGAGTGGTGGAGAGCGGGAGATGGGCTTGCAGATCCCTCCCCTTGGGGTGCCGCTGCTGATTGGGGGTGTGCAAATGTAAGTATTGGCCCCAGGCACTGGAGACCCACAGTACGCCACTGTTTCTAGGTGTCACCAAAATGGAAGATCAGTTAATACTGGAGGAAACTTGGTCCTAGTAAATGCAAAGTGCTGCATTCTGGCAGAATCATTTAATAGCACAGATACAAAATCCAGGTAGGGGAGGATGTGGAATGTATTCAAATAGCATTCATACCAGCGTACTAAATAGTGTTTCATTATCTTCTGAATACTGCCTTAATTTTATTCTTTCCACATACTAAAGCTACCACAGAGAAGAAATAGAAATGGAACACTGAATCATTCCCATCTACGCCTCAATCCAACATAACTCCTCAATGTATGTTTAACTTCATGCAAGTATATACTTTGCTGAATCAAGGCCCTAATGGGCCAGAAGCAGTTGTTTCCTAGCAGACCTGGTCACCCTCTTTCATTATACATTTAAAAGGGAGCAGGTCCGAAAGCAAATCTCAATCCTAAAATATTATCTCCCTTAGGAAAAAGTGTGAAAACCTCCACTTGGATTCCTTAATGTTTGTCTCTCTAGCAGTTCCTTGGATGAGCTTCATAATTTTCATGTAGTTTAGAATGGAAACCTCAGAGATACGAAACATGAAACAGATTTATTTCAGTCCAATTAAATCTGTTAATTTTTCCTGGCATAAACTCATTTTAGGACTGTGTGCCTGTAATGGAAGACTATGAAACAGGCCTCAGCTAGACATAAAAGAGCACTGCAGTCCTCATTCAAATGCGGGACTTGCTTTTTTTTTTTTTTTTTTTTTTTAAATTACAGGTCATTCTTCGGAGTTCAGAGAGGAAAAAAAAAACATTAAATTTAATTTTAATGATTCTATAGATATAGTGGAATACAAAAGGTTGACTTTGTATTTGCTATACTTCTAAACGTGGAGTTATTGATACACTGCTACACAAAACTCTGTCCGACATGTTACCTCAGATAACACATGGATTTTCACATCCAATAAAGATTCTCTTTGTTGATAAACTTCATAGGATGTTACCATATGTTCCTAGCTCTGTATGTTCCAGAAGGTACATTAACTAATTAGCACTTTATATTCAATAATTGACTTATTTTAACACCTATATTTTCTAGGATTTGAAAATTCCTTAGCAGAGGATGTACTGATTATAAATATTTTCATCTCTATAAACATACCTATTTAATTTTTCACAACACAAAGCAATTCAAAATGATCTTCAGCAATAAGTAAAGCAAAAGCAGTGATGTAAAACTGAGGTGGGGGCAGGGAGGGACAGTACTACATTGAGTTGGGGTGCATTTAAAAGCAGACAATTTCAGTAGCTCTTTGAGAATATTGGAAAAGCATGAAAACTTTAACCACTAAACTTTCTCTTAGAAATTTTGAACCATTATTTTTTTCCTTTCCAAATGCGGCATAGGGCAGAATGGATTATTACTATATATTATGTCAGAGTTGATAGATTGTGGCCTCTTTCAAGAAAGAAATTGGTGATCCATAAATAACTGTTAATAGTCTATTTTAATTGTTCCTGGCTTTCATCTTTATGACTTCAGTTCTGCTTTTATAATGTAATACACATATTTGGGATTTACATGTTAACTTTGTAGGTCACCAGAAGGAAACTATCAGATGCTCCTGTTTTCTGACTAACAAAATAAAAATTCACCTAAACTATTTTGCAAAGTCTCTTTTAAATAGAGGAGAGGGGGGAAATCTTTCCTTTTAAGATATATTACATTTGTCTCCAAAGAGTGTAGAAAATACTATCTTTTTTTTTAAAAATCACAGGGGAATGAGTAGAGATAAAAAGTCATATTCAGAACAGGAGTTTGGGTGATAAAATATCTACAGAAAGAGCATCAGCTTTACTAAACAAAGTTATAGAGAGACCATTCATGACCGAGTGAACATGTCAGCAAAGACTAAATTATTGGATTATCACAGGGCCTGGATCTAGATTGTTATCTATAGATAAAAGACACAGTGCTGGCTCTTGCAAAACAAAGGGAGTTAAAATGAAATTCCTTTGTGCAATCACTGGGAATGTAGGACTTAAGTAGATTTATAATGCTCCTACTTAAACTGAAGTAGGAATGAAAGAGTTAAGAGCTCCTATCAAAGTTATAGGGACCTGAACGTTGTGCTCCCAGAAAGAGGACTGAGTACATAATCAGGTCCAAAAGTGATTAGTGATTTTGGGGGCCTGACTTGTTGGATGCTCCACTTGACACCTGAAATAGACCTGATGTTCAAAGGGTGGGATCTTGGTCATCTCTTAAAATCTGACTCCTCTCAGTATTGCCAACTGACACAATTTTAACACATCTTGTGATATTTGGTGTCTTTTTCTTAAAGGTCTAGAAACGTGTGATTGTGAAAGTCTTAGCCTTCATTTTGTTTAAAGGGGGTTTCTAGCCCTCATGGTTGCAGAATAAAGCATGATCCTTAATTGCTTGACTACTAGAAGACCAATAAAAGAAGCCAGAAGTGTATAGCTTAAAAGTAATGAGTTTTTTAAACATCAGTCTCATGAGTTTGGGGGCCTAACATGATTTTTGAACAATTGTGGTTAGCGATATTGCACCCAACAACTGAGACACCCCAAATCATTAGTCATTTCTGAGATCCATGGCCTACGTGTCATATCAGGACTTGTTGCAAAGGCTTTATTTTATTTCTGTGATATGATAGGCTTTCAGAAAAGGCCGCTCTGGCATAGGTAAGCTAGGCAGCTGCTTATGGTGGCAGATATGCAGCAAGCTATCTTATGCTAGCCTGCTACGGTGTGGCTTAACCATCCATACGCATCCTAATGTACTTTGATCTACTCCTTTTTGAAACAGGACTAAATTAAAGTGCATTAAGAAATTGTTAATGATCATCAGCAGGGTGCACACTATGTTCACCCTGGGCACATTAACACATGCGCAGAGGCCTCTGCACTCACCATGCAGCTGGAGGGCCTGGCCTCCAGCAGTCACTCCCTGATGAGGAGCCCCCCTGGCATAGGCAACAACCAGGTAATTGGCATGCCCTGTCCACCATCTGCCTCCTACTCTAGTCCTCCCGCCCCTCTCTGCCCCCAGCCCAGTTGCCCATGCTCCCATATTTTCCCCCATGTTCTACTCCTCGCCAGAGCCTTTCTACCCTCCATCTCTCCCCGACTCCATGTTCTAGCCCATCTGCCACCCAGGATCCTGCCCACCTCATCTTACCCCCTGGGATCTTACCTCTTCCCTACTCCTCCTACTCCCCAGGGTCCTGCCTCACAAGATTATTTGCCCTGAGAGTCCTTCCCCCATGCTATCAGCCCCCTTATCTAGAATCCTGTCCCAAGGTCTACCCCTTGTTTTCCTAGCCCCTCCCCCCATTCCTAGATCCCCACCACATTTATCCACCACTGCATCTTGAACTATAACCACACCTGGTCCTCTCCTCCCACCTCCCCTCAAACACTGGCCTCCATCCCCACTCTTGTGTCCTAACTCTAGTCCTCCTATATTATGCCCTCCCGTTGCATGACACCCTTCTCCCAGCCTCGTGTTGGGGAATCCCTCTGGCCTCATGCAGCTCTCTGCTGGGGTCCTTGATCCCTATGCCCTTTTCCATTGACTCTTAGATCCCCACTAAAAAATTCAACTAACCCAGAGCCTATGTTAACGAACTGTTAATGTATGCAGGGTGCACACCATGTAGTAGGAGGGAGAGATTCTGCCTAAAGAAGCAGATTGTCTTGAGCAGCCTCTGGCTTTGCCCAAAAATAAATTTTCCCTGTCCTGAAGAGTTTACATTCTAAATAAGACTTGACAGACTAATAAAGGACCCAGGTCAAGAGTTCAGTAGTGGGAGGAGAGTGGAATTGTCAATGAATCCCTTCCTGTTAAGGAGGGATTTGGAGGAAAATAAAAAAGCACTTGGTGAGTGAGAACACAGAGACTGTTTCAAGCATAAGGGGGAGCATGAAGAAAAACATAAAACAGAGGCTGCGTCCCAGATGGGATGTAAGTGAGAATAAGTGATGCAAGAGACAGGGAAGAATGCCGAGGGAAGGAATCAAGATTAGGAGTGACCTAGTAAGGGTGATGAAAGTGGACTTCAGCAGGGCCACCCTGGACAAACACAAGAGGACAGAGAGGAAAGGCAGAGAAGACAGAGAGAATAAGGTTACAATAATTCTCAAGAGATGGCCAATGTATGGAGAAGTGTTTTAGCAGTGAGTACACTGAATAAAGGGAAGATTTAAATCTCATTTTATGAGTCTCTTTAGATGATTAAAGTCTAAAATCAGCACAAAATTCTGCAGCTCCAGGAACACCACCACAATAAAGAATCATTTGCACATGACTAATGAATATCTATAAACTTGGCCACATTGTGGGACTGCCATTATAATTCACAATAAACTAGTGTCCTTTTATGGTACACTCATGGTGGCAGTTGGTGCACATTATTCTTCTGTCAGTACAGGTGATCTTTCAAACTCCAACCCATCTGTCTTTCTGACTAGATTTCTGTTCCCACTTCTGCTGTGTTTCCCACCACTTCTTTCTCACATTTATACGATAAACATTACAGAAAATCAGTGTTGTTACCATACTCACTTTTAAGCTGATGGTAGTGGGAAGCTCTGATGACCAACTGATCTAGTGGTCAGTTCATGGCCTTACAGGTTCTGCCGGTCTAGCCATTCCTGAGGGAGACCCAGCCGCAGCCTCAATCACCCTCTCATGCTCTGATTGCTCCCCCCAGAACTTGTCACTACAAAGGAGTGTGGAGGCAGCAAGGCAGGGAGACCTGGGCTTGCCAATCCACCAGGTCCTGATCAAGGGTGTCTCAAAGTGTTGAGCCAAGTTATTGGCCAATTCCGACCAGTTTGGAGCTCCACAGGTGGGGGCATGGTCATGGGCTCATACTTCCCTCAGTCTCTCAGTGTCCAGTTCAGTAAGTAACTCTCTCTCAGGGTTTACAATTCCCAAAGTGCATAGGAGGGTGAGTGGGGGGAGGAACCTAAGTGCTTGCTGCTAAAAGAGCCTTCACAAAGCTGTTGCCACTCCCTGCACAAGCTCCACATCAGCCTTGTTTCCTGGTGCCACAGGCAGCTCATTCCCCTTTCTCCTGGGCTACCAGTGGCTTTTTAAACTGTTCCTCCACTAGGAACATACCTTGTGCTTGTTGCAGGGTGGGGCCTTCCTAGCCCAATATTGCTCTACTCCCTGCCCTGGTTCAGTTTTGAGGCTTGTAGACTTATCACACCGACTTCCAAGCATCCGTAGAAAGGCCAACATGCCCTTGATAATCATTTCTAGTTAATATTGAAACAATTCTTGTCTTCGTATTCAACAGTAGGAAATCTGCTGTAGGTGGCTGAACTTTCACTCATTTTAAATATATATATATCGTTGTTTGAATCTGCTTTCCAAGGAGCTTTACCTTTATATAATATATAGGTGGGCAAAAATCCAAACTATATTCAGCTTTTTTTTAATACACACACACAATTAGGTCATGAAGTGATTGTATTCAGATTCTGCGATAAGGATGGTATTAAAACACCTGAGATTACAGCATCTGCTTCCACCAATTTAAATTCCACTGTTGTATCTGTACACAGCAATGTTCATTACTGTCCAGTAAAGAAATTGAACAGATGCAATGGCATAATGTATCCCCTGTTCAGTGCCTTTCCTGTTGTTAAGTTGTTCTGTTTTCTGACTTAGATTTTGATTCACAGAAGCTTTTGAGCTGTATGCTGTGGGTGCATAGTAACAAGAGCACATATTTCACTTATTATGGCTCCATAAAGCTTGATTCATATTAAAAATATTGTTTCAGCTATATATGGTGCCAACCTTTGAAAAGCAATGCTGTCGTAAGGGGCCGAGTGCTGTCTCTCCCAAGCTCCACAAATCACTGCTTCATCTGAATCCTTCTAAGATTTATAAGATCATTTGAGATCTTGTTCAAGGACTGAAATACCCAGCTACTTCACAGTGGATTGTAATTGTTCTGTGGAGGAAGAATTCATTTGTCTCAGTTGTCTTTTCTGAGCCATGAGTTAAAGGAAAATGTAATATCTTTAATAGCCTATAATTACTTAACATTTCTGGTACCTTAGGGCACGTCTACACTGCAATAACAGGTCCGTGGCACAGCCATAACTGGCCCCAGCTGACTTGGGCTCAGAGGACTTGGTCTGTGGGGCTGCAAAGTTGAAATGTAGCTGTTCAGGCTCAGGCTCAGGCTGTAGCCTGGGCTCTGGGACCCTCCCCACTTTGCACAGTCTCAGCACCCAGGCTCCACTACAATTTTATAGCCCTGCCCCACAAGGACCACAAGTCTGTCAGATGACTTGGGCCAGCTCTGGGTGTTTTATTTCACTGTAGATATATCTTTATAGACTGAAGTATAAGGTCAACGGGAGTTGTTGAGTATGCAGCAATTTTGAAAATCAAGGCACCTGATTTTCTTAGGCACCTGAAGTTAAATTTCTAAATCCTTATTTTTTGAAAATTTTAGGTCTAGGTTGCTTTAAAACAAAAGCTCATTGAAGCAATTCACACATATATAATAAAGAAAGAAAAGTTGCATTAAAAAGACAGTGCTTTTTATCTTGTTTTAATACAGTTGTATATTGAGTGTACAGTTTCAGAGGTAGTAAAATGAAACGTGTGGCAGACAACACACAAAATGTCAACCTATTCCATCTTGCAGCTGTACAGAGATGGCATTTGTATTCTATTATACAAACAGCCACAGTGTCATTGAACTGCAAAATGCAGTGGAAATAACTAAATAATTGCAATTAAAGACTACAATCAGCAATTATTTAATTGGGCCAATGAATGCATGAGCTAGATTACAATATGAGTCATTCAAAGCTCAATGAATATCTTGCATTTCAAAGTCTGCCACCATTTTGAAGAAGTCTGGTTCTGTAGACATACACAATTTACATACGTTCATGTGTTTAACACTAAGGAAAGTATTCACAGGAAACAACTTCTCTGACAAATATAGCCCCTTTTTCCATTTGCGAATTGTCTGCAAACAGGCTGAGACTTACAAATGTATTCCTTCATAAGCTGTTGACATACTTATTATGCTAACATAATTTAACACACTTGCTATTTATGAACTATTGGCTTCCCCTCTGTTTTACTCACACATGAATGAAATCCATCAAAAATAACATGGTATTTTTTCTCAACTTTGATAACTGGCACTTTATTAACGGGAATAGGAACTTGGACACAAACTACAAATACTCATTTGTTCTCCAAAACCCTATTTTGACCATTAATATGGATCTTTATGAAGAGTGACATTCATGTCCTTACAGAAGGCCAGCAAAAGTCTATGCATCACTCAAGTCCTCCTTGAATCCTGTAAACAGGATTTAAGTTCAATATGCAGCGCTATATTGAAATCATGGAGCTGCATTCCAAACTAAAAGCATCCACATTTAGTTCATGACTGTTGATGTTCAAGACAAAACAATGTCCACAAATAACAAAATATGTTTCTTTGGCATTGACTTTTTTCTTTACAGCCTTTGGGGCTATACTGCAGAAAGCTGTAAGTGATGTATGAAATAAAATACAAGATTCCAGTGGAAAATAATGAATTGGAAACAGTTTTGAATATCCACTGCATTTTTTTAAAAAAAAAGCTTATTTCCAGGATTTATAATGTTATGAATAAAATGAAGACTCTAGGGAATAAATTGAGAATTTAATAAGTAAAAGGCAAAAAGATTCAAAGCAACTAATAATGAAAGAATACTAGGATAAGTCACTTGTTTAATGGAATCATTAATAATAAATACAAAATATGAATTACAGCACTATTCTGTTTTGTTTAGATTACATTACAACAAGCGAATGTAGAGGTTTGTCAAAGACATTGGAAACATGTAGCTGCTATAGAAATGCAGTAGGAATGTGTTTCCACATATTCTAGCAATGCCTTTGGAATATTGTATTCAAAAGGAGTCTCCAATTATTAGGAAGTAATATATTGTAACCCCAAATCTAATAACATGTTTACAGTAATTCAGCAAGATGATAAACACAGATGTCCTCTGAATATTTCCAGGGATAGGGAACAATAGTTTGCCACATATTGTCAGAACAGGAATTTTAAAATGCATTAAAATAGAGAGAATAATAAATGCAAAATTTATATAGGGACATAGTGCCCTAGGAAGTTTCTTCCTATCGTAATCTAGTCTCCTGCTATATGAGGTGAAGCCCATGTGCAGGGCTCAGATAAGATGCTTAGCACCATCTAATCCACAGGAGAGGCCTGTGCAAGTGGAGTGAAACAGAGTTGCAAAGCAGCAATCCTCTGCAACCATTCTGCAGAAGGCAGTCAATGGGTTAGGTCCTGAAAAGGATGATTTAGTGGATGCCACTGGGGTAAGACTGGAAGTGGGTTAGAAGAAGGGCTACTAGTAATTAGTGGTTTCATTGGCAAGAAAGATCCAAGAATTAAATGGGCATAGTGACAAATACCCACTGATGCTTTTTCTAGAGAGCAACTCTAGCCACTAAGGTCGACATTTAAAAGAAAATTGTGTGAGTGCTCATCATGTCTAAATTTCAGTGCACTTATTTAAATGCCTAAGTAGTGATTTTGGTGACAAAGTTTAGCCACACAGGAAAAATGTTTGTCTTAATATCTGTCTCTTATTTTATCATCAGTAAAATGGGGATGATGATTTTCACTTACTATATTTGCCTCGCAAGGGCTGAGGGTGACAATAGGGGAAAGGTAGACGACACTAGAAGATATTGGAAGAGTACAAGGAAGAGAAAGAGATAAGTTATTGCCAGATTGTGACTTTTTTTTTTTTTTGAGACAAGATCCTGGTTGGAGGAGGAAGACAGATGGGCTTTAAAGGAGAGAAGTGACGGAATTAGCAGTACAACTGTAGATCAAGGAGGACTTGTGTATTATATGCAAATAGGGTTGCCACCCACGTTTGCAGCAAAATTATTCAATTTATAGTAGAATATTTTCTGAATCTTAGAATGTGACTGAAGAATAGCCTTTCTGAACATTATATTTTCGCATCAATTAAAAGGAATGATTTGTAGTGCTAATAACTTCAACAGTTACACAAATTCATTTAGATTAAATCGTGGTAGTATCAAGCTTTCCTGAGAGTTCTGATGATTGTGTTTGGAATTATGTTCAAATCCTGCTCACCCAATATGCATGAAGAATATAGAGAAAAGACTATCATTGTCTTACAATTAGTACTAACTGTATTGCATCTTCCTATTTGCTGTATTATCTATTTGCATACAACCAGAAAACCTCTGTAATCGTAGCTTCCTACGGTCACAAAATATTATGATGTATAGTATAGGGGGTATAAATGTGTAAAGTATACATTATTTGCAGTGTTGTTGTAGCTGTGTTGGTCACATCATATTAGAGAGACAAGGTGAATGAAATAATATCTTTTATTGGACCAACTGCTGTTGGTGAAAGAGATGAGCTTTTGGAACTACACAGAGCTCTCAGGGTATATCTAGACTGCAATTAAAAACCCGTGGTTGGCCCATGCCAGCTGAATCAGGATCGCAGTGCTTGGGCTAAGGGGTTGTTTAATTGCACTGTAGATGTTTCCACTTCACAGAACCCTAGAGCTTAGGATCCAGCCTGAGCCTGAATGTCTAAATCCAATTAAACAGACCCTTAACCTGAGCCCCAAAGGCTCTAGTCAGCTGGCAATGGTCAGCCACAGGTTTTTAATTGCAGTACAGACATACCCTAAGATATTATCTCACCCACTTTGTCTCTCCAATATCCTGGGACCAACTCAGTTACAACAACACTGCCAACAATATCTATTTTGCACATTTATACCCCTTGTGATCCAAGGGTTTCAAAGCACTGTAGAAACTTTGGGGCAGGTGCTTGACAGGGAAATGCTCGAGGCAGAGATGAGAGGAATTGAAGGTGATTCCCCCCTCATCCTCCCTGGGGCTGCTGTACACTTCCCCAGTGTAGATTAGAACAGTCTAAGTAGCCAGCTTTCTACAGCTTGAGACAGAAAGCCTCCTTCCTCACTACCCATGCAAACTCCTTACCCAACTCCACAAAACAATGTTCCAAAGAAGAGTTCTGATAGTTTTAGTATAGTTTTTCTTTTTTGTAAAGCACTTTATTTTCATTTCATGAACTCTATCTTGCATTTTCAATTGATCAATCTAACTTTTAAAATTCTTAAAACATGTTTTTTGCTGTTGTTTTTGTTTGCTGGGTTTTTTATGGACACCAATCTTACACTCTTAGGGTCAAATGCAGATCTGAGAGATGCTTATGCAACTGCCATTAACTTCCGTCAGAGCTGAGTGCATCTATCCAAGGGCACAATCTGAACCTTGCCATATAAAAACCATTTTAATTTTATAATTTGATTTCAAAACACTTACTGTGTAGTTTATTGTAATTCACTGTGATTTGGTAGGTCACACAATATTGGAAGTAACTCACCGTGTCAGAATAGAGTTTACTTTGGCTATTTAACATATTCTAGTACAACTGGTTTCAAATTAATATTACTTCTTTGTAATGGTGAGATCACACACATGGAACCTAGGCCTGGATTTTTGCAACCACCTCAGCTATGCTTAGAATATGGCTGATCTAACCTACACCTGGCTGACCATGTTCTAAACAGGCCACCCCAATAGCTAGGGATAGTCAGAGTGCAGCAGCCATGCCCTGACTGTGCTTGCTAGAGCAGGGGCTATAGAGGTTGATGCAGAGCTGCCACAACAGTTCTATTTCACCCAGGGCTTATCTCCATGCTGTGTGAATCCCCATGCAGCCAGCTGAGTTAGAGTGATAGTCCATTTGCACTGTCTGAGTGATTGTGTTGCTTGATAGGTTACAGGACATATCTGGCCCTTGCTATTTTCTCTGTTGGTGATTTTTTTTTATTTTTGCTTGAATCTGGCTATATTTTTGTGTTCAGCAGATGAATATACTTTAGAGAAAATCTGATCCAACATTCTCTTTCTCTCTTTCTCTCTTTCTCACATACATACACACCCACAGACAGAGTATTGTGTGGGTATGTGGGTATTATCTATCTAAGACAAGTTAGGAAAGACTGGCTATGTTACATACATATGTAATAGATATAAAAGTGACCATGTTAGACAACAGATGGGCTTTTAATTATACTTAACTGGTTTTCCTTGTGTAAGGCAAGGTTTCATAGCCATTCTGAGTAGGAGACAGAGGGGAGGGGAGCAAGTTAACCTTCATTATCTCTTACTTTTTCTATAGAAAATGTGAAAAGACCATGATAAAGCACAAGAATTTTCCTGTATTTTGGCTATCAAAATATCCATAAATAAAGACCTTTTGCAATGTTTTGTGTGTGTGCGCTAGTGTATGCTTAGATCTGTACAAAAATCAAATATTTCCAAGGTCCTTCAAGTGATAGGTGTACTATCTCATTCCCCAGAAGGCACAGGGGATGTAACAGTGCGCCTTTCACGTGTAGGTTACTAATGTGAATCTGGCGCAGGCTTTTATTAACTGAAAGCATTACCATCTGAGGTCAGGACCGTATTAAATGACTTTCTTATCTGAGTCCAATTCTTAGAAGACAGTTATAAAAATGATGACATAGAGTTCTCAACATAAAAATCAAGTCCCATAATTGGCAGTAAGAAACACCCCTGTTGGCATCTTAGTAGGGATGGCAAAGGCTGAATGGAATGAACTAAGTTATCTCCTTGCTCCTGTGGAATCAAAGAATTCATCATAAAATTGAGTAATAGAAATGCCTGGTCTGAAACTGTCATAGAAAGCCTGGCCTGAAGTTGTAGCCTGAAACTGAAATAGAAGCCCCAGGCTAAACCATTAATAGAATGCCTCAACTGAAATTAGGATAAAGATGTTAAAATCCCACAAGAGGTCTCTGAACCACACCCAAGAGGCAAGTCTCTGTTATGAGCCTTAATTGAAGTCTGAACAGACTTCACCTGTTTTGATAAGTACCAGTACCTGCCCCTCTTTGTCTTACCGGCCCATAGAAACTCACTCCATACAAATTAGCATTTGAACAGGTATTGTGTCACCACCCATCTTCAGGAGTTAACCAGGGTCCCTGAAAACTTGATTGTATAATCAAGTGAATCATTGGGCGGTCCTGTGAGGGCATCTGGTGTGCCCCACTGTGCATTGTGATTGTCTTTTCTGTTAAATATAAATTGTTAATCAAATTCCACTATACGATCAACATGTAAATGAACCTAAGCAACCCCTATATAAGTCTTTTGTATCTGGTAGCCAGGTGAAGTACATTTGCCCAGCATCCAGACATGCTGCTTGACTTCCCTATAGCCACCTGGGTTTTCCCTATGGCTATAGTATTCCCCATAGCTATGGTTATGTGATTGTGTGTGTCACAATTAAAGCTGCACCCGATCCAACTCTAAAATGTAGCAGTGTGATTCTTTTCCACGACACTCCTATTGTTCTCAAGTAACAACAGAGACATCCTGCTAGAGCGAGGTGGAATAGATTGGGGAAGCTTGTGCTATGGCTGGACCTGTTTTGTGGATAAACCTAGGATTTGACCTCTATGACTGTCAGCGTGACATCTCTCAAGCAATATATTCAGCTAAATAAAAATACTGTAACAAATTCTCTTCAAATTACACTGAAATGCTAGTACTGCATTGGGGGGGACTAGTACCTCATCATTCCTATGAAATTCTGTATTAGAAAACAGAAATTGGTGTTTCTTTCTTGACTTGAGTAAACTGCTGTGAATATATGTGTCTAAAGCATACTGAATTTGACACCATCTTAATAGGGTGGTGTGACTTGAGATCTCACCACTTATGAGTGGCATTATAATGGTAAGTGGGTACTCTCATCAAGTGCAGATTACATTTATTTTTCAGTACAGCTATTGCATAGTCTGGGTCTCCAAACTCCTTATTTCTGCAAAGCTACTCCTAATGGTATCTGCTACTGTCTACTTAGATACCATGGTGATGGTCATATAAGTATTTGTACACCTGAGCTAAGGTCTGGCCTTCAGTATTGTCTCTTTGCCCTGCAGCTCTCCTTCCATAATCAACCTCCCATGACAGCGATGTTCCACTGAAACAATTAAACTGTCCATAGGGAAAAATTTGTGAGTGCAAGCATCAGAACTCATAAGAAATGGCCCTACACTAGAGAACTCACTGGAGAAGAATGGCTGACTATAGATCTTATTGCTTTCAGGCCCTGATTCAGAGAAGCATCTTCAGGAAAGCACTTAAGCATATGTTTAAGTCCCACTGTAATCCAAACAAAGCTCCCTGTTAGCTGATCAAATTCTCCCAGCTGCAGGCTAGGAAGGAAGAAAGAAGAAATGTGTTTGTTTTTTTTAATATTTGGAAGGCACATCATCAATACTGTGATCATGTATCACAATAACTTGGTCCAAATTGTGACCCACGGTCCATATCTATTTGCGGGGAGTATGGGGCACAAGGCATTTCCTTACTTTTCTTGGCAGGCCACCTACATTTCATGTCATGGCATGAGAGGGGATGAGAGACTGATATCTTCAGAGCCACTTCTCAACCTCCTGCATTTATAGATGGAACCTTGATTCTGCCCCTTCCATTTCCACCATGCTGTCTAATACAGCTCAGCTGACATGGAAGAGGAAGTGGGCTGCCCCTAATTAGGTCTGTTAAAAATTCCGTGGTCTATCCTGCAAAAAAAATAACTAAGTTTGTAAGTGACCAGAACACTCCTATTTTAGGAAGACTGATACCTCATTTAGATGCGGTAAACTGCTGTCTGCTACTGTGAGTCAGAAACCTGAATTTACTGAGCGAAGTAGAAAAATTATTTTCCATAGGATGGAATACCAAACACTGAAACGTTATTTTTGTGTTTTGCACAAAGATATTCACTCTATTATTACAGTACTATGAGATGCAGTGTTTATGCCAAAATATAGTAAAGTCTTTATCTCTTTCAGCCAAAAGTGTTGCTTAAAAAGAAAACTCCAAAATACAGTGGATAAAGTGTTTTTATAATGTTTCATTTGGCATAAAATAGTTTAACTATTTAGATTTTAAGTTAAAAGTTCAATTTTGCTCTTATAATTCTGTATGTTTCTGTGACATTCAGAGAATAATGCAGGCTCCCACTGGTGATTAATTTAACACCTGTAAACCTGATGTGTACAAGAGGTTGCCTAAGCTAGGGCCAGAACAACTATCATACAGGAAGTCCCCCGGGTAGAGATCCTGGAAAAAGATTCAATGAGGTGTCCTGCTATAGAGTTTTCCCCAAATCATTCAGTTTGGTAATAATATGAAGGGTTACCCCTTCATTCTGTGGAATGGGTAGGGATTGCATCCACAAATTGCAAAGCCTCACATGGATCTATTTGGATCTAAAAGACCACTGGAGGCACAAGGCCTCCACCTTGGTTCTATGCTCAATGCCTCACCCACCAGCACAGCCTATTTCTTGTGTCACATCATTTCCAATTTTCCCATTTCATCTATTTATAGTAGTGCAGGACCAGCTATGGTGAGGAATCTGGGCTTTTGACATGATATCAACAAACACTGCAGCATTATTTATTACTGTAAAAATCTACTCTCTGACAAACATTAACTTACATAGATATAGAGGAATGTGTAACTAAAAATGCAGCAATATTCTTCCTATCTTTGTTTCCTAGTAAGATTGCTTTTTTAAATTAAAATGTCTATTAGCATTTTCTTGTTACAGTCAAGTCAGATTGCATCTCAACAATTTCCTAAGACATATAAGTATTATCTGCTCTAAAACATATACACATAAGTTATGTAAGAAGGAAACAACTGTTAAATGTTGATTAAATGTATAGATACAAAACTAAACACATTTAAGAAATGTTTCCATTGGTCAAGTTAAGCAAGATTTAGTTCCAAGTACAGTTAATGGGGTCAGTCCCTCCTCTTTCGGAGCTCCAGATGAATAGGAACATTTAAGTAAGTATATTGATAAGGTGTTTTAATGGAATATAATGCTCAGGAAAGCAGTAGACTGAATAGCTTTGGATAAATAGATGGGCATAGAGCAAGCTGTCTCACTCACCCCCACCAATGTGATTTATTTGCAGAGACCACTTCTAAAGATGTGAAGCTGATGCAGTCTCTGCATTCATTCTATTATTGGCCTGTCTGCTAAAAGAGCCAAATGTAAAGGCCTTTTTTTGACAAATCTACCCATTGACAAAAAGTGGAAAGAACTTGCTTCACATAAGTCTCTCAGCAGTCATTTAATAGCAACTTTAAACCAATTTCGACACAAATTGAGATTAGACTACTGCTCTTCCTAAATATTATGGGAAGAAGGGACCATTATGATCAGCTAGTCTGGCCACCTGTGTAACAGGTCATAGAATTTCACCCATTGATTCCTGCATCAAGCCTATAACTAGAGTCTATTCTTTATAAAAGGACTTCCAATCATGATTTTTAAAGACCCTAAGTAACAGAAAATTTGCCACACCCCTTATTAAGCTTTTCCAACTGTTAAGGCACACATTTTAGAGTGAGTATAAATAATTCCAGTTTGAAGCTTGCTGTCTTCAACTGCCAGCTATTGGATCTTTTTTATGTATGCCTTTATCTACTCAATTAAAGAGCCCTGTTGTATCAGACACCTTCTCCATGTGTAGGTACTTACAGACTATCACGTAGGAGTAATCCCGAGTCATGTATCGTTCCAATATATCTATCATATCTTCATATGGCTGAACTCCTCTGTTTCCTAACCTGACTTAATTTACATGTGAAATGTTTTGGCCTAGATAAAATTCATGTATATTAAAATAATAATATTGTTTGAAAAGCAATAAAATAACTATCTTGTGTTTTATATAACATTTGCCAACTACAAGAACTGAAGAACCTCCCAATCTTTATACATACAGCGCTACTAAAACCGATTTACCTTTGCAGGGCCTTATACTTTACTCTTGCCTTTTCTTCTGTATTTGCATTATGTATTTTTGCTGTTCTTATGTAACTTAAGATTTTGTATTTTGTTTTTTAATATAATAATGCTTTTAAATTATACACATCTTTCAAAAAAGAAGAAAGGTTTTGATTTGACAAAAGGGGTCATCTACTGTACCATTTTGCTTGCCCTAAAATCTGTCTCTGTGATACATAAATTAATGCTTAGCATACAAACTAATATTAGCTGATTAGAAAAAGATGTGTTAATTCATTAGCCGGTTATGTTGGAAACTAAATAGTGTAATTAATAAAATGCCAAGATGAATCCTGAAATAGTAATGTTTATTCATGATTAAATGTCTGATAACACAAAATAAAAAAAATAAACTGGAAAATGATAAATGTCACGAGGACAGACTCCAGCTTCCCAGCTCTACATCTCTATTTTCTATTATAAAACATGACAATTGATTACAATTTTGTCTAATGGCTTTTTATCATCACCTTTGGAGTTTGAAAGGAATGAAATAACACTTGTTCTTTGACTTCAAAGATAAAAGATGTTTTATTTTCTTTATAGAAGCTCATAAAAAGAGAGTAGATAATTATACCAAATGGTTATGTAAATCCCAGTAGAAAGAGTAAATCTGCTCTTATGAAGAATTTCAATAAGTTTTTTTTAATTCAATAGGGGATACAGGATTCTCATTTCTTGGTTTATCAGTTAGGTTAATAAAAGTTATCCAATTGGTATAATGAAATATTAATTTTTCTTCCAGTAAGAAAAGATCATTTTTAGATTCACTTTTTCTTTGTGAACAAGGGAAATATCTAGTATCAATGCAAAATAAGTATAGCCTAGATAAAATATAAAAAGTACTATGATTAACTTTGACTTTAAGAGTAGCAATTACATGAAAACTCTTTTAAGATACAAAAGTAGCTATTTTAATGCTATCTTTATTCTCCTATACAGTATCTCTGTGAAAAATAATAGGAATGATAAATAACCTTTTGTATCTTGGCATATTTTAGCAGCATCCTTGTCCATTGCTTTGAGTATATGATGCAATTTGTTATGCTTATTTCCCTGTCCCTCCCATTTACAATCTTTCTATAATTGCAGTGGACTAAGACTTGGGGGGATCTGGACTCTATTCCCAGCTTTGCCTGCTCTATGACTATGGACAAGTCCTTTCACCTCTTGGTACTCCAGTTTTCTGCCTCTGTCAAATGTTGGGAATGATACCTTTTTTTGTAAAGTGCTTTAAATCTGTGGATGAAAAGAGTTATGTGGTGGTGGTGGTGTGACAAAGTGTATCAAACTGTGAAGTCTGATTTCTACCTGTGTTGAAATATTAGCCCTGTGGCTGCATTAGTCTGGACTTGCCTCATGCAAACTGTTATACTGCATTACAGCCAATTGTCCTCCTGACAAAGGTGTTTGACACCTCATTGAAGGACTATTACTGAGAGCCATGAAGGCTGTAATCTGGGACTATAGACTTTGATTGTCTCAACTACTGGCCCACTCTCATTGAACAATGGTCTCTATGCAGGTCTACACAATATGTGGCCACCACATTTGCTAGATACGGAACTCAATGTGCTCCAGAAACAGAGGCTATATTGGATAATAAGATTCTGCTCTGTGCAGGGGAATAATCATATTCACTTGTAGGAAGGACTTGCAGGAGAGAAAGAGGGTAGGATGGATTCTGCCCAGCCTGAAAAACTATGGGCTTACGAAGGTGACAGAAGGGTTGAGATCAAACTGGGAAGAGTGTGTTTTAGTACATTTGTTATTTTCAAGATCTGTAACTCTTGAGAGATTTGCAAGCAAAGTAAATGTGGTTAAGAAATTCCTTTGCTAAGCCTGTGTTTCTCGTTTTCTTGCTGCATTGTCCGCTGTTGGGTTAAACTAAAAGTGGAGTGCCTACAACCTAGTTGGAGCTCCAGGGCAGCAGGCCTAAATGACTGGGGGGGTGTCTCAGAGGTCTCACACACTGATTTCAGGATCTAGGGTGGCTACATGACCATATCCCACATCCCAAGAGCTGACATACATGGTCAGAGCATGGTCCATCTTGCCCAGTATCCTGTTTCTGAGATTGTCCTGTGCCACAGCTTCAGGGGTAATGTTCTGAACCGGGCAATTATGGAGTGATCCACCCCAGTCTTCCACTCTCGGCTTCTGATTGTGAGAGTTTTGGGTTGCTCCAAGAATGGGGTTCTGTCCCTGACCATCTTGTTTAATACCCATTGATGGACCAATACTTCATGAATTTATCCAGATTTTTTTTAACCCAGTTATATTTTGGCTATCACAAAATCCCACTGCAATGAGTTCCACAGATTAGTTACGTGCTTTGCAAAAAAGTACTTCCTCTTGGTTATATTAAACCTGCTGCTTATTAATTTTATCAGAGCCCCTGGTTCTTCTATTGTGGGAAAGGGTAAATAACACAACTCCATTGGCTTTTTCCAAACCATTCATGATTTTAAGACCTCTGTCATATCCCCACTTTGTAGTCATCTCTTTTCTCATAGACTTAAAGGCCAGAAGGGATCATTACCATCATGCCTGACCTCCTGGACACCAAAGAACCTCATCCACCTACTCCTGCAATAGGAAAATAACCTCTGGCTGAGTTACTGAGTCCTCAAATCTTGATTTAAAAACTTCAAGTTACAGGATCTCTGCCAATCTGACATTGGGGAAAATTCCTTTCCAACCTCAAATATGTCAGTCAGTTGGACTCAGATCTCACCCACATGCTCAATCACTCAGTCACCTAGGGAATAATTCTCTGTAGTAACTCAGAGCCCTACCCATCTAGTGTCCCATCTCCATCTGTTCGAGAAATTTGTTAATATCACCATGGATAGGCCATATGCCATTGTAAGTAACTTCATCATGCTATTCCCTCCATAGACTATCAAGCTCAGTCTTGAAACAAAGTTAGGTTTATTTTGCCTCAACTACTCCCTTTGGAAGGCTGTTCCAGAAATTCACTCTTCTGAAATTGAGTTATAAAGAGGGAGGAAAACATTTGACCTCACCATTCCTCCTTTGATTTCTCTGCTCATGACCTCAACAACTCTTAAACAACTGAACTAAGAGGGAGTGGTCCCAGGCTGGAAGGACCTAGCCTGTGAAATTTACAGTACCATATGGCAAGACAAAACCTTTGCTTTTAAGGCCACTTAGCTTGTTAAGTTAGGTATTAGCTTGAATATTTCTCTTTTATGTTCTTTTGTAATCTATCATAGAATCATAAGGTTAGAAGGGACCACAAGGATCATCTAGTGTAATCCTCACATTTATTCATCAAAACATGACCTATGACAAAAGATTGAAAAAATAGGGTTTGTTTGGTCTGGAGAAGAGAAGATCAAGAGGGGACATAACAGTTTTCAAGTACATAAAAGGTTGTTACAAAGAGAAGGCAGAAAAATTGTTCCCTTTAACCTCTGAGGATAGGAAAAGAAGCAAGGGTCTTAAATTGCAGCAAGGGCATTTTAGGTGGACTTTAGGAAAAGCTTCCTAACTGTCAGGGTAGTTAAGCACTGGAATAAATTGCCTGGGGAGGTTGTGAAATCTCCATCATTGGAGATTTTTGAGAGCAGGTTAGACAAATATTATCTTATTGTTTTATCTTAAACATTATATGTTTGGATTAAAGTGTGTGGGAAACTCCATTTGGGATAATAAGATTGGTGCATTATCATTGTCCTTTGATGAAATGATGGTGTTTCTGTGAGCTTGCATTGTTCATTAGTGTGCTGGACAGCACAAGACACACATTTCTGGGTGAAAATCTGGGGCCAAGAATTTGTGGGTGTTGCCCTGTAAGTAATTAAAAAATGTCTCATCACCTCATGTATTTAGCTGGGAGTGAATTTACATGCTGAAAGCTGTGTGAGCTTGCTGGGGGTGGCTGTTCTGGCAGTGTAAAAAAGTGCCCCAGGCTAGAGAATTAAGGGTATACCCCTGGTCAACAGTCCAGATTGTACCTTGGGGAATGTCACACCTTCAATTTACGGATTCATTAAAAATCCTTGCAGTTAGGCTTGCAATTTTGTGTGCAATTTCCTTTAATATTCTTGGATGGAGATTATCCAGGCCCCCCAGTTTTGGCCAATTACGTCTGAGTTTGGCTTCCACCTCTGCTTCCAATCCTTTGTTCCCATTAGCCATCCTGCCACTGCCTCATTTGCCTTAAGAATGGAGGCAAAGTATTTCTTTAGGCGTTTGACCATTCCTAGATTATCTTTAATCTTTACCCAGTCTTTAGCAATCCGAATTCTTCTTTCTTTCTTTGTTTTATATATATATGGCTAAAGAATCTTTTACTTTTGGTTTTAATTTACTTTGCAGGGTCCAGCTCTGCTTGACTTTTTTCAGTTTTCACTTATCCCTACACCTTGACCTACACGAGGTAACTTTCCTTGCTGATCCATCCCTTCTTCCATTCCTTCTAGGCGTTCTGCTTTCTCTTAATCACTTGTTTGAGATGCCTGTTCAACTAGCTTGGGCTGCTGCCCTTCTATGAGTTCATTCTTCTTTCATGGGATGCAGGCTTCAGATAGTTTCTGCAACTTTGACTTAAATAATTCCAAACTTCTTCCCCATACAGATCCTTGAGTTATTCAGTCCAATCCTCTTCCCTAATTCCCTTAATATTTTAAAATTTTGAAGCTAAGAACTTTAGTTACAGACCTATATTTGTTTATCCTTCTATTTATTTTAAGTTGAATTAACTCATGGTCACTACACCCAAGACTATCCTCTACAGTCAGTTCTTCTGTGAGGCCATCACTACTTACCAATACTAAATCTAAAATAGTTTAACCTCTTATTGGTTTACTGATGATTTGATGAAGAAATATATCAGCTGTCACATCCAGGAATATCTGGGCACTTTCATTAGTAGTATTTGTCCTCCAATCTATACCTGGGAAATAAAAAAGTGCCCCATAATCACACTATTCTCAATAGCATTTATTTCATTAAAAATATTAAAGAGGTCTCTATCCATATGCACATCAGATCCCGTGGGTCTGTAGCATACCCCAAGTACTATTCCACTGGAGTCTCTGTTATCTTTCTTCCCCAAAGTGATTTTGATACAAACAATCTGCCCTGAGTTGGTACTCATGCTTTTAAACCACTTCAGGACAGCTTTACATCACCTACCTCACTGTTGCCATCATTAGTATTGGTACTATCTTTCCTCTTGTCCATTCTCCTATCCTCTGTTATTCCCTTCTACATTGTGGTCCTCTTTTACTTGATTTTCTTTCTGCTCATATTAGAACCTGGCATGGAGATTACATGCACATCTCACAGCAGTCTCCTGGATTCCTATTTTAAAGCTCTTTGGCAACCTCCATCCCAGAAGTCTATTTCTCTCCCTAGTCAGGGAGAGTCTAATGAGAAGAGCCCTCTGTCCACGAATGCCTCCCAGTGGTTGAACATCTCAAAGCCCTCCTCATAACAGCATTGCTTGCTCCAAATGTTGATCATAATAATCTTGTCTCACCTTCACTCTCCTCCTCCAGGGTCAGGTGGAATCCCACTGAAGGCCAGCTGAGCCCCCATTTCTTTAAGTGTCTTCCCCAGCCTTCTGTAGTCTTTCTTGATGTATCCCAGCAAGAATCGATCAGTATCATTTGTTCCCACATGATTTCTACATTGTGAAAACTGACCGTTTATTCCTACCCTTTGTTTCCTATCTTTTAACCAGTTACTGAGCCATTACAGGACCTTCCCTCTGATCCCCTGACTACTTAGTTTCCATATAAACCTTTGGTGAGGGACCTTGTCAAAGGCTTTTTGAAAATCCAAGTACATTGTTTCAACTGTATCACTCTTGTCTATGTGCTGGTTGACCCACTCAAACACTTCCAATAGACTGGTGAGGCAAAATCTTTACAAAAACTGCATTGACTGTTCCCAAGTTATCAGGTATATTTGTTTGATGATTCTTTTCTTTACTATAGTTTCTGCCGATTTGTCCAGTATTGAATTTACCAGATTGTAGTTGCCAGGATCATCTCTGGAGCCTTTTAAAAATTAGTGTTACATTAGTTACCTTCCAGTCATTTGGTAAAGAGGCCTCTGCCAATTCATATTTGAGTTCCTTCAGAAGGAACACCCAAGAAAGTGCATCATACAAGAGGTCTGAGAGCAGAGGTATGACCTGGATTCTCAGAACTAGAAAAAGTGACTAGACTGTACTCACACAGTTGGCTTGGAAGCACTTGTGATCTAGTCACTGGATCCACTCGCAACAGACTGATGACTGTTCAGAGGATTATTGGGCCTGTTTGTAATGGTGTAGTTATTATTTTATTTATTCATTCTCTGAAACTGGATGTATGCCAATTGCAGTAAGAAGAAGAGTAGCCTGGCTCAGGTGTTCAGGTCCACACCCAGTAACCAGACTAGTGATGAAGATCTGCTTTTTTGAGGGTCTGGAGCTCTTCATTTTGAAGAGCTCGGAACTGTGCTCTGCAGAGGCGGAAAGTTTTTATTTTGGGATCTCGGTGATGGGAAGGAACAACCGGACAAAGGAATACCCAGACAAGGATTTATTTAGCCAAAATAGTGTTATCTGAGCAGCAACAACACTTAGCAATCAGTACCTGAGGGCCCATGAGTGCTAAGGCTACAGACTGAGAGGTATTACGAGTACACCCCAATCTACTCAAGCGGGAAAGAAGGCGCTTACCAGCCCGAGGGCAAAGAGGCCCATTCTTCACCCTATAAGTGAGTTGCAACCAGGGAGCTGACCTACCCGGGGCATCCGCTAGTACCTCGACGGATCCACGGAGAGCCTCAGGCAGGGCGGCGCCTGGAGGTCCCTATATACCCCTCTTCTCCCTAACTCTAGCAATAAGTTTGCCAGCTACTGATTACGTATATCTCAATCCATTTAAGGATTGGGCCTTAACATTTGGTTTCTGTTAGTCTATTGGTTATTAGCTAGGGGCATTTGGGACTTTTCATTCAAAAGCTGCGGTTAATTGTTTATAGTTAAAGTTATCTTTACAGCTGGTCTAAGCATCCATACAGCTGGTCTAAGCAAAATGTTTTATTAATCTAAGCAAATTCTATGCTATTTTCATCCTGAGGATATTTTTAGGCCCCGGAGATAGTTCCTTTTATTTTCTAGGGGTTTTCCAAAGGACAAGGCCAAATCTAGCCCTCAGGAGGCCTTAGCATTGCTCATAAAGCCTACTTTGGATTTCAGGGCCTAGTCCTGCCAAGCTAAGCTGTTTTTGCGTTACTATACTCTTGTGCGCCCTACAGGAACATAAAACAAATGGACTCTCAGTCTAATATCTGCTTCATAGACTGTATTGGTGGATCTGTAAAAATATAACACCCTTCAGAGTCCAGAGGTATGGATAGTCATATCAGCCTTTGAGATGTCTCGTGCTTTGGATGCTCAAAAGCAGATCTCATTTTAAAAAGATGAAAAGCTAGGTTTCTGACAAAGAAGTCCATTTTGCTTTCATCTAGACCATCTCTGTCATTAGCAAAGTAATAGATTTGAATGTATGGCTAGGAGTATCTAAACAACCATACTGAACTGTTTCTATTCCATCACCATGGTAACTGTCTATGTTCATTCTGGAGGCATGAAATGGTGGGATTACTTCAGAGAAATGGGTGTTATGAATTATTTAGATGCTATTCCATCCAGTTCTTCTGTAGGCTGTCGTACCTCAGCTTCAGCTCCTCCTGCTTTCTCATCTTATTTCAAAGATTCCTCTCATAAGAAGTTGCTAAGTCACCTTACAGTTTCAATTGGAAGGAATGTTAGTGGTTCCTCAGTAGTATTAGGGATGTGGTTTTATTCCCAGTGTTTCGTTATTTCCATGAAGTTGGGAGGACTTTGTCCCATTGCAGTTCTGAGAAAACTTCACAAGCTCATCCACATTAAAATTCAGAATGTGGACCTAAATCTCTTTATGCCTAGGGATAGTTTAGAGCTCTCAACCTCACAAATATGTATATGCACACATCCAACAGATGAGCACACAGGTAGTACAGTACTTCAGAACTACCTACGCTAGAATTAATACAAGGAGGTGTTCCTCTCTGGCCTTCCTACAGAACTAATTATCTTCACTAATTAGTGAGTCTGTAGTAACTTCTCATCTAAGTCACTAAGGGATCCATATCTAAACTTATTTGGGTAACTGGCTAAGAGTTCAGTCATCCCAGATAGCATAATCTGCTCTCAAGCAATCCACTTCAAGTCTTTGGATCTATGGGTCAACCAAAATCACTTGTGACAGCAGTGTAGAACTAGAGAATGATCTCCTACCCAATATGTCCCCCCTTTTATTAACTTTTTTCACCTCAAAACACACAACACATCCTTATCCTCCCTAGGAACTAGATGGCCAAGAACTCTGAATGTACTTTAACTATATCTCACCTTTTCTTCAGAACTTTAAATCTTTTTCTAGCTAGGGATACAAAGCATTTTTTAAAAATAGTTCAATCACAGCTGTATATTTTATCAAAACTGTTTACACTGATGTCAAGTTAACTACAGAGAGGACTTATTTTCTGAAGATAAAATCTCTTTGGAAAGATGATCAGGCTTCCAGTCTCTGCTCTCGCTTCTGAATAATTTTCTCATGGTGTTCCCTGTTCCAGGGATTTGCTTTCCAACAGCATACTGGCAGCTTCAGAAGGCCTTCTTTGCTGTCTTATTATATGCTGCAGATGATTCTGTAGGGAAAACCTTCTGGAGTCTCAACTAGATACAATATAAAAGTTCCTGTTGATTTCAGGACTGTTCCAAAAGTCTGGGATCCTTGACCCAAACTTTCCTTCCTGGCTCAGCTTTGGTAATTCTTTTGTTTTTCAGTGAACACTGAACTTTTGTTGCTGACAATTTTTATTTCAGTATCCTTCCTTTGCAATTTATTCAAGTTGGGTCAGTTGGGACACCTCTACCTGTGACACCAATTTCAACTTAAACTTAAGTTGTCTTTCCATTACAAGTTCTGATAAAGATGGTACTAAAGGGAATGGGGTTGGCTGATATACCAGGATGTGACGTTCCTTCCCTAAAATCTGGACTGGTGTGTAACTGTGTCACCCCACTTCCTTACTCCTGGGCCCCGACTTACCCGGCTTTGCTGTGTGAACCATCCACTCCTGGGTCAGCTCATACCCAGCCCCCTGTAAGTAATCAGTCCCTGGTCTAGTGAAGGAGCGCTTCCAGCCAGCCACTCATGGGATAGACTCCCAGCAAACACACCCAGTCCCAGATGCAACCCCGGGAACTGACATCTTGCAGGGTTCAGTGCTGTACACAGCACCCTGCAACCTCATTTACACTTGTCCATAAATGTATCAAAGAAATTGTTATGCACCAGCTGTCACTCTGAGTGAGGTCTCTGCACACACTCAATCCACATGCACAATTTTAGATAAAAACAAACAAATAAGTTTATTGATTACAGCGGGATTTTAAATGAATCTAAGTCAGTTAATATAAATCAAAAGATTAATAATGAGTCAAGGAGTTAATTATAATTAACTAAAAGATAACTTGTATCCTAATCTAAGATTAATATTTAAGTCTCTTTCAAGTTATGATGTTAGTTTACCACACAGGCTGGTTGTGATGCGTCTTGCAACCAGGCTCCCACCCCTCCCCTGTGGGTACTTGCCAGTCTTTGATGTTGCTTGGAAGGTAGATTCTAGGGGAGAGTGCTGAGACAAAGATGCCTCAGCTTTTAAGAAGTTTCCCCAGCACCCCAAGTGATCGGTAATGTTCGGCAATGGGCATGATTTCTTTCACTGGAGCCAAAGTGCTCACAGGTGCTTAGGCCAGTCCATTGTTCCTGTATGCATGCCTCTGCTGGGCATGGAAACACAGCTTTATGTTTGTCTGCATCTATTCAAGCCATGTGAGACACACATTTGGGGATATGATATATCAGGGTTTCATATTTGTACATATGTATGACAGTGCAGGAAACATGCTACCACAACAATAATGTTCAGTATGTCATAAGCATTCCAAAAACACCTCACATGACATACTTTGCATTAGACAATACACAGTTAAACTTTAAGGGTGAACATGAATGCTACACAAATCACACTATGAGGGTGTACATGGGGTACAGCGTGTCACATGGGTAATTTTCACAGATTTGCTATTTACTGTAGCAGTCTTCTTAACATCTGTACTGCTCTTTCCACCCACTTGGTGTTGTGGGGGTAGCATGGATTACCAATACAATGTTCAGAATCAAAGTCCTATGAAAATGTTAGGAATGCCTTTGTACATTGAGGACCATTACCTTGAACTGAGTCTTCAGAAACACAATCTTGAAAATATTTTATAGTTTTTGTATGACTTGTGTTGATAAGGCCTCTGAGTATTGCCAGCTTGATATATCTGGAGAAGTAATAAACTACAATAGTTGTGCCCATTTCAGGAAAAAAAATATCTATCACTTCACAAAGCCAGGTAACTTTATACAGAGCAATGTTTCTGGTGTTTTTTCTTTTGAGATTTGAATTTGCCTACTTGGTCCAGGATCATTGTACTCCTGCTCTGCATGTGTTATACCAGCAGAAGTGATAATCTTAATAGAAGCTACCTTAAGATCAGTAAGATGCAAAGAATATTTCCCATAGAACAGATAGCTGAATAATCCACACTATCTTCAATTAATTGGTTTTTGTTCATAAAACCCTATCTGTTACCTCCATATGAATGGCTTCTTGCATAATTCTCACTGTGCTTGACAGCCTCCATGAGATCTCATCACTATTTTAGGAACATCTAACCACCAGTTTGACAGTCTCATTTCTGTTGTAACTTTCATCAAATGTCAAAGATTCTCTTAGTTGATGGATGTATGCAGAAAATGAGCTAGAAGTTGGCATTCAAAACACTATAATTCCTTTGGAATTAATCAAATTGAGGATCTCTTCTCAATTGCCTGACCATACAAGGCCTATGGAGAGCTGCAGAAGTCGGACTTAAGTGTGGAGAAGCTAAATAGAGTTCACCTGGATTTTAAGGCCTTACTTCATTATGTATGACAAAGGTGGTTCAGTTGTTGACCAATGCAGTGCAGTATATCACTTATCAGGATGGAATTTGGTATGAATCTCTTAATCTGAGAAGTGGTCTGCATTTGGAAGTAGCGTATACGTCATCTAATATTTGTTGGTGATCTATGCTGTAAATAGAAGTCAATCAAGTGTCAACATATCTATTCTGATACTCAACAGCCGAGAGATTTCTAAAAGTAATTAATAAACATTTTCCTACTTGTACATAAACCCTTTTCTTCATAAGGAATTGGGGTGACTTCTAACCAATGAATGGAATCTTCACTTAAATTTTGGGGTGAATATGGCTTATGCCATCTATCCCCAAATACTTTATTCCTGATATCAATAACATCTGCTGGGATTGTCTGAGTTTCAGATTCTCATGACAGACCGTCCTTCCACTTTGTCCTAAGAGAATAAGAGATTTTGACACTCTCATCCCATATTCTACCTAAAAGTAGCCTCTGAATTCTGCATGAACCAGTCTATCACTTTATCTGTATTTTCCCCTCAACTAAACTCTTTACTGGGGAAGCAAGATTACATAGTTTATATGTTAAAAGGGCCTTAGGTTATAATCACCTTGAAAAATAATCATGCAAATTTACTAGCACAGATAGATTTTTTTTATTTGTTCACTTTTACCAAAATAAGAAAAAAAAATGTTGTTTACATGTCAAGTTACTGTACCTCAGATGAGCGAGTAAGTTGCCTTTTGCATCGATGAACTAAAGAAATCTATGTGTTGCTTATTTGTATTGTGACAGTAACACCAGATGTGTTAGGTTAGATGCTGTCCAAACAAGAAAGAGTTTTAAAGTGATCTGTCTCTGAAAATACAAAATGGAGGAAGAGGGGAGGAAAGTGGGTTACAACATTCAATCCAAGTTATCAGGGTGAAATCTGTGCAACAGTTTTGTAGATATGATTGTTATCTCAAGAAAACAAACTTCCTAGGATCTTTATGTTTTAAAAAGAGACCTGGTTGTGTAAAATAATGTAAGGCATGTTCTTTATTCAGGATATTCCAAAGAGGAGTGATGCTTGTAGTAGAGAAAGCCTGAGACATGAGACCTGAGATAAGGGATAAGGAACCTGATGTGATATAAGAAAAGTTAGCAAAAGTCAGGCTATTTGCAAAAGTCAGGACCTGTTACAAAACAGATGCATGCTTGCAAATTCATTGTCTGTACATGAACTTGGCAAGAACATTGCTGGTGTTACAAAAATATAAACACTCCTAAGAAGTGCTAGACACTGGATATTGCATAAACAGACTCCAGAAGGATCATACCAGAATACCCCAATATCAAGTTATGGTATAAACACATTCCCCCAAGATGATACAGAGACACACTGACCCCTCCTAAACATAAAGTCAGGATGACCATGTGATGGATAGAGATGTTTTGGTAACTAAGCACATCAGAGAGACAATATGCAACTTATTTGTATCAGTGTATAAAAGAGGGATCACAGAGGGGGTGTCTTGGTCTGGCCAAGGGACAGTGGCAAGTCCCATCACTCACTGAGCTCAGTCCATTGTAACAGGCTGTGGCGAGGAGTCTGCCCTGCACTGGCCAGGGAGGGGTTAAGAGGGTCCTTGGAGAAGCAGCCAATGGGAAGGAGCTGCGGGATAGCCAATCAAGGCCCAGGAGCCCAGTATAAAAGGAAGTTGACAAGCAGAACAGGGCAGTCAATCCCAGAAGCTTGGGGAGGGAAGGCTGTCTGCCCTGTAGGTGGAAGGAGGTCAGCACCCAGGACAGACCAGTAGCTAATTATGGGAGCTCAGCAGGGCAGATGCCCTGATACAAGGACAGAAGAGGTACTGGGGCTGTGGGGAAGTGGCCCAGGGAAGTCTGTTGAGGAGTTGGGGGAGAGGTGGTGAAAGCTGGCTGCAAATAGGATCCCTAGGCTAGGACCCGGAGTAGTGGGTGAGCTTGAGTCCCTCCCCGCTTCCCCAGACTGCCATTGGAGTGGTGGTAGACTGCTGTGGCCACTGAAGTAAGTGGTGGAACCAGGACTGCAGAATCCCCCAGAAGGGGGGAGGACAAGGATTGTGGCTTGGCTAGAGGGCCGGGTCAGGAAGAGGACATGGTGGGTTCTGATGGCGGTGAGAAGGACTATGGGTGAACCCTGAGGAAGTGTGATGAATCACACCTGTGGACATGGGCTTCTGCTTGAGCTATTCCCCAGATCACCATCAGGAGGTGCCAGTCTGGCGATGAGTGCTCCAAGTATATGATACAGGCATACAGGTGTTAGCACCCAGTAGACTCTACGGGGACATTAGGACTGTTCTTTGTTAACAATAAACCTATCTGAGTGCCTTTGCCACTATCAAGGTCTGCTGTACAAGCTATCTGGCCAGAGTCAGTGCAGCACATGGCGAGAACACACACGCAGTCAACAACCAACAACAACGCTTAGGAAGGGCTATTAGAGCCATAAACTAAAATCTAAAAGTGAGCATCTTTATCCTTCCTCTTTGCAAAAACCTTTAGTTTTAAATTCACACAAAGAATTCTAGGAAAAGCTTTACTGAACTTGATTTCATCTGTAAACATTTTTGGTTGTGAAAAGTTTTATGGAAGATATTATTTATTACTCACTTATGCTTCTACTTTGTTAGCCCACATATGCCTAAGATGGCATAAGTTTCTTTTGATATGTTTATTTGCAAATGTTTTTTTCTAAAGGCAAGCCTGTCACAGGGCATTTGGTCTCTTACAGTATGTCTACACAGGAATAAGAAATCTGTGGCACTAAGGCTGGCATGGGTCAGCTGACTTGGGCTCAGAGGACTTGCGCTGTGAGGCTAAAAAGCACTGTGGACATGTTTGGGTATGGACTGGAGCCTGAACTCTAGGACCCTCCAGTGTCACAGGGTCCCAGAATTCAGTGTGGAGCCCAAGACTGAGCATCTACACAGCAATTTTTCAGCCCTGTACCCTGAGCCCTGCAAACCTGAGTCAGCTGACCTGGTCCAGCCACATTTTTTCTCCCTGTATAGCGATACCCTTAGAAGCACCAGGGCCAAGATCCCTGTGACTGCAGCTTGTCCATTATAGGGAGTTAATTTAACCTGGTGAGGTGCTTACAGTTAATTAGGTTGTTACTTGTTCCTGCTGGGGTAGACTCAGAGTTGGTTTAAGGAAGGAGGTATGACTGGTAAGATAAAAAGTCTTCAGCCTGTCTGCCTGAGAAAGGAAGAACACATTGACTGAGAAGCCCAGGCCACGACACCTCAAGGAGAGTTGTGTGAGGTAGGCCTGTTTGGAGAGGGTTTCAGGAAGTGGGGGGGGTTGACCAAAATTGTTGCAGGGAGACCAGAGTAGCCCAGTAAAAGGGTACTGGCTAGAGAGGATTCTGGGGAATGTATCTCTGGATCAAAGGAGGATATGAAGCATGATGCCTGAGAGATGGATACCCAGGACTTCACATCATGTGAGACTGTTTCTCCTTTTTTGTTTTAAAGACGTTTCTGTTGGACTGTGTTTCAGGGCCTGGGAGATGAGTGCCCCAATAAAGAGAATTCTCTGTGGGGTGGATATTTGAGTTAAGTTGCATCATGTCTGCTTGATGGAGGACTTGGGACACCTGACTTCTAGCCAGCATCATGGAGGCAACCTAACACCTGACAAAGCCCCTAATAACTGCCTGATACCATTGTTATGTGACTAGTGAGATGTTTTAGATATCCTTATGGAATCAAATGACCTTCTTATAATTGATTGATAATGTAAAAAGCCATTAGTTATTTGGTAATGCATAAGCAATTCCTCACTTATCTCAGAAAGACAAGAACTCTCTCTCCAGAGATCGGTGAGAAGAGAAGACAACAATTTCTTTGACTTAGTTTAAAGACTCAGACTCTAAGTATCATAAGTTTAAGAAGACTATTTTAAGAGCTGAAAAATTTTGATTTAGAAAATAGAGTTTGGACTTCTTTGAAAGACAACTTCCACACCTATTAAATGCTGAGAACTAAAGTGATATCTCAGAAAGTGAATGGAACGAAAGAATTAAAACTGTCTTTTGAAGATATTCTGAGAATCTCCTGCAGTAAGACAAAAATCTGTGATCATAAAGATTCAAGAAGGAATTATAAGCCGGTTGCATATGCATTAGCAGATAGCTTCAACTCATGATATCCCATGAAGGTTCTGAGACAATGTAAAATTGACAGTGGCTGATATTGGAATGAAGCTAAGCCCCTGAAAAATGTGCTTTCCACCTTTCAGTGAGACTGAAAGGAGGACAGTATGAATATTCTTTCACCTATGTACTTGTATACACTCTTGCTCTTATGCTTTCAGCTCAGCCTGTTCAACTCATCACACCTTCAAGATGACATTTCTGAAAACAGCCGAACAGTAGCAGCAACAAGACAGCTAAGAAGGACAAAGAAGCTACAACATAGCATCAAGAAGATGCAGCCTTCCAGCTGGTATTGCTTCTGTGACATGTCCACCCCAATACTTCAGCATCATTGGCGAGATGGAGTTTGCAAAAGTGCTGCCAAGGAAGGAGATTTAATATTTTTCTTGTAGTAATTTTACTGAGTATTGAAATGCTATTGTAATTTTGGGTAATAACAGCTTTTTCTGTGAAGCACCAGATTGTTTAGACTGTATACTCCTGCGGAGGAGACATAAGATAATCTTAGAAATAATTGGATTTAACTTGAATTTAAGTATGCCCCCCTGGCTCCCACCCTGAGAACAAAGGGCTACGAGGTTCAGACTCACGCCCTGATCATCGGAGCCCTGGGTGCTTGGGATCCCCACAACGAGTGTGTGCTGCGGGCCTGCGGTGTCAGTCAGCGCTATGCCTGGCTGATGCGGCACCTCATGGTGTCTGACACTATCCGCTGGTCAAGACATTTACATCAAGCACATCACCGGGCACAGACAGTACCAGGATGAGTAAACTTGAGCACCACCACGAGGAATTTACAGATTAAAGGACTATCTACACCACATAACTGACTCAATGAGGGACAATCCACTACTATGGACATACCTACTCCCCATTAACTGCATCCTATGTAACCCCTGCAATAAATGATGTTCCCAAATTACTGATTGCGTGTACAGTTAACCCTCAATCCTATTACCCCCATCCAGGATAGCACAGATTATCCTTTCATTATACTCCCTGACTCCCAACCAAACTCTGTACCCACTGATAATCTGTACATTATGCCTGGATGTCCAGGAACTCTTCTGTTTAAACTCTGTAACTGACCATTTTTTTAAAATTATCTTTAATAAAATTTTTAAATCTGTTAACTATTATTAGACTCAAGCCCACTACTTAAAAATATAAATTGATGAGTTTACATAAAGCATTGCTATTTTATTTCAGTTTTGTAGGGTCAATTAAAATCACTAGCTTTGCTCATTTGTAAATTTAGTTATCTGTGATGAATCAAACAGGATTCACCAACCTTCCAAAGAAATTCCTTTGCTTGTCTATAAACTTTTTCATTTATTTATGATACACCTAACCAGGATTCATTACTGAATTTGGAAATAGTGTGCTTTGGTCTTGTCTTACCTAGAGAAGAATGTCCCCACAAGAGCAGATCCACTCTTAACATGTAATCTCCAGTGAAACTTCTCCACAGTCATATAGAAGGGACTGTATATGAAGTAACCATTCTTTACTGTGTATGTTCTGTATTTTTGTTTTGCAATTCTTTTTTCTTTAGTGATAAATTATTCATAGTTAAATAAAATATTCACAATTCACTTTAATCCTAGTGTCCCCTAAAGCATGGCACAGAACCCCATGTGATTAAAGTAGATTCTCTCTCTTAATACCAATTCATGGATGTGATACTCATGCATAATTATTAAGATTTGTCCCTAAGACTACTTGTTTCTCTAGACAAGGTTTTAGTAAACAAAATTAAGTAGCAGAACAAGACAGTCGTTAGTGATGCAACAGATAAAGGGTAGAGAACAATGAGGAGAAACAATTCCATAAGGTACCAGAACTTTAGCAAAAAGAAGTGCATAATATAAAATGTGCTCAATGTTTCAAGTATACCACTATCACTGGGGGCCATATAACGGAACCCCAAATGTTTACCCTTCATGTGGATGGCATGTAGCAGTTGAAAGCCAACACAACTGTCTGGTCTACTGCACAGGTATGATGCGCTTGAGGAAACATGAGTGGCAGAAGTGGAAAATGGAAAACTATAAATTATCATCTGATGCATATTGTATTGTCTTTGTGAGATAAGTGGGGGATCTTAATGGAGTTATTTATAGTTATTTATATAGTTACGTATATAGTTGTAGTTATATATATATAGTTATAGTTATTTATAGACTGGTGTCTACATCACAGCAACCACCAATACATATTGCAGGATCTGAAATCAGATTATTAGTGTGGAGCAGTGGAGTTTGAACTAGCCTCAACCCTACAGGTATTTATCCAGATTAGTGATAAGGAACAATGACAGGACAGCATGAGAAAGTGTTTATTATTGTTGTACTGTATTCTGGACTGTAGACAAGACTTTAGTTTCCAGGGCTGTCAGTTCAACACTTCTTACAATCACTAAATTCACTCAATTACATTTTAAGTGACAAATATAACATGAAGAAAATGTGTCCAAAAAATCCCTCATTTTGGAGTAAACATGGAATCACATTTAAAACCCAGAAAAATCACTAAAGTAGAAGCAAGTAATTAATGCTTGACACTAAACACTTCAGGATTTATGGTGGATTCAGCTGCTATGTTTGAAAAGTGTATAACACAATCTGATGTATATCCCATTGTTGCAGGTCACTTCATTTCTACAATATAATGTTATGGTCACAAACCTGACTATATGAACAAGCATGCAGCACTGCATTGCAAATCTAAAGATACTCTGTTGTACCCGAGTAACATTCTTGGTGTTGTATTTTACTGTACAGTACACAACACAATGTATCCTATGATTCATTCAAGTCTCATTAACCACACTGTCTTGTGTACCCATAAAATAGAGTCTCAGAATCTCAATGGGACAAAATAGTCCCAAATGTCCAGTTGAAGTATCTCAGATGGGAAGATCTATGCAGAGGGAAGAGCAAGAGTAGGAGGAACCTCCCACCAATGCCATGGAGGGCCTGCATGGACGTTGTTTGGGTAGAGGCTATTTTCCTAATGACCGACGTAGGCTCCATATGTAGCCCTAATGTGTTCCTCTTCGTAGGAGGAAAGGGCTGGAGAATGCAATCAATGGTGCATACTCCAGCCTACTTCTTCCTCACTTCCAAATAACCAATGTAGGCCCTTCTACGGAGGAAGCCTCTGGGCTTCTGTGAAGTGTATAGTGTCCCCAGTCTTCCCCAAGTTCCTCTTTTACTGGTCATAGTTCCACAAGACTCTTGACACAGGTACCTCTGTGAAAGTAAAGGCAGGAATTATTTGTACCCTAATAAAGTAATGTGACTGAGTATACCAACCTCACACTGGGCCAGAAGGGGTTAATGAAAGCTTGTGGTCTCAGTCAGTCTCACCCTGCTTATACCTGCACTAGGTGTCAAACCTGGAGGGAGGAGTTAAAAGGGCTGAACCCAACTCCTATGACCAGGCAGGGTAGTAGGTTGCTGGCTCTCACTTAGTGTCAGGGAGTTGAGATGGACTGCTGGCACATAAAGACTCCCTGAAGGTGCCTGCTTAAAATAGGGAATCCAAACAGTTGATGAGGAAATCAGGAAGAAGTGAGTTCACCCAGAGATCTCTATACTGGTGGAGGGGCCTACAAGAAGCAGAAAAACTCCTGCTGAATCAGGAACTGCCTGACAGAGGAGTAGAGAAAGGGTCAACTGCAGCAGATCTAGTTGGAGGGTAAAAAGCACAAAGAAATTCCACAGTAGCTTGTGAAAAAGTTCTTAGAGAGCAGAGCTGATACACTGTGAGCCTGGGAAGAGGCTGAGGCAAAGGCTTAAGACAGGGCAAGGTAGGAAGTGATCAAGGAAAGCAATAAAAGGTTTGTGCAGTCAGGCCTGGCTGCTTGTTAGCAGGTCCCTGGATGAAAACCCACTCGAGATGGAGGTCTGGGTTCCCCTACTGACCACTGAGAAAGGTGGAGTGGAAACTCCTGATGCCAGGGATAAGGACTAGTAAATCTGGAGGTGGACAAAAGGCCCAATGTGAAGTAGTTAGACTATTGGGGTGGGATTATATGTGACTTGACTGGAGGGCAGAGTTGCACAAAGAAACACACCACTGGAGGGCTGGAGCGCTGTCAGTAAGGGCACAAAAATGGCTACCTATACCCAGCCACAAAGTGAGTGCTGGCCTGTGAGTCACACTCTTACATAGAATTAGTTAGCATGGCTAAATGAAACCAAGAAAAGTTCCAATCGAAGCCATGTACAGGCAAACTAAATATATTGTGAGTTGTATTTGCACTTTCAGTCCATTTCAAGTTTCAATAGCTTTTGATAAGTGTCATTTTGACCACACACATCTCTAATCTTTACAAAAAAACCCACCTTTAATCAGTACCGTGTTTTAATAGCCTCAAAACCCTATGACTGTATAAATTCCCATACTCTTATAAGAAGGATGGCATATCAATGTTTGTTTCCTCCTTTGGGCTCGAATATTGCCCCAACTGAAGTAATAAGAGTTTTGTTTCTGACTTAAACAGAATGTAGGGTCTTCCATTGGATAGATATGAGACATGAGCAACTTCAGAAACTGTAAGTATTGGGTGAGCAGAGAGAGAGAGAGAGAGAGAGAGAGAGAGAACTAAAGAATGACCTACCCAAAAATCTTGATTAATAAGAGTCCCTTATACAAGACTTCCTTGTTCTCTCTAGGAAACAGAGGAACAAGAACATTATGTTAATTGAAGTCCATGATAAGTAAGATCAAAATTAGGCCCTTTGTCTTTCAAGTACTTGTTCATCTTGAGAAAACAAACAAACAAAGCTGATTAATCAGTCAGACACTATGACAGAATCAAGAAAGGGCTAACAAATATTTAAGATAGTGTTGCCAAAAGTATTTTCTGTGCTTTCCCCTTCAACTTAAGTTTAGATTAAATACTTTATTTAAACCAGGACAAGATATTTATTATATTTGCATACTCATTTGGGTCAAATTATGATCTTCAGTTTGATGGGATAACTGATTTGAGAAGAAATATCTGATATTCTATTGGATTAAAAGTTTTTGAATGAGGAGAAAGTGTCAAGATTATTATAATTCATCAGGACTTCTTGTCCAGTTACTAACAACATAACTATAGTTGTGCTTGGACTTAAATTTAATGCACAGAATATATAGTGCATCAATTTCTCATGTATGATTTTGTAATATTATAAAAATTCAAATACATACATTACAAAGTAAAAATTTATATGAATCAAATAAGTTAGTATAAAAAGTACCTACTCAATCCAAAGTAGTTTAATCACCATATCTCAAGTAGTTTATTACTGTTCACAGCTCCTTTTACCATTATCACTCAAAGAAATAACAAGCTTGATAGGTTCTTGAACTTCTGATTTATTTTACTGGGTAAATCACTCTGCAAATTTTCCAAAGCTTGTGGAGCTATATTATTAAATACCTGGTTCCTTTACTTAGAGTTAATAAGAATAATTTCCTGAGATCTTGCTCATCAGTCCTCAGACTTTTGCAGTAAGCATGTGTAATAGAACAACTAAAGACTATGTGAAATTTCCATTAATTAAATTACTTTAAATTAATTACTTTATTAAACAATGGAATTTCTAATAAAAAGCAAGGAATTCTCCCTGAATAGACAAAATTCAAGATAAATTCCTCTGTCATATTGTAAACTTGCCAAAGATTTTTTCTTCCAAATACTAAGTAACTTGAGTAATTAGATGAATGAGATTTTCAGCTAATGTGCCTCTTTCTGCATGCTACTGAATACTCATTACAGTAGTAATGGGAAGGTCAACCAGAGGTTCCCATCCTTTTCTTGAAATTATGCCAGTTTACCAGACTAAGCTCTCTGTTGTACAAAGTGGCTCTTGTGGCCTGCTAGTCACTTACATTCTTTCTGACCTACAGTGGAGCTTTGGCTGCTGCAAACTGCAGGCTTGTGTTCATACATCTGAGGTTTGGAGCAAACTAAGTTCTATAGTAGTGAAGAGCCTCAGTAGAAAATTAGGTGATCTTGTACACACAACTAACATGAAATAGAATTCTGAATGGTGAGGTGGATAGAGGTAGCATACCACCATCAGGTGCAGAGGCTCTCTAAATCTTAATTACTCTACTGTGCCTTATAGCCCTTTATTTGCAGGGTGGGGAGGAAAGGCAGTTCAGAGCCACAATGCTAATAGGAAAGAACTGTGAGGATGTCTAATGGAGTCCCTCCCAGAACTCCATGTGCAGAGGGCACGTGACTGCTCCTTCATTTTTTCATGGGGATGAAGGGTATTTTCCCCTGTGTGGCAGGCTTCATGGTCCTGGCCTGCAAAGGAGTGAGCTGTGGTCCTGGCTGCCCTTATCCATCCTCTTTGGGTGTCTTATATTCCCATAGGTGCTAGAGAGGAGCAGAATCCCTGCCCTGGAAAGCACAGAGACTTTAATTATGCCTGACTCCTCAGCAGGGGCACAAGACGGAGCAGATCTTTTTGTTTCCTATCTCACTAATTCATCCCAGATAGAAAGGAAAAGCCTAGGGAAACCATCCAAAACTTGAAGTGCCAATATTGATGATGACACCAGCAGTAGAGAATCACTTGAACAGACCACATTAAGGCTTATGTGTTCTTAGAATGCTTTATTCAGAAAAGGAGATTATTGAGGACCTAATGTCTCCCAATAGCCTTGTTGTGAACGTCTGTTCTGCCAGTCAACAAATATGGCTATTATACCACCAGTGTACACGTGTAATTTGTTAGATTCTGTGGAAGTTGCATGCATATGGAAGGGACAAATCAGTTTTCTGGTCCATAAATAACAAAACGGGGAAAATATAAGACAGCATATGTTTCTCCATACGTAAGAGCTTTATGTATCAGACAGAACTGTGATTAAAGTAGGGTCTCAGGGCCCTTGCTCTTGTTTGGTTCCAGTTCCGCCACTGTCTTTGGCAAAGTTGCTTCACCATTTTGATTTAATATACCCATTTTGCAAATAGATAAACTAAAAGGCTTATAAATTTTGTTATTGGGATGCCTTGATGGATTCCAAGTACATCTTAAATAATCATCATGCTCATTTAAACAGAAGTTTTCTAAATGTTACATAATGTTATATTCATATGCAGTTTATCTGCAAGTCAATACTACCATATTAACACCTCTAATTGGCACACTGGACAATTTCCTGACTTTGATTGTGTGAAAGGAGAAAGCACTCTGTGTTAGCAGCTTGTGATTCTTAACCAAGATTTGGAAGTGTTAATATGTTGGTTAAAGGTAACAGTTTTCAGATAGTGCACTCAGCTACAACATTGTCAAAACAAAGTGACTGAGCAAATATGATCATCCCTTTAAAATGAAAAACAGCTATTCAGAATTCAGTTTAATAAGACAACTTGATTCCCTGAAGCTTATCCCAATAAAGGCCTTTTGATTATTAGTGTCACCTTGAAATGACTTTGACTCTACTTGACTAACTCCACAGTTGTGGTGCTAGCCTGAATCAGTTAATGTTAGTAGAGAATTAAGAACCTCAACTGAAAATGTCACATGAATGCAAAATTATTTCTAGTTTTTGTTGACTGAATTAGTTTTTTTAAAGCACCTTGAAGATTAAAAGTTCTAGCAGTCCTAAATATTGACATTTTACATTTTATTTTCTTGTGGATTTGTACTATTGAAGAGATTAATTAGCTAACCAATTTTCCATGAGCTAGTATATTCAGCAGTTGATTTCTTCACCTTCAGATGCCCTGCATGCTTTTTTCAATCCTTTATGATATGTTGCAATTGCAAATGGTCTGTAAGAGAGAACCCATTCATTTCTTGGTAGCACAGTTGAAATAAATCAAAATGCATTACTATTTTTCCCTTTTCTTGCAAAACTGATTACTGAGTTTCCACTTTAAGGAAATAATATTGCCATCTAGTCACAGTGATATGCAGTGGCAGTTTCCAAACAATCACACTTAAATAAATGGAGATGAAAACTGAATTCAGTATTGATCTTTCTTGAACATCCTGCCAAGAAGAATGTTTACAAGTTGATTATAGCCATAATTACACTTGACTGATCCACAAATGACTACTCTATTGTGCCAATGCTGTCATTTTCTCCTTAAATCCCATAATCCTCCATTTCAGAGAAGCTTCAGGACTCTATGGCCTTGTCTGCCCTGATAATTGCAGGCAATTCTGTACTGTTGGTCTGGCCGCAGTGTGGCTCCAGCACAGGTGACAGCAGTACTGTAGAGTGGCTGCAGGCATTTTTATCAACACGTCTGGAGCTAACAAACATTTTTACCACTGTGTCATCTCACTCTATGGAATCCTACATACATCCCCACTGGTAGCAAAGGTGGGAAGGTTACCCAAAAATGTCACTCTAAGTTCATCTGTTGCACCTCCTACTGAGGCACCTCCTCCTACTTACCCAATAGGACTGCAGAGAAGGGAATCCAAGGCTCGGTGGTCTGGATTCCCTGGGGGTTGTGCTAAGCTTCCAAGGCCTCCACAGGTTGCAGCATTGGTTCCTCTGATGGCTTCTCTTGCACATTATTTGGACACTAAATCTGACTGCTACCACTTCTTGGAAAGTGGCTACTGAGCTAACTTGCCCTAAACGCTCAGAACCAGCACTGACCCCTGGGATACCCAGTTACTTACACAAACCCCTTCCCAGAACTCCACCCCAAAGGTGTGAAACTTCTTGTTTAAAATTTAATTCTCAGGGGCACACAGCAGTTGTGAAGCTGTGAACACACACTCACATGCCTTGCACAGTCTAACTTCTTTATGATTTAAACTTAATCACATAAAGCAGAGGAGAGTACAGATCATTAAAAAAACAAACATTACACAAGGACCTTTACTATCTCACTCTTCCCTTCAGAGGAATCCATGGACCACTGGTGCCCAGGAAGGCAGGCACAGTGTCACACTGTAAGTGGTCTTTCCCTTATGGACTAGAGAAAACCTGAGCAGAGCAGCCTCTGCCCTTTTAAAACCTTCAACCCCCCCTGTCAGGTAAAACCCCTGCCAGCTTCTCCATATGAGCACTGAGCCAGGTAACTGTTACCAAGGCAACTTCCCCCCTGCTAAACCAGTTCTTTTGGGCAGAGACCAGTCCCTTCCCTAGACAGATTTCCAACTTTTTGGGACTTAGCATCAGCTACCATCTATGGTTATTCTTTTGCCACCAGCCTTTAGAATTTCAAACCAACATGGAGGCAAAAGGCGATACATTCAAAATAGAGTTTGCAGCCTGTCAGGGACATACGTTTCATAAGCTCACAGAGAATTCATAAATTGTACAGACATGATATCGTTATATATCGTTTCCACTATAGGTTTTTCTAGTGAAGAGTAAAATGGCACTATATATCAGGATAAAATGCATTATTGCTTACTGAATCTTTTGGGGAGATGTCACATAATTGTGCACCCATGAAAATAATGCCGAAGAGGAACTTGCTGGAGATCAAGTGGAAACACCCTTCAGAGCTCGAAATTAAATGTCTGTCCCTGTAGCAGATTGATGAACACTTATGAACTCACTTTTCACACAATCAGCTGACCTTTTCGGGGGGGTTTTCTGGTGATTCCTTTTGAAATTCACTAACACTGTATTAGAAATATGAGAACTACTTTTCTTGTGTTATGTAGACTGTTGGGCAGTCTCCACAGCCCTGGAAAGAACCAGTGCCATGTCAAATCTGTTTCAGGCCTGCCTTTACAGGCTTTTACATTTATTGGTTCCCCCAGTAAACTTCAGCAAAACCCCAAATAAACAGTTCAACATAAAACCAACAGCTAAACCATGTCCGTTCCCCTGATGCAGGGGCCTCCTTGCTAAACCTCTCTGCTCCTGGCAGTTCTTCCCTAGTCTTCCCACCAGCCATCAGTGCCAGGGCCTGCCAGAGGAGTCAGCCTGTTTCCTGTAGCTCTCCTCCCTCAACTGAGCTCTTTCAACCTTTATAGAATCATCAAGCAATCATCTAACCCTCTGCAAACTACCAGGACTCAGATTGTTTAATGTTGAACATCTTGCAACAAAGGCTGGTAACCTCAAGACTGCTGGCCCTTCGAGGGGCAGACCAGCCTATTATATTCTGTGGTCAAAATTGATGCCTAAATTCCATCATTTTTTTTGAGTTCTTCAGCACTGAACACATTCCACTTAAAAGGTCTCTTGACTGTTACTATTGTCTGTGTGTGGAATCTTTCATTTTCATCCAACAAGCTTTTGCACACATGCCACCTTTCAGCTCTGAGTTGTCTGTGCCAGTTTCATAAAATAGATTATTTTTCTCTACCAGATGAATGGATCCAGTCAGAGACTGTCAATAGCACAGATCATAGAGGCATGTGAGAACTACAAACTTATGAATCTGATAACATTTGATGTAATGAATCCAAAATACATGATCCATTCATGAATGAAATGATACCTTATTGATTTCAAGTATTTCTTAGGCTGTGATGAACTTAAATGGATTTTAAAAATGATAGTAATTTAGGCCTTGATCATGCAGTCAGATGCACTTGTATGACCCTCTCTCCCAACTGAAGTTAATGTGGCTTTGTGTAGATTCAAAAGTTCATGTCAATACATTTAGCTGTAAGATCAGAGCCGAAGTGGTGGACCTGACATAGGCAGTCTTTTAATGTCTTCATCCTGCTCATCTTCCATGGTATTTCACTAAAAGAATATACAGAACCATCTAAGTGCTGACACATGGATGGGCTTTTGAATACAAACTTCAATTTAATGCAGCAAATCAATTATCGTACCATGAGTAAATTGTATAATCAATTGTGTATCTTCATCGCTATCAATGGACCTACAACAGGGATAAATGTTGCACTATGTTTTCAATACAGCACCATAAAGTTAGCCAGCTTTGTGAGTATTTATATATTGTCAAATATGTGAAATAACTGTTGGATAGATACACATTTCTTGTCAGTTGTTACAAGTGATATCTTTGAAATTTAACAAGGTGGCTGACAAAAAAAGTTTGATAGTTTGACAATTGTGTCAGTTCCCCATTTCTTAGTAAACCAAGATTAAGATATTGTTCTTATGCTCTGTCAGGATCAAGGATAGTGTCAGTTTTATCTGCCTGTTAAAAGATCCTAATTTTTATAGCTGTTTTTGATTTATAAAACATATCCTAGTCATCACATGTATGAGATCATTCACAAATCAAAGACATTTCTAGCTTTTTGATTATTGTGCTAAAGTTATAAGGACATTTCTTAAATTAAAGTGTGACATCCCACCAACTTCTTTCCTTCCCACACCCCCTTTTCAAACAAATGCCTGAAAAAAGATGAGCCTTATACCTTGTCCTAAAAGTCAAATTTGGCCAATATAATCAGGAGTCAGCATAGGGGAAATTAAATCCAGGGACAAGGGCCCTCCATTGAGAAGAGCCTGACATCAGCAAACCCAGTCATTAACATCTGTATGTTGTTACTTCAGTTGATCTCAATTGCTCTGATGGTAGTTGGACCAAAAGATGATCTCTCAAGTAGCCAGGATCCAGTGCATAATGGACTTTTATAAACTGATTCCTTCAATTGCCCAGTTCAAAGCACTCTGCTTTCCTGAGTTGGAAATGAAACAATCATACTTTCCCTTGCAGGTTCATATGATAACTTACTGGATACCAAGGTCCAGATTTTCAAAATCCTTGAGAACTTGGCAGCCCTCATTGCTCTCAAATCTGGCTATGTCACTTAGTAGCATAAATGGAATGTCAAAAAATCGAATCCCTAATACTACACTCATTACGAGCCTGATCCAAATTCCATTGAACCCTTTCCATTGACTTCAATGGGTTTTCGATAAGGCCCTGTAGCAGCTAGAGTTCATATTGAGCAGCAAGATCTGAACTGCTAGAATCCTTTCTTATCTGTGTTTTTTGGGGGGCAGGTAGGGATAGAAGGGAAAAGATGTGGATTTAGACAGTAGATGGCTGCAAACAAAATAATTAAAAAAAAAATCCCCCTAAACTCAACCAAGAAAACACAACAGTATTTTTAAATAAACAGGAGGGAATATCTTAGTCATCTAAGCTTCAGTTTTACTATATGTTGGCCTCCCTGGAATCATAGATTCAAATCCTGGCAAAGCCAGTTCAGTCTGTCATTGTTTGCTGGTATATAAAATGATAATTGAGAACCACAAAAGTTACTACATGGAGCCCCTTCAGAAAAACAAAATCCTGTCTACTGAGTGTGTATGTTATAATAAACTCATTGATCTAGGCCAACATTTCTCCTGCCTCACTATTGTGCATCTTGCTGTTTGATTTCCACACCAGAGATGGCTACGTTACAGTGGTGCTGGATATATATTTGTAAAGTGATTTGGTACTAAATGTGTGTGTATACTTGACAGTAACAAAAGGTTATAAAGAGGACCCACGTGGGAGAGATTAATGGGGAACCTCTGCGTTTTTGGTTTGCTCATTGAAAACTTTCATCATTAACATTTTAGATAATGGGATCTGCTGTAAGACTCTTGTGAATATGCAAAGAATAATTATTTATTTTGTGTTCCCGCTTGAATTTTAAAGTATTGAGGATGCCTGAAAAATGGCAAGAGGAATAGGTCACTGGTCAGTAAATGAATACATATAAAGTCTGCATCATTGTCTGGTTATATTTGCAGGAACAAACTAAATATAGCATAGTCTTGTAGTGATTTTCTTTGTGTTCAAAGTTGCAAGATCATTAAGTTTATTTGCCAACATGCTTAAATCTCCTTACTGAGTTGTGTAGAGTATAACAGATAGTAATCAAATTATTGATCAGCCAATTAATCATCACAAGTAATTACAGCCTTTGAATCTTAATGGCAACCTAATTCACTTAATTACTTTCAAAGTGAAGATTATAAAAGCTGCTCCTCTTGGTTCAGGGAGTATTGTTCTATAATTAGTCTGGAAAGGCAGGTAAAACTGTAGAGATGAAGTGACCAGAATGATTTTTGAACTCTTAAAGCTAAGCCTAACTGAGACAACACTTTTAAGTGGGCACCACAGACAAGATGATGAAAGTCTTGATTATTCTGTTATCAAAGGGATGTCAAGTGTCATGTTCTAGCTATTTTCCTGTCAACTACTTTTGCAACATTCCAGACAATTTCTCCATTCACCAACTATAGCAAAAAACACAAATTATATACGACTTGCTTTATTTTGTCACACTGGTATATAAGATCAAATTATTCTTGTCTGAACAGTCAGTTCTGCTTAACAGTACTTTAAGTAACCTGTGAGGGCACTCTTCTTATTAGAGGACTCCATTTCCTGTACCACCGTGCCTTTGCTGAACTCAGGCATGTCATAGATGTGAGAGTCAGAGTGAGCGTGAGCATGAGAAAGAGCTGGTGTGAATCATAGAAACAAAGATGTTTCATGGGCAACCAGTGCAATCCTGCAGTAGAGTTGCTGGAAGATGGTCCATTTGTTAACTCTGGTGCCATATAACTCTTTTCATTTTAATCATATCTTTGATCTGTGTTTAAAAATTATCTGAAAGGAAAAGAAAAAGCAAAGAGTCTCCAGGCATTTCTCCAGCAAATGAGATTATTCTTTAGAAAGAGATAAGTATAGATTGTGAAAATCACAGGTTAATGTTAATATACTCAGAACCAATTTCAGGCAACAAACTCCATATTTGCCATGAAGCATTTGCAGAATAATTATTTCAATATTATAGAGAAATATGGACATTTTCCCTCCAAAGTACTGCTAATGCATTTTGAATAATCATATTACATAACATGTAATGGCTAAAAAGCCATTTTTCCTGTTAACTTGCATCTCTTGAAGGTTTTTTACCTTCTGTAAACACAACTTAAAGCCTGAGCAAAGGAGGAAACTGAACTTTCAGCCACTGCCCTTGGTACTGAGAGTTTAAATAAATAAGAGGCATTTTTCCAAGGTGCTGTAAGTCAAAGGGAACATGAAGACTTGATTACCCTAAATGTAACTGTGAAACAACATGGGAGGCCATCAAACTACAGAATGCATGAGGCAGCCCATATCAGATTAATTTGCTCCATATTGATTTCTAGTCATCCACTTTCATAGCAGCATTAACGGTGATGTGTCAAGGTGTAAATAACGTTGAACAAAATCACTGCAGCAAGGGCCTTAGTAATGGAAAGTCAAATTAATGTTAATCACCTTGACAGAAGAATATATGTAGATCACATCTCTGGAGTATATTATCATTGCATGTAGTAAGCAGTGGATTTATGTCTGGCTGCGCCATGAGGAAACTGCTTTAGTGCTGCATTTAAAATCCCCAGACATTCTACTTCATTTATACTATGTGGTACATAAGAAGTTCCCTTCAAAGTGTAAATGACTTAGTTAAAATGTACCTTACAGTGGGTGTACTTAAAAAGTTCTTTCAGATTCTAGAGATATTTCTGGTTCAAGTGGTGTTCCCCATTTTAAATATAAGGACTATTTCTCAAACGCATAATCGCTCTAAAACTGAATGAATTTTAAGTGTGCCCTCTGTACCAAGCAGCTAATGGGCCAACAGCCCAATCTGATGGGGTCATAGATATGAAGTAGGAGTGGTGTTCTGGCTAGCAGGAATTTGTTTGGTCCAGTAATGAAGACCCATAGATGAGCAGGCAGAGCCCTAGCTCCTGTGGGACTCAGTAAACTCTCAGGGCTCTGCCCACACAGAGCCAAATGCAGGTTCTGGGGTTTTTTTTAAGGGGACTAGAAGAAGAGACATGCTCACAACTGAAGATATTTTAGCTGAAGCCATCAAATGAGCAAGAGAAAGAGTGAGTCAAAGAGAAAAATTAATTTACATTTAAAAAGAAATCTCTCTCTTTCTTTCTAACCTAGACCTTTCCGGTTTTAATATCTGTTTGTTCTTGCTTTTGACTTTTCTCGAGAAATATTGAAAATAGCTGTCTTTCCTTCCCCATGTCCTTACATTGAAGGTGGGACTCGATCTATATCACCTTTTAACAAAGATCTCCCACTACTTTTTAGATCATATAACACCAATTTCTAATCTGTTCATTTTTGAGTGACCTTACTACACCAACGTGGAATGTAAATTACACACATTTGATCCAACCTCTGCCTGTAGGGCCATTCAAGTTTTCTTAATTGTTATCTTCAAAAAGAAGCATACCTTTGTTATAAGAAAACTTGAAGGCAGAGGAAGCCCCTGGGTTTAATAACAATTTATTCCACTAATGATAAAACAAAGTCATCAGCTAAAAGTCTTGTCTCAGTAAAGATAAGGATTGGTGTTACCATTTATAATTTAAAGTTAGTGCACAAACTGTATTTTCATCTGGTTAAAACTGGGGCAATACATGTACAAAAAAAAAAAAAATGACAAGGCCATGCAAAGATACAGGCCCAATTTAATCTCTGGTGTCAGTAGAGTTACACCAAAGATATATTTGGCCAATTATCTCAGCCAGTGAGGTCTGATTTGTGCTATGAAACTTAACTGTCTGATCACATTTCTCAGCTATAAACTTGACAAAACTGGAACTAAATGTGACTGAAGTGTAGAGAAGGGAAAATAGCCAACACCTTATCAGAAATGGAGCTGAATATGGTTTGTCCTTGTTTACACTTACAGCTAAATCATGTTTAGTCAAGATCTTCTAAGATGATGCTGATAACTGTGCTGGTATGTGTCAATTTCATAGTGTAGTTCAGGTTTTAAGGTCTGATCTTGCATTCTGTGTACACTAAATATTCCCATTAACTTTAATAAGTTTTTTTTAATTCAGTTTATCTCGAGGACTACAGAACTAGGTCCATCTCAGTGGGCAAACCAGATAAGACAGTTAAGTGTAAATTGTCCCTGTATAGACACTTATAAACCTGAAAAGGGGAGCCCATTTGCCTCTAACTGTGCCTTGCTTGTATTAACTGTTTTAATGGCTAACACTTGTCTAGGTTGGCTCTTTATTTTTTTTAATATGGTGTATGTCACACTTTTACCTCTAAACTGTCTGATATTTGTCAATGATGCATTGACATTTTGGGATCAGACATCAAAGATAGTTGTAGTGCTTCTTAAATTCTTATACTTTTTTTGTTTATAACATGGTATATTGGTAGTAAAACACAAGCAACATTTAAATGCTAATATACATGAAATTCAGTCTTTAATAGCAAAACAGTAGCACTCTCATTCCACAGATTATTTAAAAAGGCAGTAGTGTTCAGGTATCCAAGAGCAACTGACATCAGTGAATGCCTCTGAATGCCACAAATTTACTAGGAACTTAGTTGTATTTTAAGGGTATCAGAATTCCTAACAAAAACATTTCCTTGTCCATATTTATGGTTAAACAATGTCAGGAGACAAAAATCATTTTATTCTCTATTACTTTATTGAGGAAGGATATTTGCCTTTAGGGTAAAATACCTCTCTGATTTGCAGGTTGAATCTCTTATCCAAAATGCCACTCCCTACTACATATTCTATAGCTTTTATGCAGAAACTCCAATGACACTAATAGGAATCCTTCCCACAGGAAAATGCAGGAAGTGCTGTAGGTCTTGTGTTTAAGGTACTGGACTAGGACTGGGGATGTCCAACATGAATTAGAACAATACACTTAGTCCCTGATCTTGCACTGAGCACTGTATGAGTGGCTTTTTGTGCCTGTACATAGCACATTGCAGGATCAGGGCCTTAATCTCTCCCCCAGTTCTTCATGTGTAAAATACTTCCCTTGCTCACAGAGATGTTTTGAGGATAAATTCCGTTAAGGCCCATGAGGTGCTTAGATACCAGAGTGCCAAGCACTATAGCAAAGCTTCTCAGCAAATATTCTTATACACAGTATATCTGTATAGACCAGGCCCTTTACATCCCAGCAAGTTTCCCTGATTTTACAACACTGGTATGGCAGACTGGAAATTCTATAGCACACATCTAATTTTTTTTAAAATATAGGTTTTCATTGAACTATATGATAGTTATTATTTTAATTGAAGTGTATTTTATTCTTCCAATTTTCTATATCCCAAAGATTGTTTTAATTGATCATGTGTAATATAGAAATTGGCAGGGGTAATATTGTTTATACCTTGTTCAAATTTTCAAGGTTTTCTTCCCACCATGTAATATTCTAACACTTTTTATTAAAAAAAATAAAAACTTTGGTTTTGGAGCACAGTTTTGTATATGACTGGTAGAGATGGAATTTACTTTGAAACAACATTTAAAATAACTTTAAACTTTTGAGTAGCTTTACTGAAGGATGATTTTTCTTTGGTAAAACCAAAAGATTAACATTCCTTAATAATAATCCAAAGCAGAGAAAATTGGCTCTTACATCTACAGTAAACAACATTCTACTTTTGTTTCTGCTCAGCAGGGAGCAAGAAATCAAAAGGGTCAATCACATAACATAATTCAAAATGCTCAAGCAGTTCATAAATCATATAGTAAAATCAGCCATCATGCAGGTTATGGAATTCATCATTTTCATTTAAATGCCAGCCTTGGCAAGTACAGCATTAACAATGTAATTTAGTAAAGGCTTCTAACCCAGCTAATGTGTTAAAATTTGAATTACTTATCAGTAACTTGTTAGCTGCCAACACTGCCTCCAATTTCCATGATGCCAGCCTCCATTGCCCACTTGTTAAATTTAGAAATAAGCACCTGTGTGCTCTCTTCTATGCAGTCCCTCATGCTTGGGAGGAGCTCCTTGTAAACATTTGCAGAGCTGCCTCATTATCCACCTTCAGATCCCTCCTCAAAACTCTCCTTTTCTGTGATACCTGCAAAAAAACTTGGCAACAGTCAGTTTTCTGGTTTACCGAGACCACTGCCCATCATGCTGACCAATACCATCTCATTGTTTCCTTGTACTCCCCTGGCTGTCTGTATCCATCTTTTGTCTCTTGTTTTATGCTTAGAGTGTAATCATTTTGGAATAGGGACTGTATTTTTGTTTTGTGTTTGTACAGCACCTAGCACAATGGGATCCTTGTCAATGAATAAGATGATTTGGATTGCACCTGTAATTGCCCTTTGTGATCTGCTCCAGTATTGCTTTCTCAGGCTTCCCGCCATCACCTCTGTTTCTCAGGGACCCACAGGCCAGGCTAGAGGGTTCAGTGCACAGTTGCATTGTGATGATCTCAACAGGTTTGACTAACATCCAGCCTCTGTGCTCTGCTTTCTCACAAATGGCTATGAACCAGTGTATGCCAAACTGTTACACATGATTACTTAGTTCCTCCAAAGCAGAGTACATTTATTTAAGGATAAAAGCATACAGAGAAAACATATAGAATAAAAAGGTCTAAACTCAGCTAAATGTTGCTATCAGTCTTATGAGGATCCTGGCAGGTTCCAGTCTTTCAATGGGGCAGGAGGGGAGGGAGTGAGGGTTCCCTCTTGGACCCAAGGACATGTTGATTTGTTGAATCAAAAGGAAGGCCCCTGAGCCTGTTTAACCTCAGATTTATACTCCAAAAACCCTTTGTCTCGCAGCCCTTTGATTACAGGTAAAACTAATCACTACAACTTTCCCCAGGGGGGTAAAGCTTCAAAATCTGGGTAGTTGCATAACCAGCCTTGAGATCTTGCTCTAATCAACCCCAAGAGATTCCACAGTGAGCCAGGAACTCACAAATACAGATACCGTAACATGTATTGATACAAGGTCTCCAAATATTCTACAGGCTCATGTCACCTGGCCCATCTCAATATAACGGCCTTTGAAATTTTCATGCTTTCAAAGGCTGGCTCAAACATGCAGATAACACTGCATAACGTTATAATAGTCTCAGGATAGGCCTGTGTTCATTATATCTGTCACAAGGGCTACTAAATGCTATGGTAATACAAAAAATTAATGATAAAAATAATCACTTTTCAGAAAGCGCCTCTTTCAGTATAATGGCTCATTTATGTAACATTTTTCCTCCTGCTAACAGCAGATTCGAATTTATGTTTTAGAAGCTGGGATTGGACAACAGGGTATCAATCACTCAATAAATTGGCCTGTTCTGTTCATTCCCTCTGAAGCATCTGGCACTGGCCACTGTCAGAAGACAGGATTCTGGGCTAGATGGACTGTTGCTCTGAACCAGTATGTCCATTCTTATGTTCTTAGATTCTGTATTTTAATATAAAAAGTATTCAGGTGTGAGTGAGTGTGTAACCTCAGAGAAATACTACCATGCACTAAAGTACAGTATTACCAATGCTTTGCCTTTGCTTCATATGGATAGGGAGAGAAGGAAGAAATTTCCCTTGGACAGATTGTCCCATAAACTGCCCATTGTAACATTTCTTGCATCGTCTGCTGAAGCATTCAGTAATGTTCACTATCAGACAGGATACTGAATTGTGTCACTGCTATATTCCTAGAATCTGGAAGGAACTCATCAGTTTCTCAGCTAACACTTTTTAACCTTTCTTTTCTTTATGCTATGTAACCTGGAGCTATGTATGGCCTCATATCTTCACTCATACAGTCTACTTTTCTTCTTCTCTCCTTTGTTCCATTTGACACAGAGTCTTGTCTTCCTTCTTTCTGACTGTCTGCTTCTGCAAGAACAAATACTGTAGCACTGAGAAATCAAGTACTGCATAGGAATTCCATATCTAATGTATACATAAAAAAAAAGGACTATTAGGATCCTCTGTGGGAAATTTCAGCAAATACCCTTGTCATAGCAAGAAATATTCTGCTCAGCACATTCCGTGTTTTTATAGAGTCAAGCTACCTTTACTCCTCACCAACTTAGGAGACAAAATAATTTCTGCTAACCACTAAAATTCGCCTTCACCCATATTTCACCAACTTTAAACATATGCTCCTTCAACTAGATAAATGCATTTGAGAGAATTCACTGAAGAGCAACAAAAATAATCAAACAGCTGGTGGGACTGCTTTAAGGAAAGATTAGAAGAGCTAAAGGGGTGTAGTTTGAGTAAGTGGGAGACATGAAAAACCTACAATACTTGAAGGGTGTGAGTAAAATAGAGGAAAGAGAACTATTTAGTGTGAAGAAAAGAGATAAGGATAAAACTAAACAAGAAGAATTTAGGAGGAATATAGGGAAAAGTTTCTGATTGTGAAATGTACTATGCTGTGGAATAACTTTCCTTTGAAAATGGTGAAATCACATGAGACTCTTAAAACTAGAGTGGACAAACACTAGAACACCTACAGTAGGGAGCAATCCTAAACTGGTAGGTGAATGGAATGGATGACTTAGGCCCGGTCTACACTACACGGTTAGGTTGACACAAGGCAGCTTACACTGATCTAGCTGTCACTGTGTCTGCACTTAAATTTGGCTCCTGCTGACATAAGTGCCCTGCTACACTGATTTAATAATACCACCTCCCCTAGCAGTGTAGCATCATGGTCTATGTAGTAAGGTAGACATAGTAACAGTGTCTAACTATGCTACTAACGTCAACTGTTACTAGCCTCGAGGAGCTGTCCCACAATACCCCACACCGACTGCCCTGGTCACTGTTGTAAGCTCCTCTGCCCGGGGGGTCAGGTAGATAGGAAGCCGCCTCTCCCCTGCCCTTTATATCTCTGTGAATTTTTGAAATTCCTTTTCCTGGTAGCCCAGCTTGGTGAGCACACCTAGCAGCTCTCCATGGTTGAGTGTAACTGCCCAGCTGACTATTGCAGCTACATGCTGCAGATGTGCACCTGCCTGGAGTACACAGGAGATGTTGGACCCCCTGGGCTTATGGGGAGATAAAGCTGTGCAGGCACAGTTCTGATCCTGCCATAGAAATGTGGACATCTACAAGCAGATTTCTTTCTGGATGCAGAAGGAGTGCTACAACAGGGATCAGCAGCAGTGCCATGTGAAAGCCAAGGAGCTGTGATAGGTGTACCAGAAGGCTAGGGAGGCCAATAATCAATCTGGTGGAAAGCCACAGATCTGCTGCATTTACAAATAGCTGCAAGCCATCCTCGGTAGAGAGCTCATCAACACTCCCAAGATCACCGCTGATATTTCCAATAAGCCTGAGTCGCAGGCCCTTGCCATGAACCACAAGGAGGAGGAGGTGGATGAAGAAGCAATATATGGGGGCAGGCAAACGGAGGATCCATCTTTACAGTGAGCCAGGACTTGTTTTTGACTCCAGCACAGTCCAGCTAGTCCTGACAGTTGAGTCAAGGTCAAAGGAGAAGGACATGTAGCAGGTGATGCATGCGCTTCTCAGATAACAAACAGGGTCTGATAAGAATGCAATTTGCTTAGAAATTACAGGGATTGAACCCCCAAAGTAGCAGGACACATCTGTTAATTTACTCCTTTTTGCTTGAGCTAGAAGAGATAGTGGAACAACTGAGAAAGGTAGAGTTGCTATCTGCTTTTCATTCCCCTCTACAGTTAAGCAGATGGGGCCATGCAGAGCATTAATCCTCCACAGAGATCTCAATGGAACTTTCATGGAGGTACTCTGCAATCCTCTGCCAAAGGTTTCTGGGGAAGGATGCCTTTTTTCTTCTGCCACGGTCGGGCACTTCCCCATGCCATTCAATGATTACTTCAGCAGGCACCACTGCAGTACACAGGCTAGCAGCAGATGGGTCTGGGTGGCATTGGGACACCAGCAGCAGCTGTGCACTCTGTGTTACCCACAGGAGTGAGATATTAGGTAAAATCATCCCTGCCTGTGAAAAATGGTGCTAGTATTCAGTTCCATTGTCCTATACCACTATAATCATGCCAGCGAGCCACTCTCCTCTTACTCTCTTCTTCCCGCCTTTCCCACATGAGGACTATTGCTGGTGCTGTGGCTGGCACCATGCTCTATCAATCCCACGCAGAAGTGAGAATGGAGTGCTTATGATTTCTGGGGAACAAGAGGCATGAATTCAGTATCTTAAGGTTTGATTTCTATCATGGATACACTATCAATGGTATCTCTGTGTGTTGTATCTACAGCTGCTGCCATTGTGGCGTTCAGGGTCTCCCCCTCCACATGCACAGAATGCCTGAGTCAGATCAGGAGGAGAAAGAAGAGGACTTGGGGTGACAGACATGTTCCAGGAAATACTGCAACCCACTTCTGGATCAGAGGATGAGACCAGGGCAGAGTGAAGGGTAGAGTGAAGAGGAGAAAGGCACAAGAAAAGGAGAGGGACATACAACAGGAGGTATGTATGCTTCTCAGACAGCAGAGAGGAATGCTGCAGACTCTGGGGGACCTGCAGGTTCAACAATCCCATGCTGGCTTCCCTCTGTAGCCCATAGAGACTTCAATATCGGGACCTCCACACATGCCCCCTCAACATTCCATGTGGTATCAGGGGTCGGTGCACTACCCTTACCACTCCACCGGGGGGGATATTAAAGACAATCACAGCTTCACATAAACTGACCTGTGAAAGCCACGGTTGGTGTGTGTTTACCTGAAATGGAATTGTGTGTTCTTTCCCTTTCATTAGTTATGTTCCTTTAATATATTACATTTTAAATGTTTTTTTCATTGCCTGTTTTACATTACACAATAAAATTCTGGTTTTTGAAACAACATTCATTTTTATTAGTTCACAAAATATGTTGTTTGGGGCTGAGCAGATCTGACACCCACCAATTTCCTGTTCCTACTTCACTTTGTCACAGAACCCATAACATCATTCACAGACAATATGAATACGTTCATTGACATACAGGGTAATCACTACAAGATTGATACCAGGCTCCAAAAGAGCAAGGACAGATAGAGCAAACGACGGCAACACACACTACTCCAGCTCACTATAAAAATGGTCTTTCAAAGCCATATATCTCTCTGCTGACCTCTTCTTATAGCCCTTGTCTCCGGCTGTTCAAATTCAACAGACAGCAACTCTACCTCTGCCCTCTACCCTGGCAGAAGTTTCCCTCCTTTGCTTCACAGGTATTATGCAGGACACAGCAGGCAACTATAACCCTTGGGATATTTTTCTCACTGAGATCCAATCTTGTAAGTAAACAATGCCAGCGACTTTTTAAATGACCAAAGGCACATTCAACTGTCACTCTACACCTGCTGAGCCTGTAGTTGAAACACTCCTTGCTGCTGTCCAGGTGGCCAGTGTATTGCTTCATGAACCATGGGAGCAAGGGGTAGGCTGCGTCTCCCAGGGTCTGTCAGTATTCCCAATGGTAGTCTGCTGGTCGGGAAAGAAAATCATTGCTTGCAACTTTCTCAACAGTCCTGTGTTCCTTAAAGATGCACACATGATACACGTTTCCTGACCAGCCCACACTGATGGTGCTAAAGCATCCCTGGTGCTCCTCCACTGGCTGCATTACCATAGAAAAGTAGCCCTTTCTGTTGATGTACTCTGTGGCAGGGTGGTTTAGTGCTAAAATAGGGATATGCATGCCATCTATCGCCCCACTGCAGCTTGGCAACCCCGTTGCTGCAAAACCATCCAGAATGTCCTGCACATTGCCCAGTGTCACAATCCTACGTAGCAGGAAGCGATTAATAACCCTGCATACTTTCATGACAATGACCACTGCAGTATATTTCCTAACTCCAGATTGATTCCCAACTGACCAGTAGCAATCTGGCATTGGAAGTTTCCACACTTCAATTGCCACTTGCTTCTCAATTGTCAGTGAAGCTCTCATTTTGATGTCCCTGCGCTCGAGGGCTGTGGATCGCTTGTCACACCAATCCAGGAATGACACCCACGAGTACAAGTGCCCCTTGTGAGAAGCAGCACCACCAACACATGGAGCAAAGTGTGGACATGCACAAGCAATATAATAATTGTGGCGGCCATAGGCTGATGTAATTTAGGTTGACATAATTGTGTAGTGTAGATATGGTCCTATATAATGGGTCATTTCTAACTGGAAATTATATATTATTAGTTCTTAGCAGTATGTTAACAAATCCATAGAGTGAATTAGAGAGGAGGTTATTTTTCTTCAACATTATATTTAATTGTGATTAGCATACCTATAAAATGTCTTATGTGATACTAGTGAAGGTACAAGAAATCTGAGCAAAATCAGTATACCATTCTAACGGCTGGTATTGTCAAAACAATTTTCATTCAGCTAGTCCCATGCGTATATGAGTCATACAACTGTACTATCCTCTGGGTCCAATTCTCCACCTCCAGGATTTGGGTAATTTTCAATTATTTCAATACTTTTAGTCTGTATTGGGAGCCTTTTTAATTGACCTGAAGTTATTACTGTGGTGACTGTCAATTAATCTATTGGGAAAATAAGCAGCAACATGAGTCCCCTACAGTCTTTAAGGGAATGTTTGCCCTTTGTTTCACAGAAAGTGATTGTTTCATCAGGATTCTGATCCCTGGCCTTCCCACGCAAAAGCAAAAAAGTTGTGTGGGGCTTCAAAAGTTTCTTTTTAATCTGCTGCAGATAAGCAGCTAATGCTGTTAACATTTCATATACTATACCTTTCAAATCATTCTCAATAGCTTTACAATTAGCAGATTTTTTTACCTTTGAAAGACATTTATTGTTTGGAAGCTGAAGGCATTCAATCCTGGTTGCGAATCTAGTGATCATCTTGAACTCATTGAAAAACGTTTAAAATATGGAGCTAAATAAATACAATGCCTCTTTATTAACTTGTATAATTAATCTTGTCCGACACGTGACAAGAAAATAACAAAAGCCACTCCATTCCATAAATCCAGAAATATCCAGAATCCTGGCAATTATAGCCCTATATCTGGTTTCCCCAGTTTATCTAAAATTGTGGTAGGAACCATTGATAATTAGGTCCATGATTATTTGCAGCAGAGTACACTACAGAGCTATAGGCAATCAGGCTTCAGACTTTGATATTTCTCCTATAAATGCAGTATTAGAATTCAGTCAGAATCTTCACTGCTGTTCATCAAAAGCAAATGTGTGAAGTCATTTCACTTGACCTTCAGAAATGTTTGTTTTGACACAGTAAATTATAATCTGATTACTAAATTTCAGCACTTAGTCTACCTTGATTTATCTTTAGACTGAGTTTACAATAGCTAGTTTACAGAAAGAAAATGGTTACGATGCTAAAGGCCAAAGTCTGCAGTACTTACTCACTCAAACCTCCCACTGAAGCCAATGGGAGTTGAATCAGGGCTGCAGGGTTCATCCCAGATTCCAAATAAACATCCCATTGATCTTATTTAGGGTACCATCTGTCATCTTGATCTCAGATCCATTCTGTGAATTGGCAAACATGACTGCAAATTTTGTGCTGCATTCTCCAAGCTGTTGAGCACTAGAACTGCCTAGAAAATAGAAATTCCTTTATGAAAAAACTGGAAATATTTTCATTCCAAGCTGGAATGGAACTTCAAAACTGTAACATTTTTCTCATGAAAATACTTTTTTGGGAAAACTAAAATGGACTTTTTCAACTTCCTAGCAGGCTATCTGGAAGGTAAATTGACAAGAGCCTTTCGGTCAAGTTGTCACAGAGGCAGAGAGCCAGGGTTCCTCAGCCTCTCCAGCCCTGGGTGTTGGGGTGGAACCTGTATGCATGAGCTCTCTGTCTCTTCAGCACTGGAACTGTCAGGAGACTAGGTCATAGATAGTCAAGCCTACAGGTCAGAGCAGGAGCCAGACTTAGTGGTTGGAGTCTGATTGCTAGAGCCAGGGGTCAAGACAGGGACCAGGAAGCAGGGACAAAGGTCACAACTGGAGTCAGAGTCCGAATGCCAGAGCCTAGAATCAGGAATTAGCACCGAGGGTCGGAACTGGATTATCAGGAGTCAGGTAAGGCAGGAGCAGGGTTGGTTCTGAGGCACAAGCAAGGCTAGGACAGGATGGGAACAAGACTGGGTGCAGGGTAGGATCTGGTCTGGGCTGTGGAGGTGTAGGTCTTAGTGAGAGACAAGCACAGGGAGCCAGAGTGTCAGTGGGTGTAGTTGTTGAGCAGCCAGCCAGCTAATGCTGCTGCTTAGCTTTAGTACTAGGATGACCAGATTACAGCAGCAAAATATTGGGATATATGCTGATGGGCAGCGGGGGAAGAGAGATCCAGAGCTACCAGCCTCCACAAGTGGCAGGGGGACTTGGAACTCCCAGCCATGACTGGTGGCAGCTTGGAGCTGCGGGGCCACCTGTGGTGACTGGGAGCTCCAGGTCTCCCCGTAGCAGCTAGGAAATGAATTTTTACCTGAATATTGGGACAAATGCCATCCTGATCATACATTAATCATGACTTGGGACAAAGAGTTAAATATCAGGACAGTCCTGATTTTATCAGGACATCTGGTCATCCTATTTAGTACTGGCCTGCTAATGTTCTCAACCAATCAGGCAGGCCAGTCCATCAGGCAGCCTAGCTGACTCATTAGACTGTCAGGAGAACTGAGCATGCACATCTGCATGGACTTATTCCTGACAGTACCCGCTCCCCCCCTCTCAGGGGGAGGTGCATCCTCTCGGCACCTCAGGTCTGGTTTCTCTGAGTGGTCTCTGTGAAATGTTCACAGCAGATTTAGGGAATGGATGGGATTTGTTGGTTCCCAAGACCACTTGTCTGGGCCATAACCTTGCCAGTCCACCAAGTACTGGAATTGCCCTCTAACTTGTCAGGAGTTGAGGATTTGCTGTACTATATAGTCATTGTGTCCTTGGACTGTCACATGGGGGGTAGAGGGCTGAAGTGATTCAAGAAGGAGACATGAAATATGGGATGAATCTTCAGGGACTTGGGTAATTGTAATCTGAATGTTATTGGGTTGATCCTCCATCTTGAAGATACTTGTGGTCCAGTTTGGCCAAGGAGTGAGTCGATTTAAGATTGCACGTGGACAGCCAGATTTTGTCTCCTATGGCAAGTTCCAGGGTGGCATGGTGGTCCAAATCACAGGGATATTTGTGTGCTTCCTTAGCTGCTTGTAAGTGCTCTTTGAGTTCCTGGTGTACCTAGTGGATATGGGTAGCTAGATCTGTGACAGTGGGTACTGAAGGATTTGTGGGGAAGAATGCAGGGGTGAATGCAGGTAGTTGGCAAAAAACAGGCTTTTCTGGGTCGAGGCATGTATGGCATTACTGTGAGCAAACTGAGTACATGGGAGCAGAGACAATCAGTTGTCCTGGTAATAGAAGCAGTAATAGACGTAAAAAGAAGCAGTGCAGGCATTATTCAAGAATCTGGTTCACCTGTTTCATCTGTCCATTAGTGTGTGGATGTAGGGAGATGAGAGGAGGGGCTCAATCTCTAGGAGCTTTAGAAATTCCTGCCAGGACCAGGAAATGAACTGAGAACCATGGTCTGACATGATTCCTGATGGCAATCTATGGAGACAAAAATGTTTCCAGGAAGAGGCAAGCCATGTCCCAGGTGGTAGGGATGGCATGACAAGGGACAAAATGTGTTGTTTTGTTTAAGAAGTCGACCACAGCTTGGATTGTTGAATGTCCTTGGGAGTGCAGCAGCTCCACAATAAAGTCAAGGGAAATGGTAGTTCGTGTTTGAGATGGAACAGGCATGGATTGGACATGGCTGAGTGGTTTTGAGTGAAGGCATTTGGTCCAAGCACACAGGTCATAGGATTTTATTTAGCTCTTGATTGCAGTGTGCAAGCCTGGCCCCCAGGGACTCTTTGTGATTAGACTCCAGGCCTTAAAGTGGCCAGAGTGCCTGCAAAAGGCGTGTCATAACATAAATTAAGAACCTGCAGCATTGTTGCCCCTTTGGGATAAGTTACAGTCCTTATGGTAAAGGACCCCCACGTTGGAGCCTGAACCTGAGGGTTCATGAGGCATCAGCATTCTCCAGAGTCTTGTGAATCCAAGCAGTGAAGGGGTTGTTGGGTAACAAGGCACCAGTTGACTCCATTAGGCTGTTTCATTATTGTGCCATTGAAGAAGTTGTATGCCTTTAGAATTGTAGTGGAGTCTTCTCGTCTGATTCTAGGTGCTCAGCCTTACAGGACAGGATGTCATTCTTCCCATTGCTTGCTCCTGGGCAATAGGTGACTATGAAGTCAAACAGAGTGACAAAGAGGGACCAGCAGTTCTGCCACTGATTGAGGGGTCTGGCTGTTCAAAGATCTTGTGATCTTGTGATTGGTTCTTGTGATCTGTGAGCACTTGGACAGTAGGTGACACAATACCTCGAATGATGTCTTGGTAACTAACAGTTCCTTATTTTGTATCTCATAATTCATCTCTGCTAGGGCTAGTTTGCAAAAATAATAGGGACACAGGTGAAGTCAACTGACAGGGCCTGCCAATTGGGACAGTACTGCACCCAGGGCTAAAATGGATGCATCAGCTTCCACTATGAATGGTTTTGCAAGGTCTGGGTGAACCAAGATGGGTGCTGTGGTGTACCCTTTGAGATGATCAAAGGTGGTTTGGGCTTCCACAGCCCAAGTGAACCAGACTTCTTTTCACAGAAGTGCGGTCAGAGAAGCAGCTAGGCTGAAGAATCTGTCAGTGAATCACCTGTAGAAATTAGTGAGGCCTAGGAACAACTGGACCTTGCAGTTGTCCTATGGTGTGGCCCAGTTGAAGATGGCCACCACCTTGCATGGGCCCATGGGAAAATAATGTAATCAAGGAATTCTATCCTGTAGATGATGCTGGTGAAGCCTTTCTAAGACGCTGCAGGCATGCTGATTGTGAGAAGCCTGATTGTCAGAAAAGATGAGGATGTCATCCAGATAAATGACTACATAGCTGTCTAACACATCCCTGAAGATATTGTTTGTGAAGCGATGGAATGTTGCTGAGGCATTTCATGGGTGTATACAGAAGATGGTTTTCTACTCATCTCCCTCTCTAATCCTGACCAAGTTATAGGCCCCATGAAGGTCCATCTTAGTCAAAACCTTTGAAGAGCATAGTCATTCAAAAACTCATTAATGAGAGGAAGAGGGTATCAATTTTGAATTGTGACTCTGTTTAGCTTCTGATAATCAGCACAGATACTTAGCAACTTTTTTTCTTTACAAAGAAAATTGAAGTCCCAGCTGGAGACATGGAGAGACAGAAAAACCCCTTTTTCTGATTTTTCTGGTGGTAGTCATAGAGATCCTGAAGTTCTGCTCTGGGCTGGAGGTAGATGGGATAATCATAGCTGCAATTGGGTGGCAAAATATCTGTGCTCTTTTTGTCAAACACATTGGCAAAATTCTTGTATTTAAGTGGTAACTCAAAGGCAATGGACTGGACTGCAAATGGTAACAACACTCTCTGGAGATTAATCCGCTTGGATTTGGAATTGTGAGGAAGGCAATCTGAACTATAAAGGAATCCCAGTCTATGTTCCCCACAGTCATGTTTCAGGAGAGAGAATTGTCAGCAATGCGGGGAGCTGAACTGTATTGTGCTTGCCTGCCAATGAAAATGTAGGTTGTGGGTAGCAAGCCAGGGCATGTTGAGAAGTACCGGAAAGTGTTAAGTCGGTTAAGTCCAAATAGAAGGTTTCTTGGTGACCCTCGGGAGTTATAACCTCCAGGGGTGCAGTCTGGTCGGAAACAGGCCTGATAAAAGAAGAGAGCCATTGATAGACTCCACCAAGTCTGGAGTGTCTTTGCATTGGGTGGGGATCTCATGTATTTGTGCAAAGTGCTGATCCATGAAGTTGGCTTAGGCACCTGAATCCATCAGCACCTCCACATGGACATCAGAGATGGAGGGGTGTTGGACTTGCAGAGGGAGATGGAGATGTGTTTGGACCCATCTGATCATTGCCAAGGTACCAGAAGACAGCTACTGGATGAAAGGCAGAAAACAACAGCCCCACCCCACCCCACCCCATTGGGTGTGGGGGTTTGGAATTCCCTGACTGGGGTGCAGAGCTGACCTTAGCAGGGTTACCTGATGCAAAGTGTCCTGGTTTTTCACAGTACAGGCATAGCCCCAATACCCAATATCTCTCTTTCTCTACACCAGAGAGGAGGGGCCAGACTTGGTCAAGCTGCACATGTTTGGACTGTGTGGAAGGCAGTGAAGGTCGGTGGGCCAGAGACTGGTGGTAGTCCATCAGATGGTTGTCAATCTTTATGCAAAGGCCAATCAGGGAGTCCAGAATGGGCAGGGAATCCACTCATGCCAACTCATCTTTGATGTCGTCATTTAGGCCAAAGCAAAATTGATAATGCTGTGCAACCTCATTCCATTCAGCATCCACTATCAAATGGCAGAACACCGCAGCATACTTATCAACAGGTGGAGGTGGCTGATGGAGCACGCACAGGGAGGTCTCTGCTGTACATGCATGATTAGGATCATTGAAGATCAAGAAGACTTGAATGAAGTCTTCAAGCTGGCCTGTGAGTGGACCTGCTTTCTCTAGGAGCTGGATGCCCAGGCCAGAGCCTCCCCAATCAGCCTGCCCTGCATTGGTCAGTGGGGAATGGCTGCAGGCACAGCTGGCATTGATTCAGAAACTCCTGAAATTTGCCCTGATCACTGTTAAACTTATCAGGCAGGGGAATCTTTGGCTCATGCACATGAGGGGGAGGAGTCATCTGACTGTGCATTGCTGCATTCTGTGTTGGTAGGGGTGTGACCTGGGCCTGCAGGGTCTTTAAAGCAACCCCTAACTCTGGCAGGGAAACTTTGGCCAGGGAGGGATTGATACTAGCCCCTGGTCTGGATCCTTTGTCAGCCTAGTTCCCCTCTGTTTTAGTTGGGCTGTTCAAACTCTCAGGAGACTGGGTCACAAGCAGTCAGACCTACTGGTCAGATTCTGAATGGTAGAGCCAGGGGTGAAGACATGGCCAGAACCAGGGATGAAGGTGACAGTTGGAGTCACAGTCCAAATGCCAAAGCCAAGGGTCGAGACAGAGTCAGGAATCAGATCCGAGGGTAGGAACTGGATTTCCAGAAGGCAAGGAAGGCAGGAGCAGAGCTGGTTTTAAGGCAGGAGAAAGGCTGGTACAGGATAGGAACAAGGCTGGGTGCAGGGCAGGATCTAGGCTGGAGCTGTAGAGGAGCAGAGCAGGAGGAAGGCTTAGTGAGAAACATGCACAGGGAGGCAGAGAGCATGTGGGCATTGAGCAGCCAGTGAGCTACTGCTGCTGCTCAGCTTAATAACCAGCCTTGCAGCTTCCTTAGCCAATCAGGCAGGGTGACCCATCAGGCAGCTTAGCTGGCTTGTTAGGGTGTCAGGAGTACTGAGCAGGTGCAGCTGCAGGTCCTTAATCCTGACAGGAACTGGGAGGGAGAGGCTGACAGTCAGGAAGGCAGAGAGTCAGGGCTGTTAGCCTTCCTGGAAAACTGCCTGTAGGCAGAAAGTAAAATTGATTTTCAGAAAATCTCATCAGTTTTGCAAAAAGGACATGTTCAGTCAGAAAATTATTCCAACAAAAATTTTCTGATCAGCTCTAGTGAGCACCACCTGCATTGAATACCACTGAGTCAAACTGGAGTTTAAAGGAATTGAGGTGTCTAACATCTTATAAGAGGTTATAAGAATCTGGCCCTTCTGTTGATTCACTCTTTATAAGAACTGATGAGGAAATGGTGTTTCTGTCCGGGGAACTGAAGCTATCAACATTATTTCCTGTCCTGAATCAGGATGAAAAGTCAAAATCATGATAATTTCTGTGAACCACTAATTCAAAAAAAAAAATACATATATATATATATATATATATATATATATGTATATATATATTGGATTGTATGAGGTCAATCAAAATATTTTTCAATAGTTTCAGCATTTTACTTAGATTTTGATCTTTTAAAAATATTTTATTTTTGTATAAATTAACTAAAATTTCAAAACAGTTATTTTGAACGGAAACAAAACTATGTTTTGATAAATATCAAGATGGGAAGATGCAACCATTTCAACCATATCCTTTCCCACAAACAGTTTCAATAAATCTGTATTTTCTGATGAAGAAACATTTAATCAAATTCATGATGAGTTCTACTGTTTACTTCATGAATATAAATGAATTTCAGTTTCCAACTATGTGGGTGAATATAGTATGTCTAGTTATATCACTTCCTTCATATACAGTATGCTTACCAAAATCAGATCCTTCATGAGTGGTATTCCCAATTCTTGATTTTATCATGATTATTGTGATTCTTGCTGTATTTCTTAAAGCTTTGGCTCCTCAAGACATGCTTTCATTAAAAAAAATCTAGATCTCATTATTGCTGAGAGAAGATTGAAAACAAGACCCATTGCTTTAAAAATATAAGTAAATAAATAAATAAATAAAACCACTCCAAATCTATTATCTAGAATCTCATGATTCTTAAAACAATGAAAACATTTGGGGGTCCATCTCATGATTTTTTAACTCTTAAGGTTGGGAATTCTGAGTGATGGTCAAAACAGGACTGAATAAAGTAAAGATCAACCCAATTTATTGTTAATTTTTTTACTAGAACCCAAACCAAACAATTTTTCAAGTATGAAAATGTTTGGGTAACTTTTTAAGAATGCCCCTGCACCACAGCATTGCTTAGTTACAGTAAGGATTAAAAGCAGAAAAGGTTTTTAAATATCAGCAGTATTGGCCTAGTTTAACTGACTACAGTGTAGCAATGTCTGTTTATGGCAGTGTAGCTCATAGCTCAGAAGGTGTTAAAGTGGAGGATAATTTTACAAGATTGAGTTTCAAATGAAAAAGATGTTAACCTGTCCCAACTAATTATTTGAAGCAAATACAAATAATCTATGCAGCATTCAATCTGAGAATGTCATTTCCAAAACATTCTATATTTTTCATAATAAAATGAGAGATTGAAGTTCTGTGACACAATTTCCCTATAGGTGTTATCTACATTTTACCAGTCATTAGAAAAGTTATTTTTGGGAGAAAGCCTCTCAAGTGAAGCCTAGACTGGCACTTGTTTTCAACATTCCAGCATCATATTTTATCTGGAAAAAGATGATTTTAATGATTCTGCCCAATTCCTTTCCCTTATCCACTCTTCTAAAAATAGGGATGATGAAATTACAAACCAGAAAATGCATGCTGTAGCTCCTATAGCAGCCACTGACATCATCCCGCTCTCCTGTGTCCATTATCTCAAAGAACTAGATTTCAGAACTACTTTTAGAACTTTTATCTATATACCATATCTTAGCATTGCATCTCAAACAACTTTCCATCAGTGACCATTCTGATGCCTCTATGACTAGGCAGGTATGCCGATAACTGTTTTACAGTGGGACAAATGGAGGCAGAAAGAATGTGAAATGCGAAAAATTCAGTGACAGTTTTATTTTTATAATTCTTTCATGGGTGTGATGCTGGCAGACCATGTGCTAGCTCATGCCAGAGTCCTACGTTAATTCACTTGTGTATTAGCACAGATTAAAGTGATTATTAAATATGTAAGAGTGTATTTGGTGTTTAAACTTCATGAAAACTAGTGGGATTTTACTTGCATTGTTTGTACTTATCTGTATCCCATTATAATGAGTAGCAAACAAATACATTGTGTATTCCCCTGTAACTAATAACCCATCAATTGAGAAAGAAGCCTTGAGGAATGCAAATAAAGAACTTTAAACAGAAAAGTGCTAATTTCAAAGCAAGTGGTTATTGTATATGGTGATTGAAGGCCAAAGACTCAAAATGCATTCCTCACTCTCCATCAAAGGAAAAGCCCAAATGGGTAGTGATACTGTTAGATTGTTTTCTGTGAGAAGCTGTACGTATGGATTCAAGGAAAGATCCTGGATCTCTGGAGTGTTTGGACTCTTACAGGGAGCGTTCCAGATGAAAGCAGAGATCCCCAGACATAATTTAGGTACCCTGAAAAGACTTTTGGGAAACTAGAATTTTATTACATCACTGCCACCATTTGGCATTACAAACTGTGACTCATCTGTGAATATATTTTACCTGCTCTAACCTCTCAATAATGCTCATTTGCTTTTCTTAGCTAATAAATCTTTAGTTAGCGTACTATAGAATAGGCTACCAGCATTATGTTTGGTGTAAGATCTAGAGTACCAGTTGATCTGGAGTAAAATAACTGGAAGCAACCTAAATGTAATGTGATTTTTGGTGTAAGTAACCATATTATCACAAAGTCCAGTCTGTGTCTGTGGCAAGATAGACTGGGGAGTCTAAAGGGATTGCTCTATACTCCATGGTAAGAATAGTATAGCGATCCAGGCGTTGCCATTTGTCACTGGCTTGGTGAAATCTAATTATAGAACACATCACTAGTATGGGGTGTCTGCCCTAGTTGCTGGTAGTCTGCCGTAAGATAGACACTAACAGCTGTGAGCCATTCCAGAGAGCGTGACAATGGGTTTACCATATAAGCATGTTCCTTTATTGTAGAAGAGCAGAGAGAAACATGCAATATTTCAAATTCTTTTTTGTGAAAAATCTGGCAGCTGGACATTTGCCTGTTAGTGAACATACAGGCACAACATTTCTGCGACTTCAAAAGTAAAGGACAACAATTTTAAAAGCTCCTAAGTCACTTAGGCATTTAAAATATATATAAAAAATATCAGCTGCCCCTGTCACTGCATCCAATCCAATCCTTTCTTCAGAAAAGAGCCCCAAGCACGGTGTGACTATAGTGGTGTTAATTTGCCTGGTCTATGTAATGAGACCTCCCACTAATCACAGTAACACCAATCTTTCAGATATAACTCTCTATGTTGTCCAGAAGCTGTTTGTGCATCTAAAGCTCGAACGACGCCAGTTTTAGTTTGCAACGTTCAAGCCATTCTGTGTTTTTTTGGTTATTGCTTTAGTAAGTCAAGCAATTGAAAATGTATAAAAGCAAGTTCCAGTGCTCATTGTGCAGCACTTCAGTGCTAGACCAAGGACTTAACCCATGGAAGAGCACCAATACCTACTTTCATGTTAAAGCTACTGATGCTGCAGGCTGCTGAGCACCTTCACTTCCGTGGAAGTTAATGAGATACAAGGGTGTTCACCAACTTCAGGATCGAGGCCAAAGCCACAATGATAGTTAGTATCTTATAATGAGAACTGAGCAATATATGTTGTCTTCTTGTTGTGCTTGAACAGCTAATTGTCAGGAGTCTAATTAGGTTCTCAGAAATATTAGACTGAGTATTAAAGAGTGGCCTTTGCCATTGAGCTCCTCTTGTTTATAGGGTCATCACAGGGCTCCTATTTGCTGAGGGATCATAAAGCCTTGTGTAATCACTTCCACTCTTAAGGGCACCTTTTATAGCAGTGAATTGGTTTACAGCCTGGCTTGTTTTTTATTTCAGTATAAATGTCCACTGCTGCAATTGGAGGTGGATTCCTTTTATTTTTAAAAAATATGTTCTTTACTCCCTTTTGTCTTTTTTTTTTTTTTAAATAGAATACAGATCATTCATTGCTCCTTGTAAAATCCATTTTCAAAGCACTAAACAGGAGGTAAAATATGTCCACAGTTTCCTTTACTTGTGAATGTGATTTGTGTGCTTACCTTCTGTGCACTGCTTCAAAACCTTCTGGGTAGAATATCCAGCCAATACACATAAACCATACTAAAAGGATAACATTACAGCAAAGTATTGCTACTCTATAATATATTGGAGAAAATAAAGGTTAAAATTAAGATCCTTTTGTGCTCTCCTTTACATAAACCAGCCATAGGTTTTTGCTCTGCAAAGGAAAGTCAAGTGCAGTGTTACTGGAGGAAGAACACAAAACAACATTCTGAAAGCTGTCAGTTTTGTACAATCTCTCATTTTGAATATAATCTGTGTGTCAATATTTGTTGCTGTAGTGAAAAGGGATCTTCATCTGAATATTTCTCAGGGGATCTAGGATTTGCAAAGAGGGTGGGTGGGACCAATATTTACATGAGTTGTGCACATTAGTTTCATTTTTATCAATGACAGTGAATTGCATATTTAATAACTTAAACAAGCAAGAATCTTTGTAATCCTGGCTGTATTTCAGAGTAGTCAGTTTTATTTGTGATTAGCTTGCTAGTTACTTGGGTCAGTACTCCATGAAAAAGCATTAATTTAGTCCATTAAAATGATACTCAATCATTATAGTACATTGATTGTTTAGGGAAACAAAAGCAAAATGGGTGGAATGCAAATTACAACTGACATTGGGCAAGCAAAGGGTAAGAAAGATAAGGTAAATTCTGTAAGATCAGCAAGATGTCAGATTAAGGAGTTAAATAAAAATAGGCACCTTGTCAAGAATAAAAATGTAAATGTGTAGGTATACAAATGCAAGAAATTTAAAAGCATAAATAGGTGAACTCGACTGCCACCGAATCGCACTGTAAGTGTGAACCAGCCCTAGGAGTACAGGCCACATAGATTAATCTATATGCGTACAAATCTTAAAATGCAACCATTGTCAATTCATGAATAGGAATATGCTCCTGGTCTCCAGATCAAGAAAAGGAAACGGATTGCCTAATGATGACAGAGATCAATAAGGCAGCAAAATCCAACAAAATGATAATAATGGGGGACTTCAACTACCTACATAAAAACTTGTTCAAAGATACAACAGAAAAATATTTAGAGAAAATTTCTTGACACTTTAAATAATTATTTCTTGGAACAGCAAGTCATATAGCAAGCGAGAAGAGAGGCTATTCTTGACTTTGTTGCTCATCTACTATCACTTCTTGAATGAGCTCCTATGTGTTACTTAAGACTAAGTAATGGGTAGGTCTACTGGATCAGCAAGAGTTAAAAGGAACAATTAAGGAAGATAAGGACGTTATTGAGACACTAAAATGGATTGCTTTTCCTCAGTCTTTCCCAGTGGGAATGCTGGGAGATAACTAACCTGACCAGTTCTTTATAGTAGTAACGGTTAAGTTATGGGTCAAACTGATAATTTTAAGAACAATAAGACACTAGGCCCAGATGGCAGACATCCAAGAGTTCAAAAGGAAATTGTCATGGATCAAAAAAATTGGCAATGAGATGGAAAGCAAAGAGTAGAATTAAATAGCCTGTTCCCATGATGAAAAACTGACCTACCGCATGGTTCCTTACCAGGTTCTGTGATTAACATATTTATTAATTATCTGGAATGGGGGTAAGTGGTGAAGTTGAATAATTTGCAGATGACAAAGTTTTTTAGGTTAGTAAGGGCCATTGAGAACTTTGAGGAACTGCAGGGAGACCTAAAGAAGCAAGGTAAATGGGCAACACAAGGCCAAATGAAGTTCAATGCCAATAAATGGAAAGCAATGCATAATGGGGAAAAAATGTAAACTACTTCTACACTTTACAGGATTCTAAATTAATATTCCAGAAAGGGACCTAGGTGTCATTGTAAGCATATCGATGAAGGCTTCTGGTGAATGTGCGTCTGCTGTGAAAAAAGAAACAAGGATGCATAAGGAATGGGAGGGTGAGAATATGGAAAATATTATAGTGCCTTTACATAAATCAATGGAGCATCCTCACCTAGAACACTGTATGCACTACTAGTCATCTCATTCCAAAAATGATTTTGCAGAATGGGAGGGTGTTCAGAGAATGGTTATGAGTGTGATCAAGGGCCTGGGAAACTCTTATATGAAGATTGATTGAAAAGATTGGGATTGCTTCCCTTAGAAAGGAGATGAATATGAGGGGACATGACAAACATATCTAAAATAATGTAACAGCTAGAGGAGGTAACTTCAAAACTCTCATCATACGTGTCAGGATCCCAAGCCCACTCATTCCTCAGGCAGCATCCTTAGCCACTGCACTACAGTGATTCAGTGAGCTGTTACCCCAATCAGCAGCTTTAGTGCTAAAGGCCAACAGTCACACAGCAGCCACATCCCCGGCCCCTGATTGGATGGACACTTTCATTGGGTACCTGAGCTATAAAAAAGTCCCAACAGAAAGAGGAAGCTATCTGAGGAAAAGACCATTGCCTGCTACCTAGACCACCTTGCCTGACCCTGCCTCATTGCCCTGTTCTCTCCTGACATTTGCCTTTATATTTTATCCAATCTTGCCTCCACAGCCCACTAACCTGGCTCTTTGGATTGGATCTTCAGGCTACAGAATGCTCCAAGGGATCAGACCATTGCCTCAACTGCCTCTGAGACAGATTAATCTACTGGTTACCAACCAAAAATGACCAAAGAACTAACAAACCAAAAAAACCCAACAAAACCCCGGCAAAAGTAAAAACAAAGAAGCAGAAGTCCAGCAGCAGAATTTATTGCACTGAATGCAGCATGTAGTTACCTACCTTGTGGGCAGGTGGCATATGTGAGCATTTGGTGCAAGCAGCTCCTGGCCCTCAAACTGAATACGGGCTCTTAAAAGTACAGTAGTTGAACTGCAGGAGCTAAGGGAGAAAGAGGTATATAGAGGAGGCTTTTAGAGAGACAATAGAGCAGTTTTGCCCCCAGACTGACAGCCTCTGTTCTTTGAGGAGGATGAAAGTCTTGGGGAAGGAGAACATCAAGCTGGAGCAGAAGGAAATGATCCCATAGTTGGGATCTTCCTTCCAGATGATGTCATAGTATCTTCTCACATGGAGGATACCCTGCTGAGGTCCTAGAAGCCAGGCTCCAGCCTGAGCCCAGACATCTACACTACAATTTACAGCCCTGAAACCAGAGTCCTGTGAGCCTGAATCAGCTGACATGGGCCTGCCACAGGTATTTATTTGCAGTGTAGAGAGATCCTTATTTATTCACAGAGAAAACCTAGCTCATGCTCTTTGCTTGCTGTGATTTTTGTTTTTGAATGAAAGACATCTCCAGGAAGTGGTAGGAGGAGAGCATTGGATAATAACTGATATAGATGCAGTGTTGAGTGGAGTGGGAACCCACCTTTCTAGGCAACCAACCAAACTTCAAAGGTTGCCAAACAACTTCCCTTCCAAAAGGGAAAATCCAGCTGAGAATCTGCTTCATTTAAAAAAAATCCAAAAACCAACAGCAAAAATCTCACCCAACTGTGCTTTGGGAAAATAGAAACTTCACTGTTTATAATATTGATTTGCACATACAACCTGTCACTTCTTGAGAATGAGTATGCTATATTTTAGTATTATCAGTATTTACTTACTAATTACAGAAAAACCTAAGTTACTAAGGGATGTATCTGTAAGCTAATGTTCTGATGGGAAGTTGAGCTAGAGTTCAGGGAGCTATCATGCAAACTGCTTACATTGTTTTATGCTCTATTCCTGCACTACCATGTCTATTGAAAATATCACTTTTTTATAAAACTGGTTATACTATTTTTTCAGTTACTTTTTTGTATGCTTTTGTTGAAACTTAATCTTTCTCCTAATAATTTAACTTTGTTAGCTTTGTCTGTGATTATCTTTGATCAAATTAAAATAGGACTACCGTTAGAAATTGGATGACTTTTTACAGTGTAGTATTGACACCTTTTTCATTACACGATGGAAGCAGCAGATGTAGTGGTATAAAATTTGTTACTTTCATTTTAAAAGTGCAATCAAAAGCAGGAAAATTGCTATTTCTACTAACGTGGTACTAATCTAAAATGGAAGCAACAATCCTGCCTCCATTTTAAGGTCCTGATGTATCATTTTTCATCAGCAAAATTAGCTTGTGAACTTCCATTTACTGCAGGTCAGAAGATGAGCATTGGTTACTTAGAGCTAGCTGACCTTCCAGAAAATGAGTTGTGCTACAGCACTGCACAGTATGTAAGACAAGAAATTTTTTTTAAGTACTACATTATGTGAATAGATGAAAATTACTCTTTATTAAAAAAAAAATAAAAATAAAATTACTTTTCAATGGAAAATGGTGATGTGTACATGTCAAAAACACCTACCATTTAAAATGTTAAGTACTATTTTTAGTTCAGTTCCTCCAAGTACTTATAAAGAGATAAAAACCCCAAATGATTATTTTGAAAAGTAACATACAGTAGAAACTTTGATGCTTGCTATTTTGTACAAGTTGTAATTTGCATCAAAATATACATAATTGGACCATGTCTCAGAAAAGATCTTAAATGACAGAGGAAGGTAGTGAGATAATATTGCTAAAACTATATTACCCTTATGAAATTACAGTATGATATGATTTATTATTGCAAATAATTAAAATTACTGTTGCCAAAACAAATTATCAAAGTACATTTTTTTATGCTGAATCCTTATCTATTTATTATGAGTGTTTATTTAACTCACTAATTCCCATAATGCAGTAATTGGCAATGATTCTCCCAATCAATGCGAATTAGTGAGTTTCTCTTATTACTTAGATTCTAACCACAGTAGTTCTGATTATCGGAAGAAGCCAGATAACTTAGCATTATATGGAAAAAATGTAAAACTCCAACAATAGTTCTTAAGTGATTACATAAATTCTTTTGTCTTAAGACATGATTGTCTAGACATGATTCTTTCAACCCCAGTCTATACAGAATTGTATTATGAAGTCTGCAAATACATAATAAAATTACTACATCTTGAACAATGATGTCCAGCATGAAATTAACAGATGATTAGCAGGTATAACATGTCACTTCACAGAATCATACTGACTTCTAAAGGATTCTATTATTGCACTTATCCAATTTTTAGCGCCTTCTCTAAGCAGTCAGAAAACTAACATGATTATAGCAAAGCACAGCCTCATTAGTTCCCTTAGGGAATTAATTACCTGCTATATCTGGGAAACTGTAATAATCTTAAATCTTGGATTGCTATGTTTTTAATATTGCCATGTGGGTCCAGAGAGTGTAACAAGAAATTACATTTTGAGCAATCCAGTAGCTGTCATTTATTTTTTGCTTGAATAGAGGGAGAGACTTTGGGGAAGAGAAGAACATTTCTCCCCCAAATGTGGTGAAAGGTGTATGTATACTACTCATATGTTTGAGTTACAGTGTAAAGAGTCTTAAAGTCTAAAGGAAAACTGCATTGTTTCAATCAAATCTATAACTTAAAACATCCAGACATATTAACAGAATATCTGTGTAGGTTTAAAAGCACAAATAAAATTTTCAGTGCAGCTGAAAGGCTCATTGTTTTGCAAAACTTGTGGTCAAGCATTCAGTTCTGTTACCCTTCAGTTACAAGCAATCAGCTCTGTGTAACAACTGAGAGCACTAAGGCCAAGCATGCACTGAGTTATATCAGTATACTCTACTGGCAAAGTGTTCCTACTGTAGATGCAGTGATTCCAGCAAAATTACACTTTGCCAATACAGTTTATTTCAGCCCTCCACTTCCATTGTATCCACCCCCACCCCCAGCCCCTGATAGTGAAATAAACTATACTGCCAAAAGCACAGTTTTGCTGGTATAAGTGCATCTACACTAGGGGTTTTTGCCAGCAAAATTATGCTGGTCAGGGATAACACCTCATAATGCATGACTGACATAGCTAGGCAGGCAGAAGTCTAATATAAATGTGGCCTAACATCTTTGGGAGCCCATAATGTGTGCATTATACAATGGGAGTTTTGATATTTAATTCAGTAGAAGAATCTTCAGTCCCCAAAGCCTTGCTTACAGTAGGGAGTATGGGTCAAAATTTCTTACCAGCATGACTATCATGCATAGGGCTAGTGGGATCCTTGCTGTAAATAAGATTCTAAATGCTTCTTGTGTTTTTACCAATGTGTCAATTAAACCTAATTTGGACATGGTCCAAAAAGTGGGAAGCTATTTTCTACACTGTTTTACCAAAGGAGTTAGTGAAGTCTTGACCCTGGCATAGGAAACACGGAATCCTGAACTCACTTTTTGTCATATAAAGGACGAACTAATTTTCAACTACAATATTTTATTATATAATATTTACTCAATTTTAAGGGCAAAATTTTCCTGAGATCTATACAATAATTTTCAACTGCAGCAAGTTATTCCTATATGTGGGATGCTGCAATAGCGTGCACTCACTTGTTTGAATGTGTGTGCTGGCACTCTCTCTCTCAATTTGTGGTGGGTCTTTGGAGAGTCAGCCCTCCAGCTGAGGCACACACATTCTCTATGTGAAATAAAAACCCCTTCTGGGGTAGCAGTGCAGAAGGAAGCCCTATCCCAGTACCCCACAGTTGTACCCAACACCCCACAGCCGTAGCCCTCCCTGGGCTCAGGACCTTAATCAGTCTGGCAGACTTTAAAATGGCCTTGGCTCTGGTACTGGGCTGTACTCCAGAGCTCCCTCCCTGGAGGCAATATCCTCACTCTCTCTGGGCCTTTCAGGCCCCAGCTGGGCTACTAAAAGAGTTCAGTTCTCCTCCTGGGGTGCATTAAAGTTCAGGTCACTTTTCCAGTGGATGGAGGGGGGATATGGGTCCATCTTCTACTCCAGGTCCCAGTCCAGGGACCCTAAAGATAACAGCCATCCACTGTGTCTCTTTATCTAAGCTGCATTGCTGCTATGATTCCCTGGGCCATTTCCCCATAGTCCCAACATGTTCTTCACCCTTACTTCAGGGCCTTGTTCTGGTTGAATCCCAGCTGCCAGCATGGAGCTCCTTCTTGCTCCCACCAGTCTCTGCCAGCACTGCTCTGTCCAATGTCTTGTCACTCCAGCAGGCAGGCACACCATCCCCACTCCTCCAGCTCTAACAAGCAACTGATCACATGTTGGCCTGCAGCTCTTCTTATACTAGCCTGCTGAGCCCTGATTGGCTGCTCCCTGCAGCCCCTCTGATTGGCTGCTTCCCACACAGTCACTCTAGGCAGCTTGGAGGACCTTTCTACTGCCATTTTCTGAGGCAGGATGACAGGGCCAAGAGGCCTCCAACAGGGAGCCTCCAGACCTAGTCCACTCATCACAGATACACACAGAGGTTAATGGGAGTTCCATGCACTCTGCTGTGTTTTGAACAGCAACATTTCTTCATTAGGGCCCCAATGTTTCCAACAGTATTGAAGCTGAACTGGTCTTAGCAATGAAAGGAAATTCTTTAAAAATGTCCCTAATGTAGATAGGGCTAAGTGGAATAATGAAATTGAGAGTTATCAGGCGGCTGTGAAGAGAGGATTTTACCATAACTCTTCTGATGTATGCTGTCAGGGATCTGAGATCTTACATAACTCTATTATTTTAAAATGCTTTCAGTGTAATTTACCTCTTGACATTTCTAAACATATTCAGTGAGAATGCTTTAAAGCACACATTTTCTGAGAGCAGGTATTTAGAAAGAACAATCTGACTCTTGGCTCACACTGTGTCTGTTTTATTTAGAGTAAATAATGACCACCTATTAAAAGTGCAGCCTCTTCTGTACTTTCCCCTGATTGCTGCCAGCCTTGATGTTTAAGCCCAATGGTATAATTCTTATAACTCTTCTTTAGGAAGTTGATACTGGGTACTGGATACACTAGTCATGGAAAAGTTTGTTTCTATGAAACATGATAAACATGACCAACATTTTGTAATTTTGGCTACCTGTGGTCAGTCGTGCTAACAGATACACAGGTGCAGCCAAAACAGTTACATTCATAGTTCTTTATACCTTACAGTCCATTTTATGTTGAAATATATTAAGTGTTTTCCTGTTGCTGTCATCGTCCTGTAACATTCTTCCAAATGTCATGTGGTTTTAAACCATCCCTTGTCTGTGTTCAATCAAAGGCTCTTTAAAACAATACAGTCTGGATTTAATTCACCACTGCCTACCATATTTCATAATAATTTATGCTTGTGTAAAGTGAATATAAAATGTTGCCTTACTGATTTTATTATTTTTACACCCACATTGCATAGATAAACAACTACACAAGGTGTAAGATACTGGAGAATCATACCCATCCACTACTATCTTTTTATGCTCCATTTGACTGTGTGTGTGGGGGAGGGGGAAATTGTAGTTTGGATTTTTAAAAAAAGATATTTTCAAAGAAGAGAAGAGTAAAAGCAAGCTGACAAACTTCTACTGGATAAACCTTTGCCATAGGAAACAAAGACTTGTTTGGTTCTTCCATAACTAAGATATTATTTAGAATCAGTCCCTAAGAAGCTAAGAGTCAATCATTGTAGAAGTAAACCCAGCATCCTAGAAAAACTTCCTACAATTTATACAGAGCCAAAGTGCATGAAAAATAAATATAGAAAATATGAGTCACCTCATTTCTGCACAATGTCAGCATATCTAACAGTATATAGAGCAAATAGATCAAACTCCCAAACAGAAATAAATATATCAGTTCAAGGTACCAACATTTTTAGTTTTAAATAAACAATACACTAACCTTTCCTATCCTTAATTAGCTGAATATTGTGAATATATGTTCTCTGACTCATTTATTTGGCTGGCCTGGTACCAATGCTCTGAAGGTGAACTTGAAGTGTACCCTGAAATCAAACTCACACTTAAAACACCCTCTTAGGCTACATCTGAACTACAAGCTAGGAGTATGATGCCCAGGTCACCTAGACAGTCTCTACACTAGCTCTCATTGAGCCGGAAGGCTAAAAACAGTAGAGTAGCCATGGTGGCAGTGGCTAGCAGTGCTGAATATCTATCCACAAGATGCTGGTGGGTTTGTACTCAGTATGGCTATTCCGTGCCACCACTCATCATATTACCTCAGTAACACTGCTATTTTGAGTATGCTAAATTGATGAGAGCTAGCGTGAGTATGTCTACATAAGTTGGCGATCACACCTACAGCTTCTGGTTGCCCCATCTCAAAAAAGATATTAGAAGCACAGAGGAGGGCAACAAAAAATGATTCAGGGTATGGGACAGCTTATATGGTGAGAGATTAAAAAGACTGGGACTTTTCATCTTAGAAAAGAGATGACTAAGGGGCCATATGACAGAGGTCTATAAAATCATGAATGATTTGGAGAAAGTGAATAAGGAAGTAGTATTTACTCCTCCACATAACACAAGAACCTAGGGTCACCCAATTAAATTAATAGACAGCAGATGTGAAACAAACAAAAGGAAATACTTCTTCACATAACACATAGTCAACCTGTGGAACTTGTTGCCAAGAGATGTTGGAAAGGCCAAAAGTATAATGGGATTCAAAAAAGATTTTGATAATTTCATGGAGGATATGTCCATCAATGGCTAGTAGCCAAGGTGGTCAGGGATGTTCGTAGCCTCTGACTGACAGAAACTGGAAGTGGATGACAGGTGGGGAGGACCCTGGCCCTCCTCTAATCCTCTACTCGATGCTTGCCTGTTCTGTTCATTCCCTCTGAGCACCTGGCATTGGCCGCTGTTGGAAGACAGGATACTGGGCTAGATGGACCATTGGTCTCATCCAGTGTGACCATTGTTCTTATGTTCAAATCTCCACATACCTTTAAAATAAAAGTTTCTCCTCCTCCAAACAACTGTGTTTCATAATTTTGTTAAGAAAGCAACCCTGCCCCTTTATTGTATGGTTAATGACAACATCCACAGTTATATTAGATAGGATAAAAATATAAAGGACATAGATCCCTATCATTTAGGACATAAGCCAACCCTAAATAATGAAGATTAGGGGAAAAAGTTTCCCCCAAAAGCCAATTTCTTCCAAAACTGTTCATTGGGGATTTTGCCACTTTCTTCTGAAGTAGGTGATAGATGATCTAATCGAGTATGCTATTCTAATCAAAACAGGTTCTTATACCACCTCTTTATTGTCTGAGTGCCTTAATGGCAATTCCTATCCTGTCAGTGAATATATGAATCTCAAACTGTTTTGAAAACATTTATTAAAATATCATTCTGTTCTTAAATTGAAGTGTCTTAATGTACACTCATGCAAGTAAACAAAGAAATGAGCAAAGTGTTAGTAACAAGAAAAAAATACCTTCATTGGGCTGAAGTCATGCTTAATTTTATCATTGGGGATGTGGATAACATGAAGAATGTCTTATCAGAGGGTTCTGACTCAAAAATATGACTTCTGTGGCTTCATTTGTAGAACTCTGCTGTTTCCCATACTGCTGAGTTCATCTGAATTTTTGCAAATGAACTTTCTTCTAGACTAGGCTGAATAGAAGAGAGTGTGAGGGATTTTCAAATGGAAAAAGGATGAAAAAATAGGGCTTAGAGTGAGAACCTCCTTTGCTATGGTGTTACCACTTCAGACTCAATAATAGTGATGGCGAAAAAATAAAAATAATTCTGTGAGTCAGTATTTGCCAGCCAGTGGCTTATGTCTAGGAGTCAGTAGTTCAAAATAGCATTTGTTTAGGCAGACTTCTTTAAAAAAAATATGAAATATCTTTAACCATCCAAGCAGCTAGAATAAGTGATTTTCTCCTTCTGTGTGGGATCATTTATTTGTGAGAAAGAAAACACAAATATCATCAATTGCTTTGCCTTGTCATAAAATGTAAAATGATATTTTTATCCATGAATAGAAAATAGAGTAAATGACAACAGCAAGCACATTTCTACTGTGCACCACCACTTTTTGAGGGCATTGTGAAGCAGGATATCACTCTTTGTTAAACATATTTGTCTAAGAGAAAAAGAAGTGAAAAGGAAATATTAAAATGTAAACGTTAAAATTGTGTTTTTTCAAAATAGCTAAAATTGAATTCAGTTCTTTGTACCTGCCAGCGCCTGCCATTTTTTTAGTTAGATCATTTATTGGGCAGTTGGCAAAATTTGGCATTATGTAGCAGGTTTCATGGGAAATAGAAGCTAATCTGCAATGGGCCTCTATATCTGCCTGTCATTCGTGTTCACTCCTGCTGAAATGTTCTAGTTTAATTTTGGATTTCAGGTCCAAATCAAGTCCAAGACCAAAAACAAATTTGTCACCATCTAATTTGATCTTTAGAAGTCAATATGGATTCAGGGCCAAGTTGGCAGTTCTCCACATAACTCAAAAGTACACAGGGAAATTAAACTATTCACATTCATAGAGGTAATAAGATTGTATTTTCCACATCTGTTATGCCAGCATTTTTCATTGACACTAAATTCATCTCTTTTCTCATCTCAGTTCATTTCTTTTGCTGCAAGTTGATCTTCAGTGATCAGTCGCAGGTCTTCTCTCAAAATGCTCCCAAATTTGCTCAAATTATTCAGCCAACTCTCTATCATCCTGTTTTTGACTGACAGTTTTGTCTGTGTACATTTCTTCTTCAGAAATATGACGTAAAAGGAGAGAGTGCATCCTACTCAAAAGGGAGGCTGGAGAATGGGGGTATGTCTACACTGCAGAGTGAAGTTGACGTAATTAAAATTGACTTTCACCCATCGATTTTTAGAAGTCACTGGATCATGTCCACACCACACTCCTTGCGCCAGGCTCGTGCATCCACACTCGCCATGATTTTTTCGGCAGTCAAAGCAGTGCACTGTGGGTAGCTATCCCACAGTGCAACTAGCCGGGGTGGCTGTTTGGATGAGATTCATCATCCCATGATGCAACTCTCCTTCCCTCTCCTTCCTTCCCCCAAACAAACAGGAAACTGATTTTCATGTTGTTTGTTTATACTGCGCACTCACCATTGCTGCAGAGACATGGAGCCAGCTCAATTCTGCACTATTATTATGAGTGTCACAAATACATCTTGGCTTATCATTGGTATTTTCAAAGAAGAGCGAGAACCCGAAGCACAGGCAACCGCTATGCCACCGAGGCTGCCCTGCTACAAGACACTGAGCGGAACAATTCCCAATTGCTGCAGGTCGTAACGCATCATCTGCAGTCCGTGGAGCGCTGGTTCTGGTCCCGAGAAACAAGCACAGACTGGTGGGACTGCATCGTTATGCAGCTGTGAGATGATGACCAGTGTCTGCAAAATTTTCATATGCAAAAGGCCACTTTCCTTGAACTTTGCTCAGAGCTGGCCCCATCTGTGAAGCGCGTGAATACTCACTTGAGACAAGCCCTGACAGTGGAGAAGCGAGTGGCCATTGCTCTGTGGGAGCTGGCAACCCCCGACTGTTACCGCTCGGTTGGGAATCACTTCGGAGTCGGTAAATCTACAGGGGGAGATGCCGTTATTCAAGTGGGCAGGGCCATTAATAGACTTCTGCTACGAAGCCTAGTGACTTTGGGAAATGTGCAGGGCATAGTGGACGGGTTTCCCGCGATGGGGTTCCCAAACTGCAGGGGGGGTCATTGATGGCACGCACATCCCTATCTTAGCGCCTGTCCACCTATCAACAGAGTACGTTAATTGCAAGGGTTACTTTTCCATGGTGCTGCAGGCCCATGTGGATCACAGGGGTCGGTTTACTGACATCTGTGTGGGGTGGTCTGGAAAGGTGATGACACACACATATTTAGGAACTCTGGGCTGTTCTGTAACATGCGGGTGGGCACTTTCTTCCCTGACCAAAAATTTCACATCGGGGGGTGTGGACATGCCAATAGTGATCCTGGGAGATCCTGCTTGCCCCTTGCTCCCTTGGCCAATGAAGCCGTATACTTGGCACCTTGATAGTGACAAGGAGTGTTTTAATAACAGGCTAAGCACTTGCAGAATGGTTGTGGAATGTGCGTTTGGGCGTTTAAAGACCAGATGGAGAAATCTCCTCATTAGGCTGGACATGAGTGAAAAGAACATCCTGTCAGTGAAATCTGCGTGCTGTGTTCTTCATAATGTGTGTGAAGTGAAAGGGGAGAAGTTCCTCCAGGGTGGAGGCAGGAAGACTGGCCGCCAATTATGAGCAGCCAGATGCCAGCAATACGCTGAGAGCTAACCGCGTAGAGCTTTGCATTAGGGAAGCATTGAAAACCAGGTTCTGCAATGAGTTGCAGTAATGATTTCTGTTTCTGTATGTTATGTGCCTTTGCTTTAAATCCCCCCAATCATGTACGTCAGTACCCTCCAAATCCCTCCCAAGCAAGATATGATTTAATAAACAAACGTGTTGAAACGATGCAAATTTTTATTTACAAACATTCAAGTCAGTGGGGGTGGGGGTCTAGTGTTCATTCACAGTCTCAAGGGGTGGTGTGGTTGCTTGCAGGCCAGCTGTTAGTGGGGCCGCCACTGCTTTCTGCTCTTCTCCACTGGAGTAGAGTGCATCCCATACTGGAGCCTGGCCATTCTCCTCCGAGATCACTTGGGGGTGGGGGAGGGGAAAGACAGCAAAGCCATAGGCTAAGGAGCATTATGGAGGGGCTGCAGCAGGACTCTGTCTGGCTGCCGCTCCTCCTGAAGTTCCACAAGCCGCCGGAGCATGTCTGCTTGGTCATGTATGATTCACAGCATCTCATGCATGGTACTGCGATCGTGCTCCTGCATCGCTCTTCAACTCTTCGTGTCCATGTCCATGTTCTGGGACAAGGTCAGCTGCCACACTCGGAGATCTGTCTCTGAGGCCCTGGAGGCGTTCATGAGCTTGCCAAACATGTCATCTCTTGATTTTTTTTCCCTCTTCCTAATCTGTGATAGTCTTTCCGCAGCAGTTCGAGCCGGCTGGGTCAAGGCTGAGATGTCTACAGAACAAAAAGAAATGCACAACGTTGCCGTTGTTAGCACACCCAAGGAAATGAAAGAAATGCAACAATGTATAAAAAACTCCCCTTGCTGTGCACAAGGGTAAGACAGACCCTCATTCCATTCCACACATCCCAGAAAGGTCGGCTCGTTGTGCTGTTGCAGAGATGGTAAACTAGGGGCACTTTACTCTGGGTTAGAAAGGATTAAAAAAGCTCATTTCAAATGCCCTGTATGAGAGGGGTGCCTGGGAGCCACAGTTTAATTAAGATGAACATTTTGTTACAAGGTGGCCACAAGGGATCTGGGGACAGCGCGGGAGGTTAATAGTGTCCTCTGAAACTATAGCCAAATAATTAAAGTGACTTTATTGGGACAATACAATGGGGAATAAACATGCGTCATCTTCCCTAGGTGACCGTCAGCGATATCAATCTCCTTAGGGTAACGCACAAGGAAAGGGAAGATTTGCTGCACGCAGCGGGGTTCTGGTCTGGCCCTTATGCCGCTTTGCTGTGTTCCACCATGATGCCTGCTCCCTTGATTGCAGCATGGCGTGGCAAAGTATCCTACCGGCGAGGCAGGAACAAGGCTGCCCTGCCCAGAAACCTTTTGCAAAGGATAACAGATTACCTACATGAAAGTTTCTTTGAGATATCAATTGATGATTCTTGGAGCATATCTCTGCACATAAATAATCTGTTGCAGCAGTAGCTGCCCAAGACAGTACGCTAAACCCCTGAAATCCCCTTTCCTCCTCCCCTCCCCCATAAAAAAAAGAACATAAGTGCTAAGAAGAAAAAAAACCTCACCAGATGTACCTTCCCCGGGATCATTAGTGCTGTCCTGCGTGCTGCTGGACTGCTCTGGGGTCAGGAATAGGTCCTGACTATATGGGAGAAGGGACACCCCGCTCTCCTGCACCCTGCTCTGCTCCTCCTAGTCCACGGAGTCCTCATCATTGTCCCTGGAGTGGGATGGAGCGGAGGTATGGAAGCTGCGTGGCAGCACTGTGGTGGGGTCCCCGCCGAGAATGGCATGTAGCTCCTTGTAGAAGCGGCATTTTTTGGGCGAGGAGCCAGAATGGCTGTTAGTTTCCCTGGCCTTTTGATATGCCTTGATCTTCACACGGCACTGCTCGTTGATCTTCACACGGCACTGCTTCGCGTCCTTGTTGTGCCCCTTCTCCAACATGCCCTGGGATATCTTCCCATAAATGTCCAAATTTCTTTTGCTGGTTCTGAGCTGAGCCATAATGGACTCCTCGCCCCACAGACTGATGAGATCTAAGACCTCTGGTCGACTCTATGCTGAAGCATGTTTGGGCCTTGCAGTAGCCACAAGTAGCTACAAGCTCCCTCCATTCTGGCTGGACAGGAAATGAAAACTGAAATTTTCCCGGGGCATGAGGGGAGGGGTCATTTCTGGTGAGCATGACCATGTAACAGCAGGGTGCGAATGTCCAGAGTGGTCACAATGGGGCTTTGTGGAATACCTCCCAGAGGCCATGAATATCGAATTACGTTACACTCTGTCTACACTGACACAAAATCAAACCAATAGAATCGAATTAGGTGCTACGCCACTTGAGGAGGTGGTTTTAGTACGTTGACTTTTGCCGTGTGTTAGGTCAACAGGACTGCCGTGCCAGTGTAGACGCAGACTTTCAGAGATCAACATAAGTGACGTTACATCGACCTCCATTGCCAGTGTAGACCAGGTCTGAGAGACTGAAAATCTTTGTCCTAGTAGAAAATCATAATGAAACAAGAATTATTGTGCAATGCATAGAGTTGTGCTTCTGTTTCAAGTTGTTCTCCCCTCAGAAGGATGAGGTGCATGATGTCAACGAGTTAAAGAGGAATGAAAGGAATTAGTGAATTAAAGAAATACATCATGCCATGCTACTTTGACATGGTATTTTATGTAGTTTTGAATCAATCCTATGGTTATTATGCCATACTGTAATTACTATATATAGAGATGCAGAGTATATTAGACAGAATGGCTAAGACTGAATAGTAATATGCTTCTTTGCTTGCCATGGGGAAGGTTATGCTTACGACCTGTAAACATGACTGGGAGCTTACAAAGCAGATGGACTGGCTACAACCAGTCTCCTCACCCCTGCCTGGGGAGAGCTGGTATCTTCCACCAAACCAGGAACATAGCCAGAAGGCTGAAAAAGCAGTCTCTCTGGCTCCTCCCAGTCCCTGTTTGCTAAGAAGCTGATAATACCCAAGGTTAAATTCCTGGGAGCCTAAGAAGAGCTGTCTTGATGAAAATCCCTAGATTATGGAAGTTATTACCAAAGTACATTAAGCTAAACCTAAGCCTAACAACAGAAACACGAGAATTGACATATTGAGGATGGATTGTCATGTTGTTAAGACAAGGTACTGCAACTTGGGAGGACAACCTTCCTGGTTCTGGCACAGATTTCCTTTATGATCTTCAGAGAATCCGTTAATCTGTCTCTGCTTTATATATTGTTTGAAGAGTCTGTGCGGGTGTCTTGGAAACACCATAGGAAAGGAAACATCATATCTTAGATGTTGTGGAGGAAGAAGAGGCATAATTTGGACATAGCCTGGATGAGAGGGAATAGTCAATGATGACCCACAGGCCTGAGCCTGTGCCACAGGGAGGAAGTTGGTGTTAACAGTAATGGGAAATATGGAGGACTTTGGAGGAAAAAATAAGGAGTTAAGTTTTGATCATGGTAAGATTAAGATGGCAATGAGACAGCCAGCAGATGGTATTGGAGGGAGAAGCAAAAAAGACAGGATAGGACAAAAGGGGATCAGCCAGAAGTAGGAAGAACACTTGCAAGTTGTAAGCATAAAGATAATGGCTAAATCCCATGCGAATAGATGACATCCCCCAAAGAAATGTGTAGATGAAGAAAAAATGATCTATTGATGTTAATGGAGCTGGATGCACCCTTACTCCCCTGGGCTTGCTGCCTATATCAACCTTCATGATGACGGATGGGGAGAGCAGGCATTGCCAGGCACTACTCCCCATCCCTTGGGGAGTGCATGAACAGTGTGCAGGGCTTTGGCTTTACCCCACATGCACTAGGGTTTAGTTGTAAGCATATACTTTGAATTAGTTCCATTATAGATGAATTCTAAAAGAACATGAACACTATAACTAAGACAACAATTAGGCACACAATATATGTATGAGATTTTGAACTTTTATCTATGAAATCTCGAGGGGGGTGGCTCAATGACTATTATAATTAAGATAAAACAGGCTTAAGATTTAAATACACCAAAGTGACTTAAGAACTATTTGAAAAAGGACTACAGTCAGACTTCAGCCAGAGTAGTTCTGAAATCTGCCTATACTCACTAAAAATTAGTTTTTTTACAAGAACTTCTTGAGGCTATTTATCTTTATTATTAGCATAATAATTAAGCATAATACACTAATATCTACACCAGCATGCCTCTGGGTTCATTTTAACCTTGAACTCTACCCCACATGCACTGGGCAGCACAACTTAGCTGATTCAAAAGGGGAAGTAACCTCCATCAGAAAAAAAAATGCTGACATAGTTTGTGGGGCAAGAGGAAAGCTGGGTCTGAGTTGTGACTCTTTGCCTTAGGCCCTATTTCATAGTTGTTTTGCATAGATACATTCTACTGCACTTGAATGTTTAAAACAGGGTTTAGTTGTAAGAGTATACCTTGAATTAGTTCCATTATAGAAGAATTCTAAAAGAACATGAACACTACAACTAAGATAGCAATTAGTTATTAATGCTTACTAATGTTAATATAATTGGCTGGCTGAGGAACAGATACATGTATTCCATTATCTCTTTCAGTTAAGTTTGATAATAGAGATCTATAAAGGTAAAAGACGGTACAGTGTCACACCGTATATCACTACATGCCAAGGCAGTGTTGACTACTGAAAGGTAGAACGGACAGGGTCTGTCATCACTGAAATGAATTTGAGACTGACATTTCAAAAGACTGTGCTGCTCTTCTGTGTTTGGCTATGGCAAAGTGATTTCACAGACAAGCAAGCTTTGTTTTTGTCTTATATCAGAAGGCCAAACACATCAGAATTTTCTTTAACAAAGGGTTATCAAGTAGTAACTGTGACATACTAGGATACAATCCAGACTAATGAATAGCTGTTTCACCTATGTCCGGAACTGTGGGGTGCCCTTTACAATTCTTTGCTGCTATAGCCACCAATCTGGACTGCTCACAAATGGCCTCCAGCATGTCACTCCCAGATATGTCTGTGTGTATGCTGCAGCAGCCACCCTTTGGATCTTACCAGACTTAAAGATTACCACAGGGTGACCCCCTCACACTCCCAGTCCCAGATTTTGCCCCAGAAACATACGTACTGTACTGCCCAGCACTCTCCTAGACAATACAAATATGTTAAGTACATTATTCCTGTAAGGAAATAATATCCACACAGCTTGTTACCCCAAATGGAATTACCCAGACACTTCAATTTGAACACACTGGATTAGATAAAACAGTAAAATAAGTTTATTAACTACAAAGGGAGAGATTTTAAGTGAATGCAAGCAATGAGGCAAAAGAGTCAGAAATGGTTACTAGAAAAATGAAGGTAAAATATTGTCTAATGTCTAACTTAGCAAACTGTATGATATTTGAAGCAAAGTTTCTCACAATATGCTTTCAGTAGTCTTATGGACCAATGGCTGTTTTCTTTGTCTCTCCAGGTGCAGTGAATGCAGTGGAAGGGGAGTGGGGTGCCTTTGGGTGTTTGTCCCTCCTTTTTATAGTTTCAGGTCCCCATTTGAAAAACATTTCCAGCTGAGACCCAGGAGGCAAAGAGTCTATGTGGAAGGATATTCCTTGCTGGTTTTATTCATCTGTTTGAGCTTTCTTCATATCCTTTCCTGCCTGATGACTCTTTTACTGCTTAAATGCAAATTAAGGCAAGCACACATTCCTTTGTTTGATTATGACAGACCTGACGTCTGACTGGGCAAGATTGTAGGGATTGGAATATGTGTTAATAACATGATATGGGGGATCTTATAAATGCACATACAATGCTGCCACATGTATTTTACCAGTACAATACTGACTAGCAGATGATGAGTTTTCAAATGATTATTACAAAGTGTGCAATTTTGGGTATATTCTGTCACAGTAACATTCAAAATTAAGGAACTATTCACACATCATGGTAAGGCTAATGAAACAGCTAGCAAAGATAGACAGGAAGAACATTGTCAACAAATTGTATAAACTTACATTACTGCATCTCAGTATCTGACAAGTTTATTTAATTAAGCAGTGCAGAGGTATTTGTACTCCCCACAGGCAGGGAAAGTGTTAGGGCCAATTAACACACTGGGTTGTATCTGGAGGGTGAGCCAGACCTAATTAAAGATGAAGCCCAGTTGGGAAGAAGCTGAGTGGTGCTATTAAGAAAGGAAGCCCAGAATAGGAGAGGGCCACAGGTAGAGGGAAAAAGAATGCTGAAGTCCCTTTCTCATCACTGGGGAGTGGAGAGACTGGCACTGTTGAAGAGGAAGGCCAGGGCATAGTTGGCTCAGCAGACCCTTTCTGCTTCTGAGCAGCAGCAACAGCCAGAGAAAAACAGAGAAGCCTTCAGGATGGAGAAAACTCTGGTGGTGATCCCTGACAAAAGGGCAGGATCTGGACTTGCAATGAGTGAGCCCAAGGAGTTGTTCAACTGAGGAATAGAGAGTATTGAAAGGTCTTGATCAAGGAGGGCAGAAATGGATTTGTCTATATTTTTAGTTTAGGATTTTGTTGGGGAATTCCAGGGGAAAGCCCTGTGACTCCTTTCCTGAAATGAGGATTAATCTAGAGAAGTTGTGGTGGATTGGAATCCAATGTAGTGGGAGGGCCTGGGTTCCCCTACCAGATACTGGGGATGTGATGTGAGGCCCCTGAAAAGTGGATAACACGTGAGAATTCTGAGTGAAGGACCAGAGCGACCAGTGGCAGGGGGTGCTAGAGAGGAGAGAGCAGCTATGGTCACTCCCAGCCACAGAGGGGGGTACCAACAGTGAGGCCACCCTTCTACAAGAAACTAATATTCTTTCATCTTCCCCCACAATCAGTCAAAATACTATCACGAGTTATAAGATTTAACTATTGGAACAAGATCACCATTATGTCTGAATGAAAAATATCTATAGTAGCTAGCATGAATTTATATAATTATGAATATTTAATAGTTATGGTATTGACTTAATAGTCTTGACATAATATACTTAGACTTCTGTAAGGTGTTTGAAGTGGTACAGCATGACTTTTTGATTAAAAAAACTTAGAATAATATAAAATTAACATGGCACACCTTAAATGGATTTAAAAATGGCTAACTGGATGGTCTCAAAATGAAACTATAAATGGGGAAACATCTTTGAGAAGGTATGTTTCCAGTGGATTGGTTCTTCGCCCCACTCTATTTCACATTTTTATCGATGACCTGGAAGAAAATATAAAATCATCACTGATAAACTGTGCAGATGACACAAAGATTGGGGGTGGTGGTAAATAACAGAGAGGACTGGTCACTGATACAAACTTATCTGGATTGCTTTGTAGACTGGGTGCAAGCAAACAATATGCATTTTAATATGACTAAATGTAAATGTATACATCCAGGAACAAAGAACATAGGACATACACAGAGGATGGGGGGCTCTATCCTAGAAAGCATGATTCTGAAAAAAAGATTAGAGAGTTCATGGTGGATAACCAGCTGAACAAGGTCTGAACAGTGTGACACTGTGGCCAAAATAGCTAATATGATCCTTGGATGAGTAAACAGGGGACTCTCAAGTAGGAGTAGAGAAGTCATTTTATATTTATATTTGGCACTAGTGTGACTGTTGCTGGCATACTGTGTCCAATTTTCTGGCCACAATTCAAGAAAGATGTTGATAAATTGGAGAGGGTTCAGAGAAGAGCCACAGGAATGATTAAAGGACTGAAAATATTCCTTATAGTGATAAATTGAGCTCCTTGAGTCTAGTTAGCTTAAAAAGGAGAAGGGTAAGAGGTGACTTGATCACAGTCCGTAAATATCTACATGAGGAGCAAGCATTTAATAATAGGCTTTTTAATGTAGCAGAGAAAGGTATAACATAATCCAATATCTGGAAACTGAAGCTAGACAAATTCAGACTGGAAATAAGGTTTAAATGTTTAAGAGTGAGGGTAATTAACCATTGAAACAATTTACCAAGGTTCATGGTGAATTTTTCATCACTGACTATTTTTAAATCAAAATTGGATTTTTTTTTCTAAAAGATGTGGTCTAGGAATTATTTTGGGGAAGTTGTATGACCTGTGCTAAACATGAGGTCAGACTAGATGGTCACAATGGTCCCTTCTGGCCTTAGAATCTATGAATCTATATTGATTCTTGAGATGCAATAAGAATCATGTCAGCTGAAGATGGCTCCTTTGTTGCCATTCTTTGAACTGACATTAGGTGGGGTGTTTAGAATCTTGGTCAAATGATGGACGAGGCACAGAAATTAAACTTCTGTTTAAGCTGCAGCGGTCAAATCCTGAGTGTGGCAGTGCAAAGGGGATGGAGAGCTTGCTTTGACAGTCAGCTGAAACATTCCCTTTATGTAGGGAAATAGCACTTGCTCCTATCCATTTTAGCCAGGAGCAGGAAGGACTGTGGATAGAGTGTATTGTGATCCCTGTCTGGTAGAGCCCTTTACAGCAGCACTAAACTAAGACCAGGGTCAAAATAACCCTGGCTTCCCATTAGGATCAAGAAGTGTAGAATGGCAATGTAACAGCACTTTTCCTTCTCCCTCCCCACAGGTGCACTGAGCCTGTATTGTCACTGCCTAGGTTCTACCTATTGAATGAAGAAACAACTTTTAATCTCCATCTGATTAATTTGGCCTCTGGTTAAGATTATATACAAAGAAAATGATAAAAAGTTTTGTGAGGAAAAATGGACACGCTTTACTGGCTGGAAACGGATGCCAGATTCTGATCTCACAGTGCAATCCATAGACTTACTCCACATGTACCAGATGGCTTCAAAGGGACAAATAAAATCACTTTTGTGGTTGCTGCATTCAATTTAGGTGTGATCAAAAGTCAAACATTTCTCTATAAGCGGGGGGTAGATGAAAATCAAAGGAATTTATTCTGACCTCGCATATGCTGGGTTTACAGTGATGTAATTTCACTGATTTAAGTGTATGTGAGCTCAGAATAAGGCCCACAATGTTTTTAATCTTGCAGTTACACGTTCTTTCCTAAAAGAGAAGAATAAGAACTGAACATTATTTAGACAGTAGGCTCTTTTTGTTGCCTGTTTGCACAGCATCTAGTACAATGGGATCATGGTCCACTCCTTGGGCTCCTAGATGCTACGGTAAGACAAATAATGATACTAAGCATAATACAATCACCAGCATGTAGCAGATGGCAGAGGTTTCTAACGTAATATTTAACACAGTTCATCTATTTTGGCTTTAGAACATATGGCTAAACATCCTTCTTAATGTGTTCTTTAAATCCAAAGAAACAGTCACAGGTAAATACTAAAGTTCTGGTGATTCTTTTTTTATTCAAAAAAATGTTTTCACTATAGCACTTCACAAAGTTTTAATGGCTTTGGATACTATCCTTCTCCTCCAGCATTTCACTCATTTATAAATTTCCTAACCTTTGTTTCAGGCATCTGTCGCTATTTTTAGGCATACATAAAGATGCTTAAAGGAAAGATGGGGTTATTAGAAAGAATCTATCCATCTCCCGCTTAAATCAATGGGAGTCTTACCATGATTTTGGTGCAGTTGGATCAGGCCCTAAATTTCACCTGTAGGGTAAAATAGTCTCAAACTAGATTAGACAATCTTGCAATATATTTCATAAGCCCTATATTTCTTTCAATTGAAAGAAGAAAACTGATTATTCCTGAAAAATAGTTACTTGTGAAAAAGCTGGCAAGAGATATGCTACAGATGAAAATTGATTAATCATGGCTGAGATAATGGTTCTCTGGCAAGCATTTTTTCCCCAAGATTTAAATCAATATATCCTTTAAAAAATGTCTAAAGCTTGACTCAAGGTATTCAATTATTTAAGAGAATAATTATTGATTTTTCTGGGTTCATTATAAACCCGAATATTGAGAGCAAAAATATTTAAGGTGGAAAGGTAATACATCCATAGAGTTGGTAGATACATAGATTTTTAAAATAAAGTTGTATATTAATATGCTTATATCCATAATGTATCTTGGAACAGAAAGAAAGTGTTCCAAGCACCACAAGAAAAAAGAACTGTCTATCAGTAAATTATGTCATTCCATGATAACAAAGTCATATTTTAAAATAACGGTTGATTACAACACTTAAACATATATTCTTTTTGGTTTTCACTTTTAGTGGGAAACTTTCTTGAATGTAAACGACTTTCAGATTTTTCAAACTATCCATTTTAAATGTGTGAGTATTTATGAATTAATTTAGAGACTTTACATTTAACATAGGCTAATAACCACCTGATGAATTTTGGACAGCTAATAAGGAATTTAACTACCCTTTAGCACAATCTAACTGAAATACAATTTTCAGTGCATCCATTGACAGGTTTTTCACTTTTTTTCTCAGGCTATAATAATTGCCTTGATTCATTTTCCTTTTGAAGTGGATTTTTTATTAAAGTTATTTTCAGCTCAACTTACCTACTACTCAGAGACAAAAAAATTCATTTTCTATCAAGCTACACTGCTAGGTTAAATACCATATTTAAAAAAACCTCAATCCTATGTTTTTAATACCTTAGATTTCTGAAACTGAAAGAATGGTCAAAGTTTAATGCACTGCTCATTTCCAGTACTGATTGCTTACTTCTCGCATTTTACTCAGCTTGTGTAATGAAAACTGACTGATTTCACTGTCTGGTTCTCATTTACTAGCGCAGTGCTGCAATATCTTGATTGCAAGCATGACAGGGGAATTTTTAAACCTAAACTATTTTTAAAACTAAACTATTTTAATAGAAATTAATTCAATTGAAATTTAACTTTTAAAAAGTGCTCATTAAATATTCCTTTTTCTATTTAACTATTCCTAAGAACAGTACTGCTGACTTCAAAAATCATGTCAGTCCTGAAAATATCATGAGATTGGCTTAAAATTATATATTTAAAAAATATAAATGCTGGGTTATTCTTATTTCCCTTCTGATTTCTGAGACTTTGGGAGTTCATATTTTCATGGTTTCCTCTTCAACCATGAGGGCTAAAAACTTTTAAAAAACCCTTAAGCTGTGATTCTTATGTAATCACTTGTCTTCAGGAGTTGGGGCGTGAAGTAAAACACAAAACATTGCAAGAATCACAGTGAAATTGCCAAAGTTAGCAACACTGCAAGAAAGTAAATAGCAAACTCCCATATTGCTTCAGAGGAAGCAATATACAGCCCCATTTTTTGGGCCTCAATCACCTTAATAGTGTTATTTTCTGAAAGGTGCAAATTTAATGGAGCCAGAGCTTTTCCTCCTCAATTAATGGCATATGCAAATTTTATTAAATTGTTTACACTATACTCTCATCAGTTACTCACTTTGTATGCCAAAATCCCCATATGAGTGCACAAATTCAAAGTCTGAGTATGCAAGCAGTGTTTGTGAAAATGTTTTTGGCTCACATTTAGGCAGTAATATTTGGCCTCATCTGTGTCTCCTACTAAATATTTAAATTGCCTTTATCAGTAGCCTACCTCCTTGCTCTTTTATGCCTCCTTTGGGCTGCTGTGTGCAGCAAGGGATGTCTGTGCTCTTGTAAGTGCAGGAATTGCAATTGGACCTATTCTTATGCAGGGAATACAAAGGATGGTGGCTTCTTTTACTTTTCCCCTCCATCCCTACCCACAATGTATACTTGTATCAGGGTGAGACAAAATCTGTTCTTGCATCAGGATGAGACAAAATCTGTTCTGTAGAGTCACAGATCAATTTGAACAGAATTTGAGAGAAGCATGTAGTGGAGGAACAATGTAGCTGAGAACTGAACATAAATCGACTGAAGATAAATCAAGAGTTTGGAAAGTATGTATGATACAGCTGTAATGTATAAACTGTACTTTGTTTTTGCCATCTTCAACAGAGTACACTTTTATTAATTAATTAGACTGCAGTACAGTATTCCCTATGGCTAGGAGGAAAATTTGGCCAATAGAATAAGATCAATTAATTTGTATAATAAGAGCTACAAAATAGTTATGAAAATAAATAGAAATCAAATTGTAGTTAATTGAAATGTGACTTTGCATTCTAAACACATTTAGAATATGAATATTTATATTTAAGAATTAACAACATAAGGATTGTACTTCAAAAGTCAGAATGATTGCTAAGAGAAAAATGTTATTTAAATATTTGCTGAATAATGCATTTGAGCTGACAATGTTAATATATATTCATTTTTTTTAGTAGAATTTTATTGTTAAGCTTCCGTTACATGTAACTGACCTAATTCCAGGTCGTTTAGTAGATGCACATATATACTCTGCAGTTGTTTTGGATTGCATGTACCTTTTTGTTTTTGAAATCTTTATTGGATTAAATTCATTTTACCATTGTGCAGCTCCAACATCACAGTGAATTCTGAGTCTGTTCAATTCATGCTTTTATTCCTTGAGGAGTCTTTTAATTTAAAATTGTCCTTCAATTTCTGTCCTCTGAGATGGCTTACAATAAAACTGAGAAATAATTAGGAAAAAAATGTGCTGCATATCCTGGAAGAAGAGACATCTTTTACTACAGAATTTTCTTAATCTTTAAAATCATTTATTTTCTTTTTGATTCACCATTCAATTTAAAAAAGGACTGTACATTCTCAGATTTATATTATGAATAAAGAACATTCAAGGTTTTTGACTACTTGCATGCTAACACTGTCCATGAATTTCAGCACACATAATGACAAATAGGTCTGGAGTTAATGATGTGAAGCTTGCATAGTTTATAATAGGAAGAGAGGGTGTTTCAGTGAAATATTAAGTGTGCATTTTCTCTGCTTGATTCTGCAGCACATTTTAATCCCGGATTTCTAGAAGATAATGTTTACAATATATTGAAGAAAAGGGGACAGTTTTAGGTGCAGCAAACCATTGGTGGAGAGGGTATTCAGAGGGTAAAATAGAATAAAAATAAAAGGTTACATACTGGTCAAAGGGAAAAAGTCCATTGTAAAAGTGCTGTCATTATCCACAAAAACACAGATTGGCAAAACCTTCAACGATATACTCCTGGGACATCTCTTGGCCGAACTGAGAGGCAGCTTTGATAGAATATTTTGTTCATCACTGAGCACTGAGTTCAGAATTACATTCTATAGATGAATCGCGAGGCCTATAGTATCTCTTAAATTCTATCAGGTCAGACTCTGGTGCACACCAGCAGATTGATGCCTTATCCTGAAACAAGGTTGAGACTCATCATTCTGACATGTAACTGCTCGGTCCCTGAAAAACCCATGAATATAGATAAGAAAAATGACTGAGTGGAGCCAGGCTTCTAAAGACAGCATAGCACTCTTTTTTCATTATCAGCCTTATGCAGGTATGTGGAAGGAGGGGATATGCCACATATTTCTTCTCTTTAACTTTTATTACAATCTTGATTGTTGGCTTTCTTTTGTGAGCCATTATCACTTCTTCATGCAGGAGTCTGACTAATGAAGTTCATAAAGAAATAAGATAGAGCATGACTGAGAGCTTGTACACTATAGCCTAGTCTCAAAGATATTTAGGCACATAACACCTGTTGATTTCAATGAGAGTCAGGCACCCAACTGCCTTTGAAGATGCAACATCTTTGCTTTTATTGACTTGTAGTTCATGAGACAATGCACTAAAATGAGCATACAATCTGAAAGCTTTTGTTTCATGACAGCTGATGTTTCAATAAGAGGAAATGCTAACATTTGCTTGGACATTGCTTTCTATCTAAGTTCCTGAGCACTCTGTATTGCGCACTTGTTGGTCAGTCATCTTTCTGAAAGAGAAGCACAAGTTACTCCGTGCCTGATGAGAATGCTCTATTATCTCAGGTTACTAGAAAATGGTTACTGGCAGGTCTCTGTAGTTGGCTTGATAGACTGCAATCTAGAAGCCATTTCCTATAAGCAAAAAACAAGAAGCTTGCTAACTTTGATGGCCAATGTGGGCAGGCACAAAATTGCTTCCACTTGGGAAGTGGGTGAAATAACTTAAAACACCACAACTGTGGAGAAATGGATTACGTTTTTGAAGCCTACAGTGTGGTTAGCTAAGGAAAAGGTAGGATAGAGGGAGACCAACAGAGAGCAGAGAAGAAAGGAAACAAAGAGGAGGGGTCTGCCCCATATATGCTAACTTTGTAGTTACTTTTGTTACCACCACACATTCTATAATTTTATAGCAGCAACATTTTCAATGCTGCCTGCATAATAAACTGCTTTCTTTGATGGTCATGGTCCTACAAAAAATGTGCAACTCCAACCACAGAGTCTGTAATTGTATCAAATTACCACATTGGAATGGCACTATTATATTTAGCAGATTAAGCTTTTATAAATTAATTTATTGAGAAAAACAATTAAATATAGGAATTATGTTAGTGCAATACTGCACTTTAAGATATGAATATAATAAATCAATGCACACTTTGGGTTTAAGACCTCCAACTGCACCTTGTGTCTTGGCTCAAGCAAGAACGGCATATATTGGCCAATGAACATACCCTGTCATATGTTATTGCTTACTTATGTTCATTACCTGCACTTTACATGAGCGATTAGGGGATTGAATTGTCTTCAATGTGAATTTTTATTGCTATCCACAGCCAGAAGACTACTAGTGCAGAGTTTTTATGTGGAAGCTTGCAGAGTTCTGGTAGCTATTTTATGTAATAATGTCCATATGGTACAATTCTCCAATGATAATAAATTGTATTTCTAAAAAGTGTGCAAATTTTATTCCAGTTCTTAAAAAGCTAATCACATACAGGACTGGGACTGCTTTTTCTGCAGCTACTGGATATATTTTTTTATTTTAAAATAGCTACTTTGGAAACAATTTTCTTTCAGGGAAGCTTTCATGATGATTCTGTTGTTTATTATTTTGCTTTTTTTTTTTTTTGCAAAGATATACATCTCCTTTTAATCATGTATTGTCAATCAACAGAAAGGAAGTTCTAAACTTCAGAATAATACAACTAATAAAACATTGCAGTATTCTCTGGAAAAGATTTTCAGAGGTGATTAATGATAGTTTGGGTGCCAACTTGAGACCCCTTTAAAGGGCATTATTTTCAAGAACTGTGGACCACTCACTCTCTGAACATCTGGCACTTTAAAAGTACCAGATCTTGGGCACTAAAAATGGAGTACTCAAAATCAGTAATTTGTAACATTGGCCCTTATATCTAGAGCAACTTGCACAAATGCAGGACCCCATCTATTCATCCATATCTAATTGCCCCCATTGTCACAGAATTGGAGCACCTCACAATTTTTAATGTAGATTTTTTCATAATACTCATATTTTACTTGCTATATATTATAAAGGCTGTAGTGTGGTTAAGGCGCATGATTAAAAATCATGGCTTGTTTCATTGTGCACTACAAGACCAAATCATGATTCAGCCATTACAGAGAGCTGTCTTTTAACCTAGTCTTCCAACACAATAGTTGTAATAATGTAGACTGGACTATCATTACTTTGCTTCTATCAAACAGCTTTCAGAACAACAATAAATCTGAGGGTTTTTTTAATTTTATATTAAATGGTCACAATAGTTTTGTCACAGAAATTTAGAAGATGTCATAAATTGGAAAATCTATGAAAATTCTATATAGATTACTCTAGTTCCAAAATCTCTCTTCCCCTTTCCCACATAGTAGTGTTACCTAATAAACCACATCATAGTGCAAAAGTCTCTCTTTCCTTGGAAAAACACATGATCATTTTCTTAAACTTATGTGATTATCTTTTGTTCTTCAAAATATTCCTATACACTCATATTTAGGACTCTGCATTGTTGAGACTAAGTAATATCTCACTGTATCAGTGGAGAGTTCCACAGACCTAGCACCTAGACAGGTCAGTGTCCACAGAGTGTGTGTGTGTGTGTCATGCACAAGTGTGTTTTAACAGGCTGCTCAGGCACTTAGATATCACTTTTAATACATTAGTCTTGGCAATGTTCTAGATTAGCGGTTCTCAACCTGTGATCTCTGGGCTGCTGGTGGGTCAAGGTTGAACTGGTTAGTCAGAGGGCGAAGTCTCCATCAGTTATGGTTGCTATATCACATTAAAAAAAGATAAATACATTAAATATGTCCTTGATATTATGTCACTCTTGAATCTAAGTACTTGCTGCAGTTGCTATGGTGATGTTGGTCCTCACAATGGTGGATGGGAGCAATGTTGGTCAATGAGACAATCTGTAACTTTGCATGTTGTGCATACCGTGAGGATGTCTGAGAACCTCTGACACATGGCATCTAGAACAGGGATCATGAACTAACACTCAATGAGCTTTTGGATGAGGCTCTAGATGCACAGCTTCTTCAAAGTGAGCTGTTACTTTCTCTAGTATCAGTTAAATAGAGACCATCATAAAAGGGGTTTATTACTAATTTAAAATATAACCCTAGGCATAAACAACCCTCTAACAAAAACTTAGGGACTTATAGGTCAATGCAAGACAACATACTTAATTACAGTCTTATAATAAATCCTAATATAAAACAAAAGGTTAAGCATGAGGTTACCTGTGAACATCAAGAAACTGGTTGCTTTCAGTTTATGCTCTGATTCCATCACAGTTAACTCTGTAATAGCAGTTTTACTGCCCAGACTTATGAAAATGATGGCTACACATAGCAACAGATACACAGGCAGATTGGAGAGTATTGTGGGTGTGGCTATCAATTTTACATCATAACCCTATAAGATTGTCTCAGAATATCACAGCATATGCTACCTTGTGGCAGTTGACAGGTTCCTATGATTCAGAGGTCATGTCATGAAAGCACAATGGCAATTAGAGGATGCCATTTCCACAATATCAATGATGCTGTTGGTTTTAAATGTCAGGAACTGGCTCCAATTTACAGTTGCTGGTACATTAACTGAAATTTCATATAAATACACAGCTCAGTCCAACTTGGAAGCAACAGCTAGCAGATAGGAATTGTTGCATGTCAGATCTTTTATCACCACTTTGATTTCCTTCATTTTTAGTTTCTCTGCTTGAAATGATGTCATGTGGATTATCTGCTCATTCTGAATCAAGTGATTTAAAGCCTAAAACTGTTTTGTTGTGTTTTTTGTTTTTTTACTGATTTCACTGGGTTTATAAATGTTTACAGTTCCATGTAAGGATAAATCAACATCCTGTAGCATTCATCCTCTCTAATCTCTTTCATTTCATATATTTATTTGTGCTCCACTTTCATACGGGATCACATAGTGCCCAAAGTTCACGTGCTTGAACTTTAAATCATTTACAGAAACATATCTCCATTGGTTGCCATTAAACAATAAAAGTCTCAGAAATAACTCTTTTCCTGGGATTACGCTACATAGCCATTGTATCTATAATCTGTGCCCAAACCTTCTTTAACATTCTCCTTTTTCATCCACCTTGTAAAACTATTAGGTACTTGCAGTGCTGTTAGTCCTGCCACATGGAGGACATTCATAGCCTATACTTTTGGTGCTTTTTCTTTAGCCCCTATGATGATTAGAAAAATGTTCCTGTAATTTAAACTTGTGTCCTTTTCCTGAGGGGTTTTCCTGCCACTCTGCTGGACTTGGAGGAAGAAATTGCTCCATCTCTGGTTCAGTAAAACTCTATGCTCAGATTTTCAACAGGAGCCTAAATCAGATAAGTGCCTGAATCTCACTAATGTTCAACAGGATTTTGGCAACTATCTCCCTTAGCCTCCTTTGAAAATCCCAGTCATAATGTTTAGTGAGCACTATTGCTTTGAGAGAAGTCCCAGAATTTTTATGAACTCCATAAGCAGCCAAGTCAGATAGCTTTGGCAAATATCTAATTCATAGTGAGTATACTCAAAGACTAATATGTCAGGTCAATAGCACAGCTATTTCTATGCTAATAAAATATCCACTCAAACTTCCTACAGCTTTCCAACTGCCTCAACTATTCATTTGCACTATACTTTGCCTGGACATTCTGGGCTGATTTAAAAAAAAAAAATCATGTCATATGTGTGCCTTAAAATTTTAAATTGGGCCCATTTTTGGGGTGAGTTAAAGCACAGGTAGATGTCCACATTAGGGAGAAATGAGTGCAATGAATGATGCTAAGGTACAGTGAAGAATCATGAGTTATAAAAGTGTGAGCATTTCTAGATGAAATGAACATGTGACAAAGCAATTATTAGAATGATTTGATTTGTTCAGACTTGGGCTTGAAAGTCATAGCACAAGGAGAATGACTGAGAACTAGAAAAAATGCTGCTGCTGTGATACTAGAGACAGAGGAAAAGATTTAGGAAGGTTTATCCTTCTAACAGGATTTATAGAGCTTAACAGACTCTCTTTTTTAGGTCTAATAGAGGAACAGGTTTTTCATACATACAGATCTGACAAACAAACATTATATGATCTCTGTGAGGAGCTTAAAGGGGACTTAAAGTAGGGATGGGTGAACTGTCCTTTATAAAATAAGTGGTTGTTACCTCATCCCTAATTCCTGGCCAGAACATGTCTAAGGATTTGGGTCAGTTCACTTAATTTAAAGTTTCTTCCTTGCTGGACCAATGGCATTTTCTTCTTTTAAGTCTTCTACCTCTTTAGGCTGTTAGATCTTGAGAGGAAACATATGAGCTTTGCAGACTAGAGATTTGTTCATCCCTGCAATTCTTCATTAAAAATGTGGGGTGGCACTGGAGAACCATAAAGTATAGGTAATAATGGAATAGAGAGATTATCTAAATTTACTTTGTGCAGTCTTCATAGTGTGAATTCCTACAGCAAACAGGTAGTGGCATCTATGGACTTGATTCTGCAAGGTGCCAAGCTCAAAGATAATACTCCAGCCTTGCATTTAAGCGTGATAATTTCAATGGGATTACTCACATAGTTAAAAATAAGAACACGCCTAAGTGCTTTGCTGGATTGGGGCTAGAATGCCCAGGGCCTTGTTGAATTGAGCCCTAAATGAGCATCCATTTGTTTCCCATAAGGGATAAGGGCAATGGGCAAATTCTGCTCTAAGTTATTTTATTGCCAAACTAAAGTAATTTAATTGACATCAGTGGAACTATTCTGTGTTAAGACCAGTAAAATACCCAGGAACAATCCCTCCACCTTTTATCTTTTATTGACCAAATTTAAGCACTTAAATTTTAAGACAAACTAATTTCTCAGAGGCAGATATAGATTACTGGCCCATCTATCTGACAATGAAAAAAAAAGTTTAATTCTGTCATCCATTTAAATTCAAATATCATAATGTGAACCCGTGATTGAGGACTATACCAACTAGTACACTTTCTCCTGAGAGAGGCAAGGAAATGGGACAAGGCAGCTTCCTAAGAAGAGGAAAGATGCTGGATCAGTGGAAAGATCAAAGGGTCTGTTGGGAACTGTCTGTTTAAATGAACCTTTGCACTGGTTTATCATTAAACTGCATCAGTTGCCTCAGTTAAGAAGAATCTCATGAAACAAAAGTCCTATTTCAATGAATTAATTGCAAATGGACATCTCCGTTTCATTTATTTTTAATGCAGTAAATCTAGTTCTTCCTGTTCTCTTGCAATAAATACCAAAAATCAAAGTTTTGTATTGGAAGAGCAAAAGCAACCATACTATGCCTGTCTCTGTGTAACAAATGACTAGTATTTTCAAAAAGCTTGGGGCAAAGGAAGAGAAACCTTCAAACAAAGAGCCTAATAGGATTTTCAGTGTGAAGATATAACATGATTTGAAAGGTTGGTAATGTGAGTCAAGATGAATTTCAGCCTTTCTATTGTTTCTTCAGGCAAACTGCAAATAGACAATTTTCAAATCCAAGTTGTTTTTGTAAATCTCTGACAAATGTTGGAACAGCCTAAGTACATATACGTGATGATTTCCTTATATGTCTTGAACCCAGTCTACTTCTTTATTTCTTTTTAATTAGACTAACTTCACTAAGTGATGTGATAAAGTCCTATTTTTAAGGAAGTTTTGAGGCATATGATATGGTCAAATATTTTGCCTACTCAACTTACTTCTGTATTATGGAAAGCTACTGCCACAGTTCAGGGAACTGCACTTGTATTCCTCCTCTATGGTCCAGCAAGAGGCACCCACACTAGGTTTCCAGTTCCTCTGGTCGTTACATCTCTTGAGTGGAGACCCATGTCTCACTCCTTTCTGACTAGGGTATCTCCAGGCTACACAGTCCCCCGACTATACTGTGATATGCCATAGAGAGACTCTACCTAAGCAGGCCTGCTTGCCTTCTGTTCAGAGAATGACAGCAGAGATAAGGTGCCATGTAGCACTTCCTATGCAAGCCAACTTTATTCTTAAGGTAAAAGCATTGCAGCGAACATATTAAAAACAATAAAAGAACCTACCTGCATGCTAATAAACTTACCCGAGGTCATCCCAACCCTAACATGGGCTCTAACATGAGAAGTTCTACAAAAGCCCACTCATCCAAGGGATTTTTCCTTGTGGTTTCAAGTTCTTCACGTCTCAGACCAAACACACAGTCTTATGAGGCCTCAGTAGGCCTTCCAAACCTTTCCTGAGGATCGGGGCCCTCCATGGACCAGGGGTCCTGACCATTTTCTGGATCAGGAAAAGAGTGCTGAGCCTGTTTAAAACCAGGCTGTTTATCCAAAAATCCTTTCTTCATCTGTTGGTTCCTGAATCATTCAGTTTGAACTAAAATATGCAAACCTCTCCAGGGAGTGGCTCAAAGGGCTGATAACTGGAGGAATTACGTTAGCATAAATGAAGTTACATTCAATCTCACCATAACACAGAAATAATTGCAATTCTAATACAATAAACACCAATGACAGTAACTTTATTCAGTAACATTTATCTTAATTCCATAAGGGTTTTTCCTGGATATTGCAGGATATCGTCACATCTGTCAGAGCTACCATTTTGTTCTGATACTTCAGAGAACAGAGAAGTAATATTGTAGGCTTTATGGAATAAACACTTACAGAAAGATCACTAGAGTGCCACCTACTTGCAGAAACTAACATTTGCTATATGTGGCACGTGTTCTGAATAAAGGAGTCATGTTTCCACTATTGGCTCTTTCTATGATTCTTTACTATTGTCACATGACAGATGCTATCTTCTAAAATTGAACAAGGCATTAGGTACCCTAACCTATGACACCAACATCTTAAAACTGGGATTTTTTCTCTTTGGCAACATATATAGGAATGACTACAAAATTCAGGACACAAGTGTCTAGGAATGGCCTTACTTAGTCAACTAGTTCTGTATCTTTTCTGTGCATAAGTGAAAGTTGTCGATTTATATGCCTCTCTCACCATAGTTTTTAGCACCTTCCAAGTTTTTAAAAATAGAAATTACTAACAATTTTTCTCCCTTTCCTTTTTCCTAGTTTGTAGGAAAAATTGCTTAACTTGGGCAACATGGAGATCTAATGTATCTGCACTTCAGAAAAGCATTTCATATGGAATTGCATGGTAAATTATTAGTCGAGCTGGAGAAAATGGTGATTAGCCATTTTTTCACTCACCTTACAATTCTTGTACTAAAGTGGAGATGACATGGCATTGTGCTGAAAGGAGAGCTATCAGGCTGGAGGGAGGTTACTAGTGGAGTTCCTCAAGTAGTGGTCTTAGAACTGATCTTATTCAACATTTCCATTAAAGGCCTGGGCATAAAAAGTAGAAGTATATTTAATAAAATTTGCAGATGACATAGAATTGGGAGGCATCATCGATACAGAGGAAGATTGGAATATTATACAGGAAGAATTGGATGACAGTGAGGACTGGAGTAATTGAAATGGGATGAGTACAAAGTACTCAAAATACATTAGTACAAAGTGCAAGGTCATGCACTTAAAGACCAATAAAAATTTCTACTATAAGATGCAGGCTTTTATCAGCTGGAAAAAAGAGATGGAGAAGGATGAGGGTTTATTAGTTGATCACAGAATGTGCCACCAATGTGATATGACTGTGAAAAAAGCAAATGTGATACTAGGATGTTATGAGCAAGATATTTCCAGTAGAGACAGAGAAGTATTAAAGTCATGGCACAAGGCACTAGTAAGACCTCCTCTGGATGGAATACTATCTATGATTCTGGTCACCCATATTCAAGACAGAGGAAATCAAACTGGAACAGGTGCAGAGAATGGTTACTAGATGATCAAGTGAATGGCGGGCCTATTTCATGAGAGGAGACTGAGAGACCTTGGCTTGTTTAGCAAAATGAAGGCTGAGAAGAGATATTGTTGCTCTCTATAAATGCATCAGGAAGATAAACATCAGGGAGGGAGAAGAGGTATTTAAGCTAAAGGACAATGCTGGTGCTAGAACAAATGTGTATAAACTGATCATGAGTAAATTTAGGCTCGAAATTAGAAGAAGGTTTCTAACCACTGTGACAGGTCAGACCGGATGACTACCGGAGAGTGCTAGAAGGCTGATCTATCAGGATCAGTAAGTCCCTTTTCCCCTGGTAGCTGAGCAGGATTTACTTCTGGTTAATTAATATACCTGGAGCCAATCAAGGCCCTGCCCAGGGCTTGTTAAAAAGCCTCCCCTCCAGAGAAAGGGTGTGGCTGCAATTGTGGGAGTGAGGTGAGCCATCAGTGAGTGTTTGAGCAGGCAAGATGCTGTTAAGAGCCAGGAGGGTTTAGGAGAAAGAGCAAAATGCTAGCAGGAGAGGATTCTGCAGGTACAAAGACTGGGGGAGGGAAAAACCCTGTCTGAAGAGGGCAAAGGACCTTTCCCAAGCCTGGTGGCCTAAGGGAAGAAACCCTGCTAGTAGAGAAAGATTGAACTGGACATTTGGTTTGGGGATACCCCACATGTGGGGCTGTCAGAGGTCCAGAACCTTCCTTGGCAAGAAAGCCAGGAAGGGCCCCTGTCTGAGCAGGGTATGGACATTAAGTCAAGGGGTATGGGGCAATAACCCAGGGAAGCCAGCAGCTTTCCTGATTCCACAGCATGAGGCTGCTGCTTGTAGGGTCCCTGGGTTGGGGCCTGAAGTTGAGGGTGAAACCATGTCCCCCCAATCCTCCACTGGCTATTTATTGGAGGGACAAGAACCCCACTAAAAAGGCAATGGCCTAAGAGAACAAGAGGCAGGACTGGGAGCCAGCAGGGAGCAGCCTCTTAGAGTGGCTGCATTCCCCTCACTCACCACTAGAGGATGGAAGAAACACTAAGGGGTGAAGCAATTCCCTGACCTGTCACTAGAAGGAAGCGCTGGACCCACCAAGGTAGAGGAAAAGTTTTGTCATGCCATCAAAGGAGTGAGGTTCTGGAACAGCCTTCCAGTAGCAGGAGTGGGGGCAACAACCTAATTTAGTTTTAAGATGGGAAAACTGAGTCACAGAGTTTAAGCAACCTATGCAAAATTATAGACAGTCAGTGTCAGAACCAGGATTATAATCCAGGGCTTTCCGACTCTCATTCATGTGCTCAACTTTAACTCTGTTAATGAAGGGGAAGGAGCTGGCTTTAAATCATGTTAACTCTGGTTGTTTTGATTCATGACCACTGCTCAGCATGCAAGTCATCTCTCCAAAATGTAATGTGCACTCCCTAATTCTCTATCCCTAGAATTACAAATTCTGAATAAGAAAAAAAATTAACATTTTGATTTCACTGCTGTTAAAAATCACCTAATTCATTCTCTAGTCTGTATTCTTGGCAAACAGCTAACTAGAGACCCTTTCAAGTGTTTGGGCAGCAGATGAAAGCAAATTTGTCCTTAGTAAACTGCCTGGAGCAAAGTGAGGTTTTTTTCTTTTTACTTAGAAGTCTACAACTACAGATTTAGAACTAATTTATGCCTCTACCTTTTGGGTATGGCACCAAGGTGAAGAGATCACGCTGAGCCCTTCTCCCCACATCTCACCCACATCCAGGCAGGCTAGGCATAAGCTGGATCCCACACACTGTGAGTTGCCCTAGCAATTCCAGTGAGGATGTATTACTGGGGGTGAATGTGGAACTGTGCTCTGTCCTTGTATACCAGAAAGACTGTGCAGAAATGGGTCTCCCCCTTACCTAGAAGTGAGAAGGATAATGAAGGATCAGATCTCTAGGCTGGCAGCTGGAGCAATATAACTCCTGCCCCTCTCTCTGGAAATATAGGGTATTTAAGTCTTTAAGTAGTATTAAGTAGTAGTGTTGTTTAAGTGTATTTAGTAATATTTACTAATATTTATTAATTTTACAGACTTAAATAGGAAGAAGTTAATCAAAGCATTATGTGGGAGATAAAGTACACAGTGAGGTCTTGTGCCTTCTGCAATGTTTTCAGAAATCACGGTAGCTCCCTAGGGTTAGTAGGTGGTATGCAGGTTTTCTTTACCGTACACTGATGTTTTCACTATGTAAATTACATTTTATCTTCTTCTATAGGAAGCAATTCCAGGAATAATAGTGTTGCCAATTTCTAGTCTCTGAAGAATGCTAGGTCTGACTCATCACACATACAGAGATAGATAAAAGTCTTCACTGGCAATTTAACTGTAAACTGATCCTGTGTGTAACTGTGAACCAGTTGGGTATCATTCTCACAACCAGTTCAAAACCAGTCTCAAAAGATATCTGTGAGAAGAGAGAGAAAAAATAGCTTCTTCCATTTGTGCTCCACATACACACTGCATTGTGCATATAAATCACCTAGGCAGAGAAAAGAATGGGAAGCTGAATAGCTCACTACAGTACCTGTAGGTCAACATATATCTGTGATTACAGGCACATGTATTTCAGTGGGAATGAGTCATTCATCTTTTTTGTAGGATCTGTCTAGATGTTCAAAATAAGCTATGTCCCTAAACAAGCATGAATATTATCTTATTGCATGCTAGTATTTTCTGAAAACTGGATTCATGACAGATCAGATTTTGCTTGAGAAATTCCAGAAGTGTTCAATGTGAGCATAAGGAAAAGTTTGACTAGAAATCTTTTACTGGACATAATTAACAGGTTTATTTTGGCATTTTGGATGCAGTGCATAGTTAAGCATAACTGGATAAAGAAAATGGGTTACTAATTATATGCGGCACCCTGGGGAACATACCTAAATCCTTAGAGTATAGAATAGAAATATTGTTTGTGAACAAATACATTTAAAATTGTTTAACTTCCCAAACTGTTAACTCTGCACATTTTTCTGTTAAGTGACTAATATTTGAAGATGTACTGGAAAGTGAATACAGCTTTTCAAGTTTCTTGTTCTTCATCAATTGATTGCATTAGTAAAACCTGAAATCCTAGTCCTATACACTTTTCCTTACATAGACAGATTCACTCCACATTAGTAAGTACAATGAAATTACATCCGAGTACCTCAGAAACACTGAGGAAATGATCCTCACAACACCATTGTGAGATAAGGAATTACAGTGGTAATAGCCCCTCTTTATGAGGGGGAAACTGATGAACAGTTGACCAGATCCTCAAAGGTATTTAGGCACTTAATTCTCAAAGGTATCTAATGTCCATTTGAGGATCTAGGATTCAGTTAATGATGGTGGTAACCAGAAAGGTATTTAGGCACACAAATCCTGTTTCTAGGTGCCACTGCAATCCACAAAAGTCTGGTTCAGTTGGCGCCTACCCCTGCAAGCACCTAAAGTCTCTCAGCTCAGTAGCTAAGATTTTTCAGTAAAAGTTGCTTAAGTGCCTATGTTTCTGTCTCTGAACATTTGCACTGTTGCCCTGCTCAGTGTGTGGGGATGCCTATCTCCCACCTAAATTCCAGAGCAATCCACAAACTGGGGGGAAAATAGGCATTCTGCTGCCTAAGTCATGTGTGGGGCCCAATCTGATAGGAGCGCTCAAACTGACTAACTCCACACAAAACAGGCAGGGGGTGAGGAGGACCTCCCTTAAAAATTTTAGCCCGGTGTTTGTTATTGACCCAGAATGTGGGAGACTACTGGTTGAAGTTCTCCCTCTGCCTGATGGGGGCAAAAGTATTTGAACAGGGATCTACCACTCCACGGGTGAGTGATTGGAGCATTGGGCTATGGGATATTCAGATGTGGTTCTCCATCAATCCCTCCTGTTGAAGTTGTTCCACTTCAATTAAATATTTGAATAATTAAATGTTAATACTTTTGCTGAATCTATTAGAATGACTATAGCCTACAGGTTAGAGTATGATTCTGAGAGATGGCAGTTCCCTGTTCAAATCCTTTCTATTTAGAAGGGGGATTTGAACAAGGGGTTTTCTACCTTCCAGGTGAGTACCCTAACCCCTGGCATGAAAGTTATAAGAGAAGTCTTCCTCCTCTTCCTCTCTGCCTGTTTTGTGGAGTTATGTGGCTTCTAAGCATGCATACCAGATCAGGTTCTGCATGTAAACAAGGCAGCTGAATTTCTATCTTTCCTGGGTTTGTGCTTCACAAGCAGAGATAGGTGCCTCCCTGAAGCCCTTTAGGCACTGAGTTCCAAAAGATCTGGGGCTTAGTACATACCCTTCTCATCAGCATCTCCTATTGGCTAGTTTAGGCAGCTCCCCATCTGTATTCTGGCTTTGTGGATTGTATTCTGAGGTACCTCTCTCTCCCTTCACTGTACAGGGAGTCTGGGCACCTAACTCAGGCTTCGTAGACCAGTGTTGTTCCTGTGATTTTCTAGGTACCTAAAAGTTAAATGTTCCAACACCTGACTATCTCTGTGGATCTGAGCCTGATTAACTTGCCCAAGGTCATGCATGAAATCAGTGACAGACAGGATTTGAACCCTGATTTCCTGAACAACTCCCATTGGGTTAGGTGTGTTTGAAAATCCCACTAGGCACCTTTCTGTATCTTTAGGCATCCAAATATTTTTTCAAATTTCGCCCTTAGTCCCACGAGGAAGGATGGTATTGTGGATGAGTAATGACTACTCATGTCAATAAGGGATTTTCAGGATTGTGCTCTAAAACAGCCACATTCCTCATACCACTTTAGACATTTGCTACAGCTCATGACATTGCTGACAACTGTCAAACATTGAGGTCTAGGTGGAGAAAAAGGAGAAGCAGATTCAAAAATAGCAACTATTATGTTTTAAGTCTACATAAGAAACAGTGGGTCGTTCCTCAGACATTGTAAATTGGCATAATATAACCTATATTTCTACCCAGAACAGTCAAACAAAAATATTCAATATTTATTTGTTTACTAGTTACTATTGTGCAGTTGTTAGTCATTAATCTCATATTCAAAATGTCATCAGAGAGCAGAAGCAATGCCATGTGATTTAGATGACAAATCATACACTTCTGAATAGCAAATAGACAACAACAATCCATAGACTGGTTCAAACCACTGGTTCAAACCACTCAGTGAAACTTACGAAAAAAAATTATGCAAAATCAGGATCGGTTCATGAATTATTTGCAAACAGAAAAAGGGCAATATTAAAAAAAAATTATTCACAGACAACATTTAGACTAGCTCTACTCTGTAGTTCTAATCACTAACATTTAGACTATCTCTAGTCTAATCAGTTCAGGGAAGTCTGTCTTTTTTTAATCTCTTGGCGGTCTTTACTCTGCAATTTACATTATGAAAGTAAGGAAAATGTTCTTGGTATCAGGGAAGGAATAAGCCAAGCAACTACACTAAATAAATTGTACATTTACCATTGAGACAAACAAGCACGAAATTTTCTTTCAAGGCCAGTATTGTATGCTCTTTGGATAGATTTATAGGTATGCATTGTGCATGTTGTATATCTACATACAAAAGTGTCTACTATCACACTGTATCTATATGAAATGAAACAAACTCTATTCAGTCCATGTCCATTTTATTTTTCACTTCAGAGCTTTTTGTTATTTTTTTCCCTGCTCAGATTGTTGCAGGGTGATTGTCACATGCTAGACATACATAATTGGATTTTGCTTTTCATGTCTTCACTACTTCTCTGAGCTGACAGGCTTCAGACAAAGCAGTTCCCAGGTTGCCTTCCCTATCTTTATCCTCTCTTTTTTTCCCCTGCTCTAAAACATTGCAGTGTGAAATCCCTTTACAGCCTTTGGGCCACAACAGAAGATAGCTGTTGGGTCTTGTAGGGTTCTCACCACTAATTGTCCTCTGTGGCAGGTCTTTTAATCCTTTGAAGGCATACTATCAAAGTTCATACAACAGCCCAGCTCTGGGTATTAAGGTCTCTGCTGCACCTGAAATATTTGCTTTGCTCTTCTGTTTTATGTGTGAGATGCCAGAGTTAATGCAAAGGTCTCTGGAAAGCAGATTTATCAACCTGCCTGGATTCAAGCCAGCAACAGGGGCTTAAACAAGCTGACCCAATAAGCACAAAACAAATGTGCAGTTGGAGGTTGCAAATAATTTGAAGTATGGTGTTTGATTTGGGGTGCATTAGAATGACTTTTAAAATCCTGGGTACAGCCTGGGCAACTTCTGATTTGATGTCTATATATACAATTGATGTCTATATATACAATGGGTACCTTTAAAGCCTTGACACTTACAATCTGTATTAACCTAATTTACTGTTTGGCAGTATTCAAATTATAAATTACTGCAAATACATTTCTCAAACTATAACTAATGATGACTCTAGATAATGATGTTATAACATAATTAACTCATACTAATATGCCGGGTTATCTGCAGTAGGACATTGTGTTGGAGTTCACAGATGCTTCACTGGGCTGGAAGTGAAAGGGATAATCTGTCAACTCTGGGAGCAGTTGTCGATATTAATCAGATTAAAATACTGTTGGGAAGAGTCCATTTACTGATCATGTGACCTCAGAAAGGGAATAAAAGGTAGGATGCATCACTCCTTAGGTGGGGACTAAGGGCTAGAAAAGGTCTAGGGGAGGGCTGTGCTTACCAGAGAGATCTAGACTCGGCATTGTAGAGCTTCCCTGCTCAGAGGGAAGTGGATGTCTGAGTGGAACTGTCGTCTGAAAGACTGATACAGGGGTAACTGGGCATCCCTGAAGGAAGGGGCTTACATACTGGAGGGATGGCATAGAGGGGAAAAAAACAATGGAAAACAGGGATGAGACAGCCATGTATTTTAAGAGCAGGAAACCCAAGTTACAGGGTCTCCGAGTATGTCGGTCCCTAGTAGAGGGTAGACATGATTTCTCCACACACACACGTCTGCTGCCACTGGGAAGATGGGATAAAACACCTCCTGACATGACAAGTGGAAGGACTATTGAGCCTGAGGGAGTTGGGCTGAAGGCCCAGTTTGAGGTTGCTGGATTATTTGATTTATTCGAGTTCTTGTTTAGTCCCATAAGGGGGTTGTGAGAATCATTATGACTTGGCCAGATGTCTCAATCACCAATATTAGATTATCCAAGATTTGGAGCTGGAAGAGTGACAGAGCACCAGAAACTAAGAGAGGGTAATGTGATCTTGTCACAAACAGATAAAAGTGTGGCATTTTTACTCTGTAATTTCTAATCATGTCTTGATATTTTGTGTCTGTTTGCTGATGATGTCCTCTGAGGTTCCAAATATTTTACTAAAGTCTCAATGTTCCTCTCTATGGGTTTTCCCCATAGTGGGACAGGAAAACTAAATGTACACTCATTGCTTCTTCATTTTTCTACTGAGGGGAAGATTTGCTGATCCACAAAAATACTGGGGGAGGCGGGTGGCCCCTCCACTTTGAGATCACAGTGGAGTTAATGAAAATGCAAGTCTTCCACATGGAGACTTTTATGCCTTCACACTAGTTCCTCATCACCCTAAACCTCTAGTTCCCTGGCAACAATTTCACCAGACTGAAGATATAGAAAGGGAAGCCATGCAAGTTTCAGTAAACATCATTATTTCATGGGGGGAAAGGGGGGAGAGAGGAGTTGTGGAACACTTCCTAAAGAAGATGCTATTCTTCCCTAAAGGGGAAAGTCTAAATACCATAGAGCATTGTGACCCCTCAGTGCCAACTGGCAGAAGGCACAGGGTGTGGATAGGGTTTTACAGGGATCCCCCCATTGGAAATTTGCATAATAATCCACCAAAGGATGGTATGTGAGGTTTCTACTGAGAGCAGATAGCCACTGGTCATCATAATCATTGCAAAATGCATGTAGGGATAGTATTTAAGATTTTTATATATCTATACTAAAAATTACATTCTTAAGGCATTGAGTTAAGGAAGGTCACCAGTAGATGACATACCTCCTGCCTGAAAGTAACATTTCTGAGGTAACAGACACCTATCTCCCTGTCTGGACATTTGGGTATTGTATGCCTCACAATGAATACATGACTGCATACTTAGTGGGGCTAAACAAAAGATTGTGAAATCTATGAGAGAAGAAATCTACAGGATGAAATAAACAGGAGGGAATGTCCTGTTTATGAATAAAGACAAACTATTGTCCTGGTATGTCTTGGAGTGCAAAGGAACATATTGGGTCCTTCACCCGGGAGGCAAGCTGACTGTGTTCTTTTCTCATGAAAGAAAGGTCACAGCCAAACCTGGGTGAAAAGGGCTGTAAGGATTTTGGGTGAGCAATACCATGCAAGTCATGAGTATCTTTTTAATTAGATATAGGATCTAGAATGAGAGTCACAATTTTATTTATATGGAACAATTTGTTTCCAATACTTCTACTTGCTATCATTTGACTCTCTATGGCTGGTTAAATAAACCTACACTTGATAAACAGAAGAACTCTGTGTGGCTCAAGAGCTTGTCTCTCTCACCAACAGACATTGGTCCAATAAAAGATATTACCTCATCCACCTTGTCTCTCTAATATCCTGGGACTGATACGACTACAGTTACAGTGCATGTCTAAGTGCTGTGAGCTAAGCAGAGCAATGATCTGAGGTGGTACAGGTAAGCAGGGGTGTGCTGTTTCTTCGGAAGCAGTGAATCTGTGAATCCTGCAAGTTCCAAGGGAACAAAACTGGCTGCTCCAGGGAGATGCACAGAGGGCTCAAGGGTTGGGTGTGTCAGTCATTATCCTGTATAGTCCTAGAGAGGAGCGCTTGTGCTGCCTGTGGTAGATGGAGTCACACAGTGACCCCTAGCAGCCATAGACAAGACTTGCTAAATGCAAGTAGTAGTGAGGTGCCTTAAAACCCTGCTTATTCTAAGGAAACTGACAGGATCCCCAGGGTGCAACTTGGTGTGTGGGACCACTAAGGCCTCCAAACCCACCAGCCTGGGCTGCCTCTCACATTGTGATGCTGCTGTTAAGCTACAAGCCTCTCACCAACACTGCACTTACAGTGCCATTCACAGACAGGGACACACCCATCTGAGTTACGTGAATGATCTCTCAGCCATTCACAAATCAAGTGTGACATTAGTGGGCCTTCATCATTTTGATCCTGAAAGAAGTCCAGACCAGGCTAGGGAGAGGAAACCAAATGACATCATCACCTCCATTGGCTCTGGCTAAATCACGAATATACGAACATAAAAATGGGCATACTGGGTCAGACCAATAGTCTATCTAGCCCAGTGTCCTGTCTTCTGATAGCGGCCAGAGCCAGATGTTTCAGAGGGAATAAACAGCAAAAGGCAATTTATTGAGTGAACCATCCCTTGCCATCCAGTCCCAGCTTCTAGCAGTCAGAGATTTAGGGACACCCAGAGTATAGGATTACATCCCTGACCATTTTGGATGATAGCCAATGATGGGCCTATCCTCCATGAATGTATCTATTTTTTTTTTTTTGGACCCTGTTATACTTTTGGTCTTCACTACATCCCCTGGCAACAAATTCCATAGATTGATGGTGTATTGTGTGAAGAAGTACTTCCTTTTGTTTTTAAATCTGCTGCCTATTAATTTCATTGGATGACCTGATTCATGTGTTATGTGAAGGGGTAAATAACAGTTTTTTATTCACTTTCTCCATACCATTCATGATTTTATAGCCCTCTATCATATACTACCTTAGTCATTTCTTTTCCAAGATGAACAGTCCTAGTCTTTTTAATCTCTCCTCAGATGGAAGTTGTTCCATATCCCTAATCAGTTCTCTTGCACTTCTACTTTTTCCAATTCTAATATATCTTTTTTTAGATGGAATGACCAGAACCACATGCAGTAGTCATAAGGGGTGTGAGTATCATGGATTTATATAATGGCATTATGATATTTTCTGTCTTATTATCTCTCCCTTTCCTAATGGTTACTAACATTCTGTTAGCTTTTTTCACTGCCAATGCACATTGAGCAGATGCTTTCAGAGAACTATCCATGATGACTCCAAGATCTTTCTTGAGTGGTAACATCTAATATAGATCCAATCATTTTGTATGTACAGTTGGGATTATATTTTCCAATGTCTATTACTTTGCATTTATCAACATTGAATTTCCTCTGCCATTTTATTACCCACTCACCCGCTTGTTGGGTGAGATCCCTTTATAACTCTTTGCAGTCAGCACTGGACTTAACTATCATGAATACTTCAGTATTACCTGAAAACTTTGCCACCTCACAGTTAACCCTTTTTTCCACATCATTTATGAATATGTTGAACAGCACTGGTCCCAGTACAGATCCTGGGGGCACCCTGCTATATACTTCTTTCCATTGTGAAAAATGACCATTTATTCCTACTCTTTATTTCCTATCTTTTAACCAGTTACCTCCATGAGAGGATCTTACTACTTATCCCATGACTGCTTACTTTGCTTAAGAGCCTTTGATGAGAGACCTTGTCAAAGGCTTTCTGAAAGTCCAAGTACACTATATCCACTGGATCAACCTTGTCCACATGTTTGTTGTCACCCTCAAAAAATTCTAATAGGTTGGTGAGGCCTTTATCAAAGCCATGTTGACTGTTTCCAATGGTATCATATTCATCTGTGTCTGATGATTCTGTTCTTTACTGTAGTTTCAACCAATATACTAGATGCTGAAGTTAGGCTTACAGGCCTGTAATTGTCAGGATCCCCTCTGGAGTCTTTTTTAAAAATTGGCATCACATTTGGTTCTGCAATTTCGTATTTGAGTTCCTTCAAGACTCTTAGGTGAATACCATCGGGGGCAGGCGACTTAGTACTGTTTCATTTATCAATTTAATCCAAAATCTTCTCTGAGAAAATTCCTCAGATTTTTTCACTTAAAAGAATGGCTCAGGTTGGGAATCTCCCTCACATCTTCTGCAGTGAAGACTGATGCAAAGAATTCATTTAGCTTTTTGGCACTGGCTCGGTCTTCGTTGAGTGCTTCTTCTCAATCATCTAGTGGTCCAGCTGATTGTTTGGCCTACTTCCTGCTTTGATGTACTTGAAAAAAAATCGCTGGTAGTTTTTGTCTTTTGATAGTTGCTCTTCAATTTCTTTTTTTGGCCTGCCCCATTACACTTTTGCACTTGTCTTGCCAGAGTTTATGCTCCTTTCTATTGTCCTCTAGGATCTGTCCTTCCAACTTTTAAAGGATGTTTTTTTGTCTCTAACAGACTTTTTACTTTATTTAGCCATGGTGGCATTCTTGGTTCTCCTTTTTTGTTTTGTTTTTGTTTATTTGGGGTATACATATGGTTTGAGCTTCTGTTATGGCATTTAAAACATTTTTCCATGCAGTTTACAGCTATTTCATTCTTGTGACTGTTCCTTTTAATTTCTGTTTAACTAGCTTCCTCATTTAATGTAGTTCCTCTTTTAGGAGGTAAATGCTGCTGTGGTGGGTTTCTTGGTATTTTCCCCCGTACAAGAATGTTAAATTTAACTACATTTCAGTTAAGCTCTTGGAGCAGATCCTGTGCTCCACTTACCACTAAATCAAGAATTCTCTCCCCATGTGGATTCCAGGACTAGCTGCTCCAAGAAGCAGTCATTAATGGAGTCTAGACATTTCATCTCTGCATCCCATCCTGAGGTGATATGTATCCAATCAATATGCAGATTGTGAAATGCTCAAGTAGATTACAAAGGCTACAATAACAGAAAAGTCCATAATAATGGGTGATTTCAACAATCACCATTACCATCCTAGTCAGGTGGTCAGAAGTATATTCCTACTGTTATGCTCTTATTAATCAAGTATGGAATTTCTATCTATATAGATTCTATGACACAGTTTGATTCATTTAAGACTTTCACATGTAGTGCCACTCGCCCACAAATGTGACCTACTCTGTCTTCCTATATATTTTGTACCCTAGTATTACCATGTCCCATTGATTATTATCATTCCACCAAGTTTCTGTAGTTCCTGTTATATCACTATCCTCATTTAATACCAGGAACTCAAGCTCACCCATTTGGGATGTGAGAATTTTGGTCTCCTTTTCCTTCCCTACCTTGTTTCTTCTCTTTCCTGCCCCTCTCCTTTTTCCTCTAGTCTAACAAAAGTCTGGCTTAGCTGGCCAAGACTATATGTTTTTTGTTACACTGCTGTAAGCCTGTGAACAGAGGCAGCTAAAAGCAATGCCCTAAGTAAAGTATCCCAGTACTGGTACAAGTTTACCAGATCCAGGGGTGACTGATAAGAATTTTTGCTATGCCTTTGTTTCTCCAGCAGTGAGGTTGCAAGTGAGAGTCAACACCAGAGACAGAAACTGCATTGTCTATTTTTGCTTTTCTTGTCTCTTCTCTTTTGTTTGTGTGTCTGTGGGTTTTGTTTTCTAGAAAATGGGAATGGATTTTAACAGCAGCAGCCATAACAACAGCTCCAGCCCATCTCAGGCCTGGTAATGGTATGTTGACCTCCTAAAGTATGCATCTCCACTGGCACATAAGTTCCATCCATTTTTAAAGCACAGTAAAAGTTGACCTAATAAAACAGTGTAGCGCTGAATTTGAATTCCATAGGTTGAATTTGTGTCAGTGTAGGCAAAGCGCAACATAAATTGATGCCATTGGCCTCTGGGAGGTGTCCCATAATGCCCCGTTGTGACCACTCTGGACATTCACACTCTGCTGTAACGTGGCCATGTACACAGGAAATAGCTCCTCCCCTCAAGCCCCGGGAAATTTTGAATTTCTATTTCCAGTTTAGACAGAGTGGAGAGAGCTATGTAGCTGAACTGCTCATGGAGACTGCACAGCCCAAACACACTCCAGGTTGGAGTAGACCAAAGGTCTTGAATCTCATGGGTCTGTGGGGTGAAGAGTCTGTTTTGGCTCAGCTCCAAGCCAGCAAAAGAAATTTAGATATATATGAGAAGACATCTCGTGGCATGTTGGAGAAGAGGCACAACAGGGACACGCAGCAGTGCAGAGTTAAGATCAAAGAGCTGAGGCAAGCTTATCAGGAAACTAGGGAAGCTAACAGCCATTCTGGCTCCTCACCCCAAACATGCCGCTTTTATGAGGAGATGCATGCAATTCTCGGCAGGGACCCCACCATGGTGCCACCATGCAGCATCAATACCTCTGAAGAATCCCAATCCAGGATGAATGAGGAGGACTCTGTGGACAAGGAGGATGAGGAGATCAGGGTGCAGGAGAGTGGGGTATCTATTCTCCCTGAGAGCCAGGACCTGTTTGTTACCCCAGAGCAGTCCAGCCACACAAGACAGCGGGACTAATCGAGATGCAGGGGAAGGCACATCTCATAGGTGTGTGTGGCAAATCTTTTTTTTTTTTTTTTTGTGGTTGTGTCCCCAGTTCAGCTTCTTAAAAGGAGTTTGTGTTTTTGAGGGGAGGGTCTTACTGGGTGGTGGCAAACTTCAGTGGAGGGTTACTCCTTGAACAGACTATTTGTGTAGAGGTATGCTCCGAGAATCCTCTGTGGATATCTCAAGGAAACTTTCATGTAGGTAATCTCTTAACCTTTGCAGAAGGTTTCTGGGGAGGGCAGCCTAATTTCTTCTGCCACGGTAGGATACTTTTCTCCACCACTCTGCTATTAAATGAGCAGGCATCATTGCAGAACAGAGCATAGCAGCATAAGGGCCAGGCCTGTGCCCCAATGCTTGCAGGAAATCTTCTCTTTCCACTGCATTACCCTCAGGAGACTGATATCACTCATGGTCACCTAGGGAAGATGGCGCAAGTTTACAGTACCTGACCAATACAGTCACTCTGTTTTATTCCTCTGCCATGGATGGGGTCCCTGGGTGCCTCCCCAAGACTATTACTAGTCCTAGTACTGTTGCAATGGGCATTATGGGTCGCGAAACTGGTTGCCCTGTGTTTTCTGCCTCTACAATTCACCCTCATTGTCCTCTAATCTGTTCTGCCCATCTCCGCCCAAACCAGTCTTTGGCATGTTAGAGGGGAGCCCGGTGATCCGACTCCTTGCTCAAGTGTGGACTGTGGATTTTAGTGCTAATGTAGCCTCTCTATCACATATGCAAGGGCCCCTTGCTTACCATGTCTATAACGCCAGTCCGACCCTTCTGAGAGGTACAGAATGGAATGCGGGTCTGGTTTAGCCTTGTGAATATGAAGGAGTACTTTTTACATTGTAACAATTCCTTTACTACTTTGGGTCAGCTAACAATGGCAACTTTGTGCTTTGCTTGTCTTACAGTAGACACCTCAGCCTTTGGTCCCCCTTGCAGAACTCCTACTGAAAGACTTTCCCAGATTAGGAAGAGGAAAAAAGAAATGAGGGATGACATGTTCAGCGAACTACTGAATGTCTCCATGGCTGCTGACACAGAGCTCAGAACCCGGCAGATGTCCTTGTCTGAAAAACTAGACATGGAACACAGAAGATCTGCGCAGGAGTGTGATACGCAACAGGAGATGTTGCGTATTATGAGGGATCAGTCTGACATGCGAGGCATCTGTTAGAGCTCCAGGAAGAGCAGTGGCAGGACAGACTCCCTCTGCAGCTCCTCTAAAACACTTTGCTGGCTACTGCTTTGTCATCAGTCCCCACCCCTAAGCAGTTTAGGAGGAGGCTGAGCAGGGTGCACTATGTGCTGCATTCCACACCGGTGGAGGCAAGCGGAAGGATGTGGCAGCCCCTTTAAGAATTGCACGCAACCACAGTTACTTGCACAGTGACACTTTACAATGTTAAGTTATCCTCCTTTTCCCCCATTGGTCACAAACAAAACTTTGTGGCATTAAAAAACATCTGTTTTTTATTCATTCATAGCTTGGGTAGGGAGAGAAGGGGAGGAGGCCACTGGAGCAAGGCTGGGGGATGGGAAATAAAGGCACAGCACAGACATACATTACTGCAGTTTTTCAACATTTCCTGAAGCACTCCACAGTTGGCTCTGAGTGTAACGCTAGAATATGGCTGCTCAAAATTTGCAGCAAGCCCATTTCCTAAAGCCCACTCAATTGATCCCGCTGCATCAATCAGTGTGGAACCCACAGTGTAGACATACCCTGAGTGATGCTCTAACCTACTGATTAGTACACTCTTTGGGGAGATCCAGTTTTCAGGCTTTGCTCCAAATCAGGCAAAGTAGAGATTGGAATCTGGATTTCTCACATGCTGAGTGAGTGTTTACACCACTTGGATATAAGGGTAGCAACACCTCTGTCATCATCTAGGGAGCCTGATCTCTGGGCTGTGGCTTCCACTGGTAGGCAGGGTGCCTAAAGCTGAGTAGTGCTGAACCCCTTTGTGGATTTAGGCCCAAGCCTGAATATTTTGCCTTAAATGTTTACATATGTTTAAAGTCCCTAAAGTTTCCCAGACTTAGGCACCACAGTTTCTTTACTAAAGAAACATAATAAGCAATACAAAATAAGATTGTATGAGAACAGTTTAGGAGATAAGACTGATTCCAATCATCATCGAAGTCCTGTAAGGCAGGGGAGATGGGGAGACGCCAAATGAGATGGAAAATCATTTCAGTTCTGTAGTGAATCCTATCCCCTCTTTACAGCAAAACCAATACACGTGAAGCATGCTTATGTTTGATCAATTGTTACCCAGTATTACTAATAGGAATGCCAAAAATATCTCCTCTTTTAACTGGTCTGTGTACCTCATAGATTGCTAGTCAAGTCGTAATTATAATCATCTCCATCAAACTAAACTTCCGAATCAAGTAGAGGAAAACATAATAAACTAGTAAAAAGTTTCTGGAGTTTATTTAACCTTGGTAGCAATAAACATATACTAGGTCCAGCAATATCAGTATCAGAAGCTGTAATTACCAGACTCAGTTGCAAACAAAACGTCTGGATAAAAAAGGAGAGGAGCTAAAAGACAACAAAACAGTGTGCTGTCTCTTTACTCCGGCTATTAAATAAGAGATACAAAAGTTTTCTGTGTCGTGTATAGAGATTTAATCAACAAAAGTTTCAAATATAAATGAACTGAGATGCAGTGACTACAGGGAGGAATAATATTTGAGGACAAGGATTATGCTGTATTTCCAAGACTAAGGGCCCAGTTATGCAAGGAGCTAAAAACTCATCAGAAGGAGATGAGCTCTCCCAACAACCACGTAGCCTGAATTCTGATCTCACCCTCATTGGTGTGAATCCATTGACTTCATGGACCTGGTCCTAACTTACCTGGGCATAAGTAAGGTCAGGATCTAGCTCACTGACTTCAGAGGCTTTGAAGATGCTCATCACCTGTTAGGATCAAGTTCTGAGTGTCCAGGGAACCTCTTATTTTCAAGATTCTTCCTGAGATTGCAATACATTCCTCCAAATCCCTCAAAATGTAAGAAAATTGAAAGATACATCCTCCCCCCACGCCCCAGCCATTTCACCCAGAAGATATTGCTGGGATACAAGTCTGTAATCATACATAAATTGGTAGTATGCCTGAACTCTAGTATTTGTTTGGGGGAGGGCTGTTTTTTGCTTTCTTTAAAGTAGTTCAGGGAGCTTTTTCTGCAGGTGAAGTGTACAAAACTTTGGATGCTTAACTCCTGATTGAATCATCAAATCTTTTAAAATTTGGCCGGCACAGACTTCTAGTTTGTCTGTGACTTTGTGCACTTAAAACATTATCAGTACATTGGGTTATCTTTACTTGTTTTTATTTTTGTAATATTGTATTTTAATTGGTATGCCTTTCTGATACCTTTGTTAGAACAAAATACAGCTAATTTGAGGAGGAGTGATGTCAACACATCTTTAACATAAAGATTATGTGCAGTTATATAAGGTTTTCCCAATCAGTTCAAATGTCACTTTATTGCCTATTTTTATTTTCTATCACAGTGGGCACTAATAAATTAATTTCCCCTTTTTTGACTAAATATTCTGACAAATCCAATTTAGTTATTTTTAATAAAATGTGGCATCAAAGTTAATAATAGTTCTTGGCACTCATAATGCCTTCCATCCAACAATCTCAATGTGTTTGACAAATTAGCCTCATTCCTGAGATGTATAAGTGTTGTTCCTTTTACAGGGGAGGAAACACAGTCACCTAGAAAATAAAACCAACATACTCACAGTTGGTTTTTTTTAAGTTAGAGCTTATATATATAATGTTGATGGGGAAACGTTAAAATAGTTACTTATTTAAATGAATTTAGAACTGTGGGTATACTTAGCTTAATATCATATAGGAAACCTGTCTTAGAAATGCAAATAGAACCCAGGTCTCCTGATTTATAATAATGGATAATGGAAGGAAAGTATGTTTATAGAATTTGCAGATGACATCAAACTGGGAGGGACTGCAAGCACCGAGGAGGACAGGATTAGAAATCAAAATGACCTTGAGAAATTGCAGAATTGGCCTGAAATCAACCAGATGAAATTCACTAAAGACAAATACAAAGTATCACACTTCAAAAGGACAAATAAAATGAACAGCTAAGGGGGAATAATTGGCTAGCTGGTCGTATTGCTGACAAGGATTTGGGGGTTATAATGGATCACAAATTGAATTTGAGTCAATGTGATGCAATTGTGAAAAAGGCTAATATCACTTTGGGGTGTTGTATATAAGACGGGCAGTAATTGTCCTGCTCTATTCAGCACTGGTGAGGCCTCAGCTGTAGTACTGTGTCCAATTCAGGTGCCACACTTTAGAAAAGATGTTGACAAATTGGTGAGAGTCCAGAGGACAGCAATAAAAATTATACAAGGCTTAGAAAACCTGACCTATGTGGAAAGGTTAAAAAATCTGTGCATGTTTAGTCTTGAGAAAAGAAGAGTGAGGGGACGATGTGATAATAGTCTTCACCTATGTTAAGGGCTGCTATAAGGAGAACTGTGATCAGTTGTTCTCCATGTCCACTGAAGGTAGGACAAGAAATAATGGGTTTAATCTTAAGCAAGGGATATTTAAGTTAGATATTAGGAAAAAATTCCTAATTATAAAGATAATTAAGTTCTAAAAATAGTCTACCAATAGAGGCTGTGGAGTCCTTTTCACTGAAGATTTTAAAGAACATGTTGGACAAACATCTGTCAGGGATGGTCTAGGTTAACTTGGTTCCTGCCTCAGTGGACATTTCTATGATTCTTTGACATATCTTTTGTTTATCTAGAAAGCAAGCTTCCCTTCCTTTCAAGTTGCTATGACCATAGGTGAAATGATTCTGAATGAAATTGCTACTTGAGTAGTTCAAAAGGGAGAAAACGTTTTTTTCAAATAAATACTTAGCATGGTATTGAGTAGGATTTCACCTATGACTAGACTGATTTTTTAACCTTTTAAATTTAAGAGAAAAATCAGTATTTAAAAACTAACTTAATGGGTTTGCACAGAGGTAAATGAGGGTATAATTTGACTCACATATCTATTATTTATGGTGATGCATGGGATGATAAGAACTCAACTTGAGTCCTGGAGCTTAGGGAAACACTAGAAGTTAAGGGGGACAAAAATTTCTTTATTTCTAAGCTAGTTAACTTTATATGGAAATTGATGAGAAGCAGTCAATATGGAACTCTGTTGATGTCACTTTACTAAGTAATTTTTAGAATATAACTGCCCTTTTAACATTGAAATCAATCTTCATAACTTCCCTTTTTTGGTTGCTTGTAATATTATCAAATAATGTATTTGGACTACAGTTTTTCATGCTTGCTTTCAGCCGTGAGGTAATGTTCTGCATCATTTTAGCAATTGTCTTTCAGACACTGGAGATGGGTAGGGAGAGTTCAAAAATTAGAATAGAGACAATAAACCACGCCATATAATCTTTGGCACCAAAATTATGAGATTTTTTTTTTAAATCTCATGATTTTTTGTGGATCTGACATGATTTTTGATCTCTTGAGGTTGACAATGCTCTGAATTCATCTCTCAGATAAATAAAATTGTCCCAACTGACTTGTTGCTCTTATTGAGATTCATAAATCAAGTCAATTCTGATGATGGTTGTACTGTACTCTGACATACCATGCCATAGGTAGGTGTGCGTGCACACACACACAGTACAAAAGAAAACAAAAAACAAAAAAGTTGCTGACTGTATGACTCAGCCTGAAAATCCCTGGAATAGAATTCTGGCACATGCACATATGTGTGTATGTCAGAAAATCTGTCTGTATTGGCTCTTCCTTCCCTTAAAAATACCTAATAAATTTAAACTCTTCCTCATCGCATATTATACTCATCTACTTGTTGAGACCCTGAAATTCCCTATCTGGCTTTCTTCATGGAACCAAAATATTTAAGAGAGAATAAAAACAACAAGAGTCCAGTAGCACTTTAAAGACTAATACATTTAATTCTTGCAGGCATAAGCTTTTGTGGGCTGCAACCCACTTCGTCAGATGCAAGAAACAGAAATTAGATAGGGGGTATATATATATACATCCAAGGGTAAGGAACAACAATGGGGAGGGTAGGTGTAAGCAAAGTCCATTCAGTTAGAGTAGATGAGGCCTATTTACAACCATTGATTAGAAGGTGAGAATGTGTCTGAACAGTGACAATTACTTCTTGTAATGAGATAACCATTCCAAGTCCCTATTCAGACCCAGTGTGATTGTGTCAAGGTTGCATATGAGTTCCAGCTCTGCAGTTTCTTGCTGAAGTCTGTTTTTGAAGTTTTTTCCTAGAAGTATGGCAACTTTCAAGTCAGCTACAGAGTGTCCTGGGAGATTGGATGTATATATATATACCCCCTATCTGATTTCTATTTCTTGCATCTGACGAAGTGGGTTGCAGCCCACGAAAGCTTATGCCTGCAGAAATTAAATTTATTATTTTTTAAAGTGCTACTGGACTCTCGTTGTTTTTGCTGTATACAGACTAACACGGCTACCCCTCTGGAATTTAAGAGACAGCTAATACAGAGGCAACAGAAACAAGTCTTTATTTTTTTAAAAAGAAAATTAGCTTTCCAGACCTTTGTTTCACACCTCTCTATGTCACTGATAATAATATGACTCCAAGTTTGTCTAAATACCTTATAAGATCAATCACCTTTGCACCAAGTAGATGAGTAATAAATGCTTCAGAAGGTCAACACTGAATCCCCTATCTACATCTCACAGCTGTATGCCCATCTCCTGGATATGAGAACTAATCTGCTTCCTTTACCTATAATAGAAGGACAGTCTTACCTAAATTTTTGTCTTTCTCTTCCACCTTTGTCTCATCTCATGAGACTAGCTTTCTCAAATGGAGGATCAAGGCAGCTAGTTTTGCTCTATAATGCCCCTATGTGCTCTCTCTCTATAATTTCCATCTCTTCTGCTCCTTCAATATAGCAATTACAGCCTCTGCATGCAAAGTGTGAGTTCTGAGGTCACTGTGTTGCTTTCATTGGGTGCGTACATTCTGTCTTTTATGATGTAATATGGGGTAGCACCACTCTGATTAGTCTGTTACTTTTCCTAGCTCCATAGCTACATTAGGGCATTTGTTCTGACTGGGAACTAGGTTTTGTTTTTATGTTAGACATTAACACTTTTAATTTATTTTACATATTTTATGGTTAGTGTGCTACTGATTGCTAACTGAACAGCCTACTCCCCTCACTGCCTAGCTCCCAATCCCACTTCCTCCCTAACTCAGTCTGGAACCTCACTCGGTTCAAGAATCCTATCTGTTGAATGACTTAGCTGGTCTCTGAATTATTCTGGCAATGTGGTATTAAGGTTTATTTTTTATTTTACACTTATAGTTAACTTGGAAAATGCTTAAATACTTAATGAAAGGCACCCAGAAGCCAAGGTAATGAAGCCACTCATAAAGAGGTTTTATTGGCTATGTATGAAAATATACGAATGAAATTGAGATTTAAAAAAAATCATAAAGCTGATCTTTGTAAAATTAATCTGTGTGAAATGCTGGTCCTTACCAAACCCCAAGCCTTTCCTAAAACCTGTGAGAAGGCAAATTTTGTCCACTTGCTTTTTATTTGCAGTTTTCTCTCTTTTTTTGTTACAACATTTGGAATTGTAAAATAGTGCACTATCTTTCAGAAATGCACTATTAAACGTCTGAGTAGAATTGGGCTACATCGGATTTAACCACATAGACTATACAATTTGTATGAAGGAGGCTCCAAAACTGTCAATTCTGTTATAATAATAATACATTCTGATTCCTAATTTCATACCAGGGAAAAGGTCATGAAAAATATTTATGTTATGTTCTTCCTCTCAACCCACTCTGTCATATTTGTGTTGTGCTTAGTGACATTCTAGCAAAGACAAAGCTCTGACATCACTTTAAACACCTTCTCTAAAGTCCTTCTCCATAACTGCCAATACCAGGTATCACTCCTGCAGGGATAGAGAGCTCAAAGCCAGCTCCTCCTTTTATTTCCACCTCCTGAAGACTCAACAATCTGAGTCAAACACACTTCTCATGATAAGGGGATATTAGGGTCACCATATAGCAAGTGTGAAAAATCAGGACACTTTTCCGGGGGAAGTATAGTTGCATATACAAGATGAAGCTCCTAATATCGGGACTGTTCTGATAATATTGGGTTGTCTGGTCACATAAGGGGAGATAAACCCTTCTGCTGCTGGCAACAGAGGTGCTAATATTCAAATTAGGTAGTGTGCTAACAATAACATCAACATGTAAATGTGGTACCATCACACTAATTCAGCTTCAGAAAATTATGATAACCAGTCTTTGGAGAGAATATTTTAAATGTGTATTCTTAGCTGGCAATTCTCCAAGCATCTGAACAGAAGGAAGATGAAGATCTATACAAGCTGCTAGAAAACAAAGATAATCTAGAAAGATGTTCTGGTACTTCTAAGCTCCTCAGCAATGATGGCACTCCAGGGCATGACTTGCACAGGGCTCTGATACTTTTGCAAAACAAATTCAAAGCATTAGGAAGGAGGGCAAACACACAAACTCTCTAAACACCTAATTGCAGCATACACTGCTTTGAAATTGAAGCCTGGATTCTATTTAAAACCTGTTCAGCAAAGAGAGGAATCAGTCATAAAGGGGAAAGTAAGGGGGTGTTAAGACTATGTTGTTAGGACTGGAGGGGTGTTAATGGGTCACGTCACCTTGAATGATCCCTTGAAATCTGTATTAACTACTTACACTAAACAATATGTTTCATCTTGTATTTAGTGGTGACATTCTGAGTATGTTTCCCAGACCAGAAGAAGAGCTCTGTGTAAACTCAAAAGCTTGTCTCTCTCCCCTACAGAATATGGTCCAATAAAAGATATTAGCTCACCCACCTTGTCTCTCTAATATCCTGGGACTGACATGGGAACATACAACCATAGGAACTATTGCTTTTAAGTGGCTGTTTGAAAAATTTGCATGAGGCTTGCAATAACTGTTTTACTGAAGAACACAGAAGATGTTTACAGTGCCTTAGTGCTAGGAAAAGAGAATTATAATAGGCACGAGGAACATGGATACCAGGAAACTGATTCTGGTTTTACACTGGAGAAATGTAATTGATGTCAATGGAGTTATTTCTGACTTACACTGTTGTAAGTATGTGTCAGGAGCCACAGATCTTGAATTCTGTAGTCCCAACCTGCCACCCAGTGATCTGGTAACAGTTTCCAGAATAGTAGTGCAACTCTGACAGAAGACTCCAGTCCTGGGATCCGATTAGTGGAACACTGGGCATCCTGACTAATAATAATAATAAATAAAGCCACAAAACCTTGTTAGTGCAACATTATGGTTGTAGAGCAAAAACAAAGCTGACAATTAACAGCAAAGTTTTCTACAGTGTTGTCAACTTATCCCTCTTTGAAAATACGAAGCACATAATAAAAGCAACAGCACTAGGAAACATATTACATTACACATCATTTCAGAGGACTAGAAATGCCTATATATTTGTGCTAGGTTGGAAGGTTACATTGTTGTTTCTGCTCCAAGTGAAATCAATGAGAACCTTGTTATTGGTATTAATGGAAGCAGGAATGGCCCTAAACTTCTACAATTTCTGACTTTTTAAAGAAATAAACTCTGCAGCTTTAATAATGTATTAAACAAAATCCTACTGGGCTATACTTACTAATGATGGTGAACACTTACACGGGTGAATAGTTCTGTTGACTTCAGATACTCACCAGTGGGAGCAGGGCTAAGGTTGCACAGTCAGCCCTGTGGTTTCTTGCATTTTATTAGGAACTTTCCCATAACCTTTGACTGGTGCTATTTTCTGCAATGTGATTTTGTGTTCCTTCAAAATGAGAGCAAATCATTGCTTCCATATACTGGGATCAATATTGCCAGCTGCAACTATTAAAACATATCATGAATTAAAACCCCAAAAATCAATGGATTAGCTTAAAACATGAGGCTTTTTTTTAAAAAAAATGGGTTCTCTAAATTGCCTTCTGGTTTCTGAGACATTCGTGTGTACTTGGTTAACTATTTCAAGCTTTCCTCTACAACTATGTGGGCTAGAAACTTTTTAAAGCTGAGATTCTCTTGATCCCAAAGTGGGAGCTTTAAGAAAAACACCAAATTTTGTAAGACTCAATAAAATTACAAGAACTGGCAACACTGGGGGATATCCCACAAGCTGAAAAGTGGGCCCAGAGCTCTAGAAACTGCATGAGATGATAGGTTGTGACTTTCACGAAGTGGTTGCTTGGATTTCTTCAGTAAAATGCTTAACTTTTGTAACATCGACCGACACGTTCACACTGGCAGGGGGGGATCAAACGTGGGACCTGTTGAGTTTACTGTGTGAGCTACTACTGCATGAACTAAACAATACATCTCTGTTAGCCAAAGCTGTGGCAGGCTCATCATTCTCTATAGGGCCTAGCCAACACTAGAGGGAGACAGAGTGCCACTCCAAGCAAGCAGGTGTTACATACTTCCCATGGACACGGAAGTGCATCCCTGAGTTTCAGAGGCTTTCCCAGTTGAATTGCCTGAAATCCCCATACAGGTCACCAGAGTCTGCTCTGCAGGCTGCTCTGGCAAAGAAAAGGCGCATCCAGGAATGCAGAAAGGAAAGTCCCTTCCACCCCAGGGACACCTGATCCAAAACCCCTGGAATGAACACACACACATCAGAATACTACAATGAATATAGGAAAGGGAAATATTTATTTACAGAGGGATGAATAGAGAAAAACAACAGGGGGAAAGATCGGGGAGTGGTAAAACAGGGATACATTCAACACAAGACCCCACAGGCCCAGTGGTACCACAGTCAGAAAGGGCAGACACTGAGCAATGTGTCTGCACTCAAGAGTTCAGGAGTCCTGGGCATAGTTCCAGTCCAGGTGACTCTTGGGTGCTCCAGGTCGTCTTTGGCACCAGTGAACTTTCCCCAGCAAACCCCTCCAATGCCCTCTTCTGCCGTTATCTGCAAACCCATACAGAGCGACAGCCTGTTAATTAGCTACAGCCTCTCTCCTTATTCCCAGTGCAGTTACAAGCCCCAGTACTCACGGCCCCACACAGCTCTGGGTGACAGTGGTACTGGGTCCAGCTCCATTTTGTCCTTCCTGTGCAATTCCTCCCTGACACAGCACTCCTCCTGGCTCCTGTCCCCAGGCATCCCCGGTCAGTCTCTCTGTCCCTCCCAGGCTTCGGGCAGATTCTCAGCTGCTTCACTCTGTGAGGACCTGCTCACTGTAGCCCTTCCATCTGGAGCTCCAGACACACACCTTTGCCACTCTCCCTCTCTCTCTGCTCCCCGCTCCAAAACAGCATTTCTTCTTCTGGAACAATCAACACTACCCCACACAGGACAAAGATTTAAAGAGTCCATGCTCTCTAAACCCTAAAGGGGTGACATTCTTATTAAACATGTAGTTTAATTTATCAGAGAAGTAATTGATCAAAGAAGCAATCTAAGTAACATAGCTTCCAAGCCAGTTCTGTCTCTAGATTGATTGAAATGGGTGTAGGTTTACGCATTGCCAATATTTTTGTCTGCTCAGATGCTTGTAGCTTATACTGTAGTACAGGATCCTGTAGCTCACATGGATTTCATCTTAGCTGATCTTTCACTGTGATTATGAATAGTAAAGCTGCAATACAATGTAATAAGGTATTTATCCAGAGTGCCTCAAAACTTTTGGAAATGTTGGATGCCAGTTGGACTGATTCTTTAGTAACTAGGTAAGTGTTATACCTAAAAAATTAGACTAAAAAATGATTCTGCAAGGCAGAATACATTGAATGAGACGTCTGTTAGTTACACTAAGCAAAGAGATGGAAATAGGCAATGGAATTCAGAAATCTAAACTTGCATCCCAGGCAGTGCACTGTGGTACACAGTGCATGAGTACAGGTTTGAAATACAACCTGTTGTCTAAGTGTCTTTATTTGCATACACCAGTCACAGCAGAACATCTAGATGAAGCAATGTGCTGATAGCATGCCTAATGTGGCTAGTGTATTGCATCCTTAGAATCTGTCCACATTCCCCTCTTACATAGTAATAAAGACTTGCAGGTGCTTTGTTCAGCTTTAACAATATATTCAACTTATTGTATGCCAATCCAGTGACTCTTGCTTATTTGTCTTTAAAGAATCTCTTTATGGTTTAGTTATGATGCAGTTACTGATCAGCCATGTTCAATGAGCTTACTGCCTATTGCCATAAATCAGTGCTTTGCAGCTCCCTACACTCCCTTGGAACAGAAAGACCCAACATGGGTTGCATCACCCCCTTGCACTGAATAATGTCTTCTTCACCAAATCTGAATGTATGTCAGCTGGCTATGCCCTCTTTCCTTGAAATAATTCACTCTCAGTTCTCTGCACTATTTTCCTATATTACCTTTATAAGTCCTTTTAGATCTGCTACTCTTGTGTTGATCTGCTTCTTAGTTACAGTGTCACTTATCCTCTTGAAATCAGTGATGTCTGCACTGACAAATTTAGCCAATCAGGATTTCACTCCCATAAAGTTCAACAAATATATGTATGAAGACACAATTTAGTAATCAGAAATATAATATTTTGGGGGCAGATACTCCATTGTGGAAGGTGATGAAAAGCTCTGTGGAATTCATGAAATCCACAAAGCTGGGTTTGTGTATGTTAACTGATTATGGCCTATCATGTTTTAATTTTCATTATAATGGAAAGGTTAGGAAGACAAGACTTGGCTAATTGCAGGCTTCTCTAGAGATATTTGCACAAGACCTACTACTGTCAATAAAATTTGTAAAATTATCTCCTTTATTGGAACCAGGGAACTGAAAGAGGGAAATTTACATACTTTTTCTAGGTGAAATTCTCTTAAATTCAGTGAATGATATTTAAATTGAAAATAGTACTTCTTTCAAAATGACATATTAATTTGCAGCCCTTGGAGTAGTCATATCAAAACAACATGCTTTGAATAAGCTTCTAGTTAGAGTTTGACTTTTCTTGATTCCAGGACTAAGCATTTTTTTCTCTTAATCAGTACTTTGTCAAACTGTCTTAATGTCTTCATAGAACAGGACCTGTGCAAAAAACCTGTTCTGGTAGTCATAGAAACATACATTATGTTATTCACTTTCTGTTGTCTAACACTTTTTGCTTTCTTAAATAACAAAGCAAAGACAACCAAACGAGCACCTTCAATGTCACATGCACACGTGTGTGCATGCATGCGTGGGTGTATATATATATATGTATATATACATATATATATATAATGTACATTTCCCTGGCATAGAATATTTTATTGGAAAAGTAATGTGAGAAAATACTGACAGTTAAGTTATTAAGAATACTGACAGCGCTTTAGACAATGCTTTTTCTTTTTTCAAATAGTCTATGAAACAGGGCAGTAGCCTTTATCTAGGAATGCAAAGCTAGGCAAAATATGTAGAGAATAGGTACCATTATATGACATTTCAAACCTGAAAGTTTTTTAATGCAGATTGATATCAAACATCTGTATCAAAGCATGGTTTTGAAACAATTCTCTAGTTCACTAGTATAACAGTGTGATTATGTGGTAAAGATTGATTATAATCTTTGAACTAGTATAGCATCTCCAACAGAATTCAGGAACTCCAAACAGTTCTAATTTTAAGAACGGGGAAAAAAGGGATCCAGGTAATTACAGGCCTGTTAGTTTCACCTCAGTAGTATGCAAGATGTTGGAAAAATTTTTGAAAGAGAAAGTAGTTAAGGACATCGAGGTTAACGGTAATTGGGACAAAATACAACATGGCTTTACAAAAGGTAGATTGTGCCAGACCAACCTGATGTCCATTTTTGGGAAGAAAACAGATTTTTTAGATAAAGAGAATGCAGTGGATCTAATTTACCTAGATTTCAGTAAAGCATTTGATACAGTTCCATATGGGGAATTATTAGTTAAATTGGAAAAAAAGGGGATTAATATGAAAACTGGAAGGTGGATAAGGAACTGGTGAAAGGGGAGACTACAACGGGTCATACTGAAAGGTGAACTGTCAGGCCGAGGGAGGTTATTAGTGGATCTCCTCAAGGATTGGTCTTGGGACCGATCTTATTTAACCTTTTTATTACAGAGATTGGCACAAAAAGTGGGAGTGTGCTAAAAATGTTTGTGGATGATACAAAGTTGGGAGATATTGCTAATTCAGAGAAAGACAGGGATATCATACAACAAGATTTAGATGACCTTGTAAACTGGAGTAATAGAAATAGAATGAAATTTAATAGTGGAAAGAGCAAGGTCATGCACTTAGAGATTAATAACAAGAACACTTGCTATAAGATGGGGACACATCAGTTGGAAGTGAGCAAGAGAAGGACCTGAGCATATTGGTTGATCATAGGATGACTATGAGCCGCCACTGTGATGTGGCCATGAAAAAAGCTAATGCAGTCCTATGATGCATCAGATGAAGTATTTCCACTAGAGATAGGGAGGCGTTAGTACCATTATACAAGGTGTTGATCAGACCTCATCTGGAATACTGTGTGCAGTTCTGGTCTCCCATGTTTAAGAAAGATTAATTCAACTGGAACAGGTGCAGAGAAAGACAACTAGGATGATCCGTGGAATGGAATACCTGCCTTGTGAGAGGAGACTCAAAGAGCTTGTCTTGTTTAGCCTAACCAAAAGAAAGTTGAGGGGAGATCTGATTGCTCTGTATAAATACATCAGAGGAGGGAGAGGAGTTATTTAAGTTTAGCACCAATGTGGACACAAGAACTAATGGATATAAACTGGCCATCAAGAAGTTTAGACTTGAAATTAAACGAAGGTTTCTAACCATCAGGGGAGTGGAGTTCTGGAATAGCCTTCCAAAGGCAGCAGTGGGGGCAAGAAACCTAGCTGGCTTTAAGACTGAGCTTGATAAATTTATGGTAGGGATGGAATGATGGGACAGCCTAATCTGGCAATTGACTGCTCTTAGATTACTAGAAGTAAATATGCCCAACATCCTGTGAAGTTTTTAAATCATTATTTGAGGACTTCAATAATTCAGTCTTAGGTTAGGGGTCTATTACAGAAGTGGGTGGGTGAAGTTCTGTGTCCTGTGTTGTGCAGGAGGTCAGACTAGATGATCATAATGGTCCCTTCTGACCTTATGGTCTATGAGAGGATCTCAAAGGCCTTTACAAATATTAAGGAATTAAGCCTCACAGCTGGCCTGAGATAGGTAAAGAATCGTTATATGTAATCCTGCTCTCCTGAATTCCAATACTGTACTTTAAGTATAAATAAAGTATAAATAAAGTGGGATATTATTATAATGATTGTCTCTGCTACAGAGCTAATGCGGCAGGAGAATGGTGATCCTGGATTGCTTCTGGGACTGTGATGGTTCATACAGATCCTGCAGTATAATATAATAAGTTATATTAAAATGCTTTCTGTAATCAAGAAGTTTGGTACAGTTAGAGCTATACTTTCTAGAACAATGCCAAGTACATGTAAAAGTAATATGTGTAAAAAGTAGGGTTACTAATTAGAAGTAAAGACCACATTTTCTTCCTGAATATAGGGGCCTCAGGCAATCTTTGCAGCTTTTCCTGATTAATTGGAAAGAATATTTGCTAACTTCACCTGTTAGATGACTTCACTGCTCTCTAAGCAATGCTGGTTCTTATGGGTATTGCATGTCTACTTTGCATTTCTTGACAATAGATAAGGAAGGGGAGAGAAGAGTCTGGTAATTAGTAGGAATCCTAGAAATCCGTTTGCCATAGAAAAACACAGATTTTGTGTTTTTACAGACAATCCTTAGTTTTTACATTTTGTGAAAAAATACAAAACATATACAGCAAAAATAACAAGAGTCCTGTAGCACCTTACAGACTAACACATTTCTGTGGGCATAAGCTTTCGTGGGCTGCAACCCACTTCGTCAGATGCATCTACGCTTCTAAGTATTTCTCAGACCAACTGTGCATAAATATTTGTTGGTGTAATGGCTTGTGCACGGGAATAAGGTGGAGGTAATTTATCAAAGCTTGTAAACCCACCGTCCTACCTGATAAATTAATAAATCAGAATATTAATTCCTACCTGGAATGAAGTCAGATGTCTGACACATGCATTTTAGGGCATGAGTTTTTTATGTTATGCCTCCATGTATTTAGTTCCCAGTGCTCTATGAAGGTGTGTCCATTAGAGCCAGTCAGAACATTTATGCTGTTTCATGTAAACTGAAATATTTCAGAGATGGGGTGGTTTCACCTAAGTTTTCTTTAGGAAGGTTTTTCTAGAGAGTTTTTGTCAGGATGTTTTAGGAGGGTTCTGTCATGTGCTATTTCCTAGTGGTTGGGGTTCTGGGCTGGGATGCGGGTTCAAATCTCTGCTGTGTCTGACACACAGAGATCTGGGATGAAAACCTGTGCTCTGAATGAAGCAAAGCAAGCACTTGAACCTGGGTCTCCCACATCTCACACCAGCCATCAGGCTACCAAGGCATGCACACATTAAAATAAAAAAAACTCATTTCTGATCCAAAAATGGACATTTGGCCACAAATCTGTTTTCACAAAAACATTAGAAAAGTTTTGCTTTCATTTCACTGTGAAACAAAAACAAACTTCAAAATGGAAAAGTTGCCATGAAATGGAATTGTCATCTTCTGGCCAGCTCTGGTGTCCATTCATTTCTACACCTGACTGGCTTCAAAACTCAGCTTGATAAATGTATGGAGGGGACAGCCTAATTTAGCAATTAACTGATCTTTGACTGCTAGTGGTAAATATGCCAGTGGCCTGTGATGGGAAGTTAGATGGATTGGATTCTGAGTTACAACAGAGAGTTCTTTTCCAAGTGTTTGGCTGGTGAGTATTGCCCACATGTTCAGGGTTTAGCTGGACTCCATATTTGGGGTCGGGAAGGAATTTTTGCGCAAGACAGATTGGCATACGGTCTGGGGTTTTTTCGCCTTCCTCTGTAGCACAGGGCATGGGTCACTTGCTGGTGGATTCTCTGAACCTTGAAGTCTTTAAACCATGATTTAAACCAGGACTTCAATAATTCAGTCATAGGTTAGGGGTCTATTACAGCAGTGGATGGGTGAGGTTCTGTGGCCTGCGTTGTTTAAGGTCCCTTCTAATCTTAACGTCTATGAATCTACAAGACATATGCATGTCATACAGCTCTGCTGTTCTAATGCTCTTTTGGATATATTGAACTGAGACCAATCCAGCATTTCCTTACATTCAGAGAGCCTAGTATCCTACACTAATCAAGACACTGGGAGGTTTTCTATTGACTTCAGTGGGGGCAAGATTGGGCCTCTTAGGACTCCTGCTGAGTAAGGGCTTGTAGAATCAGGCTCTAGTTTCCAGTGCACTGCAAGAGTTAAGAAATGCCACTTTATTCTGTAATAGGAAAAATTTTCATCTTGGTAACTAGCTATTTTTAATGTTAGTTTCAGAGCTAAGAATACTGTATAACCCTAACAAAATTAAAGCAACATCTGCTGTGAACATCAGATGTAAAAGTTGCTTAAAACTTAATTAATATAATTTGGTTAGATATTCCTATAACATTGCTGAGGAATTTAGTACTGAAAAGTCTCCCTCCTCCATACTCACACTTGATTTTTTCCACAGTGAGTGTATCTTTTATGCAAAAACTATGCTACTTACCCCATTCTAAGTACTCATCAAGACAAACTTTCTTAAATAGGATCAACAGGTAATAAGATTCCTAACGTACCCCAAAGCCACTTTGCAAAAGGAAAGGAAAGAACTATTCCCCAGGTTCCACCTTTGCTAGCATATCAACCAGTCTTAGATTTTTGACTTTGTTGTCTAAGTCATCAGTTTTAGCAGAGAGAGTGAGAAATGTATTCCCTTTAATTACTACTGACACTTGCCATCAAGCCACGCCAGCACAAATAAAGTCCAAGTCATTCATTCGGACCTCTAAATATTGGACATTATATGAAAGTCCTCCCTTTCCCTTTTCTCTGTCCCTTGTGTTTGTGTGCATGAGTAAGTGCCAGACAATGGACCATTGCTCAGATATTTGTGAAAAGACAATGTACATTTTTTTTGTAAACGTGTCATACACTGCTATATTAACTCTCCATACCTATATGGAGCTTCTTCTGAGGGTGGGGGGGAGGTGGTTGCAAAGGCTGCAAATGTGTAGAAGAAAACATAAGGTGGTGGATGATCTTTTGATTTTATTCTAGTCCTGTAAATGGTATTTCTTTTCTTGCCCTAAGATAATTTCTTGTGAATTTTAGAAACACTAAAGGGGCAAATAATGTTAGGTTTCCCCAAGTGCAGGCAGCTCTTGTCATAAGCATTTTCCTCTACAACATTCTAAAAAGACATCATCTTGACTGCCACTCCTGATAGTGCCAGCAGGGGGTCTGAAACAAATCAGTGATTAGAAATTGACTCTTTTTTTCAGTGCTTTCTCTCCCTCTGCTCCACCTCCCACAGAGCCAGTCACTGAACAATATATAAAGTATATCTTTTAGCTTCTCTTTACTTCTTTAAGCCTTCTTGAATCTTTCAGCAATAAGACATTCCTGTTTCTTTTATCTTGTTTTGTTTTATTTGTTCATTCCTTTAATTCTTGGTATCTTTTTCTCATTTAAATTTTGGCTTTCAAAGTCCTAATTCTGTTTCTCTTTATTGGATCTAGTTTTCCTTGGCCATGTGTTGATTAATGCCTTTGAACTTCAATGGGAGTTACGTGTGTACTTGTTGGGAGAACAGATTGTACTTTCATTGTTTTTTTCTTTAACTATCTTCTCAGTTTCTCTGGCTTTTGTTCTGTGGATTTTTGATTTTTAGTTCCTTGTGTTTAATATTCTCCTGTGCTCTGTTTTCCATTTGTCATAATTCCTCTACATCATTTATTTTAAATATCCATATTTCTTATTTTTATCTTTGTGTCTCAATTTAAAAAAAAACAAAACTAGCATATAAAGAGAAAACATGAATGAGGTTGCTTTTTTATAATTCTTACTTATTTTCTTCTATAAAGCCATACAGGTTATCAGATACTAAATAAAGGCCCTGATCTTGCAAAGGCTTTGGCACATGCTTAGCTTCATGCTTGAAGTGTGGCAGGATCAGATGCATGACTACACAGTGATATGGAGCATGATAAAAGTGTATATCCGCTGTGAAACAAAACAATAAATGCAATCTTAATGGAATAAGCCAAGAACCTACCCAAATTCTTTCTTTGTAGGCATGAACCATATCTTTAGTTATCAGCACAACACAGGCCACAAAACCTGACCCACCCACTCCTGTAATAGACCCCTAACCTATGACTGAGTTATTGAAGGCCTCAAATCATGGTTTAAAGACTTCAAGGGTACAGAGAATCGACTGGAGAATCCACCAGCAAGTGACTCGTGGTCCATGCTGCAGAGGAAGGTGAAAAACCTGCTGCTGGAAAGGGAGAAACTTCCATTTGAAAGAGAGATATTTGTTGGCAGACACAGAAAATGCAAGCATGATCAGCAGACTGAGAGATTGAGAAACAAGAGTCCAATGACCAGTAAGTACGGATAGAACACACAATGCCAATACCACAAGGGGCATAAATGCTAGATTATTGATAAATTCAAGAAGGGGAGGGATCACCATGCCTATCTCACAGGTTTTGAGAAGGCTTTTGAATGGAACAGTCTTCCTCCTATTGATGGGGTGAGAGAACAAAATCTTTCACTAGGGCCAAAAGCCATAAAGGCATACAACCAGATGGATGGGGCTGACCCCTGAGGACTATGAAGAATTTAAAAAGTTCTGCTCCTTAAATTTGAGCTGACCTCTGTGGCCTGCAAGGAAAGATTTCAGGGGGTGCAAAAACACAAAGATGCAATTTATATGGTGGTGGCAAACCAGATGGGAGATTACCTCTGCAAAAAGGGCAAAGGCTGGGGCAGTGGGGAAGGTCACTACCCTCCATGATTTGTCTGACCTTTTCAGGTTAGAAAAATGTTTGAGGTGTGTCCCCAGAATCTAAGAATATGGGTGAGAAACCAGAAGCTACAAGATCTGTTTGCTGCAGGCAGACTGGCAGATGAGTTTGATAGACAGGCTGGTTCTGATTAAAAGCCTGACACTGACAGGCAAAAGCCTGGGTCCCAGGTTAAGAAACATGAGGGTACTCCCCAGACATGGAAACAAGTAATACAAAACTGAGGGAGCAACAGCCTGCCTGGGGCCTGGGCACAAAAAATGTATGCAGCTCATTTACCATGTGTCAGGAAATTGGTGCTGCACCTTGGCAGATTAACTTTCTGGCAGGCTGGCCAGAGGGGACTTGGAGACTGGCCCACCAGTGTGGCAGGGTAACCATATGGGACCAGACACCAAGGAGGCATACAATGTACATGAGAGTGAATTCAACCTTTTTTGTATATGTTTTGCTGTAACCTGGAGAGTAGATCCCCAGTGGAAACAGGAAGTCAGAATCAAGGGGGAGATGTCTCCAGGGTGGAGAGGCACTGGCACTGCTCAGAGTTTAGTCATACCCTGTAAAACCCTTTGTAAGTGCTGCAAACGAACTGTCTTCCATTTTGTGCAATCTCTGAATAGGTAGGTGCTTTGCTCTCGGTTCACAGATGTAATCATATCAAGTGAATCTTATCTATCTATGTGTTCTGATTTTTAAAAATGCTCAGCACTGGGAGTTTCTATTGATTCCATTGATTGATTTTAGTTACTTCACTAAGTTACTCAGTACCTCTGGAAATCGGGCCACCAGCCAAAAGCAGTAAGAATTCCTTAATAAGTGCCCGCAGACTACTGTAGTTAGAAATCAGATAGTGCTGGTATAGGTTACTTTAAATACTGTTTTAACAGCTCTATATACTCGTTAAAAAATAAGCAAAACAGTTAGTTGAAAATGTCAGTGATTTTTTTCATAATTTGAATTTATGACAAGCTTCACTGTAGTCATGTATCTTAAGGTTTTTGGCCTATGTCACCATTTTTGTTATGGTTCTATCTATATTTCAGACATGATCGGCAACGTAGCAATCAGCTCAGAATTACAGATAGATACAAAATGTAGGTTCCATCCTCTGACCAATAGTATTGTTTCCTACAGTATATTCTTTAGTACTTTGTCTATCTTGGTGGAGCTCTATGTGATTCTTGTTGGCTCTTTAGCTAATGCCACAAAATCCTTTGGATTTAGATAAGGATAATGTTATGCATAAAAGCAATTAGTGCTAATCTTACCATCTGGTATTTATCCATGATGCAAATAAAATCACTATGTACTGTATACTTAACGGTACTTATTTAAGACAATGCATAGAGTTCATATAACTAACAATAAAATACACCTGCTTATTAGGAATAGGTACGCATATATCAAATACATAAATAAAGACTCTGATGCTATTCCCTTTTTGGAATGTGATTCTATTGGAAACTAAACTCCAATTACCACTCCCATTCCACTCTGAAGGAAGTACTCGCAAAGAGAGAGAGAAACACAGTGACACTTACTCTGGTAAATAAATCTTCAGTTGTCAAAATATATCACCTATACACATTTGATTTATAAATAAAGGAGAGACTTTACTAATCATCAACTCCTTTCTTCATTTGTACAAACTGATTGTTTGACTGGAGAGGTTTATAATGCATAAACTTACATGGAAAGTAAATAGTTACTTCCCTTTAAAATAAACTAGCGGGATCTTTCAGGAAAATATATTACTTTCCAGGGGCTGGGATTGTAAATTCCTATGAATCACCAATGGAAATGAAATGGTTAAATTGCTGAATCTTGTGAAACTCCACAAATTCTCATAAGCACCAACTATTTCATACTGGTTGGCATTGCAGTAAACTGTGTGTACTTCACATTCATATTTGGCTGCTTTTCTCTTTCCTATAACTAACAGGTATGAGACTGCTGTCTTGTATGACACTCTTGCAAAATGAGAGCTTTGATATCAGAGATATGTTTTAACCTTATAAAAACATATAAAAAGGACTTAAATGGAATGCATGTGGCTCTAAATGATGTCCCACAATTGACCTTTATTGCTTTCCACTTCCTGTTTTGTATATAAGATAAAGAAGTATGATGTAGCTGAACAACATGCTAGGCTTTATAGTTACTGTAGGAGAGTAAAGAGTTAAAAACTGCACAAGTAATCTGGCCTAAGATACAGGGAATGGATTTATGGCACAGGCAAACCTTGTTTTTGTTACCTGGTGAAATTTTAGCTAGTGTCTGTTATCTCTTTTCTTCTCCTCCCTTTCTGGCCATCTGTGCAGGGGAGAAGTATTTCTGTGCAAGGCCTTTTGGTGGGAAAAAATATTATCTTCCTTCTCCTCCTGGCATGGCTTTACTTCAACGAATGTTAGTGTAAAATGTATAGTTTTTAAGGTGATGTGCCTGACCTCTGTATGGTAATCCTGTAAACAACAAACAGGGGCGGGTATAATTATATTCATTATGTAGTTGTTAATATTAATTTTATAGGTGTCAGTGTAACCAAATAAGGGTCTATGGGGAGTTGCTGAAAATGTATACATTTACATACTGTTATGGATAAAAGAATTGTAAAGTAACCCCCTCGTTGCTCAATCCCGGCGTTGAGATGGAACGAGCAGACAATAAAGGGTTCCATCTCCCCAATCTACCCCTGGGACAACCTGTAAGATTATTTCTAACAGTTACTGTAGGAACAAATTAAAAGGCTAACACATTTTGTGCTTTATGGCTCTTTTGCCCATTCAGGGCAGGAAGAACCATCTGACGATTAAGACTGGGAGTTGGGAGATTTATATTCAATTCCTGGCTCTGACACAGACACGAACTTCCGGTCTGATCTTGGGTGTGTCACTTACAGCTGAATCCAATGACCATGGAAACCAATGAGAGTCTTTCCACTGGCTTCCATAGGCAGGTCAGGCCCTTAATAACTCTCTGCCTCAAATGGCCATCTGTAAAATAGGGATAATACTAAACCACTGATTCAAAAGAGTGCAATGACATTAAATGTCAATAATTGTGAGGCACTTGGACTTCTGTGATGAGGGCCTTATAAGTGTCTAAATGGACATGCCAAATTCCCAGTAATTGCAAGGGAACCAAACGTAATAAAATTCTGCTTACGTAACTCTGAATTTGGTTCCATAATTTTAAAAAGAACATACGAAATAAAACTTGAATCTAACCTTACTGAGCCATTGACATTAAGGTGAAAAAGACCCATTTTGGTTAGTCTATCACACTGCTGATGTTCAATTTTCATATATGAACTCTCAACCCAGTCAATCAGATAGCTACAAAATGTAAGACTTGGTAGTAATAGAGAAAAAGAAACTGCCTGACATACACCATAGAACTGATAGATATATATATCCAAAAAAGGTATATGAAAAGAATACTAAAGTTTCAAAGTTAAGTATTCGGAAGTTAGGAAATGACAAAATTAAGGTTTTCTGTGCAACTTTAATTCAACCCCCTTTTGTGAATGCATTATAATAGTTTGTAATTCCATGATCACATACCATTTATTCCCCACAGGACCCCAGCTCATCTCGTTGATGAGTAGTTATTCTAGATTTCTTTTCTTCCCCAATCAGTGTGTGACCCAAGGCCTTATTTCCTGCACACACCATTCAAGCTTTGCACTAAACACAGAATTAATTTTCTCCTTGGCATTTCTGTAGTGCTCTCACCATAGTGTCAGGGTACTTGCTTCACAAACACTAATGAATTTACATTTGCAACTCACCTGTGAGAACAGATGGTATTATTATCCCCATTTTGCCAATGGACAACTGAGGCACAGAGTAAGGCCAACATTGTCAAAAGTATCCACTAACTTGGGTGCCCAATCTGAGATGTCTGTGGCCTGACTTTTCAGAGTACTTAGAATAATGGAGCATATTATATGTTCAAAGCACAGCATTGACTTCAGTTGCAGTTGTGAGTGCTCAGAGCTTCTGAAAAACAGAATCCTGTTGTTTCAATGTGAGTACTTGGAAAATGAGAACACACAATTAGTGACCACCTGTGCAAAGCTTGGTTTAAGACTTGTCTAGGTTCACACAGGAGCAACAAGGCATAGACAGGGATAGTATCCATTTCTCCAGGTCAACATTCAACTGCCTTAATCATGAGACCATCTTTTCTCTTTTTATCTTGCAATCCCCTGCCATGTCCACTATATACCTTCCAATTTCTGCTACTAATCAGGCAAAGGTCCTACAGACAACTCTTTTCTTTTTTACACAACCCTGATTCATCCCCAGAGCAGTTCTATCTTGTATACTGAATGAAGTAAGGGTCTTGTGGCAAAAGTACTATATGATCATATAATGACTGTTACATAATGCATATTCACTAGAAGGCTGAAGTAAGATAGCACAGACAACCTTATTTCCTAAATTTTGATTGCTTGTCTTTGCAACCTTAATGTTATTTTAATATAATTTGAGTTCCATATCCTAGGTTTTTAAAAAGCAAACTGAAAAACCAGAAATCGGATTCCGTAATAGCATATTCATACCCACATGAGTCATCAACAGGGTTGGTACCATTAATTCTGTTTTACATACTTCTGCCACTTGAGTTAATGGAGTAACTGAAAGCAGTAGAAGGTTGTTATCTTCCATATAGGCTGGCCACTAGTGGGTTTCACAGCTATTTCCTAGATAGCATAGATATGTGATAATGGGATCATTCCAGATTCTGTGAAGAAGTATGGTTTAGCTGTAACAGACTCTTCTGTGTTAGTTCCCTCTATTGTGATGCCTAGAGTGGGTCACAGCTGAGAATGCCAACCTCAGGACAGATTGTCTGAAAATAGGGCACATACCCTCAAACTGGTGGTATATTCTATCATTAGATTCACCAAACCAATAATAAAAGAGTATTCCTGGACAATTACTCTAGTTTTACCATGGAATACAGACAACCCCCTTGGCATTGCAGCCCCTTTAAATCATCCAGGCAAACTGAAATTTATTATATAAAGTTATTAAAACCAAAAACACCACACATTAGGTTCTTCTAGACCCAAAGGGCCAGTAACTTATCCCAGGACATTGGAGACGTTAGGATTTCATCAAAAACAATACTGTTAACTAATCCTTGGTAAAGTTACTAAAGATTTATTAAGAAAAGAAATGAGGGTTATTAAAAGATTAAAACAAATAATATACTTTATAGGTGAATTAGAGGTTATAATTCAGATGATAGCATCAATGTAGAGTCTGTTAGTCTTTTCACAAGTCCTCAGGGCTTCCCAAAAATGAATTCCAGGGACCTCTGTCAATATGCTTAGAACTCCTCCTGCCAGAGTTTAAGCAGTCCAGAAATGAATCAGAGATAACAGGATTGTTCCCATGGTTCAGTATTTGTAGTTGAAAGCAGCTCAGTGAGGGTGTAGCCGGGAGGTGTGGCCTCCCTCAGAGATTGATGGCAAGGGAGAGCCAAACCCTCTCTGGGGGATGGAGCCCGGGTATACAGCACCACCTGACTGGCAGCAGGTAGGCGGAGCAGGAAGTATAAAAGGCAAGCCTTCCTGCTCAGTAAGGGGAAGGCAGCCAAGGGAGAAGGACATCTCTCCCTTGGTGCCGGGGCCTGGGCCTGCACCCGACCATTACCCAGAGGAGAGGATGCCACAGCTGCCTACTGCCTAGGACCTGGAGGAGCTACCTGAACCCAGCTAGCCAGAGGAGACTCCTGGATCTTGCGACCTGGAGGAGCTATCCGAGCTGCCAACCCCCTGTGAGCCAGAAGAGAACCCAGGACCCTGTGACCTAGAGGAGCTGCCCTCCACAGACAACTCCAAAGAGTTCCCGGAGTTGCCATTGAGCAACAAGGCTGAGGGATTCTGGAACTTCCTTCAGGCAGAGTACCCCGAGGAAACGGGGAGCAGCTTGAGGGAACAGGTACTACAGTCTGGCTGAGCTTGCGCTTGCACCAAGTCAGTGTGTTTCGGCTGGAGCCCCGCTGACCCAGTGACGGGACAACCTGTTACTGCCAGGGTCCTGGGCTGAGATGCAGTGGAGTTGGGTGGGCTTGCATCCTGTTCCCCCATTCCTACCCCGACCTAGGGGTGATCGCCCATTAAAGGTCAGAGCCTGTTCTCTGCTGCCTGCCCTGCTTAAGGGCCGGGGCTCAGAACTGCTTACTTACCCTACGGAGGGCTAGAGTCTATTCCAGTTTGCTTCGCCCACCCTACCTAAGGGCCGGGGCCTTGAACGGTATGCTCCCCCATAGAGGGCTAAAGACTGTTCCTGTTTGCTTGGCCCGCCCTGCCTAGGGACCGAGCCTTGAACTGCATGCTTGCCCTACTAAGGGCTAGAGACTACTTCCATGTTTGCTTGGCCCGCCCTGCCTAAGGGCCAGGGCCTGGACCCAAAGCTCACCCTACTAAAGGTGGAGACTGTCCCCTTTTTGCTAGGACTCCCCACAGGAGACAGGCGCTGGGTGATGTGTCCTTCCTCAGAGATGGAAGGCGAGGGAGAGCTACTGGCCCCGCCCACAACAAGGGACCTTTACAGAGGATAACTGGCACAGGATGGGTTTTCCTCTGATGAAGAATAGGTCATACAGACAGTTTGTGAGTCTTCATTGTTAAACCAATGACCCTTGCTTTAAAGTTAACTATCTACTTTCCATGCATACAAAAATAATTCATGTCCATTGATTTACATTAGGCAATTGCTGGCCATTCATTAAACCATGGAGAGATAAGTGAGGACAATACAGGAAATATTCATTAGTTCTATGCCGTGTATACACTTCTTTGGATCTTTGGGCTAATTGAATACAGGATATAGACAGACGTAAACATAGGAATTAGCCCAGGGATACCAAACATTAGTCCAGTTGTGTTTCCAGAGTCTAGGTCAGCATGTCTTGGTGGGATCCCCGCTGACCCAGTGGTGGAGCCCTCTGCCACTATTATCCCTTCTGCAGCTGATTCAGTCATCTGCACTGAGATGGTCCTCTGATGGAGTGCGGCTTTTGCCAAGTATGCATGGGGGAGTCCCACATCCATAGGGAACACCCCTCAAAAATTACGATCCTCATGACCATAGGTGGGCTACTGGTCATGCTGTAGTTCAGGGGTTCTCAAACTTTTTTTTCTGGGACCCCCTTTGAAAATATTTCAGGCTGTGATGACCCTCCCAAAAAGTGACAACCTCCCATGCCATTCCATGCCACCCACCATCTATGCCATGCCACCCTTACTTCTGTGCTGCTGCTGGGGGCAGTGCTGCCTTCACAGCAGCCGGCCACCAGCTGCTGCTCTTTGGCCACCCAGCTTTGAAGGGCTCTGGCTGTCATCCATGCACTGGGCTGACAGTCGCAGCCACGGCATGTGCGGGGGCTGAAAGCACTCAACCCCCCATAATAACCTCATGATCACTTCAGGGGTCCGGACTCCCAGTTTGAGAACCACTGCTCTAGTGGACTTGGGCTATGGACAGATCTTTGTACGGCAGGAGATTGCTCCTATGCCTGACCCCGAGCTTGGGGAAATCCAGTTCCAATGCTTTTTCGGGACGTGAAGCCTTATCCTAGTGCCCAGATTTTGATGATGTCAGTCCATTCACCCAGAGTCATGACAGTGGGGCTGACCCCAAGGATAGCATATCCCATCATTCTGGGATGGAACTGGCAGAGATTTGCCAAAGTCCTGTGCGCCATGAGCCTGGGGGCTCCCCCTGTGTAGATGTCCCTTGATGGAGACCCCCCTCAAGGAAAAGGACAAGGCACACAGCTGCTGGGACCCAGACAACCAGCCCATCCTGGCACTGGACCAAGACCCCCCAAAAGAAGGAGCCACATGCATCACTTCGGCTGTCAATGGGTTCCCAAGCATGGGAGCTGATTTCAGTGAGGATCAGCAGGAAGATCCCATGCACACTCAGGCTTACAAATTGTTGGCTTGTGTCAATGGGGAAGCAACCGAACCTCGGCAAGCAAGTCATCAGTCCCAACTACCAAGAGACAGGTGAGACAATTCTTTGCGGCTGGCCAGCTATTATTGCCAGTTTGTCCCCCAGTTTGCCTCGATTGCCATAAGTGGCCCTGATTCAAACTGACCAATGACCACCTCTATCATTTTTATTGAGAAACCCATACCCAGTTGGTCATACCCTGATGCCACTGATGTGCCATCCTGAAGCTGGACCATGATGTCCTCACAGAGGGGCCATCTGGGATAGGAAAAGACCCTGGACTGGGTCTTCTTCCACTTTTTCTGGATGGGGGTATATTGGGATATGAAGGAGTACTGCAGCTTATGTCCTAATGCCAGCTCACAGCCTCCCCGGGGGACACAGAAGGCCCCCTGCTCCCCCTGTTGGTGATTGGGGTCCCCTTCGAGAGGGTCACTATGGACCTGATGGGGCCCCTCCTGAAGAAGGTTCAGGTACATCCTGATCATCATAAATTATGCCACTTGGTTCTTGGAGGTCATCTCGATGCGTAGCATCACTGCTCAGACCATTGTCGGGAAACTTCTGAAAGTCTTCCCCTTAGTATGCCTACCCCAGTAAATTCTCACAGACCAGGGAATTAACTTCATGGCGAAGCTACTCCACCAGGTATCTATCTATTACCCCCAGACCGATGGGCTGATCGAACAGTTCAATCGGACCCTAAAAGACATGTTGCGGAAGTTCTTGAAGAGGAACTCCGCCAGTGGGATCAACTAATTTCACTGCTGTTGCTAGCCATCCAGGAAGCTCCCAGGCCAGTTCTGTTTGATTTATTATACAATCGCCTCCCTCTTGACAGAGCTCCTAATCAAGGACAGTCTGTAACAGGTACGTTGGGCCCCCAACTGTGAAGAAGCATTCTGGCCTCTCAAGGATCACCTATGCTGAGTGCCAGTGCTATATAGCCCTGATTTCACCTGCAGTTTTATCATTCAGATGGACACCTTGGAGGTAGGACTTGGTGCCATGCTCTCCCAGGAAACTGATGTCTCCATAAAAATGAAATTATTCCCCCAGGAGCACGATTATTTCAACAGCAAGAAGGAGGCCCTGGTGGTTAAGTGGGAAGTAGATGCCCTCTGTTACTACCTCCTGGGCTCCCCTGAAGTAGCTCTGGAGAAATGAAGGAGACCAACATGAGAATAATGCAAAGGACTAAGCCTCCAACCCTACGTGTTCACCATGCAGCATTGAGCCAGTAACGAGAACGTAAACACGGACCATTTGTCCTGGCTAGGGGAGGGAGATGTAACCATCCCCGGAGAAAGAAGCAGATGTCTCTCACCTGCTGCCAAGCCCTGTGCCTGAGACTGAGCTCTACAGTGCTGATGACCCAGAGGAGGTGCCAGGACTGCTGACTGATCAGTGCCTGGAGGAGCTGCTGGGACTGCTGCTGGCCAGGTACCCTGGGGAGATAGAGGAACCCTAGGACACAGTGGTACGCCCAGAAAGGGTAGTAAGAAGTAGCTGAGGGACACCAGACATTAGTCTGATTGTGTTTCCAGACTCTAGATCAATGTGTTTCTGTGGGATCCCTGCTGACCCAGTGGTGGAGCCCTCTGCCACTGTCAAGGCCCTGGGCTGGGACCCAGTGGAGTAGGGTAGGCCCAGTCCTCCTACCACCTGCTGCCAACTGTTTACACACGCACACGCACACGCACGGTGGTAGCCTACCCACTTTAGGATGAACAGTCTGTGTTTGCCTGCTGTCTGCCCAGCCAGAGAGCTGGTCTCTAGACTGCTTGTTGCTCTGCTCTGCCCAGGCCAGAGTCCTCAGACTGCTAACTCCCCTGTTCAGCATTGAACCTATAGGTGCAATGCAGTGTGGGGGTGTGGCCTCCCTCCAAGACTGATGGGGAGGGAGGGCCATGGACCACTACAACCACATACTATTGTATTGGCCTGATTACATTGTAATGCCTCTTGATATGCCTTTAAGAGTCACGCTCAGGTGAACTGGCCTATTAATTTTGACCAGAGTTTGTTTGCCAGCATCACACCCTCTTTCTTCTGTTCTCTTCCTGCAGGGGTGCAATGAACCAGGAGACCAAGTGCACCCTTTCTCCCCCCACTTCCCAACACACATACTTAGCTCCTGATAAGAACTGCGTGACATAACCCAGCCACCTGATATTGCAATCCTGTGCACCAGGTTGCAATGCCATTCACTCAAATTTGGCCTGGCCACGAGTGTGTCATGATGGAGGGATGGCTGGATCAAATTTGAGTGAGTGGTGTTGCAACCTCATGCATGGGATTGTCACTCAGATTTGGGGCATTCCGACAGGTAACGTGGACCCCCTCCCAGCTTCCTACTTATTTCTTGAGCACCAGCACAGGCATCTCTAAAAGCACAGGAGATGTTGATTCCTTGATGTTGGTTCGTGTACCTCATGCCATAGTGGCCCCTAGCATCTAGCCAGGGAAATTGCAGAGAAAAATCCTGTTAAGCTCCAGGATGAAGCATGCTCCATTACTGTGTGGGTATGGTATGTGTGCAGTCTGGCTGGCATTTAAGAACTATGAAGTAATGAACCATGTGCAGATAGAATTTTTAAGGAATTAGTCTAGAGGTAGACGCTCATGTGATGTTTCCCTCTGCAATCAAGACTGGTGTATAGCTGTGTCATCCCAATCCCTCACTCTTGGAGCCCATCTTACACTTGCTCTGTTGTGGGAACCCCCACTCCTGGGTCAGCCCACGAAGAGCTTCCAGCAAGCAAGCTTCTTCTAACTCAGTGAGTGAGTGTTTCTGGCCAGCCACTCATGGGATCATGCAATAGAATGACCCCCAGAAAACACCCCCAGTTCCAGATGCAACCTTAGGAACTTCTGTGTTGCAATGTTTAGTGATGCCCACTGAACACTGCAATCTCATAAGTAGTCTGTTAATTTAACAAAGAAATTGATATGCACTAGCTTTGTTACTTTAAATGGAGGCTTCACACACCTTAAACCACATGCACTGCTTTAGATAAAACGTACAAACACATTTATTAAATACAGAAAGATTTTACCTGATAAGTCAGAGGAAAGCAGGTCAGATTTGATCAAAAGTAAATAAAAGGCAAATAGCATTTTAAACTAAGCTTAACACTTTCAGCAACCTTACAGTCTTAGATGATTTTATCATGGCCTGGTTGTCCTTTCCAGCCAGGCCATCACTCTGTGGTCAATGCTTCAATTGCTTGATGTCGTTTGTAGATGGGAGTGGAAGAGGGAGCTCACAGCCAAAATGTTCCCCTTTTTACCATCTCCTTCACCCCCCTCTAGGGCCTCGCCTCCCCTTTTCAGAGTCAGATGACAAACAGAATCTATGCATGGTTTTCTCCAAGTCCTGAGACACTGTGATGCATTGTGGCTGAGCTGGGTTGTTCTATACAAGTCTTAGGGAGGTGTGAATGGCCCTCCAGCTCTGTAGAGTTTTGCCTCATCTCCCTTAAACCATGAGACACATATTTGGGAAGATTACACAGTGAAGCCTCATAACCATACACATGACATTGTAACAAACATACTCTTATAACATTAATGTTCAGTATGCCATGAGCATTCCAAAAACATCTGACATAGCATACCTTGTATAAAACAATACAGTTACACTGTAAGGGTGAACATGAGTGATACACAATCACACCATAAGGGTGCACATGGGGATTCAGTGTGTCACAGCTCAGCACAGGAAAATTCAACCCAATGGATTTGTTTGGAAAAATGATAAACTGAAAATAAGTTCTTAGGGTGTCAGAAAACTTTAACTATAGGCAGAGCTACATCCACCACCTATTTTAAAAAGAGACATGAATACTATGTAGTAACACCGATAGATACTCTACCTTCATGTATCTTGCACTGAGTGCCAGTAAACTAAACATCTATTGGAAGCTCAAACGAAAATTTATAATGGTTCAAGGAAGATGACTTCTTTTCTTGCACGTGCATATCTGAATAGACTAATGTAAGTCGTGAGTTCCTTTGAAGTGTCAAATACTTTGGGTAAAGGATTTAAATCTCAGAAGACATGTAGAGAAGTGATGTAACAAAAAATAATGAAAGAAGAAGTTGCAAAATTTTGTTTGTTCCAGTTAGAGGTAATTAATCCTAACCCTTACAAAAAAGGATATAACATAGAAGAGGGTTTTGCTATTACATTTGAATATGTAATGTGAAGTGCCTTCCCCCATTCCCATTATAGATAAAAGTTCACTTTAAGCACTGTATCAGAAGCAGTTGTATGTTCCTATTCCTTCTGGGATCCTAGCACCTTTTCCTAGGCACTTGTATGGATAGAAAAGGACATCCAGACCTAACTTGCTTAGGCCTTGTCTACACCAGCTGTTATGCTGGCAAACTTTTGTCACTCAGGGGAGTGAAAAAAATATCCCCAAGTGACATAAATTTTGCCAGTATAAGCGCTTGTGTAGCCATGTTATGTTGATGGGAGAGACATAATAAAACTACCTAAACGAGTGACTCAGAGAATCATAGACTATAAGGTCAGAAAGGATCATTATGATCATCTAGTCTGACTTCCTACACAACACAGGCCACAGAACTTCACCCACCCACTCCTGTAATAGATCCTTAACCTATGACTGAGTTATTGAAGTCCTCATATAATGATTTAAAGACTTCAAGGTACAGAAAATCCACCAGTAAGTGACCCGTGCCCATGCTGCAGAGAAAGGCATGTGGTGGTAGTCATGTTGGTGGGAGAGCATCTCCCATCGACATAGCATTATCCACACAAATGCTTATGCCGGCAAAATTTGTCACTCAGGAGTGTGTTTTTTCACACCCCTGAGTGACAAAAGTTTTGCTGGCATAAGTGTTAATGTAGACAAGGCCTAAGTAAAAGGGTTAAGTAACCTTGCAGCTGCCTGTGAGTGTGCATATGTATGCATGGGGGAAGGAATCACTAATTGGACTATGGTTTATTTGAATGCCCACAGTAACACCCAATGGTTGTCACAATAATGCCAGTTTTCTGAAGGCCACCAATTAACTCCCTACATGTGCTGCCTGAATAGTACTAATTGCCTTTTTATTTCACTCACATTTCTCCAGGGTATTCCCACTAGTGAATGGCCTGCCCCCTTTGCATGGTACCTGATGAGCTGAATGGACTTTCAATTACTTTGTACTAAGAAGAATGGAGCTTGATTTGCTGCTAAATCAAGGCTTATATCCACTCAATTTTACAAGCAAGCCATTTTTCAGCCTGTTGAGCCAACTCATTGCCTTGCCTTTCCTTGCTTATACATATAGAACACCTGGCTTTTTCATTTGCTGGTGGTGAATATTTTGGAGTAATTTCAATGTTTCTTAATTGTGTAAATTAGGGTGTGTCTGGGGGAGAGAGTGCTGGCCACTCCATGAGGCCACTCTCAAGCCAGGAGGAGCAGTGTAACCTATGCGGCAGTTAGCAGAAAGGCTGCTAAGAGTGGGGTACAATGACATAACCTGTCTGGAATCATTGCTCCATGGGGGAAGCAGGAGCTTTCTCTCCCAGTCAGATGCTGACAGGAGAAGTGTTGTTAGAACTGAACCTACAAATCTGCCCCTTTTGTCAGCCTAGGAAGGTAGATAAAAGTTTATAAAGTGTCACAATAACCTAGAACTATACATGTTGATGGGAAAAGATGCAAAAGGGAGCCAAAGACTGAATTAGACCAAATAAAAATTCAAGGACTGCATTAAAATCCTGCCTGGTAAATAAGAGAAAGGTGGGAGTGGAAATCAATGAAACAAAATTGGTGTGTCAGAAATTAGTCCATTGGTGGAAAAAATAATGAGAATAGGCTATTCCACTCATAACTCCATTTTAAGGTTCTTAAAAGAAAAGATTTGGGGTGGAGAGGAATTAGCAGAAGCAGCAGCCAACAACGGTTACAGTCAGATTTGCTATGATGGCTACCACCTTCACAGTCTCCTGGGACTCCAGGATCCACCATGACACAATTTGTCTTCTTCATCCTAACCCTGACAAATGTCCTGACAAGACCAGGCTGAGAGAGAGCCAGCTGATACCTCCCACCTCCATTGGCTCTGGCTAAATTCCAAACAATGTCTAGAATGTGAGACTGTCACACACCTCCACCACCACCTGGTGTGTCCTTTTCCTTTCCCACCTTGTTCTTCTTCTTGCCAACCCCTCTCCTATTGCCCTTTGTTTAATGAGTCTGGCTTAGCTGACCAAAACGGTATATTTTGCAACCCTGTTGTCAGCCTGTGACCAGAAAAGCAACTAAAAGCAATGCTTTTAAGTAACCTAATTCTGGTACAAGTTTGCCAAGTCTCAGAGTGGCTAATAAGACCAAGTTCCATGCCTGTGTTTCTCCAACAGTGAGGTTGCAAGTGAGGGTCAATGCCAGAGACAAAAGCTGCATTTCCTGTCTTTGCTATTCTTTTCTCTCTTCTTTTGGATGTGTGTCCTGTTTTGTGTTTTATCAAATGATATCAGACTTTACCAAGAACAGCAGCAGTAACAGCTCCAGCCCATCTCAATTAACTTCTCTTTTCTCCAGAAAGGACAGTTATATCTAAAAGACGGTCAAATTTGGGTTTTCCTTCTAATGGCTCTCTCCAGAGAGAAGGAAACGGAACAAGAACTGCTTTGAAAATGAAAGCGTTATTTAATACTTTATATTTCAAATGCTTTAACAGGTTTTTTCCCATCTTATTTGTATCTTTAATAAAAAGTTAAAAGGATGTTTAATGGTATTTGCCAAGGTACTAAGCAAGCTCAGGCCTCTGTATACCAAACACCAAACCTTGTCTAACATTGTTTAATGTTGGACAGTGCCTGGGCTATGTTAATACCGTTAACCCATATATTCCATCTTAACCAATACAACAGAACACCTGTAGAGCCCTGGCCAGGTTCTAAAGCTATCCTCTCCACTAATTCTGCCAGAAGACAATAGAATAGGTTCTGTCACCTGCCTTCCACCGAAGTTGAATTCTTCAGTGGGCACAGCTGCATGAATAGCTGCACCCAGGAGTTCTGGTTTGTATCCATAGGAGTAAATCAGCCCAGTTTCTATTTATCTCTTTCCCATGAAAGAACCCTGGAACTGGAGACTGGAATAGCTTGCAGTTAATTTTCCTGTTCTTTTGGGGTGTTGGTTTGAAATGTTATCTATAAAATGATCTTGTGACTAACTGTATTTCTAAGGTTGCAATGGGGTGGAGAGGCCCCACACTGGCAAGAATGGGGGTTAAGGAAAATGACAGGCCCTTGATTAGCAATGAGAGGATTAAGGAAAGCCTGTGGACACAGCTGACCCCACCCTCCTACACCTGCAGCCAGTGTCAGGTGTGGAGAGGAGTACTAAAAGGCAGGGAACTAGCCCAGTTTGAGCCTGATCAGGAAGGAAGACAGAATTCTACTTTCCTTGATGGGAGGGAAGCCTGATTGCAGTCCTGAGATTGAGTTTGCTTGCCAGCTTTATCGGCTCTTCTAGGGGAGATGACCACACCCTGGGGAGGTGGGTGGAAACAGAGACTGTTTGGGAGACAAGACTGGAATAGATGGGTGGGGTCTTACTGAGGGTTCATGGGATGACCCTATTCTTGAGAGGTTTTGTTTTTGTATCTATCTGATCACCTTTTAACCTTACTGCCCTGAAAGGGGTAAAACTGAAGGGTGCTTTGGCTGGAGCCTAATAGGGTGTGTCTATTCTGCAATTAGATGCCTTTGTCTGGCCTGTGCCAACTGATTTGGACTTGCTGGGCCTGGACTAATGGACTGTTTAATTACAGTGTAGACATTTGGGCTTGAGCTGGAGCCAAGGCTCTAGGACCTTACGAGGTGGGAGAGTCCAAGAGCTTGGGCTGCAGCTCAAGCCCAAATGTCTACACTGCAATTAAACAGCCCTTTAGCCTCAGCCTACATCACCTGGCATGGGCCAGCCGTGGATATCTAATTGCAGTGTAGACATACCCATAGAGACAGACATACCCATAGAGACCTACATCTGGCTGATGCTGCCCTGAAAGGCCACAAGGGGGTATTGCCTTGGTAACATGGTTACAGAGCCAGAATAGTTTTAAAACTGGTAGTTGGTCCACCTTTTAACTTTTGTAAACATTTTTTACTGAAAAAATTAAGTACATCCTGAGAAGAAAAACCAGGCCATGTAGATCAATTACTCCGCTTACCATAAGAATATTGAGAGATTTGTCAGCCTTTAAAAAGGAATTCACCAACAAAGACCCCAATGCTACCACAGTTAATTCTTGTTCTAGTTGGTGGGGGAAGTTAGTGTTATCAGATAACACTGGGTGGTATACTTAGCAAATAATTTCTGGGTTGGTTTTTTTTATTGGCAAAAGAACTGTACAGATCTTGGAAATATTGAACTTTTCAATGACAACTCATAAGGGTGGTTGATTCAATGCTTTTCTTTTAATTCCATGGCAAGAGAACTAGCTTCTGAACAAACACGTATTGGGGTAGCTTTGGTCTGCTGAGCAGGGCCCCTATTCCCTGCTTGCTACAAATGATCCTTTAGGAATTAGGGAAGAATTCTGCAAGCACAGGAGCAGCACAGGGCTAATGTAACTGGTACTACACTCCTCTTAAGGTTCAGGATAAGGGCTCAGAGTGGGGGCACCAGTGCCAGAACTAGAAGGGGCCGTAACCTCCCACTCTTAAACAAAAGAAACATATGTGCTTTCTGTGGGATATTTAAGTACTAATTCCTCCTCCACTTTGACCTTGCCCCCCCACAGTTCTACAAAGTTTCCAGCACCCAAAGGACTATTGTCATCCCCTTCTCCCCCTTTAAAACTTGGCTGGGAGGGAGTGTGCCATGACCTGGCCCAGTTGGTCAGTACTTGGATCCTGGCTCTGTATTGAGCCACCTGCTGACAGCTGGGCCCTCACCTGTTAGCTACCAAAACTGTAGTGGAGGCTTCTCTTAGTGTTGGGGAACCACCGTGTCTGGGAAGCAGGAAGGAACCATCACCCAATGGCTTCAGGCTGGTCAGCACAAAGAGTAAAGTAAGGAGGGTGGGTGGGTAAGTGAGAGTGAGACTGGATCTCTGGGAGAGGCTGGTGAGGGGGGCAAGGGTTCTGGGAAGGGTAGGGGCTCTGGTAGGATTTGACTGGGGATTCTGGAGGGTCAGGTCATTGGGAAGGCGGCCTAGCCCCCCTACTCTTGCAGTCCTTCTTGCACCCATGTGGAGAGGGGGTTGTGGGGGTGAGATTTGGAATTAGTCATAGTGCAGGCCCAACAGTGGAATTCTGGAAGCCTAGGAAGGCTTCTATAAGTTAGCGCAGAGTATGTTAAAGCAGGCTGTACAGTTCCTTATATACTCTGGAAAGATGGGATCTGCGCAGCAACAGATTATTAGTCCCATCTCTGCCATGCCACACAGCTACTCTGCCACTTCTGTGCAGGAGCCTTCTATGTACCTGTACGACAGTTGCCCCCCCCCTTTCCCAAAGTTTTGAGATTTTCTATTCTGCATCAGGACAAACCCAAGATCTTTCCTAAATGTGGGTATCCATCCACAGAATACGGGTGGTTAGGGACTGACCTGGTAGGTAAGAGACTTAAGATTCAAGTCCCTGCTCTGCCTGATTCAGAGACTCCTACATCCCATGTGAGTGCCCTAAACACAGGCTATTGAAGGAATGAGGGACTGTCTCTCTCTCCCTTCAGGATTTTTATCCTGGACCTCACAAATCTTCCCTGATGAAAGTTTGGTCAAAACTGGTATATTCCCATGAAAGATTTCAGTTTTGCAAATGGGCATTTTCAAAAAAACCCCCAAAAAAAAACAAACAATTTAATCAATTAGTTCCCAATCAGCAATATTGTACTCAGTGGGTTCAGGGTTTTGCCATTGACTTCAACAGAAGAAAGATTGGTCCTGAAATATTAACAGTTACCTTTATGTACAAGATTGATTGCAATTTTAAATACTCAAATGTGTGCTAGACCAGTTTATTACCCACTGACAGATGGTGTGTTTTAATTTTTGATAGTGCTTAAAAATATTCAAGTAAAAATACTGGGGCAAATTAAACTGGGTCAATCAGCAGTTCATATGGAAAATCATCACTTATATTCAACCTACCCAAAATGTACAACTCTGATTCCTTTTCACAGAGCTGTTTGTGTTGTTATTGGACTGGAGAAAACTAACACAGGGCCCAGTCTTGCAACCCTTACACAAATAGTCCCATCGAAGTTCAATTGAGCTTGCATAAGGACTACGGTGTGCTGTTCATGGATACTGTGTCTAACCAATTTCTATTCACCGCTGGGTACATGGGTTCAGGTTTGGGCCTATTGGAGATAAGTGGCTAAAGGGAGGATGATGCTTCTTTCGTAAGGCAAAAAATTGCATTTGGCCTTACCTGAAACTAATAAAATTAATTTGATGCCAATGCAGCATGATAACAACAAGGGAAAACTTCTCTAGCGTACAAGGAAGATGGGACAACACTGATTGGGAAACTGCACAGATTCCTTCCGGTCTTTATTTATTTTCCTTTTAAATCCTCATTGTAAGTTCAGTTACCCAAAAGGTGGTCTAAGTAGTGATATGGCTACATTATTTATGGTTTGGGATGAAGAGACGTCTACATTTCTTCATTTTTTATTGTGGGTTTTTAAAATTGTGACTTTTATAGATCTGACTGTGTAACAATAAATAAAAAGAAAGGTGAGATCAGATATAGAAAAGCAAAGTTCAGTGTGACATATCCTGTATAGCACAATTCATACAAAAATAGCACAGACTGCTTTCCTACCAAGTACAGGTCATACTATACAAAGCGAAAGCATGTGCTGAAATCGGAGAAAAAATATCCTTAAGACAACTTCCTGCCACTGCAGGGTTTTTCTCAAAGGTATATCTTTTATAAATTAGAGGAGGCTAAATTCTGACTTCATTACTTGGGCAAATTGCCATTGAGCTCTGTCGGTGCTCTCCGTCTTTGAAAGTTGCTTGTGTAGATGTTTAAATGTGGCTTTAGCGGTCTGCTTCAGTCTTAAGGTTAATATTTTAACTTGCTAGACAGAAAATATATTTATTTTACTTCTCTTAATGTGGTATTTCTCCTGTAGCTTGTTCCCTCATTAGCTACATATACTAAGAACTGTTCTCACCTTTTGTCTGCAGCTTCAAGGTCTGCATATGGCCTTCTCACCTTACTCTCTTCCCTCTAGGAATTGCACAATTAAGATACTACTCACTGGGTGAAAACAGTCTTCAAAACAAAGGATCCAGAATAACACTTACATTTAATTTTCGTATTTTGTTTCATGCATATCTTCAGACTAACATTCTCTGATCAGCAACTACGCCTGATGATCAAGAAGATTTCAACACCTTTTTTCTGACCACTACACCAGATGGGTCTCTCCCCATACAGTAATCTCTGGTGTGGAATAGGATAGTATTTTAAATGGTTGGACATTTTATTTTAAAAATTTTCTACCAAAGTTTAATATAGAGAGACACAAGAAGTGGTAGGCCAGCTCTTGCTAATTGCGTCTCTTACTACCAACTCAGGAATGTAGCACCCACTAATTAATCATGGGGTCTTTTACATAGCTTGGGAACATCATGCTCAGACCAAACAAAATATTCACAATTACTAACCATAGCTATTTTAGTACTAAAAAAATGAAAAGAAAAACTTTAAACATAAAAAATAAATTGGTTATTTCTTTTATAATATCTTTTGTATGTCCCTCTGGGGAGCTTTTAGCAGAACTTACACCCTTGAGAGTGAATCATCTGGGGGTGGGGGGGCTCTTTTTCTCTCGGTAAATTAAGTATACTTTCCAAAATTATTGAGAATTCAGTTTCAGTAGCTTATTAGATATTTAAAACTGCTTATGGGGAAAATACTTTGTTTAAGGGTAAGTGAAGCTTGCCTAGTTATGAATAATAACTGAAACAGTTTATACAGGGGCAAAATAAGCAATCAAAGAAATATTTAAATTAGTTACTTAGAAGAAACCATTTAAGGAAATTTCTTAAGACAGGCCCATTATGAATATTAAGAATCTTGAATCCAGTTACTCCCCACTCTTTTTTGGTTTACTAATGTTTAGCCTCTGTTTCCTCTCCAGGGTCTTGGTGATGAATATGAGAAACGGTTAGTCTTTTAAATTACATCAGCATTTCAATATTCCAACCAAATCACTGAGAATTTTAAATCTAATCCCTTGGCAGTGTTTTATTTAACTTCCTCTCACCAATCTATGTTAAAGTCTTGGGAAGGTTTTCCTTGGCTTGGTTTCTTCTTGAGTCTTCTGTTTTTCTTATCTGTCTGTGGCAGCTTGCTTATGAAGTGCTGTTTTTGGAAAGGGTAGCAGAAGATGTGTGTGAGTGGCGCTCACTTCAACATTGTTATACCCTTCTTATTTTCATGAAATTATCAGAAAGCACACTTCTTTCAAGCTTGTTTACATTCAAAGTTGGTTGCTGTCACCCTTTCATGGGCTTCATGCCTTTGGGTTTTGCTTAGGTGACACTTTCAGCTCCTAAATATGCAGTCTGTTTAATAAATATGCAACATTTCTTTAATTGCCTTTGTTCTTTTTGTGGCAGGAAAGATTCAGATAACTTTTAAAGTTAAAACTAACTCTTTTTATTCAGTCCAGTTTCTGAGATATTCTTTCAATTTTATTAGAGTTTGACATGATATTTCTGTCTTTAAAAAGTCCAAACAGCCTTGTTTATACATTTTTAGTTCCCAAAAAATGTCTTTTAAAGTTAAAAAAACTCTTACAAATTCTTTAGCTTAAATAGTTAAGTCATTGAGTTTGGAGAGATGATTCTCATCTTCCAGACTTGGTTAAAGGTTTCCTTGTGCACTGCCAGTAATTAATCCTCCCTTATTATAAATACTTTACACTTAAGTATAGAATAGAGAGTAGCAAGGGACAGGACTAGATGATCTATTAAGGTCCTTTCCAATCTTACACTTCTATGATTCTTGTAGCTATATCTTAATATTCAAGCTGAGGTTAGTCCTGCCTTGAGCAGGGGGTTGGACTAGATGACCTCCTGAGGTCCCTTCCAACTCTAATATTCTATGATTCTAATAAAGGTGCAAAATAAATTTGTAATGACAATATTTTTAAGATAGAATAATTTTATTAATATTTTGGAATCAACATTGAGGTCTTTCCCCACAAATCCAAATCCCTCAGCCTTTGTCAAGGACTTGACCTTCCATAGTGACTCCTCCTTCGTATTGGCACATTCCCAGGTAGAATTGTACTACTTCAGACTGTACTAATATATTACTTCAGATTTTGATTTTCAGGAAAAATCATCAAACTTTTCTCTTCCTCCCATAGATCTTTTCCTGTCATCTTTCACCAGATTTTCATTGTGAAGCACAAGTTTATTTTCAGAAAGCCATAAACAGTCCAGCCAGAAGTAATATTTCCCCCTGTAATGGATTTCCATATGCCACTTTGCTTATGAAAATTCTGCCTAGCTCTCTGAAGATCAGCAAGTCAATCTGCTGTCCATTGTTACTATTTTCATAAGCATTTCCAACAGGACAAACTCTTATTTCATAGCTTTTGATACTTGCATCAGAGCACAAGGTTGGTGGCTTTGCATGACAAAATATTGCATCAACATATCACGTAAAACACAGCAACTTTGCTAATTGATGTTTTGAACCCCAAAAATGATCTCAAGAACTGAATTTTGTGCAAGCTAGGGCTATGGAACACAGGATTTTCCGGATAAAATGGGGGTAACCTTGCATATACCAGGAAGGAAAGCAACAGATGCATACATGTTGGTTATTTCACTTTGCAAGAGTAGGTGTAGATTTTTTTTTTTTTTTTTTTTTTAATTTTTTTGGCTTCAATCTGGATGAGCTGGTACCCTTCACCACTGAAATTTGTTTTGTGTTTTGGGTCTTGGGTCTGAACTTGGTTATATTTTATCACTGGGATGGGTGTAGGTCTCTATTTTGTTATATAAGAAAGGGACAGAGTCTCAGCAGCAACATTCTTAATAGAATATAGTATGAATTTGTAACATTTTGGTATACAATTTTATATGTAACATTAGTCTAGTAAACAAGAAATTGCAAAAAGGATCACTACATCTTCCTTCCCTTTAAAAAACTTAAACACAAAAAAGCCACAGTAACACTTACAAATTTAGATAAATTGCTATAACTGATAACAGACAGAAAAAGAAGAGTCTTAGTGATGTGCCCATATACATCTCAACTTTCTTTGTGCTAGTCTCTCCTTTTAACTTTATCATGCAATTGAGATTATGGAGCTGAATAAAACCTTGTGGATTTCATGCCCTGTCAGATGCTCATTCCATGAGGGCTCCGTTACACTACTCTGGAAGTGTACATCCACTTTAAGGCCAAAGTAGAGTATAGTGCAGTAAAGTGGCCTTAGTATAAATGAACTGTTGTATTTTACTTATGCTATTTTGGTTTTAATGGAATGCAAAACGAAAACTCAAGGTAAGTGAACCTTCAAATCTGGGAAAGCAAATGGAACACTGATGTAGAAGCAAACCAAACAGTTCAACAAAAGATATCTGCAGGTGACTTAGGGAAATGCTTTTAGCTGCAAACTATATTTCACTGCTATTTAAAGCACCAACTTTTTTTTTTTTTTGGCCTTGGCCCTGAAATTACAGATCTTTTCATTCCATGTCTGGTAATGAAGAGATAAGAGTGTGCTATACAGCACTAGAAAAGGAAAAGATAAAAGCAAACCATTTGTTAGAAACAAGTCAGCACCTGAACTCTTATCCACAAAGTGACTGCCCAAACAATGCCATTAAGACGGCTTTTATTTTTAAAAATTCTACCTTCCCTTTATAGTAAGCCCTTAGTGCTCTAGTTAGCAAGGTTACTGTCCTATAAATTGTGCTGCAAGTACATCAAAGTGATCACTGCGTACTTTAGAATGACACCTATAACATTGTTTTTCCCAAATAAAAAATTAATTTCTACAACTTAGTCAAGTTACTAGAAGACACATTTGGGATAAACAAAGAAGTAGAAGGCTGGTGGCATGGTCCAGCCAGGGGAGTCGCAAACCTTCCTCAGGCCCAGGCTCTGAGGAAGGCCACAGCGCCTTTGTCTAAGAGAAAAAAGTTCTCGACTTATGAGTCTTTTAGCCCTAGCCCTAAGCAGGGCAGGATTTTCTTGCAGTTGGTAGCCCCCTTGCCCTCACATTGGGCAGGGATCACAGAGTTCCCACTGTCACGCTGGCTGGATTGCAGGGGGGTGAGGGGGCATTTATTATATTATGTGACATCAGTATGTCAAAATCATAATAATTCATGTGAGATATGCCATGTCAAGTACTGTTAGAAAAGCTATAATATGCTAAGTAAGATGATAATGTGCATGTTCATGTGTTATACGTGTACTGGAAGTTATGGATATATTTGATATATCTGTATTTCAAATGGTGCTGTCTGAGACACACCCTAGACAGGGTGGCAGCAGAACAATAACCTGCTTAATGGCCCAATGCACAGATGCAAGGGGCCCAGGGGGAAAAAATCAGAGGTATACCTGATGAGTCACCAGGACTTGCTCATGTGACTCTGGACTCCATTTTGGTTCCTGTAAAATTCCACAAACAGCATGGCAGGGGCCAGAGGATATATAAGGCAGAGGCCTGGGAATCCATTTTGTTCTTCAGTCGGGATTCAGCTTCAGCTACCAACCTACCCCTGGTTCAGCTCATCTACAATTGAACTGAAGCTGTGAATCAAAGGACTGAGACCCACCCAGGTACTAGATGTATACCAGAGGGACTATACAAGCCTGCAAACACCACAATTCTTCTAGAAACCTGATGTATATGGACTTTCAAATCATTTGTCTGTATCTGATTGCTTTAATCCTTTAACATTTCTCTTATAGTTTTTTTTTTTTTTAATAATAGTTTTAGTTGCTAAAGGATTGTCTGGCAGCGTGGTATTTTGGGTAAGATCCAAACTTATATTGATCTGGTACTGTGGCTGACCCTTTGGTGTCAGAGGGAACCTTTTTAGTGAAGAGCATAGAGTTTAAATAACTGGTCTCTTTACTGGACCTCATGGCTGATTGGGAGCCAGAGACTGAAATGCAGTAAAGGGGGCTGTGTTTATTTTGGGCTTCTTGATCACCATTGTGGGAAATCAGAAGCACTGTTTGTGGCTGGTTGGGAAGCCTGACTTCAGTGTCACCCATCAGCGCTGGGAGAATCTGCTCTCCTCTTGCAGCCTGCCCTGATCTTGGCATTTTCAGGTTGCTACCCTAGGCATGAAAGGGTTACACCCACAACCCTTGGCCTTCCAACAGACAGGGCGGGTGAGTAGTTTATTGCCCCCAGCCCTCAGGTAGGGCAGGGCAGGGCAAACAAAGTAGTCCTTAGCCCCCAGCTCTTAAGCAGGGCTGGCAAGCCCCCACAGTCTATAGCACCTGGCCCTCAAACAGGGCGGGGCTGGAAAGCAGTCTGTTGCACTCACCTCAAGCGGGCAGGCAAGGTACACAGTTTACAGACCCTGGCCCTCAAGCCGGGCAGGTCTGATAAGCAGTCTGTTGCCTCTGGTCCTCAAGCAGGCAGGGCAGGAAAAGCAGTCTATAGCCCCCGGCCTTACAACAGGCAGGGCAAGCAACATAGTCTGTAGGCCCTGGCCCTCAAACCGGGTAGGGCTGGAGAAGGCATCAATAGCCCCCAGCCCTCAAGTGTGTGGGGCAGGCAAAATAGTCTAAAGACCCCAGCCTTATTGGCAGGTGGGGCTGGTAAAGCTCGATAACCTCTGGGTGCTCAGAGAAAGCCAAGCACTCCTGGGGTGGTTAGGGAAGTGGAGAGGGGGACACAGGCTCACCCGACTCCACGGAGTCCCAGCCCAGAGACCTATCAGTGGCAAAGCATTTTGCCACTGAGACAGCAGGGATCCAGCCACAACACACTGACTGGTCTGGCCACGGAAGCCATTCTCTAACTGGCTGTCTCTGGGCTACTTCCTCCCACCCAGTCCCTGAGTACCTGCATTCAAGTGTCTCCCTCCAGGTCGCTGGGTTAGATGATGAGCGAGTGTCCTGCGAGTCCCTCACCGTTGACCGGTGGCAGGTCCGGAAACTCCTCCAGGTCGTCAGCAGAGGGCAGCTCCTCCAGGTCCCAGGGGTTCCTCTGGTCCACAAGGTTCAGTCCGCTCTTGTGGGTCCCCTACATCAGGCCGCTCCTCCAGGTCAGGGAATTTCTCCCACCCAGCAGGCTCGGGTAGCTGCTCCCAGCTACTAGGGTCCGGCAGCCCTCTCCAGTCACTCAGGCCCGGGAATCCGGGCAGGCTTCGGAGGCTCTGGTTGGCTGCTCCAAACAGCCACAGGGCCTGGGTCAGGCCTAGATTGCAGCCTCTGGGAAGACATGTCTGCCTCCAGCAGTAGCTTCCCCCTGACTGAGCAGCTGGGCCAGCCTTTTATACTTCCCTCCCTGGCCCTGGCTCTGCCCCTCTGCTTCCGGGTGTATTGGCCTGCAGGGCATGGTTCTGTCCAGTAGGGACGTCGTGACCCTTCCTCAGGCCCAGGTTCTGAGGAAGGCCATAGTGTCTTGTTACAAAGACATTAATGCTCTAGTTGGCTTTTGCAGAGGTGTCATAAGTTAATTCGTTTAATAAGGGTTCTGTTTTTAAAAGGAATCAATTTTGAAACCATCATAATTTAAACCGTTTAGTTCTCTACTCAAAGATGCATGCCCGTAGTAGCATCTTTGTTACTGAATTAATGTATATTGCTCTACGGAGCCTTACATTCTATGCAAGCCAATAGTGTTGTATTTAAAACTGTCTTCAGCAAGATTTTTTTCCTTCTTTACTGAGAATGGAAGGCATTTGCCTCATGTCAGTATAAGAAGAGTGAATGTAAGGCCTTTACTTCCCATCATCTTGGCGTGGAAAGTCATGCCTTTGCCATAGACACTGCTGCTGGGTGCCAGCTCCACAGTATCTTAGATGCGTGTGTTTGGCCTTCACAACTCATGCAGCATTTAAATATTTTCGTTTTTTAATTTTGCTCTTTATATAACAAAAATAACATGAAGAAACCACATATACCCAGATATCCCTGGCCCTGTTGTTCTGAGTGGTTTCTGATTGTTCCAGAAACATCAAGCACAATGAGTACCACAAGGGTTTACGAACTGTTTAAAAGAATACTACTTTATTTCTATACACTACCCTATCCCTCATATTTACAACAGAAATCTGCAAAACATGAACACTGTGTAAACCAGGGGTTCTCAAATTGGGGTTCGTGACCCCTCAAGGGATCATGAAGTTATTTTGGGGGGTTCATGAACTGTCAGCCCCTGTGCATGCCAGTAAAGATGGCATGGCGGGGGTAAGGGAGGAGGAATCATCTCTTTTGGGGGGGTCATCACAGTCTAAAATATTTTCACAGGGAGTCCCAGCAAAAAACATTTGAGAACCCCTGGTGTAAATTGATGTAGTGTTGTCTTTTTGCATTGGCAGGGGGATTGAAATTGATCGACTTGTCTGGGGAAACCCCCTACCTTCATTAAACTCTTTAGTCTAACAGCTCTTCAGATGTCAACATTAACTATTTAATTGCTGATCATTTTCATGAAGTGAGAAGCCCATGGTGAGCAGGACTGGGAATTGCTGACATGAAAGAAATAAAGGAGGATGAGGAAGGAAGAGAAACAAAAGACAAAATAGAAGTAGTCCTAGGGGTGAGCAAGCTGATCCTGTGTGGTGATCAATGCCACAGTAAGTTACTTAAGAAGTAACAATTAACATTTTAGTTACTACACAGACTGCATTCTACCGTTTATCTTTGTGCAAACCTTCCATTAACACTGGTGAGAGATCTCCCATTGCTGAGCTTCTGTGGCTTTCTGATCCTCCAGCGACTACTTGCTCTCGTAAGAGTTCCTTCTGCAGCGGTCGGATTCACCTCAGGAACCAGAGAGTTAGTTGTTGCTCCTAATGTCTTCCATAGTCAGGGGCTGTGTGTTACTTTTCTCAGCACAGGAATGGTGTCAGCAGCATTCTGGATGTTCTCTGCATTTGGAAAGCCAGTGCCCTCCTTTCCATTTTAGATTTTTTTTTCCCTGTTCCTCTTTGTAGGACTGACTTTCAGATGGTCTTATAATGTATGGTTTTGGTATGAACGGTGTTGCAGTTATTTTTGCTGGCTGCCGGACACTTCCTGTGTGAAATTTGACATTCTTTTCCTCTTGCAATAGGGTAACTGTTTGCAATTCTTGCATAGTGTGAAGGGTTTTGAGACACAGAGCTAGACTACAACAGTAGTTTTTAGATTATTTTCAATGTTTCTTGATCAAGGACATGAAGTGGAATGTTTGCTGAAATAAATGCTTAAATCAGGCAGAGTAATTCAGTGCAGAGATGTTGCTCTTGGGCTGTGGATTGAGCAAGAGAGAGTCAAACAGAGATTTCTGTTTAGTTACTCTCCTCTCCAATTTTGGTCAAACTTACATTTGTGTGCTGCAGTTTTAAGGGATTTAATCACAGCTAGCTTTGTTGATGTTATCAATGGGGATAATGCAAGATGAGAAGAAGTGCTTTCCATCACTGACATGGAAAACACTTCTTATAGTTATCTCCTCCATTGCATTAGTGTCCCTTAAAGTGTTGGGGGGGGGGGAAGCTATTCTGCAGAATTTTTTGAATATTAAGAGTGATTACTCAAATTAAATGAGCAATTATGTAGACAACTACTTCACTCTATAATTTACAGATTGGTGGATAAATTTACATTTTGAAATTTGAAATAAACTAGTGATTCTTAAAACTCTGAGCTGTCACTTTTGCCGCAACAACACCCAAAGTGAGATCCAACTGTAAGGAAAATGAGCAGACTGTGGGCACATAAAAATATATCAGCCACCTAATAAAGCACTATTAGCAGCAAAAGCAGGATTCTTGGATCTTTAACATCCACTATATGCTATTAAAGTATTCCTTGGATGGTTAAAAATGTACAACTGCAACTTTTGCAAGAACTAACTATAAATCGTTCCTTGGTTGCTAATACATTATCTAATCTTTCTGTTTTTGCTTATGGATTTCTCATCAAGAAAATAGTCTCTTTGACATGTGGTAATGGAGACTGATTAACTTTTTCAGACTAGTGCTGCTGTCTTCTGAGCTGATAGAAAATGTTCTACCTCTGTACATGTTCAAATGTACCCACAAATTGCACAGGAACACGGGATGTTATCAATTAGCAACCCAAGAAAAGTCAGTTCAAATACAGATATGGCTTTTGAAGTTATCCAGTCTTTACCCAGCTCTCCAGGCAGATGCCCTATATTGAAAGGGAGGGACTTAGTGTCTCACAAACTTCAGAAGCTGATTAACCAATTAGGTTTGGAACATTATCAGCCTTAAAAAAATTCCCAAGCCTTCTGTGGCCCTTTTCCCATCCTGTGTCTCTCAAGAAATCTGTTCATAATCCTTCCCTAACTTTTATTTGGCAAGATATTTAGGGGGTTGTGGAGATGTGGTGTGTCCCTCTATGGAAGCTGCAGAAATTCAGGTGCAGCTGGGCGTGTACATTATTTGTCCCAGTGTGATATCTGATGCTCCATACCTCTCCAATGGCATCTAATAATACTTTTTGAAAAGAGGTTGCTTTTGAAATTGCTGCTGCCTACTTGGCAGAAATTTTCATTGAGTTGTCACAATGGCACCCAAGTCTTTACAGAGAGCTTACAGCTGACTTGGATCCAAAAGTGCATATAAATACTTCAAATTATTCCTTCTCATGTGCTACTTTTAGTCCCCATTGAAATCACTTGACATTCTGGTGAGTGCATTCATCTCTGTTGGTTAGGTCCGTCTGAAATTCCTTCAAGTCTTCTCTAGTCTTGTCTAACTGCAATTCTGTGTCGTCTGATTTTTTTGCCACCTGATCTGTCATCCCTTTTTCCAGACAAATTAATTATATTAAGGACCCATCCTAGTACGGAACCTGGAGGCATCCCGCTGTTAGCATTTATTCTTAAAATGTTATAATTGTGCATATGTAGCCACATGGTTGAACCTTAATTCTGAATTTTCTGGGACATTTATTATATGGGTGCTAACACTATAGACTCTGTACCTCCTTAAAAGAAGATACTGTCCATGCCCCCAAGTTCTCACAATCTAAAAAGCTAGGACAAAGAGATGAAAAGTAGGCAAGATGGTCCAACATCCAATAATGTTATTTAAGGAGATTTAATTGTCTTAACAATATTTTTATTTTTGTTTAGTTTTTTCTCTAGTTTTTATTTGGAGATTTCTTTTTTTTTTTTTTTTTTTTTAATATTAAATATTCTTAAGCTTTGCCATTATCAGATAGCTAGTTTCTTGTGGGCATTGTTGAAGATACGGGTTCTGAAGATTTTGTCAAAATCTCTGCCTTGATACTTATGCTTTTCTTTGTCCTGCATTTTATTGTGCAAAGTTGGATATTTGTCTACTCATATTTGCTTACTTTATGACTCATAATGCAAAAGTAATTAACTGATATTTCTATGCATCTTGATACTTTTATTTTGTTCAAATATTTGCATGAAGCATGCCGTCTTTGCAATGCTGATAATAGGGTAATTGATCATGTTGGAAATTCAATTAAAATGTCCCTGCAAATGGATCTATGTGCAAGAAGCATTCATTTAGAATAAATCATCTGCAGTCAGAAACATGGTTCTCCAGGTGTTTTTGTGTCCTTTTTTGTTTTGTTTATATTTATAGTTGGTTCCTAGACAGTTACTTTCTGTGGTCAAATTCTGCTCAAGTTTACCTCAGGATAACTCTCAGTGAAAATAATAATTTGAAGTCGAATTTTGTGTGTTTCTTAGCTTAAAGAAATAAGCAAACAAAAACCTGAGAAAGATATATAATTGTTAGTTCTCAGGTTGGTCCAAAAATATTCTTATCAAGGATTTATATGAACAATGTGTTTTAGAAGGAAACTACAATTTGTTTCCTTCAAAATATGTTCATTTTCATTGTGTATTTTTTCCCTCTCTTATTCCACTGGAAATATGAGTTGAGAGAAAGGACAAGAGTTGTGTTGTGCACATAAATTCCGTTACTTTCCCTCCTTTGTACCTACTATGAGGTCTAACTCCTGGAGGATACTGTATTGGCAAAGAAATCAAGGGACAGTTGGGCCCATTCTGCCCTTTATGCTCTTGGCAGGAGGTGCATGAGCGGTGCATGTAAAGGCATTTAGGGAGTAGGCAGAGCCCCAACAGACACTGATGGCCACAACAGACACTGCTGGCCAAAAGAGTCTCATCTCACATATATGGGGCACATGCAAACCAAGAGTGTAATCTGTATGGACAACATATCTCAAACCACATTTACAGTAGGATTAATAGCCATTCTTCACAAGGGATTGATCTGGAGATCAACAGAGCGCTGTGACATCTTTTATCTAGTCATGTCTGCTAGGCTGGCATTGTGTGAAGAGCGGTGGCTCTATACCACCCAGTGATTCCCTTATCCCAGGGGGCTTTTCAGATGACCAGCTTCATCAGGTTTTTGCTAACACTTTACCATTAGAAGAGTGCAAAGTACCAAGAACAAGTTAGAATATTTTGTTCTTTTAAGGTTTCATTTATAAATAAAGCCTTATTAAATATTTTATCCTTATGATTCCAAGTAATTCTTAGTTTACTAAAAATAAATTTTGAACTTGTAATCAGCAAAATAAGTATTTAAAAGAGAGACACATTTATTATTAATTAATGTATTTATTATGTAGCACTAGTAATTACTTCAGTGTAATAAAGAACTACTTTGAAAATTGTTTATAAGAATTTTTTGCTAGACATTTTTTAGACTTCACATAATTTACATTAGTGCTACATTATTGTGCAATTAATAATTAGCATGAACTTTTTTTTTCTCCCATTTAAGAGAGAGAATACACCATTCTGTGATGCATTGTTGGGTTTTTGTCCACTGACCCATGTCTATCCCAAAGATACAACTGGACTGATTTGGAACAAAAGTGCTGTAACCCAAGAGTATCTATCTCCCTGGAATAGTATTTCTAAAACTAATAATTCAAATTAAAGTTGTAACCAACACCATATAGAACACAAATTTGCTATGAATCTTAAAGTGTATTTGTGTGTACAGTCCTCCAAAATAATTGATGGGACCAGCTCCCTAAGTACAAGGATCTCGGAGAGTTCATCATCACTGACAGTATTTAACTTTCTAAAGGGAGTCGGTAGAGGGCAGGACTCACTCCCCCTCCACACATAGTAGCAGAGTTAAGCCTATAGAGGAGGCACAAGCCCTGCTTAATAGTGTTGATCCCTGTGCTGGTTTGTGTTCCCCCAAAGAATTTTGGGTGACAGAGTATGTCCAGGGACCTCCACTAAGAATCCCACTATATCAGTCCCCAGCATGGTCTGTCTTTATCAGCCAGTGTACAGACCAAATATTATAAAGTATCCCTGCTTTTGTGCAACAAGCTTCAGTGATATTCTTGTTTTGGAGTCCAATTGATCTGACCCTTTATATGGAAATGATGGTAGACAGTTTTCTGCTTTGTGTGCATTTCATTATTGGGAATTCTCTTCCTCCATTCTCATGAGAACAGCAAGTCTCCCAAGAAGGAGACAGCCCTACTTCAACCAGTTATGTCAAGAACCATTCTGAGAACTTTCTACTGCCTGCATACTCAGAAATACAGCTTGTTCTTCTGGGAACAAATGAGGAGATTTAAAATGCTGTGGGAATTAAAAATATTGCTGTGCACTTTGAGGTATTCTGACAGATCAGGTGGACAGCCAACAACCTTTGGAAAATTGGTTTCTCATAGCCAGGATTTCTGTATGAAATCTAGAGTATTGGCTCATGCATCCACAGTTTAAATAAGTACCTCAAGTGCTTCTTTTAGTTGAGGTTTCCTCTTGTATCCGGGTCTGATATTACAGGTTAGAGTGTGAGATTCCCAAGAACAGGAAAGAAGAAATGAGGTAATGGAAAACACCTTTTGAACCACATTTACAGTAGTGTTAGTAAACATTCTTCACAAGGGATTGTTTTGGGGATTGACAGTGATGTGACATTATAGTAAAATAAATAAATCAAAACTAGGAAGAGATATATCTAATGACATCTTTACCTTGCTGACTCATTCTTTGCCTTTATCCCTTGACTTTGCTGTCTATTCCAGTTTAGTACCTCAGGACAGAAACGTTCCCTATGTTCTAAGAAGCATTTAGCACACTTTCAGATGCTAGGTAAATGACTCACTTTGTAACTAGACCTGGTCAGGAATTTTCCATTAAAATGATTTTTTTAAAACAGAAAATGCTATTTCTGCAAAGTCTAAATTTTCTGTGGGGATAGTTTGATTTTCTTTTTTTTCTTTGCAAAATTTTTTTTGCAAAGTTGGGGAAGTACTTCACTGTGGGCTGGCTAGACTTGAATCAAAATATTTCAGTTTGTTGAAGTAATTTGAAGTGAAACATTTCAATTCAGCTCAACATTAAACTGCATCTTTTTATGGTGCCATAGTGGCCCATTGAAAATGGTAGTTCATGCCCCTGTTCCTCCCTATGTGTTGGGCTTCCTGGCCAGACTATATCTGCCGTGATGCAAGATGATCTTCACTCTGATCTAGCCATGTGGTACTTTGTGGGAGGTGTAATCCAGTCAAGAAGCCCAGCCAACAGGCACCCAAACTTCCAATTCCCATGCAGCACTGCGATACCATAGGCAGATGCAGTTTAATGTTATCCTGACTCAAAATAAAACACTGACATCTTCTGAATTGCAAAGTTTTGTTCTGTGAAATATACTGATATTTCAACTTTGTGCCAGTTCAGGACAGAAATAACAATGTTTAAACATCAGAATTGCTAGTGGGCCAATGTGTCACTTTGTGTCTGAATGCAACACCCCAGAACCCCATATTCACCAGTCATATAATTATGATATGTTCTGTACAAAATATGCCTTGTTGGGTATCATTTTAAAAGTCTTGATCTGCTAAACATTAATATCTTAGTGAATTGTATGTGCTATCGTATGTTAAGTTATGAAATATTGCTGTATATGTTACTAGAACATGTTGTGAGGTGGGAAACACTCACAAACTAGCTTTCCAGATAGAACAATGAAGTAGCCAGACGACATTAATGGCTCTCACTCACCCATTCAGGAAAAGAATCCACTACTAGGGATTGTTTACAGTGAAGGCTTCGCTAGGAAGCATGTAGGAAATGGATCATGTTTGACCAATGAGGGTGATGCCCCAGGTCACAAGCATCGAGTGTTCCAGCAAGCTTGAAGAAGCTATAAAAAGGGAGAAGTGGTATCATCACTTGACTTTACTCCCTCACAGCTCAGCTTGAAGGAATGTCTGGAAGACAAAAAGACTTTTGAAGGATGGAAGGGAGCCCCAGGCAGCGAAAGAACTCCCCACCAGTGTTTAAGGAATTGCTTGTACCAGCTAACAAGGGTGAAACGTTATTAATTCCAATCCTGTTCAGTATTCTAGAATTAGACTGTTAATTTATTTTTATTCCTTTGGTAACTACCTCTGATCCTTTAAGCCAGTTACTTATTATCACTTAAAATCTATTTTTCTGTAGTTAATAAATCTGTTCTATAATTTTAGCTAAAAGAGTGTGTCTTGAATTGAAGTGGTTAGACTATCTCAGCTCAGTGGCTGGTGTATGTCCTCTTCACATTGGAAGAGAACGAGTGAAGGGGTGGTGAAATAATTAATGAGCTTGCACTGTACAGACCTCTGTTCAGTGCAAGACAGTGTACTCCTGTAGGGTTAGGCTTGGAAATCTGGGTTGGGGGCCAGAGGAATTGTTTGATACCTATATCCCTTTTTGGTCAGGGAAAGCATTCCTGGCAATTCAGTTGGGTGTGTGGCGGTGATAAAAGGTTCTGGAGGGTCTTGGTTGTTTGTCACCAGCGGAGCATTGTGAATGCGAACCTCAAGCTGGATAGTGAAGGGTGCACAGTGGTTCCACAGCTTCCAGGCTGCATCCCAGGACTGCATTCCATGACAGACAAAATCTCCAGTTTTAGCTCAGCTTTATCTGTAACCCACTCTTGCTGAGATCAACTATATCATTCTACCTCTGCATCTGACAAAGTGAGCTGAGTCTCACGAAAACTTATGCCTACAAAAATTAACTGTGTTAGTCTTTAAAATGCCACAGAACTCTCGTTGTTTTTGCTGTATACAGACTAACATGGCTACCCCTCTGGAACGGTTCTATATATTTTCTTTTCCGCTGAGTTCCTGGCAATCCCGGCCTTGAGGGAAAGCAACTGTACTATTTTAAAACTCCATTCAGGGAGAAAGTGTTAATCCTTTGATCTTCCTCCCTCACACAGGCACAAACTCCTGAGTAACTTCCAACTCTTGAATTAGCAGATCAGACCTAGAAGTGGGGATGCAGCATCATTCCTTTCCAGAGAACAGATAGCAAGTTAACCCAGTAACCTTTACGGAATCGGGGGAGACCAAATTGTTTGTACATCCTGCCCCTAGGTGGAGTGGGCTGGAAATCTGAGTTTAGCCCAGAGTCCCAGAAAGGTTTCATCCCATCTTTGCTTAACATTTTGTTCCTGTTTTACGAGTGGGGGGATAATTCATGTAAACTACTAACTTTAGCTGTTCCTGTCCTCTTATAATACAGTCCATGTTTCAGTTCAGGACACTGAAAAGGTTTCTACTATGAGCTATATTTTATGAATGACACAATATTTACTCCACATTAAATTACATGTCAGAGCTGTGTGTATCAGAAGCAAAATATTTTCTCTCAATGAGTGGACTGTCACAAGCTACATCTTAATCTATTTATATTTTAAAGTTCATTCAAGAGGCTTATTAATAAACATCTAAATGCCATTTAAAATACGGTAGGACAATCCATTGAATCATGAAATACAGTAGTGTTAGAAATGTCACTAAAAAGCCTATACTTGTCTATGAAAACATCTGTAGAGAAGACAATTTAATGTTGCATGAATTAATGGGGGGCATATAACCCCCTGCATAGAAAGTACGCCTTTGAAATGTGTCTGGTGAGTAATATTACCTGGTGTGCAGAATTCTCCCACTTAGAAATTAACTTCAGAATATCAATGGGTATCTTCACTAAATGGCAATTTATGCAATGGGAAGGAAATACTTGCCTAATGTGCCCCTTATTTTATTCTTTTTAGTTTGGGAGATGTTTTTCAAAACAGCTGTGACTTTTGTTTCAAAGACTGATTAATTATATATAAATAGTGGATTTTGATAATTGACTCAGGAATTAACTCAAGGTGAGAGTATGTTTTCTAAACTGAGACATCACATCCCTTTAAAATAAAACAGCTTTATAAAATAGCAATTGAATGAGAAGATTTGTTGTGAAAGATTGAATTAAATTCTACAATAGGAGATTGCAATAAGGCTGGGAACTCTACCAGAAAGGGAAGGCTCATGTTAAAATACAAGCTCTATAATAAGCAATTTCAACAAGATTTGCTTTGCTAAATTAGCTATTTTCATCACATTTTTTCCAAAATGCACCTGTGAACTTCTTTAAGCTATTGCCAAGTACAAGAAAAATTTCTATGGGTTTTCATCCCAATGTGACTTTTTTCTTTAGTGTTTCAAATAGTGCCCTGGTTTCTGTATATGGATTTTTTACTGGAAGAATTAAAGTAATTGGTCTTACTCTCATCATATCAAATGTCATTTAAAAATTGTTTTATGTGAGGTCTACAACCACTTTTTACCTGATAACATTTGCACATCATTTTAATCACACTCCCCTTTTTAAAAAGACAGTAGCAAATGCCCTAGATATGTGGATAACCAATGACTAACTTATATGACTTTGTAATCGGCATATTTGAAATGTACAGCCATATTTCTGTGAAAATGACTTATCAGTAAATAATTCAATGTGTTGCGTATTTTTGATGTAAAATCAGTAATTACATTGTTTTCAAGGTTGTTATTTAATTGGTCAAAATTTACGTTTCAAAGTTCTTATCCTACTGAAGTGAGGGGAAGATGTTTACATGTGGAAAAAGTTCTTGCTAAATGAGTCCTGTCACAGCTCTAGGGTTAGCTGCACCTTTGACTGACCATCTCCCTGCAACTATCGCCTCCCCGAGGGTATCCACTTAAGGGTTCCAGCTTCCAGACATCACTTCTTTTGGGCACAGACCTGAATCTCTCTCCCTCCACACGAGGGCTTTGGCTTTCATTGCCTTTGCCCCTTACTGTGAGTTTCCCCAGCACATGTGGCTAATTTTCTCCACAGACAACAGCAGTGTACACCAGTTACCAGCCAGCCTTCACAGAGGAAAATACTTACTTCAAAAACATTACAGAGAAAACATATGTAAAACGACTAACCTACATGCATGCTAAAAGCTTACCAGAGGTCACCCCCTACTGCAGCATAGAACACTGATACATGTCAATATCTCACATCCCTCAGCTGGGTTTTCTCTCTGAGAAATGGGCTAAGTGGCACAAAGCTGACCCCGTGCAGGACCCTTCCACAAGAGAGAATGGGTTAAACCCACACCTCTGGGAGAGGTAAATCCTGAGTAGGGCATGAAAAAGGAACCTGGGGATTTGAAATGCTTTTATTGCAACAAGAACAATCGTAAGGGAACACACTGTTCATAGCTCTTGGAAAGAAAGCACATCCCAGGTGGTGGTCTGTAGGCAGCCAGGCTTGCTGGGGATATCACAGTATGTGACAGCGAGCTGTGCCACCTTAAAACCCCCAGCAAAGAGGGAGAAAGATGTGAGTCACCACCCAACAAAAATGATGACTGGGAACCTGAAACCTTAAGTAGTGCCCATGGTGGTGGGGGGGTTGTTTGGGAGTATTTGATGGGCCAGTAAAAGAGCCAGGGACCAGTACTGATAGTGTAATATTGGTTATCATACTTGTTGCTAACAGCAGCCAAAATTGGTAGACCTTTTTGCAGGCCTGTGCAGTCTTAGCATGACTAAGCCAGGAGGGGAGAGAAGCCTTTTGCTTAAACTTTATCTCACTCTGCATGCATCCTCCCCTTCCCTCCCACCATGAAGTCTCTGGTGGACATGCTGAGATCAGTGTTTCAGGAGAAAAACAAGAAGCTTATCTATATTTACCCTCTGGGAGATGTTTGTTAGGGTCTCAAGGCATGCAGACTTTGCACGAACACATCTGGCTAATCGCAGGACTCCTCTTGCCTAGGTTTGGAAACAGCTTGTCTATCAAGTTTTCTGATTGACGTGTCATTGTCCACTGACAAGGATAAATAAGGGGGAGTAGTTTGAGGTAGTTGGACTCTTCAGGATCTCTTTTTGGACACAGTTTGGGGTCCCCACCGGCAGCTGAAAGATGGGCCTATCAGAAGGCTGCTGCTGTACCACTAAAGAGCCACCCCAAACTTCGGTAATTATTGAGGATTGGGGGTGTTTCTATAACCTGTTGCGGACGTATGTAAGTGCTTGAGACTAAGTAAAGTATAGCTTTAAGTGAGACCACTCTTGTGTTGTACTCTTTGTGCCAGCCATCTATTGGTCTGATGGCCGTGTCTCCATAGATTTATTTCTTGACACCACCTCACACAGAGTAAAATTACCAAGAGCTTTGGGTTTAAAGAACCCCAGGTAATGGGGGGGAATGTGGGGGTGAAGGAAGCTGCAGCTAACCCTGAAGCTGTGACAGACCCAGACTCCAAACAGATCTGAAAACATGAAGACTCTTATTCCCATGTGGAGTCCCCCTGGCTTGGGTTCCATGCAGAAACAAGCAGTCAGATGTCCAAATCTGTTCATAGGATTGGGCTGGGCCCATGCTTTGTCCCCTGTGTAGAAGAAGCCATTCAGTCTGCTCAACTGAATCCTAATGACAAGATTTACAGCAGTTCATGCTGTAAAAGCTGTGGGTGAGAACTTTCAGACATTTATGCCTATACATTGATATCAACAGGCCTACTTCATGTGAGTAAAGTTACTTATAAGCTTAAGGATTTGCAGAATCAGAGCTTATGTTTGCGACCATAAAGTGTAGAAAAACTGCACTCTTGTGTTAAACAAAAGTGTAGGTTCTGGAAAATACAATAAAAGTCGTTGCAAGAAGTAATTCTCAGAATCTGCTGATTTTCTCTCTGCAACCATGTTTTTTTTATTAAACCAGCCCAATGCAACATAATCAGCTCACCACTTTTGTACAATATGTATATCAAGTCTTTTTTAAAAACACCACCAACAAAAGAGTCACATTAAACATGGAGATTGTATCTAATTTCTAGTGTCCAAAAAGAATTGCTTGTTGTAGTCTATGCTGATGTGTACTTTGAAAATATTACAGTTTCAAAGACATGTCATGGAGAAGACCACCTAAAATAACGATGAAATTCTCTACCCCACCAAAAAGTCTACAGACATAAAAGCCACCAAAAAGACTAGCTAGATTGACACTAACATGAATCCATTTTAAAAATGATGCTAAGGGTTGAATTATAAATTTGTAGATTTGTAAACTTTTGAACTAGTAAAAATCACAACCCAGGAACCCAGGAGGCTCCATGCCACTGCTTTGTAGTTTTGTTACAGTAATACCTAACATTTTGGAACAGCTCCAGAAATGACTTTTAGCTCAGTCATTAGTAGATTTATAAAGCTAGGCTGCAATGCTTAAATACTGTGAAGTGGCTTAAATACCACTGTACTAGAAGCAACCTCCTGGATATCAATGAGCTCTACTGTCCTACAGAGGAGGTGACATGATGATATTATGGACTGAAGCGCAATAGAAAGAAGTAGCATTTGTATATTAAATATTTAAGATGAACTGGGTGCTGAGATGGAACTGCAATTAGACAAGGGAGGTTAAAAACTGGGATTTTTCTGGCAATTTTTCTGAACACTGCCTCCTGGTTCATAAGGTCTCTAAAGCAGCTGCTCTTAGAATTGTGTCTTGTGATGCAGCCTGGACCTGCCGCCATTCCTGCTGGGCGTACTGTGCCTTCATTAGTCACACCAACTTACATCAGTGCAGCTTCATTGACTTCAATTGGGCTATGCCAATTCCCATCAGCTAAACCCTTATTTAGTTCAAGCTGATCCTGTTCCTGGGGTTTGGCTTTATTGGCAACTCAAATTAGCAACGAACAAACTTAGGTCTGAAATTGTTCTCTAAACATAGCAATGCATAGAAATTTGCACATATCAATTTCTCAGCATCAATGACCCAGCAGATACATTCTGGATATTCATTTTTAGACAGCCTGTTACTTACCCAGTAGTCTGGTTTTAAATGCTTGAAAAGTGGATATTTTATTTTACATTTCATGTCTTTTAAAAACTCTTTAAGCAAATTATTCAGTTGGTTTTCTTTTCTAAAATATCTGAAGGGAGTGTTCTATATTATGATATGATGGCCCTAAAAAATTCAATGTAAAGGGATTATTTCCCCATAGAGTCTAGACTATTGAAATATTTCCTAAACTTGCTTCAACAGTTATAATTAGAATTGGCTTTACCATTTATTTAAACTAATATTAATTACAAATTTAGCATTCCCTGCTGCTTTACTTTCTAATTAATTGTTCACATACCTATACTTATTTCAGCACATTTATTATGTACTTATTTGCTCAGTAGTTTTGACTGTTCACTTCAACTGTTTGTTTATTTATGATTGGTCCTCATCTGAGTCACCTGATATGATTTTTTAGTCTCTGATTGGATATCTGAAAGTTAAACAGAAGGATAACTGTGAAATTCTTGTACCAAGAATCATGAGCGCTGAAATTCAGAACTTCAGTATGTGCTTATGCTTTCTCAGATATACCAAACTCATCCGAATATTTGCAAATATCCACTAATAGGACCCCACAAATCATATCAAACCAAAATAGGTGTTTTTATACATTAAACATCAGTTTAACAGTTCAACCAACTCTAGCAGTACAACTAACTTTTTGCTGTAATTTCTTTAGCACTTCCTTAACTCAAAAACCACCTTACTGAATTCCTTCCCTCTCCCCTTATAAAAATAAATGTTGCTAAATTTATTTTTGGTTGAGACCTCATGTGTCAAGTAGAAGCCTGGAGCAGGTTTTAATGGATGGATTTTAAATCCCTGATATGAGAGGATTTTAATGGGAATGCTGGCACAACCTCAACCATAATAGTGCAAAGAGAACCTCTGTAATAAAAAAATCATTTGCTTGATTGCAATCTATCACTCATTGAAATAAAAAGATATAAAACTCCAGAGTGTCTGTTTCTCATTTATAAGCAGCAATGCTGTGATAAGGAGATAATTAAGGTGAAATAATGTCATTGAAAAGAGGAAAGTGAAAAGTTAATGCTTATGTAAAGTAAAACGAGAAAAAATCGTTTTTAAAGAGTAAGAGGTGAACAGCTGGCTGGTGGTGATTGACCTTGATGGTCTTCAGCATAGGAATATCACTGAAAATTCTTCACATACCTGAAAATTCTTTTTAAAATAGTTTCTGACTAGAAGGTTAGAGATGGTGGTGCATACCAGGTGTATGAGTCGGAACATGAAAAGGAATATATTATTTCCCTTGTATTCCTTGCAGGAAAAGGAATATTGTATTTCCCTTGTATTTAACCGTTTTAAGATTTTCGGCTTCACTTTCTTGTTAAGAAAGCTGCAATTGGCCTAAAGTATGAGTTATAGAAATGTATGGCTAAATAGTATTTAAAGTGGAGCCATGTTCATTGTTAATTGCAGACTTCAAAATACAGTAGCTCTTTGTTTTCCTAGGATGAAAGGCTGCAAATTTCATAGGAGCTTTCAAAGCAGAAAAATAAAAAATATTAAAATACTTATTGATTTTTTATATTTTTCTGTTAGCATTGTGGGGGGAAAATCTACCTTTTTTTTAGTTCTACTTAATAACTTGTTGATTAGTGGTGAATTTATAGAAATACTATGTAAACATTTTCTTCTTTACAATAAAATCCACATATCCATCTTACAAATGCCACTGTACACAATAGAGTACTCAGTCACATGAATAGCTATAGTACATAAACAGACTACTGGAATAACTCTTTTCCTTAAGTCACTTCTGCTGCCTAATGCTAGAGGGAACATGCTATTCTTACAAATGAATATACAAAGACAATGGAGAAATTATTTAATCTAAATGGTAATATTTAGCATTATTTATTTATATTTCCTTCTGTCTTCTGGTCCACCAGTAGTCCTGCAAGTCTATTAATAAGATAAACCTGGGATTTTCTTTAATAGTAAGAGAAAAGTACACTACTCTTTGGCATATAATATTCAACCAGATGTTTTTAATATCACAGTATTGGGGTAAGACCAAAAGAACTGAGAGGCAAAGCAAGTGGATCTGACTTATTTGAATAGCGAATGCAAGAAATCATTCTGAAAGTAGCATCATTAGTTCCTTATGCAAATATATTCTGGCCCTGTTCTGCCTCAGTTATATCTATGCAACCCAAATAATTAAAGACAGAATTTGGCTTATATTATACGCTGGAATGAATGACATGGGCCCTCATCCTATAAACAATTATGCAGGCTCAGCATGAGAAATGTGGGGTTCTGCTGTCTTATGCTCACTGGGGCCCCATTCCCTTCCCATTTCACTGTGTTTACATAGAAGTTACAGATATTTCGGAGGCCCACATGAGCTCCTGGCCCCACTGTTTTTCCTTTCCCCACCTCTTGTCAGATCTGCACTTATGCATGCGAATGACTTTTTTCATTTTATTAGTTCCATTGACTTCACATGAGTAAAGACACATTTAGCCAAAAAGTGTTTGCAGGATGACAGCTTGACTGCACTAACATGTCATATGGGCAATTCATATTTGGCTGGAAGCTAAGGTTCAAATTGTAGCAGAATTAATTCAAACCCTTCTGTTGTCAGTTATGGTGTTGTCAGTTGTTGGCTCCGTGTGCGTGTTCCCCGTGTATGTGCTGTCCCAGCTCTGCACAGGTAACCGAGACGACACCCACAATCGAATAAATCGACAAGACCAGGGATCCGCTGAGCAACAAAGGCACCTGGCCAGGTTTATTGCAATGAATCACGATGAGAAGCGACCTATATCTTACAAGTACACTTAACATATCAATGCTTCTTCACAATGGAATGGCTCCGTTAATGGCGAGACTCTCCATTATACCCTCAGATGGACAAAGTCATTTCTTCTGACATGCTCTTTATAGATTGCTACAGACAAGTTTTGTTCTGCTGCTCTGACACATGTAGTTGCCACCCTCTGACGTAGTATGATACCACCCATTACCTTGTACTGGATGATTCGATCAAAACATTCCTGTTCGTCATATTAACAAGACATTTCTATCCATTATAGTATCATTTGACGAGATCAGGAAGCCGTGGTTATCTTTGGGGTGCTAGGATGTCCTGGTACCCTAGATTGTAATTTCATATTCTTGTGCCTAGCACTGCTTTAGGATCAGCTCAATTCCTGTCAATTTCTAGGAGGTCATATGTAAGTTTACAGTCTGACTTTGCTTCTTAGCAGTATTAGACTTTGGTTCAGGCATCAGGTTCAGACCTATTTTATTAGGCTGCAGGCCTTATACTTGGTCTGTTATGTTAAGTCTCATGTCTCAGACTCTCACTTTCTACTACACCTTCTTCCTTTAGAGGTAGATTGAATTCAAAACACCTTTACTTCATGCAGGTCTCTAAGATGAGATACCTGAACCCATAAAGTCACTGTTTTGTGTGGACATTAAAATGGTTGTGGCCATTTTTTGGTGCTTTTGTGTCCTTGTCCAAGTATTCTACATCCATACCATTGAAGAGTGTATGGTGAACAGTTTAGGACTGGTCTACATTGACAATGGAGGTTGACATAATGCAGCTTATGTTGACCACCTAAAGTATGTGTCTCCACTGGCATGTTAGTTCCGCCAGTCTAAATCTTGGTAAAATTTGACTTAATAAAACCACCTCCACAAGTGGCATAGTGCTGAGGTCAAATTCTATGTGTCAAACGAGTGTCAGTGTAGGCAGAGCATAATGTAAATCAACATCATTGGCCTCCGGGAGGTATCCCATTAATGCTCTGTTGTGACTGTTCTGCACATTCACACTCTGCTGCACCATGGCCACTTAAACAGGAAATAGCTCCTCCCCTCAAGCCCTGGGAAATTTTGAATTCCCAATTTCCTGTTAGATCAGCATGGAGAGAACTTGCCAGCACAACTGATCATGGCGACTGCATGCCCCAAACCTGCTCCTGCCTGGAGTTGACCTGAAGTCTTGGATCTCATCGGTCTGTGAGGCAAAGAGTCTGTTCTGGCTCAGCTCCCATGGTGGATTTATTGACTCTGAATTGATTCCCAACGGACTGGTAGCTGTTTGGTATTTCTAGCTTCCATGGAGTGATGGCCACTTGCTTCTCCACTGTCAGAGCAGGTCTCAAGTGAGTATTCATGCACTTCAGGGCTTGGGACAGATCTGAACAAAGTTCTAGGAAAGTGGCCTTTCACATACGGAAGTTCTGCAGCCACTGACCATCATCCCACACCTTCATAACAATGTGCTCCCACCAGTCAGTGCTTGTTTCCCAGGACCAGGACTGGCACTCCACTGACTGAAGATGCTGCGTGACAGCCTGCAGTAAATGGGAATTTTCACTCCATGGCTTATAGCAGTGTGGCCTCAGTAATATTGACAATTTCTGTGCTGTGGCTCCTGTCTCAGCCTTGAAAGAACTGCAGGATAAGTCGTGAGCTGTTTGTGATGCTCACAATGATAGTGCAGAGCTGAGCAGGGTCTATGCCTCTCTGGCAACATCGTGCGCATAGCAGAGACTGAAGGGTTTAGAAAAACAGCGCAAAAAAGTGTTTGTCCATTTGTTTAGGACAAGAAGGGAGGGAGAGAGAGCACGGTGCATCATGGGAGGATGACAACCTTCCCAAAAGCTCTGAGTCTAGGTGCACTGTGGGATAGCTACCCAGGGTGCACTGCTTTGATTGTTGACCCAAGCATGGCTAGTGGGGATGCAATACCTGATAAAATGAGTGTGGTGTGATCACGCTCCTGTGACTTATAAAATTTGGCAGGTGAAAGTCTATTTAAAATAAATTGACTTCACTCCACAGGGTAGACACACCATAGTCATCAATCTCCACCTCACAAAGGACTACATTTTCAGGTTGCAAAATCTGTATGTCATAATTATTGTAATATCTACTTGATTTATCTTATAAATAAAAGAAAAATTGATATCACTCAGCAGCAACAGGTTGTGCATATGGATCCTGATCCAGCAAGTTTGTGTTTCACTTTAAGCATATGAGCAGCCTTTTCATTTCATTGGAAAAGTTGAAGTTAAGGACTTGCTTAAATGTTTTGCTGGAGCCTAGCTAGCCTACATAACCATGTCTTCCTTCCACTGTTTGCCTGATCTTCCCTCGTCTTCCATTCCTCTTGTATCTGTCCACTTATTGCATCTTGTCTTAAATTGGTTTGTAAAAGTTATCTATGGGTAGGGATTTCCTATATGTTTTTAAAGCATTTATCACAGTGGGGTCCTGATGCTGCCTGGGATTCTCTGTGCACTATTGCAATACAAACAAACTGCTTAAAATACAGTTACTACTTCATAAAATAGGAAGTATGCACAAGCTGATTACACTCCAGTCTACACTAGCCCCATGATTCTCAAACGTTATCAGTTCATGTACCTTCTTTAAAAATTGATGTGAAGTGAATTGAATTGATGGATCATCCGGTTTACATGCCACCTGTGGTACATATAGCACTGTTTGGAATCCCTCCTGTTGGACAAAAAATTAGGTGCTTATAGAAAGTAAACTGAGGCAAAAGGCTGATGTGCTAATTAGTCCAATACACGGTTGTGACACATGCAGACCAAGTGCCAAGACCCCTAAGCCTCAATTCAACACTGACAAATGCATAGCTGGAAACCAGTCTGGCTCACCTCTGTGTTAGTATTGGTAAAATAGGTATTAGATTTATGAATATGTATTTAGACATGAAATGCTTTTACATTTCTGCATGCATTAATCTCATTTATAATATCTCTGTCCCGTGTTATAAAGTAATATTAAGTGTTTGCTCTGAAACTGTAAAACCACCAGTCAAGAGAGAAGTATATGAAACACTAGTTTACAACAAGAAGTGTTATCTCAGGCCCAACTAAAGAATTACCATAGACACCAGACAAACATTGTGGAACATCAGAGGACAAAATACTTTGTTGATTATTCTCCTCAAACCCATGAATAAGACACATGTATGGGAACTCACCCCATCAGCTTGAACTCTGGGGGAAGGGAATAAAAATCCTTGACAAGAAGAAACTCTCCCTTTGCTTCTTAGACTTTGGGAGGGCAAGATTTTTAAGCATAAGCAAGGAATCCCCAGCTGTTTAGGCTGGGTTAGCCATAGAGGACATACAGAGCTTGCATATGAAAGCAGCTTCTATTACTTTTTGGAACCTAAGACTGTAACTCATTTGTGTGTGTCTGTTTACTTGCTTTAGCCTTGTAAATAACTCTCATTTCTTTTTCTTAGTTAATAGATCTTTAGTTAATTTATTATAGAATTGGCTACAAGCATTTTCTCTGGTGTGAGATCTGAGGCGCAACTGACCTGGGGTAAGTAACCAGTCCTTTGGGACTGAGAATAATCTGAATATTGTTGTGATTTTTTTATGTAAGGGACCATCTCTCACAAAGGCAAGCTTGCCTGGGTGGCAAGACAGACTGGAGTATCCAAGATGTTCACACCTGATATTTGGTTGGTGAAATCTAAATATAGAACTCACAACCAGTTTGGGGTTTGTGCTCTGCTTCTTAGCAATCTTTGAGGCACTCCAAGCAGGTTAACAGTTGCAGACAAACACTTTCACAATTACAGAGGAAACACTGAAATATTACCTTATTACATGGGATACATATATTATAAGTGAGATTAATGTATATATAGTAACTTACAAGATTGTATTAAGTCTAAACACTAAATAATTTTTTATAACTTTAATACCTATTTTACCAATACTAACACACAGGTAAGACAGACTGGTTTTCAGACGTGCATTTATCAGTGTTTAATAGAGGTCTGGGGGCCTTGGCATGAGCTGGCACCAGGTCTGCCCAACACAAAACCAATGAAGGAAGGGATGTCACCAATGCTCTTGAATACTCCTCAGTGTCTCCTATTCTTGATAAGGCATCTGCCAGTACATTTTCTTTTGCCTTGATATGGATTATTTGCATGTCATATTCCTGCAGAGCAAGGCTCCAGCGTAACAGTCTATAATTGGCTCTATGCAATTTAGCTCTATGCAACCATATTAGCAGGGAATGGTCTGTTAAAACCTTAAATGTTTTATTAAACAAATAAGGATTAAATTGCTTAAGAGCCCAAACTATGGCATAGCATTCCTTCTCGATAGCCATATAGTGCGGGTCAGTTTATTACACAAGAAGGCAATAGGAAGCCTCTTATCTCCCACCCCATTCTGCATTAGCACTGTTATTAGCACTTCAGTATTAGAAGCATCAGTGCACAGCACAAAGGGTTTGAAATCAGGGCTGACTAAAACTGGCTTTTTAGACAAAGCCTCTTTTATGTCCTTTGTTGGAGGCCCAGTGCAATTTGAGTTGCCTGACCACTGTTTTGAGGCCTACCATAGCTTAAGCTGCTTGCTTTACTATTCTGGCCCCCACAGCCTGACATCTTCCAGTTGGCAAAGACAAACAGGAATACTGAGTAACCTTGCAAATGTCTCAGTTTCTGCATACCATGGCACACAATAAGACAAAATACATAACATGTATGCCTGCAGCTGCATAAGATAGGGAGTGGGTGCACTCTCCACACAGATGTGCCATAGGGCACATAGATAGGTGAGGGGACTAACAAATTATCCTCAAACGTCAGGGGATACATTTTCCACTTCCAAGGGGCATGTTTTCTCACTGCCCTTCCTATCACCAGATGTTGTTTTCACAATCCCAATTATCATGGTGAGAATGGAATGTAATCAAGGGTGAGAATGTGATGTAGGTAATAGAATATGTAATAATTAATAGATAGGTAATTAGGTAAGTGAAAGTTGTGTATAGAAAGGTATAAAAAGTCACCATTTACACAAAGGAGCACACTCCATCAACACCCGATTCCATGGGAGGTGCTGCCGGTCAGACCAGAGGATCCACTGACTCCCTGGCGGGGCCCCTGAAGAAAGCTGTTCCTGTATACAGCCTTCTGAGTGACTGCTCAGCTCTCCAGGTTTAGTGAGTATGATATATTGTAGTTAATTTTAGACTTTGTATATAACAAGCATATTTATAGAAAATCTTGCATATTAAACCTTATTGATCTGCAAATCAGGTGTACCATGTCTCACTGGTGTCCACACTGAGTACTAAGCGTCCAGTATCAAGATCCTTGAAGCCTTTCTCAGAGGCCTTGGTCCATATCACCTGGTCTGGCTGAGGCAAAAGGCTGATGTGGTCATTAGCCTAGCACATAGTAATTATGGAATTTAATATGAATATCTCCTGCCCTTAATCTTTATATTGATGTTAAATAAAATATTCAAATTTAAACAATTAATTTTTAAAAAATCATATGTCAAACTAATAAGTATATTGTGTTTTAAAAAGTTAGGCCTGTTTGGCTTTTCCTGTTTCTCTCCTCTTTTCCTCCTCTTGTCATTCATTTAGTTAGTATTTTCTATCATCTCACTTTCTTTCATCATTACATCTTATCTCCCTTTCCCTAAACCTTTCCTTTCATGATTCAGTACAGTGAATATTGAACCCTTTTTTTTTGTTTTATACACTGGGTTTAAAAATTGAACTTGAAGAGACTATGACATTCGGGGTGCAATCCAGACCACTGAGGGTCTGTGTCACCAATTGCTCTGCAACCTTGGGTGCCTCACAATGCTTTGCTCCTGTAGCTCCTACCTGGGCTTCTCACAAAAAGCATTCCAGCATGCAGACTCCCAGCCACATATCAGTTACACTCTGACTTCCATCAGCCTTGGTTACTACTTGCAGGGTGACCCCAACACACTCCCAGTCCCAGATTTCCCAAAAATATATGTTCTGCACTGTCCAGACCTCTCCTGGACAGTTCAAATATTTTAGTCCGTGCCCCTGTAAGGGGACAGTTTGCTACTTTAAATGGAGTTACCCAAACAGTTCATTTTAAAGACAATACTGAATTAGCTTTGATTAAAGAATAAAACAAGTTTATTTAACTACAAAGAGATAGATTTTAAGTGAGTACAAGTACAAGGTATTAAAGTCAGAAATCGTTACAAAGAGAAATAAATATAAAATACTTACAAGTAATTACACTTAAATAAACATTCCTTGGTTCAAGATAAAATTCTCACCACGTGTTCCCAGCAACAGGGCTGACTAAATTCTCGTGTCAGAACCCCTCCCAGAGTCCAAAGGTTTGATTTCTTTTGTCTTCTTCAATGAGAGACAGAGAGAACTCATGGGGTGTTTTTGCCCTTTCCTTTTACGGTCCATTCACCCTTTGAAATATGTTTTCCTGATGGTTACCCCTAGATAAATTTCCTTCCAGCTGTGGGGATGGAGACTATGGTGTCTTGTGATGAAAGAGGATCCATGTTGTTGTTTATTAAAAAGCAAACTGATGTGTTCCTGCTCCCCTTCACATGACCACTTGACCAGTGATTGCCAATCAATTTTGATGACACCTGGCTAGAGGCATCAGCTTGTCCTTTGTCTTCAAGAAACTGGTTTTGCTTCCTCCCTAGTTTTGTCTGGTAAACACACTTCAGACATAACTTCAATTTATGATAATAGCTTTACAGATAATGTTGCTACGTTTCACCATGATATTATAGACCAGTGAGTTATTAGTTTTCAAATGATTTCAAGGCACATTTTGGACAAAGATTATTGCAATGGGGTGGAGGGTGTGAATACAGGGTCCTTTCAGTAACAAGAGAATGTGATAATCCTAATATAAACAAGCTTTGTAAACCCTAAAGTCTTCTCTAAACTAGAAAACTAAACTAGTCTTCTCTAAACTAGAAAAAAGATCAAGTTCAGATCAGATTTAGCTAACAGGAGCTAGATAAACCTGACCTAGATTCAGCCATTTTTCCTAGGATAACACCATTAGGGTAACATCATTAGCTGGATTTTAGCAGATCTAGCTATAGCCTAGACCGTACTACTTTTCCTAATCTAAACAAGGACTAACATAAAACAGTTATTCTTTGGACTAGAGCCTTGTTGACCTGTTTGTAGGGGAAGGACATGAAGAGGAACAGAAGAAAATGATTGAAAGGGTTTTTAAACATCACACTTTCTCTTGTGTGTGAATGATTAAGTCTGTCCATTTTCACTGAAGGGAGGGAGAAGCTGAGGTAGTATCTTTGCTGGTAAACCACATGAGTATTTCAGTTTCAATCAGAAGTTACATTTGCATATTCATGGCACAGTTAGAAACCCCTAGAATCAAGCAGAATTAAAGGGATTAAAAGAATGAGAAATAGGTGTAATGTTTTTTTAAGTGTAATATTGTGCATCAACAGCGGTTCAGCATCCCTGTGCTATGACTAGCTGAGACCTTTCCATTTCAGTGTGCTTATTAATATGAAGCACACACTAGTGTTAATTCAGTTGAGGCTTGATCTGTCACACATTTAGGTCAATAGGACTCCTTCCATTGATTTCAGTGAGCATTTAATTAGGTCTTTGATCCAGGGAGAAGAAGATTAACTTTGATTATATCCTGATGGCAAAGATATAACTGAATATTCAAACTTATTTAAATGCCAAGTTAGGATGGAGGGTGTCACAGGGTAAGTACACCCTGTCCCCCCTTGGGGTGGAGTGATGGTGTGGCAACCCTGAGGCTAGAGACCCCTGGACTATTCCCAAGATCAGGCAGCACATCCTGGTGGATAAAAGTCTGTAAGATTGCCCATTTCCCTCAAGGCTATGCAGCCCAATGGCCAGAATCAATATGGCTGCCCTTGGATTCAGGGCTATGCAGCATACTGGCCCAAGTTAGGTGGGCCACCACCTAGGGGGAGATAACAGCTGGGGTAGAGGGAATCGGGCCCTCCCTACTCCACCAAGTCCCAACCCAGGGCCCTGCCCATGGCAAATGTGTGCCACTGAGTCAGAGGGGATCCTGCTGCAACATGCTGATTTCTCTCAGGGTGACTGCTAGCCCCCCAGCCACTTCCTATCCTGTCTTCTGAAGCGTTGTTCCATATATTGTTGGGGTCTCCAGGTCCCTCAGCAAGGGTGGTTCCCTGGGGCTCTAACTCCATTTGGGTGTCTACAGGTGCCAGGATTTCTTCCTGGTTCTTGAAGTCTCCAGTACCGCTGGTCTGGGGCTGGCCAGGGTCCTGGGCTGGAGCCTTCACCACATATCCTTCCTCCTTGGTGGTTAGCCTAGAGTGATCTGGGCTGCTCCCTTTTATACTGAAGCTGCATTTGGAGCATACCCAGCACAACCAGAGGGGTGGGACTTCTTCCACCCATAGTGTGGGTTTAACTGCTTTCTCATCAGTGCAGGGTAAATAAAATTATTGCAATGGTGTGTAGGGTGTGAACACAGAGGTCACTGAAGGGTATAGTTCCTTTTAAATCTTAACTGTTTCAAGTCTTTACAACAAGACACTTGTAAAACTATTTTAAAGCAAAGACGTGGTAAAATGTAAATATAGTAACAAATTAATATTTACATCTTCTGTGCCACACTTCCCACCAGTCAGTCACAATAGAACAATGGAGTGCATGCCAAGGGGCTTTGCTACTTAAGTTTGGTCACAGCAACACATCCTAATAGTAATATGGAATCATAGAATCACAGAAGACTAGTGTTGGAAGGGACCTCAGGAGGTCATCTAGTCTAATCCCATGCTCAAAGCAGGACCAACCCTGATTAAATTATCCCAGCTAGGGCTTTGTAAAGACAGGCCTAAAAAACCACTAAGGATGGAGATTCCACCACCTCCCTGTGCTTCAACACCCTCCTAGTGAAACAGTTTTTCCTAATATCCAACTTAAACCTCCCTCACTGCAACTTGAGACCATTGCTCCTTGTTCTGTCATCTGCCACCACTGAGAACAGCCTAGCTCCATCCTCCCTGGAACTATCCTTCAGGTAACTGAAGACTGCTATCAAAATGGTATACTGTCATGGTGACCATATACGAGTTCAGATAAGTTTCTGAAACCTGGAGCTAAGGAGACAATAATAATTGAACAGAACTGTTAGTTCAAAAGCTTTATGTAAAATATTTGAAGTCTGATCCAGAGGCAGATAGTCTATTGGGTTATCCCTAGATTAATCTTCTCCAGTTGATTGAGTGTGAACTCATCTGTATTTCCAGCATTTGCCTCATCAAAGCTATCTGAAACAGTCATTGTTAAAGTAATCAGTACTTTTGTGTAGAGCATATAAAGGAAGGGCGTCTTTTCCAACAGAGATATGTAACTTATTTGCAATTATAAACCACATCATTATCAGCTTTTCTTGACCTAAATCTTCCATGGGTAATGTCTTGGGTAAATCTCTGGGATAGAACTTTTTGCTAAATTCATCTTGTTAATCTTCATACAGTTAATCTGCAGCTTTCCACTGAAATATTTTAATATCTGAGACCTTCTGTCAGGAAAGAAAGGAAGAAAGCTCATTTAATGGCTAGAGGAGGGGACTAGGGACCTGAGTTCTATTTCCATGTCTGTCAATATCTTGCAGCTACCATTAATAAATTAAGCACTCTGTGCCTCAGTTCCCCTCTCTAAGAAATGGGAATTGTGGACAGAATTGTGCAGCTAGTCCCTAGTTTGCAAACTCTGAGACTCATTCCCCCACTCCCCTGTCCCATAGTCACCATATGTATATATGCCCCACCAATAAATAGAGTGTGGGTATATATAGTATATATATGTGACTGATTTAGAGCAGCCTTGTAATAATTTATAAATATGATATGTTAGTCTGGCTATTGAGATATTTACTATATGAAAATATTGGTTTAACTCAATTTTAACTGGTTTTCAGACAGGGGGCTGTCTGAAATATAGGCAAGAAGGAGATGTTTGGCTCAAGATAGTCACTCTTCTGTAAACTCTTAAGAATCATTAAGTGAAAATGTCAGAACTATTAGCTTAGGCCATGTCTATACTAGAAAGCTTACAGCATCACAGCTGTACCGATGTAGCTGCGCCACAGTAAGATCTCCTGTGTAGCTCTCCGGTCGACATAATTAAACCACCCCCAATGAGCAGCAGTAGCTATTTCGATGGGTGATGCTCTCCTGCCAACATAGTGCTGTCTACACTGGTGCTTCTGTCAGTGTAACTTATGCTGCTCAGGGAAGTGTTGTTTTCAGACCTGAGTGACGTGACGTATACTGACAACATTGCTAGTGTAGACATGGCCTTAGATGATTCTGACTCAGTGTCTCCAGCCAGCCTATGAAACTGGTTTGGAATAGGAATTAACAATACCCATGCAGCAGAGCAAAGGACTCAAGCAAGGGGTAAAGAGAATATTCTCTAGGGTGGGGAGAGCTAAAGTGAAAGATGACTCAGGCACAGGTGTCCACTGGAGGAGGCTGCAAAAGGTGCACCTACATAGATCACCATGATAGGATGGTAGGACCAAATACAGTAGCACGTAGACTGTGGCTTTGAAATCCTTTTTTCTCTAATTCTATGTTCCTACAGCTAAAATACCACTGGAATTTTCTTTGTTCCTACCGCTAAAGTACCACTGGTTACAGACCCTGAAAGGAAGAACTGAAGGTGCCCAAACTTAGTTAGATCGGTAGGCTAAAAATGATTAACACATAGGGTACTCTAGCCCCGGGCCTGGTCTAACAATGGGAGAATTATGAAATTCCACTGTGAGACAGGTAAAGACATGAGGCCTGACACCTAATGAGGTGCACACAGATCAAAAAGGATCAAGGGTGCAGCTACCCCTGTAATCATGACAATCTATATGAACAATAATCCAGTAAGAGAGAAAAAAAATAAACCACCTCTAGCACAGTGCCAATACTGAGCAGATTCATAACTTTCCTGTGTTCATACTACATAGGTGGTGCATATATTCATATGCTAGCTATGGTACAGGGGAACTGGGCTCACAGCTTGTCACATTACCCCTAATATAGAAGTACCACTTACTTGGCCAATTAAGATTGTAAATCTGTTTCCTCCAATTTGGCATTCCTCAACTGATTAGAAATATATTGGCTCTTGGGTACATTGTACAGGCTTGCTTTTTCCCCCAGGGGACAGTTGTGAAGTTGAGTAGTATGGGGGCTCTGATGAAGAGGAAGTGCTTAAATGATTTTTCTTCCTGCTGATGGATTATTATTCACCAGGGAGTGAATTGTTTACTTGTATAACTGTATATTTTAAAACCTTGTCAGGGATTAGTGGCAATACCCAGAGTCACTGATGGTTGTTGTCTTAATTATAATTATTTACATTGCAGGACCCAGAAGCAATCAAGGCTCCATTGTCATAAACACTGGCCATACTCATAGGATGACACAATATCTGTCTTGATGTGCTTACGGTCTATCTACATAAGTCAGGTAAAGGGTATGAGAAAGGAAGTATTATCCTCATTTTAAAGAGGTTGAACTGAGGCACAAAGATTAAGTGACTTGCTCAAGAAGTCTGTGAGAGAACCAGGAAAGCCAGATCCCCTGTGATCTAGTCCACTGCTTTAACCACAAGACTATCTTTCCTCTAAGTTTTGTTGTACAAAAATCACCATGAATAAATGCATGGATACACATGCCAGTCCAGCCTCATCTCACTTCCCAGTGTTGTGTTTTTCATGCAAAGCTTTTGGCATTTAACCCCCATTTTAAAACATTTATGAGCCACTGTGGTTTGAAAGACATTTAAACACTATATATTATTGGGGCTGGGATACATATACTAAATCACCAGATTTATATTGATTTCAATGGGAGTTAGGTTCCTGACTTGCTTTGCTTTTGAAAATTCTGTTAGGTGCCTATCTGCCACTCTAGGCACCTAAATATTTTTGTAAAGCTGGCCTCTATCTCCCATTGACATTCAATGAGAATTCAGTGCTCTACTCCTTTAAGCCCTCCTCTTTGAAAAATTCAACCTGAATCAAAAAATTATGGGCTTACAAAAGTGGATAGCAATCTTAAGTGCCCAACTTGAAATATGTTGAAGGGTCCAGATATTTAAACATTGTTGAGCATCCCCTTCACACACATAAAAATCAGTCCTACTTTGATATGTCTCAAGCTGGGCACCCAACCCCACCCGAAACACTTGTAATTTAGGCCATATCTCTTATGCAATCCGTAATTTTTAAGAATAATAAACGACTGATAAAAGATTTCCCAAAAGTCCAGGACTTTCTTGCACAAAAATGCAATGTTTTGCAAAAAAGTATTCAGGTTAAAACATGGTTAATTTTAGAAAGCAGAAGTGACTTATATCTTTCCCTAGATGAACTTGCAAGTTACATTGATGTTGTTCTTTTGAATGATTTAACAATTCTAAGAAAAGGTGTTCTTAAAAAAGTAATAAGAGTAGTGTTAAGATACTCACTCTGCAATATGGTAACAGCCTAATAAATAGAGAGATTTGATTGTTATATTACTATATCATGTCTCTTTAAACAGAAGTTCACTGTTGTAATGATTATTGTTTTGTCTCTGATATTGACATAGCAAACTTTTGTAAACCTGTTAAAACTTCCTAAATAAATAAATAGTTTTAAAAGGAAGTACTGCATTTGTACATGCAAACACAAATAACCTCTGATATGCTAAATAATTTGTAGTCCCTTATTTTTCTTGAATAGTAGCTAATTTGAGTAATGTCAGATGTTCAAATCTGGCAGTATTGCTTCCATGAAAATCCTATTTTGTGAAATAAAGTTTAGCCAGGCAAATAGCAATAAATAATGATAGAAATATCTAAGATTCCTTTTTCAAATAATATAAAAATTATGTTTTGTTGGATCTTTGCTAACATTATTGAAACAATCATTTCAATAGCATATTAACTTGATTAATTTCTAACCACCAAACTCATGTCAAAACCAGACAAAACTTCTATTTCATCAACATGATATGCAAGTAATAATGATTGCTATACAATACAACGGATTGAAAAACTGGGTTTATTCCCTCAAAAAAAACCCCCAAAAACAAAAAAACAAACAAAAAACACAAGGTTTTGCCAAAAATATGAAAACCTAATTTTCACCAAAAACTTAGTTTTTTGTTTTTGTTTTTGTGGAAAGTAGTCTTTGAAAAGAAATGTTTAGTCAAAAAACACAATTTTCCATCAACTAGTTCAAACAGAATATTTTTCACAATATACGGGGAAAAGAAACTGGGCTTTTTGTGACAATTTGGGGAATGCGTCTGTACCATTTATGTGCATGATTATGAACTCTCTGTAGGTATCTTTACCAAACTGCAGACTCCATTTTCAACGTGCAGCCCTTTTGCCTTTACTTTTTAGCTGCTTGACTCCATTTTGGATTGAAATTCCAAAGGCTGTTGGCAAAAAAATAACAAAAGAGGATTGTTGGCATTAGGAGCTCTCCCATTGAAATGGAAGAACTCTAAACAACAATGGAGAACTGGTTTATCAGTGGAAAGGTCAGATTGGTAATGAAGTTACCTGCTGGGAGTATCTTGTTACTAGTTGAGGCTGCAAGATAATCATCTGACAGAGGAGATTAGAAGGTTATGTAAAGGGAGGAGCTGTTCTTTGGGGCCCAATTTTCTCCAGCTCAAGAGGAGGGAGAAGCAACCCAGCATATAGGTGCCTGATGTGGCAGGGACCTTGGCTGCCTTCCTGAACACAGATAGTCCCCCAAGGACTCCCAAGGAGGGTGAACTAGTGAGGTGCATAGTATTTAGGATGTTTGTTTTCTAAATTACCTGTACTGTCTGTGTAATTCTCATGCTATTAAAGAGAAATGATGTTAGAATCTGTGCAAAGTCTGTCTGTATGCCTGATATGCTATGCTTACTGTGTGCCTTCTGGAAGAGTTACATGGTAATCCAGAGGATCACATGTTTGGGTGGAGTTCTGGGAGAGAGTGTACTTAAGCGATGGAAAGTCTGAAAGGTGAGCACTGTGCCTAGAGTCTAGGCAGCTGGATTATGATTCCTGTTCTCCCAAGGGGGTGCCAGACAGTGGGTCTGCATTCCAGGAGCGTGCCTAGGAATCCTGAGACAGAGGCAGTGGAGGGTGGGGGGCGGGCTCTGTTCTTGCTCTGGAAGCTTAAAACACCTGGAGATCCCTTTACAGAAGTCTGAATGGCCAACAAGAGTTGTTTGACTGGGACTTGTAACATTTTGCTTAAGAAAGATATTGATTCTGCTGGGGTAGAGCGATAATTGCACTAGCTCCGTGGTGCTAGCAATAGCAATATCCTGCTTTTGTCAGGAAAATTAGCTTATTACTAATACTAATCACTGACACTGAGCATTAATACAACATTTGGTATCTTCAAGGTTGTGTACAAACATAACTAATTCACACAAACAAGTAAAAAATGAATGTACCTCTGAAAAAACTTAGTCTACATATTCTATTAAAGGATTCTATCACTCTTTGACCCTAAGAGACGCACCTCCCACTAAAAGGCCAAAGATATTTCCCCCTATCCCATCCTTCTCACTTACTCCCTTCGAAGGTATGTCTATATCACAATTAGACACCCGTGGCTGGCCTGTACCAGCTGATTTGGGCTCGAGGGGCTCAGGCTAAGGGTCAGTTTAATTGCAGTGTAGACATTGGGCTTGCGCTGGAGACCGAGTCTCCAAATTATACACTGCAGTTAAATAGCCCCTTAGACCGAACCCTGCGAGCCCGAGTAAGCTGACAGAGGCCAGCAGCAGGTTTTTAAGTGCAGGGTAGACAGAGACAACTTATGCCCTAAGGGTATCACTAAAATTAATGGAAACACTTCCATGTACTTCAGTGGGAGCAGCATTCTGTTCCTATCACTCTAAATCCTAGAGAAGATTGTCAAGCCTGAGCAGTCTTAGGGAATTTCGGGTTCCTTGACAAGACAAGAAGTTTTAATGTGAATGCTTCCCACAGCCCTAGCCATAACCACACCATACACTTGCTGTCAACATTTCAAACCACATCTCTTTTTTTCCCCCACAGTCAAAATATGAATTACTCTACATTTGTTTATGTTGGTTTTTTTTTCTTAGTGGAGAGAAATTGAATACAAAATGTCCATGTACATCAGGATAAAAAGATCATGTTAATATAAGATAGTTGCTCATTAAGCACTTACACGCCTTTACATGCAGTTACATAAAATTCTAGGAAAACAATAAAAGAGTCTTTAAATATTTACAGCCCCGCAGGATGTGTTTACTTTCGGACCAGTTGGAAATAAGTTTGTTACGTACTAAAAGATTACCAGCACCAGCTTGGAATTCCTTAACAAAATGGTTCCTTTTTATTAAAAAGAAAGTAATCTAATACAACAGTCTAGCCAGTTTAGAAGCCAGCACTCTCCTCCAAATACTCTCTTCCTCCTGGTGTTCTGCATAACTCTGTCTCTTTAATTAAATAAGTGTAGGCTCTGGGCCTCATCCTGCAGGCACTTACTACTGACTATAGTAATTACTACTATGATAATTATAATAGTGGCCCTTGTGACTTCAGCATGAGTATTCACTACTTAGCCATGAGCTTAGCCTTCATCTAATGAGAAAAAAGTTACAGTAGCTGTGTTGGGGGAACTTTTGTCTCCCAAATGCATTCAGAGACTAAGACCAATTCTTTAATGTTTTAGGTGAAAAATCTTCTTTAATCTGCAAATTGAAAGAATTAGCAGGAGTCTCAGTTATTGCAACATACTTGCTCATGGGGTACAACATTACCCCAAAATGCATTATCAATTTGCATATGCAAATTACATCAGTGTAAAAAACAAAACAAAAACCCCAAAAAATCTTGCTTGGTAAGGCAGACAGTTACCATTCTTACAGGACAAAATATTCTACAAAAGCAAATGTGTACATAAAATACTAAAAATACAGGGTAATAGTGCAACATGTTTGGGATACATTTGTACCCTACATCCTTTTTCATACAGAAAAAAATGTATGATTATAAACCAAACTCCTAATATACAGGTTTAAATTTGCATGATTGTGAAGGGAGAAAAATTTATTCGTCAAATTTTTCCATTTCCCTTTTTAGAATAAAAAATGAGTAACTTCTGACTTGTCAATTGACTCTTCTTTCTTGGACACTGTCAAAGGCAAGGAAGGTGGTGAAAGACCACCTTAAAAAAAAAAAAGAATGTTGGGATAAATGCCTGGGGAATAAGAAACATGGAAGCAATATTAGAAAGCCCTAAGTGATCTATGCTAGACTTAACCCAAAAAATCACCCAGCAATACACAGATAATAAATAAAATATATTCAGTATCAATGTATTTCCTTTTATGGTGCTGTAGTGAGCCCATATGTTCTCAAATAAAGAAATACAGCAAACTATTTGCAGAAAGTTAAAAAGCAGTGTGAGAGATTCAAGGCAGAAGAAGAGTTTTCCCCATCTGCATGAAGGAAATTTCCATGAATATAACTACATCACAAGAACATAAGAACGGCCATACTAGGTCAGAACAATGATCTAGCCCAATATCCTGTCTCTGACAGAGGCCTGTGATAGCTGTTTCAGAGGGACTGAACAAACAGAGTGATTATTGAGTGATCTATCCTTGTCACCCAGTCCCAGTTTCTGGCAGCTGGAGATTTAGGGACACTTAGAGCATGGGGCTGCGTCCCTGTCAATCTTGACTGATATTTAATCCTCCATGAATGTATTTAATTCTTTTTTTAACCCAGTTATACTTTTGGCCTTTATAACATCCCCTGGCAATGAGTTTCACAGGTAGACTGTGCTGTGTGGAGAAGTACTTCCTTATGTTTGTTATTTGTCACAATAATGAAGCCTAGAGGTCAAAAATGCATGAATCACTATGGCCAGGTCTGTGTCCAATAGGACAAAGTGCAATCTTCTGGCTAATCACATATCAAAAAGGGTATTTAAAAAAAATTGCTGCTACAAAACCACGGACCCACTGTCAAAGTCTCAGGACTCTTTCTTTTCAATTGTTAGGAGGAAGCAAGTGTTTTACACCACCTCCTTCTTCCTGCTGGCATCACTTCAGTGTTGTCTGGTTACGGAGTTAGCCAGTTGCTCTTCATCCAGGTGATTTTCAGTTAGCTGTCAAGAAAGGTGAGAGATGATGCTGTTTAAATTTGATGTAATTGAAATGTAAGAAGTACAACAGGTAATATGAATTTCTTATTCATGAAATCTATGGCAAGATCACATAATGCCTGCATTAGAATGTGTAATTATTTGCAATTGATCAATGCCATAGTTTTGTTGCACTCATGGCCTTTTCAAACAAGCAGAGGTGTGTCATCTTGAGAGAAATCTCTTTATTTCTGAAGTGCCTGTGGTTAATTTAAGGCATTTGTATGATACACTCAGATGTATTGCTTGCCATTTATGCTGTTCTATAGATCTTTAATCAGAAGAAGTGGAGTGAGGCTGGAAACCTCACAATGATGCATCATTCTGTAGTGCTGTTCATTCAAGTGAATCCAAATAAGTCAATCTTTTTACATCAGCAACAAAGCTGCACAAAAATATATGAATTATTGCCGGCCCTGAGACCCACATTCACCCACAACACTTCAGAGCTGACGGATTTTCAAAAACACTCAAAGTAAAATACATAATGGCATTACTGTGGCCCTAGACTTAGTGGTACATATGTGCCTTATGTGTGTTGTAAGGCATGAGTCCTTTTTCCTTGTGCTTTCAACTGCTTGATGTTCACCAATAGATTGTTATTGTAAATCCTGGCCATATTAGTCAATTTTTCTAATTTAGTGAGAGAAAAAAGGACCCAGAATTGGCTCTCTTGCTTAATTCCTGTATAGTAGACATACTGCATGTTCTGCCTCCCAAAATTATTTCAGAGATTTTAAAGCCAGAAAAGACTACACTGACCACCTAGTCTGACTCCTGCATAACACAGGCCATATAATATCACCCAGGTCAATCCTGGTTAGGGACAACTTATTTACATGACTAGTCCTATTGACTGTAATTGGACTGCAGTGGGATATATGTTCAAATACTGTGTTGGAAAAGTCCTCTCAGGTGGATATATTTGCCACTGATTGTGGAATGAGACTTCATCTCTAATAAAAACCCCTAACCTGGATTGGAGGACCAGATTCAAGAATGACTACATTATCCAAATGCTCTCTTCTATGTGATCGATTACGGGTGTAGAATAATATCTTAAGAATGCTGCTGGTGCTATTTCATACTAACCATCAGCCTCTGCCAACTTTTAGGTTTAGATTTTCATTGTGCACATCATGCAGTTAAAGCATAGGTGTGTATAACATAGAATCATTAGCTTTATGTGCTCACAATGATCAACTATGTATGCAGCTTCTAACAGATCACTGTCCTTTCTGTTCAAGAAAACAATAGCTCTAGTGTCCACAAAGATAATTCAAAGCAAGTGAAATGCAGAGTTTAAGGTTACTGAGACTAAATTGACATTTTAAAAGAACTAAACATATTTTTGTACAAATATTAACATATTTTATACTTATGAGCCATGTAATTCCTAAGAGATTTGTTATAATTTAATCATAGTCTTGTAATACCTGTACGTCTGAAAGTGTTCTGAAACTAGTAATTTGCATGTACACCCTAGTAGCAGGACAAAAACATTCTCTCTCTCTCTCTCTCTCTCTCTCTCTCTCTTCATACAACCAATGAGAACATAAAACATCACTGACATATACAGGCATGGCTGGTAGCATCATGTATTATTAAATTTGCCCAATACTTCCCAGTATAACACCCCATTTTCAGTTGCTCATCACTTTGCGAAACTTTAAACATTCAGGCTTAAATTTTCTATTCCAGGTGTCTATTTAAGACTTAAAAAAAAACCAAAACCTAAGCCAAAATTGTTTCAGCCATTTCCAAGAAAGAGGCTAGAGAAATATATATTGTTTTTCCCCATTGTTAACCTTTCCTCTGGAAAGCTCTTAGAACCCCGTGCTTTGGGGTAGGGACTTGAAATTTGTCAAGAGATGGAATCTCTGTTATGTCAGGAATGTGTCTTTTGCTATCCCAATGAAAAACCTGACAATATTTGGCCAACTTATATGACTTTAAAAAGTGACATGTTTGCAAATGCTTAGTAGAGACTTGTTTGGCTAACTAAAGTCACCACTGAGCTCCCAATGCTGGAGGATAGAGACTGACTGGCTGGGAAAGAAGACTGGGACTAGGAGTTAGAGGTAAGGGGGGGCAGGGACTGATTGGGCAAGGAGGCTGGGCCAAAGGTGGGGAAGGCTGTGACTGGGAGCTGGGGTGAGGAAGGGAAGGCTGAAAATGATTGGGCAAAAAGAGCTGGTAAGGGAAATGCAGGGGACTGAATTGCTGGAGAATTGGGACTGTCTGGGCAAGAAGACTGAGACAAGGAGCCAGATGTGGGGAAGAGACAGAACTGGAACAATGACTGATTGTAGATATGGGGCAGAAGAGGTCAAGCTTGGAAATGTGAGGTGGACAGAAGAGTCTGTGGATACTAAAACACACTCCTTTCTAAGGTCTGGAATAGAATCCCAGTTTCCTGAGACTCACCATCCCTCTGCTGTTAGCAAACATCTGTGAAACCTACTGGTATAATGTGTGTCTCATTCTCTTCTACAGCTGGTCCACATAGAGGATAATAACTTACTACTGCTACCAGTTACTCCCTTAACTCAAGTGGCAGAGCTCTGGATAGTGGATCTAAAAGTTCTAGACCTGCTGATGGATGTGTGAGTTTCAATATGATGTCACATGGTGGAATTTCTGGGTTTTTTTCAGAAACTTATTTTTTCTAAAAAAAGGGACATGACACACACAAAACCCATGTTAAAAGAACATTATTTAAGTTAAAACAACATGAGTCCTGTAACACCTTTGAGTCTAACAAATTTCTGTGGGCATAAGCTTTCGTGGGCTGCAACCCACTTCATAAGACGAAGGTTCATCTGACGAAGTGGGTTGCAGCCCACAAAAGCTTATGCCCACAGAAATTTGTTAGTCTTTAAGGTGCTACAGGACTCTTGTTGTTTTTGCTTTATACAGACTAACACAGCTACCCCTTTGGAATTATTTAAGTTGCAACATCAAACACACAAAAGATAGGAAATGCCAGAAGTAAAATTGCCTTGGAAACCTTATTTTAATCCCTTGTGCATGTGTATTAAGATACAATGTTTTATTACATGTTCACATACCTTTTTTTTCCCAAGGGACCACTGCTTTTTTCAGTGCTCAGCACAAAGCTGCTTTGAGATGAATCAGAGTTGTGTACTGAAGGAGGCTGTCACCTAAATGACTTCTGCCTCATTTGTGGCAGAAGTTAGAAGGTGTGTAGTGAAAGAGACAGGGGGTTGCAGGAAGAGAAAGTAGGGTCTCATGGTTAAGGCAGCTGAATGCTGCCATGTAGAATTGGATTTTATCCTTTCCTCTCCTACAGAGTTCCTGTGTGATATTTAATGAGTCACTTAAACTAAACTTTTCACAATTGGTCACTAATTGTGTGTTCCTCATTTTCTGGGAGCCTGACTTGAGACCCTGGGGCCTGATTTGCTGAAGTGCTGTGCAGTCACAGCTGCAAATGAAGTCAATAGGTGCTGTGCTTTGAGAACATAAAGTTATCCAGTTAGCTATAATGCTATGTTCTCTGAAAAATCATGTCCTAGTCATCTCAGATTGGAAATCCAAAATTAGGGATACTTTTGACCTTAATCTTTCTGAGCCTCAGCTCCCCATCTGTTGTGAGGCTAAATTAATGTTTGTGAAGCACTCAAATATTATAATGATAAGTGCCATAGAAAAGCCTATGAAGAAACCAATAATTCTAACTTCAGGCTTTCACAACAGTGTGAGTAAATAAGGCCTGGAGATATAGACTCATAGACTTTAAGGTCAGAAGGGACTATCGTGATCATCTAGTATGACCTCCTGTACACCGTAGGCCTCAGAACCTCCCTCGTCCCCTCCTATAATAGACCCATTGGACAATGAGGATAAAACAAAATATTGAATGTCTGTTCTTGAAGTGAGCACTAGCAGTTTTGGTCACTGAATGAAGCATGGGTCCTGTAGAAAAAACAGTATGTAGTTTTGTAAACAAAGACTACCATAATGCATATGTTCAAGGGGAATGAACTGATGATTCACAGGCAACTTTAATTCAGGAAGTTCCTAACTTTTGAGTATTTGACTTTGCAATCTTAGTTTTGTTTTAATGTAGGTTTTGTGTGTGTGTGTTTTATATATTTGAAATCTGAAATCTCTACATATTTATTAAGACTGCAATTATATATATATAATATATATAAAAATTTAGAGATCATTCTCTCTGGTTTCATAAAAGGAGATAATTGTGCTTTCAACCCATGCCACATCACTCTAAAATTCAGAATATCCTTTAAAACCGTATGTCCTGGAGAACTCTTAGGTGATGTGTTTCTCTGTTCTCCCACCAGCCATTCTGTAATTCTACAAAGGTGTAAATGTCTTTTGATGCTGTTCTCCTTTCCCATTTCTATACTTTACTTGCACTATCTTTTTGATACACTTTAGTTTACTGCGAAGTTCCCATTGGGCCTGTTTCTGTAGCTACTTTTTGTGAACATTTCCCCTGGAGGGCAATCATAGAAAGGGATCTGGAATCATAGAAAGGGGCTGGAAGGGATCTGAGAAGTCCTCTCTGATGAGGAGAGGGTGAGTTTCAGAGTCACAGCAGCAATTGAAGTCAATAGGTGTTGTGCTTTGAGAATATAAAGTGAGTCAGTTAGCTATAATGCTATGTTCTCTGATACCAATTAAGTCATAATTTAGTTTATGTACTAATACTTCAATTTTTTCTTGTTTATTCCCCACACTCCTTGCATTTGTGTTTAGACATCTAAGATGTTGAGCACATTCCCCCACTGATTTCTGTTTTGCTGCTCCTATGACCCTATTGTAATTTTCTATGTTTTGCAACATCTAGCCCTCTGTTAAGGTCACCCTTTTTATGCTTACTGGTGGGCTTTTGGAACCTGCCCTCTTTAAACCTCCTAACTAACCCTTCCAAGTAGGCTTCTGAATCAGTGCATCATGTAGAACCCTTTTCTTCCCAGCAGGCCTTCTTCCTGGAACAACATCTCATAGTCAAGGAAGCCCAAGCCCTACTGTGGACATCATCTGCATAAGGCATGCAGTCATCTGCAGGATGCTCATGTTTCTTCCAGGGTCCTTAACCTCAGCTGGCAGGATGAACAAGAACACTAATTGCACCCAACTTCTTCACCCTCACACCCAGAGTCCTGCAGATCTATTCAAGGTCATACCTGGCAGTATCATTAGTGGATGAGCACCATGAGTAATAGTAAGAAAAGTGGATGAATCTCAGCAACCTTTCTGTGATATCTTGGATGTGGGCTCCAGGCAGGCAGCACACCTCCCAGGACATCATATCAGGTCAGCAGATGGATGCCTCCAATCCCTTCAGAAGGGCGTTCCTAACCATCAGCTCCCTCCTCCTCTTCCTTTTGAATGCAGCGGCCGTGAGCCTACCAACTTTGGGGCCAGGTGGATTCTGATTCATTGGGGTCTGTTGCCATTACTGCTTACTGGTCTGAATGCAATGGACAGGAGACCATCATGAGGGTGGTGGGGTGGAGCATGGTTGACCACTGCCCAAGGTGGCAAGCAGCCTGTCACCTCTTTTTTATGTAGTCAGTTAGCCATGTTGTCATTTTAAAAATGTTGGGCCTGAGCCATTGCAGGCATTGTCTGGGATGCAGATCTCTTGGGTGATATCCTCTTCCCCTATTGCCTGTGTGAGTGATTTTCTTCATGGGTATTTTCCTTGTCTTGGGTTTGCATGAGCCCACAGGCAGCATGGCTGAGATGAGTCAGATGGTAAGTTTCAAGTCCTATCCTTCATGCAATGCTATAATGACCACTACCACTACCAAGTCCCATGTTCAGAGACAGATATTTGGTCTGATTCATATTCACCATCTGAACCTACTATAATCAGGACAGCTGCCTCTCACTCCTATTGACAGGCAAGATTCATCAGGCACAGTTGACTGGTAACATCTCGCACAGTTCACTCTGAGAGGCATCTCAATCTCACAGATCCACCTCCAAAACAGTTTTACACCTGGCATAAATGTCATTAGGCTACCCAGTCTTCTCTCAATTAATGAGTCTAGTACAAAATTCTTGTTAGGAAGCATCACAGTTCCAAACTCTCACTTGCTGAAAAGTAGCTGAAAGCCCAGTAAATGTTTCATTATAGTCTCTGACCTAGCCTGAATTAGCCAATGTCTGTCCTGACTGCCTGGCACTTATGATATTAATGGACATCTCAGCTCTGAAGATCTGAAAGTGAGAAGTGGATGTTTCCCCTTGCAGCCTAACAGCACTGAAGTCCCCAAACTTCCCTGAGTTAAAAAAGCATGTGAAAGTCAGTGCCTGAAACTTCTCAGTAGAGCAGTCAATTCTGCTTCCTCCTCTACTGCTGCTGTAGCTATCTGTAGTTGACTAGCATTCTCAATCCCAGATGTTTCCATGTGCATCCCATCAAAGTCTTTGTGCTCCTGGGAGTTGCTCACGTGCTTCTTTCTATTTATAAACATATTCATATGCACTCTTGAAATTGCCACAGAATTTGGTAGCTTCATTCCAAACACTTTTCTTTCTTTCTTTCTTTCTTTCTTTCTTTCTTTCTTTCTTTCTTTCAGTTACTCACAATAAAGACATAGTTGACCTTTCGCTATGGAATATCTTCCAGTTTTTGTTTTCATTAAACCGAGTTTAAGGGTTTGATATAAGTATATTTTTGTAAAACATTTTATATTTTTGACCTTGTGATATTTTGCATGGTGATTGGATGCTATTTTTCATTCCTTCTCTATAAGTTAGTAAAGCTATAAGAAAGAAAAAGAATGAACTAGCCAGCCAATTAACCACAGAATATGAAAAGGTCAAAGTAGAATAGCTCAAGATTTGCAGAATAAATGAGACATTAAAATTGTGATACCTCATTCTCATTACAAAGATTCTAAAGAATAGAGAAAATGGCTCAGCATTAATCCCCTCTTGTGACAAAGACAGTAAGAAATGGAATAAATTTAACCTTAACCTCCTTGTTACAAGTTTATCACAAGAATCATATTGTTTTCCTTAGCTGATCTTCCAAGGCACTTCAAGTTTACAGAAGGATCATTCAGCTGATACCACGCAGAAAGTTGCTGCAGTCTCTCTGTGTAGCTTCCATATATTTTACTAAGTATAAATCAGAGAAAAATTGCAATATATAAGACTTAATTTAAAATTATATTGTCTATTACATGTACAAATGCTGGGAAATGGCTTAATCCCCCAGGGCAGCAGGAGCAGAGCGAATTTAAGGAACACCTGGAGTGTAACTGACCTTGCTGCTTGCAAAGATGAGTGTTAACCCCTTGACTGCACACTGATGCAGGATTGAGTGTTTTTACCTACTCTACCACATTAATAGCAGAATTGAATGTTCTTAATTATCTTTATTTCTTTCTCTCACGTGGTTAGATAATGGTTAATAAATATTTTGGCGGTAGCTTTAGTGGATTGTTGCTAGTTTGAATGTAACATTAAACCTTGGCAGATGGGAAATCTCTTGCTGCAACTGTCATAAGTGTATATGTTATAAATAAATAGTTAATGGAGGAGCTGAGTGAGACAAAGAAGAACGATCAGCCTGAAGAAGGAAGGTCTGGATGGCAAATCCATCTCAGCCTAGTGAGCTCCTCAGTCATTGAAGGGTAAGACTCATGTTGACCATTATGGATAGCTATCTTAAAGTCAGGGGTGGGCTCAATGGGAAGATTAGGGTAAGAGCACAGGGTGACAGGGATCATGATCTTATTATCCCTATAGGAAACCACACTCTGTAGAAAGAGCCCCATTCTGGGAATGGGGACAGTTTTAGGGGAATGGACCCTGGGCAGAATCAGAAAAGGAATGGTAGAATGATATAAACGGTCATAAGAAACTGAGTAATGAAAGGAAAAAGAGAACTTTATTGAAAAGCTGCAAGGGCTATTATTGGTAGGAAAATATGCTACAGAAAAGAATGGTCTCTAGAAGAGGAGAAAGAAGAGTTTGGGGAAAAAGGGTGGTTAGAAGAAGGAAAAAAGGCCCCAAGTCACACTCTGGCCCTGGAAGGTTGGTGTGTGACAGATGCAGTTTAGATACAGGCAATTAGATATGCTTGTGATCATTGGCAGCAGCCATGTGCAGCTGTCACAGAGGAGTTAGAGAAAGTTACAAGAGGCTCAGGCAGCAGTTAGAGGACATATAGAAGCTGCCTGTCATGTTAGATTGAATAGTGATAGTCATGAGGCATGTGAAAAGAAATTTCATCAGAGTTAAAACTAAAAAGATTTAGAGGAACTATTGCTATTGTCCAAGCCCATCCCAATTGAACCTGAGTGAGCAGGTGCTGAGGGGTCAGTTGAATAAGATTGAAGAACAACCTCTACAGCTTAGAACCAATGGCCAGCAAACTATATTAACCAATGTTCAATGCAAAAATCTATAAGTGGAAAATTCCTCTGTAGAATTTGACTATTGTGCATACATATTCAAACTGTCCCCAGTTTATAGCCACTGAACAAGATCTGTTCCAGGGAGGGTTAACCCAAATGCTTGGACCAGTAGAATGGTATGATCGACTTAGCAAAATGACATGACATACATGCTAGAAATGTAGGATCTGTTTTAGGAGGAATAGGAACCGGAGCAGGAATATTAAATACTATGGGTTTAGAAGTAATTAGGAAAAAATTGGTTAGCATTACTAAGAATATGGACCAAGCCCTACAGAATCAAGCAGGAATGGATCAAGAATTTCAAATATTACACCATCAGGTGGTAGAAACAATGGGATCACTGACAAATCTAACTGTGGGTAAGTTAATAGCACTGGTAGATATTCAGAGAGATTTTAAAGGAAATTTATCTTGGGATCTAGCATGCTTGAAAAGAGAATCCTATGTTCAGGAAATCATTAAGGAAATCATAATCAAAATAGCAATAAAGCTGGGAGCATTGCCACCTGTTTTAAGTAATTGGATGCAGGGTCAGGTTTCCAACTGTGCTTGGAAACATTGAGAATGGTGGTCGATTTTAACACATGGGTGTGCTCACGCATTGTCGTATGTAAGTCATGACCCTGAATAATGTTGCTGACCAAACAGTATATCCAGTAGTGAATGCAGGAAAATTGATGAATACATTAATCCTGCACCTAACAAAAAAGACCTAAATGGGTTTAATATAACAACTCAGACCAAAGGAAGTAACTGACTACATGGAAGAGAAGTGGGTTCTGTGCTGTGGATAGAGTGAAATCCAGATTAAAACTGGTCAGAGAGCTTTACTTAATTGCTTCTCCTTGAGAGGAAAATAACCAAGATAGGGTATATTTTGGATATGGATTTCCAGAGCAAGTGCAGGAGATCCAGGTAGGAATGTTTTATTTGTTATGTACTCCTCCTCTGTCAGCAGGATCTCTCCCAAACACATCTGTGCTCTGGCTGCTGCATTTGATGTGTCATAATAATTCCTACAGATGCTCATTACATATAACTTTCTCACTGAACCAGTTCTGTGATGACTGCTCAAGTTTTACAGATTTCTGAGCTAACATTATTTGCTATACACATGAGTTCGCATAAACTCTCGATTGCTCACACTTGTTAATGAACTATTTAAGGCAATAGAGACAAATATATGCACTATCTAGAATGTCATGGATATCAGCTCAACACTTCATCAAAGTGATTACATGTGGAGAAAGACCTCATACACAATAGTACCAGAGTTCTGTCTCCCACAGCTTATGATGCTGATCCTTTACATTTAGCAGACTCCCCGCTGAAGAGGAAACTCACTGTACTATCATAAAGCAGGTGAATCATCCTGCAGGGCTTTATGAAGGAACAGATATCCCTGATGACCAGTAAGAGAAACCGTGCAGAGCCCAGGTATGTGGTAATTATCCTCTGTTCTCTTCATCACCTTTTCAAATGTATTTCAGACGAAACAGAGATATTTGATGTCAAAGGAAGTACACTGTAGTGTACTTTAAAATGTTTGCACATTTATACATTTGTGAGAATAATATGAATGTTTATGTTAAATATTCTACATAAATACATGTAGCCAATTTTTAAAAGATGTGGCACACAGTAATATTAATTGTCTTGCTGCCTGCTGCTGAGGGACACATTCAGCTATATGTTAAGCTGATCAGATGTATATTTATTTAATGTACTCTTGCTGGGCATGTTGGTAGAATTACTATCTCAATTTGAATCACATTGAAACAAAAAGAGAAGCAGAGGTGTGACAGGGTTTATCCAGATATCAGATGTGGCAAATAGAAGACAAAGACAGATTTGTCTGTGGTTAGTGGAAGTCATGTCTGCAGGGGAATGAATTACAGAATCGTAAGAAATGTTATTTGAGAGTGCAGTACAATGTATATGGATGCAAATCCCCAGTTAAAGGACAGAACATAAAACAGAGAGTTCCACTGGCCTCCAGATCAGGATAAGAATAGTGAGTGCACAATGTTGACAGAGATCAACAAGGCTATCTCATCCATTAAAACAATAATGGAAGATTCAAACTACCCAAACATTAATAGCAGAACATCAGGCGTGTTTGGTGAAACAAATTCTCAACACCATATATGGCTGAATCCTGGGACAAGTAATTCTGGAGTACACAAAAGAAGGATGATTTCCTCTGCTTCGTCACGTTGTTTGCTTTTCAGTTTTTTGGCTATCCCCTTATTCTTGTACTGTGAAAACATTCTAAATAGAAGCTCTTGATTTTACTTCTCTAGCATTATTTTTTATATCTTTATCATGCCCCCTGTTTTTCTAATTTCTAACCTAAACATTCCCAAACTTTTCAGTCTCCATAGAGAAATCTCTTTAGATTCCATTTTCATCTTTCTCTGGACCCCTTCTATTTCTTCTATGATATGATAAAATAGTACAACTTCTATAAGGAAAATTATGCCTCGCTAACAATTTGAATTCTTTGAAGAAATCAAAATATAGTTGTTAAATTAGAGCCAGTTGATATAATTTATTTAGACTTTCATATAGCTTTTGATAAAGTTCCCACATGAATCTACTGAGAAAATTAATTCATCAAAGAGAGATAATACGATGTGTACAGTCTTCAAAGTTAAGCACATGCTTAAGTGTTTTTCAGGACTGGGGCCAGAGGATTCATCATGTTATAGAATTAAACTCTTGGAGCTTATGCTGCTACTGTTTTTATTTCTAAACATCTGTTTTATATATCAAAACATATATATAAACTTAGTCTTTATAGGAACTATAGTATAAAAACATGATATAACTGTGATTAAAACTATCATAACAACTTGTACTGTAAATCATACAAAACACAGTTATTATAGAAATACTTTCCCCATATCTAGTCCCCTCACACATATTCAGTAACTCATTACAGGAAGAAGGATTACTTCTATAAGAAAACCTGCGTTTTCCATTCACTAGGACTTGTAGAAATCTTGTCATATTTCATGATATGGTCACAGAATTATGTCTGCTGACAGTTCACATCCTCTCTAAACTGTCTTCCCCCCTCTGTGTAATTAAATGGCACTGCTATCCAGTTCTGATTTATGAAAACAAAACCTGTATCCTCAATCTGTTTTAGGCCAAATATGAGCTAAAGTGCCAAAGTTCAAGATAAACCAAAGAGACATTACCATGACTATCAGTTAAATTAAAATCGAATGACCCTGAGGCAAAAAAAAAAAAAATACTGAAAACAGCAACATTCAACTTTTGCACCAAAGATATTGAACTGCAATAGTGGACTATCTCCTGGCTAAATTGTGCTATTGAAAGGCAGGCTTTATAATGGAATAGTAAAACAATACAGTGACATGCTGTACCCCATGTACACCCTCATGGTGTGATCCGTGTATCATTCATGTTCACCCTTACAGTGTAACTGTGTGTTGTCTGATGCAAAGTATGCCATGTAAGGTGTTTTTGGAACACTCATGACATACTGAACGTTATTGTTGTGGTAGCATGTTTCCTGCAATGTCACATATATGTACAGATATGAAATTCCGCTGTGTCATATCCCCAAATGTGTGTCTCACATGGTTAGAATAGATGCAGACAAACACAAAGCTGTGTTTCCACGCCCCGCAAAGGCATGCATACAGGAACAATGAACTGGCTTAAGCACCTGTGAGCACTTTGGCTCAAGCAGGAGCAATCATGCCCAATGCCGGACAGCGATGATCACCTCACCCCAGCAGGCATTGGGGAAACTTGTTAAAAGCTGAGGCATCTGGCTTTAGGCACTCCCCTGGAATCCATCTTCTAAGCAACACCAAAGACTGAGAATCTACCCACTGGGAGGGGGGACCTGGTTGCAAGAAGCATCTCAACCAGCATGTGTGGTAAGCTGAATATAGACTGACATATTAATTTTAGGTTAAGATGCAAGTTATCTTTTAGTTAATTGTGATTAACTCCTTGATTTATTAATAATCTGATTTAGATTCACTTAAAATCTTGCTGTAGTCAATAAACTTATTTGTTTATCTAAAACAGTGCATGTGGATTGAATGTGTGCAGAGACCTCACTTAGAGTGACAGAGCTGGTGCATATCAAATTCTTTGATAAATTGATGGACAAATGTAAATGAGCTTGCAGGGTGCAGTGTGCAGCATGGAACCCTGCAAGACGGCAGTTCCCAGGGATGCTTCTGGGACTAGGCATGTTTGCTGGGGATCTATCCCATGAGTGGCTGGCCAAAGCGCTCCTTCGTTAGGTGAGGGACCGATCACACGCAGGAGGCTGGGTGTGGGCCGACCCAGGAGTGGGTGGTTCACACAGCAAAGCGGGGTAAGTCGGGGCCCAGGCGTGAAGAACACACCACTCTGGATTGCAGAGGGGGAACATCACAAATACCAAACACTTACCTCACTGTTGTAGCAAGATTTATATAATCTCTCAGCACTTGACTTTGGATTGTTTGATCATCTTTTTCAACAATGCTCAAAACTGAGATTTAAAAAAATGAAGACTCTTCTTTGTTGAAAGTTCAATTTTTATTGAGTTTCTGTTTGCAAAATGCAAACATTTTTAATGACAGAAGATAATTAGATTTTTCTGTCACTGGGTTACTTTCTTTATTTTCACAGGAATTTGGATTTTATAATTATTTCATAACTTAAAATTTTTAAAAAATTTACTCTAGACTAGTTTTTAAAAAATCAGCTTAGCAAAAGTAACTACACTTATTTAATCCAGACTGAATTAAACAGAGGTTTAAAAAAAGGTACAAAACTCTATTTTATGTTTGTGGAAATAACATATTTCTAGAACCCTGTCAAATAAATCTCTGAAGGCATTTATTGTCTGATTATAATAACATTCTAGGATTTCCAAATATTAAGGGGAGAAATTGTACTGAATCTATTTAGCAATTGTATGCATCTAATGAGAGAAAAGAAAGAAATCCCAGTTTTCATGTACAACATTATTTAACAGGCATGTTCCAATACATGCAACTTTTTTTCATACAACTATATTAATCTTTATTGATGGAAGTAGTACCATGTATATTAAACTACAGATATATGCCTACTTCAGAGGATTTTTCTCTCAGATAAACCACAAACATTCACTGAGTGTGTTGACTAGCTTTTACAAACAATTTATCTACCTCAAGTTAAATGGCTGCAGGGCCAGCTGTATAGGTAGGCTATATAGGCAACTACCCAGGACACCATGGTCAGGGATTGCTATGGTTAAGAGGCTGCCTGTGCCCAGGCAGAGTAAGAGGTGAGCACTCACCAGCTGAGCTCCACTCCCTACTTATGGAAGGCTTCATTGGCCAGTGCAGTGTCTAAGCTCAGCGGAGGGGGTGGGCGGGGTGAGCTGGCTCCCAGCCATGGGAGGGGCTGAAGTTTCTGGAGGTGTTGTTGCAACCTATGGATGGGGAGGGTCTGCCATGGGGGTGAGCTGTGGAGACCTAGTGGGCCCAGGGGAACACTCTGCAGGGCGGGCTGAGGCTAGGGCTGTTCTTACCCCTGGGGCTGTGCCATGTGCCAGTTTTTGCTGGGTTCAGGGGCAAGGAGAGTGCCAGGGGGACAGCTGCTTCTGCCTGGTGTCTTCTGCACCCTACTTTTGTCTGAATAAAATTTAGGAGATTATTTTTTCCAAAATAATTCAACCTATCCCAAATCTTATACTATTCCATCTCAGTTACTAAGTGACTTACAGTACTCATAGTCACACAGCAAATTATTTGCAGAATTAGGAATAGCACTTGTTTCCTATTCTTAGTCCCTTTATTAACCACTACCATGTTGCTTCCTAACTGGCACCACAAAAATCACAGGTTATACTTCAGTATTGTAAAACTTCGTATTACAACTGTAAAACTTCATATTACAATACCATGATTTCAATAACTCATTCACATCTAAGTCTTTTTATTAATGCAGAAGTCAAATATGCAAAACATTCACACTTTAAATGGTGTTTGAATAGATTAAAAGATTTTAAAATGTTTAGCAAGGAAAATTACAGTATTGTGAAGACTTCCTCACATTTGAAAGATAAAATATGTTTTCACCATCTGTGGACAATGCCTTCCATCATCTAATAAATGGAATGAGTAAAGACCAAAGAATTGATTTCCAACACATTCAGCAATTCAAAACAGCACAGTGTATTCCAATTTACCTTACAGCAGCATCTTGACAAAAATCTCTTCTGGCCATATATTTCATTTTTTTCCCTTAGGTTAATCAGACTCTGTCTACTTTTTATACAAGCCAATAAAGGTAGTAGTACATCATTACTTCAACCATTTTGCTTATTTGGCATAGTTATGAATGAGTCACTTTCAGAATGGAGTGACTCAATTCACTGGCTTGATTATACACATAATTAAAGAAATGTATGCAGTTAAAGAAAAATAACATTACATACTAGAGACAAAAGGTAAGTTACTGTCTATTGATTAAAAGAAATATTATAAGTTTTCAGTACTAACCATTTATATTTAAAAAAGATTGCAAACTACTCTTCTGAAACATTATTACCCTAATTCTAGCAGTCTATTACGAAGAGTCCCTCATTTCATCATGAAAAAAGTTTATCTAATGATGATTGAACCAAATCTGAAGAGTGGAATCCTGGCTCCATTGAAGCTGGAGAGCTTGCCATTTTGTCATATGTCTTTAAGTTTAGCCAGGATTTCAGCTGAAGTCCTTATGGAAATCATCCATAGACTTCAAGGAGAATGAGAAGGGGGAAAAAATTAGATAAAGAAATAAGGAGGTCATTGTCTGCATGGAAAAGAATGGTTTCTCCCAGTCCTCTGGCCAGAGTGAAGCGGAGACTGAAATCAGTCAAGAAATGTTACTGAACTGCTCTTTGAGAGGAGGGTAATAAAGGAATGTTATGATAAATTGGAAGGAAAGTGAAAGACACAAAACTCTGACAAACTATGACAGATACAGAAAATCACTGTCCAGGCAGAAAGTCTACCCACAAACTTCATGGAACAAATAAGGGAGTGAGAGACTCTGAATCAGTGCCTGTGTAACCCACATGCTTTATATTTCAGTTTTTGACTTCCGTTCTCACAAAGAAAAGGGAGAGAGGCAATGGAGAAGGGACATGGAGCGCTGGTTCTGGTCCCGGGAAACAAGCACAGACTGGTGGGACTGCATCATTATGCAGCTGTGGGATGATGACCAGGGGCTGCAGAACTTTCGCGTGCAAAAGGCCACTCTCCTTGGACTTTGCGCGGAGCTGCCCCTGTCCCTGAAGCACGTGAATACTTGCTTGAGACAAGCTCTGATGGTGGAGAAACGAGTGGCAATCACTCTGTGGAAGCTGGCAACCCCTGACTGTTAATGCTTGGTTGGGAATCAGTTTGAAGTCGGTAAATCTACAGTGGGAATTTCTGTGATTCAAATGTGCAGGGCATCAATAGACTTCTGTTATGAAGGGTGGTGACTTTGGGAAACGTGCAGGACATAGTGGAAGGGTTTGCCATGATGAGGTTCCCAAACTGTGGAGGGGCCATTGATGGCTCGCACATCCCTATCTTAGCACCTGCCCACCTAACAACAGAGTACATTAATCGCAAGGGTTACTTTTTCCATGGTGCTGCAGGCCCTTGTGGATCATAGAGGTCAGTTTACCAAAATCTATGTGGGGTGGTCTGGAAAGGTACATGACACACGCATATTTAGGAACTCGGAGCTGTTCTCTAACATGCAGGCAGGCACTTTCTTCCCTGACCAAAAAATTCACATCAGGGGTGTGGACATGCCAATAATGATCCTAGGGGATCCTGTTGATCTCTTGCTCCCTTGGGTAATGAAGCCATACACTGGACATCTTGAAAGCGAGAAGGAGTGTTTTAATAACAGACTAAGCATTTGTAGAATGGTGGTGGAATGTGCGTTTGGGCGTTTAAAGGCCAGATGGAGAAGTCTCCTTACTAGGCTGGACATAAGTGAAAAGAACATCCCATCAGTTATATCTGCGTTTTGTATTCTGCATAATGTGTGTGAAGTGAAGGGGGAAAGGTTCCCCAAGGTTGGGCTGTGGAGGCAGAAAGACTGACCACCAATTTTGAGCAGCAAGATGGCAGTAATATGCTCAGAGCCAAGCACAGAGCGCTTCATCTCCAGGAAGCATTGAAAACCAGGTTCTGCAATGAGATACAGTAACGTTGTCTGTTGTATGTTTTGTGCCTTTCCTTACTATCCCCTCTACCATCAGTATCAGTACCCTCCAAAGCCCTCCCCAAGCAAGCTATGAATTAATAGAAAGACATTTATTGAAATGATGCAAACTTTTATTTATGAACATTCAAGTCGGTGGGGGTGGCGGGGTGAGTGTTTATTCACAGTTTCAAGGGGTAGTGTGGTTGCTTGCAGGACAGTTGTCAGTGGGGCCACCGCATCTTTCTGATTGCCTCCACCGGGGTGAAATGCACCACATACTGCAGCCCGGCCAATCTCCTCCGAGACCGCTTGGGGTGCAGGTGGGGGAGGGCAGCAGAGCCATAAGCTGAGGAGCATTATGGAGAGGCTGCAGCGGGACTCTGTCTGGCCGCCGATCCTCCTGAAGCTCCACAAGCTGCCTGAGCATGTCTGCCTGATCCCGCATGATTCGCAGCATCTCCTGCTGGGTACTGTGATCCTGCTCCTGCATGGCTCTTCGATTCTCCCTGTCCATGTCCATGTTCTGGGACAAGGTCAAAGGCCACGCTCAGAGCTCCGTCTCAGCGGCCACAGAGGCATTCATGAGTTCACCAAACATGTCGTCCCGTTATTGTTTTTTCCTCTTTCTGATTTGTGATCATTTTTCCGCAGCACTTCTGCAGACACCTCGGCCTTTGCCCCCCCCAGAATGAAAAGAAATGCACAACTTTGCCATTGTTAGCAGACCCAGAAAACTGAAGCAACTGCAACAATGTATAAAATACTCCCCTTAGCATGAACAAGGCAAAGCCAGACCTGCATACCATTACGAGAATCTCAGAAGGATCGGCTCGCCATGCCGTTACAGATATGGTAAGCCAGGGGCACTTTACTTTGCTGTAGAGAGGATTAATTATCTAAAAATCTCATTTAAAATGTCCTGTATAAGAGGCTGACTGGGTGCCATGGTTTAATTAAAGTGACCGTTTTGTGACGAGGTGGCCACAGTGGATCTAAGGACAGCGTGGGTGGGTTGAAAGTCTCGTCAGATACTTAAATTATTTTCCAAAGGTATCTCTGGAGGACAATACAAAGAGGACTAGAAAGGTAGAAAGTATCGGCTTTATAGCTCGGGTACTTTAAGCATGCGCCATCTTTCCTAGGTGACCATGAACGATATCAGTCTCCTGAGGGTAACGCATGAGGAAAGGGAAGATCTGCTGCATGTAGCGGGGTACCGGCCTGGCCCTTATGCTGCTATGCTGTGTTCCGCCATGATTCCGGCTCACTTGATTGCAGCATGGCATGGCAAAGAATCCTACTGTGGAGGGAGAAACAAGACTGCTCCCCCGCAAAACCTTGTGCAAAGGATAACATATTACCTACATGAAAGTTTCCTTGAGATATCAATGGATGATTCTCGGAGCATACCTCTGCACATAAATAATCTGCTCCAGGAGTAACCCCCAAGTAAAGTCCGCGAATCCCCTGAAATTCCCTTCCCTCCCACATTTAAAAGGACATAATTGCTAAGCAGAAAAAAAAAACTCACCAGAGGTGCCTTCCCCAGGATCATTATTGCTGTCCTGTGACAACACTGAGGTCAGGAATAGGTCCTTACTGTCTGGGAGAATGGACACCCCACTCTCCTGCACCCAACTCTCCTCCTCCTCCTCCTCATCATCATCCACAGAGTCCTCATCATTGTCCCTGGAAAGGAATGCAGCATGGTGAGGTCGCCGCGGAGAATTGCATGCAGCTCCTCATAGAAGTGGCATGTTTTTGGTGAGGAGCCAGAACAGCTGTTAGTTTCCCTGGTTTTTTATATGACTGCTGCAGCTCCTTGACCTTCACGCAGCACTGCTGCACATTCCTGTTGTGCCCCTTCTCCAACATGCCCTGGGATATGTTTCCGTGAATGTCTAAATTTCTTTTGCTGGCTCTTAGCTGAGCCATTATGGACTCCTCGCCCCACAGACTGATGAGATCCAAGACCTCTGGTAGACTCCAGGCTGGAGCACGTTTGGGCCTTGTAGTTGTCATGACGAGTTCAGTTACGAAGCTCTCTCCACGCTTGCTGCACAAGAAATGAAAATTCAAATTTTCCCGGGGCATGAGGGGAGGGGCCATTTCCGGTTTGCGTGACCGCATAACAGCAGAGCATGAATATCCAAAGCGGTCACAACAGGGCATTCTGGGATACCTCTCGTAGGCCGTTAACATCAAATTACATTATGCTCTGTCTACACTGACACAAAATCGCCCCATGAAATTCAAATTACTCACTACGCCACTTGAGGAGGTGGTTTTATTACATCAACTTTTGCCACACTTTAAGTCGACAGAACTACCGTGCCAGTGTAGACACAGGCTTTAGGAGATCGACATAAGTGACATTACATCGACCTCCGTTGCCAGTGTAGACCAGGCCTGAGTTAGGTAAGGGTTTATTGAATCATACAATCACAGAAATATAGATTTGGAAGGGACTCTGAGAGGTCATTTAGCCCAACCATTGACCCTGAGGCAGGATTAAGTATACCTAGACCATTCCTGAGAGCATCCCTATGCCAGAAGGCAAGGGACTCCTTGATATCTAGCAGTAAGTTTCACCTGGCTTGACTGTTAGGGCTCCTCTACCCCATCTCTCTCAGTTCCCAGACATGTTTGCAGACAGAAAGCAGAAGCTCAAAGTACAAAGTGCCAGCAATGCAATGTTTATTGGGGCTAAACAAGCAAGCATAAAAACATAGCCCTTCACACCAGTTGGGCTTTCTTTCTCTATATGCTGATAGAGTTTCTTTTCCCATAATGGTATTTCTATACACGGATACAGCTTCCTTTTCCCCTACTATATCTTTATACACCCATAGCGCTCCCTCTTCCCTTAACCATAGCTCCATATGCTGATAGAGCTCCCTTTTCTCCTCCTTCTTCTTGGTAGGTTTAATTATACCTGCAGTGCCACCCCCGGTACCATCCCTTCCATTTAATGGTCATGTTCCGTTTTGGAGGATCTTGAATCTGGGGTCTTTTGTGCCATCTCTTTTGTACCCCATGGATGGGATAGGGAGTGAGGTTATATTTTGGCCATGGTCACTTTTGTGGCCCTTTAATGTTTCTTTCTCTCACTTCTTTTTACCCCCTTTGCTTCTCCCAACCAGTTGCTCGACCTTGCTCCAGCATTTGTCTGTGTCCTTTAAGTGTTCCCTGAACAATCCCGGAGACCTATACCCCAGGAAGAGCAAATTAAGAGGGCAATAGGCAGGTTGTTTTAAGGGACCCCCAAAGTCTAAAGTTCAGGGTAACACTGCAGCAAGGAGGACCCAGAGACGTCACTGGGGTATCTTGGGGAGTCCCAGACCAAGTTGTGCACTAGTGGTGGGAAGTTAAAAGGGTACTCACCTCTGTTCTTGGTCATGGGAAGCTTCCCACTGTGAGGGTCAACCCAAAACCTCCCTGCCGCCTCCCATCTGCCAGATTTGTTTCCTGCTTCAGGCAAGCTCCACATAGTAGTGAAGAGAAGATGGCTATGCAGCCACAGCTGTTGTGAAAGAACAGGAAGTGTGCTCACCCAGGTAGTAATGACACTTCCGGTTGCTGCGCTGGCTGCCTGCCTGCCGCACCACTCCTCTGCTGCTGAGAACTCTGGATACATAAAATCATAGACTCATAAGACTGGAAGGGACCTCCTGAGGTCATCTAGTCCAGTCCTCTGCACTTATGACAGGACCAAGCATGATCTAGACCATCCTGGACCGGTGATTGGCTAACCTTCTCTTAAAAATCTCCAGTGATGGAGATTCCACAATCGCCCTAGGCAATTTGTTCCAGTGATTAACTACCCTGACAGTTAGGAAGTTTTTCCTCATGTCCAAACTAAACCTTCATTGCTGCTATTTAAGCCCATTGCTTCTTGTCCTATCCTGAGAGTTTAAGGAGAACAATTTCTTGTCCTTGTAACAACTTTTTATGTACTCGAAAACTGTTAGCATGTCCCCTCTCAGTCTTCTCTTCTCCAGACTAAACAACCCATTTTTTTCAATCTTCCATCCTAGGTCACGTTTTCTAGACCTTTAATAATTTTTGTTGTTCTTCTCTGGACTTTCTCCAATTTGTCCACATCTTTTCTGAAATGCGGTGCCCAGAACTGGACACAATCCTCCACTTGAGGCCTAATCAGCGTGGAGTAGAGTAGAAGAATTACTTCTCGTGTCTAGCTTACAACAGTCCCACTAATACATTTCAGAATGATATTCTCATCATGAGGTAATGATAACATACCATTTTTCCCCCCAAATATAGAACAGACATTTATTGAACACTTCTGCTTTTTCTGAATTATCATTGATAATTCTACCATTTCAATCTAGTAATGGACCAATAGCATTGTTAGGATTCTTTTTGTTCTTAATATTTAAAAAACTCCTTCTGATTGTCCTTAACTCTGATGGCCATGAATTTCAACGTGTGTCCCTTGGCTTCCCTTATAAATCAGAAGTTAGGAACTGTAGAAAATTGACATTTCATTACTATCAATTTCCCCTTTTTTCCATTTGTTGTGGGTGTTTTTTATTACTATTATTTACAATTGCTTTCACTTCCCCTCTAAATCAGGTTGGGTTTCTTAACCAGCATGATCTTCCTCCACGATTATGGCTTTCCAGGCATCTAATAAAGTGTTCTTGAACAATTCCCAATTATCATTCACATGTTTCTAATTTAACTTCTTCCTGTCAGCCAATTTGTCTCATAGCTGTTTTCAGCTCTGTGAAATTGATCCTATTTAAGCACCAAGTGTGTATATTACTGGTCAATTCTGCTTGAACATTATAAATGTGATGAAATCATGTTCCCTTGAATCTATTCACATGATCACATGCTACCATTAACTTTTAGTTTTGTGATCAGTTCCTCTATATTTGTTAGGATGTCTAATATAGAACTCCACCATGCTAGCTGCAATACTTGAAGTTATATATTTTCATTTATAATGTTTAGAAATTCCAAGAATATTTTAGTACTGTCAGCATGAGACCTCCAGCATATGTCTCTCCAGTTGAAGTCCTCCATGATCACACAGGATTTTTCCTACATGTTTTTTTTCCTATTATAGACAGACATCTAAGGATGCAATCATCCTCTTCCCTAGTGTGATTTGGTGGTCTATAACAAACACCAACTAGTTTCAAACATCAGGTGCTTTATCATTTAGGACTTTGATCCATTAGCATTCATGATGATTTTCTCCTAAATTACCAGTGACCTGGAAATAGGTAATGCCATTTTTCATGTAGCTCACCACTTCCTTTCCCCTTTTGCCACTCAATCCTTCCAAAATAGGTTGTAACCATTGACTTTAACATTCCACTTGTGCGAATCATCCCATCAGGTTTCAGTAATACCAACTAGATCAAATTTATGCTCATAAATGAGCATTTCTGGGCTCCTAGTATTAGTGTAAAGGCAATTCAAGAATTTCTTCTCTTTATGTCCTTTGGTTTCTTAATTGATTTGTTGTCAACATCTTAATTTTGTGCTGTGTGCTCATATCTTCCCTCTCTATACCTACCATTTTGCTATTAGTTTAACCCCTCCTGACTATTCTAGCCAGCCTGTCCCCAAGGAGATTGGTTTCCCTTCTGCTGAAGTGGAGGCCCTCCAAACTATACAGCCCCCCTCCCTCTCCATAGATGGTGGTCCAATATTCCAAAAAAACAAAACTCTGAACCACTTACCTAGCCAGCAGTTCACTTCCAGAATCTTCTGCTGTCTGTCTTTTTTTGCTTACGATACAGGAAGGATCTCAGAAAGGATTGCTGGGACATCCTTCTTCTTCCGCACACTTCTGAGTTCCCTAAAGTTATCTACTTTTTGAGATATTCCATGATGCAATGTCATTAGTGCCGTTATAATGTAGGCTGAAAGCAATAATATGATTTCTGAGAGCAACAGCTATCTGAGGCCTAACACACTGAGATGTAACAAATGAGAACAACAGTAATAGCTTAACATCCTGCTGTCTATTTTGCTGTCACTTAACATCTTAGTGTCCTGGGATTCTAAGGCTGTAATTGTATTTATGAAATCATGGGAAATATCCTGCTTTAACATTCTGTAACACCTTGGAGTGTTGTTCGTCAGAACTTATGTATGTTTGTTTGGGAACATTCTGAGGCCCTTTTCCTGTACCATGTAAGTTTCTGATGCCTATATAGAATGCATTTATTGTGTAAATCAAGGACCATCCGTTGTAAATAGGCCTCTGTTAATGGCAGTGGAATTCATATTGATGATTAATTTTACCCTGGCATCTGTTTTCTTTCTAAGATTTTAGTTCCTTTGATTATTAGAATATGGAATTTGGTAGGTATGTGATCCCAATTAGTGAATTTGAGAATGTTTTGTTAGAAGTAAAAAAGCTAGTGTGAATGACAGAGGAGTGAATGCAGTTTGAGTTTGTAAAAGATAAGGAGATGGAGAAGCAGCAGTCCTAAATCTCCATGGCAGCAGGAGGGAGGGATGATGCTTTGTTTAAAATACTTTTTACAACCCAGATGGCTGAAGAACGAAGATCAAGATAACCCCGGAACACAGAGGCGTTAACACCCAAGAACAGGAACAAGACAAAGTGTAAAACAGGAATGGAAGGAAAACAGAAAGCTGTTATGCCTGCAACCTCAAGAGTGATTAATAATCACATCAAACGCAGAGGCAGCATGACATGGCAAAATTCGTAGACTTACATGGGGACTAGCTCCTATAAAAATGGAGTGAAGAAATGGAAACTTTGGGGTTCGTTCTGCAATCATCCAGGAGCATCAGATTCACGACCAACAGAGCCCGGCTCCACTCTTGTGTTCAGTCCACCTGGCCAGTGTACTGGCTTGAGCAGCTCAGAGGCTTATAAATACATTCCACCTGTAGAACACTATGTGTGTGTGTAGCCAATTGCTTTTTGAAATGTCAGTATCCACAAGAAACGCAGCATATTGCCTTGTCCTCCTGGATAAGATCCTGCTGTTTATTTCATTTACAATCATAACATTTTGGAGGAGAATTGCAAAAGGGGAAATATTGGCATATATCTCGGTTATTGTGAAATTGTGTGCACACCATTCCATGAAAAGAAGGTACCCCACACTAGTGGAGCTAAGTGTATGTTTACCTAGTGCAGAGGCATTATAGCTGTATCCTTGCCTAATACTGAGGGGTTGTTGCTGTATGTTCACCTAGTGCAGAGGCATTGTAGCTGCACCTTTGCCCAATACAGGGGCATTGTTGTTATATACTTGCCTAGTGAAAAAGTGTTATTACTGTACTGTAGAAAATCTCGGGGTCCCTCTAAAGGGAGGGATGTTTAAGAGAAATCTAAACAATCTCTACTCCTCAGGGGATGACCCCAATATACCATCTTCATAACCCTTAGTGAAAGAAACCACTACTATTAGCAGCATCCTCCAAAAATTTGGACTTAGCCCGTGGATGGATCAGGCCCTCTCAGATGTCCGTACCATTTTGGACCTAGAGGACAAATTAGCTCAGTACCTGATCATGTATAATCCATCTGGCCCAAATAAAAGAGATGCAGCAGCAATTTGGCTTTTATGGGCGGCATGTAACAGCAATTACTTCTGATCAGTGGCTACAGGGATACAGAGTCAGTTAGGCACTCCAAGAAGGAAAATGAAAAGAAAAAGCCCTAGAAAAACAAAGTAAAGCTAAAGATAAAATTAAAAAAGAAAATCAAGTGCTACAGGGCATATTAAAAATATTAACCCTGGAGCAGGGCAGAGCACCTGCTAGTCAGAGATTGTGAATCTCTGATTAAACACTTAAAGCCAGGGTTGGCATGTTAAGGAATGTTGTTGCTGTTAGCCTGTAGCTTAAAGTGATCTCACAGGGCTAATTGGTTGCGTCCCCCCCACATACACACTTGCACTTCTGTTTTTCTTAGATTTTAATAGAAGGAACTTTGGATACACTTTAAATATAAATAGTTTTTGACAAAGCACAGATTAAGGCAGCTGTGTTGCAAATATTGTACTTGGTGGCTCAGATTTTACAAGCACAATACACCACCTCAAGCAATGAATAAAATGCATAATGAATCAGCTCAGTAAAAACAGTAGCTGAAAAACACAGCACTCTAAGTAAAAGAATGGTGGGTTTTATAATTACAAAACCATGTTGCCAGTAAAATATTAAAAATTATTGCAGCCAAGAATAATATAATGAAGCTTAAATATAGTAAATTGAAAGGAAAAGTAAGTGACAAAGAAAAAAAGAAGAGTTTAAAAAAGTAGCTTTTGTAGTAATTAATGCTGCAAAAGTTGAAGGAAATTAAACAATTTAAAGATGTGGAAATGTTCAAAAGTAACACATGGAAATGTTCAGAGAGTAACAGTTATAAAAAAAAAAAAGTTCTTGATTTAACAACACCAGGAAAAAAAATGAAAAATGTATAACTTGGTACAGTCACATTGGGTGGAACCCTGATAGTTAAACAAATTATACAAGGGGGGTCAAGTAATGGCTAATACCACGTTTTTGTCCCCAGGAATTTTTACAGCTATTCTGAAGAAAAATGAGTCCTTTTCCCAAAGGAATTGTCTGTAAACAATTGATTGTAAAATGACTGCTACAGGCAGAGAGAGACAGTCTTGATTTAAGTCATTTGACTACTGAATAATATAGTCAAAATTACAAAAAGGGAGTAAAGGGTTTCCACTGGAACTTAACTTCCTCCAAATGTATAAAAGGAAATGTAATTTGTGTACATCTGTGTGAAAATAATTAGAGTAGTGCAAAAAAAAAAAAAAAGTGTGCGCGCAAATATATTGTGTAAATTTGTAAGGGTTAAAGCAACACTCCTAGTTTGTAAAACCCGGTTTTGTCATTTAAGAGGACTTGGTTTTGTTAGCATTTAACCCTTTTGGGTAGTTCCATGCTTTCTAAAGTTCAATATCTTTTAAAGACCAAAGTCGTGGCAGTGAAAGAGTCAGCCAGACACAAGAAAATATGGGGGTAATTCCTCTGTTTTGTCTGAGATCAGCAAAAAGATTTGTAAAAAGAAAGAGGTATTTTAAGTAATAATATGCCACCTCCTAAAGGGGGTAGAAAATGTTCTTTTTGTCTTTCAGAACTTCAGGAAATGCAGGCACCAGCAAAACAGTTGAAGAGCAACACCAGGAATTTATTATTGCAACAAAGATTATGTTTTGTGTTTTATGGTTTGTGCTGTTTGTCTTATTACTAACGTTGTGTGGGATACTGCATTAAGCAAAAACAAACAACAACAAAAAGAATCAATGAGCACTGTAACTGTATTTACAAAAACATCCTCTATCAGGTAGGAAAGAGGAGAAATAAAGGGCAATTTAATTCAATAGATTTGAAAGAAAAAAGGAGTCCTGGAAATAAATGTCTTAAGAAAATGAAGAATGCTGGTTGATTTTGCTAATAGGGTCCTATGGGAAATGCCTCCTGAGACACTCTGGAAGTCTCTGGAAATTTCAGCAAGCTATTAAATAGCAGGCCTTAAGGGAACTGAAGAACTGGAGTGACCTGTTTGGACTCCAAAAATTCTAATAATCGCAGAAAGACATCAGAATCTGTGGGTTAAAAAGAAAATAGCATGTAATACAATGGAACCCAGATGTACACCTTATTCTTTCTATATTCTTCTGGCATAGGTAAAGACACACCAGTACCTCCACACACGAGTAAGGCATAACCTAACCGAAATCATATTGGGTGGGATTGGTACTAGAACTGGAATTCTGAATACTGTGGATTTAAAGGTAATTAACACCAAATTGAGCTCACTATCTTAATTGCAAGATAGTCATACAAAAACAAATATATACCAATGTGGTCTTAGGCCAAATAGGGTTGGGAAACCTTAAAGCTAGATGGAATATGTGGCAATGGTTAAACACTATCACGTGGCTATTACACAAGCAGCAAATGGAAATGGTAACAAAACTGCTTTTGTCATTGGGTGCACAGAAATGCAAATTCTCAGCCTGGCTATGCTAGAATATGAAATGTATTGGGTTATATCTGGGAATATTAAAGTATTGGCACATTTGCTAAGGCAAATAAAAGTACTGATTTACACGTATAAATATGAATGGATGCAATAGGTGTCTAGCATGGTCAGACCGGACTTGTAGATGGGGGGAAAATCACTGTTAAGATGGCCCAGCAACAACCCACGGAGACAGAACTGAAGAAAATTAGCCCACTCCCAATATTGCTCATGGGGCCATTCTGGCTGCCTTGTATCACAAGCCATTGGGCAGGGAGAGAGGGGAAACTATTGGACACCCAAGGGGGAAAACTTGGAGCCATCAAAGGTGGGTGTGGTCTTCCCTGTCTGTCGCTCCTGAACCATGCAGTAAAGATGTGTCACTGGGAACATGTATATGGAATGAGTTGGAAAATACCACTTGAGTTTTGTACAATGGCATGTGTAACTTCTTGGAAGGAGGTATTTTGGGAAAATGAAAATGTCAGGTACCCCCCACTGGATAAATGTAAGTGTAATTTATACCAACCACAACACCTATTATCTCCCTAAAACAGAAACAGGAGCTTGCCAGCTTCTCAGTCAGTATAGGTTTAGACTGGCAGGAGTTAACAGACCATCTGTTTAAAGGACACAAAGTTACCCAGTTGCTGCAGCAAATTTCCAGCAACACAGGGAACTGTACCATATAGATAATGCATGCAAATGGGGGTATGTTAAGAATTGCTAAGTCAGAAAAGGAGTTAACAGAGTATCATTGGTATGATATTTTCATGCGTTAGTCACCCACCACCAAGGGAATCTTAGCCATAATGTCACATCCTCTATTAATTGTTTTAATCCAAAGCTGTACATGTTTTATTGGAATGTGTATTAAGTGTTGCTCGATAAAATGAAAGTAAGTAAGACTGGAGGCACGCATCCAAATTGCTTCACAGTATATTGCTCTCAGACAGATGTGTAGATGATGACCTATTCAACTCTCCTGGATTGAATGGTCAAAAGGGGATAAAGTAGGCTGAAAGCAATAGTATGATATTTGAGAGCAACAGCTATCTGAGGCCTAACATGCTGAGATCTAATAAATGAGAACAGTGATAGCTTAACATCCTGCTGTCTATTTTGCTGTCACTTAACATCTTAGTGTCCTGGGATTCTAGGGCTGTAATTGTGTTTATAAATGCATGGGAAACATCCTGCTTTAACATTCTGTAAAACCCTGGAGCGTTGTTCATCAAAACTTATGTTTGTTTGTTTGGGAACATTCTGAGGCCCTTTTCCTATAGCATGTAAGTGTCTGATGCCTATCCAGAACGCATTTGTTGTGTGAATCAAGGACCATCGTGTTAGAAATAATCAAACAGATTGTCCTGGGGGTGGACTGGGGAGACAGAACCCTTTATTGCCTGCTCGTTCCACCTGGACGCCGTGAGTGAGCAACAAGGGGTTTACTTCACAATTCTTTTATCCATAACAGTATGTAAATGTATACGTTTTCAGCAACTCCCCATAGACCCTTATTTGGTTACATTGACACCTATAAAATGAATATTAACAACTACATAATGAATATAATTATACCCGCCCCAGTTTGTTGTTTACAGAAGTACCATAAGAGATCAGGCACATCACCTTAAAACCTATAAATTTTATACTAACATTCTTTGAAGTAAAGGCATGCCAGAGGGAGAAAGATGATAATGCTTTCTTTCCACCAAAAGACCTTGCACAGAAATGGCAATAGACTCATTCCCTGCGCAGATGGCCAGGAAGGGAGGAGAAGAGAAATAACAAACTCTAACTAAAATTCACACCAATTAACAGAAACAAGATTTGCCCTTGCCTTGACCCCTTTCCCTGTAATTTAGGCTTGACCACTTGTCCAGCTTTTAACTCTTTACTCTCCTACACATCCGTTGTAAATAGGCCTCTGTTAATGGCAGTGGAATTCATATTGATGATTAATTTTACCCTGGCATCCGTTTTCTTTCTAAGATTTTAGTTCCTTTGATTATTAGAATATAGTATTTGGTAGGTATGTGATCCCAATTAATGAATTTGAAAATGTTTTGTTAGAAGTAAAAAAGTTAGTGTGAGTGACGGAGGAGTGAATGCAGTTTGAGTTTGTAAAATATAGGGCTGCCGCTTCTCCATCTCCTTAAGTCTCCATGGCAGCAGGAGGGAGGGAAGATGCTTTGTTTAAAGTAGTATTTACAACCCAGATGGCTGAAGAACCAATACCAAGATAAGGCTTCTGTGTTCTGGGGTTAACACCCAAGAACGGAACAAGAAAAAGTGTAAAATAGGAATGGCAGGATAACAGAAAGCTGTCATGTCTATAACATCAACAGTGATTAATCATCACATCAAATGCAGAGGCAGCATGACATGGCAAAATCCATAAATTTACATGGCTCGTATAAAAATGGAACAAAGAAATGGAAACTTTGGGGTTTGTTCTGCAAACATCCAGGAGCATTGGATTCACAGCCGACAGTGGACTGGCTCGAGCAGCTCAGAGACTGGCCAGTGGACTGGCTCGAGCAACTCAGAGACTAGTAAATATATTCCACCTGCAGAACTTGTGTGTGTGGGGGCAAGAGTGTGTGTGTGTGTAGGGGGGCAATTGCTTTTTGAAATTTCTGTATTCACAATATATGTGGCGTATTGCCTTATACCCCTGAATAAAATCCTGCTATTTATTTCATTTATAAGTATAACAATAAACCATCACCACTGGATCCTTATCTGTTGCCTTCATAAGCTGATCCAATCTTAGAATGATATCTCATGTCCTGGGTCCAGGAAGGCAGCAGACTGTCCTGTTGTCTGCCTGTAGCTTGCAGAATGTTCTTTTCATTCTTCCGAGTACTGAATCTCCAACAGGATTGTGTGTCTTCCTTCCTATCTTCAGGTTGATATCCACAAGTGTATCCCATACATCTCTCTGTTCCCTTGGATGTGCTGGATCTTGAGCAGTATCTTCCATAGTTTCCATGTTGAGGACCTGGTATCAATTTGAAGCTTCTAGTTACACAGAATTCTTCCTTCTTCTCTTCTCTCTGGTGGTCACAGTCTGCCTAGGCTTATCTGTCTCCAGTCATGTAAACTACTTCTGTGGGTTAGTGCTCCCCTGCCCAGTCTCTCAATTCCCCAACATGTTCGCAGACAGAAAGCAGCATGCCAGAGTCCAAAGTGAAGGCAATGCAAGGAGTTTAATGGGACTAAACAAGCAAGCATAAGACCATAGTTTTTCACACTAGCAGAGCTTTCCTTCCCATAGCCATCGCTTTATATTCTGATAGAGCTATGGTTGGGGGGGAAGGAAGCTCCATATGCCCATACAACTCCTCTTCCTCTCCTTCTTCTTGGTAGGCTTAATTATACCTGTAGTGCTCGCCCTTGGTACCACCCCTTTCAATTTATGGTCATATTTTGTTTTCAAAGGTCTTGAGTCTGGAGGCTTTGATATCACCTCTTTTGTACCCTATGGGAGGGGTAGGAAGTGACGTTATATTTTGATCATGATCACTTTTATCACCCTTTAGTGTTTCTCCCTTTACCCCATGCTCCTCCCAACTGGTTGCCTGACCTTGCTGTGGCATCAGTCTTGAAGAGGAGTCAGAACAATTTTTCATTTGTACATTTATATATCAAAGCTGCACTGCACGTCAAAATATTTTAAGTACATCCCTTATCTCTTCTTACAGTAATAAAGAAAACCCATCTGGTTGTGGGTAGGGAAAAGTAACGCACAGTCTCTGTGTTCTGTTCTATGTTTATATATGCATCCCAAAAACCTCAGCTTTCAAGTAGGCAAACCATTCCAAACTTCTATACACAAACCTTAATATTTATACAAGTCTATATTTTACATGACCATCCCTAACACTGTGAACATTTTACCTCCTCTTTGACTTCTTCTCTCACTGATTCCTTTGTGGCCAGCTCCATTCTTCTTTGAATGGGTGGTACAGGTGTTTCCTGAATTGGGTTGTCTAGGAACTCCTCAGCCTCTCTGATTCTCAGTGCCACCTCAGCTTACCCCTCCAAACCAAGAACCTTTTCCTCCACCACAGCCACCAACTTGCATTTTTGTCTTCAGGAAGAAAAGACAACATGGTACATCCATTGCAGGTCACCATCATCATCACTGATCATCTTGCTATCACACATATTGTTGAACCTAGAAGAAAAGACTCTCACTCTGAAATTCCCCTAGTAACAGCCTCTGTTCACAGCTCTTGAGTTCACCTAGTAAGTGATTTTTTATACCATGTCTTCCCCACTTAATTCAGCTCAGTTCCACCCGTCACCACCAGGGAGCAATTAATGGCTTAAAGTCTTCAAACAGTTGGGCTGCTTATAGGTCCAAAGGCTAGAGCCTTGCAGCCTTTATCAAGACACTGATCAAAGCTCCCAGGGATTATGCAGGAGCCCACAGCCCAGCTACACAGCTTGTACATAGAAAACAAATAGTCCACAGAGGGACCAAACTCACCACTCACCAAGTCCTGCTACTTCCAATCACAGTCTGCAGGTGGAACTACTCCCTTTGAAACTCCCCTGTTAGGGTTTATTATTATGATTATTAACTAGCTTTGTACAGCACAATACAATTTAAATAGGTCACAGTAAGATAACTGGTGATTTAATAAATATAATCTTTTATGAGGTAGAGTGCACTGCACCTCTGTTACAGCCCTGAAAATTCTCCCCTTATCTCCTTCCATACACTCTACATCTGCAGTCATGATCTGCATTGCAGTCACTTCCTCTAACTGAGTGCATTTGGACAAGACTCCCTTTAAAGTCTTTAACAGGTGGAGGAGCTGCGGTACATTGAGAAGAAGTACTTTTTATCTATCCCAGTCCATGTTGCCTCCTCAGCAACTGTAGTGTCCTCTGAAATGGAGAGTTGCAAATAGACTGGGACTCAAACACAGATGTCCTACGTCTGAGAAGTGTATTAAACAAACATGGTCAAATTAGCTTCCAAGAATGTGTTTATTAGAAAAGACCTTCTAGAACTAATGAAAAGAAATGCAGCCTTATAATTATACTTATGCCTGCATAATTTTGTCTTTGTACACAAAGCATTAGAAGAAATATTAGAATTAAAACATGTACAAAATGCAGTCACCAGTAGATGTAAAATACTAATATACTGGAAAGACCAAAGACAGGTATTTACAGCACTAGGGGAAAGAAAGAGATTCTAATAGCATTTTTATATCAAATCCTGGACAAATTCATTCAGCTATGGCAAGATGAGGAGGAATCAGGAACAAAAAACAGGCATGGAACCAAAACAAAGAGAATAAACAAATAAAGACAGATGGGAAAAAGATAGAAGAAAGACATAAGACAGGGAAGGGGGAAGAAAATTATAAAAAGAAAAGAGGGAGAAAAAAGAGGAAGCATGCAGTAACTACATGAGGAGAATAGAAGTTGGAAATGTTCATGGTGGTGAATAATAGAATATTTGGCTATTGTGTGTAGAACACACAACATCCAAAAGACACACTTTGACACCCAAAGACTTTGTATTCCATTGCCAATATTCTGAGCCATTTATTTTCTTCAGTACTAGAAATAACCTGTCCCATCAGAAGTACTGAAATGTGAAATATCTCTTATTTGTGAAGGAATTTTTAAAAGCAATTCATTTACTGAAATGAGTTATTTTAATCTCTTTGAGGCAGGGGCTTTTAATTATGTGAGCACAATGCCTAGATCAGTGGGGTACCAATACTTATTTAGGATCTCCAAGTACTACTACAAAACAAATAATGATGCTAGACATAACTTCAAAGTCTACCCTCCTCCAGTCCCCTTCTGTAGGACTTTATTCCCAGCATGCCTTTCTGGGGCTGACCCTTTTGAGTATCTGTTATATTTTCTCTCTTTTTGCTAAGAAGTTATATGTGAAAATATATAAAATCACTACATTTCCCAGGGCTACAACTTTATATGGGCTTTGCTTTTGTGTCAGAATAGTTTAGCAAAGACCTTGCATTGTGTATAGTCCTAGTGAAGTTAAAGAAACTTTGCAGTGGTTTCTCCTAAGATTTCTAAGTAGGATTGGGGCCAGGAGGCAGGTGAAGAAAAATATAGTCTATTTTATATCATTCTATATTGCCAAGAATTCTATTTTATTTGGAGTCTTCTTACAATTTTTCAGTTTTCAAAGTTTCTAAAGAAGAGTGTATGCACATACCACTCCTTGCTAGTGAAAAACAGACAGCTCATGTACTTTAATTGGCATGCATCTTAGTGTCTGCAACTCTTTTGCTGCAGTTGTTCTATTAATAACCAATTAACTTCAAAGATAATCAGGTATTTAACTTATCTGTTAGTCAATGTAAAATGCTGAGAATGATAGCAGTGACTAAAAGGCTTGCTAACTGTCAACTGTTTAATTAATTTGAAAGTTATTCTTGTTTAATAAAAAATGTATGCATAATGTCAGCTATTTAAAACATGGTGACAAATATCTAGTTCTGTAACAGCCTTCGAGAAGGTTTAGCTTGAAATCTGTTCAGCAGTCAGTTGAAAGGACAACCAGCTCCATGCAGCACATGATATGAAATGTGTTGGTCTCTTGTTTCTTATGTAACCTTCCCCAGAGGCTAATAGAAAAATCAAGGAAGGAAAAATTGTTTAACAAGGGTTGATTAGGAAAACCTGTCTCCATATTGCGGAGTATTTAATGACTATAAAAGGCCAAATAGGCTAATCCTTGTTTTCTGTTCTAAAGCTATATTTCTTAAGGGGAAAAAACCCTCAGATTTCTATGGTATAACCATGGGAATGGAGCCAAGCAACTTATTTGCAAAGAAAATATTTTTCCAGTGAATTTATCTGTTCTTTCCATAGCATATCATTTGCAATTTCTTCACATTCATCTTTTTTGTAGTATTTCTCTAACTTTTGGGGATTGTTTATGATCTCTTTTAACAGTCAGAAGTTTGTGGTGACCATATTCCACTTTTAGTGGAAGATTGTCTGTCTGTAAAGCTAGGAGGCCTTGAAGGTATACAAGAATATAATGCAGAGAGCAACCTAGATCAAAGCTCTGTTTTCCTTCTGAAATGACTCCTTAACTATAAGAATAATCACTTAATACTTGTATAATGTAGTATTATGTCTTTCACTTCTACTTTGGTGATTTCTTGCTATGGGATTACTTTTTTGAGAGAGTTTTCAGGATCTGGTCTTCTGATTTGCAAAGAAAATAGTGAGCAAATCCAATATTATTCCTAAGAAATTGCTGTACATCTGACTTAGATATGAACAAAATTAATACATTTTTGAGTAGACAAAAATTGGGGTTTAAATACTTCCAAGTATTACACTAAATCAAGCTACACACACGAATAGACTGTTGAAGACAACTTTCTTTGGGTCAACATTTATATTTCCATGGTATCTCATTATGTATAGATTTTTGTGGCACTCGATGTCTATATAAATAAAGATGAGATCAAAGTGGAAACAAAATGACCTTGTAAGCAGATTGAGGGGCACAAAATGTGTGTGCGTGTCAGGGGAGGCAAATGGCACAGGGGACTCAGTCCCCTTGGATGGCTCTGAGAAGAGACCCAGCAGCCACCGTTTCCTTTCCCAGTCACGCCTGAGACAGGGCTTCACACTCAGCATGTCCCAATGCATCCTTCCCTGGCTGTAGTGCCATAGCCTGTGGCTGGTTTTGCCCTCTGTGAGGCATACATCAAGCTGAGCTGTTCAAACAAGGCACTCTGTCACCCCACAGTTGTCTCTGCCCTGGGGCAGGTGCCCTACTGGAGAGGAGATCTCTTTCTGGGCCCATCCTTAGGAAAATTCTGGTTGCGTCCCTGAACAGATGTAGCAGAGTATAAATCTTCTGCTTTACTTATTCTCTGTCTCCTTGCATTTCCCTCTCCTCCCACAGCTCCCAGGAATTTTCTCAGGGCCAGCAAGGATTTGCAATTAGCCATTTGCAAGGACTGAAGGATGTGGAGATTGTGAGGTGCGCCCCTTTCTCTTAACAGTGCTGCTGGAAGATGCAGAAGGGGAATTGTTGCAGCAGCTGCTATAGCAATAGTAGGTTCACAGACGGCTGAAAGCTTTGTCAGCCCTTCACATTTTTGAGAGGGCCTGTGAAATAATTTCTGAACCTTCCCACAGCTATGTTTAAGTTATGTGATGATCCCACTATCCTCTGGGCCAGTTTAAGGATTTAGGGGAGGGTTAGTGAGGTGCTTTTTGTTTTTGGAGGGGTGGGGACATACACCCTATCCTAACTGACTCAGTCAATGTAAGGGGAGACGGAAGTTGTTTTGTGTTCTGGGTAACAGCATAAAAGGACATCATGCCTGTAAAATTAAACTGGCTCTTTATGAACAGAACTATTGACAGAGATGGTACAACTGAAACTGGCATTTTAGCCGTGTTCAAACACACTGACTTCCTGGTGCCTCCTTCAAACTCTTCCCTCCTGCAACCTGTGCTCCTCCCTCCAAGTTTCATGCAGGTTATAGGGGCTAACCGTCTTTGGCACTTGCTCCTTGTGATCTGGCCAAACTTAGAGTATAAATTGTTTTTCTTTCCGTAGCACCCGTATCTGTTCTGTGCTTTGCTGGTTTGCCTGAAGCCTCACATCAAAGATATGGAACTATTTTACCATGCTGATAGAGACTATCTCCTGCTCCACAGAGCCATCTGTGTTGTACTCTGGAAGGTATGCTGTGCTTATTGGATCTGCCACCAACCACGACTTTCCTGGGCAGTAAATTACCCTTACATTATTGTGCTGGAATCTCAATAACATGCACTGGAGTCCTTGGAAGTCCTTGGCAGTGGCTTCTTCATCTGCATTCCTGATGGAATCCTTCCATTCCAAAGACCACAGCCAGTAGCTCTTTTGCTACCTGAGCATATCCCCTTCCTGTGTCTGTCACGGCTCTGCTAGTAAATGCTATATGCTGCAGGCTTTGCATCAGTGCTATTACTAGGCCCCTTCCAAGTTCCATGCAGATTGCTGCAGTAGCAACCCTTATTTAGGTTGCTGAACACTTTTCATGCTAAAGAAGTCTTAATATCTTTTCTTTAAAAAGCTGTCACCTCCTTTGTTTGCAGCAGATCTTTGATACTTGGTGACACACCCTCAGATTACTGTAGTGTCTTTTCTTCCATGAAATTTCATTCAGCTTTTTAAATTGCCATTTCCCTTCTCTCATTTCTGTTCCTCAACAACGTTTTGGAAACTAGATAATATAATATACATTACACACAAATATTCCAAAGTGCTGGGCTCATGCCACCACCAGAGCAGAAGCAGACACTGTACTGAGAACAGGGAGCAGAGGGTATGTGCAGTGGTGGAACAAGAATGGGCTCCCTTGCACCCCGCACCAGACCAGCAGCCCATTGCCTTCTAGGGAAATGCCACAGATACCTGTGCAACCTTAATTTGTTCTGCTTATACATATTTGTTATGATTAGAGGCCTGCAAATAACTGACTTCTTGGTTAGCTGGCTGTACCAAAAAAATTGAAAAAAACAATTGGTTCAACTGAAGCAAAATATTTTTCAATTCTTTGGTGAACCAAAAAGTAAATTAACGAAACATTTTGTTTAATCTGAGGCTATTTTTAGTGGGTTTTTTTTTTTTAAATAAAATTGAAAGAAATTTAGAAACAAAAGCCATTTTGATATTTTTTGGGAAAAAATATCAAAACAATTTGACAGAATTAACACACACTGCAAAATATTTAATTTGTCCTAAATCTTCATTCTGGCAACAGTGTTTTGTCCAATTTTTTTTCCCCTAGCTGTAGTTGCAATAATATTTAGCTATATGATCATACACTCTTGTTTTCCACAGGATCCTTGTGTTATTCTGAATACTGGACGCATGCACATGGCAGCACAGTTGAGACTGTGTGGGCAACTGTAAATTCAGGTATTTGATTTTGCAACCTACATAACTTAAGGTGTTTTTAATGTGTAATTTTAAATAGGAAGTGTGGTTGTGTAGTGTAATTTTACAATCGGTGTGTGTGTATATGTATCTATCATTGCATCATTCTACCCACCTGCTGCAGAAATGGAGCCCAGATGGAGGTTTCTTTAACCCCAGAGATCAGTTTATGTTGTTTTATGTCAATTTACAGTTTCCAGGCTATGTTGACATGGAAATGGGTTAGATATATTTTTTTCTAAAGTCCAATTTCTTGTTCACTAGAACCAAAGCTTGGCTCTGTTAACAAGCCTTGTTACTTGCTTAATTGTTCAGTCCTTAACCAATCATCTCCCTACTTTGCCCCGTGTTGGTATGTTTACCAAGTGCCCAGAGTGGTGTGTCAGCCTAAGGCTATAACTCTCATTGAAGGTAATTCCCTCCCCCCCCCCACCCTCTGGAAAAGCCATGCAGATTCTGTGCTTAATTTAGTTTTTCATCTGCTTTAAGGGGGGTGGGGGGATTTAAGCTAACAGTATGCATTTTGCTCCTTTGAAAACAATTGATTTAAAAAAAAAATCTTATGAGGAAATACAAATGGTTTCTATTCAAAATCTTATCTGTATCACCAAAACTCTGTTTAAAGATAGTTAAGCTTAATAGTGTTTTAGGACCTTATAAAGCTAACAACCAAACCACCGTGTTTAATCCTTCTGTCACAGGAACATAAGAAACTATGTAAACTGTGCCAAGTCTTCAAATACACCACTGAGGTATTCACAACAAAGCAATGAGCAAATGGGATAATTAACCATTTGAAATAATCTCTCTGGCAGTCATTAGCCTTAACTTGGTTTCCTTAAATCTTAAAAAATGAACACATACATCAACACAAAATACAGACAAAACCTACACATTTTCTCTAATACATTTTCAACATCATGTACTATCCAGAATGATTCACTATGAAACAAAATACACATTATTCACTAAATACAATACCCACAAATTGAGCACCCAGTATCTTAGGCATTTTCTACATTCAAAGTTTTCCCAGTGTAGCTATTCTAGGAAAAAGCCTCCTAATGTAGATATAGTTATACCAGCAAAAAAAGTGCTGCTAGCTATATCTTTGTCCCCTTTCTGGTTTCTGAGAGCCGCTTTAAATGTAAGATTTGGTGCTTTTTCCTTCCTGGGATTTAATTTTGTAATTCTTCCATTCCTAGACGAGGTCCTGGACCACTCTACCTGTGCATCAACCATACTTATCCAGCAGGTCAGACTGAATTCAGGCACCTGTGATTCTTCCCTTCTGAAGTATGTGACTAGTAAAGAGGGTTGGAAATGTAATGATTAAACAAAATATTAAGTGGAGGGCAGGAATTAAATGGACAAGAATTGTGTCAATTTTGCCTAGCAAGTGGCCCACTCCCCAGGTGTATATTTTATTTCAGAAACATGTACTGATGTTTCCAAAACGAAAATTATATGGAATTTCGGTGTGTGGTAAATTTAGAAAAACTTGGCTTTGTCCTTTTTTGGAGCAAACGCACATGTTAAAATATCAACATTTTCCCCCAAAGGAGATATCCCTGAGTTTTGGACTTTTTTAGCAATCATTGGCATACAGTGATCAGACAGCCTTCTTAACATAAATGTATTGTTTATTTGACCAGCAGGAAAGAAGCTTTCAGGAAGGGGAAAAAAACGTTTTTAAACAACAGTCTGCATGCATATCTGTCTTACCTAAAGGCTTGATTGTAGCCTAGACAGGCCTAATTTCATCAGATATGCTCAGCAATGTGCTGTGCCTTGTTGTGGTTGCCCCAAACAACTACTTCCCCTTCCTAAGAGAGGGTCTCTCAAACCTTGCTATAGTTCCTTTGTTTTTCTGGGATTTAGCACTTCTGTTCAAAACCAAGCAGCAGAAGATTGAGCTAGTGGTAACAGTTTTGGTGTTGTCTGTTAACTCAAGTGTTTCCTGAGTAGGGGCTTATGTTGAGGCTTTCTCCTTCTCCCTGCCTGTTTTTTTTCTCCCTAGACACACTCCCGTTGAGTTATCAATAACGTCATAGAGAAAACCTCCTAATAGCTCCACCAATATTCAGTATTGATACATTTTCACAGAGCAGCTCCAAATCTGTCACACTCATGTCATTTAGGCTGGTTTAGCAGTAGAAATAAACTCTTTTATAGTTGCATCTACAAGAGGATTTTGCAGGGTGAGTCTCTCTCAATCTCTCCCATTGAAACTCTTCTGGTTTCTTTAAATAATATTCATTGGGCCATGTGACAGGGTGCTGGCTGAGAACTGAAGGTTACGCCAGCCCTGTGCCCTGGAGCCCTAATCAAAGGGGGAGTAGAGCCAGCTGAGTGAGTCTGCAGGGACTGGGCTAACAGGGAGCGGCTATTACACTCATTAGACTGGCCCTATAAAGGCTCACAGGAAGGCCCTCAAGGGGGTCTTACTAGATACTTACAGCAAGGAGGTAGTAGGGGCAGAGCAGCTTTGCTCTGTGTTGGGGGGCTGAGACTAGGTAGCCCCTGAGCCTACACTGTACTTGTAAATAGTGGGTTTGCGGGGAGGAAAGCCTGTAAATAAAGAGCACCAGTGGGAGCATGAAGCTGTGATCTGCATGTGGATTGTGGGGTAGAGGACCTGAGCAGCAGGGGCACTGGTGCCAACCTGCAGCAGGCCAGAGTGAGAGAGCCTCCATAGCCTGGTGGTGAGGGGACTCAGCTGGGGGGGGACATCATGATTCCAATGTTCCATTCCTGCTCCAATGTTTGATAGATACCCACCCTGCAATATTCCCTGGCCCGGGGGTTAGCACACTCCTTTGCAATATGGAAGGCCCCAGTTCAAGTCACTGACTTAAATTCAGCAGAATAGGAACTTGAAGTTTTCCATATCCCTGGTAACCGCTCTAATCACAGATCTATAGGCTATGAGAGGGGGTGAAGAGACACCACTAGTACCTGTTTTCCCCCTAAACTATTCAGCAAATTAATATTAGTCACAGTTTTGTTTGACCCTAACTGCACTTTGAGCAAATAAACAATTTGTCTGAAAAAATTCACCCATTTGTATCAGATGCTTCCCGTGGGAATAACTCATCTGATGGTGAACAGAGTAGGGACTCTCCCTACAAACATACTTCCAGGTGAGGGTATTGAGCTGCAGCCCACAAAAAATGTCATATATTCTCCTCCTCCTCCCACCAGCAGGGTGCCCTGGAAGAAAACAATGCCTCCTGGAGGTCTGACAGAAGCAATACACTTGTGTGCCCCCTTTCCTATGGGCTTTTTGCAACTGGCACCACTCAGTAACATTTTCCATTCAGATTTCTTTTTGATGTCCACATGCACAGAGCCAAAAGAACAATGGGAGACAATTTAAAAATGGAGAAAAGAAGCCGATAATCATGAGTTTAAAAAATAGCGTCCATGCTCTAGTTTTTGTATTAACCTATTATAACCCAGGAAAATCTAAAGTAACCTAGGAATTGCCATACTGGATAAGACCTGTGGTCCATCTGTTACTGATTCTGAAAGTAGTCAGCAACAACTTCTTCAGAAGAAGGTGCAAGGTGCTGTCTGCAAACTAGAAAATCTGTTCCCACCCCTTAAAATTTAGAAAGTGGTTTAAACCCTGAATCTTAATTCCTTCTAAAAACCTTTTCTAACTTTACTTTTATTACTTTGGATATTGTTCATAGCCATATACATGTCCAGTCCTTCTTTAACCTTCATTTGCTTTAACAACTATTTCTTTGCTAGATTTCAAGTTTCAAATAGCAGAGTGCTAGAGCAGTTTTATAAAGAAATAGCACACACTGATTTGTAATGACCAAAGGGTACTTTTTCATTTATTTATACTTGGAAATAACTGAACCATATCTTGTTGAAACTTTACAAATCAAACAGAGTGTGAACACTTTATACACTAAACAGTTTAGTCTCTACCCGTGTTTGGGCAGAGACTAAACATGGAAAATATTAGCCTGAAAGATGAAAAGCTGACCTCTGAAAAGGCACTGTACAACAGAAACATTTAATTAGCTACAATTTACAGCTAAAAAGTTATCATAAATGGCTGTTAAAATTTGCATTGTATGAAAAAGAAAGTGTTAAGTCATAGTTGTGGTCTATTGGCTAAAATCTTGTAAATACAGGCATATATGACCCAACTGAAGACTCATATTACTGATGATACCTTAATAACATTCCTGTAAAAACTCTTTATAAATAACCAACAAAAACAGATTGAATTGCTTTTCTCCAGACTTTAGAGTAAATAAATTTGCCTTAGAAATCAACATAGAAAATTCTCGGGCTGAAAGGTGTAAGTTCAGATAGTTGCAAGTGACTGAAAGCACCAGTGTTAAGAATGGGAACCACAATGCAATCTTTATCTACATATCTAATGCATACAGACACCCCTCAGGAGCATATTTAATTTACTTCTATGCAATGAGTTAGTTATGGTTGAGTTACAATAGAATTCCTCTGAAATGTTTGTTATACACAATTTCACAGACTAGTCCATGAGAAATATCCCATATTCAGTTATTGTGAAGGGGATAGACAACATACTTCATGATATATACAGGACTCAGATTCAAATGTAGATCCATATTGCTGAGTGTTTGTGACAGCTCTTGAGAAAGTATAACTGAGTGATATTAATAAATACATCATTCGCTGAAACATCTCTACAGTTTTGTCAGTCTTACACCTGAATTTGCTTCTCTATTTCTTTCTCTCTGCTATGACTCTTTCATTTTTCATTTTCAGCACTATTTCATGATGTTCAGCTAATACTCTGAGCTTGAAGGGTGTCTTCATAAGCTTGAGAACCCTCTTTGTCTTCTTCTTCTGTCTTAGATTTGTCAGGGAATCTGTATGACATGTATGACATGTATTCCCCTCATTAGAGAGTTTCAGATGAGCAGATGATGACAACTCAGTGTTTATATTCTGATACTCTCAATGACTCTAACTGTGTAAAGATTCCCTGCCATTCTCTCAATCCCTGCTCTCCTCAGATCCTATAAAAAGAAAATGGCAAAATAGTGGCATTGACAAATGCAAGAATAAGACTGGTCACTACATTTTCTAAACCAGAATGAAACCACACATTGTAAATGTGTGAGTCTATTAAAAACACTATGCTAAAATATCGGGTTACGTTAAAAACCACACCAACACTAGTAGTAATCAGCTTTTTTAATGCAAGTACTAGAATCATTCCAATCAAAATATGCAGGTCTCAAATTAATCTGATGTAGCAGAAGTACAATCTCTGTTTTCTGAAATAGATATATACATTATATCCAAGGGTTTGATCCAATTCCTCATGAGATAGACAGGAGCTTTAACTGGGCCTTGAGAACCTTCTCTTTCAGTTGTTCAGTTGTACATTATATTATGGGGCATTCCAATCCAGGAGGAGTATGTACTGGTAACATGCACTACACAGATTTATTGTCCCAGATGTCTGATAACTTCTCTGTTTCCTCATATAGCATTCGGAATCATCTCCCCAAAAATATTAGACTTTTTTTTAACCTCTTCTACATACACTATGCAGTACTTCATTTAATTCCTGGTTTGTGTCAATTAATTTTTTTTGTCTTAGCATGTGTTAACCACTAATAAAGCATGTTACCTTTCCTGTGTGTAAAATGGACATAATGACACTTGCCTCCTATGTAAAGCACTTTGAGATTTGCTGATGAAAAGCATATATAAGAGCTTAGTATTATTATTGCTTATAATAGTAGTATGCATAGTCAGTGACTTTAAAGATTCAAATTACAGTCTTTGCTATCCTTAATGCTACTGCCCTCAAAATAAATTATTTAAAATTAGCATACATGTTGCCAATCAACAACATATATTAATGCTACTTAGAAACTTTGGGTCAGATTCTGTTGTCATTTACACCTGCAACACAGGTGGTGTATAAGTGAGGATAGAATTCAGGTCTTTGAGTCTATGCAGTGAATCAGTGCTGCTTCTGGTCAGTATTCTATCATCAACACATCTGTGATAATATATTAAAATAATGGAACAACATGCCAACTCTCTAATGATATATTGCTTGCTCATATAGCCTTGGACTATGCTTTCATTAAACAACTATCAATGTTATGTTAGAGATGTATTATTCTGTATTTTAATGTACATTGTACGCATACAGTATACATTATTATACAATTTATCTTAATTTAGGTTATAAACAAAAAGATTACGACCGTATCCTATGCCACAACAATACAATGATGTAAATTCTAGTTTTCAAGAAAAAAGTGAGACTTAAATCACTGCTAGAAACAGATGCAGTGTAGGCAAATGTTGCTTACGTGTGCCTCTCAAATATATTTCAGTAGTGAACTGTAACTCCCTTCCTATCTCAGTCCTATGCCTCTCAAACAAAAAAGTCAATTGTAAAGATTTATGTTGTATTCTTACACAGCCCACTGAAATAATGGAAAGATATATACTGATTTAAATGGGCATTGGATCAGGCTTATTATGTGAATAAATAAGTTTCAGACTCATAGACTGTAAGGTCAGAAGGGACCAATATGATCACCTAGTCTGACCTGCATAACGCAGGCCACAGAACTTTACCCACTGACTCCTGTAAAAAACATCTAAACTATGACTGAGTTATTAAAGTCCTCAAATCATGGTTTAAAGACTTTAAGATACAGAGAATCCACCAGCAAGTGAGTCATGCCCCATGCTACACAGGAAGGTGAAAAACCCTCAGAGCCTTTGCTAATCTGCTTTGGGGAAAACTTCCTTCACGACTGCAAATATGGTGATCAGTTAAACCCTGAGCATGTGGGCAAGACTCACCAGCCAGACAGCCAAAAAAAAATTATCTGTAATAACTCAGAACCCACCACATCAAACATCCCATCAGAGGACATTGGCACATCTACCACCAGAAGTCAAAGATCAGTCAATTGCCAAACGAGGCTGTCCCATCATACCATCCCCTCCATAAATTTATCAAGCTCAGTTTTGAAGCCAACTAGCTTTTTTGCCCCCACTGCTCCCCTTGGAAGGCTATTCCAGAATTTTACTCCTCTGATGGTTAGAAACCTGTGTCTAATTTCAAGTCTAAACTTCCTGATAGCCAGTTTATATCCATTAGTTCTTGTGTCCACATTGGCGCTGAACTTAAATGAATCCTCTCCCGCCCTGGTATTTATCCCTCTGATGTATTGTCTCAAAAATGGAGATCAGGTTGATCTGGCACGATTTACCTTTTGTAAAACCATGTTGGATTTTATCCCAATTACTGTTAATCTCTATGTCCTTAACTACTTTCTCTTTCAACATTTTTCCATGACCTTGCATACTACAGAGGTCAAACTAACAGGCCTGTAGTTACCCAGTTCACTTTCTTCCTTTTCTCAAAAATAGGAACTATGTTAGCAATTCTCCAATTAAATGGTGCTGCCCCTGAATTTGCAGATTCATTAAAAATCCTTGCTAATGGGCTTGCATTTTCATGTGCTAGCTCCTTTAGTATTCTGGATGGAGTATATCCGGCCTCCCCAATTTAGTCCCATTAAACTGTTCAAGTTTGGTTTTTATCTCGGATGTCATAATTTCTACCTCCATATCTTCATTCCCATTAGCCACCCTACCACTAACCCCAAGCTCATCATTAGCCTCATTAAAAATGGAGGCAAAGTATTTATTTAGATATGCGGCCATGCCTAGATTATCCTTAACCTCTTCCCTATCATCAGTGCTTAGTGGTCCCACTTCTTTCTTTGTTTTCTTCCTATTTTTATATGGCTATAGAACATTTTACTATTCGTTTTAATTCCCTTTTACAAGGTCCAATTCTACTTGACTTTTGGCCTTTCTCACTTTCTCTCTACATGTTATGACCTCCAAGAGGTAGCTTACCTTGCTAATCCCTCCCCCCTTCCACTCCTTGTAAGCTTTTTGCTTTTTCTTAATCACCTATCTGAAATGCTTACTCATCCAGCTTGGTCTACAATTCTTGCCTATGAATTTTTTCCTCTTCCTTGGGATGCAGGCTTCAGATAGTTCCTGCAACTTTGACTTAAAGTAATTCCAATCCTCCTCCACTTTTAGATCCATACATTCTTCATTCCAGTCCACTTCCCCAACTAATTTTCTTAATTTTTTAAAGTTAGCCCTTTTTGAAGTCAAAGACCCTAGTCACAGATCTGTTTTTGTTTATCCTTCCATTTAATTTGAACTGAGTTAGCTCACGATCGCTCCAACCAAGGTTGACCCCTACAACCAGTTTTTCTATGATGTCCTCACTACTCACCAATACTAAATGTAAAATGGCATCCCCTCTTGTTGATTCAGTAACTATTTAGTGAAGGAATCCATCAGCTATCACATCCAGGAAAATCTGGGCCCTATTATTACTGCTAACACTTGTCCTCCAGTCTATATCTGGGAAGTTAAAGTCTCCCATAACCACACAGTTCCCAGCAGTATTTACTTCATTAAATGCCTTAGAGAGGTCTCTATCCATATCCAAATCAGACCCTGGTGGTCTGTAGCACACCCGAAGCACTATCCCAGAGAAAACTCTAGTAGTTTTCTTCCCCAATGTGATTTTTACCCACACAGACTCTGTTTTATTAATTCCATCACTTCTAATTTCTTTACAGTCTACCTCATCATTAATATAAAAAACTACTCTACTTTTGCCTTTATATCTGTCTTACCTAAATAGCACATACCCTTCAATACTTGTACACCTGTTGTGACTACTATTCCACCATGTTTCTATTATCCCTATAATATCTGGTTTCATTTCCTCTACGAGTAGCTCTAGTTCCTCCATTTTGTTACCAAGGCTCCTTGCATTGGTATACAAACATCTTAATTTTTGCTGTTCGGCTTCGCTCATGTTCCTTACCTGATTTGGCACAGTCATCCTACTGCCAATATCATCTATTATACTGGTATCTGCACTACGCTTCCTGTTAATGTCCATTCTGCTCCCCACTGCTGTGTCCTTCCCTCTCAATGCTAAAATCAGACATGGAGATTATCTGGGCATCTCCCAACCATCTCCTCCAACTCCCTAGTTTAAAGCTCTCTTAATCAGTTGTGCCAGCCTCCACCCTAGAAATGCGTTTCCCTCCCTACTCAGGTGAAGTCCATCCCAAGAGAATAGTCCTCTGTCCATGAATGCCTCCCAGTGATCATACATCCCAAAACCCTCCTTATAGCATCACTGCCTGAGCCATTTCTTGATCATCACAATCTTGTCACGCCTTTGTTGTCCTCCTCTAGGGACAGGCAGAATCCCACTGAAGATCACCTGAGCCTCGATTTCCTTAAGAGTCTTCCCCAGTCTGGCATAGTCTCCTTTGATACATTTCAGCGAAAATCTAGCTATATCATTTGTAGCCACATGAAGGACAATCAGTGGATTCTTTCCCGCTCCTGTTAGGATCCTCTTCAGCCTCAGGTCCACATCCTGTATCTTAGCACATGGCAGATAAACAGCACACCCTTCTGTTCTCTGGATCAGCTCTGGTTACAGGCCTGTCTGTTCTTCTCAGCAGGGAGTCCCCAATCATATAGACCTGCCTTTTCCTGGTAACGGTGTGTTTCTCCGGCCTATCCCCTGTTCTTTCTGGCTGCAAGTCATCTCGTCTACTATTCTCCTTTGAAATCCTCTGCAACCATTCTTGTATCCTTCTGGGGCTCTTATTTGGTGATATCTCCATTGGCTCATCCACTATTTGTATAGAACTAGCTGCTCTTCTCTTCTTCCTTGCCCTCCCACCTTCAGTTACCAACTGTTGTGCCCCTTCTTCATTTTCCAACTCCGCAAACCTGTTTCTGAGCTCTTTTTCTCCTTTACTAATCTGTCTTTTCCTCTGCCGGGTTCTCACAGTCACATGCTTCCACTGACTACTTTTCTCACCCCGCAGTCTCCCCTCAGAGTTCTTTGGTCCTACTCCCATCTGCAGGTCAGGGTTTTTCCCTTCAGCCTCCTCATTCCTTTGCTCCATCATCTGCTTGAACCCCCTTCTAAACTCAACCAGAGTTTCCACCTGCATCTCCAACCCTCGAATCTTCTCTTTCATCAGTTCTGTGAGGTGGCACTTCATACAAACGAAGCTCTTTTGAGGAACCTTCTCCAGGATCATGTACATCCTGCAGGTTCCTTACACATCCAGTCATCTTCATTGTCTCTTTTGCTGCCTGAGTGACTACCACTTCCGCCAATGATAAGACTGATTCCACCAAGCTCCTCTTTGATTGTGACTAAAGCCAGGTTTGAAAAGACTTCTGCAAGAGTAATAAACTAATAGCATATGTTTTATGCTCCTTAGCACCTTCACTTTTAAAATACATGTGGTAGTTGAATTTAGAAATCAGCACTGTTTCAAGCTAGTCAGTATCAAGCCAGTGTTTCAATTAGAATTATTTTCTCTGCTATAAACACTAGTTTTGTTTGTCTGTTTTGTTTTTTAAAGTATGTCTCCCATTTTATCAGAATTCTGGATTTAATTTTAAGGAGGAATATAGATTAAAAGTAGGCCAAATTTTATGAATAAAGTGCTATTTGCGATCTAGATATAATGACTTTATTGGCTAGCAGTTTCCTCTGCTTACATATGTACTTATACAAAATATTATGCCATTGTCATTTGATATGATATGCCAGCTCGCTTCAACATATATAAGCTATGGAAATATATGTATGTGTGTGAGTGTATATAAATATATAGATATACTGTGTATATTCATCACTTTTCCAGAAAAAAATACCTTTTTATGATTGAGAGAGAATGTAAACACAAATATATTTCTCCCATTGTGAAGTGATAACAATACTTGCCTGCCTCTGGCAAGCAAACTATTGTACTTTGTAGCAATTATTGGCTTCATGCACTTGGACTGCAAAATAATTAATTTACCTTAGAAATGGCAAATCCTCAAATCAGCACCGACATTTGCTTCAAGAGAATCATTCTTCTGCCATAATGATGGTCTAGAGAAGGTGAAGAAAGGGGAAAGGTATTGGGGATATGTAGAAAAGCTGAAGCACACTGTTCAATCCACCAGTAAACTCAGATAAACAGACACCATAAAGTTCTGGAGGTGTAACTTGTGAGTTTTGTACTGTTGCCTCTTCAAGGTAAGACCTCCATTAGGTTCACTTTGAAAAGTAAACCCGAAGAAAACATGAGAATTTACATCAGTGAGTTGTCTGAAATGCCTATATTGTGTGTGTGTGAGATTTGGAATGCTGAAATGAAATATCATACACAGTTCAGTATGTCACAATATCATTCTGAATGGGATAGCTGAACTGTGTAGAAAACCAAAAGTCAGATTAGGTAGTGGCACTGGAGGGAGTGAGGGAAGAAGAGATGAAAGAGTGGCATATAAATTAGGTACTAAACTTGTTGGAACATATCACCTTAGTTACTTTTTTTTATTTTTGAGACAACTCCATTTCCTACAGAGACAGTGAAAGTAGGTATCTCAGAGACCTCTAAAGCTATAAGTTATTTGTTTATTCTTACATGCTTCAGGGAGTATAGGAAAGGAGATGTCAAATTACCCCTTCTCAGGGGTTTGTCCACACTAAAGCATTCCACCAATTATGTGTCAATCAGTTGTCCTGGAAAAACTGACTATCAACAGCTGAGTGCATGCATGCTAGCCACCTTGAATCTGTGCAAGATTTGCCCTTGTATTCTCCATGTGAGAGCTGCCTTACACCAGATCGGGAGGGTTGATTGTTATCTTTGACAGCTTAGAGAGAAACTTAGTTCAAATTAGAATTCTAATACTTTATACCTACTTTGCACAGATGCAAAATTACTGTACAAGGTACAAGACAGTGAAGAATCAGGCCTAAGGATTTTGTGTTTTATTACAGATTCAGAAATGACTTGCTACAGTAAGTAATGCAAAGTTTCCAAGAGAAAAAGCCCATTTTCAGGTGAAAATAGAGAGTTTTCAGTGAGAATGTGGGAAAAAAGGATGCATTTTTCTAGCAAAAAGCTCTTTGAAATAAAAATAGACAATTAGCTTTCATATGATTTCTATGAAAAACATTAATTTGTTTGAAACTGTGAATAAAGCTAAATTTGAGAGGTGTGAAAGTCATGCCAAAAAAGCTGATCGCTGATTTGGGGGGCGGGGAATTTACATAAAACAAAGTCTGAATTTCACAGAGCATTGAACATACAGAAAAAAAAATCTTCCTTCTCTTGCCCTACATTTTCATTTCCCTGTATTAGGAAATATAGAGACAATCCTCAAATTATTTGAAAAGGTGTCTGTTCTTCCCTGAATGCGGTAGAGTTTGTGTGGTAATTTCTGTCACTACACTAGTAACACACACCTCATCCTCACCTCACATACACGTACCCAGAATGAGGAGATATCAATCAGTGAGCTGGTTTTTTGAAGATGTTGGACACCCACAGCTCCCACTGACTTTAGTGGGATTTGTGTGCTCAGCATTTCAGTTCATTTTCTTCTGCATCTGCGGAAGAGGAAAAGGGTTTTATCAGAGATATGGGGAAACACTTGAAAATTATGTGAATACTATTGAAGCTAAAATTGGCAAGCAGATGTTAGGGATAGGGTAGCGGCTTTTAAAAGTCATCCTATAATTTATAGAATTTAAGGCCAGAAGGGACCTTTATGATCATCTAGGTTTACCTCCTGCATTATGTTGGCCATAAAATTTCACCCATCAATCAAGCCCATAACTTTTGATTGAGCTAGGGCATCTCTTTTAGAAAGACATCCTATCTTTATTTAAAGACTTCATATAATAGAGCATCCATCAGTGTGATGTCATGAATGGGTGAGTGCCTTTTTTATGGTAATGAGTAAAATTTCTTGGGTAGGTGATTCCATAATATGATTTAATTTCACTAAATTTTCATCATGGCTTTACAAGTAGGCACAGAATAAGACAAAAATTCTCTATCTCATTACAGAAGAAACATATGTCAAATATTCCGACGTTAGATGTATATTATTGCTAAAATATGCCCCAAATAAGACTTTTCTATACAGTAAAATTGATAAATTACTGAAATTATAAAATTGCTGTGGGGATACCACTTGGAAACTAGATTTATCTGTGGATTTTAAAAAGTTTCTTTTAAGAAGAAAGGCTTCAATAGCTGATTATCTTTAGACAGGACAGAAGGGAAGGGAAGAAACTAGTAAGGGACTGCAGTACAGTGTTTCAGTATTGTTAAAGGATTATTACAGGGCTTTGAGAGAGCTCTTCAGGTGACTGGGGATGGTAAAATATCTGATTGTTATGGTCACTATGATCTGAAGCTCTCGCCAATATAAAGACATACTCAGAACACAGCATGCTATGTGATGGGGGTGGAAACGAAGAACTCAAGAGTTTTGCCCTAGGAGAATAAATACCATTACTGTTACTGAGAGAGAGGAAATGTGGAGAGAAGAAATAGATCAGATTGTACAAGCGGCCAATGTAGGATATGGAACCATCGCATTCATCTTGTACTGTGATCCTGTCAGATCTCAAAAGTTTAACTTCCTTGTGTTGGGTCTGTAACTGAAAGAGGGTCACGTGTGTTGCAGGAAATTGTATAGTGTTATATTGGGCATTGTGATGTTGTAGGTGCTTTTCTTTAATAGTCCATCTACAGCTATTAAAAATCCAACAGAACAACTGTTAAGGGCAAGAATTAGCTAGAACTGGGCAAAATGATTTGACTAATAACATTTCCCACCAAAATGGGATTTTGTCAAAAACAATTTTTTTGCAAGAAAATGTCTTTTTTTATTACTTTTTTTTAATGAAACTATACAACAATTTTCATTTCCTCTCACTTTTTGAAAAATGAAACACATTCAAATTTTGGATTTTTGTTTTTTCTCATAACTTTTTTGCCACTGAATGCAATAGGAATGAATGTCTAAATTTGGGGAATGTCTTTGTTTTTCCATTTCTTCTTTTATCCACTCAGTAATGTTTCAGTGTTTTCCTCAACTTTGGAAAAGTTACAAAGCAGCAAAAGGAAAAATAAAACTGTATCAATTTGCAGTTGTGTAACTTTTCCAGAGTGGTGTAGTATAGAACAGGAGGGAAAAATATAAAAGTAAACAGGGAAAAATGGGTCTGAGTCTGTGTTATCAACCATAAACATTATGTATCTGTATTGCACTTGGTGGCAAAATGGGAAAAAATGAACAAAATCAAAATTTTAAAAATTTGAAATTTTTCATAATTATTTTGCAAAAATGAACACCCCCTTCAAACATGTAAATGCAAATAAAAATAATTCTATTTTGAACCCTGTGATTAAAATAATTTCAATTTTTTTCATAGAATTCTTTCCACTTCTTTCGTATGCTCTAGTTAACCCATGTGTCTTCATCAGTTTCCAGTTCAGGCGAACTGGCTGCCTACCTAAAATCTCCTGCAGTTTCAACTGAATAAGAATTTTTCCCTTTCAATCCTGAACATCATTGCTGTACCCTATTAAACAGCTGCCATTTTCCATCCAAGAGGCAGCTGGGTTTCAGTATTGGGAGAAATGATCTTTATATAATATACAGCTTGTAGGCTGTCTTCCATTTTTAATGGCAAAGGATTTTATTTTTAAAAGATTCAAAAGTAAAAAACACATCCAAAACATTCCAGGCTGTTTGAAATCCCCCAAATTGTGCTGGATTTTAATCATTTTCCATAGTTACTTTTTTGGCTTCTGGTTTTGTTATTGAAATATAAAAACTATGCAATTGAGTGAGACTTTTAAAAAAAAACAGTGAAATGAATCTCTGTTTGTAACATGAATACTTCATTCAGTTTAGTGGATGCTAATTATAGATAGTGTTATCGCTTAAAGGATATTTTTGAGCTCTCTCTATTTTTATTTGCCTGGCTAAATCATTTGATGTGATCCTCAAAACACAATTTTGACATCAAAGCTTTTCTAAATGAATAATACATTTCCTAAGTACATTTTGCCAAAGTTCCATATCCAAGCTTAATCGTAAGATGTAATGTTGGGGAATGGGGGAGGGAGTCATGACATATAGCAGAAAGAAAGTTCATTCAAAATAAAAACTCAAACAAGGAAACACAAAGACATCATGCATGTTGTAAATGGGTGATTTCTTCCTGGGAGGATAGAGTGTTGCCAATTACAGACAGAGCTGTACATACCTTTGATACCAAAATCTGAAAACAGGATTTAGCATTTGTTACAAGCCCAAACCCCATTCCAAATATACTGACATTCATGAATATTTTGGAAAGATGGGGATATGGTTTATGAGAATCTGGGGCAATGTAAAACTTCAGGTGGAAAACAATTGATTCAGATTCACAGCCTATAATATAGATTGTTTTCCAATTTCCACTTTATATTTTGCTTTCAAACTGAAATAATCTTTCCCCCCTCTTTTAAAAATGCTTGTTCTGCTTCTAGCACTACAAGTGGGGAGGAGGAAGGGCACCATACGAACAACAGCATTAATGTGACAAAACTATATAATCACACAAAAACAAGGAATATGGCAATAGACAGGATGTGGAAACACTGGGTTGCCTCACATCACAACGCATGAGATTATCTAATCTAATAAAAAAACTCAGAGTTAAATAAGGATTTAATTTTTCTTCATTCTCATCATCATAGTATGTGTGTGAGTACCTCACATATATTAGTGAATTTGTCTTCACAATATCTCTGTGAAGGGGAGGTGTAGTGTTCGGTATTTTTATCTCGGTGGCGGGATGGAGCACACTGGCAAAAGGATGTCGAAAGTGCTTATTTATTACTTGAGCTAGCATAAGAAAGACAGGAGCGGGAGTCCTTTACCATACAGGAACTGAAGCTCCGGCACAAGTCTTAGGGTGAAAAGTACAATGAAAGTACAATTAACCACAAGGATATAAAGTAGCAACTTATAGGTACAGGACTTATTATTATCATGAGCTGAGCAACTGCAACAGCAGCAACAATTAGTGAACAGAGAGGTGAACTATAAAGCAAGGAAAAGACCTGCCAAGAGGATACCTACAACAATATACTCCTGGGGGCCCATCGATGTAAGAGAGCTAGCCTTATCTAAACGTGTGCAGGGACGCTTACCACTGCAAGAACGAGGAGACCCATACTTCGTTCTGATAAGCGGGTGGCGTACGGGAACCATCCTGACCGAGGCATCCGCTAGCGCTTCCATGGATCCACGGAGAGTCTCTGCTTGGGGAGGCTCCCGGGGGACTGATATACCCCTTTTCCCCCCTCACCTTGCAGCAAGCCTTACCCAGTAATACATGACGTATATCTCAATCCCAGTAGGGACTGGGCCTTAACACTTAGTTGCTATTAGTCTATTGGTAGTTAGCTAGGGACCTTCTGGAACAAAGTGACATTAGTTGTTTACTTCAAAAAGAACTTAGCCATAGCCTCACTTCCCCTTTATTATTACTAAAATAGGAACCTTTTAGCTTATTAAACATTAACAAATGTCTGTGGTCATCTCAGGATGCTCCAGACCCCAAGGCACTTCCTCCTCTGGCCTAAGGTCGGGTAGAGGGCAGCGTCTGGGTTCTGCTCCTGAGAGGTCTTAACTCTTGCTTTTCTGGCTGCAGAAGCTTAGCATTGCTTTTCAGGGCCTTGCTCTTGTCAAACTATACTGATTTCGCGTTACAAAGTCTTGCGCGCCCTAACAGGAGGGCAGGATTATTATCCCCATTTTACAGATGAAAAACTGAGACAGATTGAGGCCAAAATTTGCCAAAAGGGTACATCAATAACTGGGTGCCCATGTACTTAGAAATTATTCATGTATAGCTTCCATGTAGTCATTTGGAGTAGTGAGTGCTAAGCACTTATGAAAAATAGATCCTAGCTGAGCACCCAGAAAATGAGGAATGCATATTAGGGGCAACTTCAGAAAATGTTGGTTGAAGTGACTCACCCAGTATTGCATAGTGCTACATGTTCAAATTTAACAAGAATCTGAGATTGTTGGATAATCAACTGAATTGGAATTATTTAGTAAGAGATTATTAGTCAAAGATTTAAAACAGTACAACATAGAATATAGAAATAAAAGCATATTTTACCAAACTCTCTATAAGAGGTGAAGCAAGAGTGGCTTGTCCATTTCCAGTTTAACTTTCAAAAACTCTTTCCTTTTATAGAGTGTGGAGACAAAGGGATTTCTTTGTGGGGAAGGAAAAGCTCCTTTCCCAGAATTGATCCCCTTCTGTGTTCCATTTTCAATATCTCAATTTACCTAATATCATAAAAGAAGCTCCATGTGTAATCTTAGTTTATGTGACTGATAAGCTAAAGAGGTTTTTAACACAGTCATGATTACTAAAAACATCTGTGGCAACAAGCAATTCCTAATGAGTTAAAAACATCTTTCCATGGATCATTATTTCACAAATCACAGAAAACATGTGCAATAACAAATATCCCTTATCAACCACAGAATATTTTTGGATTAATAGAAACCCTTATCTATCACACCATCTTGCTCATTACAACCCCAACTGCAGTGACAGGCATCCTTTGTTAGTTGCCTCTCTGGATATGTGGACACCACTCGGGTCAATAGAGTCAAAGTAAAATGATTATTGATCTTCCTTCATTTGGTCACTTACTCTTATTTATCCTAAATACAAAGAACTTTTCTCTTCTATAGGTACAGAGAACTAGATTTTATAGATACAAAACACTTTGTTTAGACACAAAAAGGAATTTGGTTAATATATAAAATAATAGTAGGGGGTTTAATATCCACTAACAATGAGGCAGACCAAAAATGAAATCCAATTATCATAGTTCACAGGCAAGTATATACAGACAATCACCACTGCACATACACTGACATGTCAGAGATACGGTTGGTGTATGTGTGTGTGAAATGAAAAATGACTGTTCTTTCCTCTTCAAAGGTTCCTTTCCCCATATATATAAAGTTCTACTTGGTTACAAATATGTCTGTATGAATGGGTTTGGAATTAAAGTCTGTTTATGGAAACAATTCATCTTTATTAATTCACAATATATGCTGGCTGGAGCTGCCATCATTCACAGCTAATGACAACGTTATATTACTACACACACAGCACTCATTATAAGTTCATATTAGGGTGCAAAACACAATGCCAGACACAGGAACACACATTACTGTCTGGCTCACTATTAAAATTGTCTTTCAAAGCCTCCCTGCGCTGTATAGCTCCCCGCTGAGCTCTTCTTACAGCCCTGGTATCTAGCTGCTCAAAATCAGCAGACAGCCATTCCATCTCCACCCCGCTGGAAACTTTTCCCCATTTGCTTCACAGATATTATGAAGCACACAACAAGTAGCTATAACCATTGGGACATTTTTTTCCACTGAGGTCTAACCTCATGAGTAGACAGCACCAGTGGCCTTTCAAACAGCCAAAGGCACATTCAACTGATATTTTGTGCCTGCTTAGCCTGTAGTTGAAACGCTCCTTGTTGCTGTCAAGTTGGCCAGTGTACAGCTTCATGAGCCATGGGAGTAAGGGGTAGGCAGGGTCTCCCAGGATCACTACTGGCATTTCAACATCCCCAATGGTAATCCTCTGGTCTGGAAAGCAAATTCCTTCTTGCAGCTTTCTGAACAGGTCTTAAAGATGCATATGTCATGTACCTTCTCCGACCATCCCATCCTGTTGTCGGTAAAATGTTCCCTGTGATTTTGCAATACCATAGAAAAGTAGCTCTTTCTGCTGATGTACTCTGTAGCAAGGTGCTCTGATACCAAAATAGGGATATGAGTGCCATCGATAGCTACACTGCTGATTTCTGCAAAACCATCCACTATGTCTTGCACATTATCCAGAGTCTACAGTCCTGTGTAGCAGGAGGCGATTAATGGCCCTGCATACATGCATCACAGCAACCCCCAACTCCAAATTGATTCCCTACTGATCGCTAGCAATCTGGCATTGCAATCTTCCACACAGCGTTTGCCACTCATTTCTCCATTGTCATCGCAGCTCTCATTTGGTGTCACTGTACTGGAGGGCTGGGGCGAGCTCTGCACACACTTCCAGAATGTGGCCTTGTGCATCTGAAAGTTTTGCAGCTGCTGCTTATCATTCCATACCTGCATAACAGTGCTTGTTTCTTAGGCCTAGAACCGGGGCACCACCATCTGTAGCTGTTCCCTGAATGCTAACAACACCCTTGAATTGGTTCTTTCTACATCCCAAGCAAGCTAGCCTCGAAAGAATCCCCTCGGCTCTTCTGGTGGCTCTGCAAATACTGCAGGATCAGGCGTGTTGTGCTTGCAACGCTCATCACAATAGTGCAGAGCTGTGCAGGATCCGTGCTTCTCACAGAGATGGCAGACATGCAGGTTTGCGGGGGTTTTGAAAAGGGGTGTGAAACATTATGGGATGCAGATAAAATTATGGGATGGCAAAACCTACATCATGGGACATTGAAACCATGTTCCCAGTCACTATGGCATGGCTTGTTTACCCCCATTAGGCACTGCAGACCCTTCTCAAAACACCCTGTGCAAGTTGTACAGTGGGCTAGCTACCGGCAGTACACTGCTTTCTGCATTGCCTCAAGCGCGGCTAGTGAGGATGTGCACTGCCAACACAAGGAGCATAATATGGATATGCAAAAGTGAAATTACTGTGGTGGATATATGTCGACATATATTAGGGTTACTTAATTTCATAATGTAGACTTGCTCTCATTCACCATCCATCCTGTGAACTGACTGACTCAAGAGTCATATGGAAAAAACATTATATGGCCATGTAATTATATGGCCATGTCTCCTAAGGCATATTCATCAAGGGACAGCATTATGGCTGCATAGGCAGTTTGAGGAGCCCGTTAGAATTAGCAGTGCATGCAGTACAGTAGTTTGAAAATATGCCCAACCTCCTTCGAGCAGTATCTCATTCTGTCTTCTCTAAAGGGTGGAGTTGGGAGGGTATCCTACCTGTTCTCCCCACCGTACCACCAATTCACGTCCTGAAGCAACAGATAACAGGGTAGGTAATCATGACTTTAGGTCTTACTATTGTTCTGCCAATAATGAGAACACAGGAAATTAGCAGCACACTTAGAAAACAATAAATACAATTAGGAATAGGTTTGGATTGCAGTTCAGGTAAGCATCAGCAGTCATAAATGCTCCTGGGAACTATCCAGATCTGGAGATCTCCACAGCCTTTCATCCCTGTTTATCTAACTCCCTGCAACAAACCCAATGACAGGCCATCTCTCTGGCTTTCACCTTCTCCACCTTCTCATTACTTAATTGTGTCATATTGGGCGGGAATTATATTTTCTACTTGAACTAGAAATTAGGGCTCTATATCTTGGTTCCGACTCTGAACCATAATTGTCAATGTTCTGGGTGATCCACGGGCTCCAAATTGGAATCCACCCACATAAATTGCAGGGTGGTTGGCTCGAGGTTCCAGCTCCTCACCCCAAGTAGTTTTCTGTGATTTGAACACTTGGAGTTTCTGGCACAAGTAAACACAAAATAGGAATAAAACGTGGTGGGCACAAACCCATTAGAAACAAAACTAGAAGAAAAACTGCATAATATTAATGCTGGCTGGAACATTTTCAACAACATGGAATATCATTGAAATATTCTGTTTTGTTGAAAAGTAACTTTGAAGAGATGTGTCAGTTCCAACATGTTTTAATCAACACGTTTTTTTGAGACAGAGAGAGTGAGCGAGGTAACTCACACTTTATAGCCTGCTGGCTAGAACACTGGCTAAAAAGTAGGTGTCCCAGGTGCAAGTCCCTTTCCTGTTGGGACTGATTAAGAGTGAACTGGGATGAAAAACTCTCCTCTGAATCAGGCAGAGTAAGGAATTGAACTTAAGTCTCCCACATTCTAGGCAAGTCACATACACCTTCCCAAACTGAAAAGCTCAGATTTTGCTTTCACAATTAACAGTTGAACACAATTGTGTTTTTATGAAGCCATTCAAAAAGATTTATTTCTATTCCAATGCAGAACAAAGCAAATCTTGAAACTTCAGAAGTTGCCCTGAAATGGAATTGTTCTCTCTGAGCAGTTCTACATAAAACCCAAAAACTGTGCAAGGATCTAACAAACAACTTAAAAAAAGACTATTTAAAGACCTGTTAAGTGGCATGGACAACTCCGTGCATGTCTGTACTGAAGAATGTAAGTAATATTTGAGTTTTTAGGAGGAAAAGCAGCAAATAATGGGATATGCAGATTAGCACATTCAATAGGGCTGGTCACCAATTTTCCATCAAAACAGTTTTCTACAGAAAATTAGGTTTCCCCAAACTGATTGTTTGGCGGGGAAAGTGTCTCTTTTCTGTGGAAAACTGACTTTTAATTGAAAAATTGAACACTTGAAAACTGAAATATTTTCAACAAAAACCAAAACTTTGTTTTGGAAATGGTGCTGTGGCGCTTTATGAGATTTGACGTTTGAGTGCCGCTTACTTTCATTGTCCTCTATGGGCCGTGCCCTCTGGCCAGAATATATCACCCATGATATACAGCAATCATGGGGACACTGCTAATCCCTCTGATGGGTCATCCATGGGGGAAACCACGAAAGAGGTCCGTTCAACCAGATACCAGATAGTCAGGCCCATTGAGGAGAATAAAAGTGTGAGCCAGGGTAGCAACCTTTTGTAACTAAAGTTTTCTATTTTTCACACACAAAAAAAAAAGTTTTCTGCAAGAGAGGGAAAAACAGATATTTTGACCAGTTCATATATTCAGTGCCTGATATTCCATCATGTGTTCATGTTTGATTTCAGTAGTGAAGATTAGATTTCATAGGAACAGCATTTTGTTCAGATTCTACCATCCTGACCCATGTTGAGTAGAACTTCGTCTCACATACAGTGCTACTGAAGTCATTATGAATAAACATGGAACAATCTGGCCTTTAGTAATTAGGAGTCAGTTTCTGCCATCTTTATTCATGCTAAATTATATCTTACTCTTTACATAGCTGTATAATTACTTGCAGAATTATGGTACTAATCATCATGAGTAAAGGTGCAGAATCTGGTCCTAACTGATTTGAATTCTAGGTTATTGATAAACCCATCAATCTGAATGAATATTACAAGTCCTATATCTGACAGATTCTCATAAGAAATACATTTTAATGAGCTGAATAGCCCCCAAAAGCTGGGGATCCTGAATGCTTATCGATTTTGTACTCCTGTTACAAACGTTGTACCGGATATCCCAAGAAATTAATGATTTGCTTGTGTGAGATTTACCTAAAAGTATCCTAGTTTAAAACACTTTAGCATCATCTCAAAAATTATACTATTTTACAATTTCATAAATAAAACCACATCATTCCTGACAGGTTTTCAATGGGGAGGGGAAATTATATTCTAAAAAACACATTTCTGTCAATTTATAACATATAATCAGTGGTGCTGTGATTTCCTGACCTTATTTTATCTCAGCCAGAAATGTAATGAAGTGACCAAAATTTACATTGCCAAGGTCATCTATCATTCCTGGTATAGGTCTAAACAAAGTAATATTTGCCATGCTGACAAGATTCACAGCCCCTGTAGCATCGGGTGACAGAGTATGTATATTATCTTGCCAGCCAAGACAGAGTCAAATTGGACTGTAGCTCAACAAAAACATCTTCAGCAAAGCTGGAAGGGTGTATTAACTTCTAAATATAAATAAAGACCATATTTACTAGTTCTCACATTTTACAGTATCTTAAGTTGCTAGAGAGCAGCTTTTACAAAAATGCACTCTGTCAGTGCACAGTATATATTTATAGCATACCAACACAATAAGACTATATTTAAGGGTCAGATGTTGTTTTCTAGGGTTTATAACTTTGTCATGTTAAATTGCATTGTACTGCAACAAGAAATACATGATTTCTTCCCCTAAAAAGTCTTTGATCAACTTAAAGGATTTTTGTCTGTCTGTTTTTTCTAGTTTGTATTAATACTTCTTTAAAGCCAGTTTTAACCAAAAAAGTCATGATTTAAAACAAAAAACAACAATGAAATTCTTGGAATAGCATCTTGGAAAGAGGTAATGACAATTTAACTTCTTGTGACCTTCTGTTTCTGGCCAATGGTCATCTGCACTGTGGTAATAAGGAAGAAGAGATCATTTTTCTTGCACTGTGCTGTGTTCAGATGTATATTCAGGAACCTCATCAGTGAGAAACTGGCTGGCATCTAGCCTACCCAGCTTTGGAACTTCTCATATTGAAGAAATTGGTTGTACTTGCACCAGGTTGTCCCTTTGAGCTGATGTCAGGTGAGAATCAAATAATCCTTGTTATCAAATGTTTAAATTTTCCTCTCTTATATGAGCGCTTATGTTGTAAGTGCTCTATGTCCAAGTGACTGATTTTTGCTTGAGCTATGATATTCAGCTGCATGGAGAAAACTCATCCACTCAGGTGTTCCTTTTCTTATGACACACCTCACACTGGCTACACCTGCCTTTCAGATTTCTGGAAGAGATAGAACAGTCTGAAGGGAATTTCCTTTTTAAAAAAAATCACCTTGACTCTGACGCTGCTTGCTCATCTGATAATGGCTTGTTCACGGGGTGGTAAAAGATGCCTTGGAGACAGAATGCATTGGCACTATGAGACCTATGTCCGCCTAACCCACCCTCACCCTCCTCTCAAAGAGTGACTTGCAGCCAGCTTCAGACCATGCCAGAAGGCCAATGGTGAATGTAAGAATGATCTTTGGGATCCCCAGACTATTTCTATTCTTCCTGGAAAAATGTCCTCACCTGATATTCAGGTCTAAGGGCAGGGCACATCAGGAACATGCATCAATGTGATTACTTCTCCCACTCCTTCCTCCTGGAGCAGTCATTCCAATGATCCTAGCAGTCTACCCTGAGTTTTCTTCTCAAGTCTGTGAGTACTTCTGCCCAGAGCCCCTGGGCAGCCAATAAAATAGTCACCATATCACTAAGCTCAGTGATACAGAAGCGTGAGCAGAGCAAAGTTTTGCAGGAAAAACCTAATAAAGAAAAGTGAAGAAGTCTATGGAAGGAGTGCTCCCACACTAGCATAGCAAGAAAATGCTGCCATCCCTGACTCCTCAGAGACTCTTTAAAGCTACCATCCTGTACTACCACAAAACCAGATGAACAAAGCACCACAAAGTGCTGGCATAGGTGAACAGGTTGTGACCACTATCTTAAGTCAAATTTTTATACATCCACAATTGTGGATTGTGGTGCCTTCTGGTAAGAAATAACGGCTGGCTTGGCGGTCCAAGGTCGAAAAAAAATTGGCAGCCACTGATACAAAACAAAGCATTGAAAGAGGAGTTTAAATACAAAGCTGTGGAGATGAACAGTGAATTCTGGCAATTGCAAGTGAGTGGATGCTATAATTTCTGAAGACATGTAGATTTTGTGCTGGCTGAAGTATGTGAGCAAGCAGGAATTAAGATGAGCATCTATTCTTTTGCTATGTAATATGTGTATTCAAAATCATATTCTCAGGAAATATACGTAATTCAGATACACAGTCTGAACAACTGACACTCTTGACCTTTCTCTCAGAAATGAAATAACTCACTTCTTGAGTCCAAAACCTCCCTGGCAAATTGGAGGTCATGACTGTATTTTGAATGAGAAATTATTTTTCTTTGTTTCCAGACGTTTGGCAGCAGTTAGGACAAAGAGGCATGATGGTAGAATGGGATCCATGACAGGTGCATGTCTAATGTGTTCTTAAAAGCCTCCAGTGATGGGGATTCCATTACCTCTTTGGAACCTTGCTCTAGAACTTAACTTCCCACATAGTTAGAAAGTTTCTCCTAATATCTAATCTAAATCTCCCTTGCTGCAGTTTAAGCCCATTACTTCTTGTCCTACATTCAGTAGAAATGGAGAACAACTGGTCCTCATTCTCTTTATAATAGCCTTTAACGTATTTAAAGATTTATCAGGTGTCGTCCCCACCATCCCTCAGTCTTCTTTTCTCAAGACTTCATGTGGCCAGTTTTTTAACCTTTCCTGTAGATCAGGATTTCTAAACCTTTTATAATTTTTGTAGCTCTCATCTGAACTCTTTTTAATTTGTCCACATTTTTCTTAAAGTGTGATGGCCAAAACTGGACACAATAATCTAGCTGAGGCCTCACCAGTGCAGAGTAGAGAGGGACAATTACCTGCCATTTTTGGCATACGACAATCCTGTTAATACAACCCAGACTAATATTTGCCTCTTTTTACGACTGTCACATTGTTGACATATTCAATTTGTGCTCCATCGTAACCCACAGATCCTTTTCAGAACCACTACTGCCTAGCCAATTATTCCCCATTGTGTATTTGATTTTCTTTCCTAAGAGTAGTAATTTGCACTTGATTTTATTGAATTTCATTTAATTGATTTCCAACCATTTATCCAATTTGTCAAGGTCATTTTGAGTTCTCATCCTGTCCTCCAAAGAATTAACAATCCCTCCCATCTTAATGTCATCTGCAAATTTTATAAGCATACGTTCCATTCCATTATCCAATTTATTAATGAGAATACTGAATAGTACTGAACCCAGGAAAGACACCTGCTGAACCCCACTAGATACATCTCTCTAGTTTGACAGCAAACCATTGATTACTACTCTTTGCGTAGTTTTTCAATTAGTTGTGCACCCACCTTTTAATTATTTCATCTAGAGGACATTTCTCTAGTTTTGCTTATCAGAATGTCATGTGGCTCTGTGTCAAAAGTCTTACTAAACTCCATCAATCTACATCTTCACCACATCCACTAGGCTACTAACACTGTGAAAGAGGGAAATTAGATTGGTTTGACATAATTTGTACTTGACAAATACATATTAGCTATTCCTTATAATTCTGTTATCTTCTACCTGTTTACAAATTGATTGTTTACTATTATGTTCTAATATCTTTCCAGGTATCAAAGTTAGGCTGACTGGTCTATGATTCTGCAGGTCCTCTTTGTTCTCTTTTTGAAGATACGTGGTATGTTTGCCCTTCTGCAGTCCTCTGAGATTTCACCCATCCTCCTTGAGGATTATTATCCTGAAGATAATAGCTAATGGTTCCAAGACTGCTTGAGTTAGTTCCTTAATGTGAATTTCATCAGGCCCTGCTGATATGAATACACCTAATTTATCTAAATATTCTTTAACCTGTTCTTGCCCTATTCTGTCTTGTGTTCCTTCTGCCTCATTGTTAATATAATTGTATTAAGCATTTGATCACAATTAACATTTTTAGTAAGACTGAAGCAAAATAGGCATTAAACACTGCAGCTTTCTTGGTGTCTTCCATCATTAATGCTCCTCACCTACTAAGTAGTGAGCCTACACTTTCATCTATTTCTTGCTTATAATGTATTTATAGAACCTCTTCTTATTGCTTCTCTTCCTAGTTGTAACTTATTTTGTGCCTTAGCCTTTCTGACTTTGTCCCTACATGCTTGGCACTATTCTTTTGTAGTCATTTTTAGCAACTAGTCTATGTTTCCACTTTTGTGTAGGATTCTGGTTTGATTTTCAGGCCATTAAAGAGCTACTCTACCTTGAATGCTCCCTTTGAATATGTGCTAACTAATTATACTAAACAATCTGTTCCACCTTGCATTTACCTGTGATACTCGAAGTACCTTTCTAGACTTCAAGAAGAGCAATGTGTGGCTCAAAAGCTTCTCTCTCACCAACAAAAGATGGTCCAATAAAAGATATTACTTGACCCATGTTGTCTAAAATGTTGAGCAGATTCCTCCTCCCACCACCAGTGTTTCCTCTTCTTGCTCCTGTGACTTTATTGCAGCTTTTCATTTCCCCACCCCATCCCCTCAAAAAGGTGTTTATCTTATCACCTTTCTGTTTAAATGATAGCAAGTAGAAGGAAGGAAGTTTACACTGAGAAAAAGTTCCTGGGGCTCCCTATAATTAGGGATTATCTTTTTTTCTCCTGTTTTTTCTTTTTTCTTTTAACCTGATGCCAACTTTGACTAGCTGCATGGAAGAATACACTCTGCCTCTAGATATGGCTTATGATGTTTTGTCTCTGACATTTCCTTCCTTGCAGATTTTTGTTTGATTGTAGGGAAAAGAAAGAGCCTGTGATAACAAACTGCTTTGTGCTTAGCCTGGCCTCAGTCGGGCCACCTCCCTGATGTAGGCTCAGCTATAGAAGACCTTGCTGCAACCTTTGAGGATTAAAATATGGTGAAGAGAGAGATGCTTTTTCAATTCCTTGGGCAAGCTATCAATTTCTGTACCTGTTATCAACCTTCTAAATAATTCACTCTCTACTAGTGCAAACAGTGAATGACAAACCAGGGAGATGCCTCTTGATACTGCAATACTGACTGTCCTGATGATGATTCTTTTCTGTCTTCCAGATCTTTACACATTTCCCCATAGTCCTAAGAAGGCTGGTCAAAGTGACAAGTCTGCAATGACATGACTGTGCACTATGTCTGATAGCTTGTCTCAGGTAGCTTTTCTAAAAGAGACTGGAATGGAGTTATAGCATTCAGACAAAAGGGAATCTCTTCCATGTTATATCAGATTGAAAGCTTAAAAATGCCATTGTGGCAGTTATGGCCTAGTCACTGACTTTAACTGAAGTAGTAGCAGATGATAAGTCCACCAGCCATTCAGTCATGTGCCTTGCCTTGATTTCACTGGAGTTACCACAATTAGGAAATTTAGCATACCTGTCAAAGTGCCTCCTTATCTTAACAGACTCCTTATCAGATTTATTTTAGGGTGCTAGATTCCCCAATTACAATTCCTCCTGCATCTTGACAGACTTAACTGGCACAATGATGTGCTTGCTAGCTTTTCTGCTCCTCAGTTAAAGACTAGTAGCTGACCCTTCTGAAAGCTAATGAGTCCTGGTTGAGGGAGAATAATAAAAAATATAAGTTTCTCTAGATTTTCCTTTTTCCTATAATTTTCTAAATCAGAGGTTCTCACGGTTTTTCTGTGCTACGACTCCATATTTTAATATAAATAAGACCCTGATTGAATTGTGGGATGAGTGTCAAAAAATTGCAGTTGTGTTGCAGACTAGCAATGGAAAATCACAGAAAAGTAATAATGGATTTTATTACCACAAATAATAAGGTTCTTTATTACTTTTCCATTTGCGGTAATAAAATCCATTAATACTTTTTCTGCGATTTTCTGCAGTCAGCTTCCCAGGGTGTCAAAAGTGCAGAAGCATAATATTGCGGAATCCGCAATTTCCACAATATCAGTATAAGGTTTCAGGACCATCCTTACCATGTAGTCATAAAGAAAAGGAAGGATGGCCACAACCCCCAGTCTGAGACCTGTGCTTTATTTTCTTAGACAAGTAGGAGCCAGGAATGTGTGTCCCTTCTTACATAAATGGTATATTGAAAGGTCCCATGTCAGAGGGATGGATATAGAATCTCTCTTTTGTTACAACTGCAGGCCCCTGCAAAATGATCAAGTCCAGGAGAATCAGTGATGAATTAAATTTCTCATTAGATGTGCAAGTTTAGTGGACATCCTCTTCTATGAAAATCAAGCAGGATTGTGACATAGCTACAGTTAGCTCTGAAGCCTGCTGGTCCAGAGGCTTGACATTTATTAAACATAGCTAGAGATATCAAGATGTAAAAAAATGAAGTGTTACAGCTGAGAGACTCCACATTAAGTGTTACTTGCCAGAGGTGGAAAAACATCAGGATGTTCATCCCAAATTATACAAACAGATAAGCTTTGATTTCAACGATAAGTAAATCTGTTTTTGAGGGGGATGAACAAGGCAGAATTTCATAGAAGCTGTATGCAATTTCATGTATACTTTTTATCAAAGAAATTTATATGCACCACCTCTGTCATTCTAAGTGAAGTTTCTACACACAATTAATCCACATGCACTGTTTTAAATAAAACAAACAAATAAGTTTATTGACAACAGCAAGATTTAAAGTGATTATAAATTGGCTTAATATGAATCAAGAGATTAGATCACAATTAACTAAAAGGTAACTTCCATCCTAAACTAAACTTAGTATTTCAGTAACTTTTTAGTCTGTGATGTTAACTTACTCATAGGCCAGCTGAGATGCCCCTTGCAGCCAGCCCCACCCCTCACCCCATGGGCACGTGTCAGTGTCCTTGATGTTGCTATGTAGATGGATTCCAAGGGAGAGCTCCAGAGACAAAGATGCCTCTCTCTTTTAACAAGTGTCCTCGAAGCCCCCTGGGGTCAGGTGATCAGCCCTGTCCAGCAATGGGCATGATTTCCCTCACTTGAATCAAATGAGAATAGCCTTATCAGGTGCTCAGGCCAGTCCATTGTTCCTGTACGCATGTCTCTGCAAGGAGTGAACTCTCAGTTTTGTGTTTGTCTGCATCTGTTCAAGCCATGTGAGACACACATTTGGGGACATGACATAGCAGAGTTTTATATCTGTACATATGTATGACATTGCAGGAAACATACTACCATAACACTAATGTTCAGTATGTTGTGAGCATTCCAAAAACACTTTGCATGACATACTTTGCATTAGACAATACACAGTTACATTATAAGGGTGAACATGAATGATACACAAATCACACTATAAGGGTGTACATGGAGTACAGCATGTCACAACTCTGTCAACTAATAGAACCCATTCTATTTTTCCTGATATTTGAACTGTGTGTTCATTTAGAGGCAGCATACTCCAGAGGATAGGGCATAGGCTTAGAAATTAGAAGAACTGGATTCTGTTTCTGGCACAAACACTGACTTGTTTCATGATTATGGCCAAGCCACACTGCACTTCTATTTTCTAAAATAGGGATAATAGTAATAATTCATAATTAATAACATGTTGAGATTTTAAAAATGCTGTGTTTTAAGTGCTGTTATGCTACCAATGTTCATAATATTTGTGAATGGTTTTATTAGTTATGTAAAGTGTTTTATAATGTAAAAGAAAAAAGTATTGATCCATTATTTATTGGTGGAGTTTGCCAGGATTCCAGAATTTCAGAATTCCACACTTTCTCATCATTAGGGAATAGATCAATGACAGATTAAAACTATGAGAAATACCTTTTCCACATTTTATTCTATGTATGTTGTACATACAGTAAGAAAATTTTCCGTCTACCTTAGTTCTTAAAATTATATTGATAAGTTCGTGGAAGGATGAATTTCAAACTATGGCTTGGTTTGGAATTTCCTGATATAAATAGCTTGCACTGTCTAAATAACAACTCCTTATTCCATGAAAAATGTGACTGACAGGCAAAAAAAAATTTTAAACCACTAGATAATAAAATCCTAGAATAGTGAGTTTTCTAAATGCTAAGTAGATATATTGTAAGCAAAAATAAAAATACCACTTCCAAGAGAACTAAGTATCATTACATGCTAAACAAACAAAAAATGCCCTATGTAAAAAAAATCTATATAGTCTTTTGACAGAACAGTTGCTGAAGATTACAGTCTTTAGACAGTTTTGAAGTGCAGCTCACCAATGGCCATTCAAATTACAAACGCTACAAAGAGTACTGGAAAATGAAGATAATATATTCTTCCTTTTGTTTACAGACTTAAAACTGTAATCTTGTTGTCCACCTCCAGTGCTCACATCTAGAGCTGTGCTGCATCACACTCAATGTACAACTATACGCTGTTAATCAGAACAGACAATAGCATGCATTTGAAGTATATGGAAATTAGAAGAATGTAACTAGCCAATTATGTAAATGAATCCATTGGACTGTCTTTAAATAAATTATACATTTATTTATATGAATACATTTATATATGATTATGCAGAACCTAAACCTTAAATCTAGTGTTACTTTTATTGTGTTGAGAGGCATATTTTGATTATTGCTAGAAATAAAATGGGTTTTCCCAGCACAGCAACCAGGAGCCTAACCAACAGCATCACCCAAGATAGCCATGTCTCACTCTAGACAAAAATGCTAAGACCAAAGTGATTTGCAAACAGCTTTCAGTACATAAGAAAGAATCCCCCATGAGGAAAATAAATGTATCTGAAAAATGAAATTGAACATAACAAAAAAGCATTTAAAGTTTGGAAATTTCCTCCTCTCTCTGAATCTTTGCAAAACAACTTGTGAAATGGATGCAAAATACCATGGCATTGAGCAGAGGACCCAAACAAGGGATATCATTTGTAAATGCAGCCGCTGGCATTGCCACTAGACTACTGTTCTGATGTCTAATAATTTAATGAAGAATAAATCCCATCAGGTTACATTGTGGCACATCTCTGTGCATCCATATGTGGGCGCAGGAGTCCCCATGTCCCTGAATGATCTACCTGGATGTTCACTGCAGGTGTGGGGAAGAAAAGTGGGGTCTGTGCTTGGTATTTGCATCAGCACAGGTAGGAGACTGTAGTGGGGGAGGGACAGGGCATGATCAAAGCCTTGGCTCTGCCTCCCTACTACACTGGCCAGTGCAGCTCAATTGGCAGGAAATGAGCCAATAATGTGATACTGGGCAGGCCCAGTAATGCTGAGGGAGACAGTGCCTTTCCTTTGTTCCTTCATGTGAGAGGTGGATGGTCCCTGGTTGACTGACAGTTGGGGAGACAGTGAGGGGATGCACCCCTGGAACTAGTTAACATAGGACCTCCCTAGAGAAGGTACTGGAGGAAGAGCTGCTGCATGAAACAACAACCAGCCTTTCACCGACAAAAACTTGTTTTTGTGGATCACCTTGAGTTCCAGTCATGCACTCACACAGGTTACTATGCAGGAGCTGCTGCCCCTGCCACTCAATCCGACAATAATAGTTTCTAAGGTTCCTGCATGGGGGAGGAATCAGGATCCATATAAAGCCAGTGGAGGGCATCTTACTTGCGTGCCTCCCTCACCCTTCTCATTCTTCACAGGTCACAACCATAGAATGAGGAGCTTTGTTCTATGTAACAAGGTAGCCTGATTGATCCCAGGACAGGTTAACTTTCCTCCACATGAAGGGTGTCCAGGCCCATTACACATTAAGCATCAGTAAAAAGCATTTTTGGAGAGAGCACTTAACAATTAAAATGTAGATTTTCAGGGTCAGGCATGCATCTACTTGCCCATGTACACAACAAATACCGAATTTCCATGTTGGTACTGCACATACAAATAGGTCACAGAGTATTTGAGTCTGCCTAACTCTGATAATCTGAGCAACTGGCAGCTGGTGCTATTTTCTTTGTAACTAGTTTATTGCCCATGTATGCTTTTGGTGCTTTTAAGTTAATTTAGGTTTTCTTCTCAATTGTTGTTAAATATGATACAACAGCAGCCATCTTGCTCCTTCCCACTGTGGCAAGTTCAATCTTTGTTTATCTTATCAATGTATTGCTTTTTGGGCCCTACCTGTCATCTTTTTTTCTCTTCTGTGTTTTACAATGATGGTGCAATAAAGTGCCATTTCTATGGAGATTTTTTTTTGCTTTTGCATCAGTCGTGCTTGACTTATTCTCATGAATTTCCCCCCCTTCTTTCCACTATAATACATAGCAAATGCTGTTATACTTTCTTCAATCAGTGGTTAGTGCCTTCTTTGTATATACCCGTCTTTTGTTCCTTTAATCTGTTATACAATGAAATAGAAGATCAATAGGGGGAAAATCAAGTTGACCTGACTTGCTGCTGTTTTCCACCTCATAAAAATTCTTACTTAAGGTGTTGCTCAATCATTATTGCTGTCCAATTCCATTTGGTTTTGGTAATTCTTCTTCAGTAAATATATTGATATTTGCTGTTGAGCTTGTCAATCTCTCTGCTTGCTCATAACATGTAAATAGTTTTATTCTTTCTGGATCTTAAAACTGTAATTTCCTTTTTTATGTAATGAAAAATAGCAGTTTAATGAGAAATTTCATGTAATCCCAAGAAAATTACTGAAAATATATAACGTTTTCAAAGCACATTAAAAAGGAAATAGGATTTTGATCCACCTCTTTGATTTGGCTAAAAAATAAGGATCATCTTCCAGATACAAAATTTAACCCCAGTCCAGTTTGATTAATTAAAAACAAAGAGTCCTAATTGTCTTCTTGGATAACAGAAATAAAAAGCCAAAGTCTCCCAGTGATTTTCAAGTAAATGGCAACTCATGCACATTGGTTTCACTTTAACTATGTCCTTCATTTGGAATCTGATTATGTCACAGGCAGTTTCTGGACCTCAGCCGACTCTAATTATTAAGACCAGTTTTTGAAACTGTGCCTCACCCCGGATGTGGACTTCTAACATTAGGCACACAAGTTGAAAAATTTGACTTGAATTCAAAATTTAAATGCATGCAACTTCAATGACAGGCAAGTCAAATTCTAGATTTAATAAGTGTTTAGTTGAGCAGCTGATCTTGAATAGATATAGTAATGTGTAGTGCCAGTGTATTTCGTATTTCCAGTCAAATGATGCTCTACCATCTTAAAATATCACAAAATACAGGTCTTTCCCTTTCTCCTAAGACTTTGACTGAAATACTGTAAGTGGTAGATCCTTTTTATCCATATGGCCATTAGGATACATATAACTGCTTGTCTTACACATAAGTATGTCTGTAACAATGTCTGAAATACACAATTTTTAATAGAAGTAACCTTTTTGTTATGGGTATTCCTTCAAAGAAGGAAGGTTTCAATAGAGTTACTCCTGTGTATCACTGAAATCAGAATCAGGCCCTCAGATCAAAATTTTCAAAAATATGTGATTAAAGTTAAACTCCAAGTCCACAATAAGGGCCCCTAAAAGGTGGCCTGATTTTCAAATGCACTGAGCACTCATCTGTTTCCTGCCTGAAGTCTGGGCATGCAGTTGGGTGCTCAGCGGTTTTGAAAGTCAGGCCATTCATTTAGATGCTTGAATTCGCACAGGTTAGCTGATGTAAGTGTGTGAGGTGCACTGTCAAATTTGAAACCTTTATACACTGCTCCTGTGGTAGAGTGTGTGGTCTTGGATTTTCCTGAAATGATCAGCAATGTGCATTAGCATAGACATAAAAAGCCCAAGAACATGTGAAGGAGATACTGTCTGGTCTGCATCTATAGCCATCTTGGAAATTGGTTTGTGTCAAGCCTTCTGGAGATTCCGGTTTTACTCACATTGGAGTGTGGTTAAGATCCAGTCTTCATGCTCCAGTTCTCTAGACCACTGTATCCTGACACTTCATCTTTCCTTGTTTAACCTTTAATAACACAACAGTGTAGTGCGGTAAGAGCAATGTTTTGTGTTTTATATCAGTGCATTGATAGTAAATATAAAGGCTTTAGCTGAGCCAGGTTTGAACCCAATATATAAATGGCAGTGATCTCAAGAACTTTATGCAGGACTTTTCTGATTTTTTTATTTAAATGTTCACTAAAGAAATTTGTATGAACTTCAGAAAAAACAAAACTATACTAACAGTAGCTGAGGTTTAATATTGCACAAAGCGATTTGGAGAATATCCCATACTTGCAGCTTTTGGGAGATGTGTTTCAGCTATGCATCTGTGCAGTTATAGTGAAATTCACCCTTTTGTACAGGGCTGTGATAGGCATATGTACCACTTACACTACTTAAGCCCTTGGTTTCACAGACATAGGCTTTCTCTTGGTCCTCTAAATAGGAGTGATATTCATCTTAACTACTTAGCTCTTGGGTCTTTAAGGGGGAATTCTTTATAGAGGATACTGTTGCAATTTGAAAAATTGCAATACAATTTCAAATAACTCCAAGTCCACTTGACTCCATCAAATGCTCTCTCTGCATTAAAACAATAAATGAATAGCAGTTTGACTTTGCTGATTAATGAGCTTTAAGAACTTAGAAAATTCATAAGGGAACTTAGCTACTTCTGATCAATCTCATGTGCTGTCCAACTATATGACTGTCTGGTGTTTTATTTAGTGGTTAAAATCTTTGGCAAGATTTTTGTATTATGTGAGTTATAGTGAGGAGGTAGCGTTCTGTACAAATTCCATTCGTTTGGGGGCTTTTCATCTTCTTGTGATGACAGCCTCTCCCATGGAAAGAGGCAATTTCCTCGTTCTGTTTCTTTTGAGCAGATTTAAAGACCCTATACAGGATTATATTTATGGTGGCTGATAAGGATTTAGAAAAACGAGATGAAAACCAATCTGTGCCTGGGTTGGTCTTACTGCAAGTTGTTTTTTTTTTTAAATTACCTCTTGAATGTCATGTGTATTAGTGCTTGTCTACCTGGTGGGGTAAAGCACTCTACAAAGGTTTGACTTCTAAAGTGCATTAATGTGTTGCACATTATTTGGTCCATATAGACCCAGCTGTTTGAAACAGCACCAAGTTAAAGCATTCGAGGGAATCTTTAGTGCGCACCAGCAGGGTCTACAAGGATGAATTAATGCTCAGGACCTTGGTGAACTTTAGAAATCACATCCTCATGGAATGCATTTCCTCACCATGTAGACAAGCCCTTAGTATCCTGTTCTAAGCTTGAAACTGTAATTTTATTTGTTTTAATTATCCCTGTATTAGCTATACGCTTTTTTAAAACTGTGGTTGATATATATGCTACTAAGAATATAAATCCTAATAAAAACATTATGAGCTATTCTCATCTAGATGGTATTTTATGAATATCTGATTTAATCACCATTTGTCTCTCCTCAGCCATGTTTTGACCCACCCACTTATATGGGAGCATTGTCACTGCTAGAGCACTAGTTGACAATCTCTCCAAACTTATGCTATGCTTCCCAGCACTTCAGTCAAATTATGGTTACCCTCTGCACAGCTGTATTTAGAGGGTATGTCTAGACTAGGATAAGAGCTGGGAGTTTTTAGCACATAATGGCTAACCTAGGCTCACTAACACGCAGCATAGTGTCTACTCAAGCATATAGCACATGCCTTGCCTTGTTTACATGATGTTTTTCAAGCATGTTAAACATTTTTAATATCCTAGCCTAAGACATATGAAGGGTGGAGAAAAGGATTCCTCACGCCTTCTTATTTGTATAACCCACCATCGCAGGAGGAGGCATAAACTCTGAGTTTTCTCAAAATTGAATACAGGCAGCATTGGTTTTTTCCTGTAAAATTATTCTCTTGTTCTACAATGATGGTAGATCATTTTTAACTCAGTTTAAAAAAACAAAAGTTCCTGCCTGTTCCTGTTGTTTCTACTTCTCATTCTTAGAAGTACCATCTTCTAGAGATAAGATTAAACATGGCTATTTAAGATCGTTGCCAAATAAAATATTTTTTGTGACACAAACAACGTGCGGTGATATACATTGGACATCTGCTCACAGCAGAGGGACTGAGAGCAGCTCACAAGAACAAGGCAGTCGAGACCAGCCAGCTCCAGATGATGTGAAATGGGTACACTACTTCACTACTTCACAGGAATGCTATTTTCTGTCAAAGTTCTTTCCACACGTGGCTGCAGTAGAGAAGCCCATAGAACAGCTCACAAGACAGGCTGTTGAGTGAAACTGGGAAGGTCCCCAAGAGCAAGCATTTGGTATTCTGTAACAAATGACAATGGATGTCCCTTTCCTGAAATAACACCAGCCAGGAGAGCCACTGACACTCCAGTATGATGCGTCAGAGAAAGGACTGGGTGTAGCTCATTTGCAGGAACAGCTGATTGCTTCTAGAAGCACGGCCCTGTCAGTGATTGAAGAGAGAGACACCCAACGAGAAAAAGGGCTTCTTGCTGTGCTGTTTGGAGTGTGGTTGTTGCATCAGAAGATCTTTGGCCACCTACTAATAGTGCAGTCAAACCACAACCTCCGAGTAACAATCGGGGCAAAGTTCCTTTTTGTGCTCCACAAAAACATCAGCAGATGTTGATGTACATCCAGGCAGAGATCAGATCTTGACCAGGATGATTACTAGAGTTAGCTGACACCCTGAGCAGGGCATATATACCCAGCATAAGCAAGTTGGGGAACTGTATATAATATATATACATTATATATAATATAATATATATATGCACTATAACTGTGGTAATATTTGTGCTTAATGCATGCTAGTATATATGGATAATACATAGTATTAATATATGTATATATCCTAGCCAGCATATATTAGTCAACAGATAGGACATGAATGGAAATGGGAAATGTGGTGAGTTAGGCTGGAACCAGTTCAGCCAAATGGACAGAGCAGTCTAGAGGACTGAATAATCTTCTCCTTGTTCAGTGTAACTTGCATTCAGTTTCATTCATTGTGAATAAAAGAATTACGCTATTTTTCCAAACTCTGTTCTTCAGTGGCAGGCTGACAATGAACCTCCCATGCTAAATGAGCATTACCTTTATTGGTTTTCACTAGACTATACTTTACCATCCCACACAACCTGAGAAGATATGAGGACAGACCGATCTAAGTCTTATCTATTTATGCAGAATACTGATATGCACAAGACATGCATTTTATAGTTTTTTTCCATAACTTAGGCTATGTATATACTGACTGCAGCAAATTCACTGCCATCAGATTGACTTTTCTAGTTCGACTGAGCAGCAGTGAAGCCATGCTCAATCGATCCAGAAGTCAATTTAATAAAACCACCTCCCAAAAAAGCATAGTGCTGCTTCGACAGGTACATTTTTCCCGTCGGCACAGCACAGTGGAGATGGCATGCTAAACGAAGTTACGAAGTTGACAGGCATTATGCAAATTTTGCTGGCAGTGTAGACCAGGCCTTAGATTTGATGAGTTCCTTTTAGGAGACCTAAGGAAGGTCTGGTTTTTTTCCCTCTAAGACTGAAAGCTGGAATTGGTGCAGTCCACAAAAATGAGGGTCAGCCTCTGTTCTGTCACTGACACTGCGTTTTGTGCTTTCAGTTCTGACAGTGAGACTTGATCCTTCACTTCTGTGCCCAGTGAATACCATGCTGGATTAAAGTCCACATTGATTCCTACTTTAGCTTTCACAACTTGCTAGATCAAAGCCCAGTAGTTACTTATTGATGAACATGAACAGCTCTCTTGGCAGTGCAATAAAGAATCTAAGTCACACCCACATTTAGCACAACTCAGATTCAGGGATGATTGCATTCCGTTTAAAATGGCAGAGGAGTAGTACTGGATTACTCAACTTAAACTGATGTATTTGTTTTGATGTTTGTTCAGAGGAGTCTCAGCATGCTGATGGGATTTGTAGATAATTCATATATTCTAGCTGTGGCTATTCTTAGTTCTTCTATTTGACTGAGGATTCTATTCTTAAAGGGGAATTCTATTTTTAAATCACTTTTTAAAAAATTAGACAAGAAAACTAAAAAACTTGAATATCCAAGTGCAACGTTTTATAAATTAAAAAATTAATTATACCTTGAAACAAACACCTCAGTAATCTTGTACTTTTTAGCATGAAATCTATTATTATTATACTGAAAATGTATAAGCTAATAAATGCAAATATTACTGAAGTAGGGCAGCATAGGCCAGCTGAATGCTACAGACAAAGGAAAACCCTTGTCTTGAGAGAAAACAGTGTATCTCAGGTGTACGTTGGTGCATCTGGACCTGCATTTCTGCATTATCCAAAGTTTGCATGCAAATCACGCATGGGCAAATAACAAATGGATAAGTAAATTTCCTGACTTCACTCCCGCTCATTGGGTGTGTCATGCACAAATGGGGGAGCACAAAAGCTCATGTATATGTATTTGTATTAGCATATGTATTTGTAAGACTTTTGGCCCAAGCTGGTTCAAATAAATTACATCCCTCCATACTCAGAACTGGGAATAAATAAAAAGAAATAATTTGAATGAACAGAAACATCCAGACTCTGCTTCTTTTTAAATAGTCTTACAGTGGTTTATAGTTATTAATTACAGTAGGTGCCATTGTCATGAGCTTTAGGTGCATAACCAAGACTTATGTTTTACTTCATTGCTGGCAAAATCACCTTTTATCTCATGTTTAGATTTTAGGTAACCCTTATTCTGCCTCCAGGACAGTGGCTCAGGTTATTTATTTTTGTCATTGGACAACTGAACTCCTCTCTATACTGAAAAAGAATCTACAAAATCAAGGCCTCTGCTTTTGAAATTTAGAATAAAAATGCTCCATTTTTCTTGACCTTTATAGACGACAGTGCACTAAAGTTATGTTCAGTTTCTGGAGTCTGTTCAAATTCTGTAGTTTTTTGGGGGCGGGGAAGTTGTTTTGGTTTTTTTTTAGCTGTTTCATAGAAAACACATTTGAAAATCATCACACTGTTATATCCGAAGAATAAAAGCCTTCTTTTCTCATGTATTTTTTGATAAATAATTGTTCTCTTCTTGGATGTAAAGTAACTTTATTATCATTGATGAGACAAAAATGGATGTTCAAAGATAAAGTCTTCTCTCCCTAACTTTCTGAGTGGATTCAGAGAGCTGGGCATAGACTAGTCATGGAGGTTTTGATCCCAAGCTGAAATCAAAAGCAGGAGATTGGAAGAAGAATTTCCACTTGCACTTTGGAGCTTGCCAAAATCATGCAAGTTCTGCTTTTTTCATGCAATTTTGATCAAAAGTGGAAGAAATCTTTCTAGAATGGCCAATCTCCTAATATTTCCTCCATTTTGGGCAGATATCTGGGAAAGAACAACTTAATTCAGCCCTACTTAAAAGACCCAGCTACAGGAGATAATTACTAAAGCATCAGCACTTGGAGCCAGGTGAGGGAAGCACCTTTGGAGGAGCACTTGGAAAAACAAAAATGGGACAGGACAGAGAGAAGGGGGAAGAGTGGGTGGGACAATGGGAAGGAAGGCTTGTTGCCCTCATCAAACAAAACCTGTGGATTACAATTACTCCTCTCCCAGACTATGGTGATAGGACTGGAGTAGATACCTAGATAGTCAGATAGCTACATGTAAGCTGGCAGAATTTTTTTATTGAAAAGTTGTTGTTTTACAAGAAAAGGAATTTTATCAGAAACTGAAAACTTTCAGAAAAATCGTGCATTTAAAGAAAAATTCTATTTTTTAAAATTTAAACTAGAAATTTCATTGTTCTGTTCTCGTGCTTTTCTCCTTTTTCTTTTCCTCTTGGCCACTGAATGCGAAACAATAAATGTTTATGGATTTAGTTTTTTTCTTTCTTTTCTGTTTGCCAGTATGTAACCTTTCAATAGTTGAGGAATTTTTTAAAACTAGTGGAAAAGTGAAAGAAGGAAATATAACCTCCAAACCTTGAAAGTTATTCATTCTACTGCATTCAGTGACTGAAAAGGAAGAAAGGAAGAGAATGGGAAACAAATATAAAATTTGAGGGTTTGAAACTTTGCATTTTGTAATTTTAAAAAATCATGAAACAGTTTGTCCTTTTTTTTGACCCACTTTAGTTACATTTCCATCACTGAATACCATCTGATTTAAAGGTTACGCTCATCCAGTAAGGGAAAGGAAACACCATTTTGCAATGACTTCGTAGCTGAAGTCTAGTCTACATATTGAGTTTAGTTTCCAAGTTTACCAGTTATTATTGAATGTGCCATTTGATAATATTTAGATAAAATAAATACCAACTTTTCAAGAAAATATAATTTAGTAAATTTGAAATAATGTCAGTTTCTGTTTTTCACTATAGGTAAACAACAATACTCGGTGCAAATGCCAGGTTTCATGCACATGCACGTTTTAGTTTCATATCAAACACAATCCACACTATTTGTCCCACAAACTTATTAAGCAACATTTTGCTGGAAAAAAATTAAAGTTTGCCATGATTGTGACCTCTAGGCACTGCTGTAATACAAATGATAATTAAGAAAATAACATACTAAGTGATGACATAGCAAGTGATTCAACTGTATTGGAAATGATGGGTGGGGTGAACATCTTGTTTGGATATGTCATTCCCTCAAGAATGTCTTCCCTTGAGAATGTTTTTTAAAAAAATATTTGCCATCTGGCTCATTTCAAAGATTTAAAATAAAGGGGATAGGATGGGGTGAAACATGTTTCAGTATTTTTGAGCCACTGGCCAAGAAATGTTAGAGATTGTTATGCAGTACCCAAAGAAGGGACTAAACTCAGTCAGAAGCAGGGAAATCATCTCAACAATCCTTTCAACTTAATGGTGGCAATATTTTAACATGAGACTCCTGGAAGCCTCTTCCCTCCTTCCTCTGGAAAAATGAAGTGGACCGTGCTTTATGGGGATAATAGTATCATTCAAGTTGATGCCCATTTAAAAATCTGGGGTCTAGTGTGTACATATTTACTTAAAAAACAATAGTGAAAGCTTGCTGAGCATCCATGTGATGTCTCCTGATTCACCCCCCAAAAGCATCATTTCATGGGGCTTCCTGACTAGAGGTGGGCAAAAGTTTTCAGACAACTAGTTCATTCACCAAAAAAATGTCACTTTCATTGATATAAAACTATTCAGGAATTTGACATGAATTTACCAAATAGCTTCACACAAAAACAACTTGGTAGAGGTGACTAAATTCATTTTGGCTTTGGTGCCATTCATTACATGGCAGCCCTTATAACTTTTAGCCTGGTAGTTAGGGCAGTCACCTATGATGTGGGAGACCTGGGTTCAATTTCCCCCTTCTGCCTAAAGTGTCACATGGATTTTGAACCCCTGAGCTAACAGTTAGAAATGAGGCACACTGCCAGTATCTCCTCTCATCCTTTACAAAATGTTACAGGTCAAAGAGAATGTTTAGTTCTAGCCAAAATGGTGTTTTTCAATTTGCCAAAAATTCCCAAAAAACTTCATATTTGGTTCTATCAGAAGCAAAATTCTTTTTTTATTTTTTTCAGATCTGCCAGCAAACAGACTGCCAGCAAAAAAAAACAAAAAAAAACAGTTATTCATGTAACACTATTCTTAACCACATGAAAATTCCTGCAAATAAGGAATTAGTGACATTTCTCAAGATGATCAAAATCCATTCAATGATTCTGTAGACTTTAAACACATGAAAACCAATTAAAATGTCATGAACTGGTGATTTGTAAAAAACAAAATGTCTTTGCTGCATTGGTTCAGTTCTATCATAATTTCACTAGATGACCTTTTTTCACCTCTTCAGATATTGAACTAGCATGTTTACTATAAACAGAATAAGTCAGTAGAGTATTATATGGGCGGGTAAGCATTTTATTTTATTTCTGAAATATAAACCTTTTTATTTTTTTGTAACTTAAATTACAACTATCTACACCAGTAAATAGCTTCCTTTTAAACCAAGCGTAATTCTAATGCCAAGCAAAATACTCATTTGCTGAAGTAAGAGAAATGAGGTGCTTTTTTGTGGCTTTTAACCAAGAGCTGAACTTAAATGAGCCCTGAATTCAGCAAGCTAAACAAATCTGGGGGGAAAAAAATCTATTTCTTCACCTCTTCTAAACACTATGCTAAATCACTTATCACAGTCCAGGCCAAAGCAGATCACAATGAGCTGTGCACCTTAATGAATGACTTTTCTATTCCTGGCACTTCACTTATTGAATGGTTTTGTTCAGGAGGCAAATCCATTAGATGCAGAAGTAAAAATGTTTTCTCAGGATACTGTCAGGGTGTCACTATGGAGACGGCCAGCAGCAGCTTTGTCTTCCTGATATATTTCTAAAGGCTGAGAGAGGAAAGAAAATGCTGTATTTAAACAAACTACAGCTAAGTCTGTGCAGCTCTCAAGCAGTGTGTGTGTAAATATGGATTTTATTCCACTCATGTGCAACGCATCTAAACCTCATTTGGATCTGTAACCCTGTGCATAGTTAGGGACAATCTCCATCCTTTGTGTATTTCCTGAGTGGTTCTATGCCTATCATCCCACTCGCCCCCAGCTTATGACTTCCTCCTGCTATGTCTCCCCACTCCCCTCACCCCCTTGGCAGGAACTAACATCCTCTTTGCCTGCATGGTGCTGCATTTGGCAGCTGCTTTTCCGCTGAGCCCAGTTAAGAAGCTGCTAACAGGGGAATAAATACAGCCGGGAGTTGCTGAAACTGAGAGAGGCAGTCAGTGGAGTAGATGGCAGTTGGCAAGCTGGGAGGAGTGCTGCTGTGCCTGGAAAACAGCACCGCTACATATGCCTGTGCGGTGAACAGTCTTAGGACACTGTAGATGTCAACCCCAGAATTGTCTTGGTGAAACTGGCAGCTATGCTACCCCATCCACTTTTATAAAGCAAATACGATATTCAATCTTTGTGTGGGCCATTTCAGTGCTAACATTAGTGATCATGGGGCAGGTTCCTTTTTCACCTTATTTTTCTTTCTTTCAAAAAATAACATAAAAGGTGATTAAAAGCAAGAAACACTGTTCGTGCAGCTTTAAGGTCATGAGGCTTACTATACAGGAGTCGGAACATTTAAAAGCGGTGGGTTTTTTTCTATTGTTAACAAATTCATGGGGTATCTTTAGAGATGGGCCCTGAATAAAACAGTTCTGGTCCCATCTCTCACAAAAGTCAAGATCTTGAGATCAATGAGTTTTGGTTCAAGCCCATATCTAATAAGTTTAGGTATATTTGTTCCCATCCTGTCATCGGAAATGAATATTTGCAATGGGTTCGCATTAATGGTATTATGCAAACCATAACTTGTTCATTTCCTGACTTTTGTATATTAAAATTCCATTCCTCCCCTTTAATATAAGACAATAAGGTAGAAAGGAATGGATTGGGAGGGTGACCATTGTTAAATGTTTGCCATTGAAACCCCAAGTTAATCAATAATCAAAAAATTAATCAACAAGCTGTCTCCGTGTTTCACCATTAATTACTCTCCAAGTAAGTTCCATTTAATACCAGGGATTTTCTTATTAAATATTAGGAAAAATGTTCATCAAGTTACAGAGCTGATCAATTATACTGTATAACATTTAAGTACACATTAATTAACCTTTTGACACCTTAATTCTTATCCTTTAATTCATGTTAGAAATTGTTCCAGCTTTTCTCTAAAGTGGAACATTTGCATATTATTGATTAACCTTTTGCCATTTCAAAATATTTTTAGCTTTTTTAGTTTCCACAAATTTACAGCTCCCACCTGAGTGACAAAAAAAAGTTATATCCATGTGGATTAAAAATCCTTGATTTTGACAAATTAAGTCAAATGTTAAATGTGTTAGCACAGAGCCAGACTATCCCTATATGGGGCAATCCTGTGTAAGGGACAGGAAGTACTGCAGAGTCTGCTCATTTGCATTGGGGAGAGTGGAAGGGTGTGTGCAAACAATACAGGACAAAGCTCCAAATGGTCAAGTTAAGGAACATTTAGGACTCCATCTGCCTTCCTAGATCTCCCTATCCCACCACTTTCACCATTACACAGTTGCCATATTTTGCAATTAAAACAATAGAAATATGGGACTAATTCATACCAATATCTATATGCAGTCAAAATGTCATGAAAATTAGATATGATACTGTTTATTAGAATTTGCTTCTACAACAAATTAAGTATTTTCATTAAATGCAGCGTATGTGCGGATTATAAAGATAATTAAATGTTGGCAGTTCAGCAATCCATTTGACACAGACAATAAAAGATGCAAAGATATAATAGAAAAGATGTGTGATTTCAAGTTTAGTACCTTTTAAATATGAGAGAAAACTATTTTACCTACTAGGCTATGATGTAAGATTAACAGCCATATAAATTGAAGGAGATCATGTTAACCTCCTAGAAATTATGCTATTTTTCTATTAATTCATATAGGGAGAATGGAAAAAAAGTCTCAAAAACCTAATTTGAGAAATTTGTCTAGTGCTGTCATAGAGTTTAAAACCAAAATGGACCACTAGTTCATCTTGCCTGTCCTCCTGTATATCACTGGCCACCAACACCACTCAGCATTTGCACACTAAACCCAACAACCGAAATGAGACCAAAGTATTACAGCCCTTTGGTGACTAATGTTATGTGCCACAGGCAGAGAAGAGAAGGGACCAAAGTGCACCAATAGCAGAAGACCCTGGAATGTTAGGAAAATAATTAAGTGAGATATGCTCAGAACATCCTGGCAAGTGACCTGCACCCACATGCTGCAGAGGAAGGTGAAAAATCCTCCAAGGTCACTGCCAATCTGATTGGGGAAAATTTCCTTTCCAACCCCACATATGGTAATCAGTTATACCATGAGCATGTGAGAGAGAATGATTTCCACCTCCGAGCACTGGCCCACTCTGTCCAGTGTCCCATCTTCAATTGGGTTATCCCGAATGCTTCAGAGTAGGAGATAAAACAAATACATGGAGGTGGCAGAGGTGAAATCCTTTCCTGACCCCAGTAGGTGGCCACCTGAAACCCTGAAGCATGAACTTTTATGAGCATAAGAGAATCTGAAAGTGAGCCTCAGGACTGCTGAGCCCTTCCCCCTACCATCACATCCAACCCCATCATACAATTGCACTCAAATTTACCCAGCTCTTTCTCAAAACTAATTTAGTTGTTTGCCCCCACAACTCCTACTGGGAGGCTGTTCCAGAACCTCACCCTTCTGATGATTACAAACCTTTTTCTAATTTCCAGCCTGAAATTGTTCATGACAAGTTCAAATCCATTTGTTCTTGTGCTAACATTGTCCTTTAGCTTAAATAGCTCTTTATCCTCTCTGGTATTTATAACCCTGCCGTCCGATGTATTTATAAAGAGCATTCATATCCCTTCTCAATCTTCTTTTTGCTAGACTAAACAAGCTAACCTCTTGCAGTCTCCTCTCATAAGATAGGCCCTCCATTCCCCTGCTCATCCTAGTAGCTCTTCTCTGCACCTGTTCCAGTTTCAATTCATCTTTCTTGAACATAGGTGACCACAATTGTCTATAGTATTCCAAATGAAGTCTTGTACAGTGGCATTAATATTTCTCTATCTCTACTGGAAATGCCTTGCCTTATACATCGTAGGATCATATTTGCTTTTTTTCACAGCCACATCATATTGGTGGCTCACAGCCATCCTATGATTGAACCACACACCCTGCTCTCTCTCTTCGTCTGTCACTTCCAACTGATGAACTTCCAGCTTGTAACGGAAATTCTTATTATTAGACCCTAAGTGCATGACTTTGCATGTTGTACTAAGGAATGACAGAAATGGGATGAAATTCAAGTTTTCAAGGTCATCCAAATCTTCCTGAATAATATACCAATCCTTCTCTGTATTGACAGTGCCTGCCAACTTTGTGTCATCAGCAAATTCCATTAGCACACCCTTACTTTTTGTATCAAGGTCATTAATAAAAATACTGACCAATTCAAGACCAATTCCTTAGGAACTCCACTAGAAACCTCTCTCCGGTCCAATAATTTACCTTTCAGCTTAACCCATTGCCTTCTCCCCTTTAAACAGTTCCTTATCCAATTCTTGTACTGATCCCCAACTTCTTTAATTTAACTAATAGTTTCCCATCTGATACCTTGTTAAATGTTTTACTGAAGTCTGCTTATATTAGATCTACTGTATTTGCCTTATTTTAAAATCAGTAATTTTCTCAAAAAAGGAAACCAGGTTAAACTGGCATGATCTACCTTTGGCAAATCCGTGTTGCATCACATTCCCTTTACCATTTACCTCCATGAATTTCATTATTCTTTCCTCCACAATTCGTTCTAAAGCCTTGCATACTACTAAGGTCAGACTAACAAGTCTATAATTACCTGAATCACTTATTTTTTTCCATTTCTTAAATATAGGTATAACATTAACTATTCTCCATTCTTAGGGTACTCCCCTGAACAGATAGATTTATTTAAAAATCTTGCTACTGGATTAGCAATCTCATGTGCCAGTTCTTTTAACATTCTGGGATGGAAATTATCCAGTCCCCTTCCCCCAGTTTGAGTGCATTAAGATGTCTAAGTCTTTCTTCCACTACAGAAGTGGTCATTTCCATTTTTAGACACTCCTTTCCATCAGCCATACTGCCTTCATGCATACATTCCATATTATCATCCCCACTGAAAACCAAGGCAAAATACTCATTTAGTTTTGGCTATAACTACATTAATTTGAATTTCCGTCCCATCCACGCTGCATCCTTTCTTATTCTATTTTTAATTATGTAACTAAAAAATCTCTTTATTTTAATTTCCTGGACATGAGATAATTCATCTTGACTTTTAGCAATTCTTATTTATTCCTACATCAGCCTCCTCTTCTGGCAATCCACCCTCCAGCTTTTTTTGTTTGGCAGGTCTCTACAAATCTTGAGATTTCTGTACAACTTCCTCTCCTGCATTATATTTTCAAATCCCCAACTGAATTCCATCACCATCTCCAGCGGTATCTCTAATCCTTGGATCTCCTCTGCTATGAGCAATATGAGGTGACATTTCATGCATACATAGCTTCCATCAGATATCCACTAAAAAGTGATGCATTTTCTGCAACTGATCATGTCCTTTGTCTCTTCTCCTCCTCTGGTCATTTCTAGTGCTGCTTCAGTAGCCATCATTGTCTTCTCCTCCTAGACCCTATTCCTATAGGAAATAAATGGGGGGACGAATCTTCCGCAAACCCCCACAGAAATTCTGCAGCTAGCTGTTCACTGCTCCAATGGCTGCTTGTGACTGACTTTTAAACCTAGCCAAATTAGGTCAGTGCTGCCCCTTCGCTATGGGATATCAGCAAGCACTGAATCAAGCCATAAAGCTGGAACAAAAATCATTGCACCTTCAGAACACAAAATCGCTACTCTCCTGTCAGACCATGCTCCCACAGAAACTTTGCTCTTATCTGCATCTACATGTAGTTATTTTATGGAAAATACCTGTTAAGTTTATTTTCTCACTCTGTGTATTAAATAAGTATTTTTTTTCCCCTTTAAAGAAAATTGGAACAATAAATTCCATTCTGTGCAAATATAAATACCTACCACACTGTACTTCAGCTGGGTTTGATACCTGGAACTCCAAATGCCCAGCACGGAATTTTATCCTCTATATGGACTAATAACTAGAACAGGACATGACAAACATGGCCAATGGGTCACACAACTGTTTGCTCACTAATAGTAGAAAGTTGTCGACCAAAATTCCTGGATTATAGTCATGGCACTGGAAGGAGTGTATGATCAGGTTGTTAGAAAAGCAGTTACAGAATGGTAGTCAGGCACATAAATGTGGTATATTCAGACTGAAAGGCTATGATCTTGAGACTTGGGTCTGCCACATTCCCAGCTCTGCTTGAAGTGACCATGTGCAACTTCAGTTAACTTAATTGTGCGGATATTTTAAAAAAAGGGGGAGGAGGAACAGGAAATTAGTAACAAGATCCATAAAGTGCACAGAATAAAAGAAGCAATGAGTAGAAGAAATTAGATTTGAATTCACGGTCAGCTGGATCCTAGCGCGCTGCACTATCCCCTAGAGTAAGGGATCTCTTGTGCAAGCGACTCTACTTTCTCTCTTTCTGTGGGAACATTGACTTTATGGTACTGCTGCATAGTCAGCCTGATTCAGCTGAAATGTTGAGTGTCCCACAAATCCCAGAACATGTCAGAGCACGAATTACTATATTAGACCTGAAGATCCATCTTACTTTGAAATTGAAAGACCCGAAAGCACAAGCTCAGTTGCAGAGAAATATCTGCGTATCTATGAAGGATCACAGGAGAAGTTAGAATGCCCTCAGAACATAATCCAGCCACCAAGACAATAACAATGAAAAATGGAAATAAATGTGTGAATATCCCTTTAAAAGGAGGGGTGGAAAAATAATTTTATGAGTAAAATCAGTGAGCCTAAAAATGAGTAATCACAAGGCAAAGTGCTGCTATAACAGAATGAGATGTGAACTGTACAGGAAATCAAAACAGACAGAATAATACAGGAGAAAAACGAAGAAAAGTCTATAATACACAATGTAAAGGCATAGTCACAGGTGCCATAAACTGAGATTTACCACAGGGCAAAGGCACTGTATAGGTAACAAATAAATTCAGCAGTTGAGGGGGAGAAGAAGGAAAGCAGTGGCATAAACTTACAAAGGCATTGGGAGAAAAAAATGGCAAATGCTGAAGGCCAGAGAACAGCAAACAGGAACAGCAGGAACTGTAACAGAAAGAACATAGCAGGAGCCCCACTTATCCATGCAATAAATTCAAATAAGGCCTGAAAGGAGGAGGAAATTCTGCCCTCATTTACAGCTATACCCATGTAAGCCCAGTAAAATGATATTTATTTGTGGAAACGAGGGTAGGAGAGGAAGCATGGCTTGTGATTTAAAACCCTCGACTGGGAACCAGAAGATTTGGGCTCAAGTCTTGGCTGTGTTAAAAACTTCCTCTATGAGTTTGAATGTGTTACCACTATAATTATTTTGGTTAGAAGTGTGATTTTTTTTAAAGCCACACAGTTATATCAATAAACACCCTGGTGCTGATGCCGTTTTACTGGTATAAAGATGCATTATACCATTATAATTATTGCCATTCCCATGTGGGAATAGGTATAAAACACCTTAATATTGATAGAACTGTGTACTGCTAGCTGGGGTTTTACCTCTTAACCGTATCATTACAGCCTTCTAGTGTAGACAAGCACAGAGCCTCTCTAGGACTTAGTTACACATCTGGAAAAAAGGAAGTATAGTTAATTCCCATTCTCCTATTTTGTCAGTCTTCTCTTACTTGGGATGGGACTTTCAAAAGTGCTCAGCATTAGACTGAATCAGCTACCACTGAAATGAATGGAAGGACAGTTAGACCAATACTGAAGCTTTTGAAATCCCACCCATAGATGTTAAGCTCTTCTGCCCTTCTGAAACAGGGGCATTGTCTCTAACTATGAGTTTGTACAGTGCCTCACCCAAAATGGGCCCTGTTCTCAGCTGGAGTTTTGAAGTGCCATTGTAATACAAATGAAGCACAGAATTTAATACCAAGTGTCTTAAAGTGACAGAATAATAATTAGAAGTCAAATTCTGCCACCCTCACGCACCTTGGGTCGAACCTTGCTCTGTCCCATTGAAATCAATTAGTCTTTTAGCAGACTAAAGTACTACTCATTGTGAAAAAAGGTGGTAGAATCTGGTCCTACGGGAATAAGAAGCATAAACTAATACTATCCATGGAATATTTAAAACATCCAGGAGTTAACAAAGAATGACTGGATTAAATTACACATCTACAAGGTATGCATAAGAGAAGAATGCACTGCTTCTAAAGGGCAATAAAGCTAATGAAATTGTGGCCAACTTTTAAAATCGTATATTACCTCCTACATCCCTTGATCATGTGTCTTTTCATTCTCTCCCTTGTATGCAACAACTGCATATAACAAAATAACAAGAATGAAATTACATTCTTGGGTCCTGGCTGCATGTCTGCAGTCAACACTGCTCAAACCAGAATAATATGAATACATTTACAGGGCATCAAAGAGATTAAAGAAAACTATTATTAGTTATTGTGACATTCACAATAGCAATGGCTACCTGTACCTGTACTGCAGCTTAGCATTTGGATTAAGTGAACATTTTAACATCAGTGCAGAGTCAGACAGTAATATCCAGGGAAATTTCAACTGATATCGTTCCTAATAATAGAAGATTTTTTCACCAGCCAAAAAAAATTAAAGCAAAATTTTGCTCTCCTGATGTGAAGTTGACAGAAAAGTTATGAAAGACTTTGGTCTACAGAGACACATCATTCTCCGAGCTATGTGCACTGTCTTCATGTTGATGTTGCGCTAGGCATTTTCTAGGGGGTAACTGACCAACAAATAATTGCAACAGCAAAAAACAAATGTGTTTGAAAATGCCACAGTTTGTTCTTTGCGAAGCCCTTTGTAAACATTTTTTGACCACTTTGGCCTAGAGGCATGATCAAATACCATGCAATTAATTGTTTTAATAGTGTGTTTGTTGTTTTACTGCAAGTAAATTAAAAGAAACTATCTCTAATTACCACTGGCAATACCATTGTAAACAGATGTAGCTTAACTAACACAACTTCTAATAATGTCACACACATAAAACCCAGCAAAAGCTATTACACTGGAAAAACCTTAAGGTTGATAACTTTCAACACTTTACAATGAGTTTTAAAGACTATGGGGCACATTCTTCATTGATTTACATCTTGCGGATCTCCTTTGACTTCAACCTACACCTTGTGCAATCCTGTTGGGAAAAAAGTTGGACCTATTTGTTTATGTTTTCTTTTTCTTTATTTCAATATGTCCTTCTCTGTGTTGTTTCCAAACTTTCCTCTCAGTTCTGCTGATCACATTCTTCCATTTCGCACTGTAACTTGCTCTGTGAGATTCACTTCTGCTTAGAAAACAACATGGCTGGGGAGTAACCCCTCCCCTTTACTTTCCTCACTTCTATCCTTCCTTTTTTCATTACTCAAAACAAAACTAAGGGAAATCAGGATGGGGATGGGATGGAATTACCTCTTTTATGGGAGAGGGAGAATTATGCAAAAAAAGGAAGCTTTTGTTTTGCATTTAATCCAGCACAAATGCTATTGCTTCCATGTAAACACTAGATGGGAACTATACTCTTTTGAGAGTTAGTTAGTTGATAATTTAGGGGTTTTTTATGCTTATAATAAGTAGATTGCTAGGCTATCAGTCTGTACCATCTGGTATTGTAACCACTGCAGCCAATTTGTAAAATAGTTCTCCTTGGTTTGCTTTTCTTGTAGCACATTCATGCACCAGGTCAACTGCAAATCTCACAAACTCTCCGTGTGTGTGTGCGCGCACATGCATGTGCACACACACACACACAGAGTTTTCAGTGCTTCAGAATTTCAACAAATGATCAGATCTGTTCATAGCAAAGGTCTTTTTATTCCAAAATGCAGGTTCTTAAGAATCTTAAATTCCTTATGTATTCCCTGTCAGTCTGCACCTAGAAACTCCTCACTTAATTCTTGGACCTCCTTTAGAGTTGTTCAGGAAATTTTCAAAACATTTTTCTATTTGAAAATGGTGATTCATCAAAATCAAAACTTTTTGCAGCAACAGAATAGCTAATAACCCAGTAGTATGGCCACCCACCAGGGATGCAAGAGATCCTGGTAAAAGTCCCCATTTAGAATCATGTAGGAAAGGGACTTGAACCTGAGACTCGCACATCCCAGTTGAGTGCCCTGATTACTACTGGCTATTGTCAGGTGGATTTCGCTCTGTTCTTTTGGGAACCATTTAGAAAGGTCTCAATTTCATCCGTATGAAAGATGAAACCAAATGCCGAAAGTTCAAATTTTTTTTATAAAACAGGATTCTTGCTTTCCAGTTAGCCCCACTCTCAACCACAAACTTGGAGGATCATGAACTAAAACCCAGATTAGTTTAGACTGATATTATCAAAAAAAAAATTAATCAGAAATATAATGGGTGTGCAGCTATGCAATCACAGTAGGCTTCAATAGCACAGGAATAATGTACAGCATAATTTGATCTACATAGTGTATTTTACCCATAATTTTGTAAGGCATATCCCTGCCTCCTCCTTAGGTAATGATGTTATTTAGGCAGTTTAATGAGTGTACGCAGACTGGCTAGACTTTAAAGACAAGTTATTTAGCCTGATTAGTGTCTCAGAAGTACAAGCAGGTGTATTTGGGGGGAAAAAGCCTCTGCAACTTTACTGGGTTTAATGGTCATAAAATGAATTTAGAAAATCTGGATTTTCATCCTGAGCAAATTTACACTACAAACATACCTATGTGTCCTGCACTCCTAGCTTTTCAAAGTTTGTAGCAGTCTTTTTTAATCATACATTCTCTCAGCTCCTATTTATGTATTCCTTCTATAATTCATTAGTTTCCAGTATCTAAAATCTTCCTTTCTTGGATGTTTTGCAGTATGCGCTCAGTAACCTAGAACTATAGTGGCCTGATTTTCTAAACAACTCATTTAATTAGTATGTGTAATTCCTGCATTGCACATACACATAGGGTAATTGCACACAGACAGGCAGTTAGATATGTCACTATGCACTGGAGCACACAGTAACCCAATTTGCATGTGCAATCACAATAATTAGATACCAATTAGATGTGCAAGTATGTGCACACAGATGACAAAATCAGTCCCTAAATATGAAACAATAATCAACATGCATATATGAAAAATGAACACATAAGCTCTGGAGACCTGGCAATAGGTAGACTAGAGAGGGAAAATACAGCATTTCTAATAAGTTTGATCTTTTGTAGTTTAGATTTTTGGTCACTGTCATTTTTATTGGTAGAAGACTAAATAATTTAAAGAAATAGATGCACTGTCTCCTATAGGTCAGAAAGAAACATGACCAGAGTGCTGAGATTTTGAAGATGGACGTGACTGAAAGTTAGCTTATTTCCAAAACTAAGAAGTAAGTTCAATTAATGGGACTCAGGGTATGTCTATACTGATGGAGGCAAAGTCACCGCCGTCAGATCGATCTTTCTGGATTGATTGAACGATCAGTGCAGACTCGCTCAATCGATCAGGAAGTCGACAAAGTAAATCCACCCCCCTCAAGTGGTGTAGTGCTGCATCAATGGGAATGTGGTTCCCATTGGCACAGTGCAGTGAAGACGCTGTGCAGAAGAGAAGCGCAGCAGTCGATGGGAATTACGCAAGCTACTCAGAGTAGCTTGCATAACTCCCATCGACTGCTGCCAAATTTCCAGGTTAGTGTAGACCTGGGCTCAGTAGTTACTATGGGAATACATGACCATTACAGTACCATAGCCATCCTGTTTTACAACTTGCACATATAGCTGATGCTGGAGAAGGCAATATGGACATAGGCATGTCAATTTTTGCATTCTGAAATTTCAGTTAAGCCCTGAGTAAAGTCCAGTATTAGCTAACTTCAACTTTGATTAGCAATTTATGGTACATGCTGATGTTTCAGAGGTAGACTAAGTCAAGTAAATCCCAAAAGAAAGGTCCCACTACCTCAGCAGAAAACTGCAATCTAGGCAAAATAAATTATGCCATGATTAAATATAAATTGTAAATCATGCTTGAGATGATACAATATAACTAGCATGTGCCATCAGCAAGAGCATTTTGGTTTTTATGATGTTATGTCTACTTCAGCGCTAGTTTGGAACCAGTGAGAGCTCAAGGAAACCTTCTAAGGAACTCGAGCCAGCTGTTCTGCTAAGCAGAATGAAGATAAGGTAGAATCTGGTAGTCCCTTAACAGCTGCTTTCCAGCATCCAGAGTGGCAACCACCAGCAGTCACAGAAGGAAATTTGGGGTGGTCAGCCATGAATAACTATGATCCAAGCACATTAAATGCACATGCATTTCCAGTAATAGTGCACACAAAGCAGGTGTTTTTGTGCATGCAATTGCATACCTTCATTTCTTATCAGATGCTAAATGTGCAGTCTTTAAGAAAAGCACTATTAAATACAAAAATAAAATTGTATTAATGGTTAAGATTGTGAAAGTCAAGCATTCAAAAGTCAATACATTTGGCAAATCAAGATTGTCCAGGCAATGGTATCTTAACCACAGTGCACATTCTGTGTGTTTAGAGTACTGTATGCATTAAGAACAAAGAGGGAAATATATATATATATATGTGATAAGGAGAAAAAGAATTTAAAAAATCATGGTGCATGTGTGCAGCATTGCTGCATTATTAATGAAGCATATTAATGCATAAAAACAACAGTGACCAAAAATCGAAACAACAAAAGATCAAACTTTACAGGAACAACCTTAACTTGCTGGAATTTTCTATCTATTGAATTCTTGATTTGAATCTTAAAGTTGCAGTAAAGATTTTTAAATTTAATTTCCTTGGGTTTCTGTTTAAGGGAGAAAGAGCAAAAACATGATGGGAAAGGGAATCTGGATATAACAGACTTGCTAGCTCATGAAGCATGTAAATTCACCTTTCTGCCCCCATGCAGCCTGTATCTTCACAATGATTATCACCAGAATTTATACATTCATGTGACCCAAAATGTGCGTTCCTGATGGGCTATGTATATAATTAGTTGCACAATGAAGCTGGAGTCAATAAGGTTCTGTGTATACATACAGTACTCCCACATGGTTCTCTTTGCAGTATAGGGCCAGTTGTATTAATTTAGATGGAATATATGGACCAAAGGTGTTAATATAATCCAGCCACTGTCCAACATTAAACAGTGTTAAACAAGGTTCAAGGTTTGATATACAGAAACCTCGGCCTGCTTAGTGCCATGGCAGGCACATAATTAAAAATCCTGTTAATCTTTTATTAAAGATTCAGAAAAGAAGGCGAATCAGTGAAAGCTTTTGAAATGTAAAGTATTAAATCAGTCCTTCATTTTAACAATATTTCTTGCTCCCTTTCCCTTTAGCTGGAGTGAATTTTTAGAAGGAACCCTCTGCCTCCTCCCCTTGTTGTTTGACAATCAGTAGATGCTATCAACGTTGGTAATAACTGTCCTTTTGGGAAAAAGAAAAGAAGTTGGTTGAGATGAGCTGGAGTTGTTGCTACTGCTGTTATTAAAATCTGACCTCATTTCTTCTCATGTCATGTTTGGGATTCAGCCGGAGCTGGTCAGGTGATGATGTCATGTGACATGCCCCAGGGTACAATCTGGACTGTTGGATCGTTGTGCCCTCTTAACTAGCAGTGTGCACTATACTTTGCTTTGCTGTGTGAGCTGACACTCTGCCCACTTACCCCAGTCTATAGCATGCAAGTTACCCCCAGACATACACCAGAGTGCTATGCCCAGCCACTCTCGAATTACAAGTAGGACAGAGGTCCCCAAACTGTGGGGTGTGCCCCCCCTTAGGGGGATGCGGAGGAACTTTTGGAGGTGCTGCGGGGCCTGGGCCAGCCACCACAGGGGCAGGAAGCAAGTGACACCCAGCCCTGCTCTCCTCCCATCTCCGCTCCAGACCTGCCCCCTGGCTGCAGCCCCAGCCTCGGCTCCCAGCTGTGGTTCCGGGCTCCATGCTTCACTCCTGGACACACCTGGACCCTTCAACTCTGTTTCTAGCCCTAGGCCCAGCTCCCACCTCAGTTCACAGCCCCAGGCGCCAGGACCCAAAGCTGCAGTTACAGCCCCCACCCCAGCCACAGCTCGGGCCTTGGCTCCCAGCTCCCGACCATAGCTTTGGCCCCACTCCTGGTCCCGGTTACTAACTGTGGCTCCTGTGGGGGACATGGACCAGGTCAGGAGGGATGCAACTCAAAAATTTGATATAGGGGGATCACTGATATAGGGTGACACCCACATATCCCTAGTCCCAACCTTGCATCCCATGACAGACTATCCAGAAATGTATCATCTTGATGGACTATCCAGGCAGGTACCATCTTGACAGACTATCCAGAAATGTACCATCTTGTACTGGTTAGTTACTTACTAAGTAACAAAAGCTCATAATTCTGTCATGTTATCAAAGAAAATGAATATGCAACAGCCCTTGTTAATCTGAGAAGAGATTTCCCAATCACTTCAATTAAAAACACACTGGTTTAGATAAAACATAAAAGAAGTTTATTAACTACAAAAAAGATAGATTTTAAGTGATTATTGGTGATTTAGGCATAAAAGAGCAGAATTTGTTACAAAAAGAAATAAAAGATAAAAACCACAAGCTGTTTCCTAAACTTTATCAAACTAAGTCAAATTTGAAGTGCTAAAGTTTCTTTTACCCAAAAGCCTACAGCAATCTGTACTAACTGGAAAGTTTTGCAGTTAGGACCACTCCCCAGTTCAATGATGTTTCTGTCTTCCAAACTATCTGGTTGCTTTCAGTACAGTTACAGGGAGGAGAGCTGGCAGAGGCCTTTGCTCCTCCTTTTTATATCTTGACCCTTTTTACTGGAAAACTCCTTGCTGTGTCATGGGGTCAGGCAACCCATTGTCTATGTACTCTGCACTCACTCCTTCATAAGAGTTGCAAATTCTTGCTTGCACCTTCTGTATATGCAGCTTGAGGTGTCTCTGGGGATGACATTTCATCGAGTCCTTTGTTTATAGTTCTTTTGTTATTTCTGTGGGCGTTCCTCAGACTCACAACATGTTTCAATAGCGAACATAGTAAAATCTCATAACTCTATTTACAATAATGACACACGCATGTTAACAGGACACTAATGCCCAGGAGATTATGACTTTTCCAGTGATACCTCACAAGGCATACTTGTACAAGATTTATCATAATTTCATAAAAGTGGTGACCATGACAGTTTAGACTGTCAGTTATCTGGATTCCTCTCTCTGACCCACTTTGGTCAGGGCATCTCTCAGAATTAGGACAAAGACAATCCAGAGCCCCAGGAGATGTTGAGGGTAGCAACCATGATGGTGAAGCTTGTTTCAGTAGCCTCCAGTTTTTCTGATTTTTACCCCAAGGTCTTTTTCTTTAAGGACCCAAAAAGAGAGTGATGGGCAGAATAGGCCATTCCCTCATTATTTTGTCCACCAGTTAGGCTTAATATCCAGCACATCTATTTTGGCTCATTAATTTCTAGACCCACATTTTCTTGTTTACCAGTCATGATGCTAACATAGTCCTGAGTTATGCCAGTAGGCCTTTTTGTTTAGACTAATTCAATCTGCCTCCTTTTCCCAACAACATTTGTTACGATAAGTTATTGTGACATCTTATGAACTTTCAAATATTTTTTACAGTTGAGCTCAAAATTAGAGTAAATATAGGCTGTTACCACAACAGGCCCTAGTTCACCTGCCCATCTTTACACTTCAGGAAATTTTCTAATGTTCATGCTCTGTGTGCAATTTGCAAATAGTTCAGATATGTCTGAATTAAAGTCAGTTTCTTTTTTTTTAATCAAGCAAAGTCATTAATTGAGGCCTTCTGACTAACAGCTTTAGCCAATTGCTTGACTATCCTGTTGATTCAATACTGAAATTATTCAAGAGACCAAATTACCCAGCTTATTCAAATTTATTAGTCAAAGACAAAGCAGTACAATTACAGAAAGGAAAGAGTTAATGTATTATTGATGTGATCTGGGGACTATAGTCTTGCAGTATTCAATTTTGCTCTGAAAATATGTTAATTATTCATAAATAGCTGCGAATATATAGTTTGGTTCTTTACAAGTTAAAGAACATTCTGTACATCACCACAGACCTAACCCACCAATCAGCTTTTTGTCTTGTTTTTCTATATCAACAGATTTCTTTCCTATTTTTTTTTTATACCACATTCCGGGCACCATGGGACCGTGAAACACTCTTTACCTGTGCCAGAATATTGTATCAGTGTATCTTGTCTCTGATAGGTTTGTATTTGCCTGTGACAAGAGCTGAATTGAGTTTTGCAAAGTGTGATGGGATATTTACCTTGGCATGAGCAGAACAGCATTCTGGGGAAAGCATAATGGAAGTCAGGTAACACAACTACCCAACATTCATATGTGATATAAAGCATATATTATTTATGCCCATACACTTTAATGTGGTGTGTTTAGTACATACTCATGCGGTGTGGGCTACTCTGACATATATGCTAGTTTAATAGGCCTATGCTCCCCATGGTTGAAGTTTGGGATTTGAAATCTATTTTGCTGAAGGTAAAGATTTCAGAATGTTCTGGCATTGTGAAACCAGAGGTGTATAATTAAAAGAGTGGAGCCCTTCAACTACAGTGAGCACTAGAACTCACTGGGAATTTTTAAACTAAACTTTTGTCAGAAAATGCCTATTTGTCAAAACTGTAACTTTTTACAGAAAAGAATGTTGCAACAATATTTCATTGGGAAGGTTTCTAAGGCTATGTTTACACTTAAAACGCTACAGCAGCACAGCTGCAGCTGCACCACTGTAGTGTTTTAGTGTAGACACTAACTACAGCGAGAGCAGAGGTTCTCCATCACTATAGTTAATCCACCTCTCCGAGAGGCAGCAGCTAGGTTGATGAAAGAATTCTATTAACCTAACTCCGTCTACACCAATGGACTACGTCACTCAAGGGTGTGGATTTTCACATCTCTGAGCAACATACCTGGGTCAACCTACCTTTTTAGTGTAGAGCAACCCAAAGGTCCAGGATGGAATTTGAGAAGACAGAGAGAGAGAGAGGGAGCGTCCCACCACTTCCCACCCCACGATAAGCCAATAGCCAAGTGGCCAGAGCACTCACTTGGGACACAGGAGACACAGATTCAAATCTCTGATCTGAATCAAGCCAAGCATGGCACCTGAGTCTCTTAATCCCGGGTGAGGGCCAGGACCAACAGACTGTTCTCTAGTGGCTTGCTCTTTTTCATGTTTTTCGAATGAAAAATTTCTAAAGGTCTTGTTTTCATTCCAGTGTGGAAAAAATCTCATTTTTTTGTGAAACAGAATTCTTGTTTTCTAGCCAGCCTCAGTAAAGGCTATGCAGCACTCGCCATAATACATACAGAGATAAATGAAAATCAGTCTATCTTGTTTTTGATACATTTTGGAATGACACAACTGACTGGACTGTGAATTAACAGTTTGCTATCTTCAAGCAGTGCTCTGAGCACATGTTGAAGCTGTCGCACTTTAATAATACCCTGAATCCAGTTATGTGCAAAGATTCATAGCTAGTGATTAATTTCTTTGCCAGAGTGATATTTGATGACTTACATATTCCTTTTTGGAAGCTAGTTTTACTTTTTAACCATGAACAGCAAGGACAATACATGTGTGCCATTGTGACATGTGATGTATATGGAAAACTTGCAACTGCACTGAATCACTCTTTCCTCTTCATTTTCTGCTCTCCATTTATAACCAAGTAAAAATGAACATGATTATCTGCGATGCATTACTGCCTAAGAAATTGTGTGAAAAATGTAGCTAGTCATTTGACTAGTGCTAGTGATAATACCTGTCACTTTCTAAAATAATGGAGCAAAAAGAAGATAATGGAATTACGACTCTTGATAAGAACAACATGACCTGCCCTTCTGCTCATCTTGGCATTATCCACTTTTTCATCACTCAGGACTAAAATGCCTTCCTTGTCTTAACAATAGCACTATCTTTTTAAGTAATCCATCTTTCTCAGTATGTGTGCCTCCATTTTTATACTATAGCAAGTAATTTTTTTCCTTCATGTGCTCATTTTGGCTGCAAAGACAATCAGCCATTTTTGACAACTGATGTGAAAGTGACTACTACTGTATGTATATACAGTTAAAAAAAAACTTGTGGCATTATTTTTTTTTAGTTGAGCTGCAATCTAATGGTCTGACCACAGGTCCATGAGCCAGAAATTCCAGAGTTCTGATCCCAGTTCAAACAGAGAATTCCCGGTGGTCTTGGACAAGCCATTTAAACTGTTTCACCAGCTGCAAAACAAAAGTACAAGACTCCTGAAGTCAAACAAGTCATTCACTGGAATTGGTTAACTGTATTTTATAAAAGCTTATGAAGGCTTATTATGGTAACAGCTTGGAGAAAATATAAGATGTACTGGAGGGACCACTATAACCAAAACATATGTTCACTATACACCTTTGGGTTTCACATTTAACAGGAGAGAGCAGTTCCTTTTTTACAGAAAACAGACTTGATTTTTCTGTTGACATGAACTGAATTAAAATAGGAAACTTTTTTAAATTCCTAGTTTTCCCAGGCAGTCCTAAATTTATTTCTGCTACAGCCCAACCTAAGGTTATTCAGTGAACATGACTCTGGGAAGGATTATTATATAGCAATTATTTTAACTGGATTTTGTAAAGGGTCATCAATACCTATGATTCTCATAATAATTCCTACTAAAATTACATATCTAGTCAGTGTCACAGTTTCAAGGCTATTTGAACTTCTGTCCCCCTCTGGGAATTCTGAGGGGTCCAGTTCAGGTGTCAGGCCTTTACCTTTCCTGGGTGGAATTTCACAATATTCCCACTCTTACATCGGGCTGTGGGCTACTGTATCTTATGCATCAACCATGCTTACCCAGCAGATTCAGCTGGTTTTAACACATGTGGTTCTTCCCTTCAGAACCACATGTGGTCTGTTACCAATGGTGTATACAACAACCAGACAGCCTTCTTTAAGAAAAGTATTATTTATTTTTTGAGTAGGAGCAAAGCATTTAGAGAAAAGTATTTTAAAACGACAAACCAACTATACTAGCATGTCTCTTCTACCTAAAGTTCTACCATCCTATAATGGTGGCCAGGGGCAAGCCAAACTTCACACTACCCCTGCCTATGTCAACTTGGTTTTCCCCAACAGCTCCCCAGCAACTGCCTCTCCTGGAAAGAGAAAGAGCGTGAGAGAGTCTCTTTTTATTCAGCCAGATTATCTTTGTTCCTTTCGGCTCTTGGCCCAGTTTGTCAAAACCAGTCAGGTAGGGTTGGCAGGACGTTGAGCCAGACTCCTCAGAGCCAATGCCTCTGCCACTGTCCCTTAACAACTCTCCCAACCTTTACAGGTGTGTGGCTTATCTTGGGCCAGTTCTGCCCTTTCTTGCTTGTTTTCCCAGCAGCACTGTTAATTTAACCCAATATAGTCATACAATAAACACCCTAATAACCATATCAACATACAGTTTCAGAAATTACAGAGTAGCTCCCAGTCTGTCACAGACAGGTTCCTATTTCTTTGGATTTTTACACATGATTTGTATCGCTAATGTTCTATTTTAATTTTTTTTTTAAAAGTGTGAAATATGAAAAAGGAGCTTTGACCAATCTTCTACCCAAAATACCTATACAAAGGATTTTCAACACTAACCAATTGTAGTAAGAAGTATAAATAATAGCTTTGCTATATCTGTACTGTGTTTGGTTTGGGGATTGGGGAAGGAACAGAATGCATGTGGTTGCTGATTGGGGCCTGATCTAAAGCCCATTGAAGTCAGTTGAAAGCTTCCCATTGATTTCAGTTGGCTTTGGATTGGGCTTTAAAGTAGGGGAGACAGGAGTCTAGGCTTCTGAGTTCTAGTCCCAACAGTGAGTCACTGTGAGACCATAGTAAATCACTTATCCTTTCTGTGATTCCATAAAATAGCTAGTAAACCCTACTTGACTAGCGCTGATCCTCAGATGGAAGGCACTTATAGAAATGAAAAGAAAATGGGATTGTCAAATCTGCATTTATTGATATTTCATAGGTCAAGTGCTGGTCATGTGTGTTATAAAGAGCCTGTGTTTTTGTGCCTCTGATGAACAATAACCCTCCTTTTATTCAGCGTCAACATACAGTACTTTTGTCCCACCGTCACATGCTGACTACATTTCCTATACACACTATCTAATAAAAGGCCATATACAGAGTCTTGGATCAAGCAGCACTGGGACTCAGTGCAGTTTCCAAAAGGAAAGGGCATGTGCCAACTAATAATCAGGATTTTGACATCTCCAAATACTGGCAAGGTACTCACATTACAGTTATGAACATGAGGCACCCCTCTTTGGGCTCGTCTGTGCCTTGTAGGTTCAAATTTTCTATCAGAGAAATTATAAGCTTCCTAATTAAACAACATCAGAAGAGATGACATCTTCCCAGCAACAAACTGGCATTAGATGTCAAGTACTACTCTGGCAAGAAGCTGTCATATCCATCCATGATGTATCTGAGAGGTGAGGATAAGATTCAATAGAGGAGACTTACCAATCAATGACAAGTCAAATCCGTAACACAAAACAACCATTTATTCCTGCTGACACCAATTTATTTCCTGCCAGCTCATGCCTGGATCTGTCCAGGGCTGGATGTCATTCCCCCCTTTCCCCCCACAAAAGAGTTATTACACTTCAGAGATAGAAGTGAAAATACATGAATCAAGTGCCAAGCGGAATGTGCGGTATATAGGATACATCATGAATTGCCACTTGCCTCTGCAACACATGTATATGTGAACAATCATAGCTTTCATATGCCTTGTGTAATTGAGTTTAGGGTAAAGTTGCTAATACAATTGGTAGGAGAATAAACTACAGTGGATGTAAGAAAACTATCTGGAAATAAGTCTGCCTCTGTATTAATAAACAGAAGAAAAGTAAATGTGAATGACGACAATTAATAGTCTTCTGTTCGATTTTTGAATGAGTCATTCCATTTCTACTAAGGGTCACGCTTTCAAAAGGGCTTCAACTTGACATGTAATCTTGTGCATGTAACTTTTTCAGGAATTATCTATTGTGGGCACAAATGAAAGGCACCTAACATCAAACTACCTGATTTATTAGTGTGCACTCCAAAATGAGGTAGCTGTGCAACAAATTTACATCTGCAATTGACTGTGATTACACAATCAGAAGCTACTGTCAATGTAAGTGTATTTATGCAAATAGGATTATTGCCCTCTGCCACTGACATCACATTATAGGTCATTTTTTAAAATTATGATGCTATATGTCAAGGGGCTTGAAACGTGGCTTCTTTATGTGATGATAACTTTCTGAGAATTCCAACAATTAAAGATTACATTGAACTAGCTTTGCAAAATCAATGCAAAATCTTTTCCTTGTTGAGAAAAATTACTGAATTGAATTATTAATTATAAAGATGTGAGGCAAAATTTTGGATTGAATTCAGGCTTAATACCCATACTATGTTATACTGTATGTTCTAAGGTTTACAACAAATTACAGACCTGGCATTTTAACCGTGAGTTAATGTGAATTCAAGATAGCAAGGTTGCCCTGCCTTCAATCTGACTCTCCTATGCCCATGAATAAATTCCCTAAATTATGCAATTTCACTTACAGCTATTCTGTTCCAGCTACTCATTGAAGAGAGTTAACATTGAGCTGAAGGAATAATAATACAGGTTTTAACCTCAATGAGATGGTAAAGGAAACCTTCAGGTTTTAAATCAGTCCCACTAATGGAGCTTTGAAAATCCTTGGTCTCCAGAGTATGTTTGCCATTGGCTTTGTTAAACAGTCATAATTGACTGGAGACACAACAACAAAAGTCACTCCATGCCAGGCAGGGTTGAAAATTGTCACAAACTGTCTCATTAAGACATCACTTATGAACATCAACTTTTTGGAATGAATTTTCTAGTTTCATTGCCATTTCCATAATATTACTTAAGGAGAAATTTGATCATAATTGCTGATGCAAATACCCCTTTCAAGTATTAAAATATGAAAAAGGTCTTTGAAAACTGTGATCACATCAGCAGCTAATTTCTGTGCCATTTTAAAACTGATGAGCAAATATTGACTTTAATAAACCAATGCAAATATTAACCTCCAATTGAAAATATAGATTTTATTTTAAGGCAAATCATATCTACATTTTCTTTTCTGATCCATTTCTATGTCTGTGATACCCACAATTTATATTCTTAGGCTCAAACTGATTGATGAGCTCTGAATTTGAAGGTATCTGAGGATGACCTCACAAAAATTTCACTGCTAAGTCTTTTCAGAAGACATAGGGAGTAGCTAAATTGCCTCATAATCATGTCTTGGGAACACAAATGTAGTTCTAGAACTATCTAGATTTTGTTTAGCCTATGAGAGTAGTAGACTTGTTTGAGTGAACTTTTGAGTACTGAATGAATAAAACCTGAGCTACAAAAGAGCCACCACCCAAAAGTTCAAACTTGTTTTTCCCTGCCAAGATAGGAAAGTTTATTTGCAGTGTAATGAAGATAATGTTTCCACATACATTTATTATTTATTATTTGAACTGCAGTAACACATCTTTTTCAGCGAAAAAACAAATGTTCTATTGTGTTTTAGACAATAGATGTAAACACATCACATTTTTAAAATTAAATAGAGAAGATCTCATTTTCCATATGTTCTATTGTGTTTTAGACTAATTTCTTAAGAACCCTATTTGAGTTGTACAGAACCCTATTTGGATTCATCCCTACTAAATTCTATACACTAGGCTTTTTGACATAAAGGCAGATTGGTTTACATCCAAGTCAAACTGGGGAGGAGTGGGGGGAGAGAGGGGGAGTGAAATAAGACAAGTTTGAAAGAGAAGATTTGTCTTCCAGAGCAATAAAACTCCACATGTTATCCAGACTTGTCTTCCATGCAATAAAACTCCCCCTTAAAATGGTTAGTTCTTTCAAATCCATCAGTGCCCCGCCACTTTTATGTCATTAATTTCCACTGAAGTACATGGGTTCTCTCCCTTCTTGCACAGTCTATTAGTTCTCCCTTGCTACCCTATCCCCCCAATACCCTTCTGATACCTCAGAAACAAGTTCCTCCTCACCCAACGTCCCAGCGTTGGTGTTCTCTTCTGAGAAGCACCATCTGAGTTTGCTAGGATAAGATAAAGGCTCAGGCCTTTGTGAGTAGTTCACAGCTTCAGCAAAACTAGCTTCAGCTGACATCAGCTCCAGGCGTTTGTCATGTCTTTGTCTCAGCTATTCTAGTGTTGCATGTTATATGAACCTGTAGGTCTATGAAAGGTAATTGGAACAGCATCACTAGCTTCCTGGAGTGATGTCAAGTCTTGGCCTTTGGAGGACTTATTCAGTACCAGCTAGCCGCTATATTTTATGTCAATATAAAAGCTATCATGAACTTGGCATGCTTCTGTGAAGACTTAGACTTCTGTAAGTTTTCTGGCTCAATACTTCTTGCTTGATTAGCTGATAACTGGGAAAAAGCCTAGTGAGCTCACTGGTCTGATGATAGGTGACAGGCCTCGGTGAGGTCAATGGCTGAGCTCCTCTTGTCTGTTGCTGAGCTGTTTTCAAGGTGCAGATTTCTGTGAGACCTGCAATTCAGCATCTCTAGGTAGTATCTCTAGGATACAGGGATGTATTCAAAGGACAAAGTTTGAGTGTGTAGCAGGAAATTTGAGCTCTTAGTCTTGGATGCTCGGGAAGTTGCCAGAATTTTCAAAGGTAAGAGTAGGCTTCATGGGAATTTTGAAAATTCACCCTCCACTATGTTGATACTGGATGCTTAGGCCTGGTCTACACTTATCTGGTGATTTGGTGCAAGTCGACGGGAGTTATGCAAGCTACGCAGAGTAGCTTTTGTAATTCCTGTTGACTGCTGTGCTTCCCTTCTGCACGGCATCTTCACTGCACTGCGCTGAACTTGGGGACTTGGAACCGCATTCCCATCAATGCAGCGCTACGCCACTTGAGGGGGTGGTTTTACTGCATTGACTTCTGGTGGCTTCTGGATCCATTAAGCGGGTCTTCACTCTCAGTTGATCCAGATAGGTCAATCTGATGGTGGCGACTTTGCCGCTGTCAGTGTAGATGTACCCTTAATGATCAGTGAGACATGGTATGCCCAATTTGCAGATCAATAAGGTTTAATGTTCAAGGTTTCCTATAGATATACTAGTTGAATACAAAACCTAAAATTAACTACAATGTATCATGCTCACTAAGTCTGGAGAGTTAAACAATCACTCACAGAACTGTATATGGAAACGGCATTTTTCAGGGACCCCACCAGGGAGTCAGTGGCCTCTGGTCCGACCTGCAGCACCTCCCACAGAGTCAGGTGTTGATGGAGCATGCTCTATTATTTAAGTGGTAACTTTTTACACCTTTTTGTAAATAGCTTTTACCTAATTACCTTTTTAATTATTATTATATATGCTAATTTCCTATATTGGGTTGATTATATTTTATTTTTACCATGGTAATTGGGGCTGTTAAAACAAATTTGGTGATAGGAGGAGCAGTGTAAAATTATGCCCCTTGGCAATGAAAAAGTGTACCCCCAGATGTTCAAGGATAATTTGTTATTCCCATCACCATTATCTATGTGCAGCTGCAAGCATACATGTTATGTATTTTGCCTTGTTATGTGCCATGGTCTGCAGAAACTGCGGCATCTGCAAAGTTATTTAGTAGTCCTATTCATTTCTGCCAACCGGAAGATGTCATGCTACAGAGGTCAGAAGAGCCAAGCAAGCAACTAAAGTTATGCTAGGCCTGTAGGAGAGTGGTCAGGCAACTCAAATTGCACTGGACTTCCAACACACTATATCTGTGGAAGCTGTCTGAAGCTACATGCTCAGCCACCATTCTGATTTTCAGAAACCACATCTCACATTAGTTTGTTGTGCTCTGCCACTACCAAAATCCCACTAATTACGCAATTCTGCATCACTTCTTGCATCACTACTCCTGGCCCCAAACAAAGTTAGGGTCTCTATGAGGATCAGTGGGTCATATGAAGAACCCACACAGACAAGGGAATGTACAAGACAGCAGAAATGCAAAAGATACTGCCCTCCATTCCTCCGCGCATATTCTGTGCAGGGTCTGGGGAAAAAAAATCAGTTCTTGCACCCCTTCCCCCCAGTAGATCAGCTCGCAGAGCATTAGGTGCCTTTTGGAATTATGACGTAGTAGCCCAGATCTCCAGGAAACTTGTGCCTGATTTAGGAAAAAATGCTTTCCAGAGTCTTGATTGAGGAGTTGGTGGCTGAGCATGTAGCTTGAGGCAGCTTCCACAGATATAGTGGAGGATGAATTTTCAAAAATTCCCATGAAGCCTACTCTTACCTTTGAAAATTCCTGCAACTTTCTCCCCTCCATTTCCAGTGTGGGTCTGTAATTTAAGTTTGAGCTAAAATTGCACCTGAAACACAGGATATTTTAAAGTGCTTAGTGTGATAAAGGGGCTAGACTGCTGCTGTATTGCCAAAGGATCCAGGAAAGAGAGACTTTACTGGTTTGTAGTTTCTCATCTTTGAATTGACATTACATGCCACACATTGCTTTTGGTATCAGAAGCTACAAAATATTAACATCTTTTGCAACAGAAAAATGTTTAATGTACTAAGTTTTCTTATTGTTAAATGTAGGACATATAACATTCACCAGCTTGACAGCTCAAATAGTGCTATCCTTTTTTAAAAAACCAGGCGCGGGCGAACAACTTTCAAAGGACTTCAGTTCAGTGTCCATCTGTGCATGTGAATATTTAGCACACTATTGAATGCCCACACACAATAAAATATACACATTCAGAATACCTTTAAACTTGATTTGCTTGTGAAAAAGTGTTTAAGTTCTGTCTTGTAGTACTATGTTAAAATTATAAATGCAAAAGTTTAAATACTGGGTTATTTGCTCAAGTTTGGAACAAAACACCTGTTTTTCTATGAGACATATAACCCACAGTGATGCTGAAAAGGTTAATGGGAACTTCAGAACTCAATTAACCTATCATTTGACACCTGGGGGGTATTAAGTAAGTCAGTTAGTAGGGACACCTGGAAAGGAGTCACATTTCCTTAACAAAAGTGAGAAAGCTCAGCTGGAGAATAGGAGTTCCTGCTCTGTGTTAATCATCTGATAGAAAAAAGGAGTAGAGGATCAGAGAAGCCTTGTGAAGGACTAAAGTTCAAGATCAGGAAGAGCAAAAGTTGTTTAAGTTTGTGGTGTTTGGTTTGGGGATTTGTTGGAGAACTCCAGGGAAGAAACTTGGGAGTCATGGTTCTGAAGGAGAGATGAAGTTTGAAATCTCAGAGAGGTAGAGTGAAATACAGGTACATAGTAGGCCCAGGGTGGGAATATGAGAAAAGCCTGTTGACATGCTGTGGTAGGCAGAAACCCAGGGAGGTAGCAAGGGGCAAGTCTGAATATAGACAGACATTACCTATTTCCTAGAGATCCCCTAACTGGATTCAGGTTAGAGTGGACCAGGGTTTCCCTACCAGACAGCAGGAAAGATGGTATGAACACCTCCTCCTCCTCCTCTCCCATATCATGATCAGTAGAACTGGAGTGAGATGGGCCATATTCCCCAAAAAGACTGTTATTCATGGGACACCAGTGGAAACAAGGAATGCCACAGAGTTAGGCTGAAAGCATTTCAGACATTTGGATGGAGCAGTCCACGGGGTTTGATAAAGTTTATCTTGTTCAGCATAACCTGCATTCAGCCTCACTCTTTGCCAATGAATCATGGTGGCAGCATCTGAGCTGCAAGTTCTCCGTAGTGCAGTAGCTGGAAGTGTGAACTGTGGAACGCTGTCTGAAGTCCCCTTGAGCCCTGAATTTTGCAGACGCAAATCTAGCTCAGTGACGGACCTGGTAGAAGGAGTTCAGACCTGGACAATGCAGGAGGCCAACAAGAGCAGGATGGTAAAACTGTTTCCCTTGTGCCTTATTAGGGACAAGGCAGATAGATGCTCACCACTCCACAACTCTCACAGCAATCATAGAAGCCATGGGAATCTCTTAATCCCCAAAGCAGAACAAAACTGTGGAGCAGCACAGGTTCTTCACTAGAGACCAGTCCAAAGGGAATGAGTAGACCCCTATGTTACTGTCTTATACACAATGGCTGCTGCATGCAGTTTGGGGACTTGGCGGACTCCCTGGTTTGGGACCGTATAGTCTGGCATTTGGGATCATGCCCTTTGAAGTAGCTGCTTTGGGAAGGCGGTCTTGCATTAGCAAATTCTTAGATATGGGGTGTGCAGCTGAAGCATCAAAATAAAGGATGAAAACTCTAAGAGACACAACGCCCACAGAAGTACATGCACTGACAAGAGAAAAGGAGAGCAAGTGGTCAGGGCTCCATAACCACAATGAGGTGTATTTACAGTGTGATGTAGCATGAGAAAGTAAAGAAATGTCCAGCACTAGGACCGTATTGCAAGGAATGTGGCAAAGTTGAACCATTTTAGTGGTGTGTGCAAAAACAAAGGAAGGTCTCAGAAAGATTCATTCAGACTTGGGAAGGAGGGGGAGGGCACATCAGACAGAAATGATGACATCATGAATCTCCTTGAGTCAAAGCATATCAGATTCAAGCAGTTGGGACAGGAAAACAACAAAGTGCATGCAACAATAGTAATAGGCAAACGTTTTGTGCTGTTTGAGCTGGATAGCAGAGACTTCTGCAATGTGATTCCTCAGGGTGAATTGGATTCAAACACATTGCGACATTCTGGGGTGCAATTCAGACCAGTGAGGCACTATGTCACCATCTGCCCTGCAACCTGGAGTGTTTTTTATAATGCCCTGCTGTTGTAGTTCTCCCCTGAGTTGCTCACAAATAGCCTGCCAGCATGTAGTTCACTCCCTGAGTGTCTGTGTGCAGCCACAGCCCTGGTCTGATTCCAGCAGCCTGTCAGCAAATACCAGCTACACCCTGGCTCCTACCAGCTTTGGTTAGTAGTTGCAAGGTGACTCCAACAAAGTCCCAGTCCCGAATTTCACCACAAAACATGTATTCTGCATTGAACAGCCCTCTGATGGTCCATTGTCCCTTGAAGGATACAACAAACAACAGTTTACCATCTTAAATGGAGTTAGTCAAACAGTTTAACTCAAGCACACTGGATTTGATTAAACAATAAAACAAGTTTATTAACAAAAGAAGATAAGATTTAGAATATGCATAGGAAACACAGTTAGAAATGGTTACAAGAAAAATAAGGATAAAATGCTTCCTACTACTAAACTTAACAAAGTAGACTTGGTTTAAGGTGAAGTTCTTACCAAATACCTCCTGCAGCTTTACTGACCAAGCTGTAGGTCAGCACCAGTCCCCCAAAGTCTAAAGGCTGTTTCTTTTGTCTTCCCAGATACAAAGAGAGAGCTGGATGGGGAAGAGAGGAGTCATTTGCTGTCTTTGCCCCTCCTTTTTATAGTCTCAGACCCCCTTTTGTAAAGCATTTCCAAATGAGAAAAGGAGACAGCTAGTCTGGTGTAGAAATTTCCTTCCTGCTGGGATCTTTCACCTGTATATGTTCACATGCAGATTTTCTTGTTTGTTCCCTTTTTGCGTGATAACTCTGTTTACTGCTTAAATTATTATAAAGGCAGCCACATGTCCTTTTGTTTAAGATCTGTTTGACCAGTTGTGCCTAACTGGGGTTATGTGAGTTTGAATAGGTCCGTTTAACGTTACACAGCAGGATTTCATAATACACACAATGCTGCTACATACGTTTCACCACAATATTAATGACCAAAGAGATATTAGTTTTCAAATGATACCTTCCAAGACATATTTTGTACAAAGATTATTGCAATAGTGTGTAGGGTGTGAATACAGTGGTGTATTCAGTCACACATACACATTACAGGGAGCATGTATAATCTAATAATGTACGTTAAGAGCATAATACAGCCCTTAGGAAAATGTGACCCTCATAATAACTAACCCAAAGTATATCAGATGATACCAACTGAAGTTGTGGTCGTGTATGGTAAGCACCACAAATCCCTCCTGGGGAATACAGCCATACAAGCAATGGGTCTGATCAGCTGCAGCATCCAAATTGTATAGCTTCAGTGCAAGATGCAAAAGAGGGAATCCCATGGACAATGGAAGGGATTAGGACATTGAATCTATTATCTCCCACTTTCAACAGTGAAGTTAATAGAAATCAAAAAGGCTCAGAACAGGACGTCCAACTAGAGTCTGTCAAGAGATTGACACTAGCAGTGTGGCTAGAAGAATTTTTAAATCAAGATTGGATGTTTTTCTAAAAGCTATGCTCTAGGATTAATTTTGGGGAAGTTCTCTGGCCTGTGTCATGCAAGAAGTCAAACTAGATTATTACAGTTGTCCTTTCTGGCTTTGGAATTTGTGAATCTAAAACAAAAACCCATAGTCGTGGAAGCAGAACCATATTTTCAGATGAAAAAGAGATACTGAATGTGCAGGATGGATTTATATTCTGAGGACAGAGAACAGTTGTCTCTCTCTCATTATGTAAGTATGTCACACAAAAAATATATGCTTCACACCTTTGCATTGACAGTTGTCTTACACAGGCTCAAGAGTGTGTTCACTAGCCAAGAATGAATACTCATTGATGGAAGGGTGTGATGCCTGCTGCTCATGTGATTACTGCCAGCAGAGAGACTCTGTTACCACATAAGATGCCCACTCGACCATGAGAAAAGGCATGAGCAGACTTATTTACCTTCAAGGAAAAGCAGAACTTGATTACAGTGCACTATTATTCAAATTTTTGGGAGGTCAATGCCCTGCCTGATACAAGAAACAAGTCAGTGACTGTCAAACTAAGGTCCAGTTTGTAAGATAAGGCATTCTGGATGCTGTATTCACTGATAATGGACCCCAATTTGCTTTCAAAGACTTCAAGGAATTTGTATGCAATTGGAGTTTGAGCAACACACTACCTCCCCAGCATAGTCACAGAGTAATGGTAAGGTGGAATCAGTTATGGAAACAGCTAAGACACCATTATGTAGGGTGTTTCTTCTGGTTCAGACCCCTGGTTAGCATTTTTGGGACAAAGTACCAAAACCCTATTTACCAATGTGGAGACCTGCTGCCGCCAGAAGGATGGGGATAGCACCAAGAGGAGATGGCCAACAATCAGAGAAAAACTCTGTGACACTCTGCACACCCAGGTGTGATTGTGTATCATTTATGTTAATCCTTAGAGTGTAACTGTGTATTGTTTAATGCAAAGTATGTCATGTAAGATGTTTTTGGAATGCTCATGACACACTGAACATTATTGTTATAGTAATATGTTTATTACAATGTCATGTGTATGGTTATGAGGCTTCGCTATGTAATCTTCCCAAATATGTGTTTCAGGGCCTGAGGCAGATCTAAACAAAACTCAACAGAGCTGGAAAGCCATTCACACCTCCCTAAGACTTGTACAGAACAACCCAGCTCAGCATTCCAAGAACAAAGAACCAGCCCAGACTTCAACAAGCGAATCCACAAAGAATCACAGTGTCTCAGGATGTGGAGAAAACCATGCACAGATACAGTTTGTCTTCTGACCCTGCAGGGGAGGAGGTGAGGCCCCAGAGAGGGGGGAAGGGACATGTTGAAAAGCATTTTGGCTGTGATCTCTCACTTCCACTCCCATCTACAAACAACATCAAGCAACTGAAGTGTTGACCACAGGGGGAGGGACTGGTTGGAGGCAGACAATCCAGTCTGTGGTGAGAATCATCTAAGACTGTAAGGTTTCTGAGAATATTAACCTTAGTTTAGAATGCGTTTTGCCTTTTATTTATTTTTGATCAAATCTGACCTGCTTTTCTCTGATTTATAATCACTTAAAATCTTTCTGTACTTAATAAATGTGTTTGTTTGTTTTATCTAAAGCAGTGCATTTGGTTTGAGATGTGTTAGAGTCTCCATCTGGAATGATAGAGCTGGTGCATATCAATTTATTTCTGATTATGAGCTTGCAGTGTTCAGTGGGCAGCACTGAACATTATAAAATGGCAGTATCTAGGGTTGCATCTGGGACTGGGGATGTTGGCTGGAGGTCACCCCATTGCATAATATCATGAGTGGCTGGCAAGAGACACCCACTCACTGAGTCAGAGGGGTAACTTGCTTGCTGGTGGCTGTGTGTGAGCTGCCCAGGAGTGGGGGTTCACACAGAAAAGCAGAGTGAGACGTGCTCCAGGAGTGGGGGATTGGGGTGACATAGCAATATAACAGTCCATATTGCAGAAGGGAATGTCACACAGGCACTATTACAACAGGTCAGCCAAGAACTAACCAGCTCTGGAGACAGGTGATCCTCTGCAATCCAGCCAGTAGCGAGAGGTCTGAAGGAGTGAACCAAAGGAGTTGTGAGGGATGCAGTGGCACCCAGGTCATATGAGGTGATCACTCAAGCAGGAGAAGTAATCCAAAGGAATAGGAGGCATTTATGAGCCAGCAGACACAGCATTCAGGGTGAGTATTAAGAGACAGACAACCAACCGGAGGCCAGGGAGGGAGGAGATTCCACAGAGAGACAGTTTCCCAGAATCTGAGACAGAAATCAGTCACACCCAGTGAGATCACCTGTTGATAAATCCAAACTATCTCAAAGATGATGTAGCTAGCTTAGTCTCTGGTAAAGATGAGACTCCAGCTTGGCTATGTGCTAGCTACCTCTGGCCAAAGGGACACAGAGTAGGGGGCTGGGCATTGCCCATTTGTTTTTAATATTTATATTAAAATGTTTATAGAATAGGGAAGATGTATCATGATCAGTGGTACTAAGTCAGAGGGCCCAAGTTCCCTGAAGGGATTGTTATTGAGGGGACATCAGTGGAACAGAGAAATGCAGGGAAGTTAGACCGGAAGCAATTCAGCAACATGAGAGCAGTACATAGAGTTGAATAATGTTTCATTTATTCAACTTAACTTACATTCAGCTTCACTTTTCTGAATGACACAACAGCCATCACCTGATATAAGGGGGTAAGGACTTTTGAAAGCCCTGGGATGAAAAGGTGTAAGGACCACAGGGACCAGAGTCGGGGGGGAGGAGGGGAGGTGAAAACCTGAAGAGTTGGAAATAAACCATGACTTGGCTGGAGGGCCAGGTTGTGAGAGAAGGTAGACCATGGCAGGACTGGAATGGCTGTCAGCAGGGGGCATTGGAGGAGGAAAGCCCAGCCATAAGGGGGCATGCCTGAAATGAGTCAGCTCTTCCGCACCATGGTAGCAGAACTGAATCCAGGGTGGGTGAATGACAGCAGATTATTTCTGCTCCTTGAGTTCCAGATGATGTCACTGTCTGTGGCTCTGAAGAGCATGATAGCTTTGTGAACTGCAACACACAATTTATATCTACTGTCTCTTAGTAGCTGTAAGTCAGCAGGGAAGGTGCTTCAGGTTTTATTAGAGTTGATCATCAACTCCTTCTTTGGCAAGGGCAAGATTCCTATTTATTAATAAGTAGTCATTAAGACTTTTCTCCAGAAGACAATGGTTGATATTGACAAACCCTCCAGTTATTGTCCAATGCTTCCACTTTGTGGGGAGAGTATCATTGAGATAGGGTGAGGCAATCATACTAATATCTAATTGTCATATGATCTTATTCCTAGTGATTTTGATGTTAGGCTTGAGGACGACCGAAAGAGATTGCATTGTTTTTTCTCGGAAAATGATCTCTTGGCTATGGATGAAAATCAGGTGTCCTTGCTGTCTGCTACCTTTTCTATTGTTGATGATGAGGTGTCAATTACACTTGCAGACCATAATAGGTGGATATGAAATCACTTGGATAGCTGACTCTGAAGAGTTATTTTGAGCAAGAGTTCTCTCACGGGGGATTCTACAAGATTGTATTTCATTCATCTCTTTTTCACTGTGTTTAGGCTATGGTAGAATGGGTTATGGAATCTCCATTGTGTGGATGAAACTGAAATCTTGTATCTCCATCTCATCTAGTTAAGTCAGAGCTGAGTGACAGTCCTGATGCTTAGGAGAGATAGGTTCTTGGATGATAGCTAGTTATACAAGCTGCATTGTGCTCAGGGATAGTGCTGCCTACTTCCCCATGCCCTAAATGCCTTTGGCCAGTTCACCTCTGCAGTTTCTCTCCATTTGTGACAATATGTACCCCTGGTGGTTCATAAAGAATTCAGTCTATAGCCCTTGCATGGGATGTGCAATGGTGGTATTTGAAGGCTTCTTTCACCACTTCATATGCCACCTTTGCCACCACACAATGGCCAGGACATTCTGAATCTACATCCACAAAATCAAGTGCATTCAGTCTGTTAGGGATCATAGTGTGAGTAATATCATACTTGTTTTAGGAGATTACAGGTTACTGCGGTCAGAATCAGTCAGCATATCTGTACAAAGACTCTGTGTATGGAAAATTAAAAATGGTGAAGTGGTGAATGAAGAAATATGCATAAACCCAGTGACCGCAGTTTGGAGGCTTCTATCTAGTGAGATTAAAACACTTAAGCACAGACTAAAAACTTCTGTAATTTCAGGAGAGCAATGCACTCCTATTTTCTTTTAGTTGTTTGAAGAGTCTGAATAAGATAGTGTTCTCTAAGCAAGAAAGAAAACAGAGTACTTGTTGAACTGCTCTCTTTTAATCAAACACCGGTATCTATGTCACTCAGAGTGCTTTTGACAGGGAAAACTACATTGGAAGAGCCGAAGCGTGAAAACAGGAAAAGGTGCCTTTTGTAAATGGGAGTTGTCAATGCAACAAAATGTGTAGCTCCCAGTAACTACCATAAATGTCTTTTTTCAGCCTGGAATTGAAATCTAATGATGCTGATTTATTTGAAATGCAGATAACAGCAGCAACAGTAAATGACAAAACCCCAGAATCATCTGCAACATCAAATATTATGGGATACAACCAAGCATTGCCATATTAAACTCCATGTTATAAAATCACATGGCCTAATTCTCCTCTTACACCAGCATAAATTTAGAACTGCTCTGCTGAAGTCAATTGTAGAGTTGGCTGGAAAACAATAAATATGTTTCAATAAAATATTGAGGTTTCTAAAATTGTTTTCATTCCGCATCGGAACAAAACCAAGACCTATGGAACTGAAATATATAAATTCCTGTTTAGGTACCTAAATTAGCATTAAGCTGCTCATAATGACTGGTTATGCACCAACAGAAATTTAGGCGCCTAACTTCTGACATTCAAGTTGGAAGGTCTAGTGTGTATCATTTCCTGTCCAACTCCAATCAAGGCAAAAACTTCTCTGCTTCCATGTTTTCAAATATTTGTAGATGGCTCAACATCTTGAGACTGTTATTCCAAGTCCTGTTGCCTTTAGCATTTTTTGGCTAAGTGGCTTTATGCCAGCCTAAATGTACAAATAATTGCGAAACAAACCTCTTTTCACCAGGAATGCTTTGCGGAAACCTAAGATGCCTCTGACTTGATTTGTATCTTTTTTTTTTAACTGACTATTTGAATCACAGTTTCTTGCTGCTAATTCTGCTGCCTTTTGCCAAATAAAATCCACCTCTGACAGCAAAAGTCTTTGGTTTGTTACCTCAGTAATCATCTAATTCAATCTATCCTGTAGAATATATTTTAGAGCACGTCCAAGAACACATTATGCATTCACTCTTGAGTTCTCTTATATATATTGTTGTATATGTTGTCACTTCTACGGAATTTGAATCATTGTACAAAATGCTTAGCTACAGTTTATAGTGGTCTTCTAAGACCACTTCTATTTTTCAAATCTTCTGAAGTCTCACATAGTTTCTGAGGTTGCAAGAAACTCCTTAAAGATGACCTGGAAAGCTAAAAGAAAATGAAGTTTGTCCCCCTTTGTTTCCTTATGTTGTATAAAGATGTCCTCATCTTTGTTTCCCCTCCAAAATTAACTTTTTTTTTCGTAATTTTTTATTAATAATATCATGTTGTTTGTTTGTGTTGAAGGACTGGAGAACAAGTGGGACATTGTTGCTACACGATAATGAAACCTGAGCAGCACCTTCCTAGTCCTCAGTTTAGGGGAGAGGGGATGGTTACTCCGCCAGTATAAATTATTTGTTTTTTCTTAAAAGCTGTTTAGAGACAAATCTGAATAGTAAAGGAGAAAAAAATCTCTGAAAAATTCCCTCTCCTTCAGTTAGAGTCACAGACAGTGTCATTTCACTCAGGTCTCCACCTATTGTGCTGTAGCTATTCCTGCTCTAATCCTCAAGCAAACTAAGAAAATGAAGACTGGATGTTGCTCATTATGGCTGAAATTCAACCCTTTGCAGTAGGTCTACACAAGGACCTATGTGCCTTTTCAGTTCTACTTATTATTTTACGTGGAACTCAAATTGTGCATAAAGCTTTGAATTAACTACAAAGAAGTGACTTTCCTTTTGCATTACTAAGCTATAAAACTAAACAGAAAAAAATGGGAAGTTTGTATATCTGTTTGATTTTTGGGAAAAAAGGAATTAGAAACTGTCTTATGCCTCATAAAGGAGCAATAAAGGTCTTTTCTCCCCCTTTCCAGTACACTTTTGAGAGAGAGGTTTTTATTACCAAAGACAATGAGAGGAAGATTAATTTGTTTGACCCTTTATGTAATATGTAATATTTTGCAATAAAACAACAATGCAGTCTTTCAGTGCATTGCTGCCAATCTTCATTTTCTGGATTAAACACCCAGTTTCCCATAAATTGGCATTTGTTTCTCTTTACAGCAGTTTTGTAAAGGGAATTCTTAATGTAATCAAAATTCTGTTCACAGCAATGTCCTCAAATGGCTTTATTCAGTAATCAGACTGCCTTCCTCAGCTGCACATAAGATCCACTCCCAGACTGCAGGACCTTCTGGAACACAGAAAGTTAGGGAACAAATCCAGGACCACTCCTTAAATACTATGGGCTTGATTCACCTTTGAATTAGTCCAGTTTTATCCCAGGACTTTAGAAACCATTGCTTAATACAACTGACTTCTACAATTGGCACCTAATATCTAACTTCTGATTCCTGAGCAAGTTGACTGAGAAACTTGACTTGGGTCATAGGCAACTTCACCTTTATTTCCTTTTCTTTTTCTTTGTACTTTCTCTTGCTTCTCCTTCGCTTTTTCTTCCTCTTTCTCTCTCCTTCCATTCTTTATGTGCTCTCCCATCCATCGTTCTTGCTCAGCCACCCCATCATTCTCTCTCTCTCTCTGCCTTACTAAATAGATTAGAAACCAGTAATGTATAAAGAAGTATAGAACATGAGTCTGCATATGGAGTAGCTGTAAAAGAAAGGCCAAGATAGCTTTGGATTGCATTGTGCCCAGTGATGGTCCCCATTGTGACTGTGCATGGAATGCTGTATTCAGTTCTAAGTACCTCATCAGAAAGATTGACAAACTGGGAAGAAGTGCAATAAAAATGCTTAGGGACTGGAAAGACTGATTTATTATAAGAGAAGATTTTTTTTTTTTAAAAAGGTAAGTGATGAAGGAGAGACATAAGTGCAGAAACTATTTCAAGGATCTAAACTACAAGGCAGGAGAGAAAATATTTAGGTTGGTAGAAGGGGTTAGTAATGAAATTAAGAAGGAGTAAATGTGATGAAATTAAGAAAGGGAATTTTAGTCTAAAAATAAAAAAAATATTCCTATGAGCTCCATTAGTTTGTAGAATAATCTTGTCAAGGAAGCGGTGGAAGCAGCCTCACTTGGTACATTTAAAGAGTGGCCAGAGCATGAGCAAATGTACTACAGGAAATAGTCCTACTCTGGCCAGGGTGAGAGTAGCAGGCCTGATCTTCCTTTTCCATCTTTAACTTCTGTGATACCAGGAGGGAATTTACATTTATTATCATATCAGCTGTTTGAAAAGATAATTCTATAATGTTATCAAACTGAGACTCATGCTTCTAGTCTGTTGCCGTCACAAGGAACACACTCTCCAGGAAAAAAGTGAAGAAAGTTTGGAATTTGTTTTTCATTTTAAAATTGATTATTTGAAGATTCAATGTAATAAATCCAAATCTTTCTACCACATTTCCTGGTAGGATTTGGGAGATTAGTATTCTGATAACGTCACAAGCAGCATATCCGAGCTACGTCTACACTTACAGAGGCGTGTAGTGTACAGACACTGAACCCCCACCCCAGCACAGGTATAAATAGCAGTATAGACAGTGAGGCCTGACGTAGGCAAGAAGAGTAAAAACATGCCAGAATCTTACGGTGTATATCCTACGTGGCTCTTTACACACGTAAGCAGTGCTTCCCTGAGTTAAACTGCTATTTTTAACAGTACTGTCCCAATGCCTCCCCACTGTTGGAGCCTTTCTCTGCCACAGAGAACTGCTGGATCCTTTCCCCACCGCAGGGAAAGACTGCAGTAGCTGAAAAGTCTCTGGCAGATCCACACTGCCAGAGTCTTTCAATGACATGTGTAACACATCACCTTGTGGCTGAAGCTTTTCACTGTGTTATGTACTGAGACATACACTACACGCTTCCATTAGCGCAGACAAGGACTAAGTGGCACACAATGAAGTCCCAGGCTGGGTCCCACTCCCAACCCCTGCTGATTTTCTCTGCCTGTGGCGAAAGGGAATGGAGGTGGCAGGGAGGCACAATGATCTGTAAGGGAGGAAAATCCATGGAGCAGCACTGGCAAGAGAAGCAAGGGAAGATGGAGGCACTAACGGCTGGCTCCTTCTCAGTGGCTGCTGCTTCGAATCTGCTGAAAAAGCAGGAGAAGGAGCTTTTAATCTCACAAGTGCCTTATTCTCTTTCCAGAAGCACTGGTAGCTTTGAGAGCTTTTAGTGTCTAGCTTTCTGTCTTTTGCCAGCTGCTAGCTACTGTTACGTTGATAAAAAAACCCATAAATATGTTTGCTGGAAGGTCGGATCTTAACACTGCTTTTTTTCTTAGAATTCAAAATGCTAACGCAAAAGGACTCAAAAACACCCAGAGAGAAAATAGACTGCATTCTAAGGCAGACAAGCACAATTTACCCTACCTTGCATTACACTGGCTCTCCCCAGACTAACTAATTGCAATTTGTGTGCTTTGCTACCGAGCCCTTTAGCCTGAAAGCAGGACAAGGAACCACCCCTCCAATCACCACCACCACACATACACACCACACACTCATACTTAAAGTGATGGCTTGCAATTCTCAGTCATCAATACCCCACATCTACCCAGCCTTTCACCCTTCTGAACCAGAGACATGTTTGGGGTGCAGGAAAGACGGAGCAAGTAGCACAGAACAAGAGGCTGGTAAGTGAAAGCTTTGGAAGCTGCTGCTGGGAAGAACTGGCAGGGAAGGAAGTAGGGTGCTTAGGAAACTAACAATTTTTTCCCTTCCTTGGCTGATTTTAAGAAGCCACCCTTTCTACAACCCTGTATTCCCCAACCCCCATGCTATAACTTTGGGGGAAGATAGGCACAGGCAGAGTCTCAGCAGAGGGTCAGAGAAAGGACTGGGATTTACTAAACCTGCTCTCCAGATTAACTTCATAATTATAACTCCTCACTGGGTGGAGGCGATGATCTCAGACTTTGAGGAAGGTGAGTTTTCATGGGAGATTCATACTTGATCCCCAACTACGTGGAGAGGTTATTTAATGTTTTCATCACTTCTAGTATTGATCGCTGTACTCATTATTTATTCTTCTTCCATCCTGCTCTGTTTGGAAACTGTGGCTGACAGTGCTGCAATTCCAGTTATTACTGAGGTCTGGGTGTATTGGATTACATTAACCTGGTTTTAAAATGTCTTCATTGACTCCTAGTGAGATATTGCATCGACCTTGAAGTGTTGCTTATTATCTTTAAGTGCTTAAAGATACTGTGCCTAAATTGTTTTCTGATTTGCCTGTCCCATGTTTAGCTAGCCATTTTTTTTTAAAGGTCAGAAGTCTGTATATTCACTGGCTTGCCTTGGGTATAATTCAGACATGTCTGGAATTTGGGTCATTAGTGTTGCCACTCTGTGTCTGTTTGAAAGGAAGTTGATTTTTACATTCAGAAGGCTGTATCTTCTCTTTTAAAAACCACCAAAAAAGCTGTTTGAAGCTGCTCTTAATTGTGTTGAATTGTAAAGCACCCAGGGCCCATTGTAAAGGGCACTATAACAATTCATTGCATTATTGTTATAACTCAGCTGGATTCCATTAAATCTTGCTTTGCAAAACTCCATCAAACTAAGGAATTATCATTGCTCTGATGGTAATTTCACCCTTGCCCTTATGCTGTTTTCATTCCAGTTCTACTCAGCCAGCCACTGCAGTTTCTACATTTAACTACATTTCCCTTTGAAACTAAAAAGCCCCTAAAGTCGCTAGATCTACTTTTAGTATAAAGCCTATTAATTTTTCCATGTTGGGAACACTACAGCATGATGAATTTTGATGAATACAGTTTGATGAATAAAGACCATAAACAAATTTTATTTGTAAATATAGATAAAAGGAGGATGTGCCCAAAGTTGTTTATGTCAATTACAATTTGCCTTCAGACTTTGTCTGAATCCATTACTAACTGCACATGTACACTTTTATAACTGTGTTTTAACATGTAAAAATGCATACATTGCTGACCCAATTAAAATAAACGGTCTTTTGCCTATTATGCTTATATTTGCAATACAAGACTCTTCGGTATTGGTAAGCAGTACCACGTACTCATTTCAGAAGTGGAAAAAAACACAAAGACTCATTTGTCTTTTTTTTAAAATTTATGTAAAGAAGATTCATCAGTCAGTTGGAATCACAGTTTATGAGATTAGGAGATACACTTACAATTCAAAGGAGGGCATCAAGAGTCTTTACCTGCCCCTATTAGACTTCAGTTCATTCTCCTTTCTGGAGCTCCTCTGACCCTTTGATGTTTACCATACAATCAATAAGATTCCAAAAGAGCAGGGTTTCTTTATTTTGGGTTGTATGCTTATTTGGATTTTTTCTTCCAAATACACCAGAATGCACCGAAAGGCACAAGGGCCTTTCCGCTGGTCTGGAAATACACCTGAGTCTTGCACATGAGCTTTATTTTCCCTTCCCCACATATACACATTAATCAGTCTCATGGACTTGCACTGTCACTGTGTAATTCTCTCACGTGGTACATGGCAGCAAAATGGCATAGTTTCTTTCACTTACGATATGTAGCTGACTGGGTGGGGCAGGCAGCACCTGATCATTAACCCCTACCACATCAAGTGCATTTAGGACCTCGTTATTCGTTTGTAATGGCTTCCTGAATTGTGATCTTTCCCTTTTACCCTTGAAGAATTGAGGTTTATGTACTACCTCATCTAAGGAAAGCACTGAGAAATAGCACTGGATATTGCATATATCAATTTCAAGGCATAGAATATTTTACATCACTGTGTCTTGCGACTGCATATTTTTCCAAGTATAAAACACTGAAACAGATTTTCTGCTGGGTTTTTAAACAACAGCAAGAAAAAAACCCTGCTGCATGATATTTGAGAATAAGCTTACTTCTTCCATAGCGCAAAATAATGTGTGTTTTTTAAATCATTATTGTAATGACTGTCTGCCTGAAGTCTCTCCCTTCTCCCAGGATTAGAGTTAATATATCCCTTGTCTTCTAGTTCCTCTCATTATGTGCCTCTATTTCATGTGAATAGTCAATTTTATCGTTAGTAGATTCAATGAAGAAAACAGTCTTTGTTCTACCTTTTCACTGTTTTAGGCAGTAGATCTCCAGCGCTATTAAAATATATATTCTGAATGCTAATACTTACATGATGACATCTCAAATAGAACAGAGAAAGACTACAAGGTGATAATAAAATTATCTTCTCTGTCAGTAGCCATCATCAATCATACTTTAAAAAATGGAATCAGAAGTTCAATGCTTGAGAAAAAATGCCTTTTTTTCAATCACTACAATGACTCTTCCTAAAATATTGCTTTGATACTTTCCTGAATATTCACCTTTTGGTTTTGGTGAAAACCTAAAGCTAACATTTTCTAACCCAATGTTCATCACCTAATTTTTTTTATTTAAGCACTTTAATAAATCACCTGATTTCATTATATGTTGAGAACATATAGGTATTTGAGTCAATGGGATCTGGGGATGCTCTGTACCTTTGAAAAATCAGGTCTTTGATTTTAAGTTCCTAAATATGAATTTAGGTGCCTAACTTTGCTCATGCTACTTTAAAAATATTGGCCTAGATTCTCTTTGGACGAGGTGCATGCATCATGGAAAGCTACTGTTTAATGGTATGTGTAGCCACATTTTGGTTAGGGAGAGGAGTCTTAATTAGCAGAGAAAGGAAAGGTCCTGAACCGCTGATCTCAAACTAAACTTCAATAGAAAAGAATATACTGCTTATTAAGAAGGAGTCAAAGTCCCCTGAGACATGGGCTGTCCCGCTGACAGACATGATTTTCTCTAACAAACCTCAGAAGAGTGAAATCTTAAAATAGCAACGGAATGACTTCTGGGTTGTGCCATTATCTATTCACACTATAATAACTTTCATAATAATGGACATATGTTTGAATAGGAATCTCGAAACCGAAACCATTCTGCCATTCTGAAACCACATAAACCAAACAATGATCCAAGGAACTACCATCCCATTTCCCTCCTGTCAGTTCCATTTAAACTTATGAAAAGCTTAATATTAAACAGTATTGAGCCCCAGATTGAGCAGGCCTTAGCTAAAGAACAAGCTGACTTTAGGAAGAACGGGAGTACAGTGTCACTGCACCAATTCTGCCATGACCACCCCTCGCCGCCCCCCTCCCCCATTCGGTGCTAACAGTCAACCCACGACCTGATCTTATTAGGGTAAGCCTATGTGATCGGCTGTCCCTTCAGCTCCCACGTCATATATGGGAAATGAAACTTAACTGACCATGGGAAATGAAACTTAACAGCAACCAGTAAACAAAACCTATTGCTAGTATCCCCCGGCCAATCTGGTGCTGGCACGAAGCCCAATAAAGGGGTCTCATCCGAGCCCCTGGCTGAGAGCCTTCCCGATCTACCAGCCTGATCACCTGGTCCGGACTCTCCCACTCCCGTGTCCCCCCCGAGCGCGAATCATATTTTTGCCGTTCGAGTTCTTGTGTTTATTATGCTGTGCCCCCCCCTCTTGTCTGGGTGGTGAGTTAATTATCAGCCCGTGCTCTGTAACATTCCTTCATCTGTGTCTTGCAGTTAACTGTCTGTTCAACATTCCATCGTATTAGCTGTGTATTGTAGTTAATTGTTTGTTTAAATGTGTATAAATAGGTAAAATTCTATATTATCTCTGTTGCTTTATAATAAAATCCGGTTAATTACTAGCTGACTCATTATTAACTCTCGGGGATCATTAACCTGTCGGAACATACAGAAGATCAGGTCATTGCAGCTACTGACTATATTGAAGCAGCTTTTGAGTCCAACCAAATATGTGGTGCCATGTTCATCAACCTCTCCTCAAACTACGACACTGTCTGGCTCAGTGGCCTTCTCCTCAAGCTATATAATTGCCTCTAAGACCATCATATGACGCAAACAATACAAGAAATCATCACCAACCATTGCTTCCACATCACAGTCAATGGACAGTCCAGGCGGACAAGGCTTCTCAAAAATGGTGTCCCACAAGAGTCATTCTTGGCCCCTGCACTCTTCAACCTCTATACTGCTGACCTTCCACACACCTCAGGCATGAAACTCGCAGATGCCGATGATATGGTCATTCTCTACTCCAGCAAATCCTTTGAGGATATGGGACAACCAAGCAATGCATATTTGTTATCATCAGTGGTGGCTTCGCCTTAACATTAAAAAAAACCAATCAGTTCAGCCTTCCACTTGAACAACAGGAAGTCAAACAAAGAACTCATCATCTGACTCTACCAATCATACCTGCCATTCTCAAGCACCCCAACTTATTTAGGGGTAAAGCTGAACAAAAACTTTTCTTTCTGCCATCATATCAATGGAGTGATAGCAAAAGTGGCAGCCTGCTCTGGAGGCTGTACAGTTATGACTGGGGTGCGGATTTCACAACCCTGCGCTCTGCTGCGTTGGCACTTCTGTACGCTCCAACAGAATACTATGTGTCTGCTTGGAGCAGGAGTACACATACACTAAGCTGGACACACATCTCAATGCTGCTTTTCACATTATCAGCGGATGCCTACACTACACGCCATCTTATGAATTGCCCATTCTGTCTGGTGTTCCATCCCACCACCTGAGACAGCTGGCTGCACCCAGGCCAGCAGCATTCAAATCTGCTAACAGATTACTCCATCCCCTTTATGAAAGGATCCTCCAGCCTCTGCTGGCAATGTCTCAGGAGTCGCAGGCCTTTCATAAGTGCGGCTCTGGTCTTTATACAGGCTGATAATGGCCAAAGCTAGAGTGAGTGGATCATGAGCCAGTGGAGGAAGGAACAATGCCCTGGCAGGCAGCAACAACAACTGCCTCCCATCGCCACCTCACCTATAGGCTGCAGCCTGCCATGAAAGGAGTGAACCCACTTAACCCGCCTAAGAACTAGTGTCGAACATTTTAATTAGTGCATGCACAGCTGGAACCTTTGTGCTATTGCAGCCTGTGAGTGCAGAGAAATACAAACAGTGGACCATCTTGTGGAAGAATGCCCCATTCACCACCTTGAAGGAGGATTCTTTCTCTCAATCTCTTGACCAAAAATGCACTAGAATGGCTGAGGTTTGCCACATACAGTTGCTGAATGAATGCTCGAATGGAGCTCTATACCACATGCAAGAAGAAGAAGACAGATGTTCCACCATTTCCTCTTTGAACTGCCATCTTTGTTGTAAGAGCAAAACATCAGGATTTGGAAAGCCAATGTGAGCTGTGAAAGACCCACTTTTATGATATGTTAAGCTATTAACTATCTAGTATTTTCATTGTCTGATCATTAGTAATATTATCTGAACAAGTCTTTTCCCCCCCCTCTACAACATTCTAAGTGACGATTTAATGCATAGACCTATTTTAATCCTTAGATTTATTTTGGATTCTAAATGGACAAATAACATGTGAGTAGGCTGGGGAGCATTGCCTAGTGATTGGGTTGCCTCTAAGGGCTGGTCTACATGGGGAAATGTACCAGAAAAATGATATCACTATAGTTACACCAATAAAACTCCTAGTGTGGCTACTCTTATTCCAGAATAAATTGTCAATAATCCCTAAAGATAGTTTTTTGTTTTAGCAATTGGAATAATTATGTAACATTGCTTTGTCCTAGAATAATAGAGGAAGTCTATACTTGAAGGTGCAACATAATTGTAATGATTTCTAATGTTGATTGCAATATGTGATTTGATTTTTCCTTTCAAAATACATGTGATCCTATCAGAAATTCGTTGTACATAACATGACCTCCAAATAATTATCCTGAAAGCTGAAGTTTTTTGTGGACACACAACATACAGTCATCTCAAATGTTTGTTTTTATAATCTGAAAATGTCTTAAGTGAAAGTTTCTTGAAGCTGTATATACAGGTTGAAATTAATAGATAGATTTTTTACAAGTGTTCATGCTATGCAACTATAATTATTCCCTTGTAGCAACTCCCCTGTGTTTCTCACAGTAGTAATAAGCTACTTTCCCTTCTTACACAGGTGCTGATCTGGGCAGAAAATTAAACTGTTTGCCCTAGAACGAAAACTTGGGAATATAGGAGGAGTACTATTTCATGATGAAGGCCATTTTACCCAATGAAAGACCCTAGACCAGATGCTTGCATGTTGTATGGTCATTTACTCCTATGCAAAAGTTCATATAAAACACAACAGACCCAAATTACTTTTCTATTCTGGCTGCTCGGGCAACAAAAAGAAGTTATTAAGCTGGTGGAACTGGCCCCATGGAATGCCTTCTAGTGTAAGTGGTTTCCATGGGTGGTCTGGAGTCTGCAAAACAGATCTATCTCATCCTCCGCATTATTTTCTGTGTAAGGGGCATAACTGCAAGAAGGGAGACATAGTCGGAAGACAGCTGCACGCCTGCTGTTCTTTGCTGGCTGGATAATCTATGAGGGTGATTCATCCGATCATAAATTAGAGCAGAGGCTTTTGTAATTTATGCCAAGAGCTGGACTGAGAATACAATGAGATGCAGAGTAGGTCCCAAGCTAACTTTGCTCCCTTCCCCCTTATTTCTGTGTCAAATGGAGGACTTTGGTGGATCTATCATTCTGATTGGGTTACATCCATTCTGCATTCACTTTATATAGGAGCTAATGACTACACAAGGTTCATAGCATGGAGAATCAGGTTTTCTGCTCCTAAATGTATAAGTTTTACTACCTCTTTATGTCTATGGAAGTAGCTATTTTCAGAAATTATGTAAAAATACGGATGTTTGTACCCAATTAGGATCTATTCGGATAATCCTAAATTGATCAACGAATTTGAACTATCAGTAATTTGAAACCAATGCAGACTAATAATGTCAACCTCAAGGTTTACTGGTCTGGAGATACTGATTATTAGTATTACAGTAGAAGCCATAATATGCTCAGCCATATCCAAACACACAGAAAGACATCTCCTGTTCAGAAGAAAGAAAATTAATATGCAAAGGGTGGGGATAAGAATACAATCAAAATATTGTTATATAAATGTAAAATACAGAAACAACTATTCCTTTAAAGTTTCCATTGCTAGTTGGCCTTTTTGTAGGAATCACAAAAATAGTGCTTATTGAGGAGGGATTTGAAGGAAAGGGAAACAGTCTACAGGTCAGTTCAGGGAGTGTGTTCCACACACAGGAACCTGTGTGAAAGAGATCTCAGAGCTGGTTGTGGAGGAGACAAACTTTTCAAAGTGCCCATGACCCTTTTGGCATGATGTCTCTTGCCAATATTGGGTTAGACTCACTTTTCAAATGTTTTGACTTACGACAGATATTCTTGCAAATAAAAACCTCGCTTCCTAAATGGGTTAATCTATAAGCATATGAAAGGGGCCATGAATACAATTAAACAAATTTGTAGATTCTAATCATAACAATATTCACTAACCAGCTTTAGTTGCAATATACTTGGTAATTAAACTGGTGTTTACCTCTGTCATCTGTAATCAGACACCTGGCAATGGAGAGAAATCCAGACAATTAATGTCTGCACTCTGCTGCCCTTACTGATGATGATTTCAAAGGGGATACTACTCAACATCAATATGGTTGCCAGAAATAGGACCTGGTTAAATAAAAATTCTATAATTTTACAACAAATTCCTTTCTTACAATGACTTCACAGTGAAAGAACTATGGCAAGATTACACTGCTGCACATTGTTTAATAGCAGAGAAGTGAAATACTTACACAAGCTCAGCTGAGCAACGTTTTCTAAATTAGTCACAAAGAGACAGCTGAGCATTTAAGCATTGTACACGAGTATTTTGACTGGCTTCATATGCCTACACTGATCACAATTATATACAATCCTATGCTCTACATCTGGTAAGGTGAGAGGAGAAGTTTGTTTCTGCCTTTCGGTTGTGAAGGTTCTAAGGTGCTTTGAAAATGTTTCCATGAAGAACTTTTTTGACACCAGGAGAAATATTGGAAATATTTATTGGACAAGAGAAGAGAAATATCGAGATATATATTGAAAGTCACTAGTTTTGATCGTGTAAGCCCAACTGCTGCTGCTCAGTTATTTTATTAAACACTCCCAACAGCAAAGGTCAGCTGTGCTAATCTATTTTCCTTTCCTATAGTAAGATGCACTTTGTCTCTGTGAGATATATATATATATTTTTAAAATAAAACAAAATATGTGCTCCATCCCATTTACACATCCTGTAAAAAACCCATCTCTAATTATATTTGATCAACAAACACATACTTATTCAGTTTCCAAGGCATTTATTTCCATTCTATTCCATCATCTTCTTTGCCTCATCTTTTAAAACCATGGCCACAGGTTATGATTGCACTATCTGCTGACAGTTTTTTCCATGTTTGGACTCTCCTGGCCCATTCACTTTCATCAGCTGAGTGACAGCCAGGGAGACTCTGTCCTCCATATTGTGTCTAGTAGGCACTGGGCATATGTTCACCATCTCTACAAACCCATTGACACAGTACCTGAGACAGTCTGAATTGGCCACACACAAGAAACCTGAGCTGCTGTGGTGCTTTAGGCATCTGTCCATAAGCCACTGTGGAGCCTCACAGGACCATTGCACAGTGCAGAGGTCCCAGGGCCAGCAATCTGGGCTTTTTATGAAGTATGTTTTACGGGGTATACTTATAAGCACAATAGCTATTAAAATTTTCTACAATAGCGCTTCTGAATGATGTACTACTTTCAGCATCCAATTTTCACCAGCATAAAAATAAATAGAGGTAAGCTTATTTAAAATTGATTCTGAAGCAACAAGGTATTCTGAGTATAAAGTCCATTTTTCTTAAATATGTTGAGCTGAGGAAAGTTGTTGGCGTTATACAGTCTAAGTAATCATGGATATGTAATTTATCATTTGTTAAATATTGATAGATACTTATTCAGCAAAATGGGGATTCTCAAAGAAACCTGTGAGAGTTAGGCACCCAAATCCCACTGACATTCATCTTTAGATGCCTTTTAAGTATGGTAGACTCTTGAAAATTCACATCAGTGACTGGGAATGCCATTCAAGTTAGCTATTTTTTGTGAATTTGCAAGGAGGTAGGCCAACAGACAAGGGATAATAGATCACAAATTACACCATATATTGTGAACTTCACTTTTGTTTTGGTTACTTAAAATACTTCACAACTTATTATACAAAATTATGTAAGCAATAATGTTTGATAATAAAATCTCTTGAGAGGATTCTGCTTTAAGGCCTCAATTTCCAAATATAGGTACCTAAAATTGAGCTCTGAAATTAGTGTTTAAGCACCTCAACTGAGTGGTTCTCAAAAGCGCTAAGCATCCAGGAGCTCTCTGACCTTTGGGTGCCTAGCACTTTTTGAATTCATACTAATTTTTTAGGTGCCTAGATATAAACTTAGGAAACTAATTTTAGACTCCTATTCTTGCAAAATCGAACCAAAATCTTTGAGAAGAGGGGTGAGACCACTCACAATTTTTTGGTGTGTGAATTGTGGTTTTCCAAAGTTCTTTTGCATTACTGACTTCCTGCAACTGTATAGGTTTGGAAAGAATATTTTTTTTGTAAAAGTGTTTCACATGGGTCAATTTAATTGCATTTGGTAATTTTTTGAAGATTAAGGTTTGAAAAAAAACTTCTTGTAATATTGTTGGAGCATATCAGCTGGCTCAGAAACAACAAAATATCTTTGAGTTAGCAAGTTTTCACCAAGATTTTTTAATGCAGTAGTTACAAGTAATATATATTTTATATAAACTGAAAACTAAGAGAAAATCCTATTGAACTACTTAGGCCTAGTCTACACTTACCAGGAAATTTGATGGCAGTCGATGGGACATACGCAAGATACATATCTTGCGTATCTTGCATATCTTATGTTGACTTCCTAAAGTCTGTTCTGTGCGCCGCCTCCACTACACTATGCTGACAGGAAATGCATTCCCATCGATGCAGCATTACTCTTTTTCTGGAGGTGGTTTTATTAAATTGACTTCTGGATCGAATGAGTGGGTCTTTACTTCCACTCAGTTGATCTGGATAAATCAATCTGATGACAGTGAATTTGCTGCCATCAGTGTAGACATACCCTTAGCCTTATAAAGTGTGGGTGATCAGTTCTGCCTTCACTCATTATAGTTACTAAATATTTGTACTCAGTATTTGTTTTTATAGAATTGTCTCCTTCTGAACATCTGAACATCCAGTCCCCACTTAGCCCTGTTTCATTACTCCACAATGAATGCCTGTTTGAGACCAGAACAAGAAGTTAACTCCCATCCTGCTGGTAATAAGACAGCGCTTTTGTACGTTTTCAGATTATTAATGAAGTTCCGAGCTCAGGAGCAAACTTATCAGATGGATTCATATGGAATATTTTTCTACAGCTGAGTTTCATAGATTATTCATGAAGAAAAGTAACTTCCCACCTTGAGACTTCCATACCATTGCACCTGATGAAATGAGGAAGTTTTTTTTTTTTTTTTTTAATTTTTTTTCTTTTCTTTTATTGATGAATTTTAAGAGCAGTCTCCATTTTGATATTACAATAAATATGTCTATTACATTGTCATTTTTAAACCTGTAATTATAACCTGTAATGATTAGTGTCAAATAATTAGGATTTTGTAAACAGAATTCTACCTTCTCACTTCCTGCAAACAGAGTTCTATATGCTTTTAAAATGACCATCTTGAATTGTTTTGGCCTCATCTTTTACAAGGCCTAATTTCTGCCTAAATTTCTGCACTGACAAAATCATTTTGACATGTCATGTCAGACTGTATCAGTCACACATCATAACACACTATATGAGGTGACATGATACAAAGATGATGGATGCAACATAAACTGACACATCACAGAAAGACGTATCATCTGAAAATCCAAATGGTTTTTTCTTCTCAAAGACTGGGGTTAAACAAATAAGATTCATAGAAGAAAAGAAACAGTTTACTTTTAAAAATAAAAAGAATTAGACTTTGGTACAAAATCTGCTCAAAGATTTATGATGGGGCTGGGCAATTGGGTCACTTCAATATTCCTGTGCCTGCGTCATAGGAGTTCTTGTTGTCTAATTGTAAACCAAGATGTTTATGGTCTGTTCTACAGCTGTTCACCATACCTGAGTTCTTTCCTGAATAATTATTCAAATAAGTGGGAAAATAGCCTCCTCTCAATGATTCACAACTTTTCTCTCAAGCCATTGATCAGATCTCAAGCTTCAATCAGCCAGACACTAGTCTCTTAATTCATTCCATGTAGATAGTATCAAAAATAATAATCAGATAAGCAGTGGTATTTCATTGTGATAATAATATACTGGGATGTGTGCCTGGTATTTCAAAGTGAGATCAGCCCAATCAGGCAAGCAGCACATGTGTATCTGCCATGAAGGAAGGAACAGTGGTCAGGAGCAGCAGCCAGCAAGGGTGCCATTTCACTTTTGGCTGTTTCCACATGCAGCTTCAGAAACAGGGAGGCATTAGAATGCACTGGAAACTGCATGTGCTGGGGAAGGAGCAGGCTGACCCAGCAGCCCAAGAAAGTGACACACCAAGGGGAACTACCCAGGTTCTAGGTAGTCCAGCCTAGGCTTGCTGCCCAGAGGACTTATGCGAGCCATGGGAAATGAGTCTGAAGTTGAAGTCAGGTTTACAAATGCTATAGGAGCTGATATAAGTTTGATTCTTGAAGCAGTGTTTTGTAGCAGTGTTTGAATAGTCCTACTTTGGTTTACATGCACAACCCTAGTGGTAGATAGAGAAGGGAAGATTAAGTGGAAGAGGCAGAGTTGGCCTTTATAGACCAATGAACTGTTAAGCTATGACAGTACAATTGATTCATTGACTGGAAGATGTCCATATTTATTTTTCTGGAAATGTTTAGATAGACACTTTTGGCCATTATCCTGAAAGGTCTTGGACAATTCCTAGTGATGCTGAGTGCTTTCAACTTCTATTTATGTTAATAGGAGTCAAGGACATTCAGCACCTGTCAAGACTGAGCCCTGGTATGTATGCCTTAGTTCTGGTATATGTTGTGTGGCTCTTCCATATATTCACTACTATAAATACTAGGTCAGCTTTCTATAATCACTATAGATAGTAAATATTTTGCAAAATGAAGATCAGCCTGTCCTGGAACATTAAACAGCAATTAGATTTCTGCTGAATGTCTTGAAGTCTTGAGTCTATTCTGCTGCAAAGACTGGACACTCAATGTATCATCATACCAATGAAACAACACATTAAAAAACCCACAATAGTGAAAGGGTTAAACAAAATACTTTTTGCTACTTTTTAATTTTTATTTACTTTTTTAGTATACACTATAAGTACAATGAATATACTAAAAAAGAAAGTACTTGCATAAACCTAGAGTGGTGCCTAATATAACAGGTTTAACTATGCCCATAAATAAAAATTTACAAATCACATATAAACATCAAGTTTTACAGATAGCTCTCCCTGAAACAAACACGTTTATGTGCAGATAGTATTATATATGTCCCAAATGAAAATCACTGGTCTATTTTTATTAGAGTAGCATTTGAAACAGGCAAAAAGTTGATAAATGGGTCCAGTTTAAAAAAACCCCAAACTTTAATATATTATCCATAAAAGCAAACTCTCTATTCATGGTTAGAATATTTAACAAAGCTGATATCCATAGAGACACCCTAGGTACTGAATCAGAAGTTCACCTAATAAGGATGAATTTCTTAGCTGTGAAAAGAGACACAGTTACCAGCTTAGTGTAATCTTCAAGTAGCTGGATATTCCCCATTAGAAAAAATGCAATGTCCAGAGGAAAATTCTTTCTAGGATCTAGTTAATAACACTGTGTATCTGCAACCAAGCCCTTTGGGAAGGAATTACTCTTTACTAAATCCTTAGTATTACAGTTGAGAAGGATTTTTTTCTTTCTTGATGAGATCAGGTGCTCCCAATCCAGGACCTAGGCTGAATCCAGTTTAAATACTTATAAGTTATTAGGTTTCTTGCCCTAGAACAACTACCAAGTCCCAGCCATTGTTTTTCTTCAACAGAATAATGCAGACAGAAATGTAAACCTATTCAGGGAAGGGCACCTCTGCCAATGACTCATATCAGTTCTGCATCAAAGCCTGAACAAAATTGTTTAACTTTCTATTTTGTGAAGCAGCAGAGCAGGAGAAGACAGAAAGGGAATTGTGGTATGGTAAGTCTATAGAAGTTATACATGCTAATTCATGCAGTAAAAATATATTTTAAAAAAATTATTTCAGGGAAACTGTGCATAGTCGAGTGGAATGAACATAAGATAGGTTGCCAGTAACCCCTAGTTCTAGATCTTGTGTTTACAAGGAGAATCTATAACAAATGGGAAATTACTTACCTCTCTGTCTCTATTGGCATATGTAAAATAGGGGAAATAATGTTTGCACACCTCACTGACAGGGGTTATGTCAAGAAGAGTTGCGGGGACTGATTTTTTGGTTTGCTGGCAGTTCCAAATAATCTGTAACCCTTCTGCCAGGTGAAGTTAGCAGAAAGGGCTGAGTTCAATGTCTAGGGATTGCCCTTAACCATACCAAACAGAACTGGCTTCAGCCCCCAGTCAGTAATCTGGGAAAATTTAACACCACCCCTGGGTGACTCTAAGAAGCAATAATTCCCTACTCGCAAGCACTGAGTCTGTGCATAACAAATAAGAAGTTTTATTAAAATGGAAAGGGAACCAAGCATTAGTTTAGGAAAACACCACAACCACATTCAAAATTATGCTTCAACCCCACAGTGCATTGGGTAGTGTCCTTTTGCTAGTCTTCCACAGAGTGGGAAAATGAGGCAATGAATGTTCCTTTAGTACTGTGACACACTGCACCCCCATTTACACCCTTATGGTGTAATTGTGTATCATTCATATTCACACTCTGGGTTTAAACAGAGACTTGGAGTGGCTGTCTCACTATCGAAGGTAAATTACTTTGCTCACCCATTCTCACCTCCTACTCAATGGTCGTTATTAGGTCTTAAGTACCGGACTCCACCTCCCCCATTGTTCTCAATGCTCCTGGATATCTATAAGATGCCTCTGTATTACCTATTTTCTGTATTATTGAATCTGAAGAAGAGAGCTGAAGTCTCTCGAAAGCTTATGTCTGCAAATATTAAATTTGTTAGTCTTTAAAGTGCCACAGAACTCTCGTTGTTTTCACCCTTATAGTGTAATTGTGCATTGTTTAATGCAAAGTATGTCATGTAAGATGTTTTTGGAATGCTCATGGCATACTGAACATTATTCTTATAGTAATATGTTTGTTTCAAGGTGATGTGTATGGTCATGAGGCTTTGCTATGTAATATTCCCAAATATGTGTCTCATGGTTTGAGACAGACCCAGGCAAAATTCTACAGAGAAGTAGAGCTGAAAAGTAATTCACACCTCATTAGGACTTGTATAGAACAACCCAGATCAGCATTCCAGGAACAAAGGACTGGCCCAGATGTCAATGAGCGAATCCACAAAGGACCACAGTGACTCGAGGCATGCCGTGAACCATACAAGGACATTATTTGTCACCTGACCCTGAAAAGGGGGAGGCGGGAAGCCCGAGAGGGGAGAAGAAACATTTTAAAAAGGAGAGACATTTTGCAATTCTCTGTCTTCTACCTCCACCTGCAAACACCACCAAGCAAATGAAGTATTAATCCAGGGGTGGGGGTCGGGAGAGCCTGGTTGCAAAGGATCAAATTTGACCTGCTTCCCTCTGACTTAAAATCACTTAAAATCTTTCTGTACTAAGTAAATATGTTTGTTTGTTTTATCTAGAGCAGTGCATTTGTTTTAAGGTGCATTAGATGCTCCATTTGAAGAGACAAGGCTGGTGCCTATGAATTTCTTTGATAAATTGATGAACATATGAGCTTGCAGTGTTCAGTGGGCAGCACTGAACGTTTTAAAACTGCAGTTCCTAGGGTTGCATCTGGGACTGGGGATATGGCTGGGATCATACCATTGCATAATCTCATGAGTGGCTGGCTAGAGGCACTCACTCACTGAGTTGGGAGCAACTTACATGATATAGGCTGTGCATGATCTGCCCAGGAGTTGGGGGTTCTCACAGCTAAGCAGGATAAGATGTGCTCCAAGAGTGAGGGATTGGGGTGACACAGCAATTAACCATTTCAGGGGAATGTCACAAGTACATCACTCCCCTTTGCCTCCACTGCACCCCACTCTAGGGGTGCTGGAAGCCACTGAACCAAACTGTAAACCCTGTATATAATGAAAACCACTTCAATGCACCTCCTGCACTCATAGTTCCAGCACTTATGCCCCACTCACAGTGGTCTGTCACTGGTCAGCAAAGACCAAGAGTCCAGAGGTGTGTTTATGTGTGTTTCACTCCCGCCCCTTATGGGGGGAAGAACTGAGCAATGCCTCAACTGCTGCCGCCTTTGCAACTGACTTTCAGTTGCCGCTGCTCATTCTGCCATCACTGCCTGCTGCAGTTGTTGCTCACTGTGCTGTTGCTGCCCGCTGTGGCAGCCTTTCACACTGGCACCACTGGCTATGGTTGCTGTTCACTCTGGCGCTGCTGCTGCTCTCTGCTGCTCTTTGTGATGCCACATTCTGAGGTTCCATCACTTAACCCAGCTCCCAGTGATTTTAGTGGGTAGAGGGGAACCTCACTGCTAGTGTAGGCCAGGCAGTCTCCTTCACTGCAATACTGCAACACAGCAGGTCTAAGGCGCAGCAGTTAGACCTGGGTATCAGTGATTTCAGTCTAATGATTGCTTAACAAAACACAGACACTCAATTCAGTCTAACCAGCTCTGTCTTTAAACAGTGGCGGGGGTAGACTCAAATGGTGTCTAAGGGCTAATCTGTACTTAAAACTTACAGTGGCACAGCTGTATCGGTGCAGCTGTAAGAGTGTTATGTAGGGAGAGCTCTCTCCTGCTGACATAAAAAGACTACCTAAATGAATGGTGGTAGCTATGTTGTCAACTCCCGCTGATATAGTGCTGCCCACACAAGCCTTATGCTTATGTTTTTTTCACACCCCTGAGAGCAACAAAGCTTTTGCCATTCTAAGTGCCAGTGTAGACAAGGCCTGAGACTTTTAGACAGAGCACACCCTCCCCAAGGAGGAATGCCTGTTCCCACCCTCACTCTCCTTTTCACTGGGATTTGGAAACCTTGCTTAGTGAATGCAGATCAGTTGAGAGTGACCTTGGGTTAGCACACGTCCAGGTTTTCCAGGACATTGCCTCTTTTTTGATCTTCTGCCTTCTGTCCAGGTGGATTTTTCAAATAGCAGGAAATGTCCAGGATTTTTGAAGAGCAGTCGTTGCAGCTCAGAAAGAGCCCCGATCGGACCCTCCCTGAATCCACAGCTGATTCATTCATTTCCTGCAGCCACAGCTGCTGGATCCCATCCTCCTAGGTCCTAGTTTTCAGCCCTGCAGAGGGGGTCCGTCAGGAAAGCATTGACTGACAGCTGGTGCTGCATCCTGAGCTTGAGCCAGCTGCCCTGCCAACACTAGTGCCAACCTCCAGTGAGTACCCCCACCTCAGGTCCCTGCTCTAGAGCCCCCCAAATACACCCCCCAGTACACACATCCCTCCAGCACCTGCCAAGTACCCCTTCCAGTAAACACACACCCCTCCAGCATCCCCTAAATACCACCTCTATCACCTCTAACTGTACCCCACCCCCATTCCTCCTGCCCCCTTCAACTCCAGCAGGGTCCTCATTTTGGGAACTAGAAATATGGTAACTCTAGGGTGACCCCCTCAATCTGGGCAGGCTAAGCACACTTCTGCTGTCCTTTACTCATACAACAGGGATAACAATATTTCATTACCCTTGCATTCAACATTAAAGTGATTTGTGACCAACACAGATCTGTCTGCTGAATACCTAGGCAGAGTAGGTTTGTTCATAAAAATATGATCTGGTCCTGAAGCCTTACCCCGACCCCCATCTCATCACTAGATATCCAGGGAGAGCTCATTCAGACCCTGCTTACAAACTGAAGCAATAATTTGATTGTGTCAAACTGAAAGTAGAACATTTCAGCAAACAAAAAGTCAGCAAAAATGAATGACTCTGTAGCCTGGTAGTTAGGGCACTCACCTGAAAGATGGGAGATTCAAGTTCAAATGCCTGCTCCAATGACTATTTAGTTATGTATGTGAAGTGGGAAAACTTCAGCAGAAGAAAATGAGAGTGTGTTGCTCTGGGATACCTCAGTGGCTAGGGCATACGCTTCTTGTGCAGGAGATCTAAATTCAAACCCCTGTTCCACATCAGACAGATGCAGGGGACTGAATCCAGCTCTCCCACTTCAAGATGAGTGTCCTAACCTCAGGGTTAAAAGGCTCCTCCTCCTCCTGCCATTTTGTGAATGGTGCCTCAATCCCCTTGTGACTTCATCCTCCTCCCCGCAAAAATAATCCTTTTTGCCAAAACTGTGGCAAATTTTTGTCAAATTCACAAAGGGTTTCTGGTTAGCCAAAACTGCATTTTTCATCAAATAAACTGGTCATCAGAGAAACTTTGCCCAGCTCTAGTTGTAAGGTCAATTAGATAATGTTTGTACAGTATTTTGAAAATGCAAATTGTCATATAAATGTGAAGTAATATTGCTAATCAGATGATAATTTATATTGGGAGACTAATTTATTCCATAATTGAAATATAATGTGTAACCTATCATCCCATATTTCACAGTAGTCCTTTTTCTGCCATTCATCCCAGTTTGTACCAGTGTTAAAAAATTCCTGATGAGGACACATGAGCTGGTTACTATAATAGATGTTAAATTCATAATCCAGATGAAGAGACTGCCTTATTGGGTTTATCTCAGTAGAAAGCTCAGAAGAGAATTAAACAATTCTGTTTTGTAGAAACAAAATATATTCAAACAGACCAGTGTAACATAAGTGATGGGCAGAAAGGAATCTTCATTGTCAATGTGTTTGATAAGTTATGATGTATGTTTACCCATAATGCTTAAATACATAGAGGAAAAACACAATGATTGTAAACGCTGCTTACATGTATTCATACAATTTACAGTGCTCTTGAAGCAACAGATAGTACAGCCACAGAGCATATCAAAACCAAAGCATTTCTCAAAACCGTCAAGTTCATTGGATGAAAGGGAAGCTCCTTCTCAAACCCCCAAACTTTTGCCTTTATTGATAGCAAAGTCTTGTGCTAAACCTGTTCTACACTACATTACCTTCAGGTTCCTGGGTATTATCCCTTTCACATGCATATTCCAGGCATCTGATTTTAGATGTTTGCTTTTCATTTAAAAGCTAAAAGTTTGACACAGTTGCAGCTACTGAGTCATGCAAAAGCCCTTCTTTGGGATGGATGTTATGGGAACACTTGGTGGCATATAAGATGCTGTAAGTTACACATTGAGTGAAAGAGGGTATAAAGTAGTGTGGGTGTATGCAGAAGGAGAAATAACTAATGGGACAGCAAGCTGGGCTTGTCTCTATCTTGAATTTTCTTCTTAGCTGCTTTTTCTACGCCACCCCTTCAACATTTAACTGGTACTCATGTTGTACACCCATTGAGTCCAAATTAGTGCAAGTTACATTACTTTATTATTTCTTTTGTATCCAGTTTATTCCTGATATGTAAGTTATCCCACAGTTGATAACTGAATATGACACTTTCCTGGGAGTTGTATTTGCCTAAATCTCAGTTTGGGCCAACTATCTTAATTAATACTGGAGGGTAGTTGGGAATCTAAATCAGGCAAACTTGTCAATCTGAGTTGTTTGGTCACAGGAAGTATAAGTAAAGTGTGTGAGAGTGAGAGATTCTGACATAGTTGGTAACAGAATATTTTCTAAATTATTACAGCTTGAGAAAATCTGGAGTGAGAGACCTCATATTGGTAGGAGAGCAAAGAGGGGATTGGGTAAATGCCAGATTGGGATGATATTTTTCTTAAATCTTCTAGTGATTTATGTGGGTGGTTCTATTGTAAGAAAGCAATTGATTTGAGCTTCTCCATACCAAGGTGAAAGGAACAGCAGTGCAGGGCTATCTATATGAATTCTTATAACTGTGATAGAGGCAGAAGCCTGTGAGAAACAATCATTTTTTTCTCTCATTTTGCAAAGAGTGTTCAGACTTTAAGCTTTTCTGTCATAATTTTTTTAAATATCCATTTATGCAAGATAAGACTTTTGCAAAACTTTGTAGTCAACAGCAAAATCATAACATTGATTTCATTGGATTAGCCCGAAGATCCTTACGTCCTAAGCAGTTTCCTCTACACAATGCTATTTGCCATGATATAATTAATATTAATTTAAAAATATGCTTCAGATATAAGTCCCTAAAATGAGAGGAAACTATGTGCATTACAATTTTAATAATTAGATGTTATACAGTCTTTTGAGTTTCTCGCTTGAATCTCAATCAGATTGTCTGAATGCATACTATTAGTTAATCTTCCTGTGGTTTATTGCCAGTAATAAGTGGCCACAAGCTTTCTTATCAAGTGCTTTCTATCAGGTTCGCTAAAGTCTTCTTTAATGACTTCTTATTCTTCTGATGATGACAAGGCTTATTGACCATAGGAGTGTAATTCATGCCTATAAAATGCAAGAAGAGAATAAAAAAGATCTTTGTGGGGGGCTTGAGTCCTGCCATTCTGAACAATATGTTCAATACAAAGTCAATTTAATGCCTTTGTGTGATGGGGCTATATACATCTAATGTCAGATAAGTATCGGTTGCCCTGCAGCACAGTAGGGCAAGCCAGAGAGCAACAGGAATGTAAATACACCCTAGGGAAAAATTCAATAGCAATACAAAAGAAATTGCCTAGGAATCTGAAAAACAGACCGACAAGAGACCAGAAACTCCATCTCACTGATTATCCTTTTTTGGCTACAAAAGCTGTTCCTGTGGATGCTAAACAGTAGCAACTCTGCAGTCCAGTAGAGGTTAGCAAGACAGCTGATTCCAGAGGGGAGAAAGCCCCGGACATGCCTGGAAGCTTTGTGGTTTGCTCTTGATTCTATTCTGAAGAATGGTCTTCATGGAAGCCACTTATCAATAGCCATCATCCTGTTCTTGAACTTGTAACATTCTTTGTTTCTTGTATAAATACGGTCACTTAGTAATGGGATGGGTAACAGGAGATTCAGGTCCCATTAACAAAGTTGCTTTGTGTGTTTGTAGAGTCAGTGCACAAATGTTTTTCTCTGAGTATCTCACAGTTTCCCAGATTTCTTATAGCGATTAGCTCCCTATGTAGACAACACATGCTGATCCATAGTTGTAATTATGACATCCTAATTATGAATTGGATTAAATAATTTCTTAGTCTTATCAAACTATTTACAGTCCTGCTAAAACCTCTACAAAATCTTCCTTACTTTTTGTGTTTGTCTTGAAATTCTTCTAGTATTGTCCTGGTCTAAGGATTATCTACCTAAAGATTCTAACATATGAGCTCTGACAAGCCCCTGCCATCACTTTACCAATTTTAATTTGTGTGATGCTCAGTAATTCAGCAGTGTCAGAAGCTTGTCTGCTTGTTTAAAGAAGCCTATTGTACAAAAAGCTATACAAAATATGTACTTAAGGATGCCAGTCATCAAAATGTGGATGGATCCCAGTTTCCATGTGAATCCTCAGCAGCAGGAGAACAAGTAAGACTTAGTTCACAGTTCCAAAGTGTTCTTGCTAACTTTATTATAACTGCAGTAATCTTCTGTGCTTTGCTAAGTCACCACTGAACTTTGTTGCAGCCCTAGATCTATTACTCTCTTTGTAACTTCCGTATTACCACTAAAGATATCATGGCATAGCCAAGCTCAGACCAATATGAGACAATGCAGCAGGATCCTCCAGACAGAGCTGGGCTTAGTGAAGGACTGGAAATAGGAGAAATATGGCTTTATGATAGCTTTGAGGCCTGGGACTGGTTGGGAGTCTTGTTCATCCCTTTCCAAGAGTTGCCTCAGAGATACTCCGAGTTGCACCTGGATCCTTATGTCCCCTGGCCAGACCCCCTCCTTATACTGGGGGCTAAGCTGGAATCCCAGGGAGCCAGTAAAGCACCAATGAAGCAGGACCAAGGGTCTGGTTCATTCTGTTCATTATAAAAACGTGCCATTAGTAGTATCCAATTAAAATGAGCTGACTTCAACTATCTCCTACACTTTGAGACTGCCATCAATTATTGGAAAAGAGTGTTGGGAGCTCAAACATAAGCAGCACTTTGGCCCAGTAGACTGAACGTATAAAGCTCTCACTTATAGGCCAGAGTTTTAAATCTCTCTCAGATCAGTAGTGACCAAAATTGTTGGTCGGCTAGCTGCAAAGTGCTGGATGCGAAATGATTTGGTGGCTTCAATCCCATTTCTCATGGACAGATGTCCAGATCATAGAATCCACCTTAACCCTTGGCCCCATTTTTGCCATCATTTGGCACCAACTAAGCAGAAAGGCCAAGCATTTCAATGAATATGAACAATGAATAAAATGAAAAATATTAACCTTTGTGTCATTAGAGATGGCTCTTTTGTAAAATGGGATTGAAACTCACTTGCAGGGCAGTAAAAAGAAGCATTAAGTCCTCCCCATAAACAGATGGAACCAATGAATGAAACCAGCTGAATGAAAAGGCAAAGTTAGCAATATCAAGTTCACCCATAAACACAAGGCTGACTACATCATCATTTTATTAGAGGTGAGAGGCATCTGTAATTGTACATTTCCTTTAATGTTAAATTTTAAAATTCCCTTGCCAGTTCTCGAAGGATGGTGTGAGAAATATTGAGAACAAACAAACTCTGACTTTATATGATATTGTATAAACTGGTGTGCTGAGAAAGCTCTCATAAGAAAAGCTCCCAGAGGAATAACAAATTTTAAGATGGTTATGTAGACTCCAAGAAATTGTTTTTAGAAGCATTGTAAATTGAAGAAAAAAGGCAAGGAAGATTATGTTTGCAGCTAGTAAAGAGACAAAAGACTTGAGAGTTTGCATTAAGAGTCCTCGGGGAAATAAGAGTAATAATCAAAAGTGCATACACAGAAGAGAATTCAGAATGACATTCAAGTTCCTGGTCACATTAAAGTATGAAGTAACTGCTAGACAGGAGTGCTTTAATGTTTCAGTACAACTATTTTCTCTAGTCAAGAATTAACCTCTGGGAAAACTAATCATAAAACAGACACAAACAGGACATTTTCGGAGCTGTTCATGGTAATTTGGCTGCATGGGCCTCATGAAGAGCCATAATAAATATGTGGCTAAATTGTTATATAGTAAATGTGTAGCCCATATAATAAGATCATGACACTGAAGAAAGAAAATTAAGAAATAGGCAAAATTCTAGTGAGACCTTTGAATGGCCTAAGAACAAAGCCACAAAAACAGCTCTCACCCAAAAGGACACAACAGAATAGTATTCTTGTTCTCCATGCCAATTACAATGTATTTTTGAGTTTTGATTTATGCTCTTGCCTTCAGTGAAATATTGTGGGAATGTGTTCCATTGTACATTATGTGAAAAAGTATTTACTTTGAACAGTTTTAAATTTTGCTTCCTTTCAATTTCTTTGAATTCCCCTTGTTCTTGAGTTATGAAAGAGGGTGAATAGCAGTACCCAATCTATCTATCTTTTCAATATTATTCATACTTTCGTATGTCTTTCTTTAACATGGTTACTGACCTGGGGCTTAGGGGGAAGCAGTAGATATGACATATCTTGATTTTAGTAAGACTTTTGACAAAGTCCCACATGACATTCTTATAAGCAAACTAGGGAAAAGTAGTCTAGATTAAATTACTATAAAGTAGCTGTACAACTGATTGAAAAATCGTTCTCAAGCAGTAGTTATCAATGGTTCATTTTCAAACTGGAAGGATGCTTCTAATGGCATTATATAGATATCTGTCCTAAATCCAGTACTATTCAATATTTTCATTAGTAACTTGGCTAATGGAGTGGAGAATATTCTTATAAAATTTGCAGATGATACCAAGCTGGAAGAGGTTGCAAGCACTTTAGAGGACAGGATTAGAATTCAAAATGACCTTGATAAATTGGAGAATTGGTCTGAAATCAGCAAGATGAAATTCAGTAAAGTCAAACACAAAGTACCACACTTAGGAAGGAAAAATCAAATGCACAAATACACAATGGGGAATAACTGGTTAGGAAAAAAGTACTGCAGAAAAGAATTGAGGGTTATAGTGGATCACAAATGTAATGAGCTAACAATGTGATGCAATTGAAAAAAAGATTAATATAGATCTAGGATGTATTAACAATAGTGTCGTATGTAAGACATGGGAAGTAATTATTCTGCTTTGCTTGGCATCGGTGAAGCCTCAGGTGGAGTATTGTGTCCAGTTTTGGTTGCCAAACTTCAGGAAAGGTGTGAACAAATTGAAGTCCAGAGGAGTGCACCAAAAATGACTGAAGGTTTAGAAAACATGACTTGTGAGGAAAAGTTTAAAAAAAACAAAACTGGGCATGTTTAGTCTTGAGGAAAGACAACCGGGGGAAGATTTGATAACAATCTTCAGATATGCTCAGGGCTGTTATGAAGAGGATGGGGATCAAATATTGACAATCTCCTGTTAGAAGTTCAAAAAGATGTGTGGATTTCAAACAAGTAAAGAATTCTATCTCCAACATTTCCACAGTGTAGCTAATATGTCATCTGCCTTTGGAGAATATATATAATTTTTCTTAATTGTTCCTCAACTCCTCATCTCATGAGCTATGACAACAAATGAAAATGTTGTGCCCTTTAAAAAGGGATACAAATAAAGATGTACTTTACTCAGTAAGGGGAATTCATAGTTTGGATATTACATAATTTCTGTAAGCTTCATCAAACAAAAGCTCAAAGGAAACAGAAGAACTACTCAGTTCTACTCAGAAGAACTAGAAATATTATCTACACATACAAACTTCACAAGTTCCCACAAAAAGAGATGCAGGGGGAAGAATATTTCTAATACTGGAATTATTCAAGTAAACAGCTGTGGGGTGTGCTTTGAGAATAATAATAACACATCATACTTTTGGGACTTGACGCAAGTCCCACTGATGTCCCATATACCACCTTCTATTCACAGTTCTCTGCACTTTCTATGACAGCAAAAGTTTTAGGCTCACAATACCCCTGTGAGGTAAGTCATATTAATCTCATTTCACAGATGGTGAAACTGAGGCTCAGAAAGACTACATGTCTTGCCCAAGGTCACACAGGGCTTTGACATATGAGGGTAGAAGGGTCATGTGGGCAAACATGGTACAGTCCTAGAAGAGGACATATAAAAAGTCAATCACCACTCTTCCCCCTGAACATTTCTTTCTCTCTTTTTAATAGGATTAATCCTACAAAGTCCCAACCTTCATAGTTCCATCCTGAAGACTGATGCTGTAAAAATAGCAAATATGTTTCTTTTGCATAGGTCTATGCAGCCTGTTGCTGTGAGCCTACCAGTGCCTTTGAAGTTGCAGCTCAAGCTGTTGCTCAAGCTCTGAAGCCCAACCCCCTTCCTAAGATTCAGAGTATGAGCTCCAGCCTGAGTCGCAACTTCAAAGTGCTGTCAACACAGCTATTTTTAGAGTGCAAGCCTGAGCCCCTGTAGCCTGAATCGGTCAACCCAGGCTGGGAGGCTTGCTGCCACAGGTTACAGAGACATAGCGTTGTGTATTCAGAGTCCTAGCTGTTGCCTCAAGCCCTTTACATCTGTTAACACTGCAGTGCAAGCACAATGGTGCTAAAAGGGAGGGAGATGGATTCTACTGCTGCTCCTGCATCAACAGCAGAATTGTTGCTAAGTCCCCATCAGCTATGTTTGTGCAACCTCACGGATTCTAATGAAGCAAAGATGCCAATCATGGCCTTGTCTGGGCTGCATGTGTTGCACAGGTGTCAATGTGAATCTCATTTGACCTTCCAAACCTCTTTTCCCCCTGGTGGTGATGTATAAAATGAGCCAGATTGATCCTTACAGCCAATGCTGACTTTGCAGGGTTGGCAGTTAAGGATGAAAAGTCCCCTATATTTTTATCTGTAAAGTAAGCATGTTACATAGACAGTCATTGAGAGAATCAATAAAATATTTATCAAATCACCTCAGAGCACAGCCACAATTTAAGGTAGTTTTCACCTGGAAAGGAATTGTCATTCTATGCCATGCAAACATTTTATTGTATAGAGTCAAAATATTTTCATACCCACAAAGGATGGAATGGATGAGTGGAGAGTCAACAGAAAACCCAGGCTCCACATAAATCCTGAAAATAGTATTTAAGGGTTTTATAAGCTTTGTACTGACATAATGGGAGCATTTCAGTCTAATTCATCAAAATGATATTATTTGCTTTGTGTGGAAAACTTTCTGCCCAGGTCCTCTACCAGTTTCAGTTCATATAAATAAATTATCCTGCAACATCATTAGCAGTCCTAATACTCTATTGATTTTTGTTTCCTCTTTGTGATGCTGACATATAACTCATTGGTTTTCTACTTATGGTCTTTCAGTACATCCTGGTGTAAATTAGGATTTTTTACTTCAGTTTGCTGATTTATAGCTCACTTTATGAAACACTTTTGCAAAATTAAATTTTTGAACTTTGAGTAGGAAAAATAAATACCAGGTTGACGTCTATAAAACATTTAAGAACAGAGTCTGACATTTAAAAAAAAGATTTGTCCACTTTTAAATGAAGCCAGTGAATCAAAACAAATATTTAAAAGTTCAGTTTTGTAAGTACTAAAAAAGTCCAGCAGGTAATGTTCTTGTTTTCACAATGAGGACATTTTTATTTCAGACTAAACCAGAATTCTTTTGTTTTTTTCTTGCACTCTCCCTCTCTCTTTCTTTCTCTCTCTCTCACATACACGCTAATTTGAGTCAAATGAAACATTTAAAACATTGTTTCAAAATGACCTTTAGAAATGAAGTGGTTATTTCTAAGCAAAAGGTCAATTTGAAATGATATTTCAAGATGGCTCATTTAGTCTTTTTCAAACATATTTTTACTCATTTGCTATTTGGCCATAATGCATCAAATTTGATCCTAATTAGTGAATAGTTTCAGTCATCCCAAAGTTGCATTTTTTACTAATTTAGTATTCAACTGAAAAAACTGTCACCTACTTCTAATTAAAAAACCCCAGAAGTTTGTGTGAAAAAAATCTAAGGCTTGTATGTCAGTGATGACCATAAATGTAAATAGTTAGTTATGTGTCCTGCATGTTACTTATTAACAAGGCTTTATAAGTAATTTTGGAAAGATTCACAGCTTTAAAATCCATAGGGTTACTGACTGTCAACAATCAATCCTCTAGTTTTGATTGATAAATACTGTGACAATCAGGGTCCAGACACCCCAAAGGGAGAACTGGAAGTCTGAACCCCAAAGAATAAGCAGTTAATTCATCTGGTTGTATACAGTGTTATTGTGTATTAAAATATGTTAAGTAAGGTCTTTTATGAAAGCTTGTAATGTTCTGAACTTGATGATCATTAGGAGGTATGCATACAGGATATATGTAAGTGTATCTAGATGTAGAAGATTGTAATTGTAACTGTGGTGCAACTTCAGCATCACCTCACAACAAGATGGTGAAACAATCAGACAGGTAGGGGCACTTCCCAAATCAGTTGTTTATATAAAACAAACTTCAAGTATCCATCTATTGTCCAGACAGGAAAAGGCAATGGTGGATCATTATAGTCAATGGAAGGACATTGTGACAACCCGGAATTTACCCCACTCTGAATAATCATGACTCTCAATGCCAGGAAAGAAAAAAATGTAAAAAGCCTTTTAAAAGAAGGCTTTTGTCATAAGATTTTTATGCAGAACTGAGTGACAGTTTCAAAGGCAGGGAGCTGTCTGTGAATGCTGGATCCCCTCTGTGACAGAGGGCATGCTGGGAAACTGTTGAAGGCAATAGAGGTAGTTGGTATTAGAAAGGGGAATTTACCTAATTTAGAATTGTAAAGCCTGAATTTGCGGCTTTATGTTTGATTTCTGTGTAACTGGCATGTGTTTGGTTTTCCTTATTATTTCATCTTTGAATTTGTGGTTTTTCTATTAAATAAACATTGTGTTTATTTTTACTCCAAGCAGGTCTCGGTTGTGCAAACTGTGTGGAGTGTGTGCGCCAAAGTGAACTGATGCTTGAGAACAGGCTTCATTCCTCCTGGGGTGATGAACCAAAGGGGAAAAGTCTGAGTATTTGTTAGTTAAGAACTCAGGATAGACGATTTGTGGAGAGTAGGGACTGGAAGGGTTATTGGTGTCTCCCTGCAAGGAATAAATAGGCTGAGTGGAAGCAAAGGTGAGACCCTGTGCTTTGTGAGCAGGCTACTGGTCTCAGGGCTCTGAGCCATAACAGCACAGCATTAAGGCACCCCAGGTTACAGGGCAGGTGACAGAACTGGGGAGGCCATTTGCCTGTTTTAAAGTCCTTGTTTTGTGGAGCACTGTCCCGGCCTGGTAAGGACTTAGTGCCAGGTATGACTTTGTTCAGTGAAAATGAGAGAGTAGGAAGAGACTGTGGCTGCAGAAGGATGCCACGGTGCCTCCATGGGGAGTGACATAGGCAGAGGGAGGCCCACGCAGGTAGGCTAGCACTGGCAGACGGTGAGGGGTGCCCACACAGGCAGCGGCAGGCCCATGCAGGCTGGCTGACACAGGTGGGATAGGGCCATGCTGGTGTGGGCAGGGATGTCCTGTATTCTGTGGGTGTATCAGTGGCCACCCTAGAAAAAAAACCCTTACTTGTGTGAGTGATCCCTAGAACATCACAAATACACTGGGCAAAAGCTTGGCCACTGGTCACATGCATAGTTATCTTAGTTGTCACCACATAGCTGAGGGCAAAATTTGGACCTCCATAGAAACATTGCCATGCATACACAAACTCTTTGAATTACAAATAAATACAACTTTGGCCATTAGCATATATAGTAGTGTGAACTATGCTAGCCAGAGACTGATATTTTTGGGTAGCTGTGTAATTTTAAGGCTGTTCTCTTTGTACTACACTTTCTGTCTCCCGGCCCCTGTTGAGATAGTTCAAGATGGCTGTTGTTTCAAAGTAAGTCTTGTACACCAACCTCTCACAAAGACTTTATATTTGATCTTTTCTGTCTTTGTTTTCTTTAATATTAAATAATACCTTGAAACTGAAAATAAATGTTTATTCTTTATCTATGAAAACGTATTAGTTAGAGCTGGTTGAAAAATTTGAGGTTGAAGAGTTTTCCTGTAAAAATGCAGTTTCTTCCAAATTGAAGCATTTCCCAGGAATGTGTCCATTTTGACAAGAAAAAGTAAATAGGAATAGCTTAACATTTCTCATTTTAACACTGCTGAAACATTTCATTTTGATAAAGTAAAATATTTTGTTTAGACTTTTATATCATATTAAATATTTTTAATATTTTATTATATTGTTTCAACATTATTGAAACAAAATATTTTTGCTTTATCAAACAAAATGTTGTAATGATTCCAGATCAAAACTTGATGATTTTTTTTCATTCTGCAGCAAAGTTCCAATTCAGAATGAAAACTAACTTCAAAATGTTGGAATTTTTTACAGAAATGTAATGTTTTAATGTAAATGTTGATGTTAATGATATACATTTGCCAGGACCAAGAGCTTAACTTAAAAGCAGCTGAGAATTAATATTAACTGTAGGTCTAGTCTATTAAATTATCCATCATTAACACCCAAAACACTCTAGCAGAATCACAATTATGTTTTGAGGGCTGCCTTCTGATTGTAACCTTTTTATTTCAAAATCAATGCTGGCATTCAGGCCTAGTGTGGTATGTGTTTCCCATTTGTTTAAAGGCTCAGTCTTCATTGCATTTTCATATGATAATAAAAGACTGAATAAATCTATCTGGAAAATAGTAGAAAGGTCCTGAACTTTTGAGGATTTTGCTTTCCTCTGTAAAAATAGTTCCACATTTGAGGGGCCACAACATTTTTATGGGATTTCCGGAGATCAGAAGCAGAAAACTATTTTTTTTATATAGTAAGCACATCCTGACAGCAGAAGACTTAGCTTATGTAAAACAATGAATAATTTACATTGTTCTTAGCTTGAACAGAATCTTAACTCTCAGAGGAAATGGTTTGTAATCACACAACGTACCTGTCTGCATCATAAAGTAAGAAACAAGGATACCAAGCTAGGCTACCTGTGTGCCTTGTATTTAGCTGTGACACTTTGGTTACCTTTTCCAGATCTGAAGAATAGCTCTGTGAAGCTCAAAAGCTTTGTCTCTTCTGCCAACAGAAGTTGGTCCAATAAAAATATATTACCTCAACCACCTATTCTCTCTCATTTGTTTATCTCTAGGCATTATGCTGTCTCCTTGCCATGGCATGTGAGTTCCTTACAAATTATAAAAGTAAACATGCCAAAGAACCTCTGTACCTGTCTTTTCACACACAAATCAGCACCTTGCTTTTGGCTTTATTACAGGGAGCCTAGTTCAAAGAAGTGGTTTTACACTGGAACTAAACACAGACTTGTGGTATGTCTTATCTGTACCAGGAGCAAACGTTCTAGTTACTGGCCAGTTGCTGAGAAAGCTCTTTCACCCATACAAGCAAGTCACATGCATCTGGTTGACAGTTCCATTGTTACAGTGGAAAGAAGTTGTCCTAGGTTAACACCCAGTTTAATAAACAGGGTAGTTTAATGTAGTTGATTCAGGATGTCAGTTTATGGACTCAGGCAGAAATTACTGCATCAGGCTGCAGTTGGTTCATATTTGGGTAAAGGCAAAATATTTTTTTTTTGAAAGAAAGTGTAGATTTTGAAGCATGGTTTTGCAAAAAGGGTGGATTGTACTGTTAAATCTGCTTCCAGTGAATTGTAGAATATGTGGATGCCCAACTATGTCCATCACTTTAAAGTAATTGTATTATATATAGTGTGCTCATGAAGCTGAAAAGACTTTTCAGCCAAACATAAATCCCTTTTACAGATGGATGAACTGAAGGCCAAAGAGTTTAAATTACTTGCCAAACTTAAGGGATGTCTGTAGCAGAGCCAAGAATAGAACCAGATTTTGTTGTACAGTGTTTCAACTACAGACCTAGCCTAAGAAAGGACTAAGTGTACATCTACACATGGAGCTGTGAGTGTGAATCCCAGCTTGAGCAGACATGCTCTCACTGTATTAGAGTGCTAAATATAGAATGTAGCTGTGGCAGAGCCAGCTGTAGGAGAAGCAAGGTTCCGTGACTACATACCCATCTGAAACCCTAGGCACATACTTGGGGCTGCCAGCCCATCCCATGGCTTACACTGCTGTGGCTGCAGTCTATTTTTAGCATGCCAGCTCAGTGAATGCTAACACAAGTGTGTCAAGCTGATAAACATACGACCCAGCTTGAAGTGTAGACATACCCCCCATGGAAGTTAAAAAGCTTCAGAAGATCCCAACTGAATATCTATAATCTTGTTCAAACAGGGAAAATGGATCCTGATAGAAAACATGTTAACCACAGCTAGTTAACATGTTTTTAAATATGATTTCTCTTCTCCACATCAGTTGCTATTTTGCATTTAATATCATATTAGTTAAAATGTTTAGTTAATACATTCTGATGTATTTCCATAAGATAGCTGAGAGCTGTGAGTCTGTTTGAAAGGGACAGAAGAATCTGAATCGATGACCGAAACTTGTTTTGTGAACACTTCTTACTCAAATTACAACTGAAACCCAATTAAGAGTGTATGGGTACTTCCTGTTCCATGTGCTGGGGCAATACTGTAAAAGTGAATGCTAACTTTGCAGATTTCATTTTAGTAAACAAGAATGTAATTGTCCATTAACATGCTAAGCACATTAATTTCCATACAGTATATTTGTCAGCCTGCTAACAGAATATGTGAGCTTTACAGATTGCTCTTTCCTCCAAATAGTAAATAACACAAAGGAAGTTAGAATACATTGATACTGCAATCCTACTCTATGAAAATGAGCACACACAAAAAAACTTCATCCAAAGTCATCCAATTTAGACACCTTATGCTTCATATGTTAAAGTGGCCTGAAGAGGCATAGTAGAGCAATATGAATCTCTGAACTCTCTTTGACTCTGTTTCATTTTTAATATAAGCATTTATAGTTTCAATTGATACAGTATAAATTATACAAGATTCTGCTATTTGATTATTTTTCCTCCTTGCACAAGTTCCATAAGAGCAAATCATGTCCCACTGCAGTTTTTAGGTGGCCATTTAATACAGTCATCCTTTCTTATGAATTGATTTAAAAATATATAGATTTTTATTGTGTGACATCTTTATCTAATAGTAGCTAGAGATGCCACTATATATTTTCAAATTGACATGCAAGATGTGTGTGTAAAACTCCGGGCCCTAATCAACTAATAGCACTGGTGATTTATTTAATAGCTAAATTTTCATTGGAAAGATTATTTAAGTTTATTCCTTTTAGGAGTGTATCATGGAAAATGTTTCATTTTTAATAGAGATGCATTGAGGCAAATTTAGATCTTATGTAAGCAATGTAGTTCATATGGAAGTCTCTAGGCCCAATTCAGTAGGGACTCAAACAATGGTGTAAATTATACCGCAGGCTTAAATGGTGCACAGTAAAGCCATTAAAAACTTGATATTTGTCAACTGTTACCACACAGTTACACAGATTCAGCCAATTAACGCTAAGTGGAGAAGACAAATCTATTGTAATTTTTAATACCAGTATGTGGAACTTATTACCAAATGCTGACTCTTTAATGATGACCACAGTCAGAGGTAGAAAAATGTAATCTGCATTTATGTCTTCCAGTTGGGAAGACAAACAAGTATATCTTACTCTTTCCTCCTTCTACAATTTCATCCCCTTGGTATGTAAGCAGGAAAAGCAACTAACTGGGGGAAGTCTCAGAAAAAGCAGCCCTCCTCATTCATTTTACTTTACAGTCTTGTATTGGTCGCATTTCTGGCTAATTCCCCTTTCACCCAGAATGCCAAATAACTGCAAATTTTATCTTTTTACCAGTTTTAGGCCTGACACTTCATTTACACCATCATTAATATCTCTAGTGGCTTTAGTCCATTCCATATATGACTGTGTTCAATGCCTGTATTTGCTTAGATAGTTATTGCTTTAAATGCATGACCCTAAATGATGATGTCTGATCTATTAGTACAAAACCCAAAGTGAGCTGGGGTGCTGACAGTAATGGTCAGAATAAAGAAGTTGGCACAAGAGAAAATACATATTAATCATAGTAAACAGATAAACATTGAACACAAATTCCAGGCATAATGAAAGTTGGAATAGAAAGTACAAATCTAATGCAAATTCTAATAAACACATCCAGTGATTAAAGAAGGGAACAGGGAGCCAGAAGACGACCTTGGTTCTGTCCATTGACTTTGATGTGTGGCCTTGAGTAATGTAAGTCATTTAACATATGAGTCTCAGTTAAATTATCAGTAAAATTGGAATGTGTAGCATTTCTCAGGATCGGTGAGATTTAACTATCCTTATTTTTAATGAACATTTGTGTAACATCTGTAAACTCTCAATCATGGGTCACTGATACAACAAAAGGCTAAAACCAACTAATGAGATTTTGATTTGTATTTTGTTTCATTTATGAAATTTGAATCCATGCACAGAGAGTACTCTGTGGGTATGTCCACACTGCAATTAGACACACGGGGCTCGGGCTAAGGAGCTGTTTAATTGTGGTGTAAATGTTTGGGCTCTAGGACCCTGTGAGGCGGGATGGTCCTAGAGTCCAGGCTCCAGCCCAAGCCTGAATATCTACATCATGATTAAAGAGTACATCAGCCCAAGCCCGGCGAGTGTGAGTCAGCTGGCACAGGTCAGCCGTGGGTGTCTAATTGCAGTCTAGACACATCTTCTGTGTGTATGTGAGAGAAAATGAGAGAAAGAGTGCATGTGTATATACAGGACTCTGGTTATAAAAGTACATCTGGTACATTTAAGTTCCACTCCAAAACATGGGCATGTGCCAAATACTGGCACTATACAACAATATTAGATTGGGTACAATCCATCAGATGACACATCTAGTCTTTTCTGACTTCTTTTGATGGCTATCCAGAATACCGTATGAGCAAAGTGCAAGGATCATTCGTGCATGGCGCATGGATCCAAAGGTCATTGGAATGTACAAGGAACTGCACTTCACAAGGCATAAACCTTGCTTTAAACCTTGAATACTTGATTGTTGCATCATCCATGTGTGATCCTTGCATTTGTTGATATGGAGTGAAACTCAAAGATCCCATGACACTCTTCGAAAAGACTAGGAGGTTGTTTTGTTCTTATATGTCCTTTCTGTCTCGCAGTAAAACATTTTAAAATGCTTTCAGGTATTGTTCAGTGTATAATAGTTGATGTCTGTGTCTACAGAGGCACAATGCTACCTCATCAGCTCATTCTTGTTAGCACTTTGGGAGACCTTCAATATAAACAACACTATTTAAAAATAAATTCCATTCTCCTTAAAATACATATGCATGTAAATTATATGTGGTGTGACTGTACAGTACATAGGCTTTTATTGCATTTATTGAAATATCTATTTAACCTTCATGATAAAACCATTTGTAGGTAAAGACTTGTGCTATGGAATGTATATAATAAGAATTGGTTTATGGATAGATTAATGTTATCCTTGTACAAAACTCTACATTTACAATCACTCAGTTTGGATTCACCTTTTTTTTTTGTTGTTGTTGACTAAATATTTTGTTTTTGAGTGGCTGAAAGGCTGCTATTATGTGTGATGAATGATGTTTCTTTGCAAGTTATTGGGAAGCTACACTGTCTTTGATAAACTTAAACAAATGATCTATTTAGAGATGCATAAAAAGCCAAGAAAGAATATACTAGCTTTAAAAAATAGCCCATGTCAACAGAGGGACATAAAAACAATTGAGCAATAACCAACAACAACATTAGGGTAATACAACCATAGACTTATCAAGAGGTCTTGGCAAGCCATCTAGAAAATTTTAACAACGGATTGGAATTCCAGGGTAAAGTATTCTAACAAGCAAAAGTGGAAAACTACAGCGAAAAAATGAAATAGCTCAAGAAGAAGCTTGAAGTCAGTTTAATGGGAGCATTCAAAAGGCCTCATTAAACAGATATAAGCATAAATTAAATACCTACTGGAGTAATTCAGGTTGACATGATCACCAATCAACTAAACGCTTTTCAGCATACAGTATGCATATGAAAAGTTTACTGCCAAGAAATCTTAGAAATAGGATAAGGACTAATGATAACTTCAGAGATGGCACCAGCATTAGCAGAAAATGGAATAATACAAAAATTTTAGAAGACATGCCTGTGGATGGCACACAGCATAATAAGGAAGAAGGAAATGTATCCCAGTTAAAATATATAAGATGGAACAGCATATATGTAATCAAACATTAAAGTGTATCAATCATGTATGTTCTATCTATTCTACTGGCTGGAGGTAAAAAGTCATGCTATTGTACAAAATACTAGGAGGATAAACATTTAAAATATGATAGTAAATACAATGAGAAGTTCAGTAATGAGAAATTTAAGATTAGTTAAGGCAAAAGGCCACCGCATGGATCCAAGACCCATGGCAATATGCAGAAAAGAGATTTCCACATCAGTAGAATGAGTTGCAATGGATTTGAGAAATAGACATTTATTTATTTTTTACTTTTAACACCTGATGCATCCTCTCAAATCCCTGAGTCAGATGGATAGTCCTGATGGTTTTTGCTGGCAATTTGCAATAAACAGCACATCAAGAATATCTTGAGAAACACTCCAACTCCCACTTTATTGACAGATGCAGCAGTTTGCAGAAGCAATCTGTCATGAGTAAACACGCCCAGAAAACAACCATAACTTAGAGCTGGGGATGTATTGTCCTCAATTAAAATGTAATATATTCAATAAGGAGTCAAGGAAAAAGTTTAAAAGAATATGCATTACAAAGCTCAGAAGCTGAAAACATTTTCAACACAGTTCACTAGTCTCAAATGGATGAGTTTATAACTTTGAAATAGTTAAATGCTTTTTAAAAAGTCTTCTTTCATAATTGACACTCTAATATGCCAAGAAGAATTATCTATTTTTGTGTATTGACTTGAACGGATTCTTCTACTCATTGGTGAATAGATCCGCGAGAAAAATCTTCACTACTTTAAACAAAACCAAGAGGCAAACATTGGAAATATCGGGGTGGGACTATCTTTGTATCTGGAAATTACTTTCAAAGAGCTCCTTAAAGGAGAGAGAAAGAAGCTTTGCTTAAATGCTAAGGAAAAAAACTTTTGCAGAGGAACTGAAGAGGAAAAGGGAAAGAGGTCCCATGTATCTCTCACTCTCTCTGGGAGTGTCTACACTAATTGAAGGTCTGACTGCAACTCATGTAGGAGTTAATCTAGCTACCATGGCTAAAAATCACAATGAAAATGGGGTAGCATGAATCCTGGCACAGGCTAAGAACATGAAAATGTGCTCAGGAGTTCAGTCCTTGTACATTCTATGCCACCTCATCTTCATTAATTTATATAATAATAAAAGTTAAATATCAGCAGCAGCAGCTAATAGATCAGATTATTCCTTCCTTGCACAATAGGACACTGCTCACATTTAAAAAGTAATGGTAATGGTAATGGTAATGGTAATTATAAATAAATAAGGATAATTAATTTTTAAAAAATAATTAATTAATAATTACATAATGATTTCTATCCATTTTCAGCCAAAGAACAGATTCTAACATACCACTAGGGCACCACCTTACCCAAAGGAATTAGAAAGTAAAGTGAGTACAATGCATTTTCCTTCATCCCTGTACCAAGTACATATTCCAGATGTGCACATTCAGAAGGGGACACAAAGCAGCATTTGGAGGACTTCACTGGTAGCCTCAAAAGAGCAGCAGGAGGCAAGAGAAGGGCTAAGGCAAGTTACAATATCCTGGATAAAATCTGGCCACTGTAATATTGCTGTCTATTTAACCAAGGCCCTGTGTGCTGTGTGTTGTGTTTCTTTTTTGCAGTGATATTGCTGCATTAGTGCAAACTCCTTGTGTAGATATGTTGCACTAGTGCAAAAAGTGACTTGCATTGATAGGCTTTCACCAGGATAAACCAGACTGTAGCCAAACTGAAAGTGGAGCTTGGACAAAAGGTACAAAATGGAGTAGGAGTGCAAAAGCAATAGTTCTCTTACCATATTAAAGTATGTAACCACCCTCTGCTTTCTTTATTATGTTGCTAAAAAACAAGTCAGGTTTTTTCATACTGAATTATATCAGTCACATGGTGAAATATGTATAGTGAAGTGTTAAGAACATGGGTTGCTATAGGACATCAACGTGAGAGTAAAGGAGCATATGTCAGCCAAAGTGGTGCAAGAAAACTTGGAAAGTCCATAATAGGTCAGCTAACAAATTCTCTGACTTGCTCTTAACAATGGTACGATGTCCAAGCTACATTCAGGATACCTAAGAAGGCCACCTAACCGAATATCTTTTGGAGAGTATAGTAATACAGCTGTCTTTTCAAAGAGCTTTTACTTGGTGAAAGTTACAAGACTATTTGACAAAAGTCATGATACAAATTTTGTTGGTGCCTTAGTAACTTAATTTGGTGCAAACCAGTTATATATTAGTGGACTCAAAATTATTTATCAAGCAGAACATCTTCTCGAGATGCAGAATTCCAGGATTTTTTTCCAGAAAAGCAGTCAGTAGGTGAATAGTTTATAGAGCATATCAAACTGTTTGTTACAAATAATTATCCTTACAAATTTAGTCCCTTGTGCTATTGACTGTGCACAGCAGCATTGGGACCCTGGCTCACTGCTTGATTAGCAACTCACTCAAAGCCATTTCTGATTTTTTCATAATATATTTGTTATGAATATGTTTGTTTATATTTGAATAGTATGGACAAATAATTTTCAGATTCTGGGCAGCTTGCAAAATATTGACTTCAATATTGGCTATTTGTTATTTCTGGTTTTTGGTTGATCACCTAAGGGATATTTTTTTCTGCTTCCTGATTGGCTGAGTGAAATATTTTAAACACAAAAATAACTGCAAATAATGAATAGTTTGCTGCTTTGTGAATCCTGTATTTATTTCATTAGCATTCATTCTCATGCATAGCAAGTGGTTCTTTAAATGCTCACAGACAACATGATGCCATGAATCTTAGTAAATAAACAATCAAATTCAATGTTTAAGGGTTTATTTTTGATTGGTTCATTGTGGGTTTATTTTACGGGTTGTTTTTTATTTTTAAATCAACTCAAACAGTTTTAATGAAGTTTCCTTTCTGCCAGATTTCTGCAGGAATTCTAGGAGAGTGATTGTCACAGCTACAATATAAAGTAGTTGATGGATCCAAATAAAAACACATAATATATGAACATGTTAATAATAATGTATTCGTTCTGCTTAACATAAAAGAATTCTCAGAAGTTCATTGAAGAACAATAGCAGCAGTACAAGGGTAGACTTCTATTGCTTTTCCTCGAGGGCTTTTTGAAATGTTGATATCTACGCACTTGTATTTGCCTTTCGTCAAGAACTTTGGGGACTATTAAGTCTCCAAACTCACACAGAACTTCCCAAAGCAGCAATATTTTATTTTAATTGAACTTCTGTCACATCCTGTTGAGCAGGTTAACAGAAACATCAAAGCTGTGATTACTTCCTTTCAGGGGAATTATACAAGCAAGGATTTACTTCATTTAAGTTGCTGTTTTCTTGCTAACATTTGGGCATCTGAGTGCTGCACTGAGTCCTACTGTATCAAAGCTAGAAGGAAGAAATTGGATTTCTGGATGAGAGTGTTGCACAGACAGAACATCAGTAGTGATACTTTACCTGAAGAACATGAGTCTAAGGTGAAAGGCTTATCAAGACTTTGCAAGGATTAAAGTGACCAAAGAATATATCTGATGATAAATATGGAATAATGCAATGGGATGAGGAGAGAAGGGCATGAGGAAAAAATGACATTAAAAAGGATTTCAAAATGTCAAATTTTCTCTCATGTATTTTAAGTAGGAAGATACTTTGCAAGCGTTTGTGTGAAACTAATTTCTACTAGAGAGAGGTAGTTAAACAATTCCAATCATCTGAATTCTATACATGACACATTGTACCATCAAAGTAGCACACTGTAAATCTCATATTCATCATTGCTGTATGATTGTACTAATTGATATTAAACATGTCATGTAAGATATCTGATGAAAGGTCATAATCTGCTAAAAATCATTGTGCTGTCAAAATATTCATACCATTGGTATGTATCAAGTTATAAGATTTTGCTATTATTACAATATGTTATAAACTTGCTTGTAACGGCAGAGGAGGTACTCCCGCCCAGGAGGGGCTTGGCAGCCATCAGCCAACAAAGCAGTTGTAAACAAAGGATTCACAATACAATGAGAGTTGCATAAGACTACAATAGAGATTGCTCAACTCTATGATTCACTCGCACAGGAGGGATTGAGCAACCTTGTGGCTCAGCAGGGCCCACCTGAACATACCTGGACTAGTGTCTGCTGGCCACATGGTAAAGAAAATGTAAAAGAAGGAACAGAGGCTGCATGCCTGGTCCTTTTTCCACCCCCATTTACGCTGAAAGCAACATGAACCCTTGAACACTAAGAGACTGGACCCAGGCCTGAGGGATGCATGAATATTGAGAACTGGAACATCCAAGTGGGAGGAGAAAACTTCCTAAGCTAGATACTGCCTTGTGTTAAAGATTTAAGATTTAGTTTGCATGTTTATCTTTATTTCTCTTGCTACCTATATCTGATTTCTTATGCCTACCCCTTTCTGTAGTTAACAACCCTGTTTTATATTCTTAACTGTGTTTCTGTGAAACGTTAGAAAAAATCCCCCACTCAGTTAACAAAAGCTTGTATGTCTTCTCCATGCTGAGGGAGGGATGAACGGGGTGATAAATTTACTGGCCAGACTTCTGACAAGGGCAGGACAGGGCAACTTCAGGGTGCAGGGCAGGGAACTGGGGCAGACTGGTTGGGGCCTTTCTCTGTGAGATTCATGAGTAGCTCTGAGAGCATTCATGCAATCCAGCTAGGTGTAGGGCTCCACCTACTGTTGATCTGAGTGATAACAGCACTTGGGGGGGTTGCTGCTTGTCACTAGCAAAGTAGTGTAGGAGACAACCCAGTTTGGAGAATTAAGGGGGTGCACTGGTATCCCAGTCCCAGGTGGCACCCTGGGGGAACTCGTCACAATACTCTAGTAAGTTTGAAAAAATTGTTTAGAGACAAATTCAATCCTGTTGTAAACTGGTGCTATAATGAATATTCCCCCAGTGCATGTTAAATCATGCACCCAAGTGAAATAAGGGGAATAAGCTGAAAAGAGAGACTTTACTTTGCATGCAGAAGAATGATACATCTTAAACCCGTTGAGCAGGAGGTTTGTATATAGGTAAGGGCGCTAGAATCTCCAATAATACACTTCTTGCACATGCATGTCAGTGAGTAGCATTGTCCAACATGAGCTCCATAGAGAAGATAGCTAGGGAACAAATAGAAGACCGTAGATGTAACTTTAATCACCATTATTGTTAGCGTCACTTATTAGTTTACACTTAGCCCTGATCTACACTGACCTGGCGATTTGGCAGCAGTTGATGGGTGTTATGCAAGCTACACAGAGTAGCTTACGTAACTCTCGTCGACTGCTGTGCTTCCCTTCTGCGCGGTGTCTTGAGGGGGTGGTTTTACTCAGTCAACTTCCTGATCGATGGAGCGGGTCTACACTGACCGCTCAATCGATCCAGAAAGATTGATCTGGCAGCAGCAACTTTGCCACCGTCAGTATAGACATACCCTTAGAGACTATTATGACAGTCTGAACTATATGAAAGAAGAACTAATGTCATTTATGGTGGCCATATGTGAACTGCAGCACAGTTAACAGTGCATATTCCAGGTTCTTCAACTCTGGAGTGCATTTTAGAGCTGCTCTGAGTTGACTTGATATTTACAGCTGCTCTGGGTCTGCAGCACACATACAGCTGTGAGTTTTATGCAGCATTGCCCTGAATACTGTCATGTCTCTATTTGAATGTGTCATGTCTCCATTTATTATAGTGCATTTCTTCAATGCACACACTGTGGACTAGAGCATGTTGCACTGCACCTAGAATCTACTTGCACAAGATCTGCCTTTCTTGATATTCAGGTAGATATTTTTCAAGTAATATTGACACACTGTATGTATGTATGCTCTACTGCATGGCATGGGTACTAGGGAATAATTGTGCCCCTAAGATTTATCAAAATGAAATATGTACATGCTAGAAATACTGATGTATTCTAGGCTGCTCTTTGAGAGGCATTTGGAAACTGTGTACTTTTCTCTTGGTCAAGTATATTGGCATGGATATACACTTGTTGACCTCCTCTTTAATCCCTGCAATGCGATCTACTGAGATCTAGACAAACCTAAAGTTTGCTCTCAAACTTCACCTAGCAGTCAATACCCCTCCCTGATACTGTATCTGATGCTGAGACAGAGAAGGAATTTGAGCTAGCAGAAACCCATATTGAAATGTCTTGGGACTGATGGTAGGGTATTGTCAGAGAAGGGCCCTCAGCCCTGGAACTCATTCCCCTTGGTTGTTCAAAGTGAGAAGTTGTTGTCCTTCAGAGCATATTGAAAGGCCCATCTATTTACAAAAGCTTTTCCCAAAGGAATGTTCTGACACACTTTCTGTCTCTCTGTTTGTTTTTTTGTTTAGTACAGTGAGGATTTTATTGTCCTTCATTTGATATAAAGTCAGCAAGGTCTTCTGCCATTGTCTTGGTCAAGCAGCACTACTTCTTCTCTCTTGTTGACTTACCCATCCTCACACAATCCCATCGTCCTATACAACACCTTTGCCTCACACGTAAAACCTCCACACACTTCCTTCTCTGCAAAGCCAACTTTTTCAAACAGATGTGATTGTATTCCTCTCTGTGTAACAACCAAAACAATGGTGAATCCAATGTTTCTTTAGTGTACTGTAATAATAATGTGTTAATTGTTACTTTTTCTTATATCATGTCTATGGTTTTGATTGTTATGTGTGCACTTGGAGAATGCAATAAGAACATTTTATAACTCAAATAAATTATTATTTATTTACAAGTATATTATGATAAGCTACAACTGTGGACAGGACAGTCTGAATTATCTGAATGACAAAAATCATACTTGGATCTTGGAATCTGATTTTTAAAATGTTATCACCAGAATGTCAATCCCTGAATCAGGATACTAATTAAAGGTCCTTTTAGGCCAATGTCTGTTAACCCTGTTAATACATAACTCAGGCAGCACCAAACAATGTATTGCCATATCCGTATTTCAAGCAGGGGATCTAAATGTTCATTAAAAATTCTCTGCCTCAAGTCAATAATATTTGTGCTCTTAAGCCTGATTCTGATGAATAAAGTCAGTGGCCTTCAACTTCACTGGAAAACAACTCCTGCCAAATTATCAGTAATTGCTGGTAATTCAGGGAGAGGGAACGCTATAATAACAACACAGAGTCTTTCCCAAAGGCTGGAAGTTACAGCCTTTTACAACAGGCCTTTCCATCCACTTTCTCTTGCGGTGAAAATCATCATTAACTGGATTTGTTGTAGATTTAGATGCTTTTATTTATTTGCTTAGCCAGATAAATATTTCCTCTAAAAGCCATTTTTAAAGCAAGACCCACGTTATGAACAGCAGAGAGAGGCAAAAATACAACAATTAATTAAATTAACACAATCCCAATAATTTCGAGCTAGGAAGTATTGTTTCAGTTCCATTAACAAGAGCAAAGATGCTCCTACAGTGATTATTTTTAAAGTCTGATGATATATGATTATGTTTGCAGAGCCTAATAACTCAAGGCTTTTATTCCATGGCCTGAATTCATTATTGTGCACAATAGTTTCAAAGCCTCTATGGAACATACTATATAAACAACTGTAGTGAGTGGGTGTGGCCTCCCTTCAAAACTGACAGGGAGAAACAGGCTGGGCCTGTGGGGGCGAAGCTAGAGACTGCCTCTCCGCCCACCCTGAAGTGAGGGGGCAAGACAGGGAGTATAAAAGAGAGGCCCAGGAGCTCAGTTGGCAGCCAGCTCCCAGAGGGGAAAGATGTCCCTCCCTGCCCTCCAGAGCTGCCTGCAGCCTGATACCCGGGTAAGCAGACCGGGACCTGGGTCCGGGCACCGGCAAACAAGAAGCACACGGCCTGGGGCCCAGAGGTACCCCCGGATCTGACCACCCCGCCAGACCCAGTGATCCAGAGGGGCCAGGACCTGGAGGAGCTGCTGGACACAGACGAGGAGGAGGTGGATATACCAGGGCCACACTTGGAGGAGTTGCTCTTGGAGTTGCCAGAGGACGATGACGAGGCGCGGGCCCTGGCAGGACCGGACCTGGAGGAACTGCCCCCTGCCGACCTCCCCAACGAGCTGCCCGACCTACCGTCCCCCGATGATATTGAGGGGTTCTGCAACCTGCCCCTGAGCACCTACCCTGATGAGGTTGACTGGATGGTGGCACACCAGGTACCCAAGAGAAAGGGGGAAGGAAGTAGCCCGGGGGAGGACTGGGGAACCGGACAGTTAGTCAGTGTGTTATGGTTGGAACCCCGCTGACTCCGTGGCATATCCATCTGCCAAGGCTAGGGACCTGGGCTGGGATGCAGTGGAATCGGGTGGGTCTGCGCCCCCCTCCCACTTCCCAGATCACCCCGCCTGGGGCCTCTGAACTGTGTGCTGCCCCACCTGGGGCCTCTGAACTGTCGCCTTTGGGCTGCCTGGCCCGATCCCGGAGACTGTTGCCCTGCCCCGAGCTGGGCCACCCCTGCCGGAGCAAGGTAGGGAGTAGGATGGGTGGCCTTTCCTCCCGGTCAGTTTCAGAGGGAGGCCCCACCCACTCCCTACCCTGCTCCGGCAGGGGTTGGTCCAGCCCAGGGCAGGGGAACAGTATCCGGGCTCAGGCAAGGCAGCCTAAAGGCGATAGCCCAAGTTCCAACAGGCGGCAAACAGTTCAGAGGCCCCAGGCGAGGCAGCAGGTACCAGGCTTCAGGAGGTCTGGAGGGCAGGGATGGATGTCCTTCCCCTCCAGGAGCTGGCAGCAGACTGAGCTCCTGGGCCTCTCTTTTATACTTCCTGTCCCGCCCCCTCGTTTCCAGGCGGGTGGACAGGCAGTTTCTGGCTCCGTCCCCACAGGCCCAGCCTGTTTCTCCCTGTCAGTTTCAGAGGGAGGCCACTCCCACTCACTTCAACAACCCTTTCAGAATGTAGTATATTAAACAGTTCAGTAGGTTTACAACTGTTCATAAGTTTAAAGGAAAATTATACCCATCTGTTTAGTAATAAATGTCAACCAATCTTGTGAACACAACCCCACTTATTCTGTTGTGCAGTAACTTTATATAACATGGTCAAGCACATCATCATGTGCAGTATCATCACTTATAGTATTATTGTCCTTTATAGTTTTCAACTATTAGGACAAAACTGTCCATATCATCCCAGATTGCAACAAATCTCTTTAGGGGCTTCACCAAATGCAAGAAGAGGGTGAAATGTCCAATTTAAAAAAAATTGATTATTTTGCAAAATTTTAACTTCAACATTTTAACAGAATTTTGTCTCCACTATTTATTCAAATTAAATGATGTAAGTAATAGTTGCAAGGGGTTTTTTTCCCCTTCACACTTGTCTTAGAAGGATAAGTGGATAAAAGTAAGGGTCAGAGGGAGATAAAGAAAGGTAGGCTTGAACCAATACATTGTACAAGCACTTCCATAGCAGTACCAAGAGTTCTGAAGAATGTAAGCTTTCATTTTGCACCAAATTAACTTTAAACCATTATGAAAGAGAAGATATAACATTTCAGAAGGTGTAGTCTTACTGAGTCTTCTGGTAGCCTGAAATAATAGCTGTAAAAGAGGTCTGAATGATTACTTTTCATCTCAAATTGATTATCAACAATGTTAAATGAGTTCACTGGGAACGGGTGTTAGGCCAGAGACCCTGAAGGGGTAAAGTTGGGTCCCTTACTTCCTGAGTTCCCAGAAGAGAGGATCGGGGGCTGAGAGCCCTAAATTGTTGATTGGATGCAAGCAACCTAAGGTCATTTGGACTGAAATGATGGAGCCTAACACAGTACATAATAGCAGAATATCTGTGCCTTCTGTCAAAAACGATCATGACTTATTTGACAGAATGACCGTGCCGGAGAAACCAGAGAGAAAGGGAATGAAGAAAATGCACCAGGAGAGGTGGGGGCTAGTTGAAGAGCCCACCCTCCTTGCTAAATAGGTAGTGGAACCAGACTTCCGTCCATGGGAAGGAACAGTTCTGCAAGGAAAGCAGCAGGATCAGGTCCAGACAAGCAGACTACAGGCAACAGATGAGATTGAAAAAAACATGCTGGGAGCCCAGAGAGGCATAGTGGCAATAATAATAAGTGCAGGTACTGTGGATTCAGATCACTGGGACAATACTTGGAATGGTGATCTTTCAGCAGATGAAGGTGTCACTGGGAGATAAGTAAGTGATTTAAGGAAACAGAGTGAGAAATTAACACTACAGAAGTTGGAGGGAATTAAACAGTTGAAAGTTGTGAAAAGTATTATAGGAAGAGAATTTTTGGTTTCTTTGCAGCTATTCTGAAGGAAAATGGGAACTTTTCCCAAAGGAATGGTCTGACATAATCAATTATAAATAATTGCTTCAGGCAGAGAGACAATCTGACTGAAATCATTTGAATATGGATGATTTAGTTAAAATCACTAATGGAACATAAGGGGTTTCCATTGGAATTTAACTGCCTCCAAATATATAAAAGAGAATGTAATTCATGTACAGCTGTGTAAAAATAATTAGAGCAATGCAAGGGATATTAAGAAAAAGAGAATTTGTATGTGTAAATATATTGTGTGATTATGTAAGGTTATGAGGACCTAAATCAACACTCCTGATTTGTAAAATCTTGTTTCGTAGGTTTAATATGAATTGGTTTTGTTAGCATTGAACCCTTTGGGTAGTTTCATGGTTTATAAAGTTCAATATATTTTAAAGATCAAAGTCGTGACTGTAGCAGAGGCAGCCAGAACCAGGAGAATGGGGAGATATTCTAGATCCTTTTTTTTTTTTTTTTTTTTTTTGGTGACAAAGCAGAACAAAGGAGCTGCAGATAATGGACATATTCTGGTTAGCAAACAAACTGCATGAAACCAAAAGACTCAGAGTTCAACCCTCCAGGAAAGGAAGGTTAGAGGAAAAAAGTTATACCTGATATGGAGATGGACAGGTTAACCATTAAAAGGTAGAGAATATTACAAACCTGGCCTCGTATAGAACAAAAACACAGGAAAATACGGGGGTAATTCCTCTGTTTTGCCTGCAAATCAGCAAGGAGATTTGTGAAAGGAGGGGGCATTTTAAGTAATAATCTGCTGGGCCCGTCACTTCTTAGGGGGTAGAAAAATGTTCTTTTTGTTTTTCAGAACTTTTGGAAAAGCTGGCGCCAGCTGAAGAGCAACACCATGAATCTACTGTTGCAAGAAAGATTTTGTTTTGTGTTTTATGTTTTGTGGTGTTTTTCTTGTTGTTAACGTTGTGTATTGTACTAAAAAGGGGGGTACTGCACTAGGCAGAAAAGAATCAATGAGCACTATAACTGTATTTACAGAAACATCATACAGGTAGGAAAGAGAAGAAATAAAGGGCAATTTTGTTTAATGGATTTGGGACGAGAAGGAGTCCTGGGAATTGATGTCTAGAAAGAATTAAGGGTGCTGGTTGATTTTGCTAACAGGATCCTATGGGAAATGCCTACTGACACACCCTGGGAACCTGTGGAAATTTCAGCAAGCTATCGAATAGCAGCCCTTAAGGCATCTGAAGAACTGGAATGGCCCGCTTGGACTCTAGAAGTCCTAGCAATTGCAGAGACACAGGAAGGTGTGGGCTAAAAATAAAATAGAATGTGATAAAATGGATGGAGAAATCCCAGTTACAGGCCATGATCCCCCACCCCAGAAACAGTATCAATATCCAAAGGAAGCAGAAACTAGCCTCAAGGAAACAATTGATGCTCTTTGAGCCAAGGAGGCTTGTGGTGGATTTTTGGGTGACCCCACTGATGGCCCAGTTGTGGTGAAGTATCAGGAGTTGATGGTCTCCACTGCAGGTGGGGTCCAGTGGCTTTCAGGTTTGAATTTGGCCAATGCTTTCTTTGCTATTATAAATTTGCTTTTATCTTTCAAGGGAAGCAGTTGTATTTTGCCAGTGTCTGGAACAATGCCCCTATTACGTGTCATGTCCACGTAGTCAAGATGTGGAATGGGATGCCTGAAAGAGGCAATGTAATTTCTTATGTGGTTGACATGCTGGTTTGCACTTAGACCAGGGAAAACAATCTGGAGTTATTGGACTAAGTGTTACAAAAGATTCAGGAACTGGGTTTAAGATGAGTCCAAAGAAAGCCCAGCTGTGCTCTCAACAAGTAAATTATTTTGGAGTGATTTTGGGACACAAGGGGCATTCCCTTGACCAACAGAGAATGGTGCGGAGTTTTCAGATGAATCTTCAGAACTGGCAGCCCTGCTGCATGAATTGTTGAAGGAGGGAACGGGGTGAAACAGTGTTTGTGCTGCAGCTGGCAATTACAGAAAGGGTGGGGGGGATGAAAGTTGTGCTGAGTCTGCCTTGTAGTTTATCACTCCAAAACTTTAAGTGAAGTAGAGAAGGGATTTACTCCCTGTGAAAAGAATTTGACACTAGCATGTGCTATGCAGCATTGGGAATACCTGGTGGAATTGTCCCTTGTGTTACTGAAAACTGCCCACTCTGCAGTAAAACATGTAGTCGCTGGCAAGATCAACAACAGTCATGTGTCCATCATCAGAAAGCCTTAGCAAACCAGGGCTGACTAATTTTCTGAGCTCCACATGGGTGCTTAAAGCACAATTAAAAGTTTAAGAGTCCCCTCCCGGGGGAAAAAGGGGAGGGCAAAGAGACTCAGGCATGGCTGGGTCTGGGTAAAAGTTGATAGTTTGCTTAAATGTTTTAGTGATACCTCTCACATAGGGAGGGGGAAAGTTTGTTCAGCTTTGTGTTTTAGATTGTTAACCATGTGAATGCTGGAAGATCTTGAAGACAATGCACTCCTGTGTGCTGGTGTTGCTGGCATTTGGTTTGCAGACTTGCTTCTTTGGTGATGTGAATCAGGAACCCATAGTGTCTGCAGCGCGGTGAGACTATCTATGAATGACAGTGAAATATAAAGTGAACAATACCATTGACATTACTACTGATCCTAACATCCCAGGAGAACAAATCACTCTTTTAGGTCCCTTAGATAGATATGACCACTTCAGTAAAATTGAAAAGCTTGGATTTGGATAAAATAAATATTAGCATGGAAATAAGTGAAAACTGACAATGAATCATGGTTTGGGTTGCATATGTTCTATGCTGGCAACTATGAAATCCATACCACTTCGACGGCAGCCACACCATCCTCATGAGTGCACAGTAGGATAATGGGGAAATGAATTAATTAATGGAGAGAATTAAATGCTACTCAGGTGGATATGGTTGTCACTGGGTGGGAACTGACAGGCTGTTAATTAATTGTAGTAAGCCCAAATGTGTTTATTTGTGGACTGACATCCCCAGTGGACAGCACTGGGGGAAAAGCCTGTTTATTTTAGGAGGAAACAATCCCATTTCCCCCAAACACTGGACAAGAAGGTCTAGGGGAGGCAAGGTTACAGAGAGTGACACCAGGAGGGAAATAGGGTCCCTTCAGCCAGCATTTTGGAGGTCCTGGGTTCTCAAGAAATGTATAATAGGGATAAAAAATGTTTGGACAATAGCTTGGTTAAAATTGTGTCTTGGTAAAATAGTTATTAATATGCAGCCCAATATGATGGGGAAATGGCTCCTCCAGGAACCCCATGGAGTAAAAAGTATAAAAGTGTGAATTTTGAAACCACCTGTAACCAGTTTGGTCAGTGCATATGTGATTCAAACCTATGTAAAGAAGCAATTGGTAAATAACCACTCCCCCCACATACATTCTCTCAAAAAGGTCCTATTAGACCTGAGCCTGGCAAACATTTTGGCACTAGGGCCCCACTGGGAGCAGTTGTCCAGTCATTATATGAAGTCTGGAAAAACTGGATAAATCTACATGAGGTCGACAAATCTGGCAAGAGATGAGTAAGAAGGGATCTATAGGGAGCAATTGGAAAGAGGTCAGAAATTCTTAACAGCATCAGGGAAAAGTGCTAGCAATTGAGATAAATACAATGGGTTGATACATGTAGACTGTTGATACTGGATGCTTAGTGATCAGTGTGGATACCAGTTTGACACAGTATGCCCGATTTGCAGTTCAATAAGGTTTAATGTTCAAGGTTTCCTATAAATATACTAGTTAAATACAAAGCCTAAAACTAACTACAGTATATCATACTCACTAAACCTGGAGATCTAAGCAGTCACTCATAAGACTGTATACAGGAATGGCTTTCTTCAGGGGCTCAACCAGGGAGTCAGTGGCTCCTTTGGTCTGACTGGCAGCACCTCCAGTGGAATAAGTGCATCCCTTTATCTAAGTGGTAACTTTTTATACCTTTCTATACACAGCTTTCACCTAATTACCTCTCTACTAACTATTACATATTCTATTACCTACATCAAGTTTTCACCCTTGACTACCTTCCATTCTCACCATGATAATTAGAGTCGTCAAAACAACATCTGGTGATAGGAGGGATGGTGAGAAAATATGCCCCTTGGCAGTGAAAAAAATGTACCCCCAGATGTTCAAAGATATCTTGTTGTTCCCCTCACTGTTATCTGTGTACAGCTGCAAGCATACATGTTATGTATTTTATCTTATTATGTGCCATGATATGCAGAAACTGAGATATCTGCAAGGTATTCCTATTTGTCAGTATTCCTATGTGTCTCTGCCAACTGGAAGAGATCAGGCTGTGGAGGCTAGAATGGTCAAGCAAGCAATTTAAACTATGCTAGACCTCAAAACCATGGCCAAGCAACTCAAATTGCACTGGGCCTCCAACATAGACTATGGGTGGGGGGGGGGAGGGGGAAGTTGACCAGAGGTGAAAAACAGTAAATTGAAAGCCTGTTTAAAAATTGTGGAATTGGATATGAATGCAACAAAAATCTCTTGCAAGTACAGGATGTGTTTAAAAACCACTGAAGAAAAATTCCACTATGCTATTAACACATAACTCTATGCTTGTGTACAGTAGAACCTCAGAGTTACAAACACCAGAGTTACAAACTGACCAGTCAACCACACACCTCATTTGGAACTAGAAGTATGCAGTCAGGCACCCACAGAAACAAACAAACAAAAAGCAAATACAGTACAGTACTGTGTTAAATGTAAACTGCTAAAAAAATAAAAGGAAAGTTTAAAAAAAAGATTTGACAACATAAGGAAACTGTTTCTGTGCTTGTTTTATTTAAATTAAAATGGTTAAAAGCAGCATTTTTCTTCTGTATAGTGAAGTTTCAAATCAAGGTTCTCAATTCCCGAGGTGTTCTTAACTCTGAGGTTCTACTGTATATCGGTGATCACTGTGTGTGTCTTAGAAGCTAGTTTCCTATGATTCTTGTTAATTACTTGTGTACAGTAGATCATGATCTTCATGAGGATAAATGTTTTTGTCATGTTATAATGATTAGGAGATGTGATTTTGAATTTCAAGTGCCTGAATTTAAATATAATCAGTTCAAAGAGACACATACTTGTACTCTGGTGTAAAACCTGTGCACCTTGGAATTAATTTGACTGTTTTACTTATGTTGCTTGTACACCCTGATTTGCAGAACCAGCTGCACTGACAAACAGGAAGGGCACACAGTCATGGTTACTGTTCATCATAATGTTAACAAAATTAAGCAGGTATTTCCAAGAATTGCCCAGGATCTAAAACACGAGTGGTGGGAAACATTGTTGGGATGGTCTCCCACTGGCACAGGAATCTTTAATTTGGCCTTAAACCCATGGTGGTGATTTTGGGGCTCCAAATAATAGCGGTTCTTTTTACAGCTAATGACATGCTGTATATTGCACAAAACTTGGCAACTACCAGTCCCCTGACAGATGAGCCAGTGGCTACAGCCAATCTCACTCCTACCCTGGAAAGGAACATGTCAAACTTGTCACCCCTTCCTCGAAAAGGAGTTAGGCATAAATGTCTGCTCATCAGTTGCTGAGTGGTCTGGTCTGGTGTGCTGAGTTTAGGATTCCAGCAAGAAGATAATTGGCTTGGTCTCTGCTGAAATCCTTGAGCTTTGGTTGGATCACAGCTCTGGTGCATCAAGAATGAATGTGATCGTGGTTATGTAAAGGCCCCCTTCTATAAAAGGTGATCTGTACGGAGGGGAACTGTACAGGGAGATTTTGATGGACCAGTACCTAGAGTGTAATGTTGATTATCATACTTGTTACTAACAGCAGCCAATTTTGGTAGGCCTTTTTTGCAGACCTGTGAAATCTTAGCATGACTAAGCCAGGATGGGAAGAGAGTCTGGTTCTCAACTTTTATCTGACTCTACACCCATGCCCCCATGAAATCTCTGGGGAACGTGCTGGGATCTGTGACAAACAGCTTATCTATGCATGCCCTCTGAGAGACAGGGCCTCAAGGCATGCAGATTCTGCAGGAGCTCATCTGACTAATTAGTACTCTGAGGTGACCTTTTGTTTAGCTTTTGAAACTGCCAACAAGTTTTTTTTTCCTGATGTGTCACTGTCTACTAACAAGGATAAATAGGCGGGGAGAGGTTTGGACTCCTGTGGGATCTCTTCTTGGACACAGTTTGGGGGCCTCAAGAGCAGCTGAAAGACTGACCAATCAGAAGGCTGCTGCTGTTACACTCGAAAGCCTCCCCAAACTTCAGTAATTATTGAGGATTGGGGGTATTTTAATAACCTGTTGTGAACATGGATAAGTGTTTGAGACCAAGTACAGTACAGCTTTAAGTGAGAGCACTCTTGTGTTGTACGGTTCTTGCCAGCCATCTATCGGTCGGACAACTGTGTCTCCATTGATTTATTTCCTGACATCACCTAGCAGAGTATGGTTACAAAGAGCTCTGGGTTGAAAGAACCCTAGGTAACAATGTAACAATGAAGAGTTTTCAAATAGGCTGAAATAAAATGAAGGCAGGAAAGAGTAGGGAGTGGGGAACTAGGGAGTGTAGTGATCTAGTCACTAGCTTTATATCTCTAGAGACCTAATGTAAATTCAAACCCTGGATTAAATCACAAAATATGTTTAGTGGTATTTATATGTCCAGGTTATCTGTGTTCTGCTGCTGTTTCAATCCACTTCTATTTAGGTGTTTGTTTCATATTTCCGAACCACAATCCCCGTTTGAAAAAACTACCTAGCTCTGCTCAAGAGAGAGAGGATTAATAAAGCAATGGTATTTCACATCAGAACTGAAAAGGACTAGTAGAAATATGTGGGCAGCCTTGTGCATAATTATTTAGAAGTATGAAATAAACCAAGTTCCCTGGATTAAAAACACTTGCAAATTAACATGCCTCTATAAGTAATTATATTCCTAATTTAGGACTCAAGTAAGAAAATGTTGTCCTATATACTTTATTACACCATATATTGTGTGAAAAGCAAACTTTTTATTTAATTTTGCAGATAGTAATGCCAGTTAACTATAATTTTAATAAATAACCTCGGGTCTTTCTGAAAGAATTTCTATAGTTGCTTAAAAACTTTAGATGACAAACAGAAAGAGGAGCAGAGTGTGACCTCATTAGCTGGCCCTTTAGTCATTTCCAATCCTAAATTTTGCAGTGATTTAAAATTTCTATATGGTTATTCTAATAGATCAAACTTAAAACAAATCCGATATTTCTCATGAGCTAGTCTTTCCTGGGATTTAATCAAATTGCTTTTCATCACTACATTTCATCTCATTTTATTATTCATCATATAATTCACAAAGGATCTACTCATTAGTGAGGATTAGCAAGGCAGTGCTAAGATCAAATGTCTTTTTCCCCTTTTCCCCTTTCGCCTAGGGCAACCAATACAGATCTCTCATGATATCCTAGAAATGAATAAAAGTCATGGTAAACTGTTCTACAATGTCAGAATCTCAATGAAATAAAGGTCACTCACTGGCAATCCTGTTCATGTTATTTCCAGGAGCACATAGCAGTATTGCTCCCATTTGAGGATTTTCTCCTGAATTTTGCAGTGTCTCATTGTTAGCTGAGAAACAGAAGATGGTATATAATATGGAGGACATGGACCCCTTCATCCATTCCCGAAGGCAACTCAACTTAGTCCTGGGAAAGGAAACAGTGGGTTGAAATCTGCCATCAATTCTGCAGACACAGCTTCTATTGAATTCAATGGGAGTTGTTTGCACATAATCTATAGCAGAATTTTGGCCTAGTGTCTGCTGCTGTTTTATAATTCCATGTAACCAGGAGGGATTCTGATATGAAGTGGCACTGATTTTTACACTCCCTCACTAACCTTTGCTGCTTCCTTATCCTCTTAACGTAGATAAAGTTTTGTTAGAGTTACAGGAAAGATTCAGCTAAACTCACAGTGTCCCTTGGAGTCAAAGGATGCTCTCCATTCAGACATTTCTGTTAGTATTTCTTTGGCTTTAACCTTTGTTGTCTGAGCTCCTTTGGTAAATCACTCTCTCTTGAGGAATCTTATTTCCTAGTGCTCTGCCTGTTGTTCGCCACATGCGTTGAAACCCTTTTTTAATGTGACCCCCATTGATGAGCTTGCTCCGCCCGTTCTTGTCTGTTTTTGCAGTGTATCTTTAAAAATTGAAGAAACAAAGTAGCCCCCTGGGTGAGGATGTCTTTCTTTATTAAAACAGGAGAGGACCTAGCTGGCAGGTAATCACCCCCCCGTTCCCACTCAGGAACAGTGACAGACCATTTTGTTATTCCCTTCCAGTCATAGTAGGCACTGAGAGCTGGGATGGTGATTGGGACTCTAGAAGACCATAACTCCACTTCCAGTGGGCCTCAACAACTAGAGAAATGGCAGCCTTGTTCCTCCTCATTACTCATAGGCTGAAGTTACAGCAAGATTGAGCCAAGGATTCTTCCTTAGCGCCGTCCCCAACAAGATAGAAGTAATTCCTCTTTCACTTCCTCCTTTGCTACTCCAGAACAGAGGAGAGGGGGAGTTGATACTGTCACCAGAGAGGGTCTATGGGCTATTCTACATATTCCCAAGAAGGGTCATACAAATCATCCATCATCTGTTCCATGACAATGCAAGTCTGGTGACTCTTGCATGTACTGTGACTCTTCTGATGTATTTGAAATCTTGAATGGAGTGAAGCCAGGCTGTATAGTTGCTCCAGTGCTGTTCAATTTGTTCTTAGCCTGTGTCCTTAGCCATGCCTATAATTCAACTGTAATGTACACAATTAATTTCTACTAAGTACAAATTGGTTTTACAGAAGAGAAGTTTGCTTATCTGGAAGAAAAACTGGTGACAGATCGCTCATATTGTTGGGATCAGGGAGTTCTATAAGTACCTGAGTAGACAGAAGTCAAGGCTGAGGCTTTCAAAACTGTCCAAGGGATTTGGATGCCTAATTTCCATTGCATCCAAATCCGTTAGACTGCTTTGAAAATCTCAGCACTAATGTCTGTGATTTCATTTTACTCCAGAACTGTTTGCACTGCTTGTTACAGTTCTAAATGTAATTGCAATAGTGTGACAAAAATACACTGTGCTAGACTTTGAAACTTGGGAACCTTGACTTCTGTGGGTGGGGCATTGTGCTCATCTTTTCTGGAAATCAGGCCATCTATCGAAGTGCCGAAATATGGAGCAGGTGCTGATTGAAGTAAGGAGTCCGGTTTGCACTGGAATTCAATGGAAGTTGAGAGCCGACCTCCTCTAGATACCTTTAAACTTTAGCCACTCAGGCTTGAAAATCTTATCTGATATATAATATGACATTCTTTTATTATGTTTGTGCTTTTTTATAATTCATTCATGAGAATCAAATTTGGTTTGCAGAGGCCTCTTTTTACTTCTATTGTTTAGTTTAATGCAAAAATCATAACAGGGTTGAAGGAAAGCAGCACACAGAAATAATCTGCAGCCTCTTACACAGTTGCTGATATATTTAACTGCATCATACATCTGCCTTATCCCACTCCCACTGGGTCACACTTTACGATAAAAATAAGGCAAGCTATTATGAAACAGTTACTGCTCTCTCACAGAATCCAAATTTCAGTCAGACTAATTAAAACGAGGGTCCTTGAGAGAAAGGGAGAAAAGGAAAATGCTGATTTGACAAAATAGAAACATTTTGCGGGGACATATCAATTTAATTGGGAAATCATTGGTTGTTAAATTATATTATTATATATTATAAATTGAAACAAAGTATTTTGTTTCATCAGAACATTTTTACCTTATCAAAACTAACTATTTTCAGAATATTGCAGTTTGCAAAAAGTTCTGAGATCTTGATTTTTCATCCCAATTTGGGATTAAACACAATTTTGAAATCTTGGATTTTCCTGCACAATGGAAATTCTGAATTTTGACCAGCACTGCTCTATACACTGAGGCTCTAACTGTGTTTGGAGCAATCTAAGCCCCTTTCTGCACTGAAGTTAAGTAATGTCAGTTCCTCCTCAAATAATTGTTCCTCTTATTCATGCAAAGTAATGTTCCAAAATGGTTTACACTGTGGGCTAGATATTTTTTTACTTAGATTATGCTTCAGTAAAGCTAAACACCATTTCAGCCTCAATCTTTCTACGGTCAGTGTGGATGCGGACTAGCTGAAATAGTTCAACCTGTCATCCTCCTGATATCCTGCAGTGCACAGGTAGCCTTGCAACATCTTTCAGAATGTATTGCTTGGAGCTGAGCTGGAACCTGTGGGATAGGTATGCAACACATATTGCAGCTGAAATGATTTAGGAGGGTGCTACTGAGGATGAGGGGCAATCCTGTATGCTCTTAACAAGATTAAGCGTGTGTGAATAAATCAATTCAATACAATGGATCAGTTACAAACTGTTCACTTCTTTAGTGCAGACAAGGTTTAAAGAAGTTTCTGCCTAACCTGAATTCATCATGGTTCTGCTAGACAAACTCAGGTTTTCAAGGTAGAAAAAACACGGTACCATTATAGGCTAACAGTAGTACTACACACTGCAATAAGGTAGCTCAGAGTTCAGTTTGTGGATGCAGCCTCTCCTTTGCTATACTGTCCTGTCAGGGGTTGAGAATGTCACGTCATTCAAGCGTGAGGTCTCTGGACCCCTAGGGGTAATTCTGATGTGTTGCCAAGAGATGCTAGGAAGGTGATGCCACCTCCTCCCAATTGCCACTATAGTGACTAGAGCTGGAAAATCAGGGTCTGGCCAGAACTGCCGCCTATTCTTGGGCAACCCCTGGCTCCAACAATGGTAGCTTGGGTTGCAGAATAACAGAACTATGGCTATAATAATAGTAGTAAGTAACAATATGCAAAACTCACTGGACATCACCAGCAAAGGTTTCTTGTTAAAAAGTGAGGTAGGCATATGTTAACTTCACATTTAATGTAAAAGCAGGAACACACCAAGTGCAGAACAGAAAATTAACCTAGTCACAACAAATCTGAAAGTTTGCAGTTACTATACTGTCACTTAATCAGTTACCATAGCAATATTTGGTAGATAATGTAGATGTTTACCCTTGTATTACTCCTTCTGAACCACCCTCATATTCATCCTTCTGAACCCATATTCAGTCAGCTATCATTTTATAAATCTTAGATCCTAAGCATGTCTTCTTTTAAGAGTTGGCAGCATTCTTGTACTATGTGTTTGTTAAGCTTTATGCATCAGTATTTCCTACAGTATGGACAGGGAAACATAAAGTTAGTCACAGCTAGATCAGACTACTAGTGACAATCAGATTCAGGACACCTCATGGGAAGAACAGGTGGTTTAAACCCCAAAGAATAGGCAATTGAATCAACTGATTGTATACAACATTATTGCACTATAAAAGTGTATCAGATAAGGAATCATAAAAACTGGTGACATGCTGATCATAAATATCATTGTGTGAAGTATGTACAAAGTTGTGTGTGTGTGTGTGTGTATGTGTGCTGGAAATGTGTTCCTAGAACATGTTTTTGGAGACAGACTTGATAAATAAGTTTGTACTAGACAAAGGAATGTTGTTATACCTGTTTGCCCATGTAAATTGAGCAAGGCATTGCCAGAGATGATAAAAGTTACTTTTACATATGAGTCAACGGGAGGATGGGAATCAGCAGGAAGAGACAAACATCAGAGGAGAATAACTTTATCCGGAGATACACTTCACAAGAATACATCTCAAAGGTTTACTGGACTATAAAAAGAAGGGTAGAGAGTCCCTTAGTTATCCATCACTTGGGTGATGAAGGGAATGGCACCCTCTGCCTGAATGGCTGGAGTTGCTGATAGCTTGATGTAAGTGAAAAACTGTTTTAGGGGAAATATATAGCTTTAAAATTAAGTTTTCAGCACTAGAAAGAGTATTTTTGTTTTGTTCATAACCATATTTGTCTATTACTCTTGTTTAGAATCACTTAGATCTCTGTTCTTTATTAATAAACTTCTTTAGTTTTACTATAAACCATGTCAGTGCTGTATATTAAAGTGTGGGAGCTCCACAAAACTAACAGATTGGTGTGTGCTCTGTCTGTTTGAAGGCAGTGATTTAATAATTTTTATGGGTGCCCAGTGGGAAGGACTGGACACTACAAAGAGATGTCCCGGGGAAACTTGGGAACTGGGGTTCACTGATTGCAGATAACAAAGCAAGGTTATGAGTCTCGAGGAGTCTGTTGATGAGGCAGGTAGGCTGGTGTGATAGTGATAGTGATAGTCTAAACTCCAGCAAAAATCTCTTTTACTAAGGCAGAGAGGTAACACAGCAACTTACAGTTCTGGGTTCCAAGAGAAGAGTATCACACCTTCCTGTCAAGAAATTTTTGGAACTTAGTTTTCAGATATAACCAGTGCACATGGTGTACACAGAGGGAAAAAAATAAAATTCTAGTATTTGTATCTCATTTATTAAGGCAGAATAGTTCTAGGAGCCAAATCACGTATTGGCCCTTATTTTGCCTGACTCTGAGCAAGAAGTACAAAAGAATGCTCTTTACTCTCCCTCTCAAGTTAGTAAATCAGAAATCAGTGCTGACCTTGTTTTCAGTGAAGATTAAACCACACCTAATTGTATCCTGTTCAGATGTTACAGCTGCATTTTATCTGTCCAGTAAATCATTCTGCATCAGGAGAGCCAAAGGCTATCACTACAGGCACAATGCCACAACAGGTGTAAAGAGTATTCAAATTGCAAGTTGTTGCCTTTTTTCTTTGAAAACAAAACATTCATTACTTCACCAATAACTTCAGCTTTTGCCTATCCAAAAGCTAGAGCACCTGTTTGCTTAAAAATATCACATTCAACTAAACTGTCTCTAAAACCCTTTCATAGTACTTTCCGGGGGTAGTGATGCAATTGTTGGTAATCCAGTATATGACAATGCAGTTCCTCCAATATTATTATAACAGTGCCATTGCTGACTGGAAAAATCTGCTTTTCAAAACAAAAGTTTAATTACTGCTATTTTAATTGTGTTATTTTGAAGCTTCCTGAAAAAGATTCCTCAGCCGTATTTGCACTTCATGCTGAGTGAGTCTTATTTTGTTTTAGCATCCATAATTTCTGGGCACTTGTAGTGCTGTAGAATTGACTCCTTCGGCCTGTAGTCTCCCCTAGAAAGCAACAGTTACTAGCTAGGACATGGGTTTTTTCCTGTTGAAGAATTTTCACACAACAGTAAGTCTGAAGTTAGCTAAACTCATTTTTCTGTAGGATGTGTAAGACAACATCAGTCTGGGAGGTTTTTTTCCCTTTGTTTTCCATAGCAACAGGATTGGGCCCTCACTAGCTTTAGGGGAAATTTTCATTGGGGGAACATCCATTGATGCTCAGTGGCCTTAGCCAGGTGACAAAGAGTGAATATTTTGTCCACATCATCTACTGCAATGTCTGACCACTGTGGGAGCGGCTGGGCCTAGCGCAGACTGCCTCTACTGTAAGCCTTCACACTCCCTGACAGACAGACTGGCTTTATTTTGTGAGCTCTGTTAAAGATGTTTGGCTGTCCCTCTTTCACAGTTTGATTGCTTTCTGGGGCTGCTTATTCAGCCCTGCTGTTTGTGTCAGATTAAATGTACAGACACATTACCTTGCATGCCAGAAACAATGAGCACTAGGATCTCCTGAGGAGAAGCATCAATATGTAGTGTGTAAAGTTTCTCATTTCCCAACCTCACTAATTAAATTACCGCCTTAACCACAAGCTTTCAAATAATAACCTTCACCAAAATGCATGTAGTGCTGCCCGTCTTCTTTACAAAGGAAAGGTAATCTGCCAGACTGCTTAGCAGCTTTCAATGCCTGCTGTTGTGTTTAACTGATTTAGGGCCTGATCCTTCTCCAACTGAATCAATGGCAAAACTTCCACTTTCTTCAATGGTAGAAGCATCAGAACCATAGGGTGGGCAAAGTTGTCCTAACTGGTAAGGTTTTCCATTATTATTTATATAGCTCCACAGATGTGCAAGGCACTTGACAGATTTTTTTTTTTTTAAATGGCATCCCTGTCCCTGGGAAGTTTCAATCCAAATTAGACACAACTCAAGGCATGGCAATAATTATAGCTTAGAAGGGCTAGATCATGAGATATGCTTAGGCTTAGTTACATATCATCATAGTTCTTTTTTATGCTTTAATTAATATATATTATAATTTTGGGGCAATGTTGGGAAAGAGGGCAGAATCAGTGATATATAGCAAACACACAGGTGTGAGTTTTGAGGAGTGATTTTAAGGGAAGTTGAGGTCAAATTTCATACAAGGTCAAGGAAGAAGTTCCAGGCATGGAAGATTACGTGAGAAAAGGTGGTGAGCTTCTTGTGGGGAAAAAGTAATTAGGTGCCAACTGTGCACACACCCACTTAGATATATAGCTTGTTATATGTATGCACAAATTACTGATTTGTTTTTGCACGTCAGATATTTGCACATACAAGTTGGGCATGTGTATATGTCCGCACACAGTTGCACACCTAACTCAGAATATTTGGTCTGAACATAGGTAGGGGTGATATGATAGTGAGGAGTCTGAATTTGATCAAAACAAAAATCAGGAATCAGTGCAGAGATTGAAGGAGTGTGATACGTGCATGTATAAGGGGTCACAACTGAAGCCAAGGATATCTGATATACTCTACAGGGGTTAGGTAGTCCAGAGAACTGTAGGCTGTAGAAGTCAAGGTGAAAGATGATAAGGGTATAGCCCAAAGTTTTGCCAGTTGGATGGAGAGGATGAGACAGATTTTGGAGATACTACAGAGGAAGAACCACCAGGATTTAGGTACAGCCAGGATATGGACATGGTCAGAGAAAGGATCAATATGATAGAGAAGAATAGTGATAGAGAAGGTAAAAAGAGGTGAGGAGTTAATGGAGTGGATTTTTTACCATGTGTAGTTTTAGTTGGTTGCAGGATGTCCAGAAAGAGATGTCAGAGAGACAGTTACAGATGTAAGATTGAATGGAAGTGGAGAAATCAGTGAGGAAGAGATTGATTTGGAAGATGTCAGTGATGAGAGTACTGAAGCCATGATAAGAAATAAAGTTACCCAGGAATAAGATATAGAGGAAGAGGGGGAAAATATGAACGGATCCCAAAGGAGAGTAAGAGTGGGATGATCCATCTAGGGGACAGAGAAGAAGTGACCTGTATGGTGAGAGGGAAATAAAATGGAGTAGAAAACCATGAAAGCCCAGAGAGGAGATGGATAATTACTTAGTTTGTTGAAGGCTGCATAAAGATCAGGGAGGATGGGAATGAAGAGGACATCCTTAGACTTGACCAGCATCCAGTTGTTTGTGAACCTAATGAGAGCAATTTTAGTGAATTGGAGTGGGCAGATACAACGTTGCTTAAATTCCAGGGGAGAATTAGGGATGAAGAATTTGAATAAGAGAACTTAAATGGGTAAGAGACAATTGTTAACCATATTTAATACGGAGAAGTCTAATGAAAGGACCTTCATTTTAGCAGTAAAGGGTATGTCTATGCTGATGGCGGCAAAGTTACCGCTACCAGATCTCTCTTTCTGGATCGACTGAGTGGTCAGTGTAGACCCGCTCATTCGATCAGCAAGTCGACTGAGTAAAACCACCCCCTCAAGTAGCATAGTGCTGCGTTGACAGGAACACAGTTCCCGTTGGCGCAGTGCAGTGAAGACAGCGTGCAGAAGGGAAGCACAGCAGTCAACGGAGTTACGCAAGCTACCCTGCGTAGTTTGCGTAACTCCCGTCGACTGCCGCCAAATCTCCAGGTAAGTGTAGATCAGGGGCTAACTCATTTTTAGAAAGCCCTTAAAACTCTAAAATTCTGCAGTAAATTTAGCATAAAAGAATGTAATTTCTTATGCAATAACTCTCATTGCTGCTCCTTTACTTCAGTAAATACCAGTTCACCAGAGATGGCAACAAACTGCTGAAGGACTGTGAATGACCACTTAAGACATCACAAAACTGTTCCTTCTTCAGCCCATAGGATATCCTATCAAATGACAAATAGCCTTCTTGGTACCCTTTTCCTGATATGCCTAGCAAATATTAGTTATTACACTCTAACTTATTACAGTGCTTAGATACCTTCTTTGGAAATGTTGCTGGACATAGTATTCAAATTACAGAACCTTATCATGTACAATGTGATAAAATGTAAGATGACACCTATTATAGCCTATATGTGTCCTGGCTCCTTCTAAGCAAGTACTTGCCATGTCAGAGAGGGTCATCCTGATTATCTTTCAGCTTCACTAATTACTTTAAGATTCTGTTGTGTTCAATTGCTCACATTTTTGCCTTGACTGCATATCTGTGCTGCATTTTTTATTTCACCTTATACAACACTAGAACAAGTGAGAAATACTAGTATTTAACAGCATATATGTGGCCACAGTAAAGCATACTATTTAAGGGTAAAAATAGGGGTCCTTGATTTTAAAGTTTGACTACTTAGGCTACAAATACTTGAGGCATGCTCTTATGATATAATAAGAAGGTGTGTTTTTACCATGGGATAACTAATGCACATTAGCTAGCCTCCTGTGAAAACAAAGGGATAAAGGCACTTTAGATTTTCTACAAGGTAAACTAGGCAACATCAACCATGTGTGGGGATATAGTGCTGACCTTGCCTAGCTATCTTGTGGTAAACACTACAAGTGCCTTGTGCCCACGTAGGATTTTTAGTGATATAACTATCACACATTAGTTATCTTGTTGTTAAAAAAAAACAACAACCTAAAACCCCATCACTATATGAGTGAAAATAAATCCTTAAATATACTTGAAATACTGATGTTAACTCTCTTGCCATGACATGTCTACCTGTAATTAGATATGCTGGCCCTTTAAGTCCAGAGGGGAAGAGAAGACCCTGTTACAAGACAATTGGAACAAAAGAGAGCCTAGGAAGTGACTGAAACTGGATCAGAAGAGAGGAGGTGGTCCCAGGGAGTTAGCTGATGGGGAATAATCGAGGCCACTGTTTCTTTAAGGGCCCAGAATCAGAAGCCCTGTAGTGTAAGCTGGGAAAAAGTTTCTCTCTCTTCCACCCAGTGGGGATGAACCTAGGCAAAGTGGGCCATATATATGCTGCCTTCTCTTCCATAAGAGGGTGATGCTAGTTGGATATTGGGAGCTTGCCTGTTGACTCTTTAAGGTGGAGGGGCTGGATATGAAACGGGCCAGCTGGAGAGAAATTGCAACTCCTGATCACAGGGGACTCCTAGTCACAGGAGGGAGAGACTGCTTATATTCTAACCAGCCCCAAGAGGAGGGTTGCAAACTCCTGTCTCAAGAAGATAAAAGGAGACTGCTTATACTCTAACCAGCCTTGGGGGGGAGGGCTGAAACTCTTGATCCAAGCAGGGAAACTGCTTTTATTCTAATCCTGCTCGGAGAGGGTGCTGTGGATTCCTGATGCAAAGGCAAACTGAGTGACAGAGTATTAACCTAGCAGGGGAATCTACCTGAACCCTTACACTAATCATGAAGGGCCATCGACTAAAAAGGAAACTGAGGCAGGGTGCCTGCAGAGTGAGCGTGACACTACCTATTAACACTGTGTAAGGTGTATCAATCAAATTAACCTGGATACTGTATAACTTTACTGACACTAGGTGACGCTTAAGAACTTCACGAAGATATGAGATTCCATTTTACCTGAATAGCTCAGTAGGGCAAAATATGTGATAATTGAATCCTTACTATCTAATGGTCAGAAAAATTAATTAGTTCAATGTACCATTTGTTTTCTTTTTTTTTTTTTTTTTTTTAAAGGGAAAATGACATGATAAATGACCCGCTTTTAATGGTGTCAAACGATCTGGTAACCAAACAATATTTTTTTCCGTAACAAAGCTAACGTTGTTCCTTTAGACTCATTATGACAGCTATAGTATATCAATTGTAATCAGAGTATTACATACACATGCACACACTCAGAGTTCCCTTAAATATAACCTGTTTTTTTTTAAATGACAGTAAGTTGTGAGGTATTAGGATCTGCAGTGTGTGTCAGATTACTTTTATATGTAATGTGATTTGGATTAGCCAAATGGATTATGTGGTTTATTGTTAGGAAGAAAAGTAAATGTGTGAGATGTTATGATTTCTGAGAGAGAACACTCAGAACTGAAATGATTTCTGCCACTTGGAAAGAATTTAAGTGATCAAATTAACGTATGTTGGTGAAAGAAGATAACTAAAAAGAAAAACATCTATTCTGAAATGAAGGTAAAATGTTTGAACATTTTATAAACACAAACTGGAAAAATTATTTTACAACCAGTATAAGAAGAACATGGAACATTTAATATAGAAAGGAGAAAATAAATCACATTGGCCCAGGTGAATTCAAATCTGCTTAAAACACCAAAGGGACACTATTTTATCCATACTATAAGACATAATTCTTCAAGGCTTTCTCACACAGAGTACTCCTTATTGTTTCAAGAAGTCCCTTTGCAATTAAGAATTGCAGAACTGGGCCCTAGCTATATATGGTATCCATATGGTCTCCATCATGATAGTATCTAAGCATATCACAATCTTTAGGGGACTTTTTTGCACAGCCACCCTCTGAGGTAGGGAAGTACTATCTTCCCCATCTTAAAGCTAAGAAGAGAGGCTCAGTGACTTGCCCACTGTCACACACAGGAAATCCCTGGGGCTGAGCAATGAATTAAACCTGGGTTTCCCAAGTGCTAGGCTAGCACCCTAACCACTGTACCATCCTTCCTCTTCCTACCTTTAAGAGCTCAGACCCCAAGTGCTGTAATGGAAAACAGAAACTGATCCTGAAAATCAGATCACATCTTCAGTTTTCTTCTCTGTTACTGAAAATTTGTTGGTATAATCAGTGTCTCAAACACCATTATGTAGGTATATAACCTGCAAGTGTACTAAAAGTCAACATAAGAAACAACTTGTATAGGGGACTGGGTGGATCAGGGATATGTGATACTGTATGGGGTATTTTACCTCTAGGAGTCCATTTAAATTCAGCGCAGATCATTAGTAACCAAAATTAGGAACACTGGAATTTGCCATAGTATAGTGGTCCATCTAGTCCAGTATCTTGCTTCAGATATGTCTTGGAGAAAGTTGGTACTAAACCTAATTCTTTTGGGAAAGCAGTTATGGGATATAACATCTGAGGGCTGTTGCGTTACCTAAGGGAAAGGAGTTGGCAGTTTCAGATCATTTCCTAGTGGATGAGTGTCTAGATCACAAAACATAATCAAAATTGGCATTTATTACTAGTCTCAGTGAGGACTGCCTAGACATGGAGAATGAACAACTCCTAGCATTAGAGATGTTGCCAGGCAGTTTGGCCTGAAGGGCCCTGTTCTGCCCAGCAGGGGCATCGCGACCCTTCCTCGGGCCCAGGCTCTGAGAAAGGCCCCAGCGCCTTGCTACATCCCCCCCACCCCCCTCAAGTCCTGGGGCTGGCCTGCTCCCCTTCTCCAATGTGGGACAAGGCATCATCATTGCCATGGTCCCTACCTGCTCAGTGCTTGATGTTGAAAGCAAAGGGCTGCAGAGCGAGGTACCAACGCATCACCCGGGTGTTGGTGTCTTTCATTTGGTGGAGGCAGCGGAGGGGTGCGTGGTCTGTAATCACAGTGAAAGGGCTGCCAAGGAGGTAATACCTCAGGGCCTCAAGTGCCCACTTCACAGCCAACGCTTCTTTCTCAATAGTCGCATATCGTTCTTCTCGGGAGAACAGCTTGCGACTAATATACAAGATGGGGTGTTCCTCTCCGTCAAAGTTCTGGGCAAGCACAGCCCCCAGTCCAATGGTGGAGGCATCGGACTGTACTACGAAGGGCCGGTTAAAATCGGGGCTATACCAAACCGGCTCATTGCATAATGCGTCTTTTAGAGCGGTAAACACCCTGTCACTATCTAGGGTCCACTGGATATGGAGCGGCTGATTCTTTCTCAGGAGGTCCGTGAGCAGCTCAGCAGGAGTGGCAAAGTTGGGGACAAACCGTCGATAGTAGCCAGCGAAGCCCAGAAACCGCTGCACCTGATTCTTTGTGGTCAGCCGGGGGTATTCCTGCAGGGCTTGAACCTACCTAATCAGGGGTCGCAGGCTTCCCCGACCTAAGATGTATTCCAGGTAGGTGGTTTCCTACCACCCTATGCAGCATTTCCGGAGGTTGGTTGTGAGCCCCACATCTCACAGTATCCTCAGTATCCGTGGCCACTTGGTTCAGGTACTCACTCCAGTCCCAGCTGTATACCACGACATCATCCAAGTAGGCGGCGATGTAGTTTAGGTGTGGCCCTAGGAGCTGGTCCGTCAGCCTCTGGAACATTGCTGGTGCCCTATGGAGTCCAAAGGGCATCTGGACAAATTGGTATAGCCGACTGTGGGTCGCAAATGCCATCTTTTCCTTGGAGCTGGCGTCAATGGGGATTTGCCAGCACCCCTTAGTAAGATCCAGGGTGGAAAAATAGCGACCCTCCCCAAGTTGATCCAGCAACTCATTGAGGCGTGGCATGGGGTAGGCGTCGAACTTCGAGATGAGAGTGACCTGCCGGAAGTCTATGCAAAATCAGCATGACCAATCGGGTTTTGGCACCAACACAATCAGGCTACACCATTCGCTAGTCGAGGTTTCTATTACCCTTAGCCTCAACATGGCTTGGCCCTCTTCCTCCACAGCCACCTGTAGATGGTGAGGGGGTGATCTCGTGCCAGTACGCACCACCTCACCAGGGTGGGTCTCGATCGTGTGGTATACCTGGTGGTCCTCCCGGGGGTCGCAGTGAAGAGCATGGTGAAGGCTTTCACCAGGTGTGCTGCCTGTCACCTCTGGGTCTTGGTTAAATCAAAGCCCAGCTTGGGCTCACCGGGGTCCTCCTTGTCAGGGATCTGGGGCCCTAGGTCCAGATTCAGGGGGTGAAGGTTATTGAGTAAACCCTTCCTCTCACGCCAGGGTTACAGCAGGTTAAGGTGGTAAATTTGCTTCTTCTTCGGCTGGTCCTGTTGCCAGACCTCGTAATTCACCGGACCAACCTGCCTGGTGACGTCATATGGCCCCTGCCATCGGGCCAGTACCTTGGACTCAGCAGAAGGCAATAAAACGAGGACCCAGTCACCCAGCTCAAAGGACCGGGTCTGTGCTCCCTGGTTATACGTCCGGGCCTGTGTGGTCTGGGCAGTCTGCATCCTTTCCTGGGCGAGTGTTCCGGCCTATCGAAGGTGTTCCCATAGGTCCAGGAAATACTGGAGCAGTCCCTTCACCGGCGACGGGGCCTGCTCCCACTGCTTCTGCATGAAGTCCAGGATCCCCCTCGGCTGCAAGCTAAATAGCAGTTTGAATGGGGAGAACTGAGTAGAGGCCTGGGGGACTTCCTGGATGGTGAGGAGCAAAGATGGGATCAGTTGGTCCTACCACTGCAAATCCTCCAGGGGGAACTTCTGGAGCATGTGCTTCAGCATCCGATTAAGTCGCTCCACTAACCCATCGGTCTGGGGGTGGTATATTGAGGTCCGGAACTTCCGGACCCCAAGGATGTTGCATACTTCCTGAAACAGTCAGGAGGTAAAATTAGTTCCCTGGTCCGTGAGTAGCTCCCAAGGTAGCCCCACCCTCGCGAACACCTTGATCAGTTTGCTTGCAACCATCTGGGTGGTTGCATTCTTTAGCGGGATACCCTCCAGGAAATGGGTGGCATAGTCCATCAGGATGGGGAGGTATCGATATCCTGCTGCATTCTGTTCCAGGGGCCCAATCAGGTCTATGGCCACCCATTTGAATGGGGTTCTGATCAGGGGGAGAGGCATGAGGGGGGCCCATGGAACTCCTGCTGGGGCTGTAAGTTGACATTCCGGACAGGACACACAATAGTCCCAGATTTTCTGGTACACGCCAGGCCAATAGAAATGGGCCAGTATCCAGGCCAGGGTCTTATCAAGGCCCAGGTATCCTGAAGCTGGGATGTCATGGGAAAGCCTCAACATGGCCCTCCGGTGGATCTGGGGCACTACCAGCTGACCACGGGAGGTCTGAGTCCGGGCGTCCCACTCCAGGCGATAGAGCCAGTCGTGGCACAACTCAAACTGCGGCACTGGGCTGCCCATTGGGGGTCGGTTGCCACCCCGTGTATGGCGGTCAGTTGATTGTAGGCACGGCTGAGGGTGGGGTCCTCCCACTGGTCTCGGCAGAAGTCGTCCCCTGGTTTCCCCGAGTTAGGCAGATCCATTCCAGCCGGAGGGGACTTTCCTTCCTGGGTCTCCATTTCCCGGTTCCAAGGCGGGCCCCACCTGGTCATCTTCCTCGGGCGACTCCTGGGGGTTGGGTGCTTCTGTTTTCAGGGGCCCCTTGCCTGGGGCATCTTGTCTGCCTACCCACTGTTCTCCTCCTCTTCTTCTTCATCCACAGTCTCATAACCATTGAGCCTGAACTCAGATTCCTCTGAGATATCAATGCTGCATCTGGGGGAAGTGGTGGGATCAGCACCAAGAATCACATGCAGCTCCTTGTAGAAGTGGCATGTCTTCAGTAACAAGCCAGAACAACTGTTTGCCTCCCTTGTTTTTTGATATGCATGCCTCGGCTTTTTGATTTTAACGTGGCACTGCTGCATGTCCCTGTTGTTCCCTTTCTCCAACATGCCTCACAATATCTTTTCATGGATATCAACGTTTCTTCTGCTGGATCGGAGCTGAGGCTGAACAGACTCTTCTCCCCACAGACTGATGAGCTTCAATACCTCAGGTCTACTGCAGGCTGGAGCACATTTGGGGCGTGCAGTTACCATGATCAGTTGTGCTGGCAAGTTCTCCGTGCTGACCAAAGAGGAAATGGGAATTCAAAATTTCCTGGGGCTTGACTAGGAGAGGGACTGCCAATGATTTCAATTTACGCAGTACTCTGCCTACACTGCCACTCATTTGATCCATCCACTTCGATTTTAGCACTACACCTCCCACGGAGTTGGTTTTATTATGTTCACGTTTCTGGTAAGTTAGGCTGGCGGAACGGACCTGACAGTGGAGACGCATACATTATGTGGTCCACAGAAGACAGCTTCTGTCAACCTAACTTCATGGTGTAAACCAGGCCTAAGGAAGAGAGCAAATGCGCCCACTGCTTTGCATATCTCCCTCTATAGAGACCATTGTCTCTATACAGAACAATGCATAACCAAAACTAAAAACAATATAGTATATATTACCAAAACTGAAGTTTTCTTGGCACACTAAGGGTATGTCTACACTTCGAGCTGGAGGTGTGATTTCCAGCTCAAGGAGACATACCAGTGCCAGTTTTGATCAAGCTAGAGTGCTAAGAAAAGAGTTTAGCCATCACAGTGGGAGTGATGGAAAGGGCTAGTTACCCCGAGTAGGTACCTGGCACATGCTCAGGGAGGCTAGTTCCCTGTGCTGCTCATAATACCATGGTGACACTATTTGTAATGCACTAGTTTCACAGCTAGCATGGGTATGTCTCCTCAAGATGGAAATTACACCATCCAGCTCAACATATAGACATACCCAAAGAAGAAGAACTTGGAAGACTATGTGTTACAGTGCCACCTGGTGACATCTGCCATCAGAATACATTTAAGAAAACTAAAGCTAAAACCAAAATTGATGCAAAATCTAATGTTTAGCTGAGCTTTGTTTATCAAACATAAATCAATTGCGTTACTCTCGATTTAAACTGGTGTAGTGAGAGCAGAATTTATCCTCAGAAGTACTGTTTTGAACCTGATTTGTTTCTGAGGAATGTCATTGCCTATACTATGCCTGATGTGAATAAAGAGGATTTGAGTTTCCAGAGCTGTCAATCCAGCATCTTTCATAAACACTAATCTAACAGAAAAATTTATAAAAGCATATGGGAGGTGTGACAGATATGGCAATTTTTACAATATCTTTGGGAGATATTACTGAATTAAGTTTATCTTTGGAGTCCATTGAATTAAATGCAAAGGTTATGTATTATTGTGGGCCTGTATGATCAGCAGACTATATTGAACAATGTGGCAGACAAAATGAATTTTTGGAACTATATGTGTTTAGTAGATTTCTTGTGAATTATCTAGGGGAGGATGAATGCAAATTCTGCACCCCACTCCGGCCTCCAGTGATTCAAAAACACACTCCTTTCAAGTTATTCCCTGAGGAAAGGGCTATTGTCTGCTGATTACCAGTCCCCAAGGTCCCAAGATTAAAGGACCAAAGTGCATAAAGGAGAGACTCATGGATTCATGGGTGTGCTTGTCCTAAAATAACTGTTATGAACTTGTAACCACAGAAAAATCACCTGGTGGGATTTCAAGGACTGTTCACCTGCCAAATCTCTTGTTGGCATTGGGGTGATCTTTGGGAAGCTTATTAAGATGCGTGCAAGTTCTTTTGTTTTTTTATGTTTTCTCTATAATGCTTTCACCTTAAGAATAAATGTACTTGCTTAGAAAGGGCTGCATGGTAACTTCCAATTGTGGGCAATTACTCTGTTTGTTTTCTATCCAGAAGCTATAAAGTATAGATGCAGGCCTGCTTAGGCATTCTGACTTGCTGGGAAGCTCACAGCATAGACAGGGAACTATGCAGCTTGGAAAAATCCTGATCAGGAGGGATAGAGAGGTGACGGCTGGGGAGTCAGAAGCCTAGAGGGATTGGTGCTCTTGGTAGGCCACAGAGGAGGAAGACAAGTGCAGTTGCCCTGAACTGTGACAGGAGATACTGTTGAAGGATTCATAGATTCCAAGGAAGGAATCACTGTGATCATCTAATCAGTCCTCTTGTAAAGCACAGGTCATGGAACTTCCTCACAATAATTCCTAAAGTACATTTCTTAGAAAAACATCCAGTGTTGATTCCAGATTGAAAAATTGTGAATGATGAAGTATCCATCATGACCCTTGGTAAATTGTTCCAATGGTTAATTACTCTCAGTGTCTTATTTCCAGTCTAAATTTGTCTAGTTTCAACTTCTAGACTTTGAATTGTGTTATATCTTTCTCTGCTAGATTGAAGAGTCCATTATTAAATATTTGTTCCCCATGTAGATACCTATAGACTGTAATCAAGTCATACCTTAACCTTCTCTTTGTTAAGAAAACTAAATTGAGCTTCTTGAGTTCATCATTATAAGACATGTTTTCTAATACTTTGATTATTCTCGTGGCTCTTCTCTGAACATTTTCCAATTTATCAACCTCCTTCTTGAACTGTGGACACCAAAACTGGACAGTATTCCAGCAACAGTCAGACCAGTGCCAAATATAGAGGTAAAATAATCTCTCCCCTCCTACTCAAGATTCCCCCACTTATGCATTACAAAATAACATTTGCTCTTTTGGCCACAGTGTCATATTAGGAGCTCATGTTCAACTGATTATCCACCTTGACCCCAAAATCTTTTTCTGAGTCACTGTTTCTCAGGCTAGAGTCTCCCATCCAGTTAGCATTCTTTGTTCCTAGATGTATACATTTTAGGGATGTAAAAATTCAGTTAATGACTGGGAGAGTTAATGAGCTGTCACAGCTGGGAGGCTCTTGCTCTGCAGGGAGGAGCCAAGCCCAGCGCAGCTCCCCCCCGCCCCCCCCCCCCCGGCACATACTTGCTAAGCCACCACAGCTGGTTGGCTCTCACTCTGTAGGGATGAGCCAAGCCCAGTGCGACTCCCACCTGACATACGCTTGCTGAGCTGCAGGTGGGCAGCTCTTGCTCACACAGCACGGCTACCCCGGAGGGCAATGTTTAATTAATTAATTAAACGGTGAGACTGCTGCTCACTATTTAAACCGGTTTACATCCCTTATACATTTATGTTTGGCTGTATTAAAACACACATTGTTTGCTTGTGCCCAGTTTACCAAGTGATCCAGATCACTCTAAATCAGTGACCTATCCTCATTATTATTTACCATTCCCCATAATAATAATATCAGTGATGATTTTATGCTTTCTTCTTGATAAACATTGATAACAATGTTAAATGGTATAGGGCCAAAAACCGATGTTTGTGGAAACCTGCTGAAAACACATGCACTCGATGATTCCATGTTCACAATTACATTTGGAGACCTATCAGTTAGCCAGTTTTTAATTCATTAAATGTGTTCCATGTTAACTTGATATGATTCTAGGTTTTTAATCAACATGTCATGCACTATTAAGTCAAATGCCTTACAGAAGTGTAAGTATGTTACGTCAGTACTATTACATTTATCAATCAAACTTTTAATCTCATCAAAAATATATTGTTAGTTTGATAGGATCTATTTTCCATAATCCCATGTTGATTTGAATTAATTACATTACTCTCCTTTAATTCTTCATTAATCGAGTCCTGTATCAACTGCTCATTATCTTGCTCAGGATCAATGTCAGCTTTACAGGCCCATGGTTACCTGGGTCATCCTGTTCACCCTTTTTAAATATTGGCACATTATTTTTCTTCCAATCTTCTGTAACTTTCCCAGTATTCCAAGATTTATTGAAAAGCAACATTATCATTCCAGTCCAGTGAGCTCTGTATTCTTCTTGCCACTTGCTTGTACCATAGTTGTGCACTTTTAACACTACCAATTTATCTTTAAAAATGAACTTCCGTCATTGTGTAGAAGAGGAGAAAAGCGGTTTGATAAAGGTGATTAAATGTAAAATATTTTGTAGAATTTAATGCAACATTCTTGCTTTTGCTAAAGAGTAAAGATATTTTAAAATTTATCTAAGGCTCTAAAATCAAAGATCATTTCCTTAATTGCTATTGTAGCAGAAGCTGCTACTAGATTAGTAGCTGTCTTTGGGGTAAAATTCAGAGAAAAAAGTTTGCCTTCTGTCATTTTCTGAGATTTATCTCTGTAGATGATTTTATTTATTCTCTATAATTCTTCATGCTCATGTGTTCTTGTAGCTATCTCCAGTACATGCCAGAAGGCTGTCACACCAAGCAACAAGGAATTCTACAACATGTTGAAAATTCTCATTTCTTGTAAATGACTTACAAGAACCACATTCCCCAGATTTTCCATACAAATGCCATGGAGAAATAGCCTTTCACAAACTTATGTCCTTTCAGAATGGTCTCTATAATTTGTAAAGACTAGGTAATTTTTCTTAGTAAATAATGGATCTTGCTGGCACAGCTTTGTCAGCTTGATGTATGTAGGTGCAGAACACTCACTGTTGGGGGCTAATCATAATGCAAGTATTTATTTTCTTGTCAAAATGTATGCGATTTTTAAAGCATCTGAGGTATTACCTGGTAACATTTCACAAATTATAAAATGAGTCTTCAGCTTTAGGCTGGGATGTTTTCATTTCTCTGATTTAAGGCATCTTCAGTTCACCCACAAGAGAAAAATTGGAATTGATCAGAGGTGGAAAGAAGAGGGATTTTTATACAGGTCAAAGGCACTAGGGCCATTTAACCAGGATGGTAGAAAAAGGATTTAGCCTTAAGGGGAGAAAAAAGCCAGCTACTGTATACATTACAGAACCTTCCCTATTCACATAAGAATAATTAGAAGTAGGGTGGCCTTTTCTTACTACTTTGGCCTTCTGTAGACCTTTATTAATATTTATATTATTGTGTTCTGGAAACACAACTTTGGGAACCTAATTAGGGCTTGTCAGGCCCCTGATGGCCAGAATGCTGGACTAACAATCACCATAAGTTTCATGGTAGGGGAAGGAGAGGCAGAAAGAGATAAAAAGTAGTCCCTGAGAAGCCTTGTTCTCGTCTTGTCCTGGGTCATTGTCATTGCCTGCAGATCTCAAGAGCCACACAGGAAATGTGGGGAATGCTGGCCTCATCTCCCGAGCCTCCTGATCTTTAGCCCTTCCCCTGAAAATCACCTGCTGTCTGCAGGACAAATGTTGCCTTCCTACAGACCTTGGGACTTGTGCAAGTGTGTAGAGGATGAGGTTGGGTTTGCAGAGAACAGAGTCTCTGGGCAGGGTGCAGCAGGGCAAGGAGGCATCCCCTATCTAACAGATACATGCAATTAAGTTAATTTTAATTTTCTCCCACTCTTCCTTCTCCATCTAAGATATCAGAGAGAAAGTTAGAAGAAGTTTGTAAAGGTGATCACCACTGAAGTTAATATATCTCAATTTACAAGCATCTCATCTGATTATCTTCAATTTTGCTGGAAAGGTCTCCTTTTTTCCATTGGCAAGCCAAACGCATTTTAAACTCTTTCTCTGCAAGGAAAAGGGCTAGAGATTTACTTATTTTTTTAAATATGCACACTTAAATCCTCAGCAGTCATTTGACACTCTATATTAAGCGTGTCAGAGCTGATCAGCCATGATGTCATTCCTATTTAAAAAATAAATATTTTCTCAGATTTGATTGCAAACCATCAGCCTTTTGGTTCAGTGCAATAGGCCTTTGCTAGGGGACACCAACAAAAGTAGTTTTATCTTTCCTCCTTTTCCTCTTTTTCTTCCTTTCTACACTGTGGCAAAAAATCAGAAGACTCTTTTAACTCAGGAGAATACATCACATTTTAGAGATTCATAATTCATTAATTCTTTATCAGATTAAATTCAGATTTAGTAGAGGGGAAAGAATCTATATTGACTCCAGACTGAGGCTACTGATTTCAAGGCCAATTTGTGTAGATTTTGCATATGGGATAGAATTAGGCTTATAATGGAAATACAATTGAAACCTCAACTAAGGAGGGGCTTGTGTTGCTTCATTATAGGGAAAAGTAATCTTAGCTACAAAATTCACATAGCCTATCAATGTGGAAGTGATATGGATGCATAAACTACCTTTATGCAAAATGTCATTGAAATTAGACTTTGATTTACTGTGCATATTTAGGCTTGGCAGAATTAGATTTTAATTTTTTATAATTTCAACAAATAATACCAATATTTATTTTTTAAGTTTTTATCAGTTCACATTTTCACAGTTGTGGGAAATTCTGGGGTGTTAGACAACTATTTAATGACAGTAGATTCTGAGATTTCAAAAGTTAAAACTTTATAAACCATTAAAACACAAATTATCAACATCATATGTCAAAAATATCCCTAAATCAACAATTCTTAACTGTTTTTATCACTCATTTGTTAGTCTATTTGTAACAAACCTAATTCAGAAGCCTAAATCATTATATTTTAAGTCTAATAGGTTCTCAAACAGCAGTTTATTTATTTGCCCATTTGTAAATTTCAATTAGTATAAATGGAAATGGTTTTTTTTGTCAGTTTGGGTGTGTATGATGAAATCGACGTTTCCAACATTCACCAGTAAATATCTAATCCTTCCATTTCTATGTATAAAGCTTCTTCAACAAAATTAGCAGCAGAATTATCCTTGAAGTTGACAGTAAATTTCTCCAAGAAAGTTGTATCTATTAAAATAATTTTCATGTGTCAGGATAGAATGATTAGTTGTGTGCAAAACTACAAAAGAATAATACCCTAATTCTTGGTAGTATTGTTATTTGTTACTCTTTTAAATGCAGACATTGCTTTCAGAGATTTTGCACTTGTAAGCAATTGGGCTATCATGTGCATATTTTATTTTGTTGCTTTGTTACCATTAGATTTTTGAAAGACAAATGAAGAGATTTCTGGCTATATCTTATTCATGTAAAGTGGCCTGTAAATAAATCCTTTTCATAATATATCCTGCATTTCCTTGGAGATTTGCATGCAATTATTCATCCATTGTTTTGTGTTTTTTGTGGTTGTGTTTTATTTTTTGGTCATACTTCTTTGCTGTGTGTTTGATATATCCTTGAAGAGATTACTTTAATTTCTTAGTGTCTTTTTTGGAGTATTTTTAAGTCCTTATGTAGCTTATTCAATGTCTTTAGCAAACAAAATCATGATCATGAACGCTTTTTTCTGCGCATTGTAAAGACATTTCTTTTGGATGCTGTTTCAATGCTCATCTCTGAAGGGCACATATTTCAGTGACAAATTCTGAATATTTGCCAGTTATAACATGGAATTCATGAGCTTCAATGAGCTCTGGCATAGGCATGTCTACACTGCAATGTAAGCACAAGGTTAGTGGGACTAGAGTTAGCTGACACAGAGTTAAAGGACCCAGGCTTGACTTTCTATGCTGATTGTTAACCCTACATCAAGAATTTTCTAACCCGGGCTTGAACTGGGGGCTGTGGTGTCCACACTGAAGCATGCAGTCAGGTCAAACCAACTCAGAGATGCCTTCCTGAAATGTGGCCACTCTAGCCCTTTGACCATGGTGAGCTGTGGGAAAACTTGATTGTCCATCCTCCACATTACAGGAAGTTTGAATAGCCCACCAATGCATCCTGCCAGGTAGTCATTTTGGTCTGTGTACTGTCAGCTACTGGAGCCAGAAACATGGATGAACCACCTTTTGAAGAACTTCTCTTGCTTGCACTGGTAGTCCTGTGTCAGGAGATGGGCAGAGCTTCCATGACACACTGGTGGACGTTTCTGTGGTGTTTTCTTTCCCATCAAAGTCACCTGACAGAACTTATGATGCAGCAGGACCTGAAGAAACAGGAAGAAGAAGAGGAGAAGGACATAGACATGGCAGACTCAAGCTGACTGATGCTGCCATTGCACTCGGTACAGCCTCAATGCCCCCTACATAGATCAGCACTTCTGTAGCAGGGCCACATGCACAGACTAATGGGACCATATTGTCTTGCAGGCTTGGGATGATAAACAGTGGGTCCATAACTTTTGTATGAAGAAAGCTTCATTTCTAGAACTTTGTGGGCAGCTTGCCTGGACCCTTCACGGTAAAGACACGCACATGAGGGCAGTCTTGCCTGTTCAGAAGTGGGTTGCTATACTGGTGTGGAAGCTGACTGACCCAGACTGCTATAGATCTGCTGCTAACCAGTTTGGTGTTGGAAAATTGACTGTGGGGAAAGTAGTGGCAGAAGTTTCTAAGGCAATAAGGTGTGTGGTTCACCCCAAAATGATGATCATAAAAGATATTCATGAGGTATTTCTGGCTTCTCCAAACTGGCCTAGGGCCATTGATGGGCCCTTGGGCCCCTAGTTTGCCCTCCTCAAGGAGGACATGAGTATATAAACCACCAGGGGTACTTCTCCATTGTTATGTAGTCCCTTGTTCATCACAGAGGTAATTCATAAATGTCAGTGTGGGCTGCACTGGAAAAGTTCATGATGCCATGGGTTTTTTCCAATCGGGAGTCTACATTTATGGACAGGCTGGGGCACTATTCCCACCAAATGACATTGTCATAAACAGAGTTACTGTTCCCACCTTTATTCTGGGGGACCTCACATACCTGGTTTTTGCCTTGGCTTATGAAACCATACCCTGTTATCAGAGGCCCTGGCAAAAGAAGGTTTATTCACACCATTAACAGATAGATAATGGTTGCCGAATGTGCTTTTGGCAGATTGAAATCCTGTTGGAGATGTCAACAGACCACTTGGATTTCAGTGTCTTCAATGTTGTCTGCATCACTGTGGAATCTTTGTGAAGCCAGAGATGAGACATTTCCCCCTGGATGGACCTATGACAGCGAGAGGCTGCTGAATCAGTACACTGAGGCAGAATGTTCACCTACCTCAGCTAGAACTGGATGCATCCTGTCAGTAGAAGTCAGGGATCCTTTGTGCTTCCACATTATGGACTAGCATAGCCCAGTGGAAGAGGGGGTATAATGCTTCTATGAATGTGCTTGTGTGGGAGTTTCAGTTCTTGAGGAGCAGTGGGGGGTTGATTGCCATGCAATGCACTTGGGAATAGCATGAACACTTATCAGGTGTGTATGTGGGGTGGGAGTGATACACTGTGGATTGATGTAAAGAAATGATTAAAGTAAGAATTGAATTGTATTGATTAATAGCGTTTGCTTAATAATTCCTAATTGCCCCTGATCATGTGTTCACCTTTATTGTTTATAATACACATTATATGATGCAATGCAGTGGTAGCAATACATTTTCATGATAAAATAAAAAGCTTTATTTATAAATGTACTAGAAAAGTACAACATCCATCCATTGCCAGGCAGGTTAACTGCCATTACCACACCAAAACATCAATAAGACCAGAACCTTAAAAAGAAAAGTGCATGAACAAGTGCAAACACTGAAACCATGTACAAGATAGAAATTCCCTGATACTCTATGTCCCCTCCACACCGCCCTTTCTCCTTTCCCTCTTTCCCTGTTTGTTGCACGCTGGGGATGGGATGGAGGCATCTGCCGGGGAGCGGGTCAATATGGAGGACTGCACAAGGCCAAGTTACCCTGCCCAACCACTCATGGGGCGAGATAGCATGGGCCACCCAGTCATACAGTTTTCCAAGCTTTGTCTGGACTGCATCACAGGGGACTCAGGCCATGGTGTGGGTAATGCAGCAAGAGCCGGTGCCCTTGTGGCCATTAGTGTTATCAGCCACTCATACAGTTCTTTCTGCTAAGCTACATCCTCCTCCCTTTACAGGAACTGTAAAGCAAGTGCCAGCTCCTGCACTGAAACCCCGTCCTTAAGCTGTGCGGCCAGCCTGAGCGTTTAGTCTTGCCTCTCACCATGCCTTTCCTCTGGTCGTAAGACCGTCTGTCTTTGATACTGGACCTACTTGTCGGCCCAGTCCAGACCTTCAACCATCATGGAAAAACTTCCTCTTGGAACAGTCCATAAATAAATGTTGGCTCAGGCTTCTGCTGCAGTGAGGGCAAGCAGTGGAGGTACTACAGCCTGTAGAGGTTGAGGAAACTGAAATAGGACAAGACAACAGAGGGTTGTTGTCTCAAATATCTTAGTGTAAAAAGCACAGAAAAAATCCTTGTGGAATTACTAGGACACAAAATGTTACTTTTCCAAATTGTGAGATAGACACTTCAAGCCACAGCAACTCCCTGGACACACCTGGGTTAATCACAGCAAAAGAAAAGCAGGGAAAATAGTAAGTTAAAAAATCACAGCTGATTTTTCCCCCCTAAAATTTACAGAACTACGTGTGTGTGTGTGTGTGTGTGTGTGTGTGTGTGTCAGAGAGAGAGAGAGAGAGTGGCCATGTTCCATGCTGCAAAAACTTTTTCTATCATTTCAGCCCTTCCACATTTTGGAGGACATAACAGTTCTTGTGGTGCCCAGTTGCAAAGGAAGTTGTTATTCCAAGCTGCTGGTGGGAAACCTGCAGTGTATGCTGCCAAAGTATTCAAGTATAGAGTGACTGAACAGCACATCTATGAGTGGACTGGGCTGGTCAGCTACCAAGGTGGCCCTGAAAAATATGCTCTTCTCTGAAATGTGATTACCTATCTTGAGTTCCTGCTTCAGGAAAAGTTTGCATCTATCAGCACCAAGGACTGGATCAGAATTCATGAGGGACTCAACAGGATGTTGTGTTAATTTCCACATGTCTTAGTCTGGTATGGCTGCATGCAAACACACACAACTCTGCAACCATCCTCCTTACTGGCCCCATCCCACTGCCACATTTCTGAGCAAACTTTCAAAAACCAGCCAAATTTGGCACAAATGATTTTGTCACCTATGGACTACCTTTAACCAAAATGGACAAAATTTTTAAATGGAACACATTTCCATCTGCCCCCCACATACAGAGCTCACTCTTCATGGGTGACTTGTTATACCACTGAGTGGTTATAGAGCAGTGTATTTACAGGCATGGCAATGTAAGGTTTGGGTTTTTTTAAGACACAGGAATGCCCAGCAAAAAACCATGTATTTCCACTAAAAACTCATTCATAAGATGTTTTTACTGTTTGGATTTCCCAGTCGCCATTTTGAATTCCATGTGGGGTGGGGAATCCAAGCCACTAGTGGCATACAGTCCACCATTGGCAGATACACACTGCTAGTCATGGCTTGTAATAACTTCTTCACTAGTTAATAGAATGGGAATCCTTCCCATATCTATATTAATAAACATTAAAATGGAACCATAAAATTACCAGGCTCCCAGGACAGCTTCTGTCCCTTCCATGTCTGCTGAAGACTCCATGGTGGGCTACTTCTAAGCAGGGCATCAAACAGCTCCTCCATGTATGGCCCCAGGATGTGCTGCTGCTGCTGCTTCTACTGAAAAGCTTCCTGTGAGAGCGGTTTCAGCAAGAGTCACTGCATTATCTGCACTCAGTGCTCACTGCTGGCTCCCATCAGTCCCCATGCTGGATTCTGGGGCCAGCAGAGCACCATCCCAGCTGACCAGGTCATCATGCACCACCACTGATTCCAAGCTCAGTGCAGTGCCCAGCAGGTCAGACTTCTCATAAAAAAGGGCATGATGTCGGCGAGTCGTCCGAAGTGCAGTTATGGTTCCTGGCTTTCCTGTACTCAGTCTTTTCACACTTAATCTGCTTCCTGGACTGGTCATCTGTCTAATAAATTTCCAACGCTGCCAGCTTCTTTGCTAGTTGGTGGTATGCACGGTTGTTCCTAGTACTTTTACTAAAATCCATAGTTTTGCTGGCCTCGCACCAGAGATTTCCCCAAATCTGGCTGTGTTCCTATGAAGCAGCACAACTTAGCAAAAAACTTCTTCTCTTCAGTCTCCATTGCAAACACAGAAGGCTCTCTGGTGAAGCTTGGTGTACAGAACACAATGGAAAGGTTAATAACTGCTTCACCAAGCTGCTGAACTACACCAGGGAGGGTGGCTTCCAATTTCCTGGAGTTGAATAGAGACCCTTGGGATAGAAAGGACAAAGGAAGTTGGTCCATGGGATTGTGATATACTTTTGGCTAACTCCCAGGACCCAAGTCAGGGGGTTCTAAGTCTACACTGCAAAGCAATAGGACTCAAACCCTGGGTCCTGGTTTGATTTAAGGGCTTGTCCATACTTTAAATGCTGCAGCTGTGCTGCTGTAGTGCTTCTGTGAAGATACTACCTACCCTGACGGGAGGACTTCTCCTGTCGATGTAGGTACTCCACCTCCCTGAGAGACGGTAGCTAGACCAACGGCATAATTCTCCCATTCACCTAGTGCTATCTACCCCAAAACATTAGGTCAGTTTAATTGTGTTGCTCAGGGATGTGTTTTTTCACATCCCTGAGCAATGTAGTTATTAATTTCTTAGTGTAGCCCAGGCCTTAGGCTAGAACCCTCTCAACTGTCCTAGGACTGTAGCTCCAATCCTGCGTCTGAGAAATGTGTGTGTAGACACTTACATTTCAGTGTAGATATACCCTATAGCATATCATGATACTTCAGTGCTGGCCAATTACCTTATAATAGGTGGTAATAACTGACTCTTTGTTTCATTTTGTTTTTTTCCATACCTCCTTCAGCTAATGAAATCTTCACTATTTGCAATTCTCTCCAAGGTCCTGTTGTACTTTTCCTTTCCTGAATTTCTATTGCAAATGTGTTCTGCATAAATTGCATAAACTGTTCTAAATGATTCCCTGGTTTACATTGATTATACATGTTCACAATGTACTAGGTAATGACTATCAATACAATGGAGTGTTGAAATCTTTCAAAATCAGCTTTCAGAATCCTTTCATTTCTGTATGCTGCATCTACTCTTGTTCAGGAGTGAATGATATTTGGGGTGGTGGCATGGTTGTTTTTGCTATCTTGATTTACCACTGTTTTTCTGCTGAAGTCAATGGAGTTAAACTGGCATAAAACTGAAGTACAAGTGATGAATTTGGTCCTCGTGCTTGTATGTGACAAACCATTTAATGGATTATGAGGTTTGTTGTTTTCAGAACTTTAGAATCAATCTTAGTTTTGTCTTGTCAGCTTTCATCTTCCGTATTTGGCTTGGATGGAGGAGTCAGATGCACCAACATTTTGCTGAGGTCACAAAAAACTTCTGCCTTCATTAACAGCTCAGTCAGTCAAAATTGTTTTGAGTGAATGTAAAGATATCTCTGGAATGCTAGCACCGCTGTAGTAGTGTGCTTCTGAACTTGCCCAAACTATCTGAAAGGCATATTACTGCAATGAAAGAGAGAGAGAGAGACTATTGTTTTCTATCTGCACTGAATTATTGATTCAACAAAAGGATCGCAAATATAAACTTTCTGAAAATACTGAGAATCAGAGTTATTAATCTTACATAAAGTATTCAGTGTCAAGTCCAGTCTGGGTTGAGTGGTTTGAGTTTATATTTGTACGGCAGAATGTAATTATGGAGCCTATCAATATTATGCTGCTACTGCTGCTGCTACAGTTCATCCATTCTTGGGGAAAGTGCAAGCAATACTGTAGATTTCTTCTGCATGACAGTCAGCATCACTAATCATCCGTCTACACATATGCACTCTTGAATTGTAGTGAAACCAACTCTTGGCATGAATATTGAAAGATGGGAATATTTAGTTACATTAAAAAAAGATCTAAATTCTATTCATAAGCCTGTGTCTCATTAAAAAAAAAAAAAGAAATAGCTCTCTATGTTTTAGGTTAGTTCACACCTTTAAAGGAAAGGACACTGTAGGTACCATTCATTTATTTGAAACACTCACCTTTCTTTTTTCCTCATTGTTTTCTCTGTTCAGTACTACTAAAAGGAAAGATAGGGATGTTTCACTCTAGTATTGGAGGGATTTGGATGATAAACACATCTTTTGCCAACAGTCAGTCAAGTAAAGTTCTCTTTTGCAGACACTCACACATTGAGTCAGCACCTTTCTGCACTCCACAGTATTTGTTCTATAAAAAAAAGATGCATTTTCTTTACTAGAGTGTCTCAAGCAGTGTTAAAGTAACACATTCCTGAGTGTTATGTTGTATAGTATGACATGTTTTTTCCAAGGGCAGCTTGACTCAGGGCCTTATTGCAAGAAAATATCTTACCAGCACTTAGGAAGCTTGTAGGAAGAAACAATTCAATAGGTAGTTATGGGATAGATCCACCGCACAAAATAGAGTACAATAATAATTACACTCAATGCTGCTTCTCATCTGGGGAGCTCAAAGCACTTTGCCTACATTAATGAATTTAGACTCAGAACATCTGACAGTGTAGACAGGACAAAGCACCAATGCATCTTTAGATGCATGGGAATTAGAACCCAAAAAGTCTGAGGCTCCCCCAGCTGACAATCCCTCACTTATACTGACCCAGTTGCATTAAACAGCAATAAAGACAAACAGGCAGCTGTTTGTACTTGCTTTGCACTGCAGCAGCGATTTACTCATGTTTCACTATGGATCCAGGCTTAAGCTCATATAGGATGGAGAAAGAGAGCCAAGAAGTCCTATGGTTCCACTGGATCCAGCAATCTGACCAGATTGCCTACACAGGGTCTAGGTTAACTGATCCCAGCTGCTGCAGGAACAAGTCTGCAAAGGTGCAAGTGAAAGAGACCATTCTATCCAGCATGTCTGTGAGAGGTCAGAAGGGGATCTGGAGAATTACACACACAGGTGACAGGCTATGTCTTAGGCATTTACAGTCACCATCATACATGGAGAGGAGAGAAAGCAACGGGCTCCTGTTAGGGAATCAGCCGAGAACACACAGGGGAAGATACTCATTAAGGATCTAACTCTGCAAGTGCTGACCCATAAATCCCATTGTCTTTAGTGGTGTTTATGAGTAATCAGCACTCCTAAAAATCAGGCCCAAGGATAATTCCCCCGTAACCCCTCAATGTACACCAGCAATGTACATAGGAGAGCTAAATGATGCTGCAGAGTGCCCAGTCTGTCTTTGGTGCTGACTGCTCACTTCTGCCAACCCTCCTCAAAGAGAGGCTGGCAAGGACGCTGGCAAGGGTTATAATTTATCGACAGGTCTCACTGATGCCAAACACCTCATCACAGACACAGTGGCACAGTACCCAGGAACATATCAGAGGTTGAGCAGTAGGGTCCCAACCCTTCAGAATTGGAGCCCTCCCTCAACATAAGGCAGTTCTGCACCTGGGCACTTCACATTCATGTGTTGTTGCTGCACCTTACTTGTGTGTGTGCGCGCATGTGTGTGTGCACCTTCTCTTTCCATCTCTCTCCTTTTCTATCTGGTTTTGTCCTTTTTGTCTTTTTGCTGAGTATATTCGCAGTTTTGCTCGCCATTTATTTTCTTTCTCCTCGGTACCTTTCTTCTAGTTTTCCCCATCCTTCCTATGCCTCTTTCTTTCCTTCTCTGTGAAGCTCCCAGATCTGATCTCCTCTGAGTTCTTTTCCTTTGCTCGCTCTCGTCCAGCTCCCTCTCTCTATTCTGATCCCCCATTTTCCCTTCTCCCACTCATCCAGATCCTTCTCTGTTCTCACTCCTTGCTTCTCTTTTCCTTCCTCACAGTTTCCTCTCCCCTGGTGTTTACTTAACATAAATATTTTTGCCAGGGACAATTCTCCTAATAATCAAGCATTCTGGGTTCCGCCAGCCCCCCAAGTTGACATAACCCATCAAATTGCTCACAGAGTAGTCTAAGTTATTTTTATCTTAGAAGGCACAAGAAGAAAGCAAAAAAAAATCACCCAAAACGTACCAGAATGCCCCTACAACCTGCCACTGACCCACCGCCCACTGGCTAATTTGAAAAATAATTCCTTGAAAATAGCATGGCTTCCCAGAACTTCCTATGAAAATGTGCCATTCCTTCAGTGTTTAGAAAAGAAGGTGCTGTGCTTGTGTTTTGCTTATCTCTTCGATAACAGATTCCCACATTTCCCCCCGCTGAGAGCTCAGACTTCTTTGCCTGTTGGCTATCTTTTACCAATACACGCCAAGACATCTACAGGCATTTCCTTTGTTGAAACTGGGATTTCTTTGTCAATAATAGCCTCTACCCTATTCTATATGAAAATGATTTGTGAAAATGTGGTGGGAATACAACTGCTGGCAGAAACTGGAATGATTAATATTCTGAACCTCTTGCTGAGAGAGTGACAAAAGCTTTGCCACTGCTGCACAGAATAGGGTCAATTACTATGACACTGTTTCCCTATGACTGTAAACATCTGTAAACTACAAGTGTCAATGTTAACTAATTGGTCAATTAACTGCATTAAGTATTAATCTAAAAAAATCAGCCTAATAGATTCCAGCAGTATATACTATGTCAGAGAAGCTACTCTTTTGTTGCCTAGATATAGCATGTTCAGTAACCCTCATTGGTGAAATCTAAGTACAATGATGAACTATTTCCAATCATCCACATTGCCCTTTCATACTGCTGCTGTATACAGTACCTTATTTTCCCCTTAAAGAAAAAGATACCAGAATGCTGAGTGAGATACATACATGGATAGATAGAATATCATTTTTCTCTGATCTATGACAAAGAGCATGTTAAACTATAACTATCTGTCCACTGAATTTTCAGTCCAAGATGACCTCCTTTGCCCTCAACATGAAAGATCAGATTTTCACTCCCACTCCCGCTCCTGCAGTTATCCAGTCCAAAATCCATAGATTGCATTGCAAGTAAAGATTCTCAAAACTAGAGAGATCATATATTCACAGAGGTATTGTCATACTGCTCAACGTAATCCCAAAGGTTTCTACTTCCAGCAGCCAGAACCTCCAGAAAAGAACAATCCAGCATTAGAAATGCTGATTCACCAGTTGCCAAAGATTCTGCATTTTGCTTATGGGGAATAATTACACAGTGCAGTTAGTCACTAAGTATTTTGGGGGAAGTCAGGGGTTTGTGTGAGTACTGGCAGCTAATTTAATTCTTCCATATCTCACCTAAACAATGAAGTTGTTAAATTTGTAGTGAGGTATTGAAACTTTACATTTTATAAAAACCTAGCCTGGGGACATATAGCCAGAACAGTGGAATGTTTCAGCGACTCCTCAAGCAATTGACTGCCAGCATCACTGTCACAGGCAAAGAAGGGTGTGATGAAGCATATGAGAACTTCCCCCTCAATATAGTTATGTTCCTTTATCTTGTGTTTGACACTAAATGAATCCATATCCTGTTAGCTGCTAAGAATGCTAGCCCCTATTCACTAGTTGATATCTCCACCTCCAAGCATATATGTTTGCAATTTCATTTGTAGTGAGGTATTGTAATCTTGGCATCATCAAACCAAATTCTTCTCAGTCTAGCCATTTTTCATGTTATGCTTTTCTGTGATACTGATGTTGGAGAGTCTCAGGCAATTTCTTTTGTATTGTTTATTGATTTTTCATTAGAAACCACACCAACAGAAAACAACCATATGGACAAACTCAAAAATAATGACTACAAGGAACAACTAAATTCATACATGTGGGAAAACACAAACACGATTACATTTATATTTATGCAAGAGAAATGTTTTTTTCAAGTAAAAGTTCAGCTGTATGAAATCAAAAGTGATAGGCTTAGCATCAACCATATTTGCTACAGTGCATGTGTCCACAGCAACTAAGTTGCACACTAAAAAGAAAGCAGGATAAATACCAGAGCTGCAGAAATACAGCAAAAAAGTACAGTATTCACAAACACTCTTGTGAAGGAAACCTGCCCATTTGCTTTGCTAGTATCCATAAACCTTTTAATTTGCAAATGCGCATACATTCAAATGAACCAGTTGTTATTCACAGGAAAATGTGTGGAAGCAAAAGCAGTAAAAATAATGCCATGAATGTACTGTGAGATTATTTACATTGGATTGTTTTTACGGACATTTGTAAACTGATGTTTATTATTCAGACTGTAGATTAATTAAACAATTATGAATATTCATGGCTATTTGCAGATAGAAAATGGGATTCTTTCTTTTTTACATCTTTAGTGATACAATCAGAGAATTAAAAAAACCTTGTGGCTTAGGTGACAACTCAAATGACAAATAGTAAATACTCATAGAGATAAGTTTTTGAATAAACTATGGTTAACATTTGTTTCCACAAACTACTTATTGGATAGTTGTGAATACACAGAAAAAATATCAAAACATGACCTATTTGCAAATAATTTGTAAGGTGAAGAAAAGGTTAAACTTCTTCATTAAAATATCATTAATAAATACTTTGCTCATCTTGAGTATGTACACAGGGATTATAAATACCTTTATGCTGTAATTATTCTAAAATCTGTGTTTAGGGGGTCACATTGTGTATATAATGGATTTCCCATTGAAGCCGCTGGGTGCCTCAAATGCACATTTAGAGGCAGATTTGGTTTGTTCTTGATCATTTTGTTTCGTCCTAATTTCCTCCTAATATTATACTCATTTCTTCAGAACTTTAATGTTATGGGCTTGATTCAGTCTTGGGTTTATGCTGGCTAGTAAGTGTAACCTAAGGAACAGGGCTCCAGCTGGTGGAAAGCCTTCCTATAGCTGGGGATGCAATGGTACAAGGGTCTTGCAATCACAATACCACTGTGCTGGAGTGACGGGGAGGGAAGCCCGCCAACACAGGCTGCAAAAAGTGGGTATGCTGACTGCAGATATAACTCCCACCTAAGCACCACAGAGGCAAGATGGTAATACAAACACCACCTGACTTCCCCTGGGATAAATTCCTCTTACGCTAGCTCAATGAAGTTTAATTTGCTGACCACGAGAGTGAATCAGTGTTGTTGAGAGTGAACCACAAATTTTAGTAAACTGATCTTACTGCACCCTAATTAAAAAAACGAAACAAAACATTTTGTTTTTCTTTTGAAGCCAATAGAAATGGTGAATGGTGAAAAACCTTCTCATGCAACATGAGATGCAAACAGGTTAGTGTACAGGGTATTATCTGACATTATATTTCAAACTATTCTTCTTCAATAACAAAGGACTGCAGCATTCAATACTGTCTTGCAAAATGGACTGGGTAATTGTAACATGTCTATATATAAAATTCACATTGAAAATTCAGTAAACACACTGACAACACCATTAAGGAGTTGAAAGTTTCAGAAGACATGAGAATTACACATGGTACTGAGCACAATAAATCAACAATATGGAAATTGTAGAACATAAAAATAAACTCCCTTTCAAATGCACTGAATGTAAGTAAACTGTATAACATATAACACAGATAATTGCATCACACTGCAAGACAACATAAAAATAAATCTTGTAAATTCATAGGCAGGATGTCACCCATTCCTCATAATTCATGGAAATGATGACACATCTTTGATTTTTAAGTATCTGCTAAAAGGAATAGCAACAGACTCAAAAACATGGACTTCAGTGCAGGGTCAGTACAATTCTGATTTTTTTAAAACTATCTTTCTGACATAGGGGAGAAAACATCATGACCTATAGAGAAGAAGGCAATTTTGAACAGTGGAAAGATGGTATAAATTAAAGTCAAATGAGGGACACTTCAAGTGATACCTGCTTTCAGTTTCTTGATGTGTTATTTATACCAAGTTATACTCCTTTAATAGCAGTAGAGTATTAGTATGTCTAAGACAGCGTTACTTACATATCATCTGTGAATATTCCAATTAATCCTCACCTCACCATTAGGAGGTAGGTAAGCATTATTATTCCCATTATACTGATGGGGGAGATGAAGGCAGAGAGGATAAGTGTTCTGTTTAAGTTTACACAACCAGGATCACAATTTAGAAGTGCCTGACTATTAGACCTCTGGTTAAATCACTATTCTTCATTTAGGAGTTTGTGCGTGCTAGACATCCTGATGTTTAGAAGTCAATCCTTTATAAATTCTCTGCAAGGATTTCTGTAGCTAAAACCTACTCACTACACTGCTACTTAAGTAGTGATACAATGTAGTGAGAAGGTTTTAGCTAAAGAACCTAGTACCATATTTGTATCATCAAGTACCACAATTGTTTTTTTATGTATTTATTTGGGTTATAGATCATTAGTGATATACTGGATAACAAAGGAATTAATTCCTTCATCATCTGTAGTGTAAGTTTAACTTTACTATCTTGCATCCCAGATATAATATTTTGCTTTGAAATCTGCTAATGAAAAGTGCAATATAAGAGCCAGGTATTACTATTTTTCACTTCTGGCTAAATCCACAAAGGGAATGTAGGATCAATTTGCAGTACCTAACCAAATGGAATCCACAACCCTGAGTTAGGCTGATAGTCTCCCATACAATGCATGGGGAGAGTTAGGTGCCTGCAAATGTGATCCACAAAAGCCAGAACACTGACTAGGGAAGAAAAATTAAATAGCAGAAAAACCTTGGCCCTTGAAGGAATTTATGCACCTAAATCTAGATCAGAGAGAGGCACCTATTTCTGCTTGGCATTCACAGCCATGAACCTTCTTCTTGAATTAGGCATCTAAATAGTGATTGAAACGGGCATTTGAACCTCCCACATCACAGGTAAGTGCTTTAACCATTGGGATATGACATTATCTATACAAAGTGGAACAGTTTCAACAGGAGAGATTGACAGTGATGCACATCAGACTATCCAGACAGGTTAGGGTACTCCCCTGAGAGATGGGAGACATGAGTTGAAATTCTTTCTCCAAATCAGAGAAAGGGGGGATTTGAACCTGGGGAAGTGCTCGAATCACTGGAATATAGGTTATGGGGGGCATAGGAGGAAGAAGCCGCTCTTTTCTCCAGCTGTGTTTTGTGCCTGGCTTGATCCGATAAGCGGCCTCTGACTGGGCCTTGCAGGTAAGATGGGCAGGGAGAATGCCTACTCTGAGGATCCCGCCAGGACTTAGGCAACCAGGCATCAGGACTGAGGTGGCTGTGTGCATGCCCAGTGGCAGACTTTTAGGTAGCTGCAGAGTTAAGTGGCAGCTAAATGGGGTTTTGAGGGTCTACGTTTTTGCCTTGGAATGATCATTTCTTGGTAACTTTTCAAGAACACCACAGTCTGCATCTAAATATATAAACATTTTAAAAATCTTCAGCAGGACAGAAGCATCAATGTACAGTCATACATGGCATAAAGACCTAGGAATGATTGTATCTCAAATTATTATTATAGCACCAGGTCTTCTATGAAAAAATAAGAGCAATCCAGTGCACACTGATTTATACAACCTATTGAACTTCCCTTCCCACCTCTGCTGGCTCACTTCCATTATGGGCATTTTGTCAGAAGATAAATGCTAGAGGAGTAATCTGAGCAAGGATGTTATAATCTGCATGATTTGAGGTTTTCCTCTGATAAGCTCCATTGTGAAATGAAGTTGTAAAGAGATTAGGCTTTATTCTTGATAGTACAGTTTAACACATTTTATCCTTTCTGTGAACATTGTCTCCTCGCATTCCTGGAACCACATGTGAAAGCCCTGGATCTGGAGTATTGCATTGGTAGCAAAGGCTTATCCTAATAAATAAAGCAGATAGACTCATAGATTAATGTCCTTCTGCATATGGCTAAGCGAGAAAAGTAAAGCTGATTGAAATTTTTTTGTCAACACTATTTTTGGTCAGAAAATAGTGTTATCAGTTACTAAAAATGGAAATATTTCAATTCAGATATTCTACTGCAATGTCTCATGGAAGTTGCTCTTCTGTTGCCTCAAGTTCTCCATCTCTTCTATGGGTTAGGCTCCCCAGATGGATTTTATCTCCCTTCTGGAATTATTGGGCCTAATTTTCATTCACATTAGTGACACTTTACACTGCCAAACTGCAGTGGCACAATTGCAGGGTTAGTTAGTCCCCCACTATGCCTCCAGTCCTGTCTGTTTCTGGAAAGTCTTGCAATGGTTCCACAGCTGTGCCCCAGATTTTTCAGTTCAGCTTTGCTATGTTGTTTTTGATTGACCTTGTTTTCACTTGCCTTCATGTGTCCATCTTATTGCTATTCTGATGATAGAATCAACTTCCATCCGAAACACATGGCCAATCCATTTCTAATGCCTTCTAATGATGGTGCTCATATCTTCTTAGCTACACTGTATGAATTTATCTTGATTTGAGATTGTTCTGAGCCAAAAGATATGGAGGATTTGTCTGATGCAGGATAAAGACAGCTTGGACATGTCATACCTTGCCATTCCCCAGTATTCTGCACTATAAAGTAATATTGAAAGTACACAACTCTGATAAATCTTAAATTGAGTTTTCATATTATATTTTGTTGATTTCCAGACTGTATTTAAGCTCCTAAAGGTGTTCCTGGCTTTATTGATATCATTCCAAATGTCCTGACTTGTTCCACCATCCTGGCTGATGGTAATGCCCAGGTATGTGAATGATTCTACATTAGTGAGAACATAATCCTTTATCCATACTGATGATGGTGAGGCAATATTAAAAGTTATGATATCTGTCTTATTGAGGCTGATTTTCAGTCCCGTTTGCTGGCTGAATATGTTGAATCAAGTTGTTTTCTCTTGTGTATGGTGATGAATATATGATAAGATAGCAAGATCATCTGCAAAGTCCAGGTCTTCAAGGGATGAGAAGGGTGTCCATCTAATACCTCTTGGCACGTCTTCTACAGTACGCTGCATTACCCAAACAATGGCAATGTTAAAGAGGATTGCAGACATAACATACCCATGACATGCTCCTGTTTTGACTTCAAAACTGAGCTCACTGTGACCGATACTACATGTGAAGTTGAAATAGATGATTTTAATTATATGAAGAGGGATTCCATAAATCCATGAGTAGACCAATGGTTTTACAGTGAAGATACCAAAGAAAGGAGCGCTCATTGATTGTAATAACTGGTATGGTATTACACTTTTATCTGTGTCAAATTAGGTATTGTGTAAGATCATAGTCCAGCATATATCTGAGGCAGTTGGTAGTATTCTCAGAAAAGAGCAAGCCAGTTTTATGGAAGGGCATGGATGCACACATCAGATCTTTACGAAAAATAATAGAACAACGCTTAAAATGGCAATGGCAACTTTACATAAATTTCAGAGACTTTGAGAAAGCTTTTGACAGCATTCACAGGATCAGCCTATGGTGTATTCTGCTAGTTTATCAGTTGCAGAGAGGGTAGGGTTAATTCCCCACCCCCAAGATTATTCATCTTGCTCAAATTTTCATAGGCTTTGAAGCCGGGAGGATCATGGTTCAACCACTTTTAACCAGTAATCCTGTACTACATTAGCACAGCTGATACCATAGCACTCCAGAACATTGTTCTGGGTGTGTGGTCAAAATGCCATTGAAATTTAACCCAGCTGCCCCTTCATATAGATGAATAGGTGGCCAGGACAAATTTCATTGAGTGGTGTTGCAACCTCGAGTACGGGGAATATGTTCCTGTACAGCTGAGTGCAGGGCAATCCGCCGAGAACTGGAGCCTTGGTGGCACCAGCTCATGGATTGTGTGGGTAACAAAGGCGGAGACTCCTTATCAAGAAAGACCTAGGGTCCCTGCATGAAGAGGGGGAGGGTCATGAATGGGGTCCCTGCCAGAGAGAGCTAGGACTAGGGACCAGAATTTTCCCCAGCCCCTGAAAAATCTGAATTGGCAACACTGCCATAGAAAAGTAGTGCTGCCTTAATGCAAATGGCAATTAGGTTCATATTACAGTGAGTAGAAGTTCTTGTGGGGTGACCATTACTGTCTTGTTCAGTCTGCATGTGCGTGAGATTACAAGATTTTGTAGGCTGGCGATGAAAACTCACCTTAATTTTTCTTTGCTTTTGCTTTTAAACACTATTTAATGTGAGATCAGAATACTGCTGATATAGATGTTAGTAAAATCACAAATATATAATATATGGACTTTAGGGTAAAGTGTCTTGGTATTGAGATCTGTATATTACTAGAATTACACTGAACTGATAGCTTGCTTTGTATCTATATGCATGGTTGTGAAAATCCAGTCAAATATTAGTGGTAGTAACTGTATTAATCTGAGGGCAAATAAGGCACTGGAAAGGAAAAAGGGCTGGTGTTTTATATTTTCAGTTAATAGGTCTTTGGGTGGAAGAAAAACTGAGCCTAAAGACATTAAACAGAGCACAAAATGACATTTTTGTTAAAATTAAAGAGCATTAGGTATATAAGTTTCAATACTCAAAATATTTAGCATAATGAGGATGGAAAGCAGGTAGGTTTAGGGAGAAGAAAGAAGATAGTGCATGGATTTTTTCCCCTCATTTCTAAATTACAGCTTTATTTTACGAGAGTACATAGCAAAACATGGTGTAAAATTTGATTATGATAGCTAAATTCAAGGTGTACAGGCAGTAGGCTGTTTTACTTCTTTCTCTTATGTTGTTGTTATTTTCATGCTTGCAGCCAAGCCAGTTACACTCCATCCCATTTCTCTGAATTCCACAGGGCTTTTTTTTTTTTTTTTGAGAAGCGATTTCTTCCAATATGGGTCAACCTGAGTACAAAAATTATATTGCTATTTTGAAACAAACACTATGACCCTGTCTACACTTACCTCCAAGATTCGGCAGCAGTCGAAGGGAGTTACCCAAGCTACGCAAAAAACTTGAGTAACTCCCGTCATGTCCTATGCTCCTCTTCAGCGCATCATCTTCACTGCACTGCGCCAATGGGAACCCTGTTCCCGTCAACGCAGCGCTACGCCACTTGTGTAGCTTGTCTTAATATGTCGATTTCTGGATCAACTGAGCGGGTCTTCACTGACCGCTCAGTCGATCCAGAGAAACCGATATGACGGCGGCGAATTTGCCACCGACAGTGTAGCCGTAGCCTAATTGTCTGTATTTAATACACCTACCTATGATAAATCTCAAAGTAATTATTCTTATTACTACTGAAGGGTCATTTTCAAAGGGGTGAGTACACCAGAAAAATAACCAATAATAATAATGAGCAGTTCCGATGAGCAGGGTTTATTATATTTTCAAAAAGCTATGCAGAAACATGGGGCTGCATTGTACATATAAGACTCAGCTCCTCATTGGGAGGGGATCCATAGCTCTCGGGGAAGCACAGCTGCCATGACATCTTTTACAAAGGAGCATGTGCTCTATTCTGCACCTAACCTGGTTTTCTGATTGTTACAGTTGCATCCGCTATTTAATATTGACTTTATAGTTCTATGTTAAACTATGATGTCCCTAGGGAGTGAGCTCGGCTCCTGTAGTGATACAATTTTCAGATCAATAGAGTGAAAGTTACCCTTTACAATTCTCTTATGTTGGGAGGCTCCTAGGAGCACACAAAGAACAAATACAGCGACCACAAACACATTGACAAGGAAAACAAAATTGTTAGTTTTTGTTACATTCACATACACTTATACATAACCTGAGAGAGCCCAAGCAATAGCCAATGCCATTTTAATACTCAGATCCCCAAAGATATAATAGAGTCTGGTAGATCTCTCAACAGGTGATCATCGATAGAAGTGTGGTTCCCACATGCGTCTTCCCAATGAAGTCTTTCCTCAAGTCTTCCCACTCTATCTATACCAGGGAACCCTTTTATCATGTTATTATGACCATGCCTACCACTTTATACATTTGCATGAGGGTCCCTGTGGTACAGTGTGTTGGCCACCGGTGTTTATCAGTGTGTCCCTGTGCAGATGCTGTCCCAGCTCTGATTAGGAAACCGAGACGGCTCTCACGATCGAATGAATCAACACAACCATGGATTAGCTGAGCAATGAAGACAGCCAGGCCAGGTTTATTGTGTGCAGTACAATGAGAAGTGACCTACAGAGTATCTCTGGGTCACTTTCGTATAGGCGGCGTTACAATGGCCACGGCCCAACGGTGTGACTTTCCGTTATTCCCTAGACCTGACGACATTGTTCCCTCTGACACCCTCTTTTATACATTGTTACATACAATTTTGTTCTGCCCCCTTTGACGTAGGTAGTTGCCACCCTCTTGACGTAATCTAATACCACCTTTTTTCCGTTAAATTGGCTCATTTGGGCAAAACAACTCCATTTATCACCTTTTAGTCATTTCTATTCATCAAAGTGTCATTTTAGGGAGTTAGTTCTCTTTGGTATCTTGGTGCCTCCTGCACCTGCTACATAATTTGCATTTTAGTAATATTTTGGCAATGTATATGCTTGCAGTATCAGCACTTTCCTGTGCCAATTTCAGTTAACTTGGTTTTTTCCCTTTATACTCCTGTTCACTCAGCTTTTTTCACTTAGGCCTTAGCCTGTTTTACAGGCCTTATGACTACATTACTTAGGTCTTATACTTACTATAGTCCCACCTCCTTTTCTTTATCAGTACCTCCACACCCCATAAATCTTGGGGTGCTCTGCCTTTCATAAGTTATTCTCTTAGTTCCCTATATTATTATTAACATCTCATTAACTTTATGTAAACATGTTCACATGGCAACCTGCAGTCAGAGCAGAACTTCCTGTGATGTTACAATCAGGCATCTTGTGGCGTAGACAAGTACATTGTGGTCTAGAGAGGTGCATTGTAATATATTTTCCTGGAACATCACCTATTGGCACATTCTTTAAAGTAATCTTGTAACCTTACTGTCATAGGGTCATTCCTGGGTCACCCACTCATGTAAAGTCTTCTTAAGCCTGAGGCCTACTGTGACTAAGTTGAAATCTTACAGGCTTTAACCTGTAGGCCTTGTGTTACTGCCTTGCTTTACTTTTATATATAATACACTCACGTTGTTGGAGAAACAGAGAGCCTGGAGCACTGGTGTTGGTGCAAGATCTGAGGACTGAATCAGAGGCTGTGAACCAAAGTTAAGCCATGTATTAAAGTAGATGTTTTCAAGTTCACTATATGACCTTGGCAAAAGCATTGCTAGTGTGGCTAAAACACAGGCACTCCTCAGAAGTAACAGATTCTGGGTATGCGTGAGAACACACTCCAAAAGATTAGCTCAGGGACATCCTGGCCTAACACAAGATAAGAGGAATTTGCCAGAATTAACTAATAGGGATGTTGTGCCTGAGACACCTGGAGCACGATACAAAGGGAAATAACAAACAGATGTCATGAAACACATAAGAAGGTCCTAGTCTATAATATCGGTGTGCCTTGCCTTAACCAGCTGTGCAGCCCTGGAGACAGCAGAAAGTCCGGCTGCTGACTGAGTCGTTCCTTGCCACTGGACGCTCATGTGTCAGGGTACCTGTAACCACGGAGTCAGAGCACTAGTACTGTGTCCTAAGGGCAATAAACCTGGCCGAGTGCCTTTGTCACCAAACCGTGACAGTGGGCCTTCTTTCTGGATAGTATTATCGAGGTCTGCTGAACCAACTATCTGTGTAGGGCTGGGACAGCACACAAAAAGAGCACACACACACCTAACTGACAATGCTTGTCACTCCTAAATACTTGTCGATCTTATACTCCTAAAATCCTACAACATAAATCTCTTCATCACACATTGATTGCATATGAAATAACATATGAGTTAACCATGGCAATAGATAACACAATTAAATGATAAAAAGAACTAATTGTTTACACAGTGAGGACATGGACTCTGTACGTAAGGGCTTGTCTACACATTGGGGTAATGCACATTTTGGGAGTGTGATTTCTAAAACACACTAACATATTGCACATTAATTGGTCTGTGTAGGCTCTGCTGGTGTACACTAAAAGTTCTCTTGTGCACTTTATCATAGTGCTGTTTAAAACAGTACTCTGTGAAAACACACTTGAGAACTTTCAGCTCTTGCCAGCAGGGTCTACGTAGACCAACATAATAGCACACTTTAGAAATCACACCATTTTAGTGCACATTACCCCACCTTGTAGACATGCCCTGATTCATCATTGCCCTGAACATTATAGTGTCATGCATATCAGTATAAAGTGGATGCAATTGGCTACCTTTCTGACTTGGTAGTATTTTTACACCTACCTTAAATTCATGTAAGTGACTACACAAGCCACAGGTCAGCAAGAGTGAAGCAGTGAAGCAAACCCTCTTTGGTGAGATTAGCACTAGCCTTGTACAGTTGTGCGTTCAGGGAAGTGCAAAGAACCCTGGGGACAATGTACTGACATGTAGGAAGGAAAAATGGAACGCAGCGGGACATTTTTTTAAAGGTTTTTAGATGCCTAAAGATGATGTCTCTGGGAATTAGGCACCTAGATGCATTTGCAATTCCTACTAGGAGCCTCTCTTCCTCTACAGGCATCTGAATACCTTTACAGATCTGGCCCAGAGCACCTCAGCAACTTGCTGAAAAGGTCACAAGGAGAGTCAGCAGCTAACCTAGTCTAGACTATGCTCCCTTAATATAAACCAACCCCACCAGTTCAAAAGATTACTCACGCAGCCTCACTGGTCCTAAATTCAGCCAATACAGGGCACACAGACAAGGTTAGTCCCTATATTTTTACTGCATCTTGCAAACATATTGCCATTGAGTACACAGTCTTTCCACTATTCTTAATGTCATCTTTAGATATCTTTTTCCTGCTGCTGTTATGTTTTTTATGTTCTCTTCCACTGACATTTTGTTTTGCTGATCACTGAAAACAAACTTAATTTTCATTTAGCATTTATCAAAAATACATGCATTCTGGTTTGTACATGATTTATTTTGATTCTCAGATTTATTTATATGTAATAATATTTAAATCTTTTAATCCTACTGGCTCAATTAGTTTTAATCTCCTTGTTGTCTCTGAGTGCTGGGTATAAACTCAGATTTAAGGATGAACTATTCTTAGGAGAAGCTCTGACAGAGTGGTTCAAGGGACAATTATTTATTACATCTGCTATTTAGTTCTGTCACAATGGTAGATATATCCAGAGTACACTGCCTTATCCATTGGGCTGAAGTTGCCCAAAATCACAGGCTTGCTATCAGTATGTTTCATCTTTAACTCATAACTCTCTTTTTAATTTACATGTCTTTCCTGTTTTACAGGTCTGTAGCATGCATCCTCCCATCCATTGTCTCAACCAGGTTGTTTTCCTTTGCCTTTCCAGAACTTAAAATTATAATTTTTTAACCTATTCAGTCTTCCCAAAGCATCTCTTAATATAATAATTTGAATCCAGCCATATCCACGGTGACAATACATTACTTGTAATCTTACAATGTTGTCACATGTACCTTGTGCATCTCTTGGCTTGCCTCTCCTAATGGCTGACACCACACTGACTAATGAGAAAGGAGGGTTAGAAAGGGTGAGAGTTATCGCTAGTTTCTGTAGAGTATTGCTATTTGGACTCTAGGGAAATTGTTTTTGTTTGATTGATTGCTTTTTATTTAAACTATTATTCTCCCTAAAGAACATTCGAAATTATTTCATTGCTGCTTTTGAATTTTTGTCCTGAGTTTTGGGGCTTTGTCCTTGAGGGAACTGGGTACACCTAGCTTCAGGGCTAAGAGGAGAGAAACCTGGTGCTAGCATTTGGCTCCTCACTCTGCACTCTGATGCCACCTCAAGGAAACAAATGCCACAGCAGCCTTTAGTAGCCAAACTATGGCACTACACCATAGGCCTACTACCTTCCTACAGCTCAGTCAGATGCATGAGATAATATCTAAGATAAAGGAATACGGATAGGGCTGCCAACTATGTGTCATGTGATATGTGTTAGGGCTCCCCTGCCCTGTCCCTTCTTAGTTTCCAAACACAGTTTGCCAGAAAGCAACAGTCCAGAGTCCAATCTGCAGGCACTCGGCAATGGGTTTATTGGGGGTTACACTGACAAGCTTAAAACCATTACCGTACTTTTAAGCCCTTTAACCAGTTGGACTTACTTTTTTTATACACCCATAAAGTTCCCTTTCCCCCCGACATAGTTCTATACACCCATAGAACTCCCTCTTTTTCAGACCATGGTTCCATATGACAACGAAATCCCCTCTCCTTCTCCTTCTTCTTAATAGCCTTAATTATACCTGTAGTCCTCCCCTCCCTCCCCTGGTACCACCCCTTCCAATATATGGTCATGTTTTGGTTTTGGGAGTCTGGGTCTGGGGACTTTAGTACAACCCCTTTTGTACCTCGTGGCAGGGACAGAAAATGGGGTTATTTTGTCACTTCATGGTTTCTTTATAGCCCTACAGTATTTCTTTCTCACACTTCTCTTCACCACCATTGCATTTTCCCAGCCAGTTGCTTGGCCTTGCTCTGACATCTATCTTGAAGAGGAGTCAGAGCTTTCCTTCATTTGTGCATTCATATATCAACCCTCCTCTCCCTGCAATGCCTTCAAACATTTTAACTACATTCCTTATCTTTCTCATAGTAATAATAAAAACCCATCTGGTTTTGAGTAGGCAAGAGGAACACATTATATCTTTGTTCTTTGCTTACATGTGTATCTTAATGACCTTAGCTCTCAGGCAGGCAAACAGGCCCTAAAAGCAGATCCAGAATACCATCTCAGGTAGATACACAGGCCTAAATACTTATACAAACCTAAATCATATACTTATCCTGCAACAACATGCATGGCACTTAGCAGACCTGAGGTTTTCTTTGGGCTTCAGGTGTTCAGGGTATATCTATAATAGATACCTTTGTGAAAGAGCCAGTGCCATCCGCAAAAAATTCTGTGTCGCCAAACAAGGAATATTTCTAGTCCTGCCACTGAAGAAATTTAGGGGTGGAACCAGTGCACAGGGAATCTGCTCTTTCCCCTGTAGATGCATTCAAGCAACATAAAAATATCCTACCTCTTTTTCTTAAATTATTTAATTTGTAATTCTCAATAGTTATGTGACGAAACAATTACTGAATTTTAGTGTGCAAAAATATAGATGGCTTGTCAATGAGCAAGGCCAAAATAGAATATTTAAATGTTAAAACTCTCTACATTGAAGCCACTTTAAGTTTGCACAGTTAAAAATGTCAAAGTAATTAAAGCCAAACTTAAGGCAAATTTTACTCTTACATTTGTATATATGCATTATAATACAGTCTTTAATTATATGATGACATTAGGGTGACCAGATAGCAAGTGTGAAAAATTGGAATGGGGGAGGGAGGTAATGGGCGCCTATATAAGAAAAAAGCCCAGAATATCAGGACTGTCCCTATAAAATCAGGACATCCGGTGACCCTAGAGGATATACTAATTTTTAAACAATGCAATACAATTGTGATTGGGTTCTCCAGGGTGCAACCTGAAAACCGTGGAAACGCCATGCCCTCTTCATTCTTCAGCCTGGGCTGTCCCTCACAATGCCTTGCTAGTGACAAGGAGCAAGCCGCTCCAGGCTCTGTTATCATCTAGCCCAATGACATGGAGAACACTACAGCCAGCTAGATCGCATGAATGTTAACTTGGGTTGTGTCTCACTCTGTGAGGCTGTCAGCAAGCTACACTTACATAGCCATCTACAGACAGAGACACCCCAACTTAGCTATATGAGTGTTTTGCCTACTTACTCACAAACCAATAACAGATAGTCACCAGCCAATTACCTCCCCACACAGTTTGTAAGAACTTCACCAAAAGGAGTCTATCCCTGTAAGCGTGTTGGCTCCGTGGGAGGCCACAGCGGCTTCCTACAAACAGGGAATAGCTCGCGCTTGGCGAGTGAGTAGTCCTAATAGTCCGCCCTTAGGCAGGGTGAGCAGCAGTTAATCGCTCAGGCCCTTGGTCAGGGCGAGCGAACACGGAGTCAATCGCTCCAACCCTTAGGCAGGGGGAGGAGCAGCAGTTAGTGGCTCAGGCCCTCGGTCAGGGCGAGCGAGCACAGAGTCAATTGCTCCAACCCCTAGGCAGGGTGAGCAGAGGCGGTTCGCCCGGGCCCTCAGACGGGGTGAGCGGGCAAGGAGTCTATTGCTCCAACCCCTAGGCAGGGTGAGCAGAGGCGGATCGCTCAGGCCCTCAGGCAGGGCAAGCGAACAGGAGTCTATTGCTCCAACCCCTAGGCAGGGTGAGCAGAGGCGGATTGCTCAGGCCCTCAGGCAGGGCGAGCGAACAGGAGTCTATTGCTCCAACCCCTAGGCAGGGTGAGCAGAGGCGGCAACGGCTTCAGGCGGGGTCAGGAGAGCAATTCTCCTGGGGTGGCAAGGGACAAGGGGAAGGGGAGGGGGACGCAGGCCCACACGTCTCCACTGCGTCCCAGCCCAGGGCCCTAGCAGTGGCAGAAGCGGCTGCCACTGTGTTGGCGGGGCTCCCGCCGCAACACACCAACTATAAGGTGGCTTCAGCCACTGGCCGTGGCTGTCCCTGGGCTACTTCCTCCCCACTGACCCTTGTACCTGTCTCCTCCGTGTCCCAAGGATAGTCCCCCTGGGGTAGCGTCGTTAGTCCTTCCTCATCGACCGGGTGTAAGGCAGGAAACTCCTCTTCAGGGGGCAGCTCCTCCAGGTCGTTGTATGTTGGGAGCGGCTCGGCCTCGGGCAGCTCCTCCAAGTCCTGCCCCGCGGCAGGGAGGGGCTCGGCGGCCAGCAGTTCCTCCAAATCCGGCCCGGCCTCCGGGGGTGCCCGCCACTCGGGCTGCTCTGGGGTCTCGGCCCAGTCTGGCAGTTCCAGCACACGGTCCCGGGCTCGGGGTTGGGGTAACTCGGCCCAGTCATCCTGGCCGGGTTGCCTAGTCCAGCTTCTCGAGGGCCCTATCCAGTCTCCGGGCCCAGGTGGGGCCGGGGTTTGGCGGCGGCGGTGGCGGCTAGGCTCTGGCCTAGGCCTCGGCTGGCGGGGCAGTACGTCTGCCTCTGGTGGCAGTCTGGGCCCTACTGAGCTCAGGGGCCAGGCTTTTGTACTTCCCCTTCCTGTTGGGGCTCCGCCCCACGGCTGCCAATTGGCCTGGCTGGGTGGCCCTATCACGGCCCGGGTCCCTTGTTGCCAGGCAGACTCCGGGGCAGGGCGTGAGTTGGGCCAATCAGAGCTCTCGTGCCCTTCCTCAGGCTCTGTGTCCGTGGGAGGCCACAGCGGCTTCCTACAATCCCCAAAATTATATTAACTATATCCACTTTCCCCTTGTTGTGGGGAACACATGCAACAGCTTTCATTACTGAGCAGTTTGTCTAAACACTTCACTCAAAGACACACTGGTTAAGATAAAATATTAAGCAAGTATATTAACTACAGAACAATAGATTTTATGTCATTTTAAGTGGCAAGGGTAAAGAGATTAAAAGAAGTTACCAAATGAAATAAACAAAAGTTCACTGTCTAAGTTCTACACGCTGACAAGCTCTTGTATTAGCAATGTCTCATCCTTTTTAGCCATTACAAGCAGTTTCTTAAATGCAGGGTGGGACTCCCCTCCCCCATTTTGTCTTCCAGAGGACCCTTCAGGTTTTCAGTCGAATGAGAGTGGTGGGAGTGAGGATGTCATGCTCTTCTTTTTATAGTCTGTTTCCGCTTGCTAGAACATGCCATGCATGTGACATGGTAGCTACTTCCCATTGGTCAAGCAACCCTATTTGAATGTGCTTCCTACAGTGAAGCCCTCCCTGTAAAAAATTCCTGGTAGTGGAATCTGGCCCATTAGCACATCTGGCCACTTTATTTTTGTACCTGAAAAGCTGGTTTAGATGGTTCCCGCCTCACAACATGTTCTAGTAGCATTTACAACAATATTTTGTAACTTCACTTACTATGGTAATACATACAATCCAACAGGATATTAAAGTTTAGCGGATCAAGACTTTTAAAACAATACCAAACAAGGCATACTTTGTATAGAATATATAATTATATGACATTGGTGAATATGGGATTTTTAGGGTGTTGTTCTCAGAAATAGGGTTTCACAACATCATACTACTTTTTTCTGCAGATTGCATCTGGTTATAAAGGAGCTAGAGTCACATGCATTACTCATGTAAACAGTGGAATTTGGTTTGAGTTATACTATAAAGTTCAATCACTGTACAAGTAGGAGGTATAGTAAGATGTCTCAATTTTTGACAAAAGAACTTGTGCGGTCTTTAAGGATTTTTGTTTCTCGTTGTTCTCAGTGTGTTGATGCAGGGACAAATACATGTTATTTCCAAATGAAAAATCAATTTTGGATTTGTAGGTCTTTCCAGGGTTGTTTTTTGTTTTTTAGTTTTTTAACTGGAGTTTAATGACGGTTATTCTTGGGTATACACCATTGATTAATCCCTAGAACCCCAGGGATCTGAAGGTGCTTTCAAGATCCTAATAAATACAGTAGATAGACTAAAAGAATAAATAAATAAAAATAGACAAATAATACATAAACACCTTCTTATCTGGGCATGAATTTGTAATTGCCATTCTCTTCATAGATGGAGAAAAAAAACAAGACCAATTTTTTCACTTTTGCCCACCACTAGTTGCTTAGGGAAATCATTCATTAGGCATCTTCATTGTAATACGGAGTGTAAATATCTTGCTATTTTACTTTTTTCATTATTTTATGTCTTTTTTGAGCAGCTTAATTTATATAATGTCTGTGATATGAAAACCAGATGTCCACAAGACATATCAAATGAGATCTAACTCAAGGCCTGTATGTTATATCTCTAATAATAGACTCTCATTTCCAAAATGATGTGTATTTTATGCTCACAGAGATATACTGTACCTCAAGGTCTTTATTTCTTTTTATTTTACTACTGATAAACTGTATATTCAGGCTTCATTATATAATCAGTTCTGTATCTCTCTTGTTCTGTGTTATTTTATGGTACTCTTGCTTAGATTAAAATGTCCAAACTTTTTTTCTACATCTTGGGTTAGTGTCACATTACCACTCTTTATGGCTTTTTTGACATTTTCATGTTTATATAAATTTTATACTGTTATATTAAATTATATCATACTGTTTTCTTAACCTTTAAACACTATTATTTTTAGTTGTTAAACAATAAGTGATATATTTCTTGTTTTTCTCTTGCTCAGTACTTTAGCTTTTCTGAAATTTTGCTATTGCTTTTCTTCTTTACTTCACACCTTAAAGATAAACTTTTAACTTGAACGCAGTGATATCACATAAGTACAGTATTTTTTCCCCAGGATGGTATCTTCATAAGTGCTATCTTGTAAATACATGTGATTTCATAGTAATTTTATGTTCTTGCAGAATACACAGTAATTACCGTTATTAGTTCCAAATGAGTTTATCATGTAACCTGCACTCCAAAAGATTAAAATAATCATGCATTTAGTTATCAGTTACATGTTGCAGTGCTTATTATGTAATCACTGTATTGTATCATGTAATGGATTCTAAAAAGAGTTTTCTACTAGCAAAGAACAGAACCACTGGAATTTGAGAACTGAGGCTCTGATTAAGTAAAGCACTTAAGCATATGTTTAATCTTAAGGACTTAAATGGTCTTGAACAAATGTTTATAGTTAAGCGACTGCTTAAAAACTTTGCTGAATAGGAATTGGAATACTCATTGGAACTATTCGAAAATTTTCCAATGGATGTTTCTCGGTCTGAAAATGTTGATGCCTCCTAATCAAAATGATCTGCAGGAACATCTCAGTTCAGACAGAGATCTGCATGGTTTCCTGACAGCTCACCTGCCTACCTCCCAGGTAAAGGTGAGTGGGAAACTGTTTTTTCATCACAAAATATTTTTTGAGATTTCAAAAAAAATTCTGTTCTGCATCAAGGCAAAACTGAGACCTTTGTAGTTCTTTGCAAAAAATGAGAGAGTCACTGGGAATCTAGGTAATCAATCTTTTTCAACCTCTACCAACCACATGACTGATGATGCTTGTTGAAGACATGCTGGAAGGCCTGAAGCAGCAGGGACTTAATTTGTCATTGTGATTATGTTTTCATGATGACAATCACTTGTTTGACTCCCCATATAGCTGTGCATCAAATGCAAACTCCTTGCCTTTGCCTTTAAGGCCCTAAATTTCACAGCCTTAGCCTCTATCTCTGATTTAGTCTCTTTTCACAACTTTTAGCCACCAACACTCTTTTATATGCCAGTGAGGCCATCCTTGATGTTCCTTTCATCTCCTTCCCTTGCATAAGTCTCTGAATCTTCTCCCATGCTGCCTCTTACACTTGGAATACTCTGTTTGTAAAACATTATCTTTGCCACATCACCTCATCTCTGTCAGTGGGAATGTGGCTGTGCCTATTGTGACAGATTTTGTTCTGTAATAATTTATGAATACTCTATATTGACCTGGTCATTGGGATGTTTATGAATACATTGGATTAACTTAATAAAAGGCTCTCTGGGAAAACAGGCAGGAAGAAAGAGAATGACTCATAATAAGCTACCTCTCAGCAAACACTTTAGGGTCATTAAGAAACAATGCCAGCTTTGATGACTTTGCCTAGTCTACCTACAAAACTGGATTGGACCAGGACAGAATGAGGCCTGAGAACACAGAAGAATAAAAGTACTCTGGGCATATTCCAATAGTTCCATCTTTTGAAATGGACCCTCTCTCAAGAGAGTGGCAGTAGTTGTTTGGGGGAATCACACTGAGATATAGAGATCCGTTAGGGGTGTCTAAAGAAGTTAGCATTGCCTAGGTTACCATCAGGTCATGGTAAGCCTTTGGGTGAGAAAGCCATGTGTGTAGATAGTTATTTTAAAATCTTTTTTTTTTCTCTCTAATGCTTTGTTCCTATTTCTAAAATAAATAGGACTCTGGTTTTAAGAAGGTTATCTGATCATTGGGTACCACTGGTCACAGATCCTGAGAGGAAGAATCACAGGTACCCAGTTGGACTTGTAGGGTAAGAATGGTTGATACAAGAGTACTGTAGTCCAGGGCCTGGCCTAAGAGTGGAAGAATTGCAAAACTCCACCCCATGAACCCTTTTGAGGGAGTGAGAGAGACCAGAAAGGAGACAAAGGTGCAGCTAACCCTGTAACTGTGACAGTTAGGGTTTAGATTACTCAATCTCTGGAATGTCCTTTTATATTTACTAAAAAATAAATATTTCTACAAGAACCTGCTTCATAGTTCTTCAATACACTATAGAATGGATCCATATTTGAAAGGGTGATCAGCTAATCAGTGTGTATCATTAAAATGACTGACACTGCAACTTTTACTTTCTCAAGTATTCTCATGTGAATGGAGAGTTGCAAGATTAGTCCTCTGTAATGAGTCCTTAATATATTAATTCCCTTTCATGTAAAGGTTTGACACTTCAAACAATAGTGGGTAGTAATAAGCCAAAAAACAAAAGCACGAGGCATCTTGTCACTCAGCTGGTTTCTGTGACACATTTTTCATTTTCACTTAGCTGTAGCTAATAGAACAAAATTATACGTTGTGTATTTGCGTTACAAAAATAGGAAGTGAATGGCAACGTAAGTGCTACCATTTGTCAGCAGCAGTTTTAAAGGGATTTAGTCATGGTTGACAATCTCAAAATTTGATTTCACCCTCTGAAACAGATATATCTGTGTTTGTTGGCTTGTTTTAAACTATCCCACTTGTAACAAATTACTATCAAAATGACTAAAGGGGTCGGCAAGGGTCTTGAAAGGCCCAACTGTTACGTTGAGCTAATTATACAAAATAAAAGGAAGAGAGGTTTGTAATGTTCATAAAGCAGGTGTCCATTTCATGCCATCCTTCTATTTTCCCCTTGCCAGTTCCATTATTGCTAATCTCCTGCTGGCTCAGAAGAATGAAGCTGGCAGGGTGATAGGAAGGAACTGGGCAGGGTGTAATAATATATTCTCATTATATCCATGTCTATGTAACAGGAATAACCAACATGCTGGATTTGTTTTGTATGATTCATACAAATTAAGTGTTAAGCTGTTAAAATTGCTTGCAACTCTTTTTGGAAGCTAGCTGATATATTTTTCATTATCAGGGTATCATTTAGATTCACAGATTACAAGTCCAGAAGGGACCATTGTGATCATCTAGACCAGTGTTTCTCAATTTCTTTCCACTCATGGAACCCTTGCCCGCCCATGCCATGCCATCGGAACCCTTGCCCGCCCATGCCATATCGTCTGCCGAAAAGTCAAGGAAATCTTCCTCTTTTCGGCGGCGTGGTATTTCCTTGATTCGGCAGCGCGCTTCCAGGGCTGTTTTCGGCGGCCCCATCAGCTGTTCGGCGGCGCGCGAGCTGCTGTTCAGCGGCACCATCAGCTGCTCGGCGGCGCACGAACAGCTGGTCAGCGGCACCAGATTTTTTTAGCATTCGGCGATGCGGTATGGCTTCTTCGCGGAACCTTTCCTCTCAGCCCACAGAACCCTAGGGTTCCGCGGAACACCATTTGAGAACCACTGATCTAGTCTGACCTTTACAATACTGGCTATAGAAGATCCACAAAATAATTCCTAGTGCTGGGGTTCTCAAACTTTTTTTACTGTGACCTCCTTTGAAAATATTTTAGGCTGTGACGACCGCCCTAGAAAAAGTGACGAACCCTCCCATATCATACCACGCTTACTTCTGCACTGCTGTTGGTGATGGCATTGCCTTCAGAGCTGTGTGCCCAGCCACTAGCTGCTGTTCTCACAACCCCCTTACAATAACCTTGTGACCCCCTTTTGGGTCAGGACACCCAGTTTCAGAAACACTGTTCTAGAGCATAACTTTTAGAACTACATCCAATCTTGATTTAAAAATTGTCAGTGATGGAGAATCGACCACTACCCTTGGTAAATTGTTCCAGTGGTTAATAATGGTTAATTACCTTCACTTAATTATCCCAGGTTACTAATGAAACTATTAGCCATTTTAGGTCCAAGAACCAATCTCAGTGGGATTCCACTAGAATTACACCCATTCAATGGCAAGTGCCCCTTTACAATTATATTTGGAGACCTATCAGGTTTTAATCCATTTAATGTGATGCCATGCTAATTTTATATCCTTCTAGTTTTTTAATCCAAATGCCATGTGGTACCAAGTCAAATGCCTTACAGATGTCTAAATATATTATATCAGCACTATTACCTTTATCAACCAAATTTGTAATCTCATCCAAAAAGATATAGTTAGTTTGACAGGATCTATTTTCCATAAACCCATGGTGATTGACATTATTTATATTACCCTTCTTTAATTTTTATGGATTGAGCTCTGTTGAACCTTTTCATTATCTTACTGTGGATCAATGTCACACTGACAGGCCTATAATTACCTGGGTCATCCCATTTACCCTTTCTAAATATTGGCACAACATCACCTTTTGTCCAATCTTCTGGAAATTCCCCAGTGCTCCAAGCCTATTTTAAAAACAATATTAATGGTCCAGAGAGCTGCTCAGCCAGTTCTTTTAATACTCTTGGTTACAAATTATCCAGATATGATGATTTAAATATGTCTAACTTTAATAGCTGCTTTTTAACATCCTCCTAGATACTTACAGACTAGAAAGACTGCTAACATATGATATGACTACATTGTCTGTTTTTTCCCGAAATACAGAACAGAAATATTTATTGAACACAATTACTTTTCTGCATTGTTATTGATAATTTTCCGTTCCCATCTAGAAATGGACTAATACCAGTGTTAGGATTCTTTTTGTTCCTAATATACTTTACATATATAATACACACACACACACACACTAATATATTTTAAAAACGACTTCCTATTTAGAAGATAACTTGAGGAGAATTTCTGTTTTAGAGGTGATAACTCTGCCTAAGGGCTTGTTTACATAATACTTTAGGCCACACCAGAGGGATGTTAATTTTAGTCATGCTAACTGGCCCATGTGGATGCTGCTGGCACAAACTAAAAGTTTCCAAGGGCATGTTAAAGGGCTACTGTTTAAAATAGAACTATGTTAGCATTCACTAGGGAACTTTTAGTTCACACCAGCAGGCTCTATATGGATAGTTAGTGTATTACAGACTAGTGAGCACTTGAGTTTACACCCCTCAGGTGCAGAGTAAACCATTGTGAAGACAACCCTTTATGTTAAGTACACTCCAGGGCTATAGTCTGAGATGTTTGTAGAAAATAAAAGCCAAGGCCAAAGATCAAGGTGTGCGTCTATTCTGCTAGGCATTGTACAAACATAGACGAAAGGACAATCCTCTACAGCAATAACTAGAGCCATCTTTGCATACCCTGCTTCCAACTGTGTTAAACTCTAATCTAGCACAGTTGAAGATTTATCCCTGAATGGGCTGCAATTTCTTTTTAACAATGTCTGATTAATATACCTATACTCTTAGGCCAGTAATCTCATAAGGTGTACTCTTCCACATCAAGTGTATAAAATACCATTTTGGCTAATTTCAATGGAGTCATATTAGAGTAGATTAAATGATAGAGTAACTGGCATTTATAGATATATCATCGATTAAAATAACTGGCCGTACTCATTTTGGATTGACGTTTTCAGATATGTTTCTACTTGTTTTTTATCAACAGAGTATTTTCAGCATTAGATTTGTAATACCTGCTTATACTGTTTAGGAATCATAAAGGTAATTCCCTTTTTATGCCAGTGTATATCACGAGTAACTGCACTGAAACAAGGAAGTTCTACTAATGTAAAAATGATTTTAGCAAGAGGGGGATGAGATACCATATATCTAATACCTTCGTTGCCCAGTAGTATATTGTATATATTTAAACAACTGAGTGCCCTCTAAATTATATTTTGTTATTAACTGAATAGGCTCTTATTTACAACATGTGTGTATTGTAAGCAGTTTATGCCTTTGTCTGACTATTTGTATGTTTTTACTATCAATGCATTTGGGTAGGCCAGTATTGTTCCACAGTGACAATGCCTACATTGCAGCTTGTTTTATAATTACCTGTAAATATTCAAATACTCCATGCCATAATTGCATATTGTCAGAGAATTTAAACTCCTGTGTTAGATGGCATTCTGCAGACTATTGTTTAGGGCGAAGTACCTGTTCCAGTTTCACCTAAGGAATTTTCTGTTCCATTATACTTTAATCTATTGAAGTTCTATAGTCCAGTAGTAGGAGTTTATGAGGTAACAAAATAGTGATTAATTTAAGACAGAGCATTTTCTTCTCGCCTCTATATAAAGGGATCACTTTGGGATTTACTTGTTTAAATAATCTTGCTATTGTTGTTCATCAGTATTTTGGTAGCTCAAACTATGTGCCTATGTTGGCCATTATCATCTACAGGGTAGTGGACGAGATGCAGCATTTGTGTGATCCAGCTCGGTTATTCATTTGTTCTTTTTGTGTGTATGTGTAGTGAAGAAGCTGTATTTAGTAATTAATTGCCTAGCACCAAAATAGGTTGATGCCAGGTGATGGTTGTAATTGTATAGTTTCCAATATGGCAATTCCTGTGGTCCTATGATATTATCCTAGGTATAAGGTATACTTATATATGTAGTATATATATAGGATATATAGTATCCTAATATAGTAATCAAAATGCAGAGGTTTGAAGAATGGTTTTATGGTTATTGAGTACTAAGTGTACAGTTGTTACGTAAATCATTCCCCTTAGCAAATCGGAGCCCAGAGCTTTATATTATTGAAACATATCTGTGCAGTTATGCATGAGTAACTATACAGCACCCTTCCATTTTGATTGGATTGTATACATTTCAGCATAATTTGTAACAAATTTGGGCCTGTTAACCTTGTCAGCATCTCTTTAAATTCCATAAACAACACTATTGCTGAACTATTTTGTGTGGAGAAAAAGAAATGCAAAGTATAAAATACAATGGGGGGTGGGGGGGGGGGGGAATGCTCTTCATCCAGGCATAGGCCTACTGTTTGGAATATATAGTCCTCATCAGCCCCTGGGCAGTCAGTTGACCTTTCTCTCCAAATACCACCTAATACTTAAGCATGTTAGAAATGAGGACTTTTTGATTATTTTTACTATTTTTATTCTTTATGACGTGAATCCAGTATTTATTCCCCTTGCCATTGTAATGTCAGACTGAAAGACAAACACTCTCTAGGCCACAGCCATCCTATCTCAGTATATCAAAGGCTTAGGAAAAGAATTCTATGCAAGCAGTAGGCTCCCAAACACATCAAGCGGGTCTGGATATTGATGCTGTTTGTCAAGCTAACACTGGCTGGATGGCAGACAATAAGGGCATGTCAGACAAGATCAGTACAGCAGATCTTTCTTTATTGCTTTGGATGGTCTCAGTGAGGTCACTGAGGGAGAGAAGCAAAGCCAGCCAATGGGTATAATAACCTGCGAACTAGGGGAAGTGCTGTGGATCATGAATAAAGCAATTACAGCTTTGCCTGGAAGTGGAAATTCAATTCTCAACACATAGTTAATGAGACCATTATCATGTTCTCCATAGCCCCGAACACTTAGAGGCTGTTATGCTGAATTCTAACTGATTTGTATCATTATGTTGTGTAAATGATGGAAATTAGCATAAATCGCCTGAAATGTGTCATTTGAAAAGCAGTGCAGAGTGATGCAGAATATATTGTCTTTCCACTTTGGAAAACATTAGTGTATAATTACTTTGTATCCCTTGTGCTCATATTCCATATATGTAAATGTTAAATGCTGCCAATAAAAACGTATAAAGAAAAAAGTTTCTGTGTGCCTTGTGTTAGTCTTACTGTTAATTGAATTAGGGATGAACAGTACCGGGTAATGTAAACATTGCTGGTTAAAATTTCACACACAGCCTATGGAGAGTAAGTGCAAACCACGTAACAGTGTGCACCGAGTCTAAGAGCAGGAGCTGTAACAGTAATGCATTTCTCCACAAATGATATTTGTAATGAAATGGAATCTCAGTTCTTCAAAGCCTTTCCCTTGTGTTTACAGATAAAGGCAGAGAGCCATGTGATGACACACAACCTTTTATGTGCACCTGCTTGTTATTAAAAGATTTCCTTGGAGATACACTGAAACAATTCTCAATAAACAATTTGTCATCCATATACAGTATGTCGAGCGGTTCATGCCTACCTTAATTAGCCCAGGGCAAAAGCAGGTATTGATCATTTCATTTTCACAGAGACTAGGAAACTTTCTTAATGACTGTACTTTTAAAAATGATAACACAGGACACGACAAAGTAGTCTCGAGAGGAGTGATTATATTACTGCCTCTCTCAGACAGAGTTGATTAGTGTTGACTGCCCATTGACAAGAACTGGGTGAAGTGCGAAAGATTCAACAAATCTTCTCATGTAAGAACTGAAAATCCAGATGTTTATCTGACATTTTAGAGGGCTAAACAGATAAAGTAGGTATACCTTTTATTGGATCAACTTCTGCTGGTGAAAGAGACAAGCTTTCGAGCTACACCTGCAGAAGAGCTCTGTCTAGCTCAAAAGCTTGTCTCTTTCACCAACAGACATTGGACTAATAAAAGATATTACCTCACCCAGCTTGTCTCTCTAATATCCTGGAACCAACACAGCTACAGTAATACTGCAAACAACATTTTAGGAAACTATTTTTTCTTCTTCTTACAGCTTCCTGCCAGGATACTGATTCCTGTTGCCCTCCCTCCTCATGACCACTTGTGACAAACTACAGAATCCTCATAGCAGGCCCTTCTTCCAACATCTTCCACCATCCCATTCCTTCTCCCCACCCCACAACAAAGGCTAACAGCATCCTTCCTTTTCCTCCCTCCATCTCCACAGTACACATGTGAACATGCTATACTCCCACTCTATACACACAGCCACACTATACACACACACAAAAGTCTCAGTATTCTACTAGCCACCCCCTATCTATCTCAACAGGATCCCACTGACTCCTCCTGCAACAAGCATCCAAAACACTTTGGTCTGATCACCCTGCCTTGCTTCTGACACACAGTCAGCACCACCTTCTCCCCCCACCCCAACACAGGCTGCTATCATTGCATGTTTTGACATTCAACCTCCGCCTTGACTGGTTAGTGCAGGCACCTTACCTTTAATGGATAAAGCTGTGATACCCAACAGCTGACAACCTCTCTGCTATACTCCAGTGCCTCTACATTCAAATTACGAATGCACTGGGCTTTCTCGCTGATAGATACTTGGAGGGCATTTGGCACCAGAGCACAAAAGATGAACACTCTATGACAGTCCTGCAACTATGCTCAGAGAACAGCTTACATAGGCCATTCTGGCTACACACTAAAATCAGTGAGAAGAGACCCTGTGTAGAGAGCAGGCTAGAAGCTCTGCCTTACTCTGTCACTTCTGTTCTTCAGCTGGACACACTTCCTCGTGTCTGCACTGGTGGCTTTCCTCTTTTTGGATTGGGCAGTGGGTGTGGGGCTCAGTACACCCCCTTGTGGATACTCTTCTGGATTTTTAAAAATATTCATAGTCCCTGGGACGAAAGTCAAACACCCCTCCCCCTCCCCAAGTTCTGTGCATTTAGCATAACTTCACCAGCTCTATTCCCCATCAACAGGAAAGGATTTCCAAACCTGCCCCATGTCTTCCAGCCTCCTTGCCATTCTAGCCTTCCCTCTCCCCTCTTTTCCCCTCTCAACTTTCTGATTGCTTGTTATCTTGCTTAACACAAAAGATTCTGTGTCACTGGATTGACATGTAAATAACCATTTTTCTGGCTCTGTCTCTCCCACCTCTCATCCCTACATAAGGAGCATTTCAAAGATGACTGCTACCCCACTTTTCCCTCTAAGTGAAAATTTTTAGCATGAAATTTCATGCATGAGTGGAATTTTGTGCTTTGTCATGATTCAATGTAAAAAAAATGTCTGCTGCCCTGAAATTTCATGAAAAAGCAAAATAGCCTATATAGTAAATATCTTGAGAAGGACTGGGCATACTTTTTGAATGAAAATATGCATTAAAATGTCTTTTCTTTCATCTAGCTCTGCTAATAACACAAGACCACTACACCAAGTATGATGAACCAGCTATTGAACACTGAGTTTTCCCAGTTTATCAGAATTATAGTGGATGGATTCTCCTGTCATTTTGATGAATGAGTATCCAGCTACTATTGATGTAAGTTCTGGGTTTATTTGTTTCTCTTGCTTCTCACATGGGAAGCAAGTCCAATCACGGATTTGCAAATGCAATTGCATGTCTTGCAATCTATCTGCTCTTGAGGGGAGGTTTTTCATTGGCCTTCCAATGTGGTCTCTTCTCCTGCAAAGACCTCACACACCATTGCTTAAAAGTGAACATGACCTCATGGCACAGACCTCTTCCTCTGGATCTGTCCAGTGCAACATGTTCCCAGTTTATAATGTCTATTTTGCATGCTTTGAGGTTGGCTATCAAGATGTCATTGTATCTGAGGATGGGTCAACCCTTAAAGCGAGTTCTCATGCTCAGCTGGCTGTGGAACGCTTGCTTTTGGTATAGCGGAAACCTCCGTGCAGACCATGTGACCGACCCAGCGAAGTTGAGTCCAGTTAAGCATACTCTCAATGCCATGGATTTGTCACCTCTCAAGGACTTCAGTATTGGGGGTCCTGTCCTATCATTTGATATTGCATATAGCTCTTAGGCAACAAATATGGAAGCTATGCGCTGTTTGATGTGGCATTAGTAGAGCGTCCATGTCTCAGAGCCCAGAGAGGAGTGAGGTGAGTACAACAGTAGATTTTTATCTTGGTTCTGAAGCAAACTCCATACTTCTTCCAGAGCCTGTGAGTCAACCTGCCAAATACCATCCTGGCCTTCACCAGGCACTGAATGATCTCTTCATCCAACATTGTGGGTGAGTATGCTGCCCAGGTAGGAGAATTTCCTGACCAAATTGTGGGGTGTATTGTCATAGTGGGATCATGGTGTTCATGATGCTTGTGGTCTGGTGATGACTGGTACATGACCTCCATCTTTTTCCGGCTGATTGTGAAATCAAAGCATTTTGAGGCACAGGCAAAGCAGTGCACAATAAGCTTAATGTCCTTAAGCGTGTGTGCAATGAGGGCACAGTCATCAGCAAACAGAAACTCTCTTAATAACTGTTCAGTTACCTTAGTGTGAGCCCTGAGTAGCTGTAGATTGCATAGACCCCTATCCAGTCTAAACCAGATGTGTATGCCTCTGTCAAAGTCCTGGAATGCGAGCAAGAGCATGGCTGAAAAAACAATGGCAAAGAGGACTGGAGCCATTACACATCCTTGTTTAGTGCTGTTGGTGACAGGGAAGGCTTCTGATGAGTCACCACATTCCAACACCCTGCCATCATGTCATCATGAAATTAACAGATGACAGCAATCATTGTCTCTGGCCAATCAAATTCATGAAGGAATTTCCATTGGCTCTTGCATTTCGCTGTGTCAAAGGCCTTGGTCAGGTCAACAAACACAATGTACAGGTCCTTGTTCTGTTAATGAGCCTTTTCTTGTATTTGTTGGGCTTCAAAAATCATGTCCATGGTGTCATAGACAGCATGAAAGCTACACTGTATCTCTGGATACACTGAGTCCCCGGTTGAGAGATGAGCCTGTTGAGAACAACTCGTGCAAGGAGTTCCCTGCTATAGACAACAGTGAGATTCTGCGATGATATGTTACAGCTAGATATGCTTTCTTTTTTATAGTTGGACTATGAAAGCATCTTTATACTCCTGTTTCCATATAGTCTTAAAGAGGTTGGTGAGTTTCCTGACCATGTGGGCACCTCCAAACTTGTATACTTCAGGTAGAATGCCATCAGCGCCTGGACAGTTGCCCGCAAACAGCTGTTTGATGGACTTAGTAACCTCATCTAAGGAAAGGACCACAGACAGCTCCTCCAGGATAAGACGCTGCAGGAGTGACTCGATGACTTTGTTGAACATAGTGGATTGACAGTTCAGGAGACTATCAAAGTGCTCTGCCCAGTGAGAGAGAATATCACTTTTGTCTGTGAGCATCCAGTTACCATCTGTTGTGAGGATAGGGGCTGTACCACTGGATATTGGGTCATACACAGCACGGAGGCCTTCCATTTGGGTGTGTACGGTGAAATGGATGTTTACCAACATTTACAGATACAAATCTAATCCTTCCAGGGGCATGCACGAGGGGGGCAAGCAGAGCCCCCAATTGTCAGGTCACAGAACTTTTCTGGGGCCAGAGCAGGGACAGCAAGCTCCTCCAGACCCAGGACTGGGCGGAAGATAACAGCTCATCTGACCACAGGATCACAATGAGAGAGTCAGATCCACCAGCCCCAGGGAGCACAGAAAGTGCTCCTCCAAAAGTTGCTAAATTTTTATTCCTGTGAATGCCCCTGAATCCTTCCAAGCCACCTAATAATGCAGTTTTACTCTTAAAAAGTAACTTATCAACAAACTCTTGTTCTCTGAATGTGTTGCCTCCCCAGTACCAAAGAGTGTGTCTAGCAACACAACCCCTGAAACCTTTGTTTACCAGTAGCTGGTAGTTAGGGGATGCAAACATGTCTCTTGAGCCCACCATTCCATAGACAAAGGCCATAATTTTCAAAATACTTGCCTAAATGCAGGCTCCTATGTCCTTATTTGGGTACCTAAATATGCATCTTTTTTTTTTTCAAAAGTATTGAGCACCCCGCAGTTGGAAGCTGCTGAAGTTTCTTAACATAAGTTAATAGTGGTATTCTTTTCTACAGACTTTATTACCCATTAGAATTTCCCACAATTATTTCATAACCTCTTATTCCATTATCTTGACTACATAGTCATCACTGAACTTGTTTTTATTTATTCAGGACAGTTTTGTATTCTCAGTAAGTTTTTGGATCTTCAAAAGAAATCTTCAATCACAGTAAAATTCAGTTGAAATCTCAATTCTGTAATTTGTCTTGTCAGGTTAAATTTATAATATAGCATCAGCAGTTAGGAGATGATGATGAAAATACTTAATGGATTTACTGAGAAGTGATGAGATTTTTGAGCAGTCTCTAAAGTTTTGTGGTGTATCCTCTTATTTCAACTCCATCTTTTGCCACATGCCTCCAGAGTAAGAGGCAGGATGTTTGCAACTGTCAAAAACAACACTTTCACCATGAAGGGCTGCTTTCAGTGGTTAACTTCTAAAATAATTGTTTAAAATGCAGAACGTAGCATCAAAAATTACTTTTAATGCCTAAATTGATTTAAACTATTAGTTGTAACACTTAAAAAAATAAATGCAATTTAAAATTGCAGCCAAAATAACAAATACGATTGATTTCTGTTGAAACGATTGTGATGTTTAGACAGTTGCTTTTAACTAGGACATTGAATGTATAGGACTTTTTCAATGCTTGGGGACAGAGACCTAACCCCAGAAGTAAGTAGGGAAGTGGAACACCAGAAGGAAGCACAAGGAGAAGGCCACAAGAAAGGAGGCCTCCTGATTCATACTGAGAAAGTAGGGCAATTGGCTAGTTATGATAGGTTCCTGTGCACGAATGCAAGAAGCCTGGAAAACAAACAGGAAGAACTAGAATTCCTGGCACAGTCAAGAAACTATGATGTGATTGGAATAACAGAGACTTGGTGGGGTAACTCACATGCCTGGAGCACTGTCATGGATGGGTATAAACTGTTCAGGAAAGACAGGCATGGAAGAAAAGGTGGAGGAATTGCACTGTCTATAAGAGAGCAGTGTGATTGCTCTCAGCTCCAGTATGAAACTGGAGAAAAACCTGTTGAGAGTCTCTGGGTTAAGTTTAGAGGGGAAAGCAACAAAGCTGATGTCATGCTGGGCGTCTGCTATAGAACACATGACCAGGAGAATGAGGTAGACAAGGCTTTCTTCAGACAACTAATGGAAGTTTCCAGATCACAGCTCCTGGTTCTCATGGGGGACTTCAATCACCCTGACCTCTGCTGGAAGAGAAATACAGCAGTGCACACACAATCCAGGAAGTTTTTGAAGAGTGTTGAGGACAACTTCCTGGTGCAAGTGCTGAAGGAACCAACTAGGTCCTGTGCTCCTCTTGATCTGCTGCTCACAAACAGGGAAGAATTGGTAGGGGAAGTAGAAGTGGGTGATAACCTGGGCAGCAGTGACCTTGGAGGTCGAGTTCAGGATCCTGACCAAAGGAAGACAGGAGAACAGCAGAATATGGACTCTGGACTTCAGAAAAGCAGACTTTGACTCCCTCAGGGAGCTAAGGGGCAGGATCCCCTGAGAGGCTAATATGAGGGGGAAAAGAGTCCAAGAGAGCAGGTTGTATTTTAAAGAAACCTTATTGAGGGCACAATAACAAACCATCCTGATGTGCAGAAAAAATAGCAAATATGGCAGGCAACCAGCTTGGCTTAACAAAGAAATCTTCGGTGAGCTTAAACACAAAAAGGAAGCTTACAAGAAATGGAAGCTTGGTTAGATGACTAGGGAGAAGCATAAAAATACTGCTTGAGCATGCAGGAGTGAAATCAGGAAGGCCAAATCACAATTCGAGTTGCAGATAGCAAGGGAATATGTGGTCCCCTTACTGAATGGGGGAAGCAACCTAGTGAAAGATGGTGTGGAAAAAACTGAAGTACTCAGTGCTTTTTTCCCCCTCTGTCTTCACAGATAAGGTAAGCTCCCAGAAAGGGGAGGAGCACAGAAAGGGGAAGAGGTGAGCAGCCCTCAGTGATGAAAGAACAGATTCAGGATCATTTAAAAAAGCTGGATATGCACAAGTGTATGGGACTGGATGCAATGCATCCAAGGGTGCTGAGGGAGTTGGCTGATGTGATTGCAGAGCCACTGGCCGTTATTTTTGAAACTTGTGGTGATTGGGGGAGGTTCCAGATAATTGGAAAAAGGCAGATATGGTGCCCATCTTCAAAAAGGGAAGAAGGAGGATCCAAGGAACTACAGACCAGTCAGACTTACCTCAGTCCCTGGAAAAATCATGGAGCAGATCCTCAAGGAATCAATTTTGAGGCACTTGGAAGAGAGGAAGATGATCAGGACCAGTTATCATGGATTCACCAAGGGCAAGTCATGCCTAACTAACCTGATTACCTTCTATGATGAGCTGCCTGACTGTGGATGTGGGGAAAGCAGTGGACATGATATATCTTGACTTTAGCAAAGCTTTTCAGACAGTCTCCCACAGTATTTTTGTCAGCAAGTTAAGGAAGTATGGGTTGTATGAACTGACTATAAGGTGGATAGAAATCTGGCTAGATCGTCGGTCTCAATGGGTAGTGATCAACGGCTCGATGTCTCGTTGGCAGCCGGTGACAAGAGGAGTGCCTGGGGCCACTTTTGTTCAAAATCTTCATTAATGACCTGGAGAATGAAGTGGATTGCATCCTCAGCACATTTGCAGATGACACAAAGATGGGGGGAGTGGTAGTAATGCTGGAGGGTCGGGGTATGATACAGAGTGACCTAGACAAATTGGAGGATTGGGCCAAAAATATCTGATTAGTTTCAACAAGAACAAGTGCAGAGTCCTGCACTTAGAATGGAAGAATTCCACGCAATGCTACAGACTGGGGACCAACTGGCTAGGCAGAAGTTCTGCAGAAAAGGACCTGGGGGTTACACTGGACAAGAAGCTGGATATGAGTCAACAGTGTGCCCTTGTTGCTAAGAAGGCTAATGGTATATAGGGCTGCACTGGTAGTAGGTTTGCCAGCAGATCGAGGGAAATGATTATTCCCGTCTATTTGTCACTGGTGAGGCCCCATTTGGAGTATTATAACCAGTTTTTGGCCCCCCGCTACAGAAAGGATGTGGACAAATTGGAGATAATCCAGAGGAGGGCAATAAAAATGATTAGGGGGCTGGAGCATATGACTTATGAGGAGAGGGTGAAGGAACTAGGCTTATTTAGTCTGCAGAAGAGAAGAATGACGTGAGTTTTGATAGCAGCCTTCAGCCACCTGAAGGGGGGTTCCAAAGAGGATGGAGATAAGCCATTCTCAGTGGTGGCAGATGACAGAACAAGGAGCAATGGTCTCAAGTTGCAATGGGGGAGATCTAGGTTGGATATTAGGAAAAAAATGTTCACTATGAGGGCGGTGAAGCACTGAAATGGGCTTGACAAAGCCCTGGCTGGGATGATTTAGTTGGGATTGGTCCTGCTTTGAGCAAGGGGTTGTACTAGATAACCTCCTGAGGTTTCTTCCAACCCTCATCTTCTATGATTCTAAGCTATGTATTTTGTATATTGCATAATTAGATCTGAGAGACAAGCTGTCTCCTGATGAGGCACTGCCACAGTTGCTATCTGTGGAAGTACTGATGCTAGATACCCTTAAAATAAGAAGGAGGTGGGAGGCTAGTAGGGTATTCTCCGTAAGGTCCTTGGATCTCAAGAATCTCTCCTGCCCTGGTCCAAAATATCCCAATATTGACAACTTTCAGGGCATGCTACAGGACCCATTTGCTTCACCTGGCCTTGGAAGAGAAAGCATGGATGTAAGTGGACAAAAGTATAGGCTGATGTGGTTGGCATGGTGCTCAGAACCTATCCATGGGCACTTTTTAGTTATTCTAAATTGAATGAAAATTAAAATAATAATAAAAATGTTGATATAGTACTAACATGATAACACATGGGACTCAGTCAGGAGCCAGCCTATATGCACATGCAGGAGGTAAGAAGGTACAAGGCCTCCTTACTCCCTTTTATGAACTCCCCACCTCAAAAGTCACAATGTGCTACTCAAAATGGCTGCTACCTCCATTCCTTTAAGGCAGAGAGTGAGTGGAGCCTTGTCTGTAGTGGCCTGGCACTAGAAATTGTGAAAGTTTTTGGATAAATAATAGTGAGACTGAGCCTTGGTCTAAAATCCAACCGAATCAAAATTAAACTATTTCTGAACTTTGCAAAGTTTGGCAAATATTTTGTTTCTTTGTGTTTTCATGCACCTCTGTCATTTAGTAGTTTTGTGTTTTTTCCCTTAGTACTGCATGGAATAAACAACAGCTAAAATTAGAAGAGTTGAGTGGTCCTGTGTAGCTAAGGCTCCAATACTCAAGTACAATTTTAGTTGCCAACAGAGAACTATAAGTGATGAGTGAGAGCTGTGTAGCAGTTAGAACAGGGGTCGACAGTATAAAACTCTTCAGTTCTGTTCCACACATTGCCCTTAATTGTCACCTTGGCCAAGTCATTTAATCTGTGTGCCTCCAATTATCCATTGGCATAATGACTAAATACTCACTTGTCTCCTGGCGTGTTCTGAGTCTGAATTAATTAAAGTTCATAAAGAACATTGAAGCTTTCAGATAAAAGTAACCATATTTTATTATAATTGCCAGGTATCACTATTTTAAGAAGCATCCATTTTATATAGGCCTGATATCCTTATTTGACTGTAACTGGTTTCTCCATCTGATTATTATTATCTATTTATTTATTTACTTTAGTCTCATTTAACAATGATTTCCAACACCATTAATAAAATAAGGAACCTGTAACATTTCACTGCTGGAGTTCTGCTGTGACTTGAAAGCTGTGAGGATGGCAATCGAGTGCCAACGGGAGCTGGAAGAGATCAGAGCTACAACTTCTCATAGGATGTCATCTTTATCGTTCTCAAAACATAGTTTTACATAACATGCTCTTAATATTCCGCATGCTCATGACATATAACTTCTCACCACATAGGATGACAAGATAGCAATTGTGAAAAATCAGGATGGGGGTGGCGGCTAATAGGCACCTATATAAGAAAAAGCCCTAAATGTCGGGGCTGTCCCTATAAAATCAGCACAGCTGGTCACCCTATTAGCAGATCTTCCATGTAGCTGAACTGCACATTATAAGCCTGGTCCTGTGAGGTGCTTATCACCTTTATTTCCCATTTATTTTCATAGGAGGTGAGAGCATTCTGTATCTGTCAGGAGGTACTGAGCATTTCACAGGGTAGGACCCTAAAAGGTAAGTAACTCAGAGAAACAGAAATGAGCTGTTTAGTTCTTCCAGACCATAGGCCTAATTTTGAGATTTGAACACCAACTGTGCATCTTTACAAACGGTCTCTTTTCAAAATCAGCCCCTATATGTCACTTTATTTTCTGTACCTCTAAGATTATTAATAAATCATTATCTTTTTAGAATTGTACTGTAGGTGTAACACTAGGCTATAATGTATTTTCCCTAAAAAATAATCTTTAAAATATGTCTCACTTCTATCTAAAGTGCATGTTTTTTTCTGTTTGTAATCACTGATTGTCTGCAGAAATCTCCCCTGGGTTGGTTGAGCTCAGCTCTCAGTATCCTGTCATGACTTCAGAACTGACAACTTATTCAAGAAGCCCAAAGGCATTTAAGCCAAATAAGCCTCATTCTCTTTCCTTGCCATGTAAAAATTAGTCCTGAAATATATGCATTATGCTTGCTCAAGGTTAGAGAATGGAGACTTCAGTGTGCAAATGGAATGAAAATAAATTGATAAAAGATTTTAATAAAAATCTTTGAACACGAAATAAATTAATTATTCATATTTTTCCTACTGATGTAGGGCATGATCCAAAGCCCATTGATATAAGTAAGAGTTTTCTATTGACTGCAATGGGTTGTGGATCAGGTTCACCACTCCAGTTTGGCGTACTATACACTTGTTACCAAAGGATAGCAATGGGAGCAACCTTAATTTTTTTTTAGTACTTCTCTTTTCTTCAGAAAGCAATATGCAGTGTTAAATAAAGACATGGAAAATTTCCTAAAAAAACAAACTATTTTCAGAGTGTTTCAGAAGAAATGTTTTTTTGTTGTGATTATACCATGCTTTATCTTGTTTTAAGCAGACATAATTGACAACTGTGAACCCAGAAGCTTGGCTTGATTATATAGAACACCTTTGAAAATATCCCATGCCAATGCAGGGATAAAACTATCTAGGGAATTTGTAATTTTGAGACTGTGTGTGATGAAACAAAGTATCAAGACTTTTATTTTATACATATTCTGTTTTAATAATGAAAAAATTTAAAAGGCTGTGGTATTTGCAGGATTTGGGAAAATAAAACTTCAGGGCATAACAATCAACCTTTAAAATAAGAGCCAAGCTATAAATGCTTGATAGTCTTAAGTATGTTTCTCAACTAACAGTCCTTAAAATGAGAGGAACTAAACTGTCAAGACTGAACAGATCAGATGCCTTTGTACAGTGGCCTGAGAATATAAAAACATGGAATTTTTCCCATGGTTTTGTGCCATGATATCACAGATAATCGTGGTAATTTTATTCACATCTTTGTATAGTAAAATGTCATTGGGCTGGATCCATAGCTGGTGTAAATCAGCATAGCTGCACCTAAGTCAATGGAGTTACACCAACGTATATCAGCTGAGGTTCTGGCCCAATGTATTTAAATATTTTTCATGATGCACCTATCACCTTGATGTCTGCCACATGTTAAATGTAAGCGAGACAAGGGAGGTGAGGTAATATCTTTTATTGGACCCACTTTGTTGGTGGAAGGGACAAGATTTGGATCCCTGTAATGCTCGAAAGCTTGTCCTTTAACCAACAGAAGTTAGTCCAATAAAAGATATTACCTCACCTACATTCTCTTTCTCATATTCTGGAACCAACACCGCTACAACAACACTGCAAACGTGTTAATTGAACCAATTAATTGAATTTCCCCTTAAAATACATTCCACATGATTTTTCTTTACATTTTAGTCCCATTATATTGAAGCTGACTAGCCATCAACATTTTAGGCCATATTCTAATTCAGGTGTTGAACTGCTGTGTCTGTAGGATTCAGACCATATTTTGTCATGTGTAAATTGAAGCCCTAATCCTGTCCCCTTTGATGTCAGTTACAAAACTCCCATTGGCTTTGATGCTATTAGGAACAGGCCCTGAATGAACATGCCACTGCAAGGGCCACTATTAGCTTGGCCATTGCCTTTCACACTTTTTGTTTAATAAATTGGTGACCTGTCCCATCCTATTTATCAATGTGTTAAAAATGGTGTCCTCATTTACTCATACTCAAACAGAAATGAAAGCTCTTAAAAAAGCAGAAAACAAAACAAAATAAAAGAAGAAATTAAAGAAATGCTTTTGCTGTTGTCAAGAGACAACAGTCTATCTACCTATTACATGATATATGAGACTAAAGCACTTAAAAGCAAAGAAATGAACAGTTAAAAACATTATAACTCTTCCACTGACTTCATAATGAATACTCTGGGCCAGATTCTGTAGATTGCTTTCAGGGATACAAAGAGCCCTTATTCTGGCTGTAATTCACCAGCTGAGAATCATCCTGAGGGAGATGAAGTCCCCATTGGTGTTAAGTGAGCCAAACCAGCTCCTATGCCAACTGCCTTCCCCCTCCCCTAACAGTGTAAGGAACATGCCAGGGAAATGAGGAGGCATGTCAGAGAGCAGGAGCACGGTGGCACATGGTCATACTAAACCAATACTCCACTGGTGTAAGATCCCTTAGGGAAGGCCCTAGACTGTTCTAACTTATACCAGAGCTGGCCTGGCACAGAATTGGGGAGCTGTAATTAGTGCCCTGATGTGTCCCCCTACACCTGTCCTCCCTACTCTGAGCTGAGCTTGGAACTAGGAGAGAATTGAACTCATTATTATTTCACAGCATAAATGTTTATTTCATCACAACACAACTTTAAGGCTGAATGAAAATGAACTGCGTTCTTTCATCAGTGATGTCAAAATATAGACACAAAACGTCTTTGAAAAAGACAGGTACAAATTATATATGCATTCATTCACACATTGTTTAGCCTTGAATGCAAGTCCCCATGGTTTGAAATTTGCTCATAAATGAATGTTATACATTGTCTATTAATCTATATAGATTTATATCTACCACATTATTTTTAAACAGCAATTATAAGTACTTTACAAAAAAAAATCTTTCAAATGATAAATCTACTTGCTAATAACATTTTTATTCTATACAGAAAGACAAGGTGAGTGAGGTAATATCTTTCATTGGACCAACCTCCAATAAAAAATATTACCTCATCAAACTTGCCTCTTTCATATCCTGGGATGAACATGGCTACAATGCTGGAAACATCTATTCTATATCAATTCTTATACCACTCTCATCAACAAAGCATCTGACTGCCTTCTAGTAGTGCATTAAGCAATGTGATTAGCATCTGTCATATGGTTGTTTTATCATTCTCTTCCCAGAGGGAGAAGTGTCTGCAGTGCAGTGTCCTGGTTTGTTAGTAGTTTCTTTGGTTTTGTTTTTCAAATGTACATGTTTCTATGTGTTCATTAGAGAAGCCAATGTCAAAGAAATACTCCTTGCATTTGGAGCAGAAGCTGGTGAGGTTTGTGATGGCCTTAGTTCTTGGGGGAGTTCTTTCCATAGTCTGGGACCAGCACCTGAGAAAGTTCTACCTCCTGCAAAGACAAGCTTTGCCTTTGTTGCAGAGAGTTCTGTGACAGATATGTCAATTTTCTGCATATCTGTAAGAGACCTTAATTAATTAATTTTAAGTATCTTTTGGGTTCACAGTATTAAATGCAAAGTTTATTTATTACAGTGGGCTGGAACTGCATATAAACTTTCTGGGGGGGGAGATATGATGTGAGGCTGGGGATTCAAAGGACTGTATTGAAAATGCTCCAGAGAAGAATTGACTTTTGGGACAATAAGTATTAAGTGGAATTCCTGGGGAATACCTAGGGAGAGTTTAAGGCAAATTCCCCACCTCTGGTTATACAAAAACCCAGCCTTTTCAAGCTACACCCTGCCGAGTGGGTCTTTGTCTGCTGATCAGCTGTTCCTGGAGATCAAAGGCCTGAGCTGTGCAAAGAAACAGGCTGATTTGCCTGGTCTCTGTTCTGATTCTGAATCTGAAACAGGAATTTGTAACCACAGAGAAAATCCAGTTGTGGGTTTTGTAGGATTGACACCTGCCAGAGGCTGAGGTTCAAATTATGGGTGTCCTGTGGTAAGCTTTGTAGCGTATAAGTAGGTTCTTTTATTGTTTTGAATAAGTTGTCTCTGTAATGCTTTCACCTTAAGAATATATGTACTTGCTTCAAAAGAGCTGTAACTGTATAAAGAGCTGTGGTAATTTATAACTATGGACAGTGTGCTTGGAAGCCTCCTAACAGAAAGTAAAGTGCAGTTGCTGGCATTTTAGGCAGTCTGGCTTGCAGGGAATATCACAATGTAAGGAAGGGAACTGTGCAGCTTTAAAGACTCCACAGTCAGTAGGGAGAGACACTCAGATCTCTGCCCAGGAGAGGAGCCAGCTAAGAGCTGGAAACCTTTAATTGGGTGCCCTCAGTAGACCATAAAGGGTGGGGGGAGGAGGAAATACTGCCCTGAACTGTGACAAATTCCATTGTGCCAAATGAATATAGTTATTGAACATGATCTTCATCCCAGAACTTTAGGTGATCTTTTAGATAATCTGGGCCCAGGCCATGAAGTACCTTAAAGTTAAGGACTGAAACCTTAAACTTGATTCAATATTCTATGGGAAGCCAATGTAGAGAACAGAGGACAGGTCTGATGTGTTTGAGGTTCTCTGTGTTGCTGTGTTCACTCAGAGTTTCATAAGCACTGGAATCTTCATGCCCAGGTACATTATATTGCAGTAGTCCAGACAAGCAGTGATGAAGGATGAATAATTGAGGCTCTATCACTTTTCTCCAGAGTATGATGAAGTCTCCTAGTCAATTGAAGATGATAGAAAGTGTTACTCACAGTTACTACTTTCTGAGAGCTTAGCACAGTGAGGAATCCAAGACTACTCTTGGAGTACGAACTGAAGTGACCAATTGTAGATGTGCTCTGTCAAACACTGAGACTACACCTTAGCTGCAAACTCTTCAAAATACTTTCCTTCAGGGTGGATTCAATCAAAGTGATTTAAATCACCAATTTAATCAATTTAAATCAGAATTTAAATCAACAAGCAAAAAACATTGATTTCTTATTGATTATCTTTTTGTTTGAATATATTTTTTAGTTATATTCCTAAAGAAAGGATCATTTTTATTGGTTGGTATAACCATTAAAACATGTTGATTTACCACAAAATATGGCCTTAATACTATAATTGGTACTTCACTTTGCTAACCAGGAGAATACAACATATTTATATGCCTTTATTAAAGCAACTATATAGTCAACATACATTTATTTAGTCTTAATTCTTACATTTTATTCTGTTAGAAAATGGTGAATGGCACACTTCTTATTTACTAGATGATCATTTTTACTTGGGATTTTTGTCAAGCTGCATTTGGAGAGAAATTGGAACTGAATTAAAACTGCAAAATTACCATTTTAAAACTATTTATATTAGTTAATTAATACTACCCTTAATGTGATGGATATATATATTAAAAAAGTAAATTTGCATGTTTTGCATTGAAAACTGATTTAATAAAAAGTAAGTCTTAACTGTAGTTAGGAAACTGATGTATTATTTTCAAAGATATTTAGGTGCCTAAACATATAGATGCAGCTACTTATTGGTATTTTCAGAAGTGTCTACCTCTGAAATCAATGGAAGTTGATTACCTAATGTGAAAGTCCCATTAGAAGACTGCGTTTTTAGGTGCCTGCATGCTTTTGAAAATCTGGTGCCATATTCTTCAAGTTTTTAGAATTAGTAAAACTAGTCCATATGATGAAAATATTCTCTCTGCACTGCTAGCTAAAATGAAACCAGAAATAATTAAGGCAAAACTTTTTTGCACAACAGAAACTGAAAGTACTTACATTTAGAAAAATATAAATACCAGCATTCACTCCACGATAAACAACAGAGTCAAATATAGCAAAAATCTTAAATGAATAAAGAATACCATAGAATTTCTATGGATAGAAATTCCATGCCTGAATAATAAGAGTATAGAGGTAGGAATTATACTATTGACCAGTTGATCAGGATGGTGGAGTTGATTTTGAAATGCTCAGTGGGATTAGAGAGGCTACAGAAACAGAAAACCCAATATTAATGGGAATTTCAACTATCCTTATATATACTGGGAACATGTCACCAAAGGATGGCATAGAGAGAGAAAATTTCTAGACAGCAGTAATGTCTGTTTCTTGGACCAGCTAGTCTTGTAACCCAAAAGGGGAGAGGCTATTATTGGTTTAGTCATAAGTGGCACACAGAATCTGGTACAAGAGCTGAATATAGCTGAACCACTTGGGAAAGTGACCATAATGTATTTATATTTAACATTTGGGGGGGGGGGGGGATGCCAAAGAAATCCATCACAGGAGCATTTAACTTCCAAAAGGAGAACTACCCAAAAATGAGGAGGCTAGTTAAAAAGAAATTAAAAGGAAAAATCATTCACATACACACACACACACATACACCATCCCCCCAAATAAAAAAAAAAAAAGGAAGAAGACCAAAAATATGGCACCGTGGCTAAATAAGAGAATAAAAGAGGTGGCTAGAGACAAAAAGGCATCTTTTAAAAATTGAAAGTCAAATATTACCGAGGAAAATAAAAAGGAACATAAACTCTAAGTATAAAAGTATAATTAGGCAGGCCAAAAAAAAAAAAAGAATTGGAAGAGAAACTAGCTAAGGACAAAAAAACTAAGAGCAAAAAAATAATTTAAGAATATTAGAAGCAGGAAGCCTGCCAACAATCAGTGGAGCCACTGGATGATTGAGGTGCTAAAGGAGCACTCAAGGAAGAAAAGGCTTCGATGAAGAAGGTAAATGAGTTCTTTGCTTTGGTCTTCATAGTAGAGGATGTGATGGAGTTTCACACATCTGAACCATTCTTTTTAGGTGACTAATCTGAGGAACTGTCCCAGATCGAGGTGTCAGTAGAGGGAGGTTTGGGAACAAATTGATATATTAAACATGAATAGTCACCAGAACTAGATGTTATCCAAAGAGTTGCGAAGGAACTCAGATATGAAATTGAAGAAATACTAACTGTGTTATGTAACCTATTTCTTAAATCCACCTCTGTATCACATAACTGGAGGGTAGCTAACATAACACCAATTTTTTTAAAAGGCTCCAAGAGGCTATCCTGGCAAATACAGACATGGTGAGCTGAACTTCAGTACCAGGCAAATTGGTGGAAATAAAGAAAAGCATGGTCAGAAACATAGCTGAACGCAATATGTTGGAGAAGAGTCAACAAGGCTTTTGTAAAGAGAAACCATGCCTCACCAATCTATTTGAATTATCTGAGGTTGTAAACAAGCCTGTGGACAAGGGTGATCCAGTGGACATAATGTACTTGGACTTTTGGAAAGGCTTTGACAAGATCCCTCACCAAAGGCTCATAAGCAAACTAAGAAGTCATGGGATGTGAGGGAAGTGTTTCTCATGGATCAATAACTGGTTAAAAGATAGGAAACAAAGGATAGGATTAATGGTCAGTTTTCACAGTGGGGAGAGGTAAATAGCAGGGTCTCGCAATGATCTGTACGGGACCAGTGGTGTTAAACATATTTATAAATTATCTGGAAAAAAGGGTGAACAGTGAGATGACCAAGTTTGCAGACAATACAAAATTACTCAAGACCGTTAACTCCAAAGCTGACAGTGAATAGGTACAAAGGGAGCTCACAAAACTGGGTGACTGGGTAAGAAAATTGCAGATGAAATTCAATTTTGATAAATGCAAAGTAATGCACCATAGAAAATATAATCCCAACTATACATACAAAATGATGGGGTCTAAACCAGGTGCCATCACTCAAAAAAAAGAGACCTTGGAGTCATTGTAGATAGCTCCCTGAAAACATCTATTCAGGGTGCAGTGACAGTCAAAATAGAAAAATGAATGTTAGAAACCATTAGGAAAGAGATAGGTAATAAAACGGAAAATATCATAATGCCACTGTATAAATCCATGGTACACACAACTTGAACACTGCATAAAGTTCTAGTTGCTCCATCTCAAAAAAGATATATTACAATTGAATATAGTGCAGAGAAGGGTAAAAAAATTATTAAGGTTATGGAACAGCTTCTATATGAGGAGAGATTGAAAAGACTATGTCCCAGACTGAGGTGTCAGTAGAGGAAGTTTGGTAACAAATTGATAAATGAAACAGTAAGAAATCAATAAGACCAGATGGCATTCACCAGGAACTCAAATTGCAGAACTACTAACTATGACATGTAACCTATTGCTGAAATCAGCCTCTGTACCAGATGGTTGGAGGATAGCTAATGTAAAGCCTATTTTTAAAAAAAAGGCTTCAAAGGTGATCCTAGTAATTACAGGCTGGTAAACCTAACTTCAGTACCAGCAAATTTGATAAAACTATAGTAAAGAACAGAGTTATCAGACACATAGATGAACACAATATGGTGGGGAAGACACAACATGGTTTTTTTGAAGGGAAATCATGCCTCACCAGTATATTGGAATTCTTTGAGGGAATCAACAAGCATGTGGACAAGGATGATTCAGCTGATATAGTATACTTGGACTTTCAGAAGGCCTTTGACAAGGTCCCATACCAAAACCTCTTAAACAAACTAAGCAGTCTTGGGAAAAGAGGGAAGGTCGTTTCATGGATCAGTAACTGAGTAAAAGACAAAAAGGGTAGGAGGAATAAATGGTCAGTTTTCACAAGAGAGAAGTAAATGGTGGGGTCCCCCAATGATTTGTACTAGGACCTCTGCTGTTCAGCATATTCATAAATGATCTGGAAAAGGAGTGAACAGTGAGGTAGCAGAATTTGCAGATGATACAAAATTACTCAAGATAGTTAAGTCCAAAGCTGACTGCAAAGAGATACAAAAGGATCTCACAAAATTGGAACAAAACAGGACAAGAAAACAGGACAAGATCTCACAAAACAGGAGAAGAAAATGGCAAATGAAATTCAATGTTCAAAGTAATGCACATTGAAAAAAATCCCCAACTATAGATACAAAATGATAGGGTCCAAATTAGCTGTTACCACTCAAGAAAGAGATCCTGGAGTCATTATGGATATTTCTCTGAAAACATCTGTTCAATGTGCAGCAGCAGTCAAAATAGCTAACAGAATTTCAGGAACCAATAAGAAATGGATAGATAATAAAACAGTCCGTGAAAGGAGTAGGGCTTAGGATGCCCCCTTCTCATCAGTATCTCCCATTGGCTAGCATAGATGGCTCCCTGTCTAGCATGCTGGCTCTTGTCGATAGCATTCTAAGGGGTCTGTCTCTCCCAATTCATTGTACAGAAACCTAGGTGCCTAACTCGGGCTTTGTGGATAACAGTGTTCCAGTGATTTTCTAGGTGCCTAGAACTTGGCTGTTGCAACGCCTAGTGCTACAATGCCTAAGGCGTGGTCTACACTGCTGGCGGCCATCGATGGAAGATATGCAAGCTATTGTAGCTTGCATATCTTCCATCGACTTACTTACGTTCCCTCATCACAGCATCTCCACTGCACTGCATCGATGGGAGACGCCCTCCAGTCAATGCAGCCTTACTCTTTTCGGGGGGTGGATTTATTGCATCGGCTGGAAAGCACTTCTGGGATCAATTGAGCAGGTCTCCACTGCCCACTCAATTGATCCCACTGCACTGATCCATGCAGCCTCAGCAATGTACATGTACCCTAAGTCCCTTTGTGGATCTAGGGCTTAGTGAGATTGCTATTGAGTGATCTGACTAACCCCAAGCATTAAAGGTGATTCCCTGTTTCCCTTATATTTCTCCCACACCCTCAGCCATCCAGGAAACTGAACCATAGACCTGGACACTGCTTTTGGGAGCTTTGAATATTTCTGATTAAGTGATCAGAGACAAAGATTCAGAGTTTGGGTTCAAGATAACATCCAAAAGTTTGTATATTTATGCAAGGCTTACCTGAATTATCTTGAAAGGGAAAACTCAGATACTAGGGAGTTAGCTCCTGGGCCACCCCGGGACAAACACAGAGCTTGAATTAGCCAAACCTAGAGGAGATCTGGCAGCAGATGGGAGAATTTACCAGGCTATCTTCAGCATGATATGATTGACAGATAAAGATGTGTGCTGTCATAGGGGCAGTGTTAGCACCTTCATTTCCCTCCATCTATAGTCATCAGATAAACTTTCCCAAACTTCAAATATGGCTTTATTTTGGTTTGGTTTTATGTATGTGGAAAGGATTGCCCATTCTTACTCTGAAAATGGCGATGCATCCATCTGTCTATCTATTTAGGTTATCAGAAAGTCACCCATCACTGTAGCATCTGGGTGCCTGATAAGACAGAATTTTGCAATCAGCACATCACAAACAATACACTGAAAATCACAGAACATGCACTGAAATGAATATGACCATGAGTATGTTTTTGAGAGAGAGACAGGGAAAGCTTTGCTAATCTTTTATAATATTTGAAAATTTGCCACAAATCTGTTTTTGCGTACATTTCCTTGTCTGTTTGTATTGTAGATTAATTTCCAAGTGATTCAAGGTGGCCATATGAGGAGCAAAAATATTTCAACAGATCATTTTGCCACCACAAATTTCAGCCATAAAGAAACACATAGAAAAATATTATATCTTTCAGCCTTAAAAAGATCTCTATAAAAATGAGACTGAAATAGTTGCCAGTAAGTTCTGCTGTTCATTTTGTATCCATTCACATTTTGGAGATGCAAAAATGTATTGACTATGATAACACTGGAAACCAGTATTCTTGATTTAGAAAATGAATTATAATATTGCAGAAAGTTATGCTGCAATATTCACCATGTTTAGATTTCAAATAGCATCATAATGCAGAGTGTAAGCTTGTAGGAGGATTTTTTCCCTCACAACTTGGCTAAAAAAAAGATTTAATGGACTTTTGTTAGATTTGAGGAACGCAATTTCAAACACAAGTAAACAGAACATGAAAAAGTTGCAAGATACAGAATATATTTTACCAAGTTGATTAAACTCTCCAGTGGGGGAATGAACTCCATCAAATATTAGTAATATAATTTAATGGAAGAGCACTTGTCAGTGGCAGCAGCTGGGTTCATTATTTCAAGTGTTAATGGCAAAATGTACAAGTGTTCTTCTGCTTAGTATGTTTTCCTAATGTTATCAGAAGATGCCATTTGCTCATAATCTGCTTATGACAGTATAAAACTAATATAGAAATTATTCTGAATGGTGTCTATTTCTGGGTGCCAAAGGGCCTTATTTTTAGAGGTATTTAGACATTGCTCCCTCAGCATTGCAACATCTAACTGATTTATGTCTCATTTCCAAAAGTGCCTAAACCACATTGAAAACTTAGGCTCGTAAGGGTGGGATACACAAAAGTACTTAGGCATTTAACTACCATTGATTTCAAGGAAGTTAGACACTTAAGGACCTTTGTGAATCCCATCCTGAAAGTGAGACTTAGTAAAATGAGCAGAATATCACCTCAGTATCCTTAAAAATCTGGGCCAAAGTCCCTATATTCTGATCCCTATCATCCATTTGCCATAAAATGTTAAAAGTAGTTTGGGTGATGTCTTCTGCATAGTTTAAAAAAAGCCATCATGCCCCCCCAGAATAAATGCAATACATAAGTCAGGGTGAGCATTTCAAAAGTGCCTAGGTGAGTTAGGAACACAAGTCCTATTGCCCCTCATTGGGCTGGAGTTATGTTCCTAACTCACGTAGGCATTTTGAAAATTCCAACCTTAACCTAGCTGTGACTGCAAATTGGCAATCTCCCAAGCCTGCTTCCAATGGTGTTCAACAGTAGGGAGCAATGTCTTGTGCCAGGTCCTTGCCTCAACCTACTGTACTTCAGCTCTCAGGGCTACAAGCTACATGCCCAGGATGCACACATGCACTTCTTGGCCAAAATGCAAGTAGTTGTACATTCTGTACTCTGGGCCAGAACCTTTTCTCATTGAAATCAATAGGATTTTACCACTGACTTCACAGGCTTTGGATCCGACCTTCTTTGCTGAACCTAGGAAGCCCCTACAAGGATTCATTTGCTGCTGGACTTCTGTCTCCACAGCTAAACCACACTTATGCCCAGTCTAACTGTTTTTATGTCTTTCTGTGTATCTTTTCTATTTTTTCTGTGACTACTATTTATTTATTATCTATTCTTTATAGTGGGGTAGCAGTTAGTGACACCACCCCTTATTCTTATACGAGGCACAATCCTAATTGATCTGAAGGCATCAATTTTCTACTTGCAGGACATCTTCAGTAATGGAACCTCACCTCTTCTCATGAGGTTCAGGAGAAATTTCCTGTTCTAAATCAACACTATTCTCTTTCTATTCCTTTAATAGTTATGGAGCCATTGCAGAACACTAGACCCAAAGTGGAATACAATATTGAGAAAAAATATTTCATATGGATAAACATTTTTAACAAAGCATAAAATAAAGTATGACCAAAAAAGTATCGGTAAATTGTGAGAAGAATCTGATCATTCTGTGGAACCTCAAGGCCTAGGATGGAATCTGACCTGAATGTCTGAAAATCTATAACCCTCCTTTACATGAGAAAAGCCCTTTTTAGCTAACACTAGATTCCAAAAATAATAAATGTTTTTCAGAGAAGGAAGACAAATGCCAGTGAAAGGGAGGAGGCCACATCTCATCTGAGACTGTCTGCTGCCTTTCTGACACCAGGAGCTCCAGTTATGAGACACTTCTTATGCTTACATAATAGAACTATGCCTCATGAATTCCATTTGTGGGCTGGCATTGATTAAAGCCCTGAGAGAGGAGAAAGAGAAGAAACTTAGCTTGAGGTCCAGATCCAGCAACATACATAACAGCAAAGATCCAGAACTGTCTAGATTCCCTTTTTAGACACAAGTTCACATATTAACAAATAAGTTAGATAGGGGAAGTTAATGATTTCTTATGAATAGAGGTCAATAAGGGCAAAGTGAACCTAAACAACAGGATTTTCTGAGATGCTGGTTGCAAAGTATTATAGGCCCAGATATAACTAGGAGCCAAACCTGAATGTGTCATTTTTATCATTTCTCTGAATAAAAAAATGTTGTTTTAAAACACACACATAAATCACATTTATCCAGATGTTTTGAAAGCCAGTCCATGCTTAAAGAAATAATTATTTCTCCATCAAATTCAACTTATTTCAATTGCCTTTACAGCCTCTGTGGGGTTTTTTCTGGACAAATTGTGTTCAAACGTCTTTAAAAACTAAGTTCTCCGACTATGATGACAAGAGGGCTTTTTCTCTACTTTACTTCTCACCACCCATCTCCTCTACGTGATCCCCAAATGATCGATCCTCATTGAAATACACTACTTCACTTCTTCTATCACTGCCTGTTCCCCCCATCTGCCACAAACAATGCTTCTAAAGGAACTGAATGAGTAGGCTGTGCCTCAAAGGGAGCACAGACACTGAGCTCTATTTGGTGTGGACTCTCTGATGTGACACTAGTTGGGACTTCGTCCTGAAACTTTTCCCACAGTCACTGCATCCATAAGGCTTCTCGCCCGTGTGGATCCTCTGATGGATTGTAAGTCCTGATTTACAAAGGAAACCTTTACCACAGTCAAGACACTGATAAGGTTTCTCTCCTCTGTGCATTCTCTGGTGCTGAATGAGCGTTGAGCTCTGACAGAAGCTTTTTGCACAGTCAGGACACTTATAGGGTTTTTCGCCCGTGTGGATTCTCTGATGCTGGAAGAGTGTAGAGCTCCGATTGAAGCTTCTGCCACATTCAGCACATATGTTTGGTTTCCCTCCTGTGTTGATTTTGTGGTGGACAATGACATTTTGGGGTTTGCCGAAATCTCTTTCAGAATCAGTTGATTTATACCATTTCTTCGCTGGAAATCCTTGCTGCTTGCTCTCTGGCATGTGCTGACTCTCACAGGCTTTCCCTGGGGTAGAATGATGGAAAATATTGCCTTTGGTGATCCCAGGTAACTTCCTATGTGGTTCCAGTTCCTCAGGATACTCCTGATGAGGATTCTCCTCCTTTCTTTCTCTTGAAATCTTATCATCAGCTGGAACAGAAAGAGAATCCAGCCATGATTAATATCCTCCACTTCTGAGAAAGAAAATAGAGTTGTGAATGTTGTGTCATATATCTGTCACTGTCTGTAACCTTTGAAACCACAAATTGGTCATAGGAGAAAACTTCAACAGAGAGCATGACTGATGAGAACATGGGGATTTAGGGATGCTGGTATGGACATTTCACTATTTTCTTTCTATCTTTTGAAGGTTTTGACAGGTTTATTGGTGATGGAGTCAGATTTTGCTTGGGGACAGTGATTTGTTGGACTTTACCAAGATTCCCTGACAGAAATTTCCACACTTCACCACTTGGGACAAACCCCATATGCCAGAGGTGTGGTTCTCTCAGAAGGATGTGTGTGAGTGTGCGTGCGTGTGTGTGTGAGAGAGAGGGAGAGAGAGAGTGGAGTCTATTCATTTGTTTTTCCATTTAAACAAAAATGTTTTCTAATAACCATAACCAAGGGAGGAGGCCACCAATTTATAATACTCAGTTTGCTATAAATGCTTATTTTTTTTAAAAAAATACTGAGTATATTGATAGTACAGTGCTCCTAAATCCAGAGGAGGGGAGTTGAGATGAAGCTCTTGTAAGAAAGAAAGAACAATGTGTCCTGACTTGAGAAATTGTTTTTGAAAATACTCATCATCTGGTACAAACTGGTCCATACTAAAGGTAGGAAAATTGTACTGAAGACATTTTAGTAAATGATATCTGGTATGCATGTTTGGTAGTATCAACAGAATGGTGAATTCCAACACAGACAGGGAACTCATCCCAAGCTTTCCTTCAACTGGGTGGCATAAACATAACAAGTGGATGAAGCAACCATTAAGAGGTCTCTTTAACACATCAGTACATGTGTGTACATGCTGAGACACTATGAAATGTACTAACCTGAAGTTTTCCTTCCTTCAAAATCCCAAACATAACCATCCCCTAGCAACTCTTAATTTCTTCCCTTCATTTGAGAGATGTGCCCTTCCTGCATCTTCTACTCCTCTGATAGCATTCCTATGGGCTTTTCTTTTTCTCCGTTTCTCACAGCCAGAGGCTGAACCACTTCTGAATTATAATGTGTTTTAAAAAAATTGATAGTTTGTGTGCACAGTAATAAGAGATTTCTCCATTTCCAATTCTCAAAGGATAAATTTACAACTGTCGTTGTTTTATTTTATATCGGGGTGTTTTTTATATCAGCGGAAGAAAATCAACATAATGCTCAGTGTCACAATGTATAAATTACTCCAAAGGAAAGCCAGAAAAAGATGTTCTCTCTGACATAGTCCAAAAGATGCAGATGAGAGAAAGCAAAACTATATGAGATACAACATCCTTGGGATCCTAGCTATTTACTCCAGTCACTGAAGGTTTCTGATTTGTTTTAATGTATTCCTTACCTGTACAGGCACCTCTCAGCAATTCCCTTTCCACTGGGTCCTCTAAATACAGGACAGACAGCTCCTCCCCTTCCTCCATTGATGATATTTCTTCAGTCTGGAGAATTAGACATCCTGCTTGTGGGAAGGAAAAAGTGCAATATCACAGTCTGTCATAGTTTTGTCAAATGTTTTTTGAAAAATAAAGTTCCCTGATTTTCAGCCCACCATTTTCTTTGGTGGGGAGGGGAGAGATGTTTACTCCAAACACATGTTGAAAATAAGCACAGAGCATATGAGAAATTAAATATTCTAATGGGAAGGATGTTGTGCTGTCTACAGAAATGCTCTTCTCTGAAGTTCTTGCCTTTCTTTCCCCAATCTACTAAAATCAAGTTATTTTGCTTCCAACAGGTACCATACAGTATCTCTTCTACCCTTAGCAGTAACTTCAAATTTATCTGGGATTACCCAAGGTTAAGTATCTGATATTTTAGATTATAGAAACCCACAACAATCCCACTAAAATTTTAACTAAATATACACAGACTTATCGGTGCTTCTTTGTGTACAGGCACATGTGTAGAAAAACACTCACTAAAAATAAAACACAGGCCCAGATTCTCAGGTGGTGTAAATCAGCATAGTTTTAATTTACTTCAGCTAAGGATCTGACCCAATAACTTAACACATGTCACTAAACTATAAACTAAAAGGTTAGGGAATTTATGAATGAAAGGGTGGAAATTAAAGAGATAAACCAACTTCCTTAGTTGAACAAGGCCCTTCGTCTGACTCTTCGTCTGACTCAGTGAAAGAATAAGCAACTGAACAATTAAAACTCCCAGCTTTTGTGCTGCTCCTGCCTTCCCTGAAGTTCAAACAGATTTCACCAGACTGTTTGCTTTAAAACTTAAAGCTAAACATTCCGTGTTGTGATTCCACAGCCCCTGTCCCTGATTGGTTCCCTTGATGACATTATAACCTGTATGCTTCCTGATTTAATATCTTTGTCACACGATTCAGGACATCTTTCTATGTGCTAAGCCACCTGCAGGAGAGTCAGGGATCTACACCTGCAGATATTCCAAATCAGGGTCTGTATTAAAAAGTTTAGATAGACAAAAGAACCACAACGCCTGAGGCACAAGTCAAGACGTAAGCCCTTACTAAACTTGTTGCAAGACCAGATAGTTCCCCTTGCTTTCAAAGAAAAGCAGAAACCTTTTTAAAAGTCACAAAGCACCCCACCTAAAAGTGTCATCCCAAAAGGCCCTCCAAAGCAGTCATTTCCAGAGGGGTAGACAGCATAACACAATAATTCCCAAAGTGTATATGGAAAAGTATGTATATCCATTCTTCTCCTATGCTCAGAAGGTCCTGAGCATAGAGGAATTAGGACTGTGTTTGGGTTTCTAACTCCCTTGTACATAGCTGGTAAGTTTTGTGTAGGTCTTTGAATGACATATTTCTCAAGCCAATGATCTATAACATCAGAATCCAGGAGCATGCCCACTTGGTCAAATTATTCTGTATTTCAGCTCCTCTCTTTCCTGTGTTTTTAGTACTACTCTCATCTGCTCCCTATTCTCCACACTTGAACAGACATGCATGAATCAAAATCCCCTGTAACATTTAGAAAATACTCCAAGTTTGTCTGTCAGAAGAGAAGGCACGACACTCACTGTACAAGTAGTCAACTCTGGATGAGTCTCCTCAGGCTTCTGGAAATATCTAGTTCACACTGGGTATGCGCATGAGATTTCCTGTAAGCATTATTTAGTGAAAACAAACCATTTAAATTAGCTGCTGATATCTGACAAAGTGGACTGGATGCAGTTTAATTACATGATGGTGGTTTGATTGCTTTTGCAGCTAGTACAATGACTCAAAGGGAGAAAAAAATTAAACTATGACTTAATAGAAAAAGAGAGATTTGCTGTAGTATGAGGCTTTGTTCACAGTAGGAAATGTCTTTATTCATTTTTCAGCAGCAGTGCAGTGGCCAACAGCATTACTGATAGAGTAAACTCCAGCCTTAAGCTCTGAGCGGGATTAATTGACCTGATAGTAAAAACAAAAAGCTTCAGCTTGCCCTCCAGGTGTCCATCTCCTTGAAATATGTCCTTCTATGTTGTCGGAATGCTGGACAGAGCCTGCAGTGACTGTCTCCCTCCTCTCTCACTTTGAGGATATTACAGTGTTGTACTGACATGAAATCCCTGGTTTGCATTGCCCTGCTGCTCAGCAGTGGGTGGTACTGCTGTGTGTCAACCATTCTAAACTCCAAGGGAAAATGTTTCCTGTTTCATTGGTATCTTACCAACAGCCTGCATTTGCCCACTGGCCTCGGAATGGTTTTACTGTATGTCCCAGCCAGGGGTGTGCACAAGTGGGGGAAAGTAGAGGCATGCCCTCCAAGGAATCATCAGTGGCACAGAACTCCTCCACCTCCGGGGCTGTGGTGGTGGGGGGGAGGGGCTGGAAGGGGGCAGAGCAAGCTCCTCCAGACCCTGGGGACTAGGTGGAGAACAAGCTCCAGATGGGGCCATGGCAGGGGGAGGGAAGACCAACTCCTACAGGGGCTGGAGCAGGTTAGAGGGAAGAGTGAACTCCCAGCGAGCTCCTCCCAGAACTGGGATAGTGCGGGGGGGAGCAAACTTCTCCCAGGGGTAAAGGGGAAAGCAAGCTCCTCCAGGAGGCATAGAACGTGTCCCTCCAAAAGGGGTCATAATTAAATTCCTGCACATGTCCCTATACCTAGCACTTGGTTACATGTCTCCAGCTAATATTGCTGCTGCAGTGTTGCTAGGATTACATTGCAGTACTCCTCAATCCAGCTGGAATCAAATTGCTCATTGGTAAAATAGCATAATTGCAAAACTGGCAATTGAATGGTTGGCAGCCTTCTTCTGCAGCTTGTGTACACTCAGAGTCTTTGGATTTGCTGTAGTCACCCTGCAGACACCCTCCTCTTCATTGGAAGTCTCTGCATCCTCAATGACTGCATGTACTGCTACTTTTTTCTTCCTGGTATAGCTATAGCATTGGCACATACAGTGGTTCTGTTTTCCACACCCCTTGCACCGGGTATTTTTCTTTCTGCTTTCTGTGTTTCTTTCCGCATTAAATACTCTGATCATGATGTCTGCATTCTTGGTCAATCTGTCTCTGTCCTGCTTCTTGGGTCCCATTAGCTTGAGCCTGTGTACTGGTGACTGCCATTGTTTTCATCCTTTTCAGTTCAACTGCCCTTGCTGTTAGGATGCATTTTGCTGGGGTTAGATTGTGAACTGGAAATATGTGTCCCATAGTTAATGCTGTCTCTAATTAGGGAATCTTTAATGCCTCCAAAGTCACATATGGATGCCAGCGTTCTCATCTATTCCCTCTTCTGCTTCTTGGTTTCAGGTTAAAAAACAGTATCCCTATACAGTTTCGTTCTGTCTGGGGTCACAGAGCTCATCAAAGATTTTTAGCCGCTGTTCCAATTTTTCAGGCATTTTTCCTGCCAACAGTGTCTCACTCAGGGGGGCTGGAACAATTTTTATACTGGGGGTGCTGAGTGCTATTTACCCACACTGAAAACCCTGAATACAATGGAAACCACTTCAAACCAGGCTGCACCCTTAGTTCCAACACCTATTGTTTCACTCACTTCTCGTCTGTTTTTCAACAATGAGATAGTAAAAAAGATTTACCTTCATTTTCTGATCTTTGTCTTCCATGGTAAACTCTGTATACAGACTCAGTTCTTGCTTCCATGATTGTGCAAGGTTTTTTGTCTAGAAATCCAGCATTCCCATGCATCCATGGACAGAGTTGCTGGTGCCGCCTCAAAACTATTCCCTCCTGCAACCTGTGCGTCTCTCTCTTCAAGTTCTATGAATGTTACTACAACCAGTGGTTTTCAGTACTTTCCATATCAGGATATTCCTAGCTAGAACTTCCCTTCCCCAGGGAGTCATGACCCCCAGATTGAAAACCCATGCTTTGGACAATCAGTTTAACCCCATTTTTGGATAAGGAAAGATTGAAATTAGTCTCTTTTTCTCATATTTGACACTTGATTTTGTTTGCAGTATATTGTGTGTGATCAGGGTTGGGTTGGTAGAACATTCAGAAGCAATTCATTGTGAATTTTAAATATTCAAAATGTATTGATTAGTTGTTATTGGACTTAACATGGTCACATGGTATTGGTTCTGTTCCCTGAGTGGATGAGTGGATAACTCTTGGAATAAGGTTTTCTGTGAGAATTCTCTAGTTTAGGTGTTCAGTAATTGAATTCTATTAATAAAAATCTGGATGACCTTGAAAGTTCTGAATTACTTTGAAGACGGGCTTAACAAAAATGGGAAGAAATTCAATAGTGCAAAGACAAGGCCATGCTCTTAAGTTCTAGTAATAAGAACTTCTGCTACAATCTGAGGACTCATCAGTTGGAAGCGACAGAGGAAGAGAGTGAGACCTGAGTGTGTGGGTCAATAACAGGATGACTATGGGCAACCAATGTGATGCAACTGTAAAAAAGGCAAATGTGATCTTACGATGTAAGAGGCAAGGCATTTCCAGTAGATATAGAGAAGTATTAATGACATTGTACAAGACACTGGTGAGTCCTCATTTGGAATACTGTGTACCGTTCTGATCAACCATGTTCAAGAAAGATCAGTTTAAACTGGAACAAGTGCAGAGAAGATCTGCTAGGATGATCAAGGGAATGAAGGGCTATCTTATGAGATGAGACTGGAAGATCTTGGCTTGTTTAGTCTAGCAAAAAGAATGCAGAAAGGGGATATGAGTGCTCTCTATAAATACATTGGGGTGGGGAGGTAAATACCAGGGATGAAGAGCTATTTAAGCTAAAGGACAATGTTGGCACAAGAACAAAGGGATATAAACTAACCAGGAACAAACTCAGGTTGGAAGTTAAAACAAGGTTTCTAACCATCAAAGGAGGGAAACTCTGGAAGAGCCTGCCAAAAGGAATTGTGAGGGCAAATAGCTTAATTTGTTGAGAGAGCTGGACAAATGTATGAGTGCAATTGTATGATGGGAATGCTTGTGATACTGTAGTAGGGGACAGGGCTCAACAACTGTGAGGCTCACTTTCTGTTTATGTCTTGTGTTCCTTAAAGCTCATGCTTCAGGGTTTCATCTGGTCACATGCAGGGACCAGGAAGGATTTTTCCCACAAACACACTGTATTTGCATGTTGTTGCTGTTGTTTTTTTTATCTCCTTCCCCTGAAACATCAGGGATGGTCATGGTTAAGATGGTACATTAGGCAGGGTGGGCACTGACCATTATCTCTCTCAGATGCTTGTCTGGCTGGTTCTAGTGCACATGCTCAGCATCTAACTGATTGCCACATGAGGAGCTGGGAAGGAATTTTCCCCCAGGTCAGATTGGCAGTGTTCTTGGTGATTTTTTTTCCTTCTTCTGCAGCACATGGGTATGGGTCACTTGCCAGGGTTATTTGGATATATCTGACAATCATTTCCTTGCCATTGCAGGGACCTCTGGCACAGGTGAACCTCAGTCCCTCCCAGTCTCTGCCTCTTGCACATAATTGTCTAGTCTCCTGAGGATTGTAATATTTTGATCTAATTTCAGTTTTTGGATTTAGTGTGAGGGTGATGTTGAAGGCCTGTTATATACAGGTCAGACTAGGTAAGTGAGTGGTCTCTACTGCCCTTAAACTCTATAACTATTACTCTAATTGCATCTAAATTTCACTTCAAAATTGATGTTTCTATGATTATTCCTTCCAGTGAACTCCTTTGTTAGAGTATTTTTAGAAAGGAAACACAAAAGAGGCACGAGCACATCAAAACTAATTGAACTGTGTATTTGAGCAAATATTCATGGAAAATACTTTAAAGTATTTGATAGCTCTCTGAGAAACCTACCAATACTACCCGTAAAATACAACAGTCAATATAATAAACTTGGAAGGATGCAGAAATACATACCTCAAAAGGATAAAACCTGAGGGACGGCCAGAGGCAAAGAGAAAAATCTTGTCCCTTCTGCATCATTACTACTCTGTGATGCATTAACAGCTGATGTAATTCTTAAAAGAAAGGAAATTAGTGTTTTCAAGCAACATGAAGAAAGAATTGCTATTCACAATTATGAATGATGACTAAAATGTGGAATTATACAAAAGAAGAGCCAGAGAACTCCTTTATTGGTCTAGAATTACACACAGACTGCTGATCCATTTTTGAAATGTTCAGTGTGTCACATATATTGATCACAGTAACTTAAAGAACCATTACATCCTCAGCAAGTGTCTGAAAGACCATGGCTAAGTATTGACTGACTTATTTTACTCTTAAGGCTAAGACTGTTTAGTGATAATTGACTAGTATTCACACAAGTTTCAGATAAGTCTTCTACAGGATACTGTGAGCGAAACAGTGACTTGTCCTCTGAAATCTATCTTCTCAAAACATGCAGTTCCCGAGCAAGGGTGAGGTCGTGGCTTTTTAGACATTGCTTGCTTGAAAGGGGAGGAAGGAAGGAGCTGCAAAAAGAGGCATTTTACTCAGCAGCCCCAGAAATGTCAGCTAGTTGCCAGAGTATGTATCTGTAAGGTGTATCACTGCTCACTCCCTGCCACCTTTTTCTTGTGTGATTTTTCTGGCCTGGCTGCTGATCACATGGCAGAGGAAGAAACACCACTACATTCATGACACTGAACAGGTATACTTTTACAAGACTGGCCCCAGCAGTTCTGAAGTTATTTATTTAGTGTTACTTTAATTATGACCTTCTTGGGACAGGGGCCCATATTTCTCTTTGAATCACACAGTGCCAAACACATTTTCAATACTTAACAAAAATAGTTGTAATAGTAGTAGATAATGGTACCCAAGAAGAAAACTATGTTTATATCCATACCTCAAAAAGAATTAAGGTTAACAGTTAACAACACTTTACACTGAGGAATCCATTTATATATTTATTTTGTTTATATATTTGGGCATGATTCTCATTTACTCTTGGACTAGAGCTGCATACAGGGACCATAGTGCAAATAAGAATCAGGCCCTTTCATTTTATTATCCAGGTAGTTTCTGGCTGAGGTTCAAAAGACAAGTAAAGTACACAAAAGTAACACTGCAGTACAAAGATCAGTGCTGTAGTGAATAAGTCAAATATAACTCAGGAAAAACTAGAACAATGCCTGAGAGGCAATCAGAATTTCACTTACCTGCTTTTTCTCCTGGCAGAGTCCTTAATCCTCTTGGTCTAATCAAGATCAGGAGTGATTTCATTTTCAATGGAAATCAAAACAAATTGCTCTCAGTCTCTACTGACCTACCATACAGGCAGGAAAGGATGATTCTGCCAGTTTTTTCCCCAGAGTATATTTCTGATGTTGAAAGTGTTTTTCCTCAGTTTTATTGCTACAGGATTTTCCACGCAAGCTGATTCCCTAAATTTTTTTTCTCTCACTGGCTGTTTTCCAATGACTGTTTCCATGCTTCAAAGATATTTCTCTAAGGATTTTTCTCACAAGCTGTTTCCCTCGGATGCTTATTCTTCTCATTATTACTTCCCTAAGGGTTTTCCTCACAACTTTCTTTGAGGATTATACACCAGTTACTGTTGATTCCCTAAAGGCCTTTCCACCCAGGTTTTCCCCCTTTCCCCTAAGGATTTTTCAACAGTCCCAGCATTTTACCTCTCCTGTTCAAAGAAATGAGCGATTTAGTTTAATTAAAATGTTATTTTTAATTTATTGTGGTATAACTGCCCAACTTCCCCTCTCTTGTTGTAGCTTCCTTGTACCCAAACATCATGGTTTTGGGGGGTTGGATTTACATTGATTTTGTCTCTAATGTCAAAAAGGGGGTAGAGATGAGATTTTTTTCACACAGCATTCCCGTTTTGTCAATTGGGAGTGTTTTATTAATTCTTTTCATTGGTAGGAAGGGGGAAGTGGGTTCAGTGACTGAGTGGCAATTAGGATTTGGCACATTCCATTTGCCAAAGTTCCACTCCCAAAGCCATAGGGGGGGGAAATACAAAACAAAACAATGGTTAGGTGCAGAATTTCAGCAACCTCTTGCTCACTTCTGAAAGAGTCAGGCTAAAGTGGACTTTTTCCAAAGAGTTGTGCCAGATTGGCAAATGGGGAGTACTGAGTGCTGAAGTTCTATTACTGCCCAAATACACATGCCTTGTTTGTGACATAAGGCAGGGGAGATCTTTAATACCAATGCATCAGCACAAATCACGGTTTACACCAGGGCACCATATCTGCTTGCTATGGTACAGCTACATCAACCAAGTTACACCAGTGCCTAACACCGCAGTGCAGAGAAGATCTCAGCGAGATGCAGCCAGATCACTTCACGGTCACAAAGCTAGTTTAATTGTTTTTAATTAAAACTTATATTCCGTAGAAATTGATGGGGCCACCAGGGAAGCGCTGGTACATTATAGTTATGAATCCCAGGTCAGCCTCACCCCTGAAAACATTCATAAATTGTGACTGTTAAGAGCACCATTTAAACAGCTGCACACAAGAAGCTATTCACCGTGCTCAACAATAAATTTTATATAGATCCCAGGACCAACGCTGCATATTCCTGGGTACCATCTACTGGTGCCTTATCAATGAACTATTTATATTTATAAAGACTTTTCTCTTTACTAGAGCATTCCTGTAACAATTACCAAGATTTACATTTTCACTAAACCAAACCGTTCAACCCTAATTTCTAGTGACCCTGAAAACTGCACATTAAATCAGAGCTTTCATATTAACTGTTATACTCTTTACTGCAAGTTACTTATCAGCAATAAGCAAATTCAGATCTAATTGTCAAATTTCAGTGACTGTGCCGGGATGTGTATTTAATGGAATTATGCCCTGAAATGAAAGCACATCTCATACTGACTTCAGTAGGAACCAAGGACATATATGGGGACACAGTTTGGCCACTGAGTATAAATATTGTGCACTGTCAGATGTGCCCAGGAAGAGATTCTAGGGGAGTTAATTTGTGTGCCTAAGAGCTAAGGGAAAAAACCAAAGAGAATTGTGTATACAGCACTCATCTTAGACATCTGGTAGAACAGGGGAATATATTTACAAGTGCAATTCCTGAATGTCAGAGGAGATTAACTGAAACACGGTAGTGAGCTCAGGCAAAGGCACAGAATAAAAATAAAGGGCAAGAGAGTGGTTGTGACACTCACTATTTTTCAGTTTCATGTCCATTGCCATACTAACTCCTGGAAGCCAAGAACATATATATACCTTTACAAATTGCCATATGATGGATATATAAGATCCTGTTATACCCTCATTTTTGTTTTGCGAGTTGTTAAATACAAGACACGAGTACCGAAGAACAGTGGCTGCTGACCTTTTTAAGTCTGCAATTCACAAAATAGCTGAAAAACCATCCTGTGACCTACTATATCCCACAATCCTTTGCAGATAAAAATTAGTATTAGATGTGGGTCACAGGACAGTTTTTCATCATTTTGTGGGTTGCAGATCAGAAAAGATGGCGGTTAGGACTCTCAGGTGGGGAAGATTTCTCTATCCCTCCTTTCTTTGCTCACATCCCTCTCTGACCCAATAAGCTCAGGGTCCTGTGCTTTCAGAGCAGCACAGCAAATCCATTTTGTTGAGTCAATAAGCTCACAAAGTCCCATGTCTTAGCATTGTCCCAGGTACCTAAAGATACTGAGCCAGAGACCTCATGAAAGGTCTGGAGCTTCACATAAGCTCAGGAAGGTAGAGGTGATGTTCCATTGACCTCCCAGTCTCAGAGCAGCCTCTGTCTTGACATCAGAAGACCAGCCACCTGATGAAGAACTGAGCCAATAATGTCACAGAGAACTTTCCTTGGACATCAGACCAGTAAGGTAGATTTTCTGAGTTCATGATATCACGGAAGCCTGCGCTTTGATCTGAGACGAGCAAACAAGAGGACCTAAGCTAGTGACATGCTAAGAGGCCTGATGCTTTGGGTCCTCACAGTCAGCTAGAAGTGCATAGGAAGTTTCCTTATAAACACCTTTGCATTGATAGAAAAAACAACTTATTTTAAAACAGTTATATGGCTGCTAAGGGCAAATATTCAAAGCATAAAACTATTCAACTGGAGGCACTCCCTTCTCATACATACACACCCTTCCCCAAAGTATATCAATAGTAGTCAACCACAACCAGGGGTATGTACAGGAATTTAAATTTGAATACTTACGGAGGGGCACATTAAATATACACAAATGAAAGGTGCACGTGACATTCCTCCCTCTCTGCCCAGGGATGACCTCTGGTGGGGACACCCAGCAGTGAGGAGGCAACAGCTCTCCCTGGCAACAGCACTCTCCGTGTCCCTGCAGTGTGGAGAAGGAAGAAGCAGCAGGGTGGCTGGCTGCAAACTGAGCACCTCCTCCCTCGGCCACTGCAGCGGCAGCCTGCTGCTTCTTCTTCGCTGCCACTGGAGTCTCAGTGCTGCTGCTTGCTTTGCAGACGGCCCGCTGAGATGAGCTGAGTGGGATGGAACCAGAGGCAATGAGTGGGACTCCAGTAGCAGGGAAGGAGAAGCAGCAGGCTGCAACTGTAGGGGTGGGAGCGGGAGGAGCTCAGCCAGCAGCCAGCCACCCTGCTGCTTCCTCCCTCCTCGGGCTGCAAGGACACACAGAGATTTGGGGGGAGGCATACCCCTGCTTCCCCCCCCTTGTGCATGTCCCTGACCACAATCACCAATGTGACACACAGATAACATTAACTCTGTGGCATGGCAGTGTTCCTGGGGACTGAGTCTGTACTTTTTGTCTGGTTTTGATTTGGGTGTCATTTGTACGTAGAAGCTTTCACCATTGTTAAGAAGTACTACTTTTTATAACAGATCAATATGACCAATACTGCTTTTAGTAATGAGTGTGCATGGACGGTTGTGTGGTTGGTGGAGTAAGTGTTAACATTTGTTAAGGAAGGGAGAGGTACAATACACTAGAATTATTTGGAGGGCATGCTACAGAGGGCAGGACGGAGGTTGTCTGGGTGTCACCAGGATCAGAAGAAGGGAGAAATCTCATAAGAAAACCTGTTTTGTAAAATTTTCTTCCCAAGTGCTCTTTGCAGCCTCCCTTTACCTTCCACATCCAGAAAGGACTAGTCACAATCTGACCATAAGCTGGTCAGGGCCCACAACATGGAAGGTCTGATCTAGTGGTTGGAGCCCAGGGTAGAGTCAGGGTTTGACCCAGGAGCTGGAAGCCACACCAAGGTTCAGAGCAGGAACAAGAAGCTGGAAACCATGCCCAGGATTGGAGCCGGAGCCAGGAGCTCTACAAATGGTTGGAGCCAGAAGCCACATCAAGGATCAGAGCCAGAAGCCGGAAGTTGTGCCAAATGTCACAGCTGGAAGCCTGGCGTCTGACACCCAAAGTGTCAGAGCTGGGAGCTGCACCAAGGATCAGAGCCAGGAGCTGGAGCCAGAAGACATGCCAATGCCCCTTTGTGCAATTTCCTCATCTTCCCTGGCAGTGTGGTGGTGAAGAGGGTAAGGTTCATGCTTGCTAACCCCACAGGTTGGGTGGGTTTGATATCTAAGGTTCCTTATATATAAGAAGAATCTTGTGCAACTAATATAACTACCCTGACACAAAATCAATTGAAAAAATAAAAATGGCATGCATAAACATGAATCAGAAAAGTTTGATAACAGAAATAAATTTCTGCAAGCCTGTTCATATTAGAAGAGGCACACTTACTCTAGAATTTTCAAGATTTAAGGAAATTACATTTTCCTTGCTTAAGACTAGATAAAAGAAAATAGAATGGAACCTTGGTCATTTTACATCCACTAAGATAATGTGATGTATTTTAAAGACCAAAATATCCTTTGGGAAAAACCATTTTAGTGGTTCACCTAAATAACTTCACTAATAAATGGAATAATTTATCTTATAATAGAAACAAGTGTCCAACTAACAGGAACAAATTAACAACTGTTAAGCCAGTCACATTGAAATCCTTCATTTATTAATGCTAAACATAAATCTCCTACTAAATTAAATGTAGTATATTAGTGCATGCAGAACATCAATAACAGGCAAGAGACAATACAAATAACAGCAAGAGCTTCACTAGCAGTTTATTTAATAAAGAAGCTAACTTCTAGACTAGAAAAGGTGAATTAATGGCCTATATGCTCCAGTTTTGATATATCTTCACTTCCTGCAGCACAGGGTCTGCCCAGCACTTCATGCTGCTCTAGCAGATTAATTGAGCCTCCTACAGTGTACTACATGGGGGTCTTTTGGATGAGACCTTAAAATCAGAGATATTGCCTGTGGACATTACAGATCCTATGGTTCTTTTAATAAAAGCAGGGCATTGCCACAGTATTTTTGGCCATAATTTCCTCTCCTTCCATTGCTGAGCAGTGTGTCATACTTCAGTTGCCTGTATCAGACTGGTGTTGCAAGCAAAGTGATTTGGGATAAAAGGCACTGTGTAAAGCTATAGTTATGTATAAACAGGCAAAGGTGAAAATCAGTGGTGTTAGAGAAGTATAAAATTGGTGTAGGCAGTGGTGTATCAGGCCCAAAATGCTACTAAGATCTCCTCTGTGCCCCGTAATCAAGCAATGTTTTAACAAGATAGCTGTGTCATTCAGTGTCACAGGAGTTAAAGGAAATATCAAATCTTGTGAACAACAAGCAGCTGTTTTATAACCTACACCAAATCAAATCTCACTAGGAAATTGTTCTTCGAGTGATGGTCCCTATATGTATTCCAAATGTGGGCGCATGGCGCCATGTGCCAGAGCCAGAATTTTTTCAGCAGCAGTGTCCATTGACCCACACAGCTGCCTTACGTCAGCGCATGCTCCATGTGAGGTTATAAGAGGCCATGCAGGGTGACACACCCTCAGTTCCCCCTTACCGCATGGTTGGAGTTAGAATTGTTTCTTCACGCTTGTATACTCTATGAGGACAGTCCATTGTACATAAGGTCATTAGTTCTGTTTCAGCTTCGGAGCCTCCGCAAGTTTCTGATGGTGGAAGCACTCCAGCTTTGTGTGGAGTCCAATCCCAGAACAGCAGTGAGCGCCCCGCCCTTGGCTTCATGCCCGGATCCCTCAGCACTGCCGAGACATGAGAAGGTGCACAAGGACAGTTGCAAGTGCTCTCATGAACACCACAGCAGATCCCCGTCATGTACCACTGCCCACACTGTGTTTCCTCCCCAAGCTGGGTTGCTGGGTTCGGTCAGGTGAGACATTGCATGATGACCCCACAGGACCACCAACTAAAGCAGGGAGCAAGGCAAAGCAGAAGCAAGACCCACTGGCACCGCCAGTTCCTGTGAGGACCGAAGGTCCCAACAGCCCTCTGGTGCATGCTACTCAGTCATGGCAGGACTCTCCAGGCTCCACTCTACATACTCTCCTTAGAGCAGCAGACAGCGGGATGTGCCTTGGACACCACACTGGATGAATCTGCTCATCCCCATGTCCCACCTTGAGCAGGTGTACCCACCCTCACCACTTCTTTTGGCCCCCCAACCACCTTCACCAGTAGATGAGCCTCTTCTCCTGAGTCACAACCCACCCCCTCAATCACAGTACTGCTCACACCAATGACTCTGCCACTGCTGGAGGCTTCTTCAGACTCGGAAGGCTTCTCATCAGGAGAGCTGTGCTTTGCCCTGGTCTCCCTGCATAGTTCAGACTCCTGGGCTCGCACCCCTTTTCTGCCCCCATACGCTCTGAGCCCACTTTGTGGGGTCCGCGATACCAACAAGACCCTGCCTCGTGGCATAACTGGCCCGTGTGGGATGCTTATTGATGCCCATACCCATGATTGGTGGCCACATACCAGCACACCTCAGCCCTTCCATCAGCTCAGATAGTCTGAGACCCAGAAGAGGACCAGGAGCTTCCAGTACCGATGGCCCCAACAGCAGCCTCCTCCTAACCAGACGAGCTCCTGATCCCACCAACTCTCGCGCCTCCTGACAATCACCACCAATACCAATCGTTGTGACTGAGGTTGGTCCTTGACTTTGGCATCCTCCTGGAAGAGGTTCAAGACCATCTGGATCAGTTGATGAACATTCTCTAGCCTCAAGGCCTGATGTGTATAGCTCTGCCCATTCATGATGCCATTCTACAAATTGCACTAGTGGAGTGGCACACGCTGGTGTCCTACATCCCCATACCCAAGAGGGCAGAATGCAGGTACTTCATACTTTCTGTTTTCCCACTCCCCTCCCACCTCACTGGTCATGCACATGGCCATGGAACAGGCGTGCCAGCACTCCACCTCTTCATCCTCCCTGGATAACACAGCAAAATGCCTGGACTTCATGGGCCGCCGACTCTACTGCTCCATGGCTCTTCATTTCCCCATTTCCAACCATCAAGCTCTGCTAGCGAAGTACACTTTCAACATTATATCAATTTGGTGGAGTTCTTGGAGGGACATCCCACAGGACAAGTGCCAACAATTCCAGGCCCTGCTGGATGAGGGATACTTGATAGGCAAAGTCAGCCTCCAGACCCCGGTGGATGCGGCAGACATGTCCTTCCGCTACCTGGCCACAGGGGTGATGATGAGGCACAATGCACAACTCCAGTCATCTGGATTTCCCAGAGGGGTCCAATCCATCATCCACAACCTGCCATCGATGAGGACAAGTGGTTCTCTGCAAAGAAGGACAAGGTCTTGCATTCATTGAAGGACTTGTGGGTGACCCTTCGGTACCTTAGGATCTACATCCCCACCCTGACCCCTGACAATCTAAACTGAATTTTCGGCAATGCCCATACGCGCTGGACCAAACTGCCTGCAATAGGTACCAGGATCTGGCTCGCCAGTGGCCCCTGCCCAACACCCATGGTCATAAGCCACTGCCACTTTTGTCACCACTAGCAGAAGGCCCAATTTTCACATGATGGCCAAGAGCTGTGAACCACCCCCATGACACCGCCTATGGTCCCTTGCACAAACTTTTGGGGGCTGTTTTGCACTATTCACCCACCATTGGGGCAAGATCACCATGGATTGATGACTACTGGAGACTGTGAGACACAGTTACTCGATAGAATTTCTCACCTTCCTACCTCACCAGGCCCTCGCCCCTGGCTCTCTCCAGGAAGCTCTGTTCACAACACCCTCCTTCAACACGAGGTGGACATCCTCCTCAAGAAGGGTGCTATCAAACCCGTGACCACCCTCTTCATCGGCAGGGGCTTTTCCTTTCCATACTTTCTCATCCCAAAGAAGGACAGGGGCCTTTGTCCTGTCCTATATCTCCACTTACTCAATACTTTCATCAGAAATAGCAAATTCTGCACGATGACACTCATTTACATTATTCCCTCCCTCCCCCAGGGGGTATGGTTCACAGTCCTCGACACAAAAGATGCATATTTCCATATTGATGTCCACCCGGATCCACTGCAAGTTCCTCCGCTTCCGTATGAGGAACAACACTACTAATTCAGGGTGCTTCCATTTGGCATCACCACAGCCCCCAGGGTCTTCACCAAAGTTTTGAGGTCTCAGAGGCCCACTTCCACTGAGGGGGCACTTCATTTCCCCTACCCAGATGACTGGCTGTTGATGACTCTGTCCCTCATGGAGGCAGCAATAGAAGTCGTAGCCCTCCACTAACTTCTTGCCTTGCTGGGTGTCTGTGTCAATGTGCAGAAATCCATGCTCCTCCTGACACAGACAGTCCACATCATTGGTGTGCACCTAGACTCGATCTCAGCACACGCCTTCCTCCCAACAGACCACTTTGCCATCCTCACGGCACTCGTGAAGACACTGCACCTCAACCTGTGCACAATGGTCTCTGTCTCCTCAGCCACATGGCAGACTGCACATATGTGATGTTGCACAAGCGCCTCCATGTGCGCTGCCTACAACTGTGGCTTCTCTTGGTCTGCAGGCCCCATATCAACTGCCTGAACTCAGCTTTGATCATTCCAAGATGGGTCTGTGCATCACTCACCTGGTTGACCAATCCTACCAAGGTGCTCTAGGGCACCCCATTCTCTACCCTTTTCCCCATAGTCACCCTCACCATGGCCATCTCCCTGGCAGGGTGGGGCATACACTTGGCAGGCTGAGCACAGAGGGGAGGTGGCCTCCTAGGGAAGTGCAAATGCATATCAAGACTTTGGAGCTGCACGCAGTCCGCCCGATCTGCCACGCATTCCTGCCTCTTCTCTGCGACCAACACATTCAGATCCTCTCAGACAACACCACTGCCATAATGTACATAAACCGTCAGAGTGGCACCAGATTCCGGTCACTTTACTCAGAGGTCATCTGCCTCTGGAATTGGTGTCTCCTCCACAACATCGTGCCCTATGCAACGCACCTACCAGGGGCACAGAACTCCCTGGTGGATGCACTGAGCAGAACTTGGTAGCTCTACCATGAGTGGGAACCCCATGACCTCATGCTCCACGCCATCTGCCAGACCTAGGGCACCCCTTCTTCGGGATCTCTTTGCTACCCATGAAAACCACAAGTTCCTCCTCTCCTGCTCCAGGGGAGGCAGGGGGAAGGACTCCAAGAGTGACGCCCTACTTCTTCCATGACACGGTGTCTTTTGGTATACTTTTTCCCCAGTCCTTCTCCTCCCCCAGGTCCTCCACAAGATCTGCCGAGATTGGGCTAGGGTCATGCTGATAGCCCCACGCTGGCCCCGATGGTTCTAGTTTCCCAAATTACTCAGACTGTTGGCCCGCCCACTGATCAGCCTGCCCCACAGGCTGTACCTTCTCACCCAGGACCATGGCAGGGTCTGCCACCCCAACACGGGCCCGCTCCAACTGATGGCCTAGTGTTTGGATGGGGCTCATGCATAGACAATGCCTAATCATCACCCATCCGCCTTATTCTTACACACAGTAAGCGGGAGTCTATGAGGGCATGCTACACTGCAAAATGCAAGTCCTTCACCTCCTGGGCCCACCACTGACACCTTCCCCTCCATGCTGTCTGTGCCCATCATCCTAGACTACATCCTGGAGCTCAAGAACTTGGGCTTCATGCTCAGTTCGACCCGCATCCACCTCATGGCACTCAGTACCTTCCTGTCTCCTGCGGATGGCTAGTTGATATTTACCCACTCTAACATGACCTGATGAGCTGCTTCCCACCAGTCGTTACTCGCACCCCTCCTGGGACCTCAACCTCATGCTGTCTTCCCTCACCTGGCCTCCATTCAAACCCCTGGACTCATGCTCCCTGGCCCACCTAATCCATGAAGATCCTCTTCCTGGTGGCCATCTCCTCTGCCCAGCAGGTCAGTGAACTGGCAGCCATGATGGCTGACCTCCCATATACATTTTTTTATAAGGACAGAGCCTCCCTGCGTCTTCACCCTAAGTTCCTCCCAAAGGTCTCCAAATTTCATCTCAACCAGTCCATCCATTGCCTCGTCTTCCATCCTAAACCCCACGCCACTCCTGCAGACAGGACAATGCACTCCCTGTACCTTTTCAGGGCACTGGCCTTCTATCTGCACAAGACTCATGTCTTTTGCACCTTCCCACATCTCTTTGTAGCCATTGTGTCCTCACACCCACCTTTGAGCTGATCACTGCTCCGTACTCCCTGTATTTGGAATACACATAGGGGCTGTCACTTGAAGAAGAGGAGGCTACTTATCTGTAACTAAAGGTTCTTTGAGATGTGTGGTCCCTATTTATACTCCAATATCTGTCCACCTTCCCGTCTGCTGTGGATTATCTATGCTGTGGTAATAAGGAGATCGAGGGCACGATTCCTCATGTGGCCTCTTATAACCTCAGATGGGGCACGTGGCAACATAAGGCAGCCGTGCTGGTCAACGGATACTGCTGCTGAAAAACTTTGGAACCACATTTGGAATACACATCTCAAAGGACGTCCAGTTACAGGTAAGTAACCTCCTCTTTTTGGACTATGTGGACTGATAGTCTGACAAGATAAATCTGATTTTACATAGTAATCATCATAACAGCTCAATGAAGACTAATTTCACTGGATTTTAGTAAGGTTTTTGACACAGTCCTAGGTGATATTCTCCTAAGCACACTAGGGAAATAGAGTCTAGATGAAATTACTATAAGGTGGATGCAAAACTGGTTGGAAGACCATTCTCGAAGAGTAGTTATCAATGGTTCACTGTCAAACTGGGAGGATATAACTTGTGGAGTCCCACAGGGGCCTGTCCTGGGTCTGGTACTATTCAATATTTTCATTAAAAACTTGAATAATGCAAAAAAATTGCAGATGATGTCAAACTGGAAGGGGTTACAAGCGTTTTGGAGGACAGGATTAGAATTAAAAATGATCTTGATGAATTGGAGAATTGGTCTGATATCAGTAAGATAAAAGTCAATGAAGACAAATGCAAAACATTACACTTAGAAAGGAAAAATCAAATGCACAACTACAGAATGGGGAATAATTGGATAGGTAGCAGATCTGGGGTTCTCAATTTGAATCTGAGTCAAAACTGTGATGCTGTTGCAAAAAAGGAAAGTATATTTCTGGGATGTAACAGGAGTGTTATGTGTAAAACACTGGAGGTAACTGTTCCTCTCTACTTGGCACTGGTGAGACCTGAGATGGAGTAGCTTTGAGCACCACACTTCAAGAAACATGTGAACAAACTTGAAAGTTTAGAGGAGAGCTACAAAGAAGATAAAAGGTTTAGAAATATTGACATATGAGGATAGGTTGAAAGAATCATCTTCAGTTATGTAAAAAGTTGTTGTAAACAGAATGGCGATCATTTGTTCTCTCTATCCATTGAAGGTAGGACAAGAGGCAATGCGCTTAGTTTGCAGCAATGGAGATTTAGGTTTAATATTAGAAAAAACTTTCTAACTATAAGGATAGCTAAGCACTGCAACAGGTTACCTAAGAAGGTTGTGGAATCCCCATCATTGGAGGTTTTTAAGAACAGGATAGACAAACATCTGTCAGGGATAGTCTAGATATACTAAGTCCTGTGTCAGTGTGGGGGCTGGACAAGATGTCCCCTCGAGGTCCTCTCCAGTCATGCATTTCTATGACTCTATTAAACTGTACTGTCAATATGTGAGAGACAAATTCTGGGAAACAACCTGAATTTGTGAGGACCTTATTTTCTGCAACCTGCTACCTTGGAAGGCAAATGATGATCCAAAAATCCTCTTTTCCCACCCTTGCCCTAAGACCATCACATGAAGCCATCCTCATTCAGGTTAGAAGCAGATCACACAAAATAATCAGAAAACAGAACACTAAGACCTGTGCACCAAATTCTGCTCTATTAAGCCATATAAATGGAGACTTCTGTAAAGTTAATCCAGATTTACAGAGGTTTTAACTGAAAACAGAATTTGACATTATGTCAGTAGACATAAATTTGGAAGCGAGGAACTGTTTCTTTTAAAGGATAAATTATCCTTGATATGTGATAGCGTGGGAAGGGAGGAAAGGATATTGCTCAAGAAGCTGAGACATACTGGGGACAGAGCTGCACACGAATGATGTTTATCTTGCTTTGCTGTTGCATTACCATGTTATGTTTGGGCAGATCTTGTCAACTATGCCTGACCAACCTGACTGCCTTCTATGATGAGATAACTGGCTCTGTGGATGTGGGGAAAGCAGTAGATATGATATACCTTGATTTTAGTAAAGATTTTAACATGATCTCCGTCATATTCTTGACAGCACGCTAAAGAAGTATGGGTTGGGTGACTGGACTATAAAGTGATAGAAAATTGGCTAGATCATCAGGCTCAACAGGTAGTGATCAAAGGCTCAATGTTTAGCTGGCAGTCAGTACCAAGCGGAGTGTCCCAGGAGTTGGTCCTGGGGCCGGTTTTGTTCAACATCTTCATTAATGATCTGGATGATGGTGTGGATTGCACCCTTAGCAAGTCTGTAGATGACACTAAATTGGGGGGAGTGGTAGATATGTTGGAGGGTAGGGATAGGATATAGAGTGACCTAGAAAAATTGCAGACTGGGCCAAAAGAAATCTGATGAGGTTCAACAAGGACAAGTGCAGAGTCCTGAACTTAGGATGGAAGGATCCCATGCTCTGCTAAAGACTGGGGGTGAACTGGATTTGCAGCAGTACTGCAGAAAAGTACCCGAGGTTTACAGTGGGCAAGAAGCTGGATACAAATCAACAGTGTGCCATTGTTGCCAAGAAGACTAAAAGCATATTAAGCTGCATTACTAGGAGCAGTGCCAGCATATCAAGGGAAGTGATTATTCCCATCTATTCAGCACTGATGAGGCCACACCTGGAGTATTGTGTCCAGTTTTGGGCCTCCCACTACAGAGAGGATGTGGACAAATTGAAGAGAGTCCCGTGGAAGGCAATGAAAATTATTAGGGGACTAGGGCACATGATTTATGAAGAGAGGCTGAGGGAACTGGGCTTATTTAGTCTGCAGAAGAGAAGACTGAGGAGGGATTTGATTGCAGCCTTCAACTACTTGAAGGGGGATTCCAAAGACGATGGAGCTAGGCTGTTCTCAGTGGTGGAAGAAGACAGAACAAGGCACAATGGTCTCAAGTTGCAGTGGGGGAGGTCTAGGTTGGATATTAGGAAAAATATTTTCACTAAAAATGGTGGAGCACTGGCACCAGTTACCTAGGGAGGTGGTGGAATCTCCATCCTTACACTTTTTTAAGACCTGTCTTGACAAAGCCTGTGATGGGATGATTTAATTGGAGTTGGTCCTGCTTTGAGCTGGAAGTTGGACTAGATGACCTCCTGAGGTTCCTTCTAATCCTAATCTTCTATGATTCTATGATTCTTCTATGAACTGCCTTGTTTTAGAAATATTTCTGCACACTTTCCTAATTTTGAAATGCCTCATTGTAGTGAGTGGGTGTGTCCTCCCTCCGAAACTGACAGGGAGAAACAGGCCAGGCCTGTGGGGGCGGAGCCAGAGACTGCCTATCCACCCACCCAGAAGCGAGGGGGCGGGACAAGAAGTATAAAAGAAAGGCCCAGGAGCTCAGTCAGCGGCCAGCTCCTGGAGGGGAAGGATGTCACTCCCCCCCTCCAGAGCAGCCTGCGGCCTGGTACCCAGACAAGCAGACCAGGACCTGGTACCCAGCGAATGAGCAGCGCACGGCCTGGGGCCCAGAGGTACCCCCAGATTCGACCACCCTGCCGTACCCGGTGATCCAGAGGGGCCAGGACCTGGAGGAGCTGCCGGATGCAGACGAGGAGGAGGTGGACATACTGGGGCCACACTTGGAGGAGTTGCCCTTGAAGTTGCCAGAGGACGATGATGAGGCATGGGCCCTGGCAGGACCGGACATGGAGGAATTGCCCCCCACCAACTTCCCTGAAGAGGTGCCCAACCTACCGCCCCCTGACAATATCGAGGGGTTTTGCAACCTGCTCCTGACAAGATCTGCTGGACAGTGGCACACCAGATACCCAAGGGAAAGCGGGAAGGAAGTAGCCCAGGGGAGGAGCCAATCGATCCAGGGACTGGGGAACTGGAGAGTGAGTCAGCGTGTTGCGGTTGGAATCCTGCTGACTCCGTGGCATACCCCTCTGCCACGGCTAGGGACCTGGGCTGGGATGCAGTGGAGTCGGGTGGGCCTGTGTCCCCCTCCCCCTTCCCTGATCACCCCAGCGGCCTCTGAACTGTGTGCTGCCCCGTCTGGGGTGCTAGACTGTTTGCTGCCCCGCCTGGGGTCTCTGCACTATTTGCTGCTCATTGGGGCACTGGACTATTTGCGGCCCATTGAAACTTGGGCTATCACCTTTGGGCTGTCCGGACCGAGCCCGGAGCCTGTTCCCCTGCCCCGGGCTGGGCCAACCCCTGCCGGAGCAGGGTAGGGAGTGGTTATGGCCTCCCTCCGAAACTGACAGGGAGTGACGGCCACCCATCCTACACTCATCTTTTAATTAAACCTGAAATGCTGGATTAGTTTAAGAGTCGGCTTGCTCTGAAGCACTGGTCTTCAGCAGTGGTGTCTTATCTGTCAACTGTGGCTGATATTCTTAGCGGACCTTGTTCTCTGACTGACACTACGTTTTGTACAGGAAATAGCATAAGTCTCTATGGACCAATTCCGAGCCTCCCTACTGGGCACAGCTATTGGAGTTGGAGCTGAGAGAAGGTGGACTGTCCCTGTCTGTGGCCTTTAAAAATCCTATTAATCTTCCATAGCCCTGATTAGACAACTGAGTACCGCTCCTACAGGATAAGAGAGGGATGAGATGTAAGTGTGGAAGGGGGTCTATTTTATGATTTGTCAAAGTATCAGTTAGATTTTAAAGCTGAAATCTAACTAGATTTGCCAATTTGTCCATATTGGCTCTAACACTTCTCAGAATATTATAGCCAATATTGTGATGGAATTTAATTAGTAATAACCTCTTTTTTATTGAATCTAGACAGCATTAGCTTACTAATTTTAATGATAGTTCTTTTCCAGTCAGCTTTTAACTAGGACAGTATTCCTTATATGGGGACACTTAGTTATTCTCAACCAATCAAAATGCTTATTAATTGACCCAGAAGTTCACAAGTATAGAATCAACAGTTTATCAATCAAGGCATATACTAACACAAAATGCACATGCAGCCTTGTACATGATTAACAAAGACTAACGGTGTGGTCCAGCAACTATACCAAGAAAAACTACAAATCAATAAGATTTCTTTTCATATTTACTTATAATCAATTATTTAGTACTTCTAGTACATTTATCTCACTTATAGCACTTATCCAAGGAGTAAGGAGGTATTGCTCTTCAGGTACTTTTAGGAATGTGGTTCCTGCTATTGAAAGTGTTTGGTCTGAAAGGGACAAATTTAAAATATCAACAGCAATTGCCTCAAGCTATTGTCTAGGTCTCTCTTAAGCCAATTTGCTTCTTGGGCTTACAAAGGAGAAAATGATAGCATTTTTAGTCAAAATCCAAAATATGGTTATTTGAGGTCTCCCTAAAAATAGTGTGGACTCAACAAGATAACATTGTTATTTATATTAAAAAACAGAAGGAGAAACAGAGTCTTTGAAATTACATCTCGCCACTTCTTTTTACTCCTATAACCCTGGAGGAGGGCACAGCTGTTCACAAAACTGGTTTGAGTGTCCCATAGCACTTCTGAATGCTAGAGCTTATTTGTGGGTTCAGTCAATCTTCTTCTTAGGCTACGTCAACATTTTAAGCTAGGGGATGAGTCCCAGCTTGCATTAGACATTCTCGGCTAACTCTCCTTGAACTAATGCACTAAAAATAGTAGTGTTGCTGTGGCAGCATGGGCTGTGGAGTGCAACAACACAGCCTAGTTGTGCCGCGTAGTGCCCAGAAGGCTCAAATGGGTTTGGACTCAGCACAGCTAGCCCATGTCACCACTTGCCACTACTGTGGCTGCACCACTATTTTTAGCATGCTAGTTCAAAAAGAGCTAGCACAAGTGTGTTTAACTCAAGCTGGAAATCACATCCCTGGCTACTAGTGTAAATATATCCTTAGTCCTGTAATCCTGATGGAGGAAGGAGCCATCTACAGGGGTTCAGCAAACTCTGGAGTCCATATGGTGGCCTCGAGTTTATATATCTTGTCTGTGAGTCCCTGGAGGAGGACAATCTTCTCATTTTCTATTAGTCACTGGTTAATAGGTCACTTAAATTTCAGTTCTCTTAGTTTCTTGGCAGCTTCCATTGGCATCCAGTAGATGGCGACAATGTATAACAAATTTCTTCAATACTTTTCTATCGGAGGTTTTAATGTTTGATTCATTTCCCAGATTGTATTATTAGCCCATACTATTAACTGGAATCCCCTCCACCACCTTTTTGAGGCAATTTCTTTTAATATTCCAAAGTTATGTCCTGGTTACATCTTTCAATGTTCCCTATTGTTCTTGCTATCCAATTCCTATCACTTCAAGATTTCAACAATCATTTACAAATAAAACAAACAAAATACCTTATAAGTCCCCTAAATCTAGTGGACATAGTCTCTATATATTTTTTCGTATATTTATTTATTATTTTTTATTGTATCAAATATTTTTCATTTCACATTTTGCCTTTCTTACCATAGGATCAGTGAGGTTACACTGGAGGAACAAGATCAATTATACACATCTATAGAGACAGACAAGTTTACAGAAAGCTGTCTATCTGACTACTTGGAATATCAGTAAGTTTGATGTCTGAAAGTCAGTTTCAGCTTTTTGGGTCACCAGCAAGCTATTCCTAGATGGCTTAAATGTACATTTGCTGTGTTCATCACTGACCATTGGTTAGCATATAGGAGACATTAAGGCACTTAGCACAGGAAAAAAATCAGCCATTCTTGTCTGTCCCCATTAGGGGTTCTCTTTAGCAACAGCAAAAGAGGTGAAACTTTTATCCACACATAAATTATGTATTTTTTTGTTTGAGAGGTTAACATTAGTTGGAAGACTCCTGATCAAACATCAGAGCTTTCATTTCCTGGAATTTATGTACTTCAACTTTAGCTTAATTGATGCTCCCCAGACAAGATACACATCCCAAGAAGTTGGCTACATTGATTCTCATTGTATTTAGTTCTGAGAGGGTGCTAAAATTTTGAAATATGCATAGGTATGACTGGTGGAAATCTTAGTTGCTGCAAACAGATAGAAGGGAAGAGTGAAAACTGTAGCTATTAACAATATATTTTCAAGGCATATTTGACCCCTGCATTTCTTATAGATGGCTATTGATGAAGAGCCCTGTGTTATATTGAATATGGTATCCTTTCCTGGTGAACACGTAAAGAAAGAAAATGGAAGGAAGACCATATGGTTACCTTGAGAAAGTGTTTGGAAGGGAGATCAAAGGCCACAGTCTACCACTTCCCCTTCATCCCACCCCCACAAAAAATACAGGGAAATACAGGAGAATCATTATGAGGATATTTAGGGTGGGATTTAAGAGCTTGAGAAAAGGATCTCTTTTTCTTCTCCAAGAAGATAGGGTCCTCAATTCCCTCTTATCCCTCTTGGAGACGTGGTCTCCAAGCAGGATGAAAGGGTGCCTTGGAAATTCCTCCCTTGCCTAGCCTCAGTGTAGATTTTTTTCTTCACCATGCTAAAGCGGCAGACGTAAGGATTGAGCCACAGTGCGTAGCTTTCTTATACTTCTAAAAGTGTTTTTTGATTAATAATCATTAACACGTTCCTAAATCACTAAGTATTTCTAAATAATCAATGAAACCTCACAAGTCTCAAATGTGATGAGATCTGCTTATACCTAGCAGACACTGGCATTGAATTCTCTTAATCTTAACACAGAAATTAACTCTGATACATTGGGTTTTGGTGAAAGATTTATGTATCAAGATGTATTCTAACTGGAGGCTTAGAAATGCAACGTCTTGGCCCAAGGAAAATGCATGGGAGGCCTTTGCACTCAGATAGCGGATCAACTTTTAATGCGAGAAGGCTTGAATGAGAGCATTTTCCATGAGATACTCTCAACTTTGGAAGGTACTCCTAATTCTTGCCTGAAAGTAGCTATGTCTTTTGACTTTTAGAAAAAAGTTCAAGGTTTATGTATTTAAGCTTTGTCAGTAGCACTTTAATTTGTGTTATTCATAAAGAAGTGATCATTCTTACAATGATCACTGTTTTACTCACTGGTTTCAATGCTTCATTCAATATGTAGTATTTGTTTCTTTAAATGTATTTTCCCAACAGAGGTTTTTGAAAAATTCATAAACCATAGGCGAAAAGCACTCTTTTACATACAGCTGTGAAAAGATACAGCAAATATTCTGATAGGTCAGAAATACAAATGCTGTTTGTAAATTTGATGAGATCAAGAGATTCAACAATGACAATGAACAAATAAAATTTAAAACATATCCAAAAATATGTATTCCACTGTTATATTACATATTCCATTTTTTCCCCATCTTATCTTGTGTATCCTAAAGCTTAGGCGCCTGTGCTGCATAGTGCACTATATCTTTCCTGCCAGATCTAACATGGCTCATAGTTATCAAGAAAGTGAAATAACAGATATATGCAGTACTTATGCAAAGAATTATATGAGAGTATTTTCAGATGTTACAGTCCAACCACCGAATAATCAGAACTTCTGCCCCTACAGAATTTTACTATTTAGTTTACGTAGTAAGTAATTTGTTTGCTTCGGTTTCTAATAACTGTATGCAAAAAAAAAAAAAAAAAAAAAAAAAAAAGGCACCCCCCCTGGCACTTTAGGCATTTTACACACTTTTGAACATAAGTTAAAGAAACAAGTAATCAGACTAAATCTAACCAGCAGCTTGTCTCACCAATAGTCCCCAATAAAAGTCAACCTCCAGCAATTCAGCTGCCAACTAAACAAAGTTCCCTGCCTGCTATACAGACCTCAGTCCCATGATGTCCTGCCCTCCTCAAAAACCTGAGTCTGTTGATAATTCCCAACATTTTTCAATGCAGCTGATTAACGAAAAGCACTCAATACCTTTTGGCGATGACGTGAAAATATTGTACTTCTACTTTAAGTTACGTAATTATCGTGAAAAAATAAAACAACACTCACTGCTGCAAGTCAGATAAAAGCAATGGGCAATTTTGGGGAAATTTGCAACTCAAAATCCAGAAATCAGAGGCTCTAAGAAATTAAATTCTCACTGCCTTGCAAACAAACATTGTGTGACCCTCTCTGTGACATTAACAGAGGGAGACCTATTTTTAGTTATCTGGCTTTTGGCAAAGAATTTCAGATCTGTATGCCCAAGTGATATTTACTTGTTCTAAGAAAATGGGGGAAATTTCTGAAATAATAGACGTCTTTCAAATGACAAATGCTTTTAATCACAAGTGTTATTTATAATTCTCAGCACCTACAGAATAAATCTAAATAAATAAATGAAGTACATTGTTGCCATTTGTATTAGAAATTTTTAGAGTAGTTAAAGCCCACTTAACTGAATAGGTGCATGAGTCTGAATATTTTTGGGGATTCACTTCTAAAGCTCCTGTGTCTCCTAAAAGCGTCTGTATTCATATTGCTAGTTTAATGCACATGAAAGATTATTGATGTAACATTTGCTTCAGTTGTTTACTTGCAAGATTCGAATACTATGATGACTTTTAAGACTCTGTGTGTGTCACATGAATGCAAATGTCTGGAAATAAAGGATTTTCACACAAAGTATCATATTTCAGTATTTTTATATTACTTTTTGTACTTTTTAAAAAAAATGCATGATTTTAAACAGAAACCATTTTATAACTTTGTTGGCTTATTTCATTAAAACTTTGTCATTCATGAATAACAAGTTATATCTTTATATTAAATGGATGGCTTTAATAGTAATACAATAAGTTTAATGTTAAAAAAAAATTCTGAACAGTTGCTGGGAGTCGTCTTTGATTCCTCCTCTTGCTAGACCCACCGAAACAGACCATGTTTAAGCCTTGCTGATTTTTCCTGTATGACATTTCAATCATCAAATGTCAAAGCTCTCATCTGGGCTCTCTATACTCTACCAATGATACCAGCTCCTATAACTTAGAGCTTGTATCTGATGTAGTGAACGCAGGGATCCAAAGAGGGGAATATCCAGCTCAGATCAACACAGGAGGAAATAAGGGTGTAACAGAGTGGGGGGGCTTTTTTAAAAGAAAGTGTCATTAGCCTAGGAATTGGGACGGTCATGTGCCTAAGGAGTTAGTGTGCCTGGGCAAGCTACTGTCATGTGCCTGGGCAAGTTAGTATAAGAAGAATCTTGGGGACCAGTAAGAAGAGAGTCCTGAGTGAAGGCAGGAGTATGTGAGAATTCTCCAGAGCCAGGAAGAAAAAAGATCTGCTGGAAGCTGGCAGCTGATACACTGAAAAAGCCCTGCAAAGAGTACGGCTTGCAAGAGAACCTGAGAAGGATTACACCACATCTGGTCAGCCTGGGAAAGAAGCCTAGAAAGACGGAGAGTACAGGAAGAGGCTCTGGGAAAGGCCCATTGACAGGGCTCAATAGGAAGTGATCCAGGGGCTATAGCAAGAGGTCTCAGTTTGTGAATATTGGTAGTTTGTACAGCTTCCCTGAACTACAACCTAGAAGAGAGGAAAGGCCTGGCTTCCTCTACAGAACAACTGAGGAAGATGCTATAAGAGCTCAGATGCAAGAGGAGGAAGGACTATTTAGCCTAGTGTCAGGCTGAAGACCTGGAATGAAGTTGTTACATTTATTTTGTTGAACTATGTTTACCCTTCAGAAGGGGGTTGGATTCTAACTTTTGGCTGAAGGGCCACATCATTGAGAAAGACAGGAGTGGGAGACAGCAACGCCTGGACCCAGAAGATGGGAAACTGAGGTCTGGAGCACCAGGTAGCAAGAGAGGATAAGATGATCTTGTTACAGACAGATGTGTGGGGCTTGGGGAAGGATGGGAGTTTCAGGGGAATGACTATGAGAGAATGCGGGTTGTTTAGAGAGAGGGAGTGGAAAAGGTGGGGAAGGGCTTGAATGGGTCCGGGGGGAATTTGTGGGGAAGGAAACTATCATTGGGAGCCTCATGAAGGCAGGAATCTCATGGTACTGTGAGGGAGAGTATTTGTCCCCTCATGCCCCAGCTCTGTAGGCAAAATTATTCCACTGTAATTTATATAATCATTTTAAGAGTAGCTAACATCATTTTACACTTCCAGTAAAAGCCTTAAAACAACTTTGCGGTTAAATAAAAAAATCTTACTTAGGACCAGATTTTTAAATGGGCTTCAACTCAAGTTGTAAATCTGCTTATCAAAGTCGCTGGTATAGTGAGGGGAGAAGAGATGGTGGGAAGATAGGTGTGTTTGGGGCAGGAGAATCTAAGCTGATTTTAAGGTTCCAAGTTATGCAATCTGAACTCCAGGAAACTCTAGATATGTGTCAGGTCAGTGGACTCTTTTAGCAGCTTTTTTGATAGGTCTTCTATAAAGTTACAGATGAAAACTATGGTCTCAGTCCTATAAAGGGAAAGACCTTTATACTCATGTGGAAAGGTCCTTGTGCTCATACATATTCCCAGTGAAATCAGGTAAAGGTCCTTTGCCAGATCATGGCCTAACACTGCCTTCTCCCATGAGAAGAAAACTATGAAAGAAGAGCACTACTGGGCTGAATCCCACCTGAGCTGCAAGAGGCCAGATAGATGCAGAGAGGTTTCCAAGCCTCCATGCACTTAGTTGAATCTGGTTGATAGTATAGGCAAGTGCAGCATTACAAAATGCTGTGGGCTTCCTCAAGTTCTGCATAATTCCTTAATCTCTGGTTTGTAATAACCCTCTCAGATTTTAACTGAAAACCAGTATTTGTGTGTTCATAATAAGGAGAAAATAAAAAGTATACATGTAACGTTCTGGAGAAGCCTCATAGTCTGAATATCTATCAGAAGATAATTAACCAACAGTATATTTTTTCTTATTAGTTTAATAAGTAATGAAGTGAAATAACATATTTTACTAACCTTTTATTTTGTCATAATAAAAACATTACTTCAGATAAATAAATAAAATGAATTAAAAATTGGTTATTCCTATACATTTTATTCCTTAACCAGAATTATCAAGATGACAATTTCTTAGTTTCAAAAATATGGGAAACATCAATTTGAGGATCAGACTGCATAACTGGGTACCACTGTATTTATCCTGACAATAGACTTCAGCAAAGAAATATTAATACAGGAGTAAAATTGATGCATTTGTTGTTCGGTATCAAGATATGGACACAAAATCCAGAGAAAATAATTCCAGGGACTATGGTCATGTTTCAAATCTAAGCAAGTTGAAGACAGAGCAAAACTTTACTTTTCCCACAATTGAAACATGGGTCCCAGTGCACTGATATCACAGGAAGAAAAAGATTGCTATTTTGTCATCTTAAGAAAAAGAGGATTAAATCCATATATATTATGGACTTGGCATATGAGCTGACCTGATTCCAGGCTTTCATTACTTATTGATGCCCACTTTGTTACCAGAGCAATGGCACTGCAACCAAAGGTCAGAGCCTAGATGGAGAAAAAGAGAACATTTCATTGGATAAAGTCTCTCTTTTTTACTTTTATTGGAATCATTCTTTCAGGAATGAGTTTTGTGTTCATTTGGAAGAAATGAGAAAAACTTCTTCAATAATTTTCTCTTGTATTATAACTAAATACCAACACTAACTTACAGGAACTGACTGTAGGTACCAGTAACATATTATCAGTGTTTGGGGGTCGGGTTTGTTTTTAAGTAACTGTTTACAATAATACATCACCTTTTAATAATCCTGAAAAGTATTCTGATTACTTTTCTGGCTGAACGGTGATGGAAATGTCAGTTACTTGGCAATCCCTTCATTCCTGTCTCAAGCATAAATAATATTGGCACTGTATCCAAACCACCACAATGATGTATAGCTCACAAGCATAATAAAAACAATCTGAAAAGGCGCACTGGTTTTTTTCTTCTATGAGAGTCATCAGTAATGTACAGATAATGCACTTTTTGGATCAGGGACCAGACCAGCTAGGAACAGCAGCTGCTGCCTTCTCCCTGACTAACTGTGCTGTTAGGTGACCAATGAGCCCAGCTGGACTACTTTATAAAGCTGAGTGGCTACAGGCCCTGACTGGCTGCTGGTTTAGCTGTCCTGCTCATAAGTCTGGCCCCTACAGCAGGTCGGTGGCTGCTCAACACATACAATGTGCACAGCTTCACTTGCCCTTGTTCCAGTATCTGCTTCCAGTCCTTGTATCAGCCCCTGCTCTGGTCCTGCTCCAGCCTGTACCAGTCCCTGCTCCTGCTTGTTCCAGTCCCTGCTCTCCTCTGGCTTCAAACCCTGGCTTGTGACTCCAGTTGATCTTCCAGTTCTGGCATTCAGCTTCTGTCTCTCTGGTACTGATCTTTGAATCCACCTCTGGTTTACAATTCAGATTTACCCCACCCAGCTCTGGCATTTGGCTTCTGCCCCTCCAGTATTGAGCCTTTGCTCGTTTCCTGGACTCCATTCATCTTGGACATACCTCTAACCAGTAGGTTAACCTCTTACTTTCACCAGTAGGCGAGACTGCCCACAGCCCAGCTGGCAACAGTTTGAGCATCCCAAATACAATGGCTAGGGACACACCTCTCTGGCATGGACCCCACTCAGGCCAATTCTGCCCTAGCAGAGCTGGAAGGGACCATACAGAGCTTGCAGGCACTGGCAGATGCAGAATGTGGCCCTACAAGCCCAGGTGGCTTTGTCAGCAACCCCAGCTCTTACCCCACAGAAGCCAAAGGTCCCACTCCCAGACAAGTTTAGTGGCAATCAAGGTCAGTTCTGAGGTTTCCTCATCCAATGCAGGCTCATCTTCTTGCTTTACCCCCTATAGTTTCCCACAGACCAGGCCCAAGTAAGGCTCATCATTAATCTGCTCACTGGGGAGGCCTTGGCCTAGGCCTTTCCACTCCTGGAACAGTCCAGCTCCCACCTGGGCCAGGTGGAGAAGTTCGGTCAGGCCATGTCAATTATCTTCAGTGACCCACCCCCGCAAACCACTGAACCCATGCTGCAAATGCTACAGAGAGGGCATCGATCAGCTGCCCAATACGTGCATGCTGAATAGAATGAGGCCATGCAGTGACATCAGTTTCGGACTGGGCTGAATGATGATGTAAAAGGCAAACTTGCCCCGTCTCAAAAGCCTGATTGACCTGTGCATCACAATTGACTACCGCCTTGCTGAGAGCTGCCATCAATGTTCAATAGTTCCTTGAGCCCTGACAATGCTCTGGCTTCCCAGCCTTCAACCGCACATCCCACTCCAAGACCCAGAACCTCTGCATATCTATCAGGTCCACCCATGCCTGTCTGAGGCTCAGAACTGATGCCAGACTTCAGGCTGTGTCTGTGTTGTGGTGGAAGCAAACACTTTGCCTTGAGATGCTCTGCAAAGGTCAGACCAGCTTCGGGGTTGGGAAATACCAGTGATAAGGGGATCTGAGCTGGAACAATCCTTTCCCCATTCCAGAGACTCTCAGTCACCACAGTTTCTGTCAGGATGGCAACACCTGCTAATCCATTGTTGATGCAGCTCTGACTGCCATTGCAGCTCCTACTTCTGACAAGCCAAGCAGTTCACCTGGAGAAGTAGAAGCTGCAATGGCAGTCAGAGATGCATCTTCAACACATTCTTCAAATCATCAAATTTCATCTTGGATACCACTGTCCATGACAAGCTACCTTCCATATGTGCCTTGCTGCCCAAAAATCCCTTCGCAGTTCAGAACTGCCAAGGTCTAGACATTGTCAACACCCAGATTGCTTCAACCATCATCTTCTGTGAAGGAATTCTGTATCAGAAGGAGTGCATCTACATACGTGATGGCCGACCCAGGCTGCAAATCCTATGAATCTGCCATGATGCTTTTCTCATGATCACTTTGGCTGATTCCATACCAGGCAAGGAATTTCTAGTGGCTGGCTCTGTGCTCTTCAGTAGCTACTTATGTCCAGTCCTGCTTCCTCTGCACCCAAACTAAGACTGTCCTCAGTCTCCTTCAGCCCTTGCCTACTACCCCTCAGGCTTGCACCATCATCTTGATGGACTTCATCATGGAGCTCCCACCCTCCCAAGGATACATGACAATCCTAGTGGTAGTTGATCACCTGACAAAAATGGATCAAGGTCTCCCCACCACCCACAAAACAGTCCATCTGCTCAAAGACAATGCCTTTCACCTTCATAGATTGTCCACAAGTGTAGTATCTGCCTGAGAGTCCCAGTTTGTTTCCCACAGCTGGCAGGAATTTCTGCACCTCCTGGGCATCGAACTTCGCACTTCAACTGCTTACTACCGTAGTACCAACAATCAGGCTGAGAGAGTCAATCAGGTCTTGGAGCAGTACCCATACTGCTTCCTAAATTACCACAACGACGCTTGATTCATTCCTCATGGAGAATTCACCTACAACACCTCCACACATGTCACAACCCAGAAGACCCCTTTCTTCACAAATTATGGGTTCCACCCTCAGTATCATCTCAAAATCCTCCTCGACTCTCCAGTGGCCATCATTGCTGACCTTGACACACACACCCATCAAATACATCAAGAATTCAGATGACAGTCAGAAGATGCTAAGACAGTGTACAAGCACCACACCGACCAACACAGTCAGCCTAACCTCAAGGCTGGGGATAAGGTTTGGCTGTGTGTTAAAACCTGTGCTCCACCCACCATTCATGAAATTGGGCCATAAATACTTTGGGTCATCTGCCATCACAGAACAACTTAACCGGGTACCCTTTGAAACTACAGCTGCCAAAATCCTCAAGATCCTCTCTGTGTTCCATATCCCCCTCCTGAATCTTTTCACTGAGAATCCCTTCCCACACTGCTCTACTCCTCCCCCTTCTCCCGTAACCATACAGATCCAAGAGGAACATGTGGTCCAACAGATTCTGGACTCTTCCAATTCTGGGGAGGACTCCAAAATCTGATTTGTCAGTGAGGGATATGTCCTCGAAGAGCATTCATGGGAACCTCTGGCACATATCCATGCCTTGGACCTCCTGCATACCCTCCACCAGACCCACTCCAAGAAACCTAGCCCAAGGTTTCCTGGGAGATGACCCCAAAGGGAGGGTGGTGCTGTCAGGGGCTAGAGCAGCTACAGACAGCAGCTGCTGGCCTGTCCCCTGACTTACCATGCCCTTAGGCAACCAATGAGCCCAGCTCTACTTCCTTAGATTGCTGAGTGACCACAATCCTGACTAGCTGCTGGTATAGCCATCATCCTCATAAGCCTGACCCAAACAGCAGTTCAGCAGCTGCTCTATGTGTATCACACCCACAGCTATGTTTGCCCATGCTCCAGCCTGCTTCCAGTCCCTCTTCCTGCTTTGCTTCAGCCCCCGCTCCCTTCTGGCTTCTGGCTTCTGACTTCTGGCTTCGATCCCCCAGCTCTTCCTTTGGCTTATGAGTCCAGTTGACCATCCAGTTCTGGTATTCAGCTTCTGTCTTTCTGCCTCTGATTTACGACTCTGGTTTACCCCCCCTCCGGCTTTGGCATTTGGCTTCTGCCCCTCCAGTACTGACCTTCAGCTCATTTCCTAGACTCTGCTCATCCTGGACCCAGCTGTAACCAGTAGACCAATCTCTCACCTTCACCAGTAAGCATGAATGCCCACAGCCTGGTCAGCACCAAAAACTTGTATTTTTTTAAACTTGGCTTCAGTTACCCTGCTTATGCCCTGATCATTCTCCTTATGTAATTCTAATTTTGAGACTATGTTCTATATTTTCATCAGTAACTAGCTCTCAATGTCGGTGATTAATATTGTGATCCCTTTGATCAAAGTTTTAAAATTATTAAATAGAAAATATCAGAATGAAAAAAAACTGTCCAGCACATTTGTTTGCAATGATTCAATATTTACTTTTAAAATATATTAATCGAGATTGTTTTTGTTTCATGTGTAAATTTAATTCCTGTGTATGTGTGCGTAATGTGATATTTGGGGGGGTGAACAATATAAAATATAATTTTTCAATTTATATGCCAGTAAATGGATTTATATGATTAAAAGTGTCATTTTGCTTTGGGTCTTTTCTTGTGTGATGGGCTCTTTCTTGAGTGATCTAAAAGGGGATGGTTAACCTTTTTCCTCTTGTTTTATATGATTGGAGAACATTAACAAATAAAAGACCAGCTTCAAGACTGATTTGAACAGGTTTGTTTTAGTCTGTGCCTTTAGAACACTATAGAGTGGAGTTGTTGAGAGTGAACTGAATGGAGAAAAAGAGAACAACAAATGCACTGACAGAGATCTGTTAATTTCAATGAAGAATTTAGAAATCTCTGTGGATAACTGCTTTAATCAGCCTCCTACTTGGCCAAGAACTTGTTAAAACATGGTATCATTTTTGACAGTGGTAGTGTGGGAAGTCAATGATAGAGAATATAAACTATCTGCGATCCCACTTTACTACAGATTTAAGAAACAGGAGAGAAAATAAATCTTGCTGTTCAAATCATTTTTACCATATCCAATGGCCATGTATGACTGGATTGCTAAACCAGTTTAAATAGGAAGATATGAACCTACTTGCAGTGTCTGACATTGGGCTTCTGTGCTGTCAGAGTCCTATGGGGGAACCAATTTTTCATCGACGGGTGGCTAAACTGTCCTTGCAAAATAAATAAATGTATGATTTGTCATTTCATACAGCAGTAGACTTAAAAACTGTGCATGCAAAGGGGACTTATATGTACAGTCACCAAGTCTGTACACACAAATGCCCATTTCTGAATGCAAACATAGATTTACACATACAAGGCCTGAATCATTTAACCTAAACCCTCAGGCCTTCTTTCTTTCTTTTTTTATCTTTGTAAAGACAGAATTAAGATTTGAGAATGTTGCCCGCAATGTCATAAGTTTCATGCCCAATGAGATTCAGAATGTCAAGTATTAATAAATATCATTTAAAAATAAAGAAGAAATTACTGATAAATAAGTATTTGTTTCCATGTATACTTTCAGAACTCTGCACTCTTCACTCCACTCTGCACTTCCAATTAAGATATGGAAATTCATTACCTGGAAAATTAATTGAGGCCACATATTTTCACCAATTGTCCGTTCAGAACATCATCATTGGACTGAGTATAATTATCTCCATAGATATAAACACTGTGCAGTGGGGGGAGGAAATTGAAAAAGTGCTGGTCACCTCATTGACATGTAGTATGTTTTTCTTTCAGATAGTAACATGCATCAGAATTATTGGTTGTCAAAGTAACCTAATTTGAATCCAATACAGGGATTCTGGACTAAATTAAAGAAGTGATAGCTGAAAAAACCTGCAACACAGAACAATTGAAACAGCATATTACATATATACCTAAGAGGAGCCGTCCCACATTTGCAAGAAATACATTGGCGGTGCTCCAGAGAGACTTCAGCAGGTAATAAAATACGGTGGTGTGCCCACAAAATATTGAATAAAATGAAAGGGAAATTACAGTATCTTCATTTTTTTTACCTCAGAATACGCTTTTGTAAATCTTAAAACCAGGTGCCCAATGAAATTATTTCTCTGTAATTTCAATTAAAGCATTACATAAAATGATGATATCTTTGAATACAGGACTCTTAATCCAAGAAAATACCATGGGTGGTGGGGCAGATTCTGCAACTCTTATACTGATTAACACTTACATGAATAGCCAATGGGGCTATTTAATAGACAAATACTACTTAACAGGAGTAACGTTGTAGATTCTGACTCATTTCAGATTTCTAAGTTCTTTGAGGAAGGGACTAACTTTTTGTATATGTTTATACAATGCTTACTTAGATTCGGCTCTTGTTATTAGTGCAGTATAAATGTTTCATAACAATAGAGAGTAAATATATTACCATATCTCTCTTGAACCTTGTTAAATGTTATAGATTAGTAGATTCAGGGTGTCTTTAACAGTGCAAATTGCTATCACAATATACTACACATAATCTGCTCTTATCTGTCAATTTACTCTCTCCTTATCTCATATAAATGGAGCTCTCCTTTTAAAAAAGCAAAACACAACGCAAATTTTCATGATTGTGGTATCTGCTGCAGACAAACTTCACTGTAAAACATAAAATGCAAGTAATGAGAAAATGGATAAAGTAAACAACTATAATTATTTCAATACAAAAAATGTTCATATATCACAGCAGAGCATTCAAATAAATAAGTGACAAAACACTCAATTATAGCTTTCACAGATACTGTAAGTGGGTCCATTGTACATGTGCATTGAGAACTGTTGTACTGCTCTGCAGGCTGTTACATGCATGCCTTAATATATATGTTCAAAGTGGCTGAGTGGCAATTGCAGTGGGAAATGTAAATTGGAATTTCCAGATGTGATAGTGTTTTTAACATAAAGTATGAATCCAGGTTTTATATTCAATTTATTTTTAAGAGTATAAAGTTGCTTTGTGTTTATTTGAATGTTCCAATGCACTGACAAATGTACATTCACAGGATCAGGGTGTGTTCCATGAAACAATGTACATGCCTAAACTCCAGTTAGGCACCTAAGTCCTCTTGTGTGGCACCGTTGAGATCCACAAAACACCCTCTTAGCTGCCCCCTAACTCTGTAGGTGCCTAAACTCACTTGGCATCTAACTTTCCACTGTAAAAGTTCCTTAGGCTCTTAAGTTTTAGACCCTGGGGCATGTGCACTGCTGCCCCACTCTAGAATACGGCCAAAGAGGGAGGTGGTGATGCCCACTTATAACTTTCAGCCCAGTATTTAGGGCACTTACCTGGGAAGTGGACAAAGGATTTGAATAGGAGGCCTCTCACCTTTCAGGAGAGTGCTCTTATGACTGAGCTATGGGATATACTGATGTGGGGTTCCCTCAGTCTCTCCTGTTGAAGTTTTTCCACTGTGCATAAAATATGAAAGAGTGACAGGAGCAGGGGGACTGGCCCCAGGATCTCCCACTTCCTATTTGTTGTCCTAACACCAGGCTACCAAGTCATTCCCTGTCTCTCTCTATCTGACCCAATATTTAGTTTAGTCCACTTCCTTCTTAGGCCATTTTGTGTGGAGTGAGGCAGGCACTTATCTCTTTCCCTCAAGAAGTGACTTAGGCACCTAAGCTGTCTGAGTCCAGAAGACAGGTTCCCATTCGTGTATTGCAAGCAGATATAGGCACTTCCCTGGAACCTGGATTTAGGCACCTATATCTGTGAGAGGTGCCGGGTATAGCACACACCCCTCTCATTAGTATCCCCTATTGGCTAAATGAGACATCTCCACACCTATCATGTTGGCTTTGTGGATCACATTCTAAGGCATCTATGTCTCCCCATTCATTGTATAGAGAACCTAGACTCCTAGTTTGGCCTTTTGGGTATCAGTGTTGTTCCTGTGATCTTTCTAGGCATCTAAAAGCTAGGTGTTGTGATGCTCAGCGTTGCAATGCCTAAGTCCCTTTGTGGATCCCACCCCATATGCCTCAAAACCTATACAGGAAATTAAATCTAAATAGAATTTTATAAATAATCAAATATGCATGTCTGAAAAGATAATAGGGACAGGGCAAAACTGGGAAGGTCCAGAACAGTCAGCATTTAGAATGAGTTTCAATGTGTGGAAAAGCAGGATACTTTCCATCTCAGGGTTAGATGCCTTTGTGTTGCTGCTGGAGTCTGTTGGCACACTATTGGAGAACCAAGAGAACAGGCATGTTCGGGCTAGAGATCACCGTTGAGTTCCCAATCTGTGCAAAGAGAATGGGTACAAAGGTGTGACATCGCCCCTCCTGAAGGACCTGTTTTAGGAAGAGCATGGGTGATAGATGCATAACGAGCTTTGGACCTTGTCCCTAATACAATGTTGGAACAAAACTGTGTCCCATGACATATAGGTGTGACATATTATACCTCAGAATCGCACCCTGTAACTCCCACATTCACCAGTTGTATATGGTTATGATATTTTGTACAAAAATGCCTTGTAACATATCCTATGAAAAAGTCATATATACAATGAGGATTGCTTATCTCTGTGACTGAGCAAGGTATGAGGGCATGTGATGCTTGACTCCATGTTTGAACCAGTATTTTTCCAGACACATGAACTGAGAGTCTAAAATAAGGGACAATGGCATCTTGAATCTACCGCACTCATCCACTACCTATTCTGAAGGCAAGAAGAATGTTTGTAAGAAAAGATTTTGAACTGGGGATAATGGTCCCAGGCTGAGCAGGGAATTCTGCTATGTATTAAAAACTGTGAACTGCTTACAATGCCTAATGGGTCAGAAAAACTGCTTGATTCAAATCTTGTTTAGGCTGATAAAGTTTAGGATTTAGACTGCGATTTTACCTTTTATTTCTTAAGTTATCAACTTTGACCTCTATGCCTAACCCTTATAATCACTTAAAATCTTTCTGTAGTTAATAAACTTATTTTAATGTTTTGCCTTTACCAGTGAGTTTATCCAAAGTGCTTGGGGAATCTGCTCATATTACAAAGGCTACTATGTGTCCACTATCCTTTGATGAAGTGGTGAACTAATTAATGAGCTTGCATTGCTCAAGAGAAGGTCTTTAGCAGTGTAAAACAGTGTATTGTGGGGTGCAAGGCTAGGGCTGGGGGATATTTGCTGGTATTTCCCTTTGTACAGTTCATGAGAGACTGTGAGATCCTGCATGTAACTTTGGCTGTTCCTTCCCATGCTAATAACTGTGTGAGAGCAAAGCCTGAAGGGGCTGCTTAGTCACTAGCAGAGCAGTGTGAGAGGTACTCTGATCCAGAGAGTTACTGTGGACACAGCGGGCCCACAGTCCAGGTTGTACCCTGTGAGTCTGTCACAGGGGGATTAAAATACGCCATGTCAACAGTGGCAGGAGCAAAAAATGCCTGCTTTAGCAACTGCAGGCCCAATTACTATGTTATAGTTTTAGGTAGCCCCAGTTACATAGTATAAACTGTGATACCTCTCCTATACATTGTCAGGGGACACAAATAGGGGAAAGGAAACACCATATATAGGAGTATGAGTGTATGAATTGGATAGTGGGGTGTTGGGAGGTAAGCCCACCCTATACCCCCTTGGTAGGGAAGTTTGGGGGGTGAAGGGGCTTGCAGGGTGTCTTCCTGGGCACAGTCTACCAGACTGGTCCCATCTCATCCGTATGTCTCAAGTATTTGAGTCGGGGTGGCTACCCCTAATGTCAGGGCAGCACAGCCTACTATCAGGAATGCGCGGCCTAGTGGCCAAAGTCAATGGTCTCCCCCAGGTTAGGGCTATGCAGACTAATGGCCAGAGTCAATAGTTGCCTCCAAGTTGGGGCTGTATGCAGCCTGTATCCCCGGCCCTCAGGCAGGGTGGGGCAAGTAAGCAGTCTTTAGCAATGGCAGGGAATTGTGTACCTCTGCAGTCTGACTCTCTGGTAGAAGATTGCTGTCACCCCAAGGGGAGTGATGGGGGGAATGTGAATGTGGCCAGCCCAACTCTACCACCTCCCAGTTCAGGGCCCTGTTCATGACTGGGGTAGTTCCCACCTCAATATGCTGACTGTCACAGAGAGGAGATACCGTCCACACATCTTCCTGTGCTACTTCTGATGTTATTGTCTTACATCTCATCAGGGCCTTCATGTTTCCTGGCATCAGTATCTCCCAGGGTGTCTGACTCCAGGTAGTTAGCTGTTGGCAGCAGGTCTCTGTTTGGGTCTCTGGGGCCTCTAGTTCCCTCAGCTGAGGGCTGAAGCAACTCCCTGTTTGGAGCCACCATCAACCATCCTCTCTCCTCAGTGGTTATCCTGGAATGAGCCAGACACGCTCCCTTTTATGCTAGGGCAGCAGTTGGGGCATGCCCAGCAGAGCCTGGGGGGCAGGACTTCCACTGCCCATAGAGTGTGGTTAACTCTTTCAATGCGGGGTAAGCCTACCACATCACATGGGGCAAGAAGTAAAGAGTTGTGGACACAAAGAAAAGAGGAGTCATCAAAACATCATTTTCTATGTAAGAACATAACAACAGCCATACTGGATCAGACCAATGGTCCATCAAGCTCAATATCCTGTCTTCCAACAGTGGTCAATGCCAGGTGCTTCAGAGGGAATGAAGAGAACAGGTAATCATCAAGTGATCCATCCCATCACCCATTCCCAGCTTCTGGCAACTACACTGTATATAAACCCTCCTCCACTAACCAGTGATATTCAGACTTTAGTACATATAGCTATTTAGTTTCATGAATTTTATTTTGATGTAAATAATTTTCAGTAATAAAAGTGAGGGGGCACCAAACCTGTAACTAGTAATTAAGTCAAAATTAGTGACATCCCTCAGATATTTGAAAGATAAAAAATAACCCAGCTAACTCAATCACATCAGAGTAACATTCATGGTAACATTTACCATTGTGTAGCTGAGACAATACTAGTCTTAGTTGCTAAATCTCTGATGTTGTGTTGCTTCAATTATTTGTGAATTACAATTATTAATGAATCATGTATGATAGGACTTGAATAATGAGAGTTGGGGTAGGGGATGTCAATTTATTTTGCAAACAATGTTATTTTGGAAATTATAATCCTCATTGCTATATGACTAATTTAGATTTAATAGTTATGTGACATAGTAAAATGCCAGTGCTATTCACTTTTATAAGATTGTGTTTTTATTTCACCAATTATAGGAGTGTTTTTGTTGTCCCTACAAATGTAACAAAACTGTTTGCACCTGGGAACACCCAATCTACTTTCCTGTGTAGCAGTAATGGAACCTACATTTCATTATAATGTCTTGGGAATGCAACTGGGCCTATGCAGAAATAAGTTTTAATGTTATCATGTTATATGCATACTATATTCACTCTTTGGCACGTAAGCAACTTTGAATTCTTCTTTTCATTTCAGAGCATTTTTGCAGACATGGGAAGCAGTACGGCATCACCATTCATTCTTGTCTATGGCTTGTTCCTCCATTAAGCCCAGCCTGGCAATATTTCTATTGTATGATGTCCTGCTATCTAGTTGGTGGTTGGACCTCTAGGTCAGAGTGACCGTCGTGTGCTAACATTATTTGCTTTGTCATCCTGTTGTTTGTTAGTCTGCTGCAGAGTCCTCACTATCATAATCTTTTCAACTGTAGCCTATCCTGTACCCTGATTTCACAGTCTACTCTCCTTCTAACTACTTAATTTGTCTGAAAATTATTCCACGTTATAGACCTGCTATCTTTCAAAGAACTCTATCTCCACTGCCTCTAGCTTTCTGATGTCTATTTCATTTAATGCAGCTACTTCCAGACCATAAAGTTATACTGTTTCTAAACCTTGAATAGTAATACATCATTTATTATAATATGGTCATATGTGAATGTGGAGTGAGGTAGTAAGATATTGAGGAATTGAGTTTATACATCTATTTTCTCCAGCTCTATGCTCTTCTGTGCACACCCAAGCAGGAATTAAAAACAAAATACCCAAGCAAAATGAAACAGCTGGGTGGAAATGAAAATCAGCAATCAGTGATGTAAAATTTTAAAAGATATCCAAATCTCATTGAAAGTCAGTAAGACTTAGGTACCTAAAAGCACCTTAGTGCTGTGAACATTTTACCCTTGTTGAATGTGTAATGTAACTCTAGGATAATGAAATTCATTATAAATTGCAGACAAAACAAAAATGTATACACATGTGTATGCATAATCATTGCCAATTCCTACTGCCAGCTGGAAGTTATGCCTCATAGATGTGAGGTTATAACAATTCCACCACTCTAGAACTGTGGTGATTTTAAAGATATGGATATTGCACAAGTAATTAAATTAAAATGAGCAATGAAAAACTGTATTGAGACTAAATAGGCAGTGTAAACTAGGTTTTCTTCCATAAGTATCTGAATAGCATTGTAATAAATACAGGGCAATAATTTTCCTCAGCAACCACACAGAAATGTTGATTCTATTTATTAATAATGACAAGGTCAAATCACCTACAATATAAACCATGCCACCTACATATCCTGTTTCAGAAATGTAGCATAATTTCCTACTGACTATACCACATTTCTGGCCCTAATAATGTGAAAATAAGTAGGCTTTACTCTGAAAAGGTTACAGTGGCACAACTTTTCCCCAATTACACAACAAAACTATAGATTACCTCTCTAAATATTTTGATACAAACATAACTTGCAACATTGTTATATACTTTTTAATATGCTGAACAGCTGTAACCGAATGCAATCTCTACTACCAAAGAAGTCAACTTTAATTTCCAGTGGAAGTACACTGAAAACATTCCTACTCCAGCTAGCATGACTATTAAGCATTTTGAGTTTGATAAGATAGGTCAGAGTTTCTCATTATAATATCAAACAAGGATGAACCTGTTTAAGGGAAAGAATATCCCTCACATCACAACTTCTGTTATGATACTTATAGGAGAGTATCATTTAGAGATATTAAACAATTCACTAACAGTAGATGCCAAATTTCTATGAGTTTACTCGCTCAAAATGGCTCAGTAATCATATGGTGTAATTTTCATCTATTGACTGTAACGTGCTACTAATGACAATGGTGCAGAAGTAGAGTCTAGCCACAAGGCCATGTAACAATCAGAACACCTAAAGACAATCAATTACCATAGCATTTAGTCACATCTGACATCCACAGAGACCAGAAGGCCCAATAATTATCAGTGAATTGGCTATGCTCATTATTCAGTTGAGAACATGGAGGGAGGGGATGGTTAAATTTGCCTCATAAGAGAAATCCATTGCAAATGATCACCATTGTCAAAGGGCATGATGTCTGCTTGAATAAACTTCACTGCTGACTTAAGGAGACGTAGGCCTGGCATGTACACAAACAATTATTCTGAAATAAAAATTCACACAGATTTGGATTGAAATAACAATGGGTGTGAACTAAAATCAATTTAGCTATTTCTGTACAAGTTTGTATGTAGACCAGCACACTGCTGTTTTGGTTGCCTGGATATTTAGAATTGGTTCAGTTAAGGTATGGTGATACAATTTTGAATTGCATTGTGATTTTTCCCCCCCAATGATTCCATTTATTGAAGTGGAGGAAGTGTACTCTAAAATTAATAGGGCACTGGACTTTTACTCAGAAGACCTGGAGTCTATTCCTTGCTCTGCTACTGGCCTCCTGGGTGACTTTGTGTAAATTGTGTCATCTCTATGCCTCAGTTTCCCCATCTGTAAAATTATTCCTAGAGCAAACTGAAATTCTGAATTTGTGTTTTGTAGGAAATTCTGAAAATTTGAAATTTGCTTTGTTATGAGTCAGAACAAAAACAAATAGTTTTGAAATTTTCCATGACACAGAGTCTCAAAATCTGTTTAGAATATTTTGTTTTAGCAAAAATTTGAAAATTTGTTTTAAAACACAATTAATTTCAAAAAAGTGTATTTTTACCTTATTCCCTGACATATCATAATGACATAATATAATATTCAAACTATTCAATTTTATTTTATTTTTAAAATCAAAGGGCAGTTCCTACTTAGTACAGATTGAAACATTTTATTTTAACTCCTGCTTCCAGGTATCTCATTTGTTTTCTAATGGAACAATATGACACTTGGAACAAGGAACTAAGATAAGCCATCAGGATATTAATTAGAGGAGTAGCTGTTTTCAATATCCTAGAAAAATGATTCCAGATTAGCACAAGGAAATGATATGACATGTCATATCATGCAATACTAAATATCATATGCTTAAATATTATAAAAATAATAATAAAGTGAGACATAAAGTAAATTTCTAAATGAAATTTTTAATGGAATTTTGAAAACTTTCCAAAATGGAATTATTGGAAATGAAACATTATTTATTTTCTAAAATAGTGGGAAATTTCATTGAGATTGATTTGGTTTCACAGGATATAAAGAGTTTGGTTGAAAAGGCTTTTTCCAACAGAAAATTATTGTGGTTAAAATTTTCCAGCCAGCTCTAAAACTTACCTCCTTTGTGAAGCACTGTGAAATCTGATAAAGAACACTACCTAGGGGTATGTCTAAATTGCAGTTTAAACCCAGGGTAGTGGGACTCAAATCAGCTTACCCATGTTGGGGAGCCTTGGGCTTGAGTGTCTACATTGCATTTTAACCCTCAGTTAAGAATTTTCTGACCCATGGTCGAACCTAGGGCTGTTGTGTGCATACAGCAGTATGCAAACCTGAGTCAAAGTAACCATATCCCAGAGTCCCTAGCACCCCCTCCCCACTTCAGAATGTGGCTACTCTAGCCCTAGGAATGTGGTGCACTGTGGAAAAATGTTACTGCCCACTCTGCACATTACCAGAAAGCAGCTAGCTTTGCAAAAGGCTTGATTGCTTTCCTCTCCATTGGAAATCCAGGAGGATGTCTGATAGTGTGATTGCAGATCGGTGAGCAGAACAGAATGGGTTATTGCTGACCTGAGCTGCTGCTGTTTTTTGTGGGGGGTGGAGAGGCTTCTGTTTTAAATAGTGTGGATTGCAGATTGTTGGGATAGATAGGACTCTGGAAGGTGTCCCATGGAATTATGGGATACTTCCATGTAACTCCCAGGACCTCTGTCAAATGGGACTGCAGTTACACTGCAAAGCGATAAGGCTTTCACCCTGGGTCTTGGCTAGACTAGAGATCAGACCATCCAGCCCTGCAGGATCCCGGGAAACTGGGCTAGTGCAATTCCAGTATAGATGCTAGGTGGGGTTAGCTTTGACCCTAGGCTCAAGCCCTAGCATTTCATTGTAGTGTAGACATACCATAAGAGCTGGATGTTATTATTAGTGACTATATTCTTATTATATATTTTGTTTATTATTTATGTTCATCATATATCTGCAAGATATGCCAGCCCTGTTACTTTGGTATCAGCATGCTAAGAGTTTTGGAGCTTTAAAAGCTATGACCACCTATTCATGGACTTCTCACAAGACTGGCCATACAATTAACTGGTGTAACATTGCTGCAGCTTGGGCAAATCTGTACCCATCACTGAGTATTCATAAGTGAATTTTTGTATAACAGCAAATGTATTGCAACAAAATTTTTAAATTCAAATCTGCAGTAACATGTTTTGTACAAGTGAAGAATGTGTAGACCATTAGTAACTGCAGACAAAGAAAGTGATCTTGCTCTTTTTGAGTATTTTAAATGGCTAACTTTTGGCATCAATATAAAAACTTGATTTTTTTAACCATTGTGTTCACCTCCAGGTGAGTTAATAGCTAAGACCATTATAAAATGCAGTGGCTGAAGGTGACATCAAATTAGTGTGTTATTATCTCCCACTGCACCTAACCACTGAAATATCTCTACAACCTCAATCAGTGTAAGCGCTGATCTTGCAAAAACATTTGGCTCAATTCCCAGTTTTGCCACTGGCCTATTGGTTGAGATCTAGGCTAAGTCACTTGGCTCTCTGGGCTTGAGTTTCCCCAATTGTGCAATCAGGATAGTGATAACTGACATCTGGTGTAAAGTACTTTGATATCTAAAAATGAAAAATGCTCTATAAGAACTAGATATTATTAATTATGATGATGCACTCGAGTAATTTTATTCAAGCCCATAGTCCCACTGAGTTCAATGAAACTACTCATGCATAGTTACTTAGGTGTGCAAGTGTTTTCAGGATGATGTTTTGCTACCCACATCTTTAGTATTGTGTCATTTGACTTGTGATTGAGGCTTGGCTATGATATGTACATGCACAATAGGACTGGGTCCCACCCACACTGGGGCAACATTGTAATCCAATAACCATTTTGGAAATGCACTTAGCTAGTTGTCTTTATAGAGCTGTTATAAGTATTTGGAAAAACTTTCCTCCGCAAGCATTTGAGACAGGAGTATAGCTAGTCATAGATTATAAATCCAGGAAGTGCTGTAGAAGAGGGAGCCTGGAGCTCTGGGCCTGGTGCAAGACCTGAGGCCTGACCCAGATTTTGTGAACCAAAGTCAGACTATGTATAAGAGCAGATGCTTACAAGTTCACTGCCCAGTTCATGAACTTGGTACAGTTTCTGGTAGTGTTTTATGCACTATATATTTACATGAATGCATTCCACAAGCCTATTATAGGTACACTCTAATCTAGCAAAAGATAAGATTATTTGATAGATCAATGAGAAGGGATGTTTTGTTCTAGATATCAGGAACAAGGGGAGATAACAAACAAATGTCATGAAACACGGGAGGTGGTATGTAAGTTGTTTATCCCAGCTCTTTATCTCAGTGTATAAATGTTGGGGTATTTGCCTTAAACTTTTGTGTGGCTGAGGTGGCAGCAGAAATTCCCGCTGCTGACTGAGCTGCTTCTTGCCCCTGGCACTCATGTGTCAGTGAACCTGTTGCTCCTATGAGATGCTAGTGCTGTGCCTTGAGGGCAATAAACCTGGCTGAGTGCCTTTGTCACCGAACAGTGCCTGTGGTCTTTCTTTATGAGTAACATCGAGGTCTCCTGAATTACCAGGCTGCACTATCTGCTAGTACCTATATCACTGGAGACCCAAGGACAGAAATACTGAGTAGCCATAACAACCTGGCAGCAGTAACAACATTCCACCCTTCTACACGGACCATTGTGATTATCTAGTTGGACCTTCTGAATAACATGGGTCATAAAACTTCCCTTAATTCCTATTTGAACTAGAGAATATCTTTTAGAAAAACTTCCAATCTTGATTTTAAAATGTCCAGTGGTGGAGAGTCCACTACAATCTTTGATAAGTTGTTCTAATGGTTAATTAATACTACTATTAAAATATTGACACCTTATTTCTAGTCTATATTTATCTAGATTCAACTTTTAGACCCTGGATCCTGTTATGAATGTATCTGCTAGATTAAAGAGTCCTCTATTATCAGATTTTTGATATCCATGTAAGTACTCAAAGATAGTTATAAAGTCGTTCCTTAACCATCTCTTTGATAAGCTAAATAGATTGATCTCCTAGCGTCTTTCACTATAAGGAATGTTTTCCTATCCTTTAATCATTCTCATGTTTCTTCTCTGACCCCTCTCCAATTTTTCAACATCCTGCTTCAATTGTGGACACCATAACTGGACATAGTATTCTAGTAGGGATACATCAGTGCTAAGTAAAGAGGCAATATAATCTCTCTACTCCTACTAAACATTCTCCAGTTTTATACATCCAGGGATCACAGTAGCCCTTTTGGCCATAGCATCGCACTGGGAGCCCATATTCAGCTAATTATCCACCATGAATACCAAATCTTTTTCAGAGTCATTCTCAGAACAGCCTTCCCCATCCTGAATGTATGGCCTACATTCTTTGTTCCTAGAGATGCATGACTATACATTTGGAGGTGTTGAAACAGACATATTGTCTGCTGGAACCCAGCTTACAAAACGATCCAGATCATTCTGTATCAGTGACCTGTCCTCTCTTTATTATTGATTATTCTCCCAAATCTTTGTGTTATCTGCAAACTTTATCAGTAATTATTTTTGTTTTCTTCCATGTTATTGATAAAAATGTTAAATAGTATCAGCCAACGGGGATAAAGGTGGTATAGCCTGGTAGCCACAGCAGGCAGCAAGTCTAGGGGCTGGGGTCAGAACAGTAGTCAGTCAACAGGAGTCAAAGCCGAAGGTCAAACTAGAAGGCAGGAAATGGGTACCGGGACCAAGGGTTGAGCTGGAGTCTAGAACCAGGAGCCAGAGCCCAGGGGCAAACTGGAGGGCAGGAACTGGAATGAGCAGGGTATCAGGCAAGAGGGGGTTCAAGGCAGGGGCAAGATAGAGAGAAGGCTGTGTGCAAGGCAGGAGCAACAGGAACAAGATAACACAGGAGCAGGCACAGTGATAAAGATGAGCACTGAGAAACCAGCGAGCTGCCGCAATCAGGCGGGGTGGCTAATCAGGTAGCCTGCTGCAGGCCATTTGCACTGAGGAGTTTGCCTGGAGACTAACTCTGCTGGAGGCTCGGATTCCTGACAGAAGGGACAAGAACAGGACCCTTCGAGACTGCACTAAAAACACAGTTGCTCAGTGATGATTCCCCATTTACCATTAATTTTTGAGACATATCAGTTAGTCCAATTTTGTACCACTACAGATTTTTTTTCTACTTTCATAATCAAAATACTGTGCAATACCAAGTCAAATGCCTTAGAGAAGTCTAAGTATTTTACATCAATGCTATTATCTTTATCATCCAAACTTGTAATCTCATAAAAAAATTGAAGTTAGTTCGACATGATCCGTTCACTCACGTTGATTGGTATTAATTATATTTCCCTTCTTTAATTTTTTATTAATTCAGTTCCTATATCAGTTATTCCATTATTTTGACCCGGACTGATGGTTGGCTGAGAGGCCTATAATTACCTTAGTCGCCTTATTTACCCTTTTAAAATATTTGCATGACATTAGTTTTCTTCCAGTTTTCTGGAACTTTCCTACAGTTCCAAGACCTATTGAAAAATCAACATTATTGCTTCAGAATCCTGGATGCCATTTGTCTGGACCTGCTGATTTTAAAATGTCTAACTTTAGTAGTTACTGTTCAGTATCCTCCTTTGTTATATCCCTATAGCATAGCTGTAGCCAAGATTGGCACAAGGAAACCATCTGGCTGCTGACTATGTACCTAGACGATTGTTTGAGTATAAAACATATGAGTGATACTGGCAAACTCTTTCACCTACTCATGGTTCCAGCATTAGGATAACCAATGAAGATCTTCCACATGAATCATGAAGGTAAGTTACAGAGGGTTGCAACTCCTTAGATTTCATTGTGACTCTTAATAGAAATGTTTTGCAGCTGTATTCAGTAAAAATGACTTTTCTGTAACCACAGTTTTGACAATATATCTAACAATCTCTGCCCCAGAGAGCTCACAATATTATGGTGAGTTGCAGCAGGTTGAGGAAACAGGCAAAAAGAGGAAGTGGGAGGAGGAGGAGGAGATAACAGCAAAACAAACATGTAATCCATAATAAGTAATGGTCTCTATTTGCCACATGTCTATGCAGTTGTGCTAATGGGACTTCTATACTGTACATGTAAGAAGAGGAGATAGCTGCGGAAAAAATACCACTGCACCCATCTTTTTGGAGATATATGGCCTAAATCCAGAGCAAGTTCAAAACTTTTTAAATATGGGGCATCAGTGGGACAGAAGTATCCAAGTGTTAAAGAGCATTTGAACAAATATAACTGGTGGGTAGAGGTAACATTTTCATACTAACCAAAAGCCAAAGAGATTTTAAAAAAATCTGGAATAATTCACCTTTGGTCTGATCATTACTCAAAAAATCTTATCTTAAAGGGTAATTTTATTTTCCAGCATGAAAAAGGTTTATAAAAACAGAGGCTTATAAAGCAAGTACCTTTTCTGCATTACCTGTAACATCTTGGTCAATTGCCTCTGATACTACAATAATTAGACTGAAAAATTTATTAGTTTGTATAAAATTGATATTTCACTTGCTTAAATTCACCCTACACTACTGGCTTGGATAATAAACTCTCAAAGCAAGCATTTCTTGCTCAAGTAAGCTGCTTTCTGAATTGAAGTCATCCTACGCAATATGATTTTTCATATATTGGACGGAAGCCACTACTAACTTTGTTTCCTAGTAAATCTTATGAATGTTCAATCAAATATGTAGCATGTATTACGAGTTAAAAGCTGTCTAATAGAACTTTCAGACAGCAAATACATGGTGAACTAAGCCCATTATGATAGCTACTGAATTTGATCTATTCACTTTTGAACTTGGTACATCAGCTTTGAGAGAAATCTATCAATGACTAGAGAGACATTAATGTCAATGTCAAGAAGCCTCTATATGAAGAAAGGTAAACACATTAAAACATCATTCTTGTTACTGCATCAAAGCTGTGGTGATGTGTAGTAAAATAACAGCACTTTTAGTCCTTATGGTAAAAGGTAGTAAAAAGACAGATTAATCTGAGAGCCCAGTCTGCTGTAAACTGTGTGTGTCAAGAAAATAGCCAACAAATATTGTCTTTTGAATTTAAATATAGTCTTTTGAAGTTAGGTTATTTTTTAATCGGATACAGTTCAACAATGTATATCAATGGAAGAGTGAGCTACTAGATAACTTTTTTTTCCTGTTTCTATTTTTAGACCATATAACGTTGACTAAATAACTGACTTGATGAGAACTGTATATGCACAGTCCCTCTGAAAATCAGGCCAGTTATCAGTGACTAACTTTAGGCTCCCAAGTTGAAACATTTTGTCATCAGATCATGTTTTTTTTCAGAAGAACCTGCAAGCCATCTGAGATTTTTCCCATCACTACTTTACTAGGTTATACATGAGGCTCTATGTTGTGATGGAGTGAATTTTTCATAGAAAATATTTGCCAATAAGGAAAATAAAAATGATTCACTTGGTTCCTTTTTTTCTTTGAATGAATTTAATGCCACACATTCAAGTTCACAGCTGGCTTTTAGAAAAAAAAATCAAAGCTCATTTTACATAAAATGACGAGACTGATCAAAAGATTAGCTTTCGTGTCCTTTCAAAGGCGGGGGGGGGAATTGTTAAACAAAATTAGAATAGTTAGCAATCTGGCTTTGGAAATTACAACAGCAACAAAATATTATAATTTGTCCTTCATCTACATCAAACTGGCAATTGCTTACTCACAGACTTATGTGAGGTGTGGGAAAGAGTTTGACACAATGTTATGCTCACACAAAAGGGAAAATAAACTGCTTCTTGATAAAGGCTGACAATATAAATATTTTGCTTTTTGCAGCATAAAGTGCTAGTGATAGTTTTCATACTCTGAATGTCTTGCTATTACATCAGTCAAAAAAAATCAGATATGTTCTCTCATTGGTTTTCCTATGTGCCATCCTCTTTTATTCAGACTATTATTTTTTTTCAGATCTGATCCTGCAAAGAGACGAACATATATTAAAATGTACAACACTAAGAACCGCACAGACTCTAGCCCACTGTTTTTTAAGATCCATGTCCCGGGACTATATTTCTTTAACGTGAGTTTTTTGCCAGTAGGTTGATCATGTCCATAAAGAAATTAGGGTTTTACTGGAGAGTGAGAGTCTCCTGGTGCAATCTGGACTGGTGAACTGCTGTGTCACCTCAATGCCCCACTCCTGGAGCCCGCTATACCCTGCTCTTCTGTGATAACCCCCGTTCCTAGGCTGTTCACGCACAGCCTCTAGCAAGCAAGTGGCTCTTAACTAAGTGAGTGAGTGCTTCTAGCAGGCCCCTCTTTGGATTATACAACAGAATGACCCCAGCTAATATCCCCAGTCTTGGATGCAACCCTAGGAACCTCCATCTTACAATGTTCAGTGCTGCCCACTGTACAATGTAAGCTCATATAAGTTTGTCAATTTAACAAATACATTTATATGCACCAGCCTTGTTATTAACAAACAAACAATTTGTTAACTGCAGAAGTATTAAATGATTATAAGTCAAAGGATAGCAAGCCAGATTTGGTCAAGAGGAAACAAAAGCAAAACGCATTCTGAACTAAGCTTAACATTTTCAGCAACCTTACAAACTAAAAAAAAATGTGAGTTCTGTAGCACTTTAAAGACTAACAAATTCAATTTCAGTAGGCATAAGCTTTCGTGAGCCTCAGCTCACTTCCTCAGATGCAGTTGGTGGAAATGATACAGCAAAATAGGAAACATAGAAAACATATAGAAGGCAACATTTACATATCCAAACTTACAAACTTCAGTGATTCTCACTAAAGGATGGATAGTTTTCTTTCATCCAGGCTCTCCCCTTTGAGCAGGACCCAACCATAATTTTTTCAGGCCCAGTACAAACTTGTAACACAGGCCCCCTCCCACACACATACCACAATCCCTCACCCCACACATACAATCTCATGAGCATGAAAACCTTTTCCTCCTGGTAATGGGGGTTGCAGCCTGGGCTGGGCTGGGCTGGCCTGGGCTGGACCGGGTATCTCAGGGCCTCTGGGCCACAGTAAAGTGTACACTTTTTCCCTCCCCATATGGGGGCTGTGCCCTGCCCTGACCTTGAGAGATCAATATAAGCAAGAGAGGCCAATTAACCATAGGATGCACATGGAGGGGAGTGAGGATGCAATGGGGCTTAATTGGATATGAAGCTCACCTGGGCAGAAATTAGTGGGGGTTCTATAAAGACAGGGAGCTGGCAATAGGGAAAGAAGGCCTCTAGGGAAGAGGCCTGCCATTGCACTTCCTGATGCAAGGGGGAGAGTAGAAGCCTGTAACAGACAATGTAGGGAGTAGTGCAGGGAAACAGCAGTAAGGCCTGGGAGAGTGAAAACCTGAATTGCTGGGTCAAGGGTCCTTAGACTGGAATCTCGTGTCCTAGGGTGTGCCCAGATTCTTCTACAAGCCACTGTAGTAGTGGTATTCTAGGTGAAGAATCTTTGGGGATTTCCAGTGACAGTTTAGAAGCGGATTTTCAGTGCACTACAGGGGGAAAACTTCAATGTGACTTAGCCCTCTGGCTAAGGGAGGAAGGAGGAAAGTGCTGCAGCTGTGGAAAGATGAGAGAAGCCCTGGAGCGAGTGAGTGGGACTTTTGGCTGAGCAATGGCAGGGAAGGTGTCAAACCATGTGGTGAGCTAATCCCCAGATGGGCTACTAGGAGGCGCCAGGGTAGCAAGAGAGTGCAACCTGTTACATGACCAAAAATGTACTTAGGCCTCTAATTTCTGGACATAAATGTCTGATGCACAGTTTTGTGCACAGCTACATATGCTGATGAATTTGCACATGAAACTGCACATATCACACCAAGATCATTTTCCAGGGATTTTCCAGGGATGCTTATATAAATGCTTGACTATTTGTTTTCAATATCAGCCTCTAATTAGATGTGAACAATTTCCATGTTCATCAGTATATCCGCATGTATTTGAGCAGTTCCTTCCACTTTCCCCATTTGAAATTTCACCTCTGCATAGTAAGTTAAAGAGGCCTAATATAAAAGAATTCAGATTAGGTTCTAGAGTCTCTCTGAATTGTCAAATCACACACAACAAGATATTAGAGAATCTAAAGTAAATTGTCCCAATTAAAACTAATGAAAGGCCAATTAATCTTTTGGCTGATGAAATAGTAATCAAAGTTCTTTTTAAAACTGTTGAAGCTGCTAATGAGTGTATTGTTACAGCTGAAGACTTCCAAGTGAAAGCAAGAAAAATAGCATTATCTTATGACAACAATCCCTCTGTTAATATTAGAGCAGCACCCAGTAGTGCCACTATAATTAATGTTACGTCAGTATTTCCATTATAAATCCTGTTTTTGCAAGGATGTATAATTTGGCTGCAAAAATTCATTTTGGCCTTGGCTTTGCAGGGAAATATTTAACATGTCTTTCTTCTATAAAATCAATTCTAATTTTTTAAAGTTATAGAGGCATATAAGCAGTGCTTAATTTGTAATGATAGAGGTGCTGGTGCTCAAGCAATTAAGTGCCAGGGATCAAGCAATTTTTTTATCTTTCAGAACTGACACAGCAAGCCAAGGGGTGCCAGGGCTATGAACTGCCAAGCCTGGAGGTGTCGGGGCTCAGATCTGGGCAAGCCCTGGCACAAATTAAGCACTGGATATAAGAGATGCATAAATGTCCTCATCTGACTCAAAAGTGAATTTAGTCTCAAAGAATAAAGTTAACTAAATGATTCATCCACAATACTTTTGATAGTCCTTAACATTTTAAATATAACATTGGTACTTGTTGAATCTAGTTACTGAGCAAGCTATCAAAGCTTAAGTAACTACAACAGCAAAAAGATACAACTATATAAAAGTAATCCAATTTATATGAAAACTGCATAATATACATAGTCCTAACAAAATATTCATAAAGTATCAAACACCGAATTCCTTCCTCAGGCAAAACCCTTCACTAAAGTCAATTGTCCTTTTTGGCCAGAAAAAGGACTACAGGATTTGGCTCATTACTGGTAAAATCCAAACATATTTTAATAATCCTAATACAAACTAGCACTGATTATTGTCATTATGCTGTGTTATTTCAATCATCTGGCATTTCTATACAGGATACTACCTCCTTTTCATTAATTTTCAGATATAACTGGAGGGACAAAGTTTCAGAAAGGCAATATCCTGGACTCAAGTTTTGCTTCCATATGTTTGTGTCAGGACATAAAGATTTTTTCAGTATGTGTATGAGATGACTGCATTATTCACAAGTGAGTTATACAGGTCATTCCAACCTAGAGCTGCTGAAAGTCTACCATAATGTAACTAGAATGGGAGAGAAGGATTTTGTTTGGACATAAAGGACCCTCTGACTGCTGTGTGCCATTCCAGTAATGGAAAGAAGCTATAAGCCAAGTATAGGGCTGTTTTGCTTCACTGAAATAGTGCAAAGCAGCTGCATTATACCAGTGACTCCAAAAAGTATTTAATAAACATTCAAGGGGCTTCAACAAGCTATTGGAAGAGCAACTTTTTTTACTATAGACAAGGCTAAAGAAACTAGTTTGAAGAATTTAATTACTTTAAAAGTGAGACCAGTTCAGAAGTTCAGTTTTATTAACTGTACTGACAGCAGTTGCAAACTTAACAAATACCTTTCTAATTACCAATTAATACCTTTTTAAAATGTCTATTTGAAAGATCATGGATTAAATACTAATGTGAACTCAACAAATTAGGTCTAAAATTTAACCTGAAAAGGTTCAAATTAAAGAAGAGATACTCACTTACTGCAACTTCTACCCAGCCCAAAGTGACCTGCTTTCACTCTGTCAGCATTTGTCTCAATATTTCTGGGGCCTTTCTCCATTTTGTGAATATTTTTTTGTGTTTGACCAGCATTAAATATTAGCCTGAACTGATATATGAAGCTCCATGAGGTCACTGGTCTTATATTATATATCTAGAGTGGATTGACTGATGTGTGTATATATATATTTATGGTCAATAACTTGTGGGTGGGGCTTTCTCACTTGCACCAGAAAGGTATTACTGGATTTCCAGCCTATATGGAGGGAGTGGATAGAGTAGAATGCCTTTTCTGTTTCATTACAGAATAGTGGATGAGTATGATAGGAGGAGAAAGTGGTGAGATGTGGAGAATAAGATGTTAATATGTTGTGGTCTCTGGGTAGTTGGGATAGAGAGGGTCATGTCTCTGAATTGTCGAGCAGAGGTAATAATTTAGTATCTCATACTACCAATGGGTGGGTAGACTAGAAGGCAGTTTGTGGTAGGTCTTTAGACTATTTTTAGTGGATATTTGGTGTTTTGAGAGTTTGTAGTCAATATTGGAGAGGTATATATAGTAGAGTGTGTGAAGGTAAAAGGTTTTTGATCTATATGTTGAAACTGTGAGAAGATATGAAGAAGAGGAAAGATGGGTTCTAGAATATGCAGTGTGATAAATGTGATATATTACATGAGCTCATGAAATTCAGTGTATGAACTATGAGTGTATCTACATTATGTTAATTCATTTCCATAATTGTAAAGGATTGGTGTTGTAACAGAAATGTTCCTTTTTATGGGTACATTGTAGCAATCTTAATTTAATGTTTAAAAATGTATTGGCTGCTCTAATTAATACATGTTAGAATTCTGTAAAAATGACCTAATGTAGCTTTTCTGTACCTAATAATAACATTATGATTACTATATCTTGGGGCCTTGTAGGGCTAGAAGTAACAGCTTTCCTTTCAATTCTCCCTTTTCCAGTCCAATTTCTAGCTCTGATGGATCATGAAAAAATAGAACTGAAATCAATCCCTACTGCATAACTAAATATGGGCCACTATGTTGTGAAGTGTGGTGTGATTTGGGGATAGGTAGGAATAACTCTACTTTTTGCAAGTAGAGGGAGGGAAGAGAGGGAAGGAAGGAAACTTTTTATTAGCATGTCTGAATCTGCTCAGGTGTTTAGAATGATAGAAATAGTATCAGGCCAGAGGGAATTAGTTGGACAATGGAAGGTAAAGAGGTAAACAATGGTTGATGAAAAAAATGTATCTCTTCAACCTTCAATTCATCACATAGATATGACTGCTGAATGTGATAAAAATAGGTTGACATTTTTTGGTCAAAATATTTTTTCAACAAAAAATAACTTTTTACCAGAAAATTTTCTGGGTGAAAAAATCCATGTTGGTCAAAATTATCTGAGTTTTCAATTAAAATAATCATATATGAGTAAAACACTTTGGTTTTGAAAACTGAGAACTTTTAATGATAACAATTTTTTAACAATAAACAGTTTTCAATAACTAATGTTGTTTTCAGATGTTGATTTTGGTTTTCATTTTGGAAACTGAAATATTTTTACAGGACATAAAATAAAGAGGAATTTGAGACTTCCCATGAAAAAAATGGCATTTTTCATTTTAATCTTTCAACTAGTGTAATATATTATCCATAAGTGTGTGTCAGGACCATTATTAGAACATACATCCTCTAATTGGATGGGTGGGTGGATGGATAGATAGATAGGTGTCAGAACTGATTTATTATATGTTCATGATCTATTTACATAACCTTTTAGAATCTGAGTTTTCTTATTAGCAAAATAGGGATAATTATACTTAATTACTTCATAATTAAATAATGTTTACCAAGCATTATGAATACAAAACATTCTTTAGGAGAGTGAGCGGTACATCTTCTTTCATGCCTTCTTAAAATTCACAAGGGTGAATGTCTTTTTTAATTTTTCTTTTTGAAAAATATAAATATATGGATAGTAAAAAATATTGTGCATGAAATTTCAATAATTGTTGAAAATTCCATAAAATTACTCTAATTTCACAAAATGAAGGCAGATTGGAAATAAAAGATATGTATAAAAAAACCAACAAAATCCATTCAGTAGTTTATGACAAATATATCTCCCAGATGTAATATTTATTAAACACACTGGGCAAGGTTGACATAGGCACAATTACTACAACAGGAGCAGTCATGGGTTAACAGGGAAAGTCTTCTCATAGACCGGGAACTGGTTAAAAGATAGGAACAAATGGTCAGTTTTCAGAATGGAGAGAGGTAAATAGTTGTGTCCCCCACGGATCTGTATTGGGACCAGTGGTGTTCAACATATTCATAAATGATCTGGAAAAGAGGTGAACAGTGAGATGGCAAAGTTTGCAGATGATACAAAATTACTTAAGATAGTTAAGTCCAAAGCAAACTGCGAAGAGTTACAAAGGGATCTCTCAAAAATGGGTGACTGGGCAACAAAAAGACAGATGAAATTCAATGTTGATAAATGCAAAGAAATGGACATTGGAAAACATAACCCCAACTATAGATGCAAAATGATTGGGTCTAAATTAACTGTTACCAATCAAGAAAGAGATCTTGGAGTCATTGTGGATAATTCTCTGAAAATCATCAGCTCAGTGTACAGAGGCAGTCAAAAAAGCTAAAAGAATGTTAGGAACCATTAGGAAAGGGAATAAAGCAGACAATATTATAATTCTTCTATGTAAATCAAAGGTACGCCCACATCTTGAATACTGCAAGCAGTTCTGGTCGCCCTATCTTAGAAAAGATATATGAGAATTGGAAAAGGTACAGAGAAGGACAACAAAATGATTAAAGGTGTGGAACAGCTTCTGTATGAGGAGAGATTAAAAAGACTCTGACTTCTCAGCTTGTAAAAGAGACAACTAAGAGGGAATATGATAGAGATCTATAAAATCTTGACTGATGTGGAGAAAGTGAGTAAGGAACTGTTATTTACTCCTTCACATAACACAAGAAATGGGGTTCACCCAATAAAATTAATAGGCAGCAGGTTTAAAACAAACAAAAGGAAATACTTCTTCATATAATGCACAGTCAATCTGTGTAACTCATTGCCAGGGGATGATGTGAAGGCCAAAACTTTAACAGGGTTAAAAAAAGAACTAGATAAGTACATGGAGAATATGTCCATCAATGGCTATTAGCCAGGATGTTCTGGGATGCAACACCATACTTTGAGTGTCCTTAGCCTCTGTTTGCCAGAAGCTGGGAGTGGATGACAGGGGATGGATCACTTGTTGACTGCCTATTCTGTTCATTCCCTCTGAAACACCTGGTATTGGCCACTGTCAGAGGAGAGCATACTGGGCTAGATGGACCATTGATCTGACCAAGTATGGCTGCTCTTATGTTCTTATGAGCATCATGGTGCTAAACATCTCTGAATGTTAAGCCATTTATTTAAGTGCCTACAAAAGAATTAGAAGCCTATCTTTAAGTTCCTATTTTAAAAAATCTTGAATTTAATGGTCCAACGATGCTCTCAGTTGCTTGAGATCTTGGATTCTTATATGAAAAAAAGCCTGAGTCTGCTGACTCCACATCCTATGCTTTAATAGGTAAGTCCCACTTCAAGTTACTTTCTAGTCGTTATCTGTATCATATAAGATTTTTACCAGAGCCTTCTTAATTTGGGTACATATTTTAAAAGTGATTTGTACTTACTTTCAACCATCCACTTGTCTGTAACTGATGTGATGTGCCATTGAGGTTTTTTTAAATAAAACAGAAGGAAAAGTATTTAAATGTTTCTTTTTATTTAATGTCTGCTACTGCATAGAAGGGATATAAGAACAGTTATATGATAATGTACCATACTAAATGTCTGTATCTCTTTTTGTTTAGATAATAAATATTTTTCAAAACATGTTTCAGTGTAGCTTTAACAATGTGTATGTTTTTTTACAGAAATAAAAAGGTCCTGCTGTATTAATTTTTTCTTTAGAAAACAAATGGCTATATAAAGCTCCAACTTAACAAGTGGCTAATGATGTATACTCAGCAACTCTTCTCTGTAACATGAATATAGAGCATATCATGCTAGACGAATTTAAAATGGAAACTTTTGACACTATCGAATAAAATGTGTAGTTACTTTCAACTGGACCTTTAAGAATTGTCACAGAAGATTCAAACAATCCCTTATTCCAAAATTCTTAATTACCCTCCAACTATAGTCCTGAAGTCTTGAAGTCCCACATGTTCTGCAAGAAGAGTGTGTCTTTTTTAACAAGAACTCAGTTATTCATTCTGAAATGCAGGAAATTCTTTTCAGGACTGGTGGAATTTTAAGGCTACAGGACTGTATATAAAGGACCTACCACAAAAAACAAGTTTTCAACCAGAGACACATATGAAACAAATATTTAATGCCCCAGTAAAACACAGCTAGTTTAGTATCTCTTCCATGGAAGAATACTCCAGGAATATGGTACATAATAGCATAAATATAAACTGTACTATAAATATGAATATAGAATAATAGAATCATAAAAACGTAGGGCTGGAAGGGACCTTGAAAGGCCATCCAGTTCAGCCTCCTACTTTGAGGCAGGACCAAGTAAATCTAGACGATCTTTGACAGATGTTTCTCTAATCTTTGCTGAAAACCTTCCAATGATGGGGATTCCACAACTTCCTTTGGAAACATATTCCAGTACTTAACTATCCTTATAGTTAGAAAATTTTTCTTAGTATCTAATTTAAATCTCCCTGGCTTCATATTAAGCCAAATGCTTCTTGCCCAACCTTCAGTGGACATAGAGAATAAATCATTACCATTCTCTTTACAAAAGCCTCTAACATATTTGAACTGTGTTATCAAGCCCCCACACTAACCTCGTCTTCTTTTCTCAAGATGATCAAATTTTTAACCTATCCTAATAGGTCAGGTTTTCTAAATCTTTTATCATTTTTGTAGCTCTCCTATGACCTTCCTCCAGTTTGTCCAGGTGTTTTCTAAAGAGTGGCACCCAGAACTGAATACAGTACTCCAGCTGAGGCCTCACCAATGCAAAGTAGAGAGGGACAATTACCTCCTGTGACTTACATATGACATTCCTGTTAATAACCTCAGAATAATATTAGCTTTTGCTTTTGCTTTTTTTGCAGCTGCATCACATTTTCAGTTCATATTCATTTGTGATCCACTGTAATCACCAGATCCTAACTACTGGTTAAGCAGTTATTCCCCATTTTGTAGTTGTGCATTTGATTTTTCCTTCCTAAGTGTAGTATTTTGCATTTTTCTTTATTGAATTTCAACTTATTGGATTTCAGACTAATTTTCTAATCTCTCAAGGTTCTTTTGATTTCTAATCCTGTCCTCCAAAGAGCTTGTAACCACTTCCATCTTGGAGTCATCATCTGCAAACTTCATAAACATATTCTCCACTCCTTTACTAAAGTCATTAATAGTACTGGATCCAGGACTGACCCCTGCAGAACCCCACTAGATATGTCTTCCAAGTTTGAAAGCAAACTACTGATAACTATTCTTGGAGTATGTTCTGTTAATAAGTTGCGCACCCACCTTATAGTAATTTCATCTAGACTGCATTTCCCTATTTAGTTTATGAGAATGTCATGGGACTGTGTCAGAAGCATTATTAAAATCATATCTGCTGGTTCCCTCCTATCCACTAGGCTGGTGACCTTATCAAAGAAGGAAATTAGGTTGGTTTCGTATGATTTACTCTTGCAAATCTATGTTGACTGTTAATCCTGCTATTATCCTCTAGGTGTTTAAAAATTTATTGTTATAATATGTTCAGTATCTTTCCAAGTAGCAGTGAGACTGACTTGTCTATAGTTCCATGGGTCCTCTTGTCCCCTTTTAAAAGATAGATACAATGTTTGGCCTTCTCCAGTCTTCTGGGACCTCACCCAGAGATTGAGTCAGCTTGTTCCTTAAATACCTTAGGGTGAATTCTATCAGGCCCAGCTGACTTGAATACATCTAACATATCTAAATATTCTGTTCTTTCCCTATTCTGTATTGTGTTCCTTGTTATTAATATTAATGGTGTTAAGTGTCTGGTCACAATTATCTTTTTAGTGAAAGGTGAAGCAAAATAGGCATTAAACACCTCAGCCTTCTTGATGTTTTCCATTATTAGTTCTTTTTCCCTGCTAAGTAGTTGACCTACACCTTTCTTTAGCAAAAACAACAAGAGTCCTGTAGCACTTTAAAGACTAACAAATTTAATTTCTGCAGGAATAAGCTTATGTGGGCTGTAACCCACTTCGTCAGATGCAAGAAATAGAAATCAGATCGGGGGTATATATATACATCCAAGAGTAAGGAACAACAATGGGGAGGATAAGTGTTAGCAAAGTCCATTCAGTTAGAGAAGATGAGGCCTATTCACAACCATTGATTAGAAGGTGAGAAGGTGTGAACAGTGACAATTACTTCTTACAATGAGATAACCATTCCAAGTCCCTATTCAGATCCAGTTTGATTGTGTCAAGTTTGAATATGAATTCCAGCTCTGCAGTTTCTCACTGAAGTCTGTTTTTGAAGGTTTTTTGTAGAAGTATGGCAACTTTCAAGTCAGCTACAGAGTGTCCTGGGAGACTGAAGTGCTCTCTGACTGGTTTATGGATGTTACCATTTTTTATGTCTTATTTGTGTCCATTTATTCTTTTGCATAGTGACAGTCCGGTTTGGCCAATGTACATGGCAGAGGGGCATTGCTGGCACATGATGGCATATATTACATTTGTAGATGTGCAGGTGAATGAGCTCCTTATGGTGTGGCTGATGTGGTTAGAACCTGTGATGGTGTCACTAGAGTCGATTGTGTGGGCAGAGCTGGCAACGGGGTTTGTTGCAGAGGTATGTTCCTGGGTTAGTGTTCTTGTTGTATGGTTGCTGGTGAGTAATTGCTTCAGGTTTGGGGGCTGTCTGTAAGCAAGGATAGGCTTGAGCGAGTGAGGGATCATCTGCTAGGATAGGTTGTAGATCCTTAATGATGTGTTGGAGAGATTTTAGCTAGGGTCTGTAGGTGATGGCCAGTGGTGTTCTGTTGTTTTCTTTGTTGGGTCTGTCCTGTAGTAGGTGACTTCTGGGTACTCGTCTGGCTCTGTCAATTTGTTTCGTTACCTCTCCAGGTGGGTATTGTAGTTTTAAGAATGTGTTATGGAGATCCTGTAGGTGTTTGTCTCTGTCTGAGGGATCAGAGCAAATCTGGTTGTATCTTAGGGCTTGGCTGTAGACAATGGATTGTGTAATGTGTCCAGGGTGGAAACTGGAGGCATGAAGATATGTATTGCAGTCAGCTGGTTTTCGGTATAGGGTGGTATTAATGTGACCATCCTTTATTTGTATTGTAGTGTCCAGGAAGTGGATTTCTTGTATGGACTGGTCCAGGCTGAGGTTGATGGTAGGGTGGTTAGTTAAAGTCCCCCATTACTCCCAAGTCTTACATTTTTTGTATTTCTGTTATTTGTTCAAGAAATGCCTCATCCACCTGCTCCTCCTGATTTGGTGGTCACTAGTAGACCCCTACCATGACATAGCCCCTGGATTTTCCCTCCATTTATCTGCACCCAGAGACGTTCAATTGGTCTGCTTCTCAACCTTCTTCTGGGCCTCAGAGCAAATGTATACATTTTGAAATATAATGTGACACCTCTTTTTTATCCCTTACCTGTCCTTCCTGAACAAGCTACATACCTTTATATCAATTTCTTATCATGAGATTTATCCTCTGAGTCTCACTGAAGCCAGTAAAGTCATATTTTAGCTTATGTACTAATGTTTTCAATTCTTCCTCCAGTTCTTCCAGGTTATTCCCCATATTCCTTGAATTTGTATGTAGATGTCTGAGATGTTGAACAGATTGCCCCACTGTTTTCTTTCTTGTTGCTTCTATGTCCCTATTGTAATTTTCTATTTTCCAGCCCAACCAACTTGGAGCCCTCTTTTAAGACCTTTTTTTAAATTTACCTATTTGTAGGTTTTATCACCTTTACCCTTTTTACCTAGTTTAAAGACTTCCTGACTAGGTAGGCAAGTTGTTTTCCAAAGATGCTCTTTCCTGTCTTTGTCAGGTGTATCCCATCTCTTCCCAATATAATTTCTAACCAAGAAGTAGCATCAGAAACAGCACATAATTTTATTCCATACCGTATAAAATGTCCATAATATGTGTTTTCCCTGGACTATAGATAGCAAGGAAATTTAACTTAGAACTGTAAATTAAACTGAAATCCCAAATTAAGCTCACAGTAGAAGATACACCTATCTCTGATGGAAGAATGAGGAACCTAGCTTCTTTATTATTCTCTCCTCGGTAGTGATTTTATCATCTTCATGGAATTTTGTTTTTGTTTTTTAAATCAAGAGACAAAGTGCTTCAATCTTATCTTTATCTAAACAAGCAGGAGGATTTAGGTTATAGACAAAATCTGGTGAGAACAAAGGAAAATATATTAGAATATTTTGGACAATGTGGGTAAATAATATATCATTTATCTCATCAAAAACAAAATTACCTATCCTTAAAAATCAAGATAATTGTTTTCTACTGGAGTATATATAATCCCATATTATTTTACTGTATATAGGAAGTAACATCTTTAAGCTAGGCTGAGTGATTTAGCAAAACATTAATATTCCAAAAGAGTCATTTAGGCTTCACTGATTGATGTTACAATGAAACTAACTAAATCAGAGGGACAGGATCCTGGATTTCCTCCAGGTTTCCCAGGTTTTATCAGGCTATAGAGCCATTCTAATGCTCGTGCTCATGTGTGTATGCACACACTCTCTATCTTAAAGAGTCAATTGGATCAGAAAAAGAAAGAGTGAGCAAGAGAGCACACAAGCATGAGAATGACTCTATATCTTGATGTTGAGGGGAGTCACCCAGCATGTAGGAAAGTCAAAATCTAGTCCCCTTGCCCCAATAACTTTTTAAATGATTTGTCCACAGTTCAACTGCTTCAACAGGAGAGATTGAGTCTCTCCTGCCCACGCCCCCACTGTATAACACAGTGATTAATGCATGCCCCTTAGAGGTGGCAGATCACAGTTCAAATACCTCCTCCATCTCAGCTGGAGGGAGGACTTGAATCATGGGTCTCCCACTTCCCAGATGAGTAATCTAATCATTGGGCTAGAAGTCACAAGGGATGTTCTCTTTCTGCAAACTTGCCCGAGGAGCCCAATCTGTGAGTACACTTACCAGATCAGGCCCCACACATGATGCAGGTGGCTGAATGCCTATTTTCCACTGGTTTGTGAATTTCTCTGAGGCTTAGGCAGGAGAGAGGCATCTGGGTACCTGGAAGGCAATAGTAGTGTGCATGCCCAGATACAGCAACATAGGTGCTGAGGGAACTTTTATTGCAAGAAAGTAAGGGGCCAAGTGAGTTTAGGCACCTACAGGGTGCAGCAGGAATTTTGTGCACTGCAGTGATCTCAAAACTGAGACTTAGGCCCCTCACTCCTTTTGCGCATTCAGACCTTCCTTCCTTCCACTTTACTTGCCAAGGGGTAGATCTTGCTACCATCTCTCACATTGAGTATTACCTTGCTCCATGAGCAGCCTCATTGGAAACCAGTGGAAACTCATGATAGAAAAATATGTTTATAGGTGAAGCTAATACACTGATTAGGTATGAGCTGGCCAAATGACAGATTTGTTATCACTCTCACAAGCCATGCAAAAGCGTGAAAGTATTTGCATGCTATTGTCATGAGACAGACATTTTTTATTTGACTTTTCCGTTTGTGTGTGCCAGTGACGACAATGTTAAGAGGGTTTGGATTTTAACGTCACAGTTGGATTCTGCAATTTGTCATTACTGATTTATGTAAACTGTTATTCTCTTATGTAATCGTTACATAAGGAGGACTATTGAAGTCAGCGGGCCACAATCAGTGCGCCTTACTCATATTTTAATCTGTCTTTACTTAAGCAAATGCCATCTGAAGTCAAAATTGAGAAAAGATATGAGGATTTGATCCAATGGAATTTGCAGGATCAAGAAAAATAAGCAAATTAAAACCATGGACTGCCACGCACTGATGGTTCTATAGTCTCCAAATCATCAGATAATTGACAATCCCATATGTCCCTTTTTCCAAGATTCTTGGGTCATTTAAAATAAGTAACTTTTGTTATATTATATCCATGGCATACAGTAAATTAGCCAGATGATCAGTTTCAGATCTGGACTTCATTATTAACCCCTAATCATGTGGTGATTACACACTGTGGTCTATGTGTTTCTTCACTTTATGATTTAAGGGAGAGCACTTCGTTACACTGCCCCAGAGCAACCCTAGCCCTTTCAAGCGTCAGTGCATCTCTCACGACACTCATACAGGCAGGCACCCCTTCACACATTCACACACCCCACACTGACTGTCTTGACCAGGAACGGACTGCAAATGTGGCTCCTGCTGAGCAAACAGACAAGCTGCTCTCCCTGTTGGATCTGAGTGGGGAAGGAGCTGCTGCAAAAAGTGGCAGGAGCAGAAACTGAGGAGAGCCTAGTACTGACCCAGGTTCCCTCACATCTGAACCCAAAGCTATGGTAACTAATCTCTGTTTTCCAGATGTTGTCAGGAAATAAATCAGTGGGGGAGACAGCACCGCCATCTGATAAATGATTGGTACACACGAGAGTGCTTCCACTCAAAAATCCTTGTTTTTACTGAGTACGAAGCAGACATGAAAACTAGAAATAGTCTAGAAGCACCCCAAATTATAATTTCCCAAATTGTGAAGTGGTTTCAAGTGACAGCAGCAGATCTCAGGTGGCCAGCCTTCTTCCACGCTGCTGAGGAGAGGACCGTCAGTGTTTCCTTGCTTGCAGAAATCCAAAACTTCTCCAAAGTACACTCTCTGACTAAACTTTTTATTGGTAACTTCAAAACAAAGCAAGGACTCATAATAACCCTTAGCTGACCATTTCCGCAGCAACAGGAAATGACTCATCATCTTTACTTACCAGCAAAAACACTCTGGCAAGAAACTTAGAGACATAGGCAAGCAGACTCAGGTTTAACCAGCCTTGTTAGTAATACGGCAGCTGTTTTTGTCTGTCTAAGCAAGGCCAATTCTTGCTACGTGGTGTTCTTGCTTCCAGCTTTTCATGGCTAAGTGCACAGGATAGCTACCGTTATATCAAATCAATTTCTCTCATAACACAGACAGTCCCCAGATTCTCCTACACCCACAACCAGCCAGCTCCAGCTCCCACAAAGTTCCCTCTTGCTGTTACCCCTCTGGGCACCCCGACAAACTCATCCCCTGAGCTCCTAACCATATATTACCCCATCTTCCACCCAGTATCCTCCAAAATGCAATTTTCCTTAGCCACTGTCCAGCTTCCCATGTCCACCACCACTCACCCACCCACTACAGCTCCTACTGTCTTCCATTAAACTCGGCAGCTATGCAGCCCGACAGACAGACTAAGTTGTGGGGAGTCACAATGTCTCTTCTGGTCTTCCTGCCATTCTGGGGAGGGAATAAACTGCACCAGATCTATACTCCACATGGTGCATACTCCCTGATGCACTGGTACAGCTACACCATTGGCTACATTGAAAGCCCAGAGACAAAATTCTGCCTTTTTCCTGTCCTTTCTCATCTGCCTATGTGAAGAGGAAATGTAACAGTTTTGAGGAGTCTGCTTTCCTTCCATCTTCCCCCCTGCAGTGCAAGGGGGAGCATTATGGCATACTGGCAAAAAGTAGTAAGGGTGTCATGTGCTCCTTTAAGACTTTGTGGCCACTAGCCAGCCGCCATGTGATCCCATGGAAGCAAGAAATAAGTGGGTGATCTGATTGATATTTTTTCATTTATAAAATGTGTTTTCATTCAGTTGCTCTTGATTTACCTGTCAGTGATCTTCTCAGATCCATGTGACAGCACCTCTGTAAAACATTGCTTTAGCTATTCTATTAAGGCTCCTGGGTGCTTTGTATATACATCCAATATCCTTATTTCTTGAGTCTTCTTCTAGCTCAATTCCTTCAACAAATTACACTGCTATATTTTCCTCATACACTATGGCTGTTATTGAATATATTTTCCTTGGTTTCTGGGAAAATCTCCTTTCATGTTAAGAAGCAGAAAAATATTACTCTGCAGAAGAGGTTCTCTTTAGCTAACGAGGAATCTATTAATTATTGCCCCATCCCAATTTAACCATCTGCATATAGGATTTTGAAAGGATCATTGTAATTTTGAAGGGGCTGTTGTAGTTCTTTAATTTATATGAAAAAATCCTGTAATCTTATTCTGGAGGTGATGCTTATCCTGGTTATGCTGGTATTTTCTGACAGGTTGATTCTGGCATAATATTTGTTTTCCTTTTTTGGATATATTGTACATAGAAATGTAAGGGGTCAAATGGTTTTCCTGCGATCATTTCAGTTGACTGGAACTTCTGATAGGTTTACTGAACACTGCATGAAATATAGTTTTTATTTATGTATCTCAATGATACTGAGTCACTTTTTAAATAAAATATTAATTTGGCCTTGTGCTCGTTTAATATGGAGTTCCTGAAATGTCTGTCCTAGCCTCTTTTTCATTCAATATGTTTTCATTTGCTCCCATTTTCACATGCCATAGTGTGAATGATCACAGTTCAAGAAATGATACCAAATTATAGTTGGTATTTGCACATGGATTCCACCTCACAGCTTGTCTCGGTTTTCTCATCATGAGTGTCAAAAATGTAAATGTGGATTTCACAGACTTGCTTTAAAATTATCAATATAACAAACTAATGGCCACCTAAGACTTTATTGAAGTACTCTTCACCAGGGCCACTTGGAACTTCATGGCACAGGAGAGAGAGAAGCTAGTTCTATCTGTTTCAAAAGTACAGGTCTCTACCACTTAAGAAAAAGAAGAATTATCTTTAGCGTCTAACAGTATGGAACCTACAAAGCACATTTAAGCAGTTCTGATTACATCCAGTAGAGGGCTGTGGAATTGTGCACTAACTAGTGTGTTAAATGGAGCTAAGTGAAAATCAGAATTTCTATCCTGTAGGAAATGTCAATATTTTAACATGTGTTTTCATCTTACATCAGAACAAAAAGTTGAAATATCAGAATTTCATGGAATGAAAAATTTAAAATAATTTCAATTTGGAAATATCAAAATGTTTTGTTTCAGGTCCGTTTGACATTAAGTTGTCAGTAATTTTGCAGCAACTGCATTTTCCATTGAAAAACTATTTCAACAGAAAATTCCCAACCAGATTTACTGTTAACATAGATATTTTTAAAAGAGGGGAAAAAAAGACAAATTTCAACATTACTTTTAAAAAAGTAGTCTGGCAGCCATCAGAGCATTTATGAAGCCAAGAATACAAGCATCATTTGACCTTGATGATAATGAAGCTATCTCTTTTTATTTATTTGTTTGTTTGTTTTGTATTGTCAAAATGTTGTTAATCTATACAGCTTTTTAATGCAGACTTCCAGTGTAACGGTGCCATTTGCTTTTGTCCTGATAAAATTTGCATGACAACGTTTTATGTGAAGCTATAAGATTACACTGCATGGTATTCTGAACTCGTGTTCCAAACTGAGATTGGTAAACAGAGCTGCCTCAAAGGAATGTGTGCTCTGCTTAATTTGCATTTAAGCAATAAACCGAGTCATCAGGCAAGAAGGGAAACAAAAGAAGTTCCAACAGATGAGGAAAAGCAGCAGGGAACATCCTTCCCTATATACTCTGTGTATCTTGAATCTCTGCTGGAAATGTTTCCAAGAAGAGCACTGACACTATAAAAAGGAGGGACGAATACCCCAAGGCACCCCTCCTCTCTCCCTCTTTTTCAATTGATTTACTGCACCAGAAGCAACAAAGGACATAGCCATTGTCCTGGAGAAGGGGTCCTGACCTAAGAAGTTTGGGCAGTAAGACTGCTGAAAGCATGTGGTGAGAAAACTTTGCTTTAAGTTTCTGATAATTTGTTAAATTAGGCACCAGTTGTGTTTTATAACCATTCCTGAATATCATGCCTCATTAATTGTTCTCACTTAAAACCTATCTCTTTGTACTTAATAAAATTGTTTTATTGTTTTATCTAATCCAGTGTGTTTAAATTGAAATGTCTGGGAAAATCCATTTAGAATGGCAAGTTATGTCCATGTTATTTCTATTAAAGAAATAACTGACTTCTTATAAACTTGTGTTGTTCAGGAGAAAGCTGGACAGTACAGGACTGTTACATTCCTCTCTTGCAATCTGGACTGGCGAATTGCCGTTTCACCCCAATCCCCCATTCTTGGATCTTGTCTTACTTTGATCTGCTGTGAGAACCCCCACTCCTGGGTTGCTCACGCATAACCTCCAGTATGTAAGCAGCTACCAACTAAGTGAGTGAATGATTTTAGCCAGCCACTCTTTGGATCATGCAACATAATGACCCCATGCATTACCCCTAGTCCCATATGCAACCCTAGGAACCTCCATTTTACAATGTTCAGTTATGCCCACTGAACAATGTAAACTCATACTAGTTCATCAGTTTAACAAAGAAATGGATATACACTAGTTTTGTTATTCCAAGTGGAGTCTCCAACACACTTCAAACCAAACATACTGCTTGAGGTAAAACAAACAACCAAATGCATTAACTACAGTAAGATTTTAAGAGAATATAAGTCAAAGCATAACTAGTCAAATCTGGCCAAGATAAACACAAACAAAACACATTCTAAACTGAGCTTAACATTTTCAACAACCTTACAACCCTAAGGGATTCTCATCAAGGCTGGCCAGTTTCCCTTCAGCCAGGCTCTCCCCTTTGGTCAGCACTTCAGTTGCTTGGTGTTGTCTTTAGATGGAGATGGAAGAGAGAGAGCATGGCAAATGTCTCCCCTTTTTATAATGTTCCTTCTTCCCTCTCAAGCTTCCCCCCCCCCCCGATCAGGTGACAAATGTCCTTATATGGATTTATCCGTGTCCTGAGTCAGTGAGAATTACCTCTTCATGATTCCAAGCTGGGAAGGGAGGTGACTCACTGGAGAGTCCAACTGATCCTCTGTTGATGCTAGGCCAGTCTTTTGTTCCTGGAAGGCTGAGATGGGTTTGTCGTATACATGCCTTGATGAGGTGCAAACTGCCCCTGTGCTCCTGGACAACTTTGTCTGAATATGTTTCAAGCCATGAGGACACTTCTTTGGGAATATAACATAGTGAAGCCTCATAACCATACACATGACATTACAACAAACTTATTACTACAACAATAATGACCAATACCTCATGAGCATACCAAAAACCAATTATATGACATTTTTTGCATTAAACAATACATAATTATACTGTAAGGGTGAACATGGGGGTACACAATGTCACAAGGACATACATTTCTGGGTGGAAATATAAGACTGGGAGTGTGTTGGGGTCACCCTGCAGTATAACCAAGGCTGGTAAGAGCAAGATGTGTCTGAATGGCTGCAGCACATTCAGAGACATAGCTGGGAGTGACTAGCAATCTTGATACTGTGAGCAGGTCAAGCTGGAGGTTACAGCAGCAAAACATTGTAATGGGCATCACAGATGAGACCACTAACCACTCGGATTAGTGGATTATGGATTGTATGAAGTACGGATTGTACTCTGCTATATCACACCTACCTAAAAGTAATTTCATCTAGTCCACATTTCCCTAGTTTTCTTATGAGAATGTCACGCGGGACTGTGTCAAAAGCCTTACTAAAATCAAGATATTTCATATCTATTGTTTCTCCCTGTCCAGTAGGCCAGTAACCCTATGAAGGAAGGACAGTAAGCTGTTTTGGCATGATTTATTCTTGGCAAATCCGTGGTTGCTATTCCTTATAATCCTTTGTCCATGAACTCTGGATAAATTCCGATCTAGATCAGCAAATCCTCTTTTTAGTTCAAAATTAATCCGCTCAATTTGCCCTGTGCCAAATTGGTGGCTGATTGCCTATCTTCCTCTGGTTTGTGAATTGCTCTGGGACCTAGGCAGGAAATAGGCATCCAGGTAGCTAGAGGGAGGCAGCAATGTGCATGCCCAGAGGCAGAAACATAGGCACTGAGGGAACTTCTACTCCAAAAACATAAATGCCAAGTAAGTTTAGGTGCCTACAGGGTTCAGTGGGAGTTTTGTGAATTGCAAACTGGGACATGGCTATCTAAATCCAGAATAAGGCACCTAAATGTTGGGTTTAGGTGTCTAAGTACTTTTGATTGTAGGCCTGAAAGTCTTTACCATCTGAAGGCTGTTTGATGTCCCATGCAAAATGACTTGTTAATATAAGTCAGGCTCACAGAGAATGGATGTCAACATCACTAAAGCCACACTCAGCAAAATTGGCACTTCTGCTGGCAGTTTCAACAGTTAAGGTAAGGACTATGGTCCTAATTTCCAGCCCAATTCAGGCCCTGATTCAGCAAAGCACTTAAACACATGCTTAAGCCCATCCCTAATTAGCACAGCAGAGAAACAGGTTATTAGCTTTAAGCATGTGCAAAACTCCCGTTGAACTCACCATCGGAACTCCAAATAAGATAAAATATTATGCTTAAAGTTAAGCACATGACTAAGTGCTTTGCTGAGTCAAGGCCTGAATGGGACAACAACTAAATTAAACTAACCTCACATTTATAGAGATAATGCTGTCAGACCAGGGGCAAGGCAGTTGGCAGAAAGCTTGCATTGCAGCTACCCACATTATACCTGTACTATGGGGAAAATAAGATACTTCAACTTTCATGGTTGTCAGTCTAGCATCCATCATGAGCTCTAATTTCACTTTTTTTATTTGTTAATCAGATAATTTATTTATTTTTTGTGTGTGTTTTATAGCTAGTGCCTCAGGCTGACTACAGAATCAGATTGCAATATATTGGCTTTTATTCTTTGACTTACTGACTCATGTAGGAGGGTGAATGATATGAACCATTTCAAATATTTCTGGCTGTTATGTGCCTAATTTTGAATGGCAACTCTAGGAGACATGGCAAATAATTCATAGGGAATATATTATTCTACCAGTTTTGCTTCATTTTCTGTTTGCAAATCATCAGCTAACTAATTGTAATTTTCTCCAACTGAGTTATTTGAAACTAGTCACCATACATCTTTGATAGAGAATTGTTGTTCTGTAGTTTTTTCATAAGAAGTTTTTTTTGACTGTGACAGTCAAAATGCAAGCTATTCTGATAGGGCACACAAGTCACCTCATACATGTAATGTATTATAGCCCTTATACTTAGGTTTCCAAAGCTAATGTGCGCACCTATAAATTTGAATTTACAGCTGGGTGGAGAAGGGAAATTCCATTTCACATAGGGTTTCAATATTTTGTAATCTGGTTTTTCTTCAGTTTGGAACAAAACCCCAACATTTTGAATTCTCTTCAAAATGAATAGAGCCGATGTTTCAGGGCGGTCCACCTCGCAGCTGTCCCAGAGCCAGGGATCCTGCAATTCAGTCTGCCTAATGGGATGCCCCAGAGCTGCAGACCTTGGTGGTCCTGGGAGCCTAAGATGCTAAGGAGCCATGAACCTCGGAGCTGAGCCATTCAGACTTCAAGGATCCTGGTTCCCCATCAGTTCTTCAGGAGGGCTGCTGAGGACCTGGGTGGATGAACAGGTAAGGAAACCAGGCAGGTTCCTGACAGAAACTTTCCTGGCAGGCAGGTTATGAAACCCATATGGAGTCCTGCCTGCGTTCTGATGAAACTTTGTCAAAACCAAACTGTCTGTTAAATGTTTTGATTCCAATGGAAAAAATGTTTCATTGGAAATTTTCTGATCAACTGTGTTTGAAATTCAAAGAAATGCTTTGCAACTTTTTCTTAACATTTGTCATTTATGTAACCATTCCTGTCAGCAAATTAATTTGCTGGAATAGTCTTAGGAAACAAATACAAAAGGAATGCTAATGCATTGAAAGCAAATTTGTTTAAAAATGCACATGAATATTCATGATTTTTAAAATTATTATTATTCACCCAATTATAGAAACCTAAAAGCATAGGTATTGCCAAACTGGATTGAAAAAGTGTTCAGTCTTGTCACTGACAATGGGCAATACTAGAAAATTCAGAGGGAGGCACAAGGTAGTTATGGAATAAACTTCCCTCAGGGAAAATTTCGTCTTAACCTTCCATAGTTAGAAGTTGCCTTAAACCCTGAGGCATAATTTTGTTGTTTGTTTGTTTGTTTGTTTGTTTGTTTGGGAGTTTTGGGGATGGTTTTAGTCTGGTTTTTATATTTACAGTTATTACTCTGGGTATTCTTGTTATCCATATAAATAATGAAGCCCTTTTTTAATCATACTAAGGTTGTAGCCTAAATAATAGCCCCTGGCAACAAGTTCCACAGGCTAATTGTACATTGTGTGAAAAACTATTTCCTTGTTATCTATTCTGAAATTGCCATCTTTCAATTTTATTTAATACCCCCTTGTTGTTGGAGTATGAGACATGGTGAATAACAGATCCAGATATACTTCTCATTGCTTAGTCATTATCATTATAAAGTTTTTAGCAGGAGCAATATAGCCCTGATCCTGTACCACTGAAGGCAGTGGGAACTTTGCCATTGATCAGGATTCAGGATCAGGCCCCATGTGCACAAAACAAGGCTGTCTGCTATCCCATTTGATGCTCCATTCCCCTATGGACCTCTTTTGTGTAATCTCAGACAATTTTGCTGAATTGGTAATTTGTCCCTGTGTTTTCTCTATCTACAGAAGACCCTCCCTTCCACGTTTGTAGTTTAAAATGTCTAATGGGTCAATGTAGCATTCTGGTGAGAGTAAATCATGGTGCTTTCGAAGAGATCTGATGTTGCACCCTCATTGTCTTCCTGAGCCAACAGAAAATACAGATATACTGAAATAGATGTTCTGAGCTGCAAGGAAACTAGTGTCCTTTGGTGGTTCCCAACTGGATAATCTTGGGTGGGCTGAAATGGTCTGAAGTTCCTGAATTGTGCAGTTCCTGTTATTGATTATAGGATATGTTGTGCTATTCGTATTTCAGAAGTGACATTGGGGGTGAAATTCCATAAAATGCTGCAACTAGCACTGGCATTTTAAAAATGTCTTTATTACTGACATTTATTATAAGAGAAAGAAGCATGTTACAAAACGGTGACGTACAGCAATAAGAACAGGACTATTATTAATCAGTTATAAAGATCAGTACAGCAATTATTGTCAGAAGATAAACATCCTCCTTTCCCACCCATTATACTGTTAACATTGACATACTAGCTTTTTTCTTTGAGTGGGGATAGAGTTTAGACAAGAGAACACGTGGGAGGTATGCTGCCTAGTAATGAAATATAAAAACAGTTTGCATCCACTCCAATCCAATTGCCTTAGTATCCAAGGGTTCCCAGACACTAATAATAAATATTCCATCCATTCCAAACAAAAATAATTATGAATATTCACAGATTCCAAGGCCAGTTTAACAGCCTTTTAACTATTTTAGCCAGCCTGTCCCTAAAAGATTGGTTTCCCTTCTACTAAGATAAAGGCCATCCAAATTATTTTGCCCATTCTTCCCACAGAAGGTGGACGAATGTTATACAAAACCAATACCCTCCAACATAGACCAGCACCCGCCACTCTAGACCATTATCTAGTCAGTGGTTTCCTTGCGGTTTCTCCGGCTTTCCGTCATCCTCCATTCAAAGGACAGGGAGTTTCTTTGAGAAGATCACTTTCACATTCTTCTTTTTCAGCACCCCTCCGAATTTCCTGAAGTCATCTATAATCTGTGAAATATCCTGTGATACAATGTCTTTAGCACTGATATCTACCAATGGATCTTTGCCTTTTGACTTCAGAAGCCCATCCAATCTAAGTGAGATGTTTTATGTCAAACAAACAAAATTTAGCAGCTCAAATAACACACCGTTCTATTCCATTTACATTTTATGTCAAATATTTTTTGAAAGTCAATATCTACAAAATCATAATGGCGAAAATTTACATTTGTGAAAAAAGCCAAATTTCTACAAAAATATTTTGTGTTAAAAAATTCCACTCAGCCCTATCCCTGGCAAGAGTGAAGTTTAACAAAAGATCCATCTGGTTAATTAAGAACAAAAAAAGTATAGATATAAAAGATACAATATTACTGTCTGGAGTATGAGATAATCTTATGGGTTACACATTCCACCCCCAGAATAATTCCATTAAACTGTTGAACCAAGACTAGATGACAGAGGTGATCACACAGTAGACCATGACCCTTAGAGTTGAATGTGCAATCATTCCATAATATCAATTTTTCTATTGTAGTCAATGGGAGTTTGAGAATGAAGTAATCGCAGGATCAGATAGTCTTCAAATTTAGAAAGCCATGGGGTTACTTTATAGGTCAGTGCAGACACATACAGTTATGATGGAGTTAAATTTACTCAAACTGTTACATGTTGGTATATGAATCAATGTAGAAAAACACTATTTAACAGAATTGTGCAAACTGTGTACAGATCCTTGGTCTAGGTAAGGCAGCTTTGGTGCGGCTCTGACACTAAGCATCCTTAAAGATGGCTTTGGTACCCATCAGGAGATTTCCCCATGGTAGAGAAATCCATGGATGATGCAGAGAAGAAGTAATGAGTTCTACACCTCTCCCTTTCAGCCCCCATCTTAGGGGAATGGTATGGAGGGCACGGGAAAAAAGATAAGGGGAGGGAAGGGATTGCAGATGGAGTAACCACTGCAGCAGCCCCTTGGAACCTTTATAACCATGCAGTCATGATTTAAAGGAGTCCTGAGTCTACCCTAATTTATATCAGGGGCTAAATTCTAGCCTTTGGGAACAGAAGACCACACATATAACATAAAGCTACATTTGTTCCCCATCCTCTTGGGTCCTGCACCAAGCACAGTTTGTCTGGACATAAGAATTTGAGCTAGTGTGTCCTATTCTAAAGTCCCTTATACATCAAGCAAGAGTAAAACTTACCTTAACTGCTGCTAGTAGGTATAGGCACAAAAGCACCCCACATTGACATCTGTATCCTAATGTGTGCCACAATGGAGATCATTGCAGCAGATCTCAGGTCAGAATTAGAGGGTCTGTTGTTGTGCCAAGAGCATGGTCTATTGGTATACGTACAGACCTACATATAAACAAATGTGCATTGGGAGGGTACAGTAGATCATATCTGATCTACTCTATTTCATGCAAGCTGTGTCAGTGTCCTGGTTTTGGCACAAGGAATCCATTCTCCCCATTGTCTTTTAGTTTCTGTAATCTAAGTCCTTTACTCGGGGTTTTGACTGAGCTAAGTAAAAATACTTGATTTTTCCCAAGATCAAAATAAGATGCTTTTTGATCATAAGTCATTGCACATCTCTATTTTTTTCTGTTTCTTTGAGGTTTTAAAGAAAGTAAGCTATTACATTTGTAAAAAATATTCTGTAAATAGTAACAATGTTTTCTACAAGTTCTTAGGCATTTTATTGTGTTTCAGTGGCTTGTGAAATATAAAGTCTATTTCCTAGAGTTTGCTGTCTAAGAGTTTGAGGTTTTCCCCCTTAAGTGCCAGGTGTTTTTCTCGATGGGTATTATAATGGTTCAGAACTCTATGACATTAATTGATCATCTGTTCACACTCTAATTTTGTTTCTACAATAAGATTAGAAGCCATTGTTTTGATTTTTAAAGTAACAAGAGGAAAAGATCAGCATAGAGAACTACAAATAGCGTATTTTGAGTTCCTGTCTCAATTTTATGGTCTTCTGTTTACATTTTCATTCCCCCTGAAAACGATTAATGTACATCAGTTTAGTCATGTGGCCAATTGGAATGCTAGTAATGACAGTTCACAGAAAAGTCAGTGAATAGTGTCTTCTCATAAAAAATGAGATTTATAAGAATTCTTTAGAGCATTTTGCAAGGGGAATGAAAGTTTCTAAGCTGGATCATATTGATGTGCTAGAAGACTCTAGTGGGTAAACCACTGAGGAGAGCCCTTAAGACCTTTGTCTTTTAAAGCACTGTGAATAGCACACCTCTGTTGGAATTTTGACTCAGAGAGCGTACATATATTTGCCTGTGTTTAACCTTTTTTCAAGTTACTGCACACCGTCTTGCTAAATCAGGCAATACATTAAATAACTAATTAACATTAATAAGCAGTACTTGATTACACTGCAGATTTAGAGAGGCTCTACAAGCCTGACATTATATGATATGACTGGAACAATTCCCTGTTACCATCTTTAGATGGATGCAAGGAGTCAGTAATATAACATAGATTTAATATCCTATTAATGTTAATTAGGTTTGCTTCACTTAATTCACTTTCTCTTGCATCCTTGTCCTATAGCCTGTCTGTCCTTGATAGATGTAGGAATCTAGAGATGAAGTATAGTCATTGCCAGTTAACACTTGCTTTCATCAAGAAAGTTTTTGAAGTGTTGTATAGTTTATTCTTTTTGCCTGCTCTGTCTTACAGTCTGCCTGTATTAAAATGAGTCATGGTAATATTAGTTTAGCTACTGTCTATAATTTATCACCTTAGTAACTCCTCTAAAATCAAATAACACTCATATGGCACCATAAATATATGGGTTTTGTCTTCCTTCATAATTCGATGACCTCTCTACCAATTATCCCAGGCTCAAGATCAGCCAGAAACAATGAGAAGCAGCATGAGACAGTAGCTGCATGTGAAAAAGAAGCCTAAACATTTCCAAAATAAACAACTACGTTCATCTGTATCAGGCAGGGGGTCAGTCTCATCAGTAGAGGATGAATAGTTGCTTACTGTTGGTATAACCAGAGTTTCAGAAGCAACCAAGGCTTCACAGCTTCTCCAGAAGCCCACCACTGTTTAACAGCTGTCACAAGAAGGCTAATGACTGCAGAGAATACGTCACATCTCCTCTCTGTTTGAGATAGATGCATATGTGTCTATCATTCTATATAGATATAGGAAGGAAGGAAGATAGTTATGTACCTTTATTTGCTATTTTTCTCACTATCTGGTACTCAGTAGGGGATAGTATTAAAATCGAAAAAAGTCAACAGTTTTAAAGACGGTTATGAAGGAGATTAGAGAGACACAGTGTCAGACAATAAATAGTCACTATGACTGTTTTAGGCTTTACTTAAATAGCTGAAAGCTAAGAAATAAAAATGAACCAAGAAGACAAAGTGCTAGCTTTAATTTTTAAAGCAAATTTTACATAACATCATTTACTGACTCCCTTCCCTCCTATTGTGACAACAAATTCACATTGTCAGGTAATATAAAGATTGAGACAAAGTGAATTTCAGTTTTTATCTTTTGGCTAGGCCACTACACACTATGGAAAGTGGAAAAAATGGGTTTTGCCAGGGAAAAATATTTTTGTAAGCTACAAACAAACTCTTATATTTTCTACAAAAGCTGAGGAAAAGCGTATCATTTCTCACCTTTGCTACATGTCTGTTAATATTAACTTTTCACTTCCTTGGGTTTGTGTTTTGTTGTTATTACTCATATTATCTTAACACCTAGGAGCCTTTGTCATGGACCAGACCCCATTGTGCTAGGTGCTGTACAAATAGAACAAAAAGATGGCCCCTGCGCTCAGGATCTTACAGTCTAGGTAAGAGAAAAAAAAAGGCAACAGATGAATACAGACAGATAGGGGATTACAAGTAAACAGTGAAACAATATTGGTCAGCATGATACACAGTGGTCTCTGTCACAACCTTTAAGAAACTCAATTATGTCTCCTATATTTAAGCAAATGAAACTTTCGGATATGTTCTCCTGTTTGCCCCTTCCTCTGTGGCTGTGGGTAGAGGTTATAATAGTAGTTAGAATGTATATAGTGCTCTTCATTTAAAGATGTCAAACATCTTTACAAAACTGGATAGGTGTCTTTATCTCCACTTTATAAAGGGAGAAACTGAGGCATAGATGTTAGGTGATTTGACCAGTTTACAGACCTAATCCATGGTAGAGCCGGGGGCTAGAACTTGAATCTCTTGATGCCTAGTTGCATACTGTCACTACATGAAAAGGAAGGAAAGTTTATGCTATTCAGAGTCAAATTAACTGCTGTTTGTATTCCTGCAGAACCCTGGTGAGACAGACTGACTGCTGCATGGCTTTGCCCCACCCTCATCACTCCTCTACAAAACAAACAGGGTCCCAGTCATGGGGTGCTCACCTACAGGACCACAATTCCCACCAGCATCTGTCAAGCCCTTAGCACCTAATTTTGTGCACCTTTCCCCCACACTGTGCCACACAGCAGAAGGGAGAATTAAGGTCTAACTTTGTATCTGTACACTTCTATGTTCATCTGGTTATTGGCACTGGAGTTCTCCCTGAGTAGATGCATAATATATGTGTTAATTAGCCAGGTCCCTGGCGGGTTGACTTGGGGATCTCTGTAGGCATTTTGAAACTATGCTTTCTGAAATGACAGGTTCATGTACCTCAACAATGTCCACTCAAGCCTTTGTTCTTCTGAGGTAGATTGAATGTTACATTTATTTTGTTCTTTCGGCTGAGAACTTTAAAACCAAAGGCCTGGCCAATCTGTGTGGAAATGAAGGGACAGATTTCCAGGAGCATGATTTGATGTTGGACAAAGGGCCAGTCCCTACTCCAGACCTTCGTCAGCCGCCACTCCAGACTTTCCATAGGTCTATATGTTCCCCTTTTTATGCACACGCCCACATACACTTTGCAGGATCTATCATATATAATGTTTGATATGCTAACACAACTTTGCCCTCCCCAACCAGAATTTTTCTGAAAGGATGCCTCCACAGATTTCCAAAGATCAGGTGTCCGTTTTTTTACATGTGTAATGCATTTGGTATATTTTAAAAATCTAGCTACCTAGTTGTGTGCACAAGTAACTGTTCCTAGAAATCTGAAGACAGGAAAAGGGAATCAGATGCCAGGGCTCCCTCTGTTGGGGAAGGGGTTTGTCCTGATGTTTTTTAACATAGTTGCCACTCTTGCCTCCTGTTGAAGGCCCACCCTCCATCTCAGACATGGTTACAGTCTTTGAAATCCTGCAGTATGGAAGGCTCAGTGCTTGTAGGTTGCTGATATCAGGTCCTAGGGCTCCCCCTCATTCCCTCCCGCCACTCACACACAGACCCTGCTCTGGTAATAAAGCATATGTTTGAGACTTCTTTGAAAATGTTACTTTCTCTTCCTTACAGTACCTGTATTTCTGAAAATAATCACCCTACAGCAGACTGTGACATGGCCTTATGTGAATGGGGAGTAGGGAGAGAGGGAAAATTGGCCCAAGGAGTCTCTCCCTCTCTAGCACAGCTTCTATCATATAATGGAGGTATACCTTACCTCCACACACTAGCTGGGCAGCCCTAGCCTTCATCCAACCCCTGCTACACTCATTTTCATGGATAAGCCAGGAAGCCACAATCCCTTTTGTTCTCCCCCAGGCTGGCCAGGGCTCCACACTGCCCGCAATGCTGACTAGTGCCTGAAAGTCACAATTTGACTCTCAGTAAGCAGCAGTGTGGGTCAATTCCTAGTAAAACTAATTCCTTTATTCCCAGTTCTCTGGAATTCTCCTTCTGGGACAAAGGATGAGTTGTCCTGCTGAAAGCTTACGATGCCCGTTGAAGACAATGGGCTCAATACTGCAGTCTGCAGATTTGATCTTCTGGATGTGATACCTCTTTTTTATCTTAGCCCTACTAGATACAAAGCATGGCTGTTTTATGGCATGCAATTATTTTTTCACCATACAAATGTTATATGGTTCTAATTTCTGTGATAATGGCATTTTCTCTTATGAGGCTGGCAGAGTCTGTTCTGATTCATGGCCTGTTGGAATGCAGTAGCTGCCCATCTTTAAGATAATTTCTCCATGCAGATTTTGTTAATTCGTATCATATATGTTTTAGCTTTTAAAATACATTGGGGAGCCGTGTTTCTTTTCATGCACTGGTATCATTTTGCAGGCCTGAACCTTTGTATAAATTTGTCATTATTGTTGTAACACATCTCAAGGTGAAAATGGAAATACTCTGCCTGAAATCAAACTGAATATTTGAAAGTTTTCTTTTGTTTTATTGACTTTCCCAGCCAGATTGAAAGGCTGAGATAACAAAAGTGGAACGCAGAACAGATGTGACAGGGAGGTTAAAATTATCAGAATTTTTCTTACAAATGCGAATGAGCATTGGAAACAAAAAGGACCCATTCCTGCCTGCTAAAATCAATAGGAATAGGGCTGTTTGGGAATTATGTGGACTGTACAAAGGGGAGAAGAACGGCTTGTCCATTGCATGCTTTTATGTGGAGCCTCCTTACCCCCCTGTACCTGTATGGGAGGGAGAAACATGGAAGGGAGAAGAATAGCAGGATGGGAGGGAGAAGAATAACTTCCACAGGGCCAGTATTCCCCCCTTTGATTCAGATGGGCAGGGCCTTGCTTTGTCCCCCACCGCCTTCCTTTGCAGCTGGAGCAGCTGAGCCAAGTGCACCAGGGGAAGTAATCTGTGCCAAGTGCATGGTGTATGGACAGTGTCGATTACTTTACTTTTCTCTCCCTGATGCCCAGCCTAGGGCAAATAATGAGCTAAAGACCAGATAGTGAGTCAAGTCACAATTTGATTAATGGTCTACTCCTCCTCCATCAGCTTGGTAAATTCCAAAGAGGCCTCCTTGCAAATTGTGCCTCCCCAGATCAATCTCTAGCAAGATGCTTAAGATGTTCTGGTTCTATATTCAGTTTATGTCCATCACTGGAAATCGTATCACCCTTTTTGAAAATAGGCAGAATAACCCCCTTCTTCCAGGTACTGGGGATGATATGTGGTTCAACAGATGGTCTGGAAAAGCCTATGCAGCCACAGTACTCCAATTCTTTCACCTGTTTTCAGCAACTCAAGGTTAATATTACAAATCCCTGGTGCCTTCTCAGACTTCAGCTTATGGACTGTGATCCAGATCTCTTCTTGGCTGCAGGAAATTGGCTCCATTCGAATTTATCCTGCCTCTCTTCAGATGAAGAGGGACTGCAGGGCATGTACAATTGTTCTGCTTCTGGGACCAAGCAAATATGTACTTCCCCTTGCACACGGCTTGTGGCATAGCCACAACTGAATCCATCAATGAAAAAAGTCATATTTAGAGCTCACTACATGCTTGATCCAAAGCCCACTGAAGTCATTTGGAGTCTTTCCATTGACCTGAATGGGTTTTGAATGAGGCTTTATGCACCTAGGCTGGGATTTTCAACTGAGCCAAAAAGTCACCCAAATTCTATTGTATTCCTAACTCCTCTAGGGTCCTTTACTTACACATTTCAATAATGGAGTATTGGAACACTAAGGACACAGGTGGGAGATGAGAGTAGACAAGATTTAATGGAAAAAGTCTGGGGCAGCCCAGGCCTGAAAAGTAGTAATTATTTGAGTAGGGGCTATTCCCTTTAGGATCACCCAGGTGAATATGGATGACCCATATGATGAAGGGTTTTCAGGATCAGGACACTAGTTTCTTAAATATATATCAGTAAGGAATTTACATTTAAAATTACAATATGTGAATTTTGTACATTAACCATAGTAGATGACACAGAAAATGGGTAGGTTATGTCTGACATTTGTCTTGGAGGTGCCAAAGTGATACCGTGATTGTATCTAAATTCTTTGGAATTCTGCCATACAAACACTTTGAGAAAAGGCAAACTAGGTCCTCATTCTGGATGTGGGCCCTATAGCTAATCCATAATTGATGTTTCAGCAAATGATACCTCTGATCAGAAGAGCCTATTACTTTGGCCTACTTTGACCTGTTGATATTAGTAGATCAAAGTGCACTATGGAACATTTAGTGTGTGGTAGCAGGGTCTACGCAGCCACTTAGCACATACTAGGATACAGCACTGTAGATTTACACTTCAGGTTTCTGTGGACTGTTATCGTATAGACAGTTCCTAAGAAATTGTCCACACTATAAAAAATAACTTAGCAAGACCTGCTCTTTGGGTTTGGGTGTGGAGTGAATGATTGAGTTGCATTAAAAAAGAAAATCTTGTAACTTAAGTTCAAATGAGCCATTACGGGTTGTTTAATTCACCATTATGGTTAAAATTAAAACAACCATATGAGATAAAATAATGCTTCAAATATTCAGACCGACAGTGTGTGCCTCAAGAGATAAGACTGTCTCTTAATTAAACTAACAATGAAAAAAGAAACAAGCTGCAAGTGTTATTTTCAGGTTCTTGACATCTCCACTAATGAATCATACAAAGCTGCAAAGGTTACTTCAGACACCACAAAAGGAGTGCACAATGCTTTTTTTTTGTAACAAACTTTATTTGTAAAACTTGTTTCTATTCTTCTTGTTATATAATGTACAGTAGTACATTAACTTGCTTTCTCTGCCTCACATAAGGAGGTAAAAGACATTTCAGCACAGTTCCCACTGCTTTGTATTCTTCATAGGTCTGAACCCAGTTTGAGGAACATCAGGAATGTTTGTATATTGCCTCCAGTATACCAAGCAACCAAGAAAAATCCAAAATCTAATGAATTCTCTGCTTTGCAACAATGAATCTTTATTCTCTTTTCATGCACATTTATCAACAAGAGTGGCAGATTCTGTTTCTTTCTTCCTTTCTTGTCTTTAATGTTAAAAGTTCCTCATGAGTCCGATAGAAATATTAATTATTTCGCCAGACACTCATATATAGCATTAGACAGTCCCATGGCAAAAAATAAGAAGCTGAATTTTTCTGTGGAGGGTGGGGAAGAGGAGGGAATTGTTGATAGAAGTGAAATTGCATCCTGCCTTTGATGGAAGGAGTATGAGTAATGTAATATTTATTCTCAACAAAAACTGCTGTACCACACAGACTTGTTCTAAAAGACTTGTTCTAAATTCAATGTATCTTAGCTTTGGACAGTTTCATGTTTATTGATTCTTGGAGAAATGTCCGCTGCCTGCTTTTGCTTTCATTTATTCCAGAATCATAGCGATTTCTAGGGGGTCCCAATGTTGTTGTTGTTTAAATTAGAAGTAGTGCGTAGAGCTCCCAAATGGGTTTGGGCCCCATTGTGTAAAGCACTGTACAAATGCTTCGTAGGAGACAGTCCTTGCCGCTAAAAGCTAACAATCTAAATACTGATGCCAGAAAAGAAACAGCATCCACTATGACTTTGATTCCTCTTATTTGTGAAACATACAGCAGCTGGGATGGATGTAAGATGATCCCAGAGGTGGATGGAAAGAAGATCCTTCAAAGACTGGAACTAATGCCCATGAGAATAGATATGGTTACAGCTGCAGTTAACATTTTCTGCTATGGGTTAGAGTGTACCGTTAGGTACAGCAGTGAACAAAGCAGTGGAGAACAAAATCTGCATCACCTCAAGAATAGACCTGGAAGACAATGTGCACAATTTCCTCTTTGCTTCCCTCTTGCTCCAGTTGGCAAGGTGTGCATGTGAGGGAGGGGGAGAGCCTTAACTCTGCCCTTTCTTTCTGATACATCTTCTCCAAGGGAGAAGAAGATGCCATGTGCCTGCTTTTTCCTTGAGTGGCTTGGGGAGAGAAGTGGGTGTTCTTTTTTCCCCAGCACTGGTCTTTAGTTCAAGTCACAATCTAAATATCAGTATTTTGTAAAGATAGACCTGACACACAACGTTTCAAAGTTTAAGGATGTTCACAGCTGAGGTTCTGGTAGAGGATCAGACTATGGCAATGGGTTAGGGCAGTGGTTTTCAACCTTTTTTCATTTGCAGATCCCAAAAGTTTCAAATGGAGGTGCAGACCCCTTTGGAAATCGTAGACATAGTGGTCCACAAACCACAGGTTGAAAATCACTGTTCCATGGTAATGACAATCTTACACGGATCCCTTAGAAATAGTCCACAGACTCTCAAGGGTCCCCCGATCACAGGTTGGAAAACACTGGATTAGAAAGATGGTACTTAATGGATTCTACAGCACACAAATACTTTGTGAAAATATATATCATAAGCTTGTATATTGTTTAAATTATCTTGATTCTGCCTCACTTACCCTGAGGTGCTACTCTGTCTGAATAAGAGTGACAGAAAGTTGGCCTATTTTTTAAAATAGCTTGTGATACAGAGAAATTAAATTGGTGTCCAAACATTATCAGAAATTACACAATTGCTCCGCACTTGAAAAAAAAATTATTATTAATCATTGTTTTAAATAAAAACTTCCTTGCTAATCAGAGCAGCACAATGAAAGTCAGAGGTATTATTAAAATAAATAAAAATCCAGCAACTTTGTGTCCTAACAAAGCTAATGTGAATAAATGAACTCTAAAATTACTTTTATTTACTGCCATAGGAATTGCTGTTAATTCTGAAGTCAATAGTAATAATATTTAGCATTCCCATTACTGGGAAGAGAGGAGACAAACAGCACCTTAATTATAGATTCACAGAAATGTAGGGCTGGAAAGGTCCTCAAGAAGTCATCAGGTCCAGCCCCCTGCACAGAGGTAGGATCATGTAAACCTAGACCATCCTTGACAGCTGTTTGTCTAACCTGTTCTTAAAAAACTCCAATGATGAGGATTTCACAGTCTCCTTCAGAAGCCTATTCCAGGGTTTAACTGCCCTTATATCTAGAAAAGTTTCCTATTATCCAACATAACTCTCCTTTGCTGCAGATTAAGCCCATTACTTCTTGCCTACCTCCAGTAGACATGGAAAACAACTAATCACCATCCTCTTTATAATAGCCCTTAGTATATTTGAAGACTGTTATCAGGTCCTCCTTAGACTTCTTTTCTCAAAACTAAACAGGCCCAGTTTTTTTAACCTTGCCTCATAGGTTGGGTTTCTTAAAACTTTTTTCATTTTTGTTGCACTTAGTAGCTGCTACTAAATTTGGAGTAGTTGATAATGTCAGGGAGAAAAGAGAAATTTTACAAAGAGAATTGAAAAAGCTAGATATATCAGAAGGAATTAAAGGATGAAATTTAACCTGGAAAATGCTAGCTAATACTGTACATCAGAGGAAATATAATCCATGTCACACATACTCAGTGGAAGGGAAAAGCCTGGGAAAAAGCTAGTGTTCATGATCTACTGCAGGGGTGCTTGTTAACAGCAAATTCATTATAGCTTGCTGTGTGGTTGTGACACCCGGCATCCTCCAGGATCCCCACTATAGTGTAATTGTGTAGTGTTTAATGAAAAGTATGTCATGTATGATGTTTTTGGAATGCTCATGACATACTGAATATTATTGTTATAGTAATATGTTTGTTGCAATGTCATATGTATGATTATGAGGCTTTGATATGTAGTGTTTACAAAGGTGTGTTTCATAGCTTGAAGTAGATTCAGGCAAAACCCTCCAAGAGCAGAGGGGCAGTTTGCGCCTCATTAAGGCATGCATAAAACAAACCAGCTCTTCCAGGAATAAAGGACTGGTCTAGGTATCAACAAAGGATCAAAGTGACTCTCAAGTGAGCCATCCCCCTTTTCCCTGGCCAGCTTGGAGCCCCGAAAAGGTAGTGCTCACTGATTCAGGACATGGATGAACCCATATAAAGACATTGTTTGTCACCTGACCCTGAAGGAGGAGGCAAGCCCCAAAAAGGGAGAAGAAACATTTTAAAAAGAGAGACATTTTGCATGCTCTCTCTCTTCCACCTCCATCTACAAACACCACCAAGCAACTGAAGTGCTGATCGCAGAAGGAGGGACTGACTAGAGGCTGACCAGCCAGCCTGTGGTGAGAATCATCTGAGCTTGTAAGGTTGCTGAAAGCGTTAAGCTTAGTTTAAAATGCAATTTGCCTTTTTTTTTCTCTTGATCAAACCTGACTTGCTTTCCTCTAACTTATAATCACTTAAAATCTTTCTGTACTTAATGAATGTGTTTGTTTTATCTAAAGCAGTGCGTTCAGTTTAAGGTGTGTTAGAGACTCCATTTGAAGTGACAAGGCTGGTGCATATCAATTTCTTTGATAAACTGATAAACATATGAGCTTGCTGTGTTCAGTGGGCAGCACTGAACATTGTAAGATGGCAGTTCCTAGGGTTACATCTGGAACTGGGGATATTGGCTGGGGTCATATCATTGCATAATCCCATACGTGGCTAGCTAGAGGCACTCACTTACTGAGTTGGAGGCAACTTACATGTTATAGGCCAGCGGTTCCCAACCTTCTCAAATGTGCAGACCCCTTTCCGACCTCCAAACATTTCACAGACCACCACATGCTACTAGTTTTATTTGAAATTGTACATTTCCTTGATGAGGATGTTATTATTTTTCTTTTCCACGGACCCCCTGTAGTAGTCTCAGGAACACAGGTTGGGAGCCGCTGCTGTAGGTGATGAGTGTGTTGCCCAGGAATGGGAGTTCTCATAGCAGAACAGCGTAAGATGGGTTCAAGAGTGAGGGATTGGCACAGCGATTCACCAGTCCAGACTGCAGAGGGGAACATCACAGTGGTATAGCTGAATAAACTCCGTTCTTCTTCACAATCCATCACAATGGATATGTCAGCCTGCTTGCAGCTTGGGTGGCAGAACCAGACCTGCAAATTGCTGTCAGCAGGGGAATGCCCTGCCTCCTGAAGTTCCCTCTCTTTTTTTTCTCTCCCCACAACAGCCAGCAGCTCAGCCAGACCTCCCTGCTGCGGAGCTTCTCTGAGGAAAATTCCAAACTCGATTTCAAATTTTTAGACTAACAATTCAGCTCATTAATGTATCTGTCTATTTCCTAGCCTTGTCCCAAGGCTGTGCTTGATTTTTCGGGAGGTTCTGCCCTCAACTTCCATTTCCCTTTCTAAGGTGTTGGTAGTGGCTGGTTTCCCAGCAGGCTTCAGGGACTATCAAGCCCTTAGTGAGGTGAGGGAGGTGACAAGGCAAACATAATTGGGAAATGTGAGCAGGTTCCTTTTACAAACTTCTCTAAACAAATTCCACATACTGTATAGGGTACGTCTACACTGCAATAAAACACCCGCAGATGGCCTGTGAAACTCAGGCTTGCAGGGCTGGGGCTATAGGCTATAAAACTGCAGTGTAGCCAACAGGATCGGGCTGGATCCCAGGCTCTGCAAACCTCTCCTGTCATGAGGTCACATAGCTTGGGCTCCAGCCTGAGTCCAGTTGACTACACTGCAATTTTATAGCACTGCAATCCCAAATCAGCTGACATGGGCCAGCCATGGGTGTTTTATTGCAGTGTAGATATACCCATAGTCAGAACCTCACCCCCTACCTTCACTATGGGTTTGCAAACAGAGAAATTAACTGATATAGTTAAATTGATGTAATTCCTCATGTGGCTACAGATATATCAGTGGAAAAGTGCTTATATTGATATAGTGTATTTCTGTAAATGTATAAATTTAAGGAACAAGCTGTACTGGTACAAGCACCTTTTATACCTGCATAATAGTGTCCATGCTAGGGAGTTGAACTGATATAACTATATTCTAAATAGATATAGTTAAAATGGTATAAAAACTATGAATACATCAGGCCACACATAGTGTTGTTTATCCAGTGATTTCAAAAAGTATGCACAAATGTGATTTAAGTGTAGTAACTACTTTCAGTGCTTAGACACCTGTGTTGGATTTATATCAACAACCTACAATTAAAAATCTGTATCCCTTTACCTGTCTACTGATTGATGTCTTCCCACATAAACAATATACTTTTTAAAGTTTCATTTTTAAATTCTCCAGCAACTTTAGAGATGTGCTTCCATAAATTATACATTACATAGGATACACACATGTAGGACATGGAAATTCTTGCCCATGCAGTCCATACGAAGAACATATGCTGCTTTGCATCACTGTCTCTCTGTGCTAATGTGCTTTCAGAAAAAATGAGCTTGCATCCAGCTAGAAAAGCCCAGCAAACACAAAGATTTCAGATTTTTTAAAAAATAAACCAATTAATATTTTTGGTATTTATTAAGATCCCATTGAAGTCAATGGCAAAACTTCCTTTGATTTCACTGGCACCAGCATCTAAGTCTAATTACTTTTTCCTCTTTACTTTTCCCTTTATTATTCTACTTTTCATTATTTATTATTTGTATCATTTTATAGCCTGCTGGCTTCGCTCTGGAAGATTTAGCCCATTGTTGTACAAAACATACTGGAGTGGATGAAGTACTTAGCTGAAAAGTATACCATAGGTAACAATTCTGTAGTGAGAGGGGTGTAGACTAGAAATAATAACTAGAAATTTTATCTCTTGTTGCCATGACTCTATCAAAACCAATCCTCTCCTAAAATTAATAAATAAATCAAAACTAAAATTATGTTTATAAACCTTTATATTATTTCTAACTTATTTTTTTAAATTATCAGAATAAATTTAAACTGACAGATTAAGGAATATATGCATTTACCAAGGTTTTATTTTCTATATCAGTCCAATCAACAGTATTTCGCTCTACAACCAAAAGGATAGGTTGAGGCTTTACATCTCCCCTAGAACAAAGGATGGTGTGTGTTCACAAATGTATGTAAAGAACGACATACAGGAAGTCATTTGCAGTGGACAACAAGTTGTATTGGTCCTATAAAATCCAGGAACTCTGCTACATATTATCCGGCTCCAATTTCTGGCATCTTATTTCTTAAGTAAGTATTTACCTGTATGTAGACTTCTCTTTTAGCTTGTGTATCTGTGCTGCCTCAGAAGCAGTCTAGGGAAGAAATTGTCTCTGAGACCTTGTCTATACTACACAATTAAGTCAACCTATGTTAGGTCAACATACAGCCACTGCAGTAATTACTGTGGTTTTGCATGTCCACACACCCTCCTTCTGCCAGTGGTGTGTGTCCTCACCAGGAGCGCTTACACCAACTTAAGTGGGTGGGCTGACAGTAGGGGACTGACAGCACTGCATGGGACTCACAGCAGAGAGCTCTGTGTGGAGCCGACAGCCTGGGCTCTGAACATCCAGCAGCAAGGTTCACAACTCTCAGCACCATGTGGAGCTGACAGGCGATGAAAGTAACGCAGTGTCTGCACAAAGAGTGTGTCTCCCTAACTATATCGACCTAAGCTCTATGCCTCTCACAGACATGGAGTTATTAGGTCAGTGTAGTGGGGGCCTTACATTGGCAGGAGCAATCCCGTAGCATAGACACTTGCAGAGTTAGGTCAACGTAAAGCTGCCTTATGTCGACTTAACTCTGTTGTGTAGACCTGGCCTGAGAATCACACAATTTTCAGGCCTCTTTGATTCTCTATTCCTTCTCTAGTTTCCTCATTGCTCCTGGGAGAAAGTAATATTCAACACCCATATATAAGGTGCAATACACTCCTCATCACCATTCCTTGTGCTGGCTCAACTGAGCAAAGGATTTGATCACTCCTTTTCCACTAATTTCTCACCCACGTGTGTTGGACGGAATGTAATGGCCCTCGCAGAAGGAAGAGGGAGGAGGTAGGAGGTTGTTTACGTAATCTCATCTCCGTAAACAACATCATAAGGTCCAGTTACAGTCTGATCTAAATAAAGGAAATGATGTCATAAGCAAGAACAGAATACAGTTCCAAGCTCATACATTTCAACACTTTTGTTACAGTTGAACTCAATCCCTTTGGAACCGAGGAAATTAATAGTACTGGCTAGACCCAGGCATAATGTGAGCAAGAATTGTGAATAAGCTTTCATTATGCCTCTGTCAATATGTCTCAGTCTTGTCCTGTGAGATTTTTGTTATTGAAATACTTGGATTATCCTGTATATTATCTTGTGATATATGTATCTTTCTACAGTGAAATGAACTACCTCATTTTCTTGCATGACCCTGACAAGATGTGAAGCTTGGTTTCCAAAAAGGAAACATTAAGGTTCAAATATGGAGCCTCATCCTACTGCAGCCAGTGGGCCTTTTGCTATTCAGCACCCTGGGAGCAGGATTAGGCCCCCCATCTACTCTTGCATTTTCGAATATACTTAGTAAGTGGAATAACTTGAGCTGGTATTGTTGTTTTTGGCAAATACCTCATCACCTGATGAAAATCCTGTTGCCGATTAGGATGGATGCAAGCATTTATCTCCTGTTGACAGCTCTGGACAAAAGGGAGATAAGTGAAGCCATTGAAATTGTAAAGAGACCTTTCAGCTTTAACAACTGTGACAGCTATCCTCTTACCTCCATACAGTATGTTTGCCATCATGATAATTAGATTTTTGCTAGCCCATTGTTGGTCCTGTATTTACAATGTCGTTTTTCTGCAATGTTTGTAGATTTCATCTGGCTTTCTCAAAATAACGTTAACTATAGACCTGACAAAATGCCAGTAAATCGTAGTACACAGTTTCTTACAAGGAGCCTCTCTTTCTTTCATGTTTACAACACGCAACCATGATTTGGCAGACTAGAACAAAAGTGAGTTTGTTCTTTTTAGCTCAAAGAAACATTCTTCTTTTTGTATATCCCTTTGGGATTCATCCAGTTAAAACACATGAGACTGGAGCAATATGTCAACTGCAAAGATTCATATATGTGAGGGGAAGCCACAAAATTCTGTTTTGAATTTGAAAAATGAAGTTGCATTTGCAGTCCAGGTGGCATAAACCACTCACATACAGCAGATAAACATAGAATAGAAATGTGTAATTTGAGTGACAACTTCAAATAAAATTTAGCTGGCTGCAAAATCATGTTTGGGGATGTTCTACATGGGTCACCTGGAAATGCCAAAAAGATCTAGGGATTTAGGACTAGATTGTGACATAGGTTGGACACCTTTTCAAGTGAGTAAGGACACCCTTTTTATAACATTATGTGCATTACTCAGACCTTGTGGTCTAGGCGCAGGTGAGGAAGTCTAATTCCCTGGACCATGTCGGTGGGGAGCTTATGGGAATGGGCAAAGTATTGGTTCCACTTTCCACCTCCGCATAAACACTAGTTGCCAATGCAGTTGAGTCAGCATGAGGAATATCATAATATGTTGCTGTAGGCCATCCAGAAATTACCACCCCTTCAGAACAAGGAGGAATGGGAGAGAAATTGTGGCTCAAAGGTGTGTGCTGTCACCAGCAATACATTTGGCCTTTGTCTCTGAGAAGACACTGAAGCAGTAAAAGATCAAGGTCATACATGGATTCCCAAAATATGCAGAAAACTTGGTCAACTGATCCTACACGATTTGCCTTGGAAAATGCTGTGATCTGTACATTGGAGTGGACACTGGGTAAAGAAAGAACCAGATACATAAACATTTCAAATTCCCCTGAAGTTGGTGGGAGTTTTGAATGCAAATCAATTGCAAAGTCAAGCTTGCAAAGTGGCAAGTGATCAGCTGTACATCAGTTTCTGTGGCCGTGATCAAGCATATAACCCACAGTTACCATAGTTAAATCTATACATCTTTCATGTACGTTCCTGAAATACTGTTTGCTTGTTATAAGATATAAATGAATCCCAGAAGGGAGGAGAAAAAGTGTATACAACACAACACATAAAGTAAGCTATGCACTTACCTGGAAATATTGACAACCAGACATAATGATTTTATTTTTGTTCTTTCAAGTGTGGCAAAAAAAACAACAAGAAGATGTGTTCATTTGTTCTGACAGAAACAGTCCTTGCCATGATACATAGATAGATAGATAGATAGGTAGATAGACAGATAGATCGATCATCTTCTTGGCAAAGGCTGTAATGTAATGTAAATTAGCCCCTTCAGGTACAATCATGATCATCCAGAGCTTTATTTTTCCTATTAGCATAGTACAAGCAAAAAAAAAAAATCATTTATTCTATAATATATTATAATTTGGACAAATATTTCAGAGATATTCACAAAATTCAGATCTTGACTTAGATCTGAATGTCCTCCATGTGACCTGAGCCAGAGTAGGGTGGAGCTAAGGAGTGAGAAACAGTAGCCAGAACCAGAGAGACCAGAGAAGCAGCCCAGAGGAGTCAGAGCTGGGTTGGAGCCAGAGCTGAGGATGGAGGTAGAGCAGCAGCACTGAACCAGAGGATCCAGAGCTGGGGAGCTGGAGCTGGATCAGCCCAGAGCTGGGAGTGGGAGCAGCACAGACCAGCTGTGCTGACAGTGAGCCAGCGCTGAGCTATGGTGGAGAGCTGTGAGACCAAAGCCATTATAGCAGACACCAGCTGGGCCACAAGCAACACTACAGCCGAGTGTGGTGAGCAATGGAGGAAAGCATGGTGGGGACCTGGGGCGGAGGGCCCAATGCAGAGTCGTTGCCAGACAAGAGGGCCATAAAAGCTGGACTCGGAGGAGGGACACAACCCCAGTGAGTGGGCCAGCACTGGGGGGACAGGTCCCTGCCACCTACAGCCTGAGGAGTTTGGCCACTTCCAGAGGAGGTGTCTTACCCACGGTATCACTGCAGCACAGCTTGGGCCTGGGAGGGTGACCTGGGGCGTGTGAGGAACAGACTGTGAACTTTTCTTATGTTCCAGAGACTGCTGTTCATGGAGTTCTCCGTGCCCATAGGGCAGGGCCCATTGCTCCTTTAACCTTTTCCATTTTTTCTTTATTTTTCTTATATTTGTTGTTTAATAAATTGTATTTGGTTTGAACTTAATGTAATGATCAGTGGGACAAGGAAGTGGCTCATGTGGAGAGAGTACCCCGGAGTGGGACACGCTAGCCCCTGTTCTAAGTCATCAGAAGACTGGGGGTTAAGCCTCCAAGGAATCCTGGGCCCAGCCGTGGCAGGGTTATGAGGATTCTGCCACATAGTGGAGAGTGAAAAGGGAGTCTTAGTGGTCAAGCAGACTTCTGGGTAAAGGACTCAGATCCTTTCACTACCCGATTCCACCAGGGTAGTGTAGAAGCCAGGAAAGTTCCCCACAACAGCAGGACCATTCCCTCAGTTACAGATGTCAATAACTTTCAGCAGTAAAAGTGAGGGGGGCAACAAATTGATATGTATGTATGGAAGGTATGTAACGCTGGGATCAACTGTTTCATTACAACACAAACAGGAGACACTTTGATCTAGAAAAGAAGATAAAATGTTTCAAACAGTACTGAGAAGCAGCTGTCCTTAATGATTTAAAAAATAAAATGAAATAAACATAATAGAATATTGCAACAATTATATTGTCATATTATAATGTATCAGTAGTAGTAGTGCATATTATTACAATTATGAAGTTATGAATGCATGCAAAATAATATAAAAATAAAAAACAAACATTTTCTAAAACTGACATTTTTTGGAATTCCATCTCATGGAAAATTTTGAAAATATTTGCTCTCATTCTGATTTGGAATGAAAACAAATTTTGAAATGTTACACAAAATGGAAATTTTAAGTTTTGAGCAGCTCTACTGTCCATAGGTTTTACTGGGAGCTGGATCAGTCCCATTGGGCCAGAGACCAAAACCTTGACTCATGCTGAGTAGCACCTTACACCACGAGCAGCACTTTTGTTTCATTGGGACTGCTTCTGTAGCAAGATGTTACTCAGCATGAGGAGGACTCAATGCTCTGGCTCACAGTGATTTCTTTATGTAGCAGTACTGAAACTGGCCATCTCTCACCAAAACGTCGTCCCTCAAAAAAGAGAAAAAAGTAAGTATCATAATATTATTATATATAACTTATTAATCATAAAGAGGCTTTATTTTCAACACTAAACAGTTACATGCAGATAAATACCAGAGTTTGACCTAAACCAAATTACAGATCCAAACAACCCTGAGTTTTACTCTCTGAATGTTCCACTCTAGAAAATGTTCCACTCTAGAGAATGTTCCACTTTGCTGTTCAGATGCAAATATCACAGGAGAACAATTTTTTTTATTTGGGACCTAGTCCTGCAAATTACAATTCATGGACAACCCCCTGCACCTGAGCCAAGAAACATTTATTGCAGTGGGGTTCCACAGGGGTGGAGGGGTCAGCACAGGCATTGTAACTTGATTGGTATCCTTAATGACTCATTAAGTGAAGCATTTGTCTATTGCTTTCTCCCCAAAAGTATTCTCTCTTAATGTGCCCAGCCAGTCCACAATCTCCCCACACATTGTCCAAAGGAAGTTTTTCCATGCTTGCCATTTCTGTGGGTCAGGGAAGTGAGGCGCAATGCCATACAGCCTCTACTTCATTGTTCCACACCATCCTGACCTCAGACCTGTGTCCCCTCTGGACAGAGGAGTGAAAAGGGTGATCTTTGTCTTTCTTCAGTGCAATAAGCTTTCCTTACTTTTGCTCGAGTGCTGTATCAAGCCAGGTTGTTTCCTCTGCTATTACATTAGCTAACATAACATACCAGTGATATTAAAATGATCTCCACACCTCTGCCTCAGCAATCTGTTAATATATTAGTCAGTTAATCTAGGGGACCTATCGTCACTTGTTTTGGTTTTTTCCCCCCTCATCTTCTCCCCACTCTTCTAATGCTGAAAGAGAGTACAGAAGGTCAAGAAGAAAAAAGGGGAGGCATTCACAGGGATGGTAACCAAGAAAGCTGACCATCAATGTGCAGCCACTCTGTGCAGAATAAGATGAGTTCTCCTTTAATATAAAGGGTAATTTCCTTCCTAAATGCATCTTCCAATTTCCTTTTGTACCTTTGCCCTGCCTCAAACTTTCAGCTTTTCCCCTTGACGCCATTATTTAATCTTGCCACTGCTTCATTGATCACTTGGCTCCCAAAATGCAAAGAGTTTAAAACCTTCTTTTATGCTATCTCTGATTGTTCGCCTTAGTGCCAGTTCTAAAATATAACTCTTTACACTCAATACAAAGATGAGAAACCTAAGGATGTTTGAACAATAGTATAATTTGAAGTTTGGGTTTTTAAATTCAGATTTCAACTCAAATCTCCCTTCCCCATATCCCTACAAGTAAAGATAAATCAGCACAACAGCATTTCTGCACCACTGGGTATTTTAGTCCACTCCTTCTCATCTCTAGCCTATATTTGTGGGCACACAAACAACAAAAGTGACACAAGGCAACAGTTATAATGTGGTACAATCATATTGTGAATTAGACTTTAAATTGTGAGTGTTTCTTAAGGCTTGGATTGTATCTTGAAGGCACAGTGGTGCAGCATAGCAACAGTGATGCTTGAAGGAATTCTGGCTGGCTCAGCCCATGTAGGACACACTGAAGCTGCTGTCCCACCACCTTTAGGATGGGCGCAGCTTGTACTCCAGCCAGCCTCCACATCCAGCCAGCCCTATTAGCCACTGCAGAGGGGTCTGAGGCCATCACCCCAGCCTCACCCTACTTCCTTCTGCCTCTTTAAGGAAGCTAGCACCACTGATGATGCTAGCAGAGATGCTTAGCACTGGTAATTCTAATTCTAACCATTTTTGAAAATCTGATCTCTGTCAGCTGCTGTCTGCACAAGACCACAGGGGTGTGTGGGTGTGGAGAGAAAGTGAGAAAGAATCATAGAAGAGTAGGACTGCAAGGGACCACAAAAGATCTTCTAGTCCAGTCCCCTGCACTCAAGGCAGGACTAAATATTGTCAAGAACATCCCTGACAGGTGTTGTCTAACCTGCTCGTCAAAATCTCCAATGACAGAGATTCCACAACATTCCTAGGCAATTTATTCTAGTGCTTCACTACTCTGATAGTTAGGAAGTTTTTCCTAATGTTCAGCCTAAACCACCCTTGCTTCAATTTAAGCCCATTGCCTCTTGTCCTATCCTCAGAGGTTAAGGAGAACAATTTCCCTCCCTCCTCCTTCTAACAACCCTTTATGTACTTGAAAACTGTTACCATGTCCCCCCGCAGTCTTCTCTTCTCCAGACTAAACAAACCTAATTTTTTCAGTCTTCCCTCATAGGTCAGCTTTTCTAGACCTTTAATCATTTTTGTTGCTCTTCTCTTGACTTTCTCCAATTTGTCCACATCTTTCCTGAAATGTGGCAACCAGAACTGGACTCCAGTCGAGGCCTAAAACAGTGCAGAGTAGAGTGGAAGAATTAATTCTCATGTCTTGCTTACAACACTCCTGCTAATACATCCCAAAATGATGTTTGCTTTTTTTGTAACACTGATACATTGTTGACTCATATTTAGCTTGTGATCCACTACAAGTCCAAGATCCCTATCTGCAGTACTCCGTCCTAGCCAGTCATTTCCCATTTTGTGCCACTGAATGTTCCTTCCTAAGTGGAGTACTTTCATTTGTCCTTACTGAATTTCATCCTATTTACTTCAGACCATTTCTCCAGTTTGTCCAGATCATTTTGAATTTTAATCCTATCCTCCAAAGCACTTGCAACCCCTCCCATCTTGGTGTCATCCACAAACTGTAAAGTGTACTCTCTATATCATTATCTAAATCATTGATGAAAATATTGAACAGGACCTGACCCAGAACTGATCCCTGTGGGAACCCACTCGATATGTCCTTACATCTTGACTGTGAACCATTGATAACTACTCTCTGGGAACAGTTTTCCAAAAAGTTATGCACTCACCTTATAGTAGCTCCGTCTAGGTTGTATTTCCCTAGTTTGTTTATGAGAATGTCATGCAAGACAGTATCAAAGCCTTACTAAAATCAATATATACCACATCTACCACTTCCCCTATCCACAAGGCTTGTTACCCTGTCAAAGAAAGCTATTAAGTTGGTTTGACATGATTTCTTCTTGACATATCCATGCTGACTGTTACTTATCACCTTATTATCTTCTAGGTGTTTGCAAATTGATTGCTTAATTATTTGCTCCATTATCTTTCCAGGTACTGAAGTTAAACTGACTGGTCTGTATTTCCCCAGGTTGTCCTTATTCCACTTTTTATAGATTGGCTCTACATTTTCCTTTTTCCGGAGGACTGGAAAATCTCCTGTCTTCCATAACTTTTTGAAGATTAAAACCAATGACTCAAAGAAGGTTCCTTATCTTCTCTTCCTCCCTCACATCCACACGAGATCAGACACAGTGTAGCCCAAAGTACACATATCCCTAACCTGACTGTTACACTGATTGCAATGACATATAGCCATGCACAAGATGAGAGCCACTATGATATTATTTGAAAAGATCAAACATGTCTGTATGAACAATTAACTGTTATTTATAAAAAAGTATAAAATATTGTAGCTGTTTTATCATATAAATAACCCAATTTTTAGAAGTCAGCTGCCATCATCACATTAAGTTGAATCAGCAAGAAAAAACCATGCAATTTTTACAAGAAAAAACATGCAATTTTCCTTCAAGTATCATCAAGTGTATGTAAGCCCTAAGGCCAGAAAAATCCAAAGGAAAAAGCTCTCTACGCCTTTTATTGGTTAGAAGGGAAAAGGCTGTACAGTGCATCATTTGCATAAATTATCTACCCACAATTCCTCTAGTAACACTTGGGGAATCTCCATAAGTGATAGAGCTGGGCAAAAACCAGATTTTCATTATGTGATGATTTCAATTATTTTCCTTTCTCAAACAGAATGAAAACAAAAAAAAATTAGAATTTCAGGTAAAATGAAATTTCAAAATATAGTTTTGGGTTTGTTCTGGTTTTTATTTTTTTTAATTTTTATATTACATATATTATGTATATAATTTAAGATAACATAAACATAAAAATTGAAAGAAAAAGCCATTTTGAAATAGAAAATCAAAACATTCCTTCCGACCGTATCAGAATACTCCATTCTGGTGTTTTTTTCTAAACAAAACAAAACAATCAAAATCAACATGTTTCTGTAAAATGTTTTGCTCTCAAAAAATAAGCATTTTTCTAATGGAAAAAAATATTCCTTTAGAAAAATTCAGATCACATCTAACACCTAGATATGAACGTATATGTTTGGTGGTTGTGGGCTCCAGAGAGGCACAGAGAGGGAAAAGAGCTCATACTTTGTGGAAAAAATTCATTTTCAAGCAGCTAAGATTCTGCCCAAACATTTCAGGTGCTCTTTCTTCCCCTTCCATGAAGATGTTGCTGTGAAAAGATGAAACAGACGGAGGACTTTTACTGCAACAGATGGCACAGAGGATTTCACACAAGAGACAATGCAGAAAATAGCAGCAGAACTAAGTGGACTATAGAGGGTATGTCTACACAGCAAAAAAAACAAACCCAAAAACAGAACACAGCAGCAAATCTCAGAGCCCAGGTCAGCTGAGTTGGTCTTGCAAGGCTCTGACTATGGGGCTAAAAATAACAGTGATGGATATTCAGGCTCAGGCTGAAGCCCAGCATCTGGGACCCTCCCCTTTTGCCAGGTTACACAGCCCAGGCTCCAGCTCAAGACTGAATATCTACACTGCTATTTTAAACCCTGTAGTGCGAGTCCCATGATCCTGAGTCAGTTGACCCAAACCTTGAGACTTGCTGCCGTGAGGTCTTTTATGGAGGTGCCATCAAGGCATAGGTGTAGTTTGACTTCTATTGGAGGGGGGAACTCCAGTCAGGTCAACAGGGCCGTACACAGGGGGACAAATCCCATGCCTGTCAGAGAGTTGCAGTTTGGGGGTGAATGCCCCATCTGCCTCTGCCCTGCCCCCCCCCAACTATGTCCTGCATCAAGCGACTCTTCTCTGTGGAACATTCTCATCAGCAGGTGGAAATGAAGTTACACTAAATAATGCTAAAATTCCCGGGGGGGAGGGGGAGAGTTACTTTTTCTTTGCACATATATTCTATTGCTTTGTTTTCCCACATTTGCCACTGTGTTCCTTATCCCCCTGCAAAGAGTTACGTGTTTGTACATGCTCCCTGAGTGCTTGCAAGTGAGGATGTTCTGCCTTTTAAATGCACCCAGGGAGAGTGCTTTTAGTTTTCCCAGATTTCTTAGTGGGAGGGAGGCAGGGGCAAAATGGGCTTTTTTATTTGTCAAGAGGGACCATACATATTTTGAATCCAGACCTTTTTATGTATGGAAGGAGTGCAGCTCCTCAAAAAGAGACACACTTCGTGCAGGGAGTGTGTTAGGTCCAGATGGTCAACTTACAGTAATCACACTCCACAGCAAGGATGATGGACTCGCCTTGCAGCTCAAACATGATGAAAAATATTCTCCTCGCCTGCACAGGGACCAGGAAGGAATATTTTGTCTCCAAATTCAGAATTGGCCAGATGAATTATGTTTTTTCCCCTGTCTTCCTCTAAAGCATCAGATATTAGTCACAGCTGGAAGCAGGGTGCTAGGTATAGATGAGACCAATGGTCTGATGCAGTTCCATAAATCCTATGGTCTTAGATGCTTAGCTGTGCCACTCTCTCTTGTGCTCAGTGTTAAACCAACCACCATTTTTGGGATGTCAAAGGAATTTTCCTCTAGGTTGCATTGTCTGCGACTTTGGAGGTTTTTTGCCTTCCTCTGCAGCACTGAGTATGGGTTTTCTGCTAAGATCATGTGGATCCATTCTCAAAAATTATTTCCTGCCATTTCAGGTGCCTCAAATGTTCGTGGCACCTTTGTCCTGCCTATTTTTCATCTGTGGCTGACAATAAATTAGTCTCCTCAAGACTCCAACTTTAATGAGATAATTGGCTCCTAATTGACTTCCTGATGCAAATTTGGTTGAGTAAAATTAATTTGGAAAGAATATTAAGTGATGTGTGTTTGTGTCAATAGTTAGGCTCTGCATGTGTTAAAAACATTTTTATTTTCTACAACCAAGACTTCACAGACAGGGCAGAGATGTCATTTATCCTTTCTAGGGCTGTCTCCAAAGAGGACTGGTGAAAGATCCTCTGAACTGGGGGAATAAGAATCATCAGGAAAAATGGCTGGAGTGAAAGCTGAGTGAGACCATGGGAAAGGGAGGAATGTATGACACTTACAGCTACCCACGAGGATGCAACACAAACACCTATGTGTAAACCCAAGCAATAGGTCCCTGAGCTGTCAGGTAGGGATAGATCAATGAAACCCTGAGGAACTTGAAAGGATGGAGGAAGCTGAATGATGACTTATCAGGACACAGATAGGCACATATACAATAAAATGTCAGCATGGCCACAGTTCTCATTGTCTCCAGTCCTCTTCTCTAAAGGTCAAACATAAGAAATGCTGGCTGTACCACAAATGGGCTAGTTTGAATAAAATTGTCCAATCCAGAAAGCAAAGGGGCAGGCAGAGTCTAAAACATGGGCCCTTGTAGCAAATCCACATAATTAGGAATCAGGTCCCAAGACCCTGGGGAATGGGTACTGAGTGTTCTATAGTGTCTAGTAACTGGACCCAACCGGAATAAATGCTGCCCCTTGTACTGAGTGGTTCCCTGAGCTCAAACATAGTTTTGGAAAAGAGGTGAAAAAGTACAAGGTGAGCTTAGGAGACCTGCATTTCAAAGACATCTTAGCACACGATTTGGAGGATCAAACTGCTATCAGCCTTTCCTTGGTGCCATGGCAACAAATGTCCAAAGTGGCCAAGCACAACAGTTTGTCCTGAGAGCTCCTCACCTCTATGGCAACACAAACCTGGAGACTGTTCACACACACTCAGATCCTCAACGATATTTAGGTGTCTAATCAATGGGAGTTAAGCACCTAAATGCCTTTGAGGATCTGAGCCAAAATGATTTCAGTTCTTTTTTCTTTAATGTGTAAGCCCTATGGCCAGAATCTCGAGAGAGGAAAGAGCTGTGCTAGAGAGCTTTATTTACCTAGGCTACCTACCCACCATTCCTCCTGTGACATGTGGATGATCACCATAACTAGACATGAAGTTGGATTTTGTGGGGTTGTAGGCTCTCAGAGTGAGAAAAAGCTCTGACTTTGTGACAAAGCAATTCTAAGCAACCAGGATTCTGCTCATGGTCCCTAAGTGCTCTTCGCTCTTCACCAGTGGGGACTTTGCTATGAAAGATGACATAGACTGAGATTTCATGGCCAGTGATGATACAGAAGATGATGATACATGGCTAGAGATGATGCAGACCATTAACTTTGTAGATAAAGAACAGCACTACAGCTAACACCTTAATAAAGTTGATTCACTAAATCAGCTTGTATGATAGCACTTCCAATGGGCACAGGCAAGCAGCTCCTTTTAAATAGGAGAGAGACCTGCAAAGCGACACTTAGGCTATTGCTACTCATTGATGCCAAATGTGAGTGGGGCTTCGTGGGTGAGGTGCTGCCCACAATGGGACAATCTCTGTGGGACTAGCTCACAGGTTAGACTTACTATTGCTAAAGTTATTTGTGTGTGTTCTGGTGGTATTTTACTCTTTCTTTGCAGATATATTCTGTTGCTGTGTTTTCCCAGTTTTGTCACTATGTTCCCTTTCCCACAATAAAGTTTTCTGTTTGTGTACACTCTGCATGGGCACCCACTGAACTTTCTCTAGTTTCTGTGTTGTTCCCTGAGCCATATTATTTATTTGTGAAGAGGGATCCTAGACATATTGAATCCAGCCTTTTTTGCTGCTATTACCTCCATGGCAGAAGGCTTATATATATTATATAGCCCCACTTCTGGGCTTCATGTGCCCTCAGCAGAAAAGTGAGAATTCTCTGGAAAGCAGTGATATTTGCAGCCATGTGTATAGTCCCTTAAGGGATCAGATTTTAAGTGTGAGCTTAGAAAAGGAGTTGGGGTCCTGATTTCTTTCTACTCACGGCAGGCAATGTAATCAGAACTCCCTGTTTTTGTCACTTCATCAGTCTCATTTAATGTACTTTTTAAAAAAATAGCTTGTAAATGGTTTTTATAGACTTCTATAGACTTTATAGACTTTTATAGACTTCCTTAATGTTTACAATCAAAAGCTAGTTGTGAGTTAAGTCTGTGCTATCACAGAGGCCTGTGCATCAATTCTCTTGGCCTCCATCTTGATCCTGTTCTGTTGTTCCATCACCCAGAGCTGTATTTAGTCTATGATGGAGGATTGAAACAGTGCCCAGCTTGCAAAATCAGAAAGTCATTAGCTGACCTGCACAGCCAGTGCCTTAAGTGCCTGGGTGAGAGGCATTTACCAGGGAGATCAGAGGTTTTGATGACTTCAGCCCCTACTGCCAGGTAGGGCTGTGAGGCTTGGCTCAGAACCTTTCTGATGTAAAAGTCTTTGTCAGACTCTGGCAGTATTGCCATGTCAACTCCTGAACTTCATTCAAAGTCCTAGTTCCAAGACAAATTGAAGTCTGGATCTGATAAGAGATTGGATATATATAAAATTGATGAGATGGATATACTTAAAACTGCTGTGTGGTCTTCAGATGGGAGAGTGAGCATGGTCCATGGATAAAACACATGGACTGGCAGTCAGGATACTTGTTTTCCCTTTCTATTTCTGTCACTATCTCTGCGTGGCCTTCAGCAAAGCATTTAATCTCTCCTCTCCTCAGTTTTCCCATCTATAAAATGGAGAAGATCTTACCACAAATCCTAAAATGAAAAGTACTTGATGAGAACTAAAAGTTAATATCTACTTCTTCCTTCATTAGTCATTATCAGAAGACTTATCCCCACCTCCTGAAAGTGATTATGGTCTCAGAGTTGTATAGGCTACCATTTAAGACAGTTAAGATGACACACTGTTAATCTCAACCACTGAAATCATGGGAGAAACAGGAGAAGAATGCATACATCCCATCAGTTTTGCAAAAATGAAAAATTAATTTCCAGTAATTCTATTTGTCATATTTGCCTCTTTGCTTCCTGGAGTGATTGCAAGGAGGCTGAGTCCCTCTCTGGCCCCAGTGTCCAAACTCACTCCCCTTCCTGGAGATTGACGTTATTTATAACAGTTTAAAATACCTTTTAATACCTTGGCTAAACAGAGTAAAAGAGGCGGTTAGATGCAAAAAGATATCCTTTAAAATTAGAGGTCAAATCCTACTGAGGAAAATAGAAAGGAGCATAAACTTTGATGTAAAGCAGAGCCAAGTGTAAAAGTATAATTTGGCATGCCAAAAAAGAATTTGAAGAGCCACTAGCAAAAGACAAAAAAACTAACGGCAAAACACATATTTAAGTACATCAGAAGCAGGAAGTCTGCCAAACAATCAGTGGGGCCACTGGATGATTGAGGCACTAAAGGAGCACTGAAGGAAAACAAGGCTGTTGCAGAGAAGCTAAATGAATTCTTTGCAACCGTCTTCACTTCAGAGGTTGTAATGGAGTTTCCCAAACCTGACCCATTCTTTTTAAGTGACAAATCTGAGGAACTGTCCCAGATTGAGGTGTCATTACAGTAAACTTTGTAACAAATTGATAAATTAAACAGTAATTAGTGACCAGAACCAGATAGTGTTTACCCAAGAGTGCTGAAGGAACTCAAATATGAAATTGCAGAACTACTAATTGTAGTATGTAACCTATCATTTAAGTCAGCTTCTGTACCAGATGACTGGAAAATAGCTAATGATCATTTTTTAAAAGGCTCCAGAGGTAATCCTGGCAATTACAGTCTGGGAAGTCTAATTTTAGTAGCAGGCAAATTGGTTGAAACTATAGTAAAGAACAGAATTATCAGACACATAGATGAACATTATTTGTTGGCTCAGAGTGAACATGGCTTTTGTAAAGGGAAATCATGCCTCACCAATCAGAATTCTCTGAGTGGGGTGAACAAACAACTGGACAAAGGTGATTGAGTTGATATAATGTACCTGTACTTTCAGCTTTACTTTGCTTAAGAACCTTTAGTGAGGGACCTTGTTAATCAGTTATGGGATAAGAGGGAAGGTCATCTCATGGATCAGTAACTGGTTAAAAGACAGGAAACAAAAGATTATAAATGATCAGTTTTTATAATGGAGACTGGTAAAGAGTGGGATTACCCAAGGATCTATACTGGGATCTGTGCTGTTCAACATCTTCATAAATGTTCTGGAAAAGGGGGCAAACAGTGAGGTGGAAAAGTTTGCAGATGATACAAAATTACTCAAGAAAGATGGCGAAGAGTTAAAAAGGGATCTCAGAAAACTGGGTGACTGGACAACAAAATGGCAGATGAAATTCAACCATGATAAATGCAAAGTCGGCAGTGATCCCTTGGGAGCAGGGATGATCTCTTTCACAGGTTTTATTTTATACAGGTCCTTTGGTGACTAAGGAGTCTGTTCCTTGAGCTGCAGACTCATTGGCTGACATTGCAGGTGGTATTGGAAAGCAGAGTTGGGCCACATTTGCTGTATGACAGTTGTCTGTCCATTCTTTTCCGAAGTTTTTCTGTGACCAGGGTGAGGTGATTTTCCTCAAAAGTTGTCGTTCTTTCTCTGACAAGTCTTCACCAGTTAGCCCTGTCTTGGACTACTGTATCCCAGTGTTTGGTGTCAATTCCTCTTGATGTTTGGCTTGAGGGTGTCTTTCAAGCATTTATTTTGGCCTACCCATTTCATTTCTCCTTTGGTGAGTTGGGTATACGGTTAATTGTTTTGGTAGGCATGCGTCAGGCATGCACACACAGTACATCCAGCTGGTGGTGGATAATCAGGGCCTCAACACTGAAGATGTTGGCCTCCATGAAGACACTGACATTATTGCAGCGATCCTCCCATTTTATATTGATGATCTTCCAGCCAAAGTGCTGGTGCTGGTGTTCAGGTTTTTCAGATGTTTTCTGTAGGTCACCCAAGTCTCACAGACAGACAAGAGTTGGGATTACCTCCACTTTGTAAACTAAAAGTCTAGTGTGGGTTCTGATGTCATGGTTGTTGAACATCTGGTGAAACAGCCAAAGGCAAGTCTGGCACAGTGGATTCTGTGTTGAATCCCAACATCTATGTTTGCCCTCTGTGAGAGATGGCTGCCAAGGTAAGCAAAGTGTACTACATTTTCCCATTCCTCTCTGTCAATGTAGACTTTTCTTGCTGGATCTGATGATTGACCAGGAGCAGGCTGGTGGAGAACTTTTGTTTTGCTGATGTTCAGGGTTAGCCCTAGGCTTTTGTAAGCTTCAAAGAAGCAGTTAAGGGCTGTTCGTAGATCCTTCTTTGAATGTGCAACTACAGCACAGTCATCTGTGTACTGGAGTTTGGTTATTGTTGCTGATGTGACATTAGTTCTGGCACAGAAGTGAGAGAGGTTGAAGAGGTTGCCATCTTTCTGAGATTGGATGCCAATGCACTATGGCAGATGGTCTTGGATTAGCTTTTTCATATCTGCTAGGAAAATGGAGAAGAGAATGGGTGTCAGTGCACAACCTTGCTTTACGCCAGTTCGGATGGCAAAGGGCTCAGAGGTACGCTGCAGAGGATGGAGGCAGTCATCCAGTTGTGGTGGAGTCTTACTATGGTGGTAAATTTGCTTGGGCACCCAAAATTTGACATGATTTTCCACAGACTCTCACGGTTGACAGAGTCGAAGGCATTGGTCAGAATAATAAAGGTCATATACCCCTCCTGGTGTTCTTCTTGACATTTTTCCTGGATCTGCCTGACTGCAAAAATCATGTTGGTAGTGCCTCCTGATGTTCTGAAACCACACTGGGACTGTGGGAGTACTTTCTCTGAAAGTGGGAACAGATGATTCAGTAAGATTCTAGAAAGGATATTCCCAGTGATGGAGAGGAGAGCAATGCCTTGACAGTTGCAACAGTCAGCCGTATCTCCCTTTCGAAAATGGTTACGATGTTAGCATTGCATAAGTCAGTGGGGTTTCTTCAGTGCACCAGATTTTGAGGAGCAGCAAATGGAGCTTGTTTGTCAGTGTTTTTTCTCCCCACTTTCAGTACTTCAACTTATATTCCATCTATACGTAAAAACTGATGGGGTCTAAATTAGTTGTTGCCACTGAAGAAAGAGATCTTGGAGCTTTTGTAGGTAGAGCAGATATTTTTAGAAAACTATGTGCAGCAATGGCCAAAAAAGCTAGCAGAATGTTAGGAACCATTAGGAAAGGGACAGACACAAACATAGTAAATATCATAATGTCACCATCTAAATCCATGGTATGCCCATACCATGAATACTGCATGCAGTTCTCGTTGCCTCATCACAAAAAAGATACATAAGAATTAGCAAATGTACAGAGTACAAATGATTAGGGGTATGGAAGAACTTCCATAAGAGAAAAAATTAAAAAGACTGGAAAAGAGATGACAAAGGGGGTATATGATAGAACTCTTTAAAATCATGAATGGTTTGGAGAAAGTGAATAAGGAAGTGTTATTTACCCCTTCGCATATGTAATGGATTAGGGTTGTTCCGGGTTTAGGCCTTGAGAGAGGGCACACTGCTTCACTATAGGCAGGCAAAGAGTCAGTAGCCCTCGGTCAGGGTGGGGTAAGCAAAACTGTCTATGGCCCTGGACCTCAGGCAGGGCTGGGTAGGTGAAGCTGTCTCTAGCAAGGCAGGGCAGTCAAAGCAGTCTAAGATCCAGGCCTTCAGGCAGGGCAGGGCAGGCAAAGTAGTTGATAGCCCTGGCCCTTCAAGCAGGGCAGGACAGGCAAAGCAGTCTAAGGCCTAGGCCTTCAGGCAGGGCAGGTAAGCAAAGTAACTGGCTACTGCCTTCGCAGGCCGAGGGGTGGTAACCACCAAGAGTGTAGGTGGCCAGGGGGGAGGGGGACACAGGCCCACCCGACTCCACTGCATCCCAGCCCAGGGTCCTAACAGTGGTGGGGTGTCCTGCCACTGGGTCAGCAGGCTCCAGCTGAAATGTGCTGATTAGTGCCCAGGCTTGAGCACAGCCGGACTGAGGTCAGCTATCCTTGGGCCACTTCCTCCACCCTTGTACCCAGGTACCTCTAGCCCCATCATGGTCCACCTCCTGGGTGTAAATTTGCAGCAGTCCCTCAGGGTCGCTAGCATCCAACAGCTCCTCCAAGTTGTTGCTGATAGGCGCTCCGTCAAGTCATAGGCAGCAGGCAGCTCCTCCAAATCACTGGCAGTTGGCAGCTTGGCTCCGTGGCGGGCCGCAGGTAGCCCTTCCCAGTCACTGGCCACCAGCAACCCTTCCCAGTCACTAGGGCCTGGTAGCTATGGCAGGCCTTGAAGTTCCAGCTAGTTGGTAGTTTAGGTGGTCCTTTAGCAGGCCAGGGTCATGCATAAGTCCCAGCCCAGGGAGAGAGGTGTCCTTCTGCTCCAGCAGCATCCCTCTGACTGAGCTGCAAGGCCTGGCTTTTATACTTCCACTTCCTGTCCCACCCTTGCACTTGCTGTACCCGGGCCTGCCCACCAGGTGATGTGCATCGGCCCCTCAGTGTTGACTTCGGAGGGAGGCCACACCTCTTTGCTACAGCATAATACAAGAAACAAGGGTCACCCAATGAAATAAATAGGCAGCAAACTGAAAATAAACAAAAGGAAGAACTGTGCACACAATGCATAGTTAATCTGTTGAATTCATTGCCAGGTGATGTCGTGAAGGACAAAAGTTCAAAAAAGAATTAGATAAGTTCATGGAGGATAGCTCCATCAACAGCTATTAGCTGTATTAGCTTGAATTAGATTGTAGTGCAGGTCAACCAGGGGAAGACAGTTCAACTAATCAGAGACCACAGGCACAATGTGGTCCATGTGATCCTGTGAGTACAAGGACTATGCCAGGCAAATACTGCTGCTGGCACTTGCCTCTAAAGAAGACAGGGAGGAGGGTGGAGAATGGGGACATGTCCCTTCATGGGGAGTGCAGATGGCTCAGTTCAGAGGGAAGCAGATGCTGTTCAAAGGTGGGGCAGCAACTGTACTCCCCATGTGGATCCTCAAGCTCTGGAGACATATTTTTCTTGAGGCACAACTCCACACAGCTCTCAGGTTGGACCCGTATTCTAAAGGAACAAGAGTCCTTAATGTATATAGTTTAGCAATGGCTTATGCAGCTGGCAAAAAGAGTTGTTTTCCTAAGTCAGAATTAAATTCCTGAGTGTAAATAAGTGTTTCCTTATCCCTAATCACAAGCTGTTGGCTCCTGGCCCTGCGGAAATGATACATTCCCCTATATGAAGTCCACATGGGAGCCACAATCTGTTGTGAAATTCATAGTTTGAAATGACCTAAGACATCTACACAACACTGTTGTTTATGAAAAAAGAGAAATATACAAACTTGTTTTTCCATTTCTTACAGCAGATGACTTGTTTAAAAGGGGTCTGCTTTGTAGATTTATACCACCTTCAGTCAAGGACACCAAGTTAACATAGTTATATCCGTTTCATACAGTACTTTTGTCAGAAAGTCTCAAGCAATCCATTATTGCCAACAATAAAACACATTTGGATTGATAAGAAACATTATGAAAGTATGTTCAGCACTGAACAGTGTCCAGGAACCAACAATGTAATTATAACTACTTTCTCCTGTACCTCATGATGATAGACTGTGTCATCTGTGAGATGAGGAATAGGGCAAACGCAGGGACATACTTTTATTTATCTGACAAAGATACATTTCCTTTAATTCCTTTAATTTCACTTTAATTCTAAAACTTTATTTTCTCCTTGCAAAAAGAATAACGGCATACTTTCCTTGATTTCACTGTACAGTTTAAAGCTATACTCTTGGCCTTGGCCTCTGTCTCATTTTGAAAGACAACAATAGGATTTTATAGGAGAACAAAAATTCATCTTCCTTTTTTTTACATAATTCCCAGAAGAGTAAGAAAGATTGAGCTGGAATATTTAAAAACACACACATTTTGCAGTTCTGTTTTATGAAGGTTTCTAACCCTCAGGAGAGCTGTATAAGAATAAAAAGCAAGTTTCTTATGTCTTCATTCCATGAGCCATGTGTAAACATGAAGAAATCACACAACATGAGGCATGGCGAGATTCTATGCAAAGGGAGCATTGTGTGTTAAGAAGCTACAGCTCTGCTCAGAGTCCTAGAGAAAAAATGTGCAGCCTCAGATGAAGTCTTGGAAAATCAATTCTGCAAAGACAAAGATAGCTCTGAGTATTTTGATACACACGCACACTACTGTAGTGGGTAAACTGAGGTGGGTTGATAGCCAGCGCATTCCAGATGTGGAGATGTGTGTCTTGGGCAGGTTATAAAACCACCAGAGCCTCATTACCAGTTTCCATTCCACATGTATTTGCTAACAATACCTGAAATGTACAAAAAGGTTTGTACAAGTGACAAGTTTGAGTAAAAACCACTCAATACAACTCATTTTACTATGGACTTGTGGACACGAAGTTACAGCACATGAGCTTCTCTGGGTCTCAGAGCAAACTGAATAGACAAGGAGCTTACAAGAACCAATTAGTATTACACTGTGATGTTTCCAAAAGTAAATATAGGGAAACCACCATTCTTCAGGGATTTCTGTGTATGCTTACAAATTGACTGCTCACCAAAGAAAGCATCACCATAGTGTTCCAAAACAACGGAACCAACACAAGAAAACACTTAAATGGCAATGTGTACAGCATGGGATGCGCTGTACTTACTCTGGCTCAAGGATGCATTTTAGCCAATCCTGGGAAACCAGGCTATTCAGAGCAAGAAGATGAACATTTCAAGAACATTGCTGATACACAGCTGTTTCAAGATGTCATGTCCAGGTAGTACTCTACTTTCATCATGTTTGGAAGCCTTATAATAATAATAATAATAATAATAATAAATAAATACATCAGATAATCATTGTCAATCATAATAGGTTACATTTGTGCCAGCCCACTGAAGTCTTGGGTTCTGCTCCTGATGTTGTTGAAGGAGTAGATAGTCAAGACTATATTCAAAATTGCATTTCTGTGGTGATCTTCTCCTTATTTGTAGAAATGACAGCCCACCTAAACAATGAAGTGGCAGATCAATGCAAAGCTTTTAGGGTTATTGTGATTCAGACCACATGCCCATGCAGGGCAGTTAGTTTCTCCTCTTACATTCCCCTGGGCTAGCTGGACCTTGGCTCCAAGTGCACAGGAGTGGGTTACTTATTCCCTCCCTGAAGCAGATGAGCAGAGAGAGGAAGGGAATGAGTGGAACCTTGGATCACCCACCTACTAGCACTCATATAAGTGGTTCAAAGTGTTTACCTACTGAAGCAAGGATGAAGCAGGCTAGAAATTGTGACTTAGTTCAGATCAGTTCAACCACAGCAGAACAGAGCAAGGGTATTTACAGCTGTTGTGCTGGATCCACGATTTAAAGTATATCCATTTGCTTCAAACTCAATCCATGCTGCTTCAAGAACTGCTGTCCTGAAGCTGATTGAAGAAAATATACACAGAAGAGGCAGACAGAAGAACACAGAAACAAGGTGGAGGAGAGAAATAATTATTCAGCAACCTTTTAAAGAAAGCCAGAGTGGAGAGTGCAAATGTGTGATGCTGCTGGGAGAAGATAATGGCCAAGTCTCAGTCTCCACATAACGACAATTCATTGAAGAGGGAACTCTCTCTGTTTCTGTCACAGCCCACTATGCTGTGGACAGCTGACCACATAGACTGGTGAAAACAAATTTCAATCAGACTTCCAATTTTTTTTCCTATGGTGATGTCTTTCCATTCAATTCTGCCTAGGCAGTATATCCTCTGGGAAGCAATGTAAAGGATAACTGTGCCAGACACATATGAAGGCTAGTCCAAGGTAGTGCAAAAATGCTAGTGTTCCTTATATAGAATTTGTCAATACTGAAGTTCAAATATGATATTCAGATTTAGGGATTGATTCTGCCTGGCTCTTATGGAGGCAGAGAGTAAGGAATGCGGTACCCCAAAGGGAAGGAAGTAGCAGAGAGCAGGCAAAAGAATGGCTCTATGCCTCATGCGACAGCTATCAGAATTGCCTGGCCACCTGGGCGGCGGGTATGCTGCACTGAAAATCGGGAGATTGGCTCAAAAATCCTGGGATTATAAAAATAATAAATGTTGGGCTCTCTTTACTTGGTTTCTAGGGGTTGAGCCTTTACAGTTCACACTTTCAAGTTTTTAGCTGCTACCATGAGACTAAAAAATTTCCCTCTTTTAAAAAAAAAATGAAAGGGGAAATAAGGGATGATGTGTTGCTGTACCACCCTTGGAGTTTCCAGACAGTTATAATTCTTTCCCTGTTTCCCCACTTGTTCCCAGGGGGCAGTAATGCCAGCTGCAAATTACTCCATCCGCAGCACCAGGTCACCTACGTTGGTGTGTGTGTTGGAGTCAAGGCAAAGCTCTCCCCCACCATCGGATCAGGTATGTGATGGAGACACCCCCCCTTCCATACCACCTATTCCCAGGAGCGGGGAGGAGGGACATGGGGGACTGAAAGCAGACATTGAACCCAGACTTCAGGCAGGGATATGAGGAGGGTTCTTACTCCAATTCACTCGCTTGTGCGGGTGTGTAGTCTAGTTCACAAGCTAGCCCTCATCTATTTATGCATATGTTCTCCATGTACATACTTCTCTTCTCATTGCCAATGCAGCTGAGTCTATTGAACACTTTGTTTGTAATTACAGCTGTTAAACCACTTTCATAATGACTGAGTTATTGTTTAAAAAAAGTGCCATAGATAACATTGTGTAACTTCACAGCATAAATGACGTTTAACATACTGCAAAAGTGTTTCCCACTGAGTAATTGTTTATGACCCTGGGTTAAAGGTATATAAAATATCTAGTTTCTTTAATCTCCTCTTTGCAAATAAAGTCGCTGTTATTCAGTATTACCCATGTCTGCTGGGTTACCTTTGCTTATGTTCTTGGTTTTAAGGAACAAAAGCAATATTATTTTAAAATGCATATTATGTTTCCACAGGGACAGAAGGGTGGGGAGGGGAAAGGAGAATCAATTATCTACATCATCAATTTATAACTTCAGCAAAAATCACGCTGGAAATGCATTTAAAACTTTTCATATGTAAATATATTTTTAATCAAAGCCAATTGAAAGAATATATAAGATCAGTTTTGCTTTCTGTTACACTGGTGTAAATTCATTTGAACTGCGCTGAAGTCAATGATGTTGTTCTGGATTTACACAAATGAGTAGAAATTGGCCCATTCTTCAGATATTAACCTTTGTTTAAAAGACAATCTAAGTAATTGATATGCTGGGATATCATTCCTCACTACACTAACTCTAAAAGGCAGTATACCTCAGATTGATGTTGCAGTGCTGCCAGCAAATCAATGTTCCTAGAGTTGTGATTTCTTTCTGGTTATAAGTACCATCTGTTAGAGGTAGTACTTCTGGGACTTACATCTGAATACGTCTGTGCCCCCAAAGACTCAGCAAAGACATGAATACTATCAAGGAACAGTAGCTGTGGGCTTGTGGCCTGTATTCCAATGCCGGGGGATATTTTGAATTTTAATTGTAATATTTGCAAGATCTAAAAAGATCTGCAGTGTTAAGAATTAACCTATTCTCCCTTTTACTTCTTCACAATGTAGAATCCCAATATGGGGATTTTTTTTCCTTTTTCTCTTTGTTTTCCTTTGGATTCTTTTTCTTTTTGCTGCTTTTGTTTGTTTGTACTGTTGACTTTTCTTCTTGATGTTTTGTCCTTGCTTTTGCCATTCTTCTTTATTTTTAATTGAGTTCATGTTTCATATTTTTTATTTCCTTCTTCACTCCATATCTTTCCTTAGTACAATTTTACATCTCTTTTTCAGTCTTTGATTGCATGTATATTCTATTTTTAATTTATTTTGTTTTCCTTGCTTCTTTGTGTGTTTGTGCAGGTGTGTGTGTGTTTGGGTTTTTTCTCTTTTGGTGCTTTATTAGTGCTATGTTGATTTTTCCCATCTTCTGAGTTCTTTGTTAGAAAATACTGCAACTAATTCTGCCTTCAGATACATAAATGTAACCTCTGTTGACTTCATTGAGATTTGTACCCAAACATCTCAGGGACCTATTCTCTGAATTGTTTAGTCTGTTTATTTTTCCCTCCAATTCTTTCTTTCTTTTTGTTTCTGTAATGTATTGCCTCTCTGTCCTTCGTTTTGTTGTTTATCCTTGTGAGAAAATTTTAAAACTGTGGCAGGAATGGGGCTGAGAAAGGTTCTAGCTAGAAGATTTACAGTGAAGCAGAGTGTGTGCATGTGTGTGTGTGTGAGAGAGAGAGAGAGAGAGAGAGAGAGAGAGCATGCATGAGTAGCTTTAGGGATAATACTGTTTCCTTATTCTAAAACAGTTCCTTGTTCAGTGTTAGAAGAAAGCATTTCTTTCTATGTTACCTTGCCATTGTCACATGACAAACCCATATAGTTTCATTCTTGTATTTTTACTGTGCTTTAAAGTGATTTGCTGAGCCAAGGCTCTGTGAGAGATGATCAGGAGTGCACTGATAACTCCCTGCTCATTCACGGCACTCATTCATCAGTGAAATGCTGGGCACTGCTTCACAAGTGGATGCCTAGTTGCTTCCCACAAAGCCTCTACATCTGCTGTTTTAGACAGAGCATGGGGAAGAGCTTAATGAGTTCCTGTGGACAAGGATTGGGTGACTAATTCTAGAACTGTTGACCCATCACACATTTCCTGGATTCAAAAACCGAAATAGAAATGCATGTGGGAAAGGGTGTTGCAGAACAAGGAGTAATTTAAGCAATAGGTTTTTCTCTTTTCTTTTCTTCTTCCTTGCCAGCAACAAGACAAGTAAAGGTGGAGGAAAGCAGCAGACAGCTGTGCAAATAAAGGAACTGATTATCAGATTCTCCACCCTGACACTTGTAACAGGAATGGGACAAAAAAGGTTTTAAGACACATTTTTCCTCCCTATAACTGTAGGGTGACCATATTTCCCTAAACCTAAAACAGGACACGCTGGGCTGGCCTCAGTTTCGCCCTGGCAATTGTTCTTCTGCACCTCCAATTGAGCTAAGTAGCAGAAATGGCAAAAAAGAATGGGTAGGGGCTGGGATCTGGGCAGCAAAGCAGGGTGTAAGTACTTTTGATCTCGGAGACAGGAGGTGAGGCTATTGGACTATTGGCAACACAGTCAGAATCCCTGACTCTGCCAGCCAGGTGGCGGAGAGACAGCAGGGGTATTAGCTTCTCCACCTGCTGCTCTCACTGAGGGTTTTTGCCTCAGGTCAGGGCCTCAGAAGAGGAGGAATCCCTTCCCTAATTCACTTTGTTTCACAATCCTTGTCACTCTTTATTATCGGGGAGGGGACAGGAAACTGACAGACCCCAGATCTGAATCCTCAATTACTGAGGGGTTTTGGAAAAAGGACCTCCCCACACATCCACCTGGAGTGTTAGGGACATCTGAGAGCTATACAGAGCTCTGAGAAATCACAAAAACCATCCCTCACCTCCTCACCCAGCCTGCTTGCCCTTCACTAACAATATGCTCCACAGCCTCAGCAGGACAGCCCCAGACTGATGAGGTACTGGAGGCTGAACTCCCCTCTCCCCCAAGAGCTCCTGGCTCCTTTCCACCAGGAATTGTAGTTATTATGGTGGGAGGGACGAGGTGACCCTGCTTCCTACACAGGCTGACAGGTTCTCTTTCTTAGCATGCAAGCAAATGTTCAGTCTTTGGAAGAAAAGCATGTCACTTTGAGTTCAGTGGTGCAGTTGCCCTGAGAGAGAAGCTGTGACAGACAGCAGAGTTTGCAGTGCTTTATTCTCTGTATAAGGAGACAATTCTTGGCACAGAATAGCTTCCTGGGAAACAGGCATTGGTGTGTGCTGAGATTTCTGGCAGAGTTACCCATGTGCTATTTGCCTCTGTTCTGGGTCTGGTGTATTTGTGTAAATAAAGAAAATGACATTTAGATTTAAGCTAGACTCTGTTCACTGATTTTGCCTTCATGGGGAGCCAACTAACAGGACCCTGTCCATCTCTTGCTCAGCAATGGGGCAACACTGGCATCAAGAGGATAATATAATAATCATGGCATCATTAATTAGTATTTTAACAGTGCACATGAGAGTGTGAGGTTCTCACCTCCCCACGCAGATAAATGATGCACTCCCTGCCCCCTGGAGAAGAGAAAATAATCATAGACGTTCCCTCTGAAAGAAGCAGGGCGGAGGACCCCTGTGCAAGCCCCTTGGCAGAGAGGGGGACCTGTGATGTGCTCAGCACTGGCAATCCATGGTCACAGCAGTGCCCAGGGCTGATGCAGTAAATGGAGCTGGGCAGATCTGGGAGCTGGGAATCTGTCTCCCTGCGGTTATTTCCCCTGCAGGCCTTTTTCGGTCTCTCTTTCTCTCGCCTCTTTCCCTGCCTAACCCCTCCCCCCTTGCTGGGAGACTTGATCCATGTCCCATTCCCAAGGGGATATTTTTTCTGTAGCCGTATCGGCTTCTCCTAATGGGAGCGAGAGCTGGTGTGTGCCGGTGAGGGCGGCAGCTCTGGGAGTCACAGCTGGAGGGGGAGCAGAGATGGGCTGAGGAGGGGTCGTTTGGGCGGAGCCACTTCCCTGCCCATCCCCAGCACTCTCCCCGAGCTCTCTCCCGGTGACCGGGAGTCACGGCTCAGCAGATGATGCCAGCAGAGCTCGGGGCTGCCCTAGCAGAGCCGAGTCCCCTCGGAATAGCCGCCGCTGCTCTCCGCTCTGCCTTGCAGCCGGGGCGTGGGGGGACAGCTCCGATGGCAGGACTGCGGGCGGGCGGGCAGCGCTGCCTGCACAAGTCAGGATCAAATGCCAAATGTTGGCAGAAAAGTAGGAACGAGCGGGAGAGAGCTGCAGAGGGACTGCCCCAGCCAAAATGGGGCCTATGGTCAGCCTATATATATGGCGCTGCCCGGCTTGTTGTAAATTAGAGCAGGGACTTGAAGTCGGGTTTCCAACCTCCCATATGAGAGACTGAACCACTGGGCTCCAGAGTCAGTCTCTGGCACCGTTGCAATGAATATTTCTGTATTGTATACAAAGTGAAACAGCTCCAACCAGCCAGAGCTTCAGAACAACCCAGAGCCCAGTAGTTAGGAGATGGGAGACCTGGGTGTAAAGAGTCCCTTCTCCACGGCAGGCTGCGGGGGGCGGGGGGGGGGGGATTTGAATCTGGATCTCTCACAGGCTGGCTGAGAGCTCCAACCACGGGGCTATTGGATAGAAGAGCACCAGCATCACTGCTAATAGTCTGTGCAGGGCCTGATCTGGTAGACCTAGTCTAAGGTTGCCTCAGCACTTCTACCAGATTGGGCCCTAGAGGCAAGACAGGCAGGGAATGCCTAGTTTGTGAATCTCAGGGAGGCTTAGATGTGAATTAGGCATTGAGCTACTTAGTGGTGTCAAGACCGAGGCAGCTGTGTTCCGGCCAGAGCAGAAATGTATTTATGATGGGGACTTTACCTTTGGAAATATAGGTGCCTAAGGAATTTAGGTTTCTAAAAGGTTTGGCAGCAACTGAGCAGGATTTTGGAAGATCTAAATTTTGGATTTAGGCTGCTAATGCCCCCTTGTGAAACGCACCCCAGTAACTTGCTCAAGTCCACAGTGACTCGGTGAGAAAACAAAGGCTAGACCCCAGGTTTTATGATAGTCTGTCTGGTGCTTTAGCTTCCAGACCCCATTGCCTCCTTGTAGAAATTACATTTCTGCCCCCATGTGAAGGCCTGGCATATAAATTGCTAAATTCTGAACATCAGGAAACTGCAAGTGTCTGGAGGAAAAATATTATCTCAAGCTGTCAGAAATACAGGCTTTTAACAATCCATGAAACATAGCATCTAAAGCAGCACCTGTATTGGAAACAGAAGGATGGTCCTCTAGAGCATATATGAAATTAGAAAAAGAGAATAGTCCTCTAGAGAATCACACACTACAATATTCAACTGGTGTGCATAGCGAAAAGATATGAATTAAGTTTTTACTTTATTTCTGCTATTACCTTAATATTAGTTTGTTTGTTTATTTTTTACCACATTGCCTGCTTTAAAAGGATATGGATTTGCTGAATGACATTGCTGTCTAATTTTTTTTTTCTGGAGTTATTGGAGAACCACAGTGATCACCAGCAATGACCAGCCATTTCAATTATCATCCAAACCCACAGAGTCAGAGCTCATATTAGTGTCAAATTGTATCCTGCGTGCTGTCAAAGAAATCGACATGACATGCACTTGTAGTGCCCCCAAAACAAGGTTCTAGTGTGCATATTATCAGAATTATATAGTGGTCTGGAATCTCTGGGAGATAGTGGAGGATTAGTGCCATGGCTTTTTGAAAGTGTGTTTGTATAATCATGTTAAAAGTGCCCATTGGACCACAACCTGCTGCTGAACTGGCAGCTACACCACTGGTGTGGGGGCAGCAATGCAAATGTTGTCATTCTTTGCCATGAGTCAATTCAATCTATTCCCTTCATATGCTCCTTCCAGTCTCTCTACTCACATTTACTGTTGCCTCCTCCCTTTTCTTGCCTCCAATGTTTAAACTTTTAATGCTACCTAAGAAACTGAATTGTGAGCCCTGTATCAGCTACAACCATGTTTCCCATAAAATGGCAGCATTTGTCATCAGCTAGAACATTTCACTATATTTAGGACCTGTCTATACTACAAATGCAATTGTTATAGAACCTGATTACAACAATAATGTGTCCTGATCTGGTACATTGTGACTCCAATTTGTAGTGCAGGGTGATGGTCTTCTGTAATCTTTGCTCCTCACTAATCTTCTCCTGTCCACTAAAGATAATGGGCTTTGAAGTTTTTAATGTTATTTCGTTGATAACGTCATAGCTGTACTCCACTGAGAGTTGGTGAATTGCTGTGACATCACCAAAAAAACCCAGTCACCCAAACACTAATTAACCAAATAAACCTAATATATTTCATTTTAGTCATGCGTTTCTGGAGCCCTTCCATTTCTGCTATATATTTTGGAGGTAGAGTGACCAGAACTGAATACATTAGCCAAGGTAAGAAAGTACCACTGATTAATATAATGGCATTACAATATTATTGGTATTATTTTCTATCCCTTCTATATCCATCATAACATTATTAATGTAATCTCAAGCTATTCCTCCTCCAGTTCAGCTATAATTTCTGTCATTTCTTAGCCAAGTACATTTTATTTGATATTTTGTTTTTTCCATCAGTCCACATGTGTTCTGTGCCTAGTGGCTTTTTTCCTTGTTGGCCTCAGGGAAAAGTGAACAGAACCACAGATAGTAGGAAAACAGGGAAAGACTTTTCTAATATAAAAAGTGCAAGAGTTATACAACCTAAAGCCAGGTAAAAATTGAAAGCAAAAGAGCATCATCCTGTCTTCATTCTAAACCACTGGGCCATATCCTGGGCAGCCCCTGGTGTGTGTGTGTGTGCATGTAGAAGGGAGGCAATATTTAAAGTGAATCAGAATGGGAAGTGGGAGGAAGCTTACTAATTGTAAGGTCTCCGCAGTGTGTGGTGATACAGTCTTGCTTCACTTCTTAGTGACAGAGTGCGGGAAAAAGAAGAGGAATGAGGTATGTGAGGGGGAAAAGCTAGATAAATATTTAAGGAACATATTGAATTAAAGGAAATATGGAAAGGATAATGAGTTCAGCTGTGTGAAAAAAAATAATGGAGCATCTGAAACTAGTAATGTAAATGAGATTTATAGATGATAAAGCCAGAGGGACCAATGCGATCATCTGGCCTGATCTCCCGTATTACAGAGGTCACAGCATTTTCATGAATTAATTCCTGTATGAACCAGAGCATATCTCAGAAAAATAGTCAATCTTGATAGAAAATCCACTGCAATCCCTGGAAAAAATGTTTCAGTGGTTAATTACCCTCACTGTTAAAAAATGTGTGCCTTATTTCTAGTCTGAATTAGGCTATGTCTACACTGCAGAGTGAAGTTGACTTACTTTAAACGACTTTCACGTGCCGATTTTTAGAAGTCACTGAAGCGTGTCCACACCACGCTCCTTGCGCTGTGCTCGTGCATCCACATTCGGCACGCCTGTGTCAACATTCAAAGCAGTGCACTGTCAGTTGCTATCTCACAGTGCAACTAGCCACGTGGGCTGTTGGGATGAGTTTCATCGTCCCATGATGCAACGCTCCTTCCCTCTCCCATCTTCCCCCAAACAAACAGGAAACCGGTTTTCACGCTGTTTGTTTATGCCGCGCGGTTGCCATTGCTGCAGAGACATGGAGCCAGATCAACTCTGCATTACTATTGTGAGTATTACAAACACATTGCGGCTTATCCTTGCAGCTTATCTCCTTTTCAAAGGAGAGTGAGAACCTGAAGCACAAGCAACAGCAATGTCACTGAGGCTGCCCTGCTACAAGCCATCGAGCGGAACAATTCCCAACTGCTGCAGGCTGTAACGCATTATCTGCAGTCCGTGAAGCACCAGTTCTGGTCCCAGGAAACAAGCACAGACTGGTGGGACCACATCGTTATGCAGCTGTGGGATGATGACCAGTGGCTGCAGAACTTTCGTATGTGAAAGGCCATTTTCCTCGAACTTTGTGTGGAACTGTACCCCTCCCTGAAGTGCGTGAATACTTGTTTAAGACAAGCTCTGATGGTGAAGTAGCGAGTGGTCATCGCTCTGTGGAAGCTGACAACCCCCGACTGTTACTGCTCGGTTGGAAAGCAGTTCGGAGTCGGTAAATCTACAGTGGGAGCTGCCGTGATTCAATTGTGCATGGTCATTAATAGACTTCTGCTACAAAGGGTAAAAACAATGAGAGTTCTGTGGCACTTTAAAGACTAACAAATTTAATTTCAGCAGGCATAAGCTTTTGTGAGCCTCAGCTCACTTCCTCAGTTGCTGTAGCATTTCTACCTACTGCATCTGAGGAAGTGAGCTGAGGCTCACGAAAGCTTATGGCTGCTGAAATTAAATTTGTTAGTCTTTAAAGTGCCACAGAACTCTCGTTGTTTTTGCTGTATACAGACTAACATGGCTACCCCTCTGGAACTCTGCTACAAAGGGTAGTGACTTTGGGAAACTTGCAGGACATAGTGGAAGGGTTTGCCATGATGGGGTTCCCAAACTGCGGCGGGGGGGGGGGGGCATTGATGGCACACACAACCCTATCTTAGCTCCTGCCCACCTAGAAACAGAGTACATAAACTGCAAGGGGTACTTTTCCATGGTGCTGCAGGTTCTTGTGGATCACAGGGATCATTTTACCAACGTCTGTGTGGGGTGGTCTGGAAAGATGCATGACGTGTGCATATTTAGGAACTTGGGGCTGTTCTCTAACATGCAGATGGGCACTTTCTTCCCAGACCAAAAAATTCACATCGCGGATGTGGAAATGCCAATAGTGAACCTGGGGGATCCTGCTTATCCCTTGCTCCCTTGGCTAATGAAGCCATACATCCGGCACCTTGACAGTGATAAGGAGAGTTTTAACAGGCTAAGCACTTGCAGAATGATGGTGGCACGTGCGTTTGGGCATTTAAAGGCCAGATGGTGATATCTCCTTACTAGGCTGGATATGAGTGAAAAGAACATCCCATCAGTTATATCTGTATGCTGTATTCTGCATAATGTGTGTGAAGCAAAGGGGGAAAGGTTCCTCCAGGGTTGGGCTGTGGAGGCAGAAAGAATGGCTGCCAATTTTGAGCAGCCAGATGGCAGCAATACGCTCAGAGCCAACTGTGGAGTGCTTCACCTTCAGGAAACATTGAAAACCAGGTTCTGCAATGAGACGCAGTAATGTTTTCTGTATGTTTTGTGCCTTTGCCCTCCCCTCTCCCATGGATATCAGTACCCTCCAAAGACCTCCCAAAACAAGCTATTAATTAATAAAGAGACATGTATTGAAATGATGCAAACTTTTATTTAAGAACATTCAAGTTGGTGGGGGTGGGGGCGAGTGTTCATTCACAGTCTCAAGGGGTGGTGTGGTTGTTGCAGGACAGCTGTCAGTGTGGCCGCCGCTTTATGCTTGCCTCCACCGGGGTGGAGTGCACCACGTACTGCAGCCTGGCCATTCTCCTACAAGACCACTTGTGGGTGAGGGAGGGCAGCAAAGCCAAAGGCGGAGGAGCATTCTGGAGGGGCTACAGTGGGACTCCATCCGACTGCCGCTCCTTCTGAAGCTCCACAAGCCGCCTGAGCATGTCTTCCTGCTTACACATGATTCGCAGCATCTCCTGCTGAGTACTGCGATCAAGTTCCTGCATGGCTCTTCGATTATCCATGACCATGTTCTGGGACAAGGTCAACCGCCACACTCGAACCTCTGTCTCAGCGGCCGTGGAGGCATTCCTGAGCTTGCCAAACATGTCATCCCGCGATTTTTTTTTCCTTTTTCTGATCTGCGATAGTCTTTCTGCAGCAGTTCTAGGCAGGGCCAAGGCCGAGGTATCTACAGAACAAAAAGAAATGCACAACGTTGGCATTGTTAGAAGACTTAGAAAACTGAAGCAAATGCAACAATATGTAAAATACTCCCCTTACTGTGCACAAGGCTAAGCCAGACCCGCATTCCATTTTGAACATCTCAGAAGGATCACCTCGCTGTGCCATTACAGAAATGGTAAGCCAGAGGCACGTGACTCTGTTATAGAGAGGATTAATGATCTCTAAAAAGCTCATTTAAAATGTATTGTATGGTAGGGGTGCCTGGGCGCCATGCTTTAATTAATATGACTATTTTGGGACAAGCTGGCCACAGTGTAGCTGAGTACAGCGAGGGCGGGTTAATAGTCTTGTCAGATACCTTTGCAAAATTATTTAAGTGACTCTGTAGGCCAATAAAAAGGGGACTTGAGAGGTAGAGGGTATCGGCTGTATAGCTCCTGTACTTTAAACATGCGCCGTCTTCCCTAGGTGACCAGGAGCGATATAAGTCTCCTGAAGGTAACGCATGAGGAAAGGGAAGATTTGCTGAATGCAGCGTGGTACCAGCCTGGCCCTTATGCTGCTATGCTGTGTTTCGCCATGATTCTGGCTCACTTGATTGCAGCATGGCATGGCAAATTATCCTACTGTGGAGGAAGAAACAAGGCTGCTCTCCCCTGAAACCTTGTGCAAAAGATAACAGATTACCTACATGAAAGTTTTCTTGAGATATCAATGGATGATTCTTGGAGCATACCTCTGCACATAATCTGTTCCGGGAGTAAGCCCCCAGTAAAGTCTGCTAAACCCCTGAAATCCCCTTCCCCCCATTTAAAAGGACATAATTGCTAAGAAGAAAAAAACTCACCAGATGTGCCTTCCCCGGGATTATTATTGGGTCCTATGTGTTGCTGGACTGCTCTGGGGTCAGGAATAGGTCCTGACTGTCTGGGAGAACGGACACCCCACTCTCCTGCACCCTGCTCTCCTCCTCGTCGTCCTTGGAGTCCTCATCATTCCCCCTGGATTGGGATCTAGTGGAGATATCGATGCTGCGTGGTGGCACTGTGGTGGGATCGCCACTGAGAATTGCATGCAGCTCCTCGTAGAAGCAGCATGTTTTGGGCAAGGAACCAGAACGGCTGTTAGCTTCCCTGGCTTTTTGATATGACTGAAGGAGCTCCTTGATCTTCTCGCGGCACTGCTGTGTGTCCCTGTTGTGCCCCTTCTCCAGCTTGCCCTGGGTTATCTTCCCGTAAATGTCCAAATTTCTTTTGCTGACTCGGAGCTGAGCCATAATGGACTCCTTGCACCACAGATCTATGACCTCTGATCGAATCCATGCTGGAGTACATTTGGGTCTTGCAGTAGCCATGATGAGTTTGGATACAAAGCTCTCTCCACGCTAGCTGCACAGGAAATGAAAATTCAAATTTTCCTGAGGCATGAGGGAAGGGGCCATTTCCAGTTTGTGTGGCCACGTAACAGCGGAGTGTGAATGTCCAGAGCCGTCACAATGGGGCATTATGGGATACCTCCCAGAGGCCATTGATGTCGAATTATGTTATGCTCTGTCTACACAGACGTAAATTCGACCCATGAAATTCGATTTCCGCGCTACACCACTTGCGGAGGTGGTTTTATTATGGTGACTTTTGCCATGCTTTAAGTCGATAGAACTACCATGCTAGTGTAGACGCTGGCTTTAGAAGACTGACATAAGTGATGTTACATCAACCTCCATCGCCAGTGTAGACCAGGCCTTAGTCTAAATTCAGCTTCCAGGGATTGCATCTTGTTATACCTTTATCTGCCAGATTGAAAACTCCTACGTTATCAAATTCTATTCCTTATGTAGATACTTAGAGACTGCGATCAAGTCACCCCTTGACCTTCTCTTGGTTAAACTAAAGAGAATGAGCTCCTTGAGTCTTTCATTATAAGGTATGTTTTCTAGTTCTTTAATTATTATTGTGGGTCTTCTCTGAATCTTCTCCAATTTATCAACATCTTTCTTGTAAATTGTAGATATCAGAGCTGGAAATATCATTACCATACTGGTTGCAACAGTGCTGAATACAGAGGTAATATCACCTCTCTATGCTTATTTGAAAATTCTCTGTTTATGCATCCATTAGCCCTTTGGGCCACAACATTGCCCTGAGAGTTCATGTTCAGGTGATTATTCACCATGATCCCCAGTGCTTTTCAGAGTCATTGCTTCCCAGGGTAGAGTCCCCCATCCTGTATCATGAATTGTTTTGCAAAATTGCTTTTAAAAAGGTGTTCTGAGGCTGAGAACTTATCTAACAGGGTTCATCCTGAAGCAAATGCTAATGCCTGAGGTATAAACCCCCTAAAATAGGAGTCCATGGTAGAGGAAGGCCCTCAATTTGATTCTCTTATATATGACCTTAGAAAATATATCCCCAGCAGTAAAGAATATTCACTGTATTACCTGTTTTTTGCTTTCATTTCAAATAACAAACTGGAATCAAGATAGACTGAGTCCCTGTGCAAACAATAACATTATATCCACTACACATATACAGACATGACCCTAAAAGCATTACAGAAGGGCAAATACTAAATGAAGAAATAGCAAGGAAGTCCCACATGCATAGGACTGTTTATTAAAATTGAATTCCATATCCCAAAGCATTTTTATTTCAGGAACCAAACACTCTATAACCTGCTTCTCCTGGCAGATTCAAGACCTGTTGCACATATTTCTGACAGAAGTAATTATTTAAAAATGCATTTAAGTCATATTCAGAGAATGTGACAAATTGAGAAATATTTATTTAACAAATATGAGCTGCATAATGAGAAGCAGAGAAATACATTTGTTCATAACTTGCAGCCCAGTCACACGTTACAAAACGAAGTTCATTATGCTGAACATCTAGCTGAGGTCGTAAAAACACATAAAATATAATGTAGTCGGAAATCACTGAATACATCAGCTTTGACAATGTATACAGTTATATAGGTTGGTAATATACAAATGTTGGCAATAATCAGCATGTATTTATAGAACAAATATTTTCACATTCATCTGTTACATACCCCAGTGTTCTGAGAATCTATGTCATTCTGAAGAAGTCCGCACACATAGTGTGTTCTCTAAAGCATCTCTCGTAAGGAGGAAGGAAGGATGGTCTTGCGGTTGAAGCACAGGTCTGAATGCTAATGCTGCACAGCTTCTGGGCCAAATTCTTCCCTCGGAAATGCTGGTCCAACATGGACATCAGTGGCGGTGTAACAAAGTGGAGAAATTGACCTTTTATTTGTTATCTTGGATAACTCTATTGGCTTGTCTGGGTAAAAACCTGGCCCTACTGAAGTCACACTACCAATGAGTTTAACAGGGCCAGGATTTTCATCCTGTATCCAATTTCTGCATCTCTGTAATAGAGATAAGAATAATCCCCTACATCAAAGGGATGGTGTGAGGCTAAATTTATTAATTATTCTAAACTGCTCTGAAGTCATAGAATCATAGAATATTAGAGTTGGAAGGGACCTCAGGAGGTCATCTAGTCCAACCCCCTGCTCAAAGCAGGACTAACCGCAGCTATATCATCCCAGCCAGGGCTTTGTCAAGCCTCAGCTTAGAAACCTCTAAAGATGGAGATTCCACCACCTCCCTAGGTAACCCATTCCAGTGCTTCACCACCCTCCTAGTGAAAAACTTCTTCCTAATGTCCAACCTAGACCTCCCCCTCTGCAACTTGAGACTGTTGCTCCTTGTTCTGTCATCTGCCACCACTGAGAACAGCCTAGCCCCATCCTCCCTGGAACCCCCTTTCAGGTAGTTAAAGGCCGCTATCAAATCCCTCCTCATTCTTCTCTTTTGCAGACTAAACAAGCCCAGTTCCCTCAGCCTCTCCTCATAAGTCCAGTGATCCAGTCCCCTAATCATTTTTGTTGCCCTCCGCTGTACTCTCTCCAACTTGTCCACATCCTTTTTGTAGTGGGGAGGGCCCAAAACTGGACACAATATTCTAAATGCGGCCTCACCAATGCCGAATAGAGGGGAATAATCATTTCCCGTGACCTGCTGGCAATGCCCCTCCTAATGCAGCCCAATATGCTATTAGCCTTCTTGACAACCAGAGCACACTGCTGACTCATATCCAGCTTTTTATCCACTGTTACCCCCAGGTCCTTTTCTGCAGAACTGCTGCCTAGCTCGTCGGTCCCCAGTCTATAGCTGTGCATGGGATTCTTCCTTCCTAAGTGGAAGACTCTGCTCTTGTCCTTGTTGAACCTCATTAGATTTCTTTTGGCCCAATCCTCCAGTTTGTTTAGGTCACTCTGTAGCCTATTCCTACCTTCCAGGGTATCTATCACTCCCCCCAGCTTAGTGTCATCCACAAACTTGCTGAGGGTGCAATCTACCCCATCCTCCAGATCATTAATGAAAATGTTGAACAAAACTGGCCCCAGGACCAACCCCTGGGGCACTCCGCTTGTGACCAGTTGCCAGCTAGACATGGAGCCATTGATCACTACTTATTGAGCCCTATGTTCTAGCCAGTTCTCTATCCATTTTATAGTCCATTCATCCAACCCAGACTTTTTAACTTGCTGATAAGAATACTGTGAGAGATAGTATCAAAAGTTTTGCTAAAGTCAAGGTATATCACATCCACCCCCTTCCCTACATCCACAGAGCCAGTCACCTCATCATAGAAAGCAATCATGTTGGTCAGGCATGAGTTTCCCTTGGTGAATCCGTGTTGACTGTTCCTGATCACCTTCCTCTCTTCCAAGTGCCTTAAAATGGATTCCTTAAGGACCTGCTCCATGATTTTTCCAGGGACTGAAGTGAGGCTGACCGGTCTGTAGTTCCCTGGATCCTCTTTCCTCCCTTTCCTGAAGATGGGCACTATATTTGCTTTTTTCCAGTCCTCAGGGACCTCCCCCTGTTGCCACGAGCTTTCAAAGATAATAGCCAATGGCTCTGAAATCACCTCAGCCAACTCCCTCAGCACCCTCGGGTGCATTGTATCTGGCCCCATGGACTTGTGTATATCTAATCCTTCTAAATAGTGTTGGACCTGTTCCTTCAGCACTGAGGGATGTTCACCTCATTCCCATTCTGTGCCACCCAGTACAGCAGTCTGGGAGCTGATCTTGTCTGTGAAGACAGAGGCAAAAAAGGCATTGAGTACCTCAGCTTTCTCCACATCCTCCGTCACTAGGTTGCCTCCCTCATTCTCTAAGGGGCCCACACTTTCCCTAATCTTCCTCTTGTTGGCAACATACCTGTAGAAACCCTTCTTGTTCCCCTTCACGTCTCTTGCTAGCTGCAACTCCAATTGTGCTTTGGCCTTCCTGATTTCATTCCTGCATGTTCGAGCAGTATTTTTATAATCCTCCCTAGTCATCTGACCAAGCTTCCACTTCTTGTAAGCTTCTTTTTTGCGTTTAAGTTCGCCAAAGACTTCTTTGTTAAGCCAAGCTGGACGCCTACCATATTTGCTATTCTTTCTGCACATTGGGATGGTTTGCTCCTGTGCCCTCAATAAGGTCTCTTTAAAATACAGCCAGCTCTCTTGGGTTCCTTTCCCCCTCATATTAGCCTCCCAGGGAATCCTGCCCATCAGTTCCCTGAGGGAGTCAAAGTCTGCTTTTCTGAAGTCCATGGTCCGTATCCTGCTGTTCTCCTTTCTTCCTTTTGTCAGGATCCTGAACTTGACCATCTCATGGTCACTGCTGCCTAGGTTGCCACCCACTTCTACTTCCCCTACCAAATCTTCCCTGTTTGTGAGCAGCAGGTCAAGAGAAGCACGGCCCCTAGTTGGTTGCTCCAGCACTTGCACCAGGAAATTGTCTGCGACACTCTCCAAAAACTTCCTGGATTGTTTGTGCTCTGCTGTATTGCTCTTCCAGCAGATGTCAGGGTGATTGAAGTCTCCCATGAGAATCAGGTCCTGTGAACTGGAAACTTTCCCTAGTTGAGTAAAGAAAGCCTCATCTACCTCATCCTCCTGGTCTGGTGGTCTGTAACAGACACTCACCACGACATCACGCTTATTGTTCTTGCTTCTAAGCTTAACCCAGAGACACTCAACTGACTTATCTCCAGTTTCATACTGGAGCTCAGAGCAGTCATGGTGCTCTCTTACATACAGTGCAACTCCTCCACCCTTTCACCCCTGCCTGTCCTTCCTGAACAGTTTATACCCATCCATGACAGTGCTCCAATCGTGTGAGTTATTCCACCAAGTCTCAGTTATTCCAATCATATCGTAGTTTCTTGACTGTGCCAGGACTTCCAGTTCCTCCTGCTTGTTTCCCAGGCTTCTTGCGTTTGTGTACAGGCACTTGAGATAAGTAGCCGATTGGCCTACTTTCACAGTATGAATCGGAAGGCGTCCCCTGCTGCACCCTCCTCAGGTGCTGTGGAATTAGTATTTTTTTATTATCGCAGTTGATAAAAGCCATTGGTATGCACGCATCCTAGGCACAGTGTGACATTGCAAAAAGTGTGTTTTTACAGTAACCATATAAAATGACCTACTCATCCTACTCTAAAGATTTATTTTCACACCCACCAGAAAACATAATAAAAGAAAAACAATTCCATAGGCAACATAATAAACATTTATATTAACCCAGCCCTCAATTCACCTTTCCAAAGGCCCAGGAAAGACTGGATTTTCAGCATGTCCAGAATGTTTTCAAAATGTTTTCAAAATGTTTTCAAAAATGAAGAGTTTAAGGGGAACAGCTTCCAAAGTTGAAGAGTCATCACAGAGAATGCCCTGTCACCAACCCCTTTTCTTTTCACTTGAAATACAAAGCAAATGCAAATGCTTGAATACAGAGAAGAAAGGAAAAGATTAAATATGATTTTCTTACAATTAACAAATCAATTCAACACTAAGTTACAAAATGATAGTGCACTGGAATGTTTCCCACCAGGATTCACATTTCCACTATTGTAGGATCTGTACATGTCCATGATAACCAATTACTTTCCATTTATAAGGAAAGTATGTTATTATTACTGGTGCTCATAACATTTAATTTAAAGTCGCCTATGTTCCCTTGAAAGCACCATTGGGTTGGGAGAGATTAAGTCCTTATCCTGCTTCTGAATATCCTCAGCTCCTGAATCAGCCTCATTAGTTGGTTTTGTGCTCTGGGATCTGTGATGTCTTCTCAACAACCTGTAAAATGACTGAAGCTGGAATGCTTTCAGGTGATAAGAGAAATCTGATCTGCTGCCTCTTCAGTTTTCTAACTAAAATCAGGTACTTCAGCCTTTCCTTTTCTTGCAGATTTCTACTTTAAACAAAATCTCTCAATTTAAAAGATAGCATATACTCACTCTATAAAAATGTTCAAAGTAGCTTACCAACAGTAACGAATCAAGCTTTGCAGTACCCCTGTGAAGTAGTTAAATGTTATTATCTACATTTTACAGAGGAAAAAAACAAGGCTCAGGTGTTATAAATAATTTGCCTAAGGCCACATGATGAGTAACTAAGAGACAGGGTTAGTATGCAGATCTCTGGACTCTCAATTTCTGTTATAGAGTCTTTGCCTCTATAAATATATAAGTACTAACTACATAAAACGGCCATATTTTCAAATTCAAAACTGAGACACTTTTGTGGCAGATTTATTTAGCATCATGAAATATTCATATAAAAATAAGTATACTTCCTTTATTATTTTTTAAAAATATGTATATGGTTTGTGCTATTCAACAGCAAGGTGTCCATGCTTCTCAGCATGAAAGACTTTTCCCCCTTACACCTCGTCCCTGAGAGACCACAGCAGAGGTTTTACACTGGCTTGATTTGGTCACTGACACCTCAGACTCATATTGCGATACTGTTCCCTGGCACATGCTTTGGCCTTGACAAATTGTTGACGTAAAACACACACTCACGACATCATGAAAGAGAAATGGGTGAATACAAAGAATTTTAGATTGAGGTAGTGATATGCCTTGAACAAACATTTTGTATTTATTTTTATTTGATAGATAGATAGCTAGATAGATGAACATTGCAGGCATCTTGAAAGACATTTCAGACACATCAGGACATCTTAGGTAAATTAGGAACTCTCCTGGTAAAACAGGGATATATGGCTCATTTATAACTATAACCATAACTAACTTAATTTTGCCGAACTCTTGGATTCACTGAAGAAAATGTAATTAAAAAAATCAGAGCACAGCCCTACATGATGCTGAGCATTTCCTAGGAGGCCTAGGCACTCTCAACTTGCAATGGCTTCAATGGGAGCTGCGTGTACTCTTAAATTCCTAGGAGGTGTTTGCCACCTGATGAGATTGAACCCAGGGTTTGGTGTGGGTGGGCGAGTCTGCAAGGGATTGCAGACCCTGGTAAAACTGAAAAATGAAATAAAACACAAGCCGGGTCACCGAAGGGAGCACTTTAAGCACCATCTCACCTAAACTTCTGCTTTCAGTTTATTATGGACAGTCCACTTTTCACACCACTTTTAACTGTGATTGAACCCTCGGTTTGTCCATTGAGCTTGGAACACTAATTAATCTAGCATTGACCTTTCTGTCAAATACAAGGAGGAACCTGGTTTTTTTTTCTTGCTGTGCTACCTGAAGATGGAACATTTAATTGATTTTTCCAGCAGGATTTTTACCTGTGGGTCCAATTGTCTCTTCTCTTTCACTACAACCGAGTCTTGCCTCTCTTCCAAATTACATACAAATATTACACCCCATCCTTTGGATTGGCAATTTGGTGCACAGCACATCTTGAGAGTGGAGAGGGGGACACAAAGGTGCTGAGCAGCTGCTCCCAAATTCTTCGATTGCCAGACTAGAGTTGTTCTAAATTATGCTAGCTGCAGCGGGGTCAGCTTGGCGGCTGGGGATTGATGGAGAGAAAGGATAAGGCTGCCATTTACTGAGCTGATGGTCAGGCCTTCTCAAGTGCATGCACTGAAGTGGCCAACTAGAGGTTGAACTACAGAAGATATAGCTTTAGGGGGGATTCCTGGGTTTAACTGCACACACAGAAATTATGAAATCAAGGGTGCAAAACTAGGCAAACGTCACTTCTTCCAGCCCAGTGTGGAGGGGAAGCAATGGGGAGAGAGAGGGGTGTGGTTGGAGGGCAAGCATCCCCCCTCACTCAGCACACACTGGCAGCTCCTGTCTAGCGGGGCTGGTCCCAGTCCCCAATCCAGGAGTTACAGCCTGGCTCACGGGGTCACAGTGGCAGTCAGGTATGGCCCAGCTGCCCTCTATTTTGGCAGGGAGTAGGTGGGTGATCATTTTAGCAGTCTTGCAACCCCATGAGTCAGATCACAATGCATGGAGCAGGGAGCCAGAACCAGCCCTGTGGGACAGGACCCACCACTTCAGGATGTGAGTGGGGTGGGCTCACTCTCCCGCCCCCACATACTCTCCCCCTCCCACACACACACATACAATCAGTGTTGAGGTGCTGGGGCAGAGGTTGCTACTGCAGATGGTGGGTGCCCCCATGGCAGTTTAGTACAGTGCATCCATTGAGTTGGGAGGCTACATTTGCCCTAGCTTCTCCTTAAGCTCAAATGGAAGTCACCTGTGTTTTAGGAGTAGAACTTGCAGAGTTATAGCCTCACTGCCCCATATGTTTAGTTTAGCCAGTGACAGTGACTTCTATATGTATCAAGCTATGATGCCAAGCAGACACATTGCTGGGACAGCAGGGTTTTTGACTTGGACAAGTAATGAGAAACTATTCCAGCAAAAAGTCATATTTCACAATTTGTTAGGAAAGGTGGAAAAAAATATATATTTGCCAGTTTCAGACTGTGTGAGAGATTTCATGATGCTCAGAAAGTTATTATTTTTCATTTGAAAACTAAAGAAATGGTGTTATGAAGGGTGTTTATTTTTGCTCTGTTTTGCTTTTGTTGGTTTACAGTGATTCAGTTCAATATTGGAAAATCATTCTACATGAAGGAAAAATAAATGTTCAAATTAAACAATTATCAGTTGTTTATAGGGCACATTGTGCTGGCACACGTGCTAAGCAGGCATGGGATGAAAATGAACATGATTAATGCTGAGATTGTGTGGGTCTGTAGAGGTGCCACAGGGAAATTGGACACAGAGATTAATGGAGAGATGAAACCAGCCTGACTAGTTCAAGTACCTTGGTGGCTGGATTACAGAAGATGGTGAGCTCAAACATGAAATTCAGTCCAGATTGGGGAGTTCTGGAAGAGTGTGGAACAACATCTCAGGTGTTGTCTATGGCAATTGAAAGACTGAAAGCCCAAGTGTATAGAACAAGGGTGCGCCCCACCACACTGTCTGGTATAGAAGAACAGGCAGTAAAGAGACAGCAAGATCAACGCCTACAGATGTTTGAGATGAGATGTCTTAACATAATAAAAAGAGTTGCTATTAGGATGGAAGACAAATCCATGATGTGGATGACTAAAACCAGGCAGTGCAACTTCACTGATTTGGACACGAATGAAGAAGATTGGTGAAGATAGTATCACAGGAGAGGTGGTAGGAAAGCCAAGAAAGTGATGGACGGATTGCATTGAAGAAGATGGTAAGCAGGTGGACTTTAGTGCCACCACGGACACATGAAGATGGCAGATGCTTGCACAATGACCTGACCCCAGATAATGGGATAAGGTGAAGAAGGCAAAGAGATTGTTATGGTGCTCGTTTTTATTACATGATTTTCTAGAAAATCATCATTAAGTATCATACAAAATATTAGAACATTAAAATAATGGTACTTTATTAAGGTAAGTTTGACTTCTTTTGCAGCTACAATAGATCATAAGGTCAGCCTGCAGACAACAAAAGACCACATGGAGGAATATATATAGTGGGAAACACCAATTCACCTTCTGAACTAATGAGTTTAAGTTGGCAGACATCTACTGTGCCATTTCACAGAAAGAGGGCCTGATTCTCACGTACAAGGAGGTCCTTTTACACTACTTTGGTACACAATGTGGGTATACATCTAATTAAACATGCAAGCGGCATAAAGGGGCCTTGGTGTAAATGAGAATTAGAGCCTTGTTCACGTTAGTCACTGAGCTAAAAATGGTATATTTTTACCAAACAACAGTTAACATAACTGTTTGAACCACAGTCAAATCACACATCTGCACATGTAAAATTGGTAATTGCCCAAACAAAGATGAAATTTGTGTACACAATTTAGGTACTGAGTTTTGAAAATTTGCTCTGTTCAGAATCATTAATGGTCATTACACTGAATTCATGTCCTAGTTGCTGTCTGAGTTAATTAAGTGTGTTAATTGTCAGAGTATATGTTCCGTTGTTTTTTTATGGGTATCTCTAGAAATATACCCTGTACTGCACTGACAAGATGTATGGTCGGCTAACTGTATTTTGAAAAAAGTCATTATACTATAAGTGAAATACATGACTTAAAAGAGTTTTACAAACAGAGTAAAATTTCATGCAGTTTCAAACTGTCACAACAAATTTCTATAACAGGTTGTATTTTTAGATGTGCATTGGGAGTTTTATTATGAGCTGTCTGATGGGTACGTGAAAGTGCATATATACCAGTCTACAGTTCCTTCCAATGTCTAAATAAACTAAAAGGAAATGAGCTGTTCTAGGGGAAAAAAACATGGAAGAATTAATATGCTGTAGTTGCTTTTGCCAGTAACATCTTTTGTAATGTTTTGTACACTAACATAGTCATACCATTATAAGTTTATCGACCAAGAATATACAGTACCGACATCTTCAGTACCGACTGTTTCTGAGGCTATAGTTTTATAGGAGTTGATCTCTTGTCAACCCTTAAATCAAAAGTCATCCACCACATTGGCCCTATTTTATTTACTTTTAGAGCATGGAAAAATTTGTATCCAAATCTCAACCCAAAAGTGAACTTTGCCACTTGAGTCCATCTCTAGTTCTTGATTATTATACTTTCTGAATTTCACTTTGAGTTTTGAGTTCAAACAAATTTGAAACCCAATGAACAAGTATCTCAAAGAAGCATTTTTATCTTTGGGTCATAGCTATGTAAAACCATGGAATTTCACATGGTTCCTACCTCTAACCAAAATTCTATCCCAAGTTTGCTGAAAATGTTCACAAACATCAGTAAGCCTGACTGACATATATGGGTTATACAAAATCTCCACCCAGGTAATTTTTCATCAGGTTTGGGGTTGCAAGATGTAGGAAAGTTTTGCTTCAGCAGACATATCCCTTTGGATACCCTGCTCTGGAGGAGGGCACGGGCATAATCCTAGGGGAGAAATGGAGGGGACACCTTCCTCCATAACTTTCAGCTGGAGGAGGACAAAATGTCTTTCTGACTGGCTGAAGAGAGGCACAAGATAGCAGAAAAGGATATGGGATATGAGAACCCGCTGCTTTGAGCCAGATCCCTTTCCCCTCTCTTTGCTACCTCACTGCAGCCTTCTGCCAGCACAGGCTGCACTGTACTCCTTGCTGTGCTGGCAGGAGTGTGTGGTGAATTTCTGCAACCATTTCACCTATTTTTCTGTCCTGGTCAGGAGTCTGGCAAAGCAGGGAGGGAGCTGAGCTGGCTGGGAAGGAGCCACTAAGGTGTTACCTTCCCAATGGTAAGGTGTTATCCAATGGTAAGTTTGACCCATCAGTGTCAATGCTGACACACAGAAAAATCCTCCAATCACTGGGGAAAACAACAATCACAATGTTTAACAGTTCTATACATTTCAGCATTGTGCCTAGATGTATCTTTGTTGTACTTTGTAGAATCACTGTACTGGAACCCAGAAGCAAGTCCTTCTTTGTTTGAACCCTCCTCTACATATAGCAGGCCTCTGTTGACAAACTGGTTGTCCCATTAACACATACAAACTTTCCAGTCAAGGGAGCAAAAATGAAAAATTCTGTGATGTCAAGGGTCTAGCAGCAGAATTAAAAAAGTATAATTCTGAACTTTGTACAGTTACATTTCCCATCTTCCCTCCCAGTCTTCTCATCCTTCCCTCATTTAACCTGGAACTTTGAATCAGTTGTCCCATCCACTAGCCCCTGCTGAGGGCTAACTATCACATTGTTTCTTTCAATACTCATTTATCTCTTTTCCTACCAGGAGTCTTAGTCCTTCCATTGCCTCCATTCTCTCAGTCGTTGATGCTCTCCTCTCCACCTTCCTTAACGCTTTTGAGCCTCTCTCTGACCAAACATTCCACCCAGAAAGCCCCAGCCCAGGCTCATCCTCTCCATCGCTGCACATTTTAATAAATATCATCGTTTCACTGTTAACTTGTCCTCCCCTCTCTGTGCATTTGCTGTTGTCTTCATTCTCGTGCGCCATAAGCTAAGATGTAAGCTTCCTAGGGTAGAGACTGTCTCTTTTAAATTGCATGTGTGTACAGCACTTAGCACAGCGGGGACCTAATCCATGATTGGGACCCCTAGGCAATGCAGTAATATCAGTCATTATGCCATGGGAGACCATGGGGCAGTGGGATATTTGGAGAGGCAGAGAGAAAAAGGGCAAATATCTGCCGGGAGAGGAAAAACCTGTGTGATCTGGAAGGGGGGTGGCTGGGGGTTTTCAGGGAATGAAGGAGAAGAAACTAGGTTTGGGGGAGGAAAAAGGGAATGGAAGGTAGAGGGAAGAATGTGTATGGAGAATTATGACTCCCCCTGGAGATTCTGCTTTAGTGTATATTACATTTAATTGTTATGGCCTTAAACTTAGAGGTCTGAATTCTGCTCTCATTTGATAAATCAGTTGATTTGTTCTGGATTTATGCTGGTGTAACTGAGATCAGAATTTGGGCCATTATATGTTAACCTGAAGTCAATTTCAATTCCATTCCACTCAATAATATCTGTCAACAGTAGTTACAGTCTTCCCTGGATTGGGTTACACATAATTTGAGGTTTGATCCCCAATGCCCATCTGTCAGCAGTATCCATTCCTGATACTGCAGGAAAATGGCACTGTTACATAGCACAATGCAATCTCTACTGTCTTCTTTCTCCTTTCTTACAGGGTTATGGTTATTGTAATAAACATTCTACAATATTATGTATGCGTGCAGCACTCAGCTAGAGAATATTGAAGGAGAAGAATACAGCCCAGTAGTGATTATCCTTAAATATTTCCCATGGTCAAATATTTATTATAATGAATTCAGTAAAAGGAAGGAAAATATGTATGTACTTTACATGCAAAACTCCTGCTGGTATTTATGGCAGTTATGTGCATGAATCCCCTAAATTTGATAACAATATAGATCTCAATCTGTGTGTCAAGGCAGGAGAAGGTCTTATCGTCTGATGTTTCATTTGGCTAAAATCCTAGTAGCCATTTCCACAATCCCCTAAAATCTAAACCATTTAAGTACCACCACATGCACAAGGAGACGTTTCTGAAAAACTTTCACATAGTTACTGTTGCTAAGTAAATTATTCCCTTGTCATCCATCTATTTAGTTGTTCATCTCACTTTATCTCACTGTATCTAAGAATTGACACAGTGACTTGACATTGAGTTAAAAAGGAAGAGATATGCAGCCAAAGCAACTGCTACACACAGGGAAAGGAATGAAGAATTCTTAGGAATAAGAAATACTAGATATCTTTTTCATTATGTTATTTTTTGTATCACTGTGTGTATTTGGGTAGAACTCCTTCCTATGGGTGACCCCACACATTGACTGGATACATATTAAAGTTAAATGGGAACGAGAAGGGGACTGTAAGCTGGTGGCATGGTCCAGCTGGGGCATTGCAACCCTTCCTCAGGCCCAGGCTCCGAGGAAGGCCACAGAGCCTTCTTTTAGGGGAATAAACAGTTCCTGTTTACAAGTCTTTAGCCCCAGCCCCCAGCGTGGCAGGCTTCCTTCCCACTCTGTAGCCCTCTGGCCCTCTCATAGGGTAGGGCTGATATGGGGTCTGTAGCCCCGGCCTTCCAACAGGCGGACCAGCAAGTAATCTGGTGCCCCCGTCCCTCAGGCAGGGTGGGGCAGGCAAGCAGTCTATAGCCCCTGGCCTTCCCACAGGTGGGGCTAGTAAAATAGTCTGGAGCCCCTGGCCTTGCAGGCAGGCAGGGCAGGTAGATTTCAGGATCCTTTGCCTCCAAGCTCGGAGGGCAGCACTCACTCCCAGGGTGGTTAGGGAGTGGGAGAGAGGGATGCAGGCCCACCCGACTCCACTGCTTCCCAGCCCAGGGCCCTATCAGTGGCAAATCCATTTGCAACTGAGTCAGCGGGGTGCCAGCCACAACACGTTGATGGGGTTTTAGTCCCTGAATCAGCCACTTGCTAGTCGGCTGTCCCTGGGCCACTTCCTCCCACCCTGTCCCCAGGTATCTGCAGGGAGCAGTCTCCTTCCAGGTCGCTAGGGTAGAAGGCGAGCGGCAGTCCCACAAGTCCCTCACCATCAACTGGCAGCAGGTCCGGGAACATCTCTGCATCATCAGCAGAGGGCAGCTACTCCAGGTCATAGGATCCCAGGGGTTCCTCTGGTCCACTGGATTCAGTCACTTCCAGGGGGTCCCTGACATCAAGCAGCTCCTCCAGGTCAGGGCCTGCCTCAGGGGGTATTTTGCACCCAAGAGTCTCGGGTGGCTTATTCCAACTACTAGGGCCCAGCGACCCTCTCCAGTCACTAGGGCCCGGCAATCCGGGCAAGTTTTGGATGCTCCGCTTGGTGGGGCGGTTGTGCCAAACAGCCGCTGGGTCTGAATCAGGCCTAGGCCGCAGCTTCTGGGAAGATATATCTGCCTCCAGCAGCAGCTTCCCCCCTACTGAGCTGCTATATTGTTGTCAGTGGGTTGTGGTCTAGTGAAAAAGGAAGAGTCAGTGGTAAGCAGTTAACAAACAAAAATAGAGGAAAAGGAAAATTTAGCCCATTTCTTACAGAGGAAATAATATATTGGTTTAGCTTGATTGATTTGACCTTTGTATTGTAGAATGTTACAGCCTTGGGATTCAGAGGGACTTCTGTGATGCATAGAACTTATGCTGGCTTTGTGAACAGGAGTGAATTTCAGCCTTTGTGAATGTGCAGTCCATTTTTAACAGTGACAATGAATTTTTTTAACAACAAACTACCAAGGAATGAAGGAAGGAAGGCTGTGTTCCCCATGTGTGCCCAGCTAACTTACCTGCATAGTGAATCTACATCTCCTGCTTGAGAACCAAATAAAGACCTAGGATTCGTCTCTTAGTGGATAGCTGTAACTTTATGATAAATATGTATAATGCAATATATCAGTGTAATGGAATAGATCTTATTTGCAATTAATGAATAAAATAAATGTGAATTTCGTAGACTTAGCCATTGTTTAGTTAAGATTTTGTGAAAAGCCTTAGAATATGTTTCACAAAGTGTAAATACCTTCATGTTCCAAATTTATCTCACTGTCTTATTATCCGGAAATATTTCCCCAAATGCTTCCTTTCTCATTAGGTGGCAAGAGCTGTTTTAAGGAAGTTGGGGGTGGATTCAAAATTTGGTTTATAATGGTAAAAATAACAATTAAAAGAATACAAATAACAATTAGTGCTTTTATTGCTCTTTTCATCTTCATTCCCTATTTTTCATGTGTTTGAGTTTTCAGTATTAATATTGCATTTTCTGAATTTTGAGTGCAGGATAACTCGGACCTAGCACTACATGAATGAAAGTTTTTAACTGAGTTTATAAGCACCATGATCTGCTATTATTTGGCTTGATGCTTTCTGTGGGTTGCCATTCGTACCAAAAGGCATCAGAAACCAGCTGTCAGAAGTTAGAAATTCTATCCTATTTAACAGCTGCTACAACTGAATTTTTAAACATCGCAATGAACCAGACATATCCTCCATATGTTTCCCCTGACCATTATCTTTCCTCTTTGAAGTTCATATCTCAGATAAGAGAAGATTTTTTTTCTTTTCTTAATCTTGGAAAATACATTTTTGAGCCTTCTGAATTAAATACAGTTTTTCAGGTCTGAGATACTTTAACCTAAATCTCTTAATTATGTTTTAAAAGTATTGGAGGCCTGATTTACCACTGTGTTTCATGCTAGTAACTCCACTGAAAGCAATGTGTAAAACCAGAGAAATGCAATGGTAAATGGGGCCAAAGAAATAATTTTAAACACATTTGCATAATCCAAGGAACATCAGCAAAGATATTGACAAATCCTTATCAATTAAAAATTATTTTTGTCATAAAGTATCTATGACATTATTTTTATCCTCTACCAATAAAAATGTTACAGTTACACTGTGGAAAAATGTGCTGTTACAATATCCCTAAGTAATTTAAATGTCCATGAATTTGAGAGGGATGTAAAAGGCCTTAACTTGTATAGGAGGGCAGATTTTTTTATACAATATATACTCTAAAAAGAAAGAGGGAAAGTTTCACTAGAGGATTAACCCTTTAACTTCCTTGGCAATTCAAATGAGAAATCAGAAATATTTTCAAGTGTTTCCATCTTTCTTTGCAAAAGTTCTTTATCTTTAATTAAAGCCCTAGTTGAAGTGCTAGAGTTTTATTGGTCTCTTCAGATACTACGAGATTATCAAGGGAAAACAGGTACATTTTTGTTTTTTCCACTTTATCCTGCAGTGTAATCAAGTCAGGACTTCTAAGAATCATTTTTAGATTCAAAAGCTGTAGTACATAGGGCAATATGGTGATCCAGTCTGTGGGTTGCACAAGAAGGTAAGTCAGGGAATAAAACCCACTCTTTGTCCCTGTACAGCCTCCCTGCATCTCTGCTGATAACATGGGGATGGGGAGAGTGAATGGGCTACATGCTTGGTACATGCCCCCCCATGCATACAGGTGGAGAGGGGAAGGTAATGGATGGCGTCTTGGCTCTCCTCCCACCAATCACCAACCAGGACAGCTGAGAAGTGAGAGGGTGTGTAGTAGCAGATTAGTAACTCCTGGAAGTCAGGGAGAGTAAGAAAGGACTTGTGCCGCTAAGCCGTTGCTCCAGTTTTTCAAATGGGCAATGGAGGCTTGCATCTTTGGTGTAGTGGAGTCAGGAGTTGATATCTTGATTGTGTATAAGAGATGATAGATCGGATGGGGGTGTGATGTTCTATGATTAAAGATGACCATTTATATCCCTGTTGTTACCACTGTTACATAATTACCATAAATCTTATACAAAGTATGTCATGTAAGGTATCAATAGAAAAGTTATTAATTGCTAAGTATGATTAACTTGTGTATATTCATGTATCATATTTGTATCTGAAGTTATGAATATTGGTTATGTACTTGTATCTTAAACATGTGTTGTATTTCTGGGTAATGTTCCTCAGATAGATTTATATCAGGGCTAGCCAGCTATGTGTTGATGGCTCATTAAGCACACTCAGCACTCACAATGGGCCATTGAAGAATCTCATTCCACCCAGCAGGCCTTTCCTGTGGATGCCTCAGATAGCGCAGAGCCAATGGCCGCCTCCTTTGGTTCAGCCAAACTTGTAGGGGCATGTGATATGCTCATGTGACCCTGGACTCCATCTTAGGCTTGGTCTACACTTACCTCCGTGATTCGGCGGCAGTCAATGGGAGTTACACAAAGTACACAAAGAACTTGAGTAACTCGCGTTGACTGCTGTGCTTCTCTTCTGTGCACCATCTTCACTGCACTGCGCTGATGGGAACCATGTTCCCGTTGACACAGCACTACGCCACTTGCGGGGGTGGATTAATAACATCAACTTCTGGATCAACTGAGTGAGTCTTCACTGACCGCTCAGTCGATCCAGATAAGTCGGTCTGACGGCGGTGACTTTGCCACCATCAGTGTAGACATAGCCTTAGGCCAGTCACTTTCCAAACACAGGGATTGTGGGCTTTATTTGGACAGTAAATTTCCATGCACATGGCAAAGGATATGAAAAACACCTGAGGCACCTCTATTTTGCCTCTTTCCTGCTCCTGTAATTCCTGCTCTATTTCTCTGGACTGTGGATTTATAACTAAAGGAGTATTGTGAACTATGGACAGAGGACCTTGCACTCTTTTGGAAGTTACCAGAGAGACTTTACAAGCCTGCAGTCTATTCCCTCACTGCTACAAACCTGATATAAAGACTTTGCAATCATTTGCATGTATTTGACTTATTAACCATTTATAACTCTCTTCTTTCCTTTTATTAATACATCTTTAGTTAGTTAACTAAGGATTGGCTGACAGCATGTTATTTGGGTAAGATCTGTGATTCATACTGTCCTGGGGATAACTGTCTGATCCTTTGGGATTAGTAAGAACCTCACCTATGGTGAAATGGGTTTTCAGTAACCTCTCACTGTATTAGTTCTGTTTGTCTGGATGGGAGCCATGGGCTGGGATGCTGAAAGGGGATTGTATTTGGCTTCTTGTTAACCAGTGTGGTGACACAGAAGTTCTTTTTTACTGGTCTGGTGAATCTAATTATAGACTAGACCACCAGTTTTGGGGAATTGTCTGCCCTGTTTCATGCAGTCTGCCCTGAGTGTGGCATTTTCAGTGTGGCCTATCACAGGGGGTAGCTCATGAAAGGCCTTAAAAGTATCTTGTTTGATATAATGGAGGGATGCAATGAGGGGGTGACATGGTCAAAGCAACAAGCTAGAAAAATGGTCCTTGCAGCAGCACTTTGAAAGTATATAAGATGATATTTGTCAAGTTCAGAAAGGAGTAGGCTGAATTAGTCAAAGTGTGAGGTGATGAGGGGCTGGCTGAGAGTATTACCTGTGTAAATAGAGAGGAAATGTCAGATCTTAGACATGTTGTACAGAAAGAAGCAGAAAATATTATGTGGTCTCTGTCAGGGACCTGATTCCAAAGCCCACAGAATCTGTAGAAGTCTTTCCATTGACTTCAGTGGGCTTTGGATCCAACTCTGGAAAAGCTTAATAATTCCATTGCAACTGTGTGCACCTTCTGTCTTCTTTTCTTTTTAAAACACCTCCTCTGTGGAGAAAATGCTTTTTCCCAGTATTTCCCACTCCCCTTCCCAAAAATTTCAATTCTGTCCCAGCTTATGTATCCTGAAAATCTCCCAATCCTTTTCTAATTCTGTGGGAAGGCAGTAAAACTAGGATATAGGGACTAATGTTCATTTTCTCCATGCAAAGCAGTTCCCACATAGGAGTCATACAGAGGTAGATGAATAATATTGGTTGAATACATTGTTCAACAAATTTCACATTATTTCCAATTAAATATTTATTAATTCTCTCGTTATTCACCCAACATATCAGTGTATACATAATTCATAAATGTATTAGTGAAATAATTTGATTAATTTTAGATATTTTCAAATGAAATAAATGACTCATTCTTTTTTCGTTACTCATGCAGCTATGTTTATATAGTGCATCACATTTTCAAAGCACTGTAAAAACATTACTAATTCTCTGAGCCCTTGTGTCAGGTGGATAAGCCACTATTATCCCTGTTCTACAGAAGGGGAAACAAAGGTCACTGGGGGTCAAAATGCAATTTGCATAACAGGGAAGAACTCCATTGACCTCTTTTGTGTTGCACCTAATTACAAGACCAGTGATTTTTGACAAACCGAGTTTAAAGTGCAGGTCTGCTGTAAAAGTAAATGTAAAAATGGCATCGGTAAGATTTTCCCACACTTTACTTCAGTGGGCTTTAGATCCAGCTATTTGTAGCGTTTCCTGCTAATTGCATCTCTTAATGACATCTAGATCACTCTTTCTCGTTGTCTAAGTGACTAGTCTATCTGATAGCCCTGTATGCTCCACCTATGATCTGAAAGGAAAGTCTTTTTTCTTCCTGGCTTGTTCATAATCAGTAGTAGAGATTCTGAAGGCCAAATTCTGTAGTCAGTGACATCTTTAAACCCATTATTCTGAATGAGGTGCAGTCGATGCATCCGTATAACTAATAAATAATTAATTAAAAGTTTGACCTGAAATTAGAAATGAGTTAATAATTGTGGTGATGAGATGTGAACCAGAATAGAATCCACTGCATTAGTGCTAATGGGAATAAGAAGTAGAGCAGTAAGTACACATTTATTTGTTACTAAAAGATAATTGCCAGGTGTGCAGAGATTGGGAAAAAATGTTCAGCACTCATTCCTTACATAAAACTACTGATAAATATGTTCTTGTAGATTAAGCTAACTTGTTATACTGTATTAATATAGCTGTAATTTAACTGTCAAACTGCTTCCCTTCCTTTTCTCTTCTTCCTCAGTGTATTTTACAGTAAAAAAAACAGCAGTAATGCATTTAATAATTGGCATCACTGAGAAAAATAGGTCTCCTTGCTTGCTGCATTGGTGCTTTCTGAGTTGCATCCTGGTGTCTGTCTTGTTCACTGGTTATTGGAGCTGTTGGGAAGGTAAATGAGGACCCATGAGCCGTGATGTTTTCAGTATTCAGAAGACACACAGCTTTTCATCGATCCAGCAAATGGTCAATGACTTGAGTGAGTGTTTGGGGGAGACTGGGGCATAGGTAAGAACTTGCTCATTCCAGACAAACCTGAGATGCAGCTAGTAGGTTGGGGGAAGCTGTCTTCAAATAAACACAAAGGTGCTTTTGTCTGAATGAGACTTACTGATCATGTAACTCAGAAAGATAACATTCCAGTTTCTGAAGTATCAGTTCTAGCACGAAACTCAACTGGAGAGATAGTCGGGTTGCCTAACATGTTAAATGTCCTTTCCTGAGTCCTATTTGATTCCAATAAGCAACAGGCCACTGCCCCCAAATTGAACTTGATCCACAAACTGTTTTCCCTTCAAAAACTCCCATCTACCTGCTTATCAAAACTAAAAATCAGTTGACTCTGGAGTTACAATACAGTAAAAATATGTAACATGGGTGAGATTTAACCATGTGGTTTATGTCTCTGGCTAAAGCCTTGATCATGACCAAAGTTTATCTCATTTCTGGAAAACAGTTAGTTCTGCCCAAATTAGAAGTTTTAACCATGTCTCTGACTTGTTGTATTGTGGGGTGGACAGGCCTTATGTATTGATTATACCCAATCCTGCCTCTTCATGCTAACTAGGCTTAACCTGTTCAGTGTTTAAACTAGAAGTCATCAAGCATGCACATAAAATACAGCTCTCCTGTTAAGCTAACTAATAAACTGATGCTGTTAGCAACAGAGATATTGACTTCTCTCTCTGTAACCTAAGTTTCATGAAGTTACAGAAACTGAGATATTTGTGGCTACAGTTCAGAGTGGCCAATTTTCTCTTATTTATTTAATTCTATTTCCCACTGGTCTGAAGTTTAAAATTCAATGTTTTCTTTAGTCTCACTCTTCATGACAATCTTAACTGATGCAGCCTTCCACCCTGTGTGGTTTTTAAAGACCTTCTCAATTAAGTTTCCTAGCAGAAAAAACAGTTCTTTGAAGTGCTACTAAAAATGCTGAAAAAGGTGTAGTTGATAATTGGAAAAACAAAGTCTCAAAAAAAAAAAAAATCAGAGTGCAGGCTGGCGACATGGCCCAGCAGGGCATCGTGACCTTTCCTCAGGCCTAGGCTCCGAGGAAGGCCACAGCGCCTTGCTCTAAAGGAAAAAGCTAGCAGGTCACGAGTCTTTAGCCCCGGCCCTGAGGCGGGGCGGGCTATCCACGCAGCCTGTAGCCTCCGGACCTCAAGCAGCAGGCGGGGCAGGAAAAGTAGTTTATAGCTCCCGGCCCTCAAGCCGGGGCAGGGCTGGTAAGGAGTCTATGGTCCCCAGGCTCAGGATCCTCTGTGGCAAAAGGTCAGAGGAGACGAGAACTCCCGGAGTGGCTATGGAGGGGGCGGGGGGACGCAGGCCCATCTGACTCCACTGCATCGCAGCCCAGGGCCCTATCAGTGGCAAAGAGGCTCTGCCACTGGGTCAGCGGGGCTCCAGCCACAACACGCTGATTGGTTCGACTACAGACCCAGCCAAACTATAGTCAGCTGTCCCTGGGCTACTTCCTCCTACCCTGAACGGTCTTCCTCCAAGTTGCTGGGGTAGACAACTAGTGGGAGATCTGGAAACTCCTCGGGGTGGTCGGCAGTTCCTCCAGGTCATAGGGTCCTGGTGTGTCCTCCGGCACACTGGGATAAGGCAGCTCCAGTGCGTCCCCAGTGATGAGCAGCTCCTCTAGGTCAGGGCCAGCCTCGGGGGGGGGTTTTCCCAGTCAGAGGTCTCTGGTGGCTCTTCCCAGTTGCTAGGGCCCAGCGGCCTGGGCAGGCTGTCAAGGGTCTGGTCAGTGGGGTGTTCACTCTGCACAGCTGCGGGGCCTGGGTCAGGACCAGACCGCAGCCTCGGAGAAGGCACATCCTTCTCCAGCAGCAGCTTCCCCCTGACTGAACTGCTAGGCTTTTGTACTTCCCCTTCCCCTTCCTGTCCTGGCCCCGCTCCTCTGTTTCCGGGGTATTCAGCCTGCAAGGTCCTGATCTGCCCACCAGGTGCATCGCGACCCTTCTTTGGGCCCAGGCTCCGAGAAAGGCCACAGCGCCTTGCTACACAGAGTTACTGGATTGTTCTACAGAGTAAAATTAAAGTGTTAAAGTGAGTCTAACTTCTTAGCAATCAGAAAACTAAAATTAGAATTAAAGAATGTTTTAGTCTTATTTGTCTTCTCTTGCTGCACTACAGTTCTTAAATATAGTGCTATTGATTAGGATATTCATAAGGTAAGATGCTTTTAAAATTTAATTTTGTTCTATACATTTTCAAGTTACCTTAGAAGTGATTGCACAAGTGTTTTTAATGTTGGGATTGAATTATTCTCTCCTTTCTTTTTTACAAAGTTCTTCGAATGGAATAACAAGGGAGAACTGTCTTTTTTTTCTTAGAATAATTAAAAGTGACGACACCGTATTCCATAAATTGCAATGCAATGTGTTTACAATAAAATATGTTGTGCCTGTGCTACATTTATGTTCAACATCATCCCATGATTTTCCTACAGGCTTCCCTTTTCCACAGACTCTTCTTTCATAAAAATATTGGAAATTCCATATTGTGATGCTACTCCTGAACTGAATTTGTAAAATATAGAGTTTCCAGACATTGCAGTATAATAATATTTCATATTTCATGGATGAAAGAAGCTGCTGGGTTGTTTTTTTTTTGTTGTTGTTTTTTTGTTTTTGTCATCCATCTCTACAACTTGTGTGCTGCTGACCTTTTGAAACAATGCAACATTGATTGTAAAGTAGTAGTCTACACTCTCACTCTTACTGCCACCAGTGTACCAGCATTGAGGGTAATAACAATGGTAGAAATTTTACAGAAAAATCTACTATACAAAAGCCTAAAAGTACTGAAATTGCTGTTTTTTCTCTTTCTCCTACCAAAATGGAACGTAAGAGTAGGCATCGTAGTACTTTCCAAATAGGGAGTGTCTTCAAAAATCTGAGTACTTGGCACCCCTACAGAATCTTCTTTTTATTCCTTATATCTGTATAGTAGTGTGCACTCTGTTGTTATAAAGTAGCAGGTGTTCTAAAGGCCAGATGCCTAAAACAACAAGTATATTTCTTGATAACTTTTCCATTTGTGCTGTATTTTCCTTCCAGACTAAAACACACTAACTTCTCTGTGTTAGACTGACACATCAAGAAACAAGCATTCTGAAACAAAAATTACTGTGTTTTGATGTTTTAAAAATTCTGCTTTGTGATTTGTTACCTGGTTACAGTGTTTAAACTCTTTCTCAGATCTCATTTTGGAAGAACTATTGTCTACATAGGAAGGGCAAGGTCAACGAGTCAGTTCTGTTAATTTTAATTAAATCAGAAACAAGTGACTCAGTACCGTTGCAAATCAGTGGAGCCAAACTCTTTCTAGGTGCAGTAATTCTTCACTGACAAGAACAAACATAGCTGAATTGGGAAACATACCTGTTTTCATCCATTTTGTTAATCATTTGAACAACCTCCAATATAGTGTTTATGCACTAAGTATTGATGTCCAATTGTCTACTGATCAATGTTAACTGCAGTTTCCATAAAGAAAAATATAGAGTGGTGCAAAATGGTTCATCATCACCCACATTGGTATTTTAGTAGCACCAAAAGCCTACATTAGTCTTGGGTGTTGTACAAAAACACAGGAAGAAATAGTCTCCTACCATTTTAAATCATACAGAACCCCTAAGGGGTTTATGGCTTCTCATCAAGTCACCAGGCCAAAACCAACAGCAATAACTTGTTCATAGCTTGCTACTACACCTCTTTTAGCAGCTCTTCGATCCAATATATTAATAAACAATGGCCTGCGCTGCCCATATGAGTAAAAGAAAGATACAAAACTGAGCAAACAGCAATGCTATTCACTCACCAATGGCTGCCCATGCTGCAAATCTTCAGTATCTCATAAAATTGCAGGGGAAACTTTTAGGAAAATAGCTGCTGTACACTAGAGTTTTGGCTAAAGAAATGACATCAAGGAAATCTGCCAGTGGACACGCACACTTTTTCTTTTACATGTGGCTCAAAATTTAAGTGTATGGAGGACAGATTGGGATTGATCAGATATGCACTGGATGCTGAGCAGACTTTGAATTTGTGAGTACCCAGGAAAGCACAATTAAGGTGGGGTCAAAATCTAAAGTCCTTACTCAGTTTTAATTCAGTCTGTGAAGTTTCCTTGAGAAAAGACAGAGTAAAAATTGACAGGACCAAAGTAGGTTTGAAGTGGCAGTGCTAACCAGTTTGGGTGGTTGTCATAGAAATCTGAGCCGTATTTTAAAAGATAACTGAATTGGCACTATTATAAGTCTCACGTACACTGTATAAATCTGAACAGAGTTAATTACTCCATTATATTAAAAGTATTAAAAAGTGTTAGTATTGCAACACCTACCCCTCACCTGACCATATGGATTATATCTCCGAGCTAGTTCTAGCATCCACCTGCAACCTTTATCGTTGTTGCTAGTTCTCATGATATTTGCTGTATTACTGGCCCAGCAGCCAGAGTCACGTGACCACTCAACTTCCTTTTTTTTTTTTTTTTTTTTTATTAAAGTACTTTTTTAGCCTATAAGATTACAAAGAAAAGCATAAAAATGGGACCCCGTGCAGATCCTAAAAGTTCAAATACCAGAAGGCAAATAAAAATAACTCAATATCTATTATATGTTTTTTAAATATCTCATGAGGGACAAACTCATGATGTTTTTATATGTTGGTTTGTCTTTAGCCACCTCTCCCATGGCCCTGATTGGCGAGAATCTCAGCACTCAGCCGATTCCCATAACATTGCACATACTGGCATGTAGTAAGAGAAATCCAATGTTAAATGCTAATACTATGTGCTAACTTCCTCACATTTTGAACTAAATTATGCCAACAGTAAACTTTCCTTCCTATTATTTATATTATCATAGTGACTTGAACCCCAATCATAGACCAGGACCCATTGTGCTAGGTGCTGTGCAAACACAGAAGAAAAAGATTGTCCATGCCCCAAGCAGCTTATCTTAATCAGACAAAATCCATCTTCCCACCCCAGAATGCCATGCTAACTGTAGGGGGTTCATCCCAGGGTCCATTTTATGTTCAGTTGTAAATGTTTATTTTAAAAGGTCCTGCTAAGGACTTCAGGATTTGCCCCTTGGGGAACAAATAGTTAAATTCATTATGTGCTCCGGGCCTGTACAGGGCCAATGCACCATTTAAACATTTGCAGCTCAGAGATGAATTTCACCCAGTCTGCACGTATTCTACCACCACACAGCCCAGAATGAAAGGTCTAGAGCCTGTGTGGATGGATGCCACGGATCCTTTCACCATCCATTTTCTCCACCTTAGCAAATAGATGAGGCTTCATGAGTCCATTTGTTGTATCACAAAACCAAAACTCTGTACTGACATCACATATTTTATTACAACTAACTTTCTTTAAAGTCAAAGCAGAATCTCTCTTCAATATCTCTCTAATGCAATATTGGCTGGAACTAAGCCAGTGCTTAGTTAACACTTGTGATATGGATGTACATCAAATTGCCGTCATCCAAAATGTTATCTCATGAATCAGATCCACAGCTGCAATAATGTCCTGTCACCTTTTTCATTCAATGTCTCTCTATCTCCATCCCGCTGTAATCCAGTAAATCCAGTCCATCTAGTTTCTGTTGTGTTGCCATCGCACTGAGGTACAAGAGTTCTGTCCCAAGATGCTTTCTATTCTTTATGCTGCAGCTTAAAGGATCCAATTTTTGAAAGAATAAAATGTAGATTTTTTATAAGGTTTAAATAAATGAACTCACCTAATCTAATATAAAGAGGGCCCACTGAGCTAGGTTCTGTTGTGGTGTATGTTTCTGATTGCTATGAGCAGAAACATAGCTTTATCTAACAATAAGATCATGGGGTGACAGCCAGGCCCATTTGTTGCTGTTAGAGTAGCAGGACTCCCTTAAGACCCTGATTCTATTGGTTACTCTTCTGTGGCCATGCACTGGCTGGGCAGAAGCCACAAGTTAATGCTATTTCTAACAGTATTAGCTCCTGGGCATATTTCCAGATGGAAATCTACTAGGTCCCAAGGGTAGCATTTTCATAAAGTGGTTCCTCCACAGCTCCATCTACTCTAGTCCCTTAACACATACCCCTGCTCCCCTCCACCTCTGAATCTACAAATCTTTGACTGCAGAGTTAATATTGAGGGGCTTCTACAAGGTACTAGAGTAGGGAGAGCATCACCTCTGTACCAGCTGCCCAGATAGCATGTCAATTTGCTTTCCTTCAGCAGTGTAAGGGGAGGAAAGTAAATGACCCTGGCTATGTCTAGTTTTCCATTTTCAAATGACACTGAAAGATATAATCATCATTGACAGGGAACAAACTTAAATACAAACATTATTCTGAATTTATTACCATTTATTTATTCCTAAAAGAAGCTTCCTGGTAGAGCAATGTTACAATCTTAGATCCTCTTTCTTCAGTAGTATTAGATTTCTCTTCTAGCTCTAGGCCAAATTACCTTCTCTTATTTTAGCTAACAGGCAAGTTGTAAAATTTCTTGGCAAGGTACTGAAGTGTGTGGGGCTTCTTTTAATCACATACAGCTTTTACAGTAGTTTAGCAGAGAAATATAAGGACACCTCTATTCCTGCCTCCATAAAACTATATTCTCCTAACCTGCATAAAAGTACTGATATCTGACACAAAACCATCTTCTGATATCAGTTCTTTCTCATGCTAGGTTGCCTTCATAACCCAGTCCTAAATAGCAATATATGTAATATTTTTATAAATCCAAGTACTTACTGCTGTAGCATTACAACACATGCAGCAGTTATTGTCTATGATAAATTAGTACTGTCTGATATAAATTACATTTTTTCCTCTCTGTTTGGCTTATATAATCATATTAGATACTCAAATGTCAATGGCATGAGAAATGTTAGCGAGAGCTTTTCTGTTATAGCAACATTTTTATTGACTGTTTTAAGTTGCAATCAATAATGGTAACATTAATATGACATTATTCTAGGGGAGAGGTTAATTTCTTCACATTTATTTCTAACATTACAATGAAGTGAAAATTTTATTTAGAACTGGTGAAGTTGCTCAATGTACAGATACTTTGTGCTTTAGTGCATTGCCCATCTGCTCTCTGATGATAAGGTTATGAGTCATAACATGGGATACTCATTTAGAGGAATGCTCTCAACTTAATGCATGGAGATTTATGTACGTACTCCCCAAAACTTTAATTGAAATTATACACATAAATTCTAACTCACTGAGATGAGAATATTCCACTGGATAGGGATAGTAGTGATTAATATAAGTGTTTTTCTCAGTTAAATAGCATGGTAGACTCAAGGAGACAGAAAATTTAAACTGGTTCCATCAGTATATTGTAAGAAAGCTCTGTATTTCCCTCTCCTCTCTATCCTTATGGATCCCATCATTCAACCATAGTATGTATGTATTTTTATAACTGTTTGTATACATTTTACAATTATATTTTAATACCTAATAAAAATGCACAAGTATATCTATAGCAATATCATAATGACACCTCTCTGTTTGCTGCTACTCTGTAGCAAGATTTTGCTAACTTAAAAACTTATTACCTTTTATTTACATAGCACTTTTGACCAAATGAAGAATACAGCAATAAACAAATACAGTTCAACAAGTAAAAACAAGATATTGGACTTAAAAGAAGAATTCAGGCAGCAGATCATTCAGATTTGCTCTTCTTACTGCTAGTTATCCAATCATCTTGAAGTCTAAAATGATAGTCTGACAGAAAAACTTTAGAGGAAGAATGTTCCAAAATGTTAAGTCTAGACCCCCCCGCAAAAAAAGCATGATGGAAATTACAATAGAACAATGAATTGCAGTAAGAAGACTGAGACTAAATGAGAGAAGTTCTGGTGGTAGCATTAAATGTAAGTGTGGAAAATTTAAGGCTACACCTTAGAAGGATATAAAGCTATTGGAGTGAATTTTGAAAAGAATGAAAATTAAATGCTGCATAACTCTGAAACAACTGTAGTGCTGAAGAGAAGCTTTTTAAAGACCGATGTAGACAATGTTATATAAATTAAAAAATTAATATAACAGATACAAAGAATTTCTGGAGGGTTAAAAGTAAGAAACATGGCTATGCAAAAAGATTAAGGCCTAGTCTAGAGTGAGAAATTAGGTTGGTATAACAGGGATGTGAAAATTCTACACCCCTGAGTGATGCAGTTAAGCTGACCTAACCCCCAGGGCAGACAGCTCTAGGCCAATAGGAGAATTCTCCTGTCAACTTAACTACCACCTCTCAAGGAAATGGAGTATCTATGCCGACAGGAAAAACTCTCCCATAGTGTCTTCCCTGAAGTGCTACAGAGGCGCAACTTCACCAGTGCAGCTCACCATTGCAGTGATTTCAGTGTAAAGAAGCCCTAAAAGTCCCGGCCAGGTTCTTGGGAGCAGCAAAAATAGCCACAGAATTAGCTTAAGTAGCCCTGGGAAAATCTGTCTGGTGCAGAGGGACCATCTGATAGCGTGACATTCTGCAGCAGGTCCTACAGCAGCCTCCATCCCTGATGCCAGTGTAAGGGGTGGGACTGGAACTTCTCTAAGGTACACAGATCCCTGACTGCAGTTTTGGCCACTGAATGCTGTTTGCACCTGATATAACTTAGTAGCCTTCAGGCTGCTTTAATTGACATTGGGGAAGTAGCCTAGTGTGCAGCACTCCCAGAACTGGAGTTGTGCAAAGGAGAGCTTTTAAACCATCACTAAACCCTTGCTCCTCACATTGCACTGTGTTCTTCTCAACCAGAATTAAGAACCCGGTTAAGTTTCTGCAGAAAGTTAAGAACATAAGTATTGGTTGAGAAAGAAACTTTCTAGTCAAATATAGTAGAACATAAATTTGAATAGGCTTGCTTCCATGACAAAATTTTCCACTAATGATGTTCAGGTGGGTTAGAAATTTCATAGAATGGTTTCTCCTAAACTTACCCTATAATAATTTTCAGTACAATGCACCTTGATTTACATTTATAGTTTAGGTTTTAATGTCTTAGTACTCAGCTTAACTAGCTATCTAGAACTTAAGAAAGTTTTCTATTGTCTGCTTTTTCATTTCAACTATTTGTAATGAACAATTCCACTATTTGCTTATAGTAGGTGCCTGGAGGACAAAGATTGTTATTACCTTTCATTTCCCCCTGAGCTGTCCGGTTCCGGATTGCACTCAGAAGTGAGGGTTTTGTATTGCCATTTGGACCAGTATGCACTGAGGTAATTTCACTCATCTGCATAGCTGTGAGGCTGCCCTAAATTAGCACTCAGTTTCTGCCACTATCTGATTATTTCAGGGTTTTGTTCTGGGCCCAGTCCTATTAGGCTTTACGTTAATCTTTTTTGGTCTCAATCTTTTGGAAATGTGTGCTAAATTCCTGTTACATTGATGGCATTCAGTATGATCTTCTGGCTCAGCCTGGGATTTCTCAGTACTGTCATCCTCTCTGGCAGAGGTTCAGCACTGTATGTCAAATAATTTTTTAAACTCAACACTTCAAAAGAATGAAATTGTGATAACTGAGGCACAAAGGTCCAGAAGTGCTATACCATCCCCTTTTGTAATATCAAACATCAAAGATGACCTTATCAGCTCTGCTAATATTGCTGTCATAAATGTGGGACAAATAAAAATGTGGCTGTCACACTATGACTTAACTGTGTTATTCAAATGCTATACATGGTCCATGGTCATATACTCATTTTAAATTCTAAGAAATAGCATATTTTGGTTTATAGTCTCTTTCTCTCTCTCATGCTTAAAAAATGGTGATTATTGCCTGGTGACCTATAGCATTCATTATTACAGCACCCTAATCTTTGGACACCCGAACAGAATTCTGAATTAATTAATCATATAACTTGGACAGAGATGTATCACCATGGATTTCACTGACACCATTATTTTTAACAAACTGTTTGGATTCAAGGTACCACTTCTGACATGATATTCAAGATCCTGCTCCTGACCTGAAAGATAATCTGGGATCTTCACCTGGTGTAAATTGGTGTAGCTCCATTGACTGTAATGGAGCTATGTTGCTTTCCACGATCTGAAGATCTGGCCCAATGACAGTGTGTGTGACACCCTTCACTCCATGTACACCCTTATGGTGTGATTCTGTATCATTCATGTTCACCCTTATAGTGTAACTGTGTATTGCTTAATGCAAAGTATGTCATGTAAGGTGTTTGTAAGGTGGAATGTTCATGACATACTGAATATTATTGTTATAGTGATATATTTCTTGCAATGGTATATGTGTGGTTATTGAGGCTCTGCTATGCAATATTTCCATATGTGTGTCTCACATTGCTTGAGGCAGATCCAGGTAAACACTAAATGTAGGAAGGTAGATCATGCCTCTCTAAATAAGGTATCTATAAAACAATCTAACTCTTCCAGGAACAAGGGATTAACCAAAGCATCTGATAAAGTGATGATCCTTGACTCCGGACTTAGAGAAGACCAGGCAGGCCCGGACCATGGATACGTATTTGAAGCTCAAGGGTTAATCCCTTGATTAAGAGAAAGAATAAAACTAGGCATTATAGATAGGAATATTCTGGACACAATGATTGTTTGTTCATGCCACCCCAGGCTCCACTATGATAAATGACTGCTTGAACATATGAGTGGGAACATCCTGCCTAAACATTTTGTGATTTAACATTTATGACACATTGGGGCCCTGTTTGTGAAAATCTGCATATGAAAGTTTGTGAACATCCTGAAATCTAATTGTGATAATTTACAAGTGAAGTAAAGTGCCCAATGTGTATCAGGAATGTGGTTGATGTGTAAATCAAGGGACAATGAGAGGGCAAATAAGATTTATTTTATTTCCTTTTAGTAAAATTGGTATTAATAGAATTGGTGTAGGTATAAGGATTTTATTATGTTAGTAAGTCAGTATAAGATAATGTACCAATGTAATGGGATAAGAATGTAATGATTTTTAGTAAGTATGAATGAGAATGAATGCAGTTTGATTTTGCTGAGATGAGACAGCGAGGAAGTAATTATTGAGGTAATGGTTCTCAGCCTCCAAGGGTAGGAGGGAGAGAAGATGCTTTTGTTTAAAGAACTTTTACAACCCAGATGGCCAAAGATCAAAATAACCCCGGAAAACAGGGGAGTTAACACCGAAGGATAAGAACAAGACAAAGTGTGAAATAGGAATGAAAGAATAATGGGAAAGCTGTCACACTTGCGATATCAAAGGTAATTGATGATTACATCAAACAAGGAGACTATCTGACATGACAAAATCCATAGACCCAAACGGGGATGGATAAGTATAAAAATGAGGAGAAGAAACCTGGACTTTGGGCTCGTTCTGCAAACCCCAAGGAGCATTGTGTCGTGACCAACAGAGCTTGGCTCCATCCTCGTGTCTGAGTCACTTGGCCAGTGATTCAGCTCGAGCAACACAGAGGTTGGTAATTATAGCCCTCCTGCAGAACTGTGTGCATGTGTGTGTGTGGAAGTGTGTTTTAGGCAATTGCTTTTTCAAATATTTTCTGTATTCATAATAAACGCGGCATACTCAGGGCCGTATTATCCATTAGGCACAATAGGCACAGTGCCTAGGGCCTACGAAACTTTCAGGGCCTACGAAAAAAAATTGTATATATAATTTTTTATTTTTATTTAAAAAACTATTTATTAATAGCTTAAAATCAAATTAGTTATTTCAGTGTGAAGGCAATTGTGCCTAGGGCCTACGAAGGTCTTAAAACAGCCCTGGGCATACTGACTTGTCCCCTGAATAAGATCCTGCTGTTTATTTCATAAGTGTAACAATGGATGGTCTAAGAATATGTGGTCCTGTCTCAGTGTGGAGGAATGTTCTAGATGAGCTCTCGACATCCCTTCCAGCCCTACATTTCCATGACTGTATGATTATTGTAGAGAGTTCAGTTGTGTCCAAGGAGTGAAGTTGTCGGCCATGGTCTCCATCCAAGAGATTTAGACAGTTTTTTAGATATTCTCCACCCAAGTCATGAAGTGCTTTGATAATAAGCATTTAGACCTGGACTTTGATTCAGGATTCTATGGTCAGCCAGCATAAGAGAGTGGAGGACATGTCTCATGTGCTCATGATAGTGTTGCTGAGGAGATGTGTTGCAGCATTCTGTACTGGTTGGGATTTTGTAAATGCTGAAGTCTTCATGCCCAGGCGTGTCACATTGCTGTAGTTTAACCAAGAGGTGACTAAGGCCAGCTCATTTTCCCCCAGGATGTGACAGTCTCCTAGCCAACTGCAGATGTTAAAAAACATTACTTAGAAATGCTGCTGTGTGAGAGCTCAGCATCAGTGAGAAATCCAGGAGTGCTCCAAACTGCAGACTGAACTGACCAATTTGTTACACAGAGTTTTCAGAACCTAAAGCAGTGGTAACTTCACTCCAGGTGGTTTCAGGAATAAATTATTGGGAACACAGCGCTTCCGGCTGATATGAATGAATAGAAACAAGCTTGTGCTTATCCAAAACTATTTATTAGATTTAAGCACACAAATATAAGCAATAGGTTTAGAGCATCCCAAATAATTACCTAGAATCAGGGACAGTATTAAGTAATTGGGGCAGATAAGCGCTGGCAGACACTTCCCCACTGAACAGCATAGGTATCAGGAAAAAATTCTCTCAATAACCTCAGAGAACTGCTCCAAAGTACACTTTGTTATCTAGTCTTTTTATTCTAATCATTACATCATAATGACCCTCTACTGAGTCATCACCTCTCCTAATGTCAATATACAACTTATTAACAATACAGTCCTAAAAATCTTAATCATAATAAGGTTCTGTATCAGATATGCCTAAATTCAAGGTTGCTGTCGACTTTTTTCTTTCAGCCTCAAATTTTATTCAGGCTGAGCTTTATCCTCCCAGTTTGTGAGCTTAATTTGCAGACACAAAATATCCTTACAAACAATGAATTGCAGACACAAATCTGAGCGATTGCACCATTCCATTAGCTAACTGATTTACACCCCTAATTAAGTAATTAGAAATGGAACTACTGATCTGTGCCTTTCATTGCATTATAGGTACAAAAATTTAGACTCATCTTGTGCCCACTAATGGATAGCCAACCATCTGAAAATTTACCCTGGTGGTAAAATTTAGCACTCAAAAAGTTCAGCCACTGCTCCTTGGATCTAATTCAGTGCCACTGAAGTCAAGTTAACGGAAAAACTACCATTAATGGGCTTTGGATCAGACCCCTAATGATGTCATTTGGATTTTTGCCACTGGGTGGGAGGAAGAATGGACTTGATGCAATGAAAAGGAGATGAAATTGATATCAGGTCCTGTCCCAGTTCTTTTGCAGCACACCCTCATTTTGTCCTCAAACACAACCTTAGTTACTTACTGTTTTCTTGGGGAAGGTAAATTCAGTATGATTCTTCCACTTCCACATGGCAAGTCTCCTGGATTGATCCCCACATGATTCCAGTAGAACCATGTGTCCTAGATGGAGCCTGTGGGCTGCCACCTCGATACTAGTGTCCTTGATTAGAAACAAATGGTGAAGTCCCCATGAGGACCCTGTTACATATAAATATATCATTTAAAAAATTAAGTCAACATAGGATCATAGAAACATAGGGCTGGAAGGAACATCAAGTGGTCATTTTGTCCATCCCACTGTGCTGCAGCAGGACTAAGTATACCTTAACCAGGGGTTCTCAAACTTTTTTTCGCTGGGACCCCTTTTGAAAATATTTCAGACTGTGAAGACCCCCACAAAAAAGTGATGACCCCACCATGCCATGCCACCCTTACTGGCATGCATAGGGACTGACAGCTTGTGACCCCCCCATAATAACCTTGCAACCCCCTGAGGGGTCACGACCCCCAGTTTGATAACCCCAATAGACTATCCTTGACAAATATATGTCTAGCCTATTCTTAAAAACCTCAAATGACAAGGATTCCTCAACCTTCCTTAGTAACCTGTTCCAGTACTAAACTATCCTTATAGTTAAAAAGACTTACCTCATACCTAACCAAAATCTTCATTCCTGCAGATTACACTGATTATTTCTTGTTCTAATTTCAGTGGACATGGAGAATAATTGATCATCAACCACTTTATAACAAATATTTGATGACTGTTTATCATGTTCTCCTCAGTCTTCTTTTTTCAGGACTAAATGTATCCAGTTTTTAACTTTTCCTCATAGCTCATGTTTTTGCAAATGTCTTATCATTTTTGCTGCTCTCCTCTGGACTTTCTCAAATTTGTTCACTTCTTTCTTAAAGTGTGGCTCCCAAAACTGGACACTATGCTCAAGCTGAGGCTCACGAAAGCTAAGCAGAGCAAAACTATTACCTCCCATGTCTTACATATGACACTCCTTTTTGATATACCCCTGAATCATATTTGCCTTTTTCACAGCTGCATCACGCCATTGGCTCTTATTCAAGTTTCTGATGTGCTATAATTTCTGGATCCTTTTCTGCAGTACAGCTTCCTTGCCAGTTATTCCTCATTTTATATTTGTGCATTTTTCCTTCCTCAGTGTATACTTTGTGTGATAAATTGGGGCTATATCTATAAAATTTATTTATTCTGATTGATATTATGCATTTTTATTACGAAAAACTGCGGTATCATCTGTGCCTATATGTATGTGACTCTACCTTTGCTGATAGGCCCTGTAACAGATACAGACCAGGCAGGGACAATAAGAAATACTTAATGTTAAGAACAGTGCTTAGACCTCATGAAGGTTATGCTAATCCTGCCCCTCACCACCAAATAAAATTAAAACGTCATTAGAAATCACAGTTATCTGGTTTTTCTGAAAAGAGGAGAGAAGGTAGGAGCTGTGTACATTTACCAGGAATAGAACAAAAGAGACCAGGTCACCAAGAGTTTATTTAAAGACACACAGGAACAGGTGATCCAGAAAGTGTGAGGCAGGAACAGAAAGGTCACAGAAGCTGGATAAGGGGCTCCAGAAAGGAGAGAGAGACGAGCTATCATGTAACTGTCTTATTACCAGACTTGCCCGTTACCTTGGGGTATGCTCATTTATTAGGGCTACCTTCCTGGAAGGGGGGGTGTGTGTGATTTTATTAATGTATTGCTTGTGTTACTTGGGGTGTGTGATTCTATTAATGTACGGCTTGTGTTACTTGTGTGTTCATATGGCTACAAGTCCCCTCCCAGTGGAGCTATCCTGCAGGACCTAAGGTTTTCAGGGCTGGGTTCCTCCAGCTCCAGATTCAGATAAACTCCCCACAGATACACACACACATTCCAGATTAACCGAGTGCATCTGAGCAGACCGGGCTATCAGCACTTTCAGCTGACCCCTTATATGTCCCTGAACTCAGTGGGCTGGGTGAGACGGCACTTTCAGCGGCCACTCTGATATGCCCCTTTGCCCCGCACTAGAATAGAGTGCACTTCTGAGCAGGCTGGGTCCAAACAGCACTTTTCAGCTGCCCCCCTTATATGCCCCTGGACTCAATCAGGCTGGTCAAACAGCATTTTCAGCCACCCCCCTTATATGCCCCTGAACTCCATAGGCTAGGCAGAGAAGCACTTCCCAGCTGCCTCTCCCCTCACTCTACAATTATTCTAGCAGTAACCCCGTAGATGAGCAAACCCCACAGGATTTTTGGGCACTTCAGGGACCTTTGGCTTAGGTAAAAGAAGTGTTGCTGCAGAACAAGATAGGGAAGCCAAGAACACAAAGGAGTAAATGAAGTTGGGAGAGAGAGAGAGACTGGCAACCAGCTTGATTGTAACAGTTAGTTTATTGCCAGGTATATAAAACTTATGAAACTGACAGTGATACCATGCAAGGAGAGAAAAACAATCAAACACTTACAATACCACACAATTACAGTTGGGGTATTGGAGAAAGCTATCCCAGGTTTGATTATAAAAGTAGAAAGTTATGCCTGGACTAAAAGAGAGAGAGAGAGAGTTGGGGGAGGGAAAGATGGGGGGGTCTCATCACTCTATGCAGCTCAGAGGTTCCCAGGAGACAGGCTGTTCAGCTTAGGGTCCGGAGTGCTTGAGACAGGCAGAGCCCCCAACACGATCAGTCAGGGAGAGGGGAAGTTCCCATGGAACTGATGCAGAATTTGGATCCAGGCATCAGAACAGAGGTTTGAACTTCGGTAGGGGTTTTTGTAGACCCCAGGTTTATGGGTAAACAATGTCTCAAGGAAGTATCCCAGAGTGGTTTTCTTTATGCTGGACAATAGGAGCTGATCACTCCTGGCTATGGGCAGTGTTCCTTGAGGGAGCTCACAATGCAACCAGGCAGATTCAGTGTTCTGCATATCAATATCTAGAATGGTCTGATAACTGCGGAGCTGGATGTGTGCAGGTGTGAGTTCATTTACATCAAAGGCAGAGATCTCCCATCATGCAGTGCGTACCTGCTTTGCCAATCCCAAAGTTCAGTGCGGTCCCTGCTTTGGAGGTTGGTTCTCCATACACTATGCTAATTCTTGTTCCATTTTCAATGTAGATGAGGCTTCTGTTCTCCATTCGATGTGCTAATTGAGATGCCTCCTTTTTACATCTTTGATGTAGATGAGGCTAAGGGAGTTGTATCACCCTTGCTGGGAGGGTTTTAGGTGTGTCATTTTCATATTGAGATGTTTTTGGTTTCTGGTTCAAGCAGGGGCTGGGAGGGGGGATTCATGTGAGCCAGAGACAGTAGGGGTTTTGCGCCCTGGTTCCCGAAGAACACAGAACTGCCAGGTTACAGTCTTCATAAGGCAGAAAAACCTTGCCTGCATGCCTACCTGCCTTCCTGGACCCAGATGGTTCCCCAAGGATTCCCAAGGGAAGGATGAATCAGAATGTGAGGGACATTGCGATTTCAGACGTTGTTGTTTTGTATGATCTTTACTCTCCTGTGCTTTACATGATTAGAAGAGAATTAATGCATCAGACTCTTAGCAAAGTGTTTGTGTATAATAACTGCTGCACAATTGCTGCATGAACCCGAGAAGGTTAAACTATAAACCAGAAGCTTCTCACCTTTGGGGTAGAGGTCTGGGAAAGTGGTATGTTTAAGTAATTAGGGTATCTTGGGTGTCAGCAGCCTTGGACAAATGAGCTGAAGAGTACTATGTTCGAGAATTGGAAGCAGACAGAGTTTGTGCCCGGGATATGTGCCAGAGAAGCCAAGGGAGGAACCAGACTGATGAGGCCTCAGAAGCTTAATACACTCCAGGGGACTCAGATTACAGAGGCTTGGCTTCCCTTCACAGCAGTCATAGTGGGAGGCCAGGAGGGGAGGCTCTATAGGATCTGTGACACTTTGCACTTGTCTTTATTAAATTTCATCTTGTTGATTTCAATCCAGTTCTCCAATTTATCACTCATTTTGAATTCTAATTCTCCCTGCAAAGTGCTTGCAACCCTTCCCAGCTCGGCTTCATCTGCAAATTTTACAAGTATACTCTCCACTCTATTATCCAAGTCATTTAATAAAATATTGAATACTACCAGACCCAGGACAGACCCCTTGGGGAGCCTACTAGATATGTCCTCCCAGTTTGACAGCAAACCACTGATAACTATTCTTTGAGTACAGTTTTGCAACCAGCAGCCACCTTATAATAACGTAATCCAGACCACATTTCCCTATCTTGCTTATGAGAATATTATGTATCAAAAGTCTTACTAAAATCAGAATATATCACATCTACTGTTTCCCTCCTATTGACTAGGCCAGTAACCATACCAAAGAAGGAAATTAAGTTGGTTTGGCATAATTTGTTTTTAACATATCCATGTAGGCTATTACATATCACCTTATTATTCTCTAACAGTTTACAATTTGATTAATAAATGGTTAGAGCATCTCTATGGGTATCAAAGTTGGGCTAATTGGTATACAATTCCCCAGGTTCTCTCTGGTCCCATTTTTTAAAGATAGGCACTATGTTACCCTTCTGCAGTCCTCTGGGACCTCATCCACCCTCCAAGAATTCTTGAAAATAATCACTAATGGTTCTGAGATTTCTTCAGCTAATTCCTTAAATACCGTAGGGAGAATTTCATGATAATGAACCTTAACCATTATACAATAATTTCTTAAATTATTGTAATATGGGCTGTTGCTAGTTGTATACCAATTGAAAAGATTAAAGTGGAAAAAATCACCATCTATCTATGGATTCCCTCTGTCCTCATTTGAAACAGTAACTAAGCCCTTTCTGGGGCTAAGAACACTTCACTGTTGGATTAAATTTTCAAATTTTCAAAGGGATAGCCCACCTTTCGAGGCACAATCTGTTATACATTTTTTATTCCACCCTTTACACACACAGTCTCTCTCTCTCTCTCTCTCTCTCTCTCTCAATGTCATTGATATTTTCTTTGCTTTCCTTTGACTATTTAACTTGATTTCTTACAATAGCATGTCCAGGAATAATTTGTTAAAGTACTGTCTTATAAATATGTCTTCATGTTGATTCAATATCTTTGGTTTTGTATTTGAGCTAGTTTAAGTATACATATTAATTATTCTAGAAAGAGCTTTTCAAGTTAATTATTTACTATTTTTAAACATTAAAATAATTAGCAATTTACATGTAAAATTAATGAATGAATTGTTCTTTTTGTGCTTGCCAACATCTTCATTTATTTCATAATTATCAGTTAAATATTTATTTTCATTTGTAAGTATTTTTTAAATTCACACATTCATGTTCCTTAATATTCTTGTATCCTCAGTAATTATTTATGATGATTCCATATTTGTTTTGCTTGGAATTAATTAGGTGAATCTCTCTGTTTTTGTTGGTTTATATCCTTATTGCACTATAGGCCAGATTTTGCTTGACTCTATAGTGAACACTCAGGAGAGAAAGAAGGCAAAATGATCCTTCTCCAGTTTGCACCAGCCATGCCAGGGCTAGATACAGAAGCAAGGGAGAAGTCACCCCAAAGGAGATGGGCAGAAGTGGCAGAAAAGGAGCAAAACCATGTGGCCTGACCTCCCTTCTACATCACATCTGTGGACTAACCAGCTGTGAAGTGAAAAACACTGTCATGTGAATATTATTTTAAAAAATAAATCACAGTTGCTTCTTTTTATCACTGAAGGAGCTGTATTAGAATATTAAAAGCAGAACTATCTTTAAAGCTGTGCTGTCTTTCTGAGTTTCACATTAGGGCTTCTGCCTAGAACCTTCCCACACATCCCTTTTGGCTTCCTTCCTGCTACACTTTTAAATAAACAGTATACACATATCCTCTTCATGTTCACCATCCACAAAGAAGGCTCAGCATGTGCACTCCTCCCGCACAGGGAAAAGTTTGGGACTTGGGCCCAGATCCTCAAAGATATTTAGGCACCTAACTCCTGTTGAAATCAAATGCCTAAATACCTTTGAGGATCTGGACCTTAACTATTTCAGGCACATTTTTCTCAGGGCTCCACCTGGGAAGGGGCATCTCCACAGCATCCCAAAAGCAGACTGGACTGTAAATCATACAGTGTGGCCCTAATACTTCTTTAAAGTACATTTTGCAACAATGTTTTGTTTTTCTTTTTTGTTTTTGCATTGTTCCTCTCTTAAACATCAGTAATACTATAGAAATGTATCTCTGGTGGGCATAGCTTTAAAAACTTGTATTTGTGAAAGATGGCAATTTCTTCCATCTCTCTTTCTTTTGCTTGCGATTGAGAAATATCCATTCAGGCATCTCCAGGAGACTTGACAATGACTCGCAGTCTGAAGCTGTGTCTGACTGCTGTTTGTTATGTGGTTTGGACTGTGTATCTTTGTAGTCTGGGTAGTTTCTATGCTCTTTGTGTTTTGTTTGTCCTTTCAGCTTATCTTCCTCATGTCACTAGATAGAAGTTCAACCAGTAGAGACAAACAAGGAATTCCTAGTTATTCTTTAAGAAGAAAAGAGAAAAAAATGTGAAGAACACTACACTTAATTAAACCCAACATACTCATGACTTATTCTGAAGCAGCGCTTCAAGGTATCGGAAACTGATTTGTATAATGGGATCTGAAAAGAACCAAATAAACTCTCAGGGGAAAAAAGATACTTTCATACCTACATTCTGTCAGAATACGTCTGCATCTACTCAAAGAAGAAATGGTTACTTGCTGTAATTGTGTTTCTTCGAGATGTGATGCGGATGTGTATTCCATGGCCCACCCTCCATCCCCTCTGCATCAGCGTCTCCTCTCATAGGCTTTTGCGGAGAAGGAACTGAGGGTGGTCAGGGAGGTACAACCTCATATAACCATGAGAGGGGCCACAGCCATGAGATGCAAGTGCTGCCCCTCTATGGGTACTGCTAGGCAAAAGGCTCTGGCTTCAGTACGCTGCGTGCATGCACACCTAAATGGAATACACATCTTTATCACATCTCGAAAAAACACAGTTACAGTAAGTAACTGTTTCTTAAACTACCAGATTGCAAGATTTTTTTCTTTTCAACTCTTGTTATTTAGAAATGGCCAAGCCATTTAAAAATACTTTGTGAAGGCGGGGGGGAGGGAGAGATTGTTCATGGGATGAGACCAAGTTTCAATACATTTTCAATTTCAAGTAATTCAATTAAATTTTTACTGGTAAATAGCTTACAAAATAAGATATTAAACAGAAATATGGGCACAAACTTTTACTGTGCAAGGGGCCCAATCTTGCAACTACGACATGCACAATTTTTTTAATGCTTGAAATGGGAGTTCCAGTTGTGAGACAGCTGCAAGAAATGGCCATAAATCATCATGAACAGCACAGCTATAAGTCAATTAATACATAAGCTTTTTTTATAATTTCGTTAAATCTTCGTATATTAGACCCCAAATCTCTATTGTCAAAGATAATTACTAAGGCTAGTCACACCAGATTAATCAGCAATCTCTGCTTCCCACATTGTATGCTGAGCAACCTGAGAAAATGGATTCTACTATGGTGTTTTTCTTTAAGGCATATTCATTTCTAACAACACAAGCAAATCATTGCTTTGAATAGATACTTAGTCCAATATTTTCAAACCTGAGTACCTGAAGGTAGGCTCTTAAATCTGTACTTAGGCATCTAAATAAGTGGCCTGATTTTCAGAAGTGTTGTGCATTCAAGAGCTTCAACTGAGGACCAGCCTGTCTTTCTGACATCTCTCATAATTCTGTAAAACTGCAACAGGATTCAATTTACATGGCCTTTTATAAGCTTTTTCAATAGTTTTGACTCACATAATTTTGCACCTGCTATATTACACTATAAATATATGAGTTCCAGAGGGGTAGCCATGTTAGTCTGTTTTTAGCAAAACAGCAAGAGTCCCATGGCACCTTAAAGACTAACACATTTATTTGGGCATATATTTTCATGGGCAGAAACCCACTTTGTCGAATACATTTTTTTAAATATATGATTCATTTGAACCTAATATAGTGAGAGTAAAACTAGGAAATTTTATTCAGCTTTACTCATTTTTAAAGTCTTCAAAATTTCTTGAAAGTTTGCAATGTTTTATTTGCCCCAAAAATCCTACCAAATGACTAGCTCTCACTAAGCTTATTTCTTGAATCACAAGATTCAGTTTCTGAGTAGCTTTGAGGATCAGAAGACCCTGGAATTTATTCTTAATTCAGCCACTGGCCTGCTGGATGATCTTGAGTAGATCACATCACTTCCCTCTGCCTCAGTATCCCTATCTTTAAAATGAGGATAATGATGCATACCTCCTTTGTAAAGCATTTTCAGATCTACAGATAAAATATTCTATATAAGAGCTACATATTATTATAAACTGTAAAAGTTTTGATTTAAGTTTCCTTGAAAGAAGGGATAAGAACCGGCATAGAATAAAATAGAATACCGGGTCCAAAGTCATTTTGTCTTTATGCAAACAAAACTCCCACTGAAGCCAAGGTGACTTAGGACTGTCTAAAAATTCAGTGCCAGTACTGCATGGGACTGAACATCCTTGTCTTGAATTTATTTCAATAGGAGTGGAAGAAGCTCAGCATTTTGTAAGGAGCAATCAGGACTGGGCTCTGAATAAGGATTTCGGGATGTGACCAAATAGGAATTTCACCAGGTTAAGGAATTGGGATTTATACTAATGGACTTGATCCTGCAGAGTGCAAAGCATTTAAGCATGTGAGTAGTCACACTGAAATCAGTGGGATTACTCATGTTCCTTCGAGTTAGTGTTTTGCTGGAACAGCTTAGAGTGCTCTGCACTTGGCAGGGATCAAACTGTATTTATATCTAAATTTCTTTTTCTTTTATTAATGTTTTTCTCTGTTCCTAAGATTCTGTTCATATAACTGAAGTGTTACCCTCATAACTTATCCGGTCTTCCTTTCAGTGATGTAACAAAACACAGTCTGTTGCTATGGCAATGATCAGCAGCATACACCATGAGCCACTGTGATTACAGGTCTACTGCTAGACTGCTTTTTTTCCAGTCAGTTCCCTGAGATCTCTTTTGTTCCTTGGTATACTCTAAGTTCTGTTGTTAACACATTTAACCGATTAAGTGCCCACATAAGTGCCTATCAATGCAGAAACGACATTCTCTGAGGGGCCAACTAAATTGCTTTTTGGATGTATGTGAGTGCACCACTCTATACAATATTCATGCCCTTTGAAAGGCATTGCCTTATAGGTCTTGGAGTATGGCATGCTGAAGGGTTAACCTGTGATTTGAAATTGCATTTAGGTCTCTTCTTCCCAGCCACATAGGCAGCCAAGTGCAGGTAGAGCAGTTGTGACAAGCTGTGAGAAGTTATTAAAAAGGGGGTCGCCCACAGCATTCCCTTGCCAAATATTAAAATGCCAGGAACAGTTTCCTGCATTTTCAAAGAAAAAGCTGCTCTGCAGCTTAAAGCCAATGTCTGTGCTAGGCAGGAGAGAGCGGAGGCTGCTGAGGAACCCCCCAGAAGGAGTACTGATTTAGTTCCAGTGGGTCAGCTGCCCTGGGAGATGATGCTCGGTGTACTCCTTTCCAAGCCCATTTAGCCAAGCACTGCAGAAATTGGGAGTGGGGAAAAAGACCCATTGCACTCACTTTCGGGGTGCATACACAGCACCTGCACTCTCTAGCCACATTGCAGCCACACCCTTTGACAAAATCTAGCCCTGAAATGCGTAAGCAAAAAATGAATTAAGCTCAGTTGGCATTTATCTGGAATTCTGCACTTGTGTGATAAATTAATTCAACAGATTACTAAAAAACACTTGCCAATCCCAGTGAAACCAGACCCCTCTCCGCACCAAGCACCTCCATATATCTCCCCTCAGATGCATATGGAAACGTACTCTATGTGACGACAATCAGAAAACCAGAAACCAAAACAGAATATTCCCTCCCTGTTCCCCACATGTGAAACAATGGCCCTCCCCTGCACACCTCCCACTCACAACCAGAACTGAGGCTCTGCAGAAAGGCAGTCAGAGCAGAGAAATGAGGACACCAGCAGTGCAAGAGATTCCCGCTGCTTGATTCGCTGAGTCCACTTCATCACCCCTACTTTTGGGAAGCCAGCAACGACAGGTTGTTTATACAACCCCTGCCTCAGTACTAGGAGCACTGGTTAGGGAGATTATGAGAGTGATCTGGGGATGTGGGACCCCTTAGTGATAGGCCTACTTCTTTCAAGTACACGTCCTTTTCTTTACAGAGAGGCTTTTTTTTTTTTAGGTTATATGGCTCCCCATGTTCTTTGACAAGAAATGACCTTGTAATCAATTAAAAACCAATGGTTTAGCACAAGGCTTCCCAAAGTGTGAGCCATGGTTCTTGGGGAGAACTTTGGGGAAAACTTCCAATCACTATGCCCGTTTTTTTTTTTTTTTTTCTAACAAAGAGACTATTACACGAGGCTTAAAAATCACTTGCATTTTATGTATGGTTCTGCATCTTATGCTGCTGCTGCCATTGCTTGGAGCCTCTCTGTGCTCTCTGCTCCAGGAAGGGACCTTCAGCTGAGAGACACCCTGCTGTGGGAGCACTCAGCAGGATGTCTCTTGGCTGAAAGTCCCTGCTGGGACTGAGGACACACAGAGGCTCCCAGTGCCGTCAGCAGGACCAGCACTAGCAGATAGGGGAAGGGGACTGAGGGAGTAACAGATGTGTCTTACCTTTATAAAGAATGATTTTTACCAAGTGCTAAACCTACTGTAGAAGATGATTTTAATAAAGCTAAACAGAAGTGGAAGAAGAGGAGACAATACTATAGTTACATAATGTTGGGATTTTTGTGTCTTGATATCACTGTGGAAAGTTCACAGCCTCAGTGTCACTTTTTTCCTGGTGCCAGTAAATGAAGGTATGAGACAAGGGAAACTACAGAGACATTTAGAAACAAAACCCAGAATTCGTAAACAAGAGTCTCAGTTTTCAACTTCAGAAACAGGAATTAAAGCAACAAAAAAAAAGTTGTATTAAAAAAAGCAGCTGTTCCTCAAAAAGGTTAACAAAGATCTTAGACTGTGCCCATACGAACTGCAAAATGCAAACAAGCACATGTCATTGGTGGGACCCTTTTACTTCCAGCAGCAATAGACGTGTGTAGAATTGTGATTGGGAAGAAGCAGCCATGGCATTGAAAACCATTTCTATGTCATATAATACAAACTTTCAACAAACTGATGTCCTTACAGAAAACATCCAGGACCAGTTGGTAGAATATGATAAGCGTCAATATGTTGCACTAAAGTTTGATGAATCCACAGGCATAGCCAACATGGGTCAGCTTCTGTGGTGAGATTTGTCACAGTAGGTACAGGAGTTGAAAAACTTTTATTTAACAGGCCCGTTATGCTAACTAAAATGGTAGTCTGTGTTTAAATGCCAAAAAATCCATATTTTCTCATTACAGTTTTTTAAAAAAACATGGATTAGATTGGATTTTATATTTTAAACAAATTGTATGTAATTGAATAACGTCTCAAAACTGTCCAGATTAAAGTGTCCCTCGAGTCTAGTTTGCTGGGTCAATAAAATAAAAAGGTGTTTAGCTGTGGGGAGCCACCAGTAGTACTAAAAAGTTTGGGAACTATGAATTTCACATCTTTCTTCTCATAATTTAGGTTAGGAGATACCTAAGGAATCTCTGTTGTTCAGGGGATTCACAACTGAGCTGGTGGAAAATTTAAAATATACTTAATGAATAATTTATTTGAAAAAACTCAAATTCATCAAATAAATAATTCATAAATATGTGTGGAATTATCAGCCCTTCTCTATATCTGGAAAATTGTTTGAAAATCTATTTCTAAAATAATTATTCAAAAATATCATGACATTCATATAAGAGATTATTTGGCGATTCTTATTAATCCAGCTCTAGTTCCCAACATGGAGGAGAATGCTGCAAAGACTGGCCAAAAACTATTCCAGAAACTTGGTCTGAATCCAGATAGTTTGCGTTCTTGTTCAGACAATCAATTAAAAGAGCAGGAATTGATTGAAATTTTCTTCTTTGTATGGCTCCTCTGCCAGCAACCAGAAGTGATCCCTCTTTGTCTCCCTAAGAAACCAACATATATTGATGTTATTGTATGCTTTAAACAGGATCATGAATTAGATTCATACCAATTATTCCTAGTTTAATTTCTGGCTTTCATCCTCCTTCCCAGCATGTTGTGCAGTAAGAGTATTCAGACGAACATTATTTCTAGAACACAGAAGTTTACAAAATGACATCACAACATGCAAAAGGATATTGATATTTCTAGCACTGATTTCAGTCCAGTTTTGTAGTAAAGTTAAAGTTAAACTGCTAATTCCTGCTGCTACCTGCACTGCACTACAAATCTCTTTTCTTCTACTCTGTATTTAGTGCTGCTTTTTAAGGCCACTTCATAGAAGAGGAAGCTGAGACCCCTAACTAGGACATTTATGGGTTGGGGTTTTTCTGTACTTTTGTCATTTTGGTGTGTCAACAACATAGTCAAGATGATAATGTATGTGTGCACATGAGGATAATAAATTCAAGAGGCAAATCTGCAAGTGAATAAGGATATTGTGCATCAATAAAAGTGTTAGAATTTAAATAATGTTTTGGATTTAAAATGACAAGTCCAAGGCTCTAAGCCCCATAACAATATATTAATGATATAATACAATGAAATCCCAGGAGCTTCTTTCTTATTTTCCTGATTAAACTGAAGCTACAACTAATGCTTTGGCCCTTCTCTTTGCTGGCTGCACACCTCCAGCAGGAGTCATACAGTTGTTGTGAAGCCAACCTGCACCTGTTCAAAGTTCCCCTTTAGAAACATAGGTACGAACAGCCAACTGGATATCTGCCATCAGTGGAGCTGCTAATGCTCTGGATAGCAGCTCTTTCCTCCCACCTATGCCTGATCTCCAAAATGCTGCACAAGGGCTAGGAAAAACTTCAGCCCCTTTTGCATCCATGGGGGCACAAATAATCCCCAAGAGGGTAGGGAAGGGATGAGACCATGCTTCTGTTTTCTTTTCCCGTCCCTCTGCAGTGACCCAGGGAGTTGGCCAGCCAATGAGAGATGAATGCCTCTAAAAGGATGGACAGATGCAGCTTGTGCATTCCCCCTGTGTTCCAGAAGAGATTAGCCACAGTCCTGAATAGGTACAAATGCATAATCTGGCCCATGGTATAGTCATTAGTTCTGTGTGTTGTCTGCATTAAAATTAACTGAGGGTTTTTTTAATTTCAATATTTTATTTTCTCTAATAGAATAAACTACTATATACCCTGGATAAAACATTGCCTACTCCAACTATAGAAGTGGGCCAGGCTAGCTATGCTGTCTGAATGTAGTTTGGGTTGTTGAGAAAGAAGAGGCTAGCCACTCTGTTGGTGGCGCAGTGTGTAATGTAAATACTACATCACGTTTCTCCATGTGAAATTTCATTGGGGATTTGCTAGAAGTATGCTGGCTGTTTTGGCATAAATGGAAGTGTCTGTTGATTATTAGTCCATCAGATATTTGTTAGTGGGGAAGGAAAATAGAGCTGTTGTTCTGAGGATTTCCCTTTCCAAACTACAGCTAGCTGAATTCGCTGGAGAGAAAGAAAATGAATGTTTTAAAAAGCACTAATTTATCCAGTGATGATGCTTTATCACTTCAAGATGAAAAAATATGTTTAATGCAACTGGCTTTCTGCAAGAAGGCATTGCTACATGGAACACATATGAGAGCCTCAGAGACCAGCATGCACCAACTGGGTGCCTCAGGCAATCTTAACTACTGTGACTAAAAATAGAAGACCAGAAAAAATTACCCCTCAAGAATATTATAGATTGTTTCAACATGTTTTCTATATTTTGCTGCTTTCTCATTTTTTAATTTGGCAGGCTCATCTCCCTAGCCCAATGCTGTAGGCTTGTTTTTCCATCTGCAACCCCAGGCCCCCCTTTCTCTCACATATAGTTCAAGTGCCTGACATAAGCTAATGGTAATTTCCAGTAAATAATAAAACAAAATCACCTGCAATTTATGGTTACAATGACAGATGAAAAAATAAACACAAGTTGTTATAAAACCCTACAGTTTTCTTGACATCTTGCCACTTAATTTTACAATGTACGATTTCATCAGATGATACTTTATGTCTACAATCACTGATGCAGTATATCCTGAGAGCACACAGCACACTCAGCTGTTAGTATGAACTGCTATATTATCTTACCCACAATACAAGGTAAATAAATGTGATTGCTAAAGCAGGACCCCCTACTTGTACTATATCTCATGCTTTAATTTTTAACATTGTATTCAACTCATTGGCTGCTCCTTGCACTGCTCTAGAAATGTCCTACTAACCTAGCTTTGCAGCTACTGAAAGCAAGAAGGGTGACCAAACTACAACATAAGTTTAATTGATTATGAAATAATAGCCAGCTCCTGCTGGTTGACTTCATTTTGACATCTGTTCAGTTATTTTGTTCTCTAGTCTAAGAATACCAAAGGCTGTGCTTTCTGATAGCTACATAAAAGCACGCAGCTTGGAAAAGAACCCATAGTTCTTTATAGAGTGCACAAAAGCATATTCTGATTCCTAATCCCTTTGGATGTGATTTTCCAAGGGCAGGTGCTGAGCAACATAGTATCACATCACCAACAGAAACAATTAGGATTGGGATTAAGAGAAAACTCTTTCCTTAGATAAAGGCAATGGACAGTGAGACATACCACTAACAGAAGAGGGATTATATATATGGATAACCAGGAAATTTCTGTCAATTGGAATTGGCATTCTTGGCAAAGGAATCCAATTACTTTTTCCTAGAACAGTGCTAGAAAAACCAAAACTGACCTACTTATTTATATCTAAAGAGGATCAGGAAATTATCATCAGAATGATTTTCCAGTGGAAAATTCAGTTTCTGTAAAATCAACATTTTCTGTGGGAAAATCTCAATTTTGCTGAAAAGCTTTTGATTTTCATCATGAAATCAAAATGTGATCATAGAATCATAGAAGTGTAGGACAGGAAGGGACCTCAAGAGGTCTTCTAGACCAGTCCCCTACACTCAAGGCAGAAAGAAGTATCATCTAAACCATTCCTGACAGGTGTTTGTCTGATCTGCTCTTAAAAAATTAATGATGGAGCTTCCACAACCTTCCAAGGCAATTTATTCCAGTGCTTAACTACCCTGACAGTTAGAAAATGTTTCCTAATGTCCAACCTAAACTGTTCTTGCTCCAATTTAAGACCTTGTTTCTTGTCCTATCCTCAGAGGTTAAAGTGAACAATATTTCTCCCTTCTCCTTGTAAAAACCTTTTATTTACTTGAAAACTGTTATTATGTCCCCCTAAGTCTTCTCCAGACTAAACAAACCCAGTTTTTTCAATCTTCCCTCAAAGGTCATGTTTTCTAGACTTATAATTATTTTTGTTGACCTTCTTTGGACTTTCTCCAATTTGATCACATCTTTCCTGAAATGGTTGCACCCAGAACTGGACACCATAATCCAGCTAATGCCTAATCATCATGGAGTAAAGTGGAAGAATTAAGTCTCATGTCTTGCTTACAACACTCCTGCTAATACATCCCAGAATGACGTTTGCTTTTTTTGCAACAGTGTTACTCTGTTGACTTATATTTACTTTTGATCCACGTTGAGCCTCAGATCTCTTTCTCATTCCTAGACAGTCATTTCCCATTTTGTATGTGTGAAAAATATTATGTTTTGGGTTGGTTTGTCGTAAATCAGAATATTTCATTTGTTGAATTGACCTAAAACATTTAATTTTGAATCAATTCAATATTACATCAAACTGTATTTCCCTAACATCACATTGACTTATGGGAGTTCTAAGGTGGCACCTATTCACTCCTCTAGGATGAACTCCTTGGAAGATTATATCTTCTATAATGCATAGCAAATTTCCTTCTGACCAGGCACTGAGTGGTTCATTATGGAAGTTGAATGACTGGGTGTATCATGGGAGATGTAGTCTGGCCAGGGAGCTTGGCCATAAGGGACAGTGGGCACATCAGGTTCCCAAACCACAATTACCATGAGGCAATGTGTCACAATGAGAAAACACAGTTTCATGTCGAAATGATTCAAAATGAAGCATTTTGGGTCAGTTTGATAAACTGAAATGAAATATTTTGATTTTTTAGAATGTCAAAATGTTTAGGTTGGATGAAAAATGTAAAATTAAATATTTCAACTTTTCCCCTTTTTTTGAATTTCTGTTCCACAAAAAAATTCAAAATTTAACCTTTTGATCCCAATTTGGGATTAAAACAAATGTTCAAATGTCAGAATTTCCCACAAAACAGAAATTCCAAATTTGACCCTGATCTGCTTATGTCCAAATCCAGTTTCCATCAATCTGGCATAAAAAGACTTTAGAAAAAATGAAGCCCAAAGTACACCAGACCTGATCCAAATTATTCTACTGGGAGAATCCATGAAACGGCTATGAGTTAGGATGTTTTTGACCTTCTCACACTTTGCACTACAATAATTAGAGTGACTTTTTTTTAAAAAATGTAAGCGTAGAACAAGCTGGTCAAAATGTAGAAGGACAAATCCTATTAAAAATCTCTATGCCAGAAAAAGAACCTGACCCCACTGGCTTATGCTGCACCTCTGCTATATAGGGGAAACAATTATTTGAGTCACAATGCAAATAGATGAGGAATTTTGCAATTTGAACTGCATTTTGTAGGTGAGCTGAAGGGTAGTTATGGCTGCCCTTTGTGCAGAAATGAATATAACTTTAAAAATACCTGTAATAATTTTCAGAAGAATCCGATGAGAGGAAAGACCTGAATATAATGAACTGGAAGACAGACAAAATGGTTGCTCATACCAGGAAAATGTCACCACTGAACTAAAGAGAGAAACAAGAAGAGATCTGAAAATTAGGTCCAGGAATTCTACTACTCCTGAAGTGTGGGAAGATGATAATATAGTATGCTTTTTAATAATGCTTTTTAGAAATATTTAACAGTAACAGATCTTGAGCTGGTAAGAACCCATTCTTCATTATGTACTAAGATGTTTCATAGTTACATTCCCAAACAATGGGCCTAATTGACTTCAGTGAGTTTTGCCTTAGGTCTAGTGTCTGTTTTCTTCATTGTGACTTTGATTTTCAGTTGAGCCTAAGGGACTTAAGCAACCTAATTCCACTGAATTTCAATCTCGCTTAGGCTCCTTTTGAAAATCCCAGCCTCCCTGAACAAAGAATGCCTTTTATAAATGACCAGGAAGAGAGGCAATTAGGACTCTTTGGTCCATATCTTTGAAGAGGCCTCCACTTAGCCTTTAAATTTGCATTTGCAGTTTTGCACGCACATTTGTTTTTGCACATGGAATACCCCACAATGTCATACCTAAATTGTGCATGTAGAAGTGTGTGGCTTCCTGAGTCAGGAAATATTGTTATGCACATAACTGCATCACAGATATAAAGATCACCTTTGAAAATTTAGCATTAGGCATTTGATTTTGTGCTTTGCCCTCCTGCAAACTCCAGTTTGATTGGAAAGACGGTTAAAAAGGAGGACATAGGCTGGTTCCCAGATTTGCTGAATGCGTGTGGATTGAAAACAATTGTTGGTTGAGCTGTTTGGTTCCTATTTACACAAAGCAGGGTGGTGTATAATTAGTTGCATAAACTGGGTGGATTTCTGGCCTCAGAAGGGTCTTCTAAAGCATGAGATTGTTCCAGGACCATGACTACAGGACCATGACCCAAAAAAATATAGTGCAGTCAATGTTTGAGGAACATTTGTCTGTGAAATATTTTAATTTTGTTCTATTTGTTTTCACTTTTCTTTCTGAAGGCAAAGTTATATCAGAGGTGTTTCTTTTGGGACATCCTTTTAATGCTTAAGAAATAGGATGTTCCAGATTAATTTTAATCACTTTGCAAATATATTCCTTTAGTAATGTCTTGTTCCTGTGTATTTAAAAATTCTAGAGTTTTTTGTATTCCTCTCCAAATGTGATCTTAATGATGAATCAAGAGAATATATGGTGAGGAGCAGTGACTGCAAATTATGGTGACTTGAATAAATGGAAAAGTTACATTACTTATTGTACATGATGAGCACCTGAGATTATAATTTCTGGATTTGGGGTCTGAAAGACTCCCATTGATGTCAATGAGCTTTGAATCAAGCAAGCAATACACTTTTATGAGTTTAATGTAGATTTGTGTTGCTATTTGTTTTCTTTGCTGCCTGATCCAAGTTGTTTGCCTGTAGGAAAAGAGATCTTACATTCTTTAGAGGGTAGTTGCATGTGGTATGAGTGCACACCACTGTGATAATGATTCATGTTCATTGTTTTAATGTACCAAGGGTAAAGTAGTTTGATATAGAGTGTATTCTCACATTTTTGCTATTACAGGAGAGTGAATACATTTAATTAAACTTAAACATAATTTAGTTACAGGTATCCATTCCGTTTTGTATTTCTTTACCAATATTTCTTGCTTTTAACAGTAATTTGCATCCCTTGATACCCTATCTTTTCTGTCACTTATTATTATTTTTGTTCTATTTTAACTAAACAAAATAAAAGTATATAACATAAATATAAACACAAAATTTAAAGACCCAGTTCTCCTTTCCTTTTCATGTGAAACAGAATCTTACTCTGTGAATAGTCTATTGAAATCTAGGGTCCAGCCTCATAGCAGGTGTAAATTGGCATAACTCCATTTACTGCAATGGAGTTTTACTTGTTTACTGCAGCTGAGAAACTGGCACAAGGGAAATGAGTAGAATAAGGCACTACTCAAATCAGAAAGCGTAGCATAACTGGGTTCTAAATAAATAAATTTGAGCATCACATGGAGTTAGAGAATGCTATGAAGTATGTTCTTATTGCAAAGTGGAAAATAGTAGGAGTTGCCATTTTGTTCAGAAGCTGAGCTTCTTATAGTTTATGCAAATAGTTTCTGGTAAAATCTGGAGGAAATTATCATTTGATGAGTAAATTCAGGATACAGGTGGTTATAATTGCAAATGTCTATGTTCCAAATAATTTTTTTTTCAGTTTCACTACAGATACACACAGCTCCTTTTCACCATTGATCTGTATGAGCAAAAGCGGGTTTTCTTTAGATATGGATTACTCTTTTTCTAGATAGTAAATCACATTCTTTAGAGAAATTCTCTCATAAGATAGTGGAGATGGAAAAAAAAACTTGTATTATTGGTCTACATTACAAAGATGGAGGAACAAAAATAATGGAGATAGATATACTTTGTTTTTAGTCTGAATATGAATTGTCATTTGCTGACATCTTTAATGTTACACTCAGATTTACATCATGTAATGACATTTGCTATTAATAGCTACACCTTGTAATGCTACATTTCAATTGGCCTACTCTGGTGAGTTAATTTGTTACTGTCTTTCAAAGTATTTAAACTGATCACTAGGTGGGGTGAGAAAAAATGTCTCTGTGATGGAATATTGCACTATTGGCCTGGTTTCTGAGAGTTTTTATGCTTTCTTAGTACAGACCACCAACATGGACAAGATACCAGAAAAGATGGCCTGTTCCTTTTAAGGCCATTTCTGTTCCTACAATGTCTGTTGATTTTTGCTATCAGACCTAACAACTGTAGATGAATAAATGGAAGGATGGAATGTGAGAGGCGTATTTGAGATTTAATGACAATCATGAGACTAATATTCTGAAAAAGGACTTTTGGATGCCTCTAAAGCAGAACTGAAGGCCAAGTGAGTTTTGAAAGCACCCTACAAGAAATGGGTTAAAAGAAGAAGGAAAGAAATAATAAATTGGAGCAGAAAATTGTTGTTTATGAATGCAGCATAAAATATAGAACACATGGATTGAAGAAAATTGTAATAAACTAATGGAGGCTCAGCATAAATTAAAACCTTTAAAGACTAAAAAGATTGACTACACTGCAGGTGGGTGGGATTTATCCGGCTAGTCAGAGAAAGAGAACAGTGCTTTATGGCGGGAGAAGGGGGGAGCGGGGAGAGGACAGAAGCTGCAGCAAAAGAGGGGATTGGGTCAGTGTGGGAACACTGACTCATCCCCATGGGACAGGAAGGGCAGGAGGGTTGAAAAGGAGCAAGCCCGGGTTCAAGCCCGTGTCTATGGAGCAACCAAGCCAGCTGCAGGGAGGAGGACTCCTGCATGCCAGGCATCAGGCTTCACCTGGACACAGAATAGTGAAAGCCAGGATGTGGGGGGGGAGCAATTGTCTCTTTCCCCAGTCTGCAAAGGGGTACGCAGAGTCAGAAAAGTGGTAACAAAAGGTGAGGGGGAGTTAGTTAGTGAGATAGCTCAATGTCAGATATGATCACTGGGGAGGGGGATGGAGTGTAGCCCCCTCCCCCCATCACAACCAGGCTGTGAATATAGATTTTGGGGATTGGGTTTTGGATTTTTTCCTGATGTGGGCAGTCTAAGGCAGGAAGGAATGTCCCTTTCCTCCTCTGGTGGGAGAGGGGAACAAACACAGTACAGGGCAGTCGGCGTGGGCTTGTAGGGGTAAGTGATGAGCCAGGGGTAGGATCCTCACAACAGGGGCAAGGGGCTAGTCCTGTGATGGGGCTGGTGGAGCCCAAGGTGCTGTGTTTGATCATCAAAGGCAACCGTCCAGACGGCTGGGTCTGGTGACTACAAGGGAAGCAGCCACACATGCATGTGAGCTGGCTGTGTTAGCTGGTGGGACAGTCAGCAAGGGTTTGATGCAAGTGGTTAAAGCTGACTGTTGCTTCTGAGGTTGTCCCCACAGCATTGCAGGGCTTCCAAAGTGTACTGGGCCACCCAGAGCCTGGATTTTCATCTCGACTGATCACAGGAGATGAGGAGTATGCTGCTAGCATTGGTGAGTCAGATCAGCAGCAGATGGAGGTTGTGGGGACAGGGGGTGCAGGTGCACCCCTGTCACACACTGTGGCAATAGGTGTTGGTTGCAGGGGCTGCAGTGAGTGTGGGCTCTGGGTCCAATTTGTTCCTCTGAGGCTTTACGTGGGGGGGAAGGTTATGGACCCAGCTGGGTAAGCTATAGGCTAGGGCTACGAATGGGAGTCCTCGAAGCTGCATCAAGCTTGTCTGAGGGGCACAGCCCTTGTATGGAAGCTAGTGGTATTGCACAGCTGCTACAAGATAACCTGCAGTTGTTGCAACTATTTGGGGCATCCATGCGTGAGGGGTCTGGATGGGGATTCCCAGTATGGTCTTGAGTTTGGGAGATAGGAGATGGGTAGGTGGGACAAATCTCTTCCACATGGGTATGGGAGCCCATGGTGGGGATGAAAGTCCTGGGCACCTTCCAACTCTTCTATTGTTAAGGAATGTAACCTCATGGGACAGAGTAGCTGTTCCAGGAGCAGATGTGGGGCAACAGGGCTCGGAGGGTGCCTCAATGGTCTGTCCCGAGCACAGTTATGCCAGGGTGGCTGACCCGATGGGAGTTCATCTTCATAATACCACTAGGGATGAAATCCTGAGAGGTGAATACATTGACATATTACCCCTGTTGCATAGGGAGGTGTTGACAGACAGTAATCTGGGATGGGGCAAGCAGAATATAGAGATACCCTAGAATGTGGGAAACAGGGAGGCTGCCTTCCTTATCTATGCAGGAGATATAGCAAAGGCTTATCCAGAGAGAAGCCCAGCCTTGTTTAAATATATGGATATAATCAGGTGGGCATACAATATGTTTGGGGGTGTATCTTGGTTTAATTATGATGAGCAGATCAGAGTGAGGGCAACAACACAAACTGGAGTACAGTGGGACATACCACACCATAAACTGTGGTTGGAGTGGATGATACTGCAGAGACTGGGAGCCCACATGGATAGTGGCGGGTTCATTCCACAGCAAAACCGGCAGGGGTCTCAGTTGCATAACAATATTTGCTGGGCATTGAATGACAGTGGTTGTTTTTGCAGCATCTGTAAATTCAAGCATGCTTGCAAAATATGTTTTGGGGCTCATAAAGCCGTTCTTGCCAGAGCGATAGGGGAAGGTGGCAGTGGGGGGACAGGATTGGATGTGGGACAAGTGCCATCCACAGGTCTGGCTTGGCTGGAAGGGGATATGGGAGATAGAGTACAAGCAGGCGAGGGAGATAAGCTGAGAGCAGTGCAATGGGCAAAGGCACCATTGCCATTTAATCCAGAGGTGTTAAGGGTTCTCCTGTGGGATTACCCTAAAAAAACAGATGGAGCATATTTGTGGGAGGAATTAACTATGGGATTTCAGGGACTAGGACTCATGTGATGTCAAATTTGAAATTGGTAGCAGCGATGGACCATATCATGCAGATAAAGATTACAACAGGAATTAAATGAGGGTAGGGCAGCAGGCCCATTCAAGCAATTATCAATAGAGAACACCCTGGATTTGAACAGTTTGGAGCCGACTTAATGGGGTGTCTTTATGGAGAGAGGAATGGTTATTAGAGGCTGGTCTGAAAATCCATTTTGATGCTTCGGGGAGTAGGGGCTTTGGGATGTGCCAGGGCAAGTGATGTGCCCAGAAAAGGCCTGCCATCTGGATAGAAAACGAAGTAGTGCATGACGTGACTTCCCTGGAATCTTTTCCCATTTTGGTTGCAGTGGTTATTTGCAGACTGGAATTGGCTCATAAAAGGGTACATTTCCCATTTGACAATGAAGCAGTGGTACATATTATCAGCCACCAAACTTTCTGATCACACAGGGTCAAGAGATTAGTGAGGGCATTTGAGTTACAATGTTTAAGCCTTAACATCATTTTTTTCTTCCAAGCACATTCCCGGAGTTGATAATGGCAGAGCAATGCCTTATCTCATTTTGAGTTTGACAGATTTAGGGAGCTTGCATGTGGAGACAGCAAGGAACCCAAGCAGATGCTGCTAGTGCTATGGAGCCTTGGCGTATGATGGAGTTGGTGGGGCAGAGGTCAATGGCTCCGGGCACATAGCTGAGCTATGAGGGAGGTTTTAATGATTTCTTGCAATTTCAGTATCTGGAAAGCTAGTCACCATTATGGCCCATTACCGAGGAGCATGTGCTGTGATAGATGGTGTCACTGCCAACCCGGCAACCTGCATCCTCAATGACCTTGGCATAGCATACGGGGCAGTGGAGTTATGTTGGTCACATGGGGTTCACCTGTCAGAGTTGGGGTGCTGACATGTTGCTGGTTAATATAAAAGAGGGCAGTAGGAGATGTCGGGGGACCTGACTGGGTTTAGGGAGAAGGCAGCCAAGCTAATTGCTGGTTCCTCCTTGTGATGGGTGTCCAGTGCAGTTCAAAGTAAGTTTATCATACACATTTGGCAGAGATAACAAGACACACCTTTCCATCAAAGCAACTGCTGAAAGATATGCCTCTCTTTATGGTAAATTATACTGCAATGGGCTATGGAGTTCACTTTAGCATATCAACAATGTGCTTAACCAGGTCAGGCTTCCAGGACTTAAAGGATTCTCATTCACTTATTGGGAACAGGCTTACAAGGCACTTGAGAAAAGGAAGACACACGGGTTTTAAAATGAATACAAACAAAAAATTACTTTGGACTCCGGTGCAATGACCATTGTAGATGCCTCTAAATGGAGTTGTAGAGGAACAGACTAACTATACCTATTTGTCTGGCGATAGCTAAAAGTGATTTCTTAAACACAATGGGACAAATTTTTACATTCCATGCAACTCCGTCAACTTGAGTGGAGTTATTTTTTATTTGTATTATGATAGCGCATAGGGGCCCTAGTTATAGACCAGGACCTCACTGTGCTAAGCTCTGTATAAACAGAACAAATAGATGATCCCTGCCTCGAGGGTCTTACAATCTAATTATAAGACAAGAGACAACAGATGGATACAGACAGATGGGGAGTACAAATAAACAATTGGTCAGTATGATAGGCAGTGGTCTCTGCATACCAGCAGCCCGGCCACTGTCAAGTTTTGTTTTCAGCATCATGGCAAAGGAGAGTTTGGAAAGGCTTTTGGAGGTGGATAATGAGGAAGCTGTGCAGATGTATACAGCGAGTGCCTTCAAGTGTTAGGGGCAGCATGTGAGAAAACATGAAGATGTTATACAGAGTGGAAGCAGTAAATTTGGCTCTGAAAGTCTGCTAATTTACTGTAGGAACAAACAAATACTGAATACAAGCAAAAGAAGGAGGAAGAAGTAGTGGATTGCCCTAATTTGTATATATTTATCCAGGGAGAAGGGGTTGAAAATGTGAGTGAAATTTTGTGTGTTGAATTGTCTTGCATAGTATACAGTGTCTGTTCTCTTGTATTTTTCAGGGAATATATATTGTTTATAAAAGTTTAGCTTTATTAGTTAGAGGTTTAATTATATTTTCTAAACATTAATAAAACTTATTAAAATTAGAAGTCTTCTGTGTCGTATGATCTATCAGTGGAGTATTACAGCGATAAATATTAGTTCATCATTGCCTCAGGCTGTAGAAGAGTGTTTCAAACTGTTCTAGCACAAATACATAAGGCCTTACACCGTGTGTAATCACTTATATCTGTGCAAAGTGTGTGGAAGAAACAGCAAATCAGAATGTAGCATTTTACAATCACTTAATACTCACTTGGCACAGTTTTAAATGACTACATGTGGCACCAGGAGGTAGAGAATCATGTCCTTAATATGCTTGTAATGTTTATGAAGCAAGCCAACCCTGATTCCTGAAAAGCAGGCTCTTGGCAACAACTTTCAGTACAAGAGGATTTATCCCCCTTCAATATTACAAAATAATGTGCCACGATTTTGGTAAAGTGTGCAAGATTCCAATACGATTAATTGATTAGACCAACTATATATTGAAAATTGTATATAGGTTATATGTGACTCCACAAAACAGTGCACTCTAGGGCACAGCGCTGGGAGTCAGATGTGAGTTCTATTTCCAGCTCTGCTACTAACTTTCTCTATGACCTTTGTTTTCTTCGAGTGTGCAGATGGCTAATTTTAAAATATAATACAGTACATTATTTGATTAATTAGTACTTAGTCATTTTTTCCAGACGTTTGCATTTGTTTACTGTTAATATAATTAATATTTTATTTATTGGCTTAGTTTTTTCCTTTTGATTTTCTGTGAATAAATGTTGCACTGGTGAGCTACCATAAGATGAAGTTTAAAACAAATGTGTGTTTTACCTATGTTATCCTCAAAAGACAGATCTAAGTGTGTATTGGTTAAAAAATAAATAAGTATGTGTTCCCACAAGGTGGATAGCGCAGCCCTCTCCCCCCTCCCCCCCCAATTTTCTGTTTGGCCCACCTCCGTACCCAACCAGGAAGGGGCTGGAACTGTCCTGAAGACATATTTGCAGATTATATCCTTTAGATCCTTAAAACCTAAATGCTGAGTATGAGTAATAGACTGTTGTATGTATGTATTCAGATAGAGTAATGGGGTCCAAAGAGTCAAAGGTGTTAATATGACCCTGTCACCGTCCAGCATTAACCAAGGTTAAGTGTTTGGTATACAGAAACCTCAGCCAGCTTATATCATGGCAAACACATAATTAAAATTCATGTTAACCTTTTATTAAAGATGCAGAGGGGAAAAGAGTGAAAGTATTTGAAATATAAAATATTAATTAAGGCTTCCATTTTATCAACGTCACTTGTTCCCTTTATTTAGCTGGAGAGAGATTTTAGGAAAAAAACAAAACAAAACAAAAGCTTGTTTGACAGTCTTTTAGATGGTATCAGACATGGTAATAACTGTCCTTTTAAGAAAAAGAAAAGTTAGTTGAGATGGGCTGGAGCTGTTACTGCTGCTGCCGTTGTTAGTCTGATCTCATTTCCTAAGCGGCAAAACAAGACAAACATTCACAAAAGTAGAAAGGAAAGAACAGCAAAGAAAGAGAATGCAACTTCTGTCTGTCATGCTGACTGCCACTTGCAAGTAACGCTGGAGAAACACAGGCACAGCACATGGTCCTATCAGCCATTCTGAGACCTGACCAACTTGTACCAGCATCAGGCTGTTTAAGGCATTGCTTTTAACTGCCTTCTTGTGGTCACAAGCTTACAGCACTGTTTTTAAAAGTACAGTCTTGGCCAGTCAAACCAGACCCTTAGCAGAAGATAAAAGGAAAGGGATCAGAAAGAAAAAAAAATAAGTGGGGGAAGGAAAGGAACACACAAGCTATGTAGGGGAGAGGGGTGGTAATGTCAAAGTCACATCCCAGGTGATATTTGGAATTTAGCCAGAGCCAGTGGAGGTAGTAATGTCATCTGGCTCCCTCTCTCTTTAGTCAAGACATCCCTCAGGATTAATATGAAGAAGGCCTGGGGTCCCAGGAGATGCAGGGGGTGAGTGTGGCAGCCATGATGGTGAATCTTGCTTCTTCCCATTCTCTTGTCTTTCAGTCAGCCAGCATTGCAGTAGCCAACTTTCCCCCCACCACCAAAGTCTCTTTCTGAGGACCCCAAAAGGAAGTGACGGGTGCAGTAGACTATCCCTCTATTTTTTTTATCCACCAGTTAGGACTAATCTCTGACACAGCATTTTTGGTTTGTTAATTTTCAGACCTCAGCTCCTCTTGTTTACCAGGCATGATCTTAAAACAGTGCTTGAATTATATCAGTTGGCCTTTTTATTTGGACTAATTCAGTCTGTCTTGCTTCCGTGCCTGTTCCCATCAACTTTTGTTTTTGCAGGTTACTATGACATTTTATAAACTTTCACTCTATTTTCACAGTTGAGCTCACAATTAGGGTAAATTTGTAGGCCAAATTATCACAACAGGTCCAGCTATTTTCCACTCAGAAAGCCCTAGACAAAGAGTACCGAGGATCCCAGCAGGACTCACTGATGTTTTTTTCCTACTGCCAAGATTTGAATGTATTTGCAATAAACGTTTTAGTTTGATGCCATGGCCTATGTACTTGTTTGACAGTCAAAATTGTAAACAGAGAACAAAGACTATTTATATTCAAAATAGGTTTTTCAGTCAGTGTCTTACCTGAGTTTGAGAAATAGCACCAACTTTCAAGAATGACTATTCTACTGAGTTTCTCATATGAAAGCTAATTAATTGCTGTGTGACTGGTTGAAAGAAGAGAGATTACACTGTTAAAATGATTATCCTTTGCTGATTGGATCACAAAGTATGTGAAAAGGCTATAAAAGCAAAATTATATATATATATAAACAGGTGTAAAATAAACTATGTAACTGAAAAGAGTGCTATAGCGCAAATAATGTGAGAGCAAAATCAGTCCTTTTATGGATAACCTAGGTAAATGTCCATCAAGCAATGTTTCAGTTAGTGAGAGGAATACATGCAGGACCTAGGAAGCAGAGCACTTATATCATTTTCAACTGCAAACTAGAAGATTGATCCAAAATCCACTGAGGTTAGTGGAAAGGCTCCCCATTTTCTTCAGATATGACCCTAGCTGATAGTCTTCTCTGATAAAATGGGTTTTCAATTGTCACATATTCATTTATTTTTTTAAAAACATTTGTCTTTGATTTATAAATTCAGTCTTTCTGAGTGAGGTTGAATTTGTTTATTTAAGGAGAACCCTTACATAAGAAAGCACTGTAGGATTAATAGAGAAGACTATTCTACCTATAAAATTATGAAACCATCTTTTACAGTAAATATTATATTCCAGCTATAGGTTATGTTTATAAGAGGGGAGGGTACACATACAGTAGCTCAATGAAAGCTACCATGAATATAGAGAGCAGTGTATCTGTGGTAGCACAAGCAACAGAGGTACAACTGACCCATGCCAAGTATGTACCCATTGTTTCAGGCAGGTTTGTACTTGGCACTGCTGAGCTGTGCCACCACTGCCACTGCCCATGCTGTTGTGGCTACACTAATATTTAGCTCTCATCAAGCTAGCATGAGTATGTACACACGAGCAAGAGAATCGCATCCCTAGCTCATAGGGTAGACATAGCCTATGAATTCCACAGGATGGTTGAAGCATCTTACACGGCAGTATCAACTGGTATTAAATGCTATACGTTTTCAAAACAATTAATCTATAGGGCTTTTTCATAATGAAAGTTCTGAACAAAGAATTAAATATTCCATAACCACCAACCAAGTGAGGAAAGTGTCTGTTTAATTTACAGTGTTGGGCCAGGACTGCTTGCCTGCAGCCATGCCACCTTGTGCTGTGCTCTTATTAAATCTCACAGCTAAAGATGAACATGCCTGTACTGTACTTGAATAGCCTAACTTTGTGGGCTGTTAAGCAGGAAAGGGCATGTGCGAAGGCATGTGTCAAATCAAAGTAATAATGTGTATATCTACATAATACTATTTTAATATTTCCAAGGGCTTTTTAACTTCCACTTTGTCAACCATCATCAGATGTGAAAAAAAGTGAACTTGATAGAATATATCTAAATATGTCAGAAGACTATGGTAACCCTTAGCTTTCAAAAATATCTCAGAGAATTTCTAACCACTTCACTGGTAGGCTGTTTGAATTAGTGTAGAATTTAAAGGCGCTAAGAGTGAATTTAAGTACTACATATCCAATTGCCTGAGCTCCACTTTTTCGCAGCTTTTAATGGAAATTGATGGCTGAAACAATTCTTTATCATACAGACCCTACTTGTTGAGGGAGTAAATGCAATAGTAGCCTTCCTCAGAATAACAAGAACCATCAGATATAAAAGGTTATTCTGATCCTTCATATTCCCTCATGCATCCTCACATGTTATCAGCATGAGTAAAAAAGTTGCTGTTTGTTATATAACCTAAGTACATATATTATATCAATATACAGTAGATGGGTCAAATCTGTAAATTCATCCCTGATGTAATTTCAGATAAATCAGTATACTTACACCAGGGGTTATATGTTTTAGTAGCTGTTCCAATCTTTTCATTTTCCAGAAAGACTTTTAAAGAAACTAAATAATACAACAAAAAATATATGATACCTACTTATTAAAAACTTCATTTCAGTACCAGTATGGGTCTCACATATAAAAAACATGAGATTTCAAAAATATGGCATAAACTCTTGATGTACCTTATTGTGCCTAGATAAGGCAGACATCTCCAAACCAAGGGTCTCTGTTTGCCTAAGCACAAGATGTTAGGGTGAGACTTGCGAATTGTTACAGCTTGAATTTTACCGAAAAATAAATTTGTGATTTCATAAGGCCCCATCTACATTACAACTATAACTGAGCCAGGAGACCTGATCCTAACACATTTGTCCTATGTCTTGTTATAACAGTTAAACCTTTCAGTGTAGATTGGGCCTCGACCTTGTCCCCATAATTGGGTTTCAGACACCAAGCAAAGAAAGCCTTGTGTTGTATGTTTCTATTTGTGCAGGGCTGGATTCTGTTACCCAGCAAGTCAGTAGGAATATTTACAGATTAAGCTGGTACAGCTCATGAATGAGGGTATCAGAATGTGGCATGAAGTTATAAAAGGAGTATTCTTAATGCATGTGGAAAACTACGCCCCCAAAAACTCTTGTCCAAAGCTTTATTTTTACTGAAAGATACTGCTAACAATATAAAACAGACGAAGGCTTCAGTTACTAGAAGCTTGTGATTAAAAATAAAATTAAGCCATACAATGCACATTATTTATAGTATATGGAGAAATCAATATAAAAAAGTCTCACTTCTTCAGTCTATTTAGGCTTTATATCCATGTATATAACAGCAAAAGAAATGTTAATTTCTACACCAGCCATGGGTATTCCCCCAGAGGAACAGGCAGATAATTACTCAAAAGCTGTTGAAAAGTCAAATGACCCCCAGAGTTTGTCTCTTGGTCCCGATCTTTAAAGGTATTGAGGCATTATGGAGCTCAGCGTTGCAACAGCTAACTGATTCAGATGCCTAAATCTCACTTTTAAAAGGAATTTGGGCATTTAGTAGCTAAATCCCATGCAGTGTTGATGGGATTTAGGCTCTTAAGTGCCTAAATCCCTTTTGAAAATGAGATTTAAGGTCCTAAGTAAGTGAGATATTGCAATGCTGAGCACCATAACACCTCAATATCTTTTAAAAATCTGGGCCTATATGTATAATTGTCACCATATTTCCACAAGGCGAACTTTTCATGCAATCGGAAGAGCATTCCCATCAGTTAATTGTACAGTGAGTGCTATTAAAATCTCAGACCCCTTTTCCTTCATCAAAGGATACTAATAAACGCTGTTTATTTCAATGGGAGTTATAACTACAAGATGAAAATAAGGCCTGCATGATTACTACACCACAGTATTTACCATTACAGCATTTTTTTGTCTAGTACTCCCATACTTACAATGGAAATTCTGCAGTAAGTTTAACACTGCAAAGAGATTTTAATGCCAGACTTTAATAGCACTCATAATACCCATCTTTCAACAAGAGATAATTGAAATTGTAGCATTCTTTCTGTTTAGCTGAAAGTTCCCCTAATAATATTAAAAGGCAAAGGTATAATAAATTTTAAAAATAAAAAATAAATTGATTAAGAATTTACACGTACACTGACCTTATATGAGAAGACAATAATCAATTTGTCTATGAGGAAAGCAGAGCATCATCACATTTGCTCTACAGTACTATACAATTAGTGATGTCCTCTGTTTAGAAAAATGTTAACTAGAATTATATAGCTTCTCGTTGATTCTTCTATTGACATTGCTAATTCCTAGCTCAGAATACAAATTTTTTATTGCCAGTGTAGTACTGCATGGCAGAGGTCATCTATACAAGGCAGCATTCTTTAGCACTTAGGACTGAAACTTTTAGTTGTTTGTGCAAAGGGCAGCAGCCACAATGGGACAAGCAGGAGAATGCTAGAATTATTCTATTTCACATTTATCTAACTTGTACCAAAAAAAGAGATTTTGTTTGGGGAAGAGGGATGCAGAGTAGGAAAGGCTGGAGGAAAAACATATTTCCCATTAATAGAAACAAAAGTAATGAAATATAGAGCCTTTCACTTCTGATATAGGTCACCAGTTCAAATCCGGTGTGGGTTGATGGTTATCAGAGTTTACTCATTGATGATTGTTCCATGTTCTATTGTGAAATGAGCATGGTGTCTTGTGATATGAGTTTGATTGTGTCAGAAAAGTGCTCACTTTACCAAAAACATTGTCAACAACGTTTGCAGATTTTAAAAAGGGCCAGAGACTGAATGGGTCATGGAAATAGGGACACTTGATTTTATTTAACTAAAACAGAACAAGATCTTCTAAAAATGGGTGTCAGCAGAAGACAAAACTCTGTGAATGGAGACAAAAATCCCATCCCTGGTTATCTAACTACACACTTTTAGTCAGTACAGCTATTCTTTTATTAGGAAATAATGTGAAAGAAGCTCTGAATTTTGTTTGACGGAGTGTTCAGTCAATTTTAATCTAATTTTATAAAAGAAAAATACATTTTAACCACCTCTGTAATACACAAGTCATGGTTCAAAAGGCAGGCCAAGAACCGCCACTAGTGCATACCAGCATATCTTTGACTTTGATTTACACCAGAGGAGGATCTGGCCTCTGGTGTTCAATTTACAAAGCAGAGGGGATTGTTATGCCATTTGTACTGACCTGTTGTAAAATTTGAAATTGTTTCAGTGGATTAAACTATTTAGTTTGACAAAACGAAAAACTATAACGAAAAAACATAAAGAAGTTTAATTTGAAATACAAATGGCAACCATATTTACAGTGGTGGTAGATGCAGAAATCAGATCTATTCAGTACAAGTTAAATGTTGGTTAAAATCTGTTATCTTTTTTGTTCACATTCAATGTTTTTCAGTTTTTCCTGAATTCCATTATTCTCCAACAAGTCAGAGTTTCTACAGGTTTTCTTTAAACATTTTGAGTGAATTTAGTGATAGTCAAAAGTGCTGCGTTAAAAGCATTGGAAGTGGAAGTTCTTTATTTATTGTAATAAGAGACACATTGCATACTGTATCCTCATAAAATCAGATTTACATTTGACAACAATTCTGTTTCCTTCCTCTAATGCTGTCAAACAACAAAATGTAAGTTTAATGTTTAATGTCACCCTCAGATAGATATGCGTGCACACATTGTATATATTGCAAGTGCAGGTGCTGAGTTTACAAGTTACTTATACTGTCTCTGGTTCTGAGGGCAGAGTCAAACTACTCTGCCATCACTTGAAATAAGGAATCAAGTTACTTTAAAGGTAAATGGATATGCTATTTCAACTTCTTCCTGCTGACCATGAGGCACATCTACCTTTGACATTGACAGCAGATAAATGAAAAGTAGAAGAGTCAAAGAGATCAGAAAAGAACTATACTGAGAAATGAATTCATGCACTGTAATAGAACAAATAGGAAAACTTGCAAATCTAATAATCAAAGCGTTTCATAAACTAGAGAAAATGGTCAGCAAGTGCAGAATAGTTTCCTGAAAGTTTTACAAAATTTGCTGCTACATTTTAACACAAACATGGGACAACAAAATTCCATTCTCACAAATTCAGGCTAAATGGCACAGTATTTGCTGGTGTCCCTGCTGATAACCCATCTTCTGCAATATTCAGACATAGGGATGTGTGTATTTACTGCAACTTTTTTAACTGCATGTCAGATTAACACTGGTTTATGGAATCCTACAAATTACAAATAAAAAAGAGCTATAGTGAAATCCTAGTCATTAGGAGTATTGCCAATGACTCCAGTATAACTAGAATTTCACCACAGTAGGTCAATATAGTTAATCCTCTTCCCAGTGCAGGACTATTCCCTACAATATACTTTCTAATGCTTTGTCTGGTCTTATCTGAAAGGCTCCAAGTAATGGGGCTTCCATCATCAGGAAGATTTCTGTAATATTGTGGCTAAATAATACTTTTCATACAATGGTTGCCATTGATCATCAGCATTTACCATATATGATTTTACTGTGGTATTTATGATGTCCCAATTTAGAATATGTAAAATAATTAGTATTTTTAATTTTAACATTATTTATTACTAATAATAACTTACATATGACATAATTTACATAGCACTTTAGAAACACAAAATGAGAAAAAATTGCAGCCCTGAATTACTTACAGCCTAAGGACACAGTTCTGCAGTTTCTTCTCATGTGTGCTATAGGGTCAGGTGTTGTGATTCTCACTTGAGGGGACCTGCAGATCGGGTCCCCTCTGCCTCAATGGAACTGCTCAAGTGAGTAAGATTTGCTCAGTTGGATAAAGGTTGCATGATCAGGCATTAACTTTGACAAGATGAACAAATGCCAGATAGGAACCAGAGTTAAGATGAAAAATGGTACAGAGATTCCTGGTAATGAGAAGTAAGAAGCTAATTCTGCACCATCAAATCAATGAGACTTTTGCCATTGCTTCAATGGGCACAAGTTCAGGTACTTAGTATATAGTTACTGTTAATGAGCATAATGTGGGAAGGATTCCTGGAAGGACTGAGTTTTGAGGAGGAATCTAAAAGAAGTAAGAAAGGCACTCTATAAATGAGAACCTAAAATACTACATATACTTGAGCAACTATTGTGGCCTAATAAATATAGCATCCTCTGTAATTTCCCTGTCTTTACTTCTAGCTATTGTATATCCCCTAGTTTATAATTCCTCTTCCACATTGTTTATACCTATCAAATATTTGAAGACCACTACCATGTATTGAGTAGAGCTGGGCAGGAAACAGTTTTGTCATCCCACAAATATTTTTGAGAGTTTGAAATTTTTCTCATTTTGAATGGAGACAAAAGGGTGAAATCTCACAAATATTTGTAAACCAAAAAAAGTAATATTTTCATTTCAGGTCAATCAATGTTTTGTTTTCATTCAGAGTTTTTCTTTTTAAAAATTTTCAGTCTAATTTGCTTAAATATTTCAACAAAATGTTGTTTCAAATTAGAAAACTGTAATTTTCCATTTTAAAAATATTGAAATGAGAGATTTTGACAAGTTTTAAACATTTCTTAACTTTTTTTTCATTTAGAAAATTCTTCTGGCGCAGATCTGGTCACCCCATCTCAAAAAAGATATATCAGAATTGGAAAAGATACAGAAAAGGACAACAAAAATGATTAGGGGTATGGAACAGCCTCCATAGGAAGAGGAGGAGGAGAGATTAATAAGACTTAGACCTTTCAACTTGGAAAAGAGATGACTAAGGGGACATATGATAGAGCTCTATAAAATCATAACAGGTATGGAGAAAGTAAATTAGGAAGTGTTATTTCCTCCTCATAACACAAGAACTAGGGATCACCAAATGAAATTAATAGGCAGAAGGTTTAAAATGAACAAAAGGAAATATTTCTTCACATAACGCACAGTCAACTTGTGGAACTCTTTGCCAGAGGATGTTGTGATGGCCAGACTATAACAGGGTTCAAAAAAGAACTAGATAAGTTCATGGAGGATAGGTCCATCAACAGCTATTAGCCAGGATGGGCAGGGATGCAAAACCATGTGCCAAATAAGTGTCTCTAGCCTCTGTTTGCCAGAAGCTAGTAATGGGGAACAGAGGATGGATCACTTGATGATTACCCATTCTGTTTGTTTCCTCGGAAGCACCTGGCATTGGCCACAGTCGGAAGACAGGATACTAGGCTAGATAGACCTTTGGTCTGACCCAGTATGGCTGTTCTTATGTTCTTATGACCCTATTTTAGGAACAGCTTTGGTTTTGACAAATTGACATTTTTCAGTGAAAAAGCAATTAGTGAAAAAATTCCAAACCAGTTCTGGCACTGAGGTGCCTCATGATGAATGCGTCCATGTGCAGACAAACAAGAGATCAACTACCATCTCCCTTGTTCCTTTCTACATGAAGCGTTCTTTCTCCACATGCAATCAATAAACCCATTGAACTCGTCTGCTGACAGATCTCAGTTCAAACACACTGCAGCTAATATCCTGTCCACCATTGCCCTCCTGCTTCTTTTTCAGCATTACTACCTCTCCTGAAGTATCTTTCTTTCAAATAATTTTTCTCCAGATGTATTTCTCCAAATTAAATCTGATTTCATTATTTCCTAATCATAATTCTAACCTCTCCAGGTCCTTTTGTTTTATGTCTTTTAACTCAATGGTGTATGTAATGTCTCCCAGTGTAATATAATCTGATTGTATTAGCCTCATCCTGATCATTAAGAGTGGTAGAGAAGACCAGAACTAAAATAATCCTTAGCTCCCCAGTAGATAACTCTCCCTAGCTCAGCATGTTGTTCATTATTACAGTAAATTTGCGGTGTCAGCTAGTTTGCATTTCTTGTGTCAGTGTTTATACATGAGGCAATCTAAATTAAATTTGCGAGAGAAATTTCATGAGACAGTATATCAAACACTTCAGTAAAATCCAAATATTCTATTGCATTACCTTCATTCGGTTATTTTGTAATTCTGTCAAAAAAGCAACTGTTTGCGTTAATTTGTTCTGTGATGCATGTGGTTTTTGTTTCCACTGTCTTCTAGAGATTTAGGGATTTTTTACTCTTAGGCCCTGATCCTGCAAACATTTATACACCAGTCCTTAATTTTACTCCCATGAGCAATTTCACTGAAGTCAGTGGTAGTAAAATTAAGCATGTGCATACGTGTTTGCAGAATCAGAGTTCTAGTAACTTATCAGATATGAACTGCTAAGATCATTCCTTTTACTGAAGACTGGTACCACATTTGCCTCCTCCACATTCCCTAACCCTGAATCCTGTGATATTCCTTCCATTCTCCATGCCTTCATTATTTACATGTAAATTGTTACATTTATGCTTATGCTCTAAAAATGTGGTTTGAACAAAAAGCAGTTAATCACACTCTTGCTTCCTCTCCTACAGTATATTAATGACACTATGAACTGTTCTCCAGATTCTTCTTCAGAATGATTCCAATTTTATGATGTTTTTTTTGGATAAGCACTGGCATGTTATTTTTGTTTCATTTTTATCATGTTCTTAAAATATAAATACCTTTTTATTTCATTCTGTCCTTCAATTTTGATCGCAGCTAAAATGCCTAAATATATCTTCCAAAATAAGTTTGATTTTATACTTTTTTTAACTCACAATTGCTGTTTTGTCTTCCTGATTCCCCATTGTTACAGAAAATGTTGATCAAATTGAGAAAGTCCCTTAATTTTTCAATATGTTCTCATTTACGAAAAGTAATTTGCAATATGTTTCTAAAAACTGTACTTTCCTGAGAGCTGACAAATCCTGCATAATGCTTTGGAACAGACTCTGAATTGTCTACATAAAATTGATTCCATGCTTCCTAAACAGTTTGTTTAAAACCACATTTGAATTTCACATATGGAGCATCAACACTTTAAATCTATTGGGGAAAATAAAACTGTTAAACTGAAAAGTCTATCTTTGCCACAAAAAAAGGAGGAACCTGGGTCTGTATATAATGAAGGAAAGAAGTCTGCAAGGAATGTACACTGTGTATTAACTCAACATTGTGACAGGTTTGAAATGAATCTACTTCATTGTCATTTCAATTCAATAGTCTGTTTCAGAGAAATAAAATCCGGAAGGTAATTGTTGCATTCTAGAAGAGTCACCTGGCGAGTGAACCCCCACGTTTATTCATACAGTAAATGCGTCTCATCACAATACCACAGTCATGCCAAGGAAAGCAGCTCGGGTCTGATACCTATTTACACTAATGGTTTGGCTACAACACAGTCACATCCTTTGACTGCAGCTTATGTAAACATATTCAAGCAAGATTTAATTTAGCTAGCTTGGGGACTAGAGCAGTGAATCTGTGGCAGTGCACGGGCTAGTCTTGCACATAATTACCCCTGGTTCCGGGCAGGTTTGTACAGCCCACATTGAAACCTGCACTGCTGCAGCTTTACTGCTCTGGTACCCAAGCTAGATTGATCAAAGCTATTTAGTGCGATTTATGAACCTAGGGAAGATAAGCGTTCTCCACCTAAGTCACTTACGGGGCCCGATACAGTAATGGTGCTCAGAGCTCACCTACTGGATCAGGCCACAAAATGATGGCGGCTGCAGCCCCTCGCTCATAATCTTTTGCTCAGTGGTTAGGGTACTCAACTAGTATGTGGGATTCCCCCTATTCAAGTCTCCTCTCCCCAGACAGGGCAAAGGGATTTAAACAGGGACCTGCCCGCTCTTAGAAGCATGTGCTGGCCACTGGGCTATGTGATATTCTAGTGTGGGGTGCCCTCAATCTCTCCTGTTGCAGCTCGTCTGATGTTGATAAATAATTTTAAAAATCACTGTGCCAGAGAGAGAAAGAATGACTCTGATCCAGTGGTTAGATCACTCACCTGGGAGGTGGAAGACCAAAGAGCCACTCTCCCTGTTCCAATTACTTTTTTAAGAGAGGACTTCCCAGGGGTCTCCCACATCCCAGGTAGGTACCCTAAACACTGAGCTAAAAGTTAAGAAGGACATCCTCCTCCTTTCTTCTTCCACCCCTCCAGCTTTTTGCAAAAACGCATAGATGCCCAATGCCCAGAGAGGGGTTGCAGCTGAGAATCCCAAGCAGAGGGTGGGACTTCCTTGCAGCCCAGAATTGGGCACCTATCTCTGAGAGAGGGGTGAGGCTTAGCACACACCCTTTTGCTTGGCATCCCTCATTGGCTAGTTTAGGCACCGAGCAGTCTAGCACACTGGCTTTTGTGAACCCCATTCTGAGGCATCTCTCTCTCTTCCCTTTCTAAATGCCTAAAAGTCAGTGTGGTGATGCCCAGCATCACTATGCCCAAGTTTCATCATGATTCTAGCCCCACCTGTCCAAAAGAGCTTGCAGTCTTTGACAGAAAAGACAAAAGACAGCCAAAGGGAGGGGGAACAGGATATGATACACGGGCAAAGTGGTCAGGGTGAAGATAGGCTCAAATCTTAGTAGTGCCATTTTTGACATACATATGAAATTTTAAATTTGCTATATATTTTTGTATATAATTGTAGCCATTTTTCTATATTTTTATAATCAGCACCATCTTTTTGAACTACCATTCTAACTATTCATCCTAACAAATGTTAATTTACCACTGTTGTTTCCCTTGGCTTCTTACTCCCCGCATAATTCCTCTTCCACTACCATGAACCAATGGCTATGAGAAAAGCCATAATATTGCAACTAAACACAGAGAATTTTTAAAATATCCAATTTTTTTTTCGTTTGAGAATGTATCCTCAATCATTTTAATCTCAAATGCATCAGAGAATGCAATGCAAATGGAGAGCGTATCATCTGGCCAACATTTTAAAAAGTAGCAGCCAAAATTTAGGTACCTAAATAAATTGTGTGGTTTTCAAGAGTGATAACCGTGTTGTAAAGTAAGTCCTCCAAAAAGAGTGACAATACAACACTTCCTGTATACTCTTTATGCAGTCCCTTCATTTTCATGTGAGGCACTGAAAAATGAGAGAAGAGAACAGAAGGAAGTTTTGTTACCTTATTTCTGGACATAAGATTCCCTTCTGTCTCAAAATGAAACAGTCATGCTCATCCACCAGATACTACACTAAGTACCTATCAGCTCACTGAAATTAAATAACATTTTATCCTATATACAGTTTTTACTGATTTAAAAATCAGATTGTATCAGAAAACTAAGAATCTGAGATAAAAGATTTTTGATTGCAAGGGCTTCTTCATTGCCAACAATTCTCCAATGCATACCTTAATTTATTGTTGAACTGGTAAATGGATATGAATGATCCGTCTGTTTAAAAATAATCAACATTTAATTTTGAATATTTCCCAGTTTATTGTACATTATCTATTATAAAGCATCTCTTTTGCAAGAGACAGACAAATTATCTCATTCCACCCTGAAGTAAAGATTTTAACATATTGGATGATAATGATGATAATGATCTTCAGGACTGCCAGACTGTTGTTTGAAGACCTGCAATATTCTGCTCAGTATTAGCTAGAACATTGTGGGGAAGCCAGTATTGTAAAGGTCATTAAGAATAAATGGCAAAACATTGTCTTTGGGCCTGTTGTTTCTGTCATCTAGCAGGGATAATTATTGCTAAATCCTTTGTGCTGCTGTCTTCGTTTAGCTATTCTCTGGTGTTCTAGGTAGAGTATAATAGACCCTTCAGATTCCCATGACCAAACAGCAGGAGTAATAGGAGGGCAGCCTTCCACTGTCTCTTCTAGTATGTTAATCTTTCAGCTAAGTGAAGAAGAAAGAGAGCCTCCAGAGGCCCAGTCCATTGTTGATCTGCATGACAACAGATCTGAGGTAGGGATCTTCAGACGTTATTTTAAATTCTCCATAAAACACAGTGCTCAGTCAAATCTTATAGGAATGCCAACTTTCTGCTTTCTGCTTTTTTTTTTTTTTTTTTTATCATTCACAGGATACTGCTTTTCTAAAGAGGCTGGAACACATACTGAAACATTAATGGAAGAAGCAGAGCAGATCACTCTGAGTGAAGCATGATACTGCAGGTAGGTTCAGAGAAGTGGAAAGAGAGAGAGTAGAAAAATTCTTCTGTTTTAAGTTCTTTCTGTAACAAGGATCTGGCACAGAGCAGTGCTATTATGCAACTGATTTCTTGATCTCAATGACTTGATCTGTGTCAAGGTGATAGTTATAATGTGACCCCCTTGTCACATGGCAGGGGTCTTACATATTTGTTTTTAAATCACATGAACATAAGAACATAAGAATGACCATGGTAGGTCAGACCAATGATCCATCTAACCCAGTATCCTGTCTTCTGACAGTGGTCTTTGGCAGGTGCTTCAGAGGGAATGAACAGAACTCTGTCATCCAGTCCCAGCTTCTGGCAGTCAGAAATTTAGGGACTAAATCATGGGGTTGTGCCCTTGATCATCTTGGTTAATAGCCATTGATGGACCTATACTCCGTGAATTTATCTAGTTTTTTTTTTAACCCAATTATACTTTTGGTTTTTACACCATCCGATGGAAACAAATTCCACAGGCTGCCTATGTGCTGTGTGAAGAAGTATTTCTTTATGTTTCTTTTAAACCTGCTGCCAGTTAATTTTATTGGGTGACTCCTGGTTGGTGTATTTTGTGAAGGGGTAAATAACACTTTCAACTAAAGTTATGAAGAATTTTTCTATATGATTTTCAGTAGTTGCTATTCACCATGAATATATGTATACATTTGACTGTATAACACATATAGTTAGTGACACATTCATTGAATTAACTATAGGAATGGCATTTTATGTATATAACACTGAAGTGCTCAAGTGGCTCAACCAGAAGTCAGTTTGGAAGTAGATTTGAGTAAAACCTGCAAAGTTGGATATTATCCCTAAATCCCAGTACCATGGGATTTGACTGACCCCTTCAGATCTTACTACTTTGAAGTGCTCCTAACTGGGGAGATGAGAAGAGCTGAGTGCATCAACCAAGTAGCTTGTGGAAACCAGTGGCTTCTTGCTGAATTAGTTAAATGGTTAGTGGAAGTCATCAGGAAGCAACACATACAAACTCCACAAGGTAGATCCATATCAGCAACTAAATCAGGCACTTGCTGAAGGGACTGTTTTGTGAACAAGAAGTGGCTGTGTGATAAGAAAACCCTCGAGGCTTAGAGGCAGTAGTTAGTATTAATTTGCAGATATTATTTTAGTTTGTATTAAGTTGGGAGAAAGTGAATAAGGAATTTTGTTTCCTTCCCACCTTTTTTGATTAAACTACCCCTTCCACCCACCTTCTTCTCCAGCTTCCTAGTAGCTTCTGTTTCCCCCTGTCTCTTCCACCTTTCTCCCACTGTTCTCTCCTCCCTTGCCCCAGAACTACTCTTTGGGCTGCCTGTCTTTCCTTCCACTGTACAGGGAATCACTTCCTTGCCAACCCCTGCCACTGTCCCTGACTCTTGTCCCCTGACTCCCAGCTGCCTCTTGTTTCCCCTCAACTTCTGTTCCTAAATGAAACAATAAATTAAGGATGAAGGGGTTAAAGAGTTATGATTAAACTTATATCTATTTCCATATTTGGAAAACTATATCACATCTCCAGGCTGAATTTATTTAAAAGAACCATGAATCCATACCCAGTCCTGTGACATCATTTCGGTTTCTTCTCAGTTATTATATCTTTACAAATCATTCAATAATTGTAAAGTCTCACCTAAATTAATTAACTCAACTCCCATAATTTTGGTGCTTACTCTACAATGGAATAATTCTCCATATTCTAATTATCTCCTAATTTAAATAAAAGTTACTTAAATTATTTGCTTAGATATTACTTTTCAAGGAATTATGGTGTAATATCAATAGGCAAAGGATAACACTCTTTAACCCAATTCTTATATCAGCACTTCATTATATTCTTTCACAACATAACATGTATAAAATATTATAGGCCTCATCCTGACCTCTTCCTATGTAGGAGAACGTCAGCCACTACTCACAGGAATTGCCAGACTGGATAACTCAATGATCCATCTAGTCCAGCAATCTGTTTCTGACAGTGGCCACGACTAAATGCTCCAGAGGAAGATATAGAAACCCCATCATGGATAATTATGCAATGACATATCTACGAGGGAAGTTTCTTCCTAACCATTGATAGTGGTTGGTTTATGCTCTAAAACATGAAAGTAGATATCCCTTGTGAATTTTCTTCATAGATAGTGTAACTTTGTGTATTATTAGAGCCTGTCTACACTTACCTCTGAGATTCAGCGGCAGTCAACGGGAGTTATGCAAGCTACACAAAAAACTTGCGTAACTCCCATCAACTTCTCTGCTCCTCTTCTGCACGCCGTCTTAACTGCACTGCTCCGACGGGAACCGCATTCCTGTCAATGCAGCACTACACCACTTGTGAAGGTGGTCTTAGTACGTCGATATCTGGCTCGACTGAGCAGGTCTTCTCTGACCGCTCAGTCAATACAGAGAAATTGATCTGACGGCAGCAACTTTGCTGCCGTCAGTGTAGCTGTAGCCTTATTCATATAAATGTCTAGTATTCACTATACCCTGGTAAGGGGGCTACAAAGCTTTTCTCTCAATGGCTTAGGTCCCCATTAGGATAATAGCACTTCTCTACCTCATAGTAGTGTTGTGAGGTTAAACATGGGGTGCGATGTAATACCATAGTAATAGGGGCCATATAAATACCTAAGACAGATAAATAGATACTGCCCCATTCCGCTTAGTGTTTGAGAGCCAGTGTGATCACAGCACAAAGTGTTGCACTTTGGGTATAATAAATAATTCCTGATTCATAAAGCAGCACAGCTCTTACTGAATTTATTGGCATATTAATCACCAGAAAGTGGTTGCTACTAATTGCAGAAAACAACCAGTGGTGCAGACTACAGCACCACCCCTTCTCATTCCACACAACAACTGGTATCTATACATTTTTTGTTTAATCTTAGGGGTGTCTTCTGATTACCCTAATAAATTGCAGTTCATTACAGTCAGGACATGAAATGGTGATGATAAAGTAAAACAAAACTAAACTAAAACCTCCCCAAAATCCTGCCATAATAAGTACCTGGAATAACACCAGTCCTTTTTAATTACAATAGGACTGAAATAGCATCCTAGCCAATCTACACAGTAATCATACTACTTACTGAAAACAGTAAGCTGAGCCAGCTAGTCAATTAAAGGGACCTGCTATCAATCTTTCAGTATAAAGAGCCATTAAATTCAGTCAAAATCCTTACAATTTAAATGCTAATTAAAACATGTTAAATATTTAAACATACAGGAAGAAATGTCAAATACACACAAATACCATTTCGGCTAAGACTTTTATTTTTTATTCTTATCTATGCCTGTTCCATAAACTACTTGTTTTGCTGGACATTCTTTCTCAGAGAGAGAAAAGAAAAATCTCTCTTTCCGAACATTTTATAATTGGCTCAAGCATCGCGGCTAGAATTTCATCCTTCTGTAATATTAACTCACACTTCTCTTTAATATTTCCATGGCACAATTAGCTATCCATGTACCCAGCTAGAAAAAGTTAAACTTGCTGCATCTTTAGAGGATTACATGATTAATTGTCTCTGCTATGACATGCCAAAAGATCAAAACAAGCAGTGCTCTGTGTGTGTAAAAAGGTGGGTCCCCTTTGTAACATACATTGTCTCTAATAGTGTGATTGAAAAGTCAAGGTTTCTGAACTGACTTCAGCTCCTGCACATTTGTTATTCCACGTGACAATGCACACTGATCTGACAGAACATGAGCACACACAAGGCAAGCCAGTCAGGTAAAGCACTAGCTGGAATTGTGTAAACTTATCCCACGCTTCTCTCTCTTACATATCTCAGTTCTCATCTTCAAAACCAAAGCCACTTCATTCTTTAAGATGATGAAAGATTGCCTGTCATAGCAAATTAAATTCTATTTATTATTATTTGTGAACTAAGCCACACTTTGAATTCAAGTCTCCTGAGGTGAAAGACTAGTGCATAAACCCCTCCACACCTCTCGATCCCCCTTTTTAATTTTAATTTTCAATTATTTTAGAGTCGACAGAAAAGAAACTAAAAAGCTGAGGAAAGGTGTGTGAGAGAGAGAGAGACAGAGACTATGAAACATACTCCCTTCTTGAAGCAGGGTTTTTTTGTCATAATTCTGTCACCTCCAAGGTTAGAAAAGATGGGTAATAGATGTAAGAAGAAATGGAAAGGTTGCTAAAGGAGACACTCATTTTTGTTTCAACCCCATTTTGCCAATAATATTTCCCTTAGCCCACCTCAAGCAGCCTCATAACAAATGGTTACATTTTATTCTGTTTTTCCCATGAATACGAGATTAAGGTTCTCTATCCTTCTATAAAAGTAACTTGCTTGAGTCCCCTTTATTCTAATTCCCTTAGTTGTATCTTGTACAATTGTACAATTATTGTTTTAGACATGACTATTTACAATACAGTTTTCCAAATGTATTCTTACTGGTTGCTTATACTGTACATTGCTACAATAATTTGCCCTGCTAATTTACTATTGATGTGCAATTCTGTATATTCTAGACCTTTGCCTTTGCAATGTTTTTGTGGTGAATGGGAGATAGGCATCTAGGTGCATTTGAAAATCCCACTAGGTATCTATTTCCATCTTTGCATCTAAATTCTTTTAATCATCTGGCCCCTAGTGATCAAAATAGGTATTTACTACTTTTTATTACTGTTGGGCTTGCAGAGTCATCACAACTAAAGAGGATACTTATAGTGCATCAAACGAAAGTGTGTACTATTGATTTTTTTTTTTAACCTAGTATGCATGAGAAGGAAATACTCCTTGCCCTTGAGAGGTCAGCCTGACTCTCAGAGCTCATGTTGAGTTTGCAGGACTGGCAATTAAAATACATCCTTTTTAAAGCTGCGTATTGACCACATAGGATATAGAAATCACTGTAAGACAACAACCATACAATCCCATGTTGTAATTTTTAAACAATCAATTTTCAGAGTCAGCTGAACTTTTGAATTTTTATTAGCAATATATACAACTCAGAGATCATGTTTGTATAGTCTCTAAATGCTGTCCCTGATGTCTCTCTTCCTCTTTTCTAGTCATGGAAATCAGAGCTGCACAACCAGGATGATGGCAGATAAATCTAGCTAAACCCATGCCTGAATCTATAGCAGAATTTTACTGACCCTCCTTCTATATATCTTTTTTTTTTTGGACTCTTCAGGTTAGACTTAAGCAAAACTCAGCTTCAGAGTGCTAAATTTCTGTTCCTTCCAAATGTCTCAGATAGAAACTATGTGACTTTTAAGAAACTGTGGAAGATTAATTATCATGCAAAAAGTGTGGGCCAGACTCAGCATTGCCAGGGGTCAAGCATGACAATGACATTCTGGAAAACACCAGACTTTACCCAAGCATTAATATGACCATCTTGCCCTTTCATTTGTAACTTGCACCATCAAACATTCTTTCAGCTCTTTGCAGAGAGTCAACATATGGTTGCAGTGGGTGATAAGCAGTTGTCTAGAAAGTGATATTGGGAGAAAATTAAACTGAAGCACTGACTTGTAGAAAGAGTGGTGAACCTGACTTAAATCAGCATAACTTCAGTTCCTCAAAGAATATACTTGAATTTAAGTTAAGAATTGTATCATAGTTTCAAATGCATTAGGTTAATGTTCTGCTATACTTAGTTTATCAATCAGTTCTTTTATGGCTGCGAACAAATTTGTATGAAGCAAAAGCATTAGTGTGTTGTTCAGGAAAGGTACTGAATTCGGTTCAAAAAATAAAAATAACAAGGAACTCACTGAATTACTAACAAAATCACTTTATTAAATGTTTTTCACTGACTGGGAATTCCTAAGTAGATTTGTAACACATTAAGTGTATTGTGTCCCCCTCTGATATTTGGTCCACAGAAGATAAAAGCCTACTGTTGCTACCAGAAGCTTCTCTTTAGCTCAAGTGTTGGAAGTCTGTATTCTGTTATTGAAGGTCTTGGCATCCGACAACACATTGTAGGGGTGTAACTCATATTAAGTAATTTCAGTTTTACCTTTCTTAAGGTACTCCTTCTGTTTTACAAAGTAAGCACAGTCACTGACTGAAATTCTTATGCTTGCAAAGGACTATATGTAAGAAATCTGCAAAGGAGTGATATGTCTAATTATGTCATTGTTTTTTTCTTCTTTTCAAACACATTGTTCTAAATGCCAGCAGGATTGGTAGCTCCTGTATTGGTGCCAATCAATTTTTAATCAACACACCAATTTGTGACACGGAAGTGTTAAGCCTTCTTCCGCACACCAAAGCTTTTGCTCTCAACCGCAGCTTTCTTGAGCCCAGCAATATAAAATATTTTGAAAAACATATTGTGTTTCCAGCAGAAGGAATTACTGTACAAATAACTAGAAATGAGACAAGGCTGCTTGGGATAAAACTGGGTTTAAGTATCCTGTATTATATGAAGATTTAAGGCCCTGACTCAGTGAACCACTTAAACATGTACTTAATTTTAAGCACATGAATGGGCATGTACATAACTTTAAGGACATGAGTGGTCCTATTGAAGTCTGTGGGCCTAACCAAAAGCCCATGGAAATCAATGGAAGGACTCCCATCAAGATCAGGCCCTGCCAGAGTACTGTAAGGCCCTCCTGTAAATTAAAGATATGCTTAAGTGCTTGCTGAATCAGGATCTAGAGCTGTAAGTGTGGGGATATAAATGGATTCCATAGCCCTTAAGGAGATGGACTTGAGCAGTTCTCTTTGTATGTGAGATTTTTCAGATGGCAATCCCTATTTTAACATGAAGCTTATTCAGCACTGATTGTGACAGCACTTAGTAAGGCTTCAGGGAGATGGAAATAAATAAAAACAGCTTATGACTGGTTGTGTCTATGTTTTATTTATTTGCCAGCAGCCAGGAAAACTTCAAAGAAAAAATTGATTGAATTTTAAAAGCTATTTGATTAGTTTTGATTACTTCGTTTTTGGACACTGCATTTTTTCCAGTGATTTGTGATTAATTGACTACAAAACATAAAGAGACAAGCAGCTAAAATTGAACATTTTTCTAGACATATAACATTTGTTCAGACCAGCACAAAGGCTGATATAATAAACTGTTCAGATCAATGTGTCTTGGAATTTCCATTTTAGTTCTGCTCTTCTAGCTGCATCAGCATTTCGCTTGATGCAAAACTGCTAATTTCTAGTGTGTGCCTATACTAGTATTTATTCTTAAATGGAAGAGTATAGAAAGTGTGAAAAGTTTTGCTGTAATTATTTAAATAGCTGAAGTATGCAGTAAATGCAATCTCTTGATTGACCCTTTCAAGGATAACTAAATGTCAAATTACACTGAATGTGGTAGAGGCATTTGCGTACCTTCATCTTAAGTGTTTTGGGCAAAATCATGATATTATAGTATTGTCAGTCAACTGAAATTAACTGCTAATCTAAAACATCTACTCTGTTAAAAAAAACCATTAAAATTTACATTGTAACCAAAATATTCTCCTGTTCATATTACTGAGAAGAGTATTACAAACAGTGCCTTATAGTATCTATTTCTGTTAACATTAAATTTGTCCATTCTGTCTCATCAAAAAGATAATATACATTGTAGGTTCTGCAAGGAGTGTTCTATTTTATCAATCAGATTAAATGAGGCAGAAGAGAAGAGACCACATACACCCATTTTTTTCCTAAGTAAATGACCAAAGTCATCATTCCTTTTCTGGATTAGAAGAGCGGGTATAAACTTCAAAATATAGATGAGTTAGTAAAGAGTCTTTCAAGTTTAACATTTCTTATAAATGATTATGCAAGTCTTTGGCAACAAACAAGATCTCCATATTTGCATGATAAATAATCTAGCTACATGTACATCCCAAACCAGTTTCTGAGGAGCTGTAAGGCCTAATTTACCTACATCAGTCCTAATATGAACATTATAAGTATTAAAGGAAAAGCCACGTTTTTAAAGTTGTTCTGTCATCTGTTTCTTTCCAAATTCCCTTCAGTTTATGACAGTGCTAGAACATTAGTTGGAATGAATGAGATTATACCACATCATCAACATTTATCATTCTTTTATGCCAACATTAAATAAACCTTAGGGGATTCAGTGCATCCTAAGAAGGATCGTCTGTTGAATTGACCATAAACTTAGGTCAGCTGAGTATTGTATAATGTGCATGTTATTCCACGGGGATGCAGTTAAAAGTGGCTCCCAATGTGGATTCCACAATGGAAATATGAATCAAGATTTTTATTTCATTTTTAAAATGGGTTGAGTTAAAGATTTTTAAATGATAATATGTTCTAAATATTCTTTCAGCCCCATGAAAAACCGAGAAATGACACAATACATTAGACATTTATTTTTACAAGGAGAAAAAAAAGGAATCTTTTATATTATTCTTCAAAATTTTTTCTACTCAGAAGAGTGAATGTGGAACATTTGCATTTTTAGAAGAAGTTAGTTAAATTCATTTCCTTAAAGACAGTTTCAGTAAGGTTGTCAGTATGAAATGAATATATGCTTATAGAAAACTTTAAAAAGCGTAAGTGCTTAACATATGTTCATGTGTATAACTACAGAATGATGGGGGAATGACAAAATGTGTAGAGGTTCAGTATGGAAGCACTCCAAATTTACCTGAACTATTTCACCTGGGAATATCTCAACATCAAATTTTTCTGTGAGATTTTTAGTGTGTTGTAACATTAGCTGGGGCAGAAGTTTTGTAAGAAGGTTCTTTCCCTTGGGATTGCAATACTTCTATTTCTGGTTGAAACTAGGAAATGCAAAGACATACATATTTTTCAGTGATTTAAAAATATTATCCAAACATAGACAAACATGGATCCCTATGAAGCAGATACATTTTTGCTAGTGGTCACTACCACAGATAAAAAAATAAGTAATCATATTCTTTCTCAGCATGCTTACATATTTTCCTTGTCTTTTTTTGCTTAATTTTCCAGACTGCACATCAAAGGAAAAATATATATCATGGAATATATAGCTTATTGTTGTGAATGGAATGCAATGTTCTCCAAACTCTCTTTACTGAGAAAGATTCTCTAGTGTTTTCAATTGTCTACTAGTCATTCTTTAATGGGCAGCAGGTTTAAAATGAACAAAAGAAAGTATTTCTCCAGAGGATGTTGTGAAGGCCAAGACTGTAACATGGTTTGAAAAAAGAACTAGATAAGTTCATGGAGGATTGGTCCATCAATGGCTATTAGCAAGGATGGGCAGGGATGCAAAACAATGCTCTGAAGTGTCCCTAGCCTCTGTTTGCCAGAAGCTGGGAATGGGCGACAAGGGATGGATCATTTGATGATTACCCATTCTGTTCATTCTCTCTGACGCACATGGCGTTGACCACTGTCAGAGGACAGGATACCCAGTATGGCTGTTCTTAAGTTCTATATGTTGCTCTATTACACCTGAGATAAATTGGCAGTGCTGTTCCATTCTGGGCTGATGAGAAAAATCTCACGCAGTGGACAAAGAGTACAAAATACTATTTTATTTTTCTGTTGTTGGTGACAATTCTGGACTCAGCTGCCCACTCAGGCATATATGTGTGTGGGTGTGTGAGGAGCTGTAGGTTGGAGAAGCAACATGGAAAGCACTGAGTACACAAGGGTGGAGCACATGCTGTGCAATTCCTTGTGATTGTATGGCCTCCACCCTTTGACAAACCAAATCTACGTGTAGGCTAGTATGGAGCCAAGTCATGGATCCACCTATTGCCTACCATCACTGAGGTGTGGTGCAGAGTCTGTGCACTGCCTTTGTGTACTGGCTCAGTAGCCCTGAAATCCCCTGACCACAGGGACAGTAATTATCACTGAGGCTTACAGTGTGTGTGCATGGGGGGACAGACTCCTGGTGCTTTTCCCCACCTTCACACCTGCATAAAGTTATGAGACAATCTAGCTCTCTGTTATCATCATTGCTGCTGTGGATATTCTCATGGCTGTTTATTAATATTTGCTCAGTGATTTTGAATTATAGTAGAAGATTATTTTGGGGAGATTGATGTAGCTTTTGATTTATGATCATACATGAAAATGAGGAAGAAAGAGGAGAAGTAGACATACAGCATTTTGTTAGTGAGAACTTGTTTCATCAATCTCTTTACTTCATGTTACTAAGAATTCAATTCCATCTTTGAATTGTAATTCCAAGAAAATTGCTAGTACATTGTACATATTGTTCCGTAGCGAATATATAATAGTAGTTTTGGAGATTGACTAGCCATATCATGTGACAATGCTACAGCCAAGGACGTCTCTTTTGGGTATGAGATCATTTAACCGTTCAACTGTAAGGTGTGGAAACCCAAAAAGTATTTTAATTTGCACCATAAACTTTTGTTTTCTGAGTGACCAACTCAAATAGGTTGTAAATAAGATGGCAGTTAAACTGCCCAGAAGATTCAGTTGCTCTCCAAACAAGAACAGTATCTACTGTACTCTGGCAATCTTTAACCCACAGGCACTTGCATATGGACATGCCTGCTTATGCACATGCATACAGAGCTCAGAAAACTGCTGCTGTGCTTTGTCATGTGGTTCTGTCTCAGCAGTCAGTTTAGATCTTATTTTTCAGCACCTCTCTCATATAGTCAAATACCATTTTCCAAAATTTAAATAGTTTAGAACTGTCTAAAAAAAATGTGAATCACTGTATCGCTACAAATTACAAATTGTCACCAGCAGTATGCTATGAGTGATACGCTGATGCGCTATATTTTAGTATGCATGTAGTAAAGGTTATATATTAGATACAAATGAGTTAGCCTGTATTTTGGTTATAGAAAGATCTTTATCATTAAGAGGAAAATATCAGATTATTTTGGGGAGTAAGACTGACCCTGCTTGCAGTTTCCAAGAGCAGTAATGACAAAAATATATTTTTTGAACACTAAGATTTAGCTTTTAAAGTCACTGTTATTGAGATTAATTAACTGCTGTGAAAGACCATTCCACTTCCCTGTTCTTCTCTAGCTCCTTAAATGCCTTGGATTAAAACTGTAATAGCTTATCGGGTTTTTCTGATATCTAGACAGCTCCATAACATGTATATGACATTAACTCAGTATCCTTTCTACAGGAATTCAAAGATTTAAATAATTTTCAAGTATCTTTTCATGTTATGTGAGATCACTGGAGAGTGTAGTTTCGCCAGTGGTAGCTAGAAGCCAGAAATTCTCACCATGACCCAAATTACCATACTGTATTATCGCTTGATAACGAGTCTTCACAGTATATGTCTTTTGGAGGGGGGACAAAAATGTTCTATGTAAAGACATACAAGGAATAATTCATCTTCAAGTTATTGTATTTAATGTTATTATTACCTTTAGAATTCATCCTTATTGCTGGGTTGCCCACTCGCCCCCCCCCCCCTCCCCCCAAGCTCTCTGTCAAGGTTAGGAGTTCCTGTATTATTTCACATAAATTAGGAATAACTTGGTTTAGTCTCCATCTAGTATATCATTCAGCCACAAAAAAATTAAACCTAAGGGTATGTCAAAAGTGGCTAGGAGGTGGCTTTGGATATGGTTAATGGGATAGAGATTTCTCCATTAAACCATTGAGTCAAGACCACTTTGCGAGCAAACAAAGGCTGTGATCTTGCATTTTATTTTATTTTATTTTATTTTTTGTGGTGATTCCACACAGCATCTCATTTACGTCAAAGAGACTCTGCATGGGGACAAGTCACACATTGTACATTTTGTGGTCAAGTTCACGCCTAGAATCGGGGGAGTGGAAAGGAGACTTAGAACAAAGCAATCTTCCCCACTCTTCCCCTTTGGCCCTGTGCTGAATGGCCTGATGTCATGTTTAGCAGTTTTATAAAATAATGGTGTTATCAGAGTAACATAATGCAATGTAATGCTCACAGTAGTCTTATTCTTTCCAATCAATATTACTGTGTCATGCAATACAAAGGGTTTAAACCTGCAATTCATGTAATTTTTAAATTTCTTATCTGAAAAGAGCAGTGGAAATCTCCAAATGTTCTCTATGGACTAAATTTTTGTGTAAGGGGAATTTCCAGGTGTGGTAGAGCTGCTGTAGTGGTGCATTCTTGGCGGAGGCTCTTCACTGGGACTGTTCCCAAGAAAAAGGGGTGTTGTCCCCCTTCCCCCATCCATCATGTAATGAGCACAATTTAGCAGAATCTGTCCCTCTGTCTAAAACTACAGCTCTAAACTTCTAGCTTTGATGCATGTCATCAGGCTGCCGTTTTCCACTGGAACAATCATTAGAGTGGCAGCCTATATCAGTAAGGGTTTGGGAACATATATGTGCATTTTGAAATTTGGTTTTGTAATTTTTTGCTTAACTTACCTGTTCTGACTTTGAATGTTTCAGTAATCTTCTAAGGCATGAATAAAAATCAAGTTTTACCTTGCATGTTAATTTATATTACCTACATGTATCCAGAAAGTGTATGTAGTTTAGTAGAATCTACTTTTTTACGTTATATGGATTAAATAAATAGCATATTCGGCAAAACATTTTTAAAATGTCATGCTTTTATGCCTTATGTATTTGAGTCGTTGATGTGCTGTCATTGATGGCATACTAAAGGATTTCTACATGGTAATACAAGATATTAGAACCCAATACTAAAGTCCTTAATGAGACAAAAATTCACTGACGTGTCAGAATTTTCCTATGTAAGTAAGATAGGATTTGGTTTCTGGGAAAGATCCTGCAACCCTTACTCACACGACTGAACTTTAATTAACCAAGTAGGCCCATGAAAGACAGAGAGAGAATAAAAAAGACTTGTGGAAATTTCTTAATGTTCTCTGTATCTCCACAGCAGGCTGCAGTTTCCTATGTCTCCAGCAGCACTTCTAATCTTCCTGTCCTATTACTTGTCATCAGACAGAAAATATATTTACCTCTACCTGCTTCATTATTTCATATTTATATGCAGAGCTAGGCAAAGAAATATTTATTATTGTTTTTGTCAGGTTTTGCATTGGATCAAGTGACTGCAAAACTATTTTATATTCCATTGTAGTTCTCAAACAACAAATATTTTGTAATTCAGTACAACAATCCTGTAACATGCCCTCACCGAGGGATTAATAATTACAGACTCACACAAGGACACCACCTCCTAGATCAAAACATTCTCCTAATATTTGGCTGTAGCTATTTGTTTTTCATTTGGTCCAAATGCTTTAACCATTCTGAAGCAGGGTTGCTCTTCTCAGTGTGCAATGATGTCTTTATTAAGTAGCTATAGATCACTCATTTGGATACCACTTTAATACTGGGAACAAATTTGCCTGAATAAAAAGTTATGCATTTTCCATGATATTTTCAATGATCGTTTTGGCTTTTTCAGCTGACCCAAGAAGCATGACCTAAACATTTATTAAAAGAAAAACTGGGTGAAATCTTGGCCCCCTATGAAGTCAGAGGGAATTTTTCCATCAACTTCAATGGAGCCAGGATTTCAAACTAGGGATCTTCCCCAGTGGCATTGCTTGCTACCTTTTTAGTTGTTTTCCATGGCCATTCATAAAATTATTATTATTTATTTTCCAGGAATATTTGTGACAGATGAAAATCTTATGAAAACACATGCATGTGCATGTAAGCTTCTAGCACAAGCCTTCACGGGTATGTCTACGCTGCAACTAAGCATCCGCAGTTGGCCTGTACCAGCTGACTTGGTCTCACAGGGCTCAGGCTAAGGGGCTGATTAACTGCGGTGTAGCTGTTCAGCCTCGTGCACCTCCCCCTCTCATGGGGTCCTGTAGGCCTGGGACTTAACTCACCCCCATATTAAACCAGCCTTGGGGAAAACTCAGGGATTTCCCCGCTAAAATCAAGAAAAAATGCGCCACTGCTGGTAAAGCACCCCCACCTCAGGAATGCCCCTAACAAGAGTTATAACACCAAGGGTTGTAAAGCAGAGACACCAGGCACTGGGAAGTTTAGGGAGGACACAGAAAGACCCAGCAAATGGTAAAATAGATAAGATAAGCTCTGACCAGCGAATTTATGCTGACCATCTTCACAAAAGAAGAAGATCATAAATAAGTTACAATTTGGGCATAAAAGATGGGAAAAAGACTTAAGCAGGGAAGAGAAAACATAGGTGCCAGTATATATGATTGGTTACATTTTGTTACCTAGAGGTATTGCATAATGTGATAGATGCAGTAAATTTAAAGGAGGTAGCTAGTTTTACTTATATAATGTAAATGAAAAACAATGCTCTTTGGGAACCATCGCTGGGCTGCCATTCAGCATCAAGCTGCTAGGACTCTTACCCCTCTGCATGACCGTGACATGCAGAGGCATCACCGGCAACCCCAGACGAGTGGATCCTGTCTGGCCATCAGGTGACGTTTGTCTGTATATTGGGAATGGTGAGCATAACAGATTTGCTTAGCATAGGAATTCTGTGTGTGTTGCTGATAAATAGATGTTTAGAGCACAGATGTGAAAGGCTTTTTCACTGGGAAAAGATTCTGCAGACTCATAAAGACCCAAGCCCCATGGGTAGGGGTGGGTACTTAAATTGACCAGGTTTTTCTGAGCCCCATAGGTAAGGTTAGGTGACACATACCCCGAACCCTTCGAAGGGAAAGGATGGGGATACCGAAATTAACTGTGTCATGCCTTGAGCCCTCAGTAGGGTATAGGCAGGGTGCCTTAGCTTTTTTTCCAGAAACAACCCCAGACCCCAGCTCCAGCCTGACCCATAGCATCTAAACCACAATTAAACAGCTCCTTAGCCCAAGTCCAGTGAGCTTGAGTCAGCTGGCACGGGTCAGCAATGAGTTTTTAATTGCAGTGTAGCCATACCCCATGTGTCTCCATGGCCATATTGAAGTCTCTTTCATTCCTCTCCTTCCATTTATAAAATGCAATTCATCCTTTCAGAGAGCAGAATCAATGCCATGAAACTGCGAGGGCTTGTCTACATGGTGCCTTAGTCTGCACTAGCAGGGGTGTAAATTCTAATGTGCACTACCGTGCTGCACACTAGTTGGCCCATGTGGACCACGCTGGGTCCCTAGTGCACGTTAATGTAGTCCCATTTCAAACAGCACAAAATGCAGCACAATCCAAATCTGGTATACTTTTCCCCTACCTTAGGTTGGTTTTTTTTTTTTTTTGGTTTTTTTTTTCCTGTTGAGTAAATTGAATGACAGCAGAATATTCTGAGATTAACTATCTGGTGCAGGTGTTCATTCGTGCATCTCTCCAAATTCAAATGAGCCTCTTTTATTCACTGCATCCAGATCACACTTTTTCTGAGAGAAATAAATGTTGTTGCTTCTTGCATCTCCATAATGAGTGAATATGTGCCCCTATCATAGATGTCCCATTTCTTCCATAGAGAACTTTACCTTCATTGTGTTTCCTGTCAAGCATTTCAAAAAATGTTTTGTTTAAAGAGCTCTTATGTCAGATATCATAATAGTCACAGCTTCCTCTGTCAAGTGCAGCAACTATGTCACTTTGAAGGCACTTCAGAAATTTCTGGTAAATAAACAGAAGATCAGCCAAGAAGCTGATGAAGCTGATGTTATGCAGAGATGTCAGGAAATTAATGTGCCCAGCAGCTGCTCTCTCAGGACACAGATTTTAATATCTGAGCAGAGCATGCCATGAGGTGAGAACAGAGTTCATCAAGCTGTAAGTGAATTCAGTCCATTTCACTCTGAAATATCATGAGAGTTCCACAAGCTGAAAGCTGTTGTCCAGAGCTGTCTTTTCAGCTCATGAGTTACAAATTCTGATGTGTGGAAAAACATAGTCAGACTTTATTTTCTATTCAAGCCCACAGCCCATTTCTTTCCCCTCTTTCAAACTGGCCTCTCAATGATAACAGAAAATGTCCACATTAGTCACTTTTACTGCATGAAGCTCCAAAGCTTTGTGTGACTCTTGCATATTTTATGGGTATGAAAACTCACAGAGCTCTTCTATCCTCAAGTCAAATTAATCTAAGAACACCTCTGCTTGATCTCCTATTCTAAAACAAATTTAGCAATGATACAGATTTGGTCAATCTCAAACCAAGCAACAGATCTATCACATCTTGGTACAGCGACAAGAGTGCTCCTGATCTTGTCAATTTCATCACCTCAGCATTCTGCAGCAGTAAAAAAGTTTGCAGTACATCTTTGGAGAAACACCTGTAGGCCAGGCTCCGGCAGATTCTTGTACTGTTGAACCTAAGCTTATCTTTAAACATTTGAGTACTCCCATGGGAGTCAATGGGAGTCAATTGGATTTAAGCACATGCTTTGTGCTTTGCTGAATCAGTGTCTCGAATGATTCTCCTATTCTGGAAGGGAAAGTCCAAGAGAGGCAGCACTGAGGAATATTACATACAAGGCTCTTTTTATTCTGTGGCCAACTTACCCTAAATTATGTGGCAAGGCTCCTAGGTTTCAGTGGCACCCTGGTGCAGCAGGCTGAAAATTCTGTGTTAAATTCAGGTAAATTCACACATTTATGTTTTTATTTAATTAAAATGATTGCAATTAAATTTTCTTTCCCTAGTTCAAACTAGATTTATGGCCATGACTGACCATAGCAGAGTCAGTTGCTTCCTTCTTTAAAGAGGAAGCAGTCAAACATTCATACTCTCCAGTGGCTGCAGGAAGTGCACCAAAAACTTAGTTGGTAGCTTCACCTTTGTCTGAGACTGACAATTCCACACTCACTTGATGTGAAAATGATGCCATGTGCTTCCTTTCTTTCGTTTCTCCAGAAGATTCTATTACCGCTGGCTTTTCAAAATTGCTTTGATTTTTTGTCCCTTGCTGAGGAAAGAACTCCTTTCAAATTGTTCTCAAATTGTCAGATATTTTCTAAATCCTGCACATAGTAGGAAAGAAGTACTTTTAAAAAGCAAACAAATTAAATAAATTGAAGATTGTATGATGATATAAAGACATGAATTCATTTGTCTCTGTTTTCTACATTCTCTCGCTCATACACACACTCTTAAAAAGAATGCCATGAATTTAATTGGTTGATAAAAGTAATAAAAAGTAACATGGGTTTATAATCAAGTCAACAAATTTGAATAATTGAAATCTGCATTTTTCCCAAATACCCACTTCATAGTTTCTCATGATTAACCTCACAACTAATGATGCTGCAAAAAGACAGGCATCATCATGACACAAGAGTATTTAATCTGACCTCAGAAGAAAACAGAAATTCATGTGGCATGCTTAGATAGCCAGAGCCACTGTTTCTATCTCACACACTTACAGCTCTCTGAAAGAACAATTTGTTGGCAGATACACATTAGAGAAAAAAGGAAAGTCTGTGTCAGATATGGTAATTCAAAAAATACATGTAATATTTTGGCATTTTTAATCTTTACATCCCTTTGGGATTTACCATGTTGTTGATGATGATGATATTACTATCTGAAATGTGATTTTACACTGTCCAGTTATTTTTGCTATTGCCCATTTAAAAAGTTATTAGAGCAGGAAGACTGGATCCTGGATGTCCCACCTCCCAAGTGATCTTTCTGGGGCTTACACAGAAGTTAAGCATCCAGACACCTGGAGTGAGTGTGAAGTGTGCATGCCCAGGGGAAGAAAAATAGGTCCGTTGGGGACTTTTAGTGCAAAAACGTACCTGCCAACTAAGTTTAGATGCCTACAGGGTTTGGCAATAGCTAAGTGGGAATTTTGGGAATCCCAGTGGTTACCTGATGTGAAGTTAGGTGCCTAAGCTTTTATTTCAAGCATCCACAGTTGTTTCTAATGCTACTAATATAATAGTAATAACAAATAACCATACATGTATTGGTATTTATTATCACCACCTGGGCTAGTTCAGCTGCCACTCCTGCTGCCGCCCACTAGTGTGAAGTTCTATTGCACAGATTTTTGTGCCACATGGTATGTAAAACAAGCTGGAGATAGCTCTGTAACAATAACTGGAGTTATCTAGAGAATCAGGATATATCTCCCTGTATAATGACCCTGGTAGGTTCCCTCCCTCCCCCAACCTTGTTTTTTCATTTTCACAGAAAATCTTGATCTGCTGTTCCCATCACACAAACTAGTTCTGCACACATTAAGTGTTCTGGACACATTAGTAGCTTACACATGCACATACATACACACCTTGCTCCCCTGGAATTAAACCCAACTCCAGCTGGCATTGCAGAGGAGTTTAGGATGGGTTGAGGGAGAAAGTTGCACACCGAATCTTGGGGCTTCCAGCTGTGGGATCGCTAGTTGAATAACTCTGTGAAAACCCCCAGTTTGTTTGGATCGGTCCTGATTATAATTACTTACTAAATTGTATTGAAAGAGTTAGTGCCATTACATTTTGACATTTACCAAATGCAGTAATTAAAATTATCACATTTTCAGTATACCTCATACTAAGTAAAGGACATATTACAAATACCATTGATAAGGTAAATACTGAACTATTTTAGCAATAGAAGGCCAGGTCCTCAGTTGATATAAATAAGCATAATTCCATTGACTGCCATGATACAGCTGAGGATCTCATCGTCATCTCATCGTCATCGTCCCAACAGAATCCAGCCTTCTTGGAGATCGAACACCATCTGGATTCATCTCTGACTAGGCCGTTAAAGTGGTCTTGCTGGATATTCCGATTCTGTCTGTCACTGGTAATCTTATCATGCCACCAAATCTTTTGGTGACCATCTGAGTGCTAGCTATGTAGTGGCATTCCTTGATAAACATGATTCAGAATTCATTGGTCTTACATCCTAATAACATGTCCATACCAAGAAAGCTGATGAAACTGACCTAGTGCTGATGGGGCAATTAATGGGTTCTGCTTTGGATATCCTTATTTCTGAACTTGACCTGCCACTTAATATGGAACACCTCACAAAGACAACGTGAATCAAAAACATCAATCCAATGCTCTTCAAGTTTCCTCAGTGCCCATGTTTCACTTCCATACAATAGAGTTGCTATAACTATGTTCTGTAGATCCACAGCTTTGTTTCCAGCCTGTGAAACAACTTCCTCACAAAGGCTGCTGAAGATTAGCAGTGAGGACCTGGCCTTAAGAATTTAGGACCCGATCATTCACACATTCAACTTTAAGCACAAGTCATTTCATTAGCTTCAGTGGGACTTCTCATGTGCTTACAATTAAGCGCATGCACAAGTGTTTCCAGGATCAGGCCCATAATGATTCCCACTATGTAAATCTATTATGCTTTTTTTATTTGTACACGTCATAATTTTTTCATTAAAAATTATTTTTCTGAAAAACTGCAAATGTCATTGATTTTGCTATATACAGCACAGGAAAAAATAAATAGCATAAAAGACTAGTTAGCAGAATTTATATACCCAGTCAGAAGAAACATTTCCATAAAAATCTGCAAGATCTAAGCCTACATAGAAACAATTCATATGTCTATGTTTGTGACTTCTGCTCACAAAAAGCGGGGGAGGAAGGAGTGTTTTCAGAGACCATAGCTTTCCAAGAATGAAATGATACTTAGATCACCGCAAAACCGATAATATCTCTCAGGATTTGAAAATCAAGACCACCTCGAACTGAACTCTGTTCAATACTGTTCTCTCCCTGCCCCTGCATTTCCTTATACTAGAGCCCATTGTTGTGTGTTATCTGAGTGCCTCCCAAGAATAAAATATAACAATGATATTCCCTGTGGGCAAGAGCCAGTATCGGTGTGGCGGTGTTTGGGTTTTTTAATCATTATTGAATACAGAAGAGTGGAGAGAGGGGCTTGGTGGAAGCGATGGTACTAGTGCAGGAAGGTTTGGATGAGCAAGTGGTTTTTGCATTTAGCCATGGATGTAGTGAGGTTAGCTGTCATTCTTATTTCATCTGCCAATGAGTTCTATATTTGTTGTTTGGCATTGTTTTAGTGGCACAAAAGTGTCCTTGGAGAGTGAGGCTGTGAAGACAGAACTGGTCTTTCAGGGAGCCTGGGCCAGTTATATACAGGCTTTTAAATTCAGGACAGCAACCTCATACAGAAGTCAACCCTCTCCTCACAGAAATAGATTTTTTCCTTAGATTGGATTCTGTGGGCTGGATTCTTAGAATGTGGCTGTAGAGGCGGTGTATCAGGTTGCAGTATACGGAGACCCTCCAGTTGCATAGACCCAGCACAATTGCTGTTACGATACCTATTGGCTTAGAAGGCATGGATAAAGTTAGAGAGGCATGGTGAGGTTTAATCTGCTGTGCATTGATCTCAGGCTGTCATTGTGTGAGCCCTGATGAATAAATCAAATATACAAGTAATAAAAAATAACCTGATCAATTCACATAGAAAAAGTAAAAATAGTGTTTGGATCAGGCTATACTGGACTACCTAGAGCACTTATAATTACTTGCACTTGAATATTATAATTTTGAAGGTGAATGACTAACGAAGTATTGTATGGGTCACTAGTTCAAACAAACTGATTGATCATTTCTACATTACATAAGAAAAATCAAAATAACTGAATAAAAGGTTTAAATAATTCTGTCAGACACATAATTTTCCATATTTAGTGGCACATTTAATGGAGTACTCCCCTCCCCCTCCCACACACACAAGCCTGTGCTGAATTAAAAAGTATGACTTAAAAACTATTTCCCCAGTTCCACTAGAAATCTTCTAGATAAGAAAGAAGGTAACTTTATTTTTATTAGTGATGGCAATTTTAATGGCAAGTTTTATCTTTGGATTTAGCAGAGGTTCTGAGAAGGCTTGGAAACATACACGGATAATAAACTTGGAATATTAGCAGTTCTCTAGTTGCCTGAACTCAAGCTGAGAATTTCTGCTTTAGTAGTCAAGTCACTCCATGAACCTGCTTTTGATCTTTTTACTCCTTTACTTGTCTTGTTCCCATTGGCAGTGCAAAATCATGTTACCTTATATGAACCACTGAATTTGCAGGAAAGGAATGTATTGCCAAGAGACTCTTACAACATTCATCCTGAAATTTAGGGTTTTAATTTTCTGTGTATCATCCTGTAACCTTTAGATCCATAACTGTGTCATGTTGAAAGTATATGAAGGAAATAGCTAAAGTTGTGTGACCCTAGAACAGGTATTTGTAGTTCACCCATTCCAAATTCTGCAATGATGATATAAAATGTTTAAGAGTGTTCAGGGAGATATAGCACCAAATTATGTTCAAACTTAACACTGGTATAAAACTTCAGTAGAATATGTGAGAGCAGAATTTGACCCTTATGATGTGATGGGTCAGCATGCATCATTGTGGAAAATTGTATCTTCATGCTTCAATATATGCCGAGGCAGATAATGGATTTTTCCACTGAAAAATATCATGCCGGAGTTAGCAAAGGTGGGACCATGCCTATTTGTCATTGAAAATTAATGGAACACAGTTTATCTCTTCCCTATATTTCATTAACTTCCACTGTAAAACCATTACCAGTGTCCTACTTTGCATCAGTCTTCTCACAAAAAACAACATGTGACAAGATGATTAGCAAAGTTACCATAGACAATAAAGGGGAAGGAATGCTGTTCAGGGTAAGGACATATTGGAGACCTTCCGAACAATTTGAATGAATTTAAGTCAGCAGGGCTTGAGGTTATTCACCCCAATGTACTGAAGGAATTACCTGAAGAAATCGTGGAAATTAGCCCTAGTCCTGTAGCCCTGTAGGTGTGCAGGGCTAATTTCTGGTCCAGATCTAGTCCTGGTCCCTGCACACCTACATAAAAATTGAGACAGCCCCAGGCTTTACCTTTTCCCAGGAATATCCAGTAAACTTGCTGGGGGTATGATTGCATGCCGACTCTCCACTCCCACTCTAACTGTGTCTCAGCCATTCCTCCTCCAGCCCACTTAGTCCCTCTGTCCATCCTGGTGAGAGTTGAGGATGTTGCTATAGAAGGAACTGAGCCACGTTATGTGTGGAGGCATTGGAAACTGGGTGTGGGGCATGATATGGTTCAGCAGTATAATGCTAATGTTCATTATTTAAGTGGAAAATCTTCTTAATAGATGCAGCAATAGAAACTGAAGTTGTATTCTGACTTGGGTGAAAATCTATTTGAAAACTAGCAGGTTGTTCTCAGCATTGTAAGTCCCTAGTTGTTAGAAATAAGAGTAATACATTTTTAAAGATCAAAAAGAAAAACTTCTCTTGAATTCTGGACAATAAGTAATCATTTGAAGAATGACCTGTGGAATTGGAAGGTTCTTTTTTTTTTATGTCTAGAGAACGAAAGAGACATTCAGAATGTTAAGTGTGAATCACTCTTCCATCTGCTGATCTTGAAGACTATCTCAAAAGATGCAAATACTCATTAAATTTTGGGAAATAAAATCTAGATAATTGAGGGGTGACTTAAATGACAGAGAAATCATTCAGGAAATTAAGGCACATCAGGCACGTAAAAAAAAATGTCAACAAGAAGGGTAAAACAGAGATTTAGATATGTAGCCACTCAGTTTTGATAAGTGAAAAGACATTTGTCCACAGTGGAGAACACAGAAATGGATATTTCAAAGAGAAACATTAGGCACTGTCCTATGAAATGGGTAGTTATTAAAGTAAAAAATGGAATGAAAATACACTGATGAAGAAAGTGTTAAGGAATTAAACACAGCGGATATTATAACATGTAGTATTAAATAATTCTCATAATTTTACAAAATAAAAAATGAGTAAGAATTTTTGTAAGAAGGTTATGTAATTAAAACTGTATTTAAAAAAGGAAACACTTCACTACAGTTTATACTTTTAAGATTGGGGAAAGATAATAGACAGTACAATCCTTATTTGAAGGTGTGGTCTGTGTAACAGTACGTAAAGATGTAATGATTTGTAGTGTTCCTGCTGGAAAGCAAGTTTCACCACAGTTCCTCCAGGACAACAACAATCTGATCATTTAGTGGGATTTTTGATGGGGAATGTGGTGAGAATGTTGGGGACAGGATGGGGTTAGACTAGATGATCGAAGATGCCCCTTACAACTCAAATTTCAATAAAAGTCTAGTAAGATGGTATGAAGCAATGCACTGTGGCAGAAAACATAGATTTGGACAGACCTACAACAGAGAAGAGAAGAGAAGAGAGAACAGAAGTGGTGGGGAAAAAACCCCTTTCACTATTCAACAGCATCTCCATTCTTAGGGATTTTTAAGGACCAGCTTGACAAAGCCCTAGATGCGATGATTTATATGGGGTCGGCCCTGCTTTGAGCAGGGGGTTGGACTAGATGACCTCCTGAAGTCTCTTCCAACCTTAGTCTTCTATGAGTCTATAAGTGTTATATTTGTTGTGCTGAAATTTTATAGGTAATGACATCTTTTGCCAAGGTATTATCATAGTTATCAAACACTGTAAAAAAATGCCCATTGATCAGCACTGATTGGCAGGGTCTTTAAATAGATTTGGAGCTGTTTGGTTCAGTAATGCAAACTATCTCCCAATGTTTTACCTTCATTGCCTATGTGAATATGTATAGAGAGGCATTCTTGCCTTTATTACTGAGATTATTTAGGAATGGTAATTCATCATTATTTTAAAGTATTCTCTTCTAAATCATTATATACACACTGAGTGAGGGAAACAAATATATCTTTCTTTTAGATAAAAATTAGGAACATTTTGAAAAATTCTAGAAAGGGGACAAGTCTATGGCTGTTGGAATTAGTGCAGTTCCAACTCCACCTGTCAAAAAAAATGCAGAGATTCAAGGCATTTTGGCACACATGCAGAAACTATGGCAGCTGAGTTATCAGCAGATGACAGCTACAGTATTATTTTTTCTGGTACTCTGGCGCAGTTGACGCAATGGCTTGAGCATTTTAGCTAGGAGTCAAACCTGGTATTTTCCCAATACCAAATGTCTCTGCTTTGAAGTTTGTTAAAAAACAAACTTAGTCTTACAGTGGTTGGCAAACAGCTGTCTGAGCACACAATACCTGCAGTTAAGAGGATTGCAAATTCAAATTTTAGTGACATAGTGGACTTTTTTATTGGAAGGATAATTTTAGACTTTGGGAAAGTTGCTGAACATAAACAGCAAATTTGCAATATGGAGATTAATATATACAAGTCCTTGAGACAAATTTTCCAAACTCTATATTTCACCTCCCATTATAGAAGAATTAATCTACAATAAAAAAAGTCAGAGTAAGCCCATTATATGAGGACATTTAAAAGGAAATAAAATGGTTTATACTGCTATTTTTTTTACTAGGAGTTAACACTAAATAAAGGTTACATTGGTTCAGTGAGACTGCTTGTGGATGAAGGTGCTACTCAGCATGAGTCAGGCTGTCAGAATCAGGCCCTTAATTGGTGAAATGCACAGGAATTTCCTCAGGTTTTACTAAGTCCTCACTTAGACATACTGCTGTTGTACTTATGGGAATTACCCTGAATAAGACCCTCAGGATTTGCCATAACCTGAGGAAAATCTTCTAGTCCTTATAAAAATCTTTCAAATCATATAGCTACGGGAGCCATTTGCAGTCCCTATATGCCTAGAGCAAGGGTCTTTAATTTTTTCCATAGAGTAGACCATTTTTTAATAAAGACAATGTCTTATGAACCACCTCCCCAGTTACATAACACAACAATGGCAACTAGAGCAAATGCACACATGGAAAAAGATAAGGAAAATATTTAATATATTTTATCTTCTTCTGATGCACATTAACAATTGGAAACAAGGAGGAACAATCATGACGATCTTACCAGCCAGTTCTATGTGGAACACCAAACGCTCCACAGACAATCCCTGGATCATGGAACACAATTTGGGAGCCTCCTAAAACATTTTTAACTCTCACTCAATAAAAAAAAAAAGTTTTAAAAAATGTGCTTAATGCCCTACGTTTAGTGGTGTGGGGTAGCAGGCAATAGGGCATTATTGAACATGTCATTCAAAGATCCCCAATGCCAATTGATTTAATGAGGAGTATTAAAAGGTTTTCAGAGGTTACCACAGACTCTGGCTTCCAGATTAAAGAGTCAGTGCCGGCAGAAGCAACTAAAGAAGGCGCTTCAGGGAAATAGAAAATAGAAGGAAGATTAGCGCAACATGGATGATGGAATAGGAGTGGTGATGGGGGCTAGTGCTGCTTCAATGGAAGTATTTCTGTTTCCCCAGTGTTTTCTGTCCCTGCAATATGTTGTGAAGGCAAGAGTCAGATTCATCTATGTTTCCACCCCTGCATGTGGGGGTAGTGGAGAGAGCAGGACTCAGAGATGCTGGAGAAGCTGAAATCGTGCCCAAGATTAGGCCATGTGCCAGGGAGCAGGTGGTAACAGCTGTCCTCTCCCCGTCTTCTTTCATTCAGCTGGCCATAGCAGCCATGCTGGCCAGGGCTGATGTACAGGGATTGTGCACAGGTGACACAGTGTGCGCTCCCTGACTCAGGAGAGTCAGCAGCTCATGTGACTCCCTGGGACAGCATGGTCCTGGCTTCCAGCCTCCATGCACCCTGGCGGAGACACCCAGCCTCAGAGAGAGAGACAGAAGTACATGTGCCAACCACTGGGGAGGGCTGGGGCCAAGGCACTGGCAGCTAGGCAGGGAGTTAGAGGGTTTCAGCATACAGGGTACTAGCTGCCGAGAAGTCGGGTTGAGCACAGGGCACCAGACTTCTGCCTAGCGCATATGCAATGAGCAAGGCAGGACATCAGCCACAGGGGAAGTGCAAGCGACAGATGAGGAGAACTGACACTCGATGGCAGAGGAGGAGGAGGTGGTGTGCAGTCTCACAAGGCACATGGCTGCTGTGTGTGTATGTGTATTTGTCTGGAGTGGGAACAATCAATGGGGTGGGAAGGGTGCAGTAGAGTACAGTAAAGGCAGAAATCAGCTTTGAGGCAAAAAGCAATGAAGTGAAATCCCCTAATGATAGAGACATAAGAGCAAAGGGTGAATCAGAGACAGGCTCGGATTAACCAATGTGCACTTTGTGCACTTGCACAGGGCCTCTGACTCAGAGAGGCTCCTGACCCCTGAGGAAAAAAAAGATAAGCAACTGGTAACCCACAAGTCACATCCAGCTCTCAGTCATTTTATCTGGCCTGTCACCCTGTGTGTTGGAAGGGAGGAGCGCCTTCTCTCCCAGTCTCACTGCATTGCTCTGCTCCATGTGAAGCTTGGGACCTGCTGATGGCCATAGAAGTCAGGCTCCTGCTGTCCTTGCTGCCATGAGCACTCCATTGCTCTGCTAGTAGTTGGTGTTGCCTAGCTTCACCAGGATCTGTTTGCTTAGAAGCAAAGCATGCTTGGACTATTGCTGCTGCCTGACTGCTCCAAGAGCTGGTGCTGCCATGGAAGGGTATGTAACCTCTAAAAAACAAAAACGTGTGGCCCTCCACTGCCACTAACACATGCTCTGTCTACTCTAAGAAAGGCGGGGAGGCCCCCCAATTTCCACAGTGCACAGGGTCCCTACATTCTTTAATTTGTCCATGGTCAGAGAGCAGGGAGCCCGCTAGTACTGGTCAGAGTGACAGATTGGCCAAAGAGAGAAAGGGGAATACAAATAAAAACACAAAAGACATGCTGAAGCCTTCTGCCTGGGGTACTGTACTGATTGCTGGCAAACCACAGGAGGGCTCTCTCCTTTTGAAAACACACACAATTTTGGAAGCACTTGTAATGCCAGTAAAATATTGTGCTAATGGTTGATACAGCCATAATCTTCCATGGGAAAGACCAACTCTTAAAGCATCCTCTTTGGCACGCAGAGTTCTCCTTCGCTCTTACAAGTACATTTGAATCTCTCCCCTACCCTGACTCCGCATCTTACCCTCAACATTCCGACCTCTGCCTTGGTACCGCTGCCCTGACTCACCCCATTCCTCATGCAGCGCATGACAATGCAGAGAAGAGAAGCAGAGTGAAATGCTTCTTTGGTCTCATATTTTTAAATAAAGCAAAGGCAGCAAATGTTGTTCTTTCAGTTCTCACTTAAACTTTAGTTATAAGATATAACTTCTTCTCCTTCAGCGTACAAAAAAAAAAAGAAAAGCTGGCTCCAGCCAAGAAATGTTGTATGCTGTGTGACTGTTGTGCAGTGCTGATGCATTGAATAAAGTTCTTGAAAAGTGCATCCTCACCAGAATCACAGCAGCCATCAGTTACTGAAGAGCAAGATGATGACGTTTGAGAAGATGCGTTCTCTACCAGAGTTATTGATTGACATGCTTTTATTGTCAGATGACAAGGAAAGTGAATGTTTTGGGATATGCTGTCACTCTGAAGCAGCTATTCCTCACCAACCAACTTGAAGGAACAAGAAGGCAAGTTAGAAACAAGAATGGGCACAGAATATTTCAAGCAAGCTGGCACAGTCATTATCTTTGGCTAAGATTGTGTCTTCAATGAAACATGGCATTTTGCTTCTACTATTGCTAGGGAAAAGCTCAAAATCTGTTAGCTCTGGGTAAGAAAGCTGAAGATGCTTTCACCAAGAAGGGTTACAATAATTTCAAGAAGGTGATAGTAAGGTTAAGAGAAGATGACAAGTGATGTTCATAATGAAGCCAAGATGCAGTACTTGGCAAAATATGTGCCTTCTGTCATAACAGAACTGAATGACCAGTTACAGTGTGATCACATTTTATGAGAAAGGATTCTAATGATTCAATTATTCAGCCTACATTTCCTATCATGGCAAGGCATGGCAATACACAGACATGATGGTATTCTGGGGAAACTTCCAACAACTTTTGATTTTAAGAGCTGAAGACAATCCAAATGTCAGTGTATGGATTGCTAACAAAAACTATATCACATGAGATTGTGAATGAAATGATCTCTCTTTCATGGGAAATGAGATTCTAAGCAAAACTACCTAAAATCCAGCAATACCATCGATATGGCATCATTTTACTGATGACCTATCTATAAAGGAGTAAATGGCTATTTATATTTGATGGGTTGACAAATTCTTTGACATTCATGAAGGCTGCATAAGCCTTGTGCAGCTAGATAAAATTGATATGCAACATCTGTGGGCAGTTGTGAAAGACACACTGGTTCATTGTGTGTTATCCCTTTCCATCTGCCTGGGACAAGCCTATGATGGAATGGGTAACATGAATGGGAAATTTCATAGACTTGCTGCATAGGTGTGGGAAATATAACCGTCAGCATTGTATGTACACTGTTTTGTACACTGTTTAAACAGGTGCCTGCAGAATTCTGGGTGTAGTGTGTCACAATAAGGAACACTTTAAATATTTGTTGGACATTGCAAAACTGTACATTATTCAGCCAAATGGATGGTGATTTTTGAACAATTTCAAAAACAGTTTTCATTAGAAGAAGTTTCCATCAGCTGCTCTGTGCCATCACATTTGGCCATTTGAAGAGGTGCTATCAATGATGTTCTTGTAAACTACCCCACTGTTTTGGAATATTGTTACAAAATCAATTAGTCTTTTAAATTTGAGCATGGTAGAAAAGCCAAAGGTGTTTTCACCCAGCTTGAATGGTTCAAGTTATATTTTGGACTTTGATTAGTGCATTCAATATTCAATTACACTGAACAATCTACCTGAGGTCTGCAAAGAAAAGTCAGTTCTTTGCAAGAAGGCTTATAATCCCTGTTGAGTTCACTGTAGCGTTTCTGACATGTCAGAGAACCAATGAAGTGTATGAGCCATTTTACCAAACTATAGTTACAGAAGAAACAAAAATTAACAGGCAAGCCTTCGCTGCCCATAGCCAAGAACCTAAGCTTCTAGATGGTGGATCACATCATCATCAATTTGAAATGTCAGAAGCCTTGTGTAGGCAACCATATTTTGGTATTATTTCAGGTGAACTGAGATGGTGGTTTGACAAAAGCTGCTGGGTCCACAAAGAGCAATAAAAACGTAGTGATTTCTTGTGCTAACAGAAACCAGCAACAAGTTAGTGAAAACTTTATACCTCAATTTGTTCAGCTCACAAATACAAAAGACTTGGATCTCACTTGTTGAAAAAAACCCAACTGAGGACTCTACCATTGCCACCAGTGATCTGTGCCATCAATAAGTATGTTCTGATGCTGAACATCACTAAAGTCACAAAGGTGAGCACCTTTATCGATGTGCCCTTTGCTGTCCAATCCTCTGATGTTTGGACTTCCAAAGTTTATTCACTTTTGTGATTGTTCGTCACCTTACACCACTATCCACTACTACAACTGAACGAAGCTTCTCAGCACTCTGAAGACTGAAAACCTTCCTGAGAACAACACTGATGCAAAAACATTTTAACAATTCAGTGCTTTTTATGTGCATAAAGCAACTGCAGATGAACAGAAGATGTCTGAAATTGCAAAGGAGTTCATTTCAGTAACAGGCATGTCCCGGGGGGGGGGGAAGGGGAGGGTTGGAATTTTTAAAACAAGTTTCCTTTTCCTTTGTGTGAATGGTTTCTCCATTGTCATTTTATCTCACCAAATTTATCTTTGTTTTGGTAAAAATGTTGTACAACGCACAAAGCACGTGAATCTGAGAAGTGGTTTAGTGTGTACAGGTTTGAGGAGTGCACAATTTTGTGTGGGACACATTGTAAATAGAGAGAAAAACCAACTGCATGCAAACTGCATTAAGGCTCCTTTAATTTAGAATGAGACTGTCCACTTAGGGTTTAATGGAGTTTAACTAACCTATTTTAAATTCACAGCTTTAGTTAATTCAGATTAACTCTCCTGAGTGCCCTTATGTAGACAATCCATAAAGGCAGAGCTGCAGTAAAAACTTAAATTGACTTATGTTAGGTCAAATTACAGCCACCGCAGTAATTACAGCAGTGGCTCTTGTCCACGTTGCCCTTCTATTGGTGGTGCATGTCACCAGGGGTGTTTCCATAACTTAAGGAGGGCAGTGGGTGGACTGAGAGTCAGCCAACGGCCGATGTAGGTAACCCTCAGTGTCCACATGGACACTGCATTGCCCTAACTACACCAAATAAGCCCTACACCTCTCGTGAAGGTGGTGTTATTATGTCAGTGTGGTAGGGCACTTACATCGGGGGGAACAAGTCTGTAGTGTGTACAGTGATATAATTAGGTCATCATAAAATGCCCTATGTCAACCTAACATTAATGTAGACCAAGACATGGTCTACACTGCCAGCGGCCCTTGAAGGGAGCTACACAAGCTACAGTATCTAGATATATATTGTACATACTGTAGCTTGCATACCTCCCATCAACTTACTTACACTCCCTTTCCACAGTGTCTCCACTGTGCTGCATCAACATGAACCACCCTACAGTCGATGCAGCGTTACTCTTTTCAGGGGGATGGATTTACTGCGTTGGCCAGAAAGCACTTCCAGGATTGACTGAGCAGGTCTCCACTGCCCACTCAATTGATCCCGCTGCATTGGTCCGCGGAGCGTGATGCAGCCCTGGCAGTGTAGACATACCCCAAGCCTCAGTTATACTGGCCTATAATTGTATAAAAGGCTGAAAACCTAGCTCAGAATTAATGTTGCCAGCATGCTGTTGCACAGGGGCATTTTAGCAACCAGCCAAGTGTCCAAGCTACTGCCAATTATTGGGATGGACTATCAATTATTCTGCTTGCTGCTTTTAGCCATTTTCAAGCCTTTTCAGGAACTTAGCATAACTAGGCAAACTGGGTAGGGAGGGTTAGACAATGAACATGTGTAGTGAGCCTGCCTTTATGCATTCTCTCTCTCTGAATATGCTGGGGCGAATGTCTGTGAAAAACAGGAAGTCTGTTATATATTTTAGAATTGTCGGTATGGGGAAATTTAGCTATCAGACTAACGGCTTAAGACTGCGGTCTTAACAATATTTATTTTAGTGACATGTCTCTGTAACTCCTGCTTCTGCCCAGTGATTGATTTCTATGGTCAGGTATGCGACATTTTCTTGATTGACATGTCTCTGTAACTTTTGGAGTGTAAGAGGGAGTTAGCGAATCCGAGTCAGGTGGATCGCTTCGTGGACACATTTGAGAAGATCTCCAGGCTCAGATAGAAGGACTGGCCATCCGGAAATCTGTGACTTATTTAATCGAAGACTGCCTCAGACTTGTGGTGCAACTATCAAGTTTTTGAGTACTCTAACCACCTATTGTATGTGTCTGTGCTTAAGACTAATAAGTGAAGACTTCTGGTAAAAGTGGTTCCAATGGGAATTGCTGGAGACCAATAAAGTAAAGCTTTAAGTTAAAAACACTTGGTTTTGATTTGTCTGTGCCCTGGTCTACACTGACCTGGCGATTCAGCAGCAGTCTGCGTAGCTTGCGTAACTCCCGTCAACTGCTGTGTTTCCCTTCTGTGCGGTGTCGTCACTGCACTGTGCCGTCGGGCACCGCACTCCCATCAACACAGCGCTATGCTACTTGAGGAGGTGGTTTTACACAGTCGACTTCCTGATCGATTGAACGGGTCTACACTGACTGCTCAATCGATCCAGAAAGATCGATCTGGCAGTGGCCACTTTGCCGCCGTCAGTATAGACATACCCTATGTCAGCCATATAGCAGGCGTTTCCTTTGGTTTGTTTCGGAGGGTCAAGGAACAGTGGGTAGCGCTGTCTCTTCAGTAACCATCCCTTCCCACTATGCTGACAGTAAGTAGGCAGTTTGGTATTCAGGCCCCTACACTGGCTGTATGCTATTGCAGGATCACTATTATACTGGGGTGATCCTCCCTCACCCATTTGCTCAAGGCTTGCAGCCAAATCATGCTGGTGGTGCTGCACAAAGCAGACTCACCACATCTAAGCATCTGGTCCACCATATTTAGAGAAAGATGAGCAAAAGTCGAAAATGTGTGAGAGGAGAAGACAAAATATAGAACATTGGTATTGCTACTGTACTATGCCTTAATCCTCTAACAAATACTGAAGAAAATCTCATTTAGAATTGACTCCTGAGGGTTAAAGCAGATCAATAAGTAACTGCTGTCCTCTACAACATTACAGTGTACAGAATTTGTAAATTGCCAATATTTACTGGGATGCTGAAATTCATCACACTGTCCACCCTACAACTGAGTTCACTTACTTTCAAATTATTGAAAAGCATAAATTATGGAGCTTCATTCCACTGGGCCCTTATATTAATCATACTTTCAAAGTATGAAGGTTCTTGGAAAAATTGTTCCCAGTAGTAGGTAGTGATATTATAAAATGTAACTTTAAAAATTTTAACTGGGGTTTTCTAGCAATGTTGTCACTGAAAATGTTAGTCATTCAGAATAAATAACATTTAGGTGTTTGGGTTCAAACCTAGTTGTTCACATATTGAACAGTTATCATTAAGATGCACTGAGATCTGACAAATATCATGTGTAATGAACAATTTATGAAGCCCTATGGTTTTCTTCTCTTCATATATATATGTAAATTTTCTACCTAGGTATGATGCAATTTTAAATTTCAGGAGAAAGGCCTTTTTTTGTACAATGGAAAGGGGGAGAGTTGCTGGTAGCTGTTATCCTCCTAAATATATTTTAAACATTGGTCAAACAGTTGTTATTTTTATGCTGCAGCAAATTTGGGGAAGATGAGAACATTTATAAAATGTAATATAATTTGCCAATAATTTTCCTTGATGTTATTGAAAGAAGATGTATCTTTGAAACAGACCTATTCCCAGATCTGTTGTTTTTAAAGGCTACTGCCTTAAGTTTATAATCCTCTATTTGTGACGTTCCTGTACAAGTCATGGAGAAAATAAAAATAAAAAATTAGCATCAAGATTTACTGGAGAAAAAAGTTAAAGAAAGATGGATAATGATAAAGTTCTTGTTTAAACACTAGGGTTGAGATTTTGAGAGTAGTTTAGGATATTTAGATATCTGGAAGATGGATTCCATATCCAATATAATGGCCTTTTCTCGTGCAAAAGAGGACAAGAAAAGATTTTACATGCCCTAAAATTGTCTAAGTTTTCTTATTTTCCATGTCGCTCTTCCTAAAATACACCTGATCCTCTCACTGAAAGATTAAGCCTTCCAGTTTTCTTTTTTCAAGTGCTGTTGCTATTTGAACTTTAGGTAATCTAATCAGCATACCGATGGTTTGATCACCCAGTGAAACTATACCCATGTAATTTAGGTGAGCAACTACGTGGTCCAAATATTGGATTCCATATTTCATATTCTCATGACCCATTTCTGAATAACCACTGGCCAAATGTGTGCATAAAATATAGTTGTCAAAAAAAAAAAGAATGAACAAATTATTTAAAATCTCACTTCTTTCATGGGCAATCTGCAAACATTAAAAAGGGACAAGTTAAACAAATGAATGGCTCATGATGAATAGTCAACCAGCTATAGTCAGCACACCAGAGATAACACATCTGTTCTTTTTTGCTATACATTTTGTTATTTTTATAAATACATAAAGTAAGATTCAGTTACAGTAGCAAGTTACATGGCCATGCAAGGCTATCTTGTGAACATAACAGCTAACTCTAAATGGAAGGGAAAAGATCCTAATAATGAGGTTCTAAAGTCCTTTGCTATACAAAGTTTGAATATTTACACATTCAGTAAAGAACTAAAATCAGACAAATGCCAGGGATTCGCTTATAGAGACTATGTATGTAATTCAGATAATCAGATAATCTAAGGGTTTGTCTAGATGCTGATTTAGTCCCTCGCAAGCTGAACTGTGAATCTACAGCATGTTAGCCTGCTGCACACTAAGTGGCCATGCGGAGCCTGCTGCTGCACGCTAAAAGTTCCATAGTGAACTTTGACGCACTGCTGAACAGAGTATGTAGCACCAGCTCCATGTTCATAATTTGAAACTTTCTGGAAACTCTAGGAAGAACGTTGAAGTATAGTGTGTTACAACTTGGCCTTGTCATCCTTCTTGGCAGACACCAGTCTATTTTGAGTGTACCCACCAGCTGAATCATATTTCTAAGCCTCATGTGACTGGCTGTTGTTCCTAGCTCTGAGTCTCTCAGGTTCATGCCCAGGTGCAGACCCTTTGTTTGGCATCTTTCTTGCCCAGTGGGACCCTGCAGTCCAGCCATCTAGACCCCAGAACCAGTGCCACAGCCCTTGCAAGCTCCAGATGCTTGGATGTTTTCTCCTCCAGAGTCCACCTGGCTGTGGGAGATCTGATTTCTATTTAAAAACTTTCAGGGACAATGTGGCAGGAAACCAAGAAACCCAGACATAGCAATGGAGTTTCTTAATGACAAACACTCTTAGCAAAGCAAACAAGATCTTAGGAAACCCTCCTCCTTCCCTCCCCCTGCCATCTGATCTCACTCCATCAGTGAGGCCTGGTTCTGGTCAGTGTCTCTAGGTAAGGCAGAGAATCTCCTGCCTTCTTCTCTCCAGCAGCTCTTTTGTGGCACTGGAAAGGCCCACACTTCACAGAGATCCCCTCTTTAAATAAAGTTGTCAGGAAGAGAATCAGCAGGTCTCTGGGAGGTGCTTAGACCAGAGAATTCCAGCACCTCACTTCCAGATGGGTTTCTGTGTAGAAAGTCTATTCAAATCAAGGATCCTTACTGGTGGCAAACCCATTATTTCAGTGAGGAAGAGTCACTCAGAGTTGACAGCCCTTGATGCCTCTGTAATTCATAGTAATTCAACTAGAAGCCCAATCCAAAACACAAAAGCCTCCCCAAATGGCAGTAAGAGCACAAAGTGAAAGTTACAATGAAGGTTATAATCTAAATAAGATTGAAATACATCACATTCACAGAACAAAATCAGGTTTCACCATTAAATATATCCCCTAATCTGTCACACAGTCCATTCTTCCTAGTGAGTCTTTGGCCACTCTTTACAAATCTATTTCACAGCCTGTGTTTAAAGGAACCATTAGAGAAACCCAAGATTGCCAGAGATATTTAAAAACAAAAGAGTCAAGCATTTCCCAGCTATTGAATTTAGATACTGAATAGGTGAAAGTGAAAAACACTGATTCCTAGAAAATTTTCCTTCAGTGAAAATGTCCTTTATTCTGTGCAGTTTAACACATAAGAAAGAAAGATGCCCTGTACAAATACATTGGGATATTTCTGTTGATACAGAATGTTTTTGAGGGATAAATGTTTGTTTGCTGTAGCAGACTAGATTTGCCCAATTGTTTATGCAAATATTGAATATATCTAGCCTGGGGAAGATTTTTTTTAAACATTTTTAAAAAGAGAAAAAAGATGGATTGCACAGACTTCCTGTGTGAACTTGGGCAAATCGTGTTAATCTCTTTCTGCGTCAGTTCCCCATCTGTAAAATGGTGATAGTACTATTATTATTTTAAATTCAATATTGTACTAGTAATTTCCTTAAGAAAATCTATTATTAAAAATGCTAGAATTGAAATTATTGCACACAAAGATTTCTTCATTACTCATCTCACTTATTCCTCTTGTTAATGTGAATGTTACAGTAGTCAATACTTTTTTTTAATTCTGAATGCCGATTGACAGCATACCCATAAACTTTATACAGGCTTTTGTACCCAGTGTAATACAAAATAACCTTTTTCGCTTCTAGGCTGTGAGGAACTTCATCTTGTTCAAGATGTTGGTATGAAGTTCATCAATTTAGAGTTGTTGCTATCAAATATATAAGCAGAAAAGCAAAATATCAGAGCTCAATGTTAAGAATGTTTTTGGAAAATACTGAATATAAATATTAAAGTGCAGAACGGTGAGTTAAATCTTGCTCCCACAGAAGTCAATAGAAGTTTTTGCTTGTGTAAATCAGCATAACTCCTTTGACCTCCAAGGGTGAAATGCTGGCCTCATTGACATCAAGAGGAGTTTTGCCATTGACTTCAACAGGGCCAAGATTTCACCCAGTGAATCTATTTTGATTTATACCAGGTGAGCATTTGACTCAATTCAATTAATGGCCGCCTTCTGCATCCCATACACACTCAAAGATGCCCTTGCAAAATGAGAGATAAGTGTGCACAAGACATGTAGTTGTGGGCTCCAGAGGCCTTCACAAAACTAAGAAGCTCTTTAATCCTCAGAGAGGAACATTTTGTAGGAAAATAATGCTTAGTTTTATGTTATGAAGCTTCAGCCTTCTAGGCTAAATTGCTTTAAGATGCATCATTGGTTCAGAAGCATGTTATGTACCATGATAAAATAATCTCTGGGAGATTAAAACTCTGGGGGAATATAAACAAGGAAAATGTGTTCCTAAATGGATTTAGATTTTAAAAAGTATATTCTCAATGCTCTTAAATATTGGTATTAAACAACATTAGCCCATTGAAACTATCTAGATAAAAAAATGATTAATTTCCCCCCCAAAATAGAAAAGCAAACAAATATTCCAAAAGAGAGCAATCTGAAAACTAATCACAAATATATACTAGCTGTAGACCTGTACAGAGATTTTGCTTTGAGGGAATAATTTATTTTTGGAACTATCTCAAAAGCCTGGCTCTGGCACATTGAGCGTTGAGTTTCTGACCTGCATATGAGGAAGAAGAGACTAGATGTTGCTGTCTCTGTCTCGCAGTAGGTAGCTGAGCTGGAGGCTGGCTTTATGAGACAGATGTGGTGGGTAGAAACAAGCATGATAGTGGTAGGGAAAGTCTTTAGCCATGTTTTGAAATGCACTTGATGTAAGACCAGGGTGTGTAAGAGAATTTCTAGTCTATAGTTTGCAGCTGGGCAAAAATTAATCTTTTTTTGGAACATGAAATGAGATTTTACAGGTGTATATGTTTAAGAGATTGTATGAGCTGGGAGAGTATTTGAACATTTTTCCATTTTCCCTTAATTTATCGCTCCATATTTTTAAATACAAATATTTTAACTGGTGTTTTATCTATTTTATTATTCTACATACTTTGTAAATCATGTAAAGTACTTTGGAATTACTTGAATGTAAAGCACTAACAGTATAAAGTAACTATTAATTATTATACTAATTAATAGGTATATTGAACTCCATAAACTCTGGACATTGATTTCCAAATGGTACTGTATCAATAAAACAATAATTGAGAGCAGTTTAATATTGACAAATATTTTGCAATATACTGTATATGGTATCAATATGCAATCTATATTACAAAATATCTTTTTAGGCTTTTTTCAATTTTTGACATTGGTGTGAGTTTAGAGCTCAACAGATACGTGATTGGATTCCAGAAATGTCAGCTCTAATGATAATGATAATGTGCTAACAACTGAGAAGTATAGTCAACTCACCAAATACTGCCTACTTCTGTATGAAGTTTATATATGAGTGATAATTTCTAATTTTTCACACCCTACATGTTTCCAAACTGAGAAATAGTCACCTCTGAGATTGTGCTTCATTATCATAAACTACTTTTAAAACTTCAAAAGGGGAGAAAGACATTTATATATAGCACAATAAAGACAAGGCTCTTTAGAAAAAACCTGCTCCAGAATCTATAGACATTCTTTATTCATTTATTTATTATTTTCATATTTTCGCAGGGGAAAATGAAGCTTATCTGCATAATGGAGGAGGGGGCACCAAAGACGTTCCTCATGTGAGGCATTATTTGGTCTAGGTCCAGCCCTGCAGGTCCACCAAAAGCAATTCTGGGCCCCAGGGAAGAACAGTCAATGGCCCCCCTAGAAAGGGATGGCTAAGGTCCAATTGGGCTTTTGCTGGATGTTTCTACTTATTTATTATGTGCCATGCAGTTTCCCAAGCAGCTGAGGAGGCGGTATCTGCTACTCAGCTCTCTGGGTCCCTTGGATCTCCAGGGAGATTACTGATGAACCTGGGAAGCTGAGTAGCAGATACCGCCTCCTCAGCTGCCCAGGAACCTGCATGGTGCATAATAAATAAACTCGGCTCAGGGGAGGGGCAGAGAGAACAAGTGGAAGGGGCCATGAGGGAAGGGGGTGTGGAGGAGAGAAGGATACGTATCTATCCTCCCATCTGCCTGGACCCTTTTAAATTGCCTGGCCCCTAGGCAATTGCCCCTTTGCTTCCCCCTGTCAGCAGGCCTGCGACCCTCACTCAGACAATCCAGCCATCATGGCTGCTATTACAACCTATGAGGAGCTGAGCTAAGGACAAAGAATCCATCCAGTAATAGCAGAGCCAGTGCTGAAAATTGGCAAAAACTCCAAAGATTGTCTCATGCACTGCACCATAGGATTTCTGTCACCCCCACTATCTCTTTGAAATGTATATGGCGGAGGTGGCCAAACTTACTGCCCCCCGAGACCCTACCCCACACTGAAGAGAATCCTCTTAGCCCTACCAGCCTGCCACAGGGAGAAGCTCTGAGCTCCCTATCCCAATCTGGTAGGTGGAGAATGGGGGGGTACATGGGGAGCTCCATAAGCTGCACTTTAACTGTAAAAGAGCTGCATGTAGCTCACAGTCCACAGTTTGGCCACTCCTAGTATATAGACATGTTAGGTGGGCTCATGAAGGAATATGGACTGTGGAGACTTCAGTATTCAAATGATGTCCATCTCTACATCTCATTCAACCTAATCAGTTTAGTTTAGTTACTTATCCTTTGCCTAAAGGACCCTGGATCCTGGATGAAGACTAACTGGCTGAGGTTCAATCCAGATAAGATAGAAGTAATACTTGAAAGCACAGTGGAGGTTATTTGACTCCTCCAATTCAGAGGTACACCCACAATCTCTTACACAGGTTTTCAACCTGGGGATCACTTTGTACCCCCAGCTACTTATGGATATTCAGGCAGCAGCAGAGCTCAAGAAGTGCCTTTTTCCAGTTGTGTTTGGTCAGAGGTTGGTGATCTTTTCTACCTGCTAATGCTTACCCATATCTTTGTTACCTAAAAATAGGATCACCCTGACACCCTGTGAAATAAAGCTCTGACATACAGGTATGATAGTAAAAGCCTCTGTTGTCTGATTCCAGTCACAAGATCTGGGTCAGGGTTGCAAACGTCAATGTTCCTGTCACCAGATGGAGGCCAGTATCCACTGACTGCATGGGCTACCCTGTGTGGGGCTGCATCTGAAGAAGATTTGGAAACATCACTGTGACACTGTGTGTCTCAAAACAGCACCCTGAAACTCCATATTCCTCACTATAATTCATATAATTATGATACGTTTTGTACAAAGTATTCCTTGTGAGCTATCATTCTAAAAGTCCTGATCCACAGAACATTAATATCCAATTGTATTATATGTGTTATCATTGTATGTGAAGTTATGAAATATTGCTGCTTATGTTACTGATACATGTTCTGAGGTTGGGAACACTCACAGTGAGCTTTTCAGATATTACAATGAGGTAGCCAGACAGCATTAATTGCTCTCCCACACTCAACAAGGAAAGAATCCACTATCAGAAACTCTTTACAATGGAGACTTCATAGAGAGGGCACATAGGAAATAGAGACTACTTGACCAATGGGAGTTAGACATCCACATCATAGCAAAATCTTTCCAGCAAGCTGGAATAAGCTATAAAAGAGAAGACATGACATTATCACTTGGCTTCACTCCCCCATAACTTAACACCTGAAAGAAACATGTGGAGGAAAATACTTTTGAACTGGGGAAGGGGTCCCAGGATGGATCAGTGTTTCAGCCTGTGTTTTAAGGAACAGAAACATTTTTGTACCATCTCTCAGGGTGAGACATTGCTTGCTTTAAATCCTGCTTAGTTTGTAGAGCTTAGATGCAAAATTATCTTTGTTTTTCAAGTAATCAAATCTGATCTTTTATGCCTAACACTTATAATCACTTAAAATCTATATTTCTGTAGTTAATAAACCTGTTTTATAATTTATCTAAAACAGTATGTCCGGTTGAAGTGATTGAGAAATCTGCTTAGGTAACAAAGGCTGGTGAATGGCCTCTTCATTTTGAGGGAGGAGCAAATTGATTAATGAACTTACATGGGTCAGGCTTTTCACCAGCGCAAGATGGAACAGTTCTGGGGTGCAATCCTGGAGGCCCGGGGAGAATTGGCTGGTGCCTTTCTCTATTGTTGGTTCAAAAGTGACTAAGGAATGCCTTCATTTAACTCAAGTTGGGTGTGTCCCTTCCTGTGTAGGTGCAATGCCTGCCAGAGATTTGCAGCTTAATACAGCATCACAGAATGAGAGGGAGCCCAGAGGGCCCAGCAATCCTACTTTCCAGGTTGCACTCCAGGGGACCCCGTCACAATCACATAGTACAGAATGTAGCTGCCTGCTTCATGGGTCTGCTGCCCACAGAAGAGGTATTTATGAAGTGTCCACACATACCCTTTTTACGTACTATGAACTGCCGCAGGAAAAGGTAGTGAGTGCATCATGAGGTACAATCTTGCCTGGTGCATCTCCTGGAATTAGGCAGGTTTTTACTGCCATCCATACAGGATTTTGTGCAGGTTATACAGTTGATAAAGTGTAGAATTGATTCAGCTCAAAACATTAAGAACTAAGTGAATATATACATGAAAAAATTTTAAAATAAGTCACAAACAGAATCATGGATCTGAACAACAATAATAGATATACACATATTAATTATATATTTTAGTTAATAGTAGTATAAATATATATAATAGCATATGTCTTCCATAGCTCTCAGAATGTTTGCAAAGAAGGATATGCACCAATATCTCCATTTTTTACTCATGGGGAAATTTAGGTACAGAGCAAGGAGGTGAGTAGCCCAAGGTTACACAGCACAGCGGTAGCAGAACCAGGAGTAGAATCCAAGTCTCCTGTTTCCCAGTCCAGTGCCCTACCCACTGGATCACTTTGCTTTATCTCCTCCTACAACTTTGGGCTGCTCATAATTTGAATTATTTGATAATTTGACTTTGAGTTTGGATCCTAATTATGTGGCTCAGGCCAAATTAAAATGAGAGATTGAATTGTGAGGGGTTTGTAGGTGGTTTCAGATTTTGTGGATAAGTCTGTCTCTGATGGAAAATATACCTGTATACAAACAAACACAAATTTCTACTTATTCTATTATTTGCAAGCATTCTTCATCTCTGAAAGTTGCTTTATATGATGATCAGATAAATTTCTCATTTGTTTAAATCTTAGCATACACCCCAAAAGCCTTATATTATTTTAATTTAAAATAAATGAATGAAATTTCATTTTCTTTTTAGTAAATTCAGTATATTTACTACCCTTTGTTAATCAGAAGAGAATTTGAATAAGATCATAATAGCAAAACCAGAGAGTGTTCCTATAAGATCACAATTTAATTGCAGCTGCTCCTGAGGAGATCATACAAATGCTCCTCTTAAAACTAGAAAGTTTCCCTAATCTGCAGTATAAGAGAGTCTGCACTGCCAAATTGTTTATGATAAATTAAGGATTACTTGTACTGCATATTATTAAGGGCTTAAATTTAACAACATAAGAAAGTGAACTCCTATCGGGTCTTGAGTGATGAATTTTGCTTTTAGTATTGTGCCACTAGAGAATAAGTATTAATCTTAGCTTCTGACTCATTAGCAGACTACAATAGGAGACATTAACTCTCTTCCCCCTATATCCATGGTATGTAAATAATTTACAATAAACATCCCCCACTATAGGTTTTTGGTTTGATTTTTGTTGTTGCTATTTCTGGGGTTTTTTAGGAGTGGACTAAAGTAGGTTTCTTATGCAGACCTTATATTGTTCCTCATGACTAAGCCAATTAAATCAATTTTTATGGAAGCCGACACCGTGTTTATTTCAATGAGATTGTGGAAGAAAATGTCCAGAGCTTGTTTTCTAGCACCCAGCAGCACAATATATTTTTGTTAGAGGTTTGTTACATATTTTGTGCCTAAAGCAAAACTAGGCTTATTGCCAGCTTTGTGCAGACCGTACAAAAGGACCATTTGCCAGTTTCATTAGTTTTCGCCCTAAGCAATTTTTTCCCAAGTGTTATGCATTAAAATGGAATAGCAGAAAATGGAGGGCAAAGAGTAAGGTTTACTATGACAAGCTCTTCTTGCTCTGAAACTATAGAAGGTCTTCTGAAGAGTAACACTCACATTCAAACAAGAGATCGATTTAAGTGGACAGGAACACTAAATCCAGGGCCCAGATTGTCCCCTCCAACAGAAATACCCTTAGGAAGGAGCACAAGAGGGAGAAAACAGCAGCAAGGTTGTCTTCATGGATCTTTCCCCAAATCACTGTGTTGTGAGGGAACAGTTTACAATAATTTGGGGTACTGAAGGACCTGCACAAGTCCAGAGGCCCTGTATCTCTATTAAAGCTCTATAGACTCCAACCTATGTCTTACTTCTTGTCAGGACAGTGAAAGCCAGTGGCTACTCCCAGAACCCTGCTGAATGAGGTTTCTCAGGTACACAGGGAAGTGATTTGTGAGATAGGTAGCACTGAGCAATGTTTTCTTTAGTATTGTCTAGATTATGGGAAGCTAGATGGTGGGTGATAGATTTCCTTCTTGGAGTAATGGTGATGTCAACCATTTCTGCTAGCAGGTATCTTAGACACTCTTGATTCTCTTTCACTAGCTGTTCAGGGCATAGGTTAGTCATAGGTAGTGGCTCAGATTTCTATGAGAGCTACCAGGATTTCCTGATCTGTGATTGGAGCCAAATGCTTGGAGAGAATGTGTGGTTTTGTCAATCCTTCTGAGCTTAGCTTACTCCTAGTGTCTGGAAATACCATTTCCAATGCAAAGGGATCCTCTCTGAAGCAGGGTATTAATTCCTCACATTGCGGGAGAGGAGGAAGGTGTCTGGCATTCTTGGAGTCATTCCAATTGACCAGATGACATAAGGTCCAAATTAGATCTGTGGGATATGATTTTCTTGCTATTGCAAAAAAAGGACAAGTACAATGTCTTGACTTCCCCTACCACCGATGCAGTTTTGAAAAAATATTGTGACAGTTTCTATCTTTGCTAATATTTTCTTCCAGTGACTCTCACATTTTCTAGCCTTCTGCTTTTTCTGTGAAAGTCTTCTGAAAATTAAGAAGACCTTAGCGATGGTAGGAATGATCAGAGAGGAGGATGTTTCACTGTCAGTATGTAAACAGCAACATTCAGGGAGTAGCGGATTGGTTTCCTGGAAACTTTCTTGGGTAGTATTTTCTTTCTGCAATTTCGGTGACTCCAAGAGTAATAGTGATGGGGCCTTCTTTCCTGAAGTTGGGGAGGCTTCTGACTACCACCTGGATGAAGCAGTGATCTCACTAGAACTGGAAGGTAATGTGTGTCCACCCTATGTCCACACTCAGCCTGAGGATCAGATATAGTATGTCACTGGCTGTGTGTTTTGTCTCAAAGATCACGCTTAGAAAAACTTAAGTTTGGGGCTTGATTCTCAGAAGTTCTGTCAGCAAGGATGTTGTTGTCATTCAGAATGAGTCAGTTTAGCTGACGCACCATGTCCATCAACTTTGCTGGAGTGTTTGGTGCTCTGTAGAATAACAGATTGCCCATTGGGTTCTATTTAGCCTCACAAATGAAGCATATGCATTTAATATTTTGTTTCAATAGACTCTTCTTCATTTGAAGCTGGATAGAAATAATATTGTATTTATTATATTTAATCTTTTTTACGAACATAAAAACATAAGAACGGCCATAGTGGGTCAGACCAATGATCCATCTAGCCGAGGATTCTGTCTTCTGACAGTGGCCAATGCCACGTGCTTTTCGACTGGATTTGTCATGTACCAAGGGATTTGTGAGGGTGCAATGAGCTAGCACTGGACCTGCTATGTCATCTAGCCAGATTTCAATAAAATAGGTTGTTTGGAGATCTCATCTGTAATAAGGTTGTTGATAGCCATCTGGTTAATCTTTGATCTTGCAGTGATCAACGCAAATCTGAGATGTTGGGGTTAGTCTTTGTGAGTTGCAGCCTCATGTGAAGTGACTTGGGTTGACTAGAGTGGCTGTGGCTGTCCATTGATGCACTTTCTCAGAATCAGTTTGTGATTTCTGCAGTTGTATGTTCCTCTTATGACTTGTATCTGAAGGAGAAATAGGGGGTGGTGCATCAGATATCCAGTGAGTGGCCACATTGCTTGACTCCTTGGAACACTGCATTAACAACCAGTGTCATCAGCAAGCACTGTCATACAATTCTCTTTTGTTCTTGAATTCTTCTACAGTGCAGTGAAAACAGTATGGTACCTATGTCTCCCATTCAGATTAATATTATTAGCTATATTTTCTTTTTTGGGATGCATCAGCCATTCAGTTTTTTGAGTCAGCCTTAATAATTTGGGACTTTAAAGTGTTTGGCAGTGTGACTCTAAATTAGAGCAGGCAAAGCTCCAGCTACAAAATACAAACTTTGGGGAAGTCATATAATTTGCTTTTACATCCTGGCACTGCATAATTTATGTAATGAGATTCCAAGATTGTTGCTCTAAAGCACTGAATGTCTGTTGAGTCAGTGTGAAGTGATGGAAAGAGCTACAAGCATGGCTGAGAGCTCTTTTTGTTCAGAACATCACCAGGTTGAATCGTCACTGAGATTCATGGTTTGTTACCATCCAGTTTTTAAGTTCTCAGCATTTTCCCTTTATAAATTACACCCATGCTCTTTATGGCTCAGATACAATAAGGCCAGTAACATGCCAGGCCAAGAGTCCTAGACCTAGACGCTGGATCACTTGGCCCAACTGCCACAGTTCTTCAAAACCACACAGACATCACAATCCCAATCACACACGGTTTCTCACTAACTACAGCGCTCACCCTTCATTTGTCACCTGCACAAATCAACACAGAGTGACACAGAGACAGAGTGTGAATCCTGGAAGCATTGAATGCCGGTTGAGTCAATATGAAGCGATGGAAAAAAACTGCAAGCTTGATTGGGAGCAATTTTTGTTCAGTTATCACGGAATGTTAATGTCCAAAGATTCTGTGGTGGTTGGAATGTGCCAATTGATCAGAGAGGGTGGGAGTAACAGCAACATGGGGCAACACAAAGGTGGTTGTGCCTCCAGCCAGCAGACAACTCTGTGCACAAACTATGTGGAACATGTAGAAACAGGAGCATTGCTCACCACAACGCAGCATATAGAAACAAGGACCCCAAAATACTATGAACTATTAACTGTTATATGTGACTTCTTTTTCACTATTACAAGCCATTTTGTGTTGTGTTACCATGTTTGTTACTAATGTTTTGTAAGTATATTTTCTGCTGTAGTGTTCAGTAAAATAGTACACAGGCATACTGGTGGTAAGGCCGTCCATGAGTACTGAAATAGTCTGACTCCAAGCCATACCAAATTGGGCACAAGTGAAAACAGTTCCCATATCTACTGGTTTACCAGTACCCTTCTAAGATTGAACACCCACAGTCTCATGGGCCAACTTCCTTTGCCAGCTCTCTCCCATGACTCTTCAATTGACTCCAGGGAAACAGAAGCAACCCCACTTGTGGTAATGCAGCAGCTTGGTGAGTCAGCATTTAACACTTCCATAGTTTTCTGATCACTAAGATGCAAACACACCTTTGGAGAACCTTCTGCATTTTCAAAGGAGACTGACCTGAAGAAGTTGTTTGCAAAACATGCTGCTTTATGGTGATGGGAGCATATCAATATTTTCGTTAATCTCTGGTGCTAGGCCAGAAAAACAGTGGATTTTAGTAATAGCACCAGGAATGACTATGCATACCAGCAAATAGTGAAAAAGTTGGCAGCATTGGAAATTTACTGGAACAGTACCAGTGCAGGGAGCAGATTAAGTAGCTCCAAGCCTGAGTACTGGAAAATCAGAGACCAGAACCACACCTCTGGCAACTCGCCAACATCATGCCTATATTACGATGAGTTTGACTGGGTGCTGGATGCTGGATGCTGGGTGCTGGATGCCTCTCACCGACTGCTAGAGCAGGAATTTGAAGGCAACCCTGTTGGTGCAGAGAGCTCACTGGGATTGCCAGATCTGCCAGCTGACCAGGATGCCAAGGAGCTGTTGGGACTGCCGCTGGCAGTGTACCCTGGAGAGGTGGAGGACGACCCCACAATACAGGTGCACTCCAAAGGGAGTGTAGGAAGTAGTTCAGGGAAACCAAATGATAATCCAGTTGTGTTGTTGCCTGAAACCAAGTCAATGTGCTTCAGCTGTATCCCTGTTGACCTAATGGCAGAACCATCCTCCGCTGTTAGGGCCTTGGGTTGAGAGCTGGTGGAGTAGGGTGGGCCCAGCTCCCCCTACCTCCTGCTGCCTTAGACCAGGAGGCTTGCGATTAGTCTGGCCTACCTGAGGGCCTGAGCCCCTACACTGGTTGGAGCTCTGACCTGCCTGAAGGCCTGAGTCTGTAGCCTGTTGTTTGCTCTACCCGACTTGGGGGCTTAAGCCCCAGAGACTGCTAACTGCTCTGCCACATCCAGGTGTCCTGAATGACGGAGACTGCTTTTGCCCGACCCTGCTCAGGTGGTCGGAGCTCTCCTTTGCATATTGCCTTTATAGGTATGTGGCAGTGATGGGTCATGGCCTCCCTCTGAAATGGACAGGGACGGATGGCCATGTAATCCTACAGTTGGCAACAGACCTACAGCAGTCTGTGGTAGCCAGCTTACGGATGGTCATAGCAATGTGCTTCTGGACAAGCATCATGGTCCTCATACATGTGTCTTTATGCTGGAGGGTTGGGGCAAGCTGCTCACAAAACTTCAGAAATGTAGCTTTCTTCATATGAAAGTTCTGTACCCACTATTGGTCATCCCAGGTCTGCATGTCCATGTGGTCCTAGCAGTCTGTGCTTGTGGCCCTGCTCCAGAAACTCTGGTCTATGTAGAGGGTATCAGCAGCTGCACCAAGCATCATGAGCAGCATCAATCAGTTTGAATCTGCCATGTCTGTGTCCACCTCCTCTTGGTCCAGCTCCTGCTCCAGCATTAGCTCTGTCAGGTGTCTTTGGTGGGTCAGAACATGCCATCAAAAGTCCTCCAGCATCTCACAGAAGCTCTGCTCATTACCTGAAATGGGAGTGAAAGCACAAGCAAGAGAAGTGCTTCAAATGGTGCCCTCTCCATATTGCTGTCTCCAGTTGCTGGGAATGCATAGAACAAAATGTTGGCTCAGCAGCATGTTTCGGAGAGCTGTTCAACAACCTGTAACATTCAAGGTGGACAGTCAAGTTTTCCCAGAGTGCACCACAATCAAAGGACTAGAGCAGTCGCATTTCAGGAGGACACTAGAAAGGCTGGGATATGTTGGCTGAACTTGAGTCTGGGTGCTGCAGTGTGGATGTCAGAGCCCCAGATTCAAGCCTGGTTTACAAAATTCTTAAAATAGGATTGATAATCAATGTAGACACTTATGCACTGAGTTTTCTAACCTAGAGTCCACTGATTCATGTCCCACTAACCCTGGGCTTATATTGCAATGTAAACATACCCAGAAAAGCTAAAAGAAGGAGAACTACCCAACTGCCACACTTGTGTGACACCACAGACTTTCATCTACTAATATTTCTATAATCTAATAATTAGAAAAAAAAGGAGTAAACCACTTAAGTATTAAAAACATTAACATCACACCTTCTGAATAGAACCCACACAAAGTTATATTGTCATTGAATAGCCATAGCTAAGGAATAAATCAGTCTTCTAGATTCACACTGGACCTAATGGAAAATAACTTTGTTCTAAGGTGAAGCAGTACTGTGCCAGGCAGATCAATGGATGGAAAGGTTCAATGAGTCATCACTCTAGACTACTTTCTAATACCCTTTGGTAAGAACTTTCTTATTTTAGAAGCCTTGAACTATGTTTCACTGTTGACACGGAAGTGAAAAGAAAGTGAGATGAAATAATTGATTCAAGATTAAATAGAATCAAAAAAGGCTTTGTGTCTTTTGCCAGAGTATAATTTCTCAATTGGATTTGCTGCTCTTACATATATAGATCCTGCAAAAAAACTTTACTCACATGAGCAGTCTCACTGAAGTCAATGGAGGTACTCACTTGAGTAAAGTTAAGTACATATATAAGTTTTACAGGAGCGAGGTCCACGTGTGTGATTATAAACTTGCCTGTATATAGCTGATGAATCCTAGAACTACAACAGATGGTAAAACTAGGTACCAACACTCTGGATGGAAAATAAAAATGTGAAAATCCTTCCTGAATTCTTGCTATGGGCCTGTGTGCTGTGCTTTTTCTCTCCACTTGTAGAAGGTTTTATGTACAGCTTATTTTAAAGTCTTTGGAACTTGACAGTAGATCATATTAATCAGTTGGATGGCATTTTTCTTTAAAAGTTCTATCAAAAAAATTAGACTGTTGACTTCATCCTATTTTTGCCTTAAAAAAATCATACAGTTGGAGAAAAGAAAATCAACTGCTTTTTACCATAGCTGCTTAAAATGAATGGCAAAGACTGACTTTTAAGAAACTTATTTTATGGTCTGACACCGTGCAAAACACAGTATCTTGGCAATAAGATTGGTCATTAACATGGAAAGGAAGTCAAAAAAATAAAATATTATCAATTAGTTGTTTTCACAGCTGGCAACCATGGAGTCAATTATTCAATTGTTAAGATGTGATAATAGGTCAATCATAAATGAGAACCCAGATAAGCCTGAACCTGAATGATAGTGCAAGTTACACTGGCTAGCTAGCTCCTTCCTAAAGTACAACTAGATTTTGCTCATTTGATGGTTACTATTTAAATCATTTCCCAAAATCTCTTCAGTTTAGTTCTTAGGTAAATGCCCATCATCTGTCACAGATATTTCTCCTAGCCCACTTTCATTCTTAGATCACTCTTAGGACTCAGTTGGAAACTTAATAGATCTTTGTCTGCATTGGAGAATTGAACAGGTTGTATTGAACCAGTTTAGTCATAAAGGTTCAATGCATCTACAGTAGCAATGTTGGATCAGTTTAAGAATTGCTATAGATTTGACCCATATACATGTTAGTGCTGTCTTAAATCATTTCATCTGCATCCAGTCAAACAGTTCCTGGCTCAGCTCCCAGAAACAATGCATTCTGGGAGATTTTGACAGGCCACTGGTGCACTGTGGGACTGTGCCTGTCAGAGAACTAACTTACACATGAATAATTAATACTTGTTCTCACATCTTGACTTTAAAATCACTTCAGGTAACAGTACTGAGCCTTAATCTTTTATTATCAATTTCAAGTATAGGTTCGAAACATACAAGAAATTATAAAAAATCTAACATTTAAAAAAAACCCAGACCAATCACTGTCTGTCAAGTCATTGAAATAAAGGATTAAGGGCCTGATCTGGTTAGTTGTCTAATGCCCTTAATGCTCATTACTTTCAGTGGGAGGGTTGAGGGCTCAGTGCAAGTGACAGTATTTGACCCTAGTGACTTTGAACCACCAAGATAAATATTCAGCATCCTTGTAAAATGATCAGTAGAGTCTAATCCCAAAATAAAAACTATCAGGTTTCTGGCAAATTTAAGACCCAGTTCTGCAACCCTTCCATAAGTAATTACTACATTAGTAGTTTCACTAACACTTATGGGTCTATCTATTCATATCACTAATCTTTGTATCACTAATCTAGTGTTAGAAATAGCATCACTCAGGTAGGTCTAAAACTGATATAAAGACATTAAGATAGTAAACCTGAGTGATAGAATTGAAGCATACTCATCCTTATTGAACTGGCTCATTTTGATACCTGCCTGAAAAAAAATTAACCAGATATGCGGTCAGCTCGTTATGAAATATTGGTTTTGCTTGTGAAAATCTCAGTGGACTCTGAGCCCTGGTCTACACTTACCTGGAAATTCGGTGGCAGTCGACGGCAGTTACGCAAGCTACACAGAGTAGCTTGCTTAATTTCTGTAAACTGCTGTGCTTCTCTTCTGCGCAGCATCTTCAGTGCACTGCACCGACGGGAACCGTGTTCCCATCGACGCAGCACTATGCCACTAGAGTGGATGGTGTTACAGCATCGAGTTCTGGATCGATTAAGCAGGTCTTCACTGACCACTCAATCGATCCAGAAAGGTCGATCTGATGGCAGCGTCTTTGCTGCCGTCAGTATAGACATACCCTGAGAATTCTCGTGGGATTTTATGTTTTTGGATAATTACTAGTTATTTTTCCACTTTGGTGGGAGTATTCAGTTTACCAAACCGATAATCCAGATTTAGATGTGTTGTAATCTTATCCATCTTCTTGCTCTCAGGACATTAAAAAAGAATGTACAAAAGCATTTCTTTAGAAGTTCATAATGACCTACCTCAGTCATGCTCAGATTTGTCTCAGAGTCAACAACTGGGTAGATTCTGTCTCTTTGCTTTTTTTTCTTATGGGGAAGCTAGAACCTTATCTGCTTTTTTTCCCTTTTTTGGGGAAAAAAAGTTGCTGTTATTCATTTTCAATAGACTTGCTATTTTATTTGTTCAGAGTAGATTCAGAATATGTCTACACAGCAATTAAATGCCCATGGCTGGCCTGGGTCAGCTGACTAGGGCTTGCATGGGCTGTGGGGCTGTAAAATTGCAATGTTGACATTCAGGCTTGGGCTGGAGCCTGGGCCCTGGGACTCTCTCTGCTCCCCAGGTCCCAGAGCTCAGACGCCAGCCCAAGTCCAGACAACTACACTGTAATTTTACAGTCTAATAACCCAATCCCGGGAGCCTGAGTCAGCTGGCATTAGCCAGCTGCAGGTGTTTAATTGCAGTGTAGACATATCCTGAGTACTCCTTTTTTAACATTATATCAAAAGCCCATTTCTAACATATAACCTTTGAAGTTAATTTCTGTTTCCAGTGAATGCATCTTTTTAATCTTTCCTTTTTAATGGAAAGCCAGCAGCAAGGCCAATTATTTTTCCCCTTGGTGTTATTCTCTCAGCTTCCCAGAACATCATATCGGCTACATTTCTATCATTTGGGTTAAAAGATTTCTCAGTATAGGATCTGAACAGTTACTAATAATTAGAAGCCAGAAGCAACATTACATATTCAGACCCCAACATTACGTATTCATTTTTAATTACTGATTCAGAGTAAGATAATTACTTGTCGTTTTCCAGTGATTACTTAGAATTATGTAGAATTACTTAATTTTGTTTGGAAATTGCTTAAGGCTTGATTGCCCCCCTCCCATTTAAATAACCAATAAAAGGCTTGGGGCTAAGGTGACTCCATGGAGTACATGAGAAAGATTTTTCTCCAAATCCTTCTATTTGGGGTGCAGTTTTTATTTTCCCACCTCACATCCCTGCAAAATGAGCAGAGGTTCCAACTCCAGAAACCACAGATCAGACAAGACCTGTACAAATGCCTGGAGTTCCGCAGGAGGATAGAACAATGCACAAAGAGGCCAAAGCATCCATGTTGGGTCTGGAGGCCTTTGCCTAAAGGAGTTCTCTCCCCTCAACATGCACACACACTTTCCCCAGCCCTGACTTGTGCATCACTGACCTCAAAAAGCATTCTCTGCAAAACCCACCCAAACATGATGGTGAGGAGGAATTAATCCCCTCCCCTTTTTTGCATAGGAGGGGGAAAGATCCAGAGTGTGCCACTAATATTAGATGAAATATCAGGGCCTTCATATTTTTTATACTTATTATTACCTAGTTGTGATCCATGGACATCTTGATGCCAACAGGCAGAGGACACCGGGGTTCATAAGGGTTACAGGGATAGTGTGGGTCTGGCATATACCTACTAGTATCAATCTGACTGGACATGTACAAACTAAGTATTGTATGGTTCAGAATGGATGCCCATTTCCAATCTAAGCAAAATGCTAATCAATAGATTGCGGAGGCTTCAGGAAGAAAACCAGCGGAGTTTATCCTATTTAGGGGTAAGTCAATGAACTTTTGCAACTATATTTGGGGTGCAGATGAACCCCAAATTATCACTTTAGTCTGTGAGGACAAGCCACCTGCAGGCTTGATCTGATGAGAAGGGAATCTCAGCCAAACTAGCTGAAAACTCTCAGAAGAGGACTTGGGGTAAGATATCTTGTAGGAGATAGAGGAATGTCTTGTCAGCCCTGATATACACTAAAAAATTAGGACTCCACGAGTGGGGGAGAGTGCCAGAGTCCGAACATCTACACCGCAATTGAACAGCTACTTAGCCCGAGCCAGTGAACCCCAGTCAGCTGGCACAGGCCAGCCGTGGGTGTCTAATTGCAGTGTTTGTTACCAGAGACTGATAGATTCAGGGAGCTGATCCACAGCAGGCACAGACAAGACTTCCTCATGCTAAGGGCAGGTGGTGGTGAGGTGCCGCACAATCATGGATAGCCCTAGCATCACATTAGTGATTACTTAATTTAAAGTTACTGATACAGTTACATGTACTATTTACTAAACTTATTGATACAGTTATATGTGCCATTTACTATTTACAGAAGTGTTAATGTCAACAAATATCTATTGAAAATTATTAATCTGCTTACTACAAATAGTGCAAACATAATGTAATTTTGGTTTTATTTCCATTCACTTTTGTTTATAAGCAAGCATTCTGGCTTGTGCCCATCAGACACGTCACAGGTTGAAAGGGAGAATGTCTCCACCAGTTCTTCCTCCTCTTAAAAGACATGGAGAGTCCAATCCGTAGGACATGAAATCAATAAGATACTTGTGCATTCTAAGACAGTCAAGTGCAGCTCCTTTAGGACAGTGATATCCACTTCAGAATATTTTTTTAAAAATGACGCTACCTTCCTTTATTTGCTGGGTAATTAAGTCCCTTTATACTGAGCAGTAATATCTTAGTTTTAATCATTACTATGTTTATCTATGTATTAAATACAGGACAAAGGAAAGTATTGACCTTTGGCCACCAGTTCTCAGATCCTGAAGTTGCTGCTGCAGTTAAAGGCCTAATAACCAGAAATATTGAGATGCATAGCTTTGAACTCCCAATGTGATGCCAATATTTTTATTATGAGATGAACTCCTACAATAAGGTACATAGCAAAGAGGAGAAGAAGCAGCTTGATATTATGAACTGCTGTTTAACATCTATTGAATTTCATGATTTTGCATAATTCTTGTAAATAACTTACAAGAGTATACAGGAGATAGCATCAGGGTGGGTGGGATGGAGATGCAATATGGTGTGAAATTAGTAGTATGCTTCATAATGGACATAGAGTTGAAAGGTGTGCTCTGGGGCTGGGCATGCTTATAGTAACCTGGCAATCTTAAAAATCCTTGAAAAGTGTATGTACTTCTTATATACAACATATACAGTTTCATGTTACTTTTTATATAAATGTGTAAGTATTTTGAGTATATGTTGTTCTGACTCCATATTTTCAAGAATTATATTTTTATATCAAATTAAAGTATGGTTTCTCAGTACAGAAGATGTAGCACATCTGTATGAAGGCAACTACAATCATAGGCTTTCACATACTACCAGTGTATGATATGTCCATCTGAATGTAATTGTATTGATATGCCTTGTTTGTTTTTTAATAAGCACAAGCTACCCTGATAAGAAAGATTCAGAAGTCACAAGACCTAGGTTCTAATCCTGGCTCTGATATTCATTGTGTAACCCTTGGCAAGTATGTTAGCCTCTCTCTTCATCAGTAACCCTGTTGGTAAAATGTTTGCCTACTTTTGTAAATAGATTTGAGATCTACAGATTAAAAAGTACTATATAGAAGTGCAAAGAGTTATTTGTGATAAGAAACATCCAGTAAGAGATCTTTTAAGGGAGTTATATGGCATTTTTCATCTGGAGTGGATCTCTCCACAACTTTTTATCTCTTTAGTTGATGACCTCTTTGTCTTGCTCAGCAGATTTAAAAAACTCATAGCTCTTCTTGCAGCTGAGCATGGGCAAAGTGTGTCTCATCATTCATACTACCTAAGAAAGTAAGAACTGCCATACTGGGAAAGACCAATGGGCCATCTAGCCCAGTAGCCTGTCTCTGACACTGGGCAATACCAGAGCGTTAGATTGAGTGTAATTTTGGAGAGATCCACATTTGTCTTTCCCTCACAGCTTCTGGCAGTCAAAGACTTAGGGTTTCCTTGAGCATGGAGTTGCATCCCTGGCCCTTTTAGCTAATAGCCATTGATGGACCTATTCTCCATGAATTCATCTAGTTCTTTTTTGAACCCAGTTATACTTTTCATCATCACAACATTCCATGGCAATGAGTTCCACAGGTTAATTGTGTGATGCGTGAAAAAATATTTGTTCTTGTTTGTATTAAAACTGCTGCTTATTAATTTTATTGGGTGACCCATGTTTTTTGTGTTCTAGGAAAGATTAAATAACACTTCAGTATTTACTTTTCCACACCATTCATGATTTTGTAGTTGTCTATCAGATCCCTCAATCATCTTTTTATTAAGATATAATAAAAGATATACACTTGGACTGAGGTTGAGATGAAAATAGGAGACAGACTTGTTGAAAGTCTCTGTTTAAGGATATAAGCAGTAAAACTCAAGGGTGATGTCATGGTAGGGGTCTACTACAGACCACCTAACCAGGAAGAAGAGATAGATGAGGTGGAAAAAGTGAATAAAGAAAGGAACTGGACTAAAAAATGGCAACAATGTTTAAAAAAAACAAAGGAATTTTCAAGAAAGCAGATTATTTACCTTACTGTAATAACCATCCTCAGTTATGGGGGTAGGGTATATTTCAGTGCATCTGGAATTGAGATGTTAGAAGTACTGTCTAATGAGTATGCTTCTTCTCCTGCTTGTTTGTGCAATCAGGAGCAACTCCACTGAAGTCAGAACTGTGTAAATGGGACCAGAATCAGGTCAAATAACTTCAGATTTTAAACTGTGAGTTTGGAACCACTATACATGTGGATCAATTGGTTTATATTCATTATGTTTCGTAGACGTGTATTCACAGTATGGCACCAGCATGTTTATGTTCATTGTTTTCCAACATAGGAGCCCATTCTGCAGACACTTAGGCATGGTTTAACTTTATTTGCTTACATATTTTGAAAGATCCTTGGGCAGGGACCATCTTTTTGTTCTGTGTTTGTACTGCACCTAGCAGAATGGGGTCCTGGTCCATGACTAGGGCTCCTTGGCACTCCAGTAATATAAATAATAATAATAATAAGTATTCCCATTGACTTCAGCATGGGTAGTCAAGAACTACTCACATGAGTAAAGCAAAACATGTATGTTTTTGCAGTTTAGATTGTAGATACAGGGCCAAATCCTACTCCCCTTAATAATGCATGAAGTCAGATTGTCTCAAATGAATCTATGAGATTCTGCTCTTTTGCACCAGTATGTATCTGGACTATCTTTATCAAATCCAGTGGGGTTACTTTGGGATTTACACTAGCATAAAGAGAGCATGACACTTCAAAATGGGTGATTTCCTCCCCACTGTGCCCCTGGAAAAAACCCATGGGATGTGACTGGTCTGAGAAAAGCTCTGGAAAAGTGTGACATTGTTTAGTCAGGGAGAGAGGTTTGACCCTCCATGGAATTGGCAGCCTCTAAACACCATGGCGCCCCACAGAGAACCGTAAAGTTCTCAAAGGATCTGCTAAAAGGCACATTTTTAGCTGCTTCCGCTCTTGCCAACAACTCATGAGGTAATTTCTCAAAGGAGACTTGGGTTCCCCAATATAGTGAGGGGCTGTGGGAAAAATCAACATAGCTTGAGGTTTAGCAGATTTATTGCTGGATGACCTGGCAGATGATATACATCCCACCTGGCCCTAGCTCATGCCTGGCAAATCCCCCTGTCTATGCATAGATTCTGGGACCTAGAAAGGGTTCACTGTGGGAGTATGTGGCAGTGCCACAGAGACACATGACTCACCTCTTCCACATGGGAAGGGGAAGTCCACAAGCATACGGTGGGGAGGGGGCTGATCCTCTCTCGCTGAGGCTGTTCATGGATATGAGCAGAGCAGGATTGTGCCCGTATACTTTTCATTCAGGCCAATCTATTCACTTTTAATTGCCTCCAGCTATCTGATGATTTGAGGTATATTTATGAGGCTGCAATGCCAGACAGGTAGAATAAAGCTGTGTATCCTTCTGAAGCAGGCAGCCACATTAGTGGTTGTAAAGTTTTCATTCTTTATCTTCAGAAGTTTTATGACATATTTCAGCCTTTTGTGACCGTTTCTAATGGAGCCAACTCATTGCAGCCTTTAAAAGTGAAGTCCATAAATATAAAAGTTTTAGAAAGCAAAGCCTTAACAGGGTTAAATGAGTTTAAATAGCAAGTGCTCTGTGTTTTCTGACATTTTAGATGAGTACAAACACAGTAAAGGTGAACACTCTACTGATATATTCCAGAGCAATACTAAATAACTACTAGCCTCCAGGCCCTATCCTCATTTGATGTAACTTGACATAGTTCCATTATTTCACGAGGTTACACCAGTGACCCATTTTTAAATAAATAAATATGACCTTAATGTTCTACAAATATCAGTGTATGAATAAAGCTACTGCTATCCCTATGGGGCAAGCTAGGCACAATTAAAATAATTGTGTCTTGACCCAGTTAGCCTATCTTTGTTTCAGCTACCCTGTTTAAACTCTCTAATAACTTCAACAAATAAATAACACAAGTAAATTTAATTGGCTCAACAAGAAGCTTAGGATAAGCTGGCACAAATTCTGTCTTTGTGCCAAGGGACAGGACACTTGGGGGTTACCCACAAATTTAGGGTTCATGTTACCTGTGCAAAATATTTCTCCTTTTGGATTTTCTGTCCTGAAGAGCTTCTCTACATATGAGTAAAAATGACTCACAAATTTCACTGGAACTGTCATGTTCATTTCTTTTGAACAACTGATATATATTTTGTGAGAACAAAGCAGATAATTAAGCAATGTTGACTTCTGGATAGTCAGGCATTTCCTGTCCTCTGAAGGAATGAAGGCATGCACTCAAGATTTTTCCTTCCTTTAGCTATGCCCAATATTAGGTCATATGGGAAGTATGACATGCCACACAATGGGTCATAATGGCTGCATAAAATAAAGTGAATAGGAGTCTGGCTGAGTAAAACCTGAGTAAGGACAAGAGATGGGACTACAGCCCAGAGCTCCTGAATTCCTGCCTGGGGCCTTAACCATTGTCTTACCCTCTCTGTGATCTAGCTCTTTACTATGTTTTCCTTACTCTTCTCTTCTTATGCTTTTGTCTCCTCTCTTCTTCCTCTGTCATCATTGACTCTCTACCTCTTCCCATTCTGCTTCTCTCTTTTACCCTTTCTTCTTTTGAACAACTGCGTTCTTGCCTTACATCATTTCCTTTTCCACCCAGCCCTTCTCTTCCTGTTTCCAAAAGCCAAACAATCTCCTCTGAGCTGATTGGTTTCCTCATGACATCCCACAGCCCTATGTCATAGTCACCAAAATATTCTTCACTTCACTGATTAATCTATTTGTTGATGACAAAAAAAATGTGAAGCTGTAGCTTTATTGCACTCTATTTTGTAGTACCTTAGGTTGTGGTAATGTTTTCCCAGTAGCTGTCTGGAATGAGCCCTTTTAAGGTCTTGGCTACATGGGAAAGTTTTTTCAACATATTTTCTCAATATAATTATACAGGTGTAACAAAACTGAAAGTGTCCACACTAGATTATGTAAAGTGATTTCAGCTACTTCCTTTGTGAATCATGGAGTCCACACAGCACTATGCTTTTTTTAATTAAGCACAAAACATTCTGGGATGGTATCCCAAGATCCAAGGTTTTGTAACTAGGCCCAATGTATTTTCTGTTTGTTGTGATGGATTGTGGGATACCTACTAGGCTTCTGAGACGTGGGAATCAAAATCCCAATATTCCTTCCACAGTATCCCATAATTCATCTAGTTTCTCTAGTCCAGGTAGCCTGGAGAGAGCACTAGTGAGTATGGCAATCTGACCATCTTTAATACCAATAGGCTGCTTCAGCTGTGCTCATAATCAATAGGTGAGTGGCTTAGGAACAGGTTATCACCACACTGATGTTGTGTAGATGTAGCTAGAGGAGGAGAAGGAGGAAACTGGGCAGTCACTTCTGCATGACATTTTTGGAATGGTGGAGTGCCTTTCCTGGACCCAGCCAATAAAATCAGCTGGTGGGACAGGATAAGTGCTGCAGACCTGGGATGCCCACCAATGGCTGTAGAATTTTAGGATGTGAAGGGTCACTCTCCCGGATATCTGCACAGAGCTCACACCAGAGCTGCAGTAGCAGAGCACCAATATGAGTCCCCCTCAATATGGAGAAACATATGATCATTGCCTTCTGGAAACTCACCACCACCAACTGCTACTGCTGAATAGCTAACCAGTTTGGTGTTGGTAAATCAAGGGGGATATTATCAGGGAGATGCGACACTACAGTTGTGAGGGTGCTGCTGCCCTGGGTCATAAAGCTTGGCAAAACATAGAAGGCAATTAACCACTCCATATTCAACTACTGAATAAAGCTACTGCTATCCCTATGAGGCAACCTCATTAAAATATAACTGTCTTGACCCAGTTAGCTGGCTTTCAATGCCTGGAGTTTTCAAGTTATATTAGGGCCATTGATGGGGCACACATGCCTATTATCTTAACCACCCCACAGGCCTCAGAGTTCATCAACAGAAAAGAGCATTTCTCCATGGTCATTCAAGGCCTAGTTGATCATCATGGCAGGTTCACTACAATGAACATGGGATGGTCTGGACAGGTCCAAAATGTCAGGATTTCTAGAAACTCACCCATCTTTTGTGCAGTGAAAGCTGACCTTTTGCTCCCCAATTCACTATGGACATCAATGATATGTGTTTCCAGATGTTATTCTGGGAGATCCAGCTTACCTCTGCTTCCCTACCTTATGAAAGTTTTTACTGAACACTTAGACAACAGAAAACAGCTATTTAACTATACACTCAGTAACTACAGAACGACTAGGGTGTGCATTTGGAAGACTGAAAGGAAGATGGAGGTGTATGAAGGTTGGAGAGGTCAGAGAGAGAGAGATTTGCCTTGTGGTATAGGTGCTGCTATATTTTGCACAACATCTCTGAGAGCAAAGGAGAGAGGCTCATTAATGAGTGGGAGGGAGAGGTAGAGAGACTTTACAGATGATATGAAGAGCCAGAGAAGGTGCTTCTATCAAATCCCCTATGGACCAAGAATTAGGGTCAGAGAAGTACTATGCTTGTACTTTACAGTGAGATGTAAGAGTGGAAAATTAATATAATGTAATGAATTTAAATGAATTATTTTTTTTAGGAATGGATGTTATTAGAAAAGGCTGTACCTTAGTTTACAAACTGTTAAAATGGAGCAAAAATAAACAAAATGCAGAGTGAACATGTACATGGAGACGGGGGGTCGCAGAAATGCATACATGGGATCATAGCTGTTCTTGTGTTCAGGGGGTGGAATGGTGTGAGAATGGACTGTCCCTGCAGCTGGAGGACTGATAGGGGACTTGCAGTATCCATGTGCTCAAGAGGCTGCAAGGCAGGGTTAGGTAGGAGAACACAATACAACAGGGTTTCTAGTGCAAACTTGTCTGCCTCTGCATCATGTGCAACACACAACATCTTTTTCTGCATCCCCCTTTCTGTCCAGTGGGGTCCCTGCATCATTCTGTAGTGGTACCCTTTTAAATTACCCTCATACAATTTTTGGGTGGGAGAATGGGGAAAGGAAATGGGATTACCAAATGACAGGCTAGTATTTGTATGCACACACCTGCAGCTTGCACTTACATTGGAGGATATTACCCTGTGACATGTCCCCAAGAGGAATAGAAAGGTCTTGTTGTGAAAGACAGACAACTGGGAAAATATGCATTCCTGCTGCTTGCAAAAACGGTGCCCCCCTGACCTGATGCCTAAATGGAAGGGAAATGTTACCTATCTGGATGGCCCCATGAAAGTGGTATTGCATTTTAATGTGTGTACCAAAGCATATTACTATCTTTGCCTGCGTTTCTCAATTATAATACCGCTAATTATGATACTATAGTAGTAGTTTGTAGTTACTGCACTGCAAAAGAAATAGGATTCTGCAGCTCTGATGCATATTCTGTAATGGGTTTAAAATGCAATGTACTGCAACAAATTAGTCCTTGGTGAAATGTTAGTCTTTTATACCCCTTGCTACCACAAATGACTTATAGATTTTGCAACATGAAATCATTAGAAGAACCTCTGTAACCTGAAGGGGCCAATTTCCTTTATTTAACTTAATATGAAAATCTTAAAGTCTAACAAGCTCAAATTATAGTCTTACATGGATTTTCTACTAGTATGTCTCTTATTTCTGCTTTTGCTACAACAACAGAACATAAGAACACGAGAATGGCCATACTATGTCAGACCAATGGTCCATCTAGCCCAGTATCCTATCTTCCAAAAGTGGCCAATGCCAGGTAGTTCAGAGGGAATGAATAGAACAGACAATCATTGAGTGATCCATCCCCTGTTGTCCACTCACAGCCTCTGGCAAACACCTGTCAAGGGTAAACTGTTTCATTAGCAAAGAGTGAATCTGAATGATGGTTAAGTTGAACAAGTGTAACTTTATTAAACACTCTGGACTTCATTTCCAGTCTAACTCCTCATGTCACCTGTTCCAGTAGTGTTCCATGACAGCTTGACTATTGGAAAAATGAAAATGAATGTGCCCCTCTCCCCAGAGGGCAATAAAGTCCATGATCTCCTGATGCAACCACACAGATGCATGGGGCATAGTGAGTGTGATAGACTATGAACTTGCCAAGAGATGAAGTCACAAGCGGATGCACTTGGATGTGTACCAGAATTTAAACAGAGGGGGAATACCTGGTCAAGATGGCCTTGGAACAATGGAAATTGTAAGTAACTGATAGGCTAATCCTAATATGAAGCAATGCAGTTTAGGATAACAGTGGGAGGACTACCTGAAGTGATATAGGTAATTTGGAAGGTGATTAGTGTACACAAATTTCATAGCAGTATGACTCATTCCAAAAAAGGGTGACATTGCTTTGAAAATGAATTAATTATAGTGGGATAAGATGCAACATAAAGAGATAAAAGATTGTGTGTGGACACAAGACAGCTTATGCAGAAAAACTAAAGAATTACTCAAAACTTTTCAGTGTAGACAAATTACACTTGCAGTGGCTCCTCACAACTTTACCATGAAGAGAGAGGACTAGAAGGAAAGAAACAAAGGAAGGGTAAATAAGACAATGAGGCAAAGAGAAAGAGTGGAATAGAACATGTGAGAGGATAGAAGTAGAGTGAGGCTATACATGACTTTGAGTAGCTTACTCAAGTCAACTAAGGACTGGTCTACACACAGGTTTTGTACCAATATAATTATTTGAGTTAAGTGTCTGTTTCTTTTACTGAAATACTTATACCAGTACAACCCCTAATATGGATACAGTTATACCAGTATGAAGGTGCCTTCTACTGGCTTATCTTATTCCTCTTCCTGTATAGGAATAGCTATGCTGATATAAAGCACCTTTCTACCAGCATAACTACATCTACACTAGGGGTATTGGACCTCTTAAACTGTGCCAGTTAAAAGGGTACATTTTTAGGCAGACAGGCCCTAACATTTAACTTCATCTGAGCTGTATTCAAGGGGCCTGATTCTGTTTCCTTGCACCTTGAAGAGCCATTTACATTAGTTCAAAAATCATTGAAAAATGCTCCTCCTCTGATTAAATAGCAATCTCACCCACTTTGTATTCACTTTGCAGTGATGTAAATGACTACACACAGTGTGTGGCAGCGGTGTTTCATGCCCAATAATTATACTAGAAGAGAGCGTATTCTGATTTCTATAAACTATACTAGCTGCATTACTCTAAATAATTCACTAACAAAGGGAGCATCTATATTAAAGTAGGCCAACCAGCTCTTCTTGCATACTTCATTTGCTGGGTTTGTGTTCCTTTTAAATTCCTGTATTCTTTTCTTTATAAGTAAAATTGTCAACTACATTTCAACAAACAAACAAACAAACACACCATAGCTTGTTTAATGGCCATTATTGAACTAGCAATTGTTCTCTTTTCGAAACGTGGGAGGTGGCATTTTATTTAGCCAGTGAATGACAACTCTAAGCTAAAACTAAGAGCTACTTCTCTTTCTCTACAATGATATACTTTGCAGTCCTATTGCACCTTCCATTGCAGATTTTAAAAAGACACAAATAATAATGAATTAAGCCTCCGGACTCATATGGCAGATGAATATTATTTCACAGAAGAGGACATCAGCTTACAGTCATACAGACAGTGAGTACCAGACCCAAGAGCAGAACCTAAATTGTTTGACTCCATTCTTGCTAGGTTATTTGCTTCCTCTCAAAGCATAGTGTAAACATAACAGTTAACATTAATTCATCACACAACTTATGTTATCATGTAAGATTAGGAAATTCTGTTCTTCCAATGTAATTTTTGCAGTGAGCTGATTTTATTGCAAATAGAATCCCTACTTTTGATCAGGCATTTGTGATACAACTTTTCCCATCCCGCCCTAATTATAATTAACTACTGTCCATCATTATCAGATCACAGTGCAGAATACTGACCAAAAGAGTTTGGGGACAGTTACCAAGATAATTATTTGTCATACACACCAAACTTAACTGACGCCATTTATATAAAAGTGGTGATAACTTTAGGAAGACCATTTGCTTGTTTCTTTCAACCCTAACAATCACGCTGTCAATTTACATTTTCAAGATTATTTTAACAAGGAAATGGGAATGAACCTGAGATTCCCTCTTACATTTCTACTTTTCCTAGTTTACAGTGGAGTTTCATGAGGATTTGCTTATGCCTTATCAGACCTGAAGTCATGCAATGTTTGGGCAACTGATACACTGAAAATTCCCTTCCCTCTAATCACAAAAACATTTATCTCCCCTCCAAGTTTTTATTAACATTTTGCCTCTTGTTTTATTTCCCTCTCACTAACTCATTCAACAAAGGACCCTTGGGATACCTCAGCAGCCCACTTTCTGTAGTGTAGCAATTTCCATGTATGAGGTGACTATGTTAAGTCCCTGTTTCAAAATGTGACAGAAACTCAACTTTTCCTTAGTTTATCAAAGGTTTAATTTTTCTTTCCTATTCAGAGCAAGTAAACATAAACAAGAGTGTTACAGTTGAGTAACTATTGACAGAGACCTGTGACTGACCAACCAAAGTAGGTAGCCACTGACGCCTCCTCAGACTACAGGAGGACCCTCCCCCTTGAAAAGTGACCCCATCATTGCCAATGTGACCCCACCCTACCAACATGACCCTGCCTCTGTGACCCTGACCCTGCATGCAGAAATGCTAGCTAATAAAACCTATAACAAAAGATTGCCACATTAAAATGCCCAGCTCATTGCTATTATAATAAAAGACAGATTCTGATTTTCACTTGTGTGTGATTACACAAAATGGAATAAAAATTACAACACAACTTTCTCAGTAAAATGCAATGTTCATTTGTACGTAAGGAACAATGTGACAATGTAAATACACTTAAACTTGCTAGCGAGCAGTGGATTGTGTGGTGTGCCTAATTCACTGAGTATCATAATCCCTTATCTGTGTCTGTGATTTAGCCCATCCCAAGTATCCTTCAGAAGTTCTTTGTTCTTGAGGAAACAGAGTACATTCTCTTGCATTCCCCTGTTAAATTGACACACATCTGCTTTCATTCTGCTTTCATGATCTGTACATCCAGTTTATTCCTTTCATTCCTTCAAACTGTGGTCATCAGAGAGAAAACCCCCTCCATCTGAGCATTGTTACATGGCATCGAAAAGATGTAAGAACTGATTTTCTTCTAGTTCTTGAAGTTGCCCTGTGCTTCTGTGAAAATTTTCAGGAACCTCTCTTCAGAAGTCAGGCAAACCTATAACTCAGGAGAAGGGATTAGGCTTTCTACAATGCCAAATTCTTCACTGAGATCTTCCATGTCCACTTCTTTCATGCTACAAGTGCAAACAGCTTCAGAAAATTCTTCACAGCTAATGGGTTTTTCAAGAGCTTACTTGGAGACTTTGCTGTGAAGGCGGTCTTTGGAGAAGTTATGCCTGTTATGCAGATACTTCTTTGCTCTTAGAAGGTCATAAAGTCCTTTTTACACCTTTTAGCAATACCTTGAGTAAGCCTCTTGAGCTTAGAATTCACAAAGTATCCAAAAAGTTTGTCCCTAGTCCTTCTCTACAGTTTCATATTCAGTAAAAGTGTGAGCTCATACAGTGAAAGAACACTAAAAACACTTTGCTTCTAAGGCCTCAATACCATCCATGAATAGCTTCAGAGCATGGCTCAGAGAAAGAAAATATAGTTCAATTACCTCATTGGCAGACCCATCATCCCCAAAGCATTTCCAAATTATTTTGGGACACTCCTCTTCTCCCAAACTCTGGAAATAGCTTGTTAGTGGTTTCCAGCATTTCAGTAATCGGTCGATTGCTGGCAAAAGAGACAGCCATCTGGTAACAACAAGTCTCAGTAGATTGCACTCTTTCTCCTCAATAAAGTCACAAATCTCCTTTAATTGTTCTGTTCTAGTAGCAAAAACACTAAAGTGGGATTAAACTTTTAGAATTAAATGTTCCACATCAAGTTTTCCTGCAGTGTATTTCATTGCATTATGAAGAATGTAAGTTAAGCAGTTAAGTTGGCTGCTACAATCTCCTCTTTGGCATTTTTCAGTTTCTGGTAAACACTGTTATGCTTCCTGTAATTTACACTGGCATTAACAGCTCCATATGCTGACAGTGTAGCACCGAATTTGTCATTCCTGCATGTACCATAGAATTTGATAGTATTGCAGTCAGCCACCGTGTGGCCACGGCTGGCTGAAAAATACCACATGCCTAGAAATTAGCTAGAAATAATCTTAGGCCCTGAGAGGCAAAGCCGTGAAGCTGCATGTTTGCACTTCTGCTGTCAGAATGGGTGGCTGGGAAAGGGAATTAGTGTTCAATAGAAGGAATGTTTTGGACAGCACACCTTGGATTTGGGTGCCTTTGACATGTAGAAATTGTTTGCTGATAGGGAAAATAATGAATTGTTATTGTCTGTTGCTAAGGAAATTGTTAGCTTATTAGGGGCTATTATGGGTTATGTGCTTTGTACAGAGAAAAGTTTTAAAACGTTTAGTTAGAAAGTGTGCTTTGGAACAGTCCAAGGAAGCTTTTTATGGGCAAGGCTCTGACAACTAAAACTCCACAGCAGTTAGACAGAAGGAGGGTCTCCAGAAGCCTAGCTGTTGATTCTTCAAAACCATCTTAAACTTTGGTAAATATAAAAATCTGAACCAACTGCTACAGCGTGCATACACACACACGTGTGTGTGTGCTTGAGACCCAATCAAAAAGTAGTTTTAGGTAAAAAGCATTCTTGTTTGTATCAATCATTTATCAGACAGAGGAGCTATGTTAGCACTGATTTATTCCTGATATTGCCTGGAGAGAAACAGTTAAGTTACCACTGCTGTGGGTTCTGAAAACTGTGTAACAACAGAGTCTCCAAAAGCCTTGAGTTTTCCAAATACTTCTGTGGCAATAGTTTGTGCATTTTGCTATCACTATAAAAATCCAGGAGACAGTGTTGAATCTTTTTTTCAAAAGTGAAATATATAATCATAGAATCATAGAGTTGGAAGTGACCTCAGGAAGTCATCTAGTCCAACCCCCTGCTCAAAGCAGGACTAACCTCAGCTAAATAATCCCAGCCAGGGTTTTGTCAAGCCGCAGTTTAAAAACCTCTAAAGATGGAGATTCCACCACCTCCCTAGGTAACCCATTCCAGTGCTTCACCACTGTCTTATGTGGGAATGGAATTATAAAATGGCATTTGCCGTGCCACTGTCACCCATGCTAACCCAGAAGCAGCCTGGGGGGAGTTGACTCAGCAACAGGAACTGCACGTATACATCACCTTGTAGGGGGATGACATAGGTCTCAGGCCATGTCAGGCTATATCACCTGACTACATCACCTGGCTGGTGCATGGTCAGCGAGTGCCCAGAGATGTGGAAGCCTCTGGTTGGCTAAAAGCCAAGGGCCAAAGGTCACCAAGGCATAGTAAACTGTTGCAGGTAAAACTTACAAAAGCAAGCAGCCAAGCAACAGTCGGTGGAGAGGAAATGAATCACCTAACACCAAGAATCTCACGCGTGTTAGTTCGGTGGGCTGACGCGTTCTCCCTGGCCTGCTTCACTACGGACTGATCACCCGGTGAGCGACCCTCCCCTGCCTCCAGAATCTAAGGCAGGCGGCGAAACCCTGTCTGCAGAATCTAAAGCAGGAGAACTGAACCTGAAACTGGCCAACGTAATGTATTACTGCTTAGGATTTGTAAGTATAATCTATTTGTTACTTGTTAGCTGTTAGTTGTTACATTTTGTTACTTGTTACTATTTGTTGCTTGTTAATTGTTAGCTGTTACATGTGTTCATAGAGCCCTTTTGGGTGGTGAATTTTGTACTTTCGTGCACAAGTTTCTCCAAGCCCTTTCTATCATTTGTTTAAAATAAAAACTTTTGGTTAAGAAAATAAGCCTTGTCACTGCCTCTCTGACCCCCCGTATCCAAAACGAACTTTTTCCCGGTACCGTTTGGTTCCGACTCATCATCCTAGTGAAAAACTTTTTCCTAACGTCCAATCTAGACCTCCCCCACTGCAACTTGAGACCATTGCTCCTTGTTCTGTCATCTGTCACCACTGAGTACAGCCTAGCTCCATCCTCCCTGGAACCCCCTTTCAGATAGTTAAAGGCTGCTATCAAATCCCCCCTCATTCTTCACTTCTTCAGACTAAACAAGCATAGTTCCTTCAGCCTCACCTCATAAGTCTTGCGCTTCAGCCCCCTAATCATTTTTGTTGCCCTCCGCTGGACTCTCTCCAACTTGTCCACATCCTTTTTGTAGTGGGGGGCCCAAAACTGGACACAATACTCCAAATGCGGCCTCACCAATGCCAAATAGAGGGGAATAATCACCTCTCGTGATCTGCTGGCAATGCTCCTACTAATGCAGCCCAATATGCTATTAGCCTTCTTGGCAACCAGGGCACACTGCTGACTCATATCCAGCTTCTTATCCACTCGTACCCCCAGGTCCTTTTCTGCAGAACTGCTGCCTAGCTTGTCAGTCCCCAGTCTGTAGCTGTGCATGTGATTCTTCCGTCCTAAGTGGAGGACTCTGCACTTGTCCTTGTTGAACCTCATCAGATTTCTTTTGGCCCAATCCTCCAGTTTGTTTAGGTCCTTCTGTATCATATCCCTACCTTCCAGGATATCTACCACTCCCCCTAGCTTAGTGTCATCTGCAAACTTGCTGAGGGTGCAATCTACACCATCCTCCAGATCATTAATGAAGATGTTGAACAAAACCAGCCCCAGGACCAACCTCTGGGGCACTCCGCTTGTGACCAGCTGCCAGCTAGACATGGAGCCATTGATCACTACTTATTGAGCCCTATGTTCTAGCCAGTTCTCTATCCATTTTATAGTCCATTCATCCAACCCAGACTTTTTAACTTGCTGATAAGAATACTGTGAGACCGTATCAAAAGCTTTGCTAAAGTCAAGGTATATCACATCCACCGCCTTCCCTACATCCACAGAGCCAGTCACCTCTTCGTGGAAAGCAATCAGGTTGGTCAGGCATGACTTTCCCTTGGTGAATCCATGTTGACTGTTCCTGATCACCTTCCTCTCTTCCAAGTGCCTTAAAATGGATTCCTGGAGGACCTGCTCCATGATTTTTCCAGGGATTGAAGTGAGGCTGACTGGTCTGTAGTTCCCTGGATCCTCTTTCCTCTCTTTCTTGAAGATGGGCACTGTTTGCTTTTTTCAAGTCATCCAGGACCTGCCCCAATTGCCACGAGCTCTCAAAGATGATAGCCAATGGGACTGAAATCACATCAGTCAACTCCCTCAGCACCCTCGGGTTCATTGCATCTGGCCCCATGGACTTGTATATGTCCAATCTTTCTAAATAGTCTTGGATCTGTTCCTTCAGCACTGCGGGATGTTCACCTCCTTCCCATTCTGTGTCGCCCAGTGCAGTAGTCTGGGAGCTGACCTTGTCTGTGAAGACAGAGGCAAAAAAGGCATTGAGTACCTCAGCTTTCTCCACATCCTCTGTCACTAGATTGCCTCCCCCATTCTGTAAGGGGCCCACACTTTCCCTAATCTTCCTCTTGTTGGAGACATACCTGTAGAAACATTTCTTGTTCCCCTTCACGTCCCTTGCAACTCTAATTGTGCTTTGGCCTTCCTGATTTCATTCCTGCATGTTCGAGCCCTATTTTTATAATACTCCCTGGTCATCTGACCAAGCTTCCACATCTTGTAAGCTTCTTAAGCCTGTAAGCTTCTTGTAATATCTTACGAAGTGTTTTCCATCAGTCTTAACTTCCTTATTTGATGTATCAGTGGCCAAAGATATATATATTAAAAATGCTTCTGAACTAAATATTTAGCTAAAACATTCTTGCTCAATGCTTTTGCCTCTGTTTCTCCGGAAGTCACGTCTTTAGCTACAGACAAGTCATGGTAAATCATTTTATTAACTTTTACGCTATAACTTTTACAGCTTCAGTAAGAATGGTTATGTGTAACTGCATGGAACACTTTACAAAGTTCAGCAGCAGTCCCGTTATTGTCATGAGGCACCACACTAGCTCTGAAGAAATTCTGTGTATTGATTTAAATGGCTGTAATACTCAAGTTCTATTGTGCTGTTCAGAAGAAATGTGTTGATTCAAATCTCCTTCTCCATGATTGCTGGCATCTACATCACACCAACACAAGATGCATGGTGCTTTCTTTTCCTAATTTTAGCAATGAACTCATATTCTTGTGGCCATTTAAGATTAAACATTGTCTTTCATTTCAGCATGGGGACTATAAACAAACTCTGAGATAATGTTGCCTTTATTGACCACAGCGGACAACTGATTGTGCATCAGTGTTTGAGGGAACAATCTATCAGTACAAGCAGTGATCATGAAGATTATTAGTTTTCCTCCAGGTATCAGGATTTTATAAAGACTCAGAGATTTCCCATAGTTCAGATAGCCTGGTTGGTATACAATGATGGGGCAGGTAGAGTATAAGCATCTAAATAGAGCAATACCAAGTGCCCCAGCAGGGCACAATGAAGAAGCTTCTTTTGACTCTTCTCTGGTAAATACTGGCTTCAGTGAAGTTCACACCTGTGTACACCAGATCTGAATATGACCTGCTCTGAGAAGTAGCAGATGTTAGCAAACCTAGAACCCCCAAGTCCTTTGGTTATATTGCTACTTGCTACCCTTTTTGCAATGAAGAAACTACATGTGGGGAGCCAGACATTGCAGCTGCTTTTGAATGGCCTACTATGTATTTAATGTTATTCTGACATACTGTCATGTTTTATAATGTGCTGCTTCTACCAGTGCTGTGCCTAGCTGTGGAGGCAGAGGTGTCACACAAGTGCTGATACCAGGTACAGAAGTTCTCCCACCATTTTCAGACTAGCACTCAGTACACCTAGAGTGAGACTCTTTCCTGGGTGGCTGCTTATCCAGACCAGAAGTCAACTATAAGCCTTATACATTTCTCCTTTGAATTTTTTTAGAGCATGAGCATCACCAATGTCTTTGCTAAACACAAGAAAGTGATGCGACCATGGTGGACCTACATATTCTTCTGGGGAGAGTCAAGTGTGGCAGGCCCTGGAGTCTGGGTTTAAGAATCTTTAAGTGCATAGTCTGACACTGTTTTGTTCACAAAATGTAATGGTGCACCAGCAGACATGGGTTCAGGCTATAGCCTGAGGTTACTTTTTATATCAGGCCCTCAGTTTAGGAGAGATCTTCAATTCTAACAGCCTGTCAGCCTCTTCCTCAGCCAGTAGACCCTGTCTTTGGCCTTTATCCCATTCTAATTCTGATTTGTCTCCATTGATTAAGTTTCATTCCTGTATTTCAGCATCACCCTCTCTCTCTTTGACCTCTCCTGCTTGGCTTCCCTTCATCTTAAATTTAACAGGATTTTAAAAAAAAATAGAACTATTTTCCTCTCAAGCCCCACCTGCATTTGCCTTCACTCTTGAAACACCATCACCTACCCTGTCAGTCACTCAGACCATTAACTTGTGAGTTGTCTCTGATTTTTTCCCTCACCCATGCCCCCACATCAGGCTGTGTTTTCCTCTCTAATGTTTCTAAAATCTGATCTGTTTAATTCTGCACACCCTGTAAAAACTCTTGCCCCTCATCATTCTCTCATGTTTTGATTACTGTAACCTCCTTTCTGCTGGTTTCCCTGACAGACTACAGCACAAGTCACTTTAGCGCCCTGTAGCAGAGTCTAACCAGCTGTTAGCCTTGTCAAAGTATTGACTGGCTGGCTGGTTTGCAGCCTCAAGCATCCAATTAGAGTGAGGGGAAGTTGCTGTAACTTCACAGATGCCTGAACTATGATATCAGCCCAGTAAGCTAGAGGGGCTAAGCAAGTAACCTTACAAAGCCTTGATCCTTGAGAGGCCTTGCAGCCTGGCATCTTACTGGAGATCTTTTAGTTATCTTCTTCCTCAGCTTTTTCCCCTATCAAAAGTAAGTGCAATAAGAATGACATGTAAAATAAACACCAATCAACCTAAAAAGGTAACAAGTCTTCCCAATAGGCTCTGTGCTCCCTTCTGTTGCTCCCTTCACTATCCAACCCTGACTCATTCCCTGAGCAGATCTATCCTCCATTATGAGGAAGGCTTGCTGTGAAAAAATAGTATGCGATGATGTAATTAAAATTTATGTCAATAATGCATATGCATAATGGGGCTGAATTAATGTTGTACTGTCATTTGGCATTTCCTAACTTGTGAGTGCTTGACTTTGCAAACTTAATGTTCTTTTAACATAGTTTAATGTAATTTCCTAATTTAAAAAAGAAACTGAAAACAAACTAGAAATTCCATTCTGTGGAACCAATTTGATCCCCAGTTCAGGTCATCATCTGGGTGCAGATCTTTAAATTCACAGCATAGGTATCTACCACTTGAGCTAACAGAGAAAATGGTAGCAGTAGCAGGCAGTTATTCTCTGCATAGAGCAGGCACTAGCAGGGGATAAGACACATACTATGCTGGTGCGTTTTGTTTGCTGACAGCAGAAGAATGTAGAGACACTGAAAGTTGTGTAACAGAGTATTCTTTAGTAGTTATAGTCCTTTCTACCCCTCTACTCCCAGGCTATGTCCCCTTTTCTTACTACCCTGCACACTCCAGCTCTTGTCCCACTCTGCTCCTGTCCATCCCCCATCCTGGCTCGTGCCTTCATCTCCCTCTGCTGCTGCCCACCCTATCTTCTCCCCCTCATTTCTTACCCCTATTTATTGCAGTATGGCTGCTTCTTCATCCTCTTCTTTACTGCCTGAAGCCAGAAGGGAACCACTGAAAGCACAAGAAAGAATCTCCCTATTCTTGAGTCCAGTGCCATAGAACCCACAAAAGCCACGAGAGGAGCAACTTCAGGGAAACACCTGTTTTCAGATCCTGCAACTACAGGATGGAGCATGCTCAGTCACTCTATGAGGATAGCACATGTATAATAGGACTTATAAGGAAATGGAGCATGCTCAGTGAAGACATAATCTTGGAGAGTTCAGCTGCCAAACTCTAATGAGTCTCTACTGAGTGTTAAAATTGAGATTTTTTCAGAAGTTTATAACATGGTCACATTTGGATAAGTTTTCCTTGGGTTAACAAAAAGCACATCCCTGATACCCTTGCCATATTCAAATCATTCAGGCACTACACAGTGTCAACAAAATGGTTGAAAGAATATTTTTTTAACATGGGCATAGCAATATTTTCCCCTATCATTGTTCTCTGAAACATCTGAACCATTTTAGCAGAAATGTTACAATAAAATAAGGGGAAAAAACAAGAAAAAAAAGTCATCCTGAAGCAGACACCTGATACAGAAAATTTCAGCCCAGATGGTTGAAGTTTGGCCAAGTTATAAACCACTGAAAACAGGTTCTTACGATAGAAAGTCTAAGGCAACCTTTACAGTGGGTGCTGCCACTACATCCACCTATCAAAACATCCAGATCTAGCAAAGGACTATGTGGTCTATAATATTTAGAGTAGGAAAAGGGCTAGCAATATCCTCGCCAATGCAGGATATACTTCCCAGTTAGAGAATGATGCTCTGCTGACCCAACGCCCATTGCCATCCAAATTATTTTTGGGGAAATATTGTAGGAGTGTTGGTGGTCTAATATCCTAGTTGTTTGCCTCTGATGATCTAGGTATAAATCCTTGTTTAGGGCACAAGTTAAATGTAAATGACTGAAAAATCTGATCCCAGTCATGAGGGATGTTAGCATAATTGACAGTGTCTCTTCAAGTGAGACAATGTTCTGCACAGTAACGTGTTAGGGTTTGCCATTACAGTTCCCCACTTCCCCCCAGGGTGGCCTATGAGTAACTCACCCACCCAAAGGGTTTATTCTGAGAGGTCACTGCCTCTGTTGGCATCTGATGTAGCAGTGCTTTAGCCAAGGCATACTTCTATTTTACCCATTTCAGGGTGTTAACGTCCAAAAGAAATTAAGAAAAGCAACCCAAAACAGAATGATCTGACAAATCTTCAGCAGGCCCCAGCCTTTCTTTTCAGGACTTGTCTTCAAATAACCAGTACTCTATCTGGTCTTCCAGGGCATGGTCATCCCTTCCATCAGGAGATTCATCCAACTGGCAAACTACCTCAGTATTTGGGCTGCAACCAGGTTTCTCTCAGATCAGGAGAAGCAGAGCTCAGCTCTCCTTCCTGGTCAGTCCTGACCTGGGCTAGGTCTCCTTCTTTTAACCCCACCCCCCCTCCATGTCTGACATATGCTGCAGGTATAGCAGGGCAGGACCAATTGGGTCCACAGCCTGTCATTAACCCTCTTCTTGCCATTGTGGTGCCTGTCAGCCCCATCAAAAGAGGATGTCCAGAAATGTGTTTAATTCTACACTGGCAACACTGCATTGGAGCTCAGATCTAGAGTATCAGAAATATTACGGATTAAGATGTGTTGACAAGTCTATAGGCCAGATTCTGATAACCTTCCTCTAGTTGAGTAGCACCTCACTCCACAAGTAGCCCCACTGAAGTCCAGCACAAACAAGGATATCAGAATGTGGCCCTGGGTAGCCTTCATGGTTATCCACCTAAAATATGCTTGCAGCTAATGTTGTTAGTTTCTCCATTCCATGAGCACTAAAGTCATTATAATTCTAAAGCAATCAATATAGGTGTAAAACTAATGACCTGAATCTCAGCTCTATTTAGTGTGCTGTGATTTTGTCCAATCTGCAAAATATGAAATATTTCCTTTTTTAAAAAAAAATTAATTGATTGTACTTCTAATTCATTAGCGGTAAACTAACTTTATAAAATTTCAGTAAGGAAAGAATTCTAACAAGCATTCACCAGGTTCATAAGCTATTTACTTTAATAGACATAATTTTTAAAGTATTGTTTGTTTTAGTGAAACCAAAGCATCACTTAGCTTGATCATTAAAAGTGTCCTGACTATGCCCCAGACAGTATAAAGTAACTAAGTAACAAACAGAGTTTCCAACACTATTTCAAATTAATTGTACTTTGCAATTGAAAGTTCATCCCACATTTGAACAGAGAGAGGTCTAACAAGGTTAGGTAATGAAATATAAACAAAATAAGGAGTGTATGTTTTAGGGCTGCTGGCCTCCTAAGTTAATAGTAGCAATGTGATTAAATAATTGAATTGTCTCACCTTATGCAATGGAGCAGAATTCCAACAGGAGTAATTGATCTTAAACTAGACATAAAAAGGAATATAAAAATCAGCAAGTTGACAAGAAACTCTCAAGAAATTCTCTGGAAATTTCCCCCTGAATAATGCAAGTTATATAAGCAAAAGATCAAATAAACATGTCGGTCTGTTAGTCAACCAGGTTCTTTATTGGAATGTATTGTCTGGCTGATTCACTTTTTCTAAGACCTCTCAACCTTTTGTAGCCTATTGTCTCTTTCTTTGGTATTTTTCTTTTCTTTTTTTTTTTTTTTTAATAGTTCTGGCTGAGCTCTTAAGCTAAAGGGGCGAACAGAGTCCTGTATGTGGTACACAGTGATAATTAACCACTGTATACAAACAGCCAAAGGAAAGGCCTATCCGATAGGTTAAAACCTTATACTATTTTTTCACTAAGTATGTGCTGAATCATATTATTTTGTGCCTTCTCTACTTCTTTATATTAAACCCAGCTTAACTAGAAATGAAACTGTAGAACAGTGTTTCTTAACCTGGGGCTTTAGAGGGGTTGCAAGTGCAGAGCTGGTATTGGGGGTGGCAAGAAAGGCAATTGCCTGGAGCCACAGGGGCGCCATGAAACTAAGTTACATACCTCAGCCCCATGGGGGTGGGACTCAGGCTTCAGGGGTACAGTCGTTTGGAAAGGTTAAGAACCACTGCTGTAGAATAAAGCACTCAAATACTTAATACTTGTTAAATTGGAAGTGTGCATCTGCTCTGTTCAGTGACTGGTTCTTATCTTGTTTCACCTTTTGAAAGCAAGAGAAGCAAAGATGAATCTGAGTTGTGCCCTTTGGCCCCTGAGCCAATTCTCTGATTCTGCAAGGGGTAGCAGGGAGTAGACAATGGCATCCCAGGAATAAGAGAGAGCCAGGCACACCAACACTGGCAGGTGTTCTCAATACTAATTGAGAAGGCCAGCATAACTTTTGTAGGTCCAAATTGTACAAGATCCTGAGTGCCTTCTTCAAGTGGCTGAGCTTTTCTAGCTCCCACTAATTTCAGTGGGAGTTAGGGGTCCTCAGCAACTCAGAAGATGCGTTCAGCACCACTCTGGATTGGGACTTTGTGGTATAGATGTGGGGGGGTTTCTAGTACATTCTCACTCAAAACCTATAAATATATGGATTTTGACGCCAATGCTGAATGAAATGATAAATACTTTGTGGAGAAAGGGAGTATGCTAACTTGGAATTGTTTGATATGAGATGTTGTTATAGAGTAAGTGGCAAGTGAAATTTTATGTTGGGGTAAGCTGGGGAAAGAAGACTAAAAAGAACATACACCGCTGGGCTCACAGAGAGACACAGGCTTGAACTCCTGGACAGAAGTTCCATCCAGTCTGCTCTTTTGGAATTTTGGGAAGTTGAATTTGAAAGTTGTCAACTGACACCCGAGGAGTGAAGAATCAGGATTGTAAAGAGAGAAGCTAGACTGTGATCAGAAAAGAAAGCATGGCTGGACTATTATAAGATTAGCCTTTCCCTAGTGAAATAAAAAGTAGAATGCATTTGTTACATTTCTTCTATTTAAATAACAGTTTTGTGATTTTTCAAAACCATAAGCGGGAGGCATAATCCGTTGGTGGATTTTGAAAAGATGTGTAGGGCTTTCAAAGTAGAGTTAGGAAGAGCAGCCAGGATCACCTGATATTTCCAGGAAAATGTCCTGAGAGGAAGCTTAAAGGGATAAAAGGCTGTGTTAGCAACCCAGAGACATAGGTATTGAATAGGGAGTGTACCCAGGAAGAGCAATTTGTGACACACTTGCAGAAATCCTTGATTGGTTCATAAATTTAGTTTATAATCTCTTGGGAAAAGTATAGTCTTTTGTTTCCTGACACTACTCCATCATGAGGTAAATATTGTCATATGAAGACTGGTCTAGCCACCCTGAAGCTCTTTGAGTCACAGTCAATGCACAAAGAAGGAAGCAAAAAAAGTTGGGAAACTCATGAAATGTCTCTTCCCGGGATGTTGGCAGCTGCCACTGGCCTCCTGGCTGCATGCTAGGACTGGACGGGAGGCGGGCAGCTGCAGCCAAGCAGGGGGAAATAATTCAATATATAAAATAAGAATATGCCGCCCTTTAAGTTTTGCCACCCTAAGCAATTGCCTACTTCACCTATCACTAAAGCCAGGCCTACATTTCCCCTGCTGCTGTAAAGTTGATTTAACCAGTCCTTTGCATTGTAGAGAACCAGTGTAACATAGTCTTAGTCCAAAGCACTGTTTAAGAAGAGGGTATCCACATTCTGCACTAACTTTAGATCTTGGGTGCACTTACTGTGTAGTTCCATGCAAAGCACTTTAAAGTAATGTAGTCTCAAAGTGATAAAGGCATGGATAACTGTAGCAATGTCCATATCTGAAGGAAAATGTTACACTCTTCACATCAAGTACAGGTGGGAAAAAGTGCTTTTGGCCACAGTTGACACTTTTAGCACCCCCAGATCTAATAAGCCCCTATATTGCAGACATGTGCACCAGCATGGATGCATGCCATGAAGTGTAGTTTCTTACACATATTTCCCTGGAGAAGAACTGAAGTTTGGCAATGTTCAGGTCATGGTGGGAGCATTTTTTTTTCTTAATCCATCTTTTAATGAACTGGCTTATTAATCAGTTTTTATTAACATTAAATGGGGAAAAATACACAAACTTTTTTCAAATTTCTGCCCTTTTTTAAAGTTCTAATAAAATAAATCTTGAAATTTGAAGAATATTGACTAGTTATATAGTTAATTGAAAAACAGGTAGAAATTTGTGAAAGTATTTTCGAAATTTTTCACATTTATTTTCTTTAAGTCAAAAGGTTAGGTTTCAAAAAATTGAACAACCTCTGGTCATCATCATCAAGGCAGAGATCAGGATGAAAGGGTTATTATGTAAATAATGGAGAAGTGATTTTATTGCATCACCTATTGTGGTGATTCCAGTATTTCCTATTTGTTTTAATGCATATTTAATGAGCGATGATGCCTGCACAATTAATAACAGAGTGGCAGGGAAAAGTGTCCTGTCGTGGTGGAAGAAATAAGGCTGCCTTCTCAAGAAACCTTCTGCAAAGGATTGCAGAGAACCTACATGAAAGCTTCCTGGAGATATCCATGGAGGATTCTCAGGGAATCCCTGTGCACATAAATAATCTTTTCTGGGGTGAATGCAATGCTCAAGCACACCAACTATGAGGAAGCACAGCTCCACCACCACAAACCCTGCTTTTTTCCGCTGGTACAAGATTGTGGACTGGGGATATAACCAAAGAAATGCAATTTCCAGTACATAGTCACCAGATGTGCCTTCCCCCACATCCCAGTCAGTTACAGTTACCTGCATCCAGCTGGGCTGCTCCTGTGTAGCAAACAGCTCCTGACTTTCAGGGAGAAAGGATACCCACTCTCCTGCACCCTATTCTCTTCATCATCCTTCTCATCCACAGACATGTACTCATTCATCCTGGCCTCAGATTCCCCCAATCTATGATGAGTGGTGGCATAGTGGTTGGGTTTTCACTGAGAATCACATGCTGCTCCTCGTAAAAGCGACATGTTTTTGGTGACGAACCAGAATGACTGTTAGCTTCCCTAGTTTTCAGATATGCCTGCATCAGCTCTTTGATCTGAACACAGCACTGCTGTGCATCCCTGTTGTGCCCCTTCTTCAACATGCCACGAGCTATCTTCTTATAGATATCCGAATTTCTTTTGCTGGCTCAGAGCTGAGCCAGAATAGACTTTTTGCCCCATATATCGATGAGATCCGCGACCTCAGGTCGGCTCCAGGCTGGAGTGTGTTTGGGGCGTGCAGTCGCCATGATCAGTTGTCCTGGCAAGCTCCCGCCACACTGACCTAACAGGAAATGGGAATTCAAAATTTCCCGAGGCTTGAAGGAGGAGCTGTTTCCTGTTTACGTGGCCACGGTGCAGCAGAATGCGAATGTGCAGAGCAATCACAACACAGCATTATGGGATACCTCACAAAGGCCAATGATGTCGATTTACATTGTGCTTTGCCTATATTTGCCTCATTCAATGCATACAATTCAACTTCATTGCTACGCCACTTGCGGAGTTGGTTTTTATAGGAGAGTAAAGAGTTAAAAGCTGGACAAGTGGTCAGGCCTAAGCTACAGGGAACAGGATAAAGGCACAAGCAAACCTTGTTTCTGTTAATTGGTGTGAATTCTAGTGAGAGTCTGTTCTCTCTCTTCTTCTTCTCCCTTCCTGGCCATCTGTGTAGGGAATGAGTCTATCCCCATTTCTGTGCAAGTCCTTTTGGTGGGAAGAAAGCATTATCTTCCTTCTCCCCCTGACATGGCTTTACTTCAAAGAATGTTAGTGTAAAATTTATATGTTTTAAGGTGATGTGCCTGACCTCTGTATGGTAATCCTGTAAACAACAAACAGGGGCGGGTATAATTATATTCATTTTGTAGTTAATATTCATTTTATAGGTGTCAGTGTAACCAAATAAGGGTCTATGGGGAGTTGCTGAAAATGTATACATTTACCTACTGTTATGGATAAAAGAATTGTAAAGTAACCCCTTCATTGCTCACTCGCAGCGTCGAGGTGGAACGAGCAGGCAATAAAGGGTTCCATCTCCCCAATCTACCCCCGGGACAACCTGTTTGATTTCTAACAGTTTTATTAAGTTGAAGTTTACTGCGATTTAGCTTGGCGGAACTGACATGCCAGTGGAGAGGCATACTTTATGTGGTCAACAGAAGCTGCATTCCATCGGCCTACGTTATTGGTGTAGACCAGGCCTGAGTCATTAAAAAGACTGTCTGAGGATCATAGAATCATAGAGTTGGAAGGGACCTCAGGAGGTCATCTAGTCCAACCCCCTTCTCAGAGCAGGACTAACCTCAGCTAAATAATCCCATAAATGACCCCATATCGGTGGAGAATCTAGGAAGACAATGGTAAAAATGCTCACTGAGACTGACATATAGCAACCAATGACTCAGAGGACCCAGCCAACTCTTAGCAGGAAAGCTGAACAAAATCCCTCAGCTTGAGAATGAAGGACTGTGAAAGTGTGAAGTGGGGAGATAAGAGTTGGCTGCTGGAAGGAGTTAGGGCTCTCCCATGGGAACTGACCAAGAAGGTCAGACAGAGCCTGAACATGGAGTTCATTACAGCTTGGCTAACCAGGGACTAACCATTCTGGGACTAACCAGAATGGACTTAGACTATGCTTTAACCTTCTTTTCTCTGTGCTAATATAAGAACTTCCTGGGCTCTGTTCCACTTGACTAATAAACCCTACTGTTGTGACAATCCTGTTTGAGTGTCACTACAAATGCTTGGTGAGGTGCTTTGGGGCTGGCCTGTACTGGGAACTTACAATGGCAAAGCTACGTCTCTCCGGGATGTGAAAAATCCACACCCCTAAAAGACAGCTATGTTGACCTAACCACCAGCATAAGCAGCGCTAGGTCAACAACAGGATTCTTCCATTGACCTAGCTACTCCCTTTCAGGGCAGTGGATTACCTACATCTATGGGAGAACCCCTCCCATTGATGTACGTAGTGTCTACACTGAAGTACTACAACGGCACAGCTGCCGAGTTGAAGCTATGCCACTGTAGTAATTTAGGTGTGGACATACACTGAATCCCTGAAGATTGTACAAGCTTTTACCAGGAGTCTAGCTCAACTGGACTCACTGTACAGAGATCATGGTGTGAAAGAGGAGTGCTGGAGCCTCAGAGATTCAGTGTAGGGAGGCTGTGAGGCTGCATGGCCTTACCAGTTCAGGAAAAGTGAGACCCTTTGGAAGTCTGACACACTGAAGGGTTTCCTCTTACAGACTTTTCCAAAGCTGGTGGTATAATATTGATCCTGTGGATCCGTAACCTCAGTTTAGTATGTATAATTTTTATAAAGATAGTGTGATATGTTTGCTTTCCTCTTATATATGAAGGCTTTGAAAATATGTCCAATAATCCCATGTCCATCAGTTTGAGAAGCAAGAGATTTTTGCTCCTGAACAAAGTGGAATGGAATCGGCCTCTGCTTACTAGTTCAGATAATTTTTTCTTTTTCTTTTATGGAATTTGTACACACATTAAAGCAAACCAGTATTCAAGATGATAAACATGAAAACCGAATGTGTTTCTAGAGAGCATTCAGATAGTCAACACACAGATGGCTAGACGGGTCTGAACGTGAGGAGAAGGGAAGTTTATTCAGAACTCGGTTGAGGTCAATATGGCATGAGATAGCCAAATAGATGAAGTACTAAGTTTCACTGAAGATGGTTGTGACAATGTGTAGGGCATGATCTGGTTCCTGGTACTCAAGGGGTTAATTCTACCTTTCATTTCCATTGCATAGATGATCAGGGAAAGGGCTCTAAGAGAGGGTGCTGGAGAGAGACAGGAAGGGGAGGATGGCTAGGGAAAGGCACAGGTGTAAGGACTGCCTCGATTCCAAGGTTTAGAGAGATTTTTCTTATCCTTTTTGCTCACGTTACCTTGTTTGGGGCTCCAGCTGAAAAGACCTGATTGCCTGTTGTTGTGGTTTGTTTCTGTTCAGTCACCCACTAGTTAACAGTGGTCTTCTGCATAGAAATCTTCTCAGACAGAAATCTGAAATCTGTCTTTCTGTATTTATTCATTCACTCCCTTTTGGGAACATAATATCAAATATTTTAACGAGAGGTTGAAGGGACATGTATCTCAAGGGGACTGGTAATGAAATATGGAACTCTTCACCTTTAGGTCACATGTTTGAATCTGCCACCAAAAGCAGTTACCATTTTTAGTGGTAGACATGACATGAGTTAGTAGTCTAATATGAAGTGTCCATGTTACCAAAACTACCTTCATAGTTGGCACTTATTAATGTTTGAAGCCATTGTTGATACTGTTATCAGAAAAGCAAATAACAAGAGACCATAGCAACTGAAATTCCTTCTCCCGCCTCAGGATCAAGACACATTTGATCATGTTACCCTCGTGGTTTGTAGTCCCTATATCAGTGTACGAAATGGGTGTAAAATGCTACCAGACCGAAAGGTACCATTTTACACAGACTTTGCAATGTGCCAGGCAATGGAGAATTGGACCCAATAGCAGAGCAGCGCGACAAAGCTTCTACTGCAGCTGACCAAGCTAAATCTTTTTTGTTGATGAACAGAGAACTTCACTTGCTGGATCTGTCAAGCTAAGCGCCATTTTCTTACTATTTCATTTTTATCTATTTTAATTTCATACATACTTACTCATGATTATGTATTAAAATACTCATGTATGTTAATACTTCCCTCTGTGTGCTACGCTCTACAATAATTTTTTAAAATGTACATCTATTACACTTGTATTGGGCTCAGAAGAATCTTTTGTTCACTTTGAATGGTTTCAGATATAAACTGTAATCCTAAATGTTGCGGTTAGGTTACATCCTTAAGCCTTACACTAGCATTTTCCAGAGTGACAGTCAAACAAATGGCTTGGATGATATATACGTATTTCTACAATATCTGAAGGGTTAAAAATAATTTATTCTGTACTGAAAAATAATAATGGAAGAAATGGAGACTATTTTATGTGGGATTAAAAAGTAAAAAAGGCTCTTTGCTCTTGGAGTAGCATCCTTCCATGTCTGCCGGAAATATTCCATCTCACAGCGCACAGCTTCATTCTGCATGAACACAGGAGGACACTGATTAGCTTTCTTTTGACCTAGTGTAATTCTATTCTCTGTTCAGTTTCATAATCATAAGAAAAGAAGGTATTTCTGTCCACCAGTTTGATGATTAAGTGTACATATTGGGTTGAAGCCTTTCTAAAGTATTATAACAGGCATAATGGGCTGGAGTTAGGATTAGACTGGCATGCCTTTAACAAAATAGAGATGGGCCAAGGGAGAGTCATTTGGTGGCTTTGCAAGACACAGATTCTGTCCTCCTCTATTTGGAAGTCACCTAGCACGATCTGAGTATTATCACAATCCAAATACATAATGACATATGGGTTTAGGCTGAGTTCATTTTTAGTATAAATTATTACTTGGGTTCTAATTTGATGATGCTGAACTATTGTGAGTTGTTATCACAAAATTTAAAGTCCCAAATGGTGAAAATCTTGAGCAAAATCAGTTGAAAGTTTTCCACTCAGTTGGTCCCAGCCAGAACTGAAAACAAAGCCTCTCTAGTTGTGAAACCATTTACAACCAGAAATGTAGAAATAAGCATAGAAGAGAGGTTCAATCTATCATCACCCCTGAAATTCCAAGGGGTTCTCATCTAAGTTCTGGCTTTCAACAGTCTCTACTACAAATATTTTTCATACAATGATAGCTAAGGCTTTGGGGCAGTCAGCATTGGATGATAGTTTTGCATGTCATAAATAACTATATTTAAAAATAAATGTATATAATTATGTATATATATATATATATCCTTCTTGCCACCTATTGTTTGTGTTTGTCATCTTAGACAGTGAGCTCTTCATGGCTGGAGCTCTCTGCCTTTATGTATGTACAGCACCTAGCACAGAGTGACCCCACTACTGCAATGCTGCTGCTGCCAGCAGAACTACTAATATTCAGACTTTGCTTTTGGCCATTCTTAGATCTAGTTCTTCCACTGTAGGATACCATTAATTTCCACTAAGGTCAGTGGGCATTATTGGTATTTGCAGCAGAAGTGGGCCCACTCTCCTTACTATGTACTCATACACATTCTCTGCTTCTGTCTCGTCATTCCATTTCTTTTGGCATGAAATGCCTTTCTTCTTGCTTGGAATAAGTCCCATTTTATGCTTCTTCACTGAACTTCTTGGTTACAGTTAAAGCTTTTCCTATTGGCTTCTATTTTAGTAAGCTTCTCTTTCCACCACTCCAGCATGGACATGGAGTTAAGTTTTAGGCCTCCTCTTTTGATAATTCCCTCTCCTTTCCACATGCACTTGTAACTCCATCGTAGCACCATTGGGGCTGCTATAGTTCTGTCATTGTTGTATCCTCCATGGCTCTCAGCTTTCTTTTTTTGTAATGCAATGTCTTGATTTTGCCAACCCCTTTGCAGACTAGGTGGATCATTATTGAAGCTTCGCTCCTTATTCCCACCTTTTGAAGGCAGAGGAGATGCTGTTGGGAGGAAAGCACTTCCACCCCATACGACTCTTTGAAGAGGATCCATAAGAGAGGAGTGAGAGATTGGGAAGCTGTGTGGGAGAAGAGAAGCTGCGTGGAAAAGACCAGAAGAAAAACATAATAATCAAATTTGATAAAATCTATTATCTGTCAAAATTTGCCATGACTCGTCCATGCCTTTTTTGCCCTTCAGGCTATGCTTTTCATGTCTATACTCAATCAGACACTAAAGAAAAGATGATCTCCCTGATAGGGCTGCTAATGTCACAAATGCATATATAAATATTTCTCCTTAATAATTGAAGTGCATTTAGTTTGAGAACCGAGACATTCTTGAAAAAAGAAAAAGAAAATATTCAGACTTAAAAATTTAATTTGTGGAAAGTTGTTTTGAATGACCAGGTATTGGGATGGCTGGAGGCAACACCTGTCCAGAGCAACATACTGATTGGCTGATGGAGTCAGAGCACCAACTCCCATTGGTACACTGCCTTGACCTCTTCACTAAAACCTAAAATAGTCCCTACATCCCATAAGTTAAAAGGATATGTGAAGGGAGAAAACAATTCTTTCCAACTATTCTCTTTCCCAAAAATTCCCAGCTGCCCTTTCAGTAGCCATTTGGAGACTTCCGGTCACTTAAACTCACTTTCTAGTCTGAAAACTGTGTTTTAAACTATTCGTTATTAAAAATGTACTGTTATGGAGGTGCCCAACTGACTCCATAATTAAGGTTGCATTGAGATTGGCACTTACGGCAGGAATAAAATATCTCTTTTATATGCTTTAATGTGTGAGTGCAGTCTCCAGCTGCAACATATTCATTCTTCACAGGCCAACAGAAGTTTCTATAACCGTTTTAGGTCAAATATTTACTAACTTTCAAAGAGGAAACATTTAAAAATTAGATTTCCTTGAAATTTCCCCTGAGATTTTGAGCTTTTGTCAGCCACTTTTAGCTCATGTGCCACAGTCACTACAAACTCCAAACCTCCCATAAAAAAATCACACATGGGCTACTTTTCAACATTTTAAATCGAAAAACAAAAAAAGGTATTCCGCTATTCATCACAACTTATTTCATCTCTCCATAGAAAAGTCAACAGAATTCTGCCAGTTATTTCCATTCTCTGATGTGGCTAGCCTGACCCCTGAGTTCCCCCCTTTGCTCAGCAGAAAGACCATGGAGAACTAGGGATGCAGACTGGGCAGCAAAAATGTACTGGGGTACATATGGGAGACTGAAGGGACTCTGTGAGGAGTCAAGGTAGAGTGGGGGTTTTATAGAGGGTCAGGAGGGGAAGTGGGATTTGATGATGCAGCCTTGGCTTTCTGGCACACCAGGCAGTAGTATCAGAGCGGGTTGCTCCAGGTGGAGGGTGGGAATAAGGGACATACTAGGATATGAAATGGTCAGAGAGAGTGAGCAGGACTTGGGGGTTATCAGTGGAGCTTTTGGGGAGTCTGAGGGTTGAGCCAGGATGTGGGATTGCTTGGGGAGAATGGGCCAGTGTGTACTGGATCTTGGTGGAGGAAAAGGGTTATACTGGAAGCTGGGGGTATCATAGCAGTGTGGGTGGTAGACGGTGGGCTCTACTTAGTCTCTAGTGATACATTAGCATATCCAGGGCATGTCCGCACAGTACTGCTGCCTCAGAAGCTCAGCCTGAACTCCAGCCTCAAACTTTTTCATGTAGAAATAACATAAAATATCCATGCATGGGTAAAGTCTATCTAAAGACTACATTTGGGATTTTTCAAAGACACTGAGCCTTTTTGAAAATCCAACCGTATATGTTCATTTTACTGTGTTTGGAGTTAAGGTTTTGTATCTGGTGTGCACATGGTGTTGGACGTGCTAGGGAGTTAGCCACACAGGTGAAAAGTCCTTGACTGTTTTTGATAATGTGATGTCTGGGCGTTAAAATGTGAATGAAGGTTGATTTTCTTTGCTTTGTTGTGATTGTAGTGGAGAGATCTACTCTTGAGCAACCTTAAACTCTAGGCAAAAGTGGGGTTCTCTTAGTTTGTGTCTGTAGTGTGCAGTTTAATACTGAAAGTGATTGAAGAGCTACAGACTGCTGCTGCAAGAGCAGTCAGGCTTCTAGAGAAAGGCGAAACTGTCCAAATACCCCAGGAAGCCTCCTTCAGTGGCACAGTGCAATCAAACACCATGTTAGAGCATTGGCTTAGAAGATACTCAGTGGGGAATATGCCTTCAACTGAATCAACAGCTTACTGAACCAAACTGAGTACTCATTGGGGTCTCTTATCAATCAGTGACTCTGTCCAGTATTGTTTATCTTGGGAAAACCACTGAGTGCTTAGCAGAAAGTGCTATGTCTGCGGTTATATAGTCACTTATCCAATCAGACTGTAGCATGGAAATTGCATAAACTTTAGGCAGCTTATTAATAAAGTTGAAATTTAGCAAAGAAGCAGACATTTGGGGTGGGGAAAACTCATCAAGTTCTATTAATTGAAAATTGAAAGGGAAAACAGCAAGTGTAAAAAAGGGATTTGCAAATCTACCCATTTTAATTTAGGATTTATTGGAATGATTTGTAAATTAATCATAGGAATTACATATACTGGTTAGAATTTATAAACCTAGAGAAGGATTAGCAAATATGGCGTAGGATTAGTAAATCTGTTGTACAGTGTATAAGTACATTTTCAGACTTCTAAAGCTCTTGCATGTGTTAGCTAAATCCTATGTTTCAAATAATGATTTCTAAATCAAAACTGTGGATAAAATATCATTGGGTTTTGTAAACTAGACGCAGGATAAGACAAATAACACAAAGTCTAGGAAGAGCATATTTATAAATCCAATTTACAGAACAGAAATTCATAATGAATGTATTCTTCTAGATAGGGATTCAAAGAAAGTGTTCTGCATTAATCGTTTGAGTTAACTGCAAATAATTGACAGCCCTACTTTGAATCAGTTAGCGTTACAAAGAGAATGCAATGAAATCCACTTGTTGCAGATATACCAAGCATCCTGCCTGAAGCACAAAACTCACATTGCACTCCATGCCATGCTATAAAGGATTAAACTTCAGCAGAAAATATAAAATTACCACACATCATATAGGACACTATGCAATGCCATACTTCCAGGTGACTGATCTGTACACACAGATAGGCAAGGACTGAAGCCATGTCTACACTATAAACTTTTGCCAGTTCAGCAATGTCTGTTAGGTGTGTAATTTCTATGATATATCTACACCAGCAAATACCTTAGTGTATTGTGCTGATATAACTGCATCAAGGGCGTTTGATAGTATAGCTTATTTTGTTTGGAAAGTTGGTATAAGCTAGAGTAGGAAAATACTTTTTTGCCAGTCTAAACTGCATCTACACTAGGAGTGATTGTTGGCACAGCTATCCTGACAAACCTCTTCAGGTGAATGCCTAGCCTCAGATGGACAACACAGCCAGGCTAGACCATAGCATCATCAGGACTGCATCTGCTTTACAAGTTATTTTTGGCTGTTAAGTATATTATCCTAAAGCCTGCCCTGTTCGTCACTGAAACACAACATGCCTGGCATTTCTCTGTCCCACCTAAATAAAAGCATTCATCCTGCTTTATCTCTCCCAGCCACTGGGGACAATATCTTGACTGTGCTAATTGAATTCCCTTCTCTGCATCATCCCCATGCTCCCTGGTGCTCTGTGTGTGTGTGTAATAGCACAGCAAGACATTTTTAAAAAACACCATGAATCATCTGTAGCCTGCCCCATTATGTTTGCATCTTGCACATGGATGATTTTTACTTAATGACCTGGCTTGGTTTGGAAAAGCATGGGGAGGTTTACTGAGTTTGCATGATCATCCAAATTTCTTGGGCACTAAAGAAGAGAATCTTAAAGTGCATCACCTAATATAAGGCAGGTATTAATAAAAAAAAATATAATGTTTCTAGATGACAATTTGGAGATGTTATTTTGTGTATAATTCTTACCTGCTCTCGACTGATGTTTCTTAAACACAGAACAAAGGATCTCTGCCAAACTATAATTAAGATAATGAAAACAAATATAGTAATGAAACAGAATGGTTTTATCTCAAATGGAGTTTCCCAAATACTTCAATCCAAACACACAGGTTCAGATCAAACAATAAACCAAATTTATTAGCTATAGAAAGATTTTAAATGATTAAAAGTAATAAGACATAAAAGTCAGGATTTGTTACATAGTAAATAAAAGGTAAAAATCATCTAATACCTAACTTACAAGCTAAAGTGAATTCAAAGCAACAGTTCCTATCACATGCTTTAGCAATCTTACTAGCTGAGTTCCTTTCAACCAGGACCTCTCCCCCAGTTCTATATTAATTTCCTTGTCCTTCAGGCATTCTTGACGCAGTGAGTAGAGATGAAGGGAGAGAGATGATTTGGGGCCTCTGTTCCTCACTTTTATCCTTTTTCTTTTCTTTGCAAAACATCTCCAGCTGGGGTTCGGGAAACAGAAAGTCTGGGGAGACAGAAACCTCCAGTTGCTTCTTTACCAAGATGTAAATTTCTTGCACACACCCTTTTTCCTGCCAAAGGATTGCTGCTTAACCAGGTGATAGTCCATCTGATTTTGTTGACACCTGGCTGAGGTATCAGTTTGCCAATTTGTCTCTGAAGAACCATTTTGTGCCTGCTTTTTTAAACTTGGAACATGTCTCAGCAATGTCATATAGTAGAATCTTATAACTTTATAACTTAATAACTTTATAACTATAACAATGTTGCCAAACATATTTTACCAGGACAATAATGATCAGCACATTGTGAGTGTTCAGATGATACCTCACAAGGCATATTTTGTACAAAATCCATTAGAGTTTTGTAAAAAGAGTGAATTTAGGGTTACAGACTGTCACAACATATCATTAGCTTAAAGTGTAATCAGATGTGAAAAGTGACTGTGTACAAATGACATCTTAAGTCAACAGATCTGCTCCCCATCTATATTCAGGCTTGAATCTTTTGACTTTAGTGAGATAAAAACAGCTGAGAAGCAGTGACCTGAATTCTATTTCTACTTGCGTATCACCAAGATAATTGCTTACTAAATTCCAGTTACAGGGCCAGTCATTTACTCTTGTGCAACCTTTTTAAGGTAATGGGGTTTTCCAGGAGGTATAATTCTTCCCATTGAATACTTATTAAGGATGAAGATGAATTACAAGGGAGAAATCCAGCTTGATTTTTGAGATCCCCAGTTGAATTTGCATGGCTAGAAGTTGGGGGGAAAACATTTTTTACTTATAAACTAAGCACTTCTGATGTGGAGTCATTTGAGAGCCAGAACCCAACAATGCCAATTTTGTAAAGTCACTTTTCAGAGAAAATTTTTCAGTAAAGGGAAAAACCTTCATAGAACTTTGTAGCTTTAAAAAACACAAAGGTATGATATTTAAAGTTATGTTTTCACTGTTTAAAAATAAATAAAATCTGGATATGCAGTTACAGCAGCAAAGACAATTTAACCACTCTCATTTACCCAACACACTGTGCACTCCATGTAGAGCAGATACATGTCTGACAAGTATAACATCACAGCAAGTGGGGATGTTAAATCTTGCTTATCTTGCCATTTTGGCGGGTAGCCAGTGGGTATCTTTAGTGTTCCCCTGCAGCTGCAAACATTTTAAAACATTTCCACTGTGCTGGCACATTAGGATTCACAAACACAGCACAGGAAACATAAAACTCAGCTCCCGCTCAGGAAGAAACCCTATCTCCCATTTCACTTACTTTCAGACTCTCTCAGTGCCAAAAACAGACCCTTCCCACTAGCCATCTCCTCACCTGCCAAAGAACAGTAAAAAGTGTTTCCTGCTCTACACCTGACTTACCTGAGCTGCTGTCATCTCCCTAACACTTCCCAGCTCTCTTTATGCAGCTAGAACAGGCTCTTTTTCCACCTGCTGCTGCTATGTGTTACCTCCACCTGTTGCTGCTTGGACTCAAGGAGGGGTTTGGACCTGGCAATAAAGGGAAAATGAGTCATGCCATGAACACAGGCTAGAGTAGGAGGAGAGATTCCAAACTGGGGAAGGTGGAATGTCATAGGGTTAGCTCCTTCCTGCTATCCCAACCTAGTCTCTCTTCCCTTTTGCCACAGACCCTTCTTCTTTACCTCTGCAGCACACACTCACACCTCTTAAACACCTCAGCTAGCTTAATAATATTTTCTAGCTGTCTAAAATTCTCCAGTGTCCATTAGTATTGACTAACCTTCAGTGCCATTTTTATGGCCAAAACTCTGTATATTGCTATAGGTACACTATTTAGCTGTTGATGGTGGGATCTCTTGGTTTCCAGACCTTAGTTAGTGCATTTCTTATGTATTTTGTTATTTATTTAGTGTGCTTGGGATTTCATTGTAAGGAAAATAGTGACCTTTTAGCTATTTTTGGGGGGAACATTTACAAATCTCTCTCATTTATTTCAAATCAAAGGATCTGCACACATGCTTTATGCCTTTCCCTCTGACAGAGCACATAAAATTCATGATCAGCTTAATTACACCAGCAATAGACTTTGAAAATAAGTATGATGGCAAAGTAACTGCTGTATGCACTAACAAGGAAAAGCTGAGTGTATAAATGAAAATGAAAAACACAAACTGTGGGACATGATCTTGTTTTAACAACATGATGCTCCATATTTTGAATAGTTGTATCACTTTATATAAAAAGTTTCTTCAAAGAAACTGGAAAGTTTTTGACCCTGTCACCATAACAGATGGGGCGGGGGGAGGGGAGGAGCAAGGGTGAGTTCTTAAGTGGAGATAAATAATGTGTTTCTTTTATAAAAAATACCAGCTACATGTTATTTTTTACTTTGTTTAGTTTCCTTTGAATGCATTGTTCATCAGAGAGCAGCAGGAAATATCGATCTCCTGAAGCTGTACTAGAATATATGTACTGGAACAAATTACCACATACAGCAAACTCCATGTCAGATTCCAGGAAGTATACTTCAGCATACTGTTGGACTAGAATAGGTATAGGATGAAAAGAGATAATGGCCAAATCTTCAGAAATCCATGTGCTGGAAGCATACATGTAACCCAAGTTTAGGAATCCATGGGCATTAGGGGCACACACTTTTGTGTATACATTTAAAAAAAAAACTTGAGCCACTGTGAGATATGGTACAAGAGAGGCCAGATTTTCAGAAGTGTTCAGCACCTATAGTTTGAGTCAGATTTCAAAAGAGCTCAGCTTCTATTTAGTCACCTAAACAAGAGACAACTTTTCAAGTGCTCAGCACCCAGCAGCTCCCACTGAGACACTCATGGCCAATTTTTTAAAAAGAAATTAGACCAAGTGTATTGACTTCTTTTGATAATCTGGCCATTTACTTGGAGCCTTACAATGGAAGCTGATGTCTTTTGACGTCTAGTCTCATCCCCTGTGGTTCAAAAATCAATTGGCCCAAGATGTGAAGTTTACTGTCTATATTCAAACTGAATTTAAACTTCCCCAGAATTCAAAGGAATTCAGATACAGTGTTTGAGTCTTAAGATCAAGTTTGCATCCAAATAATAGAGATGAGACTGATCCACCAATTCCATATCTAGTGCTGTGATTTGAGCCCATCATGAAGGATTAACTTCAACTGAAATTAGGTTATAGGGCAGTCCTGTCCCTGAAGAACTTTTTCCTTCAGATAAAATACTAAACCTTCTTTAGGATTGTAAACTCTTTGGAGTAGAGACTGTCATCAATTATGTTTGTACAGTACATAACACAATGGGGCTAGAATTCTTATAGGCTTTATGAAAGCCACAAAATTATTGCAGTGCAAGACAAAATCAAATATTACACTTAGGGTTCAATAAAGAAGCAATCTGAAACTCAATTTTAAAATAAAATTAAGGAGTGTATAGACATTATGAATTTTTCACTCAGAAACATGGACAAAGTGAAATACATCTTGGTGTTTAGACACTTCAGCCCAAAAAAGTAGGAAAAAGTCAACTTTATGCAGAGGTCACAATATTTAAGAAACTTTTAGAGAGGTGATAACGAAGAGTTGATAAACACAAGACGTTAGAATTATTGATGTTGTATACAGTACATCATATGATAAGTAAGTGTGTTTCATCTTGTCACCCAGTTTGTCACATTTTGAACAAAATTAAAAACAGTCTCTTTGACATGTTATACCATACCCCATTGACACTTCCAAAACCATTTCACAAATATAAAGCCATTGAAGCAATGCTTTATAAATTTATAAGTGCCTAGCTGTTTTGCTAATGCCTACATTATTTTTACATTCTGTGTATTACACATTATACATGTAAACATAAAAACTTAACTACATCCCTGTTTAAAAGTATGCTATAAAAATTCTGTTATAAAAAAGTAATAAACTGAATTTAACATTTGCACTTCTGTTAAATTACTGTTAATGGTTATTAGTTTTTTTCCTTGCATTTCTATTTGTTTTAGATGATAACCCTTGAAATATTAAAATAGCTATAGTTACAAATTTTCAGTAATCCTACAGTATGTAATATAAAAAAGGCACTCATAGTTTTTATAGCCTGAGGGACTATTTTGATTCCTTTTTATACTTATTTCTCAGAATATTATGTTTAATGACTGCTTACGTGCTCATATTTTCAGCTTTGCAAGCGTGTATGATATTAGAATTATCTGAATCTTTTCTATTTGTATGTTTAGTCTGATAACTTCCAGACTTAGAAATCAATCTTAGTTGACATTATGTTAAGGGATCATATATAAAAGACTTCTTTATTCATTGCCTATCAAAAAAAAAAAAAAAAAAGCAGATTGCTTCAGAGGCATCTATAGATTCAGGTCCCAGCAAATTGGGTCTGGACTAGGAAATACAGGGATTGAAAATTGTAATGTGTAAGAGTATGGATTGGATATGCTGTAAACCATTGAAAGCAGGGTGGCAATATTCTTCCACATATTGAAAACCATGTATTTGATTAAAATACCTCATCTTCAAAGTGTTATGACTCATAGATGATAGAAAACACCTCCTGGGTCACCTATTCTAAAGCAATAAGAACTCTGTGCTATTCTTTGTAAAGCCCAGATTGTCCCTTTGAAGAAGAAACACAAAGGAGGGAGCCAGCCAGCCAGGAAATTTCCATGAGCTTTCCTTCAGAGAGTTTGCTATACATTATTTCATCAATGAAAGAGATTTAGTGGGACAAGGACGATCAACACTGTGGGTGCTGAGGATTTCTGGGAAGGTGTAACATTCCTCCTTCAGGAGCCCTTTGCCATTATTTGTGTCTCCCTACTGATGTACAGTAACAACCCCAGAAATATGGGCCGGGCAATAAGGGATGGTGCAGGATAATTTGCTCTTATTCCCCTGCCTCTTCCACCTCTCACCCACCATCAGAATTCTAGTACCTCTAGTGCAATGAAAAACTATGAAAATGTACCATGGGATATTAGTGTAGGAGGACCATGCCTTGAAAACAGCACTTCCCTCTTTTCTGCATGGATCAGTGGAGATTTTCTTGTGGAGGACACTTCCATGAATTTATACAGGTGACAATCTGATATCTGATTATGTCAAACACAAGATGTGAAATAAGCATTAAAAAACATAGTGCTACTGGGAGTTAATTAACAAATTAAGTTGTGGGATCTTGCCAATGGATGTCTGATATTCAGCTTTGTGCTTATTCTGACTTGATTTTTTTAGACACCATTTGCTAAGAGTTTTTATGGTTGCATCTTTCTAAATACATTTACTAATTGTAATTCTGAAAACCTCCAACTGAGCAATAAAATGTTTAGGCTGTTAAGACAGTCAGAGAAACTACAGTAGTTTGTAAGCTTCAAGAATTGTCTTTTCAACTGATTTTTAGCTTGTGTGACTTTTTAATATGATTTTTGTCAAATCCACTTAATCAAAATAGTCACATTTAAATATGATATGGTCCATAGTCTAAGATCCAGTTTCTTTGTTTTCTTTGGAAGATGTTTTGTAGTTATGTCCTTTAGATTTAAGTTGAGTCCAGCCAGTTGACACATGGGAGGAAGTGAACGTTCATATTTGACTTATTGGCATTTCCTGCATTTGATATAAGTAACGTGAAATGGAGTATTACACCCATCATTTTATACATTGCAAGGTGTATACCGTGGGTCACTGTATGGTGAAGCTTTTGTTTAATCTTTATTCTGACTGTGGGCTGGAAGTTCTGATTTAGTCATACTTCCATGGGGCTATAAAAAGCACTTTACTAGGATATATTATCATAGGTCTCCCAGTTGGAGTTTGGTATTCTCTTATTTAAATTATTTCATCACAATATGATGAACCTGTAGAATTCATTACCATAGGAAGTTAAAAGGATATTTTACATACCTAATGTGTTAAACATATTACCCGGAGCTAGGAAGGAATGATTTCCAATTTACAATACTGTGTAATAGGCTACAGGAATAATAGGCAAGAGGGGATGGACTTCCATTACAGCATTTGGTACTGGCTGCTTCTCCATCTCTGTGGACCAATACTATTTTCTTTAAACATAAAGAGATTGACTCCAGCTGTGACAGTTTATAGTGGTTGATCATTGGGGGTGCTTTGGGCTATGTAGTTCAGGTCTTCATTTGTGGTGGTCATGCCAGGTCAATGATCCCGTGCTCTTCTTGAGGTTGCTATCGGTGCAATCTCAGCTTTCAGTTAAAACCAGAAAGGAAGGCTCAGTCCCTTTCAGGCATGAAGAAAACTTTGAAAACACGAAATGTGTGAAAAAAATGCAGTGATGCAAACTGTTCCATCAGAAAATTTTTGACTAATTCTGATCTGAATGATGATTTAAATGTCAGCACTATTAGTTATTTCACTGCAGTCAAAGCATGCAAGAAAGGAAGGGAGGATCACAGATCTGCCATTTCTGCTGTGAGTGGGATTTCATTTTGGTGTCATGTATGCATGGTGTTTGGGGGATAGCACAACTTTCTTTTTTGACCCTCATCCAATCTGTAGGCCAGAGATGAAAAGCAGAGGCAGAAGAGCATCAGAGTCCCAACACAGGGAAAGGCAAAGCTTATACTACAGAGCCATCAGGGCATTCATGACCTTCAAACACCTAGTCATCCTCTCTCGCTCTCTCTTTCTCTCTCCCTACAAGTAACAGGGGCAAGATCTGCTCTAGTAGTGGATGTCAGGCAGAGCTGATGCTAGGCATAAACAGACTAAAAAGCAATTGCTTAGGGCCCCTATTCGCTTTCTATTGTAAGAACTTGTCTGTTTTAGTATGGGGGAAGCAAAAATATTCCTGTTTAGGGCCCCCAGTGGGCTAGCACTGACTCTGATGTCAGGTTAAGTGACTTCTTTGGCTCTAGTGGATGCTGTTCCAGCTAGACAGTTTTGTTTTGATTTTTTTTAATTGAAAGCTGACAGTCAGTCATTTCACAGAAAAACTAGAGAAGGGAGATAAAGTGAGGGAAGACTGGGCTTTTTTCTTTGTTTTCCCTGCTTCCTCATCCTTTCTTCTCCCTCTGCCTCACAGCTTTCCCTTTTTCCCAGTGGAAAAGAACTCTCCCTTTTTACTCCCCACTTCACCCCCCTTTAATAGAGTAAATAATTTTAAGTTAGAGAAAGTAACACTTGATTTAGTAACTTCAAATATTTTTCACATTTTTTCCCAGGGGGAGGGCAGGAATCCACTTTTATCAGTGGAAAAAGTAGGAGGGGGAAGAAAAAAAAATAGAAGGTAGGAAATTTTCCACAGTTTCAAAACAAAATATGTCTAAAATGTGTACATATACTCTCCAAACACTTATACATAATAATTTGGAATTTTTTTCATTTAATATTTTTATAAATTCATCAAAAAATTGAATCTTTTTCTGTAAAAAATTATTTTTGTTTAATATTCATATTTTGATTAAAACTACAGTTCATCAAAAAATGCCAAATATCTCATATTACATGCTTACAGCTGACAATGCCTTCTTTGGAGTTAGTGCATTCTAAGTAATCTGAGAAAGAATAACTCACCTTTTCACTTCTCCTGTTTTGTCTCAGCAATAATCACTCTTTTTGGATTTGATTGTTATCAGGAGGATGTGCAGTATGAATATATAGAGATTTGTCACTCAAACATTCTTAAATTAACATAAAATAACTGTCTCTTTCAAACATCTTACTTGGTACATTTATATGAATAATGAGAACATGTATCATTACATTAGCTAGGAGAATCTCAACAAAATTTACCCTGTATCTAATCTCCACTATTTAAGGAAGATTACTGAGCTGGTACTACCAAATAAAACTGGAATAAACCTATGCAAATAACTGATTTCTCAGCTCACTGATCATTCTGGTAAAAAAAATTGTTTCAGGTCAACATAAAACAAACTCACGTTTTAGGCAAACTGACAAGTAAAAATATTTTGTTTCATGTCAAACAAAATTTTGGTTTGATCTGAAAATGAAGGTTTTCTTTAGTTTCTGAGGTTCTAAACATTTTTATTTAAAAAAAATAAAATTGAAGTAAAAGTTTAAATGAAAAGTCATTCTGAATAGAAAATATATTTTGTTTTGAAAATGTCAAATGTCTTAGGGCAATTCAACAAAACAGAAATGAATTTACAAAATGTTTTGGTTGACCCAAATCTATATTTTTCAGTGAAAAAAGTTTCATTTGAAAAATTTTACCCAGCTATAGTCTGGAATATTTAGAGTCTTCAGCTGTATTTGATCAATCTGGTATTAAGTCTGGATATGGTATGAAGGAGTCACTGGTCTTGTTAGCTAGTTATCTTCTGATAATAGAAAAATCATCAGGTCCTATGTTGACCTCTTTAGATATATCATCAACCTTTCATATCCTTAAACAAAAAGTGTTATTGGCAAGGCTGACATACTCTGACTCCTCAAGTATTTGAGGATGTAACAGAGGAGAGGATGTAGCCCCTCATCTATCTTCCATTGATGATTAAATAATCAATAACTTTCTAGACTGCAAACAGTAAAGTTGGCTTTATGTATAAAAAAATATCTAAAGCAGACCCTTTGAAGGGCAAAATTACCCATCTCGCATTGTCCTTTATGCCACACCCAATGTCTTTGGAAAATTGATGAGATCTGTGCTGACCTATTGTGTGATAGAAACTTGTTTCTTTACACCACATTCTCACTCTCCGAGGCACTATATAGCCATGTTACTGTAAATGCACCTGTGAAATAATTCATTTTGTTATCACAAAAACAGCTAGATGGTCTTTAAAATAAATGTGCTCAAAACTATTTTTGTGACCTGTAAGCTCCAATATTGTAAAGCAAAGATAAGGAGGATACACTCTCCCTATCATTGTGGCTTGGTGACCATTACTTTCTGCAAAACAGAGATTTGTAAGAAGCAGTTAAAAGTAGGTTTATGAACAATGTTGCAAGATAAAACTGCCACCAAGCACCAGCTGTTCATCTCATTTTTCTGTTCTCCCTCTCTAACTTCTATTGTTCCATTCATGCTTATGTTTCCTGCCCACTTTCCCCCCTCCCTGCACTCCTCCGTCAAGAAACAACCTTCAAAAGGAATCTCTGCATCGTGGCATCTTCAGTTTAATGGGAAATAAACCCCCTCTTCTGTGTGGCTTTTTACCTTCTTAAAACTCATATCTACTTCAATGGGAGTTTGGCCTAAGTAAGATCTGTTGGATCAGTTTCAGATTATGTAAGAGAGACTTTACCTTCTGTTCCTTTTTTTTTCAAAGACAAATTAAACAATTGGTAATGTTTTTTAACAGCATGCAGCATTTTTCTTATTGCATTCTTAGTAACATTTTGGTAATATTCTGTGGTCTTGAGTGATTAGCCTCATATTAAACACTGTATATATATTATCCATAGTATCATTCTATCAGGGTCTATGGTATTCCATAGCCATAAGACACAATAAAGAAACCAAAGAAGATTATTATCACTATTATTATTATTGACATATTATCGTAGCACCTTGGATCTCTACTCATGGAACAGGACCCCATTGTACTAGGCACTGTGCAGACTAGGAGCACAGTCTGTACACAGACTCATATAATGGCAGCAGTGGATGATTGCATCTCATTTGTTTCCTCTGCCACTAAGCATATGGCATTGTTGTGGTATCATGCTCTCTTCATTCTCCAAAACAGCAACCTCCTCGGAGGAGGTTTTATTGAGGCCTTCTCCCTCTTCCATTACAGAATTCCCACACTTTCTATCATTTCATGCCACAAATGCCATCAAACCTGCTCTGTGTAGCTCAAAAGCTAATCAGCTTGTCTCTTTCACCAACAGAGGTTGGTCCACTAAAAGATATTACCTCATCAACCTTTTTACCTGTTAAATTCCCTGTATTTGGACTGATTGTGTGTATAGCTGGTCAGATTATTTATGCCAAATAAATTATCCATCAGATTTATCCCTGATTTCTATTCACAAATCAAACTAATTTTTGTGAATAAATTTCTTATTCACAAGTATTTACTGAATAGTTTGTGAACAAATTTGACTATTAACTATTCTTGGAGTGTGACTGAGCTGCTAAGTAAGATTGTATTGTTTCCACTCACTGATCTGATCGTTTTTTTCCCTAAAAGTAGGATAAGAACGAATAACAAATAGTGAACTGTGAATAAAAAATATCCCATAACTACTCTTCTCTACATGTGCATAGGATTATTTATATGAAGAACAGCTATTTGCCTAACCTGTTTGAATAACCTTGTCCTCAAATAGCAAATGATAAGTGACCAAAATATGGTCAAACCAGAAAGCTCTTTGGAGTCTGAACATATTTTTCACTTGCAATATCCATCCAGCTTGACTTGTGTGTACTTCTTCTTCAAGTAGTGTCCCTATGGGTGCTCAGCTCCAGGTGCGCATGTGCCTCTCAAGCCCTTGATCAGCGATTTCTATCTAGCAGTGCCCATTAATCCACACATGTGCCCTGTGCCTCTTCGAGGGAGACACGAAAGTTATATGGGGGAACATAGACAAATAGTTTTCAATTCTTCTCTACCACCTCGGCCTGAGACAGAACACTAGCATGTCTGCCTAGAGTTCACTCAGTCTTTCTCTTTTTCCTCTCAAAGTTAGTTAGTATAGGGTTGTTGATAGTGTTAGTTTAGTTGATTAATTTAGGGAAGAGGACTGTTTTCCTTCTCTTTTCCTGCGGAGACTTGTCCTCTCCTGGCAAGGTATGCCTGGTTCTCCAGGCTTCAAACTTTGCCCCTCATGCCGGAAGGGTACACCGGTGAGCTATGGACACTCGGAGGGTGTCCATTGCCTGAGGGATTCACATATCTCCCAGAAGTGCTCCTTTTGTTTAGCCCCAGAGCTAGGAAGAAACTGGGAAATAAAGCTCAGACTGTTGGGGATGGAATGTTTCCTGCAACCATCCTCTGAGCCAGATCAGGAGACACCTCCCACTTCCCCTATACATCTGTCCTCAGACAGTTTTAGCACCTTGTCCACCTCAGGCTATGCTTCTCCTACGAAAGGGAAGCATTTGGAGCACTATGGGAAGTCTCCCAAAATGAGGAACACAGAGTCTATATCTAAGGAGCCAGCTCCAAAAAAGACCTGGTCCCCATTGAGGTCCTCAGTCCCTGAGGGTATAATTGAGGCCAAGAACTCTTTCTCCAGTACCAGAGGGCCTGTGAAGCCCCAGAGATGCAAGCAGAGGAAGCATGGCTCCGATAGAGTATTTTTACCCTCCATTGGTAAGGAAGGTAAGCACAGGGTACCATCGAGCTGGGCTCTGCCATCGGCACTGAAACACTCCACTCAGCCATGGATGCTGTAGTGCGCCTTAACCCAACCATTGATACTGATGCATGTAGCTCAGCCGGGGGTGCATGTACAAGCGGTACCCTCAGTATCAAGTAAGCATCAGTGTTTGACAAATCCTTCGGTATTCTCATAGTTACTGGTACTGTTGGCTCCAGCCATGGTGATTTCAGCTTCAGTGTCAGTACTAGGGTCCTTTCCAGTACTACAGGAGTTCCAATACTTGAGGGTTCTCTCCGTATTGGATGAAACAAAGTGCCCATTGCTGTCTGCTCATTGTTACTGGTACTGTCAACTCCAGCCATGGCGACCTCGGCTATAGTGTTGGTTCCATGGTCCTTTCTGGTACCACAGGAATTTGACACTACATGCCCCCTAAGGAATGTGACTTTTTATTTTCCCACCCCCACCTAATTCCTTTGTGGTGGATGTTGTGAACAACAGAGTAGGTAGCACTTTTGAAGAACAACTCCCTATGATCAAGACCAAAAGCAACTGGATCTCTTTGGACAAAAGTCTTACTCATTTCAGATCATAAAGTATCAGGTGGTCTTGGCCAAATATCATTTTACCAATTTTCAACAAGATCATGACCTTTATTGAACACCTGCCCCATGACTGCAGAGAAAAATACCAGTCTATTATTGCAGAGGGTCAGCCGTTGGCAAGAACGACTCTCTAAGCATCCTTAGATGTTGTGGACACTGCTGCCAGATCCATTTCCATAGTGGTAGTTAAACACAGGGCATCATGGATCCAGTTTTCGTGGTTTCCAAGAGAGGTCAAAAACACAGTAGAGGACCTCCCCTTTGATGGTCACAAGCTCTTCTTGGAAACCATGAAGGATTCCCTGCACATTGAAGGATGCCAGGGCTACCCTAGGTTCCTTGGGCATTTATACACCTGTGGGCAAGAAACTTTTCAATAGGTCCCAAACTGTCCAGAGATCATACCCAGTTTAGTTCTCAGGGTACCAAAGACCCTTGGAACCCTCCAGAAAAAGACACAGGTTTCAGAGGAAGAGAGCTGCCTTTGCCTCCATGACCACCTAGGCATCATCTAAACTGCAGTTTTGATGGGTTGTTTGAGAGCTTGAATCCTCCCACTCCTCTGAATTTACAATTGCATCCCTTAGCTCACCTCCCTCCCTTTAGTGATCTCTTTGTCCATTTTCACCAGGCTTGGGAGCAGATCACTAAAGACCAGTGGGTCTTGGAAGTCATAACATTGGGCAATGCCATTCAGTTTTTGGCACTCCCTCCCTCCCATCCCTCCTCACAATCCCTCTTCAGGGACCTTCTCATGAGCTTCTATTGGGGCAAGGGATGGACTTTCTCCTCTGGTTAGGAGCAATAGAACTGGTCCCAGGGGCAGAGGGTTTTATTCAAAATGCTTCCTAATCCCAAAGAAAAATGGAGGTTAGTGACTGATCCTTAATCTAAGAAAGCTGAACATGTTTGTGAAGCCTCAAAAGTTCAGAATGGTGACTCTAGCAACTATACTTCCTTTTTTAGAGAAAGGGGATTCGTTTTCATCCCTCAACCTACAAGACTCTTACTTCCATATAACTTTACACCCATCACACAGGAAATAACTATGATTCATCATAGGACAAGATCATTTCCAGTATTGAGTGCTTTCCTTTGTTTTATCTTTGGCTCCAGTGATGTTCTCAAAGGCTCTACTGGTTATGGCAGCTTACCTTCGGCAGAAAGCAATTCTCATTTTCCCATACCTCAGCAAGTGACTTCTCGAAGGCCACTCTTTTGAGGCAGTGTTGTCATCCACTCACGGCCTTTCCTCCTGGTGTTGAGTCTATAGCTGAATGCAAAGAAATCCACATTAGTGCAATTTAATGGTACAATTTACAACGGCATACTTGGACTTAATGATAGCCAGAGAATACTGCCCTTTCAACAGATTTGTGATTCTGTTAGAATTGGTAAGGACAATTCAGGAAAGCCCTCAAACATCAATAAGGAACGTTGATACTTGGTATTCCAGAGATGGGGACTAGCCAGAAACTGATCTTTTTGCCACCTCAGAGAACAGAATTATCTTCTTTTCTGTTCAAGGGGATGTCTGGGTCACCGCCCCCTGTGTCATGCCTTCCTTCTACTGTAGAAAAGGAGTCTATTCTCTGCCTTTCCTCCAATGCCCCTAATTCTAAGGGTGATGAACAAAGTCAAGCAGAACAAGGCCAGAGTTATTCTAATAGTACCTACCTTTGGTACTCTTACCTGCTTCAGCTCTATGTCCTACCGCCAATTAAGCTCCTGACAATTCCTCATCTCCTGTCTCAGGATGCAGGTCAGGTTTTCACCCCAACCTGGCAGTTCTGTGCCTCAGAGCCTGGCTCCTGGATGGTTCTCAGGAATAGAGGCTTCTTTCTCTACAGAGTTGCAGCAGGTGTTATTAACCAGTAGAAAAACAACCTACATTACTTACCTGCAGAAATGGAAGAGATTCGTCCATTGGTGTGGTCATCACTATTTCTAGCCTTTATTAGTTCCCCTTTTCCTCATCCTAGATTACATGCTGGATCTGAAGACATCTGGGTTATCCATCTATTCATCTGAGGTACACCTGGATGCCATATCAGCCCTTCATTCCCTGGTCAAGAGATTCTCCATTTTTACTTACCTGGTGTCATCCAGATTTATTAAGGGTCTGAGTTATATCTTCCCCCTACATTAGACACCCCATTCCATCCTGGGAACTCAACCTGGTTTTCAACAACCTCATGAGACCTCCATTCAAACCAAAGGCTATCTGTTTCCTACTTCATTTATCTATAAAGAGGGCCTTCCTAGGTGCTATGATGATGGCCCACAGGGTTTGGGAGATTGGAGCCTTGATGGCAGATTCCTCCTTTACCATGTTCTTTTGTGATAAGATCTCTTTACATCTACATCCTAGGTTCCTACCCAAGGTTACATCGGATTTTCACCTTAACCAATCTATCCATCTACTGGTATTTTTTTCTGAAACCTCATAGTTCTCAGCAGAAATCCTATTTCCATAAGTTGGATGTTAGAAGAGTCTTCACCTTCTCAACTGCATAGTCCTATCCAGGTTTATCACCTAGACTTTTCATATCCTTCACGGATTCGTCTAAGGGGGCTCTCATTTCTTCCCAAAGGCTTTTGTATCTACATCTGTTATGAGTCTGCAGGCGCTCAGTTCCCCCAGGAGGTCAGAGCACATTTAACCAGATCATAGATGATATTTGCTGCATTTTTGAAGAATATCCAAGCATCTAAGATATATAGAGCTAGTACCTGGTCTTCAATCCATACGTTTTCAAAGCATTATGCCCTGCTCGGTGCCATCTAATCCCAATGTGGCTCTTGGCTCTGCAGTACTATCTTCAGTTTTGCATCCTGTTCCAAAGCGCTCTCCTTCTGAGAATACTGCTCAGAAGTCACCTGAAGTGGAGCACCCATAGGGGGACACATCTCAAAGAACTACAGTTACTGCACAGGGTGAGTAACATTTCCTTCCTGTATACCTACTTTTTAATGCAACCACAAAGCGCATCACCCTCACTGTTGCTTGTTTCCAACACTTCAGCAGAATTTGTCAGTCCCTTTTATTATTGCTCTGTTTATACTGTCAGATTCTATAATGACTACCTAGGAATAATAGCTGGATATGTCTCCCCAAGTGCCATTACTGTCAGCATGTTCAAGGTCTGGATCTCTAATTACAAGAACCTTGTCATACCTGCAAGGTTGCCCAGGTGATTTAGAGATCAGATTCCTGTAATCAGTTTCATGAGATTGTTACATTATTACACTTTGAAGTATTGGACTATGCTAAGCAAATTTGATTTTCCTTGTTTCAATCCAAATCAGAGATATTGGGTTTGGAAATCATACCCATTTTTGAAAGTTCGTGGGCTTGCTTTCCCTTTATATTTTTCTTTTGTCAATTCTACACACTGTGTGTTTGTAAATACAGACATATACATACACCTGTACGAGCACATGTTTTTCACAGGGGGAAGAAAGAGGGGCTTATTTTTACCTAGAAAATATTAACTTTTGACTTTCTTTTGAAAAAAAAATCTGCAACACTCCAGACATTTTTAAAATTGTTGTAGAGGCTCACAAAATCAAAATCTATATTTCATTCTACTGTCCTTAATATAGTTACAGTATGTGACAGATCTTCAAATGAAATCAAGTTACACTATTCAAATAAATAATAGCTGTATATATTTTCTTTAAAATCTACGAAACTCTATTAAAAGACATATCTTAAAAGAACATTTAGAAAAGGAACATTTTGTGAAAAGGAAGTTAGATTGCAATATGAAAAGGAAGGAAATGTCAAGTTAAGATTACATAGGCAATCTTAACTTTGACTCCTTGTGTGATTGCACTGTGATACTTGATGATTCCCCATTGTCTTGTATATTGCATAATTATAGACCCCCCCCCCCCCCCCCCCCCCCCCCCCCCCCCCCCCCCCCCCCCCCCCCCCCCCCCCCCCCGGCAAAGACGGTGGTAAATATTAGTTCTCTGATCTGGTAGCATTTTTGGACCCTTTTTGCCCAGGTGTAAATGACTACGCAAGGTTCACAGTAGTATAGCAATAGGCCCACAGTCTTTAATCATACAATCACATATTATGATATCTGAAGGCAGGCTGAATGAGGCAGATAAGCAATATTTATTTTTAACCTCATTGCTCGATAAATGTGGACATCTGCCTCATTTACTGTACACTGTTATTTACTGTAACTACCTACAATTAAATTAACAAAGTTTATCTAATTGCATTATAAAACCTTTTCAAGCCAAGAGTGGCTATTATCCCGCTTAGACCTCATTCTGCGTTTATAAGTCTTGGTTGCCTTTTATAAACATCGGAGAGCTATACTCTTGCTGTTAATGGGGATGACTTCCCAGATGCTAGAAAGCAAGCTTGCTAATGTAGTGTTTGGGAACTGATGGCCAAAAATATGTCTTATCCATTTCATCTTTGTGATAACAGAACACTATTACAGTTCAGGGTTAAAGAACTATTTTTTAACTAAAATAAATATGTTGGTAGAAAAATGCCTGAGTGGACTCTGAATTGTACACAATGGAATATATTTCAGATTTGGATGTATATCCAGATTCCAATAAACACCACCAGCCAGATACTCATCCTCCATTCTGCTCTGGCAGCATATAACAGGCAGAAAACCATCTTACTTCAGTTTATTGGGAATTCCCATGTGATGCGGAGGTTGACCCCTTCCAGCCTGCACATAGGTGGTATGTCAGAGCTTTGACCAAGGAAGGGGATGAGGCCTGAGTGCTGCTATGCTCCAGACAGGCACACTTTAGAGCAGATTTGAAGTTGCTCTACCCTGCATCAAGAACCAAACTAGCCCTTGGCCAGTCCCGCAGAATTGGAGGGAAAGATAGGTGGAGTGAAGCCAGCTGTATCCCCTCCCTCATCTGCATCAAACCCTACTCCAGCACAGCTGAATATCTAGTTGTGGAAGTATTGCAAGAGATAATGTTGGCTTGACTGAGTAAAATACAATTAGATACTCCCCACTCAGGCTGTCTTGTGTTTCATCAGTGATACAAAGCAGCCATATATCTGAATCTGGTCCAATGCTGATTCTTCCTACTTAGAAGAATCCTTGGGTTACATATAACCACCAGACTGGCTCTTATGCCACCTTCCTCCCAGCCCCAGGATCGTGAGCAGGTGGGCATAAATTTGAGCAGATCTGAGACTTCTGTAATGCACTCTGGGGTGTGGAAGAGTTCCTGGCTGGCCCCAGGATCAGGGGAGAATAAAAGTTGTTTAAAGCCACTTTTGTGCCTCCTTTCCGGATTTGGGCCTATAATTCTGGGGGGATTTGGACCTATAATTTTTCTTCTAATTGTGGTTGAAACTATATCCGAGTACTTTTCTAAAAGAACTGTAGCAAGACGCTGTGGCCTTTCTCAGAGCCTGGTCCCAAGGAAGGGTTGCGATGCCCCTGTTGGGTAGAACAAGGCCCTACAGGTATTACCCCCCTGGAAGCAGAGGGGTGGAGTCTGGGCAAGAAGGGGAACTATAAAAGGCAGGCCTAGCAGCTCACTAAGCTGCAAGTTGCTGCTGGAGACAGATGTGTTTTCCCAGAGGCTGTGGCCTTGGCCTGACCCAGGCCCAGCAGCTCTTTGGAGCAACCGCCCCACCGAGCGGTGTTTTCAAAACCTGCCCAGATTGCCGGGCCCGAGTGACTGGAGAGGGCCACTGGGCCCTAGTAGCTGAGAAGAGTCTCCCGAGTCTACTGGGTGCAAAAAAAAAACCCTGGGGCCGTCCCTGACCTGGAAGAGCTGCCTGAGCCGGGTGTACCGGAGGACCCCTGGAAACTTGTGACCTGGAGGAGCTGCCCACTGCTGATGAGCCAGAGGAGTTTCTAGACCTGCCACCAGTCGGCGGTGAGGGACTTGTGGGACTGCCACTTGCCGTCTACCCCAGCAACCCGGAGGGACACTGCTACCTGCAGGTACCTGGGGACAGGGTGGGAGGAAGTGGCCCAGGGACAGCCGACTAGCAAATAGCTGAGTCAGGGCTAACCCCCATCAGTGTGTTGCGGGTGGATCCCCACTGACTCAGTGGCAAACTTCTTTGCCACTGATAGGGCCCTGGGCTGGGACATAGTGGAGTTTGGTGGACCTGAGTCCCCCTCTCTCCTCCCTAACCACCCCAGGAGTGAGTGCTGCCCTCTGTGTTTGGAGACAGAGGATACCAAGCTCTACTGGCCCCATCTGCCTGCAAGGCCGGGGGCTCCAGACTATTTTGCTAGCCCCGCCGGTGGGAAGGCCGGTGGGAAGGCTATTGACTGCCGCATCAACCCTGCCTGGCTTGTGGGCCAGGAACTGTAAACTGCTTCGCCTGACCTGCCCACCTGAGGGCCGGGGGACACCAGACCCCTTGCTAGCCTCGCTTGTGGAAAGGCCGGGGGCAGTAGACTGCTTGACCGCCCCGCCTGTTGGAAGGCCGGGGCTACAGACCCCATATCAGCCCTGCCCTATGGGAGGACCGGAGGGCTACAGACTGGGGCCGGGGCTAAAGACTTGTAACCGGAACTGTTTATTCCCCTAGAGGAAGGCACTTGCCCTTCCTCGGAGCCTGGGCCCAAGGAAGGGTGCAACGCCCCGGCTACAGGAATATTTAGTTTTCTGAAAATATTGTGGATTATTTTTTCTGTTTCTCAGATTTATACAGCATGTACTTTATCCATTTCCTCTTCCTGAAAACCAGAACAGAACTGTAGTTTCAGCTCTGAGTAACTTTTTTTTTCACATTTAAGTTAAATGTGATGGTAGATTGACACAAATTGGTCAAATGTGCCCAGAAAGTGAGTGACTCTACTAACTTGCTGTTACTTTACAAGAACTTGTTGTAACATGGCAGTACGAGAACATGTCCAATGACATTTGAGTCCAACTTGTGTAGATAATATACATGTAGATGGATACATGGGTGGTTACCACTTGAACCAGAACTAACTTTACAAAAAGCGGTACTTATTGCTAGCAAATTAAATCTGCTCTGGCAGAGGCTAAATGATTACTCAGGGTAGTAATCATAGTCAAATAGTTAATGAATTAACAATGCATTCTAAACATTGGTATAGGAATAGCAGGCAAGAACATGGTGAACCAAATACAGTTCATACATTGACTAAGCAATGTATATCTCGCTGCCCACCATTACTTCAAACAAAGCCATGCTTATCTTGTGAATGTATACTGAATATGGCAAGGCAAACAGGAGGACCTGCAAAAGATGCTTAGGATCACTGTGAAAGGGCAAGACATTGTATAAATGAACAAGGCAGCTGTTCAATGTTTTATATATCTTGCCTCATTCATTACACATCTCTATACTAAATAAGGTTTACTGCCCTCACTCGCCACGAATCAGTGATCCACACATCATCCAATCTGCACACAGACAGAAGCAGGCATTCTACTGGTAAAATAGTATGTGATAAAGGAATTAACTGCAGCACATAATGCATATATGCATGGGGAATATTAAGTTGACATGGGCAACCTTAGCTTTGGCATGGCCTAACTTCTGAGTTATTCACTTAGCAACCTTCATATTTTTTAACAGAGCTTTTATATGGAATTTCCCAGGATTTTTTAAAAGGAAAAATATAGAACAAAGTCTTTTCATGTGGATCTATTTGATAGAGAGCAGCTGAATTCTGTGTCTCACATGCTATCTACATTCGTTGGGTTGCATGGGTGTAATTGGCAGAATTTGACTGAGTGTTTTAGCAAACTTAATTTTAGATTTATCTCCTTTATCACTAATTTATTATTATGTTGGAAGTGTGCTAATGGTAGCCATCAATTGCAGACCTGGTAGAAGTTGATGAATATACTAAGCACCCTTCATTTAGGCTAAATGATGGAGCAATTAAATGCCTCTTTATTTAATGAAAGTTGAAACAATAGAAGCCATTCTATAAGGCACAGGCCAGCAGGGCAGGGCCTGAGGAGAAGCTAAACTATGTGGTGCAAGATGTTTTTCTATAGAATGATCACAAATTCAGGGGCTGGGACATTGATTGGTTGTGTGTAAGGAGGCAGAAAGCAAAGAGAAAGTAAGCAGACAGCAATAGAAGCAATATGAGTGTGCAACTTGTGGAAAGCCAAAAGAGAGTGCTTCTTTTGGGCATATTACTTGCTGAGAAGGCAGACTTGGATTTCTGAACAAGGCAGCTGTCTCCCGTTTCTATTGTATTCAGGGAAATAGGAATTTGTATCGATTGTTTCTAAAGACACATTTGATTCATCTAATCAATTTCTCCTTCAAACAGAAACAACCTGGCAAAGCCCCAATTTGTCTTACCACTTGGATCAAATAAGGGTAACACGATTATAAGGGAAAGTTTACTGCATGAGTAGCTGCTTGGAACTCTAGAATACAAGAACAGACAATAGTCTAAAGTAGTATGATGAAGTGGGAACATTTTAATGAAGACTGTGTGTGCCTCAGCTTCCCTATGTATTATTCAAGTATTTAGGTGTTGGGTTATCCTTGTGTGATCCTTGTAGTGACCACAAGAGAGCAGTATGGTTCCCTTTAGCTACCTGAACACAAGTGCTGAAACCCATCCCCTTTCAAAGGTGTAGGAGAGCAGAGGAATAGCCAGGTGACTTCTTTGCCCAGGAAAACAAACAAAGGCAATGGGAGGAGGTAGGCATGTCTGGGGCTGGCTGGCTGGAAGAGTCAGTCCCCTGTAGGGGATCCTCGGGAGCAGAGCCCAGGAATGAGGCTCTGAAACTTCCCCAGATGGTCATTGCTGTAACTGTCTGATTCCTGTGCTAACAAAGTTTGTGTCCTGGAGAACTAATAACCCTTCTAATTTCCATGCTGGCTGTGACTCACTTCTGACTGCAAGGCTCGGAGCATGGCCCATTTGTGACCTTTAAGAGATCCCCAGGCGTCCCATCCAGAGGGACTCACTGAGGGGTGCTCATGGCAGAACAGCGGTGCTGAAGGTGCCGAGGCCAGATTCAGAAAGAGGCTGCACTGGTGCGAGGGGCCCTGGGAAGACCCATTGCACTAGAGTCCTGTCTGGCTTCAACCAGAGTAGTTCTGGAGCACCGTTCCTGTGGGACTGTGTCGCAGTAGCAGTAGAGGATGGTTGGATGCACCCCACGGATGAGGGATCCTGGCAGCAAGTGATTGAGGAGCAGTGGAACTAAGGGGAGTTAAAGGGAACAGCAGAAGATGAAGTATCACCATCTCCTTAAGAAGGAACCTATGCAGAGGGAGATGGTTACATATTGGAAGGTGCACCAAGGCTCAGCTGATGGCGCTGCTAGAGGAAGACGATTGAAGTCAGAGGCCAAACCCTGACCCAGACGGGGTTCCCAGGAGGTCTGGGAGCCACCAGAGCAACAGCCAGGTGTCCCCAAGATGCACATCCCGAGTCAGCATGGGGTCTTCACAGCTGAATTCCCTGCTGGATATGAGACAGTTGAAGATAGACCTGTGAGTGAAAGAGCTAGCAGACCGTGTGCAGGAATGAGAGAAGCAGGAGAGACAGAGGCAGCATGAACTGGAGTTGGCTGAGCGTAGAGCCAGGGGGAGCTCCCCAGTGGTAAGTGGGGGTAGATCCCAGGTTGCCAGCTTCACAGAGCACATAGATGCTAAATCGTTGCGCCCATTCAAGGAGGGGTGAGATATAGATGCTTATCTCACTGCCTTCAAGAAGGCTGGTAACTTGAACCAGCTGGACCATGCAGATTGGCTGTGGCTTTTAGCACCATTACTGAGGCCAAAAGCCATAGAAGTGTTCAGCCAGATGGACGGGGTGGAAAGAGAAGATTATGAACAGTTCAAAGAAGCTCTGCTGCTTAAGTTTGAACTAACTCCCAAGATGTACTGGAAAATATTCTGGGCAATACAAAAGACCCCAGGGATGACTAACATGGAAATCACTACCCTGTAAGAGATTACATCCGCAAATAGGACATTGGAGCCAGGACTATTAGCAGGGAGGTCGTATTTGAACTGGTGGGCTTGGAATATCCGCATGACATTTGTCCCCCTGATCTGAAACTGTGGTTGGTGGACAAGAAGTCTAAGGATCTGCAGAGTACAGGCAGGCTGGCAGGTGAGTTTGTAGACAGCTGGTCGGAATATGGAATGGGTCTCAAGGGGGCTTCCCAGTCATTGGTCTGAGGAAGGGGGATCTATGAAGGCATCCCAAGAGCGGGACACAGGTGAACCTGATGTTGGAGGAGAGGCCAAGGTGTGTAAGCCTCCTCCACAGGACCTCAGAGACCTGAGATGTGATTACTGCAGGCTGGACAGGCATAAGGTTACACAGTGCCCAAAGATCAGTGAGTTATGGGCCACAGAGACCCCTCAAAGGGTTAACTTAGCAAAGGGAAGACAGTCTGTAACTCAGGCTCAAAGAGTGGGCTATATCTATCCTTCCAGAGAAAAGCAAACACTTAAGCCACAAGGAAGGGGTGGCAGATAGGCTTCCACTCCTAGCTCCAGCATATATGTCTGCTTGTAGTGTCCTGGGCTCAGGAACTTCTGATCCCGGTGGTAAAGGGAGATAATGGTCAATGGGGAGACATTCCTTGGGTGGTGAATTTTTGGAACAGAGAACCTTGGCCAGCGCCCAGGTGGTGCGGCCTCAGAGATGCTGAAGGGCTGTGTGACTTGGGTGACGGTCCCAGGAAGGAAGCCATTCACCCTGTCTATGGCTCAGATCCCTGTGCAAACACAGGTGGGATTGGGGTGGCTGGTAGCTGGGGTCCTCCAAGATATCAACTTTGTCATGCTTTTGGGGAATGACTGTGTCACTTTGAGACAGGACATAGGCTCCTATACTGGCTTGAGGGTTTGAATTTGAATCTAGGAAACCAATCAGCTGAAACTGAAGTTTTTAGTAAAAATGCAAATGACCTGGCTGGCAGGGTGGAGAAGCTGATAAACTCCGGATACCTGCCCATCTGTAACCAGACACCTGGAGTTGAGTGGGATGATCCCCGCCACCCTGCGCACAGGGGAGATGGCTCATGTTGGCTCTGATGCTCTGACTAAAGCAGCGGGCTTCCAACCACCGAGTATGTCATGTCAACATGATGGAGCTGTCCCCAAGGGTCCAACCTGAGTGGACTTGCAAAGGGAAGGCTACGGAGAGAGGGAAGCACGCTGAAGTCTCAGGGGTGCGGTACCGGGTGGTGGAGGAGCCTGCAGTTTAATCCCTGACTGGAGATTGTGGCCTTACTTAGGGTCAATACTCTATAGGGACTGTATGGAGCAGAGAGCGCACCAATCCTGTGAATCCATGTCAATTTAGGCATGCTGGAAGAACAGGGGTGCTGAACTTTCTGAGGTCAGATTCAGGAAGTGTTTGCAATGGTGAAAGGAGTCCGAGAGGAGATCCACCTGACTAGAGTCCTGACTGGCTGCATTAAGAGCAGTTCCAAAGAGCCACCTGTGACTCTGTGAAAGCATGGAGGGGGTGTTTTAACTTCCCCAGGTTACTGGCTGAAGTGACCCCTCTCTGTTCAGTCTTGAAGGGGAGAGAGACGTGACAGTCAGAATGTTCTAATGAAGAGTTCTAATGTGTGTGCCTTAGTTTTCCCTATGTATTATTCAAGTATTTAGGTGTTGGGTTATCCTTGTGTGATCCTTGTAGTGACCACTAGAGAGCAGTATGGTTGCCTTTAGCTACCTGAACACAATGACCAGAACTCATCCCCTTGCAAAGTTATTGAAGAGCAGGGGAGTGGTCAGGTAACATCCTTGCCCAGGAAAACAAACAAAGGCAATAGGAAGAGGGGAGGCGTGTCTGGGCTGGCTGGCTGGAAAAGTCAGTCCCCTGTAGGGGATCCCCGGGAGCAGAGCCCAAGAATGAGGCTCTGGAACTTCCCCAGATGGCCATTGCTGTAACTGTCTGGTTCCCGTGCTAACAAAGTTCTGTTCTACGCTCTGTCCCAGAGAACTAATAAATCCTTCTGATCTCAATGCTGGCTGTGAACTGCTTCTGACTGCAAAGCAGGGTGCATGGACTCTTTGGGGCGTGTAAGAGATCCCCAGGCATCCCATCCAGGGGGACACACTGAGGGGAACTCACAGCAGAAGAGGGGTGCTGAACACGCTGAGGCCAGATTCAGAAAGCAGCTGCACTGGTGCAAGGGGCCAACCCACTGTACTATAATCCTGTCTGGGTTCACCTAGAGTGGTTCCAGAGCCATTGTGGGACTGTCACAAGTGGTTAGACTTTTAATAATTTAATTGTTTTTATGAATAAGTATGTTTTAATTCAGTAAAAGGAAATGTAGTTACATCATAAACAATTGACATGAATACAAATATGGTCAGTAGCTTTTCCTAAAGAATTCCTAATCACAAACACTAAAGAGAACTTAAATCAGATAAGTTACACCAAATACCCAAAGCCCATATGACTGGCCTTTGTATGAATGCACAGGGAAGAGAAGATGTAAAAAAAGTCTACCCAACCCATCAGTCCCCCTGCACAAGGGTCGGGTGCATGGCGCAGCGATGGGGCAGTGTGCATGCTACCCCTGTGCACCATGGAAGGAATATGATTCCTGGGGTATAAGTAATTGCACATACCTCATCCCTGGGGCAGATCCCACCATCCCCAGCACGAAACCAGGCATAATTGCTCAATCTGGCCTCAAATTGCAGAGTAATAGCATTACATTTATGTAATATATTGAAACAAACTAAAACAGACGTGTGTGTATAATTCAATTTTTGAACATCATATTGCATATGATCAAAAAATAAATATTAAGAAGTGAAATAGAATGTAAAATGTTATTATTCTTCCTCCTGGGCATATGTAAACAGATATATAAAAAATTCTTGCTCTTTTTCTTTGCTACCAGGACTTAATCTTCTATTATTTTTGTTAATCCATGTGAAAGTAGCAGATTAATATAGTAAAACATTTATTTTAAGATATGAAGTGGTGAAAGAGCACATCAAATTAGATTTTTTTTTTTTTTTTTTGTATTTTTTTAAATGGTTTGACAACAACTTGTGGTTAGGGTAATATAGAAAAGATACACAGGGCTAAAAACAGAACCATCCATAAAACAAAAGTTGTGGCTAGGATATACTGTATAAAGTTTTTGGTCCCATATTAGTGAATATTCTCAAACCTGATAACTGAGGCCCAAGTGTTAAGTAATGATTTTAAAGAAATATTCACGGTGAGAAGAAATGATAGAATACTTAAAAAGCTAAATTTTAAAAACACTCTTCAATAGACATCATGGGTCTGGTTCTCCACTTCCTTGTAAATTCTGCAGTCATTTACACCTGTGCAAAGAAGTGAATAGCTGGTAGAAAACATTATCATTGCCTTTCCCTCAGTCCTGTGCACAGCTCAGCCAAATCATAGATTCTGGCACAAGACATCTACAACATTGTGAATGAATTTCTGTACATGAATGAGCTATTGTCTGTATTATTAATCTACCTGGGATTTTACAATTTGTATGATAATGCTTTATTAACATTACTGTGAAAATAATGTGGATGGCTTTGTTTTAGGCTTTGAAACTATTCATTTATATTTCATATAAGAAATATAAAACTAAACTTAATACATGACAGAAAATAATGTTACATAATATATGGTAAAGGGCAGAAATTCTCAGTAATTGACAAGGCTAGACTTCTTTCAGCCTAAATGTAAGCAAGTTGTAAAGAAAAAATAAATTAAAACAATTTACAGATATAGCTATATTTTCGAGTGTAACCAAATATGAAGAAGCATAACTGATTCTGGTCTTCTTTCTGTATCATTCTGAGGAAGGCACAATCTCGATTAAAGCACAATATTTAAATGCACCGTATACCCTGTAATGCTAAACATTCACACTTCCTGTTCACACATGACAGGCCCTTTAACAAAGAAAAGGACAGTAATAAACTGTTGTCTCCATTGAAATAAATACATGTGTTAAAATCCCTCAATATGAATGAAGTATTAAATTTAAGAAGCCAGATATAATCCCATAAATCATGCACAGAAGATACTCCAAATGTGGCTTTTACCTTTTTTAGCTGGATGAGTGGTGTGGGGGGGTCAGTCATCTCCATGAAATCAAGGATCTCATGTCATGGAGAATGGGTAGGCGCATGCACTATGCACTGGACACCCCAAACGGTGAGGAATCCACTGAAAAGGAAATACAGCTTTGGCTGTTTATCCTAGTCTCTATAGGTTCTCATGCAGTGCTCATAATCATATAGCCAGGGGTGGCTTTAGTGGGGCTTCATGGTTTCAATTGCACCCACAGAAATCATGGACTCCTGCTAAAGCCGCAAACCTGATTGGCCCTGTGACTCCACTCCCCAAGTTTCAGCTACACTTACTCAGATTTGGCCCAGGTGCCCCTCTGGCAGCCATGACCTAAGCATCTCCTGGAAGCGCATTAAGCAAGGTGGCTAATATCTGTCATGTGTTTGTTCTTTCATTGCTTGAAGCCCCTTCTCACCATGGAAATTCTTGGGGGTTCCTGAGAGACTGTTAAAGTAGATAGGAGAAATAATGTTAATACTGATCTATCAGAGAATGACACAGATGTTCGGTGTTCTGCCCTTGTGAGGGCCCTATCCATTACTGCTTCCACAAGCCTTCATCGCTCTTTGCCCCCAAGGAAGAATTTGGCATGCAAACTGCCTTAACTCCTCTCTGTAACAACACAATGGGAGTTAAAAATAAATAAATAAATATATCTAGTGTTTCTTTAAAGATCAGTTTAATCTAACCTGGCACCACAGATACTTATGTACTAATCATAATTGTATGGCATCACTAAAGGACAGAGTTAAGGTTGCATGCATGCAATAATGGGTGAAAGTGAACACTTAACAATGTAACAGTTTGGGGTTTTTTGTTTTAGTTTTCTGTTTGTTTTGTTTTGTGGGACATGAGGAGAAATAATATATAGTAAAATAAAAGAGAGGGGTAGAGGTATAAAGGTAAATTTCTACAAGGAAGACTACATCCCTAAATAACCGCCCTTTATTGAAATATCCTGTGCCTGAAATTTTTTTTGTCCTCCCCATAAATGTACACAACTATTGTAACTTTATTTTAGCAAGGGGAGTTTTTCCCCCTCAACTCCCCCTCTGTTTGGGCACTAGAAGACATCTCCACAATGAGCAGGAAAAGTAGCAGTTTGAATTATTGGGTAATTTAAGAATCACTTTTAAAGAATACCCATACTACCAAAACAAATCATGCATTCTGACAAATATAATCAAGAAATCCAAGGCATTACAAGAAAGTATTAAAATGACATTAAAACCTAAAAGTAGAGCTGTCATTATCAAATATGAATGTCTTGTCAGGCTTGTTTGATTAAGACAGTTGCTAGCATTAGAATTATAGCTCTAAAAATCTATGTAGAGTTTGTTCCTATGAAATATCAACATTTTGGACAAATATGGAGTAAATAATTAAAACTGTTTTCTCCAAAGCAAAAAGCAAATTGTGTTACTTTAAAGACAGGATATAAAGGATTTTTCAGACCTCCAATACCTATTCAGAAATAATATTTAAGTAATTTCTCAGCCACTGAAAATTGGTTTATAACCCAATCAGAAAACATATCCTTTCTAGAATGAGACCAAGTGATTTATTCTGTACAGTAGGCTGCCACATCTCTGAATCATTAATGTTCATTTTCAATATCTTGGAGCACTGGGGAAGTTCCAGACCACTGGAAGAAAGCTAATGTTGTGCCAATACTTAAAGGGTGAACAGGACAATGTGTGTAATTACAGGCCTGTCAGCCTGACATCAATCCTGGGCAAAATAATGGAACAGCTGATACAGGACTTGATTGATAAAGAATTAAAGGAGGGCAGTGTAATTAATAAAAACAACAAGAGTCCTGTAGCACCTTAAAGACTTAACAAATTTCTGTGGGCATAGGCTTTCATGGGCTGCAACCCACTTTGTCAGATGCATGAAGTGGAAATCACAGATAGGAGGTATATATATACATCCAAGGGTAAGAAACATAACAATGGGGAGGGCAAGTGCTAACAAAGTCCATTCAGTTAGAGTAGATGAGGCCTATTCACAACCGTTGATTAGAAGGTGAGAAGGTGTGAACAGTGACAATTACTTCTTGTAATGAGATAACCATTCCAAGTCCCTATTCAGACCCAGTCTGATTGTGTCAAGTTTGCATATGAGTTCCAGCTCTGCAGTTTCTCGCTGAAGTCTGTTTTTGAAATTTTTTTGTAGAAGTATGTCAACTTTCAAGTCAGCTACAGAGTGTCCTGGGAGAGTGAAGTGCTCTCCTACTGGCTTATGAAGGTTACCATTTTTTATGGCTGATTTGTGTCTATTTATTCTTTTGCAGTTTCGCCAATGTACATGGCAGAGGGGCATTGCTGGCACATGACGATATATATTACATTTGTAGACGTGCAGGTGAAGGAGCTCCTGATGGTGTGGCTGATGTGGTTAGGAACTGTGATGGTGTCACTAGAGTCGATGTGCGGGTAGAGTTGGCAACAGGGTTTGTTGCAGGGATAGGTTCCTGGGTTAGTGTTCTTGTTGTATGGTGTATGGTTGTTGGTGAGTATTTGCTTCAGGTTGGGGGACTGTCTGTAAGCAAGGATAGGCCTGCCTCCCACGGCTTGAGTGAGTGAGGAATCATCTTCTAGGATAGGTTGTAGATCCTTAATGATGTGTTGGAGAGATTTAGGCTCTCTTAACACGGCTACCCCCATGGAACTTTTCAGTGTAATTAATGCCAATCCAGATGAGTTTATGGAAAATAGATCTTGTCAAACTAACTTGATATCTTTTTTAATGAAATTGTATGTTTGGTGGATAAAGTTAATAGTATTGATGTCCTGTAATTAGACTAATATAAGGCATTTGACATGGTGTCCATGCCATTTTGATTAATAAACAATAAAAATACCAAATCAACATGGCATACTTTAAATGGGTTAATAACTGGCCAACTGATAGTCTCAAAATGTAACTGTAAACAGAGAATCATCACTAAGCATGTGTGTTTCTAGTGAGGTCAAACGGGGATCAGTTCTTGGCCCTATGCTATTTTAGTATGTTAATCAATGACCTGAATGAAAACACAATCATCAAGTTTGCACGTGACCCAAAAATTGGGGAAAAGGTAAATAATAAGAAGGACAGGTCACTGGTACAGAGCGATTTCGATCGTTTGGTAAGCTGGGCTCGAGCAAACAATGTGTGTTTCAATATGGCCAAATATAAAGTCATGTATTGGAACAAAGACTGTAAACCACAGTTTTACAAGCTGGAGGACTATCCAGTAGCCTCCCACGGATTTTTCCATATGTAAGGGTGATCTGGGGCACTATATATATTCATCAAAGAAAACTCAAATGCAGAATGACTAACATGACTAAAAACCTGCTTTTAAAGAAAAAATGTAGAAGTTACACTTCCATTGTGTCAGTTTTGGTGCTGAATGGAGCTGGAGGTTAAGCAAGTAGGGTCATGCTGTGCCAATGTGGAAGAAACGCATCCATTAATAACATGTACATTTATGAGCAATAAAAAGTCCATTCTGAGAATGAAAGTGCCAGTTTTAAAATAGGCATCATGCAGGTACATAGCAAGTGTCGTACATTCACCAGTCCAGTAAATCAATCAGACCCCAGGATTGCTTTTTTTTTCTGTTCACTCATCACATGTCGTTTAGTTTCTGTAAACTGGGCACTCTGAAAACATTGCAAATACTGTAAGCAGATTCAGACAGAACTGACACAGTTGAACCAATGTCTACCATCAGGTCATTGAAGTGTGGCTGTCCTGCCTCCAGAGGTGCACATGTCAACATAGCAAAACAGTTTGTGAACAGGGTAAGGTGAAATGCAATAATCTATACCCAGGACAGTAACTTCAGGGACAGGGACATGACATACCTGATTTCTGGTGGGCGATGTGTTTATACTTGTACAAAATATCCTGCCTTTACACAGAGACAGTGAGTATCTTTTGCAGGGTATCCTGTGTGGCAGGCCATGTTCAGTAGACATCCACAGCAGAACCATGGTTTGTCTGAAGTAAAAGGAGCATGGTGAGATACATGGCAGTTATTCAGTGTTCTTTAGGAAATCTATTCCATTTACCTCAATCTTGTCCGTCATTCCTGTGCTGATATGGAGAATGCACTGTTAATTAATTAACTACTTGGACATGATCTGTAGTGTTTTAAGCAATTATTTAGCCTCTACCAGAGCAAGCTCAGTTCCACTAACACTATGAATAGCTTCCTGTACAGTTAGTTCTGCTTATAGCAGTAACTACTCATGTATATATTCTCTAGCTTTTTCTTCCACAAGTAGGACTCAGATAATATTATTGGAGATGTCCCCACACTAGTATGTAATAACAAGTTACCATAAAGTAGCAACATTTCTGTGGATTCATCCACTTTCTGAGTATGTTGGACAAGTCTGACACTTTACTACCACAGTTTACTTTAGGCATGAAAAAGAAGTTCTGTACAGCTCAAACTGCAGTTTATCAATCTGGGTATCAGGAAGAAAAAAATCCATAAAATATATAAAGTATAAAAAAGCACTGTAAATTTAAGTTTATCCTTATAAATTCAGAAATAGTACAAGATTTTATACAACCTGTATTTCATTTGTTCTTGGAACTAATCTTATAATACTAATAGATAGTGAGTAATTAATACAATTACATTTTGCTTAGATGTGCAATCATCATATTCAGCATCATCAATCCCCGAGCATTTACAAACATTAAAACTGGACATATGTCCAAATCTTAAAATATACTCCACTATGTATCATTCAAAGACCCTTTGTGCATTTTTTCAGCATTGCTGCCTGAATCAGACTACTACTCATATGGGTGCTCAGTCCACTTCAGTAGTTTCTTGGTTTTTTTATGGTCCCCAAACAGGAATGTCTTCACTGTTTAATTAACTCTGAGCTTTGTAGAAAAGAGTAAGTGCAATGATTTCCCTTTGTAAAGGATTTTTTTCTGGAAACATAGGGAGATGAATCATAATCCTGATAGGATATGCATGTGTCGATATTCAAATCAACTGAGATAAAAATTCTATTATCCTCAAAGATATTTTCTTTGTTTTGGTGTAACTCTTTGGTGATGAATTGCTTGCAAAATTTGATCTTTATCCTGCCTATAAACCTGTTCCATACAGATCTTATCAATCTCATGTTTGAAATGTAAAACTTTTGTCAGGCATTTCTCCAAAACTGGTGCCAACTTTTCTCCTTCTTCTACTGGAAAGGCATCACACACTTTGTACGTAAACTTGTTTTTCAAGTGTAACAATTCTAAAGTTTCTTTGTTATTTTATTGTGCAACTGAACAACCTTGAAAGCAGTTTTACCTTGCTTTTCAGATCTTTCTTGTCCATTCTTATTTGTTATCTGATTCCACAGATCAATCTTGCAAGGCAGAGATGTGCTGCTAAGATTTTAACAAGGGCTCCCACCAAAAATTTCTTTTTAGCTTATAATAAACCACATGCTAGAGGTGTGCATGTGCTTCAGGGAAGTTTGGTGGGAGTCTAGGAAATCTAGTTATTTGCTTTTCCATTAAACCAAAATGTCTGTACATAATACTGTCTGTATTATACTGTATATATACAGTAGCATATAACTGCTGTACCTTGAAACTGGATGTAGAAGTTCACAGTATTTTCTGGCATATATTTTTAATACCTGGTGCTTGGTATATTTTGGTACATTCCATGTAAATAAATAATTCTTCTCCAGCAATTAGTTAATCTCTAGGTCTCATCAATAGAGTTGGGAAGTCTTTTGAACCAAATCTTTGCCTTCACTTTGATGGCAGAATATAAACAAGGGGATTCCAAAGGCATTTGAGAGCCCCTTCTGCTCATCACTGCTACAAGTTATTATTTATATTATGGTAGTGCTGGAGGTCCCAACCAAGATTGGGGTGCCATTGTATTTGGCACACGAAAAACACAGAGTAAGTAGTACTCCTGACACTGATACTGTTGGAGGCCCAGTACAATTTGAGTTGCTTGACCACTGTCCTACAAGCCTAGCATAGCTTTGGTTCCTTGCTTGTCATGCTACAGGGGTCAGAATAGCCATCTTCCAGTTGGCAGAGACTGAATAACCTTATAGATGTCTCAGTTTTTCCATAGCACGGCACATAACAAGACAAAATACAGATACTGTATGCTTGCAGGTGCACAAATGTAACGGTGATGGGAACAACAAGTTATCCTTGAACATCTGGGGTACACTGTTTTATTGCCAAGGGGCATACTTTTACTCCGCCCCTCCTATCACCAGAAGTTGTTTTGATGACCCCAATTATTATGGTGAGAATGGAATGTAGTTAAGGGTGGAAATCCAATGTCGGTAATTAGCATATATGATAATGAGAGAGAGATAATTAGGTGAAGGCTGGTTATGGAAGGGTATAAGTAATCACCACTTAGACAAAGGGGGGCGCTCCATCAACACCTGACTCCACAGGAGGTGCTGCCGGTTGGACCAGAGGATCCACTGACTTCCTGGCAAGGCCCCTGAAGAAAGCCGTTCCTGTATACGGCCTTCTGAGTGACTGCTTAGCTCTCCAGTCTTAGTGAGTATGATATATTGTAGTTAATTTTAGGCTTTGTATCTAACTAGTATATTTATAGAAAACCTTGCACATTAAACCTTATTGATCTGCAAATCGGGCGTACCATGTCTCACTGGTATTCACACTGATCACAAAGTGTCCAGAATCAACAGATACGTGAGGGCTAGATACAGAGAATCCTCTAGTCTCACTGAAGTCAGTGGGATAGATGATTTACTATTACAATGGGAGATTTTTGGTTTAAAATTAATGGAATGCTGGATTGATAGTTCTGGATACCAAAAACCTCTACTTCTATACTGTGATGCCATGCACCACCCATGTTCACCCTTATGTTCATCCTTACAGTATAATTGTGTATTGTTTAATGCAAAGTATGTCATATAAGATGGCTTCGGTATGCTCATGAGGTACTGATCATTATTGTTATAGTAATATGTTTGTTGAAATTTCATGTGTATGGTCATGAGGCTTCACTACATAATATTCCCAAAACGTGTCCTCATGGTTTGAAATGCGTCCAGGCAAAACTCTCCAGGAGCAGAGGGGCAGTTCACACCTCATCAAGGCGTGCATAGAACAAACTCAGCTCAGCCTTCCAGGAACAAAGGACTGGCCGGGGCCTCAAGAGAGGATCAGTTGGACTCTCGAATGAGTCACCTCCCTTCCCTTGGCCAGATTGGAGGTAATGCTCACTGACTCAGGACATGGATGAGTCCATATAAGGACATTGTTTGTTATCTGACCCTGGGGGGGGTCAAAGCCCCAGAGGGGAGAAGGAACATTATAAAAAGAGTAAACATTTGCCATGCACTCTTTCTTCCACCTCCATCTACTAACACCAACAAGCAACTGAAGTACTGACCAAAGGCGAGAGCCTGGCTGAACGGAAACCAGCCAGCCTGTGGTGAGAAATCACCAAAGTTTATAACGTTGGTGAAGGTATTAAGCTTAGTTCAGAATGCATTTTGCTTTTGTTTCTCTTCACCAAATCTGTCTTGGTATGCTTTGACTTATAATCACTTAAAATCTTTCTGTAGTTAATACGTTTGTTTATTTGTTTGTTTGTTTGTTTGTTTTACCTAAAGCAGGGTGTTTGGTTTGACATGTGTGGGAGACTCTACTTGGAACAATGAGGCTGGTGCATATCAATTTCACTGTTAAATTGATGAATTTATATGATCTTACCTTGTTCAGTGGGCTTAACTGACAATTGTAAAGTGGAGGTTCCTAGGACTGGGGGGTAGTAGCTGGGGTCATTTTGTTGCATAATCCAAAGAGTGGCTGGCTACAATCACTCACTTAGCTGAGAGCAGCTTACATGCTGGAGGCTGTGCGTGAACAGCCTAGGAGTGGAGGTTCTCATAGCAGAACAGAGTAAGATGGGCTCCAGGAGTGGGGGTTTGGGGTGACACAGCAATTCACCAGTCCAGATTGCATCAGGGAACGCCACATATACACAGAACAGGTATAACATGGGCAGAACCTCTGCAAACTTCCCCATAAAAGTGCTTAATTTGTATGCCACGTTCCGCTGCCTAATTGCCAGTATTGTTAAGACATCATTTCTAGGTTCATATTTTCCAAGAGCCTCTATTTGTGCATGCTCAACTTTCAACACACAAACTCATGCCTCTACATTTTTGTGTGTGTAAATGCTATCTATTGTGAACAGAAGCACTATAGCTACAACAACGCACACATAGGTGTTTGCCTCCTTGTGATTACCTGCACACAAAAGAAGGCCAGATTAGAAAAATGACTCCTACTGTCTAACTTTTCTTCCTGCAAGCCTTTGCAGTTTGATGTTCCTATTCTTCTCAGCTACTTTAAATAGACCTTCAACTTTCAAATATTTGGAGACCATTAATATACCTCACTTTTTCCAATCCGTGCATACACTATTAATTTCTTTTAACTTCTCTTCATGGTTCATCTATTCTAATAATTTATTTTGCCATTTTCCTTTAACTTTTCTATAATATATTGTAATCTTTATGAGATGGTAACTCAAACTGTAGTGTTTTTTCTTCTTTATTCTTCTTTATATTGCAGGTTAGTGTAATATGCACGTTAACCCTAATCTTCAGGATGATGACACCTGCCTAGTTTTCCATCATTTTCAGAGTTACATTAGAGCAGAGATGACCTGTGTCTGCCGATAATGGGAGATGGGGCAAGTGAGGGCAGCCAGCTTCAGCAGTGTTACTGAGCATGTTCAGTTTGTGTGAGTCTGCACAGTATAAACCAAGCAGCAAAACTGTGGGGGGGGGGACACATGCTCTCGCATGCCCTCCCCCATGCATCGCCTCTGCATAAGAGAGTGACATGCTGGGAAGCAGGTAGGCTGCTGGGAGGCAGGCCAGGTAAAGAAATGGGACTTGCTCTAACCAAAAATACTGAACCATTCCACATTTCTGCAACCAGAAAAGCCCTTTTATGCAAGCATGCACTCCTGAAATAATCTGGCAAGGAGGAGACAGCCAGAAGAACCATAAGGTTTTAAAAACCTACTGGTAAACTACATTTAATGAACCCAGCTATATTTATAATAAGTTCAGGGGAATTCACCTTTTTTGCTGATTACACACCCCATCCCTCCAGTAAACAGTAACTTATGTAGAATATATATAGGAAAAGAATAGTCATAAGTCTATTACTAATTGTATATTAACTTTTATGTTTTAAACATGACAATCTACAGACAAGATGTCTGTGCATCCTTGAATTTTAGAGTTATTGTAGACAAATTGAAGCTTCTGCTATTTCAAACAGAAAACTGACCCGTGCTTTCTGTATGTGCATGCACTCTGAAACAACTAATACCTTGAAATGAGCAGAATACAGCATTTGTCTTGAGCAGGCTGTATGTAAACAGTACAGAAGGATATTGCTGATAAAAAGAACTACTCTCAGATTGCCAGAGATCTGAATGTCTGGATGGAAAAAAGGAACTCAAGCTGACATGAAACACTAGAAAAAAATCTGTATAACATGCAAATGTCATTTCCTCTGATTGAATTTATGCAAAGTGATGTCATAAACCTATTTCCTTTTCTGAGTCAACAGACAGCATATTTGAGGAGGACACATAACAAGGGGGCTTGTGCCTTAAAATTAGATGAAAAACCTAAAATGGCTTCAGCAATTTGTTTCCTCAAGCTGAAGACACTTGAATGCACAACAGAGAAGGCTGGAGCTGAAACCAGGCCATGTTTGTTGGTTACATCAAAAGACTTACCTAATATTTAGGCATTTTTATATTTGTTTAATATTGCTTCAGATAAGCTTTTAATGTTTTAGGTGGCTATTTTTAAATACTATCCCAAGGAGTAAAATGTTGTTCTACCCTCAAGACACAATAATATCACTCAGCTCCTTACATAACATTATTAATTCTCCTATTTTTATATTTGTGCAGATAAATGATACTTTTTGGATGCTGTGTCACATGGATTTCATCGGGAGCAAAGGCCCATAGGCAGGAACCTGGCAGCGGAAGACAGCTGGAAGACAGGGTAGTAGCTACTGGGGAAAGTAGAGGGAGGGGAAGAAAAGGATACTCATCATTATGGTTGAGTATTTGAACACAAAGTCAGTACATTCAAGTGCTGGCTCCCACACAATATTAACTTGTCTACATAGCAATTTTGTTCATTTAAATTCATAGGGCTAGACTGTGAGCTGGACAATGTGTCTGCGTACAGACATAATAGGGAACAAGAATTCTCCCACCCCCATTTCCTTACATCCTTGCAAAAGTGACCTGGACCTTGAGTATGGGCATACAGGAGTAAGGTGGCACTGCACAGTCACTCCTACCACCCTGAAGCAGATAATCGGGGAGCGAGCTGGTGATTATGGAACCTTAGGCGAGCATTTTGTGATTTGCTGTATGTCTCTGAGGCACATTGCCTCCTAGGGGCTAATCTGGAATGGTGGCAGATGAAGCAACAGTGACAAATACAGTATAAAGTAATGCACATTGAAAGGATTAATATGAAATACTCATCCACATTGCTGAGCACTAAATTAAATGTAACTATTCAGGGAAAAGAGTTGAGCATCAGCATGGACAAGTCACCTGGAATATTGTGTCCAGCTCTTTGTTCAGAAAAGATAGAGCACATATGGGAGGGGGGGCGCTACAAACATGATTGGGGGCATGGAAAGAGAAAAGGAAACCTACATAAAAAGAGATTGAAAAGATTGGCACTGTTTAGTTTAATGAACAATAAGCAAGGGCATATTAAAGGCATACAAAACAATGAATGCTATATAGAAAATAAATCAGGAGCTCTAATTTGCCCTTTCTTATAAGAAAAAAAAAAGAGACATTTAAACTGGTAAAAGGAAATGTTCATTTATACAATGCATAGTTAACCAGAGAAACTTGATGCCAGAAGATAATACTGGGGCTGAGATCTTAGTATGAATCAGAGTAGGACACTTATAGAGATGGTAAGGAAATCCATAGCTACATTAGATAGGATTAAAAATTAGAAGGGATACAAATCTTAGTTTGTACAGAACATAAATTGGCTTTGTATCAGTGAAGTAGGCTCTTCTATAATGTCTACTATGGCGTTTCCTCTGAATCATCTTGTGTTGGGCACTGTGAAACAAAGGATACTGGACTATGTTAACCACTGGTCTGATCTGGTAATTCCCAGGTTTCCTATTCCTCTAACTCATGGCAGTCTTTATGAAATTCAAATATAAAACTGAATTGCATATGAAGAGACAAATCCGTATTTTGGGCGATTCCAAATATTAAAAGTGCTGTTTTCAATATTGGGCTAAGTTCTTGCCAAATTTGATGTTCCAAAAGCTATGCTGAGTTGTCATTTTTACTTTCAAGTGCAGATGAAAAGTCCCAAATTCTATTTTTATGTTCTCTAAAAAAATTGTGAAAAAGAAACATAAAAATCTGTCATGGGTTAAAACTTTCTAGGTCAAATTTCTGCATGGAAGGAATTTTAATGGCTAAATTATAAACATTTTAGAAGAGAAAATGCTGATATAAATTTAACTACATTATAGCGCAGCTACCAAGAGCTGCTGCACTGCCTGGCTAATAACTGTCTAAAGATTTCCTTTAATTTTCACCATGATTAGAATAACACTTAGCAAATTTTGCTCCTAAATAATAGATTCACTATTTTTAACTGTCCATTAACTTTTAACTTTCTGTATTTTTAAAAAACCTTTTCATTTCTGAGACAGGATAATTTATTCAGTAAATAATATCACTGAGGAGACCAGGATTTTTGTCCAAGAGCTGCCACTTACTTGCACTGTGGCCTTGGATAAGTCACTTAACCTCTATGGGCCCATAGAAATAACAACACGTAACTGCCATAAGGGTGTTTTGATTAAGTCATTAATGTTGATAAAGCCCTTGGCAATCCCTGGATATAAGATGCTATAGAAATGCAAATTATTTTAACACAAATCAGTACAAGAGGGACAAGAGAGAGCTGCAATCTCATCACTAGCTCAATACACCAACACCATTCAAACTCATGGTTTAAGGGCCTAATTCTGCTGCCACTCCATAAACAAAATTCCCAAGGAAATCAATGGGAATTCTACACAAGGAGTGGCTGTGGGGAGAGAATTAGTAGACCAAAGAAAGTGAAACAATAAATCCAAAATATTACCCCACAAAGGAGATGTTTGTGTTTATTGTAGAGCAACTTGAAAAGCTCATGACTTCCACAATTATTGTACTAGACTCCTACATATGTTTGAAGGTATGTAAAAGTTATTGTTTCCTGACTACCTACAAAATTACTGTATGTCAGTCATATTCCTGGTTGGCTGGCTGACTTTTAATTATTATTGGAGATGGACTACCGATTAACCTATAATTATTAAAAACAAAATAAAACCGTTATTTAGGGCCCACTGCTGTTCTCCTTAAAGTCGATATAAAACTTCCATTGAGTTAAACAAGACCACAACTGGAGCTTCACAAACCATATAATTAAAATACACTCTAAAAGGGATGAACTTTTGTAGGGAAGGTGCTGTCTCTTATAGGACAAATGGACTGTAATTATATTATGATGCTGTTGTTCAATGTATATGCAGTGAATAACTGTCACTCCTCTGTTCAGTACATCAGGAAAAGTTGATGCTTTTTTAATCACTTGGCCGAATATAAATAAAGTCTTTGAAAAAGAATGCACTTCCATTTTGGAAATACAGCTCTGCTGCAGCTCAACGTTTTTGGGTTTGTTTGTTTTTTTCAGTAAATAGACTGGCATTTATCTACAGGCAAGAGAGCATTTTCCTGTAAAAACAATCTATCCACAGAATATTCCCAAAGTTAAAATTTATATAACATAAACAAAGGAAGACACGTATTGAGGGACACCAAATGTTTAAAGTCTAATTCAGTGATTTTCTACACTGAATGAAAAGCCTGTGACCGTACCCTCAAATCTATATCTGTTTAGTGTTAATGCATGCCATGCAACCACAAGTCCCATGAAGAGAGGCAGCTAATAAGGAGAGTTTCAGAGGGCATAGCTGTGGACTTTGTGTTTGGTGAGTGGTGCATTTGGTCCATCTGTGGACTGTTTGACTATTCCATACAGATACTCAGTGTAGAAATTGGGGAAGATATCTCTCAAGATGCAGCTGGTCCAAGAGTATGGAGAGATGTACAGGACATTCCTATGGATGGCAGCTCAGCCCCATGTGTAAGAAGATCAAGCTTGCCCACAAGATCTCCAACCATCCAAGGGAGACAGTTGATCCTTATGCTACTCAAAAGAATCAAAGGAACATTCTGCAAGGGACATGCAGACAACACGACAGTGCACTGCCTTTCTAGAGCCAAGACACAAGACATCACTCTAAAACCGGTGGGCTTCTGAAGTTAACGGGCAAGGATCCATTGGTGATGGTTCATATTGGTGCTAATGATGTCTTCAGATAATAGATTCAGGGAACTTGGAAGTGTGCTGAAGAAGAAGAGCATCCAAGAGATTTTCTCTGAGATCCTTCCTGTCCCAAAAGCAAAAGAAGGCAGAATAATCTGGAAGTAAACCACTGGCTAGATGAGGGGTGGAGGGGTTTTGTTTTGTGGAACATTGGTCCACCTTCTATGGGGACAGAAGGCTGAATAATCTGGATGGCCTCCTCCTCTATAGAAGGGGAGAGGTTGGCTAGAGTAATCAGGAGGACATTCAACTAATAGCCAAAGGGAAGAGTAAAAAGAGGGGAAATGAGCATTCAATTAGCACAAATCTGAAATGTTGAGAACAAAATTAATCAAAAAAACAAAGGACAAGAAGAGAAGATATTATTTAATTGCCTATACACTAATGCTAAGAGCTTAGGTAATAAAGAAGAGGAACTGGAATTGCTCATCTTTGAGTGTAAATTCAATATAGTTGGTATTACTGAAACATGGTGGGATGTTTTGCAGGATTGGAATGTTAAAATCAATGGTTATAGCAATATAGGAAGGCTAGAGAGGGCAAAAGGGGAGGAAGAGTGTACTCTGAAAGGGAATTACCAGTTTCCAAGTAACTGATAACTTGGAGGAAAATGATCTTGAATGCTTATGGATCAATGCCCTGTCAGATAAAGCAAAAGAATGGTTACTAGTTGGTTTCTGCTACAGACCACCGAATCACAGTAGGGATCAGGATGACTGGCTCCTTATGAACCTATATATATTGTGTAATAAAAAAAGCTGTGTGATCATGAGGGACTTCAGTTTGAATGACATATGCTGGAGGTCTCAGACTGGCACTACTTTGAATTTCTAAATAATATAGATGAGAGTTTCCTAAATCAAAAAGTGTTGCATCCAACACAGGGGAATTGTATGTTACATCTTGTCTTGACAGATAAAGGGAACTGTTCACAGAACTAAAAATTAATGGTAGGTTAAACTACAAGTGACCATGACTTCATCGGATTTATGATGTGCAAACAAAATAAAGGCTAGCCCAGTAATAAATATATACTTGGTACTTTAAAAGGGCCAATTTCACAAAGCTGAATATGAGCTACATCAGCTGGGAGGGAGAATTTAATCAGAACAATGTGAATGATAATTTAAAATTGTTTGACAACACTTTATTAGATGCCCAAAAAGCCTCAATCAAGGAAGTAAGCCATATTAGTTATAAAACCAACCTTGTTTAGATCAGAAGTGAAGGCAGAAAGGAACTGTAGAAAACTGATAAGGGAAGCAAAGGGACACAAGGAGAAATCTATGGCTAGCAGAATTAAGAACAATAAGGAAGTGTTTTTCACTATATTAGGAACAAACAATGGTATTAGTTCATGAGGAAATGGTAAAATTGTCAATAATAATGCAGAAAAGGCAGAAATGTTTTATATTTCTGCTCTGTGTTTGGGAATTCAGATTATGTAGTTATATCATATGATGACAATACTCTTTTCATTCCACAAATATATCAGGAGGATATTAAGCAGCAGCTACTCAGGTTAGACATTTTTAAATGGACAGGTCAAATAACTGAAATCTATTAATTTTAAAACAGCTAGCTGAGATACTCACTGTACTGTTAATGTTGATTTTCAATAAGTCTTGGAGCACCATGGAAGTTCCAGAAGACTGGAATAAAGTTAATGTTGTACCAATATTTAAAAATGGTAAATGGGATGGCCCGGGTAAGTATGGTGGGCTTGTCAGTCTGGCATCAATCCTGGGAAAAGTAATGGAGCAGCTGATATAGAAATTAAATAAAGAATTAAAGAAGAGCAATATCATTAATGCCAATCCATATGGATTTTTTGGAATATAGATCCTGTCAAACTAACTGGATATCTTTTTTTGATGAGATTACAAGTTTGGTTGATATAGGAAATAAGAGTTAACATAACAGACTTCTGTAAGGCATTTGATTTGGTACTGCATGATATTTTGATTAAAAAACTAGAATGATATAAAATTAACATGACACACACTAAAATAGATTCAAACTTGTCTAACTGATAGGTCTCAAAATGTAACTGTAAATAGGGAAACATCATAGAGTGGGTGTGTTTCTAGGGGGGGTCCTGCAGGGATTGATTCTTGGCTCTATGCTTTTTAACATTTTTATTAATGATCTGGAAGAAAAGATAAAATTATCACTGATAAGCTTTGCAGATGACACAAAAATTGGAGGAGTGTTAAATAATGAGGAGGACAGGTCATTGATACAGAGCAATCGGGATCATTTGGTAAATTGGGCACAAGCAAACAATGTGAGTTTCAATATGGCTAAATGTAAATGTATACATCTAAGAACAAAGAATGTAGACCATACTTACAGGATGAAAGAATCTATCCTGGAATCTGAAAAAGATTTGAGTCTAAATGTTGGATAATCAGATGCACAAGAGCTCCCAGGGTGATGCTGTGGCTAAAAGGGCTAATGTGTTCTTTGGATGCATAAACGGGAGAATCTCGAGTAGGAAAGTTATTTTACCTCTGGCACTGGTGTGACCACTGCTAGAATCCTGTGTCCAGTTGTGGTGACCACAATTGAAGAAGAATGTTGATAAATTGGACAGAGTTCAGAGAAGAGCCACAAGAATGATTAAAGGATTTGAAAACATGTCTTAAAGTTGTCTGGAATCAGGCCCTGCAGCTGAGCCTGAGAGCAGCTTGTTGATCTGCAGTTGAACACTCTGGTCAACCAAAGTCTATGATTGACTGAGAGGCATCACCAGGCCTGCATTTAGGTCCAGCAGTAGCCCTCAGCCAATGCTTACACCCACAACTGATTGCTCCTGTGCCTTCCTTGTTCCCAGCCTCTGTCCTGCTCCATTCCATTGCAGCCCTACTTCTTAGCCTGGTTCCTTACTCTGGCTTTGACCCTTGGCTACAGTCTTCATCCCTAACTCTGGCTCTGACTATTGGCTCTGTTCCTGGTCACTGACTCCTGCTCTGACCAGTAGGCCTGATCACCCATGCCCAGTTCATAACAATAATGGTAGACTCAAGGAGCTCAATCTATTTAGCTTAACAAAGAGAAAGTACAGAGATGACTTGATTACAGTCTATAAGTATTTACATAGGGAACAAATATTTGGTAATTGGCTCTTCAACCTAGCAGAGAAGATATAATATGATCAAATGGCTGGAAGTTGAAGCTAGACAAAATCAAACTGGAAATAAGGTGAAATTTTTAACAATGAAGATAACTAACCACTGGAACAATTTACAAAGGGTCGTTGTGGATTCTCCATCACTGACAATTTTTAAATCAAGATTGGATGTTTTTCTAAAAGCTCTGCTCTAGGAATTATTCTGGAGAAGTTCTCTGGCCTGCATCATACAGAAGGTCAAATTAGATGATCACAGTAGTCCCTTCTAGCTTGGAATCTATGAATCTCTGAAAACCAGAAACTGTACTGTATATTCAAGATTAAACCATAGAGGTCCAAACTTTGACATTAACTTAAAACAGCGGGACCCTTTAAATCCTTGGACTGTGATTTTAACAGTCTCCTGGTTACTGATGAGCCTACAGAGCTAACTTCAATGGACTTTTGTAGCATACCATCAGGAGTCTCCTTCATGTATAGGTCCTCTTCCACTTTGTTTAGAATAAATAGAAAAGACGTTGCTGAAAACTATTTAAAATGGTTTGGTAATATGGCAGAAATCTTAGTTACAATAGGAAGAGAGACAAGGCCAGATCCAATTCCCATTGGAGCTAGTGGGAAACTTTCACTGATTTAAGTGGGAGCTAAACTTTGTGGTCTAGTCTCTTCTGAAATCCTGTCTAGAATGTTGTGATTCTAAAGATTGGAATAACTGAACACGGGAAACAAGAAAGAAAGTAAATGAATGGCTTAGTCTATTTAAACTCTAAAATCCCCTCTTAGCCGTGCTTTCTCTGAGAAGCTCCAACAGAGTAAGGTAACTTTAGTCACTCTTATTCTTTAGTTTCCTTAGAAATTACCTCACTTTAGGAGCTCCTTAGCACTGAGTGCATTTTAATGAAATTCAAAGACAATTTATCTATCTCTTGCTGGGAGGATAATGTATGCTGGATTCTAATGCCTCTATAGCATCAAATTTGCCTCTTGGGATCAAAGGGCATAAGGATATCCCAGCTGCACTCCCTTTCTGCTTGCCCATCCCTCCATCAGCAGTAGAGAGAGCATGGTATAGAAGCATCTAAGCCAGCTTGATGTCACTGGAGGATTGCCCCATGCACTGGGATGATGGTCTCAGGGCAGAATATACTAGTTCTGTGGCTAGAACCTACTAGCCCCAGTGTGGCTGACCCATATCCTAGCAGCTGGCTGTATATATTTATTATTGCACCCTTATATTTATATAGTCCCCAATTTTGCATCCACTACGTACTCTTGCATCTTTAACTGACCCATTGAATTCAGTGGTACTTACATGAGTTACAGCTCCTGAGAGGGAACAAGTGACGCAGAGTCTTACTCAAAATTTTCTATTGTTTATATCTCAAATCTTGCTTACTTCTAACTTCATGCCTGCTTTTGCTCCCTTGGCTTTTCCACTGCTTAGTGTCCACTGACATCTCAGAGGCATTTTGATTTTTGTTAAAGGCTCCAGAGGTCGCAGATTCTCTTCTGATGAAAGACTGTGAAGATTTGATTGTTTTCAAATGCTAACCATTCTGTGCTGAAAATATACACCCTTGCCACTACATACAATAAAGGAAACAATAGAAACCTCATAGCTGAACAGACGTCAAAGTAACTAACAGTTTTCTAGTCCTTTGAGACACTTTGTAAATAAGAAAATGAGTAATTGTTTTATGATCACCGTTGTTGAATTTATCTTGAAGACCACAGGAATTTTTGTATCATCACTAAGTTCTGATCTGTAGATCTGCCTTCTATCTGTTGACACTATTTATTCCCATGCAGCGCACAATCAATAATATGTATAAATCTGTATATTTTTCTGAATTACAGTGGTATTTTCTAGCGACCATGATAGTGAAGGGTGATTTTTTTTAAACATAAGCAGATATTTTTTATAATAAACCCCTAGTTTTTGGTTTAATTCCTAGGCCATATCATATTTTACCAGAGCATAACTTAGCACACAAGTTGAGTGCTCAAAATCATTTGCTCTTAAAAAAAAATCAGCTACTTTTGATTCGCAAAAAACTATTTTTCAGGAGTTCATAGGGTTTCCTGCCAAACTGATCATCCAGATACTTTGGCATGTGAGTAAAAAGTGGTTACCTACATTTCCGTAACTGTTGTTCTTCAAGATGTGGTGCAAATGTCCATTCCACTGTAGGTGTATGCGTGCCTCATGCATAGTTGTTGGAGAACTTCCCCCTTAGAAGCACCTGTTGCTGCATGCCAGTGCGTGCTGGTTTAAGTGGTTGGAGCTGCCCTCAGCTTCCCTCTTTTCCTTCTATCAGATAGACGCTGATATAGAGAGGAAGAAAGGCAGGCTGTGGAATGGACATGCCTAACACATCTCGAAGAACAACAGTATTGAAAAGATCTGTAACCATTTTTAGTTCTTCGAGTGATTGCAAATGTGCATTCCTCTTTAATGACTCTCAAGAATATTAATGTGGAGGCAGGCTTGGAATCTATCTCAACAGCGATTGTAGAACATCTCATCAATAACTGGCATGATTCCTGGACTGATGGGAAATGTCATAATAAGCAGCAAATGTGTGAAATGATGACCAGGTTGTTGCTTTGCAAATGTCTCGAATAGGTACTTGCTGTAGGCAAGCTGCTGAAGCTGCTTTTGCTCTAGTGGAATGAGCCAATACTGTAGGAGGTGGCATGACATTAGCTAAGTGGTAGCATAAATTAATGCAAGAGGAAATCCAAGAGATATCCTCTGAGTGGAAACCAGTTTACCTTTCACCCTGTTCCTAACGGAACAAATAATTGTGTTGAGGATTTAAAGAGTCTGGGACAGTCCAAGTAGAAGGCTAATGCTCTCCTCACATCCAATGAATGAAGCTTCTGTTCATCTGTAAGTGTGTGAGACTTTGGGGAAAAAAGTTAGTGAATACATTTTCTGGTTAATGTGGAAATTGGAAGCCACCTTTGTTAAGAATTTTGGGTGAGGGCAGAGGTAAACTTTATTCTTATTGAAAACTGTATAAGAACATTCAGAAACCAAGGCTCTCGATTCATCCACTCTCCTTCCTGAGGTTATTGCAGTCAGAAATGGCACATTCATAGAGATGTAGAGTAGGAAACAAGTCATGAGAGGTTCAAAGGGAAGTTCCTTTAATTTTGTTAGCATGAGGGGAAACAGGTTCTTGCACGTGAGGGTATAACACATCCAACCTTTTAGAAATCAGATAGTTCTGAGGTTGGAAAAAAGTGATCTGTTATTGCCAGATGTTGGTTCTGGTTCCAGATATTCAGGCCTAGTTGTTGGAGCAGAGTTCAAAGCTGGACACAGGGTCGGGACTGGGCTGATGGCATCACAGGAACCAGAGTCTAGGGACGGAGTGGGGTCAGAACTAATATCAGACTATGTAGATGAGCCAAATCAGTATCATAGCTGGAGCCCAGATGCAGGTCAAAAGGTCAAAGCCAGGTGGTCAGAGGCTGTGGATCTGGGGGAGGTCAGGAGGCAGACGTAGGCTGGAGAAGGTCAGTAACAGGACTAGAGCAAGATCAGAGTAAGGCACGGACAAGGCTAGAAAAGGGCTTGGGCAGGTACAGGAACCAGATCCAGAGCAGGCTGAGAGTCTAGAGAGTCTGTTAAATTGTGAGGCAGCAGGAGGGTTCCTGGCCAGGTAGGGATGTTGCACAAACTAACTTGCAGCTCTGGCAGGGCTGGAAAAATACCTGAGCGTGGGGGTCATCTGATCTAGGCTCTGCTTACGGATAGGCTGCTGCCACGTGCTGAAGGCTGCGTCACTGCAGTCTCTGTTGGAGGGATGAGCCATGGCAGCTGAGTGAGAAGCCCTGGTCTGGCTGTGGATTTGCCTCACATTTGCCCACTGGAGGGTGGAACATTGAAATTACTGCCAAATACACTTTAATGGAATTAGCTGTCAGACTTTGATGTTTTAGGTACAACAAATAATCCAACAGTTGATTAATGGAAGCCTGCAGTGGAAAGAGACTTTTCTGTTGAGACCAGATAGAAAAATGTACCCCTTGTTGAAGGCTTTCTGCTATTCACAAGCATTTCCTGAATTTTTCAAGCAAGCCATTTTCACTGGTGTTAGCCATGAAGCATCCACAATATCAAGTGGAGGGACTATAGGATGCAGTGGAACAGATGGCGTTGGTCCTGAGAAAACACGTCTGAATCCAATGGGAAAGGTGGGGGGGCATCACTAACAATGCTGGCTGGATTGAGAACCAATGTTGACGAGGCCATGCTGGTGTTATTAGTAAGAGGCAAGCACGATCCTGCTTGGCCTTGAACAGGACTCTGGCTAGTAATGTTATCATAGACAGGCATACACAACAGGGAGTTTGTTCATAATAGTAGGAAAGCGTCTGTCAAAAACCCTGGGCTGTGACCCCCGTGGGAGCAGAACTGATGGCATTTTCTGTTGGCTTTTGTTGCAAACAGGGCCACTTGGGGAGTCCCCCACACCTGGAATAGGGATCTGGCCATGGTTGGGTGCAGCAATCACTCATGGTGAGCAGAGAAAGATCTGCTTAGGTGACCTGCCAATGCATTCTATTCTCCTGGGCAGTAAGCAGCTTTCAGGTGAATGGAGTTGGTTATGTAGAACTCACAAAGTAGAATTGCCTCCTGGCACAGTTGGGATGGTTGTGTCCCTCACTGTCCGTTCACATAGAGCATAGTTGCTGTATTGTCTGTTAATACCAGCAGAATTGTTCCAATATGTGGATGGATGACCAAACGGGCTAGACAGATAGCATGTATCTCCCTGACATTAACAGGCATCCTTAGATCCTGCAAGGACCACAACCTTGGAATTTGCAGGGTTCCATTGTACCTCCCAACCCAGGGACAAGGCATCTGTGCCCAATGTGAGAGTTGGTTGTGAAGAAATGAAGAAATGAATGCACAAACATTCTGAGGGTTTCCACCAATCCAGAGAGGACAAAATTACCTTTGGAATGCAAATCATTCTGTCTGTCTAGACAATGTCAACAGGGGACATGCACCAATGCTAGCCAACCTGGAAGTCACCTGAGGTGTAATCTGGAAGGCTGTACTATATAGGTACATGCTGCCAGGTGCCCCAGAAACCTGAAGCAAATGTGCACTATGGTAACAGGATATGCTTGTACATCCAAGACCAGGTCTTGAAGCATTTTGAATCTTGACTGGGGAAGAAACAGGCTGGCTTTGGTAGCATCCAGGAGTGCTCCGATAAACTCTGTTCTTTGCACAGGTTTTAGAACTGATTTGTCCAGACTGAGTAATAGTCCTAGTGCATTAAAGTTGGGGTGAGTGAAAGTCACGCTGGACATTACTTGAGACTCGGGCGGGTCTCTCAACAGCCTGTTGTCCTGATAGGGGAACACATGTATTCCCAAATTCCTCAGAGAAAGAGCTACCAGTGCCATGCACTTTGTGAAAACACAAGAAGCTGAAATAATCTGAATGGAAGTACTGTGAATTCACTATGAACCTGAGACACTTACAGTAGTCTGGATGGATTGCTATATGGAAGTAAGTGTCCTTTAAGTCAAGGACAGCATACCAGTTACCCTGTCCCAGGAAAGGAATAATGGAAGTTAGGGCAACCATGTGGAACTTTTTCTTCTTCAAGTACTTGTTTAACTCTCTTAGGTCTAAAATAGGTCTGTGATCACCTTTTCTTTTGGGAATGAGGAAATAGTGGGAATAAAAACCCTTTCCCCTATGGCTCCTGCTAGAAGGAGAGATTGGACCACCTGCTGAAGAATGGTCATGTGAGAGTGGTCCCTGAAGGGGTGAGAAGGGGGAATAGAAATAAATTGAATATCTCAGATCCACCATGCTTAGAACGCACTGATGCGATGTGACGTGAGTCCAAGCATGAAGGAGAAATGATTAGCAAAGATATGGGTAGGAACAGATTTGTTTGTAAGTACTGATACGTTGCCCTTGACAAACCTATCAAAATGCATGTTTAGATGGGGCCGCCAATCAAAAGGAAACTGCTGTCACAGATGATGAAAGGGGAATTGGTCAGCTCCTGTAATTTGTTCCCCTTTTTCTTGGCAGGCCTTAGGGCCCAGGTACAAAGCTCTGATATCTGTGAGCCTGCTGGGACCAGACCTGTTTCCTCTCTGTTGCTGGTATATAGATTCCAAACGACTTCAGTGTTGCCCTGGAATCTTTTAGGCTACACAGCCTATCATCCATCTTTTACAAAAAGATGGGAAACATCATGAAGTTTAAAGACAGGCTACCGGAGGACTCCAGGCAGGAGTTCACTCTCATGGTAGAGGAGGGCAAGATGGTGGCAAGGACAGCTCTTCAGGACAGCATTGATGTGAAAGGCTCAGCAGCTCAATCCATGGCAGCTGCTATATCTGAGAGAAGGTAGGTGTGGTATGTCACCTACCTTGTCTGTCTAATGTCCCAGGACCAACATGGCTACAACAACACTGCCTACATATCTATGAGGAAGTATTCCTAGCTGCAGTTTTCCAGTCTCCCTCTGAAGTACAGCATGCCATCCAGGTTTTGCCATTTGAGGGTCCATAGCAACTTAGGAGAGCTTGCTTGTTAGCAGTTCTAAGCTGGAGGTCTCCTGTCGAATAAAGTTTACAACCAAACAAGTCCAGCCTCTTTGACCCTCTACTCTTCTGTGTTGACACTTGGTGCCCCTGCTGCCATCCCCAAAGAGCATGGGGGCAGATGAGAGTAGAAATATTCAAAGCCCTTAGACATAGGATCTCCTTTCTGTCCATTTAATCCTAGGTGGGAGGGAAGCCAGGGTCTGCCAAAGTGTTTTAACCAGCTTCAGAATTTCTTTGTTAATTGGACAGCCCCACAGATGCTAATAGGTTCACTAGCTTGAGAGATTTCCCATGGACCTCTTCCACTTGAATGTCTAAAACTGAGGCTACCCTTATAAGCAGTTTTTGGCGAGCTTTGGTCGTGGAGAATCACTCACCATCTCTACAGCCTCTTTGAATGATGAGGAAGAAGACTCATCAAGACTCTGAGACAATGGCTAGTCTACCTCTTGTGGTGGAGGAGCAGTCTGAGCAACTCCAATTGCTTTGTACTGGTACCAGGCATCAGAGAATGTTGTCTGTGGTGCCAGTGATCTCAGTGCACCCTCAAGGAAATCAGCTCAGATGGGTTAAGAAGGGTCCTAGTCGGGGGAGGGACACCCCACAGTGTCCATAAAGGCCACGGACATGGTGGTAGGCCCCATGGTTGCACAGGTCATTTTCCCTTGCGATGTGCCCATTGCTGAGAGTGCAGTGACATACATGGACTCCAATGTTCTGATGGAGGGTAAACCTTCCATGTGGTGTGGGACACAAAAAACCTCACCTATGAATCCAATGAAGATGACTCTGAGTCCTGCCAGAGCTGAACCCATGTGGACAGGATATAGGTAAGTCAAACCCAGGCATGGTGGTACCGAGGATATTAATGGTTGCTTGCCTCTGAAAAGTACTGGCTTCCTAAGTACCAGAAATGGCATAAGTACCACTGGCTCTTGCGGAGCTAGTGCAGGAACTACAGCAGAAAAGCTTCTTGCGCTGTTGGGAATGCTAGTATGGAAAGGTTAAGCGATTCTCTGGTAGCAGCATACTCTGCCAGAGTCAGCAATGCCAGAATGGGGTCTTGAGTCTGGCATGTATGAAATTCAGGGGGGCAGTTTCAATGGACCTGGCACAGGTTCCAGAGTCAACAAATCCCCCTTTTTGCAGAGGAACACTCTGGAGAATGCATCTCCTCTGAGCTCCTTCCAGAGTTCTTGCTTCTAGCTGGCCTAAGTACTAAAGGTCTTGCTGAATGAGGTACCATATCTTGGATAAGCTGTGTCTCTTCTTCAGTAGTGGAGACACAGAATGCAGTGCTGAAGACATCTCAGGAGGCACACTCTGTACTCATGGTGCTGCATTTGGAGTATGTTCTGATCCCGATTGTTCCAAAGGAAAATGAAGTTGCCACAGTCATAAAGCAAAACTTGATACTGCTTTATCATTTTTAGAGAGAGGCTTAAATCTTCTACAAATGTGACACTTGTCACTGATGTGGGACTCTCACAAACATTTTAGGCAGCTGGGATATGGATCACTGACCAGCATCAGTCTGGCACACAAGGGGCAGGACTTGAATGCTGGAGAGCGAGGCATAGCTCTAGTCCAAGACCGGGTACCAAGAAGCAAATATGGTCAAAAAGTAACGTAAAAAACTGAAACCTAAGACTAATACTAAATCTACACTATATCTATATCTATATACATATATCTACACTAAATCTACACTATATCTATCTACAAACCAAGAAACAGACTATATTACAAAAAGTGAGGGAAATAAACTAGCAATAGCAACACTGGAAGCGCTCCAACAACCATCACTGGCTGTAAGAAGGAACTTCAGTAGGGAGAAGTGGGGGAAGCAGCTCTGTCCTCTTATCCCAGCATGCAGGGGCATGTGGCATCAGTGGGGGATGGAGCTGCCACAACACAAATAGCTGAGAGAAAAAGTTCTCCCACCACTGTGTATGAGGCACACACACACCTACAGTGGAATGGACATGTGCAATCACTCACAGAAGAACTTTACTTTTATGCATAATCCCATTGACGTCACATGAGTAGTCTCACTATTAACATGAGAAAAGTTACTCACATACCTAAGATTTGCAGTATCAGACCCTTAATATTGAAAAATAGTTTTGACTAAGGCCAAATTCTGGCCCTCTGTACAAAGACCAAATAAATAAGCTTTGACTGCATAAATCGTACAGAGAATAGGGAGAAGAATTCAATCCAGGCCTGTTTCTTTACTCGGGTATTGAAGACTCTCTTTTCTCCCCTTTGTGAACTTGTGGCCCAATACATCTGTGCTGTATCTGGCTCCACTGGCACTACCCCAACATAATTCTTCCCTCTGCATTTCATAGATGAAAGGCTTGGATCCTGAAGGGGGAAAAAAGCATAAAATATAGCTTTAATATACAAGTGTGGAAATCCAGAAAATGAACAAAACTCAGGAGAAAGACGTGTAACCTAAAAAGTTAGGAAGAAAGAAAGAAAGAGATTAATAGGAGAGCTGATAGCATTCTAAATGAACGTCACAGAAAGAAAAGCTGAAAGTTCATTGGACTGAAAACCAGTGAATGAAGAAAAACACAGCTGGAAGGAAGAGCATAAACGGAAAGTGTTCATTGTGCAACAGAAGTGGTTCTATTAACTCTTCAAAAGAAAGATCTAACAGATGTTGCTCAGACTGTGAATTGCATCACTGAAAGAGTAAAAAGAGGCAGCTGGAAAGTTTCGTATTGCCCAATTTAGCAAACAACACAACTGTTGCAGAAGTACAAGACTGTAAAAGCCCTAGTTGAAATCAGCTTCCATAACATTATACAAGAGCTGGACACAATTTTTTGTTAAATGGGCCCTGGACCTCAAACTCTTAATGGAAAGGTGGAGTGACATTGAAGGAAGTAGAATAAACTGAAAGGCTGGTGAACAAAGAGGAGCCACAGACATAAATTACATTTCATTCAAAAGATAGAAGATTCCTAAAAATCAGAGGATTCACCTGAAGTGGTGAAACTTTTCAAATAACTGAAAAGTCCCTTACATCTAGAGATATGCATAAACAACAGCTCAGGAGAGAATTCAGTAAGGCATGAGTTATTATACCTTTTACTTAAGTCCCCCCTCCAAAGGAATCCATCTAGGTATCAGTGTCTGCTTGCAGAGAGCTCTGCTGAAGTCAGTAGAATTTCATGTTCTATTATATCTATTGGCTATTTGAATATCTATAGATATTCCATATCTATTTTGCAAAAGGGTTTTGATAGTGGTCTCGAATGTGGACAACCATGTAAATTCTATTGTACAGAAAAAGATGTGGAGGTACGCATAATATATTATCATTATGAAACAACCAAATGGAGGCTGTTGTGAGTTAAAAAGGGCAATGTAGGCCTTCCATGGAAATCTTTTTTAGGTTTCCATGATCCAGATAGAGAGAGCAGAAAGAGATAACTGAAACGATTTGAAAACACCTGAAGTACCATCCAGCTAAAAATAAAGAACTGTATGTTGAAACAATGGCTTGATTAAAAATGAAAGTAATCAAATCAGAAGTATCTGACCTGAAGAAATCTGACAGGATTCTACCTAGTCTCTCTCAATGTTTAATAATGTCATGATCCATCTTGTAAAAGGTGATAGTGCACAGATATTATGAAGATGGTAAACTGTAAAGGTTAGGAATTGGTCCTTAACTAGTGAAGTAACCTGAGAAACGTTGCTGAATGTTTTGATCATGATATCTGTTGATTGAGAGTCAGGGGTGAAGGAAGAACATATGACCTCATAAGACATTCTTTAAAGACTTAGAAAACATTGAAAATATAAAAGTGAGGCTTGGTCTACAATGGCCACAGATTTCGGCAGCAGTCAACCAGAGATACACAAGCTACATACAGTAAGTTGCATATCTTCTGTTGACTTCCTAATGTCTACTTACCAGGGCATCACCACTACGCTGCGCTGATGAGAAATGCCCGCCTGTCAATGCAGCGCTACGCTTCTTGCTGGGGAGGATTAGCAGATCTGACTTCGCAGTTCAACTGAGCGAATCTTCACTGCCACTCAATCGAACCCACAAAATTTGATCCTACACTGCTGCCAGTGCCACCGGCAATATAGACATAGCATGAGAATTGAAAGAGAAAGGTGACTAGAGAGAGTGAATATTAATACCAAAAGCTACCTTCATTTCAACACCAATATTCACTTCTGTATGTCTCATATGTGAAGTAGAATCCCCAAAGACCAACAGACGCGCACACAGTGGCACCGGATACAAAGTAACTTTATTGAAGGAGCACGAAATAGGTCTTTTAACAACTAGCAGCAGCGGTCAAACGTGCAACGAAACTATCAACTTCTTAGCAGCTAGCAGAGGCACTTAAACTTGCAACAAAACTATCTTGTTATATATATATACAATTATTATGCTAGACCCTTACCCTTACGTAGTAGGAGGAAGCACAGTATGCTAATACGTTACCAACAAACAGATTTGGCCGGCAATCGATTCCCGCTCGGGGGAACACATGGAGCGGGAGAGTCAGGACCAGCTGATCAGGCTGGTAAGTTTCGGTGAGGCTCTCTGCCTGCCGCCGCTGTGCAACGTCTTTTTAGGGGGCTAGGGTCAGGCGGGGCAAGCACCGCATAGGTCATTCTGTACCGCACAAGGCGGTACACTGGGGAATGCCGTGGTCTGATTGGCAGTTAGGCTCCACAGAGGGAGGTAGTAAATTCCAGGTGTACGAGGTGCACGTGTGGATCATGGTTCGCTAAGTTTCGCTTTCACCTGGTGTAGTAGGTTGGGGAGGAGGGGGAAGCAGCCGATCATTTTGGCGGGTGCCCTAATAAGGGCAAGTCACGGCCAGGCAACAGGGACCCGAGCGTGCTGGGTGGTGAGGGATGGCCATGTGCGAGAAATTGTGCTGTGACACTGTAAAGAATTGGCAGTATGTCTTTACAATTTATGAATTCTGTGTGAGATTAGGAAACCTATGTGTCAGTGTCAGGCTGCAAACTCCATTTTGAATGTGCAGTCTTTTGCCTTCTCTATGGTTTGTTTGCCTCCCTGTTGGGTTGAAAAGCACAAAGGCTGGTGGCAAAAGAATAACACTAGAGGGTAGTTGACTAAGTATCCAATTGCTGGATATCTGTTCACTCTTGATAAAAGACTGGTCCCTGCTCAGAAGTACTGGTTTAGCAGGAAGGGAGTCACCTTGGGAACACAGTCACCTGACTGGGATTTGTGTTCTTGTGTGGAAGTTGGCAAGAGTGTCACATGTCAGAGAGGCTGAAGGTTTTATAAGAACAGAAGCTGGGTAAGGGGCTCCCAGAAGAAGAGGTCACCCAGCATGTAGTAGTCTTATGGGACTGGGGACCCAACTCACTTTCCTGAGCTCAGGTGACTGCAAGGACTCTGGACAACCCAAGGAACTCAGACCCCCAACTCAAAAAATTCCCTGGAGTGGTGAGGAAACTGCGGTAGGGATGTGTGTTTAGTGTTCATTGTTTTGTATGATTTGTATTGCCCTGTGCTTTCAATGACTAATAATAAAAGAGCATCCAGGTGTCACTCTGTACAAGTGTATGTTTGTACATGAGTGACAAGTACTGCATGCCCCTGAGAGAGTTAAACTGTAAGCCACAAGCTTCACACCTTTGGGGTAGAGTTCTGGGAAGGGGAGTGCTTACATAATTGGCGTATTTTGATGGTCAGTGCTGGTCCAGAGGGCCTTGGGCAGGTGGGATTAGGAGCCCCATTTCTGAGAAGGGGTAACGGACTGAGAGCCAGCTCCATGGAAATAGTTAGAGAGGCCAAGAGAGGAACTAGAGTAGCAGCCTGATGCGGCTTCAGAAACATAATACACCCTAGGTGATCCAGAGCACAGAGGCATGGATTCCCCTCACAGCAGTCCTAGCGAGTGGCCTGGAGTGGGGGCTCAATAGCATCTGTGACAACTTCAAATCATAAAACCAATCTCATCAGCATTTATGTAATGAGCATGACTGGAGCCAACTTCACATTGCAATTGCTTTGTTTATATTCAAAATTGGAAAGGGCACTTCATCTAATCTACCTCAGCAGTGCCTCCTGGTAATTAATGTCAGAAAATTATTCTTACTGTTTTAAATCAGACATTCCTCACACAGTTATTCCCTGTGACGAGGTAGAATCCACAAGCCGTGGGCTAGATCTTCATCTGGTGTAAACAGTCATCCCTCCATTCCTTCACTGGAGCTGTGCTTACACCAGCTAAAGACCTCGCCTTATGTGCTTATATTCTATGAAGAGAAGTGTGGAAGTAAGTGGTATTTATCTGGACCTGAACAGAAATTTTCCCACACACGCTAAAAATATCCTCAGACAATGAAGTTATAATGGTGCATCAGCCCTCCTGGAACAAGGGTCACTTTATATAATTTGGGGGTGTCCATTAAACTTGTATGAACTAGATTCCCAATATCACTGACCAATGCAATTCATTATCATACCTCTGCAAGTGCAATATCAAGTAGGATAACTTCCTCATTTGGTCCAGCATGGCTTTAGCAAGAGTTTCATTTTAGATGAGGTTTTGTGTGTTTCTGTGTGACATTTTGCATTTTGCATTAAATTCCCTTCTTGTCATTTTTGTGGGTTTTCTGGAAAACTGGTATTTGAAATAATTGTCAGTGGTGGCTCTTTAACTTTTGTCTAAACTGTGTATGTCCAAAGGGTTTACTGTTTCTGCATCTCCGGGAACTATTTCAGACGAGTAGAAATGTGAGAGAAAAGGCAGCCCTCTTTACTCAATGGGTGATTAATATAAAAAACTCTTTGATCAATAAAATTACATTCCCTGGTCAGACTCCATGTAAACTTCTTGGAAGATTTAAATTCAAGTTACTACATAACAATTGCAGCAGCAATTTAACTAGAATTTTGGCATCTGCCTGTGATCTTCTGAACCTCAATCAGGAAAGAAAATGTGATCATTCACAATTTTTATATGCCCTGAGAAAAGCATTATATGGTGGCTAGTCTTGTCTTTAAAGTCTGGTTAAGATTAGAAAAGAGACTGAAAAATGATGCTGTGCCTTCTTACTGCCCATAAGAGAGGTGGAATAGCAGGAAAGCTTCTGCAGTTTCATGACCCTTGTTACAAAATCTAGTTGCCTTAAAGGGATTTGAAAAGATCACCATGCAGACAACATGAAACAGGGGAGGAAGTCAAGGTCAACAAGAACATTTTATTTTTTTAAAATTTCTATGAGTTTTATTGTGCCTTATTCTCAGTGCTGCGAAAGAGAGAGAAGCATAGGGGACTTGTTTTTTGGCACAAAGCACTGAACACACCTGTAAACATCCTTACCTTTTATTACAGTCAATTGGATGTACGCATTAGCTTAAAGTTTATTGGGGCTATATAGATTAGTTGGGTGCAAAAACAAAAGAATACATTTCCAACATCTGGCACTGTCAGACCAATACTTCAGGTTTCCCCTCGAGGTCTGTATCATAGACATAGTGCTAATTTTTAAAATAAAGTCACTACTTTGACTTTTAATATGAGAAAGCTGAAATCAAATTATTTTCTATTTAATTTTAATCTCTTTGATCAGAAAATAACAAAAGAAATGTATGAAATGATGAGTTCTAACAGTAGTACACCATTTTATAATAGCTTGTGGGAAGCTTGTGAATATGAAAAGTGTTACATCAGAAGATTACTTAGACTAAGATAGCAAACAAATAGTATACCTTGGCAAACTGAATAGCTGAATATATCTCACATCATAGTCATATTCAGTTTGTGTCTCCCTTTTTTTTATACAATAGATCAATCATATTCTTGCAACAGTGAAATTAGATTATCAACAGGATCCAATTTACTGGGATACAAATTTCTTGGAAGACAACATAAAAATATGTTACCACGAGTGGACAATTTTTACTCCCAGTGTAATCAGGTTTCTTTTCTTTTTTATCTTTCAGTTCACTGAATTTGTCAATTTCAGCATTATCAGTTACTGAACTGAGATAATTTGTCAATTTCAGAAAACACCATGAAACTAAGCCTATATGTAGAACACTTTTAAATTATGAAGCGCAAACTTTAAATTATGGATCTATGATATTAGTCATTTTAAATAATTTATTTTCATTTTTCTTTAGTTATTGCATATTCTGGGTGCCTTTTGACAATACAATTCTCAGAAATCAAGTAAAAATAGTAACACTATATGTTGATTAGAAATAAAAATGGCCCCTTCTTCTTTGCTAAATTTAGGCCCTAATCTCAAAATAAATTAATTCCAAATATTTGTCAGCTGCTACCTTTAGCTAATATTTTTTCTTGATATAATATGTTTTAATTTCCTTGTTTAACACACAAGTTTACAGAGGTGTATCTTCTCACTGCAGTTCCAGGATTTCTTTGTTTCCTGAGGCATTATAGGCAATAAGGTAAAATAAATATTTCTTGACACTCCTAATTGTTTCTTCCTTTTTGTAAAAGGAAGAAATTAAAATGTAAAGGTTCCAATGTATACAATTGCAATATATGGAGCAGCTGCCCCTGGCGTCATAATATACTAATTATGGTGAGAAGAAATTTGAAGGAGATGTGGTGTAGTCCAGTGGTAGAACTGAGACTCAGGAAGACATGCATTCTATTCCCACCTCTGTCACTGACGTGCTGTGTGACCTTAGGCAAGTCATCTCACTTCTTTATGACTCTGTTTCCCCTCCCACTTTCATTTGTCTTGTCAATTTAGATTATAAACTCTTTGGGGCAGGAACCGTCTTACTATGTGTTTGTAGAGTGCCTAGCACAATGGGGCCCTTTCATGGTTGGGACCAATGGAAACTACTGTAATACAAATAATAAATAGTAATTAAAGCAGATACTTTCTTTCAGCTACCCACAATGTAGGTTAATTCATTTGAATTGTGATTGGTATAGTTGTATAAAGGACTTAAACTATCCAAGGATCGTTAATGTCGAAGTTAATATCAGACCTTTAATCTTAAAGGGATATTCATGACAGATCTATCATTATCATAGTATCAAAGGCCTCAGTGCTCAAAAGAAGTTAGGCAGTATGATGCTCAGCATCACAACACCTAACTGTTAGGTGCCTAAAAAATTGCTGTGATTCACAAAGCAGCAGTCAGAAATGGTTACAAGAAAAGTAAAGATAAAATGCTTACTAATGCCTAACTTAACAAACTATATTAAATTTAAGCAAAATGTCTAATCACATGTCTCCAGCAAAGTTACTGATCAAACCTCTCCCCAAAGTCCAACAGCTCTTTTCTTTTCTCTTTTTAAGATGCAGAGACTGCGATAGGCAGGGGAGAGGTATTTTGGGGTGTTAGTCCCTCCTTTTTATAGTTTCAGTTCCCCCTCTTGAAAAACATTTCAGCTAGGAACTAGGAGCCAAAGAGTCTATGTGGAAGGATATTCCCTGATCTTTTTTTCACCTGTTTGAACTTCCATTGTTTTCCCTTCCTGCTTGCTGACTCTGTTTACTGTTTAAATGGAAATTAAGACAAGCACACATTGTTTCCTTTGTTTAGAACAGACCTGATTTCTTCCTGGACAGGGCTGTGGGATTTGGAACATCATACAGGGAGTCTCATAACTGCACATACAATGTTGCCACACATATTTTACCAGGATAATAATGACCAGCAAATTACAAGCTATGTGCTTAGCGTGGTTGTCAATGCGACTTAAATGTGCTTAAAATTCAGCACGAGTTTGTGTTTTGCTGGATTAGGAAAAGAATGCTCAGCAGTTTAAAGGCTTGAGCCTCTAGTGCCTAATCCTCAGATAGCAGAAGCAATTGGCCTAACAGCTGGAGGTTGTACAAAGCTATGTGGACCTTTTGGGCTGAAAACCAGAACCCAAGTGAAACTCGGAAGATGAAATGTTTCATAAATCATGTAAACTTGGAAGAGGAGTTAGCCAGACCTCCCCATGCCAAGTTGTTCTGACCTCTCTTTTTGATGTTGGCATTGCAAAACTTAATTTAGACTGTTTCAGATTATAGGTTATTTTGGTATTTTTGTTTCTTGTTTTTTCAGAAGTGAAAATAATTTAACTGCAGCTGTGCAAACCTCCAGGAAAGGCTCGAACTTATTGTCTGCATGTCTGCAAGCAAGTTTTTAAATTTGTCGCCTTTTAACTTAATATTTACTCTTTCCTCATATGGAAGCCCTCCCTTCCCATCAAAATCTTCCAGTTGTTTCCACTGTCCTCTTTGTGATGTTTTTCTATTTCTGCTTTTTTGGTTGAGTTGAACTCAACATTCATGGTGGTCCTCATCAATACCATATAAAGACATTTAAACAAATACACTCAGAACATTTGTTTAATTCTTACATTACATATTACATTCATTTATTTAAAGATACAATCAATCATAGTTCTCTTTTTTCACTCTTTTTTTTCAAACCAAGAAAATTATGCCAAAAGCTATGTTAATGTAGCATTATGGATGAGATTTCCCGTGCACAATTAAAGTCAAGAAATTCGTAGCTATATGGTTCCCACAGAACCACCTACATTGTGAATATATATTAGGGTATTAAGGTTAACACTATATGCAACAATACAAAATAATACATAGGTGCAATGTGGCAGAGTTGCAATTATTGAGGGAAACAACCTTGCTTTTGTCTACCATTTCATTCATAACCTTACATTAATGTAGATTTTTGGGGTTTAATCTGTGCATAAAAATGGGAGAAACTTTCAATCCTGCATTTTAGAAGTACTAATTTGCCCTGCTATATGGGATACTCAGATTGGATTCCTAGTCCATAGTTCCCTAGACTTGCAGGTTTTTGGGTGGGAGAAACAGTGTTTAGTTAACAGTGGTGATCCTTTTGCTGATCATAGAACTGTTATGAGTTCCAAAAGGAAGTCTTGTACACTCTTTTAAAAGATGGCAGTTGCTATAGAGAGTGGGTCATTAGTCCACAGTGTTGATGGATTTCCAGCTTTTGGAGGAGAGGTAAAACAGAATTTATCTCAATTTATCATTTATATAATTAAAAGATTCCCATCTTTAGGGTTAAACACAGTGTCCTGGCCCAACTCTGACTGCAGTAATTACATTCTGCATACTGGAATTTCCCATATAATTTCAGTTGGATATAGTGTAAGGCCTACACAAAAGAGAGTGCTGTGATCTTACATTCACAACTGAAGTTTTCACAGCAGTTGAACTTTTTGACACCCCACTGCTCTGGCCCCTACACCTTGTACCCCAGAAGTTGTAATTTCTAGACACTTCCTATCCTTGCTGAGTGGGGTTGTTGTGGTATAAGGGAAGACATTTTAGTTTGAGCCCTGTTCCATGTAAACCCTTTAGTCTCTCTTTGCTCTGTATTACAAGTATTTATGCTACCTAAAGTAATAAAGTATCCTTGCCTTAAAAGAACAGAATATGAGTTTGAAGTGTGTTACTGTGGTACTTCCCACTTTCTGCCCTAAATTGTTGGGTAGTGTTAAACAGCTGTTATATTACTCCCTACAGGCGGTGGCATTTCAGTGATTCAGCTGCATTTGAGATGAAAGGTGCTAAATAAATGTATAGAGAATGGGATTTTCAACTTTGCTCAGCACTGGTCAGACTCTTCCCCCATTGAAGTAAATGAGAGGATGTTTTACTGTTGATTTCAATTCAAGCTGACCACTTCGGAAAATCCCCCTCAGAATCATCATAATGGAATTAAAATGGGTGAAAATATGAGACCCTCTAGAGTTCCATGAAGCATGGAGAGAACTCCCAGATACCAAAAACAAAAAACCTGAGATAAATCAGTAAGGAGACATGCTATAGGACTTGCTCTCTAGGAGTAAAAATGGTGACCATTTCTGGGGTATATAAATGGCATTGAAACCTTTTCAGCCCTTAGCAAAGTATTCAATCTCTGTATTCTCTCTGTCTTCATACCTCAACCTCCATCCTAAAGAATTATATTGATAAAGTAAAGGAAATGGACCAAATTACAAAACTCATCTGTGGAGAGTAATTGACAGCAAGTATTCAAACCAGCTCTCCCCATCGACAGAAAGAATGAAATAGATAAAGGAAAGAAATAAGTCAGAGGATGAAGAAGAAGAGGAATTATAAACTAGTGAAAAGAAAAATGGCTGCTATCAGTCCTGCCACTGCATGAGAAACTGAGTTGCAATTCATGAATGTGACAAAACATATTCTCATTGCAAAACAATAAAAACACAAAGAGAACAGATAAACAGGGACACAAGACAGGTGTTCAGCATACTCAGGTGCAGAACTGCTTAGAGTGTTTCCACATAGGTAGGAAGAATGCAGATATTTTATTGAATTACAAAACAATGTCACTTAGGATGCTGAAACAAAGTAGAAGTGCACATTTTTATGTCCCATTCTTTGGAGCAAAAATGAAGATGCAAATTAAAAATGTTTCTAACTGATGTGTAACCCAATGATACCTGAAGTAAGGTGGTCTTTGTCTGCGATAGAATTAAACACCAGGTTGCTTTTTTTCTTTTTCTTTCAGATAGGGATTCTTTAAAGACAAGCTCTTGGGGTATGCTGTAGGATGAGAGAAATTGAAGTCACTTACACTAGTTAGATTTTTTTTTGCTGTTGTCTCCCTAAGATTGGAGCTCCCATTTTCTTTTTCCTAGCACCCCCTTCTTTCTGTAAAACTCTTCCCTGCTCTGATATAAGTGGATCCACTTCCCTTCATGTGTGTTCCTGTGTTTCTGAATAGGACTTGTAGTGTATAGGATATGACCTAGTCCCCCCTCTACCAGAATGGCTGAGATGTACTCCTACCCTTGGAAATAAAAGGGATTCTGTCCACCTTTAGAGAGGGAAATTTATGGGTCAGGCTGAGGAAAGCCTCTACAGTGTTACATAGCCAATTTTAAACAAAGACAAGTTACATGGGCCAGCGCTTAGTCAACCAAGGCATGTCTGCCATGCTGCCTTTTGCTCCTAGTAGAACCCAATTTTCCCAGCATGGGAACCCAGCTTCTATAACCTTCAATGAAACTTGCCACTCTTACCATGGGATTCTTGGTCCATTTTAAGAACAACTAGAGGATTTCCAGTCCTTTGGACTGGTTCTAAATTTTAGGTCTCAGTTTAGAGTGAGAAAGTAGAAGATCTCTGAAATAAGTGATCTGAAATCAAACTATTGAGCCAATGTGACAGAAAAGCCACTTGTCCCACTCTGACACAGCTTGGGAGAGCAGGGAAGAGACTACAGAGACAAAGCAGAAAATGGCTTCTTCTGCAAAATGAAAAACAACCATTTAGAAAATAACAACAATAGTGTATCCAATGAGAAAGATACTGGTGGTCTTTTAATTTTCTTTTTGATTTTTCCATGTAGCTACCCCTTTCCTTACCCTCTGCATATTCGGGATGGCTACATGGCCCATTCTTAAAAAAGTCATAGCTATTGGTTGAAAAACTGACAGGATAGGGATAAACCTAGATTTACTTCTCTTGGATGCATAATACAGGTATCATAGCAATTATTAATAACACTTTTCAGTTAATGCTTCTATTCACTTTGAGCTAGTTGGATGAAAGGCACTCATTAGGTCTTCTTAATGAATTTAGTTTTTGAGGTAGGTAGGTATGGACAATGCAATGTGTTTGTTACTAAGGTCAAGAACGTGATAGGTTATTGGAAAAAGTACTGTGCAGTAAATCTGAGGAGAAAACGCTGTACCTTTTTAACAGCACAGAACTGTGAGATGTCAGGCTTCACTTCTGTTCCCTGTCAGAAGAAGGTCAGACCCTTCCAAAGGCTGCTGTTTACTAGTGGAATACAGCTGGGGAACAACACAAAAATAAAAATGCTGTGAATATGCTTTTGAAGTGTTAGGACATTCACTTTGCCTATGTTTGCATCCCCGATTTGTTCACTCTACATAAATATTTCAGCAAATAAGAACATAATATCAAGGACCCAGAAATGAACCTGGACCCAGCTCATTGAACCTCAGCTAATGAACCTGGCCTCTTGACAGGCTGAAGACTCCAGCAGATGCATTCTTAAACTCTGCAACAGGGCTACATCTCTGGTTGTTCAATAGGATCCCACTCTAGCTGTGTTTCTGGTCCTGCTCCTGCTCTCAGCTCCCGGCCCTGTTCCTGCTCCTGGCTCCCTCTCCTGGCTTTCATCTTGCTACTTCCTGCTCCAGCTGATACTCTGGCTTTAAACCTCAGGTCCTGATTCCTGGCTCTTGGCTTCAGCTCACTCCCTGGACTTGGTAACTCAGCTCCTGATTTGGACACTGGCCACTAGTCCTGGTCACCTCTGCTCCAACCAGTAGACCAGCCTCCTCCCCTGACCAATGGGCAAGACTGCCCACAGCCCAGTCCTTATCACATAAAAATGGCCATATTGGGTCAGAACAATGGTCCACCTAGGTCAGTTTCATCTCCTGTTGTCCAGTTCCAGCTTCTGGCAGTGGGAGGCTTAGTGACCCCCAGAGCATAGGGTTGTGTCCCTGACCATCTTGGCTATTAGCCATTGATGGGCCTATCCCCCATTAACTTATCTAATTCTTTTTTGAACTCAGTTAATTTTTGGCCTTCACAACATCCCCTGGCAATGAATTCCATGGGTTGACTCTACATTGTGTAGAGTGCTTCCTTTTGTTTGTTTTAAACCTGCTGCCTATTAATTTCACTGGGTGGCCATTAGATCTTCTGTTCAGTGAAGGGGTAAATAACACTTCCCTACACACTTTCTCCACACCAGCCATGATTTTTAGAGACCTCTGTAATATCCCCCCTTAAGTCATCTCTTTTCTAAACTGAACAGTCCCAGTCTTTTTAATCTCTCCTCATATGAAAGCTGTCCCATACCCCTAATCATTTTCACTGCCCTTCTCTTCACCTTTTCCAATTCTAATATATCTTTTTTTGAGATGGGGCAACAAGAACTGTATGCAGCATTCAAGTTGTTTAGTCAAAGGAATGTTGAAGAACACAGTGAATTTAAATTAAGATGGCAGAAATTAATAAAAAGCAAATTTTGAATGAATAAATATAAATAATAGCAGTAGAAAACTGTTTCAGAGAGCAAATGTTATCCAACCAGGAAACAGAAACATAATGTGTGACAGAATGACATGCTGTATGTGTCTAATTAAACCAACTTGAATTTATAATCACAGAAATGTATAGCTGGAAGAGACCTTGAGAGGTCATCAATTCCTGCTCCCTGCACTGAGGCAGGACAAAGTGGACATGGAGAACAATTGATCACAGTCCTCTTTATAGCAGCCCTTAACATATTTGAAGCCTGTTATCAGGCTCCCCCCCCCCCCCCCCCCCGTCTTCTTTTCATAAGACTAAACATGCCCAGTTTTTTTTTACCTTTACACAGAGGTCAGGTTTTCTAAACGTTATATCAGTTTTGTTTCTCTCTCCAAGTTATCCATCTTTCCCAAAGCATGGAGCCCAGAACTGGACAAAGTACTTTAGCTAAGGCCTCACCAATGCCAAGCAGAGTGGGACAACTGCCTCTCATGTCTTACATAGGGCACTCCTGTTAATATAGCCCAGAGTATTAGTCCTTTTTGCAACTGCATCATGTTGTTCACTCATATTCAATTTGTGATCCACTAGAATGCCCAGATCCTTTTCAGAAGTACTATCACCTATCCAGTTATTTCCCATTTTGTAGTTGTGCATATGATTTTTTTCCTTCCTGAGTGAAGTACTTTGCATTCGTTGCCATTACATTTCATCTTGGTGATTTCAGACCAATTCTTTATCTTGTCAAGGTTGTTTTGAGTTTGACTCCTGACTTCCAAAGTGCTAGCAAGCCCTCCTTGCTTGGTGTCATCCACAAATTTTATAAGCCTATTCTCCACTTCATTATCCAAGTCAATAATGAAAATATTAACTAGTAACAGACCCAGGACAGATGCCCATGAGACCCCACTAGATACACCTTCCCAATTTGACAATTAACACTGATAATCACCCTTTGAGTGAAGTCTTTCAACCAATTGTGTGCCCACTGTGATGCTTCCCAGGGGCAACCAGGGTTGTCAGGCACCTCACTACCACCTGCCTGCTTTGGGTCAGTTCCTTTACTCCACAGGTAACACAAGTGCTCCCCACTTAGCCTATGCAGGCTGTGCTGTCCCTCTACAGGTTAGCCATAGGCACACTCCAACCCTGAAGCCCTCTGAGCGTCTACCTGGAATGTCTATCCCCTGTTCCACTGGACACTCACCACATTCACAGATTAGCAGCTCCCAAAGGAGCAGTACAGTGAACCTTAAATCACAGTTTCTCTTAACACATAGCACTTAATTATGTTTATAGTGAACTCAAGTATAAGTTATTTAACAAAGCACAGAGAGGTAAGTGATAGCAAATAGAAGTATTGGAAACAAATGGTTACATGTAAAAGAAAATCATGACATGAATTCTAGAGCCTAGACTTAATTAACAAGATACTTTCCTATCAAATGAAATTTAGTTCACGCCTACTCCTAGCAGTGTTTTCTAGCCAGGTTGGCCATGACCCTCCTTTTATAAGATAGAACACACTGGCAGTTTGTCTTCTTGATGAAGGATCCCAATTGTACCTCAGAACCCCCTGGTTATAACCCCTTGTGACGTTCCCCTCTACCATCTAGACTGTAGTAACTCTGTGTCACCCCAATCCCTCACTCTTGGAGCCTGTCTTGCTCTTGCTCTGCTGTGTGAGCATTCCTGGGTCAGCTCACACACAGCCCACAGCAAGCAAGTTGCTCCTAACTCAGTGAGTGAGTACCCCTACGCAGCCATTCATGGGATTATGCAATGATATGACCACAGCCAAAACCCTCAGTCCCAGATGCAACCCTAAGAATTTCCATCTTACAATGTTCAGTGCTGCCCACTGCACACTGCAAGTTCATTGGTTCACCAATTTATCAAAGAAATTGAGATGCATCTGCCTTGTTACTTCAAATGGAGTCTCTACATGCCTTAAACCACATGCACTGCTTTAGATAAAACAAAAACAAATGTATTAAGTACAGACAGACTTTAAGTTATTATAAGTCACAGGAAAGCAAGTCAGATTTGATCAAAAGTAAATAAAAAGCAAATCATATTTTAAACTAAGCTTAACATTTTCAGCAACCTTACAGTCTTAGCAGGTGTCTACATTGATGTCGGCATTGTCGGCACTGCCGGATTGATTGTTTGGGATCGATTGAGCGGCAGTGGAGACCTGCTCAATCGATTCTGAAGTCAATGCCTCTAATCCACCCCTGCCAAAAAGAGTAACGTTGCGTCGATGGGAGGGCATTTCCTGTTGGCACAGCGTAGTGGGGACCCGGCAGACATTAGAAGTTCAGAAGTCAATGGGAGTGTAGCTTGCGAATCTCCCGTTGACTGCTGCTAAATTTCGCTGGCAATGTAGACATAGACTTAGATGATTCTCACCACAGACTGGCTGGTCTGCCTCCAACCAGGCTCTCCCCTGGGTCAGTCCTTCAGTTGCTTAGTGGTGTTTGTAGATGGAGGTGGAAGAGAGAAAGAGATAAGAGCAAAATGTCTCCCTTTTTCAACATGTTCCTTTGCCCCCCGCTTCAGGGTCAGGTGACAAACAATGTCTGTGTATTGCTTCCTCCATGCCCTGAATCACTGTGGTCCCTTGTGGATTCTCTTGTTGATGTCTGGGCCAGAATGCTGAGCTGGATTGTTCTATACAAGTCCTAATGAAGTGCAAATTGCTTCTCAGCTCTGTAGAGGTTTGCCTAGATCTGTCTCAAGCCATGAGACACATATTTGGGAATATTATATAGCGAAGCCTCATAATCATACACATGATATTGCAAAAGACATATTACTATAACAATAATGTTCAGTATGCCATAAGCATTCCAAAAACATCTTACATGACATACTTTGCATTAAAATACACAACTACACTATAAAGGTGAACATGAATGATACACAATCACACCATAAGGGTGTATGTGGGGGTGCAGTGTGACACACTCCTAAAACCATTGTCTTTACTCATTAACAGGACACCCAGTGCAGGGGTTTTTTATTCCTGGAGATCTTCTCTCGCGTGAATTCAGAAGGCTCAGTAATAAAAATACTTACATTGTAAGACAAAAAATACACAATGACCAGCAAGAGTAATAACTATCACCTATCCCCTGCCTGAACAAAATCTGTTTATTACCTCTTGGTGACTTGCCATAATACACATACTTTAGAACATAGTTTTCAATATAGATAGACCACTCCTTAAATATCATCCATATGTATCTCTCACAGTGATTAGCACAGCCAGTGAATTGGTAGAGACCTCACATACCACCCTTTGGAGCACTATTGTGTTGATCTTAGACCCAGGGGATCCCTTTAAACCCTATGAACCCATTATGTCCCATGCTAGTTGACACCAAGGGAGCCCTTGGTCAAACCAATCTTATAGTAATTTCATCCACTCCTCGTTTCCCTAGTTTGCTTATGAGAACATTAAGTGAAACTGTGCCAAAAGCCTTACTAATACCAAGATCTATCATGTCTACTGTTTCCCGTGCATCTAGATAAGCCAGTACCCATGTTGAAGAAGGAAATTAGGTTTGTTTGGCATGATTTATTCTTTACACATCCTTGCTGGCCATTCCTTATTACCCTGTTATGCACTAGGTGCTTAAAAATTGTTTGTTTAATAATTTGTTCCAGCATCTTTCCAGGTTCTGAAGTTATGCTGACTGGTTTACAATTCCATGCAAAATAATATTAAATATTTACAGTGAATTGCTTGCAGAAAATAATTATTCAGAGAAATTTTTCAGAAAATAACTTCACACAACCAAAAAATCACAATCTGGACAAACTTGCAAATGGAATAAGGAAAAATTTGTCACATAAATTATTCCTTTAGAATGATTCACTCAACTGCATGCTACAGCAGAATCCATACTAACATCTTAACCATGAAAAATGTCCTATTCAGCTGAGCTCCATCTTCTGCTGTTTTAGTATTAAAAGTATTATTCTTTAATAACTGTCTTATTCCAAAAGTGAAAATCCTTGTGTAAAGATCAGCCTTGGTGCAAACCTATATCTTGTCACCGGCTTGTGATAATACTTTCAGCTGAGAACAAGTTGACTTTAGGTGTTTTTTATATTTTACCCCTAGAAATATTAGCCAACCTAATGAGCTTGTCTAGTATATGTGATTAATCAGTCCTCTAATACTGCTAGGATCTTATCAAAAATATTTCTGAGGTAGGACATTGCTTAACATTCATGTGCACCAACCCTCTTGAGGTATATTATCCTTTTACATGCAGGAGTCTCTCAAGAGGGTGAATTTTGCAAATGTATTCACAAGCAGACATTTTAGCCACTTGCTACAGTATGCATATCTTCTGGTTGTCCCATCATATGAGTGCTCAGAATGTTAAAGTATAGCCTAGCAGAAGAAAAGGGCTAAAAAGCTATGTGTGTGTTCTCAAGTTGTTTTGTTAATGCTATATTTCCTGCTACTTGCAAACACGGGGTTGAATGCACCTCCTTCTCAAAGAGGAGCTAAAGCTGGCAAAACTCAGCAGGAGTATGATGAGTGGAAGCAAGAGTAGCTCCTATATATTTTTCCTCCCATTCTTCTGGAAACTATGGAGACCACCCCCACAGCAGGCATATAGCTGTGATAGTTTTGTGCAGGTCTGAATGGAGTACAACCAGGTGGAAGGGTCTGGAGCTGGAGAAGAAGTGCAAATTTCTAGGTGAAAATCTGCCAAGGCGTTGATATTGCTCCAACCAGTATTAGCAGCCCCTCTGCACTTTCCAAATTAAGGGACAGGCAATGGCAATGGCAATATGGCTCCAGAGAGTGAAGGTGCTGTGCTGCTCAGAAAGCAGAGGTTCCTGGGACCACCAAGAAGGACTGGCTCTGCACACTGTGACCCCAGTTAAGCAAAGCACTTAAGCATGTGCTTATCCTCTATGCCCCATGATACACATTGACATGCTTTCCTGAATTAGGGCCTGTGGTCCCAATCCTACTGAGTGACTGCAAAAATTCCCATTGATTTTAGTGGCCCTTGGATTAGCCACTAAAACACCAAGTTCCACAGAGTTTCAGTCTGGTTTCCCAGCACGACATCAGGCTTGAGGTTTTCAGGCTGCACAAACACCATGAGATTAAAAATGCCTTTCATGGATATTTCCAATGGAAAGTGACAATTTGGCCCATACTCTTTATGGATTTGTTCCCTATCTGCTCTTTCCCACCAACCATAAATCACTTCAAACCTGACTCTCTCCTTTCTGATAATCTCTCTCAACTGCATAACCTCCAATAAATATTACAACTTGAAAAAGCTAATGAGACATTGAGCCACTATCTCAGAGAATAAAATTAGAGATGCAGAAATTTTTATTATCCCTGCACAGCAATTCTCATTGATTAGGTTTTCCTAATCTGAGCACCATATGAAGAAATGGTCAAATGCTGATGCAGCAACATTCTGCTCAATTATTTGAGAGATCAAAGATTTAAAAGCTAAACTCATCTGGATTTCTAAAATAGTGGACACAGATATTCATTAAAATATTACTATTAAAAGTAAGGTCCATCCTTTCTGAATAAGGAAGGATTTTATTGAGAAATATAATCAAACATTGTGTGAAAATTGAAAGTCTTTTATTAACATGTGGAAGAAGGCAGCAAATAGCAGCAGGTATCCATTTTGTTCAGCTGAAATGAGTTTCTGATTTTAGTATGGTAAGAGAATGTGTCACTTTGAATAAATAGTTGATTAGATTTGAAAAGACTGGGGGCATATTCTATGCTGCACTTGAGAACTGTTTAACAGAGGAGAGAAGCCATCATAGAGCTGGTAATGGTTCTCCTTGGCTTGTCAACAGCCCATCCCCAGGTGTTCTAACCCACACCAGATGGCAGCGGTCCTTAAGAAACCATCCATTAGCTGGAGATAGCCAGAGCATGTGCTCTGGCCATGCCCCTCCCTGCTCTAAGATGACCCAACAGACCCCCTATGTGGGGGCTGCAGCAGGTAAGTGGCACAGATGTCTTCAGTGCTGGTTCTATATGAGCTGGGAACCCCATGTGATGCTGTATGATTGAAATATGACCATGTATATCATTGATATTGCCACTGTTAGACAATTGCAACAAAACTTGTACAAAGTGTATCATGTAAGGTGTCAATGGAAAAGTTATGATTCGCTAAAGATGATTATCCTGTTTAAACTCATATATCATCACTATATCTGAAGTTATGAACATTGACTATATATATCTGTATCTCCAATGTGTTTTTTCCTGGGGTGACACCGACCAGGTAAAATCTACATTGAAGCCAGACCGCTTTGTGCTGATGGCCCATCAAAGGCAATTAACTCTCACAATGGGTCATAGAAGAAGCTCATCCCGCCTAATAAGCGTCCTGTGGACACCTCAGCACAGATCTGGCCAATGGCTACCCCTGTGAGTCAGCAAGCCATGAAAGGACATGCTCATGTGACCCAGGGCTCCATATTGTGCCTGAAATTTCCACGAACTGTGCTGTGAGCTTTGCTTTTGGACAGTGAAATTCCAAATACATGGCAGAGAGGATAAAAGACCCTGAAACATTTCTATCTTGCCTCTTTCCTGCTCTGGACTATGAACTTACACTCAAAGGAGCATTCTAATCTATGGGCTGAAGACCTTCCAATCTTTGGGAAGTTACCAGACATTTTACAAGCCAGTAGTTTATTCCATCACAACCACAAACCTGTTATAAGAACTCCGCAATGATTGTACGTATATGTTCTATGAACCATTTTAACTCTCTTCTTCTTTTCTCTTATACATAAACCTTTAGATTTTAGTTACTAAAGGATTGACAACAGCATGATTATTGGGTAAGATCTGAGTTATATATTGACCTGATTATGTGGCTGATCTCTTGAGATGAGACGAACACTTTGTTTGATGAAACTGGTTTTCAAAAACATAAAGTCTAATCATAAAGTCTAATGTCTGGGTGGTGAAACAAGGGCTGGGATGCCTAAGAAGACTGCCTTTTGGACTTCTCATTAACCAGTGGTAGCACAATGTAATGTACTCTAAACTATATAGTTTTTCCATCTTTTAATACTGAATTAACAAGGTATTACTTGATCCTCATTTGCTCAAGCACACATAACTCACAAGAAATATGTACTTTCCGGTGAATAAGTGGCACATAGAACGTAATGCAGTTTATCATCTTGTATTTCTTTATAAGGAACTGTTAATCTGATGGCTCAAAACTTAACCTTTTTTTAATTAAGCAAAATTCCTATATTAAAATCAGTGGAATGTGTTGCTGCACCAATTCTGCCATGACCACCCCTCGCCCCCCCCCCCCACCCATTCGGTGCTAACAGTCAACCCAAGACCTGACCTTATTAGGGTATGCCTATGTGATCGGCTGTGCCTTCGGCTCCCACGTCATATATGGGAAACGAAACTTAACTGACCATGGGAAACGAAACTTAACAGCAACCAGGAAACGAAACCTATTGCAAGTATCCCCCGGCCAATCTGGTGCTGGCACAAAGCCCATAAAAGGGGTTTTATCCAAGCCCCTGGCTGAGAGCCTTCCCAAACTACCAGCCTGATCACCTGGTCCGGACTCTCCTGCTCCCATGTCCCCCCCACCCCCCCGAGCGCGAATCGTTTGTTAGCCAGCCGAGTTCAAGTTTTTACATTTATTATGCTGTGTCCCCTTCTTGCCTGGATGGTAAGGAATTAACTGTCAGTCTGGGTTGCAGCTTTACATTCCTCTGCAGCTAGCTGCCCGTGTTACATTTCTCCCTATCAGTCTGTAACTTGCAGTTAACTGTTTGTTGTCTTTTTAAAATTAGTTTGTACCTGGCAGTTACTGTCTGTTTAAAATCATTCTGTGTCTTGCAGTTAACTGTCAGTTCAAATTCAGTTTATATTGTATAGTAATTGTCTGTTTCATATTCTATTGTATTAGTTTAGAAATAGTTAAAAATCTATATTATTCCTGTTGTTTTATAATACAATTCATTTAGTCATTAATCGACTCATTATTGACTCTCGGGGATCATTAACCTGTGAATCTATGATGCATCTAGGAGCAAACCTTTCAGCCCAGGTCCAGGTTCCTGCTAGCAGGGCTCACATGAGCATATAACAAGTAGCTGTATAGACAGTGCTTTGATGTTGTGACTTGACTTGGACTGGAGCTTGGGCTTTCAAATGTGGAGGCGAGGTAGGCTTGAGAGCCTGAGCCACAACGTTCAAGCCTGTCTATACAGTTTTTAACTTGCTAGTGTGAACTCAGCTAACACAACTGTATGGTCTCAGGCTGGGAAGCTCACTCATAGATGCAGTGTAGACATACCCTGGGAGTTTTGCTTGATGAAAAACTGCAGAAGTTGCCAATTTTGGACATAGGCATCTACACCTGTTTTTAAAACTATTCTGTAGGAAAAAAAACTGGTTGCTGGTGTACTGATGATGTCCAGAGGAAGACATAGAATCATAGAATGCAGGGCTAGAAGGGACTCTAGAAGTCATCAAGTCCTGCCTTCTGCACTGTAGAAGAACCAAGTAAACCTAGACCATCCCTGAAAGGTGTTTGGCCAACCTGTTTTTAAAAACCTCCATTGATGGGGATTTCACAACCTCCATTAGAAGCCTATTTCAGAGCTTACCTACTTTTATATTAAGAAGATTTTCCTAATATCTAACCTAAATCTCCCTTGCTGCAGATTAAGCTAATTATTTCTTGCCCTAACTGCAGTGGACATGCAGAACAATTGATCCTCTTTATAGCAGCCCTTAACTTTTTGAAGACTGTTATCAGGTCTCCCCCTTTCCCCCACTCAGTCTTCTTTTTATAAGACTAAACATGCCCAGGTTTTTTTAATCTTTCCTGATAAGTCAGATTTTCTAAACTTTTATCATTTTTGTTGCTCTTCTCAGGACACTCCCCAATTTGCCCCCATCTTTCCTACAGTGTGGCACCCAGAACTGGACATAATACTCCAGCTGCAGCCTCACCATTGCTGAGCAGAGCAGGACAATTACCTACCATGTCTAACCTATGACACTTCTGTTAATACACCCCAGAATGATATTAGCCTTTTTCACAACTGCATCCCATTATTGACTTATACTGAATTTGTGATCCACTATAACCCCCAGATCCTTTCCATCTTTACTACCACCTAGACAGTTATTCCCCTTTTGTAGCTGTACATTTGATTTTTCCTTCCTAAGTGAAATACTTCGCACTTGTCTTTATTTACTTTCATCTTGTTGAATTCAAAATAGTTCTCCAATTTTGAACTCTAATTCTGTCCTCTGAAATGCTTGCAACCTGTCAGAGCTTGCTGTCATCTGCAGATTTTATAAGCCTACTCTCCACTCCATTATCCAACTCATTAACGAAAATATTCAGTAATACTGGATCCAGGACTGACCCCCTATGGAAACTCAGTAGATACACTCTCCCAGTTAGACAGCAAACCATGGTTAGCTTCTCTTGGAGAATGGTCTTTCAACCAGCTGTGCACCCACCTTAAAGTAATTTCATCTAGATCACACTTCCTTATTTTGCTTACGAGACTCTTATGTGGGACTATGTCAAAAGCCTTACTAAAATCAAGATCTATCATATCTACTGCTTCCTCACATCCAGTAGGCCAGTAATATCATTATTCATTAAATCTCTAGAGATGACTGTCATCACATTCCAGGTGAATATTCTTGACCATCTTTAATAAACAAATTGAATTTAACTTTACAAATTGAATTTTACTTTAAAACCATAGAAGACATATCACTCCCTTGCTGTACTACTTAACTGACTCCATAGATACTTTTCCCTTATTTCTCCTGTACCAAGTAAGGAATTTGACTTCCTAATATTCCTACTCCACCCGCACCATTTGCTGTCTTTCTTGTCAGTCTTGATTCCAATCCCTATCATTCTCCTCATAGCAGGATATATTTCAAGATGAAAATTTGAGCTAGGACTCTAACTTCAAGGTCTAATGAAAAGTCTTCTGTGGGAGAGGTGATGACTTGTTTGTCACTGGTATCTCTCTCTCTAAAAGCACATAGCATATTCCCACTTGTTAGCTTCTCCTGTTCCATGAGACTATTAAAGACTGTGAGATATTAAATTTCATCTAAGCTAGTGGTACGTGAGTTAGCACCAGCTGCACTCACCTGCATATATTACAGCTACTATATTAATCAAATATGTGTTCGCACTGTCTCAGCTACATGGTTTTTTAATTTAATTTATTTTAACATTAAAATTTAATTTTAACATTTAATTTTAGCCTAGCTAGCTGCATGATTTTTTTTTAATTTAATTAATTTTAACATGTATGTTGCACTCCTTGTTTTTCTCTGATTTTTGTCTGTGAATCTTTATAAACAGTCTTCCCTCTAGAGGAACCTTATCCCCTGTTTACTGAAATCTAGGAGAAATTGTTATCTTAAATGTTGCATATAATAAGAGTTCTAGAATTCTTTACACTTCTGTGCATTATTGGGAGGAGTGGTGCAGAAAGGAGGCACCACCATATCAGTCAAAGATTTTGTGCATATGCATAAGTACTACTTTCAGCACACACTGGGCTCAGATCTTTGCCAATGCTGAGGGTGTGGGATGTTACACACATTCCACGGGGATTCAATACATATGTACTCATTGTGAGAACTTTCAGTTTTCCTGGCTTAACTGAATGGTCAAAGTTTTTCTTTACACAGCAATCTTATAATTGTGCTATACTAACTGAAGGAGCTAAACACTCAGTGATATACAGTTGATTAACTGTAGACCAGTAATACCCATTCACATTAATGGCAGCTATGGATTTAGGCACTGATCCTGTTCCCACTGCAGTCAGTTCCCCATGCATTAACAGCAGAATTGGTGGCAAAATCTGCAAAATACTAGCAAGGGGAAATTTGCCTACTTTTCATATCTGTGTAGTGCAAATAATCCAAGAATTAAAGAGTGTAATTTGGGAATAAATTCACTTAAGGAAAAAAGGTATTTATGCCACAGAGCTAAAGATGCAATGCAAAATATTTTCTAGGTTTTGTTTTTATAGCCTTCTTCTCTACAAAACAGCTATTTTGAAAATTACATTTATCTCTGAAATCATTGGATTGATGTCACCTCATGCTTTGGAAATTGAAAACAAACAGTTAAAAATATACCCTATAGGACTGTACATATTACATTTTATTTGCAATCTTTTCTTCCTTCTACTTCTGCAATCATGTTATTTTATCTATATAATCAATTTCTGTTCCTGGTCTATATTAGGAATTCACAGGTTATGTTTTTCTCTTTTATTCTTGCTTTCACTGTGCATATATTACTGTCACGTTCTGGGGTGCAACTCAGACCAGTAAGTGATTGTGTCACTGCTTGTTCGGTAACCCTGAGTGCCTTAAAATGCCCTACTCCTGTAGCTGCCTGTCTGGATGCTCTCAGGCAGCATACAAGCAAGCACTGAGTGTCTCTGTGTTGAGAGGCCCTGATTCAGCAACCCTGACTCCAGCAGCCTGCTTGCAACACCATAGTCACACTCTAGTTTCCACCAGCCTTGGCTACCACTAACTTAATGACCCCAGCACAACCCTGTCCCTAATTTCCCTATATTTTACAGTCTTTTGGGCATTTACTGTGCATACCCAATACAGGACTATTTATGATCAGTATGTTTTTGGTTTTCTAATGATGATTTACATGACACCTGTTAGATACAGATTATGACATAAGTGAATTGCAGTACACTGAACTGGTCATAGCAGCTGAAACTCACTGCATGAGGTTGCAGAGCCTCTTGCCCTCTAGCACTGGGTTGATTTTTGGGTCACAAACTAGTCTTTAGATTTTTTTTTAACTTCACATACTGAGTTTTATAATACATTTATTTAATCATATCCTTATCTATAAATGTATTTAAGTTGCTGTCTGGGTCTAGATTTTGATGATGGGTTTCTTTTCATCCGTCCATAAGAGGAAAGAGCATTCTTGTGAAACTGTCCTATAATAAGTTACATTTGATATCAATTCCCTTCCCTCAATTCTGTTAAAAAATGTATTTTAGCTACATTGAATAATTATCTTTTTTCCCCCTAAGTTACAGCTGGAGATCTCAGGGATCGATAAGATTAATGTACCACAGAACTTGCTTCTTAAAAAAATAGAATGAAGCCTCTAATACAATTGTTCTAATACCTAGGAAGAATCTAATTATAAATTCTCAGTGCTATTAATACTGTGTTAGTTTTAAAAGTGCCCATAGTACAGTGTTTTGTTTAAATACCTGCGGCAGAGTAGAGGGTGATTGGCCCGTTGGTGCCTCTGCCACCCCTCCACCCCCAGCTGCCTGGGCTGGGGTAAAGTGAGCCAGCAGTGTCCAGACAGCAGAGAGGAAACCCACAGCTGAAGGTGCTGATTAGAGCACACCATAGCCATGCCTAATGAGGCAAGTGGGAACAGCTGTCCCCTAGCTGAGGGGGCTATATAAGCCAGCTAGAGAGACACATAAGGGAGGTATGGCCAGGAAGGGTGGGGGCGAGGGCGAGGGCGAGGGCAATGAGGAAACTGACAGAGGGGTCTAGAAGAGGTGAAAGGGAGACCTCAGAAGGAGAGGGAGACTTGGGGCAAATGAGACAGATGGGGAATGTGAAGAATGGAGGCTAGAGTAAGGTAATCAAGGACAGAAAGGGCACATTTGGAACAGAAAGGAGACTGGAGGAAGAGGAGACTGAAGGGAAATGGAGGAGAAATGTGGAAGGTAATGGGTGGAAACCACAAGCATGGAAAGTGATAAAAAAGGGTGACGGTAAGGGGATGAATAAGAGGTCCCCCACCCAAGGGTAAGGAGAAGTAAAGTGGGGATCCCAGCCTAAAATGCAGAGGGGATATCTACACTTATGTCTGTGTTTTGGTTCTGATTCAGCCAGTGAATTGAATACATGCCTAACTTTTTTAGCACTTGAGTAGTCTTGCTGTATGCAAAAATTTAAAATTGAATGTAAACAAAGGCCCCAATTCAGCAATGTTAACTGCAGGAATGAAGAACAATGTTTTGTAGTTTAAGTAAAATAAAGGTTAAATTACTTACAAAAATATGTATACATATTTTTGTAGGTAATGTGAAGTGCAGATCAGTTAGCAGTCAGGGGAAGGATTTGAAAGAATGTGACAACTGGAAAAACTGGACTTGAAAGGTCACTAATAAGATAGAAGGAAGATGAGGCCCCAATTATCAGGTATAGTTAATAAAACCATGTGTTGGTAAGAAATGGCTTGTCGAATAATTTTGCACAGTGGGAGGTGGCAAATAATTTTAACAAATAAAACTTCTTCAGTGATCCAGGACAGAAGGTTAGGAAAAGTTAAACACAAGTTTAAAATTAATTGCTTGATATAGTAATTAGTATTCCCATCTTTTATCTAACCTTTCTACGAGCAACAAAACTAGGCTCCGATTGTTCAAACTGCACCATATCAATAGATAGATCCCTAAGTCCACATGAAGCCCCACTGATGTCAGTAGGGTTCTTCACAGACAGAACCCTATTCCCTCATGGAGTCCCAAAAGGTCAATAAGCTTTGCGACCATGCAGGTGTTTGCCCATGCCCAGCGTCTTGCTGGATGGGGGTGAGGTCCTGAATGCCTGGTCCTGCACTTTTTTTTTACTCATCAAAACTCCATTGACCCATTGGGAGTAGGATCAAGCCCATTGTAGGAGAGTAAAGAGTTAAAAGCTGGACAAATGGTCAAACCTAAGCTACAGGGAACGGGGTCAATGGCATGGGAAAAGCTTGTTTCTGTTTATTGGTATGAATTCTAGTTAGTCTGTTATCTCTCTCTTTTCTTCCCTTCCTAGCCATCTGCACCAGGGATGAGGCTAATAAAATCACTATCGCCACTCCTGCGCAAGGCCTTCGTGGGGAAAAAAGCATTATTTTCCTTCCCTGCTGGCATACCTTTACTTCAAAGAATGTTAGTGTAAAATTAATAGCTTTTAAAGCGATGTGCCTGCCCTCTGTATGGTAACCCTGTAAACAACAAACAGGGGAGTTTCTATTCATCATGTAGTTGTTAATGGGGAGTCAATGGGGAGTTGCTGGAAAGGTATACATTTACATACTCTTATGGATAAAAGGATTGTAAAATAGCCCCCTCATTGCTCACTCGCGGCGTCAGAGTGGAATGAGCAAGCAATAAAGGGTTCCGTCTCCCCAATCCGCCCCAGGGACAACCTGTTTGGTTATTTCTAACACCCATGGTCTTCTTTTCAGCTGCAAATGTGCAGTTTTTAGTCCAATTTTATTTGTTGTAGCTCGCTAATCACACTTCCATAACCACACTAATTCATTTTATGTTCCATAAAAACCTGACACTCCTGCTCCAAACAAAACCTGAAAAGAATGTTTGACAACAGTCGGCAATTGTTAGAAATAGTTATTTGAATTGGCCTTTGCAGTATCTAGTAGGAAAAGGAATAGTTATGTGCTTAACACAGCAAAGATTTCCAATATTGCAATTTTATCATACAATATGACCATGGAATGTTTTTATTACACAATATGGATCTCTGCTTTCATAGTAAATATAACACCAGAGAAGAATAACCTGATATTACTGAACAATTTCAGTTAAAACTGAGTAGTCCCATAATAAATAAATAAAATGGTTCAAAATGGTTTCTGCTATATTTTAATCAGCATGATGTAACTTGATGTAAAACCAACTCAGGAGACATAAGCCATTACTTAAACTGCTAAAACTCTTTTGTTACAAGGCTACCTCAATATGAGCTGAATCCTCATGTCCAGTTATCATAGAAATGTAGAGCTGAAAGGACCTTGAGAGGGCATCTAGTCCAGCTCTGCTCTGAGGCCAGACCAACTAAACCTAGATCATCCCTGATAGGTGTTTGTTCAACCTGTTCTTAAAAACCTCCAACAGCAACAATTCTACAGTCTCCCCTGGAAGCCTATGCCCTAGCTTAACTATCCTTATTTAAAAAGTTTTTCCTAAAATCTAACCTAAATCTCCCTTGAAGCAGATTAAGCCCATTACTTCTCATCCTGCCTTCAGTGGACAATAGAAAACAATTGATCACCATCCTCTGTAAAGCAGCCCATAATATATTTGGAGATCTGTTATCAGGTCCCCCTCATCTTTTCACAGGACTAAATATGCCCAGTTTTTTTAAGCCTTTCGTCATAGGTCAGGTTTTCTAAATCTTTTAGCAATTTCATTGCTCTCCACATCTTTCCTAAAGTGTGGCATACAGAATTGGACACAGTACTCCAGCTGAAGCCTCATTCAGTGCAGAGTAGAGCAGGACAATTACCTGCCTGTCTTTCATGTGACATCCCTGTTAATACACCCCAGAATGATATTAGCCTTTTTCACAACTGCATCACATTGTTGGCTCATATTTAATGTTGATCCACTATAATCCCCAGATCCTTTTGAGCAGTACCGCTGTCCAACCAGTTATTCCTCATTTTTTATGCAGGCGTAAGAATCATATTAGCCATTGGAATCCACATCTCTAGCCCAGCTGATCCTGAGATTCTTTGGCCTGGTTTGGAACAGGGATGAAGTGGAATTGATGGTTGCTCTGTGGGAATATGGAGTGGAGTCACTTGCAGGACTCTCAGAAGAATCTAATATAAAAATGAGCTCCTACGAGGATCTGTCCCCCACAAAGAAACCATAGAGGTTACTGCAGTCATAAGTCTGCAGTAACTTGCAGGTAACAGCCACAGAAGCAGAAGAAGAAAACCAGTGTTTGAGGTCTTTTGCCTTGTAACTTAAAATGGCTCTTCCATCATACCCCATTATTGATTGCCTGATGGGAAAATTTGGGTGATCAAGAGTAGTACATAATGTTATGCTCACAGACCAGAAGGTTTTCTAATCAGGAATGCTCCAGTAGTAGTAAGTTTCCAAATTGAAATACACTGCACCTCACACCTTAAGTGTTAAAAGGAGCTTCAATCCCTTCAAAAAACATTTCCTGATCTTAAGAGCCCTGCTAGTGACTTGGCACAGTGCCCAGATTTAAAGAGTGAGGGGCTGGAAATATAGAATGGCTTAACTCTGCACTCACTGAAATCAATGATAAAACTCCAGTTGACCTCAATGGAAGAAGTTAGCCCAGCACTGGGTACTTTTGAAAATTCCACCAATAGAGTTGTGGCATTTTACACAGCTTCGGAGAGAACAAATAGCTTTTTCAGAAAGGAAAAAAATGGCTACATTTACCAAAAATATATGACAAGTGAGATTATCACTGAGTGCTATGTCCATGGGCCTCTACCCTTTTTCTGTTTTGGCACTGTCAGCTAGTAAATGATTTTAGGTTGCTTGATCATTCATTCTCCCTTCCCCAACAATCATTTAGCGGGAGAAGAAGCCTGCTGTGGTACCAAGGGAGAAACTGCCACCTCAGATATCAAATTCTGGTGTTATCTGCCATATATGACATTTGAGGAGATCGTTTAACCACAGACTTCCCTTGAGGGGGACAGGAAGGAAGAAGCATCCATCTGTGTAAATACTGCAAAGCAATTCTCAGAGAAGCGTCCCCTCCCTAAGGATATGAAGAGGTAGCTGTGTCCCAGCATAAATCCATCTTTGATTTTAAAAAATAAAATCAGTGTAAATGTAGAACTTATTTTTAATATGGATTTAATATTATCTCATTAAAAGGACAATGTGAGAGGTGCACCACGCATCACTGTGTGATTACAAAGAGCAAATATAGAAAACTGATATTTCCAGCTAAATACAGTCAGCCATTTAGAGGCTATTTTTAATTGAAGTTAACAATACAAACAGCAGCTACACACTGTGTGAAAAGCAACCAATGCTTATATATGCAAATGAAAGAAGAGGAAGTAAATAATATACTTTGAATAACATTCTATCAGGACTGGGGCGTGGGTAATTTGGCCTAGTGTTTGGAACTAGAGCAAGAAGAGACTGGGAACCAGAGCCTGAGTGAGAGTCAGGAACTAGCACCAAGGGTCAGACACAGTAAATTGATTCAAAACAGGGAATCAGGCTGGGTAAACACCAGGGAAGGTGCAGTAAAGCTGCACACATAAGCACTGAGCAGCCAGCAATGTGCTACTGCTTCTGGGCTTAAGAGCATACCTGCTGGCTCCCTTCAGCCAATTAGACATGTTGGCCAATTGGGCAATGCTGCTGCAACCACTCTGTGCTCATTAGTCAGCCTGGATACTGAGCTAGCCAGTACCAGGCTCAGCTACAGGCCTTCATTTCTGACCCATACAAGTTCTTCCAAAAGGTGGCTTGACACGAAAGTGGACTGGACAAATTAGCAGGAATCCATCATCTGGGCCTAGAGTCATTTACATGTAACCTGCCTTTACAATAGCTGAAGATAGATCCTCATATTCTGTAAGATAAGCAAGAAAGTGACCACCTCTCTGGTCATCTTAATAGGACCTGTTCTAAGCTTGCCTTAGCTGAAATTGTCTTATCTAGTAGCTTTCAGTTTCCTTGCAGCAATTCATACCTTTTTTAAATATGGCCTTTCTAATTTCCATGGAGGTCTGTGTGAGGATTATAAGGGTGCAATGTAGAGCTACTTGCAGAACTGCTGAGGCTACGGCTACACTGACGGTAACAAAGTCGCCGCCATCAGATCGATTTCTCTGGATCGACTGAGCGGTCAGTAAAGACCCACTCAGTCAATCCAGAAATCGATGTACTAAGACCATCTTCGCAAGTGGCGTAGCGCTGCATCGACAGGAACGCAGTTCCCGTCAACGCAGTGCAGTGAAGACGGCGCGCAGAAGAGGAGCCCAGAAGTTGACAGGAGTTACGCAAGTTTTTTGCGTAGCTTGCGTACTCCCATCGACTGCGGACGAATCCCAGAGGTAAGTGTAGACAGGGTCTGAGTATGGTGTTTTCTTATTCTTGATCCAGTAAAGTAAAACAAGCTGAAGAGCTGGAGAAAAGACTTCACATCATATATATGAGGAATTGAGCTGCCGGCAGTCAAAGATATTGTTTCATGGGAACGAATCAGGGGCCAACCCTTATGACTGTACCTGGTCTCACTTTTTTTTTCTCTTAAATTCACTTAAATCAGTCTTATTGTAAGTCCTCCTTTGCTGTGGTAGGCTCTAAGAGAAAGTGAAAATCTTAACACTGGTTATTCAATATACTGTATTACACTTTCCTGTGTCAGGGAGACCTACTGCTCTTCAGAGCAATTCACCACAAAGGATGGTAGGAAGTGCTATAGACACCCCTTTTCTGCAAGACTGTTGTGGGGAGGAGCAGCTTTTATGTATAACTGGGTTCCACAGGGCTTTTGTTTTACTAATAGAGACTATTGTGGGGTCTGCTGAATTAGCACTGCCCTGACTATGTCCCCTTCCAAGCCAGTACTGCCTACCTTTGCAGCTGTGCTGGTTCTCTTTAATCCCCTCCCCCTTATTGTGACTGAGATTTGGGCATTTCTCTGCTAAGAAAAATCTTTTAACTCATCAGACTGTTGTGATACTGCATTAGTGTCTTCATTAGCTTGTGGACCTCTACCCGATCTGAATCATTGTTTTGTTAGGGATCTAACAGATATAATACATTCCTTTTACTTCAACTAATTTGTTATATAACTGCAATCTACCAAACAATTTTCATACAAAAACAAAGGGAACAGAGCAGACTGCAATAGCTACCAAGGAATATCTCTGCTCAGTGTGGTTCATAAGGTGCTTGCGGTGAAGGGTCTTGCTGAAATGACTCCATGTTCTTGCTGAGAGAGCTTATCCTAAGAGCTAGAGTGGGTTCAGGGCTGGATGCTCCACAACTGACATGTCCTTCACAATGTGCTTGTTGCAAGAAAAAAGCCATGAACAACCGGCACCTCTCTATATAGCATTTGTTGACGTACAGAAGGCCTTCCATACCGTTAGTAGGAATGGCATATCCAAGATTCTGTTAAAAATTGGCTGTCCACAAAAAGTGCTCTCCCTATCTAAGAAGTTCCATGGGGAAATGGGGGCAACTATCTGGTATGAAAATTAAACATTGTCTGAGTTTAGCATTGATAGAGGCAAGATGCAAGGATGCATCTTAGCGCCTACTGGCTTTGGCGTCATCTTCTCTATTCTTCTTAAGTACGCTTTTGGAAACAATCAATCTAGCATACTAACTGAATTGAGGACGGATGGCAGCTTGTTTAACATCAGGTGATTTCAGAGCGAAAGGCGTGTTACCCAGCTCCCTATTCAGAATCTGCTTTTCGCAACTGATGCTGCATTGGTCTCTAATTCACCTGATGAATTGCAGATCGTGGTGAATAAGTTCTCTGATGCACGTATCAAGTTCAGCACGGTAATCAGTATTAAAAAAAAGTTATGTCACAAGGTACCAACATCCCACCTAACGTCTACCTCAATAATGAAGTTCTGGACAACGTGGATCACTTCTGCTAGCTTGGCTCAATTTTAACCAGCTCACTTGATTCAGAACTTGATGTGAGAATTAACAAAAGCCTCTGTCACCTTTGGCAAACTTAGCTTACGTGTTTGGAACAACAAGCTGCTAACCCTGAATAGAAAAAGGTCCATCTATCATGCTTGTGTTCTCAGTACAGCTTTACAGCTGTGAAAGCTGGGTCACGTACTCCAAGCAGGAGTGGAGATGGAACAGCTTCCACCTTTGCTGTCTCAGGAAAGTCCTTGGAGTCACTTGGCATCAACAGATCACTAACAATGAGATCCTTTGAGAAAATCGGCCTACAATCTATGCAGACTATGTTAGACGCTCAGAGGCTTCGCTGTTGGCATATGTGGAGTGCATGCCTCAAGATCGTCTGCCAATGGTTGTGCTTTAGGCCAACTCAGGAACCACCTGTGACTCATAGGAAGGCCAAAGCTTCGATACAGTGACAAGATCAAGCAGGGTCTCAAGAAATTCAGCATTCCCACTGGCAACTAGGAAAGCCCTGCCTGCTCCATTCTGTCTGGAGAGCTGTGTTAAGGCTGGTGCCAGTCATTGCAGAGAGTCATCAGAGAGCCCAGGCTGAGGCCCATAGGTGAGCTAGGAAGCAGAGTGTGCTCCAACCTCCATCTGGCAAGTGGACCTGTAGTCACTGTGGGAAATTTTGCCATTCATGCATTGGGTTCTTCTCCCACACTACTGCCAAGCACCACTGACTGACTTCATCATGTGTCTTTTCATCTGTCAAGATGTTGGATGGCCATACCAAAAAATTTACCTCCACATTACAAAAAAGAGAGGATGCTATGCATTAGAGATCATATAGTTAAGGAATATTTTTGACATCTGATCAGTGTACTAAATAAGAATAAAGAAAAAGCAGAAAGAAAATACTTGTGATGTTTGCATAATATTTCATTGCTTGTTATCGACTTAAAGTATGTAGGTTGGGATTTTCAAGGAAGCCTAAAGGAGTTAGGTGCCCATTCCAACTGAATTTTAATAGAATTTGGGTGCCTAACTTCCTTACCCTCTTTCAAAAAGCCATCTATAGTCACTAAACTGCAATTTGGATTGGTTGTTAAGGGGGAGATTTCCAAAAGCACACATGGCAGTTGGGAGCCCAACTATAGTACTTAAGCTCCCAACTGCCAGGCGTGCCTTTGAAAATCTTCCCCTGTAAAACCTCAGATGTTAAATAAAAATGAAGTTGGAAGCTGTCACAGGATGGCTGGCCCTTTAAAAGGAGTTGGACCCTGCCCAGTCCCCCCTCCCCCTCCATGACTGATCAACTGTCTCCTAAATAAGGCTGAGAGACCAGGGATTAGGTGATAGTTCAAAAACTATTTGATCCTCATAGAAGTGAGCCAGCGGCTCAGGCAGGTAAACTTACAGCATGGGGAAGAACTGAGGACCAGGCTCAAAAAGCCCATTTCTACACATACAACAGCACAGCTCCACTGACGTAGCTGTGCTGCTGCAGTGGGTCTGATGAAGATGCTGTATGCCAATGGGAGAGAGCTCTCCCATCGGCATAATAAAACCATTTTTATTTATAATAAAACCATTTTCGCGAACAGCAGACGCTATGTCAGGGCACTATGCACAAGAGCACAGTCTGTGTAATTTATGTCACTCAGGGAGATAGTTTATGTTGCTCAGGGATGTGAATAAACTATGCCAACACAGGCTGTAGTGTAGACTTAGCCTAAATCCACTATTTAGGGGCTACTGATTATCTCAAAACTACTGCTCATTTGCTACCTAACCTTGTAAGAACCTCTGTTTTGTGGGAAAGACCTCAGTGTTGATTGAAAAAGGAATATTAACAGTAGTTTTTTTTTGAAGTCATTACAAACTTTTTTGCATCTTTACTAAATATTAAAATATAGCAACAAGAGTATAATAGGCAGGATGCTTGGAAAGATAAGAATACACGTTTAGCTAATTGTGTGACAACATGTTAAAAGCTAATTAAAGAAATTCCAGAACGTTTCTGCTTCTATCTCCCAAGGGCAAGCAAAGATCAGGCAGATAAACCATGTAAACACGTCTATGAAGAAACCTGATTGTAAAAGGAATGCAGGGTTGTGTAATCAGAATTATAAATCTAAAGGTAAAGTGGTCTTATCCCACCCACTCATACACACCTTTTTCTCTTCAAGAAACCCACGCAAAGAATTCTACAAATATCCTTATTAAAATTGATTTAATTTGTTAATACTAAAGTCTCCATTTTTTTAAAGTTGGAGAACCTTTATTGTGAGAGATCTTTTACTGAAGATACTGGTTACTTCCAACTCATGTTTCCATTAAAAGAAGAAAACCTTTGTTTCTCAAAAGCTTACAATGGCATAAGCTTTTTTAGTATATATATTTGCAAATATTTTGTATATAAATGCAAGCCTTCATATAATAAATGCCAGATCATTGTTTATATAAATAATAAGATGTTTTATGTACAAATATAGCAAAGTCATCTAATGCTAAACTAATTACTAATGTAAGAAGCCATTTAACTATAGACAATGTTTATGGGGAATTAATTACTGGCAGTGCTCAAAGAACTGTCAAGCCACTCAGGAAAACAAGAAAAATCAACTTTCCAAAAAATGTCATATAGAAGTAACAACTTAAACTAAAGATTTCATATAAGTTTATTTAATTTTAAAAGACTGTTTTGAGAACTAAAACTCATTAAAAATAGTGTTTGGACTTTTTAAAAATAGAATTTCATTTCCTGTCAAATGCTAATAAAATTGAAAGAATATCTCAGAAAATGGAATAAATTTTAAAAAAAAAATTAACTTTAAAAGTTAAAACTATCTGAATCTTTACCGCCACAAGAAGAACAACAATGAAAGAAATGTTGCATATGTGTTAAACAAACTGCATGTTCAGGAGCTAAAAGGGTCACCTAAGCCAATAAAAGAATGACAGTGACCAAACTGAATCTAAACAAACATGAAAATAAGATTATCAAAAACTCTGAAGTCAGCACCCCACACTAACACTATCAACTACTCTGCGTAGATAGCAAGTACTCCACAATTCATCCTGTCCATCTTTACAAGCAAGCTGTCACAGACCTATAAGAAAACCAGAAGACCCAAGAAGAACCAAACTAAGGAAACGTCCCCAAGACTGCAACATGGATTCGTGAACAGAAATTAACTAAGACACTGCCAAGGGATTAAATTTTTGTAATGATTTTATTGAAATGTTGTAACTGAATCACTAAGTGGTCAGACCATGTATTCCTAGAGAGGAGACAGAGGCTAAACACTGGTAAACAAAGAAATAGTGGAATTTAATTGAATTAAAGATTCTTAATATTGATTAAGACAGCTCCTTAAATAGCTTCCTCTAAGTAATTGATTTAAATATTTTCTTTGGTTTCATAGGATGTAGGAAAGATTGCTTAAGTTGCCAACTATAAACTGGCTGGTTTATTTTATTGATTACCAACAAGTTCACCTGCTCTGAAACAAAGCCTTTTTGCCCATTCTCACAATCAGGGTCCCAAAGGGAAGAACAGGGAGTCTGAAGCCCAAAGAATAAGCAATTTGAATCAACTGGTTGTAGACAATATATGTCAAGTAAGGTCATCTATGAACGCTTGTTATGTGCTGAACTTTATGGTCATTAGGAGATATGTATACAGGTTATGGTTATGAATATATGTGTAGATAATTGTAACTGTGGTACAACTAGATTATCACCTCACAAGAGGGGTGTAGTAATCAGGAAAGGAGGGTCACCTCCCAGGCTAGTTGTTTACACAAGGCTAACTGCAAGCACCTAGCATTGTTCAACCTAGGGAAAGACAATGATAGACAGTTAAAGTTAATGAAACAACTTGAAACTGAAAATAAAATCCCAGTCTTGGAAAACTGAGAGAGGAGGGCATCTCCCCCACAATGAATCATCATGATCTGAGAGAGAGGGCCCAAAAGAAAAGAGGCAAACTCTTAAAAAAGAGGTTTGAACTGAAGGATATCCATAAAGTGAGGGGTAACATCTAAACAAGGTGCCCTCTGTGAAAGACTGGGTCCCGATCTAGGACACAGGGCAGGCAGGCAAACTGTTCAAAGTCATTCGGTAACTTCTATTAGAAAAGGGAATTTAATTAATATGGAAGTGTAATGCCTGAGGGCTTGTCTATCTTAAAATGTTACAGTGGCATTGCTGTGATGGTGCAGTGAAGATACTACCTATGCCAATGGGAGGGCTTCTCCCATAGGCATAGGTAATCCACCTCCCCAAGAGGCAACAGCTAGGTCAACAGAAGAATTCTCTCATTAGCCTAGCACTGGCTACATCAGGAATTAGGTCATCTTAATTGTGTTGCTCAGGGGTGTGCATTTTTCACATCTCTGAGTGATGTAGTTATACAAACTTAATTTCCTGGTGTAGACCAGGCCTGAGGTTCTGTCGTTGTTTCTTTTCTGTGTACCTTGTAACGAAAAGCAAACTCATACTATTTGAGCTTTGAATTTATTATTTTTCTATTAAATAAACATTGTTTTTACCAAACTTTGTTTTTACCCCAAGCAGGTCTCTGGTGCACAAACTGTGTGGAGTATGTCCCAAAGCGAACTGAAATTGAGGGCATGGTGATGAACCAAAGGGGAAATGTCCAAATGTCTGGTAGTTAAGGACTCAGGGAGATGGAGTTGAGGGGACTTGGGACAAGAAAGTTTAGTGGGGTCACCCTGCCAGGAGTAACTAGGTTGCTGGAAGCCAAGGTGAGACCTTTATGCTTGTAAACTGGCTACTGGTGTCAGAGTTCTGAGCCATAGCAGCATAGCATTAAGGCACCCAAAGTTACAAGGCAAGTGGTGACAGAACCTCTTACTGGGGTGAGTGATCCCCAGCATGTCATACCCGTCTTTAAACATTCTTAATTATCTGATCATATAAGTTATCTGATCATATACTAAAGAATGGCTTCTCAATAGTTTTGGCAAACAATATACTTTTGGTCGTAGAAAAAAGAAAACACACTTCAGAGGTGCTCACTCTCGGTGTATGTAACCTCTGTTAAGAGCTCTCCACAGACAGCGATGCAGAAGAGATTTCTAACAAAAGTAACCAGTTTATCACTTATGTTCAGTCAGCTGTGTTTAAAGTTTTCTTTTCCTTTCTTTTATAATAAAATAGCCATGGTTAATAATTGTGATTATTTTGTTTGGTCTTGATCATGGTGTCCATTAAAGAATGTAAAATAATCCCTGTTACTAAATAGTAGAAGCCACACCCCTGAGTTAGCAGTAAGAGAAACAATTAGTAAAACCTAGCCTACCATTTCTTGTTTCTCTATACTAAATGTTGTTATTAATTTTTAAAACAAAATTACTTGGCATCCAACAATTTAAACTATTCCTTTTAATCCCAGTTTCCACCAGTGAGTTTGTGCAAAACTACCTAAATCCTGACACTGTCCACACCCAATGAGCTGCCCTGAGCCCAACACAAGACACAGCCTCAGCAACTGTAAATCTGGATTCTCAAATTACACATTCCCCTGGCTGCCTTGCCAGTGCACTTTATAGGCTTGGGCCACACACAAAATACAGTGATGGGGCCAAGAGGTGTGAGCATGTATGTGCATTTATTGAAGCAGGGACCTGACCCTGACTGTCTGACACCCCAGGTAAGTGCCCTAACACTGGATTATAGAGTCAATGTCTTTCTCTGGCCCAAAGCTCCTCTGCACATCTCTCCTGGCTAGTTTAGGTGATTCTCTGCTGCTGGCTTCTGAGAATCCCTTTCTTAGGCATCTATCTCTCCCCATGCACTGTATGGGGAGCGTGGGTGCCTAATTTGGAGCTCAGAATTTCACTAGGTAGCATGGCACTTAGAGGTTAGCTGTTGCATTGTCTAAGTACCTTTGTGAATCTAGCCCAGCCATGGTTAACATTTGACCCTAGGCAAGTGGTTTGTGGATTGTAATCCTGAAGGAAGTAGATAGGCTTTTGCAGAAGACTCTGTGTCGGAAAAGGACATGATTCATGTGTTGAACTTGTTAGTTTTAGTTTTAATTAATTAAAACTATTTGAGTTTTTGAAGAAAAAGGGACTGGAAGCCCGTCTGGAGTGTTCTTTGGATGCACGGGCCAGTGAGTTAGTCCATTGGCTTACAGAAGGCCTGACACTTCAAGTGTTGCTTTTTTATCTATGTCCTACAACCATTCAAAGGTATATGACTCTTTCTTTCCCCCCTTTTCTTTTCAAAGTATTCCCCTACCCCACCTCACCCCACTCCTTTACCCACACTTTGCTTTAGAAGCTGAATGTTTTGATTGGAGTCTGAAAAACTACTTTGCCAAAATTATTTATATTTTGACATTCTTTTTCAAGTCTCAAACTGACAATTGACAAACTACACTCAATTGTACAAAATGATGTCATATAATAAAACAGCAGTTAAGCAAAAGACCCAAGAACTGGTTTCTTCTGATGGCATATACTGTTGGTAAAAAAAAATTTTGTCAATTGTTTTTGACAGAAATTTGATTTTTTTTTTAATTATTAAATGAAATTTTTCATCAAAGTGCCAGCTTGCTGCAGAAGGTTTTAATATTATTTTTTGGTCACAAAACCAAATACTGCAAAAATAAAATACTTAAGATAACTAAAATATTTCCATTTGAAAACATTGCTCCTGGGAGTTGTAGTCCGATTGTCTTATGTCCTCATTCCTCTCTATGGGCTGGGCTCCTTAAATCTTCCATGGTGTACTGTGGCCAGGCACTCCCATGATGCACTGACTCCCCTGTCCAAGATGGGAGACCACGGTGCATCATGGGACATGTAGTCTGAGTAGGGAACCAGGCAAGAATGTGTGCATGAGGCACCCAAACTTCCCTCCCATCAGGTACCTAGCAGCATTTTCTAACATTTAGCCAAAATATTTTCTATTTTGAATTTCTACCAAAAAAAGTAAAAATTCCAGGGTGAAGGGCGGAAGGAAAGCTGCAGTAGTAAGGCACATGAACTCCTGAATAATTATGACCCTTTTGAAAGGTTAATCATATTTGGATTGCTGGCCAATTGATCTGTGATAAGATTCTTCTCCAGAATCAGGCTACACAGAATTAACACTACAGAATTCAATATCTTGTGGAGAGTCTAGGGGTAGATGATAAGGACACTCACACTGAGGACAAAGTAAAGCTTTAGATATCTTTATTAAAATAAGGAAAAAAGCCAGAAAGGACCCAAGCCACATAAAAAGTTAAAGATAATAAAATATTGGGGTTATCTGTGATAGCATTCTTTGCACAAGCTCTTAGAATTACATACTCACTTCCTTCCTTGAGGACCTGGTGGTAAGAGACAAAGGGGCCAGACTTGGTTCCGGCATACCACAGTGTCCAATGGTCCAAGTTCCTCATTGAGTTGAAGGGTCAGGTAGTAGAAAGCAGACAGTGAAGGAAGAAGCTCAGAGAAGAACAAGCTACAGACTACATGGTGGCTGCCCTGTTATAGGACCTGAGCATCATCTGTTTATGCTCAGTTCTCCATGCCCCATTTTGGCCTTTTCACCCACATAATACTGAGGTGTACTTACTCTATGGGTTAACATATTGATACATATAAGTGCCATCTTAGCTCCTTATCATACCTGTCAACCCTTGCTTAAGTGGATTTGTGGTTATTACTTCTATGTTCCTTGTGGTATCATTTACTGTATAGTCTAGCTCCTACCACTGAGCAAGCTCTTCTTAGTTCCCAAAATCTAAAGGTATCCATGAGGCCATTTATCTATGCCAAGAGTTACAGCCTACTTAACCACGTGTATGCTAACTTATGCTTCAGCTAATGTGTTATAGGATATAGGCCTGTCAGTTTCTTGCATTACAGTTGAATGTAATGAAAGCAGCTAAATATAATAAAGGCAAGCCAGTAAATATAATAGGCAAGCTTGCCCTGTGGGCGACACACTTCATAGCCTCTCTCCTTGTTTGGTGTTAGAAAACTATTTAGAATATTAATAAATGCTGCATGTGTGCTACGATCACCCATTTAACTATCTCCAAATCCACTAGTGAAAACTATATCTAAAACACTTATGGATAGATTCTGTTACCCTTACTCATGTAGAGTTGAATCTTACTGTGATTTTAATGGAACTATTCACAGTGGGATTCTTTGTGGAATAATGTACCACTTGATATCTTAAGGGGATCAGAATCTGGCCATTATGGCTCACTGTCTTCTGTGGGGCTGAGATGTGTTATTGGTCTGATGCAAAGCCACTGATGACATTCAAATGATTTCAGCTGGATTTGAATCTGGCCCCTGCGGTGGCGAAGAGGTGCACTGTCTGAGCAGCAGCATGATAAACATTTTTGCCTTTTGAGGGCCCAATCCAATTCCTGTTGACATTGATGACAAGACTCCCATTGACTCCAGTGGGTTTTGGATAAAGGCCCTAAAAGAAATATCTTGCTTCCTGGGAGTTGGAGGAGTTAAGAACAATGAGTCTTGCTTAACCAGTGTGGGTTGTTTTTTGTTTTTGTTTTTAAGTGTGCTGAAATGGCCCTTTGCTGGGGGAGGGTCAGACATCACTAACCAGGTCCATTCCCTTGTGTGCCTCAGAATTTTGAGACCAATTATGCCTGTGTCTTGAGCAGATGCCCAAGCATATGGGATTAATGGTCACTGAGCCTTTTTCTTTCCATAACACACCTATATGAAAAAAGATGTGTTTTGGAGCACTATAGGTTGCACTTTCCCCAAATCTTTGCTGAACGCTTCATTTTATGGAATATATAATACCCTTCTTACTTGTTTAAAAGATACAAATAAGACTATCCAGCATACATTTGCATAGATCTTCCTTGATCTTGTTTATATCTAATTAACGTCTAAATAGTGATGTTCTATGGAAAACACACAGAAAAATCTGAAATGAACTAACAAGCATGGACCCATTAGGCAAAAAATAAATAAATAAAAATTCCAGGGCAGCTTTATAGTGCCTTTAAGCTAAGGATGACAGAACAAATTTGTTTGCTAAGTTGTACTGATATTCAGTAGTAGTAGATAAAGGAAAAATATTTTGGTAATATACTTTATCAAATTACTTGACTTTGTCCTGGGGTCACATCCTGCTCACCCAATCCAGCCTAATGGGACTGCTTGCAGCGGTAAAGCAAACAGGATTTGGATCTGTTATGTTCTTCCAAACACAAAGAGCAACCATATAGTTTCAGCCAGAATTAACTTTATTTTCCAATTAAGGGCCTGCTATAAACCCCACTGAAGTCAATGGAAAGACCCCTATTAGCTTCAATGAGCTTTGGTTGTATCAGGCCCTAAGGGCTTCTATACATGTAGAAATTTACTGGTGTAATTATACCACTATAGTTATACCAGTGTAACTCCCCATGTAGACATTCATATTTTGGACTAAGAACATCCACATTCCCTGCTTTGAAAGCAGTTTACTATAAACTGGAAAAGGGCACCCTTATTCCAGCACGAGTGTCCACAGGGGGAACTGTATTGGTATAAATGTAGCAGAAGAGTTATGCTCTTAAATTTCCTTTTGTAGACAAGATCTAAAGGCACAAAACAAGAAAGGAAGGTTTCCATTAGAGAATACACTGTGTAAATGTCTCCTCTGCATAAGGTTGCATCTGAATAGAAAATGGCAGCTGCTTCTACAGCTTGGAGGGGGACTTCTCTCTATTTCAAGATGCAGCACACTGAAAACAAGACATAACAGATATACTACACTTATTAATAATAATACAGATGATGTATTAGCTGGTTACACAAGCTGTGAGAAGAAGTACATTTAGGTCTGTGCAGAACACACACACAGATTTTGTCTGACACTAGGAATTTCTAGGGGATCCTGGAGTGTATTTATTTGTAGAGTAACAAACTCAGTGTTTCTATATATTTATGGTAATTTCCCTTTTCAATATTTTTTGACTGAGACCCTGTCTACACTTACCTCTGGGATTCGGCGGCAGTCGACAGGAGTTACGCAAGCTACGCAAAAAACTTGCGTAACTCCCATCGACTTCTCTGCTCCTCTTCTGTGCGCCGTCTTCACTGCACTTCACTGCTTACGCCACTTTGAAGGTGGTCTTAGTACGTCGATTTCTTGATTGACTGAGCGGGTCTTCACTGACTGCTCAGTCGATCCAGAGAAATCGATCTGACAGCGGCGACTTTGCCGCCGTCGGTGTAGCCGTAGCCTTAGAAATTGCTTCTTGGGGGAGGGAGGAATTACAGGAATTGCATGAAGACTGCAGGTTTCAATTCCCAGAGCTTTGTTTCCTTTTGCACTGAACTATGCCTTCAAAGTTTTACATTTGCTTTTGGATTTAGAGCAATATGTCTTTGCTTCTGGGTGGAAACCATGTGTAACCTTTCAGCTTAGCATGGTTCACACCTGAAACAATAAATCAACCCATATTTTTGGAAAAACTTACGCTAGCTTCATTCTAAAATGCTAAACATGTCTGGCCCAAGTCCTGGACGAGGTTTGTTGCAGAACCACAAATCAGGTGAAACTCAACTGCTTTTGAGTTTTATCCCAACAGTTTCATACAACTCTAAAGTGAACTAGATTTTCCTTCTGAAATAATGCCAAAAATGATCTTGTAATAAAGCCAAAAGCACAAACAGACAAAATTGCACTAATATATGCACTGAATAAAATCTAGGATCTTCAGTTCTAAAAGCAGATGCCCCTAACATGTGACCTGTAAGGGTGAATATCTATTAGTTGGTAAGTGTACTAAGGGTTTATCATACAAATCTAATCAGCCTGCATGATAACAGTACATGATAAGGCCGTCATCACCACTGTTTTATTAACAAACTGGAAACTCAAGCCTGAAACTGCTAAAGACACTCAATATTAGGCTCTGTAAACAGTCACTTAATTTCTTTTTTTATTTTTTTTTATTAGCAGAGAGCTATTTCTGACAAACTGACAATAATGGAGAATCATATATCCAGTGAAGAGATTGCTTATGAATTAAGGTACATTCTCTAGGCGTTGCAATAGACCAGCTCTCTGTAAACTTTTAATTTGAACCACTATTATCAAAGGCAGACATTAGAAGGCTTCTGCTTGTAAGTCCCACAGAGCCAGTAAGGGATAGTGCTGAGGAGCGTGATTGGTCCTTTTCTCCATTTCTTCTCATTCCAGTCTCCTCATCTCAAAAGCATAATGGAATGTCAGGGTAGGGGCTACTATATGATATACTTCACCTTTCCATGTCCCTGAAAGGAGTTCTGGAATTTATGTTCCTGGAAGCAAAGGGGATGAGCCAACCCATTCTAATGCACACATCTTCCTGAATTTTTATCCTGTTTCAGTGGAGACTGTGAAGAATGTAATAATTTTGCAATTTAAATGTGATGAACAATATGAGAGTTCCATTACTGAATTATAAAAATTTCATTTTGGACAAGGTCCATTTAAGTTGTTTTTCCTCCTCAGTGATCTGTCAATGTAAAACAATTGTTACATGAATAATTTTACCATTGTTGGCATTTTCAAATCCTCCATAATTTGTAACATAAAACTCTGAACACTTTTCCAGAGAACTGCCATTTAGAAATGTTTTGCTCTCTGCTGTCAATTTAAATAAAACCTTAAAAAAAGATTATTCTTACCTGGAACATGTACTGAATATACAGAATTATAGATAATAGAATATTATTATTTTACACTATATATTTAAATTAGCTCCTCAGGTCTCACCCTCAAAAGGCTAGGGTTTTGCATAACCGGAAGTGGGGAATTTGCATTCACCTTCCCCTACATATTCCCCAGGAAATTCACTGAACACTTTTTGTTTCAAAACTCCATTCTTGTCTGTTATATTGTAGTCCTTTGAACCCTCAGGTCTCACATCTGTCACATCTCCCCCCTTGAGAGACTATATATAATCCCAGTCCACAATAATACATACACGATTCATTTAATACAATGGACCCCAAAGATACTTAAATTTAATTCAGTAAAGTCTCCCAAAGTTCTGGCAGGAAATTGCCATATTATGCACAGGGCCCAATCCCATAGGTGGCCTCTGAGCACAGCTTGGGCCCTGCACACAACCCAATCAACCAAACACCTATCTTCCCCCACAGTTCATGGACCACTAAGCAGAACTATGCAACTCCCTGCATCCTGGATTTAGGTGCTAATCTATGTGAGAGGCGCAGGGTTTGGGATACATCCCTGTCATCAGCATGTTCCATTGGCTAGTTTAGGCAGCTCCCTGCCTAGTACACTGGCTTTTGGGGTTCGCATTCTAAAGCACATATTTCTCCCCATTCATTGCAAGAGAACATAGGCACCTAACTCAGGCATTGTGGATGGCAGTGTTGCTCTTCTCATTTTTCTGGGCACCTAACAGTTAGGTGCCAACATGTGATGCTGAGTATCACAATGCCTAAATCCAATAAGTCTGTAGTATGTTTTTTTTCATTTTCTGGGCAATTTGATTCTTCAGGTGACAATATAGGAAATACAAGAGAGTCTTGATTGTTGCAATACAAAGGGATCCTTAAGAGATATAAGAATTTAGTGGCCATTTTGGCTTCCCTTTAAAGTAATTTTATTCCTAGGCTCTTTAATGGTAGCTGGATAATTCCTGATGGCAGGCTTCAGCAAAACGACTAACTTACATGCATATATCTATACTAGAGAGGTCTTTGTTATATGTTCTTTTTTAAAATGTAATGATTTCTATGCTTTGTCAGTCTACATATTAACATACTACAGGAATTTATTTTTACGTAATTAATTAACATTTGACTAAATTTTCAGTACAAAGAGATATTAGAAAGGAAATATATGTTTGGAATCCTTTTCTACTGAAGATTTTCTCAGTTGTTTTGTGAAGGATCTTGCATGGGAGATACAGAGTTTACTTTCTTCCCACTTTGCTTCACCTGCCATTATAAAGTATCAGAATAGAGGAATATAGGAATAATTATGTTGGATCCATCTTGCCCAGAAATCTATCTCCAACTATGGTCAATACGAAATGCTTCATTGGAAGCTTTAAAACCTCCATAATAGATAATTTGGAATAACCCTAAATCAACTAACATTAGTGACAGGTTTAATAGGATGTATATTGCAAGCATTACCTTGCTGAATATGATCATGTGATAATTTCATTAACTAGTGATTCTGGTTATTGTTTATTGAATTATTTACAATAAAGGTTGATTCAAATTATTTCTGAGTCAAAGTGAACAGCCTGAAGAACATGGAGATCCAATGTGATGTACAAACTGAGAATAAAATGAGTTCTCTTTGGTCTTGGGAGATAGCCAAGACATTTATCAGCCAAAAACAGAGAAAAACCATGACTTTGGAGTCCAGGATCAGTGATTCAGAGAAGAAGATATGGAAACATACAATTGGAGTTGAATGGGGATTAATATAAGGTGAAGTCCCAAAAAGCAAGATGTGCTGTACATGTGCTTAATTCTTTTCAATTAGGCAATATATCTTAAAAATTGTCTGTTTATTTAATTAATGCTCACTATGGCCCAGACACTGCAGTCCTTCGTCAGACAAGATTACTGCTGTCTTGCCAGTGGACATTTCTCAAAGATTTGCCAAAGTAAGGAATGCAAAGACCTGCCCAAGAGAAATAATAGTATATTTCCACTATTTCATATTTGATTTGATCCCAAGCAATCTATACTAAATATTTTTAAACAATTTGTTTAGGCTCAGTGGTATTCTACAGAAGCAAATAGCTTTTTAGAAAATAACTCTTTATCTAAAATGCATGCTCTTGAATAAATTAATGAATCAATTCTACTTCAGGAAGTTATATTGCCATTAAGTAACTAAATCCTAACAAATGTCCAGGTTCAGACATTGCTTTTGAGATCCACAGCAGATGCAATTCAAGGATTTTGTCATCATATTATAAAAGTGATAGCCTTCCTGATATTCATAGATTTCAAAGCCAGAAGGGATCATTGTGACGATCTAGTCTGACCACCTGTATATCACAGGCCATATAATTTCCCTACAATTAGCCATAGAGCATTTCTTTTTAAAAAAAACATCCAATCTTGATTGAAAAATTGTCAGTGGTGGATTCTCCATTACGTCCCTTGATAAATTATTCCAATGGTTAATTATTTTCACTGTTTAAAAATGTGTACCTTATTTCTAGTCTGAATTTGTCTAGCTTCCACTTACAGCTAGTGGATCGTGTTATATCTTTCTCAGCTTGAACTGAAGAGCCCTCTATTAAATATCTGTTCCCCATGTAGATCCTTATTACTGTAAACAAGTCACCCCTTAACATAGTCTTTCTTAAGCTAATTAGATTGAGCTCTTTGAATCCATCACAATAAGGCATGTTTTCTAGTTTTTTAACCATTTTTGTTACTCTTCTCTAAACCATGTCCAATTTATTATCATTCGTGAATTGGGGGAACCATAGTGGGACACAGTATTCCAGCAGCAGTTACACTGTGCCAAATATAGAAGTAAAATAAACTTTCTGTTTCCACTCAGGATTCACCTCTTTATGTATCCCAGGAACACATTAGCTCTTTTGGTCACAGCATCTCACTGAGATCTCTTGTTCAGCTGATTATCCACCATGACCCTCAAATCTTTTTCAGAGACATAGCTTTCCAGGATAGAGTCCCTCATCCTGCAAGTATGGCCTACATTCTTTGTTCCTGGATGTATGCATTTACATTTTGCTATATTAAAACACACGTTGTTTGCTTGTGCCCAGTTTACCAAGCAAGTCAGATCACTCTGAATCAATGACTTGTCCTCTTACAGATTCACCACTCCCCCAATTTTTGTGTCATCTGCAAACTTTATCAGCGACAATTTTACACTGTCTTCCAGGTCATTGATAAAAATGTTAAATAAGGTAGGGCCAAGAATCAATCTCTGGGAGACCCCACTGGAAACACAGTCATTCAATTAATATTCCTTGTTTACAAGTACATGCTGAGACCTATCTGTTTCTAATCCATTTAATGAGTGCTGTGGTAATTTTATATCTTTCTAGTTTTTAATCAAAATGTAGTGTAGTATCAAGTCAAATGCCATTTAGAAGTCTAAAAGTATGCCTACACTGCAAAAAAAAAAAAAAAAAAAAAGGCCCGCTGCAGTGAGTTTCAGAGCCTGGGTCACCTTAATTGGGTCCACAGGGCTCATGCTATGAGGCTGAAAATAGCAGTGTAGATGTTCGGGCTCAGGCTGGAGCCCAGGTTGTGAGACACACCCCCGCAGCAGGTTTCAGAGCCTGAGGTCCAGCCCAAGGTTGAACGGCTATTTTTAGCCTCATAACATGAGTCCCACAATACTGAATCAGTTGACCTGGGCTCTGAGACCCTCTATCCTGGGTCTCTTTTTTGCACTGTAAATATACCCTTAGTATATTACCAAACTTGTAGTCTCATGAAAAAAAAAAAAAAAGATATGAAGTTAGTTTCACAGGATCTATATTCCATTAGCCCTTGTTGATGTGCATTAATTACATTACCCTCCTTTAATTCTTTATTAATCAAGTCCTGAATCTGCAACGCCATTATCTTGTGTGGGCTCCATGTTAGGCTGACAGGCTTATAATTACCCAGGTCATCCCATTTACCCTTTTTAAATATTGGTGCAAGATTAGCTTCCTTCCAGTCTTCTAGAACTTCTCAGTGTTCCAAGATTTATTGAAAAATCAACATGAATGGTCCAGCAAGCCTCTCAGCCAGATCTTTTAAAGCAAAGATGAATATTCATGCTGGGCTATAAAACTGACTCAATAATCTTACCTTTTATGGGAAGATCCCTCTGGTCCAGATTCTGATAACCTATTCACCTTGAGCTCAAGGAGTAATGGGACTAATTGTTGAGAATGTAAATGAACCTGAATCTGGATCTCAGGACCCTGGTCTGCGCTACACAGTTAGGTCAACATAAGACAGCTTATGTTGACCTAACCATGTCAGTATACACACTACAGCCTTGCTCCCGCTGATGTAAGTGACCTACTACATTGACATAATAACTCCACCTCCATGAGAGGCATAGGGCTTATGTTGGTGTAGTTAGGGTGATGCAGTGTCTGTGTAGATACTGAGTTCCTTTCATCGTCTGTTAGCTGTCTTGTCTGCTGGAGCCATGAAATTGAAAAGAAAGCTGGCTCCAGCTCCCCAACTGGGCTGCTGCTGGTCTCCGCTCCAAGTTGGGCTGCCACTCAGGCTCCCAACTTGGCCTGCCGTCTGGGCTCCCCATTCCTCGCAGGGAGCCCTGCTGCCCTTGGGGTCCTGGCACCCCAATCCAGCTGCATTGAGGCTCCTGGGCTCACAGCCTGACTGCCTTCCAGGCTCTCAGTTCCCTGCTGGGAGCACCGCAGCCAGTCTCCAGGCACAGATCTCCCTGCCAAGACGAGAAGCCCCAGGCAGCTTCCTCTCAAGCGGGGAGGCTAGAAGCCTGGGGAGGCAGATAGGCTGCCTGTGGGGAGCTGCATGTAACTGAGAGCCTTGGCTCCCAGCCCCCCTCACTCTCCTCTTCAGTCAGTGGAAGTGCTCATAGTGAGGATGCACACCACCGACAGAAGGAAGGTAATGTGGACATCAGCCAGTGCAATATTAGGGTGGCTTTCAGTTCACCTAACCTAAGTCAATTTAAGATTATAGAGTAGACATGCCCTGAGTGACAGTAAAACAATGAGGAAACTGTGGTCTTCAGTAGTGATGGCAGGCACTGTTATGCAGTTGTGACCTTCCCCTCTGCAATCTAGACTGGTATATCACTGTGTCACCCCAATCCCCTGCTCCTGGAGCACATCTCACTCTACTCTGCTGTGTGAACCCCCACTCCTGGGCAGCTCATGCACAACCACCAGCAAGTGGTTTTCTCCATGTCCTGAGACACTGTAGTTCTTTGTGGATTCACTTGTTGATGTCTGCTAGTTGTGAGAGAGACTAGGTGACGTCTGCTAGTTGTGACAGAGCACTACACCAAGTATATACTTGACCCACTCTTGACTTAAAATTTACAATCAAATGCTAGCACTCTAGATAGGTCAATAGATGAGTAAATACATACAGAGCCTGTCACTGAATCAGTGGCGAAAACGTCTGATGCTTTTTCCATGGCCTTTATGAACTGAATAGGTGGAAGCAGTCCAGTTCCTGCTGTACAAGTGTCCACATCACAAAAGGACACCTTCTCAGATACTGCCTATGTTGGCAATCTCAACAAAAGGACCAAGAATTTTTGGGCACAGAGACTGAACTGCTTACTGACTGGTATCCCTGTAAATTATCCTTCCAGAGTTGAATTGAGAAACATTGATAATTGTCATGGGGAAGATTCTGTACATGTTCTATGGATAAATATAGAATTTCATTTTCCAGTGCTGTTAATATAGCACCGTTCATGACCTCTACATTTCATCACAAATTTTAAAATAGAAGTCACATTGCAGCAACAACATAAGAACAGCACATCTAGAAGGGTTCCTAAAAACTTTCACTTAAAAAAAGTTCACTTTTGACAGATGATAATGCTCTTTTTGGATTATTTTTTAATGCTTTTAGGAAATGAATTAAAATGAAAAATCATTAAGTTACAGAAAAATTTCACTAGAATTTGGAACATGCTGGCTTCTTTTTAAACTAATTGTTAAACCTATGGTTTTATTTTTATATTGACAATCATTTGAAGTTTTATTATGTGCCTCAATGGGAGCAGGACTGTGCCCATATTGTTAAAGTGTAAGGAGCTTGATTCTCTGGCCACTAACAGTAATGCAGTGTGAGTGCAAAATTATCATTCTGATTTGGAACTATTTTTCACCGACTTTGCAGGCTTTTTACAGGGGTGTAAATAACTAACAAGAACAGACAAGCTGAAAACATAGAATTTGTTGTCATCAGAAAGAAAGCAGAACCATGACTCCATCTAGCCCTGCTAAGTGCCACAGATGTACTATACAGACCTCTTAAGCATTGTAGGAAGCCGCTGTGGCCTCCCACGGAGCCAGAGCCTGGGGAAGGACCCGAGAGCTCTGATTGGCCCCACTCACACCCTGCCCCAGAGTCTGCCCGGCAACAGGGGACCCGGGCCGTGATAGGGCCACCCGGCCAGACCAATTGGCAGCCCCGGGGCGGAGGCCCAACAGGAAGGGGAAATACAAAAGCCTGGCCCCTGAGCTCAGTAGGGCACAGATTGCTGGCAGAGGCAGATGTGCTGCCCTGCCAGCCTAGGCTGGAGCCTAGCTGCCGCCGATGAACCCCGGCCCCACCTGGGCCCGGGGATTGGATAGGGCCCTCGAGGAGCTGGACCAGGCAACCCGGCCAGGATGACTGGGCCGAGTTATCCCGAGCCCGGGGCCGTGCTCTGGGACCACCAGACTGGGCTGAGACCACAGAGCAGCCTGAGTGGCGGGCACCCCCGGAGGCTGGGCCGGATTTGGAGGAACTGCCGGCTGCTGAGCCCCTCCCTGCAGCGGGGCAGGACTTGGAGGAGCTTCCTGAGGCTGACCCGCTCCCCTCCTACAACGACCTGGAGGAGCTGCCCCCTGAAGAGGAGTTTCCTGCCTTACCCCCGGTCGACGAGGAAGGACTCACAACGCTACCCCAGGTGGACCATCCTTGGGACACGGAGGCAACAGGTACTAGGGTCAGTGGGGAGGAAGTAGCCCAGGGACAGCCACGGCCTGTGGCTGAAGCCGCCGTATTGCCGGTGTGTTGCGGCAGGAGCCCCGCCGGCACAGTGGCAGCCGCTTCTGCCACTGCTAGGGCCCTGGGCTGGGATGCAGTGGAGATGGGTGGGCCTGCGTCCCCCTCCCCTTCCCCTTTTCCCTAGCCACCCCAGGAGAATTGCTCTCCTGACCCCGCCTAAAGCAGTTGCCTCCTCTGCTCACCCGGCCTAAGGGTTGGAGCGATAGACTCCTTGTTCACTCGCCCTGCCTGAGGGCCTGAGCGATCCGCCTGCTCACCCTGCCTAAGGGTTGGAGCCATAGACTCCTTGTTCACTCGCCCTGCCTGAGGGCCTGAGCGATCCTCTGCTCACCCTGCCTAAGGGTTGGAGCCATAGACTCCTTGTTCACTCGCCCTGCCTGAGGGCCTGAGCGATCCTCTGCTCACCCTACCTAGGAGCGGACTAGTAGGACTACTTACTTGCCAAGTGCGAGCTATTCCCTGTCTGTAGGAAGCCGCTGTGGCCTCCCATGGAGCCAACACTCCTACAAGCATGGTATCAAAGGCAGCTCTCAAGCTAGAAGAATTATCCTGGATGCCTGCATCCAGATTCTCTCCATATCACAGCTTTTATTTATTTATTTGCACTGCCTGAGTATTTTGCTGAAGTGCCTCACTAAGAATTTCCTTGAGGACTGAAGGAGCTCCTGGCTGGTGTAAAGGTGACACAGCTAGGTCCAACATCAACTGCTCCAACCCCAGCCTATGGGGTGTGTCAAGGCAGGGTCAGGGCAGAGCACAGTACCACTGCATCAGTTCTATGCTAGTACATTATATTGAGCCAAGGTATATATGTTTAATTTTTTTAGTCCTTTCTCATAAATCATTTCCTCCACTCTCATAACCGTATTTGTTGCTCTTCTCTGGTTTAACACCAATTTGTTGCTATTTTTGTAGTTTGAGATGCCTGGAACTGTGTGCAATTTTGTAGGTGGGATGTCATCAGTGCAGAATGCCTCTTTCATTTGAATTGGAATTCTACTTTATTTTATTCTGCTGCCACATAACATTATAAACTTTTATTTAAGTGCTTGACAGGTTATTTAGAAATTACTATTTTTCATGTAGATCCCTTCTATTGAATAACTGCTTTAGATTATTTTCCTCCCGCTGCATTATATGCATTTCCCAGAGTAAAGCTCATTTTATTATTTCAAGGCAAGATTTCTAACTTTCCTAATTTTGTTTGTATTTATATGTATATAGTGAATGAAATTCACCCTACTTCAGATGGTCCATGTTAAGGATTTAAAGGGGGATTAAGAGGTGTAGTGAACTCTGGGTGGGTCTGCTGCACAGGGGTGCATTTCATCTAAGAGCTCAGCTTCTTTACACAGGGAGTTTAATCTGCAGCTTTTTGATGCATATCAGGTAATACACAATACACAAGCTGCAGTACTAGCATGCACACTGTATGGCGTGCCCTCTTTTTTCAACATGAATCATTGTGTAAACCTGGTGGCAGTTTGCTGCTTATTAAGGGCATGACATTCTTGCACGGTATCCTTTACTTTACTGCTGAGCCATGTGCATTCTGGGATTTTTCTTGGTGTTCATTGAGGGATGCATAGCAAAAGCCACACTAGTTCAAATTTAAAAAAACAAAACAAAACCATGTTTCCTTTCTGAGTGGGCTAGCACTATTTTGGAATCGCTGTTCATTAGCACGGACCCAACAATGTTCCATGTCAGGAGGCTGGCATCTGTAACCATACAGAGGCTTCTTGGGCTGTATTTCAGCACTCAAAGCCAGATGAATTTGGCTTTGGACTCTGCTTGCAACATTGCTGAGCAGATGATGTTGCAGCAGCAGGCACTCATCCAGCAGCAGCCGTAGCTTCAGTGGCAGAGGATATGGGCCGAGGAAGAAGTTGAGGATACCAAGCAACCGATAGTACAGAACCAGTTCCTGGAGTAGCTTCACAGTGTGCAATGCCACTTCTTGGCTTGTGAAGCCAGCATGGATTGGTGGGAAAGGGTTGTTCTGAAGACCTGGGATGACCAGCAATGCAAGAGACTTTCGGGATGGGGAAGGCAACCTTTTTGGAGATATGTGCTGAACTAACCTTGGAGCTGCAGCAGCAGCTTACCAACATGGAGTGCCCCATATCCATGAACAAGTGGGTTTAGGGTGACAAGATGTCCTGATTTTATAGGGACAGTCCCAATATTTGGGGCTTCATCTTATATAGGTGCCTATTACCCACCACCCCGATCCTGATTTTTCACACTTACTCTCTGGTCACCCTAAGTGGGTCATCACTGCCAACTGGAAGCTGCCCACACCCAAATATCACCAGTCTGTGGCAAAGCAATTCAGCATGAGGAGATTGATTGTTGGGGCTATTGTCATGTAGGTATATGATGCCATGGAAAAGATACTGACATATCAGGTTATAAAGCTGGATAATTCTAAGGAGATTGACGGCTGTGCCCCCTGGGCTTCCTGAACTGTATAGATGAAATAGATGGAACTCATGTGCCTATTATTTTCCCCCCATTAGGGATCAGAGTTTATGAACAGAAAAGGGCATTTCTCCATGGCGTTCCAAGGGCTGGTTAACTACCATGGTATGTTTATGGACATGAGGGCAATATGGTCTGGAAGAGTCCATGATACCAGGATCTTTTGGAACACAGCTTTATTTGCCTTAATGGAAAAAGGACTGTTTGCCCCCAGGAACGCTATAGACATTAATGGTGTGGACATTACTCTATTTAGCCTGTGTGACTTGGCTTATCCTCAGCTTCCCTCGTTAATGAATCCATTCCCAGGCCATTTGGACAGAAGGAAGGAACTGTTTAAGTACCACCTCAGTTGTTGCACAATGGCAATGAAGTGTGCATTTGGCTGTTTGAAAGGAAGGGAGGGTGGATCGTGTAATAGTTGGAAGCAGCACCAAAAGAGCGCCAAAAATTATAGCTGCATGCTATATTTCACACAATATTTGTGAGAGAAAGGGATGGGTGGGAGGCTGAGGTGCAGAGATTTGCTCAGTGGGCTTGAGCTGCCAACAAGGCATCCAGTATATTGTCAGGGATGCTCATTGCTCTTCTTTTGAGTTTCAGGCCTGAAACTGTGCAGTTGTATGTCCAGCTGAAAACCCATGGAGGGGAATGACGCGTTGGATGGATTGTGAGCAGTTTAGTGTTGTTTATGCATGATAGGGGTGCAACATTATGTTAGTCCTCATTTTACCTCAGGTCTTTGCCTAGATAACTTTGTGAAACCTTATAACATAATGATTGTCTGTATAAAATGCATTGTCAACTCCTTATGAACGAAGTTTGTTGTTTAATAATAAAAACCTTAATCTATGTAACAAATATAAATAAAGGTTTAAATGATAATGAAACTGTTTTTAATTATAAAACAATATTTTAAACAACTTATTGTCTAACAACTACAAAGAAACCTTTAATTAAAACAATACTGAAACAAAACATCAAACTGCAACCGTTGTAGAGCAGGGCATGACACAAGGGTGGTGCTGAAAGTCACAATGAGCATACATCTTGCATCTAACTCTTCTTGTCTGTGAACCTTTTATGCCCCTGGTACCTTCAAGCCATGAAAGAGCTCCAAAAAGCTGGGCTCCCAGACACAACTGTTCCCAATGTCCTGAATTTGGGTCTGTGAAGGGAATGGCCTCTGAGAGTAGTGCTGCAAGGATACAGTGGGGAAGAGTTGCTGGTATTTCCAGTAGCCTGTATTGTCCAGTGGCTGCAAAACATGTCTGAGTGTTGGTTTTGCAGTACTGCATTGTCTGCTGCCCTAACAACAACATATGCTGCAGCAGGGCATTTTGGCTTTGTGTTGCCAGCATTGAAAAAGACAGGAAGATGCAGAGGCAATTGCCACGCTGTCCTTGGAGCTCTAAAGAAGCCCCTGTCTGTCCTCAAATATTGCCTCCATTTCTCTGCTATTTTAAGGTTTATTTATTTTTTGTTTGGGCGGGGAAGGGGGAAGGGGAACTCTGCAGTGATGTCCACAAACATGTCACCCCCTCAGGTTAGCCAGCCTCAGCTTTTGATAAGGCCTTGAGAGTCTAGCTATTGCAGGTGCCATGGCCGTGGGAGTACCTAAAAACACCACAAGTGGAGGTTGCTCATGCTCCAGAGAGGCTGTGATAGCATTTTTTTTATATACACATTTCCGACTTTCTTTCCCTGAGATTCTTTCCAATCTGGGGGGAAACTCAGCAATAATAAGTAATGTGTGCACTGATATTTGTGTCCATGCAGGATTTGCCATTGTGCCTTGGAGGCTGGGGAGGAGGGGCAACAGATTGCGGATCATGTTTCTGCTTTGGGAATGGGGTTGAGAATTAAGTTACCTGTCTAGCTTTGCAATTTTGGTGTGCCTTAGTGGTGCCTATGTGGTGTTGGACAGATTAGCGGAGGGCATCCAGGGGCAAGTTGCATAGTAATCCCCTCTACATCACTGTTAGGCTGTCTGCTTTTGGTGACAATACACTGAGCTAGGTGACTAGAAGGTAGAGAATGGCCTTATTCAGAGAAGCAAAGGGCAGACCCATGAGATATGCTGGGAAGTTATTCACCCCGCTGGTCCCCACAGAAGTGCTGTAGGAGTGGAAGGACATTGCAAACTATATTGGTGGGAATAGCCATACATCTATTCCAGACAAAAATTTGAGAAATGGCTTAGTCTTTAGATTATGCTTTCTCTCTCCTGCAGACATAATGAAGGTGCAGGGAAAAATAGATAGGGTTCTGCTGCAATTACTGTCTGAAGCATTCACCATTAACAGTCTTTCTGTGTGTAAGCATGTGAAAAGCCATTGAGTACTTTGCTATCTTTGTGGTAAAGCTGTAAGGTTGAGTGTTACAGGGCATTTATACCTCAGAAGGAAGCTGCAATCTTTGTAACTTTATTGACATACAATGTCCATGTCTACCTTAGGTAAACTGAGTCTACTAACTGTCACAATTCAGGGCAACTGCACCTAAGAACAGCCAAACTAGATCAGACCAATGGTCCATCTAGCCTAGTATCATGTCTTCTGACAATGGCCAATGCCAGATGCTTCAAGAGGAATGAACAGGGCAATTATCAGGAGATCTATTTCCCCTGACATCTAGTCCCAGCATCTGGCAGTCAGAGTATGGGATTGCATCCCTGGCAAGCTTAGCTAATAACTATTGCTGGACCTATCCTCCATGAATTTATCTAATTCTTTTTTAAAGCCAGTTATACTTTTGGCTTTCACAACATCCCCTGGTAGTGAGTTCCATAGGTTGACTCTGCATTGTGTGAAGAAATATTTCCTTTTGTTTTTTTAAACCTGCTGCCTATTAATTTAATTGAGTGATCCCTGGTTCTTGTGTTATGTGAAGGTATAAATTACACTTCCTTATTCACTTTATCCACACCATTCATTATGCCCCCTTAGTCATCTCTTTTCAAAGTTGAACAGTCCCAGTCATTTTAATCTCTCCTCATATGGAAGCTGTTCCTTAACATTAATCATTTTTGTTGCCTTCTCCTTAGGTTTTCCATTTCTAATATAACCTTTTTGAAATCTGATAACCAGGACTGCATACAGTATTCAAGATGTGGGTATACCATGGATTTATATAGCAGCAGTTTGATATTTACTGCCTTATCTATCCCTTTCATAATGGTTCCTAACATGCCACTGCACATTGAGCGGATGTTTTCAGAGAACTATCCATGATGTCTGCAAGATCTTTGAGTGGTAGTAGATAATTTAGACTCCATTTAGTAGGTATAATTGGGATCACGTTTTCCAGTATGAATTACTTTGCATTTATCAGCACTTAATTTCATCTGCCATTTTGTTACCCAGTCACTGTTTAGTGAGATCCCTTTGTAACTCTTCACAGTATGCTTTAGACTTCACTATCTTGAGTAATTTTGTATTATCTGCACACTTTACCCCCTCACTGTTTCTCCTTTTTTTCCAGATCATTTAGGAATGTTGAACAGCACTGATCCCAGTAAATCTTTGTGGACACTGCTATTTACCTCTCTCTACTCTGAAAATTGAACATTTATTCCTACTCTTTGTTTCCTGTCTTTTAACCAGTTACTGATTCAGGAGAGGACCCTCCTTCCTATCCTATCACTACTTAGTTTGCTTAAGAACCTGTCACAGGCTTTCTGAAAGTCCAAGCACACTATATCCACTGGATCACTCTTGTCCATGTGTTTCTTGACTCCCTCAAATAATTGTATTAGATTGGTGAGGCATGATTTCAGTTTACAAAAGCCATGTTGACTGTTCCCCAACAAATCATGTTGTTTTATAAATCTGTTCTTTATTGTAGTTTCAACCAATTTTCCTGATACTGAAATTAGGTTTACTAGCCAATAATCACCAGGATCAACTCTGGAGCCTTTTTTAAAAATTGCCATCACATTAGCTATCTTCACATCATCTGGCCCAGACAACTTGATTTAAGCGATAGATTATGTACCACAGTTATTGGTTCTGCAATTTCATATCTAAATTGCTTTAGAACTCTTGTATGAACACCATCTGGCCCTAGTGACTTACTACTATTTAATTTATCAATTTGTTCCAAAACCTCCTCTATTAACAGCTCAGTTTGGGTAAATTCTTCAGATTTGTCACCTAAAAAGAATGACTCAGGTGTGGGAATCTCCATCACACCCTTTCCAGTGAAAGCCAATGCAAAGAATGCATTTAGCTTCTCCACAATGACCTTGTCTTCCATGACTTTTAGGCCTTTAGCACCTCAATCATCCAGTTTGGCAGGCTTCCTGCTTCTGATGTACTTAAAAATTGCAGTTATTTTGAAAGCCTTTTGTTAGGTGCTCTTCAAATTCATTTTTGGCCTATCTAATTATTGTTTTATACTTGACTTGCCAGAGTGTATGCTCCTTTTTATTTTCCTCAGTACAATCTGACTTCCAGTTTTTAAAGGATCCCTTTTTGCCTCTAACTGCCTCTTTTACTCTGTTTAGACATGATAGCATTTTCTCTGGTCCTTTTACTGTTCTTTTTAATTTGGGATATACATTTAATTTGTACTTCTATTATAATGCTTTTAAAAAAGTTTCCATGCAGTTTGGAGGCATTTCACTCTTGTGACTGTTCCTTTTATTTTCTGCTTAACTAGCTTCCTCATTTCTTATAGTTCCCCTTTCTGAGCTTAAATGCTACTGTGGTGGACTTCTTTGGTATTTCCATCCCTCCCCCAGGATGATACATTTAATTATATTATGGTCACTATTACCACTCAGCTCAGCTATATTCACCTTTTGTATCAGATCCTGTGCTCCACTTAGGACAAAATCAAGAATTGCCTCTCTCCTTGTGGCTTTTAAGACTAGCTGCTCCAAGAAGCAGTCATCAATGGTGTCTAGAAACTCTCTCTGAATCCGCTTCTGAGATGACATGTGCCCACTCAGTATGGGGATACCTGAAATCCCCCATTATCATCAAGTTCTGTTTTTAGAGCCTCTCCAATCGACCTGAGAATTTCACAATCACCATCCTAGTCAGAGGATGGTAGTATATTTTTACTGCTACACTCTTATTATTCAAGCATGAAATTTCTATCCATAGAGATTTTATGGTACAGCTGGATTAATTTAAGATTTTTTACTATATTTGACTATCTGCACTGTGTACTCCTGTGTACCTGTGGGCTTTTCTCCAGACCTTAGTTTAAAAATTCCTTTACAACCTTTTTAATTTTGCATGTCAGCAATCTTGTTCCATTTTGGAATAGGTGGACCCCAGCTTTCCTATATAGGGTCCTCCTTTCCCAAAAGGTTCCTCAGTTCCTAATAAACCTATAACCCTCCCTACATCATCATCATCATCTCATCCATGCATTCAGACCCTGCAGTGCTGCCTGTCTATTTGTCCATAGGTGTAGAACTAGAAGCATTTCAGAGAATGCTACCAAGGAGATTCTGGATTTTAATCTGTTGCCTAGCAGCCTAAATTTGGCCTCCAGGACCTGTCAAGAGATCTGCAACCTTCACACCTGGCAAGGAACCCATGCAGTTCTCCAAGTCATCACAAACTCAGCTATCTATACTTCTAAAGATTGAATCCCCCATTATTGTTACCCGGCTCTTCCTAATAACTGGGATTCCCTCCCTGAAGAGGTATTCCCCATATGAATGGTTCCCAGGATATTATCTGGAAGAAGAGTCCCAACTATGAGATCATTTCCCTCAGCTCCAGTTTGATGTTCTCCTTCCCTGATACTTTCATCGTCTTCAACAGCACAGAGGCTGTCAGCTGGGGTTGGGACCACTCTAGCGTGTCCCAGAAAGTCTCATATGTACCGCTGTCTCCCTTAGCTCCTCCAGTTCAGCCATTCTGCTCACAAAAGCCTGTACTTGGGCTCTGAGGGCCATATACTCCTTGTATTGAATGCACACATACACCACCTTCTCACATGGCAGGTAATCATACATGCTGCATTCAGTGCAATAAACTGGATAGACCCCACTCTGCTACTGGACTTGTGCCTGCATTTTTTTACTCCTGTAGATATTTACTGGGGGCATTTTTTAGTGGTGGGGGAGGTATTTATTGGCCTATATTCGGTGACTTTAAATTGGCCTTGGCATTTAAAGCACACCAGCCACAGCACCAATGGAGCCCATGTGGTGAGAGGGGTGGGGGGAAGGGGCAGTGCCAGGAGGGGAGCGGAGCAGCTGAGCTCATGTGGTGGGAGAAGGGCGGGGGGGGAAAGCAGCTGCCATGCTCGCTAGGCCCAGCTGGAGGGTCTGATGAAAGGCTTCCTGGTGAGCCTGTCAGCCCTTGAGTGCACTGGCCCTTCTGGCATTTGCCAGAACTGCCAGATGGCCTGTCTGCCCGTGCCTACATTTAGAGAATGTTAGGTGTGTCTGGCTCTCACACTCCCTCTCTGAACTCCCTCACCAAACTCCCCTTTTCACTAGCACCTGTATTCCCCCTTCGTGGTCTAGCAAGGGCACCCACTCTAGGCTCCCAGCTCCTCTGCCATCCCCTCTCTCGAGTAGGGACCTTTGTCTCTCTCTCCTGACCAGGGTCTTTCTAGGCAACACAGTTTCTTGCCTACACTGAGTTTCCCAGCAAGAAGACTGTGTCTGCTCTTTGCTTTGTCCTCAGAAGTGATGAACAGCTGTAATTGTCAACAGTTACAAGTTACTACACAGCTGTTTGAGCTTTATTCTAAAAGGGAAAGCATTACTATAATGGAGTACATTTGCCTCTCGTAAGCCTGCCTAGTACAAATGTGTGTGCCTGCACTTTCTTGTTCATTTTGTAGTGAGTCTTTGGTGACTCAGCCTCCAGCAGAGTCTTACACACAGTCTGTGTGTAAGGTTAAAAAAAAAACAAAAACAAAAAAACACCAAACCCCTTCCAGGAGGGAAGTCCAACAGAGAGCTTATCCCAGTATCCTGGTATGGACTGTCTTGGAGCCCCTTCTGGGCTCTCTCAAATTGTTCCTGCTCTTCAAGCAGTCCCAGCTCTGGTGTGGGGGCCACATCCCATAGGAATCCCTTCCCAGAGACTTTCCACCTCTCTGGGCCTTTTTGGTCCCCAGCTCTTCAGCTGGACCACTAAACAGTTCTGTTTCCCTTCTGTGAGTATACACCATTCAGTGTCCAGGCCACTTAGTGGCTGGTGCGGAGGACTCAGACCCACCTTCTACTCCAAGTCCCAGCCCAGGAACACTGTAGATAGCAGCTGTCTGCCCTGTCCCTTTATTATCTAAGCCACACCACTGCTCTAATTCCCTGGGCCACTTTCCCATGGCCCCTCACCATCTTCACCCTTACCTCAGGGCCTTGTCTTGATGGAGTCTCCAGCAATCAGCATAGAGCTCCTTTTCTCTCTCCCTGGCTTCTGCCCACACTGACCTGTCTGAGATCCTCCAGCTCATCAGCCAATCAGGCACATCATCCATGCTCCTTCAGCAAGGAACAGATCTCACACTGACCCTGCAGTTCTCCTTATACTAGCCTGCTGGGCCCTGATTGGCTGCTCCCTGAAGCTACTCTGATTGGCTACTTCCCAGATAGCTTGTGTAGCCTCTCTACTGCCCTTTTCTGAAGAGGGGTGTGGCAGGGCCATGAGGCCTCCAGCAGGGGGACTCTGGGCCTTGTCCACCCCATCACACTTAATAGCTTATTAAAATAATAAAATACCCTATATGCATATATGCTGCATATGCTATATGCTAATAATGTTACCACAGATCACCCCCACTCTAACAAGAGCTCTGGTAGGTGATCAGTCCTTCAAACTCCACACAGGGGGTTTTCTGTGGTTACAAATTCATAGCAGCAGTTCCTCAGGACAAGAGCCACCATGAAAAGTACATTCTTTCCTTTATACAGATTGGGCATTTGATCTGCAGAGACCATGAATAGGTAATCAGCAGTCAGTGGTTTTCTTCTCATGGCCCAGCTTCAAAGGTTGGGCCAGAGGTGGGAATTTGCATTCAACTCTTCAGGTATTTCCTAGGAAACCCACTTAACTTTGTTTGTCCCAAAATTTTCTTCTTGTCTGGCACATTGCTTAAAATTAGTCTTTTGAAGCTCATAACACTTTCCAAGGTTTACATTAGCCATATCTCCCCACTAGAAAAACTGCATCCAATCCCACAATAATACACAAACTTCGCATTTAATTCAATGCACTCCAAAGATAGTTAAACTTAGTTCAATCACACTTTTCAAGGATATTTCCAGAAATTGTCCTGTCTGTCTCCCTAGCCACATTTCTTTTTCTGTAAACACTGTCTCAATAAATTTTTGCATTTTGCACAAACTAATGTTTTCATTATTTGAATCTCCCATGGCAGAGATTAGGGCAGAGGCTGTGGCTGCGCCATGTTAAGTTCCATTTTGAGCAGGTGAAGGGGTTGCTGGAGGTGGCGGATAAGGTTCACCAGGCAGGACAGATCACGGAAGGAGAAAGGAACACAATTATAATGATGGTGGTCCTTCATTGGAGTTACATAACATTGATATTTACTGATTAATAGACCTGCACCCATTAGGAGAGATAATAGTTCCTTTTCAAATAGCACTGTTACACAGTTACAGTTTTATATGTAGATGTATTTTAATAAGAGTGGGGGGAGGGTGTTTCTTCGGTTTATTTTCTTGAATGTATTTATCCAGACTGAAATGTAATTTAGATGTCAATGGGTGCGTGCTCCTTTTTATTTAATTTTATTTCATGACCATGTTGAAGTAGTTTAATTACACTGATTTATACCAAGTTTTAATAATAGTTAATGTTTAGGCTTATCTAAGTACATACCTAATGTCCCTCTGTAACTGTTTGGAAGAATGAGCTCTAGCAGCAATCTCCTAGTTTCTCTCATGTTATCCACGTGATATTATATGAAAATATTCCTGTTATTTTTATCCTGTTGCTATTATACATAATGTTTGAAAATTAGTGGAGAAAGGATTTAAATAAGTAAAACTGGATATAACCAATCCATGTGGCATCCTACTAGACTGATCCTCCCTTCCCTATGGTTCACTGCTGTTTATCCTTTGTTTATGGTCCTTTAGCCAGTTTTCAGTTCATCTGACAATGCTTCTATCCAAGCCAATTTGAATGAATTTTTCATTACACTCTGACCATAAAGATCATGCTATTTAATCTCCTTACGGTGCTGAGGTTTAGGATAAACGGAAAGTAAGGTGATACTTCAATTCAAATGGAACAACATATTGATTTTCTGTATGAACTCTGGAGTTGGATTCAGTAGTACTTTATCTGGAAAGAACTGTCTGAATAACTCATTGATGGACAAGCATTCTAGTTAATTTATCCTTCTGGCTGAAGAGAATGGTGAATGACTCTAAGAACAAGACTTAATGAGATATGCATATCTATAGATATAGATATTTATATCTAGATAGATTAAAAAGGAATATGTCCAGCAATGGCTTAAACACTGTGGGTTTATAAACTACTTGTACCACTAGATTAAAATTATACTTTTTAAAAGGCTGTCACAAAGGTGATCTTAGTTTCGATACTGCACTTGGAAAACATGTTATGTAGATAAAGAGTTAATTTATTTTTTTTCTCATTCAGTAACAAAGCTTCCAGTGCTGAATCCTGTATTCTGAGTGGACATTGTGTCTGTCTAATATTGCAGTGCAGACATTTGGGTTGGAGTGGTCTCTGGGATATTCCCCTCTCACAAGGTCCCACAGCCTGAACCCAAAGGTCTACACCACTCTTAAACAGCCGTGTAGCACTGCAAGTCTGAGTTAACTGACGCAGGCCAGTTTTGGATGTTTTATTGCAGTGTAAGATATTCCCTGAGCTTCTAAACCATTCCCTACATTTTAACACATCTTTTATTTGTGCAGAAATCTACCCTTTTAATATTGTACAGCAAGACTCTATGAATGGAAAGAAGGAAAAATTCAGATAGGACAAAACTGCTTGTTCAAAGGGAAAGACAAAATTATAAAGACAAAGAAAATAAAGTGCAGATTGGGCTTGTCGAGATGGCAAATGGAGGCTTACATGTACCTCCTACAACAAAATATTTTTTGACTTTAAAATGTTTATAGAACTAAAACATTTTATAAATGATTAAAGAAAGTTATGTCTGATTTGGAATCAGGAGGCACTGTTTGGAGTTTTAAAGTCTCTGCTGTAGTCATAAATAAGTAGCCAATCCACTATACTCATAAGAGAGTACTGGGGCAGATATTATAGGCACATGCAATATCTTTGAGACTATAGTATCAATTTTCCAAATGTTATCTCTATCTCTGTCAGCCAGAGATTGTATTCTAATACCATAGGAGAGGCTTATTGAGCTCCCACCAGGAACTAAAGTCAGCAGGGAGTAATTATTGCTGATTCTGGGGTAGATAAACAACTCCAAAGAAGTACCTTCCACTGGGGTGACTACTGGGTCAGGCTAGGTTCACGAGGCCCAGGAGACAAAGAAAGAGCTTGTGGGCCAGCTTGAATTGGTTAAAATGTCCCTCTTTTTGAGCCAACAAATTGACAAGAGATTGTATCCAGGAGGATAAACCCTTGCTGGCAGGGTTTAGAGCAACAATTGTCCTGACATTGGTCTGCTCTCTGACATAAATACTGTACCATTTGAGTATTTTACTGAAGATCTATATGATTGCTACATACTGAAAATGATTTTCAATCTACAATACACTAAAATTTTTAACTGAATTTTGGGTAGACCTGTGTTTATAAATAGGCATCTTTTAAGGCTATTGAGGTCATAGTTGTTTGGAGCTAACCCTTAACTAAGAAGTGATAAATGTTCAAGGCAAACTCATGATTTGTTGATTCAGAAGGGATTACCTGACAGCTGTACTTTAATTCTTGCAAGTCAAGTGTAAAAGTATAATGAGGCAGTCCAAAAAAAGAATTTGAAGAGAGACTAGCAAAACAGAAAACTAACAGCAAAAAATTTTGAAACTACATCAGAAGCAGAAGTCTGCCAAACAATCAGTGAGGGCCACTAGATGATCAAGTTCCTAAAGGAGCACTCAAGGAAGACAAGGCCATTGTGGAGAAGCTAAATTAATTCTTTGCATTGGTTTTCACTGCAGATGATGTGAAGGAGATTCCCACACATGAGACATTCTTTTTAGGTGACAAAATTGAAGAACTTACCCAGACTGAGCAGTCAATAGAGGAGGCTTTTGAACAAATTGATAAATTAAACAGTAATAAGTCACCAGGGCCAGATGGTATTCAACCAAGAGTTCTGAAGCAACTTAAATATGAAATTGCAGAACTAATAACTGAGGTACGTAACCTATTACTTAAATTAGCTTCTGTACCAGATGACTTGAAGATCGCTAATATGATGGCAATTTTAAAAAAAGACTCCAGAGGTGATCCTAGACTTTACAGGCTGGTAAACCTAATTTCAGTTCCAGGAAAATTGGATGAAACTATAGTAAAGAACAGAATTATCAGACACAAAGATGAACACAATTTGTTGGGGAAGTGTCAACATGGCTTTTGTAAAGGGAAATCATGTCTTACCAATATACTAAAATTCTTTGAGTGGGTCAACAAACATGTGGACAAGGGTGATCCAATAGCTATAGTCCCTCACCACAGGCTCTTTAACAAACTAAGCAAGCACGGGATATGAGGGAATTTCCTCTCATGGATCAGTAATTGGTTAAAAGACAGGAAATAAAAGGTAGGAATAAATGGTCAGTTTTCAGAATTGACAGAGGTAAATAGTGGTGTCCCCCAGGAATCTGTACTGGGATTTGTGCTGTTCAACATATTCCTAAGTGATCTGGAAAAAAAGGGGAAACATTGAGGTGGTAAAGTTTGCAGATGATATAAAATTACTCAAAATAGTGAAGTCCAAAGCAGACTGTGAAGACTTATAAAGGGATCTCACAAAACTGGGTGACTGGGCAGCAAAATAGCAGCTCAAATGCAATGTTGATAAATGCAAAGTATTTCATATTGGAAAACTTAATTCCAACTAAACATACAAAATGATGGGGTCTAAATTAGATGCTACTACTCAAGAAAGAGATCTTAGAGTTATTGTGCTAACTCTCTGAATACATCCATTCAGTGTACAGAGGCAGTCGAAAAAGCTTATGAAATATTAGGAACTAGGAAGGTGATAGGTAATAAGACAGAAAATATCGTAATACCACCATATATATCCATGGTATACCTACACTTTGTATACTGCATGCAGTTCTGGTTGTAGATCTCAAAAACGATAAATTAAAAATGGAAGGGTACAGAGAAGGTCAACAAAAATGATTAAGCATATGAAACAGCTTTCGTACAAGGAGAGATTAAAAAGACTGGGACTGTTGAACTTGAAAAAGAAACAACTAAGGGGAGAGATGGTAGAGGTCTCTAAAATCATGAATGGTGTCATGAAAGTGAATAAGAAAGTGTTATATACATAACAAAAGAGCCAGGGATCACCCAATGCAATTAATAGGTGGCAGGTTTAAAACAACAGATGCAACCTCATGCTCTGGGTTTCCCTAAGCCATTGACTGCCAGATGCGGGGACTGGATGACACGGGACAGATCTCTTGATAATTGCCCTGTTCATTCCCCTTGAAGCATCTGGCATTGGCCACTGTCAGAAGATGGGATAGTAGGGTAGATGGACAATTGGTCTCACCAAGTATGGCCATTGTTATGTTCTTGTGTAAGAGCTGAGAATATCACGTAGTTTCCAGTGAATATTCCTCTACCAGAACTGGAATGATAGCTCCTATTTCTAGAAGAGTTCATTAGGGTATTTTACCACAGTTTTGGAATTTAAATGATAGGTGTTGAAGATATCAATGGAGCATTCTTGTTTGACTTCTAGAATCACATTGTCTTCAGTGGAATTAGACCAGGAATTGCAGAAATATTTAAAGCCTTACTTTTAGGCAAAGGTGATCCCTGAACTGGCAAGAATTCATGATTTGTAATTGAAGTTATTTCTAGGGTTGCCTGTTGGGCAACCTCTATAGGCTTAAATACTGGGGAAGTATTTCTTGACTGAAGGAATTAAGAGAAAGAAAAGATTGCCAGTCTGTTTGATCTCCATTGATAATTTGTAGACTGATCCTTGTACTAGTATTGGCTTTAGTTAGCTTTGATACTTTGAAGAAGCAGTACGTTAAGTTCTGAAGAATTTTTTAGAGCTTTCTGTGCAGATTCACAACAATCTGGTTCCATCAAAGGGAGTCTCTACTAAATTTATTCCTCAATATCCAATGTCTCAGATAAAAATTTATCCTAGCTAAGATATTGCAAAGTTAATTTCTGGAAGAAAACCTTCTCCTGACATGAGACATTATACATAAAGTATAGGGCCGTGTGTAACAATCCAGGAGATTTTTGTCTCCAACAGAAGTTGGTCTAATAAAAGAGATGACCTCACCCACCTGGTCTCAGATCAGGTATTTGCATGTGATTTCTTAGTTCTAGAAATCAGGGGTGATTAAAGTAATATAATATGACAGCATCAATCATGCAGCTATATTTAAAATGTCTCTAAGTATTTCAGTATTTCAGTATTAAATAGGCTGTGGTTTGTATCAGTTTGTTATATCAAAAGAAAGACTAAGGGTGAAATCCTCTCCCCACTGAAGTAAATGGAAGTTTTGCCATTGACTTTAACAGGAAAAGGATTTCACCCTGCATTATAATAAGTTTCTTTGTACTTGCTTTGACAATGTCTGAGGACTCAGGGTCAACATTTGCACAATTGAATGCCTAAAGTTAAGCAGACACCTCAAGATGGGGTCTGGTTATCAAAGGCAATGGAAGACTCCAATAAGAACTGCAGGCATTAAATCAGGTCCCTAAGTTAATGGCCTAAATATGGATTTTTGTGCCTTCCCTTGAGAATTCTGGCCTAAATTACTTAAGGAGCACATGGGAATATAGTTGTAGAGTGTTTTTGTCTCTTTAGTTCCATAATCCCTGGATTTTCACTCCTGAGATGGATGTGTCCCCTGACGTTGTTGTCTATCTATACAAAGAAAAGTTGTACAATAATTTTATTTTTGTTAGTGAAATAGATCATACTATTTCCAGCACAAATGGTCCCTTTATAACTGCATGATCTGTATAAGGGCTTCTCAATCCTTTTCCTTCTGCAACTCAGCATTGAGTCATGTCCACTCACCTTTATGACCCCATATTCAGCACCTTGTAACAAATCATCCTCAGAATCAGTTATGCTTCATAATGGCCTCAAAAGAAGCACCCGTGACCTCACCAAACAATTGCTGTTACCTGTTTCGGTCACAAGACTAAATGACTCATATGTTGATATTTTCTGATCTACACAAACCAAGACTGACTAAATAAATTAGAGGAAATATTGAAATATTTAGAAACCTCTTTTTGCAAAAGGAGGGGGGGGGAAGTAAAGATAAAACAGATGGAGATTGTCAAAAGGCTTTATTAATGTTTGATTTGTATATCACACTGCATGAGGTATCGATACTCACTTTTTATTGCTATATACATTAGATATGACTACTCTGTTAACTTGATACTTTGTATTGCATAGCTGCTAAACATAAAAAAACCTTTTAATTGCAAAAAAGCCATAGTAAAAGTTATTATACACAAACAAAAGTTGTAATTTTTCCAAAAGGCATATTACAAACTAACATGAAAACATATGAACCTTAAAGGCCAGAAAATTATGGTATCTTTGTTCTTCAATGTCTGCCCATACCATATGGCCATCAAGGCTTATTCTTACTTTGCCCAAACATGTTATGCTTCTGGTGTGTTATGCATACAAATGTTAGGAAAATTAACCATTGGAACATTTTTGAGTAGCTAATTTTCAAGAATAAGTATCAGAAACATTTTATAATATTTCCTTTAAAATTAACACTAACTTCATTCCACATTTATATTCAAAATTGAACCTTGTTTTTGAGAGCTATTGAACAGTGTCCAAAACTTTGTAGAAGTATATGTATAGAACTTGCTCCTCTGAACTAATGCAAAGAAAGGCAAACTTAATCTGTTGGAAAGCAGACAAAGGCGAGGCAAAGGGGTTTACAGAATGCTCGACCCCACTTCATCTCCTTGCTGTAGGGTCAGTCCTTCATGGATAAGTGGGCAGGGCTGGAGGGAAAGCAACTTTCAACAGCAGCATTTTTGCCACTTTGCTGCTGAAAGTAATGCTTACCCTCTCTTCTACTGAATTAAATTACACAAAATGCACACACCATTAGGAGGAGGCTGGAGCAACACTTGACAGTGATCTTATGGAAGTAAAGCTGTCGTTGTGAGGGTTGGGGCCAAAGAAATTGTGCAAGAGCACTAGGCCTCTAGAAAAATCCATCTGCCCCATGGAATTTTCCCAACAATTTTGGGGCCGATCTGTTCTTCCTTCAGGCATCTACACTGGGTAGAAAGGGAAGTAAAGTCCTACTTCTAATGCCCACTTCCACTGATAGGATGAGGTGAAACGCCATTAATTGAAACCTACAATACAGAGTTGTCTGTATGGGAGACAATATGATCTTGTGATTTTTCTTTTTTGTGTTTTATAAAATCAAATTTTGGTAGAAAACACATTTCACCCAATTTAGTAATTCATAGAATGGGTTATGATTTAAAATGGACTGAGATATTACACTTTGCAAATTTGGATTTATAATGTAAAAACTCAGAAACAATTTAACTCTAGCAGCATGAGTGGAATCACCCTATTAGGTTGGTTCAGCCACCTCTGAATTCCCTGACATTAATTATAATAATTGTCATGGGCTGCTGTGACAGCTTTTAATATGGAAGCAACTGATCAGCCGTAGATTTCTCAGTTGCTAAACTGAATCAACATCCTAGTTGTGATGAGTTGATGTTTCCATTATATATACACATCAAAACAATAACAGCAAGAAATGCTTTTAGGTTTAAATGCCAGCATAATTCATATCTATAAACTTTTTCATATGGAGTGACTTAATTAGCAGCAGCAAGATGTAAGACATTGTTTTCACTTTTGAAAAATGAGAATATAATTGACTGGTATTATTGTTTGCAAAACAGAATTAATACAACTAACCATCAAGTTGGTAATTTAGGCTTTATAACAGAAAGAGAAAGGAAAGGTCTTCAGCCTTTGCTAGTTGAGTCACGTTATTATGATACTATATTAGGATGAAGCAGGTGTTAAAATCTTTAACTGATAAATCCTTGTAATCCTAATGAATCAGCATGTTGTGTAAATGAGATGTCAACGTGATACAGAAATGCTGGTTACATATATTGTGTTTGGTTGATGTCCTCAGCTATTAAAAGAAAGTAGAACCCATTTTGCTCAGCTTTGCTTAGACATCAGCTCAATCTGATGGTATTTAATGATGCATATACCATGCTACCCACAGACATAAATTATCACTTAATAAATTATGCATTTATAAAAATTCAACATTTATTGCTATTTATTTCTGGCAATCCTACAGCACAGGTTTTAATGTGTCTTTTACTGATTTACAGTTACAATTGTCATTATTTCTAATTCCTACATTAACCATTCTTTTAGGAGTACAATATGTCCAGAAAAGTACGATTTGTTGCATTAGACTTACTTCAGCTAAGTAGAGGATAAATATTGCAGTGGGTAGAAAATTTGGAAACTACAAATATCTATCAACTTTTCTACTGAAATTTTGAAATGTAACAAAAAAAATTGTTTTTTTTAAAACTGACCCATTTTTCAACCAGTTCATAATCCCCAGTTCAATTTCAATACAAATATAATAATATCTATTTCACATATTTCTAAGGCTTTCATTGATATTTCTTACAAAACAGAATGAAACCAGTATTAAAGCGGGAATGAAACCCATTTAGCATTTGAGATTTTCTTTTCCTTATCATGGTGGTGATAGTGTGTAATAATTTCTCTTGGTCAGGGACTGTTTACTAGGAAAGTTTTTTTTTCCTGGGGTGGAGAGTCGGTTTCCATTTGATTGTGAGTGAAGTGATATGAAGCCTCCATGTCTGCCCCAAGACAGGTATTTTAATATTTTTTGTAGGACCTTGTTATGTAGAGCCAGATTCTTCTCTACCTGGGACAAACCAGGGTATGAGTCAGGAAAAAATTGCACATTTCAGCATGTTGAATTTCCCCCTATTTGTTCCATTATAGAGGATGAGGATTTGGAATGAGATTTATTCCTCCAAAAGCAGTGGATGTCCCAAGAATCATGTGAATCTGAGGACACTCAGAGTCCAAGAGCCATTCATGTTGTGTCAAGTGCCTCCACTCAGTTCTCTCAGCTCATCTCTCCCCTAAAACGTCACAGTTCCCAAAAAGCCAAGCTCCTTTGAGATCCCCACCAGTGGTTGCCCCTGAGCCCCCATTATGGAGGTTACATTCAGTGTAAGAAGTTGCCAGATAAGACCATGCTGACTGAATTACTGTTCCCATTTTAGGTAATCTGTCTTCTTGTGAGTCTACAGCAGGCACAATGCCAGGCTAATCAACAATCCTCTTTGGCCCAGCTCTCTAGGAGCCTGATTCAAAGCCCATTGATGTCAGTGAGGTATGGATTATGCCTCATATTTCCAGAGTCTGAACCGAATGATGTAGCTGCAGAGAGGTTTCTTCCACAGGATCAATGGAAGGAGAGACCATTCTGAAACCATTTCTCCTCTCTTCCATATTGCCTATCCAAAATGGTCTCATTATCCAGGCCTCTCTTCCACCTGCTGAACGGGGAGGAGATTAAGCCCACAGAGTGCAGACTCCTAACTTGCAAAAAATGTTAATTAAGATGATATTTGTTGTTTTCTGTATTTATATTGACGTATATCTACATTCATAAAACAGAACATCCACCCTTTGCTCTGACCTCTCCTTGATACACGTTAAACATATAATTCTACAAACAGGGACCTCCAGGGACCCCAGAAATACAACACCTGACTAAGGAGTGCCTGCAAAAGCATCGGCTGCTGCCGTGAGTGATTCCAGTGATGGGGCTGCAGTGGCCTGGAGGCTACTTCAGCCACCAGAAAGTCTCTACTAGAAGGAGTCTGAGAAAAGAAAATTCTCATTAAACCTTTATTTATATGCATTTAGAGATGCCGAGAGAGATGTCTCAGCACATTAACTTTCAGGATGCTGTGCCAAGCAAAATCACTGCAAATTTCACTGCAAGTGTTCTTTTCTGTACCATCTGATGGAAAGGGCAATAGCAGTCCCTCTGTAGGACTTAACCATCAGAACATATTCAAGACCTTCCCTGACCTGTAGGCAGTAAAAGACAATGGACTTTGGACCATTTACAAAGTAAATATCTTGTGCATGTTTCCTTTCTTACACCTAGGACAGTGGATGATAGAAAGAGGATTCCCTACTTTCCTGACCATATTTTTTTGGAGGCATCATTACAGAAAATTGGGTTTTTAACTAAACAAAATTTTCCATAAGAAGGCTGCTTTCCATGGAAAATTTGTCTTTTTCTTTGAAAAACCAAATGCCTGAAAACAAAACAAACAAACAAACAAACACACCTTGGTTTTCAGCCAAAATATTTGGATTCAGAAATACAGCAATGCTGCCTCTTGGGAGTTGTAATGTTGGTGCCTCGTGTTTCTAGTCTCCTATGTAGGCCAGGCTACCCTGCCAGATTTAATCTCCCATGGTGCATCACAGCAATGTGATTGCTAAGAAGCACCAAAACAAAAGACCTCAGTGCACCACAGGAGGTATAGTCTGACCAGGGAATCCAGCCAATAGAGGAGAATGGAAACATATGGCACCCAAACCACAACTCTCATGAGGCATTCTGGCAACATTTAGAATAAAAATATTTCAGTTTGGGGCCAAAATATTTCAATTTTTGGCTGAAAACTCAAAAATTTTGGCAGAGAAAAAACCATTTTCCAACCAACACTACTACTTATGGTAGGAAGCAGACACAGCAGCTATGCCACTCTAGAGACAACTGGAACTTCTGAAGGCCAGCAGGCACGTAAACTGCTTTCAGCTAGGGTTTGCCCTTAATATTTTTTTATGACGTCCTCATGTAGTGAATAAGGCTATTTCCATTATTCAGTTTTTTTCTTTAAACATCCATTCTTTGTATTTCTTTTATCAGAACATACTGTGCAGCAATCCAAGGATCTTCATTATCTTTAGTTCTGCTCTCTTCAAAATATGCGAAGAACATATTGTAATGTTTAGAATACTCTATCATACTATTCCCAGATCCTCCTCTGTTCAGCAAATGTGCATAACAAAGAAGAGCTCCTGTAGCTGCCAGTCATAGATCAGATTTCTTGAATACTTGAGCAACTACAAGGGAATATAAATAAATGCCACGTAGAATTTCTCAAGTAATATCTCTGGCGAAACTTCTTCTGTTCAGATTTATTTTTATAAATTTGGACTATTTCTAATTACCACATGTATATCTTCGGTATTTTCACTTTCTAATTACATATCTTATTCCCATTACTTTAACAGGGTTTAGTATAGACTATGGGCAGAATGCTTATCTGGTCCAATAACTGCAAGTTGACCAGGACCAGAGCAGCATGGAAGAAAGGAAGTAGCTAATTTCAGTCCATAGAGAGAATACGAGCAAAGCCTAAATCTCCTGCTATTAAAGGACAAGTTTCCTATAACTGCTTAGGAAGAGAGGGAATGTGGGGGAGGGAGGAGGAGATAATAAAAGATAACTGAATTTCTAAGGGGGAAGCTGTGACTCTGAGGATGGACATGGGAATTCGTTGGGGGCAGAGGGATGCAGCAGGGAGCCAAGAGGCTGTTGGAAATCTTACCTGGAAGTCACAATCAGTATGGCTGATTACTGCAAGGGCATCAGGGGAGAGCATCAGCAGCTGACAGGGTGTTGGAATAGGGGATGATGGGGAGAGAAAATGCTCAGCTGGGAAGAGACATCAGGAATAGAATGGGGTAGTGTGCTTTGAGACCAATGTCTCCAGACAGGAGACGGGAGACACTTATCTCCCTAGCTAACCATTGTGAGTCTTACAATAAAACTATTAGCATACTAAGTTAAATGCTAACAAAGAGTTTGCGGGGGAGGGCGACTTAAAAAGAAAATGAACAAGAAGAGGTAAACAGCAGGAGGGAGAGCTATTTTCAGGTGAAGATCAAAGGTCTGATCTGGTCTATTTGGGAGTGAAAAAAGGCACTTTCACTGAGGAAGTAAACTGATTTGTATTGGGACGGTGGTGAATCACTATCTAGTATCACGATGGACAGGTTTGGTGAGCCTCAGGATAGCCAAAACCCCACTACGAGGGACTCAGAAAATAGACCAAGGACCTGAGGGAACCTTAAGAAGGAAGAGACAGTCATCATCTAGGAGTGGTAGCTATCCCACTTTGCTTACCAGTCAGGATACTGTGTGCAGCCAGCATAGTTACTGAGGGTTTATGCTTGGGAGATTGAGGCTTACTAAGGAGAGGCATTGTATAGCCCTTTCGATTTGTCTGTAATACCTGCTTTTCAATAAGCAATAACTCTGCATTGCAGATATTGAATCCTGGCCTTTATTGGTACGATTACTGGGTGGCCCGCTATGGGCACATGAACTGATCTGAACTGATCCCCGCCCCAACAGTTTGCTTCATGAAAAAGGGATCTCATCCTGGCTTGGCTGGAAAGAACTTTTGGTGAGAGAAACTTCTTATTAGCTGAGTTTAGGCCATAGAAGTGTGTTATGATTTTGTTTTACCAGTGACCATTTGTTTCTATTAATGCTGTTTGCTATCAAATGAATCTCTATTCTTTGTTAAATATGCTTATACTTGCTTTATCTATAAACACATCTAAGTACTGTGTTAAGCGAGGCTGTATTCTAAGGCAATTTTTCCAGGAGAATCACCAACAAACAAACACTAGTTTGGGGATACATTGTAGCAATCCCATTCCTTTAAATCCTAGCTATACTTCCAGTGTTCACTCACCACTTGGAGAGTTGAGAACTTTTAATGCTCCAATGAAAGAAGAGCATCACCACTGGCATCACCACTAACCACTTGCTGGCATCACCACTAACCTGTGAACAATCTCTCTTCCATTGAGGATTTGGGGGTTAGATTTATTTATTTTTCATCTTTGTGGAGTAAGCCAGCTGCTTTTAGTCTTAAATCACCCTGAAGAGATTTTAATATCAATAATAAGAAATACTCTGTACTTGTGTAGTGCTTTTCATCCCAAGTTCTCAATTAGTTCACTAAGGTTAGTGTTACTCTTGTTTTACACATGAGAAAAGGGAGATTCATTTTTTATAAAGTGCCCAAGGTCATGTGGTAAAGCAGTGACAGAGTCTGAAATAGAAGTCAAGTGCCCTAACTCCCAATCACCTATTCTAACCATTGTCTCATATATAATTGATTGCACCAATTCCCTGTTACTCTCTTCTAGATATCTAACTATATTTAACTATTTTTGTGGGTTTTGTTCACTGTAATAAATTGACTGTTTGTTCTATTCACAAAACACTGAAGCATATGTTGAAAGACCAAATTTACATATTGTGAAGATGAATGCTTGTCACTTCAAGCGCATATAATAACCTCCTTAAAGAGATAATTTGATTCTCTTTAACTTTGTCTATACTAATGAAGACTATATCCTTTAATACTATTTCTCTTTCAATCACTCAGACCATTAAAAGGACAACAGTAGCAAAATGAAATGAATCCTTATTAAGTTCCTGTAATTCACCAAGGTTTCCAATAACAAATGGTTAGATCCAATTTACTTAAAATGAAGATAAGTCACACTTTTAACATATATATATTTATTTTTTTTAAGTTCTATCAATTTTTTAATCATTGAGAACCCAATCCTGAACTCCATATTCATCTTAAGGATATCAAGAGTAGAACCAGAGCTCTATACCATACATTGGTTACAAAGTAATATCACAGCTTGAACAGGTGACCATTTTACACATTTCTAACTGAAATTAACAGAAAAATATTCCAAGAATGGTTTAGTTTTGGAGCAGATATATTTTTACAGAGTGTCAGATCAAGGTGCTTCTAATTTACACTAGTTAATCATGGTCCCCTATGCCATCTCTATGCCAATTGGGGATCCTTCCATGCTAGGGGAATGCTCAGTTGTACATTTAGGGAAGTTTCAAAGCTTCTTTGTGACACCACAGCAAGTTCAGCATGAGTTCTTCATGGGCCTGATCCAAAGCCCATTGAATTCAAGTCAGTATGATTATTAAACCGGTATATTAGAGAGATATAGACTTTTATACAATCTCTGACTGGCAGTGGTAAGAGAGCACAATATTTCACGTAACATCACTTATGTTAGCAAGATATCTACCATTAGTAGTATGCTCTGAAAGCAATCTGTAAGTTAAAAACTACATTTTAAAATATCTTTCACAGTTTATTTATGAGATTTTTATTATTTTACAGACTTTCAAATTGCTGGACTCAGGAAAGTGATCCCCATATACCCCTAGCCCACCCTCAACAGGGGCCAGATTCTGAGACTAGCTGAAGCCGAGCTTCTGCTGAGCGCCTACAATGACTGCTGCAATATTCTGTAACTTTGAAAAGAGTTGCAAGAGTTTCAAGATTTGACCCTAGGTTTGGATATCGCAGCACATATTGTACAAAAATGTAATATAATTCAGTGGTCTGAAATTCTGACAATGTCTGGATTAAATAGGAAAAACTTCAACTGAAAATTGTACTTTTAATTTAGAAAACCTTTACTACTGCTGTTTTGTATCACAGCATGAAATATTTAAACAAATATTTTTAAAAGCAGGTTTGCAAATCTTTTCCAATCCCAAAACCTTTCTGGAATTTCCAACATCACCTTTGAAACACTGAAAACATGACAGCCAGCAAACCTTTTATGAGTGAGTTTTGAGCTCACTGAAGCTAAATATGAAAAAAAAAAATCTATTTAAAATTATGTTCCTTAGATATTATTTTTAAAATGTTTCTCCTTCTTTGGTTGATCTCAGAAAATTTAGAAATAGTGTTACACTGAGGATTTAAGTGACATACAGTCAGTGGTGCTCGAACTAGGGGTGCTACCGCACCCCCTGGTTTGAAGAAGTAATAACAAACACCAAATGCACAGTTTCCATGCTTTCCATCAGCAGCACCCCCACTATAAAAATTGTTCCAGCATCTCTGTGTACAGTCAAGATATTTTAAAAAATAACTATTTTGTAGAGATAGCATATGAAAATAGACAGCAATGATAAGGTGTTTCCTTCTTGCACCAAAGCTAGGAGTACATAAAATTCAGTTACCGTTATATTACGCAGACATGTTGGTGTAGATGAAATGTTTTAAGAAAGTTAAAAACAATGGAACAAGGAGGCCAGGTGTATGGTAATACATAAATAACAGGATTAGACAAAAATAGAGTAGTTTTACTGAAAAAGCATAGAGCCAGATTTTGAGGCCCATACTCACCTTGAGTAGCACCCTACCCCACAAAGAGAAAAGCAGAGGTGAGGGAAGGGAGAGGTCTGCCCTCACTTGATGGCTCCCACTCTTCTCTTTTCCCCCTCAATCCCCCTATCTCTTTTTTGATGTGTTAATTTTTAATGTTTAAAAGCATCTCACAGAAAAAGAGATGAGACAGAGGAAGGCAGGGAAATTGAGAAGGAGATGAAGAGAAAGAACAACTTTGGAGGGACTGACGGGTGGGGAGTCTAGGCTGTTTCCCCCTCGACTCCTTCATTCTTGGGCTCCAACATCACCAATATGAAAATCTATGATTTCCCATGTGAAAAACCATGATGTGGAAAGCTAAATATCAGGCAAATCCATATTTTTTCATGCCCATGGCACATTTATCAATGACTGCTTTCTGTGGAGGGGATGCAGCCTGTAGCATTCAATTTGAATTTTTGAAAATTCTGAAAATTGCCCCTTCTAAGCAACCTATCCCTATACTTGACTCAGAACAAGGGACTATAACTTTTTCTGTAGCCTTAACTATAGTGAGTGATGACTAGCATCCCATTCTATACAATGCATAGGTGAGTTCCAGTGGTACCATGACTTTTGACTCCCTACATAAAGTTACAGCATTATTTGTCTAAGGGTAGAAAGTAACATTGGACAACAAAAGAGCCTCTTTGCAGATATTTTGAATGTCCAGCATAAGGAGGTAGCATCCCTTAAACCATATCTTCACCCCAACATGGCTATTTTCCTGATATAGAGACTACGTATGGGCATGAATAAATGGCAAGCAGATACTGTGCAATGCAAGATAATCCAAGCCACCTTTTGTACTTTCCTGGGTGAAAAAATGTTCCACATGTTCTTCAGCCTGCTTTAAAAATCTTCAGCTGTCTTACGAAATCCCCAACAACTTCTACAACGCAGCTAATGTGTTGTCAATACACAAATCTGTATCACATAGAAAATTGGTGGGCAAATTGGATTGTATATAAAAATAAATAACTTAAGGGACACTGCACTGACTGTATCATTCATTTCCATATTTAATTCAATATAAGCATCACTTTTTGAATTTACCTGAATCTGCTGCAAAATTTTCATTCAGCCACACCACAGTGCTGCAGAAACCAGAGGAGCTTGATGCAGAATTTAGCTCCAGCTTGCAGCAGGGTACACTTGACCTTGACAATAGCTACTCAACCAGTAGGAAGCCTGTCTTATGCACCGGGAATGGTTTGCAAGTAGGCTGTCACAAAGGAGGCCCTGTATAGCCCTTTGTTGGGTCAAGCCTGCTAATTACATCCCAAGGCTTTCAGAAAGGATGTTCAGAGATTTACCTAATATATATGCCCCGTAGAGAGAAAAAGGTATCTCAAGACATATAATACAGTTCTGGTAGTGTTATACCTTAATCCTAAATGATTTTGCAGCTCCAAATGTATTAAGGAATACTTTTTGAAAATGGCTTGGTATTGAGAAATTTCAATTGACACTAATAAGGATAAACTTGTTTTGAACTGTTAATACTAGATAGCAATTTTCAGCTGAGTTGACATCATACTGCTGACAAAACTAGTCACATGATGATAGATTGTGATTGCTTTCTTACACAGGACTAAGGTTTAGCAATAATTATTTCTGAACGTTGAGGCCTTCATATACATTAATCCCTTTAGCACTGTATTGGCATAGTATATAAGTCCATAAAGCAGCATTAATATTTTCTCTTTAAACTGGATGATGAAGAGACAACATAATCAATATCACTTTACATATACATAGTAATATTTCTGGAATATTTATTAAGCTAAATTCTTTAATATTTGGCCCTCTCCCTTCCAATGGACAAAGTAGCAAAAATCCTTAAAAAAGCAGAGCAGAAAAATTTGGTATATAAATCTTGTGTCTCACCCAAATGCAAACTTCTTTTTCTGACAGAAACAGTTATCTTGTTTTATTTTTTTTCTTGCTTTTTTTAATTTACAATTCAATTAGTTCCATGTGGTCAGACCCTTGCACCTATGTGGAGCCCATTTAAGTCAGTGAATGGGGCCAGTGGTCTGACTGAACTGAGCTGTTTGCGGGATTGGGACCTTAGCTAGACCAGCTCTTTTAGTTCCATGTTTATTTGCTATTAGTAAATGTCATGAATTTTAGCTAGTTTAACCCAGTTTACCACTATGGTAACATTTTGGGCAATGATATGGCTGTCTCTATATACACATGCAAGGCAATTCCTTTACTCCCCTTGGTGGCCTACTTGCATCACAGGTCACAGTGAGAGAGAGAGAATAGATTGGTGGGGACTATGCAGGCAAAAATGGGAAACAGGCTAATCTGGACATGGGGAGGAAAGTAATCTGATATTTGCATAGACCACTAAAAAAACTGCCTCCTTTTTGGAGCAAAGTGGGAAGACAGATAGAGAACTGTGAACTTGAGTCACAATTCTCTCCCTGATCTGCTCCTAGGGTAGCAAAACCATGTCTTCCCTCTACCACGGGCTGAGAGTAAACTCTCAATCTAGCTGTTCATGATTAACAGGATCAACTGCAATTTTACAAAACCTCAAAGAAAATCATGCTGAAAATATTACATTTACTTAGGAAATTAAGGGAAGATGTTGGCTAAATGACAATCCTTAAAATGGTATGATGAATTTAAGCAGGCACAAGTTGACTATTAAAACATCTGTTTGTAGGGAGGTTATATTTATAATTGGTTATCATTTATAACCAATCATCCATGGACTGACTGATAGAGTTAATTAGTACCTGAATAAGGTGTCAGAGTGACTCCATCAGTAGAAAAAATTATCCTAAGACTTTCTTTTAATTTTCACTTTATGAAAAATCTGAAAAATGATTTACATAGATTGCTCTAGGCATGCATCACAAAGTATATTGCACATACCAGCAACTACTAAAATATTCAACTGAATGTAGAGTAAGCATTAAATGGGTGCGTTCACAGAGGGCTATAACAAATCAGACAAGAAATAAAATCATGCAACTTATTGTCTCTAAAAGGATTTCCCTAAATAGATATGATAGTCACACAGGAAAAATAATATTTAGGACTTATAAAGTGCTTTACATTTGCAAAGCGTTATGCAAGCACTAACTAATTAGTTCTCATACGTGAAAGGAAAGTGTCATTGTCCCCATTTTACAGATAGAGAAATTAAAACTATGAGATTAACCTCACCAAGTCAACACAACAAGACTGTGACCAAGCTGAAATTAGAATTCAGAACATTATAGTTCTCAATCTTATTCTCCTAGACCATGGTGCTTCACACACAAATCCAATAGAAGACAGGGAAATTTTCACAGGTTTTAATTAATGGCTTTGTAAAAGGTTTGCATATAATGCAAAACTCACTGGAAAGCCAGGTGGATTCAAGTTCTATGGTTCTATTATGGTTCAAAGCCTCAGCCCAGGTTCAGAACAGAGTCTCAAAGTTGGACTGATAGTGTTCACACAGTGCTCTCTCTCTCTATCTCTCACAGAGGGCTCCCCCAAAGGAGTCTCTTTCACTCATCTGCTAGGCTCTAGGACATCATCGCCACCTTGCCTGTGGGCGTGACACACCATCGTGTTGAGTATGGTGACCGCCTGCAATCTCCCTAGAGATTTTTATAGGGATGGTTGTCACCATAGGGACTAATGTTATGGTGCCATGCCCGAGTCCAGTCATGGTCTTTGCAGGGAGGCTTTGAGGGAATAAGGGCAGGGTCTTTGTGGGACCAGACATTCTATAATTCTCCCTTGGCAGATAGAATACCCATGGAGTTCCTTATCAACCACACACTAGGGAATTGACGACTCATGATCCCAAGGATGCTGTTGCTAGGATCCCTCCCAGTTCCCTAACTACAGTGCTAAGGATTAAAGGGCATTCATTAGAGACAGTTGCCTCTCTCCCACTACTTCATTATGCCCTAAGTGGACTAGGGTATAAGCCTGTATCAGACAGACCCTTTCTCCTTCCCAAAGATCCTGCTGGGAGGAAGCAGCCACCCAATGCCTCCTAAAGGCCCAGAAAGAAAGGTAAAGGAACCAACCAAACACAAGAGGATAGTAAGGCAGTAAGACAGTAGGCCTGCCTACTGAAGCATCAAAAAGTATGATGGCCATTTCTGGGACACGGGAGGATGGGAGTGTGCTGCTGGCTGGATTAGGGGGACCATTTATGATATTATTTAACATCAATGTTTCCAAATTACAGCAATTCTTAAGAAATAGGCCATGTCAGGTACCGTTAGAAAGGTTACAATTTGCTAAGTATGATGATATTGTTTAAATGCATGTGTCATATTTGTATTGGAAGTTATGGATATGTTTGATGTGTCTGTATTTCAACTTGTGCTGTGTTTCTGGGCAACACCCCAAACAGGATGGCTGCAGCACAACTGCTTGATGGCCCATTAAGGGAATTCAAAGGTACGATAAGTCCAGGGAAAGAACGCAGGAGCTGCACCTGATGAGTCACCAGGACTTACTCATGTGACCCTGGACTCCATTTTATTTCCGTAAATTTCCACAAGCAGCATGGCAAAGGCAAAGGGACATAAAAGGCAGCCGTACCATATCCATTTTGTCTTCAATCAGTCTTTAGTCTTCAGCTTTCACCTATCTCTGGATCAACTAATCTGCAACTGAAGCTGTGAAACAAAGGACTGAGACCCATCCGGGTACTGTATGTACACCAGAGGGACTATACAAGTCTGCAAACTCCACAATTCTACTGAAATATATGGATTTTTAAATCATTTGTATGAATCTGATTCCTTTAATCATTTAACATTTCTATTATAGTTTGTTTCTTTCCTTTTATAATGAACCTTTAGCTTTAGTTACTAAAGGATTGGTGTGGTATTTTGGGTAAGATTCAAATTTATATTGATCTGGTAATGTGGCTGAACTTTTAGGGTCAGGAGCACCTTTTTGGTAAAGAGCATAGAGTTTTTTTTAAATAACCTATCTCTTTACTGGACCTAGTGGCTGATTGGGAGCCAGAGACTGAAATGCAGTAAAGGGGGCTGTGTACATTTTGTTTTCGCTTCTTGATAACCAGTGTAGGGAATCAGAAGCACTGTTTGCGGCTGGTTGGGAAGTCTGACTTCAGTGTCACCCACCAGTGCTGGGAGAGTCTGCTCTCATTTTGCCTGACCTTGGCATTTTCATGTGATCTACTCTAGGCACAGACAGGTCACAGGGAGTTTTCTTGGGTATTTGCATTCATGTAGTCTCTAGATCTTCAGGTGAACCTGCAGATTCTTACAAAATAAGGTCTACGGGGATAAATTTGTACCTTCACATTGACAATCAAATAAAACACAAAAGTGCAACATAAAACCTAGCCATTCTCCATCAATACACATAAATAAACTGAGCCAAAACCAGGTATGCCATAGATCAGAAAATAATATGTTTTAAAAGACAACTGTCAAAAAAATCCTTTCATGTGAACACCCCATGACCTCATCAAAGTGCAACTGCAACTTTACTGAGCTGCTATAACTCTACTCCGTCTTCCAGCTGTGAGCTGAAGGTCCGGTTAAAAAAAAGTCCATCCAAGAATTTGTTTGTATCCTGCTGATAAATAAGCAGATGTGCATATACTACTGCATATTTTACAAAGTCATCAAAATCTATAGTAAGGAAAAATAGCAATGAAGAAAATTCCAGATGTTCCCAGTCCAGTGTTAACTTGGCTTCTTTAATAAAAATATTTGCATCTTAGCCAAATAGCAGAAAGACATTAAAGTTGAATCAGCAGACACATATAGACATCCAGGGCCATTCCCTCTTTGGCTTTCATAAGACACAATGCTACATAATCCAACAGAGGCATGTTCTTTCCAGTCTGAAATATGTCTGTTATTAACTTTAAATAATTTCACTTTTCTTTGGAAAAATAAAACAAACAGCAGAAACAACAAATCTTTAATTTATTACCCTACACATGTCATTTTAATAAAGCCTAGTTGATTTTCACAGTTCACAAAATAGGCCAAAGTCTTCCTTAGAGGCTTGTACCAACTCAGGAGTATAATCAGGAAAAAATTGATATTTTCTCCATGGAAACACCCAGTCTCGACTTCAGTTATACCCATGAAACTCTCACTGAACTCAGCAGAAGCTGTGCATAACTGAGGGTAGTATTGGGCCCTTAATAACAAAGATGACTTCACAAATTTCTGCATATTATTGCTAACACTGAGTAAGTGATGTGTAATATGAAATGTAAGCAAGCGTCCAGGATGAGTTATAACAGGCACCTTCCTAGCCAAAAGCAGAGACATTAGGGACAGAGATATAAATTAATTAATAAGCTAATGATGTTAGCCAATTAGGAGAAAAAAAATGTCTCCTGATTTAGTACCAGATCCAATACCTTTTATAGTCAATGGACTTTGTATCTGGTGCTTAATCTTCTCAGAAATACCCACTAATTATAAATTAATGCTCATTTTTCTCCAAAGCTTTCTCCACAAGCAAGAGGTTTGCTATTATATCAAATAACAGACTATAGGCATACTATTATATGTATTTCTACATATATTCTGCAAGAGATTGTGTTAACTTTCTGTCCTACTGCAGAGAGGAAGAGACTTGATCCTTTTGTGGACTGAATAAGGAGATTTATTTAGGGCACCTTCAAGACTCTAGGGAAAAAATTTGCTTTCAATTACAGTAATGTATTTTCATTGATTTCCGTGGATTTGCATAGGTGTAACTGAGATCAGGATAGGTTCCACTAAATCTTGATTGCCAGGCCATCTCTGTTGCACTAGGCAAACCAGGTCAGATCCACAAAGGTACTAAGGCACCTAAATCCCATACTTAAGCACCTAAGTCCCAGTACAAGGTATCATAGCAATGCACAACATTCCCACGTGTGCTGCATAACCCTGTAGGTGCTTAAATTCACTCAGCACATAAATTTGTGCTGTGGAAGTTTGCTAGGCACCTAGGTTTCTGCCTCTGAGCATGCACACTGCTGCCTCACTTTAGGTGTCTGGATGCCTATACCCTGCCTAAGTCCTAGTGCAACCCACAAAACCAGGGAAGATAGGTCCAAAAGCACCAATCTCACCTGTGAGGCCCAATCCAATGGGTGTGCTCAGAAGCCACACACAAGATTGGATTCCATTCAAAACCTGGCTGGAAGAGGAGGTGCTCACTGTATAACTGTTAGCCCAGTGGTTAGAGCACTTACCTGGGATGTGGCAGAGCTGGATACAGTTACCCTCTCTGCTTGAAGGGGAGATATTCTAATGTGGGGCTCCTTCAGTGTCTCCTGTTGAATTTTTGTTCCACTGTGCACAAATACTTAATGAGTCACTGGGCCAGAGAGAAAGCCAGGGTGAAAACGATTCTACATCCTGGTGGTTAGCACATCCATGTGGAAGATCCAGGCTCCAGTCTCCCTAATAACTCTTTAATTAGTTATCCAAAGTGGAACAGCTTCAATGGGAGAGAGCGAGGGGGGTCCATAGATCAGCATATCCCAAAGCCCAGTGTTTAGAGCACTCTACTGAGAGGTTTCCAAGAACCCTGTTCAAATCCTTTCTTCCTTCAAGAACATAAGAACAGCCTCGCTGGATCAGACCAATGGTCCATCTAACCTAGAATCCTGTTGTGATTTTCCCCTCTGCAATTTGGACTGGTATATTGCTGTGTCACCCCAAATCCCCACTCCTGGAGCACATCTCACTCTGCTTTTCTGTGTGAACCCCCACTCCTGGGGCAGCTCACGCACAGCCACCAGCAAGCAATTTGCCCCCCCCGACTCAGTGAGTGTGTGTCTCTAGTCGGCCACTCATGGGATTTTGCAATGGTATGACACCCAGCCAATATCTCCAGGCCCAGATGCAACCCAAGGAATTACTGTCTTACAATGTTCAGTGCTGCCCACTGCAAGCTCACAATTAGTTCATGAATTTATCAAAGAAATTGATATGCACCAGCTTTGTCACTTTAAATGAAGTCTCTACATACACCCAAACCACATGCACTGCTTTAGATAAAACAAAAAGACAAACAAATTTATTAAGTACAGAAAGACTTTAAGTGATTATAAACCAGAAGAAAGCAGGTCAGATTTGATCAAAAGTAAACTAAAGGCAAATCGCATTCTAAACTAAGTGTAACACTTTCAGCAACCTTGCAGTCTTAGATGATTTTCTTACCACAGGCTGTTTAGCCTGCCTCCAACCAGGCCCTCCTCTGTGGTCAATGCTTCAGTTGTTTGATGTTGTTTGTAGATGGACTGGCAGAGAGAGAGAGAGATTGCAGAATGTCTCCCCTTTTCAACATATCCCTTCACCCCTGTATTGGGCCTCACCCACCTCTCTCAGGGTCAGGTGACAGACAATTCCATGCATGGCTTCCTCCACTTGAGCCAATGAATACCCCCCATATCGAAACTTATGTTAATCAATTGTTCCTGGAAGAACTGGATTTTTTTATGCATACCTTAGCGAGGCATGAACTGTCTCTGCTCTGGGAGAGTTTTGTCTGGATCTGTCTCTAGCCATGCGACACATGTTTGGGAATATTACATAGCAGAGCCTCATAACCATACATATGACATTGCAACAAACATATCACTATAACAATAATGTTCAGTATGCCATGAGCATTCCAAAAACATCTTACATGATATACTTTGCATTAAACAATACACAATTACACTATAAGGGTGAACATGAATGATACACAATCACACCATAAGGACTTACATGGGGGTGGAGTGTCACAGCTGTCTTCCGACAGTGGCCAATTCCAGGTATTTCAGAGGGAATGAACAGAACAGGTAATCATCAAGTGATCCATCCCGTCACCTATTCCCAGCTTCTGGCAAAGAGCAATCCTTGCCTATCCTAGCTAATAACCATTGATGAATTTATCATCCATGAATATATCTAATTTTTTCTTGAACCAAATTATAGTCTTGACCTTCACAACATCCTCTGGCAAGGAGTTCCACAGGTTGACTGTGTGTTGTGTGAAGAAATACTTCCTTTTGTTTGTTTTAAACCTGCTACCTATTAATTTCATTTGGCGACCCCTAGTTCTTATGTTATGAAAAGGAGTAAATAACATTTCCTGATTTACTTTCTCCACACCAGTCATGATTTTATTGACTTCTATCATGTCCTCCTTTAGCCGTCTCTTTTGCAAGATGAAAAGTCCCAGTCTCATTAATCCCTCCTCATATGGAAGCCGTTCCATACCCCTAATATTTTTTGTTGTCCTTTTCTGTACCTTTTCCAATTCCTATATATCCTTTTTGAGATGGGGCAACCAGATCTGCATGCAGTATTCAAGATGTGGGCATACCATGGGTTTACAAAGAGGCAAGATGATATTTTCTGACTTATTATCTATTCCTTTCCTAATGATTCCCAACATTCTCTTAGCTTTTTTGACTGCCATTGCACATTGAATGGATGTTCTCAGAGAACTCTCCACAATGACTCCAAGATCTCTTTCTTGAGTGGTAACAACTAATTTAGACTCCATCATTTTATATGTATAGTTGGCATTATGTTTTCCAATGTCCATTACTTTGCATTTATCAACATTGAAGCACACACATCTCCCCTATTCCAAGTGTGTGCTCTAATCACTGGGCTAAAGATTATAGGGTGAGCTTCCCCTCCTCCTCCAGCTATTTGGTGTGGAGAAAGGCAGGCACCTAACTTATTCTTGTAAGAAATGTTTTAAGTGACTAAGCCACCTGACTCCAAGAGAAGGGCTCCTGGTTATGGATCAGAAGCAGAAATAGATGCTTCCCTGCAGCCCAGATTTAGGCACCTAATTCTGTGAGAGGGATGGGGCTTAGGTTATACGCCTCTAATCAGCAACTCCCATTGGCTAGTTAAGGCTTTTCCCCACCCAGCATGATGGCTTTTGTAGATTGCATTCCAGGCACTTATCTCTCCTAAATCATTTTATAGGGTGTGGAGGCACATGACCCAGGCTTTGTGGATCACAATGTTGTTCCTGTGATTTTCCTAGGCATCTAAAAGTTAAGCTTTGCAATGCTCAGCATTACAATCCCTAAGTTCATTTGTGGTACTGGGCCTTAGGCACCACTTTCTTAAGATTCATAAAAAGTTCTCTGGAAAGATCAGTTTTCCATTTGAATATTATAAACTTTCATACATGGGGGAAACTAAGTGAGGTCCATTAGTTTATGGAATATCCCCCAGGTGACAATGCCTGAGTAATATAAAAGTAAACTTCACAAACTTCTCAAGAATATTAGGCATAATGCTTCTTTGGCAGAAGAATGGTGAAAAAAATCTTAAATTGCCTTTTCCATAAAATGCTCCCTGTTTTGGTGGACATTTTAAAACAGTAGAAGAAAATGAGTACAAAGCTGAAGCAGATGCATTTTTCCACCTGTCCTCACACTGCAATCCTTTTATAAATTCAACATGTTGGGCTGACAAATTGGTGCTACTGGGTGAGGGCAGTAGTCTGTCACCTGCTCTGTACATATGTCTGATTTCCATGCAGTGAATGAGGCAGGTGGCACAGTTCTGACATAAGATGTACTTTAAATCATTATTTTGCCATTCAAAAAATAGTGAAACCTTTGCATCTACACGTAATGTTAAAGGACCTTCTAAAGAAGTTTTTGAAAAAGAAGAACTGGAGAAAGGGAATAAACAGTAAATCATTTCTCTTTTTCTTAAAATATATTAAAATAAAATAAATTAGTCCTTGGCATCTTGAATAGTTCATGCAGGAAAACTATACATCTCTGAAAAAATCTACTAAAATTGAATCCACTAATTTAACTAAAGTTAAAATTTGTCAATGGCTAAACATTCAGTTTGACATTGTCCATTTAAGTAAACTGGAACAGTAGATGCTCAGCACATCTGAAAATCAGACATTCAAAAGTAGGTGACTAAATATGGAATTAGGTATCTGTTGGCACCTAATTGGAAAATATTGGCTTTCATATGATCTTTGAGGGACCCGATTCCACAGTTGTTCTACAAACTAATCTCCCATTGAAGTCAATAGAGGTAGGCTTCACAGGATTAGTCCAGACACCTAAAGTAATAACTGGAAGCCAAAAGCCATATTTGTTTGTGTTTGTTGGAAATGTTTGTTGTACTTACTGGAAACAATTAATTATGAGAATTTGGAGAACATTTGGAGACATTATTAGTGTTAAAAATTAACAGCCCAATCCTGCTGCTACTGATATCAAAGGAAATTTCCACAAAAGGGAATTTGGAATATAGACCAAAATAGAATCTATACTTTTTGGGTTAATCTGAGAGACTTGAATCCTCTATTCATAGTGTCTTAGTTATTAATTTGTGGTTAAATAAAATATTATTGGATAAGTTTTCCACTATTTGCCTACAGCACCACCAGGAAAAAAAGGGAAAAAATGTAATATCTAACACATACTATAGAAAGAAGATCCAAACTGGTAAGCCCTTCTACCTTTCCACCTGGGAGTGACAATTTTGACTTATTGCTTGATTATGCTACCATTATTTAGAATAGTACCTTGATTATGTCACCCTTGCTCATGTTGAGTAGCACCTTTGTCTGCAACGGAGAAAATGGACCTACTTATGGCACAAAAGGTGTAAGAGTAGCAGAATCTGGCCCATAGCAAGATTCTGCTCAACAGAAGGCTGCCAGAATCAGAGGACAAGTTTGTGGCTTGCCCTAGGTGCTTGCATTCTGCCCTAAAGTAGGGGAGTAAGAGGAGACCCCTTACTCTTCTGCCTGGGCTATTGCCAGTGTAAAGGTTCAAGGAGTGGGGTAGAGTTTTGATTTTGCATGCAGGCACACACATAGATCCCATTATGAATTTGCCAGTGCAGCTGATAATACTCCTGTAATTATATGCTTTTTTTTTTTTTTGGAGGGGGGGGGGGAAGAGGAGGCTAATGGCAAATCCACAACCTAGACCAAAGTAAGGTATTAATCATTGTGATTAAGACTAGGCATTAAGGGTGGGATTTTTAAAGGTGCCTAGGTTCACAATCTTAAATCATTTGGGTACTTTTGAAAATCCCACCCTAAAGCTGCCTCAGACCTGTAAAGGTTAAAGACATCTAAATAATTGGAATGATTTCTCTAGCCTGAGTTCTAACAGAGCCAGTAGGGCTGGTGGTCAGGAGGCAAGGGGGACAAACCTTTCTCTTGGTTGCAAGAGTAGACCTTTGATTAGAATCTAAAAGACTGAGTTAGATAATGCTCAACTTTGTAAAGTCTCCTGCAGAAGGACTAGCCATTGTGGCATCTTATGTTTGGGGACCCCATTTACCCAGGTTATCTTTTTTTGAATGGTCTTCTTGTGTGCTGCCTTCTCTTTGATCAAAAGAAGCAAATCTCCTCCTCCTGATGCTAAAGCTACTTAGTAAATGAGACAGTGTCAAGGTGGGGTGCACATTACATTCTGATTTTTAATCTTAAAATTGAAAGAAAATATGTTTTATTTCCCTTTTGCTATTTAATTAGCTAATCAGGGATTATGGGACTAATACAAATCAGAAGTGGAATAAGTAAGCAAAACAAAAATACACACCCAAAACATAAAACAAATATAAAGAACATAATATGGTTTTGGCATTGGGAGTTAACGTGAATAAATGATCTGAAAATACTATCTTTGGTCACCCCACAAAATTAATATTAAAAATAACTTTTACTAAAATGTTAGTGAAAAGTAATGTATGCAGTGTTGTTGCAGCTGCGCTGGTCCCAGGATACTGGAAAAATAAGGTGGATGAGGTAATATCATTTAGTGGACCAATTTCTATTGGTGAGAAAACAAGATTTCCAATTTATATAAAGCTCTTCTTCATGTCTGATCATAAAGTATCATTTAGGGTTGCTTGGGAAAATTGTGGAAATCACCAGGCAAAAGGTGGCAGCAGTGAGTCATTCTGAAATCTGATCTCGGTGGCAATCATTATTACTGAGTCTGCTCAATCTGTATGAAAATATATTTTTGAAATTCACATCTGCTAAGAAAGTGCCTGCTAATTGCAATTTGTTGACAGACCATTAAATGACTTTGTTCTAAAATTAGAATATGTACTTGGGTGTCAACGATTTAAAAACGAAAAAGGAGAAACTGGTCCCCCTCCCTCGACGGAAACAGAAGCCTTTCTTGTCTCCGAAACACACAGCTCTCATTTACCAGACTTCAGATGCTCTAGATCTGGTATAACTGAGACCTGCTATTAAATGTAGGCGTCACCCTGCCAGCTCAGCTGCCGACATGGTTTTGTTGATTGTTGCAGCTGTGCTCAGGTCACTGCTAAGAAGGCAGATTAACGTCTTTCCCAAACGAGAAAACTTTGCTCAAGGAAATACACCGCAATGGGGCTGGTGGCTGGGTTATGGCTGCAATGGTATTTTTACCTACGTTTCTGCATTAGAGCCAGGGGTTAAAGCTACACGCTTGCCGTGTTTCCTCAATCACTTTGGCAGTCCGGAACGAGACCCCTGGAAATAGTTTAAGTGGATTTGCCATGTAAGGACAAGTCAGAGAGGGATTCAGAGTAGTGAGGAAGGAAAGCGAGCGAGTCAGGAGCAGCGACATAAGCAATTGCTCCATTGTTTAGGTAGTTGACCAGAAGTTTGAACGCGCTCAGCTAAAGCTGGGAAGGTAGCCGCCAGCCTGTGGTGGCTGCTCAGCACCAACGGCCTGCCCAGATCACCCTACGCCTCAGCCTCCCATAAACAGCTCAGCAGCACGGCTCTGCTCTCCCCTACTCTCACCCGTCGGAGGGTAACTCAAGGGCATTTCCCACATCTCTTTCCCTGGTCCTCCTGCAGCAGCTGTACTTCAGCGTGCGTGGGTGGGTGTCCCTGCGAGCGCATTGTTCCCCGGCTGTATCCTGCTCCGCCACACGCACCTGCGCTATTAACTCGTGCCCACTCACTCAAAAGCCCCCTCCTCCCTTTGCTCCCTCCATTTCCCCCTCGTGATCGCTGCACATGGCTTTCTCTGGCTCTGCGGTGCTGGCCTTTCTTCTCCCTTGCTCATGAAGCCCCACTTCAAACAAAGCAACGTGCACGCCCTGCCTCAGGGGAACGGCAGAGGGGGTGGGGTGTGCAGCGGGGAGGGAAACGGCCCAGCTTCCCCGCGAGGATGCACCGGCCCTAAGATAAGCCTGGCCGAGGCGCCCCGCTTTCCCCGCCAGCTCTGCAGCCCCCCGCCGCGCCTTCGCCCAGCCTGGGCTCTGCTGCTGTGTGTCGCTCCCCGCAAGCCCGCGGCGCGCGCCTGCCCGGGACCTGGCGGTTCGAACGCTGCCCGGGAGGAGCCTCGCGCCCCCTCCTCGTCAGGCGCAGGTGGCGGCGTCTCAGTGAGCTCGAGCGAGCGAGCGAGCGTAGCCGCCCGCCCCAGCCCAGGCTCATCAGCCGCACCAGGCGCGCGCTCCTGCCGGAGCTGGGAGGAGAAGGGGGCGCAGCGGCAGCTGTGACTGTATCGTCTCCAGCCCCAGCCGGCGGCGGATGTGCCAAGCGGCATCCGCTGCACCGGATCGCCGCTCCTGAGCCTGGCAGAGGCGCGGAAGAGGGGGGGAGGAAACCAGAGGCTGATCCAGAGACTTTGCCTCTCTAGAACGGGCGGTGGATGTGGAGCCAGCCTCTCCCCCCCGCAGCAGCCGCCGCCAGCAAGCAGTTGTCCCACGGCAGAAACCAGCACAACCACGCAAAGCGAAGGATGCTGCAGCTGGGCAAGGTCAGGACCTTGCATTGAAGCCCGGGGGCGCCGCACACACCTTTCCTCCACCCCACCGGATTGAGGATTTTATTTATTGTGGATGCTTGGGAAAAAGCAGGCAGGGTCGACGCCGTTCGGTGAGTGCAATTGCGATCGTAATGGTGCCAGGTTTCTCCTCTCCTGCTCTTGCATTATTTCGTCTGCTGTTGCTAGCCATAGCCGGTATTGGCTTTTGGTACCCACATTGCAAAGGTCCCCCTCCTTTTTAGAAGGCAGCTGTGTTTGGCCCTGGCAACATTGCTTGTGCCTTTCGCGGAGAGATAATAAAGTGTGTGCTTTTTCCTCTGTCCCCCCCCCCCCTTGCCTTGCCTTATACGTTTGTCGCTTGCATATGTAGGGCATCAGCAATACTAGGTTCTCTATCCTGCAATGATATACTCATTACAGCAGTGAAGTCATAAAAATACCAGGGGAGGGGAGGGGGAAATAGACCCTGCTCTTCCATATAGTCCTGGGCTGCTGTGGTCCATGGCATTACTCTATTTGCAAGAATGAAATTGAAATACTTAGTCATACGTCCATGTCCGCTTCTTCCCTACATTGAAAACCCTTGTAGTCTATATTTAGAGACATCAAATCGTGAGATTTCAGTGCAGCCAGCTGGGTTTTCGGTCATATGGACAGTGAAGTGACAATAAGTGTTTGGCTTTTCTTCTTTGGAACCAATGTCTGTGAAATATCCGGCTGGAGCCGGGGGTTGGGGTGTGTGATGTGCAATGTGATATTTGGTTGATCTATAATTAATGGCTGAAAGGAAAGATGCATTTCTCTTCTTTTCCCTCCCCTTACCCTTATTCTGGTGTATAGTGTGCTCGCATCGATTGCTTCAAACGTAGCCTCAGTTGAATCAAGTCACTACAAAGGAGGTGAAGCAGCAACCATACTACTTGTGATACAGAAACTGATCTGGGCGACAGTTTTTTAAGAAATAACGCTAACAAAAGATCATTTTAATGCCCGTCTTAAGTTTCCCCTTGACTGTGTGGTGGGGGAATAAAAACGTGAGAAACAAAAATGAGAAGCCTGGTTACTCTGGTACATTTTATATTACATGCTTTAAATGTTAGGGCGTGATTTGCTTTGGCTCAGGGATTTATGATTAAATTTAGTGATTAATTTCATCAAGGAAACTTGCAGTGGTTTACTAAAGATAATTTAGAAAGGGATAGGCTTTATTAAACTGTCAGGTATTAACTTTTATGAACTGCAGCAATTGCAGCTCTTGATATATAAACACTTCAAAACATTGGTGTGATTTTTTTTCTATTGACAGCAGCAAGAGAAGACGAATTAGAAACTTTTTAGATTCAGTTCTTTCATCATACATCCTGACATGTATGTATAGTATGCCTGTTCATATCATTATAGTTCTTACAAGACATATTAGAGGGTTTTTCAATTTTCAAGGAAGAACTTACTGTTATTATCTAAGACAGGTAAAGGACTATACAAAATCATGTAACCTGTATTTAAACCTATTGTCTATGCCTGTGAGAGAGACTGAAGGAAAAACATCTTCTAGATACTCATTCCATATAGTTTATTTATTTAAATAGAAGTCTACTAAGTTGTCCAATCTAATTTTGATCAGCTGTCTGTGAGAAGAGAGAGGTTGGTAATTTATTTGTGATTACATTCATTATTGATTTTTTTTTTTTTTTTTAATTCAGGTAACACTTCAAAGTACTCAGTAAATACAGTACTACAGCATGGGTTAGGTTTAAGGAAAGGAAGTTACTGAATACTTTCCTTATTAGCCCTTGACTCACAAAATCACTTTAGGGCTTGCATGAATCCTTTTATGTTAGCACTTTATTTGCAAAAGACTGAGAGGCTTATGATAAATAAGCAAAACATATACATTTTATAAATCCTCAGATGCTTCTTTAAAACCAATCCTGTGCAAAGTTTATGCAGCTATATTCTATTCCGAGTATAAATGAGTTATCTTTTCAAAGCTTTGTATGCATACCAGTCTAAACAGAAAAGCTGGATAGAAAATTTTATTAGATAATCCTTATTAACAGAACTTGATCAATGGTCCAGAACTGTGTTATTTGAGGAGCATGATATGTTGAATGCTGCAATGTAGAAACATGAGATCACATCTTCAGAGACAGTGCCTGTAGTCTGTTATATAAGAGAGATTTTGAAAAAAGGAGTAGTGGACTATGCTCTGTGCACATACCATAGGAAATAACCTTCAGAGCTGCTGGTAGGCAGTAAAGAAATTCATTTATTTCTGAATGTGAGTTGCAGATCTTATGATGGATTACAAAGTACAAGGACTCACAGAGCAATCTATGGAAGGAATCTACAGATACTGTAGTTGAGGTTTGTTTCTCAGATATTTTAGTTGAAGTTAAAAGTAATAGACAGCATATTAATGAAAATAACCTAAGGTAGTTTCGAGCTCATTATTATTATTTTTTTTTTTTTAAAGTTGCTTCATATAAGGAACTTCGACACACAACTGCACTGAATAGAAATAGTATCTGCTTTAAAAAAGTTTGCATAATTCTTATTTTAAAAATTTGCCCCAATCACAACAATTAACTTGATGCCATCAGACAGCAAAGGTAACTTGTTTGTTTATTTAGATGCATGTATAAAACTAATTTAATTATATTTTGTTTAGTACTAAAGAGGCATGGAACACTTGTTTTAAGGGGTTTTTAAAATAGGGATGTAGATTGACATGTAAATGAAGCAGATAATAGATTCAGCAGAGCTCATGAGTGTTCAGTTTTGCACAAAATTTCATATACACTTTCTACTTCATGGTTCATTGTAATATGATTTTTACAGCATATCAGTTAGAAATTTCAGTTTAACCTCATTAGGATTTTAAATATGTACATTTTAATAATGCTAGCAGCAAATACTGCCAAAATTATCAGTAGTCAAGGGAGAAAAAATATTTTGAGTTTCTACATATTTCAGAAAATATGGGTTCTGATTTTTCTGCTTCCTCTTAAGATGATTACATCTAAATTAATAATTATTTATAACATAGTGTCTGCACACTATATGCATTATGTTTGTCACAGACCATTGCAAAATGCATCTATTTTCTGAATTTCTAAATAAGATCTTCCAAAATTGACAAGCTTGGGCCAGTAATATTGCTATTGAACTGCTTGTCTAGTAAGACTTATTGCAAAATAACAAAATATAATATATAAATACCTGATTTAATCATATCTATTGGATATGCATTACTTAATACAGTAATACTGCTTTTATTTTTCGCAGAATTATAGATTGGCTCTTAAATACACCATTTTATTTAAAATAAGAGCTCCTGTACCCCCTGCAAAAGTCGTTAGTCCCATCAAAACCCTATTTATTTATTGCAACTCAGGAAAGCTCAATCTTATTTGCTGATGTAGGAGCTTTCAAGAAAACCAGTACATCCTTTCCTTACCAATCTACATCTTAATTGCAGTATTGCCTTCACAGGAGGGAAGATGCTGGCCTACTACTCCCTTCTGGTGCATCTCCTTGCTGCTTTTGTGTAGGTCTATTCCTTATGCTACTCACTTCTAAAATAAGGGTTCTTCTTAATGGGGCAGTCTTGAGTTCCATATCTCCTAAGTCAATTCAGGTCTTATTTTGTGGGTGCTAGTGGATAGGGGTGTGTCTGCCCCGCTCTTATACTGCAGGACCCAGGAAAACCTCCACTTTTATGAATGAAATATAAACGGATTGAAAGCAGATTGTCTAACCAGAATCATCCCTAGTGCAGTGGAGACATTTTAAGTTTTTGAAGTCTAATTCCTAACACTATATTGTATTTATTTTGATATGACTGGGTAACCAGATAAACATGGCTAGATGTAAAAAGTAAATTTAAGTATAAATGCTAGTTCATTATACCAGTTGCTACTTTGAAATATGTTTGAATGTCAATGCAACAGCTTTTTATATTAATATAAAGTATTAAGTATGTCAGATAAATAGTTTCTGGCAAATTCATAGCCAATCCATCGTACTGATTAATAACCTGCCTGTTTTTGTTTAGGGAACTCAATTATGGTCATAACAGTAATTTCAGCACAGACAGAACATGGAAAAGCTTGTATCATCATATCTTCTTTTTCATTGTATGTTTATCCGAGCAGACTCTAGTTTCTGAAAAATAATCTTGTTCATAATGAAAATATATATGGAATTTGGAAGTCCTTATACTTGTGTATGTAATATTACAAAGAAGAACATCCTTCTAATATCTTTTTTTGATAATATGGCCCATATATAATACAAATCTATTAACATTTGTTTCAATTCAATGACCAGAATAAATTTACTATATAATAACCGATTGGTTTCTTTTCATCTTCCCAAACATTTGGCAGAAGAAGAATGCTTATTTCCTCCTCTCTCCACTCAGCTCTGATGATCTCCCAAGCTGCTGATGGTTCAATCACTAATGTGCAAAATTGAGGACTCTTAGTAGCAAATTAATGCATAGCCCCTTTCTGAAACTGAGACGGTCCTCAATGGAAAGCCTCTTCCACTTTCAGTTTTATACCTTTTTTTTTATTTTCCTCTTCCAAAAGATCCAGAGCAATTTACCTGTGGCCACGGAAAAACTTCTTGTTGAGAGCATCAGTGCTGCTGAGGGGAAAAATCCATTCTACATACACAAAAAGTATATTATTTTGTTCAGTGATAGATGCAACAGCAACTTGCATTCATTTGTATTTCAAGTAGTCCATTATATTTTTGTTTTGTTGTATAGCATTAGAATATAGCTTTTTTTTTTTTTTTTTTTTTTAAAGCTGAGATTTTCAAAGGAGTTTAGGAGATTTTGGTATCCAATGAAATTCAGTGGGATTTGGGCACCCAACCCCCTTAGGCTCCCAACTGAACAACCTAGGGGCTTAGAACAATTGAATTGTTACACATCTTGTATAAAGTATATCTTTCTCTTAGTAAATATATGTCCACTTCCTAATATATTTTAGCAATACTAGTTACTACCACTACCTTGTTGAAACAGCCATCTACATTTTAGTCACACATCTGAACACTTACTGAGCCTAATAATTAGTAGGGTCCTGTGTGTGCACACAATATCCAATGGGAGTTTTGAGAGTGAGGATTTGTAATATGCACCGGGTGCAAGTCCGGGGTCGAGATATTTAACTTATAGGCCAAATGATGTCACTGAAAATGTTCTTCAAATGGAGTATTTGTAAAATTTGGGAAGCTAACTATTTAAAAAAAAAAATCCCAAAAAATAAAAAAAACCCAAAATGTGTATTGTCTGTAAAGATGTTTTAATTATTCCACCTAAATAGCAAATTTGGGATTCACATAATGGGTCATGGAGTTTAGATTTGCCTGAGTAAGGAATATAAGATGTGGCCCATATGTGGGGTTTTGAGGAAGGGGATAATGGGTAAATATGACCACCGTTTTAGAGATATTTAGGCACCTAAAGATGCAGATAGGCACCGAGACCCAGATCCTCAAAGGTGTTTATGCCCCTAAACTTCCATTGATTGCAGTGGGACCTTTGAGGATCTGGGCTCTAGTGGCATTTTGAAAAGCAATTAAGAAGGTTAGGTGCCTAATTTCCATTGTTTTCAATGGGAGTTAGGTGATTAGTAGCATTTTCAGAAGTGCCTAGCTGCATTTTTAGACATCTAAATATCTATGAAAATATGCCTGTAAGTGATTTAGGAGCCTAAATCTGATTGAAAGTCAATGGGAATTAGGATTCTAAGTGATCCAGGTTTTCAAACATGTTCTCCTATAAAATTCATCACTTATGAACTTGAGATTCAGTCAAAATCTACAAATACCCATGAAAGGTGTTAGAATACGATGAGATTAAGGATCTTGCTATATCTGCAGATTTTTTTTTGTTTTTTTTTTTTGTTACGCTGTTTGAGGAGGTCTTCCATCAAAAATATGGATGAGAAACTACTGTTCAGACCTTTGGGGATCATTCTAGGGGTGGAAAGATACTCTGGGTCATAAGATACATCTGAGCCTCTTGTAAAATCCCTAATAAAATTTTGAGGTACATTGTGGATATCAGGGTTTTTATTTAGGAATAATTTAGAAATCAAATGCCTGTATCGTATTTGGAATAAAGTAATATGAAGCTGGTGACATAGAAACATATATGAATCATTCTTTAAGACAGCTTTTATTTTGGGTGCATTGTACTGCAGCAATATTCTATTTATTTTTGTTTATATGACAGTCAAAACGTAAATATTTTGATTGTTTGAGACATTAAAAAATAGATACAAGTCTATAGTGTAATTGGGGGAAGAATTGATATAGGATAAGGGACACATTTTATGCTCAAGTCTTTTGGCACTGGAAATTGAAAGTGGAATTTCCTTGTTTTGAGAGCTTATTTGATTTTGCAAATTATGGTAGTCTTTAGTTCTATGATACACTCTTTCTCAAATAATAAAATATCATTTCTTTTCTATAGCTTCAGATTCAAGAAATCCCTGAAAAGAAGTAGGGGTGCTATGGAAATAGTAATATAGCACAACATGCCCAAGAGGAAATGTTAAGATTGTGCATGCAGTGTTAAATTTTGGTATTGCCTGATTTCTAGGTGCTTGACTTTGTAACCTTAACATTCTCAACACTTTTTATTAAAAATATATTTGGTGTACTAAAAATACCAAAGGAATCAATTTTTTATGTATATATTCCTTTTAGGGCAAATCATTTTTCGAGGCACTGCTAACAGGCTGAGGTTGCAGTATCTCCTGAGGCTTCTTGCTTCAAAGGAAGGGAATATTATCAGATAGTTACAGATCCACTGACCCACTCTGAAATCCGTTAGGAAACAGAGCGCTCTAGTGTGCGGGGCTATTGGACCTCTGTATGGGCTCCCCAAACCTCATCCTGGCATAGCAGCCTTAGCCAGGCTCTGCTGCGTCTAGGGCCTTTCATACCTCAAAGGAAGAGGGGGCAGTGTGTGACAACTTAGGCACTGCACTGAAGGGCATGTTTTTACAGTATTTTATGTGACTGAGTATGCTGGAGAAAGCATCTAATAAACTGAACATGTGTACATTTCTCTTGTGTTAAACTTTTTTTAAAAAAAGTTTACATGCTGGCAAACGACTTAACAAGTATTCTTCAATCATTGTCATCTTGTGCAATATTATTATTATTTTTTCCACACTTGGTGTTCCTCTTAGTTACTTGAGTCGTGTATTTCGTCTTCTGTTCTAAAAACAAACGTTTCTAGTGCTGGTTGTGGAGAAAATCTTGAAAATGTGACACCTTGTCCCTATTACCCCAAAGACTCAATTTATTACTTTTTAGAGTCTCATGGTTTTTAAACCAGTCTCCTGGTAGTTTGGGCAGCGCTTTGAACACTTGGGGTTGGCAATATTGCTTTGTAGGCTGCAGAATCCATTTTCAGCTGCCTATGTGAATAAAGAGGAGGATATTTGGCTCACTATGGAGAGAATATTTTTCTTAATTCCTTCTTGATGAGGCCTGAATTAGATGAATTACTACTTAAGCTTTCTATTGTCGTCTTCTATATTAACATTCCTTTTAAAAATGCATAGTATCCTATTCACTGACCCATTCTACCGATGTACAGCATTGTTTCTTCTCCACATATTATACATAAAATTGGCTGTACTTTTAAGACTTTAGGTTGCCACCGTCTACTCTCCAAGTACACACGTTTATGAAGGTTCTTTCTTGGTATGCTCAGTTGCTCCTGATCACTTATTTTACACATCCTGGATTTTATGCACCTCCTCTTTGTCTTTACAAGAGCAAGGTACAGTATTGCACAGTAGGCTCAAGGACCTTGATGGGCTGTGACTGTAATCTCTTCAGAGAAAGATGAGCAGATAGGTCAAGTCAGTGAATGTTTAAAATCTAAGGTAGTTTCTTTATTTGTGTTTTTACCTGCAACTAATCACATAATACAAATAAATACTTAATGTTAACACAAGTGTATGTTAAACAGAATCCATAAAATGATTTTTAACATGCATTTAATGCATGCTTCAGTTATATAAGTGTTAAACATATATGTTAAAACACATTCATGGAAATAAGTGTTTTAATGTAACTGTAGTATCAAATTTTTTCTAATACAGTTTGAAGGCATATGTTTCTGGTCAAGTTACAGGCCATTAACATTTCACTCCGCATTTACTGGAGAGCTGCAGATGCGAATTCTGTGTGGTCACTGTCACAGAGAACACCCAAAGCATGAATAATGCTCATTTTTCTCTTTCAGAAGGAGCAGGTACGCTCTCCTCATCTCCAGTCTGTGTTCTTTGGCTCTGTGAAGCAACCATTTCAGTTTCTTTCTGTTTGAGGAGTTAAAGGCAGAATGGCAAGACTCATTTGTTACTAATGCAATTATAAAACTGTACCTATGCACCAGCTCCTCTCCCTTACTGGCAAAATTGACTGAGGTTTGCTCATTCACCTTCCATACCCAGTCTCTGTGGATATTTTTAAATGAAGCATGGTCAAGGCATCCTGAGCTCACATTAGGTGCACTTCTCAGCTCTGTTTTTACCCCTTAGGTATGGTGACAATTTGTTCTCTGAGATCCCTTCAATGCTATTTAGAGAGATTTGTGAATTCTTGGATAGAGTACATACTTAACTAGAAAGATTAAATATTTGTATGTAAATAATATTTTAATATAGAAGCTGACTTTTACAAATCAGACTGAAAGTTTACCTTCTCTTCGTTTGTATAGAATTTAAAAAAAAACTTACTTTCAAAATATCTTGTGACATAGGTTCAGCTTAGCTTTCCAGGATTTAGTACAGCTATATATAAAATAAGGAACTGTACACGGATTTTAACAACTTATCTTTCTTATGGGATGAAGTGTACATTCCCTCATATAATAGTACTTAACGTGAGTCAAAGTGCTGCATAAGCTTTAATTAATCTCAGAATGCTCAAACATCTTAAATCTCTGAGATATTCCAGGCTAACTGGCTGTAGAGAAACACCCATGAGTCCCTGAGTGCCTCCATACTGACTTTATTGTTTAGGGTGACCATATTTCTCTATGCTGAATACAGGACACCTGCTAAAATTAGTTCTGTTCAAGCAATTTCAATGGCAATCAATCAGAACTATGCAGTACAAATGTTCAAATTAACATCAAGTTGACTGAGCACCTCTTCCCCCCCATCTCCCTGGTTTAAAAAAAAAAAAAACCTGACCCAGAACCAGGCACCAAAATGGACCAGGAACATAAGTGCACCTACCAGCCTGTGCTGCCCCGGCCAATAGAGGGTCAAGAGCCCCCTGTGACGGCCCACATGATGGGGGGTGCGCAGATTTGGTTGGTGGCTGGGGACAGGCCCGCCTCTTCCAGTACCTGATGCTGCATCTTCCTGGCCTGAGGCCACCGCCTGCCCTCGCTCACCAGCTGCTGCAGAGCACAGTCAGCGGTGGCCGGAGACTGGACTTAGGAGAAAGCCCTGCTGGCCGAGCCAGGATCGACTCCAGAGCCGGCATATGGCGGGTGGGCAGAGACTGTGCTGATGGACCGGCAGGGGGAGCAGCCCAACCCCACATAATGCAGCCTTGCCCCGCCACCAGCCTTGCATACCCACCCGCATCGGCCCCTGGACCTCCCCACTCACTGCTGGTGGGTGGGTGGCTGTCAAGCAGGACCCACCATGGCTGCAGCCATCTTGTTATGGTTCCTTCTGAGTGTGGGCCCAGCGCTTTGGTTTCATTGGCACCACTGTAAACCTGGTACTGATCAGGAAGCAAAAAATACAGGATAATTTACCAATTTTTGAGAAAAAGTTGGGACACCTGCGAGAGGGCTTAAATATGGGAAATGGAACGTATGGGTTACCCTACTTTTGTTGCTGTTGGAAGCTTGCTGAGTGTCTTCAGTTGAGTTTCTGTCTCATGTCTTTAGTTTGGACTCATCTTTTGTTTGTATGTATGTATCTAATTGAAGTATTTATAAATACTATGGCAAGTAGCATCTAGGCACTGGTATATCAGAACACTTAAAAGAAAAAGTGTGTTATGCCATACGAGTCATTAGAATTAATCTGTGTGCGCTTTTTAAAAAGTATTTGTTCACAAGCTAGGATATGTGAGGTTGTTTTCAGCAGAAAAGATGTGACCAGTCTCCTCTTTATTCACCTAAAAACTATAACTGTACAGTCTATAACTGGAAATCATTAGGGAATAGATATGCTTAGTCAAACCAAATAAATATGGGCATGTAGCTACTAATCTATTTAACTCTTATACGAAGATTTAAGGAATGATTTGTGCAAGAATGTATATGAATTCTCCAGAACCAAAGGTAAGTCAGAAAACATGTCTAACCGTTCCTGTCAACACAGACAGGCTACCAGTGGTTTAACAATATGACTGGCAACTCTAGGCCTGTCAATAGAACTTCCTGTGAAATTTACCAAGGAGCCACAGGCATGGCAGAATGTCATCTGCTTTAGTCACCGCTTTATAACTGCCATCCAAAGTAGAGGCATGGAACACTGTGATGTTGTAAATGGCAAACCAGAACAAGAGGCATAGGGGAAGTAAGCAATTTGCAGTATTGTAAATGGCTCCCTGAAAAAGAAAAAAGTGAAATGCCTTTTCTGAGCTTGTATGCACAAAACACATCAAACTTGCATACGTTTGGAATTATGACATTCATTACACTTGTGGATGGATGTTAATGGTAGACAACTGCTAAAATTCTTTATCTGCATATGACAGTATATTACATAGTCCTTATACATTTCATGCCATATATTTCCATGTTATTATAACTTTTACATTTTGTCTCAATATTGAGTCTGGTCTTGATCTTATCGAAATCAGCAGCCAAACTGACTATAATAGAAGGCTCATACTTACCAAATAGTCCTTCAGTCATGAACATTATTTCATTATGTGTTTGTTTGTTTATTCCGCTACTCCTCTGTGTTTGACTACTCAGTAATTCCACAATCTAGTGTCTTGTGTACAATTCTTTTGTAGGAGAATCATTTTGATGTGGCAGACACTTGATTATGATGTAACTGAATTAATGAGGCAGGAGGAGTGGTATGAGAACACAGAAGGTACTTTCCATTTAGGAATCCAGGTTTTGCTACACTGGATCAGATCACTGGCCCATCTTGTATGGCATTCTGCCATCAACCATGACCAGTATCCGATTTGCCAACTACGTCCATTTAATATTGCTGAATCTCAGACATTCAAACATTGAGTGAGGCCTCAAAAAATCATGAGACTGACTTAAAAATAAGATTTTTAAAGCAGTAATTCTTTTTCTTTGCTGTCTGATTTATGAATGTTTAAGTTATACTGAGGGCACATTTTAAAGATGTTCGGGGTTTTTTTTCTTTTTTTGGTGGGTTTTTTGTTTTTGTTTTTGCTGCAACTGTGAGGGCTAGTAACTTACTTTTTAAATTAAAGCTGAGATTCTCATGTAGCTGCAATTCTCCAGGAGTTGGGTCTTGGAGTAAAACATCAAATATTACAAGACTTGCAATAAAATTGCAGGGAATGGCCACACAGCTGGCAGGAAGCACTGTTACGTTGTTGGTTTTCCCCAGGTGTTTCAGGTCAGAATTCAAGTTACATATTGTGTGAAGGTGCAGAGATGAGGTGTGTATGTTAAAAACATTGGATTTGAATGAGAAAATGTAGAAAAGGTGAAATTAAGTTGCAAGTGTTGGGTATTGAGAACTTATTTCGTAATTTACAGGCTTTTTTATGGTTGTGTTGGTGGAGTAGGAATTTGAGCAACCTTAACTGTGTTTAACTAATTTTTTTTTGTTTGGTGGAATATGTGTATGTATTGTATTTGAAAAACTAGAAGAGAAACTTGTGACTATGGTAGAGATTTTCCGAGGCACAAATGGTAGTTAGGCACCTAACTGCCATCTGTGCCTTTGAAAATCTCCCTCTCTGTCACTAGTGAGTATTGCAGTAATCCCAAATGTATGCCAATAGAAACTGTTTAAGTACCCTAGCACTTTTTTTTTTTTTAAAGCCAAACATATTAATTAGAAACATTTTAGTGTTTGTTTTTATAACTTTTTCAAACGTACGTACACACAGAGGGAGACCCAAGCAGGTGCAAAGGCAAGATGATATATTGCAGCATTTCAACACAAATTTTGGATGGCCACATCATTCATGACTTCTGAAGTTATGACTGGGTCATCCATCCCAAATGAGAGTCTAACCTATATTCTATACCATCATGTACTATGTATATGCTATACATGTGTTAGAAAACTATTTTAGGAATGTTTTAGAGTTTTAAACAAATTTACTGGGATTTTTCCCAGCAGATGAAGTTTAGAACATCCAGCACCCACCCCCCACTTCCACAATGAGTTGGGTTTCAGCTAAATAGTAGGTCTGAGTTACATCTGGAACTCAGGAAGGGCCTCCCTTGGTGGAAGGTCCTGGGCTGAGGCCTATTTAGCTGAAGGGCAGTAAGGCTAGTCTTATAAATATCTGTACTATATGACTTCGTACTTGCAAAATTAAGAAAAGATACAATAGTTCTAGTTCTCTGTCCATTTTTTCTCTTTTAACTGGTGATTCCATCCACGTTTTTTTGTAGAAGATTAGAAACTTTGATGACATTTTATACTCTTAAGATGTCTTTATGCTTACTGTTGAAGTATTTATGGAACATAGCTATACCGTGTTACATTTCACGGTACGAAAAATTAAAAGTAAGGATGGGCTTGTGCTCCCTTTCCCTCTTCTTTTTCTCATGTGATTCACTTTTAAATCTCTATCAGGATTTACCTGCTAAAAACTCTGAATTGCAAAGTATTATGTGATGTGCTTTGATGCTTTAATTTTCATCTTGGTAGGTGTAGAGTAGAAGAGTTAAAAAGGGACTTCTATTTAAGGTTTATTGCTGCTGAGCTAAAAGCATTAGGCATTAAACATAGCATATATGTAATAGCTCTTGACTATCATTCATAAAAATATAACAGATTCAGAAAGCAGCATTATCACCCTGTCCGCTTTGAATTTGGTCTAGTATGCTTTTGTTTTAAAAGAATTTGGTGTCCCATTCTAAACAATGGTTTCTAAAATGGCTTAACAATTATTTTAACTTAACAAAAATAGTGTTTGGCTGCTAATGGATTAAATAAAACATTCATATAATAAGTTTTATGCTTTAAAGGTAACTACACTGCTTTATTTTTTATCCTTAAACATGATTTATTTCCTGCTGTCTGCCATACTGCAGACACTGCCACATGTTTTAAGAAGAGGCTGATTTTCCCTCTTTCTCCCCCCTTTACCCCTACCAAGATCCAGTACATGGCAACATGCTTTGGATATGAGAACTCAGCTGAAAGGGTGAAATTCATCCATGTTGCCACAGGCCAGCACAAAGATATTTGCTTCATGCAAACCTTCTGTATGTTAAAGAGAAGCCTAAGCATCATGGCCTCATGCACCGTCTCTGTGCCAAGAAGAGTGTCTGTATGCTGGTCTCTCATATGCTTATGCAGAAGGCTGCAGAACAAATTTTATTATGACCTCAGTTTGGTTCAAAGAGGAACTCTGTTTCCAGAATACCAGTGCTGAGTGAATCATCAACACATAGCATATCATTGGTGCTTTACGAAGAATAATAAATCATCACATGAGCACTTTATCAATTTCTTCACATACAGAATGGAATATGACTATATCCTTTTTAACCATCAGAAATGTGCATATTTAGAAAAACTGTGCGCTGTATATCCATTAACTGTTTTGTGTATAAAAATGGCATACAAAAATGAAGATGGGGTGGATTTATTTTATCAGACTTCCCTAAGCAAATGTTAATAGTTACTTGTACTATATATTTTTTTCCAGATGCCCCAACAAGATAAGGGCCCTATTGTGCTAGGCAGTGTACAAATACGATTCATAGATTATAAGGCCAGAAGGGACCGTTGTGATCATCAGGTCTGACCTCCTGTATAACAGAGGCCATAGGACTTCCCTCAGTTAATTTCTGTTTGAACTGGAGCATGCTTCTTTGGATGTTTTTCTATCTTGATTTAACGATTTCCAGTTATGGAAAATCCATCACAACCCTTGATAAATTGTTCCAGTGGTTAATTACCCTCACTGTTTAAAAATTTGAGCCTTATTTTGAGTCTGAGTATGTCTAGTTTCATTATCCAGTCATTGCATCTTGTTATACATTTGCCTGTTAGACTGGAGAGCCCTTTTATCAAATTTCTGTTCCCCATATAGGTACTTATGATCAAGTCACTCTTTAACCTTCTCTTTGATAAGCTAAAGAAATAGACTCAAGGAGCACAATCACTATGAGACACATTTTCTAATCCTTTAATCATTCTCAGGGCTCTTCTCAGAACTCTTTCCAATTTGCAATGTAATAAGAGAGTGTGTCTGTCCTGAAGAAGTCACAAGCTGAGTAGACAAGGTTGGGAGAGGAAACAGGCACAATGACTGGTTTAACGTCACACCACAGGTTCATGGCAAAGTTGGGAACAGAATTCAAGTCACCTGAATCCCAGTCGGTGCTCTAGCTACTTAACCATACAAGCTTTCCTAGTTTTTTTTTCTTCTTTTTTTGGAACATGGAGACCTTTTAAAAGATCTGAGATCTTTTATATCACTCCCCCAATTTTTTTTCTTTTCATATCCTGAATGCTTTTTCTTGCTTTCTGCCATTATATGTCCATATTTCTCATATGTATACTATCTATAAATACATAACTTGTCACACAGAATTTATTTTGGACTAGCTTTCTCAGACCCTCAAACCACTGTTTATGTAAACACATTTATATTTGTCATGTCTTTTTTCCAAATAGAATGAAACTGCAGTATGCATCCAGTCCTGTCCCCACTGATATCAGTGGCAAAGTTCCTGTTAGAGTCAATGGAAGTAGAAGCATTATCATTTGTTTTGTAACATTAGCTATTGTTCTTTTCACAAAAAAAGCAATGGCTTATTGGACATGATCACATAAACTGTGCTCACCAAATAAAACCCATAAAAAGGCTGATACAGCATTATCATCCCATTTTTAGAATTCTTCAAGTAAAATGTGTGCAAAAATTGGTTAAAATAGAAAAAATGCAGTAAAGTAAATTGGTGTCTGTTTTTCAACTTATAGCAGTGGTAAAATATTGCCTGGGAGATAGAAAAGTTACCTCAATTTGTGAAATTAGGATGAAGTTGATGGAATCTCAGTAAACGTTTGTCTCAAACAAAGTTTCTTTACTTTCTGATGAACTAATCCAGGATGGAAAAATCATGCTAAAACCATCTAAATAATGAGAGAAAATTAATGGCACCCTCTGGAGGTTCTATTCCTGCCTTGCCTGTGACAGCAGTTACATTTTGTTCCTGTTCCTTCCTGATTGTCTTTTTAGTTTTATTATTTTAAGCAGTCTCCAGATAGCAAGTGTGGATTGGGACAGTTCTCAGAACTAAAATTCTCTACCTGTCCGTCTATATGAAACAGAAAACAAGCTGAAATCTTTGCTTTGTCTCTTCTTTGACCTAATTTAAGGAAAACAAAAGTGCATTATAGATCTCTCAGGAGGCGAAGTCATCCAGAACAACAATTCCAAGAAAATGTCAGACTCTGTAGGGATCTGGAGAGCAGCCCAGGAACATGGGACACCTCTTACTTTTTTCTTCCAAAGATAATGTGTAGAAATCAAATGGGAAGTTGGGCATTATCCTTTTATTCACCTAGCTTACTGACTAGAGTTCAGTTTCTTTTTGTGTCTCAAATGCTGCACACGCTAGATTTTAGAAGTCTCATCACAATGAAAATTTATAAGCCACTCTTGAGAGTCTAGTAGTACCAGTCAGTTTAGAGTGTGCACTATATGATGATTAGAGGGCAAATGTCCACAACATAGGGAGTAATCCTGTTTTCTGTAAATTCCTCCACGTGGTTCCATTTTGCACCAACCATGCCTTGAGCTGAAGCCAATTTTACTTTAAATATTAGTAATGCGGCTTTCACTATAGGGTTGAAGTGCTAAATACAATAATTTAGATTGGCATAGCATTGCCCAAAGATGACATCATAATAGACACTACTTCTATTGCCTCTTCCAAGTTCTGGATGGCTTTGCTGACTTAATTTTGTGTATGAAGTGTGAAAGTATTAATAGTAGCTTTTCCACCACAGAAAAGAAAGCAATGGCAGAAAGATTTTTGCAGTGCGTTCTGAAGATGGATAGGCGTTGTCTCAATCTTATCTTTTACAGTAAATTGTTCCACAGTTGAGCACCCTTGACAGAGAACACTTTATCTCCTGCTCTGATGAGCTTTGTCCTAGGCTTCATTACCTCTGTTTTCACCCAGGAACTTATTTCCTTCTCACACTGCTTTTGCTAGGATATGGAATTGCTGCTCCCGGTGAGAAAGAGATATAGAGCTGTGTAATTACCACAGTGGTAATGTTCGATCCCATACTAACTTGTGGTGTATCTCCCAATGGTCTGACATATTTAATAGGAGGGGGTACCATGTGGATACTTCTTTGGGAATTTTCAGCTTTCAGTCAGAATGGAGGACAGTTGCTCATCACTATCCTCTAAGATCTGTCAGAAAGGAATGAATGAAGCCATCTTAGTATTACTTCATCAGCCTAGTCCAGGTCTCCTAGGTAGGCAGGCAATGCATTGCAGTGACTGTTTAAAGGCAGTTGATAGGTCCAGAACTATTAACTTGGATGGTTGACTTCTGTCTATGGCTGTAAGGATATTCACATTCGATGTTACTATAGCCTTTTCCATGCAATATTCAGTTTTAAAGCCCCAGTGGGAGAATTCTAAGACATTCTGTGAAGAACTGGTTTGGGCTGGTGGAACTGGTTTGTAACCACTTCCTAAATATGGTTGATTGAAAAGGAAAGATTGCAGACAGGATCCATTTTAGGATTTTATTCTGTTACCTATCATCGTATTATCTGAGTGCTTTCCACATACAATGCATAGCAATAGCGAGGTCCTTAGTGGATTCTCATGTCATGGAGTTTCTGGCTCTTTTCCCATTTTGAGGTAAAAAATCTGCTTATGATGGGTTTTTTGGAGGGAGGGAATCAATAGGAATTTGAGATTGGGGCAGGTGTTCATATTGTGAGCATCACTTATGGTGGTAAGGCTTTCTCAAAGAGGAAGATTTTGCAAAATTTCATAAAGATGGTCAGTGTGACCCATAAACGGCTCAGTGACAACTGGCAAAGGGGTTACAAGAATATCCTGACCCTGGTATGTACATTCTGGGTCACCAAAGAATATTATGAGGTCTTAAATAAAAGCAAAGGTCACACTGGTCATTTAATACCATTGTGAAATGTATGTACAGATATTCTAAGGTGTTCTGTATATTGAAAATGTGTTCCTAAAGTCTGTATCAAGGCAGAGATGATGAATAGGTTTCTGCTAGATAAAAGGTGGTTTAATCACCTGTCTATTGGTCCACATGTCAATTGAGCATTATAAAGCAACACAGTGGGGAATCATTTACATATGAAGTCTGTAGAGAGGCAGCATTGGAGAATGAGCTATGGTGGGTGGGTGGGGGGTGTTATCCTGAGTCTGAGTGCACCCATTGTTAACCTGCAAGGAGTAGCCCTGAGGAGTGTGCGTGGGTAGCTAACAGGCTGACACCCCGTTAAGCTTAAACTCTTCGCCTGATTTTTTCTGGAAGCTTGCTCCATAGCCAGATTCAGTCCGTCAAGAATGCCCTGTCCCCATCTCACACATGCTTTGATCTGAATTGTCTGAAGTCCAGTTGTCATGGTGGATTTATGAAATTTGGCCTTTGATGTAACTGGTGCTTGATCCATAAATTGCTTTGAAAATTAGGACACTGGCATCAAAATTTAACTGGGAACCAGGGGAAGGCTTGAGCATGCTTACAGTGGCCTGAGCCATGGAGAAGACAGGTAGCTGCATTCTGTGCATAGTCTTAAATTCTGTTTCATATATGCTAAATTACAGTAATCCAGCCTTGACATGTACAGATTACTGTGGCCGGGTTTTCATCCAGGAGAAACGGACAAAGTCTCCTAGCAATCCAGAAGTGAAAAACTGTATTTATGGGAATTGATGCTACCTGGTCATCCAAGCTTAGGAGTTGCATGGGCCCCAGAGGCTTCACACCATGTTGATGATAGGGATGGTATACCTTTGATGGATGTGGGGCTAACTGTGGCCAGCTCTTTGAAGCATTTCCCCTTTCTGACTAGCACTATTATGTTCTTGCCTGGGTTCAGTTTGAGTCAGTTGCTCTGGATCCAGAACCTAGCTTCCTGTAGTTGACGACTGATGATATTCAGAGATGGATTCTGGAATATCAGTCTGACTAATGCATATTTCATTAGACTGTCATTGGATTTCTCTCTCTGAAGCAGACACCGACTGTCTTTGTCAGCAATGGATCCAAGTGTCCTTCACTTGTTTTCAGCTGCCAATGGTGCAGTAGTCAGTCATGCACATAGTGGCATGCACATCTCAAATCTTTTAATTTCTGTTAACACAGTTGGACCAAATTCTGTAATGGATTTGAGTGGTCACACCCTTATGTTCCTGTTGTGATATCTTGGATACTGCAAGTCCATACTAGATTTGGTTGATCTTGTTAATGATATAGGATGCCTGCTCTTTGCAGCAGGCAGTATTTTGGTTTCTGTTTGGATGGGGATAATTTGGGTTGATTAGATGGCTTACAGTCTGGAAGAATTCTGCTGGTCAAAACTGTAGCAATGGTATGTCGGAGAAGAAGCATTTCTGTATCCAACCACAACTGCAACATACGTTTTCAGGAAATCTTTGTGTTACAAGTGAATGTCTTACATTATCTGTGTTCTAATCTTCTGCCTTGGGCTTTCATGCAAATCATAGTGATTCCCTAATGTTTTGGAGAGAGGGAGTATATTGATGGTAATGGATAGCCGATAATTGCAGTGTCTACTAGTTCTTCAGCACTCTGATCTTGGAGCTAATTAAAATTCTCTGTCAGGATGTGGAGAGATGGTCTAATTTCGCACTAGCATCCTCCACAGATATTAGCTTTCTAATGTTGTAGTTTTGTAATGGCAGGTACTTGGGATTTCTTGTGCTCTTTTACAAACGTGGACATTTTCAGATAATATAGATGCTTTTTTGTTTTGGCAGGTGATGCTATATAATTTTGACTACTACATGTAATTATGTGTAGTAGGATAAAAGTAATAGAATCTCATATTTCAAAGGATAGCCTGGCTGTCACTAGAGGTCAGGAAGATAGATTGATTGATTTTTATTTTACCATGTACAATGTTACACACTTGGCTAGGTGCATTGTTTGTTGTTTTATTTGCTTGGAGGTTTTTTTTGTTCCTGTAAATAGAGTGAAGCATTAGACAATAGCTACTGCCAAAGGCATAATATGGGACTTAGTGGACTAATGAACTAATACAGTATTTAAACATCCACTATTGCTGAAAGACACAGGAGTTTGATTTCTCTGTTTTTCTTTTTCTATATGATGACTACTTGTCAATCCCATCAGTCTAGAATTGTTGGATCTAAAGGAACAGAAAATAGAATTTACTTAAATGTTGTTTCTTCATTTCAGACACACCAATCCAGGATGACCCTGCATTAGTTTATAATTTTGGAGTAATTACACAAATGACTTCAAGTAAGAGTTTTTTAAAAAGTTTAATCCTTTTCAAACTTTTTGTTTTTCATCATCATGTTTACTGGTCAAATCGTTCTCTCTGGAATTCTGTTATTACTGCCTAAATGTTTAGCGTGTAGCTACTTTACAAATGATTGCTCTTTTATGTGGTTCCAAAAACTGTTTGCAACATCTAGTGTTATGTAGTTGATGTGCAAGGAGAGTAGTCATACATTCTTTGACTCTTTTTTTTTATTTAAATGTATGCCAGTGTTTCTAAAACCCAGGAAGGAATATGTGAAAATGAGTTCCCTTTCTAAGTTTCTACTATTGCACACATTCATACTGTATTATTGTAAACTGGATTTCTTTTACCAGAGTTTCACATAACACTAAGAAAGGTGTCTGCAAAATTGCGAGTGCTCTCCTGTCACTTTAATAGGACATAAGATTGTGACCTTCTCTCTTGTCAGAATAAAAACTGTTCACTAGCACAAAAACGTTACTTAAGAATTTTTGCAGAAGGCCTTTAACAGCTTTATTCTCACATAGTATGGAATATTTTTCCAGTGATAAAGACAGGTACCAGGATAGAAACTCTGAACAAGTTTTTAAAATATGAACATTTAACTTGTTTATATTTATTTGGAAATACAACAAATTTTCAAAAAGCATTAGTAACAGGAGCGATGCAATGTACAGTATGTTGTATCTTAAAATGTAATGGTGCTGTTTAGCATCTGTATATTTAAAATTGTATTATAATTTCTACAATAGTGACATCATTGTCTTTCAACCACAGCCCTGTGTTGGTCAGGATGCTGAGATGCATAGGGTGCTAGCATTGTGCCAGAAACCAGTACAATTCCACTAGGGGCTTTATTTGTTTTTTTTGGTTGGTTTTTTTTTTTTTTTTTTTTTTTTTTTTTTAGCACTGTGAGCTAGGACACTTTAACAGATGAACGTGAAGTTGGCTGATGTTTCTCTTCATTTCATGAAGCTAGCATTCTCCTAATTATAATTTTATGTATGTCTTTGGAAACCTACCAGATTACATTGGCAAAAAAAAAAAAAAAGTAATTTTGGTCTGAACAAACTAATTGCACAGAAAGCCAAGTCCTACTTTCCTTACTCTAATTTATAGTCTCATTGACTTCGGTGAGACTACTTACATGAGTAAAAAGAGCATGATTTGGCCTATCCTTGGTTATTCTTCTCTCCCAATTACTTTAATTTGTTTTCTAAATTAACTGGAGTACTAAAAGCTGACTGTGCTCATGACCTATTACATCTATATAGAGAATCGCTGTACACATCTGGATTATCTAATCTAGGGAGAATGTTAGAGCAACTACTAAATCTAGAGGACCAGATATTTTGCACCCAAGTATATTAAGGGTCGTCATGAGAGAGAAGCAGTTGAATGTGAGCTCCTAATAGAATGCATAGCTAAGAAGGCTAATTCAATTCTTGGATGTGTAAGCAGGAGAATACCCAGTAAGAGTTGGGAGGTGGTATTGCCCCTGCATACAGCATTAATGAAACCATTACTGGAATATCATGTCCAATTATGGCATCCAGAGATGAGCAAGGATGTTGACAAAATGGAAAGGGTTTAGAAAAGAGGAGAGAAAATATTTCTAACTCTGGAAAATATGCCTGATAGTGCGAGATTAAAGAAGCTCAATCAAGAAGAAGCATGGAGGTAACTTGACCAATTTACAAGTACCTACATGGAGAAGAGCTTCCTGACATTAGAGGGTTCTTTTAATTTAGTAGAAAAAGGCATAAGGAGGTCAAATGGTTGAAAGCTGAAGTTAAACAGATTCAGATTAGAAATAAGGCATACATTTAATTGTGGGTAATGCATCACTGGAACAATCTACTCAGGAATGTAGTGATTCTCTGTCATTAGTATTTAAATCAAGACTGGATAACTTTCTAAAAGATCTGATGTAATTCAAACAGTAGTCTTCAAACTTATAAATTATTGGGTTAGGTTCATTGGCCTGTGTTATGCAGGAGGTCAGACTATATGATTATAGTGACTTCTGGCCTTTGAAATCTCTGAATCCATGATTTTCCTCTTGCATTGTAGTGGTTATTCTCATATACAAGCTGGTGAACAACAATGTTCCACAATATACTAGACAGACCTAAATATAGTTTTGTTTTGATGTTAATATATAAGACTTGCAGGCCCATTTCTTCTTTCCAACTATATTTCCATTATCAAGAAAGTCACTAGTCCTCATCTTAATGGTTAAAAATCTTCAATTACCTCCCTCCCCTTTCACCTCCCTCCCTTCTAACCCCAAGGATTTGATTGCGGAGTATAAGACACTACTCTGCACTTTAAAAACAAAAGCCACACAGACAGACCCCCTGAGGGCCTGAGAGATGTTTCCCTCTGCAATCTGGACTGGTGTATAGTTGTCACCCCAATCCCTCACTCCTGGGCACCATCTTGCACTTTCCCCCACTGTGTGAACCCCTGGTCCTGGGTCAGCCCACGCACAGCCTCCTGCAAGCAAGCAGTCCCTGATTTAGTGAATGAGCACTTCTGGTCAGCCACTCATGGGATTATACAATAGAATGACCCAGAAAATACCCCCAGTCCCAGATGCAGCCCTAGGAACTACAGTGCTGCCTACTGGACTCTGCAATCTCATAGTCTGTCAATTTATCAAAGAAATTGATAATGCAACAACTCTGTCACTTTAAATGAAGTCTCTACACACCCAAACCACATGCACTGCTTTAGATAAAACAAACAATTAAGTTTATTAAGTACAGAAAGATTTTTAAATGATTATAAGCCAGAGGAAGGCATTTCAGATTTAATCAAAAGTAAATAAAAGGCAAATCAAATTCTAAATTAAACTTAACATGTCATTGGCCTTACAGTCTTAAATGGTTCTCACCACAGGCTGGTTGGTTGTCCACAGGGGGAGAGCCTGGTTGGGAGCCGGTCTTGATGTTGTTGTCTTGTAGATGGATTGCAAGAAAGATCTCTTAGGAGCGAAATGTCCACCCTATTTCAAATGGCGCTGTGTGCCCCTCTGGGGCCTCACATCTCCTCCTTCAGGGTCAGGTGACCAACAGTATTCCTGCTTGGTCTTCTCCATGTCCGGAGTCAAGGATTCATCGCCTTATCAGATGCTTAGTTTATTCCATTGTTCCTGGAAGAGCTGGATTGTTTTATGCATGCATTAGTGAGGTGTGCACTACTGTTGCTTTTAATGTTTGCCTAGATCGGCCTTAGAGCATGGGAGACACACATTTGGGAATATTACATAGAGCTTCATAACCTCACATATGACATTGCCAGAAACATACTACTATAACAATAATGTTCAGTATGTCGTGAGCATTCCAAAAACCCCTTACGTGACACACTTTGCATTAAACAATACACAGTTATACTATAAGGGTGAACATGAATGATACACAGTCACACCGTAAGGGTGTACATGGGGTGCGTTGTGTCACAACCTGGTCCTGCAGTATTTATTCAAGTAAAACACTCCCATGTACTCAGGCTTGAGCATTAAATTTCCTTCAAGACTACAGTATCATAAGGCAAATTGTAGTGTCCATCGCTCTTTCCCCACTTGTTTCTGGGAATTTATTTTGTGTTGAAGTGTGTGTTTTTTGTGAAGGCTATGAGGAAGGAGTTGGAGACAAATAGGACACTTCTTGATATGCAATATCTTTAAAATGAACTATCATTATGGGTTTAATTAGAAGGCAACACTAAAAGTTTTATACTAGGTTAGAGGTGCTCAGAGTGTAATTGGCTTTTGTAATGCTGAGCCAGTGAAAGTTAAACAATCAGCAGGCTGGGTGACCTGGAAGCAACACTTAAGGACATATCAAAGGGGTATTTATTGCCATGGTAAATAGCCATTCCTTCTAGATAGTTATGAAAGCAATGTTAAGTAGACTCAAATCTTTAATGTGTTTGCCTGTATTGATTGTTAAATTTCTAACTAGATACATCTAAACACAGATAAATACACTTAGCATCTACTCTTAATTCTCAATGTTAAATTTGCTTGTGGATACTAAAATCCTGTTCCTGTTTCATATTGCGTTCTACTGACTAAGACCAAAAGGAGATACTATCATTTAGATCATACTGATGGAGTAATAATGTTATGATCCTCATTTCTCTTTGAAACTTTTTATTTTATATAGTAAACTACCTGTGCTTTCATCAAAGCCCATGTGACGGAGTTACCTGTGAGCACCCATCTTGCTTCAACTATAAAAGAAGCTTCAGGTCTGATCCTTTTTTACCTGCTTAAACTTTAACAGGGAAGGTCTAAGCCATAAGACTGAGGTCTCCAGGTAGACGTGTATTACCCTGGAATTGTTATGGAGAAACTCTAATAGACTCTACACCTGAACTGCCTATTAACCTTTTAAATTGATTCCAGAGAGACTTTTACAAATTAGCAGCCTCACCATCTCTGCTATAAAATTGACCTAAGGACTTTTCACATATCTGCATGGTATATTGATCTCTTAACTACTGCAACTCTCTTCCTTCTTTTTCCTTTTATTATTAAAACCTTTAGTTTTAGTTACTAAAGGATTGGCCTCTGCATGGTTTATTGAGTAAGATCTGAGGATCAGTACCCGGTTCTCTGGGACTGATGGACCTAGCATGGGGAATCTGGTTTTCAGTAACCGCTCACTATATTAGACTTGGCTGTCTGGATGGGAATTAAGGGCTGGGATGCTTAAAAGGGACTGTATCTGGCTTCTTCGTAACCAGTGTGGTATCGCAAGCTGTTCAGTTACTGTCTTGGTGAATTTAATTACAGAATAAACCACCAGTTTGGTGGATTGTCTGCCCCGTTCCTTGCAGTTTTCCCTGAGTAAGCATTCTCAGCATGGCCCTACCAGGCACCCAATCACAGTTTTATAATACAGGTGGCTATAAACCTCAATTATAAACTTTTTGGATCATTTATCTTGTGAAATGTAGACAAATAAGAGGGAGGGTTGTTTAATTTTATTTTTTAGAAAGGAGAGGAAACCCCATACCTACACTTTTAAACAGCATCATTGGCAACTGAGCTACTGATCAATATGAGTCTCAGATCTTACTCAATAATCACATAGATGCCAATCCTTTAGTAACTAAAGGTGGGTCCTTCTGTAATTTTAGTACAGAGGGAAAGGACACACCAGAAATACTGTTCTGTGTAGGTTCTTATACCACGCTTATCGCTCTAGTATCTGAGCACCTTTCTATAGCACATTTAAGCACCTGGACTAACATCTATCATATGGTGGGTGTTCTCTCAGGCTCTCCACAAGGGAGAGGTGTGTGCAATGGAGTGTCTTGTTTTTGGGGTGTGTGGTTTTTTTTGTTTTGTTTTTGTTTTTTTGGTAATGTTGCTGTGTATTTGTTACAGAAGGTAAGGTCAAATAAATGCACCCTGCACTTGAAGCAGAAAGTGGTGAGGTTTGTCATGTTACTTCCTGGGGGAGTTCATTCCATTCTTGGACTAGTGCTAAGAAAATTCCTTTCCCGCACACACTAGCTTTACTCTTATTGTAGAGCGTTCCACTGTGCCAAAGGACCATAGAGGTCAACCACAGTTTTCATCCTAGTGCTTTGGACAGTCTTTTACATACCCTGGGCTTAGGCCATGCAGTGCCTTGAAGATAAGTATCTATACCTTATTCTGTGGGAAGCCAGAGTGGAGGACAGGTCTGATGTGTTTGTGGCAGCGTGGGTGCAAGGGAAATCCTCTGTCAGACTGGGGCTGAGCATTTTGGTGCCATGAATCACCCCTCCAACAACTCACCACTCAGGCATGCTGTGGCAACTCAGCTGCAGTGACTCAGCTGTTTAGCATGCTGTGTAGGCCTTGCTGGAGCCCTACGTGTATAACTAACAGTATGAATCTCAGCTGTGAACTAGAGTAAGCCTGGTCTTAGCTAATACCTGGTGCGTTCCTATTTTGCCAACACCAAGTAAGCCCATTCCTTACCTGAGAGGATGGTACAGGAGCACTCAAAGTTCTCAAGTAACAGCGTAAACACATTTGTAAGAGGTGGTACAGAAACACACTGACCCTTCGTAAGATAAGGATGAGATGCCAGAATCCTGGATAAGGACGTTTTGTTTGAACTGGCAGGCACATTGCACGTCTGGAGTGTAATCCATAATTTGTTTGTATCAGTGTATAAAAGGAGAAGGCATAGGAGGGGCATGCATGTGTCAGTGCACCTATAACCACAGAGCCAGGGTTCTAGTATATGTTTACTGTCATGCTCGAGCTGGGTCAAGCACTTCTGCCACTGAACCAAGCATGTGGTTTTTCTTTATGAGCAACATCGAGGTCTGCTGAATTAGCAGGCTATGCTCTTTGCTTGTGCTAATAACAATGGAGCTACAAGAACAGAAGCATGGAGCTGCTGTAACAGCTTAGCAGCCTTGACAGCGTTGCTATAGCAATGGCATTCCTCAGAACTTAACAACATGCTGCAGCAGCCTATCCCTGAGCTGAGCTAGAGTCAGATGATTTGTCTTTCCTACAGACTCTGACTCGATTCTGACCCATGGCCTGACCCTGATTTTGGTGCTGCCCTTGGCCTGGTCCCGGTCCTGCATTTGGTTTCAACCACTGCTCCAACCAACAGGGCTGATTACCTGGAACCAGAGTCTTACACTGTGTAGTGAAGTAGGCATGCTGAAGCATTTTGTACTCTATGGAGTTTTCTAAGTGCTGAAGGCTTCATGCCTCAGTATATTGCATTGCAATAACCTATCTGAGAGGTGATGAAGGTGTAAATAACTAAGGTTAGGTCATCTCCCTGGATGGGATGAAATTGACTAACATGGGTGCGAAACTTGAACCAAAGGAGACTCCCATTATAGCAGCAAATTGTTCAGAATGATTCTTTGCCCACCAGCATCACCTCTGTCTTGCTTGGGTTCAGCTTTAGCTGTCCCTCATCCAGGAGCTGATCTCATTCAAGAACTGGGCCATCTTGATAATAGATGGAGTCATGTGTCAATGTGCCTATTGCTGATACTTGAGTCCATGTCATCTGACCAATTAACTATGGCTGCTTATAGATGTTGAAAAGGACTGGAAATCCTTGTGGGACTCTACAAGTGAGGAGTCATGTAGTGGAGGTGCAGTTTCCCATCACTACTCTTAAGATGCATCCCTCCAAGAAAGACTCAAGCCATTGTAGTGTATGATCTTGGACCCCTGCCACCTCCCTCAGGTCAGACAACAGAATCTCGGATTCTGTATGGTGAAATGCTGAAGAAAGGATGACTCCTAAATTTGTCACTCCACTGAAACTAATAAATTTAAAATGGCATAACTGAGGGAAAAATTTGGGATGCCAATCAATTTTCATAACAATGTTCTGTACAATGAGTATAATTCTGCAATGGATGTCAATTCTGTGTAGTTCTGGAGCTATTCCATTTCCTCTGGTACCAACTCAAGCTACACTCTTACTGCAGATGTTCACATAGAAGAATAAGGAAAGATAGCTTGGTCTCTATATGAATCCTCTTGATGTAGGAAAGTGGGATTTTCTGGTTCAACAAAGAGCAGAAAAAGTATTGTTACTTCTTTTGACCTAATTGGTTACCCAAAATTCAGTGTCCTGCTGGTTGTTTTCATTAGGGGGAGAAACTGATTATGGAACCAGGTATTTGATGCAATCCCATTTGTTTACAAAGAACCAGGGAAATGCAGAGTTGGAAGGGACCTCAAGAGGTCATCTAGTCTAGCCTCCAGTGGTGAGGCAGGACCAAGTAAATCAAGATTATCCCGGAGAGGTGTTTTGTCTAACCTGGTCTTAAAAACCTCCAATGATGGGGTGAAGGGATGTGGAATCTCCTCCCCCGCCCCGTAGAAGCCTATACAAGAACTTAACTATCCTCATAGTTAGTATTTGGAAAAATTTCTAACATAAATTTTTCTTGCTGAAGATCCAGCCCATTATTTTTTGCCCTACATTCAATGAAGGACAGTTGATCACTCTTAAATAACAGCTCTTAACATATTTAAAGATTGTTGTCAGGTCACCCCTCAGTTTTGTTTTCTCAAAACTAAAAATGCCAGTTTTTTTAAATCTTTCCTGATAGGTCAGGTTTTCTAAACCTTTTTAGCATTTGACTTACTCTACTCTGGATGCTCCAATTTGTCCACATCTCCCCTAGTTTGGCATGCAGAAAACCAGGTGAGGCTGGGACAGACAGTTACCTCCTGCATCTTACATACAACACTTCTGTTAATACACCCCAGAATAGTATGAGCCTTTTTCACACCTTCATCATATTGTTGACTCATATATTCAATTTGTAATCTACTATAAACCCAAGATCTTTTTCAGCAGTACTACTAGCTAGCCAGTTATTCCCATTTTGTAGTTGTGCATTTGATTTTTTTTTCCCCCCTCCCTTCCTAAATGTAGTATTTTGCATTTGTCTTTTATGGAATTTCACCTTGTTGATGTCAGATCAAATGTCCAATTTATCAAGGTCATTTTGAAATGTAATTCTTATCTTCAAAGTGCTAGCAACCCCTTCCAGCTTAGTGTAATTGTCCTATTTTATAAGCATACTCTCCACTCCATTTCACAGGTCATCAGTTAGAATATGGAATATTACCGGGGCCAGGACAGGCTGCTGTGGGATCCCTCTAGATATGTTCCCCCATTTGTCAGTGAATCATTGATAGCTACTCTTTCAGTGCAGGTTTGCTACCAGTTTTGCACCCACTTTATTATAATTTCATGTAGACCACATTTCCCTAGTTTGCTTATGAGACTCTCATGTGGGACTGTGTCAGGAGCCTTACTAAAATCAAGTTAATCACATCTACAGCTTCCCCTCTGTCCAGTAGACCAGTAACCCTGTCAAAGGAGGAAATTATGTTGGTTTGGTGTGATTTATACTTGACACATCTATCTTGGCTATTCTTTATAACCCTGTTATCCTCCTAGGATGCTTACAAATTGATTAATTTGTTTCAATATCTTTCCAGTTACCAAAGTTAGGCTAACTGATCTGTTCCCCAGGTGGTTTCTTCCCACCTTTTAAAGATATATGCTATGTTTGTCCTTCTTCAGTGCTCAGGGACTGTGCCCATCCTCCATGATTTCTCAAAAACAAAATCTCAGAACTGTTAGTGATATTTTTTTCCAGCTACGTCCTTAAGTACCCTAGAATGCATTTCATCAGGCACTACTGACCTGAATACAGATAAGTTATCTAAATATACTTTAACTTGTTCTTTCCCTATTTTGGCTTGCTTCCTTCCCCTTTGTTGTTAATATTAAATATGATATACACAAAGTCCTGTTTCTCTGAACAAATAAGGAACATAATAGCAGGAGACAGCTTCTCTGCTCACCATTCCAAGCCTCTTTTCAGCCAGCACTTTTTCCCCAAAAAACTTTCCCTGAGCTTGTTCCTGGGGTCATGGAACAAGTCCTTCTGTGGCTGTCATTGGCTTTCTGCTGCCTTCTCTGTTTCTTTTAATGTTTCTGCCTCTCCTATGTGGACACACAGCTCTAATCAATTCTCTGTCTCTGAATTTTGTTAGCAGACCTCTTGAGAAATCCATTGGCCTACATGGCTCATCTCTTACTCCTGTCTTTCATGTGCCCTGTATTTTGTGTGGAAGACCCTATTGTTTCAGCTTTCTATTCCATGAAGGCACTTAATTGCCCTTCATGTTTATTCTGAATGAACAGCTGCTGTTATACTCATCAACTTCAATGATTCTCCTCTCCGCCCCAGGAAAAGAGTTTCTTAGATACAGGAAAAGAAAAATAGTTACTAGTTCTGTTAGTGTTGTTGTCTAAAATATGGGGAAATAAACATGTTTCATAGTCACCTGCCATTTGGTTACGTAAATTTAGTGTAAGAAACAAGAATTAATATGGTCTAGCCACTGAACACTACTCTTTATCTCCAAATGTTTGAAAAGAATATGACACAACCATCTGATGACTGACAATAGTAGCATAAAGGCTAAATGATATTGGGAATACTTATGTGCACAAATAAGAAATGTTTGTATAGCCATACAGAATACAGAGGTTTTAGCAACCCTAGAAATGTGATATTTGTACTCACAACTAGGGAATACAGTATATCTCCTTTGCAGACTACAGTTATTTATGTATCTGCCGCTGCTGACTGTCAGACAGCATGCTACTGTCATTGGCCTATACCTGTCATGAATGCTAAAGAGATTCATTACTGCTAGTGTGTTTTTTCTTTATCATTATCTTGAAAAAAATTAGTTCTGCTCCGTGCTCATGAAAAGTGGCACACAGACTTCTCTGGAGACTGAAGTCCTCTGTTTATTGCTATTTCCATTTTGCAGATAGACAACAGCGCTTCAAATTTCCTCACATGTGCAAAGTTCCTCAACTCTGGCATGTCAATGTCATTTATAAAAAGAGAGGTTAGTTTGGTCACTATGTACATTGTCTTTAGCTTCTGTTCTGATGCTGTCAATTAGGATGTGGACTGTATTTGCTGAAATCACTGACTGATATCATAAGAGCCACTATACAGTCGTGACATATTAATTCTTTTCAGTTTCTATTAATACTATCAATACTAGTTCAGATTCAGCCTAGTGACCTACAAGTTAAAAACTTCATGTTCTTCTACCAAGCTCTTGAGTCATCCCACTTTTCATCATCCACTTTCCTAAACTGAACATATTTTACATCACAGATCTTCTGTTACAGGTTTGGTTGTTTTTTGGTAATTTGCTTCCATCCTACTTCGAGATAGACAGCAACTAAAAGAGAGAAATATATTTCTCTTAGGAAGCTTAATAAGAGCTTAAACTCCACAAGTCACCCTGTTCTCAACTCCCACCTGTCTACAATTGAGCTACCTCAAGTAATGAGCAATAGGTAGGGTTTCTAAGATCATTTTAGTCTCTTTGCTAGTGTTGTCAACTCTCATGATTTTTATCATGAGTCTTGCAATATTTAGTGTTTTTCTTAAAACTCCAAGTCCTGTTGTTAAGTGATTACATAACAATCTCAGCTTTCATTTAAATAAACAAAAGTTTTAGTTCTATTGATTATGAAGAAAATCTTTAAAATACGAACCTTAAATGTTCAAAAATGCTTTCATTTGTAATATTTCAGAGTGAGTGCAAAGTTATTGCATTATAGAAAAATGAATTCATGTTTATACTATCTGCCACACTATTTTAAAATTGAAAATGAAATTAAAGTATAAAAGAGGTGATGCTTTTCTATAGGCACTGTGTGGAGTTGGGCAATGTCTGCAGTTTTCTGTTGTTGGCATTGCTTTTCTGGAGTTCTTAGGTCATCTTTTTAACATCTTTCAATATCTTTTATATGTGAAACCAATATAATAATTTTAGATCTTCAGCATGCATTAAATATAGGAAATCATTGGTCCTTTCTGCCACTGTGCCACAATGGTTCAAAGAAAGGGTATGAGTCTTTTAGACGTTTAGCTTTCTCTAAAAACCAAATGATAGTTACAAATTATTCTGTCTTCATGGAGGAACAACTGACATCACCTAAACATTTTTTGGATGGTGTAAAAATGATAATGTGTTCATTAGAACTGTGTAATTGTTTCAGGGCTTAATGACAGAAGTAATCTCTTAGGGTTTTTTAACCATTATAAATTGAAATGGATCAGATGATGAAATTTCAATATTTTTTCCTCAATGAACCAATGATATAGCTATTTAGTGGATTAGGAGTTCAAATACAGAACACTTCTGTCAATTAGATAGGAGATATATGTGCAGGTGAAAGAGCCGTGTGTTTACAGTTAATATTTTAGCAACTGCATATATCAATTCTGTATGTTAATTAAAAGCATAGGGTAAGACAAAAGTGATGCTGGGTATTTTTAAAAGTATATTGAGCCACTTGGTCAGCAGAAGAAGCAGGCTATTGGAGCAAAGTGTAAAAACAAAATACTAGGAACCAAATTCTGTTCTGTATCTCTGCGTTGTAAATAGAGTATTTACACTGTGGCATGTGAGTGTGCAACACACACAGCTGTAGGGATGGAATAATGCCCTCAGTTATGCCATGGTACTTGTGCTTGAGAGCAGAATTTAGTCCTTTGTTTGTAGAAGTTGCTGGCATGATCCAATGATCTTTTCCATTTAGAAAAAGAATTGTTAGCTTGATGGATTTGGGGAGGCTGCAAGGAATGACGACAGTGGTCTCCCTCCACTTACTTTGGCAAAGCGAACTTTCTTAGGCCAGCGGTCATTTATGCTCTTTCTGAGTGACATCTGTTTCAGAGCTGACACGTATGAACTTTGTCTTTTGGAATGTGGCTCCTCTAAATATCTGCCAAGCCACTTGTCAGTTAGCAAAAGTGGAATTCTTCTTTGCCGCACTGCCCCCTGTAGAGTTGCATATGTCTCTCAAAAGGGTTTGGCAAAGTCTCTGATTGTGTCCCTTGAGCAGTGGGAAAATTTTGGGTCACCATTGAAGTACTATGTACTGTAAAGTTTTCCCCACCCCTCCACAGGGCACACAAGGTTTCCATGGCAAAGATCCCAATTAGACTACAGCTCTGGATGAGCTGAATGTTTTAAATGGGCCAATGCCAAGCTTTGGGACGTACAGAACAGAGCTGGAATCCTTATTCTGGGAAAACTCCCCTTTTGAAGTCAGTTCTAGTTTTCCTGAGCTAAGATTTCAAGAGCAGGTCTTTAAAGAATGAAACTCACAGAAAAATAACTTGAACCTTTTCAAAGCGTTGTCTTTCTCATGTTCTAGGTCTATATGAAACCATTGGCAAAGCATATTTTGCAGTGTGTGTAATTTTGGCGACCCATTTTAGTGTTGAATATTTGTGTAAAATTCCATATTCTTTAAAAAAATAAATAAATAAATAAAAATGTATACTACCTACATGTTCATGTTCCATCCATTTTGCAGGGCCTAAATTAAAGATTTTTATGTACCTATTATTTATTTGGTAGGGCTTGGGATTTGTTGGATGCAAAGCACTCAAAAGCTCTTGAAGGTGTATAAATGGATATTGGGGGCAGAGATTTCAATGAAATGTAAACATTATAGATATGCTAGGAAGCTTTTCTCACAATGAATTTTAAAGAACCTTAAACTAATAGCTAGACAAAACACTTGCCCCCATATCTGTGCTAGGAGCTCTTTACTGGTATACTACATAAACTACACCAGCAAAGCAACATGCTCTGGTGTGCATACAGTTTATACAGGCGAAGATGCGGTTTTACCGGTATAGATTATTCCATAATCACCAAGTGAAACAAGCTATACTGTAAAATGCAGTTTTGCCAGTAAAATTGCATCTAAACTAGGGGCTTCTGCTGGCACAGGTATGGGATCACACCTCATCACACCCTTGACCAGCATAGCGCGGTTGGTGGAAATCTGTAGTGTAGACCAAGCCTTAGGGCCCAGTCCTACTCTCACTAAAGCAAAATAATTTTTGCCATTGACTTTGGGATCAGGATCTGGCATTTAGATAATAGTAAATTAATAGTAAAGCAAAAGACACTGCTTATATTTTATGCATTGAAACATACTGAAACCTCTGTATTTCATAATCATTCAGATAATGATCACTGAAGTGTGGGGGTTTATCAAAACTCACTGCAAAGTTCACTTTTGTGAGTTTCTTTTTGTGTATGATTTGCTTAATCTTACCGTTTGACTGCAAACACACACTTTTAAAGCATTCTTGATCTTTTAATCTTCTATCTTCTGTTAACTTTCAGGAAAATCCCTCTCTGTATTATTTTCATTGTGATCCTGCATTCTTGACATAGTGCTCCCATAAGAATTTTAAGTTAACTATTTTTCAGGCCTCAAGTTGGATTTACTTACCCTTTAACCAGACAGAAAGGAATCTCGTCATAAAAGTTTCTTTTCTTCCGGGAAATCTTCTGTTGTTCTTTGAGAATCCATCAAAAACATGCAATTTCTATAAATTCACAAATATTATGAATTCTTTTACGTAGCTTTACTCATTTTGCTGATCATAGCTTTTATTTTTTTCTTCCATTTTCCTCTGTCACTAGATTCAGCTAGTGTTTATTTTCAAGCACAAGGCTTATTGTAATATCACACTTACACATAACATTTATTTCAAAGGACCTCACACATTACAAACTACATTGGGTGTAGATATAAAGATCGCTGCAACTATCTCTGGGGTAGACTGTACACGAGACTTTAGAAGATGATTTTCTGGTAAAATCAGCCAGATATTGATTATTTTCATTTATGTATTATAGCATATTTACAGATTTGATTTAAAATATAATTGTGTGCACACACATACGTTTAATTTCTTTAAAGGCTAACCACAGACCAGGCGTCTTTGTAATTATAGTGGCGCTTTCTGTATATCATTTCCTCTTAATTTACATATGGCCCAGTTCTGCAACCTCTATCACTCTGAATAGTACCCTATTTTTTGAATAGCCTCACTGGGATCAGTGTGAGTCAGTGGTTCCCAGCTTGTGGCCTGGAGGCCAAAAGTGACCTGTAGGGGCTTTCAGAGTGGCCTGCAGCTCCTCTCCCGCTGGCTGCAGAAAGGAGCCACTGCCTAAGGACCCAGTCAGAGTGCCTTTCTGCGGGACTAAAAAATGGGTGCAGGCTCCTTGCTGCAGCCAAGAGGATGGGAGATCAGTGCTCTTATCCCACTGGCTGTAGCAGGGAGCACAGGAAAGCGCTTTGCCTAGGTCCCGAGGCGCTGGGATCCCTGCTGGAGCCAGAGGGAGGGGAACACTGATCTCCTGTCCCCCTAGCTGCAGAAGGGACCCAGGGCTATCTAGAGATCCAGGGCTATCTAGGGACCCAGCCACTATCTAGGGACCCAGGTGGAGCACACAGGGCTATGGGACACATGCTGTTTCCCTGCTGCAGCCAGGGAACTCCTTCCATCCGGCTGCAGTGGGGGCAGGGAGGAGCCTCCTGGTGGAGACTGGTGGCCCTTCAGGGTTGTATAAATGATATCTCTGGCCCTCGACCCAAAAAGGTTGGGAACCACTGCACAGTGTGAGTAAAGATTGAAAAAAATCAGGCCTGGAATGAATGGTGATCATTCTGATCCTTGGTACATATCTGAGAAAGGTATGCAAATACTTTTATGATTGAAAAAGATGATTTTGTCAGTTCAAGTGTGGGTGGGGGAAGGAGAGGAGGGTAAATTTTGCTTAGAAAACTGGATGCTATCTGAGGTAAAATGGCCTCCAGGTGCTCCTACTTAAGTCATTGGGAGCAGGATTCAGTCTGGAGTGCTGACAATTGGCACCCTGCAGCTTTCCCTACTGAAAGTCTGTTAACACTGTTTGACTTTTAATTGGAGAAGCCATAGCTTACTGACTGTTAGTGGTATGAGACTCTGTAGGTCACATTGAATGGCTCTTAAGAACAAAGCCAAAACATTTTATTTGTTGGAAATACTGTAATGCTTCCCTTCATGCAATACTTGGCTTCCAAAATGAGCCTGGTTAAGGTGGTGGTGTCTGTGTGTTAGTGCTTTTAAAGCAAATAAAACGCTATGTCACAATATTCATGCTGTCTGTGTACCAAGATGCCTTTATGGGAATGAGTAGTGAAACACAATATCTTTGTGCAAAATAATGGAATAGCACGTTTTTCAGCACTCAGAGACGCAGCAGTAGATCTACTTAAAGCATCTGTAGAAATGATTAGATTCCATCAAATGCAATTGAAATGCCTTTCAGGTTAGATATTAGGCTCATAGTTTCAGTATATGATACTATACTCTTCCAAGGTTTATGTCCATTTATTTGGTCAATATTATAAAATTAACAGCCCCATCAAGTGAGAGTGCAGATCTGTTGAGAAAGTGGAATTTTTTCATTAACCAGGTTAAAGGCATGAAGGATTCCATCTCTAGCTTCAAAACAAAGAATTTGGCACCATGATTCTTAATATTCAGTCTGTCTGCACACAGATAATGTCCGCTGAGTGCCATCGGAAAAGAATTATTGTGCCCAAAGGTTCCCTGCTTTTGAGATAAGGATTTTTCTCATTAGTTTGTGTGGTGAGCTAACTTTAAATACCGGGACTTTGTAGATCTGAACTTGGACTTCTTTGGGGGGAATGAAAAGAATAGAATGAATTTATTTCAATTATTTTTTCATTTTAATTTCAAGGAGAAACTGAGGCAGTTCCTACAAGATGACTTTATATTGATTTTTCTCCTGACAACTTTGTCAGTGATAGTAGTAAAGAACTAGATAAAGTCTTGTAGGTTATAGCTCCTTCTTTGTCCTCACAGGAATGATTGGTATTTTTCTTTTGGATTCCTTTCCTCCCTCATAATGACCGTCAGCTGCATATGAGGGTTTGAGAAGACATCTGTCTGGAAGAGGAGCAAACAACCTGCCTGAAAACAGAGATGCTGTAATATGGATAAGAGACTTCCAGGAGAGGAAAGCTTAACAGAATCCCTGCTGACTGGGCCTGCCAGAGTCCCTATTTTATCACACATGGGAGAGTTCTGGCTACAAGCTGTGAGGCTTGTTTCGCTTCTCAGCTGAATAGGTGCAGAGGTTATATGCAGTACAAATCCAGCTGTGAGATAGAAGATTGGTGTTAATTGTCTAAGGCCACTCACTGTGACTAAATATAGGCTGGCTATAGTTCATCATTCAGGTAATTTTTGTCAGGACACCTGGATTTTTAATTTAAAAGTATGATTGTTTAGGCAAAATTAATATATTTGGGAAGAATTTGCTTTGATTGGATAAAAACAGGTAGGCCAATTTACAGAAGAAGTTATTTGCAATACATGTGGGAAAACAATCATGTAGCAATGTGATTTAAAACAACACTAGTAGAATTTTCTTTAATAGTGTCCAATTCTGGCACCTTAATTGACATTGAGTAGTACTGTGCAAGGAGTCCCATTGATCTCAGTGGGACTACTTGGAGTAAACGTTGGCAGAATCAGGCCTTAAGGTAGTAAAATTTGACATCAACTTACACAAAATGCAGTTTCTTCCAAGTGTCCCAAGCACATTCATTGTTGTTTTTGAACTCCTTATTGATGCAGATAATTAATGGGTTCATTGCTTATTTAGTGAATGGAAAAGAATAAATGTTTTACAGTGTTTACACTTTATTGTGTATGGCCAGATGTCACATTATCACACTGTATTATTTTTCTTTGGGATTAATGATGCTTTGTCTATCTCTCAGATGTATGCTAAACATCTGCTAGTTTAATATCTGTCTAGGCCACTGCTACAGTGCTTCTTTTCATTAAATGTATGCTGTAAGTATATCTTTGTAGACATTTATTGAAAAGAGAAGTGGTTATAAAATGAAACAGTTTCATTCATGGTAGATATAAACCTTTCAGGAGACATTTCCCTTTGAAAAACTGTCTGACTGCCACCATTGGCTATCTTGACTTGTACAAGAAAAATGCATGGCAAGCTCTCCACTGTCTCCTTAAAAAGAACATGGGAGGGAAAATGCTATGCTGTGTATAGACAACTGGAAAAGGGACAGTGACAGGCACCTTATAACCCTATCTTCAGCATCACTTCCAAGAATAATCTTTATATAATCTGTACGCCATCTGGGGGCACTATCCAGTCAGAAAGGTTTACTTCTGAATTTCACTATATATATTGCATTCAGTAAAAAAGTAGTACAGCATCTTGCTAACAGTGCTGAAATTTTTGCTGATACATTTTTTTCCTAAAAGCCCATACTTTTAGGCATATTGAACTTCATGATTAAATATTAGCAGAAAATTGCATGCTAAACAGTCGAACTACAATACTTCCACATCTCCATTTATTTGCATGTGTGAACATGCATATATTTGTACATTCTACCCTTGATTAAACACTCCTAGGGATATGCCTCATCACAGCCAAAGGAAAATCATTTCCTATGGAGGACAGGATGATAAAGCTTGACTGAATGATGACTACAATTGGTCCAAAAATGCAGAGGTGAAAAAGGAGTTCTGCTGAAAAATTAAATTTTCAGCAGAAATTTGAATACGGAAAAAAATTTGCCCCAAAGCCAATATGTTTTTTTAAATTGCTGCCACTTGGCATTATCGGAGCTTTAGTCTGTACTCAAGTTCCCATTTTCTGTACGCCAGGCACCGTGGTTGGACTAACTATCCCATGAATGATGCAAGAAAGGCAGTGCATCATGGGAGATGTAGTCTAGCTGGGGATCCCCGGCCCATAGAGAAGAATGGGGACACATGGCAACTAAACCACAACTCCCATGAGGCAATGTGGCAGTTTTTTTAAAACAAAATAGTTTTGGGGTTGAGCGTTTGGGTTTTCAATGAAAAGCAAACACCTTCCATCAAAAATTTCATTTAATTGCAATGAAAAACACATTTCTAATGAAACATTTTCTTCCAGCCCTAATGATAACTCTTGTCTTCTTCCTAGTTCAGTGTTTGGGACTGGCTTATTCTCTTGGGTGCCTATATCCAGCGTAATTTGCAGACGCCTATTAGCTGAAGGACAAACCTAAATCAGCTAGAGGAAAATGCAAAAGAGGGTGGGGTGAGTCATCAGAAGTACCCTGGGGCAATGTTTTGGTGAGAAGTCCATCCCCCTTGCCATTCCAGTTGTTAATGAAGGGGAGAAGTATTGTCTCTGAGCTCTGCTTGGGGATTCAGTCTTTCATACAGACATCTAGCAGGAGTTTGGAAAAAATAAAAACTCCCCCTCCTTTTGCTTCCTGGAGGGTGAAAGGGGAATTCTGTATTTCTTTCATGCCAGTCTGTTGTAAGGGTAGAAATCCTTCTCTACTTTACCAAAAACGTCCTGGCTGCTGCAGGAGCAGGAGTTGAAGTAGAAGGACAAGTCCATCTTCGCTACAGTTCCTGCAACCTATTGACCACTCCAAGGTGTAAAGAGGAAAAAGGCCTCTTTTCTTTTTCCCTCTCCCAGCTTCACGTGTTTTGGAGCCATTTTTATGTATGAATAACTACAGTGCTTGCCTCTGCTTCTCTTCATTGGTTTACTAAACAACAGAAGCCTGAAATAGATATGATTTGTGTCTAGTTTCACTGCTTCCCACAGGGGGGTTCCCTATAACTGTGGTGAGTGATAATAAACAGGGTCCTCTTTTCATTTTGCTGCTGTTTGACAAAGCTAGGCGTAGCTGCTGAGACAAATTCAGCTGTCTTCCTGAAGATGTGGAAGTCGTTATTGCATCGTTTTATAGTGGAAAAGGTTATTGCCACTATCATACCGACTAGATTTTTTTTTTTTCCCCAAAATGAACTATTCTGCAAAAATGGGCAAGCCCTCTTCTTCATAGGGGAAGTTTTCTCAGTCACCCTTGTTGAATGCTGTACTTCCAACTTTGACTCGGCCTTCCTCTCTTGGTAACATCTATTCCTTCTGAACAATAGGAAAAGAGTGACAGTAGATCTACTACCCATGACAGATTGATTTATTGCCCTTTGCTGACTGATCACAGTGCTTGCAGAGTCATCAGATTTACAATGTGGATATGTTTTTTTAGAGGATTCCAAGTGCCAAAGAACCAAAACTTATCTCCAGAAGGTTCAGAAAATACAATTGAGGGGGTCTATGAAAGATGCAGCCTTAATTCTAACCCTCACAAACACCAGTCCATTCAATCCAACTACTTAAAAACAAAAGGGATGCTACAGGAAAAGGTATTTTTCAAGATGGCCTGCATTCTGTTACAAAACACAAAAACTACTATTCTGATACTTTCACCTCTGTGGACGTGACCCTTGCTCAGTACTGGTAGGAGCACTATTGTCCCTCCTTATATGAAGTGATAGCTCTATAAAACACACAGTTCTCAAACTGGTGTACCGAAGATGCAGAATCTACCATCAAAGGTAAAATTCAACTCTCCACAACTGTAGATCCATCCAGCCATGACTGATAGTTCCAGATTATCAGTACATCGTAATGAAAGATCTCACCTCAGTGCTGGATCAGTTCACAGACATATTATGAGAGTGCAAAAAAGTTAACAAGAACCAGGGGGTTGTTTTTTTTTCTTGATCTTCTGTAAAGTAATTTCAATATTGTTTGCTATGTATCAAGTTGTTTTGTTGTTCCATCTCTTTCTTTCCTGCACTTTGCCATTCCCTTCTATAGCTGGCTGTCAATTTTCCTCTTTCTCTTTCACCGATTTCTACTAGATTAATTTTTCTCCCCTGCTGAGGCTGTATTGCATGGGGCTCTAGGGGGAAAGAGGGTATAATGATGATGATTCTTGGTAACTACTTGTTTTTTTTGTGTGTGAAGCATTCATTTATTCTGTGAATAATGGGGAATGCTAGGGACAGAATGGCAAAGAGTTGCTGCCAACACTTTGACAGCAGGGTGTCAAGTCTTTCTCCTACCGTTCCTGTTGATTTGGGACTTGGGAAAGAAGGAAATACTTAATATAATAGGTCCATTCTCATCTTTTTGGCTGACCGTTCCATAATGAAGCTAACTGCCACGGGGACTTCCTGTGAGAACTACACAACACATGGAGAACATTCTTTCCTGACAGCTGGGAAAAAAAACTGCTTCTTTTTATCAGGACTTGAGGGGACAAACTGAGGTCAGTGTTTCCCTGACGACATTCCCAGGGGTCTGAGTTCCGTTTATCTCCCATGGCTCTGCCTGGTGGCTGTATAAAGAAGAGAGTGCTTTTATGGTGGCTGCCATACTGGCTGAGGAATAGAGGTTACCACTTGCATTCTCCTTGGAAGAGGGTGCGGCCACCTCAATTGCATAGCCCCAGAGACCTTAATAACTTCCATAGACCAGAGGATTCAGATCTTGTTTTCTAGACTGAATAAAACCTTAGAATAGTTGATCATGTATTATTAAAAACAAGGATAATATCAACATATACAACATTTAGATGTGTTTTTGTTGGTTTTACCACAGAAATATGTTATGTCTGTTCCTTCTTATTCTCTTTAAATACCCATGAGCTTACAGTTTCATTAACCCACTTTACCAGCCAGAAATTTGCTCTGGTGAGATGCTGTTTCCATTGTAGAGCATAACCTGGAAAAATACCGCCACACAAATCATAGCGACATAAGCTGCTCTGGTTCTGTAGCAAATAAACCTGTGGATCATTGTGATATGGATACCACTAGGGTTCAGATTAACCCTAATCTTTTGGCATGTACTTAACCCCACTCTAGTCATTTTTTTAACATACATTTATGTTTGCCTTAATCCTGACTAAACCTGTGTTTCATTGAAATTATATTGTGATATTTTGTAAGAATTTAAATGGACAAAATGCACAGTGAATCATGGCTTATATGTAATAAATGTATAATAGATGCTGTTAAATATTTTTATATTTTCTTTTTTTTTAGTTTTTGCTAAAACTAAGGCTTCTAGTAACCATGGATTTCTTTACAAGTGTTAAAAACCTTTTCTCCTTTTGGTGTTAGGTTGGCATGTAAATAGAGTATAGAATTAAAATTCTTGATTGCTTTTATTTTTCATTTTTTAATGAAAAGCTGCAAAAGCCTGCCAGTTTTTTCCCTTGCAGCAACCAGAAATGGCAGTGCAGAAGAAAGTGAGAAACCTCCTGCTGAGAAGATAGCCTGCAGACCTAATAGATTAAATGTAGAATTCCCACTGTACAAACCTGAACCCCGCTGAAAGATATTACAGACAAGATGAGCTGTTTTGTTATTATATTGATGCTTTGAGCAATATCAATAATGTTTTTGGTTATTCATATTATAACCTAACTAAATAAAAGACATATGACTGTAAATCTTCAGAAAAAAACATTTCATAGTGAATTAAGATTTGACTCTTGGTAAGCTGGCTGTAGGTGATGTTATCTGATCACATTACCAAAATTCATATTATTTGTAAATCCAATATATTATATAAAAACAAGGACTTTTAAACCAGAGCATTTGACATTTGTAGTTGTCAGTAGTATTCATGAAACTTAAAGTTTAGTCTGTATGTAGGTAAAACAACCTACTAAAATCAGTGCTTACTGTCTGGATAAAAATATTGCAGCAAAAAGCAAATATGTATTTTGAATAGTCTAATATATGCGTAATGAGTGTTTAAGTTGGTGACCATTGATTTCAGAGCTTGGCTTTTTGATCAACTGTTTACATTATTTTAACACACAGAATTTTTTCTTGCTGTTCATGGGCCATATCGTGAACTGAGGTATGTGCTATGTAAGATGTTTAGACTTTTTTATTTAAAATAAAATTCACCCAGTGTTCTTTTCTCGTTTTAAACTTCACAAATGTCCTTTCATGGAGGAGGGAAGTCTATATTATTCACACCTTTTATGGGGTCAGTTATGAGCTGAGCTGCACATCTGTACAGGAGATCAAGGAGCCTTTCTACCTTATGTGGGCTACCCGCATTGCTAGACTGTACGTTTTGAGGAGAGCTATTTTGTCGCTAAAAGTTTCAGGTTTAGCTTACTTAATGAAAATAAGGTATCCTTTGGGTACATTGGGCTTTATATAGTTATATTTGAAGTGCACAGAGGCCCCAGTCAGTCCATAAATAAATGAGATGTTGAAGGCCTAAAAATCTGCATCTGCTGGCTGCACAATGGATCAGCCTAGCTAGAAGAACAATCATTCCACTGACTAAGATCAGAAAATGGGGAAAATACAAAACAAAATCCAAAACAGCAGCAGAGTTAAGTATACTAGGAACAAAAAGAAGCCTTTTTGGCTTGGTATTGATCCATTAGTAGATGGAAATTGTAGATTTATTATTAATAATGCAGAAAAGGCAGAAGTGTTCAATAAATATCTATTTGGGGAAAAACAGATTACATAATCTTTTATGATCATAACAATTTCCGGTCTACTAGAATCTCAGGGACATGTTATACAGCAGCTACTAAAGACAGACATGTTTAATTCAGCAGGTCCAGATAACCTGCATCCAAGAGTTCTAAAACAGTTGGCTGAGGAGCTCGCTGGACTATTAATATATATATATATTTTTCCAATATGTATTGGAGCGCTGGGGAAGTTCCAGAAGCCTGGAAGAAAGCTCATGTTGTGTCCATATTTAAAAAGAATAAACTGGATGACTCGGGTAATTACAGGCCTCTCAGTTTGACATTGATCCAGGGCAAGATAATGAAGAGGTCGATATGGGACTTAGTTGATAAAGGAGGGAGTATAATTAATGCCGAATAACATGGGTTTATAGAAAATAGATCCTTTCAAATTAACTTGATACATTTTTGATGAGATTGCACTTGTGGTTAATAAAGGTAACAGTGTTGATGAAATGTACTTAGACTTCAGTAGGCCGGTTGACTTGATACCACACAACATTTTGATTTTAAATAAACTAGAATGATATCAAATTAACAGGGCACAATTTAAATGGATTTAAAGTGCCTAACTGATTGATAGGTCTCAAAATGTAATTATAAACTGGGAATCATCCTCAAGCAGGGTCATTTCTTGTGGAGTGCTACAGGGATCAGTTTTTCTCCCCATGCTATTTCATGTTGTTATCAATGACCTGGAAGAAAATATAAAATCATGGCTAATAAAATTTGCAGATGACCCACAAATTGGGAGAGTGATAAATAATGGAGACCACACGCGCGCACACACATGAGTTGAACAAGAGCTCCCACTGTGATGCTGTGGCCAAAAAGGCTAATACAATCATCTGATGCATAAACCGAGGAATATAAAGTTGGAATAGAGAGGTTGTTTTACCTCTTTATTTGGCACTGGTGAGACTGCTGTTGGAGTACAGTGTCCAGTTCTGGTACCAACAATTCAAAAAGGATGTTGATAAATTGGAGAGCTTCAGAGAAGAGCCACAAGAATGAGTAAAGGATTAGAAATCTGCTTTATAGTGAGACACAAGGAGCTCAATCTATTCCAAGTAACAGAGAAGATTAAGGGGTGACTTGATTAGTCCGTAAGTACCTACATAGGGAACAAATATTTACTAATGGACTCTTCAATCTAGCAGAGAAAGGTATAACATGATATTATGTCTGGAAGTTGAAACTAGACAAATTCATATTGGAAGTATTGCGTAAATTTTTTACATTAATTACTCTCAATTAGCTGACTCAATGGTAAATTGTTCCATCAGTCTGGCTAGGTAAAAGGTATTAACTAATCCGTAGATAATCTTTTGTGAACACAACTTGATATGGATGAATTAACTTGACAGTTAAGGGTGCCAGACAGTTACACAAGTGTTGAGAGAATATTTTCATCTGTAATAAGCAGTACTATCAGTCTGTAGGTTGCACATAGGTTTAGAAGTCTGCCTCCTCTTCAAGGCATATACTAATCAATGACTCATACGTGATCAATTGGAAGGACATACTTTTAAGTGCTTCATTTAAAATCATCCTAATGATGGAGGAAAGGATATCCTTCAGTGATCAATAAGATTCTGTTGGCAGGCTATCCAATCCTATATTTCCATGCTAATTGCTGGTTTACTTAATTACTTTTGTCATAATAATAAAGCATCTTAGATATCTAAGCTTATGTTTTACTCTATTCCAGTGTCACTTATTGGTCTTCACAATTTCCAGCCACAAATTAGGATCATGTTTGTTTGAATAATTATTTCTAATGTCTCTGCTTTTTAACTCAAAAGTAAGTTATCCCCTTGGGTTATTTATTCACTTTTGTATCACTATTCAAGGTCTCTGATGTCTAAGCATGGCTTTTGCCATTCTAATCCTGCGAGTGCAATTTTACTTTAATGCAATTATTAACAGTTTTTTAAAGTTTATTATAAGTGGTTCTGTAGTAAGAATCCATGTATGTTCCATAGTTGGCTGTTCTTATTTATAGAGGTCCTTAATTCTAAAGTGAGCCTTGGGAGATCTGATAGAGGGTTTTGGTAAATAGTATTGATTTTCTGACTTATTCAAAGTAGCTATTATATTTAAGGTATATCTTTGGGGAATGAAAGGTATAGCCTATTTAGAGGGGTTGAAACTACTGCCATATGTTGTTTAGTCCCTCTTCTTGAGTTAACTTGCTTAGGATCACTGAAACTTAGGAGGTTTGCTGATTCTTTCTTGAGATGTCAAGACACCAACGAAGTAACCTATAGTTATCTTAACCCTGGCATGTTCTGATACCTTTTATCAAATATCTAAGAAAAACTTGTGTATAAATGTTGATAGTGATGCATATTCCTACTATTTCATTATTGATTGATAAGCATTGTCCCTCATCTGTGATCACATTAACTACTGTGGCAAACGGCCGGTTTCACCCTAGTGGGTCTTGCGCTTTTTCCTCTCGTAGTGGGCCAGGATGTCACCAGTTACCCCGTCTCTCCAGGGTGGGGTGTAGGGACCCGTGCCTGCCCGCTCCTCCGGGTCCCAGCCCAGGAGCATTATGAGTAGCAGCTAAGTGCTGCTGGCACCGTATTCACAGCTGCAGTTTTCCCCCCTTGGTCCTTCTGGCTTCTCAGGCCCTGCTTCCTTGCTGCCTTATCTATTGTACTTTTTGTGAGTAATCATGATTTATCCTTAATGTTAACTCTATTTAATAAATAATTTGGTAATTAAGGGCCAAATTGTGATATGACCAGTGCAACAGTGACAGGGAATAAAAGGAAATAAGGTGGCATAGAAAAGCCTATGATGACATGAATAATCTTGACATCAGACCAGGGTTTGAATGGTGTGCAGTACATAAGGCATGGGACCACATATAGAACAAGAAAGAGAAAATAAAATATAGATTAATTCCTTATTTAGTGAGCAACATCCATCTTGTGAACTGAATGAGGTAGGGATCCTGTGGAAAAAATAGTGTGTTCATGTAATTAAAGACTTTATCATAATTCATGTGCAGAAGTGGCATGGACAAACTTAATTTTGACAATTCCTAACTTTTATGAGTGCTTGACCTTACAACCTTGTAATGTTCTGAACATTTCTGTAAGTAATTTACATATTAGATTGCTTTATTTTGGAATATGTGAGGATCTTATACCATTGGGGATTGTGTGAAGGGTTCATCAAAGCTAAGAATTTGAGCCTTGTTTGAAAAAGTGATTAGTCAGGGAGAAAAAGCATAAACCATTCTTTGATCCTTATAGTTTTCCTAGCAAGGGTAGCTTGTTTAGAAATTAATAGATGAGATTATTATGTTTGGCCTTGAAAGTGCTGATAAATTGTATAGTCAATTGCTTGATCACACTTTGGTTCATTATGAAAGATATTCAAGAGACCAAATAACCAATGTCCATTGGGTTTATTAATATGGTACAGGAAAACGGTTCTATATCATACCACTCTCTGAAGAGCCATCCTGTGCAGTGATGTTACATTCACCTTACGCAAAGGATGTGCTCCCCAAAGTTAGACCCCTAAAGCCATCTTCTCACACCCTACTTGTTTACCAGCGAAAGGTTCCATATACTTTTTTTGAAACTAGATTCAATTGATCAGCTATTTACTTTGTTTCTGGTATGGTGTATCCTTTTATCTTTTGTTCGGAACCCAGGTATTTCAGGTCATGAAGCATCCTTATCTTTCTTTTGGGTACACGAATTCCAGGTACTAAGGGTCATGAAGATGCCTGCACCAGGATTTTGTGAGAGTGGCTCTGTCTGTTGCTATGAGGAAACAATTGTGTCCTGATGCTGATAGGAAAACTATCTACTTAAGGCAAAAGGTTACCTCCGTTAATGCAAGGTGTTATGCTAAGTATATCCCATAAGCGAACAGGATTATAAAAAAAGAACAGGTTAATTTAGGCTATATAACTTCTGAGTTAATGCTTAATATGTATATTTAATGCTTAATGTATATGTATGCTAGTCAGCATACATTAGTCAACAAGAGCAAATAGTGTTATTTTTCAGACATGTACAACTGAACCCACATAAAGTTGTCCATTGCTTCTGTTTTGATGAAAGATTTTTATTTTTTCCTCATGGATGAAAGTCAGTATTGCTGGCAGCTAAACTGTAGGCTGTGTGCCTACCTTAAGCAACAATAGTCTATTGTTGTCTCCTTGCCATAGTTTCAGCACTTTAAATATTTGACGATTGTTAAGCAATTCGGATTATTTGGCTTCTTGGAGAATGCATTCTTTGTCAAGAGCACAGGGCCCTAATGGTTGGTAAGCAAGGCCCAATGAGAGATTTAAAAAATCTGGTTCTGGCACAGGGTTCTATCTCAAATACTATAAACAAATTCTGTAGTCATATTACCTTGTTCAAAGTCTGAATTCCTCGGGTTTTGATTGAGAATGTTCTTATCCTTATTGGCACATGTACATTTATATCTTTCTTACTCTTACTTCAGGATCCTTCATTGTCTTTTGAAACCTGGCCAGTTTTCTTTGGCAATTGTTAGTGAAGACTTAATAATAGCCATATCCTCCATTAAGAGGTTTGTGTTATAAAAAGCAAGGTCTGCAATGTTAGGGTATTTGGAGCTTGTATTTGCCATCTGAGTTCTCAGCTGCCGTATTTGTTCAGGTGGTTGGGGTGGATTGTCTTCACAGCTTCTGTAAACATCTTAATGAGTAATTTTATGGATCTCTGAATGTCTTTTGGGTATGAAGCTGTGGCAGTGTTCCTCTTTAATGTATGCTAATGGAAGTTCTTTATTCATTTTTATATAGCAAAATCCATCATTCTACATTATGGATGAATTACGTTCAAAATGTTGGCCTCTACATTTTTTTATAGATAGATGTGCCCAAAAGAATCTGAAGTCACTAAATAAATAAATATTTTAAAATAAAACAAAAAAAATCCTCTGTTTGGAATTAAAATAGCATTGTCAACTTCTGAGCATAGTGCATTCTAAGATGGTCCAAATTGAAAACCCTGGAAACATGTCTGGTTTTGTGGAAATAAGATGATCCTTAACTTTTACTCTCCCAAAATAGACAACCAGTGGTAAAATTTCTCATATGTGCTAAGTGTCTTCACTTGGATTTTCTGAAACAATTTTTGAAACTGCACTTGATCAAGTTATGGTTTTTTAAACTCTGAAAAGTAAGGATTTTTAAAATGGCAAGAGATTCAAAATATTGCCATTTGAACATCTCCTTAAGAGTGGCACTATGCCATGTGAGGAAGTACAATTTTCACATTATTCTATGTTTATTGGCTTATTTATCTCATGTAAGTTAAAATCATGGAGACAAGCCACAGTTGGGCTTCTAATTTGTTCTCAACTAGGCAGGATGTCCTAATTTCAAAAAGTATGAGATGTCAGTGTGGGTAATTTTGTAGTATTTTTGTCTCAGAAACAGATGTCATGACTTCAAATCCTAGGCTCCCATCTTGTTGCTCTTTTTTGACCTGGGAAACTAGTCAAAGTTCGGGGCTGGGGATGTTCCAGCTGAAATTAGAAATTGATGAAGTTTGGTATTTTCTTTGCTGCAGTCTTGTTGATATATAAGGAATGTACGAAGTCTTGTGGCTCTGAACGCAGAAGGAACCAAGAACAAAAGGAGCAGTTTCTTAGCTTGCAGTTCACGAGCCTCATTAGTCAACACCGGATCCAAAAGTGCGCTCTCTAATTTTTTGCCATGATCACACCATGTTTATGGGCTCCTGCTTGGCTTTCTTGCCTCTCCCTCTCTCTGTTCTTGTTCTCAGTTTGTGTGTTTTACTCTGTCGCTTTCTCTCACACACCTATCAGTCTCAATCGGGTTTTAACTCAACCCTTTGCAATGCTTCATCTAGCTCATAACAGTACTGATAGATGTCACAAGCACCATTTCTATAAAGTCTACAACCTGGGAATTCTTAAATTGTTGAAATTTTAATGATCAATATTAAATCCTGAATATTAATAATCACTAATTTGCCAGTAACTTTTTAATTGATAACCAGTGTGATTCTAGATGGCAGTGGTTCTCAACCTGTGTAGCCCGTGGGATCCTTCAGAGTGGCCTGCCACTCCTCTCCTGCTGGCTGTAGAAGGGAGCTGTTGCCGAAGGACCAAGGCAAAGCGTGTTGCTGAGAGGCTACAAGACCAGTGCAGGCTCCTTGCTACAGCTAAGGGGACGGGAAATCAGTGCTCCCCTCCCGCTGGCTGTAGCAGGGAGCACAGCAAAGTGGTCCCCCTGGGTCCCTAGGCACCCTACTGGAGCCAGAGGGAGGGGAGCACTGATCTCCTGTCCTCCGGGCTGCAGAAGAGAACCACTGCCCTATGGATCCAGGTGGAGTGCACAGGGCTACAGGACATATGCGATTTCCCTGCTGTAGCCTGGAGGATGGGAGATCCTTGCTGAACTCCTTCCATCTGGCTGTGGATGGGGCAGGGGGCTGCTGGCAGAGTGGCCAGGACCCACTGTGAGGGGCAGGACTCTAAAAATCAATGCCTTCTGGTTTGGCCTGCTCTTAGCTGCCAGGCCATGTGCTTCAGTGTGTAATGACAGTCACTCCTCTACACTAGTGCTTGATGTACTGTGAGTAATCTGTAGGTGTAAAATAGAGAATGTAAAAATGAGCACAGTAGCATCAAAATGTTTACTTTAAATATATAGTGATTTGTAGTCATTAATGGTGTATATGTCAATACATTTTTTTAGTTGATTGGTGGCCCTTCAGGGTTGTCAAAATGATATTTGTGGCCCTCGAGCCAAAAAGGTTGGGACCACTGCTTTAGGGTTTTCTCAAGTCTGGATTACGTGAATATTAAACCTTGGATAAATCAGCATTGATTGGATTTATTTGATTAATAGTTAGCAAAGACAGCACATACACAGAGAAACATACAGTTACCAACAGCTCTGGAAGACCTCCACTGTAGTTCACTGACAGGCTGTGTCCAGTCTGCAATTGGTCTTACTTACCCTGTCCTCTTCCTCTTTCTGATGGCATTTGAAAAGCAATGGGCTGGAATTATAATTGAATCGCAAAATTTGAAAACCATTCTAATGCTTCTGGGGTGTGACTTCCCTTCTACCATCAATGTAGGCATGAATGGTGCAATTGTCCTTTATGTATTACATGGTTTCTACATCACCACAGTCACAGTTTACTGATTCTTTGATTTTCCATGTGTGCGTTGTCCAAATACGTTTGAGTGCAGTCCACTGCTTATGTGGAAGGCAGAATTCCAGGACTTCATCAGACCCTCAATCAGGTCTTTATTTACAACATTCCAAGCGGCCCACAATTGGAGTCAGTGGGTGTTGATATCTTTTCCATTGGCCTGTAGTGTTGACATGTGGATCCAGAAAGGGTCCCTGGATTTGAGTCAGGAGAGTTACAATGATCTTGGTGTATCAGCGGGTCTGGAGGGGCCAGGATCTCCCAGACCACAGCAGTGTCTTGCCTGATGTTGGCTGATGTGATGCCCACCAAAACTGGGAGCCATGATATTGGCATTGATTTAAGAGAGCTGATAACAATCATAGCACTGATTTCAGTGTCACGAAACTGTTGTGCCAGCTGTTGCACCAAGCTAATGTGCAGTACTGCACTTTAGACAAAACCAGGGCTTGTAAGGATGTTCAAAGCGTGCATGGATCACATCCCCTTGTTTTTATCTTCTTTTTGGTGTTATCAAGATGTTGGTGATACCCTTGATCAGACACTAAGCTAACTCCAAGGTACCCTGGATTGTGGTCCTGCAATAAAGGCTGTCCACAAAAGTCCATTTTCCGCTCTTGTGGTGGAATGCAAACTCAAGTGTTTTCAAAGCATTGGGCTTCGGTCACCAAGCTTTGAAATACAACGCAAGTGACCAGATGTCGTTGTTCTTGACCCTTTTTGTGGTCTTCAGAGAGGATGCTTGCAATGCTAGCACAATATTGTCTGCATAGATAAATTTACAGGATGATGTGACCAGAATGTTGCTGATATAGAGGTTGATCAATGCAGGCACTAAAACAGATCTCCGTGGGAGGCTGTAGTTCAAGTTCCATAATTTGCTAGCAGATTCACCAAGATTTATGGTTCATCTCCTATTACTTAGCATCTCAGTGATGAGTCTGATGGTTGATTGGCATAGGAAACCTAATGGTAACTTCAGCAGGAGACCTTTCTGCCATACAATATCAGAAGACAGGTCAATGAATGCTGCTGCTGTTCTTAATTTTACCTGGACTCTGTGTAGCTGGTTAAGACCAGATTGTGGTCAAAGCAATTGTGACCAGTTGTGAATCCAGTCTGCTCTTTGGTTGTTCCAGTATCATCTGTAACCATTGAAGTAGGAGCTGATCCTGCAGTTGATAGCAGCAGTTCAGGAGGGAAATGAACTAATAGCTTTTTGGGTCAGTGGCCTCTTTTCCGCACTTCAAAATGACTGTGCTCTTAGGTACCATTCACTCCTTTGGTATTGTGCCGGAAGAGTGGATGTGCCAAAGAAGTCTGCCCACCACCCTCTTGCCTTCAGGCCCAATTTCTCCAGGAATTCTGGATATATTCCATCCATTTCTGCTGCTTTCCTGGAATTATTGTTGGAGAGACACATTTCCACTTAATCTACTGTGTAGGTGGCAAAAAGGGTGAGGACAATTGACACGGGTTTACTGCATGGTAAAGTTATTTGTGGATTTGCCTTATGTTTTTATCCATTGGTACACAGGACTGGACAATTAGCTGTGCAGCAATGGCATCTGCTCTTACTTGTGGTGGTTTATAAGCTGCTGGAGCCACACTACCTAGAAGATGGAGGAACTTCAGGCTTTGTGGCTTGACCTTGTGAAGTCAAGCATTATTGTGGTTTCCTACCATTTTTTTCTTCTTGCTGAGTTCAGAGATTCAAGCTACAACATTGTGGTTTCGGGGCTTTTGTCAGCTTGATATTGTTGGAAGAATACCTCGCTCTTCTGTCCAGCAAGGAGTGAATGCTTTTCTAAAGTCCCTTGCAATACTTGATTTGGTGGCAATGAACTGAATATTGTGAGATCTGGTTTATCAAGCCCTCTACAATTACCACAAAGCAGGACCGGTCAGCAGACTGTAAATTCCAGTGCACTTTTGGGAGGGATTGAATGAGTGGAACTTGTAGCCCTATGCAAATCATAACTGGACAGTGTTGGCTATTGTGACAGTCATTGAGAACTGACCTTGTAGATGGTATTGGGTGGCTGCTAATATCACATGATATAAAGAAGATCAGGAGTGTAGCACTTCCTCCATTGGGCCAACCTGAACATGACAGTCTTTGGCATTGTAAAGGAGGTACAAGTCTTTGGTGAAAGCCCAGCATGTCTGCTGTTCTCTAGCACGATCATTCTTGTTATAGCCCCATAGCAGCTATTGAAATCGCTGACGTGGATGCAAGGATGGCTTGGTGTTGGTAATACTGGATGTGGCCATTCCATTGACCAGGGCTTGTACGTGTTTATGACTGTCAGATTGCTAATCTAGATGGTGATTTGAGTAAAGGTTCATGATAGGCATGACCTTGGTAGAATCCTTAAGGTCATGTCTTACGTATGTCATGAGCCCATATTTGGGGTGATGGCTTACAGATACGAGGTCATATCTGTTGATCTTCAGTTGGTGGCCTTTGCTCTATAGGCAAGACACAGGCCTGGTCTACAATACAATTAAGTTGACATGAGCCACTTTGATTCGCCCTAGTGGTGCATGGTGTACACTCCTATCATTTCCCACCGATGAAAGTGCTCCATTATGGCGATGAGATAGCACCACCTCCCTGAGAGGCGTTGAGCCATGGTTTATGTACTGTGGTGGATGTAGTATGTGGTGTAAACATCACATGACCTACATTTACCCTAACAGTCTTCCAGTAGCTTTCCCATAATACCCCACAGTGATTGCTCTGGTCACAATTGTGAACTTCACTGCTCAGGGTTCACTGATACTGGGACCCACCCACCCTCTAAGAATCGTGCATATTTTTTAAATTTCTTTTCCTGATTGCCCAGGTTGGTGAGCACATCTAGCAGCTCTCCCTTGTTCTGTGCAACTGCCCATGCTGACCATACAGTCCAGACACATTCCTGCATGGAGTAAAGAGGAGTTATTGGATCTCTTGGGACTCTTGAGAGAAGAAACTGTGCAGGCACAGTTATGGACCGGATGTAGAAACGTAGCCATCCATGAGCAGATTGCATGGGGGATACAAATGAAGTGGTAAAAGAGGGATCAGCAGCAGTGCTGCGTGAAAGTGAAAGAACTGCAGCAGGCCAGGGAGGCCAACAGTCAATCAGGTGCTGAGCTGCAGATCTGCTGCTTTTACAATAAGCTGCATGCCATAGTTAGCAGATCCCACAAGCACCACGCAGAGCACTGTGTATGCCTCCAAGGAGCCCAAGACTTAAACTCCTGCTGTGCACAGTGAAGAGGCAGATGTGGGACATGCAACCAGGAGGGGCCCAGGATTGGTTTGAGACTCCATCACAGTCTAGTCAATCCTGGCAGCCCAATGCAGGAAAAGGAACCTTGGGTAAGTGTGTGAGTGTAATTCCCAATACAATGTTTAATGTACAGATGGCACCTAACCCCAGTCTAGCAGGTATCGACTTTTCATTCATGTGCTGATATCAGAAGAGGTAGCAGTACAACAAACAGAGGTAGAGTTATCTGCTTTTCATTCCCCTGTACAGTTAGCAGGGCAGAGGGCAGGGGAGAATACAAGCAGTTTATGTTCACTTGTCCTGAGAAAGCTTGATGAAACTATCACAGAGGTATTCTGCAATCCTCTTCTGCTAGGGATGGCAGCCTTCTCTTTTCCTCTGCAGTAGGACACTTTCCCATGCCACTCTGTGATGTTTTCAGCCATTGCAGTAAGGCTGGTGGCATATGGGCCCGGGCAGCTTTGGGATGCCAGTAGCAGCTGTGTTTTTATGCCTCAAGAGTAAGATATCAGTTACACTCCCCACTGCTGGTGGAAAATAGTGCCAGTATTGTCCTGCCATTGCCCTATAGTTGTGCCGATGGACATAGAGGCCAAAATTTATTTTATGCAATTGAACAATTCCTTTCTCGTTCTCCCTCCCCCTGGTTTCTGCTGGGACATAATTACCATTGATGAGGCTGGAGAGGGGTGCTGTGCACAGGCACTCCAAGGCTGACGTGTCAAGAAGCATGTCTTGTTTAAAGCTTTTGGGGAGCAAGGGAAGAGATTTCTGAAACTTAACTTTTGTTTTCTGTTGTGACAATACGTACAATGATACGTTTGCATGTTTCATCTGTAGCTGCTGCTGTTGTGGCCTTGAGGGGTTATCCCTCTACACCAGTGGAATGTCTGACCAAGATAATGTGGAGAAAGAAGAGGACACAGGAGGATATATGTAGCAAAATCTTGCAAGCCAGTGCTGAATCGGACTGTGAACAGTGGGCCTGGATGGTGAATATTTCAGACCGAATGGAGAAGGAAGAAGCAGAGAGCAGAAGGCCCAAGAATCCCAGCAGGAAAAGGAAAGGAAGATGTACCAGACATAATGGAGCTTCTCTGACAGCAAACTCAGATGCTGCAGACTCTTGTTGGACCTAGAAGTTCAACAAGCACAGGGTCACCTCCCTTTGCAGTTAATGGAGCATTCCATTTTAGCACCTCTCTAGACCCCTAAAAATTTCATGTGGCATTAATTGCTGTGCCCCTCCCACTCTCTGCCTGGGAACATTAAGGACAACCACAGGTTCACATACACTGACTTATGAGAGCCACAATTGCTGTATATGTAGCCAAAATGAATTGAAATGGACATGAATATTCCTTTCCATTGTTAATTTCTGTTCCATTAATTTATTTCAGAATTTTTATATTGTATTTATTTTTTAATTGCACATTGCCTTTTGGCATGCAATAAAAATATTTTTGGTAAATAATTAATCGTTATTACTTCACAACATATGCTATACAATGCTTAGTGCTACTAAAAGCATCCACTATTTGTTTTTGTACAGGGTGAGAGAACTCCTAGGATCAGTGACACATAGTGTAATTATTATAAATGTACAACAAGCACTGCTAAATTAATAGGTGCATTAATAAACAATGTTGTATTCATAAATGCACGCCAAGTATCAAACATTTCCTAACAGCCCCAAAACTTCAGGGCTAGGTAGAACACAAACTTCCACACCACATTACGGGACTGAATGCTAAAGTGCTGTTCCAAGGTTTCCGCAGCCACATGGCTCCAAACTAAGCTTTTCCGATAGCCCTTGTCTCTGACTGGACTCTGAATTCAGCAGGCAGCTGATTTGCTTTTGCCCTCCACCCCAGTGGCCACCTTTTCCTCCATTGCCTCACAGATATTGTGCAGGACATAACAGGCAACTGTAACCACTGTGATATTTTTCTCCCTGAGATCTAATCTTGTGAATAAATGCCAGCATCTCTTCAACCTACCAAAAGCACATTCAGCTGTCATTGTGCACCTGTTGAGACAGTAGTTGAATCTTTCCTTTGTGTTATCCAGGTGGCTAGAGTATGGCTTAATGAGTAAGGGAGAGGCTGGCCTTCCCCATCCTCCATCCCCACAAGGTCACTACTGACATTTTAACATCGCCAATGGTAACCTTCTAGTTGGGAAATAACATCCCTGCCTGCAGCTTTCTGAACAGTCCTGTGTTCTTAAAGCTATGAGTGTCTTGCACCTTCCCTGACCAGCCAACCCTGATGTCAGTCAAGTATTCCCCCAGTGATCCACCAGTCAGTTAACCCAGGCTCTGAGCCTTGGAGTGGCAGGTTTGTTTGTTTTTCCCCTCCCAGTGTAAACATGCCAGTCTTTTTCCATCACAATTGATGGCATTGATTCAATCAAATCCTGTAGTTGCAAACTTCTTAGTTAGCATTACAAGGTGAGGGGGCATTGCCAGATCCCAAAGCACAATCTGTTACTCCACCTCCCTTCCCCTTTCACATATGCTTAAGGGAAGGGTTATAAGAATGACTATTTAAGTAGTTTGGGTGAGATGATGCTTTTGAGAAAGCAGGACAAATGTTACAGGACTTCACTGCAACCCAATAGGAGTTTTTTCTATTTACTTTTTGAATATTAACTTTTTTTTTTTACTTGCTATAAATGCTAAACTTTTGAAGAAAAGATTTTGCTGACTGCAACTGCTTCTCTTTCTGCTGAGCCATTGCAGGAGTTTACAAACAGCATTTTTATCAAGATGAATTTAATATTTTATTAGTATTGGCAGTGTATTCTATGCTAGAGTTGCTCATTTCATTTTTAATGGATCTTTTTAAAAGATATCTTTTTGTTTCTAGTAGTTACAGTGCTTTTTAGTTTTTGCTCTACTCTTGTTTGTATTAGTGCTAAAGAAAAGAATCAGCGTGGTCTCTGCTGTATGTTACAAGTAAATTGTGAGACTCCCCATTCTGATCCAGGTTTCCTTCAAATTTGTTTTGCTGTAAATATTTTATGTTGCCTGGCATTTTCCCCAGACCAATCAACACTAAGAGCAGTCAGGAACAATCCAGACATAAGAACTTAGCCCCCAATGTGACAGAATATAGAAAGCAATTACATTCTTAGCAATGTTCAAGTCAAGCTTTTGAATTATTATTCTGTTCAGCTGATATTTTCTTTCCATAGTCTGGCAAACGTACTATCTAAAGTACAACCTTTTCTAAATATTTCAGAGCCCATCATCTCCCCAATGTAAATTAATTGTCAGGGCCACAATCAAATGTCTGCAATCTCATTTTCTCCAGCACTGAATAATGGGATTGCTCTTCCACTCCAAGTAACAAAGAATTCGAGGCACCAATTCTCAATGAACAGTGCAGGAACAGCTACCGGTCTCTCCCTTTCTCTCCACAAATGCAATAATTTCCACCTAATTATTCTCTTACCTCATAAAAGTTGAAACACAGAAGTGGAAGGTACGTTTCAGAATTTAGTTTACTTTTTCATTTCTGTACTCAACCTTTATTTCCTTAAGCCCAGGAAAGAAAGGTGAGTTTGATATTACTTTTATATATTTATTTTCTTTGTTCATTCATCCATCCATCCATCCATTCATATTTGTGATACTGCCTAGAAGCCACAGTCATGGACCAGGGCGCCTGTCCCACCCCAAAACACACACAGCCCACCCCACCCCACCGAATACTTCTCATTTGAGGGAGTGATTGCTGAGCAAATTTTAGTTCGGGACCATTTACCTGCACTGAACTACCACCAGTTTCCAGACCTTTGTGTGATCAATGCTTTCTAATAAGGACTTGGCCACAGAGGCTCTTAATTGTTTTAAGTATGTCTAAAGTTGTGCCATAGAATAGTATTGAGAAAAACCATCTAATGACACCCCTGGTCTGCAAAACTTTCAGCACAATTGTCCAAGTTTTTTAAAGGGAGGGAGGGGCTGTTCAAGAGATTCCTTTGACTATTCTTTGAGATCTTTCTTTATTATCTTGAATGTGCTAGGGCATCCACCAGTGTCTGCCACTTACTTGGCCTTCTGCTGGTCTGTTGAGGTATTTGATTTTCATGTTGATGGTTTTGGCTTCTTTCTCTATTGTTCTGTGAAACGTTTCTCTAGGTCACCCTATTTTTTCCCCTAGGTGGTGTCCTTGAGAAATGCCTGATAGATATTAGGTTCTTTCCCCATATACTTCTTGTAAATTTACATCCCAAATCTCTTTACAGAGATTCTAAGGAAGAACATAATTTTCCAGATTCCTTTCTTCCTTCATACATGAGAAATTATAATAGAGCTTTCAAAAGTGGAAGTGATTGCTTGTGACATAACACTAGGGCTCTCTGGGTCATTAGGAAAACAACTTCTATTTTCCAATGAGACACAGAATAGCTTTACAGTGGACACATGGTATTTACTGTAGTGAACAGGGAGTGAGGCAGAGAGTTCTCTATTCTCATTCTGGTCTGAAACAGTTTCTTTTAATCTTCCTTCAAACTCTGACAATGAGAGAATTTGTTCTCCTTTTTCAAAAATCAGCAGTTTCTCATCTGTTGGATACTGAAGCAGTAATTCCAGTCTTTATTCAGGAAAAAATTTAAAGGATAAATTGTATTCTTTATGGTGCCAAAGATCAGAGGAGAAACATCTATTGCATGTTTGATGTAGCTGAAGATATTGTAAAAAGAGACCAGGTGGGTGAGGTATTAACTTTCATTGGACTGACTTCTGTTGGTGAGAGAGAGAAACTCTGGAACATACAGAGCTCACAGCTACAACAACACTGCATGTTGTAAAAAGACAGACTTAAACAGAATCCAACTAATAATTGATTTTGGCCATCAACTGAGGGGTTACTTTGTGCCAATAGTGTCTTCCTATTCCAATTGCAAGGTCTCATCTCCACTGTGACAGTTTGGGGGTAAGTCTGTGTCAGCTTATGAATTTTATTGTTGTATTTCAATCTCAATATTGAATGTAGCTTTTAGTGAGGTTTTGAGCATTCGTTTTGTAGCAGGGACTTGACACCTAGCGGGAAAAACTGAGACTGGGAAGCTGAGATAAAGTAATGAAGAACTGTTCATGTTAAATGACTACTGGTTTACCACCAGAAGGCCCATTAATGTTTAATGACTCCTACCGATAAGCCTGATGGTGAGGGGAAGAGGAGAGAGAACCTGGAGCCTGGAAATTTCCCAGCAGAAGAATATGGGCAGAAAAGGCTGTTGTAAAAGAAAAATGCTCTCTGAGCAGAGGAAACCATTCTATCACCACAAACAGATGACCAGGGTAAGTAGGCAGAAATAGTTGCCTGGCCAAGGGACTCACTCAAACCTAGGAATCACAGGTGTGGTGAGGACATGCTAAGGGGATATATTCAGGCGTTTGTTTTTCCCATAACTGTAACCCTCTTCTACTTCTTAAGAGTGAAAGGTTTTTTTGGTTAAGAAATTCCTGTGCTAAGTCTGTTTCTTCCTTAACTGCCATATTGTCACTGAAAGGGTTAATTAAGAAATTAGATCTCACATCTAGATGGACTCTGGGTTTCTGTGTGTGAACATGTCTAAGCATCTGGAGATTCAGGAAGGCTGTGGCATTGGTTCTGGAGCCTAAGGTGGCCAGACTACAGGGTCCCACTGCCAAAGGAGGGGGTCAGACAGAGGCAATTCACAGGCAATTCAGCACAGACACAGGCAATTCAGCATGCACCTGAGATACCCTGAGATAGGAACAGTGACCAGCTATTGCTCAGACACGTGGGGTATAGAAGAATATGGGATTCAGTGGCTGGTTCACAATAGATTGATGTCCAGCTAGCGATAGACCATGTATCCCGTTTTGGCTGGTACAGTCTTTTTTTTAAGCCCTGTTCCTGCCATCCTGACTTTTTTGGCAAATCTGGGCATTTGTCCCATTTGCTCTTGCTAATTGATCGTCAAGCTGATGAGCAAATGGGACAAATGCCCAGTTTTACTAAAAAAGTGCAGTGCTACCCCTAGGTGGGAGTGGAGGAACGTGAGGGGAGGGGAGTGACAATGCTAGCCCCACATGGGTGGGGGATGGGCAGGGCTTGGGTGAGTGACTCAGGCCAGCCCTGTGTGGTGTCCAGTTTTCCCTTTGAGAAATATGGTTACCCTATCTAGAGAGCTAAATGGGACTAGGTTATGTCAACAAGTAGTTGATATTTCTTCTTGGAATTTCATGTCTTTTATTTGTGCACTGTGATTCAGTTCCTTGACTCTTAACTAAGCCAATAGTATGCAGAGTTCAGTTCAGCCAGCAGATATGCAATATAGTGAGAGAATTACATCAGATGGCCATTTATCTAGGACTGATGGTCAGTCAGGAAAACAAATATATATACATATCCATTTTTTACTGGATTTTGGAAAGGTTTTTGACATGGAACAAGGGGAGAGTTTTGAACAAAAAAGATAAAATTTCCATCAAATAGATTCCAGATGCTTCTTTGACAAAAGGCTTGGTTCTTCTCACATTACTGGTGTCATAATAGTTTTTTATTTCATTCTCATGAAGTGGGAGATCTGAAGGAACATTCCTTCATTTGGTCATTTCTTTATATGGTTGATGGAAGACATACACCTTCTGCAGGGGATCCATAACAAGGCCTGGAATGGTTGTTTTCAATTACATGCCCATCTTTTAGGTTGCTGAGAGCATTTAGATCATCAACTGATCCACTGAAAATGTACATAGTCAGTTTCATTTCTAAACTTTCCTTTCCTACCTTCATTTCTAGTAAAATAGTGTGAAGGTTCATATTGCAGTCAATTACAGTTTGATAGTCTTAGTGCTCTTAGAACACAGGTAGAAGTCAGCATCAGAATCTTAAGGAAAGAGCTTCTTTGTATTTATTTAGGAACAAAGTCACCTTTGTGGTGACAACAAATTTGTTAGTGGATGGTCTGATGAGACAAAATATATTTTTCAAAAGAATGGCATTTACATCTCAAATAACTTCATACAGTATTAAAAGTGGAGTCTTGCAAGTAGCAAACTGTTTATCTGAAATGATAGTTGCCAGATTACAATATTTTGTAGCAAATATCCAGTGTAGTAGGTTTAGCAAGCTGATCAATTGACTGATTTAAATGTCAGTTGACCATCTATTATTTGATTATGGTAAAATATTGTCAGATATTATAGCGAGAATAATGTGATGTAGGCCAAGGCCTGTCTTTTTGATTGCGTCATGGTGCTATCTGTTAGCAAACCTAGTTGAATGTCTTGCTCACTCAGTTTACTACGTATTAATGTGACCTGTTGGGGTGGAAAAATTAACTAATTGAAATTTGGGAATCTTGATTGGCTGGAGTCTTCTAGAACAAATATTGTACATATGTATTTCTTTATTAGAATATCAGGCCATCTATGTACATGGTGGTCTACAAAGCACACTAAATACGTTAAAAGACCTGGTCACTGTTCTGAAGGGTTTTTACAATCCAAACTGGTTACGCAAACATACAGAAATTAACTTGAAGGGGAATGCAGGAGGCAGAGGAGGTTTCACAGTCATTAAACATCCTCTCCCAACACAAAGAGAAAATATAAACAGCCATTAAGCTGCTTGAAGAGTTGGCCTCTTGCCTATCTAGCATAAGTGCATTTTAGAGTGATCTTTTTCTTTTACAGTTGCTATGTATTTGTTTTATTTGTTTAATTTCTTTTTAGTTTTCTTTTGTAACTGTTCAGTCTTTAATAATGTTCATTTAAATGAGAACCTAATGTTGCTTAAAAAAAGTAGAATTTTTTTTTTTTTTTTAAACTTCATTTCATTGTGTTTCACATTTTTCTGAGTTAAAATTACTCAGGTAAGTAACATGTTTTGTAATTAGGCCTAAGTATCTATATAAGACCAATCCTACTGAGATCATAAAACCTTGCGTCTTTTTTTTTTAGGTTACTGCTGCTATTCCACTACATAGGTGCTTTAAAAGTACTGACATTATTTGACCAATATTCAAACGGTCAACTGACCAATTATTTTTGGACTTATTAAATGCCCGATCCTACACTGGCCTCCATGCCACTGTGCGTATTTCAATGACTCTGTTTTTCACTAAGTGCCCTCAGTGCTTGGGAGTGCAATGCGTGACCTTAGACAGCTGAGGATGTTTGAATAAATGCACTCAGTGTAATTTTATTATTTTAAAAAAACACACATTGAAATAAGTAGTTTCAAGAGACTTCAAGTATAGAGTATTCAACATAAACAGGCATTATTGTGTGCATAACAAGAGTGGCTTATATTTGAATAAATGTGCATTTATTTAAATATGATGCTCGAAATAAATGCAGCTGCAGAGTTCCAGAAATGTAAATATGCTTGTATATCCAGAGCTTTAAACATTTCCTTTTTCACTTTGAATTTAAATGTACTTTCACTCTTATGTGTAATATGTGATCAATCAAGACTTCTGCTTTTAATCAGTGGCTGGGGGAACAAAACTATATACACTTAATGTTCACATTTCTGATATCACTGTGCAACCAGAAGGTCTAGAAACCTCTTTTTACTATGAAAGCTGAGATCCTGGAACATGATTCTGGAGCAAGAGCTGAATTCTATAGCAAATTCTGCAGCTGTGGAATGATTGAATACATGAGTGTCTTGCTTGGCACTGTTCTTGTGGAATGGATCCACTGCTCAGAAAAGTCATAACTTGTGGAAATTTCTGTCAGTGTGTGTGCGCGTGCGTGCGTGCGCGCGCGCACACTCTTTCTGTAAAATTGAAAGTTCCCCTTGCTGTCACGTTTGCTAAACCAGCTGTGCTCTTTCCCCTTTGTCCGTTGCCAATCAAGAAGAGATCAGCTGTTTCCTTTTGTAGTCTCTGTGTACGGGACTTCTTGCAAGGGATTTTTCTTCCTGTCTTTCCCCCACCTTTGCAGTTTTCTTCCTCTAACCACCATGATCTCAACTGGGGAGGAAGTGGGTATATACCAAGTCTTATCAGCATCTGAGTGACATGAGGTAGGTCACATGATCCCATTTTACAGGTGGATAAATCTGCAATCTGAAAACCTTCCTGCAGCTCTTGGGGGTCATTCTGCCAGAGAGATGCAATATGCAGAAATATCAGCCCTCTTCCAAAGGCGTCTGCAAGGCTGCCAACTGATCATCAATGGTTTATTTGTCTTAAACATTAAAAAATTAAGTTGCTGTTCTCTTTTTAAATACAATTTTCAAGCAACAGTTCCCTCAATCTACTCTCACTAAATTACAGAATGAGGATATGTTTAAAAAATAAAAATATTTAGTCTCTAAATCTATAAAGAAATAAAATTATTACTTCTCTGAAGTAATAACATTTTATGTTCAAAACATATTGAATATATTTCTCAACATTTTAATCTTTGAGTAATTCTGCCTTGGCAAAGTCATGTGGCGATTAATCAGTCTTTCTTTTATTTAGAATGAATCTCAGTATTTATGCAATATTTTATTTATGCGGTTGGTAGATGATGGTCCCTGGGTTAGGACTTTGGTTCTGAGCATGGATCCATAGTAGGGAAACAAAAATGTTGCCTTTTAGCTAGTGTATTTACATGAAAACTGGGTTTTCATTCTATTTGATGTGAGTATTAGTGTGGGTGGCAATTTTATTTTATTTTGCAAAGCACCCTCTAGAAATAAAGTAGTTTCTTCCCAAGATAGGTGTCTTTGTAAAAAAAAAAACATTACATCAAACGATTTTCAAATTTAATGTCAGCATTTGCTAACAAAAGTATGAATAAGCTTGAAATTAAGTCTTTAAAACCATAATTAGTAAGATATCTTCACAGCATGACACAAATGATAAATGATCCTCTGACATACAGAAATGTGAGATTCGGAACAAAAAAATGCTAATGCACATGTATTACTCTAGAGCCAAGGATATGTGATACAGTGTAAAGTCTTAAAAATATATTTTGTTTTAGTTGTACTTGATTTTCAGCAGCTAACTGTTTAATTGTAAATGTTGTTTGACTTAAAATATTCAGTTACAGTATTTAGGGGTAGGGTGGGACTGGGACTGTGTGGCTACACTAGAGAGCTGAGCCACTGTAAGGTCTCTAGTATAGCTGCTCTGAGCCAACAGGAGAGGCTGCTTCTGTATATTTAATTAATCCACTCCCAGCAAGTGACTGTAGGTAGGTCAGCAGGAGAGCTGTCCACACCATTGCTTAGGTCAGTGTAATTTACATTGCTCAGGAGGGTGACTTATTCACACCCCTAAGTGACATAAGTTATATCAACCTAAACTGAGATATAGCCATAGCCTCAGTCTTTAGCTCACAGACAGACTATGAATAATGACAAACTGTTTTCCTATGTGTGTATTTTAGGACACATTATTTCAGATACTTTCTACAGGCCAGTTTTGCATTCCTTACTCAGGCAATAATCCCAGGGATGTTCAGGGGTTAAGTATGTAGAATAAGTTGTAAAAAATTAAATATAAAATTAAGGTCAGGTAGCTTTTATGTTCTTTCAAATAGTGTTTATCATATGTCTGACTTATTTGCACATAATTAGTTTTTCGTTGTGTTTAGCCTTAAACCTGCAAAACCTAATCACATGAGCAAGGATTTGAAGAATTGGACAGTAGATTTTTTTCTTTAAACAGCTGTTCTTAAAAAATAAAGTACATAACTAAAGGAGATCCCATAACAGTCAGAGACCTTTTAAACCATGAGAGAATGAGAGGATAAATACATATGAACATTTGATCATCCAATTATAAAGGACAATGATAATCCCAATCCTGCAAATTTTATGTTAGGTGGGGTAGAATGTGACCCTGGCTGTCCACATTATTCCTAATATATACTGCCATTTGGAGAAATTAAAGAAGACATGCTTATCCTGTCTCCCATCTATAAGGTTATTTAGAAACTTTCAGCATCTTCCATGTATTGTATTTATCCTCTTGATAATTGCTTTGGTGGAGCGATTAAGAAAGTTGTTATAAAAATATAGTCACTGAAAATCTTCATTGTTTTATGGTCTTTTCTTGATGGTGGTGGTATTATGTTGTATCTAATAAAAGAAGCTGCACAAAGTATTCTCTCCTCTAAGCCTTATTCTAGTAACATATACTTTGTAATACAGAAAACGGAATGCTAATAAACATGTTTAGAATGGATTTTTTTTTATTTCTGTGCATTAGGAAGCCAGTATAAAGTGCCCTTTAAAATTAAACCTCAAATGATTTAGGCCATGTCTACATTTACAAGCTTACAGCAGCACAGCTGTACCGATAGATCTGTTCCACTGTAAGAGCTCATGTGTAGCCGCGTTATACCAACGGCAGAGTGCTCTCCTGTTGACATAATAAAACAAACTCAATGAGCGGTGATGGCTGTGCACATAGGCTGTTATGCCAGCAAAAGTTAGGTCACTCGGGTGTTTTTTTCCACACTTCTGAGCGACAGAAGTTTTGCTGACATAAGTGCTAATGTAGACATGACCTTAGTGTGCTCTTTAGTAATATAAATGTGTGGACAGCTCAGGAGTTTTAAAAAATGTCCAGTGGCTCACAGTGGTCACCCAACTGTATGTGCCAGTGCAATACGGGTGAGGGATCACAGACCCTCTGGGTCCTGTGAGATAGCGAGAGCAGAGGACAGCAGGAGAGTGGTGGAAGGGAGGTATGTGAGCCCGAGAATGCTCAGGGCTCTGTTCCCTGCGGACTGACTAAGTACCATCAGGGGGCAATTAGGGGCAGCTGGGGCCAATGAAGGACCAGCCAGGTGCTTCATAAAAGCTCTCCGCCCCAAACAGTCAGGGCACAAGCTGGAGGAGTGGGAGTGCCGTGCTGTGGAGTGAATAGGATAAGGAGTGCTGATTTACGTGGAGGAACAGATCAGAGTGGAGAGTCCTGTGGACAGAGAAAGGTACCCGGCTCAAGGAGACAGAAGGAGGGGGAAGATTGGCCCAGGGGAAGACAGCGCAGCTGCGAAAACAGTGCCAGTAGCAGATAGCTGCTGCTCATAGGGCCCCTGGGCTGGGACCTGGAGGAGCGGGTGGGCCCGGGTCCCTATCCCCCTCCTCAGGGAAGGCGAGTACTGGACACGCCCTGACCCACTACGAACAGTACAAGCGTGGGATCCACTAGAGGGGAGCGGACTATTTGCCACAGTCCCCAAGCAGTGTTCAGGTCACGACTGCCACCCAGTACCTCATCTGAGCAACCAGAAAAGGGAACCAGTGAAGGCTAGCTGGCAGAGGACCCTGCCCCCAAAGCTTCTGATTGAGGGAAACATCCAGCACCCACAGTTGGCTGATGATCAGGAAGAGGAACAGGAAGTTATCTGAGCAACTAGAAGAATTTCTAGGTAGCTGCTATTATGGACCCCTTACGGCAGGGGTGTCAAACTCGCTGATGGTGACGAGCCAAATTCTCAAACTGCACTTCACAGGGGTCATGCAATACCCTCCGTCGAAAAATTCGGGCCATCTTCCCCTTTTCGGCGGTGCAGCATCAGCCCTTTTCGGCGGTGGGATTTTGCAGGGGACCGTGTTGCCGGACTGAGTGCATTGCCGCTTTAAGGGATTTCTCTGCATCCGGCATCAACGCTTTAAGACATTTCACGGACTCTTAAACCGGCAATGCTGTAGCCAGAGAAATCTCTTTAAGTGCTAATGCCCTCACTTTGGGCGGCAGCACGTCTCAAAAAAACTGGCCGGATGCGGGCTGGATCAAAAAGGTTCGCGGGCCGGGCCATATGTTTGACACCCCTGCCTTATGGCTTACCTGACTCATGAGCCCTGCCTTCCTGCCTGCTCCTATTCCTGTCCTCCTTATCCCAGACTGTCTGTTCTTAGTTCCTGCTTTTCTGCCCCACTCCAGGTCCCTGCTCGTATGCTTTACCCCTGACTATGTCTCTGACAACACCCTGGTCAATAAAATATGCTGACTTGGCTGGCCTCAACAAGAACAAAAGCCTGCTACTTACTGACAGCTAATGGAATTATTCCTTTTAGCTAAAGTCTTGTGTTTTGTCAGTGCTGATGGTCATGGGTTCAGTTTTAGCTGCTAATCGAATGTCTGCATATATGAGGCTACATTTTGTAAATATTAGTTCATAGAAGGAAGGATGGTATTGTGGCTAAAGCACAGAAGTGGAGATGAAGACAGCTGTGTGCTATCGCTAGTTCTGCAATGCTCTTGCTGTGTGCTGTGGTCAAGTTATTCAACTTCTGTATCCCACTTGATTCATCTCTCAAATGGGCATGATAATATTTCCTTACCTGACAGAGTGTCATTAATGCTTTTAGAGCACCTTGAGATTTTCTGGTTGAAGGCACTGTGTAAGTGCCAAGTATTATATAATTTGTAGATACATTTTTTATATCACTTTCTGTACAGTTCAAAAGGACAGGGTGATGCTTTGAAAAATGTGTGTGAAAAGTTCAAAAACATGGTGTATCACCTTCTTATTGAGAAGTAATTGGAAAATGCGTTCACAGGACCAGATTCAGACCCTGTTTATTTTAGTAGCAGAGTTGGTGCACATAAATGTTGCAAAGGCAAAACATTAGTGCAGAATAGGTTGTAACCCAGTACAGAACTGATTTGTAGGGATTTATATTACAATAACACCCAAAAATCCCTAGTTGGATCATTGAGTTACACACAATGTGAAACCCCATTGGCAGTAGAAATCTGTGTAAGAAATAGGACAGCTGACCATGACCCTGTATCACAGAGCTTTGGCCATTGAACAAGAGCTTTGTGGGTTTTAGGAAAGCCAACACAAAGTGAAATAACTCTCTCACTTGACTGCCTCTTTTTCTATGCATTGGTATACAGGAGTTAGTCTGGATCTGTCCTTAAGTATGTAAGTACAGAATGATAAAATACTTTTCTGAATAGTATGTAGTACAGGGTAATAATATACTGATTAAAAATAGGATGCATATTCTGGCACACGTTGGATTATTAGGTGTCTGTCCACTTTTTGATACAATGTATTATGTTGTGAAGTTAAGTAAGTTTTCACAACTGGGTTTTGGCGTTTGTGTCAAATATCCTTGTAAAAAATAGTGAGATTAGTACACAACTACCATACACTTCAATAATAGGTATTTCTTTTAACTTTGACACATCCTTTAATGCATTGTGTAGTTACATAAAGGATGCTGGATATGTCTCAAATGGCTCTTTTCTTCTACACCAGTATCAGGAGTGTAGTAGAGAGTAAACACAGGTAAATGAATTTTGAAACGTCTCATTTGGGGAATATGATGTTTAGCTTAGTTTACGCACTTTTGTGTTTTTTTTGTGTTTTTTTTTTTTTAAACTACTACACCACTACCCAGCATCGTACCTCTTTTTATATTGCATTTCTAATGGTCTTCCCTGTGATAAGCTATTGTTAATAGCCAGTGAGTATTATAGGCAATCATATATGCGTACAACACAGATAATCTTACAAGTATTCCAATGCCCAATACAGAAATAACTTGCAATTAGCAAACCATGGGCAAAGTGTATGGATGTAATAACAGGCCTGACATTTCAGAGTCAGGATTTTCAGAGTAACTTGAACTGTTTTCAAGACAGAAAAACAAATATTCTAGGGAATATGATATCCCTTGTGTTAAATCTGTTCCTGATGAATTGAAATGCCTTTTAAAAAAACAATAATGAAGTAATTTTGGCATATGTAATGTGGCCAGATGTTTATAATATATTACTAACTTAAGTAAAAAACTGTTTAGTGAATTAAAACCTTCAAAATGCATTTCAGATTATACATACACAGTAAATGACAATATCTATACAGCTAGCATTGTTGGCTGCAGATTACTGATGGCGTTAACATGTTTGCTGCCACCCAAATCAACCGTCTGAGTGTACCTGCCAGTAAAATAGCTCCATTCTAGCTTATTAGCAAGCACCCAGAATGACATCAGTTTGAATAGCAAGACAATTTTAACAGAAGCAAATGTGATTGTTGTCAGTGTTCATAAACTAATGTTTAACTAACCTTAAATAACAGTGGCACTACAGCAGAAGACAGGAAAATGCATACTGACATAATTACTTATGATTAATGTTTATACAATTAATATTTAATACATAATTTTGTACATGACTACTTTTAAAAAATGTGACACTATTGATATTTAACATGGTGCTACCATTGTGACACAAGAACATTATCTTTTAAAATATATTTCTCTGGAAAAATGTTATAGAAATTGAACGTAAATACCAGGTGCCTAATGCACCATTATTTCTTTCTGCAATTAGAAACAAAGTACTATAGGAACTTTGTGCAATGCCACTGGCTTCTAAAACCAATTTACTCATCTGCAAGATGATTGTAATAATTGCAGCTGGTTGATTGCATCCATTTTACAGGAATCTACAATTACAGCTCTCTACAGTTCTAAGAAGTGCAGTGCTAGCCTTTTTAAGTACTGGGGGGAGAGGGATGTTCTAAAGTCTTTTTGGGTTTGATGGGCAAAATGGACCAACAGTCACAGGGAGATAAGACAGCCTGAAGTGAGAGTCCACATACTGAACCTAAGGCTGTGCCAGGTCAGAGAGTGGGTGATGTTTCAGATAACATTTGCAAATGAAGGTGCTGGCTGGGGGATAATACACACATAGTAACTGGAGTATACATTCACCTCCTCTTTTTTTAAAACCCTTATAATGGTTTTCTAAATGGATAGTTGAATGGCATGAAACCTGTTATAAGGAGGTTCAAGCCCAGGTATCAGAAGGGTTCAATGCTCATTCCAAAATTTTGCAGCTTTTAGGGCTTACTTTAATGAACTTCCCCTTCTTCAATACAGAAGCTACTATAAGATTATTCCTCAACTTCCTCCTTGTTCCTATGACATTTCTAATCTGGGGCTTGATAGAGGCAATTTTAGAATGAGAATACTAGTTATTGGAGTTCTCTGAATATATTGCCTTCATAGTTCTGCATTCACCTTCCCTCCATCCTCATGACTGGAATCTCTCTGTTCCAGATAGATAGAAACTCAGAAGCAATTGTGCTATCTTTCTGGTCTTGACACTTTAAGGTGCATGGATTGAATATGATATATTTTCCAAATAAGCTAACTACTCAATTATATAATCAAAACAGCTTTCTGTTTATTTCTAACAATTGAGACTTACCATCTTTTATGTCCTAGCACAAGTGGGTTCCCTTCCCTTACATGCAATTTGTATGTAAGGAATTCTCCTTTTCTTCTCAAGGAAAATTGTCTCTCTATCCCTCCTTGGTCACCATCCATCATGACACTGGGTTTTATCAACTAGAGCAGCGGTTCTCAAGCAGTGGTACGCGTACCATCGGTGGTTTTTCGAAGAAGGCTGGGTGGTACGCGAGCCGTACCGTGCCGCCGAATCCGCTGCCGAAAGTCTGTCCGTCCGTCCGCCCCCCCCCCCGCCCCCTGCCGCGAAACCCCGCCGCCGCCGAAAGTCCCCCCCCTCCCCCTTTTTTTCCCCGAGTGGTACTCGGGTCAGGTACAGTCAGTTCAAGTGGCATTTGAGAACTGCTGAACTAGAGGATTAAAACACCAGCTCAGCAATTTTATCTTCAAGAAACTGTATGTGCACTTACAGAGCCTCGGTTTGCCTTCACCAGAAAGCCTGATTCTGTAAGGGCTTGTCTACACTTGAAATGCTATAGTGGCACAGCTGTGCCACTCCAGCACTTCAGTGTAGACATGACCTGCGCCGACGGGAGAATCCTTCCTGTTGGTGTAGGTAATCCACCTCCCCCAAGAGGTGGCAGCTAGGTTGATGAAAGAATTCTTTGGTTGACCTAGTGCTGTCTACATGGGGTCTTAGGTCAGCTTAAGTACACCACTCGGTTGTGGCTTTTTCACATCCCAGACCAATGTAGTTATATCAACCTAAATTTCTAGTGTGTAGAGCAGGCCTAAGTCTTGCTCACAATAGTAGGCCCATTGAAGACCACATTGGGGCTACTCACATGAAGAAGACTTTTCAGAAGCAAGCCTTTAAATAGTATTACATATCACATACAGCTGTATGCTTCAAACCGTATACAGTAAAATAGTTACATCCCACCTCTTCTAACTTGTAGTGAATTGCTTTCCTTCACCAACTACTAGGTTAACTTTTTGTTTGCTGTAACATTGTGAATTATGATGTCTCTTATTCATTTCTATTCACCCATTTACCTATGTGACTATCCTCCGTTGTTGTTATTTATTGTATTGCTTAGAAGCTCTAATTATAGAACAGAGCCAGACTGTGGTGCTACACACAAAAACAAGCTCCGTGGCCCAGGAATTTGAAATCTGAGTATGTGACATGAGGCAACATGTGGGTACAACAAATAGAAGGAGCACAAAGTTAGTGTAACAAGCAGCCACCACACTGGGGCCAAACTCCATGTTTCAGGAATCTTTCAGCTGGCCTCAGAGCTCAAGACGAATTTTCGCTCACCCACTTAATCTTGTAACACTTCAGTCAGCATGACAGTAAAGAGACTATTTTCTCATCTGGAAAACAAAAAGTGATATAGCATGTGTCATAGCTCTAGGGCTAGTATGTAATCAAAGCTCCCCCATTGTTTACACTAATAGAAAACAAACAATGTTATCTCCACAAGGAATGCGGCTATAAAGTAAGCCATAGTATTGTGGAAGTGGCAGGCTGAACGAACATGAAGAATTTACATTTGTTCTTTGTAAGGTGTTTTAAAAAAAAAAAATCCCCAGGTCCATATTTAAAATTCATAATCTTTTACACATCTTCACTCAAAATACCAAAAGAGCCCAGTGATATTTATCAATCATCCTAGTTTCAATAAGATTAGAGTTTCCTGACATTCAAATGCTGATAATTAAATTGGGGCAACGTATATCTCCAACAAAATACATATAATACTTGGCTATAATGTCTCATCCTGAGCTTTGCAAGGTATGAAATGACAGATGTATTTGCAATTATTGGTTCATTATTTGCCTATTTCATTTTCCAGATTGTGAAGTTTGAGAAATTAGCCTTTTCTTCTATGCTCTAAATGGAAGGTACATTTATTTAAATGAAAATAATTTTCATTTTTAAATGCAAGTATTATCCCCCTACAGTTCTAGCAGCCATCCTGACTCTCTAACGGGGGAAATTTCAGGGAGAGAGAGCCACAATAATAATTGTCTGAGCTGCTATGACTAAAATTGTTAGGGGTGAGTGACAGTCACAGCCATAATGACAACAGTAGTGTATTGCTATCAGCGTGGAAATAGTTCGGAGAGAGAGTCAGTGACAGCAGCCCACCCTCACCCCCCTCATCCTCAGCTCCAGGAAATGTTACTAGCCAGAAGAGACATGGATGCATGGATTGCCAGTGTGATTTTTAACTAAACTGACTGCCATCCTTGTGGTGCTCTGAGCACTTCTTCTGGCTGGCAGCATATGCTGGAAGCAAGAAAAGGAATCAGGATGTGAGAGGAGAGAAATGCAAATGAGGCAGATGATGGGGTAACCATCTTCCCCACTTTCAAACATGAACCAGCACTCTGCTTCAGGAAAAGCTACTCCTCAGATGAAATGAAAAGAATCTCAGTCCTTGCAAGGGCTTGAGCACAACTTCTAGTTATCAAGCCTTCATTAACACCCGACGCAAACTTGTGACAAACCTAACCCCTTACCAGTCCCAAACTCTCCTCCACATAAGCTCATAAACCCTCATTCCAAATGTAAAACCCTCTTAAGTACCTACCAAATATGTCCCCTCACCTCCTACAAACTAGGAATAAAAAATGTGGAATAGTCCACAGAGGCTCATTGAAGCATTGCTTAAATATTGGCTGACCTGTCATTAGGGTGGAAGTTTGTATTTTCTTTTTCAAGAATAAATAAGCCAACAGAAAACAAACAGCTACGTGATGTGATTGTTAGTCTAATAGTTAAGGCAGCTTTGTGTAAGAATGTGAGTTTCAGAATCTGCAGGGTTTATATATATTTTGTCCTACAGAAAAGATTTTGTCTTTTACATAGAAAAAGTCCTGTTATCAAAATATATATATACATTTAAAATGCTTCCCAAATCTTGATCTTCAGATGCTGTAATAGTGCAGCCCTCACTACTAGGATAAAAAGCTACTTACCAAAGTTCAATTTTTTTTTAAATTTGTTAAACAGTTATTTATAACAATGAAAACCAAGCAGAAAAATAAAAAGGAAACAACCAAAGCCAACTATGTTAATACATAGGTAATGTTCAGAATTTAAGCAATGAAAAAGTTCTCAGCTAGGCTGCCCACCACAACCTTAAATTTGTCCCCAACAACTTTTCATTTAGAGAGAGATCCTGCACCATTAAAACTAATGGAAGTTTTGCGATTGACTTCAAGGAGAGCAAAGTGTGGTTCTTGTATGCTACAGACCTGATCGCCATACCAAACATAAATGAAATCCTGGCCCTACTGAAATCAAAGCTAAAACTCAGTTGATTTCAATGGGATCAGGATTTTACCCTTTTAACTGTTCGGAGGGGAAGGAGGGAGGAAATATATACTCTTTACTGTTCATTATTTTACTTGATAAATGCCTCTCCCATGGCCTTTCCTGGCCATGATCACAACGGTGGATGGGAAAATAAACAGTTTTTGCAGGGATTGGGGAGGGGAGCAGTCTTTGGCCCATAAATTATTGGCATTGGTAAGAATATCTAGTCATCTCAAGAGTTCATATGTAAATATTGAATAAGGGGACAAAGAACAAGAGAGGTTTTGCAACAGGGATGTGAACATGGCATGTGTGTTGAAGGGAGAGTAAGCTACTGTGCTTGTGTGAGTGTGCATAGTTAATGCTGGTGCAGGCATTTGACCTGAGAATTGTCTGAATTTTTGGTCTACCATTTCAATCTTGACTATAATTAAGAAAGTGTTTTGCCATGATTATGATTATCCTTTGGTTCTCTAACTTAATTAAAATTTACATTTGCACTATTTCTGAGAGGACTAAGTGCTTGGGAGATTTAAAGTTGTCTTAAAATCAAGTTATTTGGGAATTAATTCCCCAATAATGATGACTGTTGTGCTTTTTGGGGTGCAGTCCAGACCAGTGAGGGGTTGTCACCACTTGCCGTGTCACTCTGGGTGCCTCACAATGCTCTGCTGCTGTAGCTTCCAGCCTGGGATTCTCAGAGCCAGCCTACAAGCATGCAGGTCACATTCTGAGTGTCTGTGTGCTAGACAGCTCTTATCCAGCAGTCTATCTAAAGCCCCACTCCTAGACTTCCACCAGCCTTGGTTACAGCCAGCAAGGTGATCTCAGCTCACTCCCACTCCTGAATTTCCCCAAAACCATGCACCCTGATGTGTTCAGTCCTCACCTGGACCACTCAGAGAAATAATTTTTGTTGCTCCTTTAAAGACACAAGGATATTATAGCTTATTATTAACTTAACATGAATAAATATACCCGTCCATGCAAACACAGCACTGAGTTGGTTCTCAGTAAAAATAAAACAAATTTATTACCAATAAAACATAAGTAAAGTGATGCCAAGTAAAAGGAATAAAGTTAGAAATTGTAACAATCAAATAAAAGTGAAAATCCACATCTGAAAGTCTAAATCTGATCTAGCAGGGTACAAGCTTTGTTCAATATAGCTTCTCTCACCAATCATTCTTCTTTCCTGACATGGCTAACTTTCCATCAGTCAGGATCTTCCCCAGAACTACAAGATTCTGCCTTCCCTTGTCTTCCTAGGTGAAAGATCTTTGCCTAAGCAGGTTTCTCATCTTTGTTCAGTTCCCAGAAACTTCAATCCCTCCAGGGCTGATGGAGCCATCTTTCTCAGTTTACAAAAGCTCTGGCCCTTGTGTCTATGTAGTGATGGATGCCAAAATGACTTTCTCTGCTTATCTCTATCAAAGTTCAATGATCTTGTTTCAAAAGGCAGGATGACCTCATGCTGTTCATGGGCATTGGCGTTGATGGACCATACAGGAGGTCCACATCTGTGAATCTTACCAAGCCTCTCTGGACTGATATTCACCAGTGGTACTGATGCTATCTGCACTGCCGGATTTCCAGTGTGCGACAGGTCTCTCAGTGTACGACACACCACACTTGCCCCTGCACGTTACTGGAGCCCCCGCACCGAGTTCTCCAGGAGCATTGGACTCACCGACATCTCCCTGCCACAAACCACTTTTCTCATCATAGGAGTTGGAAAGTGAAAGGACTTGGGTTCCCATTGCTTTTCTTACGTGCCCTATGGGACCCTATTTCACTATGGCACCAGACATATCATCTACCCAACCCTCAGCTTCCATGGTTTGACCAACCGTAGTACCAGCCCCTACCATCAATGGCCGCAAATTACCAGGTCTTGCTGGCAAAATATGATTACCAGAATTATATGAAACTCAGTTCCTTTATTCAACAGCTTCCAGACTCCCATAAACACCAATCAAGGCCATAATCAACGAGGGCTGCCAGTTGGTGGATAAAATGTCTCTTCAGTCTGCATTAAATGCGGCAGGTGACATGATGGCATGCTCAGTTTTTGTGGCCATTGTTATGAGATGGGCTTTGTGGCTGCATTTGTCTGGCTTCCCTAAAAAGGTCCAAAGGTGGAGGACCTTCCTTTTGGGGGAACAAAGTTATTCACTGAGAAGACAGATGCATCTCTTCACATGTTTGAAGGATTCGTGGATGACTCTTTGATCCCTAGGAATATACATGCAGGCCTACAATAAAATATACAGCCCATAGCTACCGTTTAAGCCCCAGTCATCACAATACATGTCTTTTTTAAGTACTCATCGCAAAGAGTTTACAAGCCACAGAAGAAGGCGGTTTCCTATGTGAAAGCAACCAGGACTCCAACAGACTGCATCTCAGCCCTCCATCTCAAAGTATCAGTTTTGACAGGGTGAGCGAGGTGCTGGAAGACCTCACCCATCCTTTTGGAGACCGCCTTACCCTTTCTGCAGCACCTGGGAACAATAACCTCCAATAAGGTAGGTGTTGGAGATTATCCAGAATTGATATGGCATCCATTTCTCCTCCCTCACTCCTCCCAAACACTCTTCCCTGTCCCTCTTCAGGGACCCTTCTGATGCAAGTCTATTACATCAAGAGGTAAACCATCTCCTCAGCATAGGAGCTATAGAACCTTTGCCCATACATCTCAGAGGCAAAGGCTTGTACTCTTGCTGCTTCCTGATACCAAAGAAAAAGGGAGGTTGGAAATCCATACTGGGCCTCAGAGCACTCTACAGATACGTCTAAAGAGAGAAATTCAAGATGGTCACCATATCCATGATCATTCCAGTTTTAGAGGAAGGAGATTGGTTCTTGGCCCTTGACCTACAAGGTGCAATTTTCCACATTTCAATCGTACCAAGTCAGAGGCATTGCTTCATTCACAGAGTACTCCCTTTCCGCCTCTCATCAGCCTCCAGGATATTCTCCATGGTCTTTTCAGTAGTGACGGCCCACTTACGTTCTCAAGGCATCATGATTTATCCTGACCTGGAGGATTGCCTTCTCAGCGCATGGTCCTTTGCAGAGGCCCAATGAGTCACTCAGGCCACATGGGACCTGTTTCTGAAACTAGGCCTACAGATCAACAAACAAAAATTGAATTTAACATCAGGCCAGAGGCTAGCAATCATAGGAGCCAACCTTGACCCTACTCAGGGAAAGGCATTCCTACCACATCACAGATTTCTCAGTCTCTCCTTGTTGACAGAGACAGTACAATCTAACCCACAAATTTCAACCAGACATTGCCTCCAGCTTGTGGGACACATGTCCACGGGCACATCGGTTATTGCTCATGACACATTATGCATGAGATGCCCCCAAGCATGGTTCAGTTTGGTTTACAAGCCACACAGAGACAGCATAAACAATCTTCTATCAATGCCCACCAGGGTCAAGCAATCTTTGGACTGGTGAAAGGACCAAGGAAATGTCCATAAAGGAGTCCCATTTGCTCAGTCTTCCCCATCTGTATGCCTGACCACCAATGCATCCCTAATAGGATGGGGTGCACATGGTCTCACAACACAGGGCAAATGGTCCCCAATAGAGGCATGCCTCCACATCAACCTGCTCAAGTTCAAAGCGGTCAAACACATACTCACTTCCTTCCGCTGATCAGACATTCACACAAGGGTCATGACAGACAACGTAGCCTTCATGTATTACGTAAACAAACAGGGAGGAGCCAGGTCTCATTCCCTGTGCATAGAAACCCTAGAACTATGGAATTGGTGCATCTCCCGCAAAATCCTAATGTCAGCGCCCTACCTACCGGGAATATACAACACAAAGGCTGACAGCCTCAGCCATAAATTCTCCCACGACCACAAATAGGAGATGGTCATTGCTACTACATGACATATTCTGATTATGGAGGATATTGGTAATAGACTTGTTCGCTACTTATCAGAACAAGAAATGTCCATAGTATTGCTGCAGAACAGGGATCATATGGCACGCCATGAGAGATCCTCTCCTCCTTACTTGGGACAAGGGCCTTCTTTATGCCTTTCCCCCATTCCCTCTATTACTGAAGGTCCTGTTGAAAATAAGGAGAGAGAAAGCAAACATCACACTGATTGCTCCCACCTGGCCCAGACACACATGGTACCCTTACCTGTCACAGTTGGCATTATGTTCACCGATGACTCTCCTAATCACTCCTTATCACCTGTCACAGAATGAGAGACGCACTCTCCATCCCAATTTGAGGAGTCTGTGACTCAAAGCATGGTTCCAGCACATAGACACATCTTGCTGTGAGGAGGTACTGTTGCACAATGTACCTACCTTCAGAAATGAAAGAGGTTCCAGATCTGGTGTCAGCCCAATGGTGTCACCTCTACTACAGCCACTCGACTGGTTGTCCTAGACTAACTGTTGACTTTAAAGAAATTGGGACTTTCAGTTAGTTCACTGAAGGTTCATCTGGTAGCAATTGCAACCTTCTAGTAGCAGGTAGAAGCATACTCAGTCTTCTCCCACCCAAGTATGAAGAGGTTTCTTGAGAGCATAGCAAGCCTCTTCCCCCAACCCAGGTTCCCTGCTCCCCAATGGGATCTCAACCTAGTGTTAAAAGGACTAGACCACCATTTGAACCCATGACCACTTGTTCATTAACTCATCTTTTATGAAGATGGCATTCCTCATTGCCATCACCTCTGCCAGAAGCATTGGGGAGATAGCGGCTTTGATGGCGCCATCCCCCTTCTATTGTGTTCTTCTTGAACAAGGTCACACTGAGACCATATCCAAAGTTCATTCCCAAGGTGACTTCTGCATTTCACATGAATCAGTTTATTCAGCTTCCTGTCTTTTATCCTAAACCTCATGAGGATAATAGGGAAGCCATCCTCCATATGTTCGATGTAAGAGGAGTCTTGGCCTTCTATTTGGACAGGACAGGGGCTTTCAGGAAATCTGAGACTTTTTTCCTCACTGTAGGTCAAAAGGTACAACGGTCTCTGTAAGTGGGTTCTCTGGCTGTAGTAAGCTCGGTTATCAATTGCGTAAGGTAGCTCCCCCATCTTCATTATGCATGCATTCTACAAGGTCAGTCTGCTCATCCGTCATTTCTCCAAGGATATCCTTTATCAGAAATCTTCAGAGCTGCAACATGGGCATCTGCACATAACTTTGCAGAATACTGTGCCATCCTGGGGGATTTGGCTGCAGATGTCAAATTTGATGATACAGCACTATCATTTATATTAGATTTGACTTTGAAGTCATGGCCTCCAGCGGTGGGCATTGCTCAGGGGTTACCTACAGTGGAGCATCTATAGAGACACTACTCGAAGAAGAGCAAGTTATTCACCTTGTACAGTAACAATGGTTCTTCAAGATGTGTCCCAGGGCGTGCACAGGCGGGATTGACTGCTACCAAATTTCTCTGATCAGCAGTGTGGGGGTGCAGATACACCTACAGTGAAGCACCCAGAAGGGGACACATCTCGAAGAACCATTGTTACTGCCCAAGGAGATAACTTCCTCTTCTCCCTTTTGTTTGGTCACAGATGGTAAAATATAATATTAATAGGTATCCATAATTCCTTATGTTGTGTTAATACATGCAATTCACAATTATATTAATCACCAGTGTGTCATAAGCTTTCATAAAACACCTCACTTGTATACTTTTATAATACAGTAATATTGTATACAATCAGTTGATTCAGTTGCTTATCTGTTGAGATTCAGACACTGCCTGTCTTTATCATCCAAATAGTTTCTCTGTCCTGCAATTATTGGCTTGATAGCTTTGTTTACCTAATATGTAAATATAATATGTAAATAGACCTTCATTGTCTCTGCTTGATGACTGGGCTGGTCAGAGAAACAAATACTCATTCCTAGAGCCCTGCAAATCTGCGGATAGCTGCTTTATATCCTCAGATCATTTTTTTGCGGATAGTGGATCAGATGCGGATCTCAAAGGCGGGGAAGCAGCTGTCTGCAGTTTATAGCCTTTGAGATGGAGATGAGGGCTGGCCGCCAACCAACTATTCTGTGGGGCTCCCCTGCAGGCCAGCAGGGGAGCCCCGTGGAACAGCTGATTGATTGATTGATTGGCAGGCACGGGAGCCCCGGCCAATCAGCTGTTCTGTGAGGCTCCCCTGTCGGCTATCAATTGGCTGTTGGTCACCTGCTGGAGGGTCTGACCCCCAAACAGCTGATCAGCAGCAAGACTGCAGCAGAGCTGGACTCCAAACAGCTGACTGGGGGCCCCAGAGCTGTGGGTGCAGATGACTAAACTGCAGATGGTGGTCGTATGTAAACTGATTGGGGTGGATGCAGATCCAAATTTGTGTATCTGCGCAGGGCTCTACTCATTCCTTTGTCTAGGGCAGACCTGTTTATCAGCTCCCCCTGACATGCAAGGCTTAAACACATTAGTGATCATTCTAACATATATCCATAACTCTTAATACACACCACATATATACATCATGCATGAAATATTAATGATCAGTGAGTTATTAGTTTTCAAATCATCCTGCACAAGGTGTATTTTGTACAAAGATTCTGCAGTAGTATGAAAGTTGTGACACTACACACCCCTATATTCACACCCGTTTTCCTATAGTCTGAGATGTAAATGTGTGAGTATTTTATACAAAAACTGATACAGATCTCCCAAGCAAACTTGCATATAAACTGTAGCCTGAGCCTAAGCACCAGAATTTCTAAGCCTAAAGGAATTTTTAAATTTTAAATTACGGGGTTCAAAAATAGGAATTAGGGTAAGATGTGTCTCCAACTTTAAAGCTGTCATGACTCTGTAACAGTTGCCTGTCAGCAATTACAGTTCCTCCCTACTTCAGTCTTCGTACCAGGCAGTAAAGGAGATAGGCCAGGATCATCACTGCATGTTACAGTGCTGGTCTTACATAATTAAAGACCGGATTATGACACTCTTATTAAGTAATACCTGGTTCCGCAGATACTGCTAATAGCAAAAACTATTTATCTTAGATAAAGTTAGCAGGTTTTAACGGGCCACCATTGTATGCTGCACTTGTCTTCACCTTATGGTTCTCAGTTAGTAACCTTAAAGGAATAAATACATCACTAAAGAAACTCTTCAGTCATCATGGTGACAGGCGTGCTTTAAGAACCTGGATAGAACACAACAGAACTAAGGTAAGTATTCATTAAATGAAAACCTTTTATGTTCATGTACTCATTGCTGAAAACACAAATGTAGCTTAACATAGGCAAGCAAAGCACATGTATCTTAACAAGTTATAGAGTTCACCCTGTCTTCTAGTAATTGCCACAGTGATACACCACAGACTGTTGTCACTGTTTGTCACTCTCTCCTAGCAATTTACTGAGAGCGATAGCAGCAGAGGACTGCCACTGTCACTGTCTCCTAGCAAATTACAGAGTGATAGCAGCCTGGAGGGCTGTTGACACTATGGCTGTCTCCTGTAGTCATTTCCACCATGATTGCATCAGGATGGTTGCTAGATCTACACAGTGATAATGGACACTGTCCAAAACAAGTATGGACACAGCCCAGACTGACAAGTTGTATCTCCAGTTTCAGCTCAAAGCAGATAATTAACCTTATGAAAAGAGCATTTATCTTGACATAAAACAAAGAAATTCTCCCTCACAATTTATTTCTGAGGAAAGGACTATCCAAATACACTTATGAAAAAAATATGTATTTAATAACTCCCTCCCCCACCCCCAGATATGTTACTTTAATTATTCTCACTCTGTTTTTCTCAGTATATACCATCTCATTCACCCTTAATTACTTCAGATTTCATCCTTTCATGGGGGTCTGCTAATTGTTTGCAATAGCCGAGCAAGCTAAGGTTTTTGAATTAAGCAGTGATGAACTGCAAGTTTAAAAAGTAAGCGTGGTTTAACCAGCTCTCCAGACATGTAAAAAATGGGGAACAAATGTTTTCTGCTTTTTTTTTTTGTTTGTTTGTTTTTGTTTTGAATGTTGCAATTTTAAAAATTAAAACAAAAGAAATCCCTTTTGGGTGGTCTGAGTGACCAAACAGGATGTTTGGTGTCTTATTTCTGTGATTTTTGTAAATGAAAACTCAAAGGGGTACTTAAATTAGCTTTGATATTGCAGTGTGTATAAAATCCTAAAACTGTAATGAAGACCATTGTTGAGTGTTAATTTTTAGCAAGATTTTAATTTTAAGAGAAGCAATGACATAACTTATTTTCATGTAAAAACATTTTATAATTTATCTGTTTGCAGATATGTACGTGTAATTGAGGGCAATATCTACAGTACTCTTTTATATGCCTCTGATGGGTTCCAGGTATAAGGATTGGGCATTTGGCTGTTCCCATATTACCTGATCAATTTACCAGTCAAAAATGATCAAATGTCAAATTTTAAAGCACTAATTTATAAAAACAGTAACATAAGAGAGTAACATTAAAGAGACTTGATGGTCTCCAATAGGCTTAGCCTTAGATACTTTTGCCTAGTTACAAAAAACAAGTTCTTGAGTTATTTTAACTCAGAAAAATGTGAAACATAATGAAATGAAATTCTAAAAAATGAAAGAATGTTAATCAGGATGCAATAAAAAAGATATGATATTCTTGCTGGAATATCTCATCAGATGTGACTATGGTCAAATAATAAGTCAGTTGACATTCTTTGACTCATCAATTGACTGGTTTGGGAAGTATAATCCTGTTGCCCTGAAACCTGGGACCACGGTAAGTGCTACTTGAGCAAGATTGTTAATTTTCCTGCCCAATGGACCAAAGGGAAGCTCAGGGCAGATTAAGTGGTATAGCAGCACTGGTATACCATTTAGAGGGGACAAATACAGTCAGAACAAAGAATTGAACTGCCTCAGGAGTATGGGGAGTAGAAGAATAAGCAGAGCAAATAGAACTGAGCCACCACAGTGGGAAGTTGAAGAAGGGAGGGGGTGCACAAAGCAACATAATCAAGGTGCTAGTCAGTGTGGAGCTGAATGGGCCTCCATGAATCAATACCTCTGCAATGCTGTCCCTTGAGAGAAGGAGATGAGCCCAGGCATATGGTCACTGCTCTGTTAGAATGTATTGTTTGATCGCAGTAGAGCTGGATGAAATTATTCAGACTAATTGTTTATTACCTGAAAAATGCAGTTTAGGGCTGACCAAAAACTTCATGAATTTGGGTCAAATTCAATGAATAGCCAATATCCCCAGTCACAGATGGAACCCTAGGAACTGCTCTTTTACAGAGTTCAGTGCTGTCCACTGGACTCTGCCAACTTATATCTTCATCAGTTTATCAGAAAAACTGATATTCACCAGCTCTGTTACTTGAAATGAAGTCTCTACGCACACCCAAACCTCATGCACTGCTTTAGATAAAACAAACAAATAGGTTTATTAAGTACAGAAAGATTTTAAGTGATTATAAGTCAGAGGAATATAAATCAGATTTGATCAGGAAATAAAAGCAAATAGCATTCTAAACTAAACTTAACACTTTCAGTAGCTTTACTGTCCAAGATGGTTCTCACCACAGGCTGGTTGGTCGGCCTCCAGCCAGGCTTTCTCCTGTGATCAATGTATCAGTTGCTTGATGTTTGCAGCTGGGTTGCGAGAGAGAGAGAGAGATTGCAAAAAACATCTCTTCTTTTAACTTTAACTCTTTTCTCTTCCTTTCCCCCCTGGGCCAGGTGACCATCTGTCCAGCATAGCTTCCTCCACTTGAGCAGTTGAGCATCCCCTTATCAGATGCTTAGGCTAGTTCATTGTTCCTGGAAGAGCTAGGTGGTTTTATGCATGTCTTAGTGAGATGTGAATTACCTCTCTGCCTTTAGTGTTTGCCTAGATCTGCTTTAAGCAATGAAGCACATATTTGGGAATATTACATAACACAGCTTCATAACCATACATACGACATTGCAAGAAACATACTGCTATAACAATAATGTTCAGTATGCCATGAGCATTCCAAAAACACCTTACATGACATACTTTGCATTAAACAATATACAGTTGCACTATACGGGTGCACATGAATGATAGACAATCACTACATAAGGGGGTACATGGGGTGTAGTGTGTCACAACCTCCCCCCACATTTTCCTAATGCTGCTGGTAGTAGTCATCCTGGGCTTGCAGATTCTGAGGTCAACACTGATCCCTGCCACGCAAACCTCTGGCATGTTAGGGAAACCATAGCTGATGGATCCAGAAATCACCATGGGTGTGGGATCACTTGCTCTATTGTTTGCCGTATGAGCACTTGTAGTGAAAGCTTCCATCATCTCCCCTAGGTGATGCTAAGTGATCTCAGTCTCCTAGAGAAATCCAGGCCACAAGGAAGCAGATGCTATAAGCTTCTGGGTTAGACCTGGTCCTTACGCTGCTATGCTGTGTACCGCATTGATGCCAGCAAAATTAATACTGGAGTGGCGTGGGAAATTTTCCTACTGTGGTGGAAGAAATAAGGCAACCCTCCCTAGAAACCTTCTGCAAAGGATTGCAGAGTACCTCCATTAGTTTCCTTGAGATCTCGCTGGAGGATTCCTGGGCTATCCTAGTGCACATCAAGTCTTTTCCAGGAGAGGAGGGGGTCACCCTCTGCATAGCTAGAGCGGCCTCTGGGAAGTAGATATCCACTACCCCTAAATCTTAGTTTTATGTTTCATATAAAAAAAAGAGGATGTAACCCCTACACTTTGATTAGAATTACATACTCATCAGAGGTGCCTTCCCCAACATCACGCTCAGCAACGATGCTGTCTTACAACCGGCTGGACTGCTCTGGGATGAAAAATAGCTCCTGGCTCTCAAGAAGAATGGATTCCCTGCACGCCTGTCTCCCATTCCCCTCCTCCTCCTCATTGTTGCCTGAGATGACCTGGGACTCAGAATCCTGGGAGGTATCCATGCTGTGTTTGGGGGTAGTGGTGGGGTCGCCGCCGAGAATTGCATGTAGCTCATTGTAGATATGGCATGTCTGTGGTACAGAACCAGAATGACTGTTCGCCTCCCTTGTCTTCTGGTACGCCTTATGAAGTTCTTTGATTTTCACGCAGCACTGCTGCGTGTCTCAGGTATAGCCCTTGTCTCCCATGGCCTGCGCAATCTTTTTATAGATGTCTACATTTCTCCAGCTGGATTGGATCTGTTCCTGTATAGATTATTCTTCCCACAGACCAATAAGATCAACACCTCCTGTGTACTCCAGGCTGGAGCGTGTTTGTGGCATTGAGTCACCATGATCAGCTGGGCTGGTGAACTCTCCATGCTCATCAAACAGTAAATGGGAATTCAAAAGTTCCTGGGGCTTTCACAGAAGAGGGGCTGTTTCCTGGCAGGGGAGATGATCAGGGAAGTGGTTTTCCAGGGCAAGGCTTATCCATTGCACCGTGGGTGTGCTGACCCCTGCGACTTCCCCAAATGTGGGAAACTTGACTGCATAATTTGTGCTAGTGGGGGACTGGATTCATGCTCTCCCCAGGCCTGGGCCATTCAAAGACAGACAGCTTTTCCCCTGCTGTGTGTAGGGAGTCAGAAATGTGGGGGGGTGGGAGTTGTGGTGGTTTGCTTTAAGTCCCCCTCCTGCTATGAGCAGGGGATTGGACTAGATGACCTTCTGAGGTCCCTCCCAACCCTAATCTTCTATGATTCTGTGTACTTGGCTGCTGTGCTGCAGAGTTGAAAACTATCACCAGAGCAGTCACAGCAGAGCATCGTGGGACGCCTCCTGGAGGCCAATTTATTTGACTTACACAACGCTGCATCTACACTGCCTCTTGGTCTATCCATCATCATTGAATTAAGCACGACGCCTCTTGCGGCAGTGGAGGAAGTCAACGTAACAGCTGAGTTAGGTTGGCAGAAGGGATCTCATACTGTAGATGTAGATATTATTAGGTCAGTGGAAGCCACCTTATGAAATTTGTAGTGTAGTCCAGGCCTGAGAGGTGTGCTACTATGCTGTATTCCCTACATATCCAACCAAAATGATCCAACTTTGGCAATTATGGTTGACTGGCATCACCACTATTCACTATGATGTAATAACTAATCCATGCACAACTGCAATTTGTTGCTGGTGTTGCTTCTGTTCTTCCTCTATTCCTGCCAACAGAACTTTCTTGTTATATATAAAATTAGTTCGTAAACACCTTGGGGCGAGGATCATGGTCTTTTCATTAGCAGCCACAAAACATGCTCTTGGGTGCTGCTGATGTAATAAATTAATAATGGACAGGCTATTATACCATGTCTGGGTATAAGAGCTATAAGTAGACAGTATTGCTGCTTAATTGTTTTGGATGACATTTGAATAGGTTTTTGAACACAGAAATCCTTGTGTAACTGTTTTGATGTAGATGTACATTTGATGTGACTTTTCTCAAAGTGCAGCTTTTCTCTGACGAACAAGCTATCCCTTCTAGTAATAGGACAACATGATGGTAATACTTTCCTATCAGTCACTTTTGTCAGGGTGCTAGGCTGTGTGTTAGGCCAGTGTCCAAGCGGCTGGAAAGAGGTGCAAGATAGCTCAGGTTTAAACACAATCAAAAAAACCCTCTTTGGTGTTTCTGTCTTATTTCAGGTGTTCTTGTGTAACCAAAATACAAGATTGACAAAAAAATGTCTGGCTGCATTCTTATAACTTCATAGCTGGTATATTCCAAAAGACAACTATGTAAATCAAGCAGGGCAAATTCTTGCATTTGCCTAGAGCTCCTTGTCTTGCTTTAGAGCTGGGGTTACTGAGCAAATTCTAGGTGCTGAGTCTCACTAGATCCCATTTGAGAGTACTTCACTGAGCTGACTCTGAATCTTTGCTGGGAGTTAGCTCAGAAAACCCCTCCAGGCAGGAATATAGCTTGATTCAACTTCCTTAGAGGGACAGCCACTGAGGTAGAGAGCATGATTGTGCAATCCTCAGCAGGAGCACCCAAAAGACCAGCATGCCATGTCACAACAATACATTATTATCTTGAGCTAACTGGTTTGCCATTTAAGTGGAGATAGCAAACACATTTGAAAAGTCTAAGGTGGACACTCCCAGCACCTCTGTTGCAGGAGGAGGAACCACACTAGTTTCTATAAATGTGTTGAGATACCTTGACTTAAATGGCAGTCAACCCCAGGTGAAAACAGCTTATCATAGATAAAACCTTAGATTTTGAAGATCTTCTTTACGTTGCCTGGCACTTAAGCTTCATCCATGCTAACCGTTTCCTCAAATCCCTGGATGTTCTTGGCCTGCTGTTCAGTGTGGCCTGCTGTAATTGAAGGAGCGCAAAATCCTGACCTTTCATACTCCCTGCCCCTAAGAATCTGAAAAGATTGTCCCTGACACCTTCGAGGGGCACTTTTGCCTTCCTGCTCCGTACATACTGACGGCATACCTTCACTAGATTTTTTTTTACATAGAGTTAATTGATTGCCATTGACTTTAGGTTTTTTATGTATTTGTGAAGCCAAAAAATGTGGACTCTCCCTGCACATTCATTCTAGAGTACCCTACAAATGTTTGTAGCCTGGAACAAATGTGTGGAAAGTGTCCACCCTAGCCTTCACAAATGTCATGTTTCAGACAATTAACCTGAGGCACAAAAATATTGAAGATCTATCATAATGGGCTAGGCATAATGTGGCTTTGTTTAAAAGAAAATTGGCAACAAGTAAGTTGTTAAAGAGATTGGGGGGGGAACTAAATGTAAAAGTGTGTGTGTGTGTGTGTGTGTGTGTGTGTGTGTGTGTGTGTGTGTGTGTGTGATTGCGATTGCATAATGTAAAAGAATGTACTTCAGAAATAATGTTGTTTTAATTGTGGAAATCAATAAATAGATGCAAATTAAGGAGAAAATTACCTTTCCCAGTCAGAATTCCACGTACTGCATGCAGAAATGCCTCCTCTTTGAATGTATTTTATACAGAGTATTTCTCTGTTGACCTGAGTCTTTCTCTGCTTTGCATGCATATTCATCATACATAAAGCTTCAATTTAATGGAAATTTAAATCTTGTGTGAATAATAATGTTTTTAGCAACTTGTTTCCATTTGGCATCATTATCTCAGGTTCTCTAAACGGTAACTGAATACAAATGGATTTCTCAAAACTTAATTTTTAATATGCAGTATTATAGAAATGTAGTGGCATGACTTTCTCTCTATTCAGAATCTAATTTTTCCCGAAGTGAAGTCTGAGACTAGCGCAGAGGATAAATGGTCAGTTAATATTTCTATTATACTATAACTTAATCTCTGCCACTATCTAATGTACCTAACTGAAACTTTGTGCCAATTAAAAAATGAAGTGTATTTGATGGTTTTGGGGGATGCTCCTTTCAGAAAATCCAAACCAAATCTTAAAGCTATTTTACATAGGGTTGAAATGGGGGTAATCATGCCTTGTGTGTAATATATAAAATAAAATATGTTGGGTCTAACAGGGTTTTTCCATGGAATACAAATATCCAGGAAAGGGCTCTATTTAACTGTAGCGGGTATCAACAATATATGGCACAAGAACTTTTTGTGAGAAATTTGTTGTTCAAGTTCTTAATTGCAATGGAAGCTAATCCAGGTTAATGCTCCTTTAGCAACAGGAAGGCAGAGACAGTTTCATAGAAATTTTTGAATTGATAGATGGATATCCTTACTATCAATATTTAAATAATAAGGGACAGCAAGGTGGCTCTAGAGATGTGGCTTTTCCAGACAGCCAAGATTTTCAGAAATGGACTTTAAATTTAGGGTTTCTGATGCTATCTACACTAGAAAAAGTTTACTGGTATAGTTATATTGATATAGCTATATTTGCAACCCTCTTAGTGGAGGTATAGCTCCTACTGGCAAAAGAGTTCTGCTGCTGCTATAGCTTATACCAGTTTCCTGAACAAAATAAGCTATACTGTCAAAAGGGACTCTTTTGCCAGCATAACTGCATCTACACTTGGGCTTTTGCTGGCATAGCTATGTCATTTTGAGGGGTGTGTGCCTTTTTCACACTCCTAGCTAGGGTGGCAAAGCTTTCAAGTGTAGATTAGTCCTTATTCCATATTTAGGCAGCATAAGTGGTCTCAAGAATAGATAGCAAAGAGGCTGCTATGCCAGCGTTATGTCAGAATTGGATATGTTATATAAAATATGAGAGAGCTTCATAAAGGAGATATTATTTAAGTTTTTACAATTCTGAAACTACAAGATAGATTGGGGGAATGCAGAGTGTGAGGATCCCACCAACACTTAGGTGTGAGCCTCCTTCACACCTCCAGGCAGGGGTTTAGTGGGATCTCAGCCACTACAGCCCCGGGGGCAATTCAGAAACCTTAAAAGGTTTCCCCTCATGCCTCCCAGTTCTAAATTCTGGGCACAAGACTCTCCTTTCCCTCATAAATCCCTTCCCCTTGTAACGACTTTACATCACTCTGCAAATGACAACTGCTCCTGAAAGATGTATCTGTGGTATAAGTTCCCTGGTGCTTGTAAAATAGCTGCAAATGACAATTTATACACCCTAACAAGTACAACACCAAAATCTCTGCCTGCATAGAGCCAGTCACAGGGCAGACATCTCTATCCATGTGGAACCCCATTGACTTCATGCAGGGATAAGAATTTGCCTATCCTAGGTTTGCCAGACCTATTTACAGGATCAAGGCCAGAGATCTGCATCAGGCATAGAAGAATTGAAGGTAAACATAGATTGATGCTAGAAAATAAGTTATCTCACCCAGTCTACAATCAAAAAATATTCTCAAACTGGAATGAATGCATTGGCCATCAGCTAAGCATAACCAGAAAAGGCTGCCCACTACTCCTCAATGATTGTATAATGGACATGTGATGTGGTTAACTGCTCACCAATCACAGCTCTGGTAAGGAGCCTTCAGGAGAAAAAACCCTCCAAATGGAATCTTTCTTTTAAGATTTGGGATTTGTGCTACAACTTGCAATTTTACTTAATTTATTCTAAACACTTGTTTGCAACATTCCGCTTACAAAATGTATTTAATGAGCATTTTGTCCAAGATTATTTATTTACCTTTAACCATAGTTGTGCTAGTTGTTGACTTTTAGTTTCTATAACTTAGGGCTATGTTTTCTGACAGTGCTAAGGAAGTATTGATCTGTTGTTTCATACCACTTTTTGTAGAGTCAGTATCATTGCTTCCCTGCATAAACACACAGTTTTCCCATCTGTTATTTTTAAGGATCTTTTACTGCAACAGGTAGGAGAAATAATAGAAAAAATACAGTAAACTAAATAATTGCCAGGTGTCAGAGAAAAGTGCAGAACCTGAAACTACTTTTAACTATTTATTTAAATTGACTAGATTTCAAGCTGTCCTTAAATAGTGCAGGAGTCTGCAGCATGTATTTACTATTTACCAAGAATAGCAAAATTGCAAGCATGCAACTAGCTTTTTCAGAAAACAGTTACTATAAACTAGGTCATAGGTTTTGGTAATCCAGCAGAAAGCTAATGTAAGGAGCTATCATAGCCCATTGTCTTTTGGACATCATAGCATTTAAGAAGCTGAGAGAGGAAAAGAAAACAGGCTGCATGACAGGGCTTCCGGTATTTTCTCCCTCTCTCTCCTCCAGTGTCCCTGTTAGCTCCACTCTGGAAGTAATTGTAATGAGATAACGGGTCAGTAACCTGATAATTTGAAGGAACCTTGTTTCCTAGGGACCAGCTTTTCCTGATGCTGGGTTCAAACAGAATATCACTTATTGAGATTAAAGGGGTCTCTCTCTCTCTCTCTCTCTCTCTCCCCCCCCCCCCCCCCGCCCGCCCTCCGTCCCCTCCCTTGTTCTTTGAGTCCAAGGCATTTCCACCCCTTTGTTTGAGACTGCTAACCTAACTATTCCACAATACACTAATTTATATAGAAAGATTAATTATAACCAGGAATAATTAACAAGGGCTTGAAGGGAACTGGCTGAGTCTTAACACTTTCCTTCCAGTTTCAAATGCAGGTTTTAAACATATACAAGAAATTAAAATAAAAATAATTTAACATTTATATTAAATTGTAACTTGTAAAGGCAATATGTGGAACCACATATGTGCTATGCACATGAAGTTCATTGCATATAGGCAATTCCTGAACTATTAAATATTTATTTAATGTTTGATACAACAGTCATTTCAAATGGAAGAAAAAGCTAAAAGATGTGAAACTCCAATGCCACTATGTCCTGCCTGCCTTGGGAAAAAAGACAAAACAAAAAGGGGTAGAGGTCTGAAGGATCAAGAAGAGGGTCATAAAAAAGGAGAAAGCTGACAGATTGAGTAGGTTGGAAAGGTTTATCCTGTAAAACAGGGAGGTTTTGGACATGAAGACCACCATCAATTTGTGATTCTAAAGTTAACTCATCAAAGAAGTGAGACGACTAGAGCATAATTTAGTCATAAAAAATAATTTATGAAGAGTTACTGTTTTTCCACAAAATGATTGTTGGTCTTTGGTTGATTAAATTATTTTCATATAGTGTTGTCAAGGATCCTTGTAACCATTCACTATAGTTTCCTTCTAATGATTGTTATGTTTTAAGATAGAGCAAAGGTTTGGGGGGGTTTTTTGGTTGTGGGTTTTTTGTTTTTTGTTTTTTGTTTTTTTTTGCCTGTGTTTATTCCATGTAGTATCTTTTGGTGGAGGAGAGGACAGGAGTCAAGACAGAGTACAGGGCAGAGTAGAGGGTGAAGAAGGCTGTATGGTGCCAGATCTGTATAATCCTTAATACGTCTCTTCTCTACCCTCTGCCCTCTTGGGATAGTCTGGCAATGCGAAAGATAACCCACACCCCAGGTGTGGAAATACAACTTGCTTGCTCAGTGGAAGGTAAAGAGCTTCACTGGTGCCGATAGCCTTGTACATGCATAGAGAATTTATGCTTTGCTGCTACTAGGAAATAAACTAAAGCAGTATCTATTATTTATATAGGGCCTACGAGTATAGGATCTGTAATAGACAGCTGTTGAAGGAGGCTGTACTGTTTGTATCTACTGTACTACTTGTATGTTTAACGAAATTGTATCTTATCTAAAATTTAGGAATTTAGTTCCAATTGACTGCATTTATTGTAGCATCACCTGAAGGTTTCTGTGTTTATTGAAATTTAACCATAAGGAAAATGATTCACCTAGCCCAAAAGGAACTTGGTGTATCTCTTTTCTGCTCTGCTTAACAATTAAAGAGCAAATCTCTCAAGATTGGCCAGGTGCAATATGTTTTTATTCAGCTTCCTCTAGAGCATCAGTGATTGGCCAGTGCTAGAGGCAATGTGCAGATTTGACAGAGCAACAGTCTGATCTGGTATGACAAATTTTATTAAGTCCTATGAACACTTAAAGAGCAGTTCTACTTTGAACACTGTCTGCAAATGGCATCCTAGGATTCCATGTTTGTTGCGTCTCTCTCTCAAGATCATACTTATTCAGGGTACAAGAAATTCTTTTTTTCTGTTTCTAAGCCTTCCAAACTCAGCTTGGGATCTGAAGGTGAAACGTTGTTGTTTCTGGTTGCTGTATCATCACTACTAATAGATTCTATGGGCAGAATCTTGTCCTTGTTTACAGCTGTGTAACTTCCTTCTCTCCAGTTTTAAGCAATGGTAGAATTTAGTTCATAATTCCAGCCCTAATGTGAGAACCAAAATAGAATCCAACTAATTTTCTCACAGGTATACTGGCTCTGCTGTGCACAGAGGAATAAAAAATAATTTAATCTTATTTTTGTTTCTAAAATAATAGATAAAACTCTGTTAGTACATAGCAGACCTCTTGAATAAAAGTCCCATTTTTGAATAGTCACTGTCTGATCATAACAAAATTTCTCATTGTAATACTTTGTGTCCCCTTGAAGTATTATTTAGCAGAATGCCATTGTCAGCTATTCAGTTTCCTTTGACTTACCTTTTTTCCCCCATTACCTTTGATAGCTTTTATCTAGTGATTAGATGACTGCTTTTATAATTCTCATCCACCTCATAATACACCTTAAAGGAGGAGATCTAGTACTATTGGGCTTAAAGTGATTAGATGTTAATAGAATATGTATGTATGTATATAGTTGGAAGTGGCAGTAAATCTGTGTACAGTCCTGTAGCTCTATAGTACAACCTGCCCTGCAGAAAGAGGTGTCATTTATTTATTTTATTTTTACAGGAACTCACTGTTCAGTGGAAACCCTCGCGAGAGGAGGTGGGATTCTAAGTCTCCAGGGCTATATGTGCAGTCACACTTAAAACTACATGTCCATATGCTTTAAAATGGACAGTAACTTAAACCAACAGGATCAGGTGCTTCCTTCTCTTTCATTATGAATAAGTGAGCATTTTGGATTCATTACATGGATAAAATGCAATTTAGATGGGGTGAAGAGACATGCCTAGGCAGCAGCTCTACTCTACTCCACGGCCTGTAACCACTGGTAGCCCACCTATGCAAACAATGCAATTTTATAATTTATGCTGTGGTGGAAGGTGTGCTCAGCCTGAGGAGCAGTGGAGAGAGCCAAGGAGCAGACACCCTCTGCAGTGTGCTCCTAGAGGAAATGTCCTAAGTATGCATTTGTGGTAGGAGTGCCAGTAACAGCATGGCAACCAGTTTACACCAGCCCTGTTGTCTCCAACCTTTGCTTATTTTATAAACAACTTTATATTACATTTGTTACATTTTAACGCCATTCTCGCTCTGCTCTCTCCACCCACAACAAAATCAAAACTATCACAGGTCTCTGCAACATCACCATGGCCCCTCCCTGCCCCTTACAAGGATCAAACACCTTAAATAGGGCTGATAGAAGAGATCAAGTACTTCAGTGCCCCTTAGAGTTCTGGTCAGTCCCTGTGTAGGACTGTAAGAGGCAGAGGTGAGACATCTGTAGTCTTTCTTTGTTGCACACCACACAAGATCTGCCAGAATCTTACTCTTTGCTGAAGAAATGTAACTTCATGGTATCTTCATAAAAAAAGTAAATTGGTGTGTTTATCCTTTTCAATTTATTGCATTTGTTGTGTCCCTATTGGGCATTCACTAGACACTTGTTTTTTATTGAGATGCTAAAATTTAAAAGGAAATGTCAAATTTTTACCATGAAATGTATTCTAGTCTCATATTTTACTAAAAAAAAAAAAAAAAAAAAAAAAACCAATCTTAATTAAAAACTGTTCTCAAGTCTTAATTGGAAAAACTAATTTCAGATTAATACATCTGAGTGCAGTAAAAGATGCAGAGTGACAGAACGAATGGATAAGATTAGTGTGGTAAATACGTTTTTAAAACAGTGTCTTGGTGGCAGGGAATTAAATAATCACTGGATGTTTGGCAAAATCTAAGTTTTAAATATTTCCATTGAGAAGCTTGTTATATATCCATAAGACTGTCATCCATTTGATCATATTCTGAAAACGTAGCTCTAGCTGAGAATCTCCAAGCTGTGTCCTATTGTACTGTTCATTCCTACCATTCTTTTCTTATCATAAGGATGTTTGCCTCATTATAGCTTATATAAAGTAAATTTTATCCACTACAGTTAATTTCAGAAGGTTTTGTATAGCTAATGTAGAATAGCTGTCAATATTTCTTTCTCAGGAAACTGTGTGTTTGTTTGCGAGGCATTTCAGAAAACATGCCCAGATAAAACTATCCTTATATTCTGTTTATTAGTCTTTCATATTATTTCCTTATCAGAGTGTGACAGAAAAAAGACAGTAGTATCACCATTTCTAACTCCTGAATTTTATGGGTCTAGGTAGGGATTTTAAATTATTTTTCAATGTTCTGTTAAATTCTGCTTATTTGCTATCTTCCTAGATATCTCTACTAAGAATGTCCCAAAACCTCTGCTTCATCGCGCTTTAGAAACTTTACACTTGCAAATAGAGACTTTTATAGTAGATTTTTAAAGGAATTTTCCCTTGCTACTAACAGCACTTCCTGACACCTACATATTTCTCTCCATCAGTTCAAGATTTTCTGGTGTCCATGTTTGTTACCCATACTTCTAAGGTAACAAAAGTTCATCTGAAAATATCCCAGGGTTTTGAAAGGATTTTGACTCAATATTTGCAGAACTAATTCATAAATGTAGCCGTTTAGGACCATAGATGAAACTGAGTCTGATAATGGTGAAAATGAAAATGGCAGCATTTACCTTATTGAGGTAACAACTGCTTATTGAAAGATTACATTTCAAGGATAAGGAATTCACCTTTAATTGCAGCATGATTTGTACAGTTACTATAATACAAAAAAAAAATTCAAGGAAAAGAGAAGTTTCATTTTGTCATTATCACAGCATTGTAGGGAATCAAGAAAGGAGAGCGTGACAAGGAAGAGGGAGTGAGTAAACTTGTACTGAAGACTACAAAGATCAAAGGATGGGGATAGGCTTTCCGGCTTGATCAGAAAGAGGTCTGTGACCCATCCCGTGCCCAGGGTAGCCCGCTGAAAATGCCAAGGTCAGGGCAGGCTGTAAAAAGGGAGCAGATTCTCCCTGCACTGGTGGGTGGCACTGAAGCCAGACTTCCCAACCAGCCACAAACTGCACTTCTGAATCCCCACAGAAGCCAGTACCCAATTACACAAAGCCCCCTTTACTGCATTTAAGTTCCTGGCTCCCAATTAGCCACTGGGTCCAGTAAAGAGACCAGTTATTTAAACTCTATCATCTTTACTAAATAGGTTCCCTCTGACCCCAAGGGGTCAGCCACAGTACCAGTTCAATATAATTTTGGATCTTACCTAAAATACCACGCTGCCAGCCAATCCTTTAGTAACTAAAACTAAAGGTTTATTGTAAAAAGAAAGGAATAAACCATGAGAGAAATGTTAAAGGATTAGAGCAATCCGATACATACAAATGATTGAAAGTCCATATACATCAGGTTTCTAGAAGAATTGTGGAGTTGCAGGCTTGTACAGTTCCTCTGGCACACATCCAGTATCTGGATGGGTCTAAGTCCTTCAGTTCAGTTGCAAAATGAATTGATCTAGAGGTAGGTAGGTAGGTGTCTGTAGCTGAACAGGAACAAAGACAAAATGGTTACTGTGGCTTGGCCTTATATACCCTCTGGCCTTGGCCATGCTGTCTTGTGGAATGTTACAAGAACTAAAATGGAGTCCAGAGTCACATGGGCCAATCCTGGTAACTCTTCAGATATGCCTTTAGTTTTTTCCTGGGCCCCTTGCATCCCTGAGTATCTTAATGGGCCATTAAGCAGGCTATTGTTCTGCCGCCTCTCTGTCTAGGGTGTTGCCCAGGCAGCACAATTTGAAATACAGATATCTCAAATATATCTATAACTTCCATTACACATATTACACATGAACATAGGTTATAATATGCTAAGTCAGATGATAATACTTTTCTAACAGTACCTGACATGGCATATCCCACATGAATTAATATGATTTTGACATATTGATGTCAAACAGTATAACAAATGCTCTCTCCCCACCCCCCGCCCCCTCCCTCCAATTTACCCAGCATGACAAGGTCTTTGGGAAGCATTTTCAGAGAGAGCAGTTTCAGTGGAGGGTGGACAGAAGCCAGTTTGAAGGAGACCATGGGGAGTTATATGAGACAAATATCCAAGCAGAAATTATGCATTGTCTATTCAAGGAGCCTTCCACAGAGCTAGTCTCCAGGCCTCATCAGTACAGCTGGCCTGCAGCAGGCTGCCTGATTAGCCATGCTACCTGATGAGCTACAGAGGCCAGCAGGCTGGTGCTTCAGGCAGCAGCAGCAGCAGCAGCAGCAGCAGCGTGCTGGTTTCTCAACACTCATGCTCAGCACTGTGCTGTTCCTGCACTACCTTGTTCCTGCTGCTCCTGCCTTGTACCCCATCTTGCCTCTGTCCTGTCCCTTCACTGAATCTCCCCTTGCCCGATACTCTGCTTGCTCCAGTTCCTGCCTTCTGGTTTGACCCTTGGCTCTGGCTCCTGACTGCTGATGCCTACTCTGACCACTAGGTGTGGCACCTGTTCTGACCACTAGGCTAGACTGTCCTCATCTCTGTCAGCTGACCAGGAGCTTAGAAGTAAGAGAAAGAAGGGAGTTTACTTGTCAGAGAAGTGGGACCAAAGGTAATTTATTGAGGATAAGGGTTACTATTAGATCTTGCTTTTATGCTAGAAGAGCCAAACTGTATAAATTCAGGTAACCAATATAATGATAATAACCCTATTATATTCTTCTGTATGATAAGATTCTTCTTTCTTCTTTTATGTTCTCTACACCCTCTCATTTCTCCTCACTGTTAATGAAAATATTAGTTTTTGAAATTTAATCTCCCCTATTTCTGATGTTATTTTTGGTCCATCTTATTATACCCACAGTGTCTAACTTTTAATAAAAAAAAGCCACATTCTTCCTTCAGATCTGCATGTTGACTTCTCAGCCAAGTATGGGAATATAGAAGGGTATCTGAGGGTAGAACAGTGCCTTCATTCTCCTGAAGTAGGGACTTCTGTCAATCATTCATAATATGCCAGGTCAAATTTTGCTCCTACTTACAGCGATGTCATTCTGGAATGTCTCCTTCAACAGTCCACAAGCCACTCTCCCCCACAGAGAGGAAGCATAAGGGGTGGGAGAGAGAGGAAGGAGTTAGTGAAGCCCTGAAACTTCAGGAAGAATAGATGATAGGAAGAGGGTTTTTTCTTAACCAACCTTACTAGAGGCCCCTAGAACACAACTAGGCCATGTAGGGGTGGCTGGTTTGGAAACATCTGGGACTCCATGCAAAACCTGAGGTAACTCTATCCATGATAGCAGTGCCCAAAAATCAGTGTGCAAATTTCTCCCGTGCTCTGCCTGACTAAAATTAATTTGCCATACCATATGAGTAGGAGGAGAAAATGGCTGTGGCATAAGTAATATGCCCAGATGTAAGTAATCTTTCTTCCGGGAGTTTAGCAAGTAGTGGATGAAGGTTCCCTGTTCAATGAGAGAAAAGAGAAATCTGTGATGTACTGTAGCTGGAGATGCCCTGATTTTCCAGAGAACTTAAATTATCAACATAGGGCTCTTGGTCAGCCCAAACCAGCTCATACTCCTCTCAGTAATCATTCCCTAGCCTTTTACCTAGTCTGCTTGAGTGGATGCCCCTAAAGTCTTTGGCAGTGCCCTAAATCTGAAGATTTGGCCTCACGCTGAATGTGCTCTAGTGCTAGGATGCTAGGATCAAATTCTGAGCATAGATTTATTTAACTGAATCTATTAAACTGAATGGTTCTGGATGGCTGGTTTATGGATTTTAGCCTTACAGTGTCTCATAAGTTGTTGATTAAAAAGTGTTTCCGTTAAAATGTCTGTTAATTGTATCCTGTTAATATAGTTACAGATCAATTCACACTGAATTATTAAAGCAAAAAGAACACACAATCTGGCCAAAATGTTTCACACCTCCATTTCTCACTAGACACTTGAACCAGAATTACCCTCCTACCCCTTCCAGGAAAGGATTGAAGCACATTTAGTGAGTAATATCGACGCTTCCACTCCTTATATATGACCTGTGCTATGGCTAAAATAATGCCTTGATTATCCGGGCTTTGTCTAGCACCATTCATAAACGCTACACTAATTTGTTTTTAAAGCTTAAAAAAAAATTGTTACTATAGAAAGATGTAATTTTGTATAAATAGGTTAGCTAATAAAAATGAAGTTAATGTATTTATTAATGTTGTTATAAGTTAATGTGTTAATGTAACCATCTATATGTATTGTGGTAACTTCTGGGCCCCATTGTTAGATATCTGTAGAGTGTTGAACACGAAGAGAGACTGTGTTGAACTTCGGTTTCCCCTTCTGCCAGGTGAGTGCCCTCACCACCAGGCTATAGTCTTGCTTTTTTGCTCTCTCTTGCCCAGTGAGAGAGTGGAACAGCTGCAACGTGAAAGGTAGAGTGAGACCCATCCCAGAATGCCCTGTGGCCTGGTAGTTAAGGCAATCACATGGGAGGAAGGAGACCTAGGTTCAAATCCCTGTTCCCAAGTGAGGATTCTAACCTGGCTCTCCCACATCCCCAGCATGTGCCCTAACCACTGGGATAAAAGTCTTAAGATGGCTCCTCCTCTGACCATTTCTGAATGCATCCTGAAATATTTTTGTCTAGCAATAAAATTCATTGCTGAATTCCTGTCAAATTCAGAAATAGCTTAGAGTCAACCAAAGCTGTTTTTTTCCCAGTGCATAAACTATTTGTTTGAAAAATTTAATCCATTCTAGTTATGAGCAGTGTAATAAGTGGCAGTCACAGCACACTAGATGACTAACCACTGTCTAATGCTTTTATCTAACACTTAAATAAGATAAATTACTCTAAAGCTAACATTTTCAAAAGTGGCCTTTAATTCTGAATCGGTGTGCTTTTGGGTGTTTGAGACACTTTGGTCCTGATTTCCCAATATGCTGAACATCTGTAGCTCCCACTTATTTGAAGTTGTGGGTGCTTGAGATACCTTGTACCTGATTTTCAGCTATCTTCAAACCGGGAACCCAAACCAGAGGCCACTTTTGAAAACAATAACATATTTATTTTTTCTTTGCATCTTTATATGAAGGAAAACTTCTTTTTCTAACCTGGCGTTTTTGTACAATGCTTTTGATCAAATGGAATTTACAGAAACGACAGGTTAAAAAAAAAAAAAGTTGAGTCAATAGGAAATGACTAATGTCATGGCTGACACAGCAGAGACTGTTTAGATTGAGGTTAAGGACACAAGCTGATTCTTGGATGTTGCTGCAGTTCTCCTGGACAGAGTGAGACAGAGCAGGAATGTTTTTGCAGATAAGGAGCTTATAAAAGGTCAGTGTAGTGGTCATGAAGGATTTCAGCTACCTAGTTGAGCCTTCGGTAAAACTAAAGAACTAATAACATCTACAGCGATATCCAGGACTTTTCTTATACTGTATATTTACTGGCTAATAAAGACCAAGGGATTTCTGGACTTAATGGGCTTGATTGACCACATTTACATAAGGGCTCCAATTTGGAACCATGCCTTCAGATCTAGCTATGATTCTACAGCTATAAAACATAGTTATTGGTAGTTTACAGAAATGTTACCTTACTGTGATGTTGTCGAACACCCCGCAGACAGTTTTACTTACTGTCTGTGCTTAAAAAAACCAAAAAACATTCTTTCAGGTGCCCCTCTCTGATCCACAATGTGGTATTGCCCCTGGATATCCAGGTATTTGGAGACAGTGTGGCACAACTGAATACATATTTAATATTTTGTTAAATTTACATATTTGAGATGCAATGCTTTGCTTGCTGGGCATTAGCTTGGTTAAACAACTGTCAAATCTGCAAAGTGGATTTTTAATATACACCACTGCTCAAATTATGTTTTTTTTCTGTTTGCAAATAATTTATTCTGAATCAGTGGATACCTGAAACACACTAGTACCGAATCATTAGCCCTGCCTCATAAAAGATCAAATGCTGCCAGCATAAATAACCTCGCTTTTGATGGACGACAAGGACACATTTGAGTGTAAGCTTTCTCCAGTACTGAATGTATTTTAATAACAAGCAAATTGACTATTTACTATACTTGGGGCCTTGAATTCTCTGCAATTCTGCAGTAGCAGAATCCATACCTTCTGCAAAATTCTGCTCCATCACAGCTTTGATTTTAAAATATATAAAGCCCTGAGAGTGCTGAGAGTAACCTTGAAAACACAATCCAAGTGAGACTGCTGCAGTGATATCTGCCTGAGTATGTTTCTAGTGTCAATGTAGCTATGGCACTCAGGAGTGTGACTTTCTGAGTGCCATAGATATGTTGACCTATCTAACCCCTCATGTGAATGAAACTAGGTTGATGGAAGAATGTTTCTGTCAGCCTAGTTTCTGCCACGTGGAGAGGTGGAGTTCCTGCAGCGACCAAAGAACCCCTTCCATCACTGTAGGAAGCATCTACATTACATTGCTACAGTGGCACAGCTATGGCACCATAGCTGTGCCATTGTAGCTTTCATAGACTAGACATGGCCTTAAACCCTAGTTCTAAAAGAATTAAACTGGCCCATTTATCTGAAATAGCTGGTAATTCTGAAACCAAAACATGACCATTTAAATGTCAGCATTAACTAATTCAGTGTAAATTGTTTTAGCAAAAATATCCCACTTATTTCTGAATCTGAAATCTCCTCTTTTCCCCTCTTGGGATACCACTAGCCTCATCTGCCCATTAAGCAAACTTCCAGCTTTCATGCCTACAATATCTACAATGCACACTGAAAATGTGGAGACCGCATAAAATGAACTGAATGTAATATACAAAGTTACTATACTGACTGTATCATTTTCATATTTACTTCATTAAATCCTCCATTTAATGAGGCTGCCACAAAATTTCAAATTTGTTACACCAGGACACTGCAGAATTCAAGGATCTTGCGGGAGAATTTAGGTCCATCTTGCCGACTAGTATATGGGGCCTTGACTATGCTCATATATGTTATGTTGAAGTTTACTGGAATCCATTTTCTCTCACTAGGCCCAAATGATCTTTTCCCTCCCAAATGATCCTCTTTCCACACAAGGCTTCCCAAAATGGATCTGTTTTCAATTACAACTGCAATAATAAAATACAATTAAAAAAACAGAACAGCTAATGAAAGTTCATTCTGAAGATTGTGAATAAACCTAATGGGATATTTCATGGGCTGAGTGGTTGGCCTCATGTATGTAGTGTTGCGGTAGCCCAGGATATTAGAGAGAGAAGGTGCATGAGGAAAATCTTTTATTTGACCAACTTCTGTTGGTGAAAGAGACACGGTTTCAAATTACACAGAACTCTTCTTCAGGTTTGGGAAAGGTGCTGAGAGTGTCACAACTAAATACAAGATCAAACAGATAGTTTAGCATAAGTAGTTAGCGTATATTCTAAGGGAGCATTCAAGGTGAAGTGGCCCAGTAGCACCACTGAACTGATAGGATCAAAGAGTGGGATAATGGGTTACAGATTGTTGTAATAAGCCATAAATCCAGTGTCTTTAAGACCATGATTTTTAATGTCTTAAATTCATATCTTTGTTAGACACTAAAAATCATGGTCTGAATAAAAAAAAATGGATTTATGTCTTATTACAGGAATCTGTAACCCACTATCTCCCCTTTTGATCCTATGACTACAGGGGTGTTAAGAGGCCACTTCACCTTGCTTGGCCTCATAGCATTCTCTGTGCTTGAGTTTTGGGTGTAGTGATTCTCTCCACTATGTACCATTAAGATGAGTTCTTATTGAAACTAATGAATACTGAGCTATTTTTTCCTCTATACTCTTAATATTTCCTAAGACAATAGGAGGAGAGGTGACTCTGTCAGGAGTTATTCTAAAATTCATGGATTATAAAGCCGGAAGTGACCACTGTGATCATCTAGTCTGACTTTCTGCATGACACGGGCCGTAGGACTTCCCTGCATTAATACTTGCTTGAACTAGAACATCTCCCTGGAGAGAAGGAAGGGCCAATCATTATTTAAAGATTTTGGTTAATTACACTCACCATTTAAAATTTTACACCTCATTTCCAGTCTGAATTGTCTAGCTTCAACTTCCAGCCATAGGATCTTTTTATACCTTTGTCTGCTACACTGAAGAACACACTGTTATTAAATTTGTGTTCTGTAAGTGGGTGCTTATAGACTGTGATCAAGTCACCCCATAACCTTCTCTTTGATAAACTGAATAGACTGACTCAAGGAACTCAATCACTATAAGGTGTGTTTTCTAATCCTTTAATTGTTCTGATAGTTCTTCTCTGCACCCTCTCCAATTTTTCAACATCTTTCTTGAGTTTTAAACACCAGACTGGTCACAGTATTCTAGTAGCAGTTGCACCAGTGCCAAATACAGAAATAATATAATCTCTGTACTACTACTCAAGATTGTTTATACATCCAATGATCTAATTAGCCCTTTGGGTTACAGTATCACACTGGGAGTTCATGTTCAGTTCATTATCCCATCCTAATCCCCCAAGCTCTATTCAGAGTCACTGCTTCACAGGATAGAGTCTTCTGTGCTGTAAGGATGGTCTTCATTCTTTGCTCTTAGATGTGTATGTTTACATTTGGCTATATGAACATCATAGTGTTTACTTGCCTAGCTTACCAAGTGATCCAGTTGACTTTGTATCAATAACCTCTCCTTTTAATTATTTACCATTTCGCAATGTTTGTGTCATCGGCAAACTTATTCATTAACTATTTTGTTTTCTTCCAGGTCATTGATAATAAAATTGTTAAATAGTATAAGGCCAAAAACCAATTACTGTGGAAGCCTACAAGAAACACACCCACTTGATGATGATTCTCTGTTTACTATTGCATTTTGAGTCCAATCAGTGAGGCCTTTTTTAATCCATTTAATGTGTGCTAAGTTGATTTTCTATCATTCTAATTTCTTAAGCACAATGTGTACAGTACCAATTCAAATGCCTTACAGAAGTCTATGCGGTGTTGTAACTGTGTCGGTCCCAGGGTATTAGAGAGACAAGGCGGGTGAGGTAATATATTTTATTGTATCGACTTCTGTTGATGAGAGAGACAAGCTTTTGAGCTTACACAGAAAGCTTGTCTCTCATCAACAAGAAGTTGGTTCAGTAAAAGACACTACCTCACCTACCTTGTCTGTCTCATCGAAGTACAGGTATATGACATCAATGCTGTTAACTTTATCAAACAAACTTGTGTTCACATACGTACAAAAAAAATCCAAGTAGTTTTACAAGATCTATTGTCCATAAATCCATGTTGATTGGCATTAAGTATATTATCTTCCTTTAATTCTTTATTAACCAAGTCCCCATAGCAGCCATTCTGTTTTTTTTGCCCAGGATTGAAGTCCTACAGATAGGCCTATAATTTCTGGGGTAGTCTCGTTTCCTCTTTCTTAAAAATTGGCACATTAGCTTACTTCCACCCTTCTGAAACTTCCCCAGTGTTTCAATACTTATTAAAAAATAACATTAACAGTCCAGAGTTATTTGTGGTGACCTGCACATTCAGAGTTCCTCTGAATATTGGGTGTTAAGCACAAAGGCACGAGTAAACTCTCCCTTATAGCAGAATTTTCCCAACTGAGGAGGTAAATTTTCCTTTTTGTATTCTCTTCCTTGCTTCAAATAAAATCTGTCTTACAGTACATAGATGAATGTAAAATTACTTTTATTTTTATATCAATAAAACATTTACTGTGGTATTCTTTCTGCAAAGTATCTGCATGGCAATTCTCATTCATACATTGTTTATACAGTAAAATTAAATCTATATCGCCTCTTGGTTTCTTATTGATCTAATATTCTATATGACATGTATGCTGCATTAAAAATATTTTGTATTACAATGGTAGGTAAGGCTGTCCATCCACACACAGCTATGGCTATGGCTGCATGTGAGGGTAGGAATTGGTGAAGGTCATCTGACTTCATGCCACCATCCACCCTATCCCTGTGGGGGTGAAGGGGATACATGCTCCCTCCTCCATGCTATCTGCATATTTAGGCACCTAAATATCTTTGTAAATGTGGCCCAAGATGCATATTTTTCATTTAATGTTGCCTGATCCTCTAAACACTTAAGCATGTACATAGCTTTACTCATGTGACTAGCTGAATTTAAGTCAATGTAATTTCTAATAGCGATAGTAATATACTTAGATCTTTCCAGCAGCATATCTCAAAGTGCTTTACAAATGAAGATAAGTATAGTTTCATCTCCATTTTACAAACGTAAACAGTATAGTTCTATATGTGCCTACATATTTACAGGATCAGGATCTATCCATATTCATATAGATCTATACACATTCATCCAAAAAAACTTACTAAATCATAGTATCACACAAATTTCAGCAGTATTTACATGTTTATACTACAGACATATGGTTATGAATTATTTCAAAGGCTTCCTTATTTGTATTCATCAGAACTAACCCTTCCAAAGTAGGTGGACAATTTTAGAAGCACTTTGTTTGCTTATTGTTATGTTTAGTGTAAAAGTTGTACACGCTACCATTAACTTATGAGACACTGAAGACAAAGCTAATCTCTGCTGCTGCTAAATGGCAGCATTACATTATTTTAAAGTTTCTACATGGCACCAGAGAACCTCACGTTAGTTAAAACATACAAAACTGGGGGGAAATGATCTTTATAAATAACACATACTAAATCAGAATACATACCCTGCCCCAGCCAAAGGCCTGAACAAGTAAGGAAAACTGTTACTTTGCCCTGAGACTTCCATAATGAGGGGTCTAACAGATTGTCAGAGAGAGAAGGCCCCAGAGATATGGGCTCTAAAATGGTAAGTTCAGTTCCAAGAACCAACAGCAGAAGAGACAACAGCGGAATGTAAATGTTATGCAGGCACTTAATAGTGGGCATCTTTAAAATTTCAACATTCACCACTCATGAATACCTGCAGTGAAAGCAGTATCATCTTGTACCAAGGAGATACAATAATACTAGGATCACATGTGTGCAAATGTTAAATTTTAATATTGTGTACTCTAATAGGAGAGACACAGTTTCTCATATTATGGTCCCAGATCATTTAGAACTTTAAAGAGCATGAACCAACTAAGTGAATTGTTTTAAAGAAAAATTGTCATTAAAATCCCACTAATTTTATTTTTACAGGAAGTTACTCTTCAGTTTTACAAATCAATAAACCAAAAGAAAATACTAAGCACCATTGTATAACAACCTACTCCTTTAGGCCATAAGCTATATGCATGTCCAACCTGGGAAAGTATTAACACATACAGAAGATATGTGCAGTTCTGCTTGCATGCTCTTCTCTTTTTTAGATCTTGTGCCCCTGCTGAAATTATGGGACTCTGAAGGTTTTCTGAATGTATGATTCTCCTCTGTAACTCAGGCTTGCTGGGTTAAGAAGAAAAATAGGAGTAAAGATGTAAATTCTTAAAGTCCAGCTTCAATTTTGCAAAATGTGGTTTCAGGTTTGCATAAGGCTATGCATTTGTGGATACATCCTGACTTTCTTAAATATCAGCTTTCTAAACCCGGTGGATTTACATTCTGACAAGTGTTCAGAGTGGAGATAAGTGCATGGAATAATTTTGGGACAATTGTTGTACAGAAACAGTTTACTGTGTATGCCATAGAGTCATCCAAAATTATGCGTGAATGATTTATTTTGAATAAATATACTACCTTGTTAAGACTTACGGCAAACCATAAATGATTGTTTGCCTTAAGTTTATTCTATCTGTTTTATATTTTAAACTATAATTATCTCTACTGAGCACAATAACTGAACTCTCATATTGTGCTCCTTTCTTTGTATCCAAATTTCCACATCACCCTGACAACCACAAATACCTTGTCCCATCTTGTCACTTCTTCCCAGTGAATATGCTACTAACTCCAGGCATTGTTCAACATAATTTCATCGAAGTATTCTTTAACGGCAGTGTAAACACTTCTAGCAATTTAGTTCAGGAGAGGGACCCCACCTTTATTATTTATATGGACTGTTATATTAATTTAAATGGAATTTGTGGGCCAAAGGTGATAACATAACCCAGCTCCCATGTTTTAAACAGTTTTAAATAGAGTTCAGGGTATGATATAGAGATATATCAGTCTGCTTAGTACTATGGCAAACACACTATTAAAAATCCTTTTAACCTTTAATTAAAGATACAGAAAAGAAGGAAAAACAGTTGAACTGCAAAGTAAGTAAGGCTTTCATTTTAACAGCATTCCTTGTTCCCTTTCCCTTTAGCTGGAGAGATTTTTTTTATGAGTGTGTCAAGGCTGTCTGCTCTCAGGATAGCTGTACGCTCTGGTCATTGAGCCCCTTCCTCTGTCTCTTCCACTGGATGCTGACGGAGTTGATGCTCCATGAGCCAGAGCTGAGGCTGGTCCTTTCAGTGTACGCCGACGATGTGCTCCTCGTGGTCCAGGACTCGGGCAACCTGGTGCAGTTGGAGGCCTTGCCTGGCCATCTACTTGGTGGCCTCCTCTGCCCGGGTCAACTGGATCAAGAGCTCTGGCTTGATGGTAGGGGCTGGGTGGCAGACAAGCTCCCTCCCACCCATGCTTTAAGCCATCCAATGGAGCGTGGGTCAGCTGCTCTATCTGGGTGTTTACCTTTTCGCCACCCATCCCTCCCCGGCAGAGACCTGGCACAATTTAGAGGGCAGGGTATCTGAGCGGCTGTGGGGGTGGACAGGACTGCTCCAGTGCCTTCCCTTTGGGGGAGGGCACTGGTGCCCAACCAGCTAGTCCTGTCTATGCTCTAGCACCGGCTTCAACACCCTGGCCCTGCGTACCCCCCCCTCCCCCTCCTGGCTGCCCTCTCCCCAGGCACCAAGCCGGCTGCTATACTTGCAGCGAGTCCATTTCCAAACTGCACCCAGGGACCATCTGTACATGCTCGTGCTCCACACCCTTCATTTCCTTGTACTCATGTCCCGCCCAGACACCAAATGGTGGGATCTGATACCACCTATGGAAGGCAAGGACCCCCGGTGGGCCAGTCTCTATTCCACCCTGACCCTGTGGCCCATTGGGGACATCAGTTGGCTGCTCCTTCATGGAGCCGTGAGCACAGGCGTGTACTTGGCGCGGTTCACCCCTCATCCTGACACCTGCCCCTTCTGCGATATGAGGGAGACCCTGGTGCACATCTTCCTCAAGTGCGCCAGGCTGCAGCCCCTGTTCCGGCTCCTTCAGAACCTCCTGCTGAGGTTCTGGCTGCACTTTTACCCACACCTGTTCCTATCCCCACACCCCATCCAGGACCCCACAAAGTCATGGGAACTCCTCATCAACCACCTCCTAGCGCTGGCCAAGGTGGTCATCTAGAACATCAGGGAGAGGAGTTTGGTGGGGGGGGGGGGGTACTCTGCAACTGGCCTATTACAGGAGGCCTATTCCATTCCTCCATCCATTCACACATCTGGACAGAGTTCCTCTGGGCAGCGTCCACTGGCTCCCTAGATGCCGTCCGGGGTTCTCTGCTCAGTTCCCTCTATTTGACCCTTTGACCTTCATGCCCTTTCCTGTTTTCTCATTAGTTGTCCCCCGAAATCAATTGAGTCCTGGGTCCAGTGGCTCCTCCCCTTAGGCTGGGGGAGGGGCCTTTAGGAGTAGGAGGGCTTGCACCTACCCACTTCCCTGATCTCAAATAGTAGCACTTTCCAGTAGTCATCTAGTCTGACCCTGTCACAACACATATCTCTTTCAATATTTACAGGTGGGTCCTTTTGATAGATAAAATCTAATTTGTGGGGCAAACATGGGGTTTTTTTTGTGGGGGATAGGGCTTTGTACTGTTCAGTTCCACCCAATCCCTAGCCATGACAGCCCTAGCCAGAATGGCCATATCGCTATTGTCAGTGCACCCGCTCAAACCCCACCTGGGAGGCTTACTTCCAGCTGCAGTGTAGACATACTCTCTGTCCTGTAATGGACATCTGCCAGCACTGCAGATCCAACAGTAGCACAAACTGTTTTCACAATCTTCTTGCCTTTACTTGTAGTACACATTTGTGTAATAGTAGAGCAAAACTGATCGCTATCAATGTTGCTTCAAAACATAAGGCAGATTCTAGACTCCCTTGGACACCTGTCATAGAATAGCTTAATAATAGATACTCATATGCCAGACCTGACTGACATGATCAATGCCGCTGTCTCTCACACAGTTTTAACTGGTAAAACAAGACGTCGTTTGGAGGTACCTTAAACCAAAATGATAATTTGATAACATCCTTGGTAATTCTCAAAATGTATATAATAAAATGTTATGTTAAAGTGGAAACAGAGTAATGACATCTGGATCCAGAGCTGAATAGATCTCAAGACATCCCCTTTTTTTCTCCTGGCTTCATCATAAAACAAGAAAAAATCTGTATGGGTCACAAACTTTATTTTGTAATATTAATGAAATCTGTATAAGCCAAGATCAGTTTGAAATACTGTATTTTGTGTAGGAAACAAAATTTGGGACCCACTTCTCCAATTATTATTTTTTTATATTTGTGGAGCTATGACTACACCCAGTATTTCACAGATATATAAAAAGTTAGGGTCCTTGCCCTAAAGAAGCCTAAAAACTAATTAAGATTGACAAAACATGTTGATATCTAACTATGCAAACTCTTGTCTATTAATTATGGTCTGTTGTCTGTTGGACACACTTTAGCTGGAAAATTAGCTATAATTTAGGATAGTATAAAGAGAAAGATACTCTGTTAGAGTGGGGATAGTTTTATTGCACTAATTTTATTACTTTTGATTTAGCATGTATGAAATTTGATTAGTTAGGACACATACTTAGTGTCTAGGGCTATCCATAAATTACCCGAGTCGTGCCTGTTTCTTTCAGAAGCTGAAGTCTCTTGGCCCCTATTAAAGTCAATTGGAGTTGTAGACATTTTAGACCTTACAGGACTTGGAGGTATAGAGCTTATAGATTAATTTTCTAAATCTCTAGAAACTCCAGATAGGTGGGGGTTATGTTTGGATATTGAGAATCTTGATAAGTTTGTGTGTTTTCATCAAGAAGAAGGGATATATTTACATATCATTGCTATATATGTTCTTGTCTGATTTACTTTGTTTTGTAAGATTAGTCCGCTGCTTCCCTTTTAACTATTCCTTCTTTTTCTTGTGGGAAGCATGTCACCCCTGTCTAACACAAATGAATGTGTGGCATATGGGCACTCAAAGAGAGCCCCAGGGCCAAATTTTCAAATGTGCCTAAAGATTCAGATAGGCACCTAGTGCAATTTTTAAAACCCATTCAAAAGCTATGGACTTAGTTGTCTAGGCACTTTTGAAAATACCATTAAGTGCCTATCTGTATTGTTAGGCAGCTAAATACCTTTAAAAATCTGGCCATCTGTGGTGAAGTAGATCTTTTTTAATTGGAGGCAACAAAGAGCTTAATTCTCCTCTCAGATCAATTTTACATCAGTGTGACTCTACTGAATTCAGTGGAGTTAGTCCCTGTTTACAGTGATTGTAAATGTAATGTTTCCAGTCTGGAAACATGAGTTAGTGTTTTTATCTTCATGGTGGGGAAGCTCATCAGAATAAAACATAAGAAAAGAGGCAATATTTCACCACATTGTTACCTTTCTAAGAATATGATGAATCCAACAAAGATGCTGTTATACTTAGTAGGCCTATTGTCATTTATATCTAAATAAAAATAACACACATATGTACTCCGACAGTACTGCTGACTTTATACCTGTCTTTTTTTTTTTAATTCATGTTTGTTCAGTTTTCAAAGCTGAAATTGTTTAACCTACCTATTATGCTGTTTGTTTACTTGTCACTGAGACCAACAATAACATACAATTTGAAAACTTAATAAAAGATCTCTACCATTAAGGTAGCTTTGCAAAATTAATCTTCAGCTTGTCCTAGGACTTTATGTATTAATAATTAGGGATGTTGGAAGGTTATAAGAGGTGGAAAGTTCTTGGATCTTATGGTGCAGTTTTAATGAATCAGAAGTAATTTGCAATCAAGACATTTGTGGGAAGTTGGTTGCTTAGAGCTCTAGAAGGGCTATAGAGGGTTTGCTGTGGAGATACTAGCTGTGCGTAATAGTCTCCTGAAATACAAGAACAAGGGGGAAGGTCTATAAAATGAATAAAAGCTAGACAAAACTAAGTGAAGAGCAAGTATTTCCTCAGTTGTTCAGGTATCATTTTCATGTATTCCTCAGAATTTTTATTTTGTTCTATTATGTAAACAATGTTATTAGATTATTTGTATTAATGTTCCTTAGAGTACAGAATCATAAATATCAAGTCCTGATGTCCCTCTCTTTCCTAGGGCACCTTGGCATGATCTTTGGAAGGCTAAAGAGTAGTGCCATATAATGCTGCAGCTCTTCCTCCCTCAAACTGAGGCTATATGCAAGATCGATTGTGCGGGTTCAATTGAGCAGCAGTGAAGACTCGCTCAATCAAATCCGGAAAGTTGATTTTGTAAATCTATCCTGGCAAGAAGTGTAGAGCTGCATCGATGGGAGCTCATTTCCCATCGGCGCAGCACAGTGGAGATGCTGCGTTAAGTAGATGTTAGGAAGTCGAAGGGAGAGATGCATGTTACTGTACATAGCTTGCTTATCTCCTGTTGACTGCCACCGAAATCTGCGGCCAATGTAGATGAGGCCTCAGTGAATGTTATTTCCTTGTGTATCGAACACTCAGTATCTCCTTCCCTTCATACAGTGGGAGGAGGAGCTGCAGCTCAGGTTACAGGTAGTGTACTCACTCTCCATATTTTCCAAATAACTTTTGTAGCTTCATTAGACAAGATGGGGAAGCAAGGAACTGATGCTCCAAACGTGTAAAAGACAGTTAGAAAAAAACTGTGGTTTAAAAGCACAGTCAGAGGCTAACTTTATAAATAATTAAGGGTAAAATAAATATTAATGATTTTTCTTTGCAGGTCACCATTACGTGATTTTAATACAGCTGTTGCCACTTTAAGAATAGTTTCCATGGTAGTCCTGCATGGATACACTAGAGAGAGAAGAGGAAACAGGTAGGCCTTCCCCATCCCCTGCACATTTGTACAAGGTGGCAGACATAGTTATGAGAATTGTATTAAGGAGGGTAGGAGGGATGACCCCAGAAAGAATCTACTTGAATGGAGCACACTGACATTGCTTCTCTGTGGAGAATGCTGGCTACACTTTTTCCAGCATATAGTAAGCTTTGCTAGCCAATGCACGTCATCCTACACCTGTGGTGCCTTTATTCTTTACAATAATAAAATGCCTCTAAGCAGTAACCATTGGCCTCTTCCCTTTTCCCTAGTGCTGTATGGACTGTTAGGTACCATATTTGAGCCCCTAGTGTTCTGCAAAATAAAAATTTCTAATACAAAGAAACATAATATGTGACATAGGAGTGCTTTGTTTTTCTTACTTAACAAATTACTCCACATTTTCACAGCAAATAAAAATTCCATAAAAAGTCTTAATTCTCACAGCCATATACTTATTCCTATAGGACAACAAAAAACCCAAACCCTTCAATTATCTCCTCACTCAAAAGTTGGTATAAATTTGCTGAAAGTGTGATTTTGTTGATTTACCATTAATGTGAAACAGTCCTTAAAAACACAAATGATGTCTGCCATCTGCTTCACGGAATGCATTTCTTCCTTTTCACTGATACTTACACTCAGGGCTTATGACTATCATAGGCAGATATTATTGATTCTGTTAGCTAAAATACTAGAGTTCAGTCCCATTGGATTCCTCCAGGTACATCATAGTTTAATCACCTCCTGAAGATAAGAATTTTATTCATATAGTAAAAGTGGACAGACAATGGTGTGCATATCTTATATGGTATTCTTAACAGAGCAGTAAAAACATTCCAACAAATGCAGCCAGAATACAGTCTACCAGTCGGCCAGATCAGGAAATAGACCCTTCAACATGAACTGTAAATCCATTGTATTCTAAACACTCGAAATACCACCATCTGGAAATACAGTATTGCCCATATTAATACTAAGAGCCAAGTTTTCACACAGCATCACACCTATCAGGATCGTGGCCCAAGTGTGTGGACACTATGGGCCAAAGAGTCAAATGAACATCTTTCTCCCACTTCACCCTAAAGATTCTCCATGATAAATTGACAAATTTACTTTTCAAAGGTGTAGACAGCAGCATCTTGGGTGCATGGAATATTATCTTGACTCACCTTAGAAGTGTTTCAAGGACTAGAGAATCCTAGTATCTGCACTTTGGGGAAATGAACTGGTGAAATTTTTACTGGCATAAAATATTAGAATTCAATTAGTCCTAAATGTTCATATAATCCCCCACTTTTCCGTTTGTATCCAGGATAATACAACAAAACCATATAACTCTTCCGCTCTCTATTGAAGTAATTTCTTAGGGCAGCTCTGAAAGAAGAAAATTTTGATCCTAAACTGTTGGATCAAGTCTCTGCCAGAAACAACATTTGCAAAATTTATCTTATAGATAACATAGAATTCATATTTCTGGCCAATTATAGATAGCAGAAACTGAAAATTATTTTTTACATGTTCAAGTTTTACTAATACTCAGTGCTGAATGCTCAAATGAGATCACCTTGAAAAATACCTATTGGTCAGATGACTTACTTTGGCACTACTTCCAATCTTCTTTGTACTCATGTACCTTTTGATTTGATTATTTTTAATTTTGTATTTGAATTTCTGTCCATTTTTTCCTCTTGTTTAAACATTTCATTTTTAATTTAATTTCCAAAGCATTTGCCATCCCAATCTTGGTAAAGAGGACCACTCCATGGCTGCATAAATTCTACCTTCCCGCCACACGCTTTTCCAGTCAGCAGAAAGGACAAGGCAGTAACCTTGTCCTGACCTGGTCCCAACTGCTTCCTACCCTTCCTGTCCATCCCTGTAAACTTCTCCTTCTCTCCATCTACATCAGGGGTCCCCAGACTTTCAGATACGAGACCCACATCCCTCAGTCTTCCTCTTATGGTACACCGGAGCGTCTGGGCCCACATCACGTGGGAGGGGGCGGGGCTGGGAGGGGGGAGCAGCAGCCGCATGGCGCTGCTTGAGGCTGGGAGTGGCGCGCTGGGCCCACATGAAGGGGGGAAGTGGCAGGGCCAGGAGGGGAGAGCGGCTGCCATGTGGCGCTGCTTAGGGCTGGGAGTGACGCAGCTCTGGCCAGGGCGCCACTAGGCCTGCGTAGGAGAGGGGTGGGGCTGGGAGCAGGCCGGTCAAAATGTGTCAGTGGGCCGGATGTGGCTCGTGGTCTGTAGTTTGGGGACCCCTGACCTACATCCCCCCTTTTCTTCCAGCTAGCCAGACAAAGATGAACTAATAAAGATGGCAAAGGGCACAGTATGGCTAAATAACTTTACATCTTTCTAATTATTTTAAGTTTAACAAAATTATTTTCTGTGTATATTGGTAGACTAACAGGCTTAATGCCTCTCACAAGCATGCTCACTCTCTTTTCCCTCTACTCCTCATGACACAGAATCATAGAGTTGGAAGGGACCTCAGGAGGTCATCTAGTCCAACCCCCTGCTCAGAGCAGGACTAACCTCAGTTAAATAATCCCAGCGAGGGTTTTGTCAAGCCACAGTTGAAAAACCTCTAAAGATGGAGATTCCACCACCTCCCTAGGTAACCCATTCCAGTGCTTCACCACCCTCCTAGTGAGAAACTTTTTCCTAATGTCCAACCTAGACTTCCCCCCCTGCAATTTGAGACCATTGTGCCTTTTTCTGTCATCTGCCACCACTGAGAACAGTCTAGCTCCATCCTCCCTGGAACCCCCTTTCAGGTAGTTAAAGGCTGCTATCAGATCCCCCCTCATTCTTCTCTTCTGTAGACTGAACAAGCCTAGTTCCTTCAGCCTCTCCTCATATGTCTTGTGCTCCAGCCCCCTAATCATTTTTGTTGCCCTCCGCTGGACTCTCTCTAATTTCTCCACATCCTTGTTGTAGTGGGGGGCCCAAAACTGGACACAATACTCCAAATGCGGCCTCACCAATGCTGAATAGAGGGGAATGATCACTTCCCGTGATCTGCTGGCAATGCTCCTATTAATGCAGCCCAATAAGCTATTAGCCTTCTTGGCAACCAGGGCACAATGCTGACTCATATCCAGCTTCTTATCCACTGTTATCCCCAGGTCCTTTTCTGCAGAACTGCTGCCTGCCTCGTCGATCCCCGGTCTGTAGCTGTGCATGGGATTCTTCCATCCTAAGTGCAGGACTCTGCACTTGTCCTTGTTGAACCTCATCAGATTTCTTTTGGTCCAATCCTCCAGTTTGTTTAGGTCCTTCTGTATCCTATCCCTATCTTCCAGGGTATCTACCACTCCCCCCAGCTTAGTGTCATCTGCAAACTTGCTGAGGGTGCAATCTACCCCATCCTCCAGATCATTGATGAAGATGTTGAACAAAACCGGCCCCAGGACCGACCCCTGGGGCACTCCGCTTGTGACCGGTTGCCAGCTAGACATGGAGCCATTGATCACTCCTTGTTGAGCCCTATGCTCTAGCCAGTTCTCTATCCATTTTATAGTCCATTCATCCAACCCATATTTTTTTAACTTGCTGATAAGACTACTGTGAGAGACCGTATCAAAAGCTTTGCTAAAGTCAAGGTATATGACGTCCCACCACTTTCCCCACATCCACAGAGCCAGTCACCTCTTCGTAGAAAGCAATCAAGTTGGTCAGGCATGACTTTCCCTTGGTGAATCTGTGTTGACTGTTCCTGATCACCTTCCTCTCTTCCAAGTGCCTTAAAATGGATTCCTTGAGGACCTGCTCCATGATTTTTCCAGGGATTGAGGTGAGGCTGACCAGTCTGTAGTTCCCCAGATCCTCTTTCCCCCCTTTCTTGAAGATGGGCACTATATTTGCTTTTTTCCAGTCATCAGGGACCTCCCCCAGTTGCCACGAGCTTTCAAAGATAATAGCCAATAGTTCCGAAATCACATCAGCCAACTCCCTCAGCACCCTCGGGTGCATTGCATCGGCCCCATGGACTTGTATATGTCCAATCTTTCTAAATAGTCTTGGACCTGTTCCTTTAGCCCTGCAGGATGTTCACCTCCTTCCCATTCTGTGCCACCGAATGCAGCTGTCTGGGAGCTGACCTTGTCTGTGAAGACAGAGGCAAAAAAGGCATTGAGTACCTCAGCTTTCTCCACATTCTCTGTCACTAGGTTGCCCTCCCATTCTGTAAGGGGCCCACACTTTCCCTAATCTTCCTCTTGTTGGTAACATACCTGTAGAAACCGTTCTTGTTCCCCTTCACGTCCCTTGCTAGCTGCAACTCTAATTGTGCTTTGGCCTTCCTGATTTCATTCCTGCATTTTCGAGCAGTATTTTTATAATCCTCCCTAGTCATCTGACCAAGCTTCCACTTCTTGTAAGCTTCTTTTTTGCGTTTAAGTTCACCAAAGACTTCTTTGTTAAGCCACGCTGGACGCCTACCATATTTGCTATTCTTTCTGCACATCGGGATAGTTTGTTCCTGTGCCCTCAATAAGGTTTCTTTAAAATACAGCCATCTCTCTTGGATTCCTTTCCCCCTCATATTAGCCTCCCAAGGGATCCTGCCCATCAGCTCCTTGAGGGGGTCAAAGTCTGCTTTTTTGAAGTCCAGGGTCCGTATCCTGCTGCTCTCCTTTCTTCCTTTTGTCAGGATCCTGAACTTGACCATCTCATGGTCACTGCTGCCTAGGTTGCCACCCACTTCTACTTCTCCTACCAAATCTTCCCTGTTTGTGAGCAGCAGGTCAAGAGGAGCATGGCCCCTAGTTGGTTGCTCCAGCACTTGCACCAGGAAGTTGTCCGCAACACTTTCCAAAAACTTCCTGGATTGTTTGTGCTCTGCTGTATTGCTCTTCCAGCAGATGTCAGGGTGATTGAAGTCCCCCATGAGAATCAGGTCCTGTGAACTGGAAACTTTCCCTAGTTGAGTAAAGAAAGCCTCATCTACTTCCTCCTCCTGGTCTGGTGGTCTATAACAGACACCCACCATGACATCACCCTTATTGTTCTTGCTTCTAAGCTTAACCCAGAGAAACTCAACTGTCTTATCTCCAGTTTCATACTGGAGCTCAGAGCAATCAGTGCTCCCTTACATACAGTGCAACTCCTCCCCCCTTTCACCCCTGCCGGTCCTTCTTGAACAATTTATACCCATCCATGACAGTGCTCCAATCGTGTGAGTTACTCCACCAAGTCTCAGTTATTCCAATCATGTCGTAGTTTCTTGACTGTGCCAGGACTTCCAATTCCTCCTGCTTGTTTCCCAGACTTCTTGCATTTGTGTATAGGCACTTGAGATAACTAGCCGATTGCCCTACTTTCTCAGTGCAATTCAGGAAGCCTCCCCTGTTGCACCCTCCTCCTTCTGCTTCCTTGTGGTGTCCCACTTCCCCACTTACCTTCGGGCTTAGGTCTCCGTCCCCCATCGAACCTAGTTTAAAGCCCTCCTCACTAGGTTAGCCAGCCTATCTGCGAAGATACTCTTTCCTCTCTTCGTTAGGTGAATCCCATCTCTTCCTAGTAATCGTTCTTCCTGGAACAACATCCCATGATCAAAAAATCCAAAGCCCTCTCTCCGACACCACCTGCGTAACCATGCATTTACTTCTGCAATGCGACGGTCTCCACCTGGGCCTTTTCTTTCAACAGGGAGGATGGATGAAAACAGCACTTGCGCTTCAAACTCCTTTATCCTCCTTCCCAGAGCCACGTAGTCCGCAGTGATCCACTCAAGATCATTCTTGGCAGTGTCGTTGGTGCCCACGTGGAGAAGTAGGAAGGGGTACCGATCTGAGGACTTGATGAGTCTCAGCAGTCTCTCCGTCACATCCTGAATCCTAGCTCTAGGCAAGCAGCACACTTCTCTAGTTTCCCGGTCCGGACAGCAGATGGATGATTCCGTCCCCCTTAGGAGGGAGTCCCCGACCACCACCACCCTTCTCTTCCTCTTGGGAGTGGTGGTCGTGGAACCCCCATCCCTAGGACAATGCATCCCTTGCCTTCTGTTCAACAGGGTCTCCTTCTGGTCCATTCCCTCAGAGGAGTCTTCCAGATCGTTCTCTGCCGCAGTGCCTGTGCAGAGAGCCTGAAAACGATTCCTTACCTCTATCTGCACGGTGGGCATATAGGTTCTCTTTCTGAATGTCTCATTCTGACTCATGCGAATTTTTTCACCAGTACACAAACCTCTTCACACTAGTGTTTTACCCAGGTTGCATTCTCATTTCAAAAGGAAGGTTTTTCCTGGATTGCTAAAGTGTATTGCAGTGACTTTTTCTTAAATGCTGGCTCTCTAAGGTGCAAGGAATAATTAAAGAAGCTATATTCTTGTTTTAAAAAGTTGTTTTATGAGGGCATTTTTAACTCATATAGCGAGTTTGCAGTAATAAATCTCAATTGTAAAATACAGAGTTTTTTGACTTAGTTTATCAGAGTTATATTCAGAGGAAAATGAGGTGAGGAGAAAAATTAAACTCTTTAAGTAGCACGACCCAGGTGGTTGCTGATTTTCAGCAACATCTGAAATAAGCATGCATACTACTTACCTTCTAGATGATAGGCATACATTGTAATGAACATTAGAACTGAAGCTGTTTATCACATAAAAGATTTGTGAGTCAGTAAAATTGATGTAATTGAGGATCATATTTTATAGTAAATGGAAAAATGCTCTTTTTAATATGCAAAAAATAGCATTAATTAAAAATAGTAACCACTTTTTTAATTGAATGCATTGTAACTTTAATGGTTTGACATTTTCTTGAAATTCATCTGATTAGTTCTCAGAATTATTCTGAGAAAAGCCGTTTATTATGTAAAATACCTTTTTAAGCGGTGAACCTCAGCAAAAAAAATATTTTTTCTCTTTTATGGTAAATTGTTTTGTGCTTTTCAATGGCAAGAGCAATAGTTAACATTAATTTTATATTGAACTTGTTTTCATATGGTTATCAAATCAACTGTAAATCTTAACAAAGGAAAAATGGTATACATTTAACTGTCTCTTGTACCGCTTTTGTGAAAGTAATCTTAAAATAATGTATTTTTAAATCAGATTGATTTTTTTTGTCACTATTCTGCCATAATTCATGTGATATGAATTACCTATGTAGCATGTCCCTCATTTAAATTAAACAAACTCTGGAATTTCTCATAAGCGTGGTAAAGTTGCGTAACATGAAGTCTGAGGACTTGCTCAGATAAATGAGTTGCCTGTGCTGTAATTTAGTACAATGGAGCTTTCAGTCCTGTTTCTACAGGAGTTTTAAGCAGCTTTACTGGTAAATAAAACTCTAATTGGAAACCAAGGGCCAAATCATTTTTTTTAAAATGTGCTTTGCCTCATGGGAATGCAGAATATGGTTAGTGTTTCTAATTTGGGGTGACCTGAGCTAGGAGTTCTGGAGATATAAACCCGGGGGGGGGGCAGAGAGTGGGAGGAAAAGCATTTATTTTAAAAAGTTTCTGGTTGAGTGGGTGGGTTTTTGTTTTTGTTTTTATTTTTTATTTTTTTGCACAAATCTAGATATCAAATTATTGCTGTGATGTGGGGTCACAAAACTGATAAATTTGTATCCAAGATTTAGTGCTCATTAAGTTTTTGGAGAACCCAATTGTGAACAGCATTTAAGAACATGTTCACTTCTTCACTTGCATAGACGTGCAACCTGGAAGGATTACAGTGTACGTGCACCAATAAAAAATATGAGAGGGTTTCTGTGTAGCCCCTTTATGCCTGTCTGGGTACTTTAGAGGGAATGTGCCAGCACTGTTGTCTCTGTTGAACGCACCCGCTCTGATGTTTCTAGTCTGAACATCTGCAGCCCTGTGCAATAAAGAAATAACTCATGTTACTTGCTACAAATTGTCTATCATATAACACGTTTTTATTTTATGGGGAGGTTTACTGTGAACACAGCAGAATAGTTAGCTGCCAGTCTAACCAAATTTTTTGTTATATCATGTAGGGAGAAGTTGTAGACAGAGGACTTTGTGAGGGGAGTGGGCGAGACCAGGCCAAGGAGATGGGTTTAGCAATGAGGATTGTTGGCAGGCAAGCCTTGGTTTGGTTGTTTGAGAAAAAAACTGTATTTTATTTGCCCCTGGGGTGGATGGTGGATCGTGACAAGTGGCTACTGCCTAATCTTGGGGCAGATTAATATGTTTTTTCTAAACACAGACAGTGCAAAGGTTTTTAACTGACAATGCAGATACTTGAATGCTCCGTTTCCTAGTTTTCAGAAGTTTGTTTTGCTCAACTAAGTGTTCTGCAAGAGGGCAACCTACCACCAAACAACCTTAATTCCACATTAATAAAGTTTTTTTTTTGCCATTGAATATATGAATAGTCCAGTCATGGTGCCCTATTAATCCAAATAGTCCCATTGACCTCCAGGTGCAAGCAGGTAGGTAAATTTGCCTATGAGGCCCTTATTAAGCCTTTCCCAGAATGTATGGGGTAAACACCCCATCACATGCATATTTGGAAACCATTTTTTGTTTACCAACTGAATCCTGAGTTCAGACTTCTGTAGGTTATCTACAGCATTTTTGGGTCCTGTCTACCTCAGATAAATTTACACTGATGCAAACCCTAACACAGAGCACTACATTGATGTGAAGCAGGCTCAATCTGAATGTTACAGATACTAAAATTGAGTAGGCAAGCTGCATGCTTCTGTATCTGCAAACTTTAATAGCATACTCTGAGTCCCAAATACGCATGTGGAAATAACCCATCTTCTTTAACCTTTTACATGTATTTGTAACACAATGTTGCAAATTTCTAATTAGAAGTCTTGATACATACATGCACAGTGTTATAACTTTTGTGTTAAACACATATTGTAACAATTTTTGGCATTGTTTTGAGATTAGTACTACTCACTAAAGTTTCAAAAACCTAATTTCTTAATAAAAAAACTATTTCAGCTGAAGGAATTACCCTCTCAATGGTCATAGCATTGCATGGTCTTTTTGCTAGACAGCTTCCTTTAAAGTCATTGGGAATTGCATGGCGAAAACCTCACTCATTGCTTTGAAAACGTAGAGCTTGCTTAAGGGGCTCTTCACTTGAGCAAAGAAATCATTGCTTTGACGGTGGCTACGTTAAATGAGAGATGGAGGTGAACGGTTTGTTTATTGCTCATTTAGAAGCTAGAGGGGAAATAGCCTTTGACCACCTGTCACCCTCTCTTTTCTTGAAGAACTCCTTAAAACATTTATTGAAATCCTGGCAGCAGTTTTCCCTTTGATTTCTTCTGATAGTTATCTAGTTTTCTACAGCTTGCTTCTTTTCCCTGTAATAAAACAGAGCCATTTTAAAAATGTACAAACTAAGTGAAAATAGTGTTGTTTTGAAACAAGCCCCAAAAGAAAATTCACCTATTCATAATCTAAAACCTAATGCAAGAGTTTATTATTAAGATGTAGTACCTGTTTGCCTGGTCTTTCTGTGTTTGTGTATGATCTTGGGGGTTTTAAAGTGATTTTCAACACCATTTATTTTTGCACTTAGGATAAGTTACTATAGGATGTGATTACACTAAGTATGTGTACGAATTTAATGTAATTGCAATTTGCAACATATTTGATACATGATTACTTGAATGTGATATGATATAATTAAATTAGGGAAGTTTAGGTTGCACAGTCTCTATACATACAACAGTAGCATGCAACAATCATATTGCATGTTAGCAACACCGCACATATGCTCTGAGACCAACATAAGGTATAGACAATATTTGCTGTTTTCTTGGTAGAGTGTCAGTAACACAAGCTGTTCCTAATAGAAGTAATCAGATTTTTTTTGCATCTATTCATCCCGGGAGATGAATCTACTGTTACTGTCTTCACATTTAATTAAGAATGTTATGAGTGGCATGCATCACCATGGATACTGTATAGTAACTAATCCTTCATGGATACCCTCTTGAGGGATTTATTTTCCTAAAAAACAATCACAGGGCCCACTTTATTTTTCCACCATTTGTTCAAAGAGTGTATTGTGAAATATATGTGAAGGTAATACATTTCTCATTCTTTTGTTTTTCTGAATAATGATTATTATTTAAAGAAAGAGGGGATGTGTGTGTGTACCTAAAAAAATGGAATTTACAATGGAAAGGCTCTTGCAACTTTATACAGTTATAACTGTGACACCAACATGAAAGTACAAGTTACAAGTTTATTTTCTAATGTAATAAACAGATGCAATTCTGATTCTCTGATCCTGAATACCTTGTTGGATAGTAGGGTGGCATAGCTATATGTGCTGGTATATGGGAAAACTAGTTTCAGGAGTGTCTTGGATCTTTCACTAACTCAGTGTTGCCTTCAGAAGTGGGGCAATTTATTAAAGAAGCTGACTTTTAGTGTTTCTTCTAAATGAATGGGTGAGAACCTACAATATGCCATCTGGAATGATTCTTGTTGGACCGAATGTGTACAAGAGAGCTTATCCAGCTGTCTGTAGACAAGCAAATCTCATTAATATATATAGGAGTTCACTGTACTTTGTTCCTCCAGGACTGAAGTCAGGGAGAGGAACTCATGATTGCATAGCTGAAGGTGAGTAAAAGAGTTAAGAATAGCAGGACATGGAGAAGATATAAAATTTGAAAAGATCTGTTAGGTATAGAAAGGCATAGAGTCCTTTTCAGATGATGGGGCAGTTTGAAATGAGATCGCTACAGAATTACAAATATTGGGACTGATGTGACAGTTTAATGTCCAGATATACACAGCAGAAAATGATGTGCACAAAAATGCTCTGAGACAGGAAAGCACTATCTATACTTCTTCACTTCATGAACTATTTTCACTGTCCCAGACACACAGCCAAGAGTCAGCAGAGTGGTCTGCTGATGTGCCTAGTGACCAAATGAAAAGATATGGAAAAAATGTGTTTTCTGCAGGTAGCATTGATATACGGTTGTAGGCAACAGGCCACTTCACTAGGGACTGCTTAAGGTTCTGCAAGGCTCTATGCATATGAGAAGAGACCTACCCATCTCTCATACCACCTCTGTATGACCTTTCCCTATGCTTCTGCACCCCCTGAGGCCTCCCTGTCTGCTTTTTGCCTGCTTGAGTCACCCCTCTGACTATGAATAATGTGTTGTTTTTGCATGTTTGTGGGGCTATACAGTGCAAGAGGTAAAAGCAAAGGTAGAGACAAAAACCTTTGAAGCAGGGAACAGGGAAGCTAGTTAGGTTTATTCACTCTCTAATATGACTGTTTGAACCAGAGTCCGATGGGACTCTGGATGAGGAATCAGAAAGGATGGTTCTGAGTGTAGCGATGAGTGTGTGAATGTATATGTGTGGAGGGTCTATAATAGCAAAGCTCTGTAGTGACATATTGGTAATATAATGTCAAGTATCTGTCTCTAGGTAGTGGAATGGCCAAATATCAGTCTTGTGGCCCCAAACAAAATAAGGCAAAAGCAGCTAGGGTGCATGCTTGGATAAAATTTGCTATAAGAATAATATAGCTGGCTAGCCAGATTCTGCCCATGGCTGACATCAGTTATGGTACGATCTGCAGTGTATTCCTGAGCAGTGCTTACTATTCGCTGCCTCAATTTCTAGCTGCCAGATTCAGACACAATCAGGTAAAAACATTCACAACTCCTAAATCATTTCGGGATTTTAAAAATATTCTGGCCATTGAAATAGTAAATAGTTTTAAACTGGAAGCCTTTAGCATCTGTGACTAATCTGCTTCTTCTGTTTGGGTTTCATTAAGAGTGTTAGCAGTTGGCAAGTTATGCCATCTCCCAAATATTTTCACACTGTCTTGTCTCTCTCCTTTCTGTTGTGGATTTAGGTTACCCTGCTTGGTTATGATGTAGCACAACACACGCCTTGCAGTTTATGGAGTGAATTTGACACTATTCACAGTATAGCTGCTGAGAGAGAAGATGTTTTATGCTTCCCATCTGTATTGTTTACTACGGAGGTTGTGGTCTCTGACGTCCCCTTTTGGTCAATCTGTCATCTAGTGAATTTTTTCAGACAATCCTTATTATATGACCCTGTTTTTGGCAGAGATAGCATCTCTTCTCTCCACCTTCTTTTTTCTGGTCCATTAGGATTAAACTCTCACCCTGAATTGGTTGGTGCATCCAGATCTGTTTTTTTTATTCACCCCCTGCTAATTTTCTTCTTTCCTTTTAGCTTTTCAAAAGCAATCTTAAGTGTTTTTAAAAGCCATAATTCTAATGCATGAAATAGACAGAAGCACCCTTTTAAAAATATACTATACATCACTGCTCATTTATTTTCATTCAAAGGGTAGCTCAGTGAAATAGAATGTTGTAACAGTATAATAGTCTTCTATTGTTAGATGAATGCCATTGAGAAATGAGAGAGACATGGTGGAAGAGATGGTATCTTTTATTGGATCAACTTCTTTTGGTGAGCTTACACAGAGCTCTTCTTCAGGTCTTGGAAAGGTACTTAAGGCTTGTCTCCATGTACAGTGCTACGGCAGCACAGTTGCACCAATGCAGCTGTGCTGCTGTAGTGCTTTGGTGAAGACACTACTACATCTACATGAGATGCTCTCCTTTCAGCATAGTTAATCTAGTTCCCTGAGCAGTGGTAGTTATGTCAATGGGAGAAGCTCTTCCGTGGACCTAGCAATGTCTGCACTGGGGGTTAGGTTAGTATAACTATGTCTCTCAGGTGTGGATTTTTCATATATCTAAGTGACGTAGTTATACTGATTACAGGTCTGTAGTGTAGTCCTGGCTTCAGAGTGTCACAGCTAAATACAAGACAGAACAGATTGTTTATAGCCTAAGTAGTTAACACATTTCAAGGGACCATTAACACCCCTCCTGTCACAGAATGGAAAGGAAGGAGGAGAGAATGGAATTGTTGTAATAAACCATAAATCCAGTGTGTCTATTCAGTCCATGATCCTTCCCCAACAACTCCCAAGAGAAATTCAACAACCTCATCCCCCACAACCCCGCCAGCAGGACCTTCCACATGCTTCCCAAAATACATACACGGGAACCCAGGCAGACCCATCATATCTGGTCATGGCACTCTTATGGAAGGAATATCAGGACTTACAGAAACCAAACTCAAACCATTCACCACACAAAGGGCCAGCTTCCTCCAGGACACAATTGAATTCCTCCAGAAACTCCACAAGATTAACAACCTCCCTAAGAACACCATCCTTGCCATCATGGATGTCACCTCCTTATACACCAACATCCCTCACAATGACAGTGTAGCTGCCTGCCTCAAATATCTACAAGACAATGGAAAACATGCAGATATCTACCCCAAACATCACCAAACTCATCCATTGGATCTTCACCCATAACAATTTTACGTTTAACAACAAACACTTTGTCCAAATCATGGGAACAGCCATGGGTACTATGATGGCTCCTCAATATGCCAATCTCTTCATGGGTCACCTTGAAGAAGAATTTATGGACAAATGCATCACAAAACCAGTGATATACCTGAGACACATCAATGATATTTTCATCCTCCGGACAGATGACCTAAACTCCCTCACAGATTTCCATCATACCTTCAACAACCACAACCCATCCATTAAACTCTCTCTAGAACGTTCCTATGCTAGCGTCAACTTCCAGATACCATGATTAGCTTCAACAATGGAACCCTACAGATAATTATATAAAAGAAACTCAGATCACCACATCTTCCTTCACAGATGCAGTAACCACCCCAAACACACCAAGATATCTGTTATCTACAGCCAAGCCCTCAGATACCACAGAATATGCTCAAAGGAGAAAATCCAGGATACACACCTTAATACACTTAAAACTGCCTTCACCAAAGGACGCTGCATCAGAGAAGTAGATTGCATGATGGAACAGGCCACCCATATACCTTGAGAGAACTTGCTTGAATATGGATCTAGACACCCTCCCCACCCAACTGCACACCCTCCTAGTACTTCCCTATCACCCCATACTGGAACCACTACAAGATATCATTAAACTGTTACAACTCATACTCAACGGGAACCACAATCTGAAAGAAATCTTCTGGCCTTCAAACAATCCCCCAGCCTCTCCAAGCTCATCATCAGAAGCAAGCTCCCAACAGACCAGGACCCACAAACTCAAAGCAGCACCAGACCCTGCCAGAACAATAGATGCAAAACCTGCAGACATTTCTCCACTGTTACAATGATGAACACCCCTCGCAATACACCTTACAAGACCCGGGGTCCTACACATGCCTATCACAACATATGGTGTACCTCATCCAGTACCCTAAATGCCTCAGTAACACCTATATGGGTGAAACCAGACAATCACTACATTCTTGAATGAACTTCACACAGGAAAATGATAAAAGATGAAAACACCATATCACCTGTGGATGAACACTTTTCACAAAGCAGTCACTCTGTATCTGACCTCTCAGTCCTCATCCTCAAAGGAAATCTGCACAATGCCTTCAAAAGATGAGTCTGGGAACTTAAATTCATAACTGTACTAGACACTAAAAATCATGGACTAAATAGAGACATTGGATTTTTGGATTATTTATGACTATTTGTAACTCCCTCACAAACCCCCCTCCACGCCTTCTCTCTCTCTCTTGCTCTCTCCCCCTGCTTTCCCCCTATGACTAGAGAGGTATTAATGTGCCACTTTACCTTGAATGGTCTCTTGAAATAGCGTTAACTACTTAGGCTAAACAATCTGTTCCACATTGTATTTAGCTGGGGCACTGAGTTAGGCTTTGTCTATGCTAGCACTTTTGCTGGTCAGGGGCATGAAAAAACCCACCTGACCAACGTAAGTTTCACCGATAAAAGAGGCAGTGTGGACAGCACTATGTTAGTGGGAGATGCTCTCCCGCCAACTTAGCTACTGCTACTAATTGGAGATGGTTTAATTTTGCTGGCGGGAGAGCTCTCTCCTGTCAGCATAGAGCAGCTACACAGGAGACCTTACAATGGCACAGCTACTAGATACAGCTGTGCCACTCTAAGATCCGTACGTTTCCCAGTCTGGAAGAAGAGTTCTGTGTGAGCTTGAAAGCTTGTCTCTCTCCAACAGAAATTGGTCCAATATAAGATATTACCTCACTCACTCTATCTCTCTAATATCCTGGAAACAACGTAGTTAAAATTCTGCATACAACATTGAGAAATGAGGCCTTTTTTAAAAACAAAGATTGGGGTGGTTTAAGATGTAGATTTTTCAAATTAGGGACATTGATACTATGTGTTCTTTGTAATGGTTCATAAGTACTGTACTTTGTTATATAAATGACTGTAAAAGATGCTCACTTTATTTTGTGGGCAGGATATTAATGCATTAGCGCAGCAGCTCCTTACAAGGGCAGATTTCCTCCCCTTTCGCTGTTGGAGGACATGAAATGATACTCGCCTGTAAAGGTCTGTGGCTTCAATACAAAAGTATCATCCTCAACCGGAGGCAGAACTGGAAGCAATGTAGAACAGTTGGGCATGGTCACCAGTTGTCACTGAGGTCAGAGATCTGACTAGCGGGAACAGATTCTGTTTTGTATAACCTCAAATGAAAATATTGTACAATTAGTGTGAATTACTAAGTACATTTGAAGGGCCCTATGCTTTTTATTCCATTAGTTCCATAGAACAGGCATCCCTTATGTAAAAATAACGGACTTCCATCAAGCTAACTTCAAAGTCTGATAAAATTTATTAGGGAAACATAGGTGATTTTCTAGCCTGGCCTTGAGCCTTTCAAAACTTAAGTCCCAGCCTGTAATAACTAGGGAAAGGTAACATATTTCTAACAAACTTCTTGCTGGAAAGCTTTAGCTTTAGCTCATCTAGGCAACCAGTGTGCCCATTCCTGAGATATCTAGGCACCAAGATGTTAACATGGTGATATTGGCCTACATAGACAGAGTCTAAACGGGTGTACAGGGTACCTAGTCTTTAACATGGTTGGGTCCTGTCCAGAAGCCAAAAAATAGATAACATGATTTCCAAACCAGCAGAGACTTTGTAAGATTTGCTGTGTTATATTAATCTGATCTTAACTGATACGTTCTGAATGGCCATTGATGGGGGTTTTTTTCCCCTGATGCTTGTCTCCTCTTTAACAAAATTTACAAATAACTGTAGTATAGTTTTCAATAATTCATAAAGATTCTCAGGACAAGAAACACATATAGCTAAACTAGCACATACACATCGATTTTGCCTTTGTTTTGCTTTTTAAAATAGCATTGTCTCTAAGCCTATAAAAACACTTTTATGTTGTCCTTCCCTGAGGCAATTTGATATTTAAACCAAAATAGTCTTCAGGATACTTCTGCACTTGTAATAATTTTCTGTTTATGATAATACAAGTTTGTAAATACTGGTAGGAAAAAAGAACATTTCACAAGATATACTGTTTATTCATGAAGATGGTGATGTTTGGAAGTATTTGTAGGGTACCATCACAAGGTTATCTGGGTGCACTTTGAAATGGTATGACCTGAACACCATTACTATTCCCAAATAAAAGAGAGGTTACAGCATGTTCTTTTGCAACCCGCAGCGTTAAAGGGCAGGAGATGAAGAGTATCTGTCCAGTTAGCCCAGAACCAAGATTACATAGCCTGCAGTCAGTAGGAAACCTGGGCAAAGAGATGAGTCTCGTAATTTGTTCCACTTATAGTCAGGTTTGGTCTAAAATTTATTTCTGATAGGGAAAAAGTTCCAGGGGCATGTAACTGCTGCCAAGAATGCCTTCTCTATAATTTCCTCCAACATCATGTTCGGGACCATTCAAGCATTCCCTGTGGTGAGATTAGAGGAGGGGAGAGAGTAGTTTTTAAGGTAACATGTACCTCAAGGCACTATAAAGTGTTATCCAGCACCTTGAATTTCACCAGAAAATGTACTGGCAGCCCGTGTAAGGTACAGAGCGCACAGGTGATATGCTCCGTTCCCTCTACCCACTCAGAAAGTCAGGCAGTTGCTATCTGTATTAACTAGAGCCTCCATGTGGTTTTTAAAGTTAATCCCAGGTATGGCATATTGCAGGGATCAGGCCTTGAGGTAATCAAGGCATGAATGGGTGAGAGGAGACTAACAGCCACAGGAAAATGCTATCAATTATTGGTCAGTTGCAGGTGAGGAGAAAACACATTTCTGTCCATTAATGTAAGAGTCCACATGTGTTCCGATGGGGGAAGAGAGGGACAAAGGTGGCTATTGCCCAGTGGCCTGTCAATTTTAAAAGTGGCCTGGGCCATGGGCAATGGGGTGAAAGTTTCCTGTTGGGGAGGCTAGCTCCTCATCCCATCTTTTCCGCCCATATAGCCCCAACCCACATTCTGCCCTCAGCCCGCTTGCCACTGCGTCCCTCCTCACTTCCCTGCTTGGCCCTCCTCCTTGCTCCCACACCCCCATCTCCTCTTGCTATCCCTACAGACGCGTCCCCCCTCCTCGTTCAGTCCCCCCCCCACTGTTGCTCACTGCATGTGTCCCTCCTCTCCTCCCTTGCTCACCCCTGCCCCCACCTCTGCCACTGGTCAAGTCCTTTCTCCCCCTGTCCTTGCTCAGCCCCCCAGCTGTCACTTACTCTCTGAGAGTAGGGGGAGTGTGGAAGAGGGGAGGGGGACCAAGCGATTGATGGGGGAGGGATGTGGTGGCAAGTAGCTGAGCGGGATAGGAGTCAGGGCCTGGGGAGGGACTGTTGGCGGGACCGCAGGCAGAAGAGGCGGGGTGGGACTTTCAGGCCACCAACAGGAATTCCAGATCCCAGGGCAGAGAGTCCAGGATCCTTTTCATCCTTCAGTTTAACACATAAAGATGATTTCCTTTGAGTTCAGTGAGTTTTGCCTGTATTTTAAAAAGCACAAGCTAGGGTTCTCAGGTAACCTTTTTTTAAAATGCACGTTATACCATTTTTTATTAGTGTAAATCTAAGTGGAACCTCCTTTCACAGATTCATTTTACTGTTGACAAATTATACTCCCAAACAACAGAGGTCCGCTTTAGACATTCTGGGATCTCATTAGCAATGACAACAAAGCAATTCAGTAGACTCATCTATCTATAGATAGTGCTCACGGGAGACCGCGTGATGTCATTTTACCAAAAAAGTCAGAAGATATCATACTGAATAGGAGATAGATCAATTTTGCACAGATGGTGAAAATGGTTCTCTGAAGTCTCCTTCAAAAGCAGTAAATTAATATCTTGATTTGATAAGATTTATATACATAGTACTACTGTTCGAAAGATGGTTTCTGCTGTAACTCATCTATATGAGATATTTAGCCATACTCCAAACACTTCATTGTATGTTTCTAAATGTGATGTTGTATTAGGACATATGATATGATCTGTTTGGACCACTTTTTCTTTAAATACTCCCCCCCCCCCATAATAACCTAATCGATTTCACATTCACAATAGATACTAGCACTGCTATTTCTCCATTTATCACAGAAACATCATCCTGTTGAAAAGAGCACCTGAACTATCTGATAACATTTAGCTATAATACACACCCTGGCTATTCCGAAGTTATAAATGCAGTGAGTTGAACACACAAAGCAGTGTTTAAATTCCTGACTCTAACATTAAAACTTCACAAAGACCATTACCAATCTTTTACTTTTTGAATAAGAGGACAAATTTGAATTTTCTAGCTGATGTTCATACTATATACAACTTTAATGGATTGTCGTTTGAAATCATTCCTCTTAGATCTTTTCCCTCTGAGCCTTTTCTCCTCTTCTTTTAGTTCCTATAATGAAACAGTAAGAGAACTTGCAAACTTCAAATTGCCTATTTTACGCCAGGTGGGTGTTTTATGCAGGATTAAGTATGGGTTTTTTTAGGGAGAGGAGGGGGCAGCAGGGGGTGTTTAAACAAAGTTATGATGATTTTGTCATGGCTGTTTTCATTTTTGCCATAGAAGAAGACGAAGTGTCTACACTGTGGGCTTCCTGGCACATAAGGAAGGCCTGTAGTGCAGTCAGGGAGGGCCAGTGTGTCCTGTAAGAAGCAGAAGGAGGCTGGCAGGGGGACAAACACAGGAGAAAGGCAGGGGAAGCACTGATGCTTAGTTAGCTTCTCAGAATTGTACTGTATCCACAAAGTCAAATCTTGATGTTTTCAGCTGCAGCAGGGCTTCTTCCTCAGGCCATATAAGGTTCTCAGTCACATGTAAACCTAAACTGAGGAGCAGCCTTTTGCCTGTGAACTGTAACCTAGGGGAGTGGGCTGCCTGTCATGTGAGGAGATAGGAACCTACGGGGTTTACTTCTACCTACTGTAGGAGAACCCCAGTGCAATGCACCTGCTCTGCTTTTCATATCTGGGATTCACTGACAAGTCCATCAACTGGAGAAGACCAGGAAATGCTAGTGCCTCCCTGTCGTCTTTCCTGCTCAGATGCCCAGTAAAATAACCCTCTCTACTCTTTGCATGTCTGCCACCATGTCCCCATTTTCCCATGCCCCTTGTTTCAGTCCCGCTTTCTTCATCCCCTCTCCAATAATCTTTCCCAGTGCTCTATTTCCTCTAAATCACATTGTAATGCAGAAATGTAACTCTGATCTCTGCAAGATTGATATCTTATTGACAGCCATGCTTGTATTTTAAAACTGTATAATTAGGCTAGGCAAAATTAGATTTTTATTTTTATAATTTCAGTGGATCGTATCAATAATTATTTTTAAGCAAGTTTTATCTATAAATTTTCAGAGTTGCAGAATATTATGGTGGGGGAGACAATTATTTAATAACAGTAGATGTTGACATTCAAGAAGTTAAAGCATTTGACAATTTGTGTTTTAACAATTATAAAATCACGTGTCAGAATATACAAAGTAAATATCTTTGAATGAACCTCTTCTCAAGCAGCATTTTGTTACTTTGGCTGTAAATTTTGATTATTATCAATGGAAACCTTTTTTTGTCAGTTTGTGTGTGTATAGTGAAATCCAAGTTCACTGATTTAAAAACCTGATCCTTCCAAGCCCTGTTTCTCATGAGGTCTTACTGCAAAATATGAGGTCACAGGTAGGGTTGTGCATTTGAATAGAATTAGATATGTGCACTGTAAGTGATTGGCTGCTGGAAGTGAGAGGGAGTTTGGTGGAGGATTGAGGTCTGTGACCGTGTCTTGTATTGTGGTGATTGGCTAGGAAGGTATGTGGATTTTGCTTGGTTAGGATGTTAACTTGGTCTTAACTGCTGATTCCCTTGCCTTTTTTTTTTTTTTTAAACTGATTGGATTGATAGTAAATGCATTTGGACAACTTTAACTCTGTTAATGAAGATTTTTGTGTGTGTTTCTTTCAATTAATGTAGGTTTATAATAATGTATGACGAGTGTTTCAGTAAGTATACATGTAATAAAGATATCTTACATTACATTCCTTTCAGGGCCTATTTTATAACTGACTTGTCATGCATTAAAGTACATTTAAATTATGAGCAAATAATTCAAATGAAGAGAAAATAATACTAATATATTAATTTGTCTTAAATAATTAATTTTTACCATTTGTAATTGATTGTCTTTCTGGTGATTGCCTGCTGCCTTCACTCAGGATGTCATGAATTATTTTGATTTCCATGCCTTACTAACATTTTTAAAAGATACAAACCAGAACTTAATAGAAAGAAACTAAAACAACAATTTGCTTTCATTTAATTTTGTTCTGAAGAGTTTTGGATGGGAGGTTCTAAAACATTAGAACTTCTTCCAAATAGCTATAGAGTCAGAGCAAAACAAAACATAAAAAGCAAAACATAAGTTCAAGTACAATGTGTAAATCCAGAGTAATTCCACTGAAATCATTTGAGTTATTCTGGTTTTACACCAGTGTAATTGGAGCACAATTTTTGCCTCCTGCCTGCCTGCCCCTGCCACCACATCAGAAAGGAATATGGCACCAGTCCTGCTTCCATGGAAGTCAGTGGTGCATTTATAGAGTTCGGTGGGAACAGGGGTGAACTCTGTGTGTAGAATAAAGTAGGGTACTATATATATATATATATATATATATATATATATATATATATATACACATATACTCACACGCACGCACGCGATCTCAGGGGCCTAGCCATTGTGATAGTCTGCAGTCATAAAACATACGTGACTTCATATTTTTTGAACTATAATTACTTTTTTAAAATGAAATATAAATATGAAATGAAATATAATATGAGATTTATAACATCTCTTAATAGTATGGAACATTTCAGCCGTGGAGGTCAGGCTAGCCTTGGAACTCAAACTTTATATATTTATTTTACTTTAAGATCCATTGAGAATTAGAGTTTTTGTAAATAGGACACTATTTACCACTTTCAGCTTCTGGACTGGGGTAGTACATGAATTTTCAAATAGCCATCTCTCTCTTATTCCATTATCTTCAGAAGGCATCTACTCTTTTTTTTTCTTTCTTTCTTTTTCTTGCCTCTAATTTTACCTTGAAGTTTTCAGTTCCCCTCTGTCCCATTCCTTGTGCCTTCTTTCTCATGGTCTCTCTTCTTTTCCCCTCTCAGCAGAATCTTCTGCAGCCTTTCTACCCTCTTTCCAAGGTGTTAACTCCACAAGGGAGTATGTGAAGAGCTGATGTTCTATGTATCTTAGTCATTTCTCAAAATAGGCAATATGATGTAGATGCCACTAGTGAATAGGCTGATTCCATAGACAGATACTTAGCAAATTCATTACATTTGACATCTTCTCCAGAATGAGACATGCGTAGTGGGAGGCAGTTAAGAAAGAAATAGTACTGAGCATGCTGATGGGCTGACCGCAGAAGGGGGAGGATTCTTAGCTATTGGAATCTGGAAGAGAGGGGCCTCTACAGACTGTCAGCAAGCAATAATTAATAACAGGGAAGATAGGAAGCCCAGGATGGAGCTAAAAGCCTGAGTTGTAGCCAAAAGGTGGCTGGAGGTTATGTAGGTCTGCTTTGCTGTATGGTTGCTCATCTTTGTTGCATCTCTAAAATGCTTGGCATTTCTGTACCATAAAGTACTTGTATGAGGTGCTTTGAAACATACTATTTCTTTTGTTTATATTTTTATAGTGCAAATATTTATCAAAAATAACATAAAGTGAACACTGTACACTTTGTATTCTGTGTTGTAATTGAAATCAATGTTTGAAAATGTAGACAATATCCAAAATATTTAAATAAATGATATTCTATTATTGTTTAACAGTGTGATTAAACCTGCGATTAATCGTGACTTTTAAAAATAATTTTACATCCTAATATACATATTAAAGAGACATCTCATGCATAGAGCAAATATATACAGACATCTCATGTATAGAGCACTCTCTTCTTATAAAGAAAACTGAATCAACCCGCTGTATAGTCTTTGCAATGGCCAGTTAATTTCACTGCTCTTCCACTTTCATGTGGTTCCATTCTGAGCCCCTTCCTTCTCCTATTTTTTGTCGTCAGGACATTTATGTACTGCTAGATTTTCTAATATCACTTTATCCAACTCCTGAGGGTTGCTAGTAGGTGAACTCCCTTAAGTCATTGCTAGTTTTCCCTGCATCTACATCCACATGTTATCTTCACACGAGGGATTCCACGAGGAAAAATGTTTTTTGATTATTCTTAGGAAATTATGATAAGTTGTCTTTGTGCTTCTTTAAGATATGATCTTGGCACTACTTTATTTATTACTATATACTTAATTTGTGTCCCTACCCTCCATCTCTTGTCTCTGTCATTAGATACTGTCTGTCCTATCTAGAGTTGAGGGAGCTCTTTGATACTTCTGTCACACCTGACAGTACTTGGCTGCTCTCATCTATAAATTAGCACTAATTGTCACTCTGTATGTCACACTGAAGTCTACATGCATAGTTAAGATTGCTTTTTGTTCAGAATATTACCAGGTTAAATTATCATTGGGATTTTTCAGTTTATTGTCCAGTATTGAAGTTCTCAGCCATTTTGACTTTGAGGTGTACTACTACAGTGAGTCATGTATCTATGCCAACCCAAGAATCCTAGACCATTGTGATATTAAAGATAACTCAACCAATCATCAACCTTATTTTACAGCTAATTTGCATGCAACAATTTCATTGGTTGTATGAGGGAGGCTGCGTAGATAGTAAAACATTTGGCCTAGCTGCCACTCGCATGTGCCCCACTATCACCCACACAAATCTCCCAGCACACACTCCCAGACATAAGTCAACACAACCAGTACACAATAACCTCAAGTGTCACTCTGAAGTCTAGAATGTCTGTTAAGTCAGTATAAAGTGATGGAAACAGCAATAACTATGGCTGAGAACTCTTTGTTTAGAATACCACCAGGTTCAATCATCACTCAGTTTTGTGGTCTGTTACCATCCAATTTTTAAGTTCTCGACCATTTTTGGCTTCTCTTACACACAACTTTACGAATTACATCTGTGTGACTGAATAGGCTTTCAGTTACTAGTAGCTCTTTAATTTTTTCTGTCACGTTTTCTCCTACTGCTGGCTTGGGAAGTTTATTTGCTGCAAGCAATGAGGTCTATGTGTGGCAGAACATGAGATGCTCTATTGGGCTGCTGACCATGTCTTCTGTTGGTGTATTTCTCCAGTCCAGTATCATTGTCCATGAGCCTCTATCCCTATATGCCTCTAATAATTTCTTGGCGATCTTGAAACATTATTTCTGCTTTGTCATTAGACAGGCTGTGATGCGGAAAGGAAACGATATGTTCAATTTCTGTTGATGCTGCTAACTGTGAGTTCCCAACAGGAAAAGTGAGATCCATTATCATAAGTCTCTAGGATTCCATGCTGAGCAAACTTCAATGATAGAGATGTCTAATGTTGTATGTAAGGAGTCTGTTTCCCAATAATCCAAGTAAGTACTCCGCTATCAGAAGGTTTATTTGATTTTCCTAGCTTCTTCCATTGGTTGGTTAGGTATTTCATGCATTGTGAATAGTTCTCCTTTTGTTGATTTGTTAGTAATTTGTTGCACATTCTCCACTGGTTTATAAACACTTAGACTTCACTGCTCATGCCAATGTCCATTTCTCATGTGAGCAAGCATTACAGGATTGGACCCAGATTTGTAAAGTAGTATTATAACAAAGTGCCTGGAAGGGATGGGTGAGCATGCTTGTCCCATTTTGAATCTACTTGAAAACATAGGTTTAATTATTGCTGTGTTTGCAGAGATTAGAAATAGAGGGGGAGATGGAGCAGAGTGGAGGAGCAAATAGGATGATGAGAATAAAACACACTTTAGTATTCATGTGGATTTGTTAATCTTAATGAAATACTAAAATATGTTTTAAAATATGTATGCTTAATGTATATAAGAAATTGATTGAAATCTCAAATTATTTACTTATAATGTACAGTGTATCTCTAACACTTCCTTGTTGAGGCAATTTCCATTCCTTAATTCATATGTACATGGGAGATTAAAAAGTTCATTCCTTAGTTTTATAGGAGATAGCTAACATACGTCTAATACGGCTTGAGGACTGGAAACTGACCTAATACAGGAGTGCTCAGAATGTGTATGAGTAATTAAATGATTGTATATTCTGAGTGATTATACAATATTTCCTAAGCAACAGGGATGGATAAACCTTGAGGGAGTTCTAGTTTTACAAACCCGGGAAAGAATCTGAGAGATTCTCAAACCTCATTCAAGTTTACAAACCTTGATTTTTGGTATTTGAAACTCACATTCCCCATCTCAGTACTCCTGCATCGTTCAGTTAAAAAACAAATAGATCTGTTTTGCTAGTTAAAGATAATCCTGTACTATGTATTAGGGACAGAAGAACCCCTCAAATCCTAGGTGATCCCTTTATACAATGTATATACACTGTATTAATTTTTTTCTTTAGAATTTCCCTCTCATGTCTCATGATCCATTTTTCAATCTGCATATGAACGAAATTTACCACAGTCAAGAGGGTTGCTGTTATATTTAAGCCCCACTTAAGCCCTTAACTTGCAGAATAATTTTTTTTTTTAATTAAATTTCAGCCACCATGAAGTGTATTGAGTCTGCTATGGGACTATAAAAATCTATTTACTCTGTAATACTCTTGTCAGCCTGCAGCAGGGATAGAAAGTCCTGTGGACAGAATGTTTGAAAGCTCCAGGCAGGAGTAAGAAGCAGCAGAAAGTTAAGGCTACATGGTGATTGGTGTTCTTTCATTACAACCTTGCATAGAGTGAAATCAGGGCCATTTTTGCACCAGACAGAGCAGACCACTCTCGTTTATCATTTTAGCCAGTCCCCATGTGTCAGATCCAACAATCACTTGAACTATTCAAATGAAAGGAAAGGACTCATAATTTAGTGTATTATTGAATACTTGTATTTTTTGTAAAATATTATATTTCTTTTTATGCTTAGTGTGATACTAATACCCATGCCTGGGTCAAATTGGGGAACTCCATATTGTTTTGTGAACACTATCTAGTGATTGTAACTTTCACTGTGACCTCCATTTTGCATTTTACCTCCATGTTGGACTGAAAGACCCAGGTGGTGTTGGAAATCAGTCTAATCCTGACAAGGTCCATCTATTCTGGACACTGTGCCCTACATGATGATGGAGCATCAGACACCCGTTACAGGGATAACAATAAGAGAGAGCCATCAAAGGCCATCAATGTTGAATGACTCTTCCCTGAATGACTCTCTGGAATGATGGGTTTTCTACCAGTAAGGCTTAAGCATGGTGACGAGAGCCAAGACCCACAGACTGGTGAGATCAGACAAGGGTCTGTGTTCAGGATTTTTGATTTCCTAAGACCTGCAACTCTTGAGTACTTTTTTAAGAGCAACATGTTTGTAGTTAAGAAATTCATTTACTAAGCCTGAGCTCCTTGCTTTACTGCTGTGTTGCCCCTGAAAGGTTTAAATAGAAACCAAAGCTCCCACAGCCAGGTGGAATCAGGAGGAGTGTGTCAAAGCAACGGGGCATGGAAGGGCGATAGCACTGTTTTTAGGGTCTAAGGTGGCCAGACTTCAGGGTCCTGCTGCCCAAGAAGTGTGTCAGATCTGGGGTCTGCACCTGGGAGTGTGCATGAGTGATCCAGAACTAGGAACAGTTACCAGTCACTGCCCAGAGTGAGGAGGCTTAGAAGCATGTGCATTCAGCAGTTGGGTCTGTTTACAACAAACTGGTGTTTGCTCTAAGTGGGGACAGAGACAGGTTACAATGGTTAGTGTTTGACAAAAATGTGAGTGTGTAATAGGTTCTTCTGACATTGTGGACAAAATCAGACAATAGAATGATAAATATAAACCAGTTGTGCTACTTTTTATGGAAAAATAACATTTTATGCTGACAAAATTCCACTCTCACGTTTTTTAAAAAAGTAGTTTGACTAATGATCAACTAAGGCAATATCAGCACAAGATCTTTTTAAAAACCAGCTCTTTCAAATAAGTACCAATTTACATAAAATGATTGAACTAACTGAACTTCTAGCATACGCTTGAAATAAACTACAGGTGGGCTCTAAATGCTACATTTGATTAACAAAAGCCTGGAAGGAGAGAAGTAATACACAGCAGCATACTGTCAATATGTCTGTAAAAGTATGTAGTCCTGTAACTTATCCCTGATTTATGGTTACGAAGTGGGTGAGGGAATATCATTTACTGGATCAACTTCTGTTGGTGAGAGAGACAAAGGCTATGTCTTCACTGACGGCGGCAAATTCGCCGCCGTCAGATTGACTTCTCTGGATCAACTGAGTGGTCAGTGAAGACCCAGTCAGTCAATCCAGAAATCGACATATTAAGACCACCTTCTCAAGAGGTGTAGCGCTGCGTCGACGGGAGCGCAGTTCCCATCGGCGCAGTGCAGTGAAGACGGCATGCAGAACAGAAGGAAAGAAGTCGACGGGAGTTACACAAGTTTTTTGCGTAGCTTGTGTAACTCCTGTCGACTGCCGCCGAATCTCCAAGGTAAGTGAAGACAAGCCCAAGCTTGTGAGCTACATAGAGCTCTTCTGATTTACTGATACTGTTAAACATGATGACAGGCATTTCCTTGACCAAAATGTAACCTGGCAAGGAGAAGTTTGTTTTGGGAGTGAAGAAAATGAAGCCGAAAAGAAGCATTTAACTATGTGCCATAATAGAATATTTTGCTGTTAGTGAGGCACGGTGGTTGTACAGTGGATGTAACCATAGATTTTAGTAAAAAAGGAATAGAATAAATTCTAGGAGGCAAAAGAATGCAAGAAAATAATAAAAAGCCATGTCAAGCATGAGTAATACCCTGAACATTCAATGCACTGGCCCTGCTATGCTTCCTATTAGACCCCTGCTGAAATCATATTTATATGGATGAGAGTTTTTCATTCTGCTGAAAAGATGATAGGGACAGCATATGATTTAGGTTTTTTCCAAACAGTCACTAATCTAAGATACTAGAATTTAAGTAATCTTGCTGTAAGGTAATCAAACTTTGTAGAAGCAATTAAAACAAAGGAAGGTTCTCCATTCATGTAGAAATTCTATTTGGAGTGTCCGTTGCCTTTTTTATCACACTGGCTGGGTTCTGGTTAAATAATGAAGTAACTACAGTTCTGATGGTTGTTTTCCTGACTTAAATAAATCTGTATAAAAATCAATTAATTTGATACAGTTATGTGACGAGCAAAAAATTGGATTTAAAAAAGATGGAGTTTTCTTCACCTTTATTTCACTATAACAGAATTCACCAAATTAAAAAAAGCATTGTTATAGAAAAAGAGGTTAAAATGTGTACAAATAAACACTGGTGTTACTTGTATGTGAAGGGCTCTATTCTGCCTCTTACATAATCTTATCTAACCATATTAAACTTCTATGTATGCTATATGGTAGATAGAAATGGTCTGTATCTGGCCCATTGTTTGATTTTGTACTCTCCACAAATAATGTAATTTAACAGCAATATATGGAGACAGCATAGGGGCAGCTGTCCAGTTTAATAATATTTGTTTTTGTGTCCTGTAAACATAGGATGGGTGAAAGATCAAAATCAATACTCCTGTGCTATGTTTTCTTTAAGATGGCTCCACCCAACTTGTTCATTTTTTCAATGTCCCAACACACATGATATGATTATCCTGCCTATGCAGATTTAAAAAGTTAAAGCAATATTATGTGAAAGCAAGAAAAAAATGTTATGCATGTTATACCATATCAGAACTGTCTGATAATTTAAAAATTCCAAATATAGGATTTGACTGCTTTTCAAATAGATCCTTAAAGCAGACCCTTTCCAGTTTTAGATCTGACCCTGAACCAAAACTCTAGTGTTGGTTTTTGAATCTAGAGTTTGGAATCAAAGCTCCATTTTCTGCTTTCAGCTACACTGTTGACAATCTGGAGAGACTCCACTGAAAGCAGTGTAAATGGGAATAAAATTTTGACTCAGCATCAGCTGTCATCACTAGCAGAGAGATCACTGAGGTGACAAAGCAACATAAATCTTTGTTCTTGTTTTGTGATGCATCTTGCTACTAATGGGTGTTTGTAGATATGGCCATTCATGAACAGGAGCCCAAGTGATTGATCTGTGTAATTTTTATGTCCAAAACCATGCTGCATTATTTCCTGGTATCTTCCACACATCAATTTGCTGACATTTCCTATGACACATTTTCTTCTCTCATTGATTAATCAACTGATACCAGGTATCCTGTGAGGTGTAGAGCACCCTTAATTCCCATTGATTTAAGTGCAAATAGATAGTTCTCTGCACCTTTCAGTTTTGCCCAGAACTTAAAAGATTCTAAGTGACAAAGATCAAATGGAGGTGAATAAAGGCAACATGCCTCCCAATTATACTACCTGTTGTACTGCAATTGGATTCCATATGCTGTTGCAGGCACTCTTCCATGTGTAACTGTTACTGCATTCTTAGGACATCCATGTGTATGGCATATAGTGAATGCATACTCTTATGGCACAAGTCACCACATAGCACTGTTACAGATAGCTTTATACGTTCTTATTCTTAGCTTGTGGGTAAGTTTTTAGTTTTTGATGTTAGTTTTGTGGTTGCTGGTTTCTCTTGGGTGAACTGTAGCAAGTAGCTAGATTATTTGCTGTCTGCCTTAATCTCTCTCACTAGACTCAAATTCTTAAAATGGAATTGGTCTTTGGGAATTCATTGTTTTAGCTAAGATCCTGATGGAAGGGATTTGTCAACTTGCCATTTGTGACCGCCTCTGTTCCAGGACCGATGTACATGTGTAAATTAAAAAAAATAAATAAAAAATTATTCTAAGAATATACACACTCTGCATTGCTGATTTCTCCTACAATGGGAAACTGGCCTGGAAGAGCCTGACCTCTGCTACAGCTTGGTAGAGGGGTGACAATATGCATACTTGGTACATATACACATTTCTGTTGGAAATGTGATAGTATGCATTATCATTTTTTACCAAGATTTTTTAAAATCAGTCGTCATAATGTTATAACTAGGTTTACTTAAGTAAATTACAAAGTAGAATAATTAAATATCAAGTCAGTTTAAGCTAATTAACCTCCTGGGGCTCCAGGATCTGTTACCTTTGTGCTTTGCAGTCCACAAAGAAAAAACCAGATCATACTAGGCTTATCAGCAAACATTAATAAAATAAAATGTATGTGCTGTTTATATTAGCCTCAGAGGTGTTGATTTACAGTGAAAGAATGGATTTCCAATATTTTGGTGTAGTTATTCATATTATGAATATATTACATGACTGGGAAAACAGAGATAATATCTGACTCTTCCACTTAGGTGGGGTTTACCTACCTTTGTTACTCTAGTTTCCAGCGGGGAGTTAGGAATTCTGTTGGGTTCTCAATTGCTTCTGGATCTCTAGGCAGCAGCAATGGCCAATAGTGAATTGTCCAGCTGCACTTGGCAAAGAAGTAAAACCCTTTTCTTTCTAAGAGAGATCCTCCTCTTTGTGGAATCCACAAGGGGACTTAGACATTGAAACACTGAGCATCACAATGCCCAAGTTTCAGGCACCTAGAAAAATCACAGAAACAACACCATGATCCACAAAGCTGAGTTAGGTGCCTAGGCTAACAATAAATGGGGAGAAATAAACATCTTAGTAGGCAATCCACACAAGCCAGCACACTAGAAACTGAGATGCCTAGGGTAGCCATTGTGAGATGCTGATGAGAGGGGTGTGTGCTATACCCCACTCCTCTCATGGAATTAGGTGTCTGTCGGCTTGCAATTCACAAGTGGGAACTCACTGTCTGGAATCAGGCAAGTTAGGTGCCAAAGCCACTTCTTGCAGGAATAAGTTAGGCACCAGCCTTGCTCCATACCAAATGGCCAGAGGAGGGTGTGGCACTCACCCATAAGTTTTAGCCCAGTAGTTAGAGCACTTTGCTGGGATGTTTTAGATCCAACTTCAATTCCCTTGCTCTCTGGCAAAGGGGAGAACGAATTTGAAGAGGGATTGCCCATCACTCAGGAGAGTGCTCTAACTAATGAGCTATGAGATATTCTGATGTGGGGCTCCTTCAGTCTCTCCTGTTGAAACTATTCCACTGTGCATAAAAAAAATGAGTGATTGGAGCAGGGGGATTGGACTGGTCTGGACAGGACCCTGGGTCTCCTACCTCCCATGTGAGTGCTCTTACTATTGGACTACTTCTCCCACTCTTGCAAACCTTCATAAGCAAATTCTGTAACCACTAGGCCAAAGCTTTTAAGGTGGGCATGACCACCTCCTCCTCCAACCAGATTTTGAATGGAACTCAATCCAATAGGCAGTCTCTGAGCATGCCTACTGCATCAGGCTGCACACATGACTTTGGTGGCAAAAGCCTATCTTTCCTTGCTTTGTGAATCACTGTGGGCTTTAGGTGGGAGATAGGCATCCAGATGTTTAGGGTGAGGTAGCAGTGCACATGCCTGAGAGTCCAAACTTAGGTACATAGGGAACTCTTAGAGTGGAAAGCTAGGTGCCTACAGGGTTAGGTGACAGCCAAGTGGGAGTTTCATGGATCTCAGTGGCATGATGCACAAGGACATAGGTGCCTAACACTAGAATTTAGGCACCTCAGTTGCTTTGTGGATCGCACCCCTTGCCATCACAGTTCATAATATCCAGACTATATTATTGCAATACGGTGTACGTGGGGCTACACCAAAAGAACATTTGGAAATTTCGACTGGTGCAAAATGCAGATGTCTGTTTACTTGGTGCAGCTTCTTGCAAGTGCTATATTACACCAGTGCTTCAAAAACTGTGCACTCCGGCCATTTGACACCATCTCCTATCACCTTCCTCCTCCTCCTCCTCCTTGTCCCTATAATTATTATGGCCTTAAAAATGAAAATGTGGACTTAACCATTGTTCCAATAATATATTCTAATAAATCCATTGACTTCATCAGGCTTGATATAAAACTGACCTATTGTTTAGATAACACCTCTGGAAAGCTTTTTCTGTAGATGTGCATTTGGAGTAAAAGTAAAGTACATAACTGAATGAGCTCCCCCTTCAGTTCCTGCAAACCCAGGTTGAAAAGCCCTCCTAGTGTGTTATACAGCACACACAGGTCCAGCAGGTGCCTTCATCAAGTGTGTTTATTATTGTTTCTTACTTAAGATCCTGGTACAAGAAAGTATACCAGCTGGTGAAAGGGGCCTCTTCCTGCTCCCTGGGTCAGCATTCTATGCTGCTTTCTTTCATCCCTGGGTTCTCCAACTGGTCAGCTAATTATGTCCTTAGTGTCTCAGGCTCCCTACAGATATAAGTGATCCCTTCTATTCTTCCAAACCCAATCAAGGTACCTAACTCCCTCCTACTCCAACAACACCTGATGTCATAAGTGATCTAAGTGACCAGGGTGCTGACTTCCAAAGGGCTCTATTTGTAGCTGCTAATAGCACCGTGTGTCTTTATAAATGGAGCAGAAAAATGATCAATATATTTTGGAGTGTTCCTTTGGAGAATAAAACACGCTTCTGAGGGCTTCATCTCAGTTTTGTATCGTGTTTTTTTTCTTAGCCAGACCTGTCACAATATGTATGCAAGTTTCAGAAAAACGTCTAACTACAAAGGAGGAAGGGAAGTATAAGAAATTCTAATTTTTGCTTGTCCCTTTTGGAGGATGTGCACACAGTCATAAATGCAATATAATCCAAAATGCCTGCAACAAATAGATAGGAGAATGAGGTAATTTACTCTCATGCAAGAGAGTTACAGGTTCTCTGTTTAAGTTATGTGCAGAAAATTAATTTTGAAGCGGCATGTTTGCTTTTTATACGCACAGGGTATCTTATTTACGTGTTATATCTTTAATCCTTAGAGTTTGATACATAGGAAGTGCTCTACATCCCATTATCATGTCATAGTAATATTTCTTTTGGTCTTTTACCCATAATTTACCTAGGATTCTTGTTCTTTAACAAAACTGTTAAATTATATATTCTGTGAAAATGATTTACCTCAACAGCATAATGTAGATTTCAAGTTCTTGAAATATTTATTGTGCTAAATACTAGATACTGTTGGGTAAAATATCTTAAATACAAATTTATTCTAACCTCTTTAATCCAGCAAATTTTGAACTTTTAGTTTGAAATGGAACATCTTGTACATAAATGAACCAAATTATTTATTCCTGTTATCTGATTATTTGAGAATTTACATAGAAATAAGAAATTATGCAGAAATCAAAAGATGTTCATTGGCTTTGTTGGACTGTAATGATAAAGAGGTTTTCAGTTATTCGTTTAGTGAAAAATGAAGTCAACTCTTTATTTTATTCCATTTGTAATGAGAATATGTCCTCTGGCAGGATGTATCTGGTGCTTTTATCGTGCTGGGTTTTTTTTAAAGAAAACGAGTATTGTTTGTTTATGATAGCAATTAATACTAAATTTTTCATCATTTACATGTTATGTGTGTTCATAGAAATATCCGACCTGAAGCTTAGAACATATGGCAGATGATGTTGTTACAAATAATTAAATTAGTACAAATTCCAGTATTATTTTCAAGTGCTATATGTACAATAAAAAGATTTAACAAGTTTACCACAGGATGAAAATAGAACATATCCACAGTACTTTAGATACTCGAATATCATTAAATTAAGCAAATATTGTAAACTAGCAGTGGACTGGTGACCCGTCTGTGCCTAGGGTAGACCACCTGAAAATGCCAAGGTCAGGGCAAGCTGCAAAAGGAGAGCAAATTCTCTCAGAAGTTGTGGGTGACACTGAAGTCAGACTTCCCAGCCAGTGACAAACAATGCTTCTGATTCCCCATACTAGTTATCAAGAAGCTAACACAAAAATATACACAGCCCCCTTTACTGCATTTCAGTCTCTGGCTCCCAATCAGCCACTAGGTCCAGTAAAGAGAGAGGTTATTTAAAACTCTATGGTCTTTACCAAAAATATTATCCTGACCCTAAAGGGTCAGCCACAGTACCAGATCAATATAAATTTGAATCTTACCCAAAATACCACGCTGCCAGCCAATCCTTTAGTAACTAAAACTAAAGGTTTATTACAAAAAGAAAGAAACTATAAGAGAAATGTTAAATGATTAAAGCAACCAGATACATACAAATGATTTGAAAGTTCATATATATCCGGTTTCCAGTAGATTTGTGGAGTTTGCCGGCTTGTATAGTCCCTCTAGTGTACATCCAGTACCTGGATGGGTCTCAGTCCTTTGATTCACAGCTTAATTGTAGATGAGTTGGTTGATCCAGAGGTGAAGACTGATGACTTAAGACAAAATGGATGTGGTGCAGCTGCCTTTTATGTCCCTTCACCTTTGCCATGCTGCTTATGGAAATGTAAAGGAATAAGATGGAGTTCAGGGCCACATGAGTAAGTCCTGGTGACTCATCAGGTGTATCACTGGCTTCTCCCCTTATACCTTTGAGTTTCTTTAATGGGCCATCAAGCAGCTAGTGCTGTAGCCATCCTGTCTGGGGTGTCGCCCAGAAACACAGTACAAGTTGAAATACAGATACATCAAACATATAATTAACTTCCAACACACACATAACACATGAACATAAACAATATCATCATGCTTAGCAAATTATAGCCTTTCTAATGGCACCTGACATATGAATTATTGTAATTTTGACATATTGATGTTAAATAATATCATAAGTGGTCCCCCTAATCCAGCCAGCATCACAGGACTGTTATTTGTTAATCGTTGAGTGAAAATTTTCTCATATTTATAAAATCACGTGCTGTTCTTACTCATGCTTTTAACAAAATGATATTGCATTCCCATGTATCTAAGAAAAGAATTGAGCCTGAAATATAATAGTGATAACTGTGATGCCCTCTGGTTAAGGGTGAGTATTTATTTATAATTACTGATATCAATATTGCAAAATTACAATAATTTGTACTAGATATGCCATGTCAGGTATCATTGGAAAGGTTATAATTTGCTAAGTATGATGATATTGTTTGTGTGTGTATCATCTTTGTACTGGAAGTTATGGATATGTGTGATACATGTCTGTATCCAAAAAGTTGTGCTGTTCTACTGGGTTACACCCCCCAGGCAGATTAGTGTCAGCATTGATGACTCATCAAAGGCCATTATCTATACAATGAGCCCAAGGAAAGAAGCCAGGATGGCACCTAAGACTGTCATCAGGACATATAGGGATATGCCTGTGGTCAGGGGGACTACAAGTGCCTTTTCCTGCCCTTGTGCTATGACTCTGAGCATGTGTGTGAAGCAAGCCACATGGCAGACCAGATATTATAAAAATGCAGCTTCACCATCTCTATCTTGTCTGCATTCCTGCTTCCTACCTTTGGATCAACTCATCTACAACTGAAGCTAAGAAACAAAGGACAAACTCATATTGATCTGGTAATGTGGCTGACCCTTTGTGGATCAGGAGAACATTTTGGTAAAGGAAATAGAATTTTAATAACTTACCTCTTTACTTGACCTAGTTGCTAATTGGGGGCCAGAGACTGAAATGCAGTAAAGGGGGCTGTGTAACTTCTTGTTTTAATTTTCTGATAACCAGTGTGGGGGATCAGATGCAGTGTTTGTAAATGGTTGGTGAATCTAACTGCAGCCACCGGTTTGGGAGAATCTGCTCTCCTTTTTGCAGCCTGCCCTGACCTTGGCATTTTCAGTTGGGCTACCCTAGGCAGAGATGGGTCACAGCAACTACTATAGTTAAGGTTGCATGATATAATCCATTCTAACCTTCTGTTTTCAATTGCTCATAATTTACTGAAATGTTCAGCTTCTCCACTTGTAGAAAACCGTTTTCAAGGGGACAGATTTGTTAAACCAAATTTAGCTAAGACTTTACTACTCATAAAGGACTGTTATATATTTTATACTTAGAATCATAGAAGATTATGGTTGAAAGGGACCTCAGGAGGTCATCTAGTCCAACCCCAAGTAAATCACCCCAACCAGAGTTTTGTCAAGCTAGGCTTTAAAAACCTCTAAGGATGGAGATCTACCACCTCCCTAAGTAATCCATTTCAGTGCTTTACCACCCTTCTAGTGAAAAGGTTTTTCCTAATATCCAACCTAGACCTCCCCCACTACAACTTGAGACCATTGGTCCTAGTTCTGTCATCTGCCAACACTGAGAACAGCCTAGCTCCATTCTCCTCGGAACCCTCTTCAGGTATTTGAAGGCTAAGATCAAATCCCCCCTCACTCTTCTCTTCTGCAGACTAAATAAGCCTAGTTCCCTCTGCCTTTCCTCATAAATCATGTGTCTGAACCCTTAATCATTTGCCCTCCACTGGACTGTCTCCAATTTATCCACATCCTTTCTGTAGTGAGGGGCCCAAAACTGGACACAATACTCCAAATGTGGTCTCACCAATGCCAAATACAGGGGACTAATCACTTCTCTTGATCTGTTGGCAATGCTCCTATAATGCAGCCCAATTGCCATTAGCCTTCTTGGCAACAAGGGTACGCTGTTGACTCATACCCATCTTCTTGTCCACTGTAACTCCCAGTGCATTTGATGTCACTGTGCCAAAAAAATGCTTTAAAACAGGAAAAGTGTCTATTTCCTATACCTAACTAAAAAATGGCTGAAGGGATTGTGCTAAAACTTAACACCTCCCCCCCCCCCCAAAAAAAAAAAAAAAAAAAAAAAAAGTCACCTTTGAACAGAAACCAATCACATAATGTTCCATCCAAAAGATGAATATTCTGGAAAGAGATATGAATGTGTTAAAGTTTGGAATTATAAATGAAACCGTTTTGTAACTTTATCGGTAGCATTAACAACCAAATGAATTAATTTGAATGGTGCAGACACATTTATTGGGATGGGTACAAATGTAATTTGTATGGCTTTCATTTAGAAATTACCTTTTTGCAATTGTTATCATTTCATGCATCATGGCTGCATAATTCTCTGTCGTCAATGTTTGTTATTTAACCGTTGCTGAAACAAAATATATGTTTCAGCTTGCATGATTTGACTATAATATGTTCTCTGGATTTATGGACTGCTAACCATACTGAGATATATTCTTGAAACTGGCATTATTTAAAAATCTCTGCAACAAACAGGCAAGAGTATACTGAGCTTTTCATAGTTCTTGTTCTTTGGTTTAATTTTGCACTTATCTTTGTGAAAACAAATTAGTGAATTTAAATGTTTGTTTCTGATCCCTTTCAAGATTTTAAGAACAATGTTTGCACTATTTGAGATGCGAATAATGGACATTTTTACAAACTTTTTGTTTCAAAATTTTTAAAAGTGAAAATAATTATATTAGGCTTTTGCAATACTTAAATGTTAGGCTGAAAATGTCCCCAATTATGCAAATAGAAAAAAACCCAATGGGACCTTAGTTAAAAAAAAAAAAAAAGCCCTGAAATAAGTTGGTGTAGAAATAGTGTAAAGTGGTATGTGAATAATTGAAGCTAAATAGTAAATATTAAGAGATAGAAACCTGACTTTTATAACATTATCCTTAATCAACTCCATAGGGATATGGCCCTGAGTGTCTGTTTTACCTAGGTTTTGTCAGGTGTAGGAGTGATGGCATTGTCTGGGAGCGGGTTATGGATTCCTTCATCTCTGGCAGATTGTAGAGCTGCTTTAAATTTCCCCAGCTGGTGCTGGTCCCCAAGGGGACTGTGCACTATCTGGGGAGAACTGGAGTACAGCCTGCTGCAGCTATGACAACTCCATGAGAGAAGTACAGAGGCAGGGTTGTGTAGAAGCTGGTTATGTCAACTCTATGTCTGCTGCAGACTTCTCCTTGCTGGCAGTGCATAAGTTACCGAAGTCACAAACTGTCAGATAGTTAGGAAGAGAAGAGAGTGCCAATGATCTGAGGAATCTCTACAGGTAGAAAGAGGGGAATTAACTAGAAAGCATTTGCAATTCTAAATCAGAAGGACAATTCTGATGGAGTTAGTAGTAGATACATCAGGCAACTGGAATGCCACTCTATAGTATCTATAGGCGAGACCAGAAGGAGAAAAAGAAATAATGTAAGGTTGCATCTCCCGCAGCAATTTAGCATTTCTAGAAGTAGAGCTGAGATTTGAAAGAGATGAGCTCCTAGGCACTCTGGATGAGAGAGAGAGAGAGAGGGACAATGTGGAAGAAGGTACAAAGATGAGAGGGAGATGTGAAACAGAGTCCATTAGTGAAGTAAAATGGATGAGCAGGAGGTTGTGAGAAGTGAGAGAAGAAATACAGGCAAGGGCAGACTTATGCAGAATCTTGAAAAGGAAATAAAAGATGTCTGAACTTGATATGGAGGGTGTGAGGAAGCCAGTGGAGGTATTGGAAAAAGGGAGCAACATGGTCCCAAGTGGTGAGCAAACAAGATGATTGTAGCAGCAGTTTTCTTTGTGAATGGGAGGAGAGGATGGAGGAAGTTGTAGGAGGCAAGCTAGGAGATAATCAGGGCATGGACAAACATTTTAGCTGTAGGGATTGAAAGGAAATGATTGTTTTTAGAAATGTTGTGGGAAAAGAAAAGGCAAGAGTGTTGCATCTGCCTTGATGTGAGGGATGAGGCATGGAAAAAATAGTCAACCACACTAGCATGTGAGTCAGGATGATAGTGAATGTTGGTGAAGAGGTGGGAGGTTTGAGAGGCAGAAAGTTGAGGAGCTTAGTGTTTTCTCAGGTTGAAATTGAGCTGGCGGTGAGACATTCATGATGATGTGTCAGTCATACAAGGGCATTAATGTAGAAAGTGAAGGACAGTCTTTTATTCTAAGTGGTGGTGGTAGGAACGAGGAATGGTATATTCCTTGGTCTAATACTAACCAACGAAGAGAGAGAGGTGAGATACAGAAAATGGAGTACTAGAAGCAAAAGGCCGGCAGTGAGCTTGATCCTGTATTCTCTACAAGACAAATAGCAATATACAATACATAAGTACATCCGAAGTAGACAGTCTACAGGACAGTAAAGGGACCAGCTGGACCACTGGGGTGTAAAAGAAGTGTCCTGAGATTGCAGAGAAGATAAATGATATATTTACATCAGTCTTAATCACAGGGCTAATGGAAAAATACTAGTCTTACTCTTAACAAGCAGGGATGGTGAATCACTGTACGTGATTGAGGTGATGAAACAACTTAAAAAATTATATTGCAAGACATCACCAGTCCTGGTTGGCATTAATCTGAACGTTCTGTAGAGACTAGAGACAGAAATAGCTGTTCCGAACCAAGTAAACAATGTATCATTTTTATTTAATTAAAAAAAAAAAAGAGAGAGAGAGAGCGAGATATTATAGCGGTGGACTGGAGAGTAGCCAGTACTTCACTAATTTTGAAATAGTGATATGGTTGATCTCTGAAATTATATGGCCTTATTTCAATAGAAAGAAAAATATGAGAAACTAATCCGGTTATGAAAGCACCTGGAAGATCAATATGACAGATAAATTAGCATAGCTTCAGTAAGGGTATATGTATAAACTGATTTCAGACTTCCAGCTCTCCAGGAGTATTTTGATATCACTCTGGTCTTGATTCAGTACTGCACTTACCCAATGTGACTTAAGCACATCCTTATATCTATATAACAGCTGGGAAGGTGCTTCCTAGCACAGGTGGACAGAAGTGTGCTAATGTGTCTGTGTACCTTCTGGGAAGCAATCTCCTAGCTGCTGTGTAGACATACCCATTGATTTCAAAGGGAGTTAAAGCATGTGCTGGAGTGCTATTCTGCATAGGGGATACTTTTCTGAATCAGGACCTCAGTATCTTAGTTCTTGTAAAAATTTTTTTCACCATCCAATCTGAATCCTAAACCTCTTTCTGGTTAATTCTGTTCTTCAACTTCAAAATGACTGGTTAATGTAGCTACTAATACTTGATAGCTTTCCCTGTCTTTCACTGACAAATTGTTCAGCACAATGTGTGCAGTTCCTTTTAGACATGGCAGCAAGAATTCTGTTGCTCAGTACAATGGTTCATTTGGTTTATTATTTCACACTAGGCATAATCAATTTCCCAGGATGATTTTTCTTCAGAGCTGACTGGTCTCTGGATTGGTTGATTACCCAAGTGACTCTGTAAAAACTTGTCCTAACCTCTTGAAGCTGGAACTTGAGTTTGGATTCCATGATGTAGAGTAATATTGTGACTTCTACCTTTACAAGGGTTTTCTTTAATTTCTGCAGAACAACCTAGGTAGCAGTTCAGGCTCAAATATGTCCTGCATGTTTTCTAGATCTCCTTCTAGTCTTTGGAGCTTTACATATATTTGAGATAATATTTTTTCCAAACGAGTGACTCCTTGGTTTTGTTTGTTCTCTGCCCATGGTGGTTTCTTGACATATTTCCTCTCAAAAATTTGTGGTGGTTATTAATGTTTCTCTATCTACTTAATTCAGTTTTCATGGAAGTTTAATTTGCTGTTGGGTGGGATTGTCAAAAGCGCTTAAGTGAGTTAGAGCAGAATTCCCATTGAAAGTGAATAGGTCTCCTGTTCCTAAGACACTTAGCATGCTTTTGAAAATGACACACATTGCCTAATGCATTATTTATGTAATCTTAATTCTCCTTATTTCTTCTTGGCTAGTGTTTGTTCAGTATTTATCAGGTCTTTCATTTAGTCCTGGCTGGCTTTTGTGTGGTCTTTGGCCCAGATCATTGAAGGTTTTGAGCCATCGGATCAATGAGAGGTAGGCTTCTAAATAGTGTTGAGGATCTTGGCCCTTGACTTTAATATGGTGTGGCCTATCTTCTGCTTTCTTTAACCTCTGTAAAATAATGGTCATTTGCCATCTTCCAAAATATTTGTTTTGCAATACTACTGTAATATAATTTGCTACAAAATCTCAAAACAGTTTTGTGATCCTTTTTCAGGGATTCCAGAATTTTTTGGCATGACACTTATGTAAACAAAACAAGTGTAGAAACCAAGGAAGCAAATCACAAATTAAAAATTAAAAGTAATTCTTACTCCCAAATTACGGATCTCAGGTTCCTCAAGATTTTTACACTTCCTGCCTGCAAGGGTGTACTCTTGCTAAAGCTAGAAAAACCTTTCCACAGAATGTTGTGTATAGGTATAGTTTGAGAATCCGTATCTAATGTATGTTTTACTTGATGACAGTCAGTACGCTCCACGTCATTTTGTAGTGTGCTACATGACAGTTAATTTAAAATGGAACTCTTCTTTTCAAATCTCAGCATAAATAGAAAACTCACAGGAAAAGATAATATATTTACAAATCTTCACTTAAAAACAAAAAAGCAATTTTACTTTCTCATTATATATTTATTTGGAATTATGCGAATTAGTTTATTGTAGTCCTATACTTTCACTAGTAGGTGTAGAGTTATTTTAAAATGAATAGGAATAGTTGGCCAAATTGTCAGTTGCATTGCGCCAATTTATACCAGCAGAAGATTTGGCCCCAGCATCTGCAGTCACAAGGACTGTATACTATTGTATAAGAGCTGAATTAATTTGCATACTTTATGACATCATCTGATGGACCTTTGTTCTTTTCCAGTTTGGTATTTTCTGTATTAATTTTGCTCTGAAAATCTGTCTACGGTTATATGAAGTCCAGGCTAGCCAAACAGTCCTGAGTGGCTTTAGGTTGTAGAGAGAGGTAGTAAGGCAAAAAATGATTATTTGGAATGCCGACAAACAAGCAGAATGCATGGTAATTTCACAGTAACAAAGCTGTCTGTCTTCGTTGTTATAAGGTCACCCAGTATGAAGGTATCTGAGCTGAATATTACTTTTTAGAGCAACATACTGTAACATTAAATTAGACTTTTTATTGCAGAGTATATAAATGCAGCAAAAATATATCCTGTCTCAGATGTATCTTTGCAAGAAGACGCCATTATATTTATTCACCAGAATCTTTGGTATCTACTTTTATCCTTTTTAAATATTTCAAGCTCTCAAGAAGCAGAAATTCAGTCCCAAAATAGATAATTCATCTAGGGTACCAGTATCTTATCTGGGTATGGTACTTAAGCCTCTACCTCTCTTAAAGGATTTTTCTTCTTGTACTGAGATGTTTTTACTTAGTCCCATATGGCAAGGGTGACATGTGGGAAGAGAGAGGATTGTATAGGGGATTGAATGGTTCAAAGGACTGCTAATGGAGTGGAGTACAGTCTTTCACTTCTTGCTTGGTAGTTCAGATCAGACTGAATGTCATCATGTGATAGATGTTGAATTGTATGTGAAAACTGTAGTTAATCATAGTCTAGTTCTAAGTGGATAGGTGTTCGTAGCAGACTTTTGGTTCTAACTGAACCTTTGTTAGCAGTTTCAACCAAGAGGCCAAAGATTCAGTGGACACAGACTGAACTGTTCTCTCGCCTGTGGAATGTGGTCTCTTTCTTCATGTTAGATGTAGAGGTCTGCTGGATAGCCATGTGGATAAATAGCTATATAGAGAAAGGGGTCCAATATCTTTCTAATACCTTTCATATACATTAAATATGCTTAAATAGTTAACAAAATATTTTAAACTTATATGTAATAAATCTTGTCTTCTTTTAAAATTTTACCTCTAGTGTTTCTAACAGGTGTTGCTAGACTATTTACTTAAAAAGCTTCAACTTTTTAGTAAAGACTGTTTCTTTTGCATAATTGTCATTTTAAATCTGTATTTTCAGTCATTCTCCAAAAGTGTTCCTTCCTTCTGTTATATGCATATCTCAACATATTTGCTTTCTATATTGAATATTTCAAATAAGACCCTAATATTAAGTACTGTGAATATTACATAGTATTCCTTTATTCAACTGCAATGCGTTTTCTTGTTTTGTGTCTTAGTTCAAAGGCTTCCAAGGAGAGTCATGATTTAAAATTCTTTTGATGTCTTTAAATTACCTATAATGTCTTAAATAATCCACTCTTCTATCTAGAATAAAGCCAAAGTTTTTTTTAAATATTTAAATAAAGGAATAACAACAATAAGCACAAACATAACAATGTTTTTTCAGACTGAAATTCAATTTTATTAAGAGAAAAACCCCAATATAGGTCACGTTTTTAGTTCAGATTTGCATATGAGTCTCGTGGGAACTGCATGTGAATATCAAAAATATTCAAAAGCAGAGCTGGACTGTTGTTTTGTCATACAAAGGGGACTTGATTTACACCCACTGGCCCAGGGGAAGCAATCATACCCCTGCACTATTGTGAGCCGCTATGCCAGTGGAAGCACTCACCGTGTGGGAGAGAACAGGTGTTGCCTGCACTGCTGCCTTCCACAGGAATCCTGTTGGTGGAGGCTGCTTGAAGGATGCACTCAATTCATGCATACCTTGGCCAGGCCCTTTAACTGACTCGCACTCTCCGTTTAGAGTACTGTGCTAGCCACTTCTGCAACCTCTGGGTAGATTTTTCCACCATTCTATTGCATGGTGTGCACCAACAGAAGCTATAGCTGACCCTAAATTAATCCAGTCCCAAAAATTTACTGATTTGGTTAAAAATATTCTGCATGCCTCCATTGGAAGGGAAAAAGGATTCATTTTCAGGAAATTAACATTGTGGAAAACAAAAATGTATTGTTATGAGCTGGGTGAAACCTTGTTATGGGGTCAGTTTAAACCTCATTGAGTTTGATAGGTATGAATGTAACCTTTAATTGACATAAGGATAAGCTCCTTCCTCCCTCCCCCCATCCGCCCTAAGGACAAAAGGAGTACCTGAACCCAGCCAGGAGGTTTTGCAGGATATTGTTTTGGGTTGGGTGAGTGAATGGCAGTGGGAGGCAGACCACAAACAAACAGAGAGAAACAAAAGCAGCCTGAAGGAGCATCTCCAAGAATGGTGTCTGACCTTGGAAGAAATGTGCAGAGAGGTTTTTGGGTTGGGTTGCAGGCAGAAAAGAGTAGTCTTGGTGCTGTGAGCAAAATAATTGTTTCTTGCTATTTGATTCCTTCTATATTCAGAGATGCAGGACTTTGTACATTCCTTGTAAATAAGCAGGATTCCATCATAAAAATATCACCAATTTCTCCTCCTAAATGGAATATCACCAGGGCCTCAAACTTTTACTAGCTGCTTGGGTCAAGAAGGGGCAACAGTATATTTCAAATCTAATTTAGTAAGTAATCATAACTTAATGAATGAAAATGCCAAGCTGAATGTTTTTAGTTTGCCAAAGGTTTTATAAGGCATACATAGATGTTCAGGTTTTCTTGTTTGTTTAAATTATATTTGTAAATTATGCTGTTTAATGTTAATCAAACAGTTCGACTATCTATGGGATATTTCTAAAAATACATTAATGTTATTCATTGCCACATAAGTGAAGAAAGACAGTGATGTATATTTTTACTTGCAAAGTAATTATTGGTGTTTGCTCACTTTTCCTTAAGTAGGTCATAGTCCTGAAGATGATGATCACGACTTTATTATCAAGGATCAAGAGTATCTAAAGTTTTTGGCTTGTCCATCTTTTCCAGCTTGGTTTTTCACTGACAGTCCATTCCATATAGATATATATTTTTTGTCAATGTGACTAAAAGTAATACATTTATTTTTGATTCTTTGTAAGGTTTAATAATATCTAATAAAAGTAATTTATGGCTTAAAACTAACAGAATTCCAACCACTGCAGCACTGTATTAATTGTTCCTTCTATTTCACACAAAATATACTGCATCATTATACCACTCCACACCATGTGGTAAACTTTTAACCATCTTTTGGTGTAATACAACTTCTGTGAATTCTGAAAATTTTTCTTCTTGGAAAATTATATTCAGTGTTTATCAGCCTTCAGTACTGAGGTGACATAGAAGGAAATCTGGTTTTATGTGTGGCAGAAATGATGCCTCCTCTTTAGTTAAGTCTGTGGATTTAGTTAAGTCTGTTTTTTTTATTTTGCTTTGCCACCATCCCTTGGTTAGAATAATTCTGAGTCACTTTGAAGGTCATATAACTATTTTTTCTTGTATGCTGCATTCTAGAAAGATTTGGTCAGTTGAGCCCTGGGGGAATAGAAAGCTGGTCTTCTGGAGTACACAGCCAGGATATACTTTGCTTTATGTTATAGGCTTCCTAATCTTACACTGTTTTCTGTGATGACTTATATAAGGAGGTGTTCCTCCATGTGGGCAATTGGATGTAATCAACGTTTTTTGTAACCAGCTAGCACTTAAGACTTCCTGGATCCAGTGTGATAAATGTTCTAGTGTTTTGAAAGTCTAGTAATCCTCTGCTTTCTTAGTGATACTGGAGTTATTGAATGTTATGCTGGCCTTGTTATCCATATATAAAATTCTTTAAAATTTAATTTGGCACCATTAAAAAAAAGATTATTTTGAGTTGGTTAAGAAGACTTATCACGGTTGGAGTGATTAAACACCTGGTAAGAGGGGGGAAATGTTCATCTTACTTATTGCTTCTGTAAAGGTAGTGAGTGAATCCTCCATCTCTCTGTTGCCTTTATTATGATTTTGAAAATTTAATTAACATTTAATTTGTATACTACTTCCATCTCACATACTGCTTACTGTACAGACCAGTGCTCTGAATCTTACCAGGGTGCCTTCTTAAATTGAAAATGTAAGTATTAAAGTTGGGATTCATACCCATGTGCCAAGTGTTCAGATCTGGAGTAATATCTGAATTCAGCTACAATTATCATAAATTTTCACACTACTTTTATGAATGTTCAGAAATAAATCTTCATAGAGAACAGCTCTGTGTTCTTCTTCTTCGAGTGTTTGCTCATGTTGATTCCTTTCTAGGTGTGTGCGCGAGCCTCCGTGCACAGTTACTGGAATTTTTTTCCCCTTTAGCAGTACCCATAGGGCCAGCTCTGGCACCCTCTGGAGTCTCACGTGCATGCTGCATTAGAACAGGCACCGCCGGCCCTACACCCCCTCAGTTCCTTCTTTTTGCCTGTGATGGTTGCTGGAACTGCTCTGCTTGCTTTGCAAGTGGTCCTCAATATCTTTAGTAGTGTTAGTTGTAGTTGTTGTTATTCATTCTTTGTTTGTTAAGTAGTTGTTAATATTTGATAGTTAAGATAGGAATAGTCCCTGCTGGGACATTTGCCTGGGAGCGGGGCATGCCCTGGTCTCCTGGTTTCAAGCCCTGTGTATCCTGCAGCAAGCCCTTCTCTCTTAGTGACTCCCACGAAAGCTGTCTAAAGTGCCTGGGGGAAGCTCACAGGAAGGACAAGTGCATGATCTGTAAGGCTGTCAGGCTGCGGTCTCAAAAGGACAGGGAAATCTGCCTGAAGGCCTTGCTGATGGAGGCAGCGCTAAGACCAGCCTCCAAACTGGCACGATCCACCTCACTGCCAAGTGTGGCATCAGGGCAAAGCGCCCAGTTGGCACCTGCTGCACCATGGCACCAGACTTCTTTCTCTTCCCCATCAAGAAAGAAGCAGAGGAGGCAGTGTGTAGAGAGAGACCGTTCCCCCGCACGGAAAAAGTCCAGGGAAGCGGGGTTGAGCACAGATCCTGTTCCAGACCCAGCTGGCTGAGGGTTTGCAAGAGAGGGGATCACTGCCCAGAAGTGTGATCCTGATGAGAGAGCCACCCCCAACTCCTGGGAGCGGAAGGGTACCTCTCCAGATTACGGTGCCATCGATGCTAGAAGTGCATCTGTCGGTGAGGAGCTTGATGGCCCTGTCTTTTCTGCCTTCTCTTAGGCCCCCAATGCCATCGAGGGAAAAGGCTCTGGTCTCCACGGGGAAGCCTGCGATGGGTCCCCCGCAATGGTTGCACCACTCCCCTGAACAGAGGCACCCGTCCCCAAGGGCCAGAGAGTCAGTGTCGTGACACCTGTCCCCAAGAAGGCACTCCCAGACCCCGTCTCTGGGGCGTTCCTCGGCAGTGGAACATTACCACCGGAGGCGGTTGCCGGCCTCCTCGCGGCACCGATTGCAATCTCTGGCACTGAGTGCCTCGCGTTATGAAGGACGTCACCAATCCCGCTCTCCCTCACGCAGGCGTTCACCGGAGGGGAGTCAGCACCATTCCCGCTCCCCGGCACCGAGAAGTTCTCATGTACCAACACAGCACAGGACCTGGTTGCTGGAGAGGGAGCCATCGCCTAAAGGGGGCAAGCGCCACTGCAAGTCTTTGGTCCCAAGGCACTGAACTTTGACACAGCACCAGTCCCACTCATCCTCGGGGCATGATTCCTCAGCAGCCCAGCATCAGTCAGGCAAGTGGCACCACAAGTCATCTTCCTCGCATTCTCCAACATCAAGGCGGTGATCATTAGAGCACCATAGTGCTTGGGGGTTGGGGCGTCACTCCTCCACCCCACGGCACCACACTGCAAGGGACCCAGCTGCTGTCCTCCATGGTCATCAGGTAGCGAATCTGTCTCCTCAAGGGAGGACAGGCAGCCTGCTTGCCCGATCAGGTTACTGCCATCCCCCAAAGATGCAGAAGCAAATTCACTGCTCTAGATCACCTAATTGGCCTCATGGCCAGTGGCCGGTGCAGTGGCCATATTGGGAGCCCTGGGGGATACCAGTGGCCCCAGACTCCCTTATCATACAGGTCCTCTGGCGTGCAGTCCACGCCAGTGGCCCGGAGGCGCATGGGTCAGCTTCGGAGGAGGGACCAGGAGGATATTATCCTGGGTCGCATTGGCTTGGCCCTGCCAGCATTGGTTCAGCATGCTGCCAGAACTGTCAGTTGTGCCCTCCCTCCTCCCCCCCGAGTTGCCTTGGTGGCACGATCTCCTTTTCCAGGACCAAAGTTGCCTGCTGCATCCGGACCTATATCTGATGGTGTGGCGATTCCATAGCTGAACCCGGAGGAACGAGCCTGTTCGTCACAGGTTCAGCAAATTCTGCTGGGCAGTAGAAAGCCTTCCACTTGTGTGGCATACCTGGCCAAGTAGAAGCGGTTCACCTGCTGGGCAACCTCCCATGGGGGGGGGAGGTCATTGATCCAGGCTATTCTGGAGTACTTACTGCACCTTAAGCTTCAAGGCATGACTATGGCCTCGTTGAAGGTTCACCTGGCAGCCATCTCAGCCTTTCACCCTCCACTGGATAGGAAATTGTTTTTTTCCCATTCCATGACAGTTGGATTCCTGAAAGGAATAGAGAGGCTCTACCTTCACGTTTGAGACTCAGTAACTCCTTTGGATTTAAACCTAGTTCCGTCTTGGCTCACGGGTCCCCCCTTCAAACCCTTGGCTACCTGTCTGTTACTATTGCTTTCCTGGAAGGTATCCTTCCTAGTAGCAATCACCTCAATGAGAAGAGTCTCTGAGATTAGGGTGCTTACCTCAGAGCCTCCTTACACAACCTTCTATAAGGACAAGGCTTTTTGCAGCCCCATCCCGCTTTCTTACCCAAGGTGGTGTCTTAATTTAATTGTCACCAGGATATGTTTCTTCCAGTGTTCTTTCCCAAGAAGCATATCTCAGAGGAGGAACGGAGATGGCACACGTGTGACATTAGGCAGGTGTTGGCTTTCTGCATTGAAAGTACTAAGTCGTTCAGGAAAACTATGCAACTATTTGTTGCAGTGGTGGATAGGATGAAAGGCTTACCTGTCCCCACCTAGCACATTTCTTCATGGATAACTTCTTGCATCAAGTTTTGTTATGAGCAGGCGAAGGTGCCTCTACCGGGTGTTGTCATGGCCCACTCCACCAGAGTGCAAGCTTCCTCAGCGACTTTTCTGGTGCAGGTACCAGTTCAGGACATCTGTAGGGCTGCCACCTGGTCATCAGTGCACATCTTCACATCCTACTATGCCATTGTCCAGCAGGCACAGGATGATTCCAGCTTCAGCAGAGCAGAGCTGCAGGCAGCTCATCTGTGAACTCAGTGCCCACCTCCAAGATGTTACTTGTCAGTCACCTAGAATGGAATTGACATGAGCAAGCACTCAAAGAAAAACTTTCTTACCTTGTAACTGTTGTTCTTCGAGATGTTGCTCATGTCCATTCTATGACCCGCCTCCCCATCCCTGCTGTTGGAGTTGATGGTAAGAAGGAACTGAGGGGGCATAGGGCCAGCGGTGCCTGTTTTACGTGGGACTCCAGGTGGTGCCGGAGCCAGCCCTACGGGTACTGCTAAAGGGGGGGAAAAAATTCCCATAACCGTGCATGGAGGCACACGCACACCTAGAATGAAATGGACATGAGCAACACATCTTGAAGAACAACAGTTACAAGGTAAATAAAGACAGGTTAATGGAGAAAAGACTGTTAATTTTGTTTTTTCTAATTGTGAAGACTTTGATATTAAGACTAAAAATAAATTATATGCAATAAGAAACATCCTTGTCTGGGGTATCCAGTGTGTGCAAGTTGAAAAATTTTACCTTTAATCAGGCTAGTGGCCTGTCGGCCCATGTAAAATCATTTAATCCGTTCTGTGGTATTATCTATTTTGTGGTATGCTAGTATCTTTTTATTACATATCCATCTCCTTACCTGCAGACAAACCTAATGATTTTTTAAAAATCACATATTACTTTATCCACATTATTGAGAGTAGACTACAATTATGCTGAAATAGTGTTCAGTGCTTGCTTGTTGCAGAGTGCTTAAGTTTTTCCCTAAAAGAAATTAGTGCAGAACAAATTAAATTAATTTAAGTTTTCGGTGATTTCCTTGTTAAAAAGAAATAATTTCCTGCTGCATTCAGGAATGCTATTTTGATGTCTTGCTTTTCAAAAGAAAAGCACAAACAGCACATTCATTGAAAACCTAAGTATTGGACATAATTATTTTTGGATTACATTAGTAGATATTTGTACTTCTGCAGAAAATAATTTATTTTAAAAAATCCTTCCTTACTCAAACACTACTTTAATCTATGCAAAGAACAGAAAAAGCATGGGAACAATTCAGGAATAAAATAGTGGGGATTTTCATGTGTCTAATGGCTTTAGAATCCCAAGAAGTTACGGACAATGAGAAGAATTTTTGAAAATATACTAGGAACAAAAAGGATCCTGACAATGTATTGGTCCATTACTAGACAGACATGGTAGAATTATCAATAGTAATGCTGAAAAGGGAGAAGTGTTAATAAATATTTCTATTCTCTTTTTGGGGAAAAAACAGATGCTAAGGTCTCATCATGTTGTGATGATATTCTCAATTCCACTTGAATCTTTGAAGGCTGTTAAACAGAAGCTACTAAAGTGAGACATTTTTAAATCAGCAGGTCCCGATAAGTTGGATTCAAGAGTTTTAAAAGATTTGGCTGAGGAGGTCTCAAGACGGTCAGTATTCATTTTCAGTAAGGTTTGGAGCAATGAGGAAGTTTCAGAAGACTGGAAGAAAGCTAATGTTGTGCCAATTTTTAAAAAGGGTAAATGGAATAACTCAGGTAATTATAGGTCTGTCAGCGTGACATCCCAGGAAAGATAATGGAACAGCTGATACAATATTCAATTAACAAAGAATTAAGGGAGTGTAATGTAATTAATCCAAATCAACATTTTTATAGAAAATAGATCTTGTCAAACTAACTTGGTATCTTTATTTTATGAGATTACACATTTGGTTGATAAAGATAATAGCGTTGACATAATATACTTAGACTTCTGTAAGGCACTTGAGTTGGTACCGCACAACATTTTGATTAAAAAACTAGAATGATATAAAAATAACATGGCACACATTAAATGGATTTAAAAGTGACTGATAAGTTTCAAAATGTAATTGTAAATGGGAAATCATCACTGAACAGATGTATTCCAGTGTGGTCCCACCGGGATTGACTGTTGGCCCTACGCTATTTAATATTTTTATCCATGAGCTGGAAGAAAACATAAAAAAACATCATTGCTAAAGTTTCCAGATGACACAAAAATGGGGCAGTGGTAAATGATGAAAACGGCAGGTCACTGATTCAGAGTGATCAGTATTATTTGATAAACTGGGTGCAAGCACATAATATGAGTGCATTTAATATGACTAAATGTAAATGTATACTTATAAGAGCTAAGAATGTAGGCCATACTTACAGAATGGGGGACTCGATCCTGGGAACCAATGACTCTGAAAAAGATTTGGGATTCGTGGTGGATAATCAGCTGAATGTGAGTTCCCAATGTGATGCTGTGGTCAAAATAGCTAATGAGATTCTGGGATGTATAAATAGGAGAGACTTGAGTAGGAGTAAAGAGGTTATTTTACCTCTGTATTTGGCACTGGTGTAAGAGCTGCTGGAATACCGTGTCCAGTTCTGGTGACTACAATTCAAGAAGGATGTTGATAAATTTGGATGCGTTATAGTGATAGACTCAAGGAGCTCACTCAGTTGAACTTAACACAGAGAGACGGTTAAGGGATGACTTGATTACATTCTAGAAGTACCTACATAGGGAACAAATATTTGCTATTGGGCTCTTCAGTCTAGCAGACAAAGGTATAACATGATCCAATGGAGGGAAGTTGAAGCTAGACAAATTCAAACTGGAATTAAAGCATAAATTGTTAATAGTGAGAGTAATTAACCATTGGAATAATTTACTAAAGGTTTGGTAGATTCTCCATCACTGGCAATTTTTTAAATCAAGATTGGATGTTTTTCTAAAGGACATGCTCTAGGAATTATTTTTCAGAAGTTTTGTGGCCTGTGTTATACAGGAGGTCAAACTAGATGATCACTATAGTTCCTTCTGACCTTGGAATGTATGAATGAATCTGTGAAAGACTAGGGTCTTACGTCCTCATTCCCTTAGACAGTTTTGAAAAATCTCCCTCTCACAGGTTGTTTTTTTATTAATAGTGTTAGTGTCACAAGTGTGCTTTGTTCTTTGCAGCAAACGGACTAAGCCATACTAATGGTATTTCCTGTCTGGAAAAGCATACAAGGTTAGAGATATGTTTGTGAAAGATATAGAGAGGCTTCCTCATAAAGGATAGTATGATGAATATAGGAATTTTGAGACATACCCTAGAAGCAGAGGGTTTGAGAACACAGTGTATCTGTTTACAGAAGTTCACCACATAAGCTTGCTTGGTTTTTAATAAATGTTTTATTCTTTTCTCATTCACTGGCTTGTTGTTTAATGAACCCTGAGATCATTACATAGTGTCAGAAGTGCTGAATGAGAGAGAGTCTGCAGTAATTCTGGGGTTACCTCCTGTGTTTGACACTAAAAATGTAGGAAAATGGAGCATGGGGAGCAAACAAAGAACAAAGTCTTTTGTTACCTATTTTATGATCACAATAGTAGTTTGACAAGCTTAAGAAAGGAAGAAAGCCGAACGTGGATGTGTTGCAGCCTCCCTCCAGTCTGCAATTGTCAGACAATGTTGCACAGAACTAGAAAAAAAATCTTACAGATTTGAATTGTATTTAGCGACCATGGGGCAGAGGAGAAAAATGATAAAGTGTAATCCTCAATCTTCTTGCATGGTTTGGGGGACTAAGCATTGGATGTTTATAACAACTTTAAGTTTGAAGAAGGTGACAGAATGAAGTTAAGTAAAATACTGACCAAATTTGAGGAACATTGCATGCCAAAAAGGATTGAGACCTTTCAGAGACACCAGTTTTTTTACATGCATGCAAAAAACTGATGATACCATAGAGCAAGGTGTCACAGAATGAAGAAGACTCAGGGAGACCCGTGACTTTGGTGAGTTGACAGAGCCTCTGGTCAGAGATAGAATCATTTGTGGCATTAAAGACAATGTGTTGAGAAAAACTGCTCTGTGAAGGAGATTTAACTTGAGAAAGGCTCTCCAGATATGCAGGGCAGCAGAAACTGAAAGCACAAGCCAAAAAGCTGAATTCACTGGAAGGGGCACTAAGTACAAAAGAATATAGCCAGAAAAGGTCAAATAAAAAAGTGGAACGAACCACTATGAAAGGGAAGTGGACTGGGTAAGGATATTTGTGTAAAGTGGGGATCTCAGCAAAACCCCAACAAGTATTTTGCCTTTGGGAAGCTTTGTCATAAATGTGGAAAAAAATCATTTTGCAAAATGCTGCAGATCCCAAATGCCAGGAAAGTCAAGGGCATTCAATGAAGACAAACTGTTGAGGAGTTTTACTTAGACATGTTGGGATCAAGGAAAGCTAATGAGGGAATGGTTACTGCTGATGAAAGTGAATGAAACAATTATTCCACTCAAACCAGAAACCGTAACTCAGGTTAGTATTCTGTCTGAATAAGATTACGAGAAACTGAAGATAAGACTAAAACTGGGACCAAAAAGCTAAAAGTAACTGGTTATTCTGGAACAAATATACCGGTGAAGGGGAGGTGTGCTGCTAGCATCAAATATAAAAACGCCATGTATTCGCTTCTGTTCATTGTAATACCAAAAGATGTGACACCAATTTTAAGTCTTGGCACCTGTGGAAAAACTCAGCCTGGTAAAATGGGTGCTCTCACTACAAGATCAGATTCAATCTGGTGATGAGGCACTCATCTGGAATATCATGATCTGTGTCAAGGGTTGGGTTGCTTGCAAGATTAATATATAATCCTTATAAGCAAGCAGGTAACTCCAGTTATCTATCCATGTAGAAAGGTGCCATTTGCACTCTGTGGTAAACTCAAGGCTGAGCTCCCAAGGATGGAAGCGATACAAGTAATACAAACAATTGAGCAGCCAATGGAATGGGTAAGTTCCCTAATCATTGTGGAGAAAAATAACAGGCAGCTACGCATATGCTTAGATCTGAGAGACCTCAATAGTGCTATAAAAAGAGAACATTTCAAACTGCCAACCACAGAAGAGATTGTGTGTTTCCAAATGCTCAATATTTCAGTAAATTAGATGCTTCCTCAGGATTTTGGCAACTAAACTTAACTGAAGAAAGCTCAAAACTATGCACATTTAATACCCCGTTTGGAAAATACAGATTCTTATGCCTACCTTTCTGCATAGCTTCAGTGCCAGAAGTGTACCACAAAATGATACATATGATCTATCAACGTATTAGTGGTGTTGACACCTCAATGGGTTGCATCCTCATCTGTGGCTCAACTAAAGAGGCCCTGATTGTAGATTTCAGGAAGTCTTGCATGCCACTAGAGCTGCAAACTTGAAACTAAATGTGTTTTAGGGGTCACAGAACTGACTTTTGTTGGTGATGTTATTTCCAGCAAAAATGTCAAATCTGATAAGAGGGAGGTTTCAGCCACTGAAATGATGCCACATCCCCAGTCAAAGAAAGATGTGCAATAGTTCCTGGGAATGGTTAATTATCTTGGATAATGTATACCTTATCTGTCTACAAAAGCAAAGCTTTGTGGAAACTCCTGGAAAATAAAAATGAATGATACTGGGGTCCAGAGCAGGAAGACTGATGGGAAGGTTTGAAACAACAACTGATGCAAGAGCCAGTGCTGAATTATATGCACCAGGTAGGACTGTTTAAAATTTCAATGAATGCTTCACAATTTGGATTCAGGTGCAATGATTTTACAGAAACATGATTATTGGCAGCCACTGATGTACACATCAAAATCATTGAGGTAGAAACCAGATACCCAGAGACTGAGAAGGAACTTTTAGGCATATTGTTTGCCAATGAGCGATTCAATCGATATACTTATGGCCAAGTAGTGGATATTGAAATGGACCAGAAACCCATGATAGCATTATTTGGCAAAATGACTGTACCATAAGGATTCAAACGATGATAACAGTGCAGAAGTATGATTTAGTTGTAACCCACATACTTGGTAAATTCCTGTTTACTGTGAATGCATTTTTCAGAGTGATGACTCCCACTATGGTACTAGAGAAGACCTCAGAGATAGAGATGAAAGCCTATATAGATTGATTGATTTGTAAAGTCCCATAGCTAACAAAGAACTGCAACAAGAGGGGAAACAGAGATGAATCATTGAGGATCCTTAAAGAAGTGATAATTAAAGGGTGGCCTCAAGAAATCAGCAATTGCTCTCCAAATATAAGAAACTGTTAGAACTTGTAGACATGAACTTCCTGTGATAGGGTTTTGAAGGGCAGCAAGCCAATGATCCCCATGGAAAGAGATTGTACAAAAGATCCATGAGAGTCATTTAGGAATTGTGTGGGGATAGTGGATTATTAAAATTGAAAAAAAGCAAAATAAAATAGTGGATGTAGTTTTATCCTGTTACGATATTCATTTTTCACCCATAGACTGAAAGCCCTTTTCAAAGGAGGATAAGTATCATTGTGTTCATTTTAGGGTTGAGGAAACTGAGCCCCATATAAGTGAAACGACATATTTGAGACTTACAATAAGAAAATGGCATTTAGGAATAGAACCTAAGTCTCCTATCTTCCATTAGAAAATGATTAAACAATATATCATAAATCCCAATATGACAAAAACGAGAGTCCTGTAGCACCTTAAAGACTAACAGATTTCAGCGGGCATAAGCTTTCGTGGGATGAAGTGGGTTGCAGCCCGCGAAAGCTTATGCCTGCGGAAATTTGTTAGTCTTTAAGGTGCTACAGGACTCTCGTTGTTTTTGCTGTATACAGACTAACATGGCTACCCCTCTGGAACTTTTCACCAAATATGACAGTATTTTTTTTACATTTGGTGTTTGAGTTCTTAAGCTGTTAACGAGCATAATAGAAGTACCATGATTGCAGAGTATTTGTGTCATCATTAAATAACAATGTTAGAATGCAGGCTTTTGACCAGTGATAAATTAACTGTAAGAACTATCTTTCCTTTCTCTTATTATTTACTTGTACTGCAGTAGTGCCAAGGAGGCCCCAGTTAGAGACCAATATCACACTGTGCTACACACAATACACCCACATAATAAAAATAGTCTGCACCTCTAGGAGTTTGCAGTCTAATCATATGATGAGCAGTTGTCTCCTCTTCTGGTTCTCTTATTTTATCCCAAAGAGCATATATTTTCTCATTGCTATCTGATAGATCCACAGGAGTTTCAGTATCTCCCTTCTGCTTCCAGAGTTCAACACTCTGATCTGGTGGCAGCCCCCAAGGGTTTTCACCAAGAGGTAATGTATCAACTGCTCATCTCGGACAACAGGATTTGCCAGGATACTAAGAGTTCAATTCAGACAGGAGGTAAGTAACCTCTTCAGTAAGACAAGTTCACCGATCCAGTCTTTTAATCAATGAGGAGACATGTCAGCTCATCTATGTACAATGTTTGTGCTTCATGAGACAATGTATTTAAACAGGGCAGCTGCTGTCTTCCCAGGGTATAATTTCAGAAATACTGTAGAAATTGGTCAGCCAGTAGAGATGGGTTACAATCATGGATAACAGAAATCTGTATAGCTTTTCCACAAAAATGTGTGGCATTTCCTTGAGGATTTTATTTTTTATTTTCTATTTGATGTGGATATGTTTTTAACTAACAATGTTTTTGTAATACTGGGAGGATGTACAAAAGATACACCAGGTAGAGTCTTGGTTGGCTGCTCACATCCCCCCACTACACAAAGAGTGAAGACGGGTCTATGCTTGTTCATACCTCTCCGACAAAGATAAATGAAAATGAATGGTGTTCCCACCTTCAGGCATTGCCACAGTCTAATATGTCTCTTACTCCAGGAATATACGTAGTCTGTTTCATATTGTGACATCAATAGATATCCTGGGCCATCCCTCTTCTCATGGAAGAATTCAGTATAGTCTCTGGTAGCAAGTGGAAATAAAAATCTAAACCCCAGCTCCTAATCTTGCTCTTATTGCTATAGAAAGGATTTTTTCCATTTACTGAAATTCGAGCAGGACCAGCCCTTAAAGCGTTAACTGACAGAACAAAACCAACATAGTCCCATGCAGTCAGGGAAAAAAAGAGCAAATAACAAATCTCTGAAAGCATTTCTCCAAAATAAAGTGAAGAATAACCTCCTTTATTCCAGGGGATATGCAAGTTGTACCATGTTCCTGTTCATTCTCCCTGAGAAGTAGCTTTTCTTATTGAGCCTATGTTAGCAGCCCACAAATTCCTCCTGACTCTCACTGAGAAACGTTCAGTCCCCAACTCATTTCTGTAAGATCCTGCATGGGCTTGCTTCTTCTGTTATTTCCTGTTTTTCAATTAGGCACAGCTACATGGTCCTCCCTCTAGGATTGTTAGTTTCTGAGGATTGGGTCTGGCCCTCTACCCTTCTCTGAGTCATTTACTGACCATGTCTAGGATTGCCCAGGTATGCGGTACATATAGACACTGCTTCAGAGAAGGTCATTCAACTATTTATTATCTCTTTGCTCCTGATCCTGCTAGAAGATGTATTCTAGGAAATCTAGATGATCCCACCAGTCTCTCTGGAAGTCTTACAGGTATTTTAACTAGTAGGTACAATAAACATAAATTTCACTCTGTTTTTTTAAGGAGAATAGCAAATGCCTTGATTATCTGAATAATGAACAATATATGATTATTTACATATTAAAAGTCTTTAGACTTCTGCCAGCAGCAAAAGGATTAATTAATCTCTGCCAGTTTGGAAGGTTTTTTAATTCCCTTTTTTGAGAATGCATTGTAACTCAGGTATTAGACTGTAGGATTTTTTTGTCTGATCACAGCCTAGGATCCATTCAGTTGTAGGGGAGAGACTTCAGGATCATGGCTATTTAGTGGTCTTTCAAAAAGGCGTTCATACTTGACTGGTATTTTGGTTTTTAATTCCCTTTCCTTTTCCTTGTGCACATTCTGTGACAGCATTGTACACCATGACCTCCTGCCAAGAGAACTAACAGTATGCTCCAAGGTTCTAATGTCATTGTCAACTGACTTCTAAAAAATGCTTTTGAATAGTACATTAACCATTTGCTGTTTCCATAAGCAGACTAAAATCTGATTAATGTTCTCCTTTCTGCCTTATCTGAGCTAGTGCCTGAAAAGCCCACATTCAGTACCCAGCCTCTCTCAACATTGTTACCTTACATTTGTATAGTATTGGTCATCCTGAAAAACTCTGAAATATCTAAAGACATAATCACCTCACCTGCCACTGATGGGCCACCATCTCTAGGTGGTATGCAGCACCTGTTTAACAGCTGCTGTGAAGCAGCACAACATGTAACGGTTCAGGACAGAAAATGAAAAAGATTACTATAGTCAATGGAAGTGACAGAGAAAGGGTTAGTTAGGCAGAAGATAATTACACTAATGGGAACTGGTGAGTACGTGGGCAAAATTATTCCTAATCTTCATAGACCTAGGGACGGTTACTACCTGTGAAGCAAGTGGGACAGTGTGCAATTCTGATTTAGCACTTGAAAAATGAAGCCTTGCAAATCTCTCTCCCCCAAGATTTACATCATCCTATTTGTTCATGCATCTCAAAGACTTGAGATCAACTACATTACATTAAATGTCATTATCAATCTTATTCCACCACCGGGAAATGATGAATGTGGATGGGAAACTGATAAGCTGTGGTAGAAACAGTTCTGCCAGACATGCAATCATTTTTAATGCACGTTACTAACAAAGTACAAAGACTGGATTACTGTAGTGTTGCACATGGGGCTGCACTTGAAGACTGCCTTTGAGCTTCAGATAGTGTAGACTGACCATTTGGGGAACCTTTTGACTGTAAGCATTGGAGGAGGAAGTGTTGTCTAATGGATAGAGTACAACACCAGAACTCATGAGATCTAGATTCTATCTCGAGCTCTGCCACTAACCTGCTGTGTCTTTACTCATACCTTGGGCAAGTCACTTAATCTTTCTGTGCCTCCATTTTCCCTTTCATCTTTTGTCTTGTCTGTCTAGGTTATAAATTCCTCAGGGCAGGGACTGCCTCTTGTTTGTACAATGCCTAGGACAATGGGGCCCCGATCTTGGTTGAGGCCTCTTGGTGCTATGGTAATAAAAATAATAATACTGCTTCTGTGCTCCCTAGTTTGCACTAGATCCTTATAGGTTTTCTGTGAAGTGCATGTTTGTTTTGCTGTATAATACCAGAAGGATTTGGTTCCTTCCGAGCTGTCTTAGGGATTGCCTGTCTCATTGTGTGATTCTGTGATATTGGTGAACAACTGAAGTGCCTGAGCTAGCAGCTTCCTGTTGTAAAAGAGAGAAGTCACAAAGTGTGAAGTTTTGTGCATTGCAGCACATCAGGCACAAGATAAGGATCAATTTATTTTTACTGATATTATGTCTATATATTTACTATAACATTTAAATCAAACAAGAACTTGTGACCTGATTTCCAGTGAATTAACATAGAAATATCAAAGGTGTAAATGAACACTGAAATTATTTTCTAAAAGGACACTATACAAAACTATTCTAATGGATGGTATGTGATTTGGCATGGTATATTTATTTACAAGGTCCAAAAAGCGTATCCTGATATATATCTATATCTATATATATCTCTCTGACGGGACCGGGTCATAGGCAGTCAGGTCTAGTGGTTGGAGTAGGAGTCAGCCTTGGTCATTGGAGTCTGAATGCCAGAGCCAGGGTTGAGACAAGGCTGGAACCAGGAAGAAAGGCCAAAGTGAAAACCAGAGTCAGAGTCCAAATGACAGAGTCAAGACAGAGTCAGAATCAGGAATCAGAGTTGAGGGTCAGAACTGGATTACCAGGAGTCAGGGAAGGCAGGAGTAGGGCTGGTTCTAAGGCAGGAGCAAGGCTGGGTGCAGGGTAAGATCTGGGCTGGAGCTGTGGAGGAGCAGAGCTTGGTGAGAGACAAGCAAAGGGAGGCAGAAAGTCTGTGGGTGTGAAGCAACCAGTGGGCTGCTGCTACAGCCGAGCTTTAGAACTGGCCTGCTGGCTTCCTCAGCCAATCATGCAGGGCGGTCTGTCAAGCAGCCTAGCTGGCTCATTAAGGTGTCGTGGTTCTGAGCTAGTCCAGTACTCCTGATAATATTGAACACACAAAAATTACATCAAAAGAATATTAAGGTTGTAAAATGAAGCGCTCAGAAATTAGGAAATGCCAGAATTAAAGTTGCCTGTGCAGTCTTAATTTGTCCCCTTTGTACACATGCTTCCAGGTCTGGTTCTTGTCCCCTCTATATTTGAGTCAGGCATCTTTGATTCCAGTGGAGAGAAGAGGGGTATTGTGAGCATGGGATAGACAGTTCCTGTGCCTGACATCACAGTGGCCTGCTGCAGCTGGGAGCAGCAACAGCAGGGAAAGTCCTACTCAGTCCCTGTATTTCTGGGTTGGAGCATGCTTAGTAGTGATAGCACATGTGCAGTCTGGTCTCTCACACAAGTTTTGAGGGACTAGAGCATGCTGAGTGCAGACGGAATTTTTAGAGAATTTAGCAGCCAAACTCTAACAAGTCTTTTCTGCGCATCTGAGAATTACGATTTTTCAAATGCTTATTATTTGTCCATTTTTTCATAGGAACAGCAAAAGGCACATCCCTGATCCTAGTTCCAAATTGCAGGTCACTGTGCTAGAGTGTGGAGGTGCTAGAGCTTCTCAGTTGTTGTAAGAATTGTCTTAATATGAGCAAAACAATGTATTTTCCCTAATCTCATTCTCAGAAATATCTTAACTCTTTTAGCTGAATTAAAAAAAAATTAGCCTGAAGCAGACACCCAACATGGAATTCTTCAGCCCAAAGAGTTAAAGTTCAGAAAGGTTATAAGTAGTTAAAACAGAGTCTTATAATGTGAAGTATTGGGCAACCGTAACCATAGGCAGCATTACCAGCTCCACCTATAATGAAAAAAGAGTGAGGGAAAAAGCTGTTACACCGGTCAAACAGCTTTTCATTTGTGAAATAAATGAATTCAACATAGTTTATTAAAGAAGTGTTCCTGTCTGAGTTGTGCACATTACATTAAGATACATAGAAATAAAAGATTTTTCCAAAATGTTGATGTCAGTTTCCATTTCTAACTTGTAAATCATTATTTGTGCACTCTACCATGCTCAGACAGTAATCACTATTCTAACTTTGCTTAACATCTTATCACACAAAAACATATATACCTATTTATATGTGTGTGTGTATATAAAGATAACACACTCAGTTAAAAACTCAGTGCATAGAGTTAAAACTTTTTTGTCATTATTTCTATATTTCTGTATGTGCTTTGTTTCTCAGCAGAAGTCAGAAGTGATTATAGCCAATGTAATGTGGGAGAAGGAGTAGCCTGAAAAAGTCTGTTTATTTAGCTTTCAACCTTTGCCTCTTTATCTTCATCTTCTTTATCCTTTATTTTTATAAAAGGTTGAGATTGGTGCTGTGTGCTGTGCTGGACTTGATTATCAATTAACAAGACACTAAGAACAACTGAAATGCTACACATCATTGTAAAGTGTATAAATCCTTTTAGTATATAGTGTCAAAGTACATCTAGGAATTTTCCAAACTCCTCTCTCATGATGCTGCATCCCCACTAATGTTAGATAGGATAACTATCACCTGGTTTTTTAAGGAGTGTAGCAAATGCCTTGATTATTTGAATAATCAACAGAATGTTTGGTTATTTGCATATATTAAAATCCTGCAGATTTTTGCGCACAGAAAAATGATTGTTTAATCCCTGAACTGGTTCAATTTAAGGTAAATTTGGCCAGAATGATCTGAATTTGCAATTAAGTAAATGTTGCACATAGCAGGGTAAATTTTTATCACAATTGCACTGCGGTAAATTCTGACATAACTCCACTGAAGAATGGAGAAAAAAATATAGCCAGGGTGTGAAATAGCAAACAGAAAAGATGTAAAGATTAAACATTATGAATGAGGGGGCACATGAGAAAACAATAGTCAAGTGTTAAACCAAAAATACCAGTAAAAAATAGTGAAAACTATGTTTGTTGTCAGGATACAATAAAAAGTCAGACTTAAGTGCAAGGGGAAATACATCTTCTTTCCTTTCACTTTTTAGGCTTTGTTGTCACTGCAGCAAGGTGTTTTTTAAAATTGAGATATCTAATGTGACATAACTAACACTGTTAAATCTTAGCGGAAACAAGGCACTGCAGTTTTAACCTCGGTGTAGCTAGTTGAGGTAATAGGGAAGGGGTAAGGTTGACCTTGACTAGATACAGAGAGGTAAAAACCACCTGTGCCTTGTCTCCACAAGGATTTGTATTTCCTACCCGGTGCCGGGCTAGGTGTCGTGGAGTCAGTCGGTGCTGATGTCTAGCCCAGCACCGGGTAGGAAATACAAATCCAAAACAAAGCACCATGAACTGGACGATTCTCCCCTATATAGCACAGACACGTCTCTGCCTCCACACAGGTCCCCAGTGCTATCATCCAGCAGGGAAGATGATAGTATAGAGGAAAGAATCTTTTCCCCTCACTACTCCTCACCTTGTAGACCCATGTCTTTCTCCTCTGGTCATAGGGGATATGGTGATTACCCAGGACAACTGTGGTATGCACCCCCATGGTTTGCTCCATCGATGCCATACCCCATGCAGTGGCATAATTTGAAAACATGATCTCAGTATGCTAGGGACTACAGTAGATCCTCTACTTCTTAGAGGGATAGAGACATGTCCTCACAACTATCTATACAATCAACTGTAGACACTCTGTCAGAAGCCATTGATCAGGAGGATGATATGGCAGAACCGCAAACATCACCAACACCACCCAACTCTTCTTCTTCACCAAATGATACCATAATACTACCTCCTACTACTAGTGCGGATGATTTCAGGCAGTTCCAAGACCTGTTCAAAAGAGTGGCATAGGACCTGGACATACCTCTTGAAGAAGTATCAAAGAAACATCATAAGCTCTTGAAAATATTGCACACCACAGTGCCATCTAAGATAGCTTTCCAATGGATGAAGGGATAATGAAACCGGCAGACAAAACGTAACAAACTCCAGCCACCATACCACCCACGTGCAAAAGAGCTGATAAGAAATATGCCCATTTGAAGGGAGCTGAATTTCTGTTTACCCACCCGCCACCTAATTCCCTGAGAGTGGAAGCAGCACACCAAAAGGGCAGGCAGACTCACCAGAAAGCCACACCTCAGGATAAGAACTGGAAGATAGTGGATTTATTCAGACAGAAAATTTACTCCTCAGCTACTTTACAACTGCATGTAGTCAACTCTGCCGCATTACTTTCCAACTACAGTCATGACACACACTTAAAATTCATGGACTTTATTGATGTTATACTACAGGCAAGAAAGGAGCAATTTCAATCTCTCGTCACAGCATTGCAGGCTGCTCTCAGTGTGGCAGACACAGCCGCCAGAACCATGGCTATGGCGATCGTCATGCGCAGGGCTTCCTGGATCCATTTTGTGGACCTACAATCGACCATCAAGGATCTACCATTTGACAAAGCCAAACTGTTCAGCAAAATAACAGATGAAGTCCTTCACACAATGAAGGATCCCTGAGCGACGTTGAGAACCCTGGGTATATATACTTCTGCAAATGAGAAGGAGATAGAGCAGATACCAACCTTATCAAAGGACATTCCCTCAATATCCCTACCAACATAGACAATATGTTGACAATATGTTGACCAACACAGACAATATGACACGAATAGATCCAGACAATGACCCCAGAGAAGACTGCAAAATAAACAGCATAAACAGTCAACATCCAATCTGTCATCGTCGAAACAACAATTTTGAAAGATTGGTTGGGGAACTGAATGACCTCCCTCAAGTTCCAATGCAAGAATTAACCATCCTGCAATTTGGCCATCATCTCCGCCCATTCCAGAGTATCTGGGTATCCATAACATCGGAGAGATGGGTATTAGAAATTATGCACTCGGGGTACTCTATCCCCTTTACCAACATACTTACTACCAAATCCCCATTCCCATCCCTTTTCAAGGACCCAACTCACGAGCACCTCTTTCAGCAAGAAGTAGATCCCCTAGTATTCCTCGGTGCAGTAGAACAGGTGCCAGAACATCACGTAGGGAGGGGTTTTTATTCCCGATACCTTTTAACCAAGAAGAAAACAGGAGGATGGAGACCTATATTGGACCTCAGAAGGCTAAACAAATTCTTAAGAGCACAGAGGTTCAAAATGGTCACACTGTCGACCATCATACCAGCACTGGAGCAAGGGGACTGGTTTTCAGCCCTCGATCTGAAGGATACCTACTTTTATGTCACCATACACCCGGCACGCAGACGGTTCCTCAGGATCATTCTGGGAGACAGATACTATCAATACAAGGTACTTCCCTTCAGACTCTCTACAGCACCAAGGGTATTCTCAAAGGTATTAGCTGTAGTTACCACAGACCTTCGCAGGCAGGGAATAGTCATATTTCCATACCTAGACAGCTGCCCATTAAAAGCAAACACTCAAATAGAGGCATTGTGAGCCACACAGAGAGCAACAGCTCTATTCAATGCCCTAGGACTTATGATAAACCATGGCAAATCCACACTGGTCCCAGTACAGCACCTCGATTCAACAACAGCAAAAGTATCACTACCAGAAAAAGATTCGATACCATCCAAGATCTAATCTCTTCGATAAGAAACATCCCTACTCTTATGGTTCACACATCTCCAGCTGCTGGGCCACATGGCATCCACAACTTACATAGTAAGGCACGCGCATCTACACATGTAGTGCCTACAAGCATAGCTATCGATGTATAAACCTTGTAGACATTGCCTAATCAGTGATGCCCAACCACATCAAGGAATCACTACTGTGGTGGACTTACCCCTCCAACATGATGGCTGGCATTCCATTCTACCAAGAACCGCCATCAATTATACTCCCAACAGATGCATCCCTTATTAGATGAGGAGAACATCTATTACACCACACTATACAGGGCAGGTGGTCTCGGATGGAAATGTGTCTACACATAACTTTGCTAGAATTTCAGGCAGTATGCGACGCTTTCATTTCCTTCCCCTTATAAAGAACAAAATGACAAAAATCATGACAGACAACATCGCATGTATATATTATATAAACTGTCAAGGGGAAGCCTGATCATACTCGCTATGCAGAGAGGCGATGAAACTATGGAGATGGTGCATTCATCATGGCATCGGTATCTCAGCTTTATATCTCCCAGGGCACCAGAATATAACAGCAGATGCCCTTAGCAGAAACTTTGCACAGAAATACGAATGGGAACTAAATGAGGCAGTATTACGAGACATCTTCCAACAATGGGACCATCCAACCATCAACCTCTTTGTAACCTCACAGAACTGGAAATGCCCACTGTTCTGTTCAAGAGGGGGCTTGGGTACCGGAACCATGGGCAAAGCCTTTCTCATCAGTTGGAACAAGGATCTATTGTACACGTTTTCCCCCATACCAATGATCCTGAAGGTCTTACGCAAAATATGATCAGACAAAGCACGAGTAATCCTCTTAGCTCCTTCATGGCCGAGACCAGTATGATATTCTTATCTGCTTCAGATGTCAGCTTGCACACCAATAGCCCTCCCAACACGTGGAGACCGTCTCCATCAGAACAACGGCCACACCCTGCACCCGCACATAGCCAAACTCCACCTCAGGGCATGGCTTCTACATGGTTCGAAGGGGAAGAATTAGAATGCTCAACATAAATCAAAAACATGCTGTTGAACAGCTGAAAGTCAAGAACTCGCCAAAAATTACGTCCAAAAGTGGACTACATTCGATGAATGGTGTAAAAATAGACATATCTTACCTGTATCTGGTTCAATCCTGAATGTGATGGACTACATACTCAAACTTAAAAATTCAGGCCTATCACTCAGTTCTATCAAAGTTCACTTGGTTGATATAACTGCTTTCCACCTGAAAATAGCAGACAAGACTATCTTTACTTACCCATTAGTGAAACTATTCCTTAGCAGTATATAGAACACATACCCAGAGAGCCACAAACCCACTATTCTATGGTACCTCAATGTATATTGCGCACCATAACTGAACACCTATTCGAACCATTAGCAACATGTTCCCTACTACACATGTCCATAAAAGTATCCTTTCTTGTGGTTATAAAATCTGCATAACATGTAGAGGAAGTCGTGGCACTCATGGCCTACCCGTCCTACATAATTTTCTTCAAGGACAAAGTCACACTACGTCCTCGTGTGAAATTTTTGACAAAGGTCATTTCACCATTTTATACCAACCAACCAATCCACTTACCCATTTTCTACCCAAAACCAAATGAGAATGCACAAAACACCTTGCTGCACACGTAAGATGTTAGACAAGCACTAGCGTTCCACTTGGACAGGACTAAATCCTTGAGACAGACATCAAGACTCTGTATCAATAGTAGACCATTCTAAAGGACAGACCATATCTAATCAGAGACTGTCCATGTGGATAAAAGACTGCATTCACTTATGTTATACCCTGAAAAATGTGCAACCTCCACAAGAGATTAGAACGCACTCCACCAGGGCGATGGCAGCATCTGCAGTCTTCTTTAAAAACGTTCCCATACCTGACATATGTAGGGCGGCTACATGGGCTTCGATTCACACGTTTACGAAACATTATACCATTGACCAAGATTCCTGGTCAGATGCAACCGTAGGCCTAACTATGCTGTCATCTACAGACAACAACTCCGAAGTTCCCTCCATCAAATGAGGGATACTGCTCCATAATCACCCACAGGGACCCACTTAATGAATAAGAGAAGGTTACTCACCTGGTACAGTAACTGAGGTTCTTCGAAATGTGCGTCCCTGTGCGTGCTCCACTACCCTCCCATCTCCCCTCTACTTTGGAGCATGTCCTTCTTATTGCTCCATGGTAGAAAAGGAACAGAGGGACATGGATGATGCATGTGCAGCTCGAGTCACCAATGGCGTCGCGAGACAGGCCGCGCATGTGTGACCCAAATGGATACTGCTGCTGAAGATCTCTGATCTGGACGCAAAACGTGCCAGACACCTGAAGTGGAGCACCCACAAGAACACACATCTTGAAGAACCTCAGTTACTGCATCAGGTGAGTAACCTTATCATGTATCATAATGAATACCCCGCTTGCACCGCTTAGAAAATGAAAAAGCAACATTAATGCAGTGTTTTAAAAGACGATCAAGGTTTTTAAATTTTAGAGTCCAACATGGAAACCTCAGGAACAGGCAATTATTCAAACAGTTCAGCAATTTTACCATAGACCATCCCCCTCATATAATATATTATGTAATTTTTCATGATGCTTCATTCTAAAGGACATTTGTCTTTGTGAAAGTCTGTGACAACTCAATGAACTTGTACTCTGAAGGAGAAATATCCTACTGTTAGAGGAGAAAGATGGAATCAGGCTAAGGTTCAGAGAGTGTTACTTTGTGAACAACCTTTGCCTATATTTTTGTAAGTCTTTAGAGAACAAGCACTGAGATTCCCAAGCACCCCTTTTTATTCAAGGAATGCTTCCAGTCCTCCAGCAGCAGTAAAGCCTGATGCAAGAAATCTGTCCTCCCCCATCAGCAGCGTTTAAGTATTCATGTGAAGACTTCCTGCATTCTCTGCCTCACACATTGTAACCTTCTCTAGTCTACAATTTCCTTTGCACTCCCTGATACTCCTATAGAAAAATTGCTGTGTCTATCTGAGAATATGCATCTTTACTTTTGCATTGTAGTGCACTCTGGCACACAGTGTTATCCCATGCATACCTGATAACATAGCTCTCTTTATCAAGCTTGGAAAACAAAATCTCTTGGACACTCTAAGGCCTTGTACACCCAAGATAAATTAGTGTACCCAAATTCAAACTAAATGTGCGGAGCCCAGCCCTGGCATTGTTCTCTAAAAATGAACATGGGTGGGTGAAGCTGAAAGCTAAAAAGTTTCAGGCACAGAGAGAGTAGAGGATGAGGATCGTTATCTGTCAGAGATGGTGACAGAGAGAAAAGGGAGATCCTTAAATGAACTTCTAAGAAGACTGGCTTTGAGGGGACTGCATGAAGTTTCAGACTTATTCTTTTGTCCTCCCAGATGGTTCTCCCATTCAAACACTAAACTGAACTACAAGGATACAAAGTACCTGAGACTACAATCACTAACAAGCCTTATAATTAACTAACTACTCTGTGCTGAGCACATTCTTACTATTATATTCCATAAAGGTAGAACTCTAAATTGGTCTCTTCTCAGCCTGACAAGGTGAGGGATGGTTAAAACCATTAAAATGGTTAGAGTGTCTGCACAATTTAAACATACACACTAAATGCAGCGCCTCTTTCTTTTCCTGGTTCTTTCCATAGGCAAATTATTGGTCTCCTGGGTATTTTTCTTTGGAATAATAAATCGGCAATAATAGTTATAACTAAGCTTTACTTTTCCTACCCCAAAAATATAGTGCAACATATTTTCCAAATATTTAATGCTAATGTCTAAGTCGTTTATAATACAAGGTCTGCAGTGATTTTCAGATCATCTCTACCTCTCCTTCAGTGAGGCTAATTTTACAAATCTGTTTATATAGCCCATAGGGCTCAATTCTGTCATCCTTCTGTATGCAGAACTACTACTGAAATCATTCTGAGCTCTGCACAGGGAATGGCTTGTGTCTTATCAATGCCACTTCCTCTCTCACCAAGTGATTACTTAAGAAAGCAACAATTAAGATGCTTCAGACACTGCCTAACTTCAGAACCTTACCCAGTCTAGGTCCCTGTTCTCATCTGATATTATACCTGCCTTGTCTGTCTTTAGTTCCATAGAAGATATATAATTAATTTCACTTTTTGAAAGTCATCCTTATGGTCTTGTCCTCGGTCACCCATATTTACCTGGAACTTCCTCTCTGACCCAGTTTGACATGCATTCACTTTCTCTCCCCTCATATCCCTCCTTAACACATACTTCCTTCATAGGATCTGTAAAACTCATATTTATCTATAAAAATTGTCATTAAAAGAGATTATAACTACAAACTACAAAAAAATCACAACCAAATAAACTAACAATGAAACTTTCTAGACACAGGATTTGTCACTGGCCAATTACTTGCTTTTTGTTAATTTTCATAACCTTTTCTTTGTCTTTATATGGCCTATTTAAAGCTTATTGGGGCAAGGATCTTCTCATCATAGTTGTCTGTAAAGCACCTACCTCGCTTTTAGTGCTATAGATATAGATATAAAATATAAATGGTAAAACTAAATGCAATTCATAAGAGTTCCATAGTTTCCTCCTCTCATTTAACAATGTGGCATCATTCATACTTTAAATCTATAAATTGCTTCATTTCTGAACATTGGGGAATAGTAATGCTTCTTTAGTCTGTGCACATTGTGAGGATAAAATTATTAATGTTTATGACCCATTCTGAAAATAGATAGGCCCGTATGATTCAGTAATACTTCCATAGTTTGGAAAGCAAGAAGAGAAGTTTGCAGGTTTCCTCAGTGCCTCAAGTTCCCCAGCTAGTCATTAACTGCCAAGAAACGTCTGATTTGGGAGATATTTATTGCTTAAATCCAATACTTTTCATTTGACCATTTCCTTAGATCTTATGTGAGAGAACACAACACACAGGAAATCCATACAGAAAACGTGAAAAGGAGTTGCAGCATTTTGATCATGGGGCATGTCTGTAATTTCATGGACATATTATCATGTGCAGAGAGTACTGCAATCGTTGCTGCTTTCTGTTGGAACTGAGCTTCTTTCGAACAGCAAGCATACTTTGGCAGACATTTTTTGTAATATATATTACATTAATATGCCAATAAGAATGTAAAGCTTTTATGACTTATTGATTTAACAGGCACGTATATACAAGTGTTCAGCTTTCAATTCCTTATTCTAACCTTTAGATAGAACTGGAGGGTACCTAGATTAGCCACTTAATTACAAAATAAAACCTGCCAGCACTGTTTGTCCAAAATTGTACTTCAAGGCCTTGAATCTATCCTCATAAATTTCTCAAATTAATCGTTTTCTATTAATTTATTTCATGGGTAATGTGCAATGATTGCCAAGTCATTACATTCAGGTAAACACCTAAAAGGTATTATAAAATACTAACTCTCAACTTTTTTTTGTTTGCTTTTGAACAATGTCCTATGATGACTTCACTGTAGTTTTCTGCACTTGATATGATATTAAGAAATCCACAAAAAGTCAGCTCTGAGAGCTTGTGCTTCTAGAGGAGTAAATAATATAAGTGAAGTTAATGCGCCTCTGGAAGAGAGCCAACTACTGTCAGGTCTTGAATAAAGCACAGGCACTCTAGGACCATATTTAGGTCCTCAGCTTCTGGCATATTGTGATTACATCAGAATCTTACTTTAAAAAAAAAGCAAGCTATATTTCTAGCCCTTATAGTTTGAAAAGAAAATCTGGAAAATATGAACAGAGTGTAACCAAAGCAGCAATAACTGCCTGAGTCTGCAGACAGCCTATAACAATATTTCTTAAAAGTGTAACCAGCCCCATGTAGCAGCTGAGTTATTAATGCCAAGATCCATCACTTTGGGGAGGGCCCTACCAGGTGATTTTGTGTTTTGCAGGAGCACAGTGAAATGGGCCCAACATACCAACCCTAGCAGATACGCCAAAAGCTGAGGTTAAAATACTGAGGAACATCAATGCTTTGACTGCTATGTCAAATGATGAGAGAGGTGGCCCTGGAGCTTCCAAAGGGAAGGAGCTCCTCCTCCAATTCTCGGGCAGGGAGTAAAGGGCCCCATGCTGATGCCCCTTGCCATTTCCTCTGGAGGGAGAGGTGGGGAGTGGGAAGAGAGGGAAGTGCAGACTCACAGGGCAGAGTTGTGGTTGCAGAAGTGGCGTCACAGAGGCCCTCGTGTCATGGAGTGACTAGGGCACCAGGTTGCCTTAAACAGTGCTGACTGCTGGATCCCCATTTGGCTGTGTAACTACCAGATTGGGACTATTAGAAAGACAGAAGGTGGGTGAGGTAATATCTTTCATTAGACCAATTTCTGTTGATCAGAGAGACCAGCTTTTGAGCTTAAACAGAACTCTTCTTCATCTGAAAGCTTCTCTCTCTCACCGGGAAGTTAGTCCAATAAAAGATATTACCTCACTCACCTTGTCTCTCTAATATCCTGGGGCCCATACAGCTACAACAACACTGCATACAAGACTTTTCACACTGACATAGCTTCTTTGTAATCTCTTGGCAGGTGTTGAATAAGATCACTTTCCTCCTAACCATTCTTAAAATCTTGCTCCTGAGAATATGCAAGTAACCATACTGTGTATCCCAATACACATATCAGATCCATGGAAGATTTTAGGAATGATCAGAATAATCCATTCATGTCACTTAACCAGCAGTACAAATAGTAAACAATATATCTAGAATCAGAATGTTTGTGACTTTTACTTACTCATGACTTAAACTGGGCTGTGCTCTTGTATCTCTTTATCTCAGTTCTTCGTAGTATACTCAAACGCTGAGGTGCTAATATCATTAAACAATGCCCATCTCTTTCATTTAAAACATGGTTTCGTCTAATTGTCATCTGAAGATTTTCCACAGAAATCCTTAGTCATAGATTCACAAGTAACTGATATTAAGTAAACTGATCTCTAACGACAACAGAAAAATGAAAGGAACATCACATATTTTGTTGTCAAGACATTTCATGATTGGTAGATGTTGAGGAAACCAATCTTTGTTTCTCAGCAGCACTGGCAAACAATGTGTACTTAATGGGTTCTACGCATTCAATGGTTTTACTTGGCTTTTTATTAGACCTATAAATAGAAATTAAATCAACAGGGAATTTTCATGCTGGGATTTGTAAAAATGTTGGCAAGAGTGCAGATTTTCAGTTGCTTAAATTTTGTGATCATGCTGCTGCCTCCAGTTGTGAAATACATTCATAAGAACCCTCAGGAGCTTGTTATTCTCAAATGGTGCATGCTAGAAATCACTGCGAAGGGTAAATTCTCATAAGTTAAATGGACAGTTTCAAATACCATGAAGTAGGAGTATGTTGCAGGCCAGTATGTGGTTGTCTGTTTTGACTATGTTCTTTAATACACTGTGACAGTTAGAACAACGAGAGACCTGTAGCACTTTAAAGACTAACAAATTTAAATTCTGCAGGCATAAGGTTTCGTGGGCTGCAACCCACTTCGTCAGATGCAAGAAATAGACATCAGATAGGGGGTATATATATATATATATATATATACACATCCAAGAGGAAGGAACAACAATGGGGAGGGTAGGTGTTAGCAAAGTCCATTCAGTAGATGAGGCCTATTCTCACCTTCTAATCAATGGATGTGTATATATATACACCCCCTATCTGATTTCTGTTTCTTGTATCTGACGAAGTGGGTTGCAGCCCACAAAACCTTATGCCTGCAGAATTTAAATTTGTTAGTCTTTAAAGTGCTACAGGACTCTCATTTTTGCTGTATACAGACTAACACGGCAACCCCTCTGTGACAGTTAGGTAGATAATTCAAAGCAATTATCTCTTAATGTTTTTCCTTGGTTGTTTGAGTCTGATCCTGCATTCCTTGTGCACGAAAAAGTCCTATTGACTTGACTGAACTTTGAAAGAGCAGTAAAAGCAAAGAAGGCAGGATTTACCCATCTTTAACGTTTTCTTTTAACTCTATTTTATCAACTAAAGGACTCTAGGCCCTAACCTGCAACTCTTGTTCATGCAAATAGTTCATACTCTTGTGAGAAAATCCACTGAAATTAATGGAACTGCACTGCTTATTTGGTAAGGGCTACCTATTTCAAGTTTGATTACTGTGTTAGTAATTATGTGAATAGTTCTTACTCACATGAGTAACATTTTGCAGGATGAGGCCACTAATGAGTTTTTTTTTAATTTCTGTTGACATTTTCCCCATTTTTGGATTATAGTCATGTTTAATTTATCACAATCTGATCAATTCATAAGAAGCTCTGTCAATCTCCAATCAAAAAAAATAACTTCTTTTAATTAGTTTGCTGTTCAGTTACTCTCCCATTGTTTCACTCAGACCATAAAGACCTGATCCATCAACAAAAAAATTGCTGCAGCCATCTGGGACATTCACAATCTTGAAGACCACATACACAAACTCTACAACAGGCCAGTTTATTCAGAGAGAAGATGGCTTGTTTCAGAGAGGGAAAAGAAAATACCAAAGTGACATGTTTTAAGTCCATTCCAAACATGACAGACAGACACAGTTATCTTCTTGCTTAAAGGGAGTGTTGCCAACCCGAAATGTTAAAAGCTTCATGAATGAGGCCACCCTCACAAGCTACATATGAGTAAACAGTGTCACATTGTTGCAAAAAAAGCAAACATTATTCTGGTATGTATTAGCAGGAGTGTTGTAAGCAAGACACAAGAAGTAATTCTTCTGCTCTACTCTGCATTAGTTAGGTCTCAACTAGAGTATTGTGTCTGGTTCTTGGTGCCACATTTCAGGAAGAAAATGGACAAATTGGAGAAAGTCTAGAGAAGAGCAACAAAAATGATTAAAGGTGTAGAAAATATGACCTATGAGGGAAGATCGGAAAAAAATGGTTTTTTTTAGTCTGGAGAAGAGAAGATTGAGTGGGGGACGTGATAAGTTTTCAAATACATAAAAGGTTGTTAAAGGAAGAGGGAGGTAAATTGATCTCATTAACCTCTGAGGATAGAACAAGAAGCAATGGGCTTAAATCGCAGCAAGGGTGGTTTAGGTTGGACATTAGGAAAAACTTCCTAACTGTCAGGGTAGTTAAGCACTGGAATAAATTGCCCAGTGAGGTTGTGGAATCTCCATCACTGGAGATTTTTAAGAGCAGAGTATACAAACACCTGTCAGGGATGGTCTAGATAATGCTTTGTCCTGCCATGTGTGCAGGGGACTGGACTAGATGACCTCTTGTGGTTCCTTCTTGTGCTATGATTCTATGAATAACCAGGCCAGAAATTTAGTACAGAAATTTAATTTTCAACTAATTTATTTTTTTTCTAAAGTTCCCCTCTGAAATTCTTCCAGTACATTTTTATTCACTGAAGATATTCCCAAATGCATCATTCTTTGACAACCAAAATACCATGGAAAGAGTAAAACTTTTATTTTATGATCTTCAGAAAACCAGGGAGTACCAAGAGAAATTCAGAGAAGATTTTGGTGGTTGCTTTAAAAGTTTAGCCTCCATATGTTGAGGCAAGGCCAGTGGCTATAGCTCCATTCAGGAGCTCAGAATTAAAACAGGTCCTCCCTAATAGTTTGGTTGTGGGAAGCTGCTGATGTAGGTTACTATAAATGGTGGGGCAGAGACTGGTTTTGTTATTATAGCCAAGTCCTTACTTGCTTTTCTACTTGATTAAGACTCATTTCTCCATTTTTTGTGGGAAGGGGAGAAAGACAAAAGTGTAATTGAGCTGCCACACATCTCAATTTCTCCAATTTTCTACAAGGGTCATCTTCATGGAGAAAAAAAGAACATTTCCAACCAGCTCTAGTAATTAAAACGGAACATGCAGCCCTCCTTCAACTCATTTTTAGGAGATTGTTGTCCTTCCCCCACTTGCTGATATAGTGGCGCTCTTTATTCCTCCTATCACAACTTGGTTGCTTTGAAGGGAGCAGGAGGAATGGAAAATCTTTGGTTTTATTCAACTTGTATTTTCTTTTTTAGAACCACATGACATTTTAAAAATTCTTCATCATCCATCATATTAAAATGTTTGCGAATGCAATGATGGTGCTTGACATGTTTTGTCATAAAGTTAGAGATGAAAAGGGACTGGATGATCAAGTAAGTCATCTTTCTGCCAGTGCCAGGATGTTCCTTACAATTTCTTTGAAGTACCAAGGGATGGAGCCCCCATCACTTCCCTTTGGGAGGCTATTCCAGAAATCTACTGATATTTTGATTAATCTGAGTGTCTGTTATGACAGTTAGGAAGAGTGATTGCGCCACTGGGCAGAGTGGGTGGCTATGTAATGACTAAACTGGCTTCATGCAACTGCTGTCTACAAAGAATACCTTGTTGGGATATCTCCACCTCCACAGCTGCATAAATATGGAGGATTGTAGAGATTGCTTCATGGTGTTGGGTACTACCCAGCACAGAGTGAATATTCTGCAAGAATAACTAGAACTACTGTATCCCATATTGTTCTTGCTCTCTAACTTACATTCACTTGTTGACAAACTTGTGGTATTGGAATGGGACAGTGTCTGCCATTAAAAAGTCAATGTTTTTTCAATATACAAGACAGTGGTATGAGATACAAGAGAGTATTCATTTATTTAAACTAGGAAATTACTGTGGTGTGCTAGATGACTTAGTCTTATAGCTGTTGACAAATGTTGACTTTTTAAAATGGACAGTTTAGATGGACGGAGAAAGTACATTTTCCTCATTGACGTCACAGATTATATCATTAAACAATATTTCACTAAGTAATTACTATTTGCTGAAGATCAAAAACAGTTAGCAATTAACAGGATATAGATTAACCATTGCTCCAGAAATCTTAGTATGGAGTATTGATTAGAAGCTGTTTATTCAGATGTGTCAGCATAACTGCAATTTTTTTAAAGTAAAATACAAACACATTTAAAAATTTTCATTTTTCAACAAGTCATCATTACTTGGAACAAAAATGTTTAAAAAAATTACACCCAGCAACAAGAACTGTTTTAATGTAATCACACTGTAATCTGGCTACAGGGTTTCAGGGAGAAAAGAAAATATATTTCTAGATACAGAAGTACACTTCTTAACTGATTGGAATCTTATCCCAGGCTACTTTAGTGGTGTTTCACAGTTCTAGTTCTCCAGATTAGTTCAGTAATAAACTATATTAGATTTCTGTGATGTAAGACTGTAGCAGTTATACTTTTTATAAAGTGTGTTCCTACTGAATGAGAGTTGATTGCGGAGGGAAAAATCACAAAATTCATAGTCCTTATTGTAGCATGATGTAGTATAATTAAAGATCCGTATTTGGACTTTCTGATTTAATTAATAATTTGATGCAATTACCAGTGTGATGGATGATTGCGTGTTTACCATATATTATGGTTATGGAAATATGTTTTTGAGCTGTCAAACCTATTGAAAAGGTAACGTTAGTTCTATTTACTAGCAATATAGCTCTACCATTTTAAATTTGAATCTGATCAAAACTTAAATACTTATCAGCAATGTTCCCTCAGTAAAAAGCCATTGATCATCTGCCACTTCAAACAAATGTATTTTCATTTTTTTGCAGATTACATACAAAATATTGTTAAAATAACCTTATTTAGATTGCTAAATCAGGCGCCCCAAAAAATTTTAAAATACCAGATTTACTACTGTCCATGCAATGTTACATTCTCCCCCACCCTCCATTTTATGTTCAATCTATGTGCTGTATCAGGCAGGAGTCCTGTAGAAAAAATTGAATGTGAGCATGTAATAAAAGACTGCATCATAATGCATATGCACAAGGAGACTGAATTAAGATTGTGCAAGCAATCTTATATCCGGCATTTCTTGACAAAATATTTTTAAACAAATCTTTCTTAGGGATTTTTTAAAAAAAGGGAAAGTGCAAAAATGAATTTTATGTACAATTGTAACAAACTCCCATCATGTACCAGCTCTAGTTTTGGACTCTGAGAGCTCAGTTCTGTAGTACAGGTTTCTGCCACTTGACCTACAGAGCTAACTACATTAGCTGCTCGCAGGAGAAGTCTGTTTATCCTAGAGCAGGTCTGGACCATTGGAAGCATGTGTTACATGAAGAGGGTGCCTCGGGGAACCTGACCAGGGTATCTCTCTTCCCTAGTACAGCATGGTGAGGATACTGCTGTTCCTTTGGCAGCAACATGGGCCAAGATATTTATAATCAGCGTTCAGTTATTTAATCTAGCTAGGTCAGTCCTGAAACAGCAAAGCTGTGACACTACAACCTTCAGCGTGAGCTGTACAAACCTGCACAGAAATCCGTGTAATGACTTGCAAGGCTAGCTTGCACTGCTGTAGCTTCACTCCTTTGGGAACAGAGCTAGCTATACTAAAGCTAGCTCAGGTCTGTCAGCTCACACTGCAATGATACCCTGGGATTGCAGCTGGTTGTATCTGTTTTGTTGTGGAAGCCTGAGTCAGAGAAATACTGCATCTTGGCTGTATTCAGTAGCTTCCGTGAAGAATTCATTTTATATTAATCGCTTCTCTACTGAGACAAATTCTACAGTTCACTTCTGGCTGATGACCTTCATTTTTAGTTGACAAATTTTGCTTACATTAATTATAATATGGTATGAAACTGTCCTCCAAATCCCATGTATGCAGTGCAGTTGTCACTGTGTCAGTTCCAGGATAGTTGAGGGACAAGGTGGGTGAGGTAATATCTCTTATTGGATCAACTTCTGTTACTGAGAGAGACAAGCTTTTGAGCCACACAGAGCTCTTCAAAAGACGACCCTGGGAGCTTAAATCATAACTCTGCTAGACATGAACAACCATGAACTGAACAGAGACACTGGATTTATGGCTTATTACAGCAACCTGTAACCTACTAAACTCTTATTTTTTTCCCTATGACTACAGAGGTGTTACTGGGCCACTCTACCTTGAATTATCCCTTACAATATGTGCTAACTACTTATGCTAAACGATCTATTCCACCTTGCATTTTGCTGTGATGCTGGGAGTTCCTTTCCCAGACATGAGGCTGGAACCAAAAAATCATTATTGGTTTAAAAAGGATAATTTTTATTAGATCAAAAACAAGAATATATATGCTTTATCTCCTGGGTTTTTTTTAATTCCTCCTGTCCACCCTGAATGAGTATGTGACAATTAAAGGTTGAAAATTCAGGCTTAAATGCATGCTAAAATATTCTCACACACAAACACAGGCACCAACTCACCTGTGGGTCTGCTCCCAACTCTCCATTACCCACAGCCCTACCTGGTTCCTGCAGCCCTGTAGTCTATCCCCAGCAGTTTTCCAAGTATCACATGTTCCCTGGTAGGCCCCAGAATATTCTGGTATGAGGCACTTCCAATTTCTCCTGTTGAAGCTGTTCCACTTCCTATAAATAGGCATTGGAGCAGGAACTTGAATTTGAGTCTCCTGCATCGTAAGTGCACTAACCATTAGTCATTCATGCTTGCTGGCACAATGACTACCCATTGTCATTATGAATTGCAATGATTAGTCACTGGGACACATGTTGAAAAAGAATTGTGGGGCTACTGTTATACTCTTCTGATTCTGAGGAGTCCAGGTGACACACATGCACTTTTGATGCTACACGTTGTATGGGAGTGTGTGTATGTGTGCGCAAAGGTATACCTTGCACTGAAACTTATGTTTTAGTCTATCACATTTTATTAATTTAAAAACAAATAGTCTGCCATATTCCTGATCAGGTCCGTGAAATAACTAAAGAGGATCCTGCCCTGTGAAAATTCATCCCAGGTTTTGTACAATAACTGGTACCTGCAGGGACAAGATTTGGAGAGTTTAAGTCATGGCTCTGAGACTCAGGAGTGAGGTAGCTAACTAAGGGCTTTATTGGTTTTAGACATCCACAGTGACACTGAGTATACTCACCATATATAGCCTTGGATGAACTGGGCTAAGTGTAAAATCTGGGATGGACACAGCTCCTCTTGAAGCTTTTTTTTTAGTGTAACTTCAGTATTGCCAGTCCCAAGCATGCAGAAATCGTGAATTGGATCCAAATGTTGACTTAAAAAAGAAAAGAATTTTAAAAATAAATAGGAGGATGGGGGTTGAGTCTTTGATTCTCATTTTTATACTTTTCTCTGCAAGCATGAGGACTAAAAACTTACTTTTTTTTAATTGAAAGCTTAAATTCTGCTGTATTTGAAAGCCTGCAAGAGTATGTGGGATTTAAAAAAGAAACCAAATATTGAGAGGCTCACGATAAAATCATGAGTTGGCAACACTGTAACTTTAAATATCCCAGTTTGAAAAAACTGGCTCCTGTTATATTTAATGTCAATTTAAATAATCTTAACTAGACTTTGACACATCTCAATGATATGAACAAGATGAGTGTTTGAGTGCACACTTTGGATGCTGTGATTATTTAGTTTAGAGACACTTTTACAAGTTTAAATAGGGTTACGCTGCGTCCTATAAATTTAAACACAGCTCCCGTGTGTGAAACAGGCTGACTATAGTTAACAGAAACTGCTGCTTCCGTGAAAGCACTGAAAAAAGATTTACACCATCATGAATAAAGCTTTATGGTTAAAAACAGCAAGATATATTACGCAGACCAGATTAGCTGTAATGGCCTCCTTCCACCCAAAGGAAGTGTATGTACATAGATATGTACGCATATTGTGCATAATTACTGTAACTTTAGTTATCTGTACTCATTTGTTTGATACTATACATTTCCAATTCTTGGTTCTTATTGTTTACCTACATATATTAATAGAAAACATCAAGAAATACAAAGCTTTTACTATGGTTCCACATAGTTAATCTTAAAGAATGAATTACCAGTAAGAACTGTTAGCTGTTGAAAATGTTGTTCATGTAGTGATGACTGGCCAGTCAAATTACTGCCTATGGCATAGCTTGATACACTCACAGTTGAAGCTAAAGGTGCTCACAGCAGAAATAGCATTTCACTGAAAAGCCACAAAGAACTGAATGGATGCAGTTGCTTTACCTCAATTTAAAGGGATGTTGTCAGCTTAAAAATATGGGGCTGATTCTTCCCTGTCTTGCATCTTGTGCAGTCATTTACACCTGTACAAAGTGGATGCAAGATACTAACAAATTGGAATTCTCCACTCATTTGCACTGGCAAGTGCATTATACCCACTTTGCACTCACATGAAAATCACAGACAAGGTACAAGGTAGTGGAGAATCAGGGCTCACATTGTAAAGCACATGTCTACATTTGTTAATATCCCCTTAGATTATTATAAATGAAATAATTTGATCTTTACCTGGCATGTCTATCAGGCTAAAGTATTTATTTATAAAGCACCTGTCACCATAGTATTGAATCTAGGTAGTGTACAGAGCTTAAAAAATATGAGTGCAGGGTCTGGGGAGTGCTCCAGTTCTCTGTCCTGCAGAGGAATAAAAACAGTGCCCTGAATTTGAGCACAATGCCAGCACTCTGTCTTGCTCTAGATAAATAGGCTCTTAGTTTTGAATGTGCCATAGTGTTTTCTTCTGCTCTGGCTGTTTAGAGAAATGTTGAAAAGATGTTATTTTTTTCTTTTCCTTTTTTTTTTTTTTCCCCCTTTCTTTTTTGCTGCATTTCTCATCTTAGAAAATCTAAATATAAGGCAGCCTCATTTTTGCCGATGGTCAGTTTCTCTGTGTTGTGATTCTGTTCCAAACACTAAATTAAATATTTTTGTTCAAGAACAACTCAACTGCAATTTACATAACATGTACATGGCAACATTCCTTCGATTTTGGTCTTTATAAAAGCTTTCACATGATATATCTTTTGTGTCAAACTTTCATTGGCAGCATCCCTTTTATTAAAGAGAGGTTGTGGAGGGGAGGGACCATAAATACCTAAACTTATGCTATTACAGACCTAGTTGACATTAGAAAGAAGTGCCACCTGCCCAGTATGGCTTTGGGTTAGCCACTGCTTTTTTCCTCTCATTCAAATTGGATCTCCCAACCTTTTATCCTGGTGTGGATACTGCAGTGACTTGACTCTCCATCCAAGTAGGAGAAGAAAAGTCTGCCCCTTCCAGGGTATCCAAATCCAATACAAACACAAGAGATTTCCTTCCCAGTCTCAAGCTGGGCACAACCTTTTCTTCCGGAATGTCTGTCACCTCTTTGAGCTTCAGATGCTCTTCTATCTACCCTGTGGCCTTAGCTATCAATCTTGCCTGTGAATGTCTCCCTTCTGTCTCTCCACAGACTTTTCTGTCTTATCTTTTCCCCCATACCAGAAGGCCTAGTTTAGCCACATGACTATCATGTGACTCTTCTTATTTTTTCCATCTGGAAAGTGGTGTTACAGGTGTTGGGAAATATATTCCTGTTCTGTAATCATGTCTAATTGACATGGATCTTTTTTTGTGCCTTGGGTTCTGTGTTACAATCTGCAGCGCTTGGCATATGTAATTGAATTTGCTTTTATTTAAGATAGATTTTATTTTATCCACCCGTCAAACCATCTGTCTGTAATTGTAGAGCCTCCAATTTCTTTATGCAGTGTTATACAGCTCAGTTCATGTTTGCTTTTTTTTAAAAAAAAAACCCAAACCCGTCAGCAAGTGATTTGTCTGCAACAGATATTCCTTAGCCTAAGATATTTTACAGAGTTTTCTCAGAAAGCTTACATAATGACAACTGAACAAAGCATACAAGGAATCCCTACTGTTTCAGAATAAAAAAAAATTCATTTTATTTACATTTCTTAAGCTTTTTCTATTTTAATATCAGATTTAGCTTGGGTATTTGCCTGTAAAGGAACTGAACAAAATGCAGGTTTTGGAGCTACATTTTTAAAAAGCCTAAATCCAGCCTCTAATATTGGGAATGAAACTTTTAGTTGATACTAATTGTGGGCATAAATGATTTGTTTGTATGCCTAGCTACCTGATATGTTCCCAATTGCCTGGGAATTATTTTGTGTGATCACTGGTTCTGCCAAGATTTCAAATTGACTGTCACAAGTGTTCTAATATTTGGGGTTTCATCTCATTTTCAGGTAAATCAAAATGGAATATTGTTACCTTGGTGACAGTCTAAGTGAAATACCATTCTTCTGTATTCTACTTTTTCTGCAATGGACTTGCTTTTCTCAGCAGGGTATACTTATTTTACATGTGTGTTACGACTTTCTCTGAGTTTTGCTCTGTGTTTAATTTTATTCTCACTTGTATATAAAATAATATGCTAATGCCATCACAAATCTAAGCTTGAGCAAGAACTGAAACTGAATTCTAACACCTAAGACTGAGATCCCATCAATAACATTGTTTTTGTACATTGAGTTTGAAATATAGACCTGATTTTCATCACAGGCTAGCACTAAGATAGTCTCTATTTTACTGGTATTTGCTGTTGAGAGGTTTGTTGACTATATCCATGTATAAATTTTGTTCTCGGTATACCTTCATCCCAGTAGACAATAGGCCTGAAATGTGTTTGTTGCATATGTATTCATATGGTGCTTATGACAAGTAAAATTCACACTCTTCCATTACATTGCTATGGGATAATATTTCCATCAAGTGCTTTATAATATGAGAATAAAGTGTCCTAGTAAAAGCTTAGTTGAACGTGCACATACACTATCAACTGTTATGGCTTTGATAGTATTTAAATGAAAATGTAAATGCAGTATTTTGCAACTTTTTCATGCTTAAATAATTGTGCTTGTAAGGCAGAAATGTGCTAGAGAAAAATCTTAGGAGAAGTGAATTTAAATGTCCTGGACCAATTCAGCGGGGTTTGAAAACTAAGTTAGTGCAGACATAATACTTTTTTTTTTTTAATGTCACTAGCACTTCGTTATAAAGCTTTTCCATTGTTTCTAAAGAAAAGAGGAGGCAATATGCATATTTGCTTAACAAATTTTGGAGCATGTTAAAAAACCAAAATCCCAGGAAAAGTGCAACAGTGCTACTTACAAGTTGCTATCACTGCAGCTTTCTAGTCTATTTTTGACATGCATCATTTCATTCACACTACTGACTCCTTTACATAAAGTTTTCCACTTAGAGCAGTGACTAAGGTGTACACTAAACTATGCGTAATAAAAATAGCCTTGCTCATACCTCCTAAAAAAAATTCATCCTTCAGCAGAGACAAGTCCTGAAAAATCACAGCCTGAAAGGCATAAGATTCAGAAAGTTACAAGCAACCCCAAAATGAGTTTAGAACTGAAACACTTGGGCAGTCTCAAATATAGCTGTTGCTAGTGTGTCAAGCTACAGTGACTTTGAATATACACAGCATGCATCTGTAAAAACAGGATCTTCTTATTCAGCCATCACTTTTCTGAACATACCTACTGTGGGAGTGTATTATCCATACACTGACCTGATGGCTACTTAAGTGGAAAGTTACAGCAGGCCTGGTGGTGGACACCGGGTCAAGTGAGGCTGCCTACAGGGAGCTGGAAGGTGGCCACTTTCACTCAGGCGCCTCACTGGCGGTGAGTTCCGCGGACTTGGCCGCCATCCACTAGATAGTAGAAAGTATCCAAGGTCGTAAACAAGAAAGCTATGTAAGCTAAGAAGCTACCAATAATATGTAAGCTGTTCCCATGCTAAGTGTGTGAAATTATATAATAGCCAATCAGCAATTGTGTGACCATTGTATGCAAAGATGATAAAAAGGTATATAAGCTGGAGAACAAGATGGAATAAACGATTCTGCTTGCAATCATATTGGTTGTTGTGCTTTATCCGTCCCGCATCCTCTGCCATCAGCAGTGGAATCCTCCCTCGTCCTCTGCTATCAGCATTGGAACCCAACAACCTACCGGAGGATATTACATGGTGGAGCTAAGCCCTATCAACATCCCAGCTGCCAGCCACAGAAGTATTTTTAGTGTGGCTGCGCCATAGCTGGTTGCAGTACCAACTGCTGCTACCAGGAAGTGCTTGCAGTACATAGACTTCAGACAGTAGATGAAGAGGGCACATGAGGAATACAGAGTTCCATGGGCTTAATTCCAATTAGTTCCAGACAGTGTGGGGTCCCTGCACATGCTCTCTGTAGCCACAGTTCCTTTCTACTACATCTGCTCCTGATTCTCCAGGTCCAGCAATAGGTAGGAGAGTTTGGTACCCCGAGGTAGACTGGTATCCTTATTCTAGAGATGGTAGGAGCTGAGAGAGCTGGGGCAGAGAGGTGAAGGGACAAGCCACTGGAAGAGCTGAAAATAAAACTGGGAAGCTTTTGGCTCCTAGGCTGTTGGTTATTCCCCTAGCCCTCTCTTCCTCCCTAGCACATTTTATAGAAACATTGAGTCTCCCTCAGTCTTCGGACAGATAGCTTAGGAAGGTGTGAACCAATGTTTCCTCTGAGTGTGTTTCCCTACTTTCTGGCTTAATTCTTTTTTTCCTGTTACATGATGTGTTCACAAGGGTAGCGTGTTCCTTCATACAAATAAGCAGCTGTGATTTGTCACAGAATTTATAGTTGGGAGAAAGTCACTATTACTTTTGGAGTATTTTGCATTGAAAAACTGATCGGGGAAAAAAGGCAGACTCTGATTTCAGATCAGTGGGTGATCTGATCATCTTATCGTGACTGGATTTTAATTGCTTTTAACCTTCGCTAAACAGGCCAACTGCAGCCTTCAGTGCATGTTAGTACTAAATACCTTAGTAAATGTTTTTAAAAGTCCATTTTATAATTTGCATATTGATAGCATATACAATACAGTTTTAGGCCCTAAGCTCGCCAAGACTTATGCATGTGCTTAAATTTATGCACAATGAGTAGTCCAGATGGAGTCACAGCATAAACTTTGCAGGATCAAGGGCTTGGTCTGCCAAAACTGGCTTAGCTCTTTCTCTAGCTATTTAAAAACTGGGACTATATCTTCCGGTAATGTTATAGAATAGGTTAAACTGTATCATCTCATTTCAAATTATCCTCACTTTTAAACACAGAATAGAATAAGTAAACAATAAACCAGATTTTTTGGTCATCTAATTCCATTTGTATTATGCTTAGCAAATTTAGAATAGTAAAATTAGAACTGTGACTATCTTTTGATCTGAACTAGCTTTTTAGATGGGAAAAATTGACATTCCTTAATTTTCACAGAGAGCTCCTCATAAGAAAAAATTGGAAACGCACTGGTGCAGCCTTGTGTAGACTGTCACCGCAGTGTTCAAATGTTCTTTTCAACAATAGCTGAAATCCTGCCTCCACTGAAGTCAATGGAAGTTTTGCCACTGATTTCAGTGGAGTCAGGATTTCACCTCATCTCTTTTTGTCTATCACAAAATGACTTTGAAGCCCTTGCATTCAACTACTAAATATAATTCCTGTCTTTCACAAGTAAAAACTTCAATTAAATCTAAACAAGAATCAGAGACACGATTCTCAAAGTAAATGGATGTCTGCACATGAAAAGCACAAAAAAGTTTTGTAATAGCTAATGACCATCTCTCATTGTACTTTATCATTCACATTCTTTATATTTTACTAGCTTTTTAAGAATAAGTTGGGCAAGTTGGTTAATTACTGGGACTTTTAATATCTGTGTCTTGTGAAAAGCCTTATCGAAGACATTTGAAATATTTGCAGAAAAAGCTCTGCAATAACGGAGAGAGATACCAGAAAGCCTCAAATGTGCATTTTACTCTCTTATAATTCTACCCTCCTTTCTTAGCATAGAGCTGCCTATGACATTCTAGCCTTGTTTTGAGAAACCAACATTGCCATTCTACATCCTGTCGAGGAGGGGAGGTGGCATAATAGTTGTGCACATAGCCCTGGATCAAGAAAGCAGTGCGCTTTTAAGTGGGTTGGTGTGTGAGGGAGTGATAGAATTTATATTGATTTGTTTGGCTGTTTCATAATAGCAAATATTAGCACTTCTTAGTAATACAGCATGTTAAACACATAGTCAGAGATTATTGCTGCCCCATAACAGTTTGCAATCAAAATAAAGAAAAGGTGTGTCATGTATCACATGCTGGATAATAACAGGAGAGGACTCCATTATTTCAAAAACTAAACTGGAGTATTAAAAGATGGATTTACAGAGATGCTGCAACTGCAGCTAGCATCCCAGCCATTTCCACCCAGACTGGCTTCTTGGTGCCTTCTCTTTACTCTTCCCTCCTGCAGCCTGTGTTACTCTTTCCAGGTTCCATGCCGGTTGCTACAATATGGATGTAGCACACAAGCATAGTGTGAACTGTTATGTTACTTTTACTTTTTAAAAGTTTTTTATAAAAACATGTATTTTATAAAAGGTACTATTGGGGACTGGGTGGGAGAGATGCAAGCAAGAATGAGTTAACAGGAAAACACAAAAGAAGAGGAAGAGGGAGAGAAGGAAGTGGTGGTAGTGAATCTTGTGCTCCAAAGTCTTGAAATTACATCCAAATCCTCCTCTCTTAGGGAAGAAAAGAATTCCACAATGTAAGCCACTAGCCCACCTATGTTTCACAGGTGTAATTAACTGCAACATCAGAAAGGAAAATGGCCTTGCTTCCTATTAAGAAATGACTAGTAATTTAGATTACGAGTAAGGTCATAGTGTGCGCATGTGTGTGTACACACTGTGGTTTTGTAGACAGTACAATATTTTAAAAATAAATTCCTGCTGATTGCATGTTGCTGAATTTACTTTGCAAAACATGTAACTTGTTGCAGCAAAAACCTATATTTGTTGCCCAGACTGAGAAAATTAAAAAGACCTTTTAAAATCTGTTTAGAAGATGCCGATGCAGATTTTGTACAATATGCTCATGACAGGCAGGGACAGAGGTATGGTACCTGAATTTCCATCTGATAACTTGGAATTCTTCTTGTCACGAGTTAGGAAGATCAATTATCATTTGTGACTTGTGCAGCCTAACCATAGGCTTGGAAGAAATAAATGTTAATAAGCATCAGTTACAAATACAACTGGCCAAAATATATTTCCATCAGTGGTAATCAAAATTTACAGATGCACAAAGTAAGAAATGCTCCTTGAGAGCTTATTAGAGTTTGATTTAAAGATATAAACCTTCTATATTTTGATGTGATGTTGACAATTTGTTTTAATGGTTAAAGAAGCTATAACTTTTTGAATCTCAATATCTACTGTCACTAATTAATTATTATTTGACATCTCTCATAATTTCACACAACTCTGAAAATTTAAATTAGTAAGTCCTTAAAAACCATCCATGTTATCTGTCAAAAGTACTTACAATCAAATTCTGCCAACCCTCTCTATTCATAAGTAGCCCTGCTTCCTCATCTTTGCAATGGTACTCTGCTGAGAAAGTCAGTTACTACCTGATCATGTTGTGACTTCATTCAAAAGATATAGAGTGAGGACACTAATGGGGCCTGAGGCCCACTCATTTCCATCTTTCAGTAATTTCCATAAGAATTACAATCAAAAAATGATTCAATATTCATATGAATAAAAACAGCTGCAATTACATTAAGTGCAAAAAAAAATGTATAAGCCACATAAACCGACGTGCTTTAAGGCATTAGCCAATCACTGACTGCCAGGGATTAAGAAGAAACTTCTCTTACGACAAAGTTTTTCAATACTTTTTGAGGTGGCCTCTTCGTATTCTTACCTAAGGGATGTTCCCCTCTTCATCCTGCTAATGTTGAATGAGCTTCGGGAAGCTTTTGGAAAGGTGTGTCCAACCAGGCCAAATGAGCATCCTCATGTGGCAGTGAGTATTCAGAGCCAATGTTATAAAAAGGTCACTTCAGGGCTTTACTTTCTATGGCTAGCTGTGTGTGCAGGCACATTCACTCTGTGCCTAGAACAATTTTGGGTATTTTAATCCCAAGCTTCCTCAACCACTGCTGTTGAAGTGTATTACACTTAGTTGGTGTTAGGTAGCTTTGCTGTTGTGCATTTACTTTTTATTCTGGACCCAAGCTCCTCACATCGTTTGGCCCCATATAAGAGGACTCATATCAACTAGGGCTGACTTAAATGGTGAGTGAGGTTGGAGGGACAGGAACTGTAAACTAAAGATTTCCTTTATAAAAAATGTGGAAGCTAAGTTCTTGGTGAGTGACACAGGAAAGATTGAGATAGTAGCAGGAGCACTTCTTCTAGAGCTCTGCTGACTTTTATAGCAACTACACTATTTATATGACACATCTGGGGACTGTACATTTCATGTCCCTTTGTACTATGGTTCAGCCACCAAAATCATGACTTTCCTCTTGCATCTTATCCCAAGCTTTATAGAACCAAAATATAGAAAGAGAATTCACCTCTAACCATTTGCATTCTCACTTCTCTCACTTAAAAAAAAAGGGGGGGGCTGGGGGTGGGGGGGGATAACTTTTATTGCTGTTTTACAATATTATTGCTGATAAAACTACAGCCAAAAACATTGCTAGATTTGCTGAAGTTGGGCAAAATATTAGACTACTAATAGGTGTATAGTAAGTGTGCACATAATTCAAGAAGTTTTGGAATTCTCTGTTTCTCTCATCTGTTGGTTCTCTGCTTGCATAGAATTTCATTCATTACCCCTGTAATTTTGTATTGGACACAGCTCCTAGAATACTATACAAATATCACAACTGTATATAATTCGAATTATCTCCAAATACAATGTGGTGAATGATCTGAAGGTAACCTGGATGATTAGAATTCACGGCTATTTTTAAGATGAATTTGAAATAGTCTTTGTGGTTTAAAAAGAATAATAAATGAAGGACTTTCACATTATCTAACAGAAGCAAATTAGCTCTGCTGGACACAATTTTTTTTTCTTTCTGAAATTAGGATGGTTATTACTGTATGTATTTGATTCCTGACAAACATGCAGTTTGTAATGTTGAAATGTATTCTTTCTTTATTTTAATCATAGGAGCTATGCCTGTGCCAGACCAGCCCTCGTCTTCTGACAAGACAAGTTCTCTTAGTCCTGTGCTGAATACGTCTAATGGGGACGGTTCTGAAACAGAGACAACCTCTGCTATTCTAGCTTCAGTCAAGGAACAGGTACAGAAGTATAGTGGCTTTTCATTATATTTTATGTCATGGATGCTTGTGAAGTTTATTACTGATGTCATGAAGAAGCAGAAATATTTCTTGTTTTTTAAATACCTCTGTTTAGTTTCCTAACAGTATTTTGTAGTCATTGGTTCAGGAAGACGTTTGTTTTCTTTGTTGTTCTCCCTGGCATATTGCAGATGTATTTATATAAACAATTCAGTCTCCTGAATATTTTGAAGTTTCTCCATAGTTAATGAAAACCTTGTGTTTTTTAATATATTTCCTTATGCCAATGTAATCCACTGAGAATTACTCAGTATATCTGTATGGCGAAAGGAAGTTTTGTCAGAGAAATTCATTTACGTAAGACTGCCATACCATTGGTATTTTGCTTTTCAACCCTTCTGCCTCCAACACAGGGTATGACAGTAACTATGGCTCTTGAAGACAGCTAAGCTTAAAAAGTGCTTATGGTTTTGATCCTTAGTGGTGCCAACTGCCCAAAAAGGGACTGGGTAAAGAGGTGCTGCTGTTGCTCAGACTTCACTCCTCCATAGTTGAGTGGCAGAGCTTGTCAGCCATGGAGGGATGAGCATGGTGCACTCATCAACAAGTAAGCAGTAAACATTTTAAGATCTAGTTTTAGTACTTTGGACCCTTGTCAAATTTTAACCTGACATACAGCTTCATAGAAAAGGGGATTCTGATAGGATATCTGGCTCTAGCATCCTGCAGAAAGAGAGAGAGAGATTTATTTCTGCGAGCTCACCAGACTAGATTTGGTCCAGGAGCATATAAAGAGTTTGAGTCTTTCCATGAGTCAGAGGGAAATAGGGGCAAGGACAAAGTAGCACTGAAAGAAGTCACCTAGGAATGAACCATGCCCAATCTAGGAAGAAGTTTAAACTGAAATTTACATTTTGTTTTTGCCTAAATTAAAGACAACCTTAGGATGTGGTTGAGTTTGGATTCTAACTCTGTGGGTGCTTGCTGTGCTGTGGTAGGAGCTGCATGTGCAATAAAAATATAAATTATCCTTTTTAAACGCTGACAGTTTATACTGGATTTTTAATTGAAATAATCTGTTGCCCTATACTGGTACAATACTTTGTTTCTACAGTTGTTGTACAGTTGGTAGTTTAGACATCTTAAAGATTCATGGTATGCTGCTGTATTATACTTGCCCTATGCGTTTGATGAATATGAGGGTTTTCATGCAGTATAAGTGTTACTGGACATGCTCATTATCTAAGATGTTATGTGAAATGAATAACTTCTTATACAAACTAACTTTTCAGAGTATATTGCATATTGGGCTTAAAGGTTTACCAAAAGGTGAGAGTGGTTCACAATAAATCTGTGCCATGTGATGTAAAAATGATCTGTGTTCTATTGATAAGGGCTTGTGATTTTGGAATGAACTGTATTTGGAAGAAAAACACTCTGTGGCTTCTTTCCTCTCCACACAGCACATTGGTTCTACCAGGCACACATTATAGCACTTAGCTTGATGTCCTCACAAAACAGGAAAAGTCGTATTGACTAACAGTCCAGACAACTAAAACATGGCCTAATTAAACAGTTGAAACTGCATTTAAAAATTCTGGATGTGTTTTGTGTGGTCATGCATTGGCAGGGAGATGGACTAGGTGACGTAATAAGTGTTCTCGATCTCTGATATCCCTGATTTATGAGCTCACTTAACCTGACACTTAAGATAAGTGCCTTCCCACCTCCTAGTAGGAAAGAAACATATGATTTGTCTGTCTAGCCAACACTTTTGATTAATTCATCCTGTGACTCTGCTCAGAAGTCTGGCCTTACTTGAAGATTTGGAAACATGAACATGGCTAATCATGTAGAATTAAAAGAAAAATTTAAAAAAACAATTATCCCACTTTTTCTTTTTTAAATCAGATTGTCCTTAGACAAATGAATAAAATATATTTTACTTTCCTCCAGGTTCATCATTATATATGCAGTTATTCCACCTAACTTTTTTAAAGTTCTTGGCTCATCTGCAACAACTTTCATTAACCACTCACTTCTATGCTCTGTGAAATTGGAATCTAAAGCTGTTTCTCTGGATGACTGAAGCAGATAAAATGCAGGGATTATGGTGTCATAATACCTGCCGTAGGTGCTGCTGATCTGGGGGGGAAGGACAGGCCTGATTAGCATATACTTTGGTCAAAAAACTGGAGGAAGGACATATGGATATTTAAAGATAAATAATGCTTAATTTTCTATTTTTAATTTTTTATATGACAAATGGATGATTGGGGAATTCTATATTTTTAATTTAAAACTGACTTAGGTCTGAGGTACACATGTATAGTTTCTCTTATGCACATACACACATTTATCATATCAGCTGACCTGTAGCTGGTCCAATGTACACAAGCATCATAGAGAGAATTGTTTCTGCCTTTTGAATCTCTATGAACAAGCTTCCAAAACATAATTTGACATAATATGACCCATAAGCAATATAAACTGATTTTTAAAATATCAGGTTAGTGCATAGGTTTTGCCTTTAAGTAATATTTTTTTCATTACTACTATGGCTTCAAATAATCCACATGCTGCCTCAATTTTACCAATGAAATTATATTTTCTAATAACAGCATATTGTTTAATATTCCAAACATAAAGTTTCATATTTACCTCAGCAATAATGAGCTCAGAATCTCTATTTGCATACTTCTTATGTTGTATCGTAATGGTAAAGTATAAACAAATACGGAAGTCTTGGATGTTGGGTTTTTTAAGTAATTTCATTATTTTTATTATTAGCTATTGTATGTAAATTGTTGTATTGAGGACTTTTTCAGGGATTTTTTTGCCTGAACAGACTTTTTTGGATCATAGTCAGATGTTGGACTGCACCTCGGTACATAACTGAAAATGAATAGATAAGAGGGATATAGGGTACAATAGAGGGGGTAGTTTGCGTCAGCGTCTGGGGCCATAGCCTGAGTGTTTGCGAATGCTCCCTGACCAGGCTGTTTCATGTCTTGCACAAGTTACTCTGTACCCTGATAGGGATAATCTTTGTGCTGGACATAATGTTAATATGATCCCATGGTACTTTTCGGTATGAATCTGTTCCCATGTCAGAAATAAACGGCAAAGAGCCTGACTTTGCCACATTGTTGGTATGTGGTAAGTGGAGACCCAGCTAAATACTTCATTATTATAACACTGTGCAGTAAATATTGTTGTGCCCCCAGTTCTTTTCAATACTAAAACACAGGTAAGGTAACTGCTAGGTGAAGTCCCATGGGAAGAAAATCTAAGGGGAAAATGGCGTTCAGGAGAGCTGGGAGTTTCTCAAGGAGACCATATTGAAGACACAACTGCAAATTACCCTGATACAAAGGAAAGATAGAAAGAATAGTAAGAGGTCATGATGGGCTGGAGCGCTTTAATGACCTGAAAATCAAAAAGGAATCGTACAGAAAGGGGAAACATGGAAAAATTGCAACAGAAGAGTACGAAAGAATAGCACAAACATGTAGGAACAAAATCGGAAAGGCGAAGGCCACAAAATGAGTCACACCTAGCAAGGGACATAAAAGTCACTAAGAAGAGGTTCTTCAAATACATTAGGAGCAAGAGAAATACAAAGGATAGTACAGATCCTTTTAGCCGGGAAAGAGCTCTTATAATTAATGACATCAAGAAAACTGATATGTTTAATACATGTTTTGCTTCAGTCTTCAGTAAAAAGCTAATGGTGACCTGATAGTCAACACAATTTAATATTAACAACAAGGGGGAAGGAATGAAAGTCAAAATAGGAAAAGAGCAAGTTAAAGAATATTTAGATAAGGTTAGATGTTTTCAAGTCAGCAGGGCCTGATGCAGTTCATCCTAGAATTTAAAGAGCTAGCTGAAACAATCTCAGATCCATTAGTAATTATCTATGAAAATTCCTGGAGGTCAGGTGAGGTCCCAGAAGACTGGTGAAAGGTCGTGGAATCCCCATCATTGGAGGATTTTAAGAATAGGTTGGACAAACACCTGTCAGGCTTATTCTAGAGTTGCTTGTTCCTGCCACAGCAGAGGGGACTGGATTTGATGACTTCTTGAGGTCCCTTCCAGCCTACATTCACATGATGCTATATACCTTCACGCAAAATAAGGTGATTCTTCATTGCTTGAGAAAATAATTAACCTCTTTCAGGCATCTTTAGTTTAATATAGATTTTTAAAAAATAAATCACCAGTTAATGGCTCTTCATATTAATTGCCTCTGAGCCTGTGTACTCACATGGCTTTTATCTTGTGCTGAATTTTGGCTGGGCATTGTCAATTCTTAATTTCAAGTCACATTTCATTTCTTGAAAAGAAAACAATAAATTGGATATCCAGGGTTCTCCAGCTGTTTAATAGCAGAGACCACCTATTAATAGAAAAAGTATCTCATGAATCATTTGGAACACATGGTCACTCTATTAGTCATACAGCCAACTATTCAAAAGTCATAAAAGGTTAAACAGTAATAAGTATTTTTATTTGCTCTCTGGTTTCATGTTTTCGAGCTTTTCTCAGGAAGCACGAGTGCTTGAATCCTTTTTTTTTTTTTTTTTTTTTTTTTTTTTAAGTAAAAACTGAGATTGTCATGGAATCACAAGATTGATTTCATATTTTAAGAAAAAACACCAAATATAAGACGCCTGATTAAATCACATGTGTCATCACTGGATAAAATGGTGGATAAAACTCAGTTTTTGATTGGAGGAGAGTATGAGATGGGTGTGGGGAGGAGGGTTAGCAGCAAGATGTTTTATAGGAATTGCAAAATTAATAAAATAAAATGCCAAAGTCAGCCATGACTCCTGTGTGTCTGCTTCCATTAACCACAAAAGTTCCCAAAGTGCATTAAAGCTCTCCCACGGGCAGACCTGAGATATCAGTACACTATGCTTTCAGGAGTGATCAGGTGGTGGATATCAGTAGGAGACATGGCAAATTTCTACTCTAGAATTATCACCAGTGTATGCAGCATTAGCACATGTACTGCACCTTCTAGATTCCTTGAAAGGGGGTTAATGTGTATGTGTTTTTAAGGGTGGAGTAACCAGTGGGAGAATGGCTACTAATGAAGTGGTAGTAAGAAGGGAGAGGCAGTCAGGAGAGAATCTTGGAGAAGCTGACTCTCAGCATGGAAGTCTCCATATACGTGTGGTTACCTGGCATTTTCAGGTGGCCCAGCCTGACTTTTTTGCAAAGCTGGAAGCCACTCCCACTTGAAGAGAGAATGTGGAGGAAAACTTCTGCAAATGTCAAGTTGCATAACATTGCATAACATTTGCAAATATCAAGTTGCTTTCCTGATGCTCTTCTTGTTGAATGTTTAAATAGAAAATTTTTAATATTTTCCAAATAAAATTATACATTTTTGACCAATTTCTGATTAGAATAACTTTTGTTGGTTGTATTTTCCCTGTACAGAATTACTTAAATATTGAAAGGAAGTTAGACATATAGGGGGAAAAAGAATTCTACCCCTAGGATATGATAACAAGTCACGTGTAGGGTAATAATAAAGCACTATAAGAAACAAGTTATAATTAAAATCCATATTGGATAAATCATTTAAAAAGTAAATTGGACTGGATGCAACTTAGACCTTGTTAATACATAATAAGAACGTAGTTATGAAAATGTGACAGTGGATAGGACACTACACTGGGAGCGGGGAGACATGGTTTCTCTTCTTGGCTCTTCCACTGACCTGCTGTGTGAATTTGGGAAAGTGTCAAAGTGCCTAAGTCTCTCCATGTTTGAAGTGAGAAAAATATTTATCCTCCTTTGTATAGCATTTTAAGATTTCAGAATCAAAGTGATACATTTATCAATCCACATTCTTACACATTCATGGATTTTAAGGCCAGATGGACCATTAGATAATTGTCTGAACTCTTCTATAACACAGGTCATAGATTTTCACTCAATTATCCTAGTACTAAACAAATAACTGGTTGGACCAAAGCATATCTTCCAGAAAAACTTCCAGTCTTAATTTAAAGATATATATATATAGTATATGACATCAGTCACTGTAGAAGCCTTAGAATAGAAGCCAAGAATTATTATTAAAGTCTTAAGCTTTTTCTGCAAAAAAAAAAAAAAATCTGTTGCCTTTGGAAGCCATGTTTCTAAATAGATTAAATTATGATAAACCCATAGTTTGCCTGCCTCTTCTCTCATATCACAGCTATTATTTCCTTTTAAAGTTTTAGTGGCTTTCCTTCAGATCCATGCTAATTGTATTTAATCAATAAATACCTTTCCAAGCTCTCTCTTATCATCTCTCTGTACAGTATACCATTATCTTCTTTTCCTTCATTACATAACTCCCCTGTTTCCAATATATTTTTAAAAGATGCCAACTAGAGATTCTCCTTCCTCTTTCCATCTTCTTTTTTCAAACAGTGTATTGATTTTTAGATATTAATACAGTCTAACAGGAAACAGACTCAGTCATAGTTTACATTTCACACACCATAAGCACTTTCTAATAAATGCAGCCCAGATTATAACCCTCACTTGCAGGGTTAACTGAAATATTACCATAGGTGAAGTTTTGAGAACTGAACCGGTACCTTCATAATATGTCTACAAACTAACAAGATTTCTTTGGTGAAATTGTGCATTTTGTGGAAGTGGAGGCTGTGGGAGAGTGGAGAATTTTTGGAGAACTCATTTCTTATAATATGGTCCTTTTGTGTGATTCTCAGAGGAGAGAGGAATCAATTGACACTTTCGCTACATATCTTGCAATACAGAATTTTTGCATTATGGACCTAATTGGGCTGCCCTAGTGTAGCCCCTCTCCGAGAGCAACCACAGTCTTTGTGTTCTTTGATAAATATTAGTTTTAAAATGACGGTTTGCAAGAGTGGAAAATGAGACAAGTAGTCTCCATACGGATACCTTACCTACCACTTCTGAGGTGAACAGAAATGGTATTGAGTAAAAAGAGGTAGTTACATCTTTGGGAAAGGGTAGTGGTGATGATAAGAAGGGGAACACTATTGGAATGAATTAAGGTAGAGGCTTGCAGAAATGACTTGTGCTGCAGGCAGGTACTAAAAGGGAGCAGAATACCTCCTGACAGCCATACTAGGTCTCCAGCAAAACTGCTCATAAGGAGAGGGAGGAATGTACCAAGTGCCTCTGCTAACTACAGTACTTTGCTAAAGTATTTTAAAATTATTTAGTCAAAGCCAAATAAAAGCACTTCAGCTAAAAATAGATTGAATGTCTACTACAAACTGAATTTTACTATAGTCCAAATTTAAAGTTATGTTGGAAAGACATTGTAAAGAAAGACTAGATGTGAATCCATTTCTGTTAGCACTGCTAATACCTCCTGCGTTTTCTGTCATACAAAACTTGCTTCTTCTATGACTAGAACTCTGCGTCCCCTGGGATACAAAAGATGTGTTTTGCTGGCTAACAGTACCATAACTTTGAATAAAACACACCCATATAATTTAATCATCTTGTAATGCTAATCCCATGTCTTATTTTCTTAACATTCAAGTGTAGAGGTCTGTACTGGAATTTCAAGACATTAAATTTTGTGCCTTCTCTTCGTTGCTCCTTACCCCCATACACTTTCAGACTATCACTATTGCTACTCTCTGACATTACTCAAATCAGAATTTTAAATCAGAACATATCTTCATAGATACTGCCAATTCATTTTTACAAAACCAAATTCCTTTAAGCCAATATGATAGAATAGGTTCCAGATCCACATTCTAAGATTGGCCAGGTGCTTTATTCAAACAAAAATATCCAGTTAGTCAGTTTTATTTTGCAAATGTTAATTTCTGACTATCTTTAAAAATATTTATATTCAGAGCATGTGTTTTCCAAGTCACGTGGTTTTCATATCCATATTCTGTAGTCTTGAAGCTCAATTTTAATGAGTGAATCCAGTACTGAGATCACTTAATTTATTAGGTCCATATATTTAATCAGGGTGTTTTTGGAGGTTCATTCTTGTGACTGTGGGTGCATTTGTTACTGAAGCAGTACCTTTGTTGGCCTTTTGAGACATCAAGATGAAAATTTTTTTTTGTGTGGGAGACAGTGTTCCTTGATCAGAAGAAGAGCTCTGTGTAGCTCAAAAGCTTGTCTCTGTCATCACTAGAAGTTGATCCAATAGAAGATATTACCTTACCCATCTTGTGTTTCTAATGTTCCTTTTATATATTTTCCAAATCCGAATAACTTCTTGTAGTCGTCACATCATAGCCATTGAGAAAATCACACTAGGTGAATGAAAAAAAAAAGATAAATTGTGTGAGAGAGGAATGATGCTGCAAACTGAGCTACCACTTATCTTGCATCTTACCACTCTCCAGCCACCCTTCTCCTTAATACTGGAAAAATCTGCCAGCCTGGGTACCAGTCTTCATGAACTCTGATTTATTTGCTCCTGTTCTTGATTTAAACTGTGCTCCATCAATATTTCTTTTTTCTCTGAAAATATATTAAATTCTCTGATACAAATTGGTGTCAGAAATGCCAATCATTTTCCATGGGAGGAAAAAGTAATATCAAAGAAGATAAATCACCTTTCCTCTGAACACTAGAGCAAACAATTAATTTTATGTTTTCTGCAATATCTCTCTGTTCTGGGAATTTAAAGAGTCTTCTTCATATCCTAGAAAACCTACAGACTCCCACGATGACATCTTGTTTTACATATGCAGTGTAAGATACTTCACATTATTTGTCTTTACCAGCACTTGGTGTGTAGTTTTGATTTCATTCTCTACTTTTGATTACCATGCTGTTTTTACACTGCCTGCACATCTTTTTGGAAACTTTCCTGTATTGATGGTGTTGGATTCCCTGCCTGTGTGTTTTTCGTATCTTTGGTCACTTTTGATACATCTTGTGCATCCAACATTGTCCTTTCCTATTCCTGATATATTTACTACTAAACGGAATACCTATTTTTTTCTATAGATTAATTAATTAATCTCTGTATACAATTCCAACCAAAAAAATCTTAAAATGGAGTTATTGCATGGTGCAATTGCCTGGCTGGCTTGCCATCCACCAATTACTGGTCATATGGGTGATAGTTCAACAATGTCTTAGGAAGATAACTACACAAAGGTTTGTAGAAGACCAGCATTTTTACAGACCTAATCTGAGTCCATCAATTCAGTTACCAAATAGTGACAGATATGGCTATTATTGAGTTGTGGACTAAGAATTGGACTGGGGTCTTCAACTTGGTTGATTTAAGCCACTGAACAGCTGTTTGATGGTACTGGCCTGGTCTATACTGACCGGGAAATTTGGCAGCAGTCAATGGGAAATATGGAAGCTACACAGAGTAGCTTAAGTATCTCCCTTCGACTTCCTAACTTCTACTTACTGCAGCATCTTCACTTCGCTGCGCCGACGGGAAATGTGCTCCCATCGGCACAGCATTACTCTTTTTCTGGGGGTGGATATAGTAAATCGATTGAGTGGGTCTTCACTTCTGTTCAGTCGATCCCAAAGAATCAATCTGATGGCAGCGAATTTGCCACTGTCAGTGAAGACATACCCAGTGACTATTTATTACTACCAACCTTAGGTGAGATTGAATCAAGCTCCCTAGAAGCTCTATGCCTGATTCTGATCTCACTCTTTTTTGACAGAAATATGATTTAACTGACTTCACTGGAATTACTCCTGTTTTATGCCAGCGTAACTTAGATCTGAATCAGGCCTTCCAGATGCCTTTACCATGAGCTATTCAATCTTTCAATCTATATTTAAATTGTTACATGCTTTCATTTTTCAACAAAAGCTGTCAGTGGTGTGAACTGAACTAAGTCAAGGCCCATTGCAGCCAGGCCACAGGCAAAATGGGGGAAAAGGAGCTTGTAAGACTTTATCAAGGTATGTGAAACTGATTTTTGTAAACAAATATATGTCGGGAGAAAACAGTTCTCACAAACAAAATTATTTACTAGGAAGGTAAATTGCTTTTTGCTAACTAATAGAAAATAGATGCATTCAGCATGCATAATATAATAATCACATAATGGAATTTGTTATAGCTATGTATGATTAAAAATGAAATATTATGTAACCAGAATAAGGAAGTAGCTAATAGGGAATAAGTGTAGTACATTATATTTTGAATACTTTCTATTCATGCTGATTGGTGTAACTAAAACTGTACTATTAGGTGCTGTAAGCTTTGTATGACTCTCGCTCTATGTATAGCAGGAAAATACAGCAAGGCTTAAGAAATACACTAAACCCACTAGCCTTCAGATATTCTGCTTTGCTTTGCTATTACAGATCTTCTATCTTGCAAATATGTATTGAGCCAGATAAGAGAGTCTGTAAGAATTACAGTTTTAGCCAATATCACATACAATATAGTATCACATTTTTGTATAACAATTAATTTTATTTCCAGAATGCTTCTTAGTTATGTTAAGCTGCTTAACCAAGGGGAGATGTGAAGTGTTGTAATCTCAGTGTTAGGTGTAGACACATTGCAGACAACAAGAACAAGATAAACACTTTTTGTTGATGCTTAGCTGACATGCTCCCTGTATAGAGAGCTACAACAGGTTAAGTATGTGTGTAACGTTTTGCTAGGGTGATCAGATAGTAAGTGTGAAAAATTGGGATGGTAATGGGTGCCTATATAAGACAAAGCCCCAAATATCAGGACTGTCTCTATAAAATTCAGACATCTGATCACCCTAGGTTTTGCTGACCTCTGAAATACACTATGGTCAAAACAACAATAATAAACTAATAACAAACTTCATCCTGTTTATTTCAAAAAGATAAAAAAATAAGAAGTAATTAAAAGAAATGGTGAAACTCTCAACCCTAGAATACGTAGAGACAGAATGCAGTTCAGATTTTGAGTCAGTTGGCTACTTACACTTATGTTGCCCATATCAGTGGTAACATATTGTTCTTTCTTTTTGTATTACGCTGTTTTAATCTTTGACTGAAACTCTTGGATTACTAAACTTGTTAAGCCTATTTTATTAACATCTCTTGTTGTTGAAACAAAATCAAACCTATGACAGTGTGGAAAAACAAGACAGAATGGTAAATATTCCTAAATACCTTTTGCCTGACACCAATATATATAATCTATATATTTAATAGTCTTAAGAGTTTTGATATAAATTTGTATATATTTTAAAAGAAATGCCATATATGCTGACTGAAATCAGTGAGCATGCAATTCTTTTCACTTTATTCCAGGAAAAAGGCATTTACTAGTAACATCCTCTTAAATTTTTAGTTTATAGTTATTTATTGAAGCGCAAGTGTACTTGACATGCTAAAACCGGGCACTAAAGACAGACCCGTGTCTCTTTCCTTCTGCAAGATTGCTGTGTTTATATATATATTTTTATCAGCATCCATTTATACACGTACATCCAGCTTTGTTCATTTCACTGTCAGTTTGGACCATTATTTGATGCTTCTGTTGACAGAACACTCCAGGGATACTCTATCTGATACTATAAATAGTGTTGATTCTTCATATTAAACCAGCATGTAAACTTACAAGAGTCTCATGTTTTTTGTTACTTTGGATTTTGTATATATATTATAAAAAATGTGGGGTAGTTACTTTCTATATCATTGTTTTAATTAAAAAATAATAATTAATCCATGTCTTGAAAACACTGGCATCCTGTCAGTAGCTTGCTGTAATTTATCTGAGTTCAAAACACCATTTTATCTGCTCAATGTGCATTAAGTAGAAATATCACATTTTGATTTTGATTTTGATTTGTGATTTGTCTTTCACAAGGCAAAATTTGTGTGTAAAAGCACTTAGGATTATGTGAGTTGTCTGTTTTGGTGATATTATTTTGTTTACTTAAAGTTAGACTAATGTACTTTGATTCATATATAAGCAATTAAGATATGACTGTATGTCATATATATTTTATAAACAAATATATTATTGTTACATATTTTATTATGATTATATATAATTATATTATAAAATATAATGTTACATATAATATATATTTATACATATATTTATAAATATATTTTGTATTTTATTTTTATTATATATAATATATGATAATATGTACTATGGCAGTTAGGTTGTATTGTAGATTACTACAGTGGCTTGTAGTAGGCTTGCTTTTCTGATGCAGTGTAAGAGAATAAAAATATAAATGTAATGATAGCGTGTGCCACAGTGATTGATGTATACTGAAATGCAAGAAAGCTAAGATAAAGAAATGACTCATCAGTGCATTTAACATTTTGAGCCATTTCTCTAATTACAGCTGAATCTTTAAATACTGATGACAAGTCCCATTAAGCATCCATAGTTTATTTTTTAAAATTAAATATAATTCTTTGTGTGTGTGTGTGTGTGTGTGTGTGTGTGTGTGTGTGAGAGAGAGAGAGAGAATAATAAAAATACAGAATATGCAAATTAAAGCACTTTTATTAAGAGTCTATCTAAGATGCATCCGATGAAGTGGGTTTCTGCCCATGAAAGCTTATGCCAAAATAAATTTGTTAGTCTTTAAGGTGCCACAGAGCTCTCACTGTTTTGCAAAAAACAGACTAACACAGCTACCCCTCTGGAACTTATCTAAAATATTGTTGCCTTTATTGGAGCCGAGTGACGAGCCAATATTTAGGGCTTGCTAGGTTATTTCGGTTGGGCAAAATTAATTATGTGAATCAGTTATGTCTTTGGAGCTGGCCTAATTATTTACAAAGAATGGACACAAAGTCCTCTTTCCCTGACCACGATAGAAACAAGTAACAGTAGGCAGTTTCCTTACTCAGAAATCCCAGTCTACCTTTCCAGTGAGTTCTGTGCCGAAAATAAGCTGTCTCTTGGCTTCCTCCCAGGGCCACGTTCACCACTGCTTCTCTCGCTTTCTTCTGGCCTACTGCTTCTCTCTCTCTCTCTCTCTCTCTCTCTCTCTCACACACACACACACACACACACACACACACAGAAGGTCACATGCAACCAATCAGTTACTCTGTAGTAGTAGTGGTAGTGTTTACAATTGGCCCCAACAGGAACACCTCAGCCTATGTGGTTTACCTCTTCTTTGTTCCTTCCATCCAGCGCCTTGTTTCAGCAATACATATCATTTCAACCTCTTGATTCAGCTGTCACTACATGATTTAATTCCTCCTTCCATTTAGGCTGAATGAAAGGTGGTTGGTACACCCACTGACTTTGAACCAGGTCTGTGATTGAGCTTTAGATCAAAGAGACACTTGAGGGTGGCCATTAACAACTTCCAGCATAGTGAGAGAGAGGGAGAGACTCTTAAATAAAAATCCATTCATTCATATCCAGAAAGTGATCAATTTTTCTAACACTTTTAATTATATAGATTTGTATTTAAATACAAAATGTTCATTTTAACAAAATTAATGTAAATGCTCGGTGTAATTATTTACCTGGCAGAATTCTTCCTATTCTTTTCTTCCCTTGGTCACCCTAATGCACAGGATGTCTGCCAGCAAACCAGGAAGGTGTGTCCAAAATAGGTTATGGTGGGAACCTTCCCTTGTCAATAGAGAGTGGTAAAAAGTACACAATAAACGAGTAAACATATGAAATCTGTGAAGCTTCAAGAGACTATCAAACAAGATAAAGAGAATCAACTATAATTTTTTTCATTGAAACTGTTCTAACTTTGACTTGATAATTCTTATATATATAATGAAATGTAAGCAGTTATGATGAAATCTAAATCTAGGGAATACTTGGAAGACTTGCCAGGTTAAGGACTCGCTCATGCTGCAGAGAAGTGGTAAGGCTTGTAGTCTTGCTATATGTTTTCCGAGTTTTGGTTTTTTTTACTCAGAATGCAGGACTCTTATGGTGCAAATTTCAAGACGTTGATGCTCAGTAGTAGAAAGCTGACTGCTGTTGCCCAGCTGGATAAACTGAAATTCTTGAACAACTGCAGCCTTCTTTACAGGATGCAAATAAACATTTTTACATGGGGAGAAGCACCATTTTCCCCAGAATTCCTGCTGTTTGATTGCGTTTCTTCAGAAACTTTGCCTGCTTATTCCTCTGCTAAAGTGAGATTTCACTCTGCAAGGCTTTCTTCCAGAGAGAAGCAAGGAATAATTATTTTAAAGATCTATACTATGATTTCTGACTTTGGTTTGTACAACATAAAAGTACCTAGAAATTTCATTTCGTGGCATGGTACCAAATAGGGAAAAACCCATTTTCCTGCACCAGAGATGAGGGAGAAAAATCCTTTTAAACTAATAATTACAACTTGGAAAGAATTGTGTTTTTATAATTTTTCATGCAGGCTTTGCTAAAAGATTTCATGAAAGAGACTGTGGCTTATGGATTCAGCTAGTTGCTCGACTTACTGTAGTAGACAATGTATGAAAAATACGTGTAGTGCGTTCACTTAGTTTTTAACTTTTTACTGTATTTTTATTGTGTATTGCACATGGTAGTGTTTGACAAGTTTAGAATCTGAGAACTGCCTTCTAATGAATGAAAAAATGGTATCAAGTACTATTTTAATCTTACTAATTTGCATCATTTGTATTAAGAGGTATGTTACTCTTCAATTATCAGCCAAGTGCTGGGAGTGAAGAAAAGGGAAAACTAGCCAAGACAAAGAATTGAAAGTTTTCAATAATTAAAACACAAGACTGATTATTTTTACACTTGTTTTGGTTGTTCCCAGTGTTAATATACTCACTGAAGTTTATTATAGATAAAGGGGAAAGCTTTATCTTTCTAAACAGCTGTTCCAAGTTTCAGCAGATCTTAATATTTACGTGAATAGTAACAAAAATATGAAGAACACACATATATTGAGATTCATAGATTTGAAGCCAAAAGGAACCACTAGATCATCTAGTCTGCTCTGCCTGTGTATCACAGGCCACCAATACCACCCAGCCTTTCTCCCACTAAATCCAACAACCACAATTAGACCAAAGTATTACAAGCCCCAGGAGACTATTGTGTGCCATAGGCAGAGAATAAGGTACATCAATGTCAGAGGCAGGGAATTGATTGTGTGAGTGTGACACACTGCGCCCCCCATGATCTCCTTTATGGTGTAAGTGTATATTATTTAATGCAAAGTATGTCATGTAAGATGTTTTGGGAATGCTCATGACATACTGAACCTTATTGTTATAGTGATATGTTTGTTGCAATGTATTATGAGGCTTCTCTAGGTAATGTTCTTCAAAGTGTGTTTCATACCTTGAAGCAGATTCAGGCAAAACCCTCCAAGAGCAGAGGGGCAGTTCGTGCCTCGGTAAGACCATGCATAAAACAAACCAGCTCTTCCAGGAACAATGGACTAGCCTAAGCATCAATAGCTGCATGCTCACTGACTCAGGTATGGAGGAAGCTCTACAAGGACATTGTCCCTCACCCTAAAGAGGGACAGGGGGGAAAGAGTGTCCTAATCCCTGTAAGTGGAGTCCCCAGAGGGCAGAAGAAACATTTTAAAATAGGAGAGATATTTTGCGAGCTCTCTCTCCCACCTCCATCTACAAACAATACCAAGCAACTGAAGTGCTGATCACAGGGGCATTTTGTATCTGACGAAATGGGTTGCAGTCCACGAAAGCTTATGCCCACATAAATTTGTTTATCTTTAAGGTGCTACAGGACTCTTGTTGTTTTTGCTGTATACAGACTAACACGGCTGCCCCGCTGGAACGTATCACTATTTAAGTATGCCAGAAATCATGGTAAGGGGGAAGACTGGTATCTCCTTATCTCCTTGACTTGAAATAGTTAAACTGGTATGTAATTCCAATAAAAGTAGACAAGTAGAACACTCTAATTATAATGGTAAACTCAGGTGACTATCCAGCATCTGTGGACCTTCATGTTCCTTATCTTCATGTGTCAACTGCTGTTTAAAAGCAGAAGTATGAAATATTGACTTAGAGGAGTTCAGCTATGCCGTTGCATTCTCCCAAGTATAACATCAACTCCCAAGTTTTTATAAAGCTAATGACAGTGGTGGCAACATGGTTAAGGACATGAGATTGCAGGTGTTGAGTGCCTTTAACACCTATTGCCTTCATTGGGAGTTGAGGGCACTCAGCACTTTTCAGGACCAACCACTGGGCTAACTTCCAGTCTATTATTTCCTGGTACTGTTCTCTAGATTTTTCAATCCTCTACAGAGCTCAGGGAGAAATATTCGATAAGTCCCTTCCCTAGGAAAATGAATTCTTCTGTTGCAGTCCTTTCTACCCAACTTGTTAATTGAGATGGCAGTATGCTCTTTGTTTTCAAGGTCGTCTTGAGAGTGTGGTATGTGGGTAGACAACATATAGTGAGGCCTTACCCAGATTGTTGACTTGTGGAAGGAAAAGGAAAGTGTCTGTTTTCCAGGGAAGACACAAATCCTCTTGTTCTGATGGCACAGTATCTAAGAGGGAAATGTAATGCTATAATTGCAAAAAAAAATATTAGAATTCTCTATGAGAGAGACAGAGAGAGAGTGTGTCTTTTGGTTAATGAAAAGGAAATACTTCAGGGAGATTGGCTCCAGAGAAGCTCTGGTCACTACTTTGGTTAACAAGGTGTTTGGCAGGATGTCAGGTTCAAAGACACTGAATAGAGATTCACGGCTATTCCGCCAGCTTATCTGGCAACCAGACGAGATGGGCGTCACAAGCTCCAATTTTGGAAAATAAAAGGTAATGATTCTCTCAGGCAAGAAAAGAGTAGGGAAGCCTTGCAGGTAAAAGCCCCCTGAAATAGCCAGATCTGGGCAAAGCTGAGGCTAAGGTTTATATTTGTTTTAAAAATAGAATAAAGGGAAATCCTAAGAAATGAGATGGGGGATGAGATTCTGCAGTTGGAGTATATTCTGTTCAGAGTTGGGAGTGAGATTCTATTTGCTCAGACTCGTACATTATTGCATGCCTAATTTACATCCACACATAATGTAAATGCTTATACATATGTATGCATATACTGTATGTATGACCAGTTAAACCACAGGGTGTTTGGCGTCTCTCTGATTATGACTTTAATAATATATTGTGTCCATATACTAATAACTGCTTCTCTCCATAAGTAGCAGGAAATACTTGACTTTTTAAAAAAACTGATTCCCAATACACAGTTGAATTTTTAGTGGATATCTTGCAGTTTATTGAGAATACTTGTAATATTGCACTATATAGTAGATTCCAAGTTTTGTCAGTAATATACACACACGTATTGTATTTCATTTTCACTTCCTGTAAGTGAATTGTGCTCATAAAGAGAAAGTTACTCTTCCTGTTATAAATAATGCATAATTTTGATGTTACCTTGAACTTTTTTTAACATATATCTGTTTATGTAGGGTCCAAAAGGAATAAAATACCTACATGTATATCATTTATAAAACTTGGAATCTGCTATACATTATAATATTACAACCATTCTTAATAATTTAAAGAAAATAAGGGTAAATGGTCCCTGCTGAACCTAAACTGTTTTTGGGAGGAGTCTATTAACCAGTTTATTGTCATTTGTCCATAGATAAGCAGTACTTAGATAAGCACAGATATTCAGCATGCACTATTAATATTCCTGCTGCTTTTATGAAACTTTTGAAAGGGATCTTACATCATTTTTTTTTCCAGGATCATAAAGTAGTGTACAATAGGCTGAAAAAATTATCTCCCCTAAATAGTGTTTCTTCCTCAGATACACAAAGAAAGTATATCATGTTAATTTTTAAAGAGAAAATCTTAAAAATTCTCAGTTAATTATTAAATGGGATTACTCACGAGTTAAGTCCATCACATGCCTGTGTTTGTAGAATTGGGCCCAAAGTCATCAGTCTAGATTTCAACTCTGTAGATTGAGATGCAAATAATGATAAAGATAATTAAACATAAATCCATTTTTTAATGAGTATGAAGATATTTTAGTATGTAAATTTTCAAATGTAAACATTTCAATTTCCAATTCTTACCAATATTATTGCATTTTATAAAATCTTTGGGTTTTTTTAAAAATTATGTTATCTTTTCTGGAAGTTTCTTCTGTTTTTTGTTTGTTTGGTTTTTTTTTTTTTAAGTAGGGCCTCACACTTACATAGCAGTTTTATAGATTGAACATAATCTATTAAGGGCATTAATTTATGATACCTATTATTTATTTTGTGAGCATGTGGTGATTTTGCTTTGCCTTTTCTTGGTTTTTTTGCACTGGGAGTTTACACAATGAAAAGGTTTGCAAATTAAAGCCAGTAAGTTAGTGTTGCCTCTGCTGAGAACATGAGACACTACTTCAAGTGCAGGTTCCTATGTAAATTCCCCTGTGGATACACATGCATTTCATGCACCTGGAGCTGGAGATTTTTGCAAGCAGTTTACATTGGTCCACACGTGCCCTTGCTCACCTTGTGCGTCCAACTGAGGTGATAAAGGGAAGGTGTCTAGTTCCTTCTCACCACTGCATGTCTGGTTGGAATCTCTAGTGTTGTAGCTTGGGCCGCCGCCTTCATCTCTGGAAAATATATTTAGGTATCTGTAAATAGTTTTTATATTCTAGAATTTTAAAGTTTTTATCTGTTAGCTTTAGTATTTTATAGTTAGTTTCCCAGACGGGAGGAGCACCCCTGCCACGCACGCACGCAAGCACACACACACGCCATTTGGGTACTGGGTTATCCCCAGGACTCTGGACTTCAAAATTTGTGCTTCCTGCTCACAATCCTTCTCAGTTAGCAACAACCACCAATGCTTCCTGTACTGCCTTGAGGAAGCCCACATCGTCACAAGACCTAGGCCAGCTTGGGCCCATCCTCCACCTTAGAACTGTTGGTACCCCATGCCTTTGGGACCCCCATTCAACCCATCCTATTGGCCATACTGGGTGCCATGGGACCAATACCATCCCCCAGTGTTGGTCCAGTCTGCTAGAGAATTTCTCCTTCCCTCCCCTTTGAGGGGACAACTGGAGCTGCCCCTGAATCCTACCGAGGAGGAGGAGTAGTATGCATCAGATCCAACAGTTCCATTGGATCTGACGAGATTGTCGTCGTCATCGCCAGATGAGGCAGTGACGCCGATGCCTCCATTCCCCCCTGATGACTATAAGCAATTCCAGTCCTTTTTCTTGGGAACCCAGCAAGGCAATCATTACTGAGTTCACATGGACAACCATACAGCACAAAGCACTTAGACACCTCGAGAGTCCAAAATGCACATGAATGTACAAGAGCTATGAGCAGTTTGAAGAACTTGAAAAACCTTTCTCCTATTCATTCAAGGTCACTGTACCTTAATAATGTCCGACAACATCATGACCATCTTTTACATCAACAAACAGGAAGGAGTGAGATCCACCCACCTGTGTGCAGAAGCAGTCAGTTTATGGAACTGGTGCTTGGGCAATTGGATTACCCTGTCAGCAATCTACCTCCAAGGAAAGCAGAATGTGCTGGCAGACTCTCTTGGCAGACACTTCACGTTCAATCACAAGTGGGAGCTTCACAACTCTGTAAATAAACAATATTTTCACTCTGAGGGACCCCAGCAAACAAACAAGAAGTGCAAGGCATAGTGTTCCAGAGAAGCCCTACATCACTCATAGGGCGATGCTCTACTCCTTCCATGATGAGATCATCTGAACTATGTCTTCCCTGCACAATCGTTCCTGCCTTGAGTTTTGCACAAGATTTGGCAGGACTGGGCATGAGTTATTCTCATTGGCCTCAACTGACCTAGACAGTTTTGGTTCTTGAATCTCCTATGCATATTATCTTGGACATTGATCATTATTCCTGCATTTCCTGATCTCTTAGCTCAGGGGACTTCAAGACTTGCTCTTTGATGGAGTAGGCTTGTTCTCCGACAAGATGGATAATAAATCGCATGCCTTGAAGGACTCTAGGGCCACCCTAAATTCCTTAGGCCTGTATGTGCTGCAGGCCATAAGGTGCCAGGGCAAACAGCATCCTCGGAGATAACAACAGCCCATCCCCAGACTACCCCCTCGGCCTGCCCAGCCAAGGAGCGATAGAGACCAGTTCAGGCAATCTAACCGCCGGGTCCGCCAAGGCCCTGCTGGGGGCTCTCAGCAAGGGCCGCAGAAGAACAACAAGCGCCACTTTTGATGGGACGCTCGAGGGTGGCTATTTCCCTGTCCCCCTGGATCCCGCTCTCCCCTTTGCACACAGACTGCGCCTGTTCCTTCGAGAGTGGCAGAGAATAACCTCGGACTGCTGGGTGCTGAGCATGGTGCAGAGAGGTTATGCCCTGTAGTTCTCAGCCTTCCCACCAGACTTTCCCCCTACCCCGTCCCTCTTCAGGGACCCCTCTCACGAGCTACTCCTCATCCAGGAGGTCCGCTTTCTTCTCCTCCTAGGGGTGGTAGAGGAAGTTCCTCCTATGGAAAGAGTAGGGGGTTCTATTCCCGGTATTTCCTTATCCCTAAGGCAAAGGGAGGCCTGAGGCCTATTCTGGACCTTCGTCATCTGAACAAATTTATCAGGTGCCTCAAGTTTCGCATGGTCTCCCTAGCCACCATCATTCCCACTCTGGATCCAGGGGATTGGTATGCTGCCCTCGATTTAAAATACGCGTATTTCCACATATCTATCCTCCCAGACCACAGACGTTTCCTCCGCTTTATGGTAGCGGGTGGCCACTACCAGTTTTCGGCCCTGCCTTTTGGCCTTTCCTCAGCGCCCAGGGTTTTCACGAAATATATGGTAGTGGTAGCGGCCCACCTGCAACGCAGAGGCGTCCAGATCTTCCCCTACCTCGACGACTGGTTGATACGGGGAAGATCCAGAGTCCATGTGGAAAACAGCCTGGCCCTGACTTGTGCGACATGCACCAGACTGGGCCTGCTCATCAACAAGCAGAAGTCCACACTCACTCCGGTGCGGCGCATAGACTTTATAGGGGCCACCCTCGATGCAGTTCAGGCCAGAGCCTTCCTCCCACGGCCTCGCTTCGAGACCATAGCCGCCATAATCTCAGAATTGTACAGGTCCCCCACAACGACAGCCAGGCACTGACTTCAGCTGTTGGGACACATGGCGGCATGCACATACGTGGTGAGGCTGGCTCGCCTCAAACTCAGGCCTCTCCAGGGTTGGTTGGCCTCCGTATACACCCCAGCCAGACATTCACTGTCAAAGGTGGTCATGATCCCACCTCGAATACTAGCGTCTTTCAACTGGTGGACAGACCCGAGAGAAGTACTGAGGGGGGTTCCCTTTGCAGACTTGACTCCCTCCGTAACATTAATAACAGATGCTTTGGATGTGAGCTGGGGGGCCCACATGAGCTACGACCTCAGCACACAGGGTCTCTGGTCGCCACAAGAGCTGAGCCTGCACATCAATGTCAGGGAGCTTCGGGCTGTCTGGCTGGCCTGCAAAGTGTTCCTCAGGTTCCTAAGGGGCAGGGTAGTGCAAGTCCTCACGGACAATACGACAGCCATGTTTTATATAAACAGGAAAGGGGGGGCGCACTCCTCGGCCCTCTGCCAGGAGGCCACACAACTTTGGGACCTTGAGGTGAGGCACGATTTTCACCTATCTGCCTCTCACCTCCCGGGGGTCAGGAACGACGAAGTGGACTGCCTCAGCAGGTCGTTCTTACCCCACCACAACTGGTCGCTTCACTGGGAGATGGCAACTTTTCTCTTCCACAAGTGGGGTGTTCCCCAACTAGACCTGTTTGCCTCAGCGTGGAACAAGAAGTGCCCGAGGTTCTGCTCACTCCAGGGTCGCGAGCAGGGCTCCATCTCAGATGCTTTCTTAATAGACTGGACGCGGCCCCTAATTTCCCCCTGTTCCGCTTCTTCCCAAGGTACTCTTGAAAATCAAGAGAGACAAAGCGAACATCATCCTGATTGCACCGGCCTGGCCCCGGCAGCACTGGTTCAATATGCTGCTGGACCTGTCTGTGGCTTCACCAATACCACTTCTGAAGCGCTACCACCTGCTCTCCCAGGACCAGGGTCACCTACTGGACCTGCACCTGGACTCCCTCCACCTGACTGCATGGAGGCTCTGTGGTTGACAGAGGGAGAGAGAGCCTGTTCAGCGCAAGTCCAGCAGGTCCTGCTGGGAAGCAGGAAGCCTTCCACCCAGGTGCTGTATAAGGCTAAATGGAAGCGCTTCACTGTTTGGGCAGAGTCCTGGGGCATCCAGCCGAGTTGTTCGCCCATTCAGGCGATTTTAGAGTACCTGCTCCACTTAAAGACGCAGGGCCTGGCACTGGCCTCCCTAAGGGTACACCTGGCGGCCATCTCGGCCTTCCACCAGCCAATGGAAGGGAGGTCGATCTTCTCGCACCCTATGTCACTTAGGTTCCTCAAGGGGATAGAGAGGCTATATCCGCAGGTACTCTCTGGGACCTGAACCTGGTCCTCACTGTCTTGATGGGACCCCCCTTCGAGCCCATGGCTACATGCCCATAGCTCGTCCTCTCCTGGAAGGTAGTCTTCCTAGTAGCCATTACATTGGCTAGGAGGGTCTCCGAGTTAAGAGCTTTGACCTTGGAGCCCCCCTACACGGTCTTCTACAAGGATAAAGTGAGGCTGAGACCCCACCCGGCCTTCCTACCTAAGGTGGTGTCTCAGTCCCTTCCTTCCCGTGTTTTTCCCTAAACCACACGGTTCGGCGGTCGAGCGGAGATGGCACTCATTGGACGTCAGAGGGGCCCTGGCCTATTACATCAATTGCACAAGGCCATTCCGGAAGTCAATGCAACTGTTCGTTGCAGTCGCAGACCGGATGAAGGGCTCACCTGTCTCCACTCAGCGCATCTCCACCTGGATCACCGCCTGCATATGTACCTGTTATGAGCAAGCGAAGGTGCCACTTCCTGGGACCGTGACGGCACATTTGAACAGAGCTCAGGCCTCATCGGCAGCCTTCCTAGAGCATGTGCTGCTGCAGGACATCTGCAAGGCAGCGACCTGGTCATCAATCCACACCTTTACATCTCACTACGCTATCGTGCAACAGGCGAGAGAGGACATGGGCGTCGGCAGAGCCATGCTGAGGAGGGCTACTTGCCAATGACTCCTACCCGCCTCCAAGGTATGGCTATTTAATCACCTATATTGGAATGCATATGAGCAATCACTCGAAGAGAGAAAACAGGTTTACTTACCAGTAACTGTTGTTCTTCGAGATGTGTTGCTCATATTCATTCCAAACCCACTCTCTGTCCCCGCTGTCGAAGTTGGCAGAAAGAAGGGTCTGGGGGCCACCGGGTTGGCAGCACCCTATTTACCACGATATGAGCGCGGTACTCCAGGGGGCACAGGAGCTGATCCACAGAGGTTGCTAGGGGCAGAAAAGCTTCCGGAGACTCGTGCACGGGGCGCGCACTCACCTATATTGGAATGAATATGAGCAACACATCTCGAAGAACAAGAGTTACTGGTAAGTAACCCTGTTATATGCAGCTTTAGTGCTAGGCAAATAACAGGTTTTTCAGTTTGCTAACAACCATCCTCCCCAAAATATTTTACATCACAGTAAATGTTTCCTTTTGACAAAACAAAAGTTTCCCTTGACCCAAAATGATTTCTTTTGTTTTTGTCTTCATTTTGGCCATTTGAAAAATTTTGAAATAAAATTGAAGAATTTTTTTAACAAAGAGTCGTTTCAAATTAAGGAATCTGTTTTTCTTGACATTTAAAAAAAAATGTTTTGATTCTTTCTGAATTTTTTTTTTCTGACAATTTGGTCAAATTGACATGATTTCGTAAACTGTTTTGGTGTTGATAAATCTGGATTTTTTGCTGGGAAAAAAACCTTTCATTTTTGAAAATTTTCACCCAGCTCTACCGGAGACCATTGAAAATCAGACAAAAACATAGAATCCCCACATGATACCTTGACAGTCGGTTTTCTGAACAGAAGGCAGTTTAATCTTGAGTTACAACATATACATAATGGTTATTGCAGAAATAGCCTTGTACAGAACAAACAATATAATTTAAGCTTATTTTTGAAGGACAACACAACTGTCCTCTTAGCCAACAGAGTCTAGAAATCAACTCTGCTTAACTTTACAATGCAGTAAGTGTTCATTTTCACAGATGTCATGGGATTTTTGGTGTGGGTGGATTGAAAGCTTGCTTTCCTTTACTTAGGAAATTTTGCTTGTAATTGAAACTATGAGAAGTGCACCCAATTACTATAGTTTCTGTTTCAACTTCTTCTAATCAAAGACTTCTCTCCATCTCAGATACTTTAATATGTTCATTGGGTAAATTATAAATCCTGGTGCTGAAAAATTAATATAGTAGGTATGAAGCGAGAAGACTTAAGCCTTGTCTGTGCTGGGTTTGTTGGGTTTTTTTTGGAATGGTGTAGCTTTACTGATTTAGCTGTACTAGTGAAAACCACTCATGTACACAAGATGCACTGGTTCATTTTATCTCTGAAATGGGCTAAGCTGTACCTGTGCAGTTCAAGTTTTACACCGGTGCAGAACATCTGTACTAGGGGTTTGTACCAGTGCAACTACATTGGTGTAACTAAACCAGTGTTTTAAATAAATAAATAAATAAACATAGCATAGGCAAGGCCTTGCGAACAGCTAATAGAGATGTTAGAGAGAAATTATGTGAGAAGGGAGTCAAAGTAGTGGATAATAGCCAGCACCATGTACAACTAACCTCAGTCTATATAGCCAACAATGGAGCACAGATAGTCATTGTATAGGCACATGGCGCAAACAGTGACAAACCATAGAACTGCATGTAGGAAAACTGATCATTTGTTTAGGGGACTGTGACAGGGTCTCAGAGCCTTCTCTGCCCTCCTGCTGGAGACATCAGTGCCCTGACTCTCCCCGGCCAAAGAAAATCCAGTTCTACTGGGCAACCAACAAGAGTCCTCCAGAGACCTAGAGGGGCCAGGCAGAAATGCTGAAGAACCAAGAACAAGAAGGCCAGTTAAGAAAGCTTTGCCTGTTTGTGCTTAGAGGCAGAGCTGGGTGAGACTGAGACAGAGGAGGAGCTCCTGAAGGCTAACCCATGCCAGGGCCTTGCTGTAACTGATCACTTGCATTTTGAAGGTTTCTTCCCCTCTTTTGTTTAATGGCACAGACAGCCAAATCCTGAGTTGCTATGTTAGTTTACCCACTAACGCCAAGTTTATACGCAGGCTGTTCTGCCCCATGCAGGTGGCCAAACCTTGCAGATTAAGGAGGGTCTGACCCTAAAGGGGGCAGTGTAGAACAGCGCCACTGCCCACAGGGTCACATTATCAGGATTAAATTCCTGTATTTTACAAAAAGCGTTCCTTTCCTGTCTCATTAATTAATGCCTTAGAATATTTAAACTAATGAATTCTTAACATTGAATGGACTTTCACCAGTCATCCAGCTTGGACAGTGAAATGAAACAGGTAAGTTTAACTTTAATTTTTAGTTCATTTCTGTTTGGTTTCACTTTTCAGTTCTCATATGCTATCCCAGTGACTTTTGTCCACAACACTCCAGGTGATATTTATTTTTTAAAGTATTTTAATTTTTTAATAGAATTATAAACATTCTCTTTATTATTGGTTTTGTGAAACTTTTTAAAAACCTAAATATTGGACCTGAGCTAGCTGAGCACTGACAGTCACTTGAAGAAAAATAAAATGACCAAGTCATGAACACCTTGATTATCATTTCATGAACACTCCTTCCCCCATACATTAAAATAAACGTGTTGGCTATCTGAGGGATTAAAAAACCCCAAAACTGGATAAATAAAACAATGACATTTACACATGTAGGAACTGATTGAACTGTGAGATCTGTACTTTGGATTTCTGAAAATTGCAAGACTTTATTTGATTGAGGGGTTGACAGCGTTAGGATACATTTATATTTATGGTGGTGTATAGAGTACATATACTGCATGCTCCTCCCACACAGGTATAAATAGCAATGTAGTTGATGAGGTATTGCTTACACAAGTACAATAAAGACATACTTGAACCATAGGGGAGCGTTTCTCAAATGCAGCTACCAGCAGATGTTTTTGCAGCCATGACAGCCTCCAAAGCACCACAACAGTCGCTGAGATGTTCAGTATTAAAGTTGCCTTGTAAATGCCATAAATCAAAATGAGCACTTATTCCCTTCTAAATATTATGGTATAATAAAGGCAGAGCTGAACTACATAAGTGTGATTTTCTTTCAAGTCACTAAGCGTATTCGTTGGTTAATTGCTATGTAGACATCTCATGCTATTGCAGCTCCTTAAGCAGCTATTGGCCAGTGTCATCTTTGGCAAGATCACTGCGTGGTGTTTGGGTAGGTTGAGATTGTGGCAGAAGGTGAAAGAGGTAAAACTGCAAATGGGTATCAGAATGTTTTTTAAAAATCAGTGCCAGAAAATGACCCTGAATGTGACCAAGAGACAGTCCCAGAGGAGACATCTGCTGCTAAGAAAAGCAGAACATGGAAGGAAGAAAAATGAACATTTCAGGATGAGTGGAAAACGCAGTTCCTTGTATTTCTGAAGCCAAGCGAGCTAGTGTGTGTGCTTTTTTTTTAAGAAAGAAATTAATCAAATTAAAATTGATGCAATGCAATGTTACTATAGCATTCATGCAGGGAATTATCACGGTGAGTTTCAGAAGCACAAGCTGTTAAATGATGCAAAAACAGAGTTTGAAAGAGAATAGTGACGGCTCAGATTTTTTAAATAAAGCGGATCAGATACGGGTGGCTACCCTTAAAGTTGTGCTGCTTTTGGGGAAAAGAAAAGAAACTATTCAGCAACAGAAAACTCTTGAAGAAAATTGTTGTGGTCGTTCAACCTGAAAATACACTGAGCAATGACATGTTAGAGGAGCAGAAGAGATCGGGCGAATTTTCAACAAAACAAAATAGTTGAAAGAGTCACAATGAGCCCTTTCCACAGCCTGTGCTTGGCTGAGAGGCTTGATGTCAAAAGGAATTTTAAGGTAATCGTATGTGTTCACTTTTTTTACTGTAATCACCATTGTTTATCTCAAGGTGTTTTATGTCAGGTGAGCCTCAGTGACAGGCCAGCTGGCAAACACATTTTTTAATGTATTCAGGCAAGAATAGAGGAGTGCCGCATTAGCTTTGACAACCTGTGTGGCTTGACAGCTGATGGAGCAGTGGCTATGCAAAGTGCATGAGTAGGGGTGCTGAACAGCTTCCAAGAAAAGTGCACTGAAAACGTTTTTTGTTTCGCTGTTTTGCACACCAAGAAGTACTTGTCAGCAAGGCTTCAATGAAAAGTATGGATGAGATTGAATCTGTAATGACAAAGTGCATCAATGTTGTCGATGCCAGCGGTATCAATAAAGGGAGATTCACAACTCCGTGTGAAACGGGCTGCAAGAGACACAAGGTGCTACTGAATTAAAACCCAGTCCACTGGCTTTCTTTTAATGACAGTGTACAGAGGCTGTATGAGCTCCAGGAAACGCTTGTTGAAGTTTTGAACAGTTTCGCCAAAACTGTTTGTTTTGTTTTGTTTTTTAAGATTTTTTTTTACCAAAGCTTGCTTTCTTGAACCATGGTGCTTCAAAAACATCAGATAACAATATGTGACAGCATTGAAGTAATTCATACATTCAAAATGACAATCAGTGACATTGTCCAACACCTACATGAGGAATGAGACTTTTCATTTTTTTACGAGCTTAATCAGTTTCTCAGCTGTCAGCATGAAAATGCTCAGCAAAAGATCGGTTTAGCTTAACTGAAAGCCTGAGTATCCTCTCGGAGGATCTTGAAAATTGTTTAAGTGAGGGAAAGCTTTTCCATTAGTACGCTTTCATGACCCACCCATTCAGCAATTTTGGTTGAAGTTTTTTGGCTGCAAACAAAGTAAGTGCTTTGCTTCCTTTGACTCTTTGGATTTACGCAGTCTCAAGCGCCTCATACTACAAACGCGCAATGGTGCAAAAATGAAAACATACTTCAGTCAGCCCGGTGTTACAGTACAGGAGTTCTGGAGTAATGTGTACCTGTTTGAGGACAGCTACAAGCCTCTACCTAAAGTTGCTTTGCTTTTCCTGTCCCTGTTTTCTACTACCGTGCTGTGTGAGAGGGCATTCAGTGCACTGCATTTTCTGAAGAACAAGTACTGAAACTGCCTCACTGATGCTAACCTGGAAGCTTCCCTTCTTCACAGTAGACCCATGATCCTGCAGACTATCCATTCAAAGAGTTCCTGAACTTCTGCACGTAGTCTAATCCAGTCAATGGATGTGTTAAACCCCAGAACTTTATTTTTTTTATCACTCTGTATTATTAAAGTACAATATAACAGGATTATGTTTGTTGTTATCATTATCACTATTAATGAATTGGATTGATTCTTTCAGTCTATGAAAGAGACATTTTGGACATATTTGCAAATATGTTTTTCATTATTATTTGGACTTTTATTAGGTAAAAGCATTTTTATATTTAGTTCAGAATTGCTTTACAGACATCCACTTTTTACCAACTCTTGCTAGTGGTCGCTCTGACAAGTTTTCCTAAAATACTTAATTAACTTTAGAAAAGACAAATAAATATGCACACATACAAGTCCAAATCATTGTATTTTTGTGTTGGTTTTTTTTGCAGACAAAATCAGCTTGATCACCCTGACTGATTGGTCCTTCAGCCCTTGTATAGATTGCACCAATCACAATGCGTCTTCCATTCTTCTCTTATCCTGGCCTTCCCTTCTCCATGCCTTGTCATGACAAAATCTTTCCATCTCTTTGGAGGTCGGCTAAGTGGTCATTTCAATTCCTGTGGGTACCACTCAGCAACAGCTGCAGTGCATCAATTGTCAGTGAGCCTCACTGTGTGCCCGGCCCACTGCATTTTGTTGTAACTGTTTTCAGTGCTGATGTCCTGCACTCCACTCTGCAGTCTGATCACTTCACTGGGGATTTGGTCACAGATTGAAATCCCCAGAATTCTTCTCTCCATCGCTGTCTCTGTGACAAACACTTGTTGCTCTTCTACCTTCAGACTCAATAATAAAAATAATGTAAGTTGTATTTTGGTGCCCCTGCCCCCCTACACATAGCCTCTGGCATCCACTGCCTCCCCCAATGGATATCCCTGGGTCCCCACTGCCTCTCCCGGCCTCTCCCACCTCTCAGACCCCACTGCTCTCCTCCATTGCCCTGAGCTCCCTCTGCGGCCTTGCATCCCAGGCTTACCCCACTTCTTGCCTCTTGACCATGGTGCCAATAAGGCCAATCCTGCTGAAGCCCAGAGCTAGAGCCCCACAGCTGGAGCCAGGGGCAGAGGGGGCTGAAGCCCAGAGCCCCATAGCTGAAGCACAGCCTTTCCCCACTGCCTCCTATTTGCCAGAGCCTTTCACTGCGGTGTGCAGCTACACACACCCTATTCGCCATCACCAGAGTAGATAAGCTTAATTTTTTTAAGGCCTTATCAAATGATTAATACCTTGATTATCATTTCATGAACAGTCTTCCCCCCCCACACACACGCACCCACACTAAAAGAAATGCGCTTGCTATCCAAAGGATTAAAATAAACAAAAACCGGATAATTAAAACAATTACAGTTACACATGTAAGAATTGTTTGAATCGTGAGATTTGCATTTTTGATCTCTGGAAATTACAAGACTTTATTTGATTGAAGGATTGACAGCCGTCTCTGTGAGAAGAATTTGATTTGGCTGCCTTTTGCTATATTTCAAACAGTGCAGAATTACAGTTTACACATCTCTTGCATTTGTGTTGGCAGAATCCCCAAGAAGGCAATTGTGGACTAATCTTAAACATTATCCTGTTATGTCTCTGGTGTTTGAAAGCAAACAAAAATGTGCTTCAAATAATCTTTGTCCTAGGTAAAACCTTTGTAAATTCAGGACAGAGAGTAACTGAAGAATCCGTTTTTTGTGGTCTGCATGCAGACAAAGACACTTTGAACTATCTGTTCTGAAGGAGTAGCTACTTCTTAGCTACTGGTAGAACACTGGCCATGTATTTGACTAGTGTTGATCTGGAAACGCTAACCATGGCAGTCCACAGCCAGATCTTCAAAGATGGACTTTGGATGTAAAAGTGTAGATCTTGAGACAGTTTGGCAAACCTTATGGCTCATGAGGATGCCAGATAGGGAGGGCTCTGAGTTACTACAGAGAATTCTTTCCCAGTTATATGCCTGCTGGGTCTTGCCCACAAGCTCAGGGTCTAACTGATCGCCATATTTGGGGCCGGAAAGGAATTTTCCTCCGGGTCAGCTTGGCAGAGACCCTGTGGGGTTTTTTTTTGCCTTTCTCTGCAGCCTGCGGCACAGATCACTTGCATGTTTAAATTAGTGTGTGTGGTGAGTTCTTTGGACCTTGTAGTCTTTAAATCATGATTTGAGGACCTTAGTAACTCAGCCAGAGGTTAGGGGTCTATTTCAGGAGTGGGTGGGTGAGATTCTGTGGCTTGCAATGTACATGAGGTCAGATTAGGTGGTCATGATGATCCCTTCTGTTCTTAAAGTCTGAGAATCTATTTAACCCCATGAGTTATAAACAGTGAGACAGAGATCACTTAAGCTCTCTGTGATTCTATGATTCCTGTGTTGAGTTTTGTAAGCTTAAAATATTCTGTACAGCGGGGCAGAGAATGGGCAATATGCATGAACATTCAGTAGCATGGGGTCATTTGGCCACAGATATTTCTTGGGGTTTAAAGCATGTGCCTGGGTATTAGTTGTGTTTCTCTTCCCCCGCCCATATACATTAAGAGGCTACTTAAAGTTATAGTAGTATATTCTCTTCTTGGTGCAATTCTTGTGCACACACTATCACATGCATGCAATCTGTATTGCATTCTGTCATAGCAAGGCAGGCTCCATAAATAGAGCTCCTACTGGAACTGCCTGGAGTGGATAATTCAAAACATTAAGGACCTAGTTTTTGGCACCCTTACTCACTTCATTGCTTAAAAAAAGAAAAGTGAAATTGTATACGTTATAGGACTGTGCTGTACGTAACTGTAAAAAATAAAATAAACTATTGCAGTGCTTTACGTGGCTCTCCTGAACTCCAAATGAATCGGGTCTCAGGATTTATCATATGGCCAATGATGTATCTTATGTAAAGTAGAAGTGTGCCTATTATGTTCATAATAGGGATAATTCCTTTCTCCCACCCCTTGTTCTGTCTGTTAGGAGTGGAAACTCTTTGGGAAGGGGAACTATCTCTTCATCTGTGTCTGTACTGTGACTAGCACAGTGAGCCTCTTATAGTCATGGGGGCCTCCAGATGTGAAGGAGGTTCACAGGCTGCTGCTCTCACAAATGTTATTCTAGAATTTTAGTTTTGTAAAATGTTCTTGCTTTATATGTGGGACAGCTAAAGAAATGAGTCTGCAACACTTGATTATTGGCAGTTAAGTCTTTAATGCACAAATAATTACATTCAACAGGTTTACCTTTTTAATCCTTTTTTGATTTGAGTGGCTATTTTCTGAATCCAGAAAATTGTGTGTTTTCCTGTCACTATTTTCCCGGATGGCTTTTTGAGAACAACAAAAGGATAGAGCAGTAATAGCAGCAATATCTGTCACCCAGATCTTTTCATTATCTTGTTAAGAATGATTTTTTAAATTTATTTACACATGTCTGCTTTGTACCAGCTGTGGTGAAGCAAGCCAATTTAGTAATAAGGCAAGATCCACTTCAGTAAGCAGCATTTTAATATATAATCTCTGCTCTTTAGTAGGATGCAGTTTCGCTGTGGAAGACAAAAGATATTTTCCAGATTTGATTTTTGTCAGATTTTATATTCTTGTTTGATGTGTTTATGTATGGTCTAAGTAAGCCTGTCAGCATTTTTAAAAAAATGTATTCCTCAGCTGTCACAATTGAATACAGTGAAGCCTTTCAGTTCCTAGAACTAATACTTTGCCATCCGATGAGGAAAATGCTTCCGTATAGAAAAAGTTGTTCTGCTTGATTCCCTGCACTAGTAGACTGTAGAATAAATCTTCCCTGCTGACAGGTGTAGACAAATAAAAATCAAAGTTTAGTTATATCCAGATTTTTTGTATCAGCAGGAGAAACTGTTGGAGCCATTTCCATCTTCTTAATCAGGATCTTCAATTCTAACGGTAGATGTTCTTTGAGGGTGTAAGGTACAGGCAGATGTTTCAGTTCTGTCATCAATACTTAATGATATACTTAACTCCACCACTTAAGAAGCCACTTTGAAGATAGTTGATACTCCTATGACATTAAACAAGTTGCTTAGCATGTGGAGCAGCACATTCTTATCTGTTTGTTACAAGCCAAGCATGAAAGGGAAGCATAGAATTGTGCAAAAATATATTGGTGGCTTGCTATGTTTCCTAGTGAGCATTGCTTTTCCTTTGTTTGAGGAAAAACATAGCATACATCTCTCCAGTTGCTGACTTGTTTAATGTTGACCACTATATAGCTACACATCTTTGGATCTGTGGAGAGCTGGAGCATTGAAAAGTATTTTTCAAACTACTATAGATGTCCACAATAAGAAACTTGATATAAGAAAACTCCACTGGACCTTTCAGGGTTCTGTGCACTTTCCCTCAGAACTCTCTCAATGGGATTCTGTAAGTCAGTATATTTGCAGCTGTAATTTATATTTGGGAACAGTTTAATCTGCCAAAATCATCTCCCATGCTGAGAAACACCGAGCTGCTCCTGTTATACTACATCAAGGTAGAGTGCTGTATTAAGAAAATGAAAAAATGAATTACAATGTTCTGTTTGCTTAAATGAAGGGAAGGAGAAATAATGACATTTTAAGTGGCACCAATAGAAACAGTTGACATTTATTTATAAGAAAGGCTTGGTTGGAAATTATGTAAGGGCCAGATTGTGACAAGTTCACTCAGCAGTGGGGAGAATGAGCAAGGAGCCTTCTCCTTTTGTGTGCCTGGCTCAAGGACATGCCACAATGGCAGTGCCTGCATACAGAGGGCATTGCGGGGGCTGTCGTCTCCATGTGTCCCTGCAGAGGCACATCACCCCACAGATGTCTGGGAAGAGGTAGTATTGCCAACAGCAAGCGTTCCAAAATCATGAGTCAGGCCCCCCCAAAATCATGTGAGGTTGGCTTAAAAATATTAAGATTTTTTAAATGCATTTTGGGTTCTTTTCATTGTCCTTCTGGTTTTTGAGCCTTTAGGGTTCACGTTTTCAAGCTTTTTTCCACAACCATGAGGACTAGAAACTTCATTTAAATGAAAGAGGTGATTCTTTTGTAATCTTCTGACTCCTGGAGGTGGCGCTATAAGGAAAAAAACCTAAGAGATTTGTGATAAAATGGCGAGAGCTAGTAACACTTGAGATGGGATCTACCCTGACCCACCACCTTTGCACTCTCCTGAAGAGTTTGGGAGCATGCTTCACCCATGAAAGGATATAACAGTGGTTTCTTCTCCCCCCCCAGTGCACTGGGGAATTCCAGGAAGAATTCTGCCTCCCTGAAGCAGAATTCTTCTTCCAGCACCCTTTGAGACTGTGCCTCAATAGCACCATAGACCCTTAAACTAAGTGGTTAGCTCTTTATGTTTAGTAATGTATAGGCTTCATATTGGTCTATTTTATATATACTCTTAAAATAACAGTTCTTTAAAAAGTTTTAATTTATTCACTGGCAATTCTTAGTTTTACTGAAGTCAAGCAGAGTTTGATGTGTTGTGAGGTAAACTTTGTTGTAACTTGTGAGTTTACATCTAAATATGGAGATATATATTTTCCTAACTTTCCGCAATCGTTTATTTAAATCATAATGTTAAGACCTGCTTCTAAAGTTTCCACTTGGACCCGAATCATGGAGACAATTGTGTAAGACCAGCTCTCTGCACCACCACCAGAATCCCAATGAAATAGTAGTGGAGCCATGTGCAGCAACATGGCTGTGAGGTTGGGCTATATGCAGAAATTTCCCTGATTAAACTCAATCAGTTTCTAAGGGTATGTCTATACTGTCGGCGGCAAAGTTGCCACTGTCAGATCAACGTATCTGGATCAATTGAGCGGTCAGTGAAGACCTGCTCAATCGATCCAGAAGCCGATGCTGGTAAACCACCCCCTAAAGTGGTGTGGCGCTGTCTCGATGGGAACGTGGTTTCCGTCGACACAGTGCAGTGAAGACACTGCGCAGAAGGGAAGCACAGCAGTCGATGGGAGTTATGCAAGCTACTCTGCGTAGCTTGCATAACTCACATCAACTGCCACTGAATTGCTGGGTAAGTGTAGACCATGGCTCAGTCTAGTAAAATTAAATCAGTGTAACCCCACTGTGTGCACACTCTTAAATCAGTGTGAGTAGCTGATACTGTTAAACCAATTTGAGTGGTACAAATTTAAATAGATTTAGAAACTTACTAAGTTATGTCAGATCAGTTCCTGTGAATAGACCAGGTTGGCAAAATTACCATTGTTTTAAATGACAATCTTAGTAGTTAACTATTAGTATATATTTATTATCATAAATAACACTTTTTACTGACTATAAACTCTGGTACAGGATAGCATTATACCAATTCAGCTAAAAATATGAAAAAATTAATTGTTTTTTATTCCAAATAAGTCTAGCCTCGCCCTTTTCTTCTACAATAGAACAGGGCATGTACATGGGTAAGCCCTTATTTTGCCAATTCTACATATTTAGAAGGAGGAGTAAAATATAGCCAAAATTACCATAATCACTTGCCAGAAATGTATTCAGACTAACCAATAAAAGGAGGGGGGAGGGCTCAGAAGCATTGTTGCTATTATTGGCTTCTCAATTTTATTTATTTTGTTTAATTTATTTCTTATGATCATTATGATCATTCCTGGTTAGGTCAGAATCTCACTTCTAAAAAATTACTTCCTATTATCCCTTTCCCACCCCTCTGAATCATCATGACAGTGGCTCTGGCAATACTGCATATGGAAAAGAAGCCATTAATACAAGTTGTGCAGGGGAAAGCTGATTCCTAGTTCTGTAAATTCTTCCTTGAATACTGCAATTGGTAAATTTCATGCAGACTTTATCCCAAAATGCTTTAGTTATAAAGTTAAAAGAAAAATATTAGAGTGTTTTATAAATAAATAGGTATAAGCAGAGGACCTGAAATTTTAAAACGAATCCAGAGATAATGGGGAGAGATACAACAAAGCCAGGAAGTGTAAATGAGAAGTCTCTCATGTCAATGGCAACATTGAGAGAAAAAGGAGGTTGGTGCTCAGTAGATGGTAAGTCTGATATTCTAAAATGTTTTCAGTGTGAGAATGTTACATGATAATTTCTAGTACTAATAGCAGAACCTGTTGAAATGTGTATATAATTAGAACTTTAAGGCCAAGATTTTAAAAAATGGAAGCCTAATGACAGGTTCCTAAATTAATATTTAGGCACCTAAATAAGTGTACTGATTTTCAGTAGTACTGAGCATTCCTAACACCAATAGTGTTAAGCACCCATCAGTTATTATTGGTTTCAAGAGGTCTCAGTACTGTTAAAACTCAGGCCACTAATTTATGTACCGAAATATGAATGTAGAAGCTTACCTTTATGCTCATGTTTTTGAAAAGCCTTGGTCTTAAGCTTTTTGTATCATTTCTAGAGGTTTTGTAAAACACTTATGAACTTTTTAAATTATCTTAAAAAGAAACAAAAATAATTCCCATAGCTTGTACAGTCTCATTGACATGGAACTGCTATATAATAATTTAAGAATACTAAGGTATAATAGTTTTATGAATGCCGCATGTGACCTGATCAGTGAGGTAGAGTTACTGCACTACACTGGGTTATTAGAATCTTCTTTATGAATGTGTTGTTCTATCTTAATTGGGGTTGTGGGAAAACAAGAAGGGAAGCAACACACTGGATCCAGATAAATAATCTCTGAACAAATACATTGGGAGGGAGGGGGGAGCTACAAGACAATGGCAGAAATTGTTGGCTTTGAGCATCCTATATCTAGTCTCCAATGAAACAACACAAATTTGTTCTGCAAATGCTGGCAGTGAAGAGAACTAGAGAATGCTAAACAGCCTTTCTCAAGAAAAGGGGGGAGGACATCGTCAATTATCAGGGGCTCTCAGGGAAAAAGGGTTGAGACAGAGAGAGGCTCTGCAGAAGAATGTGAAAGAAACTGGGGGTTTTCCCAGATCCAGGTAATGTTAAGCTATAGGGAAAACAGGCAAGCATGTAGACTGGCTTATTGTTTTTAAGATCTGTTTTTTCTTCAATGCTTTGATTCTAAATGAATAATTACTTTGGGTTAAGAAAGGTGTCAGGTTACCACTGTCATTGTTTCCAGGGGGAACAAACTTGCAGATGCTTGGATATTAGTCAGATCTGCTGAGGTAATCACAGTTGATGCACCTGGGACTGCAGTGCAAGGCCTTCTCTGAGAGGGAGAGGATTGCATGGTTCCATCCTGAGAGAGGTGACAGCTGGAGACCTTGATAGGGATTTGCTCTGAGACCAGGAGGAGTTAGAGGTGCATTTACCCCAGTAACTGACATTCACAGCTGGGTTTTCTCTTTAAATGTCTATCCATAAAGGAGCTCTTTTTTTCTATCAGCCTCATTTATTTGTTTTCAGTTACAAATCACAAGAAAAATCTTTTAAGTCCTTGTTAAAAATAAATTAAACCATCACTCAATAGCAAACATTCACTCCCTGCGCTAGAAAATTCGATATAGAGTGTAATTTACAATTAAACTAATATTTAACTTGCTGTCAAAGCTACAATTTAAATAACAATCTGGTTAGAATACTGTCATGCTAGCATGGATGTATTTTTTTTAATCTTCTTTTCTGCATGCTGCTGTGTTTATACAATAGTCTCTCACCAAATGGACAATGTGATATAAATGATGGATTTTTACCTGTACAAACAATAATCCCATTAGAGAGGTTGCTGTTTACCTGTCTTCCTAAAGGCAGCAAAATGACTGAGTGGTGGAGGTTACTAATACGTTGTGTTATTACAACTCTTTGGCTACCTCTGGCTCTCTCTTATGGGGCAACTATAGACAGTGGTCCATGTCCAAGGTCTTGTGTGATTGGCTAGTAAATCTAAAATTTCCCAGAAGAAAACATAATAAAGAATTATTTTGCTCATTTGAGTTTCAATAAACGAAAGAACTGACTCTGTTGCAGTTGTTAAAACTAAGGTGGGGTTGATTAAATATGAAAGCACCTGGGAATTCAGCTAGCTTCTCTATTTCCCTGCCTGACTCTGTTGCAGTTGTTAAAGTCATCTTTGTCTGCTTCCTGCCCTGTGGTAGTGCAGTTTAAAATCTGGTTTATGTTATTACCCATCCAGAAGAGCAAATCACATGTTTCCAGTTGAAAGGACTTATTTCAGATAAAGGAAAATAACAAAGAAGGAACAAACATGAAGTTTCCATGAGAGACTGACTTGTGAATACAGAAGATGGAAAAAACTAGTGTTTTCCTCATTTGAAAACACTTGTTGCAGCAGTAATTAAGTGCATGCTTATTTTGGGGTCTGATTTTTTGAGGTATTCTATATCCTTAGCTCTCTGTCTCAATGGAAGTGTTCAATATTTTACAGTCTCGATACCTGCAGTGGTCCAGCTTTCAGTCCTTGTGCACTAAAAACTCAAACAGAAGCCCATGGAAGTTTTGGCTGAGTGAGAATGTTGGATTGAGCCCAGTGTTCTGCAGCAGAAAACTGATTACCCTCGAATACGGGGTAAAACTGGAGAGATTGTTTCAGATTAACACAACTTGGAGAAAAAGTCAATAATGTGACATAGAGAGGACTGTATCATATTACCACTCATTCTGTATTCAAGTTACATTATAAATGTAAGATAGGGTTTATCCTTATCTGATTTATGTTTCAATTTGCAACTCTAGATTTACAGCTTCAGTTAGCTCTGCGGGTAACTGATACTGAGTAGGTGCTAAATATTTGCCAAAGACTCATTCTTAATTAATTCTCTAACATTCTGTCTCTGCAGCTGTCCCCACCCCTTTGGAATAAATACATAAAATTCACAGTAGAGGTATAATGCGATTTTTCTACTTAATTGACTTCCTTTCTGAAAATGCGAATGATCATATTAAATTGCAAACAACAAATAATTTATACCATCTGAATCTTTATTTTAGTTCAGCTAATCACAGTGAATACCTCATATTTTGTTAGGTGTTTATATCCTTGCTTTGGGAAGCATTTCTAATTAACAGCATTAAACATCTCAGCACAATGACCTGTGAAATACACGCAGGCCAGATCAGTGTGTTGCATACTTTTCTGTGTATCCGAGATACTTACATAGCCCCCATGTCCATAATACCTGAGCATTTCACTATCTTTAAAGGATTTATCCTCACAGCTCCTTTGTGAGGTAGAAAAGTCTATCATCCCCATTTTAGAGACGGGGAACTTAGGCACAGAGAAACTAAGTGACTTTCCTTGGGTCACAGTATCTGGGTCTGACATATTTGTCAGAGCAAGGACTGAACCCAAGTCTCTCATAATATAGGCTAGTGCTGTAACCACTTGGCCATGCTTCCTCTGTTTGTTTGTTTTTTTTTAAACTTTCAAAGGGAAAACTAAACCCATCATGCCTTTCTGCCACTCTGTCCTCTTAATTTATGCATATTTTGCACTCCCCTAACTTGTTCTTTGTGATGCCCCCACCTTCTATACACACAGTTGAGGAAATGCTGATATAGATTTTCATTAATTTATAATTATTGACTCTTTCACAAAACACAAACCCTGGAGTTACCCAATGAAATGAATAAGCAGCAGGTTTACAACAAACAAAAAGAAGTACTTCTTCACACAGCACACTGTCAAGCTGTGGAACTCATTGCCAGGGAATTTTGTGAAGGCCAAAAAAATAACTGGATTCAAAAAAAGAATTAGACAAGTTCTTGGAGGATTAGTCCATCGATGGCTATCAGCCAAGATGGTCAGGGATGCAATCCTAGGTGTCCCTTAACCTCCGACTGCCAGAAGCTGGGGCAGGACAACAATGGTCCTGTTCTGTTCATTCCCTCTAAAGCATCTGGCGCTGGCCATTGTCGAAAGACAGGACACTGGCCTAGATGGGTCATTGGACTGACGCTGTATGGCTGTTCTTAAGTTAATGTAATATGATTTTATTGTCTTCACAACCATAACAGCTACAGACTTCCTTTTTTTTCCAAAATGAAAACTGTGACTCTGAAGAACAATTGAAAGGATAGCCCATGCATCCTCAGGTAGTTCTTTACCCCCCACATGTTGGGAAAAATTGGGCAAGATATTGACACAAAACTCATGAAGTTTTAAAACAAGTCTAAAAAGATTGTGAAATATTGTGATAATTAGAGAATGCTATTGTTAATGCTGAAATGCAACTTTCATTATAGTCCATATGTTTTAGTTGCACAATATCTTCCTCAGGCAAAGTCTTTATGGGGCTGAAACTTTCCATGGTAGGTCTCATCTCTGAGGTAATTTATTTTTAAAAGTTTCAACAATATATGTTCTGCCATTTATGAGTTTAAAAAAGAAACAGTCATGTCTCATGTCCATCAGAAATTTTTTGAATGCAAACCTCAAGAACAGCTGTTAAAGGTTTTGTTCAAACTTGGCTTGTTTTGTACACCTTATTGAGATCTGTAAAGATCAGTCACCATCTAAACACAAATGGTTCAGTAACTCTGAGTTTGTCCTTCCTTACTATAAAGATGATAATGCTGTACCCATTATGTTGCTTGTGTGTTAAGAAAAGATTACCAAAATAGCCTTTATCCAAAACAGGCCAATTAAAACATCAATACAAAGCAAAACTTACTTATGGTATTCAATTATGGTAGCATAATACATTTTGACCAAGTTCACACATTGCCTTAATTCAAGAGATGCTGTACTTAATTTCTAACAAAATTTAATCCATTTGTAAATAGATTATTCTATTCCCATCACCAAAAAGAACATAGTCAAAAACTCAGGAAATATGAATCATTAGTAAAATCAAATTCAGTATCTAAATCATGTACCTCAATAGTAGCAAGTTCAATAACTATCACTGTCTGCAAATTTTATATCCTGTACACTAGTAAAAAAAAATTAGATGGTAAACATTTTGCATCATAATCACAAATAGTCTTCTAAACATGTATGACTATAAAAGTTTTTTTGAACAAAAATAAAATAATCTGAATATCTATTTATCTTATAGATTTAAAGGATAACCTACAAGCTTAAACCTCTTGTACTAAATCTAGAAACATCAATACACACTGCCCCATATACTCATTTGTCTTTTGCACATCTTAATATTTTATCACAATCCCAACTGTAATTAAAGATAAGTGATTTCACCATAAGCTCTTCCTGAAGTTTTACTAAATAAGAGGATGGCAAACAAAATGTCTTATTGAAAAAATTGCCCCTCCAAGCAATTTTCAGAAGTATAATTTTTTAAAAAAAAATCTAAACGTAGAATATGGTTTTCTATTCAAACTTTTTTTGAAAATTCAAAGATAGGAGGCCCTTGACTTTTTACTATGGGCTCCAGACTTCATCTAAACTGAATATTATTTTGAAGTAATATATTTGACAAAATCAGCGTTGATTTCTTCTTAATGTTTCAAACTATTATCTATGGCTTTTTTTTATCAGTGCCTATATCACATTATCCTCTAATTCTTAAATCTATGGGAGCAATTTCTAAGATCTGTGTGAGGAAGCAAAAATTCAGAAATGGTTATTTTCTGTGTAAATGACTACTTCACAAAGAACTGGGGTAACAAATTCATCCTATGGCTTGTTTAGTCTCCCATTTCTTGGATAACTTGCCTTTCTTTGGCCCTATGTTACAAATTAAATAAATAAACTCATGAAAGTATTAAAGATAAGGCAAGCCAAACTACTTTATAAACCAATTTTTCCTAAAGTAAGTATAGTAAACACAAAGTGGATTTAAAAAAAAATCAATTTCTCTGTTAATATTTGATGTAACATAAAAACAAGGCTCCCAGTTTGAAAGCAGCCAAATTTAGCAACCTACATTACAGTGAGAAATACTTTTATTTGATTGATGTCTGTGAGAGGGTGTAGCCAGCAGCCAGGAATCATTAGAAATTTTGGGGGATCCTGTAACAAATGTCAATGGGTATTTCCCCAGACCTGGTTAGTGTTGAGTTGTGAAGAAAAGAGAAAACTGGTTTGTTGTTAGACAGTTTTATGTGACATTTTGACAAAAGTGTCACCAGCGGCTTAGTGAGGGAAGAAGATTTTGAAATATGAAATAACAGTGCAGAAGGAGGCCATATTGTTCCAACAGTGTTGATAAGGGTCCCTGGGAACAAAGATTCCTCTCAAAAGGCACAGCATGTGACTAGAGACATTCAGATGAATTACACAGTGAATAGGTGGAAATGTACAAGGATATTTGATAATGTCTTGTTTTTGTTCCAATATAAGGTTTGTGGTCCATAATTCAGTGTAGGAATCATAGGAAAGAAACAGGTCTGGGTGAAAGAGAGACAGCTGTGGAGTTAAAACATATCCAAGCCTAGGTTACTGAAGGAGTCTAATGGTCTCTGAAGAGGAAATAGCAGAGATGGTACTCTCAGAAATGAATGTACAGTAGTATCCCTTGGCAGCCTCTTCTCTTAGCAAAGCATGACCAAATAACGTTCTTGCTCTAATAAATAAGATGTGAAGAATAAGCCCAATTTATCTTGCAATGCAGACGTATTATTTGTGAGTGAGCACTCATCTTTGGAGTAGTAAATGGAGAAATGCAGGAAAGACCCATGATTTTGTATCATAGGTGGGGAAATAGTTACTGAATAGAGGGAGTTGTGATTGCTTTAGTTTCTGATAGCTATCTTATGGAAGTGACATCTGGTCCAGTGGTCTTTAGTGAAGACTGTGTGTATCACAATTTCTCTAGCTTTCTCTGTCAATCAGATTTTGCCAATTGCATTTTCATAGTTGCTTTAGTGAAGCTCAGTGAAACAAGTTTGGCAAGATGTCTCATGTTGCTACCTCTTATGTCTCTACCCTTCATTTAGGTCCTGGTTCCAACTCGTGGTGGCAATAATTGTCTGTAGTACTCTGCATATGCAAACTGAATAATTGTCCAAGTAAATAACTGGTTAAAAATATCTGCAGTTGCACCATTTGCATGTACAATTGCAGTAATTGCATGCGCATATTAGGCACTTAACTGTGCTGTATACTTTTTAAAATCTGGCTAACTAGACCATGGGCTCTAAAGAAATAATGCCATGGTAGAGTGGGGAAGGAGATACACCAAATATATTGGTTTATTGGAAAGTCAAATAATTCTGTGCAATATTTCCAAGAAAATTTATAATGTGGCTAGTAAGCAGCACATTAGTTGTAGAAACAAACTGGTGCAATTTATTTTATGTGCATCTGTTACTGGCAAAATGCCCATTTAAGTATTTCTATGAGGTCAAAGCAGTCTTTTATTTCTAATTTATTCTTATGGCATGCTGACAATTTCACAAGTTCCTAACCCTAGAATATTACACAGAAGCCATTTTGGCTTAATCATTTGCTGAAATTAAGTCATAGCATACGGTTTACTGTAGAGGATATAAAAATATCGGGCTAAGTTTATCCCTGTTGCAACTGCACAGACTTCTGAGAAGTTACACTAGGAATCAGATCAGCTTACTATATGTCACAATTTATATTTCTATCTTGCGTCAAATATATATACGTGAGTTTCATATGCTACCATCTTTTTCTTGCAAGGATGAAAACACTACTTTCTCTTAAGGTTCTGTATAGAATTATTGAGAATTTATTTTTTGGATTTCTATTATCAGGATATATAAAGTGCAAACAAAAAATAAGGATCTGGAATTATAAGTGGACCACAGTAAGCACCTGTTCAAAAAAGTAATACAGAAGGTTACATTTTCCGTTTTCCCTCAGAAAAACCTGCAGAAGGGGAAAAATATCACAAAGATGATGATAAGTCAATGGTATGGAAACCATACATGTTCTTTCCCTTGTGGTGTGCTATAGAAGACATAGGTGCATAACCTTCAAATTCTGTGGAACCTAAGGAAAGACAAAGAATCCCAACTGATCTTGGGACATCAGTTTGGAGTTATTTTGCCTTAGAAACCCATCCTGTTCTCACCCTCCAACACAGCTCTTCCTATACAGCTGTGCACTTCTTCCCCCTCCAAGGAAGAAAGAAGCTATAGACAGGGCTAGAGCTATTTGAAAGCTGGAATTTCTCATTTGAGGGAAACTCTAGAATTTTGGGAGAAAAAATCTGGTTTGGAAGAAAAAGTAGAAAAATCATAATTTTCCAAAGAAGGGAAATTCTGAAATAAAAATTGTTTGGAAATAATTAAAAACTTTTGTCATGAAAAATTTAAAAACAAAATTCTGCATGGAAGCCCAGACTCTGAGGATTCCAGCTCAGTCCTGTAGCTTTGTAGGAAGGAACCTGGAAGCCCTGGTGGTTTTTGGGTGCCCGTCCTGGGACAGTCTGCCTGATGGACTGCCCCAGAACTATAGATTCTGGCAGCCCTGAGGCAATCTACGAGGTGGACTACCAAGAAGCAGGTCAAGCAAGTTTCAAAACCTTCCTGGGTTGTGTTTGAAGATTTGTCAAAATCGTTATTTCCTGCAAAATGTTTCAATTTCGATGAACCAGCTTTTTCTTATGGGGAAAAAAACATTCTCCAGTGGTTTCTCATTAGCTATTTATTCTCACCAACAGCAGGTATGTTTTAGTGTTTGTGTGGTCTGAGGGGTGTCTGGGAGCTGAGGGCACAGTTTGGAGTGAGAAGGTAGCATGCCTTTCAGACACCTCAGACATTCTCTTTGTATGCATCCTGCCTCCGTTTCATTAGGAGTGGTGAATCTTTGCCATTAAGAAAAGAATGGAGAATCTGGGCCATAGTTGTCAATAACAAATAAAGCATAATGTTGTCTTCAGAACAATATTTAAAAGAAAATGTCTCTCCCTCGCCATGCAATCCTTAAATTTGCCCCTGAAGAGGGGCTCAAAGCTGAAACAACTACTAATTGTATTTGATATTTTTAAACACAGAAAAATGTGGTTTTTTTCTTCCAGTAAAATAATGTTTTTTTAGGTTCAAAACAATTATTTTGTTTAGCCTTTCATGTACAATTATAAAAACAATCACTAGCAGTCACTAAGTTTGAAGGGTAATGAGTCTATGAAGAAATCTATTTATTAACTCTGATCCTATTAATAACCTTGTCTTTATTAGGAGAATTCTTTAATAAGGTTTTATGTGTTTTATTATGCAAACTCAAGTCTCTACCTATATATTTTCATAAAAAAAACTGTGTTAAAATGGAGTTACAGCTAAGAGTATGTATCAGTAATTTAGAGTAAGCTACATTACAGGAATGCTGAATATATCCTAAAATCAAGTGCTATAAATTCAGGAAATTCACAGGTAAAGATAAACTTTAAAAGAAGTCCAACCATGTTGCTGTATGGAAATGCACAGTTTGGACACCCAAACAATTCTAAATTTGCCCAGTGGCAGATTCTTCAAACTTCCCATATAGTTAATTCACAGAAGTATCGTGCATAGCATACATTTGAATATATGTAAAGGTACAAAAGAACAGGTACATTAATAATTCTGTCTTTTATATCACAAAACCTTTGTCAGATTTAGAAGTCAGAGGTTATGTAATCTGTAAAAGTTGTCAATAATTCCTGGTTATATAGATCTATTTCCTTTGAGAAGTTTCTACTTATATAGTTGAAGACAGATTTTAAAAACCTGATTTCCCTTTTTTTGCCTGCAAATTGCAGGGACAGATATTTGTGGGTATGGCTACTCTTACTTAAATATCTAAGTATCAGATTTATGGGCCTAATCAGGGGTTTAGATTTCAAAGAGACTTAATTATGGGTACAAAAAGGGAATCTCATTGAAGGCTGGTTGAAAATTTGCTGCTAAAAATATAACTCCTGGGATACAAATCCAGACTTTGATAATTTGTGATGCATTAACTTCCTGCTTAAACATCTAGGTTCAAGATAATACCATTTCCTTATCCTGGGAAAGTTAAAAGGGAACCTGGTAAATGTGCAATTGATAAACTGCAGGAGTCATTTTCAAGCTGTACTCCCATGGAGGTCTCTCCATGCCTATAAGAGTAGATTTACTCTGCAGCTGGGAGTGAGCCTCCCATCCCAAGTAGACAGACTTGTACTAGCAGCGCTTGATCTAGCGTGCTGCAGATAGCTATGTGGATGTCGCACAGTTTGGACCAAGGACATAGGATAGGCTTGAGCTTGCATGGCTAGCCTAAGGATTTGCCACAGCTGCAAAGTCCAAATAGCTATTGTTAGCAGACTAGTTTGAGCTGCCCTAATACAAGTCTGTCTACCTGGGCTAGAAGGCTTACTCCCAGCTACAGTGTAGACATACCCCAACAGTTTACATCACTCTTCTATGAACTCCTAATATTTCTGTTATTTTGTTTTGTGATAAGGTGACCCAACCTGACCTCAGCAAGCTTGGGGAGAAAGCTGTAGGTAGTCATATGCAGGATCTATCCTATGTTCTGGCATGGGGGCAAGGCTAGGGGAATGTATTGCTACAGAGATTCTGGGGCAATTTAGAGTTACAGGACTTCTGTAACTTAGAGCAAACACCTGGCTGCCTAATTTATAACTGAGGCCAATGCAGCCCACAGCCAACCTGGAACTGGGAGAACACAAAGATGACTTAAATCCACCTGCGCCCCCACTCTCTTTGGACTGCCCCTCTGTGTGCTGTACCTCCAAAAAGTGCAGCATACTGTCTCTCCCAGGTGAAGGTGAACCATTGATTTTTATAATGGCATTCCAATAGTGATAGTATTTTCTATCTCATTCTTTGTAGGGTGGTGGGACATTTTGGGTTTTTTTGGTCACTGCTGTACATTGAGCAGAGGTATTCACTGAGCTGGCCACAATAAAGTCCTTGGGTCTTTTTCATGGGCGCTTAGAGTTAATTTAGAACCTAATAAAGTATATTAGCAGTTCAGAATATTTCTTCAATGTGTATTATTAACTAGCATTTATCAATGATGAATTTTATCTGCCAACACATTGCCCGTTTATCTAGGTTCATTAGGGCCTTCTGAACTTCCTCACTTTCTTTTTTAGTCTTGATTAATCTAAATAACTTTTGGTCATTTGTAAATTTTCCATATCATTAATAAAAATGCTAAATAACACCAGTCTTTGCACAGAACTTCATTGGATTCCACTCAGCCTTTTAATGTGGAAAATTGCCCATTTATTCTTATTCTTGGTTTTGAGTCTCACCCAATTTCCTATTAATAACAGTACTTTGGTCTTCACCCAATTACTACTGAGTTCTTTTAATAGAGGTATTTTGACAAAGGATTTAAAAAAGTCCAAATAAATTGTCAACCCATTTTTTTATCTATTTTTTGGACCATCTCAGACATTCTCACCTTTTTACAGTCTCATGACTTCCTGCTGTCAATGTGCATTATGGAACTTTTAGAGTGTGATAGCAGAGACCACACAGCTACTTAGTGTGTGGCAAACTGGTTGTGTACATCACCAGAACTCTAACCTGCTGCATGCTACTCTCTGTATAGATAAGCCCTGAGCAGAATTTTTGTAAGGCTTTCCAAGCTCTCCATCTATTAACATACACGTGTGGCTAGATTTAAAACTGGCTTTTGGTTGAACCCAGACCTTGAATAAGGGGATTGAATAAAAAAGCCCTTTCTTCAGCCAGTGTGACAACAGGTTATATCCAGAAAAATATTTGGAAGTGCTCCTTCTATCCTACTGCAGCATAGTGACTTGTTGACTTATGACAGATCTCTGTGTGGATCTACCAGGCAGGTTGATAAACCCCAAAGTAGCTCTTTGTTTACCTACAACAGAAGATGTTTATTTTCCTTCGAGTGATTGCACATGTGCGTTCCACTCTTCGTGTCTGTGTGTCCAGTGCATGGCCGTTAGAAACTTTTCTCCCTCAGTGGTACTCATTGGGTGGCTCAAGCGCCCTCTGACTTTGTGCACCACTGTGTGCAGATATAAAGGGCAGAGCCATCCCTAAGTTCCTTCCTACTGCCCAAAATGATTGTTGGAACCCCTGTTCAACACCAGAACAGTTTTCTCTTAGCTTTGTATGTAATATAGGTAGTGTTGTAGATAGTTAGTATAGTCAGTAACTTTTAGGAGTTTTTAAAAACTGTTTTTCAATTTTGTTGTTTTTCCCCTTTTTGGGGTTCTGCTGCTGATACTGAGGCATGACCCAGTCATCGGGCTTCAAGCCGTGTGCTTCTTGCTCAAGGCCTATGCTGGTTCTCAACCCACGTAATAGTTGTCTGAAGTGCCTGTACGAAGCACATATGTAAGACCAGTGCCAGATTTGCTGGGAATTAAAGCCTAAAATGAACCAGGGAGGCTAGGCTGAAATTCCCGCTGATGGAGGCAGCACTCAGGCCACCATCACAGCTGTCGTGGTATGATTTGGCACCAAGTGCTGCAGCTTCAGTGAGAATTGCATCCCTAGCATTATCAGAGTCCTTGCACTGACCTCCCTCATTCATGCCAAGGAAGAAATTTAAAACTTCTAAAGAGGGTTTGACCAGGGGAAGATCTCTACCTTCCGAGTGTGGTAAGAGGGATGAGAAGGAATCGAGAAGAATGCAACTGAAATCTAAGTGCTCCTCCTCCAAATCAGTACCAAAGTACCAATGCTGGAAAGGGCACCACCAACTTCATCGACACCATGATCATCCCAGTGCCAACTATCCCATAGGCATTTGCATTTGCAGCAGCAAGGAATTTGCTCTGCTTTCTTGGTGAAGGGTCTCCTTCAGTGCAAGAGTTGGGTCCTTTGGCACAGTTGCCCTGTCCAGCACCAGCTCCAGCAGTAGAACCTGCAGTATGACAGTTGCCTGCTTCCTGAACAGTCAGCCCATCAGTACAGTCCAAGGGGAAGCCAGCAATGATGAAGATGCTCCACCCATCACCAGGTTCTCTGCACTGTTTACCAGCTCTGACTGAATCAACTCCTTGGTCAAAGGAAGGAGAATCTTTGTTGTTGGACTTGGAGGTAGGATCTTATGTCTCTCAAACCCCAAGCAGGACTGTCATTTTGGTGGGCCGGTCAAAGTCATCACACCAGTTTCCATCTCTCCAGACCCAAATTCCCCCATGTGGATGGGCCCCTGTGAGGGGGGCAGCGTCTGGGGTTCTCCCTCTGGGCCCTTCTCTGAGGGGGACCACTCCTCCCGGCTATTTCCTGCCGGGAAGCAATCTCAAGCCCTTTTCCCGGGCAAGCAATCTTTCACCTGGCCCTTAGGCAGGTCTGGCAAATAAGCAGTCTAGTGCCCGGCCCTCGGGCAGGGCTGGCAAAGGAGCAGGCCCGCTCTCTGGAGCGGTATGGAGGGTGAGGCTCTCTCGGGGCTGCTAGGGAAATGGGGAGGGGGATACAGGCCCACCCATCTCCACTGCGTCCCAGCCCAGGGCCCTCTCAGTGGCAAAAGGTGTTTGCCACTGGATCGGCGAGGCTCCTGCTGCAACATGCTGCCAGTGTTGCTCCAGTCTCAGCCACGGTCTATGGCTGCCCCTGGGCTTCTTCCTCCCTGGACCCCCAGGTACCTTCCTCCTTCGGGTTGCTGGGGTGTGGTAGTCCTACGAGGCCCTCCTCATCAACGGGTGGCAGCTCTGGCAACTCCATTGGTTCCTCCACGGAGGGCAGCTCCTCCAGGTCCTCCAGCCCCCAAGCCACGAGTAGGGCCAGTAAGTTCCCGGCTCCCAGGCAGCGGGCAGCTCAGGTGGGCCCACCTCTGGCTCCCAGGCTGGGGGTAAGACCGGCCGCTCCCAGTCGGCGTGGGTCTCTGGCCTGGTTTTAGCTGGGAGCCTTGGGGGAGAGGTGTCCTTCTCCCTTGGCCATCTTCGGCTGACTGAGCTCGCAGGCCGGGGTTTTAAAGGCCTGGCTCTGCCCCCCTGCTTCTGGGCAGGTGGTGTCCCTAGGGCTTCTGACGGCCTGAACCCGCCCATCTGCTTCCGGTCAGGGATTTTCCTTCGGGGCTCTACCAGCCAGGGTGGGTTCAGCTCTCCCTCTGGGTACTTCTCAGAGGGGGACCACCCCTCCCGGCTATATCCCACCATTGCAAACTGTCTGTCCTGCTTCCTCAGTGCTTAATCCTGATTTACTTTGGGTCTTGAGCACTGTGGAGGTGGGATATACCCTCCTGTTTGTTTCTGTTCCTTCCTCCCACCGTTCCTCCTTGTCCCTCTTCAGGGACCACTCTTATGGGGAGCTCCTTCTTCAGGAGGTATACTCGATCTGGTTGTGGGCCATAGAGGAGGTTCCATGCTGTCTCAGATGGAAGGAATTCTATTCCCGCTATTTCCAAATCCCAAAAGCAAAGGGGTGGGGGGATGAGACTAATCTTAGACCTGTCTCTCCACTTAGAGAGGAAAGCAACTTTTGTAGAAGGCTTTCTACTATTCAGTGGGGTCTGTTGAACCTCATTCAAACAAGATCACTCTAGTAACTAGCCATGGCACATCGATGAAGTTAAATGAAGAGAGTGTAAACTTGGATGGAGGAGGTGCCCATCATTTTGAGAGATTAGGTCCAGGCCTATGGGAAGTGAGATTAGAGGTTTCGCTGACAGCACCAGGAGAGTAAAGAACCAGTGCTGGCAGGTTCACACTGGGCCTACGAGTATGACTCTGGCCTCATCCTGTCTTCTCCTTAGTAATACCCTGTGAATGAGCAGGATTGGATGAAAAGCATAGAGGAGCCTTTACTGGCCTTACCAGTATGGGGTATCACTATCCCGCTCTTTGGTTCAACATGTTCTGGACTATTTACTGCACCTGGAATAACAAGGTTTGGCTGTTAGTTTGATCAAAGTACCTCTGGCAGCTATTTCAGAATTCCACCCTAAAGTGGATAACCGCTGTATTTTGTCTAATGACATTCCCATAAGATTTTTGAAAGGCCTACTCAGATTGTACCCTCAGGTGCAAGACCTCTTTCCTCCATGGGATCTAAACTTGGTGTTTTCCAGACCTATGGGTCTCCCATTTGAATCTTTCACTACTTGTTCTTGGCTGCATCTATCAATGAGGATGGCATTTTTGGTGGCCATCACCTCAAACAGAAGAGTAAGAGAGCTGAATGCTTTTATGTCTGGGCCTCCTTATAGGATAGTTTTTAAGGACAAAGTTACCTGTGTCTTTATCCGAGGTTCATGACAAAGATGGTGTCATCTTTCTGTATCAACCAGTCAGTTTATTTGCCTGCATTCTTCCTGAAGCCACATTTGGATAGGGAAGAGGAGCATTTACATACTTTGGATGTCAGAAGAGTTCTGACTTTTTTCCTGGACAGAATCAGGCACTTCCATGAGTCCTCCCAACTGTTCATAGTGGTGGCAGACAAAATAAAAGTACAATTAGTCTCCACTCAAAGAATCTGTTCTTGGATAGCCTCCTGTATATGCATGTATTATGACCTGGCTAATGTCACCCTGCCAAGCAGAATTACAGCTCATTTGATGGGACCATAATTGGCTTTGGTGACATTTCTGGCACAGATTCTGATTGTCGACATCTGTAGACCGGCAACTCTGTTCTCAGTCCACACATCTGCCTCCCATTATGCTGTTGCTCACGACTCCAGAGAAGATGCTAGTTTGATGAGTTGTTCTCTATTCTTTGTTTAAATATATTCCAGTCCCACATCCAAGAGTGGAATGCATATGTGCAATCATTCAAAGATGAAAAAATAGTTACTAACCTGTTCAGTGGCTATTATTCTTCAAGACATGTTGTTGCATGTGTCCAGTTAATGACCCACCCTCCTGCCCCCGTAGATCAGACTTCTGGCAAGAAGGAACTAAGGAGGTGGGGGGCCGCTCTGCCTTTTATTCCTGTACATGATGATGAGCAGCAGCAGTGGATGTTCAAACTGCCCAATTGATACCATTGAGGAAAAAATGTGGAATGGAGTGGAATGGATATGTGGAATGGATACGTGCAACATTTCTTAAAGAACAACAGTTCTTCAAGAACAGGTTAGTCACTGCTAACCTGAAGAGATTAGTAACTGCTTTATATTTATATGGCGGTAGCGCTAGGGGCCCCAACCAAGGTAAGGCATCATTCTGCTACCTCCCTTATATACTCATAGAGACAACTCCTGCGCTGAAACAACACAGACAGAGGGTGAAAAGGAAATGTTATCCCCATTTTTACACATGGGGAACTGAGAGAGAGATTAAGTATCTTGCCTAAGATTACCCAGGAAGGCAGTGATAGGTCTTGTGTTAAAATCCAGTGCCTTAACTACGTGTTCATCCTTCCTTCACAAAGCTGACATTTGTTAGTAGTTGACATGTCTCAGTTTCTGTGGCTGCCCTATTGTGTAATTTTTGTCATATTTGGGTCAGTAAATCTTACTTCATCTTTATCATGTGAATCACAATAAGTGGTACAAATGCAATATTTCTGGTTTAACACCTGATTTAGTAGGATGCATATTTGTTTCAACATATGATGCTTCTCATTTAACAGGCAATGTACCTGATTTAATTGTGATGTATTAATTGGAAGATGTATCTGATTTAGATGGTAACATCGGCTTTTGAAAAGCAATATGCACAATAAAAACTGTATCAAATTTATAGTGTGAAATGGATACGTTTTATCAGTCACATAGGTTTCAGTTGTTAATTTCACTGTGTAATGTGTACACAAGTCTTTCTGAATTATGAGATACACAACATTGTATAAATATCTTGTATTGTAGAGGGAATATTTTAGCAGTTAAAAAAAGTCTTGCTTTTTTTAAATGATCAGAGCTGGATTAAGCTACCTACGTAGGATGTGGCTCTGGGGGAATGTTGTAGCCCTTGAATGTGAGCAACACCCAGGCACTGTAAGTTCAAATCAGAAATCTGAAATGCCTTTGGAAGCACAGCTATTTCTTAGTGCTTCTCTGCCAGCTGTACTCAATCATTGCCTAATCTTCCAGCTGCTCCCCTTAAGTCCCTCCTCTGTTTGTTTACTTTTATTGCTGTTCTCAAGCATCAGTTCTCCTCCCCAAAGTGCTAATTGTATTTCTCAAGTACAGATTAGGGATGGGCACACTGGTTTGGATGAAACAAGGACTGAAGTCGATGATTTTTGAGTTTCAAAAATGGAGAAAATACATATGTGTATATATACACATTTTATTTTTCATGTTTTGCCATTTTGGGAATCTAGACTGGCTTGGGTGTGGAAGTGCAAACATATCATATAAGTCCTTTTAATATTTCCACTTCTTTGTCTGGAAGTAGAAAGTACAAGCAATCTCATAAGAAAAATTGTTGGAGTGATTTCTAAACTAATTGTAGAGACCCAAAGGATCCAGTTAAGCATTCAAAAACTTGGCTGCTTATTCAAATGTCACAAGTTTCAGAAATTCATTTTGAGCATAACTAGTATTATCTCTTTCAGTCTTTAACACTTACTCTTAAAATCAGGCCGTTCAGTACTGTGGCTGACTTTTTCCTTTTTTTCATTTTCTTTTTACCTCGTATGGCTGAAAAATCCCATTTTGCCTTTTTTTTTTTTTTTCCCCCCCAAACCTGCTCTTCAGCAGTGTGAACATAGGATATTCACTGATGCAATAGTGCTGCTACTGATCCTCCACATGTTTTCCTTTCCATTATGATCTGTGAAAAACATTGGAACCAGAAAGAGAATATCTGTGTGAAGTCTAGGCTAATTGTATTATAGCAGTGTTTCTCAGCTGTTGAGTTGCGATCCTCAGGGGGTTCATGAAAGGCAACTGGGGCATTGAAAATATTATTACAATCTAAAGCAAAGTCCCCTTCCCTTACCCTTCAAGGTCAAGTGCTCTTTTCAACATCATGAAACAACATACAAAAATAAATTATATACAGCTTTATCATTGTAATCATTGATAACCTTTTTTATTCTTACTTTTGTAGTGTCAAGAAATTGCAAACATTTTAGACTTCAAATAATCAGTAGCCAAACAGAGAAGAATGGGGAACACTGTAGTAGAATGTATTTCATTTGTATACCAGGCATGGAATATGGCCCCATTGAAATTTCATGAGAGTTTTGCCAATGACTTGAATGGGGCCATGATCTCACCCTACAACTCTGTCAATCAATATCATGCACGAAAGCAGATTTTTAAGACCAACATTTAGAAAAAGGCATTAGGGGTCATAACTGTTCATCACTTATCTTCTGTCTCTTGTTTTCCCTTTTATGTAATATTTAATCATCATTTCTTTTCAAGGCAGAAGATGCAGGCAAACCTCCCTCTTTTCCACTGACTTATGAGTGGAATTTAAGAACATTTTGAAAACTTTAGGACGAATAATCCCTTTTTCAAGGAAAATTGACTTTGTTAGAGAGAGAGGGATTGTTGTGTGCCCTCTTTGGGGTATCACCACAAACCTTCAGAGCTGCAAATTTGGTGGAGTTACTCTGGATTTACACCCTTTCAAGTGAAACCAGAATGTGGCTTAGGATCATTCCTCTTGTATGAACAGCAAATGTGTATGAAATACTATCTTTGTTGGAAATGTGGGATTACTGTCTCATTTTAATTATGTTCTGGGCCAGTGTGAGTTTTCCTTGTACATTAGGACCCTCATTAATACACATTTAGAACTGGGAAACCAATGGTAACAAATAACAGTTCAGAAACCAACAAATATCTCAAATATTCCATTGCAAAATATATAATAAGCTATGCAATTTTGAGGAAATTTTTAAGATACATTTGTGGATAAATTTTAAGCTTGGTGTCCTCTCATAATTTCCCCCAGCTCCCGCCCCAATTTCTGCCTCCAATTGTGGGTATAAAAATGAATACATAGATAATTACTTGATTTGTAGCTTTTTTTTTTCATAGCATGGCATAAAATTAGCCTATGTCAAAAGCATGTAATGCAGTATGGTCTCTTTAGACTCAGTAAAAGGACTCATGTTTGCTGCCTTGTGGCATTTAAAATCTCTGAAAGGAGAATAGAGTACTTATGTCTCAAACCCATATATCTGTTTTTAAAATGTAGAATCATTGGGTTCAGACTATTCTCCTTTTCTGTTTACAACATTGGTATGCAGAAACTTTGAAGTAACCATGGGCAGATGCTGCTGTCTTCAGTATGCTCTAATTAAAGCTGTAGGTATATTGGGGGAGAGGGAGCTGGTGGGGGAAGAGAAACTGTAAATTTGCAGAGTTTGAAAGAAATTGCAATATTCAGTAATGGTTAGTCTGTTTCCAGTAGCATTCTAAATACCATCCTATCTAAATACAAACTCAAGGTAAAGTGCAGTATGTTTATTTTAATAATCCAAGGCTCTAAAATGTAGCTAATTATTTGGCCGATCATGTGATTCTGTAATGGAATTTAATTTAACAATAAATAGAGCTGTACTAGTCTCAAATCTGTAATTTGCCCTATTAATAGCACTCACACTGGAATGAACTCTAAGGACTGCATATTTTGTATTTTTCTATTACCAGTTATGTTATATTATGACCTATACATTTCACACAAAAGGCTGAATAGTTCTTGAGTTGACTGTGACTACCTACCTAAATACTAGCCTATGTAAATAAGAACCATTTATGAAATAGCCAAGGTATCTGTTATTTTTGTCCATCATTTATTCCTGTTGTTTATATAGTTCTGGAATTGCTGATGAATAAAAAGCTTACAATCTATGGACCTGCTCCTTTCTCCCAAGTCAATGGCACAACTTCTATTTTTACTTTGGTAGAAGCAAATTCTGACTTTATATTAAAAAAAAAATATATATATATATATATATATATATATCTATATCTATATATATACTTGGAGGGCAAGGGAAGGTGGAACAAGGTAAAAGCTAGAGTTTATGTGGTAATCCATATGTCAGAAATTCTACAATTTTTTGAATTGTGAATGTGAGATTATACTGCATCTTCGACAGGCAAACCAACAACCCTTGGATATTTTTCTGGACTGGCAAAACAAGTGTATTGTGTTCTGTGCCTTTTAGATATAAGGCCAAATCCTGGTATTTACCCATTGATTACGTGGAATTTTGCTTGAAGGAAAAAGATGGTGAAAGGTCTCAGTATTTGGCCCAACATTATTTGAATAGATAAAAAGCATGTACAGGACCAGTTTACATAGATGACAGTTAATTCTCACTCACTGTTTTCTATCATTTCCCAGCTTTTTGTCTATGTCCTCGCAACCCTCACTGCCTTCATAACCTTTCCAGACAAAATCTTCTATTTTTTTTAGAGTTACTATATATTGTCCATGCTATAGGAGCAAAGCAGAGTGAGTAGATTTTAGTACAGACATGAATTATGTTTCAACTGTACAATTTCCTCTTAATTCAATAACTCATTCATTTAAACCCTCTCATAGTTTGGAGAAGTCATTGCTCTTCTGTTCTGTTCTTTCATCCATTGCGCTGTTAAAAAGACAGAGAAAACTTTTCTCCTTCAGATCATCCCTGCAGCCAGAAATGATGCCAAAGAATTTTTCAGTTGTATTTTGAAATGTATCCATGTTGACTGGTAATTGTTAGTTTGTGAGATTGCAGATACTGATCTGGGCTAACTGATCTAACTTCCTTTCAAATGGCTGGAAGTACATGGGAACAGGATTATACTTGTCATAGGCTTTCAATCTTTCTAATGGAACTAAACCCTTCTAGGGATTATGCACATGAAGTTCTTGGGTATAAAAGTTTACTTTAGGATCTTTACATTGGCAGATACTGTACATTTATACAAATATCTGTTGCCAGCCACTTCCCTATCTCTTGCAAGCCAGAGAGGGCTGCAAACTGCTATGCTGCTTAAGATGTTGTAATTGGTTTTGCTAAAATAGCCTTTAGTTATGTGATTTTTCAGAAGATAAAAGTTAATGTCTTTATTATTGGCTGAAGTTTTAAGATTAATGTACAAAATCTCATGGTGAGACGTTTGTGGCATTATAACTTTCCAACAATATTGGGTATGTCCTTGTCCAACCGAAATAAGTGTTGTACTCATTTTAATATTTCACAGGTTAATTACTATATAAATAATTTACAGCATTACCTGTAAAATAAAGGAGTGACATGGAGATTGTCATCAATTTACAAACAGTTGTCTGTCTCATCATTCTGAGATTCTTCATGCTAGAGTCATTCCAGTTCCAGGACATGCTTTCTGCATTATTTTTGGTACATGTTACGGAGAGAATCATAGAATTAATAATGTATCAGTGTTCACAGCACTATATGGAATTATCTCAGTGATTGGTCCAGTGTTCTACAGATAGGACGGTTTAATGGGCATTAATCTGAATCAGACTCAGTGGAGGAAGGAAACTATACACACATCCTTGGTAATTTGCAAAGAGGAAAGGACGATGAAGATGGGTAGTCTCATCCTCACCTCCTTCCCGCCACAAAAAATGGTCTTTCACCTTCCTGACCCTTTGAGTCTTCTCCTGACACACACACCCATTAATGCAGATAGATAGCTTCCCATTCCCTATTTGATTGGAACCTGCAGATCCAGCCTTTAGCCATTCCTAATTGCTAGCTTTGTATTAGTTCTCCACTTTGCTTTTTATTTCTTATTCAGCTGCCCCCTTTCCCCTCCCCCCACTCACAACTGGTTCCCTACTCAAGGTTGAGTACCCGTAGTAGAGTAGCTAATTTATGTTAGCAGTGCAGGTTGGGGAACAAATCTTTTCAGGTGAGCTGTATTTGCTCTCTCTTCATCCTCTGTCATGCATAATCTGCCAGAAATTGGAAAATCCTCTCATACCTGGCTCAGGGCAATCACTCCTCATTCTTCACAGCAATTAAATTATCACTTTTGATGTTCTCACAGATCTGATCAGAGGCCCCCTGCCAGACACTCGCCAGACTGCTGTGAAAGGACCCAGTTGCTAGGTCCTTGGTTGTTTTAAACTTCACTGGGTCTCAACAGCTTGCAACTCTGTTTTCTCTCTTGACCACTCTGGTACATTTTCTGGGAAATGACAGTCAGTCTGCTCCCCCTTCACAGAAATGGAGTTCCTCAACCTACCTTCCAGAAGTTTCCAGGACCACTGCCTCCCCCCACCCCAAGATACTCCACTCACGTAATCACACCACATTCCAAAATCCCACTAAAAGATGTGAGCTTTCTCTGTCCAGGGGCAGGTGGTGGTGATGAAGCATATAACACACAGACACTTGCCCAGAGTCTAATGAACCTGTTTCTACTCAACTGTATAAAGTATGAGAGTATAAATAATTTAGAAAACAATAAACATCCTAACTGCAATGCCTCCCACTAGTTCACTCTTCCTTTGGGAGTCCCTGAGCTCAGGCAGGCAGGGATCCCTGCCTCATGCAGGCCTCCACATGGGTTGCTTTTCTCTCCTCTTGAGTTGGAGAAAATAGCTAAAGATCCAAACAGATCAGCTCCTCCCTTTTTATAACCTTCCAGTTTTCTCTGTCAGGTGATTCCTTTGCCAGCTTCCTCAGGTGACCAGAAACCCTTTCCAAGTAACTTCACTGACTAGGCGACTTCTTCCCTGACAATGCAGTTCTCCCAGGTAGGAGCTATCTTATTGCCTACAGCAATTATATTTCAACTGTTGAACATTTTAGGTCAACAACCCTCTTTTGTTACTCTTTTGCCACCAACTTTTGGATTTTCAGTCCCACATGGAGATGATAGGCAACAAGGAAGGCAAAAGCCTGCACATTCATAATAGAGTTTGCAGACTGGTAAAGATACATACAGAGAATGCATTATACAGCAGTTTTCATAGTAACTTCAACTATCAACTAGAATTGGTAAATTGTGTAAACCAATTCCCAGATTATCACAGATGTCCACGGCTATGTATATAGCCATTGACCCATCAAGCCAGTTACATTATTTATGTAAACCTAGCCCCTTCTGGTTAGATGAATTATACTACAGAATTCCATTTCAAGACTCATTGTGTATACCAAAAAACTTAATTACTTATTCTACATATGAAAGAGGGTTTTTTTATTTGCAATATCTTCCCCGTGTACCTTAATAGTAAGAGATTCAGTAGCCATAGTAATCAGAAATACTTCTGATGCTCGGATAGTCTCAGTGACCACCTATGGATAGTTTCTTATCTCTAAACTATAATTTAATTCATTTCTAATGGCTGAATTTTGACTAGATAGGTAAAATTATAATGAAATAAAAATGTAACTGAAAACATTAATCTTGTCATAAACTGGAGAAGTCAACATTTTCATACTTCACTGTCTAAAGATAAGCATCTAAATACTTTAAGTGGTATAATTTTTATAGGTATTGAACCCTGAACTGCAATTGAAATCAATGATAGCTGGAGGTGTTCAATACTTTAAAATCCAGGCTGCCTGCTTAGGTGCCTGAAATTGGATTTACAAGCCTAAATTAAGGCATCAAGTTTTGAAATCCTGGCTCGAGTAAATATTGATTTTTTTTTTCAAATGTTGTATTCATTGTGTAGATGCAGACATGTTCAAATAAACCATAATCTTCAAAACTCACACCAAATTCCACTTCTCTCAGGCCATTAGCATGCAGAATGTTACTTATCGAGTACGTGCTGTCTCCTGTTCCAGTTCCTGTCTCCCGCTTTATTGTAGACTCACTGTCTGATGGAGGAAATCAAAATACTGCAGAAACAGTACTGACTTTTACAAATGCTGATTTGTTGTAGAATTAGATTTTATATTGATTTTTCTAGTTAACACACATGCAAGAGCATTAAGTATTAAACTCAAAACCTTATGATGTAGCTGCAGAACTGTGGAAATGTTATTTTGACAGTAATGATATCTGGATTCCAGTTTATATTGTCTCAAAGTAGCTCCCTGGATATATATATATAAAAATTAGACCAATAATACAGCTGAACTAAAACAGCAGAGTTTGATGAAAACATCTGTTGGAAATAGGCTAAATTACTTCATAGAGTAAAGTAAAGTAACCCAAACTTAGTTTGATCTTCCATAACATATTACTTCTATATATGTTTGAGCTAACTGTTTATAGTATGCTAGTGGCTCTTCTTTACTCCACCAATAATAAGTAAAGCAAGCGTGTAATATCATAAGCTAATACTGTTACTGCTCGAAGATCTACTTCTGTTACAATGCTATGGATACCAATTGTTTGGTTTTCAAGAATTATGGTTAAGACTATATTGTTTTCCTCTGTCTTTGTGGGCGGAGGGGATACAAACTCAATGTATCTAAGCTAAGAAATGGGGATTTCATTGAGTGTGGGAGGGTTGTGTGAAATGGGGAAGTCTACCTCTGTAGCTTTGTCTCTCCGCACCTGTCCCTGATCCAGTAGAAGTCTCTTCAGAAAGGCCACACAGTAGTGTGGTGTAGGAATGGGTGGAACAGGGGAAGACAGCTTCTCTCCTGTAAGATGCCATGATTTCATCCATAGCCAAAATGGAATGGAAGTAATGATTATGCCCCACATTTGTTGATTGGGGTTCAATAGCTTATCTGTAGCATTACTGTCAATTTCCATGATATTAGGGTTGAGAGAGTGTTGAGTACACTGCTGTTAAAAGAAAGTTACGACATCCATGGTTTTATGGTAATTAAGTATAATTAGCAAATGTGGATGTACATAGTGTTGAGAATGGGGACACTGCAATGATAAACTTTGATTGCTGTGTTCTGTAATTACAGCTAAAATACTATCAGTATATTCATCCACCAGTGGTGAAGTACTGATGTAAAATATGTACAAAGGAGACATTTTGTTTAAGAAACTGCCTTACCCTTCGTTCACATATAGCAAGTTTTGGTTTACTGTTTCTTCCTTGGTATTTACCATTGTTTTAAACCTACTTCCATAATGTCTCTTTAATAATATAAATGTTTGTACATGAGTTGGGTATAATGGAATCCTTGTTTTCTTACAATGGAATTGTTTCTCCTAGCATTCATTGCTACACTTGTCTCTGATTCTGGGAATTTAATAATATATGCTGTAACATTTTCCCCTCTGCTTGCTTTCTCCTTCTTCCCCAGTGCTTTTCTAATGAGTTTGTTTAGCATCTACATTCATTCAATTTTATTTGGATTTCCTTTTATGAATCCATGTTAGTAACGCTATTTAAGACTGTGATCCAATTTCTGGGGGAAAATATTCTATTCCATTTGAAAATTTTCATGTTCCCTGTGTATATTGAATATTATTTCTGGGTGCAAAATGTAAGGTTTGTCAAAAAATGCTTTTTGGCCTTGTCTTCCCTAGGAAAAAAAAGTTATCTTCTTAACTTGAGTTGACTAATGTGAGGTAAAATTCTAATGAAGACAAAGCAGATTTTACCTCATGTTAGCTAATGAGTTAAAAACACACATTTTTCCCTAGTGAAGATTCTTCCTTTGAGAGGTCAGATTTTAGGGGGATAAAAGGAAAGGATCAGGATAATACCTGTTTTTTACTATTGAAAGATCATATGATTTGTTGATGTTCAAACTTCAGATTGATTGTTTTGTACATGATTCCTTCTTGAGGATCAGTACTTCGGACACTTACCAACAGTGATTGAGAAATTTGAGTTAGAGAAGCAAACGTTTTAAATCTCCACAAGTTATATTAAGTTCTCCTTGGATGTTATACTTCATAAGATATAGACAAAATTATTTGGATTCCAGGAAGGGTTATTCCTTTTGGGAAGAAAAATGAATGCATCCTAGTCTCATTTATTTACAATTAGTTCATCTTGGAGTAGAGATACAGGATGGCAAAAGTAACATGCAACTTATAAATAACTCTCAGAACGCCATTCTATCCCAATTTTCCAGGTACAGCATCATGACATATATTTTTCATTTATTTTGACAATTGTAAGTTTGTACCGATTCTGATACTGTACTTCATAATATACTGATAAGTATATGTTCTTCTTTTTATTTATTTAGACTTCAGTAGCATCTAAAAATGCAAGGCATTTTCCAAACACAACGGTAGGCAGTCTCTACCCCAAGAACATATAGTCTTAAAAGATAGTGGCAGATTTCATGGCAGCGGGGGCAGGGAATGAAATATTCCAACAAATTGATTGAGTGGTGATAATCACATGATCACTACTAAAAGGTTTAGTGGTGGGGTTTTCTGTTTTGTTTTTTAAATAACAAACTCTTCATAATACTAGTCTTCACTCCAGCACTATGCTATCAAATATTTAATGAGAAGTGGGAAGAGGCCATTATTTCATTATACAAATTAAAATATATAGAAGTTCTACTTTTTTTGTTCATTCTTGATGATAATGTTGCACAACACCACTGAGGTAACTGGCTCAAGCAATAGTATACATTCCTCTATGGCTGGTCTGAATCTGTTGCTGTTCAGAACTCATTACAAGCAGGAATGTTTTAGTTGTTTCCAAAATGTTCTGGGAAGGCTTTTGTAGGGACATGGTTTTGGTCTTTTATAATATTTTTACATGCATCAGGAAAGAATAATAGGCACATTTTTATATAAATCAGATTTAGGAAATGAGTAGTTGTGTGTGGGATTGACCATAGATATTATTTCTCTGTGCCAAAACATGATTTACATTTATTTTTGCTACTGTGTGATTTAAAAATGCTGGTAAAATGGTTATTAATGGAAAAGACTCAGACACAGAGCAAAGTATAATAAGATTGGCTTAATTATTTACCAGCCATTAATCAATAAAAGAAAACCTACTTATCACTCAAACCTTGCCTTGGAAAATCAGTTGGAAATGAAAAAGACTTGCAAATATCCTAAGGGGCACAATACAGTAAAAAATAATCATCTTTGAAACCTGACTGAGAAGGAGAATGAGACTTTCATTGTGTTTGGCTAAGTAAGACATGCAACACACTATCCCTATGGACTGCATGACTCATAAACTGAGGTAAACCAATTTTGAGATCTCTGTATTAATATTTGTGTTTAATGATGCACACACAGTACCTTCTTCCTTTTATACACTGATATTAAAGTCAACAGGAAGGGAGGATTCAAAAAACAAAACTTTCAAACCTATACCTACATTTGCTTGGGATTTGAGAAACTATTACATGATCTTGGCTTTCATGAAAAGATAGTCTCTCTGTTAGCAGGATGGAGGAGGAAACACTTCACAGAGTATTCTTGAAAAAGGTATCCTTCTTCACTTACTATGTTCTAGAAATGTGGTTGAATTCATAGCAATATGTTGGAAAATCTAGATCCAGGTGATTGGCAACCTTTGTAAAGTTATAGGTTTACTGAATTTCTCACACTCTGTAGCTGTAGACTTATTTGTAGATTTTAAAGAGCATTAAGAGAGGAGGTTGGCATAATTAACCACATTTTATAGTAGTGGGAGAAACTAAAGCATAGAGAGGTGAAAATTAATGCCTAAGGTCATATAGCAGGCCAGTGGCAGTGCTGGGAACAGAACTGAGGTTTGTTTAACACCAGTCCAGTTTTTTTCTGGCTAGACACAAGCCTGTACTACATTTTAGAAATCAGAGAAATTGGTCCACTATTAATTTTTTTGAGAATTTTTCTTTCCTCCACTCTCTGCTCTTTTTACACACGCTGTGTTTGTTTCTCACTCTGCCCACTGACTGCTCCATGTTTAACCCTGGTTTTAATAACATTTCCCCATAATTCTCCTTTTTTTAAAATCAGTTTTCTGAATGGATGGCAAACCCTATTATGTTAAATTTTGAATGATATTTTTGAAACCACTGTGACATTCCCCAGGGTGCAACCTGAACTACTGAGCTGCTGTGTCCCTTTAGCTCTCCAGCCTAGGATGCTTTTTATGTTGCTTTGCTAGTAAACAACAAACCTCTCCAGGTGCTGATCACTCTCTGCCACCAGCATGGAAAGTCACTCCCAGCTGAGTACATGAACGCTGTGCCCAGGCATCCATGAATAGATACAGGGCAACACCCACATTCCCCTCATTCCCAGCCTTCCCCACCCCCTAGAAAATGTGCATCTTGTATTGTTCAGTAGCCCATTGGACTGTATAAACTCATAAATTAGTTTCACTCCAACAAAAGGTAATGAATATGCGTACCTGAGTGGAGATTTCCCAAACAAACACACACTGTTTTAGATAAAACATGTTTATTAACCAGAGAGAGATGGATTTTAAGTAGGGTTGTCAATTGATTAAAAAAATAATTGCGATTAATCATGCAATTAAAAAAAATAATTGTGAGGTTAATCATGCTGTTAAACAATATACCATTTATTTAAAAATTTTGGATGTTTTCTACATTTTAAAAAATATTAATTTCAATTACAACACAATACAAAGGGTTCAGTGCTTACTTTATACTTTTTTATTACAAATATTTGTACTGTAAAAAAGAAACAAAAGGAGTAGTATTTCAATTCACCTCATAAAAGCGCTGTAGTGCAATGTCTTTATCATGACAGTTGAACTTACAATTGTAGAATTATATAAAAAAACTGCATTCAAAAATAAAACAATGTAAAACTTTAGAGCCTACAAGTCCACTCAGTTCTCCTTCTTGTTTAGCCAATCACTAAGACAAACAAGTTTGTTTACCTTTACAGGAGATAATACTGCCTGTTTCTTGTTTACAATGTCAGCAGAAAGTGAAACAGGCATTCCATAGCACTGTTGTAGCCGGCCTTGCAAGATATTTACATGCTATATGCGCTAAACATTCATATGCCCCTTTATGCTTCAACAACCATTCTAGGGGACATGTGTCCATGCTGATGGCGGGTTCTGCTCGATAACAATAGAAACCAGTGCGGACTGACGCATGTTCATTTTCATCATGTGAGTCAGATGTTACCAGCAGAAGGTTGATTTTCTCGTTTGGTAGTTTGGGTTCTTCATTGGGTTCTGTAGTTTCTGAAACTGAATGTTGCTCTCTTAAGACTTCTGACTCGGTCCCAGGAGTGAGAGGTGGGCCGGGAACAATGAGACACAGTGCAGAAGTGGTGGAGGACAGTCCCAGGAGTGAGTGGCCGGCCGGGGGTAATGGGATATGGTGTGGGGGGGGATGGAGGTTGGTCTTCGGAGCAAGTGGCTGGCCAGGGGCAATGGGGCATAGGGTGGGTGGACGGTCCTGAGATTGAGTGGGCAGCTGGAAACAGTAGGGCATGGCACACAGGGGGCCTGGTCCTGGGAGCAAGTGGCCGGCCGGGGACAATGGGGCATGGCACGGGGGGGAAGAAGGGAGGGGAGTTCAGGCTCCCTACCTTCACACTGGGATGAGAGCCACTTCTTCCTCTGTCTGCTTCTTTCCACACTTTCTGGCGGCTGGGGTTACTGCGCCTGACTGGAAACAGCCAGGTCCCTTTGCAACTGATACCTCCCTCCCCACCAAGAGTTTTGCAATTAACGTGTTAAAAAAAAATGAATGCATTAATTATGTTTTCAGTTAATTGCAGACATTAACTGCGATTAATTGACAGCCCTAATTTTAAGTTATTATAAATGATGAGGTATATAACTCAGAGTTGGTCACAACAGAAATAAAAAGATAAACACGCAAGCTAATTCCTAAACTTTACCAAGGTGAATAAGCAAAAATGTTTCTCACTCAAAAGCTTACAGCAGTCTGTACTAGCTGGAAAGACTTCCTGCTAGAACCCCTCCCATTGGTTCTAAAAGCTTTCTTTGTTCTTTTAAGCATTGTAGGTGGTGTGAGCAGAGATGGGAAGAAAAAAGGCCATGAGGAGGTTTCTATCTTTCCTTTTTATACTCTGACCCTTTGTACTGGAAAAGTCTTTGTTGGGTCAGGGAGTCAGGCAGTTCCATGGCATATGTGAGCTGCCAACTGTTATGCAGGTGAATTGTAAATACTTTGTTTATATCCTTTTTTCCTGGGACGGCTGCTTATCTAGGTGATAGAGGTGATAGTCTCTGAGGGTTCACTTGATTATGCTAAGCCCTCAATGTGCCTTTGTCTCTGAAAAACTAGTTTGGACCTGCTTTTCTAACCTTGTAACATGCTGCAGTTAAATCATCATTATACAGTGGGGTCTCAAAACTTTACACACAAATTTCCTGTTTTAGCAGGATAATAATGTTCAGCAGTTTGTTTTCAAATGATACCACACCAAGCATACTGTGTACAAAATAAATCATAACCATTTAAAAGCTGTGAGCATGGGTGTGATGGAATGCTGAACCCCTGGGGTACAGCCGGGGAGCTGTGGAACCGCTGGGTATCCTTATCAACTATTTTGCTTGTTGTGGGCTTTGAATCATACTCTGGCTGAGGACACAGAGCCAGTCTCTCCAGACCCAGTTATCACCTATCCAGACAGCAGGTGGCGCCACACACCCAACTGAGTTACCAAGAATTTTCTCCCTGAGAAGGCATGGATACAAGCCCCAGCCAGTTCGGCCCCAACTCTCCCAGCTTAACCACACGGAAACACGCCCTGAGATAATGTAATCTTTTGTGGGAAAATTGTGGGAGATTTCCTAAACACTTCATTCAAAAACACAGTGATTGAGATAAAACATTAAACAAGTTTGTGAACTACAGGAAAATAGAGTTTAAGTGATTATAAGTGGCAAGTGTAAAAAGATTTAAAATAGTTGCAAAAAGAAATAAACATAAAATCATAGTCTAAATTCCACACACTAACTGGATTTGAATTAGCAATGCCTCACCCTTGTTAGTTGGTACAAGCAGTTCCTTAAACGCAGGCTGGGCCGCCTTCCTGCCTGGGACTCCCCTCCCCCCTTCAAAGTCCTTTTATCTCACAGACATTCCTTCAGTTCTGGAGGAGTGGAGCAAAGCTATGATGTGCTCTCCCCCTTTTATAGTTTGTTTCAGCTTGCTAGAACAATTGGGGGTTGTGATTTGGGGGTCGTCCTTATTGGTCAGTCAATTCCCATTGCAAACATGCTTCCTACAGTGAAGCCTTCACTGTAAACAATTCTTGGTATTGGCTTCTCTCTTTGAATGAATGAGGGAGAGCCATTAATGCTGTTTGTCCACTTCATTGTTCTACTTAAATAGCTGGTTTAGGTGGTTCCTGTCTCACAACATGATGCTCTAGTAGTATTTACAACAATATTTTATCACTTCACATACTATGGTAGCACATACAATCCAACAGGATATTAATGTTCAGCAGATCAAGATGTTTAAAATAATACCAAGCAAGGCATGCTTTGTACAGAACATATAATTATGTGACATTGGTGAAGATCGGGTTTCTGGGGTGTCACAAAGGGATACAGAATGTCACACCTGCATTTTTTGAGTCATTCGAAAATGAGTTGGCTAGTCCTTACTAGACAGTTCCAGCACTCCAACTGCCTTTTCTAATCATCTTCCTTTGGAGATGCTGTAAATACTGTGGTGATAGAAGGAGGTTGACCAGCTTCCAAATATGAAGATGAGTAGAATCCTTTGAGTAGATGAGTAGAATTCCTTTGGGTGGGAAGACTGAACTAGTTCATTATGTGCTACTGTAGGTCTTGTTGTTTCCCATGTGAGGAGAATAATAGAAAAGAAAAAGATTCTTTTAACACAAATCTCACATTTAGAACATTTAGAACATTTCAATTTCAAGCATTTATTTGTTTTTTAATTTAAAAAAATAAAATTTAAGGAAATTTGGAAACAAAAAAGTCATTTTGAATAAAAAAACTTATCTTGAAAATGTTGAACTTGTATCTGCTATTTGTCTCCCAGTTAGTGTAAATTAATGAGATTCTACTCTACTGTTCTGTAATGTGAATTCTTTTCTTAATCTAGGAAAAAAAGAAAACTGTTTCACATATGGGCATAGTGTATGTGCTGTCTATGGACCACATAGAGGTACAGGAGAAGGCTTTGTAGGTGGGGATAGGCTGCAGACACCTCTCCATCGTTCCCTCTTCTTAGAGGCTGACAATTGTTTTGCTGTCTTGGATGATCTGTGAGATCACAGATTCACAGTCTAAGACTCAAGTGATGTAACTGAAAATAAGATTTGTTAAGACTAGAGAGAGATCACATTAAACCAGAAGAAATGGTAAGAATTACATACTTAGTTTGAGATTTTGAAAAAGCTCAGATAGATAGGAAGAGCTCAGATTTACTTAGTAGTATTCACTAGCAGAAATGACTTCTTCTCTCTGACCCTGTTATTTAGAGAGTCTGCTAGAGACCCACCTCTCTTCTTTGTCATTTCAGATTTTCCCTCCCTGTTGGTTTCTTTTATAGTCTGAAACCATTTTTAATATTCAGGTTGTTTGACAGAATTCATTATTCTATCAGGTCTGCCAGTCGAGTTTACATCAGCATTTCAACAATTTAATGTTTCATCAGATGGGATAGACTGCATTCTACATACATTGGCTATTGTACTCTAGATGGTCTAATATTTTCCAACTCTGGACTTATTTCCCTCAATTTCCTTTCTCAAAACCTAGATTTCAAATATTTATTTGATCATTCCTGGATCTTAGTCAGCCTAAAGGGTCAAGGTGATGCAATCCTGGTTCCCACCTCAGTTATTTGCAGCAAATTTGGTAGATTGGGTCGAGTTCTGACTCTTTCTTTAAAGCTACATTGTTTTTTATAGTTGACTCTTGTCAGTACTTCTAATTTATATGAAATGTGGATTGTTGACAGATTTTAACTTGTCACATTCTACATAGAATACAATGGAAGTCACAAATGGGATATTCTGAGAAGATACAAAAGCCATTCTTTGAGGCATGATTATTGGAAAAACAGGCACATAAAGAAGGATGAGGAATTAGAGTTTTTTGTTAACTTCATAAAAATACCAAGATTATGTGACATCCAAAGATAACACATTTAGGAGAGAAGATGAACGCTATTGTGAGTGATGAAATAGACTGGCAGATCAGGCTATCAAAGAAATGCTTCAGAAATGGAGAAAATCCTAGCTTTTCAGCTCAGCTCAAAGCAATATGTCAAATCAAAGTGGGAGGCTAAGTATCTCAAGATCACAGTTTTTTTTAAAAACCTCCTTCCTTTAATTATATTTTTCAAAAAAATTGCTCTGCTCTCGATATGCAAATGAGAAGGAGCTAGTAGATGACTCTCTAGATGGAACTGAAATACCAACTTTAGGAGAGAAAGAAATGATTGATAGAATAATCACTCAGAAGAAATTGATTGTCTACGTCAAAGTCCTATACATTAACTATAAAGTGTCCTGGATCTGGTGTCTTACCTAAGAGTTTTTTAGAGAAACTGCTTCCCATTTCTTGACAGCATCTTAGCAGAGGTTCTGGAAACAGACATCAATCAGTACAGAGGGTCACCATTAGACAATCTACATCCTCCAAACACTATTTATCACAGGTTTACGCTATACTGTAGTTAGAATAAAAAACATCTGTGGTATCTCAGACAGTTACTGGCAGACGTTTTGTACAAAAACGGTAAACTGTTTGGGGGGAAAAATATCTCCAGGACTGGATGAGATAGCAGAAGATACTTATCGGGATCAAATTAATTTTATTACAGGAGTATATTCAAGAACTCCAAATCACATCTACTTGATCCAATCACAAAAAGGAAATGGTTTCTTCCTTTATTATGATGCAGGAAAAGCTGTGACTTGGTTGAGTGTGAGCATTTTTATTTGAAGTCTAATAGAATGTGGTTTCAACACCAAATATAGAAAGTACATAGTGGCTTTGTATGACAAGCATCTATTAAGACTACTAATTAATGGTGAGTAAACAAATTGAGGAACACCCATTGTTCCTTTTGCTTTTGACTTCGTTTACTAACCTGTGATCCCAAATCGTTGATTTGAACAATTAAAAAGTTACATTTCAGGGAAACAGTATTATATAGATTCACAGAGTGCGAACTAAAAAAGATGTTCATTTTGCCACCAAATTCTGACGCACTGTCTCATATATCTGGAACATAAAGGCTCAGTTGTGCCTTATGGGCAATGTTGTGTTGGCAGCTGTGCAGAGCTGCACTGATTCATCAGGAACTTCAGGAGTGACTCAGTCTCAGCTGGGTAGAATTCTTCTTAAAGCAGCCCAGTGTACACGGGATGCACACCTTCAGAGGGTGCATCCTGCTATACACCTTCAGATGGTGAAGCATACTCTGTCCCCTCCCCACCATGATCCCTTCCTCCAGGAATGTTTGTCACGGGTTCTCTTCTGATGTCTTCCATACCAGAACTCTACAAAATATTTGGACCTAACCACAAACTTACTTGAACTAAGCTTGTGTTTGACAGACTGTGCTCCACAAACATCTGCCGATGCCCACAGAAAGTTAGAGGAAATGCTGTGGGTTGTTTTCAAATGTCGAACATTCCTCCTTGCCTATTAAGCTCCAGTGGTCCATTACATACCATTGCTATCTTAGAACCATAGAAATGCAGGATTGAAAGGGACTTTTAGAGGTCACATAGTTCAGTCCCTTGCTCTGAGGCAGGACCAAGTAAACCTAGACCATCCCTGACTGGTTTATCTAGCCTGTTCTTAAAAAGCTCCAATGACAGGGATTCCACAGCCTTCAGTAATTTATTCCAGAACTTAATTTTCCTTATAGTTTTTCCGAATATCTAACCTAAATCTCCCTTGCAGCAGATTAAGCCCATTACTTCTTGTCCTACCTTCAGTGGACATGGAGAATTAATTAATCAGTGTCTTTTTTTATAGCAACCCTTAACATACAAAGTGGTATCAGGCTTCCTGTCAGTCTTCTTTTCACAAGATTTAAATATGCCCAGTTTTTTAAACCCTTCTCATAGGTCATGTTTTCTAAATCTCTTGTCAATTTTATTAATCTTCTCTGGATTCTTTCCAATTTATCCACATCTTGGCTCCCAGAATTAGGACCCAGTTCTCCAGCTGAGGCCTAACCAGGGTCAAGTAGAGCAAAATAATTACCTCCTGTGTCTTCCATTCAGCACTCTTGTTAATACACCTCACAATATTAGCGTTTTTTTCAACTGCATCATATTGTTGACTCCTATTCTATTTCTGATCCATTGTAATCCCCAGATCCTTTTCAGCAGTACTACCACCTAACCAGTTATTCTCCATTTTGTAGTTTTTCTTTCCTAAATGTACTCTTTTTTTCTCTTTATTAAAATATTCTTGTTGATTTCAGACCAATTCTCCAATTTGTCAAGTTCATTTTGAATTCTTACTCTGTTCTCCACACTGTTATCAACCGTTCCCAGCTTGGTGTCATTTGCTGATTTTATAAGCATACCCTCCACTCCATTATCCAAATCACTAATCAAAATATTGAATAATACCTGCAGACCCCACTAGATATGGCCTCCCATTCTGTGAGTGGACTGTTGATAAATACTCTTTGACTACAGTCTTTCAGCCAGTTGTGCACCCATCTTTATAGTAGTTTCATCTAAATCACATTTCCCTAGTTTGCTTATGAGAATGCCATGTGGGACTGTGCCAAAAGCCTTACTAAGGAAATCAATGGTCTCTCATTACTTCCTGGTGTCAGTTAGCTTCTCGCCCCCTCCCAGCCAGGAGCCGGGGGAAGTTGCTCAGCTTTCCAGGGCAGCAGAGGGGCAGCTGGTCTCTAGATGCCTGGATTTCTTGTCAATTTCACAGTTCCACTGACACTGGGTCACTCTAACTACACCGACATGAGCCCTACACTTCTCGTTGAGGTGGTTTTATTATGTCGGCATAGCAGACGAATTACATCAGTGGGAGGAGCATTTCAGTGTGTACACCTCCATTGTTTTGTCGACAAAACTCTGTGGTGTAGACCAGCCCTTACTATCTTTATGGAGTTGCTGGGCAGGACCATTGCTCCTCAGTCTTCTGGTGGAAGAGGCAGGAAAAAGCCAACTCTTCCCTCCCCTCCCCCTCGCACACACACACACACCATATAGGAGTATGAGTTATGTACAGTCAGAAACACATCAGGAAAATGAAACACATAGATCAGGCAGGAGTGTATCCTATATAGCTTAGTTCAAGAGTAGTTCCCTAGCAACCAGGCACTGGGAATTGTGAGTTCACTTCCTATTTATGTGGTTGACAAGGAAGCCCTGAGGCGTTGTATGCCTGGACTTATTGTAGAGACAGATGACAACAGAGAGAGAAGAATTCCTCTTCTGCTAACCTATATACATGTTGGAGTAGAAAGGAGGGGGGGGACTCAGACCATTTCATAGTACCCAGAGGAATGATGTCAGTGCCTCAAAAAAAAATAATTTGTGGGAATGGCCACTTTGACTGGTTTGAAGATCAGGAAGGGGAAGCCTGATTTTAGGATGTTGGATAAAGGCAGAAGGCAGTCATCCCTGAATTCAGCAAAGTTGAAGTAGAGAGCATTCTGTGAGCATGTGCATCTCTCTATACTTCCAGTGGGGGGAGTAACTCTTCTAGAGATGAAGATTACCAATCTCACCTACCCCTCACTTCCTAGAGTGTACTCTATGCGTATGTCTACATTGCTGGCAGGATCGATTTTGTGGATTCAATAAAGTGAAGACTCGCTCAATCGAACCCAGAAGTCGACTCTGTTAATCCATCCTGGCAAGAAGTGTAGCGCTGTGCTGATGGGAGGGCATTTCCCATTGGCGCAGCACAGGGGAGACATCGCGGTAAGTAGATGTTAGGAAGTCAACGGGACTGCCGCTGAAATCCACAGCCAGTGTAGACCAGGCCTATGGTCTGATGTTCAGAAAATGCTGTAGATGCTTTCTGCCTTCCCCCCTTGGCTGCATTACATGGTGCTGCACTGAAAAGGCTAGAATCTGCCAGTGTCCCTTCCCCTCTGCCCTCCACCACCTAGTGTTCTATTATGCTTCTGAAGAGAAGAGAAGTGAGAGGCATTTGCCACAAAGGCCTTTTTGTTTGATTTATGAAATAAGGGAGAAGGGTTTTTATTAGGGCTGTCAATTAATCACAGTTAATGCATGCGATTAATGCAAAACAAATCAACTAGATTAAAAAAGTCCCGTTTAATCACAATTTTAATCATGGTGTTAGACACTAATAGAACACCAATTTAAATGTATCATAAATATTTTAGATGCTTTCTCCATTGTCAAATATATTGATTTCAATTACAACACAATACAAAGTGTACAATGCTCACTTTATATTATTCTTTATTACAAATATTTGCACTTAAAAGAGGTAAACAAAATTGTATTTTTCAGTTCACGTCATACAAGTCCATTCAGTCCTACTTCTTGTTCAGCCAATCGCTTAGACAAACGAGTTGTTTACATTTACAGGAGGCAATGCTGCCCGCTTCTTACTGACAGTGTCACCTGAAAGTGAGAACAGGCATTTGCATGGCACTATTGTAGCCAGCATTGCAAGGTATTTACATACAAGATATGCTAAACGTTTGTACGCTCCTTCATGCTTCAACTTGTAGGCTCAAAAGATTTACATTTTGTTTTTGAGTGCAGTTATGTAAAAAAAAATTCTACATTTGTAAGTTGCACTTTCATGATAAAGAGATTGCATTATAGTAGCTGTATGAGGTCAATTAAAAATACTATTTTTTATCTTTTTTACAGTGCAGTATCCTCTGGTTACCATCTGTCTATTGATGATAAACATTGTATGTGGCTATGTAAAAGCATGCTGTGGTAAACTGTTCTTTGGCTAAATTGTGTGTGTGTGTGTGTGTGTGTGTGTGTGTGTGTGTGTGTGTGTGTGTGTGTGTGTGTGTGTGTGTGTGTGTGTGTGTGTGTGTGTGTGTGTACACCCAAGCAGCACTATTCAGAGACCAAGCAAGCTGTCATGTTTTAAAATGTTTTGCTTATAATGTTTGTATTATGTCCACTATGTATAATGTACGTAATTCAAATGATTTATTAGGATGCAAGATGATTCACCAGCAGTAAATTACAGATGGACTAGTACAGAATGACAAAGTAACAGGGGTGTGTGTGTGTGTGTGTGTGGGGGGGGGGGGGGCAGGAAAGAGGTTACAACAATTATGGCGTTTATTTGCACAGAGGGCCAGCAAGCTGTTCAAAAATAGTTCTGTGAGATGACAGCTTGTCCATTTTACACACTAGATAGTGATGATTTGTTCACCTGGTGATAATCAGGATGCTGCTGAGAAAAATTAACCCTTTTCTTGATGGGTCAGTAGAGTTCAGTAGCATGCAATTATCTGGTGTGGATGGCTGGCATCCTCTGATTTTCTGTTTCCAAAGGAAAGTTTCCTTTGGGGAATGTTTATAATTAGTCACAATATTGAAGGAAGGCTTATGAATGAAAGCATGGATTGCAGTCATGTTACAATGCATCAGCATAAAATCTTAGCAGTTGGCACGCAGTAATAAAGATTTAAAATGCATGCTGTGAAGCAAGTTACCACAAAGTTTCTAACAGACTGCATACATTTTCATTCCTTTTTTGTGTTCACTATTTTATCCTCTTAGGATAGAATACCTTTATATTTCTAACCCCATGGAAATACTAATAAGCATTTAACAAACACATTCATAATTAAGTGGACTAAAATTGAGACTGTGTACAAGTACGTGCTAAGGTGTATTACAAATACACCTGTAATAATTTGTACATATTGTAGAACTAGAATTGACTTAAAAATCTGTCCAGTTGATTTAGAAGATAATTTAAAATTGTGCTAGAGAATATTTTCAAGATTGTCTGTACTCTAAATGTTTAATCAAAATATTTTTTATCTCAGACTATAGATATAAAAAGTAAGTATGTTTAATAGATTTCTATTATTTAATGTGAATCACCATACATGTTGGAAAATCTGTGCTTGCAAAAACATGTCCAGTAGCTGATTTTCAAGATGTGCTGCCATATATACTCTGTATCAGTAGACAGGAAAGAATCCTGAGAATGGATTATCCATCGTATATTGCTGTTGAGGCTAGAGAAATATAATTATCATAACTCTATCTTGATAGACTGATAGCATTTTCTCTCAACTTGCTGAAGTTTGCTTACATACTGGAAGTCAGAGATCTTGTTCCAAATTAACGGGTCCATTAAAAGATTTATCTGGATAAAAATACACTGTGTTTTGAGACTGTGTAAATGAAACAATATCACATAATATTAAACAATTCACATTGTCTCTTTTCTTAATTTAGCTATGTAACCTGACATTTGATTTCATATTCAAAGTATAAGTTTAATACTGAATGCATACTCAAAGGTCAGCACATTGTGGCGACAACATAATATCTAGTGACCGGCACTCGCCCCCGCTCAGCCCCTCCCGCTCGGCAATTACAGTAGACCTGAGACCTGACCTTATCGGGACCTTTACTGACACACCTAAGATAGCACGTCTGCAATGGCAAACAATGGGACGTTGCAAATAGCCAGGGGCAGCCATCAACTGTTACGAATACGGCACATAGCCCAGCAGCCATTAGCTGTTACGAATACAGCACATAGCCCAACAGCCATCAGCTGTTACGAATATTGCACATAGCCCGAGTGCATAAACACTGCTGCATCTCGGTGGGTCTGACTGAAGAGAGCTGTCGGCCCACCAGACTGCACGCCTGAAGCTGCTGCCTCCCTTCCCGCCCCCGAGTCTTCTACTGGGCGAGAGTCGAGTCGAGTGTAACCGGTCCGGGTCTTGAATCCGAGCGTTTCTCGTATCCCCCCATTGGCCAGGCGTCATGACCCTGTTCCTCGTGGTGGTAAGATTTTAAATAGCATGATTGTTATAGTTTTCAGGTATAATTAACATTAATTAATTATACTATTGGAAATCATCTAATCGTTAATTAGTGTATCCTGTGTCTTGTTATCCTTCTAATCTGCTTTAGTCCCCCTATTTAGGAAAGTAGATAAGTCTGTTATATGTGATGTTCCTTTTCCCTTGTAAAACCCCACACCCTCTTGGCCCCAAATAAACTTGTAAGTAGTTAAGAAACTGTTTTCTCTGCGTGGTGCTTGGTAACCTGGGGATTCCTTTACCTGTCTACAACACACATCTGTAAGTGTTTAGCTGAATGGATTTAAGTGTGTACTTAAATATTTTTCTGAACTGGGACCAGTCAATAATGATTTCCCAGTAGTAATGCCCTTTTTATTAGTTTGTGTCAGAAATCGCAGTTCATGGCATAAAGAGTTATAGAACTTGATCAGTAGGATGCCACGTTAGCTGAGGTTAGCCAATTTTAACAGAGCTAAATAATACAGAGATGATCCCATTCCAGCATGTATCACTTGAAAAGTGATAAAGAAGTATGGGTTGGATGAATGGACTATAAAATGGACAGAGAACTGGCTAGAGCATTGGGCTCAACGAGTAGTGATCAATGGCTCTATGTCTAGCTGGCAGCCAGTCACAAGCGGAGTGCCCCAGGGGTTGGTCTTGGGGCCGGTTTTGTACAACATATTCATTGATCTAGAGGATGGGGTAGATTGCACCCTCAGCAAGTTTGCAGATGACACTAAGTTAGCGGGAGTGGTAGATACCCTGGAAGGTAGGGATAGGATACAGAAGGACCTAAACAAACTGGAGGATTGGGCCAAAAGAAATCTGATGAGATTTAACAAGGACAAGTGCAGAGTCCTGCACTTTGGATGGAAGAATCCCATACACAGCTACAGACTGGGTACCGATAAGCTAGGCAGCAGTTCTGCAGAAAAGGACCTGGGGATAACAGTGGATAAGAAGCTGGATATGAGTCATCAGTGTGCCCTGGTTGTCAAGAAGGCTAATAGCATATTGGGCTGCATTAGGAGGGGCATTGCCAGCAGATCACGGGAAGTGATCATTCCCCTTTATTCGGCATTGGTGAGGCTGCATGTGAAGTATTGTGTCCAGTTTTGGGCCCCCCACTACAAAAAGGATGTGGACAAATTGGAGAGAGTCCAGCGGAGGGCAACAAAAATGATTAGGGGGCCGCAGCACAAGACTTATGAGGAGAGGCTGAGGGAACTAGGCTTGTTTAGTCTGCAGAAGAGAAGAATGAAGGGAGATTTGATAGCAGTCTTTAACCTGAAAGGGGATTCCAGGGAGGATGGAGCTAGGCTGTTCTCAGTGGTGGCAGATAACAGAACAAGGAGCAATGGCCTCAAATTGCAGTGGGGGAGATCTAGGTTGGACATTAGGAAAACGTTTTTCACTAGGAGGGTGGTGAAGCACTGGAATGAGTTACCTAGAGAGGTGGTGGAATCTCCATCTTTAGAGGTTTTTAAGCTGCGGCTTGACAAAATCCTTGCTGGGATTATTTAGCTGAGATTAGTCCTGCTTTGAGTGGGGGGTTGGACTAGATGACCTCCTGAGGTCCCTTCCAACTCTATGATTCTATGATAAAATTACTAAGGTTTTCTTTCTCACTATTTCTCCTAGTGATGCCCCACCCCTCCCAAACTAGAGATGGTTATGATCTTATCCAAACTTTTATATTCTGTATTTCCACAGAGTTGACCTTAATCATTTCAGTGGAATTGCTTTAGGGAAACTAGCATCAACAATCTTTTGTAACTGCATCTGAGGAAGCTGATGCAGTATGATAACTTCTATTCAGGAAGGAGGTCATTTTTTTAACCCTTGACTTACAAATTCCATAGCTGCAGCCATTATCATTAGTGCAAGAGCTCATTGTATTAAGAGGGAGGTTATTATTGGCAAAGGATTAATATTATAAGCATTTAGTATGTTTAATTCATAGGTCATTTTTCACAGGAACTACTAATTCCACATTGTGATAGATCTGCTTTTCTTTGTACTAATTAAAAATCATAGTAACCTTTTCTTTCATGTTGATTAGATATGTTGAACCACATCAGGTAAGATGTATCTACTTTTGAACCCTTGTGTATTTTTTAAAAGCAAAGCTTTCTAGGTACTGAAATATTTGAATAGCTTTATAAAAAATGTTTGCATGCCATTTCTTGATGGTAGCATCATCAGTGGTACTGAAATGCAGAAGTGCATTATAAGAGAGGGATTTTGTCTCAGCTATATTTCCAACTAGGACTGTAAATTAAAGGGTCAGAAATTATCTTCATATTTCTCTTCTATTTATTTAAGAGAGTCAGTTCAGATAAGCATTAGTAGTTTTCAATGCTTATCCAAACTGAACCCAAATTTCAGAACTTTGATATTCATCTACCACTAATGCTAACATTAATACATACATCATCTAGGTATTATTAATAATAATCAGATAAATAGCACTGTAAATTACAAAACACTTCACAAATAGTAAAACATAGTCCCTTCCCCCTCCCCCAATCTAAGATAGACAAGACAAACACAACATTAGTAATTTAAGGAAGGGAACATGAGGAGAGATAATAGCTGAGGAGGAAATGGAAGTATTTCTTGACAAATTGGGCTTTAAAGAAGAATATGAGAGAAGTGAGTGGCTGGATGAAAGAGGAAGTTCCATGCTAGAATGTGCACAAAGAAGAGTGTTAAAAACAGAGAGAGAAGTATTGAAAAGTTGAGTTTACAGGGAAGAACCTAGGGAACCTAGGGAGGGAGTAGGTGGAAATGAGATGTAGGCAGTGGCAAGATAATGTGGGGCCTTGAAAGCTTCATGCTTTCAAAGGAATTGGCCATAGTAATAGAATAGGGAGGTGGGAGAGAGGATTCAGCAAGAAAGAGGTTTCATTTTGGAGATCCTGAGTTTGAGATGGTATGAGAATCTGCAGGTCCTGGACCCAGGGTTTTTGGGCCACTGCTGCATCCACGCCACCCGATGGCTCTACTAGTGACTGGAAAATTGGGAACCAAAATGCTGTATGTTCCACTAAATGTACGACTCACAGGAACCTGATTGAAGGAGCTTCGGAGCCCCTGATTGGGCTGCATATGATATTTAAGCCAGAAAGAGACACAGGAAGTTGTCTGTGCCGCAAAGTGGAACCTGGCCTGCTGCTGCCACAGACCCTTCTATCTGCTACCTGACTCCTGGCCTGGTCCCTGTTTCCTGACTTTGACCTTGCCCTGTTCCCCAACTCCTGCCCTCTGTCTCATTCCGGTCCCTGAACCCTATCACCCGGGTGTCTGACTGCTCCAGCTCTGACGCTAAGCTACCGCTCTTTCGCTTCTGACTCAGTGCTGCCCCTTGGCTTCAGCTCCTGTTTCCTATCTGATCCTGGCTATGAATTTTGGCTCCAACACCTGGGTCAGGATCTGCCCTTGTTTCCTGAACACCCTGTTGATCACCAAGCCAGAGCACCCACATTTCAGTCACTGGCACTGGTATTTCCACAAACCCTGACAGTTGGCAAATCCAAGAAAGGACCTCTCTAAAAAATTAGATGAGAAAAGGAACTGCACAGAAGTGATGTTTGAAATTATGGAAGATGTTGCGGTTACTGAGAGGACCTCTCTTTTCCTCTGAACAGGGTAAAAAAAGGCAAGGACCTAGAAGAGGTAAAGGAGGAGAAGCTAGAACTAGTGGTAGTATTAAGGGGAAAAAGGAGGAAGAGAGAGCTGGTCAGTGTGTTGCACTTTAATTTTTATGAAAGTACACCTATATGCTAATACAAAAGTCCTCCTTTTGGAGAAGCTTGTCAATGTGCAGGATATCTTTGTCTTGGTTTCAAATAATCATAGTTTAGGTGAAGAGTTTTTACTGGTTTTGTTTTTTCTCTGCCTTATTAATCTTATCTTTAAGTTTTAAACATTCAGAGTCCGTGGCAAGGTCTCATCCTGCAGATAACTATTTACTGCACTTCGGTTATCTTTACTCATATTGAGTGGCGTACTGTCATATCACAGTCTACAGAACTCCTGAGGCGTCTTTCTATCAGCTTTATACAACTGCTCATTGTTTCTATGTTGCTGTCATCCATTTTCATCAATGTTAAACTTTTGGATCATATCGCTTCCAGTAATGAAGTGCACATGAGTTTGAAAAAGTCTCTTTTTATTTGAGTACAGCAACAATATTTAGATGTGCACATATGACAACATTTCAAGAAAGAGATTTCAGAATAAGATTATGCTTTAACTTCTTTCATTGCACATATCTGTGATCTGCCAAGATTATTTCACAGTGCAGATATATATGTATCTATCAGTCCAGTGCCGTATCCAGTACGCCATCCTTTTCATTCGCAATATAAGCAGGTTACTGACCATAAAATCAGAGTGACTTTTCAAATATACAAAATACAAACTGAGTGTGGATGTGTAAAATACACATGCTTGAGGTTTCTTCATAGATTAACCATAGCTGGAATACTGTTCTAATTGAGGACATAGAACATGTCTATGTCTAAATTTGTGCCATGACTTCAGAATCAGGGCGATATGAGCACCTGAGGAAGAGGAGGCTGAAAACAATCACTGCCACCCTTCACCACCCAGAGGCATGGGAAGCAAAAATGTTAAGACCTATGCTGAGTAGTTTGTTATATTTTAGTCAAACCAGTGGAATGGCTGTTGGCAAACAACAATGCTGCAAACATTTTAAAAGTTCTTTATCATTCTGTTCATAACTTCAGATCATTCTTGGCCTCCAAACAGCATGTGCTTATACAGTCATGCACATGAAAAACATGAATGTTATGCATTTTGTAGTGTTAATTCTACCTGTAATTACTTCCTTATTGTTAAACACTTGTAGTCGATGCATCTATTATTTACTTGATAGCTTCTTATGTCTCAAAATATTATAGGTGGGGCTGGTAGGACCACCACTTTTTCATGTTGAGCAACACTTCCTATTATAAGACCCTATTTTCAGTTGCTTATAACTTTGCCGCACTTTAACCGTTTGGGCTGAAATTTTACATGCCAGGTGTCTTGCCTCAAGGTGAATGTTTTTGGAAATTGTCAGCCAAAGTTGTGTCACTATTTCTGAGGAGCTTGGCAAAATATCATGGTTTTGCCCGTGTTCTAAGAAAAAAATTCTGGTGATTTTTTGTTTGAGAAGCTCTAGCACCTTTTGGATCAGGGTCTTGAAATTTGGCAAGGCAGTGGCCTTTGTGTCAGGGATGAGACTTCTGCTGTCCACATGAAAAACCACCCACATATGGCCAACTTATACACTTTTGAAAAATCCCAGTTCATACATTCTCAGAGACTTGCTAGAGTTTCGTAGCTAAATTTCCCAATAATTCTATTGATACGGAGCATGCTCCAGCCTAGAGCTTCAGAGGGCTGAGCTGGACTTTCCTGAAATTGCAGCTCTCGGCTGTTGGGGTGATTCTGGATTCAAGCACCAGAACTGAAAGCACAAAGACGGTCTCTCCTGAGCTCTGATTGCTCCCTCTCTTGATGCCCAGGCAGCATGGAGAAGGAAACTCCCTGAGTCAGATGCAGGGGGGACAAGAGCCAGACCTGAGATGAAAGAAGGGGGAGTGGAAGATTCCTGAGTCTCCTTATTTCTCTGGTGTCAGCCAATACCTGTGAAACCCACTGGCAAAGTGTGTGTCTCATCCCATTCCAGTGTTGGGCCACAGAGAGGATGACAACTGACAATTACTATCAGTTACTCCATTAGCTCACATGGCAGAGATCTGTGTGGTGGATCTAAAGGTTCCAAACCCGCCGATAAATCAAGTGCGTCAATATGATGTCACATGATGTAATTTATTAGTTTTGTTTGTTTGCTTGCATCCTTCCTTTTATAAAATCCTAGGAAATTACACACACAAAAAGTATGTTAAAAGAACATTCAGAAGGTTGCAAAGTGAAGCATTTAAAAGCTAGGAAATTAAGGCAGAAAAAATAGTATGTGATCATATAACTAAAGAATGTGTTGTAATACACATGCCCAGGGGAGCTGACCTTAATTAATGCACAAGCAACCTTAATTCTGACATTTCCTAAATTATAAATACTTGACTTTACAACCTTAATAGTGTTCTTAGCTTTGTATGTGTAATATATATATACAATTCAAAAGTCACCATGTCCTCAAATTATCTGGCCATTGGGAGAGTAAGAAGGAGTACGTCTTTTTCTCCTCTTCACTAACTTCTCAATCCAGAGGGCATTGAAGGGAAGGGATGGTTTCAGGTGGTGGTATCTTCCCTATCCTTCCGCAATACTGCAATACCTTTTCAGGCTGCTTCTTTTTCTGCTCTGTATGTAAATATCTCCTGACTATAGTGGATTTAGCTCACTGCTCTTTTGGCCTGGAAGAAGGTACTTTGTACAGTAATTAATCATAACTATAAAACCCGGTACCTTATTTGCATTAATACAAATACAGTAATTAGCTCATTAAGATTTACTGTTTAAATGTAGTTTTAATTTGTATGCCTTCAATAATTACTGAATAACAGTAATCTGACTGATTCTAGTATTGTCGTTTAGCTGTTACATCCAAACAATGCTATTGAAATTGCACATTAATTGCTTTGTAAGGAATGCAATGCATTGTGTTTTTTAAATGTTTTCGCTTGTGAGACATAGGCACAGCCTGATAAGTATATGGATAAAATCTAGAAGCAATAGAAAATGAACAGCCTTTCAAATATTCACACAAGGCATGCAATCTAATGTTGGAGAACAAATACGGTGCCCTATGCTTCCCTGTCCACAAAGAGGAGACTTGCCCACCAAAGATGGTAATCGTTCCTCTGAAACATACTCCTCTCTTATAGCTTCCCGAAGCACCTTTTTTATGTGGGATCCCAAATGCAGTCATAGCTCCCAGTCAACCAGAGCCCCACATTAGTAATCTGTTTGGAAAATGGATGTAAGGACATCATAGGTTTCACTTGCATTTTTGGCAGCATGAGAATGACTGACAAAGAGGAACTGGAATTTGAGCTTTGGGTTTTCCTACATGGGTTTCCCTACATGACTGACTATGTTAAGTAAATAGAAGAGCTTGTACTCCCATTTGTAGTGGTAAAGCTCATATTAAATGTGTCCTGAGTGTCATTTTGAAACATAACTGGGAGTAAGGAGACCTGGGGCCGCCATTTACCTACGTTGTGACTTTGATCAACAGTTTCTGTATCTCAGAAGGGGTGATATTTACTCACTTTCATAGACAATTTTGATATCCTTGCCGGAAAGTTGCTATACAAGATGCTATTTGTTGTTGCTGCTGTTGTCTAAAATTAATCACTTTGCTGCATGTCTATAGCAGGTACCTCTACTACCTTAATCACTGAAAAGCGTGTGAGGCCCTCACTTCCTGATCACTATTCCCTGGCAGGAGAAGGATTTGTTATAGTTACTGGTGTTTTAGCTGAGTAAGGCCTACATTGGACTGGATATAAGGTGGTTAAATCCCACCAATAGTATAGATAAATTACCTCTTATTATAGATTGGAAAACAAAACAAAAGGAATCCTCTTAACTGCTTAATTTAATAATAGAAACTATTATTTTTTTCTGCCAAACATACAAATGATCAGGTTTTAATCATTTTGTTTTTTCCCCAACATCATAATAGCTCACTTCTTTCTCTTTTACTTTAGATGATGCATTGTTTTCAGCACGGTGAGCTGTATAATGCTGGGGAACCCTTTTATAGAATTATACCTTTTTGTTCACTCACAGTATGCATTACTATAGACATACATTTGAAGGATTTCTATAATTGTGTCTCAAATGCATTCTTTTTTTACAGTTTACCACAAATACATCATGCACGTCTATGTATGCTGACATTTGTTTTCTAACATTTCAGTTCTCTGTTTGTTTAATAGAACGTGTCAGCTGCAAATAAGTTAGTTATCAACAAAGACAACCAGAAACTTGTGCTTCTGATAACAAAATATGTTAGGGTTGTTTATTCTTAGGACATATTTTACAGATAATTTATTTTTCACCATTGTTTCTTCTCAGTTCGTTTTGTCACCCTCTTCACACTATCTCTAAAGTAACTCCTTTGTTTTCTAGTGTGGCTAATGACACTCTTTAGTAACGATTGCATAGAGGATGGAGTTATATTAACTTTCTGACCTTCCTGATACTGCTAACCCATAATCAGTTTATTTTGCTCGACTGTTATTTTTTCTTTGTGTAGATTAATTAGCCATTTTAAGGTGCTTTGCAGATAAAGAGTGCTGCTAAGTATTATTACTATTGTATAATCCAATGTAATTGACCTCCAGTTTACCAAAACTTGTGGGGAAGGGAAAGCTAGTTAATTCTTTCACAGCAATGCAGAACATATATTGCTCATCTATAATCCTAATCCATGTGATTTCTAAATGCTTAGGTCATCTCCAACCTTTTGAAAAAATAGGATTTCACTGAATTAAAAGTACAATTGCTTAGACATGCATAAAACTCCTGATTTCCAAACCAGACATGTTAATGGGAAATTTTTGCAAAGTATCATCTATAAAGTAACAAGTTTGGGGACATTAATTCCATGATCATTCAGTTTAAACAACAATATTTCTCACTCAGTTGAAAGTGAAATGCAGCAGAACTGTGATACTTTACTGCCAAATTGAAGAAGTGTGTTAGAGCCTCTTAAGTAATTTGTTCTCTAAACATAGAGGTAAAGTGAAACAGTTCTGCAGCATTTTACTCATAATACAAGAAAGAACAGTTGAGAGAGAGGGTACTATTAGTTCCCAATTATTGCTGCAATACAAGATATTTTTAACTAGACAATGTTCCTGTAGCATTCTTCAACAGGTACCTTTTATTTGCATTAAATATTTTCCATATATCTCCTCTTACTATTTTATTTATTATTATTTTTATTGCAGTAGTGTCCAAAATGTGCACAGTCTGATCCAAAATATGCAGCAAGGCCACAAAACCAGCTGACATCTTAGACCAGCTCTTTGTTTTTTAACTGGATTCCATAGGATTCTGCTCATAAGTATAGGAGTCTGGTGTCTATGGGAATGCAGCTGATGTGAATAAGCTCAGGAGCTGTAGAATATCCTTTCCCAAATTCATTTTCCATATTGACATTGTCGTCATTTCCCAAGACCTTTTTCTGGTTTTGGTATTTGTTGTCCCTTTTCAGGGACATAACCAGTCAGTACAAATAATGTCTTTCATTCACAACCAGATCAGTCTTGTTTTTGATGATAGAATTGTCTTCAGTGCTTGTAGCAGAAATAGATTTTTGAATACACTCAGTTAGCTATGTTAATTTTGAACGGTCTGATTGTGTCACCCTTATTCAAATTGAGTGAGTAGTCCCCTTAGTTACAATTACCAGTTTTTATACTTAATGTTTTCAAGTCAACAACGAGAAAGTAGCCCTTATGTATAAGATATTCCATTTACAAACACCTGCATTAATCCAGTACTGCTAGGACAAACACTGCAGGATAATTTTGAAAGAATTTTCAAATATTAGCATGTTCACCATTCTCATATTTAGGATTTTGAGATGATAGCTTTTAGGACTGAGTTAATGACCTAAAGACCCTTTCTGCAGCTGACCTGCTTATTACGGATCAATAGAAATGATCTAGGTGGACTTGATTGTATTTCTTGTGTGCAAACAGAACAAAGTCCAAAATAATATATATGCTTGGTGTTTAAAAAGAGCCAATTTCACAAAGCAAAAAACAAGTGACAGCCAAATCAGCTGTGAGAGAGAATCTGAACTGAAAAATATGACTTTTAAGTGGGGACTGTTTAAAAATACTGTATTTTACTAAACACCCAAAAATCCACAATCAAGAAAGAAGACAATGCTGATTTGAAGGAAAAATGAAAAAAATCACACATCCTCGCTTAATGGGGAAGTGACAGTAGTTATAACTATAAATACACATATAACAAAAAGGTGAAAGTTTATAGTAATGAATATAAATTAGAAACTAGGAATTGTAGAAAAATGATAAGGGAAGCAAAAGGACACACAAAGCCCAGCAGAGTCAAGGACAATAAAAGCAGTTTTTAAAGTATTTTAGGAACAAAAGGTATCCTAACAATGATATCAGTCCATTACTAGCTATAAAAGGCAGAATTATCAATAATAATGCTGAAATGGCAGAAGTGTTCAATAAATATTTCTATTCTATATTTGGGGAAAAAAGCCATGATGATGATGATGAAATATTTTCCATTCCAACTGTAACTCAGAAGGATGTTAAACAGCAGATACTAAAGACAGTCATTTTAAAATCAGAAGGTCTGAAAAACTTGCATCTACGAGTTTTAAAGGAACTGGTTGAGATGCTCACTGTACCACTAATGTTGACATTCAGTAAGTCTTGGAGTAATGGGGAAGTTTAAGAGGACTAGAAGAAAGCTAATGTTGTCCCAATATTTTAAAAGGATAAATGGGATGACCTGAGTAATCATAGGTCTGTCAGCCTGATATTGATCACAGGCAAAATAATGGAACAACTAATATGGGAAGCAAATTTATAAAGAATTAAAGGAGGGTAATATAATTAATGACAATCATGCTGGGTTTATGGAAAGTAGATCCTTTCAAACTATCTTGATATCTTTTTTTAATAAGATTTCAAGTTTGGTTGATAAAAGTCATGATGTTACTATAATGGACCTCTGTAAAGCATTGACTTGGTACCACACAACATTCTGATTAAGAAACTAGAATGATACAAAATCAACATGGCATGGATTAAAACCTGGCTACCTGATAGTTTCAAATGTAATTATAAATGGGGAATCATCACTGACCGGGTGTGTTTCTAGTTGGGTCCTGCAGGAATCTGTTCTTGTCCCTATGCTATTTAACATTTTTATCATTGACCTGATCTGGAAAAAAAAATCTTTACTGATAAAGTTTGTAGGTGACACTAAGATTGGGGGAGTGGTAATTAATGAAAACTACATGTCACTGATACAACAGTATCTGGATTGCTTGGTAAACTGGGCGCAAGCAAAGAATATGCATTTCAGTAGGGCCAAAGAATGCAGGACATATTTACAGGATGGGGGACTGTAACCTGGAAAGCAGTGACTCAGGAAAAGATTTGGGTGTTATGGTGGACGGTCACCTGAACATGAGCTCCCTGTGCAATGCTATGGGATAATGCAGTCCTTGAATATATAAATGAGAATCTTGTGTGGGTGTGAAGAAGTATATTATGCTTGTATTTGGCATTGGTGTGACTGCTGCTGGAATGTCGTGTTCAGTTCTCTGGTGTCCACACTTCAAGAAGGATGTTGGAAAATTGGAGAGGGTTCAGAAAAGAGTGACAAGAATGATGAAAGGATTGTAAAACGTGCCTTGTTGTGCAAGACTCAAGCAGTTCAATCTATTTATCCTATCGAAAAGAAGATTTAAAGGATGTGTGACAGATGGCAACTTCCTGCAGTATCCTGGACAAACCTTCTCGAACTAAGTTTAATACTTTTGGGGTCTATTCTATTAAAAATGCATTTTCCCATTAATGCTTTGCTCTGAGGACTGGGGAGCCTTTGTCTGCTGATCCCCTGTATATGAGGATACTATAAAACCCAGACTATATTCTCCAGGGACCATCAGACAAAGAAAGGACTTTTGAATAAATAGCCTGAGTTTAAGCTGAGTCAGAGCCTTTGTTTTGATCCAGCAAATCGACAGATCCTTCTGTCTAAGGGGAGGACCCCAATCCTTAGGAAAGGATTGACCCTTGTGACGATGTGAAGGTAGGGGCTGTTCTCTGGTAAGATTATTAGCATACATGTAGATTATTTTATTGTTTTTAAGATTTTCTCTGTAACATTTCTATCTTGAGAACAAAATTTGATTGCTTAGAAAGAGCGGTGTGGTAACTTACGACTGAAAATTATGCTGTTTTTGTCTCTGAAGATAAAGTAAGCAGGACTGGCTAGGCAGACTATCTTTTGCTGGATATAACACAGTGAAGGCAGGGAACTAGTCTGTCTGGAAATACCCTGGTGAGAAAGGGAAGAGATGTCATTCTCCACCTAAGAGAGATGACAGTTAAGAAGCTGGAAGCCTGAGAGGGGATGTCTTTGTTGGACCATAGTGGGGAAATACAGATGTAATTGCCCTGAACTGTGACAGGGTGACTTGATGATAAACTGTAAATACCTACATGGGAAACAGAAATGTGATGATAGTGGGCTCTTCAGTTTATTGGACAAAGGTATAAAAAGAACCAATGATTTGAAGCTGAAGCCAGACAAATTCAAACCAGAAATAAGGTGCAATTCTTTACAGTGAGGGTAATTAACCACTGGAACAATTCACCAAGGGTTGTGTGGATTTTCCATCATTTGCAATCTTTAAATCAAGATTTAATGTTTTTGTCAGAGAGATGTTCTAGTTCAAACAGGAACTAACTCGGGAGATCTATAGCTTGTGTTTTGCAGGAGGTCAAACAAGATGATCTTAATGGTCCCTTTTAGCCTTATAATCTAGGAATCTATGAACATTTTAATTTGATCCAGTATTTTGTATACTAGCAATTCCCAGAGGTACAATTCATGACTAGCCTTTCCCTAGAAGTATATTGCAGTACTTTTTTCTTCTTTTTTTTCAATGTTAAGTACAGCCCACCTACAGGAGACTATTAGGAAAGTGTTTTGGTACAAATGCTAGGTCTACCATTGTTACTGAAGAATTCAGTCAGGTAGTCATTTATTTTCAAAGAATTGCCATCAATGGGTGACAGAATTTTAAGTAACTTCCCAAATTAAACAGTGAGCCAGTGAGAGTTGGTATTAGAGCCCAAAATTCCCAAATCATGTTCCTTTGCTCTATTCACTAGAGAGTGTTCTTTCTTTCCCTCTTTTGGGGAGGGGGAAGAGAAGACTGAATGAGAGGCCATGGCTGTGTATCTTCACTTCCACCAATAGTGATTTTTGTTTGTATACATAAATAAATTTTAAAACATTTACTTGTAGAACAGCATGGAGAGTCAGCTTTTGTTCTTTGGTAGACCTTGGAATATAAACATCTTAATGCTGTGACTTTCAAAAATTAAAAGAGTGATTATTGTATATTTTGTTAAATAGAGCTTTCTCCAAATTCCAGCTGTGAAAATAAGTCTTGTTTGGTTTTGCAAAGGGATCCTTATTTGAGTAAATAGGAATTGAGAGTCAAGGACAGCACTAAGGAGGAAACCAGGTACACTACACAGTTACATTGTCCTACCCTAGGTAGTGGTTGCTTGATCTTTTGTGGACTTTGGGTGGGAACTTAGCTCTCTCTGTGTGTGGGGCATTTGCCCATGAAAAGGAAAGGAGTCTGAAGACTTAATGCAGCATGTTTCTTCCTCTGGGACTGGAAGCTGAAAATGGAAAAAGCACTGTGGCTTTGAAAGATTGCAGAGTAGATATGGTGGTTAACTAAGGACCCAGAGAAATGCAGCACTGCAAGTATGATAAATATTACCCTTTTGTATCTGAGATTAAGGGAGGTGTAGCCTGGCCAACAGCCACAGCTCCTGGACATTCTCAAAAACAGTTGGCTCTTCCCCTTTGCCAGTCTTTGCTCCCAGTTCTGATTCCGAGAGGGTATACAGCAGTGGTCTAGAAGTCAGCATAGAAGTTTATTTTACATAAGCCATAGTGTTGCATGTGTTCAATCCATAGCAAACTACATTTGTATTTGATATTCAAATACACACACACAGACCTTTCTGTATTGTATATCCATGATCTGAAGTCCAGATGCTTGTTTTGGAGTTACATGCCCCAAAATGAAATGTGTGTTATTTGGGAAGGCAGTTCCTTATAATAATCAATATACATAGGAAAGTGGATAACCTGGGGAATTGGCAGTGGGACAGAGTCCATATTGATAGAGCCTAAATATTGTATTATGGAGGTGGAACATAGCTGGAGGGGGTTTCCGAAGCCAAATCCATGTGCCTAAAGCCACCATCATATTGGCACTCTTATTGATGGTCTCATCAGAGAAGTTCCTTGGACTGAATATCCATTCAGAAGGATCTACTCTTTCACCACTGCCCAATCTGATCCTGCCCAATCAGTATTGAGACATACTGGTAAGGCATTGTGACAAAGCATGCATTGCAGTTGCCTGCTTTGCACTTGTTCTGTGGATTAGGATGGGAATTTATTTGTTTTTTTCTTTTCTTTTATCATTTATACTGTAGCACATAGAGGCTCCACTCAGAAAATGTGGCACCCTAATATAAACTTAATTTAATTACTCATTAATATTTCCTTTAAAGTAGTAATGTATATTCCTGTCCCATTTAGAGAAGGCTGTAGTTTCAGCCACATTTCAATATACAGTACACTCTCGCTATAATGAACGCACTGGCATCCAAGCCAGGGGTTCATTATAGTGAAAGAGCCCTGCTATTGGAGGTGGGGTTGTGACCAGGTTCATTATAGCTGAAGGTTCATTATTATGCAGGGCATTATAGCAAGGGTGTACTGTAAAATTCAATATGGCCATTGTAGAGTGGGGGTAATCAATATTTCTTTATGTAGTCACTGACTAGGTTTTCAGTATTTCACATGCAGGATTTTGCCTCTGCGTAAAATATACATTGGAAAAAATATAAATTAGTTTCCAAGAAAGTTTTTATCATCAAAATGTTTAATTAAACGATAGGATATTCCGTGGAATAATCCTAGGTATTTGGTTTTAAAATAGATATTTGAAGTCCTAGAATTTACTTCTTTGGCTAGCTTTACATTTAATTTCTAATCTCAAAGCATCTTTAATCAAGTCCTCAACTCAAAGACAGTTCGAATAGGTATACAACTGGTCAACAGAACAGGGTGCAAAAAAAAAAAAAAAATTCTGAGAATTGAATGAGGTATATAACAGACTGGGTTACATAAAGGACATAATTGTTTACATTGATATGTTGATTCTAATGTGCTGCCAAAACACATGCATCACACGTTACCATTTGAAAATAAAAGAAAAAACTGAACTTGACTATAGTATGACAATAGATATTTTATATGGAGCAAATGCAGATGCCAACCAATTGGGCTGTCAAAATGATCACCCCAGGAAAACAACCAAGCAATTTGTATAGGTTCAGAGAATTTGAATAAGGTCATCAAAAAATGTTGACGTCTCTTGATTTCACAATGTAAGTGTACTATCAGTTTTGGATGCGAGCCAAGGGTTTTGGCAGGCCTAATTCAATACTGAATGTGTCTGGCTCTGTGCCTTCAATTCACCTTTTGGTAGATACATATTTAAGCAACTTTTCCTAGTAATGAATTCATCGTGTAATGTGCACCAAGTTCAAAATTTTTTGATAATTTGATATATATTGAAATCTGCCATTATTAGAATGGAGACTGCAAAATACTGACAAAAATAACTAGGACTTAAAAAGCAACTAATGCTGCAATGGGACAAATTAGATTAGTTATGTAGGATGAATACTCAGTGGCAGAAGTCTGACCGGGACCAAGAAAGATTGAGGAAATATTACAGATGGGAAAATTTTAAGACAAGAAGGCCTTACAGAGAATCATGGTCATATCGTATCTAAGCAAATTCACCTCTAACTGGTCACAGTTAGATGTTCCACTCAGAAAGGTGCTTGAAGAAAAACACAGGATGCCTCTGAATGAGTGTCATGAGACAAGCTTTTATAAACTAAAAATATTGTGTCAGAAGCACAAAAATATTTCAAGGTTGATTAAAAACCTTAAGAACTCAGTAGATACTGACTTGCGTATGTTGCAGGCTGTCCTACAAGATGGTTGCCCATAGTATATGCTTCCAAAACATTGACTAAAAACCTACTGAAGCACACTTAGACTGAAAAAGAAATATAAGTAATTGTGTTTACTTATTGGCAATCATTGACTGTAATTATGGGCGGAAATTGGTTGATGTAGAAACACAAAATAAATGACTAGAAGTTACTAGATATTATTCTAATCATAATTAACTCACTGTTTCCTTGTGCTCCATGTCTATTGTATCCACCAGTTCTCTCTCATTATGTACTTAGAATATAAATAGCATGGTTCAGGGGCCATCATTCTGTTGTGTGTGCATCCGGTATTTATCACAATGGGGATTGCTGATTAGGGCTTCTAGACACTACAGTAATACAAATAACAATATTAAAGAAACCAGAGCAGAAAGTACTACTCAGACATCTGATAGTGAGAAAATGACCATGGAAGTGTATAAGGACTTACTTGATGTGAGACACAAGGCATGTAAGGGCCTTCTCCTTTCAGACACCTGGATGGTCAGTCCTAGTGGAGGAAAAGATGATGAGAACCAAGGAGGGTAGTAGATGTTCTGAGGATATAAAGAATGCTACTGACAATACTCTTGTGCAAAGTAATATGTCACCATCCAGTCAGTGAGAGTGAAAAGAAAGTAGCTGAATAGGCCACAGCAGAAAGAAATGCTTTGAGAACAGTTGGCCATTTAACTGAGATTCAAACAAAGTTATTCTTGAAAGATATGCAGTAAGAGACAGAATATTCATCTAATCTATTAGGTGTGTATTCAGTTAGTCTATCTTGACCTCCATCATAGAAATATCCAATTGCATGTATTTTATTAGTGTGTATTTTAAGATGTTTTGATAGTATTGGGTTATTTCAATTATATTTTATTTGACTTTCTTTAAGTAAATAAATAAAGAGAAGATGCAACAATAGCCACCAATATTAGTAGATACTATGCTGCCTAATGATATCTTTAAGCAATGCTATTTAGGGTACTGTACAACTTTCAGATGCGCATCATGAATAAAACTGGTCAGAAATAGTGCAACATAAGAACCTGAGATGGGATAGATGCTCAAGAAAGTATTAAAATCCTATTAGTTCTTTCTTTGTTGTATATACATGTAGGGAGAAGCTCTGGATAAGAGCACAATTCTGCTACTCTTGCTCACGCTGAGTAGTACTTTACTTTGAAAGTAGTTAATAGATATCCTACTTAATGTACAGGTGACAGAATCCTAAAAAGGTGATATTTTACACACTTTTCAAAGTACAATGATACTTTGTACTTATGATTTGGAAATGGCAATTTGTATTTCTGGATGGAGTAGAGTCACTTGCCATTTGGACTTGGGCCTCCTGTTTTCTGATTAATTCTTTCCCATTGCTGGCAGTGTGAAAACTCCAGTGACTTGAGTGGGAGAACACCAATGTAACTGAGAATAGATTTTGGCCTATTGCCCATAGTGAACATAGAGGGTTTCAATCTACTTGAGTTTTCTCAACAGGAAAAAAACATCCTGTACATATTTTTTGTGGAGGTGCTGATTTTAGAAGGCGCGTTCATCTAAATGGCAACAAATAAACGGATAAGATATGCAATGCATATCTCGTGGCAGAATTTGGCCCATAGATTAGTGCAAGTTACTATAAGCAATTTAGATAACTAAACACATGGATAGATGAAAAGGCCTGGTTTAATTAAATCTTTTAAACTGGCATACTTGCTACTAGGAAAACAACGTAAAAGAGCTATTTTTTAATGAAGTGCATCAAGTTACACTCATTCTCAGATAAAATTTTGTTAGAATATAGTAAATTTCACATTAAACAAATTGAATAGAACTCATAGTGCAATATAATTTTTATCCTACTCAAATTTTAGCACATAAGCATCAATATATGTGGTTCAGGTATCTTCTTTGTTATACATGTGTACTTACTACCATAACTCTAAATCTCTATAACGCTAATTAGTTAATTAGCTAATTAGTCAAACACAATATATATATATATATATTAATGCAAATAAAAAGTACTATAAGAAGCATAATCCTTAGTTCCATCACTTAGCATAAAAAGGAATTACAACTGAAGATAAAAACAAGGTTTCTGAGCATAGTTCAAATCTACTGTTTGTTTTCTCTGTTAGCAGACTATCCTCTGTGTGCTGTTTTGATGTGGGTTGTATAGTCTGCTTAAAATTATAAATATCTTTCCTAAGTATACTTCATTAATGTATTCTTCTGAGCAGTTAGGCACATAGCTGTTAGAAATGTCTTCTTACAGTCAGAAATTTGGGTTGTCTAGCTTATTTAATTAGGCTATTCTCTTTGGTGCTTTCGTCCAACAAAAGTCATCATAAAGCTTTGGCCAGTTAAATGCTTGCTGCATAGAAATGTTTACCAAAAAACTCTCAAACTGTTACTTATACAGACAGTAATAAATATCTTTTAAAAATTCTGCAATATTTGCTCACTCTTACCAGCATCTACTCCTGCCAGTCATAAACAGGACTATTTGTGTGACTATTACTCTGAGTAAGGGATAAAGAATCTGGCTTAGAGACTCAATTTTTTGTATACTTATTTATTATATTTATTTAGAAGCTTGAAAACATAATTTATCAGTGTTGTCTTTTCATTTAGTAATCATTGTCCACTCATTCCAATATTCTTCATGCTTTTTCTTGGCTAGCTGTTAATTTCATCACGGCCTGCTTCTGGTTACATTGACAAAACTCCCATTTACTTCAATGGCAGCAGGATCGTCCTGTTAATTACTGGTGATTCTTGATGTCTTTTTCAAAGTTAAATCAGTGCTGCACTCACTGTGATGGAAGTTGAAGTTTGCTTTATCCAAAAACATGTACAACAATACTCAATAATGTAAGCTTCGTCAGCCCTGGTTTGGAGGACCCTGTTTCTAGAGTGCTTCAGTAGGTCAGAGGAAAAAAGTATTTCTGGCTACTGTTGCTGACTGTCTAGGAGCAGAATCCTGAGCCTGTGTATTATGTTGATGGACAGAAGGCAAATGTCCTTGATTGAGGAGCTGCAGATTTAATAGTATCAGAGATATGGATGTTTTTTGCTTTGTCCATAGCTGAAGTAAGATTGTTCATTAGTGCTGTCTCCCTGCCACATCCTGGTCCAAAGCCCAGCTGGGCAGGTCCATGACTATCGGTGGTGATCAGGTGGAAATGGCTCATGGCCAGTTGCTCAGCATGACGTTACTAAGTAAGTTGACCAAAACTGACTCCATTCAAATAAACCACTAAAGAACCATTAGATAGGAATGGCTTTTGGGCACTGCCGGAGCTGAGGCTTCTAGTAGGAGACTAGTGAGACTTTGTCCTCTTGGGCCTCTCGTTGCTTTTTCCTGGCTGACCGTCAGGCAGAGCAGGAACATGGTCCTGTTTGAAATCTTTTCTGGATGACTAACCTATCTTGTCACAGGACATCATTCTCATGACCCTAACTGCAATAGATGGTAATCAGGGTGGCTTGTCTTATAGCCTGTGAAATTCCTTCAGGGGCTACTAATGAAAACAAACAAACAAAAAAAGCCACCAGCAGTTGTATAGCCCAAGGATTTCTCAGGCCTTCTGAAGGCCAGTAATCTGTGAGGTTATTTTGTTTTAATGTGAACCTTTCTTTTGGACATACTAATCTGGGAAAACGGCTCACCTAGTGGGGACATTTTCTCACAAATACCTGTAGACCATGGATGACTGAATGAATATCTTCTTAAGCAATTATCAGATTCTGTACTCAAAATTAACATGTTAAATATTGTTGATAAAATTATTTTCACAACATAGAAAAATTTGAAGACTAAAGCTGATGAGGAAATAGGAAAGTTTGCCCTCCAGTGTTCTCATTATTATTGAGGATATGCTTTTGTTTTTGTTTGTTTGTGTGAGTACCACAACTACACAAAACAACTCTTACATGTTCTACTTATAACTGAGGACTGGTAATCTTAGGAAAAGGCATCTACTTTAAAATGTAATTATATTAGTTGGACATTTCTATTGCAAAAAAAAAGAAAGCCTAGACAATATATACATTTCAATATATACATTAAACATTTTGTGTACTGACAAAATGGAGGATGGACGTTATTTTTTATGGTTAGATGGTGTCAGTATTTTTGTATGGGAAGAGGTATGACTTATTCTTAGAACAGAGGACAATATTACTGCTATTGTCTTGCTGTGTGGACTTGGAAAAATCACTTAACATCTCTGTACCTCGGTTTCCCCCTCTGTAAAACAAGTCTTTTAATACTTATTACCTATCACTGTGGGTTTGTGATTGTTTAAATAAGGTTTATACATTACTTTGAGATTCTCACACGGAAGATGGAGAATGAAACTAGGCTGTTCTCAGTTGTGGCAGATGACAGAACAAGGCGCAATGGTCTCAAGTTGCAGTGGGGGAGGTCTAGGTCTAAACAAGCCCGGTTCCCTCAGCCTCTCCTCATAGGTCATGTGCTCCAGCCCCCTAATAATTTCCAGTGCCCTCCACTGGACTCTGTCCAATTTGTCCACATCCTTCCTGTGGTGGGGGGCCCAAAACTGGACACAGTACTCCAGATGTGGCCTCACCACTGCTGAACAGAGGAGAATAATCACTCCCCTCGATTTGCTGGCAATGCTTCTACTAAAGCAGTCCAATTGCTGTTATCCTTCTTGGCAAAAAGGGCACCCTGTTGACTCTCATCCAGCTTCCTGTCTACTGTAACCCCCAGGTCTTTTTTCTGCAGAACTGCTGCCTAGCCAGTCAGTCCCCAGTCTGTAGCAGTGCTTGGGATTCTTCCGTCTTAAGTGCAGGACTTTGCACTTGTGCTTGTTGAACCTCATCAGATTTCTTTTGGCCCAATCCTCCAATTTGTCTAGGTCACTCTGTATCCTATCCCTACCCGCAAGCGTATCTACCACTCCTTCCAGCTTAGTGTCCTCCACAAACTTGCTGAGGATGCAATCCACCCCATCCTTCAGATAAAAAATGAATATGTTGAACAAAACCAGCCCTAGCACTGACCTCTGGGGCATTCCGCATGATACCGGCTGCCAATTGAGCCGAGCCATTGATCACTACCTGTTGAGCCTGTTGAGCCTGATGATCTAGCCAGCTTTTTATCCACCTTATAGTCCATTCATCCAATCCAGACTTCTGTAACTTGCTGGCAAGAATACTATGGAAGATTGTAATACATGCCTGAGCTGGCCCCCTCAATACAACCTACCCATGCTCCACTCCAGCATGGTCCCTGAGCAATACATGGCTGTAAATCAATGCTTGTATTAAAAACCCATGAACCACTGTAGAGCATGTAGCATAAGTATTAGTGAGCAGTCATTGTGCTCTAGTGTCTGGGCATTTTTCACCCATTTCCTTGAGATGTGCAAAACAGGTGGATTGGGAGGGTATAAAAGAGTGGGGAAAGAACAGTTTAATGGTGCTTATGGTCGTGCAAAAATCTAACATCAACCTCCATCTTTCCTTTCCCTCATGAATTGGAACCATGTGGGAAGTGATGGGGCAGGAATGGGAGTGGTTGCTGGGCTGGGTTTGGGCCCAACTAGGTCTGGGAAGGGAAAGGGGACTGTTTATTTGTCCGAGGCAAGTCAGAGCAGTCCATTCTCTCTGTGACCATTTCAGATGTTTATTACTATTCCCAGTTCCTGATGTCTGGTCTATCCAAAAGCTGAGCCACTCTGAACAAGCAGGGAGAAGCGGGGATGGGTTTAACATCTGCATTAGCAGTTCAGCAAACAGTGCCATGTTCCTTAGCGATGGAGAGGTGACTGGCTTGCTTAAAGTGTTAATCCAGAAGTTCAGGAAAGAAACTACACTTCTGGAGTCACTCTGTTTCCCTGTCCCTTTCAGTGCTGTTTGCAGGACCCGGGCTGGACTTTCTAGCAATGCAGGAGACCTGAGGGGGTGAGTGGACATTTTCTGTGGATCTCTGTTCCTCTTCCACTGGAATGCCATCCACTAGCTTACAATACAGTACAATTCCTCTTGAATTGCCACCCAGTTCTATAAGCATATTTCAGCAAACTTCTGATGTAGCAGCAATTCAAGCTGGCTCTTTGTGTTTAACAGCAGGGCAAATGTGCTTGGCCCACTTTCATAGCTCACCGAATGCCTCCACTCAGTAATATGTACATGAGTCACCATTAGCAAAAACATCTGTCTGGGATAGGTGGCAGGGTGTCCTTCACAGGACTAGAAAACTACTTTTCCATTCCAGTACTTTAAAAACTGCTGTGTCCTCCAAGTGATGGCCAGCCTTTAAAGAAGAAAAAAGTGACTGATAACGTTGCTCCTAAAAGAACTGAAATCCACCCCAACTGGCTCCTTGATGCATTTCACACATTAGATTTTAATACAAGTAATGGAAGTATCTTTAAATTTTTACCCTTGGCTCCTTCATCATGGACTGCAAAAATAATCTGAAAGAAGGGGGCTATAATAGTATTGTGGCCTTTGGGGTGCATTTATATTATATGAGGGGATTTCTTAGGCTCCTTTCACAGGGGAAATGAAATACAATGCTAGCCTTATCTTTGACTTGGCAGGACATTTCAGTTCCAAGTATTCCATGGGGAGGGCAAGAGCAGTACCCCAGAGATAGAAGAGGAAGATATTGAAGGACCTGCATAGACAGGAGTCAAGAAGAGCAGTTGGATTTTCTTAGGGCAAGGGAGGATTGGGCTCTAAGGCAGGATCATAGGAATCATAGAAATGTAGGACTAAAAGGTACCTCGATAGGTCGTCTAGTCCAGTTCCCTGAACTGAAGCAGGACTTGGTATTACTTAGACCACCCTTGATAGATACTTGTCTAATCTGTTCTTAAAAATCTCCAATGAGGGAGACTGCCTAGGTAGGCTGTTCTGGTGCTCAACTACCCTTATGGTTCAGAAGTTTTTCCTAGTCTAATCTAAATTTCCCTCGCCACGATTTAAACCCATTACTTCTTACTTGTCCTCAGTGGTGAAGGAGAACAATTCATCACCACGTTCTTTATTACGAGCTTTTATGTACTTGTAGACTGTTATCACATCTCCCTTTACTCTTCTCTTCTCCAGACGAAACAAACCTGGTTTTTTCAATCTTTCCTTGTAGATCGTTTTCTAGAACTTAAGTAATTTTTGTTGCTCTCCTCTGGGCTTTTTCCAATTTGGCCACATCTTTCCCAAAGTGTGTTGCTATGAAGTAGACACATTACTCCAACTAAAGCCTTATCAATACTGAAGAAAGTGGAAAAATTACTTCTCTTGTTTTACTTGCAACGTGCTTGTTCATATATGCCAGAATGATGTTCACTGTTTTGCAACAGAGTTACATTGTTGACTCATTTCATTTGTGATCCACTATAAACCCCAGATCCTTTTCTGCTGTACTCCCTCCTAGGCAGTCATTTTCCATTTTGTATTGGTGCAGTTGGTTATTCCTTTCTCAGTGTAGTTCTTTGCATTTGTCATTGCAGTGCATCCTATTCATTTTGGGCCATTTCTCCAGTTTGTCAAGATCATTTTGAACTCTAAATGGATGAGGAGGAGGCATTCCTGCAAATGGAGAGCTCGCACAGGGAATGGGAGCATGCACCGAGGAACAGGATCATACACTCATGCAGTCCGTAGTCTAACTGGTGGTGGAACGCTTTCAGGGCTTGCCTGCCACCATTGCTGCTGATTCTCTCTTAGAACAGGCACCACCTTTTTGTCCTCCAACTGCTGCCCAGGCTGCTGCAGAGCTGGTGAATACCCCCATCTCCACTTCGGAGGAGTGGAGCATGCTGGATGCCCAGCACTAGATACTATGCTGACACACAAAACCTCTTATAGGGAAAGCCCCCAGAGCATGGAGGAGGGAGATGATGAGGTCCAGCCTGTGCTTAGCCTCTAAGCCCCATGCAAAAGATGCCCCAATTTGTCCCCCTACATAATAATCTGCACTTGTTCCCCCACTTGTCAGATGAATGAGAAGAGTGAGGAAATATTTCCACAGACATTAATATTTGCCCACTTCTCTGGGAATATTTTTGTTAGGTTGGTTCATTTGTTGCTGTTACAAACCATTTTAGCTCTATGTTCAATATATATATTTATATAAAACATACGGTTAACTTGACTTGCATGTGCACCTGGTTTTCCAAGTATGATTAATGTGTTATTTCCAAGAGTTTTGGGATGGGGAAGCAGAATTTGCAGCACATGACTGTGACTTAAAAAAGTCTGGTGCCGTGGAAATGCAAACAATTGCATCCCTTCCACAAATCCTTCCCTTCCACCATCCAGGAATTTGGTAATTTTTTTTTTAAAGGATTCTTGAAAATTATGTAAGCTGTAAATAACTGTTGATGTCCAAAGCACCAGAATGAAAAATAGAGGAAAATTCAAATGAAATGTCTTTATATGTTTGTTAATAATCTAAGTGACAATACAGACAAATAAAGCAAAAGTAAAATAAAATTGAAATTACTTGCCCCTCAGCAGTGCCTTTATGACCCCCCACTCCTTCATCTCCACCTGAATGTTACCACTGGCAACCATGGAGCACTCATGCTGTGGAAATGCTCATGCAGTGCACCGGAGAAGCACTGTGAGTAACACTGCCAGAAAACATGAGGCAGGAATGTGTGAATTCCCTTCCAAAACCTTATTGAGCTTTTTGTAAAATTACTTTAACAATATTTAAGTGCTCTGCATAAATCAACCCGAAACTTTGCAGTTAAAATGCCATCATGGCGCAATCCTTTTGTTATTAGAGTGCATTATTGCTCCAGTATCTGGTACTGTACCACATGAACATTTGTCCAGCAAGCAGGAGCAGAATGACATCATCATGGACTTGCTCCATGTCCCCAATGCAGTGTCATGTGGCAGAATGCTGTCATCAAAAGGCAACTTACAGTTCCAGCAACATGCAGCAAGGTGGTTCATAGAGTGTCTCCTGTGATGCATAGGACTCTTGGATACTGCCCCTGAAATGTTAGCAGTAACATCACATATTGAAAAAGGGCTGTGTGGATGAGGGTACATGCCTCAGTATATTGTATAACTGTTCTCAGCCCAGAATATATGGACATGCTCTAGCAGTACATAAACAAGTAACAGTGCATTCTCACAAAAGTAGATGTCGCATAAAAGTGGCATAATTCAGTGATATGTTTTCCAATCCATGCATTTAGAAAAACTAATCATATTGTATGTTGCTTTGCAATTTCTAATGTTCAGTACATATGTCTGCACAGCTCCTAGGATAATGGGTCCCTTGCAATGACTCCACCCTAGGAGATCTACCCCAGTATAAACATTAAATGGTGATAATAACTGGATATATGTGGCACAAGTTTAGCACTTTTGTAGGTGTTAATTTGCTTCAGTTAATTTTAGGAAGTTCTTGGTAATAGAAACTGCCTGTCTCCCTTAATTGGCTTCAAGCACAGGATTGTAAATAGGTTTCTTTTTGGGATTTTGGTCCTGGGAAGTGAGTGGGTAATAGATGTCATTTTTAGAATTTTCAGCAGGGAATTAAGTCTGTTCCCTGGCAGAGAAGGCCCCAGACTGTTTCAGGAAAGTTCAGACACAGAATCGCACATATGGGATACTAGTCTATCCATGAAGAGAGCAAGTAGTTTACTATTTTTGCAGAATGTTCCCACTGCACTGGATAAAAGTGTTTGAGAGGCATGGGAGGCCTGAGGTAGAACATGAAAAATGGTAATTTAACTATGTTTTCAAAACTTGAAATAAAACAGAGATGTTGAGTTGTTTTTTTTTTTTTACTTGAGTAAGAGATCTTGGCTGCAGCTGAGCTGAATTTTGTGTACCTGTATTTAATCCAAATCAATTGGCATTGTATTTTGTTCTGTGTACTAGGCAGGGATTTTACATCCCAAACTGCTGCAGGGATTCCACCAAATCAGAATATGCCTGTAAAACAAAGCAAGAGACACACCAAAAATATATATTTTTTTGTTTTTAAAGATAGACACACTAGGTATTTTGGAACAGTTTCAATTTTATTGCAGTATATTGCAAGAGGCATTGATAAGTCCCTTAATGTAGAGGAACAGGAAAAATATTTTTTCTGTCACTTTTACACAAAAAGCTCCTTCAGCTTCATAAAAATATCCACCGCCATGAAACACAATTTAATAATGTCTTCCAAAAAAAAATTGTTGGCTTCCTTCCTCTAGTGGAAGTATTCTGAATGTGTCTTTCTAATCAAGTGACAAGCAAGAGAAATTCCAAATAGAAAGCAGTAATGAAGCAATGATGTGAACTTTTTGCTGTATTTTTTTTTTAAACTGTATTTACTTAAAATGACCCATGAAAAGGGAGGGGGGGTACTATAAATCAATATACTGTTGTCATATTTGCTCCAGTCAGGAAGAAATGGAATATTATCAAAAATGTCTCCTATTTATCTCAATATAGTGTTAATGCCTATACTTTTTAACTAGTTTGCCCAGAATAGACTCATTTAGTTTTAGTTATTGAAACTTCATCAGAAAATACTTTTTGTCAGCTTACAATTGTACCTACTAAAATATATATATTTAAAAAGAGAAATTGGAGGTATAGTAGATTGTTTTTATAATTCATGAAATATTACAAAAACATAGTGGTATACTGTCAAAGCCAAGTCATGACTATAAGCATAAGTTGATTTCATGAAATCAAGCTGTATATATTGTAATTATATTGTAATTATAGCCCTGTGAAGGGGCAGAGATATTTACGAGAAGAGAAAAGTACAACAGTAGAGAGGGAGGGCATAGGCAAATAGGGTGAGAACAAAACATGGAGAATGATGAAAGAAAAAAGGGAGAGAAGTAAAAACAAGGGGAATAAATGTGGTGGAGGAAGAAGAGAAAAGAGGGTACATGAAAGAAAAATAAATAGTGGCAGAGACCAAAATGGTGTATAAAGAAGATCATGCCTAGGAGAGGTGGACCTTTCTGAATATGTCTACGCTGCTTCCCAGCACGGGTAGAGAGAGACGTGCTAGCCCTGCATGAGCTAGCATGCTAAAAATAACCTTGTGGACCTTGTTGCTTGGGTGGTAGCTTGGGCTAATTGCCTTAGCACTAGCCTGCCCAGTTATCTGAGGTTGTAGATGTGTGGCTAGCCCGAACCACTGCCCATGCTGCCCCAGCCACACTACCATAGTTAGCATGCTGCCTGGGGTAGAGGTAGCATGTATCTGTCTTCCCACACTGGGAAGCATACTTACAGCTGCTGTGTAGACGTACAACCTGACTCCTGATCCTTCAGAAGGGTTTTGTGCGAGGAAGAGGGCTTCAGTCTCTAGCATCCATCTGGAAGAGGAGTGCCAGTTACCATTATTGCAGACTCCTTGATCAAAAGGGGGATTCCATCCTTCACCCCTGTGGGGTAATCATCAACTGGGCAGACTCTTTTTCATTGCTGACAGTTTTGTACAGGAACTATCCAAACTGAAATGTCTCCATAACTATGCTACTCAGTGCAGTCACAGAAGCTGTTTCCTGTTCTGAATGGTATCTCTCCTCCTCCCAACCAAAATCACTCAGTTTGTATGTGCAGCTGTGCCACTCAGCCAAGGAATAGCTCGCCCCATTGTAGCATTAGGACATTAGTGAATGCATTGGGCATGCTAATCAAAATTGGCAGAGTCTCAGACTTTGACCCCAGGGAAGCGAGCAAACTTGGGAGGCCACAGAAGGCCAGAAGCAGCTTTACATGATTACTTCCACAGGGAAAGTCTCCCTCAGAATAGGGAGCACACTCTGTGACTGCATAACCTACCCACAGAAGCAATTTCATATTCAAATGCGAAATGCTGAGCAGACAGCAAGGTCAAAGGCTATCTTGGACCAAATGACTGGAAATGAACCAGGTATGATAAATAGGGCTCTAATGGGAGAGCACCTAGAATCTAGGGATCGATATTACAGGCATAACTGCTGAATAGGTTCTGTAGAAAAGACAGTAACACAAAAATATTTGATTTTGGAAAGTAGGCAGCTCTGAAAGAATGTGCAATGAGGTAAAAAATATTGTCTGGAATTCAGTAATGCATGAAAAATCCATAGTGGAAAGTAGGACGTATTTAAGATAAAGTTGAGGAATCCATAATCAAAAATCATTCCAGTAAAATAAAAAAGCTGAAAAGGGTACAGAAATCAATGCTCCTTAGTAGAGTAAAAGACACATTGATGGCAATAAAAACTCCAAAAAATGAGGAAAGAGAAAATTATATCTGAGCTAATTATTATTATTAGACTTATAAAAATAAGCATAAGGAGGGAAATAGAGAAACCAAAAGAAATAATGAACAGTAAACTGAAGAAAACTATTCCAGTAACAATGAAGTTTTTCTGAATATATACAAAAAAGAGAATGAAAGAAAATCACTGACCACTTAAATATAAATGAAGAGGGAGTGAACTTATATTGAGGATAAGGAAGAGCTGCTAAATGTTTCTTTCTTTATGGAGGACAAACACAGAATTACAGGAACTGAGTGTCAGTTTGCCAGAGGAAGAGCTAAAATGTGTGCACAAAAGACATTGTTACATAATTTAAGAAAGTGACTAAAATTGTTCCTTGGCAGCAGCCCAGCCTGCTGTTACGATGAAATTTCCATATATGCTCCCTGAGCTGCCTTTGAGATGAGAGCTACTGTTGCTACCAGGCTGGCCCATGCTCCTACCCACCCTATTCTCTGTGTGCACTTGGACCTTGCTGGTGCTTTCTCTCCCTCCATGTGGCAATAAGTGAAGGGGCAGGTTTCTCACCAGCACTGTATTGCTTGGGGTTAGAAAGTTGGCTGGCAAATATTGGCGGTTTTGAATAATTTTCTGATAATCTATTTTTCTGTCCATACCCAGTTGAGGGGAAGAGGTGTGAATACTCACATTCCTGATGGCTGCTGACATTTGGAGCATGGGCACATCCCAAATACAGACACAGAAGATGGCTAATCTTGACTAATTTTTAAGAGTACATGTGGCAGAGATGCACCATGGATGATTGGTCAGCCTGATACCTGCAAACAGCATGGTTCTCACAGGAGGATCAGAGACTCTGCACAGACTAGGGTTAGCTATCATGAAACTACAGGGGCACTAAATGTAGCCTTAATTAAATGCATGCAAAATAGACAAGACATCTGATCTGAAAAGCACAAACATGCTAACATTAAAGTGTTTCAAGAGACCTGTTGAATTTCTCCAAACGTTTTAAAATGTTAACTAGATTTTATAGTGATACCTGAGGAGTGAGCACTGGCAAGAATAATTCCCTGTCTTTTAAAACCAAATAAAAAAACCCACAATTGGCCTGTAAGTTTAGCCTCTGTTGTAGGGAAAACCTTGGAAACTCATTTAAAGGATGTGGTGGAAGAACACTTGGAAGAGAAGAGTTTTATAAAAGAGAGCTAGCATGGATTCAGAGACAGAAGGTCATGCTGAGCTAATTTGTTGGCATTCTTAGAAGATATTACTGCTATGAAAGTTAAGAGAAATTTAGTGGATGTAGTATTCTTACTTTTTCAGAAAGAATTTGACAGTATTCCACATGAGAGATAAATGCCTAAGGTAAAGAATTCTGGAGTGGGGGGGTAGACAAAGATGCTGTTTGGAAAGCTGGTTTAAGAACAGGAAACAGTGCAGTCACAGATAGAACTTTTTCAAGTTTGAAAAGTATTATGAGTGATGTTTCCCCGGGGGTAAGTTTTAGGACACCTATTTATATATTATGTGAAATGTGGAGAATAATGCTGGAAATAAAACTGATGGGTTTTTGTATATATATGAAACACAAATAAGAACTATGTTAAACGAATATTAAGTTTGCAAAGTCAAGCACTCAGAAATTCAGGAAATGCCACGATTAAGGTTTCTCGGGCAACCTTAATTTGGCCAACTTGTGCATATGCATTATGATACAATTTGTTATTATATGATCATATACTATTCCCCACAAACCCAACCTCATTGAGTGCTTGTCTTTTCAACCTTAATAATGTTATTTCAATTTCGGTTTTTATGTGTAACATCTTAGGCGTTCAAAAAAATAATAAGCCAACTGAACCCCCCCCCACACACACACAAATTCCATCACATAGCATCGTACTGACACCCATAAGTTTCAACAGCAGGGTTGAAATCTGTAGATCCTCTTCTACTGGAGCAACTGACAGCAATCTTAAGTTGTTTCTGTATGTGGACCAGAACTAAATTAGGATGGGACACTTCACCAGTATATTTTACAGATATTTTCTGATTGTAGAGGTATGGTGAGACTCGGGAATTGTGGCTTCCATTCCTGGCTTGGGAAGGTAGTGTGCTTTTCTGTCCATTCCCTCCAAACTTGATCCTTTCTGCCCCATCCCCTCCAAACTGTCCCTATCTCCTCACCTATTGAATCTCAATCCTTCTGTATCTTATACCAGTCCCAGTCTTCTGGTGCAGAAAGACCTAGTCTCACATCTCCAGACTCCCTGTCCAAGTCTCCCCCACTTCACACCCTATCCCAGTCTTAAGTTTTTCTGCTCTTTCCGCCAAACTCTTAATCCCAGTATGCTTATCCAGCCAGTCCCACTTCTCCCCATGTATCCTGGCTCCATCTCCCTTCATCTCCTTCCCCCATATGTGTTTCAGGTATAAGGCTGTAAATTGATTCTTCTTATATTTTGAGGGGGTCCAATTTTGTACGAATCCATAGTGGAGTGGTTCATCTGTAACTGAATGTTCTGTAAAAGTGGTTATATACATTCCAGAGAGAGACAATTGTATCAAATAACTGAAGGATATGCTTGCCTTTCCTACAATATAGCAGAATCCATAGAATTCACTAGCATCCAGATAAGTAGATTTACAATTTCATTTGAGTGAAATCAGGGAGGAATAGAAAAAGCTTAAAATATCCCTAATACTAACCTGTTTTTCTCAACAGGGGATCCGTTTGTTATTGCCCTCTTCTTTTTTTGGTTGTGAGTGAGATCATTGTGACATTTGACAAGAACAGCTGTTAGCATATGAAGGTTATTTCCCAAGTTTAAGGGAAATTAAAATATTGAACTTCACTTTGTTGGGAGACATTTAAAGGCAAACCACTAAAAAGGGATGCCTCCTGGGAACAACATTTAAGATGCAAGATATTTACAGTAATGGCAATAATTGCTATTTTATAAAATGGCAGTTCTTTCTCTGTGTATGAATCAATCTGATGCTGGTTTTGCATTTGCTTCTCTAACAGTTTACAGCCCCTTCTTTTTACACTCAAAAGATATTAAAATGTATGATGCGTTTCACCACTGTCTGCTAGCTTTCACACCAAATAAACTCACTGGCTTGGCATGTTATCTGTTTCTGATACTAAAAGTCTCAGTCCGTAAGCCTGAATAGATAGTGTCTGTTCTAAATTCCATTGCCTGCCCAGTAATGTTAATGGAGTTGCATGAGCCCTGCCACTCGCTGGACTGCCTTATTCATATTAATTGGGATTAAAGGGATCATTCTGCTAATTGGGCTCAAAGGCTATCAACCGGGGTGTCCCAAATGAAGATTATTCTTTTATAATATAGCATCTAGGTAGTACTTTTCCTTTTCAAAGCATTTTCAAATTAAATAATCTCTGAAGACTGAAGTCTGTGGGAAAAATCCCCATACCAAATTGTTTTAGTCTGGCAATGAATCAATATGAAAATAATACAAAACTGGTTAAAAGGAAATCTAAAACTTAGATCTAATAGATATGAAATCAGGCACCTTTGATTCTTTCAGCAGGTTAGTAATTCATACCCGTGTTGTGTCTTCCCCAGATAATAATGAAGCTGGATTTTTCATAAAGGAGCACAGCATTTCTCTAGATAGGCTTATGTTCAGAGTATTTCAAAGAGCATAAGAGATTTTCTTTTTAAGAATGGCCCAGGGGAAGCTAAAATAAGATAGGGAAGTGAAATGAGGGAGGGCAGCAAGTACTTTTCTATGTTATCCCAGCCAGAAGGTAGTACAATTGGAGTGGAAAAAGGCATAACATCTGGCTCACTCTATCAGTGTAATACATTAGGTGGGAAAATTACAGGTCATGGAAATGTAGGGACACCATTTTGCCATGGGTTTTCAAAATTTTCTTTGATATTTTGGGGCTTAATCAAATAAAGCCCACAAAGAGATACTGGGAAAAGTGTGTAACCCTTTCTAGAATCTTTGAGAACTTGATAAATGAATACATGAATCTTGTGGCCCTGTACAAGGATCTAGTGGACCCTATTACTTTAATTTGAAGTAATAGGATCACATATTTTAATATCTGGGAAATTCCCCTTTATAGTGAGGTTTCATTGGTTGTGACAGGAGCAGCTGCTGTAGTTCAGGTTGCAATTTTTTTCCATCTTAAACTGTTCTCCCCTGCCTTATTTTCGTGTACATAATTCTCTGAAATATTTACCTTTGGTGCTCACATTTTTCATGTTTAGTTTGTGCATGACTGTGAATTTTTTTTAAAAAGGTTTTGAGCAAAATAACTGTAGTGAGCAGCTGTAGCTGAGTTCTGAAATACAGAAATAGTTGAGTTCACTATAGTGATCAGTTGTAGTTGAGTTCTGAAATAGAGAAAGCATATTTTTCCATTTTCAAAAGAAATTATAATCACAAAATCTAAACAAAATCAATCAGAAACATTTACCATCACCATCCTCCACTGATCTAGCCTGTGCGGGAAACAGTGGAATTAACATGAAGCTTGCAAACCATCATTCTGCTACCTCTGCTGATATGTTGCATCTTGTGCTTTCTTCTTTACGCCTCCCTCTCCCCATATGTCTTGTCTATTTAGATTATAAGATCCTGAGGGCAGGGAGCATCTCTTATACGTATTTTACTGCAGCTTGCACAGTGGGGGCCTGATCCTGACTGAGGTCTCTAGGCTCTACCATAATATAAATAATAACAAAAACATGATGTGCTTCATCACTGCAGGACTAGAGGGAGTTATTCAACATTCAAACCCAAGGATTTTCTTACGTATATAAACCTGATTTCCAAACAACCTCATGATTACTGTTGGTTTTAACAGATATAAATGGAAAAATTATTTAACTGTTCTAGGCTTCTAATGCTAATATTCCTTAAGTCATGGCTGTTTGCCTCCTAACAATCTAATTTGTGTAAAATATATCTAATCTTTTTCTTCTTTTTCCCCTGGTGTTTCCACCTATCTTTATTCATCCCAAAACTCACTGTCTCTTTGAACAAACACTGCAGCATATAGAAAAACAGTTGCTGATGCATATTAGTTGTGCACAATAAACAGCTGGAGAGGATGGCACATGATCCTTTGCTGTAACATAGTGTATTTATACTGTTTGATGTAATGCTAGACGTAAGACATTTATGAACAGAGGGACTGCATGTTGTGGAATCATCTTGTTGGTTAAAAATGTGCTGGATTGTAGATGTAGTTAGAGATTACATATGTCAGAACTGTGGATGTTTATATTCTGTATATTGTGTGCTTTAGACTCAAGGCAAATTTGCTGTAGATTTCCCACCAGGGGGACTTTGGCTTAACATACTTGGAATTATAAACTGACAAATAGGATGCACTGCCATAAGGGTATCTATCCTGTACATTGCTGCTGCTGATATGAATCATAGCACAGACCTGGTACCCTCAGGTATAAAAAACAGATGGGTTCATGTCACCATCGTGAAGACACATTAGCAATTTGAAAACCTTAAAGACATTTCACAATCTATTTCAATTACTGAAGCTACAAAGAATAAGTCGTGTTTACTTTTTGGGTACGCTGTGCATGAAAGATGTGGAAATGATCCAGTCATTCTTCCAATGGATTTGAATTTATCTAAATCATGACTTGACACTCTGCTTGCTTGCTAAGGATGAGCAAACCAATTAAATCTAAATTAGTATGAGATTTTGGTGATAAGAATTCCCATATTGCTCCAATTTAGAGTTTTTCCAGTTTCTTGAAACATTTGGCAGAAGTGGAAATTAGATTTGATTTTCATTTGCTTATATTTTAAAACACTCCCTCTATCTAGTTCATCTCTTTGTTTTTGTTAGGTTGTTGACAATTAAAAAACACACATGAAGCTCCCAGTAAAGTCAATGTGAAGTTGCATATACCTGCGGACATACTTTGGCCCTTATAAAATAATGCGGTTATACTTCTTAATGAGCTGGCTGGACCATTTAGGAATTCTCCCTCAAATTAAATACTGTGATGTTCCCTCCCTGCAATCCTGACTGGTGTGTAGCTGTGTCACCCCAATTCTTCACTCAGTCTTTGGTGTTGCTGAGAAGTCAATTTTTAAATGTTAACATATTCATCTTATTTATTTATAATTCTCTGTGTAAATGCATGGATTCCTATCTGACAAACTTATTTGACCACTGTTATAGTACCATGCACAAAAGTCCACAGTACCAAAGTGGTGTTTGTTATACTGCAGATATCCCTTATGTATTGCATTTTTTTGGACACATGAACTCTTGCTCTCTAATGCCTTTGAAAGCCTGTTAACTGCCTGCTGCCCCAGCCTCAGATAAAATAGCCTATCTAGTCCTTTGCATTGTAGCTTCCTCTTCTGATGAATCTGCCTGCTCCATCCAGCCTTCTCTACTTGTCATCTTAAATCAGTTTTGAAGTGCCTGTTCCTTTACCCACTTAGAACCTACTCTCAAACTTGTCAGGGGGACCAATGATATGACCATACTGGATCATTACTGCACTAATGGAAGAGGGTAAGAGAATTTCCATAAAGGCAGCTGAATTCTCAACTAGTACCCTACCTATTTAAAACCTTAGATTGTAATATAATTATGCATGTAGATGTGGGGTAGACAGGGGTATTTTTAATTGTTGGATTCCAAGCAATTTTATTGAAAAAACTTACTGAAAATATTTAGCTTAGACAAACAAGAAATGATAGGTGAGCTGATTTTCTCTTACTGCCAACTCAGGAGTATGACTCCCACTTCAGTTACAGGGTTCTTTTACATACCTTACGGGACACCATTATTAAGACCAACCAAGATAATCACAATTATTAACCATGCCTATTTTGTTATTGAAAAAAGCAAAAAAAGAAAACATTCAACAAAACAACACAAATAACTCTTCTTGAGTCTTTTTTTTTTAAATATGTCTATGGAGCTTTCTTATAGAGATGGACAGGATGAATTGGGATGTGCCTGTAATCTAAGTAGGATTGCAGGAGCGGGTGTGTGTATGTGTGGGGGAGTACTCGCTTCAGAGTTCTTGTATATTCTTTTCCTTTCTCTTTCCATGAAATTAAGAAAACACACCTCTCTCCATGTTGTTTAGATTCAAAGTTGATTGCTGTCACTGGTTCACTGGCTTCATGCCTTTGGGGTTGGCTTAGGTAACATCTTCAGCTCCTGAATATTCAGTCTGTTTAATTTCTTTCATTGCTTTTGTTCTGCCTGAAAGTATAAGATAATTTTCAAAGTTAGTTTTAACTTTCATTTTATTCAGTCAATTTCTGAGGTATCGCTTTAGGTCCATCAGAGCTTAGTAGGAGTTGAAATTTAGTTTCAAATGAGTCCAAACACTCTTGTTCTGTTTCAAAAGTCAGCTCTCAAAATAGTCTTTTTAAATTAAATTCTTAAAGAACATTGTTAAGCTTAAGTAATCATCAAAGATGATACTGTCTTTTCTTTTTACCAATCTTTGGAGAGGTTCTTGTCTTCATGAGTTTGGTGAGGGGCTCCTTGAGCATTTCCAGATAACTGATTTCCCAATTAATATAAATATTGCTATACTCAAATGACTTCTTATATTAATAACCAATTATAGCATCAAATGGCCATACTATATGTTTACATAAAGCATTTAACTATTTACATAACAGTAATATTGGGTACTTTGCATTTAGCTAACATATTTGCAAGAATTTATTTCACAAAATTATTTCTTAAACATTGGAATGGGAAACAAACAAAAGGTTTAAAACACTTCCAACTACACGTTTTCCTAGAGGCTTTTTCTGAATGAAGTTTTTAGAATGATGATAAGATTAATTTCAATTGGAATATTTCTAGAATTCCTTGTGTGGATTTACTTACATTTATTATTCTGATAGAACACCCAACATTCCTTTCACAGTTAGGCTCTTCCTAAAACATGAATGTTTTGCATAGTTTGTCTTCTTGAAATAAGGATTCCCTTTGTATCAAGATGGTATCTTATACAAAGGGAGATGTGTCTTTTTCTTTGATATGATCCTGTGATTGATTTGTTTGCTTTCTTGACCAAATGGGTTCTAGATTTACAATCTAACATTTGCAGTATATTTAAAATTTGTATGTTTGTAGAAGAGTGAAATGCCGTCAAAGCTGCTAAGATGTTACAGCTGCTCAGTGCTTTTGATGTTGGAGCTCCAGTGTTATCAGCACTAGCAGAAAGTGCAGCCTGCTAATCAGCAGACCTCCATGTTACTAACAGAGAAAGACCAGTCTTGGTTTACTGACAAAGGCACTTAGCCAGGTTTACTGCTCTCAAGGCACAGTCGTAACGACTCTTACAACTTGCACAAGTACATTAACACGAGTGCCCTCTGGCGAGGAGCGGCTCAGTCAGCAGCGGGAGTTTCTGCTGTCCCCAGAGCCACACAGGCAAGGTACTCCAACCTTTATAAACTGCAACAAAAAACTGGGATAAACAACTTACATACTACCTTATGTGTTTCATGACATCTGTTTGTCACCTCCCCTTTTTCCTTATATCTCAGACAAAACATTCCTATTCATTGTTCTGTCAAACCATCTTATCTTGTACAAGATTGGGGTGTATCTGTACTAGCTTTCTGGAATATATTTACATAAATATCTAGTGCCTAATATTTAGAAGTGCTTATGTTTTAGCAACACTAACTTTGCCAAGTTCATGTACCGGACCGTGAACTTGTAAACATCTGCTTTAATACATGGCCTGACTTTGGTTCACAGCCTCTGGTTCAGTCTTTGGGTCTTGCACCAGGCCCAGTGCTCCAGGCTCTCTCTATTACATGTAATTGAGGCCTGGCCTGACGCAGACTCATAAACTTTAAAGTCAGAAGGGAGCATTAGGATAATCTAGTCTGACCTCCTGCACATTGCAGGTCATAGAACCTCACCCATCCCACCCACTCCTGTAAATAGACCCCTAACCTCTGGCTAAGTTACTGAAGTCCTCAATCATGGTTTAAAAACTTCAAGTTACAGAGAATTCACCATGTACGTTAGTTTAAATCTGCAAGTGATACATGCCTCACACTGTAAAGGAAAGTGAAAAACTCCCAGGGTCTCTGCTAATCTGGCATGGGGGAAGATTCCTTCTTGACCCCAAATATGGTGATCATTTAGACCCTGAGCATGAGAGCAAGACCTATCAGACAGACATCTGGGAAAGAATGATCTGCAGTAGCTCAGAGTGTTCCCCATCTCATGTCCCATCACATTAACACATGGAGGGAGTCCTCAACTAGAACATACTGTCACGAATCAGGGCCTGCCACAGAACAAGTCTCCAGGCAACCTAGCAAGTACAGCTGCCCTGTAGTAGGCTGCCTGATTGGATACTCCACTAGATTGGTGGGAAGAGTTGGCAAACTGGCCCTGAAGCCTGTTTTGTACTCCATTTTGTCCTATGTAGCATCTCACCCTGACACAAGGTTAATTAACAAACTCCAGCTTTATTGTGGCTGACTACAGCATGGCTTCCCCAGCTTCATGGCTTCTCCGACAGGGCCCCAGGAGTTGTTCCTTCCAAATATCCCCCCCCCCCCAATAGCATGCTGCCCGAAAGTGTCTGCTACCACTTTCATACTATTACAAAGCCCAGTAGTAGCAGCAGTTTGGCAGCTCTCAAAGCATTCACCCATGGCTGTGTTAGCTCCTGAGCCTGTTTGTTCCCAACCCCACTCCTGCCTTGGCACCAGCCTTGCCTCACCTCACATAAACCAGCTCTGACCCTGGGCTCCTATTCCTGGGTACTGACTGCTGCTCTAACCACTAGGCCTGATTCCTGCTACAACCACTAGGCCTGACCACACACATCCCAGTCTCTGGCACACTTTTATCAAGTAGTCTATACAAAACACAAATTACACATATATACATCTTTTAAAGCATAGCATAAAAGAAAAGAGTCTAGAATGTTAATGTGAAATAGAAGTTATAAAGCTGCGTTCCAAAGTTGGTGTAAACACATCTGGAGGTAATACAAATTTTGCACCTATAAAGTCATGTGTCTCTTCCCTAATCTTTGTTTGTCCTTGGGAGATAAGTTAGAAGCGTCCTAAAATTCTTTGGTTAGCTTGAATATCTCATAAAATTAAACAAACAAAAATATATGCATAGTGAGGTACTCTTCTCCAAGTATGAAAGTAATGATAAACATATTGTAAGCTTCAGTAAGGGCACAGGTGACTTTAATTAAAAATATTATTCATGCGAGCATATTAATAAAATTGAGGTTTCTTCCCTACATATGCATTATTTTATTTGCTTGGGTATCTTTAAAAATATCTGTAGGGGTGTTAAAATACCTTATGAGATGAAATTTCAATCTATATAAATAGACCTTTGCCATATCTCCCAAATGTGGTATGTATTGTCAGATATTGAAGAAGGTCATCTATATTATGAATATAAAATAGCAATGGCTTATTTTCTAAGCTATGTTAGGTAACAGTGAATTTATTCATCAGCTATGGAAGTACAGGCTTGAACCTTAGGGCTACACTCTCAAACTACTTTTAATTTTCAATAAATGTCAGGGAAAATTGGTGGGCTTCAGATGTTCACCTATAAGACTTGTAAACAATATCTATGCCCCCAAATCAAATAATTAGATGCTTATTATGTGCAAATTTAGAATCCCACTTGGAATCCTTTGACAATTTGACACTTAAGATTTTGAAAGAAGTTTAATGTTATTCTCTGGAAACTAAACAGAAGTGTGTGTCTCCTCAATCTAAAAATAATCCTTAAATATGGAAATTGCCCATCACATTGTCATTTTAATTAGTCTGTAACTAGCAGTGGTATGGAGCACCCTCATTAATCTTAATAGGGTTAACTTCATAAACTTTAGTTTGTGTCCATTTAAATGCCAATGCTGTTAAAAACTATTTATGCCATAAACACCCATCTTGAGTCATTACAGTTCCATTGTAAGGATTAACTGTGTCTAGATTTGTTTTTAGATAGTGTGAGTCTATGGAGAAAAAAGCACAAACTGGAATAAAATAATAATGTTCCAAGCACTGGACTTCTTTTAACCTTTTTATTCAACTGATGTGCTGTTTGCTATTTCAATTCACATACAAATCACATGAGTCTGAGATGTGTGTGTTTTGTTTTACTGCAAAAAATGGGAAAAGATCCCTCCCTCCCCTCTTCCCCCCCATTTTCCCTGGTGAAAACAGAAAGATATCTCTGCAGATTCAGATTGCACGTTTATGTGCATTGACTCAAGTGAAATAAATGTCACATCCTATATTTGTTCTGTTTTGTACTTCACAATTTATTCAGTTTGTTAACGTTCTGCAGTTCATTGCCAGTCCTTTTGGTTCCTCATATTATCACAGGACATGAGGAGTAACCTCTATGGTTGATTAGTTTTATTGTCATTTTCTACATGGGTTGGTGATGGCAGCCCCATGGGGGCATGACACTAGTCCTTATATAGTAAAGCTTTCTTCTAAGATGAAGTAGTGAGAAAGCTGCAGACATTTCTCTTATAAATAAGAGAACTGGTTACTGTTGACAGGTTTTAACAGTAAAATTGGAGTGACACAAATGGATTTAAGCAGCAAGCCATAATTTTATTAATGTTGGCAATGGGTGCTATGTACCCTCCCCTGCTCTCCCACACCAGGTTCCAATACCGGTTACAAGGCTTTCACCATATAACCAAACCAAACTTGGGGCCTACCTGGGCCTACCTCTCAGTTGTGAAACTTCACTCCTCCACACTTCCTGGGTATGGGTGGAATGGTAGAAGCCCTGAAGGGGGTGGGGAGACCTGAGTCTGCAAAGTCTTAAGGTCTCTCCCTGTGTTGTTTTGCTCAGGCCATCCAGAATTGTAAGCTACTGTTACCCCTCTGCCTCAGCAACTGAGAGCTTTCCTGCTGCTAAGCTGTGGGTCAGCTCCTTGACGCTCCAGCCTGCCAGCCTGCCTTGCCAGCAAACTCCTCAAGACTCTGCCAGTCTAAACCTTGCCTGCAGTAATAATCAGTGAATCCCAACTCCAGAGTTCTCCAGAGATGTCTTCCTGCAGTGTCCAGTCCCTCTCACTGGGCACTCACAAAAATATCAAAGTTCGCTGCCTCCAAGGAGGCAGGGCACATACTAGTCTGTTAGTTTCGTTGAGGACTCACACTTCAATATAACATCATTGAGATGGTTCATAGAAAAACAAAAATAAATTTATTAGCAAAGAACAGATATTTAAGAGACACTAAACAATAGTAAAAGAGACAGGTAAGCACTCTTTCTGGTGTCTAAAACTTAATTTTAGCACAATATAATCTTCGCCTCAGCAGTTTTCTCACTTACATCTAGTTACCAGCATCCTGGCCAGGAGATCCAACTATCAGAGTCTCCAAGTGTGCCATTCACTCTGTCTCTAAGTGATAGATCACTCAAAAGGTTATTTGCTGCCCTTATATCTCCCCAGGGCCATTGTCTCTGCCTCAAGAGCCAAGATAACTTTCTGGGGGAGCAGATTCTGTCTCTTCTGTCACCAAGCTGCAATCTGTTGTCTTGATTTCTTTGTTTACCTTATATGTAAAAGTACTTTCATTGCCCTGTGGTTTACAAAGCTTGATTCAGACAGGTAAATCCACATTCTTTTGTGTAAGGCAGACTGGTTTATCAACTCTTTTCACAACACATCTGCAGTACACACAACAACTTTCCTTATACACCACCCATACATACATCATGCAACAGTATTCTTGACCAGCATATCACCAGCTTTCATCAGACCTTACCTGAGGCACTTTTATATTACAATAATATTGTATACAATCAGTTCTTTCAATTTCTTATTCTTTGGGGCTCAGAGCCCTTTTTCTCCCACTGTGGAGTCTGGGACCCTGATTGTTACACCACACTGCCAAAGACACGAGGTCCACTAGCAAAATCCTGGATCTCAGATACTTTTGGGAGCTGGCCCTTTTAGCCCTAACTTGCAGAGAATACATAGTTCAAGTTCTAATTGAGTTAACTATCTTACCTTCCTAATATTAAGCTTTCAGATCCTATTGTTTTCAACCCAGCTTTGCCTCCTAGTTGTTGTGAGGAAGATGGTGAAAACTACCAGACATCTTTCCAATTTGATCCCATGGGAAAAATTCCTTCCTGATCCCCAAAACAGGTGATTGGTCAGACCTTAGCTTAGCTTAGATGCTCCTGTGCCTTGTGATAGAGAAGGCAACCCCTTGCTTCCATCTCCATCTGTCCATTGACATGTTTCTTACTTCATTGTAGTCTGTTTATATGACAGTGGTATCTTTTTTCTGTGGTTTTCTTATATTGGTTGTCCTCCTGGTCAGTCAGACCTGGAGCATCATAAAAATCATAATTCCCATGCTACATGTAAGAGGAGGCATGGTGGGGCAGCTAACAGGAACAAGAGGCTTTTGAAAAGCCTGGGAGAGCCTAAATAGGTAGGAAAGGGTAACCAAGAACCAGTCAGTTGGCTCCATTCCCCAGGCCTCAGCCAATAGGAAAGCAGAGGACTTGAGGAAGGGGAAGGAGGCAGCCTCTGTCTTGGCACACAAGTGTTCTTGCAGCCTGCCCTCTCCCCCTCCTCCACCTTCAGTCACATTCCTTGCTGTCCATTCATGTCCCTCCCGGTACCACTGAATGTGGTGGAGTGGGTATTGTTTTAGTAGGAATGATCTGTTTTTAGTATTTTCTCAAATGTACAGAGTTTATTGCTGAAAAGTGAGACAGTCACCAGCAAAAAATGATCAGGAAACTTGCAAGTTTCCCTGGTGAGCTTAACATAAGAGTAGTTCTCACTCCACAGGGAGCACTTAACTTTTCAGCAAAACTGATGTCCACCTGGGATTTTTTTTATCTAGCAAATAAAATATATTTAAAATTGGTTCCTGTCTCCATTGTAACAATTTCAGGTCCCAATTTAGCAAAACTTTAATGGGACATAAGCCCATGCTTGAAGGCAAACATGTGCTTAAACACTTGGCTGAATTGGGACCTTATGGACAGACTTTAAAATATGGACTCTAATTTTGCATCTGCACAACTAGATAATGCACCTACAAGCCATCGTTAAAAATAAATTAATGACATTATTAGTATGTCTCTTAGGCCTGGTGTACATTTAAAAGTTAGGTTGACATAGCTATGTTGGTCCAGGTGTGAAAAATCCACTCCTTTGGCCAATGAAGTTATTCTGATCTATCCTCGTTGTAGGTGCATCTGTGTCAAAAGAACAATGATTCTGTCAACATGGCTACTGTTGTTCAGGGAAGTCGTGTTGCTACGGCGATAGGAAACCTTTTCCATTGCCCTAAGCTGCTTCTACACTATGGGGTTATGCTGACATAGCCGTGTTGATGTAACTATGCCGGTATAGTCTCCATAGTTTAGACATACCCTTATTCTTTATGCTCCTTAGGAAAAAAAGAGAAATAGGGCTTTATCCAAGTCCCAACCTAAATTCTGGAGTAGTATCAGGTTCTAAAGCTGCATTCTGATAGTAATCCAGGACCGCTGTATGAATGGCTTGTATATGTGTATAATCTGTAAATCCAAAAATCTATCATCTATAATTTTTTACTGGGTAGAAAAAAAAAATCAAACCCTTATGTAACTGAAGGTTCCCCCCCCCCCCCCAAAAAAAAAAATCTAATTTTTGTTAAAGCACCCTTTAAATTGTATACCTTGATATTTTTTAAATTCCTTTTAAAGAATAAATTTTGTAAGGATTTTCTAGTCCTCTGTGGGTTTTTACAGGTGTCTTTCCAGCAACAAGAAACTGACTATACAGAGAAATTAACTAGAGACAAACTGTTGCCATATCCACAAAGTAAGCACGTTAAAACATAGAGCATTGTTTCACTAATTCCTTTCAATCACATCTGTTAGCTGTAACTATAAAAAGTAAATTTTTTTCAGATAAATATGATTTTTCACATCAGCATTAAGGAAATATTGTCAAGAAAAAGGCAACAGTAACTTTTTTTTAAAATAATTTAATTAGTTAAATTAATTCCTGAAGGTTATTTTTCACTATCTATTTAAAAACCTAATTTAAAATTAGTACTTTAAAAAGCTATTTTAGGAGATTAGTGGAAGCTGTTAGCTGTGTTCATTTCCCAGTGCCCTTGTCTCACAGTGTAAACTAGTGAAGTATAGAAATAGTGTGCAATACATTCAGCTGCCTCAGCTATGTTTGTGGGTGATGGAAGTTGTGAAAGATCACTTTGTGACAGTCAGCTGCACTGTCTCTGAATAAGAAATAAAATTAATGAATTCCAAAATGTAATTTATCCAGCATTCAGTTTGAGATATGTTGCCTGTGTTGGTTTTGAAGATTCAGAGTTAAAAGCAGGGGATACAGGAAGAGGCTCAGCACGCTGACAGGGATGGGAAGGACTCCCTTAGAAAGAGAATGGGGAGAAATATGTTGCAGTGACATGGAATTTTTTCACCAAACAAGGGCAATCAGAATGTAGGTGGCTGTCTTTTGACCACCTCCTGGCTCTGACCTCAGAGCATTCAGCATCCCTGAGCGTCCCGCCATCGTGAGCGTCCCACCATGAGTTCACCCGGATGGGACACGTGGGGAAGCCTTACATGCCCCAAAGGCCATGCACCCCCCCTCACAGTCAGAACTGACTCTCTGCCAACTTGGAAATCAGAAGGGTTTATTAGTTGTCAGGATCACAGTGTAGAACGGATCTTGTTAGCACAGAAAGCAGGAAGTTACAGCAATTCAGTTGTGGGGGGAAATCCAGAGCCCTGGGGCTCACCACCCCATCAAACCCAACCCAGAGAATGACTCTCCTCCAGCCGACCAGCCTCAGACATGCCCCTCTGGCCCCTCCTACATCCTTTGTTTCTTTCCTGGGCAAAGAGGTCTCCTGACCTCTCCCCCTTTTGCTTTGTTCTCCAGCACCTTGAGCTGGCTTCTTGCAGGGGATGGGCTCTAGCCATCAGTTTCCAGGATACAGTGTGTCGGCCATTGTCTGTGCCCAGTTAGCCAGACGACAGTCACACCTGCCCTCTAGGGGTCTCTGAAACAATCGCCATGAGATCCTTGAGTGACCCATAGGGGAAACTGAGGCGCACACACAGTATTCAGAGAAAACTTTAAGAACATTCCCACTTCGACACAGTTCCTCTTCACAATACAGCACAGAACCCACTTGAGTCCCCTCCCAGTGATCTCAGAAAAATAAATACCCCCTCTGGGCACCTCAAAGAGTCAGTACTTCCCCACTTACAAGCACTTCATTACTATATAACAAAATACAACTTTTATTAGAAACTAAATGAAACCAAGCATTCATTTGAGAAAACACCACAACCATGATTCAAAAGCATGTAACCATAAGCAAGCGCCAACCACACAGTACATTGGGCAGTGTTCTTTGCCCCAGTTCCCCACCTTGTGGTGTGAAAGTCCCATGACTGAGTGGCCATTTAACATACCACTCCCCTGTGCCTCTGCTGCACCTCACTCACTGTTGATTGTCCCTCATCAGTGAAGACCCAGAGTTCAGAGGTGCAGTCACATGGGTTCACCTCCTATCACTTGTGACCCATCCGTGTCTAGGGTAGCCACTTGAAAATGCCAAGGTCAGGACAGACAGTAAAAGGAGAGCAGAGTCTCCCAACACTGGTGGGTGACACTGAAGTCAGACTTCCCAACCAGCCACAAACAGTGCTTCTGATTTGCCACGCTGGTTATCAAGAAGCCGAAATAAAAATATACACAGTCCCCTTGACTGCATTTCAGTCTCTGGCTCCCAATCAGCCACTAGGTTTAGTAAAGAGATCAGTTATTTAAACTCTATGCTCTTTACCAAAAAGATTAGCTTGACCCCAAAGGGTCAGCCACGGTACCAGATCAATACAAGTTTGGATCTTACCCAAAATACCACGCTGCCAACCAATCCTTTAGTAACTAAAACTAAAGGTTTGTTATAAAAAGAAAGAAGCAAACTATAAGAGAAATGTTAAAGGATTAAAGCAATCAGACACATACAATTGATTTGAAAGTCCATATATATCAGGTTTTTAATAGAATTGTGTAGTTTGGAGGCTTGTATAGTCCCTCTGGTATACATCCAGTACCTGGATGGGTCTCAGTCCTTTGTTTCACAGCTTCAGTTCAGTTGTAGATTAATTGATTCAGAGGTAGGCTGGAGACTGAAGACAAAATGGATCTCGGGTAGCTGCCTTTTATGTTCTCTGGCCTTTGCCATGCTGCTTGTGGAAATTTACAGGAATAAGATGGAGTCCAGGGTCACATGAGTGACTGGTGACTTATCAGGTATATCCCTGGCTTCTCCCCCTGGCCCATCATATCTGTGAGTTTCCTTAATGGGCCATTAAGCAGGCTGGTGCTGCAGCCATCCTGTCCTGGGTGTCACCCAGACACAGCACAATTTGAAATACAGATATATCAACCATATCCATAACTTCCATTACACACATAACAGATGAACATAAACATTATCATCTTACTTAGCACATTATAGCCTTTCTAACAGTACCTGACACGGCATATCTCATATGAATTATTATGATTTTGACATATTGATGTTAAACAATATAAGAAATGTCCCCCTCCCCCCTGCTCCCACTCCAGGCAGCGTGACATCACTGAAACAGGGTGTGGGGCATTGAGCAATGCCTCCGTTGTTGCTGCCGTGTATGCAACTGGCTCGCCGCTGCTGCTGTGATCTCTGAAGCTGCTGGCTGCTTGCTGCCACTGTTATTTCTGCTGCTGCTGGCTGGTCATTGCCACTCTGCTGCTGTTATCTCTGCTGCTGCTCACTTCCTCCTCTGTGATTCTGAAGTTCCCCCATTTAGCCCAGCTCTTAGTTATTTCACTGGTAAGGGGAACCTCTCTGTTGCTGCCTCTTCATTGTCTTTCACTGCAACACTATCCCAGCAGGGCATGTAAGACTTAGCCCCTAGACCTGCTCATCAGTGATTTCACCTCTAGTAATCACTGAACAGAAACAAGGACTCTCAACTGACTCCAGTCAGCTCTGTCTTTAAGTACTGGAGAGTGGAGGTCAAATGGTGTCTAGAACTCTTTAGACAGAGTCCACACCATTAGCTAGGAATAGCTGTCCCCACCCACTCACCTTCAGTGGGATTTGGGATCTCTACCCGCTGCTTACCAAGTGAGGCCCAGTTTAGGATTCAGTCAGGGCATGCTAAGTACAGTTCTGCTGCCCTTTACTCATATGATAAGGATACCCAGCATTTCATTACCCCTGCATTCAATACCAAAGTGAATTGTAACCCAAAACCAGCCAAAACTGATCACTTTGGCAAAGCAGCTCTATCTGCTGAACACCTAGGCAGAGTAGGGGTGTCTATGCAAACATGGTCTGCTCATGAAATCTTTTCCCTCATCATCACCTGATGTCAGGGGAGAGCTCATTCAGACCCTGCTTACATATGTAACACAGTGTGTGCTGTACACGGTGCAGATTAAAAATGAACTGTTGGCCACAAGCTCCTATATGTTTGTTTTGGACACTTCGTCATGTCTTTCATCTTTATGGTTGATGATCCGTGGTCATCATCGCTGTCATTGTTGTCATCGTCATCGTCAAACACACATTGTGTGGCTGATGCAACAGTCCTCAGAACAGTGACCATGGTTAATAGTATGGTACTTGGCATTGTAGAGTCAAGTTCCCGGGTCTGGCTTAATTCTGTGGATCCATGAATCTCTGCGGTGGCCCCATGGGCAACGCCGGATAGGATCAAAGCATGCAACCCTTTTCACATCAATGAATAGTTTGAAAGCACAATGTACTGGGGTGTGTTTGTCCCTCCTGGTGACACGGCCAAAAAGCACACACAGCTGCTTTTGAACATAGTGAATGATGGGAGGAAGGTCAGGTTCCTGTGAGGTTATGGCATTTCTCATAAAGTTGAACCATGTCATGCTCAAGATTTGGCTCTGACAGCGCATATGTAATGCCTCTAGTTGATCTAAGGCTGCCTGTAAGAGGATTCGGGTTTCTGACCCATGTAGCAGTACAGAAGTTTGATAGATCCTTAACTTTGTCTCAGTGCAGAGATGTTTTTGCATCCATAGGTAAGACAGGCACTTCATAAAGGAGGTGATGAGACCTAATCATCCATCAGAGGACATCTGGCTTGACCCCCACCTGCGCTGAGGGTTCTGGTGTGACACACCTTTGAGGTTCTGGACTTTTCGTCCTCTGCCATGAGACCATTCTGGACTGTAGTGCAGGTAGTGTCTTGAAATCCTTGAAGGGCAGGGCTGAAATTCTCTGGCTTCTCCACAAACAAGGCAGCATCATAGGCATAGTCTTGGTCAGTGAACTCTTCTTGACCCCCCTTGATTCCGACACATGAACCGGCAAGTTCTCATATTCAGCTGATAGAAATAGTGCCAGGGTGAGAGTACATCCCTGCCACATACCTGTGGTGAAAGCTGTGAACTAACGTGTACTCTTGCACTGATACTAGTGTGAAGATCACACACCAGATTTAGCAGAACATCTGGTATGCCTACTGAGAGTCAAAAAGTTTAAGGCGAGAAGAGACCACTGGATCATCTAGTCTGAACTCTTACACCATATCACAGGCCACCAACATCACCCAGCTCCCGCATGCTATATGCAACAATGGAAATGAGACCCACAGGAGACAAGACTTATGTGCCACAGAGAATAGGAGGGACCGAGCTGCGCCAGTGCTCACGTCCCTGCAGTGTCATGGAAATGATTAAATGAGATATACCCAGATGATTCTGATAAGTGACCCATATCTACAAGCTGCAGAGGAAGATGAAAACCTCGCAAAGTCTCTGCCAATCTGACTCCTTTCAATACGAGCCAAAGTGCTCAACCTATCAAAAGCTGCTCTGATGTAAAGACATACCACGTTGAGCAGGCAGTTTAATTCTCGATGCCACTCAGCCAGAAGTTGAAGGGTAAGGACAGTGTCCATTGTCAGCTGCCCAGCAGTGAAATCTGATTTCTGTGGACGATGATGTCGGTTAAGGAGTGGCTTCCTCCTACCAAGCACATAAGCAAAGGACCAGTAGCAATAAGGTCAGCCTGTTGTTGCCAAACTCAGTGTGAGATCCTTTACCCTTGTACAGAAACACCATGATGCCATTCTGCTGGTATTCTTTCTGATACCCATGCTTTTAAAAAAACAGTTGATGTAGGCCAGTGCTCATTAGTTCCAAAGCACCTTTGAGCAGCTACGGTGGAATACCATCAGTTCTAACAACTCCTCCATTCCATAACTTTTGGACTGCCTTTTGTCCTACCTTGAATGATGGAGGGTCAGTGTTTGTCCCTAGATCTGCAGCCCTATGGTTTCCCAGTCACATGGCCCTGGACAGTCATCAGCAAATGTGATTCAGCACATTCTCATAATGTGTTTTCCATCTGTCCAGGACCTTGTCCATTGATGACATCTGGTTTTGTGATGGGAATGATTGCAATGCTGGGAATGCTGTTTATGGCTGCTAGCCAGGCATGCGATAGCTCAGAGAGCAGATATAGATTGTTGTGCACTAGGTTGTCCTCTGCTTCATCGATCAGGGTAGATGTAGATCTCATGGTAACATTTTGCCATGGCCTGGAAAATGCATTTCAACCATTTACATTCTTGGCCTCTCCCTGCTTGTGTGCTTCTGCCTTTTTTGCTAATATATCAAGGTTTCTTGGGTGATCAGCTGAAGCTGATTGTTTCATTGGCAGCATGTTATATAGCATTACATATACTACTCCAGATGATCTCCCTCTCATCTGAGTGGTTCCACATGTAATTTTTGAGTCTGTGTGCTGAAAAAGACCCAGTGAGACTTCACTGTGGAGCAATTTTTGACAAAGATTTGATCAATTTCTTTCATGGCATGTCCATTGTTTAAAATCTAGGTCCAGCAGTGGTTACTGAGGCACCTAAACTAGGAGTCTGTAGGCACCCCAAGTGACACAGTGGACTTCACAAATTCAGTAGGTTGGGTGAAATAAAATCCTTTCCTGAGGCACATTATTTTCTTCCTTCTATGACTCAAAATATCCTTGACTGGAGTCACAAGCCATAATGCACTTCATATAGCTCACAGTGGCTAAGGCAGCAGTTCCCAAACTGTGGGTCATGACCCCAAGTGGGGTTGCTTCATCAGCAGATGGGGTCACAGCAATCTCGAGCGTGCAGAGGAGGCCATTTTACAAAATGGCTTCCTCTGCACAGCGTTACTTCATATATACCATATGCATGAGGTCATATCACACAGTGGATGCTATTTTGCTCCACAAAATGGCACCCTCCAGGCAGCATGACCTCGCACGCACTTTATGTGTGTGAGGTCATGCTGTCTAGAGAACGCCGTTTTGTAAAGCAAAATGGCATCCTCCTTGTGGCGTGAGGTCACACAGCAGGGAGGACACCATTTTTAAATGGCAACTTCCATGCTGTCTGGGGTAGTGGGAAACAACACATCTGAAAACGGGGTCATAGTGGGAAAATGTTTGGGAATCACTGGGCTAAGGTCGAAATCAGATGGTGTATAGATTCATAACCTCTGTAGTACATGACTTATTCCTCTGATTTTTATACACAAGGGATCTCACAAAACTTGCCATCCTAAGTCTTTTCAGCTCCAGCAGGCCCTTTATACAGGTTCCTTTTGACTCTTAGTGACTGCAATGGGAGTTGGACTGGGCCCATTGCTCACTGAGGCCCCAATTCAGAGTTTCCCAAAGCACTTACGCATGTACTTAAGTACCAATAAAGACAATGAAACGTAAGCATGTGCTTGAAGCTAAAAAGAAAAAAAAAAAAGCTTTGCTGAATTGGACCTGAAGGAACTAAGGCCACCTATCTAACTAGTCATAAACCAGACTCTGCTGTTGTCCCTCACACCCAAACAAGCTGGAGAAAGATGAACTCTCTCACTCAGGCCCTTCAGGAGTTCTACTTCCAACGACCAACAAGAACAAGCTAGGATCATGAGACATGACTGTTTATTTTCCCATTAACCTAGATGCAGAAGCTGGTTTTATGGGTATCAACTTATGGTCTATAGTATAATAAAATATTTTTTGTACCTACTTTCATCTTTTAGCAAAGATGTTGGATAGCTTTTCTGGTGCAAGAAGCAACAAAGTATTGCTGCTCAAGAATATTCCTCACATCAGTGGTGAAGTTTATCCACACCCTGCCATAATATTTTTTTTTATTATTGTGTCCTGATGCTAATGTATTTAATGAGTTTTACTCTCTCACAGTTGTGATCGTATTTAACCCATTGATTTATGGAAATATTATTTACCTTTTCTTTTTGGAAGAATATCTAGACCATATTTACAGAAATTTGCATGCTGAACTCATTTTAGCAAGTTTAAATATATGTCATGCAACATATGTTGAAACTAACTCCATTCTGTTTCGTTTGATGGAGAGGAAGGAAGGGCTTGTGGTTAATACACTGGACAGATACTGTAGATCTGGGTGCTGTTCTTGGCTTGCCACAATCTTTCTGTGCCTCTGTTGCCCTCTCTGCAAAATGGAGGAAATACTTCCTTACTTAATACTTGCGAAGAGCTCAGAGCACAAGATAACTGAGGTTATATAAGAACGTAGACAGACAAAGCAACATTTAAGACAGTACTGAATTGTAAGTCTCTTGTATAGAAAATCTCAAAAATGTAGATAGCATTTTTGGTCATTTTGCATGAGCAGCATTACACACTGCTTTTGAAATGGAAGGGGAACTGTAGGTGAACAGAATGGAATTACCCAAGCTGAAATTTGGCCCGGACTCCAGGTTTCACGCTACAGCTCTTGCAAGTAATGCTAAGTTTCAGTTATGACAAAAGTGATTAGTGAGCCTCTTATTTTTACCTCATCCAAAAGACACCAGTCCAATAGCACCGTATACCCTAATGCTATGGCAAGAATACCATTTCTTGAGTGACAAGCACAACTTCTTGAAGCAGTTCGGTTTTCTTTTTGATCTCTCACCCAATTTTTAATGAGACTTTGTGCAATATAGTTTATGAAATGAAAGAAGTTTTCACCTCTGGCAATATGGAACAAGTAAAACTTCTTTGTTTTCCATGCATTTATTGTTTCCATGCATTTATTGTCCTTCGTAATGATTTGGTGAAAAATTCCAGAATTAATAAAGGAATTTTAATAAAAACTTCAAATAAATTCAGGTCCTAGAATCTACTTGATTGCTAAAATAAACCGTTGAGAAACATCTTATAGTTGACATGCTTTCCCAATTTTCAGTGACTAAGGTGTGTTGACCTCTTGATGAAAATCAAACTGATGTTGCCTAATTTGGAATCAGTATACTGTAGTTTGAAGAAAACTGTACATTTAGGGTTTTTTTGTTTGTAATGGAGGAGCATATATATTTGGAATAAGTATCTGGACAAAGAAAATAGGTCTGTATGTGTTTGCATTTGTTTTGTGAACATTATCCGTAAAATGACCAATGATTTCTATCTAAGTGTGAACTCTGAAGAATTGTAGGATCTAACTAAAACTAATTTAAAAGCATGATTATGCCTTTGAAAGTTTGTGCACAATTTCCATAGTCTTCAAAGAGAACCATGAACAAGTTAGGGTAGAACTTCATCTTAAATTTATGTATTTCTTGCTTGTTGCTTATTGTTATTTTGGAAATTTACCGAGCTCTACAAAGCTAATATAGAATAGAACTTCGTTTTGAAAAAGGATTTATTAGCAAGTATCTATAAAGTTGTTCTTCGTTGATGATAGTTCTGTTTTTTCCAATAATTAAATCACCTTAAATAATTGTGAATGTTTTGGCCAGAAAATTTCTCTTAAAGATTATACAATATTGTTTTCACAGCACCTGGAAGTGTGAATGTCACTTTACAGAACAAATTAAGATATGGCTCTTGCTCAGAAGAGCATGGAATCTAAGTGCAGAACTGATACTACAATTAAGGGAAACATACAATAGGGAGGCAGTAAGATGAAGAACAAGTTTAATAAAACATTATATTTTCCATACACCAAACAAAAAATTGTGTGCATATAGAGATTAAACTCTCTTGTCCTGGATAAAAAACTAAAGCTTTTGAGAGAACAAATTTTTAGTGAACCAAAAGGTAGCAAAGTATAAAATATTGAATTGGATCAGTTAAGAGAATGCACTTTTTGTGTAGTGAACCAAAATATAGTTCAAGAAAATAATCACACTTTTTGAGATGCATTGCTAAGGAGAAAACCTGTCAAACTTGATATATTTTGGGTGCAACAACATATATAGAAAATGTCCATAGAATATTGTTGAATTAAAACAAATGCTTGCTTTGACTGACAAAAATTGATAAAAGGAAATCAAAATGCTAATTTGGTGGCCATTTCTGCCACCCTTTCTCTGAGTAATACTTTACTCCATATGTAAAGACATGGATTTCAGTGGGACAACTTAAGGAGGAAGGTAATGCTTATCATGAATAAGGATGGCAGAATCTAGCCCTAATGTTAATAAACCTACTTTCTTGCCACCTCAGAAAACTGAATGTATAGGTACTATATTACCTTAGTATAACATCTTATACTAAATTAAATTTTCAATCCTAATTGAGGAAAGGTATCCATTAAACCATAATGATTTTCACATTCCTTATTTCTCATTCCTGGGTTTAATTTACAGGTAACTAAAAGGTATTACAACAATTCAGGATTAACTTTCTAATTTTGTGCATGAAAGGATCAGCACAATGGCCCCTTGAAGTTAGAGGAGGACTTGGAATTACTTTTGCAATTATACTTTCATGAAATCAGCAGGATTTTGTGGATACTATTTTGTGTTGTTCAGAGCAGTTAACCACAATGACAGAAATTTTGTTCCTACAAAGATTTTTAAGACAATTAAAAAGCTAAGTAAATCTGCAACAGTATTCTAGTATAGTAGTAATCTCGTATTTGTGCCCTGTTTCTGGTTTGACATGATCCTATCAGCCTTTCAAATCCTATTAGCCAGGTTGTTTTCACTTTCTTCTATTGATCCAGCTATTGATCCAGCTATTAATGAAACGTTCCTACTCTAGAGCGGAGCATCCAAAATGAAACAAAAAAGGCGTTCTCTGAACTTTGTGATTTTAATTTAGTTTATCTCTTCAATTAGAGAGAAGACAACTAACCTGGAGGATTTTTGCCCCTCCTCTGTGTGCATTTCTGTTGTATGAACAGAGAATTTTTGACAAAAGTCTTTCAGAACGCCCTAAATAGTTGTGCCTTTTCTAAATATTACAACCTGCTTGTCTTTAAGTGACAAAATTGTTTAACCAGTGACTATGTGGCCTAATTCATGCACTGGTGATTTGTAAAAGAAATCATTTGTGGTCAGCAGTTACACTGGCTAACCCATATTCTCCATGAATAAAAAATAGCTTTGTCTTCTTTTGCACTTTTTACTACCCCTTGACATTGAAAATGTTGTTCAGAGAGAAACAAAGACAACTGATGTGCCTTTCAGATGTATGAACTGCTGAATTGCAGCAGTCAGGCTCTATTCAAAGGATGTCAGAAATTCCACTTGAGATAATAAAAAATGTTGGGTGGAGGGTAGTATCGACCATATAGGCCTGCAGCTGAGTGTGACTTTAAATGTAAGAGTGAATGAGTCCTACAATTCCTATTTTTTTTTCCATAGGAGATAGCAAATGTGATCTAACACCCATTCTCCTTTCTCTAGTTCATTAAATAAACTTAAACCATACATTCTTTAATTTTTTTATGTTCTTTAAAATCTGCCGGACATTGAACATTTTTCAGAAATAAAATGAGCTGTTAATTTCTGCTGGCAATTATTTAGATGAAAACATCCCATGAGGATAAGGAATTGTCACATTTCTGATTTGAGATAGTTGCAGCAAGGGGATTTTCATGACACTTTTTCAAGGAGTAAGAGTCTCAAATGACTCTTATAATTTAGTTAGGATGACAATGTTTATACCTGTGTAGAATCTATTCAATGGGGGGGGGGGGGGGGCATGATTACTCACTCACACTTAATCGTTCACTCACTCATTTACTTTTTTTAGTAATTATTTCCCAAGGACTACTTTCTCTGTTGTATATTTTTCTGCATTAATATGCTGTGCCACAGTCTACCCAGAGGCCTATTTAAATAATTCACTCTGGTTTTAGAATATTACCAATTTGAGCAATATTCCCTACACTGAAAATGGAAGTACTACTGGAATTGGCAATATTATTAATATAGCTGGCACTTTTTAAGTTCACTACAGTATATATAACAAGAATTTTATATTTATTTAAGAGGATTTATTAATTTACACATGCCTACTTAAACACAGTAATTTTTTTCCTGAAACTAGAAGTTCCAGATAACTGAAAATGAAAATTTCATTAAATTCGGGTGCAAATTAGAAACTGCCCAAAATCTCTATATATTTTGTCAAAAGTATTGACTTGTTTCAGCCTGCTTTTCTATATTTATATTCTAGACATCTTTAATTACTCTTCGGGCCATGTCCTGATCCCACTGAAGTCAGTGACAAAACTCTCATTGACTTCAATGGGGTTAGGGTTTTACTCTTCTTGTCTCCAGTGGGCCAGGATTTGGTTCATAGTAATGGATTACTCATCGGCTAGTTCTAACCTCTGTTATACAAGTGCAACTACTCTTGAAGCCAATGAGAGTTCCTTCTTTGCATCTGAAGCCAAAATAACTAACCATAAAATGCAGTAGATTGGTGCCACCTTTTCACCCAGCAGTTAACTCTAGGATACAGTGTGCCATCAGTTTTTAAGCAGATCTCCTCTCTAATCACTTAGGACTTCTGCACAAAAGTCAGTGGAACAATATATCTTTTCTGACTCTGTCCTGCAGTCATTAAGGAGGCAAAATCCCTATTTAGTAACTTAAATAGGGAATTTAGTCTGTTTAGTCTGAAGACCCTGAGAGTAATGTGTAAGTGTATTTTGTACTGCAATCTTCTAAAATAACTAAGTTATAAACAATTTTTTTTTAAAGTTTTAAAATTTTGCTGTTTCAAAGTTTACCCAATAGCACAATGAGGCAATAATTAATAGCAAACTTAAAATATACATTTTCTATATAATTGCATTATATTCACTTCAGTAAAAAATCAGTTCATCCTTGGTGTCACCGGTCCTCAGTGGGTCACAGCTGAAGATGCCAGATTTCAGGACAAACTGCTGAGAAATAGGGCAGATACACCCCAAACTGGTGGTGGTTCTATTATTAGATATACCAAGCCAGAAACAAAAGTAAACTTCTGTCTCACCACACTGGTTAACAAGATGCAGTCTCGTTAGGCATCCCAGTCCTTGTTTCACTACCCAGACACTAGACTTTATGATAAGTAGTTATTGAAAACCGGTTTAATCAGACACAGGGTTTTTCTGATCTCAAAAGATCAGCCACATAGCAAGGCCAATATATAACTCAGATGTTACCCAATAACCACACTGTTGCAAATCCTTTAGTATCTAATATCTAAAGATTTATTTATAAAAGAAAAGAAAGAGTTAAAATGGGTTAATAGATTATATACATACAATCATTGCAAAGCTCTTGTATTAAATAATAATGAGTCATCAGGACCAGATGGTATCCACTCAAGAGTGCTGAAGAAACTCAAATGTGAAATTGCAGAACTACTAACTGTGGTATGTAACCTATCATTTAAACCAGCTTCTGTACCAAATGACTGGAGGATAGCAAAGTTGATGCCAATTTTTTTTAAAAGCTCCAGAGGTGATCTCAGCAATTACAGTCCGGTAAACCTAACTTCAGTACCAGACAAATTGGTTGAAACTATAGTAAAGAACAGAATTATCAGACACATAGGTGAACACAATTTGTTGGGGAAGAGTCAATATGGTTTTTGTAAAGGTAAATCATGCCTCACTAATCTACTAGAATTCTTCATGGAGGTCAACAAGCAAGTGGACAAAGATGATTCAGTGGATATAGTGTACTTAGATTTTCAAAAAGCCTTTGACAAGGTTCCTTACCAAAGGCTCTTAAGAAGAGTAAGCTGTCATGAGATAAGAGAGAAGGTCCTGTCCTGGATCAGTAATTGGTTAAAAGATAGGAAGCAAAGGGTAGAAATAAATGGTCAATTTTCAGAATGGAGAGAGGTAAATAGTAGTGTCCCCCAGGGGCCTGTACTGGAACCAGTACTGTTCAATATATTCATAAATGATCTGGAAAAAGAGATAAACAGTGAGGTGGCAAAATTTGCAGATGATACAAAGCTACTCAAGACAGTTCAGTCCAAAGCAGACTGTGAAGAGTTACTGGGTGACTGGGCATGAAAATGGCAGATGAAATTCAGTGTTCATAAATGCAAGGTAATGCACATCGGAACACACAATTCCAATACACATAGAAAATGATGGGATCCAAATTAATTGTTACCACTCAAGAAAGAGATCTTGGAGTCATTGTGGATAGTTCTCTGAAAACATCCACTCAATGTGCAGTGGCAGTCAAAAAAGATAACAGAATGTTGGGAATCACTAGGAAATGGATAGATAAGACAGAAAATATCATATTGCCTTTATATTAATCCATGGTATGCCCACATCTTGAATACCGTGTGCAGATCTGGTCGTCCCATCTCAAAAAGATATATTGGAATTGCAAAAGGTACAGAAAAGGTCAAAAAAAATTATTAGGTGTATGGAACAGCTTCCATGTGAGGACATTAATAACACTGGGACTTTTCAGTTTGGAAAAGACACAACTAAGGGGGGATATAATAGAGGTCTATACAATCATGACTGGTGTTGAGAAAGTGAATTAGGAAGTGTTACTCTTTCGCATAACACAAGAACAAGGGGTCACCAAATAAAATTAATAGGCAGCAGGTTTAAAACAAACAGAAAGAAGTACATCTTCACACAACACACAGTCAACCTGTGGAACTCCTTGCTAGAGGATGTTGTGAAGGCCAAGACTATAATAGGATTAAAAAAAGAAGTAAATATGTTCATGAAGGATAGCTCCATCAATGACTACTAGCGAGGATGGGCAGAGATGCAAAACCATACTCTGAAGTGTCCCTAGCCTCTGTTTGCCACAAGATGGGAATGGGTGACAGAGAATAGACCACTTGATGATTACCTGTTCTATTTCTTCCCTCTGAAGCACCTGGTATTGGCCACTGTCGGAAGACAGCATTCTGGGCTAGATGGACCATTGGTCTGATCCAGTATGACTGTTCTTATGTTCTTATTTTAATATTCCATTCAGAATGGCTGGCTAGACTGGATGTAAACTATCTTGTGAATGTTACCCCAGGAGGAAACACATTTGAAATACAGGTAAACAGTCAATATTCTTAGCTTCAGATACAGTCGTGATACATGGATTTGAATGGCATAATCAGCTTTAGCAAATCATAACTTTTCCATTGACACCTTATATGATATGCTTTGTATAAGATGTGTTGCAGTTATAGAACAATGGTAGCAACAGTAACATGCATGGTGATATTTCAATCACACTGACCAAACGTGATGCTGTGTATCACAGATATTAACAATAAAATACACACACTCTCATTTGTTTTCACACACACTCATTTGTGCCTATAGACTATTGTGCTTGTAAAATGATGAGTGCAAATTTAGGCCCACATTTTCAAAAGTAGCCGTTGATTTTTGAGTGCTCCAATTCTGGGGTTCCCAATTTGAGAAATCTGTGACTTAATATGAGTACCAACAACTCCAACTGAAGCCAATTGAAGATGCAGATATTCAAGGAAAACAGTTCCAATTTGTCTTGACTTAGGCACCCAAAAATGAGTTACCCACAATCAATGACCATTTTTGAAAATTTGGGTCTGTGGGGCTGGAATGAGGACCCTTTGGAAATGTAATTAAACAAATAATGATAATTATTTAAGGGACAAACTCTGCCTTCAGGTACTCTCACTGAAATAATTAAGAACAATGTGCATGCATCCAAAAACAGACTTTGACCCTAGCTGTTCAACATAAACCAAAGGATCAGATTCTTTTCACAGATGTGTAAATAGAGCTCTTGTTGAAGTCACTTGCACATTCACTTGAGAGCTTTATTAAGAATCCTCTTTTAAGATTTTCATAAGCAACAATCCTCAGTCTCTTTCCTATCCAATCCTCTCACTCAGTATTGAAGGGTTTTTCAGAATACTTATTTTATAAGATCCCACAAAGAAATTGTCTGGTAGGTTCTTAACTGCACCATTCATGACTGACATAATTCATATTATTAGTTTTAAAAAACAAATCTTGAATGAAGATGGTTACCTCAGAGACTCAGCTGTTAAACTTGTGCCTACCCTTGTTGTGCACTTGTCTTGGTGTTCAGGGTTGCAATTTTATTAAAACATATTACAACCATCAATTAACTGACAGAATATAAAGAGAGAAATACATTCCAAAAACATAAAAGTTTGTAATGAAGTGGTGACTTCAGCTTTCAGGAAGAAGGTAATTACTTTATTTATGCATCCAATGACCCCTCTTAATGCTCCATACATCCTAATGTACATATTGTAAACCTTGGCTTCGTCCTGTATTGATACATAGATAAACCATCACGTTACGGAAGCCTGGCCATCTAACAAAATGTCGCTTTGCTGTATTTCAATGTGTCATGAATATCTTCTAGAGTTGCAAGCTGGACTTTAATTTCCTCTGATTAAGAAAGTGCTGGAAATAACTGCTGCAGACTAAATTGCAGTCGTCTCTCATTTTTTGCTTCATCTGTTAAACCCAGCAAATGTTATACTATAGTTCCGTTTGTCTGATGAGAGCTTTATGCCCCCATTTCCATGGAATCCATCATGATGACATAGTGGACTGAGTTATGCTTTCTTTTATCATTGTAAATCTAGAGTAACTTTTCTGAAGTCAGTGGGGTTATGCGAAATTTATATACCAATGTAAATGAGAGCAGAATTTGCCTTGAGAAGACAATATTGTGGTTGACACTGTGTACTTTGTTCATTACTTATTGAGCTGTTCTCAGGGTTGGGTCAGTTTCTCCATGTTTATTTTCAGGTACTATCTTTAAAAGAGCTGTACTGTTTTTGAACAAGATAACAGTAGAAGGATCTGCAGCTTATTCTTTAATCTTGAGACAGGCCTTGACCTCTTTCATCATGTAGATGGCTCTCTAAAAGCGAAACCAGTGGGTTTCTGCTATATGAAACATTTCAGGAGGGTATGCAGGGGCTGCATGTCACTGCTCAGTGGGACAAAACTCTTTGTGCATCTGTGTGCAGAGTGTGCTTGGTAGCAAGAGTGAGGGGTTCATCAACAGGTGGACCCTTTTGTTCAAGCTGTCTGCCATCTTCTCCATTCTTCCCCTCAAATTCCTCTTACTCCATTGAATACTGGTGGAAGGGCTGCAGAAGCTACCCTGCCCACCAGAGTTGTCCAGCTATCTTAGTTACTTGAGAGGGGCAGGGGGATGAAGATTTGCCTCATTATTTCTCTATGATGTGTGATCACCACGTTTTTGGGCAGCACACACTCTGGAAATAAAAAGCACACAGTGAACTAAAGTTCAAATTCTAACATAAATTCCCTAAAGGAATGAAAACTGGCTGACAAAGCAACTTTGTCAGCCCTCTCTTATGTTCACCTATTATGGTACTGTATATACTTGTGGAGGAAGGTGGGTGAACGGGATGTGTTGATTTCCTTGCTATCAAAGGAATTACCACGAGAACGCTAAAGATGTGCTGTGAAATAGTATGCTGTCTTGGGATAACACCATTTTGCTCAAGGGACAGAATGGTGTAATCAAAAGATTTTCTGCAGCAACAACAAAACTGCTGCTTTGTGGGCAATCACCTTTTATGTGAATTTTTGATAAAAGAACTCATACCACATTGGGTTATGGTGAGAATGTGCACAATGGTTGTAGTTTTTATACCCCCCAACTGTAAGAAGTTCCTAACTAGACCCTGATGCTGACTGGTGAAGAACCCCTGAACTCACCTTGATATAAAATCATCCTTGCCAAAATTTCCAAACACTGGCTCTGAAATCCAAATATAGGCACTTGAGATCATGTGTACACTGCTGCGGTGGCAGGCATTGATGCAGCAGCATCAATTGAGTGAGTCTGTGTAGTGCTGCTCAGTTGATGGGAGAGTGCTGTCCCATCAACTCAATTAGTCCACCTCCCCTAAAGGCGGAAGGCAGCGTTGACGGTAGGGTGTCTCCTGTCGATGTAGCATTGTTAAGATGCCGTGCTGGGTAGATGTAAGTACATCAATGTGATATACCCTAGTGACATTATGTAACTAGCGTGTCTCACGTCAGTCCAGCGTGGCAGTGTAGACCAGGCCTGAGTAAGTGAACTGATTTTCAAATGTGCTGAGCAGTCAGCAACTCTCATTGAGGCCAGTGGGAACTGTTGGGTGTGCAGCATTTTTTAAAATAAGGCAAATTATCTAGATACTTAAATATGGAATTAGGAACCTAGCTTTGTGCACCCACTGTTGAAAATATTGGGCTTCTGAGAATATTACAATTTAAGGTGAGATTTTGTTATTAAAATGTCATCATGCGCTGTCTCTCTGAACTTGCACTGGAAATAAATAGTCATAACAATGTGAACTCTTATTCATATGGAATGAATATGGTCTGTAACACTTTTTCTAGTGTAAACACATTTAAAAAAAAACCACCAAAAGGCAGCACTCCATATTAAAGTAGATAATTGACTACAGCATTACTGTAGGCCTAATCCAAAGTTTATTGAAGTCAGTGGAAAGCTAGATATATCTATATATTAAGCAATATTTTAGCTGGAGCTTTGCAAATACACACACATCCACATATATAATATGCTGAATGACTAAGGAATAGTAGTTTAGACATTTAAAACCCCCCTCTCCTACATAGCCAGTGAGCTCCACTGGCTGCTGTGCATGGGAGTGGAGGGGGGAGGAGGAAGGGTACAAAAATATGGCATGCCTCCTGCCTGCCCTTATGGAGCTGCACAAAAAAGGGGGGAGGAAGGAAGCTTCTTATGTGCCTTCCCACCCACCGACACCATATGAGGAATAAGCAGATTCCTTAGTGAGGAAAATCATTGAATAGAACCTTGGAGTCCTGACTCCCAGTCCCCTAAATTAACCTCTAGATTGTTACATTGTACCTGTGCTGAAAATGTATTCAGTACACCAACTGTCAGCCTCATGCAACCTGAAATGCACTGTTATAATAAACAGTTATCAAAGCACTTGAGGAGAATGTGAGCCTTGACCTTATCTGGATAATTATCTAATAGTCTGCACAGAGTGATCCACTTAATTGGTGCTGGCATCCTTTGCCGTCACTCTGTATGGTACTGGCTTGGGCTGTCTCCATTTTTATAATGTCCTTGTGCTTTTAATCTGAACTGCAGCCTTATAGTTCTGTTTAGTACCAGTATTAAACATTTTGTTTTTTGAAGGCACCTTGCTTTTAAATCTTGGGCCTAAAATACCTGATGGTATCTTTTAAGCTAACCTTTTGGCTCCAGTCTCTGAGAACATGGCCACCTAGGAAGTCTGCATTCTGTACACTTATGCCAAATTCTCACTGATATTAACCTTTCGAGCATATTGTTCAGATCACAGGGAAATCCTCTTAAATATAATAAGCCTGCATGCTGGCCAGTAAGCGGAGTAAGCCTTGTAAGTGTAAATCCTGTCCAGTTGGGGCAAAAATTCCACATTCTCCACCCAACCACCAGCTGGATCTAGATGGCAGCTGCAGTTAGCTTCTGCACAGCATGCGGTGGTGTGTGCCTTTGCACTCTTAAAGGGTGATGTGGGTGTTTTCCTACACCCAGATGTCTGTTCGGAGGTGCATATCATTAACCTATTTCCCCCAATGGGCTGGTTGGAGGCAGATTTAACTCAACTGGAATGTTCCTCACTAATTTATTCCAGTTCAGAGCTTTTAATAACTTTGTTTTTTTACCTACTTCAAATGCACTTCAAGTAGATCTGTGTGTGAGGAACATGCAACCTTTCTTTTCCTGATCATGCCTGCTTCTCCCGATTTCTTCCCACTACTTTCCTTTTGCAAATTCATTTATTGGTTAAGATGCATTTCTCTTCACACAGCAAGACACATAACAGCTTCTGTTACAAGAAATCGCATTTGTTTGGCCTGGAGAGAATCCTGACAGTTTTCATGTTTTAGTTATGTAACCACAATTAACTTTAATTTGGATGAAATGTAACTGAAAGTGGAATTTAAACTGTGAATTAAAATAGGTCTTCCATTTCAAAGATGTGTGTCCATGCTTTAAATCTTAAAATTATGTAATCTTTATCACTTGTGTTCTTTGTCTGTACTGGATAATGAAAAATCAGATACTGGACAACTGACCATCAGAGGTTTTTATTAACACTATTTCCCCCTTACGCTTTTCATTCAGAATTTTGTAGCATTTCATTCCTATGCTGTGGTAAGTAGACAATTTTGCTGAAATAGTACTACTTAATTTTTAACAGAGCATCAGCCATTCTAAGAAGCCCTGACCTAGATTGCTTTGCTGTAACTTGTTCCATCTATTTCTTATAGAGACAGACCCCAAGGAGAAAAATGGACAGAGTATTCTCATTAATAACGTTTATTAATTTTTTCATGCGCTGTTCTGAGTAGTTTTACTATCATCAAAAGACTGTAATATTTTCATAATTAATCTTCATTTCACCACAGGAAATCTACCCCATTCTGTTACTCCTTAATAGCTGTAGTTTCCTACACAAAAATTTAATTCACTACTTTTATTTACACTATTTTAGTAGTAATAATTCTTCCCTTACAGGACACACATAGATGGATGAACTTTTAGACCTGATTTATGATCCCATAATTCAAACCTTGAGTGGAGTAGAAGTTGACTGTATCACAGATTTTAATGGCTTTTGTTTGTATATTCATACGGTTTTTTGTTTTTGTTTTTCTTTTTTCTGTCTAATTTGCTATTTCATTGTTACTAAAATGCTAGTTAGTATTCTTTGTCTTTAGAAAAGATAAAGAAATGTCTAGTTTCATTTTGCCACAGCTGTAAAAAAACCCAAAAATAAAACCCTAATTTATGATATGATCAGTTCAGCTCTTTTCCATATTCACTGTGACAGGTATGGAGGTAGCTGAAGACAGTAAACAGAGTGATTAGTGATACAGTATACTGTATGCAGAGGATGAGATGCTGTGGTAGCAAAAGAGGGACTATTTTCAGGACGTAGTAGGACTGCAGTGGCACAAAGGGATTAATTTCACCCGAGGGAAAGAGAATACTAAATAGAAGAAACACATTTTGTAAGAATGAGATTATCTGGCAAAATCTTCTGCATTCCCTTAAAAATCCACAAAAGTTCATTGTGGAGTTTTGACTTTTCTCCAGTACAGAATGCTATGCTAATAGACGTAATCATGCACTAGGGATAGGGTATTGGAGAGGAAGGATATGTCAAGTCCCTACTCTGCTAGAGGCTCCTTATGCAACCTTGGGCAAGTCACCTAAGGGCAGTTTTTAAAGGTATTTAGGCACCTAAATATTTTTAAAAGTCTAATTTAGTCTGTGTCTCAATTCCCCAGCTGTAAAATAGGAATAATAGCACTTCCCTACCTCACTGTGCTCTTGTGAAGATTAAGGATTGGGAGGCACCCAGGCACTATGGTAATTGTGGCCATATAAGTACCTAAGATAGATAGGCTTGTATGTGGTTACTTATCTGTATGGAGAGTGTGAAGGCGGAGGAAAGATACTCTTAACATTAACAAACTGAGGGAGTTACAGTTCTGTCAAGTTACCATATTTGTGTAAAGATTTTTATCTAATGGAAATAGCACTGGTTTTAAACATAGTCTTTTAATGTGTATATAATTTAGAGCAGGTGTTTGCTTCATTATTTTTGGCTGGTGCAAGATTTATTTCTATAGTGTATAATTAAATTAAACATTACTTTGTACCCACCTGATGCTTGTGTGTTTCAGAAGCTGGAAGACTGTGTTTTTCTGATGACGTTGTGTAGGCCCCAAAAGTTATTTCAGGAGACTTTTTAATACTCAGCAAGTGTAATTGTCCATCTGAACTGGGATGAACCCAAAAACAAATTGGTACCCTCTCCCTTTATCTGGCAACAGAGCAAGCTTTTTAATTAGAGCCAACTCCATAGACCATTGAAATCAGTCAGAGTCTCTTGGCTTTGAATGAGGCCCAGTGTCCACAAAACTAATTCCACAATACTATAAACTGGGATCTTTCTGATAAATCACATAAAGTAGGTTAAAAGGATGGAATGGGAATTACAGTATATAAATAAAGGGCATTAAAGAGAATACACTTAAGTTAGGGTAGCAATAGGTAAAGATCGCCAGCCTGTAGGTGAAAGGTGGGTGGGTTTCAAGGTGCTGTGTTAAGTTTCATGTATTGTAACCCCACCTGAAAATTCCCTGACTTACTTGCATTTCCTAGTAGGTTTGTTGTATTTTAAAGTATGACATTCTTATTAATGCTATTTTAAAAGGCCATATATTCTGAACCTTTTAACTCCTTCTTTATGGATGTTTTGTCTGAGAATTGCCTTCATTTTTATGAACATGTGTGTATGTGGGCATATTTTATTCATGCTATCATGTAATTCAAACAACTGAACGCATTTGGCTTCCCACTTCAGTGAGACCTATGTTTCATTGTCAGAGTTAGAGCCATGGCATAGACAACTGAATTAATAGCACTCAGAACTTCTATTAAGGCTCTAGTCTTATTCTGTGGGGTGTTGAGAGCTTGCACCTTGCATGTATGAAATTATAATGAATCCTCCTAGAAGTTAAATTTTGCCAACCTAACTTGGAAATCATGTAATCTCCATATGTCTTATGTTTTACTAAAGTCATTGGACCTGGTTTTGATCTCTCATTGTTTTTACATCCATGTAACTCATTGATTTCAATACATTGTCACTTGATTTGCAGTGGTGTAAATAAGAGATGACTCAGGACTGTTATAACTCCAATTTAGTAAAATTAGTCCTGTGTGCATTGAGAATTGGTTTATAAAAGTGATTTTGAAGTTTTTATATCAAGTCACAAACCAACTGAGAGAAACCGATTTTCAGAACAATTAAAAAAAAAAAAAGCAAAAAAGCACCACTATTCAAAAGTTGGACTGAAAAAAAATACATATCTGGCTAACTTTAAACCATCAATGGAAAAAACAATCTGAGCAGGGAATACACATGACAAACTTTATTCAGAAAGGTATTTTTTTCAGAAAATTTGAATGGGGTTCAAAATCAAGGTGGTAGTATAGAAATTATCTTGAGACATGGGTATATCTCAACTTGTTTAAATGATTGATTAGAAGTAATATTGTTTGTGTGTGTGTTGTGGAGAAGGAAGTCATAAATAGTTTTTCAGGGGGAGCTAGCCACAATTTCATCATTTATTTTGGTCACCAGTTGCCACTGCGTGCAATACATCTAATTTTTGTTAATAATATAAAAATACTCCATTTTACCAATGAAGTAATGATACAATTTATAAATTGATACAGCACATTAGAAGCTACTAAAGTAATCATTTGTCATTATTTACCACACTGATATTTCCCATTCTAAGTGTAGGGTAGAATTCTGGTATCTCAAATAACGCTCCTGGGTAACTGTTTGCAAATATTGTTTAATGTCAATCACTGTGTGTTTGTTGTACAGTATTTTCCTATAATTTGTAACTGACTATGGAAATCTAAAATAGCAGGTGGACAATAATTATTTTTAATTACTGAATGTCACATTTTATATTTGGCTCTGAGTTTAAAGAATGGCAATTTAATTAAGGGCTTTAAATCAGATAATCAGCTTGCATCACTGGGCAACAAGCAATCACCTTAAAATGTGTGCAGTTGAGCTATTAAAAGGAGCAATATGTAAACCTTTTCTTGTTTCTGTTATTGGCTAATTAGATAATCTGATTCCCCAAATAAAACAGAGACCTGCCAGAGAGTGAGTATGAAGTATGACACCTATCAGTAGTCCAGTAATAGGATATCAAAGGTATTAATTAAGTGACTGAATTATTAAAAAGTACATTAATGCAAGAATCACTTTTCTTTTTATATAATTGGAATCCCATTTATCCTGGTTTTGCTATATCTTTCTTTATCAAATCTATATGGCTTCTGTAAGTATAGCAATGTGATTTTATACACACACACACACATTTTTTTTCATGAGAAGTCTATTTTTTTCATTAGAAACACATATCTATATTATGAGTGAAATTCTGGTCTCTGCACAAAGTCCAAGTAAAATGACTCTGCAGGGGTAACCAACATGGAGCAGAAGAAAAATATCCTTACAGATTTACCTATGGAGGCTGAAAATCTGGCACAAAGATGAAAGAAAGGTTGGAATGATTTCTGTGCCTCTGATAAACTTCATCCCTCCTTGGATATTGCTAAATCATTTCTGTTGGAGATGATTAAGAGAAATATTTCCAAAGAGCATTTTTTGTCAGTAGAACACATATAGTGTACTCTGACCCAGCAATTCCAATATTGCTGTAGTGAGGCGTTTAATTATCCCAAATAAGATTCTTTGTGTTGATGCGGGTAATATGTACATCAACATTTACTCTATCCGATCCCCCTTCCAGAACTTATTCACCAGGTGGACACACTCAATCTGATAATCTTCAGAGTGAGATATATCCTGTATTTAAAGTTGGAAGGAAAAAAGTACATCTGCCCCACTTCTTCAGTACCACCTCACTAACTGCAGAACTGGCTAGATACAACTGTTTCAGCATTAGTCTGCAGTGTCATCCAATCAGGTCTTGGTTTAATAGATTTTAAAGCCAAAAGAGACCACTATGATTATCTAGTCTGACATCTTTCTTAACACAGGCTATCAAATTTCACCCAGTAATTCCTGCATCAAGACCATGATTTCTAACTGAACTAGAGCAGATCTTTTAGAAAGTCATCCAGTCTAAATGTAAAGACGGAGAATCTACTACAACCCTTGGTAAATTGTTCTAATGATTAATTTCGCTCACTGTTAAAACTGCACCTTATTATGAGCATTATTTTGAGTCAGAATTTATCTAGCCAGCTTCCAGCCATTGGATCTTATTATACCTCTGTCTGCTAGGTCAAAGAGCCCTTTGCTGTTAGAAATCTTCTCCCTATGTCCTAAAAAATAAATAAATAAATAAAAAAGGTGCTGGTATGCATTTTCAGGTATTATCATAGTACTGGAAATACTAGAATGTGCACAAAAAACAAAAACAAAAACCCACAAAGTGTGCTTAAAGAGGGTAGATAAATACAGAAACACAGAAATATCTCAGTCCACTTTGTAACATACCATCCTAGATACAAAGGAATGAAGACTTCAAAAGTCATGATCAGGTGGTAGATTAGAGATAGTATGTCAGAATCTTACTCAGAAATGCATGAAATCAAGACATATTTCACTACGGTTATAGCTACCTCCTGTCTAGATAGAACTCAGAATCCTACAGATGAGGATGGCACAGTGGCCATTTGGTCAAGTGGACGAATAGATTTACAAGCTTCTGTAGATGTGATATGCAGCAGGAGAGTGTTCCGTACAGTGGCGCTAACCTAAGGTTTTTTGTGAAGGCAGTGTCTATTTGTCTTGATACTTTTCCCACTCAGTGTTATCCCATTCTTCATCACTAGCTGTTTCCACACTGAGGATTAGTGGCTGTGCAATTGTGAGAGACAGAAGAAAATATCTCACTTTGATCATTTCTTCTTAAATAGCATCTCTACCAATCTTCATATCTCAGTCTTTGAAATAGATCATGAGTTACCGTTGGATATATCATTCTTTAAAAAAAAAGTCCTGTAGCACCTTAAAGACTAATAAATTTCTGCGGGCATAAGCTTTCGTGTGCTGCAACCCACTTCATCAGGTGCTACAAGACTCTTGTTGTTTTTGCTGTATACAGACTAACACGGCTACCCCTCTGGATCTTTTTAAAAGAGAGGAAGTGAGAAAAGGGTGGCAAGGGTGGGCTGAAATGTTGATATTTCAAAGTGCTCAACAGTGAAAGTGTCATCAGTTTGGTTCTTAAAACGTATGGGCATGAGATACAGCTTCCACAAAAAAAACTTTGTATGGATCCTAAAGCAAGGTTGACCAGAGTGACTGCCTTATTAAACTGTCCCCAGATTTTAGTATATGAAGAATTAATCAAGAAGTGGGAATTGGTGAACATGTTATATAAAGAAAGATGAAATTGATAGGTAATGATTTTTTTCCCCTTAAAGATGTGATCCAGTAGATGAGAATGCTAGAAGTATGCAAACTAAACAGCTAATATACAGAAATAGTATTTTTATCATTCATTCTTTTGTCTTGCCCTAATCCTACAATATGATCATTTAAAAATGACTCAAATTAGTTCATCTGAAGGAGCTTGTACTTCTCTTCATTCTATATATTATGCTCACTATTTTGTCAATCAGATTAGTAAAAGCAAATGCTGTGAAGCGTTATTTTTCTAAGAAATATTCTTTCTTGTGCGAATTATAGTGCTTTAGAAACTTAATTTCTTTAGAGTCTGAACCCGTCAGGGAAAGGATTGTCTCGTGTGTGTGTGTGTGTGTGCGTGCGTGCGTGTGTGCCCAGTGCCCAGTACAATGTGACTCCAATCATGATCAGGGCCTTTGTGCACTACCGTAAATATTTACCACTCCTCCCCCTAAATGCATAACTTCAATGTAGAATGATGTTTTAATTTTTTTAATGGGAATGTAGAGATGTTCCCAATAACTGAATGTTATGGTACAAGAGCATAAATTATCACATTTAGGATTTGGAAAGTGACAAGAAACAGGACTTTCCCAAAACTAATCTTTCATAATAAAGTCATTTCTAAAGGTTATAACCAGAAGAAATATTCATTATTTTTTAAATCAATAGATGGCAAGGATTTGTCATAAATCTGTGAAAGACATTACAGGTACATTTGGGAAACCAAAACCAAACTTCCCCATAAATGAAAGTTAGAAATACCTCATGGATTTCAAGTTTTTGTGAACTTCATAGACTATATTGGTGTTGGCGTCACATAACTAATTCAAGTTCGCAAATGATGTTTTTGGTGGTTTTTTAAAAATCTTTTTCAAAGGTGATTGCTGCTCCCGCCCCCTTTTTGGCTACGGGAAATATGTGCTATATAGTAAAGGTTAAAGAAACTCTTCCCTCTCCTTCATTATTCAGAAGTTAAGCTAGCACAAATGTGTGTGCACGCCTGTGTATGTGTATAAAGACGATATTTTCATATCAGAATTTGTCTCTCTTTGTGCTTCTGTTTTCTCAGCCTGTCTGTAAAATATTTGTTTTTCATTTCCCCTCATACTTTTGCTTTTCTCTCTGAATATTCTCTCATGAATTGATTTAAAAGCCAGTAATTTTCAATTTAGTAAAACTATTGTTCAAACAATATTTTCACCAAAATACTCCAGCTTGCCTGTATCCCTGCCAGAAATCACTCCAAGACTTCAAGCACTTTGATATCTCTTTCAGACTACCTGATATCCTGAGTTTCTGCTCAGATTATTACTTTCAAAGTATATTAACCTTTTTGAGATTCAGTGAGTATTAAGAATAAAAATAATTTAAAGGGTCTTTTAAATACAGAAAGGGATGAGAATGGGCTGAAGTCTTGAGTGAAAGTCAGGTGAGTCACTCTGTTAAACAATTAGCTGGAAAAGATGTAGAGATTTTACATGCATTTATATATATATATATAGAGAGAGAGAGAAATATGATGTCTTATATATTATATATAATATAGTTATATTATATAAAATATGTTTGTACATGTCTGCTAAAATAATTAATATTTGGAAAACAAAATGTTACCACTGATAATTACAGTTATTTCTTTTTTAAATTACTTGTTTAATTTTTTAAAATTTTACTGTCCAATCACATTAGCATTTCACCATAATCTTTGACTACCTATAGGTGGCACTAAGAGTAAATGTTCAGAAGCTTCACAGGGAAAATCACAGCTTCACAGCACAGTAACTTTGCAATTGCATAGAGTAAAGTACTCCTTGGCATTCCAATTTTTTTTCAGCACCTTATAAAGAAAACAGCTTTTTCACAATGAAAGCTGATACTAGAATGAAACTAAATTTAATAATGGGAGAACCAAGTGCAGGTTGAATATTTATTACCAGTAGAAAGCCTTTTTTGTTGCTTGAAACTTGTTTTTATTTTATTTCATTGTTGTTCATTTTCATATGCCTCTGCACATCTTGCCTAGGAAGTCACTTTGTGAAATACCACCTAATGGATTATTATCATAATGTCTCCAGGTATCTTATGTGAGAGTCAGTTATGAAGATTTCTAGCCAAATATGATTAGTTTCAGATAAATTTCCCACATACATCCCCACTTTTTGTGATGATCCAAACTTAATATGGAATCTGTTTGATGATGGCTTATCACTAATTAAAATGCTTTAACTTCTTGATTCACAATAAAGGGCTTACTCAGGCAATTTTAAAAGATGCCAAATCTCTCTCACTTCTGTAAACCTCAATGAGAAATATGAGTACTTGGATGCCAGATTCTGGCCGAAAGTTCATAGGTGCTTTTTTGAAGTGGCAAAAGAAATGTCTTAATACCTGTTTCTTCCCACAGTAACACAGCTGCAATTATAACTGAAGTGTTAACATTACGAGCAATGGCATATTATTTTTCTGTTCTTTGAGTACAAACATATTGCGCAACAAACAGTTTAGTAAATCTTATGTCTTACTTTAGTAAAGCTCATTAAAAAAAAATCACAAGTTGAATTAAATATCTTATTCCGATCTCTCTCGTGTGTGTGTGTGTAGGTAGGTATAGGGGGCAAGGTCAGTGCACGAATGTTTTAATACACTTTGGTGAATTGTAAATGATGAGTTTAGCAGCTATACTTTGGATTTTCAGTTAGTTCTAACAGCACCAGCAGTAATGGCTGTTTCAAATGCGTTCAGGAGTTACACTTTTTAAAAGGAAAACAGGAGCAGTCATTTGGGCTGGTCCATGGCAAAAAAAAAAATAAATAAAAAAAAAAATTCTGATCATTTCCAGGAAATATTACTTTTCACAGCCAGCTCTCAGAGCCTTGTGCTGTAGGCTGGGTGCAATGTTCTTTCCAGCCCACCACCCTGCAGTACCTGGTTCCCTTGGCTAACTTCACTTTATTGGATTGTGAGTAAGAACGCACCCTGCTAACCAGACATGTTGATAATCCTGCTGTGTCCCTCAACTCTTATCCACATAACATCAGGATTGAGCTGAAATGCCTGTTAGTGAAGATGTCACTAAAAAAGCACATACTTTGCTGTGAAAAATGGGTCTTGTTTCTCTTATCCAGTATGTATTAGCTATTGATAGTGGATTTTCACCTGTTTGAGCTTTAGTTTTTTCCAAAATGCCCACACATGGAGGGTGAAGTAATATCTTTTATTGGATCAACTTCTGTTGGTAAGAGAGACAAGCTTTCGAGCTTACACAGAGCTCTTCTTCAGCTTTGGGAAACTAACTCAGAGCATCCCAGTTAAATACAAGGTGGAAGGAATTGTTTAGTATAAATAGTTACACAGTTTCAATTGGTCAGGGACATGAACTTGAAGCATGTTGATTGTACTGGAGCTACAATAATTTAACATTCTTTTCAAAATTAACTGAGTCATAAGTATTTTTCAGCATTTCACAAACAGAGGTAGTGTGAAAAATAGTGGCCTGTGTCACAGCCTCAAAATACTATTCTTGTCCCAGCCATTTTAAAATAATAAATGTGTGGCTTTATAATAATTTTATTATAATAGTGTTTAATGAAGTTGAAAACAGAGCCTGCTATTTTAATTACATACTCGTCCTTTTATTCTGGTAAGCTGACATTTTGTAATTGCATTCCAGTTTCCCTCTCAGTGATACAATTCTACTTTTAGTTATGTGAATGTAACAGGTTTTAGAGATGTATAACTGTTGCTGGAAAGTGGCATTTAACTATTGAGCTATGCAGATACACAATGCCTGGAGCCCGAATGTCATCTACAAACAGGAAAATGCTGAAAACGATGAGCTAAATTCTACTTATTTTGTTCCCCTGACTACCTTTTGTAGACCATGGGACTGTGCACGCTTAGTATGTGTGCATGGGGACCCAAAGAAATATTCACTTTAGATAAGACAGAATGCATCTGTGTTATGGAAAAAAAGGATCAAAATATCTGAGGATTCCATCACCAGTAATATAGCAGCAGCTGACAGCTCTGTCAGGAACAAGGATTCCTTGAACCATGCTTGCCATGGAAACTTCTCATTAATTAGGCTGTCAGTTTGTGCTCAGGGCATCTTTATTTAATGTGAAATCCTAAATGCAGCAATAAATGTGGAGTTCTAAAGCTCATTAGAAGTCAAGTGGGTTTATGAGCTTCTTACCTTGATTCAAAATTAGAAGAATTGTATGGATAACACTAGGATTTCTAGATGTTCCTTGTGAACTAATTCAAACCTATGGGGCAGAAGGTGGAAGAACCTCAAGTGCTGTTGCCCTCATGATGGAAGCAAAGAATTGGAGTGAAACTGTCTGAAAGTACATGAAAAAAGTGAACATCATAAAGGATGGGGGAAGAAGTTGGAAATACAGAATAAGGGAAACAGCAGTAAAATAGTAGATTATAGAAAATCTTGGGAAAAAACAAAGCAAACAACTGTATTCCACAGCCAGCTTTATGTTCAAGTTTAAATGCTAACTCAGTCTTCTGACTTCATTTTCGGTTCTTTACTAGTACATGCTGCCACAACAGGAGAACCCAGGAGAACACCTCACTCTTTTTATACCAGAGCCTCCCATTCAGCCATTCACACTCTGCCTTCTTCAACTGCATCCAGAGTCCTTTGCACCAGTTCTCACGGTGTTTCAAAGGAGTTGATGAATCCAAAAAGGGGATTGTGTGAGAATCGGTGCAGGGGTTTATGGGATAAACCTGACATCTGAGAAAGACTGTTGTTTGCAAGTGTCTGAACAAATCCTGTTCAGTGAAAGGCCATTGACAAGGAGTGGCAACAGGCACACCTCCTTAGGCATCTACTAGTGACCCCATGGGGTCACCCTACTATCCCACAGATTGAGAACCAATGGGGTAGCCTGTCCAAACCCTATGCCCTTGTTATTGACTGCTTTCCCATCACACTCTCATGGGGTGAAAAATTTGCTCCAGGCTTGTAGAGCATTGTGAATGAATTTCCACACTGGCTTTCTTCCAGCACCCCACTGCTAAACAACCAGCAGCAATGTTTTCTTTCAAGTGAGGAGTTCCTCAGACTTGTGATGATTTATTCTTATCAGTAACACTTTGAATTTTTAGAAGCAGAAATGTGGACATATTAATCAATTGTAATCCTCACATTTATTTAAATCTGTCTGTTTGAAAAGTCCAGAGTCTTTAAAAGCTGGCTTGTTTTTTGCACAAACAAGTCTCCATTACTGAGAGATGGCAGCTCTTCCCTCCCCCTCCCCTTTCAACTCTTATTTTGATAATTATTGTTGTAAATGTGTTTTAGTGAGCTCTGTATAGTAATATTTCTCTGTAAAATATGTTTTAAGTGTTGTAGCTGTGTTGGTCCCAGGATATTAAAGAGAAAGTGGGTGAGGTAGTATCTTTTATTGGACTTCTGTTGATGAGAGAGACAGGTTTTGAGCTGCACAGAGCTCTTTTTCAGGTCCTGAAGAAGAGCTCTGTTTAGCTTGAAAGTTTGTCTCTTTCACCAGCAGAATTTGGCCCAATAAAAGATGCTACCTCTCCCACCTGGTTTCTCTCTAAACGTATGGTATTTTGACGCAGATGAGACATTTCAGCTGCTTAAAAGAAAAGTACATTATCACATGGAAAGGCATACTGTTTACTTACACAAAGAAAGATTTCTTTCATTTAGAAGTTGTTGATAATGAGTAAGACAGCGCAATACCCAGCAACAGAGAGAGGAAAAAAAAAACGTTACGTTTTCTTACATTTATAAATGTGTAATGGGCATGTCCTTCCTATTCATTAAGAAAAAAAGTCTTTTATAAAATACGTGCTCAAGGAATACAAGGAAACACCCCTTTTGATGCTTTTAAGTAACTATAATTGTCTTTTATAAAAAGGCAGCATGATCTCTGTGATATAACTGACAGTCCTACCACTCAAAACTTTTCTCATAGTTTAGAGAAAACCTATTTACCTTTTCCCAGCACTGCACAGCAACTCTGATGCTGTGTGTTCCTGATTAGGCCATTCTCCTGAGCGTTCAGTTAACATACTTAACTTGTGGTCCCTACCTCAGCATATTTCTCTGGATACATGAGGAAAGGCATCCTGATTTATGGTCCGTGCAACACTAGTGATTTCAATGAGATTTCATAAGGCCATGAGTCAGGAAAGAATTTGGCCCCTTATTTTTATAAAGTCATACAATCTGTGTGTGGGGATATATCCATTAATGGGCTTGGATTTTTTACAGAAATTGTTAAAACGTAGGAAATATCCCCCCTTCCCTTCCTTCCTCAGGGGCACATTTTTAATGCAGGTTAAGAGATTTGAGATTTTACATAGGATGATACAACGTAAGTCTTCCAGGTATAGTAACAATTGTCATTTAAAAAAAAGTAAAAAAAAAACCCCAACCCTTACCATCTATTACGCAGCTTCCACCTATGTATTCTGTAAAGTATGTATGCTCAAAATTCTGGAATTATATTATACAAATACTGCTTTTTCAAAGCTTTGCCCCTATATTTTGTGTTTAAAACTCAAGACCAGGTGTAAGGCTACAAGCACAGCACAAGCTAAATTATGAGCAGAAGACTCTTAGTATATCACAATGTCATCATAAATATGTATTGTTGATTGTGAGGATGTATAAAGGGCAAAATCCTCCTCCTCATGTTCCTCTTATCTGAGATGTGCAAAGGGCTGGGGGATGGGAACGATAATGGAGCAGCACTAGATCTAGGTACAGAACAAGAATGAATCTGTAAGACAAGATAGTTCATGGCATGCTATCAAGCACATGTTGCTGCTACTCTGAAAAAGAACATTGTTCCCCTTTTTCTCGGGAGGCAATGTGTAGTCTGGGGGTATTGCAGACCACAATTAGAAGTCAGGAGTCCTAAACTCCAGTCCCACCTGTGCCAGACTTGCTTTGAGACCCAGCGTAAGTCACTCTAGGCCAGATTTTCAAAGGTCTTTAGGTACCTATTGATGCAGATTGGTGCCTAGTGTGATTTTCAAAAGTGTCTTAACCTTATCTCATTAATTTCCATGAGATTTAAGTGCTCAGCTTATTTAGGCATTTTAAAAATCCCACTATGTGGCTATCTACATCTACATAAAGACCTTTGAAAATTTGTTCCTGTGTACCTTACTGATTCTTTCCCCATGTATAAAATAAGAATAGCAGAGAGTAATGTATAGCTAGATTGTGCTGCTAATTGCAGCATACTTACTAGTTGAACTTACTACTGAACACCGACTTACCTAGCAAGCCACAACCCTCTGTGTTATGGCCAGCTTGGTGGGTACTTTTAGTGCTCTCTTAAACAAACAGAAAGAGCCTGCTCTGCTTCTTGGTGCTTTCTAAGCCATTGTCCCATCCCAGGCATTGCACAGGTTTAAAACTAGACAGTCCAAGGGAAATGAGTTGTTAAATATTCATGTCTCATCTAAAGCATATCTGGGCACCTGATTGAAAAGAAACCTGTGTAACAAATCAATGAAACCTGCAAATGATTATTTGTTGGTAAAGATTTCAATATTACATTACATAGCATTGGTAAGTAGGCTATTAGAGTGAATGGAAGGCTGACAGAAGCAAAATGTTAGCAGAAGCTTTACTTAAGATGCTTAATTAGTGTATTAATCATTGGTTAAAGAAACTGTTTTTTCTTATGGTGCATGACATTTTCCCTTGTTTTTTGGCAGAATAAGTTAAAAAAATAAAGTCATGCAAGTCACCTTTTAGACTATGTGTATTAAACATTTGGTTACATGTTGCCTACCATTTTCCTGGTTTAGGAAATGGCAGTGTCCCTAACAAGATTTATGAGCCACATGTGCACTGTGTACTTTAAAAATAAAATCTGTGCATGTATATTTAAATTTGAAATGATGGATTTTTCAAACTCTGTAACAGTCAATCAACATGATTCTTATTTAAGACAGCTCTGAAATTGTTTTAGCTACTTTTCCACTTATTATGTCTGCTGTCTAAATAGTAAATATTTGTCTATGAGGATAGGGATAGGACCTCCAGGCCACCCACACAGTCATTAATTACTTCCTCTCTCTCTTCTCTGTCAGAGGCAGCAACTCTGCTGTCCTTCCTGAGCAGCAGGCTCACTTCCTTGGTTTCATCTTTGACTTCTTGTGCTCCTGCTTTTTCTGCCCCCAAAATGGTTGGTGGTTTATTTTGATTTGTAACACTCACCTATCAATCGCAGTGAAACCTTTCACAATGATTAAAAGCAACCAATATATAAAACGTTCATCGTATATAATAGACTCAGTTAACCTTAACTAGTAATCACACACTAATAATGATGACACCTTTTGTTTATGCATTGTACCCTCAGCCCACTACCACACTAAAAGCCTGAGAAAAAAGATGTGTTTTGTAGTGTGTTTGGAAGAAGAACAAGCACAGTCTGTAGATGACTTATTGATGTCAGTAGAACTTGACTGTTCTATTCAACATAATCTCCAAAATCTATTCATTTCCACCAAAAAGAACCACATCCAGGTTCTCTCTCAGCTCAAATACTGCAGCCTTCTTTCTGACATTCACCTCACCTCATCTCCATCAGTCTGGACAAAGTGATCATTGTTGAACTATCTTCCTTGCAACCCCTCTTCAAATCTTTTCATTGACTTCCTCCCACTCTCTTTATCAAACACAAGCTCCACGTCTTTGTTTTCAAGGCCTTGCACAATCTGGCTCCCATTTGCCTTTCTGCCCATGTCTCCTCCCCTAGTTTGCCATGAGGAATCTACTCAGCTGTCTCCCGCTTTGTGTCATTTTTTTATTCTTGGGTTACAGACTCTCAAACAGAAGAAGCAAAACAAGATTGAAGAATACAAGTTACAAAATATTCAGTTTAATTTACTTTTAAAGTTTGTTAATAACAAGTTCTAGTTGACAGTACTGAAAAATAATGTAAACTGTACTGAGGTGCATTCAGTTAAACTTTTGATTAACATCAAACCCTCAAAAGACATTTGTATCAAAATAAATACCAGAAATATGAAAACCATTGCATCTGTGGCCAAGGATTAATAACACATTTCTAACATGAAAAGGAAAAAGCCATTTTCAAGAGGCACAGACCATTTAAACTATCAAAGAGAAGCCTTAAACTCTCTTATGTTCTTAAAGAAATACTTTTGAATGCTTTTTAATGACTTTAAGAAGTTGTTTTTTGTTACAGAATTGTAGAAGTCAAACCAGCCCATTTTGTAGTTCAGTTTAAAATAAAGTTTTGCTTTCCTACAGAGTTCTTCTCCACCCTTATCCTCTCATCAGTCTTCAGCTGCATCATGGAAGAAATATTCTTTCCACAGGAACATTGTATACTGGTATGGACAAGACATAGCTTAAGAAGATTTGGAGTCCCACATTTGCTGAATAACTCAATCCATTTTATGTCTGTTTAATGTCCAGTTTCAGCAACATTGATAAAACATCACATAACAGGCAGAATTGATTGTACAGTTCCTCCCTGTTAAGTTGAACTTTGGCTGCCTTTTCTGCTACCACCGCAACTTCAAGTCTGATTGATTTTCCTAATTCAAGAATTGTGACAAGAATTTGAGTTATCAGATTTCAAATGAAGTATATTGCCAAATATTGTTGATTTCTTTCATAGACTTCAGTTGCTTCTGACAGGCTCTATTTAGTTTAGAGCTCTTGGCTTCTTCACATTCTTGTTAACTTGAAAACCAAAGATCTTATTTTCAGCCAGAACTTCATATTTGTTCTCATCTTCAGCATCTCATTATACTCTTCAGTGTGCTTCACTTTCAAGCACTTTGATTGATGTGGTTATTAGACTTATGTATCTGTGCAAGCTGATCATTTTACGCTTAGGAAGAAAAAAAACTATTGTTATCAACAAGTCCTTATTCCTGGTCAGAGATGAATTTTCAGATAAAAGGATGTGTTTCTTTTTTGCCTTCTGACACAAAGTCAGACTCAACAGCCTTCCAGTTGTTCAAAAGTGAGTCAACGGCTGGAAGAAGTGACAGCCTTTCAGATAGGAATGAGACACAGGAAGCTACAAAATGATTATTCTGAAGAATCAAAGCACTCCGTTCATTACTGAACTTTTTGCTAAGGCAGGAAACCCATTGAAATGTTTGACTGTTGGTATAAACCTTCAGCCTCATAGATGAGAATTTTGCATGAATGCTTGTACATATTGTGCAATAAATGACAACTGAAGTTTGGTTACAGACAGCCAGCCTGAGAAGCTTTCGTGATGGTGAAGAAGGAATGATGCATTCTGTAGTTTATCAATTGTTGTCAGCAGCATATGCATCTGTATTATCAGGTTCACAGATTTCTTTTTCAATTTTGTTTGAATCTTTGCAGAAATCGCGTCTTCGCTTGCTTCATTACAGAAATCACATGCCATTGTCTTTTGGAAAGTACCTTAACACTGAAGAAAACAATTTGACATTTCCTTTAATTGAATGGTCACTTACAATTGAAAAGGCCATTTTTTATTTGAATGTCCTCTGCGTATTCCTGCAGACACCAACTACTGAAATTGGGATGGTGGAATCTGAACTACCAGTGCCCATTGGAGTGTTCATGTGCCCTGCTTACCCCTCTCCTCAGCATTCTGAGGGCCAGATTATAAAATGGGGAGGAGCGCTCTGGCCAATTCAATTCCTTCTAGATGCAACTAGTTGATGGGTTAGGAACTACTCCAGGCTTTCCCTGGATCCATCTTCACTGCACAGATTAGATATTTTGTTAGAGTTTTAGTGTAGTTGAGATAGGTTTAAAAACTAACTTCAGACATTAACTACAAAATTTATCCTTAGGAATAGCTTTTAGTCAAGTTTTCTTTGGCTGAAGATCAAGAAGCCTAAGATGGTACAAAATTGTCTACTTTATTACTGAGTTCTAAGAGCTCTGTGGCTTCAAGAAAGGATCTAAACTCTAAAAATGGACAGTCCTCATTTGTGCTGGCTTCTTTGTCTAGAACCAATTCATGAGAAAGAGAGCGCTCCCAGATCCATCTAATTGGATGACATGTAAGGAACTGGAGATCAGAAAAGGTTGGGGCCAGTCCCAAGAGACATTGTGTAGATCCAAGTGATTCAGGTCCTAAATTACTGGATTCTACAGATAAGATAAAAGAACAGTCTTATCTTTCTTCTTTTCCTCCCTTCCTGGCCATCCACGCTGGAGATGAGGCTAATAAAATCACTATTGCCACTCCTGCGTAAGGCCTTGGTGGGAAGAAAGCATTATCTTCCTTCCCCGCAGCATACCTTTACTTCAAAGAATGTTGGTGTAAAATAAATAGGTTTTAAGGTGATGTGCCTGACCTCTGTATGGTAATCCTGTAAACAACAAGCAGGGGAGGGTATAATTGTATTAAGTATTTATAAGCTAATATTCATTTTATAGGCATCAATGTAACCAAATAAGGGTCTATGGGGAGTTGCTAGAAATGTATACATTTACATACTGTTATGGATAAAAGAATTGGAAAGTAACCTCCTTGTCGCTCACTCGCAGAATTCACACCAATTAACAGAAACAAGGTTTCCCTGTACCTTGACCCCATTCCCTGTAGCTTAGGCCTGACCATTTGTCCAGCTTTTAACTCTTCACTCTCCTACAGACAGGAAAGCAGTTTATCTACACTGCTAACCTCTAACAAGAGGTATGTAAAAAACATCAAATAACTACGAATAATACACTTGCATATCAAAGCTCTAGTCTACTTATGAGGAATGACCCTCACTACCATTGTATTTTTCTATAATATATCTTTAGAGGTCAGATTTGGGCCATGCAATTTGTAAAGTTGCTTGGCTTTTTCGGTCCTAGCATCACAGTATCACCTTTTTTCTTTTGTTTCACCAAGATCATTGATTTTTCTTACTATTTAGAGGGTATATCTGAGGTCAGACTAGGAACCGGCACAGGTCATGTGCTATAAGATCAGACTCTGTTCTGGGAAAGAGTATAGTCAGGATCCCTAGCATCCTAGGTTCTACCAGCCGGATCCCAGTGTGGGATTTTGGTCAGATTGGCAAGCTCCTTCATGGGATGTCCACTCTGGGCTTCCCCAGCATAATACCAGTACTATCCATTAGATATGAGGAAGCCTTTTCCAACATGGATCTGAGAAAAATTGTATCCTTCTGATCCAAAGATCACAGATCTCTCTTTGCAATAGAGGGGTAGAGAGAGGTCTCCAGCAATTGTACAAACACTGTCAGAGAAGGAGGAAGAAATGGCCTTATGAGTCAGAGCCAGCCTCAGAAGAACATCTACAGAGGACAGTGTAGGGGTTACATCCATTACCTTCTCTTCAGAAATTGCTGTACTATTTCATGAATTAATGGATAGAGTGACAAACACTGAACATTTTAGAGGCAACTATGAGACAGAGTTATGCTTCCTCTCTTAAACAGACTTTCTCAAGCAGCAAGGACAATTGGTCTACACCTTCATCAGTTCAGCTGATGTCAAAGAAGGCTGATAAATTCTGTCCGTTCTCGCAGAATGGTTTTTCCATGTTCACACTCATCCAGCCCCAAACTCTTTGGTGGAAACTGTATTTCAAAGATTGAAAGGGAGGCAAGTTCATTCAGTATTCGCTGACAAGGAAGGTAAGAGACTGGATGTACTGGGAAGAAAAAACTTCTTGTTCATAACTTTTGGTATAGGGGTAGTGAACTCTCAGGTACTGATGGCATGCTACCAATACCATCTCTGGGAAAAAAGATGTTGATATTTATAAGGAATCTCTGAGATGGCCAGAGGAGGTTACTGAATACAATCTTGGTGGAGGATCAAAGTGAGGCTAAAAATGAATTCAGAGCCTCCTTTGAAGTCTTCAGACACTTCAGCTGGGACAGTGTTCTGAGAGACAAGGATGAAAATTGAAGATCTCTTATTCAAAGGGGATGGGGTTTTTAGTTCCAAGATGGACAAGATTCTAGAGAGGATGAAGAACATTAAATCCATGACCAGATCTTTAGGGGTGTTCCAACTTTTAAGAAAGAATTCTGAATAACCTCTTTTTAGGTATCAAAGACAGTACCCTTCATCCTCTTCCTCATCTTCTCTCTGTCAGAGAAGAAATCATCATCATCACCTCCCCAGCAACAGTAATAGCAATAGCAGAGGAAGAAGTCATTTAAGCCCTGCAATAGGGATAAATCTTCTGTAATGTCAGTCACAATCTCAAATTTTATACGAGGATGGATAGTTACAACCCACTCATAGCGAGTACCTCCTGTATACTCTTTGGAGACCCTCTGTGCCTATTCTGCCACAACTGGCAATCTACAACTTTTGACAGGTGGATTCTACAGATTTTTATAAAGAGTGATGCCATTCACTTAAAACTCATCCTTCCTTCCAACTCCACCCAACTCTTCCCTTTTCAGGGATCCATGTCATGAGAATCAGAGGTTCTCTCCTGTGTGTAAGAGCTGGAGCTATAGAGGAAGTTCCTCATAAATATAGGAGGAAAGTATTCAAGATGATACTTATTCCAAAAAGAGATGGAGGGCTACATTCCATTCTCATCCTCAGGAAACTAAACTCATTTATCAGGAAATTTCAATTCCACATGTTATCTGTAGCATCCATAATCCCTTCCCTTTCTTTTGGGACTGGTTTATAGCTTTCTTTTAAAGAGTTCTGTACGACAATCTTTTTGAAAATACCAACATTTTATAGTGGAGAAGAATCACTATCAATACAAGGTCCTCCCTTTTGGGTTTTCCGTCACTCCAAGGTCCTTGCACAGTGCCTATCCATAGTCAGGAGATAAAAGATCTTTCTCTACATTTATTTAGATGATTGGCTAGTTGAAACATCATCCAGACAAGAGTCATTGACAGCTGATAACACAGACATGCTTCTTCTCTCTTTGCCAACTCAGGGCTCCAAATAAATGGGAAAAAGTCATTTCTAGAGCCTATAGAGAAAAAACTGCTGGACCTTTGCCCCTCCATATTTATCACACTGAGCGCTAGCCAGGGTTTGAACTCAGGATTCATTTCTGAATTTCCTTTCATTTCCTCCTTGAGTATAATGGTCACAGTTTTAGCTTCATTTTCACTTGAGTTTCCAACCATTTTCCTAACTTTTGTCAAAATATTAGCAATCCAGAGTAGTTCTGAAACTGGGGACTGCACACACACAAGTGGGTTGTGACATTTTGGGGTTCCAGCCAGGCCAGTAAGGGGTTGTGTCACTGCCTGCCCTGCAACTCTGGGTGCCTTAAATACAATGCTGTTCTGACTCTCAGCCCATACACCAGCACCCAGCATTCAAGCATGCAGGTCACATCCTGGCTTCCACCACACATTAACTGTTTTCTGAGTGACCCCAATATTCTCCCCAAGTCCTGAATTTCCCCAAAACTGTCTGCCTCTGTAATGTCCAACCCTCTCCTGGAGCATGCACAGGAATTAAGTCAAAACAGCGCAGCTCATTAATTTTAATGGTGTTTGACAAACATTCTTATTTAAATCACAGCACTGAATTGGTTTATAGTAAAAGTAAAACGAGTTATTAAACAAAAAGTCGTCCTTTAAATGATAAAGTATAGGGAGTAAAGATAGAAATGGTTACAAACAAGCAAAAGTAAAAATATGCTTCTAAGACTAAAGCTTCACTTCAGCAAGTTAGTCTTTGCCTAAATAGGTTTCTCATCAATATTCAGTTCCCAGAGACTTCAACCCCCTGGGCTGAAGGATCCAACATTTTGTGATTTCAAGAGCTCTAGCCCGATGAATCCCCCAAGGGATTGACAACTCAAATGTTTCCCCCCCACATATCACCCCAAAGTTCATTGTCTCAGTTTCAAAATCCAGGAAGGCTTCCTGGTGTTTCTTCCTTCCAACAGACTTCCCATTCTCCTGCTGATTTGTATGGAAATGGAGATTCCAGTTTTTTGATTCCACACTACTTAATTTACATTGGAGACAGGTAGATGGCTGCCGACCCTCTTGTCTGGGAGAAAACCTGTTTCTCCCTTGGTTTGGTCACAGAATTTAAAGCATGGTATCAGTGAGTATTCATAATCCCTCATATAGTGTCAGTGCATATAATTCACAATGGCATTAATCACCAGTGTGTCACAGACTTTCCTAAAATACTTCACTCTGTACACTTTCATAATACATTAATATTGTACTTTCATAATACATTAATATTGTATACAATTAGTTGATTCAGTTGTTTGTCATTTGAGGTTCAGACTCCCTGTCTTTATAGACATGTATTCTCAGATGAAGTTCCTTTCCTGCCCCTGGGAAGTCACACAGTGTGGTCTGGTGAAGATGTCATGCTGGTACTTTCCCTCCTTGTTAGCTTGATGGCTTTGTTTTCCAATTATGTAAATGTGCTTCTCTATGTCTTTGGTCACACCTGGCCTAATTTACATCGGAGACATATTCAAGTGGGCAAAATCACATTCCTTTGTCTGGAACTGGTGGTGTGACTGTCTGGTGTGGCTTAGGCACAGTTTGTCAAATACACTTCAAGATAATTCTACCTCATATCCATAACCCTTTGTATACATTCCGTACATATAGCATGTAACAATTTTTGGGATGAGCATGTTACCAGTTTGTGTATGATACCTTACACAACACATTTTAGATACAGATTATGACCACCATATGTTAGGTGTAGTAAGTATGTCAAGCCTGACAAACTGCCAAGTAGTGAATCACCAGGGGGCCTCTGCCACAGGGTTACATGATGTTTTCCCAGGGTGTGTATGCGCACAACTCTTTTTGTTCTAATGGCTAGGCTTATTGCCACTAAGCAGGCTACCTGTGCTGTGCCCCTATTATTTTTATTTAGCATTATATGAAGGAAGTAGGTGTCAGACAAAAAGGTATCGAGCCTTTCATTCCTCAGTCACAAGTACAAATCAACCCTTGGTTAATAATTTCCAGAAAATCATTGCTACTGGTTTCTCTTAACTTTTTCATGCAAAGTGAGGTGGCAGTCTCAGTCCATTTTCTGGAGGACTGTGTCAACACATCTACTATAGCTAGTGATAGTGGTAGCATCTGTCTCTCCAGTGCCTTTTCCCAGAACTAAAGTTACTTTAAAAATGTAGGAAATTGCTGTAATAACTGCTCCTTATTTTCATTGTATAGGTCAACACATCATATTTAAAAATGAGAGAAAGATGAAATCTCCCTTGTGTCATGATTTCCATATTTCTTTTTCATGCTTATATTAAAGCTTTTAAAAATGTGTCCCAGGCACATAGAATATTAATGGTGTTGACCTTTTTCCTTTGCATTCACAATCCACATATTGTGACAAATTTCTTGAAATTAAGTGTAACTATCAGTCCCTATGGTTTTGATTGTGACTAACTCAACAAGAAAATTGCATGCAACTCTGGTTATTTGTAGCCTGGAATGAAAATGAATGTTTTATAGTCTTCTAGAGCCTTAAAATCCCATGTAGGCTGCAGAAATGGAGTATCTCTCTTAGAGGAACTCATGGTTATGCCGTGGAATTCACCCTGCAGGGCAAGAAAAACCTTGCAGCAGAGGAAGATTGTTTTAAGGCTTGAGAATGGTAGAAAAGTACTGTTAGGTATGTAAAAAATTGCAGGTTTTACTGTATGTTTATGTGACTCACAAGGAATATTGACATGGAATTCAGCATTTTTGTTAACACTGTTTTTGGAAGATTTATGATTAATTGTGCCATTAATAGTGAAATGACCAGGAAAAATCAGCAAAATAATTGTGAGAAAATTACTCTGTCACTTAGATCGGCAACCGATGGTCCTTGTCAGCCCTCAGAAAAGCTACAGTTGTCCCTGAAAAAGTAATACATTACTACCAATGTTCCTGTCCTTTGGAGATTAAACAAATATTAACAAAATACTAATCAGAGATGTATTCAGTAACACATTTGCTTCCTTATTACCTCATAACCCAATTCTACTGGGGGCACTTATGAAAGTGATTGCTCCTGGGACCCCTTTCCAGAGGTGATTTTCTCTGGTGGAGCCAGAGTGGAAAAGGTAATACAGCTCCCTCCTTTCATTACTTTTAATAATGAGTCCAGCTAGCTGTCCAGTACCCACCCTTGCCCTCTGCTTAGGCCCCAGGAACAGTGCTACCTGCAATCTCCCACACAGGCTTGCCCTAAGGAGGCATGGAATGTGCCACCATGGAGTACAGTTTGATAGAGTGCAGGGTGAATAAACACTCTGTGTGTTCTTTTGAGAAATCTTACCTCCACTCACACCAGCACTGTGTATGTTTGCCAATGGGAGTTGTCAGAGAGGGCAGAAGGATCAGGTCCTTAATAGCCTAGCTCCTGCAAATCCTGTAGAAAAATCATGTATTACAAGGATTAAAGGACTGTCTTTCACACTCAAATTGAAAGCTGCTCAGATCAGTTTAGTTACAACTTAAAAAATCCATGCTCTGTAAGGCTGACTGGGATAACTGGTGGCCTATTTTGCTCTTCCTATGTTATAAAATTTCCCAGTCCTCAGTGGGATTTTCCTATTTTAATCCTGAATAAATATGGGATATTCAAGGGGCCTAAGGGTGGTGGATACTCTTTGGTTCTTCTGAAAATGTTAGACACATTCTTGCCTGTCTGGTTGTTCATCAAAAAAACATTTTCGCTACTGAACTGATTCCCACTTGATATATGCTAACAGTGTTTGTGATCTGAAGATGTCAAAAGTGGCTTTGTTTTTTAGACCACTTTCAAGAGATGACCATGTGCCACAACTAAATGGCTGTATGGATTTGTGACCAGGCAGATAGGTTTTGTTTTGTTTGGTAGTAGAGGAGGAGCAGTTGGGATTGGTGTAGCAACCCTTTAATGGGTCATATGTTGGACTGTACAATAATTACTTGATGTGAAGAGCAATCACCATTGACATGAAACTGGTTGACCCACATTCTCTCCTGCATCAAGATCAACTCAGCACAAGGATAGTCAAGGAGCCTATTATGGTTCCCTTGTTCTCCAGATGTTCCAGCCCAGGGGTCAGAGCAGCTTAGGAGCAGCTTTACTTCATGCTAATGGCTATAGTCTTCAAGGAACTATGTGCCAGTTGAGAACTGATGAAGTACAGGAGTGTTCAGCCCCAACATTGACACATGCCTAACACAAAGGCTTGGATGGGCAGCTAGCACAGGAGCTTGCACTTTACACCAACTAAGGGCTCCCCCCTGCTAGGGGAATTCTCATCTGACCAGTTATGGCCGGATTCTACCATTGTGCACTGCCTACGTGGCCAAAGTCCAAGACAAGGGGAGAAAATCTGGCCCTGATCCTATTCCATTGAGTGATGAGCATTGGCCATATATAAGGGCACTTGAATAAGATGTATGGAAGACCAACCACCATGACACTGAGTGCATAATTGTCTTACAAGTGCAAAATTTCCTGAAATTGTGAGTCAACATCTGAGTGAAATGCAAAAGTCCCAGAAAGTGTGATGATATGACCAGTGTGCTAAGAAATGAGCTACCAGTTCAGTCAGAAAGCTCTTCTAATAAAAATAATACCAGGAAAAACTTGCAAAGCAGCCATGGTGGCAGAGAGGAAGCAAGCAGGTCTGCAGCACCTCCTTCACTCTTTCAGATAAGGTCAGTAAGGGTCAACCAAGCGAGAGCTCAAAACTGAGAGGAAAAGTGGGTGTTATTAAGCAGGAGTTAACAAAATAAGGATGGGCATAAAACTAGCAAGGGAGCATGCAGTAAAACAGTGAACATATGAAAGGTATGGAATACAAGAATCACCAGAAAGCCTTGGCCTGGGTCAAAACTGTATCTCTGTATTAACACTGAAAATTACTAACCCGCACTACTGGAGTAGAATGATAGTGCAGTGGCTGGAAATTAGTGAACAGTTTACTTACCAAGCAAAAATTACATTGTAGATGTTAGAGAGGTTTCAGCTGCCATGTATTGAGCAGAATAGTCACACCTTGGAAACTTCTGTTTCACTCATCCATAACATATCTTCCTGTTTCATTGTCCCAATAGCTTGCCATTTTCACTGTGATATGCCCCTTCTGGTCACTTGTGTTGTCCAGAAACTACTGCATGGTGATCTGGAGAACACTTCCTGTCACTCACAGGCAAGTTTCATTGCCTCCACAGCACCAGTTCTGAAAGTGAAGCAGGCTGGAGGCAATAAGGGGAAATCTAGAATGTGTTGTAAATGAACATATTAGCATATCTATGTCTCAAAGTGAAATTGTCATGATTGGTTTCATATAAAACAATTTTAAACAATAAATGGAGGAATAAAAAAATTAGAAGAAAGTGCTTGGCTATCTCAAAAAGCACAGGGTAGGAATTAGAAAAAAGGATTCTGAGGAGAGATATGATGTATAAGAACATACAGTGTATTTTTTTTTCTTCTTTAGCCTACACATGAATTTTATCCTTTTTAATTAAAAAAAAAAAAATGATCACCCTAGCATTTTTCACCTGTTGTGAAAAGTAGGAGTAAGAGTAAAGTAAAAATCTCCAAGTAAAACAGCTGGCTAGAAATCTGGCAAATCATTTATAGTAAATGATTGAAAATTTTGTTAAAATTTTCTGATTAACTCTGCCAAATAGATTTCTTGACCTGAGGACTGAGACAAAGCCCCAGGGTATGTCGATATTGATGGCGGCACTGTTGGCACTGCAGGATCAATTGAGCTGCAGTAAAGATCCAGAAGTGGCGACCTGCTCAATTGATCCAAAATGACAACGTTAATCCATCCCCACAAAAACAGTAATGCTGCCTTTCCGGAAGGGCATTTCCCATCAGTGCAGCATGGTGGGCATGCCATGGTAGGTAGAAGTTAAGAAGTTGACAGGAACTACGCAAGCTACTCTACGTATCTTCATATCTCCCGTCGACTGCTACCAAATTTCACCAGCAGTGTAAACCAGGCCCCACTTACCCACTATACACAATTCCCTACAGTAGCTAGTAATCAAACTACTTAGCATTTAAGAATAGGAATTTCTAAAGCGATCAGTCTGGGTCTCACTCTACACTGATTGAAGTGAGGAAGTTTTACTGCTGTGTTTAACAGCAGCAGCCAGAGTGAGACTAGTGCTGAGTGCTTTTGAAAATCTCAGCCTAATTTTTTTATTATACATTTCCACTTTTTTGCTTTATGTCCAAGAATACTGAGCCTTGGTATGCACTTCTCACCTTCCAAGGATGTGCTTAGTTTTATTTTAAAATTTTCAGATATTTATAAAGCTAACTAGAAATGGTGAGTGTTTGAGGAGTGCAGTGACAGCCTTTTTAGCAGCCAGAAGTTGGTAGGAGATTCAGACTGCTTAATTAATATTCTTTTCCATCTGAGTGTGACTAGATATTCAGACATTGAAAAACATCTTTCTTTATTTTCAGGAACTCAATTTCTTTTTTACAGGATTTCAACTGAACTGAGTTTGTCCTGGGTGAGAAATTAGTGAAAAATATATACAGAGCTCATACAATGCACAATGTTTAAACAGAAAAGTGAATTGTTTTCCAAACCATAAGATTAAAACCCAGGCAAAAACGGGAGAGTGGGAATTGTGACAAAGGCATGAAATTATATAGTACACCTGATTTTATATGTAGTTTTGTTGGTAGTGGGTTTTTTTAAGTTGGGAGGGGAGTGTTAAGTTCAAGGAAATGAAGAGAAGCACTGGAAGAGTAGAAGGATTATTTTGGAACTATCTTTATGTGTGCCTCTGCACAGACTGAGAGCCGGGGCCCAGCTGTAAGCGCCCAGAAAGGGGTGCTAAGCAGGCTTAGTAGCTCCTTGAAGCCAGTATAGAAGCCACTACCAAAGCACTTAAGCAAGTGCTGAACAGTAAGCATATGAGTGTTCTCATCTCTCTTCACCCAATCAGTCCATCATGTGTTTAATTCCATTAGCTGACCATCCAAGTTGAAGAATCATAGAGTTGGAAGGGACCTCAGGAGGTCATCTAGTCCAACCCCCTGCTCAAAGCAGGACTAACCTCAGCTAAATAATCCCAGCTAGGGTTTTGTCAAGCTGCAGCTTAAAAACCTCTAAGGATGGAGATTCCACCACCTCCCTAGGTAACCCATTCCAGTGCTTCACCACCCTCCTAGTGAAAAACTTTTTCCTAATGTCCAACCTGGACCTCCCCCACTGCAACTTGAGACCGTTGCTCCTTGTTCTGTCAATTGCCACCACTGAGAACAGTCTAGCTCCATCCTCCCTGGAACCCCCTTTCAGGTAGTTAAAGGCTGCTATCAAATCCCCCCTCATTCTTCTCTTCTGCAGGCTAAACAAGCCTAGTTCCCTCAGTCTCTCCTCATAAGTCTTGTGCTCCAGCCTCCTAATCAGTTTTGTTGCCCTCCCCTGGACTTTCTCCAATTTGTCCACATCCTTTTTGTAAGGGGGCCCCCCCAAACTGGACACAATACTCCCACTGCGGCCTCACCCATGCCAAATAGAGGGGAGTAATCACTTCCCGCGATCTGCTGGCAATGCTCCTACTAATGCAGCCCAATATGCTATTAGCCTTCTTGGCAACCAGGGCACACTGCTGACTCATATCCAGCTTTTTATCCACTGTTACCCCCAGGTTCTTTTCTGCAGAGCTGCTGCCTAGCTCGTTGGTCCCCAGTCTATAGCTGTACATGGGATTCTTACTTCTTAAGTGGAGGACTCTGCACTTTTCTTTGTTGAACCTCAGATTTCTTTTGGCCCAATCTTCCACTTTGTTTAGGTCCTTCTGTATCCTCTCCCTACCTTCCACGGTATCTACTACTCCTCCCAGCTTAGTGTCATCTGCAAACTTGCTGAGGGTGCAATCTACCCCATCCTCCAGATCACTGATGAAGATGTTGAACAAAACCGGCCCCAGGACTGACCCTTTAACACTGGGCTCAGTGCTGCTAGCTGAAAGGAGTTACAGACCAGACTTTTCTGTTTCCTGAGAGGGCTGAAGTCAGTTATCAATACACATAAGTAAAGGAGCACAGCACAGGGATGGATTTTGAGTGGCAGGCTGGAACTTCATTAAAATGTAACTTTGGACATACTTGGGTGCAGGGCAGGGTTTACATGCTCCTAGCATATAGCCCATAACTCAGCGTAGACTCTCCCCTGCCTACCCCAGGAATCATCTTGCTCTGCTGAATCCTCTCACTTTGTCCTGCAAAGGCAAGAGAAGGTACTGAAGAAGGATTCTGTTCTGCAAGGACTTCAGGTTTCCCTTTTTCCCCCATTGATCTGAGGTCTACGAGTAAAATCCCATGTCTTATTTTCTGGCTCTTTGGCCTTTTAACTGCATTAGGCATTGACTGCTAGTTGTGACAAACTAGCATTCATAAATTCCTAAATCCTCTACCTGTTTAACATTATGGTGCTGTGAGGAAGGCATAATTGAGGCCAAAAAAAGGAAAAAAAACACCCACCACTCCAACAGTTTGACCCCATGGGAAAAATTCCTTCCTGAATCCTTAAGCAAGCTATCAGTTAGACCTGAGTCACAGCAACTGAAAGCTACAGTCCCTATACTATATAGCATAGGAAGGGAGAGATTATTCAGGTAAAAATGGGACAAGAGGCCTGAGAAACCCTATTCCAGGGTTTAAATAAATGACTGTGGGAAACAAAAACTAATCAGCTCACCTCTGGCTGTCTGGCCAATTGGCAGCAAACACCTGGGGGAGGATAGGCCTCTCTCTGTACACACTCCCTCTTTTATCCTAAAGCTGTCTGGCACCTTGCCGCTACAAGTCAAGTTTCCTACCCCTTAAGTTGGTGAGTGGCATTGGATAGGGAGATGGACTTTGCCACAACTTAAAGAATTTGAATAAAAAAAAAAGGCAAAATAGTACCTGGAGAAAGTGTATGACATGTCACATTAAAACAAAAAAACAATGTTAAACTGAAAACCCCAATTCCTATATAAAGAAAATTAAATAAATTAGACCCTCTTACCTCCACTATAACATTAACATCTTGTGTCAAGTCACTTAAGGGACACTGGTTAGGTTAAAATTTTAATGTGTATTATTACTTCATTCAAACTCCTAAATACAATTGAAACAATTATAGAAAAATCTATGTGACCTTTCAGTGCCTAGGGTAGCCACCTGAAAATGCCAAGGTCCGGGCAGGCTGCAAAAGGAGAGCAGAGTCTCCCAACACTGGTGGGTGACACTGAAGTCAGACTTCCCAACCCGCCACAAACAGTGCTTCTGATTCCCCACACTAGTTATCAAGAAGCCAAAATAAAAATATACACAGTCCCCTTTACTGCATTTCAGTCTCTGGCTCCCCATCAGCCACTAGGTCCAGTAAGGAGAACAGTTATTTAAAACTCTATGCTCTTTACCAAAAAAGGTTTTTCCTGACCCCAAAGAGTCAGCCACAGTACCAGCTCAATAAAAGTTTAGTTCTTACCTAAAATACTACGCTGCCAGCCAATCCTTTAGTAACTAAAACTAAAGGTTTATTATAAAAAAAGAAAAACTATAAGAGAAATATTAGAGGATTAAAGCAATCAGATACATACAAATGATTTTAAAGTCCATATATATCAGGTTTCCAAAAGAATTGTGGAGTTGCAGGCTTGTATAGTCCTTCTAGTATACATCCAGTACCTGATGGGTTTCAGTCCTTTTGTTTCAGTTTCAGTAGATGAGTTGATCCAGAGGTTGGTGATGACTAAAAGACAGACTGAAGACAAAAATGGATCCCAGGCCTCTCCCTTTTATGTCCTCAAGCTTTTTTCCATGCTGCTTGGAGAATTTTACAGGAACCAAAATGGAATCCAGAGTCACATGAGTAAGTCCTAGTGACTCATCAGTTATATCCCTGGCTTCTCCCCCTGGGCCCTTTGTATCTGTGAATTCCTGAATGGGCCATCAAGCAGGCTTTTGTTCTGCAGCCATCCTGTCTGGGGTGTGACCCAGACACAGCACAATTTGAAATACAGATATATCAAACATATCCATACCTTCCATTACACACATAACACATGATCATCATCATCATCTTACTTAGCACATTATAACCTTTCTAACAGTACCTGACATGGCATATCTTACATGAGTTACTACGATTTTGACATACTGATGTCAAACAATATACTAAATGCCCCCCCCATCCAGCCAGTGTGACAACCTAGATTACTTTATCATTTGGGCTATTTGCTTTTTGCAGTTCACCAAGCTTCGAATAGATCCTTTAACTTTTGAAAACATCCTACTAGGGCAAGGTCCTGTGAGTTTATACAGCACCTACTGTGTTACCCAAGATAGCACTAGGCCTTGTGGGTCCTGGAGTTCTAGGGTATACCAACAATGCCACTCCCAGCCTTATTTTTGTAAGGGGATAACTACAGTGGTCCACCTTAGGAGATTTACTACAGTGGTCCACCTTAGGAGATTTACTACAGTGGTCCACCTTAGGAGATTTACAAGAGTTTTCCTGGGGTTCCCATTTGTAATCACGGAAAGACTCCCCATACCTGCCTGCCTTGGTTTACCATTGAGAGGCCACAGGTACATCCCTCCGCTCAAATGATTGTTTTTGAAAAATTTATTGTCTAAGTGTCAAATCCCTTTATTAACTACTAATTCTAATTGGTTTTTAAATTGAAAGTCATACAGTAAAAGATATAGAAATAAGCCACTTAATACAATACATAGCACTAAACTATGTGGTACATTATTTAACATAAAAGTCTAAAGTTGCAATACAGCATTAACACAATACATTGTTCCCTTAGCATAAGTTACAATATTATGAATACTTAATTACAGCACAGCATAACATACATACAATGTAGCAGGAGAACAAAGAAATCCTGTATACATATGCATAAATCTTCAGCACACTGCAATATTAAACTTATTACAACATATCAAGCAATACACACATGCATACAGTAACATTACAATAATATACTTAACAGTGGTACTTAATACTGTTATAAGCTAACATTCTATGAGCATTTATCAGGCAGTCAGAATGGATAGGGTGATCATTCAAGCCTCAGACAGCCAACTTTTATTTACAATCATTGCCATACATTCCATATTATTAAGGAAAAATCATACTTATTCCTCCTTGATTTAATCCCTCTGCTTCATCTGGGGGCCTTCTGCTGTATCAAAAGCTGGTTTCATTCCTGCTACCTAGGTTTTCTTCAGCTATCACCCACACCTAGGTGGTATCCGTTCTCTGCCTTATATACAGTTTTTCTGACCTTTACAGATCTTTTCTGATTGGTTGCTTTCTTAATACCAATCAACAATTCCTTCCTACCCAGGGATGAAATCATTTTGGACCAATCAATTGCCCACTATCCTCATTAGTTTTACCATTTTACCTCAAATTCAGAACTCCTTCTGCTCCTCATCCAAGATGATATCATTTTTAGCCAATCAGCTATCTTGTATACTAATTAGCTTTACTTGTTTACTACAAAGTCGCTTATGGACCCCTCCCTTCACGTGTTAGGAGTGACCTTTATTTCACCCCATCCTATCTGCCTGCTATTGTCACTTTCCTAATATCTCCATTTTGTTTCTTTTCCCTCTTTGACTGATGACATCATTGGTCACCATTTTGGATTTCTAACTAAAACTTACTCTAAACTATCATTAATTAATGCTTATCAGAAGCCTTAAATTTAAAACTAACTATATTGCTGGTCATGGCTAATTATTATGATATTGTCACCACTTTTGTTTTCCTGATTAAAGCAAGTAAAATCTTTGCCAATTTTCTCCCCTCTCTGCCTGATTTTTCAGCTGTATGGCTACATGTTGTCTCTGGTACTGGTCTTTATGCATTAATTAGAGCAGCTTAAAAATCTCTTGTATCACTGCTTGGGGCTGTAGGACTGTTACCATACTACAAACAATAGACTAGAAACTGACTTTAAACACGAATGAATTTGACACTTGCAGGTCACTTTCAGAGTATTGCCAACCCCAAATATTCAAAACTCATGAGTCAGGCTCACCAAAAATCATAAGATTGGCTATGAAATTATGTAAAAATAATAGTTTTGGTGTTCTTTTAATTTGCATGCTGCTTTTTGAGCCTTTAGGGTGCATTGGGATCACAGTTTGAAGCTTTCTCTGTAGTCAGAACTGCTAGAAAGTTATTCTTCCTTTAAGAATGAAGGCTGAAATCATCACATATCCGCTTGACCCCAGGAGCTGGGGCTTTTTAAGGAAAATAATAATTATCATGAGAACCATGACAAAACCATGGGAGTTGGCAACCCTGCTTTCACTTCTGTTCAAAGGCTAGTTATTTTCCAGAAGTCTCTTAAACACAACAGTATAGTGACTGAGTTGCAGTTCTCACAGGAGAATATTTAAAACCAAACACCAAGAATATTCCATATTTTAAAGCTGAAAAAAAAATGGAGTCTTCTGAGATATATCAGAGCCACTGCAAGAAGGAAAGGAAAATAAACAGGCACAGGAGTTCTGGGCAGCTCCTCCTCTTGGAAAAATGCTGGGAGGGTCAAATTTTCTAGTACTTAATTAGGTAAAACTTCTGTTTCCATCAGTGCCTCCACTCAGAGATATTAACATGTGCTCAATAACTATACACTTTTATCTGAGCCATCTTATCCAGGGCTACACATTTTATATGGATTGGCTCAGGGACTACATTTTCTGACATATTCTGAATAATGCTGAGCACATAGATGGCGCCCAGTGAATAATACAAATCATGACAAAAATTGTCAGCTTTATGGACTCTCTAGATGCAGTTTCTTTTCTTTGTTCTGGAATTGGCCTTAATACAGCTGTAACCCTAAGAATTTGAGGCATAAACACATCTGATACTCATACGACACTTTCTCATTCCTTCCTTTTCTCAAACTCAGAACAAAAAATGACAAAACAAGATGGTTTTCAGTTAGAAATGTAAACTTTCACAGCAGCCATTGCTGAACAACCCAGCATGGGGCAGAACCTGCCACCCCTTGGGGGTAGAGGGGTTTAAGTGATCTCCTCCCATCTGACTCTTGTTCTCTCTCTCTCTTTCTTCATTCTTCCTGATCTCTATGCTGCTTTTCATGCTGTCAACAATGATATCCTTCTCAACCATCTGTGACCGTTTGCTGGAATCTCAGAGAACTGGCCTTCTTGGTTTTGCTTCCATCTATCAGAGTCCTCTTTTTTTGCAGCATGCAGCAGAAAGATAGACTGGTCCAGTGGACAGGGAGCTAACCCTGGTAGACCTGGGTTCTACTTCCTCCATGGAGTTCCTGTGTGACCTCAGGCCAGTGCCTTAGGGACAGAGTTTCAAAGGTTTTTAGGCACCCAAAGATGCAACTAGGCATCTAGTGGGGTTCACAAAGTGCCTAACCTTCTAAGCACTTTTGAAAAGTCCACTAGGTGCCTAAATACCTTTGAAAATATGGCCCTTAGTGTCTCTGTGCCTCAGTGCTCCATCTGTACAATGGGGATAACAGCACAGCTCTATCTCACTGAGAGGCGCTGAGGTTCTACGGCACTCAGATAGTACGGTGATGGTGCCACATGTTATCCCTTCCGTTAGTTTTGGCCCCTTCTTTTCACCTATCCCCTTCACAGACATCTCCCTCTTTTCTGGATGTAACCTTGGCTCAGAGGGCTTGGCTGTATTTCTTCTGACTCCCCTGCTTTCTCTCTTCAGTGCCCTTCCCCCCCACACCACAGGCTCATCTAAAGACTTCCAGATCTTTAATTTAATCACCAGCCTTTTCTTATCTTAATCACCCTGCCTCCATTGGTAAACAAAATACTGACTCCCTGCTCCAGGGGCACAAGCTGGGAGCAGCACTTCCCCTCTAAAGAACTCACATTCCACACTCAGGTGGGCTAGGAAGAGTGAAAGGATCAGACCTCCTGAACAAAACTTTCCCTGGGGGGGGGGGTAGGAAGGAGTGCCCTTTCCCACTCCTACCTCCTCTTGTCTAGTCTCTTATGGGTTATCTGCTTATCTTCCTAAACAGGTAGCAAGTCCCAATTCAGCAAAGCACTGAAAGGTTGTGTTCAACTTTAAGAACCTCTCTGTACCAAAGCTATAGAACATACCCCAGCACTAAAATATTTTGGAAAGAATGGAGTTTCCTTCCTTTTTTCATTTATTAACAATAGAGTTTGGCATAGTCTTGCCTAACTTCAAATAAATAGATACAAGTAGCACTTCTTATGACTTTCAAAATATGTAACTGAAATAGGCTGTAGATTATGTAACAATCAAAATATTTTAGAGCAATCATGTGAGTCCTTATTTTATGTGATTTTGCATTTATCTCAGTAACTGGAGTCAATTGTTCATTTGTATTCAATAAACACATTACATTTAATTTCTCAATTAATATACTCTTAGTGTGGGGACTACATACATCTAGTAAATTTTGGACACTGCTGTTATATACATAATAAACACAGTTCCTGTTTGGTTTTTTATGTCTTGATATATAACGTTCTTGAGACAAAGATGCATATTAATGTACTGAAATACTAACAGGAGGGTCAGTCACAATATCTCGGTGAAACAAGATACTTTAAGTAATGTGTACTTAATTACCCCTTGGAGACATTATTTCATGTGAAATAGATTTTGCTCATTAGACTGCCATTTTATGGCCCTTTATTTATCACAAATAATAACCTTCAGTGCCTCCTAGACAAGAAAGGAAATGAAAGGTAAAATCTGCTTTTGTTTTCTTTGAAACAAGCCAATGGCTTGGCAGAACTATAGGAAAACTAGGAAATATGTAACTTAATTCATAAAAGAAAAAGCGTTATAAAGCACTCCCTTCCCCAGTGTCTTAAAACTTCTATTAATAATTGTATTTTCATTGCAATAGTTTTACTGGGACAATAAGTTGATTGTGGCCTTTTTGTATCACTGGCACTACTCACAGCAGATACACAAAAGCAGTTTTCTATGCTACTATCAGCTGACTTTCTAAAAGTGCTTGTGTAGGTTATTTTTTGCTTCTAGCCTTCTCTCTTCCCCCATTAGGTGATCATTATTACTGCACTTTACCTCTGCCATGGGGAGTATGGATGAATGAAGTCTGGTCCTTAAAAGCTGAGTCACCACATTCTGTTCAGACACTGAAATCTCACTCCTCCTTGTGACGGGCAGACACTGTATCCTGTAACAGCTAGCAAAACTGTCTTACACCTTCACTGTGACATTTAGAAATCAAACTGCTATAATTTCTGCTTAAAATTTTACAACTTTCAATCACTAATGATAAATAGAAGTATAGGACGTTAGATGTTTGGTCATTGCTCTTCAAAGAAGAGGGAGCTGTACTTTGGTATGCATAAATGCTTGCTTTCTTTTGGTCTGGATTGAACATAAATGGTTTTTTGGATGTTGGTTGTTTTTTTAAGTACTAAAATGTAACAAAAGGTCAATATTATTTTCAGTATTCCCTTAATAATTTAGCATTAATATTGAGAATCAACTATTATTAGTGCATATTAATAACGTTAATTCATCTCCAGTGTATACACAGAGGCCTGCCAACCAGGGAGGAGAAGGGGAGCAATTGCCCAGGGGCGGTGGATGGGGGGATAGATAGGTATACACACACACACACCCCTTCTCCTGACGCCCCCGCCGTTCACGCTTTCCATCCCTGTTCTCAGCAGAGATTATTTATTACATGCCAGGCAGGTCCCTGGGCAGCTGAGGAGATGGTATCTGCTACTCAGCTTCCCCGGGTTCATCAATAATCTCCCTAAGGAGTCCAAGGAAACCGGGAAGCTGAATAGCACATACCGCCGCCTCAGCCACCCAGGAACCTTCATGACACATAGTAGATAAGTAAAAACTTCTGGTTGAAGCCCCCTCAGACCTCACCTCAGCCATTCCTTTCTAGGGGGGCCATTGACTGTTCTGCCCTGGGACCTGGAATTGCTGTCGGTGGGCCTACATACACACATTAATTTGTGAATTAAAATGGACATAATCATTTATTTTATTTTGATTTCTAAAACAAATAAGTGCCCATCTCAAGCTCTCACAATAATAATAAAATCATATTCTACTACATACATCTATTTGGGACAGATCCATAAAGTTGGTGGACCTGTATACACACCAGCTAAAGAGATGGCCTACTCTATGGCTACATTTACATTATGAGATAGGGGTGCAATTTCCCAGTTGGTGTAAATGTACTTATATTATCTCTCTCAAGCTTGCATGCTAAAAATAGTAGCTTAGCCAGAGTAGCCCTGGCAGTGGCAAGGGAGGCTTGAACTAGCCACTGTAACCTTTTGTTACTTTTATGTTGGAATGTTCCTAATTAATATTAAGTTGTTAAAAAATAAAGGTGCAATAAAAACCCAAATTAGTTTTCAGGTTCAAACTTCTCCACCAGTTGGAGAAAATTTATTTAGTAGAGGACCACTAGGCAACACTTTGAATGATAAAACCAAACTTTATTCAAAAGAAAAATGAGCAGTTAAGGAAACAGGCTTGCAAGTACCACTTACACAATACACTTGAAGATGGAATGGTGTATCAGGGGGCAATCAGTCCATTGACAACTGAGTGAAGTACAGCCTTATAATCTTGGAACCTAACAGTATCCTTTTGATATTAATTGGACATCTCCGCATTATTAACAAAACTACTCCTTTTATAATCTCTTATAATACTAATTAACCTTGAATCTACAATATTCACATTTCTAACACCTCCTTATTGATTCTTCACTTTACACATTATTGAAATTAACATTTTTTAACCAATTTTTACCAGTGTCCTTCCATGCTATCAATATAGATAGTATTTTACTAAAACATGCAGAATTCTTAAAAATGCTAATTAAAAACCCTGCTAAAACCACTTATAACCAACCAAAACATAGGCATAATATAACCTTGGGTCATGTCCTTGTTTGCTTCCATTTTCTCATTTTACGGTCTCCATCTTATGTCTAACTTTTCTCACAATAGCAACCTAATTTCCCATACTGCTCTACACTTAGGCTAAGTTAGGCCTGAACCAGATTTCTACTTAACATAGGCTATACACCCCAAGTTCAAACCCACCTGAAGGTTGTGGGTACATGCTTAGCACAGCTAGCCCATGCCACTGCTTGCCACTCTCTGTGGTACCACAGCTACGCTACTATATTTAGCATGATAGCTGGATGAAAACTAGCATGAGTATACCTACAGGAGGTGGAAATCACATCTCCAGCTCCATAGTGTAGATACACCCTACATGTGTATGTGTGAGATGTCTGTATCCTCTGGGGAGGGAAGCAGGGAAAGAGAGATTTCCCTAACAGCATTTTGCATACATTCCAAAGTAGCCAAACAGTATATTTCTCTGAATAGTTATCTATTTAATTATTTAGGATTTGCAGAATCAATCCTTTATTTGTGCAAAAAATCCTTATTAACATAGCACTCTTATTGATTTTAGTGGAACTTCTTGTGTAACTAAAGGTTTGCAGTTCAGAAAAATACAGTGAGTAAACTTTGTACAGGAATTTCCATGGCTAGAATGATTTGACATGAAGTTATCATCCATCATTAACATTATATTTTGCCTTATTGGGGAGCCAAAAACATTGTTGAATCCAACAAGTATTAATGCATATAAGTAATTTAACTGAGTTAATGGAACTACTCACATGTATAAAGCTACTTGGGTACATAAATATTTGCAAGTTTGTGAGTCTAGAGTTTTAAATACAGAAAGAAAAGAGTTCTTAATCCTTAGGCTGCTTCTCTCTCTCTCTAACTCTCACTTTTTATAAGTTCCTCAGAGCAAAATGATGATAGTTTTTATTTTCTAAACATTTTGAAATTGAAAATAAAAATATTAACGGTCTATTATGGTCATATGGTAAAACTATATATTAAGGTTAAAAGGGAAATAATAATATATGCCCCAAAAGACTTGTTTGAGTTGTGATAGCATAGAAATGTGTTTTATTATGTTTTTTCATTTTCAGGTAACGTCTACTACAATTTGAACATAAATCAAATATATTGCCCTTATCATAGCTACAAAAAGCAAAATAAAAATACATAAATGTTAAATTAGATTTCTATACTGCAAACACAGAAGAAAAATTATCATTTGGAAATGGGCACAGGCCAGCAGTTTAATAACATGGCATCTGCTTTGCACTTTTGCCAATAATGCTTTTTCTAAAATGTTTTTTCTGCAAGGTTTCAATTTCTAGTCACACATATAGGAACAGTTTAATTAAATAAAAGCAGAGAACACTGTATTCAAACAGAGTCAACATTTATTTTTTGTTGACAAACTATGGATCTTTGATATCGAAGTAGAAGGGATTTTAAATGTAAACTCTATAGGATTTAAAATACTTTTGCTGTCTCTGAAACATAGCACAACAAACCTGAAAGACAGGTTGAATTTATTTTACGATACTGTGGGATATTTATGTTGAGATACAAATAGCTTAAGGGCCAGATATGAATTAAAGGAAAAAGGAAGAGCGATTGGAAAACTGTAGAATATGCCAGCTAGGCTAGTGGGAGGGTCCTTTTGTGATGAAATGTTGCATAAATAATGCCAATGGGGGTCTAAATTCACTGTTGCCATGGAGACCTTTGTGCCTGACTGAACTCTATTCTTTTCTGTTTTAAGACTGCAACCACTGGGCTTGTGGTAGCTCTAATGAATATCATTTTGTGTTTTATTTTGCAGTAAATGCTTGAATGCTGAAACCAAAAGAAAATAGTGCTGGTTTTAGTTTTCTTAGTGTTCAGGATGGTCAACGGCATTCTCCATTTTAAATCTTTTAAGTTTCTTTTTTTAAGTGATGAAGGTGGGGGGGAAAAGCCTAGATTTGCCTAAACTACTGCTTTGGAAAGGAGGGAAAACTCTCCCTCTTCAGCTTTGTTGATCAGTCTTGTTTGCCTAGACTGCTTTTTTGGAAGTGATTAAGGAGCATTAATTTACGAAATGTACAACAAAGGTAAAAAGTTAAAGCTAAATCAGTTGTTTTGGGTTTTTTGTATGTAGTGTCAGCTGGATTGTTTGTAAAATTGCAGTTAAAGTTTTGAAAACTATTATCTTGAAAGTTAGATTGCTACAGCGTGTTATGAAAAAACTTACAAGTTTTGCTAAAAGACAATGCGATGTGCAGGAGAATGGACTAGATGAGCATGATGGTCCCTTCTGGCCTTAAAGTCTATGAGACAATTGTCAATGGCTTTAATCTAGTTATATAATCGTTGTGTGACTCGCTACAAAATAATGTTTTAAAATCTTAGTAAACAAGAATGTTTGTTAGAATGAATAACAGTTTATCTAAGACCACCAGAGTTGGAATACGGTTTAACTAGCTGGTATTACCTCATAGTTTTTTCAACTATTTACTGTAATTATAGAAATAAAAAAAAAATACCCAACATTTTAAGTTGGATAAAAACAAGTAAGTAATATTACCTTTTAGTAAAGCTGTTTTAATTCCTAGAATATTTTCTTGTCCTAACTCAAACAATAACAGTTTATTTGATGTTTGTTATTTTGTTTGTTTCAGTCATTCTAAAGCTAGGTCCTAATGAAGTCAATAACTCCCCACAGAGATCAGAAAAATTAACTGAATGATCTTTCCAGTGAAAAATGTGTTTACATAGTTGGATATTTTGAGCTACAAACCTGTTGCTTTGCACTTTTACCCTGGAAAACCTTGGTTCTCAATTAATGCTTTGTCGTGTACCATAGTCATTTGTTTTTCTGATTCTGTGTTATACAGATGAGAATGATGTGAAATTCATATAATTAAACAAAGCTCTTAAGCTGTTAGCTTTGCAGGTACATTTTTACTCAAATGATTTAACTGATTTGAAATACCTTATAGAAGATTAGTGACAATAATGCATGATTATGACTTCATGGATTTCTCTGCTACTGGCAGAAGTTATAGGAAAATGTGAGGGACTGTTCAGCAGATTAAGTAAATTAAGTGATCCCAGCAGCTTGGTATGTCTAAAAATCATAGCAGCCTTCCTTTCCAAGTTTTATTCTGAAACTGGTTACTCTACTTTTTTGAAGCTATCATTTTATTTAATCGCATATTATTGATGAATGAATTAAAATGAAATTTCTAAACAGTAATTAAAAACACGATAAACTGCCTACAGTTTGGGTGATTTATGTAGCAAAAAGATAAGGTGCAGTTTGATGTGTCTTGCAATGAATTGTTGTCAAATTACTTCTGACTGAATACACTGCAGGATTGTATTACCACAGAATTAATAGCATTTACAAGTGGAGTGTCTTTGTCAGATTAAATTAATAAGTGTATACTCTACAAAAATGTTTAAAGTGAATAAAACATATCCTTTCTAAGGGCATCATCATTTGATATAACTGTTAAATGTATGGTTATTTGTTCGCTAAACTCAAAGACAAAATTTTCCTAGATCAATATAGCTTAGTTGCTTAATCCTATGCTTAGTGTTTTTAAAAATGTATTCCAGAGTTTGTGGTATGAAAGATATCTTAATTCAGATTTTCTAGTTCTTAAAAGTACATAAAGTTGTATTAATCATATTATGATTGGAAAATCTTTTTATCTGAGAAGAGCTTATTTGTCATAATTAAATGCTTTACTGGGGTTCCGTGTTTTAATAGCATTGCCCCAGTCAATTCGAACCTTGTTAAAATATTCATTTAGATCTACTAACCAGTTTTATTGCACCCACAAATACGACATTAATCTGATTTTAATGAGAATAGTTAACTCCTAGTATGATATACATGGGTTATCAGTCATTTGCTGAGTGGATACTTTAGATTATATGTTGTAGAATGTAAATTTGTAATATATTTAAAACATGCCTGTCACCAAAGATTATTTCATTGAATTCATAAATGACGCATAACTTATTAATGTTGGTTTCTGAAATGAAAGTCACAAATTCAGCTAATTAAAAAAAATAGTCAAAGGGCATATTTAGCTTCAGTTTTGTGAAGAACATAAGTGCAAATAATAGAGTATAGGCAGTTTTGGGGAAGGCTGTGACAAAACAAAGTAGTTAAACTTATTTTACATTTCTGATTTTGTGACTCAAGTGTGGCAAAATGGTTCAATGAAGTGAGGTCGCTCACGTGGTCCTGTGCCAGAGGCTGCATGTGTAATCCTAATGAAACTGGAAAATAAATACTTCAAGAGGCTGAATGTTACTGATACATTTTAAATGCATTGATGAGTAGAGGTTCTTCATGGTTCTTTGCATACATATCTATGTTTATTCAAACAGCTACATACAGTAAACATAAGGGGCCAAATCTATTCCTTGTGTTACTTCACTGATTTCCATGGAGTTGCATCAGGTATGAATTCAGCTCAGTGTTTTGTGTACACAGGGAGTGCATTATGGGACAAATCCTGGTCCCTTTGTAGTTGATGGCAAAACTCACAGGATACATTTATACTGTGATAAGAGACCTGTGGCATGGACATGGCTGACCCAGGTCAGCTGACTTGGGCTCACAGGACTTGGTCTGCGGGGCTGTAAAATTGCAGTATACATGTTTATTTTAACTATATTTTATGTATTTGTTAACAAACAACTCAGGGAATCAGGATGTGTGGGTTATACCTTTTATTTCTGTATTTACTCACTTTGTGACCTAGAGTAACTTTACCTTTCTGTACCTCAATATCCTCATTTGCAAATGGACATAGTATTACCCACTTGTGCGGTTAAAGTAGCCCTTCCTTTTCCTCACAGCTCCTGCCAATATCTTTTCATCTTTATCCTGTCCACTGACATCGCTCTTGTGAAACTTCAGGCTTTTGGCACCCTTGTACCTTCTCTGAAGCGTTACAGGGCCTAGATGAAATCAAGTCTTGGCACTGCCACTTAGAATTCTAATGTGAGTTGGCATGCTCCAGGATCTGATATTCCCCAGGTTTTGTTGTGCTAAAGCATATAAAGGTGCAAAGGAGAGTTGATGAAGTTTATCATAAATTCTTCTGAAAACAGAGAGATGTTTCAACCTGGGGCGTGTGGGTAGAGTGACCACCTTTTCAAAAGGCAAAATCACAACATATGCTGGAGCTCTGCCCTCTCTGTGGCCCTGCCTCTGCTCCTCCTCTTCCCCCCCAAACCCCCACCCCTGTTCCTCATCTTCCCCCGAGGATCTCCTCCTGTCCAGGCTGGAAGCCAGAGCAGGACCATGGTAAGAACTACCCAGAAAGCCCAGGCTGCTGTGGGAAGCCCTTGACCCTCCACCTGCCATTGGCGGAGGGCCTGGGAGCCCAAGAGCAGTCCCCAGCCCGTGTTCCCACCTCGCAGGGCAGGTGGAGGATCTGGGGGTTCCCACAGCAGCCTTGGCTCCCTGGGCTGCTTTTACTACTGCCAAGCTCTGGCTTCCGGGCTGGCCAGGGAAGAGGAGAAGCAGAGGGCGTGATCTCATGGCGACAGGGGGCTAAGGCCCACCTTGTTCCCAACATCAGGAAGGGGCTGGCACTGCCCCTGAGCTTTGGGCAGATGTGGGCTGGCACTGCAGGGATTCGGGACAAATACTGTCCCAGAGTCATTCAGCCTGGGACCAATATTTGAACTCTGCAATTTGGGACTGTCCCTCTCAATTTGGGATGGGTGGTCACCCTAGTAATGGGCTGCTTCTTTCTGACTGTGAGGAGGCTGACATAGCCTGCTGCTACTGACAGGGAGAAGGGCCCAATGCCTCACCCAAAGAATTTTGTCACAAGCTAGTGACAAGAAAGGCTTCCCCTGTGAATACTGCCACCATTTTGATAAGGATGAATCATACCTAAGCTTAAGATTCTGTCACCAGTATTTCGTAAAAGTCGGGGACAGGTCACGGGCAATAAACAAAAATTCACAGAAGCTATCACCTATCCCTGACTGTTACCAAAAATACCCTGGGGGCTTGGGGAAAACAGAGCTGCTGGGGCTTCCAGCTGCTCCAGCCCCACTGCTCCAGTGAGCTGGCTAATCAGTTCTTTAGTGGCCGATCAGCTGTTATGGGGCAGCCCCATTGATCAGCTGTTCGGGGCAGCCTTGCGCTCACAGCTGCTCTAGCCCTGCCCCAGAAGTCATGGAGGTCCTGGAAAGTCACAGAATCCATGACTTCTGTAACCAAATCCTATCTTTAATCATACCCAAAGCAAAAGTGGGAGGGAATTCATTCAGACAACTCAGTAAGTGAAGTCTGACTCTGTTGAGGTTCACCCATCATTGATGATGATGATTTATTTGTATTACCATAATGCTTAGGAGCCCTGGCCATAAACCAGGACGCCATTATGTCAGGCTCTATACAAACACAGAGCAAAAATACAGTTCCTGCCCCAAGCAGCTGACAATATATGGATATAGACAGATGGTGATGTACAAGGAAACAATAAGACAGTATTGGTCAACAGGCAGTTGACAGGCAGTATTCTCTGGACAATAGCATACCTGTTGTCAATTTTTTTGTAGACATCATGGCAAAGAAGAGTTTTGAGGAGGGCTTTGAAGGTGGATAATGAGGTAGTTTTATGAATGTTTATGGGGAATGTCTCCGAAGCATGAGGGCAGCATGAAAGAAAGCACAAAGGTGCTAGTTTGAAAATTTTAGAAGTGGTCAATGGATATTGGAAGGATTCTGTTGTTTTTAGTAATATCTGCTAAATTATGTAACAACATAAAAATTCAGATTGCATTGCATGCTGCTCTTTTTTGTCATTATTTTTATGCTTCATCTGGAGAATGCTCAAGCACCTTAATAATAGCCTCAATCCAGCATGAACCCTCCATGACCTTCATCTTCCAGGCTATGCAAGCTGCTAAAGACATCATATATAAGCCCTAAGGCAAACTGATAAAACAGGAAAGTCCACCTGCTACAAACGATTTAAAAACAAATAAAACCTCTAAAACTCCATCCCCACAGAAGATAGTTAAGTGCTCTCTCAAGATCTTTGACAGATGATTTCTGTTCCTTCATGACTACTTTGCTAAATAACTCCTGATTCTGCAGCTATTCTGATGCAGAATCTTTTTGGCTCTCCACCTAGGTGCATGGACTGGCTTTGAATCTCCCTTTAAATGGGCAAGCAACAAAACTGAACTACCAAAATTACCTGATGAAGGTGTATATTTCCATAACCTTGCTTCACCATTATTGGTGGTTTTCTCAGGGGAGAGAATGGTCCTCTATGTGGTTGGCTGTTGCTGTAGCTCTGGAGTTTTCTTCTTTCCCCCTGACCACTGTTTAACCATCCAAATGGCAATGTTTCATCTGCACTATCTCTTCTGTCTTTCTCTCTGACATTCAAAACCATCAGCTGAAGAGAGACTAGTAACCTTGGGCCATGACCCTTTTAAAATAATTTCAAACCTGACTGACATTCAGTTATATAGAGAAGAACTTGCCTTCCGAGTCCACCAACATTGCTCCCATGAGCCCAGTCATCAGGCGATCAGCTGGAGAGGGCAAGGCTGATAGAACTACTATGCAACTCCATGGCCACTAGAGAGAATTTGTGACTGCTCAGCCAAGGAGGCTCTCTTGGGTGAGTTGGTTCTGATGTTGTTATTCTCTTTGTTTTCCAATTCAATGTATGAGATGCAATAAATTGTAGGAACAGATTCTCAAATGGTGAAAATTGGTGTAGTTTTACTGAGTTCAATGGAGCTATACTGATTCACACCATTTGAGAATCTGATATATATAAATAATTTCATCTAGATTTATATTGTGGTTCATCCATACATCCACAACTTCAGAAAGAGCCAATTTGAGCTTCAAGAATTCACAGGCTTTATTAGGTCTCTGCTGAAACAGGGATACTTCTTGTTGCTGTTCTGAAAGGAGACTGTTTGCTCCAAAACAAAATCATTCAATTGTTTTAAGTCATTGCAGACTTTGTAAAAAATAAACTAAGTACTGCCATGTTCTGCAGAAGAGATTAAACACCCTCAGTTATAACTACATATATTGCATTCAAAATCTTTCAAGTCAGACTGATGTGATTAAAAGAAAAAGCAAAAAAAAAAAAAAAAATTTTTTTTTGCATATAAACTAGGCAAGCCCTTGGGCTTTCATAAATAAATACTAAAACATTTTAACTGATTCTATAGCAACCTGTTCAGATTTGTTTCTTCTTAGACAGCCGTGAGACTTGACATCACATAGGAAAGACATGTTGAAATATATTGTAGAGCTTTAGATGCTGCAGTTGTTTCTCTTTCCCACCACCACCTTTATTTTAACAAGCATACAGACACGCAAAAATAATTGTTCCTACAATCATCTGATTGTTCTAGATGAATAGGTTGTTTTCTAAATTATTCACTGAGTAAACATATAAATGACATTTTTAAAAATACAGTGGTTTCATTTGAATATAATTGTTCATATAACGAGACTAATACCACATATGATTATTTATTGAGTAACCTCTACATTAATCATACTTTCCATCTTCATGAATTTCTTCTGCTTCAATTCATTTTAAGCCTTTATGCTCTGGTGCAACAACACTACTAATGTTAATCAGAATTAATAGAGCTACGGTGAGAGATGCTGTGTATTCACCACTGAAATATTAAATAAATGAAATTTTAGTTGCAGAGGTTTGAAATTATCTACACCAATAAGATAATGAACTATAGATTTCCCCTTCACTTTTCCTCGTAGGAGCTTAGTGCTTGGTGCTTCCTCATGTCTACTTTTACAGGCGAATGAGAATGTCTCACCAGTCTCCCATTTCCACATATATCTATGTTTTATCGATATGCTGAAAAAACATGAATTTTTCAGAAACTATTTTTAAATTTTTGTTTTATATTGAAGGAATTATTATTATTATTATTTTTTTTTTAAGCTTGGTAGCTTTAACTTTGGAACAACTATACACGTTGATGTGTAATAATTTGCCAATATATAGATATTTCACCATAAATTATTGGTGTACTATTTTTAATATAATATTTTAAATGTGGCATGTGGTCAGAGCTGAATTTTCCCCTTATTTATGGTCACGCACATTCATGCGCACACACTATAAACAATGATGTTGAAACGAACTCTGAGTTTAGATAGTAATGTTAACTTGAATGCTTATAAAAATGTTATGCTTATCTAACATTCACCTTGACCTTCATTACACAAGTTAGATGACTTTAAAGAATGCCAGTGTACAGACCAGCATTCCTAACAAGCCAATTGTTTTGGGGATTTTTTGCTGTATCTTTGAAATTGCTCTAAAAATACGGTTAAATGACAATCTATAATAAATTAAGTAGTGCAGCACAAAATAAATGTCTTCTTTCTGGTATATATTGCCAGTTAGCTCTGGTAAATGTCAAGAAACAACAGTAAAATTGAGCTATATCAGTTATAGGGCCAAATTAATCTCCGATTTACATTCATGTAAATCAATAGCGTATGAATTTAACCCATGAAGTTCTAGCTGTGTGGCAAGGAACTAAAAGGGTTATGTGAGGAAAATAAGATGCAAGTTCTTGGGGAAAATGCTGTAGATCCATTAGACAATTAGCTGAGCAGAAGTGGGTCCTTCCAGCTTTCTAATTTCTATGGGTAGTGGAAGGAAAATGAGATTGTCCTGAAATGGTCTGAAGACTGTGAGAAAAGAAGATGAGTGCTGCAAAATCCCCACATTTTGAATTGAAACCCAGTGGAAATCTCCAAGAGACTTTGTGCATTTAACTGTGTTTATTACGTGTTTTACTTGGATTTCACAGAAGTAGTGTGGGTGCCCCTTGCAGATTAGGTGAAACACATAATTTATCCATTTATCTGTTCTGGGCTATGTTAATGCACTGTATTTATGATTATTTTAGAGTATCACCCAGAAATTCCAGCCTTTTTTGAGAGAGAAAGGCTACTATGATAACACCTGTGCTGAAGTTTCTGGAGTGACTTTCTGTTAACTTTCTGATGCAAAATCCAGATCTGGGCAATAATTTTTAAACCTGTGAATGGTATGCACTTACTGTGAGGCCACTTCTCACCCTGTGATCACAACAGTTGAAATTGACTGGGGGGCACTCGCTGAATCAGTTTCTGTTACTTTAGGTTCCAGGACCACTAACAGACCTTTCTCAATAAAGGGATTCTCTAAAAGAGGAAAAGCCTCTTTTGGTGGTACTCCAGGACCTTCTTTTCACAAGCTTCGGGCATGTTGCAAGCTGTATGTGTTGGTTTAGCTTTTGGTAGTTTCTTAATTTTTTTTTTTATTGTTGACACTATGATTGCTGACATTTCTTGTGGCAGCCGCGGTATTTATTTAGTGTTACCCCTGGTGGGTAGTAGTTTTATTTAATTTTTTCTTTAAATTTGTAAGTGTCTAGCTGCTCTGGTGACAGCCATTCTTTAGGCCAGTTAAACACAGAGAATATGTTTATAGAAATAAGTAGGGACCTGTAACCATATTGGCTTGCTTGTACTCTTAGTTGGAAAAAAAAATAAAAACAATGCTTGTCTGCGTTTACTAGGAATAAAAATCTGCTCATGATGAGCTTTTGCCAATAATAGGAATTGGGTGGGGCACAGTTCATATTTTAGGGCTATGCAAATCAAAACATGGCCACTCCTGATTTGGGTGAAATTAACTTCCATGCTGTCTAGCTCACTAAAGTCTACAGCTTCCTGTGCTGCATGCTGTGGTGTACTGTGGGTCTCCGGCACCCGGGTCAGTATGCCACTAGAGACCGGGGGGCGGTTGGGAGGGAAGGGGGCAAGGGGACTGGGGACGGAATTCCTCCCTTCATTGGTGAGAATAGGCCTAAGGGGTCTAGTCTAAGGACAAAGCATGTTTTTGTTGTTCTTGTGCCATATTCTTTGTCGAAGAAGAATGAAAAGAAATTGTTAACTATTTGATTCCCACTATTGCCTATATACATGTTGTCACATGACACATCAGTGCTGACCAGTGTGCACACATGATAAAAATGCAACATAGTAGCCCTAGTACACAGAGCATATTACATTGCTGTGTCAGCTGAGCTAAAATGCAAGCAAAGCATTGTCTGGTAATGCAAATGCTTATGTTCTGCTAGCTCCTTCCCTGCTAGCTGATTGTGCATTAGCAAGTCTATAGCTTCCTGTCCTTTGATCCTTGATCACCTACGTTCGTGCTTGTGATTAACCTTCCCCTGTGTGTTAATGAGGGGGCAGGGCTGACCTAGAAGAGAAGGGCTTAACAGCCAGATACTAAGCGACCAAGGGGAGTTAGTGAACAGGGGGCAGCACACAGAAGAGTTTGAGAGGGAGTTTGTAGGGGGAAGAAATGGTGTTTTTCTTCTGTTTTGGGAAGGCTGCATCACCAATGCCAACACTGCTCCAGGCTCCTCCATTTACATCTGTGTCCACACAGAGAACCTGACCATGGATGCCTCTACCCAGACCCTGGTGTGGATTTGCAGAGACTGTGGCCTGCATTTCCCCATCATAGAAAATCAGAATGGGGAGACCTTCCAGTGTGAGAGGTACCTACTGGTAGAACCTCCCAGGAAACAGCTGGGAGAGCTACAAGAGAAGGTGGCTAGGCTGTAGTGCATCTGTGCATACAAGGAATTCATTGAAAATATGCATATGGAGATCTCCATGGTTGAGGACGCAATCCAGCTGGAGAAGACTGCAGTACCACTACCAAGGAAGAAGGAAATGGTTCATTCACAGGGAGGAAGCTGGCTGATGGTTACTTCTGGCAGCAGGTATTGCGGCACCCCTGTTCCCAACTCACCATTCACAGAGACAAAAAACCAGTATGCTTCCTTGGCAATGAGCAATAAGAAATCTCTCTGAAGGTGGAGGAGAAGTCATATCCCCACAAGGGTGGGAGGATCACAACCACCACTCCCAAGAGGAAATGAAGAATCCTGGTGGTCAGTGACTTCCTTCTAACAAGAATGGAGACATCCATCTGATAGTCTGACATAGCATCTAAGGAGGTGTGCTGCCTGCCAGGGGCCCAAATCCAAGACATTATGTAAGGATTGCTGAGGATCATCTGGCCCTCTGTCTACTGCTCATCCCTGTGGGCACCAATGATACTGAACAGTATGACATTGAGTAGATCAGAAGTGACCACAGGGCTCTAGGAGTGAGAGTAAAGGAAATGAGGGCACAGGTGTTTTTCTTATCGATCCTTCCAGTCAAGGGTAAGGGCTCAGGCAGAGACGAACACATCCTGGAGGTGAATGCATGGCTGTGTAGCTGGTGTATTCAGGAGGTCTTTTTCTTTCTTAACCATGGGATGCTATTCCAAGAAGAACTGCTGAGTAGAGATAGGAAGGCGAGCAGTATCTTCAGATACAGTCTGGCTAACCAAGTGAGGCGGGCTTTAAACTAGGTTCATTGGGGGGCAGGAGACAAAAGCCCACAAGTAAGTTCAAAACATGGATTCCTGAATGTGAAGAGTCAGAATCTGGGGGATACATGAGCAATCATAGCAGGGATAAAGGAGAGACAAAGGAATACAGAGGGGAAATCTAATTAACATATCTGATGTCTGTATACTAATACAAGAAGCATGGGGAGTAAACAGGAAGAACTAGAAATGCTAATGAATAATCACATATGACATAATTGGCATCAAAGAGACTCGGTGGGATAATTCACATGACTGAAATATTGGTAGAGAAGAGTATAGCTTGTTAAGGAAGGACACACAGGGAAAAAGGGATGTATGCATTTCCACTGAGGTTGACAGAAGTGGGAGGCAGACCTATTGCAAGTCTCTAGGTAAGGATACAAGGGGTAAAAAACAAGGGTGTTGTCATTGTAGGGGTCTACTGCAGACCATCTACCCAGGAATAAGAGGTGGATGAGACTTTTTGTAAACAACTAATAACATCATCAAAGCACAGTACTTGGTGGTGAAGGGGGACTTCAACTACCTAGACATCAGTTGGGAAAATAATACAAGAAGGCACAGACTATCCAACAAATTCTTGGAATGCCTTGGAGGCAACTTTTTATTCCAGAAGGCGAAGAAAATAACTAGGGGAGAGGCTGTTCTAGACTTGATTCGGACAAATAGGGAGGAACTGGTTGAGAATTTGAAGGTGGAAGGCAACTTGCATGAAAGTGATCATGAAATGATGATAGTTCATGAGTCTATGGAATGATAGGAGGAAAAACAGCAGAATAAAGAGAATGGACTTCAAGAAGGTGGCCTTTAGTGGACTCAGAGAATTGGTAGGTAAGATCCTGCGGGAAACAAGTCTAAGATAAAAGAGGGTTCAAGAGAGTTGGCAGTTTTTAAAAGAGATATTATGAAGGGCACAAGAGCAAACGATCCCAGTGCATAGTGTGGTGTTTTTAATTTCAAAAAACAAAAAACAAAAAACAAACATATGTGGTATGCTTCTACTTTAATGTACCTGAGGACTGGGCCTGCAGTGACCAGCACATCCATGACATTCTCCAGTCCCCGCAATTCACAGTGTTTTGTAATTGGCACTGTCTTACCAGATGAGTTGCACTGGAGTACGGATCTACAGTATGACATTGTATAGTCTCTCATCAGTTACTTGGATAGACTTATGAAAGACACCCAGTTTCTTTATGACTTTGCTCTTTTTATCCCACCATTTTTGTTGTATATCAATTTTGCCCCACCTGGAGTAGACAAATATGGTGATAGAAAATGTCACTCCAGTTTCATTTTCTATACAGACATTTCTTTCTTGTTTTGTTCCTTGCCAAAGAGTAGAGTACACATGCCTGCCACCCGATCATGTTATAACAGTTCTTGTAGGATGCTGTGATTTGGGGAGGTTTCATTCTCTCATCTGTTTTTGTTTCTGGAATGATGTGCTATGGCTCCCATTGAGAGCTGCATGAGCACATATGAGTGTAGAATTTGTTCCTTAAATAAATTTTAAATGAGTTCCTTTTCAGTTGTTGAAGTGCTTCTAAGTTGCACATATGGGATGCCAGGCTATAGTAAATACACTCCTATCTGCAGTAGTTATTTGGGTCTTCATTTAACAGTTAACTATAAATAAATATTCATACAATTTGCACCTACTTCCACCTGAATTTAATAGGGATCTTTTTCCTGCTTCTGAATGCTGACTGACTGATTGGCACTCTTCCCTAGGATTTGGGACCCTGCAATCCATCTGCTCTCAGCCTTCAGACTAGTGCTGAATGCCCCAAGCTTCCCCAATATTTTATGCAAGTTCTCCCTAGAGCTCAACCCACATAGATACATCAATGTATAGCATAACTCTTTGAGGACCATATGACAGTTAAAGAACACACAGGCTTTGCAAAGGAACTTCTTAAACAAACACACTCAACTGTTAGCACACAAATAGTGCAGATTTTCTATGGAAAAAGAACCAACACCTGAATGCAATTCCCCCCTTTCTCTGAGTTCTCACCATCCATGGGAGTCTTTGGGGTTTTGGTCATTGTCTTTCAGGGAGGCTAGGACCCTCCTGTCCACTCTTCTTGCTGAGTTGTCGTCTTCTGCTTCCTAGTCTGCCCCTTTAAAATTTGTCTGTGATACAGTCTGTGTCTTTTCTTGCTTCTCTTCTTATGCTGGGATTTTCCATACTACAGCCATTACATGGAATTGTTGTCAGAAGGTCTTTAAAAATGAGTGTCTCAGTGAGCAGCCACTGTTGTCCCACCAAGATAAAACTATTTGAAGGCTGCTTCAGCTTCTCATTCATAGTTTGTTTTATATTACAAAATAAAAATTCTAATCTTCACTGACTGCTATAGGTTCAACTAACATTCATAAAATCAAATGGAAATCTGAACTGGACATTCCCCAAACTGGTAAACAGAATCATTTGCAAAAATATTTTTTCACAAAAATGTCTCTTTTTTAGTTTTTTAAATTTACACTGGAAATGTAATATAAAATAAACAAGCAAAAAATATAGAATAACCTGCTAGTTATTCTGTATTATTTTTTTAGTTTGTTTATTTTTCTTTTTCCATTGCCACTGTATGGTTTTTGATTGGTTCAAAATCAAAATATTCAATTTTTAAAAAGAATTCACAGTGAAAATTGGGAAACTGAAAATAAAATAGGTTTGAAAATGTGCCAAAATTTCTGTGGAATTTTTCGTCTTCATTTTTGACTAGCTCTCCTTGTGACACACAGATCCTGACACAGTGCCATTTTAGGACACTAGTACTTCAGCCATTTGTCTCACACAGACTCTAGTTCATGCTTTTGGTCACTGGACAGGTGAGTGCAATATACCTAGTGCAAATGAGGGTTTTTTCTTTTCTTTTCTTTGCCATTGAGAAGGAAAGCAATGGTTTTGAAAAATCCGTGTGGCCTAACATGCAGAAACATCTGCTGGATTCATGAACAGCTTGCTGGCTTTGATCAGCAGCAGAGCATTGTGGCTGAGGAGCTCTGCTCTTTTTAGCAGGTGTAACTGCAGTTGATGGAAATTACAAGACATAGTTTCAAGGGACAAGTGGATAATATGGCCAGACAAAAACAGCATCAACAAAACGTTGGAAAATACAGGCACGTGTTAGGGTTAGTCTCTGCACGTGAATTCATGTATGGTACTTGAATTCACTCTAATAGAATTTACCTTACTGTCACATTGTAGCAAGCGCTGTTACAGAATGGTATTTTGCTGTAGGCTGCTATAATATTACTAGATAATCCACCTGCTTGGGCTGGCATAATTGTACAATGTCTCAATTGTAAAGTTTTTGCATCTTCTAGGATTAGCTTTAAATCTCCCCTCACCCCTCAATCTTATTTAATTTAAGATCTGAGCTTGTCTACAATGTGGAGAATTCTATTATGCTGTGTTGATGGCATCTGGCAGATAATTCTTGTTGCTAGGATCTGAGAGTGGCCAGTTCCTGCAGACACAGACAAAAAAGAAGAAACCTACTTTCATTGGTTACCCTTAAAAGCCTGCTAGTTGCATTAGTTAACTAAATAACTTAACCTCAGTGTCTTCAGTATGGTAGTATACCCAACAAGTATAGTGAATACTGTAAATACTGAGGAGAATTATTTAATTATCTGGCAAACCTGATAAATTTTAATGATGAACACTGTTGTTAGATTTCAAAGGAAAATAGTTATGGGAGTGAATATATTGGTCATTGTTCCTGAAGTCCATTTATGCATAAAATATTTCAACTTAAATGAAACAAGTAGTGAATACAGCTATCCTGCAATCAAAAGGCCTTGTTGTTAGTATGCAAATATGAATGGATTATTCGATGTCTTTTATCAACATTAGACTATCCTCTTTTCATTCCCACCACAGGAAATTTTTAGAATTCTGAATCATCACAGCTTGCAAATTTAAATTCAGAGCTTTGTGAACTTAATTCAAAAATGTATCAAACCACAACTTTGAAGCTGATGCAAGCATTTACAGAAAAGACATTTTTATCTGTTGTTCATTTAATGCAGCATGAAATTAACATCTGAATCAGACAGCAGAATTTCAGTAAATAAGATCCAGTATCTATTATGAGACCTCATTATTCTGTGTACAGAATAATATTTTTCAAAGTGTAAATTTTGCTTCTTCCTAAGTGGCTCAAACCTTTTTTTTTTTTTTTTTAAATTTTTGCAGCAGATCTCTCTGTGTGTGCTGATGTTTGTAATTAAATAATTTACATACAGTAGTTGCTATTTAAAAAGTTAGCATTTTTTCAATAGTAACTACATCATCCTTCCATTGACCTAGCAGTGTTTACACTGAAGGTTAGATCAGCATAGCTCAGGAGTGTGGATTTTTTTATACTGCTAAGAGATGTAACTATGCTGATAAAAGCTTTCAGTGTAGACCTAAGCAATATCATCATGTTCTGCTGCAAAACTTCTCTTTCCTGATGATGAGAGTAATGAGTCATTTCTGATTCTAATGTTGAATATAGAGACGGGTGGGGGCATGTCATTTTGCAGGGTCTTTGTGAGGAATACCCCAGTTACTGCTGTGAAGCTTCCTTCTCACCTTCTGTGCCTCTGCATTCATGTGTAGTTTGCAGGAAGGGAGGCTGTCCTCTCTCTCTCTCTCTCTCTCTCTCTCTGATGGAGCTCAGAGATGCCCGTATGCCAGAGAGATGTCTTTTTTGGGCCACACAACCCTTTAACTATTTATTTGACTGACTGATTTTGTTCCTTGCCTTAGGATGGGAAGAAGATGCAGTGGGTCTATCAGTGCATCCCATGACATCATTTCTATAAGCCTGAATGCCATTGAGTCTGCCTCAGAGAATTATACAGGCTTGGTCAGCCATGTAATACTAAAATCAATGCTACACATCCACTGCCAAATGGCAAGCAACCACTAGAAATAGGTAGAAACCTCCATAGCTGCATAACTTGGGAACAATAAAGCTGCCGTAGAGGTGAATTTTGTCTGCACATCAGAACATTCATATTTTGACTTTAACCTATTTAGAATCTCAACCATTTTGTTTTCAGGGTTTTGTTTTGTTTTGTTTTTTTTAAATCTAATTTTGTTTCTGTAGCAGTAAGAGAGGTGCATAGAGTCACATATTTTAATTTCAATGTATTGGTCAGATTCACTTAACGTTTTGCCTGCTCTAGGGCTGCACAATCTGAAACATACAAAATGATGAGAACAGAAGGGGTCCAGCAAGTCTAGTGGCTTTTCTTCTGGTCTTAGAGTTTGTAATTGCCAATGACGTAGGAGCTGTGTATTCTAGGTTGTGTAGCTCCATGATTCAGAGCATTTGAAACTGAAGGGAGCAGGTAGCAGGTAGAATATTTGTTTGGGTAAGAAGAATATACTGAGAAGAGATGAATAGCCCTGTATTGTACATTTTTTATGGGTTACAGAAACTGGACTCTCCATGATACATTCTCGGGGGGTAACATAATACCAAATTTCTGCAGGTCACTTGAAAGTAAAGTTTCTACAGAATCTGAACTTCAAGAAAATCCTTTCTGATCTCTCACAGAAGGGAAAGGGCAAACTTCTGCCACTCTCTGCAGGCCTGAGAGAAGCTCCAGAAGATATCTAAGATAAGATTGTCAGAGGGATATCTTTGGACCCTGGAGTCAAGAGCAGCTATTGGGGGACAAAGGGGATGTGAAATCTAGGAGTACATGAACAGTATGAATACAAAGAACATTTCCTGGATCTGGGGTGATATTTATAGATCTCTCCGTTAACCTTCCCAACACTGATAGTGAACAGGCCCAGGATTCTAGGCAAACATCTTGTAGAAGACGAAGGCCTGGATGTAGTTGTTGAGATGCTGTGCTACATTTGCAGATTTGTGTGTTTAGATCTGCATTCAAAACTTACCAGAGGAAGCTTGTCTCACTGAGGCTTTGTACAGACCTAGAATGAAATTCTAGATTCAAACCATTTTTGTGTTAGCAAAGAGCAAAAAGTTTGATGATATTTTTAAAGCATGAACCTCTTCCCCTCTCATTTTGATAATTCAGAAATGATTGAATGGAAATTCCATAAGTATTTGCATTCACCTAAAAATAGAGGCTTTCAGTTAGAGCTGTTCAAAGGTTAACAATTTCATTTCAATAGAATTCGGGAGAATATTTTCTTTTTTTCTCTGCACCTTTGATTTAAAAAATGCTTCAAAGAACATTTAAAAGCACCACATTTCACCTGGTTTTAGATCAGAATCATCCACATCTACAGGTGTTGTATGGCTTTGATGCAAAACCATAAATTAGCCCAGGTTTTCCTGAGTGGTCACAAATCTCAGTTAAGTCTTGATACGCATGGACCAAGTTTTTTGAGTTGGTAATGAAACACACAGCTAAGTGACTTTAAAATGGTTTGGGGTTTCATTACATACATTTTGCACAGTTCTACTCATCTATAATTAGAGAGAGATCAAGGATACATGCACAGTGCAGAATCACAGAAACTGTATTTTACTGTCCTGGAGAACCTTGCACATTTGGAAAGCACCATGCCTAGCTGAATGCTTTCTGAACAGAGAAGACGTTGGCTCCCATTAACCTTTTCAACCCCTTGATTATCCATAGGTCCAAAAGAAGAGTCGCTTGAAACTTTACCTCTCCTCCTTCTCCCCTCAATATCAGTAGCAATGGCTCATGTGAGGCAAGGAGGGAGCATGAGGTGCTGAATAGTGGTAGCCATGGGCCCCACTCTCCATCACCTTTTCAGGGGCGAGGACAGTCAGCTTTAATCTCAGTCCTACTCCCTTATAGATTTGCCTGTCTGGAGAGACTCTGGTTATGCTTGGTTCAGCTGTGCAGGGCATACATTCTCTCCCATCCCTGCTGCACAGCTACTTGCCTGCCTTCCCTGAGGCTGACCGGTTCTGAGCAGTCTTACTCTAGCACTGCTTTGGTAACAGAGGCAGCAGCACAGGGGGTAGGTAGTGTGGGGGAGAGTTTATTCTGATGAGACACTCCTGTGCTAGGCTTTGTTGTCTGATTTTGGGTGTTTAGTAATTGAGTGGGGTTATAGGCTCGCCAATGGATCTGATCAGAAGATAATGAAGTTCTAGTCCCAGAATCAGGTTACACAGTTTTGCAAGGACCTTTGGGGTGCACAACAGGAATGCTCACATCGAGCATGAATAATTTTACTGATTTTTATTGAGATAGCATAGAATGATAGAAAAATGAATAATCAAATGGATAATGATTAAAATTAATATATATATATATATTATATATCAAAATTGTACAGCATATATTATATATATAATATGCTGTACAATTTTGATTAATATACTCACACCCTTCCCTGTCGACTTGGTAGGAAGATGTCCAGGCTCCTCAGTTCTCGAGTGGGAGGTGGAGAGCTAGACAGTGCTAGAGGGCTAGAGAATTATATTCTTTCTATAGAATTTTTCAATCATCCTATAGAGTCTATGCAGCAATAATATTCTAGGATGATGCTAGGTTATCATTCTGTTAAATTGTATAGAACTTTTCCATAAAAGCAATAAGGCTAAGATTAAGACTACTAAGAATCAGCTAAGAACAAAAGATCCTAACAAGGTAAATATATCTATCTATCCTATTGGTAAATATTCTATTAGTCCTATTCTTACTAGAAGAAGGCACAAGCCCAGGAGCCAATACAAGTACAAGGAGCCAAGCACTAACCCAAGCACCAGCCCAAGGATCAGCTAACTGATTATAGGGCTGCCCCTTTTATACCCTGAACAATATGGGTCCTCCTTCTAAGTCCAAACCTGGCTCCTTCACCCCCAAATTATTAGGGTACACTGTTTCTATAGGCTGGCAGGTTCGTGCATATTAATGACATATCCATATCCTTTCCAGACATTTCCAGATGGTTCACTTATCTCACCTTTATTTTTCTGGCTATTTCTATGGTTTTTGTGGTGTACCTGTGAAGTTTACTTGGGGCATAAACTGAAACAGGCCCCTGTCTTGATGCCTCTTGACTTATCTAGGGCAAAGGTTATGACCACATATGTACCTTCTCCTTTAACTCATGATTACTTATCTGGGCCAAAGGTCCCAAGCATATGCATGCTAACGGCCTTAGCTTTTCATAGATGATGCGACCTGTAGGCATCTTGTGTTACAGCTCTAATACTTTAACATGAATCTATAACTCTATTATAATAAAACATAAGCGTGCGCATGGGGTGTGCTGGGTGTGCCCAGGCACACCCTCATGCAGGGGATTCAAACCTTTTTTATCCGGCCCACAAACGTTTTTGATGAGGGCCGGTAGAGCTGCCACCAAAAGATCAGAGGGCCAGAGGGCGCCCGCGCTTTCTCGGCAGACGGCCAGATGAAGCGAGCTGCCACCGAAAAAGAAGGAGCCACGTGGAGCCGTGCAATGTTTTGGCGGATGGCAACACGCCGCGATCTACTGCCGAAATCCCGGTCCGTGCTAGATTTCTCGGCGGAGACTTGGACGCGGCGAGAATTCCACCGGCGGGCAATTCAAATGTGGCTCGCTGGTGGAATTCAGTTTTACACCCTTGATAAAGATCCTGGGTGCACACCCTAATGAAATGTGCTGCGCACGCCTATGTAATAAAACAAATACTTACATTTATAAGGAAAAGCATATTTGTGCAAGGAAGCAGGTTAGTCCTATAGGTTGCAGCTCCAGCCAATCCACAAGCCAAGAACTGGCCTTGTGACTCCCAGACCAGCTTGTATAAGCCTCACAGAAGCTCAGTCTATTCAACTTCACTCCAGAGCTTGGAACTCACTCCTGCCTAACAGTGAGGACAGACTTCCCAAGCTGTAGCTTGCTCTAGTCTTGCTCTAGTCCAGCTATAGCTGTGCTCTTGCTCCTGCCCTGCTCCTAGTCCTGCGCCTTGATCCAACCCTGCCTCAGACTACTGATTCTGGCTCTGACCATTACGGCCAGCCATCGCCGTCACAGTTTCTGACAGTGAGTGTGAGCCATTGATTATCTGCTAGGTGCAACATGCAGAGAGCTTACATCTTACAAAGCTTGCACTGTGAGAGGAGGGACATACGAAGGTGTGGGGGGAAAAGATCTGGAGAAATGGAAACTAGAGAATTGAAAAGGGCACTTGTGTAAGGTAGAGGGACTAATACATAATCTGTTCTCTTACCAGCAAATGACATTAAAGCCCTGGTTTACAGAGATCGTTTTGATGCATTTTGTGCGTTCAGTGCAAATGGCCATAAGCACTTGTTTCCTGCTGTTACTGTAACTTCATACATGAGCCTTCCCAGCTAGAAAGTTGCTTGCAATTCCAGCTATGTGCATGGCATATTCCACAATGGTTTTCCTCAAACATGCATTTGGTAAACATTTATTCTACCCTTCTACTCTTTTATGTGACTTCATTTTTCATTTGTTTCATGTTCTAAACTCATTCTTTGTATAGTTGGGGGTTTTGTTTAATAGTTTATAATTTCTTGTTTGTTAGCTGAGGGACTTCTGTTATTGGGCCTTTGCATTTGCCTTGGACTTAGTCTGCTTTTTGTTTTATATAATCAAAGGGCTTCAACTGTGTCTCTTGTGAGGAGGCTGAGCTGCACTGGAGAGGTTGCTGGGGCATTATGCTTTTGAAAGACCATGCTTCCTGGGTGCTAAGGACAGTGTGCTGGAAAGCAACCCTTGTTACTCTGTTTAACCGTTGTAGTCATTGCTTTTCCCAGAAGAGCCATCCCAACACACATGGTTGGGCCAGAACCCAATTTAAGAATACCCTGCATTGCTTCAATCACAGAACTGGGATCCAGATTTTGTCTGCATAGGTGCAGTATTGGCTGCCATGCGCTCTCAAAAATCATGACCAAGGCTAAAGAAATCATGGTGTGTGTGTGTGTGTGTATATATTTGTTGTAATGTTCTAATTTCTGAGCCTTGAGAACATACTTGGGTCACATTTTAAAGCTTTTTTTTTGTAAATATGAGGGTTAGAAAGTTTTTTTGTTTTGTTTTGTTTTGTTTTTTTAAAGAAAGCAGGATGCCAGCAGGAGCTGGGGCTTTATGAAAAAACACTAAATATTGGAAGACTTGAAATGAAATCATGAGAGTTGGCAACAGAATGGGTATGGTGGGGTGGAAAAGGATTCCCTGAATCCCTGTTGATTGCTAGTTACCCACACTGGGGGAAGATATAATTTAGACCATATATATTTGTTTTGTAATAATTTTTGACTTTCAGATTATGTCCAATGTACTCTTAATGAACTGGCTTGATCCTTCTAGTTGAACGAATTTAATTATTTATACTATCTCTGCGTATTTATATAAAAAATAAGAAAAAAACATTCCCAACAGGTCTTATATTTCCTAAAGGGTTTGTTTCAGTAGTTGTTGTTCCATTGGTGTCCATGTTTCTCTGTTAGCACTTGGAGAATTGACCAGAAATCCAGAGTTCTCAAACTCTTTAGGATGACATTTTAAAAGATAGATAATCTTATGGACACCTCCCTTTCCAAATCCATTTGTATAATAGCCCTGTGTTAGCTACATTGATTGCTTACATAGAAAAAGGAGATTAGGGAAGTATTTAAAGCATTTTAGCTGCTTTTTAATGTGATTTAGCAGATGGAAATAAGGCAGAGGTCCAGCAGTGTGTGGTCAACCAGTTCTCTGTGGCCTGCCAGAAAGTGTCTGCAGGGGATTAGTGGTCTTTGGACACAGTCTGAGAACCTCTGCTCTAAATTATATGAGTAGCAGCCTTTATTTTTGTGAGGGATGACAATTTCAGAGTAGAGCAGGTGTACAGTACACCAGTGTAATCTTTTAGAGCCACAGCCATAAATTTAGCCTCAGCTGTACAGTATCCTATAATTATTTATTTAGAGTAAAACCATTCCTCTTCCCTTTTTACTACTTCCCTGGAACAGTTCCATTTGATATTAATATTTTATCTAAGAAATTAAGCCTAAATCTTCTTGGATAGGAATCAGTGGCAAAATTGTCATTGACTTCAGAGGAAGCAGGAACTAGTCCATAAATCTGAAAATCTGTAGTCAGAAGAATCTATTATGGTATAGAGAAATGCTATATAATATTTTCTGGGTTATGGTTTGTGAAAATAAATACATCTTTTCACAATTGCAGATAATCATATTCAAATATAATTTTAGCAGGAGGGTAGAGTAGCTGTGTTTTTTAATTCTACTTGTCCTTAATCTTTTTATATTTTAATAACAGTTATCATAAAATACAGAGAGAATAATTCAAAATCTTTTATTGAGTTATTAAAGCGAACTGTTCCTGCTACTGAACCAAACTTGATAGGAAACCTGTAGGAAATTCCTACAATGTGCACTGCGGAATTGAACACGTTTTACCTGATGCTGCTTGAAAGCCCATTTTTGCCTATATTCTTAAATATAGTAGAAAGAATGTAAATTATTTGAATAATAATAATGGAATACTATTTGAATAATTATTTGAATAATAATAAATGGAATATTGGCTTGACATAATTGTTTCATCCTACTTTTAATAAGTCATGCTGAATGCTGCAAATAAGCAGGAAAATTTTCAGTGTTACTGATTCAAAATTTAAAAAAATGAAAGGGGAAAAACATAACAGGAAAGGTGCTAGGCTACATGCAATTTGGTGCCTTTAAAAAAAAAAGAGAGAAAAGAAATCAAAATCTACTGCCAGTGATAATTAAATTTACAATTGTATATTTTGTATTTCTTATTTTGCATATACAACCAGTAAGGTATATTAATGAATTGAGCTATAGGTCTTATCACCATGTCAATAGCTGAAATATAGATATGGGATATGGAACTATATGGATTCACTCAAATATTAGCCTCTATAATTTCTTCCATAGGACTTTTCTACCAAGGACTTTTCAAGCCTTCCTGCATGTTCTTAGTAGTACATTGAGGGATGGTGATCTTATTCTATTCTGGCCTCAACCTTTTTGTTGTGTTTCCAAAGCTGTTCCTGGGGACAGCCAACCCCTGCTGTCATATGTGGTGCCTCCTCAATCAGTCATGTGTTCAGTAAACTGTCAGGTCTGGTTCTGGGCAAGGGAGTGTGTGTAAAAACCTCTCCACCCCCGTTCCCCATAACGTGTCAGAATAGCAACTGATGGAAGCCACTGGGGGAGAGGAAAAATGGCAGCCTTAGAGTGACAGTAAAATTACTGCTATATGTGCTCACCCCAGCCATTCCCTAAGCAGGTCTTTTGTTACTGTCTTATTTGCCAGGGGAAGCTGTAGAGTAGGAACACAGGATACCCTGTAGGTTGGGTACAATCTGAAAAGCTGAATCGTAAGAGAAAAATGTTCTGAAAACAGAAAAGCTATGAAAGAATGGTGTTGGTGGGAAAAGAAACTGGGAAAACCACAAAAATAGTAAACCTGCAAGCATTAAACTTTACACAAAAAGCGCAAACCCTGAGAGAGACAAGAAAAGGTACATAAACACTGACATTAGGAGAAAAGAAAAGGTGTCAGGAAGGGAAAGAAAAGGAAGATCAAATACATGGGAGGCACTTTTTAGTTTATAGAAAGTTGAATGCCAAAATATCACAATAAAATACATACAAGATTGATTTTTATGTATTGGGCTTGTGATTGTATGGCCAAAATAGGACTTAAGAGGCTATTTTATTCTATCTGTTCTGTTTTATATAGGCTTTTATGCTACGTTCATCACTGTAGCATCTGAGCGCCTTCCAGTAGTGCATTAAGCCACATGACTACACATCTGTCACATGCTGTTTGTTCTCTTATCCTCTCCCCACAGAGAGAGAGCGAGAGAGACGTGTGTGCATCAATGTGTCTTGTTTTGATACAGTGTCTTTTTTTTCCTTAGAATAAATGTACGTGTTGCTATGTGTTTATATTTGAGAAGGGAGGTCTAAAAATGCACTTTGCTCTTGGAGCCGAAAGTGGTGAAGTTTGTGATGGATCTTTGTTCCTGTGGGAATTTATTCCACAGTCTCAGACTGCACCTGAAGAAAGTTCTGTCTCCTACACAGGTGAGCTTTACTCCTATTGTTGAGAGTTCCATTTTGCCAGAGGAGCAGAGTTGTTGACCACAGTCTTCATTCTGGAGCTTCAGGTGACATCCTAGTCCCAGGCCATGGGGTGGTTTGAAGATGAGGACTGAGACCTTGAACTTGATTTGATATTCTATGGGAAGCTAGTGGAGAGAATGTAGGATGGGTTTGATGTGCTCAGAGTAGCCTGTGTTTCTGAGGAGATGTGTTGCAGCATTCTGTACTAGTTGGCATTTCCTAAGTGCTGAAGATATATTACCTTCATGCTCAGGTATACAGCATTGCTGTAATCCATCTGAGAGATGTCAAAGGCATGAATAACTGAGGCCATGTCTTCATCCCTCAGGATGGAGACAGAGTTTCCTAGCTCAGCAGAGATGGTTGAAAGCATTACTTGTGGATGCTACTATGTGAGAGCTCAGCGTCAGCGAGGAATCCAAGACTACTCCTATACTACAGATTGAATTGACCAATTGTTGGTATGTATCTTCAGCCAACACTGTGGCTGCAAGCTCTTCACAATATTTTCCTTTGCCCATCAGCATCACCTCTGTCGTGCTTGGGTTTGGGTTCAGCTTCAGCAAGCCGTTCGTCATCCACGAGCTGATCTCATCCCAGCACTGGCCCATATGTTGGTGGTCGTTCTGTGGCCATCTGTGGTGAAGGTTAGGTAGAGCTCTGTACCATCTGCATATTGCTGGCACTTGAGTCCATGTTGTCTGATCAGTTCACCCAGTGTTTGCATGTTGATACTGAAAAGGACAGGATAGAGAATTGATCCTGGTGAAATTCCACAAGTGAGGGGTCTAGTAGTTGAAGTGCAGTTTCCTATACCTATTTGTTGGGTATGTTCTTCCAGGAAGGACTCAAACCATTTTAGTGCATTACTCTGAACCTGCCACCTTTTTCGGGCAAGAGAGCAGAATCTCAGGATCCATAATGCTGCAAAGAGATCCAGGAAGATGAGAATGGATATCTGTCCTTTATCAGTTGACAGGAAGAAATCATCCATCACTTCTACTAAAATAGTTTTGGTTCAGTTTCCTGGGCTAAATCCAGAACGAGCCAGGTCTACAATGTTGGTTTCAGTTAAATGAACTTGAAATTAGCTTTTTGCTAGCTTCTCTATGAGCTTGCTCAGGAATGCGATGTTTGATGCTGGGTTATAGTTCGCTAGAACTGATGTATACAAGATGGGCATCTTCAGTGTTAGTCAAAGTACTGCATGTTTGAAGGAGGAAGGGAAAATTACTTCTCTGAATGAGGCATTGGCAATAGGAGTGGCACCAGTTATTCATGACTTTCTTTCACAAGCCAGAAAGACTATGGATCAGAATAAGTCTTGTGTTGAGACTCCTTTAGGATGTGAAAAACTTCTTGTTGAGTGTATCTACTCTAGGAATGCAGATGGGCTGTTGGTTGGTGGGTATAAGTGGAACAGATGCATGCTGTTTGAGAAGGCTTCCTAGATGTGCATGACCTTTTCAGTGAAGTAGAATGATAACTGAGCACCAAACACCAAGAACTCTGATGCAGGTTGAAGGCATTCCAGATTAATTAAGCAGTTTACCAGCCTGGATAGCTCCTTGGAAAAGGATTTGGCACCCTCAATGGAAACTGATAGAAAGGTCCTCTTGTCCTGTAATACAGCCTCAGCATAGGCTTTGAAGAATTCCTTGTTTCCATCCTGTCTGAATCAGCTTTTGGTTTCCAGCATTGGTGCTTGAGTTTCTGCCCCTCTCTCTTCATCTATCACAAGGTGTCAGAAAACCAAGGAGATCTGTAGGTTAATGGGGAAGAAGAGGCAGTTTGGAGGCTAGCATGTCAAAGGCTGAGGCCACTATAAAATGGTAATGATTCACGTGGTCCTCTCGACTCCTCATCCTGTGGCTGAGGCATTGCTGTCCTTTATCATGCTTTCATATCTTTTGGAGTCCATGAATCTTTTTGGTCAAATCAGGTTAATTGTTCTTTCTTGTTGCCTGAGTGCTGGAAGGTCTCCGACCACTGCTCTATTGATATAATGGTCTGTCCAAGATAGTGGCTGGGTTGCGATGGCCACTATCTTAACATCTGGGCTGCAAATCAGGTCCAGGGTGTGACCAGCTGTGTGGATTGTAGCAGAGCTGACTGTGAAAGTCCTCAGGAGTAAAATGAGGAGATGAGTTTTTGGGTTTTGGCAATCTGCGACTTTGCCAATATGCATATTGAAATCTCCTCAGATGACAACTCGGGCATATCGCCACCATCACTGACAAGGTATCTGTGAGCTCCTTTTAATAATCCTTTAGTCTGTGGTGGTTTGTAAATGAGCATAAAGCCTGTATTACTTTTGGCTTTGATTTCTACCGTCATATAGATGAATTAAAATGCAATTGTCTTACCTAAGGCATCTTTCTTGTATTTGATGTTTGAAGAGTATAGGAATGCAGTGCTGCCTGCCTTCTTGTGCTGTCTGATGTTCTGAGTATCCTGAGGGATTAAGGTGCACCAGCACAGGGCTTGTAGAGTCATCCAGCCAGGTCTCAGTGATGAACTATATTGGGTGTTTCATCACTGATGAAGCCATGCACTGTTTATTGTCTGTTGGTTGCAGATCTTACATTGATCAGTATTAACCTTCGTTCATAATGCTTTGTTGTGTTTGCTTCCAGTTCCTGCCTAGTTAGTGGTTCTGTACAGTGCATAGGTGTAAGATGTCTGGAATCTTATGTTTCTTATGTCTCCTTTTCTGTTTCCTTGGACAGTTCCTCCCAGTTTGAACTGTGGTAGGTGATGATGTATGTAGAAGATGCCATGGGATGGTCCAAGTGGAGGAACAGTTGTCTCTTTCACCAGTTGCCATGGGAAAGGCAGGTTCCATTGGATATATTTTGGGGTTGTAACCTGGTTGAGTCCTGGGAATGGGCAGAGCTGGAGTAGTCTTTTCCTGGAGTAGCGATGGGTGTGCTGGGAGCATGATGTCATAACAGCAATGGAAATAGGAGGAAATGACAACATGTAGGTAGGGCTGAGCCCTGTAAGAGGAAATGTCAATGGCATCAGACATCCATTTCTTTGAAATAAGCAATCTCTTTTGTCATAAGCCCCTTGTTGCTTTTAGCCGTTTCGCAGGCACTGGTCTGAGTCAGAGCTTTAACATGGCCTCCTGACCAGCAGGTGGTGGTGAAGGCTGGAAGAGCTATGAGATGGCAAATGTGTAACAACTCCTAGTTCCAGTGTAGAAGTGAGGCATGTGTAGCAGTCGTGTTTTTGAAATGGCAAATCCTGCCTTTTTAAAAACTGTTTATCAAGTTTTACACATGTCTGAACATAACATACAAACCATCATTCTTAGAGGTTTTTAAGGTGCGGCTTGACAAGGCCCTGGCTGGAATGATTTAGTTGGGGTTGGTCCTGCTTTGAGCAGGGGGTTGGACTGGATGACCTCCTGAGGTCCCTTCCAACCCTAATCTTCTATGATTCTACATTTGCAGCCCTACAATTCTGATGGATGAATACCAAGTGTTCTCTTAATCCACCCTAGCTGGCTGGGGAATCTCACTGGCGGTGCTGGGGAAAGGAAAGGCAGGAGGAAGATAGTTGACAGGCAAGAAACTGGTGTCCTGAGTCTTCGTTGATTCTTATACTTCCTCTGAAAAGGCATAAGACTGTCTGTGTATTTCTCTCACTGAGCAGGTCAGAATGAACCTTATGTAATAAGCCAAACCATTGTCCATAACTGCCCAACTTCCTTCTAAGGTAACAAAGCGCCTCATCCTCAAAGGTGCATAAGTTTGTCTGAATACATATCCAAGTTACTACAAAATACCAATTTGTAATTTAATTTTTATTTGGAATATGAAGTTCTTACATTTATATAATAGTAATGTTTTATTTTATAAATTCACAGTGCCTCATTATTTGAAGTGCTTTCATCCACTATGTGAGCAGAGTAGCTAGTAGAAAAAAATTTCTGGCTATGTTGTTGTGATTTTATTCTCCCAAAAATTTAAATAAAACGTCTATTAAATCTAACTCTGCAGTAAGAACAATATCTTGCTCTTGTCTGGTGAGCACGCGTGTAATAGTTCTTATCAAGTTGATCAGCAACAGTCTTTGCAGCTTCTCAGATACTTTATTCTACTATGTCAGCAAATAAATAAATATCATATACAAAGTAGGCAAATATAAAAGAGCTTAATAAAGTCAGGGGAAAATGTAAACACACCCAAACACATAATTCCTCCACATTTAAAATAAACAGCCCAGTTATCATGGGATTAAATTCTGTCCTCAGATATGCACATGCATATGTCATTGACTTTAGTGGGAATTGTGTAAGCATGAAATTAATTTCAAGTTTTTAGACTGTCTAATAAGTATTGTAATTCACCCAAGCATAACTCCACTAAAGACCCAAGAAGTTTTAAAAATTACATACACTACTCTAGAAATACTTCATCTACCACTAAGATGCAGCAACCTCTGGGGTGAAACATGGCACCAATATAGTAGAACCAAACTAAGTTTTGTTGTCATTGGTCACTGTTACGGTGTTCATAGGCAATTGCTTATGGAATTTAAACACATTATATGGGTAGTGGTGCAACAGATGATTGGTTTGGTTTTTCTCCTTGCATAATATGGCTATTTTGGTGGTATTCATATTCAGGCGCATCTTAAATGGAATAACAAATGAGTGCCAAATACTTAAAATGACCTCTGTAAAATGACCTCAGTGGCTATCTTAAGTGCACTTGGTCTGCTTCCTGCCACTCTTACCTTGTGCTGAGATCCTTCCTTATTTTGTGTGCAGGATTTAAATTATTCTGTGCCAATGCTACCCAATACAAGGGGAATGACCCCAGACTGAATTGGATAAAATAAGAACTAGTCTTATCATTTCACCACCTTGAAAACTGAAGTAAACAATATCTAAGATTAGAGAAATGTAATCTCTTTGTTTGCCTTTGGTTCCTCTGTGGCTGGAGGGCGGGGTGAGTTGACACCTCCTGAATCTTCTGTTACTTCCTTCTCACTTTCAAATGCTCATTTCTGTTAACACATTTTTTTTGATAAAGACTAGAGGCAAGTCTGTTTCTATAGAGTCGATCAATGCCACTCCTTTAACCAGCAAAAGAGGGTTACTGGAGAGCAATGCAAGGAAGGGGATCTTTCTTACAAAAGCTCAGTGATCTATACAACTAGACCATTGTCTGGGGAAGCTCAGGACTGGACTTAGGGACTCTTATTGTCAGTGCTAGAAGTTCATAGTTTCCCAGAATAGGGGCCTTGACCAATACCAGGTTTTGGGTTAGGGCTCTCAGATGAGGGCTCTTCCCTTTTAGAAGTCATTTTAACTGACTGCCACGTTCTGTTATAGCAATCTTCAGGGTTTGATATAAAGTGAATCTGTTTAACCATGCTTTTTATTAGTTGGTTTATCAATTAGTTACCATTATTAAAAATAGAAAGAAGGGGAGCTTTGTGGGAATAATGGTGCAGTGTTTTTTCTGAGTCAACCAGAAGGGTGAGTCAAACATGATATTGTTTTGTTTTTTGTATTAAATGTAATGTGGCTGGATACCTTGGTGGTAGATGCAGTGCGAGCTACTGAATAGTCACACAGACTACTTGTTGTGTGATAGTACTGAATTTGTCTGTAACTGTTTGTGTGTGTGTGTGTGTGTGTGTGTGTGTGAGAGAGAGAGACAAGAACACACAGATGCACCAATGATGTGTTGCCAGTATTTTAACAAGGGATTCCCACAAACATTTTCTGCCTCAGCCTGTGCGTATCTTTATCCCCTACCACCCATGGCCTTTCTGGCAACTCTCTACCCAGCTGAGCCATTTGCTGGCTTTTATAATCACCTGAATCCCAGCTGCTGGGTCTCACCTGGGAGAGAATTGATCTTTTATAGTTGACAGCCGTGTTAAAGGGCCAGCCACCTACATTAGCTTTCTCATAACCATAACCAAGGAGAAAGGGCAGCATGACTTCACAAACTTAAAAGTGCACTTTGCTGAAATATACTTTGTTCTTGAAAAATATACTGAGTATGCTACACGATGGGACAGCTCATGGAGAATTGAAGATCTTGTAGTGGATATTTATTGTGTACTTACCTTGTAATGCAGTTGTTTTGCATTGGGGATGTGTGTGTCAGGGGGTTAACTGACATTTGATGCAATCTGGTGCATCTAAAAATAACTTTTCAGAAATATTTTATGAGCAGTATGGGTAAGTCTTCTCTGGTAGGACTGGTTTGGTAAGGTCCAGAGGATCAGGGAAATTACCCCAACCCTACATTCAGTTAGTGACAGATTTTAACAAGGGGCTTCTTTGAAACCACAAGAGTTACGTCTAGCACAATACCAAGATGCTGAAATTAAATACATGTGGCCAATAAAAACATACTTACCTCCTCTTTTTCCTGTCTGTACTACATTATATTGCATGATGAATATTTACCTGAGTACAAAAGATTTCATCACCATGTATTATTCTCTACAAATTCCTTAGCTGAGTCTTAATAAATGTCAAAATTGTTGTAGCATCCTTGTGTTGTAGCATCCTTATGTCAGCTTATGAAAACATATTACACCACCATTAAGAAGAACTTATGCACTAAAGATGGAATTTTCACATGAGTTTGTCACTTAGGCTTATTTGAAAATTTCACCCTAAATAAACTAACTCCATTTCTAATGCACATGATCAGAATTATGAATGAACCAACAGGTGTTAGGATATACATTTGGAATGTGAATGTGTTAAAAAGAGGGGGGGAGAAGCTTTTCACAGAAGCTGTCATACTAACACTTATTTCACAAGCTCTAATTTGACACATGCACTGAAATTCTTTCTGATTCTTGAAAAGATCATAGAGTGAATATTTGTGTTTGTATTTCAGGAGCTGCAATTTGAGCGACTGACTCGAGAACTTGAGGCTGAGCGCCAGATTGTAGCCAGCCAACTGGAGAGATGTAAGCTTGGATCAGACACTGGAAGCATGAGCAGCATTAGGTACTGTATGAATTGCTCATTTGTCTGTCATTGTAATGAATTGCCATTGATAATAAATTGTATCGATCATCTTCTTCTGACAAATTACACACTAGGGAATGTGAGGTTTTGGTAGACTGTTGAAAATTTATATTAAGTGACTGATTTTTTTGTTTTCATCTGTTATGACAAGATGATGAATCTACGACATGATTTGGTAGCAGAATTTTCCAGCACCAAAACTATAGGGGCATTGAAATGAAGTGATTGCTATGATCTGTTGAAGTAATTTTATTATTTTGTTTACTGGATTTGAAATCTGAAGAACTGGGGTGAAATCCTGGCCCCACTGAAGTCAACGACTCCCATTTTCTTCAGTAAAGCCAAGATTTTACCTTCAGACTATAATGACAATGTGACAACAGAGATGTCATACTCATTTTGATTATGAAATGTATATGTTTCAGACAATGACCTTAAAGTTGAAAATCCAGTTCAGTTCCCAGCCACGACACTTTACTCCACATGCAAAGGACATACATGTAATTAAACAACTGTACATGCTTTCTCACCATCCATCCCTCATTCTCCAAAGTTCAACAATTCAGTTTAAGAACTCAAAATATTCCTTTAAATATATGTAATTGTAATGCACTTTTCTGAAGTCACTGTCCTATAACATCAATATTTAATTATAAAAATATCAGTTTTGTTTTTAAGCCTTTGTTTGTACGTGCTATTATAGCAAAGTTATTAGATATATTACATAACTTTCTTCCAGAAGTTCAGTATAAGTGATTAGAACCATAAATTGGCATATCAAAATTAGGGTGTTTTGACACACATTTGTTTAGGCTTGAACCTATTTTTTAAGAGGAATCTTAGTAGAAGAAAGTTGAATGAGGTTGTTGTTAAATGCATTATCCTTCAAATCCTTTCTCATGTGAGTAATCCCAGTGAAATCTATAGGAACATTTATGTTAATAAGGTTTTTATAGGTTTGAGTCACCAGTCCTATAAGGTGTGAAACATTCATTTTTGTCCAAAAATTATTCTGGATCAAGATGCAAATCTACTTGACTATCCATAAATCAAAGTGATATGGCTAATATCTGTTTTATACAAAAGCAAGCATGACACATCATTGTTTGACTTTACCATGAAAGGTACAGAAAAATCCATTACTGTCTGAATAACTATTCCCCATTTCTAATAATTCAAATTGCACCTCCGTCAAGAAGATGGTTGTTTTGCAGAGAGTATCGGAAACTTCTAAAATAATTTATTAGTAGAGTGCCAAAGGGGCTAAAGTTTAGCAGTTCATTTAAAAGTTTAAAAAAAAGAAAAAAAAAGTATCTCACCAATTAAGCTGAGTCAAGAAGTGAGGTTGGCTTTAAACAAAGGTATAACCTTCCTTATCAAAATTTTCTAAAGGTTAAAGTGCCTTGTTTATACATCAAAACAACTCTCCTCAAGATTTAACCCAATTTTAGCCCAATCATTTCAATTATAGGAACCCACATTCATTCACAATTAACTATCTGAAAATTTGCTAGTATATGCTAGTATTTGGTTTCAAGAAAACTACCTACCTTGCATTTAAAGAATAACATTATTTTCTAAGCGTTCCAGCTAATCACCGTATGAAAAAAATCCTCTGGTTTCTATGATAGATAGAAATTGGGTTGGTTTGTTTTTAATCAGTGAAGACTCATTCTTCTTGGATTGTCAATAGTTCCCAGGTCATTTAAAAATCTCTGAATGAGACTGCTTAATCTTTTAAGGAGTTTAGGAATGTGATTGTTGATTTGTTTGGGGAAAATGTTAATAGCTGCACCAACTCAAGAGATTTCATCTAAAATGTTTTCAGCATTTGTCACTGGCCCAGATACCTTTTACTTATCAAAATGTAGAGTTTCTGGGGTTTAGAGTAACTATTTAAAAAGCAAATATTTGAAATTGCATGGTCCAAAACAGGCAGTTAATAGTTAACATCAGATCAGGGTTTTCAGAATCAGTACAGTCATTTGAAATGAAACAATAATCTATACTCTGATATTGTATCCTTGTGTTTTTATTTGGAGCACTTAATAAAAGTCTTTTATTTTCTTAGTTCTAACTTAAAAAAATAGAATTTCCTTTTTCCCCAGGTCAAGTCAAACATAAAATGACACAAGCCTGGGTGGAGTTCAGACTTATTGACAGTTCGTCCATATTTCCTTAAAAGTTTGTCCTTCAAGTTTCAATAGTGCTTTAAATAGATGCATCAAATTCTGGGTAGGGTGAATTACTACATTAAATCAAATACAGTGCAATCATACATACCACAAAATTATAACATTATAGTCTCTTGTCTATCAAGGGGTCATCCTATCTAGAAGTAGGCTTGCTTAAAACACTATCTTTTTATATCTGCTAATTCAGCAAAGAGAGAAATGCTTTTCACATTAAAATTGCTATTTCAGTAGAATGTGATTTGATAATTTAGTTTATATGTTACTTCCTTGTTTTGTTGTTTCAAGCATTAAGAACAAAATGCAAAGAAACGGACTGTGAAACTGATTCCATTCTATATGTAATGGTCTTCAGGATTGATGATGGTCATTAATTCAGATGTTAATAGACTTTCCCTTGAATTAGAGGTGAAGATTCTACACATCAGTGAAATCCCACAAGGGATTCCTCTCCTGTAGATTTGCTGTTAATGCTATGACTTCAACAGCTACAGTGAAACTCTGGGCAGTTAACAGGTTTTCAAAGAAAAATAATGAAAATTAATTTCAAAGTGTCTCAAATCTTTATTACCCAAATCATTTGATGTAAATTCTTTAGTGTGGTGAATAAATGACAATTCCTGTAAGGAAGTTGACTGGTTAAAGATTTGGGTTACTTTTCTAAGAGTATCTACAATTAACATTGGATAAGCTCCAATTAACGTGTAAGTTTTCGTCTGCGATATTATTGTAACAATATCTTTAGGGGATTCATAGTTTTGGCATTGATTGACAAGGGAAAGCGAAGGTAGTGAGGACAATTCAAGAAGCTGATTTAGTCCTGAGCTACATTAACTGTTTCCACTTCATGAATATTTTACATGTGGAATATCAGGAGACTTTTCTGGTTACAATTAATTGTATTTTCTTTTTGTTAGTGTTATGATTAGGTTATGACAAATTATTTTTTTTTAGACCAGATGAATGTAAAATATATGGATCCAGAATAATCCCCTGACATTCATGTGCATTTTTGCCTTGCGATCAGCCAGCATGAAAGGAGGGCTGAGCTGCCTCCAGGACAACAGCCCCCTTTTTGAATATTGACATTGTGGCAGCTTCTTTGTGGAACTGAGGTTTATGCTCAGGAAAAGGGTAGAGACTGGTTGGGTCAGTGGAAGGAATGGGCAGGTCAGTGTGAGACCGAGGGAATGCTGGGGGTGTGGGAGGGGAGGTTTGGGATGCACTTGTCCCCTCTCCAGTGTAATGAGGAGTACTTGGTAAAGCTGATACAGCCCAGTGTCTATATTATATTTTCTACCGAGTCTTTTCTGGGCTTCAGTTTCCCCATCTGTAAATTGGTGATAATTTCCTTTATGAAACACTCTGAGATCTGTAGGTGAAAATTGTTATAGAAGTACTAACTTTTATTAGTTTATGTCACTAAAAGGAAACAGTCCTTAGCATAATACGTCTCTTTGTGTATCATAGCAGAAGGTCTGGACTGAGGTGGTGGTGGTACGGTGACCGAGCATCCCAGTATTTAACTGTTTGTCCCGTGTGCTGATCGATGTGTGATTGGGATGCCATTTGTCCCAATATTCAGGAAAATATTCAATTCCCAGCTGTCGTGGGGGGACCCGGAGCTCCCAGCTGCCGCAAGCAGCCCTCCAGCTCCAGATCCCACCTGCAGTGACTGCCCACTCCCATATGTCCGGATACTTTACTGTTTCAATCTGGTCACTGGGCAACTGGGCATTTTTCAGAGAGTCAGCCTCCTAGAAAGCCACAATAAGGGGGGCTGGGATGAACCCTTCACATGCATCCACAGAACAATCTTTGATGGATTCACTATCATTCCAACAGCTACCTACTGAGGGAGGAGAAAGATGTCCTCTTGTTCCTCCTCTGCTCAGCTCTTCATGGAAAGCTGTGTAATAACCATCTCCCTCCACCTCAACTGTTCACAGCTCTTGGGCCTTTTCCCTGCAAAGCCTAGTGCCTGCACTCCGCCTTTCCTGCTGTCCACAAACAAATCTGACTCTCTGTAGCAGTCTGTCTGACAGTAGAAAACAAATTGCTAGAGGGAGGGAGAGGACAGAGCCATGCTGTGTTTGTAGCAGCTGCTGCCAGGTGGAGTGCAGACAGAAATGCAGAGTGAGCAGACACTGGGCTCTGCAGGATCTACATGCACACACAGACATCCATTACTAGAGTGAAGTACAAAAGGAGAACACAAAGATGAGGAGGGTGGAAGTAGTTAACGGGTCCTGTACTGGGAAAGAAATAGGATTAAAAGGAGAGCAAAGGAGGTATATAGATGGGTAGGGGATACAGCAGGTAACAAGGAGAATAGGAGAGAAAGGAGGGTTAAAAGCTTGCAAGGATGGAGAATGGGACACTGGAAGTGGGAAAGGGTTGAACCAATACAGTTCTGAAATTGCCCCCCACCAAAAAATTTGGAATTCCCACATTGACAAAAGTCTGAGAAGGGAAGCGAGAGGCCATGTACAGACAATAATGAAATTAACACCTTGTAGAAACAAAGAAAAATTTAAAAATTGCCATAAATCTGCTGCGGGGATTAATTTCAGCATCACTTTCTTTATCTGGTGTATTCTCAATTTTTTTCTACAGCCAGTTGCGTTAAAACATTTTTTTTCAACCACTGGTAAAAGCCCATATGCACCCCCCAACCCCAGCAATAAAGTTCCTCGTGATAAAGTATTTGTGAGATAGAAAAGCAGTAGAGAACTACAGCTATTATGATATTGTGTGTTTAAGCAAACTCCTAGACGTATTTGCAATGGAGTGCCATTTGTTCTACAACATTTTCAAAATATACTTGCGGGATAAATGTAGGATCACAATGGAGGCAATAATGCAGTTCCCGGGTGGATGAATTATGAGGCCTCCAATGGAGCAGAATGAAATCTTGAGAAAAGAATGAGTGCCTTGTATGCTGCTTTTTTGTAGCATTTAAGGTATTGTAAATATATGAAACAGGTCTTTTTGAAACTGTCATTTGCTTCCAAAATTATACGTAAGCTTTTTAACTCTTAAAAAGAGTTAAAAGCCTCTTTGCTGCGTATCCTTTTCTAAAGGCCACAGTTTTCATGAAGCTGAATAACTTTCTTAAATGAAACAATTTAGTTAACACTGAATCCTTCTAGTTAAATAGTTCATTAAAAAATCTAATTTTAATCTCCAAAGATCAAACACTCATTGATCTTTAAAATGTGTCTGGCAGAAAAGGAGTCAAAATCAGAAATTAAAATTTTTGATCATATTTCTTTGCCTGTGACTTGAAGCTTAATGGACATTTTAAAAACTCACTTTTTAAAATTAGTTTTGTTTGCCAAAAAAGTGTACATGCTTCATAGGAGAAGTGAGTACATGCAGATTTCTGCAATGATGTCATCATTTTCTGAAGTCATTTTAGTCCATTATTCAGCAGATCTTTCTGATCATCAAGAAATAATCAAAATGGACTGATTGTAATCAGCATATTTTAATACTGTGAACATTTTTATTATTTTTAACACTATGAAATAATTGTTATCTCAAAAGATTTTTAAAAATTGTGTTTAGTATTTTTTCTTTTAATATTTTCTGTTCCTTGGGGATTGACATCCAACACCAGGGCATACCAGCAGCTAAGTGTATGTCTACGTTTGAATTTTTATCACGATCTTTAAAAAAAACTGGAGAAGGATAAACTTACTACCTACTTTTAAAAGGGGGAACAAAGAGGACCGAGGTAATTATAGACCAGTCAGACTAACTTTGATACCTGCGAAGACAGTGGAACGAATTAGTAAACAATCAGTTTGTAAGCACCTAGAGAATTATATTGTGATAAGTAATAGCCAACAAGAACTAATCATGCCAAACCAACCTAATTTCCTTCTTTGACATGGTTACCAACCTAGCAGACAGAGGGGATGATGTAGACTTGACATATGTTGATTTTAGTAAGGCTTGTGTTACAGTCCCAAATGACATTCTCATCAGCAAACTAAGGAAATGTGATCTAGGTGAAATTACAATAAGGTAGATGCAAAACTGGTGAAACCTGTATTCAGAGTAGTTATCAATAGTTTGCTGTCAAACTAGGAGGACATATCTAGTGGAGTCCCACAGGGGTCCGTCCTGGGTCCTGTACTATTCAATTGTTTCATTAACAACTGAGTGAATGGAATGTAAAATACACTTATAAAATTTGTGGAAGACACCAAGGTGGGAGGGGTTGCTAGCACTTTGGAGGATAAGATTAGAATTCAAAGTGACCTTGACAAATTGGAGAATTGGTCTGAAACAACAAGATTAAATTCAATAAAGATAAGTCCAAAATACTACACTTAGGAAGGAAAAAAAATCAAATCCAGAACTACAAACTGGTTAAGCAGTAATTCTGCAAAAAAGAATCTTGGAAGTTATAGCAGATGACAAATTGAATATGAGTCAAGAATGTGATGCAGGTGCAAAAAAATTAAAATTGTTTTAGGTTGTATTAACAGGAGTGTTGATGTAAGACATGAAATAATTGTCCACCCTACTTGGCACTGGTAAGGCCTCAGATGGAGGAGTACTGTGTTGGGTTTTGGGCACCACACTTTTAAGCTGTGGAAAAATTGGAGAGAGTCCAGAGGAGAGTAACAAAAATGATAAAAAGTTTAGAAAACCTGACACATGAGGAAAGGCTAAAAAAAACCTGGACATAAAAAGAAAAGAGACTGAGTGAGTGGACCTGGTAATAGACTCCAAATATGTTAACGTCTGTTACAAAGAGACTGGTGATTAATTGTTCTTCCAGTCCACGGAAGGTAAAGAATTAATTAGCTTAATCTGCAGCAATGGGTATATAGGGTAGATATTAGAAAAACATTTCTAACTGTTAAACACTGGAATAGGTTTCCAAGGGAGGGATGGTCTAGGTATACTTGGGCCTGCCTCAGCACAAGAGGCTGGACTAGATGAGATCTCAGGATCCCTTCTATCCCTCTGTTTCTATGATTCTATTATTAACACATGTGAATTATAATATAGACACTAGCACAAATATTTGTTCCAGGACATAAATGTTTTTGCTAGTTTTATTGAAGACTGTAGCCTAAGGTTAAAACACAATAACCAATGTTGTGTCCCATATACCCTAGAATTTATAATCAAATTAGTTAACGAGTTAAAATATTACTATAAATTACATTGTGGACATATGGTAAAAGAACAAACTTTTTTAGTAATATTTGAATTATTCAATCTCCACACAAATTGTTGATATCTTTTGATACCTATTCACTGTGTTATCAGGACTAGTTTTATCTGGGGTGCTGATTTGGTAGTGGTCTCTTTTAGAGCCTGACTTGTCAGTGACCTTCCTGTCTGCCTGCTCTGTATCAGAGCTTGAGCTGCTGCTGTGTCTGTCAGTCATATGTGTCTATGCAGGAAGCCAGTCACAGTTTGAGTTGTCTCAACAAACATGTTCTTATTACCTTACGTGTACTATCTTGCCTTGATATGACATCTTAACACAACAATGTGCATCTGGGATACCTGACAAACAAGATAAGAATGAACAAAAAGACTCCCCAGCCCTGTAAATATAATGTTAAAGTGTACCTATTGGTGAGCTATGTAATTCATTTAGACCCAAATGTACAATAATCTCACAGTGATTTCATTGTTTCTTAATATAAATAACATTATAAACGTGTTCTTGAAACTGCTGTTTTAGGGAATGTCATACAGGCTGAAGAAACATCCCTTCTAGACTCATTTTTGTATTTTGTTCTCATTTTGAGTGTAATTCACACATTTGGGCCTTGGCAAGTTGAAAGTTATGCCTACAGCTAAACTGTGAAGCACCATGTGGTTATGATTTGGATCAATACATGCATGCAAAAATCAATTACAGACATGGACAAACAGCTCTCTTTCTCCATGCAGTATTCTGATCTCATGTTTTCTGCTGAACTTGGTTTGTTTTTTGTATATACAATTTTATACCAATAATACAAGTAAGCTGTTCAACTGCAAAACTAAAATGGAAATATTAAGACAACTCTGAGGACCAAACTCTGTGCTTAGATGCATGTTTGGCTCCAGTTGCCTTAAATGAGAGCTTAATATCCCCTGAGGATGTCATTTGACTGGAAGGGCAGACGCCTTTCTCCACAAGTTTATTGCACAAATCTTCCTAAGCAAAATATCTCTTTATTTGTGTTTTATCTTGAGTTGTCTATAGGTTTTTTGCTTAGTATTGTAACATTATTAAAAGTATATATTTTTTAAATCATTGCATAGGTAAAGTACATTTTTATTGAAAACTTGTATAAAATATAGAAAATGAAAAATATCTTGCTCTTTGAGGAAGAGAAAGTTATTGTCCTGAAGATGATATGATCATTAGAGGCACTTATGTTATTGATAATATGTATATCTCTAAATGGGAATGTTGCAGATACTTCCATCTTATCTTTGAGCTGGTTTATACTCTCATCTACTCTGATTGGACAGCCACCAAAGTTCCATAATTATATCTACAAATCTAATACCTAGCCTGGTTAATCTTAAAATACAGTGGGGCTACTTGAGATACTAGGTAGGCTTTTAGCTATTGACTCACTTACTTTTCCAAGCTTTGAGATAAAGAACAATTAGTGAGATACAATTTCTTTATTCATGTGCAAAGACTGGGGACTAGATTAATTTATTGGTTTGTACCAAATGTTGGTTGCCTGGACCAGGAAAAGGTAGGAAAATGTGTTGGTTCTGTGCATCTCTTGGGAAGCCTGCACTTGACCAAATTAAAAAATTACCCACCTCTCGCAGAACTGAAAGAGGGGAAACTGGTGCTGCCCTTTCTCTGGGATCAATTTCTCCTTCTGTGGTGCAGTTATCCCAAGGGCACAGTCTGCATATTGTATTTCCTTTTGCATGCAGCAGTGAATCTGACCAAATATCGGTAAAAATAATCAAATTATACCACTTGTGTCACAGCTCATTACAGTAAGGGGCACTATTGGTACTTAAGACTGCATAATATAACCCATCTATCAGAAACCCATATCTTGAGTCACTCAATTTTTTTTTTAAAATCACCTTTTGGAATTATATGTTCCATGCTTGGTCTTGGCTGCCAATGCGTGCATGCGTGCGTGCGTGTGTGTGTGTGATGGAACATTTCATTCCAAAAGGTGATTTTTTTAAAAATAGAGTGACTCAAGATACTGGTTTAAAATGAATGAGTTATATCAACGGTTCCCAACCAGGGGGGCAGGGCCCTCTTGGAGGGGTGCCAAAGATTCCAGGGGGTCCATGAGGCTTTAGTAATACTGAGGTTATTTAACCCCCCGAGCTCCACACCGGGCACAGTAGCCTTGAGCTCTGCACTGGCTGGAGTGGAGGAGCAGCCACTCCCCTCACCCTCCAGCCCCACACCCACCAGGTGCCTGGCTGGAGAGGAGCAGCCCTGCACCAGTGGGGGCCTGGAGCATCCCTAGCCAACCCTTCAGTCCCCGCATCCATTACCCTCAGTCCATGAGGGATGGGAAGAGGCGGGGCCACACGGGGCATGTGGTGGTGGCTGCGCCAGGGAAGGCTTAGCTTCTTACTCAGGTAAGAGTAATTTATTACTATTATTTATGTAATTTAGTGTTGTTGTTATTATCATTACATGTGTTTATAGGGGTTATATGTGTTTATGGCCGGTGAGGGGCGGGCTGGCAGGCACAAGTTTTACCTAGTGTTAACTAATGGGGCTTTCACTCAAAAAGGTTGGGAACCACTGGGTTATATTATACAATCTTAAATGCAAACAGTGCCCTATATATGTATGGAGGAAAGTGAGTGAAATGAGCCAGCCTTCTTTTGAGCTAAAAAATGGTGGGAGGAGAAAGCCCTCAGTAAAGATTTGCATGCCTTTATTTCAGGGGAAATTGTTCTTAATTTCACTGACTTATGAACTTTTAAAATCATGTTTTGAGCTTGCATAGTAGTTTTTTTATGTGAATGTTATAAAGCACAAATGTAAAGTGGTTTCTAAGGCTGTGATGTAGAGGAAAGATAGTCCAGCGGTTAGGGCACTAAGGCTAGGACCTGGGAGATGCTGGCTCAATCCCATCTCTGATAAAGACTTCCTGTGTGACCTTGGGCAAGTCATGTATTCTCTCAGTGACTCAGTTCCCAATCTGTAAAATGGGGATAATAACACTTCCTTACTTTACAGTATAGTAAGATCAATACGTTGAAAATTGTAAAGTGCTCAGATACTACCCTGATGGGGGCCATGATATAAGTTCCTACAATAGATAAAATGCTGACGCATGTGGAACCATTGTAAATATGTGTTAAACACCATAGGTCCCCTGATGACTCCAGACTGACATGGACTATTATCCAGGTGGTTCCTGGAAACACAGAATCTGATTAAAGGGATATTTCTATTCCATCAGAGGTTAAACTGGAGTTAATAAGGTCATTTTGCGATTAAGACAAGTGCTCTAGTGGACTTACTAAAATGCACAGATTTAGTAAAGTGCATGGGGACTGTGGTAAGGGAGTTGAAGTATTCTATTTGCAAGTTGTTGGAAGCCAGTTAAACTTTGAAGTCTTGGAAACCATTTTATTTATTTATTTATTTATTTATTTTAAAGGAAATTTCAAACAAAACTTATGCTAATAGAACATAAAGGCTGAATGAGTCAGGAATTGTTAAAGTTAGGGTTGCACACATTAACTGTAAATTCCCCTTGAATCTTATATATGGAAGTAATATCTTTACACTAGCAAATATCCAATAGTCTTGGTTTGTTAAGAAATACATAATTTAATTCCCTAGCTGTTCAATTCTTAAACTTTTTAAATACGGATTTTTTTCCCAATACACAAATATTCCACTGTTCAATTTCCCTTTGTTCTCAGGATATTTTTTGTTGGGAGATTTAGCCGTTGAATCCAAATGTATGTCACACTTAAGTATAGCCTATCCTTTCCCTTTTTAATGTAGCTTCAGCATCAGTCAGCCACCAGTCTTTCACCTCTGGGATGAAATCCAGCCCTATTGAAGTCAAAGGGAGTTTCAAAATGGACTTCAACAGGGCCAGGATTTACCCCCGTTGTTTGCCAGGTGCCTTTCAGTTTTCGAAAGCTTATCTGTTTCCAGAGTGAATTAGACATAAATATTTAAAGAAGCCAGAAGCATTTATATTTGTGCATGAACCAGAGTTTCTGCATTTCACAATAGCATGTGTATTATCTGATTTTAGTGGTTTCTGTGGAAATAATTTCTGTTTAATATATATTGTGGTATAGTATCCTATTCCATGTCTACATTGCATATCTGCCTCTTTTAGAGACACACAGGTTGTGCAATTTGTATATTGGGAAAAATGTTGATTAACTAAAGAATGTATAATTTGTGTAATCACTGAAAAGCTGTTGAGCAAATCTAACTGTGATAGATAAATCCTTAAGGTGCGTGATTTCTGGAGTAATAATCAAGTACAGGTGAAATACACGGTTATCTGTGTAGTGAGAAGTGATTTATTCTGTGCATTGCTTAAAGTTAAAAAAAAATCTATAAAAATTTGCCACTTGAAAGAACTTTCTGGGCAACAAATGTGGATAACCAAACTAATTTATACCAGTATTGCATAAGCATATGTATGTTAAAGGCTTGCTACTGATATTTTAAACATATATTTAGGAACTAGGAAAGTGTATAAATGAATTAAAATATTTTAATACTGGATTTTTGTTGAAAATATAGCTTTTTTTAACCAGTATTAGATTCTGAACATGCTAAACGGCAAATTAAAATGTCTTGAAAGATAATTTAAAATTAAAGCTTTATTGGAAATGTAGACAAAAATAAGATATGATATGATGGCAGCAATGTTTAAATCTAATACGAAAATATTAGTAACTTCAGCTAGTAGTTACAGTAGTCCTACTATACCAAGAATATGCTCTCCATTTTTTCTCTGTGGACTTTTAATAGGAGACTGTAACAACAACAACAACAACAACAAAACCCACAGAGACGTATCAGTAGGAAGAATTTCAGAAAAAAAATATTGGAAGCACGAGGGACAATAGTAAAATTGTAAATGTTGTATTGCTTTTAGATACGGATTTTAGATTGCTTTTAGAATGAAATCTAGAAGCCTCTATAATTTTTAGGATAATCCTTTTTACAAAGAGAGAAATACAATGCATACTGTCACAGTAGGGTGTTCCCTGTATCTAAATCAGTTTCTATGTAAATCTCTCTCTTTACTTATTTATTAGTTGACCTGGTTAATTTTTGTTTGTTTTTGTTTTAAATCTCAGCTTAGTTCATGTGAGTTTACTTTACCCTTAAAAAAAAAAATGTCCTTCCTGTTTTTGTTTTCTACATTTACATAGTTATCCTAAAGTTCAAATAAGAAAATGTGTAAACAGGAACAAAAAAGAGTCAGATTAGGGACCTCAGAATTATGCTGCTGGATCAGGCCAGTGGTGCATCTAACTCAATATCCTATTTCTGACAGTGACTAGTACTAGATGCTTCAGAAGAAGGTGCAAAATACACCTGCCGCTGGCATTTAGGAAAAATCTTTCCCTATAGACAGGTTATTCTAACATGCCGTTGGTTAGAAATTGGCTTATGCTTTGAAGCATAACAGTATATACCCTTTCTAAAAGTCTTTTTAAAATTGATCTTAATTATAGAAGTTCTTATTATAACAATGAATATTTAATCTTTCTTTAATCCTGCCCTGCTAAATTCTTCCCTCAGTGTTGTCTTGAGGCAATTGAATGTGGTGGAAGAAGAGTGGACATGGCTCATTTAAGTATCCCCACTGCATTTAGATTATGAGGGAAGGGAAAAGGGGATCTTCAGTCAGTGGAGCCAGTGAGAAAACAGCAAATGGCCATATGAAGTGGGAGCATTGATGCACTCTGTGCTATGGGAGGAAGGAAGGTATTAGTACACTGCATTCCAGATGGAACTATCTCTCTCATTCATCCCAGATCAGCCGCAGGCAGCCAAGCTAGTTGCTGGTGCATCCTTGTGGCAGGTATGCAGGTACTTGTTACAGAAGGAATATGGTTCTCTGATAAACAGGAGTTGGAAGTGGATTTAGGGGAAGACATCCCCTAAATATTCTGGGAAAAGTGGTGTTGGGGCTCCTGATGCCTGGTACAGTGGGGAGACAACCCCTCACTCTCTTTTTTGTTAAGTGATTTAAGTGAATAAAAGTTGCAGCTTAATTAAACCATGTTCATTGTGTTTCTTCCTGTGCTTGGGACAATAAGTTCCACAGGCTAACTGTGTCTTATGTGGAAAAAATATTTCCTTTTATCATTTTTAAATTTACCCCCATCACTTAAGCCAACTAATGAATCGTTTGTTTTTGTGTACACATACATGCAAATATGGGAATCAATAGGAGCTGTAGATTCTAGGGCAGAATTTGATTCTAGGGCAAAGTGTGAAGGGCATAATATTTTAGTGAAATCATATTGCAAGTCATTATGGTCGCATGATAAAATCATTTGTGTTTCAAGAGTTTGATCCAGAACCCCACATTTAGAAAATAATACAACTTTCAGATGAAAATTTTATGCAGAGAACCAAGTAAAAAAAAATCAGTTATTGGATGACTAAATTTAAATTGCATTTGGTTATCTTATCAAGCAGACACATTATCAATTAGACATATATGTTGGACTCATTCTGTTCTGCTTATTACAGAGATTGTTTTACACTGGTGACTATTTGCTAATGCTCGAGGTAGTGCAGCAGATAACTAAATTCTCTTTTACTTAAAATATTGCCAACTTGAAATGCCAATACTGCATCCTTAGTTTTTATAACTAGTATAATTTCTTCACTGAACTTCTTGCTGTTTATGTCAGCATGTACTGACAGTACAATGTTAAAACTTCTTTTATACAGGTGATGGTAGCAGTGTAAAGTTTAAAAAGCTTGTAGACTAGTGTTTCAGCAGCAGACACAGGAGGGTTTTGACTAATTTGTTGATGACAATGCTGAAGTGCACAAGCTCAACAGCCCTCCTGAAACATCTGTTTACTCAGTACATCAAGAGCTGAATAAGCGAAAAGTATGACACACATTGTTGCTGAAGATTTTCTTTTTTGTTGAGTGTATGTAGCGCAGAAAGAAGTGATTGAAGGATCTGTTCACTGAATTCATTGACATGTTTATTTAAAATAAAACAATTAAGGATATTTTTCCCTTTTAAGGAGATGAATAAAAGTTACACATCTAATGTGTAACCTGATCTGTTCCTCACCTGTGCTAAATAGCTTACTGCATTGTGGAGAGAAGTTATTGTGCACCCTATTTCATAAATGCTTAATCAATGTGTGAAGCAAGGTGGGTGAGGTAGTATCTTTCATTGGAAGAACTTCTGTTGGTGATATGGTGACATTTCAAGCCACACACAGCTCTTCTGCAGCTCAAAAGCTTGTCTCTTTTGTCAACAGAAATTGGTCCAATAAAAGATATTACCTCACCCACCTTGTCTGTCTAATAGCCTAGGCCCAACATGGCTACCACAACACTGCTACATTTGTTATTTGCATAGTTAGGAGCCTCATCCATGAGTGATTTGTTCCAGGAATAAGCTCATAAAATATTAATTGACTGAAAACAAAAATATTTTTCATCATCTCCTTTTTTATTTGCTGGTCTATAATTGAAAGAATTACACGCTAATAAGCAGACTCTCAAGATGAAAAAGTGTTGAGCCAGCACAAATAGTGAAATTCACATCAATTCATGACAAAACATAAAGGTCCTGATTCTCAGTTGCACCAAGCTTTTACCGGAGAGACTGCTTTAAATTATGTACATGTCTCACAAAGACCTCTGTGCCAGCCAAAGATCAGGCAGAGCACTGTATATTCTGTCCCACCAACTCCCTGCCCCATGCCCCCTTCACAGGGAGTGGTGAATTGCTGGCAAATGCAGGAATCCTTGACTTGCCCTTTCAGGGCAGCTGTCTTCCTGGTGTTTTTTTTCTGTACAAAGCGGCGGAGTCAGGGCAAATAATCTGATTAATATTTTCTGCCATATACTCAAACCATACCAGCCGCAGGTCTGATAAATTTGAATTCAGTACATAACCTAAACTCATCCTCAATCTTTCAGCATTCTAGGGAAAGATGTTTTTTAAAACATATTTTTGAGGGGCCAGAAGGAAATCTCACGTGCCACTCCTATTTATGTTCATCCATGTTGTTCAGTCTCTGTGCTAGCTCTGCAGCTGTTGTAGCTAGAACACTGTTTAAACTGTTGTTCTTTCTGGCAGCATGCTGATTTAGTTTTCCTGGCCAATACATTATATTAACTCAGGATGGGCCGTTTAAGACACCAGTTGATAAAGTAGTTTACCTCAGTACAGTAACCCAGGGAAAAATTGTTATCACTGTCTAAAGTATAGTTCTGTCTAACACAGGTCCACCTCTTGCATAGACACGAGACATGCATTACATGGGTTTTGATGAAGTTCAAGATCCTGTTAAAAACACACCTTTGGGGCCAGGGTAAAATTCAGCGCAAGCAAGATAAGCTTTGCCAGAGGGCCTGCTCTATTGCTGTATAACCGTGCAATTTTTCAACAATTCAGAGGGTATGATCTTATCAGATTGGTGCAGGCAAGCACTGAAAAGAAAGTGCACTGGAAACAAACATTAGAGCTGGTCCAAAAAGGGGAAAATGCACATGAAAAACCTATCCTATTTCACTGATTTTTTTTTCTCTATAAAATATGCCAAAATAAAAACAAAGTACAGTGTTGTGATTTTTTTAAAGCAGAGATTTTAGTGGGAAGACTTTGATGGTCCGCTATGTGAAATCTCAGAATAGTTGGCTCTGGGTAATTTTGGGGGAGAAATTGGTCAATGGCTTCAGTCTCTGTTCACTTCAGTGGAATAGAATTTTACAGCCACCTTGCATTGGAATATCCATAATTTAGCTAAATCGTTTATAGTGAACCTTGTCAGCTACCGCCACTCAGTTACTTCTAAGTTAACTGGATCCACTTTAGAAAAAGACTTGGGATATATTGTTTACTGGTAAAATTATGTTCAACTCTTGACTTTTACTGGCATAGGTAGGTCTGTTTAAAAAAAAAAAAAAATCACAGCCCTAACTGACATAGCTATTCTGGATCACCTTTTAAGTATGGATGAGGCCTTAGTATTATGAGACTATATTGCAAAAGTAGGGAGAGATTGATTTTATGGGCAAATTATTGGAGGGAGGGTGAGATTTCACTGTAGTCTTCAAAAAAGACAAGTGTTTGATGTTTCTTGTTAATAATTTGGGCTAAATTCTTCACTTATTCCCTATTAAATGCTGTTAACTTCAGTGGCTTGTACTAAGTTTAAACCAATCCATTTTACGTACATTCTTTTATTATGCAGTAGGTCAGTCAAACTGTAAAATAGGGATATTGAGACTCAGGCCACTCCCACACTAGAATTTTTTGCACAGATGCAGTTGCATCAGCTCAAATCCTTAGTGTAGACATGCTACAATGCTGTAAAAATTAACTTACCTCTGATTCAAAGTGGAGAAGAATTCACTGGGAAAAACCATTTGTAAATTGGTGTAGCTATATTGGTGCAAAAATCCCCGATGCAGATGAGTGATGGTGATTTAATTATGCCTAATCCATTAAACTGCACATTTATTCTCCTTTTCTCTACCTCTGCTTCCTCCTTTCCCCAAGAAAATCACCTAATCTTTCCAAATACGTAAAATGGAGATAATGCTTATTAATCAGTCTACTTCTGGGTTCAGGGATCTTAAACCCTCTATTTTTAAATTATGCTTATGGTCAGTTTCATGGTCCCCATTTTACAGTTGGGATAACTCAGATAAAGAGACCCAGGGATTTGCCTGGGAGAAGCAACAATCTACTACATCAGTTCTCAGCCTTTTTTGATCTGTGACCCAAAAACTGGTGCAAGATTTTATCTTGCAATCTACCGTATCCCACATCTGCATGCAGCTGTGATGAGAAACTATGGATGCTTTATGGGTATTGGGTTTATGGGTGATGATGGATCCTAGGTTGTGGTGTAAGTGATGTAGCACGGCTGCTGGCTGAAGGGCTGTTTTTGGAGCGTGGGGACAGGCTGTCTCCTGGTACTGAAAAACCTTCATTCTCCATTCTCCCCCACCCACTCACATAGCATGCAGCTCTGGGGAAATGCCACTTCAAGAGGCTATGGAGCTATAACTTTTGCTTGAGTCTTCAGCAGTTTTGAAAATCAGGCCATTTATTTACATGCCTAACAGTGAGACTTTTGGACTCTGTTCTGAACGTTTTATATCCTTGCATGTTTGCCCTAGTACTTGCTTGACTTTTCAGCTAAGATAAAGTGCAGTATTGGGACAGTATTGCAAGGCAATGGACTCAATGTCCTAATAAGTCTTTTCCATCTCAGTGCTGCTATGATTCTACTCATGAGAAAATCAATCAGCATGGGATTCAATGCTGTCTGCTTTTTGAGAATCAGAACAAAGTAGTAATAAAACTATTATGTAGCTTCAGACCTCAACACACAGTTTAAAAATAATTTAAAGATAAATTTGAGAAGATTTCTGAGAAAAAAAGAGGTTTTGGGAAAATGTGAAGTTAATTGATGATTGTCCAGCAAAAGTGGAGGATAAGTTGTAGTTAACAAGAGAGCTGATGAAATTCAGGTTAATTCAGCCATTACTTGAGAAAACATATTATAGAGAAGGCTGGAAAATTTAGGCTCATGCTTAATACAAACCAGTACAGTTAAATTCTGAAGATGTACTGTTTGAGAAATAGACCTTTTTTCTTCATGTTGAAAAGGCCTTTTGGATTTGCATGCCAATAACAAGTTTTCTCTTCAAGTGTCTGATATACTTTTAAAAGATAAAAAAGCCTCAGAAAGCGAAGTGAGCATAATAACTTGCTGTGAGTGGCACAAGAGATACTTTTAGGTTGATTTTTATATTATTGGAAAACACAAGAAAGAAAGAGTTATATCTATGATAAAGAAAAAGAACAAAGTAAATTCCAAGAATTATATGTTCAGATCTGGTATATGGTTATGTAAAAATTATATTGAGATGAAACAACTATTATGCTAAATATCAAGGTTTTAATTGACTCCCATTTTTTCTAATATAATACACTGATGGTAAAGAGGAGGGGATGGCCATGAACTTTGTAACGGATAACAAACATGCTTTATCTTTTCTTTATATCTTTATTCTCCTCAGTGGATCGGGTTTTTTTTCTTTTGTCATTACATTTGTTCAGAGTATGAATTTATAAAAACTCAGTTAAAATTTCTTAATGAAATAAACATAAATGTTAGCATCACTGTAGAACTTATCAAGAAAGTAAAAATGAAAATCTGTGCAACTACTACTAATCTATTTTGGTGAAACATTTCTTATAATACTTATTTTGGCAAATATTTTAATAAGATTAAAGGAGTGTTTTTTGAAATCCTGGTGAATGGTAATTATTACTATGTCAGGTCTACAGTACTAATGTTATAATTATGGGTCTGTCTGGGATTTTATCTTAAAACTTTAGTGCTTAAAGGATCGGCAAAAATTACCATAGGCTGAAACTTAGTGTGCAAACATGAAAATGAATTAATGTGTTTTAAAATGATTATTTCATAAACTTTAAATTTACGATTTTTTTTTTTTTTTACTTTTTTCTGCTCATATCAGTCCAAACTATGATTACTTTTATCTTCTTTGTGTAGGCACTTTCAGGCACTAGTCAGGAAACAAGTTATATATTGTTGCCCTTGGCTGTGGAGTTGCCAGTTTCCAAGGCCTAACAGCATGTTGGTTTCCTTTGTTGGAGGGAAATTGATGTCAAAGAATCAGGTCTGATCTGATGTGCTTTTTTAACACTATGTACAAGTTTTTATATACACTTTATACACACTTATATACACTTTTATATACACTCTGTACATGGGTCTTGTTACTCTTACAACAAGATACACCCTAATACACACAGGCAGCTCTGGAAACCCAGTTCAGCTGCCCTAAGAAGCAGTCTTCATTGCTCTCACCTCAGGTCTCAAACCCTCCCAGCTGCCAGGAGGCCTTCCCCTCCAGTCAGGAGATAGAAGATCAGCAACAGATCCATCCTTAACTGATTCATCACACTGACCTGCTACTACAATTAAGATACCATAGATCTTTATTTTAAAATCAAATTGCAGTGTAGGACATAACACTGATGATATGCTGAAAAGCAGACATAGACATATCTCTACAAAGCAGCTTTCAGGAGGTCTGTTTTAGTCTTAAAATTTTAGGATCCCACTAGGTGCTGTGATGCTTTCAGCATCTGCTTAATTCTGTTAGCAGATTTCCCACGTTTCCTAGGTTGAAACTCCAGAAGTTTAAGAAGTTTAACAGAGACATTTACTGTTACCTCACGATCTAAAATCACCAAAGTAAGGTACATGTAATAGCTCAATTTATTCCACCAACAGTTTCTCTTTAGCCTTCTCTGACATTTGTTGTGAAGTTGATGGAGCAGTGGAAGTTAAGTAGACCTTACTGACCACTGCCATTAATAGTTTGGCAACATTCTGTTATTTTTCTGTCCTAGTGTCTCAGATATCACAACAGTTTGGCCTAGAGAACTGAAGAGTCAGGGTCATAGTGGAGGCTGAAGACCGACTTGTATGGTACAATAAAAGCTTGTCCTTCCGAATGATTTCTCTTTTTTTCCAGGTCACTCTATTCTGCAAAATATGTTCATTTTTTCAGGGTCGGTAATTTCTCCAAGAAATAATCCAGCTGCTTTCTCAGGGTTCATGGCAGTGTCATTCATCTGGGCTGACAGTCCTCCCCTTTCTCTCTTGGTACTATAGTCTACTATAGTCATTGAAATAGTATGTTTTGAGGACAATGTCTTGGGGATACATGGCAAACTAAATTCTCTGTGCAGCCAAAGGGGCTTTTGCCATATCATGGTCCTATGAACTCTTGGGCATGGAGAGAATGCCAAAAGGTTTTAATGGAATTTGTCCAGTAAAGCTGCTGGGTTGTGCCTCACTATTTGTACTTATGATCCGTGACCAAAAAAACAAATTAAAAACCCTTTTGACATATGAGGATGTGATGGTTTGGGCACCTGGGCCAATTCTACAAGAAGGTGCAGGACTTGAACAAAATCAGTAGAAGTTGAGCTCTCTCACAGGATCAGACTCCTATTCAGTGTAGATGAGTTGTTTTAAGAAATCCATGATGCAATATATTTAAAGGAAGCACTGACGATATCACTGTTGAGACATTTTTCAGCCAAGATGTATTGGGGAAATTATAGGTCTCTAACCTTGTGTTTCTAGTTAATGTCCTGGAAAAAATACTAGGGACATCTCAGCAGTTGTAATTTCTATGGACAGATTTAGAGAAGTCCAGCCCTGACACCACCATGGTCAATCATGAATAATGAGGTACTCTTGTCATTTGTTTTTATATCTGTCTGCATTTTGTACTGTAATTAAGCCTTGCATCCTATTGAGTCATCTTGAAAACAGTGTTTTTACACCAGCAATGTATTTACACTGATTTAGATCATATTAAGCAGAATGATCTGTCATCAATATTAGATGAATCCTCATTGATCATATGTGATCATCTACACTCAGGCACTGGTTTTGATGTGATTTTTTTTTTATTGTCCATATGTGCCTTTGGAAAATTGTTAGGGATGGGGAGACTTTTCAGGAAAGATGTGGGAAATCTGGAGAGAGTCCAGAGGAGAGCAACAAAAATGCTAAAAAATTTAGAAATCCTGATCTATGAGGAATGGTTAAAAAACAACACTGGGCATGTTTAGTCTTAAGGAAAGAAGACTGAGGGAGTCCTGATAACAGTCTTCAACTATGTTAAGGCTGTGATCAATTGTTCTCCATGTCCACTGAAGGTAAAACAAGAAGTAATGTGCTTAATCTGCAGCAAGGGAGATTTGGTCAGATATGAAAAACTTTCTAACTAGAAAGGTACTTCAGTTCTGGAATAAGTTACCAAGGGAGGTAATTGGATATTTTAAATAATAGCTTGGACAAACACCTGTCAGTGCTGGTCTAGATAAACTTTGCCTTGCCTCAGCATGGGGGGATGGACTAGATGACTTCTCGAGGTTCCTTCTAGCCATACATTTTATGTTTCTGTGATTATTTTCAGTTTTACATTTCTAATCTATTAATGTTTATGATAATAAGAATTACAACTAATCAAAAAGAATGAAATGTGAGTGCATGTTTTTTTTAAGATAAAGCTTTTCCATTTTTACTTAGCAGTGGCTTAGCTGTCGATGGTGATGTGACATAACACACAAAAGTCAGATAATTGCAAATGTAGTCACCGAGTAATTCCTGAGTATTTTTTTTTTCATATATTAGTCAACCATATAAACCAATGTGAGTAATAATTCATTTGATCATTTTCTTACACCATTGTTATGTAATGTTGGGTACCCAGATGTTACTATCACATTTGTTTGTAGTTATAATAATGAGAAGATATAATTTGTAAGCAATATTTAACTCTTGACCCAAATGTATCATTTGTAAAAATAATTAAATATCAGCATTTAAAGAACACTCATCTGGAAAAATTATTCTCTAATGAAATCCTTTGTAGTCAATATTTGAGGCTACTAGATATCACAAACATTATAAGAGTTTGCTTCAGAAGGTTCTTAGGTCTGATCCAACTAGGATCAACACTTTGTAGTTCAGTTATCTAATTTTCCCTTTCAACTTGCTTAACGTAAAAATCTGACAAACCTTGGGAATTCAGAGCGACATAAGTTGTCAATGAAATATAATGCATGTTAATTGAGAAATGCAATTGTGAGGGGAAAATGATCATTGCAAGCTGCTGATGAGAAGAGCAGGCTCTATCAGTAATCTGAAGTAATAATCATACATCCACCTAGTCTGTTAAATATATTACATACTACATCAGAATACAGCACAGCTTCCTTCTTTCTCATGGATAATTAAATGTCAGGACACTTTTTTTTTCTTTTTGTATTTTGAAGTGACTTACAAAGATGGAGTAATGTTTGCCGTTTTTTTCTTATTGTGTCTGCTCATTACTAATCCTAAAGCAGACACAAGCAGAAGAAGGTATTTCTGGCTCCTCTCAAAATGCATTCATAATTGCATGTATAAATTTGCTCTCTTGAGAAAGGAGGAGTTGCTTATGCATCACTTTATATAAGTCAGTTTTAAAGAGCTTCTGCAGCAGTATTTACACTTGTCAGACATTTATCTGTGAAAAGTACTGGCGGCAGATAGTTGAAAAGGAAGAAGCAGTAGGTGCAGCATTTTATTATTAGATATTCTTCCTGCCCCTCCTCCCATTTTGAATCAGTACCGAAAGTACTGCCTTAATTAAGGAGCTGTTAGCATTTTATTATCAATGAAGTATTTCCAGGGTGTTTAACTCAGTCTTTTTGAAATTCACTTCATATTCTAATCATAAGAAATTCTAGAAATAGGAAAGGCTATGCTTTATCCACTTATCATTTTCACCATATCGTATTTCACTATAAACCCTCAGTCTCATCCTTCTTGAGAAATGTATTCTCTCAATTCATGTATACACTGTTTCAATCTCCTTCTCTAGTAAATCTGCCATAATTTTATTTCTTTTGACATAAAACTGTCTGAGTGTCCTGTTTATTCCTAATTTCTCAATTTTAGATTGACCCTTTAGTAAATGTTTAAAAAAATGTTCATTCATCTGACGTTTTGGGAATTGCCCAGACCAGTAAAGGAGTTCTGTCACTGCTTGCCCTGTAACTTTGGGGCCTTTATTCTCCACAGCTACTATCCACTTCCCTGACATTAGTAGCCAACCCCCCTAACATAAGGTCTTGCCCCAACTGTCACCAACCTACATATACAGTTCAGGGTGATTCCAACAGCCCTTCCGGTCTCTAATCTCCCCAGTCTGCCCTCTCTGAGTTCTAAACTACCAGATTACTGTTCCCTTTTGGTGCATCACCTCTGAGGGCATGAAACCAGTCACCCCATTTGGTACACACACTCCACACCAGATGAAAATCCAGATTCGAGCCTTGTGATTGGTCCTTTGCTGACATTCTGGGTAGCAGTGGAACACCGGATAGACATCACCTTGCTGTGTAGTAACCACATCCAACTCATCTTATGTTCAGAAGGGATACACTATTGCCAACCACAAATGTTCAAAAAGCATGAGTCAGGCTCACCAAAAATAATGAGATTGGCTTTAAAATAATGAGATTATGTTAAAAGTATAGATTTGATGTTCTCTTTATTTAACTTCTGCTTTTTGAGCCTTTAGGGTGCACTGGGGTCACATTTTGAACCCTTCTCCACAGCCACAAGGGCTAGAAACTTACTTTTTCTTTAAGAATGAAGGCTGAAATCATCACATATCCACATGACTCCAGGAGCTGGGGCTTTAAGGAAAACAATAATTATCATGAGACTCATGAAAAAATCATGAGAGTTGGCAACACTGGAGACACTGATGCACTTATAAGAAATAAACACCCCTGTTCACACTAATAAGGGAATCTGTGCTAGGAACCTGCTAGCAACAACTATGTTTAAACCAGAATAATTTTGAACCTCATGTGGGCAGCGCCTAAAGAAAGCCCTCTAACATATACTGTATTACTAATCAGTTCTTTATATGGTTCTGAAAGCATTTAATTTCAGTGTAGTCTCCACAGATGACATTTTGCAAATTTAACAGCATTGCAGAACAATATTCAGTGTGAAACAGCTGTAAATGTCACCAGTTTTGAGTGCTTACAGTTATCAGTCAGAAAGATGTTATGGTTATGTTACAGAGGCCACAGTTTTCATACTTGCATTTCACGATTAATGGAAAAATAAAGCTACCTTAATAAGTGGCATTGTCTATGGCTTGTTGGTAAAAGAATGTTTTCCAGCAAATCTGAGAAACTAGTCTTTCACTTATAATCTGGAATTTGTGGTCATACCAAATTATGTTAAACAGGGCATACGTGTTTGTGTCTGATTGGAAATGAAATTCCATATAAATAATATTTTACCCCAATTTGATGAATCTTGTTCCTTGCTACAGATACCTGCAGTGACTTAATTCTATATTTGTAACTCAAAATGAATGCAATACTGTATTGGTTATTTTACTTTTAAAAGCTTAATTGTCTTTTTATAGTGCAAATGCATCTTCTTGCCATAGCTGATACCTCTGACAATCACACCTACTATTCATTATTGTCACTGTCGTTGTGTAGGAAATTAAAAACAGTGAAATGATGAAAGCTCAATGTGACAAAGATTTCAACCTATCTAAAAAGTTCAACTTGCTTTTAAAACACGGTATTAAAACTATTTTCTCCTTCATTGCTAATATGATTGCTGATACAAATTCATTTCTGACCACTGTGACCCTAAACTATGGAAAATTAGACAAGCTTGTAGAGAAAAACAGCCTTCTGTCATGAAAAGAAGTACTAAAGGTAGAAGTAAGAGGCTGTTCTATTTTACTCAATATTTTGTCTATAACAGCAGCTTCACTAGCACATTCATAAAAGTTTTAATATTTAAAGTTGAAGAAGATGGAACATACATATTTGAAAGAACCTATGTCTAAATCAAATACCATGTCATAGTTTTATTGCTTTGAAAAGGTAAAATTATGAGTCATATGTTTAACTAGGTAGTTGGTGGGTTTGTTTATATGTGTGTATGTGTGTATATATATGCATATATATATGTGTGTGTGTATGTATATAAAATGAAGCATAACCGCTTCCAGATGCTGGTGCTATAGTTTCATTTTTCCCCCAGGGTCCAGCCTGCACAATATTAAGCTGCTTTGATAACTTAACGTTGCTGCCCAAAATTTCCTCCTACAGTGGTTTGACTATGGCTCGTAAAATATATGGATGTGTCCTTCTTTACAGAAAATACCAGCCACCACTTCAATGTTTATGAATTTCTAGGGCTTCAACAAGTAGAGAAATATCTTGCTTATATTGTATCACTAAATTTAAAACAAAATTAACAATTCAGCTATATTGCAAAAATAGTGGCTTTTTAGCTGTGATTCATCACTCATGCTGATTCATGTCATTGCAAGCTTGTAGTATAGTATATCTTAGGTGTTATAGAACACTACCTAAAATATGCCACATCATAAATTAGCAGTGACAGGAGATATTATAAATAACCCAGCACAGCTAAAAAGCCAATGTGTGGCATACACTTCACTTGAATACATTCAGTAGTCCTGATAGCTCACACACCATACTGTCTTTTGTTCTCTAGCATTTTTAGAAAAGGAATTACGTGATAGGTCTTGTCCAATATGCATTATAACATATTTGAATCATGCTCTTTGGCGAATCCTAACTTGAATGAATTTGAGATTTATGTGTTTAGTCAAAAATTTTTCAAATTGTGCAGGCAAGCTTTTCAGGTTACTAATATGCATTCAACAGGCCACAAAATAATGCAAACCCTTCTCATATTTTGGATAAAAATGTATCTTCTGTTGGATACTCTCTCACATGATGTCAAATTTATGGGTGGTATAAATAGGGACAGTGAGACCAGTGGAGTTGTGCCCACTTGAAACAACAGTTAATATTGTTAATGATAATCAAAAGAATTTAAAAAAGAAAAAGAAAAGGAAGTAATTTTCCAAATTTCCAAAATATTTTAAGATTTAAGACAATGCAAAACTATGTTTCATGTATATTTCTGAGTTTATGCACTGACTAGTAATTCTTAGCTTTGGAAATTTCAGTGAATAGGTCTGATCAAGTCAGACACAATTTTTGCTTAAGTGCATAAGAGATGCAAGTGCAGTTAAGTGTTACCAGTTATTAAAATACAAATATTCTTGGAACATAAAAATTGAAAGTTTTCCATAAGAGATGCACACAATTGATCACATTTTTATGTTGGTTCATTGGCTAACATTCTCAAGCCCGAGTGGTTAAATCTGGGCTCCTAAATTCATATGTACATACCTACATTTAAGTAGGGTGACCAGATGTCCCAATTTTATAAGGACAGTCCCAATATCTTTGCTGTTATCTTTGAAAACTCATGGTGATTGGGGGAGTTCCCGGATGATTGGACAAAGGCAAATATAGTGCCCATCTTCAAAAAAGGGAAAAAGAAAGTTCCAGGAACTGCAGACCAGTCAGCCTGGAAAAATCATGGAGCAGGTCCTCAAGGAATCCATTTTGAGGCACTTGGAAGAGAGGAGGGTGATCAGGAACAGTCAGCATGGATTCACCCAGGGCAAGTCATGCCTGACAAACCTGATTGCCTTCTATGATGAGATGACTGGCTCTGTGGATGTGGGGAAAGTGGTGGACATGATATATCTTGACTTTAGCAAAGCTTTTGATACGGTCTCCCACAGTATTCTTCCTAGCAAGTTAAAGAAGTATGGGTTGGATGAATGGACTATTAGGTGGATAGAGAGCTGGCTAGATCATCAGGCTCAACGGTTAGTGATCAACCGCTCGATGTCTATTTAGCAGCTGGTAACAAGCGGAGTGCCCCAGGTATCGGTCCTGGGCCAGTTCTGTTCAACATCTTCATTAATGATCTGGAGGATGGAGTGGATTGCACCCTCAGCAAGTTTGCAGATGATGCTAAGCTGGGGGGAATGGTAGATATGCTGAAGGGTAGGGATAGGATACAGAGTGACCTAGACAAATTGGAGGATTGGACCAAAAGAAATGTGATGAGATTCAACAAGGACGAGTGTACTTAGGACAGAAGAATCTCATGCACTGCTACAAACTGGGAACGGACTGGCTAGACAGCAGTTCTACAGAAAAGAACCTGTGGGTAACAGTGGACAAGAAGCTGGATATGAGTCAACAATGTTCCCTCATTGCCAAGAAGATTGATGGCATATTGGGCTGCATTAGTAGGAGCATTGCCAGCAGATTGAGGGAAGTGATTATTTCCCTCTCTTTGGCACTGGTGAGGCCACATTTGGAGTATTGTGTCCAGTTTTGGGCCCCCCACTACAGGAAGGATGTGGACAAATTGGACAGAGTCCAGCGGAGGGCAACAAAATGATTAAGCGGCTGGAGCACATGACTTATGAGGAGAGGCTGAGGGAACTGGGCTTGTTTAGTCTGCAGAAGAGAAGAGTTAGGAGGGATTTGATAGCAGCCTTTAACTACCTGAAGGGGAGCTCCACACAGTATGGAGCTAGACTGTTTTCAGTGGTGGCAGATGACAGAACAAGGCACAATGGTCTCAAGTTGCAGTGGGGGGAGGTCTAAGTTGGATATTAGGAAAAACTTTTTCACTAGGAGGATGGTGAAGCACTGGAATGGGTTGCCTAGGGAAGTGGTGGAATCTCCATCCTTAGAGGTCTTTAAGGACTGGCTTGACAAAACCCTGACTGGGATGATTTAGTTGGGGTGGTCCTGCTTTGTGCAGGGGGTTGGACTAGATGACCTCTTGAGGTCCCTTCCTACCCTAATATTCTATGATTTTATGATATTCAGGGCTTTTTCTTATATAGATACCTATTACCTCCCGCCCCCATCCAGATTTTTCACACTTGCTATCTGGTCACCCTACAATTAAGTGGCCTGATTTCTGAAAAGTGCTACATTCCATCTGTCCCTGGTATTCACAATGGCCTCTCGGCAGCCACTACAACTCAGCAGAATTTAGAGCAGCCCAAAGCCTGCTCTAAGTTACATTTGGGACCAAACCAAGCCTTAGCAACCCTGGGGGCAGGGGAACGCAGATAAGTCTGAAAGCCAACTTTGTCTCCCCTTCTCACCTACACCACATGGAGAACTGGCACTACAGAAGATCTGAGCTTTTGCTACTGTGAGATATTTTATATGCACCTATGAATTAAAAGGTCTGTATTTTCTGTCAAAGGATTATGGTAACAACCTAAACCATTAGCTGTCAAAAATCAAGAATGGGATTTTAGTCCCATAATTTCTTTTCAGTAAAATACATGGATTAGAGTGCTGATTCTGTGCCCTTCATAGCCTTCTTGTCCCCACTCCTGAACATTTCCTGCTGCTTCCCTCTTTTCCCTCACCATTTTCTGCTATCATCTCTCCTCCTTTGGTATCTATGGTTTCTGTTTCTCTCCTTCCCCTCCCATTTCACTTGTATCAATACCAAAATAGCTTGTCTTCTGATCAGCAGTAATCTGTGCACCCTGACTGGATTGTTTTGCCACTGTAAAGATTCTGACTGGATGAATGATTTATTTCACTACAGCCATAGTCATATTCTTTGGGAGCACTGAGGTCTTAATGTTATAACAACCTCCCCAGTCTAACTCGCCCCCTCAAATAAGCTCTTTCTAACAAAGTATGCTGTGCCTAGAGTTGAACTCTCCTTTGAATGCTGAGCTACAGTCTCTCTGTATAGAACATTTCTGGTTTCCAGCTGCCAAGCAGTAACGTACTGGGCTCATCTGCCTGTGGCATTCAGTTTAAGACCCAGCAACTGCTGCCTTGGCCTTCTAGGGCATTCACATCTCATTTCTCAAAAAACTTCTCCATCCTGCATCTCAGAACATTTTGTGATAGCCCCAACAAGTTGTTGCTGTTACCTACTGGTTCTCTCTCTAGCTCCATTTGTATTGAACACATGCATTCGCTGATAGCCCTAGACAAATTTAACAGACCCTTAGTGCAACATTCTGAATGTTCGTCTGAATTGTGAAATGCATTTGAAATGTAAAGCTATTAATTAAAATAGACATTTCCAGCCTTCCTTCCAGCAGGAGCTATACTGGTGAAAAATGACACTTAGTGACAGGAGTGACCATAATGTAACAGTCAAAGAGCATAATACAAGATCTCTTTTATGTGGACTAGACTGAAGTATTAATTTGCGTTGGTGGTATTTGTATTATTTTCACATAGTGGAAAGTCTGACAAACTGACCATTTGTTAAGCTTCATGAATTTTAGGAGAGAGAGACATTCTATTTTGATGTGTTTTGCCCCCTTTCGTTTACTTAAGAAGCTCGCATAGTTAATAAAAAAAAATCTCTATATGATCTACAATACATGCTATGAACAACATATATCATACAATATAAAATATGTAATATAATTTTATAGAGATTGATGCTCTATAAATTAATAAAATAATTACTTATGTGAAGTTATGTCATGCATGGAAGGAATATATATGTGCGTTTCTTATTACATGGTTCTATACATTTCATAGTTAATATACATAGTATAAATAGAAGATGGAATCTACACAAATGCATGCATCTATTTCAGCTGGCTGTTTCAGCTATTTCCATGAGATATGGGTCCCTTTGAAACTCTCCACCTACAAGCTTTCCATCAGTATTCATAAGATATATGAAGGAATGTTTACAAATGTGAAATATCAGCTGATTCTCATGGATTTGGTAATGAGCATTTGGGTCTATTATGCCCTGATTAGATGACAGTCAGACTTGCAGCACTTTTTTAACATTGATTCTTGTTCTCCGTACTGATTTGCAAGATGAGGGATTGAAGTTCCCAGTGGAAAGTTAACCATCAGTTCTTTCTGCAAATCTCTTTTGTCTTTAAATATCTCCTTCAAAATTCAAGCAATGTTGCTATATCACAAAATCTAGATTTAAGACCCTTTTAACTATATTACGTCAAAAGTGTTGTCCCCTGGAACTCGTGCCCCCTGGCAGTTTGTAGGAGCCAAACTTTGGTGGGTTTCAGGCAGAAGTGTAAGGCATATTTTCTAGCAGGATTTCAAATGACAGAGAGGTGGCTCATTGTGTGTGAGTAACTGTCAGCCCACCAGGACAGGCGGTCTAACTTAATGGTCAGGAGTGGGTGTCAGACTTAGTGGCCAGCAGTAGTCAGTTGTCAGGAGCTAGAGCCAAAGCCAAGGGTCAAACCAGAAAGCAGGAACTGTATACCAGAGCTGAAGGTCAAGCTGGAGGGCAGAAACTGGATCTAGAGCCCAGGAGCAAACTGAAGGGCAGGACCTGGAGCAAGCAGGGTATCAGGCAAGGAGGGGTTCAAGGCGGAAGCAGGACAGAGGCAAGGCTGGTGGCAAGGCAAGAGCAGCAGAACAAGGTAATGCAGGAGCAGGCACAATGGTGGGCATGAGCGTTGAGATGCCAGCAAGTTGCTGATGGTTTAGGAGCCAGCCTGCTGGCCTCTGCAGCCAGTCAGGTGGGGTGGCTAATCAGGCAGCCTGCTGCAGACCAGCTGTGTTGATGAGGCTGCCTGGAGATTAGCTCTGCTGCAGGTCCTGATTCCTCCCACCCTTTGAGGACACCATCTTAGGGGCCTTGGCATTTGGCTTCTCAGGGTACATGTGGTGGAAGGCGCACAGGAGATCCAGGGCATGGATGTGTTTTGCAGCTTCCCATGAATGTTCATCTGGGCCAGGCCCAATCCACCCAGTTAAATATTGTAGTTTTCCTCAGAACCAACAGGAGTCTAGAGTCTGCCTAACCATATATTCTTCTGGTGCTGAACGGTTCTAGGCTGCACAGGGGCAGTAGTATCAAGTGGGAAGAAATTCTTGACCAGTGGTTTTAGAAGGCAGACATGGGAGATAGGGTGAATCTTGAGGGAATCTGGTAGCTGTAAATTGAAAGTTACTGGATTAATCTGTTTCATGATCTGGAAAGACCGCAGGTACTTGTGTTCCAGCTTTGCAGAGGAGCAGGTTGATCACAAATTCTGGGTGGACAACCACACCTGATGCCCTGTCCTGAAGCAAGGTGTTGGCTGGCGGGACCTGTTACCATACTGTTTCTAGGTAGCCTTGGTTACTTCTGACTGCCTCTGGAGTTCTTGGTGTACCGCTGGATGTGGATTATAAATTTGGTAACAGCAGGCAACGATGATTCAGAAGGCATCTCTGGTTGAGCATAAAGATGGAAATCATGGTTAGCAAAGAAGAGAGTCTGCATGGTGTAACCATGTATGCAAATATGGCATGAGGATCAGGGTCAACCAATCATCTTGATGATAGTTTAGGAAGCAATGTATGTTCTGTTCAAGCACCTGACTGACCCACTCTGCCTGCCCGTTGGTGTTGGGGTGATAGCCTGTTGAAGTTAGGGGTCTCAATACTCAGAAGATATAGAAATTCTCAACAGAAGCAGGATATAAAGTGGGATTCTCGGTCAGACACCATTCCTGTAGGGAAGACATGGAGATGAAATATGTTGCTCCCAAACAGGTGAGCTGTCTGCTGAGAAGAGGGAAATACTCAACATGGAACAAAATGTGCCATCTTGGTTAAGTGGTCAAGCACCACTAGAATGGTAGTGTAGCCTTGGGAAGGTGGTATTTCCACAATAAAGTCCATGGAAATGATAGCCCAGGGCCGAGGTGGAAGGTGTAAGGGCTGGAGGAGATCCAGTAGTCGTGAACAGAGGTTCTTGGTCTGGGCACAGAGGTCACAGGACTTTACATTGGACACAACAGAGATGCATACGGCAGACCACCAAAAGTTCTTGGAAACAGGTCTTGGAACAGCCCAAGTGGCCAGAGCTGTCATCAGGAGCCAGAGCCTGGAGCAAGCTGGAGGGCAGGAACTGGAGTGAGCAGGATATCAGGCAAGGGGGAGTTCAAGGCAAGGGCAGGACAGAAGCAAGGCTGGGTACAAGGCAGGAGTGGCAGGAAAAGGGTAGCACAGGAGTAGGCACAGTCTGAGCATTGAGAAGACAGCAAGTTGCTGCTGCTATTGTTTTAAGAGCCAGACTGCTGGCCTCTGCAGCCAATCAGGTGTGGTGGCTAATCGGGTAGCCTGCTGCAGGTCAGCTTTACTGATGAGGCTGCCTGGAGACTAGCTCTGCTGCAGGCCCTTCTTCCTGACAGTGACATGGCCTTTGCACAGCAAAGGGGTGAAGTTTTCTCACTCCATGGGGTGCTTTTGTCAATATCTAACTTTACGGCATCCAGATGCTATTGCCATGGTGGCTGTACATACACTAGGGGGCACATTCTGTGTCCCCTTTCCCATCCCCATGGTGGGTGGCCCCAAATGCAGTAGCATCAATGTGTGGTTCTGTGGTGTGGGGACAGGGGCGAGTACAAGATTTGAAGCTCAAACACAATGTATGCCTCCCCTCTGTGCTCTCCATTGCTCTGCCTGGGCTCCCAACACACTGTTCTTTTCCTAAGTTTCTAAATTAGAGACTATTTTAAGAAGTGAGAATCTTTTAGCTATGAGTGAACAGTGTGATAACCTGAAATCTAAACTCAAAGGGACACCATCAGCTTTAAAATCACACTTCTGCTTGAAAAAAGTTTTGTCTACTGTTCTTATAAATAACATGTAATTAAAAGAAATGAATGGGAAAAAAGGTGATGATCTACTTTTTTAGTTTCTTTACTTTGTATATTTAACTGAACATTGTATATAGGGGTTGTGTGTGTGTTAAATTGTAAATCATACTGTATTTACTGGATTTCATCAGACATACTGAAATTTGATGTAAAAATCTGCTGTAAAAAATCCAGTCCAAACGTAGATTTGTGGATGTCGGAATGTGCTCAAATAAGGTTAAAGGCTGTGATTTTATTCTTATCCACACTGAGTTATCCTAGATGATGTGAAATACTTTTCTGAATCCACCATTTTAGTAAAAATAATTTTACAATATAAAGTTGCAGCCCCCAAGTGATCAGAATAAAATTGTAATATATCTTCTAATGTGGAACTCCTTAAATTCTTGTTTATATGTTTGTTTGTTTTTTCGTCGGAGTCTGAGACTACTGTAATTTTTTCTTTTAAAATATTATTATAACTGATGGGGTAGTTTAAAATACCCTAAAAATTCAGGTCTCCATCCTGCAAGGTACTGAGCACAATAAGAATACACGTGCACTTAAAGTTAAATATGGATTTAAGCTGCTTTGCTGAATTAGGTCTGGAACTCTCAACACTTCTCAGATCTGGGCCTTCAGTGTGTATGTATTATTTTATATGGTCACAGACATGTTTCTTGAAAGCTAACATTTGAATAAGCTAACTTTTATTCAGAAAAGTTGTGATATTTGTATCTTTGAGATATAAAGATTTCATCTTTCTCTTATATATTTAAACAAGACATATTAAGAATCTGAATTGTAGTAATAATTTCTTATTCTGACAAGTGTATTTATATAATGTTGGGGTTTTCTAATTCCAAATTCTGTATATAGAACTTTAACATTCTTGTAGAATTTTTAAAAATCTGTTCATTTATTTTTTTGGTGAAAACTCCTTACATGGTAGTTATTGTCGTAAGCTCGGGTACCACTGTTTCCCTCTATAGCCAGAAAAGAAAATAGCTACACTAATGGGTATAAATGTTTTTGGCAAAAGTCAACTTTTTAATGGCAACCGCTAAACATAATTATCGCCCTGGCCACCATTTTTACCAAAGACATTTAAAGTAGAAGAGCTACTTCATCAGCTGTTTCATCAATGCTATGGTAAGGGGTTCTCTAAAATAATTAGACCTTGAAAGGAAGCCTTTCTGACCATAATCCAAGTTATTACCTGAAGAAAACATGTATTACCTCCTTGATAGATGTCATTGTCATTTAATACCAAGTACTGTAGCCAAACTGACAATATGTTCATTCTCAGTGAACCTTGTACAAGATGGCTGTGCTTGCAGACTGATTGTGTGCATGACAATGATTGAGAATCTGCTTTTGAGTTTTCTTATGTTGCTCCACAAATGTGCAGCTGATGTAGGAAGGTTGTATTTGAAATGAGTATGTTAACATTATACTGCACTGTAGTGATAGCTGTAATGTCGTTTCCATTTCATTACCCCATCTAAAGCAATTTAGGTTACTGATGATGGCACTGTTTTTCAGCTGTCAACCTGGCACATTTATGGCACTTAGCATTTAATGGTAATCAATGAAGGTAGAACTTGTGTACCTTGTATGCAGTATAAGATTACTGTTTAAAAAATGGTGCTCTACTAATACAACTTAAGTTTCTCTTCAGCTTTTCTTCACTGTCCTGTAGACTGACAACCAGTTGTAAAATGTTGTTTGTAGTACATTATATACGATCAGATTTATCATTTCTATTTTACATATATATATATATATATATATATATATATATTAAAATAGAAATGATAAATATATATATATATATATATATATATATCTTCCTTTAAAAGTGAATTTGGTACTAAGGAAAGGCACCATAGCCAATGAACTGAAAAGTTGCCCAATAAGGGAGGAATTATGTTCCTTATGTTTGAGGTACAGGCCTGGTTGATGAGACCTATGTTCTATTCTTGGTTCTACCACATACTTCCTCGATGACCTTGAACAAGTCCTTAATCAATGTTTCTCAGTTTTCTCATCTGTAAAATGAGTACAGTACCTTAAAGAGATCAATGCTACTAATTAATGTTAGTGAAGTGCTTAAAGATCCACTTGTAAGTGATACTATGAGGAGTCCAGAATTTAAACATAATGTTATCCTGTGTCTGACCAATGAAGTGCTGTGCTGAGAGGGGCTACCATGTCTATGGCCTGTGATGGCTTTCACTCTGCCAAGTTCAGGAAATTTCAGAGTTAGGATGGGAGTCCATAGCTTTTTTTTCCCTTGGAGATGCTCTGTAATTTCCCCCCTCCTGCTGGCAGCACTCTTCAGGGGAATTAAACCATGTATCACCTACAACACTCTCTTCTTAGAGAAGGGAAGCAAGTGGCATTACTATCATAAGGGGATGATTAAAGGCTTGCTGCTTCCTCTTTAGATTTCACACCTCTGGGATTTCACTGTTAGAGATTCCCCTGGAATGCCCCAAATTATATGTGGTTGTGGACTTGCCAGGATTACTGGTGTCTTGTTTAAGTTGGTGCCTCCATTGTTGCTACCACAGATGGAGTTAAACTGATCATAGTAACAGGTATGCAGTGTTGTAGCAACAGGGAAATTTATGGGGTAGAATCTTGTTTAGATAAGGTCAATGAGGCCGGTGGCAAGAAAAGCCAGGAGGTGTACGGTAACATTTGAGTATATTAACAGAGCTGTGTGAGGAAACCTGATATAGTAAAGTGATCATGATAGGATTAGCTAGGTTAATCAGAGTATTATGGGATGGAGCCATGTTCTTCCCCACCCAGTAGGAGTTGTGTATGCCCCCACTCTGATGTGATGCTGTTAAATAAAGCAGCAAGCTGCCAGCCTGCAGTCCTGTGAGTACGCTTATTTTCGTTGCACTGAGTGGTCCTTTTTTATCTTGCAGAGCCATTATGTATGGTATGCTTTTGTAGAAGGCCCAAGTGTTGTATTGGAACGAACTGTGAATCACCAGACTTGTGGATTTAAAAAACATCCCTTTTGAAGATTGGCTATGTAAATGTATAGCAACTGCAAATTTGGCAAACTTTTTTTTTTTTTAAATCCACAAATTTTGAGAACTTTGCCAGATGCTATTTCTGATGTTAGTCATCTGAAAACAGAACGGGCCTAAAAGAATTGCTCCAAAAATAAATCACCCAGCCCAGGAAGCCTTTCTCCTTGTATCTCTCTTGTGAGGAGAGACCATTTTATTAGGGAAATAGAATCAACTTGTTCTCCCTGAGTGAGTTCTAGGATGCCTACAGCTGCCCTCTCTTCTCCCATAATCAGGGGAGTGTGAATGGAGCAGCCATGTCCTGTTAACCCCCTGCTGCTAGTTTCCTTTTTTTTCTGCCTTCATGAATGTGTTTATTAAAGAGAGCCAGGGAATTTTGTTCCAAAAGGGGCTCCTTCTTTGATCCCAAAGGGTCTGTGCACCTTGTTACAGCTTGCTCCGAAGTGGCACTGTGTCAGTCATTCTCCCTCTTCTTCCCAAGACAATTTAAATGAAAAAAGAAAGAGAGAAAATGGAGTATGAAAAATTAAACAAACGTGAACTAAATACCATGTTTTTCTTTTTTTATTCTGTAGTCTGCATATAATTACTCTTGTCCCTATAGTATAATGTAAATAATTATCACCATTAACATTAATCTTAGGGGGCAATTTGAGTGCATTGAACCTGCTTTTGTCAAGCTGTTTGGTTTTTAGCTCTGGCAAACAGATGTTAAAATAAAACATCCTTGCCATGAAACTCAATATGAAGTCAAAGAGTTGCTTTCTTATATTTTTTCTGAAAACATTCCAGCTGAATGTGCATAGGCATATGTTAATTTTTTTTCAAAAAAAAATCTCAGACTTGCAGTTGTGTTTCCTGGATTACTTTAGTTGGTGCAAAGCCATTTTATTTACAACATGAATGAAAACAATTCTTCTGGCTTCATGTTATATACAACGGTTCCCAACCGGGGGGGGGGGGGGGGGAGGGGGGGTGTGCCGCCAAAGATTCATGGGGATCCATGAGGCTTCAATAATATTGAGGTCATTTAGCCCCCCAAATCCCATACCAGGCATAGCAGCCTCGAGCTCCACACTGGCTGGAGTGGAGGAGCAGCCTCCCTCCAGCCCCACACCCACCAGGTGCCTGGCTGGAGAGGAGCAGCCCTGCACTGGTGGGGGCCTAGAGCAGCCCCGGCCAACCTGCCAGGCCCGCATCCATTACCCTCAGTCCATGAGGGATGGGAAGAGGCAGGGCCACACGGGGCGTGTGGTGGCGGCTGTGCCAGGGAAGGCTTAGCTTCTTACTCAGGTAAGAGTAATTTATTATTATTATTTATGTAAGTTAGTGTTGTTGTTGTTATCATTATATGTGTTTATAGGGGTTATATGTGTTTATGGCCGGTGAGGCTGCGGGACGAGGGGTGTGTGTTTTACTTAGTGTTAACTAGTGGGGCTTTCACTCAGAAAGGTTGGGAACCACCATCTAAAACAATACATTGGTATAACCAAACAAAACAACCGATTACATAATGCTGAGATTATAACCCAAACAAAGAGAATTAAGGAGACTGACCCTTCATTGGATGTCATCTTGTTGCATCAAAAATTGCACAGTATGTAGTATCACTAATTGATCAGCAATACTTAGGTACCATATGTCACCAGTGACAGGTGTGTGCTGCATAGAGCTTTGAGAGGTTGGAAGGGAATAATTACTTTTGCATGGAGTATTCAACACCATTTGTGCATCTACACTATCTTTAGATAGGTGGGGCCCAATCAGCCCTCCCACAGGAGCAGGAGGCAGCTGGGGGGGAGAAAAAAATTTGAGGTTCACCTTGTGGGGTATCCTCTAGATCTTTCCATGGAGATCCAGGAACAGACAAGTGGTTCAGCCTCCAGTCCCTGTCAGTCTTACGGGATCTTCATGGTGGCCCTATATCTCTGCTCTAAATTCATGAGTCCTGCCCCCCTAGTATCATGGCTTCATTGGAACCATACTGCCGGAAATGCCCCCAGCCTGTTACGACCCCTGCATCATTTCCTAAGGAGCGGTTACAAGGTGCAGAGTGGTTCTAGTTAAAAGAGATTACAGTCTCAGGCTGTATTGTCCAATTAGTGAATTTCCTGCCTGTTTCTGGGGGCGTAATGCACAGACAATGTCCTTGCCTGGTCTGCCCACATGAAAATTCCAGATCCCTACAAGGGTCTTCCAGGAGCAGGGCAGCATGAAGAGATAGTGGTGCTGAACCTGTTGACCTCTTTTCCCACAAGGCAAGGGAGAGGAGGTCCATGCGCAGATTATAAGGATGTATCCAGGCCTTTGCTAGTATTTAAGCAGGTTCATATCTGCGGTGTACTTAAAGCACTGGTGACAGTCTTAAATAATTTAGAAAAAGGGCAAGAATTGCCTAAGGGGTGCCAGGTCCTTCATTCTGTCTCCTTTCAACCCATCCACCAGACAGCTGCTACTGCCCACACACTCCATATCATTATCTTCCTTTCCATTTTAAATAGAAAAAAGCAGACTTTATTAGCACCTCTCAGCCTCAGGCCTTGGGGAACCTTGAGCTAGGGGATATATCTTTATTACTGCCTCTATTTAAAAGACTATAAAAATCCATCTGTGTAGGAGTGAGAAATGGGTAAGATAAGGTTCAAGTAGCAAGGAGAGTCTTGCTTTGACTCCATGAGTAAAGTATGATTTTAAATAAAAATACAGGTGTATTTAGGCCTGGTCTACACTTAACCCCTGGTGTAGACACAACTAGGTTAATGGAAGAATGCTTCCGACAACCTAGCTACCATTGCTCAGGGAGGCGGAGTCCCTAGAATGACAGGAAAACCCCCTTCTGTTGCTATAGGCTGCACATAAACTACAGGGTTATGCCGGCACAACTCTGGTGCTGTAACTATGCCACTACAATTTCTGTAATGTAGACATGGCCATAGTCTTTTAAAACCTTTGGGAAAGACTGTGCACAGCCCTGCATGGGTGTGCATGGGAGCAGAAGGAACGAAGAATGCCCCCTCTGCTCTCCACTGTGATGCTTTAGGGGTGTCCAGAACTGCTACATATCTGCCTTCTTAAAAAAGGGATTTGTTGGTTCTAAACTCTATGACAGCTCCCTGCCATCCCAGTCTGTTAACCAGCAAAACAAATTCCTCAGGACTCTGCCAGTCCTTATTTTGTCTTGCAGGTAACAGCCAGTACCCCCAATTCCCAAACCTCCCCCGCATCCAGAAGAGTGTTCTTCTGCGGTGTCCAGCATTTGTCCATGGACACTCACAGAAATTAGGACGTTCACTATCTCCAAAGAGACAGAATACAGCCTATTGGCTCAGCTGGGGAGACACACCTCACTTTAATATAACAGCACTGAGATGAATTTATAATAAAACAAGAATAAGTTTATTTAAAAGGAACACAGATGTAAGTGATACAAAGCAGAGATAATAGAAACAGAAAATGTTTACACATAAAACAAAATTATAATAATGTTTTCTAGTGACTAAAAGTTACCTCAGTAGGTTACAGTCTTGTCTAAGGCAGTTTTCTCACCTACAGTCACTTCTTAGCATCACCAACCTATGTGGCTGGGGATCTACTATTCATGGATGCAAAGAAGGGTGACTCTTTGTTCCCTCTATAATGGATCACCAAAATGTCTTTCTGGTTCGCCTTATGTTCCCTAAAGTTTATTGTCTTTGTCACCAGAGTCTGGATGAATCCCCAGAGGTCAGATTCCAGTGTCTTCCCAGATTGATTTCACAGCCTCATATTAATTTGCTCCTCCTGTTTTACCTTTGATGCAAATAAACTTCCCATTATCTCTGGCATCACCATGCTCAGTTTATATTAGAGACAGGAAGATAACTGTTCTCCCTCTTCTCTGGAAGAAAACCTGTTTCCTCCATTTGTTTGGTTACAGACTTTAAAGCATAATATCAGAAAGTATCTATAATTCCTCATATAATGTTGACACAAACATTTCACAATGATTTTAATGACCAGTGTGTCACTGTCTTTCACTTGATATCTCTCATGACATTGTTTATAGATAAATACCATAACAGCAGTGTGGTGTGTAGTGAGTTTGTCAGGCCTGATAGGAGTTGCTGTTACATGACATTGAATCCTCTGGCAGTGGCCATTGAGCAGCTCTTAGGGTCATGCCCAAACACTTCAAGTCCCTGAAGACGGTATAACTCTGCACCACCTCTCTTGGCTGTCTATCGGTCCCATTTTATTATATATATTTGTGAGCAAAGATACAATCTAACAGATTTCTGATGCCTTTCATTCAAGGGTGCTAGTTTAGAATAGGGGGATTGCCTTCGTAGGATGGGCAGTATGAATGTAATAGAGGTGAGTGGATAGTGCTGCATATTACTAATGTTGCCTGATGCTGCTCATCATAAGACCCTGTTTTCAAGTGCTTACTACTTTGCCAAATTGTAATCTTTTGGGCTGAAATCTTTCATGCGGGGTGTCTTCAATTGAATGCTGCCCTAAAATATTGGATGCTAACCCTTTCTCTGCTGCAGTGTTCCTGTGTGAGGGTGGGCAAGGCACTTAAAACAAACTTTTCGAGGTAATTACTAATTTCATGTTTTTCATTTTCTGCGTGCCCAACATAAGACCCTGTGGTCTGTCTGATTTGTAGAAGTGCTGTGCATTCGCAGCTGCAACTGAAGTCAGTGAGAGCTTAGTGCTGAACAATTAAAGTGCTCTCTAATGCTAAGTACTCTGAAAAATCAGGTTCTGGGCATCTGTGATGAGGTGTACATAAATCCCACACTGGGGAACAGGGAGTTTAGGAGCAGCTCTGGTCTGTTGGGTGTGCTTTCAATGGAGGTGAAGCTTAAAAGTGCACAGCATAGCACAGCTCAGCCAGCATGGTCAGTGCAAGGGAACAAACTTGCACTAGAGGCTCTTGCAAGAATCTACTAGGAGCCACACACTACCTTGAAGCTGACCTCAACTCAGAGCCTCAAACCACTGCAAAAAAGACAGCGGAGTGTCTTTTTGTGAGAGGGAAAAGGAACCTCCTGACCCTCTTTTGGGGAAGGGAACGCTTTGCAGGCTGTAAGGCAGGCCTTCACCATGTCTCTAGAGCAGTGTTTCTTAACCTGGGGTTTTAGAGGGGTCGCAAGTGCAGAGCTGGTATTGGGGGTGGCAAGAAAGGCAATTGCCTGGAGCCACAGGCGCGCCATGAAACTAAGTTACATGCCTCTAGAGAGAGAGAGCTCCGTGGGGGTGGGACTCAGGCTTCAGGGGTACAGTAGTTTGGAAAGGTTAAGAACCACTGCTCTAGAGGGACAAGGACGTGGTAGGAAGTAACAAAGAAAGTAGGTTGAGTGATACCCTAGTTCAGGTTGCACACCTGAACTACCTGCCTGAGTGTCCAGGGACCAGAATTGTGAAATAATAATAAAAATGGGGATCTTGGAACCAGAGGTTTGATTTTGCTAATTCTTCAGTCCAACTGAAAATCACATTAAATCTTCGGTTTGATAAATGAAACAGGAATTATTTGGAGAATTTATTACATTTCTACGTATGTTTTCAACTATTTGTCAATTGTTTGCTCATTACATTAATGGTGTTTTCTCATTAACTTTAAAACCCCCTCACCCATATGACTGTGAATGAAACCTTGTACATTGTGTATGTCATATTGTGGTGTGACTGTTTGCTTGCAAAGTGTTTTTACAATCCTGGTACCACCCTAATTCATTGGTTGTGTTTATAATTCATGGTGTCCTGCCAATCTACGTCTCTGCATACTGACTTTGATATTTATATAATCTGATATCGAAGAGTGTCTCTCTGTCATCATTGTAGTAATCAGAGCATATGCTGGAAGAGATCAGCATTGTAGGATGTCCCGGCACAATGAAGTGTATGATTCTGCCACAGAATGAACTAAGGTACCCTTCTTTCCTAACGTAAAGCTGGATGAGTGTAAATCCTGCTTTTGAAATAATTGTACAAGTGCTTTTACTTTGCTGCTCTGCCAGCATCCTTCACAGAAGCCACACTGTTTCGCTTCAAATTGTATTTCTTAGAATTTAATAGGATGGTCTTGGTTTATTTTTCCAACTCAGCAGGGTTCTAAAAGGATGCCAAATTTTCATTCCTTCCTTATCTGCTTCTGGTCTCTGTATTACCAGTTCCATGATTACAGGAAAATCTAATCCTTTTTTTCTGCATATGAGAAGCTGAAAATAATTTAAACTGTTGTCTTATCCAAGTAATAGTGTACAACATATACACAAAAGGAAGATATGAGGGCTGAAGGAGCCAGGAACTGTTAAATTCTAGAACAGGATTCAGGAATAAATATATTAATTTCTAACAAATGTTCCAATAGCAGGAAAATGCTGGGCTATTATTTTCATGGGTGCTTACCAGCTATTAGTTCAATTTCTACTGAATTGTATATTTTTCCATTTCTTGTGACTAAAAGTCACCAGATACTGTTAAGGACTATCCACTTCCCTGTCTTTCTCTGTGACTCTTTTTTCCCTTTTCCTATCTGTCAGGAATTAATTAACTTAGCAGATAAAGATTTCCAGATGTGCTGGTGCTGCCTATAGATAACCTTGGATGCTAATGTTCTTTCAGAACTCAGACAGACATTGCAATGATGACATTTATTGGAATCAACTTGTCATAAGAATGAGAGGTTCAATGTAAAGCAGTCGAGAGAATACATGAAATCCCATTAAACTACAAGGTGCTCAACTCAACCATGTTAAACCTCAACTAAATAGGATGTTACATTTGCTTTGTATTTTAAAGTGACTTTAACAGGTCTTACCAGATCAGTGACGTGCTTGAAAGTTGCAAATTGAAGGGAAGTTTGAAATGATTTCTCTGTTTCTTCTGGATAATTCCTAAATTGCACATGAGGTACAATTTATATTGGTACACAGATTAAAGAGAGACATTTTGGTCGGAGCCCATTGTTAAAATAATTGCAGCACATCATTGTCTCATACTGTAGTTTTGTAAGCAGCCATTCCCCTGCTGAGTTGAAGAAAAGCCTTAAACAGGTAGATTATAAGGGTAGTCATGTTGGATAGCAATGACTCTAGTTCATCAGGTATATATCAAAACAGGATATTGATTGTATTGTGATTACCTTGTCAACAAAACGTACACATGTAGAAGGTATATGATGGAATTTCCTAACAAATAGCCCATCAATGATTCAATATAATTGTTCACTTTTTCACAGTTAATAGCTCTATCCTTTAACCAGTTTAGTCAAAGGCCACACAAAGCTGCCTTTGATTTCACTGGGAGCGGGTCAGAGACCTATTATTTCTTTAAAATAATAATAAAAATTCCTTCTGTGGATGATGCTGGGAAATAAAATATTAAGAATATCATAACACTGTTCAATCAATAACCTGGTTATAAAACAGGTATGTTACTAGAGTTACTTGGTTCCTTTGTAACTCACTAGATTTGATCAGCTTTAACAACTTCTCTGGCAAAAGCGACACAATAATTTCAGTCATCTCTTTGGGGTGCATGACTGAAAATTATTCCTTCTAGTGACTGGATTAGAGAGGATTTTTTTTTCTCAAAAGTGCTTTAAAGCAATTCAGATTATAAAGTATGAAATACATCTTTCTTCTTTCAGAGCTTTCCCTTTCTGTAGTCTGTTTATATTTTGCTGTTTAAGGAATATAGAATTATAAACAAAACAAAAAATTAAGACAATTCAGCAAAACGAAAAAAGAAAGATATATTTTAAGTTGATTTAAAGCTCCACAATACACTTTATATTTACTTTAAGAATTTTTCAGTATGTGTGCCTCCATGCAAAAACCAAAATAAAAAAAAAGTTTGAAGAGATGATCTTATGAACTGTGAGGCTCAGCTCTTATCATAGTACTTTTATTCTTTTATTTAATTCTGAATCCTTGTTGCTTGCTTCTGTATAAATTGAATAAGACTAGTTTTTTATACCTGTTGTCTAGTAAACAATGCTTTATGCTCAGAGTTGAGATTCTCCTGGTAGAAATATATCATAAACTACATTTTCTTCTTGACTTCACTATACGTTTTTCCATATCATTTTGCTGTGGGCTTGTCAGAAAAGTGATTGTAGTAGCTTTATTTTGTCTGCAGGGTTTCACATCATTAACCTTGCAGTGTCATTTTTATTATATGAGGAAAATGAATGTCCTAAAATTTGAAGGGAAAATTGTATTATTTCTTGTGCTCAGAAAATGCATCACCAAAATATACTTTTATAAAATAATGCAATCCCTTTAATCTTAAAGGTTTTTAGTATTGTACTTCTTGGCAAAATGTTTTAAAAATAATGTATATGTCTCAGTTGTAAATAAAAAAAAAGGGACTCTGTACTTTGAACCTGTGACATGATAATTTTAAAAAAAGTCACAGCACATTAGAAGGAATGATGTGCTGGTTATGGGAAGCAGCATAAAGAACTGCACAGGTTTGGTGCATGTACTCTTGAAAAAAAAGCAGTGATTTTTAAAAAATATTTCACACACATCTGTGGTACACTGCATGTTTTCTTAGACCCCGTTATCACTTCTAGAGATTGAAGAGCTTTTATTTCTTAAATTATTAAAAAACACTACCAAGTCCTGGACACACAATTTGACCTGACTGTAGCTACTATGGGTGAGGAATGTATTTAGAATTCTCAGAGTATTAAGAGATCCAATAATCTCCTCTGGATTGTTTTTAAAATTAATTAATGCCCATTTTTTCTCAGTCTTACAAAAGTGTTTTAGGACCCACACCAGCAGCATTTAGCTAAAAACAGAATTCCCAAATCTGTGCTCATTTCTGCTCTCAACCTTGATTTATGATGGTGCACAGAATAGTAAACAAAAGTGAACTGTGTGGGCTTCATTTTCATTACGAACAGAGGGCGAACAATCTGTTTGAGTGAGTGACAAAGCAAATAGGAAATGGTATTAAAACTTGTTAGAAAAAGATTACAAAAATGTAGGGTGAAATCTTGCCATTTTAAAGTCAATATGGGTGTTGCCATTAATTTCATTGGGGCCAGGATTTCACCCATTCTGTTAGAAATAACAGAAAACTATACAGAGTTATTGCTGGAGTCTTGTTTAAAGATAATTCCGCCTGAACTCCAATCCAGAAATTCTGAAGGTGTCATTGGGAAATCACTGTCTGTAGCCACATTATTATAAAGTTTGAATTCTTGTCTGTAATACCATTATGTCTGGGTTCCGCTTTGAAATACAGAATATGTAACAGATCTCCCCTTTCATGATAAGAGAGATGAAAGCCATAGGCAAGCCTTCTTTTGAAAATTATTTTTAAATGCATCATTTCTAAAACTTCCCACTAGTATGAAATACTTCAGGCATTTTTTTCTTGAGTATCTTCATTTTACAGTCCTGAATATTATAACGCAATTGCTCACTAGCTACCTGTGATGTATACAGGTGGTAAGCAATGTACTTTGACAGGAAAATAATGAGAGAAAAAAAGAGGAGTCAGGACTGAACCCTATATATATTATGTGATATTACATTACCAAAGTTTCTTTATATATGTATGTGTTTGTGTACACAGAGAGAAAGCGAGAGAAAGAGAGGTAATGAGGCCATAATTTAAGAGTACTGGAATAAAAAGTTTACAAAACAACAGTAGACTGAGGCAGAAGAACAAGGGTTTACTGACAACATTTTCTGCTAATGGTCTGTCATGGATGGCTGCAGATGAAGTAATGTCAGCTCATTCTAAAATATTAAGGGCATGAGAGGAAGAAGAGGTTTGTACATGGATATGGTAGAGGAAAAGAGCTGTTTAGAAAAGGTAATAGGGAAGATACAGCTGGCATCACACCACTGGGTTAAAAACAAGGAAAATATATAATTCCTCCAAAAAATTTGAGGGTCAGTGTTAGCAAGTAGGGTAAGAATGTTACAGGGAACCATGGAAGAGGGTCTGTAGGACGGGCTCCTGCCCGGTCCAGTCCTGGCGGCCCTTCCGCGGGCCCAGGCTCAGAGGAAGGCCACTGCGCCTTCCTACACAACAGGGGAATGTTAGTCTTTCAGTCTTTCGCCCCGGCCCTCACGCAGGGCGGGCGAGAGTCTTTCGCCCCGGCAGCGAAGAGTCTTTCGCCCCGGCCCTCACGCAGGGCGGGCAGGGCGAGCGAGGAGTCTTTCTCACGCAGGGCGGGCGAGCGAGGAGTCTTTCGCCCCGGCCCTCACGCAGGGCGGGCGAGCGAGGAGCAGTGGCTCGAGTTTAGCGGGCGGCAGAGGCTGATTCCCTTTTGGGGATTGGCAAGGATCGGGGGGGAGGGAAGGGGGACGCAGGCCCACCCAACTCCACTGTGTCCCAGCCCAGGGCCCTAGCAGTGGCATGGGGTTGCCACTCAGTCGGCGGGGCTCCTGCCGCAACACGCCGACTGGGTGTTACCCCTAGTACAGCCACGCCTCTGGCTGTCCCTGGGCTCCTTCCTCCCTGGATTCCCCGGTACCTATGTCAGTCGGCTCCTCGGGGTCGTCGGGGTACACCGCATGGGGTAGGCCAGTCAGTCCTTCTGCATCGACAGGGGGTAGGTTGGGGAGCTCCTCAGCGAGGGGCAGCTCCTCCAGATTGCAGGGCTGGGGGTACAGTTCAGCCTCCGGCAACTCCTCCAGGTCGGTTCCTGCCTCCAGGGGCTGGGCGTCTGGCAGCTCGTCCAGGTCCGGACCGGCTTCTGGGCGGAACTCCCAGCTCTCCGGTTCAGGGGGTTCGTCCCAGCCGCTGCGGGCCTGAGGCTGGGCCCAACGCCTCGGGCCTGGAGACCTTGGCCAGTCCAGAGGGCCCGGAGGCCCAACCCAAGCCATAGAGGCGTGTCGCCGGGGCCGCAAGGCCGGGAGGGGGTTACCTGGGGCAGTAGCCTGGCGTGGTTCAGCCCCTTGCTGCAGCCGGCAAGGCAGCGCGTCTGTCTCCGCCGGCAGCCTTCTCCCTTCTGGGCTGTAGGGCCTGATTTTTATAGCTGCCGCCCTCCCTAAGGCTCCGCCCCCCTGCTGCTGGGTTGGCCGCCCGGCAGGACCTATCGGGGCCCAGCTGTCTGGTTGCCAGGCGCACTGGGCTGCCGGCCAGTCTAGAGTCTGATTGGGTGCCTGTGGCCCTTCCGCGGGCCCAGGCTCAGAGGAAGGCCACTGCGCCTTCCTACAGGGTCAAAAAGGAGATAAGAGTCCATGAAAGATAGAAATCTCTAGGCTATTAAAACCAGTTTTCTGGAACCTGGAGTGGAAAGTTACCAGTTATTACAGAGTATAGATTGTTACTCAGAACATCAGTTTTGCCTGAAAGCATGTCACACTAGAATTGGAAGGCCAAAGTATGAGTGCAGTTACACTGGTATGAATCCATAGTAACTTCAGGGAAGTCGTGTAGCTGGAAGCAGAATCTGTTCCCACAGTCTTTGAATTAAACTAAAAAAGCCACTCACTTGTGTGGAATTGCGTTCTGGATTACAAAGAAAAATATTGTCTAGTCTTTCATAAGGCGACATAGTTGAAGCCAGGCTAGAAAAGGAGAACTTGATTGAGTGAATGGTGCAGAAGGTAAATGGCACTGGGGCAAGGATAAAATGACAGTGTGAATTATGTGCATATGTTTTATTTTTGTCTTTTTTCTGACCAATTTATGTGACATTTTATACTATACAAATTATACATTTTATGTTGCACATAAATCTTCTGATAAGTTGGCCAAATAGAGAAAAGCATCTACATGTTACGTGATCAGAGAATTAGGCCCACAGAGCTCACATGAGCCCAGGAAGTAGCTTCTCTAAATATTAGATTTTTTAAAAATATACATGAATTTATCAATATAAGATAAGTACATAAAACCTCTTATATATTTCTTGTAATTTTCATTACAGGAATGGCAATAGCCTTCCCGTACTTTTAATAATTTACAAACTTTAGAAAAAAAGTAATATATTTGAAATGTAATACATAATGCAAAAGAGGAGAAAGGTTGCGATAGTGGTGTATTTCATTAATTAAAATGTGAGGGAATAACTATCATTTACTGATGACCTCCACAGCCATGAGTTATTAATCTCTTAATTTTACAAGAATGGGTCATTTATATTATCAGTATGATAAATATACTACTCTCTACAGTTATGTCTGTTTCTCTTATATACTAAAAAGCAGTACATCAAAATTACCAATCACTGTGGTGGTTTACAAAATGAAATCGCACAAAAGAATGCTTAAAAAGTGACAACAAATTATTTTTCTTTATTTTATTTTTTCTTTGATTTTCATTTTTTCCCTGAGAGCTAAACACATTTATATTCACATGAATCCTGGATTTTTTTATTAACTAGAAAACAGTTGCACAATATCAGTACAATACGAAAGATTCTAATGATTCTTTTTTGACTCGGGAGAGGAGCACTTAGCGCCTGATACGATAGAACTTCAGAGTTAAGAACACCACAGTTATGAACTGACTAGTCAACCGCACACTCATTTGGAACTGGAAGTATGCAGTCAGGCAGCAGCAGAGACCAAAAAAATGGCAGCAAATACTGTACAGTATTGTGTTAAACATAAACTACTAAAAAAAAGGGAAAGCGGCATTTTTCTTCTGCATAGTAATGTTTCAAAGATGTATTAAGTCAATGTTCAGTTGTAAACTTTTGAAAGAGCAACCATAATGCTTTGTTCAGAGTTACAAACTTTTCAGAGTTATGAAAAACCTTCATTCCCAAGGTGTTCTTTACTCTGAGGTTCTACTGTACAGGAAAATACTGAAGCAAGTAATGTGTTTGAAGTTAAGCATGTCCATTGCTTTTCTGATTAGACATATTTTGCTGATTTGAGGGCTGAGTTTGTAATAATGCAGGACAAGAGGATTGAAAACATTTTTGAAAACTCATCACTTGTAGGGAGCTTGAGGTTGACAAAGGTCTAATGACTATCTTTAGGGTCCTTGGCTCAAAGGGGGTAACCCATCTCATGCAGCTTTGGATACACTAAAAGGATGAAGGATTTTCAATTGATTTATTGGAATAGCTGAGAGCTGGGGTGGTGGGAGCAAGGGGCTCAACTAATCGCTGATATCATATAGTGAGAGAGAGTGGTGGAGGGGAGGGATATGGAACTAGTGAATTTTTAAGGGAAAAGAAAAAGGAAAGACCCTGCCGCTGAGTCTCTGGACTCCTCCTGAGAAACAACCATCATCCACAGTAAGATCTCTGTGCATGGCGGTTAGTTTTAAATGTATCTATCATTAGTCTCTGTAACAGGGACCTTTCAGTAGCATAAGCAATATTTAGTTTTAGGAGTGGGTTTACTATATAAACATATTTTGTTGCACATTATCTCTGTTGTGTGGTTTTCTTGCCTTGTAAATGATGATGATTGTTGAAGTTCCAATCACATTTCAACATGCATTCTGTGAGGGATAAATTTAACTGTGGGAAATTCACTGTTGGTGTTTTCATGTGAAAATCCATTGACTTCACTGGAGTTGCGCCCATGTACAAAAGTGGTAGATTTGGAATAGAGTGTCTCTGAAACCCGGTTGGTGAAATTGACTAAAATCCATTGAAAGCAGTGGAGCCAGTATCTTTAAGAATTTAAATCCATTGGATAAGGGGCAGTTTTGACCTCGTTGTTGGCCTGATCCTGTACCATTGTGAGGCAAACCTGAAGGTTTAGGCTAGGTCTTCACTGCAAAAAAGGTGTGCTTTTACATCAGCAAAGCTCTCTTGAAGTAAAATTGCTAGTGGAGATAAAGTACAGGTAACTTTTTCCTCAGTGTAACTACCCAAGATCAACCATAGCTGCAGAGTATGGCGTTTACTAGCTACATCATGGTAAAAACTATAGTGCTTTGTCTCCATGGGATTTTACATTGAGATTGCTATTTCAATGGGAAAAAACACTTTTGTTTGCAGTGAAGACATAGCCTTATGGATAAATTGTGCCCTTAATGTATTAGTCATGCCAGCCAGGGTAGTGCTGGTGCATATAATTATAGCAGCCAAGAGAGGTGGCTTTTGAGCCCCCTGGATGTGTGGTGAGACTAGTAGTTGTACAGGGGGACGCTGCTGGGTATGCACTCTTTGAGTATGTCTACATTGCAATTAGACACCCACGGCTGGCCTGTGCCAGCTGACTTGAGGTCGTAGGCTCAGGCTAAGGGACTGTTTAATGTGGTATAAATGTGCAGGCTCGGGCAGGAGCCAGAGCTCTGGGACCCTCCCACCTTGCAGATCCTAGAGCCTGGGCCTGAAAGTTTACACCACAACTAAACAGCCCCTTAGGCTGAGCCCTGGGAGCCTGGGTCAGCAGGCATGAGTCAGCTGTGGGTGTATAATTGCAGTGTAGACATTCCCTTTACTCTATGGGATATAAACAGCAGCATACTGCCTGGACCCTGCCTGAGTACATGAAGAAGCTCTCTGGGACCTTTTTCCCACCATGCAAGACTGCAAGGGAAACATTTTTATTTACATTCGAACCTTAGATGCTGGATTAATAGATGCTGTAAAAATGTATTGCTTTTAAGTAAAACGTACAACTAAGCCTGAGTAAAGCATCCTACTTGTTTTTATAGGCCAGAGGTAAAAGTGCTGTAATCCCAGCCAGCTGAAGACAGAAGTATTATTTTTTTTAAAAAAATGAGGGGAATATATCATGACAAGAAGAAAAAATCATTGTGTTTCCAGAAAGTTAGACTGTCTTATTCATCTCCCTGGTTTTATTCTTGAAATTTTAATTCAAAGTTTTCATGCACAGAAAAAAAAGCCATTTTTCTCTTCCACATATGTCTGTAGATGAGCAGAGCAGGAGTAAACCTAAAAGTATTTTGAACTAGACAAATGTTATAGAACTTGGGAAATGGAATTTTTAATAGCTTTTATAATGGTTCCAGAATGTGCATAACTCCTAGCATATTTCCCTGCTTTTGTAAGCAGCTTTTATAATTCTAAATGCTCCTATTTTACTGGAAATTGTTCCTTTTTGCTAGTAAAGTTCCAGGCTGTGCACAGCTGCTGTACCTTAGGGCAAACAACTAAATTTTGGAGTTTAGAGTTGTTAGAGATTTATTCTTTGTATTAGTCAGATTTTTATTGATACTTTAATAATTTGGTTCAGTAACATTTCATATTCCTCAAATGTCCAAAGGTATTGTTGTAATATCTGTAATATCCATGTGTTTGGTTAGCGTTTATATACAATATTAAAATTTAAATGCAAAAAAAGAAAACTTTGCTAATGAAATATTCAGGTTGTACTGTTAAAATCAGAGTCAGGAAATGCAACAATTATGGGTCCAACAGCCATACATTCATCCACATTGCACATACTGCATATTGTATAGTATGTGTCAATGAAAATCAAAGGGAGGAAATAAGAATTTTACTCAAAAAATTCTGATTTAAGGCTAAGACCACTGTTTTTATTATTTAAACCTGTTAACGAACTGTGTGGTTGACACAGAAGCCCAATCACTGTCTCTCAGATATCTGAGCAGCAGAGCAATACCCTTTCTTCACATCAACGAAGCAAATAATTTCTTTTAAAAGGACATTAGGAAACCTGTCGAAGAACTACATATAAGGTTAGTCTGGCTCACAAATCAAGTAACCAGACATCAATATTTATGGTGATTGGTGCAAAATTCTAAACAGGCTATTAAGATTTTAAAAAGCATTATAATTTTCGCACTGACTGTGATTGAGTTATCTGGCTTAAATAGAGTTTGTATTTCATTTACATTTTGTTAGCAATAATTCTACAGAAAAAAAATCTGCACTACATCCTGTAGTGTAAGATTTTTGAGGTTTGTGCAAAGAAGCTTGGACATCACCTGGCATACTTGTCTCACCTCAGAATAAAGAGAAGGCATCTTTTGCTGTGGTTGTTAAATGCTGTATTTTAACAAATTATTACATATACAATGCTGCAAAAGCTTGCCAACAGAAAGGATTTTTTTACTTTAACTTAGCAATAAATGGAGAACATTGTCAGTGAAGAGGCTCCAAGACTAGAAAATCAAGCGGGTCGAATTATGGTAGGGGCATAGGTTTTTGGAATAAGATTATATAAATCTGTTAAAGAATCAGTTTGTACTCCATTGCTTTATTCTTTAAAATGAAAACTTTTAACTTTACAGTCCAGAGTCCTAAATATTACTACACATAATACAGAGTGGCTCTTGGTGTTTTGTTCTGTACACCAAAACGTTTTGTAGTCCATCATTTAAAGATGTCTGCTTAATCACTATTTGAAAGTTGTAAAGATACAGTAGCCTAATTAGTAGTTTCATTTTGAATGTGGATAATGGAGATATCAGTGAGCTAATTGTCTGTCTTGTAAAGTGCATTGCTCATTGTTACTAATATAGAGAAAGCTGCACAGATATTTGTTTTACCATGAAATTCTGGGGGAGAGCATCCTTATGTTACTCTAGAAGGTTAAATGCTTCTGTTTGCCCTTCTATCTTTGTGTGTATACACAATTTGCATATTCACACATACACACTGGCACACATGTTGCCTTACGACAAAACATAATAGATATGTAGGGAGATCATAAATAACTAAATAAAATGACATGCAACATACAAGATAGCAATAGGGAAATGTTGACTGCAGAAGAGAGAGAGGAAATATCTAAATGTTTAAAAAGTTGAAACCGAGTAATGTCATTCTAATAAAACCAATGTGAAAACTGAATTATAAATATGTAAAGTAGATATGATTAAGAAATGTAAACGTTATGGTTGGGATTTTCAAATTAGCCCAAATTAACTGGTTTTACTGCCTTTCAGTAAGGGTTGGGTGCCTAGTTTCTGTAGGCTCGTTTCAAAATCACAGCTTGAAGTATGGAATTGGAATTGTTTTCCAAGAAAGGTTGGAAATGGAACCTCCTGTCTAGGTGAATACCCTCTCCAAGTGAGAAATGCAATGATAAATAGTAGTACAGATATGAAATTAATTCTTTATATAATATGAGGCAGGGGTGGGGAACGTCCGGCCCGCGGGCCATATAAGGCCCGCGAAATCATTTGGTCTGGCCCTGGCAAGGCAACCGCAGGCGGGACTTGAAATTCAATAAATCTAGGAGCTTTTTTCATAGCAACATAAATTTATATTAAGTGAATCATAATAAGAACGTAAATTTTGAGGGACAAGCAAGGAACATCCATTACGGGATAGACAGGACACATACGAGTACATGACGGGACAGACATGTATGCTTCTCGTCGGCTGCCCGCGGCCCGTCTGCCTGTATTGCGGCAACTCAGAGGACAGTCTGTACCAGGCAGGCTGGGAGTGTACACGTTGTGAAAGTGTTAACACACTGTGGCGAAACTACGGCGATCCGGTGATGATGAGATGAGATGCGATGAGATGATTCCTCGCGACGTTGATGACCTTGCCTCCGATGATTGACGACGATGTTGTCGACTTCTTTGTCGACACAGACGATAACTCCAATCCAACCTTTATCCACACGTCCACGATCAACAATCCTCGCAAAAACTGAATCTCAGATGAAGATTAAGGAAATTACAGTACACAGAAAAGACCTCAAGAGTCGATGATATGAACGTTGGATATGTTCCAAATCCAAGATGCAGGATTAGAACAGCGATCAAAGTAAAATAATCGCGTTGCTGGCGACACACACTGGATAGTTATTAAAACTTAAGTGGTGTGACATCCTACAAATGGCGACTACAAAGAAAAGAAAAGTTGATGCAGAGTGTCGATCTTTCCAAGAGAAATGGACAAATGATTATTTTTTTGTTGAAGTCAAAGGCAAACCTGTGTGCCTAGTTTGTGGCGATGCATTAGCAGTAATGAAAAAAGCCAATCTGGAGCGTCATTACAGCTCAAAACATGCTAAACTCAATGAATTGTGGGGCCAAATGCATCTGGATAAAATCAATGCTCTTCAGAGGAGTTTGGAATCACAACAAGCTGCTTTCATTAGGCCTCGTTGTGACAGAGACAACGTTATTCAGACGAGTTATGTAGTGAGCGAGCTAATCGCAAAGAAGCTGAGGCCTCATGTAGAGGGAGAGTTTGTGAAAGAGTGCATGGTGGCTGCTGCGGAGTTGTTAGCACCAGACAAAGTAAAATTGCTTCAGAGTGTTAGTTTGTCTCGGAGAACCGTCTCAGATCGGATTACTGACTTAGCGCAAGATATTGAAAAAACATTGAAGGATTCTGCAGGAGATTTCCAATTTTTCTCTCTGGCTAGTGACGAGACAACGGACATAACAAATACTGCCCAACTGGCCGTTTTCGTTCGTGGGATAACTGCAGAGTTTGACACGCGAGAGGAACTGCTGTCACTGGAAGCCATGCATGGCACTACAAGAGGTGAGGACTTGTTTGAGAGACTTGTTTTATCAATGAAAAAACTTGAGCTAACATTTGAAAGTTAAGTGGCCTTACTACAGATGGAGCTCCAGCCATGGTTGGCTCGCAAAAAGGGTTAATTGCATTTGTCAAGAAAGAACTGAATCGTCTCAGCCTTGATCCAAGTGATTTAATTATATGCCACTGCATCATACACCAAGAAAGTCTCTGTGCACAGTCGTTGCGGCTCAACAATGTGATGTCAACAGTAGTGTCATGCATAAATTTTGTCAAAAGCAGAGGGTTTAACAGCTGCCAGTTTAAGGAGTTACTGAATGATCTTGACTCTGAGTACGGTGATCTTCTTTATCACTGTGAAGTGCGGTGGCTGAGTCGCGGGAACATGCTCATGAGGTTTTATGAACTGCGGGATGAAGTCAAGCAGTTCATGGAGATGAAGGGAAAACCTGTCAGGGAACTCAATGATAGCAAGTGGCTGCGTGATCTAGCGTTCATGGTGGACATTACCAAGTACCTCTCAGAGCTGAACATCAAGCTGCAGGGCCCCAACCAGCTTCTCAGCTCCCTGCTTTCAAACGTGAAATCATTTGAAGCTAAATTAAGGCTGTGGAAAGTGCAACTCGAAAGGAATAACACGGTGCATTTCCCTACTCTGGAAGGACAAAAGCCTTCTACGACACTTGAATATGCTGGTAAATGTGCAAAACTAATTGAGGCATTTAATGAAAGATTCAAGGACGTGAAAAGTAAACAAATGGAATTGAACATATTTGCTACACCGTTCAATGTGGAACCAGCTGATGTGCCTGATAACCTACAACACGAAATCATTCAGCTGCAAAGCGATGATGAGCTGAAAGCTAGGTACAACAACCTCCCACTGCTTGAGTTCTATAAACGTTACATAAGCAATGATGAATTTCCCACTTTGAGGAGACATGCATTGAAATATGCATCTGTGTTCGGAACAACTTACTGCTGCGAGCAGTTCTTTTCAAAACTTACCATCGCAAAGAGTCGACTGCGCTCCAGACTGATCAACGCAAACCTGGAACAGCAGTTGCGAGTAGCAACATCATCAATACCAGCTAACATCACACGCCTCACCAAAGAGAAGCAGTTCCAGCCATCACATTAGGGGTGAGTTAATTAAATGTTTGACCAAATATAGCAGGCTAATTTTAAGTTGATAATTTTGTATGGCCCGCGAATGATGTTATAAATATCCAAATGGCCCTTGGCAGAAAAAAGGTACCCCACCCCTGATATGAGGGATCATATATACAGCACAAATGCTATGGAGGAGGAAGTTGAAGTAATAAAATATGCAACAAAGAAATTTTCATTGCTAGGAAAAGTCTTGGACTTTTAAAATCTTATCTTGAGAGGAAAAGTCATTTGTACATGTGTGCTTAATGCGGGGCTTTGTATGTTTGGACAGAGAGCAGTTTTATTGATAGTGATATAATGAACTGCCTGAAAACATCATTGCCAAAGATGCCTTCCTGAATATTGCTAGATATTATTTAAGATACAAATATGTGAAGTGACAATGGCATTCACTGAATTGTCTGTGTCTGTGTTTATATTCGCTTCTGGTAATAATTCTCATTATGAAGAAAAATACTGTCTTAGACAGTATATCCCATCAGCAGCATGGGTTCATTTCCACTTACTGTAACTGAAGTTAGTAGAGAAAACATTGCTAAACGTGAGAATTGTAAATGACTTCTGACACTGTATTGGAAAGACACTATAATGTAGAGTAGAATTATATGCTAGATTACTCATATGGAAGGAGTGTTGCACAGTGTGACTTTCCTCTGTCTTTGTTGGTGTTTAATGGAGATTAACATACATGAGTTTTGTCGAAAGAAAATTTTGAGTTATTTACTCTTTTTCCTTTGAAATAACTTCCCTAACGGGCTATTCAGTACAGTTTGTGAAACAGACACAGAGAGGAGGACAAAATTTTGCTGGCTTATATCCATGTAAGCCTTTCAGTGGGGTTGAACATTGTATATATCAGCACTGTGCCCTTGAGGAATCAGTCCAAAGATTTACACTGCGTTAATCAAAGTGAGACATATATTTTCAAAAAGGAATGGATAAAATGCACCATAATAACAGGATGTAAGGAATTAACATCTCAGAAGTGCATGGTAAGTGTGCAGTTAGAAACCTGGTAACTGTGTGTGTGCAAAAACTTGGGCAAGCACAATTATATGAACTTGGTGCATCAATTACTTTATGGGAAATAGATTTGAGTGACTAAATGCATGCTGAACATATTCGTTCTTTGAAAGCCTGCTCTATCTGTATGACCCTCATCATTTCATCTTCTTATCACTTTAAAAGCATTAAATCATTTATCTTCATTCTACCCCTGTGAGGTAGGTGTGACATGGTTGCACTCCTGGGGTGCAGCCCGGAAGCTGTGGAACCACTGTGCCCCCCTTAACTATCCTGCTAGGGCAGACTCCCAACAAGGCTTTGTTGGTGACAAACAGCCAGCCCTGCCGGACCCTGTTACCCAACATGACAGCTGGTGGAGCCATACACCCAGCTGAGTTACCTAGCTGCTTTCCAGCCACTCACGAACCAGCAATGGATAGAAGGGCCCCAGCCAGTTCGCTCCTGCTTTCTGCTTTGCATCCCGAAATTGCCCTGTTTTGGCCTAGTCAAAAGCCTGACCAGGATAAGTTTATTACCTAGTGGAAACCTCCCCATCCTTTCATTGGTGCGGAGGATATACACCAGTTTTTGTAAATTGTGCGAACATTTACCAAACACTTCAATCAAAAACACACTGTTTTTGGTAACATTATAAAACAGATATATTAACTGCAGAAGAAATAGATTTTAAGTGATGATAAATAGTTGGCTTAAAGGATCAGAGGTAGTTACCGAAGAAATAAAAGAAGTTCACAATCTCAATTCTATACTGCTGAACTGGATGTGAATTAGCAATGTCTCATCCTTGTTAGCTGGTACAAGCAATCCTTAAATGCAGACTGCACAGTCTTCCTTGCCTGTGGCTCCTTTCTACCCTTCAAAAGTCCTTGTGTCTTTCAGACATTCCTTCAAGTGTTGTTATGGTGGAGTGAAGCCAAGTCACTTCCCCCTCTTTATAGCTTCTTCCAGCTCATTGGAACAATTGATGCTTGTGACCTGGGTGGTTGTCCTCATTGGTCAAGCAGGGTCCATTGCCTTCATGCTTCTTCAGTGAAGCCTTCACTGTAAACAATCCCTGATAGTGGCATATCATGGATCCCCAGCGCCCGGGTGCCATACCTACATTGCCCCCTCTTGGCAGTGCCCCACAGGGGGGTTTGTGGCCTGTGTCCCACTCTTCTCCACTCCCCCCATCAGTGGCAGTGCCCCAAGGGGGGTGGTGTCTTTGGGCCCGTGTCCCACTCTCCCCCACTCCCCACTGTTGGCAGCAGCACCCCACAGGGGGGTCTGCTCTTCTCCACTCCCCTCCCATTGGTGGTAGCAGCAGCATCCACAACACCTCATGGGGGAGGGTCTGTGGGCCCATTTCCCGCTCTCATCCTGCTGTGGGGGCGGCGGGGCTTCCCCGGTGGTGGGGAGAGGAGGCTTGAGAGGCCCTGGTTCCCTTGGCTCCCTTCTTGCACCCAGTAAAGGGGTGGAGGGGCTGGGAGGATGCCCTGGCTGCCTGCGACAGGGGATGGCTCCTCTGAGGAGGGCCTGGGCCGCACCCCTCCCCAGGTTGGCACCTGGCCTCCCCCACCCTTCCCCGTCGGTATGCCACTGATCCCTGGTAATGGATTCTTTCCTTCAATGGTTGAGAGAGATTAATGCCATCTGGCCACTCCATTGCTCTACTTGGAAAGCTGGTTTGTGGCTATTTCCAACTTCACTACATATGCTAGTAACATATACAGCAATATTTCATAACTTCACATACCATGATAACACTTACAATTCAACAGATAAAGACTTTTAGAATGATACCTCACAAGCCATGCTTTGTACAAAACATATCCCAATTATATGATGGATGAATGTGGGGCTTCCAGGGGTTTCTTTAGGGCTGTTTTGAGACACAGAGTGTCACATTAGGAAAATATTGTTGTTCTTATTTGACAGACAGGGAACAAAGGCTTTGAAGGATTAAACTCATAAGGTAGTGACAATTTGCACCTCAGTAAATAGCCTCCTTTTTGTGATGTTTGTCTTTCTATAAATTTTATATATTCATTTATTTATTTTGATTAAGAGCATCTGTCCAAGTTCTATGCACCCATAAAAATGTTTAACAAATACAGCCAAAGAGTAGATAACCTTAACTGAAGGACTTTAATCTCCCCAAACATAATCCATTACTGGCAAATTAGCCAATTTAGCAATTAGGAGCCAACCATAAATAATAATAATTTTAAAAAAAATCACATTTGACCCCCCCAAATTCTTCAACCTACTCTTTTTTGAAAAGATTTATAGAATATATGAGCCTTGTAGTTGTCTGAATGTCAGCAAACATGGATGCTTCTGGATGAAGGGGGAAATGACTTTCAGAGTTGAGGACTCCTAACAGAGAAAGCCCTATCAGTAACCACTTCCCTTTTAAACCCAAAATATGTTAGTTCAAGTGCCTCCAGTTACTGCACCTGCCATGGGTAGAGTCAGTCTATCACATAGCCAGGAGTTGCTACCTAGGAAAAATCCAGAAGTCATTAAAAATGGAAATATTAAGTACATTTGGATGAATATAACACACTTCTATATTCTGTAATGGAGTCCTGTCTCACTCTGAACTAGATTAATAATGTTATCGTCAGGATTTATGCATCAATTCTTAGGTAACCTATATTAGCTCATTAGAGACTTCTATCAAAAAAGATCCTGTTTTCTGACATGCTATTGGTATTACAGTTCTGTGTGAGTGGTGGGAACAGTATTGAATATCCATACTGATCACAGAATACTTTATTTATGCTGCTGTCTCTGTTGCTAACAGGGATGGCAATAGCATTCCTATAAAACCTACATCTCTGTGGTCAAAAGAGGTTGCAGAATACGTCAAAGTACCCAAAGTCATAAACATAGTATAATTTTTAATAATATGTAATTAATCATCTATATCAGTGGGGGTCATGCAGGTACTTGATCTTTACTCTGGGACTATTTCCCCAGGCTATCTGGAGTAAGCCTTGAGGAAGTGAACGTTTGTAACTGTAATTTGTATTTGTCAGTGCAGCATCTGCGGAGAAGTCAAGACATTGAACCTTTATTAAAAATGCAAATAGGTTCTTATCTTGTCCAAACACTTGATAGTGGATGAGCTGTGATAAGACTAGCTCTTTGCTAGATGCTGCATAAATCTGCAAGCTGTGTCAATGTGTGATTGCTGTTGTGGAATCATTTAGGCTGATGGAAGCAGTAATGTGATTCCGAAAGCCTGACCCCCATTAAGTTGTAAATGCTCTCTTACCAGGATTGTCTAGGTTTCTTACACATTGGTAAACATAATTGCATTCACTGAAATTATTTCTGAGATGGGTGTGATCCCCATGTCAGTTGAAGTCTAATAGATAAACTATTGTAATCTTGTTAGAACCATCTCTGACAGTCCATGTTAATGCTGAAGTCATGAGGAACGCAATCATTTTGAATGTATTTTATAAGTAAGTATTTATTATCAGATGTGGAAATGGCATTTTCATACTATTTATCATTACATTTTTTATTTTGACCATTTATTTATCAGGTGTATTTCTTTATTTAATGTATATGAGTAATGACAATAATCCCTATATGCAAGCAGGCTATGTTTGTACAGTGGACTACTATGATCTAAATTAGGGCTAGTTATATGACCTGTACTGTAAGTATCTTGATGGGCTCTAATACTGTATCAAACACACTTTTACATTTTCTGGTAGGGAAATGATGAATCTGGAGATTTTACTCCTCCTTCCCCTTCTTGTCCCTGATTGTTTTTAGTTCTTTATTCGGGGTTTAATATCTGCATTGATCATGCAGTCTGTCTGGTGTTATGTACCTCACTTTTCAGCCAGCCTTCACTCAGCCACTAACTGTGGATGTAAATTATTTGTACACACAGAGGATTAACTGCACATGCAAATGTATTTGCAGGCCTAATTACCACATAGGTATGTAAACAGAATATACTTTTCAGGAAGTGCTGGGTTTTAATTACAGCTCTTAGTGTATATTAAATTCTTATATATTGCCTTAAAGCTTTCATCATGTTAATCAACTTGTAGCAACTCAAGGAAACTGAGGCAAAGTCTTTTTTGAAAATAATTTTGTGAAAATGTATGTTCTCAGGTGAATTGTTTTAGATCCTTAGCTGATGCTGGTTACTCGTGGAGGAACTGTGAACAAGACTTCTTTTTTCATCTATACTTGCTGCAGAGGGTGCAACCTTTTCTGTCAGATGCATAAAAAAATGTGTGTTTCTTCAGAGTGTGGCTTTTACGCAAATAAGCCCTAAATGGTTTCATACCTGGCTATCTGAAAGTCTGCCTCTCTTTCTTTGTGGTTGGATACCACCACTGCTGGGAACATACAAGGTGCTCAAGCTGACAGGTCCTGGTTTAAAAATTAAGAGGCTGGTATCAGGACATTTTCTGTGAAAGGTCCTGGAGTTTAGAATTCACTCCCACACTTGGTCTGGCAAAGAACAGATGTGTTGACCTTCAGGGCACATTAGAACTGTTTGAAATTGGATGCTTAACTGATCATTAAGGAATTTGAAAGAGATCAGACTTCTGCAATTACAATTGGTTAGACAATGGAAACTTAGTCAGAATTAGAAAGGGAATCCTGGATTTCACAAATGCATGTATCAATGCGTATGTACAGTATTTCTGTTAAGTCACCGAGCTCTCTAATATCCATGAATGGAAATAACCACATAAGTGATTATTATCATTATTTATTATGGATGAGAGAGATGAGAAGGAGGCAAGATATAGCCATCCGATGTAGAGGATGTTGCGGTCTTGCACACTAAGCTACTTTACATCTGCCTGTAGTGTTATGTGCATTTTGCTATATGTTTTTTGATACACACACACACACGCATATTGCTGTGTTAAGAACTTTTAAATGCTCTCCCTTGGTCTTGCGATTGCTTAGCCATTATGGTGAAATTAAAAAAAAGATAGAAATGACAACATTGCATTTTCTCCTGATATTATGAGTCCTTCACTTTTGTCCTGGGATTGGTGTTATATGGCCCCAGTATTGAGAGATTTGTTTAGAAAACCACTTAACAAAAGGGCAACAAACAGCACAACAATGTCAAATTACTTAACTACGCTCAAAGGAGAACTAAAATCCCTTTAAGCATAAGTCTTTTATCTGTTTCATCTGCAGCTAGAAATATGTTATGTCAAGCTGGTGTTCTTTGGAGCAGGAAGCCAGATGAAAATTCTGACAATGTGATTTGATTTTACAGTGAACATGTAACTCTAGGACAGATTGTGTCTCCCCTCCCCATTGCCCTGAAACTAACTAGGAGAAGAAAAGCCTCACCTGGGCCTTTTGTAAAGAAGGAGAGGCCAGCTGTGCCTCTAAGAGCATTCCCTTCTCCTCTTAGATGTCTCTCCAGAGATCTATGGGATCTATTTTTGAGCGACAAAAGGGGAAGGAGTGGGTGGGATTGAGGGTCAGCAAACATTGTTCCTTACTGGCCTTACAGAGTTATCATGGGAAAAGTGATACAGCCTCAAGCAGTGTTACATTTTCCACAGGCTCTCCCCAAAATAAGGGGAGTTTTGGGAGCCACAACCTGCTAGGTTAATTCAGTAACAAGAGGAACTGGAAAGATGTTGGCCCATGCTGCCTCTTATGCCCTTGATCGGTCACACGAGGAGAGTAACTGCACATATGCAGGCCAATGGACACTGCTTCTTAGAATTTCTAAACTCAGGTGCATGGCACTTATTTGTACCCATATGTGGAATGCAGATAAGGACCACACATCTTGAAGAACTTCCAGTTACAGGTAACTTCCATTTATATAATAAATATTCATCTTATTTTGCTGACTTTGATCATGTACAAATAAATAATGTGATCACGTGGCATCAGAAAATTCCCATGTTATAAAGAGTGTTTCAAGATGGTTCTAGATGAGAAACAATATATATACAATCTAATTTTTATTGAAGACTGAAGGAGAAATAGCCACAGGAAAGTTCATGACAATTAAAGACATCAAAAATAAAAAGTTATATTATTCTTAAAGTATTAATAGTTTGATTCTACAGTTCCCTAAGGCAAACTGAAGTACTTTCCCTTGGGTCCAAACAGATAAGTAGAACACATCATAGGAAAAAATATTCATGGCATTGTGGGATTTTCTGAGGTGTAGAGTTTCTGGAATAGGGATGGTGGAACATTCTCTACTAGTTGTTCAGTTGCATTCCCGGAAAATATGTCCTCATCAGATCATTATGTTCTGTTAAGTGGTAAAGTTGCCTCATATATTACATTAATTTATGATGCTAGAGCCTTCCACTACCAGGAAATCAAATATTAGGGCTTGTCTACACTCACCTCTGAGATTCAGCAGCAGTCGACCAGAGTTACGCAAGCTATGCAAAAAACTCGCGTAACTCCCATCGACTTCTCTGCTTCTCTTCTGCGTGCCATCTTCACTGCACTGCGCTGATGGGAACCACGTTCCCGTCGACGCAGCGCTACGCCACTTGAGAAGGTGGTCTTTATACGTCGATTTCTGGATCGACTGACCGCTCAGTCGATGCAGAGAAATCAATCTGACCACGGTGACTTTGCCGCCATCAGTGTAGCCGTAACCTTAGTCAGTACAGATCAAAAGTACAGGTGTAATGTGTTGTCTTTGAGAGAGACCTAAAATGCTTACATGTTCTGAATTAGCTGCAGTTTTCCAAGTTGTTTGAATTTGCACCCAGTGAAAAGAGTGCTCTTTGGTAATTTCACTGCAAGACAGCAAAGCTGGTGGATAACCATGGTGGTATCTCCCTCTAAAGAAAGGGATGCAAAGAATCGCTAAGTGCAAGCGATTTAAAAAGTGATTAAAGTGCTCTTGTCATCCTCTGCTATCAAAGCAGCCAGAAGGAACTAAGGATTCAACAAGAATCCCAGTCTGTGAATGCTAACAATGAATTGTGGGCAAGCCACCTCAGTTAAGATTGCTGCTTCCATGTCTGCCACATCTTCCAGTTTTCCCCATCCTGTTTATTTAGTTTTGTCTGGACTGAGCTTTAACCAGCTATTCTTTAGAAATAGCTCTTATCTGTATTCTAATCTGTGATAGACATGGGGCATTGTGCCATTGATTGGCAGAACTGGAAGATACAGATATAGATATAGACTGTTTAGTGTACTGAAGACACTATAATCCATACTTTCTTACTACCTCTGCTAATTGCCTCATACACACACAAAACAAGGTTGTGGGCAGGTGAGCAATCACTACTCTCTGGCATATTTGAACAAGAAAGAAACAAAGCTACTTGAGTGACACCAATAAGTCCCGGCTAGGGTCAGCAGTCATATCAGCAACACCATTTTAGTGAATGGCACTGAAAGCAGCAAGGATACCTGATCTGTTTGTGGCACTACTTGAGAAGGTCAGTGCTAATCTATTGTGAGTTGCCATTCTTCAGATTAGTCACTAAGATTACATTTTTTGTATCTAAAGTAATGCCACCGAAGGCTAATTGGCACTAATATAAAAGTTCACAGTTGTATAAATTACATACTTGTGGAAGGCAGATAGTATGCAAGGCACTGGAATAATTACTGTATTCACTAATACAATATCTACATGCAGAAAAGTATAATTAATTTTTCTCCCAAACACTATTAATCCTAATAAACATAATGTAATGATTGATGTGGCAGGAAAAGCCACCATGGTAACTGTCATATTGAAGTTATTGTTTTATAGCCAGCAGAGTGGCTTAAAGTCTACTCAGAGCTGTGTCCCGTTTTATTATCTCTCTGCTCTTAGTACAGGGTATGTCTCAAAATACAGCTTTTCAGAATAATCACATCAGCACCATTTTATGTGTGCAAAATACTCTTTCATTCACCTTTAATCTACTGATTTCCCCACTCCAAGATAATGTACAGCAGGAGTAATTGGATAATTATTGAAGCAGTAATTTCAAGTAACAACATCCATGATGGTAACAAGGGTACAGTGTTTGTGTCTGAAAGTTATTCAACTATTTTAGCTAAGCTGTTTTGGCTTTCTTTTTTTTTCCATTGAGTGTGAAAGAGTAGCTACATAGCTAGGCAATCCCCAAATTTATCCTGTAGAGTTATTTACAGTGTTGTTATAGCTGTGTTGGTACCAGGATATTAGAGAAACAAGGTGAGTGAAGTAATATCTTTTATGGAACCAACTTGTATTGGTGAAAGAGATGAGCTTTGAAGTTACATAGAGCTAGCTCTTTGTCAGGTCTGGGAAATGTACTCAGAGTGTCACGGCTCAATAAAAGGTGGAACAGATAGTTTAGCATAAGTAATTACCACATATCGTAAGAGATCATTCAAGGTGAAGTGGCCAGTTAACACCTCTGCAGTCATGTATGACAGATGGTTGTAATAAGCCATAAATCCAGTGTCTTTATTAAGTCTATGATTTTTAGTGTCTAGCAAAGTTATGAATTTAAGCTCCCAGGCTCATCTTTTGAAGGTGTTGTGAAGGTTTCCTTTGAGGATGAGGACTGAGAGGTCAGATATAGTGTGATCACTTTGTAAAAAGTGTTCACTCATTGGCGATAGGGTGTTTTTGTCTGTTATCACTTTTCTGTGTGAGTCCATTTGAGGTTGCAGTGATTGTCTCATTTCACCCACATAGTTGTTATTGGGGCATTCAGTGCATTTGATGAAGTACACCACATGTTGTGATAGGCATGTGTAGGACCAATATATCTTGAAAGGTGTGTTGTGGGCGTTATTGATCATCATAGCAGTGGAGAGATGTCTGCAGATTTTTTCATCTGTTGTTATGGGAGGGTCTAGTGCCACTTTGAGTTGATATGTCCTGGTCTGTGTGGGGCTTGCTTGTAGAATTATTTGGTTTATCCGTGGCTGGAATGTGACATATCTTGTATAGCCAACCTGTTCCTTGCGTGGCCTGGGACGCTTTTTGCAAACTATAACAATCTATTCCTGGCCAATACAGCAAGATTGGAGTCAAATTTCATTATGGGTATTTGTGGTATTGAACTAGTAAAACAATCATAGAGTGAAATTAGTAGATTTGGCTGAGTAGTTTACAAGATGTGATATTTGATTATTTCCCAGTATTTTGGATGGGTGAGAAAATACAGCTCATAATAGATAAAATCCCCTTGCTCAACATTCATTCCAGCTCAGTAGCAAAACATTATCAGATTTAGGACATGCTGCTTCTGGGGTGATATACATTAAAAATAACAACTTGATTTTTATTTCTAACATCACTGGGAAAAGAAAACTGATACATATAATTCCATGTCTGCCACCAAGACATGTATTCGTGGGGTCTAACCATTAATAGCATCTTGGTCCCAATTACTTCAATAATCATTTGAACTTCTAAAATAGATTAATTACTCAATGGGAGAAGAATAAGAAGACTTGGATCCAGAATATTTTTTCTAGCCTATGCTGGTTTTTGTTTATCTTGAGCAAAGATGGTTATAATAACAAAAACGGGAGAAATCATGTGCAAGTAGCACCAATTTCAGAACGCCTGCTCTGCATTCCAGCTTCCAAATCAAGCCTATCATTAACTCAAATCAGTCCTTCAGTGTTGTGCTTTGATTTTGTTCTCACATTAAGCTTCACATTCTGCCGTCATTTACCCTCATGTAAATCCAGATTAAGTCTAGTGATGTCACTTAAATTACTTTGTTTTGGTGTTGGTGCATCTGAGAGCAGACTTTGGACTTAAAAGTCTCCTATGTGTTGGGCCTGTAATTCCAAAATACTAAAATTTAGTTATGTAGGTAGGTGTCCAGTCATCTGAAGAAATTACTCAAACCCATTTACCCTATGTGAAAGGACTGCTATCTTTAAAACAGTGGATCAATAAATATGTGTTTTCTCACCCCAGTTATGTTGCTTGTTAGGATGTAACTGTTGAAGCTAAGTCCCCTCAGACACCATATCTGAAATGTTATTTACAAAAGCTTACTTTCTTTACCGTGTTTACCATAAGAATAGCCTTTTATATGAACTTAAATTGTGTCCCACTGAGTATATTAATATTGGGATAAATAGTTTCCATAAAACAGTGCGTGTGGGCCATATGGTCACCTTCTGGCATAGAACTGTGCAGAAATGGAGCACTTCCCCTCCACTGGTGTGCGATGCTTGAAGAACCAACTACCAGCCTGCTGCACAATCCTGTCGGATCAGCAGACCAGGAGCTGTGTGGCAATGCCAGGAACAGCTTGGAGATGAATGACAATAATCAGGGAAAACACTGCAAATGTAAAGCTCTGTGCAACATTTCCAGTGTTTCTATGATGTTCTTAATTATTCCTTCCTCCTCCCTCATCCCCCACATTAAATGCAGTGGCAGCATGACTAATAAAGCAACTCTGATGCCATAGGCAACTCTCCCACTTAGCATACATCCAAACCTTCTACCTTGTGACAAGCGCAGAGCCTGAGTTACTGCTGCACAGAACAATAGTAACTTGTGATGGAAATTGTATTGTAAATTGTTTTATTTCCAACTGATCATGCTGCGTCAAGCAACTGATTGATAACCCAGTGTCTTTTCCATCCTGTTACCAGGGTCTCTGAGCTATATAGAGCTGAGCTGCCATGTAGCTACTGTAGAAAAGCTAGATATGGCTATTCGGTGAAAAAGAATATTCCCCCATTACTACCTCTCTTCCCTGTGTTCCACTCAGCTACCTGTGATCCCATCCACTACTATACGTTTAGGTTCCTTCTGTTTCCCACAACACTGCATAAGGGAGGTGAGCCCATGGAGATCAACAGAAAGCATAGCTAGAGGAGCACTTTCATTTCAGAACTGAATTTACCCAGCAAATACATACTGCTTTATTTTCTTTAAATTAAAAATGAATTAAATTAAAAAAGTAAATAAGGAGGAACTCGAGCCTAAATGGGATAAACTTTCAAAAAATATCTCAGTTTTGCCCCTCCAAGTGGCAGTTGGGTACCTAATTAGTTTGCTTATGAAAACACTTCCATTGAGTTTTTTTAAAAGTGACCAGTGATTCTGGGTGTGTCAAGTTTTGGATATCCAGCTAGACACACTTTAGAGGGGCCTAATTTTCAGAGGGGGGAGGCTTCCACATTTTTGAAAATCTGGCTCTTTAGGGCTTCTTAAGTAAGTCACCCAAAAATTGAGACACCTAAAATCACTAGTTACTTTTGAAAATTTTGAAAACCTTAACACTTTGAACTGGTGGCAGTTAAGAGCACAAAACTATTATGCTCCCTCACTAAAATTAATGGACATAAGAATCTATATTTGCATTCCAGGTTTTTAATTAAACGTGAACTTAAGCAATATATTTTTGTGTGTAAATAGCTTTGACTTATGCAAAAGCTTTGGCTTTCCCTCCCTCCATTGCCTACAAATAAAATGACTAAAGATTACATTAGATTACAAATAGTTCTTTTATTTAAATGTTCTTTGTATTACAACTTACAAAAATTGATTCTCAGAAAAACCACTCAGCAACAACACCACACACCACCAGTCTTCATTCCTTGCAGCAGCAGCAGCAGTGCTTTGCTGGCGGCTGTTGAGAATATATATTTTTCTCTCATGATGAGAGCCTGTTGCTTATTCTGACTGGAGACCCAGGTGAAAAATTTCCAGGAGTGAATTGAATTGGTCCATTCCCAGTGCGTCTGTGGGTCCCTTTCTGGTTTTCTGCTAGTGGGCATGGCTGGGCTGTAGCTGTGGTCTCAGACATGGTCCTTTGTTTCTATTTAGAGATGGAGAAAGGGCTAACATGCATTTTTTTCACATCAAAAGGAATCAAACTTGGGAGAATGGAGAGGAGGAGGAACCACTAGAGGGTGCTGTGATTCTTTAGTTTGATTGGTCAGTCCTGCATTTCTTATTGCTGAGAAGAGGGAAGAACCTCAATATGTGCTGTATTGACCAAATTGCATGGGGATGGGGGGAAGCAAAAAAGTTTAAACAACATTTTGTTTATATGTTCCAGTGTATATATACATAGCAATGCTTATGCCACTCTTCTGCTCTATCTGCAGTTAACTATAATAAAATACATAACATAGAATGATACATTTATTTATGTCTGATAATGTAATTTGTGTGCAGGAACATGAATCTTGACATTTTAAATCATGGAATTTCATTCTGAAGCAACAAAAAACAAACAAGAACAAGAACCCCCTCCTTCTCCCCCACCACACACACTCTTGTTGACATACTTACAGTGAAGCAGAGGCTATAACTATATACAACTTCACTGTATTGTTCCTAGAAGTGATCAATTATTATGATGTCATATTACATTAATATGAGGCATACGGATTAGAGCTGTAAATCCAAGAGAGGATTCATATAGTGACTAACTCTTCTGGGAATAGTATCTCTTAAATTTATATTGGGCTCTATGATCCTCTTTTCTGAAATGTCTTCTATGATGTGAACTTTCTTTTCCATGCTAGGTTCCTAAGTTTCAGTTTTTTGTGGGGTGGGGAGGCAGCACGGGCTTTCAGGCTAGATAATGTGTGTGAGGATGTATGATCTCTTTGAGCTTCTTAATCGGATCCAAAATGATCTATGTTGTATATTTTTTAAACTTGTCATTTACAAAGTATTACAAGGAATAGAAATTCTGTCCTTATTAGTTAATTTGATCCCCACATGGAATCTTCCCTCCTTATAGTCTTCTAATCTTCAGGAGACAAGATCACAAATGGGATCAAATTGATCGATAGAATCAGCAGAAAGGAAATATTCCTAACTCAAAAAGATCTTTCAGCAGACATAAATCTGTCTTTTCAAAGGCGAGGAAGAAAGCATTATCTTGAAATTATGTGATTTGATGTCCATGGGCACTTGCTGTGGCTGACCAGGAAAAGCTGACTCCATCTTTAAAGGAGGTCACGTTCACTGAGATTTTAGGCCAAGCAGCATCTTGTTCCTGTTTTAGGCCTGGTAGCTTTGTTATTGCTGCATATGTTAACATTGTGCCATAAATCTCTGCTGTACTATTTCCATTGTGCATAGCAAATACGAAGTCAGTATTGTTTATTTTGATTAATTATGACCAAAAGGTGGCAGCACTATTTTGAATATCCTGTATACTACATACTTTATAGCAATTCATCTCTCAGTAACAGTATCAAACTATTTCCTTCATACATGGAACATACTATCACTGTTTATAAAAAAGATATATTAAAATATATTCTGTTATCCTTGCTACTAATGGAAATTGTCTCTTACATCATATGTTTGCATAATATAATACCATCTCTGCAGCAGGAAGAATCTATTGTATATAGGTACCAAACTGAATATTTAAAAGCCCTAAGACCCTGCTTTGATCAGTGTGGCTGAACAATCTTTGCATTCATCAATCACTTTGCTTTCCTGAAATTATGTTTAGCCCTAGAACAATTTCTCTTGCCCAGATAAATTCTCCCTATGCTAAGAAAAGTTAGGACACTTTAGCATCTTGTTTCAAATGGTCTTTTTTAACACTTTTTTAAAATGTCTTTTACATAACTGAAATAAACATGTTTTTAATTAAGCCCCTCAATGCAATCCCAGAAAAAAATCCAGGAGGCCACACCAATAAAAGAATTACTATTATTGTGAACCATCCTTGCCCACAGGGCCATATAAAATCAACTTTTTTCCTCCCATACAGTATGCTTTCTAATGGGTTTATGAAGCTAATTTATACACTCCCTCTCTTTCTCTCTCTCTTACTGGGAAAATTTGCAGTAAACTAATTTTCATTCTTTGCTGATATTTTTTATTAATTCAAACCTTGATAATTGATAGGAACAAGAAAGTAACAGTTCTCACTTAAAGAATTTGGCTGGAAGACTGAATCATACATCTGAGAAGAGGTGTTATACAGGGATTTCATATTTATTGTAATGATGCTTGTGAGGGCATGCATTCCATTTATATCATTTCTAACAAAAATGAACAAAGTATGTGTATGCATCTGCAATGTGAGGAGAAACTTTGATTAAAGATTTGGCAATATGGGAAAGAGATTAAACTTAGATTAAAACCTGTGGACAGTAGTTACTCCTACTAGGTTGGTTTTGAAAGCATCTTAAAATATTCTCAGTTTGCCAGTATAAATTATTGAGAGACCTACACTGAAATTTTGGGGATATGATTATTTTTGACAATGGTGTTTACTCTCTTTCAAAATGTTTAGCTTGGCAAGTTAGCTGACATAAAACATCTAATTTTGAGTGATGTTTGAAGGATTTCAGCATAGACCAAGAGTTTCAGAGATGAATGTAACGAGTACACAGGAGTATACTGAGCTTTAGCTTTAGTTCTGAAAATAATCATTCTATTTAGAATACTCAATCTCAATTTACCTGTTTAGGATTTGGACTTGTCACTGTAAAACATTCCCATTTCATCAGCACTGCTGCCTCAACTGGCTGATGATCGGACATTGCCTTACAGCAGCATAGAAATCGCAGTGCATATACATTGACAGGTCTAATTGAGCATCAGGGTTTTAAATGAAGTCACTATTCCAGAAAGCAAACCTGTTATAATACTGAGCTGTTCTTGTAATTCAATTGTCCTAGGTAAGCTTCTCCATTTAAATCCTCCAGATTCCTCATATCAACTCTTCGGAGGAGTGTGAGCTTCTTGAGGTCAAGAGCCTGTACTTTATACATTTTTTTTAAAAAAAAGGTCAGTGAGTATATAGTAACATAAAGCAGTAACTGCACCAGCAAGTGCCTGCTTCCTGAGTGATGTGCGCAAATGTAAACATCTAACAATTGTACTGAAATCTTTCCCTGCCTCCCTAATGACTTTTGGGCACAATTTATTATGTGAGTAGTGAGCTCTGCGTGGTTTGGGTTCGGTTATCTGAAAGACCATGTCTTGCTTTCCACCCTATTACAACAGATAAGATGAGCTCAGAAGCTTTTGCTTTTGGATCCAGAGTTTGAAGACACATGTTGAGTGTGGGTGTTTCTCTTTTGAGGGTCCCATTTGTGGAACTTGCTCTCCTTAGAAATCTGACAGAATCTTCAGACTACAGTGCAAGACACATTTATTTTGTTCAGTTCTTGATTAGAAGTTTCTCTTTTGTTCTTGTGATTGAAAATAGTGGTGCCCCCCTGGGATCTGTATTGGGACCAGTACTGTTCAGCACATTCATAAATATCTGGAAAAATGGGTAAACAGTGAAGTGGCAAAATTTGCATATGATGCAAAATTACTCATGATAGTTAAGTCCAAAGTAGACTGTGAAGAGTTACAAAGGGATCTCACAAAACTGGGTAACTGGGCAACAAAATGGCAGATGAAATTCAGTGTTGAGAAATGCAAAGTAATGCACATTGGAAAACATAATCCCAACTATACAGATAACATGATGGGTTCTAAATTAGCTGTCACCAGTCAAGGAAGAGATCTTGGAGTCGTTGTGGATAGTTGTCTGAAAACATCCATTCAATATGCAGTGACAGTCAAAAAAGGTAACAGAATGTTGGGAATCACCAGGAAAGGGATAAAAAGATAGAAAATATCATATTGCCTCTTTATAAATCCATGGTATTCCCACATCTTGAATACTGTGTGAAGATATGGTGGTCCCATTTCAGAAAAGATATATTGGAATTGGAAAAGGTACAGAAAAGGGCAATAAAATTATTAGGGGTATGGAACAGCTTCCATATGAGGACAGATTAAAAAGATTGGGACTTTTCAGCTTGGAAGAGATGACTAAGGAGGGATATGATAGAGGTCTATAAAATCATGACTGGTGTGGAGAAAGTAAATAAGGAAGTGTTATTTACTCCTTTTTATAACACCAGAACTAGGGGTCACCAAATGAAATTAATAGGTAGCAGATTTAAAATGAACAAAATGAAGTATTTCTTTACACAACACACAGTCAACCTGTGGAACTCTGCCACAGTATGTTTTGATGCCCAGACTATAACAGGGTTCAAAAATGAACTGTATAAGGCCATGGAGGATAGATCCATCAATGGCTATTAGCCAGGATAGGCAGGAATGCAAAATGAGGTTCTGAAGTGTCCCTAGCCTCTGTTTGCCAAAAGCTAGGAATGGGTGACGGGATGGATCTCTTGATGATTACCTGTTCTGTTCATTCCCTATGAAACACCTGGCATTGGCCACTGTTGGACGAAAAGATACTGGACTGGACGGATCATTGGTCATACCCAGTATGGCTGTTCTTATTGGTTTTTTCTCTGTTTTTTGAGATTTTTTGCCCCTGCTATTTACTTCAAGTGCCCGCTGCCACAATGAGGGGCACTATAAAAATTAGTAATCATTCATAAAGCAAGGTGTAACATGCCAGGGGTATGTGTAGCCCCTTCCTGAAACACTCCCAATCTCCAAGAGTAATGGAGTCTGCTTGCTTTTTCCTCCTTCGAGCCACTGGGCCCTGGGTTCTTTATGGTTCTTGGGCTGATGGTGAACATCTGCCTTTAGCTGACTGGTTGTTGGAGCTAAAATTATTCTTAGTGCCTCCACCTCTTGGCCAATTGAATACATTAATATATAGCCCCTCTGACTACTAGAACACTAAAAATTAAGAGGAATCAGGAGCCAATCAATTTTTAAAAGGAACAAACTATTTATTAGGAGAAAGGAAGGGATCAAAGACAGTGGCAGGAGAATCAAGGGGAAAGATAAATGAATCAACAAGTAAACCCCACCGAAATAATCAGACCATTTGTCAAATAAAAATATCCCCACCAATAACTTAATGTAATCAAAATCCAATACAGAATAATAAGGCAAGTGGGTGAAATCCCAGCATTCATTTGCAGCTCTTAGACAGTCAGTGAGCACTACTGTTGTTTGTATTGGAACTCTGTGGTGCTAACTGTATGAAAATAAGTTTATATAGTAAAATAATCAAAGAAATGTTGCAGGCCTGACAGTCACTTGTATGCGGCATGGTGCCACATACTTTGTTAACTCTGGGCAAGCCTTCATTTGGCTATGCTCCCACAGAGCAGGATTTTCATCACTTCAGAACCCTTTCCTAACTCTCTCAGAGGAGCAGGCATTGGGTGGCTCCATCCCTGGCCTTCCATTGTCTTCTAGAGAAAAGGAGGTCCAAGCAGTATGACTGGCAGACAGACCTCTGCCTTTGGGTATGGAGTTCAGGAGCTCCATCTCTCCCCTATTGGTTTGTGACTGGTGATTGCTTGCATGGGGGCGGGACTGGCTTCTCTCCCAACCAGTGTTTTCTGCACCTGAGCTGTTTCAGGGACAACTAATTGAGGAGATACACTCATTTTGGGGTCATTTAGTCAGATGGACTGCTGTGACTGAGTGGCAAAATATAGTGCACTCTCCCGTTCTGAAGAGAGCAACATCTCATATTGCTGCTAACATCCAATGACCTGCAGCCAATTCCTTTCCCCCAAACCCTCCCTGTCAAGGCTCAATGTACATGTCTGGGGGTCCTGGCCATCTGCTGTCTATCGGAACCTGTAGCTGGTCATCTTGGCATGTCAGTCAGGCTTCTGGCCTTGTTAACTCCAGCTCTTCTCTTCCCTGCTACTCTGGGTCTCAAACAGAGGGTAGGATAAGCAGGTAGTTCCTCTTTCTGTGTCTTTGCTGTTGGTGTCTGACTCTGAGAGTTGCTGGTCGCTGCTTTTCTCAAACCCCGAAAATGGCAAGGAGGCCACCTATGTTTAGTGCTTAAAGAGAGTCTGCACAAACCAGTATTTTCCAGAGTTAGACTCTGGCAAAGATCTCACTGCTCTAATCATAGACCTGTGCCAAAACAGCTATGGATGTGTTGAGTACTATAATTTAAACCTGTCATTAGAACAAGACATGTTCTTGTCATTAAAAAGACAAAAGTTATTCTAAGGAACTAGGGTAAAAAGCAATTCATAGGTATTTTCAGACTGTCTTGTGAAGACAGTGCGGGAGGCTTTATCCAGGTGATGCCCAATATGTTAACATTAATCTGGCTACTGCTGCCAAACTCTTTCATATTGCATATGCTACCGTACATCTGTCATGTTTCTGGCCATATTCTACCATCAGTTTTGGTTCAGAATTTCTATTCACTCCATTGGGGACGCATCATGAGCCTTGACAATAAATGCATTTTATAAGTGATAATTTGAAATTAATGGCAGGTTAACAAGTAACAGGAGATGAGAAGCAAATTCACAAAAAGATGACACTTTTTCACTTTTTTATATATTTAACATGAAAATGGCTAGAAAAGAATCCCAACACTTTGGTATATGAAGTATATTATAGTAAAGATATCCTGAAATGAATAGTTTTGCAATGTTGCCATTAAAATGTGTGTAGTATATAAGTCAGGGCAGTATTTCCCTCTATGTAGAATACAGAATACCTGCAGTACCGCATTATGGGAAACAACCTGGTAAATATTTTGATGACAAGCACCGTGTGAAAAAAAAAGACAGTTTCATCTGAGCTATCTTGTTTTTTATGTGGCTTTTTTTAATGAGTCAAAATGAAATGCAGAAGTAGAAACCTACACTGGGTGACTGTTAATTCTAGTAGCAATGAAATTGAATTCAACTTTCTATTTTAGTACAATGAATGGTAATAATAAGTATGGATTATTTTTAGAATTGGGGGTCATACTGTGTACATGTGTACAATTTTCACTACATCTGTTTGTGATAACTAGCTTTTAACTGGTTTTGGCATGTGATGCTACTATAATCTTCTGGACTGATGTTTTTAAAATGCCTTAAATAAACTATCAGAATAAGGAATTGAGCTGCTTTCTACTTTAAAGATGTAAGAGCCTAGCAGAGAAAAGTGAAGAAAAGTAACTGCTGTATAATGTGCTATCATTGTGTTTACAACGACAATTAAAATTTTTCTTCATATCGCATTATCTTTTCACTGTCAATGATTATGGTGAATGTAACTGACATGATAAGGAACCAGTTGGAGACAGAGCCAAGAAAATAATATTAAAGAAACAACAGACTCAAGACTGTACTGAAAGATTTCTTTTAAAGCATGCATTAAGTTACAGTTTCTCATGTATTCAAATAACTGGAAATATATTCATAATCTAGTGGCTATTATAATTAAAAACTAGAAGTATTTGCAAATACAATAGCACTTTGAAAAAGATATTAGATGCAATATAATTGTGTTTATGGAGAGGGGCACCTCTTAATTTGGTTTAATTAGCTTATCTTCTGGGCATTGCAATTAGTAGGTCAATATTGTCTGGTCGGATACTGCATAAAGTTTATTTTTTACAAACATATTTTCTTTAATTCTTAAAAAAAAATTACTAAATGTCTTCTTTGGCTGAATATACCAACACATCAGATTTTTCTACACTGTAAATGCCCCTTTCCAAGGGATGCTTTCATTTACAGCTCTTCCCCCAAGGCAGCCATACTGCACTACCCCCACAAGCTTCACACATGTTATTTTGATATTTATAACAATTCTAAGCATTTTTGAGGCAAACATTGATTAACATGTTAATTGGAAAACGCTTCCCAGATGACTTCTCATTTCATACAAAAAGGGTTATTTAGATGGTTAGAAATGATCTATTCAAAAGATTTCAGAGGAAAAATGTATGTATGTTGCCCACTAAGCCTTATCTGTGCTTACTGGGCAACTTAATGACTGTGTCTGTGACTCAGTCATAGGAAAGGGGGAAGGTTTCCTTAGCTTCTGAAGTGGAAGTACCTACTTAAAATAAATAGCAATTTTTGCAGGTGCTTAACCCCGGAAGCCCCAGGCTAGCAGCTGTAGTGAATGTAAGTGACATAGATCCTTAAAACACAGGATTATAACTTCAATGCATAAAATTCTTCTTAGAATAAATGTCTATTATTTCATATGAGATCCAATGTGATCATGCCCATTCAAGGTGATAGACTTTAAATCAATAGGCTGTGCATGGGAAAGGAAAGAGGGCTTTACTTGCCAGAGGCTTGGTGAAGAGGAAGACAGGACATTCAGAAATAAATGAGCCTATCAGTCTTGATGTCTTTCATGTCCCTCCCCCGTGTGTGTGTGTGTGTGTGTGTGTGTTATCCACATTCACCTAATAGAGTCTTCTGTTATGTTGGGAATGTTACACGCATTTTGTCATCCAGCAGATATTTGAATCTGAGCTGGAAGTTGAGATCCATGGATCGTCTCAAGTTAATATTCTCTCTCCCTTTCTCCTTTCCTCTGTTTAAGCACTGCCATCTTTGATGCTTTGTCAAGGTAGTAATGCTATATATAAAAAAATAATACAGAGTGAATAAAGTGTAATAAGCAATTTTCTAATAGGTAAATAAATTTTTCAAATAGGTAACTTTTATTATTACAATAAGATAAACATGTTTTATTGTATAACTACCAGTATTGCATAGAAAAATAAACCTAGTTCATATGCAAGTAGATTCTACCACAGTAATACAAAACTTCAGGTGGCAAATGTATTTGGTTGGATTGCGGGAACAATTACTCTGGAGAAATCTGTATGGTATAGGGCTCAATCTTCCCTTGTACCCAAGCTCTGCTTGTTGTATGATGGGTGGTGGGGCATAGGGAGCTGGTTACTCTCTGCTCCCTGATGCAGAACCAAATTAGGAGGCTGCTCAAACTTAAGCCATTGGTGTAAGATCCCTATGGGACCTACACTAGTGAAAATCAGCTTAATGGAGTGCCATGCTGCCATACCACTGGCTGGCTCCTCCTTGTGTCTTCCTTCCCCTGGCACATCCCCTTCCTTGAGGCTCTGCTGTCTCAGCCAGATTTGTGACAACAGGTTTTTCCCCTCTGTAAGGGGAATTCTCTACTGGTTATTTCTGAGCAGAATCCAGCCACTTTGCACCACCTGAGCAGCACAGACGGGCCAGAGTGGACTGGAAAATCTGGCCCATAAATCAGCAAATTTCTCTGTTACCTTGATGTGCTAAGAATTCCATGGTAAAAGGTTAATACCACAAAGACAAAGGAAGGAATGCAGGTTTCACTGAAGTCAATGGAATTTTTGCCATTGATTTCAATGGGATCAGGCTTTCACCCAAAGAATCCAGTGTTACAGCTACCTGTAACAAAATGTTAATCAAACTGGTTCATTCAACTTAGTATATGAAATATATTTATACTTTAAAATACTTTTGATGTAGCTCATTCATTACTGGATGGAGATTTGAATATGGCAAGTACTTTTAATTCTAGTTCACAACTTAAGTGTATTAAGTCACAATCATTTGTACTTTTTGCACTCAAGATGTTTGTGGATATTTTGCTGTACAATGCACACTTAGATTCTGTAGTTCAGTGATAGATAAAAAAGAATAAAACGTAGCAGGATGAAAATATTAAGATAGACATGGCATAAGAAAACAAATTCTTGGTTGAAGAATATATAACTTAGACTTAAACGAATGAGCATATTTGGTAGGCCTCATGTGATGTGACAAAGATATGATGCATGCAAACTAAAAGCTACTGCTCCGGCAGTTTTCAGCCTAATATGTGAAATATGGTTGGATTTCTCCAATTTTAAAAAAATAGCTGGAGAAGGCGTCTCATGAAACTCAAAAAGACCTAGATCATTTAAGATCTATATGTCTAGTGTAGAATTTATTCAGACAATTCTTTTTATCCACCTGGGAAGTACTTGGTTTCATCTGACAATATATCAGGAGATTTAAATAATGATTAGTTGCTTTTTTGCTATCCAGAAGAAAAATCACATGCAAAAATCATTCTGCTCTCTGTAGCAGAGCTGGCTGAACAATAAGGGATTTTCAGAAGTGCCCAGCATTGGCTGGCCTGCTCACATTGAGGAGATATCAGGCCAATGCTGAACGCTTTTGAAAATCCTTCCCTAAAATCCTGTTACTCAAGGGACACTTAAATTATTAAGCTTTTCCGAAGAGTTCACACTACCAAAACCTATTTATTTTTGGTTTCACTTGAGCCTCTTTCGGGGTGTATTAACAGGAGTGTTATATGTTAGACACGGAAGGGAGTTGTCCCCTTTACTCGGCATTACTGAGGTCTCAGCTGGAGTAGTGTTTAATTATGGGTGCCGCACTTTAGGAAAAACAGGGATAAATTGGAAAGAGTCCAGAGGAGAGCAACAAAAATGATAAAAGGTTTAGAAAACCTGGTCTTTGAGGAAAGGTTAAAAAAACTCGGCATGTTGTGTCTTGAGAAGAGGAGACAGCGGGGGGACCTGATAAGTCTCCAAATATGTTGTAAAGTTCCAGAGGGGTAGCCGTGTTAGTCTGTATACAGCAAAAAACAATGAGAGTCCTGTAGCACTTTAAAGACTAACAAATTTAATTTCTGCAGGCAGAAGATTTCGTGGGCTGCAACCTACTTCGTCAGATGTGAACGAAGTGGATTAAAGCCCATGAAAATTTCTGCCTGCAGAAATTGAATTTGTTAGTCTTTAACGTGCGACAGGACTCTCATTGTTTTTGTAAATATGTTGTGGTTGCTATAGAGAGGACTGTGATCAATTGTTCTCTATGTTCACTGAAGGTAGAGCAAGAAGTAATGCAGCAAAGGAGATTTAGGTTGGATATTACAAAAAACGTCTTAACTATAGTGGTAGTTAAGCTCTGTAATGGGATTCCACAGGTGGTTGTGGAGTCCCATTGTTAATGATTTTCAAGAACAGGACAGACAATCACCTATCAGGGATTGTGTGATCGATTGTACCCATGTGTTCACATCCTACACATACTATTGTAATAATCTTTTTGTACAATCTTTTGCCTTGTGTGGTATCATTTGAGCACTAATAACTCACTGGTCAATAATATATTATTATTTATTAAATATTTGTAGCAACATTATATGTAATGTTATGAAATCTCCCTGTATGATGATAGCACATGTTCAAAACGATGCAGTCCTGCCTAGGCAAAAGTTTTTATATACGTCTATCCTAATCTAAGGAATATGTGTTTACCTCAATTTACATGTTAGTAGTAAACAGGATCTGCGAGGCAGCAGGGGGAGGAGATGGCAGGAGACAGAGCAAATTTGCATTTCAGCAAACACAGTTGAAGAGAAAGAGCAGGGATCCTCCTTCACCACCAGACTCCATGTTGCATTTACATTGAAGGGTAACCATCAAAAGAATCTACTTCTAAAGTTCACTGAACTGTAAAAGAGAGGGGTAGAGAACCCCAATTTCTCTCTTTCACCTAAGAAGTCAAAGGCACCAGCACCTTTGGGCCTCTGGGAGAGATCCTGACCTAGGACAGAGTCAGTCACCATCTTGCTGGAAGACTGTGGTTGAGAGAGGCCATCTTAAACAAAGTCTTGAACCCAAACTTGCTAGATTAAGTTTTAGACTTTTAGATGCGTGTTTTGACTTTTATTTGCTTGTAACCATTTCCAACTTTATTTCTTATACTCTAATTAATTTAAGATCCAGTCTTTTTTGTTAATAAACTTGTTTTTTAATCTAAACCAATCCAGTGCTGTGTTTAAACTGAACTGTTTGGTTACTCCAGTTAAAGCAGCAAACAGTTGAATATTGACCCCTTACAGGGGCAACAAACCTTTCATATCTGAACTGCTCAGGAGAGGGCTGGAAAGCACAGAACAGGCGTTTTGGGGAAAATTCAAGATGGGGAGTGTGTTGGGGCCATCCTGCTAGTAGTAACAAAGGGAGGTGTAGCTAGAATGTGACTGATGTGCTGCTGACAGGCTGCTGGGGTCAGAGCTGCTGGACCAGAGCTGCAGCTATACACAGACACTCAAGGTGTGACTAGCATGCTGGTAGGCTGGTTGTGAGAAGCCCAGGTTGAGAGATACAACAGCAAGTATTGTGAGGCACACACGGTTGCGGGGCAGATGGTGACACAACCACTCACTGGTCTGGATTGCTCCCGAGAGTGTGACAGATGGTCTAAGTATACTTGGTTCTGCCTCAGCACAAATTGCTGGACTAGATGACCTCTTAAGGTTCTTTGCAGCCATACTTTTTTGTGATTCTATTATTCTATTTAGATTTGAAAATCTGATACAAGCAGATGCAGATGATTATGAGAAAATGACAGGTACAGCTGGGTATCACAGGCATACCAATGAAATCTTTGTGCTTCTTAATCATAGTTTCAAGAAGAAACAGGCAGTCAGTGAATCATAAAATCTCTTCTGCTTATGCAATATAGCGTGAGAAGCAGGGACCACTAAGGAAGGGTAATCATGGTCTGTCATTTGTGTCAATGTGCTAGAGACTCCCACGGAATAAGATCACGGATACGATGGTAGGAAGGTCAGTTATAATAAGTAACTCTGGTTTCCTGCTTGACTGCCACTTGAGTTATTTTGCATTTAACAAAAGGAAGAACTGAAATCAGATCTTTTTTTTCCCTTGTATATGAGATGATGTGCTTATAAGAAAAGCACCCTTCATTTCTGTTCTCTTTTTTGTTTCCAGTTGTTTTCTCTCCACCCCACCCCCATCATTTTTGCTCTAACCCTCCTTTCTTATAGTATAGTTTAAAAACAAAAACAAAAAAAAATCTTACTTGTAATTTGCTGTCCTAACACACTTAAGGTGATTTGTAAATCCGATGCTCAGCTACATCATAAAAATATCCTAACCCACAGCCAAATTTCTGTTACCCTTCAAGATTCATGCATTAACTTCCTACCCAACTACATAATCATATTATCCTTGTCTTCAGCTAACCCTTCTCTGCCCTCTCATTTATGCTGTGGTAAACTCCAGTTCTATTAACTTAAGGTCAGCTTCTGACATCTTTACTAGTACTAAGTAATACCTTATTCCATAAGTAGTCCCATTGAAAACTATGTGAAATCATAGACTCAGAGTCTGAGGTCAGAAGGGACCATCATGATCATCTAGTCTGACCTCCTGCACATTGCAGGCCACGGAACCTCATCCACCCAATAAAAGTGTAAGTAAAGGTGGTAAAACTTCACCCTTGATTGTAAATGATTAAAAGAAAGGAATCCACCATTATTTGTTATATAAAGCTCCATGGTCATTTATGGCACTGTATAAATAATTTTAAAAATAAATAAATATTCTGTCATGAATCCATTGCCTGTTCCCAGTGTAATGAGCTTTCCCATTCAGGACACACAATTTCATGTCAATGTTAAAGAATGTTTCTTCCCATTCACTGTTGTGAGGAAGAGCTATAGAATCATGGTAATTAGCGATGGAAAATTTTCAGAAGCATCTAAGTCTTGTTTTCAAAAGTAACTTGGGACATAGGCTCCAAATTTCCTATTAACTTTCAGTGAGGATCTTATGTCCCTAAATCACTTTTGAAAATGGAATTTAGACTCCTGAATCATGTTGGCTAAGGACGGATTTAAACTGCAAGGAATGAGATGAATGTATATCATTTCAATGACATTTGACTGCAGCAAAGTCTGACAAATGAAGACCATTGGAGAACTAATCACAATGAATGACACTTCACTAGCCTATCGGCAGTCCAGACCAGAGAGGCAGAAAGGTTAATCCCATTAAGCAGTTACTTTGGAAAAGTATTCAACCTTGCAATAACAAGAGCTTTGCAACAGTGAGTAATATTGGATTCCAAACTACCATGAAGTCTAAAAGCTCTCCAGAGCCTCACTAGTTTAAAGCTAGCATCTTATAGCTTCTCCACAACCTTCACATTTGAAAGAGCTCAGCGGGGAATAGTGAGGCCTAGGTATGAATTAAAGCAGGAAAGTGATAGCAATAGTTAATACTTCAGTCATTATTTTAACATATTACAGATTCATCCATGCTCAGTAATGAAGTAGAAAATGTAGCAACTTTTAATAAATGAGGATGTCTTTAAGTAACTTAATTAACAAATGACTTGAAACAAAGAACTGAAAGCATAGAATTGACCAAGTAGTGATGAGTGAATGGTAAAACAGAATAGTTCATGTTCACTGCCAGAAAAATAACCAGTGAAATCAAATCCTAAGTAAACTTTACTGGAACTAGAAGTATGTCCAGCAAGCCATTAAAGTCCTTACAAGAAGGCTCTTTAGTCATGTAATGAGGAAAACTAGAGGACATCACAAAAAGTAATCAAAGTGTAATAATAATAATTTAAAAAAAAAAAACCTAACCTGGGAAGCAAGCCCAAATTATGATAAAGAAAAAACACCTTTTGCTTTTTAAACATTGCAAAAGTTAACCACATAAGAAGAAAAAAGGAAATTCTAATTAGTAAATAAATATGTTATGAGTACTAGAGTACTAAAGCCAATCTTTTCTCAAACTGTTCTTGGCACTCTATGACTCAACTTACAATTTGTTTAATATTTTCTATTATTTTTTTATTATTATTTTGGCCCAATCTCGTCCCCAGACATTCAATCCAATCTATGAAGGTCATTCCTTATGCCCATGCAGAGTCCCACTGAAGTCAATGAAGCTCTGCATTGGCACAGGCATCTGCTTACATGTGTCTGATTGCAGGGATCGGGGCCTCTGATTGTAGGATTTTCTTTCCCAAAGCATATGCGGGACACATTCCCAGCAGCAGCTGTCAATATCTTGAATGTGTTGCTCTTCATTATTGCAAAGGTGTTAATTTTGGAATGGAAGTATCTCCCAGAATACTGTAGGTTTTGGGTGTGTGTATGGGTTTTATATTGCTTAAATCAAACTGTAGACTGAAGGGTCTCTTTCTTTTTTAGGCTATTTTCTGTGTGTGACCACAATATTTGGGTCACTGGGCAAGTCCCGTTAAATGTGTCTGGTCTGTTCTCTGTTGACAGGATATCCAGAAGAGACAGGTAGACCCTGAGTTTGTTTTTGTAGAGATAACTCATGTAAAAGAGAATTCTGGTTGAAAATAATTGCACCTTTCTTCTAAACTGAATTTAAAAAACAACAAACTTGTCCTCTTAAAAAAAAAAAAAAAAGTTCCCTGTATTTGTTATATTTCTCGTCCTTCTTCCTCTTCTCCAACAGCCCACATGCATTTCTGCCAGTCATTTGTTACCCTACAGGCACTTTCAACCTCCTTTCTAAAACTAAATTGAGACTATTAGGAATATCCAATTAATGTCTAGATTTTCAAAAGTGCAATTTTGTGTTTTTTGCATGCACAAGTTGGGCTGAGCATAGACAAGTTGACACTGGCATTCTCATCTGAGGACTGCATGTATGCAAATCAGCTTTTGGTCCTTATCTTTTACAGTAGAAAGTTTGCTGGAAGAGCCACATACTGCTGCTGAAAAAGCATGTGAGGGAAAGCAAAGGAGGATTCTTAAAATTACATTTTTCACTTCACAGTCCATCCTTTTTCTCTCCCCCTTCTCACTGCTGTCCCTATATCAGCTTCCATTTCATCCTCCTGTGTCATGAAAGCCACCCTGGCTGCAACTGAGTTGCTAAGGAAAGTAGTTGTTTCCCTTTGAAGCACTATTGCTGCCATTCCTGCAGGATGCACTTTTAAGGGAAAAAAATCACCTCATCTGCCACCCTGCTTGGCAGCATTCAGCAGTGCTCCTTGAGCAGCTGGGTTTTTTGTTTTTGTTTTTTTAATTGCACCAAAGGATAAGGCTGGGAGCTGGTTTACAGCTTCCAGTTCAGCCTTTTACATAAAATAACAACTTTAAAGACTCCCAGGCTAGCAGTTGTGGGATGGAGGTAGAGACAAAGAGTTAGTTGGGGATGGGTTAGGGTGCAAAAATGCAGCTAAATTCTGTACCAAACATTTCTTCAACTAGCAATATAGAGAAACAGCTTTTCGTCTTCTATTGCTAGTAGTCTTTTACCATCTTGTAACTATTATTGGCATAGGGCTTTTTATTTCTTTTTGAAGATGGAGGCCTTTCTATGCACCATTGTCAGTTGTTGAATGAGTGTGACATCATCACAATAGCCCAAATGACCAATGAGAATTTGCTCATGAATAATCCAGCGTTCACAGCAAGGTTCTTATAAAGGGTAATGCTTGCAGCTTCAGGAAGTGGCACGTAGTCTATGCTGTGCCTCTGAAGACTAGACGGTGCTTTGAAGACTAGATTTTCAAAGGTATTTAGGTGCCTAAAAATGCAGATGGGCTCTGAATGGGATTTTCCAATGTGCCTAAGCAGGTTAGGTATTTTATAGTGTAGACCTTGCAGTTAGGACTACTGAGGTGTAAATTACAGTGTGCTGTTCTTTAACAGCCCCACATAGACTCTACAAGAGCTAATTAAAAGATACCTAGTTTGCATTAATGTAGTCCCATAGACAAGCCTTAAGTTCCATTGAAATCAGTGAGCTAGGCACCGACTTCCTTAGGCATGAAAAATCTCACTAGGTGCACATCTGCATCTTTAGGTGCCTAAATATCTTTTAAAAACCTGGCCCTGATGCTGTGAGCCACAATTTACTGAGAAATTGAGATTCAGCTCTCATGTTATGATGTGAAATCATGAACTCATAGTTTAGTTACTCAGTTATAATTGTTTACAATTAAGGGATCTTTTTGATTAACAGTTTAAAATATATTAAAATGTTGTAAATTTAAAAATAATACATGTAATTCTCAATATGTAATATTTAGCATTAAATATGTTTAAATATTTAATATTTATATCAACATGGATAGGTTCCTTGATCAATGGCAGATTCATACAGATTCTCAGACTTACTTTCCTTTGAAATATACACGCACTCACAAACAGAAAATAATGCTATAAAGTATTTCCCCTACCAGAATAGAAGGAAGAAATGGAGAGAGAATTATTTCTATGTTTAAGTACTTGACTGACATTCAGAAACTGTATTGATAGAAGTCCCATAAATACCTAGATAGGTAGATGGGTAGCTTGTCATTTGCTAAATTCTTTATTTATAACATCACTTCATAGTCGTTAAAGTCAAGTCCTGGTATCCTTTCTCAGGCAGAAGTCCCTATGAACTCCATGAGAGTTTAGCTTTACTAAAGGCAGCAGAATATAACCTATATTTTTCTCTCCCAAGAATGGTATTTGAAGGTTATATTGTCTAATCAATATAATAAGATTCCAGGATGGTCACTTTGTCTATGTGTCACTCTGAAGCCTAGAATCTCTGAGTTAATGGGAAGCGATGGATACAAGCATGGTTGGAGGCTCATTTTGTTTGGAATATTGCCAGATTGAATCATCACAGGGTTTTCTAGTCTGTTACTGTTCAATTGTTAAATTCTCAGCCGTATTGACAAATTACATCAGTGTGATAGCGTGGGCTTTTAGCTACAGGAAGACACATGTCTATGCTATGGCAAGAGTCCTAGATCATTGTGATATCACAGGTAACTCAACCAATCACCATCCTTACTCTACAGCTAATTCACATGCAACAATTTTATTGGTGATGTGAGGGAAATTGCGCACACGGTGGATTATTTGGTCCAACAGCCACAGTTCTTCAAAATCACTCTCAGAACAACACATCCAGCACACACAATAACCCCAAATACATGTAGCCCCTCACTTTTCCACATACCCCTCATTCAGCACCTGCAGAAAGAAACACAAATCTCCCATCACAACACACTCCACACACAAATCAACATAACCAATTACACAACCAGCATAACCCAAGATTTCAGTCTATAGCTTAATAAAAATGCATATTTAAAACTTGAATGGCATAGTTCTTTCATAAGGTGATATTTTGCTAACCTTCTAAAATCAATGTTCACTTACGTTTAATTAATTTTCAGTTCTTTTTCAAAAAATTTATGAGAAAAGCAGTTGTTTCAAGCCAGATGATCACATTTTGTTTCCTAATATTTTAGTTTATTTTTATTATCATCTTCCACATCTGCTAACAATAAAGTGAGTTTAGAAGAAAACATTTTTAATATATTTGTTTACTGATAATCTACGCCAAATCCATTAAGAAAACAATAGAAGCACATATTGCAAATCTGTGCATGTGTGTCTGTATCAGACACGCTCTACAAATAGAATAAATTGATTTTTAAATGTGCATTCAATGGCAAAATTTCACACTAAATATAGTAGCATGTAAAAACTTCAAGATCTGTTACGAGAAACCACTGTCTTTATAAAGATCTTATTTTAGTATAACACTGCTCAGTGGCACAAAGGTGGGGTTGCTGCCACTTTGGAGTGCGGGGAGGAGAAGTTCTGTGCTAAGAACAGTGGCTGGAGGAATTCTGTCTGTTGAGGACAGAAGTGCCATGCAAAATGCGTCTGTTGATGGAAAGAGAAGCACTCAGAGAAGTGGCAACTGCTGCACCCTTTGTGGCCATGTGAGCCACCCTATAAGCATTCAGGATAGGTGCTGAGTGCACCATACTTCATTGTGCACAGTTACATTAGGTGATGAGCTGCAGGCATGGCAGGAGAAATACTGGGGCTAAGCAGAGACAGCTGGGTTGTGATGCTCATACAGTTTTTAAGGGAGTCAATAGAGGGATGTGAAATCAACAGGGAGGCAGTACGCAGGAGAATAAACTATGGGGAGGGAAGGGGTCAATCCTGACTCTGGGTACAAACAGTGATTTGGGGATTATAAGGAGAAGGCCAGAAAGACTTATCCTTCACCTAGAAAGTAATCAGGCAGTGTGATTACATTAATGAAAACAGGATCTCAACCTGCCCTGGTTGGAAAAGTTGCAAAGAACAGTTGGATGAGACAAACTTCTTTAAGCAGAAGGTTATCCTGTTTAGTTAAGTTTAGTCTCTAGAAATCATGCTATGATTTTGTTGATGTTTCGCCCTTCTGTTTCCATTATCCTTTCTCACTTTCTTTTGAACCTTGACCCATTGATAATAAACTTATAGTTGTTTTCACTTCAAATATATCTCAATTCTGTGGTATTATACAAGGGGCTGATGTTGAGGTGAATCATTCAAACTGGTGTGTACATTGTTCCCTTGGGGACAGTAGCCCTTTTATCACTGTGAGTGCTCAGTGGTTAAGGATCTAGACACTACAGGGGAACACTTTATAGGGGCTCAGGGGATTGTCGTACACCTATTGTTAACCTGCCATCCAAAGGAAGGGTTGGCATAGCTCAAAGGAGAGTGCTTGGATGGCCAACGGGTTGGTGGAGTCAAGGAACTGACTCCGTTAAACACAAGCAAGTTCCCCACTCACTGTAGGGAGGGGGTAACAAGGTGACTCACCTTGTTACCTTGGGGTTCTCAGGGTACCCCAAGAAGTACCACATTGGTTCCACTGCATTCGGCACTTTCTGCATCTGCAGAGAGGGGGGACAGGATCATCCCCTTCTGAATTAATGTGTGTGTAGGCTACCTAAAAAGCCTCTAGAGTAAAAAGGTAAATTAATACTAAAAAAGACCTAAAGCTCGTGTAGTCAGGATTATTTGTAAAATTGTTTTAAATCATGTGAGACGAGCAGATTCATTTCTGTTTTGTTTCTGCTGAGCAGTTGTCACCCTCACAAAACCCCTGCAATTACAACTGGCCATCCTTTTGGTAGTTTCATTAGAAAAGGCCAATGGCTGAATGTGTGTGGATGCTAAATCCTTTTCCATAGCTCTTTGAGACATGCTAAGTGAGATTCAGAGAGAGAATTATTGGCTACCTTTTTTTCGTTGGACTTCAATCCCAGTTTGTTCTCTGGTAGAAGTTTATATCTGTGTTGTGGTCAGACGTGGTCTTCTTATTAAGAAATAATATAAGGCTAAATATGATTCCCCGTAAGTAAAAGATCTAACAGGTGCAAATGAGACTATTTTACGTGGATAGGATTTGGCTCATGGTGCTTTTGCTGAAGTGCATTCAGGTAAATCCTTTTTTTACAGCGACTGTGTTTAACTCTAAGAGTTAGATGTAAATTCTGTTCTATACCTGGTTGTCCAAACACAGCTGGATTGGTCAGGCTGCAACTTCTGAAGGTCACACAGCTGCCTACCATCAGCTTTACTTGGAGTCACATGCTCCTATTCTACAGATACTATACACACATACATAAGAGTTAGGTTATAAAATGTAGTATTCTTAGACATGGCATTATATAAACTTATCTGAATGAGATCGAATTCTTAGGACCTGCATCTGCAAAGAGGACTGCATGGGAGAACACCAGTTGAAATCAGTGGGGCTCTATGGGAGTACACGGATCTACATGGCTTTCTTAGCAGGTGGCCTTAGACTTAAATTCTCTGGAGTGGGGACCATAATGCCTAAAACAATGGGGACTTGATCCTGATTGGAACCTCAGAGTATTACTGCAATGATAAATAGCAAACCGCAATAATGTGAGCTCAGGTAATCTCTCCCAGTAATAAAACTTGCTTGATGCTTTCAAACTTTACCAGGTTAAGAAAACTTTAAAATAAAATAACACTGAAATAAGTGGAAAATGTGTAAGTTTGGAGTTCACAAAATTTAAATAAATTAAATATGCATTGTTTAATTGTAGGGTTTGTGTTAAAGTTTCATTGCTCCATCTATATTCTGCTTTTGCTGATACAAAATATTACATTATTAGATTACAATATAGATTTCAGAGGGGGATAGAGAAGGGAGGAGGTAACTGGATGTGAATACTTGAACATGCTGCTTATTTCTTTTATTTTCTTTCTTCTCACTCCAGTCTCTCTCTGTCACTCTTCCAACTTCTTGCACACACTTTTTCCAAAAAGGATCATGACACAGTAGTTTTTCTGAACATAACCTCATGTAGCGTGGATGACTGTGCTTCTTTTTAAAACATACAGGCTTCCTTGTCATAATTTGCAGCACTAGCCATCAGTATGATGCAGTTTTAATTATAAAAACTTTATTCTCCAAAGTCACTGCTAGGCTGTTCTCAGTGGTGGTGGATGACAGAACTAGGGGTAATAGTCTCAAGTTGCGTTGGGGGAAGTCTAGGTTGGACATTAGGAAAAACTTTCACTAGGAGGGTGGTGAAGCACTGGAATGGGTTACCTAGGGAGATGGTAGAATCTCTGTCCTTAGAGGTTTTTAAGGTGTGGCTTGAGAAAGCCCTGGCTGGGATGATTTAGTTGGGGTTGGTCCTGCTTTGAGCAGGAGGTTGGACTAGATGATATCCTGTGGTCCTTTCCAGCCCTAATCTTCTATGATTGCATAGAGAAATAAAAATGTTCACTTTTCTTGCTGGCAACCTTTTACAGCTGACATAGATCTTGCTATTCCTTGGGCATTACTTCTACTTAGTTTTATGTCATGCTTGGAATGCATCTTCCTATGTATTGTAGCATTAGGGATTGTATGTGCAACACAAATTTTTATGTAATAAGGAAGTCTAAACATGAGCAATTTTATCTAGAATATGAGAAGAAAAATGCATGTGATGTAGAGAACTAAGATGTAAGTTTGATTTGGCATCTCTGGCTATATATTATTATTATATATTTATGAATTTATTTATTATTTTGCTGAAAGGGGGCCTATACAGCCATTGTCACACTATGATGTCCTAAATAAAGGTTTGAGTTTACGTTTAATAGCAGTTGCTCCACAGAAATTAAATACTGTAGAATCCTCTTTATTTGGAGATCCAAATGTATGGGTTAGCATCCCAGTTAAACAGCTGTCTTGATTAAGGGAAAAGGGTGTGAAAAAAGTGTGAAAATGCTTATTAATAAATACTGCACAAAATAAAAATAGAAGAATAAAGTGTATTTTGACATTTTTTATCTTTATTTCTAATTATTTATTTGTCAACTTCTGTACTGAAAGTCCAGAGCCAAGAATTTCACACCTCCCTTCATACTTGATTTTCTTTACCATTTGCTGATCCATTCGCTTTCTGTAGTGAGCCTGACTCTCTTTCCAGTCAGTAAATTTAAGATCTGCAGTCTTTCAATCAATGTGAGTTTTGCAATTGACTTCAATGGAAGTAGGTTCTGGCGCTTAATACTAATCTGGTATTTGCTATTATTTGAGGCTAACACTGTCCTTACTGTGTGGGCTGTGATTTGGAGCATGGTGGCTATTCACAGCAGCAATGAGGTCGTCTTAATAAATGTGAATAATGAGTTAGTAAAGTTGCGTGCTTTTCTGATAGTATTCCAGCAGCAATTACATTTGTTTAAAAATGGGCCAGTGATCCAATGGAGTGGAAAATTCAGATAAAAAGGTAGGATTTCACAGCTGTCACTCACTCCCTGAAATATCTTTTTGGTGTGAGGAGAAGAAAAAGTTATTAACAGGTGGTTGCATGTTTTCACAAATTTTCAAACTTTTACATGTTCTGTCTCGCTCTTACAAGCTTAGAACGGGACACAAATGGCTGAAACACAGAGAAGGAAATGCAAGACCTTCAGTTCAGGAATGCTCACTTCTTTGGAAAAATACATACATAAAACCATCATATTATTTATTTAATTATTCATTATACTTACTTTGTATTAATCTTTATCATTTTTAGCTCTGCTCATTGTTTAAAATGCACTACTTTATAGGTTGATGTTGATGTGAGTTGTTGATGTGACTGAAAGAGTGGTGACAACCCCAAGTTAAATTAGGGGTCTTCAAAATATTTTTAATGTGCACACAAAGTTCTATGACACAAATTATGAGTCAGTAGAAGATGTTGGTGCTCAGCACTAAAACTGAGTGAATAATTGCTTTTTTTGCTTCAATGGCTGAACTGAAAAATCTGGGGGGGAAACGGCTCATTTGGAACTGATTTTTTTTTTTTTTTTTTTTGTGATTGGGCTGGTTTTTCTTGGATCAAATGAAATGAACCATTTTGACATTTTCAATTTTTTGCCATTTTTTTTATTTCTGCTGAAACTATTTGTTGAATTTGACCCAAATTTGTGAATTTTTTTGGTGCCCTAAAAATGCATTGTTCAGCAAATTTACTTTTTGCCCCAAAATTTCGCCCATCTCTATTCAGCACCAGTTGGGGATCAGTCACTTTGTTACAGAAGCAGAAAAAGAACAAATAATATTCATACCCCAGGAGGGATTGTTCTTCCTTCGGCAAATAACTGCAGTATACTTTGTGAAAAATATTTGTTCTTTTTACAGGTCTTGATCCTTTTTTAGAGAGAGGAACACTAACTGTCTGGGTAGCTCAGTATCTGCTGATGAAATGAATACAATTTTAGAATCACTCAGTCTAATACAATCCTCATCTGACTTACAAGTACAAAAGTAAAGTTGACAGAAGTTGCCTATCAAGTTAGAACTTCGAATGCTTAATCCTATATATCACATTTTTGGGCGATGTCATACCATCAGTTTTTAAGCAGAACGCCCCATTGAAGTCAATGGGGCGTTCTGCTTCAAAATTGATGGTGCAATATAGATTTCTGATAGCTGCTCAGTCGAAAACAGAACATGTACATTCTTTATTTTTGCCAGTTACCTTTCTGCATGTGTGGCCTGATCCAAAGCACATTGAAGTCAATGTGAAGCTTTCTTTTGATGTCAGTAGTCTTTGGATCACAGCCAGTGTGCTTGTGATACATTTGGCTTTAATTCAGTTGTAATATCTTATGAGTGACAAGGAAATTAACTGAAAGACCCATTTATGCCACATTTATGGTTGGATGCAACTTGTAAAATCATAATAAGATTGGGAAACAGATATAGATAATAAAACTGAGATATTTGCATAGATCGGTGTTGCTTTTTGTATCTTAATAATGCAAAAGAATCATATCGTTTGTCAGATGTGTTATACATCTCTTTATCGCAAGAAGTAAAATATGGTGAAGAATGATTAAAAGATTTTGAAACAACTTTTGTGTTAGGGATTCATCCAGAGACAAATAAAGTTAAAAAAATGTACTGTATTACATACAGAATCTGAAATCTAGCACAGGTTGTTTGTTGTTGTTTGTTTTTTGAGGTTTGTTTGTTTGTTTGTTTTGGGGTTTTTTTGTTCCCCTTCCTGGCTTCAAGCCTGACAAAACAGTTGCTATGAGTCTGCTGGGTCACCATTTATCTGCACTTCCAGAAACAGCACCGTCTGTTAATTGCTGTAGGAGACACTGGCTGCTTAGGATAGCGTGGGATCAGTAGGTCCCATGCTGGTGACATGGTGTAATATGGCAGTGCTGAGGAGAAGGCCTGGAGTGGAGATAAGGACAGGGGCAGAGATAAGGAGGCAAAAAAAAATTGGAACATTAATCTCTGTTGTCCTCCTAACTTGTTTCCATCTATAAACTGTGAGCTCTTTGGATCTCAGGGACTGTTTCTTCCTGAATATCTGGAAAATTCCCAACACAAACAAACAGTCATCAACATCATCAACATCTCCAGGCTCCTGAGCAGCGAGAGAGAGGAGAAAGCAGTGTAATTGTATTGTATTTCCAGAGAAATAGAAAGGAAAAGAAGGGGAGAAGAACTGTGTCCTGGAAGCAGAGAAATAAATCAAAAGGTTTTTTTTTAAAAAAAAGATTAGCAGCAGTGAAAGGGCAGAAGTGCTATGGAGATCCAATTTGGTTGTAAGGTCAAAGGTATGATTATTGTTTGTTAGAGAATTTGTAAATTCTATATAAATATCAGCCAAAGGGCCAGAAAGATATGGAAATCTAAACTAATAGTTTCTTTTAGATTGTCTTGTTGTAGAGAGGAATGTTTGCTCCTTCCCACAAAAAAACACACAGCAAAATGAGTCAGCCCATCAAATCTGAAAAAGTCTACATCTGTGGAGAAATCTCTTGGATGGTAATAGTCACCTACAGATGTTAGCATATGCTAATTTGAGTGTTAGGTAAATGTTATAACAAAGTTAGCAACCTTATCAAAGTTCTTGGAGGAGAATTGTGAAGTTTGAAAATCACTAGTGACGTGAGTAGATAACCCTCCCATTCCCACCTGTCACAGACATTTCATAAGTGAGCAGATTATGGTGCTGTTTTCTAAATAAGAATAACTTTTCAGAGAGGATCAAATTATGCCCAGTTGTGACAGTTATGAGTGGCTGTTTGGGTAACAAGGTGTTTTTCCCCTTTTAGGAAAAATATCACAGTTTGCAGTACTTTGTAATCATGAGAAGTAAATAGTCTCTCCATATTCAATTCTCTAAAGAAAACAAACAAATATTATACCAGAATAAGGCCCATTTACACGTGTCCTTATTCCATTAAACAAATGGAAAATATTTATCCCCTTTTCCCTCAGAGAATTAATACATTTGTTCCTCCAGAATTATTTTAAATTAGTTATGGGACTTGAACAATTTATAGTAAGTAAATTCTCTTCCTGTCACTGGATTTTATTTATCCTAGTCTAATCATTCTTTTTTTTTTTAAACTGCAGTTCTTAACTATTAACATTAACTATTTATTAACTATTAACTCTTCCAAATTAATTAAACATGAAAACTGCCTTGTTGTTCCCAAATAACAAATCCCTCAGCCAGTGTATTTCCAAGATAATCCGTATTTACTTTAACACTGATTTCTGTTAGTTCAAAAAATTAGTGTGAGACCAGGCTCTTTTCCAAAAGCATTACCAACAACAATTTATTATTGTTTGACTCCCCTTTGGTACAACCTGTTGCAAAGCCTCGGGGTGAAGATAATCTGAAGATAGTGGAGAAGTATTGATTTACAAACAGCTGTTTTGCTTTGCAAAGCCTTCTGATGGAATTGTTCATAAAACAGATAAAGTTCAGCTGGCAATTTTTATTATTTACTAATTTACTCTGGATGTCCCTAAAAGTATGCTAGGCATTATGCAGGCAAATAAAGAAGACACAGTCCCAACCCTGAACAGGTTAGAGGCCAAGATTTTTGTGTTTAAATGGACAAAGATCAGAGCTATGGTGTCTCTATTGATTCCCTACTGGTTCACAGTTTAAACTCCTATTTCTCACCCTCTCTAAGACTTGGTCTACACTGCCGACAAGTAGCTTGCGTGACTCCTATCGATTTTCTAGCTTCTACTTACCACGGCATCCCCACTATGCTGTGCCGACTGGAAATGCCCTGCAGTCGACGCAGCATTGGGGGATATGGATTGACACTGTTGACTTCTGGATCAATTGAGCGGGTCTCCACTGCTGCTCAATTGATCCCGCAGAATTGATCCGGTGGTGCCTTCAGGGCCACCGTCAATGTAGACATACCCTAAAGAGTCACTGAGCGTAATTGTCAGTCTCTCTCACAGAATCTCTGAGATGGCCTTCAGTGTTCCTACTCCCCATCTCTGCTTTATCCCAGTTTCTTATTTCATCCCCATAACTGTTGGTGTTCATCCTCCCAACAATACATCTTCCAGGATGACTCCTCCACTGTATTTTAATACAGACTCTTCACCAATCACATATGCACCCTGGTCTTGTGTTTTTGTCCCTGGAACTCTACTTCCAAAATGCATTACCCAAACCAGGTATCCCCCAGAATCTTAATATCTGTCTCACTCATGGCTCTTTAGGCTGAAATGCATGGTTAGCGTGTCTCTTAACCATTTGTTGCAATATGGTTATCATTTGGTTTATTCTCCGGAAAAGTGGTCGACTTGCGTTCTCAATTTCCCATCTACCTTCCCCTTGATTTAAGTTTATGGTTATTTGTTTCATCTTAAATTTGCCTGATCTGGAACTGAAAATACTCTAATCCTGACTACTTACATGCTTGCCGGCTCCCAATTTCACTTTCCAATTTTTTTATTTGCATGCTCAGCCTCTATTCCTTTCAGCCATCTAAGTTCTTTTGCCAGTTGCTTAGAACTCTCCAGCAGGATTTTGTCTCTTCGTTTTATTTCACTAAACCAGTATGACATTTATTTTCAGTCTGGCTACAGCACATGTTAGAATATTGATGGAATGTTCAGGTTCATTATCTGTGAGACGGGGATAGCTAGGGGCTATGCCACTCCAATATGGTTTATTGCTTAAGGTCACGTTAACTTCTTTTGTGTAGTTCAGGTGACTGGTAATGGGATATGGATCTTTTCACCTTGGAGACAACAGTTCAAATCTTCCTCAAGATGGTAGTGGTCTAAAAGTTATTACTGTCTGACAGCTTTTCAATAGCCTTTGTCAAGTGAGTTGGTCATTTCAGTGAAGTTCTGATGGACAAGTTTCCACATCACAAAAACCCACTATTACAGTTAGAACTCTTTTCAGCAGTCTCAGCTGCAGAGAGGGCAAAAATGGGATAAATCAGAAGACTGAATCCCTAAATGCGGTCCTCACATCAGGGTTTGGGTAATGCAGGCAGTTCTGGCCTTAGTATTTTTGGATGGTCCAAAAACGTTAGCAAAAAAATATGCCAATGCCTTTGTCTTCATTTGGAAATAACCTCTGTCCTCTGTGATAAAACCACTGTACAGAGCAGCTTGTGCTGCTCTGGGTATAGTTACCCACATTTTTATTTATTTATTTATTTATTTTTGCAAGGGACACCTCTCTAAATAAGTAAAGAAACTGGAGGGTTCCAGGTTTCCAACTGCTGGAAGCTGTTGTGTGTATATACTTATACATCATTGCAACTTATAGCACTTTACAAACCTTAGCATATTCATTATCCCAATGCCTCTGTGAGGTAGGTAGATAGCATTGTCCTCATTGTACACATGAGTCAGAAAGGTTGGTCAACTTGACCAAGGCCTCAGAAGGAATCAGTGTGAGAACCAGCATTAGAACAGAAGAGTCTCTTGATCAGTCCCGTGTTTACCCAACTACACCACAAAACCCCTCATGTGGTGACACTGCCTCTACTTGGGTCCTGGTTACACTGGCTGTTCAGTTTCAGGCAGCTAGCTAGGAGAGATCTTGCAATGGCCTTGATGGCACTGCCCTTTTCAGCTGTGAATTGCTTCCAAAAACAGAGGAATCTGTGACTGTAGTTCCCACAATCAAATAAGGCCAGTCCTGGCTGGCTGGGATAGAGAAGCCTGTTGAAAAACCTGTGATCTGGAGGAAAATACCAGTCACAAATTTTCAACCTTATGGATTGGTTTGCATTGATTATATCATTATGGCTGTCTTTGCAAGGAAAAGAAACAGAAACATGCTTTCCTCCCACCCCCAAGGGAAAGCTGAGATCAATTCTGAAATTTCTAGGTCTGCCAGATAAGAGAAGGCTGCCTCTGTGGGCCCCAACGGTCAGTTCAGATGGTGGCAAAGCTTTAATTACCATCTGCTTGCACTGTTCCTTTCCTGTGTCCTAGTATTGAACACCAGTCTCTAGGGCTGTCAGGGCTAGTATTGCATTGGCAGAATAAAATTTAGAGAGTACTGAATTATTTTAATAGCAAGTTCTAATAGTAATTTATGCCCTTATTGGGGACCCTAACAGGACATATGCCACATCGATGGTATTATGCACCCAGGGCTTCGGTTACATTTCATGTCATGGTCAATTACCTCTCATTGGAGTAGTAAATGACAATGATAAATGGTTGCATATTTTGTTACACAAAATGTAAACTAATCTCTTTAGTGAGAAGAACTTTAATCTCATATTACTATTTTTCATTAAACCTTAAATATCTTTACTTTTATTCCCCATTTGATATATTGCATCCTGATTTGTTTTTCTGTTTCTTCTGAAACATAACTGGAAAAGCCATTTTATAATGTATATGTTATAGTTTCTTCTTGTCATAAGCATCATCAGACTTAACCTTAGCACAGTTGTAGGAATAGGGCTGGCTAGTTTGCATTCCCTCTGCAGACAAATTACAAACATTGCTGTTACTTGCATTAGAAGTGGCTATTTTTAAACTTGTCTTTCTCAGTGTAGAAAAATGTTTAAAAATAAAAGATATTTAGATTCTAGGGAACATTCTACACCAAATTTTAAGGTAGGCTAAATTTTAGGTCTATGTCATTTGATATTTGTTTGACATTTCTTTTATGCTTTGTTTAATGTTTCAGCTTTCCTTAGAAAAAGAAATAAAAACCAAAACGATAAAAAGTTAGTATGAATCTGAAATAAAGATAAATTATAAGAGTTATATTCAAACTGGGGGGGAAATCCTACATATCCATGCACCAACTTTGGATCCTTATTCTCCCTGAGTTTGGAATTCTTCCATTGGGTGGTCCCAGGGATTTCCACACCCCAAACCCATGGACCTAGGTTATTTGCTGGAGACAAAGGGCTTTCATGTGGAGATTCCTTACCTTCATATTGCTGTCCAAACACCTAACTTACTGCAGCACCTCAATAGCATGTCTCCTGCAGGCACCATGTTATTAAGAGGTCCTTTGGTGTCAGCTGCCAATGGAACTTCTTCAGAATTATAAACTTTCTAGGAGAAAACAGAGCAAATGCTGACTTTAATAACTTTCATTGGTTTGCTCAATAGATCATCTGAGTAATAGGGAGAATCCAGCAGACTAATGGCCTTTCTGAATTGTGGAACTCCTGTAGAAGAGCTTCTGTAGGATTGAGTGGCTCTCCTTCCTTCCAGGCATTCCCACCAGGTCCATGGGATTGGAGCCCTCTCTGCCGATGAAGGGTCCAGTTCAGCAAAAAACTTAAACACATGCTTAACTTTAGGCAAGTGAATAGTCCCGTTAACTTCCGTGGTGTATTATGATCAAAATGGAACTGGAGTCGGAGGACCAGTAGTATTCCCTTAAAGTTTTATTTGTTCAACTTCATCTGCATTCAGCTTCACTCTTTGTGAATGAAACAAGTGAGACAACTCAAGTACTTAAAGTTAAGAATATGCTTCGGTGCTTTGCTGAATTGGGGTCAGAATCTTTTTGTGAATTGTGTGAATCTTTATTGAGTACTAGATATTTTCAATAATATCTTTCTCCTGGCATCCTGGATACTCTTACAAGGCTATATGCATTCTGGAAAAATAATTGGTTCATAGATCTTCACTACAGCAGCCTCAACATAATTTTAGTAAGATGGAAAAAAAAAGTTATCACAAATTTGGTAGATATTTAAAAGAGAGAAATTACACCTGCCTGTTCATGGCATATATTGCAAAATCCATCGATCAGTGTACAGGACATTATCTTTTAGTTTTTTATCATCAACATTTTCTCCCTTTTTTAAAGATTCATGAAGTTTTAGAAGGTCTTTTTTAAATTCTGAGAAAAACTCAGAAGACTCATTACCCCATTTATATTATGATTTGTGGCATCAGTTTGATTTGATCATAAAATATGTTAAGCTATGTTAAAAAGACTGAAGTGTTTGTAAAAGAAAATCTTTTTTTTTTAAATAGAAATGCATTTTCAAAGATGAGTATAATGGTTAATTTCAATTTAAAATAATCCTCAACATTTCTGGATTTTTTAAGCTACGTAAATATATATAAACACTTCTTTTCAAGTGTTGTAGGTAATTAAAGTGAGGGATTGTCCAAATATTGCCCCATATGCAGAAAATAGAAATATAATTTGAATACATTTTATAAATTGGCCAGAAGCAAGATAATGTAATTACAGCACACTTGAAATGAAATGTTGAAATAGAAGCATTTAAATTGGCAAAACTATTATGCTGGACTTGTGTTATTAATCTTCAAGAGTTACGGCAATGAGATTTTTAATGAGTTTTAAATGTGAGGCTAAGGTTGATGAATATTCTTCTTTTGGTTCTCAAGGCAGAGAAGCATGCAAGAATGTTCAAGTGTGGAAATACCGCACCAACTTAAGGTGGAGAATAAGGACAAGCTTGCAAGTGGCTAATTTTGCTTTCCTGTTGCAGGTCTAATTATTAGTTTGTTATTTTAAAACATAATCAAGGAACTTACACGCTAGAATCTTAGAAGTTCAACTCTTAGTTGTTACTTACTTAAAATGTTACTTACTTAAAATAGAGCACGATGATATGGAACAGCTGTATCCTTTACTAAACAAAACAGACATTATTATTTCTTTTGTCAACCTTTTCTAATTTACTGTTATGTGCATATATATATATATATATATATATATATATATATATATATTTAAATGTTCTTTCCACCTTCCTTCTGTTCGACTCTTGTTTTTATAATTTTTCCATCTTTCAGTCAGAGCAATAGAAGTATATTAGCATCTAAGTTGTCTGTGGTACAAATATATAATACCCTGAAAAAATTATTAGATAGCAATAGTTTATAGTTTTAGCCTCCCTAACTGTTCACCTGAAAGAATGCATATGTGACTCCCTTCAGTGCCTGTAACAACTATAGAAAAGGTGACAGAAACAGAATTCATTAGTAGTTGCCTGAAGTTTAGCGTGGGTTATAACTGAGCTAGTGAAGCAAAGAACTTCAGATTGTGATAATATTACAAAGCATTTTTGGATGGAAATTGTATAATTTAATGTCATGTGAATGTATAATAAAATATTAAATAGAAATCAAATATTGATTAAATATGTTCAGCCAACTGTAACTTCAATCTCAGTGAAATAGATTTGAAAGTTCAATGCTATTTTTAATCCAACACTTCAAGATATCTGTATAAAGTGTATAAACACTTTTGATATCTGTATAAATAGGGCTAGAATCCTGATGTATAGCTCACACACCCTTTTGGAACACTGTTGTGCATCTGCTGCAGGGAACAGGAGGACATGTAGTCTTCTGGGTGAGCTGTAAGAGAGGCTAACATAGATCCAGCATAAGGAATGTTGTTTCCCCCCGCAGAAAATTACCTAATAGTGATTTGGGAGCATATACAGAGGAATGTATTAAAACTAGACAACTTCAAGTCTATTTGTCACACTGTTTGCAGTTCATCTCATCACAAAAGCACTGCAGAACTACTGTAGCACAGCAGAGTTCCTACATTTGATCTGGCCGTTATGCTTCTAGAAAGCCTGATAGGTTAAAGTCTGTTTATTTAAATGAGTTCTGACTTACTTCTCTCGACTTCTCATTTTCCTGTTTTCCTATATTGAAAACATCTTGGATTTATCAATTCTAAAATCTGTTACCCAAAGGGCAAATCTACATCCTTCATCATTCCTTCTGAAGACAATGGAAATTTTGCCTGAGTGAAACTGAGTAAAAACTTCAGGATTTAGCCACAAATAAGTGATTGATGTAAATGTGAATAAATTGGTTTTTAATATCTGAAAACATGGTTTAATTCATGATGTCAGTGACAGCGTAAAATAGACTTGACAGATCAGTGAGTGCTATAGGAAGGAAAAAGATTGGCCAACTAATTTTTAAGTCCCCACAAAAACAACATGATAACGTGCCCTTGAACCTACAATAACTCACTTACGGGGACACTGGGGTAGAAAGGCCTGTGGCCCTTACAGCTACTCTGGCTTGACAGCCCACTGATAATGCAGGAGACTATGACCAAGTAATCTGCTCTGTGAATGGGGAGGGTGGAGGAAAGCAGCAAGCAAGGTCTGACAAACAGGTTAAGGTGTGGGAGAGAGGAGTTATGTGGTATAGCTTTCTGCCATACAACCCTAACCTCATATCAAGGCTTATTTGTGATTTCTCAGGCCTGCTTCTAAAACCTCAGGACTTTTAGTGCTACAGCTGTAAAAAGACATAGAATAGAGGAGACATAGAAAAGTAGACAGTGGATTGCAGAGATGACACTTCTAGAGCTCTTTAAATCTATTGTTGATCAGAATCGCAGTCAAATTTAAAAAATGGTCCCTGAATTTGGATGCCTCAGTTTTGGGATACTCAATTTCAGACACATTTGGCTTGATATTCAGATGTGCTAAACACCCAACAATTGATGCCCTCAAAATGAGTGTCCACTATCGAAAATGTTGACCTTAAAGTTGTGTTATTTTCCTGATATAAAAAAAATACATTTTTGTCTCGATTTGTTTTCATATGGCAAAGGGAAGCCCTGGGAACAGGAATGTGAAAAGCAGCCAAGAGGAAGATTTTTGCAGATTTCCCATTATACAGAGATTTTCTCTCCACCCACTTAGTGATAGGGTCTGTTGCAGGAGATTGATTTAAATCAGTGATTTAAACCACTACGTGGAAAGTCTCAATTTAAATCATCGGTTTTAATCAACTTTCCCATTTGTACTTCAGTTATTTTCCAAAGAAAGGTGCATTCTCATTGGTTGATATAACAATTAAAATATGTTGATTTACAACTAAACAAAGCCTTTGCACTAGATTTGATACATCTTTTTGATACCTAGAAGGGTACACTGTAACGATATACATTTATTTAAGGAACTATAAAGCTTAATATTTTCAGATACTTATTAATTGTACATCGTTAGTATATTAGAAAATGGTGAATGATACCTTGCTTATTTACTAGATATTTAACTTTTTGCTCATGGTTTGTATCAAGCAGCATTAGGATAGTAACTGGAATGTAATTGAATGCACAAAGCCGCATATAAAATTTATTTTTATTAAACAGAACAACCTTATATGGTTTTGATAGAGATGTTTGTGTCCCTAATGTTTCATTTTTACAACTAAATGATTTATTAAACAGAGAATTAACTGTAATCAGTTAATTAAACGGCTTAGTTCATGTCAGCCTGAGAAACTTCTCAAATATGCCTAAATTAAAGTGACTGGAGCTTAAGTTCCTAGTCTTGCGTAAGTCTCTTGAAAATGAGACAGTCTCCTAAATTACTTAGGCTGGCCTATTGTGCCATATTTATAAAGCTTGATCTCAAAAGTGAGATATCCCCCCCATTCTTTCTTTATATAGAGAAACAGCCTTTGAACTCATAGTTTTTAACAGACACTCATAGATTCATCATATTTATTTTGTTATTTAAATTTTTAAAGAAATTATAATAAGTTTAGGCCTTAACATACTTTGTAGTGAATTCAGATATCATTTTAAACAGGTTTATTTTTAAAAAGAAAAACTTATTATAATTTAAATAACAAAATAAAATAAATTATTGATGTTCATCTACGTTGTAGCTCCAGGTGCCTTGTGCAGACGTCCCCCTCCTATCTCCACCCAAGTAATGGAACCCACCAGCAGAACTGCTTTTGTAATTGCTACAGTAGCGTCAAGTGGGCAGCATCATGTATAGCCTCTGAATTCCCTCTCTCCATGAGTGATGTTAATTAGTAGGTTAGTGTGGTTGTGAATCTCCTAGCCAACCAATCCTGCCTCTTCTGCAGCCTGCCCTTGTATGCTCCTTTGCAGAATATTGCTCCACAGCACACAAGGGGTTCATGGTTTCCATGTTCAGCTTGTCTTCAGCCTCTCCGCCACCATAGCAGAAACCTAGCACTTCCTGCACCCAGACGAGAGAGAAGGATTTCATCCTTCAAATATTGGTTTAGAGCAGTGTTTCTTAACCTGGGGTTTTAGAGGGGTCGCAAGTGCAGAGCTGGTATTGGGGGTGGCAAGAAAGGCAATTGCCTGGAGCCACAGGGGCGCCATGAAACTAAGTTACATGCCTCAGCCCCGTGGGGGTGGGACTCAGGCTTCAGGGGTACAGTAGTTTGGAAAGGTTAAGAACCACTGGTTTAGAGTGAGCTTTTCAAAAGCTTCTAAGTGACTTAAGAGCACAAATCCCATTGAAACTCAGTAGGACTTGTGCTCTTAAGTCACTTATGTGCTATTGAACTTCCTACCCTTAATGTTTTTTCCTCCTGTGTTTCTTCAAGGCAGTATTTCATAGCACTTAAGTCCTGTCTCAAGTGGTTGGGAATACAAAAGGTAGGCCTGAATTCTGCCTTCAGAAATGTACTTGCAGCTGTCAGTACAGTAGATGCTCACGTTCGTCAGAGAGCAATATGTTGCCTTTAGAGTTTAAAAACATGCAGACTTCTTTAGTGAGAGAGTTTAATTAGAAATTTAAAGAGCTAGCATCTATTGCTACCTTTTGTTGTTAATCTGCCAACCCAATTTTGCTAAGGAGTGTAGTCCTGCTTTGATAAACAAATACATGAATTTAAAACAGATATAATGAGCATCCTTTCTCTTTCTCCTCCTCCGCCTCCTAACAGTAAAATCCCACTTTTAACAAATTGGATTATGCAAAATAAAATAGTGGTTCACTTTTGGTCTGGGAGGAAGGGAATGTTACTTGTATAAATGATGTCACAGTATTAGAGAAAGCTTTCTGCTCGACTGTTTGACACTCCCGGAAAGACCACTTTCTGGAGGTAACTCATCAAGAATGACAAAACAGTAAAAAATCTCTATCATCAGTTTAGAGCACTTCCAACAGAGAAGGTTTTGTTTCTGTTTTTAATCCAAATATAATATGGTATATTACAAAACATAAAGTACAGTTTTGTTATGAAAAATTACTAAAAGGAGCATCATGGGACTCAGTGATATCAAATGTTAAGGTAAACAGATTTTTTTTCCAAAAGGCTTATAATCTCAATATGGGATCTGATGGCCAAGTCTCTTTGTTGCACATTATCAACAGGCATAAAGCTTCTGGAGGTCAAATTGGGCCCTAAGTTACACCTGAGGAACTCTTTGTCTTCTTGATTAATGTCTCATTGACATCTTTATATTTTCATAAATGTAAGTGATTGGAGCTTAAACAATCAAGTTGATAGTGCCCAAGGCAGTACAGAGCCCTGCTCCTTCTCCCACACATATACTAGCACTGCAGGGCTAGTAGGCATAAAAATTAGTAAACGTGTTTTAATTACTTAAGTTAGCGGATATGACTTTGAGTACAACCAGGGAGCAGGCCTCTGGAATAAGGAGAAAACATTTTTACTTTTCACTTTACAAAGCAGAATCATGCTTTAGGTAAATAAAAAACCTGAAATTACACCAACAAGAACTGTTAAAACATTTCTATGAGCATTGTGGACAGGGATTCTTCTATTTGTGTCACACCTACTCCTATTAATGGAGAGGAACACCTGTCCTGGGCCTCATCATTCCCAAAACTAACAAAGAAGAAATATATATGGCTTATCCTGGCCCATTCCTTTTTACAGTTTCAATTTACCCTCTGTGAAGAGAATAAACAGCAGATGACTACTTCTCCTAATCCAATGCCTCCCCACTACCACCTGGCAAAAACACAACAAACCCCCACATGCACACGCCTGTGTGTGCGCTCACACAAAGAAGAGGAGGAAGAGAGGCAAATGGGTAACCTTTTCATAGCTCAATCTCTCCTTGGTGGCACAGAAATCTGGAGAGCAGCTCGTCTTTCACTGCAGAGACTTAAAGTCTAATTCACCACTGTGTAACTCCAGTTTTATGCCAGTGTAACTATGAAAAACGATGATATCTGCCCCCACCCCCACTTGAGTTTTTTGGCACTACTTTTCAAAAGAGGAAAGAACAAAAAAATTAAAAATAAACTAAATTCTTCTCCTAGATGGAAGAACATCAATATAAGGAAGATTGCTCTTTGTGATAGTATATAAATAGCTCTAGGATGATAACAGCTCTGGCCTTGTTCTGGCAAAGCAGAGCCAATATTAAGCACTAGGGACATAATCAATCAGATATCATAAGATTTATTCTGCCTGTGCGTCCTGTTTAAGGATTCAAAGTCGGTGCATGTTGTGAACAGGTAATATTTTTGGTTATAAAACATTCCATCTAGTGGTTAGAAAATGTTAGCCTGACACTACAGAGGATAATCAGAAATTCCAAATAAAAGGCCAAATGCCTAGAAATAGATCCTTTGCGGATAAACAGTATTAGACTGGAAACACATCTGTCAAATGTCAGCTGCTGAAACCTTGCAGCTATCTCAAACCAATCAAATGTCAGAATAATCTATTGCAGTATACAGAGTTCATCTATAAGCCGTTGTAATCATCAGGCCAATTCCATGAGCCACATGCACAGAAAAAAAGGTTTTATTTATTAACATGATAATGCTTTATGTGAAATTTGAAATAAATAATAAAGACATTTTGGTTTAATATGGCCCTGCGTTCTAGCATATTAAGATGGTCATTATTGCATAGTATCGCAGGGGATCTGTATGCATCTAGCAGTTGTATTAGATACCTGCCATTTTGTTTCTGAGCAGCAAGAAACATTAAAAAAGGGAAGTAAATGATGGTTTATACCATTTATGCAAAACAGAGCTTAAATTATTCAAACACATGCATTGTTGTGTCCATTCTTTTACTTTCCAAAAATGTTGATATAAATTGTTTTGCACCCAGGTGACTGTTAATGGCATAACCAGATTTAAAAGGTTGCCAGATCAAATATGTCCCATGTCAAAACTGTGTAAAAAGCATTACTGTCAAGTGGCTGTTTGGTAGCCTAAGTCAAGGTAATTCTATACACAACAAATATGGTCAATGTGACTAGGAGTAAGTATGGTCTAGGAGGAGGACCGTGACTTAGCCATTGACCTGCTGTGTGACTTTGGACAAGTCTCACACTACCCCATCCTCCTATGCCTCTGTTTCCCTTCACCTGTTTAATCTATTTTTTAAATTGATATTTTTCAGGAAAGGGGCTGACTTTCACTGTGTTTATATGCAGGGCCTACCGCCATTAAATTCCAATACTGGTTGGAGTGTTTAAGCATTACATTACAGTGATACAAACTATTATTATTCCCTAGCTGACTCAATTAGATTCAGCTGGGGAAGAATTTTAAAGGGATCACAGACCTAAGCAGGGTCTCCTTTCTTGAGGGCTCAGTTTAGGAGTTCAGCTGAGGAGATGAAGATAAAGGCCATATGGCTTGGAAGATTACCAGATATAAAATCAACAGATGAGAGGGAACAGGGACTTTTTGAGAAGACTATGGATTGGGTGTATTGCCCGTGAAGTCTGCCAGCATGAAAACTTGCATGTTTTTGGCAAGACTGGATACTGAGTACTATATATTATAAAGCATCACATTAAAAAAAACAACAAAAACAAAAAAACCTTTACCTTTTATTTTACATAGTAAAGCTTAGCCCCACCCAACAAGTGACAGGGGCACCTTCCATCATACAAAATGTATGTTCTTTTTCCCCTTATCAAATAAGATATATCTAAGTATAAACAATTTGATCAGATGTTGACATTCCATTCAACTATATAATATCAGCTAAAATATTTAAGGGATCCAAGTGACTTGAGATGTAAATAAGCATTGTTCATGCTATTACCAGGATAATAATTAATTTCACTTGTAAAATCTGTATGTAGTATCAACCTGTGTGAAGAATTAAATAACCCTGTCAATGCAAGAGCCTAGATTAAGCAGTTGGTAGATTATTCATACCACATTACTTCTTCATTACCTCTGGGTCCAGGACATTTGACCTCATTTTTGTCCCTCCCTCCTTCCACCAGGCTTTTCATCAAACCTGATTGTATTATAACCCTAATAATGAATGCCTAAACTGTGGACCCATTGTTTTCAGTATAGGACAAACAATGGAAATATGTGCAGTGTAAGTCCACAGGGCCATATCAGTCAGTGTTTTTTCACAGTATCTGAATGGAACGTTGAAAGAGAATTCAAGAGTGACAGTATGACTGACTCATATAGAGGACCTTAATTCACCAGAAATATCAATTAAATATATATTCTCCATTTGAAAATTCACTTGGTAATATTATTTGATTTTCACTTTACTGTAGTAATAACAACCACAGCATACAGAATTTCCTATGAATTAATGTTTGTCAGTTGCACTTTGTTCCTGGAAAATGGTGTGTGCCTCAATCATTTTTACCTAAAACATTAAGTCATTAGTAAACTGAAAAACAAAACAAAAATATAAATCATATAGCTGCCCTTTTAATGTAGGATAGGTTTGTTAGTCATTTAAAAAACATGTTACTCCATCAAGTTGTCTACTAGCCTTCCTGAATAACCCCATACTTCTGCTCCTCTCCCTGCAAAGAAAATTGTGAAATTGTTATAAAACTGACCACAAAGGAGAGATTGGAAGCGTGGGGAAATATGAAAATATTTAACTGGAATCATCTTTAGGAAAAGACCTAAAAGAAATATTTCAAATGTCCTAATATGTATACTTTATCTTTATTTCAGCAATTAAGAAAATATTAACTAAGCACTGCTACAATATCATTTACTGTCATAACAAAATCAGGCATGATTCCTCCCATCTTCTACTTTCTCCTGCCTTTAGAAATGACCTTGAATGTCATGGTGCCACTATCCTCTCTAAAGTCAACTAGGACTTTCAGCTGTACTGTTGCTATCTGGTTATGACTTATTCTTAGCCTGATTCTCTTATCTTCAAGTTCCTCAGCTTTTCTCCAAAGATAAGATTTAAGACTCAACTGTGTATATCTTAAAAAATTACTTAAGTATCTAAATTGCATGTTATCTTAAACTCCAGCAGACAATCAAAGGTCTGAAATGAACATGAAGGGGTTTGGTCACAATACAACTTCTTTAAAAAATAAAATGAAGGCCTTTTGTCCAGAATCCAAATTGAGAATTAAGATAGAATATTTTTTATTTTCTCAAAATCAAATGGCAGAATGGGAATAACAAACCTGTCTTTTGAGGCTTCCTCACGTTTGAGATCTCGGTGAACTTTCCATTTTCTCTCTTCAGTTTCTTTCATCTTTCTCTTATGTTAAAATATTTAGAGGGTTGTTTTTTTTTTTTTAATTTCAACTGCTTCCTTAGTTTTCTCAAATTAGTGATACAGGAAAACCATTTTAATATTGATTACTTCCAAAGATTACTTAAAGTGAATAATTGCTCAGTTACAATGAAACATCGTAGCAGCCGGTGCTTTGCCTGAGTTAGGAGTCAGTCATATTACGTATTCACACATTTGCATCTTAGGGTGCGGTGAGGTACTATAAATCTAGAATTTTTCTGTAGCTTGCACATAATTTTAGATGCCATGTTATCTTCTCCAGCTTTTTGGAGAGCTTCAGCGACAATCTATTCTCCTGCCATTCTTCTTCCTTCCTTATCAACTTCTTTACCCATTTGATTGTTTTCCATTTTGTGTGAGGATGAGAACTGGGAGCTGGATATGATACTATGCAGAGGGGACAAGAGCTGGGCCTGGGAATGTGGTGAGGAATGAGTATCTCACCTCACGCTACTGTTTGGTCCACAAAGAGAATGATAACCAATTACTCTGTTAGCTCAAGTTGCAGAGGTCCGTGCTATGGATCTAAATGTTCCAATCCAGCTGGTGACCCATGTGGGTGTCAATATGATTCCACATGATAAAAGTTGTGTTTTTTCAGCTTACTTTTTAAAAATGCATGGTCATATACTGTTTTTTCCACAGAACTCCTGTAGCTTTTTGGATGCAATTTAAGACTCGTTATGCATATGCAAAACAGGACAGAATAAAGGTTGCACAGGAAATCTTAATTCTGGCATTTCCCAACTTTTGAATGCTTGACTCTGAGACGTTAATGTTCTTTTCACATAGTTTCTTGGATATAATTGGTGTGTACACGGACAAGTTGGTCATCTAAACTTCCTTGTTATCCAAAATAAGGTCCCCTAATGTATTTTAGTATACTGGAAAATTCCTTCAGTTATACAAACACATTGAGTGTCACTACATTTAGATAATCAAGTCGAATGGTTTATCTTTATGTAAATGTTCTCTACATGAAGAGGACTCCCTGTATATGTTCAATCAGTTAGAATGATTAATTAGCTCACATTGGTAGATTTTTCTGTGACAGCTATGGGTAAAATCCAGAACATGCCATTGTTCAGGTTTCTAGCAGCGTCCTAGCCACGACAGTTAAATTACTACAAGGAAGTCCAAAACGTTAATATTTTTCCCTTGATGGTAGAAACTACAAATGATATGGGTTATGACATACTATTGTTCATTGATTACTGAAACTACTATCATGCATCTCTCGCTACCCAGCATCGCATGATTTGTTTCAAGTGGTTTAACTAACAGCATTGCTCAACCAGTAGAAAGTTTGCTTCAGAGGTTGCTTTTCCTTCTGCTTACTAACATACCTAATTCTCCAGCAGTATGTATCCTTCTGTGCTTGCTATATTTCTCTCGATCCAGCTACAAAACTGGATTTGGGGGTCATATACATCATTTGCCCTTAAACTCTCATTTTGCCTTAAATAACTAAATAATATTAGCTTATTCTTTGCAGTATTTCCTGTATAATGAATGCTGAAGGTACTGGGTTGACATTATTTGATAGATCAGCTCACTATCAACCCTATTCTAGAAGGCCCTCCTGATGGTATTAGAGGTCGGTTCAGTCTCCAGGCATATTAAATCTTGTGCTGAGCTGTTAAGATTGCCACCCATGGTTTCATTTCTTGTTTAATGTTGTGATTTTTGTCATGTGGAAACTGAACTAAGACCAACCAACTCATTTCAGTGAGCAGCTATGAGTTGGTAACACTATCAGTCTCCATCCTGCTTAAACTGGGATCCTAAGCTGAGCTTCTTCTCCTGTTACCAACGCCTCACAGTATACTGTGGCATGTTTCTAAAAGGATGAGTTTGTTTTAAGGAGGGAAGTATTCATAGTAGGTGTTCCTGCTATTTTGCCATTTTAATCCCAGTAATGCTGTATTTGGATCTGATTAAACTATAAATTTGCACTGCAGCACTTGCAAACTTTTGTCATAATGAACTAGCATGTGACAAGCAATTCAATATTTGATCATAACTAATCCCTGTGCAGAGAACAGAGCCAGGGAGTGCTGGTAGCACACTTATTTTCACCAAATGAAAACTTTGTAATGGAACAAAAGTGTCAGGTAATGGCCATTTTGGTTCAGCCTGATACCTCCAGAGCATTCCTACAGTTTTTTTTGTGTCCACCATTCAAACTGATTTTTCAAGCATCAGGAAAATAATTAAACTTTGGATTCATGAAGCTCCCCTGCCCTGGAATTTAGAAAAGAGATTGCTGCTCAGGGATTAGAATCATTGCCATAATTTTTTACTTCTCATAGTAAAGAAGAATGTAGACCATCTGTTGTCTATTGATTTTTTTCCAAGTACCAGCTGTAATTATTTTGTAGTATCAACACAGCATCACTTCATAAGCCTTCCATTTATATATATTTTACAATCATATCTCAAGTGTTAAAAAGCAACAGCACTATATATGTGGCCTAAATTTTGACCTCTTATTAACTCATTTAAATGTTTGTCATTGTAATTGAATCATCAAATTAAAACAAACAAAAATTGTTCTCTAGTATCCTGAATTCTGTACAAGTAATTTCTTACACAATGTTGTTAGCACTAGAACAATGACATTTCTCAGAACTTTTTTTCTGGAAATGGAAGATTAGCAGAGCAGTTCAGAAGAAAATTAGGCTCCTTCCACATGGGAGGCACATGATGATAATCTGCAAATAGAAATGGTGTTTCTGTTACCTTTGATATGGCAAATCTGAGGTGTGCTTGCAAGGTGTTTAGGGAGCTGCACATTTTGAGGGGTTCCTCTGGTATCCTACTGAGAGTTCTTTTCCCATGCTTTTTTTCCTGCTGATTATGCCATGTTATGGTGGATATTCTCCTTACTGAGAACTGGAACTATTTTGTAGCAGTGTGAAGCTTTCCCTCTATCTACAGTCTGAAATGCTGTCCTACATAATGCTCCATATGTCTGTAGTTTGAAAGCATAAAGGATGCAAATCTGTGTCTCCTTAATTAAGCTTCTGAGTGAGATTGTGAACACCAAGAAGGAAAAAAACTTTCAGGAAAAAAATTGCAGTTGAGCTGAAAAATAAGAATCATTTGACTTTTTAAAATTGTGTGTAGTTTAGTGGAAATTAGTAAAATCATTCATCAGGAGTTCCAGATCTGCAGCATACTGGCATTAGTCTGGTGATATTTGATAGATAAAAAAAAAACAAGCTTTAATAATGGACCTACGATACATCTTCATGGATACATTTGAGGTTAGTATGACAACCACACTTTCTGTAAAGTTCTTGAAGGTGATCAGTAATAGAGTAGTTAATTAAATGTCATTACCAGCACAGAAGCCTCACTCAGCTATCACTTAGTCAATATTCAGTGGTTCTGTTTGGTTTAAATTCAGCTTTATACAGTAGTAGAGATGTGTATAAGCATCTATATTAATTACAATTTTGATCTGTATCCAAATTCCAAAGTGTGATTTATGTGCTATACTTCTCAGATAGGATAGCTGACTAACATGGGGGTTCCAGATACCCAGACAATTTCAGCAAGCTCACCTACAAGGGGGATACATAGCTGTCAGGCTAGTGAATACAATCCATTAAGACTGAATTGGTCTAACCACTGAAGCAATTTCCAAGGCCTTCTCTTTAACAATGCTCTGGCTGACCAGAAGAAACCCAGTCTAAAGCATCAAGAGACATCACACCCTGGCTGCTGAAACAAAGCTCTGTGGTAATGGATTCCTTCCGAGACAGGAGGGCCTCTTTGCTGTTTTAGACAGATTCCCATAGACAAGGGACACCAGGGTAGCTCACAGGAGGATCTCTGCATTCTAAGAAAATATGAGTTGGTTCTGCTCTGTTTTTATGAGAGAAGCCTAGCTTCTCTTAATTTAACCTGTAGTGAAGCATAGGATTAGATGAGATTAAATATCTATCTGTGTGCAGGCAGTTTGTTTTAAAATAGTCTCTCTTTCCGCTGATGCTTTGTTTCATCTGGTAAACAAAAATACTTTCAGACAGCTGTTGGTCGGTATCGCTGGTCACAGGTTCCTGAAGGAAGGAAATGCAAGTGCCTGAAGCCAGATGTTAAAGTGTGGGGCGTAGATCCAGCAAATAACATTTCTAAGAAGCAAGCAAAGTCGCTAATGGGCTCACATTTTTGTACTGCCAGGGGAGAACCTCTGAGTGCTGCCCGTCCCCTTCGTCTGCCTTGTGGAGAGAAGCAGCCAATCAGGACTGTAGCAGGAAGCAGGCAGAACTTGCTTGCTCTCCCTCCCTTCAGGAGCCAACAATGTTCTCACTGGAGGGAGGAGGGAGCAGAAAGAGCCCAGCAACTTGGGATGGCTCTGCTGCCTCCTCCTGCTCCTGTGAGCTTCGGGGATAGGATGGCACATTTGCTCCTCCCGGCAGCCTCCATCCTGGAAGGGGAAGAGAGGGCTGAAGAGTTGCTGCAGTGCCCAGCCCCAGCCTGGGAAGGGGGAGAGGGCATCCCATAGCAACTCTCCAGGCCTGGGAGAGGTGGGTGAAGAGCCCTAGGAGCTGCAAGAAGACCAGAGATCAGGCTGGAGGGGGCAGAACAGATGGGAAGGACAGAACTGATAGGACGGAGGTAAAATTGCTAGAGGGCTGGAGGGACAGAACGTACGTGGGGACAAGATTGATTTGGGGCTTGGGAAGCAGCACTTATTGATGGGCAGATGTGCGGGGGATGGACAACTTCAAGCACTTCCTGAAACCCAGTCAGATCTGTAGAGTGCTAAGCAGTTGGTAGGCGCAGGGTAGGTACTTTCTTCCCAGTCTAAAGCTGAATCTCCACTGCAATAGTAGCTCAAGCTTCAGTGGCACTCAAGCTTCAACTCATCCCCTCCCGACAGGCCAGCTAGCTTCAGCTTAAAGCCACAGTTACTTTGAGCTAGAGATTTGTGTTTGTGGAGAGGTGTTGGGTTAGGATTAACATTCACGTTATACCTCAAGCAAAACAATGCTTGAAGACAAATCCTAGGAGTGGAAGAATTGTGGGATTCCACCCCCACACAAGTAAGGGTAAGAGGCCGACTGCCTGAGGAGGGTGAACTCAGAGAGATCAGGAAGACGTTAGAGCTAGCCCCATAATCATGCCAGATCATCTACCACAATCCCATTTTAAAACAGTCACCACTGATTATAAAGCAATATGGCATGCATTGCCAAGTGCCCTGTAACAATTGCTCAAATTAAGAACGGCTATAAAACACTCAGGGTCAGTTTATACTTGTATAAATTCAGGATGGGCCAGGCACACTCAGAGTCCTTGCACTTAGGGGAACACAGGGTATGTTCCTGGCAACTTACCTCAAAGCACGCAGGGAGGAGACAAGGCCAACATGAGACAGCTGCATGCACTAGAGACACTCTAGGCCCCTCAGGGAGGACCCTTCCTTTGTTTAGTGGGAGAGAAAGAAGTGGAGGAGGGATGAAAGCGTAAAAGCTCATACATTTGTGTTAAAATCTACCATACATTTTGTTGCCTATAATTTCTCTTGTATAGCTTTTTGAAATTGCTAATCTGTAAGGGACTGGCCAATAACCCTAACAAAGGTTTTTCTTAAAATGGGATATGGAATTATTAAGATGGAGACTACAAATGTGGTATTAGAAATAGCTGGTTTAAAGAGAAGGAATATACCTTTTGTTCTGAGAGAGAAGAGTATAACCAAACAAATCATCTCAAACTGTTTTTAGACTGTCGTGTAGCTTGTTGCCATCTGTTTACAAGGAAATTGACTGAAACAATTGTCTCATTTCAAATAGGTCACTAAAAGTGTAGCTGTACTCTGAAAAGTGATTTTAAAAAGATGGCATTGTGGGGTTGTGTATTTCTTCTGTCTCATTGATTCCAGATTGTATTTGTACAGTTTACAAGTAAAAATATAGGGAGGGGGTGTTTTGGGTTTTTTTCCCCTCTCTCCCCCAACTGCAAATCCTGCAACCTTAAACAGGGTCTTAAACTTGGAGTGTCATGGGTCACCAATAAATAATGTTCTGGCAAACAGAATATAACTAATATTTCTATTAATAATGTACAGGTCAGAATAGATTCTAGCTCACTCATTCTCTCCCATTTCTGTGTTGGCTAACACAGGCTTAACAGAAGTTAAAAAACATAAATACTTATCTTAGTTACAAATGAGCAGACATGACTGAGTACACACAGGGAGTAGAGATTTTTACAGTGTCACATTTTAGAGTGGAGCCACATTTGAATAGCTATTAAATATTAATACCTTGCACTCGGTACTGGCCTGGGGATTTGATAATCAGATTTGAGCTGGCGATTGTGATGATCAGGGTTCAGGTTCTTTGGGGGAAGACAGGGAGTCTGAATGCCAAAGAACATGCAATTGAATCAACTGATTATATAGAATAGTACTGTAAGATGTTTTATGAGAGCAGCTGACACACTGGTGATTAATATCATTGTGAAATGTATGCATCAACACTATATGAGAAATTATGGTTGCTAACTGATACTCTGTTTTGAATCAGTGAACAAACAAAGGGAAACCAGGTTGTCTCCCAGGCAGGAGGGACGGCAGCTACACCTACCTGTCTCCAATGTAAATAAAGCAGTGTGGAACCAAAACAATGGAAGCAACATTTACATACAAATCAGCAGGAGGATAGGAAGCCCACAGGAAGGGAAGAACATTAGGAAGCTTTCCTGGCTTGTGAAACAGGGACAGTCAACTTTGGGCTCATATAAGGGATGCAAAAAGACAATTGAGTTGCCCTTCATTTGGGGGATTCAAGGGGCAGAGGTCTTGAAATCACAAAACATTGATTCCTTCAACAAAGGGGGCTGAAGTCTCTGGGAACTAAATTTAGGTGAGAAACTTAGGCAAAGATTGTAACTTGCTGAAATTAAGTTTTAGTTTTAGAAGCATATTTTTTACTTTTATTTGCTTGTATTCCTTTCCATCTTTATTCCTTATACTTGGTATCACTTAATCATACATCCTTTTGTTGAATAACCTCGTTTTACTTTTACTATAAACCAATTCAGTGCTGTAACTGAAATAAATATGTCAAACCACAGTTAAATTAAAGAGCGGCAGTGTATTGTCTCTTTAAGAGAGCAACAAACCTCTCAGTTTCTGTGAGGAGAGAGCCGGACATTGCAGAGAGACATCTCTGGGGAACTTTGGAGGTTTGGATTGGCAGAGTCCTAAAGACAAGGTAAACAAACTGCTGTGTCAAGTAGTTGTCACACAGTTTAGCAGTAGCAAAATTCTCACTTGCTGAGGCTGAACTGAGAAACACAGGAACTCACTATTGTGCGACATTGTGAAGAGACATCCCAGCATTGAGGACTACAACACCATTCAGAAATCTTCTCCACTCCCCACTGCTGGGACTGACTGGCACAGGGCTACACCTCTGTACAGACACCTCAAATTCCTCCTTGTTACACGCATACCCAATGCCTGCTCATTTAGTTATGTGGAATCACTAGCTTACGTTGCATGTTTGCTGCTGCCCAAGATGATGCCAATTTCTGGAGTCACAAAGAATAGCACAAGCATCTAGGAACAAAATCAGAAAGACTTAGGCACAAAATAAATCATACCTAGCAAGAGACATAAAAGGTAATAATAAGAGGTCCTTTAAATACATTAGGAACAACAGAAATACAAATAAAAATGTAAATAATTACTTAGTAGTGTAAAAATTACTAATTAGTAGTAATTAGTTACTAATTAGTAATTAGTAATTAGTTACTAATTAGTAATAATTACTAAGTAATGTAAAAATTACTTAGTAGAGAATGAAAGCTAATAACTGATGACATGAGGAAGGCTGACGTGTTTAATGCCTATTTTACTTCAGTCTTCATTAAAAAGGTTTATGGAGACAAGATACTGAACATAGTTAATATTAACAAGGGAGAAAGGAACATAAGTCAACACAGAGAAAGAACAAGTTAAAGAATATTTAGATAAGTTGGATGTATTCAAGTTGGCAGGGCCTCTTTGAATCTCATCCTAGAGTACTTAAGGAACTAGCTGAAGCACTCTTAGAACCATTAGCAGTTATCTTCAAGAAATCATGGAGTGAGGTCCCAGAGGCCTGGAGAAGGGCAAACATTGTACCTATATTTTAAAAAGGGGACTAAAGAGGACCTGGAAATTATAGACCACTCTGCCTAATTTCATTACCAGGAAAGTTACTGGAACAAATTATTAAACAAACAATTTGGAAGCACCTAGAGGATATCAGAGACTTATAAGGAATAACCAGGATGGATTTGTCAAGAACAAATCATGCCAAAGCAGCCTGATTTCTTCTTTGACAGGCTTACTGGTCCAGTGGATGGGGGGAAGCTGTAGATGTGACATATCTTGATTTCAGTAAGGCTTTTGACACAGTCTCATGTGACATTCTCATAAGCAAACTAGGGAAATGTGGTATAAGTGAAATTACTATAAGCTGTGTGTACAGCTGATTGAAAGATGCTACTCAAAGGGTAGTTATCAATGATTCTTGTCAAACTGGGGGATGGGGGGGTGAATCTCATGGGATTATGCAAGGGTCAGACCTGGGTCTGATATTATTCAATATTTTCATAAATGACTTGGCTAATGGAGTGGAGAGTATGCTGATAAAATTTGCAGATGACACCAAGCTAGGAGAGGTTGAACGTACTTTGGAAGACAGGATTAGAATGCAAAACAACCTTGGCAAATTGGGGAGTTGGTTTGAATTCAACAAGATGAAAATCAGCAAAGACTACTGCAAAGTATTTCTCCTAGGAAGGAAAAGAATCAAATCAAGAATCAAATGCATAACTAGAAAATGGGGAATCGCTGGTGTGGCAAACAGCCGGCTTCACCCTAGTGGGTCTCACACTTCTACCCCTTGTAGTGGGCCAGGGAGTCACCGGTTACCCCGTCTCCCCAGGCTGAACAAGTCTTTTGTCCTTTCCCCTCAGCGTGCCGCCGGGGCCAGGGGAGGTACCTTACTCTGGCTCCCTCCTGCCGGCTGGGGCCAAGGGTTGTCTTCTTCTCTGCCCCTCTGGCTGCAGAGAAGCACCGTCTCCTAGCCTGGGGGAAGTTTCTCCTGCAGCTGCCACAAGCCTTCTGGCAGCTTCCTTCTCCTGTGCTTCCCCCCCTCCCTTTAGGGAAGGCAGAGTTTAAGGACACCTGGACTAGCCCTTCATTGGGTCCGGATGTCTCTAAATGCCCTGCAATCATGTCTCCTCTGCTTGCAGGTAAAAGGGTTTTTGGCATTCTTGTGCTTACATACTGGCCCTGGTATGCCCTTTTGAGGCCCTCTGGCCTGACTTTATCACATTGGCAGGTGGTAATATTGCTGAAAAGGATTAGGGGATTATAGTAGATCACAAATTGAATACGCATCAACAGAGTAATGTAGTTGCAAAAAAGGGTAATATTCTGGAGTATACAACAGGAGTGTTGTATGTAAGACACAAGAGGTAATTGTCCTGCTCTGCTCAGCACTGGTGAGGCCCCAGCTGGAGTACTGTGTTGAATTCTGAGCCCCAGACTTTAGCAAAGAAGTGGATAAATTGGAGAGAATTCAGAGGAGAGCAACAAAAATGACAAAATGTTTAGAAAACCTGACCTGAATGACATGGTTTTCCTTGTAAAAGGTTGTAATGTAGACATATTTAAGAAAATTGCTGGCAATTGATCAGTGTTGCATGTATAAGCTATACCTACTCTAGGAACAATTGGCCAGTGTAGTGTACTGGTGCTAGTAGCAAAAAGCCCATGCTGTCACACAGGTGTAATTAATAAAGCTGTGTATACAAAAGGCCAAAATGGTGGTTCTCATTTCCATGTGCTGCGTTGTAGCGAACAAATGTTGATGTATGTACATTTTCCCCAAAGTTTGTGTGGGTGGAGAATGAGGGGTGTGTGTTTGGGGTTATTGTATGAGCTGGTTGTGTTGTGTGTTATTTTGAAGGCCTGTGGCAATTGGGCCAAATAATCCACTATCTTTGCCGTCTAGCTCACATAAATGATGAAACTGTTGCATGCAAATTAGCTGTAGAGCAAGGGTGACGACTGGTTGTGTTACCTCTGATATCACAATGGTCTAGGATTCTTGGCCAAGCATACATACTTGTCTTACTGTATCTGAAATACCCATGTGATAGCACAGGCTAATTGATAAATTCAAAGTGTCTGAGAATTTAAAAATTGGATGGTAACTGATTGTGAATCCCAGTGAAGACTGGACCTGGTGATATTCCAAACAAAAATGGCTCTCAGCCATGCTTGTAGCAGTTTCTCTCACTTCATTCTGACTTAATAGACATTCTAGGTTTTAGAGGGACATGGAGAGTGACAATCCTGGAACCTTATTATATAGATAGCTATACTGGCCAAGCACTCCTAATGTAGAGATGGCCTGAGTTGTAATATGCTTGATAATCTTGTGGGGTTTTGGGTACAGCTTTGTATTTGTAGTGCTGGAAACCGCATTAGAGCTGTGACAGTTTCATGATGCTTCAGAAGTGTCATCAATTTAAAGACCAGAAAGGACCACCAGATCATCTAGTCTGACTTCTTGCATATCACAGGCTGCCAACATCACGCAGCACCTGCAAAGTAAAGTCAACAACCAAAGTTATACCGAAGTGTTAACAGCCCACAGGAGATTGAACTATTATGTTCCACAGGCAGAGAATAGGAGGGACCAAGGAGCACCAGTGCCTGCAGTCCCCCCAGTAGCTGGGAAATGATTATGTGAGATATACCCAGATAATCCTGGCAGTGCCCATACCCAGATGCCCCACACCCCCCAAGGTCACTACCAATCTGACCTGGGGGACAGTTCCTTCCCAACCCCACATATGGCAATCAGTTAGACCCTGAGCATGTGAGCACACTCCAGCCAGGTGAGCAACTGAGAGAGAATGCTCGGTGCGCCTCAGAGGCCTGCTCCTCCCTGTCCAATGTCCCATCTCTGATGCTTCAGAGGAAGGAGATCAAATTTAAAAAGCCAGAATATATGGGGAAAAGAGGAAATCCTTTCCTGACTTCTGCTGGTGGTCAGCTGAAACCCTGAAGCACGAGCTTTTAGGAACATAGGCCATGAACTGGAAATGTGCTCCATGGCTGTTTGGCTCTGCCTCCCACCATCACAAGCAACCCTGTCATACAATCTCACTCATAAATTTGTCCAGCTCTCTTTTAAAAATAAAGAGACGAGTTTGCCCATATTGGAAGGCTATTCCAAAACCTGACCCCTCTGTTGGTTAGAAACCTTCCTCTAATTTCCGAAAGAATTGTCTTTCTTTCCTTCCTCTCCAGAAATTATCCCCAGGGCTATGGGAAAGTTGAATTAAGAAATAATTTGACCAAAACCTCTTACCTGTCTACTGTTAGTGATCAGGAGCAGCATTCATGTTTTGCTTACAATTTAGCTACCAATGTGGTTTTCTGTGAGGAGTCATTGTACAATAGATACAATTGTACAGTTATGTTAATTAAAAAATGCAATCCTTTAAGTTACTGTGTCAGGAAGTCACTTGAGTATTTTCACAAGTGCCAAGCTGTGTTTCAGTCATTGAAAAATTAGTGTAGTACTAATGCATAGACTTGAAAAAAGTGTGAAGCCATCAGAATAGATTAGAAAAATATGTATCAATAGCCACATTAGCTGATAATCAAGAAAGTCTGAATTATTTTATTTCCTTGATGCATTGGGATTTTGCAAATAACACCCATTAGCATTTGTCACACACTAAGATGGAAATAATATGCTATAATGTGCAAATTGAGCATGCTGCCAGGGACGCCACATGGTGGGGGGAAGGGTACACTTTACCGGGGCCTAGAGGCCCTGGGGGGCCCAGCCCAGGCTGCAACCCCCATTACCATGAGGAAAAGTTTTTTTCATGGCTCATGAGATTGTATGTCTAGGATGAGGGATTGTGGTATGTGTGTGGGATGGGCCTGTGTTACAAGTTTTTACTGGGCTCGAAAAAATTATGCTTGGGCCCTGCATGCTGCAGATACAACTATAGCTGGAAACATGGAAATATCCAGTTTTAATAATACTATACTTTTATGGCAATTTTTCATCTATATGTTTGATGTCCTGTGCCTTTAAGCTTTTCCTTCAGATAGTGACAAACTTTAATGCTGAATAAAAAAAATAGTGAGCATAATGGACTCTGTGTGTGTGCTTGTGTACTTATATAAAATATTTATTAGTGTTATCTGTGTTATAAATAGTAACTACCTTACCTGCTAAATCTGTATCAGCTTACGACTATTTGTCACACTTTATATTAAGAATACCTTTTTGACTAGTATGTAAATGGTTAATTAATGACTAGTAGAAATTATAGGTGTGTTACAGAAATGAACTAAATTTTAGAGTTGGTGGTTTTAAAGCATTTTCAAAAATCCAATGTTTATAAGCAACTGCTACAAACAGGTTCCCTTCTTTCTCCTTTCTACATTCCCTTAAAAAACTTGCATGGGTGTGAGATGTAGGAAGACAGTGTTTAGTCTTGGACCAATGACTAGTTTAAATCCCAATAATTCATGAGTGATGAAGGCTAGAAGTTGGTGCTTTATACTATTGGAAAATGGGGAATCCCCTCCCCCGCTTCTCCATTGACATCTTTTACCTCTGGTAGATCATGAGATATTGAACTTTAGAATCACTTTATTATATATAGAAAACTTATCCTATAGGTTTTTAAAATGCATTAGGTATAACCTTTTTCTCTCTGAGGCCTGTTTAGGTAGACTCCTTCTAAGAGAGCCTGGCTTTGGATAGAGGGATAACATGGTATCAATATTTTTTAAAAAGTTCTGTAAAACATGTATAGTATAGTTTTCCTAAAACATATACATTGGTATGATGGCATAGTAATGGTATATTTTATATTTTATTGACATGCTGTTGGAATGACCTGCATGACTATTAGTTCTTCTTTGAGTAGATGCAGCCATGTATTCCACTTAAGTGCATGCGTGCCCTATGTCTCGGAGCTGGAGAATTTTGCCCAGTACCACTCATAGGCCCACGCCTTGTACCTCCCCTGGCTATGTGAGGCAGCGCCACCTCGATTCCCTTCAGTTCCTTCTTGTTGCCTGGGACTGCTGTTGGAGCTCTGTGTGCTTTTTCACCTCACAATCTCTCACTATCTTAGGGTTTTTTTCTAATTGCATATAGTTAGTTAGGACTCTTAGTGTCAGTTAGATTTAGTGTTAGTTAGATTTAGTTATGTTTGTACTTGGTGATGCCCTCACTGGGATTTAAATATTGTCCATTGTGTGTGGGGAGACAATCCCCAACAATGATCCCCACATGCAGTGCTTGCTGCATAAAGGCATGGTGTTTGATTTGTAGATCACTCGCAAAATGGACTCAGGTGGCGAGGGACCTTTGCCTAAAGCAGCACCTGATGGAACAGGCCATGTGGCCTGGTTTGGCACCAAGTCCCTCATTGAATCGGAGGTCATTCTTGAGTTGTGAGAGTGCTGCCATTTCAGATGCTGGGGCTGCTGGCTCTCTGAAGAGATGGAGGAGCTGTTCCCAGTCAAGTGCACTGAGGAAAAGGTTGCATAAGACGAATTCGGACTACTCCAGCTTTCATGGGGACTCTTCCCCCTCCCCCAGGAAGAGTGTGGATTGGCACAATGTTAATGATGGTGCATAGGATGGTGTGTGTGCCTCTAACTGCTTCCCAGTACTACTTAAGGAGGTCAGAGACGTTGTACCATCAACTCCAGTTCCAGCCTTGGAATGTCCATTGAGTCTGCTACTGATTAAGGTTGATGTTGGTACTGGCTGTTTCCATGACAGTGGCATACCAGGTATCAATGGTCTTCCTCTGCCTTTCCCTCCTGCCCTCTCTCTTGCACCAGGACTTTTGCCAGGACTACATTATTTATAGTCCCATTGGCTGGGTAGGCTGCTAAACCTTTGGGTCTGTCAGCACTGCACCCTGATGTTCCCCTTCCTTAGTCTGTGAAAGTGGCACAAGGGACCCCCTCAGCACCGGGAAACTCCTTGGCACCATTTTGTTCAGCTCCACCAATGTTATCATGGCAGCTCTCACTGCCCTGCACTTCGTCTATGTCAGCTATTTCAGTGCCACCACTGACTTCGGAGTCAGTGCTACTTTCAGCATCAGAAACAAGGGAGGCATACCTGGGGCCGACAGTACTTTTTCTACCATTGATGCCTGTCCCTTCTTTGTTTTGGGCGACAAATGAGTCAGACCAGTTATTCGCTCCCTCAGGGCTGGCTCCACTTTTATCCCTTCAATCCTGAGGCTCCCGCTCAGATAATCAAGTTCATTGGGGCCCTAATAGACCACGAGTTCGAGAGCATTCTTGCTGACCAACCATTTTCAGGCAATTCACCACCTTTGTCTCGGTCTGCAGTCTCAGCCTTCCACAACAGTTTGCTCCTGTATGCTTTTCTCCCGATCATTCCACAGGTCATCCTCAAGATGAATATTCATCCTCATTGCCCTGGCATGGCTGAGGCAGTGTTGGCTCTCTGATCTTCTCGTGCTGCCAATTCAGCCTTCCATATCTCTTCCTCTCCAGCCCCAACCCACTCACACAGAATTATGGTCGTATCTTGCACCCCAGGCTCAGCTACCTGCATCTCACTGCATGGTTACTTTATGATTGAAGAGCGTTGTTCAGCGGCTGTTTGACAGGCTTTATTCAACAGTAGAAAGCCCTCTACCAGAATGTCCTATTTAGTGGAATGGAAGAGGTTTTCAGTGTGGTCATTGGCCCGTGGAGTTCAACCAATGCTGCCTTCTGTCCTGGACATTTTGGAGCACTTGTTGCATATTCAGACATTGGGCTTAGCTCATTGAAGATATACCTGGTGGTGATCTCAGTATTTCATTCCCCCTATCCACAGAAGATCAGTCTTTTCCAATGCCATTTTAGCAAGATTCTTAAAAGGGCTCCTTTTTTTCCATCCTCCCGTCCAAGAGCTGGTTCCTCTGTAGGACCTTCATTTGCTCCTGGTGGTCATAATGGAATCTCCATTCAAGCCTTTGGCATCTTGTCCCGTTTTGCTTTTGTGTCAGAAAGCTGTATTTCTGGTGATGATAACATCTGCAAGGAGAGTCTGTAAGTTGCAGACTCTGGTGGCAGAGTCTCTATGTACACAATTCTCTAAGGACCTAGTGACTTTATGACCACACCCCAAATTTGTGTCTAAAGTGGTATCTCAGTTTCATTTGAACCAGGTGGTATATTTACCTGTATTCTTTCATCTTTCATTCTTTCATCTCCGGAGGAGAAGCATCTCCATACATTAGATGCCAGGTGATGTCTAGCCTTCTACCTGGACAGGACTAGACCATTTCATACTTTGCCTCATCGGTTCATGTCACATACGGATTGTATGAAGGTGCAAGCAGTCTCTTTCCAAATAATCTCCAGGTGGATAACATCCTCTATCAAGACTGCATAAAAATAACTTTGACCACCACCTCCTCAGTGAGTGCGAATTCATTCTGCGAGAGTACAAGCTACATCAATATTGTTCCCTCAGTGATGTCTCAGTACTGGACATTTGCAGGGCTGCTGTGTGGTCGTCGATATATACGTTTATGAACTATTATGCCATTACCACATCATCCAGAATGGATGCTAATGTTGGTATGGTGGCCCTGCAATCTTTCTTTAGATAGATTCTGAGTCCCGCCTTCAGGTGAATACTGATTGTAATTCATCTAAGTAGAATACACATCTGCATCTACTCCAAGAAGAAGAAATGGTTACCTACTGTAACTGTGGTTCTTCGAGATGTGAGGCAAACATGTATTTCATGACCTATCAGAGTCTAATCTCTGGGCATTCGGTGCGAAGGAACTAAGGGGGGTCAAGGTGGTGCTGTCTCATACAGCCATGAGAAGGTGTATGGGGATGAGACATGAGCACCATCTCATACAGGTACTGCTAGGCAAAATTCTCTGGCATTGGTGCAGTGGGCGCACACACACTTAAGTGGGGAATGCACATCTGCATCACATTTCAAAGAACCCCAGTTACAGTAAATAACTCTTTCTTTCACTAGTTAAGAGTAGTGTAGCCATCTCAAGTTAATGTCAGTAATATATTTTACTCCACTCCACACCATTGTCACAGTGGATTTTCTCACTCTTTATATCTAATCTATTTTTCTGATATATCTATTGTTGGAAATAGAGAGTTCTACAAGAATAAAATCAAACACCAAATCATTTTCTGGTATTAAATTTTATTGTAAATCATACTTACTGCTGAGGTTTTTTTAAACATATTTGATTATTGCAAAGAGGTGAAAGTTCACATTGTTTTGTGTTCTTAACTTTTCCAGTATAAGAACTTGTTTACAGTAAAATTGTTTTAAGATTTTTCTTGTAAAATTAAACAAAAACGTTGTTGCTGAAAAAAGGTTTATTCTTCTGGACCTCCCCCTAATCTTCCTTCTTTGTAAATTAATATCTCCACTATGTCAATATTAGTCTCTTTGTTCTATAAACAGAGTATTTTGATATTCATAAGCATACTAAACATAACAATGTAGTAAGCTCTGAGTATATTTCTTGGACAATAACCAGTTTCTGAAGGAGTAGATCACTGCATGGTGCCAAATTGTTTTTTTTTTTTTTCTCTTCAGAATTTTATTTCAACTGTGGATTCTAGGATGCAATTTTATCTAGCACATACATTTCTAGTATATTTTACTGCAAATAGGATCAGCACCAGTGTGAAAGCATAAGATGCTTTTAGACAGTGCTTCTCCAATTCTCTTTAGTATTAATGGTAAGGCTAAGGGGGATGTCTGACATCGATCCCTTTCTATGGAACACATTTTCTGGGCTGGATTGCCAGGCCACTATGTCTGGTAATTCAAATCCCTGCTTAAGATTCATTTCCACCATGATGCCTACAGAAAGTAGTCACATTTATTGAAATTGAAAATAAATAAATAAATAAATAAACCACCATGTTGTGTACAACCTTTTGCTGAACAGCAGTGTGTGTGTATTTATAATAACCATATCATAATCATATTTCTGTACTGTCACTGCTTTTTCCCTACCCAAACAGTTCTCTCTCTTTTTTTTTTAACACTCTGCTTTTCTTCCCACATGTTGTTGCATCATGTCTGAATTAGATTTAAACTCTTAGGCTAGGTATACATTACAAGTGAAGGAAGTGAGGATGTAACTAGCACAGGTAGGCAAACCAGTGCTAGCTTCAATCTAGCCATGTCATGAGTTTAATCGCTGGCTAGCAACAAAAGTATGTACCCATGGTCCCTACCAGGCTTGTACTTGGGCAGCTAACCTATGCTGAGGTCTGTGCCACCAAATCTACACTTCTGTTATCTGTGCTATCTAAATTAAAGGTAACACAAGTGAGCCTATTTGGGCTACAATCACACCTTCACTTGCAGTGTATTTCTACCATTTGAGGTCAGGTCCCAGGATGGTTAAAAAATAATTATTTTTTTAATAAAAAGAAAATATTTTTCTTAATTTAAATTAAATATGGGTTTATTTTTAAATAAATCTATTTAAAATTAAATTTGAAATTATGACAGCCCATGTTAAGACTTAAACTTACACTATTAACATAAATAATAAAGAATATTACCTAATACATATTTGCTGCCAAGTTTTAAATAAAGTCAGCCACTGAACAAGTGGAAATCATTGGCTAAGCACCTGGAAATGAGAGTTTGCTGAAGTGCTAAACCAGCTTTTGACAGCAGTAACTTCTTCTGGAGGTTCATTAAGTACTTTTTTCATTTCAGTTTATTCAGCTAGTTCAGTTCAATGGCTAGTTCATTCAAAAATGAGAAACTAGGAATTGAAAAAAGCAAGAAAGATATTTTCCTCTTTCAATCTATAAATAAAAAGTAGGTGTGAGAGGATGAGGTCTACCAGTTCTAAAATCTTGAAGGACATGATAACCAGAAACAATCAGTTCAATTCACTAACTATAGTTAATACCACCTTTGTGTAATAAATCAATTAGTTTTAAATGCAGAGCATTTTTGATAAACTTGTTTGATCAACTTTGTTTCTTACGCATCTTGCACATTTGTTAGCTTCATTTAACTAATATTTTTAAATGCTGGGTTTTGTTCATTTTTAATTTAATGTGAATTCCCATACAAATTGTTTTACACAAATCACAAGTGAAAAAAATTAAATATATTGCAAATAAGAAATGCATTATTCACCTTTTTCTGATTTAATTGAAAATTAAGAATCAGATCAATTTAAATTAAGCTATATAATTGCTTAAATAATATGTGTGTATATATATATATATATATATATATATATATATATATATATATAGTGTATCCTCATGGTTAGCAAAAAGAAACATCAAATTTGTGAAGGCTATATTTAGATGAAAATTAACATGTTTCATTGGTTACCAATCACCAAGAATCATCCTTTCTTAGGGAAAATAACTTTAAAAAAACAAAACAAAACAAAACAAGATTAAAATTGATTATTTAAATCAAGGTTTCGTACTGATTTAAATCATGATTAAATTTGGTGATTTAAATCACTTTGATTTCATAGATTCCAAAGCCAGAAAAGGAACATGGTGATCATTTAGTCTCACTCCTGTATGACACAGACCATAGAATTTCCCCCAATATAATTCCTAGACCATACCTATTGGGAAAATATCCTCTCTTCTTTTAAAAATTATCAATGATGGAGAATCTACCATAACACATGGTAAATTTTTCCAATTAATTAATTACCCTTACTAGTCATTACCCTCACTATTAAAAATTATGCCTTATTTCCAGTCTGTATTTGTCTACCTTCAATTTTCAACCACTGGATCACGCTATACCTTTCTTTGCTAGATTTAAGAGCACATTATTAAATATTTGTTCCCCATGCAGATAGTCCCTATTTATCTTCTCTTCATTAAGCTAAATAGATTGAGCTCCTTAAGTCTATCACTATAAAGTATGTTTTCTAATTCTTTAATCATTCTCATCGCTCTTCTCTGAAACCTCTCTAATTTATCAACATCATTCTTGAACTGTGGGCCCCATAACTGGATACAATATTCTGGCAGCGGTCACACTAGTGCCAAATACAGAGGTAAAATAATCTCTCTAGGCCTCCTTGATATTCCCCTGTTCATGAATCCAACAATCATATTAACTCTGTTGGCCACAGCATCATATTGAGAGCTCACTTCAGCTGATATCCACTACAGCCATCAAATCCTTTTCAGAATCACTGCCTCCTAGGATAGAGTCCCCCATCCTGTAAATATGACCTACATTCTTTGTTCCCAGATGTACACTTTTATGTTTAGCTGTATTAAAACACTGTTCATGTCCAGTTTACCAAGCAATCCAAATCACTCTAAATCAATGATAACTCTTATCATTTACTGCTCCCCCAGTTTTTGTGTCATCTGCATACTTTATCAGTAATGATTTTTTCCAGGTCATTCATAAAGAGGTTAAATAATGTAGGGCCAAGAACCACCCCCTGCAGGACCCACTGTCAACAGACCTGCTTGATGACAATTCCCCATTTATAATTACATTCCGAGACTTATCACTTAGCCAGTTTTTAATCCATTTAATGTGTACCATGTTCATTTTATATTGTTATATTTACAGTATTAGCTTTATCGACCAAACTTGTAGTCTCATAAACAGAAGATATCAGGTTAATTTGGTTGGATCTATTTTCCATAAACTTATGTTTATTTGCATTAATTACATTACCCTTCTTTAGTTCCTTATTAACTGAGTCCCATTTCAGCAACATCATTATCACATAAACCAGTCCACCCTGTTGGGACCACACCTTCTTATTTGCATTCTGAGAGACCTAGCACACTTTGGGGTACTGTAAATATAAAATGATGTAATGGAGCTTGTAATGCTTTTGTAACCTCTTTCAAAATAGATTTGTGTTTTGTAATAGAATATGATAAATTGCTTAAACAAAATAACTTAAGCTGTAAGGCTGTTAAAAATGTGGGGTTTGGGTTTTTGTTTGTTTGTGTGTGTGTGTTTTGTGCTTGGACTTGAGAATATTCAAGTAAAATATCATAATAGTTGTGTTAAAATTGAATTTAGTTTTAATGTAATTTATATATCACACTGGTAGAATATGTGTTTCGGGTTAAATAAATTAAATCATTGCATATTTAAAAATCAAACAAATCCAAATCTTCCCTTTAACCTTCATGATACATCCAGCATTCAGGATTGTGATCCAGATTCACGGCTGGAAATACAGTAAGTGAAAAGAACACTACATGTATGAGAGGATTTCACATGCTTATTTATATCTGTGGTGAATTTGGCCCTCTATGTTTATTCCGACAGATTAAATGACATCACAGGTACATGAAACAGAATACAGAGTGTAGGGCAGTGGAGGAAACACCAAGAAAACAATGAGAAACTAGTATAAACCGAGTTACTTCTTAAGACATTAATTTTTATACCTCAACAGAGATTGAGTTTACCCTTCATTGTAATGCAGTGAGAAGATGCATACTGGGGTTTGAGAAAGTTCTGCAACTCTCAAGAGGTGGGTCAGGATTGAGCCCTTTACATGTAAGATTTCTTTTGAATCCTAGACTCAAAATTGGCTAAGAAAGATATTGTTTTCTATTTTCTTAAGCTGTTTTCAGACATTAACTTTGGTATTTATATGCTACACTGTGAGAAGTTCATAGCTGGCAAATTCAGTTCAGACCACAGGCGGTTCATGTCCAGAAAAAAACAAGTTCTCTCTCTTTTTTTGCCTTCCCTATAACTAGCCTTATTTCACCAGTGGACAAAGGCATCTGTTCTGACACACAAAGCTGTATTAACACCCAACCTGGGGTTTTGACAAGGTTAATATCTAAAATCAACTGACCCAGGTAGAAAAACATAACGTGGTGAGTTTTAAAAGGAAATTCTGTGACACAGATGGCTAAGCTATTTAAAGGACAGGAATGTGTAGGGATGATTAAGTGGTGATGCAATTCAGTGAAGAAGCCCAGGAAATATGAAAGTTATCATACCTTAGGTGTTATAGGTGCTAGATTCTCTTCTTTTTTTAACGGAAGAAAAAAATGTAAATGTTACTTTTGTGACTAAAACTATCTGGACAACTGATAATTTTGAATTACATTTTTGGATATATGTACTTTTTCTATGTGTACATTTGTATTTTTGATGGTGATCAAACAACTCACATGGGGTGAAGAAAAGGGGAGAACTGAAGATGCAACAGATAGATAGTGGGAGAGGTAAGAAGTTTCACTGAATAACTTAAAGAGATGTCCCAAACTGCTTATGCAAGCTAAGAGGAAGGATGAGTCAGGATGAGCTCATTTTGGCTAGTGGTGTCAGGCCCCCTAGCGATGGGCTTTTGTATACAGCAAGGAACTTGGTTTTCCCATGAAGCAGGGAGTCACTTCATGGAACAAAAAAAGTGCAGCAGAGAATCAGGGCCTGATTCTCCGTCTGCCAGTGTAAGGCAAGGCTTGAACTTGAGGTTTGTATGTTCTCTCATTTGTTTCCTACCCTCACAAAAAGGAAACAAGTGGTTTAATTTGACTGAATGCAGTTTTACAACACTGACTTTTTCTACACAATTATACAGGCTTTCAAGAGGTATTCCAGTGTGACCTATTGGGCAGAATTAAGAACAACGTGCATTTCAATATCATTGTACATCATATATTCAACAGTTGCTACTTTCTGATTAAGCCTATTTCCAAGCAAATTAAAGGTAGAATTCCAGTTGTATCAAAGAGCTATTGAAGTAGAGATTTTTATATTTAGCTGGACTCAAGCAGAAGTCTCATAAGTCTTCAAAGTTATTCAAGAAGTTACGAGATATCATCTTGCATATCACGGTGGACGTGATATATCTTGACTTTAGCAAAGCTTTTGATACTGTCTCTCACAGTATTCTTATCAGCAAGTTAAGGAAGTATGGGTTGGATGAATGGACTATAAAATGGATAGAGAACTGGCTAGAGCATAGGGCGCAACGAGTAGTGATCAATGGCTCCATGTCTAGCTGGCAGCCGGTCACAAGCGGAGTGCCCCAGGGGTCGGTCCTGGGGCCAGTTTTGTTCAACATCTTCATCAGTGATCTGGAGGACGGGGTAGATTGCACCCTCAGCAAGTTTGCAGATGACACTAAGCTGCAGGGTGTGGTAGATACCCCAGAAGATAGGGATAGGATACAGAAGGACCTAAACAAAATGGAGGATTGGTCTAAAAGAAATCTGATGAGGTTCAACAAGGACAAGTGCAGAGTCCTGCACTTAGGATGGAAGAATCCCATACACAGCTATAGACTGGGGACCGATGAGCTAGGCAGCAGTTCTGCAGAAAAGGACCTGGGGGTAACAGTGTATAAGAAGCTGGATATAAGTCAGGAGTGTGCCCTGGTTGTCAAGAAGGCTAATAGCATATTGGGCTGAATTAGTAGGAGCATTGCCAGCAGATCACGGGAAGTGATTGTTCCCCTCTATTCGGCATTGGTGAGGCCACATTTGGAGTATTGTGTCCAGTTTTGAGCCCCCCCCAACTACAAAAAGGATGTGGACAAGTTGGAGAGAGTCCAGCGGAGGGCAACAAAAATGATTAGGGGGCTGGAGCACAAGACTTATGAGGAGAGGCTGAAGGAACTAGGCTTGTTCAGTCTACAGAAAAGAAGAATGAGGGGAGATTTGATAGCAGCCTTTAACTACCTGAAAGAGGGTTCCAAGGAGGATGGAGCTAGGCTGTTCTCAGTGGTGGCAGATGACAGAACAAGGAGCAACGGTCTCAAGTTGCAGCGGGGGAGGTCTAGGTTGGACATTAGGAAAAAGTTTTTCACTAGGAGGGTGGTGAAGCACTGGAATGGGTTACCTAGGGAGGTGGTGGAATCTCCATCTTTAGAGGTTTTTAAGCTGCGGCTTGACAAAACCCTCGCTGGGATTATTTAGCTGAGGTTAGTCCTGCTTCGAGCAGGGGGTTGGACTAGATGACCTCCTGAGGTCCCTTCCAACTCTATGATTCTATGATCTTTGTCTTTCTGCAATGCCATTGGGAAAAGTCTGTCCAGATAGGAATGTCAAAATGAGTAGCTAACACGCATTTTTTATTGTCTCTCACAAAACATGAGCATGTGTTGAATGCAAAGGGCTGCAACGCTGAGAATCCTTTGTGGACTCTTGATAAAGTTTCCTGGACCCTGGTGTAGTAGTCAAAAACAGACCAGAAAAATATATTTGAAGATTTGACAGTCTCACCTGTTTTAGAGCAATGTACCAGCCAGGATTGTGGGTCCAGTAGAAAAGTGAAAACTCACTGCCTCAGCAGTTAATTCATTTCAGAATGAGAGAACTAAGAAACTGGTGTCACACATCACACATGCCATATGTCGTACATCACGTGTGACAATCACACCTTTGGCAGCCTTGCATTCCCGCATATTACCCAGTGTGAGGCACCTAGCTGAGCTGTGAAAGCATACAGGCATTTGCTTGCTCTAGAGACCTCTCTGGCGTCTGCTGAGGAGGCAGCTCAGCACCTCCTCTCTCTATTGGATCAGGCCTTAGAACTGCTGCTGGGAGGTGGCTGTAGCTCATGAAAGCAGTAGAAGTGGCAGAACAAGGTGAGAGCTCATACTCAGTTCCAGGTTCCCCACTCCCAGACCTGCAGCATCGGCCTTCTATTGCTCCTATCATCCCCCACAAGGAACCTCGAGCAGCCTCCTAGCCTCCAGTGACCTCTTCACCTGGGAGCCCAAGCATCCTATAACCCCCACCCCCCTTTTAGCCCTTAGTGGCACCAGACACTTCCCCAGACACCCTTAAACACCTGTCCAACCCACCTGCTTGAGCCATCTCTGCCAAGTTTTGTGTAGCACTGTGATCTACCTACCCTCCCTCCCCCCCCGCACTGCTCAGGGCAGAGTGTGTTGACCGTAAACTTAGATGTATGTGTATATGTAGATTATTTACAAATAAACAAATTAGTTCATTAAATAATGTGCATAAGGTTCTGCATACAGAGTAGAACAAAACTTGGCAGCCGTGGATGAACTGCTTCGAATGTTATTCCATTATTATTTATTTAATCATTACCTAAATAGCACAACAGGTGTACATGGCATTTTACAAACACAGACAGACATGGTCTGTCCCCTGAGGAGCTCACGTTCTAATTGGGACAGAAATATAGAGACAAATTCACAGTTAAATACAAGTGAGGCTAGAAATCAACAATGTGAGGCTGAGGGAAATAAAAGGTTTTTAAATAGGGATTGAAAGGAGGACAGGGAGTTCGGGGAAGAATATATAAAACGTTTTATTGTGGATGAAGTAGAGAAGGGCAGAGGGGGTATCTCAGAGGTCACTGTCAAAGACTGGCAGTTTTCATGATGGAGAAAGGAGTGGGACAACAGATAGCATATATAGTAGCTAGGTAACTTTAAAAAAAAATGTTTATTTATTGTTGGAAAGTGTCAGCTGAAATAATGAGTCTTGTCCAATCCTATGGTAAGCTGCTCTTCAATAAAATGAACAGATTGATTTTAAGTAGTATTGTGAGATTTGATGTCAATGACATAGTAGATGACAGATGTTGTTGAAGTTTAATGACGCAATATAGGAGGATTTCATCCTTTGCAATCTTTTCCTTCTTTTTCTGTATAAGGCATTCTGAGCTGCCTACAGTATGGAAGGCAGTATCCAAAGAAACAAAGCCCACTATTTGATTTGGATGATTTCTCTGAAGATGTTTCATAAAATCTGTGCTGTCCACATAACCAACTTTTCTCTTCTCCTGCCTCCAAAACACATCCAATTTATCTGCATTTTGCATAGAATACAAAAAGCACAACATAGATCATCAGGAATGATAAATATAACTTAAAACAACAGATGTTGAATGCTGTCTTTTCAATAGGACACAAATGGAATACAGAAAATGCTATTATTTGTTTGGAGAAAAGTGTAAAAAGAATCTGTACTAATAAAGGAAGCAGAGGTAGGTATCTTTCCTTCTTTTCCAGTTTTAGATTCAGAATTTTCTCTCTGTACTGGGACCTCACAGTTGATGGTGATAAAGGTACATGTATTTAATGTGGTCTGTGGGGGGTGGGGCGGGGTATCACATTATCATTAGCAAACACACTCCCTACTACTGTTGCTCCTAATATGTGGCTTGTGATCCAGTGGTTTACATTCATAAGTGGATATTATAGCAAGTTAAGGCTAAAACCAGCTTTCTGTTTAAAACTTGACTCTTCTAAGTGCTCTGAAATCTGTATGGTTATTCAGATTGCCTTAAAATTTGGTAATCCATATCTGGAGCCATTTGACCAAGGGGTTCCAAAAATACAGCCCCGGGGGGGTAAGGGGGGAACCCAAGCTTTTATTGAAGTTGAGAGATCCTGCCAACCTTTTTCTTCTCATAGATAGAGATCAAATGGGGCTTGAACATGTCACCATGGTCTCCAACATTCAAAGGTTATCCCAACAGTGTGCCTGGTGCCCAAGAGCCCTTTGGGGGAAATCAAATGAAAACATTTGAAAAAGATTTTTTTTCTTCAGATAGGCTTGTTGGAAGCCTCATGTGCTTATTCTTGCTCCTAAATGGAGTACACGGAGCATGTGCAAACAGAGGAATTGACAAGATTGTTAGCCTTCAGCGTTTCACACCAGTTATATAGCTCAAGTGTGTAAACATTAGTTCTCTGAAATTGTCACCCAACTAATATCAGCTCAAGCCCCAATTTGGGCAGAGATCTGGAAACAGTGGGGAGTATTGCTAAAATCTGTTTCTGTCAGAGTTTTTGTTTATCTTGAGGGAATATAATAATAATTAATAATAATAATAAAAACAGTAGACATGAATGCTTACTGTCAGGGGAGGGGCATTTTAGAGACTGGAGGAGGGAGGGCAATCGGGGTGAGAGGCTTTGGGGCTGAAGGAAAGGGAATAAATGACATTGGGTGCTAGGTGAGACCAGAGGGGTTAGGGGACTTTGGGGAGGAACACTAGGAAGGGGCTATGATGGTGAGAGGCAGGGGTACTAGGGGAAAATAGGGGCAGGGGCCTCTGTCAGCCCACATTCTGCCTTTCTGTTCGTATGTGCTAGGAATTGAGGGGTCTGAGCCCCTCCCAACCCCTTCACGTGAGCTGGGATCAGGGTGGCCTTGCCTCTCTTGTGTCTGAGCTCTGTTCCATGCCCCCAGTGTATGTGTCAGGATCTAGGGGACCCCTGTCCATCTCTAGGGATCCAACCCCTTTTCCTGCCCCCCGTTTGAGCCAGGTTAAGGTGAGGGTCATTGCTTTTCCAGGGAGAGTCCCTGGAGAGCCCCACTCCCTAACCGCTTCCTGTCATCTGAAATCTGGGATGTCTGAGCCCTGCCCCCTGTCTGTATGCCAGGATTTGGGGAAGCTCTGCCCCTCTGGATATGAAGTTTAGAACAGACATGCTGCTGAGACTGGACTGAGGAGGATCTGGGAACAGATATGCTTGACATGGATCAAAAACTCGCCAGCACTAGGGGGAAGGGAACACCCACTGACATAAATGGGCGGTTCAACTGCTCAGAGCTATTGTGTCTGGCTGTATTCCTCTCCATCAGGTATTCTCCCAGAGGGGAATCTCACTGAGATGAATAGACCACTTAACACCTCTCTGAGCCTACAGCTTTGAAGTTTGAAACCCACTCTGGTTTGGGAAAAATCAGCCTCTGTCCTGTGTGTGTTGTGTTGTGTTCTGTTTGGTTTTTTTTTTTTAAGTGTAATCTGAGTACTGCAGCACATTCAGAAGGCATTGAAACTATTTTTGATGTGAAAATAAATTACACAAGGAAATGCTTGCTGGGAGGCAGGGGTGTGCATGTGGGGGTGGGGGGAAAGAAGGGGCACAGCCCCCCCACCCCAATAATCAGCAGTAGCACAGAACTCCTCCTGACCCTGGACTACATGGGGAGAGCGGGCCCCAGAGCTGCAGGGGGACAGCGAGCACCTCCAGCCCCAACGCTGCAGTAGTGAGAGCGACCTCCACTGGCCCTATGGCCGCAGTACGGAGAGCCGGATCCTCAGGCCATGGGGACAGTGGGGGCGAGCTGGCTCCTGGGCCCCAGTGGGAGAACGGGCTCCTCCTGAGGAGGGGTGGGGGGAACGAGCCCCTCTGCCTTAGGGCCCCAGAAGAGGCACAGAATGTGCCCCTCCAAAAATAGTCAAACTGTTATTCCTGCGTATGCCTCTACGGGAGGGGAAGTTGACGGAGTGGAAGAGTAGGTGGGAATAGGGGAAAAAACGTTCAGAAGTCAGGTGATGGAAGGGGATGGATGGACATGGGGTGAGTGACAGAAGAACTAAGGCCTTGTCTTCACATATAGCCCTACTGCTCTAGTGCAGCTGTGCCACTGTAGCGCTGTAGTGAAGACACCCCTACCCAGATGGGAGAGCTTCTCTAATCGGTGTAGTTAATCTACCTACACAATAGGGGGCGGTAGCTCTCCCATCAACAGCACTGTCTACACAGGGGAGTTAGGTTGGTATAACTACGTCACTCAGGGGTGTGAATTTATCACACCCCTGAGCAATGTATATAGATCTGTAGTATAGATCTGGTCTGGGGGAGAGTAGAGGCTGGGATGCCTGTGAGCCCCACATTCCCCTCCACTGTATGTGCGCTAGGATCTGGGGCCCCCAAGGTGCTGAAACTATTTTTTAAAAGAAAATGTATTACATGTGTGAATGCTCAATGGATGGGGGAGAGATGATTAAGGGTGCAAGAGGAGGTGGTAATGGGGGAAGAGGAGGATCAGTCTTCATGGAGGGATGGGGAAGGAGATGGGTTGGGGGAGTGGGTAGGGAAGAGAGAACACAGGAGTAGTTGGAGAATATGAGGAGTGGCAGAGGAAGTTGGGGGTTTAGGGGTGGGAGTTCTGTCAGCCCTGAATTATCCCTTCTGTGTGTGTGTCCTGGGATCTAGGGAAGCTCTACATCTCTGTAGGGGTCTGAGTCCCTCTCCTTGCTTGCTGTGTGTTCTGGGATCTTGGGGACTCTGCTGCTCTTGGGTGTCTGAGCCCTTCTCCCTGCCTCTTCATATGAGCTGTGATCTGAGGTGGGGAGATTGACGGTAACATAACCTTAAACATTTGAAATCTAGAAAATGAATAGTTCAGACACACATCACCTCTGTGTGGAGCCAGTGAGGCTGGCCAGACTTGGGGAAGCCTGGCTGAGACAGGGGCAGGAGATCCAGCTGGAGGTGGGTAATGAGAATGAGTGGCCCAGGTCAGTGTGCAGCTCAGCTACATAACCAAGGCAGCATGCCTCCCCGCTCCAATAAGCTGCTACCTGTGATATGTGTATACAACACCACAGAGCACGGAGACAAGGAGCAACTTCTTCGTGTTAATGGCTTTGACAGTGCCAACTAATAGCTTAATGGGATGGAAGGGGGAGCTGGAAATGTTAGTGGAGCGGTTACATATTTCAGGGAACGGTGGGGCATGGGATGGAGAAGGGAGAGACCCCCACCAGTCTTCTCACACATGCTTTTGGTTACTGCAACAGCCATGTAATAAAGCTGTCAAGGTTTTGAGACATAGACAACGGATGGTATTTCCCTCACTGACTCTGTTAGCAACTACACATTACAAACATTTCAAAGCATGATCATTATCTTTCTTCCACTATAACAAAATGCATAGGAGCTGGGAGGAGCACAGAGGAATCACATAGCAACTTATGGCCTAACTTTTGGCCTAGTGGAAAGACCACTGAACTTGGACTATTCCTAGTTCTGCCAATGGCCTTCTGGGTGACAATGAGCAAATCACTTCATCTGTCTATACCTCAGTTTCCCAGCTATGAAATGGGGATAATGATGTAAGGTCCTTTGACATCTACTGATAAAAAGCACTATATAAAAGCTAGGTCTTTTGATTATTATCTAGCCACAGTAGCACATTAATAACAAACATAGGTGAGGACTATGACTGTCTAAATGAGCATTAATTCCTACCAACATTTCTCTTTCTGTTAAAAAACTAGGAAAATAAATGTCAAAAATCTTTGTAAATGTGGAGTTAAGGTTGCTCATAGCTTGAGCTCTTCCAGAATGTCAAGTTCAGTAAAACTGAAACTTCAAAAAACCAGGAAGTCCAGAGTTTAGTTATATAGCCACACAACCTTAACTCTGCCTCATTGAGTTAGCAGTTGCTACTGGAAATTAGCTGCATGTAGTCCACCTGCATTCATTGTTAGGTGTAGCTGTAATGCATAGCAGAGGAATGAGTTGGAGCAACTTGGAGGAGGTGTGATTGTGATATGAGGAGATGTGTGTGTTGTCAGAGGAAAGAGGTGTGTATGCACCTTGGGATTCCTGTTTGCATCATTTCAATACTGAATTCTGTAGGTTGTATCAATAGAAGGTCACTTGAACTTCTTGCCAAGGATATTGTCAGTAGGGAAGTATGATAATGAGAGCAGTCTGTAGATTTAATGGTGGTTATGGGAAGGTGTAGGTTTAGATAATATGTGAGTGCAAGTGTGAAGGGATTATAAGAGGGTGTGATGTGGTGGTTAAATGTTACAAATGTGGTATTCTGTTGGGGGAGTAGGATCAGTGTTTGAGTATAGGCCAAATTCGGATAGTGCCTGATCATTACAGTGAAAAGGCAGAGTGTTAGAGACAGATAGAGAGAGAGCGAGCGAGAGCGTGTGTGTGTGTGTGTTATGGGCATTTTGAGCATCACTCAGAGGACACAGTTAAGGTCTTCAGAAGTTTGAGTTTTGCTGTACTCAACATTCTGGAAGGGAACGAGCTATCACTGGGCAACCTTAACTCTGCATTAAGGAAGTTTTTTGACATTTAATACTCACTGTCATCACTATCCATGAAAATGCTAATATATGAGAACTTTTCTCCTGCTACAGAATTTCTGATAGTTTGCAAAACAGTTTACGCTAACAGCAAGCACTGAAAAATGAAGCACATCACTGCCGGTGACCCAGCTAGAGCTTCCAGTTTTTCTACTCTTTTTGTCAGGTTTTTTGTGGTTTAGGATCATTAGTTTATATTTTAAAGTTTATCAAAGCATCTTTCCCCAGTGTCTTGACCATCTCAGCACACACAATACAGGCTGACAGAGATTTCATTATTAGCCTTTTAGAGAATATGACTTGGACTTCTTAGACTCTCAGGAATCAGACTGTGTGAAGGATATGGAATGGGGCAGTTAGGTACAGATTTACTACTAGCTTTGGTGAACACATACTTGCAAATGATCTTTTCACCTCATGTATGTTGTCGCTGATTTCCTTTTAAAAGAAAATTAAGACCCTTTTTTGTTTCCTATGTATTGTGTTTGGTCTTGAAACGGAGCAGGAGGATGGGAAAACTTACTGTAACATTTTTTTGAAAATATTTTTTGTAGATTGCAAGGTTTTTCAGTGCAAGTTACACAGTGTTCTGTGCATTGCTGAGCACAGCCAACATTCAGAAAATAAATACTAATGTAGGTTTAAATGTATCTTCATCAATACTGTGCACATTTTCAGCTGAAATTGAATGTGTGTATTTGTGTCTGCATTTTACAGACAAGAAATTGGTAGAAAGCTGAAGTGACTTGACCAAAGTCACAGAGTGTCAGATCAAAAACTGAGATTAAGTCTGGGGACTTCCCATTGGCTAGTCCTGCTCATAAACCATTGGAATTCAAAATAAGATTAAAAAACCCCAAACTATAGGTTAATTCACTTCCTTTTGCTAATCTTCCAAAATCAGAAGGGCTTTTCCCAAATGCATATTATAAACTTGAACTACATTCTTACTGTAATTTGCCAATTTTAAAATATTTATTCAGGATTTAACTGATATAGTTTTCTCATAGGTCATATGGGACCTGGTGTGGGTTGTCTCCTAGAGTCATCTGATTTCTTATTATTTTGAAAACTGATTTTTTATGTATTGATGACCTTCTCTAAATTATTCCAGTTCATTAAAATATAGTATATTGCAAGAAACACAGTAGAAGACACAGCTAGAAAAAGACTTCCTCATCTTGTATAATCTCTTTTAAATTCTTTGCTTTTCAAAACTAAGGAAGGGTCTAGTAAGGAACTTGAGAAGGCTTTAGAAAAACTAGGAAAGTAGGCAAAGATGCAGTTCAACACAGACAAGTACAAGGAAACGGCCTTTGCTGCAATTTAAGAAGATCACAATTGAAGGAAAAATTTACAAATTATGACACCAACAGAATATGTTATGCCATTACATAAATCCATGATCTCTAACACATTCAGTTTAATCACCTGCTCTGAATATGCCTTCGGCAATGGTCACAAAAGTCCAAAGAAGGGGAGCCCAAATGATATGGGGTTTTCCATATGAAGAAGGTTTCAAAAGAAAAGGCTCTTTAATTTAGAATGGAGATGAGTGAGATATGATAGAGGAAAACATAGTGGGGGCATGAGTATAAACTGAAAAGAAAAAAAATGACTGCTAAGATCACTGATTTGAAATTGGGCCTTGGAATTAAATTTGGAGATGAAAAATCTGGCTCTTAAAAGGACTCTCATCATGTCTAAAAAAGAAGCTTCTAGTAATATGTTTTATTAAGGTAGTGGCGGTGCTGCAACTAAATGAAAATTGCATTAGAACCTGAAATATTTGTTTGATTGGTCTATTGGCTTGCACATTAGGGCCAGTCTCTTTGCTGAAAAGTTCACATTTGCTACCCAAGGGCTGGATTTCATTGTTGACCAATTTATGTTATAAAGAGAAAAGGTTTAAGATCCTGATCTGAAACAAAATAACAGAGCCAATGATTTGATGCATCATGATTTTCACTCTGATATGTTAATGCACACAGATAGAGTCCTTGCTATATTCCAAAAGAAATGTGGTATTGAAATTGAGGGGACAGTTTTTCTCTGGATGTTAGTCCTATTGCCCAAAATGAAAGGAGAGAGCCTGCTCAAATTAAACAATGATTGAGAAACGAATGTGCCGGCACTTTTATTATAGCCAAATAAATTGCATGTAATATATGCAAAAAAGTAATACAGTACTTGTTTTGGGACAAAGACAGGAGTAATCTGTTATAAGAGATGCAAGTGGAAGAAACGGTTGGTAAGCATAACTTTCACAACTGGCTGTACATTTGTCTTCCGATTTGTGGTTTGTTTTTGTTTTTTTACTAAAAGTCTGCTTATTCTTAATGCAACCCTTACTGCTTTACACATCTGTCTTGGGGTGTTTAAATTAGGAATCCATAGGTATAGTGTTATATTAGGAAATGTCCATTGTGTCACTACAAGTTCACTTACAAGTTTTATATGAATATCAAAACTGACAGTTTCTATAGGTTTACTCCTGTCCCCCTAGTTAATAATATCCAATAGTTAATTATTTTATGAAAACAAAGTCTCTCTGTATACAGTATATATATATTACTTAAGTAAAGGTTGCAGTACATCCTTATGTGCACTTCTTTTAGTGGTGATAGCTATTTTATTAATGCCAGGCAATTATTGTGTTCATGTTGTGATACTTTTTATAAAAATGCTCCTGAAATGGAGTTGTCTTAAAACTTACTTTTTTGCTGTCAATGTTAATAGTGTCTTATATGAAACAGTTGCATCCAGGACATCATATTGCTTATATTTCTGCACAGATATCTTCTAGTTTACTGTTCGGTAATATTTGTGCTTTGTCATAATTAATTTTAAAAATTAATAAAACATTTCAAATAACTGTTTGGCATAAATAAATTGTTATCTTATACGTCAACTCCAGGTGTCCCACAAAGATCTCCAAGAGCAGGTCTACACATAAAACGCTGCAGAAGCACAGCTGCACCAGCGCTTCAGCACCAATGGAAGAGCTTCTGCTGTCAGCATAGTTAATCCACCTCCGCGAGAGGCAGTAGCTATGCTGATGGGAGAAGCTCTCCCGTTGACATAGTTCTGTCTACACCGGGGGTTAGGTTGGTATAACTGCATCACTCAGCGGTATGGATTTTTCACACCCCTGAGCAACATAGTAATACCAATGTAAGTTTATAAGGTAGACATGCCCTTATAGCTGAGCCTAATTGTACATGTATCACCTTGTCATGGGGTAAGTCCTCCCCATCACCCCCCAGCAGGGAAGTTCAAGGGGGTAATGAGGTCACCCGCAAGGTCAGAGCTAATAGTCGCCCTAGGGTCAGGGCGGTATGGCCTAGCGGCCAGAATCAGTGGTCGCCCTCTGGTCAGGGCAGTGTGCTTTAGCAGTCCGTTGGAGTAGTGGGGCGGCCCCTTTGGGGGGGGGGGGCACCCAGGACAAGGGGGCTCAGTCCCTCTTGGCTCCTCTGAGCCCCAGTCCAGGGCCCTATTGGTGTCGGGGTAGCCCAACGCCAGGTCAGCAGGGATCCTCCCGAAACACGCTGACTGGTGCCTCTCTCCACTCTTGGTTACACCACGCCAGCCCCCTGAGCTACTTCCTACCCGGTCATCACTGGATCATCCCTTGTGGCTCTGGGTTCCCCTTTCTGCTCAGCTGCTGCCCACATTTCCCCTGGGTTGTGGAGTCCCTGGCGAAGGCGTCCCCTTGGGTATCTGGCTGCAGGCAGCTGACGAAGGGTGGCTGGTCTCCGGAGCGGTCTCCCGCGTTCCTGACTCCCACCATCGGGCTGAAGCGGCTCGCGGCTCCTGGCTCGGAGCCTTCTGCACACTTTTACCCTCCTTGGTGGTCAGCCTAGCATGAGCTGGGCAGCTCCTTTTTATGCTAGGGCAGCAGTTGGAGCATGCCCAGCAGAGTCTGGGGGGCGGGACTTCCGCTGCCCATAGAGTCGGCTGAACTCCTTCAGTGCGGGTAAGTCCACCCCATCACACATCTCATTTGTGTCTTGTTTTCCTTAAAAAGACAAGATGGGTGAGGTAATAGCTTTTATTGGACCAACATCTGTTGGTGAAAGAGATCAGTTTTCCAGCTACAGAGGTTTGGGAGAGATACTTCTTTAGGTCTGAGAAACTTACTCAGAGACGTTGTCTACACTAGCACTTATGCCGGCAAAACTTGTGTTCTTAGGGGTGTGAAAAAACAACCCCCTTCGCGACATAAGTTTTGCTGGCATAAGCGCTATGTCGGCAGGTGAGTGTTGACATAACATGCCTATACAAGCACCTTACAGCTGTGCCACTGTAAGGCCTTGTCTACACTACAAAAATGTGTCGACACAAGATATGTCAACTTTCAGCTACCACTATTATTATATTGCTCTCTCAGCTTCCCACACTGCTCTCCTTGGGTCGGTGGAGTGTCCCCTCACCAGGATCACTTCCAATATGGGAAGCTGAGAGAACCCGTGAGCTCCCGGGTTCCCTGTGTGCTTCCCCCTCCCTTGCTACCAGCTGGGAGCCGGGACAGCCACGCAGGGACTTTTCCCCTCCCCTGTCCCAGCTGGGCTCCAGCCACCCATGTCCCATCTCACAGCCAGGAGCCAAGAACAAGCTGCCCTAGCCTTCTGGGGTGACCTCTCTGGCTTTCTTGTCAATTTCACCACTCCAGCAGAGCAGTGAAATTGACAAGAATCACAGCCTCTCCACCACTGTAAGAGGACTCAATGTCTACACTGACACTGCTTTGCCCTAGCTCTGCCGACAAAAGCCCTACACCTCTTGTCGAGGTGGTTTTATTTTGTTGAAAAAACAGGGCAGTTTTGTCAGCGGGGAGAGAAGGGGTGACTGTAGTGTGTACACCAGCACTGTTTTGTTGACAAAAGCTGACTTTTGTCAAGAAAAGTCTCTAGTGTAGACCAAGCCTAAGTTTTAAATGTAGACTAGCCCAGAATGTGACAGCGAAATACAAGGTGAAAGGGATTTTTAGCATAAGTAGTTATCACATATTTTAAGGGATCATTCAAGATGAAGTGGCCCATTAACATCCCTGCAGTCATAGGACAAAACAGGGGGGTTAGTGGGGTTACAGATTTGTTATATTAAGCCATACATCCAATGTCTTAATTAGAACCATGATTATAGTGCCTAGCAAAGTTCTGAATTTAAGCTCCCAGGCTTATCTTTTGAAGGTGCTGTACAGTTTTCTTTTGAGGACAAAAACTAAGGAGTCATATGTGGAATGACTGGTGGAAAGTGTTCACCCACAGGTAAATAGGGTGTTTTTGTCTTTTATAATTTGTCTGTATGAGTTCATTTGAGAACATAGTGATTGTCTGGTTTCACTCACCTAATTGTTATTGGGCATTGAGTGTACTGGATGAGATACACCACATGTTGTGATAGGCATGTATAGGACCCCTTGATCTGGAAAGGTGTGTTGTGGGGCATATTCATCATTGTAGCAGTGGAGATAAGTTTGCAGGTTTTGCATCTGTTGTTATGGCAGGGTCTAATGCTGCTCTGAGTTGGATGTTGTTCAAAGGCAAGAATATAGGGTTCAAGAAGGATTTCTTTCAGGATATGGTCCTCATCGAGTATGGGTTGTTGTTGTTGTTGTTTAATGATACATTGTATGGGATCCAGTGTGGGGTGATAGTTGCTAACTATCGGTATGTGGTCTGAGTTTTTTTTTCTCCTGTATCAAAGCACCTTCTCTTGGGGTATTTGAGTTGCCCATTCCATGATGTGATCTACTTCTCTGGTGGAATGTCCTTGTTTGTTGAAGGCCGTTTTAAATGTGTAAAGGTGCTTATCATGGACTTTCTCCTCAGAGCCTATTCTGTGGTATCTGAAGATCTGGCTTTAGATAACATTTTTTGGTGTGTTGGGGGTTGTTGCTGGATCTGTGAATGTAAGTTTGGTGATTGGTGGGTTTCTCGTACATAGTTGTCTATAGGGTTCCGTTGCTGAAACTGATTGTGGTGTCCAGGAAGCTGATGCTGATGTGAGAGCATTCTAGAGTGGCTGTTGAAGTTGTGGTGGAAATCTGTGAGGGAGTTTAGGTCATCTGTCCAGAGGATGAAAATATCACGGATGTATCTGGGGTATATCATAGGTTATGTGGTGCATTTGTCATGTGGTTTTGTGTTGTTGTGGGGGTTCTTTTGTGGGGGGTCATTTTAAGTAATAATAGAACAGAGTTTGCCATCTCAAGGAACTTCTTTTCTCCTCCTAACTTTAAAAAAGGAAAAAAAAAAAAAAAAAAAAAAAGAAATGGTATGGGGAGATTGTGTTTCTAAGGTGCAAATGTCTGTGTCTGTTTTAAGTGTTGTCATGTTCAATAATAAATCTGTGATTAATAGTTATGTGTGTAGCAGCATAGCTATTGTCACTACGTGCTATTTTAGTTATTCGGGTAATTTGTCAACTCCCTGTATCAACAGAGGCAGTTTATGAATGTGAGTTTTCAGTGGCTCAATTAAATCAATCAATCAATTACAATTGTTTGGGGCTGATTCAGTTGCTCCCACGCCCTTATGATGGCAAGTGAACTTTAAGGTTTATGCTGTTGCTTAGGCTGTAGCAATTCACCCTGGAAGACAGTTCCATGCAGCAGTGATTGTGAAACATCAGTATTAAGTTTCATTTCCAGCAAATCTGAATCTCATTTCCCCACTAGTTCTAGATAGACAGGATGTCGCCATCGCTTTGTCTCTGACAGCTTGTGACATGTTTACATGAATGTAAGAAAGCATCAAAAAAAAAAAAAAAAAGTGCTGATGAGGGTGGGGGAAAGAAACTATCTTGCAACTAAACTGTGTATTTCCACAGGTGATTTCAGATTCGGAAGATGTTTACAGATCTAATTGTGAACCTCTTTCTGTTGGAAGGCTGAAAAATAGGCATTTTCTAAACTTTCATTTCTCCTAACATCCACGCACATGGTATGATAGCAAAGGTGGTATCTAGACATTATTTTCTGCTGTATATTATTGCATGAATACAGTAGTTGCCACAAATATATATCTGTATAGATAGAGAACAGGTGTCTGATTTGCAAATTGGCGGTGCTGAAGCATGGTTAGCCAAGTCCCAAAGTTCAGTTCATAGCGGTCTGTCTCTGTAGCTGGGTACTAAGGAGGAAGCTGATTCATTGCAGTTCCTTCCTCCTTATCTCCCAGAGACTAGAACAAAAGAAACGTTTTCTAATCCTTTATCTATGAAAATACTAGTACAAATATTATAGTTCAAATATTGATACAAATGTGTATGCAAAGGTAGGGTAAAATTTACCTCATTGATGACACAAGATACTTCATGTAGGTAGGCCCCATGTTAAGGATTTCAATGGGGGTGGAAGGGCAAACCTTGCATAGACTGACTACTGGGGTGAAATTTCATTCTTTGCATGGCCCTTTGGCTTCTAGCATGTTGTTTCTCATTGCTCCAAAGTTTGAGCATCCTTGCTAGAAATATTACAGTATGTTATGTGTATAATATTCACAATTTGCTGGCTGCTGTGACATAAATATTGTGCTCTACTACTGAAGTGCCTAATATCAGACAGTGTCACTGGCGCTGAATAAATGGGATATGCCACTTGTATCCAAACTGGTATACTATGGAGGAAAAAATTTAAATATGCTCCAGTTCACAGATTCTGTGACTCAGTCATAGAATCATAGGACTCGAAGGGACCTCGAATGGTCATCTAGTCCCATCCTCTGCACTTATGGTAGGACCAAGCACTATCTCTAGACCATCCCTGACAGATGTTTGTCTAACCTGCTCTTAAAAATTTTCAGTGATTGAGATTCCACAACCTCCTTAGGCAATTTGTTCCAGTGCTTAACTACCCTGACAGAAAGTTTTTCCTAATATCCAACCTAAACTTCCCTTGCTTCTTGTCCTATCCTCAGAGGCCTAGTTTAACAATTTTTCTCCCTCCTCCTTGTAACAACCTTTTATGTACTTGAAAACTATTATTATGCCCCCCTCAGTCTTTTCTTCTCCGGACTAAACAAACCCAATTTTTTCAATCTTCCCTCATAGATCATGTTTTTTAAACCTTTAAACATTTTTGTTGTTCTTCTCTGGACTTTCTCCAATTTGTCCACATCTTTTCTGAAATGTGGCTCCCAGACTCAGTACAGTACTACAGTTGTGGCCTAATCAGCCCAGAGTAGAGAAGAAGAATTACTTCTCATGTCTTGCTTATAATACTCCTGCTAATACATCCCAGAATGAAGTTTGCTATTTTTGCAAGAGCATTACATTGTTGACTCATATTTAGCTCATGATCCACTGTGATTCTAGATCCTTTTCTGCAGTACTCTTTTCTGAGGAGCCATTTCCCATTTTTATGTGCAATTGAATGTTCTTTCCTAAATGGAGTACTTTGCATTTCTCCTTATTGAATTTCATCCTATTTACTTTAGACCATTTTTCCAATTTGTCCAGATGTTTTGAATTTTAGTCCTATTCTCCAAAGCACTTGGAACCCCTCTCAGTTTGGTATTATCAGCAAACTTTATAAGTATATTCTCTCTGCCATTATCTAAAAGAGATGAGATGAGATGAGATGGTTGAGTTCAGGATCCTGACAAAAGGAAGAAAGGAGAACAGCAGGATACGGACCATGGACTTCAGAAAAGCAGACTTTGACTCCCTCAAGGAGCTGATGGGCAGGATTCCCTGGAAGACTAATATGAGGGGGAAAGGAATCCAAGAGAGCTGGCTGTATTTTAAAGAAACTTTATTGAGGGCACAGGAATAAACCATCCCGATGTGCAGAAAGAATAGCAAATATGGTAGGCGTCCAGCTTGGCTTAACAAAGAAGTCTTTGGTGAACTTAAACACAAAAAAGAGGCTTACAAGAAGTGGAAGCTTGGTCAGATGACTAGGGAGGATTATAAAAATACTGCTTGAAAATGCAGGAATGAAATCAGGAAGGCCAAAGCACAATTAGAGTTGCAGCTAGCAAGGGGCATGAAGGGGAACAAGAAGGGTTTCTACAGGTATGTTACCAACAAGAGGAAGATTAGGGAAAGTATGGGTCCCTTACAGAATGGGGGAGGCAACCTAGTGACAGAAGATGTGGAGAAAGCTGAGGTACTCAATGCCTTTTTTGCCTCTGTCTTCACAGACAAGGTCAGCTCCCAGACTACTGCACTGGGTGGCACAGAATGGGAAGGAGGTGAACATCCCGCAGTGCTGAAGGAACAGGTCCAAGACTATTTAGAAAGATTGGACATACACAAGTCCATGGGGCCAGATGCAATGCACCTGAGGGTGCTGAGGGAGTTGGCTGATGTGATTTCAGAGCCATTAGCTATTATCTTTGAAAGCACATGCCAATTGGGGGAGGTCTCAGATGACTGGAAAAAAGCAAATATAGTGCCCATCTTCAAGAAAGGGAGGAAAGAGGATCCAGGGAACTACAGACCGGTCAGCCTCACCTCAATCCCTGGAAAAATCATGGAGCAGGTCCTGAAGGAATCCATTTTAAGGCACTTGGAAGAGAGGAAGATGATCAGGAACAGTCAACACGGATTCACCAAGGGAAAGTCATGCCTGACCAACCTGATTGCTTTCTATGAAGAGGTGACTGGCTCTGTGGATGTGGGGAAAGCGGTGGACGTGATATACCTTGACTTTAGCAAAGCTTTTGATACGGTCTCTCACAGTATTCTTATCAGCAAGTTAAGGAAGTATGGGTTGGATGAATGGACTATAAAATGGATAGAGAACTGGCTAGAGCATAGGGCGCAACGAGTAGTGATCAATGGCTCCATGCCTAGCTGGCAGCCGGTCACAAGCGGAGTGCCCCAGGCGTTGGTGCTGGGGCCGGTTTTGTTCAACATCTTCATTAATGATCTGGAGGATGGGGTAGATTGCACCCTCAGCAAGTTTGCAGATGACACTAAGCTAGGGGGAGTGGTAGATACCCTGGAAGATAGGGATAGGATACAGAAGGACCTAAACAAATTGGAGGATTGGGCCAAAAGAAATCTGATGAGGTTCAAAAGAACAAGTGCAGAGTCCTGCACTTAGGACGGAAGAATCCCATGCACAGCTACAGACTGGGGACCGACGAGCTAGGCAGCAGTTCTGCAGAAAAAGAGCTGGGGGTAACAGTGGATAAGAATCTGGATATGAGTCAGCAGTGTGCCTGGTTGCCAAGAAGGCTAATAGCATATTGGGCTGCATTAGTAGGAGCATTGCCAGCAGATCACGGGAAGTGATTATTCCCCTCTATTAGGCATTGGTGAGGCCGCATTTGGAGTATTGTGTCCAGTTTTGGGCCCCCCACTACAAAAAGGATGTGGACAAGTTGGAGAGAGTACAACGGAGGGCAACAAAAATGATTAGGGGGCTGGAGCACAAGACTTATGAGGAGAGGCTTGTTTAGTCTGCAGAAGAATGAGGGGGATTTGATAACAGCCTTTAACTACCTGAAAGGGGGTTCCAGGGAGGATGGAGCTAGGTTGTTCTCAGTGGTGGCAGGTGACAAAACAAGGAGCAACGGTCTCAAGTTGCAGGGGGGGAGGTCTAGGTTGGACATTAGGAAAAAGTTTTTCACTAGGAGGGTGGTGAAGCACTGGAATGGGTTACCTAGGGAGGTGGTGGAATCTCCATCTTTAGAGGTTTTTAAACTGCGGCTTGACAAAACCCTCGCTGGGATTATTTAGCTGCGGTTAGTCCTGCTTTGAGCAGGGGGTTGGACTAGATGACCTCCTGAGGTCCCTTCCAACTCTCTGATTCTATTATTCTATGAAATCATTGATGAAGATATTGAACAGAATCAGACCCAGAAATGATACCTGCAGGATCCCACTTGATATGCCCTTCCAGCTTGACTGTGAACCACTGATGATTACTCTCTGGGAATGGTTTTCCAACCAGTTATGCACCCACCTTATAGTAGCTCCATCTAGGTTGTATTTCCCTAGTTTGTTTATGAGAAGGTTATGCGAGACAGAATCAAAAGCTTTACTAAAGTGAAGATATAGCACATCTACCACTCCCCCCCATCCACAAGGCTTGTTACCCTGGCAAAGAAAGCTATCAAGTTGGTTTGACATGATTTGTTCTTGTCAAATCCATGCTGACTGTTACTTGTCATCTTATTATCTTCTAGGTGTTTTGCAAATTGATTACTTAATTGTTGGCTCCATCTGTGCTTTGAAAGCCAACTCATTTGGCACATCTTAAATCATAAGCATTGTTTTTGAAAACTGGAGAAGCTAGCATATTAGTATTGAGTTAGCAAAATAAGGAGCATCTAATTTGTTATCTACATCAATAGCCTAATTTTAAAAAAAAGTTTTGGAGGGTTATTTGTTTTTTCATTTTTCATTTTTTTATTTCATGACTGAAACAATTTGGCAAAACTGACATGAATTAGTGAAACATTTCAGTATTGCTGATTCTGCATATTTCACCAAAAAACCTTTCACTGAAATGTTTTGTCAACTCTAATCACTATTTCCTTTTCCCTCTCTGCTTACTACTGTTGAGATTCCTGAAAGCCCTGCTTTTAGTCATTCAGCTGCTGCCCTGGGGAGCCAGTGGTGGTAAGGCATCTACTAACTAAAGTTACTACACAGATGTATGTCAGAGGGGTAGCCATGTTAGTCTGTTTTTAACAAAAGAATGAGAGTCCTGTGGTACCTTAAAGACTAACAAATTTATTTGGGCATAAGCTTTCAGAAACCGACTTTTTCAGATGCGTCTACACAGATGTAGAGTTCAATGAGTACCTCCTATGGCTTATCCTCCAAATTCTCCCTCTTTGTACAGCAGAATTGCACCAATTCTACTGTCAGAGGACTGTCCATGGTGATGGAGACATGGGCTGGATTTGGCCCTCACTGTGTGCAGACCACTGTATTTGCAAAATTAGAACAGTTGAGGGAACTAGATGGCTTTGGGACTAGTGATAGAATACAAAGTCTTTCAGCTCTAGGCGACTAGTTAAATTATAGTCCAGCTCCTTAGTGATTGAAAGGTAACTCCATTTGATGATTGTTTTTTAACCTATGTGAAATGAGTTGGTGACCTCAGTTCAGTTGGTTACTAGAGGTTTGTGTCACAAAACCCATCAGCACAATTGGTAATCTTATTAGCAGTCTCAGCAGAGAAGCCAAGGATTGAAAGGAAATGGAGACTAATTAACTTCCCCTCCTATAAATGTTGGTCTAGGGTGTGGAACAGTGTGGGAAAGCTTACCCTTTGGGGTAGGGACCAGCTGTTTGTTTTATGTCTGTGCAGTGCCTAGCACAACGGGATCCTGATCCTTGGCTCAAGTTCCTAGGCACTATAGTAATACAAATAAAAGAAGAGTAAGAACTACCACTTGCCATGTGGTACCTGCTCTGTGGTTAAATCAGGGATGTCATCCTCCAGTACCTTGAACAATCTAGCACTTTGAGCTCTAAATCACATTAAAATAAAGGAAAATAATAGAACAATTATATTTGAGAGTGAATTTGATTGGAAGCCTTTGTGTAGACGGGACTGAACAATATACGGAGCAGTTAAAAATAGCCCTTAGATAAAAGGAAGTGTGTCTGACATTCAAATGACATCTTTTCACAATAGCAGAAGTGTTTCCGCATAAGTAGTTATATTTGAAAACTTGGTATTCATGTAGCATGCCAGAGAAAATTGAAAGGCCTCTCTGCAGAGGAGGACGCTCATCTTAGAACCCTTTTGGAGGGTTTGTAATCAAAATCATTCAGACTCATCAGTAAGGAAAATCAGAAATATTTGTAGCACAGAGACTAGTTTCTGTCCTAGGAAATAATATGTTTGCATTGCCATTGACTATAAGAGACGAGGATTTTGTATTTTGCAGGAGACCTAGGGAAGAGAAAGAACTTGACTATAAAATTAGGGAAACCTCTTTCTCCCACATGATATGCTAACCTGCAGTTAGAGAGAAATTTATTATTAAACCAGCAATCTCTCTCTCAAAAAAGAAAAAATACAAAGGCATCATTGTCTTTTCTAGCAAAAATGGGAATTAAGCACAAGGACAAATATTGTGTATTCTGGCTCCTAAAAGGCTGCAGAGACATAATTGGGATGGATTGTGAAAAGTCAGTTGGAGACTGACATTCAAAATGATACGAAATCTTATTTACTGTACTGATTCAGTTTGATGATAGTGTTTATCCAAGTTCTGATCTGGGGTTTAGGAGTAGGAATGTTAGAATTTCAGAAATCTTTCCTGTGTTGTTGCCGAGGAATGTAATACTTGACAATTTTATTAAATATTTAAAAGCAGTTGCTGTACCAATCCCCATATTGCAGTCAGGGTTTGACATAGTTGTTTTTAGGTAGACATAAAATACCTCTGAAGTGCAAACGAGACCTTCAGCCTTCTTTTTGGTGACTGATGTCTTGTGTTGTATATATTGTTTCACAGTCACCCTTTTTTGTTGTTGTTCTTCTTACTTCCCTTCTCTTGGCATTGGCCCCCTAAAATGCTTAGTATTTTAAAAGTATAGTAAAGTCTGGAGGTTGGAAGTTGCTTTTACGTTGAGTTAGGCAGAGGACCCTAGAGTTTCTCTGTCCATTTGCTGTTCCTGAAACATCCTTTGGGCCTTTTTCTACCTCATTCCATAAACTGTGGACACCAGCACAGTAGCTTAAAAATGAGTGAGACAATACTTGCCTGTCATGGACCTAGCTATTTCCTTGCGGTTCAGTTATAGAAATAATGGACATGATTGTGTACTGCCATAGCTCTTTGTAAAATTACATGGATAGCTGCTGTATAATACTGTTTTGCATAAAACCTCAAAATCACACTAGATAATGGAAAAGAAAATAATTTCTCTTTATAGTACAGATTTAAGAATGTGCTATCCGAACTATCTTACCACAGAAGTCATACAAAATAATATGGGAATATTTGTCCTACATTTTACTATAAAGAACACATTGTGATAAATTAAATATATAGTTTTCCAAAAAATAGTGATTTACATATTGACACCAATTGTAGATGTCACAGATAAATCTAAATCACATGCGTATTTCTTAAATGTCCCTCACAGTGATTCTGAAGTAAATGGAAAACAAAGAACATGGTGGTATAGAAAGAGGCATCACCATAATGGAATCTTATGATATGGTTTAAACAGTGCCATTTTTAATGCTGTTGGAAATAGGACACAGAGTAATTGTGTTATAAGGTACTCAGTTATCTTTTTTTATGGTGTGTGTTTGAGTTCTGAAAGAAAATGATTTCTGATGGAACACTCACTGGGTATGCATACACTTGATGCTAGGGCTGTGATTCCCAGCTTGAGAAGACACCTACTTGCACTATCTCTCATTGAGCTAGTATGCCAAAAAGAGCAGTGTAACTGTGGTAGCCCATGGGCATGGGCAGGAGGGGCTAGCCGCCCCAAGTACAAACCCACCCAGACCTCCTGGGTACATACTTGGGTAGCTATCCTGAGCCTTTGCTCATGCTTCTGTGTCTACTTTATTTTTAGCATGCTGGCTTGATGAGAGAAAGTCTGAGTAGGTCCGCTTAAGTTGGGAGTCACTCCAAGTGTAGACCCTACCCTTTGTTGTTGAAATGGAGAAGGTATTTATCAGAGCCTGTCACTGAGAGATAACAGGAACAATTTAAAATAATAACTTTTCCATTACGGCCAAACTGTTCAAAAGTTTGGTAATCATGAAGTAGCTGAGCACCGAGAGGATTTTCAAAACTCTGTTTGCTCGTGCCTAATTTGTCAGAATGCTCCAAAAGGGTAGAAGAAGTATTCAGTGTGGGGGCCAACACCCAAGCACCATTTTCAGAAGGGACTGCTATACTCACATGCTACTTCAGGTACTCAGAAGTCAGTCATCTCACACGTCTGACTAAGCCAGGAGATGCAGGTTAAAATGCTAAAAAGGCAGCCCTTCTTTGACTGCTTTGTACTCTGTGAACCCATAAAATTGACAGCATGTGGAGTATGCATCTTTTCCCTCTTCCCACTATATATTAGAGGGAGAGAGAAGTGGAGAACATTTACTGAGTGTTTCCAGGGTTGTTATAGGGAAGAAAGAAAAGAGTCAGAATGAAGGTAGAGTCTGGGAGGGGCTAGAGGAAGGTTGTTGGAAGGGTTAACAGTTATACCAAAATGTAGTAACTGCAGGATTAGAGATAAAGAGGGCAGTATTAGGGAAATATAGGTATATCACCTAACTTTGTTTGAGCTATACATCATAAGTAAGTTTGGAAGGATTAAATTCTTATTGGTAAATATCAGTAAACATTGATTTCATCATGCACACAAACTGATGGTAAAATATTTCTGTCAATAATAATAAAAATTTACAAATAGGGACCATAGCAAAAATGCTGCTTGAAAACTCAGTACAGTTAGATTTAAAATTATTTGTTAAATATTTTGACATACCATTGATGTTGATAATGTGCATTTTAACAGTTATAAAGCTTGAACTTTTGCATCGCAACGCCTTCTGTCATTAAATAATTATTCTCTGATCACCCTACTCTCTGCCTTCTGTGTAACTTCCCCCAACTGTGAAAATTTAAATAAATAAAAATTGTTTAAAAAAAAAAAAAAAAAGCTTAAAACCCATAATTTTGTGTAACTGTGAAAATTTAAATAAGCATCTAAAAAAATCTTTAAAAATAGACCTTGATATTATCCATTGAAATTTAAAAATAAATAAATAAAATCAAATTCTGCCTAATCTGATCATAAGGCAACTCAGGGAAAGGACAGAGCAGTCAAGGGGGGTGTAAAGGTCAGAGAAGAACAGGTCCTTACTCTCCTATATCAGGGTCTATAAGCCTTGAGGCACAGGACATAGTTTTACTGGTTTGCCCCTGAAATCATCAAGCAACCATATGATAAACTGAAAGGGAGAGCCAAAGAGGCTCAGAGAAGACATGCCTTCTCCAAATTAGACAGGGGCTAGACAGAACTTGGCATCTTTGCCACTGAGGGTCTTTCAAAGGATCATCAAGTCTGCTGCCTCCTCGGGTACAACTTTCTAAGTGCTTTTATGCAACAGATTACAGGACAAGTTAGTTTCCCTGTAGTTAGACTCAATATGAAATTTTGCAGGAATTGTATGTGTGGAGAATGTCCCATTTGCACTGGACATCACAGATAGCAATGGACATCCCTCTGAGTGGAACACAGGTAAACAATGCAGCCTATAAAAATAGAAAACATAGATATTCCAAAAGTATTATAACTGTACATGATGTAGTAATAGTGTTTGTCGTTGTGGTGGCTAGGTACTCAAGTTCGTTCAATGACTCCTGTATTCTGTCACTATCTCTGCATTTTATTGGCAGAGAGAGGCCTCTGGTGTGTTTGCTCAGTATCTCGGGGGACAAGGAGGAGGTCATTTCTGCAACTATGTTGTCAAAGTCTGGGCTTGTGTAGCTTCTCCTCTTCCGCTGTTCTCTCTATCTTCCCACCCTCTGCGCTAGTCCCAAATTTTGTGAGTTTGGCTGTTTTGAGGGTGTCTGAAGATCCATGTCTCATACCTCATTAGTATAGCACCCACCTTTGAAAATACCCATATAAGTAATTATCTTGTAGGCAGCCAACAAAGTTCTGGTGTCACTTTATCTGTGGGGAGAGGCTGTTACAGACTTACATACGTAGGTACATGGCACTCTTAAAATGGTACTTCTTCAGTGTTGTCACATAAGAAACATGCATTTATACAGTATTTCAGCAGGCAGAAAAGCTGCATAAGCATTTCACTCATTTGAGGTCCATAATATTAAGGTGGCTGTCTGACTTTATTTGTTGATAAGAAACATCTTGAGAAGAGGAGGTGAAGATAGGGTTGTCTGCTTAGATATTGATGTTGTGGAATCAAAGAATTAATCATAAAATTGATTAATAGAATGCCTGGTCTGAAACTGGTCATAGAAGGCCTGGCCTGAAGTTGTAGCCTGAAACTGAAATAGAAGCCCCAGGCTAAACCATTAACAGAATGCCTCAACTGAAATTAGGATAAAGGTGTTAAAATCCCACAAGAGGTCTCTGAGCCACACCCGAGAAGCAAGTTCTCTGTTATGAGCCTTAAGCCTTATTGAAGTCTGAACAGACTTCACCTGTTTCGATAAGTACCAGTACCTGCCCCCCTTTGTCTTACTGGCCTCATAGAAACTCACTCCATACAAATTAGCATTTGAACAGGTATTGTGTAACCACCCATCTTCGGGTGTTAGCCAGGGTCCCTGAAAACTACATTGTATACTCAAGAGCACAGGACTTATGAGGAGAGGCTGAGGGAACTGGGCTTGTTTAGTCTGCAAAAGAGAAGAGTGAGGGGGGATTTGATAGCGGCTTTTAACTACCTGAAAGGGGGTTCCAGGGAGGATGGGGCTAGGCTGTTCTCGGTGGTGGCAGATGACAGAACAAGGAGCAACGGTCTCAAGTTGCAGGGGGAGGTCTAGGTTGGACATTAGGAAAAAGTTTTTTACTAGGAGGGTGGTGAAGCATTGGAATGGGTTACCTAGGGAGGTGGTGGAATCTCCATCCTTACAGGTTTTTAAGCTGAGGCTTGACAAAGCCCTGGTTGGGATGATATAGCTGAGGTTAGTCCTGCTTTGAGCAGGGGGTTGGACTAGATGACCTCCTGAGGTCCCTTCCAACTCTAATATTCTATGATTCTATGATTCTATGACTCATTGGGCGTTCCTGTGAGGGCGTCTGGTGTGCCCCACTGTGCATTGTGATTGTCTTTCTTGTTAAGTATAAACTGTTAATCAAATTCCACTATATGATCAACATGTAAATGAACCTAAGCAACCCCTATATAAGTCTTTTGTATCTGGTAGCCTACATTTGCCCAGCATCCAGACATGCTGCTTGACTTCCCTATATCCACCTGGGTTTTCCCTATGGCTATAGTATTCCCCATAGCTATGGTTCTGTGATTGTGTGCGTGTGTCACAATTAAAGCTGCACCCGATCCAACTCTAAAATGTAGCAGTGTGATTCTTTTCCATGACAATGTGGATAATGAAAACATTCACAATTTAGTTAGATAAAGCAAAAACTAATTACAAGTGGCATTAACACTCATGCTGCAGAGCATAAACCAACTACTAACTGTCTGAGGTAAGGAAGAGGCTTTTCTTCCTATTTTGCATAGTTGACTTTTATGAGGATTTTATACCTTGTTCTGAAATTTCTGCTGCTAGTCACTGATCCAGTGTTTGCAGTTCCTGTATTCCCACTGACTCCTTCTTGTGGGGGACTCTGCTTCAAGGGCCTCTTCATTTGTATTCTTTTCTGGACTTCAATCATACATACCTTCCATAGGATCAATTTTTTACTTATTTATATCTGTGATGAAGTTCAAAATGTGACTGTGTATGCCAACCCTGAAAAGTAATAAATTTGATTTAGATAGATTGCTGGTATTACAGATATAGGCTTTCATGATAATGGGATCTTGGCATTTCTACAACCCTTGTTACGCATCTGAACTTTCCACACATTACAAGTACAGTTTTCTGAATACGCTGTTTATATAATGATGTTTCCCAATATGAGTGTTACTTTTAGAATACTGTATTCTTTTTTCCTTTCTCCCTCATAAAATGCAAGGACAAATATAAACCCCCATGAACTGACAAAGATTTGTTACTACTTGATGCTTCCAAGTATCCAGAAGGGACAATATATATATATATATATATATATATATATTTCACTATGGTAAATTGGTTTCTCAGAAAAAATACATCATTCCCTACAGTATGGTACATACTTCCAGAAAGTAGATTTCAGCACAAATGCTGCCCAATTGATGCTGAAATATCATTTTTGGTTGTACCAGCTTCTAGAGCTTTTACTGCTAGAAATGTTGTTTTTAAGCTGAAAGCTGATGAAGAACTGCAGCAGTCGGTACTGGTTATTTCAATAATTACAAACATATATTTTATTAATATTCATGTTGGATCTAATGTCACAAGATGAATCAGGAAGCTTCAGGTATCTTTAGAAACAAAAACTATGTTTCTTCTTTGATAATGAAGCTATTCTTTTTCTCTCCTTAACATTTTTATTGCTTTAATCACTAAAAACGAAAAAAATATATAAATAAGTTGCAAGCAGTTAGAGTGAGTATACACATTACAGTTTTAATCTTTGTATTGTGTAGAGCCGATCAAATAAGTGACAAATAATTTATCTAATTAATATAGTTCTTGGCCCATTAAGGCTCCTTTAAATGAATAATGAATTCACAATTCGACCAGTCCAGGGGAATCCTTATGTCAGCTGTTATTCCACTTTCTTCCCAGATCCCCTTCTACAATATAGTGGATTTTGTGGCGCAGGATATAACTGCATCTGGATGGTTCCTGGCTGCTGGAGTGAGCAGTCTGAGATTGCTCAATTTTTCAACAGGAAGTGGCATAGTCCCCTGCTGGCTTCAGAATGAAGGCATACAAAAGTGGCTTAGAGTCATCTTTGCCCGCACCTTCCCATCTGCTGGGCTTATCAGGGATTCAGCCCAGAATGTAGATCATAACATTTAGCAGTAGATTTTAAAGGGGGAACACCACTTTACCTTCCAGCCAAGATGTTGTACTCCAGAAATGTTTTGCAATGTTTCAGTTAAGTTTTACTTGAGAGACTTGAAAGGAAAGAAGGCTTAAAGCTCCCAGTTCTGTTCTTAAAAGTGAGGGGAGGGAAAGGACTGCAGAAGTCACATAGGAGACCTTAAAGATTATGGTTCCTTTGCAGCTATAGCCTCCAAAGTTTTAAAAGGGGGGAAAAACAAAAACAAACAAAAAACTTTATTAAATGATGTTGGGGGTGACAGGTGGAATGGGGAGGAAGAAGATGATTAAAATTATACTTACATTGTAAGCTGTGGTAGGGACCATCTTTCTATTATGCACATGACTAGGGCTCCTAAGTGCTACCAAACTACAAATAATTAAAAATAGTAAAATAAAATGTCCTTCTGTGATTCAGGGACACCTTGATGCCAAGTAGCAGAGGGCACAGGGGGTACATAAGGTTTTACAAGGATCCCCTAGATCAGAAATCTGTATAATAATTCATTAAAAGATGGAATGTGAGGTCTCTACCAAGAGTAAGTAGCTCACTGGTCATAATAATCATTGTGAAATGTATGGATAATATTTAAGGAGTCATGTATCTATACTGAAAATTATATTCTAAAGGTCTTGAGTTAAGGCAGGTAACCAGGAGGTCATTTTGGGTGCCTCCATTTTTGAGTGTCCAACTTGAAGTGTGTTAAATTGAGCCTATTTTCAGAGGGTGGGTGCTCAGCGTTGCTTCTTTGAGTGATTGCATGTGTCCATTCTACTTCAGGTTTGCGCACAACCTGGGCACCAAAGCCAGATATATTTTCCCGTAGTGGTACTTGTCAAGGCAGTGCATACACCCTTCACATTCTCGTGCTCCCAGCCAAAGACAGAAAAGGGTGGAGCCATCCCAACACCACTTCAGTTTCTTCTCACTCACGGCCATGGTCAGTAGATGGAGTGGATTGTGTGATCTTGCCACACAACTCTTCCTTTTTTCTCTCAGAATTTATCTAAAACTTTGTCATTAGTTGTGAGGGTTAGTTACAGTGTATAGTAGTTGGTACTTCTGTTTAATTGTTCTATTTTTACTTTGGGTTTTGGTTTTTTTTATGTGTTTCTGGCATCCACAAAGCCTGATACCAGGGTTTGCCCAGACATAAATCCTTTGAATTTAAGCTCCATTCTGACTGTAGGAAATCTGTCAGTTCCTCATTCCCACTGCCTAAATTGCTTAGAAGAGGATCACATCATTGACCCAGGTACCAGCTCTGGTACTTTGAGACCAACTCCATTGCCTGGGCCTGCCAAAGCATCAACTTTTTCCTTGCATGCTGCTATCCCTCTAACACTCTTGGTACTGACGACACTACAGGCATATGCAGAGGACAAGGACCTCTTCTGCCTCTCAGTGCCAGACTCCCCACTACTTCAAAAGGTAGATGTTTCAGCACCCCTCTGCTTCTTTCAGTGCAAAGACTGGTACTCTCTACGCCTATAGCACCAGCTCACTCAGCACCAACTTAGATACAGCAGCCATTGGTTCTAATGACTCCTAGTAAATCTTTGGTGCCCCTCCAGGGCAGATGTGTAGTACTGTCAATGGGCAAGCCCCCCAGTTCTTCCCCTGGTACCAGTACTTCAAACTGTTCCAAGTCTCTGACCCCTTCAACACCACCCAGTACTGCACCTCTGTGGCCATCAGATTACTTCTACTCCTTTTGTCTTCAAAAATTGTGTGGCAGTGATCTCTGCAGGGCCCCCACATGGGGGGGAGAGGAGGGTACACTTTACCGGGGCCCCATGAGTATGTGTGTGGGAGGGGGTCCATGTTACAAGTTTGTACCGGGCCTGGAAAAATTATGCTTGGGCCGTGGGTCACTGCACATCTCATAAGGACAAGCGCCCCAACTAGTTGATCTGAGGGTGATCCAGGCATCAAGTAGAAGCTAAGCACTGAATCTTTTCAATGCTTTTTCATTCTCTGGGTATGTTGAGCCAAAAGGACAAGTCAATGCTGTTTTTGGTGCATAGGATTGTGTTTAAAGGAGAAATTCTTGACTCTAGTGATGCAAGAGTATACTTACCTGAGGTCAGATTTCAGGGAATGTTGGACCTGTGCAAAGAACTCAAGGCCCATCCTTATACAAAAGTAAGGAATTTCTTGAGCCTTCTAGGACATGACAGCTTGCACATATGTGTCGCAGCATTCCAGACTTCACACCAGAGGCATACAAAGTTGGCTGAAGTTTATATGCTGTCCTTATCATCCACTAGACTTATTGACTCATGTACATGCAAGTGTCTTGTCATCCCTAGATTGGTGTATGGACCCTGCCAGTGTATGAGAAAGAGTCCCATTTTCTCTGGCTTTGATCTCCATGACTCTGGACCTGGATGCCACATTTCTTGGATGGAGAGCTCACCTGCGACACCTCCAGGGGCAAGGACTTCAGTTGCATCAAGAACTCTTTCTCCACATAAATGTTTGAGAACTTCAAGCAATTTGCCTGACATGTCACCTTCACCTTCTGCACATCAAAGGCTGTACTGTGCAAGTTGTCATGGACAACATGGCTGCTATGTTCTACTTGAACAGACAGGGATGGGTCAGGTCAGATTGCCTTTGTCAAAATACCTCTTAGAATTTTTAGCTTAAAAATGCCATGAACCTCAAAGCCTTTCACTTCTCAGGTATTCAGAACCATCTGACAGATAATCTCAGCAGAATATTCATGTAAGGGACCAAGGCATAGGCAGTCTGGCCTAGTGGTCACAGCTGGGCTGGGATCTGCATGTCAGGGATGGTAGTGTCTGAGCAGGGATCAGAGAAATCACAAGAGCCATGTTCAGTAAGTGAGAGTCAGGGTCAGAGTCAAGTTAGGGTCAGAGAGTGGGAGACAAGCTGAAGTCTGGAGTCACAGCAGGACAAACTTTTTGAGGTTGCCCAAACATCTTCCTGGGGCAACCCCGGAGGTAAATAGCATGCTTGGCCAATCAGAGAACCCCAGGGTACTGTCACTCTGCTCCCTTGGGTAGTACTTCCCGCAGCACTTACTCTCCATAGTACTCCCTGGATGTATCTCTGCACAGCCTCCTGGTGGCACTGTAGGAACATCAGCCATCCTAGTGCAGACCAGGGTTCTAGTCCATGGACCCTTACGATTTAGCACAAACCACAAAGGGTCCCTCAGGACATAGGTAGTCAAATCCATCTTCTTTACTTGGAAAGTATCAGAGAAAGATTTGTTTGCTATGTGACTGAACAGGGAAGCGTCACCTGTTCTGTTCTGGGAAGGTCACAGCCCAGGATCTATCTCAGATGCATTCCTTCTGTCATGGAAGGACAAGTTGCTGTACACCTTTCCTCCTGTTCTCTTGATTCCAAGCATATTAGTCAAGCTTAGGCAGGATTATGCCATACTAATCCTGATGACTTTGGCCTGTCTGAGGCTGCATTTGTTCTTGGACCTCGTGATGTCTTCATCAGTGACCCAATAACACTGCCTCAAGTCACCATGGTCAGATGCTGCATGCCACCTTCCCAGCCTTCCTCTGACAGGTTGGATGTTCAATGGTTGACACCTCAAAAGGCTGAGTGTTCACAGGAGGTTCAGACATACAGTACTTTTAAATAGTAGAAAAACATCTATTAGGTACTCTTACATGATGAAATAGAGATGTTTCTCTGTATGGTTGCAGAAGAGAGGTACTCCTACTGTGAAAACTTCTACTCAGCTTACACTGGACTATTTACTTCACCTAAAGGAGAAATGACTTTCCATAAGGTCCTTGAAGGTACGCTTTGTGGTGATTTCTGTTTTTCATCTTCCTATAGAGGGAGAAACTGTGTTTTCTAGCCCAATGACTGTGTAATTTCTAAAGGGGTTGGACTGGCTTTTTCCACCTGAGAGTGATCTTACACTCCCTTAGGACTTAAACTTGCATCATTCATAAGTCTGCCTTTTGAGTCTATGGCTACTGATTCATTGTTGCATCTCTCCCTGAAGGTAGCATTCTTGATAACTATTACCTCAACCAGGAGAGTAGGAGAACTTTGAGCATTTCTGCAGACTCCTTGAATACAGTCTTCTTTAAGGACAAGGTTTATTCTGTGGGTTTATGGAATCCCTCTTCATATAGTTGACATCATTAAAAACTTATATTCCAACTTTACGTGTAATATTGATCACAGTCAGCTCAGTTTTGAAGTCAAAACGGGAGTACGCAAGGGTGTGTTACATCTGCAATCCTCTTTAACATTGCCATTGATTGGGTAATGTGGAGTACAACAGAAGACATGCCAAGAGGTATTAGATGGACACCCTGCTCATCCCTTGAAGACCTGGGCTTTGTAGATGACCTTGCTCTCTTATCACATACCCATCACCATGTACAAGAGAAAACAACCCGACAACATATACCACCAGAAAATTGGACTGAAAATCATGACTTGTAATATTGCCTCACCATCACCAGTAAAGATAGAGGATTATGTTCTCACTAATGTAGAAACATTCACATACCTGGACAGTACCAACAGCCAGGATGGTGGAACAAGTCAGGATATTCAGAACAGAATCAATAAAGCCAGGAACACCTTTAGGAGCTTAAATACAGTCTGGGAATCAAAATATAACATCAAAACTAAACTCAAGATTTATCAGAGTTGTGTACTTTCAACACTAATTTATAGGGCAGAATACTAGGGAATGGGAAAGTATGACTTGTCCAATCTGTCTTCATTTCATACAACCTGCCTCAGAAAAATGTTCCATATCTTGTGGCCCAGAACCATCTCAAATCAAGATCTATTCATACAATGTAGCCAAGAAGATATGAGCACCATCATTACAAAACGGCGTTGGAAATGGATTGGCCAGGTGTTTTGGAGGGAAGTTGATTCCATCACCAGAATATCAATAAGATGGACACTGGAAGGCAAGCGAAAACGAGACCACCCAAAAACATCATGGCAAAGAGCTGTGGAAGCTGAGCTGAAAAATGTGGGGCACAATTGTGGAACCATTGAAAGACTTGCTAGAAACAGACAGACAGTGGAGGAGCTTCATTGCTGCCCTAGATGCCAAAGTCATAATGGGGCACAAACTAACTAACTTATTTATGACCCCACTCTAACTTCTGACTAAAGTGGTTTTGGATTTCCACCTTAACTAGTCCATCTATTTAACAATCTTTTCCCAAAGCCTCGCTCTCATAGGAATGAGGAGAGGTTCCATACTTTGGACATTTGCAGGGGATTAGCCTTGTACCTGGACAAGATTAAACTGTTTAGAATGTCCCCTCCACTATTTGTTTCATTCTCTGACAGGATGAAGGACAGACAGCCTGTCTCTTCTCAGCGAATATCATCCTGGATCATATCCTACATATGTCTGTGCTATGGCATCACTAATTGTTCTCCACCAGAGTGGGTTTCAGCACATTGTAGAAGAACACAGTCAGCATATGCTGCATTCTTGGATCATGTGCTCATCAATGAAATTGAAGAGCTGCAACTTGGTCATAAGTATTACATTCATTAGTCATTATGCTATCTCTTAAGCTTTAAGAATGGATGCCAAATTTGGGAGAATGGTGTTGCAGTCCTTGCTAAGATGGACTACAAAGCCCTCCTTTCCAAACTGCTTATGAGTCACCTTAAGGGCAGTGGACATAAGCAACCACTTGAAAAAGAAAGAATAGTTACTTACCTGCTCTCTAACTGTTGTTCTTTGATAAGTGTTGCACATGTCCTTTCCATGACCCACCCTTCTTCCCATCTAAGTTGGAGTCTATACTTACTGGATTCTGGTATGAAGGAAGTGAAAGGAGGTCAGGGCATCTCCGACCTTCATATCTTCATAGCTTTGAGAGCACTAGCATCCAGAGAGTGCATGTGTCGCCCTGATGGGCTCTGCTGTGGGGAAAAATTCTCTTGCTTTGGTGCATTGGGTGTGCACAGGCCTGATCTGTAATAGATATGTGCAACACATCTCAAAGAAGAACAGTTTAAGAGGTAAGTAACCATTCTTTTCTAAAAGTCAGGTAATTTTAGAGCTGTACTCAAAAGATGAGCATCCAATGAGTGATTGAGGCACCCCAAATCACTATTCACTTTTGAACATTTATGCTCCTATTTTTCAGATGCTTGCCTGAACCAGTGCCACAAAGACACTTTTGTACCAAAAAAGAAAACATATAAATATGTATTAAATACAAATAACATTCTTGTCTACTGAAATTGCAACATATGAATTTTTTCACGTCATGCTAATACAATGAAGCGGAATGACTGTCTTATATGCAATGGGATACTTGAAATAGAAATATTAAATGAAGGGCAGTGGCAGAAGGTTATAGCAAGTGAATCATAATTACAGCCCTTTATTTTGTTTGTTTAGCTTTGTTTTTTGCAAATGTGAAATAACATGAAATAAAATGAAAACCAATGAATAGAACAAACTGAAACACTCACCCTGTAGCAGCAGCTGGCACGAAGGGTTGCAGTGGCACTCACTCAAATTTGGCCTGCCTGCCCCTCCATCGTTTATGATGGAGAAGTAGCTGGGCCAGACTTGAATGACTATGACCCCATGCACTAGCTCACAATACCCAGGGTGGGGAAACGAGACTCAAACTTCTAGGACAGGAGCCACTGCTGCAGGGTGAGTGCTGGGTAGGCTTGCTCTGTCACCCCAGGATCTCCCTCCCACCTTATGGATAGAATGGATAAAACAAAATAATATGCAATTCCCAAAATATAAATTGAAAAATTATAAAAAAATAAGAAGAATGTCACAGGGCTCTAATCATAATTATGTTTCCATCCTAGATTACAGGAGGTCATTGTTATGCTGATGTTTTTCTCCATACTGTCTTGGTTTAATTTTGGCCTGGAATCTTTTGTGTCTCTTTAATATTCATCATCTGCTTCTATATGTATGTAGGGAAAAATTCTGCATGATACTAAAAGCGTCTACTAGGATGCTGAGCATCCTCTGATTTAGTGAAAGTTGATGGGGCTCAGCACCTTCCAGGAGGAAATCAGCCTCTCATGGAATAGGCCCATGAGGAATAATTATCTAATACAAACAAACAATGGGTGAAATAGGAGCTATATAAATCTGTTAAAGGAAAACTGTCAAAATGAAAATCATATTTCTCTGAAAATGTTACAAATAACACCTAGGATGACTATAACTGAAAGAACTTAGCAAAAGAGAGAAAATAGTAGTTTACTTTTTGCATTTGACAGTGTGTGGAGTCACTTTTACTGATCTCCTATAGAATTAGTAAGGCCTATATCCTACAACTCAATTCAGTCAGACCCTTGCATTTATGGAACTCAATAGAGGGTTGTGGTCTACGTTAGTCAATTTATTTCTTGCTGAAAAGATCTTTCTAAGAAAAGGAAAATTTATATTTTCTTAAGGAATTTTAAAAATTAGGAAAGAAAATCCAGAACATACTATTTTAAAGGATGCTTTATTTTTAATTTGACAATTTAAAGTCATATCAGATTTTGTTTGAGTAAGCATGAATGCATCCAGTTGAGGGATTGGGCTCTCGATTTGTAACTAAGAAATGGTCAGTAATGTGCAATGAAATTAGAATTTACAAATAACAAATCTAAATATAGTACATTATTTAACTAGGCAAAGGTGATTCTGTATGGGTTTTTTTCCAAATTGCGAATAGATTAATATCCTTTGTAATGGTGTGTAAGCTTTTAACAAATTCATCAAATTATGTCATTAAAATGGAGGACACTTGTCATTAAATCTGCTACTTGACATGTGAGAGTTATAGTATTTCTGTGTGTAGTAATCTGCACATGACTGGAAAATACAACATTTTCATAATTTCTCACAAGTGTTCAACTTCTTTTGACCACCCATTTTTTATTATTTTATACTTGGCACAGTATATGAAAATGAAGTATGAAAATGGTTCTCTTTTTCACAAATCAAAGACAGGTACATCAAATGTGTTTGCTTTCAATGTTTCATTTTAAAATAATATAAGGTGGACCAAGTCACTATTGTCCTTTTCTTTTCTTCTTATACTTAATATCTGTAAATGTTTCATGTGAATTTAACGCTCATGAAAGCTGCTTGATTGGAAACCACAGAAATCGTAGTCCAGTATTTATCTACATATTTCATTGTACGCATGATTTGTCTGCCCACCAGTTTGGGAGAGAGGGTAATGCAATCTTCATACGAATTCCTTTTTTGACCCGAGACTGCCAGCTAGCTATTTAATAACAGTTGTGGTGGTGGTCACTATGTAAACATCTGTCTGGTGGAAACTGGACGAAGACCATGATCTTATTTCATATTAGGCTGATACTAATTATTTTGGACGGCTCCATTTTTGGTACCATGAAATGCTTTTGTTCTAGTTTTCAGAAGTGACAAGTACACTTCATGTGGAGTTGTGAGTATTCAGCACTTCTGAAAATAAAGCCCAAAGTGTTTCAGGTTGGGCTACCAAAAATTGAGTAATCCAAATTGGTGGCTATTTTTGTAAATATTAACTCTGTCCATGTGCTGGATTTGAATTTGTGCCCTAATCATGAAAGACATTATGGCCACAATTCTGCATGAGCCCATTCCTTTTCAGCAAAGCATTTAAAGGTGCACTTAACTGTAATATCATTGACTTCAATGGGACTTAAGCACAAGCTCAACATTAAGCATTTGCTTAAATGCTTTGCTGAAGTTGGGTCTTCATTACATTGCCAGTTCCTGGAGGCATGAATACCATCTGTACTCAATCAGTAGTAAGGGCTTATCTGTATGATGACTTAGTTTGCAGCAGGCTGGGATGTAAATCTGAAGTGCTACAGTGTATCTTGCATTAATTCTGTAAACCTTGCTGCCATTCACTAAAAAAATTCCCTAGTGCAGAATGTTTAATGCACAGCACCAGAATCCACACGGACAGTCAGTGCCTGGCACTTTGGTGTGCTGTAGATTTACACATCAGCTTGCCATGCACTAACTTGTCAGATGGACATGCCCCAAGGCATAGATATTAGATGTCTACATGTGGCTGGAAATGCAAACAGAAATCTATAACTTTGAATTTATTAGATGTAAATGTCGAGCATCAGGCAGGATTTAATAAACATATTTTGAAAAAAATATTTATTTAAATAAATGTAAGTTAGACAGTTATCAGCCTTGTGTTTTGTTACTGTCAAATAAAGCTTATATCTAACCCAAATACTTTTCCCATACAAAAGGAAAGTCCTGAATTTAATTTCCTTACGTGCTTGCTCCCGGCACACTGATATAAAGATATGCATTCAAGGCATTCATAAACTTACCTAGCACCTTTCTGCACAGAGAAAAAAGATTGAAGAACTAAAATCCATTTTCTTATTAAAAAGTATATATTTGTAACCGTACATGAACAAAGAAATAGATCGATAGAGGTAACTATTAAAAAGTTGGGGTTTTTTTACTGGCAGGTACTACTCATAATATCCTATTGCCCATGATAAAGTGTGGGAAATAGATGTTCAAACTCATAATATCCTACCCACATATATAAAGGTACAAGAAAACTTTTTAACTGTGACTACTGTAGTTGAATCTTTACACCTGTAGTATTAGGAACAATTTACCAAGGTTCGTGGTGGATTCTCCATCACTGAAAATTTTTCACTCAAGACTGGATGTTGTTTTTCTATAAGATCTACTCTAGGATTTTTGGGACATTCTGTGGCCTGTGTTATAAAACAGGTCAGACTAGTTGATCACTATGGTCCCTTCTGGCCTTGGAATCTATGTATTACCATAACATTGCTTATCGCTGAGTACCTTAAGCTTTTCTGACAGTTCTTGACATACAAAGGAGGAATAGAAAGAGCATGCATAGAAGTGAAGTGTACTTACTACACATATTATTACTCAATTTCCCTTACCTACCATGTTTTCTTCCACAGCAGAAAATATACCTATGCTATCCTATCTAGTGTATATCCTCATGAATTTCCATCATTCCTATATAATCTGAAACAATCACTGTTTGCAGCTTGATCAATTCTAAGTATCATCACTAAACAGGGCTAGATTCCTGCTGCCAATCAACACCAAAAAACTCCCATTAATTTCAGCTGGAGTTATGTAGGCAAAAGAATGATATCAGGTCCTGTGAATTGCAGCTGAATTGCACATGACCTTTCTGATTCCTGGTTCAAACTTCATGCTTCCTAGATGTTTTTACTGCTCTTAAAATTAAAAGATACTCCACTCTTAGGCTCCCATTCCACAAACATTTATCTATGTGCTTAGCTTTACTCACATACCCGGTCCTATTGACTTCATTGAAATTCCACGTCTGAGTAAAGTTATGTATGTGCATAACTGCAGGATCAGGGCCATAATCTAAAAATAAAATGTGTGTCTTTGAAACGATATATCTTCATTTCTAAAAGCAACCTTTGCCTCTTCCTATATAAAAATGAATGGAAGGAGGGGGGAAGCAGTTATAGAGGAGGTTTTTAAAATGTTACAAGGCAAATAATTGTCTCTTGAAAGAGCTGTTTGTTTTGTTTTAAATCGATGATTAAAAATGATAGAGAGAACACAATTTATAATGAAATCTTTTATATGTCGATAACTGATTGGAAGTGGATTTTTTTTCTAATTTTAATGCTGTCCAAATTATCCATATTTAAAATATTTGTAGGAAATGAACACATATGTTATATTTGAGATGAAGATTATTGTTTAACATTCTTTGATCAGCTTCATCATATAAAGTAGATTTAAATCTGAGTGGTAGTGCTGTACTACTGAGTTTTTCTAAAATTTAGTGTTTTTTGTATAATTTAGCCAAGATTTGTTTCTTTTCTAATTTATACTTTGTTTTTACAGTTCAACAGAAGAGCAGTTTCATTGGCAAACGCAAGGTAAAGTATATCTTGGTTGGATTCTGTCTACATATATTTCCCCAATAATATCTGTGTTATCCAAAAGAGGACAAAGAATTAGAAAAAGCATGGATTTTATGTGCTTGCCTTCATTAAAATTGTTTATTAATTGACAGCTTTTATTATCCTGATAGAGAAATAATAGTAATTGGTGCTGACACAAATAGTTGTAGAACAGGAGAGTATAGTGTACAGAGTTTCTGATTGTGATCAGTGTTAAAAATGTCTCAGTAATTAAACCTGAATTTTCTCAATTTGCTTATCAATAGCAAATGCCATACTTTCAAAGAATGGGGGAATGGATGTAGGTGCATTTTTCTGGGCCTGCACATTCCAGCCTCCTTTGAAAATTAGACCTTAAACGTTATCCAACCTCATAACTAGCAGTGAATTTTTAATTGCTTCCATTTTATTGTTTTTTATATTTTGTATTTTCTTTATATTCTTTAATAATTGTTATAATATTTTATTACAGACGGTCAGAAAGATATAGAGGATGAGCTCACAACTGGTCTCGAGCTGGTGGACTCCTGTATTAGATCACTGCAGGAGTCAGGAATACTTGATCCACAGGACTATTCAGCTAGTGAAAGTAAGTTTCCAAGAACTTGCCTTTCTTTGTCTGGAGCCTCAGAATCTAGAACTACTTATTCAGAGTACTTTATTCTTTTAAAATGAAAGTACGTTGTGTCATAATGGTTCTTATTTCATTTGTCATTATTGGCAGCAGGCAATATAGATTGAATTATCTCTAAATGTGCTTATTACCTACTTTCTTATGTGGATTACAGAAGCTATGGACAAAAAGCAATATGATTTTTGTTAGATAACTGTTATTTTAAGGAATATATCCCCTCATATTGTATGGTTGTGACATCCAAGAAGGTCATATTTCAAGACTTCTGTGTCAGTATTAAAAGACTTTTAACCAACAGGAATACAGTATGCAAAGAAGACAAGATAAATTGTATTCTGACTGGGTGAATCTTCATAATTTCTGATGTCACAATTTCAATACACAGCTATGAATTACTCAATAAGGCTAATATTTGGAAAAAGATTGCATGACCTTAAGCAACCCAAGGGATGGCCTTCAAGATGAGTGATGAGCAGATAATGAGCATCCTGGCAAAGGTGATGGCTGGACTTGCCAAAAGCACCAGAGCACCCTTGAGACTTCTGTCAAAGGAGGTGGGCTATGGTTGTAGACTGGGTGCTGAATGACCAAACTGTATTTTCAGACCTGTGCAGTGGGTTAGCTGGGTCCTATGTGATAACCAGCTGCTTACAAACTAGTTATGGTTCAGGCCTGCTTTCAATCACTTTGGAAACATTAGGGTAGTCTCATTTTGATTTGAAAAGGAACATGGTAGTCATTGTAGGAGAGTAAAGAGTTAAAAACTGTACAAGTCGTCAGGCCTAAATTACAGGGAACGGGGTCATGGCAAGGGCAAACCTTGTTTCTGTTAATTGGTGTGAATTTTAGTTAAAGTCTGTTATCTCTCTTCTTCTTTTCCTCCCTTCCTGGCCATTTGTGCTGGAAATAAGGCTAATAAAATCATTATAATCACTTCTAAGTAAGGTCTTGGTGGGAAAAAAGCATTATCTTCCTTCTCCCCCTGATGCCTTTACTGCAAAGAATGTTAGTGTAAAATTTATACATTTTGAGGTGATGTGCCTGCCCTCTGTATGGTAATCCTGTAAACAACAAACAGGGGCGGGTATAATTGTATTCATCATGTAGTTCTTAATATTCATTTTTTAGGTGTCAGTGTAACCAAATAAGAGTCTATGGGGAGTTGCTGAAAGTGTATACATTTACATACTGTTATGGATAAAAGAATTGTAAAGTAATACCCTCGTTGCTCACTCCCGGCGTGGAGGTGGAATGAGCAGACAAAGGGTTCCATCTCCCCAGTCCACCCCTGGGACAACCTGTTTGGTTATTTCTAACAATCATCTTGTTGAGGCCAGGATTGGGGAGGGAGACAGATTGGCTGAGGAGCCAGAAGTGGAGAACAGGGACTGAGTGGGCAAGGAGACTGGGACTGGGAGAGTGAGATTAGAACTTGCTGGGCAAGGAGACTACGACTGGAATGAGAAGTCTGACTTGGACTGGCTAGATTTGGACAACTGGACTAGTATGAGGAACACAGAAGTCAGGAAGGTAGCCTTAATTTGTTCCCCTTGTGCATATGCATTATTATACAGTCCACATGCCTCCTGCCTTATTTAGTGCACAGGCTGGACCTGCTCTCGGGATGAATTAGAGTTTGGGAAATGAAGGAGGATGTAGTCTGGAGGACCCCGGTGTCAGTTATAGTGTGTAGTGAATGAGGCAAGGGCCTGAAGGAAGAGAAATGAAGATCTCATGTTTAAGGCAACTGAATGCTGCCTTGGAAAATTAGATTCTATCCCTGTCACAGAGTTTCTGTGTGATGCTGAGCAAATCACTTAAAAAGACTTTTCACGGGTGGTCAGTAATTGTGTGTGCCTCATTTTCTGGATGTCTGACTTGAGAGCTTTGGGTCTGATTTGCAGGTGCTGTGCACTTGCAGCTGTGACTGAAGTCAATGGAAACTGTGTATATTATAATTAAAAAAAACCCAACGAGAGACCTGTAGCACTTTAAAGACTAATAAATTTAATTTCTGCAGGAATAAGCTTTCGTGGGCTGCAACCCAAATAGAAATCAGATAGGGTGTATATATACATCCAAGGGTAAGGAACAACAATGGGGTGGGTAGGTGTTAGCAAAGTCCATTCAGTTAGATTAGATGAGGCCTAATTCACAACCATTGATTAGAAGGTGAGAATGTGTATGAACAGTGACAATTACTTCTTGTAATGAGAACCATTCCAAGTCCCTATTCAGACCCAGTTTGATTGTGTCAAGTTTGCATATGAGTTCCAGCTCTGCAGTTTCTTGTTGAAGTCTGTTTTTGAAGATTTTTGTAGAAGTAAGGCAACTTTCAAGTCAGCTACAGTGTGTCCTGGGAACCTATCCCTGCAACAAACCCTGTTGCCAGCTCTGCCCGTACATCGACTTTAGTGACACCATCACAGGTCCTAACCACATAAGCCACATCATAAGGAGTTCATTCACCTGCACATCTACTAATGTAATATATGCCATCATGTGCCAGCAATGCCCCTCTGCCATGTACATTGGCCAAACTGGACTGTCACTATGCAAAAGAATAAATGGACACCAATCAGACATAAAAAATTGTAACATCCATAAACCAGTCGGAGAGCACTTCAATCTCCCAGGACACTCTGTAGCTGACTTGAAAGTTGCCATACTTCTACAAAAAAACTTCAAAAACAGACTTCAGTGAGAAACTGCAGAGCTGGAACTCATATGCAAACTTGACACAATCAAACTGGGTCTGAATAGGGACTTGGAATAGTTATCTCATTAGAAGAAGTCATTGTCACTGTTCACACACATTCTCACCTTCTAATCAATGGTTGTGAATAGGCCTCATCTACTCTAACTGAATGGACTTTGCTTACACCTACGCGGCCCATTGTTGTTCCTTACCCTTGGATATATACCCCCTATCTGATTTCTATTTCTTGCATCTGACAAAGTGGGTTGCAGCCCACGAAAGCTTATGCCTGCAGAAATTAAATTTGTTGGTCTTTAAAGTGCTACAGGACTCTCGTTGTTTTTGCTGAATACAGACTAACACGGCTACCCCTTTGGAACTGTGCATATTAAGTGCTATATAATGGTAACTAATTTGAAAAATCAGGTCCTTGGTGTCTCAGATTGGGTACTCAAAATTCATGGATACTTTTGATTTTAATCTCATGCCTCAATTCCCCATCTGTAAAATGAAGATAATAACAATCCCTTTCCTCATAGGATGTTGTGAAAATAAATTCATTAATGTTTGTGAAGCACTCAGATGTTGCAGTGATGAGTACAATAGAGAAGCCCATGAAGAAATTAATAATAGTTCTGTCTTCAGAGCTGGGTTTTAATAGTGTGAAGGAAATAAGGCCTGAAGCCATCTATTGAACAATGAGGATAAAACAAAATATTAAATGGTTGCTCTTTCAGTGAGCACCAACCACCCTGTGCACTTCACAAGGCAGGGGCACTGTAGAAAAAATAGTATGTGATCATGTAATTAAAGACTATCATAATGCATACACAAAAGGATGCCAACTTAAGAGGATGGCAACCTTAATTGTCATTTTCTAACTTTTTAGTACTTGACTTCGCAATCTTAATAATGAAACATATATATGTATGAGAATACACTAAAGGCCTGGGCTGGGAATGTGTCTGATCTGCCTTGGCAGCCCTTGGTTTTTGTCAGGCCAGATGTTTGAATTTGCTGTATCAGAGGCTGCCCAGGGATGTACCCAGTACTGACTTCCCCGTGTGCTTCTCTGACCTGAGTGTATCAAGTAGAACAAGCCAGTCTATCAGTGGCTGTTCCTCAGGGAGGGATTAGTATGTCTGTGTTTTGAGCAGCCTTTATATTACCAGCTTTACACATTCCCTGCTTCCCTCTGAAGCTGTTGTGAGAAGCAGCTACATAGCAGGCAGCCATTGTAATACACTCCCTAAATCCCAAAGATCACTTCACATGTAGTACCTGTGTATTAACAAGTGTGAGCATGGAAAAAATGGCTAAGGGGATGTGGATGTCAGCCACAGGAAAGGGAAATAATGCAGGGAAGTAGCTGTGTTGGTAATTGATTGTGGTGTTCTGTATTTACCTTTTGCTGATGGTGAGTCTGAATAAGTATTTGACTGAAGGGTTGGAGTGCAGTGCTCATTTATTTTTTAAAAGTTCCAGGCTGTTCTAAGGAGGGGACCCATTGGATATAATGTAAGGTATAAAGACTGGCAGATTCAGAACAGTGATGTTACTCTTGGGAGCTCCTCTGCTGTGGTGTGCCTGTCCCGATGCTCATCTCCCTGTGCCCTCCCACCTCAGGAAACCAGTGTTTAGCAGAGTGCTGAGTCCATCAAAACTGTCTTCTCTCTTTCAGAACTAGTCCTGGGATCACTTTGTCATTATGTAGTAAAGTAGTTGTTGAAAATGTAATAATTGGCAATCATCCTGCACAAGGGAAATCACTGGTCTCTTTCACATTCCAGCTTCACACTTTGTGGCTGGACTCAGGCTCCCACACTAGCGGCCGCTGCACTGACTTTGTTGGCTCTATTCCATGCTTCTCTAAAGGTTACTGGTGTATCTTGGTAATTTGTGGATTCTCTAACTGAACGGAAATCTCTCTCACACAAGTCTGCACAAGTGATGTAGCTGCTGACAGACTGCTCTGCAAATTGGTAATACAACACGGGAAAGCTCAGTGCCATGTTTCTGAGTGAAGAAGTCAGTTTACCAAATTGATTTATCCAGGTACTAAAATGATCCCCATCTCAATAGTGTCTGAGTGCCACCCTAGTATTGATTAATTTAATTCCACAACATGCCTGTTGGGTAAGCAGGTGATGATACACTTATTTTTACAGCTGGGGAACTCAGGCACAGAGAGATTATCTGAGTTGCCTGGGGTTATTTAGGAAGCCTGTGGCATAGCTGAGACCTGAATCTGTATCTCTTGAGCTCAAGTCCAGATCCTTAGCCACAAGATCACCCTTCCTATCTTTCACATTGCTACAAATCCAACAATACCAATTCACATCACCCCAAATCAGATGTGACCTACCAACCGTATAGGATTGATCTGTACACTAAGGTGTGTCAGATCCTCTTATGAGGCTGAGGAAGGGCACAAGAACATAAGAAAGCCATACTGAGTCAGACCAATGGTTCGTCTAGCCCTGCATCCTGTCTTCTGACAGTGGCCAGTGTCAGATGCTTCAGAGGGAATGAACAGAATTGGCAATCAATGAGTGATCCATCCCCTGTCGTCCACTCCCAGCTTCTAGAAAACAGAGGTTAGGGACACTCAGAGCATGTGGTTGCATCCCTGCCCATCCTGGCTAATAGTCATTGATAGGTTCATGGAGGATATGTCCATCTAGTTCTTTTTTGAACCCTGTGATAGTTTTGGCCTTCACAACATTCCCTGGCAATGAGTTCCACAGGTTGACTGTGCATCGTGTGAACAAGTATTTCCTTCTGTTTATTTTAAACCTGTTCCCTATTAATTTAATTAGGTGACCCTCGTTCTTGTACTATGTGAAGAAGTAAATAACATTTCCTTATTCACTTTCTCCATGCCAGGCAAAATTGTATAGACCTCTGTCACACCCCTCCTTAGTAGTCTCTTTTCGAACCTGAAAAGTCCCAGTATTTTTAATCTCTCCTCATATGGAAACTGTTTCATACCCCTAATCATTTTTCTACCCTTTCTGTACCTTTTCCAATTCTAATATACCTTTTTTTGAGATGGGTTGACCAGATCTGCACACAATATTCAAGGTGTGGGTGTACCATGGATTTATATAGAGTTAATATGATATTTTCTGTCTTATTATCTGTCCCTTTCCTAATGGTTCCTAACATGCTGTTAGCTTTTCTGACTGCTGCTACACATTAAGTGGATGTATTCACAACGACTCCAAGATCTCTTTCTTTAGTGGTAACAGCTAATTTAGATGCCCATCCTTTTGTTGGGATAGTTGGGATTATGTTTTCCAATGTGCATTACTTTACATTTATCAACATTGAATTTCATCTGCCATTTTGTTGTCCAGTCACCCAGTTTTGTGAGATCCTTTTTGACTCTTCGCAGTCTGCTTTGGACTTAACTATCTGGAGTAATTTTGTACTGTCTGCAAATTTTGCCACTTCACTATTTACCCCTTTTTCCAGATTATTTATGAATATGTTAAACGGCGCTGGTCCCAGTACAGACTCCTAGGGGACACCACTATTTACTGCTGGCCCTTCTGAAAACTGATCGCGTATTCATATCCTATGTTTCCTGTCTATTAATCAGTTATTGATCCATGAGAGGACCTTCCCTCTTATCCCATGGCAGCTTAATTTTCTTAAAAGCCTTTGGTTAGGGATCTTGTCAAAGGCTTTTTGAAAGTCTAAGTACACTGTATCCACTTGATCACCCTTGTCCACATGCTTGTTGACCTCCTGTTGTTTAGTCTGCAGAAGAGAAGAGTGAGGGGGGATTTGATAGCAGCCTTCAACTCTCTGAAGGCGGGTTCCAGGGAGGATGGAGCTAGGCTGTTCTCAGTGGTGGCAGAGAACAGAACAAGGAGCAATGGTCTCAAGTTGCAAACGGGGGAGGTCTAGGTTGGTAAATATATCCTTACCACTATACTTTTATTTTTCAAGCATGGTGTCACAGGGCTGATACGCCCTGTTGCCGGTGTCAATTCACATACACAGGGAAAGTGGGGAAAAGGCCGTGGGTTTACGTCTACTCTGTTAGGTTCTCTTCCAGAACAGTGAAAGCACAGTCCAAGTCGCTGGGGGCCACCTTTTCTTCTGGGTAGTGTGGCCTAACGGTCTGAGTTTGCAGGGCAGCCCTGTAATCAAGGCTGCATGGCCTAATAGCCAGAGTCAGTAGCTTGGCCTCCTTGTCAGGGCAGCGTGGCCTAATAGCCAGAGTCAGTAAAGCAGCCTCCCTTATCGGGGAAGCCTCTTTGGTGGGAGTCAATGAAGCAGCCCCCTTCGTCAGGGCAGCGAGGTCTAATGGCCAGAGGCAGTGAAGCAGCCCCTTTGTCTGGGCCACATGACCTAATGTCCCATTGGGGTACTGGGACACAGCCTCTGGGGTGCAGAACCCATGGTAGGGGGGCTGAGGCTCACCCTGCTCCTCTGAGCCTGAGCCCAGGGCCCTGTCAGTGTCAGGGTTATTGGCCACCGAGTCAGTGAGATTCCACCCAGAACATGCTGAGAATGATTCTGCTGTTCCAACTCTTACAGCCCTCAGGCTTCCTGGGCTACTTCCTAACCTGTTGTCAGTGACACTCCACAATCTTCCAGTGTCTGTGGGATCCTCATCTATGCAGCTCCTGACAGCTTGGTCCCTCTTCAGGGCTTACCTGGTAGCCTGAGCTCTGGCTGGGACTTGGCAGAGTTTGGTTCTGCCCTCAGCAACAGCCACCTGGAGAGAGCCAGCAGCATTATTCCTTCCTGGTCAATAGTCCACCCCCACTGAGCAGGGTGGCTGCCTTTTATATCTCCCTTCCGCACTGAGCATGCCCAGCAAAGGCAGTGGGGTGTGGCTTCTTCAATCTGCAGTGAGTCCTTAACCCTCACTAGACCAGTACAGGGCTGATATGCCCCGTTACACATGGAATTTCTATCTATAGAGATTCTATGGTACATTTTAAATTATTACTGTATTTTATTCTATGCTTTCTTTCACATACAGTGCCACTCCTGCACCAGCACGACCTACTCTGTCATTCCTATATATATTTTTACCCGGGTATTACTATGTCTAATTGACTATTATCATTCCACTGAGTTTCTGTGATGCCTATTATATCCATATTTTCATTTAATACCAGGCGCTGTAGTTCACCCATGTTAGCATTTAGCCTTCTACCATTTGTATACTAAGATTTATAAAATTTGTCAATACTAAGTTGTTTGCCTTCATGTGATGTAATTGAATGGGACTCTTTTTCATTTGACTCTTTTTCTTCAGCTCCTACCTGTAGTTTATCAATTTATATCTCTTTCCTACAACTCTCCTCTTCCTTAGAATATAGAAAAGTCCCATTAATACATTCTACCCTAAGGCCTGTCTATGTCCTAACAGTGCGCTCCTCTGCACCTGATAGCTTTCCTCCAGCCCTCAGTTTAAAAGCTCCTCTATGATCTTTTTAATTTTCCATGCCAGAAATCTGGTTCTGTTTTGGTGTAGGTGGAGCCCCTTTATAGGCTCCTCCTTTTCCAAAAGTTTCCCCAGTTTCTAATAAATCTAAAACTCTTATCCCTACACCATCATCTCATCCACTCATGAGCCTGTCTAACTGACTCTACATGTGGACCTGGAAGCAGTTCATAGAATGCTACCATGGAGGTCCTGGATTTTAATCCAGTGTGGTTTAGAGAAGCGGGGTGGTTTAGTGGGCAGAATCAATTGTAGGAAGTGTGGGGACATTTGGAGACACCAGAATCAATAGTGATGAGTGAGGGACCATAATACATTATGGGGGAGATTTGGGGACATAATCAATGGTGGGGAAAGTAGGGAGTGGTGGGTATTGGGGGCAAAAAGTCAATTGTTGGGAATGTGTGTATCTGGGAAAGTAGGCACTAGGATCATTTGTAGGTGTGGGGGAAGGAATGGAAACAATTGTGGTGGGTGAAGGGCATATTGGGTAGAATCAGTTAATCTGTTTTGTTGAGGAAAGTAGACTGAGTAAAGCACTGGGTGTTTTGTGATGGGTGCAGAATTAAACTCTCTGTGTTGTGGGGACAGAGCTGATCATTTTGAGTGTGGAAGGAAGGGTGAGTGAGTGTGGAAGGAGGAAAAAGCAAAAATCTCTTCCTCCTTCCCTGCACTTTCACTCTGTCCTAAAATTCAGTCACTGCTACCCCCAAACGAACTCTTCCTCCTTGTCCAGATTCTCCTCTTTTCACTACCCAGGCTTGCTCCTCCGTTTTCTCCTTCATTTTATAATATGGAGGATAAAAATGAAACAAAGTGGAAAAAATTGGAACAAGGTGAGTTGAAGAGAGAGAGTGCACCCCAGTGTCACCCTAGTAATAGTTGCTAGGATGCCTTATCATACCCACCCTCACCCAGGGGAGGAAGAACTGAGACCAGCTCCTTGTGCCTAGGATTTACCATGCCAACTTTCTGTATGCAGCCAAGTGACAAAGGAACTGAGGAACTCTCCATACCAATGAAACTCTCATCCACACTAAGGGAAAGAAACTGGAAGCCTCAGAACCATCAGGAAGGACTCTACTGTGTTCTTATGCAAATGTACACAAATCTGAGTTCTGTTTTTTGTCAGCCATTATTATTAGAATTGGGCAAATCATACATTGAAAGCAAAGCTATAGTCCTATATTTCCCTCCCTACTTGCTCCCAGCTCCCCATCTCCCTCCATCTCTCTTATTCACCAGCAAGCTACAGCAGATGAAATGATAAAGCAGAAAATGAAGATGTCACTGGTGTGAAAATCCTTTCTGAAACTCATTCACAGAAGCACAAGGAATTCTTACAGACCTGTACCACAGCACTGAAAGTAGTCAGTAGTTATTTTCCTCTGCATCAGCAAAAATCAAGGCCAGCTGAGCTATTCACATTACTGAATAAGACAATCAGCTCTTTTTGCCTACCCCCAGCGCAGACCCAAATGTCTTCTAGTACAAAATGTCCTCATTCTAACTTTAGGCACTCATATTTGAATTTTTCACCACAAATTCTGTGTGTTTCAGTTTGCACATCTAATGAATTGAAATTAATACTCGCCTCAAAAGGATGTTATGTGGTTAAATTATTTAATGATTTAAAAGTGCTTTGACATCTTCAGAAGGAAGATGATAAAAAAGTGCCAAGTATTATTGTATTATTATATTGTGGCACTATTTACCTTCAAGTTCATGTCTTTACTCAGTTCACACTCAGGCAAAACACCCTTTGATTTCAATGGGAGCTTTGCCTGAGTACAGACTGAGTTGTAACAAATTCAGGTTTGGTCCTTGGATTGGATATCTATTTTTTCCTTTATTGTCATCCAATGCTTTTGTTGCATGCTGCTGCTGACTATATGATATGGCACATGTCCATGCTCAGAAAGAAACAATTTGAACAAAAATGCATTTGCTATGAACAGTTTTTCATTGTGTTAGAGTATAAGAATTTCATAGGATGATAACAGGCTGATCTGCAATTAAAGTGGATTGTGCTGAGACTATAGGGAGAAGTATACAGTAATTTGTTATCAAATACATTATGGTAAGGGTGATAGACGGCATAATTCCACAACGAGAGAGAGAGAGAGACCTGTGAGGCTATAAGTTTCCCATACCCTCAACTCATGGAGCTGAGTTCTCAAACTTCTTGAGTTTCTAATTGGAATAACGTTACCTCTTTCTTTGTTTTTACATCACTTTATTTGGGAACTGCACTTCGCCTATTCTCACATTAATTACTAGAGGTTGTGGTCAGAGTAGAATACTTGCTGCCATTCAATACTAACTAGTTCCTCCCAGCAAACTTCTCGGGAGTTAGGTATTCTGAATCTTGCCAAGCTCATCTGCAATGTTTATAAAATGCCAATTCTCAAATCCACAGTTTTGCAGTTAAATAAGGATGTTATTTATTCCAGAATTGCAGCCTTCCATGCCTGATAAGGTGAGCACTCAAGACAAATGTAATTTTTCAACATTTTATTGATATATAATTTGTTTGTTTTATTAACTCCTCTTGTTGCCTTGGTATCTAAGTGCTGTGACAAGTATTAAAATCTCAGATAATACATACTCTCCACAATGATCAGTGCAGTGAATGTTGCCAGTGCTGTAAATCAGCGGACTTCAACCAGGGATCCATGGCCACTAGGGAGCCGAGAACCAGTTTCAGGGGCCAATGTGGCTCCACGGGGCTGAAGCCTAGAACCCCAATGCCCCCATGGTGCTGAAGCTGGGAACTGTGGAGCTAAAACCAGGAGCTGCAGGCATGAAACCTGAAGCCCCAACCCTGGCGCCCCACAGTGCAGAATCATAGAGTTGGAAGGGACCTCAGGAGTCATCTAGTCCAACCCTCTGCTCAAAACAGGATTAACCTCAGCTAAATAATCTCAGCGAGGGTTTTGTCAAGCCGCAGCTTAAAAACCTCTAAAGATGGAGATTCCACCACTTCCCTAGATAACCCATTCCAGTGCTTCACCACCCTCCTAGTGAAAAACTTTTTCCTAATGTCCAACCTAGACCTTCCCCACTGCAACTTGAGACCGTTGCTCCTTGTCTGTCACCTGCCACCACTGAGAACAGCCTAGCTCCATCCTCCCTGGAACTCCCTTTCAGGTAGTTAAAGGTCGCTATCAAATCCCCCCTCATTTTTCTGCAGACTAACCAAGCCTCTCCTCATAAGTCTTGTGCTCCAGCCCCCTAATCATTTTTGTTGCCCTCTGCTGGACTCTCTCCAACTTGTCCACATTCTTGTTGTAGTGGGGGGCTCAAAACTGGACACACTACTCAAAATGCAGCCTCACCAATGCTGAATAGAGGGGAATAATCAGTTCCTGCGATCTGCTGGCAATGCTCCTACTAATGCAGCCCAATATGCTATTAGCCTTCTTGACAACCAGGGCACACTGCTGACTTATATGCAGCTTCTTATCCACTGTTATCCCCAGGTCCTTTTCTGCAGAACTGCTGCCTAGCTCGTCGGTCCCCAGTCTGTAGCTGTGTATGGGATTCTTCCGTCCTAAGTGCAGGACTCTGCACTTGTCCTTGTTGAACCTCATCAGATTTCTTTTGGCCCAATCCTCCAATTTGTTTAGGTCCTTCTGTATCCTATCCCTACCTTCCAGGGTATCTACTCTCCCCCCAGCTTAGTGTTATCCGCAAACTTGCTGAGGGTGCAATCTACCCCATCCTCCAGATCATTAATGAAGATGTTGAACAAAACCAGCCCCAGGACTGAACCCTGGGGCACTCGGTTTGTGACCTGCTGCCAGCTAGACATGGAGCCATTGATCACTACTCGTTGAGCGCTATGCTCTAGCCACGTCTCTATCCATTTTATAGTCCATTCATCCAACCCATACTTCTTTAACTTGCTGATAAGAATACTGTGAGAGACCGTATCAAAAGCTTTGTCCCTGAAGCCCTGAGCCCCCAACTCCGTGAACCCAGAAGCCCTGTCTGGCCATTGAACCCCGAGCCCCCAGCCCCACCCATTCTGCAGGGCTGAAGTCTGGAGACCTCCAAGCCCTCCCCCACAGCCCAGAGCCCCGCCTTCTCTTCCTGGGCCCTGGAATTTTTATAGCATATTTGGGGAGGAGTGGACTCAGAAAGGAAAAGGTTGAGAACCGCTGCTCTGAATCACAATATGAACCTCATCAAATTGCTAGGAACTAAACTAAAACAAAACTTGGGCAAAAGTTAAATTAACTAAATGCTTTATTGTGTTTTAAACTGATGCACTTCCAATGATTGTTTAGACACTAGCTGATGCATCAACAATTTATGATCTCAGGCCTTTTGCCTTAGAGAAAAGGGTTGAACACCACTGAGATTCTTTACCTCCCGACATCCGAAATGTTGTAGTTGTTATAAACGATAACTCCATGACATAGGAGAAATGGGCAGTGCCACCTTATAGGTATGAATGAAGCTAAACACCACCGTTATTCTAAAAGTCTGTAGAATTGTAGATTCTTCTACTTGCCCATGTCCATTCCACTTTAGATGCCTGTGTGCCAGTGCAAAAGCCATAGCGGTACCTGTCAGGGGTGTGAATGCCCCCTGCAGGCACTCATGCTCTTTAGCAAAAAGCATAAAGGAGAGGCAGAGCCTCACCAGGCCCCCTCAGTTCCTTCTCATCACTTGTGATCAGTGGTCTGAGCATGTGTGAGCTCTGCACACTTTCCATTTGTAGAATGATAACATTTATTTATAAATAATTCATAGTAATAGTCGATAGCACTGATGACCCGTTTATAACTTTCTTCTTATGTTTGTTGGACAGATTTGCCAGTCATGCAGGATGACTCGATGTCTGCTTCCTTTCAGTTCTGTGCTCCCGCTACCAGGGCTCCGGGGCAGGCCGAACTGTTAGTTCCCGCCGCTAGGGCCCTGGAGTTGAAGGAGCTTGCTCTTCCCACCGTGGCCTCGGGGCCGGAGGAGCTTGGTGTCCCCGTTGCAGCCCTGGGGCTGGATGAGCTGTTCTCCCCCTCCTCTTTTGCCATAACAAACCCCGGGCAATAATGGCCAAATGACTTGGATCCCCAGGGGTTCAGGTACAGTGAGGGTGTACTGTATTTCCTCATAACATCATGTGTTTAACATGCCCCTCCACAAACGATCAAATTTAAATTCCTGCACATGCCCCTAGATGATAAGTTTGGAAGAGTATGTTTCAGTCTTTGTCTAGGTACATGATGACACCTTCCTCCATTTGGAACTGCTTGTTAGTGACCTAAAGTGGAATGGACAGTAAGCACTCAAAGAAGACAAAGCAATTACATACCTGTTCTGTAAATGTTGTTCTTCAAGAAGTGTTGCTCATGTGCATTCCATGACCCACCCTTTTTCCTCTCTACATTGGAGTGTTTATATGTATTAGCTTTCACTGTCAGAAGGAACTGAGGGGAGTAGGGCTCTGCCCTTTTATGTTCTATCCAAATGTAGTGCGCATGAAGTGTGCATGAGGTACTTGGGTGGGTATCACTGTGGGGAAAATTCTCTGGTGCACTGGCATGCAGACACCTAAAGTGGAATGGACAGTTCCTACACATCTTGAAGAACAATAGTTATAGAACAGGTCTGTAACTGTTTTTGTGTGTGCACCACATATGGAGAGCTTTTTAAATGATGTAAAATTATGTTCAATTATTGTTTTCTAAGGCAGACAGACATGGTTTTCACATGGCCCACCTTTCCAGCTCTCAAGTTGAAGGGATACACCAAGATCTAAACTCCACAGTGTCTTATTTCTGTCAATATTAGATACTAATAGTTTATTATAAAGATGAACTCTCTACTGTATTGGGGAATTATTGAACCTATTAAAGCAGACATACCAGTTTTGAAAAGCATTCCCTGTTCAACCTTTATTATTTTCTTCCTCCTTCAGAAATTTAATCTGAAGGTGTTCAAAATGGGCTATAAGAAAAAGACTGTATTTACATTGTAGATCAACTAATGTGTAAAAATCTGGTGTGTCAGATGTTTGAAAGGCTAGATGAGTTGAGCTTTGGTGTCATGTGAGCCAATAGTCTGCTGATTGGTGGTAGTTATTTCCATATAATCCCCTACTGTGATTACCAGGATAATCCAACTGAGTCATCCTTGGCACACACAAAGGAGTTTGCCCATGGCATACACGCACATTGCTCTAATGAAGACCATATGTTCTTCTTCGAGTATGTGTCACTGTGGATCCCACTGTAGATGCACATATGCAGAAGCTCAGTCTCTTGAATATCAGTGTCTGGCATGACTGTACATGCGCCCTTCTTTCCTCATACTTATGTACAAGGGCTTAAAGGACAAGGAAGCTGCAAGCCTCCTTCAGTTCTCTCTTACCAACCATGGCAGTGAGACTGAATCTGGCAAGTGTCTGACTCACTAGTTCAGTAGTTCTCAACCAGGGATATGTGTACCCCTGAGGATACACAGAGGTCTTCCAGGGGTTCATCAACTCACCTAGATCAGTGTTTCTCAACCTGGGTGTCGTGGTTTACAGGGTTTGCAAGTGCAGGGCTGGCATTAGGGGGTGGCAAGCAGGACAATGGCCCGGGGCCCCATGCCATAGGGGGCCCTGCAAAGCTGAGTTATATGTGTCATCCACAGGCGGTGGGGCTCAAGCTTCAGACTCCTGAAAGGGATACAGTAGTCTGAATAAAGGTTGAGAACCATGGTACTAGTTTATAGCTCCAGCTAAAACTCTAAAACTCTCTTGTTCTGCTGATATCGGACAAGCAGGAACATTTTGACCTATATGAACTGAATACTGACAGACCATGAACAGGGCTTTTCGACATGGCAGATTTAAAACCTGCAGCTTTCAAGCCCTACCGGTCCTGTGATAGTCTCAGTCCTCTGAAAGAGGGATAGAAGGTGTCTTCTGTTCAGGAGAGCCCCATGAACCGTGTAGTTGTTTGGTGTGCCTATCTTTCGCCACAAGAATATAAGTTATTATGCCCTTGACAGGGCAGCTAGGTCTGATGCAAAGTTCAGGAGACCAGTACTTCCCTCTGTGTTCGACTGTCACTGCTCAATGTCTCCTTCCCACCATTCACGCACAGTAACTGTGGCTCTTCAAAATATTGTAATCAGTGTGGATCCCATGACTCACCCTCAGTCTCCACTTTTGGAGTCCTCAGCTAATGTGGGCTTTGAATTGCAAGGGAACTGAGGGAGGATCAGGGCCACACTGCCCTTTATGCCCTTGTAGGGAGCACAAGGAGGCACAGGGTGCATGTGCAGCCCCAAAGGTCATTGCTTTTCAAAAGATCTAATCTTACACATGTGAGGTACATGTGCCCCTCCAGTGAGATCTACACTGAGTACAACATCTCAAGGAACCAGTTAATGGGTAAATAAATGTTTTTAATCCTCTAGGAATCTGGAGGATTAATTAGGGATGAGCAAATTAGTTCAGTTACAGAAAAAATCCAAACCTTAGTTGAAATTTCAAATACTTTGCTTAATTCCCCCCCACACAGACACTTTCACATCCCACCTTTCTGCTGGTTAAAGGAAAACATCATGAGAGAGACTATTCTCATGGGACCCCAAGGCCGGAAATTTCATGAGCGTTTTTCATTGTGAATACTAAAGAGAAATAGTTCAGATAAATTTGGGAATCTTATTCAAATCAAACCTTTAGAGACTCACCCTTCATTAACCTTAATCTATAGAATCTGACAGCCTGTAAATAAATCTGTGGATTTCACATTACCATTCTCTTTAGACACTGATAAAAGCAAAGTATTAGAGCTTAACCATTTGCTTTTTAATCCCACATAGCTGTTTAGAGAATTGTAAATTAATTTCTCCGATCTTACCTGATACTATATATTAAATCCAGAAAAAGTGAAATAATCATTTTGAGCAAAGAGATAACTGCAACTACTCCAGAATATCAGGGGGTGGTGTGTGTGTGTGTGTGTGTGTTTGTGTGTGTGTGTGTGTGTGTGTGTGTGTGTGTGTGTAAACTGTGGAAATTTTGCTTATTACTGGTGCTCTACAGAAATAAAAGAAAAAAAAAATGTCCCTCCCACAGTGTTTACATTTTAACTGGAACAAACATAAAATAATGCCAATAGGCAAAGGGCTAAAGAAGGGGGAATAAGTGTTATAATAAATAAAAAATAAAGAAGGGGAGGACTAGCTGGCATAGGAGTAGAGTAGTGGGATGTAAGTAGGGGCAGCAGTGTGTAGTGTCTTGAAAGAGTGGAAGAAGAATTTAATGTATTAATACCTGGATGTACAGAAGGTAATTAACCAGTCATGGTTAGCATATTACTCAGAAAGGTATTTGAGAAGAGGTTGATAATAGTCACCTGGGAGTGACTTTCAAAAGTATGTTCCGGCATGTTAACTCATCTTGCTTGCTGCCAGCTGTGGGAAAGCTACTTCACCTCCCCTTGCAGGAACAGGCCCCAGAATCAGTAGGTGGCGGAGGCTCATGAAAGCAGGTATTAACCCCCACATCACCCCACTGTCTGCCCTCCAGGAGCCTCTGTACACTTTGTCTCCATGGCAGTCCAGCTACTCCAGGAATTCACTGCACCAGGGAGCCTGTACTCCTCAAGACTGCCCCAAGAAACACTCATCCCCCAAAATCCTAGAGCACCCACTACTCTATCCTATCCAGGGCTGCCAAGGTTTGTGCCACTTTGTGACCTATCCCTGCCTGCTTGGGGCAGAGTGTGCTGACCATGATTTTAAGTGTATGGGTATATGGATGCAAATTGTCCCATTAAATAATTTGCATAAAATATCTCACACAAAGCAGAACAAAACCTGGCAGCCATATTGTTGGGTATGAGCTACTACATGCTAACAACAGGTCAGGGGTGATTACTTGAGCCCTGAGCAAAAGCAGGATTTCACCCCCTTTTGTGGTAGCTCTGGCTGGAACACATCACTCATTTTCTCTTCCCTCTATGTAACAATAAACCCGCAGCTGCCAATTTCACTTAACTCTCTACAGAAACACACACATCAGTTTTTTACATATTTCTTGTTCTCTTGCAACAGCCCATGTGGGACGCAGCTACCCACAGATTGTGTGGCATAGGAGTTTCTCTAAGGGAAAAGATGATATAGCAAATCTTAACACTTGTAGACATGATCCTCAATTAGTTGACTTCACAGAGGCCTCAAGTTTGAACTGGCCCTCCGCAGAGACCAGATGAGACCATTCCATTTTGGAGAAGGAAAGATGCAAGACCTGAGTCTTGTCAAGTCAGAAAGGCGAGAGGTTCTACTGTACTAAAGGGAAAGAAAAATAGCTTTATTAGATCTACTGAAGTTCTCTTGTATGGCAGTTAACATTTTACCATCTTTTATATTATATTTCCGCTAACATAACTTAATTGTTACCAACAGCCTAATTTGTTTAAAAATATCAGAAGTGACTGCTGTAATTTATTTTGAGACAAGGTACTACTGCCTGATAATTTCAGATCTTTTTCTCTGCCTTCCTCCATGTCACATTAATGTGATGTATGTGACCACCTGATTCTTATTGGAGTGCTTGCTCATGTCCATTCCCAACTTAGGTGTGTGTGTACGCCATCGGAACCAGTGCCAGAAAACGTTTTTCCCTAGTGGTACCCATATGAGCCAGCTCTAATACTCCCTGCAGTGGCACGCACATGTGCCCACATATAGGCACTGCCGGCTCACTCTCCCTCTCAATTCCTTCTTGCTGCCAGTGACAGTGCTGGAACGTCTCTTGCCTTCACAAGTTCTCGCGCTAAACTTAGTGGTTTATTCTCTGTTCTAGTGTACATAGTTTGTTTCTTAGAGACCCAGCACCGGGCTCAACACCGAAGGTCACCTGGTCCATGACATGTTTCTCTGGCACTGGGGCCCCGCTCGCCTAGCCCTTATAGGAAGCCAAAAGATAAGAGCTGGTCCCATCACGCCCACCATTCGGGTTCTCCGTACCTCTCGCAAGTGCATCAACAAGCTCTGCATGGCACCGTGAGATACTTGGAGTCAGCAGTACCCTGGCTCACAGACAGCGCTGCCTCATCAAACAGCAAGGAAGTTGTTCATACCAGGCAGGCTCCAGCCCTGATGCCGTCTTTCCCAACAGTGCCGCCTATGGGAGCACGGCCGCAGGAACAGTGGCCCAGTCCATGGCCTTATTGGTGGGGTTTTCCCACGAGGATGCTGCAAACCGGTTCTGGGAGAGGTACATCAGTGCCGCACTCCTCCATTCCCCAGAGTTCGGCACTGCACCTGGATTCAGACTCTGACCGGGACGGCTCACGTACATCAAGCCCAGAGGGAACCACCACACCCAGGGCGGAGGCCCCTCCCCAAGCCCAGGTGCTGGCCTCATCCTCTTTCGACGAGGTAGTCATGGGACCCTCATCTGTAGATGTCTTGAAGGACTTGTTGAAAAGGGTTGCCTCCAACTTGGGCATCCAAATAGAGGAGCTGGATGAGCCGGTCGACTAACTCTTTGGAATTTTGGCCTCAGCAGCCTCTAGCAGTGTGGACCTCCTGGTCCATGAGGGGGTTGTTAAACTATCCAAGACCCTGTGGCAAACCCCAGCCTCTCTGCCACCCATCTCTAAGAGGGCAGAGGGAAAATATTATGTATCGGCTAAAGGGTTTGAATATCTTTATACCCACCCCTTGCCGGGATTCCTGGTTGTCACAGCCACTAATTAAAGGGACAGACAGGGGAAAGTTAGCTCGACTCCTAAACACAAAGACACCAAGAGACTTGACTTATTTGGTCAAAAAATTTATTCCATGGCCAGTCTCCAACTACAGGTAACGAACCAGCAAACACTGCTTGGTAGATACCATTTCAATATATGGCAGTCACTGGACAAGTTTGCGGATGCATTGTCCCCTTCCTCTAAGCAAGATTTTGAGGCCATCTTAGAAGAGGGGAGATCAGTGGCCAGGGCATCCCTGCAAGTGGCCTCCGATGCAGCGGACTCTGCGACCAGGATGATGGCCTCTGCAATATCGATGAGACGAGTGTCCTGGCTACAATCCTCTGTTCATGCATCAGATGTCCAGCAGTCCATACAGGACCTCCCTTTCGATGTCATGGCCTTCTTCACCAGGCAAACGGACTCCAGGCTGCATGACATGAAAGATTCAAGAGCTACCTTGAAGTGCCTTGGCCTGTATGTACCTTCTTCATCTAGGAGGCACTTCAGGCCCCAGCAGGAGCAGCATTCTAAGGACTGTCCCCACAGGGGCTTCTATAAAAAGAAAAATAAAGACTATAAGAGACGCCAGGGCCAATCATCATCTCCCGGTCCTTTCCCAGGCTCTAGCTGCCATAATCAAGGTGGGAAACAGGCCTTTTGAAGGTGCGCCTGAGAGCGACCTGCCACTTACATTTACGGATCCACCCCCTCTTCTGTTTTCCTCTTGTTTGGCCCGTTTCCTCCAAGCCTGGGCCACCATAACTTCAGACAGATGGCTGTTCAACACGGTGGCCACCAGCTTTACTCTCCAGTTTGCCTCCCTCCCGCCTTTCCACCCTCCTTTCCCATCCCTCTTCTGTTCCCATCAGGGACTCAGTGCAGGCTCTATCACCAATGCCTTTCTCCTTTCCTGGTCAGGGAGTCTTTTGTATGTCTTCCTCCCGATTCCTCCTTTCAGGTCCTCCTGAAAGTGAAGAGAGACAGAACTCGGGTTATTCTCGTGGCACCAGTGTGGCCCCAACAACATTGGTCGGGATGCTGCTGGAGCTGGCGGGACCCAAGCAATAGTCCCTGCCACTGCGACCAGACCTCCTGTCCCAGGACCAAGGTCGCCTGCTCCACCTGGGTCTGGCCTCCCTTCACCTAACGGTGTGGCTGCTCCATGGCTGAGTCAGGAGGAGCAGGCCTGCTCATCCCAGTTCAGAGCAGGAAACCATCTATCAGATATTAATAAAAATCCAACATACTAACAAGTAACCGAAAATTCCTTATTTCTTTCTTCAGGCATGTGCTGAAACATTTCCAGCACCTTTTATAAAGCTTTGTCGAGTTGATACTGCCTATTAAAATATTTGTTTATGAAGTTTAATGTGAAATTTTCCATTATGTTTCATGAAAAGTGGCACCTTTTTCCATGAAAGAAGTAGAGCTTTAGCAACCTTAATTGCATAGAGGAATAAAAGAATGTGAAATCTCAGTATCACACAGCATCTTCATGGGCATGAACTGAAAAATCAAAATCTGAGGAAAATGTTTTCTAATGAAGTCTTTGTACTATAAAAGGCCAGATTTCCAATTAGGCACAGTAGGCATGTGCCTAGGGGCACCTAAACAGTGGCGGATTATCGCATGGGCCCCGTGCCCAGTGGTCCCGGCCAATTTGGGGACCCCACATGAGCACCAGAACTCTGGCCCCATCATCCTGCTCCTCCTCTTCCCTGTGAGGCCCTTCCCCATGGCTAGGCCAGAAGTTGGAGCCCAGGGGTGAGCATATTTCCCCTGTGCAGAGCTGACCAAGTCAGTCGCCCCAGCCCCTCCTCCTACCCACGCGGAGCTGGTCTTGCCAGCCCCTCTCTTTCTCATTATCCTCCCCCCATGTGGAAAACACAAGATCAGCTGTAGGCAGAGGATCAGCTGAAGATGCTGTGCCTAGCAGTGCGTAAGGTGTAAATCCTGCTCTGGTACTATATACATCTCTTTGACATCAGCTGAATTCCATCAGAGAGGAATTTGGCCTGTTGTTATTAAAAAATCAGGCTTTTCTAAACTGTTAGGTTTTCCTTTAAGTGCCTCCTTTTGCCAACCAGGTAATTTTAAATGAGTTTGATTAAAACATTTGGTATCCTGAAACTGCCACAGGACTTTGGATGCTACAGAATTCTTAAACCTGTGACTTTAGAATTCTAAAATCTGTATGTTCAACTAAAGTGAAATGGATTCCTTTTAGGAAAGAAGCGAACTTCAGTAAACAATATAATACACAATGCATTTTTTAATATTTGTGTTATCCCTTTTTTTTCAGCTGACAGAAGCAGCTGAGTTTTATTTTTAAGACTCGGAGAACACACCAAAAACACAATCATTTGAAGAAATAGTAGTCAATCCAGATGAAGTGTAACTGGCGTTCGATAGTAAACCAGAATTTGACACACCCATCTTGCCAGAATGAAACCATTCCTTCTGAACACTTTCATACATCATCTTGTGCCAGAGGAGAATTCATCTGAAAATTTAGAGATAGACAAGACAGTAATGCAGTGTGATATATGATTGCTTGAGGAATTAGAGGCTTCCAGTTTAGGAAAATTTTACTTTTTAAGTTTTGATACTGAAAAGAAATTAGCCTATTAACTCCAAATTTGGTATATTGTCTTTTTTTAGGGCTTTTTGTTTGTTTGTTGGATGGATGGATGGATGGCTAGTTGGTTGCCAGATCCATAGAAACTTCTGCAGAACTTAAAATTATTGCAGGGAACCTCACAGGAGCCATAACTACTATAGGAAGTACTGAAGGAGTTTACTATACTTCACAAAAGTAGACATAAATAAACTCCATCTTTCAGAATCATTAATGTACAGCAGAGTGTCGCAGAGCAATTCATATAAATGTCTTAGATAATTCCAAAACTAGGTTTTGTTAAAATGGAGTTAAGGTTGTTAAAAATATCAATAACCTAATATATTTTTAGAAATGCAGACTTGACGTAGCCCAGATAACTTATTTCTGTCCCTGTATCCTAACACAAATTCACACCTGTATACCTTGAGTCCTAGTCTGCACTTCGTTAGTGTTCATTGTCCATTGTCTTCAGTGGAGTTACACCAGTTGAAATCTGGTGTAATAAGGCAGAAAAGCAGGCCTCTTACCTTTTCACCATCAGTACTTAATACAGTGGTCATCATTAAAAAGTCAGCATTTGTAATTCAGTTATTGTCCTCTGTGTATTCCCTTCCTCACTGTCTATTGTTCCTATAAGTACAAGATTATTATGTCTATATTAAAGCATAGTGACTTCAGTTATTCTGTTTTCCTGTGCAAGGCATACTATATATTTTTTGTGAGTTTATGTGGCACTATTTGCACAATATATATTGTCCTGTATTATTAGCCATTCTACAATCTTTTTAACAGACCAACACCCAATGCAGGCTTTTAGAAATGTTTGCATTCTATCTCTCTATATATGTATGTATGTATTTTCATAATATATTTTCAAAATATTTTTTATCATTCAGCATTCCCATATCATGTATGAAAGAAGACCTAGCTATTTTGCATTTTATACAGATGTCTGGGGCAACAGTATGTATCTTGTTATATAGAGAAGGAGAAACATACATTATATGAATTAAATAGTATTGAACTTGCATTATCTGGTTAGTATTAGAACCGATATTTATCGTCTGCATTATCTCATTCAATTCTTTTAATGCTATTTTCATATTTACAGTCTACACTCCATAACTTAATAGCTGTATGTGGTTTGTCTTTTAAAAACATAGTCCTGGAATTATATGTTCAATATAAATGTAATCTTGACCAGTGAAACTTCAAGTCCTTGTATGGAATTTTCTAATGCAGATGGTTTTGTTGGTTCCTTTCTTTTCCAAAGTGTTTTTTAAATTAAAGAAAGCAATCTGTATAAGCTTACATTGTGCATCCTTTTCTTTATTTAATGTATCATCTATATCTATTTATATAAAGGGTTGTTCAGCCGGGTCATGGAAGCACTATAATTTCTTATTTTTTATTCTGTGAAGTTGTGGGTTTTTTTAATTTGATCAAATATCTCACATATTCCCAATTAGCAGTGTAAGTGATGAAGTTTCTTGAGTGCAAGAATTTTGAATATAGGTTAGGTTTAATACACAGTTATATTCAGGTTTGCCAGTTTCCGTTCTGTCTCTATTAATGATGGATTTTCTCCATTAGAGACCCATTCCAGTACCTCTCTAATTTGTGACATCTTATAGTATCATTTGAAATCTGGTAGTTCCAGGCCTCCCATCTCAACTGAACGTTTTAACTATTCCATTTTGTTTCTTGATTTCTGGTTTGACCATAGGAATCTTTGAATAACTTTTTAAAATTTATTTATTTACTTAAATTGAGGGGGGGGAGGGGAAAATGTAAAGGGAATCATGTTAAAAGGATACAGGATCTTGATTCGGACATTCATTTTAAGTACTTACTTTCTGCCTATCAAAGTCAATGGTAATAGTGTCCACCTGTCTAGGTCATTGTAGATAATTTTCATTAATGACTTAATATTTAATTCAAAAGTACCCCCACTTTAGGTGATACATCAGTGCCTAAATACCTAATTTTATTATTCACTATTTTCAGTGAGCATTTAATATCTATTAAGTATCTTTCTGAGCCAAGGTATAATATCTTTGAATTAGAGTAGTTTAGTGTAGTTTACTGATTCCTGAGCAAAAATTTCAATTATTTCTTGTTTTACTGGCAAACTTTTAATTCTGTCTTGAATGAAAAACATAAGGTCATCATCTTATAATGAAACATTGTTTTCTATTCCCAATACACTTATTCCATGAATTTCTTCACTGTCCCTGATCTTTTGTGCTAATGGTTCAATAATTAAAAGAAATAATAAGGTTGATTAGGGACGTCCTTGTCATGTTCCTCTGAGTAATGGCATTGGTTCAGTTTTTGCAACATTTCCCCAGATATATGCCATAGGGTTTTTATAGATTATTTGATCCACTTTTGATAGTGTCCCCCCAATCCAAATTTCTCCAGTATTTCTGAATATAAATGTGTTGTGTTCTCAGTCAAAATCCTTTATAACAGTCATATTTGTAGTGTATGTCTCTTTATTAGTGCACCTTGAGTGCTGTACCACATACTGTAGAAGTTTCCTTGTATTATTTAATGGTCTTCTTTTTTTTATACAACCAGCTTGGTTTTGGGGCATCAGTTTAGGTATTATTGTCTCTAAACTAGATGTCAGTACTTTAGTCAGAATCTTACTATCTATATTTATTAAAAAGTTGAGCCTGTAAGAGGTTGGATCTGATAAATCCTGATGTTTTTAAGGTATCAAAACTACATCTAACTGATAAAAGTTGCCCAGTAAGCACTCTTTGTGTGAGGAGGCTGGAGTTCACTCGCTAACTAGGGAGTTACCTGTGCTTTAAACATTTTATAGAATTCAGAGATGTATGAATCTAGTCCAGGACTCTTTCCCAGTGTTAATGATGAAATTGCTATCTCTGTTTCTTCCTGTGTTATTGAACCTTTTTATAACTCTTTTTCATTTTAAAAGTACCTCTGGGCATTTTAATATTTTGAGGTATATTAGCTCCCATATCTTCCTTGTTTACTTATGTGCTAGTGTATATCTCCTAGAAATATTCCTCTAATATTTTGTTAATCCCTTATTTGTTTTCAGAGTACCCCAGTTTTGGCCTTGAGGTATGGCTTGTCTGGATCTTCTGTTAGACATCCATGTGACTGGAAATATTCCTGCCTTGGTCCCTCATTCATAGAACCTTTCTTTGGCAATAGGAGAGCTGCCTGGGCTTTTTCTATTATCTGCGCTTCTAATGCTTTTTTTGCTTTGTCAGGCTATACTGGAAGGACAGGAGGATATGGTTTAATTAGGCTGCAACATTATTTTAAATGCCTGGGAGAACCTGGCAGATAAAATTGTATAGCACAGGTAATTCCATAATCATTTCAATATATACCCAGGGGCTTATGTCAGCCCCTCCACCCGATTCCCATCCTGGTCCCCAGCCAATCTGCTGCTAGGACCTCACCTCACCCCACCTTTGAAGAAGGGTTTGTGGGTGTGGCTATGGGAGGTTGGCTGCCTACTATACCAGTCATAGGAACCCCCTACCCCAACCATTTCCACTCCTTTCAAGAATACCTTCTTTAAATCCTTTACCAGTGCATTTTATCTGATCTCTGTATCCTTCATTATGGAGTATCTGCACTGGACATCTGCCCCACATTTGCATGATGAGTTGCGACATCATAGCCTAACTCTTATTTCATGTATGCACCAACTAAGCCCCGCTTTTGAACGTGCTATGGAGTAGGCAGAAAAAACACCACTTTGCCTTGGCCAGTCTGGTGGGGAGGGAATAATTCCTTCCCAACCTCCTGAGAAAAGAGCCCAGCAGATCCTGACAAAACCTGGTATTTCACCACTTTCATGGGTGGGAGTGTGCTGCTCCACCTGGTTCAGGTAAAAGAGGGCTTTCCCTGTACTGCCATGGACCTATATAATCCTCCCTCTCTTCTGGTCACCGGGAGGGAGGGGAATGGATCAGCATCACCGCACAGTCCTGGTCTGCAACTGCAGCAGAAACCATTCCCTGGCTCTCTAGCCCTTAAAGAAGCATGCACGTTTTCCAACAAACCAGACAACTGCCCCCCACGGCTTAATGTGTGGTGAGGTCATTCTTACTCTCTTGGAGTCTGTCTGTGTTATTAGCTAAGTTATATTGCTTCTGAAAACTGTAAATTTGTCCCCCTAAGTCTGCTTATTTCTGTGTATGTCTCCCCCTCCATAGCTATTGTATGAGATAGTATGTCCCCTTATTACTGCTTTAAAGGCCTCCCACCTAGTTCCTAAGATTATATCCTGGAAGGCATCATCCATAATGTAATGATCAATATGGTTTTTTATTTTTCCCCACTAAATATTTGTCTTTTAGCAATATATTACTTAATTTGCAACATCCTAGTTCTGAATTGGACTTTATTTTCATGAAGACTGGTGCATGGTTCAAGATATATATGATTTCCATTCTAACATTAAGGATTTCATGAAGAAGACCTTTTGATAACAAAATTAAATCTATTCTAGCATGTGTCTTGGCAATTTCTGACTTATTGTCACCTGCTCTCTGCTCTTTTAGGCTCCCTCAGGTGTTACTATAAGGCAAGGGGTCTAGTTGGGGCTGTGCTACCAATGCTGTTGCTAATTAGGGAAGGGGAGAGTGGGAACTCATTAAGTGCACCTCCTCACTCTATCATGACAGTCCCACAGTCCCACTTTCAGGCATATGTTGGCAAATATTGACTTTCTAGTGACGATCATTGTACAGCCGTTTTTACCTATATTTAGAATAAGAAATAAGTGTCATATAAGATCCTACTACATAGAAACTTGAATAAATACTAACTTTTAAAATGGTGTCTACTGTAGCATGCAGTAAACACCCCCCCTCCAATTAATTTTCCTTTTTAGAGTCCGCTTACTCAGCTTTAGAGTCATCTTTCATTTTACTTTTCATATACAGCCTAAAGTTATGGTCTTCCATCATCCTGCTGTGGGCAAGAGATCACAGTATTTTCAAATTTCACCCTTTACATATAGTCCTCAAACAACTCCCCATTCTACTTTAAATGACAACAAAAGGCTGCTGAAACGCCCCTACAAAGGACAGTCATGAAACAACCCCATACTTATTAATTGCCCTCCTGATATGGGTCTGAGACCTCCCCTCCCTACCCACACACATACACCCAAAAGTTCACACTGAATTTGACCACTCTACAAATACTGGACCTGATTTTCCACTGTCTTATAGCTTGAGTAGTGATTGAGACCTGTGCAAAAGGAGAGTCAAATATGACCAATCTGATTTATTAGTGTTTTACAGCCACTTTGCACAGATGGGAATGCAAAACAAGATACAAAGCAGTGGGGAATCAAGCCTAATGGCCTCAGACCCCAGAGTACTTCATCCACTGAAAGTCAACTAGATAAACCTATCAGGGAAGAGCAGCAATGTCTGATAAATGTAATGTATTAAATTTCAGTTTCTGAATATTTAAAATACCACAATCCATATTTACATTATGGAGCTGATTCCTATTATGATGGAATTTAAGGCACAGTTAATGTTGTTGGGCTACATTAATTCTGTAGCTTAAAGTGTAAGGTTGTTTTATTAATTTGGATTAGAGCTGGGTGAGTTTTTTTCGATGAATGGTTTAGTCACTGAAAAATACTGTTTGAGTCAACCTGAAACTATCTGTGAACTTGAAATGAAATAGTTTAGGCCAAAATAAATAAATTAGGGAGTGGAGGAGAAGGAGAAGGTGTGACTACCCCTCTTATAACATTTAGTCCGATGGTCAGGGCACTCACCTGGAATGTGGGAAACACCTATTCATATATTGCCCCCTTCATTTAATCATTTTTCTTCTGTTAAATATTAGACTGAAGGTGGGTTAAATGCTTTTCTAAAACTGGTATGTAAACTATTAGAAATTTGTGACAAAATTTTAATGCATGTTCTTGCACTTCTTTCTATCTTCACTACCATCCTTTTTCTTGAAAAGGTATGAATGCTACAGCATTTTGGGGTGGTCTTGCCCTTTCCTTTGTCAAAAATGAATCAAGATTGCAACAGATGTAGTGACCAGTTTGAATTGTAGGGTTTTGATATTTGCATTCGAGTTGATTAGAAATCTGTGTGACAAATATAAAGTTGTAAGCAAAATGACCCTAATAAAATAACTAATTTCAAATTTTCAGGAGGAAAAAAACTCAACTTTTTCATCTGAACCATACTTTTCATGGAAATTTGTACATGAAAGGCTATGTAACAAGCATGTAGATACTTTGTGGAATAGAATATTTACCTGCATCGGTGGACCATTGTATAATTAGGTTTAATAGATCCAAAAGTAATTAACCCCATAAGATGCAGTGCAGTTTAGAAGACTGAATCACTTGTGCATTTATCCTGTAATGATATGGTACTATGTAACCTGACATTACATGGTAATTACCTTGTAATTAAAATGACCAACAGATACTGTATTAGTGAATAGTAGTTACATGTTGAATTCTGCTCTGCCATGTAAAGTATTAGTCCTAATGGATAGAACACTATGCCGGAACTCAGAAGCCCGATATTGTATTCCAAGCTCTGCCCCCAGCCTGCTGGGTGACCTTGTGCAGAAGTCTGAGTTTCCCTATCTGTAAAATGAGACTAATGATACTACATTCTTTGTAAAGTGCTTTGAGGTCTATGAATTTAAAGAGCTATATAAGAGCTATTTCCTGATTTTCAATTTTTCTAATTTGAACATACATTTGTGTTATTGAATGTGCTTAAAAAAAATTCCATCACAGTTTGCTATATTCCAAACCACATAGTCATACTCTTCTGATAACACAGTACCTGCATATTGCCAAGTAATCAGTCAGATAATGCAGCCTAAGTATTAGAAAATTGAACAAACTCTTCTCAGATGCTAGATTGACAGACAATATAATCAGCCTGCCTTCAGCAGCATTACAAGGAACACATTACCGCAACTCTCTTCTGCTGACTTCCTCCCCTCACTTTTCCAATAATCCCCTCTCTGTCTCTACATTCATCTGCCTGTCCAGCCATGGAAACAAGCCATCAGCAGCATAAAGCAAGCTAGTAAATGTGGTGTATATGGAGAGAGAGAGGGTATTGTGTTTGGGTTGTTTTTAGGGAGTAGAGAGAGGAGGCATTTTTGTTTGGAATGACAGAAAAAAAAAGGATAACAAATTGTGGGGAGGAGAAAGAAAAAGGAGTGATCTTTAAGTGGGGCAGGAAAAAAAGGGAACTTTGCTTGAGAAGGAGGAGAACTTCTAGAGATGGAGAAGAGGATAATGGTGGTGGTGGCGGACTCATTGTGAGGTCTATACTTTATTTTAAGCTGGAGGAGGTGATCTTCAAATACAATCAGCTAGGAATGGGAGTGCAGCCCAGGTTCTGTGTGTGTGACCAAAGGCAAGGAATCAGGGGTGGGGAAGAGAAGACTGGGATAGGGACAGGTTGGAGGGGACCTTAATTCTGGCATTTCATAACTCTTGATTGCTTGGTTTTGCAACCTCAACAATATTATTTGAATGTAATGTTTTGTGTATAAGAGGGATAAAAATTAACTACTTTCTCACCCTTATAGATAGTTCCTCAAGGTCAAGGTTGACGCATATTGGCAGGACAGTGTAGGGAAACTTGTACTACTGTTGCTCGTGCTTTACCCAGTCATGCACCTTTCCTAAATCTTAAAATTAGGAGATTTAATTTCAAGATGCATATATATATATAGAAATATATGCTATATCATTTATAAATAAATCTAATTAATTTTAAAACATGTTTCAGTTTCACAGAACAACTAAATTATGAGGGAAAGTAATACTGCTCATTTCCCTGTCACACTAAATACATTTCACTTTGGCAGCACCAATTTAAGCACACTATCTTTACTTGGTTCTCTTGTTGTGCATTACCATGATAGAAAAGATTAGATAAGCTGACAAACTAGTCATTGGAGATTCACTGAGAACAGAGTGAGTCCTACATGATGAGAGGAGCTATTAATATTTTAAAGTCTTTCTTCCCTACAGGCACCAAAGTATTACATCATAACATATATACTACAAATTGTCAGTGATCAATAGATTTAATGTGCTGGCATGGGTTCTAGGAGGAAGATTTTTCAGCATCTCATCTACTGAACAACTGAGTTTAATTATGGAAACTAAACAAAGTGTCTATAAAGTGAAACCTTGAAAATAGATTTTAAACACCGAGTACTTTATACGGAATCAGGAAAAAACAGTATTCCTTTATCAAATACTACAATCTGTTTTATTTAGTCCTGTTGCATTGTTTAGCAGAATAAGACTTCTTTTTTTTTAAACAGTTTATTTGTTGAGAATGCCAAAATAATTATGCTTAAGTGATAATGTGCCAATTTAAATTATCTGACCTGATTTTAGGTCTGAAAAGTCAAAATGTGAAAAACTGAAATCATTCATTTGATAATTCCCAGCAACTCTTGATAAATAATACATGCTCTTTCTCTTTCACTGAGACTGTCACTGACTGCTCAAAATTACTTTCAACACAGGGCCCAGCCTTTTATCCCAGAGTGCACTTCAGCTCAATTCCAAACCTGAAGGGTCTTTCCAGTATTCAGCAAGCTACCATAGCAACCAGACCCTTGCCCTGGGTGAAACAGCAACATCACAGCTCCCAGCCCGCAGCAGTCAAGCCAGAGCTGCCATTCAGAGCTACAGCCAGGTACGTATGAGAAGTATAGTATAGATCTTTGACACCACACATTGTTTGTTCTATGCTTAGTGGCTCAACAAATCCTAATGAACCCTTTTTGTCATGGTGTGCTATTTCCATAGCAGAACTAAGTAAAGTCACATCCTTGGTTTTGTACATTTAGAGCTGCTGTATATAATGCAGTAATAAAATAATACTGATTTAAATAAAACATTGCAATCCATTTTTATATATGTACAGAAATAGGGATTTAGGTGACTAATTTATATGCATCCAGGTTTGAAAATGTTGGGCGTTGCTAATGTTTAATTTTTGTAATGTGCCATTATATTATTATTTTATGTTTTGTACCTATTTAAATATCACTGAATTAACATATAGTTCTGGACAAATGGTCAGTAACATTAGTGGTTGTACAGCTAAATTGCAGCCTTGCTGCTGTACCATTGTTACCTGTCACTTGTGATAGCTGTTAGTGCAAAGCAATAAAAACTAAAATACGGTGAAGCGTACAGACAAAAGTTAGCAAATTATGCAGAATGTAATACAGAGCTATAATTTATAGCCTGCTACAGTGGCTTAATTGCATATGAATGGATCCTCACAGATGTAGCTGGACCTACTGCCCCGCACCTTGCTATTGTTTTATTTATGGAAAGATATGTAATAATTGATCAGGTAAATGATCAACCCATTTCAAAGATTTGGAAGTTCAGTTCAGGTAAGCATCCAAAAGTTCAGATACTTATCCACACTCTTCACATCACAGTTCTCTTGTTTGAGTAATTTTCTGCAACCAGATCTGCTCTGACACTTATACCATTCCCCTCTACAGTGGGACCCAAGGCCGCCTTTCCTCTGGCAGCTTAGCTTCAGTTTACTTAAAATCTTCCAAAAGTTTTGCTGCTTTATGTTAGCCTCTTCCATCTATGAACCGGGGTAGAAGTTTCAGAAGATTTCTTGTGAGATGTCCAGTACTTCCTTGTTTCAGCTGGATCAGTGTTTTTTTTTTCTTACCTGATATTTATGCCTTTTAGTGATGTGAATAGAAAAGCCTCACTATTCTCCAAACTGAAAAAAATGAAATAAAGCATAGTCAGCTAAATATTTTACATTTTTAGTATTCTACCCAGGGCTCAGATTGAATCTGTATAACTGCAGGGAATTAAGCATAATAGCTTCTCTGTCGTTCCATAGGAGGCATTCCTGCCCTCCTGCTGCATTGGAGCCAGGAGGAGAACAGGGACAGCCCCTGAAAAGAATAGAAATGCCATTGCACTCACCCGCAGCTGGAGTGGGTACCTGCAGGAGTTTAGGGGATCTCCGAAGGCTGGATCTATCGCATTTCAGGATGAGCTGATTCCTAAAATGTGGCTACAGAGAAGGAGACTGTTCCCTAGAACATGGCTTCAGCAATGAACAAGGGAATGTAGACAGACTTGGGTTGTGAGAGGGAAAATAAGCTTGGATGGGACTGAATTTAATAGTGGGGAGAAAGATTAATGGGGGAGTCAGAGGATGAGGGTCACTTGCAAAGGGGATGGTCAGAGAAACTTGAAAGATGACGGTGGGAGATGCAGAGAAAGATAAATGAGGTGAGAGATTGAGGAAGATTAAAAACTGTAAAGGGGAGAGGGAAGACAAGCAGAGGCAGAAAAAAGAATGCTAAAAAGAGAAAAGCAATAATACTAAGAATAATAATCAGAGTCAGTGCTTTTCCTCAGTGGTTCTCAGAGCACTTCATAATTTTTATTGTATTTATCCTCACAACATCCCTGTGAGATATCAAACATTATTACCCCCATTTTGCAGATGGGAATTGAAGCTCCAAGAGTCTGTGAGACTTGCCCAAGGTCAGACAGGAAGTCTATGGCAGAGTGGGTGAGAAAATTGAACTTAGGTCTCCTGTATGCTAAGCTAGTGTCCTAGTTGCTGCACGATCCTTTCCCTTCTAGCAAGTAAGACCTGGAAGGAAAAGTTTTTTTAATAAAGTGCTAGATTTTTTTTTAAAGTAGTGAATAAATAATGGAGACTGGAGAGAAAGAAATAAAGAAACATACAATCCCCTTTACGTTTAAAACATGGATTGTTTTATTTTTATAATAATATTATATTTCCCTGATAGAGAAAAAAAAGGTCCAGTTTAAATTTATAGATTAGAGGCAAAGAAATCTAACAATATATATTTATATATTTCTTCCCTATGAGCCAACATTAAACAGTTTTGTTCTAAAAAACTGCATGTGAATCATGCAGCATGACACAGTTACACATAACTAGTCAGCCTGGGCCAGTTAGAGAGAGTAGACAGGTATTTATTGTATTGTGGAATAAGCAAAAGAGGCCTGGAAAAAGCAATATTTTTTCTCTCCATTCCTCCAGTTTGTATGGTGGTGTGTGTGTGAATTTATATATGTGGAAGGATATTATATGTAATCAATATATTATATTTTTCTGAGGGAAAAACTGTTGAAAATAATTGTTTAAAATATTGAAAAAGTATAATAATAAATAAATTTACTTATACATTGTTATCTTGCTAAGGGCATCAACAGCATATAAGAGCTGCCATCCTGCGTCACATCAATGGCCCATTTAGCCCAGTGCCTTGTCTTTCAGCAGTGGCCAGTACCAGAACTTCAGGGGGACTGTACAGAACAGAGCAGTGTTGGAGAGATCTACTGCTATTTTTCCCTCCCAGTCTCTGGAAGTCAGAGGTTTAGGGTCAACCCGAGCATGGGCTTAAATCTCTGACCATCTTGGCTAATAGCCATTGATAGAGCTATCCGCTATGAACTTATCTAGTTCTTTTTGAACCCACCAATATTTTTGACCATCATAATATCCCATGGCAGTGAGTTCCACAGGTTAACTGTGCATTATGTGAAAAAGTATTTTTTCTTGTTCATATTAAATTTGCTGCCTATTAATTTAATTGGGTAACTCCCTTTTTTGGATTGTGTGAAAGGGTAAATTGTGATTTTATAGATCTTTCTTATCACCCACCTTAGTCGACTTTTTTGTAAACTGAACAACCCTAATCTTTTTTAGTTTCTCCTCATATTGAAGTTGTTCCATACACTTCATCATTTTTGTTCCTCTTCTCTGAACTATTTTTCTGTTCCACTATCTCCACTTTGAAAGGATCTGAGTAGAACTGGACACAATATTCAAGATGTGGGCACAACATGGATTTATATAGTGGCATTATGATATTTTAAAATTTATTTTATGTGCCTTTCATAGTCGTTCCTAACATTCTCTTAGACTTTTTGATCACTACTGCATGTTGAGCTGAAGTTTTCAGAGAACTATCCATGATGACTTGGAGATCTCTTTTTTGAGTGGTAACAGCTATAAATTACATACCACAATTAGTAGTTCTGTAACTTTCTATTTGATTTCCTTCAGAACTCTTGGATGAATATCATCTGATCCTGGTGACTTATTACTGTTTAATTTATCAATTTGTTCATAAAACCTCTTCTATTGACACATAAGTGTGGAGCAGTAATTCAGATGTATCAACTAAAAAAAAATAGCTCTGATATTGGTATCTCCCCCACATCCTGTGCAATGAAGACTGATGCAAAGAATTTATTTAGCTTCTCTGCAATGGTCTTGTCTTCCATGAGTTCTCCTTTAACACCTTTGTCATCTTGTGGCCCCACTGCCTATTTAGAAGGCTTCCTGCTTCTGAGGTACTTAACACATTCTTACTGTTAGTTTTTAGTTAGTGCCTTTAACAAGTTGCTTCTTAAATTCTTTCTTGGGCTTCCTTATTTTACTTTTACACTTAAACTACCAGATGGTGTGCTCCTTCCTGTTATCCTCACTACGTTTTGACTTCCAAATTTTGAAGGATGCTTTTTTGCCTCTAATGGGCTCCGTTACTCTGCTGTTTAGCCATGGTGGCATTCTTTTGGTTCTTTTATTGTCTTTTCTGATTTGGGGTATACATTTAGTCTGAACCTCTATTATGTTGTTTTTAAATAGTCCCCAGTGCTGTTTGCAGTCATTAATCACTGTGCCTGCTCTTTTTAATTTCCATCTAATAAGCATCCTCATTTTTGTGCAGTTACCCTTTCGTAAAGTTAAATGTTACCATAGTGAATTTTTTTGGTTATTGTTTCTCCTACAAAAATGTTATATTTAATTACATTATGGTCACTATTACCAAGTGGTTCATCTGTAGTTACCTCTTGGACCAGATTCTGTGCTCCATTTAGGACTAAATCAAGAATTGCCTCTTGACCTTTAGGTTCCAGGACTATCTGATCAAAGAAGTGGTCATTTATGGTGTCTAGAAATGTAATCTCTGCTTCACATTCTGAGATGACATTTACCCAGTCTATAGGGGAATAGTTGAAATCCCCCATTCATGTTGTGCTTTCTGTTTTATAACCTCTCTAATCTCCCTGTGCATTTCACAATCACTGTCACTATCCTGGTCAGGTGGTCGGTAGTATATTTCTACTGCTATACTCACATTTTTCAAGCATGGAATTTCCATCCATAAGACGCTTATGGTACAGTTTATTTCATTTAAGATTTTTACCTTATTTGATTCTATGCTTTCCTTTATATATAATGCCACTCCTCAAGCAGGGCAACTTACTCTGTCATTCCTATGTATTTTGTATCTTGGTATTATCATGTCCCATTGATATCCTCTTTCCACCAAGTTTCCGTGATACCTGTTATATCAATATCCTCATTTAATGCCATGCCCTTGAGTTCACTCATCTTAGTATTTAGACTTCTAGCATTATGTGCTATTTTTAAATGAGGCTATATTTCATTTCCTGTTTCTCACTATCTCCCTCCTGTACTTTACCACCTTCTCTCCTGTCCTCTTTACTAGGATATAGAGTTTCCCTTTAATAAATTCATCCTTAAAGGATGTGTCTGCCCGAACCGTGTATTCCTCCACAGCTGTCGGCTTTCCACAACATAAAGCAAATTGAAATATGTCTAGAAAACGTAAAATAAAAGATCATCCTCTAAAACTTGAAACAAATATAGTCAAAGATGTCTGAAAGAAAAGATTGTTAAAGAGTGGGTGAAGGTTGTGTGGTAGAAAGTTGTAAATATGGAGCCAGCAGCAGGGATTAAAGGGAGGCATTCCTGCTTGGACCCCATTTTGCCGTCAAGATTGTATTGTTTAGATCATCCAAAGGAGCAGTAATTGTTCATATGCATTGCTTCTGATATCTGTGTGCAAGTAACATAGCAGTCCCCAAACAAGTGTGATACCCAAGTGTGTGGGAAAGTATGTAAATAGTCCCAAAGTCAGCAGTAGCTGTAGAAGTGGGGATAACTTTTGAAGATGTTTCCCTGTTGTATACAGGACCCCAAATTTTGTTGTGCTCAGATCCTAGTATGTCCAGTATTTATAAGTAAGGGCGCAGCTTTGTCACAGAGTCCATGATTGTCATGGCTTATTATTACAAAAAAATCTGAATGACTTTCAACATTATGGGAACTTTGCATATGTGTAGGTAAATAGTGAGTACTCGGTTTGGAAGATGGGACTGTGAACAGCTGTACCAGTTTAACTTATAACCGAAAGAGCTGCCAACTCAAAACCTGTACAGCATTGTAGATAAAGGAGAGCAGGAGTGCTCATGGTTAGCGTTAGTGGTTTGTCACAGATTCTGTGATCGTTTTGATATTTTTCAAGTAAAGACATAGAGTGTACATTGCAGCTGAAGATGTTTCTATCACTTGCCAATCCTGCAGCCTTTGCAGAGGCTGAGGTAGCTGCTGGAGATCTCCATTGCACATTTTCCAGTGCTGCTAAATGCTTTGGGGCTAAACCGGCAGGCACCAGCATTTGTGTTTTAAAACCTTGAAAGCAAATTGAATTACAAAATCAAGGATTTTTGTTTAAAATTATTGTGACCCAGCAGTACTGGTATTTTGACTAGGAGTTTTGTGACTTTATCCCTCTATCCTCCCTGATAGAAACTTGATTTTTTTTATCATTCAACAAAACCGTAACATGGCACTAGTCCTCTTTATAATGAAAGCACACTCTAAAACCAGAATGCCTTTTGCTGGTACACTAAAAGATCCACTTTGGCTTTTTTAACTGCCTTACTTGGATCATGTATGTGGCAGGTGCTAGGCTGCATGATATTCTACCCAAACTACATTCAAAATAGTGACTTCACACTGCCTCTAGCAGGATTTAGCAGATGGTGTATTTGAAGTTGAATTTCAGATATGGACATGAGAAGTTTTTTTACCATGAAAGGAAACAGAGCAAATCTTAGTGCAATATACAGTTTATATGGCATTCTATGACAAATAGAGCAATTCAAAAGAATAGTTTTTATTAATGGCAAATAGAAAGTGTAACTGCCTTATGCTTATACTTTGGGTCCCCAGAACAGCTACTGCCACTGTACCTTCAATTGCTTCTCTAAAGCCTGTTCTCAGGATATGGGAGAAGGATAGACTCAAGATCTTTGCATGCCAAGATAAAGATAATTAGACAGAAATTGCACTAAAAACTAAACTACTTTGGGAATATTAAAAATGTAGCACACATTGCTCTAGAAAACTGGACACATGGGAGAGGACCTGCCTCTCTCTTCCCAGCCCCATCACCTCTGAGAAAAGACAAGCATAGTACAGCAACATTTAATGCCTCATATATACACAAAACTCTAATTCTGCAGAGCAGGGGTATTTGCAGTGTGGCCTGCAGTCCACATGCAGACTCACCATGTTTTAAAATGCAGCATGTGACCTTCCTTCTATTCAATATGAAAATGTGTCCTGTGGAGACTGTATGTCCAAGCATGTAATGCCCCATCTTGACCAAGTATCCACTCTGCAGGTCACATCTCTGTGTGGATTTTGTAAGGGCTGACACAGTATTAGTGGAAAAACAGCAAAAGATGATATGCATGCCTCAGCTGGAACTTTAAAAAGCCTGTGGTGATTTGTTTTGTGGAATAAATAAACCTACTGAATTATTTAAAATCTGGTGTGCAGTGGTTTATTTAGTGCTACACTTAAAATAATATTACTATTCAGTTTTGAAGGAGCACTTTACGTTTTTGAACGAAAGTGCTTGCAATAATATTTGTTCTTTCTTACAAACCGACATTTTTTGGGTTTCTTCCCATGTTGACTTTGCTATTAAAACTTTGTTTTTGAATTAGCATTTTGAATAAGTCCAGCACACATTGGGCGAGATAATCAAAATATGGCAGGCAAGTCGTTTGTCAAACTAGTATGAGTTTTGGATGTGTCATTTTGTGTAGCAGCTTCAAAGTTTGTACACTGCATTAAGTGAGTGAGGAAAATGCCTGTGTTTGGCCTACTCAACTTTAGGCAGTCACTTCTACTGGCCTCTTCTTTGTAACTTTGTCTCTAGGGAATCTACAAACATGCTATTTCTGGTAGTCATGTTAAAGTCGATGGCAGGTTTTACTTCTGACTGAAATAGGAGCTAGGTTTGCCCTTTAATTTTTTGCTCCTCACATGGAACTTTCTATCTCTCTGTGTTTTGCAAGGTCTTTATTTGACACTGTATTGATTAGCCCAGGCATAACTAAAATACTTAGTATGTTAAATAACAATATGTGAAACAAGAAGCATTTATTCGTAGTAGAAACCACTGATATTTTAAAACTTATATTTTTAACTTATCTGTCTCAATACTGCTAAAAGATAGTAGCCAGGCCCATATTAATACACTGGGCATAATGTAGTTTACTATGGATGTTTGATAACAGTAATGTTAACTTTACTCCCACTACATGACATTTGAAATCACATTTTCATTTCATTCCCAAGAAGCCAAATGACCAAAGTCATTGTGAGGCGGAACTAGTTACCTACAAGGGTTTTATTTCTTAGTGCCTACAATGTGCAGATTAGAATTTTATATGAAATATATATTCAGGGCTCACTATGGCGGCCATATATCAAAGACAAAGCTGATAACTGTTTCTCCTGGGATCAGAATCTAACCATTTTTTTGGTGATCAGGATGACAATATTTTGAAGTGGTTTTAAATATTTTGGTAAAATGTGGTTTCTCTGAGCTTTACCCCTGAAATCTTTTCACTGAGATCCCAAATGATCTGTTGTTTGCCTAATGAGCTAAATTTGTAATTCTGCACAGATAGCTAGATGTGGACAAACTAATGTATTCCTGTTGGTCAGCTTGTTCCAATACAGTTTTCTCAAATCAGCTTTCTTTAGGACTCCCCTTTGCTAAATTACCCACAAAAGTCATTTTATTAGCAAATAATATGGCTGCACTGTTGTTTCACTAGTTTTAGATCAACCTAATATTGACCTAAACATTATTCATCTCAAGCTATCTGACCAGAATAACCCTTGTGCACACAAAATTTTCAACACTTTGAGTTGCATACCTAATTACTTTTCCTCAGTACTTTTTAACAGGACTAATCTTACCCTGGATATTTTCATTTGATCCCCTTTGACTCTAAGATACACTCTTAAAAGCTTTGATTGTTGCCTGAAAATCAACTTGCATGCATTAGTGTAGGTTTTTAGCTGCATGACAGACATACAACACTTAGACTATCTCAACCATTGAGTCCAAATCAATACCCAGGAATTTTAATGTGGATACAAAGCTCTGTTGTCCACCTTATGCCAATATCAACACTGACCTTTCTTTCTCACTTGTCTGAACATGAAACAGAAAATTCTATTTTTCACAGCTCCATTAATGTTCTCACAGAATCTATTACTGAGTGAAAAATATAAAATGAGGGTAGGAAGACAACAATAAATTGTATACAATGAGCTACAGATTCAAAGCTTCCTCCCTCCCCCTTTTCATGGACACACAAATAGGCATTTGTTTAGAAATCAGGTTCTTGATGGTTAAGTAATCTGTTTTGTGAAAGCAAAACAGCCTCCTTACAAATTCCCATCTGAATTTGTCTAGCTTCAACTTCCAGACATTGGATCATGTTATACCTTTGTCTGCTAGATTGAACAGTCGATTAAAAATATTTGTTACCCAGGTAGATAATTATAGACCGTAATCAAGTCACCTCTTAATCTTCTATTTGTTGAATTAAATAAATTGAGCTCCATTGAGTCTGTCACTATATGGCATGATTTCTAATCCTTTAATCTTTTTCATGGCTCTTCTCTGAGCTCTCTTCAGTTTATCTACATCCTCCTTGAATTGTGGGCACCAGAACTGGACATGATATTCCAGCAGCGGTCACACCAGTGCCAAATACAGAGGTAAAATAATGTCTCTACTCTACTTGACATTCCCCCGTTTATGCCCCTGAGGATCGCATTAGCCCTTTTGACCACAGCATCACACTGGAACCTCATGTCCAGCTGAATACCCACCACAACCCCCAGATCATTTTCAGAATCACAGCTTCCCAGGATAGAAGTCTGCCTTCCTGTAAGTATGTCCCACATTCTTTGTTCCTACATGTATACATTTACATTTAGTCATATTGAAACACATATTGTTTCTTGTCCCCAGTTTACCAAGCAATCTAGATAACTGTGTACCAGTGACTTCTCCTCTTCATTATTTACCACTCCCCCAGTTTTTCTGTCATCTGCAAACTTTATTAGGGATGATTTTATGTTTTCTTCCAAGTCATTGATAAAAAATATTTAATAGCCTAGGTCCAAAACCAGATTGCACAGGACCCTACGAGAAACACACCTGCTTGATGATGATTCCGAGTTCACAATTACATTTTAAGACCTATCAGTTACCAGCTTTTAATCCATTTAATGTATACCTGGTTAATTTTATAGATCATTCTAGTTTTCTTTAATCAAAATGTCATGTGGTATCAAATCAAACACCTTATAGAAGTCTAAGTATATTACTTTAACACTATTACTTTTATCAGACAGATTTATAATCTCATAAAAAAGATGTCAAGTTATTTTGACAGGATCTATTTTCCATAAACCCATGTTGATTGGCATTAATTATATTATCCTCATTTAATTCTTTATTAATTGAGTCCCAAATCAGCTGCTCCATTGTTTTGTTCAGGATCGATGACAGGCCTTTAATTATCTAGGTCATCTTGTTTACCCTTTTTAAATATTGGCATAACATGAGCTTTCTTCCAGTCTTATAATCTTATCATCTGGCACTTCCAAGACTTATTGAAAATAAACATTAATGCTCCAGCCAGCTCCACAGCTCTTTTAAAACTCTTGGGTGCAAGTTATCTGGACTTGCTGATTTAGTAATGTCTCACTTAAGTAGCTACTGTTTAACATCCTCCAGAGATATTAGTAAAATGGAAAGAGTCTTACCATCATCATATAATGAGACTTTATCTTTTTAACCCAAATACAAAACAGAAACATTTATAGAACACTTCTGCCTTTTTTGCATTATTATTGATAATATATATACATACATACATTGATAATATAATGATAATTCTACGATAATACCATTGTCAGGATTATTTCTATTCCTAACATACAAAACATTTTCCTTCTTATTGTCCTTAACTCTCCTGTCCATAGATTTCTCCTCGTGTCCCTTTGCTTCCCTTAGCAATTTTATACAATTCCTAGCTTCTGATTTATATTCATTACTACCAACTTCCTTTTTCTTCCAGATGTTATATGCCTGTAGCAGACACCACCTAATGTCCAGTCTTGTGTGTGACACTCTGTACCCCATGTGCACCGTTATGGTGTGATTGTGTATCATTCATGTTTACCCCTATTGTGTAACTGTATATTGTTAATGCAAAGTGCGTCATGTAAAATGTTTTTGAATGCTCATGACATACTGAACATTATTGATATGATCATATACTTCTTGCAATGTCACATGCGTGGTTATGGAGCTCTGCTATGTAATATTCCCAAACATGTGTCTTACATTGTTTGGAGCAGATCCAGGCAAACACTGATTGCAGAGTGAGAGTTAACACCTCACTGCAGCATGCATACAGGAACAAAAGACTGGCCTGAGCATCTGATAAGGTGATGCTCGTTTGACTCAAGTGCAGGAAGCCATGCCGGACATTGCCGGTCATCTGACCCTAGGGAGTGGCAGGGGAATCTCTTAAAATGAGAGGCATTTTGGTCTCTGGAGCTCTCCCTTTTAATCCACCTACGAAGCAACATTAAGCAACTGAAAGACTAACCCAGGGAGAGTGGGGGGGGGGGGGGGGTGTTGGAGGGAGAGCCTGGTTGGATGCTGACCAACCAGCCTGTGGTAAGATAACATCAAAGACTGTAAGGCTACTGAAGTGTTAAGTTTAGTTTAGAATGTGATTTACCTTTTTATTTCTTCCTGATCAAATCTGATTTATATTATTCTGGCTTATAATCACTTAAAATCTTTCTGTACTTAGTAAACTTATTTGTTTTTGGTTTTTTTTAATGTAACGCAGTGCATGTAGTTTGAGTGTGTGTAGAGACTTCATTCAGAGTGACAGAGCTGGTTCATATCAATTTCTTTGATAAATTGACTAACCAATGAGCTTGCAGAATGCGGTGGGCAGCATTGAACTCTGTAAGATGGTAGTTCCGAAGGGTGCATCTGGGACTGGGGATATTGGCTGGGGCTCATTCAATTTCAGAATCCCACGAGTGGCTGGTCAAAGGCACTCACTCACTAAGGTAAAAGCAGCTTGTTTGCAGAGACTGTGAGTGAGCTGACTCAGGAGTGGGCAGGCCAAGTGCAAGATGGGCTCCAGGAGTGAGGGATTGGGGTGACACAGCTATACACCAGTCCAGATTGCAGAGGGGAACCGTCCTCTTTTGCTATTAGTTTAATCCCCTCCTGACTACTCCAGCCAGCTTGTCCCCAAGGAGATTGGTCTCCCTTCTGCTGAGGTGGAGGCCATTCAAACTATACAGCCCCACTCTCCCACAAAAGGTGCAACAATGTTCCACAAAACCAAAGCTCTCTGACCTACACCACTTTCCTAGCCAGTGATTCATTCCAGAATCTTCTGCCTTTGTCTTCCTCTGCTTGTGGCACAGGAAGGATCTTGGAGAAGATTGCTTGTGTGTTCTACTTCTTCATCGTGCTTCGGAGGTTCCTGACATCATCTGTTGTCGGTGAGATATCCCGTTATGTATCGTCATTAGTGCCTATCTAGACTTTAAGGCCATAAGGGACCATCATCATCATCTAGTCTGACCATCTGCACATTGCAGTCCACAGAACCTCACCCACCTATTACTGCAGTAGGTCCATAACCTCTGGCTGAGTTAATAAAGTCTTCAAATCTTGATGTAAAGACTTCAAGTTACAGAGAATTCACCATTTACTGTAGTTCAAACCAGCAAGTGATCCATATCCCATGCTTTAGAGGAAGGTGAAAAATCCCCAGAGTCTCTGAAAATCTGACCAGGGGAAAATTCCTTTCTGACCACAAATATGGCATGATCTTGAGCAGGCAGGAAAGACCCACCAGCTAGACAGCTGGGAAATAATTAGCCGTACTAACTCAAAGCTCTCCCCATCTAATGTCCCATTTCCAGCCATTGGAGATATTTGCCAATAGCAGTTGCGAATGGGCCATAGTACATTGTAGGCAATATCATCATACCATCCCCTCCATTAACTTATCAAGCTCAGTTTTAAAACAAATTAGATTTTTTTGCCCCCACTACTTCCCATGGAAGGTTGTTTCAGAACTTTAGTCCTTTGATGGTTACAAGCCTTCATCTAATTTCAAGCCTAAGCTTGTTGGTGGCCAGTTTATATTCATTTGTTCTTGTCCCAAAATTGGCCTTTAACTTAAATAAGTCCTCTCCCTCTCTAGTTATCCCTCTGATGTATTTATAGAAAGCAATCATAGCTTCCTTCATCCTTCATTTTGTTAGGCTAAACAGGCTAAGATCCTTAATCTCCTCTTGTGAGGCAGGATCTCTATTCCTCTGATCATCCTAGTAGCCCTTTTCTGCACCTATTCCAGTTTCAATTAATCTTTTTTAAGCATAAAAGACCAGAATTGCACATTATATTCCAGGTGAGATCTCACCAGCATACCATTGTATAATGGTAATAATAACACTTCCCTGTCTCTGTTGGAAATATATCCTAGGGTTCCAATAACCTTTTTCACAGCTCTATCACATTGGTGGCTCATAGTCATCCTGTGATTAACCAATACAACCAAGTCTTTCTTGTCCTTTATCTCTTCAAACTGATATGTCCCCAACCTATAGCAAAAATTTGCATTGTTAGTTCCTATGTGCATGAACTTGCATTAGTAAATTTCAACCTATTTCTATTATTCCAGTTTTTAAGGTTGTCCAAATCTTGTAGAATATTTCTGTCCTCCTTCATATTGGCAATACCCCCCAACTTTGTGTCATCCGCAAATTTTATTAGCACACTACCTTTTTTTCATGCCAAGATCATTAATGACAGTTCAGCATGATTCGCTGTAGTCTGCCCTTTACCCACATTTTTACTCTTGTATTAATCCTCATTCTTTCCAATTTAACTATAATTCCCATGTGGACCTGAAATCCATGTAGATTAAATGTATTGCATTGTCTTCGTCTAGAAAATCAGTTACCTTCTCAAAGAAAGATATCAGGTGGTCTGGTACAATCTACCTTTTGTAAAACCACATTTGTATCTTATCCCAATAACCATTTACCTCTTTTCCTTAACTACCCTGTCTTTCAAAATTTGTTCCAAGAGCTTGCATACAAGCGAGATTGAATGAATGGGCCTGTAATTTCCAAGATGGTTTTGTTCCTTTCTTAAATATATTTTCTCTTTCCAATTCTCCAGTCATAAGATACAACCCCCAAATTTAGAGATTCATTAAAAATCCTTGCTATTGGGCTTGCAATATCATGTGCTAGTTGCTTTAATATTCTGGGATAGAGATTAGCCAGCTCCCTGATTTGGTCCCATTAAACTGTTTGAGTTTTGCTTCCACCTTGCATGTGGTAATTATTGCTTACTTATTCTTGTTCCCATTAACCATCCTGCCAGTGCCCCAAGCTCCTCATTACCCTTACTAAAACCGAGGTAAAGAATTCATTTAGGTGTTGGGCCATGCCTAGATTATCTTTAATCTGCAACCCAGCCTCAGTGTTTACCAGTCTCACTTCTTCTTTCCTACTGTGACATTCCCCATGGTGCAACCTGGCCTGTGTAACTGCTGTGTCTTCTAACTCTCTAGGGTGGGGTGCCTTTTACACTGCTTTCCTGTCAGAACAGCCACTCCTGGTCTACTCATGCACAGCCACTAGCATGTAAAATCACTTCCAGATGTTTACCTGAATGGTCTCCCAGCCATCCAAGAATAGATCCAGGGCTATATTTTGCATATCCCCCGCCTGCAGCCTTGCACCCCGGAAATGTGTGTCTTGCACTGCCCAGTTAACTACTGAACAGTGCAAGCTCATAGATAGTCCATCATTCCAACATTGGGAATGCTTGTATGTACCAGCCTTGCTGCCTCAAGAAGAGTTCCTCTAGCACTTCAATCGAAATACATACTGGATTAGATAAAGTAATAAAACAGGTTTATTAACTAGAGAAAGATAGATTTTAAGTGATTTACAAGGGATAAGGCATAAAGTCAGAGTTGGTTACAAAAGAAAAAAAAGATAAACACACAAGCTAATTCCTAAATTTACCAAGGTTAATAGGTTTAAAAGCAAAAAAGGTTTCTCTCACCCAAAAGCTTTCAGTAGTCTGTACTGGCTGGAAAACCTCCAGGCTTGGACCACTCCTTCTAGTGCAATGCTCCTTCCTTGAGTCTTTCAAGCAATCTTGCTGCCATGAGTAGAGATGGGGTGCAGAGGTAATTTGTGTGTTGTGAGTTCTCCATTCTTATACCTTTTTCCCCTTTTTGAGGATTACTCCCTTCTCAGGGTGTAGACAAAACAGTTCCTTGTGTATATGAGATTCAGAATGTCTTTCAGGTGAATTGTACATTTCTTTGCTCACGGTCTCCCCTGCTTGCAAATGGTTGCTTCAGCAGATACTAGTTTTCTAAAACCTGTGGTCAGTCCTTTGTTGTCGCTGAGGAGTTAGTCTGTGGGCATTCCCCACATTACATCATATTTCAGTAACAAACATATAGTAAAATCTCGTTGCTCCATATACAATTTTGATACACATATTTTAACAGGACAATGATGTTCAGTAGATTATGAGTTTTCAAATGATACCTCACAAGGCAAACTTTGAACAAAATATATCATAACCATATAAAAGTGGTGAACATGGGGTACAGAGTGTCACATGGGTTACAGGATGTCACATCTACTAATAGATCCTTGCTTTAGAGATCCTTTAGAGACTTTAGCGGCCTAACCAATATTAGAGTAAAATCTTGTGTCCTGGCTTTGGGAAGGCAGCACACCATCCTGTTGTCCACTTATCCCTTGCAGAAAATTATTTTGATTCTTCTGGGTATTGAATCCCCAACAAGGATTGTTTATCTTCCTTGGACTGTTGGAGAGCTCTTTGTGGGCAATCTCGATTTTCATACAGATTGGAGCAAGCTGCCATCCACAACGGTGTCCCATTCATTTATTTGTTTCCTTGGACCTGATGGATTTTTAGAGGTATCTTCCACAGTTTACACGAGTACCTGGTATCTATTGGAAACTTCTAGTGTGGAAAGATACAAACTATACTCTTGCCAAATATAACATCACAAATTCAGCTGCAGTTTGGACTTTCTCATCTGTTTAAGGAGAGATGGAGTATAGTCCAGGATGAAGCAAGCTTTCAAAAAATATTAGATATAATAAGTAAGGCCATGTATTTCTGATTTTTCTTAGTAGTGTTATAATGGATTGTCTGTTTAACCAGAATAATAGACATATTTGTGGATTTATGTTTAATGCTGTGGTCTTCTAACTTATGTCAGTCAATAGGATTGTATAATTTCAAGATAATGAACAAACAAGGGCCCCCTTAGTTATTATCCCAGCTGTCCATTGTCTTCATTGGCGTTTTTATGGTGAATTAATTGCAGCATTTTTCCCACGGTTTCAGTAATTTTTGCAAATCCAGATCTTGCATTTGTAGTAAGTGAAACAATTTTCTGAGTATTTGAAATCCATGAAACTTTGATATTGTCAATTCTTTTGTGAAAGGCCTCCATGTTCTAGGTTCTGGGGACCTTAGTAACCTTACTATTAACTGCTGTGTCTTCTACCTTACTGAAATAGAAAGCTGAAAAGTATTTTGGAACACATGATTTGTGTGATGATATTGCTTATATTCTCTTATTACCAATACCTAGATACAAATATATTAGAATATTCTTCCCAACACTGAATAAAGCACACATAATCAGGGAGAAGCCCCAAATATAGAAGAGAATTTAAAATAACAGGAAGATACTTCACTGGAAGGGAGCTCACAGTAAATGCAAGCGTAGAGCAATTTATCCATACTTTGTACTGATCACCTTTTGTTCCTTTCCTCATACATTGGACCAAATTCATCCAGGAGATAACTCACTGAAATTATTGGAGTCAAAATATATAGAATTGTATAGCAGGGATAAGTTGGCCCCTTTTTTGTTTCATTTTCTTGCATATAGGACATTATTTAAAAAACAAACAAACCTACCCCTCTGTCTTTACAGTGTACTAATAAGAGTAATACATATACAAAGCAATACATTTTTTGAAATTTCTCATTAAAGGATTTAGGATTGTTTCACATATTAAAATAAAAATATGTGCAGTATTTTGAAAAAGCTTTTTCTTTTCTAAATACGTTTGGGACTGAAATAATTTTTTTTAAAAACCAAAAAACACTGTCAAACTTCCAGGATTTGGAGCGCTGTTTAAGGTTTCAAATAATCCTCTGCATGATCAGGAAAAAAAGGGAGGAAATGTATCTGAAACGAGAGTGTCTTTCAACAAAATGCTCAGCTCTCTCTCACTACAGGGTGCGGTTATTAGAGGATTTTAATGTTACCAGATTAACAGCCACAGATGATCTCTTGAGCCTAAGATCCCTGATAAAAATTGGAATGCTGTCTATGTGTGGAGATAAGAGTGTACGTTCTATTCTTTGCTGTTCCAGAAGGGGCTCGGGCACATAATTGAAATTTTTAATAGGGAGCATCTGTTGAGGATTCTCTCTTTCTCTCTTTTTAAATTACGAGACTTAAGGAAAACTTTGTGCTACACTCTATACTGCTAAGAAGATCTAAGACCTCCTATGCAGAACTGGCTGACAATGTACTGTTTTCATTCAAATGCAGATTTCTTTCTGGAGGGGATTCAAGGAAAGTACCCACCCCCTTACAGCTCCACCCCTGCCCTCCTTTTCTTTTGTGCCTTCTAAATAAATAAGAAGCAACTGCCTTTCTCTCTGAAGACACAGCTGCAGGGGGCTCTTAAAAGGAGAGAGAGAGAGAGAGAAGACACAAACACACAGAGGCACTTAGAGAGAGAAGAGAGAGAGAGATGTGGAGCTGGGTTTTCACATGCTAGGAAGGGTGACATTTTTGTTCTGCTTTTTTCATAGCTTCGGTTCCAATTGCAGCATTTCTCTGTACTGGAAAGTAGAACTCCTTTACTACTGCAAGAATCTGATTTATTTATTTATTTATTTATTTCAAATGGCAGAACTCAATCTATCTGGTGGCAGCAGCAGCAGCAAATTCTGAGGAGAGTATTATTCTGGCTAGTCTCCTCTTATAACAAGGATATTAATTGTTTTTCAGTGGAGAAAATTTGTCAATTAAAATTCTTTTTGAACTCCTGTAGTCTTTTTTAGTGAGCTAACATGGGGAGTATAAACAAAATAAAAGTTTGAATTGATGCTGTTTTAAAAAAAATCTTTGGACTAAATGTTTTGGTGGATAAACTGTAAATATGTCATGGTATTTCAGGACAAAAAACTGTTTAATATTAATAATAATAATACAATATTCAACAGTTGTATAAAATAAAATATGCATTAATCCAGATATCAGCTTGAACGGTAGAGGGTACTTTTTTTGGACTTAAATTGTAAAATGTTTTCTCTTAAAGGACAGAAATGTTTTAGCAGATTAGTCAGTTAATCCTAAAGGCATTTGGTTCAAACCTTATTAAGGTCATAAAAGGGTTTGGTTTGGTTTGGTTTCTTTTTGCAGCACTGAATTCTCTATAGCAGAGGGGTTAAATTTTGCAAAGCTGGTTAAAAATATATTCCTTCTTTTCTTTTCTTTTCTTTTCTTTTCTTTTCTTTTCTTTCTCTTTCTGATGGTTCTGTTTTCTTTCCTTATTACAGGGCACAGCTAGTCGAGCAGCCCATTTAGCTGGATCTGAACCTTCTCAATCACATGCTGCCTCTCAGTCAAGAGAGTCCTTTGTGCCAAGCCATGGGAGCGCGTTCCATTTGCCTGATTCCCAGCATTCTTCAACACTTTATTACTCCAGCTCCACTCTGCCAGCCCAGAGAGTGAGCTCCCCGCTGTCCATGCAGCAGGTGGGCTCTCCAACCAAGCTCCAGCGGGTGGGTTCAGCATCGGAGAGCTCTGGATACAGCACCACACAGCGGGTCTCTTCTCCCAAGCAGTCTCCAAGCCGGCTAGCCAAGTCCTACAGCACCAGCTCACCAATCAATATTGTTGTGTCTTCAGCTGGACTTTCTCCTTCCCCAATTCGTGTGACGTCTCCACCCACCATCCAGTCTAATATTTCCTCCTCTCCTATACATCAGCTAAGCTCCACCATTGGCACTTATGCTACTCTGTCTCCTACCAAGCGGCTGGTCCACACATCAGATCCGTATAGCAAGCATTCCCAGGAACTATATGCCACTGCTACCCTGCAGAGACCTGGCACCCTAGCAGGTAAATCAAGCCAATCTCTCATCCTTAACTCTTTAAGTGCTTTGTTAATTGTCTGTATGGGCAGGCTGGTTTAGTGTTAAAATGTTTTATATTTGGGCTATATTAGTACACATGAGTGGGGAGAAAAAAGAGTAATTCATGAGTTCTGATCTCTAAATATATCTTGTTCTAAAAATTGTGTTTTAAGTGTATCTGTTATAAGCAATGTATCCATATAGCAGCTGCCACATAGAAGACAATTAAATTAATGAGTACAAAACATGAAGGGGTTAGGAAGATTACAGAATTTGGAGGGTCTTGTTGAAAACTACCTGATGAATGAGAATTGTGGTTTCAGTTCAGTCACTAGTAAGCTGTAAACTATATAAAAATACCCCTCTTTACTCATATTGATTCATCTGAGCTTTTAAATATTAGGTAAATCTTTTGTTCAGAAGGTTAAGGGACTTGCAGCATTAAATACTGCAATCCTGTTTTTTAACCACAATCAAAGTAATGAATATTCCACCTCTATAAGTTATTTCTCTACTTATTTTTTTAAACAAAATCCTCACTGAAAGGAATGCCTTTTCTTTAACTGATGGGATTAGGTATATTTGACAATTTCTGCACTATTTCTTAGCAGAAATTTCAAATATACTATATTGTACTGAATTATATGTGATGGTTTGTGGTATTTACTATGTATTATGGAACAATCAGGAATCACCAGTTTCTTTTTTGCAAGAAGCACAAACTTTAAGACAGGTCCTGAAATTGAGAGGCTAGTGTTTTGTCTTCTAAATCACCTAACTACTGATCTGAACCTCTTTTAGTGGTGAAATTTTGCTCTCTCTTAAAATCATTTGAGTTTCATTGCTATAGTAACAGCTACTGTGCTCATATGGTCTCTTGTTTGACATAAATAGATAAATCTGAAGATAAACAGGATACATAAAACGATATACTGTATATATCAGGCAGGTTACCCAAATGCCCTTTTGCAGTTAACCCCCTTCCCTACCACCAAAAATGTCAGCATCATAACATGAAACTCTAGTGTTATGCTGTGCAAAAAATAAGGTTAAATTAAGTGACAAGGAAGGAGATGGTCTCAGTGTCTTGTTCTGTTTTCCTAAAAGTTATTTGGAAAATCTGTAAAAGCAATTGAATCAAAAGAGTCCAGCTAGCAGAAGAATCAGAGCAGATAGCATTTGATTTCTAGGTTTATTATGCATAAAAGTTTTCATCAGTTGGGTTAACTGAATGAGGTGCAAATAGAGAACTTTGGACAACTTGACCACTACTGCTGTTGAATACTCTTTATTGCTTTCACAGATGATGTGGTATTATTCTTAGAGAGACAGGGTGTCCCAGGTAATATCTTTTACTGGACCAACTTCTGATGGTGAGAGAAACAAGCTTTCAAGCTTACATAGAACTCTTCTTTAAGTGGTATTATGCTGAGCAGTTATAAGAATTTATACGCATACATACCTTGAGGGTCTCCCTCTCTGCACAGGTCTCAAGAAAACACCTGGTTCTGCCCAAGGTATAAAATATCACATTATAAAATAATGTTATTAATATGTTAAAACTTTTCAATATTTTCTATTTTAATCTGTTTCATTTTTATGGAGTAAGAAAATCGTTCTATAAATTTTAAATAAGCATGGAAGAAACTATCAATGTCAGCAGGTCACTGGATAAATTTTGTTTAAAATTGTTTGTCACTTGTAAGTCTGATCATCAAGATTCTTCTCACTTTCCTACTATTTACAACCCACCTGTAGAGTGGTGAACTTTACTCACAGGTTTTCTAAAGAAGTCTCTATTACCTTCTCTTACTCACCTTAAGAGTTGGTGAGCTTTGTATTGTGCTAACAATCCTTGAGGGATGAAGGCATCTTCCATAGCCTATGAACACTGCTCTTTTGTTGACCAGGTGGTTTGCTGCACCAGCCCATTGACCACATCCCCAATACCTTCAGAATAGAAATAATGCTTATTTCTCTAACTCTGACCTAAGATAAAGCGTTACATTACCCTGCAACTTTCTCGATTGATAAGCCAGTAGTGGCGATACATATATTTTAAAGGTTTTCTTTACACCCTACTCTAAAAGAGCTGAAACATATATTTGTCTTTAAATTTTTAAAAATATGTTTCCGTTGTACTAGTCAGATCTAAAAACAGGTCTTAAAAACAAGGGAATTTTGGACCAACAATACTGCAAGGAGAAAAGGACATTTTTAAAACAAGTATTTTATTAAGCCTTGAAGGTGGCCTGTAAAGGAGAAAATGGATGTACCACCCTTCCACCCCCACTCCTTGTTTTCTTCTTTATGATGTAAAAGAAGTCCAGAATAATTTTTTTTTTTGTCCAAAAAGGTGTATTTCTGCTTGGCTTTTTTCATTTGAAGTTCATGTATTTTCAGAAGTACAGGAAGACAGCATAGTGCCTCATAAATTAGTGAAATTATATCTCACGAAAATGAAAACTGAGCAAGGCTTTGGTTTTGTTTTCTTAACACTTATTTAACTCTAATGACAATGATTAATTAACACTTGACAGGGATATCTTTGTTAAAGTTAAAACACCAGCATCTTCTCAATTAATGTCAAAGGGCTCACAGTGTACATCTCTGGGATGACCCAGAAGTGGCCTAGCCAAAGCAGACTTGTCATTCCTGTTTTGTTATTTGTTTTTTTACCTTATAAATAGACTTCTTTATGGGAAGAGTAGAGGAACTGTTATGCATTATATGTATCAAAAATATTCAAACTACTTTTAAAAAAAATCATATGCAGGTCATCTTTAAGAGGTTGGTAGTGCCCTTTTAGTTACAACCGTGTCTCTCTTTTCATTCCTTGTTCACTAACAGCAGTCACAGGATATGGTGAATCCACTCCTGAGGAATTCTGACATTAACAAACTACTTACTGATAATTCTGGACATATCTCTTGGTTTGTCATGTGGTTAGGCTCCCTTTGTGCAAACTGTTTTCTGGGAGTTATTATCTTTGGACGTACCATCTGACTGAAGGAATTTGCATGCAGTGTGTCTGAGAATAAGGCCTGATGTCAGTTCTTCACCATAGCCCTTTTCTGCTGAACAGATACTTTGTGGTTTTGATTTTGGTTTCTACCATTAAAGTGTTTGTTGTGTCAGTTCTACTCTTAGGTTATACAGTGTGGTATACAGTATTTGTTAAAAGGCTTTTTATACTGATGCTTCTGTGTATCTTACATCATCTGCTTTGATGATGTGATCACATTTATTCATCAGTGTTAATTTATTTCATTTGTAGATTAAGATGTGGGCACAGAGCATGGGGCCCACTTTGCTTAATATGAAGTCGTAATTGTAAGCATATGCTATCATCTCAGTCTACAACTGCAATAAGCTGTTACTTTGAAGAATAATATACATCTTTTGCAGGAAAAAAATCCATATTCAAGCAAATTACTGTGAATACAATGTGTGTTGCTTACCAAATAACATGCTGTTTGCTATTTGCACCAGTGTTAATTGATTAACTGATTTATTGATGAAAACAGTTGCTTATGAAAGTGCTAAACCAAGCACAAATGGTGTTAGAGAATAAAATAGATGGGATCCCTTTATATATGAATTATAATTGAATTTTTTTAGTTTGTAACTAAAATATTTTTGTGTCCTGTAGAGGTACCATTAATAAAGATTAAAGTTTGCTTCCAAGGTAGCTCAGAATAAAACAGAGAAGTTACAAAGAGCATTTTGCTTTCACTAAAAATGTGCAATGAGAATTTACACATTGCCCCCCCAAGTGTAATCAAATTAGCTTGCATGCAACATAGTATGCTGGCAAAAATACAATTCTTACGGAGTTTAAAAATATTAATTTATTTCAAAATATACAAAGTGGCAGCTCTTATCTATACTATTGTACCACCAATTTAAAATCATAATTTAAAATAAATATATAGACCTATATGCATTAATAGTTAATTGAGTACCCATGTACTAAAATATGTTTTTGATTCTTTTAGGATGAACTCTTGCATGAGAGCTTTAGAGCTAAATCCTGTTGTTGGGCAGATCAAATTATGGATTTTATGGTTGTGCAACAGAGCTCTGTGAATAAGCAGAGTCCTGAAAATCTAGCTGAGTCATTCTTGACTGCAGCACAGTTCATGCTTTGGAAGAAGATTCCCGATTTGCACTGCTCCAAAACCAGCAGTACTTATCGTTCAGCTAATAATAGTCATCCCTGTGTCTAGGGCTAATTTTAGGTTGTGAAGATGCCTTGTTTTCATTGTCAAACACAGAATAGGAACTTAGTTCTTCTCTTAAATGACTTTAACAAAGATTTCATCCTAATCAGGACTAACGTCATATGAAGAGCATCAACATTACATTATACATGATAAAAATATTAATGTAGGAAAAAACTTTCTCAATATGCAGATTACTACATATTTGCCCATTGTGTATCTTCCTCTGAAGCATCTGTCATTGGCCACAGACACCTGATGCTAGTCTAGATAAACCACTGCTCTGATCTAGTATAACAATTCCTATGTTTATGCTGCTGCTAGAAGACCAGGTATACAACTGATAATCTAAAATATTGTTCCACATTGGATTACTCCAGGCAATGTTTTATAGTAAAAAGACATATAAAAACAAAGAAACAAAAAGTTCAAAGATTGTGTAGCTCTAGTGCTAGACTTGCTATCCAATGATTATTATGTACACCAACCAACTGGTTAAGTTCCAAAAGAGAGCATTAAGATACTGCAACGTTTTGTGGAATGATGCATGCATGTTATTTAAGTGAAAGGAGTATTACACAGCTGCTTTCCAGCTCAAAGATGCTACTTCAGCTGTCTGATGCCACTGGTAACAGTGATGTACCATATTGAAACGACATCTGTGGCTAGCCTGATATGTCACTACTATATAAGTATAATTCCTAAAACTTCCAAAGTCTAGTGTTGCATTTTGGGTAAGGAAATTTGTATGCAGTTTTGTTCATATATGGTATGAAAACAATAAAAAGAAAAGCCATTTGCTCTCATATATCACAATAAATAAATAATAACAAATATATTGTATAATTTGAATGTGTTCATGTTAAGAAAAACTTCTAATGTTTGGAAAACTTAGCAGACTGATGTGATAGAAACGAATCTCTGTTTCAAGGACATCAGGGCCCTATCCAGCTCCCTCCCCCACCTCTGACTCTCCATGATATTTCCCTTTGTATTCCCTCTCAAACATGTCTCCTTGCCATGACATATAGGACCCTAACCTCCCATTTAAGTCCAAGAAACAAAAGGACTCCTATCCACCAGTGAGTGTTACATGAAGTTCTTAGTCCCTACTGTTTTGGTATGAGAAATACATATTTCCCAGTTACCACATTTATTAAAAGGGAAATAAATATCACCCAGAATGTGTCCCAAATTCTCTGTATTTGTTTGAGTGCTGTGCTGAAATCATCTCTACTATTACATATGAAAATACATGCAGCCAGCCATTTCTCTTCTAGCTCCACATTTGAGGAATAACTTTTTCAGCTGAACTAAAGCCAGTGTGAGAATCAGAGTTAGTTCTGCACAGTGCTAAAATCATCCTCTTTGAGCAAACTACTAATCCTAAAGAGGATCCAGCACTGAGCATACAATACTATTATCCTGTGATAAGATCCAGATTCCCAGTATCACGTTTCAGCCCCAAAATGTATGTTTGTTTGTTTAGAGTTTTATAAAATGCATCCATCTTACAATTTCTGAGCATATACATAAAAACAGAAAAATACAGATAATGTATTAACAACCAACTTACTGACTCTCACCACAGAATAAATTGTTCTCTATGCATCAAAATCACATCTTCAGAAAAACTGAGCTAATAGTCCTGTTGTGAAGAACAGCTGTGCTTTTTTGAAAAAAAGAAGGGAGGGGAAATTCATAGCCAAAAATCTTTCAGTTTAATCAAAGGTCTCAACCATACATATGATTAGACCAGTGGTTCCCAACCTTTTTGGCTTGAGGGCCACAGATATCATTGTTACCACATTGAAGGGCCACTGGTCTCTGCCAGCAGGCTCCCCCCCACACACACTGCAGTCAGAAGGAAGGAGTTCAGCGAGGAGGTTGCCTCCCTCCTTACTGACCTCCCCTCTCCCTGGCTGCAGCAGGGAAACCACAGCTGTCCTGTAGCCCCGTGCGCTCCACCTGGGTCTCTAGGCAGTGGCTCCCTTCTGCAGCCACTGCCAGGGGGATGGGAGACCAGTGCTCACCTCCCTCTGGCTCCAGCAGGGACCCCAGAGCCTAAGGACCCAGGCAGACCACTTTGCCATGCTCCCTGCTATGGCCAGGGGAAGGGTAGCACTGATCTCCTGTCCCACTGGCTGCAGCAAAGAATCTTTTAGCTCCATGACAATGTGCTATGCCTGGGTCCTTAGGCAGCAGCTCCCTATGCAGCCAGCGGAAGGGAGCGGCGGGCCATTTTGAAAGCCGTCATGGGTTGGGAACCACTGGATTAGACCATAACAAAAAGTCACTAATATTTTTCAAGTGTTTTCCTTAACTCCTTCTTAGTTTATTTTCACAGCATTCTGTGTTTAAAATAGAAGAAGTTTGCTTCATTAATTTCTACCAGAATGGGTTATTCTTGTTTTTATTATTTTAGTAATTTTCTGTTTCTGGCTGATACAACTTTTACACATTTGAGCATTTTGAGTACCCTTTAATTCTGGGACAGAAAGTACATGTTCTGATTTTTTCACCCCTACTGTTCTTTTCTCTGTTTTGGGACTTTCCTTTTAGCCAGCAAGGTGAAACACAAAGACTGTTCTGAGGCCTCCAATAATGTGTCTTCCTTGTCAGAAAGCATTCAGAAACCTTAAATCTGGCCTCCTTTCTGCACATTCTGATGCCAAACTGTTTCATTCCAATACAGATGATTTTTCACTAGCCTGAGGAGTAGAAATCCTGAGGTTGGTCCCAAAGTTGATGCAAGTACAGTACATCATAGTTGCACTATCTGACAGATTTAATTTCTCTTATTTTACCATCAATTCTCTTCCTTCCTATTCCTTCAGTAATTATTACTAATCATCATTATAGTACTGCCTTCAGACTTCATCCACGAACCCCACTGTACTACCCATCATGCCATACCAAACCACAAGGAACACTACCTACCTCAAAGAGCTCACGATTTAAATAAGCAACCAAAAAACAAAAAGAGTTGAGGGATAAAGGATATAACATAAAAGCACAATGAACAAGGTGATGGTTTGCAAATGTATTATTTCCACAGTTTTGTTGTTGTTTTCTTTCTCTTATATATACAATGGTAGGGCTTTGTAGGGAAAGGATTGGCTGAATGGAGAGAAGAGGGGACAACTGAACAGAAAGGATATAAGAGGAGTATGGAAAGCAATGGAGTGAAGCTGAAATGAACAGACTGTGAGGGTGAGCATGGAGGGAGTTGGAGCAAACAACCTCAGCAAAGGAGAGAGAATGTCCAGAGTAAAAAATGTGAACAGCTATCAGCACTGGTGACATCATCAGAGTCTATAGGTCCCTGTTTGGGCTACTTTACTCTGCTCCTGCTGACTGAGGTTCTGTCTGGCTTCTTCCAGCAGTTTCTTTTTCCCCAAGCTCACATGGCTTCAGGGAGAGGTGGGGCTACATGGGCCTTGGTGCCCCAAGAGGGGTGGCATCCCCTGAACAGTTCAGGGTCTTAGGGTGGTATGGAAATGGTAACCGTGGTAAACCTGGCTGGGTCTCCATTCTCCATGGTAGGGCTGTACCTGCTTCAGCTGCTTTTCTGTTGCTAAGAGAATCTTAAACTAGTTCTTCCTAGCAGTTCCTTTTGTCCTGAAGCTCACATGGGTGGAGGAAAAGGTGAAGTTGCATGGGCCATGGTGCCTGGGCATGGGGGAGACTCCCCTACACATTTCTGACTCCAGAGGCACTGGGGGAGGTGGTGGAGGGATAATGAATCTCTTTTAAAACAAAAAGCCCTTTTGCTGTATTTTCTGTATCAGAATGGATGCATTCATTTGTCCCATTTACGCACATTCATGTACCCAGGTGCTACATACTGTATTTGATACAAATTCTAGTTGATTTCAGATCAGAAATTCTAGTGCTAATCCCTGTATAACAGAATGTAAATGTCTTTGGCATGAAAGTCAGGAGATTGCTAAATAGATAAGAGTGTCAAGAATCTTTAGCCTCTCACCATGTTCTTCATATCATATTTGAGGGGAGTAAGGGCATGCCCTTCATTTTTATTATGGTAGACATCCTTATAGTCCTTGCTGGTCTTTATGATAAACAAGTTGTATGTAGTGGATAAAGTGGCTGGGAGGAAACTGAACACTGATGTTCTAGGACTTGCTGCAGATATAATCAGTTGCATCGTAGAGAAATTTTACAGTCCTCTGTTGTGGCTCTGCTTGGGGCAAAAAGAACTTCCTTCTCCTTGGTCATAACAACTACAAACGACAAACCAATGGAAGTGTCTCAGATCTTAGGTACGGTGATTAATCTAGACTACCTCCACGCTAGGAGTCAGCAGTTCAGTGAAGAAATTGCCATCTTCTTTCAGTTTGGAGTAGGGGAATCAGCAGTTCAGTGAAGAAACTGCCAACATCTTTCAGAGACAAGGTCAATCGGGATCTAAGGTAGCCTGGGAGCTTCTATGGGAGCAACATCAGAGCAGGAAGGGAGAAATGCTCTTTTGTTGCTGGTTCGTTTTCACACAATGAGATATTGTGTGTCCATGGGGATTTATGACCAACCAACAATGGAAGGGATAAGTGCAGTGAATAAGCTTTGGGACAAGTAATGCTATTTGTTAACATCTCCTTTGATGAATTAGAGCTGCTAGCCATGTTTAAACAAACTATGAATGAATAGTTAAGTCACGGTTACATGGCTTATTGCACTTATGTCCATTTCTGGTCTCTCTGAATGTTCCCCTTCACGTGTCAGGCTTCATATCTTCACCTCTTCTGGGGAGGAATCATACACTCTGTCCCACTCTTAGACCAGGACTTGGGCTACAGTACTCTGTATATCAATTGTTCCGGGAACCGGCAGGACAGACTGGGTTTGGCACCTGTGGTTCTTTCCTTTGGGAGTCTGTTACCAAACAGCCTTCTTAAAGCCAAAACACTGTTAAAATGAACGGTAGAAACAAAGCATTTAGAGAAAAAGGATTTTAGAACAACAAATGATCTACACTAGCATGTCTTCCTGTGGCAAAGTTGCAACCACAAGCACACCTCCTCCTGGCTTGCTGTGGTGCTATTGCTGCAACATTTGCCTCAGTTTGCTGTTCTTTGGCCTACTGCAGGTTTAGGAGCATCCTTGGCCCTCTAGCCAGACCACTTTATAGAGTTCTTCCTCTCTGGCACCACAGAGTCCTTTATCAAAATCCAGCAGAAATACTCAAAACAACTGAATCTTCTGCCCAGCCAGGCTCAGTGGGCTACCTCTTCCTCTCAGGCATGTCTTGACCACACCTAGTCCCAGGTTTCTGTGTCTCAAACAACCCCAGTGTTCAGGGGCTGGTACACTCCTCTTCTCACTCAGGGGTTCAGACAGGCTACTGGTCATAAGAGTTCCTGCCTCTAGTCAGTCACCCTGGGAGTTGCCTGTCTGCTCTGATCCCCTTTCTCCTTCTCAGACACAGGGCATTTTGATTTTTTTGTGGGGGACCTCAGGAGGTCATCTAGTCCAATCCCTTGCTCAAAGCTTTCCACTTCTTCTCCTCTAGGTCTCACCTAGCTCTTTATGAGAATCCTCTGCTTTTCCCCAGCTGAGTCTAATAACTATGTTGAGCCACCTGATCTCCAGCCAATCAGGATGAGGGCTGGGGTGGTGTTGATGATCTCACAGGGTGAACCCTTAAGGGCCAGCCAGCCTCTGATATTTACCTATATGCTTATTTTTCCCAGCTTACCTATATGCTTATTATCCCCTAGGCAGGCCTAACTCCTACTTTCAGTCTATTTTTTCCTAACCACTCCTCAACAAGTATCTCTCCTCTGGAGAGACAGTCTCTTTTTATCCAGCCACAGTTCCTTTGATCTTGTCAGTTCCCAGGCTTTTGGACCTACTTTTGATGAAGTTGGGTCGGTTCCACAGGATGTTGAATCAGACTCCTTAGAACCAGTGGCTCTGCCATTGTCCCATAATTTACTGAGGGGTGGTGTATCTTGAGCTATTAGAATCATAGAAGATTAGGGTTGGAAGGGACCTCAGAAGGTCATCTAGTCCAACCCCCTGCTCAAAGCAGAACCAACCCCAACTAAATCATCCCAGCCAGGGCTTTGTCAAGTCAGGCCTTAAAAACCTCTAAGGATGGAGATTCCACCACCTCCTTAGGCAACCCCTTCCAGTGCTTCACCACTGTAAATATTCACACAGTAAACATCTCGATATTTAGGTTTACATACAGTTTTCACAAATTATTAATATTGCAGCTCCACATTTCTACACCTTGTTTGAGATACCATCTTTGGAATTAAGAATAAGACAGTTATTATCCAGCCTCAAACCTATCTTCTTTTTTAAGTTTGAGGTTTATCAAGTGTGGTTCAGTTAGTTGGATGCCATAGCTTGTTCTTAATCTCTGTCTAGTTTCTGAAATGGGTAGGGAATGAAGATTTTATTGATATGAATGGTTGACGTTCATTTACTGATTACAAGAGTAAAGTCTACTGCTGATTTTATTGGATCAGACAGCAGTTTTTGATATCATTGATGATAAAATCTTGCATACTAGCTTGTAAGATAACACAAGAATGGATGCAATGATATTCAGTCTATTCACTTGAACTTCTTCCTCTCAGAGAAGTGTATATAGCAAGTGTTAGGGAACTATTTGACCTTCCCAATGACCCTCTTATGGGGACACATGTCTCTCTGGGTTCCATCATATCCTCCTTCCTTTTCAGTATGTATGAGAAATCGCTAGGTGAGACTGTAAAGTGTTTTAGACTGCAGTGTCCTCAATATACTAATGACTCTTAGCTCTACATCTCCTTTTCACTAACCTAGAGTTTTAAGCTTATTACTCTTGAAGTGAAAGATAGAGATCTGTGTAAAAGCGAATAGGCTGTGTCTCAGCTCAGATAAATTGAAAGTTATGCTTTTGGCCAAAATAAAGCACTTGCAGAGATGAGTGGAGGTGATATTGGCAGCCATCAAGTTTGCAATAATGCTTTTAAACCTTTCGGTGCTGTACAATTCATCACTGTCCCCAGATTTTCAGATAATGGCTTTAGATTGTACTACCTTTCATTATCTATGAATGACCCAGTCTCTGACTATTCCTTTCTAACGTGGGTCAGGTAAAAGTTTTCCATTCTTTTTTTAGAAGGGACTGCAAGGGTCATGTAGTCTAACCCCCTGCAGGATCTGTTGCATCTAAACCATCCAAGACAGATGGCTACCCAGCTTCCTTTTGAAATCCTCCAGTGAAGGAGATTCCATGTCTTCCCTAAGCAATTTGTTCCATTGTCCTACCCATTGTCCTTAGGAAGTTTTTCCTGAGATTTAATCTATATCTACAATACTGTAGTTTGAACCTATTGCCTCTTGTTCTATGCTCTGTGGCAAGAGAGAACAGTTTGTCTCTATCTTTCTTATGGCAGCCTTTCAAGTATGTGAAGACCACTATCTTGTCTCCCCCTTAATCTAAATTTTTCCCAATTAAATATACCCAGTTCCTTCAGCCTTTGCTCATATGGCTTACATTCCAACTCTTTGATCATTTTTTGTCGCTTGCTTCTGGATCTTTTCCAGTTTCTCTAAATCCTTTTTATACAGCGGTGACCAAAATTGGACACAGTATTCCAGCTGAGGTCTAACCAGCACCAAGAAGAGAAGGACTATTACCTCCTGGGACTTCCATTTTATACCTCTGTTAATGTAACCCAAAACTGCATTTGCTTTTTTTTGAAACAGCATTGCATTGTTGTCTCATGTTGAGGTTACGATCCTCCCATTCTGTATTTGTGCATTTGGTTTTTCTTCCTTAAGAGTAGCATGGTACATTTGTCTTTGTTGAATTTCATGTTGTTGTCTTGTCTATAGCTCAGTTCTCCTATTTATCAAGATCCCTTTGAATTTAAGTTCTATCTGCCAAAGTGTTTGCAGCCTCTGTTACCTTTGTGTCATCTGCAAATTTGATCAGTGTACTCTCTATTCCTAAATCCAGGTCATTAATAAAGATGTTCAATAACACCAGACATAGAATAAATCCTTGCAGAACCCCACTTGAGATCTCTTTCCAGTCTGACATCATTTCATTAACAGTTACTCTTTGTTTATGGTTGTTTAACCAATTATGTATCTACTTAATGGTATTTCTACTGACCCTGCAGTTCTCCCACTTACTTATGAGAATGTCATGAGGGACTGTGTCAAAAGCCTTGCTAAAGTCCAGGTATATTATTCTCTCTTCGAGTGATTGCTCATATGCATTCCAACATAGGTGAGTGCGCGCCCCGTGCACGAGCCTCCGGAAGCTTTTCTGCCCCTAGCAACCCCCTGCGGGTCGGCTCCTGCACCCCCTGGAGTGCCGTGCTCATGTCACGGTATATAGGGACGCTGCCGACCCCGTGGCCCCCAGTTCCTTCTTTCCGCCCGTGACGGTCTTTGGAACGCTGCCCCTTGCTCTTCGCAAGTAGCAATCTCCTCTTTAGTACTTAGTAGTTAGTCTAGTTAATAGTTAGTGAAGTTTTATTGTTTAACGTTAATAGTTTAAAAAAAAAAATTGTTTATTAGTGTTAGTGATAGTAGTTAGCCCTTACGGGCTGCGCGGAGCCATGCCGGGCTCCACGGGGTTCAAAGCCTGCGCCGAGTGCTCAAAGGCTTTCCCGGTCAGCGACCCACATGATCGCTGCTTCCGCTGCCTGGGGGAGCTTCATCGGAAGGACAAATGTCAAATTTGTAAGTCCTTCAAACCCAGGACTCAAAAGGAGCGCAATGCCCGCCTCAGAACTATCTTGATGGAGTCGGCGCTTCGTCCAGTCTCCGAGCCCTCAGGGTCACTGTCGGCACCGAGTGTTTCATCGGCGCACAGCGCTCCCCCGGCACCGGCAGCGGCACCGATGCGCAAGGTGCCGAAGAAAAAGAAGCGGCTGGAGGCCGTGTCTATGGACTCCCCCCTGCAACCGGTACAGCAGGGGGTACAGCAAGAGCCGACACCGGCATCTCCGCACAGGGAGCCTCCCCCGACCCCGGGGGGTGGGGGACCTCTCCTGCAAGGGCCGTTGACGCTGGAGGCGTTTGTAGCGGCACGAGCCCTCATGGCCTTGCCCACGCCTCCGTCCCCCCCTCGGCCGAGGGAGTCAGGGACGGCGTCTCGAGGTAGACCCGTGCTGGGTTACCCCGGTGGGCAGAGGAGACACGGATCATCGTCTCCCCCCAGATGGTCGAGGACGGGGGAAGTGGGAACTCCCCCTCCTCGCTCCGACCTTAGGTCGTTGAGCACCTCGGCACCGCAACACCAGGAGCAGTCTAGAGGTTCTGAGAGCAGCCGCTTCACCTCGGGCAACAGGTCTTCGGTGTCCCAACACCGTCCTGCCAGCCATGTGGCACCGAGGGAGGCTGAATACCCTCTTCGACCTTCGGTGCGCAGCTCTCGGCACCGGTCGTCGTCAAAGGACTCCCGGCACCGCTCCCGTTCTCGGCACCGATCTGGCTCGCCTGCGGAGCCGAGACACTTAGAGCGCATACGCGAGCACCGCTCTCGATCCTCGGTGCGCAGCTCCCGGCACTGGTCACCATCTCCTAGGGATGCCCGGCACCGGTCCCGCTCTCGGCACCGGTCCCGCTCTCGGCACCGATCCCGTTCACCAGTGCCTAGATCTTCGGTGCGTTCGCGTGAGCACCGCTCTCAATCTCCGGTGCACAGCCCAGCGCGAATCCCAGTGCCGCAAACGACTAAGACACCTCGGCACCGGTCTAGATCCCCGGTCCATACCCGTGCCGATTCCCGGGACACTAGACATCGTTCCTGGTCCACTAGCAGCCGTCGGGTTCCAGCTGCTTCTGAGCCTCACCGTCGCCACTCAACATCGGCAAAGACCAGCCCTACACACAGCCCGGTACGGCCCTCGGCACCGCACGCTTCAGCACCGAGGGATTCTCCGGCGCATCGTAGAGGGCATAGTCGCGGGCGGGACCGCTCCAGGTCGCCGGCAGTTGACCGCCGTAGGACCAAGAGGTCCCGGGGGCACTCGTCCACCAGTTCCAGCCGCTCCCCCCCCCCGCCGTCATAATAGACACCGCCGCAGCCGCTCCCGATCATCCTGGAGCAGATCACTGCCTGGCCGAGACAGGGACCGGACAAAGCGCCCTAGATCGCGCAGCCCGGCACCTCGCGGGCCTGAATCGTATACGGCACCGGGCCCGGTACCGACGTGGGTGCAGGGGCCCTGGCAATGGCCCTATTGGGGGCCATGGCCTCAACAAACCACCCAGGGCACATCATCAGCTCCCTCAGTGGCAGTCCAACCGCCACCCCCGCCTCCCAGCCAGGACAAACCAGAGACCTCAGACGAAGAGTCTGACCCTATGGAGGGTCCTTCCACGGGTCCCCTTCGCCGGTCCTCCTCCTCTTCCCCTCCGGACACTACATCCAGGGACCAAAGAACCCCCTTCCTGATTTTAAAACACATCAGGAATTATTAAAGAGGTTAGCTGATAACCTACAAATTGACTTAAAAGAGCTTTCAGAGGAGGAGGATCCTCTCTTTGGGGTCTCAGGCTCAGCGGGTCCCTCCCGGGTCGCGCTTCCAGTCCATGACCGGGTGCTTAAGGTTGTCAAGCCCCTTTGGGATACTCCGGCATCAGTATCTGCCACCTCTAAAACTGCCGAGCGCAAATACTATGTCCCCTCCCAAGGCTTTGAATATCTTTACAATCCCCCCCCCCCCCGGTGTCGTTGGTTGTAGATGCCGTAAACCAACGGGACAGACAAGGGGCCCAGTCGAGCACTCCCAAAAACAAGGAAAACAAAAAATTAGATCTTTTTGGGAGGAAGGTTTATTTGACTGCAGCTTTACAATTGCGTATAGCGAACCACCAAGCGCTCCTTGGCAGATACAATTTAAATCTCTGGACTTCCCTCCAGAGGTTCCTCCACGCGCTACCACCTGATATGGCGGAGGATTATAACACCATTCTCCAGGAGGGAGCGACGGTTGCTGGAGCTGCTCTCCAATCCACGAGCGATGCCACCAATGCGTCAGGGAGGGCCATGGCATCTGGTATCGTCATGCGCCGGTCTGCTTGGCTACAATCCTCCGGGCTGTCGTTGGAAGTACAGCAGGCCATCCAAGATTTGCCCTTTGATGGTGTAGGCCTGTTTTCAGACAGAACAGACACTAAGCTCCACGCTTTAAAAGACTCTAGGGCCACTCTAAAATCGTTAGGCCTGTATGTGCCGCAGGCCACAAGGCGTCAGGGCAAACAGCGCCCTCAAAGGCAGCAGCAGCAACAGCCTGTCCCTAGACTGCCTCCTTGACCAGCCCCGCCAAGGAGGGGTCGAGACCGCTTTAGGCAGAAAAACCGCCGAGACCGCCAAGGCCCTGCAGGGGGCTCCCAGCAAGGCCAGCAGAAGGACAACAAGCGGTCCTTTTGATGGGACGCTCGAGGGCAGCTCTCTCTCCATCCCATTGGATTCCACTCTACCCTTTACAGACAGACTGCATCCCTTCCTCCGAGAGTGGCAGAGGATAACCTCGGACCGCTGGGTGCTCAGCGTGGTGAAACGAGGTTATGCCCTCCAACTCTCAACGTTCCCACCGGACTCTCCCCCTACCCCGTCCCTCTTCAGGGACCCATCTCATGAGCTACTCCTCGTCCAGGAGGTGCACTTTCTTCTCCGTCTAGGGGCGGTAGAGGAAGTTCCTCCTACGGAGAGGGGCAGGGGGTTCTATTCCCGGTATTTCCTTATCCCCAAGGCAAAGGGAGGCCTGAGGCCTATTCTAGACCTTCGCCGTCTGAACAGGTTTATCAGACGCCTCAAATTCCATATGCTCTCCCTAGCCTCTATTATTCCCACTCTGGATCCAGGGGATTGGTATGCTGCCCTCGACTTAAAGGACGCCTACTTCCATATTTCTATCCTCCCTGGGCACAGGCGTTTTCTCCGCTTTATGGTAGCGGGTGCCCACTACCAATTTTAGGCCCTACCCTTTGGCCTCTCCTCAGCGCCCAGGGTCTTCACAAAATGCATGGCGGTGGTAGCTGCCCACCTCCGGCGCAGAGGCGTCCAGATCTTCCCCTACCTCAACGATTGGTTAATACGGGGAAGATCCAGGGTTCATGTACAGAACAGCCTAGCCCTAACCTGCGCGACATGCACCAGATTGGGTCTGCTCATCAACGAGCAGAAGTCCACACTCACCCCGGTGCAGCACATAGACTTTATCGGGGCCACCCTAGATGTAGTTCAAGCCAGGGCCTTCCTCCCTCTGGCTCGATTCCAGATCATGACCGCCATCATTTCAGAGTTATTCAGGTCCCCCACGACGACAGCCAGGCATTGCCTTCAGCTGTTGGGACACATGGCGGCATGTACATATGTGGTGAGGTTAGCTCGCCTCAAACTCAGGCCTCTCCAAGGTTGGCTGACCTCTGTGTACACCCCATCCAGACATTCACTCTCCAAGGTGGTCACCATCCCAGCCCAGGTACTAACGTCCCTCAACTGGTGGACAGACCCGAGGGAGGTGCTACGGGGGGTTCCCTTTGCAGAATTGACCCCATCTGTAACGCTAATAACGGACGCTTCAGACGTGGGCTGGGGAGCCCACGTGAGCCGAGACCTCAGCACGCAGGGTCTATGGTCGCCTCACGAATTACACCTCCACATCAATGTCAGAGAGCTACGGGCAGTCCGTCTAGCCTGCAAGGTCTTCCTCAAGTTCCTAATGGGCAGAGTAGTGCATGTCCTCACGGACAATACAGCAGCCATGTTTTATATAAACAGGCAAGGGGGGGCACGCTCCTCCGCTCTGTGCCAGGAAGCCATACAACTATGGGACCTTGCGGTGAGGCACGATTTTCACCTATCTGCCTCTCACCTCCCAGGGGTCAGGAACGACGAGGCGGACCGCCTCAGCAGGTCGTTCTTACCCCGCCACGATTGGTCGCTCCACTGGGAGGTGGCAACTTTTCTCTTCCACAAGTGGGGTACTCCCCAACTAGACCTGTTTGCCTCAGCGTGGAACAAGAAGTGCCCGAGGTTCTGCTCACTCCGGGGACGCGAGCAGGGCTCCCTCTCGGACGCCTTCTTAATAAACTGGACGGGGCCCCTGATGTATGCATTTCCCCCTGTCCCATTACTCCCCAAGGTACTCTTGAAAGTCAAGAGAGACAAAGCTGATGTTATCCTCATTGCACCAGCCTGGCCCCGGCAACACTGGTTCAGTATGCTGTTGGACATGTCCATAGCCGAGCCAATACCGCTTCCGAGGCGCTACGACCTCCTCTCCCAGGACCAGGGTCGTCTTCTGCACCCGGACCTGGACTCCCTCCACCTGACTGCATGGAGGCTCTGTGGTTAACGGAGGGAGAGAGAGCCTGCTCAACACAAGTTCAGCGGTCCTGCTGGGGAGCAGGAAGCATTCCACTCAGGTGCTGTATAAGGCTAAATGGAAGCGCTTTACCTTTTGGGCGGAGTCCCGGGGAATCTTACCCAACTCATCGCCCATCCAGGCAATCCTAGAGTACCTCCTACACTTAAAGATGCAGGGCCTTGCACTAGCCTCCCTGAGGGTACACCTGGCAGCCATCTCGGCCTTTCACCAGCCGATTGAAGGGAGGTCTATCTTCTCTCACCCTATGTCCTGTAGGTTCCTGAAGGGGATAGAGAGATTATATCCGCAGGTCCGTGACCCGGTACCTCTCTGGGACTTGAACTTGGTTCTTTCAATATTAACTGGACCCCCCTTTGAGCCCATGGCTACATGCCCTTTGCTAGTCCTTTCCTGGAAGGTGGCTTTCCTAGTAGCCATTACATCGGCTAGACGGGTCTCCGAGTTGAGAGCTTTGACCTCGGAACCCCCTTATACTGTCTTCTATAAAGACAAAGTGAGGCTGAGACCCCACCCAGCATTCTTACCTAAGGTGGTGTCTCAGTTTCACTGTAACCAAGACATTTTCCTCCCCGTGTTCTTTCCCAAACCACACGGATCGGAGGCAGAGTAGAGATAGCATTCCCTGGACGTCAGGAGGGCCCTGGCCTATTATATCGATCGTACAAGGCCATTCAGGAGGTCAACCCAACTGTTCGTCGCAGTCGCGGACAGAATGAAAGGCTTACCTGTCTCTTCGCAACGCATCTCTGCATGGATCACCACCTGCATACGTACCTGTTACGATCAGGCGAAGGTGCCACTTCCGGGAACAGTAACGGCACACTCAACCAGAGCCCAGGCCTCGTCAGCGGCCTTCCTGGAGCGTATGCCACTGATGGACATCTGCAGGGCAGCGACCTGGTCATCAGTCCATACCTTCTCATCTCATTACGCCATCGTGCAACAGGCAAGAGAGGACGCGGTTGTCGGCAGAGCCGTACTAAGAAGGGCTACTCGACAGTGACTCCTACCCGCCTCCAAGATATGGCTATTTAATCACCTATGTTGGAATGCATATGAGCAATCACTCGAAGAGAGAAAACAAGGTTACTTGCCAGTAACTGTTGTTCTTCGAGATGTGTTGCTCATATCCATTCCAAACCCACCCTCCGTCCCCGCTGTCGGAGTCGGCAGAAAGAAGGGACTGGGGGCCACGGGGTCAGCAGTGTCCCTATATACCACGACATGAGCGCGGCACTCCAGGGGGCGCAGGAGCCGACCCGCAGGGGGTTGCTAGGGGAAGAAAAGCTTCCGGAGGCTCGTGCACGGGGTGCGCACTCACCTATGTTGGAATGGATATGAGCAACACATCTCGAAGAACAACAGTTACTGGCAAGTAACCTTGTTTTTCCATTGCATTCTCCCTATCCACCAAACCAGTTATCCTATCAAATCAAGCTGGTTTGGCATGATTTGTTCTTGGTAAGTCCATGCTTGTTGCTAGTGATCATTCTCCAGCTATCTGCAAATTGAATGTTTTATACATTGCTCTAGTACCTTCCCAGGTATCAAGGTCAGGCTGACTTGTCTATATTATGCTAGCTCCTCCTTTTTCCTCGTTTTAATGGTTGGCACTATCATTTATAGCCTAGGCTACTTCAATTCTCTCTACGTAGAGCTACCATTGAAATCCTCCTAGAAGCTGCGTCTAAAGCAGAATACAGCTGTCCATATAATGAGTATGGCAAACTGCAGTGAACACACAATACATGTAGTTTGTCTTAGATCTGCCTTCCTGTTTGCTCTGAGTGCAATTATAAGTATTTGTGATAACCACTAAAGTCCAGAATGATTCAGGTGAGACAGAGATCTTTGGAAAAGAGCCTTTGATCCAAAATCCCCATTGCACATTTACTATGCTGGTTAAGATTAGATGGGAAGTTTTTGGTGTGAGGTCCTGGATTTGAACTCTTTAGAACTCATTCTCAGTTCAGGGCCCTGCCTCTGTAATTCCCTTCCCATACCCATCAGCTGGAACCAGAATCTTGTGAACTTTGTGGCTCAATGCAAGAAATGAAAAATGTATTTATTTTGATTTTGTTTTGTTTGTCATTTTTGATTTTTTATTACTAGAAACATGACTCAGTTGTGCTGCCATTTCTATAGCCATCAGTTTTGTGTCCTCAAATCGGATTTATTGTGGTTAGTTTTATGGAAGTGATATTTTTGTGAGGGTGTTTTTTATAATATTTGTAGTAAGTTTATAGCTGCTAGGGCGATATGTGTTGTATGAATAAATAAAATGAATTAAAAGTGAGAACCATACAATGTTTTCATCTATTTTCTCTGTACAGATTTTTTCTGACAATTTGCTTTTAATAAATTGACATGACCTTAGAATTTCATGATTCCTTTTGTTTGCCTATGCTTACTAAATTTCCCTTTATTTAAAAGAATACCTCAGTATTACTCTAAATTCTAAGGTATGTTATTTACTTACATAAGGGTACTTCTAAGCCTTCAATGGAGGCAGCTATATGTATTAGTAGGTAGATTATTTTGTCTGCATATTGCATTTTTAAACATACATTTCAGTAATACAACAGGACCAGTTTATGAAATACGCATAATTAATTTGCCTATATTTTAACAAAGGTTAATCCATGTTCCAGTTTTCTTTCAGTGGCATCATTGCAATAAAAATATTTAGATCGATCATCTTGAAAAGTTTCTTTACATGTAATTATCCTTCAAAAGTTGTTTATCTACTATGAATTATATTTTAAATGAAACATTAACCCACATTATTAACCAAACCAAGATAAATATGGAATATATTGGTAGATCTCAAAAGAAAACTGTTATTTCATTGTGCTGAGTGTGGTGTTGAAATTTAATGAAGCCTGTTTTCCCTAGAAAGTCACAAAAGGCTTACACTGTGGTTCTTAGTGAAATGTAGAAATCAGTGATCTCATCTGAATGTTTAGCTAGAAGCCTCTACGGAAAAAAGTTTGAAATTAACATTACATCAAAGATGACTTTTATGTAAAAGTATAAATACTGTCTTATGCTCCTATATCTATACTCTTAATAAAACATAAGTTTAAGCAGTAACTTTTCAAGGCTCTTGCCCACCACATTTTAATACTACTTATATGTCTATTAACATGCAATATGCATAGTAAAACTGAATTACAAAATAAAGTTGCATATATGCTTTTTCTTCTGATAGCAAACCCTAAATGATATACAAGGTTCTGAACTTCAACAGCGCTATGTCACAGCTTAGAACACATTCTTGCAAACAAAACATGTTATATTCAACACAAATTAGTAGCGCTGGGTAGCTTGGCTTTTTTGGAACCAGTCAAGCTTTTGTGCCCATAGCCCTGGCCTCTGGAGGCTCTCTTGAGCTCTGCAGGGATCTGTGGAGCTTGGATTTTTAGACCCCATTGTTTCTTGGGCAGAACTGGAATATTGAGCCTTTTTTTGTACCTTGCACAGGTTTGTCCTATGGAGAGGTGGAGTTGGCTCTCAGATGTTAAATACACGCTTTTCTTTCTTTACTGAGCTGCAGTTCTTGTGGAACACGTGTTAAGTGTAGGATCTACATGCCATCCTGTGAATTTTCTTTACTGTATGTCTGCTGTTGGGGTATCTGCTGTTGGGGTATATTCAGCCATGTGCACTAACATTATCTATCTCTTCCTACACTTCCTGAGCTGAATGCATTGCTATAGCATCAGTCTGTCTAAGCAAGGAAGAGAGCTAATATTGCAAAAGAAGCTTCAAAATCGAGTCAAATCTATTATTTATTTATTTATTTTATTTATTAATCTTTGTGCAGATTAAAAAACCCAAACATTAACCCCAAAAAATTCTGCTCTGGGATCATAACATGATTTTATTTTGAAGCCAGAAACTGTCTTGTGGTTAACCACCCAGACAGCATACGTGCTGTTGCCTGGCATCATTGCCTAGTAATACCATGCTGTCTCAGGAGAACTCACACATTAAGTTAGAGTGGCTAGTGAAAGGAAAGTTAGAAATGTTGATTTCCATTAAAAAAAACATTGGTGTCTGTTCCAGTTAGGCACAATACTTCCTTTTAAAGTTTGTCTTTTATTTAACTTGAGGATTGGGGGGGGGGTTGTTTTGTTTGTTTTTTGTTTTTTTTAAGAACACATGAGAAAAATGAGCTGCCAACCCAGAAAAAAAGCTGTATTTCATGATGTTTTCTTTTATTTTCTTTCTCAATAAAGGCAGATTAATGGTGTTGGCTGGTGATGGTTTTTTGGCGATTGTTTGTTATTCCCCCCCAATTCAGCTCTCTGTCTCAGAAATGAAATCTCTCCCCAAACCTGTTTATGACTTTAATCTGCTGTCTGTAACTGGCTATACCTCTTATCTCATTTTAGCTCCCAGTCACATTTCTCCTTTTACTCTAGACATTTCTTTATGATTAAATGTTTTAAGTAGGTGAATGCTTTTGAACAGAATGAGGACAGTACCTGGAAAAGAAAAGGCTTGCAAAAATAGAAATATATTGACTCTTTCTGTGAAAGCTTCTGCATTTGTAGTGGTACAGTATTAAAAAGGTGTCCTAATGGTTTGCAATTCAGAAAAGCATTGCAAGATTGTAAAAGTGAACATAAAAAACTGAAGAAAACACATCTAGGCGTTGTTTGTTTGTTTTTAAGCTAGAATGGCAGAATTAAGGTTTTACATATGGGTGAAACAAATTTGGATTAATTAAGAACTGTCATGAAACTTCATCCAAAACAAGTTCAGGTTCAAAAAGTGTGGCTTTAGAATTTTTATTAAATGCTAATACACTTCTTTTCCCTTTTTAGCACTTGAGGTGCAAGTATTAAAGTTCAATGAGAGAGTCTGCTTTTGCAGTATCACTAGTGCAGCTAAAACCAAAGCGTAGTAAAAATTTCACAAGAAAACCTAAGCTCAGGAGATTTCCAACCTGATTTTCAGACCAAAGAGGTTCAGAATGCTACATCTGGAGGAGCTTCATGCTATATCCCATATGTAAAATCATCACCAGGTTTGCTGCATGCAAATTTATTAAATTTGTATATATCATCATATGATCTTGAGATGTTGCATGCATATGCATTTCAGCAAAAATCTCTCCTTGGATAAAGCTTGAGAATAAAACAAACTGAATTCATTTTTTCATCTGTTCACACACACACACTCAACCACCCACCCCACCTGCACTGGGGGGGGGGGTGTCAACTGTGTACAAACCACATGCAAAGCATGAGGAAACAGGTTTTACACAGGAGATCTAAGAGAAATGGGGCAGGGAGGGAGGCAGGAATCCTTATTCCAAATCCATCAATTTGTACACTATAGCATGTGTTCACTTTGGGATGTTCTGATATCACAGCATGTACCAATACTGAGCAGGAGGATGCAAAATGCAAAAAAAAAGTCCAGAAATTACATGTATCAAAAAACCTGACTGGAATTAAAAAAAACCACTTGTATGTGATCAAGCAGTTCAGTCCTGTCAGAGTTTATACAAGAGGTGAGAGGAACAGTCCCTCAAAAAGGAGGGTTGACAAAAAATGCAAGGCACCTGAAAAATCTTTAAATAAATAAATAAATAAATTGGAAACACTAAGTATTAAATGTACCATATGTTAAAAAATTTAGAACTAATATAACGTGGTACAGAAATATTTTTAACATATTTAAATTGCTGAGAAATATTATTTGGAGGAAACGTTAACTACTTAAGAAAATGACACTCCAGACCATATTGCTTGTTGTGCTTAATACATGTCTTGTGTATGCTGGAGGCATTAGGAGACACACCCAACTTATGCGCTAGCTAGTGCAGCCATATGGCCTGTCATGTTTTACTGGTTAATTTAACCATCTGTCATGTAAATAATGTTTAGAACTTGTATTCATTTCAAATGCTTGAGTTCAGTATGCTTTCTTTTCTTTTTGCTCTGTTGGTCACCAGGATGCTCGCACAGCACATTAAGGGCAGTATTCTGTTCTTCAGCATACCTCAAAAAATGTAGCTATGTGGTCAAATAGTGCTATCCTCACTCAGTCCTTATTTAGCCAAAACTCCTACTGAAGTCAATGGGAATTTTGTCTGAGTTAGAATTTGTCCCTGGATTGTATCATCATTATGGTACATCATATAGAGGTCATCTCTTTTTCTTGATGTGAGTGGGTGAAGTTTCTGTATCAGTGTTTCTAGTAAATATGGTCTATATTTCACCCATCTCTATGCTTATGAATGTGCTGACTTTTTTCTGCTATGTGCTTCTCTCTGGTTCGAGACCAGTATTCATTGTCATTTCTTTATTGCAGATAAAAAATCCCAATGTAGTAGCTGAATTCAACATTATGTGATAAATAAAATGTTATTAGCTAAAATTTCTATGGTTAAAAAAGTTGGGCGGGTATAGTATTAGATGTCTGATCAGGACTACTGTGAAGACTTTTTATAGAGAAACAGGTTATTCCAACTTCCTTTTCCCCACCAATTAATTTAACATTATAAATTGAGATACACTGTAACCGGAATTGTGGTCTCCACAATGCAATACATTGAAGTAGTTTGGAATTTTCTGTATAAACTCAGGTTTCATTATGTCAGAGTCACTGTAATGAGACTTCTACTGAATATAGCAGGCCCCCATTTCTTACATCTTGTTCCTGAGTATTAAAAGCAAAAGATACATATTTACTCAAATAACTTGTGTTGTATACTTTTTTGTAAGGGCAGTAGCATTTCATGACATACCTCTCAGAGAATAAAAAGGCATGTAAATGAATTTTCAGCTGTGTTATGCCATTTAAGTAAAAATTGCCAGTGTGATGTATTTCATTCCACTGAAGGGCATCCTGCATTCCAAAGCTAAAAAATGTGGCAATCCTTTTTAGTTTTTTATAGGAGCCATTGTGTCACTTCACCTATGGACATACTGTAATGGGACATCTACTTTTATAACTTGTATTGAATTATCTTTATATTACACATTCAATGAATAATATTAACCATACTCTGTCACATGAAAAACGTACAAATGCAGATCAAAGAAGTTCCATTCATTGCCTTATGAGTCCAGTTTTCCAGACTGCATCACATTACATGGTTCTAAGTTTGGCAGTTGGAACTGAAACATTATGAAAATCACATGTACTTAGCCGGCATCTGAGTAGATTTGTGTGTGGTGTTTAGCTAAGCAAAGTTACACTCAGTAAATGTGTTATTGAGAAACGTGTTTCTAATGGTAATATAGAGATTAGCTGGTGTGTGTGGCTAAAACTACGAACTTTGAGCCAAACCATATCTCATTAATGGGGTTCCTCTATTATACACCCTGGTGAACCTGCCATTTTGGTGAATGGAGGATTGCTGTTGGAGCAAGAGTTACTACAAAAGAAATAATGTTATCTGTAAGGCTCCATGGGTGATCATATTCACCTGATGAACTAGAGATATTAAGATCTAGCTTTAAAGTAAAATGTTTTTTAAAAACGCCAATTAGTCAGAGCTCTATAATGTAAACAAGTATTTTGGCAATGTCATTGAAATGTATATAATGCATGCAGACTGTAACTGCTCCTTTGGAGCCTTTAGAAACCGTCTGGTAAATATGTATTTAGTAGAGTTGATTGAAATTTTTCAACCAACTAATGTTTTCTGTCAAAAAAGCAGTTTAATTCAAAACTGAATTTTTGTATTGGGAAAATGTCATTTTCCACTAATTTTTATAGGAATTTCTAAACATTAACATTTTGTTTTTGTTTTCATTTTGACTAGAAATTTTCATTTCAATTTTCAAAACCCAATAATTTACCAAAATTTTAGGTTTTTCTCCCTGTTTTTTTTTTTTTTTTTTTTTTTTTTTTTTGCCGCTGAATGCAGTAGAATCTATGTCTAGGATTTTTCTTTTTGTTTTTTCCCCCACTTTTTCCTGTGTCTTAGTGACTTCATAAATGATCTGGAAAAAGTGGTAAACTCAGAGGTGGCAAAATTTGCACGTTACAGTATTACTCCGGATAGTTAAGTCCAAAGCTGACTGAGAAGAGTTATAAAGAGCTCTCACAAAACTGGGTGACTTCACTACAAATGAAAAATGATGAAATTCAATGTTGATTAATGCAAAATAATGCATACTGGAAAATATAATCCCAACTATACATACAAAATGATGGTGTCTAAATTAACTGTTACTACTCAAGAAAGAGATCTTGGGATTATTGCGAATAGTTCTCTGAAAACATCTACTCAGTTTGCAGTGGCAGTTAAAAAAACAGCTAACAGAATGTTGGGAAACATTAGGAAAGGGATAGATAATAAGAAAACATCATAATGCCACCATATGAATCAATGGTATGCCCACACCTTGAATATTGTGTGCTGTTCTGGTCTCCTATCTCCCCCCTCACAAAAAAAAAGAGAGAGAGAGAGAGATTAGAATTAGAAAAAGTACAGAGACGGGCAACAAAAATAATTAGTGGTATGGAATAGTGTCCCTATGAGGAGAAATTAAAAGACTGGGACCGTTCAGATTAGAATAGAGGTAACTAAGGGTGGGTATGATAGAGGTCTATGAAATCATGAACAGTGTAGAGAAAGTGAATAAGGAAATGTTATACTCCTTACATAACACATGAACCAGGGATCACCCAATGAAATTAATAGGTAGCAGGTTTAAAACCATCATGAGGAAGTACTTCATACAATGCACAGTCAATCTGTGGAACTCATTGCCAGGGGATGTTGTGAAGGACAAAAATATAACTGGGTTCAAAAAATAATTAGATAAGTTCATGGCAGATAAGTCCATCAATGGCTACTAGGCAAAATGGTCAGGGATGCAACTGCACAATCTGGGTGTCCCTAAACCTCCGACTGCCAGAAGCGGGGACTGGATAACAGAGGATGGATCACTTGATAAATTGCACTGTTCTGTTCTTGCCTTCTGGAGCATCTGGCTCCAACCACTGTTGGAAGACAGGATACTGGGCTAGATGGACCATTGGTCTGACCCAGTATGGCCATTCTTATGTTCTTAGATTAATCTGAATTTGTCTGGCTTAAGCTTTCAGGCATTGGTTCTTGTTATGCCTTTCTTTGTTAGATTAAATAGCCTTCTAGTAGCCTGCATTTTCTCCTCATGAAGGGATTTAAACACTGCAATCAGGTCACCTCTCAGTCTGCTTTTTGACAAGCTATACAAATTGATCTTGTTAAGTGTCCCACTATAGCACATTTTCTTCATCCCTTCAATCATTTTTATGATTCTTTTCTGCATCCTCTTCCATTTTTCAAAATCTTTTTAAAAATATGAACACCAGAACTGCATGCAGTATTTTAATAATGGTCTTACCAGTGTCCTACACAGAGGTAAAAATCACCTCCCTACTTCTACACCCGAGTCCCCTGTTTAAACATACAAGGATCAGATGAGCCTGTTTTGCTATAGCATAACACAGAGAATTCATGTTGAGTTGATTGTCCACTATGATCCTTAGATCCTTTTCAGAATTGCTGCTTTCCAGAGTACAGTCCCCAATTCTGAAATTATGGCCTGCTTTTCTTGTACCTATCTGTATAACTTTATATTTGATTGTATTAAAATGCAGAGTGGTGCCCTCTATACCCTTTACTTGGGTGTGTGGGAGCCAACAGGCTTATGCTACACCATTCTGTCCAAACAATCAGCCACAGAACTCTCTCATTGAGCCTATAAGGGGACTAAATGTCCACAGGGAGGGAAGGTTCTTTCCCCTGCTGGCCCAAACAAAGCCTCCCCTCATCTGAGACTGCAAAGAGGAGGAGAAAAGACATTTGTCCTTTTTCTGTTCTGTAATTTTTTCTAAACTGCTCTATCTAAGGACAAGTTACAGAGGACCCAAAGGAAAAGTGAAACACTGTCACTGCCTCTGTAACTTTTCAAAACTTGGAGAAATTTTGCAAAGATAGAGTGGAATAAGGAAAGTTGAATAAAAAGGGGAAAAAGTGAGGGGAGAAAAACAAAACTAATCAAAATTTAAAAATAAACCTAGACTTAATTTATTTTATTTCATTCAGTGGTTACAAAACAATGGGGGGAAGGGAAGAAACAAAATTTCTTTTTTTTTTTTAATTTTCAAAAACTGAAACAAACATTTAAATTCAAAATGAAACTAAAAAAATGATTCAAAGCAAAATTTTTGATTAATATTGACCATTTCCAGTGAAAAATAAAAACATTTCATTTTTTTTTTCTTTGAATGGGGTGGGGAGTACAATGGTTTTGGTTTTTTCTACCAGCTGTAGTATTTCCATTTTTAAAAAACCCTAAAACGAGTGGATTTTTTGCTGTGATGTGACCTTTATAATATGTTAGGAAAGAGCAGATTCAGAGATGGATCAGAGGGAAGAATGGTTGGAAGGTAAGGTAGATTGGTATGAAGTTATGAGGATGGGGGAGGAAGAGTGTTGATAAAGTGGAGGAACAAGATTTGGTATTAGATGGGTTACAGAAGTTCAGTATGGAGGAATTTTGTTTTGGTTTTGGTTTTACTGGTGGCCTTGTGGCAAGGAGATTATGGGAAAGATATTGGGGTATAGTAATTGTTTTCATTCAGGTAGAAGTGAGAGAGCTTGAGAGATGGGTTTTGTGGAAGGTTGTTACTCACTCCAGATCTTGATAGTAGAGGGACTAGACAGTATAATGATTTCCAAGCCAGGTAAGGCTGGGAGGTGTTCAGAGAGATTGTTTATTATTCTCTCCCTCCATACACAATAGTTGAGTATATCCTTCTTTGGGCGTGTGGAGGTGGAGAAAGGGAGGGAGAGTTTCCCTTCCTTTAAGATAAGGAGCTTGCACCTTATCTGCGATATTCTTGCTTGGAACCTCAGTTGTGTCCATTCTCAAAGCTGAAAAGATTAAGCAACATTACCATATGCAAGGGATATGGATTGATTTTGGTGCCTTGGTTTATCTGTGACCTGTAGGTCTCTGATAAGACCGGTTTGGCTGTTGTCTTTTTGGTGGTTTCATCTTTTTGATTATTTCATTTTGAGAACACAGGACATTGGCCATAAAGGTCCCCTTTCTGGTTCTTGATGTTACATGGTCTGTGGCTAATAGAGTTTGGTAGAATTTTTGACTTAATAATGGATAATGCTCCCAACTTTTTCTTGTATAAAATAGATATAACTGGAAGATATTGTTGGTCTTTCTCTAGCCTTCGCTTCTTGGTCAGTGTTGTTAGGGTTAGAGTTCTATTCTGTCATCTTTTCTTTATAGCATTTTGCTGAGGCTATTGGGTGAGATAGAAAGCTGAGTTGGCCATCAGTGTACATATGACACATACACAGTTGTGTGTCTTGTTTTCATTAGACTCAGAATGGTGCAGTATTATTTCTTTCTCGGTGATTTGCTGAGAATGGGATTTGAATAAAAGTGAGTTAGCTGGAAGTTTAATCCAAACATGACAGCAGTGATGTTAGATTTAGGAGAAGGATCTTGAGGGTACAATGGGTATTCCCATTGGAATTAGAATCCAAGTTGGCCTCAGTGACCAAAAGTACTTTTTCCACTTCTCTGTACCAGCTAAGAAGTTTGTGACTGCTTTTCTTACTTGATGCTTTTCGAGACCTTTTGTCCTTTACCATGGATTACTGCAGGGTTTCTCAACAACTTATCCGTAGACCAATGTTGGTCCCTGAGATTTCTCTGACACAGTTTAGGAAGGCAGCAAGCCGGTCCCTGACATAAAAAAGGTTGAAAAACACTCGTCTAGAGTGACCCTTAAAGATCACCCTGAAACTTCAGCTGTTGCAGAATGCAGCCATCTGCCTACTTTGTGGGGCTAGCACCAGGGAGCATACTATACCCGTTCTTTGCCGATTGCATAGGTTCCCTGTTTGTTTCTGTCTGTAATTGGAGACGTTAACTCTGTTCTTTTGGCCAACAAACAACCTATAGCAATCCAGAAATATGTTTTAATATATGCCACTGTCCCATGAGGATCAGGAAGCATTTTGGAGGAGGCTGTTTCCCTGTGTGGATGAGCTGGAGTCTATGGGATTTGCTTCTAGATCCTTGAGCTCTGGTTGATTTAGAGGCTGAGCAGAGCCTGAATCCCATCCCATTAGATTGGAGCAGACAATAGAAACTTAGTGAGAATGAATTCACAGTTTTTTGTGCCCTTTTTCTGAGGGGAGTATTTTGGTCCTAAATGTCTCCAGAAATACAATATCAAAATCTGGGAGCCGGTTTTCAGAGATGCTGAACCACCTGCAGCTCTCATTAACTCTCAGTTTCTCTGAAAATCATGCCTGTGTACTTTTTATTGGATGGAACACAGGCTTCAGAAATCAGTGTCTGTTTTTGCCTATTCAAATAGCTTTTGGCTAGTTGATTATTTTATTATTTTTTCATCAAATTTAAAGTAAAATATGCAATAAAACCATGTAGCTCCCACTTTGAGAATGTGTTTGACACATTAAATCTAGGAAAGAATTAAAAGGCTGCTGGAGAAAAGAGAAGATTTTTACATTAAAAAATAAAACAAACTTGAAAATAGGAACTGGATAATGAGGATGCTAACAGACCAGCAAATATAGAAATATTAGCATATTTTTTCTCTCTCTCTCTCTCTAAAACACTCCTTTTTGCACAGCTAAAGTGCTGAAATGAATGTTTTGCCTTTTTGTCTCACAATAAAGCTTTAGTGTTTTGTCAAAAGATCATGAGTCAGTGCTGCTAGTTTCTATTATTTCCTGTTCAAATATTGGCACTTGATTATTTGGAGTGAAAGTGGCAAAATCACACATCATCCCATGTTGCTACTTCACATGTTAAAGGGACATATCCGTTGACAGTACACATTTCTTGATTTATACAAGTACACATCTTGACTAGTGTTGTGCTGCATTCTCATTTCTACCACCCAAATTGTGCACTGATAATTATCAGATTATGCAAAATTATGTGCACAGTACATAACGTTATTTTGTATTTTCATTAAATAGCTCATCAACAGAAAAGCTATAAATCTGTCAAGAAGGATAATAAAATGTAACTTTATATTTATTACAATTCTCACAATTTATGAAGAGAAAAGAAAATAACTGAAGTGACAATATAAATTCATATAAACCTGATCTCAGAAATATAATCTCTGTTATGTTGTGTTAAGGTTTCTATTTTTCTAAATGTTTAATAGATATTTTACTGACTTTTTGTTTTATTTGGGAATCTTTAGCAGATAACCGCAAAATTATGGGAGGGAAAATCACTATTCACTATTTAGAGCCCAATCCTTAAAACACTGGTGCAGGTACTTTAAGTACATTGGTAGTCCAACTGCTTTCAGGGTGTTCCCAGCGCTTCCATTCACCAGCTGTGTGACCTTGGATGGTGAGTCACTTCAACTCTCTGAGTCTGTTTCCAATCCCATCCTGTGTCTGTATTGTCTATTTAGATTGTTAGCTCTTTGGTATAGGGGCTATCTCTTACTATGTGTTTGTATAGTGCTAGCACATTGGAGCTCCAAACTCAGATGGACCTCTGGGCACTACCAGAATGCAAATAATATTTTAAACAGAATATGTGGGTTTTAAAAACAAGAATGTAAGTGATTGTAGAATCAGGCCATTAGGTGCTCAAGAGAAAAGAGGAATTGAATTATGCTTTCTGCCACAAAATTAGTAGCATAATCATTTAAAAATGTAAAGAAAAGAATAAGATATGCTACCACTCAAGTCAGTGGAAAAGTTTCCAGTGATTTCAATGGGAGCAGGACAGAGGACTGAATCCATCACATCACTCTCAACAGCAGCACTCATTTGTAAATTAGCCAAAGAAAGATAGTAGTTATTAAATAAAGGGCAGTTTATAATTCTTCTGTACTTAATTATTTCATTCACACACCACATTCTTTCTGACCAAAAGACCTGTAGGGAGAAATTTTGATAAACGGTTCTAAAATGTTGTCCTCGGTTTTCCACATATTTTTTTCCACACATAAATGGAATTAAATAGAAATTAAAATTGTTCATACAAAAACGTGGAAGTGACCTATAGCAGGTTAGTTTTTTACATGCAATCCAGTACAATGCTGAGTCTTTCTGGTAGCGTTATGCCCCTCTGAGGACCAGATTCAAAGAATTTGGGATGAAGACTTTTGAAAACTTGGCCCACAATGCATTGCTGCTTTCTACATCTGTAATAATCATGGCCACTTCCTGATATCTACAGTAGTTGCAAATAGTCATATTTGGAATTCTTGGCAAGATATCCAGAACAGCAGAGGGTAACATGATTTTTTGTCAAAGGCTGTGGTAATGGTAAATCACATACTGGATTGATTGATTAATTGATTGATTTCTGAACAGGGCATTGTGGGCATAATACAATGGTGCTCTTAAATCATGTACTTTATTGGATTATTCTTGGGGGAATGTGGACATGCATAATCAAGATACAAGCAAAATCAGTGATTTATTTATAAAGATGGAAACTGGATTAATTATTTTATCCTCTAAACAATCTGTTCTGTTCTGTCTCTAAACCTTCAACAGCGTCCCAACCCTAGACAATGTGCTTTCTTCTCACACCTATCTACTATATCTTTCCGTGCCTTGCACTATAATATTTAGTAAAATGAGAACACTGTTTACCTCTGTCTTCAGCTTTGAGACCTTGTGTGGCTTCCTTCAACCTCCTTCTTGAAAATAGATCACAGAGCAGAAAAACATAACAAAAAAAAAAATGTTAAAAAGTAATATAAATGTTTAGGCTGACGTCCAAAGCTGGAAATTTACAAGAGTCTCTATTAATAAAAAAGTAATACTTTACTATCAGGTTATTATTAGAATAAGAAAAATAGGGATACACCCTTCTGTCTTATAAAAATGCAGATTCGTCTTTTTTTTTTTTTTTAATTATTTTATTTCTAACTGCATCATTAAAATATTTTATTTCTTGAAGATATATGTAATATATTCATCCCAAAGGATTTAGCCCTAGCAGTCTGGTTTCTATACAGTCCAGGACAAAAGTGCTGATGAGGCATAACTGCTCTGTCATACTTCAAGTGAAGCAGTGAGAAGGTCTGCTGGATGATGTGAAGACATTTATTCATCAGCTTTAACTTATTTCATTTGTAGATTTACCATATGGACACAGCACATGAGGCTAGTTCTAGCTTTCCTCCTTCTGTTTCTAATTCTGCAGTTGAGCCCTTCGATAGTGTTCCCCTGTCAGTGAGCAGCGAGCTACATTTGTTAGTCTTTGTGTGAGAGAATGATATTTTTATTGACCTTGCACAATATTTATTTATCTGTGAAATATCTTCCGCCTTTTGAGGAAATCAAGTTTTGAAGCAAAAGCAGACAGCTGCGTGATGCCGATAAGATGATTAACTTAAGTCATTGCTGCCATTTCATGTTATTTTTCTTTGTATTTTAAAAATTCTTTGTTTTGTTTTTGTTAAAAAAGAATTGTCTTCAGATATACTTTTCATCAAATTGGGCTCTGTTTTGTGAGGGATTTTCTCTCTTAAATTTCCTCTGTAAATCTGTTTGCAGCTGGGTCTCGGTCATCTTATAGCAGCCAGCACAGCCACCTTGGCACCGAATTAAGGGCGCTGCAGTCTCCAGAGCACCATATAGATCCTATTTACGAAGACCGAGTGTACCAGAAGCCCCCTATGAGGAGTCTCAACCAGAGTCAGGCGGACCCTCTGCAACCAGCACATACAGGCACATATCGCACTAGCACTGGTAGGTGGAAATAATTTATAGATTTGTTTCTTATGAATAAAGTCTTTTACTTCAGTGCTAAATCTCTAAATTTTGTTGGTATGGTAGAAAAGTTTATACTGCATTTGTAACTTGAAAAAATGCCTGATACAAATTGCAGAAAGCATTGATATAGCTGAAGAAGACAGCACCCTCTTTTCCCCTCTTTCCTCCCCAAATCTCAGGCAGAAATATCTTTAGTATTGGGATTGTATGTACTGCAGTTTTAGTATTTTTGTTTCTTTTGGTGGGAAGGAGAAAATAATATTTCCATCAAGCTTTTAAACATATTATTTAAAGAAATCTGATTGTTCTGCTACAGTTTTGTGCGTGTCTCAAAAAGGACAGCAAGGCATCTTCCTCGTGAACATAATGGGACGTTTACATTTTTAGACCTGAAGCAAACCAGGAGAAAATGTGTTCTCTGTCTCTCTCATTCTCATATTATATATATGCAACATACTTACACACTGTATACATACAGATATAAATCATAAAGCTGCAGCATAACGGACGGCACACTGTCGGTATCATTGATGCCTCTGTAATGTAATAATGAATGTTCATCCATGATACGTGTTAGTGTACACGTCCTCTTTGCAGAGGCTCCTCTCAGCTGTATAAAATAGATCTATATTTGGGAATCCACAAATAGATAATATCAAATCAGTAGCGGTATTTAATGCACTTAAGGAATCAGAATACAGCAGTGTTAGAACCAAAATAGTCTAAAACGTGGAAATATTAATAGCTTACATTAGGAATTGTCGTATTGACCGAATTTCTTTGTTGTGTCACTGTTGTACAGTGGAGTTTTTTGTCTCTTCCCAAATCGGAAGCTTACATTTACACTGACAGAAGAATTAAAGCAAAATTTAAAAACTGACTTTTTAGAACAAGACAGCATGCTTTCTTCTATTATTTTAGGGCCCAATCCTGCATTTCTTGCCTGGAAGTTTAGGATATGATGGTTGGATAAAGCCCTTAGAAAGAATTCAGAGAAATATAAAATCCTTTGTGGCATAATTTAAATTCTTGTAGTATTTAGGTTAAGATACTACAAGATACTTAACAGTTAAGACTGTTAAATGCCAATGAAAGAAGCTATCATGAATGTACAATATTCTTTTGTGTGGAATCATATTTATATCCAGACATCACAACTATTTTATTAAAATAATAATTGGGTTGCAAAGTGCAGCACAGGACTCCACCTCAGTCATTGAGAAGGAAGGGAAGTGATCAGTGAATGAGGCAGCTGTTCAATATTAGTTTTTATTTTCATCATTCAGCATGTGGCCTCACATTTCATACACTGCACATTTTCCAAACCTTGCCTTAAAAAACAATTAAAAAAAATGTATTGGCTTTTCAGTAGCACTTGTGACAGTGCAATCTGATTGCCCCACAGCCATTAGTGGACACCTTTTGTGACTATTATCCCAATTTTACAACTGGAAAACTGAGGCCTAGAGACTGATTACTTGATTTTCAGAGGTGTTGACTCATGGAAGTCCAGTGGAGCAGTGAGTGCTTAGTGCCTCTGAAAATCTGGCCATAACTGTGGCCAAATCTGACCAAATCTAACCCAAGTTGACACAGGCCTGTGGCAGAGGAAGGAACAGAACCAGATCTAGGACCTGGAGACCCGTTAGGCCTATTGGAAAATTCCACTCATAGTGAATGAAACTGGGACCAGAGTGTAGTTGTGTAATGAATGAGGCAGGGGTTGGCAGGAAGAAGTCTTGTGGTTAAGACACTGGATTGGATCTGTTCCTGCTTCTACCCCAGATTTCCTGCATGAATTTTTCTGCCCTGTGAAAGACAAGAGTGTCTGATCATATAATAAAAATTCTATCACAAATGGGCAGAATGAAGGAGAAGCAGGCAGGCTTTTTTGCAGCATTTCCTAACTTTTGCTTGCTTCATTTTGCTATCTTAGTGTTATTTTGAGGTAGGATTGAATGTGTTGGTTGGTTTGTTTCAGTTTGTTGTTGTTTTTATTTGCAGGGAGGTGCGGGTGTTAATTGAATTTCCCAGGTTTTTTGTAAAAGAAATTTTGTCATGTGTAAGGCCCTACTTAACTTGAGATATTGTTGAAATTGCAGATTCTTCAATCTTAGGTTTCCACGGCAGTTTTGACAGCAGGAGCCCGCTGTGCACGGAGCTGAGAGTGCCTGGGCCACTCTGGGGCTGAGAGTGGGAGCCCCTACTGTCAGCCCCAGGTGGCCACTGTCAGCTCCAAGCCCCCGCTGTCAGCCCTGGGTGGCTGACAGTGGAAAATTGCGGAAAAGTAATAATGGACTGTATTACTGCAAATAAAAAGATTTTTTATTACTTACTTTTTTATTATTTACCATTTTCTTTTTTACTTTTTGTATTACTTACCATTATTATTTTTCTGCAATTTTCAACTCAGCCACAATTTTTTGACAATCATTCCACAATTCAAGGAGGACCTTAATCATGTACAGCTAGCTATTTGCTAGACAGTTATAGAATGCTGGGTACTATACAAAGAGGACAATGACCGAGGCAAGAAATCTTGCCTTGTTTCATGCATGCTCGCATTTAGTGTGTCACTTCATGGAAGACTGGAGTCTTTCACAGCCCTCCTTCTTCCATACACACCTTCACAGTTCATATTCCACATGCCTGTATGCATCAAAACTGAAATTCTACTCCATTTTCTTATGCACACATGCACAAATCCAGGACTATACCAAGACAATTCTATAGATGAAATATTTCACTCAGTATATATATATCTCAAGTAACCTGTTGACTGTTGGCTTATATAACAATCCAGTGTGCGTGGACAAAGGACTTATTTTTTAAAACTTAATACATAGCAGATAGTCGCAGGAAGGCACATCTGCAATCCTGGGACTATGGTCTGCCAAAGTTCAAATGTATTTAATCTACAGTTGAGGCAGTAGTGTTTAAACAAACAAGCAAACAAACAAACAAAAACCTCTGCAGCTTGTTTGTGGAGTGTTCTAGACTAGTATTTACAAAAGAGTTAGCTTACCCAGGTTGATTGGCAGTCAAGTAATTTAAATTAAAACAGAAGCAAAAACTCAAGTCTTGACATACCTGTTGTCCAATCCAGGACTCCTCTGGTTTGTTGCACATTAGTTTTTTATGCAGGTCCATCAGGCTGTATGTCAGCTTGCTGTATCTGCTTTTCAGATATTTTCTGCTTTGTACTTCTGTCCCATTTCTTGCTTTTATTCTACAAAAGGGAACATATGGCTCACAGTGGGTGTTATCAGGACTTGATTTTGATAAAATAACTAAAAATGTTGGTGAGTCTCTATAAAAATAGAAGAAAGTATTACAATTGTTTAGAAATAATCAGAACTCAAGGTGCAGTGTTTCAAAATTACAGAGTTATATGTTTATTGTTCAGAAAATGACAAACTTTCCAAAGAAAATTAGACATTTTCTTTAATACAAATACTGAGCCTGATTTTTTCTTTCCCTTTCCCCCAGTTTTATGTTATTGTGACTTCACTGACTTCATAGGAATTGTTCCTGATGTACCCTGGGTGTGAGGGAAGAATAATTAGCCCCACTGAACAAAACACTTCATTGTTATCTCTGTGGCATCACATACAGTTAACATCTTTTTTGTTTTACTTCTCCTCTGAGAGATAAATCCAGTAAGGAACTTGAAATAATTTTTTTTCTCATAGAATAGGGTAGCTTATAACAACGACATTTAATTTAAAAGGACAAAAGAAAAATGAAAAGGTTATTTAACTTTGCTTTAAAAGATATATATTTTACATGGATTATGATGTCTTTTAACAGCAATGTCTATGTTTTGAGTTTATCAGCACTTGATCAAACTGCTATCTCTTGTTTCATTTTTAGTGTGAAGACCAACAACTTCAAACCATCAGAGCTTATTCATATTTAAATTTTCTGATAAAAATTTAATAAGAGTTATGCAAAATTCTACTTCTGAAATGTGACTTTGTAAAAATAACATTGTGGGATTCCAATTTTATTGTGTCTCAATGGTTTCCATATCAAATATGCTTAGTTTATAAGTAAAAAGATTCTTTTCTTGGAGTCATGCAAACTCAATTTGGGCTTGGAGAGTAAGACTAAGGATTCCTTCTTTCTCATGCATCATCAGTAGTAATAAAGATTCTGCAGGCCAATTTATATCATCAGGTACACAAGTGCAACCCCAGTGTTTTCATTGAGGTTGTATAAGTACATCTAATCAGCATGCAAGTGGAACTCAGATAACAATCTTTTTGGTGATATGTGAGCCAGATAAGAATACAGCTCACTCATAGCTGTATGGACTCTGCAGTGCTAACAAGTCAAACATTTCAAAGAGTGAGGTTGAGGAATATTTTTTTCACTTCAGCAATTGGATATGACTGTGAATTATCCACAGGTAGCACCTCCTTCGAGTAAGAAGGTGCAGGGCTTTTTTACATAGTCATTCTTCAGAACAGTACTTGTACCTTACCGAGAAACTCACTTTTGTATGTTATTTCCTTATAATAAACATTGTCAGATGAAAAGAGAATCTCAGCTTTCAAATATATTTTTCATTTTCTGGTGTTTCAAATGATCACTTAATGCAAAACGGGGGGAAAATATTTGTTGTTTTGTTTTTGTTTGTGTTTGTTTGGTTTTTTGTTTACCAGTTTGAGGAAAGTTAATATTTTTTATGTCTGTTCAGTATGATTTCTGTGGCATACTGAGATGCAGCAGCTGCACGTTAATTGAGGACCACAGTGGTAAATCACACACCATGAAGTTCTGGCTATAGGACCTAACATTTTTTGAGAAATTGAAAAAAGGAGGTTATCCATACCTGCACATCTCCGTTAGTGCACTAATGTTGTGATGATAGAAACATCCAGTTTTATAATATTGGCATGGGAGGGAAATTCAGAAGAGACAAGTAGGGAATTAAATATCTTTCATACTAAGTAAATTAAGTACAAAATAGCTTAGTGAACTGAATAATGAATAATGAAATCACCCTAATTTGATAGGAATTCATATTCTCATTTTAACTGGCAGCTCCTTTTTTATTTCATTATTTTATTTAGGTTTTCTTTTTGGATAGCTTTAAATTGCTATTGTTTATTTTTACAAAATTAGAAATTTATACTGGAAATAATGTTTGATTCTGATCTCACAGTGTAACTCCAGTTATTTGGATTGAAGAATCCTGATCAACATCTGAGTAAGTGAGATCAGAATCTAGCCCTATTTGCCAAATTCTGCCCTTAGATACATGAGGTTAACACCTACTGATGGCAATTGAAGTGGTATATGCAGGTTAGTCTTAAAATTATTTGTCAAAAGTAATATTAAGGTTATTAAGAGTGTTGTCTCCTCTCTCTCTCTCCTCTATATGGAAGGGAGGGGATGTTACTTGCATAAATCACTGTTCAGGAGCAAATCCATCCTCCACTATCAGTCCTGAATAGTTCCTCCACATGCAGATTACTTCTCATCCAATTCCACTGAAAGGGGATCTCCACAGAGAAAGGGTGTGGTTTTGCCCCTAAGTATATAAGGTTATGGAGGAAGGGGAAGCAGAGAGAGGCTTTGTTTCCCTCTTCCTCCAAATTGAAAGATACCCCTTGTTGTAAGCATCATCATATGGTTGTGTCGGCAGATGTTTGAGATTAGAGGAATGAACAAGATACAGAAACTCTACACAGAATCTTTGTAAACCCTTTGTAAACCATTAGCAGGACCTCTTTCAGGGCTTTCTTTGTCTTCCAAATAACCAGGGGCTTGTCCCTCAAAACATGCAGGTGTCCTAACATCCATGGGAAAACCCCACAGACCTCAGGGCATCCCAGATTTCACAGGATAGAGTCCTATTTAGTTGGCCACATCTCCTACTTCCTTCCTTTGTCCCCAAAAGATGAGTCTTCAGGAAGTTTGTGATGTCGGTACCTCAGAAATTTTGATTTAAATTATTCCTTTGATGGTTTCTTTGTTTGGTTTGATTAGGTTTGGTTTGTTTTGTTTTTTTTTCTGTAGGAGAGGATGACAATGTCTCTTGATATTTTGATACAAATTGAGGTGTAAGAAGTTTGATTAACAAAATCATTATTATATCCTTGAAACTCAGTGAAATACCTTGTAAATCTCAGCTGCCATGGTTTGTGGAGACATGGTGCTGACACTGTGCCAGAGAATGTCTGTGTTTTTATGATCTTCTGGGTTTGATCCTGCTCCTGTTAGACTTCTGTGATGCAGGACCAGGTTCACTCCCTTTTATTTACTTGAGCACTGTTCAAAACCACAAAAATACAAAGATATTCTTCTAGGATGTACAAATGATTTGAATGCTCATATATTTCTGCTTTTCAGATATCTTTGTACTGTTGAAAGAAAACACAACACTATGCTCAACTAAGCTATCCAACAGTGACATTAAGAGAATTTACACTATTGTTAAATGTTCATTATTTCAGTAACATTACTCTTAAAACACCTTCGTTGAGAAATTGCCCAGCCATTACATTTTTAAATAAAGTGGTGATCTTAACTATGTTAACATTACTATTGAGAACTTCTGCAAACTCCCATTGAGATTAGTGGGATTTTCATACACAGAATGTATATGCCATATATCTATGAAAGATTTGTCCATGTTGTCCTCCCTTGCATTCTCCCCAGCAGCCAGCAATCCACGTGTGTCCAGCATTCCCACGGATATATCAGTGTTGTACATACCACAGGATTAGGTCTTGGAGTGCAAATATTATAATTAATTTAACTAGTACAGTAGTTCTCTATTACCAAAAAAATATATATTTTCATTGAAAATGACCAACTTTCTGACATCAAAATATAATTCTAAAATAATACTACCTAATATATGGATTGTATTGCAGCAGAGTCATCGTATTTATTTAGTTATTGAGAGCATAGTGGTTGGTTGAGTGCAAAGTATAAATTGGGGAAGAGTTCACAGTATAAAGGAGAAAGAACAATTCCTACACATAGTGCCCTCAGTGATCAGAAGGTGCTTTAGTTCAAAGCAATTGTTGCTGTGTTGTTTTGGGTGATATTTTTGGTTAATAAATATGACCGTGCTTTTTGCTGATTAATGTTGGACAGATCGGAGAAACTGTATTTTTTAAAACCAGGGATTTGAAAAGAGTGAGGGTCAAGTTAGTGTGAACGTTTTGGAAGTTTGGTTGTAATATGCTCCCCTCAGTCACATTAGATAGTGGTGCCCCAGCAAATTTGCTTTGGAAAGCATATCGTTTTTTATATTGATTATGGTTATGATATTTATGACATAGGATTTGCTTGATTTTGTTAACTTAAAGGGTCACACTTAAAATGTTTCCACTGGTCTGACAGTTTGAGATATTTCCTTTATAAGGTGAGGTTCACCCTCTGCAAAGGACCAGCTCAAGGCAAATGCACCCCCACTTAAGTCCTGTCTTAAGGACTAAAGTGGTACATAGGGCTTGTGTTGCACCAATGCTCAAGGGTCAGCTTCACCTATAATGGAGGAACTGGTTAAATCTCTCAACTTCTTTTTGTAATGAGCTTTGGATTTTATTTCTTTGTCACTCTGTTTAAATACTTGCATAACTTAAGAATTAATGAACTAAAGAGCATTTTCTGTAAAATTGGAGGATGAAAGCAGTACAGCAGGAACTGAGCAAAGGTCTTGAAAGAGGGCTTTTTACCAGCCAGTCAGAATCACCAGCTGATTATCCCATTATTTGGACAAAGAGAGTATAAAGCACCCAGGATTTGGAGCTGAGAAGCACTGCTGAAGCACAGCATTCTGGAAACAGCTGATTCTAGGAATGCAAGATGTAGGAGTTTGAGATGCTGAAGAACTGGAAGATTTAAGATACAGTCAGAGTTTGAAGGGCAATAAGGAAACTCAAGTATTTACAAAATGGGAATTTACAAACTGTTTCCTGATTAGGCTTTAGGGAACAAAGAAAGTTGAGCATTTCCTGAATCTGGAATCACATAAGTGCACTTGATAGGGGGAATCTGATATCTGTACTAGTACATGATGCATCCCTATGAAACATACCTTGATCTGAAATTCTGAATTTTTACTTACTTTTTCCTTTTATAAAAATTCAACTCTTAAGGTGCAGCATTCCTTGTGGATATTTGCTTTTATTCACAAAGTGTGTATGTGCTACCAGAATTCCTAAGCCTAATAGAAATATGTAACAAATTAGTGTAAGTTACAAATTGACATACGCTCATAACATACGTGAACCTGTAATAAAAACAATTACTGCTAAAGAAATATCAACTCTAAAATGGTGGCTAGGTTATTCCATGTGCTGGGGCTCAAGATAAGAGGCTCCACCTCCACATTTTTCTGCTGGAATTATTTAACTAAGGGAAAATTTTTAAGTATCTTGAGCAAGAATATAACAGTTCTAAAAGGGTAGTTGAGACATTGTCACAATTTAACAAATCCAGAGATCAAAATGAAACAGACTGGACAAAAGGAACTTTGAATAATGACCGGATCCATACAGCTCTATAAACAACAGGAGGACTTAGAAACCTAAGAGGCAGAATTTTTTCTAACTGAGAAGGAATATGTGAGGCGCTTCAGTTTCTGAAGAAAATGTGGAGACCTGCTGGAACCCTGAATGTCAGAAATATCTAAAAATAAAATATCCTTTCTTCAAAAGTGGATGTAAAAGAGCACATCAAAGCAGAGAAAGCCTCAGTTGCTTAGCCTGCAAAGATTATTGCCACCTCCATTGGGAGTAGGATTTATTGAACCTAAAAAAATGTCAAATGTTACTTGTGAAATTCCTTTTGACTCTAGAAATTAGTTTTTTTCTGGTGTATGAAACATTGTGGAATAACACTAATGCTATGGAAATGACTGTAAGTCATTGGGAATGCACAATTGGCAAACAGACAAATACTTCAGTATCATGGGACTTGAAGCACTTCTATGCAAATGTATTACCTTCATTTTGTCTTATTCTTTGTAGCTGCCAGTGATGTAGACCAATGATGAACTGACACTCTTACCAAATTCGGAGCTGTACTGAATGTGCGCAGTGGAATGAGTATTGTAGTTGGTAAACAGCTACCTCTGATCTAGGAGAGGAGATAGGAAAGTTTGTAAAGCTGTGATAACCCAGAGTATAGAACAGAAATAGAAGTTACTGTTCAGGGAGAGGAACTTCCTCTAACCATACAAGAGAAGTGTCTGACAATAAAAGGGACCCCACAGTAAGATGTATATAGCACCTTTCCCAGTAATGGGCCAGACAGCTAACAAAGAAATAGGCTCGGTAGAGCCAGGTAGAGCCAATGCCAACAGACACGTACATCAACCACAAAAAATTGAGGGGAGGAAAAAAACCTGTATATTGGAAATCAAGATCAAACCAACTAATCCCGAGCCCAGCCTTGTAAAAATACATGGGATTCACTACAAATGAGATGTAGGCTCCTTAGGAAAAAAGGCTAAGCAAATTGATTAAATGGTATAAGATCCCCTGTACCTGAAAGTAACTGAAATATCAGATTAACTGGTTTTCATGATGATAAACCAGGTGGTCATATATTTTAGACTAAATAAGATTTTGCTTTTAAAGGCTCACTGTCCATTCCTAGATAGAGCCTTTAATTGGCCAATAGTCCTTATTCATAGGACTTGTACTATTCACTTCACTGGGACTATCTGCTTCACTAATGGTGGCAAGATTGAGACTTGCAAAGATCAGGAACTAGAAGATTCAAGACACAGACAAAATGGTACTGTAAAGGGAACACAGAGGAGATAATTAAGAAACTGAAAATTGGAAGAGCCGGGGCTGTATTGTGTCTTCATTTAGCTGCAGAGAATTATGAGTTGATCCTTTTTTCTGAAATTCAAAATCTTTATATCTGCACAAGAGTTGGAATATTCTAAGACAATCTGTTTTAAACTGGAACTCTAACATTTGAATTTATTATTGTATTTTTTTCTCTTTTTATAGCTAAGATTTACATTTAAATGACAGAATTTCTTGTGGATATTTAGTTTTAAGAGAGAATATGTGCAAGATATCAGAAAATCCTAAACACACCATGGGAGAGATCACTTACAAATCAGCAGATTACAGCATCATTTGTTTCTTTTCCTTTCTATACATTGAATTAAAATTGATTCTTCATATATTCCTCTAAAATTCTTCTTTTCTCTCTGTAAAAAGTCCTTCCTTTTTTGAGACAGCATCAATGTAATGTAGTTCACCTGTAAATAAAATATATTATCACATACATATTAAAAGATTTACAGGATGCTAGATTTGATTATTCACATTTGCTATTCAAGTGTTTCTGTCAAACCACTAGCTTCAGGATAGCATTTCAAGCAATTATTTTTACATTAGTACAATTGCCAAAAATCTGTTGCTTGCATTATAACTTTAAATTGGTGTAGTTATGAAGGAAATGAAATACCCATTTCCCAAAAAGGTGTTGAATGAAGTTTACTAATAAGAAGTAGAGTATGTAGTTTGAATATAGTGCTGAATATTAAGAAGAAGAAAAAGTGCTTTCTGATTTTCTACTTGTACCTTAACTACCACCACAGTGACTCTAGCTGCATTGTTACAATGTCATTTTATGACATCATAAAAGCCTCATGGAAATACCTTCTATTTAAATAATAGCACATTGTAGCACATTTTTTAAGATTGAAGATGTGTATTTGGCATGCAGAAATTTGTGTGTGTACACTGAATTTGTACCCACATTAATTTGCATAGTTGACACACTCAAGGTCTCTTTACATATGCAAAGTGTTTAAAAACAATGCTTTAAGAAAAAGAAAACTGCAAAGCATTACATGATGGAACTATGCAACAGGCATTGTGAAAAGGACAAAGCGGCAAGAAAACATGTACAATAAAAACATGAGATATATGATATGATTTGTGGAGCAAAATGTTACAATATAATATCCCTAATTTATACAGTAACATGGACCAGATAAATTAGTGCATTAAAAAGAATACAACAGAGGAATCTATATACATTTACTCATAGCTTTTGAGGGCCTGATCTGACATACCTTACCGTGGCAAAATTCCCTTTGACTTTAGTTGCATTCACAATGATTCAGTTTTGATCTATGGGAATATTGACTGAACAAAATGGTCAGGTATGAGGCCTTAGGATCCCTTCATAAAGCTGTTAACATTATTTCATTTTTCTTTGTGTGCTACACTTGGAAGTAACTGGTTGCCTGCAAAATACAGAACATGGTTTTCAAAGGTCCTGGACTGGACATCTTAACCTTATCTGGTATGTCGTTCCAGGTACATCCAAAGTTACACCTAAAATTTCACTATAATGTAAGTGTCACTGCATCCGTTTGGTGTTGTGGAAAGAGGAGAGAAAAGGATGCAAGGTGCTTATTCTGCAAATACACATGCACCCAGGAGAGCCCTAGCAAGTAAGCCCACCTAATTTGCCAAGGCCCACATCATATCATTAAATTGGTGTCATCTATAGTTAGAAGGTCCTTCTGGCATATTCTCATAGCATGGCCACATTTTCTATATAGTAAAAAACAATTTTCCTTTTCTTGTGATCAATATATCCAGCAAATCTTCAGGAAGTGTCTCCCCCTTCTCTTCCCCTCCCCCTAAGTGATGAAGGCCCAAGATCGAATAATAATGAGATATTTATTACAATCTCTTGACTGCTCTGTTAGACACAGGTTCATAGTTTGTAGATGTTGAAAATTTCACTTAGAAATTTCAGGATAAAACCACACTTCCAGCTCAAGATTGAGACGCTCACCTTTAGACGTCATCTCTACATCTCAGTAAAGCAGCACCTGCTGAAAATAGCAGATACATATTTAGAAGATTCAGATGTCCCTTATAGGTCCAGATTATCTGTTACATACACAGTTTTTACTAAGTGCGACATAAAGCAGGTACAATGCCCTAGCACTAGTGCAAGTTAGAGCCTTTAAGGACTGTCCACCAGCTAGGGTTATCTGGAACACCGCTAACATCAGTCACTCCTCCCCATCAAGCCTGTCCCTGCACCAGAGTGCTGCAGGGATGGAAGTGTAGGAGCTGACTACTTTGCGAGGATGACATCGCACCAGAAGACTCTCTCCAGAAGAGGAGTTATAGTCGAAGTGAAAAGTGAGCAGAGTGGGCCAGAGCATCTAATAAATAATATTTATCTGGTGCCTTCACCCACCTAACTCCAGTGTAAGCTTTGGAAAATTTGGTCTGCAACTACCTTTAAAGTGCATAAGTGTGCGCACATACAAACACACACACATATATAACAAAGCAAAGTAGACCGCAAATGACAGAGTTAATCTGAATTTTCTGGATCTTTGTATGTCCTATTTTTTGTGACCACTGAAGTCTCTTGAAAGTGACCCTCTTGGAAAATGAACTATTGCCCACAAAATTTAACTGGGTTTAGTTCTGAGCAGACCTGGGACAATTTGTGATTCCAAGCTCTTTGTTTTCACCTGAACATCACTTTGATTTGCGGGGGTTCATTCATATCCAAAAACCAAAGCAAAAGTTGGAGGTGTGTGTGAACCCACTTGATTTAAAATCAAAGAAAATAATTGTACAAACACCTCCAAACTGAAGCCTCAGTGTTTTAAACACACCTACTCAGGCTCACCTTGAACATGTGCCTATTATTCCTTTTCTGATGGACTGGAGACCTACCATAGTTGAAAAGAAGGCAGATCTTAAAAGGAATTTCTTTAAAGGTATTCTCATTATGGGAGTTCTGTAATAAGATCTTCATAGGAGATTCATACCTCTTCAGAAAGAAGATGGTTTGAATCGAATTAACAGCAACACTGCAACCAATTAATCTTCTCACTGGAAGAGTTTAATTAAGCAAGGATAGTGTACATTAATAGGAGACAGCTTTGCTTCAGTTTTCCATGAATTACTTCTGCATATGCATTCACCAAAATTTAGTCCTCTCACAATCCATGTAAGTTGTCAGATTCAAGTTAAATGATATGCTACATGCTATTTTTTTAAGTTATTTTAAATTCAAATTCTAGTGACATTGGGCATACATCTCTTATTTGTGTATGTTTTATCTAGTCATCTATTTGTCTTATTTTTTCATATTCTAACTATCACAGGTCTGTGTGCCTTATAATAAAATTCAAAAGGAAATAATAGTCTATTAGGAAGACATAATTATGAAAATGAATCAGAGTGAGTCAAAAAGCATTTAGATGTTAAAAGTGTGACAAGTAGCTTTAGTTCGTACAGCTGCTCTATTGATAGCAACACAAAAGAGAAAATAAGATGGAAATAAAAGTTTAAAAGTTTTGTTTTTTTTAAGTTTCATTGAACTATGTGGCAAGGAAAAATTATGAAATACGTGAGGTTTTAAGCCAAATAATTTTCTTTGTGGCAAAGAAAGGTCTGCTTTTAGTAACGTTATTATCTAGGACTTTTTGCAACTCTCCAGATTTCAATGACAGATAAAGAGTTTGCAGCATTTCCTGTGTCATCATTTCAACTCCTAAATATCAAGATCTTAATGCAGTACATAGCTCTTCTTTTCCTTCCATTTCTGTGTATTATTTTTACTACTTTTTTCCTGACTTCTGCTTTTTCTAATTATTTTATTTTCCCACGTGGCACAAAATTTTGTTTCTCAGTTAGTTTTACATATTCTCTGTTGTTAAAAACACCACCATCTTTTCTGTATCTTTTTAGCATGGTACTACTGAGTCCAGGAATTTTGGTTTGGTTTTGTGGGGTTTGTGAATAGAGTTTATCAGTATTCAAATATCAGTATTGCATTACAATTGACCTTATCTTTTTATTGGTCATACATTACGCAAATATATAACATGAAATAAAAGACAATACCAAAGCAAGATTTTTCCTTATGTTGTTTTCACACATATATTGACTACATAACCTTGATAGTATGGGTTTTTTATGTTTGTTAGCCACCAGGTTTTCAATATTATATCATCATAACTGTTATAATAACATAAATTGTGTGATTCAACTCACTGTTCACATACATCAAAATGAAAAGTACCAAAAAAAAAAAAAAAAGGAAAACTAATAAAAGACAGAAAGCTACTGAAAGACCTATACGTTGGATGGATAAAATATCTTAACCTTGGCAAATACTAGTGATAATGCTTCTTTGATATGGCCCTTCTATCAACCATTTTTTGAGTATTGTTTTTCATTTTTACCATATACTACAATATGAATCCCTTAAAGTTAAATGTAAATGTGTGTATGTGAAGAAATGACAGGGAAAATTATGATGAGATCCAGAACTTGAGGATGCATGTTCACCTATAGACCTATGATTTTTACATAGTCAAATGATCCTGAGATTGGACCCACTGCTGTTTATGGCAGAACTTCAGCTGGGTTTGATAAGAGCAAGGTTGGGCCCGTAATGAACTAACTTACAATGCATTTACTTTTTGTGCTTCTCAGAACTCTCTCATAAACAGGAGTAGCTTTTCATTTGTATTTGTTTCAATGCCAATAGGTCACATAGGAACTAATACTACAGTCATTACAACAAGAATCTAGTTGACATCATTAGGACTGGAGGACTTGGGCCCAAAATTGCTGATGATAAGGATTCAGTAAACATGGCATATTGAAGTGTTTTCTACTGTACTAGTGTAATAAAAAGATAATGGACTATGAAGCAGACTAACAAGATTTTTAAGGTGCAAAATTACGGAGTCACAGATTTAAAGCTGCTTTGAACTGTTGATTCAATAGTCTTGTTGAGTACACTTCAGTATCATTTTAGACAGGTAGAGAGAAATGTCCATAGTGTAATTCTCTTTCGGGGTGAGGTAATGGACAAGTGAGTCTTGTTTATAATGATATCAAGAAAAAAATTTAATGCCAGCAGAGCTGTGTTATGTATATTTTACAGGAACTGGGACCCCAGAAGTGGGATGACAAACCATCCATATATTTGATTCAGCTATAATAGTCATCATTTTCAATCTAGACCTTAGAACATGGTTCTGTTCTCCTTTGGTGGGAGTTTTATCTGTGTAAAGACTGCAGAATCAGACCCTTAGTGCTGTTGAAATTTAGTTTGATTATTCCCATGCTCTTCTCGAGATATCTACTAACTTGCAGTGGGATTTTGGTGCTTGTCTATTATCTTTAATGTAAGCAATTCAAAGCCCGTATCAAAGTGTTTGTACCTAATCCCTGTATAACCATTTAAAATTTTATTTGGTCCATAAGTGGCATGTTATTTAGAATTTCACTTAACAGTTGCTTTACGTCACTGCTTTCAACTATGACAATGTTGTTCTTTTTTTTCTCATTCTTTTCGAACCCCTGTTTATATGTGTGTATTTTTTTCCTCTGCCTAGACCTGGTTAACCATTTCTGTGAACAGGTCCTCAATTTTTTACTTTGTCCCTACTTTCCTGTCGTAGCCCCATCTTCCCCTGGTGTCGACTCCGTACCCTTACAGCGCACAGGCAGTCAGCACGGCACACAGAACGCAACATCGACTTTCCAGAGGGCCAGCTATGCTGCAGGCCCAGCCTCCAATTACGCAGACCCCTACCGACAGCTGCAGTATTGTCCTTCTGTTGAATCACCATACAGCAAATCTGGTCCAGCCATCCCACCTGAGGGGACCTTGGCTAGGTCACCTTCCATTGATAGCATTCAGAAAGATCCCAGGTGGGTAAAACCTTACTTTTTCTATCGTTACATGTTCATCTAGAGTGTTATAACTGCAGTCTACTCTTTGTATTTCAACTATGGAGTATTATTAAAAAACAAAACAAAAATTGTGATTTGTTCTACAAAAGTTTCTTTGTTTGAATTAGAATTCTGTTTTAATGCTTTATCTTAGCATGCTCTTATGAGCTCTCCTTTAAAGCAAGATGACCTTCAGTACGTACGTTTAGTCTGCCCTTGGTAGGGCCTCCGTGTGAAATACTATGAAAAAGAAATTATGTTGAGAGTATAGCACCACGAGTCCTTGAATCAAAATTGTAATGGCTTTTCTATGCAAGGAGAAATTTTGTTCTGTAAATGTTTAACAATGTGCAAAGTGGCACCCCAGTACTAGCCTATGAGAATAACAGTGAACTATTCAGGTCTATGTTTCATCTGAACATCAGTATCTAGGCTCCACCAGTATGTGACGGCAGAATGATTTGCAGTGTAATTTTCATCGAAAATATTGGCCGATATTACACATATACGCTCTGTGGTTATATAAATATAAATATAAAATATAGTCAGCATGGTGTTCTCTAGGCATACTGTAAATCAAAGAGTGCATGCTTGATGGCAGCATTCAAGGGGTGAATTGTCCTCAGTGATGACAATAACAGAGATGGAGATATTAACAGTAGCTCTTAATTCACTTGGTTGTTTTTGTTTGGTTTTGTGGTGCAAAGGATCAGTAATTTTATGGGGTTTTTTTAATGATTTTTGTAAGTTAAATGGTTTTGCAGTTGAAATCAGATTCTTCAGAAGTTACATAATTAAGCTTTTATTCAAAAATATAAAATATTTGACTTCTTAAAATATGTATTTATTTGTACAGGAATTTCTGTGTAAGATATTGTGATTTTGCTGCATGGTATTTATCAATGGGAACACCCAAAAATGTGTCCCAAACAAGGACATTAGGGAGGTGTTTGACCAACAAGATATTTAAGATACAGTGGCAAGATTTTCCTTCCTTCACTATAGAAGTGAACTGTTCATAGCCTTAGCAGCCTGAACTCTGTACATGTTATCTGTATAGAAACTGCCTTACTAGATTAATTTCATAGCACATTAGGATCACTACGGCTTTTAGTACAGCTCATTCATGCTAGTGACCCACTTTTGATGTGGGAATAACTGTTGTCTCTTTATCTTTAACTCTTGATGCTGCTGCAAATGCTTGAGTGAAAAGGAGAAATAGGCGTGGGTTTTTGTTTGTTTGTTTTGTTTTGTTTTTTGGGGTTTTTTTTTTATATCTTGGCACACAAAGATAAAATGTCATTGCACTAACATAATTTACCCACATAGAAGGTCACTAAGTACTGACATTTGTTCTATGGTATTGAATTCTTGATGGGGATTCTACAAAAGGAATTTTGCATGCAACAAAATTCTGCCTTGCAATACTAACTTGTTAACATTGTACAGAATATGTACGAGAACCTGAAATATAAGAGAAGAATGAGAGTGACTGCAATAAATATATTTAGGAAAAATATATTGGAATTTAAGGCATTCCTCCCTGTGCTGAAAGAAAGTATATACTATATTCCTAGTAATATTGGACATATGGTTTTAAAAGACGTAATCTTTGTGGAATATCATTGTCACTGTAATGCTGGCATGGTCAGCACCTGCACAGGTTATATGCTTAGCAAATGTCAAACATGTTCCTTTTGAAAAATTATTTTATTTATTGTTGCTTCGTGCTCTAGCCTTATTTTCCAGCCCTTTGTGTTTCTCCTCTCCCTCCCAATGTAATGCACAGAATTAAATGAGTACTGATTTCTATAAGAATACAGGAGATGGAATATTGACATCCACAGATGTAAGTAGAACTTGGTAAGCTTTTCACAGAGAAAAATGTGTTTATCTACCACTTTTTCATTTAATACATTAATCATAAACAGGCTATAATTTTTACATTTTTTTGGAACAGAGATATAGGGATTTTATATTGTAGTTTATGCAAACGTATTTCATACTACAGATTACTAGTGAGCTAGTGACTTCAGCTATTGCTTCAAATATTTGTTATTTGTGTATTCACAGATTATATCATTTTGTTGGTCACCTAAGTCACATGGTGGTGTTCTTGTTCCCTGGTTGAATGACTCTAAATCCACAAAGAGGTTTTGTGATGGTCATGCAAACAATTGTAGTGCAGCATAAACTGCGAATATAAAATAGCATGAATATTTGCGTCATTTGCTTTTCCTGCGAACAATATTGTAAATACAAGTTTGCTCATATGAGTAGTCATGGAAAGCAAATAAAAGGTGGTATAAGCACTGTCAAAGCCAATTGTATGGATTTTACTCAAACAGATGTTTGTAAATATTTTATTGTAGTAATTGCCCAGATCTAGACCTAAATGTAGAAATTAAAGGGTATGACATCCTTGAGTAAAAGCGTTTTGGCTTCAAATAAGAGTCAGTCTTATGAAAATTTAGTTTGCTCCATGAAGAAAAAGGTTGTTACCTGATTTTTTTTTCAAGTAGACTGACAAGAAGAATTCAAAATGAGTTAAAGGTGGGGAAAAACTCAGTTCCTCTAGTTAAGATAAATTGATTAGTTTAATATGAAGGATGACGTTCTGGCCTGTTTTGCACAAGTGGTAGATGCAGGGGTACAATGTGAGGAGGAATGGTGCTAGACATCTCTCCTCACACACCAGGAACTCATACAGGAGCAGCAGATAATACAGACCCAGCACCTCCCAGAATTTTATGCACAGATCCTGTTAACTTCCACTAGTAATATTCTGTAATCTCAGGAGTCATGGTTTGGGAACACTGATAGCCTCCTTGCCCCCTATGTGCAGGCTGCCACTAGTACCAATGCTAGAACAGGGCATGTAATTCTCCTTTTGGAGCAATGGTAAGGATCACCACTGAACATATTGTATTCTGGTCTGTAAGAGGTATATTTCTCTGCATAGGCAAAATGCCCTGTTCATTTCTGATCACTACATTATCAGAAACATATTAACAAATTGTTTCAACAAAAATACCAGGAGAGTTGGACAGACTGATTTATGAGGAAAGATTAAAAGCGTGGCTAAAAGAATAATGAGGGCAAAGAGACAAAACACCCCAAATACTTGAAGAAACATCAAGGAAAGACAGAAATTATTTAGTATTGTACACAGCTGGATAATTAAGAGTAATGAATGAAAAAATTAAGAAGCAGAAAATTTGGGCTGAATTTCATGAAAAGCTTCCTGACAGTGAGCGGTGTTAAGCTATGGAATTGTCTTCAAAGGGATATTGCTTGCATTCTTTGAAGCTAGACTGAACAAACACCAGGAAAATGCATTGTAGGGAGTAATCTCCCATTGCACGGGGGCTAAACTGGATGATCTAATAGGTCTTTGACTTCCATGACACTATGATCTATTGCTGTGTTAAGAAAATTTGTGATCAAGTGAGTTTCTGGTACTAAATTTGTATGATCTGTCAGCTGTGCCAGCAGGTCACTAAAGGGCTAAACTGAAAAAACTAAAGGAAATTGTAAAATCTACATATTATAATCTTCTGTTTGGCTTATGGCAAATGCAGACACATCAATAAGTAAAATGGACAGATAGATCTGAGCCTGATAAGCAAATAGAATTTCTGAAATATAGAATAGTTGTGTTTTCCTAAATTATTCCTATTCTGTTCTGGTAGAATTTTCATCTGAAACTGAGAGAAAAAAATTAGCTAGCACTGCTGTAATTTGGAATTCTCCCATTGTTTTCATTGTGTAGCTTGGATTACTATTACTTCAGCTTTACATATGTATTTCTAAGCCAAATTTTGGCAAATGAAATCTTAGATCAACATCTGCTTTTCCCCTCCACAAACTGTCATAAAATACAGTTTAGCTTTAATTCAGCTGCAGAGGTCTGCGACAAAAACATACTAATGTATTATTTAAAATAAACACATCTGAATTCATAATTACTTTTATAGTTACTGATTTCTTTTTTGATCACATATATTATAAAACATCAAGCCAGATTCTTAGCTGGTGTATACTGGTACAGCTCCCTGGAGCTAGTTATATTTACACCATCTGAGGTTCGGTCTCATCATGTTAAAATTTTCTCTTAGAAACGTCAAAAAAATGTAAGTTCTGCAGCTGGAAAAAAAAAAGGAAGAATTCAATAATGAAAAAATAATTTATATAAAACATATTCTTCATTGTCGGTGAGCCCAGGGCATCATTAAAAGGTTTGGGCTTGTCTATACTTACAGCGCTGCAGCAGCACAGCTGTGTCTGTGTAGCACTAAGTAAAAATGCTACCATGCCGACAGGAGAGGGTCTCTGGTTGGTGCAGGTATTCCATCTCCCCAAAAGGTGGTAGCTATGTCGACAGGAGAACCCCTTCCCTCACCTCCACTCTGTCGATATAGCGCTGTCTACACTGGGGATTAGGTCGGTATAATTATTTGGCTCAAAGGTGTGGATTTTCCATACTCCTGAGTGACGTAGTTATACTGACATAAATTGGTAGTGTACACCAAGGCTTAGTTAATGTCAAAGGAGGAAAATAATTACAGTAACAAGTACGACTGTGAAATAAACGTATCTTACCAAAACTCCTCTAGCTTGCAATCACAATCTTCCATTTACTAGCTGGCTCCCTGTATCTTCCACATTTTCAAAAAAGGTTTTTTTCCCCTCCCAAATTATTATTCCCCCGTTGGTTACTTCTATACTAAATATGGAAAAGTCAGTCCACAGGGTTCAGGAGCCAATAGAACATGTGTATAAGCTCCTAGCTCTAATATTTCTGAACTATTTCATGTCAACTATAAATGTTTCCATCCAATTTTGCTTTGTAGTATCACCACAAATAAAGCTTTAGATAAATCTTTTTAATAAAACTACAACAAACTTCACTGAAATAACACTAATGGTCTCATTTACAAGGGCATCATAAAGTTAATAGCCATATATTAAGAACGGACTTGACTATGTTGCTAATAACAACTCTCAGTGTAACACGGCATGCATTGTAAAAACCATACTTAATTTTCAGCATATATGGTGTTTGTCTAATTTTGCACTTCAAAAAGTTTGAATGGTGAAATTAGACTGATTTGACTATAGTTATTTTCACTTCATGCTGAAGACTGTCCTGTCATGTCTGGTTTTTAAATAAAAATAAAAAACAATTTTCATGAAATTTGAAATAAGTCACTTAACGATTCATAAAAGCTTTTCTTACAAAACCTAAATCTTTCTAGACCTAAACTACCTATGAGTGTCCTTTAAACACAAAAGCAAAACACACAAGAGCAAACTTTGGTTAATGAATTATAGTATGTATAAGGATCCCATTACCTAGACAACATGATGTTAGTTCTGTTTAGAGATCACTTCAGCTTTAATTGTAATTTTTTTATTTATTTTTTTTGCAAGTTTATGTAAGAGATTTTTTTATTTTTTTCTGAATAAAAAATAAATCCTCATAATAGCAATGATCATTACTAGCATAGCATAGTACTCCATCTCAACTATAACACTACTCAGTTGTACATGAACCTTGTTAATTCACATGGACAATGGGGAGACCGACAGGGAGTGACTGAATTGTGCAAATTAGCTAACAAGTGTGTAGACTGCCTGAGTGAACATTAGCAATTTCTGCTGTAACAATGGTCTTGCTCACTTATGGCTTCCATATCTATCATGTCATTGATGGGTTGAGTATCAGTATATTTCCTCCTCTGTATTGTGACATTGCTTACCTATTGAGCATCAGAGGCATTATGTGAAGGGGCTGGCAGAACGATATGTTAACAGCAGCAGTCATGTTAAAAACATGCAATGCAATCAAAACTAATTCCAGACTTCAAATAATATAAAATGTAATATCCCGTAGATATGATGACCCATAGATATGGTGTCCATTTCCAAATCATAGGGAATGATATTGTTATGAGTTTTTACTGTTTACATTTTTATAGTATGCTGGTTTTAAATAAATGTATTTCAAACAGCACCTTTGAATTATTTATACAAAATACATTGGAAAATCCAATGAACACACACAAAATGGTGTGTTCACCAAAAATGATGTGCTTTCGAGAATACTCATAGAGTGATAATCCAAAAGACCCCTTTTTATGACTTTTGGGATTTTTTTGCAGCACTTACTGGTGAAAAATGTGACAACTAAACAAGATAATTTAAAATTGAAATAACATTAAAAATACAAATAACTGGAAGTGGCACGTTGCCTTTTTGAACTGTCCAGGTATAAGTCAAAACAGTTACTGATTGTGCCAGCTATTGCATAATTTAATTTTAATATCCTGAGACATTCCTGCTGTGCTTCGGCTTTCAAAGTCAAAGTTCTGATTGATTACCTCTGCTGGGGTTAATTTCCCACCACACAAAGAATGAAAGCATTGACTCAGTACCTTCAAAGTTCTTAAATCAGAAGCCTTTCATTGTAGAAAGGAGAAAAAAGGCTAAAGCAAAGCCTCCTGTATCTGCTATGAACCATCAAAACCCATTTTGCATCACTTTCCACAAAGAGCTGCGCTATATTTTCAAACCTGTCTTTGTAAAGCTTTCTTTTCCCTGTAGTAAAAAGAATCTCATTACAATAAGTGGCAATTAACATCTATGCTTCAATAAAAGTGCAGTAAAAATATAAGACATCGGCTTTTAAGAAAAACTAAAATCTTTCTGCCGGAGTCTTTACATTTATTTGGTTTGTTTTAAGGATTATCATAATATTAACAGAATTACTTTACTATAAACTTGAATAAGAGTGAAAGGCAGTATTGCAGTGTTATGGGAGAAGCCAATAAGAATATAAATCTCAGTCTGTGTGTGTTTGTGCAAAAAAATTATTCTGCATGTGTGTGTGTGTGTGTATATATATATATATATATATATATATATATATGTATTCATTTTTATTTTTAAAAATGCATAAGGCAGTGTGATATACTGGTGATAGACAGAAATCCAAAGCAGGCGCTACCCTAGGAATAGTTTCTTCGGTGACTTCCTTGTCCCTACTAACACTTCCCCATTGCAAGGATTTGTAATTTTTTTTTTTTTAGCCAAGAACCAGTATGAAACATTACAATCAAAGGGACAATCCAACCAGCCCAAACATGCACACAATTTAAGGCAAAGAGTATGGACCCAGGGCAAGCCTCAGATACTCACCCAAACCATCCCTCCAAGTGAAAGGAGTGAATTCTCATTTGCATGTAAAATAGCCATTAGAAATAGAGCAAATATAAAACGAACAGAGGAGGGGGCCCAAACATAGCTAAGGATGAAGACTGCTGATATAAATAGGATTTACACTGTGCCCTAAAATCTGCAAACATGGGATTCCAGCAACCCACTTGAAGAGAGTGTTTCCACAACCAAGGACTCCTAACCAAGAATGTCTGGCCTCCAGCTTGGTCAGGACTAGAGGAGAGCATGCCCTCCCAGGCCAGTTGTAACTGTTGGGCAAGGACTTGGGTAGAAAAGGGCATGTTGCCCAAGTACCTAGAACTTAGATTATGAAAACTAGCTTTATAGAACAACAAGACTATGAATTGTGGTTTTTTTGTATTCTGGCAACTGGTGCAGACTGAAGAGAGTGGCTGTAAGTGACCTGAAAGGGTTAGGGCCTGGGGAGGAAATAGGGTGACCTGTGACTGACTCATATCACTGTCTGATAAATATGGTTCACTGTTCCATAGATTGTTTTCTATGTTAGATCTTTGTTATGCAGTACACAGCATGGCACACACTGTTTATCAAATATATTTCATTGTGTGATACAGAAAAATCTGCAGTGCACTGTGAGAAAAAGAAAAGTTTGTATTTCTACGCTCATGTCACATTAGTGCCCACTATCAGTCTTTTCTCTATGACTGGCGTTGTTCTATTGATGACACAGAAGTTTGTGTGTGAGTCCTTCATTGGATCAATCACTCAATTTTGTTGCCGTCCGACTTTTAAAAGTACACTAAATCCCGTCACTACACCATCTCATCATATTGCAAGGGTTGGACATTGTAATTTCATTATATTATAGTGGCATTGACATTGCTGCTCTACTGGGTTTGACGAATGAGTCTACTCTGCAATACTTAAAGCTTCCAAACTTGCTGCAGAGAAGTTCATTTGATATGAAACGTTCTTTATATATTATAGTATCCTTTTCATTTAGTGTCATATTTACTTAGTCTACAGTGTATAATTTTAGGCATATGATGATCCAGTTTATTAATATCTTGCTATTGATGTGCATGTTTTATTTTATGTCTTGTTAAAGGTATAGTGTTCTTATTTCTCTCCTTTGTTCCAGAGGTGGGAGAGAGGACAAGGCCAGGCATAGTTTTATTACCAGCGCAGGACAGCAGAAGGGTGATGGTGATGCCAGTAGTAGTAATGAGCCCAGAGAATATATGTCTGAATACAGGGGAACGGGGGAGCCATCACCTTGCCTCCCCTGCAGGCTGGAATAGCTGTGCTGGGAGAAGTGCTGCCTTACAACTTTTGAAGAGATGCAAGACGGGATGCTTCCCTGTATTTCACTCAGACCTCTAAAACTACTGTGCCTTTTATCAGCATAATATTTCCAGGCACCCGCACTTGGGTAGTGCACTTCATCCCCCTCTCACCTTCCCCAGCTCATCTTAGGCTTGTGTGAGCTATAATTGAGCTCCTAATGGTTAATAGGCCTTAATTTGATTTTGTCTGTGTTTGCCACACATATCCTGTGGATAATCTGCACACTTTAAAAGGTGCAAACTCTGCAAGATGCCTTTCTCTGATGAAAAATACAATTCTAAAATTTTGCAGTTCTTGTCAAGTAAATAATACGTATTATAAAAAGAATGAGCAAATTTGTATATACATGAGAGAACAGCTTAGCTTCAAAGTGTATTTCTATAACATACTGGCAAAATAAACTGCCTTTAAAAAAATCTTTGTATTACCTTACTTTACCTTACTGCCTTACTTTTCTTATCTGGGGGTGATAATAGTTACCTTCCTCACAGTGGTGTTGTGAGAATTAGTTATTTTATAAAGTGTTTTGAAGATGCAAAGCCATGTTTTGCTCTTACTTACACATAGGCCTCCACTGACAGTCTGGTGAGGGGTGCTGGTGGGTCTGAGGAGATTTCTTCAGTGAGATACTGTGCTGAGGAAACGAAGGGGAAAGTCACGTCAGAATCCTGCTAGTCAGTTATTTAAAATAGAAGACGCACCTCCTTGTCTGCGAAACGTTGAGTGTTGCTCTCAGGTTTAACCAGGTGTTTTCAGATTAGTCCTGTTTTCGTTCTCTTAGAGGTAATTCAGGGTCCAGTCAGATCCCTATCTATGCTTTTATGCAAACTAGAAGGAATGGTGTGTAAATATGTTGTGTGTTCCTGAAGCTGAAGATATAAGTGATATTGCATTGCTTTTCCATAACAGAGAGAGAAACAAAAGGCAGCCAGTTTTGCTGCAGTGACACAAAATACCCATTTTCTTAGTATACAGTGTGTTTTGTAAGACTAAATGAAGTACTGCTCAAGTACCAGGGCAGAAAGGCTATTTGAAGAAAGTGTTTTCATTTACAAACAACTGAAAATGGAGAAGGGGGAATAGGAAGGGGAAAGAGAGTTTGATAGTTTATTTTAATTCTTTTCATTGATTTGTATCACAGCTTTATAGTTGCGGAAAACTATGACTGTGTGATCACAGAGGGGATCACTTCATAAACTGGAACACTGAATGGGATGGCAATGGGCCAATCTCTGCAGGTTTACATTGGAGGTTCATGTTCTACATAAACCTCAAACAGTAAAAAGTCCCATCTCCTTCCCTAGAGCACTACCTACCTACCTACCCGCATAGATGCCCCTTCCTTCAGGCCCTCCTTAAATCTCTTTAGGAAATATATAGGACGTTGGGTTGCATCTCCCTGGGGGGACCCACTGATCTTCACCTAGAGTCATCAAGGAGCACCAAGTGGCCCCTCTTCCCCAAAGGTTTTCAGCCTGCTGCCTGTTAACAGATGTTGCCTCTTTGAATCCATTCAGGATTTGGGACTGGAGAAGGGTCAAGGAGGTCAGAGGCCTGCTCTGATTTGTATCAGAAGCAGAGAAACATTCCCACTCCCATTGCCAGCAGGTCGTCCAATGAATTAGGTCAGAGATGCCTCATAATACTTAGCATTGTCAATGGTGTTTCCCTAGCAAACAAGCACCTAGCAGTGATAGTTGCTAGGGTTCCATCAAGGATTTCTACAACTATTATGAGGTGTTTCTGTCCTTTTATTTAGTTTTTAAGCCTCTACCACAGGAGTGCATCTCCTTCTAATAGATCGGGGGCTGCAGCTCTCCTTACCAGGCAACCCACTAAAGACACTCCTCAAAGGGAGTGGACTGCCAGAGATACTGGGAAGGGGTGTCTTGGCCAAGGAAGAATGGGATCAGGCCATTGGCCTCCCTGAAGTCAACAGAGGTAAAGATGTGGGAGATGGATCTATGCAAACAACAGTAGTCCAGCTTTTCAACCATTCATGAGCCAAGGCTGAAGTTTATAAATGAAAATATACCAAATCACTGATTTTGGGTGGCTTTTGGATTAATTTTGTAGCAGCATTTAAGCAAGAAAACTTTTTAATACATTAAACTGAAATTTTATTTGTAAGAATTTCCTTAATTTGAAAAAAAAAGTGTGTATCATAAAACGGAGATTGTATGGTATGGTGTAACACAGTGGCTTGCCTGTGGGTTGGAGATCCTGGGCTTAAGCCATCCCTGATCACAAGATGAGCCCACCTGTTTTGTTTTGCTTTTTTACTCCGTTATCCAGGTCATTTCTGGTAAAAACCTTTATCCCACCCTATACCATCCTATATTTTGTTCATGTGAGACATTTCAAAGAAAAGAGGCTTGAGGGGTTTATTATCATTTTCATTACTACTGTTATTTCTCTCTGCCCACCTCTAAATTTTGGTTTCCTTAATTAGCCTGGGTCAAAATCTCAAATTTGAGTGTCTAAACCATTCAGTTCCCTAAATATGGAAAACTACATTTGAAAATGAGGCACTGTGACTCAGGGTGGCCAAAGCACATCAGTAGTGTACATGAGCCACAAAGTAAGGGAAAAATTACTTTTGAAACAAATCTAAAATAGATTTTCTATACATTATAATCATATGATTTTAAAGTTTGACATATCGGGAGTTGCCTGGATTGCATATGAATATTTTTGTATCAGTGAAAGTCTTAAGAGTCTCACAGTCAACTTGGAAAATATTGGACCACAAAAGTGCTATTGGTCCAGAAATAGCTACAGCAGGATCTGGACTTTGGACCAGTGTAATATCTCAGCTTATGATGTTACCTGATCCAAACTGCCATATGTCAAAGACGAAAATGGCTTTGTGTACAGCAGATCATTTTTATTTAAAAACAACAGGTGTGATAAAGCCCCCAAACAAAATTGTAGAAATATAATCCTAGAAGTAATCCTATATCAGGAGAAGATTTATTTTCAACGTAGACTGTGAGCTTTTATGGGGCAGGTACTGTATTTTTTTTACTGGAGACCTTGCTCCTAGATTGGTGCTCCTAGGTACTACTGCAGTAATAGTATTAATAAATACTTTTATAGCTCCTGAAATCTCATGAGAACATGCGTTTTCATGGAATTTTGGATAATTGTGGTAACTGTAAATAAACTAAATACAAAGCTATACATATTACTGTGTTTATCAAATTAGTTTTCTGAATATGTGCAAAAAAGTAACATGTTCAGAATTATATTATTGTGATAACCATTCATCTCTAATAGATGAGCTGGCTGGATGATACCATTTGGTTGATCTTTTCAATTGAAGTAAAAATAAATTAGTTTTTTGTTGCCACCAAATTATTCCTATTTCAAGTATTTAAACTTTACAAGGCTAAGAGTTTGTCTGTCTATATTGCTCTTATAATTTTGAGTAGCTTCATATTTTAATCATCTTCAAACCCATTTTTCCTTCTCTTTCTATATTATTTTAAATAGTTTCCTGAGCTAGGCAAAACTAAAATTAGATCACTGTTAAGCTTGACAGTCACTGTCTTCTCAATTTGGGGAACTAGAAAAGTAAAGGAAGATCACAGTTTTCATTTAACAAGGTAAAAAAATGTTTTTATGACATTTCTTTGTGAAGAGAGTTAGGGAAATGTAAACAGGTATGAACTGATGACAACCAACTTCCAGGCTTGGTTATGTGACAAGAGGGGAAGATGCAGTTAGCAGACCTGCCCAAAAATCTTAACGCCAGATTTTGGAGTAAGAGAAAACAGATAAAAAGACAGACTTTCTATATTCAGTATAACATTAGTCCATGGCTATAAACAAGTGTAACAGATAAAAATTGAATACAAACAAAACAAGTGTGCTATAAATATCATTATATAAATATACACATGAATACTAAATTAAAACAATGTGAACTGTAACCCTAACCGCAGTCCTCCACTCGTAGTCCCTTATCTGACTTATCTTTCCCTGCAGGAAAACATTTAGTATGAGCAGCTAGGGAACTGGCAATTTACATAACATACTTTGGCAAGCCTCCTTTAAACTTTCCAGATACATAGCTCTTTACCCACACCTTTTTACTCCTACAGGGAGATCTTTTGTTACAATGCTTTCAGGACCATGGACAATTCTTCACATATAAAAAGGTGCTAATTTTTAACGTGTTTTTTTCTACCAGTAATATAATGGTTTGTTTCTAAACTATATTAGCATTGTTACATTTACAAACCCCACAGAGTATGCTACCTAATTTCTGTCTCAGCTCTTTATACTGTACATCATAAATTCAAGGAGACAAATTCTGTTCTATGCTACATCTATGCAACAACACTGACTTCGCTGGAGCTACACAGATGTAATGAAATTACATGATTTATTTCCTCAGTTGTATAATATGAATTAAGTCATTTCTAAATACTTAGATAACAGGTTTCTATAAAATAAATATCTACTCCCACTATTGAAACCAATGTCTCTCTTTCAATGTTTCTCTTCTCTTTTAACTAGTATTCAGTAGCATTTTCCCCCATTTTATTCCCCCTTGTTATGTACCTTTATCTTCATTTCCATCATCATCAGGGTTGTGAATAATACCATGTTGCACTCTCTCCACTACTCAGAAGCAGTGCCCAGTATACAGCATAATTTAAGGTCAGTCTCATTTGTGGCAATGCTATTTAGTAGTATGAAGAGTGGTCTTGGGAAAATCCAAAATCTAGATCTGATTATGTCTGTTTGTCATGCTTTATTATTGTAATCCAACATATAGACAAAATAATAAAATAAAAATAATAATAATAAAGTTTTTGAAGGCACTGTAAAGTGGTACAGGGGTTGATGTATTGTAAAGGATTGTATTGTAACTGTAAAGGAGAAAGGTATAATAAAATAAATAGAATAATTAACTATAAAAATGGCACTCTGAGTAGAACAGAAATCCATCCAGCAGGACACCAGGAGATAAATTCACGGCTGGCACAAGCAGCCACCAGTCCTTCGACTTAAGTGGAACTACACCCACTTGCACCCGTGATGAAATAGACTCCGCAACGCCAACGTAAAGGTATGGTACCTCTCAGACTTGGTGATGACAGCGTAGACGTAATTAATTAAACTTAGAGCAGGAATAATTTTAAGCCTATTTAAAAGGCCATATAAGTTATTTAAAATTTAAGCCTATTTAAGCCTATTTAAAAGGCCATAAGTTATTCACTAAAGGTGTGGATCTAATCTTGGGCCCGATAAGATGGCTTTGTGTCAGTTCAATCATGCTATTTGGGCAACGTGGAGTGGGCCCTTCCTTAGGGGCAGCTGAAAGAGGTTTGGCGTTTATGACGAGTATGAGCTCTACTACATCTCTTCTGCAGCATACTGCCCCATATATGGTCAGGCACCTCATCTGAGTGGTGAACACATGGAGGGAGTGGGGAAATAGCACTGCATCCTTCCCATCTCCATTAGGTTGGCTTGCAATACAATGGGTTACCAGAGGGAGCAATCCTGGTGCTTTGGACAGTGCAGGACTGTAGTCATAGTTGCTGCTTCACAGGGCTCTAAGAGTAGGAATGTGGTTTCATGTGCCTGTACTCTTTCTATCCACTGAACATGTAAGCACAGTCAAGGTCACAATAAGTAATGTGTCCTAGTGAAGTGCAAAAGTTGATTTTTGTTCTTCATTCTGAGACTGAAGCAATTCCTTCAATTTTCCTTTCCATTTATTTAACAGCTTGTCTATTCAGTTGATGAGCCAGCCAGGTGGACACACTTGTGTTGTGGGGTCTATTTGCCTCCTGCTACGTGTATATACCTCCTTGTCATATCAGTTGAATACATAGTTAGTGGAGCATCAACTAAGAAAGTTTCTAATCCCTGATTCGTTTGTTACTAGGCCAGGCCTGCTTCACAGGGAGAGAGTTACTGCAGGCTAACCAATTTGCAGAATAATTTGTTGGTGAGATGCAGATGCAGAAACCAGATTCTTGTCCTCTTATGACTTCTGTGGCACAAAAAGAATACTGTGTTAAATTGATAGCTTATCTTTCTCTCTTATTTTAAAGTCAGGCTGGGCCGAGATTCTGATTTCACTTACAGTGGTTTTACATTGGTGTAATTCCATTAAATATATTGGAAATTCCCTTGATTTACTCTACGGTTTTGAGAATCCAGTAATAGGTGGCTTTCACCATATCACAAATGCATCACATAATATTCACAAGGTGTATTTTATTGCAATTGTGATATACAAGATTATATTTATTTTACATTGTTGATTATGATGCTTTGAAAAATAGTTGACTATATACATTTTATCATACTGCTTCTCTGTGTTCTACATATTGTATTAAAAGGCAAAGTTGGTATTTGGGGAAATTAATCCCTAAAGGGGAAAAACAGTGTGGTGTTTTTCTTGTTGTTGTTCGATTAGGAGTTATTTTATCCAAAAAGCATCTTCAGAGCAATTATTCTTTGAGAAATGTTTGTATTGACTTTTTACTGTAAAACAATTTTAAATTTAATTGCACAATACTTAGACTTCTTAAAAATTTCCTCTTGGAAGTGTTTATACTGTTAAAATTAAAAATGAAGGATATGAGGGAATAAAGATAGTCAATATGGGATGGCTCACAGGTTTTGTAATGGTACACACAGCCATTCACCTTGGTCATCAGTTTTAATCTAGCCTAAAGGGTCTGATGATATGTATGTTTACTACATTGCAGAGGGTTTACTACTGTATGCAATCCCACTGAAGTCAATAGTACTACTCTTAGCAATAAGAACTATGCCTATAATAAGTGTTTATAGGATTAGGTCATAAGAACTGATCCTGAAATGAGTTTCAGGCAAGCATAGTGGTGGTTCTGTGTTGAAGTCACTGGGGATGGGGTCTGTGTCCTTAGTGACCCAGTTCAATGCTATCATATCACTAAATGATGAACTATGTGAAATTAGTTCTCAGTTCTTAGAGAATAGAAATCCACAAATAACATCATATCATAGGTTCCCAGGCCAAAAGGGACCATTGTGATCATCTCTTCTGACCTCCTGTATAACACAGACCATAGAATTTCCCAAAAATAATTCTTAGAGCATATTTTTTAGAAGTACATCCAGTCTTGATTGAAAAGTTGTTGATGATGAAGAATCCACCATCACCCGTGGTAAATGGTTCCAATGGTTAATTACTCATACTGTTAAAAAATTATACCTTATTTCCAGGCTGAATTTGCTTAGCTTCAGCTTCCAGCCTTTGAATTGTGTTATACCTTTCCCTGCAAGACTGAAGAGCCAGTTGTTAAATATTTGTTCACCATGCAGGTACTTATAGATTGTAATCAAATCATGCCTTAATATTCTCTTTGTTAAGATAAATAGATTGAGCTCCTGGAGTCTGTCACTACAAGTTATGTTTTCTAAATCTTCAGTCATTTTTGTGTTCTTCCCTGAACCCGCTCTAATTTAGCAACATCCTTCTTGAATTGTAGGCACCAGAATTGGACAAAGTATTCCTGTAGCAGTCCCACCAGTGCCAAATACAGAGGTAAAACATCCTCCTATCCTTACACAGGCAAAATTCCTGTTGTCTCAAGTGGGAGGTTTGTCTGCATGAGTACTATAGGATGAGGCCCCACATTTGATGGGCATTGGCATCCTGTTTGCATCTTCAGCAGGGAGGCTGAGGATGGAGTAAGTTTCATTCAATTCATTTGAATTTCATTCAAACTATTAAACAAAAAATCCCAGCTGTTATTAAGTGAAAGATTGAAATTAACTTCTGTTACACACTCTGTGAAATTAGGGAGAAAAATTGAGAGTTGTGCTTTTTAGAGATAGGAATCTCTCTTTAGTTTTCATGAAAGCAAACTTATGAAGACAAACAAAGTAAATTGCATAAGAAGAAATTGTTGTATTAAGACAGGTCATCTAGTTGAAATATTGACATTTTCATTAAGTGAGTGGAAAATAGTTTCAGGTTTTACATCTTCCTCTAAGTACCTCAGCAAGTATTTGTGGTTTTACAGTTCTATTTTCTCCCCACTATTGCTCTGTGAAACATGCACAAGAATAACAGGGGACACTGACTAATTTACTGTCTATACAAGGAAAACATTGAAACAAGACTAAATACAAAGTGCTGTCATATGCGCAAGGTAATATACAGAAAAATACATTTTTCCTCTTATCTCTTTCACTTACAGTAATCTTGGAAGTTATGTGTAACAATGGTAGATAAAAAAATTCAGACAGGAGTGTGATATTTAAATTGATAGTGTCCCTTTAACAATACATACTTTAGCATTTTCAGATAGACAACACTCATCTATTCAGAATGGGAGAATTAAATTTCATAAATAAATTTTTGGATGAGTTCTTTCAGTTCAGATGTCAGTTTTAAAAATATTTTAAGTGTCTTGCTGCCAGGCAGTGTTCTTTATAATTAGGATTTCTTCAGAATATGAATTTTATGGGTTCATAGCTTGGAAACTTTCATTAAGCCTATTGAGGAAGGCTAACTTTTGAAGATTTCTCTTAAGCCTGAACTTTGAACCTATTTCTCAGAGGTAAAAAGTGGATAGATTTGTTACTCCTTCTTAAGTAGAGAAAGTATTAGTTCCTGTGCTCTAGCCTTTGATTTCGATTAGTAACTTTCTCTCTTTGGAAGAAGGGTAATGCTTTTTTGAAAGGCATGTCATAAATCAGAGTAAAAGCTGAAAAGAGTAAACTTGGCCTTTGAATTGTCTGGGAATTCAAAGACCCATTCAGTGTGGAGGAAATTCAGAGAGAAAAGCAATGGCTTCTCTCAGCTAAGCACTGTAGTATACATAGGATTCTGTTCATCTTTGATTCTTTTCCCTTGGGGAATGAGCACTTGAAGATTTTTTTCTCTTTTCCCCAAATCCTTGTAAGTCTATGCTTTGCAGCACTGGTAACTCCTCAGTAAGGGCTATATACTTCTCTCTGTACATGTATGCAGTGCTCATTAAGAATAATGGAGTTCTCAGCAGTAGGAGAACATACACCTTAGTATGGAATATAGAGGCATTTGAAAGATATTAGAGTAGTTGTTGTGATGTACTACCCATGTCTTCTTTTTTGTAAAGTAAAACTAAAATAGACTGTTGCTACTATTCTTTCTTTATATTATGGTTGCATCCAAAGGCCCCAATCAGGATCAGAGCTCCATTGTGCTACAAATATCTAGGAAGACACGTTCTGTGCCCCAAAAAGCTTACAATTTAACATGAAACAAGATGCAAAAAAATATTTGGAATAAAGGGGAGAAAAAAGGTGAGGTTAATGACACTAACTGCTGAGATTGGTTTGCTATGTGCACACCTTAATGGCTTTGAATTATTTGAAAGGATTTTTTCCCCTTAATAAATAACATCAGCTCTCTCTGACAACCCTTCAGCATAGCTCTAGGTAGCTGTTTTCTGGTATGTATATCTCAGCACAAAATGAGTTCTGAGGATGATTTAAGGAGGAGAGGGCAGCAGCTTTGGAGCACAGATAGGAGCTCCAAATGTAAGGTGCAGCATGGAAAAAAGTGCTAAGGCATATTTGGGAGAAGTGGACAAATGGGTGTTCAAGATGAGCATTATTAATATAGAAAAGATAGATGTATAGCGAGAGACATACCCATAAAGGGCCTTGAACAGAAGAACAAAATGTGGAAAATGAGAAGATGGAGGGATTCGAAATTGAGGGATATAACCAGGATCATGTCCCAGGAACATGATTTTAGCAATTGCATTGTAAAATTTTATGTAGAATGGGGAAGGGTGATGTGGACATTAGAGACTAGGGGGTTACAGAAGGCAACACAGGAGATGATGAGAAGCTAAACAAGAGTTTTAGTGGTGTTAACAGAAAGGACAGGATGGATTTTGGAAATGTTAAGGAGAAGGAAGTTTCGGGATTTGAACATTGCTTAGATGTTCAGACCAAGGTAGAGAGAGGTGTCAAAGATGATCCGGAGATTGTGGGCCTGAGTGACAGGGAAGATGCTAGTGCTGTCAAGAGTGGCTGAGAAAGTGGGGATGCTATGGAGGGTATTAATAACAGAATTCACAATTTTCCAAGCACTAAGCTCCTGTGCTACTTTTTCCAAAAAGTTACTGCCTTTTTTATCTAGCGTATAAGCTATATCGGAAATGTTGATGCTCTGACAGGGCTAGAAAGGCTTACCCTGAGTCCGCTTTATTATTAATTATTATTATTATTATTGTTGTTGTTGTTGTTAATCTAAAAATTTGGTGAGTCAGTTTTAAATCTTTTCCAACAGAATCATTAAAAACAAGACCTGATGTTAATAGAAATGCCAAGTAGAGTGGTCCTCTACTGAAACAAGTACTTTAATTATGAATAAGGTAAATTAAAGCAGTGGTTCTCAACCTTTCCAGGCTATTGTACCCCCTTCAGGAGTCTGGTTTGTCTTGCGACCCCAAGTTTCACCTAACTTAAAAACTACTTGCTTACAAAATCAGATATAAAAATACAATAGTGTCACAACAAACGATTACTGAAAAATTGTTTACGTTCTCATTTTTACCATATTATTATAAAATAAATTGATTGGAATATAAACATTGTACTTACATTTCAATGAATAGTGTACATAGAGCCGTATAAACAAGTCATTGTCTATATGAAATTTTAGTTTGTACTGACTTCGCCAGTGCTTTTTGTGTAGCCTGTTGTAAAACTAGGCAAATATCTAGATGAATTGATGTACCCCCTGGAAGACCTCTGCGTACCCCCAGGGATACACATACTCCTGGTTGAGAACCACTGAATTAAAGTGAAAAGAATGCCGGCTGAGAAACAAGCCTACAAACAAACATCTCAAAAATGAGATTCTCTCCCTTTCTGGAAAGGAATCTGTAATAGTGGTCACTCAACTCCCGTACTAAATTCATTGGGCCCTCTGTGCCAACCTGGACTCTGTCTAATGTCTGTGGCACCACTTAAAGCACTGACTCTGTTCCTCCTAATCTTTTGTTGTTGTTGTTGTTGTCATGCTGCAGCTGGTAAATTGGTACACTCCACCTTTTTTGCTTTTTCTTTGCCAGTGATAATGTCTTTCTCCTTTCACGAGGCAGATGGTCAGAGCTTGTTCTCTTGGTATTAACAGACAAATTTTAATTATAGTTGTATTTAAATCAGCAACCATTTATTTCAGAAAGAGAGAGAAGAAATAAGTAAAACCAAGAAAAAATATAAAGAAAATCACCAACTTTTGTCTTGGGTAGATGAGGGTGTTGCAATGTCTTTCTAAAATGGGCTAGACATTTTACTTATAAAGGGTAAAAGTTGGTAGCAGTAACCATGTATGTTAGAGTTTCTTTCTTCCTCAGTTTCCTTTTTCTCTCCCCCCTTTTTTCAGGCTTCCCAGAAGAGAGCGCAGCTATCTCGGTTCTCCCAAAAGTCTATATCCTTCTTTCCAGGAAGAAATGATTTATGTAATCAAACCCATCTTTGTCCTTTTTCAGAGACCCCCACAGAACAGATAGAGCATATGTGGGAACAGTGCAAGCTTCAGTACATTGCTCTGTCAATGTGCCCTGACCTTAAAGGCTCACTTTTATGGTTCAGTCTCATTGCTTACATGGAAAAATAACATCTGAAGACTCTGTATATTTAGCAGCCTTATGCAATAGTTGTGATGGGTTTTTTTAACAAAGTTAATCATACTCCCTTCTTCTGCTGTTTCTGTCTTTTCTTTTCCCCTGAACATAATTCGCTGTTGCTCAGTTCTCCTCTCTCCATGTATGTGCTTCGCTGCCACTTGGTTCCCCTCTTCACTGTTCCCCAGACATATTGCCTAGCTACCTGGTCCTCTTCTCCTCCCGAGTAGTCCTGTCACTCCACTGTCTGGCAGCTACAGTCTCACTAGTGGCTCAAGTTCTTGGGAACAGTTCTTGTTTCCCCTTTCATCATGTGTAGCAGTGGTTCTGAGTAGAGGCAACTATGGTGGCTTACCTTCCTTGTTTTCAGCTGCTTCTAATGGCCTTCAGTCTCTTCTTAGCTTTGCAGTCTGTAGGGGCAGCAGGAAATGCATGCACCTCCAGTATTGACCATAGTTTGTATACCACTACTCTAGTAGTTGACCACTGCAAGGTTAACAGCCTGCTTCCTACTAACAAATAATTATGTTGGCTTACATTGTTAGGGCTTGTGCCAAAGGTCCCAAGTTCAATCTCTGCTGGTGGCTGTGGTTTCTATATATATAGCTCATTACAATAGGTTTTCATCCTGCCTTATTTCACAGTTAGAAACAAGAGCGAAGCTAAAGTCAGATTCAGCAATTGCCAGTACAGAATGAAAAAGCAAGCATTTACTCTTATTATTTTCACAGCTTATTATTATCCAAATGTTCTACAAATAAGATTGCAGTTTATTTGTATTTTACTTCTTAGAGTATTTGTTAGTGATTCCTAATGTTCCCCTGATTGACCAGGTTACTGTACCCACAGTGTATCCTTTGTTTAAGAGGCATGGAATATATTGATTAATGCTTCCTTGGTGAGTTTCATATAGAACAACACTGCTGGTCAGTCGTATTTGCAGACTGAGCTGTGATCCCTGGATCTAAAAGCAAGAGCCTCGGCTGTGCGCACTGTGACGTGGACACAGCAGCAAAATGAAGACAGATATGTGCATGGAATTAAGTGGCAGACTGCAATTTTTATTAAACTTTAACACAAGGGAGGGGTGCTACCCGCCCATCACCCCATACTCTCCTACACCAGGCACTTAATTGGTTCCAGTTTTGACGTTTCAAAGCTCCTTAACATATTACCCATAATGTGGGGTATGCTGTCCTCAGCCTATCCCCCAAGATACAGCTCTCTAAGTCCTAGCACCCTGCCCCCCGCAAGGGTTCCAGAGTTGTTGGGGCATCGCCCACGGGTCCTTGCAGGCCAGTGGGATGAATTCCTGGAATCTGTCATCCTGAAATCGAGATAGAGCATCAGCAACACCATTCTCCACTCCCAGGACATGCTGTGCATAAAAAGATTTTAAACCACAGGCAATGAGAATTGAAGGTCCTCACTAGCCTCGTTACCTGAGCAGTCATAGCCGACAGTGTGGACATCGGTTGGTTCTCATATCAGAAATGGACATATCAGAAATGGACATTGCCCACTTCAGCTTGGAGCTGAATCTTTCGAAAGCAGCGCATAACACTGAGCACCTCCCGGGCATAGATTTACCAAAATAGTAGTGGCCTTCAAACTGAAACCCAGGCAAGTGAAAGTCTCTGGAAGCAATCGGAATGCAGACTTGATACTGCATTTTGTCAACTGTACACCAGGGTCATATTTCCTAACTACGACTACCGCAGCATCAAATGAGGAATATCTCACTAAACACAGCTGGAGGTCAATATAATCATTTTAATGATGAGCCCCAAGGGTAGGACAGGTGATGGATCAGCCTGTATTCTCCATTCACCTTCTTTGCTACCACACCAAGGGCAGACTTGCACAGTTCCAACACTGGAATGCATGGGAAGGGACCTAGCACTCTGCCTGCTGCCACCTCCAAGGTGATCTTTGCCCTAATTGTATGCTCAAAGCCTTTAGAGGACTTCAAATTCTCTGCCTAAGAGTGGCACCTCACACCCTCTTATGGGATTTGAAAACCAGCTGAAAATCTGTTCTATAAATAAGCTACATCTTTTTTTCCTGGGATAGTCCAATAACAAATTCCATAACACCTGTATCTTAAGGAGCTTTCCCCCTGGTTACTGCCTCCGCTGTAGCATCTCCTGAAGCACTGGGACTTTGTGGACCTCCTTTCCTACTGTCATATTGGAACCACAGTTCACCTCTATAACAGGATGTGGCAGGAAGGGTTTAAAAGGGCCATTGGAGAAGCAGCCAATGGGAAGGAGCTGCAGGATAGCCAATCAGGGCCAGGGACCCCAGTATAAAAGGGAGCTGCCAAGCAGAACACGGGCAGTCAATCCCAGGAGCTTGGGGAGGGCAGGCTGGCTGCCCTGTAGGCGGAAGGAGGTCAGAACCCGGGACAGAGCAGTGGCTGACTGCTGGAGTTCAGCAGGGCAGATGCCCTGATACAAGGGCAGAAGAGGTACTGGAACTGCAGGGAAATGGCCCAGGGAAGTCTGTCGAGGAGTTGGGGGAGAGACAGTGAAAGCTGGCTGCACATAGGGTCCCTGGGCTGGGACCTGGAGTAGTGGGTGGGCCCAGGTCCCTCCCCGCCTCCCCCAGACTGCCGTTGGAGTGCTGGTAGACTGCAGCGGCCACTGAAGTAAGTGGTGGAACCAGGACTGCAGAATCCTCCAGAAGGGAGGGGACACGGATTGTGGCTTGGCCGGAGGGCTGGATCAGGAAGAGGATGTGATGGATTCTGACGGCGGCAAGGACTACTGGTGAACCCCAAGGAAGTGTGATGGATCACACCTGTGGCAGTGGGCGTCTGCTTGAGCTATTCCCCAGATCACCAGCAAAAGGTGCCAGTCCTGCGGTCAGTGCTGCAAGTCTGTCACACAGGACAAGACACTATGCTGACCCCACCACCTCCTACAGCAGTGTTTGTACCTGCATTGGGAGCAAAAACGTTTCCCATAATTAATTCAAAGCACACATTGGCTTTATATCTGTATTTTGGAGCTGAGGTTTTGGCATTGGCAACTCGCTGTCCATGGAGGCCAACAAGGTGGGGCAATAAGGAGTCATACACTTCAGACAAAGTTCCTGATCTATTTTACTCTAGGGTAAATCAGGCTTTTCTGCTGCCCTCTGCCTAAATTCTCTATCATATCATAAACATGCTACCCCACTATGTGTAGCATATGCTCTTGCTCCTTAGTCCTCACACCTGAACAAGGAAATACAACTCTTGGGACTCCTCATTCAAATTATACTTCCATAAATGAGAAGCTTCAGGCCAGTTCTGAAGAGTGTGAGGCACCTTAGGTCTGTGGGGTTTGTCCCCATCTTTGTTTTTGTGCTATTGCCCCCTTCTCTGTTTGCTGTTTCCTGAACAACAACATAAATAAATCCACAAATTCCCCTTTCTAAATCTTTTCCTTAAGTCCTTTAGGCAGATGATTCCCAAGTGGGTGATCAGATCCCACATAAGCTCTAGGGACATCAGCTGTCCTGTCTTCTGCCTATATTTCGTTAGGTATGATGCCACTGGCAACAGGTTGGGGTCCCTCCCTAATTGCTGTGTATTCCTTTGCAGGATATCAATCACGCCCCAAACCTGCAACCATGGGCCCCCCAGCTTAGGGGGAGGGAGAGAGGCCCACTCTTCCTAGGCAGGTGGCCTAACCTATGAGCTACCAGTGCCGTGATTTTACAAGGCAACCCCATATCCATTGGGGAAGAGGGTTTCAGAGGAGGAGCAACCTGGGTCACCACCCCGGCCCCTGAGTGCCAAGGTATGCAATTCACTCTGTTAGTGTCTGCAGGCTGCTGGAGAACCCGGTCATTGCCGCCTCTGGATTCCTGCTGGACTCTTAGCAGGTTATGGGCGAGGCCCAGGACCACTCACCCACTCCTCATCATCTTTGTCAGTTCCCGGAAGGCTTGGATCTTTGCTAACTCAGAGCCTGAATCCATCGCGTGGACCTCCTGTGTGAGGGTTCAGGATCCCATCTGCGAGGAATGGACTCCTGTGGTTAACTGCCGTTTGCAAAGTGAATTGTCCCTGCCAAAACCTTGGCTCCTGCCCAGCTGCTCCCCTTCTATTGTCACTCTCATTCTGATTCAGTGGCAGGCCATTGCTCCTTATCTGATCGCTATTCCTGGGAGGACTGACTGTTCCTCAGCAAAGCTCGCTAAGTGAACCCTCTGCCACGTCCGAGGCCACAACTTTCAGTGCCTCAATTAGGGTAGGACTGGACGAAAACCCGACAAGCCTTTCCCCTCCCCCCACCACAAGCTGGGAGAGGGGAGTCGTCCAAGACAGCAGACCCTGCTCCGTTAGGGCTGCCTGTGGACGCAGGGCTGCCCCAGTTGCTGGAGTGGCACCACACCTCCCGTCCTGAGTGAGTAGTGGGAGGGGTGGGAGCTGATGCGCAAGACCTACTGCCAGTGGGGGCCACCCAAGGACACAGGGCCCTTCCCAGTCACTGTAGAAGTACCACATGACCCCTCCTCCCCCAGACTCACTCCCCCCGAGCCAGGGGTCGTGGTTGCAGGCCTGACCAGAGCTGCACCACTTCGGGACGTGGCTGCCCCAGCAGTTTCCACTTGCAGCCTCCAGCCTCCTTCCCCTTCCCTCCCTCCCTCCACCTCCTCTCCCCGCCCCCCCCCCCCGCCAGGGAGGACAGGGGAGAGGGGAGTCAGCATGGAATCCCTCCGTAAGGGGGGCTCCTGGTCCCATAGCAGGCAGAGCCTCCATGCCCAGGGGACAGAGACCCCTCCACCAGGGCAGACCCTCTACCCTGGAGAGAAGGGACCAGAATCCTTACCAGCCTTCCTCTGCATCTTGAGGCCTGCCTGTGCTCCTGGAAGCTGGTGAGTAACCCTTTCTCCACTAACGGAGTTGAAAGAGTCTCCACATGGCGCCTGTGCCAGATTAAATCCTGGGAGCTGGAGAATGCTGGCCACTCATCATCCCTCTCCCCCAGCTGGCCAACGGGTGCTGGAGACTCCCAGGGAGAGGAGCTACCTATTGTCGCTCGGCAAAGTGTCTCCCTCCCTTGCTGCTGGAGCTGTCCCCCTTTCACCACTGGCCCCATCAAGTTCCCCTACCCATTGTGGTGGGTGGGTGGCATAAGGACCATGTCTGCTAACTTAGAGCTAGTAGGAAACTCATAAACACCTTCCATGGTCCAGCCTCAAGAGATGGACAAAGACTCACGTTAACTTGTGGGATACTATCGTCTTCTAGATATCTGGATCATTCCTTCTCTGATCCAAATTGAACTTCACTAACCACAAGAGCTTAGACTGAGTGAAATCTGTCATTAAAATTAAAGTGACTCAGTGTAATGATCTGTGGTTATTTCTGCACAAAGATACTGCATTCCACCTTATGTGCACATGCATACCATGGGGGAAAGATTTCAAGTGGGGCACTAGGTTGCAACAGATCTAGTAATGGGATGTGGAGCTTTTTGTCTCTATGACATTCAGTGTCATCAGGTTGATAATGACAGTGAGTTTTTAGTAGCTGATGACTGTTTGGTGTCTTATGTGAAATAAATGTGATTGTTTGTCCACTGATTAGCATTCTTGTTGACAGTGTTAGTTAAGAGGCCAAGGAGTGAATGGAAATGAACTGTCTGTCCACAGAGGTGATTCCAGACTGGCGTTAAAGTGTAATTGTGGGATAGTGTAGGAAATCTTGCTCCTCTGCTTCCTGTGCTTACTAGTTTATTGCTGAATGACCTTTACGTTCATTATACAGGGCTTCCAATCTGGCACCTTTCATCAGAACTAAAGTGGTACAGGAATTCTTCGGCTCCCAAATTTGTTGTCTCTACTATGTGAGCTAAAGGACTTTTATATACTTCCGGAAGACCAGTCGCCAGATGGCAAGACAAACAGATGTAAAAGTATAACAAAGTTCCTTATGAAAACTGTTTTTCACAAATGTTTCACCCCTTTGAAGTCAATAAGGTTTACTATCCCTATTTTACAGATTTGGAAACTGAAGCATAGACAGGTTAAGTGATTTATCCTACACAGTAAATCAGGGAAAAGTCAGAAGAAGAACTAGGAGCATCTGAGCTCCAGTCTCATGATTTCACCACTATACCACATTTCCTCCCTTACTTGAGAACGTCTAATATATTCCATGTAATAGATGGCCACTTGATGTACATACTCACACACAATAGTACATTCATATGGTAAAATAGAGAACTCTTGCCAAAAGCCTTAATGACTTGATTGTTTTAAACAATGTTGGGATTTAAGCCCCTGAACAATTTTCCTAACTGAACCTTTACTTCCTATCTCAATGATTAAGTCACCAGTATTTTTATGAATTAATTTGCAATTTTCTCTAATATCTTCTTGGAGCAGAAAATGAATTCTTATGAATGGTCAAAAACAAATATAGTTTTCAAATGCACAAAGCAGCAAATCTTGCTGCTCAAGAATCTAAGGCTATGTTCAGACTGACGGCGGCAAAATCGCCACTGCCAGATCAATCTTTCTTGAACTACTGAGCAGTCAGTGAGATCTGCTGAATCAATCAGGAAGTCGACTGAGCTTCAGTCCCTTCTTCTTCTACTCTTGGAAAGAAGGGACCAGAATCCTTACCAGTCTTCCTCGGCTCAGTGCAGTGAGAACAGCATGCAGAAGGGAAGCAGAGCAGTCAACGTCAGTTACGCAAACTACTCTGAGTAGTTTGTGTTACTCCCATCGACTGCTGCTGAATTGCGTGGTAAGTGTGAAACAGCCCTAAGTGGTACCATTTTGATTAGCTTACCATTGAAAAGTATGCTTGGGTACTCACCCGTACTACACTCAGCTTGCTATAATATAATCTTTGGTTATGTCTATATCAAAACACGTCATTCTGTTAATTGCAATTTTTCTGCAGATGTTCACAAGGCTTTTACTTGTTAGATCACAGCATGGCAATAGCCAGTGTTAATAAAGTTTGTCATTCATTAACAGATCTTTAAGATAACAAGAAGTTTTAATTTGCAAGGATGCTATGAATAATAGATTTACATAGGCTCCTCAGTTTTCCACTGGCTGCAAGAGTTGAGACATACTCCAAGAAAAGATAAATAGCAAATAAAAGATTTTTTCATTGAAATATCTGATGCTTTTTACTCATTAACAGTCCAAACTGTTTTCCCAAACTCTGTTTTTAAAAGACAAACTTGAGATCCAGTTCTCTAACCTTTATTCAGGCTAGTGGTCCTTACTCACATTGGAACCTATGGGATTTATTCATGTGAGAAAGAGTTGGAGAACTGAGCCTTTTACTTTTACTGAGGTGGCTTTCACATGTCCCATGGATGCATATTGAACCCTAATCATTTTCACTTCACAGAAAGTTAGAAATAGGTAGACTCTGTTAGATATTTACTGTTTTGGTCACAATCTCATATACACAAAACTGTAAATTTGATTTTTAAACTAAATAAGAAAAGATCAGTCTCTCAAATACCCTGGTTCCAAACCCTTTAGAGCTTTAAAGGTTAAAACCAACACCTCAAAATCCACACATAAATTCACAGGAATGTGGTGTAATGATATACAGTCTGTCCGAACCTCTGCTTAATAGTTCGACTGCCATATTCTTCACCACCTTCCATATCTGAATGATCTCACAAATTAAATCCTCTCTTATGGTTGTGTAATTTCACTGCGACAAAGGCAAAGACAACTGTAGGAAGGCTCACTTCCTAAACTAACAGTTGCATTTATCATACCAGTGTGTTTGAGAGCACCTCAAAGTGAGGTATAGACAAGCTCTGCCATGACTGAATGAGTCCAACATATTGTACCACTAAGCAAACTGTTAGCTGTACTTAAAGCTTTTCACCTCTATCTAATCACTAAAGGTTCTGTTCATCTGAAAAAAGAAGCAGGTTTCCAGAAGAGCTAGTGGGAGTTTGTGGGTGTTGATTTACTTATCAGAAAAAATGTGCCAGTTCTTGGAAGTCCTCTTTTCTATAAGTTGGTGAGCTGAACATCTCCAAACTTGGGAGGGGAGATGTCATGTTAACCTGTGCAGTTGACTCTTTTGAACAATGAGTGGCTCTTTACCTTTGAAAGCATCAAGAGGAGTTGGACTTCATGTCAGTAAAGCTAATCTTTATCAAGTAAGATTTAATTGTTGGCTCATAACAAAACAGTTTTGTTTTGTTTTATTTTTAAATTGACTTGATTTTGATAGGGCTTTTCTCTTCTGATCTGAGGATAATATGCTCCCACAGATTTTATTTTTCAAGTCTCAGACACCTTTTAAATAGCTGTATGGCTACTCTGTAGATGGTTTTCTGCCATACCACATAAGGAAGTTTCCTTCCTTCTTTGGCTAGCGCATATATTCAAAATATTCTCAATGGAGTCTCCTAGAGATTGTGAGAGAGATACGTATTTCATACAGACGATTAGAGAAAAAATTGTTCAGCTGAAGTGGAAGGAAAGGAGATACAGGCCAAATTTCAAGTTCTACCAGGTCATTGATGCTGAACATTGAAAAACATGAATCATGATTAGGCTCCACAGTTGCCAGGCTAAGCATCCTATTTGTGTGTGGCTCACACCTGAAAAGCTGAGGATTTTAGTATCACAAAGCCCTCCAACTAGATATTTAATCTATCATTTTCACTTGTTTGCTGTTTTAACTAGATGTACTTAGGTGACCTTTGACGAAATAACTAAAATAGACAGTAGAATGACATAATATGAATTTAAATGGTTAGAAGATTGACTGACATGAAACATTACATTACATTTAAATTTATTAAACGGAATAGATGGAAAACGTTTAAAATAGCTTCACTAAAATACATATTTTTTTATCTTTTGGGACAAAGTTCATGGTGATAAAATTTATTCCCACTTTAATTCATTTTTAATATTGATAGGTTTTTTTAGCAATCCACTTTCCAAGCTTTTCAACTTTAAGTAGGACATTTAAGACACTGAAATCATCCCCATATCTGACATATGCATACTAAAATTCACACACACGTATGTCCCTGTCAACTTATGCTTCCTTGTAACAGAAATTGGCTCCTTCCCATGCTTTGCCTTTCTCGGTATTTCTAGCGACTCTAATGGTTTTGTTTAATGCCAGGGTTTATAGCTTCTCTTCAATCATGCTTTTCAGCTGTTAGGTTGACTCTGTGTTTAGTATTCTGTCCCATTTCTTCACACATGAAGCTTATTTTCAGTCACCAGACTGGGTGCAGACTTCTTTTCCTCTGCATAACTACCAGTTTGTCTTAGAATAAAATAGCTACTCAAAGTAGAACTTTATAATGAATAGCTAAAGCAGTGTGAGTGACCATGAGAGTGACGTTGTACATGGTGTACTGTGGGTGCGTGGGTGTGAGAGAGACCGAGTGCGATACATCACATGTGGACAGTGAATAAGACTTTTTATTCCACCGTTCAGAAATGAATGTGCAACTCGTAAGTCAAGTCACAATTGAGTTTTAATAGGATGGAATGAAAAGGCATATTCATTTGGTGTACTGTACACAGAGTATTCTGTTTATGCCACACTGAACAATGTTTCATATCTTCTTCATTATTTTAAACTTGCTTCCTGTTGCAAGTCTTAGTAGCAGAGTCTGCACTTTTCAGGAGGCATTCTCACTGAGAATTCCACAGCTGAGCGGGTGGCAGAAGTACGAAATGTTGATAAGATGAAACTTAGCAATCTATTTACTTGTAGAAGACATAACATTATTTACGATATATTTCAGCAGTGCAAGCAAATATTGTGTATCACACTTTTGGAAAAACATTGGACAGTATGTGTAGATTTTATTTACCAAGGTTGTGGTATGTAGTACACACCATTAAAAGGCTGACTTTTACCCCACTCTGGGATCTAGAGCCAGCCTATGCTAGAAATACGTGACCCGTCCATGCCTAGGGTAGCCACCTGAAAATGCTAAGGTCAGGGCAGGCTGCAAAAGGAGAGCAGATTCTCCCAACACTGGTGGGTGACACTGAAGTCAGACTTCCCAACCAGCCACAAAACAGTGCTTCTGATTCCCTACATTGGTTATCAAGAAGCCAAAATAAAAATAAACACAGCCCCCTTTACTGCATTTCAGTCTCTGGCTCCCAATCAGCCACTAGGTCCAGTAAAGAGATCAGTTATTTAAAACTCTATGCTCTTTACCAAAAAGGTTTCTCCTTACCCCAACGTGTCAGCCACAGTACCAGCTCAATATAAGTTTAGTTCTTACCCAAAATACCACGCTGCCAACCAATCCTTTAGTAACTAAAACTAAAGTTTTATTCTAAAAAGAAAGAAACAAACTATAAGAGAAATGTTAAAGGATTAAAGTAATCACATACATACAAATGATTGGAATGTCCATATACATCAGGTTTCTAATAGAATTATGGAGTTTGCAGGCTTGTATAATCCCTCTGGTATATATCCCGTACCTGGATGGGTCTCAGTCCTTTGTTTCACAGCTTCAGTTCAGTTCAGTTGTAGATGAGTTGATCCAGAGGTAAGCTGGAGACTAAAGACAAAGACAGACTAAAGACAAAATGGATCTCGGGCAGCTGCCTTTTATGTCCTTTGGTCTTTGCCATGCTGCTTGTGGAATTTTACAGGAATAAGATGGAGTCCAGAGTCACATGAGTAAGTCCTGGTGACTCATCAGGTTTATTCCTGGCTTCTCCCTTGGACCCCTTCTATCTGTGAATTTCTTAATGGACCATTAAGCAGGCTGTTGCTGCAGCCATCCTGTCTGGGGTGTCGCCCAGACACAGAACAATTTGAAATACAGATATATCAAACATATCCATAACTTCCATTACACATATAACACATGAACATAAACATCATCATCTTACTTAGCACATTACAGCCTTTCTAACAGTACCTGACATGGCATATCTCATATGAATTATTATGATTTTGACATATTGATGTTAAATCATATAATAAGTGTCCCCCCAATCTAGCCAGCGTGACATACAGCTAAGTCATAAGTGTACCCTGACCTGATTACAATAAGGTTGCAATTTATAATGTAGGTGGGAACTTAACAATGTGCCCTAATTAGTACTATAGGGCTTTGAGCCAGTTAAAGAATGTTCTTTGGGTCCCATGCACACCACAAATTGAAGCCATATTATAATTCTAGGTCAGCAGACAAACTGTGTGGCAGTAGGGTCCCTGACTCAGTTTCATTTATCAAATGTGCACAGGCCCTGAGATACCACAGTATTGTGTACTGGTACTGTGGCTGGGAAAGGAAATACTGAGGTAATTTCAACACCGCAGTAGGATAATCTCATTTTATTAATTAAAATAAATGTAATAATTTATGCAAGGGTAATTTATCTTTGTAAGCAAAAGTGAAATACATTCTCTCTCTCTCTCTCTCCAAAAAAAGGAAAAAGAATGCCTCCAAAAAACCACAGATAACAGCATGTTGTACATCAGGTGCAAAATTACTCCTCTGAACAGTGTCCTAGTATAGTAGGTTAAAAAATGAGGAAGGAAATGTGTTGAGACATATCCACACTCCTATACACAATTTTCTGAAACCATAAAGAAGCATAAACAGCATACTTTGTGTAGAAGAAATTTAATTTCAAAGAGTACAACATGGACACACATCCTTTCCTTTCAGTAATTTTCTACCTGCCTTCTATGTGCTGTTACTAGTTTAGAAGAAAACAAGTGTCTGAAATCTTCTGCTATCATAGAAGGTTAATAGATGTCTTCAGAATTCAAATTGCTGTAAAAACAGTGGCTTGACACTCCAAGTTGTTTGCTTCATGTTATACCAAACCTAATGTCTCATTAACTTTGAAAGTACTGCAGAAGAAGTGTGTACTTTAAAGAATAACAAGAGCCTGTCAGAAGGAAATAAAAGATGCACCAGCAGTGTATTCAATATCCTCATTGCACAGAGTAAATTGGTGAAACTGCAGATGACTACAAATACATGAATGATCTATGGAAATACTGTTATTCCTCAAGATTTGTGGTGTCCAGGTTTTTATAATGTATCATGAGTGAATTATTTTTGCATCTTCATCCTGATCTTAGCCAGAAATTTAAACAGTATGGAGCAGTTTTATCTGCTGAATAGAAAATGTGTAAAAATTTCCAATTTTCACACTGATTGTTTTACAAACGAAACACCTTTTTTTTAATCTTGCTCGTGCATTCATATAAGCATATATGTGATTATAACAAAAAATGCACCTTGCTGTGCCTTTCCGTGGTTAAGGAAAGTATCATGCTGAATATGGTTGGTGTATTATTTTGAAACCTCACAATCCAAAACAATGGATTATGCTTTCAGGTACATGGGCACAGTTTAAATCAGTGAAACTTGAGCAGATATACTGTGTCTGAGGCCAGAATTTGCACCGTTGTATTTATGATGAAGGGGAAGCCCAATTCTGCATTGACCTATACCCTTTGCAATCCTACTGAAAACAGCGGCTATCAGAACCTGCAACCCTTCCTCACCTGAGCAGTCCCCACTGACTTCTCTGGGATTACTTATAAGACTGGGCCTTGGGACTGCATGGGATAGAAGTTATCACAGAAATTAGTCCATGGCTCATAGCCATCAGGAAATTAAAGCAAAATAGGTCCTTTAAAAAGTATTATTGTTATAAAATAGTTGGGGATATTTTTCTTTCTGATTTCATGTACTGAAGTCTTCAGAAACTGTTAAATTCATGAAATCTGCAGATAGTTTTGGAAACCAGCATTTGCAGTTTTCAGTAACGTGGTAGCTACCTACTAAAATGAAGAATTTTCATAGTCAGATGCAGGCTATGTATTTGCTTTGGCTTGGCTTCCATTAAGGCCTAATAAGTTAAACCAGTGTGTGTGTGTTGATGGGGGGAGGAGGGAATCATTCTTTAAAACTCTTTGTCTTGTTTTTGATAATATAACAACCATTTCCAGGAAATCAGAGTGGAAAAACTCAAGCTACTGTTATGACACTTCAATGAGACTGCAGAAAACAAATGAACTTAAGTCAACTGTATTCTGATAGGTTTTGTCAGATCAGAGGTCAGAGTCCTGTGTCTAATGAGCTTTTTCCTAGCTGTGCTGAAATCAAACTGTGGGCTAAATTCACACAGGGAAGCCCTTCTACACTGCAAAAATATCCATGTTGGCTGAACCCAATTTAAAAAAACCCAACACACTAAATCAGATGCTTTGCCTGATCAGTCTGGACCATGCAAAAGCACGTCAGACCCACTTGAGAAAATGGTGTTCTAGGTGGCATTGCATACTGTTGCAGGTGATAGCCCTTTCAAAATCTGAGTCTTGGAATACACATAAAAATTACTCTGGCATAGCTTTGTTAATCAGGATGTGAAAATAACACACCCCTCACTGATATAGCTTTGCTGACAAAAACCCCAGAGGAGACACAGCTATGTTGATGGGAGAGTGTTTCTGTCAACACAGGTAATGTCATTTGGGAAGATAGTGTTCTTACGCTGAAAGAAAAACTCTTGTCGATGTAGGATGCATCCACACTAGGGGCTATGCTGGTATAGCTATGCAGGCATAGGCTCCGTAGTATAGACATACTTTGAGAGTCTCGGGATTATGTGCCATTGCACACCTAACATACCTGAACTATTACTATGGATGTGTGCACCAAATTCTCACTGATTTTTTTGCATATGGTCTGGGGGCTTTTCGTATTTCTGATAAGCAGGCCATCATAGTCTCATATACGTAGTCTGAACTAAAGTCTGGAAAGACTGCAAATTAGTATAAAATATTTGTTTTGGTCCACACCAAGGATAAGAAAGAGCGTATTTAACCTGAGTTAGAGTAATTTTTTTTTAAATGAGATCAAGTAATACGGCTCTCTTTGTAGTGTGGACGGTGACTTTAGGGCCTATAATATCTTCCTTTTTGTTTTATTGATATTTCCTCGATCCCTTCCTCAAAAATACAAATGGCATTAGCCTAAGTAAATGTAACCACTTCCTCTTAAAATCAAAAGACAGATTATGGAGAAAATCATTCTTATTTGGAATGTAAAAGAAGGAAATTTGACTAAAACAAATTAGGTAAATTTGAGTGACATTTGCAAAAGCACCTAACTCCCATGAAAAAGTTTACCCTTTGTTACTAAAAATGTAATTGTAAAACACCTGCACTGAAGTGTGTAGTGCACAGCCCACAACAGTTACTCTAAATCTTGTTAAATGTAAACAAAAAAAATGCTGTTGTTCTGACTGTTACACCCAATGCAAAACAGAATGGGAATTGCTCTACAACCCCGGGCAATAGGTCTTCAGATTGCTGCTTTTAAACATAATGTCATTTTTCATTAAGATGGCTGAGTTCCCAAAATGCCAATTACAACTAACTGTAGATGTCAAGAAAAATTTCCTGTCCCTGGAAACTTTCATAAGACAGTGCTAATCAAAATGGCCACTGCTGTCTTTTACATAAGTTTATTTTATTTTTATTTTTTTAATAATGGCATGGGTGTTGAGGGAAGGAAATAGAATGTGGGGTTGAGAGTTTCCCTCCTCACAAGAACCAGCCACAATATGACATTAACACAGGTGGTATAATAAAGGAAAGGTCACGCTGCACCCCTTTTCCCCCCAACATCACATTCTTTTGCTGGCCAGGAAAAGAGAGGAATGCATGTTGCACCTCTTAAAGGAATGGCAGAGCTTCTGCTGCAGAATACAACTTCCCAGAGACAGCCAGAATTCCTCCTGCTTCAGCTCTAATGCAAGGCCTTTTAAGGCCACATACTCCAACAAGAGTCTGTGTAGTAAAGGCAGAATCTAGCCCCTACTACAGTTTCCCTTCCCAATAACATTTTTCTGTTTGAAAGTTATCCTTGATATGAAGTTATGCTACAGTGGTTCCCATTGTCACAAAAATTGATTATAGATTCCTGGGCTAAATCAAGCACCTTGTCTAGGGTGACCAGATGTCCCGATTTTATAGGGACAGTGCCAATATTCAGAGCTTTGTCTTACATAGGTACCTATGACCCCCCCACCCCAACCGTCCCGATTTTTCACACTTGCCATCTGATCATTCTAACCTTGTATTCAAATTCATCCACATTTAACTTTCTTTTTGTTCCTAGGGTTTTTGGTTTTTTTCCCCTCATAGCCACACTAAATAAATCTCTAAAACTCATTCATTTTTATTGTTATCAGTTCATTACCACCCAGTGGCAGCCAGTCTGCTAGCATTTTCCTCTCACATTTCTATTCACTGTTGATTAGAGAGTCCCTTTCCAATTTCTTGAGAGGTAGTAATCAAATCTTACTCAGTAATATGAAGGCAGAATCCTTGTAACAGCTGGGGAGTTGTATTATAAGTGCTATATGATTTTTCTTTTAGTTGGTTTACTGCATTTTCAGTGCATATACAATAAGATAGTCTTAATACAATACTGTTAGTAAAGGAATGGTGCAAAATATGCTTTTCCTCATTGAAGGTCTCTTGTGCTTGAGGGAAGTGTAATAGTGGTTGGTTTATTGCATGAGATGCAATTTCTGAGGATATAAATGTCTGTCGCTGTAGAAGAGACCAGTGTTTTGGTTTATAGAGCTTACTTTTAAAATCTGAACAAATAAGGTGTATAGACAGAGCCCTTAAAAAAATGCATTCTGTATGCCTGCCTAGTAATTGGCAGCAGTGTTCTCAGCATTCTTCTATGGAGACATTTGTAAATAGCCTTCTAATTCTTAAATTGAAGTTTTGAAAAAGAGATTATCAGGCTGAGGTGGGGAAGAACTAACTGTCAAGTATAAGGGCTTCCTGTTGCCCAGCTTTCACAGAAATATTGGCACCACTTTTTGTAGATCCTGGTTACTTGCCCTTTTGTCCAGAGGTTTAATGCAGCAGTGGAGACAATTTACTAGCAGGGTAAAAGTTTTAAGGTTGAAAAGAAATATAGTTATCCCTGAATAAAAACACAGTGAAACCTTACTTGAAATGTCCCTGTAGTCAGGTCTGGGGTATATGTAAGAGCTCTTCCACTCAGTGGTGGGTTATTTTGTGTTATTTGTAAGTAGCATCATTTTTTTCCACACTGAGGATGATGCAAGATAGTAGAGTGTGTCATGAACAACTTTGTTTATTGGTAGCCCTCTGGATTATTAGATACTAAAACAGCATGTTCACCATTACTAACAATACTAAAACATTTTGGGATACACTGCAAGATCGGAGTTCGGTTATTTCCCTGGGGGATCCCACACACTTCTCACAATCTTGCATACACTCTCTACTACCTAGATATTTCTTTCTGCCATTGGCGCTCTGACACCATTACTCACTTTTCTTTCATAAAACTGAAGGAGAAATACTGCTCCCAGGCCCTGAATGTCTGCTCTAATATACGTAAAAAATGAGGACAGATCCATCTCAATTTGTGTAAAAAAAGAACAAAAAATGGAAAGGGGAAATGGATAGTTAAAATATATATTTTGCTGGTTGCCTGCCCAGAGAGAGTCCACATAATCAAGTAATGCTTTTCGTTGTGCTCTTTTTGTTCTGTCATTGTCAGGGTTTGTAGGATTTGAGAGTGCTGCAGACACAGGCATTGCTTGCACAAGGAAATAAGTACAATTTTAACAGTTAGATGTCAAAATCAGTTTAATTAGATTGGTGCTGATCACAGTTTAGGTATAAGTGTAGACGTATTTACCCACTTGTTGTTAACCCTTACTCTGCTCACAGGTTCAACCCAGTTTGTCCTCATGTACACTTGCAGATAAACTGTGGTCAGCACCAGTTCAGCTAAACCTGTTGTTGAACTGGAACGATTTCCTAGTTTAGACAAGGGCACAGTAAATTTGGTCTCTCCAGATAAGGATTATGTCTGACATTATAGGCTACTGGGGAGTTCAAGTCAGTCTCTGAGTGTGCAGATACTCAAGGGATATAATTTACCTCCCAAACTGGGGCATTGATTATCTCTGAAAGAAATTGTGTCTTCTCTGACAGGATTGTGACAGGTCTGCAAGGCAGGGCCTCAATGGACCAAAAAGGAGGAAATCAAATCCTCAGTGCACCAATAAGGATGTGAAGAACATGCCAGAGGGAAAATGTTGCCTCTCTTTGGCAAGAACCAGCTGAGTTAATGAACCTGCACACTATTCCTGGCCATGTGAAAATGTTCGCTTGTGTTACCCTCATGTTTACTCAGTCTCCTCTACTGCAAAAGACTCAGAAATATCAGCAGGGGAGCAGAGAAACATTTAAAATATTTTAATGATTTTTTTTTAAATCCAGGATGTGCTCCTTATACAATGCTCTGTCAGAAACTTGATTTTTTATAAAACTGCTAGTCTAATTAGAAAAGTTCAAGTTGATGCTGTCCCTTTAAATAATTCTTCTTGAGCAGTTCCACCATTTATTACTTTATACGTGCTTCTGTCTGAGCTACTTAGCCCCCTCCACTACTAGTTATCTGTCCAGCTTTCCAGTATATAGTGCATGTTATTTTTGTAAAGTGCAAAATACTACCTTATCCCCTCACTTGTTCATTCTTTCTTCCTATTTTTCTCCTGACAGGATATTGTAATAAATTTTAATGTCAGGCTCATTGGGTAAAGGATTCTGGAACATCAGTGCAGACTAATATATTTATTCATCCAAATGTTTAGTTCACTTTCTTCAGCTGCACTATCTTCTGTTCACTGTAATGTCAGTGCTACAGTATGCCGAAGTAAACTTCAGCAGAATTTATCCTTTCTAGAAAAAAGTTTCTGCTGCCTATTTCCTTCAGAGAAGAATGTTATAAAGTGAATATATTTTATAATGTACACATTCCCAAGAGTCCCTAAGGCTTGAATAAGCACAGAGAATGAACTATTCTCTGACCTTTAGAGGCAGTCCCTTCATGTCAAGTTACAGCACATTGGCATGGCATTATCTGGAAGCCTTCCACTGCTGTTGCCTGTGCTGCATCTGTTTTATGGATAGGGAAATGCAGTGTGTAGGTCTGTCAGTTCAACATCTTTCAAGAATATTAAATTCTCACAATAAAATATATACATCTGCACACATTTAACAACAACAACAACAACAACAAAAAAGCCCTTTTAAAAGGAAACTCCTGGAAGTAGCCATTGTTAATGTTAAACAGTTTTTTAATTTAAATCACTTCTTCTGTTTACATCTCCATACATTTCTCTCCTTGATTTTAAAGCTCAGTCAGAGAACACACTAAAAAGGATGACTTGTATGTTTAAAAAAACACCTATTAAATTTCTGAAAACGAAAAGTGTAGCATTCTGAACTGTGATCATTTCTCCCAAGAAACTGCTATGATGAACTTTATGTATTCCTTTTTGTGAGCTAATATAGCTTTAATTAGACAATAAACCTCTAAAATGTCAGATCTTTTTATCACATTGTGCAGAGTGAAAGGATGGCTCTCTACATTTTTATACTGATTGCTTAGTAGCCTTGTTCGCAGCACAGCCCCCTTCTTTTTTACGACAAACTGATGGTGCAAATGGATTTAAAGATAATTTTAGATATTTAAATTGTGTGTCTTAAAACTGTAAAATAAGATTAGCAAGGCTTTTCTGAGATGCATTCTGCTTTCCCAGGTGTCTCAGTAAAATATAATGTTCCTGAAGACTCCCCAAATAGTGGAGTTGACACAAAGTAAGAAATATGAATAGTCAGTCGATCTATGGCCTAAGCAGCAGGAGTCAGAGCTTTTCCTAATGAAAATATGGGGGGAAAAGGCATTAGGACCAAATTTTCTGCTGGCTTAATATCATTGAAGCTAGTGGAGTTGCTCCAGCAGAGAATTTAGCCCTTTAAATTAACATAGGTTGAGTTAAAGCACGGTTAAAACATTTAAACATCCTCTAACATTTAAAAAGGTAATTTTGTTGAGAACCTGTTTTGATTATAGAAATACAGTACAATCTGCTTACTAGCAACCCTTCAGTTGCCAGCAAAACATTGCCATTATCCGACAGTGGCTAATAAGCAGAAGGCAGGTTTGTGGGGCTGTAGCCAGGGAAGAAAGCATTGGGATTAAAGTCAATGGGATGGGGTTGGTTCCCAGGAAAATGTTGCTATTAACTGGGAGTTGTTAATATCCAGGTTGCTATTAAGCAGAATCTACTGTATGTACATTGGTGCAATATCTGCTACCAGGTCATATGCAATGTGTGTTACTCTTGCAGATGGCTTAAGGTCACAACATTCAGATCAAGCTTTCAAACCTTCCGAAGTTTAGAGAGTGTTTGGATACAGGATTTGGTATGGCCTTATGAAATGGAGGGCAAACATGAACTGATCTGGATGCATCATAACATCAAAATGCTCAGTTAATTTCTGTGACTTTGATATACTATATATTGTAAGACTCTAACTTGGCTGCTAATGAATTATACTCAGGAACATTAATTTACAGCATCAACTTAAAATTTGGTGGATTCTGACCTCTCCCACAGATCAAGATATTTGGGTGGCACCTCTCTTCCTGCAACTATCACAGCCACTTCCGATTTGTCTATTGGGCTTGGCCACCCTCTTTTCATCATTGCAGACAAAGTGGCAGTTCACCATTCCTGCCTTTATTTATTGCAATCCAAACAACAGTTGCCTATTTCCACTGCAATCTTTTTAAAACCTAGATGCCCATTTAACATTTCTGGAGCTTTATTCCCTATCTCTCTCTCTTTCCCTCTCATCAGTCCTGGTGGAAAAAGCTAATGGAGTAACTGGAAGGCCAAGTTGCGGTTCTGTCTGGGAGGACTCAGATGTTGCATCAGGGAGCTTTGCACAACTGCTGCCAAGCACTCAAATCCTGATTCTGCAGGCAAAGGAGAGTTCAAAGTCTAAATGGGTTTTTGAGGCTTTAGCATCTCCCCACCACCAGTCAAGACCCAAAAATGTATGCTAGGTCAAGTCAACACTCTTCAGCTCTTGGGACACAATAAAACAGTCCACCATTACTGATCAAAAATTCTTCAGGAGGAAGTCCAAAAATCTTCCCCAATGTCACAGAGCCCAATCCATTTCTAAACAGAAAAGCTCCAGTGTTTCATCCCAGGTTCTTAAATTGGTAATAGTAATTTGGCAAGGAATCTGGCATCTTTTCTGATTCCTCTTCTCAAGCAGAAGATCTGGGCTGTCACAGATGTTCCCCCTTATCTCCCTTCTAATTATGTATTAGATGAAGAGGATCCTTAAAAACCAAAATGACTTATCAGAAAAGAAAATAGGGTAGTTCTTTAACAGGGCTGACCATGCCTCATTCCCCCTCCCCCAGCAAAAAAAAAAGGAAAGGTTCCAGAACTTTCCAGACCCTAATTTATTTGCAGAAGTTCCAGTTCCTCCCTTGAATAAAGGACAAGATTTCCAGGAGCCAGAGGTGCAGAAGATGTTCTTCCCCTAGACATGTTTGAAACCTTGAGTATGAAAGTGGTGGCTAGCATTGAGATCTCGCCAGAGAAAGAGGATGAACAGGATAATGCCAAAGGCAGATATCTCCCATTCAAAAGTGAAACAGTCATTAGGGAAGAGAGGGAGACTCCCAGCAAAAGAGAAAAGCCCTATAAACAAGGAGTGAATATGTACAGGGTTCTAAAAGCTAAGGATTCCTTGTTAACAGTTGCTAAGATTGCTACAGCTATGACCTCGTGAGCAAAGGATGTGATAATTCATGCTAAGGGGCATTTCTTCCCAAAAGACACCCACTGACAGGAAAATAGAGGAACTTCAACTTTTTCAGTGACAAGCAGATTCTTTGCAAGAGCCACAATATCCTGGTGCAATAACTTAAAAAAGCCATGACTTCCCAGAACCATGATGGATTCTAATCAATACTGAATAAAATATACCTAACTACCACATTCATGGTGGACAGCTCCATTCATTTCATGTATGGACAGGAACTATAGCAACAGGAGCTATAACAACAAAGTAATTAGCCAGATGTCAATTTTAACTACATTTCGGGTAGTGGATAATTATTCATAGCAGCTTCTCCTTATACCTGAAATTCTTCATCAGAAGCTCAGTAAGGAAGTGGCAGACAAACCAAAAATTAGTTCCCACTCCAGGGAACCTCAAGAAAGATTACAATCCTTCATAAAAGTATAAAAACTTCTGTCATTTCTACCCATTCCGAAGATGTCAGAGAAAGGATTCCACTTATTCCAGGGTAACAGCTGGATCTGAAAGACAAGGGAGCAGGTCCAGTCTAATAATTTGCATGTCTGCAACAGGGTCTGCCTGAAAAGCGTGATATAAGAGCTAAGTATTATTATTGTTTTATTTTATGTATTTATTTAGCATTAGGTTTATGGGACCAGATACCCCACTTCTTAACTGCATGGTTAACAGACAATTGTCTGTAGAAGATGTCTCAGCATGGATATTCTCTTGAGCTTCAGGCTTGTTCTACATCCCATCTTCAAATCCTCACCAAATTCAAAAGATGACAAGAAACATAAAATCATCCTAAGGGTGATCTCCCACCTCCTACAGGAAGGGTAACTAGAGCATTGCTGCTTAGCAAGGTGTTGTGGGCTGTACTCCATATTCTTTATAGAAAGGACAATATCAGGAAGAGTTGTAGGCTGTCCTAAACATATAGAGATTGAACAGGTTGATGGAGTAAGTGGAAGTCAGCAAGGAGACTCTAGCTTCAAGCTGTTGGTGCAGTCTCCTGGGGAGATCTATTGATGTCATTGATCTTGGTAGAAGTGTATTTACATATTCACATCAAGCGCTGTAATCAACAATTTCTTTGATTTCCCTACAGAAATTACCTCATCAATACAAAATGTCAACCCTTCATCTGGTCCTCTGCATCTAGGCAATGAGACCTTCTGAGGAGTATAGCAATTGACAAATGTATTAGTGCACTGTCCCAGTGACATCATAGGAAGCAACATAGAAAACACTCTCCATGCTTCAGGTTCATGGTAAACTTAAGTATCTGATCCCTCTCAGACAATTGATTATCTGATTACAAACGTAAACAAAAAGAGAGGCAGAATCTTCCAAAAGAAAGTATTGATAGGACTAACATCTCCAAGAAGTCACAGAACCAAATGTCAATCCACCATCACCATTGAGAAGACAGCATATGAGAGAGCTTCAGAAATTCCTGTCATGCGCCTGAAATTTTTCGCAGCAAACTATATGTAAAAAAAAAAAAAAAAGTGAAGATCCCGTACATTGTGATGCAATGTTTCATGTTGTGACAACAGGAAGCTTACATAAAGGTAGGATCCTCTCTTCACAATCCAGATCTCAAAATCCTGAACATGGAGGCCAGTCTTTTAGTTTGGGGCAGCACAATACCTGTGAAATGTGGTTGAAGTCCACAGAGAAGCTCCACAGGCTTCTTACAGATGAAAATAGTCTGGTTTGCTTTCCAGAATTCCAGGAACACCCTTAGGAAAGAGCACAACCAGATTGGATAACTTTGCAATTTTAGCATACATAAGTTGACAAGGGAGTCTAGTAGGATGGTTCTAAACAACAATGCAATGTGGATTCCATCATGGGCAGAAGGTTACTTAACCTCTGTGAGAGTGATCAACATGAAAAGTGAGCAAGTTAAGCTCAGTACAGTCCTGAACCAGACATATTCCATCAGATATCCAGGGAGTTAGACTGTCTCCAGGAGGACCTATTCATATGTAATCAGAATGCACAGGAAAGGATTTCTTCCTCAGGGTAGCAGAACAGGGACAACTGGCACAGGCAGTGTGGCTCACAAATGGCCAAATCAGCTCACCTGTGCTTTTCTTTGACTTCCATTGCTAGAAAGAGTGTTTCAAAAGATAAATAAGGAAGAAGCAATAGTCAAATCTCATAAATCCAACCTGGCAAGCAGGTAATGCACAGACATTGAGGAGCCATGATAGTGATCTTCAAACCATCTTCCCAAATGGCAGGACCTTCTGCCCCATCACCATGCATGTATCCTAGTCACAATTACCATATCCTGACAGTTTGGCTTTGAGTGGAAGTCCTAAATAAGACAGAATACTCCTTCAAGTAATACATGACTTTCTTGCCCTCATCTTCCTTCTGTCATCTCAGCCTATGCAAGAATTTGGACAAAATTATCCAACTAGTGTCAGAATTGACTAATCAGATCCAGAAAAAACACACACATTTTGGTTTTTCTGGATTTTTAATGAAATTTCTGGTGCATAAGTCTAAACCCTTTCACATTCCATCTCACATCTGAGTTAAACAGCATCATGAACACCGATGCATGCTGTCTCTGGTAGATCACCTTATAGTACTGAGGCTCCTTAGGGCAGCATGTTTATCCAATCCAATGCTTAAGCCGAATATCCTGGCCAGGAATTTGCTCCTTTCCCTGCTACAAAGTCTAACAACCCATTTATTTCAACTGAGGACATCTATCTTCCTGTCTTTCCTTTCATGATCACAGTTAAGCCTGAAAATTGTCTCTGAAATCTCTGTCTCAGAAAAATCAAGCCTTACTGCTTGAGGTATATATAGTAGATATAGAGGTATAATATTTCTCTAAAAATAAAGTAAACTGTGTTCATGCTTCTGACCTGCATTTCAGAGTGAACATTTTGACTGAAACTACATGCTATTTCAGAATACTAGCTAATAGAGAAGGAAAACTTCTTCTACCTAAGTTAGCTCTGATTGTGACATCTGAGTAGACTAGAGTTTTAGGGCAAAACCAGACCACAGTTATGCACCTGTGACTCTAAAATCAGTAGTACTGCACACTCCTCCTTGAGAGCAGGAATTTTATGTACTCTGTCATGTTTCTGGTCAGATTATATGATACTTTGTATTGTAACTAAACAAAAAGAGTGTTTGCTCTTGCATTTCACATTACAAATCAAAACTAACATCATTTGGATTTTGCTCCATGTACACAACTTCTATTAACATCAGTGGAAAATATTGGCCTTTCCTCTTTGCTAAAGTAAAGAGGAAGGTGATGCCAATCTGGAAATGGATTGCAGTAGGAAGATTTATCTCTTTTGTTTTAATGTTTTGTGGTGATTGTGATGTTTTAACTCTTTCTAGGGCTTTTAAAGCAGTTTGAAGCCCTATGCAGGCTTGTATTTGAAATGTTTTTCCTAAAGAAATTTAAGAATGTCTAAACTAGCCTGAGGCCTAAAACATTTTTGATCACGTGTAGGGGTAAAATTTTCAGATTTCCAATTGACTTTAAATGGAACATATACTCCTAAGTATCCAAGTCTCTTTTAAAAATGAGTCTTAGCATTTTTACATAACATAGTTACTTAGGTGCTTTTGAAAACTTTATCCTAGATCCTTATCTAGGAATGAACCTTCATAATGTGACAGGTCCATCCTGCCATGTGAGAGAATCACGTGTTAGATTTTTCTGGTATGAAGATACCCAGCGAAAAGACTAACAGCATTGGCAATTAAATGATAACAATCAGGCATTGATAATAGTTCATTAAGATGAGCGGGAGACATAATGACTGCCAGGTGTGAGGAGTGATCCGATCACCTCCAACCCCCTGGACCTGAGCAGGGGAGAATCTCTGCATGTGGGGCACAAGGCCCCATGCTACCTTTCTTCCCAGACATACAGACTAGTGGGAGGCATTGAGAGAGACTAACAACCAAGGATTAATGAGCAATGAGGCCATCTCAGCTCCAGAAACCCAGAGAAGTCAGCCTCATTCCTACTGTGAACTTTGGGTGGGATGCTATTTTGTCCTGCTGTCCCTACTTCAGGCAGCAGCCGAGAAAGATCTTCCAGCACTTGGAAAAACAAGAGGAATAGGGCAAAGTACCTGGCTGGTGGTGGAAGCTGTGTTAAGAGTGGAGGCAGTAAGCCCAGGGCCCCTTTTTGCAATGGAGTCATAAACCTGATTGTGGCCTTTGGACACTGCTATAATAAAATGATAAATTACATTAAAAAAGTTAAAAGGACATTAATGTTGCAAAGCCAAGCACTCAAAAGTTAGGAAATACCCAATTCAGGCTGTCTGTGCAATATTAAAGCAGTCCCTTTTGCATAAGTATCATGGTAGTCTTTAATTACATAGCTTTTTTTGGATGTAATTTCCTATGTTTTTAAAAATTGGGGGGGGGAGAGGGGAGGAAGAAAACTTCCATCATGTGGAAAGATATGCACCCTCTACATGGGTTATCAGCAGTCCTGGGATCTTTAGATCCACAGTGCAGTCCTCAACTACTTCAGCCAACAGAGTAACTGGGAACAGTAGTAGGCTATTAACTTCTATGTGTTCTGCCACCAGAGTAGGATATAGATACGGACTTTGTCACTGGGTTTCGTAACTATTTGCTAGGCAGCAAAGGAATGTTTGGACTCAGGAATAATGCATTCAGTTCCATATTCTGTAGTGGAATGTGTTCTAGTAGATACAGACCCATATAATAGAAACAACCACAAATATGAAATGTCACCTTTCATCTGTGAAAATGAAAAAAAAATGTCATTTAATTTCAAACAGCTGAAAAGTGCACAACTTTCTTTCAGGTCCTCAAGTGATGGACCTGCAGGAAATAATATGTTGTAATGGAGATGTCCTTGCTTCCCTGCAGGATTTGGCTGATTCTACAAATCATCCTCATTGCAAGCCCTGTTTATAACCCATTGGCAGTCTGTTGGGCATTCACTCTGAGTGTAATTCTAATAGTTTGTGATAGTCACTATTGAATTTACAACATTTACTTAACAATAATTAAATCTGCTAACTTCATTTTCACAAAAGCATTATAGGTTTAATTTAACATGACTTAAAGAGATTCATCAGTCTAGACATATTTCTCACAGCTTTCTTTTAATGGGCAGAACATGAATATAGTACAAATAATGTTGAGCCTTGGATGTTGCTGCTTGTTATTCATGTAAAACAATTCTGCCATCATTAATAATCACGTGCTGTGGTATTTAATCTCCTAGAAACCAACTCACTAGCTTGTTGTAATCCAACACAAATGACTCTTCCATGTTATTTGGACCAAGCTTGAAGTGCCTAGAGCTGTGATCTACACTTCAAACAGAAATAAATACAATAAACCTCAACAGCAGTTTCTGACAGAGATATGTTCTCCTTTCTCTAAGATCACGGCATGCGTTTTCCATGGTTACTGATTTTAAAATGCTGTTTATAATGAGCCAAACTGACTGCAGTGCAAGGGTGGTCTGATAAAGGCAATTTTTAAAAAACTAAGATTTTTCTTGTACTCAGATTTTAATGCAACAATTCTCCTTTTCTGGCAGCAGCTTTACCCCTTTGTCCTCATTTGTTTGAGAAGTATTATTTACTTCTCTAACATCTTATACTGATGAGAGTAATTAATAGTGAATCCAGTATATCAACCTGAAGAACTATCTTTATATGCAATACTAAAGGAAAGAGAACAAATCTATTACTCAAAAATAGATTTCAGATTTTAACAAATAATACACATACAGATATATCACAGAGGTTGATTCACCCTCACTGCTGCACAGAGTTGCAAGTTATACCTTCTGTTCCAGGGGGGTTGCTGCCTCCAAGGGAATATTCATACGTGGGGAAGTGTTTGCACTGCTGTCTTCCCTCAGGGGTTCTGCTTTAGAACACAGTCAGGATGCCAGCAGATGCTGCCCAGTGAATATGCTGAACCAGGGTACCCATGGCCTTGCTACCTGTCCAGTAATACCCACTTTTGGAGACCTGCTGTGTCACCCCTTTTAGGTAAACTTTTCCTTGTCTTTGGCCCTAGATTACATGGGCTTTTGATGTGGGCTTTCTTAAATGTGCCTAAGCAGGTGCCTTGGGGTTATTTGTATTTCTGAATCATTTTCCTGCAGTGGATTGGCCCTAAAACAAGAACATTCAAGAATGAAAATAACTTTTCTTTTCTCCAGCTTTTCCATCACTAATTTGGCAAAAAGGTGATATTGGTAGCCACTGATCATGTAGCTCATAATAGTTATAGTGTTATTCGTGAGTTTGAAAAATTGATGAAATTTGGTTCAGTGAAATCTTAATTTTTCTGCAAAATACAATAGTTAGGTTTAAGACCAATTAACTATTCGTCCTTCAGAATGCAAAACACTGTCTGTGTCTACAGTATTTTCCTTAGTTTTCTGTATATTTAATATAGGGAATATGTTGAATACTGCAAATCATGAGGTAAAGATAGTTAGCAATCAAAATTATTATCTTAGGTAACTGGCAAATTTTTAAGGGTAACTACTGTCACAAAGCCCTTGTCTTCATGGGAAATTCATGGGAATTATACCAATATTGTTATAGCAGTATCACCCCCACCCCCAATGTGCACATCATTATTCTGGTATAAGAGTAATCTCATATTAGTTTAGTTTAAACCCTTTCCTAAGCAACAGAAGCTAAACAAACAAACAAAAGTACTAGAGCAAGAGTGTACAGGGAGGTTTTTACTGTTATAACTATAGAAGTTTAAATTCACACCTAACCTTGTACTGGTATAACTTTCCCATGTAGACAAACCCTAACCCATTTATACTGGGTACAAAATCATTCTGGTTACAGATGTTTAAAATGCCCCTCTGCACTGAAATGTGAAGAAGAGCTCTATATAAGCTCACAAGCTTGTCTCTTTCACCAATAGAAGTTAGTCTAATAAAAATACTACCTCACCCTCCTTGTATTTCATTCTATAGAAATGACATTGTAGGATTCTGCATTTGTCAATGACTCCAGATCAAATGTTCTCGGTTCACAAGTAAAAAGATTTTGTTTTCTTAATGGCAAGTCCTATAAACTTGATCTGGAATCTGAGAGTCAACCTGAATTATTTCTTTCTCATGCCGTCATCACCAGTAATAAATATTCTGCTGAATCTGTTATGCCCTCAGTTACATCTGTACAGCTGCCCTTTATCTTCAGTAGGAAGAAGGTGTGTTCATGACCCATGTTAGCTAATGTGGCAACTAACATGAGGTAAAATTCTAGTGAGGACCAGGCAGCTTGTAGGTTTAACATGTTAGCAGATCAAGATAAACACTAGTCTCTTTCATAGTCTTTAACTTGACCTGCTAACTCGTGTGAAAACTAAAAATTGCCTCATCTTCATTAGGATATTTCCTGTTAGTTATCAGTTATGAACTAACATGAATTAAGAACACACCTTTTTTCCTAGTGAAGACACACCCTGTGTCTTTAAATGATCTTCTGTTACACCTGTGTACTTCTATAGCCAATGGGATTGCAGAGGTGTAACTGATTGATCCTGCAGTTGGAACATAATTAATTCCCTCAATGATATGTAAACCAGAATAGACTGCAACTTACTGTCACACAGTTCTGCTGATTTTTCAGTACTAACAGGAGCAACGAGTGGTAAACACTTATTGTCAGAAACGAAAGTTTGAAACTGAAAATACACAGGATGCCAAATCCTGCCCTGACATATGCCCCAGGTAACCCCACTGACTGAACCAGCGTGTATATCTGCTGAATAAAAAGGTTGTCATTTTCCACTTTTGCTTTTCTGATCATGACCATACTTAAAATGGTTGTTGTTACTCAAGTTCTAGCACAGTTTGACAGAATTGTATGGATAGGACATGGATAATAAAACTGTTTTATGTATTATCTGTCATGTTCCTCTGTACCTGATATGGACTGGTCACAGAACTTGCTTATACACACTAGATGAGTTCATCATAAGATCCATTAATATGCTGCTGGGTATGGGTGAAGGTCATTTAAGTAATGTATTTTACACACAGTGTCACCTAGTGGCTAAACAGTATAATATGGATTAGCATTCCATTATATTTCCTTCTTTATGTTCTAAGTTCTTATCATTTACAATATTTACACTATCGCACTGTCTTTGAGGTTCAGTATGGATCAGTCTGTAAAATGCCTCTGAATGATACTAATTTTCTAACAGATGATCTAAATGTGTAACAAATTGGTCATCTGGCTGTCCATTAGTTGCAATAACTGGCCATGGTCGGTTTAGAAACGTTTTCTCTTCTTGTTCTGCATCTGCCATATATAGAGTTTGCTCTGTTGATTGTTCTTTCTGAGGAACAAACTAAATGTTGATGGTTTCTGTTGAACTCTCCACTGTCGGTCTCAATCACATATGACCTGGGCACTGAATTATTTTTTTTCACAAAAGCTGGAGTTGTCCATCCTTTTTTCCATCCAATTTGACATAAATATGGCCACCAGGGTCCTAAAACCGGCAGTTCTTTAACTGAGTGACATCTGTTGTATAAGCATTCATAAGCTCTTTTAGTCTTTTTATCCTATTTGGCTACTTTCTTCATGTCTGGCCACTTTGGAGATAGCTTATTTTCCAAAGTTGGAACAGTAGTTCTGAGTTGTCTTTCCATCAGGAATTGTTCTGGGCTATGTCTACTATACACTGCTATATCTACCTCAAGTGCACCAGGCTGCAGCCCCTGTTCCAGCTTCTCCAGAACCTCCTGCTGAGGTTCTGGCTGCAATTTTCCCTGCACTTGCTCCTTTATGCACACCACATCTGGGGCCCCACAAAGTCACAGGAACTCCTCGTCATCCTCCTCCTAGCGCTGACCAAGATGGCCTTCTATAACACCAGGGAGAGGAGGTTTGCTGAGGGAGTGCTCTGCGACTGTGGGGCCTATTTCCGTTCCTCCATCTGGTCTCACATTTGGGCAGAGTTCCTCTGGGCAGTGTTCGCTAGCTCCCTAGATGACTTCCAGGAACAGTGGGTGCTGTCCGGGGTTCTCTGCTCAGTGTCCCCTTCCGGTTTCCTCTGTTTAACCCTTTTATCCTCACGCCCTTTTCTATTTTCTCATTAGCTGTCCCCTGAAATCAATTGAGTCCAGGGTCCAGTGTCTCCTCCCCTTAGGCTGGGGAAGGAGCCTTTAGCAGTGGGCTTGCGCCCATCCACTTCCCACGATCTCAAATAGAAGCACTCTCCAGTAACCCATCCAGTCTGACCCTGTCACATAATGTATATGGTCACATTACACTAGAACACTTACTAATATTACTACAAACTAACTAACATTCTATGACTGTTGATCAGGCAGTCATAGAATGGGTGGGGTTAGAGATCATTCAAGCGCAGGCATCCAGCTTTATTTACAATCATACACATGCATTTCTTATATTTAGAAGGGTTATACTTGCTCTTCTTCTTAAATCCCTCTCTCCCATATATGGGTCTTTCTGCTCTGTCAAGCTTGCAGCTGCTGCTGATGGTACCACTGCTTCTGTTGCTGCCATTGCTGTTACTCTTCCACTTCTCCTGCTGCCAAGGTCTCCTGCTGTAATCACAATCACACACACTCAAACCTGTCAGCTCTCTGCCTTATATATGATTTTTCTGACCTTTTCTGATCCTTTCTGATTGGTTGCTTTCTTAATGTCAATCAACAGCATCTTTCCCACCCCGGGGTGATATTTTTAGCAATCAATTGTCCAATATGTTAATTAGCTTTAGTTATTTACTTCCTAGTTTGGCCCTCCTTCAGATCCTCCTTCAAGGTAATATCATTATCATCCAATCTGCTATCCCATAGGCTAATTAGCTTCATTTGTTTACTTCAAACTTTGGATCCTCCTTCTCATCTACTTCGCTTTCCCTGCAGGCTTTAGGAGTGACCTTTATTTCACCCTAGCTTACCATTCTGCTACTGATCAGTTTCTCAGTACCTCCATTTTCTTTCTTTCTTTCTCTTAGTGATGACATCATCAGCTACCATTTTGGATTTCTACCTAAACTTACTCTAAACTATCATTAATTACTACTTATCAGAAGCCTTAAACTTAAAACTAACAACATTGCTATTCATGCCTAATTATTATGATTCTGTCACTATTTTTGTCATTTAAATCAGGACAGATAAAATCTACGATATTTTTCTCCCCCTCTTTGCCTGCTTTTCAGCTGTGTGGCTAAATGCTGTCTCTGGTTCTGGTTTTCTTAAGTGGACTACATCAGTTTTAAAAACCTCTTGTAACACACTGAAACCAGGCAATTTACAAATTGCTGCTGCTAATCTCTTTCAAGATCTCTCTAGCATGTGTGTGGGGGAGGAGGCAGGGGTCTGTACACTATATGGTCTCTTAAGTTGATTTGTACTACATCTCCTTTCAAATGTCTCATGTCATCAAATCCTCCATTGAGTTCTTCCCCCACTGTGGCTGCCACAATGTGGCTGAAAAGGCTGTTGGTCTTTAATCCTTTGATCACAGGCACTTTGAATGCATAGCTTTTGTCTTTGTATGTTGTTTCTGTGATGAACTTGCCCATGCAGTTCAGAATACCTCCAGGGCTAGTCAAAGCTGTATCAGGTGACTTCAGCTCTGGGAGAGGTTGAAATGTGATTGTAAGTCCCTTCTGAGATGATGTCAGCTTCTGAGTTAATTTTTAAGGAGATCAATAGTCTTGCCATGAATACTCACTTCATTGCTCCAGACAGGCTCTATGTCATCACTAGTGATAGATCCCAGACACAATGGGTCTTGATTGTCTGTAATATGAGTCAACTCCCTGCCTACTTTGGTGTGGCAAATAGCTGCACAATGTCCGTATTTTCGTGCATTTATTATTCCATATGTCTCTGGTTGGACATGCATCATCCCTTGAGATATGACTTTTTTCCACACCTTGTGCAGACCGAACTTTGACCCTCTTAGCCTTCTCTTGCCTTACCTCAGGGCTTTTATGGTAATGACTTTTAACACTCAAGTGTCTGTTTACAGTTTCTAAGATAGTTTCAGATTTGTCAAGATTTTCTAGGTTTTGCTGTTTTACCATTTCAGATTGTTTTGCCATTTGAATAGCTGTGGCTAGGGTTAAATCTATCCTCAACTGTAGCTGCTGTGAAAGGTTTTTAGTTGTTGACTCAATAACCAGCCTGTCTGATATTTTCATGGTTTGCATTCCCAAAATCACAGTTTTCAGTCGATGTATTCAGAGCTCTTATAAAACATTCAACATTTTCTCCTGGTTCTTGAATTCTCTGGTGAAAACATGCTCTTTCATAAACCACATTTCTCTGAGGTATGAAGCATGCATAAGACTTAGCGAGAATCCTTTCATAGTCATCTTTGTGACTGTAGATATACCCTGCTTGCTTTCCCATAGCATAAATTAAAGCCGATACCTGTATATCTACAGTTTCTCTGTGCAGCTAGGTAGCGATACAAAATCTTTTTTCCAGTCTGTCCATTTTGAAGATTTGTCAAAGCTGAAGCTCTCTGGAGCAATGTCGTTGAGATCCTGCAATTTTTAGTGTTTTGTTCCTTCTGTTTCTGTTTTTAGTTTACTCCTGACATCATGTTATGTTCTCTGTACCATATATGGACTGGTCACAGAGCATGCTTATGCACACCAAATGTGTTCTTCATAAGATCCTTTAATGCTCTGCCAGATATGGCTGAGGTTCATTTAAATAAGGTATTTTACACACAGTGCCATCTAGTGGCTGAGCAATATAATACAGATTAACATTCCATTAAATTATCTAATGCAAAATGTGTAGTATAGTTTGGCTAGCAATGTTCTGACAGACAAATTCTGTCCACAGCTCAGGAAAACCATATTAGACCTATGCTTGCAACATTTATGTTAAAGGATATTATAACTGGCATAATATGGACAGGTAGAAGGCCAAGACTAATAGAAAAAACCGTACAATATCTTCATAAGAAATAATAATAATACTTCATAGTGCTTTACACATTCAAAGCAGTATGCTAACATTCATTAATTTCAAGTTTTAGAGATGTGTTTTGTAAGTGAAGTAAAAAAAAGTCAAATGATAAATACAATACATTTGACAATGTCCCTTTAAAAAGCAATTGAGTAGTGAACACTTGATAAATTAAACTTCAGAAGTGGACATTTGATTACATTTGTACCTCTTTGTCTGTAAAATGCCGCAGCAAGCATATATCATGTATCAGTCATATAAAACCTCTGAGTAACCTTTAAGTCACGTGAAAAAGAATATTTTATTTTAAAAAAAATGGTAATCACTTGAGCTAGTTTGTTGGATTAATATGTATAGCCTGTTTCTAAAACCAACTTCTTGTTTTCTAACACCAAATGCTTGGGAATTATTAAGAAGAGATCATCTGAGTCAATGCTCATAGTAACTCCTTAGTGTCCTTTAAGTCTCTACCAGATATGGACAAATACTGTATTTCCCCATGTATAAGATGCTCCCATGTATAAGACACACCTTAATTTTGGGGCCCGAAATTTGAAAATAAATGTATTACGGTACATCACCGGTAAGTACCACTGTATAAGACGCACCCAGTTTTTAGACCCCAAATTTTTCGAAAAAAGGTGCGTCTTATACATGGGGAAATACGGTATTTCAAAAAAATATTTAAAAAAAATTTGCATATTTTTAAATAAAATCTTTACATTCACATTGACATAATTTTGACCCATTTTCTTTTCCCCAAATATTCATATGAATATTTTTCACATGAATCTTTGTAGAAAATGAGTCATGTAACTACTCATTTTGATATGTGTTTATGCAAATATCTTTAGATCTTTCCATCCTCCTGTTTATAAAACTTTGTCATCCAGTCAGGGAGCAGAAATAATACCACATGATTACCATGACAAATCACACATTAGGAATATAATGAATAAAAATAGTCCAAATGATCAATTTGCAAATAACCCATAGGATGTAAACATTATCATAAAGTTGTCCATGAACAAATTTGAAAAAGTAGAACCTCAGAGTTTCGAACTGAACGGTTAAGTACACATCTGATTTGGAACTGGAAGCATGCAATCAGGGAGCAGCAGACACACACAAAAACAAAAACAAAAAAACTCAAATAAAATACAGTACTCTGTTAAATGTAAACTACTAAAAATAAAGGGAAAGTTTTAAAAAAATATTTGATTAGGTAAGGAAACTTTTTCTGTGCTTGTTTCATTTAAATTAAGATAGTCAAAAGCAGCATTTTTCTTCTGCATAGTAAATTTTCAAAGCTGTATTAAGTCAATGTTCAGTTATAAACTTTTGAAAGAACCATAACATTTTATACAGAGTTACAAACATTTAAGAGTTACGAACAACCTCCATTCCTGAGATGTTCATAACTCTGAGGTTGTACTGTATAACAAATACGTTTCTTAAAGGTCTGTTCATAAATACTTTGCATATAGAAGAAAAGCTGAATATGATTAACAATATGTTTGCTCGTGGATAGTTTCCCCAGTCTAGTCCCATCACCATTTTAGTATGATGGTCACTGAAGCATTAAAACTGGAAACAATGTCCACTAAACTTCCTAATTCTGCTTAGATTTAAGTTTAAAATCTCTCTCCAGATTTAATGTATTTGAGTTTTATCATGTAAACAAATGCTTGTATCTGGGGAGGGCAGGGGGAATCTATATTTTTTTCTGTAGAGGAAAACTAGAATCAGGTAATAGCAATACACTGCTCAAGATTAAAAGGTTTTAAAACTTTTTCTTCAGATGTTTTCTTGTGCAGTTGGGGTGCATCAACCATCATCCCATGTCAGCAGCTAAGAAGTAAAATAGTGAAAATAAGTCAATGAGATAATTTGAACAGGGCACAGGAAACAAAGGATATAAGAGTGTAAGATATTACTCACAGTGAGTTAGGGAGGCAGAATTTGGCATTTTTATGAACAAAGGGAACACAATAGGTGTAAAATATTTGGATTTCAGTACAGCATTTGATACTGTTTCTTGAAATCTTAACTGAAAAAATAATTCAGGCTGCTTTGGTTTAAAACACTATTGTGTGTATGAAAAGCTTCCTAAATACTGTGTAAACAATGAGAAAAGAAAAAATGGCAGTATATCAAGTAGAGAGGAATATTTATGGGGCCACAGAGATTGGTATTAAGAGTGGTTCCATTTAGCATCTTCCTTAATGATCTGGAAGAGAGAGTAAACACACACACTAATTGAATTTGCAGATGGTCCCATTGTAAATAGGGAGGACTTGTGAACACCAGTCAGAACATGGAACAAAGGGACTTAGAAAGATTATATAAACAAGTGCAAAAATAACAAGATGTTATTTAACTTGGAAAGCTGCAAGCTAATACAGATAATGAAAAATGATCCAGGGAGATAGGAATACTGAAAGAGACCCAATGGGTCATGTAACAGCTACAAAAAGAAAACGCCAATGTGGTTTTCAGCTGCACTTCAGGAGGCATCACATCACAAAGGAAGGAAGTAATTGTTCCTCTCTATAAGGCTGTGTTGCTACATCACATCACAGATTGAGGTCTAATTGGATGGAATTCAGAGAAGAGCAACAGAAATTATCAAGGTTTTATGGCAATTGACTCACGAGGAAAGATTAAAAGCTAAATATGAATAGTCAGCAAAACAAAAATTTACAGATGCATGTGTTGTTGTACAAATATCTGAAAGATGGTGGGGGAGAAGGAATTATTTAGTGTGATACAGGATATGTAGTGTGATATAGCTAAGACTAATGACATGAAATTTAAAAGTGAAAAGGTATGGTGAATATGAGAAAAAACTTTCCGATAGTGAAGTGAATTGGGCTGTGGAGTAGTCTCAGTAGTCTCCCAAAAGAAGATTATTGTAATAAAAAATAATAAACACATATAGTCCCAAATCAGGAGGAGGGTTCCATTGTACAAGGTGAGGCAGTGGCGGCCTTATCAGTTGGGAGTTTTAATACTAGACTGAACAAAACAAATTTTTAGAAAAGGTACTCTAGGAAACTATCTTGCATCAGCCTGGGCGTGGTCTGGATGGTCTGGGAAAAAGGTCTTCCCGATCACTAATTTCTATGATTCTGTCTTAATTTCTTGGTACTAGCTAAAAGAATTCCTATTAGTATATGCTAATAATATCCTTATTACGCAGCAGTCATTAGAGTCATTTATGATTTAGGTGACTAACTTTTCAGTTGTGAAAAATTCATCCCAAGTATATGTAAAATGTTACGTTTAAAGATCTTTGAGAGATTCTTTACTGTCATACCAAGAGATAGTGAATGATTTTCTCTTAATAACTAAAAAAAAATTCCATACACACCTAACTCAAAAACAGCAAAAGAGGTTTTGCTCAACCTTCCAGGGAAAAAAAAAACAGTTTTTGGCAGAAACCATCCTTGGGAAATGAGTGTTGTACAGGTGAATGTTTTGGAACATTGTGAGGGTGTGAAACTATGCTGCAGCCTTTAACTTTAATAGTCACTACTGCCTGTATATGAAAACCCAATGCTTGTTTTAGAAATAGAGCTGCATCAGTGTTTTTGGATAAATAGTTTATTCTTCAAAAAATGCAGTTTTGGTGTCTCAAAACTATTCCTGAATTTGAGAAAAATGTGTCCAATAGTTTTGGCCAAAATTGCTTTTTTCATCTAGATTCATAATGGGACTGGCACCATTCACAAAACAGCAAAGGGTTCAGGAATGGGAGGTGGTAGTGTTGTGCGCTCCACCCGCTCATAACTTTGAGCTCAGTGGCTAGTGCACTCACCCAAGGATTTGGGAGACCTCACAGTTCACCATTGTGCCTGTTGTGAAACAGGGATCTGAATTTGTTTTCCACGTCCCAAGAGAGTGATCTAGCCACTTGGCTATGAGTATTCTCAGGTGGGTTTCTCTCATTCTCTGTTGAAGCTTTTTCACTTGGTATGAAATACTTGGATAGTCATTGAGCCAGAGAGACAGTGAACATAAAAATGACTGTATAGTTCAGTGATTAAGGCACACCCTTGGGAGGAGAGAACCTAAGTTTAAATACTCGCTCCACTTCAGGCACAGTGGGGAGTTGTATCTGGTGTCCCACATCCTAGTCACTGTGCTAAAAGATATGAGGGGGCGAGCCACCATCTCTTCCTTCTCTGGCAGCTTTATGACTTCAGCCCTTTAAAAATGCTTGGAAACAAAATGTTTTGGGCTGAGTGAAACGTTTCATCCTCCCCAGAATAGATTTTGTCGATTCACTGAAAAATTCCTAAGTTTGGCATATTTGGTTCAACTTGAATCAGATTTTTTTTACCCCTTGGAACTGCCAGTGAACCAAAAAATTAGTTTTTCTCTCAGCTCCATTCAGAACAAGTTTCCAGACCTGAAGTGAAGATAACAGCAACAACAACAAGCTAAAACGGCCTTTTCTCATAGTCCCAAACCACTACATCCACATGAAGCCAACTAGCAACATCACTGTAACTGTTTTACAGCTACCAATAATGCCAGGGGTGCTTCTTTCATTGGTATTCTTTCAAGAATCAGATATTTGCTGCAGTGTGGAGCTATAGAGATGGGGAAGGTGTGGTGCTACTGAAGAGGTGTGGATGGAGGGGTGACCCAGAGGCTTGAGGCAGAGTAACATTACTATTTGTTGACTGGAAATTCACAGATTTTTAAGGCCAGAAGGGGCCATTGTGATAATCTACTCTGACCTCCCATGTAACCCAGGCCATAGAACTGCTCCAAAATAATTCCTTTTGAACTAGAGCATATCTTTTTTTATGTTTTTAAAATCCAGTCTTGATTTTAAAATTGCCAGTGATGGAGAATCCATCACATCCCTCTATAAATTGTTTCAATGGTTTATTACCCTTACTGTTAAAAAATGTATGCCTTATTTTCAGTCTGAATTTGTCTAGCTTCAATTTAGAGCCATTGAATCTGGTTATACTTTTGTCTGCTAGATTGAAGAGCCTGTTATCAAATATTTGTTCCTCAGGTAGTTGCCTATAGACTGTGATCAAGTCACCCCTTAATCTTTGCTTTGTTAAACTAAATAGATTGAGCTTCTTGAGTCTGCATTTATCAGCATCCTATCACCTTTATCAACCAAACTTGATATCTTTTTTCATGAGATTGCAAGTTTGGTAGACAGGATTTATTTTCCATAAAAGCATGTTGATTGACATTAATTATATTACCCTCTTTTAATTAATTATTAATCAAGTCCTGAATCAGCTGCTCTCATTAGCTTGATGTCAGACAGACAGGCCAATAATTACTCGAGTTATCCCATTGACTCTTTTTACATATTGGCACAACATTAGCTTTCTTCCAGTCTTTTGGAACTTCCCCAGTATTCCAAGACTTAATAAATATCAACCATAACAGTCCAGTGAGCTCCTCGCCAGCTCTTTTAAACTCTTTGATGCACGTTTCCTGGCATGCTGATTTTAAAATGTCTAACTTCAGTAGCTGCTGTTTAACATCCTCATGTGCTTCCACAGTGCATGTGTACTTTTCTAATAAGTTTTCCTTTCCTTCTGTTGGTTAAATGTAAGAAAGTATACAGTACACACACTCATATATCCTTCCATAGTGTTGTGCTGGTGATTGATATTTAGCTGTACCCTTGTTTAGTGTTATATTTTAGAGTGTATAGTATGAAGTTAGAGGTGTGGAATCTTGATTGCAATACCTGATAGCTTTTTGATTTCTACAGAGAATAAAACTAACCGAATAAAGCAGCAATCTAGTTGAATAATTCATTCCAAAGCTTAAAATATCTGAGCTGTTCATCTCACTTGTATCTGTTCAGCTGGTAGCTGTACCTTCTTGTTTTCCTTTTATCCATTAAAACTTTCAGCAGACTAACCAGCAGACATCCAGAACAGAGATTATAATGAGATATTTATACCTCTAGTGCATCTGAGGTTATGCCTGATGGAAGAGGAAGATCAAGGACAAAGTAGACACATTCCTCAATGAACGGGGAAAACAATAACAGAAAATGTGGAAATGGCAGAAGTGCTAAATGACTTTTTTGTTTCAGTTTTCTCAAAAAAGTTTAGTAGCAATTGGACATCTAACTTAATGAATGCCATTGAAAATGAGGTAGGATCAGAAGCTAAAATAGGGAAAGAACAAGTTAAAAATTGCTTAGACAAGTTAGATGTCTTCAAGTCACCAGGGCCTGATCAAATACATCCTTGAATACTCAAGAAACTGGCTGAAGAGATATCTGAGCCCTTAGTGATTATCTTCAGAAACTCATGGAAGATGGGTGAGATTCCAGAGGACAGGAAAAGGGCAAATATAGTGCAATCTATAAAAAGGGAATTAGGACAACTTGGGGAATTACAAGTCAGTCATCTTAACTTCAGTATCTGGAAAGATAATGGAGCAAATAATTAAGCAATCAATTTGCAGAGACCTAGAAGATAAAAAGGTGATAAGTAATAGCATAGATTTGTCAAGAACAAATTGTTTAAAACCAACCTAATGGCTTTTTTTTGACAGGGTAACAAGCCTTGTGGATGGGAGGAAGCTGTAGATGTGGTATATCTTGACTTTTATAAGGCTTTTGATGCTGTCTCACATTACCTTCTCATAAACAAAGTAGGGAAATACAACCTAGATGGAGCTACTATAAAGATGGGTGCATAACTGGTTGGAAAACTGTTCCCAGAGAGTAGTTATCAGGAGTTCACAGTCAAGCTAGAAAGTCATATCAAGTGGGGTCCCACAGAGATCAGTTCTGCTTCTGACTGTGTTCAATATTTTCATCAATTATTTAGATAATGGCAGAGAGAGTACACTTATGAAGTTTGTGAATGATACCAAGCTGGGAGGGGTTGCAAGTGCTTTGGAGGATAGGATTAAAATTCAAATAATTTGGACACATTGGAGAAATAGTCTGACGTAAATAGGATGAAATTTAATAAGGACAAATGCAAAGTACTCCACCTAGGAAGGAGTACCGTGGAAAGGGATCTGGGGGTCATAGTGGATCACAAGCTAAATATGAGTCAACAATGTAACACTGTTGCAAAAAAAGCAAACATCATTCAGGGATATATTAGTAGGAGTGTTGTAAGCAAGACCCAAGAAGTAATTCTTCTGCTCTACTCTGCACTAATTAGGCTTCCACTGTAGTATTGTGTCCAATTCTGGGTGCCACATTTCAGGAAAGATATGGACAAATTGGAGAAAGTCCAGAGAAGAGCAACAAAAATGATTAAAGGTCTAGAAAACATGACTTATGCATGAAGATTGAAAAAATTGGGTTTGTTTAGTCTGGAGAAGAGAAGACTGAGGGAGAACATGATAACAGTTTTCAAGTACATAAAAGATTGTTATAAGGAGGAGGGAGAAAAACTGTTCTTTTAATCTTTAAGGATAGGATAAGAAGCAATGGGCTTAAATTGCAGCAAGGGCAGTTTAGGTTGGAAATTAGAGCACTGACATGGGAGACCCAGACTCAAGTTCTTTTGCTCCATTTACTTTTTTTCAATTATCTATCCACAGTGGAATGGCTCCAACAGGAGAGAATGAGAGAGCCCCACTTCAGAATACCCCATAGCCTAATGGGTAGGATACTCACCTCAGAAGTGGCAGATCCCAGTTCAAATGCCTTCTTCCCCTCAGTTAGAAGGGGGACTTGAACTGGATATCTCCAACGTCTCAGGTGAGCACCCTAACTGCTAGGCCAAAATTTGTAAGAGAGCTCCTCATCTCCCCCCATCCCAACACCCAAAAAGGGTTTTCAGCTGAGATTTGCAAGCAGAGGGAGGGGCAACCTGTATTTAGGCACCTCTCTCCAAGAGAGGGGTGGGACTTAGTACACACCCCTCAGCTTGCCATGTCCTATTGACTAGTTCAGGCGGGAAGCCACCTAACGTGCTGACTTTTGTGAATACCATTCTGAGGTACTTCTCTCTCCCCATTCATTGAATAGGGAGGCTAGGCACCTAACTCAGGCTTTGAAATTCACAGTGATTTTCCAGGTGCATAAAATGTTGATGTGGTGATGGTCAATGTCACCATGTGTATGTTTCTTTGTGAATCTAGCCCTTTCTCTGTACCTTCCCCATGAATTCATAGCTATATTCCCTTCAGTTCTAGGCATAAACACTAAGGATGGAAAAAATGTAGTGTGGTGTAAAGAAATAGCTAGGAATTATGGGATAAAATTGTGAAAAGGAAATATATGACTTTTGCGATGTATTAGATTTCAGGAATAGTCTCCCAGGGAAAGTGGTTGAAATCACATGGCTTGAAAAGTTTAAAGATAAGATAAAATAACATATTAGAAAATATTCTTTCAGATTATATTGCACAAGCTCGGAGATATACTAGATCCTCCAATAGCATTTTCCATCTCTAATTCGTATGGTTCTGTGTAGATGAATACCTGATAAAATCAAAGAGCTAAAGATCTAATTAGAAATTTCTGCATGCGTTCATGTTAGCAAGAATTTTACTATTCCTGTAGGTATCCAGAACTAATAACTGTTTTACAGTTCATCTGAGAAACATTTCAGAAAAGGATGTAAACAACTGTGTTTATCTAAATCAAATTTTTACTCTCCATTGAAGAAGCAAATTGCAGAATCTGAAAATAATAGAGAAGCAGATCACATACGTCTTTGTTGTTCTTAAAAATGAGTTTATAAAGTTTCTCATTTACTTAAGTAACAAAAATTGAGTAATGAAATGCATAACTGTAAAAATAAATATTTTCCATATTTTGAGTTCTCACTAGATCCATGTAATTATCTCTCTGCCACTTTCTTTTCAGGAATCTGATTTTCATATGGCTGCTTTGCAAAACCACAGATCAACTCAGATTTGGTCAAATCTGGAACCAAATTCCCAAATCATAGCCCACTTTTCAATGAACTTGGGATGAGCCTCAACTTTGTAATGCAGCCCCAAACTAGATAGGTTTGTCTTGGTTTTGAGTTTCATTACAAGTATTTCATGCAACTCTAATAATTAGGCAATGGATTGCTGGACGAATGAAGAACTGATAACATTTAAATATCATTAATCATAGATGTAGCTGTCTATTGAATTGATCTAAGTCTCAATCCTGACACAGTAAATGTCAGAGTGGTGTGTCATTTGGCCTTGGTCTTCCTTGTGAGGAGAGGAAGGCTTACAGTACCAATAGTTCTCCTAGGCTACGGCTACACTGACGGCGGCAAAATTGCTGCCATCAGATTGATTGCTCTGGATCGACTGAGCGGTCAGTGAAGACCTGCTCAGTCAATCCAGAAATTGACTTACTAAAACCATCTTCACAAATGGCACAGTGCAGTGAAGAGGAGCCCAGACGTCGATGGCAGTTACGCAAGTTTTTGCGTAGCTTGCGTAACTCCCGTCGACTGCCGCCGAATCCCGGAGGTAAGTGTAGACAGGGTCCTAAAAGTATACATTTGTGGTTCTTTCTGTGTGACTGACAAATCTAAAAAGTGGTAGACCAAAGCAAGGTGTCATGAATGCTGCATTAAATGTGGAATAAGTTTAAATGGAAGAAATATCTTTTGCCCTAAATTTGTCTCAGTGTCCTCCTGTGTGGAAACAATCTCTGTTTGTTGTCTGAGTCATATGAATCTGTCCCAGCCAGTAGCTTGATGGTCAATTGTTTTAATCGCTTCCTGCAAGCTTTTCCCATTTTTCTACTTGCCTTAGACCAGTGATGAGCAATGTAAATTACTAAGAATCTGGCTAAAGCCGAAATTCAGAGAAGAAATCCTAATCCGAATGTCAATTAAGCCTGTGTTTTTCTGAATATCTGTGGACTAAAGCACTTGCTTGAGTATTTTCCTGAATCAGGGCCTATGAATCCTTGGATCCTGTCACAGTAGATGCAGTTCCTCTACTTCCAGCAACTAAGCTAGCTAAATGAGAGGACTGAATGCTACATGTGCCTGTTGCTTCAGACGGTAACTCATAACATCATTTAATCTGTAAGAGTGCACAATCGCTGTAGCCTAGTTAAATGGAACACAGTAATACTTCAGCATTCAAAGGCAGGATTAGTTTTAGCAGGATAAGGGTTTTATGAAAATAAAAATGCAAATAAATACATTTAACATCAGTACAATGAAAACACTACAAAAACCTACTAGAAAATCTGAATACTCATTCATGCTGTGTTTGTATTAGAGATACATTTTAATATCTTCACTCTAAAGCAACAAAAATATCTATTAGCACTCAGACTCACACAAAAACCTGCTATGTGGGGAGATACAGATACAGATGTGTGGGTTTTTTGTTTGTTTTTGATGGTTTGGGGTTTTTTTTTGGTGACTTGCCATCAACATCACTCATAGCAGGAGCTGAAACATGTTATATCATGTCAAACTGAAACAAATTAGGATTTAAGAATCTAATAAAGTTGAGACTGCTCAGTAGTGCACTTTGCTGACATAATGTCAGTGCACTCAAAAGGCATGTGTTCAAAATTGTCTCGCTCTGGTAGTTAAAATGCATGCCCTTCTTTAGCAAAAAAGGAGTATAGTTATCCCACTGGAGACTAGTGTGATGTTATACTGGTCCCAAATTTCCATGGTACCAGTTGGAGGAAAAGCAGTATTGTAATGCTGAGAAGCAGCCAAGCAATTGTAGTTGAAGTTTATATAGTTCCACTAAGAAATGTGTCCAAACTGAAAATATGCCAAATACAAACATCATATTTCATCATGCTGTAGATGACATTAATTATAAAAATTAAACTATAGATAAAAATGTATACTGTGCATACTGAAAACATTTTATTATAAGAATTGCTAAAATATCCTATGACTTTTTCTTTTAAGAATCTTGGTCTTCTACAATTTTAGTTAATGAGATATATTTGTACTCCTGTGAAAAGGAAATTCATTAAATTAATTAGCTTGGATTTCATTTTAATGTCATTAAAGTTAGATGTGTTTGATCCTGTTTGGTTTACATATATCTGGGCACTGGAAACATTTAGGATGTATTTCCTCCCCTTACAAGTATTTTTAATTATCATTGACATTTGTGTTTTCTACTGTATAAATACATGTTGAAAGGAGAATTTGAGATCTAATCTTGCAAGCTCTCTGGGCCCTATTCTCCTGTCACACCAGTGAAAATTAAAATTTCTCCATTGAAAACAGTGCAGTTAAACCACTGTAAAATGGGCATGACGGGGAGGATCTCTTTACTCAGAACTTCTGTTGATTTCTCCCTGCAGAGCATTTGCAGGATCAAAGTCTTTATATTTTATAAGACATCTATTAACCAAAGACTGATAAGGAGGATAAGACCCCCACATAGATTTCCAGGGACAGCACCCTCATAGGAATCCCAGAGTGTGTGTCTGGGCGTGCATGTGCCCACATGTACACCTCCCTTTCATAGGAAGCTGTGCTGAGTTTCTTATCAGGATATTGCACCTGACTTCTTGGTGCCCATCGTCCCCATCTTTCTTATCCTCCATTTAATAGGTGTCTGATCAATTTTTCAATCCTCGATAAAGAGTAGTTCCCCCTCCACCACCGGAGTGGCTCTCCCGCCCCCATCCTCACCCCTGGAGTGTGGCTTTCCCTGAGATGTCCTGCCCCAGTGACTTCTCTACCCCCAGAGCCCTGCTCAACTGGCAGGGAGGGGGAGGTGGAGAGAGCAGCGAGTGATGGTGGGGGAGGGAGAGGAGTGGGAAGGCGGGGCCCCCATGGAAGAGGTGGGACAGGGGTGGGCCTCGTGAGGAAGAGGTGGAGCAGGGAGTAGGGGAGGTTCTGGCGCTCAGTGTCTGGCTTTGACAAATAAGAAAGTTGGCCACCCTAATTAAATGTCAGAACTGGTTTATTATTTCATGGCCCTAGCCTCATGAATCCCACAGAAATCGCATTCCAAGCAGCTCTGACAAGTCTTATCAAATGTCAAAAAAGCAGCCTGGCTCTTAACACTTGGCACTTCCAGCACCATTTTTTTGTTTGTTTTTTTTGTTTTGTAGAAGAAGGATTTTACTTAAGTGTAAAAAGAACTATGATGGAGGCCAAGAGATATGACTATCCTCAGTCAGACACCACAAATAACTGTCTAGATGAACCCTTTTGGATAGTGTGGAGTTTGTTTAATCCAGACTTCCTTGCTCCAATAGTATTCCTGCCTAGTGACTGGCATAATGAGATGTTGACATCTTTTTTGATTAAATTAAATTGGCTCAAGGCTGGTCTCTTGACGGCTTTTGCTTACAAAAGCTATGGACTCCCAATGGATTTTTTCTTGGCTGGGCTTGACCTGGTTTCTGATTAGGATATCCATTGTTTTCTGGGTTCCCTGCAGCTTACCATCTGTGGTTCAAACCTTTGTCTGTCCTAATTGCTTAAACCAAGTGATGTGCTGTGAAGCCATTATTGACAACCCTTTCACATGCTTTGCAAAAACAGGCTGCTGATCAATAAACTATATCTCCATGTTTGACTGCCTTGTAATGGCTCGATTGGGAAGGCAGTGGCCATTCCAGTCTGGATTATGATCATCCTTTGGCACTAGAATTGTTCTTGTCAATTGATCTGCTAGTGTTAATAACTTTTATAACTATTGACCATGAAATATTGGTTTGATAATTAAGAGATACAGTTGATGTGTCAGGAATTATCCTTCAGTGAGTCCAGTCTTACCTGGAGGATGATAGGTAATTAGGTTTCCATCAGGGAGGTATTAAAAATGTAGAATTTTAAAGGATCTATGGTATGGATGTATTTTCAGTGTATGGAGTCACTACTTAAAGTCAGCAGATTCCAAGAGTAATTGTAAGGTGATGTAAGGTAAGTATAGAAAAATATTGTGTAACTGATTTGAGTCAGAAAAATGGAGGAAAAATATTTCATCTTTCTCCTTTCTTCTTTATCGAAATTTTGTTTTCATTAAAATTTTCTAACCATCTCTGGAAATAATTTTGGCAAACATTGTTTTTTAATGATATCATAGCAAGATGGTCTCTAAACACAGGGTATTGTAAGAACAGTAGGCAGGTGAAACGAAGCTGTATTTTTTGGGCCCTGTGGACACTGTAAGGCCCACACAGAACAGTAGAACCTTCTGCCAATTGAGTCAGCTGGAAAGAGTTGTAGAAGCTTCCTCCCCACAATTCAGGACAACCAGAGAGCCTAAGGAAGAAATGTGTCCTCAGGGGCACAGTGCTTCTGAGGTCTAGTACTTAGGGATGTGTATAAAAGTAGGTTTCCTTAAATATAGAGACTTAGTAGTATGCCAGTAAAATTCCTGGTGAAGTGAGGGGTGAGGAAAATGTTTCCGGTAACCATAAGAAATATATTACCTGGGGGAAATTAACAATGGCAAGCCATGATTTATATGGCATTTTCCTTGCTATGCCTAAGTGTAGGAGAGTAAAGAGTTAAAAGCTGGACAAGTGACCAGGCCTAAATTACAGGGAATGGGGTCAAGGCAGGGACAAATCTTGTTTCTGTTAATTGATGTGAATTTTAGTTAGTCTGTTATCTCTCTTCTTTCCCTCCCTTCCTGGCCATTCGCACAAGGAATGAGACTAACAAATAATTATTCTCCCTTCTGTTCAAGGTCTTTTGTGGGAATACAGCATTATCTTCTTTCCCTCCCTTGCATACAGTATATTTTAAAGAATGTTAGTAAGTTTCAAGGTAATGTGCCTGCACTCTGTGCAGTAGTCCTGTAAACAACAAACAGGGGCAGGTATAATTATATTCATTATATGTTTATTAATATTCATTTTATAGGTGTCAATGTAACCAAATAAGGGTCTATGGGGAGTTGCTGTAAATGTATACACTTACATACTGTTATGAATAAAAGGATTGTAAAGAAACCCCCTCATCGCTCACTCTTGGTGTCGAGGTGGAATGAGCAGACAATAAAGGGTTCCGTCTCCCCAGTCCACCCCCAGGATAACCTGTTTGCTTATTTCTAACATCAAGGGAGTGAGAGAGTTCCTGTATACAGGGGGTAGAAACTTCCCAATATGTAACTAGTATGTGCTCTCACTGTGTAAACTTAGCTTGAGCAATATTTGGGCCTTATTTCTTTTACTGAAAGAAAATACATGGGGAGAGACATTACACTTGGTATACAGAGAGCACTGATAATACAGGAAGTGAGGAGTTAGATCTTCCATCATGCTGCTTCCCAGCAGGGTTATGAACTGATGCTGCAGTTCGACAGCTTTAAAAGTACTGACTAACCTTTTATATCTCAAGTGGATGAAAACCAATCTCACTAACAGTCTAATAGCTTAGGATCATAAGGAGCCTTGTATTACTTGTTGTTAAATTACTAGATGAAAATATGGAAACAGTAAAGTACCTGCGATGTGAAGGCAGGAGTTATGAATTTGAGTTTTAAAGATTTAACCTGGTGGGATAAACATTTACATCACTGCCAAAGTGATAAAGTGGGCTCTGTGTGGCATGGCTCCTAACTGCTAGTAAAATTATTTTTTACTTTGTTTCTTACATCTTCTAGGTTGAATGTGTGTTTGTTGGGCTTTTTTGTTTGTTTGATTGTTTAGGTGGAGGGGGAAGAATAGAATTTCTAGTCATTCTGCTAAATCATTTCATAGCTATAGTTAATGCACACTTTTTTCCAAAGGTGATGACTGAGTGATCTAAGCATTTAATCAGATTAGCAACACGTGAGCACTGTCGACCTGGAAGTTAGAATCCTGGCAGAAAACCTGGTGATGCATTCAGGTTAGTGGGGAAAGAGGAAGAATGTCATTCAGATGAGACCATAAAAGCCCAGATCCTGTCTGCTTTGTCCTGGTGTCCTTGGTTAAATTTCTACTCCCCATGCTACTAGCTTTTTTGCATAGCTCACCTTTAAGTGCTGACAGCATGTAACAAAGCTGACACTTATTGAGTTCCTCCTTGAGACCAGAAATACCTGCAGCACTCTCCCTCTGGTCTCCCTCTTCAGGGTCCCTCATTAGCTCAACAATCTCTCTTATGAGTAGAACCACCTTACATTTGGGACTGGTTTGATGATGACAAACTGTCTCACATAGTCCTTAACGTCTCAAAAATAAAGTTCAGCATTGCAATCCAAGATTTCTCAGTTAACTCTGGCTCTTCTGCCACCCTCACAGAGCTCTACCCTTGTCTGCATCTGTTCTTCAGAAGGTCACCTCTAGCCATTTCTAACTGGAGCTCAGCCTTCTGGCTCTAGCTTCCTTCTGGTTGAGTGCCTCCCCTGTTCTGAAGGAGAAGGCAGTCTATATACTGCCTTCTTAGAGCTCCTCTCAATTGGAACCTTACACTAGAGGGCTTCTGGTCCCAGGACCTTAAAGGGACAATGTCCTGGATTTTTTTCCCCATCCGATTACTAGTTCCCCAGGACCTCTTCCTTCTTTCTACTGCAAGGCCATTTCCTGAGCCTGTGTTCATTCTAGCTTCCTGTAACAGAACCTTTTGGCCCCCTTTACTTTTATGTGTCCAGCATAACTCATTGTTTTAAGTGATGAATTCAGTGATTTCTTTCCTGGTTTAATGAAACAACATAGTGTCCCAAACAATTCCAATGAACATCTGTTTTACCCTCATTATCAATTCAAGTATGACCATTATTCATGAAAAATGTGTGCAGCATATAGTACGTTCAGTTGTAATAATATTTGCAAGAGCACCATATAGCTTCCCACTGTTCCAGATTCTGCCACATTTATGCCACATTCTGCTTTTATTGTGCCATGTCATAATGGGACATAACACATCACACAATGATATATCAAAGTTTGTTTTGATATGGTTGTGACACACTGCATCCCCCATGATTACTATTATAGTGTAATTGTGTATTCTTTAATGCAAAATGTGTGAAGTAAGATGTTTCTGGAATGCTCATGGCATACTGAACATTATTGTTATAGTAGTTTGTTACAATGTCATATGTTTGGTTATGAAACTTCACTATGTGATATGCCCAAAGATGCGTCTCATGACTTAAAACATATCCAAGCAAGATTCTAAAGAACTGAAGGGCAATTCTCACCTCACTAAGGCATGCATAAAACAAAACCAGCTCTTCCAGGAACACAGAACTAGCCTGAGCATCAACAAAGGAACCATGATAAGGGGACGCTCACTGATTCAGGACATGGATGAAGCCATACAAGGACATTGTTTGTCACATGACCCTGAAAGGGGTTGGGGGGAATGGGACGACAAAGCCCCAGAAGTAAATAGGAACATTTTAAAAAGGAGAGACATTTTGCAATCGCTCTCTCTCTCTTGCAACTCCATCTGCAAACACCACCAAGCAACTGAAGTGCTGATCACAGGGAGAGGGCCTGGCTGAAGGCAGACTAGCCAGCCTATGATGAGAATCATTCGAGTTTGTAAGGTTGCTGAAAGTGTTTAGTTTAGTTTAGAATGCAATTTGCCTTTTGTTTTCTCTTGATCAAATCTGACTTGTTTTCTTCTGACTTATAATCACTTAAAATCTTTCTTCACTTAATGAATTTGCTGTTTGTTTTATCTAAAATAGTGCATTTGGTTAAAGGTGTGTTAGAGACTCCATTTGAAGTGACAAGGCTGGTGCATATCAATTTCTTTGATAAATTGACAAACATATGAGCTTGCAGTGTTTAGTGGGCAACACTGAACATTGTAAGATGGCAGTTTCTAGGGTTGCATCTGGGACTGAGGATATTGGCTGGGGTCATATCATTGCATAAACCCAAGAATGGCTGGCTAGCAGCACTTGCTCACTCAGTTGAGAGCAACTTGCTTTCTGGAAGCTGTATGTGATCTGCCCAGGAGTGGGAGTTCACACAGCAAAGCAGAGTAAGACGGGCTCCAGGAGTGGGGGATTGGGGTAAAACGGTGATTCACCAGTCCAGACTGCAGAGGGGAACATCACAATTGCATGTCAGACTATGCAAAGTAAACCTTCTAGAACTGTAAACCCCATGTTATTAATTAACATTTTGACTATTGAAAATGTCATCCCTTATCCAAATGACTTCTCTATCCCTGAAGGAAATCACTGTCTAGCCTAGTAACACTTCCAGGGAATGTCAGACTTCGCAGCTAGCTATGTTGCTAGAGAATATGGCAGTGGTGATAAGGAAGATGAATGATTAGCAGGTAGATGTCAATAAGTCTAGTGACTAATACGCAGTTAGGGTTTTTCACCTTCATCTGCAGCATGGGGCATGGGTCACTTGCAGGTTTAACTATTGCAAATGGTGGATTTGCTGTAATTTGAAGTCTTTAAACCATGATTTGAGGACTTCAGTAACTCCTCCAGAGGTTAAGGATCTGTTATAGGAGTGGGTGGGTGAGGTTCTGTGACCTGCAATGTGTAGGAGGTCAGACTAGATGATCTTGATAGTGCCTTTTGACCCTGAAGTCTAATGAGTCTACGAGTTGGTTATGAATAGCTGATAGAGATTCATATGTCTGGGGGGGAATGTTTGTCCTTTTTTTATATCTCCATAAGCATTCCGTTGTCTTGTAGTTTGAGCACAGTCATTTTGCTGCAATTTACCTGATGTAATTCTAATCTTTTGAGGAGAGTCCCACTTTTATATTGGACCACTAGGGAAGCCCCTTGCATGCATACAGTCCTATGGAATTTTTTGAATGTAGAAATGGGACCAATGTTTGTCACAAAGTAAGTGCGTATTAGCAGAGTAATGCATAAAAGAAGTTGAAAACTTTCACAAATATTTCAAGTTCTAAACCAAAACCTAACTCACCTTGAAGTACCTGTGAAAGTCTTCAACTTGTTCCATGCATTCAAATGAGATTACCGCTACTTTTGTTATATACTATGTCATAGCACAGGTAAAATAGTGGCTCCTGACATTTTAATTTGCATTCTAATTAATTGCATCTAAATAGTTATTGAAGGGGAATTACCATTTGTGCAAATTCATATTTGAATTCATAATTTTAAATAAACTGCAGATCTTTTTTATTTTGTTTTTAAAGCCTTATTTAAATGTATATGCATCTTTGCTGTGTTCTTCCTTCAGTGTAATTTCTCACCATTGGGAAAGTGACAGCATATGCCAACAAAATCTACTACTTAGATCTAGAGCAAAACACCTTATAAATTAAAAAGAAGGCATTAAAGGAAAAACTAGATATAGCCATAACAGGTGTGTTGAGCAGGTTTATAAGTTAAGTTCCACTGAACTACCATTCTTTTTCCTTTATGAAGCCATACTTCACTGTGCATGGACAGCAAATTACAGCAATAATATGTACCTCAGAGTACTGAAACAGGCTAGAGAGTGTGAAAAAGGAATCACCAGGTCCTACTGTGTACTCTGTACCCCAAGCATAGTGATAGTAATAATGTTTTACATTGGTCAGTGAATTTTGCACAAAGGTCTCAAAGTGCTTTAGAAAGCTGGATAAGTATTATTATCTGCTTTTTATGGTCTGATGTGCAGAGAGGTGAAGTGACATGCTAAAGATCACAGTAAATTGACACCTCCCATTTCCTTGTCCTTTGCTTTAATCTCTTGCTATACTCTCTCCACATGGTCACTACCTCTGATTCTCAGACTCTTTATTAATTTGTTGTGTTTTTGAGTCAATGGCTTTAGATATGCTGCTTAGCTAGTTCCTCCTGCCTTTTCAAGCCATATCTCTTCTGACTTCTCACTCAAAATTGCAGGATCTGAGACTGAAGCCAGACTTCTTAGTCCCTCTTTTAACAACCTGAAATTATAGGAAGGAGGAGACAAAGAAAAAATGGCATTGCTAAATCCATTATCTAAAAGAAAGAACAGTGAAAAGATGCAAGGCCAAGCTTTTCAAAAGTGACGAGTAATTTTGGTTGCCTCTATTTTTGTGTACCTACCTTGAGACATTTTAAAGGGACCTGACTTTTAGAGGGTGGCTGTTCAACCTTAAAGGTGCCTCAAGTTGGGCACCCAAATTCACTAATAGCTTTTGAAAATCTTGTCCACAATTGTTTTCAGCTTTTTAAAAATCCAGAAGGAGCCTGTGTGTGCAAATGTCCTTACTGCGCATTAAGCGGTGGAGCCCTTTGTCTGGCTGAACGAAGAAGGTGAGTTGCCCCCTTTGAATGTAGGTATGGGGACTTAGCTGGTGGGCTTGTAGGAAGGGGGTCATTGCCACTTTAAGGTCCCCCAAAGATGATTAACTGTTCAGGTGGAGAAGCAGGAAGAAGTATGCCTGATCAGGTTAGGTGGGGGGCGGGGGCAGTGGGAGGAATGCTGTTTCCTCCCCCACAGCTGACCAGAAGAGAGTGGGGGAGTTCTGGGAAAGACATTTTAGGTTAAAATAGCTGGTTTCCTCATCATCCACTTATGCTAGTTGCCCCTTTCTGAGGGGGCTGGGAAGGAATTTTCCCTCACTGTCAGATTGGCCAAAGTAAGGTGGGTTTTTCACCTTCCCCACAATGGGCTACGGGTCCAGTGGGGTAGGAAAGCAGGAGTGAGGCTATAGCATTACAACTCTTCATGTAAGCTCATGGCAGATGGCCAGATCAGGTACTCCATAGGGCATGGATATGATGATCAGATAAAATGGACTGGTGAAGGATTGAAAGGAGGCATTCTTTAAAGCAGTAGAGAAAGGGGGGAGTTCAGGGCTCCTGTGACTGGTATGGTGCAGAGTCAAGGCTCACCGCTTCTTTAAAACCCCCCTTAACTCTCATATGAGGGGCAGGAGGTCCCAGCAGTGGGATGGCTGGGGCCAGGATAGGAAGTGGGGTTGGATGGCAGCTCCCCAAGTATATGGGAATTCTTCTACAGAATTACCTGTTCTATACAATTTTATTTGCCGGGAAGTCCCAGATATTTAAGAAAAAAGTTGTGGTCTGATTAAAACCACATGCAGTGCCTCCTGTCCTCCTCCCTGGAAATAGGAAGGGAGACCTAATTTTTGTAGGAGGTTGTTATGACACTTCTCTTTGTTGCTTCAGTTGCTCTTTGTTGCTTTTTACTATGGAGAGAGAGCTGAAAGCTGTCTGAAGAATTCTCTTTGACTTGACTTTCTGTCAAATTAGTTAATTTTTTATTTGTGGTATTTTTAAGTGGATGCACATGTAGCCAGAGGTTCCAATATCTGCATCTTTTATAAATCTGAAGGAATTTAAATTAAAATAGTCATTTTATAACCTGGTGTAAGGTGAACAATAAAAACTTATCACTTCAACAGCCTTACATTCTAATCAAATGGGATATGTCGAAATGTGTGTTCATAAAGCAGTAGTAACCTGAAGTGGGTATTGCAGAATTGTCTACTTTAAGAGTTGTCTTTTTAATTTCCTTTGAGCTGCATTTCTGCTAATCTTTTGTAACACATAATAGCATTATAAGTTTCAGCAGCACAGGTTCTGTTTCTCATTGGTATTCAAAGAGGTTATTTTAGTCCTGTTTGTGATTTAAAATGTTAGCTCCAAAATAACTCCTGTATCAACATGGTAACAAGTTAGATAAGTGGTAAAATTTTGAAAAGCACTTAAATGAATTTGGAGCCAGAGTGACTTAGGCACTTGGAAGCCTGACTCCCATTCAAAGTATTATATACCAAAATTGCTTTTGAAAATGGGACCTTGGCTCCAAAGTCACTTGGATGCTTTTGAAAATTCTACTCAATATCTGTCATCATCTCCTATAATAAATAATGTTCCATCCACAGGTGAAAATGTTTGTATCTTTTATTAACAGTAGAACTGTGCAACTACAACATGCCAACAGCATACATTTATTCAGTATCCCTCACAAAAGAGCCACAAAACATTTTGTAAATCAATCCATTTAAAATTATCAGGATTTAGGAACAGTTAAATGCAGCAGCAAGCAAGCATTTCTTCATTTTAGTTTTTAAAAGCTGAGAGAGAGAGACTAGGTTTTTCGTATACCGATAGGGAATAAATTGATTCATGTCTAGTCCAGGCCAAGAGTGATTGTCTATTATCATCTGACTGCTGCTCCATGGATAAACTGAGTTTGGTATTCTCAGTCGAAGTTCCCATGGATAAACTGTCCACATGATAAAACCATCCCACAGTTGCCGCTAATTGGCACCCTTCTTGGAAGTCTCACCAGAGACCGAAGACTTAAATGGGCCTGGAGACTGAATTGCTTTCTTACCATGAGCTATTGGGCCTGATTCTCCCTATTGTAAGTCCACTGACTTCAGTAGAGTTACTACTGATTTACACCAGTGCAAGTGGGAGGAAATGTAGATCCATTCTCTCTGAGTAAAAAAAAATTTGAAGCCGACTGAGAAGCAAGTGTGGAGGAAGCTTGGATTGCCAGTTCCCGTGGGAGCCTAAATAGAGGACTCTGCTCTCCAGGAGAAAGGCCATTACTAAGATAATGTAGGTAATAGGTAATCTACTAATGTCAACCTCAGTGAGTGACACAAGCCACACAATGACGATGGAGCTATGAAAAGTACTGAATGTGGACTTGCCTTTGCTTCGTTCAAGTTCAGTAAGACAGCTGAGGGACATGCCAAGTCCTTAGCGATTTTATTCATCTTCTGTAGAGGCCTGTTCAGATACTTGTTCTGGTTCACTTTTAATATTTGCTTAATATTCACTTTTATTTGTACTTGCTGACTTAGCCACGTAATACAAAAGGTATGTGATACAACCATATTTGTCTCCCTCTGTGCTAGAGTATCCTTTTTTTCCATCCTCCCCCCCTCCCCCCCCCGCCTAGAATATCCTTGGCATTTAAAGCAAACCCTCATGTCAGCTTCTTTATTAAAGTATGTGCTGTGGAATTTATGCTAATTAAGCTAGAGTGTAATTATAGACTAGAAGGATTATTTCACAGTCAGAATTGAATTGTTGTAGATAAATGTGCATTAACTTAATAGTGTGTAGCTAATTAGTTTTGCTATTTACTCATGGAAGGTAAAAAATAGATGTAATCAGTTATACAAAGGCTTCAGATATGAATATATTGCACAGCCAACTGAAAATATATTCTGAGTCCCCCTATAATGAGTATTTTGCCAGCATCTGTCTCTGATTGTGTATCCTGTAATTAAAATGGCCACAAGTGGCTAATTAACCCATTTAACTTTATTTCCATTTATGACATGTGTTGTACAAGAGAGTTAAATGTACAATAGCTCACCAATTAGATACTCCCATAGAAGAACATGTTCAAAATTATATCCCTAATTTAGTATACATCAAGGTATACTTGCAGGTATGTATTATTGTATAAGTTTAAAATGATCATATACTTCATCATGTTTTTATGCTGACCACAAAAAAGGAACCTGACCATAAAATAAATAATAAATATGATAAAATATTTCAGATATTATGTCTAGCAAACATTACCTTGCCTTATATATCTTACATCATTGTTCCCATTTTGCTGGAAGATGATTTTTTGGTGTGCTTAATATATTTTCAGGCAAGAGGAAAAGCTGAACATTGAGATACAGACAAAAATTATCTTTAGGTTGTTTCTTCATATTTTACATACACAACTGATACCATCTCCATTGTGTGACGTAAATGATTGTGGTTGAGGCTTGAGAAACAAATAATGCTGAATTAATTTGTTTCCTAGTTTCTCTCTGGACTTTTGCAGATATACATATGTAAGACTGAAAGCCTGCAGCAATTTGCTTACCAACACATTCAAAGTCATGTTGTTCTGTTTGTTTTTTTCTAGAAAGCTTCACATTTCATTGCCATCCTTTCCAAGTGTGCACTGCAATCAGAAAAGAACCTTAGAATGCTATTTTTAATGTAAATTAATATTTGTTTTGTGATACAATTTAATGTAATCATTTGTGCACATGAAGTCACATATAGAAATTCTTTACACACCAGTAAGCCATCTGTGAACACAGCATTCCTTTAGTTTGCTATGCGTGGAAGAGACTCCAGTGAAGTGGTGTAATAGGTTAACACAGAGGTCATGAACTGGAAGTGAGCCAGAGCTAATCAAGATAGAATCCTGAACAGCAGCACAGTGTGCTCTCTCAAGCAACATTCATGTTCATGCCCAAGCATGGAGAGCTGTGGAAGAGAGAGGCAAGGTGTGCCCACCTCTTATTCTCCGACATACCAAAACATAGAAGGAGCAATATTTCTGATGCAGAACAAAGAACATTTAAATGGGACACGTAAGAAGTCTCTCTCCCCTCTCACTCAAAAATGTGAAATACCAGATGCAATTTCCTACATTTTAGAGGAGATTAAGACATTTCAGAACCAATGTTTTATTGAGCTGCATAGTTAGCAGATATATCTGTTATCTGGAATTCCTAGTGACATTGGAAAGTTATGTGGTGTTAATGCCAACAAATGCACTTCATACAGGACCTCAAGCATGTCCATATATTTGTCATCAGGTATACATAAAAATGTATAAAAGGCTACTATCAACACTAATAAGAGTCCAACCATTTCTAGTTATCCCCTTCCACATGCATAGAGGCACTGGGCTTCCCTACCATAGAGAACCACATCTCCTGAAGTCCCTGTGCCCTACTGTACAGAGAGATCGACTTGAACTAAAACCATGGAGCTAAAGATCTCTGATCTTTGAGGTGTTGGAATTCAAATTTGAATTTTGTAGCTTAACTGTTCCCCAAGTTGTACATATTCACATGCCATAACATAACTGGAAATATAAAATCATACATTTACGAAAAATGCACTGTAACATTTTTGGTGTCCATTTTGTGTGTCTCGTGTATTTTGTTTCTTTTTCCTTCACATTTTTCTTTCCTTCTATTACTGTCTGTGTTATTTTCCCACAGTATTTTTCTGCATCAGTTTTCCTGCCAACCTTTCTTTCCCCCATTCCTCTAATAGATCCTCTCTGGCCATCCCCATCTGCCTACCTTCCAGCCAGGCTTGTGAATTGCCAAAGATGTGCTCTGCTCAGCTCCACTTCCCTTTGGGTCAGTGCCTGTATTTTATCTGTTCGCACTGATGGATTTTGAGAAGAAACTGGAGGACACTTGCACTTCTCACTTGACAGCTGATTGGTTGGGGGAGAGAGCAGCTGAACTGTTGTGTGGAAGCACTACTGTGTGCTTCACAATACAGAGCTGGTCCTCAGAACTTGCACTGGGTGCTTCTCAAGAGAATGGAGGAGATGACCAGTTGTCAAAAGGCATTCAGTCCCCATGAATGGCTCCCAGTAGCAATGAACCTGAAAACACCTGGTAGTGAGAGCCACATCATTTTGGCAACTGAGCTTTACTTCCATACCATGGCTAAAGAGTCCAACTTAAAGATTACATGTTAGTTTGAGGACAATGTCTGATTTCTAAAGTGACTATGTCCCTTGGAAGTAAATCAATTTGTGTGGACATAAATGTGCATGCTGAATGAGTTGAATATGTCACAGAGGGTCTAAGACAAACAATGCTAAGATCCTTTAAATACCCAGCTTTACAAATCAAAGAACAAGGTTTCCATAAATTTCTAAATAGTTTAAATTGCTTGTTTGTCTTTAGCATTGATTAAAATGCTGTCCTTGCAGTCTAGGGCAGTCAGTGGCACTGTGATATACAGGAGCTATATAAACATAAGAATTATAGGTAGTTGGAATCAGTGCAAGCAGTTGTACATGCTGAAGGCACATTTTAGGACTATGAGTGATTGACATTTCATTTTAAAATATTTATGGAGGACATTGTAAAAGGAAAATAACCTGATGCCTGAGAAAACTGGCTTTTCCAAGAAAATAAAGAATTAGGATTCTCAATATATATTTTTATGCAGATGATACAACACTGTACAAAATGCCCAGTGTTGGCCTAACTCTTCTGTCATTGAAGTCAATGGGAGCATACTTATCCCAATGCTGAATGCTTCTGAAAATCCCACCTATAATATATTACATAGAGTAACTAATGCCAATTTTCTCCAGTACACCACTCATATCTCCTAAGTAACTATATTTGCACAAACTGACAATTTTGATAGATTCAAGCATACATCCCCTCCTCCTCCCAGTTAATTCCACTACTATCAGTTTCTAAAGACTTTTGAAGTTAATTATTTTTTACATGATACTGATTTCTTGGTGTCAGAGCAAGACGGCACGTTTCTGTTCCATTTCTAAATATACAGATAGCTACACTGAGCCCATAACATGTTTACTTCATGCAGTGTGCTTATTAGCCCTATGAAAAACTTCAAATAGCTAAGCTACAAAATATCTCTTAAAAAGTGTCTTTCACGTTCACTTCTACAGATTATGAGCTCACGCTGTTTATAAAGCTCAAAATAGCAGTGTTCTCATTGCAGCCGTACAGTATGGCAGCAGAGAGGAAAAATTCTTTCCTTTTCTAATTCCCAAGAGATTTATGGATAAATAGGATGTGTTATATTGCATCTTAATGTAATGATACTAAATATTATATCATACATTCCGGGCCAAATTGTTAAAGGGCCCTCTAGCCTGTCCACACAACTGGACTGCTACTGTGTATTGCTGAGCAATTTCTCCTGTTGAGTTTAAGCCTGTATCCAAACACTCTTGAACTTGGGGAACGTTTTGCAGCTCAGGCCTATCCTCTATATTTATTTTTACCCAACTTAACACATTAAGTAATCTTCCATAAGTAAATTAATTTATTTCTAATTGTTATCATTTTCAAAAGCCGGTTCTGAAATTTCTCCACTCTCCTTCCTTTCAGTTTTTCACAGCAAATTCTCTGCTGTTTTGATATCCCCTAAAATATACTGTAGGCTACTGAAGTGAACTCTGAGATTCATCATATACAAAAGCACTTCTTCCGTGTTTGGATTGTATTTTCAGAGATAGAAAGTTTCTCCTTTTAGCTTGTGTTTGTTACAGATCCAGAAATACCAGATTCACACATCTCCTTGGTCACCTGGGCCACAATGAATACTTTGTCTTAGTCATATCAATCCATTAGCTCTATCATCATTCTCCTCCTATCTTGGATATCAGTGTTTCAACTCCAATTTACAGCAGCAAGGTTATCCATCAATGTTAAATACTCCAGATTATTAGCAGCCCCTTTTTCTATTTTTTTCCTCTTGAAAACCCAGGAATCTGATTTTATGTTTCCTGATTTGGTTTTCTGAAAAGTCAAATAGGTAATTCACTTGTTTGTGTTATTTTATAATGTTGGAACGTGGCCCAGTTTAAATATCTGATTGGAAACCAAACACTGATTCAAATCACCATTTCTGGATGGGAGAGTACAATTTAACTTTTGTTTTTACCTATAATATTAACAGATTTTTAGGGTTAGGGAAGGTAGAGAGGGTGGAAACCAACCCAAGGCATGATCACCTTTCACTCGTGGAATTTGTTATGCAGTGTGGGCACTCCTGAGGTGCAATCCAGCTCTCTGTAGCTTTGCTAGCCAGGGAGACTTCCGCCATAATTAACAGTGGGCAAGTGTATTTAGTGATGAGAGCAGAGTGTTGGGGGCAAGGATTTATGTGTTCCACTCCCAGCTGTGCCACTCCTTTTCTGTATGACCTTCATCAAGCCACATAATTACTCTGTTTCAAGGTTTACTCATCTGTAACTTAAAGATAAGGGCTATAGTTGTCCTCTGTCTGACAGATGAGGATTAAGTGACATGTTTAAAGTACTTTGAAATTCTTGGAAGAAGGGTGCTAGATAAATGAAAAGCAGTAGCACTACTTAAAGGTAATGTGGGAGTGAGGTAGGAAAAGGACTGTTCTGTCTCAGGGCTCAAAGCCTGTGGATATTTATCCTTCTTTAACCTTTCCAGGTTGACAACCCATCAGCCAGCCATTTGACCATATGTCTGTCGACCTTATGGACTGCCTGCTTCCCAAGTGTCAACTGTATGTCCAACCCCTAATGAGTGTATTTTTGCACTGTAGCACTTTTCTTGTTTTCTTAAGCTGTGACACATTAAATTAGCAGGCAAGAGACCATCTTTTTCTACTTAGTGAAAACTGAAATAAAGGCAATACTAAAAAGTGCTATGTTTCATAATACAGTAGAATCTCAGAGTTAGAAATACCTCAAGAATGGAGGTTGTTCATACTCTGAAATGTTCGTAACTCTGAACAAAATGTTATGGTGGTCCTTTCAAAAGTTTACAGCTGAACATTGACTTAATACAGTTTTGAAACTTTACAATGCAGAAGAAAAATGCTGCTTTAAACCATCTTAATTTAAATGAAACAAGCGCTGAAAGAGCTTCCTTACTTTGTCAAATCTTTCTTTCAAAACTTTCCCTTTATTTTTGTAGTAGGTTATGTTTAATACAGTACTGTACTGTATTTGCTTTTTCATTTTTATTTTTATGTCTCTGCTGCTGCCTGACTGTGTACTTCCAGTTTCAAATGCGGTGCGTGTGGTTGACTGATCAGATTGTAACTCTCATGTTCGTAACTCGGAGGTTCTGCTGTAATATAAATTCACTTTGGTGCAACAGAATATCAGTTGAAGAACATTATAGTATTAAGCACCATCGAGCTCTAATGAACAAGACTATTGCATCTGCTGTCCTAAGTGATGGGAAAGGAATATGGCTGAGAAGCAGAAAATGGGGATAATCTAAATTAAAAAATCATTCAGCATTGGGAATTTGTATGGTCTTCACACTTGATCCTCCAGAGCCCATATTTTGTCAGCTCCAGGCATATGCTGAGACCTGTTTGACTGGACAAAGTTTTGAGTGACCTTTATTTGTTGTTATATTAAATTTAATATTTACTTATTATTTAAACATCAAGAGTATCTCTGCTCTGGAGAGCTTAAAGTCTGTCAGAAAGCTCTAGAAACACAAGAGGCACTACAACAGGGGTGGGCAAACTATGGTTTGTGGTCTACATATAGCCAATCTGAGCCTTTCATCAGGCACTCCAGCTTGGCCTGGCTGGAGTGCGGCACCACTCCCCCATCCAGGCCCTGCCCCTTCGCCCACATCTCTCCCACCACGTGGGCCCAGCAGTGCCCTAGACAGAGCGTGGCGGCCACTCCCCCCTCCCTGCCTTGTCCCTTTCCTTCCCCCGCCCTTCTCCCACCACATGATCCCAGTAGTGCCTCGGCCGGAGCGCACTGGCCACTCCCCCTTCCTGGCTCTGCCCCTTCCTCCCATCCGTCTCCCACCACATGGTCCGCCATACATTTCATACACAGAGGTGGCCCTCAGGCCAAAACGTTTGCCCACCCCTGCACTAGAAGATCCAAAGGAAAGAATTATTTAAATATTAACAATATTCAGGAATCTGGGTGTGAAAGGGGGCTAAGTAACTCCCATTGGGGCTGGGAGTTCTTTTATACAATTATCTATTATTCATTATTTTTTCTTTTCTTTTCTTTTTCCCCACACTTATTCTAAATGATAAGAATGATTGACATATTAACTAACTCAGCTGATAATGCAGCTGCTGCTGTGAGCACTAAAGAATGAGATAACATGGGGCAATTAGGACTAATCCTTTCTAATCCTTTATACAGATCCATTTTCTCAGGCCTTACTGTATATAGTATTTATACACTTTTTACAGGGCTGTTTGTCCCAGTACAGTTCATGGTTTGTGTAGTAGTAAAATTTAGACTTTTGAAAATGCATCATTCCTGAGTGTTACACTCCGTTTGCATTTTTGGACAGAAATCTGCAGGTTACAAAAATGACCTTCAGACCAAGCTTTGTTCATATGGGTGGGGAAAAAAATCAGTTTTGATTACTTCCCCAACCTTCCCCCATACCTTATGGAATTCCCTCCTCAAAAATTACCTTTCAGACAAAGCATCTGTAAAGATATAGGCCCAGGTTTTTATAGGTATTCATGCATTGCTTCACTCAGTGCTGCAACACCTAACTCATTTAGGAGCGTAAATCTCATTTTCAAAAGGGATTTAGGCACTTGGGAGCCTAACACTGAGTCCAGCAACTCCTATATACCTTTAAAAATCTGGGCCATAGAGCCCAGCTGTCTAATTTACACCTTTCTGAACCTGGAGTAGCTCCATTAAACCCAATGGATTTATAGAAGAGTAAGGCTGATGTTAAGTGAGAAGAAAATCAAATCTATATAATCTTCAGTCTTACTGAATTTGGTATGAGTCACAGTATGATTTATAAAAAGCCTGTTTTGTTAATGGCCAAAAACTAGTTGGTGCTGAGGACCCTGAACTTCTTTTGCGAGTTGAGCGTGTTCACTGTCTCTCAAAATCAGGCCCTATTAAGGGAAATTTAGATGTCCTGTTTTTTTCTGTCTGCTCTGTCTCTTTCTCACAGATTAGTGTGGTTTGAAATGTTAGTATTAATATGGGTAAGTTAATGCTGGATTGTCTCCTCTGCCTGAAACTTTGTTTTATTATTGTGAAAGGCTGGCACAGGACCAAACGTGTATGGTTGTCTCACAGGACAAGATTTAAGTTTCAGCATTGGGCAATGAGAGAGACACAATCCAGCTGCAACATACATTTCTTTTTCTTTCTTTCTACCTTTCTGACTTCTCATCCACTTAAAGTGATAACGAAACAGAGATTGTTTTATAGTATTGTAAATAATTCTACTTTGGCAGTTTCATAGCACCTTTAAACTAAAATGCCTGATTCTGGTCTGACGTAAAAGGGTGTGTATCAGAGGTAACTCACTGGAGTCAGTGCAGTTAAATAGATAGAAAATGGATTCTAGGATTTCAGAGCACTTTGCAATTTTGTTAACACAAACCTGTCAATTCATAGATTTTAATGCCAGAATTGGACCATTGTGATCATCTGTTCTGACCTTCTGCATAGCACAGAATATCACCAATAATTCCTGCATTGCACCCAGTAACTTGTGGTTGTACTAGTTACGAGTTTTCAGGTTGGGGGGCAGGACTCTCAGGGGAATGGCTTAGTTGACATATTGTCAGAGTAGCTGTATATTGTGCTACTGTAAGGCCCTAGTGTGGCTGGATGGAGGGGGTCTGAAAAATGTTACCCAATTGGACAGTGAAGGATGTTAAATTAAACAGCTTAAAGATGTGTGAATAGAGAGCTCAGTTAGCAACTCTCTCACGTGTTCAAAAATAATGCTTTTTTGCCCATATGCAAAGTAACCCCAAAAGGAGGAGGATGGACTGGAGGTAAAAACAGATAAAACAACTATTTCACAAGGCTGTTTGAGTTTGACACAGGTCTTGTGATGAAAGAACACTATTAATCTTTGTGGGAGAGCAAAACAACACACACTGGAGAAACTAAGGATACTGTCCTACAGGATTCTGTTCCCCTCTGCCAACTAGGTGAGTACTGTTCCCACTAGGAGATGAGAGCACTCAGCACCTTGCAGGTGTGGGTCCCAAATCAGGATCGCTAGCTGGTAAAAGTTAACTCTGACTCATGCTTCCATTAATCACTGCATAATGGCTTCAGACTGCTCTATGTCAACCTCTTGTTCAAACAATATGCATGCACTGTCTTTGTGTGGTCTACAGAATCATTGAAAACGGAATCAAAAGGGGTTAAACTGGAGTATATTTTACTGGACTCAGAATTATGCTAATATTTGATTAATTTTGTTAGTAAACAGCATTTCAATTCAAATTCCCTTTCAGTGATCCAAGCATGAAATGAATGCATATGTCGTTTGTTTCATTTGCACAAAATATCCTTACTGGTGCAAAAATATAGAACTTTCTAGGGGCAAAAGAAATTATAATAGAAGACTTGTTTTAATTAGGTTGGTAGGTGGTGGAGGGGAAATCTCAATAGACAAGAATCATTTAGTAGAAGCTATTGATCTCCATAAGTTAGAGCACGCTAAGATATCAGCTACATTTTTTCAGCACAGCAGATCAAAGTTACTAGCTCCTTGGAATGAATTTAACTGCTCTGACAGGAAATAATAGCATGTAAGAGGCTTTGATTTGTAGCTATGAGTTATTTTTTTAATACAAGTCAGGGAGCATTTTTTATCAGCCTGTGGTTACAGGACCTTCATAGATTCCAAGGCCAGAAGGGACCATTGTGATCATGTAGTCCGACCTTCTGCATAACAGAGGCCATAGAGCTTCCCCAGAATAATTCCTAGAGTAAACTAAAATTTGATCTGGTATTCCTAGATTCTTAAAAAGACACAGATAACAGGCATGAGGGGGGAAGTAATGAAGGTATAGAAGATGTATTTCAAATAGTTGTATAAACATATTTCAGTTAAAAAACATTCATGGAAATTTCAGTGCAACAATGAATATCCTCCTTTCCCTCCCAACCCCTCCACCACCCAGAAGTTAATCATGCTGTAAAGGAATGCAATAATCTAAGATGATAAATAGGAGTTTCTTTATGACTATTATCTCTAGAGAACTTGCATTAAGCTGCAACATCTTAATGAATCTTTTCCACTTAGGAGACGTGGTTTAGGAACCCATACTAGGCTCATCTATGAGTAATTTTTCATCATGTTTAAGTGGTTCCCGTCTTGCTTCTCCTTCAGCCCACATCCTGTGATTTCTTAGTTTAGAATTTGAATGTAAGTATTACAATACATGCAGACAGGAAAGAGGATCTCTAATTGAAGATCATTTGAAGGATGGGAGGACTGAACTGCATTTTGTACAATGAAAGAAGGAAGAGTTTGCCACTACACAAGGCTGTTCTAGACCTTGAAGATATATAAGATTCAACTCTGTAAGGTACTCAGCATTCAGGCATAATTCAGCAAGACACTTAAGCATGTGCTTAGCTTTACAAAGGAGTAGTCCCGTTAAAGTCAATGGGACTACTCATCCTTAAAGTTAATCACATATTGTATGTGTTTTGCAGGATTAGGCAAGAGTGCTCAACACTGTTCAAGACTGAGCTTTTAAGTGCTGTGACAACTTGACAGAAAATCCCTGTAAAACATGTGCAAAAGTATTAATTCATTATGAAGTCATGAAAACATTACTGAATAGTTATAATATCTCAGCCTATGAGAGATTGGTTTTGTCCAGGCATGGAGGAGAAAAGTGGGAGGATGTCAGAAATAGAGAGCAGCAGCATAAAGTAAAATACATTCTTACTGTCTTCTTTTTTCAGATGTTCAAAAGAAGTATATGTTACGTTTGTAGATTCAGCTACATTAAATTTGAAATATCATGAAGATCAGCCAAACAGCATAAACTACATTTTCAAATATTAAGGCATACACAGAGGTGCAGTCAGTGGATTTTCAAAGCATGAGTTTTGTTTTGTTTTTTGTATCCGTAGTATCAAGCACAAGTTATATAAATAGACATTTTTATTGATTGTGCCCACAAATCAGGTATCTAAACATTTTAAAGGCCCATTAGAAGCCTGGATGGAAAAACTGGCCCACAATTATATGTTTCTGTCTAATTGTTGATGCAATAAGGGAGGCTAATAATAAGGGAATAATAATTCTGACTAGTCTGAAAATCTGGCTAAGTAAAGAATTGCATGTGGTAACAGGTAGCAGCATATTTTTATGTGCAGTGTAAGCACCTAACTCAATTACAAATAATTAATTGTGTTGCCAATTCCACATTTGATCAATCTCTGCCAGGTGCCCATTCATGTGCATAATTGAGCTATGAGGTTGCTATTTCCACACACAAAATATAATCAGATCACCATCTCCTTAGTCAATGATATCATGTTTTCTCCCAGTTTTACTATTACAACTATGAATACAATTCTTTTTTCCCCTAGGTCAAACTAACAATTGTGCCTATAATCAAAAAGAATATTAGTAATAAAGAAAAGGTTGTGACCAAAATGTTAGTTACCATAAATATTTTTTAAAATGTTCTCAAACCATTTGGCAAGCAAATTAGTCAGCCACACCAGGGGAAAAAACATATGTTGAAAATTTATGAGATCATAAATTTGCAGATTTGGCAAGTTTTGTGCATTTACTTTGACTGTATAGTATTATATACATTGAATCTGTCTTAACATAGTCTCTCACACACATGTGAGCATGCACACTTTTCTAATCTGCTCTCAGTTAACTTAATTGAATTGGTGGAGTTGTGCATTTACACGGGTTTAATAAAATGCAGAATGTCTCTTTGCTCTTCCTCCTTATATTCCCTTTAAGCTCACATGTAGGCATTCAGGATTGAATTCTGAGCTTTCGGGGAACAATAAACTTTTATGTATTTCTCAGTTATATTGGAGGCATGCTACCTTTCATAAAGATTATGTTTGTAATGCTTTCCACATGTCTAACATCCTGATTTCAGATGTTCTCAAATTTAGTTCATACTATACTGTACTACATTTCTTTGCTCATGGCTTTTGAGTATGAGGCTATCAATATAGTCTTCTCTTAAGTCTCTCTTTCTGGTAACAGAAAACAGGAACACACGCTGCTGCCCAGAGAAATTCCTTCAAGTATATATCATCCATAGTGTAGGGAGATACAAGATTTTCCCTGATCAGCTGAACTGCAGTTAGCTCTCTGCATGCTCCTGTGTCTTGCCACCTTCTCTGAATGAGGTAGAAGTGCAAAGCATGTGTTAATGTTAAATTACAGTTGCCATGAACGTAGCAGATAATGAAGTTACCCATGTATCCCCACAACAGAGGCTGACCCATTTCTCCCCAAAACTTTCAGAGCCTCATTTAATGTGGTATTCATATCCACAGGCCTGCAAGGTGATGATAATGTCCTTCTGTCTCTTTTCCTTCTTTCCATACTTCCATGCTATGGCTCTGTGTTTTTAAAGTTTTCCATGAGAAATCAGCGGGTCTTAATATCCACTGAAGGTGAAGGTGAATAGGACACAAGGTGGTTAACTATCTTTGCATTTTATTTCTTATATCTGTTCACATAATCTACCCAATTTTACTGTATTTTCCATTTTCAAAGCAGATACATTAGTGCTGTCTCCTTTTAATTAGTGACAACTACCTCAGAATTCATTAGCAATTTGTAATAACGTGTGTGTGTGTGTGAGTATGTGTGTGTGAAGGAAATAATTTTCATAAAGAAATATTTCAGGATTCAGTTCTAATAAAATTGAATATAAAATAATGTTAGATTTGATTTACACAATGCCGTCATGGAAGGAAGGAATGGAAACAATTTGGTAGGCTGCTTCCATCCGTATATTTTCTATTTGTTTGTTTGGTTTTTTTATCAAGGCTAATTTTAACATCTTGCTGGCATCCTTTTGAATTTGCCGAGGTAAAGTTCTTACACAAGATTCCCATATTGTTGGTATTTTCCCCTCAAAGTATTTTTAATCACAGTAAATATGTCCCGTACAATGTCTCTCATAACATAGAAGGAAATTCTTTGATCTTCTCTCAGCTTTGATTAGTTCTTTGTTTGTGTATTTTGTTTGATCCTGAGTGACATGTATTATTTTTGTTCCCAATGCATTAGAAACAAATTCCTACAACTTTCCTGTCAGACATGGTGCAAGAAAGATCATCCATGGTGTATTTATTATGTTTCTGCAAACATTACAGAAAGCATATCCCTTTAGGCACAAATTCATTAAAAGATGTCATTATAGGAAGAGCAATACCACAATCAGTAAGGTTAGATATCTTGGCAAGATTATCTTTGTCTTTAGCTCAGATTGCCTTGTCTTTGCATTAGAGTACCACTTAATACATTTTTTCTCTTTCTCTGCCGCCCCTCACACAACACACACTTTCTTAAAAACATGCTTTAAACACACAGCCAGATAATATCGATCTCTAAAGATTATGATAAGTGTTTTCTCTTTCTGTGGTATATACTTGTTGGTGTTCCACTTTGTTAAACATATGGTTGCCTACAGCAGGCATCTTTACAGCATTGCCTGTAGGGAATATTGCTGGGACTGGAATAGCTATGGGTGTCAGTGCTTGTCTATGCCAACTGCTTGATCAGATGTGAATGTTGTGCTCTAATAATGTAATTTAAAATAGGGATACAAACTCCCTTGAAATTTACTGTGACCAATGGATATAAAGTATATGCAGCTATTGCACCTGCTTCTCTAACTTGGTGTAAAACTGGTATTTGAGATGTGTCCCTATTACACTAACTGTAGATATATATATACACACATATATATTAAATTACTGTATTATCTAGCATCTTTGCAATCAGTGTTCACATATTTATAACAACTGGGTGGTTGTGTTATTTTTTCCCCCAAAAGGTACATCTGCATAAAACTGTGAAAATTGAATAACTGATAACCCACAGGATAGTAGAATGCAAAAAATACAGATTATGTCTGCTGAACTGAGTTTATAGTCTTTTGTTCATTTTATGTATTTTTTAAAAAATACTGATTCATATTTAATATACTTATTTAAAATGGTGGTCACTATACTACTAGGGCCAAATCAGTAGGGAACAGAGTATTCCAAAGCTTTGAATTTGTCTATTCACAGAAAAACATAATTCTCATACACAATATTAATTTATGTTTAAATGTGAAATGTAGTTAGAGAGATTTAAACTTTGTCTCAAATCTGATCAGTGTATGAAGAATATAAATTCAAATCTTGAGGGTCTTATTCATGCAAAACTCCCATTCTATTCAAGTTATTGAACCACTAAACTCATGCGTAATTTTGCAATTTAGTTTAGTTCCCAACAATAATACACAACAATTGTTCCCACTGTACAATTTGGCATGTAAATTAGCCCTTAGGACCAACTGTATCAAGAATAATTAGGCATTCTGAAAATGCAGACTGTTGAAATACCTGGCCTTAATATATTTACATTGAGAGACGTATTCTAGGGCATGACAGCCAATCAGTTTAAGATAACTTGTAGTGAAGTAAAAGATAATTTATTAATTTCCTTCCCCAATGTTCTTTATGGGTTAAATTCTGAAGATCCTTACTCTGACACTACTTAGACAAAGTGTAAGGATGCAGGGACTAGAATACAGGTTTGCAAAGCCTGAGATGGCTGACATTCCCTGAATTGTCATGCAGAGCTGCAGAGAATAGGCACTGCAGGAAGTACTGCCCAGGGAAGCCAGAGTGACAATGCTCTGTGGTACTCTGATTAGCCAACCACCCTATTTAACCCTTGAGGGTTCCCCAGAAAGTTGTCTGGGCAATAACACAGACTTTGGGCCTGCTGTGACTCTAGACCTCTCCTCATCTCTGACCTCTAATTTCAGCCTGATTCTGACCCTGACTCTTGCCTCTTGACTCTAGCTTGGTAGTACCTCTGATCTCCAGTCTCCAGCCCTGACCTGACTTTGATCCTAACTCTTGCTTACTGAACTCATTTCTAGCGATTCTTCTGATCCCAGATCACTAACTACATTCCTGATGTGTTGACTTCAACCTAGCTGTGACTGCTAGGTCAGATTGCCTACACCCTGGTCCATTACACAAAGCTCGAATAAAATAATTAAAGTATTCATATTGAATTGATCACTTACACCATCAGTCACCTTCCCCTACATATTCCATAACATACATGTAATTTTAGATGATAGGGTCAAATATATGAAATCTTTTTCAGAACAGTAATTTTAGATGATATCAAATATGTTTGTACTAGAAATCTGCATTTTCAGAACAGTTCATAATTCTTGCCAAATGGTTTCTGAAACCTGGCTTATGTGCCAAATTGTACAACAAATAGGATTGTTGTATATTATTCACTGGGCATACAATACTTTTACATTATTTTAGAGCTTTTAGGTGTTGACCACCATCAGGGGCGCCATTTCAGATTTTGGTAGGGTGGGGCAACTTAACCATGATTCCAGGGATTACTTAGACACCTGAAAACTTTAGGGTTTTTTGCAAGTAATAAGTTAGAAATTTAGCTGACAGGAGCACTGTACCTAATTCCTATATAAAGAAAAAAATAAACCTCAGTTAAGTCATATTTTAAGTTTATTTGTAAATTTAGAACAATCAGGTGATAATACAACAAAAAATTCCCAATCCCAAAACTGACTAGGCAGAAAATAATGACAACACTTATTTAGGCCTCTGCAAATTAAAGAATTTTAAAAAGTTTAATGTAGTTGGTAACTACTTATGTGCTTTACTTTCTGCATTTCTCTTAGTGTAGACAATGTGGGGAAAAATCAGTTCTTCTACTTGTAATTAATTTCACTTTCAGCGTCCTAATAAGTGCTCCAATGTTTGGGTTGCAAACACTGCTCAGGAATCTTGGTCTAAGAACTATTTTCAGTCAGATACATAGCCTTTTTTAAAAGGTTTTGGAATCTTTTTTGTAGTCTATGGTTTTATAACTTTATTTAAAAAAAAATCATAGGTGCTGGAACTAAGGGTGCTGGGGGTGCAGCATACTCTGGCTTGAAGTGGTTCCCATTATATACAGGGCCAACACAATGGCTACCTGATCTCTAGATTATTCTTGGGCATGATATTTTTGGAGATCTTTCCATCATGAAAGAAATTTTCAGATTATGTGTTGTAACTTGATCATCTTTCACCACTAACATAAATGAGCTGATGCTAAAATACAGGGGTAAGATGAACATTTAAAAGTTTGTCAAGGAGGAAATTAGTATTAGAGAGAAAGTAAGAACATTAATTAACAAATGAAGGAGGGGGTGAAATTAATGATGGCTCAAAAATAGCTGAGATACCAAACTTCAAAAAAATCTCTTTAAAAAATCACTATCTAGAGTGTAATTAAATGATGGATGTTGGCAGCATGGATCTATAATGAACAAATTTTGGCAGCCAGATCTTACAAATTTTTCATATAGGTTTGGGTTTATGTGCACTGAAGATTTTATACAAATAATTATGATAAATAAAAAGGGTTAATTTGGAAGGTGGTTCCTAGTGTGTAGCTGCAAGGATTTGAGAGAGTAAACATCAAACTTCAATGAAATTCACTGAGGTACTCAAGTTTATGAGACTCTGGCCCCCTCAGAAATATTAAAGAGTAAGTACAAGACAAGAGGAGCTAAGATTACTTACCAGGAAAAGGACATACAGCACATCACACACAGGTACAATGGCTGCTTGAGAGCAGCAGTAGCTCGTATCTACACAAAGGACCAGCAACTCCTCAGAAGGTATTGTGAGAAAAAGGTCCTAGAAAAGTGCAACCCTGGGGAGATTTGGTAAGATAAAGGCATTCACAGCATTTGTATGTAACAGCCTAGGTAGACCTACCTGGTAAACTGACCCAACCAAAGCCCACTGTAGGAAAAGGAAAGATTCTCACAGTGCGATTAAATGGCAGAATAAATGGCCACATTGGGATACTGCTATTCACTAAAAAATAGAGCATTGGAAAAAATGTGAAAGTTTTAAGTGTAATTTAAACAATATTTGTGGTGTGATAGCATTTACTTATTTCCAGGAAAGATTCCAGGTGTCTTGCAGCCTGAAGCTTCTAAAGCTGGGCTGTCTGTGAGCATAATTATTACCTGAATGTGCCTGAGCTGCTGCTATTGTGCTGTGTCTATTGGTGTCACAAGGTCAAGGAGCTTGCTCCTGCCTCTTTAACATGTCAATGTGAAGCTGGGGGCAGATCATGGTGAAACCTGCACCATCTTCAGACTTGGCACACATCCTGCTGAGAGTTTGCCTTGCTTCCACCAGCAGAGCCTGTTTGTTTTTTCAAGATTGAAAAGTGCTGCAAGGCTCCCAGCCCTGTTATTGGCTCTGCCACACGCTGCATTACTATTGGCTGAGCAAAGACTAGGCCAGTGAGGGGAGAAGGAAGAGGAGCAAGCAAAATAATTGCATTGCTCTGAGTTCTGGCTGGTGAGGGAAGGGGAGCGGGAAAGTCGCTCCCAGCTGTTGTTATGAAAAATCACAATAGGGCAAATGCCATACATCTAAATGGATCCCTGACCACCATTAGATTGTGCGTGTTTGTAACTGTCACTAGAACTGAAGCCATGCTACCTCATGTAAGTGCAAATCAGCAGAGGAGTGTATAGAACCTGCTAAGTTAAAAATGGTACATGCCCATCTTTAATGTACCCAGTTGTAAAACATAGCACTCTGAATCTTACAGTATGAGTGAAATCACTTGTTCTTTATAATTAATAAGAAGCCTTAAATTCAGTTTTTAAATTTTCTGCCCAATGTGAATAAGGTCACACAAATGAGATTTGTTTAATAGGATTAATTAAATATTGTGGGACAGATTTCTAAAAGAGTTCAACTCCCATTTGGGTACCTAAATGAAATGTCCTCAGTGGTTGCTGCTGGTGCAGAACACTTTTAAAATTCTGGCCCTGTGAATGTGAACAGCTATACATGGTGAAACCTAACTTAAGTGACTATTCAGTGACTTTATAAAGGTAGAGTTGTCTGGTTTCTCCCACTCCTCCCCCAACAACAAATTCAAGTCAATACTAAAGAAAATGTTTATTGTGTTCTTGGAGAAATGATTCTGGGACTCCACATAGCTGACAAGATCTATGCCAGCATAGTTCAGTTCAGTGGCTAGGTCTGGAAAACTCGCCAAAGCCACCCCACTGTGCCTCAGAATTCTCAGATGGTATTCTTGTTTAAGGAAAAACTCGATAAGGTAATAGCTGATAAAACTGACATGTCTAAGTGTTTGCTTCCCAGCCTGCAAAGTCCAATAAAGGGCACAGGGCCTCATATAATGATAGAATATCCTTTTGTTCCTGTACACAGCAAAGATACCAGAGAAGTTTCTCCTCTTAATTCAGAGCTAAGACTGAGATTTGGATCATGATAGGGAAGCCCTCAAATCCTGGAACATGTCCAACCCCTCTTTCCACTCAATCAGAATAACTGAACTCAGGCCAGAAATAGGAAGAATATTGTACTTCTCAAACTTGTGGTTCCAAACTGACTTCAGATTAGTTGTGTAGAGAGAGAGAGAATAGTGCGGCATGAATATTCTTTGAAGTGCCAGGATTCCCCACATCTCTTCTTCATCCTTTTTTCAATCCCAACAGAAAATGAGAAACATCAAACCATTCTGACAGAGGTTCCAACCTCAAGAGCTAGGGACAGTAGAGCCTGTCTCTCATGATGAAAGGTGCTCAGGCCTCTACTCCACGTTTTTCATAAAAAGGAACAGATCAGACCTCTGGGACAATCTCAGATATAAATGGACAAAACACTTCGATGATGACAAAACTATCTTCTGCTATCCTTGCAATCTCCCTAAGACATTCTAACATCTGCAAATTTACAAAATTTTATCTGCATATTCCTATCAACCCCTGTCATTGGCAGTTTCTTCAGTTCTCCTTATGGAGATAATCACTGTCAATACAAAATGTAATTCTTTGGCCTATCTTCTGCTCCCAAGAATATTCATGAGGTATTAATAGTGCTCATAGCCCAGATGAAGAGTATAGGTACTCACCTATACCTGTTCCTAGGTGAAATAGTCACTAGACATTGTTCAAAAGCACCTGGCAGGAAGTGACACAAAAGACACTCTCATGTTTCATGTACATGGGTTTGTGATAGAAATAGATTAGAGCTTCCTGACCTCCACTACCATTGCCCTTTCTCAGAGGTTCTGCTGAGTGGTACCCATTGTTTACTGGAAGAGAGGTGTAGCCAAAACATCCTGGATTTGGGGAAGGGATCCAGCCTTATTTGCTTTTTTTTTTTTAATGACATGCAGAATGTGGCACGGAGCAGTAAAGCTTGGACTGATTTGTGCAATTCAGGCAGAAGAGTAACCATAGACTCACCTTTTACTCCTTTATATTCCTTTTTGAATGATCCTGGGGTCTTAAGTAATATGGTATCATAATATAACAATTCTTGTTCAGAGGGCTCCTTTTGATTTTGTATCTACTGACACTGAATTGTCCTTTCCATCTCATTCAACAATATTAGTGTCAGAAACTATACCAGACTTTGCAGCAGCAGGAAAAAACATTTGGCTGAGGGCCAAATTTAAGAAACTACCAAAAATCAGCCAGGGTTCTTTTCAGACTGAGCGACTCAGATTGGCCTCATTTGCTCCATTTTTAGCAAGTATTTAGTTTCTTTCTGATACTATTTAAAAGGGTGGGAAATTCAGGAGTGCAGGCAAGAAAATAATCATCATTTACTACTGTTATACCAAATCTAATTAAATGTGGCCCCAGAGGTGTTTATCCTATGCTCATGTCTCCTGTGCTGTAATATGTTGGCTATTTATTTGAGCACTGTTATGACAGAGGAGCTTTAGTCAAATTCACAGATCTATCCATGCATTCATCTATCCATCCATCTTCTTTAGAGCTACATGATTCAAATGTTCTTTCAGATTCTGATTCAGAAATACATAAATGTTAAATAAGAAAGCAACACAGGCAAGTATACTCAGTAAATGAAGTGTACTGGTAAACTGGGACCTGATCATCCACATCTGCATTCATGAAAGCAGTTCTGACATAAATAGTTTAATTGATGTCAGTGGGATGTCCCTCGTGGAAAAGGTCTGATCATGAGCATACCAGTCTGCAGAAATGGGCCCTTGTAATCACTCAGAAGAAACATAGAAGCAAGTGGTTGAGAAGCCAGGGTGGTGGAATTACAGTTAAGAAGATCTACCCAAATGGAAACAGAGCAGAACTTTTTGCAGTCCTGTGGCTACATTAGTGGGCATACAGTGGCAGCTGAGATGGAGCTGTCACAGACTCTCAGCTTTCAGAATTTTCAATTTTACTGAAAGTAGAGGTGCTACTCTTCATATTTTTCTGATAATTGATTTCAGACAAATAACTTCAAACACATTGGGAAATAAAATAATTTTCTCAAGGAAACTGCATTTGAAATATAAAAATTAAGAACAATAAATGTGGAAATAGCACATAAAAATAAGTCAAATCTTGAACTTCATACTCTGGCAGAACTCTTATGGAAGTCAATCTCAGTAAAGTCTGTTGGAGCTCTGCCAAAGCAAGGAATGTAAGAAGTAGGGACTTCAATATTGAGTCAACAATATATGGGTTAATTGGCATTCAATAAACAAAGTATTTGTAATTGTCATTGACTTACATTGGACTTGTGCTCCTGCCACTCATTCTGCTGACTTCTATGGGAGTTCTGCAGATGTAATGACATCAGAAATGGGCCTTTGTATCAAGGACTCTCAATTACAACGAGTATAATAGTGTAATAAGATCTGCATTTTTAAAAACAAAAATTTCAAACAACATAACAGGAAAAATATGTCTTAAAGGCAATAAAGCATTATACTTATATCAAAACTGAAATATGGCTTGTGTTTCATTTCTTAATTTGGTTTATCAGTTTCCCTACCATAGATATAAGCTTTTCTCATATATGATTTTCCTAATTTGTTTTTATCTAAAAGAAGCTCATCAAAACAATTAGGAAACGTAAATTCCTGTTGTGGGGGATTCACTGTGTTCAAATGGTTGGTGATCATATTTAATAGATTAATCAAAAAGCTTTCAAATGTTGTCGAAAGTTTGATATATTTATTGTACTGTATTTAGAAACCACTATAAATATAATACATATCCTTATAGAGACATCTGTTTTAAATGGTTGTGCATGTGGAAACTAAATATTTTAATTTATTTTTCTGCTGGCTTTGTTTGTCTTTCTTAAGCCAGCAATAAGATAAACCCATTATTTAAGACTACATGTTTCCTTTCTGAAGATTGCTATCTAGAATGAATTTTCTGTATTGTGTCCAACAAGCACACTCATGCACATGTGCACACACACATGTACAGAGTAATTTCCAGGAAATATTTACTTATCATTAAGCGCTTAGCTTATCTCAATGGAGATTTTCTGTAATATTTTTATGAGCCCTGTGTGGGCCTCAGTTTTTCCGATGTGTTGCATTGTTACTGTTTGTTCTCAGAGCAAATTATAAGACTTAGGTATGAATGACACTTAGCTGTCTCAGCCTGAATGAGAGTATGTCTACACTGCAGAGTGAAGTCAGTTTAATTTAAATCGACCTTCACCTGCTGAGCTGCAGAATTCGGAGGAGCGTAATCACACCACACTCATTGCATCAGGGGATTCCGTCCCCACCATCCACGCTTACGTCGACAATCAAAGCAGTGCACCGTGAGTAGCTATCCCACAGTACAACTAGCCACAGGGGCGTTTGGAAAGGTTGTCATCCTCCCATGATGCAACGTATTCCCTCCCCCACTTCTTGTCCCAGCGCAAACAAACAGATGATCACCTTTTCGTGCCGTTTTTCAAACCCTTCACTCTCTACCTTGCGCACGCCATTGCCTGAGGAATGGAGCCCGCTGAGCTCTGCACTGTTATTGTGAGCATCACAAACACCTCACGACCTATCCTGCAGTATTTTCAGGGGTGAGACAGGAGCCACAGCACTGAAAATTGCGATGTTACCGAGGCTGCCTTGCTACAAGCTATAGAACAAAACAATTCCCATTTGCTGCAGGCTGTCACGCACCATCTGCAGTCGATGGAGTGCCGCTTATGGTCCCAGGAAACTAGCAGGAACTGGTGGGATCGCATCGTTCTGAAGGTGTGGGATGATGACCAGTGGCTGCAGAACTTTCGTATGTGGAAGACGACTTTCTTTGAACTTTGTGCAGAGCTCTCCCCAGCCCTGAAATGTGTGAATACTTGCCTCAGACCTGCTGTGACCGTGGAGAAGAGAGCAGCCATCGCTCTGTGCAAGCTAGCAATGCCAGACTGCTACCAGTCAGTTGGAAATCAATCGGAGTCGGTAAATCTACCGTGAGAGCAGCTGTGATACAAGTGTTCTGGGCCATTAATAGACTTCTGCTAAGAAGGGTAGTGACTTTGGGAAACATGGAGCACATAGTGGAAAGCTTTTCTGCAATCGGGTTCCGAAACTGTCGGGGGGCCATAGATGGCACGCATATCCCTATCTTAGCTCTGGACCATCTTGCCACAAAGTACATAAATCAAAAGGGATACTTCTCAATGGTGTTGCAGGTCCTTGTGGATCACCAGGGATGCTTCACCAACATCAGGGTGGGGTGGTCTGGAAAGGTGCATGACACACACATCGTTAGGAACTCAGGTCTGTTCAAAAAGATGCAGGCAGGCACTTTCTTCCCTGACCAAAAAATACATATTGGCAATGTCGAAATACCAATAGTGATCCTGAGGCACCCTGCCTACCCCTTGCTCCCCTGGCTAATGAAGCTGTACACTGGGCACCTGGACAGCGACAAAGAGCATTTTAATAATAGGCTCAGCAAGGGCTGAATGGTGGTGGAATGTGCATTTGGACGTTTAAAGGTGCGCTGACACAGTTTGCTCACTAGGTTAGGCCTCAGTGACAAAAACATCACGATAGTTATCTCTGCCTCCTGTGTGCTCCATAATGTCTGTGAGACAAAGGGGGGAAGTTCCCATTAGGCTGGGTTGTGGAAGCAGATAGGCTGGTCACAAATTTTGAGCAACGCTGAGAGCCGATTGCAAAGTGCTGCACCTTAGGGAAGATTGAAAAACCGCTTTTACAATGAGACACAACAGTAATGTGCATTGCTTATCTGTTCTGTGCTTTCACTTCGCATCGCCTACCCATCTGCCACCAATCCAGTTCCCACCCCCTTCCTCCTCACCAACCATTCCAGTTCCCCCCTCACTTTTCCCCTCCCTTTACTCCCTTTTTATCAATAAATAAACAGTAATGAACTGTAAAGCAGTACTTTTGTACTGGTGATCCTTTGCAGAGGGGGGAAAAGGAAGACAATTTAACGTTCTGCATGCATTGTGTGGGACCTGAGAGGGGACATAGAACCCAGTTTGGCTGTGCACACACGAAAGAATCACACAATCCCACTCCTTAAAGGAGCCGTCGCCTCTTTCTGCTCCCCTCAACCAGCGACGAGTGCGGCACATATTGCACCCTACTCAACCTCCTCCTAGACCGCTTGGGGGTTGGGGGCTAGGGAAGAGTGCATGAGCTCAGAGTTTTGAAGCGGCTGCAGAGGGAGTCTCTGCCATCGCTGAGCTTCCTAAAGCTCAACCAGACACCTCAGTATGTCTGACTGATCGTGCATTATACGCAGCATCTCTTCTTGTGTTGAACGCTCAGACTCCTGTGCTGCCTTCCTGTTGTCCATGTCCATGTTCAGTTTGTCAGATAATGAAATCCTCCAGGCTCTTAGCTCTGTGTCGGCAGCCACGGAGGCATTCATTATCTCATTAAACATGTCATCCGGGGTTTTTTTTCCGCCTTCTTACCTGCAACAAGCGCTCTGCAAGAGTATGAGATGGTGGTGTGTTGAAGGCCACGTTGTCCACTGTGAGGGAGGCAAAGCTCAAGGTACCCATTGTTAACTCGTCCCATGGACGAAAAGCAATGTTACAATGTAAAAATAACTCCCCTGAACATTCCCAAGAGAAGGCTACAACCGCATATCATTGTCTGACTATTGCAGAGGTCAAAGTGCCATTCCAGCCATGGTAAGTAAGGGGCTAGTGCAAATATTTTAGGGAAATCACCAGTGCCCATGCTGCCCAAGTCCATGCTTCCTGGAGCGGCTTGGATGTTGGGCTCCCATCGCCCTCCCTAAATCAGACTTTTAAGGGGCTGTAGAAAAGGTGTGGAGTGGATAGGGGATAATCGTCTCTATAGGAGAAAGATGGGCACCCATTTGCGGATGCCCATGTCCCATAGCAACAATGTCCTGCTTAGGGCCTTGCATTGTGCTGAACCAAGGAACCATCCCCAGCTGTGGAATAACACACACTTTAAAAAACTGTCTTGGGCAGGTAATGTAAACTTGCGCCATCTTCCCTAGGTAACCATGAGTGATATCAGTCTGCTGAGGGTAACACAAGTGGAAAGGAAGGATTTGCTGCAAGCATCTGGCTACAGGCCTGTCCCTTATGCTGCGATGCTCTGTTCTGTGGTGATGCCTGCACTATTCATAACAGTGTGGGGGAGGAAAATGTCCTATCGCAGTGGAAGAAATAAGGCTGCCCTCCCAAGAAACCTTCTGCAAAGGATTGCAGAGTACCTACATGAAAGCTGCCTGGAGATATTCATGGAGGATTCTCATGGCCACATAAATAATCTTTTCTGGAGTGAACCCAGTGCTTAAGCACACCAACTACGAGGAAGCACAGCCCCACCACCACACACACCACTTTTTTCCGCTGGTGCAAGATTCTGTACTGGGGCTATAACCTAAGAAATGCAATTTGCATACATACTCACCAGATGTGCCTTCCCCGGCATCCCGGTCAGTCACGGTTTCCTGCATCCGACTGGGCTGCTCCTGTGTAGCAAACAGTTCCCAGCTTTCAGGGAGAAGAGATACTCCACTCGCCTGCCCCCTGTTCTCCTCATCCTCCTCCTCATCCACAGACTCGTCCTCATTCATCCTGGCCTCGGATTCCCCTGAGGTATCAATGCTGCATGGTGGCATAGTGGTGGGGTCTCCGCTGAGAATAGCCTGCAGCTCCTTGTAAAAACGGCATGTTTTTGGTGAGGAGCAGAATGACTGTTAGTTTCCCAAGTTTTCTGATAAGCCTGCCTCAGCTCTTTGATCTTAGTGCAGCACTGCTGCACATACCTGCTGTGCCCCTTCTCCGACATGCCACGAGGTATCTTCTCATAGATATCCAAATTTCTTTTGCTTGCTTAAAGCTGAGCCAGAACAGACTCTTTGCCCCACAGACCGATGAGCTCCAAGACTTCAGGTCAGCTCCAGGCAGGAGCAGGTTTGGGGCATGCAGTTGCCATGATCAGTTGTGCTGGCAAGCTCTCTCCATGCTGACCTAACAGGAAATTGGGAATTCAAAATTTCCCAGGGCTTGAGGGGAGGAGCTATTTCCTGTTTACCTAGCCACGGTGCAGCAGAGTGCGAATGTGCAGAGCGATTACAACAGAGCATTATGGGATACCTCCCAGAAGGCAATGACTTTGATTTACATTGTGCTCTGCCTACACTGGTGCTCCTTCGACCCACACAATTTGACTTCAGTGCTATACTGCTTGCGGAGGTGGTTTTATTAAGTCAAATTTTACCATGATTTAGGTCAGCAGAACTGATATACCAGTGGAGACGCATACTTTAAATGGTTGATGGAAGCTGCATTTCATCGACCTACATTATCAGTGTAGGCTAGGCCTGAGTCTCAAGGACAGATTGAAAGGTCAGTTTATACCATCCCTGATGCATTTCATCAATAGCCTGTCAAACTTTTTCTTGCTATGAAGTGAGGAATTAGTGAGGTGCCTGTTTAATAGTTTGATATCCCCCAGTGTCAGTCTTGTGCTGTACCAGGGCAATATAACCTATATCTTTTCTGGATCAGGAGAATAACTACTGACTCTTTACCAAAAAGATTTTCAGACTTTCATGCTGATTCTTATTTAACTTACTTATTCTTCTCCCTGGCAACAATATATTCTGGAAGGTGTATTTGATGCACTGAGATCAATGGAATTACACCTGATTTACATCTGTGTAAGTGATATCAGAATTCGGTCCATTAAGTGGTTGGAGTAACTGTTAACGTATAACGTCATCCATGTATAGCTGTGATTTGTTCATGGATTTGTGCTTCCTGCTTCCAAATAGAAATTCAACACTTAGCCAAAATCATTTGTCATCTTCTTTTGTATATAATGCGATAGTCAGAGCCCATATACTGCATGATTCTTTGGCTGTAATATTTGCGATAGCATCCAGCTCTCATTGCAGAAAATAAGCTTTTTTTTTTTTTTTTATTTTTAAAAGGGGAAGGAGGAGGCAGCTCCTCAGCCAGTGTAAATCGGTGTAGCTCCACTGAAACCAATAGTTATATACCAACTTACACCATGGTTGCAAAGGAAACTTTCCAGACATGAAGTGAGCTTAAATCAATGCAGTAATGTTTGACTCAGTCTGCCATCATCATGAAACTATAGCTCTGAGATAAGTGAACTTCTCCATTCATATCAATAGGGTGTTCATTTTGAAATATTACATTGTGTATTTCAGGGTCGGCATTGTTAACTGTTTCACCGCTGATCATTTAATAACCAGCTACTGTGCTTATCTCAGAAACCCAAACTGCTTCCAACACTTTTCAGGTGTTTGAAGTCCTGGTTGTCCCTTGCAGAACTTCCAGATCTTTCAGCTTTTCTCTGATACTTCTGTAATACAATTATGCATTTTCAGTACAAATACTGCAGCACACTGAAGATTTAAAAATCTAGAGGCAGCAAAATATAAATTGAATTTAATAAAAAATTTAATCAGGTGATGTACTGTAGTGATTGTGCTATTCATATTCATATTTAATTCAATAAAAACTTCAGTTTTGAACCCTTTCACAAGCTGCCACAGAATCTCCAGTTTGCTGCTTTGGAGAACTGCAGAATTTAAGTCAAGCTTGTTATGGAATTGTCACACTGTCTAGAGCGGCTCACAACTGTGTGTGCCAATCTCAGGTCAGACTGTCAAAAAATAGAGGAGACACCCCATACTGGTGATATATTCTATAATTAGATTTCACTAAGCCAGTAACAAATGTGCACTCCTGGATCACTCTACCAGTCTTCCCATGGAGGCACAGACAATCTCCTTAGATCCTCCAACTTATCTTGTCACCCAGGCAAACTGAACTTTGTGATAAAAGGTTATATAAACCAAAAATCACACCATATCAGATTACTTCCAATCCCAAAGGATCAGTCACTTACCCCAATCAATTGGTGCTCTGTATCTTATACCAAAAACAAAGCTTGTAGCCAATTCTCTGGTAAAGTAACTAATGATTTATTAACTAAGAAAAAGAAATGAGAGTTATTGAGATGTCAAAGGAGGTAAAATACATTAACAGGTGAGTCAAAGTTTGTAAATCCAAATGATAGCAGAGATGTAGTAATCTGCTAGTCTCCAAAAGGCTTTCAGGGTTACCCAGGATAACTCTGGGGATCTCTGCCTTCTTGTTTAGTTATTCCACCCTGTTAGAATTCAAACAGTCCAGAGATGCAGGATCATTCAATGAATGCATATTTATAGCTTTTCCATACAGAAAGCAATCTGATGTGTCTTTATTCCTCCATGAAATTCCTTTGAAATTAGCATTTCCTGTTACAGCCATTAAGTCCTTCACTGATATTTCCAAGGTTCCATTTGCATTTGATGAGTTTAGTCACAGGGATGTACACAATGTAAAAGATAATGTAATAGCAAACAACAATCCTTCTTTAGTTTTCATGAAGTATTAACACCTGACTACAATCTTACATTAACACACCTTTGATCTAGGGTTATTTAATTACAGGGTATTCATAATGTAGAAGTAACGTAATAGCAAACAACGGGATATAGACAAACGAAAATAGTAGAGTCAACATCTTCTTTGATCCCTATTGGCATATGAGTGATTTATAATGTCTGAACGCATACTAACACTTCACACATCTTGGATGTTCACATACAAGTTGATTATCCTGAGACTCTGGCATACACTGGCACCTGGCCTGTTAGCGTCACAGGAGTACACAAGGTCCTGGATAGTTCTGCACAGTCTAAATCCACACTGGAACAGCCACCATATGATTTATAATTGTGTAATAAAGTTCATGTAAAGTTTAATATTTATTACTTACATCAAACACAGCTTATTTTGTCTGAACTGATAAAAAGCAGCACAGAATTCTCAATATATTTATTTTGTGTTGTATATTTATGATCCTGGATCTTTGTAAAGATGCGACGTAAAATGATACTTCTCAGGCTGACTGACAGGAAATGCTGTGTGAGATGGAATAGTAGAGAGATAAACGAAAAGACAAATAGGTGATGCTAGAATTTCAACTAAGGCTCCTTATTCTTACAGGATCTATCTTGTTTTGTAGTATACATTGTTATTGCTTCAGTTCATTTCGGGGAACTGTTCTGTAAGTGTGAGTTGTTTGATTTTTGCTGATGACAGGCTGGAGTTATACTGAACGTTTTTCTCAGACTGAGAGAATTCATCCAACAGTGTGGTAGGTCTCAGTTCAGCAAAATCACTGTGGTTTAGGAGGAAGGACGTGAATGATATGGGTGTCTGAATCCTTTACACGTGGTAGAACGGGGCACTGCACCAGCTACTTGTAGACCAGGGCAGATGGACTATTTGGCAGCAAAACAAGTGAGGAGCAGTAGTGCCTTGATAATCCATGGCCAGTGACCCCAACCCTTCAGTGGCTGGAGTAGCTACAACAAAGAGCCTGTGCAACCTCCCCACAACCTGTGTGCTGATCAGTGGGCAGCAAGGCCCCCACACGGGGGGTACACTTTACCGGAGCCTGGAGGCCCAGTACCTGGGGGACCCGGCCCAGTCTGCAATCCCCATTACCATGAGGAAAAAAATGAGGCTAAATTGTAAATCATGCCTGAGAATATTTATATAAACTTATTTCCCTGTATCTATGTATCTATTATCCAGATCTTGTGAGGTTTGCAAATCTTAGAGATTTGTAACACGGCAGGGGGCCCATGTTACAAGTTTGTACTGGGCCCGAAAAAAATTATGCTTAGGACCTAGGAGGTAGATAAGGTTCTCCAGAGCCCTTGCATCATTTCCTCACACTAATCTTATCTTACTCAGGCTTTCTGCCAGTGTTGTGTGAATTTCACCTTGAAAGCCATGTTCTGCTGTTAGATTAGACATGCACAAATCCTGCTGAAGTCAGTGGAAAATGTGGATGTTTATATGAGGGCAAAATTCAACCCAAAGAAGAAAAGGCATGGAAGATTTCTTCATTTCATTCAGAGATGCTGCATGTACTCCTGAGACAGCAAGGCAGAGACATTTTCATGAGCACTATTCCTTTGAGTGCAGAGAAGAATTCATATTCATTAGGAGAACACTCCTGCAAGATGCTGAACATGTGCTGAGAAGAGCTGAAATCCTCAAATCCAATCGTCATTTGGTGCTAAGGATGCTCAGTGTCTCACAGGATCAAGTCTGTAATTTGAGGGAAGTTTGCAGAGTTAGTTTAAATTAGGCATACATTTGCAAGGATGCAAAAGATACCAGCTATGTGACTTTGATGCATTAGTTTAGCTTTAACTTACATCATACATGGGTACAGTGAACAAAAGACACAATATGTGGTTGTTTTCAGTAGTAGATATACATTTTGTCACCTAATGATTGTAGTAATTAAATGAACCTTTTCTATTGTCAGTAACATTTGAGCCTAACATTTCCAGTTCTAATTAACGGTACGTGTGTGCACACGTGTGCATAATTATTTTTCTTTCTTCTTTTCATCTTTATCAGAGTTTCCTATAGTGCATTGGATTTAAATTATGTTACAACAATTTAAAAGGGACTTTGATGAGAGAATAAATAATTCAGATTAAAGCTACCTTTCTATAATGTTGTATTAGAATGGAGGAGGTAAAAAAGGAAAAAAGTTCTATGTTTACGTTCATTCTGACATTGAAAATAACAACAACAAAAAATCAGGCTTTTATATATACATTTCTAACTATGTTGGTGGTTGAATCATGGCCACATTTAATACATTAGTTTACTGTTGACAAGTTCTATGCTGAGGATACTCTTGCTTATTTCTGTACAGAGAGTTTGGATGGAGAGATCCAGAACTTCCTGAAGTTATACAGATGTTACAGCATCAGTTCCCTTCAGTACAATCCAATGCTGCAGCCTACTTGCAGCATCTCTGTTTCGGAGACAATAAAATCAAAGCAGAGGTAAGACATTGTGAGATTTTCTTTCAAACTGACTTGGTCTACTAATTATCGCCAGATATTTTGTATAAAAAGAGCTTCAAGGGAAATCATGTACATATGCATATAACCTGTTTATTCAAGCTTTTAAGTCGTCATTACCATCACAGAAGGTCTGAGTTGCATATAATTTTATTGAAACAGCTTTTTGGATACTCATTTGTTTGGATATGATTATTTTAAATTGAATGTGAAGCATTTAAATGCCGTGGCAGTAGGTGTCCAATAAGCAATTAATAGGAGTCAATAGGAATTTTGCTTTTGATTTAAATAGAAGCAAGATTGGGACCTAAATAAATGGAAAAAAATGAAATGCATAAATAAATGTGCAACGTGTGCTACATTCCAAATAGAAACAAAAAAACATATGTTTGAAACATGTGGCAAGAAAAAGGGTTTTGGGCCTAAACTCCGTTTTCATTTACACTAGTATAAATCAGGAGTAATTCCATTGAGTTGAATAGGAGATTTGCCTGAACAAGGACTTCAAGATTTGGTCCAAGATTTTCAGCCTGCAAAAGCCTAACTTGTCATTTCATTATTTCTCCCAATTTCTAGAAATAAATCAAACAGAAATAAAGACTGAAAATCAGATGGCTCAGTACAGATTCTCTCTAAAGCCTCACAAAAACCATAGGCCCAGATCCTCAGCCCTTGCTGGTCCTCTCTTGACATTGGTGCAGGAGAGAGATCTTTGTGTTCGCCTGATCTTTGTGGCTGCTGTTGGTGGCTAGCTCAGCTCCTGCCACAATTTTAAAACAGCCACAGTGATGCGCTAAAATTATGTTGCTTTGTAATGGAATCCTGGAGGATTATGTCAGTTCAGCACTGCTCCAAACACTTCTTCCTCCATCCATGCTCATCAGAAGAGCCCCCTATTCCAGCTCTACTCTATTCTGGGATTCCTCTGTATATGGGGAATTCCCAGGTGGGAAAGCTTTTGCCAGAGCAGCCCAACAGGATTGTATTGGTCCAAGGAACTGTCCCATTGTTTTTAAAGATGCAAAAATAAATTATAGGAGAGTTAAAATAAAATGTTTTTTCTTTGTCTGAAAAGAGGTCATAACTGCTATAAGCCTAGACCCTTATTCTTTTCTCTCATTCCATCTCCACAGCTCAGTCTTTCATTAAAAGGATTGATTTATCTCTACGTGTTTCCCAGAAAGACAGTTAAATTATTACAGCAATGTATTCATTGTACAGCCAGTGCTTCCTCCTGTTAGTCATGGATTGGGAGCCCTTGGTCAGCTGCCAAACTTAAGGGAGGAAAGTTGTTTGTTTTGCTTCCAGCTGTGTATGGCAAATCCCTTAAGAGATAGTGTGTTGTAGGTCTGACCTATCTGATTAGGATATCAGTCTTTGAGTATCGTTTAAGCCTTCAGAGTAATAAGCTTGTTGTTCTTTGTGTGTGTGTGGATACTGATATAGATATATAAAGTAACAGAGAGCTCAGCTCTATTTCTTTGCTGCCAAAAAAAAGAAGGTGGTGGGGGGACAAAATAAAAGATTTTGGTGGTGGTGGAGGATTTTTCCCTTTATTGGTTCTTTCTCAGGCTTTTTGATAGATTTCTAACTCTGCAACAAGCAAGATGCATTGGAGAGCATGACAAAATCAGTTTTGTAAAACAACACTTTTCAGAATATGCTTTCAAATTGCTGCTGGTGCTATAGATCTTGCTAACAAACAGTGGAATTTGTCTCCTTTTCATTTTCTTTATGAAGATTTTTTAACCTAAAGTATGCAAATCAGCTAGTTATTTATTATTTATTATATATAAAAGTACTGGAAAACTCTTAATTATAGCACTTTGAGTTCCTTAAATGAAAGGTGCTATATGGGTTTGTGTACAGTGCAGCTCAGAGAGAGCCTTCCAACCTGGCTAGACAGACTCATGGTAGCGGGGCTCAAACTAGGATGGTAAAAATAGCAGTATGGATGTTGCATGTCAGGCTGCCTCTCAGACTGTCAAGCCTACCCAAATCCCTAGTCTTGAGAGCCAGAACTCCAGCCCAAGCCCCAATGTTCATACTGCAATTTTTAGTGTAAACCTGTCTATCTGGGCTGAGAGACTTGTTCCCAGCTACAGTGCAGACACACTCTGTAATGCAGGGCCAAATGGCGCCCCAGGTGAGAAGAGTCTTTGGTGCCCCTGCCCCAAACATTACATGCTAAACATGGCAAAAAAAAAGTAACGGTATTTATTTTATGTTGTTGTGTAGATAGGGGTTCCATAGATATCTCTGGCATCTCATTAACTATGTCCTTTATTAGTCGCTACTTACATTCTTCAAGTCTTAAAACACAATTACACTTTCACAATTACTCAATTAAACAAAGTTCACAATATTGCAGCTAGGTTCTCACTTCACTTCAGTTCTTTCTTATATCTTTCTAACTGACTGGCGACTCCCTCCCCTTATTTACCCACTGACAACATTCTAGGAGGTTCGAGGCAAATGTAGTTCTCAGAAAATCTGGAAGGTTCCACGAGATTCTACAAAGGTCCAGAACATTCTAGGAGGTTAGTGCAAAATGAATCCACATACGGAATACCTGAAACATTGTACTTCAAACATTCTATTTTCCCTTTGGTTTGCTAGCAACAAAAAGAGCACCCCAAGCCCAGCACCCTAGGCAGTCACCTACCCCTAAATCTGGCCCTGCTGTATGTCCTGATTCAGCAAAGCACCTAAGCACAAGCTATGTGTGTGTTTAGATACAAGACTTGATGAATTAGGATGGGATTATTCTGGTGCTTAGAGTTATGGGTGTTCTTAAGTGCTTTGCTGAATCAGGATCTTATAGATCACCTTTCCCTGGAGTAACTCAAAGTGCTATAAATAAAACTATATATTACTTCAGTTCTCAGGTTCCATTTTGGCAAATTTCCAAATTATGTATCTATCTATAAGAACATGAGAAGTCCCACTGACTTAACTGGACTAACCGTGTGTTTACATTTAAGATATCTCTACACTTAAAATACTACAGTAGCACAGCTGGGTTGTTGCAGCTACGCCATTGTAACACTTCAGTGTAGTCACTATTTATACCAATGAGAGGGATTCTGCCATCAGCATAGGTAATCTATCTCTCCAAGAGGTGGTAGCTAGGTCAACTGAAGAATTCTTGTGTCAACCTAGCACTGTCTACCCAGGGACTTAGGTCTGCTTAGCTATGCCACTCAGGGGTGTGGATTTTTCACACCCCTGAGCGATGTAGTTATGCTAACCTAATTTTTTTAGTGTAGAGCAGGCTTTAGGTGTGCATATAAGTAGCCTGCTGAATCCGGACCCAAACAAGGGTAACTGAGAACAGAATTGGACTTATTCATCCTCTCCCGATCTAATGCATTTGTATTCTTTCAGATGATAGTGGAACTTTTTTTCCTGTCTAAATTTCTTACCCGTTGAATTAGCCCAGATTAACATTAGATGCTCTCATCAGTAAGATTAGCTGCATGGTTCTGCACACTTACAGAGAAACGGAAAGGTTTCAATGGAGTGTGCAGGAGAGAGAAGGGCACAGACACATCCAGAAAATTATTTTCACTCTACAGCTTGCAATGTCATTGGAATTAGTAGCTTAAGACTTTGGATCCCCAAATATAATGCAAGAAATCCAAATTCAACAAAAATCCAAAGCCACTGAAAAATAGAAAATTACTTCTCAACTTTATTAGATAAATAGGTTTAGAAGGGGGCAAACAGCTTGTGTTGGAGTAGCAAGAAAATGGGTACGGTGTTCTTCTGGGCTTTTGAGAAGGGAGTGGGTTAGGAAAAATATGAGTGAAGGAGGTGATATTTATTGCTCCTGGTAGACTCCATGGAGAAGATGAGTTCATAAAGTCTTACTAATTTATTTGTAAGGTTTGTTATTGTTTTTAATGTGTATGTCCCCAGAGCATTATATTGGCATATCTAAGACAAATAGATGAACCCAAAGAATAAGTGGATGTAATTCTTTGGCTTGTGCTATGCAGGAGGTCAGACTTAGATTATAATAATGGCTTCTTTGACCTTAAAATCTATCTATGAACTAATGTTTCAGACCTTGGGGTCATCTTCGGAGCCAGAATGAAACAAAACTGACAGTACACAGAATCTCTTTTACAAGTTTCTTAAGCCTGTGGTTCTATACAACATGCTGCCACATTGGAATAACAAGAGAGATGCAGTCCAGACGCTCTAGTCTAGAGGTACTCATTCACAAGCTTTTTATGACCATTTGAACTTAGATAGTGTCTGGATCAGAGTATAATATATACCATATTTTCCATCTAAAAGAGGCAGTTTTATTAATAATCTTTCATCCTAGCCTGACCATCCCTTCATAGTGCCTGCTTTGTTCTTTATAAGATCTTAGGCTCCCAGTCATGTGTGAGGTCAATGAGACTATTCACGTGCATCAAGTTAATCCTGGTTGCTTGCAAGATCAGGGCCATTTATGTTTTATTCTAGACAATGTCAATTTAAAATCTAGTGAATTTAAAAAAATAATTTCAGGTACTACACCTGTTCTTAAGACTCCTGACAATGTTTGTGGTTTTACAGTGATATTTTCCTCTGTTATAAAAGAAAATTTATCTTCCCAGTTGCTGTGTGAAAGACCACAAAAACCAGGAAAAATGTATTAACTGTGCAGGGGAAAATATTGAACTGTCTCTCCTGGAAATGTTGTCAAATGCATACAGTAAACAAAACTGAGGAAAAAAAATTCTCTAATCTTTTTCAATTACAGTAAGCTTAGATTTTACTTGTAACTATAGTAAATAAAACTAGCTTTCAGACAGAAGTGTAATTTTAGGTTGATAGTGTCCCTTTAAATCCAACTATATTTTTTCATAAATTCAAAGCCCTTATCATTCTTTTTTTTTTTTAAACAAGAAAAAGACTAAAGCTTTGAATACCTAAATCTCTAACTTGGTAACTATTCTCCTATCCAAAAAGATCTGCAGATGCCCTTGTTTTATCGGCTAAAAGGACATTCAACAAAGAGGATTACTGTTTCACGGGAAGAGGCCTCAGGGTGGTTGCATAGGTGTCAAAAGCCATTTATGCATTAACAGAACACTCATTGTGTCTATTGCTTTTATTATTATCATGGGAGGGTTTTCATTTTTTCCCTTCCAACTTTCATAATGGTACATAAATATTGGACTGAGATAAATAATTCTGAATTTTATATAGAAGAAAACATTGTTACTGTTTTCATTTCTCTTCTTTGCAACCTTTTTAAAACTTAAAATCAAAGTTTGGTTTTTTTTTAAAAGTATGATTAGTTGAATGTTTCCATTTCTGCAGATGCAGCTTTTACTCAAAGATTCCCTGAAATTGCACTTTTGTATAGGTTCCTCTCTCCTCTAAAAGCTGAATCTCCTTAACTGCTGCTGACATATAAAGAGTTCATTAACTCTTTGGTCAGTGGTACTTCTCCTAGTCCTCTGCTCCTGTCCTCTCAGGTAACTCTTTATATTATCTCAGAATCATCAGAGTAGAATTGTGGAAGCCTAGTTTATGTGACTATGCCTGACAGATTAATTTTCTCTCTTAGTGGGTGGTGACCAACCCCCAATGTGAAATCTCATCTGGAGAGGTGAGGACAGAACATAGAGAAAAAATACAATACCACACTGCAATACATTACATTTTAGTGTAACATCTCAAATACAGTTGCATCCCAGAATACTTCAGAGAGTTAAATGAGACAATTGTAGAAGTTCATTGATAAATAATGGCTGTGGAGAGTGCAATTAAGAGGCAAAGGCAAGGGAGAAAAGATATGTTTTCAGCTGAGATTTGAAAATGAATGGAGAGTTGATGAGGCGGAAAGACACAGGAAGGCTCTTCCAGATGGCAATTGCTGCTGAGGAGAAGGCTCTCACACCAACAATGGTGCATTTGTGTGTAGAGACAGAGAGGACTCGGTCCTTGACGACCAGAGAGAAGATGCAGGGGAGGTAGAAAGAGAGGAGCATTTTAAAGTAGTCAGCAGAGAACTTTTTTTAAAAGAGCACTTTCTATTAAACACAGGATTCATTCTTCTGAAGCAATTTCTCTTGCTTTAAAGACTTCTAACTCCTTTGTATGAGGTCACCATATAAAAGGATTGAATTGTGCAGTTTCACACGCCAACACCATTTTGCTCTGATGGAAAATGGCAACCAGCCATCAGCTGCAAAGGTATAACAGGTCACTGAGGGTTTTGGCTCCAATGACTCCTTTCTGTAAGCTGGGAAATTAATTTCAGCTATCAAAGTCACAGCACTTAGCGCTTGAAGATTTCATACCAGCAATTGTGCAACAATGTGAAATAAAGGGGTAGCGCCTATTGAACTTTCCTTCCTATTGCCTTTCCTTCCGTCCTTAATAAACACTGCTGGATCTAACAACCTCCTTTTTATCTAGGAGGGCATATGTATTTGCTTTCTTACCACACACTATCTTAGAAATAAAGCAGCAGTCCTAATTTTATTTTATGACAATGCAAGACTGAATAAAGAGAGCATTAATATATGTTGGGCACATTTATTTCCCCAAATCCTATTATTCACATTGATTTTGCCTTAAATCTTTCTTTAGAGGTTTTCCTGTGGTTTTCTTTTATCAGCCCTTTTAAATTAGTTCAAAACATTGTATACATTTTTGTGTGTTGTGCAGTGTTCACAGACTATATTTCACTAATTTCTTTGTTTCGAAGAGTATGTATACACGGCACAGCAAACTGAGGCTCTTACCCAGGTTTTAGCCTTAGCCCTGGCTACCATCCTTACAGAAAAAACTCTGATCTGGATTTGAAAGTGGCTTAGTTCTGGACTAGCTTGCTTGGCTGGGAGCCTGGATTAGAATGCAGAATCCACTTTAATTTGGGCTAAAACCTGTCCCCTTTGCAGTGCGGACACAATCTAAATCTCTTGAGTGCTAACAGTCCTCCAGTGCCTTCCCAAAATTCCCCCTGCCAAGTCAGACGAGTTCTCCCACAATTGAATGGAAAAAATCCTAGAATGTCTCAGCACAATGGGATGTGCCCCCAGACGCACACAGCAAGTGCAGAAACAGTGAGGACACAGTAACAGAGGCAGAGCTTTGCAGTGGAGAAACTCAGACCGAGAGCGGGGAGAAATTTTTCAGCAGACATTTTTTTTTTTTATCAAAAAATGCAGATTTGTCAAAATCAAAACATTAAGCAAATTCATGTCAATTTCACCACATTGTTCATTTAGGAAAAAATTCTGAAAAAAATTAAAGCATTTTCACTTTTCAAACAAAACATTTCAGTTTTTTTGTTAGAAAAAACTGTTGTTTGGAAATTTCCTTTAATTTAATCTTAAAACATTAAAAAACTTAAAAACCCCACTGCAGATCAAAACAAAATGTTTTGTTTTAGGTCAAATAACATTTTTGAATTTGACCCAAAACATTTTTTTTTTTTTTTACTTACTTGTTCACCAAATATTTCAAGTTTTCAATTCAACTCAAAACAGTTTTCCCAGTTTTTGGGAACTGCCAGTAAACTGAAAAATCCATTATCTATCCAGTTCTACTCACACCCATGGGAGGCTAAGCTAGGTACTCAGACACAGATGCCAGTCAACCAGATTAACTGTACGGTGTAAACATAGTTCAAGGAACAATAGTATCCCATTTAACAATCTTTATTTATTTATGGGATCTTGTTGTGTACATTTCCTCTTTTTCTTATCCTATTTTCATTTAAATGTATAGTGCACTATTTTTGTGCCCCTGAAATGTTTAAAGCTGTATAAATTTGAACAGAATAAAAAAATCATCTTATAGAACAATGTAACCTCTAGTTTCATGGAAGGATTAGATTTTTATTGGTAAACATCGGTAAACATCTATGTCACTGAACACACACAGGCTTATAAAAAATAAGAATTGAAATTTATAGAGAGGCAAAGTAAGAAAAATGCTGCTTGAGAGCTCATTAGAGTTTTATTTAAGGATATTTACTTTGATTATTTTTACATGTGGTGTTGAGAAATTTGTGTTTTAATGGTTATAAAGCTTTAACTTTTAAAATGTCAGCGCCTAGTGCCATTAAATAATTGTCTGACACACACCTCTAATTACCCATAATCGTGAAAATGTAAAGAGATAGCCATAGGAAAAAATGTTTTAAACCTATAATTTTGAGCAACTGTGAAAATTTAAAAATGAAAAAATAGAAAAAATGTTTTAAAAGACGCTTCAGTATTATCTGTCTAAATTATTATTTAAAAAAAAAAATTGAATTCTGCCAAGCCTACCTATAGTCTATGTCATCTCGGCTAATCTTTGTTGTTGTTTTTTTAAAATGTCTTATCTAATGCAATGTTGTTTTAGCCATGTTGATTCCAGGATATTAGAGAGACAAGGTTGGTGAGGTAATCACTTTTATTGGACCAACTTCTGTTGGTGAGAGAGACAAGCTTTCGAGCGTACACAGCCCTGAAGAAGAGCTCTGTGTAAACTCAAAAGCTTGTCTCTCTAAACAACAGAAGTAGGTCCAATAAAAGATATTACCTCCTTCACCTTATTCTCCATTATCCACAATCATTCATTCCCCATTTCTGTTCTCTTCTCCTACCTCTACCTTTTTTTATTGCAGTTCCCATAGTTACTGTTTTCCGGGGTTTGATTCTCCCTTTGAGAATAAGGGTAACACCTTTTGAAATCAATAGGTCACAGCGCAGTGAAACCAGGCTGCTTCCTTTTGGAAGCGGAGCTGACTATAATATTTCTTGGTGTGAAGAGTTTTATGTCTGCATCACAGACAAAATCAATTTGATTCAGAACTGACTAATCAGTTTCACTGTTGCAGATCCACTCCCTTCTGCAACCCCTATGAATTGGACCCACGCCCCTCATTGTTAGTACAATAAGTGAAGAAATACTGAATCTGAGTTTGCCACCAGTATTGTTGATTTGAGATTGTTATGCCTGTAGAAAAGGGGGAACAGCACTAGCTTCTCTCAAATGAATGATTGTTAGGCCCGTGTTCAAGGAGCATTTTTTGACATTGGCGATGTTATGAATTATTGTTCCATTTTTTTCAGAAAACATTATTATTTCTCATGTGTATTCCGGTAGTGTCTAAGGGAACAACTGAGAATTGGCCCCCTTGGTGCTAAGCACTGTAGCAACTGAATAAGAGGCAGTCCCTTCCCAGAAGAACTAACAATGTAAATAGACAAAACAAGCAAAAGGAAGGGGAAATAGACAGAACATACAGACATAGTGAACTATGTGATGACTGCAAACATCATGTTAGTTTTGTGTTTTTTTGTTTTGTTATTTAAAATCATTTCAATGGGATGGGGTTAACGAAATGGAAAGACAAAGGAAGGGAAGAGGTGGGAGACCCTGAGAGAGTGGGAGGGATTGGAGCAAATAGTCGCTCAGCACAGGTGGTGCTAGCCCACTAAGGGCCCTAAACAGGAATATTTCTCCCCTCCCCCCCAACACATACTAAAAAAGAAAATGGGGGTCCTTTTGAGCTGCTTAGGGCCCTAAGCAATTGCTTAGTCTTCTTATGCCTAGTCCTGGCACCGGGAAACATTGTAATGGGGCAATTTAGGTGCCATCTGGAGTCCTAAGATTTCTATGACCTCTCTCTCTTTCTTGAACTCTATTTCGTTCTTTTGTGTCAGGTTTCTGGCCTGAATAAAACACAAGGTTAGTGTAGCTGGTGAGGGACCAATGTTGCATGTGTATACTTTTAGATCTGTCAGTAACCTTAGATTCCATTAACCATAATGGCTTGTTGATCTGCCTGCTAACTCTGACTGAAGGAGATAATATTGCTCTTGAATGATTCCATTCCTTACTTTCCAAGAGTTCTAGATGTGTAGTTTTTACATATTGCATATGATGAGTGCTTTTTAGTAAATAAAAATGTAAATAGTCTACCTCCCTAGGCAATTTATTCCAGTGCTTAACTAACCTGACTGATGTGAAGTTTTTCCTAATGCCCAACCAAAACCTCCCTTGTTGCAATTTAAGCCCATTGCCTCTTGTCCTGTACTCAGAGGTTGAGACAATTTTTCTCCCTCCTCCTTGTAACAACCTTTTGTGTACTTGAAAACTGTTATCATGTCCTCTCACAGTCTTCTCTTCTCCAGACTAAACAAACCCAATTTTTTCAATCTTCTCTCATAGGTCATGTTTTCTAGACCTTTAATTATTTTTGTTGCTCTCTTCTGGACTTTCTCCAATTTATCCACATCTTTCCTGAAATATGGCACCCAGAACTGGACACAGTACTCTAGTTGAGGCCTTATCAGTGCAGAGTAGAGCAGAAGAATTACTTATGTCTTGCTAATACATCCCAGAATGACGTTTGCTATTTTTGCAACAGTGTTATACTGTTGACTCATATTTAGCTTTTGATCCACTATGACAGCCAGATCTCTTTTTGCAGTACTCCTTCTTAGGCAGTCATTTCCCATTTTGTATATGTGCAACTGTTTGTTCCTTCCTAAGTGGAGTATTTTGAATTTGTCCTTATTGAGTTTCATCCTATTTACTTCAGACCATTTCTCCAGTTTGTCCAGATCATTTTGAATTTTAATCCTATCCTCCAATGCACTTGCAAGCCCTCCCAGCTTGGTATCATCTGCAGACTTTTTAAGTGTATTCTGTATGCCATTATTTAAATCACTGATGAAGATATTGAACAAAACTGGACCCAGAAGTGATCCCTGCAGGACCCCACTTGATATGGCCTTCCAGCTTGACGGTGAACCACTGATAACTCTCTGAGAATGGTTTTCCAACCAGTTATGCATCCACCTTATAGTAGCTCCATCTAGATTTATTTCCCTAGTTATGAGAAGTTCATGCAAGACAGTATCAAAAGCCTTACTAAAGCCAATTAGAAAAGGCTTGTTACCCTGTCAGAGAAAACTATCAGCATGGTTCCACATGATTTGTTTTTGACAAATCCATGCCGTTACTTATCACCTTATTTTCTAGGTGTTTGCAAATTGATTGCTTAATTATTTGCTCCATTACCTTTCTGGGTACTGAAGTTAAGTTGACTGGGTCTGTAATCCCCCAGGTTGTCCTTATTCCCCTTTTTATAAATTGGCACTATATTTCCTTTTTCCAGTCCTCTGGAATCTCTCCCATCTTCCATGACTTCTCAAAGATAATCGCTAATGACTCAGCTATCTCTTCAGTGAGCTCCTGGAGTGTTCTAGGATCTATTTCCTCAGGCTTAGGTGACTTGAAGACATCTAACTTGTCTAAGTAATTTTTAACTTTCCTTATTTTAGCTCATATCCTACCTCATTTTCACTGGCATTCACTATGTTAGATGTCCAATTGCTACTAACCTTTTCAGTAAAAACTAGAACAAAAAAGTCAGTTAGCATTTCTGCCATTTCCACATTTTCTGTTGTTGTTTTTCTCTCCTTATTGAGTAACGGGCCTATCCTGTCCTTGGTCCTTGAGTAATAAGGTCTATCCTGTACTTGGTCATCTTGCTTCTAATACATTTTAAAAATGTTTTCTTGTTACTCTTTATATCTCTAGCTAGTTTAATCTTGTTTTGTGTCTTGGCATTTCTAATTTTGTCCCTACATACTTGTGTTATTTGTTTATATTCATCTTTTGTAATTTGACTTAGTTTCCTCTTTTTGTAGGACTCTTTTTTGAGTTTCAGATAATTGAAAATCTCCTTGTTAAGTCATACTTCCTATTTTTCCTACACAGTGGGATAGTTTGCCCTTGTACCCTGTCAACTCTCTTGAACTGTTTTTCCCCTTATAGCTGCTTCCCCTGGGATCCTACCAACCAACTCCCTGAGTTTACTAAACTCTGCCTTCTTGAAGTCCATTATCTTTATTGTGCTGTTTCCTCTCCTACCATTCCTTAGAATCATGAACTTTCACCCAAGCTGCCTTCTACTTTCAAATTCTCAACCAGTTCCTCCCTATTTGTCAAAATCAAATCTAGAACAGCCTTTCCCCTAGTAGCTTTCTCCACCTTCTGAAATGCATATGTTTGCCTAGATTTGGATAACTACACTCTCAGCAGTTTAGGCCTGATTCTCCACTGCTTTGCAACTTGTATAGTCACTTACACCTATGCAAAATACGTGTAAAACAATCCCTTTCTGACTAGATAGCTTTCTACATCCAATTTGTATTCACAATTGTACTGGTATAAATGACTACACAAGATGCAAGGCAGTGGAGCATGAGACCCTTCACTAAAGAGCAGTTTTGCAATCAGAGTGTTAAGAAATCTCATTACTGGATTTGCAGATTTTACGGAGTTTACATTTTCTAGTTCTTATTTTTCTCTAGTGGATGCCCTAAGAAATCAGCGAATGGATGCTGATTTGTTTTGTGGTTTAGAGTTTTGATTGTTGCCTCCTAATTCATAAAAGTTTATATTTCTGGGATTTTGCTATCATTTACTGAGTCCCTTGATGTTAAATTATTTCTCCTTCTTTGTCCTTATCTTTTATGTGTTTCTCTTGCAAATTGACTGAGTTCATCACTCTGAAACTAGATTATTCAACCAAAAAGACAACTGCTAGCACCTTTCACATTCACAGTTGTACATCTTTTACATTAAAAGAAAGCCAGCAATCTTCACATCTAAAATTAGTAGATTTCAGTAACTACTGTTTTGAGTTTGGTGTTCACATCTAAAATTAGTAGATGTGTACACCAAACTCAAAACAGTAGTTACTGAAATCATGCTGCAGATGTGTCAATTGTACAGATTTTTCCATGTGAAGAAAGCAATTTCCACATTTATACAAGTGGTAAAGTAGTGTAAAATTTCACTTAGGCCCAAATCATGACTCAGCACCCAGCCTGCACAGTTAGGCCAGGCCCCAGGCTGACGTGGTTAGGAGATGGGACTATCCATGGAATGGCCCAGCTCTGGGCCCCCACTCATCCATGCTCCAGCCTCTTCTGTGTATTTGCTATCAAGAGTAGACATCTGTGCTGAACAAGGGTCCATCTCCTGTGCAGCTCGCATGCATCCATTCCCTTTCTTGAGCAGCAGAACTACATTGGGGCTTGATTTGTCCCTCACAGCTCAGGTGTGCCATCTGGTTTATATAGTTCTTGTGTGTTTTTTTTCTTTGAAGAACTTCACTTCCCTTAATATTGCCTTCTCTGAACTATTTTACCTTTGCAACTTATTTGTACATATAGACCTGTTCAAATGATGGCACTTTGGGCTTATTTCTGCTCAAAGGAATTACAGTATTTTATATGGTATATACCATTTCCTTCGTTTAGATGTTCTATAAAATATTAGCCTATGATTGTTTTGTGAGATTGGGTGCACGGTGATCTAACTCACAAAAAGTAAACAGGCACCGAATGGCCACAATAACTGTAATTTTCAGTTAATTGAACCTCAGGCATTCTAGCTGCTACCAGTTTACTTGCTTCTAAGAGCTATTCTATCACTGCTGCAAAGGGGAAAAAAGCATCTCTCACTTGCTCGCTCCAAACACACAGAAGAATACACAGATGGGAGGGGCATGTTTGAAGAAATATTTTTATGTAGAGATTATCCGTCTCAGGATGACTGACAGAGTGAAAGTATATACTTCCCAACATTTAGAATGAAAAAAGCCGTCCTGTGGTTAAGGCATTAGCCTCAGTCTCAGGAAATCTGGGGTCAGTTCCCAGCTCCACCAGTATGACCTTGGGAAAGTCACAGTCTCTCTGGGCCTCAGTTCTCCCTGGAAAAATGATGATAATATTTCTTTTTACCCAGACTTTGTCTGTTTTGTCTGTTCGGATTATAAACTAAAACAGGGACTGACTCTTATAGTACAGTGACTAACACAATAGGGTCTTGAATCCTGGTGAGGGCCAGCAGGCTCTACAGTAATAATAAATAATGTATTCTTTCAGTTCTCTGGTTGAATGAGCTTTCAGGAATTTTCAACACAAAGATTTGCATATTCAAATTGAGAATTAATTTTACACAAGCTGTTGTCTGTGTACAACTCACTTGCACTTCTCAACAGTACCTTGACTGTGGAAAAGGGTGTGAAAATGGCCAAAGCAAATGGATTTAAAAATGTGAACATATATTCTTAGAATACATTTTAGAGTGCTCACTCAGCTCTTCCCCCATGGTATTACTTCCTGTGCCAGGAACTCCAGCAAAGGAGTTTACCTCTGAGGATCTCCCTGGTCCTTTTAGGCCCTGTCTGAGGGCTCCCCCACCCACAGGAGTCTATCTTGCACCCTGTGAGTGACTTAGCTTAGATCAAGCAAGACAAATCCAGAGTCATTTTAGTTGTACCAACTTGGCTAAGACAAGTGTGGAACCCTTACCTGATTAACCTGATTTCTTGTCCACCTCTGATGCTTCTACTCTTTCCCTATCTGCTGTCCCAGGCCTCCGGTTGCACTCTTCATCCCAGCCTGGCACTTCTTCGACTCAGGGTTTGGCTCCTGGGTGATTCTTGGGGATGGAGACTTCCTGTTCAACAGATGTACAGCAGGCATTGTTAAACAGCCAAAAGACCTCTATGCAAATTAATTACTTACCTTCAGAAATGGAAAAGATTTCACCACTGGTGTGCCTGATGACAGACTTTACCTGTTCACTCTTCCCTTTCCACAGTCCTCAACTTTCCATTGCAATTTAAAAAGTCGGGTTTTGCTCTGAGCTCCAGGTGATCCTAGGAGCATCCCAAAGCAAGAGGGCAAAAGGCTCACTGATATTCAACAGTGGGTTTCAGCTGGCCTAACCAGTTCAGTGTACCCTAACTCACTAGTGTCATAACCTGCATCTAAAATATATCAATAACTTGCTGATCACTAATATTATTGTAGTGGTGTATGTACAGAGGACACATTCAAAATTACAGGCATATTGGGAATTATGTTCCTAAAGTGTATCTGTCAGGCAGACCTAAAGTTACCCCAGTCTAGACAAAAGAATGTGGTTTTGCCATCTTGAAGGCACTTCCAATGTACATTACAAATGGGAATGCAGTTCACATAGAAGGTAAACAGAACCAACATGGGGAGAAGATAACCACTCAGTATCGTGGCAGGGGGAAGAGATTGCAGTAACAGGTCAATTTGCATGTTAGCAAACACCACTGGGGGAAGAAACCAGCATGAAACTTTCTTCACAAGGAAACTCCATGTCGCCTTCTTCATAGCTTGAATGAATTTCACTTTGGGGGGTAACTTTCAGAAAAATCCATTTAAAAGGTTCACTGGACTGTAAAAGAGAGGGACAAAGAACCCCAGATTATATTTCACCTAAGAAGAAAAAGGAACCAAGCATTTTGGACTTTGTGGAAGATCGTGACCAGAGAGGTAGTCAACCATCTTGCTGGAAGGTAGTAGGAGCAGAATTTTACCTTGAACCAAGACTGTAGTTTTGTTAAGTTTTAGTCTCTAGAAAGTGTTTTCACTTTTATTTGCTTGTAACCATTTATGACTATCCCTTATACTTGAACTCATTTAAAATCCTATCTCCTTTTGTTAATGAACTTGTTTAAATTTTAATCTAAGCCAACCCCAATGCTGTGTTTCAATTAAAGTGTTAGTTAACGCCAGTTAAAGTGATAAACTCTGCATTTTGTTTATTTAGAGGTGCAAATGAACCTTATTATTCCTCTGACTGGTCTAGGAAAGGAATGGGCATTGCAGAGCACACCGTTTTGGGGAAATTCAGAACTGAAAGTGTGTTTAGGATCACCCTGTATCAAATAATTAGGTGACCGATACTAGAGTGGGGCTGTTGTGTTGTAGACAGTCTGCTGGAGTCAGAGTGCTGAACCAGGGCTGCAAAGCATACTTGCATTCAGGATACATGGTCGTCTGCTAGCTGTCAGGCTGTGAGCCACAAGCACAGCATTTAAGACACTCAGGATCACAGGGCAGGTGATGCACAACTGCTCACTGGTCTGTATCCTGCCCCAGAACATGACACTCTGTCAAGGTTCACTTGGTGTCTGTCACAGCCTTTTGTTCATCAGTGGAGGGTTTTTCAGTTTTTGCTTTCCTCACGATGGCAGTATACCTCATAGGACTGATTAATTTTTTCCCCACATATTAAAGAACCAGGTATGGGATTTAAACTTGGTCCTTAACTGTTTTTTGAAGCCCCCTTTTGAATCTCTGGCTACCCGTTCACACCCTACCTATATATGAAGATGGCCTTCCTGCTGGCCATCACTTCTGCCTGAAGGGTCGAGAAAAGGGGGTTCGGATGGCAGACCTTACCATCACAGGAGGGTATATGGTGAGAGGGATGACTTCAGGAACAGTGTTTCATTATGATCACATTCTAGATTTCTACCTGAAGTTTATTCTCAATTCCACATTAACCAGGTTATTCACTTCCTGGTTTTCTTTCTGAACCCACTCCAGACCAAGGGGAAGCTGCCTTACTTTCTTTGGATGTCAGAAGGACATTGACCTTTTATTTAGATAGAAGCAAACATTTCAAGAAGTCTCCTAGACTCTTCATGTCAAGTGCTGACAAATCCAGAGGATCTGCTGCCCAAGACTCTCAAAGTGGATCTCTGGGTGTATTATCTCTTGTTATAACTTTGCCAATGTTCAGCCTCCTTCCAGAGTGATAGCCCATTGTAAAAGGTCCCAGTCTACTTCAATGGCCCTATTGAAGAGGTGTCCTAATGGTTGAAATTTTCAGAGCAGCAACCTGGACCTCAATACATACTTTTTTCCAAACATGATGCTTTGATTCTGACTTCTAGAGCAGATGCTGCAGTTGGCAATGCAGTCTTATTTTCAGTGTTAGATCTGACTCTGAAGTTCCCACCTCCATCAATGGATACTGCTCAGGAGTCACCTGAAGTGGAACACCCCTAGGGATACTACTTAAAGAAGAAGAAGAGGTTACTCATCTTGTGCAGTAACTGGAGTTCTTTGAAATGTGTCCCTATGGGTGTTTGACGACCTGCCCTCCTTCCACTCTACTTCAGAGCCTTGTCTCTTGGGAGTATTGCAGTAGAGAAGGAACTGAGGGCCGTTCACCTGTGCAGCTCTATATATCCTCGGTATGGGGCACAAGGAGGCGTCGGGTGTATGTACAGGCTGAATGGGTGCTGCTACTGAAAATCTCTGATCAAAGGCGTGTGACAACCTGAAGTGGAACTTGAAAAACTCCAGTTATTGCACAAGGTGAGTAACTTCTTCGCCCTGGAAGTCAATTCCTCTCTGTTGGTGATTAAATTTTCACCTAATTATTTATTATCTAAATAAAACAAATGAGGACGTGATGGCTGAACTTTAGTTTTAAACTAACAGTGATAAAGTTAAATAAGATCACTTTGTTTGTTTTTTAAACATCCTTTGTTCAATTATCTTGAAGTGTTGTAATCGTTCTGTCTCGCTGCAAATCCACATAGAGTTCATTTGAGTTATTGAGTGATATGTATCAATTACATCAAACTCAGCACTTTGTTAATAATTTTTAGGAACATAGATCACTGAAACCACTAACTTTATGTACCTAAGTATTTCTGTAAAGCAAAGAAACAAAACAAAAAAACCCAAACACCTGCTACTAAGGAATTAAATCTGTGACCACAGGACACCTTGATGCACATTATTCAGCAATGTTTCTTAACTGGTAAAGTGTTTTTCTCTACTCAGCTTTGTGAATTAGTTCATGCAATATAATTATATGACATTTGGGTTTTGTTTGTTGTAGTTTGGTTTTTTTTAGAATAACGAAGTATTTCACTTGACCTTTGTATTTCGTATTAATAAATGTCATCAAGTGCAGTGTAGTGTGTCCTAAATCTTTATCTTCTACAACTGTACTCTTAGCACTACCTTAATCATCACTAGTGTAAGTCCGTCATCAGGTGCCAATAGATAATATTACTGAATTGTAATAATCTTACCATATTGCTTCATTTATATGAGAATGTCAAAGCACATTACAATTGTTAATTAAGTCAGTCACAAAACCCTCCCGTGAAGCAGGTGATCAGTATCATTATGTTTAGAGATAGGTAAACTGGGAAACAGAAAGGTTAGGCAACCAGTCCAAGACCATGCTGCAAGTCAGTGGCTGAGCTCGGAAGAGTTCCCAGAAATCCTTGCTTCTGTTCCCTGCTCTGCCAATGAGACAATACTGTATGCATATGTATGTATGCTCCCACAACTGTCCATGTCCTTTTCCACATCATCCCCTACACATGGGCCATCTTCCTATCCTGGTCTGACACACCTCTGCTGCCTCCTTCAATGACCAGAACATGGATGGTCATGCCTACTGGTTGGAACAGGAGTCAGACATAGCGGCCAGAGCCAAGGGTCAAAACTGAAGACAGTGCCAGGTACCAAGCCGAAGTGTAGAGCTGGAGATGGTGTCAGGTGCCAAGCCAAGGGTCAGAGCTGGAGACAGCAGGGAACTGGAGTAGGGCAGGACAGCAGGGAACTGTGAGTAGACAGGAGGACAGCAACCAGGAGTAGGCGGGGAAGCAGAAACTGGGAGCAGGCAGGAATGCAGGGCTCAGGAGTCAGGTAAGCAGGAGGGGTCCACAGTAGCAGCCAACCAGGGATCCTCTAGTTACTTAGACACCTTGTGGTTACTTTCTGGTTTAGATGGAGCCTGTCAGCCAATCGGGGAGCTGGATGTGTCTTCCACTTGGGAGCTGTGCAGGGGCAACCTTCTGTGAGCTAACTCTTTGCCAGACCTTTCCCAGGTTACTCAGGTGAGCTGCTGGGTTGTGGTTGTGGCCTGAGCACTGCCTAGGGACCTGTAATCCTCAGTTCAAAGCCAGGGGTCCTTTGTGCAAGTCCCCACTTACAACATATTTCTTCCACGGGGTTCACAAAGAGTCAGTAATTATTATTTAAAACAAAAATAATCTGACAAAAAGCAACATTTGACTCATCCAGATGTACCCATACCTCATCCTATTGCTGTTGCCCTTGTCTGTCTTTCCTCATCCTGCTCTATTATTTGAGCAGACTTTTGGGCACTAATGAGAAAAATCAAATCGTCTTTATTTACAAGTTCAGGCTCCATATTGATGTATTGCTCATATGCTCTCTTAGGTTGACTTTTTCAACACATCTACTGTGTGACAGAGACAGTTTATGCTTTGTTTCCTGTTCCTCCCTGCTGGTAAACAAAGGGTTCAGTCAAGACTCTGAGGCCTAGATTTACAAAAGAGACTTAACTGTTGCAACACTGTGCATTGCAACACCTAACTTTTAGGCACCTAGAAAATCACTGGAATCCTCAAAGCCTGAGTTAAGTGCCCAAGCGTCCTATACAATGAATGAGGAGAGATAGGTACGTGAGAATGGGATCCATAAAAGACAGCATGGTAGGTGACTCCTCACCAATGATATATGCCAACAAGAGGAGTACATCCTAAGCCCTTCCTCTCACTTCGGCTCCTATCTCTGCTTGGAATCCATAGCTGTGAACCCTCTCCTGGAGTTAGGCACTTATGCTGTTTTTTTCCCCAAGAAATTCAAGAGGAGGAGGAGGTGCCACCTCTCTCATAACTTTTAGCCCAGTGGTTAGAGCATTCACCTGGGATGTGGGAGACCTAGGATCAATTCCCCCCCCCTCTTCCTGATGAGGATAAAGGTTGAATAGGGGTCTCCCACCTTTCATAAGAGTGCTCTTATGCTATGGGATATTCTGCTATGGGGGTCCCTCAGTCTTCCTTCTTGAAGTTGTTGCACTTTGTATTAAATACTTGAGGAATCACTGGGTCTCAGAGAGAGAGAGTGGGAGGTAGGAGATCCAACATCCAGTCTCCTTGCTCCAGTTACACTTTATAAAAGAGGTGACACCTCCATCCACTGGCCAGATTTTGTATGGAGCCGGCTCAGAACTTCTCTCCTGGACTGGGTTCCACAAGTGAGATAAGCAAGGAAACACCCATCTTTTCTTGATTTGAGTATCCTGCTGAGGCTTAAGCATGGGGTAGGCATCTGGATGCCCAGGGTAAAGCACCATGTGCATGACCTGCAGCAAAAACATAGGCACTTAGGGAATCTTTACACTGAAAATTCAGGTGCTGAGAAATTTTAGGTGCCATAGGGCTAGGCAGCAGGGTTACTGTGTTGTTTTGGGGACCACACAGAAAAGCCACGGATTCAAAGATGAAATAGTACAAAATCAAATGTACAAGTTACACAGAAAATAAACATACAGAGACAACCCCAGACTCTACACTTCCATATTAGATAAAATCCCTTTTCCAATACAAGTTATCTATTGCCTTTGGAAAGTTTCCCAGCATGCCTAGTGGCTGTCCCTCAATTTCTGGATGAAAACTTCAGTTTCAACCTCCTTTTTTAAAAGGTTTTTTCCCTTTATTTTTCTCTCTCTCACACTATGGTAATCATGATTATTTGCAGCAGGGGAAATTCCCTCTTGCCTTGATAGCTGGGAGGTCTCACTGTCTTTCCATTAACTAATGATCCACCCTTGTCTTTGTTCTGGGTAGCACAAAGGATCGTTACTTGAGTCCCATTTTATGTAAAAACCTGTCTTAGGAGATAGTCCCCTCCCCCAGTTAATTGCTTCATCACCCAGTTGCATCATAGTTACAATTTATAGTTTTCTGTACATACACATACATACATTTGTAGCACAATAACATATACAATCAGTTGGTTCATCTTCTTCATCTTTGGGGTTCAGCCCTCTTGTTTTCCCCTTGGGGTGTTTGGGTCCTGGTTGGCACAGTTAGGGTATGGCATCTGAGCGATGAGTTTTACGGATCTCAGTGGTGCCTAAATTTTGGATTTAGACACCTAAACTGGGGAGTTAGGTGCCCAAGTCTCTCTGCGATCTGGGCCTGAGAGATGGCGTAAAAGGTCCATAGTAGCAGGACAGAGTAGATGCACTGCACAGTAGAGGTGGGTGGGGACATTATGCCCTCATGGGGCAGGAGCCAGCATGATGCCTCCAAATTGGGGGTTATTGACAACTCTCCACCTTGTTCTGTACTTACACCCTCAGCCCATTGTTCTTGGGACCACTGGCTACAGCTTTCTGCTTGCATCCTGCCCAAAAGCATTGGGCTATGAGGATCTGTTTGTGCTTGTCTCTCACTGCCAAGTGCACCAGCACTGGAGCAACCATCATTTGTCCCAGAACATTTAACCCTGTATAAAAGGAGTTTATGTGATGGACTCAGTTTCTCTGAAAATTCAAATGTGAACATATGGCAATAGCCCTTTACACACAATGAGAGGCAGAGCCCATGTTATGAGCCCAAGATGAATATTTTCATGCGGTTTCCTATAACATATACCAGATGCAGGTAGAACACCAAATAGCTTCATGAAAATCTCTCTATTGATCTGGAGGGTGAAAGCCCTGAGCTTGCTTCTTAATCCCAGATAAATTATGCTACTATATTTATAAGAGCTGTACTTCTTTGGTAATATAAACAAGAAAAATAATATGCGGTGAATAGCAGAATATCATTTTGATTTCAACGTAAAAGTAATGTAATAGTCTTATATTTTGAAAGGGGCAAAGTACTTGCAATTTTTTGAATTGGTGTAATGGTGTATTGTCTATCATCAATTCCAGGGGATTTCTTTCTATTCATAGTTATTTTGCCAATTGCTTGTCTGTGATGTATAGGTTGATGCCTGAACAGCAAGGATATTTCTTGTGTTATAAAGCAGATTTTCTTTCATTAGTATTTTGATCTTTAAACAACCTAGCATCACTTTTTGTGCATAGTGTACAGAAGTAAAGTAACCGTTCAATATCTGTCATTTGATACTCTCTGTCTAGACAGAGAGGTAGCAAAAAGAGTCAAAGGAGGTGCAGCATAACCACAGTAATGGCAAAAGAACTAGTCACAATGAGATATTTAAAAGAAGATGAATGCATCTGAAAATAATATCAGATGGTCACCAAAATATATTTAAAAGATTTTCAGGATACAAAAATGTAAAGAAATGACTGCTGCTTAATTAGATAGATACAGTGGTTGGAGCAGAAGGCCCAGTCATATTTTTGAAGATGATAAGCGATTGAACATAGGAATTCGGAATGAAAGTGTCTACTTATCCATTCAGTAATTATAGCATGGCTGCCAGAAAACTCTTGAGCCAGATTCTGATGTAAGTTATAACAGTGTAAATCCACAGCAACACCATGAAAACCATTAGCTACTCTGGACTTACACTGTATGAGCAGAATATGGTTCATAATATATAGGGAATAAAAGGAAAAGCAGGAAAAAGATTTAAAAAAAAACCCCCAAAATCATCTGTTGTCTGAAGTCTGGGATGTGCTACCATTTATTAAGTCATGGACCAGAGTGAAAAAAGTACCACTTGACTGAGGAACTGGTGATATATTTAAGGTCAGATATCTCAGAGCCTACTAGGTTAGACAAATGGTAGGAATGCAGTAGACATGACAGATATGTGCTAGGAAAGATATGGAAATATAGTGCACAGCATTTAGTTAAATTTTGTCAATATATTTAATTTATCCAGTGTATGTTAGTGCTTGAAAAGGTAGAGGGCTAAAACATGTACAAGAACTACTTTAAATGGATGAAGTAGTAGCTCACATAAGAAACAAGTTATACCATCAGACTGTATGAACATCTTAAGCTTCACAGGGAACTGCCATGGCAAATGGCAAAGCACAGGTGTAAAGTGCTGTCTGCTTGAAAGGATGGCAAACCATTGTTTCAAATGTGTAACCTCATAAAGAATCTTGAAGATCTATGGTTAACCAAAGCAAGGTCCTAAAGAAAAGTACACAGTCGTCTTGCCCCATACAAGTGATAAGAAGCATTCTTTAAAAGTGCCACCCACAGTACTCAGACATCCAGAAGCATCTGAGAACACAGCAAGAATTGCAAATAGTAAACTTTAAAAACTGACAGCAGGCAAAATCCATCGGTTTGGGATTCTGATACCATTTCTGCCACTCTTTCAGTTGTTCCCCAGGTTTCCTAGGCAGCATCACCTTGTAGCCTATCAGGACACAACTCACCCAACTGCAGGTCCCTGATGGTCAGATGCCACCCCTCAGAGATCTGGTACTATAGCTCTCCAGCTATGACAAACTAGAATCTCACCCTTTCCGGGGTATTAAAGTCCAAAATAAAAGGAAAATAGGGAACTCAAAACCATGGTCGTCTGAGGACTTGTCGGTAGGACTCCCACCTTTCTTCTCAGGGCTTGTCTCAGTGCAGCCACTCCTATTTGTTAGTCTTCCTAGTCCCAGTTGTCCCATCTAGCAGAGTTCATCCAGACTCTTGTGTCAGACTCTTGGCTGTAACCAGGCTTCCCTGACCTTTGTTGAGGAAGAAGCAGCGTTCTGTTCTTCTTTTTGGTCAACCCCTAACTGACCTGGGTCTCTTCCTTTTAAGTGCCCTTTCCACTCCTCGAAACTGCTGCAGGTATAATGGGGCAGGACCAATTACATCCACATTTCCTTGTTAGGCCCCTGTAATAGGGTCCTTGGTAGGTTAGGTGCCTAGTAGTTAGCACCCCATTGGATAGATCTTGCAGTCCTGTCCTCCTTTAATCAAATGTGCGGTCATGTGGACAGGTGGTTTGGGTCCCTCCTGTAGTAGGGGCAGTGTAGGGGAGTCCAGGCCCACCGACTCCACCAGGCTTCCATCCAGGGCTCTAGGATGGTCAATAGTGTCTGGCCCCAGAAGTTGCCCTCTGCATTATCCTCCCTGGATCACTTTTCTCTCTCAGCTTCTGATTCAAGATAAGATGAAAAGAAAAAGAAAAGGAAACCATCTACGCTGACCAAGCTCATTATATAGTCCAACTCCCTCAGGGAGACTTCTCTGGTGCCTTTGTCAGGAGCCTTCAGAGTAGGTCTATCCTCCTCCCCAGGCTTCCCCCTTCTGAGCTGGGTTGCTCCCTTTTCAACCCTTTCTCGAGCTGGACCATGCTCTGCAGGGTTGGAGGGGCAGGGCTATCTGGGCCCAGTACAGTCAGGTTTGTATACACCATCACAGCCCTATACTGGCTAGGAGAGGCCTATCTCCCCCCATCATATGTCCTCCCCCTCAGGATCTTTGCTGGGATACCACCCCTTCATTTCCCCCACCAGCCTCAGTGCTCTTGGAAGAAAAAGACCACATTTCAGTGAGCACTCCCAGCCCTGTGCTGAATATGAGAAGGGCTGGAGAGATAGGTACCATCCATGAATCTGGGGTGATTGTCATTCCTGTCATGGAGTCACTGTAAATGGCCTGGTGCATGACTAGAATGAACTCATTACCGGGAAGATAATATCTGAGTGCCTCAGTGGCCCAATTCATGGCTACGCCCTCTTTTTCCATTATGGATTAGGCCTTATCGCTTGGGAAAAATTTGTGGTTTAGGGAAAGGACGGGATGTTCCTCACTATGGCCACCTGTGACAAGAAAGCCTCCAACCCAACTTCAGAGTCATCAATCTGGAGAAATTTCTTAGTGAAATCTGAGCTGTATAAAACAGGCTCCTTACAGAGGTCAATTTTTGAGTCTGAAAGACTTTCTCGGGCTGCTGTCTTTGAGCAGATTGATGAGGGGGGCTGCAACAGTTGAGAACCCCTGTACAAACTGTTGGTAGAAATCCATGCTACATCACTAACCACTGGAACTGCCCCATATACATATTGAATGAAAGAGATAACAAGATAGAACTTTGCAAAACTGTGCATGTGAGAGCCCTTGGTATTGCACAATACTATCCTCAGCGGACTGTAAGAAAGAAAGGAATGGAACCAATCAAGCAACCCTATTGACCACACCTAGGGTTTGCAGTAGTCAGCAATACCTCATTGTCATTCAGCTATAAGAATCAGCATCAATGCTTTTATCCTGATCCATCAGTAGGCGAAGATCATCAACCAACATGACCAGTTCAGTTTTTGTACTATGCCAAACCAAATTGACGAGTCCCCCAGCCTTCAAGCAGGCAGGGCAGGCAAGTCAAAGTAGTCTATAGCCTCCCAGCCCTCAAGCAGAGCAAGGCTGGTCAGCATCTGATTCCAAGGCTCAGTATCGCCTGTGGCAACAGGACAGAGGAGACCAGCACTCCTGGGGTGGTTAGGGAATGGGGGAGGGGGACGCAGGCCCACCCAACTCCACTGCTTCCCAGCCTAGTCAGCGGATGGCAGTTCCTCCAGGTCACAAGGCTCCGACTGGTGGGGTGTTCACTCTGCACAGCCATGGGGCCTGGGTCAGGCCCGGACCACAGACTTGGGGAAGGCACTTCCTTCCCCAGTAGCAGCTTCCCCCTGACTGAGCTGCTAGGCCGGCCTTTTGTACTTCCCCTTCCTGTCTTGGCCCCCATCCCTCTGCTCCGTGGGTGTTTGGCCACCAGGTCCCAGATCTGCCCAGCAGGGGCGTCATGACCCTTCCTCAGGCCCAGTCTCGGAGGAAGACCACAGCGCCCTGCTACAATCTCTGAAATCTGACACTCCCATTTGTTTAAATGTGTGCTTCTTTACCAAGGATAAGGAAAGAATGTTTTTGTCTTTTATGCCTATAAACATAAAACCTGCAAATTAACATGTACTGCCTAAATTTATTTCAAATGGGATATTAATTGATTAGCTTGGATGTTTCAACACAGAATTAAAAGGCTTCTGCTACTGAAGGGCTGTATGGGAGCTGAATTTTGCTGCAGGCTATTTTATCTATTGTAATTATTATTTCTCTTTTATTCAACTTCTAAATCATATGCATTATTTTCTCAGAACATTTAGAAAACTAGCTCTGAAATATAGGAGTCGTGCAGAATGTTAGCTATAACTTAGCAGTAGGAGTCAGAGAGTCTAAAGGGACACAGTTATAACCTTAACACATTGTGCAGGTTCAGGTGTCCAAAAAGTGAAAATTGCAAGAAACAAAGTGATACTGGCTAGTTTATTTTCACTGCCTAATGCAACATTTATGGAAAAAGTGAATAAAAAGCACCAAGAAAGGTAGGAGTCAGAGCATCAAAATAAGGACAATGGATTTTTAAAAAATCAGACTTTAACAAACTCAGAGAACTGGTAAGTAAGGTCCCCAGGGAAGAAAATCTAAGGGAAAAGGGAGTTCAGGATAGCTGGCAGTTTCACAAAAAGACAATATTAAAGGCACAATAGCAAACTGTCCTGAAGTGAAGGAAAGAGAGGAAGAATAGTAAGAGGTCAATCTGGCTGCATCAGGAGCTTCTTAGTGACTTGAAAATCCAAAAGGAATCCTACATAAAGTAGAAAAATGGACAAATTGCTAATGATGATTTAAAAAGAAACAACTCTGCAAGCATGTAAAGTAAAAACTGGCTAACTGATAGGTCTCAAAATGTAATTGTAAACAGGGAATCATCATCCGGAGGGTCTATTTCTAGTGCAGTTTCATAGGCATTGATTCTTGACCCTATACTATTTAACATTTTTATCAGTGACTTGGAAGAAAAAATGAAATCATCACTGATAAAGTTTGCAGAAGACTCAGAAACTGAGGCAGTGGTAAATAATGAAGAGGGCAGGTCACTGGATCAATTGGTAAACAGTGTGCAAGTAACAATGTGCATTTTAATGTTACTACATGTAAACTTATACATCTAGGAACAAAAAATGTGAGTCATACTTACAGGATGGGGGACACTGTCTGGGGAGGCAGTAACTCTGAAAAGGAGGTCATGGCGGATAATCAGCTGAATATGAGCATCCAGTGCAATGCTGTGCCCAAAAGGGCTAATGCAATCCTGGGATGTAAGAAGGGGAATCTTCAGTAGGAAAAGAGGAATTATTTTACCTCTAATTTGGCACTGGTGTGACCACTGCTGGAATACTGTGTCCAGCTCTAGTGTCCACAATTCAAGAAGGATGCTGATAAATTGGAGAGGGTTCATTGAAGAGCCATGAGAATGATTAACAGAATACAAAACATGACCTACAGTGATAAACTCAAAGAGCTCAATCTATTTAGCTCAACAAAGAGGACAGTAATAGGTGACTCAATTGTCATCTATAACTACTTAACTGCACAACAAATATTTGATAATGGGCTCTTCAACATAGCAGAGCAACGTATAATATGATCCCATCACTGGAAGTTGAAGGGGACATATGGATCATGAGACTTAAGTGGTTAAGTCTCTCTACATTTGGAATTTAAACAATTGCTGGGAGTCAAACACAAGTGCACCACCCTCTCTCCGCTTTGGAACATGTAGAAACGAGCATTTCTGGGGTTACTGTTTTAGCTTTTGTTTTGAGTGTATCCATTTTTATGGCGCTGATACACAAGTGTGTCCAATGGTAATATGGCAGATGCATCAGGATGGTGTATGGGCAGGCAAAAGGAACACATTGGCTCTCCACTTTCATAAATATATGGGGCAACAGAAAGAGAACATGAGTGGGAGGGAATACATGTAGAAAGGGAGAAGTAGTTGAAAATGGGTGGCAAAAAGGAAGGAAGGCAGTGAGAGGCACTAGTGGGAAACAGACATAAGAATGGAAGCTGGGGAGATGAAAGCACAAGAATGGATGCAGAAGAGAATGGAAGGTACTGAAGAGGAGCTGTGGGAAACAGACCCAGGCACTTAATTTTTATAGTGGTGTAATTTCAATCCCTTATTCAGAATAAAAGGACAGTATTTCTAACCACAAATTTAAGGTAATCAATTGTAACAACTTCTAATGGCCTTGATTTGTGTATGTGTTTTCTAATGTGTGTGGCCATGAAATATAGTTTATATTTCCAATGATTCAAAAGGCAAGAGTCTTGGTTAAACAAGAGATACTGATCCACATCTGTTTATATTTCATAATTAATAATTTTTTGCTAAAAGAAGCTTTTAGAAATGGAATTTTGAAAAAACCATAAAACCACATCATGTATACAATAAGCAAAAAATATGACCTCTTGTATATAATAATTATGGGTGCTATTTAGAGAGTCCCATTATAGTTACTCAACATTTTATTTAGGAAGGGATCTTCATATGTGGATCCCATAATATTGTGAATTTGAGAACATTAAGGTAAATTGTTTTGTTGTAAATGGAGTAGTTCTTTGATCTAGGATGAGTTGTCTTTCTTGTATAATGGAGATGCCTTGACTCATAACAACAGAATGTACAAATAATGGAAAACAGACAAGGTGTGATATGTTGTTATGTACATTATCTTAAGGATTACATTCTGTGTGTATAGGAATCTTTCTCTGTACCCTCTCATGACCAAACCTGCAGGAAGGATGAAAAAGAAATGACTGTTAGCAAGCTGAGTTTGCCTCCCTTTGGAAAGAACAAGGATTCTGGCCTCAGAAACCATGAGTCCCTCAACAGCCCTGTGGAAGTCAGGGAATCCAACATCCCACTCTGCTGAAGTCATGTTCTGTGCAGCAGCTCTAAGAACCTCCTGCCCTCTCCAGCTCTCATGCAATATGGTTTTATTAGAGTACGTTAGCAGGGTTTCCCCAGACTGTGCCTGAAGCTGGGCTGTTCACCTGTAAGGGAACTTCTGCTGTCCAGGAGGGGGAGGAGGTGAGTACACAAAGACGATTAAGACCCACATTGGATTAGTCAACTGATGGAGTCACAGTGTGATTTGAGGAGATGATGTGAGTCCATTTCCTGTGCCGATTTGACAAGTAGCTCCTGGACCGGTGACTGACTCCATCTTGCATGCGTGGCGAGATATATCCACACCCAGAAGGAAGGATTCTTTTGTGTATGGATCCTGAATGTATGAGCCCCACTCCCAAATTTTTGCATGCTTATTTTCCACTTGGCTCTTGACCTCATCCTCAGCTTACTGCTGTTGTATGCAGAGCTGTGAAAAAATGTGATTGTTCATAGTATGCTGAAGTTCAGCTTGCCAGATACAAGTCATATTTAACCCCTAGCGGAATATTCTATATGTAACAGTAGCTGAATTTATTTAAATTATGCCTGTGCACTGTTTTGAATGCTACTCTGGTTTCTGATCTAACAAGTTCTTAATGATAGTTTTACAAATCTGTTTTTAAGGGGGACCTGGATTAAATCTCTGATTTAGAGTTCCTAAACAAATTAGACTTTTGAACTAATGCAGCAATTAGCATAACATTCCACTCTATTTTGAGCTACAATTGATCAGCACTTTTTGAAATTTGAAGCAAATTACTGTGATAATCAAGCTAAATTAAACCATGATGTTTCAGATAAATTTCCCTCCAATAGATCTCCCGAGCATTGTTTGTTTAAGGACATTACACTGACTGCCCACTGTTCTGTAGACATATTGGAATATGAGACGTGAGTTGTGAAATTCCTTTCTCTGTATGGAATTCCAGTTTGAGCCTGATACATGAAGAGTGGAAGTGTCAGCAGAAATAGGCTATCTCTACTAGTCGTTTGATCTTGGGGTTTTTTTGTAGGGGAGTTGTTTGTTTGTTTGTTTTCCCATTTTCTTGTACAATCATAGCAATCGGACTTCTGTGGAAGGATTTCTGAAATTAGTTGACAATGAAGTTGTTGATTTTTAGCAGCATACCCTAGAAAGCTTGAAGGTTTTGTTCACTTTTAGAGTAAAATGATTTTAATAAAGCAAATAATCTAAAATATAAGTAATTTAAGTCATTAATGTAGCAGCCTTGGGGCTGCTTTGTAAACATTTACAAATACTGATCTGTAATAACATTATCTATATTGTATGTGACCTGGTCAGTGAAGTAAAGTTATTGTATAGTTATGATATGTTGTTAGATTTGCCTGTATGAATGTTGTGGAGAACTGGGAAACTTCTGATTTTTTTTTTATGAAAGGAAATATGTGACTCAGTTTCCTCCCTCACCTTGTATTGTTACTGTCTGGGAGTGAAGAGGTTAATAAGATATGCAATGCAGTGATGATGGGGGACATCACTAAGCATGAATGAACTATCAAGAACTAACACCACTAGGTGGTAATTACTGCAAATGTATAGACAGGTAAACAAAGGTGGCAAAAGTACCACCCCTCAGGGTTTCCAGAGGACCAGAAAACAACCAAGAATTGTATAAAATGGGCAGCTTGCTCTTGGGGGGAGTGCGGACAGGTCACCCTTACTCGATCCAAGAACTGACAGGAGACTATAACCAAGCATGCAAAACCCTGGAAGGGGTTGAAGGACTTTGAAATCTACCAGGATCTTCATCTGAAGGTGGGTGACACCTGGTAAGGTTAGATAGGCATATAAGCTGTTTATTGTTTTCAAGATGTGTTTTCTCTGTAATGAGTTTTTTTCTGAATAAATGCATGGCTTTATTTAATAATAAATACTTTAATGGCTAGTTGGTAAACAATGTTATAGCCCCTAGGAGGTAACAGAACTTCCTAAGACAATCACAGTGAAGGTCAGGAGACAGTTCATTGTAACCTAAATCCCTGGTCTGGAGGGAGAGATTCGTTAGTTCCTCCCCAAGAAAGGTGATGGCTGGAGGTCTCAGGCCTGAGTGGGGGTGGCCTCAGAGAGGCCACAAAGGGGTTAAAGGTGACAAATGTATTGGTTTAGTTTAGTTGGGGGCTGTCGGAAGAACAAGCAGAAAAACAACACACAATGGCTCTAGATAAACTCTAGATAAACAACCTCCCAACAAACACTCGGGGAGCAATTTCAAGACAACCACCTACTTCTAGGCTCCAGCCCGAAGTTGCACAGCTGCTTTTCCAAGGCTGGGGAGTCTAAAGATGAAGGGACACTTAATGGCTAAAATGACTCTGTGGAGAGAGAGATGGGTTGGACTAGTGAGTGAACAATTACCAGAGAGAACATACTGAGGTGAAATAGAGAGACAGGTCCTGCAGGAGTGCGTAATTAACCACTGGAACAATTTACCTAAGGTTGTGGTGAGCTCTCCATCACTGACAGTTTTTAAATCAGGAACGGATATTTTTCTAAAAAACATGCTCTAGTTCAAATAAGGAAGTTCTATGGCCTGTGTTATGAAGGAAGTCAGACTCCATGATCACAATGTCCCTTCTGGCTTCATAATCTCTGAGTCTATAAACTGCAGGTACCGAATTTAACTCAAGCCTGCTGAGATAATTGCAGTTAGCGCCTGCGCCTGCAGTGTGAGAAGGGTTGCACTCAAAGAGACCAGGTGGGATAAAAAGTGTGATTAGCCCAGTAACTCTGACAGTTCATTGCAAAGCCTTTATAGATGTTGCTCCTTTGTGGTGATGTCATCTTTGGAAGCAGCTCTGAAGAAATCCAATCAAGTAAGGCTATCACTGTTTTAATAGCTTCTGATATTGGATTCCATTCACCTCTAGCTTCTGTTTCTCTGAAATTGTGGAACATACCTTTCAGATTGTTTTTGTATTAATTAATAGTTACAAACTGGTGTGCTATCTTCCAGCTTCTAAGAACAACAAAACCTATTATTATTGAAAATTTCAGACATTGAACTTAGAATTGTTGTCTTAATTTTGATTTTATTCAACATATATTACATTTAATGTGCTCCCAATCAGATGATTCTTATCTGTGTTATATATGCAGTGTTGTTGTAGCCATGATGGTCCCAGAATATTAGAGAGACAAAGTAGGTGAGATATCTTTTATTGGACCAACTTCTGTTGGTGAAAGAGACAAGTGCTCTGTGTAGCTCAAAAGCTTGTCTCTTGCACCAACAGAAGTTTGTCCACTAAAAGATATTATCTTACCCACTTTGTCTCTCTTATATATGCAGCAAAGTCACATTAAAGAATTCACACATATTGAAACGTTAGTGAATTTTGATATGCTGAAAAATGTTTTGTTAGTGATAGAAGTGTTACAGAGGAACTGCTGAGTGATGCAGTATGTTATATTTATTATGCTTACATTTATGTTTGATTGCATTTGGGTCAACAAAAGGCTCAATTTCTGTTAGATTCCATTTCCTCTGGTACAAAGAGATCTTTTATTTATTAGATTTAAGAAGAATGTGGATGGAAGAAGAGAGACTCTTTGCTATGCTATTCCTCCCACAGAGCTATTTAGCTAGTGAGAGTAGAGAAGGTTTCAGCTACTCTATGTCTCCTCTTGGCTGTTGCTGGAAGGTGTTCACTTCTGTACTCACTGGAGTTCACAGGGATCACAATACCAATAATGAAATTTACCAAGCCCTTCGTTACTTTGCTGCTTGGCAAAGCAATGAACAGCAACTGAGGCACTGGAGTTGGCTCTCTGCAGTTGCAAGATGATGAAAATGCATAGGTTTATATCTAGTTCACATTTGGACAGCTGTCTGTCTTCACAAGCATAAGGGCTAAATACTTCTTTTATTATAAATGAAAGCTTAAATTCTGCTACAATGGATGGTATAGGTATAGGCCACACTAGGAGAAGCATTTTACTTCCATGGGGTGAGTGAGCAAGTGGAACTTTCAAGCCCTGTTATTGGGTTTCTAAATAGAGAGCGTATAGGGATAGCATGACCTTGTTGCTCACTCAGTGACAGGTGTCATGAGCATAAATAGAGGATGCGGGCTGCATGCTGTTTGCTCACTTGCAACTGGCTGTAATTGATTCTCAGGCCGTGTTAGAATGAATAAAAGCTTTGACTGGTGTTTATCAAGGCAGTAAGAGGTAAAAGTGAGATGGCTAAGGAAGTTTAATTTAATTTGTTTCCTACCTACAGTATAAAGTGCTTACTTTGCCTTGCACAAATTTCATTGTCTTGGGGAGTTTTGTTTAGCTTAGTGCATTGGTGGTCTCATTCTGAAGTTTCATTATTGCACCTCATATGCTTATATCTGTTCTCCTTCCTAATGCATGGAAAGTATTCTTGATCAACAGGCTCTCAATAAACTTAGACAGAGAATTTATTTAGCAAGTAGAATATGGTGTAGGAAGAAGAAATCAAAATACATATATCCATGTAGATTGCATGGTTGATTGTATTGTCCCTGAAAGGGAACTTAATATGTTTTGGGAAAGATCTTCTGAGATTCTTCAGAACATAACTCCTTATGTGGCCTATAACACCAGTTCAGGTGTCATTGAGGATTTTGTTTAAATGCAGAAGGAGGAACTCCTTCCTTTCTGGCTATGAGGATCACAACTGAGACATAGGCAGTCGATCCTTGTGGTCAGAATCCTTGGGGTGGCCAGGCCTGAAGGTTAGAGTGGGGCAGAGCTGGAGTCACGAATCAGGGCCATGGGACATCCGTCAGTGTATTCAAGAGCAGAGCTGAAGGTCAGAGCCAGAGATCAGAAGCCAAATGCCAGAGCCAATGGCTAAGCCAGATGTAGTTGGGAAGAAGAGCTGGGGGTTGGAGGTAGGGGTGTCAAGGATGGGGAAGTGCAAGAGCGGAAGGAGGCACAAGAGCACGCTGGGCATGGGCAGAACCAAGTGTGCTTGCAACACTCAGTACTGAAGGTGAGATTAGTATATTTGGAAAAAATATGCTTTAATCTTTCCATCAGAAATCCCAGGAATGCTCTTTTAATTTAAACACATACATTAGAACCTCATTAATTCTTAGTTGGCTAATCTATAAACCCAATTAATTGTCACAAAATGTCATCTCTCTTCAATAAACACTACCTGAGATTGGAGATGTCGTTCAATTAACATTTTAGGCATAGAATGCTTATTATAAATATTGAACTATACAAATTATATATTGAGAAATATGGTTCTGAAATGAATACATGGTCATTCTGGAATAAATCCCCTATTAAATCTGATTGGTAATTTACTATACCAGATCAGGAAAAAAAGCTATCAAATAAGTCACACACTAACGTAACATCACACAGCTATATCAAGTGTATCCGTATTGGCTCAGACGCATCATCAATATAATATTGACTTTTTATTGCATCAGTTGATACGTTGCATGTTGACCAGATATATCACACGGTAAATTAAGTATATAGTAAGTCATTGACACTGATAAATTTCCTAGAAGAGACACACTAAGAGCTGACCATGGTTTGTCCACAACTGAAGCTAGTGCATCAATCAATAATACAGATGAGACAGCCATGGAAACTGATAAATTACCTTTCCAAAAGGTTTATCATGTGACAATAGGGAGCTCAATGTTAGGAAAATAGTGACATGTAGAAACTGTTTAGTCATGACATCTGAATGCATTCAGATGTAATTCAATGGCATCTGCATAAATGCATATACAGCTGTGGATATAGGTGAATATATATAATTTGCCGCTGTAACTTGAGTACCACTGTGGCAAGAAACTGGCGGTTGTTGTTGTAGAACGGGAAAAATCTGTCAGGCCCTATGGTCTCTGTTTTTCATTCCATAGTTACTGATGTCACACATTGTAGCAAAATGACTGATACACTAGGTATATATTTTTTAATCCAAATGTTTTCTGTCATTGTGTTCCATCAAATCACATAAGCATCTCTCTCTCAGAAGAGTGAAATACCGAGTTCTGCACTTCATGTACCTTTTCCTGAACTGATGTATCAAGTTTAGTACTTGATATATTAAGTTCAGTTCTTATTCTATTTCTTTCAGTAAATGTTGCATATTGTGTCTAGTGGGTGATATAGCTACTCCTCATGCAACACATCAGGTTTGAAAATATGATTTACTAGAAGAAGCTGACACGTTTGATTCAAAAGGTTGGTGATGGATTCAAAAGTGAATGTTTCTCCCCAGTAAATATATTTGATTTAGAAAGCAGCAAATCTGCTTCATTGCAAATGACCATATTTGCAGTGGTTGAGTTTTGGATGCAGAACTTATACTTTTTGATCTATTTTTGTGTTTTCTGAATTGAAAGGCATCAGTGTTCCTCCATGTTGCACAGGCAACAGAGTCACAGAGAGATGAATGAACTCCTGGGCATGTGTATGAAGTTATGTACTATTATCCAGTCGCACCCATAGCCAACCTCTGGTTGTACCACTGACCACTGTGCTTTATAGATAGCCTGCAAAATGCCTAGACAGTAGGGAACACTGAATGGCAATTAATACTCTGGGGAAAATATAGATTATCTTCAAATTATTACTATCTGGCTTCTGTTCCTAGACTTTGTTACCACAGTGATGCTTAAATTAAAATGTTTTTAATTTAAGTACTTTATTCTTCATAATGTAAGTATTATGTGAACAAGAAAGTTCTCTTCTGTAAATTGCAAATAAAAATATAAGTTAACACGATATATCTACATCTCTCTATTAAGGCACTTTGTATTAAATGATTCATATCCTAGAACATCGATGTGATGTGATGGTACACAGGGAGCAGAAAAGCGATAAGTGTTATTTCACCAGCATATACTGCTCAAATTTTTAGACTGAAAAGGTACATATTTAAAAAGGGATGAAAGTGTCTTGCATTCTTGGTTTCAAATAAACTGACTAAATGTATGAACAAACACAACATTAATCATATTAAATGACTCCAAGATCTCTTTCTTGAGTAGTAACAGCTAATTTAGATTCCATCATTTTGTATATATAGTTGTTGTTATGTTTTCCAATGTGCATTACTTTGCATTTATTAACACTGAATTTCACCAGCTGTTTTGTTGCCCAGCCACCCAGTTTGTGGGTGAGATCCCTTTGTAACTCTTTTCAATCAGCTTTGGACTTAATTATTGTCAGTTAACTTTGCCTCCTCACTGTTTACCGTTTTCTCCAGATCAGCTATGAATATGTTGAACTGGTTTCCTATCTTTCAATCAGTTACTGATCCATGAGAGACCTTCCCTCTTATCCCATGACCGCTTACTTTGTTTAAGAGCCTTTGGTGTGGGACCTTGTCAAAGGCTTTCTGAAAATCCAGGCATACTAAATCCCCAAGATCTCCCTGGCCCACATGGTTGTTGGCCCCCTCAAATAATTCTAATAGATTGGCGAGGCATGATTTCCCTTTACAAAAAGCCGTGTTGACTCTTCTCCAACACGTTGTGGTTGTTACTCAAGGTTCCTTGACCCAGTAACTTTTAGTCTCTGGGAGTGAGTCTTGGGAAATAAACTAAAGGAAACGCAGTACCTCCGCCTGCTATGGCTGGAACAGACAAGTCAAAACCAAGTGCTCTTAACTTTAAAGCTTTACTTCATTGATCTCATACATTTAGTTTGAACCTCTCCTATGATGTTTTTAAAAAAGTTTCCATGCAGTTTGTAGGTATTTCACTCTTGTAACAGTTAAATGGAAATTAGAAAGAACAAACTTTATTTTTGTGTAGTTCCCTTTTTGAAGCTAAATTCTACTGTTTCTTTGGTATTTTCCCTCCTATAAGGATGTTAAATTTAATTACATTATGGTTGCTATTCCCAGGCAGTTCAGCTATAATATATTGGACCTGATATTCTATGCCATTTAGGACTAAATCAGCAATTGCCTGTCCATTTGTGCATTCCAGGACTAGCTGCTCCAAGAAGCAGTCATTAATGATACCTAGAAATTTTCTCTCTCCATCCCCTCTTGAGGTCTCATGTACCCAGTCAATAGGGAGATAGTTAAAATCTCCCGTTATTATTGAGTTTTCTGTTTTTGTAACCTCTCTAATCTTCCTGAGTATTCTACAGTCACTGTCACCATCTTGGACATGTGGTGGGTAGTATGTTCCTACTGCTCTGCTCTTATTCTTCAAGCATGGAATTTCAATCCATAGAGATTTTGTGGTACTGTTTGATTCATTTAAGATTTTTACCTCTATGACTTTTTTCACATATAGTGCCACTCCTCCACTAGCATGACCTACTCTGTCATTCCTATATATTTTGTACCTTGGTATTACCATGTCCTATTGATTATCATCATCCAAGTTTCTGTGATGCCTATCATATCTATGTCCTTGTTTAATACCAGGCACTCAAGTTCACCCATCTTAGTATTTAAAGTTCTAGAATTTATGTACAATATGAAGTTGTCTGCCTTCTTGTGATGAAATTGAACGGGACTGTTTTTTGTTTGACAGTTTCTCTTCAATTCCTACCCATACTTTCTTAACTTCTATCCTGTCCTGTTCACTAGGATATAGAGTATCCGCTTTAACAAATCCTCCCCTAAGGCATCTCTGTGAGTGAACTAAGTGCTCCTCCACACCTGTTGGTTTTCCCCTAGCCCTTAGTTTAAAAACTTCTCTACAATCTTTTTAATTTTTACATGCCAACAAGCCGGTTCTCTTATGGTTTAGCTGGAGCCCCATATAGGCTTCTTCCTTCCGAAAAGGTTTCCCAGTTCCTAATAATCCTAAATCCATCTTCCCAACACCATTGTCTCAGACATGCAGTTATGCCTGTCTAACTGGCCCCGCATGCGAAACTGGAAACATTTAAGAGAATGCTACCATGGAGATCCTGGAGTTTAATCTCATACCTATCAGCCTAAATTTGGCCTCCAGGAGTTCTCTCCTGCCTTTTTCTTTTCCATTGGTACCCACATGTATCATGACCACTGGCTCCTCCCAAGCACTGCACATAAGTTTCAAGAGGTCCGCAACCTTTGCACCTAGCAGGCAATTCGATATGTGGTTTTCCCAGTCATCACAAACCCAACTATTTATATTTCAACACTCAAATCTCCCATTACTATTACCTGTGTCTTCCTGATAACAGGGGACCCCACCCCTGGAGGGGTATCCTCAGTGTGAAGAGGGTATGATGACATCATCTGAAAGGATGGTCCCAACTATGGAGTGGTTTCCCTACACTTCATCTTGATGTTCTCCTTCCCAGAGACTATCATTCTCCTCAATAGCACAGACTATGTCAGACTGGATGTGGGACCATTTTACTTTATCCCGGAAAGTCTTGTCTATGTACCTCTCTGTCTCCCTTAACCCCTCCAGTTCAATCACTCTTGACTCAAGAGCCTGTACTATGTCTTTGGAGGGCTATGAGCTGCTTGCACTATATGCGCACACATGACACTTGCCCACAAGACAGGTCAGTGCATACAGTGCAGTAAACTGGATAGCCCCCACTCTGTTGCTGACCTTCTGCCCGCATTTACTCTTGCTATGATTTTTTTTTTTTTTTGAGGGGGGAAGTTATTGGCCTATATTTAGAGAATGTTTGTTAGGTGTATCTGGCTCTCATGCTTCCTCTCAGAACTGCTCTGTTTGCTGCTCCTGTTCACTAGCTCCTTTGGTCGCTTATGACCTGGCTTTTTAAACCCCTGTTCTCCCAAAGTTAGCCCTGCTTCCTTGTAAAGGACACTTAAAGGGAATTAAGGATCAAAGAATGGCAGGCTAGAGCCTCATTAAGAAGTTCTCCCATCACCTAGCAGGCCGCTAGGCTCAGCACACAGGCAGCCAAACATACCACACTGTAAACTTCAATCAAGCATGCTCATGGCAAGCAAACACGCATTCAACAACAAACAAACTAACTGACAACAAGCTCACCACAAGGTTCACATAGTTGCTTCTCTTTCACCTGGAGAGCTCCCTCACAAAACTCCCCTGTTTGCTGCTCCTGTTCACTGGCTCCTCTGGTCCAATAAAATATAAATAAATAAAAACTTTGTCCTTGCAGCTCTAGCTACTTTCCCTCTTCCCTGTCCCAATCCTTTACCTCAGATGTTCTTGTGCTTTGTCTTTTATGTCCATCTATTTGCACTAGCCTTTTCTTTTCATTTAATCTATCCGCCATGTATATGATTGTAATTATACAAATGATTATGTCCTAAAAGTAACTATACATAAAAATATGGCAAACCACTTAGCCTTGAAAATGACATAGATAAATCCCACTCATTCCCCCATTTTACAGGCTTCCTCTGTAAATTCTGCCCCTTCCCCAAAACAATAAAGTAAACCATGTCTTTGACTAGTTAAATGGTGCTAATGTTGTATGCTCATGAGTTTTGCATCAGAGAAATATGATTTGAGAATGCATTCTGGGTTAGCCAATGTGTCTGATTGAACACAACATAGTGGCATTCAAGTGATCATTTTCATTTGGTTAATTCTAAGATTTGTTTTTTGTCCTACCTCTTGCCTAATATAATGTTTAGGCACTGATTTGACAAAGTGCTTAAGTATGTGATTAACTTTAAGCAGATGCTTAAATGCTTTGATGAATCAGGGTCTTAGAGAAATGGATTAAACTGATCCTTTAACACAAAACCACACCCATCTTTTTCTAAAGTTATACCTGTTTTCCCAAAGAGTGTAAAACTGTGTGTGTTTGTGTGTATGCACATATGTGTGTATACACACACACACACACACACACATAAACAGTTTTATATGGTATGGCCATTGATAAATTGCAAAAAAATGTCTAGGTTGGCTTATAATATTTTTGAATTATGTTATTGATTTGTCTTCTTTAATATCATGGAGTATAGTTGAATGGATACATTGCCATAGACATATTTTATAACAGACTTGTGTATTAGCAATTCATTATGGGAGTTCTCAAACTGGCTTATAGTATTATGGACAATGTGTACATTTTTCAGAAACACCTGAGTGACTTAACAGCCAAAGCCACATTTCCAAAAGTTCACTTGTTAATTCACTTTTAAAAATCAGACTTTTAGGCTCCTAAGTTACTCAGGTGCTTTTGAAAATTTCATCCCATATCATAACAGGGAAAAATAGGTTTCTCATGAACCCATCTCCTCCCATTCATAGTCATGCAGATCACCTCATTTTCCTTAGACACCTCTTGAATCACCTCTCCTCTCGTTTGTGATCATATAACATCCTTGTGGCAACTGCAGCAAGTGCTTACATTAAGAGTAATATATTATATGGGAAGTATTTCTAACCATCTTCAATGCATTCAGTGTTTTATCCTTTTTTAAAATATAATTGTGGTTCCCTGTTGCTGGTTGTCCTCTCCTTCTGCTCTCCTGAACATGCTGCCTGGTTCTCTTCTATCTTGGATTTTCTTTTCCTATTCTTTTCATGTTCCATTCATAGTTCCTGGCTGTACTGCTGGTTACAACTCTCACTGGGGATTGGCAAATCAGACCTGAGGGCAGATGATGGTTCCTGTCTCTCCTGGCTCCCATTTTGGCTCCAGTACAGGAGAAGTCCCTTGTTGAGGCAACTGTTTTGGCTTCTCATTGTTTCAGCTGCTTTTACAGTTTTCCAGGATCTTCACTGCATAGAGCTTTGCTTTCAGTGTTTTTCATGATGTCATAGAGGAGGAGCCAGCACCATATCACCTTGTAGCTGTTCATGGACCACAAGAAAGTGCTGTGAAGACCATTGGCGGTGCATACCCATAGTTTGAGAACCTTTAGTAAACTGAATAATGTGTGCACTGCACTTGCTTATTCCCTAATGCCATGATTGTCACTTTTGGCTATTTCAGATAAGACGACAAGGAGGAATACAGTTACTGGTGGACCTGTTGGATCATCGAATGACAGAAGTCCACCGTAGTGCCTGTGGAGCTTTGAGAAACTTGGTGTATGGGAAAGCAAATGATGACAACAAAATTGCTCTGAAAAACTGTGGTGGTATCCCAGCATTAGTACGGTTGCTCCGCAAGACTACAGATTTGGAAATCAGAGAATTGGTCACAGGTTTGATTCTTTCTATATATATATATATATATATATATTTTTTTTTTTAATGAATATCAAATACTAACTAGGTACTAGCTCAGTACACAAAGTGATGTGTATCAGTTGCTTCATCAATAAACTTTTGCTTTATCACCGTCTTCCCTACTTTGCAATTATCATATGCCAACAAGTGTACACTTTCAAGCTCTTTGGACAGGAGAAATATTGGCTGAGTTCAGTCAATATCTAACAAACATTTACTGGAGCAGCAGTGATTTTCTGAGCTGGTGCACTGTTTTCTTTCCACTAATGGAGCTATGTTGATGTGATTGCATTCTATACACAGGTTATTCTTGGTGCTAACAATTCCATCATTGGTTATGCATTCCCCCTTTGACTCTATAATTCTTTGAAGTGGAGGTAAACTGCATCATATCCTAAGTAGTGCAAAGCCTTCTCGACTCCTCTTTGCTTCTTATAGAACTATATATAAGGGAAGTATGTTGAGGTAATGGGCAATGTTTTCTTTCAGTGTGAAAATAGCATGCTGAATAGTGTATAAATACAGAGAGCAGAGTGAGATTGTGATGTTTCACTCTGTAATTTGGATTGGTATATTGTGGTGTCACCCCAATTCCTTACTTTTGGAGTCCGTTGTACTTTGCTTTGCTGTGTGAACCCCCACTTCTGGGCAGTTTACACATAGCCTTCTGCAAGCAAGCTGATTTTAACTCAGTGAGTGAGTGTTTCTGGCCAGCCACTCATGGGATTATGCAATAGAGTGACCCCCAGCAAACACCCCCAGTTCCAGATGCAACCCTAGGGAACTTCTGTCTTACAATGTTTAGTGTTGCCCACTGAACACTGCAAGTTCATAATTAATTCATTAATTTAACAAAGAAATTGATATGCACTAGCTTTGTTACTTTAAATGGAGTTTTCACACACCTTAAACCACATGCACTGCTTTATATAAAACAAACAAATTTATTAAGTACAGAAAGATTTTAAGTGATTATAAGTCAGAGGAAAGCAGGTCAGATTTGATCAAAAGTAAATAAAAGGCAAATTGCATTTTAAACTAAGCTTAACACTTTCAGCAACCTTACAGTCTTAGATGATTTTTACCACAAGCTGGCAATGCTTCAGTTGCTTGATGTTGTTTGTAGATGGGAGTGGAAGAGAGAGCTCACAGCCAAAATGTTCCCTTTTTACCATCTCCTTCACCCCCCTGTAGGGCCTCGGCCCCCATCCTTTCAGGATCAGGTGACAAACAAAGGTAAAGAGATGATTTCATTCTGTGACAGGGTAAAATCTGGTCTGCAATTGTTTCTCAAGTTGTTTCATTTTTAACTGAATTTGGGAATTGTGGATTTTTTTGAGCCATGCAACAAACAAACAAACAAACAAAACCCCTCACTGTTAAATTTTCAGGGTTTTAAATATTTTGATCCATTTTTTACCAGAATCACCCTAGTTTAAAATAATTAAATGTTAAAAGCAGTTCCTTCTTTTTAGGGATTTGTTTGTGTGTTTTCGTGCTATGGGGAAAAGTACACAGCTGAAAGAATACCTGAAATATACTGCAGATAGTATTGCAGTGGGCAGATATGAGTAGCATGAAAATGAGTTATAAAGCTTCTTTACATCAGCTTGTTTTTGTCCAGTAGAGAAGAGAAGTGGAAATGTGGCATAATCACTTGTAAACTTTACCCTCCTCCCAATTTGATTGCTAGTTCACATGAAGGTTATTTATTTTTCACTCCTGTTTGCAGTATATCACAAACTTCCTTTTCCAAAGAATGGGGCCCTCTTTCAGTGATGACTGCATATGAGCAGAGTTCACTTTTCATAAAGCTTTGTCATGCTACATCAGCTCCCCCTTCAAAAGGAGGGTACTTGCAAATATGTGAAAGCAAATATGCAAAGCAAAAACCATATGAAGATTTTAAAGTCTTCTGTAGTTTAACCCTTCACTTGACTTTTAAAGTGTCGAAGCAAAATTAATTTCATGTTACAAATAAAAAATCTTAAGATCTCTTTAGTTTTTACAATGTCCATATTTCCATTGAAACTTTTTTTGTTTCTAATGAGTATGATAAAAAAATCTAGTCTTTAGTGATACAAGGATCAACATACACACATTCCTTCCCGCTTTCACAGAATCTAGTTACCTCTGTGGATCATCCGCTGTTTAAGACAATTGAGAAGAACACCAGTCATGTGTTGATTCAGAATTTCCTTGCTCGAGGATGTGTGAATCAGCTCCATGATGTATTTTAAATGTAGATTTTTGTATTTAATTTTGTTTCTTAATTACACTTTTCATATCATACCTGTTATCCAGGATTACTTAGATTCTTCTTGTCAAAAAGATGCTGTGGTACATGGGGCTCTGATAATGCATCCTGCTGAGTGACAGAATTACTGACGAACCGAATAACATGAAACTACTATTCAGTTTCAAAATATTTGTTCAGCTCTTGGTTGTGTTGTCTGTCTCCTGACTCCGGGGAGCACTCTGCCTACTTACTCTGCGCAAATGAGCAGCAAAGTGCTAATGAACTCCAGCAATTAACTTCAGTAGCTATAATGGAAGTTTCCATGTTATCTGTTGCTGTAATGCCAAAGAGATCATTATCATTAGATTTTTTAAAGAGAATAAGCTAAGCTACCCTATACATTCCATTCATTGAGCTATGTATCATCGAATTCTCATGCACTGTCAATGAAATAAAAGAAAATAAGCTAACATGCCCTAAAACTGGTTATCTTTAAATTATATGACTGCTAATGATAGGTGTCAAACTGTGACCTCTAATAGTTGTACCCAGTAGCCCCAATGAAAGCTGTAGCTAAGAGGGAGGATCTCAGTCCAAAAAAGTACTGAGCATATATAAAAGGGAGGAATGAGTAGAACTGGGCACAGAGAAGCTGTTGAATGGAATCAAAACCATTTGTAGCTCAGGATTTCATTACATTTTTTACTTATTATATATCTCACCAGCTATTTGGTTGTGTTTCTATGCTTCTCTGCATGGGAAACACTTCGGGTATGATAATGAATTGGTAGTGCTAGTGCTCTGCTGAGCTCCTATCCAAAGTAATGACGTTAGTTACGCCACAAAGCTTGAATCCTTCAGTAGCAGAGTGGTGTTGGGCAGCGACATAGTTATACTGACCTAATTCCCCATTTAGACAGCACTGTGCCAACAGGAGAGCTTCTTAATCAGGGCTCCTGCTTGCTCTCTGTAAATACCCTGTATTATGGGAGCTGCCACCAGTCTGATTTCTTCCTTTCTATCCTTTCTGAAAAGTAGAAAATAACTCCCTCAGAAGTCTCCTCTTGTAGTGGTATGAGAGAGAATATACCTTTGGTACTACATCTAAATTGGTGCTAGATGCCAGTGAAAGGAAGGTTCTGCTGGTTGTAGATGCCCTCTTTGAATGGGATGAAGGGGAGATGGTGAGTGAATGTATTGTATGGATCAACAATATAAGTTATATATAATTATATAATGTGACTGACTATATATAATGTTCCTTAGCCATCCATCCTATAGAAAACTTATTTTCATTCATTTTAGAGGGTATTATTGGCTCCATCATAGTCCTATAGCTGTCTTACTGACTTATATGACCCCCATCACCATAGTATCTCAGTGCCTTGGTCATTAATGTATTTATCCTCACAACAACCCTGTGAAGTAGGGAATTATTATTGTCCCCATTTCACAGATAGGGAATTGAGACACAGATGCCCAGATCCGCAAAAGGATTGAGGCATTTCAACACTGACCATCACAGTGCTTATGGCCAGATCTATACTACGGACCTATATCAGTATAATTATGTCGCTTGGGGTGTGAAATCACGCCCCAGAGTGACACAGTTATACCAACCAAACTCCTCTTGCAGATAGCACTGTGTTGACAGGAGAGCTTCTCCTATCAGCATAGCTACCGCCTCTCAGAGAGGTGGATTATCTATGCTGGTGGGAGAAGCTCTCTCGTTGGCATAGTAGCATCTTCACTAAAGCACTAGAGTAGCACAGCTGCACTGGTGCAACTGTAGCACTGCACATGAAGGCAAGCCCTAACTTTTAGGTGCCTAGAAAATCACATGAACAACACTGCAATCCGCAAAGCCTAAGTAAGATGCTGAGACAATGTGTGGGAAGAGAGATGTGCATGGAGTGACTGGAGAAGGGGGACTGGACCCTGAGTCTCCCACTCCCAGGGGGAATGCCTTGACCACCAGGCTACATAGTCATTCTGTCTATCTCTCTGGCCCAGCTTGTTTCACTATGGCTAAATATTTAGTCATTAGGTTAGAGGGAGAGAAAACATGTGAGCATCAAAAAGGGAATGACTCTATACTCCAGTAGTTAGTGCACTCACCTAGGAGGTGGGAGACACTGGGTCCAATCCCCCTGCTCCAATGATTTCTTTCATTATGTATCCACAGTGGAACAGCTTCAACAGGAGAGACAGAGGGAGCCCTACATCAGAATATCCCATAGCGCAGTGGTTCGAGCCTTCTTCTGAGAAGTGCTTGACCCCTGTTCACATCCTTTCTCCTCCTCTGGCAAAGAAAGAGGGAATTGAGCCTGGGTCTCCCACATCCCAGGCAAGTGCTCTAATCACTGCACTAAAAGTTATGAAGTGGGCACCACCACCTCCTCCTCCAGTCAGGTCTTGAATGGGACTTGATCCCCTAGGTGGCATCTGAGCACAACTACTGGATCAGACCCTGCACACAAGTTAGGCAACTAAACCCCTATCTTTTCCCCTGGTTTGTGAATTGCTCTGTGGCTTAGGTGGGAGATGCACATCCAGATGCCTAGAGGGAGGCAGTGGTGCAGAAGTTGAAACATGGGCACTAAGTAAGTTTAGGCATCTGCAAAGTTTGTCAATTTTGTTGACCAAAACTGGGCCTTAGGTACCAAGAGACCTTTATGGATCTGGCCCAGAAAGACACAGAGTTCTGCCAGAGGTCACACAGAAAACCTTTGTCAGAGCAGGGACTTGCACATGTGTCTTTCACAACCCAGACTAATGCCCTAACCACTGGACCATCCTTTCTACAATTGTGTACTGTGACAGGGGCTACTGGAGGGTGGTAGAAGGGCGCTATGTTAGCCTAAGAATGAACAAGGCCCTGTTCCCCTAGCAGCTGCCCAAGGCTTCCTCCAGGCTGATTAGGGCCAGCTGAGGCCAGAGCCAGCTGAGGCCAGAATCAGCTGAGACCCATTAAGCACTGCCTGGGAGCAGATATAAGCTCCCTGCCAGGCAGGCAGGGTGCTCTTGGAGTTTGGAGAGTGGGAGAAGGAGAATGAGAACTGTGAGTGGTGGGCGCCAGAGGAAAGCAGGGGCTTGACTGTTGGAGTGGCTACTTAGCCCCAATGAAGACCAGAGTAGGGAAGCAGCCCAGAGAGGAGACTTTACACAGTGCCTTATAGCAGCAGCCAGCCACTGCTGTCAGCCAGGGTCTCTGGGCTGGTGTCCGAAGAAGAGGGTGGGCTTGGACACCCCCAACCCCACCATGGAATCTAGGGTCCTGAGGGCACTGCTCGGCTGGTAAAGGCCCGAAGGGAGACGGGGCAGAAGCGAGGTGGCCGCCATCTTAAGACTGGTGGGAGCCCCGGGTGGCCATTTTGTGCCCACTGCACCAAAAGAAGCGCTTGGCCCACGGGAGCACGAAGGCCACCCTACCACAGTACAATTGAATTCACAGTAGAGTGAAGCATTTGAAATGTCCTGTAAAACTCACTTGTGGCGAGCAATGCACCCACTGCAAACTCATGTTGAGAAATGACTTTAAATTGTTATTGTTTGTAATTAACAAGGTGATACTGTGGTAACATCTCTGTTCCTGTTAATCCCAATAAATTATCTCTTAAAATCTTTTGGTTTATGTTTAAGCAAGCAGTATTGAACATTATTGAAGAGACTATTCCTGGATTCTAATAAGGCAGGAGGAACTGGAGTAACAATAATGTAAATGTCTACATATGAGTTACTGTAAAACTAATTTTAAACCGCACACATACTTGTTCAGAAATAGTAAGGGAATAAAGGTGAATACATTTGAGGAGCCATATGGTCAAATAAGAACAGAAAGACTTTTTCTAGCTTTTGGAATTTTTGTTGAGTGTAGGTCCTTTTGCAAAATGAGAGTATTTTAGACTCTTGGCTTTGGCTTATATTTACATTCTGCAAATACAGGCATGCCTATAAAACAGCTGGACAATTTACACTGTAAAATCTGTTTACAGCAAAATATATTTAACCACTGCCTAAATGGAGCTGTGTACTGGATAATTTTCTTTCCACAAAATGATTATCGTGAAAGGATGACCAGTATTTTATTTAAATCCTATTGGAGTCATTGTGTATTATCATTGTGCTTGAAATAATCTCATGCAAATATTCTTAAAATTCAGATGCTGCATATGTTAATGTTCTGGAGTGTCTTGCCCGGTTTAATTTTTCACTGTGATTTGCATTCATCTATGCAGATTACCAGTCTCGCAGAAGATTTAAGGAATTGTTATAATCCTTGGTAATATGCAAGCTAGTGAACGAAAGGAATTGTTTTTTCAGTATATTTTCTAAATGCAAACTTTTATTCAATTCTTTTTCAAAGTCCCTTAATTTTCAGATGATTTCTATAAAAATAAAATTGTATTCTCAGCTCTCAAAGTATGGTAGGGTTTGCAAAGCTCCTGGGAGTCATTTTGCTCTCCTTATGCCCATATTAGCTCTAGGTCACATCATTGCCCCTGCAGAGGAACTATAACAAGCTTTGCCCATGCCCAGATACTTTCGCCATTACCCTGTTCCTGATTCAGCCTCCCTACAGTCACAGATCAGTTTATTTCTTTCCTCACAAGAGTGATTATTCCAAATGTAACTGTATCCACATCCATTTTACTTATTTAAAGGTATTTTTATTGGTAAAATACAGAACATAGAAAGAAAAGTATGAAAGAAAAGTTGGTTAAAGGAAAACACACCTTTGGTATGGAAAGTACTATTAAATAGTCTCCAAATCTCACTTTAAGAAAAGTTGAATGCACTATAGGAAGTCCTCTTTTGTGACTTCCAATTGTCTCTCAGTCTGTTTCTGTCTTTCTATACCACACTTATCCAGTAAAGTAAACAGGTTTACTTTACTTTTTTCTGCCTTCCACCAGCACAGTGTCTGAGGGATGGGCTTATTTATTTTATTTTATTTTTAAGTATTTGGGATAGCTATGTCAAAAAGATAGGTTTTACATTTTGATCTTTCTCAGCTCTTGCAAAAGAGAATTCTGTTACTATAGTTTGGCAGTTGGGAAATCTCTGTCCCCTGTTTTCACAAGCTTCATCCTATGATACAGTTTCATTATATGTGGTGAGTACATTTGTCATAATAGATCTTGATGCTGGAGTGAGTGGCTGTGTTTTGAGGTAGCCCAGCCACAGCACACTGAAGAGCTTGAACCTTGAATTTGATCCAGAGTTGGGCCAGTGGAAGAGTCTCCAGGGGTCAGGGGTGATATTTTCAGGATTTTGTGTTGCTGAGTAGGCAGACAACTCCATACTAAACCAAGCAGAGCTTATTAAAGGATTGCTTTCATTTCCAGGTATAGTGTAGCAGACAAGCCTGGAGGTGATATTTGTTGGATCTTTAGCTGTGAGCACTGCACTGCAGAGAGTGTATCCTCCAGTCTAGAGTATTTTTAGCAGCTGAATCTATCTGAATACTAATGAAGAGTCCAGAAGGACACATAGGCTGCACTCTTTCTTAATTGAGAACAAATGCCTTAGATAGAAAACATTCTGGTGTTGGCTCTTTCTTCAAAATATTTCCCTTTTCCCACCACCATCACTTCCATCTAACAGTGATTTAGTTCCAGTGAACTTCCTTTCATCCAGGCACTGAGACAGCTGGGTGATGATGCTGTCGGTATTGGACATAAAAAGGAGATGAGTTGTCTGAATACTGTTGGCATTTGAGTCTGTATTATCCCATAGTCTCCTCCAGAGGTTTTGCTTAGATGTTGAGCCTTGTCCAACTCCAAAGATGAGAGCTCTGGATGTAGAGGTGCAGCCATCTTTCACAATTCTCTGGTCAGTCCAAGAGTGTATTTCTTGCCTTCAAAGAACCAGACTTTCCTCCCTCCTGTGGCCTTGGCTCCTTCTATATATTCTGTCTCTTTTTCCTGATCTTTAACCAATCTCTCCACTCTAGATCATTTCCTTCTTACCTCATGAATGTTCTTGGTTTTTCTATGTTGATTTTATTTACCTTGATAATAATTGACCTTTCATACTAACTCCCATCTCCCCTTTCTTGCCAGAACCCTGAAGAGATCTTTACGCTCACTATCTTAGTTTCATCACCTTTAACTGGCTCCCTGATTCCCTCCAGTCCAGCTTCACTCCCCCAAAACTATCTTCATTAATGAGATCATTAATGACCAAATAGCCAAATCAAGGAGACATTTCTCTATTCTGATCCTTCTTGATCGGTCTGCTGTCTTTAGACAATGTTGATGATGTCTCTGCTTTTTATTTTCATGTGGCTTCTTCCTCTATGTGCTTTCCTGGTTGTTCTTTTGCCTTATTGACAATTCCTCCAGCATTTCCTTTAACAGCTTCTCCCTCCCCTCTTTCCCTGTCCATTGGCAAACCCACAGGATTCTATTCTTGGTTCTCCCTTTTCTGCCTATGCTCCCTCAGTAACCTTATTTGTTCCATTGCTTCAGCAGCCTTCTCTCCATTGATGATTTCTGAATCCACCTTTCTACTACAGACTGTTCCCCATTTGTCTAATCTGGTTTACAGCTGCTCCTCTGGCTTTTTCTCTTGTATGTCTAGCTATTGTCTCAGATTTAATCTATTCAAAACTAAAATTATATTTCCTCTGAATCTTCTCCGTTTCCTCCTCTTATTGGCACAGGAGCCAGGTATATGCGGGCACATGTGGCTTTCCTCCAGATTTACATCTGCTCTAGTTAGGCTATCTGGGGCCAGTTTGATCCTCAGTGTAAATTAGGGCATTCTCAAGGCTTCCATGACATACTGCTTTCCACCTGTGGCACCAAGGGTCTCTGCAGCAGCCAGAAGTAGTTGAAGCAAGCTGTGACAGTTCAGGGCAACTGCACATGTATTTCCCCTCAGTTGTCCAGCAAGAATACCTGCTCTCAGGCCTCTGGCTCCCTAGCTGTTGCCTTTTTGGGCGGAGACTTGCCTTTTACTCTCTTTTGGCTGGGATATTTCCAAACTGCATAATTCCCTGTCTTCACTCTGTTATCTCCAGCAGAGGCAGGCTGCCCAAGCACCCCTGCTGACTTCCTCTTTAGAGATGGTTAACAGTGTGACTGCCCATAGTTATTGATACCACACGGCTATTTTTATGCAGGCCTATTTCATGCTTAGAAGCATTACAGAGAAAACATTAAAAACAATAAAAGAACCTTCACTCATACTAATAAGTTTGTCAGACATCACCCCAATTCTAACAAGGGCTGTAGCAGGAGCAGTCCTTTAACACCTCACCCAAGGAGTTTCCTTTGTGGTAACAAGTTAATCGCAGCTTCAGCTCAGAATAAGCACACACATAGCATATTTAGTGCATCCTTTGATCTAGAGTTTCCAGGTACAAGTTATTAGTAGATAATGTGTTTTCCTCTCCAGGGCATAGCGTCAAAGGGGTGGATTCAGTGTGGGTCATTTACATTCCTCTTATCCCCAGATACTTCCTAGGAAATCCACTTCGCACATATTGTTCCAAAAAGCCCTTTGCACTAGTCAGTCTCCAACAGATGTTTTATATGTGCAGTTCCACAATAACACACACAATTTTTAATACAATTGATCCCAAAGATATTAAACCTAATGCATCAGGGTTCAACCTAGTTCAGTAAAATTCATTCAGGACATTGCAGGATATTGTCAGTCTGTCTCACAAGCAACTCTCCAGCCAGTCCCCCATGTCAGAAGCTCTGAGAATGATTGGCATAGAACCATTACACCAGCTCTCTGCCTCATGAGGTATCCCCCTATGCTGGAGGTATTCCAGTGGCTGGAGCAATTGACTTTACTAGTGGAGCCAGCATAAAGGGACTGAAGAGTACCAATGAATCAGGCATATAATATACATTTGTATCTGAAGTGAAAAGCAGTAATGCAAACACACAATTCCCTGCAGGACCTGCAATAAGGGATGAGTCTTTGATATCCTCAGAGCGTCAAGGAGAATCTGAATTATAATGCACTGTTTTATTTTAGTGCCCTTTATTGAGAGTTCTGTATAATCTGGATGGAGCATACTTCATTAGCTGTCTCCTCATCCTAGTCATGTGCCACAACTCTAGCCAGCAGCTGCTGGTAAAGTGAAGCATAAAAAACTTTCATTAGGAAGTCTGAAATAATTGGAAATTCAAAGTCCCCTAATAAAAATGAATACAGGGAAGAGAATGTGGTATAAAATTAGCACACAGTCTGTGGATGGTGAAATAAATGATGTCTTTTCACTCATTAGGGATGACAATGCATAACTGATTTGCAGCTCCACTTTGACTCTCATGAATTATGAATTAATTAGGAACATTGTCCCATAATTATATTTTAGAATTTGCTCTATTGGCTGTATGGTTAGCACAAAACTGGCACTAACCAGTCTTAGCAAAGATAACACAGGGATCCTCACTGACTCCTATTGGAACTGATCAACTACTGCTGGACTCAGCCAACACATGCTTTTTACTTCAACTGATATTTCTGATCATTGGTTCCTTTCCCCCACCTCAGACAAAAGTTTTTACACTGTTTTTCACTTCTCTTCAAAGAACAAAAGCCATCCTGACTGGAATCTTAGATTCTGCTTCAGAAGCAACAAACTAGTTGAATTAGCAACAGACTTTCAAACAGTAACCCTTTATGACTGTGGCACTGTCAAACCCTTAGTATCTGGTCTGGCTGAGAAATGATTGTTAGCAAGTACTGTATGCAAGTGATGTAACTATAAAAAACAAAATGGCAAATTATTTCTCATTGCACTTGGCAGCCTATTTTAGGACAATATTAAAATGCAAATGACTGAGGTATAGCTTTTGTCTGGTGAAAATATAAAAGGGTTGGGTAAACTATGAGTTTTATCACAAAAGATATAGAGGGAGAAATTTGTTGGTAATTCGTGTTTTAGTTTAAATTTGATTTTAAGACAATTTGAATCGCTTTTTGAGAAAGTTACCAAATCAGTGGATTTAATGAAGGTACTAGATGTCTTTATTATAGAAATATATACCATTGTGCCCCATAAAGCTGTGCAGAAAAAGTAATTCACACAAAGTCACAGAAGTATAAAATTAGTATAACTGATAAACCAGTTCCTGAATGAGGAACAAAATAAAACTAAGCTTTTAGGCTTTAAACAAGTGATACCATTTTACTGTACTAATTAGGGAGATTAGAACAAAAATGGGGGGGTGGGGAATAGGAAAAGAAACAAACTGAGGGAGAATGTGCTTGGAAATATAGAATGATTGAGTTCTCTAATAAATTCATTTGGTCCATGCAAATGAATTTCAGTTTTCATATTTGCACTAGCAAAAATTGTTGGGTATCATCAAAATATGAGAAGATTCCCCATCCAATATGACCTGTGTCTTTCTTTGGAATGCCATAAGGTAGATTAGTCAAAGAACAGAAGAACTTGGCTTTAGTTTTAAATAATTACTATGATGATCAGAAATGCCTTTGGCTGCTTCAGGGAATTTGAAGGCTACAATAAAACATTTCATATTTCCTCCTGGAGATAAGGACATTTCACACTCAGGTTCCATGTTTTGTTTATGTTTTCTAGAATTTTATATAACTCTTATTTAAAGATGGTTTTAGACATTGATTAGGAATCAGTTATACTTCTGTTTAAAACTTTTTTTTAAACTCCTCCTCATTTGCTATCTTTGGCTACAAAGGCATGTAACCCTTTCCTACTAAACTTCCCAACCAATCTTCTAGTGGGATAATAATAATCTTAAAAGAAGCACTATTTTGGTTACCTCTATTTTGACCTAAAACTAAGAGTGAATACTAAATCTTATCAAAGGAGAGAAATTTTATATTAAGTATTTAAGGCAGCCGTTCCAAACTGGGGGTTGTGACCCCAAGTGGGGTCGCTTCATCAGCAGATGGGGTCATAACAATCCCGAGCGTGCAGAGGAAGCCATTTTATACACACTGTATGTATGCACCATATGCACGAGGTCATGTTGCATGGAAGATGCTGTTTTGCTCTACAGTGCAGCATAACCTTGAACCTTGTATGTGTGAGAGATTATGCAGTCTAGAGGACGCCATTTTGTAAAGCTCCTTTCTTCTGTATAGACAGTTCTTGAAAATGTCAGGCCTATATTAGCATGATATATAATGCTGCAAATCTTGCCGTTAATAAAAATAATACTAATATTAAGAAAAAATATTAAAAGCAACACTTCTTGTGCATAAACAAACAATCATATAAAGCTTTAATAGTATCCTTGTGCTTTATCTGTTATGTCACTTTCTAATGGACATTTTAATATTTTGTAATGTAGGATAAGACGTTAAAAAGACCACATTTACCACAGAATTCTCACTGATAAGAAGTCATATTTAACACAGAATTGTGGTGTAGGGATGAGCACTTAGTATTTATGATTTTCGAGCAGTTTATCAATTTAATTATTTTCTGCAGAAGTGCCCTTGACATTAGCTCAGTTACTGGAGTGTGTAAACACAGATGTAAAATTTTATTGTGGTATACACTACTAATTTCTAAATGACATCCATTTATAGCCCTAAAGCCTTTTAAAAATTTGTTTTTATTGGAGGGGAATCAGGCCTTTTAACTAATTCATGGCCCATTTTCAAAAATAAAGTTTAAAATACCTGTTGATTGTATTCTTACAATATTTTTCTTTGTTACAATCCTAAGACCATCATAGTACCACATATTTTGGATCGAGAAATACCTAGAAAATTGTGGTTTTGTTTGGGAATTAATACTAGATTTTTTTTCCTGTGAAATTTTCAAAATGAAAAGCAAAAGGAAATAATAAAACTATGCAAAATCTCTAGCAAGTTGCTTATATTGTGTCTATGAAAGCTACAGATTGCAGCAAATAAGTTCAATAGCTCTGGTGGATTTTTTTATTGTTATTATTAAGTGTTTTGTAGGATAAGGTTTAAGGGTCTTTTTTTATTATGCTTACTGAATCAGTGAAGCGTGCTTGCATGTCTAAATGCTAAATATTCTTAATTTAAATATAAGATTTGGAAGATGTTAGCTTTAACTAATCTGTCTTCATTGGCTCTTTAAATTGATAACAATGGGAAGTACTGTTTTCCTGTTTGAAATGATTAAAAGCTGACTAAATCTTCTGTGCCTACTTAACTTACTTTAGATGCAGTAATTTAACATAGTAATATAATTCCTTTTGACTTCATTGGGACTGCTTGTGCTTAAGGTTAAGTACACGCTTACATACTTTGCTGGATCAGGGCCATTGTTCAGGATCAAGCCCTTATATACTGTATTTTCTCCACTGGCTTCTTTCTTCCTATGCAGTAGCTTTCTTAATAGTTGAAGGTTAGATACTCATTTGATTTTATCTCCCATTGCTTGAGTTATTATCATCCACATTATTTTTCATCCCCCTATCCCAGTGACCTAATCCTGTGGGGCAGCTAAGATTTCCTACAAAGTGCTGAGCAACTTTAAATCTCATTGAAATAGTATTTGAGCAAGAATACAATTCTCTTAACCAAACCTAAGACTACTTGTCATAATTTACAGCCTGTGCTTCAGCACAGTAATCAAATACCTTCAGCTCTCCTGTGAATCTTCAGGTATATCCATCACATAATATTTATTCTGAAGGAACTGTTGTAAGTATCCATTTGCACCAGTATAAACTAATCAGATAAGTACCTTTTTCAATATCCAGTGGATGTACTGTACCTAAAAATCTCCATATAATTCTACTTGAGTTAGCTTTTACAATTTGTTTTCTAAAGGTACTATCTACATTTTAGATTCTGTATTCATCTGTAGACAGCAGTTTGACTGCTTCAAGAAATGTAGCCAGCTTTCAAGAGAGAGCCCAAGAAAAAGAGTTAATTATCCCTCAATAGCTTCTTCAAAGACAAAAAACACATCCACCTATTCAGGTACCACCACCACCAACAATAAAACCTGTATAAACAAATCAAGCTATTCCCTTACAGTCCGGGAAGGGAGACAGCGATTGTTATTGTTTGTTTCTATTTTTAAATACTTGGGAGACTAAGGGTACGTCTACACTGGAATAAAAGATCCACAGCATGGCCTCAGTTGGCCCAGTTCTGCTGACTCAGGCACATGGAACTCAGGCTCATGGGACTCAAGCTGCCGGGCTAAAAATTGCTGTGTAGACATTTGTACTTGAGCTGGACCCCCGGCTCTGGGACCTTCCTCCCACATGGGTCCAAGAGCTCAGGCTCCAACCCAAGCCCAAATGTCTACACAGGAGTTTTACAGCCCTGCAGTCCATGCCCCGTGAGCCCGAGTCAACTGACCCAGGCCAACAGTGTTTAATTGCTGTGTAGACTTACCTTAAGGATACATCTACACTACTATGTAAGCCCAGGGTTAAAAGAACTTGAGTTAGCAGACCCTGGGTTTGTTAACCTAGGGCTTGAGCATCTACATTGATTTGTAACCCCAGTTTAGGAACAGTTGAACCCTGGGACTCCAGCATCTACACTGCATTATGTGGGCTCAAGCCCAGCCACTGATGTCCCAGGCTTCATATCTCTCTCCCAAAATGTGACTGCTGTAGCACTTTGTAGTGCAGTGTGAAAAAACTTGACTGTCCGCCAAACTTGACTGTCCAGAGGACAAATGAAGAAGGCCCGTGGGATTATGGATACTTTTGGCAGACTCCCAGCACATGTGTCCAGTGGGGCTACATCTACATTGCAAAGCAATAGGGTTTGAACCCTGGGTTCTAACACCCTGGGTCCAAGCCTTGGGTTAGAGTGATTTGTGTGTTGATGGAAGAGGGGTTATCCTTGAGTTTGAATCCTGGTCTTACAGTGTAGACATACCAGTGTAGACATACCATAAGACACTATGGAGATGAGTCTATATAAGTAGCTAGTGTTCCAAAAGCCCAGGCCTTGCTGCCAACTGGCAGTCAGATTTCCAGTCTGTGGGTTTTAGGTCGGTAATTTTCTCCAAAAAACTACAATTCCATTCAATCTGTATTACATGTATAGTGGTAAATAGAGAAGTAATTTTACAAATTGTGTAATTTTACTTCAAGGATGATGTTGTCTGTCACACAGCATTTAAGTAAACAAGATTGTCACTTTTATTGAATCATTTTCTGCAAATCCTATTACCAATTTGCATTCCAATCATAATATCTACCTCTCCTCCATGCACGCCTTGCTGCTCTCTAGATATTTTGATTCTGGAATTGAGAAAAATAACTGTCTTTATCCACAGATGTAATTTGTTGGGCTGATGAGGAGCGACTCTTTTTCATAATGATCCCATAGCTAATTCACCTTCAGTTGTCCTCAGTCAACCATGGAAAAGTCCTAAAACTGATGCTTTTTAAATATTCTGCTTTCTTCACATTCTTAGCTCCATTCCAAAATCCCTGATGTAATTTAAGATTAGTTGTCAGTGTTACTGACCTTTTGTTTAATCTTTTCTTACCTGTGCCTGATCCAACAACACTGTTCTAGACTGGATCCCATGAATTCACATTATTTTTAGCCTTCTTGAGACTCTATGCCCCTCTTTGCTCAGCTGCGATTTTTAATATTCTTTTTTTCTGCTGAGATGATGGACAAGCAACCTTCTACATCAGATTCCTCTGAAATTCGCAGCCATATTATAAGCAGAGATCACCTTTGCAGCCTACATGTTTTAACTCAGTGAGACACATGAGCCTACATTGCTCTGAGTAGCAGGAGACTTGGAAAGTTACATGGAACTGTGTCACATTTGCCACAGTTCTACTATCTAGCCTCAGGGTTTCCCCTCTTCTTCTGTGTTCTGTTGTTTCCAGTCCCGTCATACTTGTGAAACTGAAGTGTCTTAAAAGCTTAAGTATAAATTGGGGATAATTATGTTTTTATTTGCAAAAGTCAGTAAAATTGGTTTTGTATACTTAATTCACTGAAAATAATTTGTCTCCTAAGGCAAGAAAAGAGCAGATGGGTATTTAAATGAACCCATCATCTCGTCATAATGTGCCACTGAATGGATATATTTTTATTTAAGGTTTTGAACTTTTCTCAAAATTGTGCTGAGGGCAGGACTAAATCTGGAGCTGTGAATGGCGGACTTCGTTACAAAATATATTATAAAAACATCACTGCTGCACATAAAATTATGACTTGACATACATTTCAACTTTAAGATTTTGGTTAATAATTAAAGGTTTTATTTTTACAAGAGCCTCAACCTAGCCTTCAGTTGAGTGTGAGCAAATGTTGCCATTTAGATGTCTGACTTCCTAATTAGTTGTTCTAATCAAGTAATGAGATGTCTAAATGCTTTAATCTACAACTGCAGTAAATTGTGTTTTCTGGGTTGGAGGCTGTTCAGAATAACAGACCCTGTATAAGTGGATAGATACATTGGTAATAGGTGCTATACAACATCCTTAGATAAATAGACAGGTGTAAACATTTTGAAAATCTTCTCTCTGTCATATGTGCAATATCCATTAGACTTCATTTGTGAAGTGTTTTCTAATAAGCCACTTAATATGGAAATGCTGTTGTCACTGGGTCTTAAATAGCATATTGGAGCCAAAGTCTTTATTTTGAATAGAGTTCATTATTTTCCTTCACAAGGAGAATTTGAGTGGTAAGATCACTCTCCTGCTTTCCTTTCACTTAGAAAACTTTTTTCTTTCTCTGTGCCTGATGAAGATAATATGGGACAGACTTAACTTCATCATTGTCAGGGAAAAGAGGATATCAGCAAAAATACTCTTTTTCACCATAACTTATTTCTCCTTTTAAATTAATCCCCCCAATGTCTAATGTCAAATACGACAATTACCTGGCAGGCCTGGCTGACTTCTCCTCCCCCATCACAGTTCAATATATATTATTTTCAAGATATTCAGGAAACCAGAAGAAATGGTGGGCCAAACACAGCCCTTCAGCAAGTGGTTTCAACTTTACTTCAGTCAGTAGAGTTACACTAGGTTTGAATTCAGTCTAGCAAAACTTTCTGGTAAAAGTTTCGAAATTAAGTTTCTAGCAACACATTCAAGCTACATTAATATATATAATTAAGCTATATAATTTAATAATTGGTTATGTTCATGCGTGGCTTTTATGCGTGCAGCCAGTTTGGAGCCTGCATCCCCTCAAGTCTTATATGCTAAGTAGGGAGTTTATATGTCTGACCTTTGCCTCCTTCTTTCACATGTGTCTGAGATGCAGACACAAATGAGGGAATCGCCTTATTCTGCTGTGTTCATTACACAACTCAAATAGATCGGCTTGTGATGAGTCTGGGAGCTGCCCCCTTAACTCTGCACAGTTCCTCTGTCAAAATCTATTTGAAAATGTCTTTGGTATAAGTACATTATCAGCAAATCAAACACACTTTAAAAAGTAGTGGTCCCTCCTTCCAAGAAAATGTATCATTGTGACAATTTCACTTTTTCACAGTTCAGCTAGCCAGGAAACAATGGTGCTGTAAAAGCTGCAGAATTAGGCAGTTGCCCTCTTTTAAGTACATCAGTTTAATTTTCTTGAAGTTGTAGGTGGCTCCTATGGTTAGAAAAGAACAATTCTATTAAAACATGCACATTTTTCACATTTTTCTGCCATCCTTCTACCACGAGTTCAGCAGAATGGATGTAGTTTGTGTGGAGCCAATGCAGGGGCTCAGTTACCCTGCTCCCATGGAGTACAGCTACAAGTCCCAATACCTAGTCCTCTTTATAGAACAGCATCACAACCACAGAGGCTTCTGAGCATTGAAACTAAAGTAACAGCTACAAAATGACTCTCTGGCACTCCATGGCCTGGGGGAGAAGATTCGTTCCCACACTGGACCCCAGCAAATGTCCCTTATAGTTTGACCTCTGCAGAGGATATTTAGGCTGGGCACTTAACTCTTAATTGTCATACACATTGGGTCAATTTTCAGCATCACTGTTTAAGGATACAAATACCTTTTCAAAGTTGTTTTTATGCATACAGTCAAATATGAGAGCGATCAGGTGTCTCTGACTCCAGCATTACATACTCTCCATCTAGACCCAGCCATAGTCTATTTGGTGGAGATGGAAAGAAAAAGAGAGAGAGAATGGAGGAGTTAGGGAGGTGGAGGTTTGTTTCCTTCCAAAGTGCAGAAATGAAACACAAAAATACTTTAATACAAATTTAAGAGTAGAATATTAAATGCACCAAATTCAGAGAAATCTAAAGGTCTGGTTCCTGCAGCAACATTTATTTATCTGCATTGTTCATACTATATGTTTTATTGGATGCTGAACATTTTACAGGAAAGAAAACAAAAATATATAATAGCAATGTTGTTGGAATGATGTTTCTGGGTGAACTTCAACCTTTCAGTTTCTTGACTCTTGTTTACATTTGTAACATTAATATTATGTTGGTATGTGAGGGCTGTTTGTTTGCCTTTTTATAAATTACATATGATAAAATGATATTAAACCCCGTGCTGGATAGTTTAACACTCCCTTTCCTATTCTGGACATGGATTCTGATTAGGCCCACATTCTGCTCTTGGATGTATGTGTGACATCTGTTTCTTAATTGTTGTGGAATCTGAGGGTAGCATTTGGCACATCATGTCAGTAGTTGTATAAATATTGGAACTGGAGTAACTCAGACACTGGCCAAAAGCTACAATGAAGAGTTTAATGATCAAAAATGAATTTGAGCTTCAAACCAATCAGGTATTCAGTTTTTTTCTTTGTCCAGATAGCTTGATTAAATTTAGCCTCTTCAAAATTTAAAAATATCTTGCTCTGTTCCATTCAGTTAGATTATGCAATACTCCTTCAAATAGCTTAAATTCATATGACTTGGGTTGAAAGACTTGCCATTATTTCCAGCACCTGATCTCTGTTTTTAAGTGTATTGATCCTGTCTTCAACCTTCTGATCTATAAAGTGTTAAAGAGGAATGTACTCCAAAGCTTTACATTAGTACTGATTGCTCTTCTCCCTGCAATATACATTTGGCAAAACCCTGAAATTCTTCCTCAGATCTTACTAGAACAAAACTCAGCATGAGATTTTTCAGGAATAAAGATTGAGTAAAATAGTGTAAGGAGTTCAGTATTTAGCCCATGAATATTTTATGATTAGGTTTTGTTTCTGATGGGAGTTAAATCAACACACAGTCAGGTTATTCATATTTTGCTACTATTTGAATAGAGGGAAAATGGACTTTGAAATGGCTGCTATATTTAGTAGAGATTTGTTTTTCCGGAACAACCTGTGGCATGTCTCATAAAGATATCTTCAATGAAAGCTCTCTCGTTGTCCAAAAACAATGCTGAATATAAAATACAGACTGCTGGTTCATCTGGGGATCAGAATTTGCTGCACCTGGAGCTCAGGAGGCACATGGGCTTTGGGAAGCTGACTGACCTGAACGTTTTCTCTTCCTCTGAAAGGGAAGAAGAGATTAACCAGTAAAAAGTTACCTGTGGGATAATACCCTTCAGTACAGTGTATGTTGCTGGGGAAAGAGATGGGGCACATCCTAGGAGCTAAAAAAAGGTGTGATGTCACCAAAGATGTCACACTGTCTAGACATAGCTTTTTTCCAAAGAACAGGGCTGAGGAGGAAGAGCAGATAACACATGAGGCAGTGAAAGACTGGCCAAACCCCAGAGTGGGGTTGAGTTGCTTCTGCCTTGCCATTAATTCTCTTCCCCTGCTCCAGCAGATGCATCCAGATGGCTTTGTTGGCACTAGCAAAATGAGTGGGAATAGAAAATATGTTACTTAGGGCCTTGGTTATACAAAATCTTGTACCACATTACTTATGCTGGGATATTTAAAGTGGAATGACACCCTCCCTCCCCGCAGTGGGGACACAGTTATATAGGGATAAAGGTGCCTTATATTGATATAGCTATTCCCAAACAGGAAGTGTGGGATTAATAGGCACCATGCTGGTATATGTGCATCCACACTAAGGATTATACAAGTATAACTTCCTCGGTAAAAAAAATCAGACCCCTAACTGACATAGATATACTGGTATGAAATTTGCATGTAGATCTGCCAAATACATTTTAATTAACACATTGTTAATCACCATTTAGCACCTAGTGAAGACAAAAACATTTTGGTTTAAAAATCTGTTAGATGATCATGGCAAGAAAGGATTGACTATGACTGCTAACATGTTTTTAAACACAACTGCTTTTATCTACACTAGGGCCATTTTTACATTGGAAAGAAGATGTATTTTTAACATTTTAATTAATGTGTTAAAATCCTAGAGTAGACATGCCCTCTGCAAGCCTAGGGTAGGATGGGGTAGATTAGTAACTGGATTGAAGTGCAATTTGAGGTGTCATTAGAGGAATAAATTGATAAATTAAACAATAATAAGTCACCAGGACCAGCTGGTATTCACCCACAGGTTCTGAAGGAACTCAGATGTGAAATTGCAGAGCTTCTAACTGTGGTGTGTAACCTATCATTTAAATCAGCATCTGTATCAGACAATTGGAGGATAGTTAATGTGATGCCAATATTTTAAAAAGGCTTCAGAGGTGATCCTGGCAATTACAGGTTGGTAAGCCTAACTTTAGTACCAGGCAAATTGATTGAAACTAGAGCAAAGAACAGAATGATCAGACACATAGCTAAACACGATTTGTTGGGGGAAGAGTCAACCTGGCTTTTCTAAAGGGAAGTCATGCCTCACCAAACTGTTAGAATTCTTTGAGGGGGTCAATAAGCATGTGGACAAGGGTGATCCAGTGGATATAATGTATTTAAACTTTCAGAAAGCCTTTGACAAGGTCCCTAACCAAAGGCTCTTAGGCAAAGAAAGCAGTCATGGGGTGAGAGGGAAGGTCCTCTTCTGGATTAGTAATTGGCTAAAAGATAGGCAAGAAAGAGTAGGAATAAATGGTCAGTTTTCAGAATGGAGAGCGGTAAATAGTGGTGTTCCTCAGGGGTCTGTACTGGGACCAGTACTGTTCAACATATTCATAAATTAACTGGAAAAAGTGGTAAACAGTGAGGTGGCAACATTTGCAGATGATTCAAAATTATTCATGATAGTTAAGTCCAAAGCAGACTGTGAAGAGTTATAAAGGGATCTCACAAAACTGGGTGACTGGGCAACAAAATGGCAGATGAAATTCAGTGTTGATAAATGCAAAGTAATGCACATTGGAAAACATAATCCCAACTATACATACAAAATTATGGGTTCTAAATTAGTTGTTACCATTCAAAAAAGAGAAGTTGGTGTCATTGTGGATAGTTTTCTGCAAACATTTGCTCAATGTGCACCGGCAGTCAAGAAAGCTAACAGAATGCTAGGAACCATTAAAAACAATAACAAGACAGAGAATATCATAATGCCTCTATATAAATCCATGGTATACTCACATCTTAAATACTGCATGCAGATATGGTCACCCCATCTCAAAAAAGGTATATTGGAATTAGATAAGGTACAGAGAAGGGCAACAAAAATGATTAAGAGTATGGAACAGCTTCCATATGAGGAGAGATTAAAAAGATTGGGACTTACCATCTTAGAAAGGAAATGACTAAAGGGGTTATGATAGAGGTCTATAAAATCATGAATGGTGTGGAGAAATTGAATAAGGATGTATTATTTACCCCATATGTAACACAAGAACCAGAGGTCACCCAATGAAATTAGTAGGCAACAGGTTTAAAACAAACAAAAAGGAAGTACTTGTTCTCACAACACACAGTTAACCTGTGGAATTCTTTGCCAGGGGATATTGTGAAGGTCAAAACTATCACAGTGTTAAAAAAAGAATGAGATAAGTTCATGGAGGATAGGTCCATCAAGGGCTATTAGCCAGAATGGTCAGGGATGGGACACCATGCTCTGAGTGTCCCTAGCCTCTATTTGCCAGAATCTGGGAGCGGATGACAGGGGATGGATCACTTGTTGACTGCCTGTTCTGTTCATTCCCTCTGAAGCACCTGGCATTGGTCATTGTTGGAAGACAGCATACTGATCTAGATGGACCACTGGTCTGACCCATTCTGACCGTTCTTATGTTCTAATATAACTACATGTGAAGTGCAGCCAGTAAACTTTATTAGAATCCAGCAGTTGGTTTCCATTGGGGGACCAGAACCAATAGACCCATCACTCTGTTCCAAAAGCTATTTCCCAACTGGAACCAGCTGAACTTTTTCAGCAAGGATTTCCACTATGTTTTATACACCAACCTTGAGGCTACCACCATCTTTCCTTCCCCCTCCAGGCCAGTGCATTTGAAGCTGAGAAGGTGAGCCTGTGGGCAGAGATACAGGCATATTCAACTGCCACTTATGAGCATTTTGCTGTATGCAAAGCATATTAGGTACTTTACAAATAAAGGGAAAGCCAAGGCCCCTCCCTTGAACACGTTAAATTTATACAGGCAGCAAGCAAATTGAGGGGATAGAATGCAATGATAAGAAATGGCTGAGCAAGAGATGATGTTCAGCATATGTCCAGTTAGTTCCTAATTTTGTTTTGTTTTGTTTGTCTCTCAGCAGTCATCTATAAATAGCAAAGCTTTCCAGTTACAGTCAGGAGTGGTTATCTCTGTTGGAAAATTAATCCATGTTTGATAGGGTAGCTGCAATTATACATGGATATTGGGTGAGCTGCAAAAGCCAATTCCCTGCCCTCTTGGGGACAGATAATTCTATTCAGGCACCTGGTAGACAGTTCAGAGATGGGAGTTTGATCTATTTCTGCTGGGTCTTGCTGTTAGTCTGTTCCATACATGTCTATTGTGCAAGAAAACCAACGGTGTCAAGGCTGTCAAGGCAGGCTGCTATGATGCCATCTGGAAAAGCTCCTTGTGATGGATGATTGGGTTTAGCTGTGTGGGTTCAGAGTGCACAGCACCTGGGATGCAAGCTTGTGTAGCCACACACACAGCTGGTAGGCAGTATGCTGAGATACATTTTGGGTATGTAGGGGAGCAGCTTGGCACATCTCAGGAGGTGGCTGAGATAAAAAGCCATGAGGACCTTTTCTATGCCTCCTTATCAGCCAAGGAAAGAGCTTTTATTCCTCCCTCCCCCTCCCCCCCCCCTAAAAAAAAAAAAAAACTGGTACTGTGCCTCCTGGGGGAAGTGCTCCTGAGCTTGCTTTCCCCAGCTTCTGCCATCAATCCTTGAGTGGGGAAGGGTCTCTGGGAATGCCGTCCTCCGGCTGCTGCAGCTGGATGGAAAGGGAGTTCCTGCACTCGTGATTGGGGAGAATAAAAGTTCCAGTGATATGTTCTGTACCTTTTAAAGCCCAAAATTTTAAATTTGAAGGATTGTCACATTATGCCAGGATTCCTGTTGTTCCTTCTGTTAACAGGTGCTGGAAGTCTGCAAGGAGCTGCAAGTTAATTGCTGCTGACTCAATGAGACAGTGTGACTTCTTAGATTCCGCCTTACATGTAAGAGAGGGGAGAGCACTTCCCTGACAGAAGGAATTAGGATGGTCAGATCTGGTCTGGTGATACCATACGAATTAATGTTATTGTGGAGTTAAAACCAGATCCCAGGATGGGTGACTTTTTGACATTACAGTGAATGTGGAGTTGGGTAGAGATTCCACCAGTTTACAAACATCTGTTGCATCACCTTATTGAGGGAAAGCTCTTGTGTAGAATGTCTAGTGAATATATAAATAAGGAGAAGGAGCTTAAAGATTATCACTAACAACTGTCAGCATGTTGTTGTAGGTGAGGTAATATCTTTTATTGGACCAACTTCTGTTCTGAAGCTCTTCTTCAACAACAGAAGTTGGTCCAACAAAAAATATTACCTCACCCACCTTGTGTCTGTAATATCCTGGGACCGACATGGCTACAAGAACACGGCATATATCATGTTGTGGTGATATTTATCAGGGTTTACTTTTGGTCAGTAAGAACCTGCTGGAAGATAAGAGAAGAAGGAATATTAACTTGGAGTAAGGGGGGAAAATCAATGGGATTATGCATATGCTTAAATGCTTTGTAGGATGGAGGCCCCGGTTTCTCCTTTCTATGTGCCCGGTCTCCATTTACAGTTTGTGGCTAAATGAATTCTTAGGTTGCTCTGCCAAATCCTAAGTGTTGTTTTGAGACCACCAAACAAGTTATCATCTGTATTTCTTTTCTTCCATTTTTCTGGAATAGGGCTTCTTTGGAAAAAGTCATTAGATATACTCCCATTGGCATTGAATCAGTTTTGGACCCCATTCTTCACTGCTATGCACTATGGATATCACTTACATCTGTGTAGAGTGGAAAGTGAGTGTCAAAACTATCTCTGGTGCTGTGGTAGTATTTTACACAGATGTAAATAACTATACAAGGTGCAAGGCAGTAGAGAATTAGTTCCTTTGTGTATATAGAGAACATGTGCCAATAAAATCTTGATAAGCCAAGGCAATGGAAAAATGGAGTTAATAGCTCTGCAGATGCATATGCTCTTAAAGAAATACAGTATTTCATTCCCTGTTTGAAAGAAAATAATTCAAAGGGATGTGAATCCTAGTTTGAAGAAAGAAGTTATTTTTAGATGATGGAAAAATAGTTGTATTCATGTTTCAGTTTTTTCATTTTTCTGGCTCTAAAACTGACAATGAATTAGTTATCTGCTCACTGTATATGGAATATTTCAATCAGGTCATTCATTACTGAAACAGTTACCCAAATGACTGACATTAAACAGTATGTACCAAAAATATACAATGTTATGTATGAAATATGTAGTGGAACTTCATCTTATAAATAAAACTAAAAAATTAAATTCTTTAGTTATTGATTCATATTTACTGCAGGTCTCCTTCAGATCTCAGAACACTGAAAAAAGATTCAGCATGAACCATTTTTCTACAAACTAGTTTCTTCCATCTTATTTAGACTTGTAAATGAATGGGCTATAGATTCTCTGTTTATAATGCCTACAACTAACTGTTTTGTCTACTTTCTTTATTTTTATATTTAAGTAACTCAAATGATATGGCTTCCTTTTGATAGTCTATCTTTAAATACCAAAATGTGAGAGTAGTTGTCTTTCTTACAATGTAATCTTTAGGGCTATGCCCAAAAAATTGTCTTTTTATTGTAATTTTTCATTTGTTTTTTGTAATTTGTGACTCTTAGCCCAAGGTATCTCTTTCCAAGAAGTTATCTCGTTACTGTTTGTACCTCTAGCCTTGTTACCTGTGGATAACATTTTTAATACTGCTATATTTCATTAAGTAACAAATAAAATTCTAGCTAGCTATCTACATATATTAATGTGTAGGCCATTCATATATTAATAAAACTAATGATATTCTATCCTTGCAAAATTGTCCTGAGTATTACCAGCTGAGGCACAAAATCTACTTGCATGCCCTGTGCCATAATGACAGTGGAGAAAAAATAATTGACTAGCCTGCAAAAAATGATTTTTTATGGGTGAACAGAATTTTGCAAGGCTGTTACACTTCATGTGAGTTTTCAAAGGAGCACCTTTGGTAGTTTTGTAGATAGAGCATTAGTCTGGCCACCCCGTTCAAGTTACACGGGAGCTCTTAAGAGGAATTACTTTTGTTCTGTCCATATAGTTACCAGTGGATGGCAGTCTAATCTGTAGTACAAAACTGTTCTCTATTATTTATTTTTATTACTTTTTAATAAAAAATGTAATTAAATCACAATCATGCTGACCAGTTGTCAGCCTTAATCCTGAGAAACTTCAGGGTTGCTGTGGCGACTCTGTTTATCTTTAAAGGAAAATTAAAAGGTAACTTCTTAGTGGGGCAAAGTTTAGTCCTTACTGACCCTTCAGACACTAGGCAGACTTTCTTTGACATGCTGTTTGATTAAGAGTATCAGTGCCATGAAAAGTAATTTCAAAAGAAGAAATGTTATCTGTTGTCACCAAAAATACTAATTATTACTCATTTGCTTTTTATAGGAGTTCTCTGGAATCTATCCTCTTGTGATGCACTGAAAATGCCAATTATCCAGGATGCCCTTGCAGTGTTGACCAATGCAGTGATCATCCCCCACTCTGGATGGGACAACTCACCCCTCCAGGATGATCACAAAATACAGCTCCATTCATCACAGGTGCTGCGCAATGCCACTGGGTGCCTAAGGTGAGTAAGCTTAATTATGCTATTTTATCTTGAATTTTCATTCCCAACACCCCAAATATATTAAACTCGGTTTGCATTTCAGTAGGAAAGATGAGTTTTCATGTGGTAGCCCTTAAATCTTGAAATTAAATTCCATAGATGAGCTTCAGGCCATTCAAGAACAATCTGTACAATTCTTTTTAATAGTTTTGACCCATCCCCTGCACCAAAGCATGTTGCAGATATTTTTTACTACTTGTAGATTGTCTCATTTCCCAGTGCCTAAATGGTTTCAATGTGTTCTCATTATCACTCCAATTTTATTAGTATACAAAGTAACACAGACACTTACATAAAGGAATGTTTGAGTGCCTTATGGGTTCCAAATGCCGTTGAATGCAATGTGAATTTCTAAAGCAGCTGGGACTTTTTTATGCAAGAAAGAGAGATGAAAAAAGATGTGTTGAAATAAACCAACCCATTTAATATTATGTAACCAAATACACAAACTGTTCCTTAACAGGTATTGTAACAATCTGCAGCCCTTGAATATCTGTTGTTAATTTGTAAAGTGGATGTAGAGACAAGGGTAGCAAGATCAGGAAGTATATCTTCCCTGACAAATTTACATCAAGAGAATGAATCAGAAACTCCTGAGTTCTAGTCCTATTTCTTGCACTAACTTTTTTATACATTTTGAGCAGGGTCCACAGCCTATGTGTATCAATTTCTCCCTCTGTATAATTCAGATAATATTAATCTACCTCACAGGGTTACTATGGAGATTAGTTAGTTAATGTTTGTGAATCACTTTGCAGAAATAATATGCTATATAAATACTATGTATTATTGGTATTATTGTAATTTTAACTGTCAGTGTAGCTCCAAATGTTGGTGTATGGTTAGAGTTGCAACTAAATAGGGTGTTTTGCTGTTTGCTCCATTACTTATCTATCGTGGGCAATGAGGTGGGTGGGTTGGTTGGTTGGTTTCTGGTGAGTTGTCTGATCCTTGGAAATAGCACCAGAAGTTCTGTGGAAAAGTAATACAGTATTTGCTTGACTAGCGTATTAATGTTACAAGAAGAATTGGTAATACTTCATAAATGTCTTCCAATACGGAGATATTGAACTTAAAGTGGCAGCATGTAATGGCTATGTGAGGGCTTAGGTATTTGCATGTCAGCCTCTTCCGAATTTGAAAGGAGTTTGGTGGTATGTCTTGGACTTGTGTCACACTATGTTTCAAGACACTAAAGAGTAGAATCTCATGGAAATGTGTGATTCCTACTATTGTGAAAGAAGTACCCATTCCCATGATATCCCTGCCATGTTATCTGGAAAGGATGGACACAAACTTAGAGAGTTGATCTTCACTATGCAATACCTCCTCCTCAGCTAAACTGTGCATATGTTCATCTAGAGGCACAGAACATTCAGAAAGGATTAAACTGGTTTATATTTCAGACCAGCAAGGACTTAGCATTTTACTTTTCACAAGTCACTCTTGTAAACCTGTCGAATTGAGGAACATTAAGCATCATGTAATGTGAAGGGGAGATATGTCCCATTAACCACTTAATATACCTTGAAATGGTGTCCTTTGAGCTATTTTTGTGTCTCAGGTGATAGGTTAGGTTTCTATTGGGCATTTTAAAAATATATATTTTAAAAATAAAATCACCAGTACCCTGCAAGTTCATCTCTGAGAGGGCTGCTTGTTTCCTGCTTTCCATTCATCTCTCTTTCTCTATGTATTTTGATGTTGTAATATGAGAGAAGCAGCATAATGTCTGGGAGAAAAAGACCATAATGCTATGGGCCTTAGAGGACCTGACAGCATATTGCATCCAATACATGGTTTAAACAATTTGTTATATTGTATTTTAAATGTTCCCACCAACTTTAAAAGCCATCGTTGCTTCTTCCTGTTTATGACTAGATGCATGTACCCTCTGTTGCACGTTTACAATGACCTGTAGGTCTCACAAAGAAAGGCAGATAATATTTAAAGCAAGGTGATATAATGGCTTCCAGGCTGAGTCTGTTACTATATTTAGGTACGCCCGTATGGTTTCAAATGTGTACTCTTATGGAAAGCACATTGTCTTTTTCTTTGAGACTTTCAGTTTCTTATTACAGACAAGACTTCTTCGTTTGCCCTCTCATCTTCGCTTTTGCTTTTTTCCTTAACGCAGACTTCTTTAGTTTGCTTGTAAGGGAGCAATGTTGGCAGCTAGCACCTGTTGATGTGAAGCACATAGAATTTTCACTGATATAATATACCTTAGGAAAATATTTTCTGTATATATATATTTTTTTTTTAAAAAATGTGGTTTTGATTGTTTTCAAATGTCTAATACTGGTGGACCTTTGAGCACTATCAGGCTGAATTATGAAAAGTGTAATGCTTTTTTAATGCTATATCTTCAATGTGTACTTGGTTATATGATACTTTTTGCAGTTGGGAGGTTTAAATAAACAGATATATAAGAAAAGCTACAGTGCATTTGTTGCCTAGACATGACGCTGATGGCCACCCTATAATGACTACAGTAGTCATTGATAGATCTTTGTTTTATATTTTAAAGTTGTATGGACTTAATCCTACAGCCCTCACTCACAGATGTTGTCCAGTTGAAGCCAATATGTCTATTCTTCTGAACAAGGGCTGCAGATTCAGGCCCTAATTTTGTGTTGTTGGGTTTATTTCTTGCTGTATGGACGGGAGAGTTGTTTAAGTGTACTGCTGTATCTTTTGTGACATGAAAATAGCCAGTAATTCTGTTTACCATATCTGTGCTACTAGTTTCATATAACTTGGGTATTTTGAAGTTATTTAGAACATTAAAAGCTGGAAGTACAAAACTGCACTCATCATTCCTCATTCCAATATAAATATTCATCTTTCTTAACATTTTAGGGTATCACATATGACATGTTACAGGGTTATTACCAATTAATTTGTCTCCCCACTGTGGTGCCAGCAACATAGTACATTGAGCTGTATGAAACTTTGTCATTTTCAGTTCTTGTGTGTTTCAGCTAAGACCCATGATTTCTGTTAACATGTTTTAAAATCCTAGATTTTTATTTTATCATTTTTGGTTTGTTTGAATCTGTCACAGTGAAGATGAATGTGAAAATGAAAATTGTGAGTTTTGTTAAGTTTCAAGTGTTGTGTATAACTCCCACTGGGTTGTTTGAAATTTAAAGCCCAAATATGTGACTTATCATCTGACATTGTCATATATGTAACTATCACTGTTATTTACTTACAAAACCAAAACAAATCTAAAAAAATCCCATTTATTCAGAGACCACAACATTTTTCAGTATGAGTTTTGAGAAAAGGCTTTTAGTGCCAAAATTGTTTCACATTATACTTGTCAAGTTTTCTTCCATGACTGAAAACAAAATTAACAATTTCATAGAGTTGTGCTGTAAGACTTTTTAACAGCTCTAATTAACGGTGCTGGTTACACTTTGTAGTTGCTTATGTTGCTCTGTACCCTTCTTTCTTTTATGTTTCACTTGAGTTTCTATCAGACATAAAGGTTTCTTTCCTGAAAATTTACAAGATATTAAACATCAATTTTTCTTTATAAAATTAGTCAAAGACTTAAAACTTAGATGGGATAGTAGTTCAGGTAATCATCATGGACAGGGCCCTATATATTCTATGTCTGTCAAATTTGTCACAGTAATTTGTTTCATAATCCGAGCTTTCAGTTTAAAAAAAAAAAAATAGCCCACACATTAGCAAAGAAAGGAACATTTGAAAAAAGTGAGCGGAGCATAAACTGATCAAGTGGTTTCTGGTTTGATTTATAGATGGCGTAAAGAAGTATCTCTCAATGAGGTATTAACTGTGAAGTATAATGGTCAGAGTTTAAATGTCCATATTGTTAATCATTTCACTGAAGGTGATTACAGTTGAAACATTCAGCTAATGTGCATATCCAACAATATTAATTTTCCTCCAAAACCTTCCGGGATGTTAGATGCTCCAGTTGCTCCCTACCTCCAAGAACTTCCATGATGCAATATGGAATTTCAATATGAAAATCTGCTGCAGATTGACAATAAGAAATGTGAGAACAGCATTTACTAAATAACACCAATTGTATTATTCATCTCCATGTTTATCTCCCTAAGAAATTTCAGTTTTTAATGTAAATGAAGCTGGCATAGACTTTATAGTTTGCAATATCAGAGTGCCACAGAAACCACGGGTGTTCCACAGGTCTTCCTTGTCACAGATTACATGGGCTCTTGATCATATGTAACCCATATAAAAAAGACAACTGTTGAGTTGATGATCATGAATTAAGAACAGCTATTCTGCTAAAATATGTTTCTAAATTCGCTGACAAGCACAAGCTCTGCATGCTTGTGTGGCTATATAAAAATGGAGACAGCTACCTATGTGGAGTGAAAGTAGCTTTTTCTACTGGCCATCTATGACTGTCCCACTTGCAAGGAAAGAGTCAAAGTTTCTTTTCAGCACTATGACAATATATTGCAATTAATCTCATGGGAGTGATGTTGGACTCTATGAGCATCCTCAGTGCTTCCCTTGATTTAGTAGAACATGGAAAGTTCTTCTGAGGCTAATTGATATTCTCTCTGTGAGGGTAGGATTTCAAAGGGTCTGCAATCCAAAGGCTTTTGGGCTCTCAATCTATGCGCAAAATGGGCCAATGGGCAAAACTCCCATTGACTTCATTAGGGATGGGCCAGGATTTCTGCCCAGGTTCTTGGATCAGCTATGAATAATCTGTGTCTTCACCAGGGCCTGATAGACGGGAGAGGTTTACTCCAGTCTTTGCCATGAGCTGTGTGGATACAACAGACAAGAGAGCAAGAAGGAGCCAGATTAAGGAGCTGCTGCGTACAGAGTCAGGATGTTCATTTACATGGGCAGCTCTGCAAATCCCCACCAAGGATTTCTTCTCTTTAGTTTACTGCAGTGCCAACTGGCCCTTGGGCAAGGCTGGCCTGCTGTGTGGCTTGTGAGACTGCCACAGCTATTAGCTGCTTAAGTAATTTAAATCCAGACATTAGTCACATCAGCACCTTTACCGCTAATTCTGTAGTTAAAGTCTATAATCATATGTAGGAAAGTTGCATCTGAATGAAAAACACAGGGAAAGTGAATGCCTTGTTGCAAATTCAAATTGTGCTAACGAACGTGCGGTACTGTTGAGAATGCCTGATTTCCCTATTCCTCATACTTATATAACTGATTCAAGGGAAAGAGTCACTTTTCAGAAACAAAGCTTTATTGTACATAAGTATGACAAATGGTTTATCTTAGAGCCAAATCAGTATTTCCACATAAGTAGTACTAAAGGATAATTGTTGATTTGTGATCCTTTAATTTTCAGGCAGAAGATACTAAAACTTTATCAGTGCAGCGATTTTTCATATCTTTTCATAGGTTGTGAGGAATGTGCTCTCCATACTTGGTTTGTCATGGAAAGCACTAATTACAAGAACTGCCATAGTATTTAGGGTTGGACTAATTCTGCTTTGTAAAGGTTGGTCTCTATTTTTATGCTTGATGTCACAGATAATGTTGATATAAGTCATATTGTATAGTTTTTCTCCTTTTCATGCTCTTTTGAAATGTCCCTCAATTTTTCCACATTTACATTTCTGGGTGTCATTTTGCAACTAAACAGAATAATTAATACGGGAATCTAATGTACTGTACAATGCAGATGAATTTATTGGCCTGTAATCTGTCACTCTCTTAAGCCTAAATTTTCTACTGTCAGTAGGATACCTATTTAACCTCATTTTAGTACCTTCACCTTTGTAAAGAGCTGTGTTACTTAAAGTAAACTTTGAAGCAACAATATTTTTGCTTATATTCTATTGCTAATTTATTGTCTATAAAGATGTCTTCGGTTTTTTTCCTTTTTAATTAAAAATATAACCATCAGATTCTAACTTTCCTCGTGTTTGGTGGGAAAGGCCATGTTGAATTTTACACACTCTAAGGACCTCTCTAGCCTGGTGTAACAATTGAGTTTTTTAAAAAGCTTAAACTGCATTAGAACCCCATTTGGCCACAACTATGTTTCAACCATGCTTAATGCAGTGTTTGTAAGGTCCGATGTTCAATTAGTGTAAGACTTATTGGACAAATGAGACTAACACAATATGTAGGACCCCTCTTCAGTTTGACACTAGGAGAGTTAAAGAGTTAAAGTCAGAGTTAAAGTTTTACCCTCAGCTCTCATCCAGCTTCTTGAAGGGTCTTACCAGTGTCCTTCATCAAAATGAGAGAATTTAAAACATGGGAGATAAAGCCACCTTGAAGATTGAAGGCCACATTTGTATATTATAAAAGAGCAGTAAATGTACAAACAAATTATTTTTAAGTTGATTTTAAATATATTAGCTAAAAAATTCTTTATGCTTTTCATATTACCAAATTTTTAAAAAAGCTGTTTTTATTTAACATAATGGTGCTTCTTTCTGAAGTATCAAACCTGAAGTTTCCCTTATATTTAATGTCACGAGTAAGGAATTAGATTTTTTCTGTGGTAGTTATTAGGAGGGGAGTAGGGAGAAGTTTGAGTTTTATATGATACAAGTGTCTAAATTTCCAAATGCAGGTGCCATACGTAAAGTATGGAAGGTACCTAAAAAAAAAAGTGCCCTGATTTCCAGAAGTGTTGTGTAAAAAATTAGTTGCCTAAATATGGATATGTCAAATATATATATAAATGGAAAAGGTACATAGAAAAGCAACAAAAATGATTAGGGGTATGGAACAGCTTCCATATGAGGAGAGATTAAAAAGATTGGGACTGACCATTTTAGAAAGTGGACCACACTAGGGGTTATAATTGAGCTCTATAAAATCATGAATTATGTGGAGAAATTGAAAAGAAGTTTTATTTACCCCATCATGTAACACAAGAACCAAGGCTCACCCAATTAAATTAACAGGCAGCAGGTTTAAAACAAACAAAACGGAAATACTTCTTCACACAATGCACAGTCAGCCTGTGGAACTCATCACCAGGGGATGTTGTGAAGGCCAAAACTATAACTGGGTTCAAAAAAGAATTAGATAAGTTCATAGGGGCTACAATGGTTATTAGCCAAGATGGTCAGGGATGCAGCCTCATGATTTGTGTGTCCCTAAACCTCTGACTGCCAGATGTTGAGACTGGAGAACGGGATGGATCACTTGAGTACCCTGTTTTGTTAATTCCCTCTGAAGAAGTGATCATGAGATGGTTGAGTTCAGGATCCTGACAAAACAAAGAAAGGAGAACAGCAGAATGTGGACCCGGGACTTCAGAAAAGCAGGCTTTAACTCCCTCAGGGAACTGATGGGCAGGATCCCCTGGGAGATTAATATGAGGGGTAAAGGAGTCCAAGAGAGCTGGCTGTATTTTAAAGAAACCTTATTAAGGGCACAGGTACAAACCATCCCGATGTGCAGAAAGAATATCAAATATGGGAGGCGACCAGCTTGGCTTAACAGAGAACTTTTACAACTTAAAACACAAAAAGGAAGCTTATAAGAAGTGGAAGCTTGGACAGATGACTAGGGAGGAGTATAAAAATATTGCTTGAGCATGCAGAGGTGAAATCAGAAAGGCCAAAGTACAAGTGGAGAAGCAAGAAGAAAGATCCAGTCTAGGAAAAAAATTCCCAAATCATTTAATAAACCAATCAACCACAGTGGTTCTGTCACATTCGAACATAAAGTTTAAGATGCAAATCTATGCTTGATTTAAAGGGATGGTTCCTTTGTGAATTCTGTGATCATACAGAAATGTAGCTGAAATAAAATCTAATGTAGTAACTGGGGAGAAAAAAGGCTTATTTGAATACATTAATGTTCTCTGATTAGTATTATGAGAATTTTATTCAGAAGGTACACCAGGGAAAAGTACCAACAAAATTAAATGTATAGATGTGTCAAAAATTTAAGCATTCCACTTTTTTCTTATGAGAGCAATTCCTCCCATTTCACATATTGATACTGAACAAATGTATATGGGATCTAGACAGGGCACATTCTATTAATTATAACATTGCCAGTCACAATACTGCACTGTAATTTAAATGTCTTTCAATGTTTCCCTTACAAACCTGGTTTTAAATTACAAGATTAACACTGCAAATTCATACATAACCATAAAAATTCACTCTCTGTATGGCCACCCAGAGTGCGGGGCAAAAGTAGCGGTTTGCCGTATGCCCATTGTTTTAGAGGGCCCCCCCAAATCGAGTGGCATTGTGACCTGGTACACAGAGTCACAGCGCCACTCACTGAAATTTGGCCCAGCAGCCCTTCTGGACCAAACCAGAGTGGGGTGTCAGGCCCAGCTCCAGCACAGTAAGTGGGGGGATGGGCTTGCTCTCCAATGCATCCCTGCTCCAGCCTCGTCTCAGTAGTAATTTTTTTTTTAAAATGATGGGGTGGCCTCAGATTCAGATTTTGCCCCAGGTCACCAAAATCACTGTGCAGCCCCAACTCTGAGCTTAAATCTCAGCCAGAAATCTTTACAAATATACATTCTGTCAGTATAGAATTCCTTTTAAATTATTTAACAGAAAAAGTAGAACTTTATTAGTTCCAGAGAACTTCTGCCCTCCACTATTAGACAAATGTCCTTGCATTCAGTAGAGGTGCTCCAAGTTTACATCAGCATAAGTGATTACAGAACCTAAGCCATACCAAAATCTGCCCTCATATGCAACTGCCATTTACTATAATAAGATATACATCCATATATACGAGAGTAGAATGGAGCTCTGAGGGCCTGAACCTGAAAACCATTACGCGAGTTGTTTAGTCACCTGGGAAAACCCATATAATTCAGTAGGGCTACCTGTGCGAATAAAGGTTTGCAGGATTGGGCTTTTATTTTCTTGTGTTGTCCAAAACCATTTTTTCCTTTAAAGAAGGAAGCAATTAAACTGGCATTTGAAAGACAGTAGCTTCCAATACTTTCCCTCAGTGTGTTTTGTTACCAAGGTTGTAAACACATATTGCAGCATAGGATCTAATAAAAGGATAGTAACATATGGTAAAGTTTAGATTGTACAGCACTTATTTATCTTGGTGAGCACTTACTCACAGGAATGGTTCCCTTGGTTTAAGTTGTTACTCACATGGAAAAGGAACTGGTGAGGGCCTGTTCCAAAGCTCATTGACATCAGTGTGATCCTATATCAGCTATATCAGAATCTGTCAGAATTAATCATCTTTAAGGCATTCAATTGTTGCAAATTTTATAACGTATTTAATCATAATATTATAACTGTTCATAAAGCAGTAATGCAGTGAGTTGTAGCCATGTTGGTCTGAGTGATCTAAAAAGAGCTCTGTGTGGCTCAAAAGCTTGTCTCTCTCACCTACAGAAGCTAGTCCAATAAAAGATATTACCTCACCTACCTTGTCTCTCATAAACCAGTAACACAGAAGTCTTCCTGCCTACAATCGGCCGTTTTAATATAACTGGGAATTACCCAGATAAATTTCCCCAATCATGAAAGGCTAGAATAGACCTTGACATATTTTCTTTATTCCTGAAATGTTTTGAAATGATCACAAAATAAGCAACACACGCATCTCTTTCATACCAAAAATGCAAATTTTATGAAGGCCCATTTTATATTAGGGATGTGCTGTACTTCTCCAATTAGTTTGAATGGACGACTAGCTTCTCAAATTTCTGATTGTTTGAATTCATTTCAGGTCAAATGCCTAGGGTTAAATAGTACCTGATGTGAAAATTAAGTGTTTTCCTTAAAAATGCATCATTGGATCATGTTAATTTACAGTTCACTCTATCACAGGTTTTAAATAGTATTTATGCTAAAGTTTTTGTAAAAATGAAATATTTTGGGATTACATATTTAGGGTTTATTTTGTTCTCTATTTAAACATTGTCTTTTTTAAAAATGCAAAGATTTTGCCAACACATTTTTACTATGGTGACAAGTCTGCATTTAGCATGTTAATTCATCCTATAATCTGCAATTCATCCTATAATCTGGCACTTTATAGATCTCAGTGACCCGTTGAACTGGGATGATTCCAAACACAACTGGGTATAACAGATGTTGATCCTACCTCTTTAATGCCAAATTTCACAGCCTGAAAGCCAGTATAACCAATATAGCTTTTTGCTTTCCTTGTGTGTACTGCAGCATGGTGCTATATGGGATCTATGTCCATACCACCGCTCAAGAGGAGCTTTGGTGCTGAGCTGAAAAAAGTGGCAGTGATTACATAATTACATAGACCCATCAGCCAGAAACTCCTGTGCAAAGGGGCTGTAGAAGCTACAACAGGCTGCAGTTGAACGTATAGAGTAGCTATGACTGTTGAGAAGATTCTCTCTCCCTTTGATGATTCCTGTGCAAAACCTGGGTTTGTAGAAGCAGTTAGTAACTGGCAACAAAGTTATCATAGCTATTCACTTGCCCCAGTCATGGTGACTGATGATAATGGGCGTAAAATGATGTTTCACTTGCCCATCAAAAGGAAAATACTTACCCAGAGTGGGTGGCAAAATAGTGCAAGGCTGATTGCCCTTTGAATTTAGCTGCAAATACTGTAGGATTTTCATTAACTCTTAAAAGTGTGAGCCTCCTTGGTGTCTGTCTCCCTTTCTGTATCATAATCCTACTTTTCTGCTTTTTAAAAATTGTAAATAATGCCTAGTGCCTCTAAAAGGAGCCACACAAATAGCTCTGGAGATTGAAGGAAAGGTGTAGAGCTCAGGAAACACAATAGCACTACTCATATGCTTAGAGATAAGCAGATGCCTAAAGTATCTTGCTGAATTGGGCCTTCAGTCACTAGGAATCTGAACTTTATTCAAATCAATGACCTCATTATTCAAATGAGGGGTGAGGTTCTTCAATATAGACCAGTGGTTCTCAAATGGTGTTCTGCAGAACCCTAGGGTTCCGTGGGCTGAGCGGAAGGGTTCCGCAAAGAAGCTGTACCGCACCGCCGAATGTTAAAGAAATCTGGCGCCGCCGACCAGCTGCTTCCATGCTGCCGAATCAAGCAAACATCACGCCGCCGAAAAGAGGAAGATTTCCTTGACTTTTCAGCGGATGGTATGGCATGGGCGGGCAAGGGTTCCGAGGGTGGAAAGAAATTGAGAAAGACTGATATAGACTGTTATCAACCCCAAGAGCCCTACAGTCTCTATTAATCTTAAGATTCATTGACTTTTATTTGTTTGGTGTTTTCCCATGAACATGCTAATTAAAACAAATAAATAAAAAATATGGCTTTCCTGGGATGCTAGGAATCAGAATGCTGACTGCCAAGACTGCCTAGCATACAAATCCATTTTAAGTGTTCATGTGAGCTGAATTTAAGAGTGAAATGCCGCAAATCATTTCTCAATCTCATCTTTTTTATTCTTTTCCCAACAGCATTCAGACTTGCATTCCTGTTGGTATTACAAGTCTGAATTTAGAAGTTTAATAACTTCAAAGGATTTTTTTAGGTGGAGGGATGACGATCCAATAAAAATAACCCCATTTTGAGAAAGGGAATTGGAGGCTGCTATCTGTGGAGATCCACAAGCAGTTGATTCCCCCACTATTTTGTGACTGGATGGAAAACAAGGTTGGGGTAGACTGAGACCTATATACCAGCTAAAGTAAAATATCCAACACCTGTCACTAATTCAGTTTGAGGTTATTCCCTCCAATTCTACTGCTTCTCTTGACATATCATAATAAATCTCCTGCATACAAAAATGGAGATGGTTCAAAAGTAGGGCAGGCTGATGCTGGTCCCTTCCCTCCACTAAAAACCCAGCCTCCAACAACCTTACATGTTTGTTGTCAAAAATACAATATTTAAGATGAAGCTAACAAACCTGCTTCTTACATCTCACAAGTGGAAATTTATTGTCTTACATGGGATAAAAGTTTTATTCACTCTGCACTGCAAAGTCAATTATACAGGGCTCAAGTGTGATTAGATGATTTCATACAGGGTAGGTTTGTAACAATGGTCATTTTAGACTGAGGGTATTGCCATCTTTTGCCATCTGTATTGGCTTATGCTTACTTGGAGAAGAAAGTTCAATGAAAACTGTTTTGAAAAGTCTCACTGCAGTAGCAGATAGAATATTGTGAGAAAGGTTTTCCTGGGCTGCTACAGAAGCATCTGTAAGAAATTGCTCCTGAATTTGACAAGCATAATGAAAGACTTCCCTCTTTAAATCTGTATTAACCAAAGTCAAAACAGGGTGTTTCCTAGACTAATTGTGTACTTCATTGTCAGGTACTATACTGCTGTCTAGCAGGATTTCCTCTTAAGGACTGTACACGTATTTATTTTGAAAAATTAATACAGTAGTTTAACTGACATTCACACTTACTCTATACAGCATATGAGCATGTGTGTAGTAATACTGTTAGTTAGGAACATACATTACATACCTAGGATTTCAGTGATAAAACATTTCTGAAGTATTCAACACAGTCTAGTTTTGCTATTTTCACAGCTCATTTCTTTTTGCCAGGGGCCCATTTGTTATAGTTATTCTACTACATTATCAGCATCTTCTCCTGAAGGACAAAAATATTGTCATTTTTTTCACCATCCATCCATCTTTGTGTGTGTATGTTATATTCAGAAAGCAATACTTGGAAAATATTCCAAAAGAGATAGACAGAATATTGTATGCAATATTGTCATAAATAGAGCCTTTGGTGAGTTCCTTAAGAAATCAAAATAAGAAAACTCTTTTAAAAAATAAGTCATGTTTAATTCAAGTAAATATTGAAGATCTATATTGCAACTATCATGTTCTTTTTATGCAAATTATTCATATCAGACATACGTTAGCAAATCCTGTTATAGAATGAATGAATTCAGATTATTAACCAAAAGGATGGGTCATTCTAAACCTAGACTGGTCACATGTATTTGATTAACTTCTGCTGTATTTGGTTATTGGACATGACGCTACCTAGACATGTTTTTTCATCTTAAAAACAACCATGGAAGAATGTGAATAAATAGGTAATACTGAATTGTATTTATTAATATAAGAATTTATTATTAGAATGTTGCAATTAGCCTGTGTTGTGTTAGCACATCTCCTGAATATGCCTAAGGCCATTTATTTTTTTAACATTTTCAACTGAATGACATGCCAGGATAGATCTTTACACCTGGAGATGCTGGATGTTTGACACAAGTTATGTCTTCAGTTGCATTTAAAATGTTGTGTCCTAAAATAACAGAGAATACTTACTCATTAGTTTCTAAATAATAGAGGAGGAAAATCATTCTTTTTTTGATGCATCAGTAGTGATAGGGCATAGATCTGCATTTATATATTTATTTTATTTTTGGTCCAGGAGAGAAATCTGCCTCCAGATCCCAGAGCTCTGTTACATTTGAAACCATGGTTCAGTTTTTTTAAAAAGTGGTTGAGACTGGTTCCTTATCCCCCTCTTGATATGATGACATCTAGATTACAGACCAGATTCTGCCCTCAAGCATTTTTACAGTAGAAGTATCCATTGCTGACAGCGATAATCAGCAACAGGTGGCATTGTGTTGGTGCTAAATTGCACGTGTGGCCAAGGACAAACTGTTTCTTTCAGAAACCATGGTTAAAACGTGCCCTAGAAAGTCCAACCTGCCTCGAGCTACAAAGTACTGATTCTGTAATGGAAGGATACACTCCACATAGTGGTCTTTATGCTGAAGGTACCACTTTACCCCTTTATCCTTCTTTCATCATTGCAGGGGTTTTAAACTCCATTATACTTTTCCACATGGAGGAGAGCATATGGACTTACCCCATTGCATTGGGGATGGCTAAATTCAAACCAGAAACATATGTCTTCACTGCTGCCATCAGATTGACTTATCTGGATTGACTGAGCGGTCAGTGAAGACCCGCTCAGTTGATCCAGAAATCGACATATTAAGACCACCTTCTCAAGTGGCACAGTGCAGTGAAGACGGCGCGCAGAACAGAAGCACAGAAGTCGACGAGAGTTACGCAAGTTTTTTGCGTAGTTTGCATAACTCCAGTCGACTGCTGCCGAATCTCTGAGGTAAGTGTAGACAAGTCCTCAGTCTGAAAAAGGCAGCCTGAGTGAAACTACCTCAATGCATCAAATTGGGCTGTTAAATTTGAAACCTATCTACTCTACTAACTATTTCTGTCATTGATCATTTTAGTAGACACTTCCATCTAGTGTCTTTTATTCTGAGTGGTATGGTTGGATTTACTGGGAAAGATGTTCCATATGTTTTTGAATGATCTTCCAATCCTTTGATTGTAAGGGTTTTTTAAAAAGGGTTTGTTTAAGGTGGTGTTTTTGTTTGTTTGTTTGCTTTCACGAGGGCTCTCAGAAGGAGGGAAATTGAAAAGATTTGTAGAAACCAAGAGAACTCAAGATTTTTTGAATAAAAGTAGAGAGGAATAATAGCTCTCAGGGTGATGACTCAATTGTCTTTTAAAAGACATAGCAGAGAAAAATGAAACATTTATTTTTTCAAATCATCCAGGGAATCTACAAATAATTTTCTGAATAAGTTATTCTGTTTTGAGTAAATTTGCTTTTGTTGTCTTCCCTGCAGATTTTCCATACATTTTCAAAGAACCTAAGGGAAAATCCATACAACTTGGCAAAATTCCATGCATATTTCCAGTGGATATTATTTTAAGTTTAGACAACTTTCAATCATTAATTTTTTAGTTATTTCCTCTCTCTTTTCCCTCTCTTTCTATCCTTCCCTCCTAAGTTCAATTTTTTCTACCATCTCCTAAAAAGATATAGGTGCATAGAATACTTCAATATTGTCATCTAAAGTTAAAGTACACCATTATCTCTTGCTAACAAGCACGAAAGCAACAGAAAATATACTGTGCAATTTGTGCATTGACTCTGGAGTTAACAAATGCCAACAAATTGAATTTCTTTTAAGAAACTGGAAAGCAGTTCCGTAAGCACAAACATTTTATTCCAGAACTGTAGATCTACCAAGAGGCACATGGAAAGCATTAGCTGATTAATTACCCTCCATAATTCTCCGTAGTAGTGCTGTCTAGACTATAATGCATGCAGAATTGTTCCTGCCAGGGTCACATTTTGCTTGACCTTATTTCAAGCAAACAGTGTAATTGCTAATTGGGGGCTAATTTATGTAAACAAATGTTAGTTCTGCATAGTGGAAGCCACATCATTATGTTCTCCTGCCAGCTGAGTGTGTTATTTGGTCACTCATTCTTCAAGGTCTAGGCTAGGTTGATATAGCAAATGATCCTGACAGCAAACAAGGTAGTTTCAAATAAGTGAAGGTACTCTAATCCTCATATGTGATTTTTTTTTTTGTGAGGGACTTATATGCATGCTTTAAAGCCTTAGTAAAGCTGAACTATATATTTTTGCAAATAATGGAGCTCAGACTATTTTGACCTTACTACACAGGCAGCTTTTGGTGATGCTAACTCACACAGGTTTACCAGATCTTTGGGCTAGATGCTGCAAGATATTGCGCACACTCTACTGTCATAGAAGTCAATAAATGAAAATAAATGACTAGGAGCCAAAACTCATGTGTTTCTTCACTAAATATAATGACCTATTCCCATTCTATCAAAGAGCACTGTGATATCTGCTATGCAGTACTACTAAATACTATTTGCTCTTGAGTTCCGGAGGGGTAGCCATGTTAGCCTGATTTTAGCAAAACAGTGGCACCTTAAAGACTAACAAATTTATGTGGGCATAAGCTTTCATGGGCAGAAACCCACTTCGTCGGACGCATGAGCATTGCTCCATTAATTGCAGTGTATCTGTGGAGTGAAAGCCTATTTTAAAGATAGCCCAGTCATTTGAAAATAAAGACCAGAACTTTGCATTATAAACTGGACTGATCAAGCAGCCCTGGTAGCATGTGGAATGTTGATATGGTGTATTCTCACCAGTTTAGCTTAGCAAGCAGCTGCCACATGTTAAACTAACTATAGTTTGTGGATGGCCTTCAGGATCAGACTAGAGTTAGATGTTGCAGCAATCTTACCATGAGGTGACAAATGTAGAGATCACTGTACATAAGGTCCACATCTGAGAGGAAAAGGTTCAGCATCCTGGTGAAAGAAGGCGTTCCTATTCACAGTTGATATTTATGCATCTGTGAATGGCAAATACTCTATTATGATCCCACAGTTTTGGACCACCTTGACAGTTGGAGGGCAGAGGTACGTAGAAGCTGAGGTAGCATTTCTATTAGTACATCTAAGAGCTTCTCCTTCTGGCCAGCATTCCTTCTGTTTTATCTAGACTGAGAAGACTTATTTTTCATCTAGATTCTCATTTCCTTCAGACCTTGGAACAGCAGGCTTTAGCCAACAATGAAATTCTGAGCCAGGTGGTCAGGAGTGTGTTGAGGTCATGGTAGTCCAAAGTGTTTTACAGTCTCTCCCAGCAGCCTCACATATTTGTTAAATAGGCAAGGCAATAAAATTGACTCCAACTGAATTCTACACTTGACAACTTTTGGTTAAGAAGAGGAGCTTCCCATCACCCTTTATCCAATAGTGAAGAGCAAAGCCAGCTTAATGTGACTGCATTCATCCCTGTTCTTGTGTGTGCCCATTTTGAATGGCTGTGTGGCTGATGGTGGAACTAAGAGCCCTAGGAGGGACATTTAGCCAATGTCTGTGAGGTCATGAGACTGTGTAGTGAAAGGAGAGAAAACCAATATTTTCTGTTCAGTCCAAAGTCCCAGTCTCCTCCACATAAAGGTGTTTTGAATGGTATTTGGAGGCCCCTAGAGAATAACAAATAAAATACTGGTTAATGATTGATTGGCCGTTGTAAGTATAATTGCTTTTAAAATGTCAGCAAAATAGAGAAACATTGGTATTTGGAGCATATCTTTTAATTACAGTAGAGTAGGTTAATGAAGGTTCATTTGGTGTGTTAATTTTTGTAGAGAATAATTTTAAATGATGAAAAAGTATGTGAATAAAACTTGTAATGGTGTTTTAAAGTGATGAGATTTTAAATCAGAATGCACTGCTCTGACTTTGCATATATTAAGTTTCCTTAGATAAAATATTTATTTAAATAAACGCCACACCACACTTCAGTGTATTAAATAATCACCATGGCTTGGAAGTCTCACCAGACAATCTGAACGCACTGCATTGAAATGTTATTTAATTATCAGATTATAAATGCCTTTTAGACATACTGTCACACAGAGATCTACTCACTTCTTTTTACATACATCCTTTGCTGGCTGACTGCTAAGAGAAACATTTATCAAAACAATGCATTGGGTTTTAGTCACGTGACTCCTATTGATCTTTATGGCACTGTCACGGTGGACCAACTCAAAATGCTTTAGAAATGTACCTCTAAGTGTGCTGTCTGTCCATTATTCTTTAGTTACTTGGCACACCAAAGGTATCTTCTGCTTAAACTAAATTCCTTCAAAAATTACATGTTCCATTGTGCTCAGCCCCTAGGAAGGGACGGGGTTGCCTTGTGTCACTCAGCAGTGATCTCTAGCTGATTAAGGAGTGTTGTTGACAGGCTGCAAATGGAATCCGTTTCTATCCTCTCTTGCCAGAAAGATAATGTAATGATGTGAGCCCTTGAGGAGGGTTTAATCCAGGATCCTCAGGACTTCAACAGAGACAAAGTGTCAAATGGTCATTTAAATCTAGTGTCCAATAGTGGTGGCTATTCTTTGGAAAAATCTACTTACTGTTTTTCCATATGTATAAATTCCAGATCTCTAACATAAGCTTTCAGCTTGTTAATGGAGCAGAATAATAATGGTATGAAATATACATGCTATTCTTTCTGTCCATCTTACGAGCAGCACGTGTGTTGATTTCATGTAAAATTCACTGGCAGTATTGTCCATGTACATTTTGTACATTCACAATTAATTGATTCATGATGTGAGTGAACAAAACAGTGTAGGGTAAAATATGAAAATACTAAAGAATGAAAAGAGTAAATCAGAAAGACAAAGAAGAAGCAACATTATGGAAATTGGAGGTCTTATTTCCTTCAGTTAGATAACATTTTTTTCAAATATATGTTTGTGATGTGGTACAGAAAGTAATCTTAAAGTTATACTCAATGGCTCTTATTGGTAACATTGGCATCAAGATTATCTGTCTGTATAAAATCTGAATAAAATTGGAAAAAGTTACTGACCATAACAAATTGTAAATAACTGTTTTTAGTTACGAGGATCCCTGGTGTAAAGTTCTTGTAAATGAGCCTAGAATATCCTGCTGTGTTGCCACCACTTTTCTCTAGTCTAGAGTTGGAGTGCCAGACTTTAAAAAGCTGCTGTGATCTGCTGAGACTCCAAAACAACACTTGTGACCAATGCATTCTCATAATTCCCTTACTCACTGAACATGCCTACCATTCTCTGCAAGCACTCAACTGCAGAGCTTTCCCTTATCCAGCTTCATCATATTTCCATGGTAATTGTAAAGAAGAATAGTTTATTAAAGATAACTCACCCCACCCAATTCTCAAAAAGCCTGAGCTCAAATTTCAAAATGCCTTGTAAAAGATGTAAAATGTCTTTAGTCTTTTTTTTTTTTTTTTTTTTTGAGGGATGGAAGTGGGTGAAGGTAGAAAAAACCCTAAAATTTAGTGGATTTGTAATTAATTATTTTGTAATGTAATCTGCAGGCAGTGGATGGAACACATGGGACATTACCATATATTTTGACAAAAGCACTGAATCATGAAATTTTTCCTAAATCTATTCACTGCTTATTTCAATGAAAAGGTGACAGCTCATCTCCAGTGTGCTATATAATAGAGTTTAGAGTCACACTCAAAGTAGGTCCAAAATGTATTCTAGTTATGGTCAGATTGTTCTCTCTTCTTATTAATAGTAGCAGTGAACTTCTCCAGCACTGCAATTTCTTTCAACTGTGTCATCCATCGTTCAATCAATCGGGTAGATATCCAAAACAAGGTTATAGTATGACAAGCTGCATGAATCATCTGGGACAACAGTCACTCATGTTGTGAACTGTTGCCCATCTGAGTACTGCTGTTTAAATTCGTTTTTGGATTATAATTATTAATTACCTGAAAATACTTGTTTCTGTGGGGTTTTAAAGCACTTTCTACTCTTGGCATAATTAATCTTATTACAAGCTTACCATAAGAATCTATCTCAAATATCAAATGCAAGTACACAAGATGCTCCCAGTTTATAAACATTAAACAACTAAATATTCTTGATAAGAATCCAGCAACCTTATTAAATAAAAAGACATTAGCTTTTGATTATCCTCAATTGCTTTCTTATTGATGTCTCTCATTTCTAGTCTCTAAATGAAATGTAATTATGAAAATGCACAGATTCTAACTACTGGGAACTCAGTTAACAAAAACATCTATATTATCAAAGTGACCTCATATACTATGTATTTTATGGTTATGCTGTAATCAGAATATTTTATCAGGCATGCAACTATGAAAGAGTGATACAAAACAATGCTTTTGTGTATGGTATGCCATCCTTTTTTGTGGGCTAACATTATGGGTGAAATCCTGGCTTCACTGAGGTCAATGGCAAAACTCCCATTGACTTCAATGGGTCTAGGATTTCACTCGGTCTATACTGGGATATGAAAATCAGAAATTTCAATTAAAGAAATATATTCAATGTACATATATGGATGTGTTGGCTTTCACCCAAAAGGTTATTTGAAAGGATTTCTAATATTGATTCCTCTTCAGTGCAAAGACTTCGTTTACACAGAGTCAATTGGATACAAAAATTCTGGCCCCTGGAGCTGGCCATAGCCGCTGGAGAGATTCAGTAAGGGCGGCGCCATAATGAGTAAACAAAAGAGAATGTGCCAGTGCTTGTGTTGTATTCCATAGATTTAAAGTTCAGCGTTTACCTGTGTGCATTCCAGCTGCCCTCTCTGTGTTAGGTGAAGCTGTCTGAATGGTGGAGAGATTAGCTGGAGCAGTTTGGCAGAGCTGTTAGTGTGAAATGACAAGAAATGCATATGTACCTGGAGAGATCAAGTATGCCTAGTTTCAGCACTAAGTTGTTTCTGGAGAGGAGCACAAGGCTATCATCTTGTCATGGGGATTGTCAACAGAGCCACCTAAAGGGGCAGGGTCCCCCAGACCCTAGCACACACATGGTGGGCAGGGAGACGGGCTCAGATACTCCAGAGGGGCAGCTTCCCTCCCTGATGCTGGTGCACACATGGGAAAGGAGAATGAGGAGCTAACAGCCCCTTCAACCCTAACTGCCCTTGGCTCCCCCTGCCACACATCTCCATGTGCCCCATTATAGTGTCCTGTCCTTCCCCCCTGCACTCTCCCTAATCTCCAGCCCAAGGGCATCATTAGCTATGGGGCAGGGAGGGAAGTTGCCCCCCCTCCCCACAATAGGTTTGCTGTTCCCCCTGACTTTTCATAGCTGCTTGCTTGCTGGTGCTGTAATGTCTCCCCCAGACCTGTGGGGGCCGGTGGGTGCAAGCTGGCCAAGGATCCTAATCATGCACTGTCAGTACCATCCCCTCTCCCTGGTAGCTGGACAGGAAATATCAGAAGTCACCTGTGCTGGAGCTGAGCACAAAGAGAGCTAGATTCTCAATCCTTGACCTCTAGGTGGGCTATTGGTGAGACACCCCTCTGCTCCCTCAATCCCTGGCATAGGACCAGCCCACCACCTCTCCACCTTCTTCCAGGATGGGACTGGCCCATTAGCACCCCCTCGGGAGCCATGGCCTCAGCAGGGAGGTGGAGGTGGGGATACTGACACAATTTCCCCCCCCCAACATTTTTCTGAAATGATTCCACTTATGCATCCCCCCTGGAGTGAGTCGCTCAACACCTCTCTCCTCCCCTTCCATCCATCCCCATTTATCCCACTCCTCTAATTTCCCTTTCCCTCACCACAGTCCCAAACCCTTCCACTCCCTAATACCCCCCCCCCTCCCCATACTCTCCAACTCCCATACCCCAGCACTGCTCCCCTACACACCCACTTTCCCACTCACTGCTCTGACACCCCCCACTCTCATATTGCCTATCTCAGAACCAAAAAAGTTATAAGAATCTAAAATATATGAGCACCTCATTTTAGGAAGCTGGCTGTCAGGAACTCCTTGACCTTAAGCATCCTCAGTTCCATTGTTCAGGAAATATCATTACATTATCCTAACTGTCTTTCATCTTCCCTCTGGAAGAAACTATAAAACCAAGGCCCACCATGTGGACATTAAATGACACACCAACTTCATCAACCAATCAGGACTACCCATAACCAGAACTGAAGTATCTGTATTGTATCTGAAAGTGTGCCCCACCATAGAACTTGATACCATACTAACATCGGAAATCAAAAGTATCTTCCATCAACTCCACCTCGAGGAATTCTTTCACAACAAAGATGGCACCACCCACAGCTACCATATTCCCACTGATAGTCATGAGAAAAAAGAATCCCCTTACTGGACACACCCCCACTCACTGGATCATTACATGAATTGCTTCAGAAAAAAAATCAACAGTGAAACCTCAACAAACATTACATCTGTCACACTATCTCCACTGCCAAAAGGATAGCTATACAAACCCTGAAATCCAGCCACCAGATGTTGATCAAACCAATAGACAAAGGTGTCACCAACATATTCCTTAGTTGAGATGACTATATCAACAAGGCCAGCTGACAACTCTCTGACACCACCTACTCTAAAGAACTCAGAGAAGTCCCCACACTATAGTTCACACAGGAACTTAAGGATGTCATCAAATCCTTCACCAAACAACTCCAAGAAAATCTCTACCCTGAATCCTTCTCAGGTACCTTTTATGTGCTTCCCAAGAAACATAAACAAAAGAACCCAGCCAGACCCATCATACCTGGCCACAGTACTCTTACTGAAGGAATATTGGGACTCATAGAAACCATCCTCAAACAACTCTCTATAGAAAGGGTAAGTTTCCTCCAAGACACTACCAACTTCCTCTGCAACTGAAACTCTGCAATTTTAACAACATCTCCCAGAACATTATCCCTGCCACTTTGGATGTCATTTCCCTACACACCAATATCCCTCACTATGACAGCACTGCTGTTTGCCTGCCCCAAATACCTACAAGATAATGAATAACATTAATAAATCCACCCCAAACACATTACCAAATTCATCAGTTTCATCCACATCCACAACCACTTTTCATTTAACAATAATTTGTCCAAACTTAGGGACCATACACGTGGTAGACTGCCAGCCTCTTTGTGGGCCACCGTGAGGAAAAAATTCTGGAAAAATGCACTACAAAACTAATAATATATCTGAGACACATCTATATTATTTTCATCCTTGGGACAGATGACCTGAACTTCCTCACAAATTTCTACCACAACTTCAACAACAACCACCTATCCATCAAACTCTCTCTAGAACACTCCTACATCAGCATCAACTTCCTGGACACATGGTCAGCTTCAACAATGCAACCCTCAAACAACTATACCCAAGAAACGCACAGATCACCACATCCAGTAACATATCAATCTGGTATCCACAGTCAGGCACTCATACCACAGAATTTTCTCTGAAGAAAAAGTCTGGGATACCCACCTAAATAGACTTAAATCCACCTTCACTGTATAAGGACACTCAATGAGAGAAGCAGATTGCCTCATGGAACAGGCCTCCCAAATACACTGGAAAACCTGCTTCAATTAAGGAAAAAACCCCACTGACTCCATACCCCTAGTTGTCACCTACTCCCCCACACTAGAACCCATATGAATTGTCATTAAACAATTACAACCCATATTAGATGGGGAACCATGTCCTGAAAGAAATCTTTTATAAACCCTCTGTTTTGGCCTTCAGACAACCCCAACCTACCCAACCTCGTCATCAGAAGCAAACTCCCCAGAGACCAGGACACACCAACTCAAAGTGGCACCAGACCCAGCCAGAACAACACACCTTCAAGATCCATGGGTCCTACACATGCCTATCACAGCATGTAGTGTATGTCATCCAGTGCATCAAATGATTCAACAACAACTATGTGGGTGAAACCAGACAATCACTACACTCTTGAATAAACTCACACTGAAAAATGATAAAAGTAAAAAACATCCTATCAGCCATGGTTGGACACTTTTTGCAAAGTAATCACTCCATATTTGACCACTCTGTCCTCATCCTCAAAGGAAACCTCCACAATATCCTCAAAAGACAAGCCTGGGAACTTAAATTCACAATTCTACTGGACCACAATAAACATGCGCTTAACATAGATACTTGTTTTATGACTCCTTACAACAATTTGTAACACACAGTACAGCCTGTCCTTAACTGCCCACTTCATTTTATGTAGTCTCCTACAACATGTGTGTACCCCTTAACCATCTGTCCCGCCTTGTATTTAGCCTGGATATTCTGGTTACCCTCTCCAAATCTGAAGAAGAGCTCAGTGAAATTCAAAAGAGTGTCCCTTTCACCAACAGAAGTTGGTACAATAAAAGATATTACCAGACCTACCTTGTCTTAGTTAATCATTACTAATTGATTAATCAGTGCTGGTGCTCTTATATTATAATCCCTCAGGTGGAAAAGAAGCATAATGTCCAGCAATCATTCTCACATATCTGAGTAGAGCATGTGTAATTTACTATCTGTCAGAGAACAGCTACAGCCTCTTCTAAATTAGCTTAACATATTATCAGGACACATTGCCCAAAAGTATAAAACCCTCTTAACAGAGACAGATAGTAGAAACATACCTACTGCTCATTCTCAGATTTCTGCCAAGGGTAGGGTGCAAACTTGTACTGCATCAGTCAGGTTCAATGACCACAGCATATCCCCATGAACCACGCAGCTACTATGACAATAAGCTGCCTGGAATCTCTCTTGCCCTAGTCTTACTGCACATACACATTTCAGTGTCCTTTGGTTTGTGTGCTTTGGCACATGCTTTTCTAGAGATCTAAACTCCAAGATCAACATTTTTTTTTCAATCTTGCTTTTCCAAAGGGGCAGAGAATGTCATGCACTAGCTTGGATTAATGTTGAGTGAGTGAGATCAGTTGGAGGTCATAGTGTGAGCACCCAGTGTGTTTAAACAAACAGAATCACCAGCTGATTTCGTGAAATGCTCTTCTTGGGGCGGGGGTTCTATCTTCTGACTCCATTGCTCAAATGACTCAAATAATCCTATCCCAAACATGAGGGATAATAAATTTCATGACAATCTGAGTAAGCATACGGATTTCAGAGCATGAAGAATACTCGACCTTTACACAGAAAGCACTGCTCAACTTTAACTACAGCAGAGCTAGTGCTCTGCTGTAATGAAGTCAATGATTGGTGAGGCAAGAGATTCTTAGTGTTAATAGGCCCCCTGATCCTTGGTATGGTAAGTTACCATGAAACCATACATCCTTGGTATAATGGACTATCTCCAAAAAGGCTTGCATAGAAATACAAAAGTGCTCAAATGTTTTAAATTCGGTCATTTTATAAAATGGTGCTAGATAAAGGCTAGTGCTTCTTTTTCTAAGTTGATTCAAAGGACATTTCTCATGAACTGTACTATAGCCACCTTTTTCTGAAAGCTAGTAAATTGAGCCAATATAACAAGCAGGCAAGTAAAGGATATGATTGATTAAATTAAATAAAGTGGAGGCAATATGGCTGATTTTAATCATCATTAATAATCTACAGACTAATGCCACCTTTTGCAGGGCATGTTCCATAAACACAATCTAACACAAACCAGACAGGTTATGATCATGTGAGCCTTCTGGGGCCACTCCTTGTTTGAATAAAAAGGTATTTCAAGTACAAGGACTGGAACATGTGGTACTTGATTTATGCAGCTGTCATTTTGATGGAGTGTCATTTTACAAGATCCACTTGTTCAGTAAGCAAAATAAAACTACCATAGTATTTCTCAGCTTTATCTCAACATTTGAGAAGCATAAATTCCTCTTCTCTTTGATAGTTAATAGGTTTTGTTTGTTTGTTTGGGCGGGTTGAGAGGGAGGGATGGTTGTTTGTTGTTTTTTGAGTACCCAGAAATATGCTATGCATCTCACAATAGGTGTGCTGTGGTCCTTGCCCTAAAGGGCATCCAGTCTAAATTATATATAATACCATCACTGAGGATGGTAAACAGACAAAAGCTGGGGAAGGGATAGAAAGAACAAAGGTGACAATAACAAGACAATATGATTACTTAGAAAGGCATGCACACTTGTTGAAATTTCTATTATTCTTTTTTTTTTTTAATCTGTCCTCCTTTAGGTGAAGGTGAAGCAGCAGAAATGAGCTTCTATGGGAGATTTGAATGAGGCAAGAATTGTAGCTTGGTAAACAGGTATTTTTGTGGGGCGTAATGGAGAGGACTATCAAGGGAAGAACAGCATAATAGATATAGTAGAAAGGGCATGGGGAATGTGAAAGGAAGCTAAGTCTGATATTTAGGCAGGGTCTGCATGATGTAGGTCTTAAAGGCAAGGACGAGATGTTTGAATTTGATGTGCTTTTTCATGGAGAACCACTGTGTGTGCAATATGGTCAAAATGACAAAGAAATACGGTTTTGGCAACAGCATTGGCGATTATGAAGACATGGAGCAATGATTAGGCATTGGAATAGAAAGAAAGGTACAGATTTTTGTATTGTCAAGGGGGAAAAGCCATAACTTCACTGTGGGAGAAGAAGAAGAGGGGAGGAGTTAAAAATCACTCCTGGGTTACAGAGCTAGAGGCCAAGGAGGATGGGTGATGCTATCTGCTGAATTGTGTAACTGAGATAGTAGAGAGGCCTTGGGAGGAAAGTCTGAGAACAAATTATTGGGTGTAGAGCATGAGATGATAGTGACCCATGCAAGATAAGATGACATGCCAGAAAATTCGGGGAAAATTTTGTGTGCTCTCCATTGCTCCTGGGTTCTGAATCCTCCTTCTGCTGTCTCTTGCACTTTGAATATGGCTTCTGTGAGTTCCTTTCCCTATCATGCTGATAATGCTTTTAACCCAGCAGAAATTCGTTACTGAGTGAAGGTCTATCTTAAATGAGGTTGAGACCAAAATGTTATAGATGTTTTTGGTCAGCAATATTTCAGTGTCCGCAATTTTGATCACAAGGAACTATTGATCCGATGGGGTTAGACAGGGTTACTCTAGAGTTGTTCCAATCAAGAAGTGATTCAAGTTTCAAGAAGTGATGATGAGAAATCACTTATTGACCTGAAGACCACTCCCATATGGATTAAATCACCATCTTGCAATGTGCATATGAAGCCATTTTCAGAAATAATAATAAAATGTAATCTGAGGTAGGATACCATAACTATTCTACTGTCTCTTTGGAGCTGGACTCCACGCTGAAACTGCTTTTTTGTTTGGCTAGATTGCAAAGTGGATATAGAGTGGATGTAGAGTACTGCTTTCTTGTTTGGATTCAGCTGGTTGAAGCACAGACATGAGAGGAACGGCTTTGTAAGTCAGGGAAAACATGTTGAGAATCAGGCAATTCAAATCCTGTCTATCCCTCACAAGACGATAGGATTCACAACTTGGGGTCATTTTTGACAATGCACTAAACATGTTTCAGCAATAGTCAAGGATAGCTGCATTCACTGCTTAATTGTTGAAAGTTGTAACATTTTTGCTCCAATCATAGACTTTTCCTCAGTGATCATTGTCTTCATCCCATGGAGGCTGGATTTGCTGTCATGTACTGTGTTTGTGGGTGCTTCTACCCACCCCTAAAAAGAAGGCCATAGATCACAGCCTATTAGCCCAACTATCCAAAGGCCTTTGTTGGTATTTACATGAACAAAACCTGTTTTGACTGTGAAATTGGAGCCTGGATTGATTATGGCTGCCATAGTACAGGTGTGTCATTAATGGAAGAAGGAGGCAAGGGAGGCTTTACATCTGCCTCCTCTTTGTGCACCTGCACGGCTGGGGGGGAGTCAGAATCCCAATGCTTTTGCTCTTTGAGAGCAAGTTATGGAAAATATAATAGGATGGCTTCAGGCACTACACACATTATATAAAGCAGGGATAAAAGCCACGTTCTGCATAATAACTGGTGGTCCAAGCCTAGTACTGAGGGAATATGTGTAATACCTCCAAAAAAAGAGTAGTAGGAGCTGGTGCTAAGCACACACACACAGTGAATACCCTTGAAAGCATTCTTTTGCTCCCGTGGTGCAGGCATAAGGCCTGTGACTGCCACTTGAGTGATAACACATGCACACACAGTTCTTTCCCCCACTGCTCCCCCACCCTATCCCTGTAGGGCAGTTCTAGATTTAAAAGACATTTTAGGTGCCATATTTTTATTTAGAGGTTCTGAAAAAGTAAGAATGCATTAGTTGTTCTTTGAACAAGAATTTTTGAATGGTTTAGCTATGGATAAGGGTGCATTTGTTTGTTGGAGCTTTATTTCATATTGTTTTAAACTGGTGTTAGTGTGTATACATTCACACACATAGTTTGTGGGCTTTTTGATGGTTGCTTTTCTAATTATAATGTAAAATTAATGCAAAAAGCCTTGTCACTGTGAGTTGTAAATCAAATATCTATTGCTCAGTAATTTGATTTGTAAGGAATGGAGAGAAAAGCATTAATAATAATGCTTTTAACTAACTCATATTCTGAGACAAATGCAAATGGATTGACTAAGTTTAATTGCCTGATTAAGCGTAGAACACAGGGTTATTGTGAAGCCTAATCAGGGCCCTGTGTTTTCTGTGAGCTGGCATGAACAGTGTTTACCACTGCAGAACTGTGTGCTACAATTAAGGTTTTCATTTCACAAAAGTGATTTTATTATTTTGTTTCTGGTCCGAAAACTAAACAAATGTATACAGTGGTGTTTTAATGAATAGGGAAGCAGCCTGTCTCAGTAGCTCTGAGATAGCTGTGCATTATTCCATTAATTCTATGGGATGTTCACTCTCCAGCCTAATGATAAGCATTTAAATGTCAATATTGTTAACTATTTCATTGCTAAATATTTGAGTAGATGCATTTAACTACTGTATTTACTATATTCCTGTTGGTTGCAATGCCAACTATTAGGACTGATGGTAGTGGGGAGATCTTTTTGCCATCACGTATGCCTTGGGGGGATCTAGTAGTTCAAATCTTCCTCCCAGTGAAAAGTCAAATTGCCTCCACATTTGTCCTCTAGGGTAAGAAAAAAGTCAACATATCATCTCCTTCTTGGCCAAAAGCTGCCTTCTCAGTGCCAAAAATCCAAACTGCCTCCCACTTCTTCCCACAAATTTGAGATTTCATTCCAGCTTGCAGTAATACTTATACTCTTAAGAGATACTATTTCAGAATGTTAGTTTGTGTGCAGGTATCATTGTATGCCCAGTTAGATGTATAGTTGCCAGTTTATGAATGCAGTGCATGTGCAACTTTTTAATATGCAGCCATAAAGAAAGAATAAGCAGAGCATGGCACAGTATTCTTAACTGCATGACTCCCACTATCTTCAGCTGAATTTGTGTGACTAAAACCCTGAATAGTCCTTTGCAAAAGTATGGGTATTTCTTAATCCAAATGCTCTATAGGTAGAATCAGATATAGAACTACCAGAAAGGTATGTGCTTAAAAATTGAGCACACAATTTGGTTTTTTGTTTTTCTGAAATCTTTTCTAACTCAAAGATGGTCCTCGGCTTGGGCAAAGGAAAAAAAGACCCAACTAAGTAAGGATTTTTCAGAGATTCAGAATAGGATTTTATTTTCAAATAAATGAACAGTGCTTTTGTTTCAGAAAATGTACTGTGTCAGATAGTTGTTTTTAACTGTTAATTTTAGTTGATGCGCTGGTCATGTCATATTAGTCTAGAGACAAATATATCTTCTGTAGCTAGGACATGTCTGCTAGCATTACATCATTCAGGGTAAAAGTTGGACCCAGGATGAAAATGAGTTTTGATCCCATGTTAAATTCTGGAGTCATACTTTTATCATAATCAAATCAGGCATTCCAAATATTTTTGACAGTGTAGAGAGAAGCTTAAGTGTATTCTTGAAATTTACATGAACCACGTTAGAAGCAAGCCAAGGGGGAAGAGCTGTCAAAACCAAGGGTTTTTATTGTCATTTGTTAATACTATTTGCTCTTAGGCTAAAACAAGGTCAAATACATCAGAGAGTGTTGCAACATTTTCACGCATAAAGTGAAGAGGGTGAAATTCCTTTTTAACAGTTTCAGGCAAAGAAGGAGATTATTTTCCCCACCTGTTGTAGTTTTTAAAATTTTGGCCCAAGCAGAGACATTGGTTTTCTTACAAAACTAAAAATTCTGTGACCCTGTTGGGAAATGAAGTTCAAAGGTTAAATTCAGTTTATTGCACAGTAAGGTCTCAGCTGCATAGAAGTTCCTGTACATTTTCACAATATTTTTACATGTCTATTGAATTATATTCTCTGTCAAATAAAAAGGTGTCCCTTTATTCTCAGTTTATTCTGAATTAGTTAAAGCATTTTGCCTGTTCCTTTTCCTTATAAATGCAGGTGAAGTGCCAACCTCTTTTGAAGGAGACCTGTACCATGAAAAATGAAAAGGGCTGTATTTTTCTTCCTGCTGAATAGTTTTATGTTGGTGGAAATCATGGAAGACAGATGAATTCCCATGGGACTGGATAGGGTTAAATATAGGATTCATCTTTAAGTAGGGAAGAAAAGGAGGCCCTGGAAATTATGAACAAGTAAACTGAATTTTAATACTTAAGAAACTGCTCGAACAATTAATCAAGCATCAACAGTAGAGGAGGGCAATTAAGAGTATCTAATCGAGCAAATTTGTAGGCATTTAGAAGAAAATAATCAAAAACAAATTATTCCTGATCAACAAGATGAATAGATAAAGGGAAAATAGCAATCACAAATATTTCAACAAAGGCCTGCGTTACATTTTCAAAGAATATTCTCATACTGGAAACCAGGAATTCTGGATGTGGCAGAACTACTCTGAAGTACTTCAGAGACACAGAAAATGTTCAATGACAGATTAGGAGCAGAGATTTCAAAGGAAGTTCATTCTGGAAATATTGAATTAACTATTAGGAAAATTTCTAGCTAAAAAGAGTTAAATAATAGGATAAACTGCCAAGGGGAGTTGTGGAGTCATCATCATTGAAGATAATCAATACTGAGTGTGATACCCATTCAGAATAATAAAAGAAATTCTACTACAATGTGAGTGCTTAATGACACATTAGAGAACTCTGCTAAAACTGGATGAAGTGTGTGTGTGTATATGTATGTGTGTGCTTGTTGCTATCCTTATGTTTAAAATATACTCCCCAAATTCTCCTTTTTTCCATTTCCAACTGGGGAAAATTTTTTTAGAAATTCAAAAATATAGTGTTGCCAACTCTCTTGCAATTTTATTGTAAGTCTTGCAATATTTGGTGTTTTTCTTAAACTTCCAGCTCCACTGATTATGTAAGAATCTAAGCTTACTTTTTTTAAATGAAAGTTTCTGTCCCTTATGGTTGCAGAGAAAAGCTTGAAAATGTGACCCAAGTGCACTTAAAGACAAGAAGACAAAAACAAACAAACAAACAATATTTCTTTTTATTTAAAATCTCCTGTTTTTTAAGCCACTCTCCTGATTTTTAAGGCACCTTGACTCAGAACTTTTGAACACGTGGGATTGGCCATACTGAAAATGTAGGTTTTTACCAGTTTGGTAAGAAAAGCTGTGTTCACCGAGGAAAACAGCAAATGGTTCCACGCATAAATACTTCCAAAAATATTTGTTGACTCCAACTAGTCATAGTAAAAAATTGATTGTTCAATATGTTCCTCAACACTACTCCTTTCCCTCCTATGCTGTCTTCCTTTCTCTTAGGGAATGGGCCAGTCCCTGAACCTCCTCCACCTGCTTTTTTTCCCCTTCCCTATTCTCTTCACATTCTGACACTTTCCTCTCTGAGTGCTCTCCTCTCCCTCCTCCTTCATCTGTTCAGCTTTCCAACAACTCTCCCTGTATCTCAGCTACCTTCCTTCCTTGATTCCTGAAAGCATTCCATCCCCAGCCTTCCTGATATAATCCCCAGGAAATTCTCCCTTATTATGAGAGGTGACACGTTAACTCATCTTCCATCGTTAGCACCATTTTTGAACACTGGAGACAAGTTAACTCACCTCTTACAGGCATTGGGTTAAAGGTAATGTGCTCTCAGTGATGTGTGGAGAAACTACTGAGCATAGGATTACACTCCTAAGTGAAGTGACTTTGATACAGCCAGACATTACATGTCAGAGACATGAAGTGTCAAGCCAGAGATTTAATAGGGGAGTGCTTTTAAAAAAACACACCAACAATAACACAGTACTAAGTGGTTCTAGTGAACATACTGTTTCTTGTTCTGTGTATTAAGAAGAGAGGTTGTCCTTTGAAATGGGAAGGCATAACAAAATGTGTTGGCTTTTCAGAAGCAGTTTTTCTTTCAGATACAATATACTTTTTGCAGAAAATGTTTAATGTCAGAAAAGATATATTTTGTGTAAAACATGGGAAAGTTTTATTGTAAGGGATGTATTATGTACAGTAGTGGATGTTCGTTTCTTTCCACCAATTCTCCCTTCAAGACTTATTTAAATGGGCCAGGAAGTAGGTGGAAGGCTGGCATTCAATTGACTTGCAGATCACACACCACAGTCATTAAGAACAGCACATTTAGCCCAAAGACTGGACATGCAGAAGCACAGTAATAAAAACTGCCTGTTGAGTGCTTGACTTGGTAGGTTAATTGCTCTGATGCTTTGAAAATGAAAAGTATGGCTGAATAATAAAAACCAAATTACTTTGTGAGGGCATTTGATGGAAAGATCAAGACCCAAGAACTTTAGCCATATTTAACTGTGTGGTGTTTATTTAATTACAGCATGCATTTAAAGTAAGATTAATAGTTAAATGCTAAAGATAGAGGACCAAATTTTCTGTTGATGTAAATTGGCCTTTCTTCATTGATCTAAATGGCAGGTTTATGCCAGCAGAGAATTTGGCCCAAAGGCTCTTATTAAGCATGTTTATATGCACGGTAGTGATTGCTAGAAACACCAGCAATATTTGGCAGACTATTACTAGCCATAAAGTTGAGAGGAAAAAATTAATAAAAGGGAATGATGCTGTGAAAGCGTAATAGGAAGGCTTCTTTTTTGAGAAGCTCCTTCTTTTGGGAATTTAGTACAGTCATAAAATATGCTACATTTTCCTATTAACTTAAAAGTGATAGAGAAAGTCCTGAATTATCACTCTGCTCACTCAAAATTGAAGCCAGAAATTATGTGAGATACTACACCTATTTAAAATAAGTTTTATTTAGTGGTGTTACTGGATGATTTTATAGGCACTACAAATTTAACAATCAGAAGTCATAAATAGTATTGGTTTAGAGAAATATGTTTATTTAATTACTAACTAGTAGTGAAATTGAATCTCTGTGATATGTCTCCCCCGCCACCCCCCCCCCCTTTTATTTTATTTAATTTTTTTTAAGATTGTAGGGTATTGCAGAACTTTCATTTCTATCAGTTGGTTTAGGTCTCAGTGCCATGGTACCCTCAAATGAACCAAAAAGTGTACAGATAATGACCAGAATATATTATTGGATTGTGCTAACATTTTCAAAGCTACACAGACACTCTTTACTGGGTATATATAGGCTGCACTGACTACCTAGAGTTAAGCAATTGGGACTCAGAGTCTCATTCTAAGGGTATTATACAAACACTTTAAATCAATAGCTGTCAAACTGTCATCAACTGTCCATTGATGGTCCTCAGAGCTCTTGCTGGCTATGCATGTGAAACTAGCTGCTCCTCTTTGCTTACACTGTGTGTAATGTGGAATTTCATATATGGTAATAAGTATAATTAATTATTTTCAAATAATGAATTGGGGGGAGGGTGTTGATAAAAGATAGGGTATAAAAAGAATGTACTGAGACTTAGCCTTTGTTTGTGTACATGTAGCCAGTTTATTGACCTGTCTTATCCCCTCTGGGGATCCACTGGGGTGTGGCATTCTGTACTTATGCTGACATAGACCTGTTCCGTGGATTTGAACTTGAAGTTAGCAGTGGTTTTTGTCTGCTACAGCAAGCAGTGGTTGTCTGCTTTGTTAGATTTGTGAGGTAACCTGTGGGCCTGGTTGATGGTCCTGAAATATCCTTGCATAAATGGGGAATTGTCATCTAGCAGGTATGTTTACAGTGGGTTCCTGTAGGGACTGTTTCTTGGACCTATACTATTTAACATCTTTATTAGTGACATGGAAGAAAACATAAAATCATCACTGATAAAGTTTGCAGACGATACACAAATTGCGGGAGTGGTAAATAATGAAGAGGACAGTTCACTGATTCAGAGTGATCTAGTTCAGAAGCACAACAATATGTGTTTTAATATGGCTAAATGTAAATGTATATATCTGGGAATAAAGAGTGTAGGCCACACTTAAAGGTTCGGGCACTGTATCCTTGGAAGCAGTGCCTCTGAAAAAGATTTGGTGGTGGGGGTGGTTAATTAGCTGAACATAAGCTCCCAATGTGATGCTGTGGCCAAAAAAGCAAATGTGATCCTAGGATGCACAAACAGGGGAATCTCGAGTAGGATTAGAGAGATTATTTGACCTCTGTATTTGGCACTGGGGCAACTGCTTCTGGTATCCACAATTAAAGAAGGATATTGACAAATTCAAGAGGGTTCAGAGAAGAGCAGTTCTGGCAGTTTGTTTAATGGTGTATATTGAAAAGTTGGCACTTCCCCAGGGCACAGTGGGGAGTGCTCCCCTGTTCCATAGCTCCCTGCTCCCAGCTCCCCTGCTCTCAGGGTATTTGTGGGGGATCAGGCTGGGATCCCTTTCCCCAGAACATTTTGGGGGACTGCTCCCCACCACCCTTGGGCCCACTCTGCACTGACTTGACTTGGCCAGCTCCAGTGCCAATTGCTCCTCCTCTCTCCACCTATCATGAATCTGGAAACTGAGCCTTCACTCACTCCAAGCTGGTGCCAGTGGCAGTCACTGCCCCTGCCAGGGGAGTGGTTCCTCCCAGGGATAGGGAAAGTCCACAGCCAAGGCAGAGGCATCGGAGACCATCTGCAAAGTGGAGTGTCCTTTTTTTTGCAGTCCTGGATGGAGGTCTCTGCCCTGCCCTGCCAGGCCTGCAGCTTTCCCCACATCTTGTGCTGTAGGGATCCAATGTCACTGGCCATGCAGGGAGCTGCTGCATTATCATGGTCCCACTCCCTCCCTCCCTGTCACCAGCCATCAGTATGGGAACCATCCCCAGGCATGAATTGTTCTGCAGCAGGTTGGTCTCCCCCGTGGCCGGGGGCTCATCCTCCTCCTTGCAGTTCAGACCAGGGGTCTGTATCCACCAGGCCACAACAATTGCAGCCTTCACCACACCTCATGCCCTAGCTTTTCTTGGGCCCCTTGGCTGAGCAGGGAATCCCCTCAAGCCTTGCTGTGTCAGTGGTGAGAGGAAGCCCCCTGCAGCCCCGCTGTAAGAACCATTCTTTGCTGCTGCAGTGCTGTGGTTGCCTCACCAAGCCACGGCCCTCATAAAGTGACTCCTGGATGTGGTAAGTTGCCATGGTAACAAGATTGCTTCCTAGGCTCTATTACTTAGACCCTGGTTCGAGCCTCACCTGCTGCAGCACTGCATTCTGGCATTGCGGACCCAGAGAGAGAGTGAGTAACCTGAAAGGTCACAAACTCTTCTTGTGCACTTAGTTATGTTAACTTATTTAATATATGTGCTTAACTGTCCTAGTACTGCACATGCATACACACAAGTGCACACATGCATGCACACACACATAAAGTGTGGCTTTTGGGATTGGGAATTAGCTTTTGAATTCTTTGTTTAGACTGTGCCTCATTTGCCTGGGCCAGCGAGCTGCCCTGGTCTGGTAAATGGAGACTGTTTCAGCTCAGTGGCTGGTCTAAGCACTTTGTGGTGTGAAGAAACGGCTTGTTATTTTGCTAACAAGATCAATTAGATTTGGGGTGGGATGTCTGCTTCCATGCTGTCAGAGAAAGGTTTTGAGTGAACAATTGTCTTTTTTTCTCCGCTAGAGTTTCAGCCAGTGATGCTCACAGAGGTACTGGAGATGTTGAGATAACATTGTCCCACAAACTGTGCTGTGGATCCATCTCCTTCCTGGCTGGGGTAGACCAGTAGGGAATTACCTAGTCCCTTGCTTTTGGAGATTGTCAACACTTCTGTTAGAGTGGTCAGGCTGGTATTAGATCTATCTTCTGCCTTCAATAGCATTGATCACAAGTTGTTGACTCACCTTTGGACCTTAGGGGGTCTAGACAGGGTTTTGTTTTCTCTGTTTCATTCAATGCTGATACTGCAGCATTTGATTTTTTTCTTGGAGAGATCTCAGATGTTGAGAAGATTTGGGGTCCTACAGGGTGCCACTCTGTCACCTCCCCTGTTCAACATATATAGAGAGCCACTGGGAGCATTAGTAAGGAAGCATGGGGTCTGGTGTTTTCAGTACGTTCATGACACTCAACTCTGTGCCTTTTTTGGCCAACTCGGATGATGTGGTTCAATGTGTCAGCTAGTGTTTAGTTGATTTTGGGTCAGAGATAAGAGTAGGCTACCTGAAGCTCAACCCAGATAAGAGTGAGCTGAAAACAGTAGGTTGGGGAAGCAGTCAAAGGAAATGCCTATCATTCCCTTTATCAATAACAATCCCTTTGAAGGAGTATGTCCACCATTACTTACTAGGGTTCACAACTTAGGGCTGATATTAGACACTCAGCTGCTTTGGGATGGTCATGTTATAGCAGTAACTCAGTCAGCTTTTACCGTCTGTGCCTGTTAGGAGGTTGTGACCTTCCCTTTCTGATGCGGACCTTGCCACTATCATACAGGCTTCTGTTACCTCAGGATTAGACATACTGCCGCTGCTGTGGCCAGGATGGTTGTCTGAGCTGGATCCCCCTAATTGTAAAAGAAAAGGGAGTAGTTGGCAGAATTTTCTCTGTGAGGGCTGTGGAACTTTCTCCCCTATTTGGTCCACAATGATAAAAGAGTGGAAAGGAGCTTTTTAGATGGCTGACTGTGTTCCTGTTAAAATGATAACTTTAATGCTGCTGTGATTTTACTGTATTATTATTGATGTCTAAAAGCTTGGAGAGGCATCTTTTTAATTAGTTTAAAACTAAATAAATACAAAATAATTAAAGATAGTTAAAAATACCTAAATATTTTCCTACAAACACTTTTCCTAGTGTAAACCACATGCTGATACTGCAGCAACTTATTATCTTTTTTAAGCCCCAAGAAAGGGAAAGAAGCAATGAAGAGGATGGATTTTAGTTGAATGCTTTGTGTATCTGCACCTTTCCAGAGACAAGGGATGAAGAACTTAGATAGAGGGGTCCAGAGACATCTAGAGGAGGGGAGTGATATTTACTGGACATGTTCAGTAGCTGTTTCTGAATCTGGGGAGAGGGTTTTCAATGAGAGCAAGCAGGACTTCAGGTTGCACACATTCACCATCTGATTACTGAGCCAATTGGAACTTAGGGGGAAAAGGTGATAAATAGCGGTAGATGGAGACAATACTGTAGACTCAGCAGCCATTCAATGCTGGGCCAAGAGCTACATCTGCTGCAAAGGCTGCATTCCAATATCTATCACACTTTGGATTCCCTTGGTTTCTAACAAGATTCCCTATCTTGTTAGAAACTCTTGTTAGTTGTTGGCTGCGTGTGTATGCTCCCCATGTGTATGATGTCTCAGCAGTGCTCAGATAACAGAGACACCACTCCACAATTGAATAACTCGACACAACCACAGATTCACTGAGCAATGAAGGCACCCACCCAGGTTTATTGTGGACAAGCACGGGTACTAGTATCCCATAGACTCTACAGGACCACTAACACATGTATGCTTGTTACAATGGATCAGCACAGTAAACAGTTTCCCCCGTTTCCCCCTAGGCCAGACAAAGATGCTTCCTCTGAGGCCCTCTTTTATACATTGATACAAACAAATTACATATTGCCCCTCTGATGTGTAGTTGCCACCCCCTGATGTGGCAAGCTACCACCCTTTGACATGGTATGATACCACCCACTCATTACCTTGTACTGGATGGAATGATCAAAACATCTCTATTCATCATATTAACAAGACATTTCTACCCATTATAATGTCATTTGAGGAGGTCAGTGAGCCCTCATTATCTCTGGAGTATTAGGAAGTCCTGTTACCTTTCTGGAATGTGCTTGTGCCTAGCACTTCTTTAGAATGTGTGTTTGTTATACGAACTGTTCTTGCCAGTTACCTGCCAGCATTCACAGCATGACTTCTGCTAACTCTGATTTGTAACAGACTTGACCATTATTATAACTGAGGCCTCATATCTGGCCTATTATACTAGGCCTCATGTCTCAGGCTCTTACTTTCTTCTATAGAAACCAAGGAGGCAATCAGCTCTTAGCTCAGGGCTTAGAATTGCTGTTGACTCTAAAGATCTTCCAACTGTTGTGCTGAGGAGCTTCTGGAGTGTTTGGAAGGGAACTGAGGGACTGCCCCATTCTCCTCAGGCTCTGGAGAGTCCACCTGATACATGTACATTCTGAGGCCACATTAGCGAGACTGAGAAGAGCAAAGGGGAACGTCTCTGGATGTGTGTACTGAAGTATAAAAATGTATCTTTTCTCTTGCACTGAACTATATGTAACAGCAGCAAAGTGGAGGTTTGTTGCCCAATAGTTTTTTTAAAGAAATTCTACAAAAATATTCCAAATACTGTTTGCAACTGTTTGTGGATGTATTAAGGTGCAGGAGAAAGAGGGCGTGTAATGGCGTTACACATAATATTAGCTCAGTACCCTCTTGCCCATTATGAGATTAACATTAACAGAGATGTTATGTGATTATGAACTGAATAGGGCAGTTAATGGATTTTTTTGATTCACTGACAATTCCAAAAAGTCAGGAAAAAAATGTCAAGTCAAACCGAAAATGCAATTTTTCAAAATATTTCAGCAAATCAAAAAAGTCAAAAAACATTTGTGTTGGATCGAAATGAAATGATTCATTTTGAACTGACCTGGAATTTTTCATTTTGAGTTCAGCAATTTTTGGAAAAGCAAAGAATTACAGTCACAAAAGGGGGAGCCTGAGGACCTCCCTTATAAACTACTGGTGAGGGTGCTGTCTTGGGATGCAAGAGATACAGGTTCAATGCCCCTCTCTGCCTGATGAGGGGAAGGGATTTGAACATAAGTTTCATATTAGGGAAGGATGTCTTAGCCACTGGTATATGATAGCATAGAATTCTCTCAGCCTCTTCTGTTGAAGCTGTTCCACTCTTTATAGATAATTAAATAGTCATTGGAGCATGCTTGAACTTGGGTTTCCCACAGCTGAGGTAAGGCTATAGAGTCATTCTTGCACCCTTTCCCTGGCCCAATGACATTGTGAATGTATGTTTTGGCGGGGAGGGGGCATGTATGTTATCAAATTAAATGGGGCTTGTCTCTGGGACAGTAGAATTAATTGGGACTATGTGGGGTGCATATAAATGGGAAGTTAGGTGTGTTGGGAAGCAGAATTAATTATCAGCCTGTTTTGGAGGGATTATCAGCAGGTATAGAAGTAATGTTTTGATGAGAGAATTAATTGGTGCTATGGGGAAGAACTGACCTTCAGAGGGAAGGCAGTGAGGATGAAAGAGTGGCAAAGCAGGGAAAGATGATAAGGGAAATCTACCAGTCAGTCTCTCCTATCCTCTCAATCTCTCCTATCTAAAATTCATTCTCTCCTCTCTGGGATTTTTGTCTCCTCTTCCCCTGTTTTATAACAGAAAGGAGGATAAAGAGGATTGAAAAGGGTCTGGAGGGAGAGAGCACTCTACAGCTTTAAACAAGGAGAAGAGCAATCAACTCTCCCTCTCCATTTCTATAAAACAGAAAGAAAGTACATAGGGGTGGTGTGGGGTTTTCCATCTCTTCTCCCATGGTGTGGGAGACATTGGCAGGAGTCCCAATGTTATGAGAAATCATGAAAGAGGAATTGGCATGTATTACCACAACGTTCAGACCCCTGACCGCACCAAGCGAGAGGAGCTGAAGGCCCTGCCCCATTACAAAGTGATGCAGTTCAAAAAAGGAAAATACCATTCTGAGTGTATTAAACAGAAGTGTCAAATTTCATTCTACATGGCACTGATGAGGCCTCAGCCGGAGTAGTGTGTCCAGTTTTGCACATGACACTTAAAAAAAATGTGGATAAATTGGAGACAGCCCAAAGGCAGCAATACAAATTATAGAAGTTTTGGAAAATGTGACCTATGAGGGAGTTTTTTCAGAACAGACTAGATAAACATTTGTCAGGGATGGTCTAGGTTTACTTGGTCCTGCCTCAGTGTGGAGGGATTGATGAGGTTAGCTCTTGAGGTCCCTTCCAGACCTACATTTCTATGATTCTGTGATCACTTATGCAAATTTGTGCAAATCTGAATGCGATTTTTGTCAGCTGATGTTGGCAAGTATGAATTTTGTATACACACACACACATATGTTATGCTGGTTTTTATTAATAATAATATTTGTTTGAGTATTAGGCCAGAGTGCCATTTGGTAGTTTTAGTTATATTTGTATAAACATGTTCAGAAGCCTTCTAGCTCAAGCACATAATAAATAAAAAACATTATAATGAGTTGATGTTTTAAAAGCTGAATGTAGAACAACTTTTTGTGAGCAATTGCCCAGAAAGAAGACTGATGCATTAATGTTATCTCAAAATGAGAGAGAGAGAGAAGCAAACACTTTATGTAAAATGAGAAGAGAGAGAGGATGAAAGTAACAGATTACCATGTCTGAAGAATACCAACTGTTTCACATTGTGCTTTGATAATATTTTTATTCTAGGGCATGCTATTCAGAAGGTTGAAGAGACCTGACTATTGAAGATGCTACTTCCAACCCCAACAGATTTATTTAGGCTTTTGAAAACCCTCCAAACCTTTCAAAGTTTGAAAAAACAGGTGGGAGGGAGGGCAGAGGCAGGTTAAAAACATTTTCCTGAAATTGTAAAATAAATCTCATTCCGAAGAGAAAAAGAACAGTTCCTCTACAAACTCTAGCAGGTTTAGATTATTTCAATCCAGGAATGGTCCAGTATGTTCCTAATGCATCCTCCCAGCTCTAAAATCGTCTAAGATGACCAACTGATTCTAATTTGTTCCTCTCTACATTATGTTTCCTTACCTCATTCACAGCCATTCTCATTAGTTACAAATCTGAAACGATGATGTAGGAAGTACAAGAGGAAAAAACATCTTTTTTAATCTGGTGTTAATGAGGAGAATATTTTGCTACAGAAAGCGAATGACAAAGTTGGGAAAACAGTGACCATCCTTACTGTTGTCTTGTAGGAATGTCAGCTCTGCTGGAGAGGAGGCCCGGAGAAGAATGAGGGAGTGTGATGGACTTACTGATGCATTGCTGTATGTGATTCAGTCTGCTCTTGGGAGCAGTGAAATTGATAGCAAGGTTTGTCATCTTTGTCTTTTCAGAAATGGGAAAGCAAGGAATAAATAAGGAGATTTAAAATATATATATGGTGGTTGCACTGGATACACGAACAGGGCAGAACATAGCCCATAATCTCTTTGATTTTCTTTCTATTGAGCAGTGTTTCCATATACTGTATATAGCTGCCCTGTAATTGTATTGGTATATGTACTGTACAGTGTATTCTCTTTTTCTCCCTCTCCTTTTTTGTTAAATTGTTAGGAAAAAATAAATTAAAGTTTGGCTTCAGAAAGGCACCAATGCATCAAGCTCTTTGCAAACTTCCACACTTAGCTCTGCAAATTTATCTCAAAAGTGCAGTGCCATCTCTTTATGAGCTAGAACTAACAGCTATGCAGTGATTTTTATGGGGTGAACAGTGAGGAAGTACAGTGGTTGCCATTACAAAGTCAACATTTGCAAACAGATATTACACCATTACCAGTGTCATTTCCTAATCTAAATAGAAAGTGGAAATGTGGATAATAGCTATGTGATAAATATTTGTGAATTACATTTTTTTAATAGCAGCCGCTATAGGCTGACACGAAAATACTCATTTAATTTTATAAGCACAGTAACTAGGAGATGAACACAGCTCTTCAGAGGCGAAAGGCACTACTGAATAATTGTACTTAATAATTAAAAGAACTCCAAATAATTGCCAATTAAAGATTTTGTGATTGTGAAATCAGTGTTACAGGAAGTGTTTTAAATTATGTGATACGAAAGCCCTACATTATCCATGTCACTGATTATATCACATTTCGGTACAGTGGCTACAAGCAGTAACACAAAAATGCCAATTGTATCTAACATTAGTTTCAAATACATTTCACAGTTCATTCATGCTGTGAAGTGCTTATAAGTGTACCTATTGAATTTTCAGATTGCTAATCTGAGCAAAGTGGGTAGACTTTTCCTATACATTCAGTAGAGAAATATGGAATCTATGAAAGAATCTATGTTCCATGTAACCTTCTATGCATGCCAGTGTAATTGGTACAGTTTGCAGAATGACACTGTATAATGTGGTAATCTACAATCAACTTCCCATTAGTAAAAGTTTTTATGGAAGCGATTAGTGGAAGAAGCTCGTTCACCAGCATCACTGACTGAAAAAGGCTTAAGAGAAAACCCAGCTGCTGTGTATCGCATGGCACCCTACCCTTACCACTACCACTACCACTACCCCTACGCTGTCTCCCTTCCGCCTCCAGCAGTACAAGTCTAGAAAGGGGGGAGGGGACAGTTTTTAACTTCATTAGCTTTAGAAAAATGGAATCCAAGACTGTTTCAAAGCTCCCTGATTCAGCATGTCTAACAGAAAGTAAAAGTTAGGTTTCAGTGAAACACTGTGGGAGGAGTAAGAAAGAGGATGCAGGAGGGAAGGAAGTCAGTCATTTTATACCCCGTTTCACAGCTTAGCTGCTGTTCTTCCTTAATAGGTGGCTGGGACTAATTTCAAGATTATTTTACTGTTAAAAGGGCTGAATAAGGAGCACAGAAAACTCCCAGTTTAGCCTCTTATAATTAACGTAGAATGCTTCATTTACATATTCATTTCCAGCACTTATGATATGCTGTAGCCCTCTGTGCAATGAGGAGTTTGAGTCTCTGAATTTTCTTGCCTTGGTCTATTTGACCATATTGTATATTATAGGTTTTTAATTTTATATCCTCTGATATAATGGTTTTGTGCAGCTAAACAAAAAACAAAACATTGTAGCTGTATAACTAGCACCTTCTATTCCAAAGATTTTAAAATCATTTATTTAAATCTGGCCAATGCTTTTTAAAACTAATTTTTAAAACTTTTTAAAACTAATTTGAAAATTGGTGCCAGTGCAATTTCAGATTAAAATATATAATAACCTTATAATAAACACTGGTTTTTAAATGCCTCTAGTGCTAAGGTATCTTATTTGACAGTTTTACAAAACTGTTGTCAAAAAACAAAATATTGAAAATTAAGACCCTGACCCTGCAACTGCTTAAACAGATATGTAACTTTACTCACATGAGTAACCTGTTCACTTTAACAGGATTACTCGTGCTTAAAGCTAAGCGTGTGCATAATAAGTGTTTGCTGCATCGGGGCTAAAATTGTATTTTTTTTAAATTAAAAACTTCTCTTAGCATCATAAAATCTTTGTTACTTCAAAATACAATTGCTTCAGAGTTGGAAAAGGACAGTTATTTTGACTTTTAATACATTAACATAGTTATTTTGAACTTTTTTATACACACAGGCCAAAATTTTCTAAAATAGGAGTGTAAAATGAGGCTCTTAAACCCATATTTAGGCAAATAAAGGTGGGATTTTCAAAAATACCTAAAGGATTTGGGAGCACAAGTCCCATGGATGCAAAACAGCAAATGTTGAGGAAAGAGCACAGTCTAGCGAAAACATTTCTGCTTTCTTAACTTGTGAAAGCTCAGTTTATTGGCAGGTGCTGTTGATTGCAAATATATCATGGGGTATTTGCGTATGAATTTTGTGTTGAGGTTTGAAACCCTAGACTTGTCTGTTTCAGCATATGTGGGAATTTTAATGTAAAACTTATTATTAGAAAAAATCTCTATATAGAACCTGAAGTTCTACTAACAATTAGGACATAATTAAATAAATAAGTACAAATATGGCTTCCGTGGAAAAAAGTAAAAACTTGCATCATGTAAGTAAAAATACAGATTTAAATGTAATTTCTTTAAAAAAATAAGTAAATAAGTATAAAAAACTATTTATTAAAATAATTTTAAATATATAACTTTTCTTCCACCTTGCTGCAACATCATGAAGTAAATGTAAGATCTTAAAAGCTCACATGTTTATGTTTGACAGGTTAACTAAACTATGTTTAATTAATAAATACATACATTTTACTGAAGATCTCAAATCAGTAGCAGAGTAACATGGAAAGGCTTCGAACTACAGCTATATAATGTTTGAAAAGCTTCCCAAGACCCGCCAATACCTAAGTTCAATGTTCTGTCTCTTCCAAAAGCTGATGTCATCCCAAGCACTTAAGGCCAAAAGCCTTTGGTTTAAACCAGTGTAATGACATTGATATCAATGGAGCTGTGCCTCTTTATACCACAGGTGCATTTGATCCCTAAAGTGGAGCTGGGAATTGCATTTCTTATCCTGGTTTGGAGTAACTGGGCTGGGCCCTGGGTAATGTGAACTGTGACTTCTGTATTTCTGCTAAACTATGTTCACTTTATTGTTATATTACCCTTTCAGCCTACCCCACCCCTCACACCCAGTTGCCTATTTTATCCACCTGTTACATCTTGTCTGACATGCAGAATGTGAGCAGGCAGGGAATGTCATCTTCTTAGTTGTCTACACAGCACCCTAGCACAATGGTACCTTGATCCTTTACTGGGGTTCTCAGCGTTAAGGTAATACAAATAATAATAATAAATATAATAATAAATCCACCAGGGCAATTGAAGAGGCATCTCTCTTCCAAAGAACACTAAACAGCAGTAGAGCCATTCTGTATCCTATATACAGCCTGAGGACAACAGTAAATCCTGCAGTCCTAAAACCTACCTCCATGGCAGGGAAGGGCCAGGGGACCTGCAGAACTTCAGCCCCACCCCTACCCCAAAACCTCTGTGTATGACAGTGTGTAACAAACCCTCATGGAACTGGGCTTCATGCTACTCAATTAGTACACATTCCCTACAAAGAACTGATTTAAAAAAAATAATGGATATAGTCTACATTTCAGTAATGGCACAAAGTAGCTGCTAACAGTACTGATTGTATCCCTACTTACACTGTTTATTCCACCCCCCATGTACAGCTCCACTGAGGTGGAGCCAAGATTTAGGATTGTCAACTGGTTTTTGTATATAGTGATTTATTTAAAGAGCATTAGAGTTTCCTCTGAAAGCTAAATAAGTTAACCACGTTTTCAGTCCCCCAAGAAATGAAGAACATATCGTTCTTACTAGACATGGGAAAACTAGAGAAAATGAGAAATAGCCTTCAACCAAAGTCCAGATCAAACTTGTTTTTCAACTTTGAAGTTCTCTTAAATTTTCCCCATCATTTTTTTTTTATAGTGAGCCCCATTCCACTTCCAGGTTCCGGCTAGGATCATATACCAAAGGGCCAAAATCTGTGTGAGAGAGGGGCTATTCCTAAAGTATGGAATTGGCTGGATTTCCAGGGTCATTTTGCAGACTCCAGAGGACTAGACGGTTTATAAGCATATTAAATTATGTGGGCTCTTACAAACGCAGAACTCAGAACTACTTAAGGTTTTTTCAGTTTTGCTTCTCATAGAATTGACACAAGAAATAAACGTTGTTAGAAATAATGTTTTTATTTCTACTAGCTGCAGCTGAAATCAGTTTGCATTCTGTGCTTGTGTGGATCTTGTTTACCATATTTTTGCCTCTGCCCCTCTCTCATATTGAATTCAGCTTGAAATTCAGAACCACAGTAACAATGTTAATAAAAAACTTAGTCCAGAGCTCTATTCCTCACTAAATAGAGGCTTTGTGATCCTGCCAAGTTTTCTAAACCTTTCAAACTGTGATTGTCTAGGGAGTGCTTAAAAACAAATCGAAAAGAATATCTTTGGACAAATGTATGTGCAAAGATTGATTACTGTCCTCCATTCAATATACACACCTAAAAAGAAAGAGGGTTTTTTTTAGCCTTTTTCTCTTTTTCTCCTCCTTTTTTAGACCGTTGAAAACTGTGTATGCATTTTGAGGAACCTCTCATACAGACTCGCTGCAGAAACATCTCAGGGACAGCAGATGGGAACAGACGAACTTGATGGGTTACTCTGTGGGGATGCCAATGGAAAAGATTCAGAGAGTTCAGGGTGTTGGGGCAAGAAGAAGAAGAAAAAGAAATCCCAAGATCAGGTAATGGAAGTTATTTGAAGCAATGAGCGTAAGTGCCTACCAGTGATATAGGCAGAGTTTATATTGTGTTTGTGAGCATAAGATGGATAATGTGTACCAGAGTCACCTTATAAATAGTTGCCTGGATATTTATGGCAGTGAATGGTTATGAAGTTACCACCGGAAAATGCATTTTCTTTAAAGAATTGAACATTATTCAGTGGCATCTGGATACTGTAGTAATGGGCAGCCTATGACTGCCATACCTAAATATAGTACACTGCTTGGTAATTAATAAATAAACTGTTTACAATGAAATGTGAAATTCCTAAAATACAAACATAATTTATACTCATTGTATAGTCCCTTTGCACTGCCTTTGTAAAGTGGCCTAAGGCTAATTAAAATCAGGCCAGTATGTGTTTGCTTGAATGTCCTGTAGTCAGTAGTTCTGCACTGAAGAAAAGATTCTAGAAAGAAACATTCATTTACGCCACAATTTCCAAAAATGGCTGCATCATAACTGCATCACAGTTCTTCCAAGATCTAACTGCATTCAGCTAAGCAGAATTTGTACGATTATCTGAAATAATGTAATAAAGCAACTTCCAATGATAGTATAGTTGCTTCTGTTTTCACATAATGGGACTGTTGAGAGAGCTGCTGAAGCTGGCAGCGGGAATTGGACAGGCAGAAAGACTGATAGCCTGCCACTCCCAACCCTAAAACTTTTAGCTGGGGAAGATTGACTCCATAACTTTATAGTATAGTCTCTGAGTGTACAAAGCTGTCCTTAAGAGAGAATTTGTCCATTTGAGTATAGTATCCCATCTGTATTTATGTGAGCTAAAATGAGTTATGATTCAGGAATAAATGATCAGCATGGTCCATGAGTGTCATGATTACAAGGCTAATTGCCTTTCTTTCCCCTTTCTGGACTCTCTCGGTGCTCCCTAACAGGTGTCAGGTCTTTTGCCTTTACCTACCCTTGGTTGGAATCTCCCACTTCTAGACCAGTACCATGTGTATTAACTGTTCTTATCCTGCAGATCCAACCAAGCTTTTAGAGAAAAAGAATTTTAAAACAACAAACAGTATACACACATGGCTATCTTACCTAAAGGCCATCTTCTGATGATAACCTAGGCAGTCCTAACTTCTTCAGATGCCTTCCGTGGGGTGCTGTATCTCAATCTGGTTACCTGAAACAACTACCAACCCTCTATTGAGAGAGAGTCCCTTTTTAACCATGCTATAGCTCCTTTGTTCTGCTGTGTTCCCAGGCTTTGATTCTTCTGATCAAAGCCTGTCCTGTAGGCTCAGAAGAAGATTGAGCCAGAGTCCCCAGAGCCAATGGTTCTGGCATTGAAGCTTAGCAACTCACAGGTTTTTGCTCAGCAGAGACTTATGTTGAACCATTCATTTCTTTCCTGCCTGTTTTTCCAGAAAGACTCCTGTTGAATTAATTCAATATATTCATAAATTACCACAGGGCAGTTACAAATATGTCACAATGAAGATTTAGCTATTTGAAGTAGTTGAGAATTTATATACTTGCACCTTGCACTGTCTGCTGAAAGATTACCTCTGGATGTTGAGAGAAAATAAAAAAGTATTGTGACTAAGAAGAGAAACAAATGGAAAAGACCGTCCAGCTCATATTTTAGTGTAGTTAGCAAACATCTGTAGACCGTGAAAATTAGATCAAGTAATTCAACTTGCCCAAAATATTTAAGTTGACCCTCTTTATTTTTTAGGTAAGTTAAATTTTAAATTTATTTATGTTACCTCCTACTTTTGTTCTTTATTGTATGTCCTTGGAAATACATTACCACTCAATAATAAGTCTGAGAAAGGCTGACAGAATTCTGTTACTATGAAGGCCTTTGTAATATTACTGTTACTACTGAGCATATGTAGTGAGACAGTGAAAGTCATTAGTGGAATGTGAAGTTTTAAAAATTATATATGATGGCAGAAGGGAATTTTTTCCACCTTTCTTCAGAATTGTTTGCCCCATACAACCATTTATTTATGTTTCAAAAGGATCTTTGTAGAACAGTACACAATTGAATATGCCTGAGGTTATACGAATAAGTGATCTATAGGTACAGAAAATATATGTGAGCATATAAAGGTAAATTATATTAATGGGAAATAACACAGGGATATTAATTATCCAAATTGCTGTTGTTTAATGAGTCAAGTTTGGAGTAAAATTCAAGCCCTGAAAAACATATTAAAAGCAAAGTTAAACTACTGGTTAGGTTCTAATTTCACTCATACTGAGTTAATTAAATATTACAATAGTCAAACAGCTTTTATTTAGTATTGACTTTTGTCAAGGCTTTTATATGCTATAATATAATGAAATAAAGTGTTACAAAATGACAATAACAGTTGCATTATATCATATACATTTTATAGCTGTCTCAAATTCCACTTAGAATAAACTCAGCATCCTTGTTCCTAATCTTTGACAGTATTGATATATTAGGGGAAGTTTAATTGTACTTGCACGTCTCTGCTTCCTGAATTATCTAAACACAGTAATTGAGGATGAAGTGAAAAGACTTAATTCTGAAGTTTCTGGCATTAGAAAATTTACACAAACCCCTTATGATTTTACAAGGGTTTATATATTTAATTTCCTTTCATTTTCATTATTTCAAAAGAAGAAAAACTCTGAATCCTTGTCAGACCCTGTGACACATTGCTAGCTGGAGCACCTTGATCACTGAGGTTGCTGCAGCACAGAAAAGGCTGTGGGCTTAATTGGAATCAATCATCCTGTTGCTGGTGGGGGTTATTGACAGTTGTTGGTAATTGTTGAGCTAAAGAGGCAATTGACTCATTAAGGAGGAGGATATATAATTGGGTGGAACAGGAAGTAAAGAGGGAGCTCTGAGGGTGAGCAGAGTGAAATAGTGAAGTTGTGTGAAGGCACCCCTTCTGTACACCTGCACTATATCTTGTCCTGTTTGGAAACAAAGGCTTAAATGTGTGACTGAGAGACCACGAAAACAGGGAAAGCATTGTTGCTCACTGGGTAACAGAAGAGGCACCCTGTTACATAGGGGGGCTTCTCTCAGAATTTAACCCTCTCAGGCCTGGTCTACACTTACCTGGTGATTCGGTGGCAATTGAAGCGAGTTACGCAAACTACACAAAGTAGCTTGCGTAACTCCCGTTGACTGTTGTGCTTCCGTTCTGCATGGCATCTTCACTACACCGTCAACACAGCACTACGCCACTTGAGGGGGTGGTTTCTGGATCGATTGAGTGGGTCTTCACTGACCGCTCAATCGATCTAGAAAGGTCAATCTGACAGCGGCAACTTTGCCACTGTCAGTGTAGACATACCCTCAGTCAAGAGAAGTTGGCTTGCGAGGTGACCTGCATGTGGGCAGGGATCTGGATGTAATGGAGGAGATGCTGCGCTGGCTAGTGTAGAAAATAAAAGAGATAGAAAAGACCTAACAGGTGGAGAGGCAAGTGTTTCTGGGTTGGCAGGCAGAGCAGGAGTGAGCCTTGCAGGACTTTATCAAGGAGAGGTCCCAGGTACAACAACAGCTCCTGCGCTGCTTGGTAACTTCCTATGAGTTTAACTGGAAATTGGGAACTGGGACTATCTAAGAAGGCCCCTGGGGATGATCCTGATGCCTTTTTGCTAACTTTTGAGCAGCTGGCTATGAGTGCTGGACTGGACAGGGGTACTTGGTCACTATGGCTAGCTCTTTACCTGACTGGCAAGGCTCAGGTGGATTATATGACCTTGAGTGAGTACCAAACCAAAGACTAAGACATGCTGAAGGCTGCTATTCTGGACGGGATAGGTATGTCATTGGAGAAATACTGTAAAAAAATTTAGAGCCGCCAGAGGGAACACGGGGATACATCCCCAGGCTTTTGTGCAAAAATCATCTGACTGGGCCAATCAGTGGTTGAGGCCAGATAGACAGGACACAGAAGCCATAATAGACTCAATTATTCTTGAGCAGTTTACACAGAGCCTCCCCAAGACTGCAAGAGTTTGAGTTCAAAACCATCGGCCAGAATTGCTAGAGGATGTTGTAAAACTAGCAGAGGCGTATGTGGAAGTACACCTACCATGAAAAGAGCTCAATCCCTCAACAACAAGGAAGCGGGGAAAGAAAGTTGGGGAATCCCTTTCATCGAAGCTTGGAAAGGAAATACAAGAGGCAAACAAGAATGCCCCTAGCACTAGCTCTGTGGTTTGTTACTACTATGGTGGCAAAGGACATTAAAGGAAGACTGCCCTTACATGGACTGTGGGTTTGTGGGTGCACAGGTGTAAAAGGTGGGTCTGGAATAAAGACAATTCCCGTCAAAGTAGGCTGTAGAACCATAAAGGGCATGGTGGATTCAGCATCATACAGAGCACCTTGATTAGACTGCCATGGCAACAGAAGGAGTTGCTGAAAACAATGTATGGTGTACATGGGGAAAAGGATACTTATGCTGTGACAGTTGTCCAACTGGAAATGGAAGGAAAGTTTAAGTGTCATAGAGTGGATATGGCAAAATTGTTGCCCCATGCAGTGATGATAGAAACTGATTAGATTCTATTTCCCTTATGTAAAAGGAGCAGAGGACAGAAAAAGAGACCCCAATAGTGGGGTCTGTGTAATAAATCTTGATGGTAGACTCTCCAGATAACTTTCCAGGGGCACTTTTTAATGACCCTACACATATCACAACAAGGACAGAGAGAATCGGCACATTGGAGATCTTGGAGTGAAGAAGTACTTGAGAAAGGGACAACAGATCCAGCAGATATAGATCAGAAAACCTAGTGGAAAAGGAAGGCAGAGGCTTCTCCGACTCCCTGGAGGAGCAAGCATGGGCATGGCCTTGGAATAAAGACCTACTGAAGAGGAAGAGAAGGGTCCTGATAATGAGGCCTTGGCAGGTGAACTTTACCCAGATAGTCTCAAGCCCAGGGCAAGATAAGGCCTGGTCTACACTGTCTCCGGTACTCAATGGGAGATACACAAGCTACGTAAAGTAGCTTGTGTATCTCCTGTCGACATACTTATATTCACGTAGCGCGGCATCTTCTCAGCGCTGTGTCAATGGGAGACATCCTCCCGTCAACGCAGCCTTCCTCCTTTCGGGGAGGTGGATTACTGGTGTAATGACCCACTCAATCGATCCCACTGCATAAATCGCCATGGAGTCAGCAATGTAGACATATCCTAAGTCAGGAGAAGAGAGGTATCCTGATACTGAGGCTCTGAAAAGACAATTTTACTCGAGTAGATACAAGCCAGGGACAAAAGAAGCTAGAGGAAAGGTCCATGGAATGTGATTGCTATGATGATCTACAGGCTAAAAGGAAACTGGGGGAGAAACTTCCACCCTGAATATACTTTTATAGGTGGAAGGCAGGAGACCTTCACTGGTGGCACATGGAAGACCAATCTGAAAGGAGCCAGGAAGACCTAATCGAACCCCAAATCCATAAAGAGGATAGGGCTTTGATGCTGAAGAAGACCTCCCCGGGAGGCAAGAAAAGATCTCAATTGAAATAAGGATGGAGATATATGAAAGGGTGTTAACTGTAGCACCTGATCACTGAGGTTGCTGCAGCACAGGAAAGACTGCAGGCTTAATTTGAATCAATCAACCTGTTGCTGGTGGAGATTACTAGCACTTGGTGGCAATAGTTGGACTAATGAGGCAATTAGCTAGGTAACAGGGAGGATATATAATTGGGAGGAACAGGAAGTAAAGAGGGTGCTCAAAGAGTGAGCTGGGTGAAGAAGAGAAACTATGTGAAAGGTCTCCTGCTAGGTAACTTTCTTGTGTCCTGTTCTGGCCTGTTTGGAAACACAGGATTAAAGATGCATATGGTGGAAAAGAAACAGACTGTCTGAGACACCACAAAAACAGGCTAGGCAGTGCTGCTCACTAGGTAACTGAAGATGCACCCTGTGACAGACCCTAACTGAAATTGTATTAGGTTTAATTTCAAGAGACTCAATGTGGTTCAGCTAGAACACTGAATCTATAGAGATCTCACTAGAAACTCACAATACAGAAGGTTCTTTAAGGATACTTCAGAACACGTTAAAAATGTTTAGATGCACAAAGAAGTTCAGTGCATAAACTGCATTAAAAGACATGGTTAAAAAAAACTTCAGCTGACCCATGCCTTTGTGAATCATTGACACAATAGCCTGTAACAGCTCCTAAACAATTATAGTCTGCTGCGTTGATTACTATTTGGGATATGATTTAATATGTCAGTGGGAGATTACATATCTAAGAAGAACACAATGGGTGGGAATTTCAAAAGCACCTAAGTGATTTAGGAATACAAGTCTCAGTGAAAATCAATAGGATTTGTATTCATAATTCACTTAGGCAATTTTGAAAATCCCACGCATGGTGCAATGCACTTTCCTTTTTGTACATACATTCATTAGAAAGCATGTCTATATTTTCAGTAGGACTTTTATTATGCATGTATTGTAAGGATGTTTAACATCTATGCACTTCCTGAATGAATGGGACCACTAATGGGTATAACCCCGTTAACCTCAATGTAGTTGTGTCCACTTACATCACCAGTGAATTTGACACATGTTCTATAAAAATACATTTTAAATCAGTTTCATTTTTAAGTTAAGAAATAAAGGAAAAACTTTGAACTGCAATTTCATGTTTTGATTTTTTTCATGACACATCCTAATTCACAATGCCCAGTAGTCTATGTAGTTTTCAAGGCAGACTAAGTTATATCAAGGTTATATTATAAGTCGAATCAAAGACTGACTACAAATGTAGGGAGAAGTTATATTTATATTGAATTTGAATGCAACATTCAACTCATAAACTAGGAGGAGTTCATGGCTGACCATTCATTCATACAGATCCCCAAAAATCTATTAATTTTTTTCTGTAGTTATAGCACATAATACTGTTCATCCAGAAGAATCTCAAGTGCTTTACAGATAGAAACAGATCCTCAAGTGTTGTAAATTGGTGTAGTTCCATTGATTTCAATGTATTTCAAAAGTACTGATTGCAGTGGAAATCTGCCGATTTACAATAACTGAGGTTTTGGCCTACTGTATAAATATAAAGTTCATGTCATCCACTATTGAGATATAGAATCAATTTTGTACCAGCAACAGTATACAGAAAGGTTTAGAAAAATAAAATATATGGATTAGAATATGGTTAGGATAGAAGGTCTAACACCTCTATTCTTGTGAAAATACTAGGCAGTCAGGACGTCAGTTTTATATTGTATCACTTCTTCTGAATCATAGTTCCCCACAGGCCACTGTCACCATGTTGGGATATTGGTCATTACTGAGTCAAAAGGGAGAGTTCCAGAGGGGTAGCCGTGTTAGTCTGTATACAGCAAAAACAACGAGAGTCCTGTAGCACTTTAAAGACTAACAAATTTAATTTCTGCAGGCATGAGCTTTCGTGGGCTGCAACCCACCGCGTCAGATGCAAGAAATAGAAATCAGATAGGGGGTATATATATACATCCAAGGATAAGGAACAACAATGGGGAAAGGAGGTTTTAGCAAAGTCCATTCAGTTAGAGTAGATGAGGCCTATTCACAGCCATTGATTAGAAGGTGAGAATGTGTGAACAGTGATAATTACTTCTTGTAATGAGATAACCATTCCAAGTCCCTATTCAGACCCAGTTTGATTGTGTCAAGTTTGCACATGAGTTCCAGCTCTGCAATTTCTCGCTGAAGCCTGTTTTTGAAGTTTTTTTGTAGAAGTATGGGAGAGTGCTTCCTGCTAAATCACAAGTGCTGCTTTACTTCTGTTTTTACACACTGATGTCCTAGGCAACTTTTTCTTCCATCTTGGGGAAGAGCAGTTTGTAAATCTTATGATGATAGAATTCTTCAACACTTGAGCAAAGCTTTAGAAAAGCCCATAGGTAAGCCAGTGCTCTCTTCACATGAATTGATGAATGTTTCATTTAATCTGTATAAGAAGAACTTTGGCTGTGTCTACACTAGAGACCTTACAGCAGCACAATTGTATCACTGCAGCTGCGCTACTGTAAGGTCTCCTGTGTAGATGCTCTATACCAATGGGAGACAGCTCTCCCACTGGCATAATTAAACAACCTCCAATGAGCGGTAGTAGCTGTTTTGTCAGGAGAGTGTCTCCTGCTTAGTGCTGCCCACATTGGCACTTATATCCGTGAAACTTATGTCAGTCAGGGGGTGTTTTTTCACACCCCTGACCAACAAAAGTTTTACCAACAAATGTGCTAGTGTAGACATAGCCTTTGATATTTACTTTTACCCTCCTAACTCATTACTGAAGTTAAATATGGTAACAAATATAATGGTGTTCAGGTACGTGTGTGTGACAGTGTACCTAATTTGTAAACCTGTTTATTTGGGTTGCTGGCTTTGTTTATTTCATTTATTAATGTATCTCTAAACAGTAAATAAAATTCTACTAACATTTCCTCTTAGGTTAAGGTTGTCATCTTGTTCCTGCATTTCAAACTACCACAAATAACCTTGCAGCATTGATTACCATGACATTCTTTTCAGAATTCTTTATACCTTAGACGTTCCCTCTAAATCTTCTTTTTTTTTTTCCCCAGAAGCACAGAGTTAATCTAACACTTTTGGCTGGATGCCCTAATACTTATATTATTCTGCTTGCCCTAGATATACCTTTTCTATTTCTGTAATCATTCATTATCAGCACATGGCAGGGCGAAGGCCTCTGCAGAACTGCTCTTGTCCATCAAACTGAAGGGTTTAATATCCTTTTTATAAAAATAAAATTATACTCACTAGGCTGTTATACAGTGAAAGAATAGATTATACTTGCTTCAGCACTTAGATATTATGGTGATAGGCATCCTAAAATACCTTAGATATATTGATATTTAATATTTCTAATAACATGTCACATTTTTTTTTCTGCTTTTAACCTTGACAACACTCCTTACCCTGGCATCAAATACCTGTTCTCAGAATCTCACATATAGTTCCATCCTTCTGGTAAAGCAAGGCGAGGGAGCACAGAGTGAGCACCATGCAGGATCCATTTATACCATTCCATAATTCCCTTGACTGCTCCTGACTGTACCAAACATGTCTTAACATGTTAGTGATTCAAACTGAATGTTAGTGGATGACAACAGGTGTGATAGAGAACTATTAGCAAGAATGTTAATCAACCTGATAAATTTCTTTCCGTACACCCTCCTACACTAACCGTCTGAGTTGCTTTGGAAAGAGACTCAGACTGCTAGGGCACTGTATAAAACCTAGCTTTTCCTGTTGACAGAGCTGAACACTATCCCCAGCCCAAAGTACATTTTACAGTGATTTTTTATACCAGTTACTTTACAAAAAAAAGTAAAGGTTAAGTAACAACTTAGCTATATAATTCCCTACAACCATGTTATGTAGCACATACAAGTGAATGCTATTCTTTCTGCTGCACAGGCTCTGTTACTTTCTGTCGGGGCTTGTCTACACTTAAAATGCTACAGCGGCAAAGCTGTGCTGCAGTAGCGTTTCAGTATAGACACTACCTATGCCAACATGAAGTGTTCTCCCGTTGGCATAGGTAATCCACTTCCACAAGAGGCAGTAGATAGGTTGACAGAAGAATTCTGTTGTTGACCGAGCACTGTCTACATGGGGATTTAGGTCAACTTAACAACACTGCTCAGAGGTATGGGTTTTTCACACCCCTGACTGACATAGTTAACCTGACCTAATTTTCTAGTGTAGACCAGGATTCAGTTATTAGTCTTTCCAGAGAAGTTATATTTCCATTCATTCCACAGGTATGACTCCAAAAGTCTCCCTGCTTCTTTGCTTTTCAGAATCTCCAATAAACTTACTTCCCAGCAGAGATTTCACTGGACACCTGGACCCTTCCTTTTTATCCACAGTATTAATTAGTCACTTTGTATACAGCATTTCTGTTCAAGATTTTCAGTGCTCTGATATCGTGCCTGTAAGAAATTAAAATTTAATAACTGACTCATTGCGTAGACTCCTGGATGTTCCCAGCCTCATATTCTACCTGAATGAGATTTATGCACATTCTCCACAGTGCCATAGAAGAATACTTTAATTTGTCCCCTCAACCCTACACCTTCATCGTGTATACACAATAGCCCCAATTTTTAAAATATAATTTCAGTTACAGTAATCCGTTTGATCTTTTTTCTGCATCATTTGATTTTTTTTGACTATGCCTTTTTTCATCTGTTTTCAATTGCAATAATCCAACCTCCAACTACTGCGCTGATCTACCTTTAGACTAGAACATGTACTTCCCAGGTGTTCCTATTCTGAGCTACTTCATCTCTCTGAATGTATCAATAAATTTTAATTGCCGAACTGTTTCATAATATGGTTCTGCAGATCATCCTAGTTGGTGTGGTACTTTAACAAATAAATCATCCTTGCATGCACATGTAACTTTCTTTGCATTGTTAATTCAGGACAACCCACATTATTGCAAATTTAGGTGTCTAAGTCCCTGTTTTGGCTCCACTCTGATGCACAGTACTCCCGTTGAACCCTGTAGTGCCTACATTTTCAGGGTAAAAGTTCCCTATGCCCTTATGCTTCCGCCGCTGAGCCTGTACACTGCTGCCTCCCTCTAGGCACCCAGACGCCTATCTCTGACCTGTACTCCAGAGCAATTCACAAAGCAGGGGAAGATAGGTGTTCCATTTCCTAAATCATATGTGTGGCCTAATCGAGCAGGCAGGTTTAGAGAGTGCCTATCAGATTGGGCCCCTTCAGCAAGTTTACACAAAACAGCTGGAGCAGGGGACAAAGGAGGACAAACAACATCCCTCATAATTTTTGAGTGAGTGCTCTAAACTCTGTGGCTATAGGCTATTTGGATGTGTGGCTCCCTCAGTCTCTCCCATTGAAGCTGTTGCACGCTGGATTAATAATGAAAGATTCATTGGAGCAGTGGGATTGGATCCTGGGTCACCCACATCCCATAGACTTATTCTCATACTTGGACACTCTTGCTCTCTAGCTCCCTCTGGCCCAAATGACTCTTTACAGGAGACAGCACACTCATCTCATTGCCACCTCCTATTGGCTAGTTTAGGTAGCTCCTTGCCTAGTATTCTGGCTTTATGAATCATGGTCTAAGATCCCTATCCCACTCATTGTATAGGTACTTAGGTGTCTAGCTTAGGCTTTGTGAATCCCAGTGATTACCTAAAAGTTGGGCTTGGTGATACTGAGCATCAGAACGCCTAACTCCTTTTGTGCATTCAGACCCTCATCACTTAAACCCACAGTATTTTATAACTCATAGAAAGAAACCTGAAAGAGAAGAATGTAAAACAACAGAGCACAATATAAATACAGTTAATTACTGTGCAACCTCCTCCTCTCATCAGACAGAGTTGGTTCGAACTAGAGACTGTTTCTAATGGACTGTTCACATGAGGTTGTTCATTCCTAATTTACCCTTTCTGAAAAATTCTTGAGTCCAAACCTGAAAGTACATTATTTTCTCTTCAAGCTCCAATTAATTACTTGGAGCTTATAAATACCCAAAGTGGAAATAATAATGAAAGAAAGTCTAAAGAAAATATAATTTAGTATCACTATTCTCCAAACCAAATTAGGAAATAGTGGTAAAAGTGAAAACCTACACACATTTAGCAACAGCTGCAGCCAGCAGCTGCAAACACAGCAAATTCAGCAAACACTGAATAATATTCCCTGACATTATACCCATATGTGAGGTTTCCCCCTGCAATCTGGACTGGTGTGCAGGTGTGTCACCCTGATCCCTCTCTCCTGGGCCCCAACTTACTCTGCTTTAGTGTGTGGTCCACCCACTCCTGGGTTGGCCCATGCCCAACCTTCTGCGAGTAATCGGTCCCTGACCTATTGAAGGAGAGCTTCTAGCCAGCCGCTCATGGGATTGACCCCCAGAAAACACCCCCAGTCTCAGATGCAACCCTGGGAACTGCCATCTTACAGAGTTCAGAGCTATACACTGAACCCTGCAAGCTTATTACATTTGTCCATCAGTTTATCAAAGAAATTGATATGTATCAGTTTTGTCACTCTAAGTGAGGTCTCTACACACACTCAACCCACATGCACTGCTTTAGATAAAACAAATAAATAAGTTTATTGACTATAGCAAGATTTTAAGTGATTATAAGCCAGAAAAAAATGAATCAAGGTTTGAGCACAATTAATTGAAAGACAAATCACATTCTAAACTAAACGCAACACTTTAGTGGTCTTTCAGTCATTGCTGTTATCTTACCACACAGGCTAGTTGACTCCTTCAACCAGGCTCCCTCATTTGTGGGCAGTCTGTCATTTGCTTGTTGTGGCTTTGTAGATGGATTCCAAGGGAGAGTGCCAGAGACAAAGATGCCTCTGTCTTTAACATGTTTCCTCATCACCCCCCTGGAGTCAGGTGATTGGCCATGTCTGGCAATGGGCATGATTTCCTCCATGTGAGTCAAATGAGCGTCGCCTTATCAGGTGCTCAGGATATTCCATTGTTCCTGTGTGCATGCCTCTGCAAAGCGTGAACCCTCACTTTGCTTGGTGTTTGCCTGGATCTGTTCAAGCCATGTGAGACACACATTTGGGAATATGACACAGCAGAGTTACATATTTGCACATATGTATGACATTGCAGGAAACATATTACCATAACACTAATGTTCAGTATGTCATGAGCATTCCAAAAACTCTTTACATGACATACTTTGCATTAGACAATACACAGTTACACTATTGAACATGAATGATACACAGATCACACTATAAGGGTGTACATGGGATACAGCGTGTCACACCATAACGTTTTTTTAAATCGCTATAAATTTTCCCTCTTCTTTTAGCAGATAACTGCTCAGAACATATAAATGTATCCTTTCTAGAGTTAGGACATTTCAGTGTTGAGGAAGAAGTTCCAGCATTCTGACCAGCTAAATATAACATACCTATGAGAAGTAAACAAGCGGTGTGGGTGATCTTTTGATGTTCCTGGATATTATAATATTATGTATAGATTAGCTCCCAGAGGAAGATTAAAATAATTTTAAAGAAAAAGTTCACATGACTCAGTTTTAATTAATTGTGGGGTTATGCCTTAGTGATGTACTTCTCCACTAACATAGTGGTTTCCTTTCCCTTTTTTCTGCATTATTGTGACCCTCATTTAAGTATATACTTTATGAGGTAGGATAAGAGCTAAACGTATTTTTATACAAAAAATTGTTATATTCAAACAATGTTAAAATTCAGAGTAGATATAAAAAATACTGGAAATGGGCAGTAGTGCCAAAATTTCATTTTCAGTTATGGATGTGGCTAAATTCATAGCTTTCTGTATTTATAAAAAATTAAAGCCATGGACAATTTGGGGGCATTTACTTTTCCTCTTTTGTGATTAAAAAACAATTTTAACTAATTTAGTAGATAGTTTTGATGTCTGTAGGAGCATGTAAATCTTCATAAAGAAAAGAACTGCTTTGAAAACTATAACAAAACATGCTTCTCTTTTTAGGTGCTTTTTAAAACTGATTAGGTATTGTTATTCATTAAATACTGTCAATTTTATATACTAGTTATAGCTTCTCCTGAACAAATAGCTCATACATATTTAGTGTTGCTTTATCTTTACTTAAAACATGAACAAAACAAAGACATCTTTCAACTGAATGTCTTACTTGCAGAAGTTCCTCCAAGATTAGAGAAAATAGCTGTCATCTTAATTCAGAATCACCACCTGTACTTTGCTAAAAGAACATGCACTGGGCTCAGTCCTACTTTCCCTTAAATCTTTACCCAAACTCCCACTGATTTAACTGGGAGCAAGACCAGTTTACAGTCAGCCACACAATTTCAATACCCAGCAAAATTAAAGTGTCTGAAAATTCACAACAGCACAGCCAGCCAGTCTTGGTATCATTTTGTAAAAAACTAAAAACAATACTTTAATAAAGACTGCAGTAAAGATAAATTAGATTAATTTCTGTCGGCATCACCAAGCATTGCTGCTGTTCTTTCCGCCACAATTCTTTCTCACATTGCCCTCTGTGATCCATATTTATGGTTACCTGCCATTCAGTTAACACCTATGTCACTATAGAACCATAGAGACTTTAATATCAGACAACTGCACTGTAGCCATTAACCGCTCTACATCACATCTTGTCACTTTTCAGATGGAACCAAATTTCCCCGAATGTGATAATTATGCCACTTACAGTAGCACCATCTCTATAGCCAATATATTCATTCTTCTAGATCCAGGAGGAAATATATAAATATGACAAGAAGTGATTAAGAAAAATAGTGGGTATAATCTGCATTTCAAAAATGGCACCAGGTAGCTACTAATAATACTGATTTATGCTACTTACACCACGGATCACATACACGTTTGACATGGCTTCGGTTATCTTTTCCATTCCTCACAAAGAAAAGATGTGCCAGATTTTGATCTCATTTTCACTGGTTTTAAACTTTTCTTATTTTACAGTTATTTATGATTATCAGTGTGAGATCAGAATCTGGCCCGAAATCTTTATTTTGATTACAAGTGTCACTTCTGAAATGAGTCTGACCTTCTGTTTTACCTTCTGTCAGGAGCCTTGAGCTATAACAGCAACATTTCAAGTTAAATACCATTACCAATAGCCTGACACTTCATGCTTTCACGTGCTAGGTGGATAGGCTGTAAATCCTACAACTCTAGGGAGGCATCAGTTCAGTTCCTTGAGAAAGGTTAGTTACTACTGCAAGAAAAGAAATGCTGCATCTTTGCTGCCTAAGGAACCCAATAAAACCATGTTTAAACAGCATTCCTAAGATAGCATGGCTGGGGTTCGCCAAAGGAAAAAAATATTTTGAGCACTTGTGCAATGGGTCAGAGGCCAGCACTGTCAAGTTCACTGTGTAGATTCATCAGCAGTCCAACTTATCACAGGGGGCCGTGCCCATTCATGTGGTTCTGCCAATGTGTAATGTCACTGATGGCAGTCAGACGCCATGGTGAGGAGTCCCAAGTATATACACAGATAGCTAAATATATGCAGACTCTTACTGGGTTTAGTAATTAGTCTGAACCTAGTATGAAAGATTAAGATGACAGAATGCATTACCTTAAAGATCTGCTACTAAGGATATTAATATTCATTTGTGACTCTCCTTACCTCAGCAGAAGGCATTGTGCCTGGTGTTTATTAGTAATGAATGCCCTAATCTTAGCAGACCTTTGAGATTCTTCTGAGATGAAAGGAAAAACAACAAAGCATAAAATTTTTGCTTAAGTTAAAGGAAATATCTATTAAATTCCTTAAACCGAAGACCCTACCAGCAGCTCCCCCAAAAAATCATATCACTCAACCAGAACTACAGAAGTCTTTGAAATAGTCCGGATTTGTTGACTTCTAGGGGATGGTGCAGGACCCATTTGTTTCAGCTGCCTATGATGAATAGGGAGATTGAGGTATAGGCTGACAAGCAGGGATGTTAACTTTTGATTAATAGATTATAAGGCTAGAAGATAACACCGTAACTATCTAGTCTGACCTCTTATATGACAGGCTATATGAATTCCTGTTTGAGGGTAAGCTACTCTTTGATAGATGGGGTGAGTTGATTGAACAGTGTATTTTGTTTGTAATTTTTAATAATTAGTAGGGTGCTCATAGACAATGTATGGACACATTTTATTATTCCAAATATAAGAAAAAATGGGGAGGGTGGGGGAAGAGAACTGTCCTTAGCTAAATGTGGTGATAGAGCAAAACAAACAAAAGTAAAAAAAAAAAATTAAAAATATTAAATGCAACCTAGTATATAAAATTAGAACCATTCATTTCATCAGACTTAATAAGAAACATTCTAGCTGGAATATCTTGAGAGTATGACAACAAACTGTCTTTTGTGTTATGTATCCGGAACATTGTATCCCAAAAGAGCCTAGTCTTGCCTGCTTATACATACTGCTGCCCAGTTGTATCTCCTCTAACACCTTGCTTCCATAACATCTGCATTGAGGGGCTATAGAGTTTATACAGGCCAAATTTTTCAGACCTGGATTTCTAAATATAGGAATGTAAATAAGTGGCCTGATTTTCAAAGGTGCTATGCACTCTCATTGGCCTCAGGGGGAGCTATGGGTGCTCAGTGCCACTGAGAATGAAACGTATTTGCACATGTATGGATTTAGGTGTCTAATTTAGGTTCCTGTCATTGAAAATCTTGGCCATTGTGTCTCCCAGATATTAGCCTCCAATATAGATCATTGGATGGGGTCTCAGGGATGACTGCATAGGTTCCTAAGTCTCCAACCACATAGACCCCCAAGGACAAGAGGTGATGGTCCTCCCCAAGATGTGAGTCTTATTGTTTTAGCACTTTTCTGGGGTTCATCATTTTGGCTGCCTTTGGAATGAGCCATTAAACTGCTGATATTAATTTGACCTCTGTTAACCCACAGGGGAACAATAGCTGAAGAATTATTCAGCCTGTCTCAAATGGCTGAGGTGTTTTTTGGTTATTACATTTTTGATGTGGGACCCGAGATGGCTTTAGCTGTTACATTTTTGAAGATATCAACAAACAAATCCACAAAGGACCTCAGTGACTCAGGGCATGGAGGAAACCATACACAGACATTGCTTGTCACCTGACCCTGAAGGCTGGGGGGCGGGGGATGAAGCCCCAGACGTGAGAAGGAACAATTTAAAAAGCGGAGACATTTTGTCTCTCTCTCTCTTACACTTCATCTATAAACACCACCGAGCAACTGAAGTGCTGACCCAGGAGGAGACCCAGTCTGGAAAGGAATCCAGCCAGCCTATAATGAGAACCATCTGAGTTTGTAAGGTTGCTGAAAGTGTTAAGCTTAGTTTAGAATGCATTTGGCTTTTGTTTATTTTGACTAAACCTGACTTGCTTTCCTCTCACTTATAATCACTTAAAATCCTTCTGTAGTTAAATAAATATGTTTGTTTATTTTACCTAAAACTGCATTTGGTATAAGGTGTGTTAGAGACTTCATTTTAAGTGACAAGGCTGTGCATATCAATTTCTTTGATAAATTGACAAACATATGAACTTCCAGTGGGTAGCAATGAACATTGTAAGATGGCAGTTCCTAGGGATGCATCTGGGACTGGGGATGGTGGCTGGGGTCATTCTGTTGCATAACCCAAAGAGTGGCTGGCTAGACGCACTCACTTACTGAGTTGGGGGCAACTTACTTGCTGGAGGTTGTGTGTGAACACCCAGGAGTGAGAGTCTTCACAGCAAAGCAGAGTAAGACAGGCTCCAGGAGTGGGGGATTGGGGTGACACAGTGATTTACAAGTCCAGATTGAACTAGAGGAACGTCACAAAAGTATAAACAAAAGTGGCCTGCAAGGAGTTACTGCACCAAATGAATTCAAATTACTGCAAGCATAGGAACCAGATTGAGCTGCTTAAATAAAAGGAAGGCGTCAATGAGGTCACTGCAACTGGAACATGCCTCTATTAAAATGAGAAGTAAGGTAGTCACAGACTGGTGACTGGCAGACTGAAATGGGGGCAAGATGAGGTTAGGTGGAATGGCTGGTTAATGCATTATTTTTTCTCCTATGTAATTAATTAAAACATTGGCTTGTGTCACAAATGATATTATTTTGCTGGTCACCTCTGTGTTCTCATTTATCTATAAGAGACAATGGAGAGAATTCTGCTCCTGCTTCTCTGCTAAGAGCAGAGTGAGAGCGTCCAATCCTCCTTGTAGCTAGAAGAAGCAGCACTCTTCCAAGTTTCCCCCACCTCTTCAGGTGGTGAAGTGATAACTCTCCCTCCTATTTAGTTTCATTTAACCACTGTTTAGATACATCACAAAACTTTCCCATAATTGGCCACAATTTGATGTCTATACTTGGGAGAGACCCAGTGCCGGAATAACAGGTGTATGGTGCACTCAGAGGGGGAGGCACAATGGCAGAGATGTTTGATGAGACTTGGACAACACTTGCCTGCACTATGCAAGACTCTAGCTATTGCTATCACTCCTTCACTTTCATGCACACTCAGGCACATATCACTGTCCCTCCAAACTCGTAGTTCCAGAGATGGCTGGAACTCCCCAGCCCAGCTTAACATTGCAAACCAAAGCTGGAGAACTAAGTGGGGAGGCATTATCCCACGTTGGCCATGGAGCAACTATCTGGCAGCTTAAGACCACTCCCTGCTCCTGGACAGAATGTCCCCCAAGCCTTTGGGAATAGTGTTAAGGAATCTGAAGAGGCTCCGTGACCCAAAAAATAGTATCAACTTTAGTCTATCATGATATAACTCTGGAAAAAACAAGTTACATTTTATTTCATTTTCTGTTTACCTCCATGCCTTTATTTTTTCTTTCCTTCAAAATTTGTTCTAAAGTGTTGCTACTGTTGAGGTCAGCTGAATAGATCTTAGTTGCCTTGATTGCTTCCCCCCCTCCCTTTTCTTAAATATAGGAACTATGTTTGATATTCTCTAGTCGTTACTCCCAGTTTGACAGATTTATTAAAAATCCTGGCTATTGGATTTGTAATTCCATGTTTATGTTCTTTCAGTTTTCTGGGATGGTGATTATGCCATCCCCCACATCTGAGCTCATTAAACTCTTTTGAGATTTGCTTTCATCTCAAATGTGGTAATATCCATTTCTATAGACACATTAATCCTCTTGTCTTTGCCCCTATGTTCAACATTATCACCCTTATTGAAAACTGAGGTAAAGTATTCACTTGGTTTTTGGGCCATACACAGATTATTTTTCATCTGTGCCCCATTCTCACTGCATAGCAGCTCCACTTCTCTTCCTGTGCTTTTTTTTTTTTTTTTTTAATTTATTTATGGCTAAAGAACCTTTTATTATTTGCTTTAGTCTCCTTTGCAAGGTCTAACTCTGCTTGCCTTTTTGCAATTTTCACTTTATCCCTACACTTTCTTTGCTTATCAATTCCTTCCTTGTAGGCTCTCTGTTTACTACTAATCTCCTTTTTCAGGCAGTTGTGTATCTAGTTAGATCTGCAGCCCTTCCCTACAAGCTTTTTCCCCTTTCTTGGGATGCAAATTCCAGACAGTTTTTACACTTTTGATTTAAAGAAGTTCTAAGCTTCCATCACATTTAAGTTCTTGAATTTTTCAGTTTAATTGAATTCTCTAACCAGTTCCTTAATTTCTCACTTTGCCCTTTTACAATAAAAATTCTTAGTTACTGTTTTTGATTATCCTTCTATCTAATTTAAACTAAAATCAACTCATTAACATTTGATCCATGGTTATTTCGTACTACCATCTCTTCTATAATATCCTCACTACTTACCAAAACCATATGTAAAGTAGCATAATCTCTTTCTGATTCAGTGACAATTTGGTGAAGCAGTAACTGGGCCCTATTTATTCTCCAACCTGAGTGGTTAAAGTCTCCCATAATAACACAATTCCCAGGGTAATTATCATTCTGATAGTAGTAAGGCAATCTCTATCCATATCCAAGTGCTACCATGGGAATCTATAGCAGACCACTAACACTATCTCAATAGAATCTATTTTACAATCCTTCCCAAAGTGATTTTGACCCAACCTGATTCTGTTTTATCCGTTATCTCTTATTTCTTTATCATCTATCACATCATTTATGTACAATGCTACCCACACCACTTTAAGCTTTATTTCTATCTTTCCTAAACAATGCATACTCTTTAATATCTGTATTTCAGTCCTTAGTGTTATTCTGGCATGTTTCCATGCAGATTCACATCTTGCACTAATAGGTCTAGTGCCTCTCTTTTGCTGACCCTGCTCCTCACATTAGTGTACAAATATCGCAGTTGTTTCTCTTTGACCTCAAACAATATCCTACCTGGATTAAGTATGGTCTTGTCACTAACTGTATTGACTACCTGACTACTGCTTCCATCAGTAGTACTTTCTCTATCCTTGCTGTCCATTCTCCTACATTTCAGTATTTCTTTATCACTTACGGTAGATTTATTTACCTAATTTTACTCTTCCTATATGTGAAAACCAGGTGTGGAGATTACATGAGTCTCTCCCAACCTTCTCCCCTCTTCTCCTCATTTAAAGCTCTTCTGATTAATCACGCCAGCCTCTATCCGAGAAGGTTAGTATCCCAGTTATTCAGGTGGAATCCGTCTGTTGAGAAGAGGTCTCTCCCCATGAATGCTTCCCACTGGTCAAACATATCAAAATCTTCCTCATAGCACCAATCTTTGAGCCATCTGTTGATCTTCATTATCTTGCCACACCTTCACCCTGTTTCTCTAGGGACTGGAAGAATTCCAGTGAAAATCACCTGAGCTTCCACTTAGAGTGTCTACCCTAGCCTAGCATAGTCATTCTTAACCCATTTCAGTCACTTGTCCTGAAAAGAAGGCTAATCTGTGTATTTTTTCCCACTCCCATCAGGATCTCTTTCAGTCTCAGGACAACATATTGTATCCTTGCTCCTTGCAAACAGCCTTTCTGTTCTCTGGATCCACTCTGGTGACCAGCCTGTTGATTCATCTTAATAAGGAGTCCCCGGTCATATAGATCTGCCTCTCCTGGTTTTTGGTGTGAATCTCAAGTTATATCCCTTCTGTTTCTCCTTCTGTCTACAGATCATTCCATCTTCTCTTGCCTCTCACAGTCCCCTGCCTATGATCCTCATTATTCCTTGGACTCTGATCTCTGGCTGTCTTTATCATCTCTTCCTGTCTTTTGCTAGGACTGACTTTCCTTCTCTTATTCCTTGCTACACCATCTTCTGCCTGCTTATCCTCCTTATTCTCACCCCCTAATCAATGGTTGTGAATAGGCCTCAACTACTCTAACTGAATGGACCTAGCTTCCCCATTGTTGTTCCTTACCCTTGGATGTATATATATACCCCCTATCTGATTTCTATTCCTTACATCTGATGAAGTGGGTTACAGCCCACGAAAGCTTATGCTTTCAGAAATTAAATTTGTTAGTTTTTAAAGTGCTACAGGACTCTCGTTGTTTTTGCTGTATACAGACTAACATGGCTACCCCTCTGGAACTTATCCTCCTTGTTTTCCAGCACAGCAAACCCATTCCTTAACTCAATTTCTCCTCCATTAGCCAGTCTTTTCCTCTGCCTTGTCCTCATAGTCACATTCTTTCATGGGTAACCCTTCTTGTCTAGTGGATTCTCCTCCAGGTCCTTTTGCTCAGCAGGTTTACGCAAATCTTGAGTTGTCCATGGAGCTCCTCTCTTTTCTCGTCCATCATGACCTACTGTCAGTTACCTGTCTATCAGTGGTGATCAAAGGCACCAAGCCTCCAGCACCTACTTACCTGGGAAATCTCTGGCCCAGTCACAATACACAGCCCTCAAATGGAACCTACCATCTGCAAACAAACTGCCCAGCAAGGAGAAGGGTAGCAGGTTCAACATGTTTAACAGAACTTGTGGTTTTGAAATAGCAACAGGAACTGAAACAAAAATAGCATAAATATGTAAGAGTTGTGAATGTGAATCCTTATCACAGTTCTTCTATGTTTTTTTAAAATGTCTAACAACAACAGATTGACCCTTGAAAGAATAACTAAAAGTAATATTTTTTAATTGTTTGAAGGTAGTGCTCCTGGAAGTTCCCAGACTAATAGCACCAACAACAGAAGTCCTCTCATTATCCACAGAACAGGGACAGCACAGACAGGTGCAGTGTACCCTGCCCCACATTGTTCCATGAATGTATCACATCTCAATCCTGAAAGAATTTACCCCACAGAGTGGCAGTAGTTAGTTTCCACAAAGAATCGGTCCTTGGCCTCTGTACTGAATCTGCCAACAAGGTGACATTTTTAATATTCTTTTCTGTGATACTGACATCTGACAACTGGGATGTGCAATGAGACCACTAAACTCACTGCATATAGATTACTCAACAGATGTCTGAAGGGGAGGGAATAAGACTGAGAAGAGAAACATGAACTGAAAAATAAAATATTTAAAACACAAACCCCAAAATCACACATCACTTTATGTGTCGTTTACTAAGTCGTATGGTTCTGTGAGCTCTGAAATTTCTGTTTTTAAGTTCTGATTTACCACCATTTTCTTGAAAACCTATGAACTCATCCTGATTTCTTTTGTTAAAATGGAGAATTTTTGGGAGGGCCATTTTTCTGAGATTTACAATCTTAGTTTTAGGACCTTAAATTCTTCAGGCAACATGAAAACATTTTAAACTACTTAACAATGTACTCTACTTCTCAGAAACCCATTATCATGAAAGATAGTCAGCCTTTCATTTTTTTCCTGTCTTTCTTCCTACCTTTGAACCCTTTTATCTCTGGGTTGGTTTCAGGAAATGGGAGTTTCATATCTACCAGTTTCTGTCAAATTCACCCACAATATCTGTGGAAATGACAGCTGAGGCAAGGAGGGCTGGAAGGAGCTTTTTCTTATGGCTTTCTTCTCCTTAACATAAACTAAGTGATTGTGGGACTGTGTACAGCCTTCATCTTTTTCAGAGGTTCTCTCTATATCTACAAGCTATCTCAGCTAGAATTTATTGATCACTTCTGATGGATTACAGCTATGGAGTAACTATTCTAAAATTCTTTGTGCAGAGTCTTTTTACTCACAGCCTTCATTCATTAATATTGAACAGTCCTAACTACAAAGCAACTTCAGCCTTGCCACAGTCAGCCTTGCTACAGCAGCTATTAGAGAAAATGTATTGTCATATTATTGATTGTGAAAATACATTTTTCTTTGGGGCAATTGACGGTTTTTTTTAATTAACTTAACAAAAGTTTGAATAAATGATGTAGATAAAGGTCAGTCAGATTTAGCTTTGAAATAGCGCATTTTCTTCAATATTAAGCTACCACAATGCTACGAAGACAATCAAATAACATAGAATACTTTGAACTACATCAAAGAAGATCCTTACTTATATCAGTTGCTCTCTTCATTTCTTCCCTGTTCTCTCAGTAGCCATTAAGAGGGGGATGTAATAAAAGGCATTTTAGAGCTGCATGGATCAATTTTCAGAACAGCAGAAAAATTGTCTTCCGAATTAATCATGTATCTTATTTTATAATTGTGCCATTAGGAAATGAGAAAGCAAAGGGAAGACCCTCAAGGAAAGTTAATGCAACTTCCTTACCCTGGACACATGATTTAAGTCTCATGTTTTATATAGGGCATGGCAGCGGGTGCTACAGGAAACATTGTCCACCTACATTACAACTTACTTTAGAAGATGATCCTATCTGTACTTGGCTCCCATTGCATTCAACAAGATACTTCAAATGTGATACTGTTTTGGTTTCTTATGTTTAAATGCAACATAAAAACACCACACACATATGTCTTATTGACACACATACCATAGACGAGGATGTTGTTACTAATGTACAGGCTATGCCAAATTCTCTGCTGCACTGAGTTCCACTCAAAAGATTTGATGGTGCCAGGTGATAAGGGCAAGACTGTCAGGGAGCCAGTTAGAGCTCGCTGATTCTCAGGGCAGATCTGTGCTATCACTTTGGTTCCAGACCTCCCCCTCTCCACCCTGACATTCCTCCCTGGACTGGAGCCAGGAATGTGTGTGAGGGAGGAGGGAGGGGTTGGGGGTGAAAGGAGAATGCAGATGCTGATCTCAATAGATCTATGCCCAAGGAATTCTCAACTGGGCTCACCCAACTTTCTGGCTCCTTAGAGTTGCTCAAATTGTCCAAAGGGGCCAGAATGCAGCTAAGCTCTTGTCTGCATCATGGGTAATGTGCTCAATGAGTGGGTGATTTCTAAAGCATGCACTCTAATGTGTTGCGCATTAACTGATCCGTGCAAACCCTGCTGGTGAACACTAAATGTTCCTAGTGCACTTTAACGTAGTACTGTTTCAAATGGCACTATGTGAAAGCACACCAGTAGGGCCAACACGGACCAATTAATGTGCACCTATGTCAGTGCATTTTAGAAATCATATCCCACATAGAGCACATTATCTGACTATGGAGTTAAGTCATAAGAATGTGGGCTGCTGTGGTTTTAGTAGTTTTTACACTATGTTGCTGGTGATCTCAACAAATGTTCCTAAAGAATTGTTGTAACTCATATGCTCACCAATAATAAATTAGGAATGTAAAACTCTTCATTTACCCATCTCTCCTTTCAGTGAAGTTCTCATAATATTGTAATAAAGGTTTCCCACATGCATTTATCCTCTTAGCAAATAATAAAGTGTGCTCCATATGCTAGCAGAGAGGAAGGGTGAAGAATCAGGAAATCTATCCATTTGGTTTCCCTTTAAAAAAAAAAAAAGAAAAGAATGCTTTTTCATAACCATCACCCAATAAGAAGGAATTGCCATTTGGCAAAGGGCTTGTCTGCAGACAATTATACCAATACAGTTAAAGCGATTCAAGTGGCTAAAGTGGTATAAAGTGTGGACACAGTTATAATGATATAAATGTGCATCTACCTGTTGATAGTTCTGGGGGAATAAATTATACTGATCTCTATTTGGTGATATAACTGGGTCTACACTAGGAATTGCACAGGTATAACTATTTCGGTAAAAAATCACATCCATGACCAACATAGTTATACCAGTACAAAAACTGTGTGTAGACCAGACCTAATATATTTGATACATTATTCTTTGTCTCTGAGAAATATAACAAAAACCCAGTATATAAATTGGATAGCAGAGTGTTCAATTTAAAATGTAAATTGAAATGGGATTGGGAGGGAAGAGGTGAACATCTTGACCTGAATTTGGATTATATTTTTACCAATGTAGATCATGAGTAACTCCACTAAAGTGAATGTACTTACATCGGTGCAAAAACTGATGTGAAGTTTGAATTGGGCCCCACATAAGAGGAATTTCCTACTTTTTTTTACCCAAATACCTGACACTTCAGGCAGTTTATTGCATTCCCTAATGGGGAAAAAAGTAGTTTTTTATAAGAATCTTTATGAACCTTCATGAAGCAAATCCTAGAAGGGCTGATTATTGTATCCAAAGGAGGGATTGAATTCTCTCACCAGCAGGGAAGTCAACCATCCTTTTCTTCAGTTTGAAAGCAGAATTTTAACAAGCGAATTTCACAAGCAAATCATGATCTCTTTCATAGTGGCTGCATTCAGCAGGGTTTAGCTTCAACCCTTTTAGAAGGTGATTTTGCTACTCTTTCTGGGTATTTGATAGTGCCTCCAGTAGAGACTGCTTTTCCATTGATTATATGTTGTCTTTTTGTGCAGTGCTATGAGTTATATCCTAGCAACTACTCTCACCTAACACTTCATGTGCATTATTGAAAGACCAGTTAACTTTGCATTTGTGTTTATTCTTTTTTCATTTGCAAAACATAATGGTCAGTGGGTGTAAATTGACATAACTCCACTGCAGTCAATAGATCCTTGTCGGTTCACACCAGCTGAAATCTGGAGGAATGCTCACTCACTAACTGGAGAGTGTAATTGCTGGGCCCGGGAGTGATGGGGACATGCATGTCATGTCCCCTGTGGGTCGGAGGGACCTAGAGCTGCTGCTGCTTTCTTCTCCTCCTTCCTCCCAGGGGAGGGAATGGGTTGACTCTTACAGGGTGTTAGGTTTGAGCCTGTTCCACCTTCTTCTGCTGCCATTGGATGACTGGGACCAGGGCAGACTGACTGGCTCTATCCTGCAGAGCCATGAGAATGAAGGAGGGGTTGTTTCTGCCTGCTGTTGGTTTGTAGCTAGTTTGTCTCTGTTTCAGCTGAAACAAATCGTGCATCATCATGCATTCTGTATGTGCCATGTATGTTATAGAAAAAATGGCATTAGAAATGTTTTAGAACATTTTTTAAAGCATTATTGAGATTCTCTTTTTTGTATTCCTCTGCTTATACAATGCACAGTGAGAGAAGCATATAAATACTGCATTTAAAATACCTTTACAAATAGCATTTCTGTACATAAATGTGTCTTGACTCTTAAGTCCCATATCTTAGGACCTTCTAGGTGTGAATGCTATTTTGATTTAGTTGGGGTTGGACCTGGTTTGCGCAGGGGGTTGAACTAGATGACCTCCTGAGGTCCCTTCCAATCCTAATCATCTATGATTCTATGAATGCGGTAAGTTGGTCTGGTCTCTTTTCATTGAACTAAAGCTCCCATTTCTACTCCTGATGCTTTGTGAGATCTCAGTTCTTAAACCAGATACTGATCCAGGACTGCATACTGCCCACCTGGGGCATCAGGATGGGGTAATTTTGGAGGCAGAAGTCTACACTGGTGAAGAACATTTTTGTGATGTGTATTTTTATAAAAGAAATCGGTGGCTGTTTGAAGCCCTTCAGAGTAGTTGCCCTCAGAGCTGAGTACCAACTTCAGTGCCAAAAGAGGGTAGACATAGCTGTGTGGTAGAGGAAAGCTTAGCCACCTTTACCCTCCTGGCCTTTCAGTGAAAGGGAGCACATGCCCCCATGTAATATATATATATTTAGTGTGATTCCCACTGGAAAGACAGAGCACAAAGGATCATTTTAATATAAAAAGAAAATATTTTTGTGCAAGTTGTTAAGGCACCTATTAAGATCTGTTGATATATGTGTGTCCCAGTAGATAGTCAATCCCTTGAAAAAAATTAAATTATGCATTGAAATCTAATTGCTCTCATTATGCTAGTTAGGTGGAACACACTGAGATATTCACTAATGGTGAGGTCAAATACAATCAAAAAACTATTCTATAAATAGTACCTGGAGGGGAATTTGCTTCCATCAGGATCTCAAACAATACGTTAAACGTGAAAGTGGCTGGTTTTGGTCATGGACCTATACAAAAAAAAATGTTGACGTTGTACTCTTTGATATTGGCATCCTTTGTGACATTTGGTTTCTCGTTTCCAACAGTGGGATGGAGTAGGACCTCTCCCAGACTGTGCAGAACCACCAAAAGGAATCCAGATGCTGTGGCACCCTTCAATAGTCAAACCCTACCTCACACTTCTCTCTGAGTGCTCAAATCCAGACACACTGGAAGGTGCAGCAGGTGCACTGCAGAACTTGGCTGCAGGTAGTTGGAAGGTATGGAATATTACTCTGAACTTTTTTAACTCTAAGAAGCTCAGATGGCTTAGAACAAAGATATTACAGACATAAGTGCAGCTCTGAGGGAAGAGAAAAGCCATGCATTTTCAGAAAACTATCTGGGAAAAGGGAGTCAAATTTAAACTGCGGAATTTCAAGTTTGTTATATTTACTGTCAATAATCCTATTTCCTAAGGAATGCCAGCACACAGCATTTAAAATTGATTCATTAGACATTAGTCTAGTTAAATATAAAAAATTATTACTGAAAACCCAATATCCAAATGAATAAAAGCAGGGAATCTACAAATCTATGCAGATAGAGTCATGGAAAATGAGCAAAATATCTTACAAATGACAACTGAATGAGACCACATTGCAATGTCAAGGGAGAAACTGGTTGACTGCCATCTGGTTATGAGAAACTGAGCCGAATGTAGCAACATATAATAAGTGACACCAAGACAAGAAACCCTAGCATCCATTTTTTCCCCTTAAATCAGTAAAGACACATTATGATTAAGAGTAAAAACAAGGCAAGGAAATTCTGAATTCAGGCTATCATACCAATGATAACATACTGTTTGTGCCTTTACCTTTCAGGTATATGTGATCAAAACATCCAATTTTTGGTCTCCAAATATTTGCAATAAAATGATTAATAATTTTACCAACAGAATTTGAAAATATAGTTACATTTAAAATAAATGGATACATGTTTGAGATGGCATCCTTGCCTGAATTTTTTGCCAACATGTGGCATGCATTTTCTTGATGATGACCTGGTCTGATGGGATGAGAGTCCTGACCATCTCACTCTGCTTCATTAGTAATACTGTCCTCTTACATTAATTCTCCATGAAGACCTTTCAGATTGCACACGGAAGTTGGGGAGCACAATATTCACAATTGAATGTTTTAAGGATACCCAGTTCAGTATTTAGGTGCTCAAATGCTCATTTTAGGTGTGTAAATGCCAGTCTAATTTAGGCACCCACTTCAAGAATTGAGTCCTGACACCAAAAACAGCTTTTCTCTAAACACAGCTATGTTGGGAATTGAATTAAAACACCCCATAGTGCTGCAGAGGTACATGGTTTTTATTTGTGCTGTTCCACCAGACTTACAACATGCCATTGATCAACACACAAAGTGAAATGTGTAACAAAATATCTGCCCTTTGACCTGATCCTGAGTGCTGCTACACATCCTCTGCACCCAGAGAATGACAATAATGAGATGAACTGCCAATGGATACAGGAAGTGAAATCACTCCTCTAACCTATCATTATTATTATTATTATTATTACTATTACTATTATTTTATTATGCCCATAGGTCCTTAGAGAGCATCAGGGTCTCAATTGTACAAACACATATGAAGAGACAATACCTTACATAAAAAGTTTATAGTCTAATTCATACACATGCATTGTTTTTCAGTATCTGATTCACTCTTTTCCTTTCTCCAGATGTACAATTGTCTAATCCTGAACTGTGACAGAAAAGGTTGACAGGCCATATGTTCCAAAATTCCATCAAGGGAGCGTGGAGAGATAAGAGAAAGCCTAGAATAATTTTTAAAAGACAAAACTGTCTGAAGGATTTAGATATTTATCTTCCATTGAGACTAATGGCCAATATGTGTCCAAATCCCTTAGAGTGCTTTGAAAATCTCAAACACAAAGTAAAAGAGTTAGAGTGTATGTCTGGTAATTATAATCAAGCCGGAATCTCTATTCAACTACATGGGGCAGTAGTCTTCCATTCTAGGGCATATCTTTTCCCTTTCATATGTGCATACAACTCCTAAGAATACCAAAAGGAGTTACATACGTGCACTTGAGAGGAATACGCCCCTGACCTACACTCTGTTCTTTGTGCCATTTTCTATGATTGTTTCACGTATGGGAAAACCCTGTGAAGTTGAGCAATATAAAAATAAATAGAAGCGGATATTCCTATATTTGTGTAATGTATTCATATATAGTTCAACAAAAACAATATCTGGGACAAAATTCTTGCCTAAAATCCATCATCTGAGGGCTGAATTTGGTCCTGTGCCTTAAATAATGTACTGTATAAATAATTAAATAATTAAATTACAGTAAATTAAATACATTAAATACATGTACATGTACATTAAATATACAAAAAAAATACATGTACATTAAATAATGTAATGTATAAATATGGGGATCAGGTCACTGGAGCAAATTCTCAATTAAGTCATAAAAAAAGTATTAATGAAAAATAACATTAAATGGTCTGGTTAAGATGGCTTACCAGTAAAATAGGCTGCCAGGCATACCCAAGCTTTTGGAACCCAGGAATGGGAAAAGGAGATTTTCAATGGGAAAATTTGGACTTCAATAGATTGTGTAGTGTGTGTTGAATTTGATGCATCAGTTGGTTATGAAGAAAAAGTGGCATGTGTCATAATTTATTGGCTATCTGCAGCTCCTTTAAAATTCAGAATTTTGGTGGGGAGGTTATTGCCAGCAGAGACTAGGGTTATTTTACAATTCTAGAATTGTTTATAACTTGGATTGTAGTTCTTCAGGAATGAGGAGGCGAGCAGGAGGACATGGATTAGCATTCATGTCGCACTCCCTGTCAGTACCCGGCTGAGCCGGGTAAGCTAATGATCCAACTAGCAGACCAAATTCGGTGATGAATCCTGGTCACGTGCCACCTGAGGCATGTTGAGCATAGTCTAAGAAGAAGAAGGACAGCAACTCTGTAACTGAGAAGCAGTATCTAAGGCACACAGATTAAGAATATTAATTCCTTTACTTTACTCATCTTTGTCTAGACAGTGATGTGCAGAAATGTATTTAGGCTCCAGAAGAAGCAAAACCTTTTATTTCAACAAAAACTGCACACGCCTGTTCAGAGAAAGCACCCTTTCCTTCAGACACTTATTTGATGGTCATTGTAGGACTTTATGGCTTTCCCAATGAACTTTTCAAGGGAAATGTCCAAGTAAATAGGTTTTGCAATGGAGCCTAATCAAGAGTGAGAAGACAGAATCCTCCACCACAGTAAGCAGGATACCTGTGCAGTCAGGCTATGGCTACTTCTTCAGCCAGTGGGTTGCAGTAATAATTGCTGCTCACTGCATCCTCCTAAGTGGGATTAGTAGCAAGTATATTTCTGCTCTCTGTAGACCTGCAGGTCATGATGTCACCACTCCAAACAGCCCCATTCCTGCAAGGAGAAAGACTCCAGATCTTTGCTCTGCAGTGCACAGTGGTGGGTGGAATTCCTGTTTGGCAGCTTCACTGTCTTCCTAAAACACCACCCCACAATGCAGATCTGGGGCAATTTCACTGTATTATTACATATTGCACTGTCTTTTATTTATCTCTTCAAAATATGTAGTTTCCCATCTAGCTGGAATCTCTCTTAAATATCCTGTAGTGTAATCTTTTGTATTAGTGTGGCTTGGTACTATGGGAGAGTTATGTTCGTTTCCTTTGGGCACTCATTATTATTCAGTCTTTACCAAGACTGTAAGGGCACAGTGTTCACTTTCTATGCAAGAAGGTAAAAATATGAGGTCTATTCATATTTCAAAATGTATTCTTAAAACTCACTTTTTGGCTGCTTAATAATTATCTCTTGTTTCTACATAACTCTGGTGTATGCATTAGCCTGAAGTGTATTCCACAGCCCTGCTCCTAATTTTTTTATAACCTGAAGGATGAGTCCTGTAAAAGGAAATTCCCAGTCACGGGAATGTTTTTATATAGGATCTTCCTTGAGTCTGCTGGCAGCAACTTTTTCTGCCTGGCAGGAATAATAAAATGATAGGTTCCTTATGGTCTTAGCCTGAGTCAGTTGGCTGTAAATACAGGGTTTGATCTGTTGAAAATGTAATAAAAATAATGTTTAAAACTTCTGCATTTAACAAAGTCTAACTGAAATCTATTGGAAACCAGATTCTGTCCTCAGACACATTGGTGACTTGACTGGGAATTTGTATACCTGTATCTGATACCTGAATTTGGGCCATTGTGTATCTGTCTAATTTTTTAAGATGCCTATCAATTTGATACCTCAGAATCACATTGCAGATGTTAACTTGATCAGGACATGCAAGTGAATCACAACAGAAACAGGTATTGGGGAACAATTAAATACCTAGGCTCTAAACTGAATAAAGCACCTCAGAATGCAAAAGGCAAAATTATTGATAAGACTTCTTAATGATTCAACTGTAAGGTGAGAAACTGAGGCATGAGTCCACCCAATTTAGGCTTAGTCAATCTTTGTCTTTATTTGTAAATTTTCAGATAGAATCATTGTCACTTATAATTTGTGAGCATGTATTTATGACAGAGAATAAACAGATAAGATGGAAGAAGTTGGGGCCCAAGTTACTGAGTTTCAGAATATTGGGAAGCTCCTCTCCTCTTCATTTCAGTCTCTGGTCTGATATTTTCTGTCTTTGGCCCTTGTTCACTTGTTTGTTTATACCTTTCCACATTACATATTCACTAGCTTTCTACCAATCAATGTTATTTAACATTACACATATCCAGTTATACATTTACCCAAACTTTCATAATTTGTTTTACATTTTCTATTCTATGTTATTGTAAATCATTAACATTACATCAGCATTATACTAACAAAACATAACCCTTATTTTCTACCATTCAGCAATTTTCTTCATATTTTAATATTATAATTCAATATGCAGAGATCATCCTAAATTATTCATTCATTATTCATATAATTCCTAAATTAACCTTTATTTTTTATTTGCGTCAGAAAGTTATGGGAACAACATGATCTTAATGTCAGCATATTCTTATCTTTTCTAAACCTGGGTGTTCAGTGAACTTTCTGCTCATGCTTGTAAATCATTAAAAAATCTTGTCAGCAATTGTATTTCTTGCACTTTGAGGTGCTTTATTCAATTTAGGGCCTAGAAATTTTATTGTTCCCCAACACAGGGATGGATTTTAAGCGGAAGACTGCAACTTTATGAAACTTGGCATTGGAGAGGGGTGCTATCTGCTCATCTCCCTATACCAGGCATTTAAGTGGGTTCAGTGCAGGGTTTACAGGACTCCTATCATATAGCCCATCACTCAGAGTAAACTCTCCACTGCCTGCCCCTAGGATTCAGCTTGCTCTGCTGAATCCTGTCATCTTTCCCACTGTGAAGGAGACAGAAGGTACCAAAGAGGGAACTTGGTCTGCGAAGATTTCAGGTCTCCCTTTTTCCCACCAGCCTGAGATTCACCAGTGAAATCCCAGTTCTCTTATTTCTGAGTGCTGACCTTTTGGCATTTTATTTGCACTGGATACTGGCTGCAAGTTATGATGAAGTAAACATTCATGCAATTCCTAATATTTAATTTCTAAAATCGATACCTATTTAACCTAACGGTGTCTCTGTGATGCTGTGCAGAAGGTGAAAAAACCTACCAGGCCTCAGCCAATTTGGCTCCAATGGGAAAAATTTCTTCTTGACCCTTAAAATAGGTGGTTGATCAGACCCATAGCATCCTGAATACTCAGTTCTTATGCTACGTTACTATGGGGAGGGAGGGTGGGTTCTGCTAAAATGGAGCAAGAAGTTCGAGAAATCCCAGGCAATGGTTTAAATTAATTATTGTGGGGAGCAAGGAACCAATCAGTTCCAATCTCTTTGGCTGGCCAACTGGCAGCAGAGCACTGTGGGGCACCTAACCCCACCTACACTCCACCTTTTATTCCAAGTCTCCAAATAAAGGACCACATCAGCTGCAAATAAAGAGTTAAAGAGAGGTGTGGCATCTTTGTCTAGGAGTTTCCTTGCTTTTGTCAGGTCCTTAAAGAAACCACTTTTTTTTCTTAATTTATATTCCTTTGTTTTGTTTTTGAACAGTGATACACCTCATATAGGACATTTCCTTTGACAACATAATTGCCTTAGTAAAATAGCTGCCATAGCTATTTCAATCCTCTTTCAGTTCCTTCTATGCCCCAGCTATTCTCTCTTAATTGCCTATATAGATTGGAGCTTCTTAAAGATTAAATACTTGTCTGTTCATGCTTTAAAAACATCCCCTTAAAATCAGTTGCATTTTAGAAATTAAATATATGTGCTGCATGCAAATAATCTGCACATGGTATTATCCCCATTTTCAATGTACTGCTTCCTCGGGCTGGTTGGCTGCCTTCAGGATCTTGGGTCCCCATTATTTTTGTATCCTCTCTCATCTCACACAATATCACTCGGCTTTTGTCTTAGTTCCTTACAAGCCTCTTAGGGTGGGAACTTATCATTCCTCCGTCAGCTCTCCCCCATCCTCTCTTTCCATTTCCTCTACTTGATCACTGAGCATAGATGGGTAGCATAATGTTCCCTTGATTAAACAAGTAAATGTCTATAGCTAGGTACCTACCTCTAATCCCTACCAGGTACTGTATAAATAGAAAGGGTTTCCAGGTCATTATCTGATCTCTTGAGATAGCTAAATGAGATATCTGGATTCATTCCTTAGGCAAATATCTACATTTCTTTTCCTAATCCCATCCTCAAGAAATCTCTGAGTCTCTTTATAGGAGTGAGAGACCTATTAAGCAGACATAAAAGAGACAGGTCTTCTATTGTCACAAACAATACATACCACTGCCATCCCACAAAGGAATCATGGATGTCATTCTGAGGAGTGGGAGAACAGTAGTCTGTGATTAACTAGTTTACAGACTGACTCTTTATTACACCCAGCATGTTTCCTTCCCATAACATTTGACAGTTTATCCACAAGATCTTGTAGGTCTTAAAAGATCTAATATTTGGTGGGGAATAAAGTATCTCTCAAGAAAAGAAATTATGTTGTGAATGCAAACAACATGTTTGTGCTGTAGGAGTGACAGCTGCAACACTAAAAGGGCGGCAGGCTTCTAAATTCAGTTCCTTCAGCACATACAGTATATTTTCCCCAAGTATTGGAGAAAATTTCTTTTTGACTTCATCTTATCAGATTACAACTTTCTATTTAAACCTGACTGAGGTCATGGGTTAAGGGGAAAGGAACCATTAAAGAATTTTCTCTAGAACATTTGTTCTCATACTGTAGTCCATAGATCTACTATTGGCATGTGGAACCTTTTCTAATAGCCCACAAAATGAAATAGTGTGAGAACTAAGGACTGGGGATATGGGGTTAAATGCTAGGGAGTGAAATGTCAATGAGAGACTCTCTCTCTCTCTTATGAAGATTGAAAAGTTTGGAGAACCCTGCTTTATGTCAATCAAGGTAATTGCACCAACAGAGATTCTTGGATTAAAAATAGACATGTGATTTTAAGAACAGGCTACATTCTTTATTTGTGTTGAATAAAAAAACTCTTTTCTTTTTCTACTTTTGGGTTTTTGCATTGCCTTTTAAATTATGTCACCTACAGAGCAGTGTGGATCATTGGTCCCACAACCTGCAATTTCACTCCTACAGTTTGTTATTCTGCTTTCATACCAATCAGGTTGTTTCTAAGCCTCTCACAGGACACTGTGATTCTAGCTCTGCTTCTTTGTCCTGTTGTTATCCTTTTCTCTGTGCTACACTCTCCCTGCCCTGATGTGGCTTTGATTACCTCTGTGTTATATCTCTGATCTTCCCCTTTCTGTTCAGACACTTCACAGATCCTTTGAACGATGAAATATACATTATATTTAGCATACAAATTCCATCTGAAATTGATGAGTAAATGAATTCAGTTTGTGTGTGTATGTATACCAAAAAACCCTGATACAGCTTGGGGGAACAGGAGGTATCCATTGAAAACATCAGCCTTGTTTAGTTTTTGGCATTTTGGGGCAATTTTTCATTTTGTGCTGACTGCATAATTTCATTGTGGGGGAAAAAAATCTTCCTCACTTTGTGCTTAGAAGAAGAATATAGAAAACTCCCAAAAATATTAAAAGGAGGACAGTAATTTAATCTTTCTAATTTTCATCTGGATGGATAACTTTTAGACTGTTTCAGCCTAACTTGATCTCAATTCCATGAGGCATAAAGCACTGGAAAGGGTGCATTATTACAACAAATGTGACAAACTAAGGAATAATTTTCCAGATTACTGTATTTTTCTTCTTGATTACTGTGACTAAAATAAAAAAGGAAACTACTAATAAAAGTGGACAGAGAGATGTACTGTATATCTTCAAAGTGATGTATGGTAATTATGCCCCACAAATTTTATGATCTGTAAAGAGTATTGGTGCACATATTGTGACTCCCATGCATGTCTTTGAAAATTTAGCAGCAATCTGATGCAACAGAAATGAATTTTTTTATTCTAGCTCTCTCCAAAGTTTATACTGTTCCCACAGGAGTCATTTCTCTTTACAAGCTGAGCAATTATTTGATCATTGATATTACAATTGATTTATGAAGTAACTGGATGATTAAGTATATTGGCAGAGCTTCTCATTTACAAAGAGACAACAAACCATTTGTCTCTTTCCATATTTTTATGATTTTATATTCATATTTTTATACTTCTCTATACTCATACTAGCTATTGACTAGCAATGTGGAAATGCAGGAATGTTTCTTAATGGCTTTAGGCAAACTAAAAGAATCATCAGTATATGCAAGAGTGACTCTATTTCTCAAGTCTGTGAGAGAATAAAAAAGCAGTTTTGAAGCACTCAATTTGAGTATTCCTGAAATATACACACCACAGCATAATTGCTTGCAGACACTTTGTCCTAATTGGCAGTTTAGGTAAAGATAGTTCTCACTGCTTTCAAAATGCAGCTTGTTTTTTCTAGGTCTCTGGCAATTGCTCATACGATTAATAGACAACACCGGGTTTCCATGAATGGAAACATTACCAAATGGCGACCCTCTCACCCCCCTCCGTTTGTTACATTTTTAATACCTAATTTTTTATTGCATTTGTAGTCCATTTCATAACTTTGATGCACGATTTGCATGCATGATTTATCTCTGTCATATAAGCCAATAAATTTGCACGCTAAGATCTGTAAATCTGTATTTATTCACGCCATATATAAGTAAATCAAAAAAAATTGTTTCCTCTAAGCTTATAGAAACTTTTTAATTTTAAGAATAACTGAAATGTACTAACATCAAGAAATCGAACAGTGCACCAACGTTGAGTGGACCACTATTAAATAGTGTTACAATAGGCGACAGCCTCCATGGTCCGTTAGTTCAAAAGGTCACCTTTCTCGCCTTTGCCCTTATAAACTGAAGCACAGAGAGTTCCAAAGATTGGCCAATGGCATTTTCAAATGATAATATAGCAAGCGATGTCAGTCTCTCATTGGCAATCATTGATCGAAGATATGTTTTAATGAGTTTGAGTTTTGAATAGCTGTGCTCACCACTCACAACTGTGGCTGGCAGCGTGAGCAGAATCTTCATAGCTATAAGTGTCCTTCAGCTCCGCCTCGTGAATGAATTGGGGAACTTGGAGTGGAGAGTGCTTCCTGTTAGGCAAAATGTGATGGATGTTGTCATATGTGACACAGAGGTCTTTATCATTGATATCTGAACATTCCCTGTGTGTCAGCATCCTCTGATGGTCCGTACAATTGTTCGAGTGTTTTCCTGTCTGCTCCAGGTCAGAAAAACGTCATATAAAAGTTCCTAGGTCTTTTTGTGGTGCTTCATTTGTCCGAACTTTTATTCAATGGACACTTTTTCTTCTGAGCTTCCCAAGACCACATTTCTGCCCTTGTAACTAACCTGTCTCTTCTTCCGCTGAATATGATTTTCCTTAAAGACAGACTCAGCTCCTAAATGTTCTGCCTTTTCTTTGGCAGCAATGATGGCATCTTAAAATCTGTTGTCTCTGTAGAACACAACAAAATCAAGGCAGCGTCTCAACAAAATAGTAGCAGTCACAATATCCATCGACTGAGTTTGTAATGCTTTGTTTACAACATTTACTTGGAACAGGATATCCTACCAAAGCATAGCTGAGATCAGAAATTTGAAGTCCTTGATCTGGTTTGCCAGGCTTTGAGCCTTGTGTTGGATTCTGGCCTTGGCTTTACTTGACTGCGTCAGTTCCATCAGGGCATTGTAAACCTCAGTCATTTGGCACTTCCCTGGCCCAGCAAATGTCACTTAGTGGCTTCACAGTCAGATTTGTAACATTGTCTGTGAGGATCTTCCACCTGATAGTTGATGCTGAAAGCAGGACCTATATCCTCTGCAATACTTAGAAGAGAGATACTGAATCTAAAGAAGATGATGCTGCATCTGACACAACCAAGCTGAGGGAATGGCAGCAACAAGTCACTAAGAAAGCTCTTGGATTCAGCGCAAGGATCCTTACCTAGCAACAAAAATAGCACCCCAGGCCTGGCATCCTCCCAAGCCTAGCATCCTGGGTTGCCTGCCTCAAAATCCGGCCCTGGCTACATCACAAAGATAAGTCTGTGAAGTTTCCCTAAATCAGGATGAGTTCTCATCAATGCTGCAGAAAAGATAGCTAACTCAGGAAAAATGAACATTGAGCAAAACTGTTGCTTTAAAAAATGTTTTACCTGGATTATCTATAATTGCTGTGCTATTAATGATGCCTTAGCTGCAGTAAAGGCATAACTGCCAAATAGCCCTACTGAGAAGAAAAATATCACTTTCTTACTCTGTTATCCAACAAGCTCCTAGGTCAGTGTCTTTGGCTTTCAGTGGAGTTAAAAAGTGTGTCTCCATTTTATTCCCCAATGTCCCTATTTCTTCTAAATGATAAGCACGAGTCTAGTGCAACTTTAGACCTCCTAAAAGAAATGCTTACGATATCCAGTAGACAATTAATTGACCAAGGAAATGCAAAGGACCACCTTTGTTTTCATATAGTGTGGTATGTTTTGTAGAGATGTTTACAATACAGAGGGTGATTGATACCATCATTGTACATCCCCACTGTTATTGCTTAACACACACCCTTTTGTAAAAATGGAGGCAATCCTTGTTCAAAGCAAAAGACCCAGACAGTGTCCTCACAGAACCAAGCTGTGTCCCTGGATGTACAATGTGCTAGCTTGAACTCTCACCCAGGGGCTTCTCCAGCTATAGGCAGCCTAGGCAGCTGCCAAGGGAGGCAGATTTCTGGGAGTGAAGACTCACCCCATTTCCATCTACGGGTGGCTGCGGAGGGGGAAGATGCTGGCAGGGCTGCCAGGAGGGGAGTGGTGGCCACCAGCCAGGGCTCTGAGGAGCAGGATGCAGTTCCCTACTGGGGAAGAGCCCCTACCCCTTGCCCAGCTGCTCTAAGTCCTGGCACGGTAAAATCATGGCTGTGGCTTGGGGCTGATACTGGCAGCACCATGAACGTTGCTGGGGTTTGGACCCACCAGCACCAAGTCATCACCAAGCCCACACCTGCTGCTCCATGCCTGGCCTGCAGGCCCTTGCTTCCAACAGCCACTCCCAGGCTCTGGAGACACTGCCAGCGGGTGACAGGGGGCTGGCATTCGCACGTGGCTGGGTGGGGCCAGGGTTGCAGAGCTGAGGAGTGGAAACCCCTTCTCTGTCCAGTGGGATGGAGCCTGCTGCCCCCTTTGCCGGGGCATTAGCATGCTCAGACCGAGTGGTTTCATGTCTGTCAGGCTCTTTGCTCCCTGGTAACTGGGGCCTGAATGGGAGCTGCCCCCAGCTGGTGCCTGGCTCCCGCTGTGGTTGAGCTGCGTGACTTCAGGGGAAAGAGCCGCTGCAGTCCAGGGGTGCTGAGCTGGAGCTCGCTCCCCTCCTGAGCCCCTGGCATCTGGTGCCAACCTGCCTGGAAAGGGCCATAGGGAAGGACAGCCCCTGCTGGGGGTATCACTTATCCAGGGAGCTGGTCTCAGTCACTTGCAGAGCCTAGAATAGAGACTGCGGGGGACTTTCCTCCTGGTATGGCACAGCTCATCCTGCCCAGGTTTGGACTGTTTCCATCCCCTTGGGTCTGTCACCCAGTGGCCTCAGCCTTCCAGCTGGCTGCACGAGGTTTAGGGGTGGGAGTGTTGGTGGCAGAAGCAGGGGCATCACTGGAGGTCTGCTGAGAGCTTCTAATGGAAGTTTTGCTTAGGGCAGCAGATTGTCTTGATCAGTCTTTTCTCACCTCGACCAAACTATTTCACCACAGTCTGAAAATAGTCTCCCTGCTAACTTGAACTCTCATTCTGACAGTCACCTCTTAATAGTAGCGGACACATTGGGTACATCCCCTAGGAGATGCATAGGAAATACAGTGCTGTGGGTTTTGTAAGTGGCAAGGAGCTATTATTTTTATTTCATACAGCAGCAGCTGACAGTGCATTAATCTGACAGGTAAATACTTGGCTATTAAAGAAGTAAAGTTAGAAATGTCAGTTTGGGGTATTCACAACATCTCTTATATTTAATACTCTTTTAAAACAAATTTTTTCCTTGATTTTAGGAAAGAGGTTATTTTTCTAGGACATATTTTTAATTGAAAGTTACTGATCCTTGAGATTGACTTTTGATTTCTCAGCTGGTGAATGTTTATTCCACAGCATGGTTCTAGAGAACAGAATAGAAGGAGGAAAGAATAAAATAAGATCTAGCAAGAATCCTATCAGCCCTTGTTTATTTCCTCTTATCTGAGAGCCAAACATTGCTTCATTGCAGAAAAGCCTTCCTTGTCTGGCAAATTTTATTTCAGACACAGTATAGTACTGTGCTCAGTGATGACCAGAACCCCATGTTCTATTAACCTGACTAAAAAAGTTATTTAACCATTACTGCATTTGGCTGCAACAAAGTTTGCAGGCTTAGCCCAGCTTAACTGAATTTGGTTATTCATGAGTCAAGAGGGTGACGTAATATCTTCTATAGGACCAACTTCTGTTGTTGAGAGAGACAAGCTTTTGAGCTACACAGAGCTCTTTTTCAGGTCTGGAAAGGTACTGAGAGTGTCACAACTAAATACAAGATCGAACAGATAGTTTAGCATAAGTAGTTAGCACATATTCTAAGGGACCGTTCAAGGTGAAGTAGTTCAGTAACATCCCTGTAGCCACAGGACAAAAAGGGGCAGGAGGCTAGCGAGTTACAGATTGTTGTAACAAGCCATAAATCCAGTGTCTTTATTATGACCATGATTTTTAATGTCTAACAAAGTTATGAATTTAAGCTCCCAGGCTTGTCTTTTGACAGTGTTGTGCAGGTGTCCTTTAAGGATGAGGACTGATAGGTCAGATATAGACTGATCACTTTGTGAAATATGTTCACTGCACACGTGATAGGGGTTTTGATTGTTTTAACAATTTTCCTGTATGAGTTTATTTGAGAGTGTAGTGATTGTCTGGTTTCACCCACATAGTTCATATTGGGGCATTTAGTGCACTGGATGAGGTACACCACATTTTGTGATAGAAATGTGTAAGACCCATGGATCTTCAAAGGTGTGTTGCTGTGGGGTGTTGATCATTGCGGCAATGGAGATATGTCTGCAGATTTTGTGTGTGTTATTCTGACAGGGTCTGGTGCTGCTTTGACTTAGTGGATCCTGGTCTGTGGTGAGACTGCTTCTCATGTTGAAATTGGAGAGGTTGGAGGTTGTTTAAAGGCCAGAAGAGGGGGTTCAGGAAAGATTTCTTTCAGGATGGTGTCCCCATCGAGTATGGGTTGCAGTTGTTTGATTATACCCTGTATGGGTTATAGTGTGGGGTGGTAGGCAACAACCAGGTTCTCTGTGGGTATCTGGGTGACCGGTTCCGTAATGCAATTTACTTCTCTGGTGAAGTGTCTTTGTTTGACTAAAGCGGTTTTGAGAGTGTTAATGTGTATATCCCAGACTTTCTCCTCAGAGCATGTTCTGTGGTATCTGAGTGCCTGGCTGTAGATAACAGATTTCTTGGTGTGTCTGAAGTGGTTCCTGGAGCTATGAAGGTAAGTGTCCAGGAAGTTGATGCTAGTGGGAGTGTTCCAGAGAGAGTTTAAAGTATAGGCGGTGGTTGTTGAAGTTGTGGTGGAAATCTATGAGGGAGTTTAAGCCATCTGTTCAGAGGATGAAAATATCATTGATGTATCTCAGGTATATTATTGGTTGTCCAGAATTTTTGCTTCAAGTTGTCTCAGCAGTTGGACATATTGGGAAGCCATCCTAGTACATATTCTAAGGGACGATTCAAGTTGTTCCCATGGTTTGGACAAAGTGTTTGCTGCTGAATGTAAATCCGTATAAGTGAGGATGAAATGGATGAGTTTGATGATGTGTTTGTGATGGAGATTTGAGGATTGTCTGTTGTCTTGTAAATATCTGAGGCAGGCAGCTATGTTGTCATTGTGAGGGATGTTGGTGTACAGGGACGTGACATCCATGGTGGCAAAGACGGTGTTCTGAGGGAGGTTGTTAATGTTGAGGAGTTTGTGGAGGAAGTCAGTTGTGTCCTGGAGGAAGCTGGCCCTTTGTGTGGTGAGTGGTTTGAGGATGGTTTCTGTGAGTTCTGGTATTCCTTCAGTAAGAACGCCATGTCCAGATACGATGAGTCTGCCTGGATTCCCTTGTTTGTGTACCTCGGGAAGCATGTAGAAGACTCTGGGGTGGATTTGAGGGGGATGAATTTGTAGAGTTATTAGAAAGGGAAATCATCAACTAACATTCTGTATATGCTGTTTTATTTCCCTTTCCCTATTTTCTCCCAGATGACAGGCACTAGAATAAATGTGAGTTCATAAAATTACAACAGTCAAAATACTTGAAAGGCTGTCTACTTGCCTATCTATTAATACTTTTATTATGTTTGTGAATAGAGTCTCCAGCCAGCATCAGGGACCACACTGTACAGGGGCCAGGTATTGTACAAACACATAAGATGATAACGTTCAAAATGTGCCTGTGACTGTGATATGTAGGTGCCATATGCAGTGGTTAAACAAATGATCAATCTGTCCACGAAGGACACTGCTATCAAACCCTCTTCTGTTTAAACCACTTTTATTTAAAGGAATTTCTTTTCCCTTTTATTTACCTTTGGTTTCATGAGACAAATTTGCCACAATTGTTATTGGCTTGTGCAAAAAAGGAGTGGCATGTATCGTGACCTGAAAATGGCAAGACTGAAGCTCATTCTAATTGGTTTAAAGAGTTCCATAGCTGAGGGCTTTCCATCAAGAAGCCTTACCCCTGCCTCCTAAGAGTTCCTCCTGGGGCTCTAGCAGAAGCAACATCCCTAAAGAGCCTTGATGTTGCAGTAGGGAGAGGAGGGAGAGGAAATCATTTAGATGGATCCTAACCCATGAATTGCTTTAAATATTAGGACCAGGACCTTGAAGTGAATGTGTGACTGCACAGAGAGTCAATGGAGGGCACAGAACATAGATGTGATGTTCTTATAATCTTTCTTGCCTAGAAAATGGGCAGCTGTGTGCTGTGCTAGATGTAGCTGTCACATAGGTTTTCAGGCAGCCCCAGGTCAAGTGTGCTGCAGTAATCTAATTTACAGGCAAAGAGATCATTGATAAGAGTAGCTAGTTCCTCATATCAAAGGAAAAAATCACAATCTCCTTGTTAGCCAAACACAGAGGATTTGGGAATACTCAAAGCATATTAAACATATGCGTCAGATTTTGCCTTTGGTTACATCTCTGCAACTCCAATGAAGTCAATGCACCATGAAATCAAGGACATATGTTTACCCCACAATATGCACCAGAGGCAACTGGTGTGATTGAGGAGAAACACAGAGTTGCAACTTTTTCTTATTCTATCAAATGGACAGAAGTATTCAGCAACACTCTATAGTGTACATCAGCCACAGTATACATACCTCTGTCTATTGAAAAGGTTTGTCATTCCAATAACCAGGCACAATCATTGGACTGCATTTTTGCCTAATTTGTAACCCTTAATAATTCTATTATTGCTTTATTTTCACCTACTGCTAGTTACACTATAACCTAACTTTCCATTGATTTCATTGATTAATGGAGCAGTGACATATAATGAATAACCAGAAAAAGCAGAATGGAAAGGACTAGGGAAATGTAGAAGTTGTTTATAAAACAGAAAAAAAAAATCTGTAATTTTTTCTGTCATGAAGTTCTTCTCACAATGCACTCCAGTTCTTAACTCTGTCACCATACACTGCTGCCAATGTGACTCGCACCTTGCAGTCACACACTGATATTTGCATAAAGTGCATTATTTTCTCAGATAACTGAATTGATATGGAGTGTGATAGTATCCTCAAAGGAGAAAACCCAGAGTTTCCTCTCATTGTTAAACAAAAATACCTAAAACATGAGGGGTTCTAAGCATCTGCAGCCTCCGCTGGATTCAGATGATTTCAGTTGTAGTTGTGACTGCTCAGCAGGTGTTCTCAGGACTTAGCTCAAGAATGTTAACAATTGTATAACCCAATATATATAAAGGAAAGAGTTTGATCTTGCTTATTTCATCAGTGTATTTCTAAAATACAGTTTTTATCAGTCAAGAATTAGACACTCAGCCAGAGAGCTATTAGGACTTAATGCACTGCATGCATGCATGCACACACACAGCAGATTCACACACTCAAACATCCTACCCAGCCAGTTCACATAGAAAAACACATCTTGCTCGGTGAAAGCCAAATAGCTTTTTCCTGAGATTGTCTCTCACTGATATCATTCGGCTCCACACACTCTGTCATCACATTCTGTGTTGTTCCAATAGCACTTCACACACTGTCTTGTTGCTAGGGGCTTTGGCATGTCAAGCTTTTTATAAAACTGTTCACCTTCCAAGACTATGTCTAGTGCTCATAAAATCAAATTAATTGGCTCTTCCATACTGTAAACTGGGTAAAATAATGTAACTTTCAGCATGTGAACTAGATGGGCTCAAACCAAAATCCTGGAGTCGTATTTCTAATAACAAGCCTAATACTATGGGCCCTACATATACATAACTCAGTACATTGAAATCAATGAGAATTTTGCACACATAGTGACTGCAAGATTGGGTCTATGTGATTTAACTGTAAAAGCTGAAGTGTAACTCCCTCCTCAGTTCCTCTCCTGAGCAAATTGCCCATCATGAAAGAAATAATGAAGGGCCTTCTTCGGTTTGGATCTAATATTCCTCAAGTTGAGAGCCAAGAAGCAAGCTAATTTCTTAAATTTTGTAACATAAAATAGTTTTAGAAACAAACAGTCATTCTTCAAGTTTGGCCAGGTGATACTAATACCAAGTAACTGTCCTGCAACTCAGACAGAAAAGCAATAACCAGGAGAGCAAGAATTTAAAGTCAATTAATCATTTAACAGTTCTCTCACCTGTAAAAAATGATGTGGGTTTCCAGGTCAAGTGGTTGCCTAGCCTCATAGATATAATTATTTCCTCTGTCTTTAGATTCCACAGCCATTATTCCTGGCTTTCTTCCTTTAATCCTCAAAATAGAAATATTCATAATGACATGCCGCTCGTTTTCTTGACAGCATTCTTTTTCAATCTCCCTCATGCAATATCTCTTTACAGTGGTCAGTGTATATCCGTGCTGCTGTCCGCAAAGAAAAAGGCCTGCCGATCCTGGTGGAGCTACTTCGAATAGACAATGACCGGGTGGTATGTGCAGTTGCTACAGCTTTACGAAACATGGCCTTAGATGTCAGAAATAAGGAGCTAATAGGTATGTTCTTTCTAAACAATCTACATATTTATTTTATGGTTTTTATTTTTTATAACAGGATGAAGAATGTGAGAAAAACGCTCTTGCGTTTCAAGCAGAGTTTCTTGATCTCTTTCTTTTAACATGTCATATTCAAGTTTGTGTGTGACAGCTCAATGCTATATTATAGAAATCATTTTTAATTAATCTGATAACATGTTACCAAAATATTGTTTAGTGATTCAATTGCACTGTAATTTTTTTAAGGCTGAGAGCAATGGCATTTGTACCACAAGCACTTACGGAATTGCCACAGTGAGAGAATAAAATCAAAGTAACATTAAATTACCATCATCCCAATTCTAAGCCCCATTCATAGCTTTTAACATTGTAGTGCTTCCATCTTCCAGATGGAGGATCCAGGCAGAGACAACTACTTCAAAACCCAAGAATATTTAGTACACTTTATACAGGGGATTACAAAGCAGATGCCTCAACCTAAGGAATTCATGGAGAGTTTCAGGAATTCATTGGACAGAGGGGTACTTTCTAAAGTGCCTTAATTCACAAGTGCATATGCAACTAAGGAGGGTAACTGGCCTACCTAAAATGTCATCTTAAATCTCCAATTGGATAACAGTTACATTTTTGGTTTTGAATTTAAATTCACCCTAGATTGTAGATTTAGACCTTACAATATTTAGACCTTACAATATTTTTATCTACATCTTCCATCTATGCACAAGAGAGTAGTTCTCTAAATATCCATACTGGAAGTAAATTATCACAATTCTCTTATTTCCTGAATAAATTAAGAGTTATTTTTCATTCATTTTTGCTGATTCATTATTTCTTAATTACACTCCCTCAAATACAGAAGCATATAGGATGCTTCCCCTTACCTCCCCTTCACTTTTAATCACAGAATCACACAAGAAGATGCTTTGACCTGTGGCCCTTCTATTATTTGTATTATAGTAGTATCTAGAGACCCCAACCAAGACTGGAGTCTCATTATACTAGGCACTAATACAGGCACATAGTATGAGAAAGTCTCTTACCCAAAGAGCTTAGAGTCTAAACAGACAAAGAGTAGGAGAGGAAATACCACTGAAGTGACTTGCCCGTAGTCACGGCTAGTTTACGGCAGAGTTGGAAATAGAAATCTCCTGGCACTTAGCTCATTGTCCTCTCTGCTAGACCACTCTGACTCTGTAGTTTCACCCTTAAGTTGTTCTTGAACAAATTGTTTGTAAAATAAGGATAAAAAGACACTCCTTGCATCAGCTTTGCATTTTAATGGTTTCCAGAATCCTTGGAGCAAAGTCTTGCACAAACAAATGAAATTGTGTATACAAAAGGAAAAAAAGTCAATTGAAAATGATTACCTAAGGAAAGGATTTTATGTAACTGATCAGGGATGGATGCTTGGAGTTCCAATATTTATGGAAAATTAGAGTGATTCAGGGAAATTGCAATTAGTTAGTTAGTGAGTTGAATCATATTTTTCCTAGAGGCATAAATAGGAATATTACACTACTCAAAAAACTTAATTTTGCCAGTATGACAGGAAAGTTATTAAGATAATGCCTGTAGCACTTTTGGCTGTGATCTATACATTTTGTATTTATTTATTTATAGGGTTTTTTGTGGTACTCATCACCATACGATCTGAAAGTATCATAAAGATTAATGAAGTTATCCTTTCAGCACCTTTACAAAGTAGAGAGGTGGAATTAACTCCATTTTACAGATGGGGTATTGGGGGACAGAAAGATTAAGGTCCATATTTTCAAAAGTGGTCACTGTTTTGTGTGCATCAATTTCTGAATGCCAATCATGACACATCTTGGGCTTGAATTTCAGAGGCGCTGAGCATCTATAATTCCCAATGACTTTAGCTCATGTTTGGATGCTCAGTTGTTTTCAATATGAGGCCAAGGTATGTTGTGTTGGGGACCCAAAATATATGGCCATTTTTAAAAATGTATGGCCCAAGTGACTTGGCCAAGGTCATATATGATGTCTGCAGCATAGCTGGGTACAAAACCTAGTTCTTTTGAGTTCCAATACAGTACCTTACCTCTATGACTATCTTTCTTCTTCCTCATAAATTATGCTCTTTGGGCATGGTCAGTATAGTACTTTGGTAGGCGCATTCCTAGATAATCCAAGTGCTGCAGGAGAAAATGGTGTTGATGTATTCCTGTGTCTGCAAGAAATGGTGGCAAGTATTTATTCCTCGGTCTCAGTGAGTTGATACGAAAATTCGTCTTTTAGAAATATATGCTTATAATTCTACCTAATTTGAATTGGAGAAAATGATTGCTGTGTTTGCACAAATATTGTCCTGAGTAATTCTTCCTAGATCATTTTAAAGTGAGATGGGTCCAATTGTGGTGAGGGCAAACTGTAATATTTTATAACTTTAGTTACAAAGAAATATCAATGAGGAATGTAGAGCACAAAGCTTCATCACCCATATTTCATTAGCAATAAGGGTATGTCCTAGGGTTGTCACCTCTGAAGTATAAAAACATGGGAGATCTGGGATGATCCTGAGACCATAAAACTGGGCATCTGACAGTGTGTGCTGAGCACTCTTACAGATTTCCTGAGAAAGCTACCTCAAAAAAGGGATGATCCTGGGAAAACCTGTACAGGTGGCAACCCCAGTATGTCTACACTGCAGGTGGGAGCATGCTTCCCAGACTGAGCAGACAGACATTCTAGTACTGCTCAAGCTAGCACACTGAAAATAGCAGTGGTCCCCTAAATAGGGTGGTCCCCTAATTAACAATTTCATGGCCACATAATGGGGTGAGAGAGATAAGAATAGACAGTTTATCCAGTGGAAATTCAAACACGTGTAGGAATGAATGACAGATGTATATTCTCTATCTCTAAAAATATCTGTAAGGTATAACTAGCAACCATCATCAAAGAACTTACCAATCTTATCCCTCGATGTTAAGTCCAAAATTTTTATTGTCCTGCGTATGTGGGATCAGGAGCAACTTTTGCTCCCCCAAGGAAATTAGCATGGTTATCTGCATGCTGAGTTTTCCCTTGGAGTATCGAATACAGTTCTTTGGGTTGTGTGCTATGCAGTGGTTGATGAGCTGTATCTGACTAAATACGGGCTTCTTGGAGCAGTTGTATTGGTATTTTACAGATTTTTTTTGAAATGTTAATTTTTTTATGACTTTATCTGGTGGGTGTCTCGTGGAGTTTATTGAAGAGCTTAGTTCCCTTTGATCCAAAGCAGATGCAGTTTGATTAAATATAAGTGAAAGTATCAGGACTAAGTAGAGATCAGAGGTTTTTCTATGGGTAGTCCTGAATTTTCTCCTAAGGAATGGGCTGACTGATTTTCATTTTGGAAGCCATCTAAGGAAAGCAGAGAACCAGAGTGGCACCCTTAAAGTTAATTGTTCCACTAATCAACCTTAGCTCTCCCTGAGACTGAGGGTCTAATTCTCCACCTTGTTATAGTCATTTACACCTGTGCAAAGTGAGTATAAAATGCTTCCAAGTCAGTAATCAAGGCAGTATTTTGCACTGCCTTTATACATCTGTAAATAACTATACAAGATGCAAGACAGTGAAGTCTCAGATGATAAGTTTTTATTCAAATTAATATTTATATCTGTTAATTAGTAAAGTTGTGGCCTATTGGCTTATGCCAAAGCAGTTGTAAGGATTAGTGACAGTGGTCAGTGGCATCAGAAAAGAGATTTGTTGAAATCAAGTGTAATTCAGGACTATTCTTACAAATTGGTTGGGGTTTTGGGTTTTTTTTTTTGTTGGTTCAGTAGAACCTCAAAGATATGAACATAAGAGTTATGAACTGACCAATCAACTGAACACCCCGTGAAACCGGAAGTAAGCAATCAGGCAGCAGTGGAGGGGGAAAAAAAGAAAGCAAATACTGTGCCTGTATTGCAAGGTTGGCATGCAGAGCAGAAACAGTTCAGGGTCTGTGCTGTTCCTGTAAGCCAAGGGCACTGTTTACCTCCTCCCACCTCAACCCACTGGGAGGCGGAATCTGTTTTCACCACCACCACCACGCCACTCCAAAGTCCGGAAAAGAAATCTCCCTGCTGCTGCTGCTGCTGCTGCAAGAAACTGAATGTTGCAGCCAAAGCTTGGCCTGGAGCTAGAGTGGGAGTCAGCTGCGCTCTGGAGGAGTTTGAAAGGGCTACAGCCTGTGTACCGATGTGGCCCAAGCTTTGCCCATGGCTGCACTCCTGGATCCTGCCAGCACCTCTGGGAGTGCAAGGGACAGGGGAAGGAGGGGTGCTGGCAGCTGGCTGGCACCAACCCCCTGCCACGTGCTGCCTTTGGAGTGTGGCAAGCAGTGCACAAAGCAGGGCAAGTCCTGGGGAGAGGTGGCTGAGGGCTGGGGCTTGTAGTGCCAATGGTGCGGGGCAGGCCCCCCCAGTTCAGCCCAAAGGCAAGAAACAGGAATAGGGCAGGGAGCTGCTTGCAAAGTAGGTAGTGCTGCCAGGTGCCACCTTTGCAGAGATCTCTCCCAGCCTCAGCTGGAAGACACTGACTGCAGGGTCCTGTACCATAACGTTTTGTTCAGAGTTTTGAACATTTCAGAGTTACGAACAACTTCCATTCCCAAGGTGTTGATATCTTTGAGGTTCTACTGTATTCTTATAAATTAGCTAATTTTGCATGGAACATTTCTTTACTAGAGGAGTCAAATATAAAGTCACATTCAAGAATCATATTCATTTTCAGAAAGAACTCTTGTGATACCATAATGTATAGATTTAATCATATACTAAGAGAGAAGAAAAAAAGAAATTTACTTTAGCTGCAATTTCCAATACAAATGTTTTGCAATTAGCAAAATGATTTCTCTTGGAGTTTAAAACGTCACTGGTACTGTAATAGCTTACAGCCATTGTAATAGTGTGGCAGTGTGAACCCTTGTAAAATACTGATTAATTATTCATAATAAAGAATCATAGAAATGTTGGGCTGGAAGGGACTTGGAGAAGCCCCTGTGCTGAGGCAGGGCCAAGTAAAGTTAGACCATCCCTGACAGATGTTTGTCTGACATGTTCTTAAAAGCTTCCAATGATTGGGATTCCACAACCTCCCTATTCCAGAGCTTAACTACCCTTATAGTTGGAAAGATTTCCCTAATATCATGTTCTTGGGTTATGACACACACCCATAAAATACTTAAATAGTCAAGTAAGTGCTGTGATCTAGTGACATCAGTTTTAAAATGAAACCAGAGTTTACAGTAGGGCTAGACTCTACTACCAAGCAATTAGATCATAATTACAGATACAGTACTAGATGTTAAAGCAAAAGAGACGTGGAGACACTAAAGGCCTGATTCAAAGATGTTGAAGTTAATAGAAAGACTCTCATTGACTTCAGTGGGCTTTATATCTAGTCCTGAAGTAGGATCATCATGTGGAGAGAGTCAAATTTTGATTATTGTTCCTGATCTAAAGCTATAAAGTTAGGACCATGTATTGGATTACTCTTATCCACTTTTGATTTTCCACTGATTTCAATAGGAGATATGCACGAAGATCAATAGTAGTATATGAACCCTTCTGTAACTTAACTTGTAGTCAGTAATGTTACTGTTCCATGCAGCATCACTAAGTGGGGAGAAATTATGGTGGATATTTTTATGATTTGCTATTTCTGCACTTTTTAAAATTTGTCACTTGTGTGTGCAGTTACTCAGGTTGCACACATTTTTGATTCATGCACAAAATATGTACAGTTGTGTACCTAAATTATTTTATATTTGGCCCTTTAAATTTCATCATAGGGTTTGAGACTGAGATGTAAAATCTCGTTGAGAAAAATATGGACAGATCACAACTCTGAAGAGTTGCTGTTTCACAGTGCTGCTTTGTTTCACAATTAGAAGGTTTCCTTTGCAGCCATAAGGAATGGAAACTTCTTTTTTTTTAAATGAAAGTTTACATTCTACAGAATATAAATCTGTTATAGAGGCCAGATAGCTATGGAATGTAGCCTGAATTTGTCCTACAACATAGTCACATTTTTAACATGGGCAGCATTCCTTTCTTTGAATATCTCTGTCGACTGCAGAGGAAATATCTTGTTCACTTACCATGTTGCGAGTAACAGCAGCTACAAGAAATCCTAGTGTATATTAACATAAGATGATCATGAGTAACTGAATGGTTTGGGGGATTTTTAAACATTTTATCTATAGTTCACTGTTTCTAATCTGGTTTAATTCAGTAGTGGCCAGAACTCAAGACTACATAATGGTTTGTCATTGGGTTGTGTGAAAAGAGTGGATGGCTTCAGTCTTCTTCCTGTTGGTTAGATGTCTTCATCATAAAACCCACCAACAGAGTTTGGCATCAACTGGTACCTTTGGTTGACAGTATTAACAATCTCAGCAGAGAGCCAAAGGATTTGACTGGTCATTAAGACTGAGCAAATCTCTACCTTCTTCTCTATCCTCCTGGCATATAAAAGTAGGCCCCTCTATGTCAGGCTTAAGGCCCACTGAAAGCTTAGAGTGGGAATGTCTTCACTGCTGGTCATCATGATGTACCTGTTCTGTGGAGAAATAAAAAAGCTCAATCTCCAGAGGGTTGTCAATCTTGCACTTTTCACAGTCTCTGAAATGTATTTTTAAAAATTAAATAATCAAAATAAAACACCCATAGACTCTAAGGTCAGAAGGGACCAATATGATCATCTAATCTGATCTCCTGCAAAATGCAGCCACAGAATCACTCACCCACTCTTGTAATAAACCTGTCCCATCATACCATCCCCCTTCATAAATTTACCAAGCTCAGTTTTGAAGCCAGCTAGGTTTTTTGCCCCCACTGTTTCCCTTGGAAGGCTATTCCAGAACTTCACTCCTCTGATGGTTACAAAACTATGTCTAATTTCAAGTCTAAACTTCCTGATGGCCAGTTTATATCCATTAGTTATTGTGTCCACATTGGTGCTGAACTTCAATAATTTCTCTACTTCCCTGGTATTTATCCCTCTTATGTATTTATAGAGAGCAATCATATCTCCCCTCAACCTTCTTTTGATTAGGCTAAATAATCCAAGCTCTTTGAGTCTCCTCTTGCAAGGCAGGCTTTCCATTCTGCAGATCATCCTAATAGCCTTTCTCTGCACTGTTCCAGTTTGAATTCATCTCTCTTAGCCATGGGGGACCAGAACTGCACACAGTATTCCAGATGAGATCTCACCAGCGCCTTGTATAACATACTAACACCTCCCTATCTCTATTGGAAATACCTCGTCTGATGCATCCAAGGACCGCATTAGCTTTTCTCACGGCCACATAACATTGGCGGCTCATAGTTATCCCGTGATCAACCAATATGCCCAGGTCCTTCTCCTCCTCTGTCACTTCCAACTGATGCGTCCCCAGTTTATAGCAGAAATTCTTGTTATTAGTCCCTAAATGCATGATCTTGCACTTTCCACTATTAAATTTCATCCTATTTCTATTACTCCAGTTTACAAGGTCATCCAGATCTTCCTGTATGATATCCCGATACTTCTCTGTATTGGCAACACCTCCCAACATTGTGTCATCTGCAACTTTATTAGCACATTTCCACTTTTTGTGCCAAGCTCAGTAACAAAAAGGTTAAATAAGATGGGTCCCAAGACTGATACCTGAGGAACTCCACTAGTAACCTCCCTCCGGTCTGACTGTCCACCTTTCAGTATGACCTGTTGTAGTCTCCCCTTTAACCAGTTCCTTATCCACCTTTCAATTTCCATATTAATCCCCATCTTTTCCAATTTAACTAATCATTCCCTACGTGGAACTATATCAAATGCCTTACTAAAATCTAGGTAAATTAGATCCACTGCATTCCCTTTGTCTAAAAAATCTGTTATCTTCTCAAAGAAGGAATCAAGTTGGTCTGGCATGATCTACCTTTTGTAAAGCTATGTTGTATTTTATTCCAATTACCATTACCCTTGATGTCCTTAACTACTTTCTCTTTCAAAAAATTTTTCAAGACCTTGCAAATAAGAAACTCACAGACAATGCTTGTTACTAAAAACATCGTGTCTTTCTACATTTGCTATTTAAAGGGATCCTATCAGCATAAAGGATTTATGCCAAAGAAGTCTAGTGTGGAAGTAAACATTATTTTGGGCTTCTCTCCCATTAGCTAAAAGATGATGTTCCCTCCATTCACTATAAATAGCCACCAGGTACTGCTTGATTAAAAGAATAATTTATGGATGTCCTGGTTATAAGTGAGTGAGGATGAATTCACAACAAAAAGAAAATTCATGACACAGTAAATAGAATGTTTAAAAAAATTAAAACAACCCAACAATCTTTATGATGAAAGGCATAATTCTGAAGAAATGCTGTGTTTTCAAAAAATACTAAAATCTTGTTGTAATGCTGTAATGAAGTTAGTATATTATCCAGTGTTGGCCTGGAAGGGAGTTAGGGATGTTGAAGTTTAATCCAGAAAACTGAAACAACTAGAGGTGAAAATAATGTTCCTATATTATGGTTTCTTTATCAGATATAGTTTTGTAGGCTCAATAGCAAAAACTGGAATTGTTACATGTATCTTTTGCTCTTTTTAACTTTAGGCTCTTCAGAATCTTTGTGGAAACATCTGCATGGATTTGAAAAGAGACACAATGTGTTATTATTGAATTAATAGTTTGTAGAGTAGCTCAATCACTGGAATGTTAAATTGACATACATTCACAGGGCAGATAATGCCAGAAAACATTAGTCATTATTCTTCTCTTCTGCGGTATTTGTTTGGAGGAGGTTGAGGATAGATTATACACTTCATCTTACTGTTTAATTTGAATACATTTTTATTGCATTTCATTTACTATGTGTGATAATTGAGCTACACAAAACAAATAGCACAGTGCAGAGAGTCCTGGAAAAGACAAAAAGTCCGATATAAAAGACAAAAAAATGGATTTATAAAGGCATGAGAAAGTCATGGAGGAAAATAACCATTCTTCCCTTGTTCTCTGTGATCTAATCAATATTAATTATATAAGAAAAGAAAAAAATACTAATTCAACAATAATTAGAAAGCAAACACAAAATTATGTTTTATAGAGATTTATATTTACATTTATATCAAAGTCAGAGGTGCCTTAGATTTAAATGATGACTTATTGACATAACCCAAGAATTTATAAAAACTCAAATAAATCAAAGAAGTTGAAATGTTAAATAATTGCCAGGGATATTATTTAAAGGGGAACTGTCAAGGTTAGACTTATAGTATGGCCAAATGTCAGTGGGTGAAATTCTGCTGTCAGGAAGCTTCTAGCTCTTAACTCATGAGGTTTCATCAGCTTTTGTTGAGGACAGCACAACTTCTATTTGTAAACTGAGCATATATTGGTAAACTGAGCATATACTTTCAGTGCAGATTGCAAGACCTCTACAACAACTGTCTGCACATCAGAAATATGTTTGAGATAGATCAGGCAGAATTAAGTAAAAGTTTACAGTATATACTCAGTTTACAAGTAAAAGAATACATGTACAGACCTGTGGAGTAACAGAGTGCTGCAGTAGAACCTCAGAGTTACAAACTGACCAGTCAACCACACATCTCATTTGGAACTGGAGGTAAGCAGTCAGGCAGCAGCAGAGACCAAAGAAAAAAATAAAATAAAATAAAATAAAGAGCAAATATTGTACAGTACAGTACTGTGTTAAATGAAAATTGCCAAAAAAATAACGGGAAAGTTTAAAAAAAGAATTTGATAAACTGAGGAAACTGTTTCTGGTGCTTGTTTTATTTAAATTAAGGTGATTAAAAGCAGCATTTTTCTTCTGCATAGTAATGTTTCAAAGCTGTATTAAGTCAATGCTCAGCTGTAAACTTTTGAAAGAACAACCATAACGTTTTGTTCAGAGTTATGAACAACCTCCATTCCAAGGTGTTCGTAACTCTATGGTTCTACTGTATTTTCATAGATGTCTTTTAGAGTAGAGCTATAGTTTAAGAAATAGATATGAGCTATCCGTTAAATATGTTTGTTAGATCGAGGTGCCTCGTTTTACTAACCATAGCTCTCACCTCCCAATCAGTAAATTCCTGAAACTATAATGATCATACTCCTGACTCTGAAATAACCTTTTCTGAAGCATATGTCTGTTTCTGCTAGAAATACAAGGTCCTCGTGGATCCTCTGAAATATAACACTATGGCAGATTATTCAGACAATAATCATTTAAACTGCTACATTCAGTACATCAGATATGTATTATAATTTCTGCACTCATGCTCAGTGTTCCCAGGTTAGATTTTGAAAAAAAAAAAAAGCACTAAAAGCCTAATTTGCATGTGACTGCCAAAAAGCAAACAAGTGATGTGCCTTTTCACTTTATTGACATGCACCTCACATACCAGAAAATGCCCCAACCCACACCTTGTGTTACTCTTGAGATAAGTAATTTCCGTTCTGTTTTCCCACACACGTGGTGCTAAAGCAATTAAAGTGTAACTATCTATTTGTCTCACCTCAGAAGACTGACATTTCAAACAAATGATGCAAATTTAATTTTCATTTCTATTTCTCAGTTTATTCTTGCTGATAAATGTTACTTTTGAAATTTCAGAGTGCCAGTCTGAGGAAAATGGGTATTATTTCTCTCTCAAATTATTTTAAACATATAGAAGTAGAAATATATCTCCCACAGACTGGCAAAGTGACTTAAAAATAGAATTTAAACCCTCCATGTATTGTTCTAAATTCATGCAGTAGTCTTGAAAAGTAAAGTTTGTGTGACACCTTTACATTAACAGATAAATATATAAAAGCAGATGTTTTCTGACAGTTCGTTATCAACTCTATATCAAAGAAGAGTGAGAAGGATTTATTCTTCCAAAGGTGTGGAATAACTTGGCCTCTTGAAATGGATATCCATTGAAGCCATATCCAAATGATAGAAATTGAGTATATGGCATGTTGTGCTAAAAGCACCTTTTTTGGACAAACTACAGCTCCTTTAAAATGTACCTGTACAGGCTGCATGCTACACAGAGAAGTAGTGAAACAGGCCCTGAACTGGTGAACTGCCAAATCCATGTTAAGGGAGAAAGTGGCAGCTCTAGTTTATTCTTTCCTCTGATGCCAAGACCCTGCAAAGTCCCACCTCCCTCCATGAGACTGGAGGACTGCAGCTTCTAGGAACTTGGAAGGTGGGAGCAGTGAGGGGAAGGATCAGGTGCCAAGAGCAACTGCTTCATGTGACATCTCATCTTGCAAATGGGTGAATTTCCAAAACAACCTACAGATTACTGCTGTTCATACTGACAGTTAACCCCACATATGTGACTTCAAACCTCCACCTTCACCCCACTCTAAGGTGATGCAGCTGCCAGCAGAGGGCCACTTGGCTTCCCAACACTCGAATCGGGCCACCATCTGGGTGCTGGGGGCCAAGGAAATTTTGCTGGGGGGGGCCAAGGAAACTCACCATTGGTGAGTTGAGAGAATGCATTTCTTGGGACACCTTCAGGATTCTAATGGAAAATATCCATTGCCCCACCACCCTCCTACATTTTTCAGCTGTAGTGAGGGAGGGGGATATGAAACACCCTTTCACATCTCTTACAAATGGGAAAATTGGGAGAAAATTCAGTGGGTGGAAACGCTCAAATTTCCAAAGCTCTGCACAAGAATCTCATATAATAGTAGCATGTGACCCTAAATATGAAGCTTTAGAGTAAAATATGTTAGGAATTACAGTATGGACCAATCTCATGCATCATCAAATAAGTATTTTGGATCACAAAATACCTCATTTTCCAAGGATAATGAAGTTAGAACAGGGTAGTTGAATTTGGCAAAGAGCAGAGAGGATTTTCAGAGAAAAGTGCATCATGAAGACTAATTCCACACTTAAGGTTAGTTTTGTTGGAGGGATCTAGTGTCCTGAGTAAATTTCTACACATTTATTTCAAATGTAGTGTTTCTCTTCACTTCCTGGCCTAAATTGTTACAGAGCATTATATTCACCGTTAATAGTAGTCAAATTCCATCAAAGAAGTTGGTTTATTTCCTTGTTGGATAAATTAATTATGTACTGTATACTCCTTACCTACATTATAGGGGTCCTGTTAAACTTAGACTTACAGTTGAGAACCTTGAATGAAAGGAAGCGGAAAGCATCATCCAGTGCTGCAAAAATGTCTCCCCAAACAGATTTTTTATTAAAAAAATGCATGGTAATGCATTTGGACAGATATTGGCTGGCCTTGCAGTAGGACACAGGTGTGCAGAGAGATCTGAGAGAGACTCACATCAGCCACAGTCACTGGGGGGAGCAGGGATATTGAATCAATATTATGAAGGGTGGTGAAAACCCTCTTCATGAAGTATTTTGAACTAGGAGCTGCTTATGTGCAAAAATTAATTCAGACACTTACTTCCTAGGGAGAACATAATTTTTTATAATTTATAATTATTTTTAAGAGTTACCAGATGCTGTTACCTGCAAAGTCACTAATGCCTCAAATACCCTTTCAATTGCAAGTGTCAAAACACACCAGTTAAAATTTACTGAGCTATCTATGTTAGGCCAGGAAGAAGAAATAATATAATGCTGATGGAGAGTTTACACATTTGCTTCTTACACTTAGTCATGCACAGCAAAGATTTAGATGAGGAGTTCAAGATTGCTCAAAACCTTATTTCTGGGCTGACTAGAAACAGTGAAGTTATGTTTTAGCTTTTTGCTCCTAATTAGGAAAACTTCTGTTGGAGATAAATCCAAACAATTTGACCTTCTGCAGAATCCAGTCAGTGAGACTTTCTTGGTACACAGACACTGTGGACAAATACATTTAGTTACAATTCTCAACAAGGCAGCAATTACAATTGTTATATATTTAAGGGCTGTACGCAAATTGTTTCTGTGGTTGCAAGACATGCTGACAATTTAGAGATGGTATTTCCACCTCAGATGCAGATGTTTAATGTCAGATGCCAAAGATTTCAGGAGAGGCATTGATTATGTTTAGTGCAGCCTCTAATGTAATGGAGAAATCTATTCGTTAGCCCCAGGGAAGAAGGTGGGGAGGAATTGAAGGGACTACATATCCACCAACCGAATTCACTCTGGGTGACCTGCTTCAGTATGGAATTCAACCAAAAAGGGGAGATGGAATAGATGTTTGTCTAACCTGGTCTTAAAAACCTTCAGTTGATGGGATTCCACCATGTTTTGTGGGAGATCCTTTCCATATTCCAAACAAGAATTTTAGACAAACAGAACACAAGACCACCCGCAAAGGATCTATTTTGTGGGTTCTGTAAGTACTGGGACAGGTATTTGGGTCCCCGCTGTATAGAAGCAAACGGATCTCTCTCTTTATTGTAGACACTTACTGACATGAAGTGTAGACCTACTCAGTAAAGCTTGATAATTACTTATCTCAGCAGTGATTCTTAACTACTAAGGCTACGGCTATACTGATGGCAGAAAAGTCGCCACCGTCAGATCGATTTCTTTGGATCGAATGAGCGGTCAGTGAAGACCCACTCAGTCAATCCAGAAATCGACGTACTAAGGCCACTTTCACAAGTGGCACAGTGCAGTGAAGACAGCGCGCAGAAGAGGAGCAGAGAAGTCGATGGGAGTTATGCAAGTTTTTTGCGTAGCTTGCGTAACTTCGGTCGACTGCCGCCAAATCTTGGTGGTACGTGTAGACAGGGTCTAAGAAACTGTCAGTAGCTGGGCTGCCTGAAGCAGAAAGCCATTGTCCCTGCCAGCTGCTGCTGTGTAGGTGCTAGCTGTAGTCATAGAGTAACAGAATAATGGACAAAGTTTTGCACTCAACTACACTTGGGCTTGGCGTCACAGGTTTAACCAAAAGTGTGTTTTAAACCAATTTAATTAAACTAGTGCAAAATGCTGTGTTGACATTCAAATCAATTTAAGTCAGGCTTACGTCAGTTTACTTTGCGTTGGTAAATGTAAACTGAGATAAATGTGTGCACACAGGGCTTTGCATCAGTGTAACTAAATTGGTTTTTACACCAATTGTAGTTGCACCAGTGTAATTTCTGTGTCTGTAGAGAAGGCCTCAATATGCAGGTGTAACACAGAGAACAGAATTTGATCCAGTGTATTAAGTTATTTTAGGGCAAGTTTTGATGTGCTTTTAGGCCCTGACACTTCATTGGAGCTGTATGTGAGCTCAGGGGTCTGCTCACATGGTTCCTCTTACAGAATCAACGCCTCAATGTGGTTGCCATTAAAAACTGAACAATTATCCACCTGCTTCTAGTAGCAGAACAGGAAATGATGCCAGTGTCTCAGCTACTATGTGGTAACTGTTGGCTTTTTAGTAGCAGTCATTGTACTTGCAATTTTTAAAGGAAGAAATGTTCTGCAATGTCTTCTTTTCTTAAAGTCAGCTTTCCTTCACCTTAGGGACGTGTTTCTTTTTAAACCTGCAATATTAAATTTCGGCTTCCTTTGTTGTAATAGGTGTACCTAATATTAAATTAATCTCAGTGAGCATGGATAGAATAATAGTTTATTAGTCTGATAAGATGTATCATTCAATTCTGTAGAGATAACAGAAATACTCATGAAAAAGAAACTAGCTGAGACTATTCACCAAGAAAATGATTGCTTCACAGTAGGGAAATAAAATAATAAATAATAATACATATTTATAAGATACCTCATGCAGGTAGGCATTTTCCTTCACTTTTTCTCCTTTATTGTAGTTATTCTTTAAATTGGTATTCTTTGTACTGTACTTTTATCCAAATTGCAAAAAATGCTCCACTATTAAATTGATGAGCAGTTTTCCAAATTTAACCTTTATTGATCTTTTGTTTGATCTTTTATCAGCCCCAAGGAATAGTGAAAAATATATATCAAGCAGAAATGTTCCTCATTTATGGAATGCCACATCATTACTCCTGGTAAAGAAAAATCTGCTCAGATGAAACATAATGGAAGTTTTGCCCATGATGATTAAGCAACATTATTAGGGTACAATGGTTAAGTCTCAAATACAGGTGTTAATCCTAGCAAAAGTTTTTCTTGGATACACAAGTTGAAACATTAAGAAGAGATCTACTCTGAACCAGTGGGTCTTGTATGAGAAAAGGGGAAATACAGTTTGTTTCTACCATTTAAAGATTTAGGGTAAGATTTTCAAATGCACCTGGGAGCTGAATTCCCATTTTCAAAAGTGATTTAGGTACCTAAAAAACTACCAAGCCTAAAACATTTAGGTGCTTTTGAAAATATTGCTTCTAGCTCTTTATTCATGTTAAATAAACCCTTATATTCATTAAACATTTTTAGAAATGGATAGAATTTTCTATTCTCAGTCTAAAAACACATGATCTAGTGAGCTCATAAAATCCCAAAGAGAGTTTTAAGAGATTGAGTGATATATAACATTCAATTTAGCAATTAAAACAAACAACAACTAATTTAATAGTTTAAAGTGGCATTTAGGTACCCAGAGGATGGACACATTACAAGAGCAAAGATAGATACAGAGATAATCACAAGCAGGCATCTGGATATGTCTAGGCATTAAGGTCAGACAGTTGAAATTCAGAAGCTACAAAGTGTCTGATGCTGTCAAGAGAAAAAACCTCAATTCCTAGAGAAGTCAGAAGTTGAGGATACTCAGCATTTTATAGGAGATGCCTGGCACCTTGCAGTTTGTAAAGTCTTTTTGGATAAAGGTACTTTAGAAGAGCCAGATTCTTCTCCCATTAAAGTTGATGGGAGTTTTGCTATTTACTTCAGAGGGAGCGGGAACAGGCCCTATGTAGCTATTATAATTTTATTGGTAATAAAGAGAGAAAACTTCTGCCAGATTGATAGCATGCTGGAGGAGATGAGATGAGGTGTTCCTGCAATGCTCCTTCAGAGTCTTTCTAACCTGAAATGTGTGTTTGTACCACAATGGGGCCTTCTTCAATGAAGCATATTATTAGAGCATCCAAATGTAAGGCCAGATGTACACTACAAACCTATATTGGTAGAACTACGTTGCTCAGGGGTGTGAAAAATCCTCTGAATCCTGTGCAGACAGCACTTTGTGAGGAGAGAGCTTCTTTTGTTACCATAGCTACCACCTCTCAGGGATGTGGATGAATTATGCTGATGGGAGAAGCTCTCTCATTGGCATAGTAGCATCTTCACTAAAACGTTACAGCAGGACAGCTGCAGCCATGCAGCTGTGCCGTTGTAGCACTGTATGTGAAGACAAGCCCTCAACAGAACTGATTTAGAGAGACAGTTAACCACAAGCCATACTTGCCTGTGCATTCTAACAGCCACGTCAAGGCTATCTTGCAGCTTCTGTACCAGGCACACTTCTTAGCATTCTTTTTTTTTTTTTTTTAACATCATTATAACTCAACTAGGGCAAATCCTAGTGTAGATGCACTGTACCAGTGCAAACCATTACTTGCATCGCTGCAAAAACCCCTAGTCCCGATAATAACTTAGCATGTTGTTGCATAATTTCTGTGCCGCAAAAGTAAAGCAACAAAACAGAGGCTACACTTTTCAGCCATGCACAACTGTTTTAAGTTACTTAGGTTCAAAAGTCACAGTCAGAGTATAATGAGATCAAGTAGGTTAGCAAGCCCATGTGTGTAAATCCTCCATAAGTATTAAATCTTTAGAAGTTAAAGGTGTTATCCTCTGTTATACGGTATTATACTGAAATGTCTAAATCAGGCACAAGAAAAAAGGGCATCTCTTGCTCTCTCTTTTGAGCCATTAACAATCCAAAATACAAAATACATCCTGAGCAAAGCCTCTGAGATGTGCGTTCTAGGGATGGATTATCTAGTATAGTTAAATCCATTCTTCTGCTTTGGGATTGAATATGTATTTGCCTTAAAGTGAAGAGCTCAGACACTTCCTAGGGAGATTGAAATTCCTCTTATTCACTTGTAGCCATATTTAAGCATCTTTTATTCTCTGGGACTACTCCGATAAGCTATCCTCAGCTTATAGAAACTTCAAAGCTAAGAAAAAAATATTTCAAAAAAGAAAGAGAAAAGAACAGCACCTTAGTTCAAACTTCAATGGCAACAAAATTGATTAGGAATTGGAGATTAACATGGGCTGTAGCCCTTTCCAGATTCTTATAGCAAATCAAGTATTACCTCTTTCTTCTGACCTTTTTTTATTCTAGAATTTATTTTAAAACTCAAGGCATCAGTAACTATTAACCAAGTTAGATAAATAAGATTGGCATTCTAGAAAGGGAGACTTGCTCTTTTACCTGTTAGTAAAGAAAGGACAGACATTCAAAAAGGACTAATGTGTAAGAAACAAAACAAAATAAAACATGAAAAAGGCAAAGAAATAAATGTTTAAATCAAGGGTCATAAAAGACATCAGTAATGTGAGAAATTCAAAAGGTTAATTTTCTCCCACAAGTTTGCTTAATTCCTCCCGAGTTTTTTTCCTGGCTCAGCTTCAGTGTGTGGCCTTGAGCAAGCCCCTTCGCCTCTTGTGCCTCAGTTTCTTCAGCTGTAAAATGTGGATAATCATACTCACCTGTAATGTTGTGAGATTTTAATTAACTGTTGTATGGAAAGTATCTTGAGATCATCACCTGAAAGGTGCTATAGAATGCAAGGCATTATTATTCATTAGTGGTAGTACTTACTAAAATGGTAAAATCTTGGATGACATGATCATTCTTACTATACCCGTTATCATGTGGTTATGTGTGATCTATTCTTGTCTGTTTTTAAATGAGACAATTTTCTTGACACTCTGTAAGTAAACTGGAAATATATATATAACCATTTGAATAATATTCTGGTTTTAATCTAAGCAAAATAAGTAGTGATAGTAACAAACAATGTTACCGGGTGTGGAAAATGGATAAAATATCTAATCTATTCATAGTGCAGGCAAAATTGTGGGGATATATGCAAAGAAACAAAAATACAGAGGCAAATTAGAGGTAGATGTAGACATGAGAAACACTCAATAAAAATATTGAAAGAAGAAAATTGTTAGTAAAGATACAAGAATAACGAAAGAAACAGCTAATCCCAAATGAACAATTAGTTCTCAGCAAGCTGGGGTATGAGTCTAGCATCATTAGCCGGCTGTGGGCTAACTGCCCAGGTGGACCCTGCTGACATGCATTAACAGTGTGTTAATGTGCTTTGATCTAGTGGCTGAATTATAACCATTCATCAATTACTTCATTATCTGAGATCTCAACTCTAATCTTATTCCTGGCAGATGGTCGGAGTTTAGCCTGCCATTCACTCGTTGGGAGGGACTGATGACCTGGCTCTTTAGACTAGATACTCAGATCTTTGGTTCACTCCAGACCTTAGCCTAAAAGTTTTGCTTCTGCACTTAGCAAAAGATGCTCCCAGACTCTTTAACTGCCTTTCCATTCTTCTTCTGTATCCTCAATTTCCTTGATAACAACATCTGATCAGCATAACATTTCATGGCACTGGCTCACATAACTTCTCAATTTTATATAGTTTATTCTGGCCTCTGTCATGGTCGGGTTAGCTTTGTCCCCAGCTTAGATTTGATGAGGGAGAAGGAGGATGGAAAGGGCATCCAGAATGAGCCTCTTATGCAGTGATGCAATCACAGGAGCAGCAGCTGCCAGGACTGGCCCCTCCATTTATCTTCCTCACTCTCCTGTAGTGAGGTTGGTGGGAGAAGGGCCCAGTAACAGACACATGGCACTGCTGGTGATGGGATACCTGTAGCATACTTGGCAGCCTGGGTCTGAGTCACCACCAGCCCTTTCTCTTGTGGACAGTGACAAATAAAGGAAGAATATTCCCCTTCATGTGGAGAGGGAGAGATAATATGCTTGCACTTTCAACTCCTCCTTCCCTATGCCTGAAAGGAGAGGCCATGAGTTACACCCCAATCCCCGAGGGCAAAAGCCGCACTGCATTTGGTCACCCCACCCTACTATCTCAAAAGCCTGTGAGGGAATGGACAAAAGTGCTGAGGACAAGTGAATTAGTGGGAAGGAAGAGGAAGTTGGGTGGAAAGTGTGAATGATGAATGTGCAGATAATGGGGGCAGAGAAGGGGAAGGAGGAGAGTGATAGAACTGGGTCTGGTGACTGTTATGTTACTAACTACAGAATCTGCCTCCATGTTCACCTTTCTTCTTCTTCATTACCCTCATTCCCTTCTCCCAGATCCTGCTGGCTTGTATGGTCCAATTCCTCCTGTGTGCTGTCCAGGATATGAATAATCCTTCAGCCAGTACAGTTGCAGTTCTTAACTGGTCTTGCAGCTGTGGAGTGGTTATAGCGTTCCTGGTTATAGAGCTCCACAGTTACAAGAGAGGAATAGGATATGTTGCACCAGCTACCACTCAGTTTCCACCCAGAGCTCTCCCTGCCTGTCCCCTACAGCTCTGATGCCACTCTCACCAACCCCCATAGCTAGCTCCAATTCCTCCTCCTTCCTCCACATCTGCCCCACTCCTCCTCCTTTGGTACTTCTACTCATCTGCCTTTTCACTTCCTTCCTGCTGCTTCTCCTGTGCACACATCTGAGACATAACCCTAATGTTGCCAATTCTCATGATTTTATCACAAGTCTCGCAATATTTGGTGTTTTTCTGTAAGCCTTACCTGCTGAAATCAGGAGACTGCATGAGAATCTTGGCTTTCATTTAATAAAAAACTATGTTTCTAGCCCTCATGGTTGTGGAGAAAAGCATGCAAATGTGAAGCAAGTGAACCCTAAAGGCTCAGAAACCAAAAGGAAAGTAAAAACACCCCAACATGTTTTTTAAATATTGTGATTTTTCAGACAATCTCATGATTTTTGAATCCTTAAGGTTGGCAATATGCCTTCTAACAGCTGGTCTGATCCATTTAAGGGCCTCCGCCCCCCAAAAAAAGAATCTTTTCCTGCTGTCACTCATTTCACACACACACCTGACTATTTAGAAATACAATCAGGATGAAGAGGTTAAGTGTAGAACACCAGTGTGAGGTACATTGTATTATATCCATTTTACAGTCAGGTGAGGAATGTCTGTAGCAGTTAGGTGACTTGCGTTAGGTCATATAGCAAATCAATGGCAGAGTCAAAAGCTGAGTGTAGGAATCCCGATTCCTGCTCTCGTGCTCTACTAGACAACACTGCCTCTCTTGTTTTCCTTCGAAAATTTTTCCAGACAGGTAGATTAATTGGTATCCCTAATTTTAAAATCAAGGTGAACTTACTCATTGCATACCGCCTCCACCCCCATAATATTAATTACAAATTACTCCTAGACAAGTGACACCAAAACTAGTTCGATAATTTTTATAAAATTACATCGTGTTCCAAACCATAGATTGTAGCAGCTCTGAATCACTAAGGGTGAAACCCTTCTACCTAATGCAAAGGGTTAAGGACAAGATTTCCCCTTAGGCAAGAGGAGCTGGCTGATTATGCAGTAGAGCATTTCCATTTGGACACACAGCTGTCTAAGATTGATTGCAAAAGCAATACTAGAAAATGTATATAACAATTTAATCAATTTTTGGTGAAGATACAGATTCTTTTTTAAAAGTTTGCCTGAGCATGACACGTGACTTTATATAAAGGAGCCAATGGTTAATTGTTTGACTGTTTTTGTTTATATGGTACTTGGTTCTTATTTGTAGGTTTAGGCTAATGTTAGTGAATGGTATATCTGTGCATATCGTGTCAATATACTTCTGACATCAGTGCCAACAGCACATTTGACCAATCAGGCAACAGAAAGATGCTTTTTCTAGTTCGCTCATTTCTGTCATCTTCCAACTGTGTGACTCATGTGAACTTAGCAGTTTATTATTAGATGACAGCATCACTGAGATATCAAGAGGAATAGCATAACCACATATATTAGTCCTTTGGCAAAAAACTATACTACTTTATTATATTAGACTTTGGAAAATTGAAAGTTATGTGGCATTACCAACATTGAAAAGAGCCAGGGAAGTTCTGGGAAATTAAATTAAATTACATTTGTGTAGCGCTCTATGTCTTCAAAGTGCTAGACAAACAGTAACTAGTTGATTCTTATATTATCCCTGTGAAGTACAGGTAAGTTATAATTATTGTTCCCATTTTACAAATAGAGAAGCTGAGGTGCAGAGGTGACTTGGTCAAGGACACCCACCAAATTGTTGGTTAGGAGTTCCTGGCCTCTTATCATCACTTAACTGGAGTATATGTAAATATTCCATGTTTATTTTACTATTTTACTGAAGTTCATTGTTATGCTTTAACATACATAGAGTCAGAATCTGCCAATAGGTAAGAGCTCCTAAAACCAAAGAGAGGAATCCTACTGTCATTCAGCTTTTATGAACTGTGCTTTTAAACTCATTATGTGACGATTCCATCTGGACTGCTCTGCAGCGGTTCAGATTTGCAAATTGCACAGCTGAAAGGACATATGAAAGGACATCATGATAGTAAATCCCTGGAGCCACTCTGGTACTATGTTTGCTCCTGAGCCCATCTCAACAGGCACAGTTGTTTCCCAAGTTACAAAAGTAATCTAAAAATAGCGTAAAGTTTGGATTCCCATGGTTAAGAAAACAAACTTCGGTCTAGGCTCATAAGACAACTAACAGCTTTGGTTAATTTGAATTCCTAAATTAACAGATGCTTTTAAGGAGTAATGTAGGTTTTAAGGGGGTCTGCAGCTATTTAATGGGAAATAAAGTATATTATTTATATATTATAATACGTAAGAACTTAAGAATATAAGAACTGGCCATATTGGGTCAGACCAATGGTTCATCTAGCTCAATATCCTGTCTTCTGACAATGCCAGGTGCTTCAGAAGAAATTAATAGAACAGGTAATCATCAAGTGATTCATCCCATCAGCCATTCCCAGCCTCTGGCAAAGAGCAATCCCTTCCTATCCTCGCAAATAGTCTTTGTTGGTCCTATTCTCCATGAATTTATCTATTTCTTTTTTGAACCCCGTTATAATCTTGACCTTCACAACATCCTCTGGCAAGGAGTTCCACAGGTTAATTGTGGATTGTGTGAGGAAATACTTCCTTTTGCCTGTGTAAGAAGGATGATTGAGCTCTTAAAATTATGCACACAAAAAAAGATATTAAATCTATATTTATATAACAGTAATAGCCCTTTTTGACACACGAGGCAGGTGAAATAGGGAATACTTGTGATATATGCTATGTATTATATTTTATTCAGTCCGCACATATTTATATTTAGCTTTACGCTGTGTTATTTTTTATTAGATGTAATTGTGAAATTTACTTTGAAAATGTATTAAAATTTAAATTTTCAGTGCATTCATTAACATAGCACCAAACTCTTCCAAAAGTCATAAGGTGAGCAGAATTTGGCCATAAACTCTCAGAGAGAAAAATAATTTCAGGACAAATAGGATTTGAACATAAATGACACATTTACATTAATTTGTTTTCAAAAGAGGATTTCATAGTTCAAAAGTAGGACCAACTGCAAGATCTTCTCAGTGATGTTTACTTTTAATATTTGAAATAAATATGTACCCAGGATATTTTGCTTCAAACATTTTTAAAAATAAGTGTGTAGATGCCAATAAGTATGGTGACAATTCAGCTTAGCACCAACTATAATTAATAGTTGTGTGCTTTGTATTAATAATGATTGAAAAAGGAACCTGGCCAATGTACTTTGTGCAATATTGAATCACAGAAATGTAGGCCTAAAAGGGACCTCAAGAGGTCATCCAATCTATCCCTTCACACTGACACAGGATTAAGTATACCTAGACCATTGCCTACTGGTGTTTATCTAATATATTCTTTAAAACCTCCAAGTATGGGGATTTCACAATCTCCCTAGGTAACCTGTTGCAGTACTTAACTATGTTTAGTTAGAAAGTTTAGACGATATGTTAATTTCAAAGGCTGCTGAGTATTGCTGTGCGCTATCAAATAATCACTACTTTTCAAACCAAAATTGGCAATGCTTCTATGATGAGTAAAGCGATATGCAGTATTATTCCAACTCCACATTCCACTCCCAATCTTCGAATGAATGGGAAATTTTTCAGTGGAGTAGGGATAGAATATAACCTTTAAGTCATGATCCTGCAGTCTTTACTAAGCAAAACCTCCTTTGAAATCAGTGAAAGTTTTAGCTGAGTGAAGACTTCAGGATTATGTGCCTTATTCACCTTTCTACTGCACCAATTTTATATTGGTGCGAGATCATTTCCGTTACAATGGTGTAAAACTGGTGTAACAGAGTGAAGAGTCAGGACCAAAGTCTTTAGGACCAAAGCCTCTGAGAAGTTTGGTGTCTTCTGCAAGATGCCGAGTGATCTCAACTCCCTTTGATTTCAAAGGGATTTGAGGGGTTTCAACATTTAGCAGGCTCAGGTGCTGAGTTTGTACAAGAGGCTGTCCTGCTTGGCACTGAATACTTCCTGTGAATTGTTGAGCACCCTCACTGCTGCTTAAATGAAAGAGAATAAAGGGGACACAAATCCTTTCAGGACTGAACCCTCAATAAAGCTTGTAAAGAGCTTTGAGTTCCATTTGGATTAAAGATATTATATCAGCAACATGATCAAATGCAAGATCACTACCATTGCGTAGCATATTGGGTTACCTTCACCAATATACTTCAGCTGCTTTGCACTGAATCAGGCCTATGATTTTTTCATTTCCATGGAAGGATTGATATTTGGATTTGTGTAAAATCTGCAAGAAGCTAACTGTTGCAACAGAAACATCTCAGCTCATATGAGCAGAATCCTTAACTACTCTATGCAAAGGAGACTAATGCTTGGCAGAGAGAGTGATTAATGGACAACCTTTGGGTCTGCTTCTGCACCATTTGAACTCCATGAGATCAGGATCAGACCTGAAGTTTTCGCCATTTTAAATATCTGACATTCTAGTTAGTATTCTTCTATGGCAAGATTATACATCCTTGGTTTCCATATACAAATTATTTCAGAGTGTTTTGTTTTGAGTTTTTAATATTGTTTTTGCTATGATAGCCATGAGCCAGATTGTGTCCCCTGTTCCATGTGTGCCAAGAACTGCGCTCTCAGAGTACAGGCAGACCCCTTGTTAAATAAGAGTCCCTCATTTGACCCCACAGAGCTTACAGGAAAAAGATAATACAGCCTGGGACTCTCTTATCTGTTCTATCTATTCCCTCCATAGCAATGGTCCCACTCTAAAAGAGGTCCTAGGAGCAGCTGTAGTCAGGGGTTGTCCTTTGCAGCTCAGCTCCATTGGTATCGTACTTTCACCAGCATGGATAGATCTGGACTCTGGGAGACATCTCAAATTGTGCAATGGTCCTTGTGGCTTATTCGCTGAGGAACAAACCCTGGCTTCCCACTTCCAATGGAAACTCCACAAGGCAATCCTCAGGGAGCTTTCCTTCTGTTTTAGTCCACTGCTACAGGTTTTATAGCAGAAGGCAACAGTCCAGCTACATGAACCATAGCTCAGTGTTTACTAATATGGTATTCAGTATGATAGAGCCCAAATGCAGATGTGGTAGATCCAATATTCTGTATAATGAAAATAAATTACCTTAAGCAAGTTCTTCTTAATTTATCTTTAGCTATAGCTTTGCTATAGGACCCCCTAATACTTAAAGGTTTTCTGCTACAAATGATATTGTAAAAATGGCGTGTTTTATAGGCAGCTTTATGATAACTCAGGGTTGTTCTAGCAAGTAATTATACTACTAATTTTAATTAGCAAGAAGGAAACACATACAGTTAGCATGAGTGAGTAATTCATATCTGTGTATTTGGCATACACAGCTTTGAAGGTGACACTGCTAAAGAACTGGTCTCACAGAGGAAATGTTTTTTTCTACAAATTTAATTTATCACTTGCAACAGAGCAGTTTGTTAGGAAAATCACTTACCTGAGGGTATGTCAGCCTGTGACTCTCCTGTGGGTAGGAGGTCTATGTTGTAACAGGCCTCCTGCCTGCTCCATTTCATTGTAAGCATTTATTTTCTCTGCTGTATTTTCTATTTTCTGTTATTTAAGCTCTTGATAAAAAATATTTTCTAGCTCTTCAGGCCTGAACCCCCATGCTACCCTTTGCACATTTGCACAGAGCAGAGTTTACACTCAGCCATCTGGGTTTGGGGTAGCACACAAGTAGGGGGACTGCTGATTCTGTATTATGTTTGCTTTCTGACCCCCAGAAGTCCATTTCTGTGGACTTTGATTTGGATTGAGCATTTGGGAACAAGTAGGCTGGGTGATTTCTGCCAGATTCTTCTTTCTCCCAAACCTATGAGGGAAGCCAGGGCTGGTTCCTGCAAATATTTGCTACTTCCTCCTCCATATAGTGGTGCACCTTTGGGGAGAGTGACCTAGGAGTAGCTGTCTCTTAGAGGAGATAAGAACCTGGGGAACTAGCCAGTAGGGAGTCTACATGTGGATGCCTGCCTCTAGGTTTCTTAGATCCACGCTGACCTCAGAGGATCCACAGATTTAGGGGGTAGAATCACTATCCTCTTCAATGGGGGCAAACCTCATCCCCACAGAAGTACCCAAAGGAAATTTTGTGAGTGCATACACGTGGAAATTCAATCCCTATGAAGGCTACTCCCATGTAATAAAGCATCAGACCCTCAATTTAAAAAAAGAAATAACTTCCTATGGATTGTGAGGGAATGGGCTCAGGCAGATTCTCAGGGGAAGTTTTTCTCTTGAGGCTGTCACAGCGAAGACTTGGACATCTGAAGCTGCAGAGATTGTACTCTGAAAAGGCAGGTTCTGTCACAGGTAGGACTTTTTGATCTGTTGGACTCCAGTCCCCTGAGGAGACTGCAGTAGAACTGCCATAAATGTCTCCATGTTCTAACATAAAGTCTGTGGTCTGTCTGTCGTGAGTTCTTCCTCTTCATCTGCCATCAATGAACTGAGAAACCACTTAGAAGAGCTAAGGCTGTCCTTCATACACCAGGGTGAGGATCATCTCATGACAGTGTACATTTCAACACCACACAATGTCCTTTCAAGATGCAGTCACTGATTTGCCTTATAACATAGGTAACTGGAAATTATCAGCTCCAGCCCCCACAAACTGCAGTGGATAAGGGTTAGGGTTAGTGCATTGGGGTTGGGATCGGGGTCAGGTGCACTGACAGGTAAAACTAGTGATAATTTGTCCTTCTTCTACCACTGGCCATCCAAGGATCTCAAAACCCATTAAGCCACACAATAATCCCTGCAGGGTGGGGTACTAATACCCCAGCTTGGTGGTGATTAACCGCCACATTGATAGGCACCTTAAAAATAGCTGATGGAATAGAGTGTATCTGCAGATAGAATAGAGCATATGTCCACACCTCTCGACCTCCCAAGCCATCAATGTGAGAGGCCTCGTTTCTAATGTAAAATGGCACCCTGACCTTCCCAGGCCCTTATTTCAGGCATGGTAGTGGAGAGCAGTCGAGCAGAGGGATATGTGTATTTAAGAGTCTTTGCTAACTTTTGGTTTCTAAGTTGCACAATAAAGAAAGAAAAGAAACATTTGCTTTATCAATATCTGTCAATTATCAGATCATGCTTAAAGTGAAAAAATCACTAAGATGAGTTGACATTTTTTCCCTTTTGTATTTTTTTTTTCCATTTTTCCTTCCCTATTTTCTCCATTCTCTGCTTCCTTCGAAAACTCAATGCAATGGAGTTACTCCAGATTTTCACTGAGCCTCAGAGCCTAACCCAGGGATTCTGCCTATTAAAGTATAAATGATTTTAATTTTAATTTATATACCACAGTAAAGCAATATAAAGTTGGGATATGTACTCTCTGCACTGTTGTTTTTCTACCATAGATGGATTTATCATGCTAACTGCTCCATGAAGAATTTCCATTGTGACTAATTAAGAAATATATGATCACTATAACATGGCCATTAATGATTTTATCATTCTTAGGAGGATTGGTTTTAGAATACACTATTACTGTAATGGGATTTGCTTTTATCATTTAACTCATTTTCATCAATTCACAGTGATTTTAAAATCAATTTTTATTAAGGAAATTGATCATGAGAATTGCCTTTTGATGTTTTTTGTCTTCAGATTGGAAGCCTTCATGCATTTTTATGTATATTTCTAAGCAGCAGAAGGATTGCTGTATCTCTTGTCATGACATTGCACTGGATGGGTGTAGGTGCATACAAAATAATCAGTCTCTCAAACAATCGTATGTGGCCAAATTCAGACCTGGTGAAAGCCAGAGAAACTTCATTGACTTTAGACCGTTGCACCTGCTTATTCTAGATTCGGAATTTGATACACTCAGTACATAAACTAGTAGTAGTGTGCTATATAATGTCCAAGCACACATTAAGAAGAAAAAGATAAATATAAAGTACAAATAAGAAAATACTGACTGCTTCTCAGACTATTGATACTTCAGATGAAAACTGATATCTATTTGGAAATCAGCACAACTACACCCACTCTCCTGCCAGAATCTTGCATTTCTTGGACTACATAGAATCATAGAATCATAGAATATTAGAGTTGGAAGGGACCTCAGGAGGTCATCTAGTCCAACCCCCTGCTCAAAGCAGGATTAACCTCAGCTATATCATCCCAACCAGGGCTTTGTCAAGCCTCACCTTAAAAACCTCTAAGGATGGAGATTCCACCACCTCCCTAGGTAACCCATTCCAGTGCTTCACCACCCTCCTAGTAAAAAACTTTTTCCTAATGTCCAACTTAGACCTCCCGCCCTGCAACTTGAGACCGTTGCTCCTTGTTCGGTCATCTGCCACCACCGAGAACAGCCTAGCCCCATCCTCCCTGGAACCCCCTTTCAGGTAGTTAAAGGCCGATATCAAATCCCCCCTCACTCTTCTCTTTTGCAGACTAAACAAGCCGAGTTCCCTCAGCCTCTCCTCATAAGTCCTGTGCTCCAGCCCCCTAATCATTTTGGTTGCCCTCCGCTGCACTCTCTCCAACTTGTCCACATCCTTTTTGTAGTAAGGGGCCCAAAACTGGACACAATATTCTAAATGCGGTCTCACCAATGCCGAATAGAGGGGAATAATCACTTCCCGTGACCTGCTGGCAATGCCCCTCCTAATGCAGCCCAATATGCCATTAGCCTTCTTGACAACCAGGGCACACTGCTGACTCATATCCAGCATTTTATCCACCGTTACCCCCAGGTCCTTTTCTGCAGAGCTGCTGCCCAGCTCGTCGGTCCCCAGTCTGTAGCTGTGCATGGGATTCTTCCTTCCTAAGTGGAGGACTCTGCACTTGTCCTTGTTGAACCTCATTAGATTTCTTTTGGCCCAATCCTCCAGTTTGTTTAGGTCACTCTGTATCCTATCCCTACCCTCCAGGGTATCTACCACTCCCCCCAGCTTAGTGTCGTCCGCAAACTTGCTGAGGGTGCAATCTACCCCATCCTCCAGATCATTAATAAAGATGTTGAACAAAACCGGCCCCAGGACCGACCCCTGGGGCACTTGTGACCGGTTGCCAGCTAGACATGGAGCCATTGATCACTACTCGTTGAGCCCTATGCTCTAGCCAGTTGTCTATCCATTTTATAGTCCATTCATCCAACCCATACTTCTTTAACTTGCTGATAAGAATACTGTGAGAGACAGTATCAAAAGCTTTGCTGAAGTTCCAAAGCAAAGTGCAGCAGAAAAGCTTGATCTTTATGGGTCCTATCCAACATCCACTGAAATCAATGGACAGGCTCATTGACTTCAGCAGGTGTTGGATCAGGCTATATATCATTAAACCTACAGGGGTTCTCTCACAAATAAATTACATTTTTATTGATTCATTATGGTCTGTTTTTAACTCTCTTCAGTCAGGGGCTTTTAACAAACATTTTCCTATCTCTTTTTAAAGGGGGCAAAAAAGAAAAAACTAAAATAGTACTTAGCATTTATAGTGCTTTTCATTTTCAAAGCACTTTACAAATATTAATTAATCACAAAAATAAATAAATGCAGAAGATTCCCAAAATTCAACCTGCAAAAACAAAAAAACCTCTGTTACTGGGGGGATAAAAACCCAGCATGTCCCGCAAACTGAGCCTTACCTGAATGACCAGAATGCTGAGCCTACAGTGATTAAACTGCAGTGATTAAACTGTGCAAAAACCTTTTACCCTAGGCTAATAGGATAATGCAAAGAAAGACAAAAATTCAACCTGAATGAAAGGGAGAAATGTGTTAGCCAGCAAGGAAAGAGCTGAGTAATTGCATGTACAGTATGTACATACACACTATTTACATAAATAAAAAGGTTAGCTAACAACTCTTTCCCTTAAGCTTTTCAATCCATGATTGTAATGAGAATGGAAAATATATATTTAAATTAACAAGGTAAAGGAAAAAGGAGTTCCCATTCTCTCAGTATTAGGGGATCCTTTTTTCAGGAACCCTGTAAAACCACAAGCAATTAAACCTCATTAAGGGCTGGTTTAAACAAAGTCTAGAGCGGTTGACTCCTTTGGTGTTGGTACTTCTTTTTTCAAGTGTCGTTCTCTAGCTAACATCATACCAGAGGAACTGCAGGACCTCATCACAGACATCTACCAACTCTGAGATACTAAAAGCCAAAGCTACAGATAGGTGTCTGTGTCTTTGCTCCTATTTTTCCTGAAGCTGCCTTGATAGAGTCATTTCACTGTGTTGTCTACACTATAAATGCAAACATAGCAGAGTAAATGAAACAGTAAATCTTAATTGTCAGTTTATGTTTCTTAACTCTATTTGTGTGATAGCTGTAAAATGGATATTATTACATAGAATGTATTTCATGCTGCTGCATTAAACTGCCTGGGCTTGATCATATGCAAAATATATTTACACATGACTTCTTATTTGAGCAATGAGACACAGCAGTGTGTGCATTCATATGTCATTAATTCCTGGTACATATGAATTGTGAGGTATCATTGCAAAGGTCTTCAGCTACCAACCACTGGCTCAGGAAAGCACTCCCTTTTGTAGCTTATACTGCTGTTAGTTTATGTGAAAGGATGATGAAAGACAGCATCATCAGAGATATCTTCAAATTATGACATGATTTTGTTCAAAATGGCAGAAAAGGCTGCAACTATATTGAATACTCCAATGAAATCTCTTTCCATGGTTAAGATGTCCTGATAGCTGTGAAGGGGAACACCTCTCAATTTGCTTTTCAGCTCCCCATTTCCTTGTAGTCTTAGCACTTCTTGGGGAACCCTATCTGGTCTTGTTGAATGGACAAAGTTCACATGCATACTGAGACCTGCTGTGTTGCCACAAGCACTTTTTATGCTACCTGTTCTTGCTGTGAGAAAGACTGGAATTTATTATGGACCAATCTTCATCAGACCATGACAGATAGGTTATCCTGCTCCTGTAGGAGGAAGCATATTTACCATTCCCCCAACCACTGTGGGATAGAAAGACCATCTCCATTCCCAGATAGCTTTCCCTGAAAGCTCTTTGGACTGCTGCTGTCAGCCTCTCACCAGTAAGTGGCCTAAATGTTGTAATCTTGTTATGGGAGAGGAAAGGACAGTCTGAACCTACACTATAGAGAGAGGGACAAATGCCTGTTGGGATTAAAGATAGATAGTGTAGACTCCTAGCCATGGACATCAGATAAACAAAGCAGAGAAGACTGCAGAACAAGGGTCATAAATTTTAGGAAAACAAATGTTTAAGAAGTTTTAAATCTAGGATCTGAATCCTTACTTAGATAAATCTGTCCTTGGCTTAAGTACTGAATAAAGATTCCATGGATTATGACAGCACACATGCTAACAGGCAGGTGGATATGGAGGGACTGGACAGACAGGAATGAGGCAAGAAGGGGATTTCAGGTCTACTGAGAGGTAGGCTGGACATAGATCAAGTAAATGTGAGGAGACAGTATGAGACAGGTTATAGGGAGGTCCATGCAGACATCATATAGGTAGGAGAGAGCAAGGGAACATGAAAACTCATTGGCTGAGAAGCGAGGTAGAGAGAGAGTTGGAGGACAATCATCAGTTGGATAATGGAGATGGCCAGGGGAGCAGCATCATAGGGTGCATAGGTGGGTGGCAAGGAGGGCGAATGATCAGCTGGAGGCAGGCAGGAAACTTGAACAGGAAGACTTTGGTTAGGAGGAGGGGAGCTGTAGAAGGTAGGTGGCGGGGGAGACATGCAACAGAGGAAGGAAGAAAACGTAGAGATTATGGATCCTATAAGGAAGCAATTTACTCAAATTCTTTGTTTATATAGATACTGGCAAACATTAAAATACCTTTTGCTTGTCTGTGTTTGATCACTGCTACTTAGTCACACCATATCACCTGCCATTGAGTCCTGTCCTCTTTGTTCCCTTTGTAGTTCCTAGTGCTGCACCTGTGCCACATCTTACTTCAATACAATGCAAAAATAGAACTAGTGCCTTTAATCTTTTTTTTTAATTAAAAGCCTGTAGGTCTGCTACTCTATTATACCCTCAAGTCCTTGACAGACAATTCCCAATTAATATTACTGGCACAGATATGAACTTTTCACCCACTTTAATCACTCTATGAAAGCTTGAGACACACTTTCCTGAAACTAACAAAGAGGACTGTTTGTACTCCCTATGTGGCGCTACTGACTATACTACATATAATTGAATTTATTATTGATCAAAAGGTACAAATCAATGATTGGTACATAATGTACAATGGTATCAGTGAAGGCATTGTTCCTTCTCTCCTATGGACCATGCTGAATACCATTCTGATAGTTTGAAACCCTTTCTGATTGCCATAAGAAGTAAGTGCTGGAAAAGCATCTTTAAAGGCAAGTGATCCTGGTCCTCTAACTTCTGAGGGAAGAAGAGAAACGCATACCTCTCCCTAACCCTTTATTGATTCTCATACATTTCTGACACATTAAAGATGGTGCTTCTGTTTTTTAAATGCAAAAAGCTTGTATCTGTCTTACTGTCCTCCCATCAACATCCTTAGTTTTAAAAGTTTCAAATAAGCTTTAGATAAATATACACCAGGGCCACATTCTGCAGTACTCCTGGCTCAAAGCAACCCAATCCCATTTTAATTGGCAGGTTCAGCTGGTATGAAGCAGCCAGAGCACATAACTGATTCTGACCCACAAAATTTGGGGAACTTACTCAAAGCAAACTGAGTGACTGATCCTTTTGAAGTTCACCCATCCCACAGTTTGAATGAATTCACTTAAAAAGTCTCTCTGGGAAATTATTAAACTGTGCTCATTATTTTGACAGAGACAACGATAATACTGTATTTTGCTAATGTTGTATAGAGAAGTGTCTTTAATTTGCATATGTTCTAAGATGCTAGGGATCAAATAAATATTTGTGCACAAAATACTTATAGCATATGCAAAGACAATATATTATTTGAATTAGAAATAGTTTTATAATCAGCTACATTGCTTTTAATGAGAGGCTAGAGACATATTAATAATGCTTCTCCACTTTCTTATAATATCTTTAAGGGGCTTGCCCCATATTTGCAATTAACCTAATGAAAATCAGCCAGGATGCTGCCTAGACATAAACAACCTATACTACCCTTTATTGTAAGTCAGAGACCAAACACATCATTAAACAAATTGTTAAAGTTTGAAAGGACATGTTAATAATTTTGTAGTTATCAACTATTACAAGCCATTAATAAGCATTAACTATTCAAATTCACGTGTACATACATTCCCCTCTTGACTTCTGCAGCCTTTTCCATTCTTCCTTCGAGAAATACAGTCTTGCCCCCTCAAATCCATTCACAGTACCATTGTTTATATCATCCTGATTCATTCATCTATATGGCATGCTACATTTTGCATTCTTCCTTTAAGGTCTGCTCTGTGAAATTTCCTCACCTACTAATTCAGTTTTCCTTCAGAAACTTTTGGTTCTTTCTTCCCTAGTACCATCTTTGTATGGGAAGATCTTCCTAATTTTTTTTCAAAGTCACTATATTATCCTCTTCTAAATCCCACAAGACTCACCTCTGCTCTGATGCCTACAAAATATTTAACTAATAGCTAAGTAGTTTGTGGACTGAGACTGCTGTTTGCTACACTAAATGTGATCATTTTCCTGTTCCCTTTTCCTCCCTGATCTGTTTGTTGCATCCACTTGTTGTCTCTCATCATATGCTGAGATTAACTCTTGGGGATAGGGTCTCTTTTTACATGTGTCTACAGTGGCTCGCACAATGACGGCCTGATCTCTGATTGGCACCACAGTGCACTACAGTAATACAAATAATAAATAAAAATAATATCCAGGAAGGGAAATTAAATATCAGGACGTAATGACCTACTTAACTAATGTTTTCTGTGGTAATTCTGTGACAACTATACTATGATGGATAAACTGTGAGGGCAAAAATTATAGTTTATTAAACCATCTTACATTGACATTTTAGATCAAAAGTCACTTCTTTGAATTAAATAGACTGTTTTAGCCTATTTCCTAAATTATTATTAAAATAATAATAAAAGTTCTCCCAAGAGTATTCATCTCAGGCGGGCTGTGAAATATTGCTGTGGAATGACCTTACCAACAGGGATAATGAGAAATACATACATATGTCCCCAATGTAGGATCAAGAGATAGAAGCAGCCTGGAGGACAAAATTCACATATTTCTAATACCAGAATATACACTGGCTCCAGGGTAGGATTTTCTTTTAGTATTGCAATAATATACTGAAGTAGCATTGCCACCAATATTATTATCTTCCTGCAGGAAAAGGATCCCTGCATAATTTTGACAGACACAATGCTAATATGTTGTTTCCATCAGGGCAATATCTACCTTCTGGATAGGATTCTTAGCTTTCTAATGATTTAGCTTTTACCCTGAGTAGAATCGATATTTATTTGAGGAGTGTCATGTTTTCAGTGAGTTAATTTTGCCCTCCTCATTCTCCTAAAGCAGGAATCCCACCACTGACATTTCATAGCAATTCCATTGTGGCAGGGTCATTTTTCAGAGATGAGTCTTCCATACCTCACAAATAAGTAGCTCTGGACCAAATAACGGTCAGTGGAGTTATAACAGCATAGAAATTATCTCTAGGCAGCTGTAGGGCAATATTTCCAGAGGTAGAAACTAATTTGTGATCATTTTCTTCTTATTAAATCTACTGGAGGAAGAGATATTCTATGCTGTGTTATTTTATTCTGAAGGCAAGTTCTGTCTCAGGATAACTACAAATTAGTGTCACCTTCATGGGAAAAAATCCTGATTTAGAGAAGGCAGAAGAAAGCTGAAATATTAGAGAGAGACTCTGTCTTGGAAAATACTAAAGATCCTAATCTGGAATGTAGCTGTCTTTTTGTAACTTTTACTAGAAAATACAGCAAGTTTTTTTATTGAGGAGACAGAACTGCATTGTACAATCCTAGACTGACCCTACATTAGACATACAATGAAATTACTTCGGTGATGGAAATCTTATCTTAGAAGTGTAACTTCATAATTTGTAGAGCCAGGAAAATCCAGCCCTAGAAGCTGCTGCTTTCCTGTGTGTGATTCTACTCCATAGTTATGTCTATTTAATTTTTCTCTCTCTCTTCCTTTATGAATAAACCTTGGCAAATAAATGAGATTTTTTGTTGTCATGCTGACTGTTATATTTAATCAAATTATGTAAATCCTCTTGAAATGTATCAAATCAGTTGTGGGTCTTACAAGGCTTAATGTTAGAAAAAAATCAATTTATTTGTAGATCAAAGTGGTTCCATACAAACCCTACTGAAAATTAACAATGCTATCTATTTTTTATATCTTTTCACACAAATTAATCTCTCCTCTCCTCTTCTCTTCTCACTGCTTTTCAGTGGGACTTCCCCCAAGTTAGATATTGTATCTGTGCCACAAGCCCAGTTCCCCAGTCTTCCTGCTGGTAGTTCTAGAGAAAACATTGCTGACGCCAGAAGTCAGGTGTTTCGTGATATATTTCTATTTGCTTTCAGAAGAGACACTCAACGTTGAAAAAAAAGTCAGTGAAAATGTTCCACAATTAAAATTGAGAAGCCAAAAATGCAAAAGTTAAGGATCAAAATTTGCTCTCATGTATGACAGTGTAAATCTGGCATAACATCATGAGCTTCTGTGGCATTACTTGAGATTCAAACCAGTGTAAATAAAAGCAGAATTAAGTACACATCCAATGGTAAAAAGCTTGATTCTCCTCTCATTTACATCACTGTAAATCAGCAGTAGCATAACTGAAGCCATTGGAGGTATTGCACATTGGTCTAAAACTGGTGTAACTGAAGGAGAATTCACTCTACAAACCATATCAACATATTTATTAACAAGAAAAATAGAAATAGAAAATACTACGTGTGCAATGCTCTCCAGTTACTGTGGCAGTAGAAGCACAACTTTTGCATTATATCATTTACTTCATTTTTACTGTGCAGTGTTAATAATAATTTTGGGGGAGGGATTCTATTTATTCCGTTTTGTTTGTAAAACACTTTGAAAGAATTGGAGACCCAAATGCTATATAAATGTAAGTTAGTTATTGTTGATCAGAAGTGTTTCCTGATCCATTTTATATCTCAGAGACATGTAATGGATTATTGTCCCGTCATTTTAGTTTTCACAGCCATTTCCAGAACTAGCTCACGTGCTGTAAATTAATTCATTTGAATTAATTCACACTAGTAATTTTTATACAGAGGTATTTTTGTTCTTCTATATATTCATTTAAAATAGCAAATAAAGTATTTGAACAATAAAAAGGTAGGAAGCATTGTGTTACAGTATGACTTGTAACAGCCATGCTTGTTAACATTAGGAGCTCTCAGACAAGGACTTTAATTTCTGCTTTACAAAATCTGGACTGAGAGTCTTCCTATGTGCGTTTATGGTTCAAAATAATGTTACTTTACAAAAATTAATAAATTCTTTAACATTTTAAACCAGATTTGGTCTGTCCAACTAGCATGTAAAGATTAGTTTATTCATACAGCTGACTGAAATAGCCTTATTTAAAAGGTGAAAATACCCTTATTTAAAAGGTGAAATGAAAAAAAAGCCAAATTCTGCATTAAGATACATGCAATTCACATTGAAACTGGTGGAAACTGTATACAAATATCCAAGGGCTAAATTTGATCCGTGGTATCTTTGTGATAAGAAGCCAAGCAAACTCAAGAGTTGAACCTGAATTAAATATTTCCTGAATTATGCACAATTATACTGAAATGAATTATCTCAGCCAGTCAGAGGCAGAGATGCTGTACTATGTCTGGTGTATAACTCTATACCATTCCTCATCCCCTAATTCTGTAATTTTCTGTTCACTGATTGGTCCTGTATGTCTGATACTGATTTGATCCTTTCTTGCTTATGTTATCAACTATGTGCAGAATGGAAGTACCAGAACCACTGAATGGTAAATTGGACATTGCTCTAGATCCAGTCTCATATCTGGAATGTTCATGTTTCATTATTAGCAGTAGTATCAACTTGATTGTATTTATATTAGTTTTCTGCTGTATTCATCAACTTAGTACCATTCTGATACACTGGCATCCAGCCCAAACAACTATAAATAGCTATAAAAAGAACCCTATGTATTCATACATTTACACTGTCTTGTGATGACCTTTGTACTCCTGGCTAATTCCATAGAAAAACTGCTCGGGGCAGTCACTGAATATTTTCATAGCCAGAATTAAGGACTGCGGTCACTGGCTGCCCGATAGAGGGCAGCTTTAACATATATTGCCACAAAGGAGCTGAAATCCATGATCTGAAAGAAAGGGGTGCATAAATGCCCCCACTATAACTTTGGTTGATCAGTTGCTATAGGTAAAAGGACCTTTGATATGCCCTGGATGGTTGGTACAGGGACAGGAAGAGAAAGCCTCTAACTAATTTAATTAATCTATGTATGTCATTCCATGGTCCTGATCAATGGTAGTATTAGAGGAGTGAAGAATGAAAGAAATAACATAAATAAAAAGCCTTTTGCAAATCTACTTTGACAGGCAAGCATGATCTACCACATTCTGTGACTGTAATATTCAAGTTACTATAACATATATGCAACCATTAATTGGCTTGTGTTAAAAGGCATAAATTAATGTACAAAATGTTTTTGTTATTAAAATACTTATTACTGGCTAGAACTACGTATTAATATTTGCATACCACATTCTATAAGGCTATTCTTTGGTAAATGCTATCATATTATGTATGGGAAAAAGAAATTGCACAAAATTTATATGAACCACTTCTGTACTGCATCTGACATTTAAATGAAATTCCTGAAAAATGTAATAATGCAGATTACAGTGATAAAATATTAGTTGCATAGAAACAAAAACATCTGAAGGCAAGTGTTAAATTCTAAACTGTAACACACTGATGATAAAACAAAATATAATTCAGATCATATTGCACACATTTTATTCGTGCGTTATGCTACTATTACAAGGAACTTTGTTGTTTGATCAAAAGTAAAGGAGCTTCTGTATCTGACATTGTCACAAAATTAATCTGGTATACTTTGATTTTGCTGTGACAGTACATAGATTTTGGTGTATACCATATTATTAATGCATTGTTCTAAATGATTGGATATATTTTCACCATTGCAGATAGCAGTGTAAAAAATAACAATTTGTGATGGAGAATCTGTCATTTGTTATAAGGACACTCAAAGGGCTAATCTTCTACTTCTTTCTCCTTCCAAATTCAGACAAAAAGAGTTCTGTTTGTAACTTCAGGAGCAAGCTTTTTAACAAGCACTTACTATATGCCATCTTATCAGAGCTTGTAATGGCCTATCGAGAAGGTCTTTCGTTACATTTCAGGCCAGAAAGTAACATGGATTCCTTCCAATTACTTTTCCTGACAATCTTGTCATTCCCATCTTGAGAGTGAGTGATGTTGTTGTGCTGAGTATTTCTCCATCGCCACTGAAGTTGATGCAGTGTGTTCACTGACTTCATTGAGAGTTGGATGCAGCCCCTAGTCTCTTCACTGTTCAGCTTATCTTCATCTTAGATGTGAGGCTAAATTAAACTTTCACCCATACTGGTGATCCCTCCAAAACAATGTTAAGGCACTTTGATGTGACAGTGTGGGAAAGTTCCGCTGCCAGAGCTGTACTCGTCCAGTAGTTACATGGACTATTACTTCTCCGGGACTGCTAAGATGGTGTCTTTCCCAAGCATTACATTCATGTAAACAATTGTTAAAGACTTCTTCATGTATTTAAATATGAAACAAATTATAATGGAGAATCACATTGATTATTTCTTCCTTGTGTCTAAAGTTCCATACAAACTCCTCTACAAAAATGCACCACTCGGTTTGACAGAAAATTTAAGTTGTAGAAGTTAATGTTAAGTAAGATAATCCTTTGCTAGATATCAGACTGCAACACAGTGCAGAGAAACTCTCCTCCCAATCATTAATATTCACACACTGAAACGACATAGAAATAACAATAGCTTTTTAAAGCATATTATAAAGTACAATAACATCATTACACTCTTAATAAGCAATAAAACCATGCAAACGCTAATATACCCAGTTAATGTACAGTGAAGCCTGTTCTCCAGAGAAGATCAACTACCCATACATAAAGAATGGCAATTTGGATAGCTTCACTACCTTTGTACTGTTCCTACCAACTGCTACACAGCAGTGATTTTATTAATAGTGATGCATCATCCCAGCCAGCTTGCCTTGGGCTCTCTTAAATGGTGTTGACATGGTGGGGAAAGGAACATATTGATTGGGCAACTTCTGCTGGACTTCCAAACCTTCAGTTTATACTTTTACGTGTAGTTAGCTTTACTGTATCTGTCTCCTGTGCACAAAGGCATGCTATAACTCACACCCTGAAGCTCTCACTGATATTACTAGGGACCATTAGTAGAGGTCCTAATGGGCAAAATGCTGCTTAAACATGTGTTTGTATAAATAGGGCTAATGACAAGATAATGCGGGCAGCAAATTATAGACATGAAATTATGCAAATAGCACTAATACTGCCTTGTGTGTTTTCCCTGTATCTCCCCCATCACCCTTCTTTTCAATTTCCTCAAAATTTTCCCTTCATTTTCTTTCAAAAAAGGCAAATATGCCATGCGGGACCTGGTCCACCGACTTCCAGGAGGTAACAACAGCAACAGCTCAGCAAGCAAGGCCATGTCGGATGACACTGTTACTGCCATTTGCTGCACTCTACATGAAGTCATCACTAAAAACATGGAGAATGCCAAGGCCTTACGGGACGCAGGAGGCATTGAGAAGCTGGTTGGCATTTCCAAGAGCAAAGGAGACAAGTATGTTTTGTAAATCATCTCAAACCTTTTGTAACATCTTTAATAGGTGTAATTAGTACTAAATGTGCTAGTCTTGTCTGGTGCAATCATTAGCTTTATTATGAAGCTTAATCATAAATCACTTGTGTTAGTAACCTTGTCAGATGTTGGAATGGAGACAGGAAACAAGGACCCAATATCAAAGACCCTGCCATGGCTCTCATATTTTGGCCTACTTCAACTGGCAATGTGCAGTATTGTGAACAATAATTATTTATAATAATGACTAGCATGAAACATTTTATCAACTTCAGGTGGTAGCCTGAGACATTAGGCCCCTATATAATGTGTGATGTGCTGCTGGAGCAACCAGGAGCACACCTGTGAAAGGATTTGTGCCTCACAAAGATACTATTCCTCTCCTACTCCTGCTTGCTTTGGGAATGCAGGGAATAAGTAACTTCACCGCTTTGTAGGCTGCAGCTTACTCCCCATCATACAACAGTTGCTCTGGCTGACAAGTGATGGATGGAGCCACATCTCTTTCCACTCCCTCACTCCCTTTCTATCCCCTTGCTTGTTAAGAAGTATCAGGCCTTCTGTCTGCTACATTAAAAGGCACCGATACATGTAGGAGAAGATTCACATGAAGTATGACGCTCTTAGCAACAGCTATGAAAGCTTTTTTTTTTTTTTAGCTTTTTTTTTTCCTGAGTACATACACAGTGTTCATGAAGAGAGCATTGGCTCTCCTTCTGCTGGGAGTGATTGCCTAAAATAGCTTGGTTACAAAAAACATACATCAAACTTCCATAATTATAGCTACTTTACATGTAGTAGGACCGTGTCAGTTTGAAAAATGGAAGATTTCACTCTAATGCGTAGATCTTTCCATCAGAAGGGGGACATGTTATCAGCACAGAAGCAGCTGCAGTCTCAGGGCTTTAACGTGGCTCCTCAAAGCCAATCCTCAGCCTGAAAGAGGAATCTATCCACTACACCTGGTACCGGAGCTGTGTGCTGGTCTATGCAATTAATGATTTACTGAAACAATTCAATCTTATTCCCTTTTCTTCTATTATTATTCTCTCTCCTTTCATGCATCTCACCCAATTCACTCTCATTATTATAACTCTGTCAGGAATTGATAAGAGTAAGCAGTATTACTAATTGTGGTGATTCCAGTTGTGGGAGCTCCTCTCATACTGCTGACTCACCTAGGTAATAAAATATATTACAATTTTTATTATGAATAACTTGCATATTAAAATAAATTAATTCTTGTCACTAGATCAAATTTACTTCTGGCATAAGCAGGTGCATCTCCATATTTCTTCAAGAGAATGTGCCCACTCACACCAGTGGTGAATTTGACTCTTTGAGTTTATCCTTGTACGTTAATAAAACTTAAGAAAATCTACACAAAATTGTGTATTTGTCCACCTGTATATTACTCCAGTAGAGATACCTAATGACATTGGAGCTTGGATTTTCAAAGAAGCCTAAGGGAATTAGCCACCCAACTCCCATTAATTTCAAAGGGATTTGAGTCTCTTATTTTGAGAGGGTCTTGAAAATGTCAGTGAGTCAAATATATCCCTTAAGCGCAAATCCAGGGAACTTTTGAAAGACGTGTTTCTAGTAGTCTAAGACATGTCAGCTAATTTGTGCTTTCAGAATGCCCAAATTATAATTGCAGTGCCCTCCTTTATAAAATGTTTTTAGTCCTTCTGATGAAAAGCAATATTTAAGATATAAGATATGATTATTTTTATTGATTATGTAGTTCTAGAACAAGAAAATCTGCCAGGACATAATACCAGCATTTCGCCTAAAACAGGAGTTTATACCTACCTTTCAAAAACATTGGAGTTTTATTTCATTCTTTCTATCTTTTTCATTTCTTTCATAGAGGTTCCGTCATTTCAAATACTAATTGTAAGAAGTATATCTTGCCAACCTGTTATTGAAAGGATATTGTATTTGTAATTAGTAAAGCTGCACAGTTTAACAGAGAATGTGATGTGTTAAATTGTAAAGTGTGAAATCTATTAAAAATATGAACTGTTACTAGCCTCAGAAGAACCATGTATTTTTGCTTCTATTATAATCACTGTTATATTAGAAAAATCAATATATACTCTGCCTGCCTCCAAGAGAAGTCACCAAAACTTTAATCCAGTGGATCAAAAACTCTATTTCAAGAGAAGGCAAGTCAAAAAGTCCTTAACCTTAAAAGTTGTTACAATAGGATTTATAGAAACAAGGTGGATAAGGTAATACCTTTTATCAGACCAACTTCTGTTGGTGAGAGAGACAAGCTTTCAAGCTTACACAGAGCTGTTCTTCAGCTCTGGAGACCATAGCTGGTCCAATAAAAGATATTATCTCATCCACCATGTCTCTCTAATATCCTGGGACCAACACAGTTACAACAACAGTACCTGTAATAGGATTTATAGAGATTTTAATGAATAGATTTCAATTTGTCATCTGCTACACTATTGTATTCCCTTCCATCCAGATGCTATTCAAAGAACTAGAACCTACAAAATTGCATTATACTTGATTGATGGGAAATTTTGCCTAACTCAGTATACTTCAAATATCAATACATCTTACATCGTGTGTAATATGTGTTCCTCCAGATATGGAGCCAGAGTGTACCTAACTCCTACTCTCTGTATCCCACTAGCAGCTAAAGATGGGTGAATAATGAAAACAGTGATGCTTGAAAGTTTTCATCAAATACTTATCAACTCATGAATTAGTCACCCAGTTCTAAATGCTGGATGAATAATAGGGATGGGTGGACAAATAATTTACTAGGAAACTATTGTGGAAAATAATTGAATAAATTATGCAATGAATATTATTTTACCAGTTCTTCTGGCAATGCAAATGTGACCCCTCTCATGGGAATTGCAAAGTGCATAGTGGCAGTTACCGCTTTAATCCCTCGTAATTTTGTTTTGGGGCTCTGCTGCTTTACATTTGCTGAGAGGATGGGGTTAGACATGTGATGTAGACTTTCTGCATAGTCACATTTCTCCCCGATGTAGTCCTCCCTGACCCTTCTCATTGGGTTTAAGACATCTGCTACCTCTTGTACTGCATACACAGAAGGAAACATTTGGCTCTAATTCTCTGAAATAATTATTCAGCTTTCCTGGCAAAAGAATCTAGAAGTGGGAATCCATGTGAAGTCAAATATGTCTTTTGATATAGGTTTAGAGTGCAGTCATTAATAGGTTACTGTTGTCAGTGTTTCAGAACATAAATCAATATTTGGATTCCAGATTAATTTCATTTAGTCACAAAACATTGACCATTCTTTGTATTTCTGATCTATTATATTTCTATAATATATATTTCTGCCCCCAACATCCTCCCTTCTGTAAAACAGTGCTCATCACCTGGCTAGTTCCTTTGTTTCCTCTGACCATCTGGTAAAAGGTACTGGTGCAGTGAATACTTACTCATCTGTTCCTTGAAGTGCTTAAAGTCTACCAACCCAAGGAGAAAGAAACCAAAGCCCTGTACTCTTGTCCTTCATGCCACAGCACACAGGGCTGCAGCCAAGCCACCTCTGCAGAACCAATTTGTACAATTTTTGCCCTCTGCAGTTTTCTCTCTCTACCTTTCCCACTTCTCACCGATCAGTTAGCTAGTTCAGCAGTAAATCTCTATCTTGACAGAATTCTCTTGTTCCCAACATGGACCCTTGCTTCTCATTCAACGTACAGTGGAAGTGTATATTGTTTTTGTTCCTCTTCCAATATTTAATAATACGGACATGAAGAGTGTATTGTCAGTCTGTAAAATGGTACTATCCAAACTACTGAACATAAAGCTCTTAGAGTTTGCTGACAGAGCTGGCAAATAGCAGAACGCTACTCGTGAGTTTCAATTCTTTGTAATTCACTCACAAGCAACATTAATTGAGCCTGGGGATTTAATAGTCTCTCTCTCTTTCTCACTCTTTTTTTTTTTTAATCCAACAGGCACTCACCAAAAGTGGTGAAAGCAGCATCTCAGGTCCTAAATAGCATGTGGCAGTACAGAGACCTGAGAAGTCTCTACAAGAAGGTAAGATTTCCTTCAGGTTTTAGATCTGTATAGTTACCCACTTTTGGGCCTGAAGGCTCATGAGACCAAAATGCTTTATTTGATCTGTAAATGGGCCCAAACTTCAAAGTCTGAATCCCAACCTCCCCAAAATTTAGGGGGTTCAGCTCTGGTGTTTTTGTGCATTCCAATATCTAATTTTTACACTTTAAATAGAAATGGCCTGGAAAGCATGCAGGGGATTTTTTTTGGTGGTTGTTTGTGGGAGGTATTTTGTTTTAAATGAATTGTAGTTCTTATGAAAAATGCTGGAGTTGACAGCCCTGGAGAGTGAAGTCCTCTGTTCACAGAACCAGTACACCATGGTCGGCAGTGGTGCAAGCTGCCACTCCTCTGCCTTTCCTACCAGTGCATCTCAATCCTATTCTGGAGAGACCACCACAGGTGTGAGTGTGAGATTCCCAGTTCATTCAATTCCTGGTTTCTCTGCTGAGACTGCCAATGCATGTGCTTTCAGTGGTGGTGCTTCTGTGATCTGGACATTGGTACATTTGGAACTGGATTGAGACCTGTTTATTTCACGTCCATCAAATTGACAGCTTTCACGCCCGAGCAACACAAGCTTGATTCAGAAGCAGTCTAGAGATGAAAAGCAGTGGTTCCCATTATCATTCCCATAAGGCTACCAGCCTCCTCATTTGTATAAATTATAGTATTATTATTACTAACAACCTATTTAAAATAATGTTTTATGCTTAATTATTTAAAAATAAGCTCCTTATGTGTATAAATCATAGTTGATGGTATAGCAAGCTCCTATTACAGAATGCTGATAAATGGAAGCACATTCAAGTGTGCTGTATATGTGGTGTGTGTATATGTGTACACATATATATCAATTAAAAACAACAAGAGTCCTGTAGCACCTTAAAGACTAACAAATTATTTGTTAGTCTTCAAGGTGCTACAGGACTCTCATTGTTTTTGCTGTCTACAGACTAAGACAGCTACCTCTCTGGAACTTTTCAATATATATCAATGGCAGTCTCAGACCACTTCCGAGTACACAGGTTTTCAATTCACAAAAATTACCACCACAGTTGACTCTAATTGGCACCTTTTGTTGTAATCTAAGCAAAGAGACCAGGCATTTAATTCAACTCCTAGTCAAAGGTGAGGCATATTAACAGTGGGAAGCTCACAGTCATTGCCTGTGCTGTATATATTGCTTAGATGAAAAGAGTAGAGTTATGTGAAATCCTTGCAGCCATCTGCTCAAATGGAGGCTTGGGTTTGAAATTCTATTTCGCACACCTGAGCCCCTGTTTGTGGAAGTTTGGCAAGCAGGCCTTGTATGGGAGATGAGAGAGAGCAGCAGTGAGGGTAGGGTCCCTCTGAGAAGAGAGCACTTCTGGGATGTGGGGATGATCCGATTATCTGCACTGTGCAAAGAGAAACCCCTTTGGGGGTAAAATTTGTTGTGCTTGCAGGGGCTGGCTACTTTCTTAACCTTTGAACGATTTTGCAAGATTCATTTTGTTAATCCCCTCATGCGCTAACCCTTTCAGAGTTTGCAAAGTCCTAAAATGGAGGTCACTCTCCCAAGTAGCTAATCTAATATCTTTCCCAAGCACTAAACTAATAAAATAATTATTTATTCTTTGTATGTCTCTACAGCTTGCTACCAAGCATTGTATATACAGAAAATGTCCAAATCATAACCAAATCATAGAATTATAGAAATGTAGGGCTGTGCTTCTAAGAATTATCTTAACTAAAAATGCTACTGTACATTAATAAATGGATATGTATTTTTAATATTTATAAAGTAAATACACGATATAAACAATTACTTTTATATAGGATGAATCAAGAAAAGCACTTTACAAAGGGAGCTGCTTCCTTTACTTTAGTACACTGAATACTATGCTGTATCCTAGGATTGATGATTATGGCATTTCTCTTTTTTTCTTTCTTTCTTTCTTTCTTTCTTTCTTTCTTTTTTCTGTAATAGTTTGTGCACTACACTGACTGATTCTCACCACTGTGCTGGCTTCTCCACACAACAGCAGCTGTATGATAACTTTAAAGGGACATGCCATAATGTTAGCAGGCTTAACAGGACAGCCAAGAATGGAAAGGGCACGGAGAGTTAATTTCAAGTCAGAGTTCAGACACATGGGTGGGATGGCACTGTTACCTCCCCTGATGCACTTGTAGGACTTCACTTTCAAGGGCAGTTAACACAGCACTATATTAACAAAGCCAGACAAGAAAATGTTATCCAAAATTCTCTCCAGCTGTTACAATTAAAAAAAGAGGAAGCTGTCAAAACCAAGATGAAATGATGATATTAGTCTTGAGGTGAAAAGGTTGCCATCCTCAATGCCATGTGTCAGAGTTCTGTGCTCCCTAACATCAACACGCAACTGCTGCTGTTCTACAAAAAGCTACTACTGGGCTATTTTGCTCCAGTTGGCTGATTCTGAGCTTCTCCTGTTGTCTCTGCATCTGAGACTTCTTCAGGAAACAGGGGAGGCAGAGCAAGCCATCAGCTGTCAGCACAACAAGAGCAATAGAGAGTGATGCAGAAAGATGAAAATTGTGCTGTCTTTCCTAAAGAACTTTCTGTAGAACTCCAGTTTCTACCAGAAAAAATAATTCTCTTCTGGACCTGCCACCCATAACCCTGCAAAATAAGTTTTTAATTTCCTCCTTGGGAGAATCACCTAAAAAAGAACTTGCACCAAGACAGTGTGCCATGGGAAAGTTCCAAAGAAACAAAGTCTAAACAATCCTGCAGTGTAAGTATCTCAGATAGAATCCCAGTCTGAAAAGTACACTTAAAGATGAGTATAGTATTAGGTAAACCCATATAAAAGAAGTTTGCAGGGATCGAATTTTTATTAAATAAAGATTAATTTATTAATTAAAGATCCTTAGCAGCTAAGAAAGAAGTTCTCATGGTAGTTGTCCATCAGTGGAAAAAACATTTTCTCTCCAAAGAATGATTCAAAAGTTTAGGCATTTCCATTGTTCTCTGTTCTATGTAGTAAGGCCTACATTTTCAAAAATGGCTACTTATTTTGGTTGCCTCCAGTTTTGAGTCTTCCAATTAAATCACCTAAATCTTGATTTTTAGAAGTGTTAAGTGCTCACAACTTCAATTGATTGATGTGAATGGATACTACAATTGCTTGGCTCTTCTGAAAATCAAGGCATTAACTGTGTCAAGGTGGGCATCCAAAAATTAGGGGACACCTTTGCAAATATAGCTACGACTGGGAAAGAGTACATTCTCATTTGTTACAGCTCAGATTTTTTCTCTATCTTCAGTATTCAAGTAAATAACCAACTTCTCTTAAATAAGAGCAGCTTGAGAATTTTCATGAAGATGTTAGCAAATAAAAAGAATCTAAAATTTTTAGACAAAAAGCACGTGTGAAAAGATGACTAATCCAACCTGAAACATAATTTACTTGCTGAAAACCAGCTTCCAGTTGCATTAAGTATTTATGATATTAAAGAGCTGAAGAAACTGTCATGAAGAGAATGCTTTCTATGAACTGCATCACTTTACCCAATCATTTAGGCTCCAACACAATGTGTTTACACTATATCCTTTTTATTCATACATATTATGTCTTTCAGGATATAAGTGGGAAATCACAATAAGTTCTTAGAAATTATAGTTTTTCATTTGTTATTGTGGATTTGTGTGTTGCATAGGATAATACCAATGTTTGTCCCTGTCACCCAGTTTGACAATAAAAATAGAGTCATCACATCCATTTGAAAGCAGGGAGGTTACTGAAGGCAGTTGTCCTTCACCACATATTGTGCTATCACATGATAGAGAGAACATTGTGACAGACATTTAATCAAGCCAAAATAGATATGTTGAAGATTGGCCTCATCTGTCATTGGCTGAACAAAACTTTTAAAATGGCCTGGAGCCTAGTCAAACAGTTAAGCCAGTCAGGATCTACAAGAGGAGTCTCTTTTCATCTGACTTTCAGAATAATGCAACTGTAAACTGCTAAAAATTCCATGAAAATTACCAGAGAGACACTTCAAAATTTCAGGCAACTGGTTTTAAAATCTGAAGTTCTTTTTTAAGTAAAGTAAATCTATTTGCCCTTTTGACATATTAAATGCATTATGCCGTGATGTACACTTGAACATTTGTCATATGGATTTTCTTCCAATTAGACCATATTCAGTCATAAATCCTTGAGAGACGTATTCTCTTTAGATGAAATTCTCTCCCGGTGTCAGGGCCTTTGTATCATTCAAGCCCCACATTAAGGACTCAAGCCCCAACCAAGGCTGTAATTGGGGCATCAGTGGCTGGGGAGGGGAGCATTTTCACCGACGTGAATGTCAGCCTTTCAAGATGAACTGGTATAAGGTGACCTAGATCTGTCTATAATTTAATTAAAACTTCACTAGCTTTAGAGACAAGACATTGTCTAGGGCCCATTTCTGTATCACTGTGAAAATGCATCTACCTGATTAAATAAATGATTGATTGATTAATTGATTTATGGCAGCGGGCGGCCCCAGGCTTCAGAGTGGCTGAGGACAGAGGATTTTCACCTACCCATCATTCTGGGTCATGGCACGCTCAGCGTACTCTCTCGCAGAGCCAAGAAACCAGAATCTATTCCCAAACCCAGGTATTCTGGCTGTCATCTGACCAGTCTTGAATTGTGATGTTTAATGCGTACAAAGAGTTGCACCCAAAAGAGCTATGGAGAACACATTTAAATCTATATTAAAGTGCTACTACAGAATTAAAAAAATACCATACATTTTAATTTATTGAACTTCATGCACTGTAGGCCAAATCCTGCTCACTTTACTTACACAAGTAGCCCCATGAATTTCAGTGGCACAATCACATGACTAAAAGTGAGTAGCGTTTTGCCCTGTATAAACATTGCACATTGGAGAGACAGAAACAAGCTCAGTCCAGTTAGTTGCCTTTAAAGCTATCCATCATTCACATAAGTATCTGTTGATTATTTACACCTTTCAGTCAGCAATGTACTTATTGTTAAATACTGTATTTCAGTTAGCAAATGAAATACTTTTTGTCAAGCACTTCTGTGATTCAAACACACTTTTTTTTAAAAAAAAGAATGTCAGTACATTTCATTATGAGAACAAAATTAATCTCGTTAATATATTCCGTGGATAAAATGAATGTGTTCAAAGTGTCAACAAAGTTCTTGATGAAATATAAATGTTCATATCCTGTGTTAATAAGAACAGGACAAGTAGATTTTGTACAAACATAATTAACACCAGTGAGACTCAGTCTGATGAAGCATTACTAATCATTTTCTTATAAGGACACTATTCAGATTTTAGATACCAAAATTTCCCTTAACAGCTCCTTTCTTTTGATTTACCCTGACATCCTTCCTTTCCCTGCTAAAATGCTACTGTGTGGAGTTATTGCAAGAGAAACTGCCACATTGTCTGTAAACATCACACAAGCAAACCTGTGAACAAGTGTTGTGGCATAGACATGGCAAACACTTACAGATTTGTTTGTCAGTCACACAGGACATAGCAGATATGCTTTTTATAATACAAAAGAATTGTCATTTCAGTCACACAATCAATGGGGGATAAACTTATAGGCTCTGCTTTTAACAATTCCTATGTTAGCCATTTCAAATAATATTCCTGTCAATCCCTCTTAATCCCTTTTATTTTTACTAACAATACTAGAAAGAGAAGGGACTGCTGTTTTTACCTTTTTGGCATGTAACATGGCATAAAATAACCATTACCAGCATGAAACAATCTATTAAATACTGTACAATTCCTATTATGTAAATAAATAGTTCTCATGATGGACTAAAGCCCAGCACTAGATGAATTACAAAAGGGATCACATATTGGCCAGTACTCCACTGACTTGCACCTATGTCATCATTTACAACTGTAAAAAGAGGACATAAAATCCTGCCAAATCAAAATGGTAGCACTAACAACACATGATGGAATGTGAGAATCTGAACCTGTGTTTCCATGTAGATTTGTTGGAAATATCTTTCCGAAAGGTTTTCATTTGTAAATAGTCCCATAACATACAGTATGTGATAAAATTTCAGTTTATTTGTATCATTTTGCATTTGATGTCTTTTAATTCTTTTGATGCCATTCATCATAGAGGCCATTGAATGTATAGTATCAACTATCATTATCTGTTATTCTTAATTTTTTTGAAAATTTGTGTATTCCATTTGAAAGCAATTTGAGTATTTACAGCTGACTTCTAAATATTTTGTAATGTTCTAAGATTAATTCTGTATTCAGATCAAGAGTCAATCCCAGATTATGGTCTAATTTAAATTGGTGTAACCCTGGAGTAATTTCAATGAAGTTATACAAAGGTAGCTGAGGCCAGAATCTGACCCACCGTGTAATAATATTTCATTTCCTATTGTTTTAGTTGTATTAGCTGAAAAAGAGCTCATTCTTAATTATAGTGTGGTCTGAATGCTTGCATCCTATAATGTAGGCTAAGGGGGAAGCATACCTGTGGCAAGGAGATTCTCAGGGATCCCAGTAAGGAAGTTGAATCAATTGGGGTGAAATTAAAAACTCATGATTTTACAGCAATCTTGAACTGTTTTCTGTGGTCCCTGTTGCTAGCTTTGCAGTTAAATGGAGCTGACAGGATTTTTCGTATGATGTAATAATGAAATGTCCCAGGGAAGATGGATATAGCAAAATATAGCTATCATTTAGACACTAAAACCTTGCTTTCTTTCTATAAGAAAATGAAGAAGTATAGCTGTATGTAGAGTGGTGATGTATTATTTTGGGCTTCTTTTGTTGATGTTTCTATGTGTTGCTGCAGTAAGATCTAGTTCATCTCTGCCCTTTAGGGAAATAAAAAATGCTTGTTTCATGCGAATAGAAAATGTAAATTCAATCCAAGTAGTCTGACTGACTAAATGTTAAACCAGGTTATAACATACAAGCTTCAAAGCTTTGGTGTCCAACATGATCTAATAACTGTTGATGGAGAAATTGCTGTGGAAGTACTTTTTATTAGTTTCCTTATTCATCATATTGAAATAGAGATTTCGGTACTGGTACCAGAATATAGATGTAGTCTAAAGATGGCTGTCATTGGAGGACACTGGGAAACAGAACTAGCAGCTGCTCTCAGATCTCCATTTTTCTTATTTCACCTGTCAGATTATATGGTTCACATTCGGAGGAATGGATTTTGCCAGTGCATCTGTATGTGTGAAATATGAGTGAAAACACTCAGCTTTTACTTGGTCTGTATATTTCTACCTTTTTTTGCTAAAAGTGAGAACAAAAATATTGCACCCAAGGCTAAGTACTTTTTAGTCCTTTTACTGACATGACAGGTATTTTTAAAGAAAGTGGTTGTACCTCCTCTATAAACAAATTATGAAGATTTTCTACAACTCCCAAAGATTTTTTATTAACGAAGACTGTTTTGCTCTTCATTTAGAGCGATCTCTAATAATGTCCAGGTGTGTGCTTAAATTATATGTGTTCAAATGTGTGTTTTTATGAGCACATAATTTAATAACAGTCCTTCAGCTTTCTAAGCTGAAAGAGTCTATATTCTTGCAAAATGTTATTGGAACTGAAACCTAGTGTAGCATGAGCATACTTACTAATTTTTAAGAAGGCCTGTTTGGAACACAGGATTCTAGGTTGCCTCAACATAGAAATTAGCGTATTATCATATTTTTCAGATGGAATGCTACTCTCCAAGCAGCATAAAACCCTAATAGTTCTTGATCACAGTCACTGTAACCATTCCTAATATGTTCTTCACCATTGGGGTATAAGTGATGATGAAGATTGGGATTGTTTGTTTTTTCAGCTCCTCAATTAAGCAACATTTGTCATTTTGTTAATTTTATCATGTTTTACATCCAGAGATGGAAAAGAAAACCATCTCTTCTTGGTGTATCAGGTAAAATGAGAGAGGTGTTCTCTAGTTTCTCTAGTACTTCAGGGTTGAGTTAATCTACTGATCTGGACCTTGGAGTAGAACAACAAATGTCCCACTACTGACTTCTGTAGCCAAGAGTTAGGAATTAAATTTCCCACTTTGACCTCTTAAAAGATATCTAAGTTTTGCGTCTGGAATAAAAATGTCACTAAAAATCAAATAACATTGTAGATAGAGATTTTTTGGATATAAGTGCCCATTATCTCCATTAGATATGAGCAAAAATAATCTCTGATCATTAAATATTTAAATTCTAGCTAACACATCTTATGCAGGAAAAAAACATGCCAGGCAAAGATGCTAGCCCAAGGGCCAAATATGCCATGCCTTTTAGAACAGTAGATTATAGCGATTATTGCTTTATGAGAGGTATCTGAACTGGTCCCACTTTGAAAAATGCATTTACTATTTTATTGCAGTGTTTTGAAAGACTTATTATTTAGCTGCATATACATCAGTCAAATGAATAATGAACCCTGTTATGTCTGCTGTCTTGTCCTTCATGCTTTGTTTCACACATTGTTACCTTTTCTTACAGTTGTTTTATTTGTTAGATTTGGTCTTGTCATCATCACACTCACACAACAGGAAATCAGTAATTAATTATGGATCGGTAAAGTGAGGCCTGATTGATTTCCTGAAACCTTCCTCTACCATAGCATATTAGGAAGTTGAGCACAGTTTTCTGGCTGTTTTTTCACTGAGATTGATTTTCAAAGTTATTGATATATCAGGGAGTGATTATGTGTCCTTCACAACTAATGTCAGGGGCTCAGATTTAAAATAATGCCCGCAGCGGTTACTTCTGATTCATATGACTGATAACACTAGAAAAAGAGTGTTTAAAAGAAAGAGAACCGGCCAAGATCATTTGAGGTACATTGGAAGAAAAAACTTGGCCAACAGTCTCAACAGGGTTTAGAATCTGAGGCTTTGCAATAATAATTTCAAAAAAGAGAAAGAGAAGATGGATTAATAATTCTTTAGGTATGGCATGTTGAAATTCTGAGAATTAATAGACTTTGCTTTTCTGAATACTGAAGATAGAGGCTGGGAGCAGTAAATCCTATATAAAAATGAAAGAAATAAACTACTGATTTTGAAGATGTCACTTTATCAGAAAAATAGCCTGCACAGTACTTATTAATCCATATTCAATGCCAGTTTTGCTGTAGTAAATGTTTGTATGACCTAGGAGTCTTTTTCTCCCTTCTTTCCTTAATATAATTTCCTATTACCATTTTCTTAAAGAGACTGAAATTTGACATGTAGAGACTGCACATTTATAAATGTTGTTTGTTTATTTAATTTCACATTGGGAATTTTTGGCTGAATAACAACCACAGGATTGAGCTCATTGTGTGCAGTGAGAGTGTAGAATGAAAATATCTTCATATATAACTCACACATTCCTTTTCAGGCATGTGTGAGTTAGATTTTACCTTTAAAGCATAGCTCTCAAGGTCAGAGAGATGGCACCATCGCAGAGAAAGGCCCGGGCATAATGCTGACTGACTAAGAGAATTCCTTATGGGGCTCTAGAGAAAGGCACGTTACAGCAGTAGCTCAGCCCCCCATTTACTGAGTGCACTGCTCACTCCCATCCAGACCCAGCCAGCTCTGCTGATTGGTACATAGGGGGAAATTAAGAAAGTGCACCACCCTCCTCTGAGCCCTTTCAGTAGGCCTGCCAGCACTAGCCAGGACAGTGTTTCCACAGTTACAGGTGTGTGAAGGGGGAATGGATGGAAAGTTTTTGTGCCTCTCTCACACCTTAGCGTATCTGCACAGGGACAGTCACAGGTGTGGCCCATAACATTTTTGTTGTAAGTCACGGGAAATAAATTCTTTCTTCCTCTGACCACTGTAATCAAACTCTCACACATATGTTAACATCTCCTGCAATTGATTAACAAATCTCAAGATATTTATGTTTTTCTGAAATCCCAGCTCCTGCAGTCATGATATTAGGTGGAAATCTCAGTGTTCAGTTTTTTTAAAAGGTATGATTCCAGTCCTCCTGGTTGTAAAGAAAAGCTGGAAAACAGGAATCCTAAAGTCTCAAAAACAAGAAAGCAAAGAAAAACAACTCAAAATGTATTATTTTTTAATTTTCATTATTTTGGAGGACTGACATGATTTTGGACACTTGAGGTTTGCAGTGCTGCAGATATTCCCTCTCTACTCTGAAGTCAGTAGAGTTACTCCAGATTTATATTGGCATAACATAATGCAGAATCTGGCCCAAAGCAGTTAACCCAAAATATGAACGGCAAATGTCCAAATTGGAAGCATTCCAAATCCTTCTGAACACTTCCTACTGTTCTTTTCAATAACAAATCTTGAGTTCTCATTTTGATATTAAAAGACAAAATCCTGGGAATAAAAATCCTTTATGTATCCTTTATAATTGTCACCCATTCAGCCCCAGGCATTTGTAAAAATAAAGCCATCTATCTGTTAATTATTAAAGTAGATTTCTTCAGAATAAGTCATGTAATAGGTCAATATAAAGAGTTTACGAATGCTCTACTACTTCTGTGTTTCTGCTGAGACAATACAAACAGGTCAATAAATGTCCATCCTTTCTAAACTCTAGGAGTTTGCCTTCTAAATGTGAGAAGTTTAAGAATGGTTTCATTTTTAATACAGGCACTTTAAAATGGTTTTGCTTTAAAAAAAAAGGGGGGGGGGGAGTGTTTTGGAAAGTGCTGAATTTAGGAAATTAATTAAATTAATTATTAATTAAATTAAATTTATCTCTCAAAGCAAAAATCCCAAACCTTGAATCCAAAATACCTGCAAGTACACTAGGAGGGCCTATGCATTTTTGCTTTTTGTATGTATATATCTAGCTATATACATGCACAAATTTTCATTTTAAAATTGGTACATTATTTAACTAAGGTATGCAGGGAACCACAATTTCCATCTGACATGTTTCATCACACTGAGGACATTATCTTTACACAAACCACATTCTCTGCAATATAAACATACATACATGTAACAAGTTCTGATAAATTGGTATTGTTCTGCATGATGTTTACTATGACCTGTGTTTAGAACAGATACAGTGGGAATCCCAAACTTTTCCACAATTCCACTTAACCACAATTTAATAGGAAGTTTGCCTCCTAGCATCTCCCCTCCCATTCATGAGTACATAACATCCCTGTGTCAACTACCTCAAGTTTTTACATTGAAAAGTCATATGAGAAAAGTATTTTGGAGTATTTTTTAGCTTCTATGAATACAATTTGGCAGCTGGAAACAAAGAGGAGAATCAAACTGAGCACCATACTACCAGTAAATAAGAACCACTGAGGAATACATTTACTGTGTTTAATATTTTTTTCTTTTCCTTTTATTAAAAAAATATCCAAGGTATTAGATCCTAATGTTAAATGTGGTTGTTGCTAAATATTTTAGACTACTGTATATTATTTCTAAGAGCCCAGTCAGAAACTCTGCTAGATGCATGTGCACTTTGATCACTACAGTCTTGTGTAGGCAGACTATGATACAGTCACATTGAATGTTTAGCTTTCATATGCCAATATATGTAGATAATCTGATTCAGTTCTAATTTCTGTTGCGTCTTATTAGTGTCAGGACAACAAATTGCAAGTGAAAAGGTGCCCAGAATTGTATCACTCTAATGAGACTTGACTTAATTCACATCAGCATTATCCTTTAATTTAGACAATGTCACACTAGTGCACACCAATCAGAAATGTTCTACTTAACCTGATAGCAAAGCTTCAGCATGAAAAAGATGCAATACCAACAACTAAGAGCAATTTCTTGCTGAGTTCCAAAGTAAGCTCTGGCAACATAATGCACCTGCTATTACTTTTCCTCATTACTGTATCATATATTCTATCACTTTCTATTTCTAACATCATCATGCTGGATGTAGGTCTCTCACGGGTGATTACCTTTGTATTTTACCATATCATATCATTACAGAAGACGTCATATTTACAATTAATAAGATGACATCAGCAAAATGCTGCCTCATAAGCAAGGAAGAGGAACAAGAGGAAGGTTCTGATCCTGTTTTGTTGGAAAAGAAGGAAATAGAAATGTTAGAAAGTTTATATATATATATATATATATTATAAATAGTTTCTCTCTCAGGTAATTTCATAGGAAGATGTTTGTTGTCATTACTTCTTCACATCCTTACTGGGGGTTTTCTGCTCCACAGGAGTTGGTGTCTTTCTTTCTGACTAACACTGTGGTAATTCTGAAGGCAGTAATCAGAATACAGTCCTCAATAACAGTTGAGGATCTGCATATTCATAGCACAGTTATTTAAACCCTACAGTTTTATGCAAATCACTGTCACCTGATTGGCTAATGATTATCAACTTGTCATAGGGCAGGGATTTTTACGTTGCAAGGTTATTAAGAAGTAAATATGAAGTGATTATACTAATATGAACCTTAAAACTAATCACAGCCAGGGAATGGCACAACTTGCAAAAACAGTACTTTCCCAGCAGTAAATATACAGCATCATATACTGCCTTATAATCAGCTCTGATAACTACAGTCCATTTTGATTTTGATTAAGTCACTTGGGATAGAGTTTGCTGATATGTTATGAGATTTGCTTCCGTATGCAAATTTTACAGAAGTATTCTAAGAATGTTCTCAAAACAAAAGCCAATCACCATTTGCCAGTGGTGTGATGTCATTCCTGGGAGTATGTTGTTGGAGGATAGTAGTTTTAATGATATTTTACTTTGGTAGGTGTACAGAAATTGTAATGTTTGACATTGAAATCACAGCAGGGAAAGGTAATAGAGACAGTACTTGAGATTAAACTTGAGCAGGATCTTTAACTTCTGTACAATCAAACTAAAATGAGTTATAAAACTATGTTGTTCAGATTTTTCAGCTAGCTGATTCTAATAGCAGCAGTCTGGTCTAGTGGGTAGGGCACTGGACTCAAAGTCAAGAGAACGAGGTTCTGTTATTAATGTTGCTAAGTTTTGCTAGAGCAGCAGTGTTGTTAATGCTGCTAGTGCTGCTGTCCTTGGAGCTCTGATGGTAGCTGCACGTGCAGATAGTGCAGCCTGTTGATTTAGCAGACCTCGATGTTACTCACATACAGTAAGATCACAGGCTCTGTTCTGTGGTGAAAGCACTTGTCCAGGTTTATTGTCAACAAAGCATGGTACTAATGCCCCCTAAGAGCTAACACATGTATGGCCACAGCCAGGGACCAGCTCAATCAATATAACACGATGCTGTCTTCTAGGCCAGTACAAAGATGCCCCTCCTATGACTTCTCCTTTTATACATTGATACAAACAAGTTACATTTTACATTCCATATGTAGTTAATTACCATCCTTATGCCTTGTACCTGCTAGTTCAAACAAAACAACCTCATCAGCTATCCTGTCATCCCTACCTTATCTTACAAGAGGAGTCGGTGTGTTATTGTACCATCTCTTGGGGAAGTTACTTGATAGGTCTAGGTACTTCTCAGGTCAGGAATGTGCTGAGTTGGTTGGCTAATATCTAGTGTGTTGCCATTTTGCCAAGGTCAGGCCTACTCTAGATGACAGCTTTTGGTTCATACTGCTTTGAGTTCCAGGTTCTATTCCCAGCTCTGCCACTGCTCTGCTCTTTGTCCTTAGGCATATAATTTTCTCTCTCTCCCTTCCTGCTCTTTGTTCTGTCTATTTAGAATGTAAGCTCTTCATGGCAGACAGGGACTATCTTTCACTATTTTGTACAGTGCATATTATAATCAGGATCCACTCAGGTGTAGAGGGCACCCAACTCAGGCTGAAGTAGCAGTGTTTATATACCCTCTTCCAAATGGCTTATCTCAGACCCCCAATGGTCTGCCCACCAGGTCAGCAGATGCCTGGCTACGACTTTCTAATTCCTGAGGAAAGATGGAAGCTTAAAAGAGCCACTATTATTTTTTCCCTGCCAGCCCAGACAAAGCTTCTCCACCATGAGGTTATGATTTGGAATTGAATGAAAAGCCCATTTTTCCTCCATCCTCTCTGTTTAAAAAACAAAAAAGAAGCCATTGAAAGACCAAACCATATCTTTAAAAGATAACAAGAACTAAAGAAGTTGCAACAGGCATTTGACATAGTCTTTTAATGTTACCTATAGTACATGAATCCACCTAATACCAGACGAAATAATCACCTGCCATGGATCAGAGGAGACTGATTGAATCTGAGCAGAGGGATGAAGGACTGGCTCAAGTGTTAAGCCTAAGAAAAATGATTAGTGCTTCTAGGAAAGATCTCACTCTCTTTTTCTCCACAACAGTTATGCATAGCTCTCCACTTAAAAGCTACACGCTGCCAGATTCCTGACAGCACATAATTGTATATACGCCAATGTTGATCTAGCTGCAATAAATACATGCCTTCTCCTAGTGCCTTAATACTACTTAGGAAAAATGGATAGTCTTCATAGGCATAATAAAAATATGGTGCAAAATGTGGAACCTCTGAACAGCTGCTGGGGCCTGATATGACATTACCCTACTTTGATTGTTTATGCTTTCTTTAGGTGCACAGTTGCTACCTATTAACTAACTGCTGGCAGTTAACAATGGCATTCCATCAATAACAGAATTACACTGATTTTCTTTCCAGTTTGTCAAATCTTTTTGTCTCATTTTTCCTTTCATAGATCAGGCTGATGGCAGATAAATTGTTTTCGGAAATGCACTTGCACACAGACATTGTTTTTAGAGATAACCCTTACATATTATACCTTTAAGTGTCCAAATCGATTTAATTACATTTCATTATAGGCACTAGAGCTGAAACAAACTAATGAAAGCAACCTGCACATCAGGTGGTATCTATTTCTACCTTAAATTGAAAATACTCCCTTTCGGCTCTTAAAAATTAGTTTAGATATTTAACACTAATAGTTTTTGGAATTGTTGATGGGAATAGTTTTAATGAATTTGTTAGAAACAGTTTGCCTTAAAAATGGAAAGAAATGTCTTTAGTTGGAGCAGATGAGAGCTAATGACAGATTTTAGTAAAAGTATTAATTTTTTGGGATATTACGGCGGCCTGTCAGACACATGCAAAAAATCTTCCAGGAAGCACTATTTGAACTTTACCGTACAGTGACAGTAGTATCTACCATGATCTGGCTAATCAAAAGAAACCTGAGCTCAGAATGATATTCATAATGAATTAGTGGTTGGGATAACTTTGTTTCACTGAGCCTAAAACTGTAGCACTCCAATAAAACCAAGTGTGATGATAGCTTGGTTTTGAATAAAGAGGTTTAGGGGTGGCGGGGTATAAAAGGCTCCTTATTATCTTTTAGCTTTAATCTAGAAATGGAAAAACTTTTATTTTCATTTTCAGATGGACTAAAAAATGGAGCAATTTTGTTAACATAGACTCTAACATGTGGAGATATGGGACAACAGACACATAGGATAGACTCTAGGACAGATCCTTATCTGGTACAAATCCTCATAGCTCCACTGAAGTAATTCAGTAGAATTGTGCCAGTTTACACTGAATGAGTATCTAGCTCATACGCTGGTAATTCTTTGCACATACTTTTAGTGCCTGTATAGGGGAAGTTTTAAATGTGCTTTACAAAGATACATGAATTAAGTTCACAACACCCTTTGTGAGGTAGGTGTTATAGTGCCTCATTCTGTTCTCACTTACCTCAATGTACATCAGCAGTAGCTCCAATGAGCAATGGATTTGCACTGTGTAAAACCAATTTCAGCGAGAGGAGAATCAAGCCCAGTGTCTGTAATTAGGAGGTACACCGAGAGTAAGTGACTTGTCCCAGGCTGCACAGAGTCCATGGCAGAGCCTAAAATGAAACCCAGATCACCTAACTCCTATTTATTTGCTTTAGCCCAAAACCAGTCTTCCCCTATCAATCACATCAGTCTCCCCAGAACTCTAAGATTTTCCCTTCTGTGTATTTCTACATTAATATGAATCAAAGAGGAATTAAAAGCATTTGAGCCTTGCAATCCCGGAGATTCTAAAAGTTCCACTGTCAACTGAAATTGCACTTTGAGTGTCAGGTTCTGCAAAGTCTGTGAAGCACCTGCTGCTCTCAGCACAGAGAAAAACTGGCAGTTGGCGGGAGGAAGGGAAAGAAGTCCTGCACATACAAACTTCATATCTACTAGCAGTCCAACTATGACTAGATGTAAGCCCTTCACTGCTGAGAACCACTGCAATGCCTATGGTGAAGAAACATTTGGTGTTCTCTGAAGTGCCAACAGGAATTTTGCCAAATTGGCGCCAGATGTCACTGCTATGGAGAGTTTGTGGTACTGTACAGGAGGAAGGGATAACGTTCACTTTCCATTAAAATGCTAGAAAGAGAGTGTTCAGGTATGTGATGCCATTTTTCCCTGCTCAGCTGAAAGCAACTTCAACCCCAGCTGTGGATACTTCCCAGAGATGCCATGATATAAGATGAAGATGAAACAAAATGTACCATCTTCAGCTGGAACGGAACATTTAAGATCCTAAAGCCTCTAGTGTCGTTAATTGATTTTTAAACGGGATGAAATGGGTTTTTGAAAAGATTTGAAGAACAATTAACACCTTCATTTTTTTAATATTCATTGTCTCTATTTGCTAGTGAGAATAATGCTCTTCTCTGTTTATATGTGAGAATATGTGTGTGAGACAGAAAGGAGGAGGTTAAAAGCCATGTTCATGTAGAATTTCCTTCTGCTAAAACAACAAAAAACAAAAACACCCTCTCTGTATTGGTATTTGAAAGTTCATCTCCACAAGGAGTAGAACTGTACTTACTAGACATTTTCCAACAAATTTGTAGCCAGCTTGGTTCTGGCGCAGTTTCAGTGTCCAGTGTGGACAGGGATTTTGAAAAATGAACAAAAAAACACGCATTCTTGTGAAACCTGGAAAAAAAAAACCCTTACAATACAACCTGTGCTATGAAGCACCCATCTTTTGATGCTCTTCATAGTTTGGTTAAGGATCCTTCCACCATATCCCTCATAGAGATGGAGATGAGGAAGGTCTCAACAAGGGCTGCATGCACTTCCATTTGTGTGCTCACTATCACTGTAGGAAGAGCTGAAGATCTTGTAGGGAAGGCTGAAAGCTTGCTTCATAGCTTTGAAGGTTTTCTTTTGCTCTTGATGAGAAGGTCCAGAGACCTGCCACTCAAAAATCACCTCATTTATAGGCAGAGAGTTCTGGGTGGTCATTTCCCTCCTTTGACATCAGATCTTTGCAGAAGGTGGCCTGCTCCCCCCTTCTGCCCTCACGTCTCCTCTGCTTGCGCCAGCAGATCTGTCACTTTAAAATAAAATAATCAGAAATGTAGAACACAGAGTGCATTGTGACATTCCTGCTGCCATTCCCATGAGAACTGCTAACCACAAGGGACTGGAAGGAGAGGAGAGGGGATCAGTGCTTCTCATTGGGATGAAAGATTTCACAAGTAATAAGGGTGTGATTCTCATAGAAGATGAGTTATTATGTAAGTTAATGTTAATGTAGAAATGTATGTATAAAATTTTGTAAGACTATTGTGTAAGATCCTGAGCTATGGTTGGTGTTAAATAGGTGAGATAAAGGGAATAAAACTATTCATCATGAGAGTTCAAAGACTTTCAACTGTTAGCTCTCATTTTATGTCTCCAGGTGCTTTAAGCAATCTCTGATCATTTCCAATTTGTTTTAACATTAAGAAAAAACAGTAGTGATGCACTTGAAAATAATATCAGTTTTTAACATCATCACTAGCTCTAGAGCTTGAAGGGCACACTTTCTCAGTCATCTGCTTGCTGGATATGATTGATTGGATTTAGAAAATGCTTCCTTATCATTGGTAATAAGGATTAACTGGCATTTCCTAATAATTCTTACTGTGCTTTATTGGCCGTCTGTTTTTCTCCCTACATTTTCTTATCTGACCCTTCGTTGCCTGGGGACGTACAGATCCTGTGAAACAAACATGACTTTCCGATATGGACAAATGCTCTGTAGTGAGTCACTCCAATGAAAAGCTATGGCCCAAATTTCACTCTTTTAATTTTTCTGTTTAACATATGTTTTGTAACTTCATGGCTGACACACAGCCACCTTTATACCCGTGCAATATGCAAACAACATAGAGGGAAGAGATGTGCATTCAGTGCTTTTAATTGTACATTGAGTGTGTCTATTCCAAGTTATCATTTTCTTTGCTTTTGCTGTTTAAAAAATAAAAGCAGCACCACTTTTCCTCAGCAGAGTGTTTTGAAAGTACAGATGGTGGCAATTACTTCTCATATAGCAAAACAGCCAAATGAAGAGGGAAACTGGAGCCAGTTTTTAGCAGTGTTTGATAATGTATATTTTTAATCATACTTGTATCAGCCTTGCAAAATTCTTATTGCCTCCTCACTTGGCACTTGACCCAACACCCATTGAAGTCAATGGGAGTTGGATCAGGTCTTTGGAAAGCATTTTTTAAAGGGCTATTAAAGTGTTAGCATAAGAATGGGCAAGTAGATTTTGTGGCCAAGTTGGAATATTTACATTACAGTTTTGGCAGATATTTATCATCAGTACATATTTTGTGGCACCTGAAACATTATAGTGACGTCCAATATCGGAGCTACTAAGAGCATTTTTGTTCTTATTATGCTTTCGTGCTATTTTAATTGCTTAAGAAAAGGTTTTACTGTTTAGTATTTAACCAGAAATGTTATGTTGTACCATAAAGCAGCTTTAGGATCTCCGATGTTTGACTCCTACACAAATAATATTTTCAATAATATGAACACTTCAGCAGCAACTAACTTAGAAATGTTCATATCATTAGACATTTCAATTTCAAATACAGAGGGCAACTTTTTCTGTGCATCCTGGAGAAAACACTATTGTGGAAAATGGGCTTCATATTATAATAAAACACTGTAATGAACCTACTGTTGTTTCCTAGTTATGAACAAACAGCTGAGCAGTCTCAGTGTACTAACTAGACTGGAGAGTATGTGAAATACTTACACCAAAATTTAAAAGGCTTGAACACTCATCATCTAACCATTCAACATTTTCTTGCAAAATTAAAATGTTTCTTTGCAAGAGAATTGTTTTCAAGGAAAAATGTTTACACTATGAAAACAAGAAAAATATCATGATTTTGCATTTTTTCATAGTTGCCTAAATTTCAGAAAAATGTGAATATTAGTGGAGTGAAAAAGGGCAGAATGAAATTGCCTAAAATTGTATTCAAATTCAGCATAATTTTGCACAGCCCTAAAAGGATTGTGTCTTTGTGTCCATTGTAGGGTTTTTTTTGTTTGTTTGTTTGGTTTGTTTTTTTTTTTTTTTTTGGGGGGGGGGGGGGATTTACATTGTAATATCTGAGGCGTTGTCTATACAGTGGGGTAATGTGCATTATAGAGGGTGTAAATTCTAAAATGCACTAGCATGCTGCACATTATTTGGTCCATGTGGACCCTAGAGGTGCACACTGATAGTTTCCAAAGGTGTTCTTTAACAGCATTATGTTAGGGAACTTTTAGAGTGCACCAGCAGGGTCTGCACCGACCAATTAATGCTCAACATGTCAGTGCACTTTAGAAATCACACCTTCTCCCCCTCCTCTCACTCTGCATAGAGGACATTACCTGTTGTACAGACAAACCCTGAGCATCATCTTATATTTTGCAGTGCTGAGCATACTTGGCATGTTGTAAATAGGCAGAGTAAAGCAGCCTCGCACTGGCGAACAGAGTGACTGTTGTGATCGAATATGTGGTTACTGTAACTGAGTATTCATAATAATCAGTGAAAATACTGATTAAATAAAAATATGCTTTTCATAAAATAGAGTATTGTACGTACACATCTTTGTCACTGAAACCTGTCCCAATGTTTAATGTTGTCCTCATGCAGGATGGATGGTCACAGTATCACTTTGTAGCCTCATCTTCAACAATAGAGAGGGATCGGCAAAGACCGTACTCTTCATCACGCACGCCCTCCATCTCTCCAGTGCGCATGTCTCCTAATAATCGCTCAGGTAAGACCATGCTTCCAGGGCTGAAGTAAACAGAGAAGTAATCTTCTACTGTCATTTTGCATTGTTAAGCTCTGTCAGTAGCTCTAGATGCATTATTAACCATGATGGGAGCATGTGGGAAACATTTTTCATTCCTATCAGTGTATCTGTTTAATACAGGAATGTTTTTTATTTGTGTGAATGCCTTGTAAAAATGTAGAACAGACAAAATATTCAAGGTAACCTGTTACTATGAATGTGCATTCACTATTTTCCTTAGCGACTGGCCATTTAAGATTATCTGATTGAGAAAGTGAACATTTCTAGGGCCATTGTGCTCACTGTTAGCATTAGGAAGTTCGCAATCTCGGTTGCCTCAGGGTAGTTTGCTTTACTAGTCACAGAAACCACAAATTATTTTTATGTGTGTTTTCTACTGTTAGCCAAAACTTCAGCTAGTGTAAATCATCATAGCTCTACTCAACTCAATGGATCTATGCCAATTTTCATCAGTTGAGCACCTGGTTATGGATGTATTTGCAGGATTGACTGCAACTCCACATCTAATATCAATGCCATGAACATATAAACTGTAATTAAATGCTATTTCATCCACTGTATAATTATTTCTGTCTTACACAGAGATATCTATTCCATTTTCACAGGTAGAATTGAGGCCTCTTTTTCCGCCACTTATTCCACGTTAAAATATATCATTATTTTAAATGAAAGTAATTCTCCATGAATATAAAGTCTTTTAAAATAAACACAGTAAAATCCTATCAGCCTTTCGCTTCACTTTTCACTGCTTGCTCTGTTAAACTGCTTGTGTTAAGAAAATAAGAATGGCATATTGGGTTAGAACAATGGTCCATCTAGCTCAGTATCCTGTCTTCTGACAGTGGCCGGTGTCAGATGCTTCAGAGGGAACAAATAGAACTGGGCAATTAATCAAGTGATTTATCCCCTGTTGTCCAATCCCACCTTGTGGCAGTCAGACGTTTAAGGACACCTGGGGCATAGAGTTGCATCCCTGCCCGTCTTGGCCAATAGCTATTGATGTACATAGTCTCCATCAATTTACCTAATTCTTTTCTGCATCCATTATGCTTTTGGCCTTCACAACATCCACTGGAAATGAGTTCCAAAGGTTGATTGTGCATCGTGTGAAAAAGTATTTCCTTATGTTTATTTTAAAGCTGCTACCTATTAATTCCATTGGGTGACCCCTGGTTCTTGTGTTATGTGAAGGGGTAAATAACACTTCCTTATTCATTTTCTTCAGAGCATTCATAATTTTATAGGCCTGAATCATATCCTCACTTTAGTAGTCTCTTTTCTAAGCTGAACAGTCTCAGTCTTTTTAATTATTTCTCATATGGAAGCTGTTTCACAAAGTTACCAGGATATTAGCAGTAAGACATGTCTAGATATACTACTTACACCCTAGTGCAAAAGTGATTTTTTTAATCTTTGTTAACCATCTATCTAGGTGTCCAGTCTTAAACTACAAGGGCAATGTGCTAAGCTATTTTGAAAATCTGGCCATAAGTATCCCAATAGGAGTGTCTGGGTATTAAGCACTTTTGAAAATCTGCTCTTTATGTAGCAAAAACAAAGAGAGTCCTGTAGCACTTTAAAGACTAACAAATTTAATTTCTGCAGGCATAAGCTTTCATGGGCTGTAACCCACTTCGTCAGACGTCTGCTTATGCCTGCAGAAATTAAATTTGTTAGTCTTTAAAGTGCTACAGGACTCTCTTTGTTTTTGCTATATACAGACTAACACGGCTACCCCTCTGGAACTGCTCTTTATAGAGGTGCCTAGATGGGTGCCTTTTGAAAATCTGACCCTGATTGTGAGTGCTGAGTGCTTGAAAAATCTGGCCCTGAGCTTCTGTAGAACATCTGCCTCCAAGTATCTCCTGCTTTCTGTTGTTTTTTCAGTACAAGGAGGGACTCTATATTGGTGCAACATAAGGACTCTTACCCTCCCCAGCCCTCCATCCCCCAAAAATGAGTACTGTAAATCCTAATAGTGTTTCTAATTCCAGTATCGATAGACAATTTCATAGAATCATAGAATCATAGAATATTAGAGTTGGAAGGGACCTCAGGAGGTCATCTAGTCCAACCCCTGCTCAAAGCAGGACTAACCTCTGCTATATCATCCCAACCAGGGCTTTGTCAAGCCGCAGCTTAAAAACCTCTAAGGATGGAGATTCCACCACCTCCCTAGGTAACCCATTCCAGTGCTTCACCACCCTCCTAGTAAAAAACTTTTTCCTAATGTCCAACCTAGACCTCCCTCCCTGCAACTTGAGACCGTTGCTCCTTGTTCTGTCATCTGCCACCACCGAGAACAGCCTAGCCCCATCCTCCCTAGAACCCCCTTTCAGGTAGTTAAAGGCCGCTATCAAATCCCCCTCACTCTTCTCTTTTGCAGACTAAACAAGCCCAGTTCCCTCAACCTCTCCTCATAAGTCCTGTGCTCCAGCCCCCTAATCATTTTTGTTGCCCTCCGCTGGACTCTCTCCAACTTGTCCACATCCTTTTTGTATTGGGGGGCCCAAAACTGGACACAATATTCTAAATGCGGCCTCACCAATGCCGAATAGAGGGGAATAATCACTTCCCGTGACCTGCTAGTAATGCCCCTCCTAATGCAGCCCAATATGCCATTGGCCTTCTTGCCAACCAGGGCACACTGCTGACTCATATCCAGCTTTTTATCCACTGTTACCCCCAGGTCCTTTTCTGCAGAGCTGCTGCCCAGCTCGTCGGTCCCCAGTCTATAGCTGTGCATGGGATTCTTTCTTCCTAAGTGGAGGACTCTGCACTTTTCTTTGTTGAACCTCATTAGATTTCTTTTGGCCCAATCCTCCAGTTTGTTTAGGTCACTCTGTATCCTATCCCTACCTTGCAGGGTATCTACCACTCCCCCCAGCTTAGTGTCGTCCGCAAACTTGCTGAGGGTGCAATCTACCCCATCCTCCAGATCATTAATAAAGATGTTGAACAAAACCGGCCCCAGGACCGACCCCTGGGGAACTCCACTTGTGACCGGTTGCCAGCTAGACATGGAGCCATTGATCACTACTCGTTGAGCCCTATGCTCTAGCCAGTTCACTATCCATTTTATAGTCCTTTCATCCAACCCATACTTCTTTAACTTGCTGATAAGAATACTGTGAGAAACCGTATCAAAATCTTTGCTAAAGTCAAGGTATATCACATCCACCGCCTTCCCTACATCCACAGAGCCAGTCACCTCATCATAGAAAGCAATCAGGTTGGTCAGGCATGACTTTCCCTTGGTGAATCCGTGTTGACTGTTCCTGATCACCTTCCTCTCTTCCAAGTGCCTTAAAATGGATTCCTTAAGGACCTGCTCCATGATCTTTCCAGGGATTGAGGTGAGGCTGACCGGTCTGTAGTTCCCCGGATCCTCTTTCCTCCCTTTTTTGAAGATGGGCACTATATTTGCTTTTTTCCAGTCCTCAGGGACCTCCCCCTGTTGCCACGAGCTTTCAAAGATAATAGCCAATGGCTCTGAAATCACCTCAGCCAACTCCCTCAGCACCCTCGGGTGCATTGCATCCGGCCCCATGGACTTGTGAATGTCCAATCCTTCTAAATAGTCTTGAACCTGTTCCTTCAGCACTGCGGGATGTTCGCCTCCTTCCCATTCTGTGCCACCCAGTACAGCAGTCTGGGAGCTGATCTTGTCTGTGAAGACAGAGGCAAAAAAGGCATTGAGTACCTCAGCTTTCTCCACATCCTCCGTCACTAGGTCGCCTCCCTCTTTCTTTAAGGGGCCTACACTTTCCCGAATCTTCCTCTTGTTGGCAACATGCCTGTAGAAACCCTTTTTGTTCCCCTTCACGTCCCTTGCTAGCTGCAACTCCAATTGTGCTTTGGCCTTCCTCATTTCATTCCTGCACGTTCGAGCAGTGTTTATATAATCCTCCCTAGTCATCTGACCAAGCTTCCACTTCTTGTAAGCTTCTTTTTTGCGTTTAAGTTCGCCAAAGACTTCTTTGTTAAGCCAAGCTGGACGCCTACCATATTTGCTATTCTTTCTGCACATCGGGATGGTTTGCTCTTGTGCCCTCAATAAGGTCTCCTTAAAATACAGCCAGCTCTCTTGGGTTCCTTTCCCCCTCATATTAGCCTCCCAGGGAATCCTGCCCATCAGTTCCCTGAGGGAATCAAAGTCCGCTTTTCTGAAGTCCATGGTCCGTATCCTGCTGTTCCCCTTTCTTCCTTTCATCAGGATCCTGAACTCGACCATCTCATGGTCACTGCTGCCTAGGTTGCCACCCACTTCTACTTCCCCTACCAAATCTTCCCTGTTTGTGAGCAGCAGGTCAAGAGAAGCACGGCCCCTAGTTGGTTGCTCCAGCACTTGCACCAGGAAATTGTCAGCGACACTCTCCAAAAACTTCCTGGATTGTTTGTGCTCTGCTGTATTACTCTTCCAGCAGATATCAGGGTGATTGAAGTCTCCCATGAGAATCAGGCCCTGTGAACTGGAAACTTTCCCCCCTTTCGCCCCTGCCTGTCCTTCCTGAACAGTTTATACCCATCCATGACAGCGCTCCAATTGTGAGAGTTATTCCACCAAGTCTCAGTTATTCCAATCATGTCGTAGTTTCTTGACTGTGCCAGGACTTCCAGTTCCTCTTGCTTGTTTCCCAGGCTTCTTGCATTTGTGTACAGGCACTTGAGATAAGTAGCCGACTGGCCTACTTTCACAGTATGAATCGGGAGGCCTCCCCTGCTGCCCCCTCCTCCTTCTGCTTCCTTGCGGTGTCCCTCTTCCCCACTAACCTTCGGGCTTAGGTCCCCGTCCCCCGTCGAAACTAGTTTAAAGCCCTCCTCACTAAGTTAGCCAGCCTGTCTGCGAAGATACTCTTCCCTGTCTTCGTTAGATGAATCCCGTCTCTTCCTAGTAGTCCTTCTTCCTGAAACAACATCCCATGATCGAAGAATCCAAAGCCCTCTCTTCGACACCACCTGCGTAACCACGCATTTACTTCCACAATGCGACGGTCCCTACCTGGGCCTTTTCCCTGAACAGGGAGGATGGATGAGAACACCACTTGCGCTTCAAACTCCTTTGTCTCTTTTCCCAGAGCCACATAATCTGCAGTGATCCGCTCAAGATCATTCTTGGCAGTGTCATTGGTGCCCACGTGGAGAAGCAGGAAGGGGTAGCGGTCTGAGGACTTGATAAGTTTTGGCAGTCTCTCCGTCACATCCCGAATCCTAGCTCCAGGCAAGCAGCACACTTCTCTAGTTTCCCGGTCCGGACGGCAGATGGATGACTCCGTCCCCCTTAGGAGGGAGTCCCCGACCACCATCACCCTTCTCTTCCTCTTGGGAATGGTGGTCGTGGAACCCCCATCCCTAGGAGAAATCATCCCTTGCCTTCTGATCAAATGGGTCTCCTTCTGATCCATTCCCTCTGAAGGGTCCTCCAAATCATTCTCCGCCGTAGTACTTGTGCAGAGAGGATGAAAACGATTCCTTACTTCTATCTGCATGGTGGGCACATGGGTTCTCTTTCTTCGGGAGGTCACATGCTGCCAATTTCCTTCCCCGTTCTTCATTTTCGCCTGCCCGGCCTTCTCTGAATCTTGCTTACCCTCTGCCTGTGCCTGATGGAGAAAGACATTGTTTTCTGTAATGCACCGCAGGGTTGACATTTGGGCCTCTAGTCCTTTAACCTTCTCTTCCAATAAGGAAACCAGCCTGCACTTGGTACAGATGAAGTCATCTCTATCCTGGGGGAGGAAGACAAACATAGCACACCCAGTGCAGGTGACAACAACAGATCGCTCCATCTCCATATCTCTGGTCTGAGAGCCTCCTCAGCAATGCCTGAAAGGCAAACACCTGCAGTGGGCTCTCTCCTCGGGGGAACTCCCAGGCAAACTCCCTCCTTCTCCTTCTGTTAGCCGCCCCTCTGTTCACCGCTCAGCTGCTTCGCAGCTGGCTGCCTTTATAAGGCTGGGGCAGTTGCCCCCCTGCTCTTACCCCTCAAAGCCCCGCCCCCGCAATTAGCCCCACCTGGATCCAATCAATCACTCAAACAGACAAACCCTGACTGCTTCTAGTATAAACTCTGCAGGAGTGCACTTGTGGATTTGAATAATTGGTGGAGAGCTCTTGCTCACACAGGGGAGAATAGATATAGTTCCTGCAGGGAACAGAGAGATAGTTATGTCTTATAATTTGACTGTGTACAAAAAGCAGCATGCTTAAAATGACCAGGCATGTGTAAAATAAAACATGTTTTGATGTCTTAGCAATGTCTTAGCACCCCTTTGGAGTTATGTTTTTTACGTTGTCCTGTTAGAATTTGGCTGAGGATACTTGTTGTCCAAAGCCAAATTCTGATTCTGATTGGGTCTTTTTGATGATGTCAGAGTCCTGGTAGATAGATAGCTGTGGAATTACTGACAATCAGTTTAAGAGCAATCCCCAGTTTTATTGGATACATACATAAGCACAGTCCTCTGCTTCACATTAGTTCTGTAAATCCAGAGGTTGCAAACAGAGAGAGTAAATTTAATCAAAATTCTGTATGGATGCAAAATTGTTCCCTTAATCCTAACAACAAAAAACTGTGTAAATTAGGACTCCTGGAGGAAACCACCAAAGATTAAGGTTTGTGCATGGGTTTTTACAGAAATTTTTTTGTAAACTATAGCAATGATACAGAGTAATCCATTATCACAGATGAATGTTCTTTTTTAAAAATTATGTATTAACATACCTTTTAAAGGTTAAATTCTAGTAAAACAATGCCAATCTCATGGGAAAAGAACAGATATGACACCAGAGAACACATTTCTCTCCTCTTGATTTAAGTAATGAACATAGCATTATCAAAAATAAAGGGACACTAATCATAAATGTCCACTTTTTATCATGATAAGGAGGACATGAAAATGCTATTATTCATTGCTATTACAGTATCTTACTGAAAATATATCAAACACCTTTTCTAAATGTGAGGAAAGGAAATTTCCTTACCATGCTTTGCTTTCATTAAACCAGATATTTAAAGGAGTGGGATCCAAATGATATACAAAGCAACAAATGCAAAGGTTTTACTTCTGCCCTAAACAAAATTTTAACTGAAACTAACTTTTGATCTTAATTCTTGTTTTAGCATTGTTAAATTAACAGCCATAAGTAATATTTCACTTTGTTTCCTAAGTAGTAGAAAGTTATAAAGAGTGCTGGGAAGTCATTGAGAGGTACAACCAATACCCCGCTGTCATAGAATGCTTTATCTCTCATTAGTCTTTCTTTACTTCATCTCTTTGAAAAGAGCTAGGGACGTGCACTTGAATTGGTCTGATTTTTTTCAGTCTAAATCTATGATACTTTCTGATAAATTCTTGGAGTGAAATCCTGGCTTTATTAAAGTCAATGGGAGTTTTGCCATTTATTTCAGTGAAGCCAGGATTTCTGTTTTTCATTAACATTTTCCCTTAATTTTTTTCATCACAATTTTGAAATTTTCCAACTCTAGGCATACACCACTTCTAAGCCTCACCCCATAGGCTGAGAAACGTAAGGCAGGGTTTTCTCTGATGTGCATTGATTTTGTGAGGGCCAGAGGTTTTGCCTTTCTGTTCACCTATTCAAGTTTGTGTCATGAGAGGAAATATTAGTACCTCTTCTGATATTGAGACCAAAATGGAAAAAATAAATACCAATGCTTGGAGAAAATTACTTTTGTAACAGCATTCATTCACCAGAGATCTGTGCTGCTCAAACGCTATCCTTGCATTTTTACCTCTGTCCAGTGTTTTGCCCATGGTTACGAATCTAGATTAGATAATTATTGAGACATTCTGCCTTAAATATATGCACACAGAACCCTCATTTATTTCAGTGGAACTTACATGTATGTACGTCTGGGGAAAATTTAGATTTTGGGGCCAAAATTACATAACAAATCAGGGGCAATTATTGAATTTTTCAGCATGTACTTTTGGGGTCATTTTTTTCAAAAGAGCCCAGATTCCATTTAAGCAGCTATATAAAGGTCAGATTTTCAAGGGTGTATGTCTCTTTGTGATACTTCTGGCCAGTTTTCAAAGGGACTCATCATTCAAGGGGCTGAGCTTTTGAACAGCTCTCCACTTCTTTTGGTGCCTAAATGGGGCCTGAGCTTCTTGAAAATAACTATAAGAAGACTTTGAGATAGGACATTTCTTTGTTGTAACACTAGAGCTTACTGGGAAGTTCAGTATCAATATGGACAGTGATCCTCCTCCACCATTGTACCCAGATTTGAATATATAGAATCCTTTGATTCATTAAAATCTGGATAGAAGCTTTTTTCTGTCCCTATCTCCTCACCAAAACAGGATGTTTAAAAAAGAATCCCCATTGGTGTGGTTTTTTTAGTTTTATTTTTTATTGAATTTACCCAGCTTGGTCAAATTTCTGGTCTCCAAGAGGAGATTCAATGAGATTCCTAAGATAAAATACAGAGTGAAAAGGGAAGATGTTGGCATAATGCAGAAGTATGCATGGTATAATTCAGTATGGAGCTGCACTCTAGTTGTTAGCACAGCACCTTGAGTTAGAGGCTCCTTTTTCCTGTTTGGGAAATTGGCTAATGCAACCTATGAGTTTTGCTCTATTTAAAATTGTGAAGCAGCAAGAAGGGCCTCAGGAAAATCATGTTAACGGATATAACAGCAGGGCGCTATTCACCTGAAACAGGCTCCCTTGTGTGTGATGGTCATTCACTGTCAGCTGAAGTAAGCATAGACTGCAGTAGTGATCATTTTGCCATGTGTTTAACAGCAATCAAAAACGCAGTTATCACTAAAAACCTTACGAAGTCCACCATAATACAACAGCTCTTTCTTGCTGGTAGCATCTAGGGAGAATAATACTGCTGACATCCTTTTAATAAAGATTTAACCTTGCAAGTCCTTTGCTGGCAGATTGACTGATTTCTGGTTAGATTTGATCACACATAAAAGTGGAGCTGCCCAGGATGAAACACATTTGTGATAACATTTCTAAACTTGAGGCAGTTTTATTTGTTCTGAAAGAAGATTCTTTTGGATTTCCAGCCAGAGAATGAAAGAGCAAGAACTATATTAAATTATTTTTCCCTATCAATTATTCCCATTATTTTTCCATAAAAAGGGCCTCCTAATTTTTAAGCAATTGTTAAAACAAAGAGCAAACTTGCCATTACCTGAGCTATTAAAATAAAAGTCTCCCTTCACCATTGTTCTGGGCAGAAAAGGGGTGGGGAGGAACCTTCTTTATTTTTGTTCCTTCCTCTTTAAATATTCTTAGTGCTTTTGTATAAGTGAAACTAAAAATCCTCAGAACCATTTAGATTTGGTTACATGTAGAAATGTAAATGCCTAATAACAATTGAAAAAAAAATCAGAAATTTTTCTTCCTGCTAGAAAACTTCAACTGATATACAGAGTTGGGGAATGTGTAGCATGAAGTACTGGAAAATGTGAAGCCCTGCAGCATCCAGAGTACCTTAGGGAACTGTGTCAAGGGCTTCATTTTGTTAGGATTAACTTTTGTCAAAGGCTGAGAAAGTACATTATCCTGTGGAAATATTTAATCAAACTTTTCTTATCTTTGGGAGCAAGACTCCAGAACTGGAAATAGGCTCTCCATGGAAGAAAAGAATCTCTATTCTTAAACTGGCTTTGGGGAAATAAAAGTTTAAGAAATATGTTAATAAATCCTAATTGTTGACCTAATAGCCAACATTTCTTTATTTTATGAACACTTTATCATTAACCTTTATTAACATATTTGTCATTTAAATACTGCAGTAATCAGCGTGTTTGTTATGTACAGACAGCAGTGCAGTTAAATATAGTGCCCATATATAGTTGCTTTAGATAATTAAGGCTTGGTCTACACTCACCTGGTGATTCAGTGACAGTCGACTGGAGTTACGCAAGCTACACAGAGTAGCTTGCCTAACTCCCGTCGACTGCAGTGCTTCCCTTCTGCGCGGTGTCTTCACTGCACTGCGCCACTTGAGGGGGTGGTTTTATTGCGTCGACTTCTGGAGCGACTGAGTGGGTCTTCACTGCTGCTCAGTTGATCCAGATAGGTTAATCTGACGGTAGCGACTTTATTGCCGGCAGTGTGGATGTACTCTTAATGATGTTACTGCAGTTTAATCAGAAAGACAGACAGGTCACCATTAAAAAGAATTGCTCCATGAAATCCCACAGGTTTTTCATCGTCTGGAATAGGAATTAATTGTGATGATTATTTGGAATTTTTAGTAGATGTTGACTTTTTAATGGTCATTGCTGTATACACAGATAATCATACCCATACTACGAGAATCAGAATGATTGGAATTACTTTCAAGCATTGAGCATTACCTAATCATTTGTATGTATCTTGTTTTTTGAGTTAAAGTTATGTTTTCCATACTAACGCCTTTTTCCCCTCATAACCATTCCATGCGTGTGATTTATTTTCAAGTATTAAAACAAAGAATCAGTCTTATAAAGGTTTTTCTGCTCCATGTTGATCGTTACAAACGTCTTTTCAACAAAGCAGGAATTGATGATACTGGGAAAAGTGAAACTGACTATACAAAAAATGTTGTCAAATATACAAATTAAAGAAATTGAAAGGATGAAGAAAAATAAAATTGTTGCTAATGTCATTTCATTGTGATCATCTTAGGTGTTACATATAAATGAGAGAAAGAACAAAATGCTCAGACAAAAATGCAATTTTTAAAAGTTGACTCCCCCTTTAATATATTTGTCATATATTTGAAATAGCAACACCTCTAATCCTCTTCCAAATCCAGTTCTGTCCATGCACTTTACACAGTTTAATTAGTATATATTAACAAATGTAAATATTACTAAATCATTTATCCCAGAGTTAAAATATGCTTGCAGTGGTGTGAGGGGAGAAAAATTATTTGTTTTTACTATCTAGCAAGTGCCCCAGCCTCACCTCGGGAAATGATCGGCCTAAAAGAAAGGAAAGCAGACTATGAATCAACTGGAACAAATGCCGCTTACCATGGTAATAAAGGAGAACACACTTCCAGGAAAGACACCATGACAGGTGAGATTATGCTTACGCATCACATATATAAATTGATTGTGATAGACACATTTTCTAGGGTTGGCTGAGTTTACTGTAGTAGTGAAAAAGATCAACTTCTGTGATGTTTGAGTAACTCATAGATATAAGAGTGAAAGTAAAAAGAGTCTTATTCAGTGCAATTCCTTATAAAACTCCTATGTGAATACAGAAATGTGCATGCATTCTTGATAAATATTATGTGATCAATGTTTTACTTAACTCCCCTATGCTTGGGATTTCATAAATGGATGTAAAATATATGCCTGTGTGTTTTTCATCGATACATAAATTAAATAGTGCCTGATTTTGAAGATAATAGTTGTAAAATATTGCCTGAGGGATAAAAGATTTACAAGTCTGTGACTCCAAGTTCCAAGTCCCAAGGCTTAGTGTCATATCACGACATACTGAGAGAAGGTCTCTGTCCTAAGTTCAATATTTTACACACTTTTTCTTTAAATAAATAGATTTTATTTGTTCTCTTACTTGTTTATTTTCTTTTAAACAGATATGTGTAAATCTGACTTGTGTTGGCCATCTTGGTGTTTGAAAGCATGCTTTGCAGAGCATGTTGGATGATCTCTAATGACTGTTTTTATGTGAAATGTTGTCTAGCTTTCTGGGAGCAGAATTATACATTTTCCACATGAGTCGTTATGGTGACTTTACTAGTAATTTGTGCATTGTATCCTTTATATTCTCACAGCCCTCACCATTTAGCTTTAGTATTTTTCTCTCTACCCAATTCTGCTGCTTACGTACAAGGTTTCATTGAAGGTCTCTCTCCCAGTGAGCCCCCAAAGTTCACCTTATTAGCCCACCAACTTAGCTTTTCAGTAATTATAAGGATTTGCATCCTTTATCTAACACTGCTAAGTCATCAACTCTTCAGCACTCTTCATGGAAAATACTGTGTTCATTGTCCTCATGGATATTAAGTAAGCTTATGTAAATGTTTGGGCAGGGACCATGTTTTTGTTATTCTTGTAGAGTGCTTAGCACAATGGGACCCTATCCTCTAAGTTCTACCTCGACACATATAATAAATACTAACAACCAGGAGTGGCCCTATCCTTCGTAACAACTAATTCTATTACAATGCGGCCCTGTAGAGATATCATGATGCCTGGGTGATGTCTCCCACCATTCCATCTGTAGAGATCTTGAAGGATTCCAAGACTGGATTCTCTGCCAGGTTTTTAATGTTGCTCAGGACACTATCAGCATGCTGATTCAATACCAACCATCCCATGCTACAATCTGTATCCAGAAATTTGTGTTCAACATCCGACACTGCTCATACAACATTTCCTGTGCTGCACAGTGCTTGGTAACCAAAACCCTACAGATTATCATCTGCGTTTATATGGAGAAGCAACAACCAAGATGATGAATTAACATGAAATCTAAGAAGTGATCTAAGAAATGGGACAACAGCCAAATAGATTTTGTACACGGTGGAGAACATGGGAATCCTAATGTCTGCCTCTTGCCTTAGGAGACAATTCAGTAGGCCATTACATGAGGAAGCAGCAAAGAGGAAGCCATTCATTCGTGCAAGGTACTATATTTGACATTACTTTTCAGTATTTGGGATGTGTGAGAATGACTTGTAATCACACTCAATAGAATTGTTCTACTCTACCTTGATGTGATGTTGCAGCCATTCACTTTTTCCTGTCACCCAAACAGTGCCATTGTAAAGGTCATTTCTGACATGATTGTGGAGGACAGGTCTGTGTTCCGCTATTGTTACACTTTGTCAGGACCTTGGATACATTCATGAAGAGAGCTTATCAGAATCAAGTTTGGCAGTAGGGAAGGACAAAGGATACAGTTTCCTTTTAAAAGTATCTGTAAGTTCAATCAAGCATATTAAGTAAGAATCATGGTGGGGAAGGGAATTTTCTGGCAGCTAGTGACACATCTTTCACCTTGTCTCTCTCTGCCACTTTTTAAAATCCATGTTCATTTCTCTTCCTTTTCATCTCCCCACCCTTCTCTCTTTTTACACTTTACTGCAGTTTCTCTATCCTCTCTGTTTCTTTCTTTACTTCACTCGTTCCTCTCCCCCCATTTTTTTTGGCTGTTTTTTAAGGGACAGAGGTTGGCACTTTCCCAACTCCTTTGTTCCATTTTGAGTTCCACCCACTATTTTCCATGAGTCCCCATTTCTCCCTCATCCATTTTAACTGCTTTTTAGTTATCAAACTTCAAGACACTCACCCTACTATCCAGCTACTCAGCTCTTTGTGAGAAATAAGCAACAAAGTCAAATTAAAAGATCTACTGTAGTTCCCTGTACTGTACATGCACTATGTAACTGAAACTGGAGTTCATGAATCAAATTCTTTCTTTCAGGTTGCCAAATCTCAACCCTGTACAATTGGTCTGACATCAAATGAAGAGCCATTTGAGGAAGGCAAGGAAGGAAGCCATTTGAGGAAGATAATTAAATTAAGTGAATAAGTCCTGCTAGCATGTGTTGACTGTTGAGCTGTGTAACAAATGAGCAGATCCCCTTTATAAAGCATTTGAGAGTTGTAACAGGGAACCAAGAAGCGACAACAAACATGTAAAGGAAACCAGGTGAACTGGAAAAGAATATTTCAATAAAAATAATATAAAATGTGTCTTTGTGGTTTTTGTTGTGAAATGCTTTGTTATACTGGGCTGGTCTCCTGTTTGCCTGGGATTATATCTGGTAACGAGGTGTAAGGATACCCTTACTGCCTGCAGCAAATACATATCACTTTGTATATCAATCAATGATCTGTAGTCAGTACATGGATGAGCTGTGAAGGAGCATGTGGAGTTTAGAAAAATGTTTTGTCAAGTTTATGTTGTGATGCATAGATTTCCTCTTATTCTATGGCATGAATAAAAATGCACAGTGCAAGATATGCAGGCAATTCTCCCACTGACCTATGTAGCATGCATATCTACTAATATATCCATGTGCCAATTTATCCACCACTGTCTCATGTTTTACAAAGTCATTCCCAGGTTACAGTCCCAGAAAATGTCCTGTGAACTATTAGTAAGGGGCTATGTGGGGAGTGCAAAGTAGTACAAGCCATACTGTCCGCAAGCTCAGATGAGACGACAGGTCCCATCCTGTTGCTCCAGGCAACCTGAGTACCATACTAAGAAGAAGCCAAGATACAATAGGAGTTGCCAGGGCTTTGTTCTCCTCAGCAACACATTCTGCCCCTACAGCACATCAACAAATTTGACAGGACTGTTGGGAGTCACATCACATCCAGTCCAGAGAACATGGACTTCAGAAACCACCCTGCCCCATTCCACTGGGCATGGTCTACCATGAAATGGGACTGATGGATTCTAAAGATCATTGCCTAGTCATACCCCATCATTTCCATCCTTTGTCCCCTTCCAATCACTTCTCTTCCCCATCCTTCTTCAGGGACCCTTCTCACAAGAACCTGTAATAAGCAAAAGCAGCTGTAGAGCAGGTTCCACCAGATTTCATGGGAAGGGGCTTCTAGTCCCAGTGTTTTCTTATTCTGAAAAAGAAAGGTGGTCTTTGTCTAATCCTAGACCAGAGGAGACTCCACAAGTACATATGCTGTCTCTGGCTCCGGATGTTAATTCCTGCCTCCATCATTCCATCTCCCTAAGCTCAGGACTGGTTCATGGCTCTCAGCATGCAAGATGCGTACTTCTATATAGCTGTCCATCTGGAAATACCTCAGCTTCAAAGTGAGGCCCATGCATTATCAATACAGAGTTCTGCCCTTCAGACGCTCCACAGCACTGAGAGCATTAACAAAATGCCTGGCAGTGGAGGCACTGCATTTAAGGAGAAAGGGAATGACCATCTAGATGTAGCTGAAAGATTGGCTAAACAGAGGCAGGTCCAAGCTGGAGAACAGCAGCAGCCCTGGAGTACGTCTTTTGCCTATTCTCCCATCTAGGACTCCTTGTGAACTATGAGAAATCATCTCTAATGCCCCCAGAGATGATGGAGTTCATAGGAACTTGTTCAACCATCAGCCAGTGAAAGCCTACCTCTGCCAGACGACAGGTACTAGTCTCTTCATTCACTGATCAGGGGCCTAAGATGGAACCCAACAACAATAGTGTGTATGTATCTGGGGCTTTTGGGACAGATGTCGGCATGCACATATGTGAGGCCAGTTGCCAGACTTCATTTGTGGCCCTTACATCTGGTTGATTTCTGTGTATGGCCTGATTAAACATCACATGACCAGGAAAGTCACAGTCCTTCCCCAAATCCTACAAGAACTCTCTTGCTGACTGGCCCCAAAGAATTTAGGAAAGGAGGTCCCCTTCTAGCTGGCCTCCTCAGCGAAGATTCTCAATCCAAACACTGCAGGTGCAGGACAGGGTGCCCAGCTGCATCATCTGCAGATCCAAGGCACCTGGTCCCAAGACAATTTGAAGCTACATATAAACATCTTAGAACTCAGGGCCATCCAACTGGCCAGTATAGCATTCCTGTCTGTCCTGTGGGGATCCATGGTGCAAATCTTGATAGACAACACGTCCACAAGGCACTACATAGACAAGAAAGGAGGCCCTTGGTCATTCCCTCTCTACCAAGGCTGTGAACTTGGTGTCATCATCATGAGGTAACGCCACTGGCTGTGCACTTACCAAAAACCTGGCAGACTTCTTAAGCAGGGAGGAGATAACCAGCCATGAGTGGTCACTGAAGTCATCCATCATAGAGTCGATATTCCACCAATGGGCAACTCCCACAATAGATTTGTCACTACAGAAGACAATGTCAGATGCCCAAACTTCTGCTCTAGAGGCAGCACAAGCCCAGGCTCTTTGCCAGACTCCTTCCTGCTACATTAGTCACCAGGTTTCCTATTTCCCCCCGATTCCCTGTTCCCCAAAGTGAGATGGGCGATCTCCAAAGTGAGATGGGACATGACCACACTTATTCTAATGGCTCCCTACAGGCTGAGAAAATTCTGGCCATCAGACCTCTTACACATGCCCATCTTACTCCTGAGCTGCCTGGACTTGTTATCCCAGAACTGAGGCCAGATATTGCACTCTGAATGAGAGTCATTGCGTCTGATGGCCTGGTTGCTGGCTGCCTGAGCACCTTTGACAGAGGCTGCTCTTGACAGGTTAAAAAATCCTTGTGCAAAGCAGGAAGTCATCTATTAGGAAGAGCTACTCCTGCAAACGGAAATGGTTCTGTATATGGGCAGTCCATCATAATCTGGACCCAGTTGAGGATCTGATACCATAGATCCTTGTCTATATGTGGCACCTGAAACAAGTTGGATGGGCATTTCATTCTCTCTAGATCCGTCTCGCAGATATATACACGTCACGCTCCAATACAGTTGTACTCTGTCTTCTCACATCCGACAGCATCCAGATTCCTCAAGGGCCTCCGGTATACTTGCCCACCTGCTAGAGACCTGACTCCTACATGGGAGTTCAGCATTGTCCTCCTGAAACTTATACAGCCTCCATTCAAGCCGCTACCAGATTTTATGATACATCATCTTTAGTGGCCATCACCTGAGTGCAGTGTGTCAATGAGCTCCAAGCCCTTACAGCTGGATCGCCCTACACATCTTTTCAAAGGGACAAGGTGGCTCTGAGGCTGCACCCTAAGTACATCCCTAAGGTGGTTTTGGTGTTTCAGCTGAATCAGTCAGTTAACTTGTTGGCCACACTCAGCACCGGGAGAGAAGAAGCTATGTTTCATGGATGTTTCTAGAGCCTTGCTCTAGTTCCTGGACAAGACCTAACCCTTTAGACTGTCTCTTTGTCTCTTTGTGTCTGTACCCAGCTCATCAAAAGGCCAAGCCTTCTCATCAAGGAGACTTTTTAAAAAGATCACACAGTGTTGCTCCACCTTTTATGGGGTAGCTGGTGAGCCTGTCCTTTAATGTCAGGAAATACTCCAGGTACTCCACACATTGCCCCAGAGCATGCATCTTCAGCCTGCTTCAGGAATGGAATAGAACCTGAGACCTGTAGAGCAGCAACTTGGAGCAACCCCTGACTTTTTTCAAACATTGCACTCTTGACACTCATTATTTAACTGATTGACTGGTCCTCCCCTTTCCCTCTGTCCAGAGGGGATACTGCTTCCCAGTCTTTGCATTCTTGCAAATATTCCAAGTGCAGAAGTTTTTTCCAACCTTATCTGCAATATGTATCTCAGATAGATGGCAAGGTCAAAACAGAGGTAGAATCATCCCCATTTGAGACACCTGTGGCTCAACAGAGTGAAGAAAGAAAAACTGTAATTTCCACTAAAAATATGAGCATCTCTAAAGGATATTTTCCTTGTCCCTAGAATCACTGCTTCATTTCAACACTTACAAGCTCATAACTCAGTTCTCTCAATGATCCTAACAGAGACCTCGGGCCGGGGGTGGGGTGGGGTGGGGTGGGGGGGGGGGATATTAATTCACAGACTGAGGCCTGATCAGCTAGATCACTTCATTTTCACCAGGTATCAGCCTTTTGGCAATCCATTTTTGGAGCTAATTTAAATCTCTTTCTCCCCAAATTATTTAACCTTATAACAAAAGCAGCACTGCAGTGCAGCTAATCCATGCATTTGTTTGGCATCGTCCTAACAAGAAATAAATGTGCTAGTTTTTTTAATCCCAGTATTTACAGTTACCATCTGTTAAATGTATAAATGGTATAACACAATATACTGAGCCTGAGATTTATGGTTTATTGCTATTTGCATACCAGGTTTTCTTACTGACTTGCGTGTGAAATCCACAGGTTCAGTATAACCTCCATGTAGCACCCACTAACATTAATAAATGAGATATATATACACAGCAAAGTGAAGAATGAGACTATTTGGTAGTGAGGGAAGAAAAGGAAAGTCTGACATTTATGTAATAATTTGCAAGTGAAAGCTTTATTCACATAGCAGCTATACTTCATATAATTTAGGTACATGCTGGTGCTTTCAAAGATGCAATTCAGTGCCTTTCTTTGTTACTTTTAATCAGCACCGTTAATCTACTAATCCGCAAAGAGAAGGAAAAAATCCAAACATAAGAATCTCATCCTCTTGATTAAAAAAAAGAGATATAATTCTATCAATATACCTTTTAAAAGATTCCATTGTATACTGATTCCATTGTATACTGATATATAAAGAGTCATTCCAGAATGAATGTTTTTTACTTAAGTTACATACCACAGTTAGGGTTTGTCCCATCATTTAATTCAGCTTCTGTACCAGATGACTGGAGGATAGCTAATGTGATGCCAATTTTTTAAAAAGGCTCCAGAGGCAATCTGGGTAATTACAGGCTGGTAAGCCTAACTTCAGTTCCAGGCAAATTGGTTGAAACTATAGTAAAGAACAGAATTATCAGACACATAGATGAACACCATTTGTTGGGGAAGAGTCAGCCTGTACAGGGAAATCATGTCTCACCAATCTACTAGAATTATTTGAGGGGGTCAACAAGCATGTGAACAAGAGTAATCCAGTGGATATAGTGTACTTAGATTTTCAGAAAGCCTTTGACAACGTCCCTCACCAAAGGTTCTTAAGCAAAAGTATAGTTCAACACATTCATAAATGATCTGGAAAAAGGAATAAACCATGAGGTGGCAAAATTTGCAGATGATACAAAACTACTAAAGATAGTTAAATCCAGAGCAGACTGTGAAGAGTTATAAAGGTATATCATAAAACTGAGTGACTGGGCAACAAAATGGCAGATGAAATTTGATGTTGATAAACACCAAGTAGTGCACATTGGAAAACATAATTCACACTACACATAAAATGATAGGGATTAAATTAGCTGTTACCACTCAAGATCTTGGAGTCTTTGTGGATAGTTCTTTGACAAAATCCATTCAATGTGCAGAAGCAGTCAAAAAAGCTAACAGAATGTTGGGAATCATTAGGAAAGAGATAGATAAGATAGAAAATATCATATTGCCTACATATAAATCCACATATTGAATACTGCATGCAGACATGGTTACCCCATCTCAAAAAAGATATTTTGGAAATGGAAAAGGTACAGAAAAGGGCAACAGAAATGATTAGGTATATGGAACAGCTTCCATATGAGGAGAGATTAATAAGACTGGGACTTTTCTGCTTAGATGACTAAAGGTAGGTATGATAGAGGTCTATAAAATCATGACTGATGTGGAGATATTAAATAAAGAAGTGTTATTTACTCCTCATAACACAAGAATTAATAGGCAGCAGTTTGAAAACAAACAAAAGGAAGTACTTCTTCACACAACGCACAGTCAACCTGTGGACTTTGCCAGAAGATGTTGTGAAGGCCAAGACTATAACCAGGTTCAAAAAAGAGCTATATAAGTTAATGGAGGATGGACCCATCAATGGCTATTAGGGTCAGGTATGCAAAACCATGCTCTAACGTGTCCTTAGCCTCTGTTTGCCAGAAGCTGGGAATGGGTGACAGAGGATGAATCAGTTGATGATTACCTGTTCTGTTCATTCTCTCTGAAGCACCTGGCATTGGCCACTGTTGGAAGACAGGATACTAGGCTAGATGGACCATTGATCTGATCCAGTATGACTGTTTTATGGTCCTATGTTAATATATGTAGAGTAATAACAGCAAAATCACTGCAAAAATAAAGTGTTGGTGGAAGAATTCTTCAGAGAGACATGTCTGGTAACACTTTTCTCCTTTGCTTCTGTCTTTAGCTCAAAATGCTGGAATCTCAACTTTGTACAGGAATTCTTATGGTGCACCTGCTGAAGATATCAAACACAACCAGGTATCTGAGTACAGTAACACACTAGTCTCTATTTAAAAAGTGTAACTATATTCAATGTTTTGCCTGTTAGAATAATCAAAAAAATTAAAATAATAGAGCTGTACAGACTGTGAGGGCTAAATTCTATGCTTTTGGAAGTGATAGCAACTCCATTGGCTTCAGAACAGTTGTGCTCTTCTGCACCAGCAGAGAATTTGGACCCATGGTTCCAAACTGTGTAACAATTTATAACAGCGTAAAGTACAGACAGACACTAACTTTGTCATGTGGCATAGACACAAAAACACAGGATTCTGCCTAATTGGTTGATTAAGGAATTCCATTAGCTCATCCATTAGAGGGAACTTCACAGTTTTCTGATGTCTTATCTTCAGTGAATTTGGTGATGTGCATCCAGTTCCAAAAGGTCAAGTATCTGCATCACAAAAAACATCACTATCACTGACACTGACTGGCTCCCCTGCTTAAAAGTTTCAGCAGAGAAGCCACACACTGAATGGGCCTAGCAACTGATCGGCCCTTTCATTCTTCGTGTGAGCTGTTTATGCTATCTATACCTGTGTTAGTAGAGGCTGCTAGTCTTTATCTTTGTCAGCCGGACATTTTTCACAAGCATCAATTCTCACAATGTTGGGGGTTTTTTTTAAATAGGGAATTTGTGCATGTCTGGGTACACATACATGCCAAAGTCTGGCTTTTCATTCAGTAGGGGTTATGGTACACATATATAAGCATAGACCCACATCATAATTAGAAATCCTTTTGAATATTCTGGCCATTAAAATCACAGTGTGCATTTAACAGCTCATGAAAAAGTGGAATATTCTGTGTATTTAACTGGTGCTATAATTGGCAAGCTAATATACCTTAGTCAAAAAAAAATGAACTGATGTAATATTGATGTCTTTGGAGTTGGCAGGGATACAAAAGGGCATTTTCTGAGCCTCTATCAATGGAGTGCTTTCAGTTTATTGTGGAACTGTTGTTTTGTTATTTTATGATATATAATACTATTTTGCACTTAAATAGCACCTTTCATTCACAGATTTTAAAGTGCTCAAGCATTAATTAATATTTACAACATCCCCATTAAGTACGTAAGTGTTATATCCACTTTTCAGAATGGGAAATGAGATACAGCGAGTTTAAGGCAAAAAAGATTTTGAACTTGGTGCAAACTTGCCAGGCACATAAATCTATATTTAGTAGAACTTGTCAGAAAATGGGGTCTTTTCTGCAAGAAATTTTGGCTGAGAACCAAATATTGCCCCCCTCTTGTTCCTTATGGGAATGGTAGTTTGAAAGCCTAAAACTTTTCAGGCCCTAGGTATTTGGTATCTTGATGAGAAGTATAAATTCTCTGTGGAAAGTAGCACTTTTTGCAGAAAAAATTGTTTAATTTGAAACCCAATTTTCTGTCAAAACATGGTTTTGATTAATGTTTTTTGACCAGCCCTAATATTTAGGCATCTAAATAGACCTACTGTCAGAGGTACAGAAAACACACAACTCGTGCAGAAAACTAGGACACTTCTGTTTCAGTGCCTAACTTTAGGTAGCCAAGGAGCTTTTTTTTTTTGTATTTATAATATTTTATTCATTTTTCAAAATCCAACAAATATACCAAACTACCAGTTTCATCATAATACACAAAGTAAATAAAGAGGGTTAGGAGAAAAGGAGGGGAGAGGAAGTGACATCTTTCTCTTCAGGATCTACATTAATCATAGATGTCCAAAAAGTCAGCACAAATTGCATCGTATTTTTTGGGCATTCTCCTTCTGCATAATGCCAGTCGTTTGTTAGCTGCCTGATCAGCCATATCTTTGAGCCAGGTATCAGTGTTTGGTGGGAATCAGCTTTTCCATTTTTGCAGGATTCATTTTCTAGCAATCAAAGCTGCAAATTGGAACCACACTGCCTTGTTGCCAGATAACCTTCAGGCATCAGGAATATATCCAAGAACAAAATATAAGGGGGAGGGCTCTAACTTAGTATCCAATATTAGATTGCTTTTCATACTAGAAATTCTTCATCCAGGGCACTCCCAAAATATAAACACTATTGTAGCACCCAGGGAATTTCATTTCCAGTAGCAGTCAGCATTTATGATGCCCTTTACAATTAGTCTATGTGAAGACCAGTATATTTTAAAAAAAAAAAAAAAAAGTGTCTTTTGGTGAAAAAGCCATAGTCTCAGGTCTGTAGTTGCTTTTTAACATTAGATACAATTGTATTCCATGGGATCAGGGATAGCTGATCTGTATTCCAAGGCATTCCAAAGCATTCTCTAGTTCAAGGCATCCAGGTTTGAACATTTGGGCTGAAACAATTTGTTAAAGGTCATACAGAGAGTTACTAACCACTTCCTGGAATCTAGGAGTATTGAAACCATTGCTGTTGTGCTAATACTGAGCCCAATCTTGTAAGGTGCTGAACACCTATAATTTGCTGAGCATCCTCATCTCACATTAGCTTCAGTGGTAGTTGATGAGTGAACACTGGCACTCATTGATCCAAAGCAACTGTACTTCTTCACTACTTTAAAATACTGAGACATCTAGGAACATGGTGTTGGTCACCATGCTTATACAGTAGCCTTGCAGTTCTTTCCATGCAGCAACATTTGATGTCATCTCACACAAGGTGGCATGTAGTGGTCTTCTCACTGAAGGTACAGTCCTACCGCAGCCAGCTAGAGTGATGACTAGTGGTAAATATCCCCAATGACCTGTGATGGGATATTAAATGAAGTTGGTTCTGAGTTACTACAGAGAATTCTTTCTGGGTGTCTGGCTGGTGAGTCTTGCCCACATGCTCAGGATTTAGCTGATCACCCTATATGGGGTTGGGAAGGAATTTTCCCCAGGGCAGATTGGCAGAGGCCCTGCAGGTTTTTCGCCTTCCTCTGCAGCATGGGGGCCTGGCTCACTTGCTGGTGGATTCTCTGTAACTTGAAGTCTTTAAACCATGATTTGAGGACTTCAATAACACAGTCGTAGGTTAGAGGTCTATTACAGGAGTGGGTGGCTGACGTTCTGTGGCCTGCGTTGTGCAGGAGGTCAGACTAGATGATCATAATGGTCCCTTCTGACCTTATAGTCTAGGAGTCTAGGAGTGTATCATCTGAGCAAGGGTCTCCAGAGGCATTATGCCTGGGCAGTGGAAGAACAAGCGAGAGAGTGTGGTTGAAGAGGCAGTTACTACACTACTTCTGTGGATATAACCTGCACTTCTGTCAGGACTGATGTACAGCCATTGGCTGGTGAGGCCATGGCCACATTGCCGCCCCAACATTGGGGCTGGGAGCACTGCAGTCAGCACTAGCTGGTTTCCCTTCCAGCTCTCCCAGAGCACAAGTCACCAAATTACAGCTGCCTTCTGTCTAGCTTCACTAAGGAAAGTATTATTGCATCTTCTTCCTCCTCCCCCAGGACATCCGTACAAGGAGATCATAAATTAGGCTCTAATATAGATACAGCATGTTAAAAACATGCCAGAACATCTCCCACTGGATGTGATGACATTCAGTAAGATTTAAAGGTTCTTGGTTTTTTAAATGGTGTTTACAATTTCCAAAAATATTCAGAACCTAGGATCAGGCTCAGCACTGCAGGGGATCTAGATTAATGCAGGATTTTTCCCTTCTCTCTTTTCCTGGTTTACTGGAGCCAGTCAAGGGATTCCTTAGAGGAAAGGAAGGTGCTGGCAGGTCTGGAAATGGCACTAGCAGAAGCTTAAGCTACACACACTCCTCATAAGAAAGTGACTGTGATCTCTAGCATTTGGAAAAGGACAGATGTTTAAAGGGGATGCAGTGGTGGAAAGCATCGCAAAAAGAATGGGGTTCAGATTCATAGACTATGAGGCCAGAAGGGACTATTGAGATCATCTGATCTGACCTGAGACAGGCTGTAGAACTTCCCTGAATAAATTCCTGTTTCGAGTCTAGTGGTTGTGCTTGAATTAGAGCATATCTTTTAGAAAAACATCCAGTCTTGAAGATACTTAGCACAAGTTTATAAAATTCATCTTGTAGTTCAAAATTTCCCCTGACAAAACTTTCAGACTAGTCTGTGCAAATCCAAATCATTAATATCATTTGAATTCATTTATGTGATTGATTAGGAAGAGTATTCTGTCCCATTATAGATATGCAAGATCCAAGGCAACCAAAGGACAATAACAGCACTGCAGGAGTGACGTAATATTTAAAGGTTAAGGAATAAGGAGATTAAGGAATAGCTCAATTTAAAGGTAGGAAAGGGATACATTTCAAGGCACTACGTCCAAGACTTTCACATGTGGGTGCCTCAAGTTAGGGTCCTCAATCCATATTTAAGCATTTAAGTAAAGCAATTTGTAAGAATGCAGAGCACCAACAAATCCCATTAAACTCAGTGGGAACTGCTGAGTGTCAGCATCTGTGAAAATCCATTTTATTTAGGTGCCTTAATACTAACCTTTAGGCAACCAGATTTGGAAATTCTGGTCTGACTCATCTTATTGCTGTCTTTAAAAAATGAATGGGCCAAGGGTTTCTCAAAGAAAATGTTATATAATTCGGTGTCTTTTTTTAAAATGCCTTGGAAACCTTTATTAGATGTTTGAGACCCACCATGTTGCTGTCCAATTATATGGAAACAGAATAAGAATCTGAGTAAGATATGGGGAATAATTGAACACTTCAGGCTTTATACTAGAGGTTGCTGCGAGCTACATTGTTTGGATCCAAATTTCCAGGATTATGGCTCAAACCCACCACTAGTTCACATGGCCTAGTCCTAAATCTTACAGACTTTGCTGTTTAACTACCTCTTTTTAAGCAAACCAGCATCTGTCAGAAGCAGTAATAAATGTGAGTATAAAGCACTGGCAGCATTCTTATTCCAGACTGATAAATTGAAGTGAGCTGGGACTGTTGTATGTGCACCTGTTGTGCTAGTTTGTTTTCCGGTGTTACTCATACCTAAACAACTGTGGGTATTGTTATCTTTCTAGGTTTCAACACAGCCAGTTCCACAGGAGCCCAGTAGAAAAGATTATGAACCATACCAGCCGTTTCAGAATTCGACAAGAAACTATGATGAATCCTTCTTTGAGGATCAAGTGCATCATCGCCCACCTGCAAGCGAATACAACATGCATCTGGGACTAAAATCAACTGGCAACTACGTCGACTTCTATTCAGCTGCTCGTCCCTATAGTGAACTTAACTATGAAACAAGCCACTATCCAGCCTCTCCAGATTCCTGGGTTTGAGGCTTGGGCAAGACACAAAAGCTCCAGGAACTGTGCATGTGCATGCATACCACAAGACATTTTTTTCCTGCAAATTTAGTTTGTTAAAGCCTGTTCCATAGGAAGGCCCTGATAACCAGTATGGAAAATTTAAGCTATTTTAGAAGGCTAAAAGAAATGAAAGTTAAACATGGAAGTCATTAGAAAGAAATATATATATATATTACAGTGTGGGACAACTTTACTGTTGTTCTATAGAGTCTAAAACAATGGTGCTGTACACTGAATGTAGTGGAAGGAAGGAGGGTGAATATGACAGTGGATATGGGTCAAGAGTTAAGCACAAGAAACTAAGCAGTTTACATATTTTATGGGGAACAGCTTCTCACACTTTGTTTAATATCCTTATTCATTGTGAATCTAGGCTTCAAGTTGCATTTGGGGTTTCCTCTGTACAGCAAGATGTTTCTTGCCTTTTGTTAATGCATTGTTGTAAAGTATTTGATGTACATTACAGATAAAAAAAACAAGTGCATTGTGTATATTACACCAATGCCACAGTGTTTCTTCATCTATGGTTCTAAATATTGCTTCAATTTCAACATTTTGAAAGATGTACGAATTTCCAGGGTTTTTTTCTTTTCCCCAGTGCGTTTTAACAAAAAGAAAATAACAACAAAAGGCATATTTAGCAGTATTGTTCGTTCTGATATGTGAATTTGTTTGTGGCAACTAAAAAAAAAAGGCATTCAGCAGTTTCTGACAATTAACATTCATCATTCCACACTTCTTGTCAACAAAGTGCTTTTTCACTGCCTAAAATTTTAGATGTAGATATTTGAAATAGATTTTTTTCATTTATACCAGTTTTCTTTATGATGATACAGTGTTAAAAGAAAATAAATTACAATTGATCTGTCATCCATATTTGCTAAGAATGTCTATTTCCAAGAACCTATCATAAAAATACACATTCTTGGTTGTGTGTGTTCATGTATGCATAATAGTTTCTTTGTGTGTGTGTGTGTGTGTGCGCTATAAGAGTTATTTTCATCTGCTGTTCTCCTTCAAGCTTTAATTTTTTTACAGTGGAAACTCCAGTATGTATTTTCTCTCACCCACTACTGATATTGATTCAAAATATTAGGACAGTTCCAAGTGGAGTTATAGGGTTTTCACCCATTCCTTCATTCTTAGATACCATTCTCTTCGAGATTCCATCCCTCAACACTCTCCCCATGAAAGAAAAAGAATCTCAACCTAGTCTATATTGCCACTGTAGTGCCACCCACTAGCAAATGCTCCAGGCAAATACAGTGTAATCTCTCATTGTTCCCGAGGGAAAGAGAACATCAAACCATAGCAGCCTAGCATGATGGGTTCTTAAATCTGGACAAGGACCCAGCATTATGTTACTGGCATAGTCATTTTTCTTTTAATCATACCAAAAATATTCCTTAGATGTAAACACCATTGACCATTTCTGTACACTTAAAAGCTCAGATAAAAATAAAATTGAGAAGGGATAAAGAGAGCTCTTTTTTGTTTCAAAATGTGGAGCAATGAACGGAGGAGATACTTTTATCTTCCTCCATCCACAGCTTGGAAGTAAAAAATTTGAATCCACAATATATAGTATTCATATCATTCAGCACACTGCCATGCACAGTCTTCACAACTAGATCTAATACAAATGAAATATTTGTAGATTAGTTAAGCTTCAGCATACAGTTTGTTTTAGGACACAAACATTTCTGTGATTACTCATTGTAATAGTCTCAGCATTGCTTGAATTTACCCCAGAGGCAGGAAAAACTTTCTCAAATCCTTATCTGTATTACAGAGCAAAAATAGTACAGGTCACTGGGGCAAGTATTGTGATGTAGACATGGTTTATCAGTAATCTAGCACTGTAGTTGACTCTTTCTGGCAAACCTTCCTAGTGTATAATAAGCAACCTTAGCTCCTCTTTGTAGTAAACAGGAAAAATTGCATGCAAAAAAAAAAAAAAAAAAAAAGGGAGGGTGGGGAACATGTATATTCAGGTAGATACAAATATTATTCATAGTTTTGGACACAGGCTATTTATATTTTCTTTATTAAGTTGATGTTAAAAAGATACATGACATTTGCAGCGCTCTTTTGAACAAAGCACATTTTCAGTATAAAGAAAATAAAAAATAAAAAAACATCACTAGCAACTTGAAGTTCACCCTGATTGACTATGACCATCAGACTCATGCATTTCTCCTGTTACAGGCGTGCACATAGGTCTAAGGGACCTTTGATTCTACATACTGCAGAAAGTTGTACGTTTTCTTTATTTAAATTTTTTGAGCTCATAAAATGCCCATGTTGTCTCTTCCAGGTTCTCTTAACAATGAGGCTCAGTCAAATGCTGACCATTTGTCAAGTAAGAGATATTGGATTAAAGGCACAAAGTGACATGAAACTCTTTCTGTCTGTTTCCACTCCCCCCAACCCATCCTTCCCCACCTGGTTTATTCCATTCTTCTCCAATGGCAAGTACTCAGAATAGTGACTTTCTTTCTTGCTGTATTGAGTCTTGGGAAGGTGCTGAATTTCCTGGCTTATTTCCAGCCCTGGCAATCCAGTGCCATCTCCCATTCCAAACAGGATATGTAGGACTTTCTCTTTTGAATATTGGGGGAAATATGACCACCTACTGCTGCTCCCTTTAGCCTTGTAACAAACCACAAAAAAACACAGAGAGAGAAATGTTCCAAAAATGTATAAATGCCTTTGATGTACTGTAAAATGTTGGACTTTTTTAAACAAGCTTCTTATTAGAATCTTGATTAGCTGTGTAGATCTATATAAATCTCAATGTTTTATTAAAATGTTGTTTATGGTCTGGAAGGAATAGTTACCCTATCTCAATACTAACAAAATTGCACTACCATGAGCAATGCAGATTTGAGGGAAAAAAAGAAATTGAATATGGATTCAATATTTAAAGGCTGAACTATGATTTAAAATACTATATTAACACAGAAATACATTTTGGCAAATAATGTATCTAAACCCAAAAGATAAAATAAATGCTGGTGTCAAATATATTGAAAGAAATATAAAATTACAGATTGACAAAAAAATGTGTTTCACTGTACATGTTGCTAACATGTACAAAGTCTAGCTCATATTGACGTATTTTCTATTAATAAATCCTACTGTATTGTGGAGAACTGCTGTTCATAGTGCAGTGTGTTTAAATGCAAAAGTGAGAAATTATGATTTATTAAGTTGCTCTCTAGTTTGCCCCACTTATATGACCCTAGGCTTTACTGAGTTTCAGCTGTTACACAGCAATGCATTTTTACCTCTAAGCTCAAAAATAATGGAAAGGCAAGTTTTGGGTGTTTTCACATCCCACCCTAAGGTTTATTGGTAGGGATGCTAGCAATGTGTGTGAAAACAACACATCTAGGTGGGTGGGGTCTATTTTGGAAGCCGTGTCATTAGTGCCCATTTCACCACTCTTTATGGTTCCCAGGGCTTCTCAGCAGCCAGCTTTAAAAGGGTTGGTTAAGTCATCTACAGCTATCATTGAGAAATTGTGTACAGAGCCATTGGGTACTAAAAAAAAAAAAGCATAAACCACGTGGACTTGACCCCAGTCTTTTTTATAGAACAAACTCAAGTAAGTATGGGGAAACTTTGCTTTAACAGCGTCGAGCCACAGAGTATGCAGATGTCTAACACATAATTCAGCTGATGACTAATAATCTCCTTAGAACTGTGTTTCTCAGTCTTTTGAAGATACCTTATCATTTACCCTGAAAGTGGAGTCAGTAAAGCTAAAGGTCTTAGATATACTGGTAAATGGCAGACTGTACAGGGACTATCTGCTGCAGATCTCTATCCTTGCATTTGAGACACTGCTCTGGCTCTCCCCTTTCACCAGTTACTCAGTCCATACTTACTGGTCTTGGGAGAAGGAGGCCTTCATTGCTGTGCTAGTCCTTGTACTCTGTGGGAAGGAAAGAGAGGACTATTACATTTTATAGTGCAGAGAAGAAAAAACAAAAGGAAACTTAAAAAAAATTACAGAACTACAAAGCCTCTACCACCTAGATTCGCAGTGTAGGCACAGCTGCAGAACACAATTACCACAGAAGGAAAATATTCAGTGGGACCATTTTGCTTAGTTCAGACATCAAGTAATGCTAGCATATCACTTCACTGAATATTTAATTGAAGGAACATGATGGAAACAAATATTTAGGCTAAAGTGCCAGACAGTGACTCAGATATGACTATAGAAAGAAAGCTTGCATTTACAATAGGGCTGAGGTTCTCAAACTGGAGGGCGGGGCAGGCCCCTCTGCGGGGGCATGGAATGTATTCGGGGGGAGGACGGGGCAGGAGAAGATTTGGGGAAAAAACTTACTGTGCACATTTTACCCACGGCAATGAATAATTAGCAAAGCTGATTCCTTCAGACACATCAGGGCCTCAGATGGTTCCGTGCATTTTGAGATTTCTGTTAAGCTTGCATAGCATTATACAAAGCTGTTGCCATCTGTACATTAATCCATTAGCTACGAAGCAGTATGCACATTTAATTGTAAGCATGGACCACAATCACAGTTTTGCTTTTGCTCTTGTTATACTGGATCGTTGGCTCATTCGTGCAACAGAAAAAAAAAAAAAAAACAAGTGAAAAACAAAGATGACACTAATTCAAGTGAAGCAACACTGCCACACATATTGGTATATGTGCTTGTATGGCAGGCCTGGGGGACAGACACAAAGAAGGGGGGGTGTGATCAAATACTTTTGAGAACCACTGCAATAGTGTACCTACCTCATTAGTCAGAACCTCCAGATTTAGCCCATCCAGTCAACAACCTGAACAATGGAGCTCTGTCCCAGGTCGGCACATGCTAACAGCAAATTGTCAGTCCAGGGCCTTAGTCCTTGATCACCATCATCTGAAAGATTTGTGTACCACAATGATACTTAAATCCCCCAAGTCAGATAATCCAAGCTGATATCTAATAATTAATTGATTTTACTTATATGCATAATAATCTAGCAAGATATCATGACTAAGAGTTATTTTACAATAACATCTTATTGTATTGAACATAATCTCAAATGGTTTTCTTTTCCTTTGAACCAAAGATATTGGGATGGAGGCAGGGGCCCTCTCCCAGGAGCATTCATACAATAGCCACTTGCAAAATACGTAATTTTCATCTAATGCGTGATTCAAAGCCCACTGAAGTCAGCAGAAAGAGGACCATTGACTGCAACAGGTTTGTGAATCAGGAATTAATATTGACAAGGAATGCCAGTGCCGTCAGATGCATTAGCTTTCTGTATACTGACCTCATCAAGATCATGCTATCTGACGCAAGGGAAGTGTATTTTTCTCTAGCTGTCAAAACAAAACAAAAACAAAATGATGCTTCAGAGTACCATACTTGCTTAGATCTGTAGCCATGAAACAATTGAACTACTTAGATGGCAATAAGCATTTCTTAAAGTGATAAGGTGGCTAAGGGTCAAGTAGTTTGTCCTGATTATGTCCTCGTAAGGCAGCAGAGAAGTTAGTCTTATAATCACTATCATGCTACAAATGCTATAGAGCTGGATACTGCACAATTCTAAATATATACAGACCGATTGATTTTCGGGGCCTATATTAAATTTGGTGTTTACAAACTCAGGTACAATAAAGATTCTGGGGATGGCTTTGGGCTAAAAAAATCATATGAAAGGGATTTTTTTATGTTCTTAAATGGTATCGTAGTCAGAGACTAATAATGTGCATTTCCACAACCCAAACTACATAACATAACCTTAAAACTCTGGGGCTATAAGCAATATTTTGTAGCTCTGAAATATTCTTAGTTGGTTGTGTATATTTATAGTGTATATAGATCATCAGAAATAGCACCAATTGGCTAGATTAGCGGGACTTCAATAGATCTCACTTTCCCGCTGTCCAATCTGGAAAAGCCTAAAAAAAACCATCTATTAATGCCAGTCACTAATGCAAAAAGACTATCATCTTCATCAGGTCTCCATCTCCATGACTAGATTACTTTCACAACCACCATGTAACATTGACTTTTCTGTAAAGGTATCTCATTGCTTTAAGGTCTTCATTTACACGTTAGAATATTTGCAGCCAGCTAATTGTTGCAGTCATAAAATCATAGAATATTAGAGTTGGAAGGGACCTCAGGAGATCATCTAGTCCAACCACCTGCTCAAAGCAGGACTAACCTCAGCTATATCATCCCAGCCAGGGCTTTGTCAAGCCTCAGCTTAAAAACCTCTAAAGATGGAGATTCCACCACCTCCCTAGGTAACCCATTCCAGTGCTTCACCATCCTCCTAGTGAAAAACTTTTTCTTAATGTCCAACCTAGACCTCCCCCACTGCAACTTGAGACCATTGCTCCTTGTTCTGTCATCTGCCACCACCGAGAACAGCCTAGCTCCATCCTCCCTGGAAACCCCTTTCAGGTAGTTAAAGGCTGCTATCAAATCCCCCCTCATTCTTCTCTTCTGCAGACTAAACAAGCCCAGTTTCCTTAGCCTCTCCTCATAAGTCCTGTGCTCCAGCCCCTTAATCATTTTTGTTGCCCTCCGCTGTACTCTCTCCAGTCAGAGGAGAGGTTTCAAGCAGTGAACTACCTTTTGTTGCCAGATAGGCAATTATATGAAGAACCATAACAGTTCCAGCAGAGCCGTGTAAGTAATGGTTCACTGGTCCACTATAATTCATAAAAAAACAATTAAAGGAATTATTTTAATAAGACTTTTCATTCACAGACAGACTGGGGGAGGTTTTGGAGGGCATCTTTATCCTTGAGACACACATGAAACATGAAACCTGAAAAGCTAACCATATAGCGTCCAAGACAGAGCAGGTGGAAGATTACCCAAGTTGCTGACTGATAACAGACCATGGTAATAAATCACCGACATCAGTTGATACTGAGAAGGCCTTCTATTATATGAGGCCTTAAGGGGCCCAAGGCAAGTACATTTTACTTTTAAAAAAATCCCTGTCTAGCTAAGATCCAGCATTTCATTGCTAGTCTCATCTCGGTTTGCAGAACTTTTCTCTAACTGTGGGGCACCTGAGTAAGAGAAGACAATTCAGAACATACAGTACTATAACAACATTTGACACGGGTGTGACATGAAAAGTAAAAATGTACCCAGTAGTCACCACACAGTGGTATGTGAGAGACTGATGTATTTTGTAGCCTAGCATAGAGGGAAACTGTAATATGCCAGATACAACTATAGGTTAGCACCCAGCAAGAACTTACTGTTAAAGGCATCCATTGTAGATTATTTCTACATCCCCTCCCACTCAGCCACCACGTTCATAATGGTGACATGCCAGGATACAACAGATGAGTTTATTAGGGGGCATTAGTTCCTTAATTTTGTTCCAGTATCATTTAACAGGCTGACCCTATCACTGCAAATTGTATGTATACAAGAAGTTGGCCAGAAAGCAGTGAATTCTGGGGGAATTTAATACCTAGAGGATATTTGTCATTAGATTATAACCCTAGTTAGGTAAGTCACATTTGGGGCTTCAGTTTCATAATGCCATGTTAGATCTCGAATACTCTGTCCAGGAATGAAGACATCCCAGAAACCGATGCAGAAACCTAATGCTTAAAGGGATCCATCCAAGTGTTCTGCTGGTGAAATGCACCTGAGTTCAGAAGGCCCAGCCAAGCCACTCTACTCTATGAAAGCTCCATTTTGGGCTCACATTAAGGGGCAAGGCCACCACCACTTCCATGGGTGTAGTGAATCTTCTGGCAACAGAAGTGGTAGAGAAGTGGCCACAACTGGAGTATTGTGTCCAGTTTTGGCCTGCCCCCCTCCCCCACCACCACCATTACAGAAAGGATGTGGACAAATTGGAGAGAATCCAGCGCAGAGCAACGAAAATGATTAGGGGGCTGGGTCACATGACTTATGAGGAGAGGCTGAGGGAACTGGACTTATTTAGTCTGCAGAAGAGAAGAATGAGGGGGGATTTGATAGTGGCCTTCAATCACCTGAAGGGGGGTTACAGGGAGGATGGAGCTAGGCTGTTCTCAATGGTGGCAGATGACAGAACTAGGACCAATGTTCTGAAGTTGCAGTGGGGAAGGGCTAGGTGGGATATTAAGAAAAACTTTTTTACTAGGAGGGTGGTGAAGCACAGGAATTGGTTACCTAGGGAGGTGGTGGAATCTCCATCCATAGAGGTTTTTAAGGCCCGGCTTGACAAAGCCCTAAGTGGGATGATTTAGTTGGGGTTTATCCTGCTTTGAGCAGGGGGTTGGACTAGATGACCTCCTGAGGCCCCTTCCTACCGTAATCTATGAGTTTGGGACTGGGGGCACATAGGATATAGATGTGGCACAGTGCGGAGATATACACCCTGCAGGGGGTGCCAGGTGTTGCAGCACAGCATGGGAGAGATCCTCAAACCTGCTCCAGACCCGTTACGTTGTTTAAAAGAGCTGGAGTGGTAGGTAGGGCCTCTAAAAGCCACAGTTTCCAACAGTGACTCATTCCCCCAGTGTAAGGACTGCAACATACAACCGTAAGGCTGAATCAGAAACCTTGGCATAGCTGCATGCCAGGAGTGTGGCTGGGGTGGGGTGTGTGTCAGGGCAGCTTGCAGCATGCCGTGCTGTAGCGATTGGAGGCAATGCTGTATCCCTTTGGGCAGCCTGTGGAGAATGCTGTAACTGAGACAGGACCCTGGGGCTGTCTACATTACACTGAGGGAGGGGATGGGACACTGCAGCCCTGGAGCAGAAGGGTTATGTAAAGCGCTGTAAATTAATCTCATGCCATGAGTTTTCAGGGCCGTGTCAGCAAGTCTGATCTGCCTGGCTTTGGAGCCACTGGTCTTAACCCTTATGGTGGGAACACCTAAGAGCAGTGGTAGGTACTCCAGCCTGAACTCTCAGGAAAGAAACATGGAGCACATCGCCCATGTAACTAGCTACAGAAGGAGAGAAACTAACCATTGCACCATAACATATCTGCAGTGAGTTTGGAAAGTGACTTGAAGGTTATCACTATTTGGATTATATGGTAGCCATATATTATATGACTGTGACATTATGCCAAAGTCTCTCAACTTCACTTTATGCTTCTATAGCTGGAAGACAAAACTATTTACAACACAGCCTCTAATTCAGACAAAGGTGGCCTTGAAGATGCTCATATGTATAGTAAAAACAAAGGTTAGCATGGCATATGTCCATTCTGTAATGATGGTAGGGAGGACACAGCGGGACATAAGTGAGAGGCCCTTGTCATGAAGAGTGATTTACTATCCCATTTCAGCTAATGGGGGTCTCCGGGAAGAAGTGAAATCCTTTTATGTAACCCAATTGTGATTTATACTGGGTTTATGACCTGTATTAATATGTCCCTTCTTCTAGGCATCAGTTTTCTAAACACAAAGTTATTAAAGGTCCCAGAGAAGTTGGCACTGATTGGACCAACAGATGTTTTGGTAATGGGGACTGAAATAATTCTTTTAGCTCAATCACTGTATTTCCTCTCAGTTTCATGTTTCGACTGATATATGTATCATTCTCCCCTAGAAACTATGATGAATATGTTTCATTAATGTAGTTTGTAATTTATTCGTGTTATTTGCTTATTTAATTTCCTTAATGTTGACAGGAAATAATAGTAAATATGGATTGTGTTAATTGCCCTAGAGATTAAAGATTTAACTGCAATTTCTATTAATTCTTTGGAGACATGTATACATTACAATCAAGTACTGTGTACACTGGCTTCCTATTGCTTCCAGGAAAAAAAAAGATCAAGGTAGTAAGTCTCATCTATAAAGCTCACCACATAATGGGTCTTGGGTACTTGAGAGACTCTCTCTCACACACACACAGACATGCACACCACCATGAAATCAACTGAGGTATTGACAATCAGCAGTGCCCACATGTAAATGTTCAGGGGCCAGCGGAAGACCATTCTTACTGGGGATAGCTTGGTTCTGGAATTCACTCCCTATTCTGGTCCAAAGCCTAAGTTAGTAGAACCTTTTGGCCCCGGGCAAGGCCCATTTCTTTGCACAGGATTTTTCTTGAGGGCTCGTTTGCCCAGCTGGATACCATATTGGGATAGAACTGGTTTTAATTTGACTTTTGGGTCTAAAAAGGCAATTTTTGCACTATATATTGTGATATGGTGCAGGCAGGAGGCAGTAGAAGAGTGCTGGATGAGAGATATGTGAGCCCCAGAATGCTCCGGGCTTTGTTCCCTGCTGACTAACTCAGAGACACTGGGGGCAATTAGGAGCAGCTGAGGCTGATTAGTGATCAGCCAGGTGCTCCATAAAAGGGCTCCGCCCCCCCCCCCCCAAAACACACAGGGCACAAGTTGGAGGAAGCAGAGGTGTTGTGCTGGGTGGAGCGGAGCGGAGCGGAGCAAAGTAGCAGCAGATTGGAGAAGCGAAGTGGGGGAAAGCAGAAGAACCCCAACGGAGGTACTGAGCCCAGGAAGGGGCGGCAAGGACACAGGGCTGGAGAGGCCGGAAAGACTGAGGGGGGAAAAGTAGCCCAGGGGAAGAGGCTGCAGCTCAAACAATACAGAGCCAGCAGTATACCGCTGTGGTTCATAGGGCCCCTGGGCTGGGACCCGGAGGAGCAGGTGGGCCCGGGTCCTTACCCCTCTCCCCCAGGGAAGACGGGGTGACGGGCAACTTCCTGGCCCACTACAAGCAGGAAGGTGCGAGACCCACTGAGGGAAGCCGGCCATCAGCCACAATATGGAAGAGACTTTGGTAATGGATGCACTTATAAAATAAAAAAACCTCAAAAATGCATTTCAGATTAAAAGGGGAACCCACACGATGACCTAGGAGAAGTTCCCTGAGGTCTACTCGCCAGGGTGAAAATATTTATGCAGGTTGTATCACCAATGTTACATTTTGAAAGATGCTCCACTTGCCTTAAAACCTGCCAAAAAGACCGTCGGGTTGGGATACTGGTGTCTGTCTCTCTGTCAATTTATTACAGCTGGAAATCTAAAAATAAAACGTTAGTTGTTAAATTGCATGTCAGCTGTTCCAACCCCTTGGGGGAGGAGAGGTGGGGATCAAGCAGGTGAGTGTGCATTAGTCATTTAGAAGTACACAAATAACCCCAGTGGGGTATGGGACTCTCACAGCAACACCTCTGTTCAATATGGATATTAAATACTTCTATTTATTTATATCCGTTTGTAAAAAGTTAATCCATCTAAAGGGCTGGTCATATGAACATTTACTATAAAGTATGACAGTAATTTAGGACTAACGTCCCACAAATTAAACCAGGGAACTGACAGTTCACAAACTGAGGAGTATTTCAGCTGATATTGAGCTATCACAGAAAGAGAGCGAAAAGCAAATTCTGAGGTTACCAGGACCCAACCCACATTAGGTTACAAGCCAAACCTTAAACTGGCTCAGAGAGTGAAATGGAAGTTAATTGGTATTTGAATTAATTATACAGGATATATTCTAGATAAGAGAGGAGACTGTAGGTGATGCTATGTCCCTTATTGTAATTTTGGCTCAGACCTATATACACAACCTCTCCAGTTTAGCTACTATTCTTTGGTAATCACCCTTAAAATGTTTGAAAGAATCCTATGTCAGGAAACAATTCTTCTAGTTATTTCTGTTGAGGGGTTAAGCAGCCTTTTTATCATATTTTGCAATTTAACTGTGTAACCTTGAATTTTTCATAAAAGCCTCTGGTTCTTTCAAGGGCATACTAAGTAAAGTCATTGAACTTTGCCTCCTAGATTTGCATATTAAAGAACCGTTTCCTCTTGTTGAAAAGAGATGTGAGTGCAGCAGAGGGGCTTTTGATGCCAGTCATGAGGTACGAGAAAGTCAGAGAAAATAATTAAGCTCAAATACTTATATACATATTTTAACTTGAGAAATAATAAGGCATTGCAGTTCATAGGGATGCATCTCTTGTTGAGAACACCATATTGTTTAGGGGTTTTGTGCTCTGACAATTGCCTGTGAAAATAAATCATGCATGAAAATTCCTATCTGCCATTCTGCTTCTTTTCTTCTTTTGAGCAGAACTGAAAGGCTAAAACTTGCTCATTAGACTGTTCAAAAACACACCACAAAAACAACTGTCCCCAGAACCAATACATTTGATGATAGTCTTGGTAGAGAGGCCAAGTACTGTATGGATAATGAAGACTTAGCAAAGGAAGCAGTTCCCCAAGATTAGGATTTATGCCCGTTAGCCTGGCAGTATAGGGAAGCTTGACAATGTGGCACCTTTCAGGAGCACTATCTATGATTTATTTACATCTGATTGATGTGGATGTAAGCCTCAGGCTTAGAAAGGCATGGGGACAAAAGCTCTTTGACTTCTGCTAGAGGTGAAGTTGAAGAAGTAAGAAAGTGTTCTACCATTCATACATTTGGATACATTTGCATACATAATACTCATGCTTTTTCCATGGACAACTGAAGGTCTGCATCTCCTGTCAGGTGTATATACTTGAGGAAATGCATAATATCATGAAAACTGTCCTCATGTCTTCATGTTCTGCATTCTCAAACTGCAATATAGTTGGTGAGTAACAGCAGATATGTGAAGGGGTTTGGCGCGTATGACTACCTGGTGGTTGTCCAAAGAAGAAAATGGACTACCCTAATCTGGACAGCAGTGGGCCCAAATTTCATAGCCAGGTCAAGCTAGGAATAGCTCGGGGTTCCTTTAGAAATCCTCTCTCAACAGAAGATGTCCTAGCTGATCTTTCTGGATTCTCTTTGACAGCATAGCTAGGAACTGACAGCTTTAAGCCTGAATAGACTGAATAGAAGCAAAGATTGCCCCACAGAGGGGAAAAAAACCAGCAGTGAAAAAGCCTGAGGCACTTTTCCTTTTGGGTGAGATTTTCATGCCCACCTGAATGTGGTGGGGTAGACCATGTTAGCAGATGAGGCTACAATGGGATTTTCACTGAGAAGCCAACATTCTAGGAGCCTTAGATATCAATCAGTTAGCCTCTTTATTTATAATATGTTGGGTTTTTTTGGTTACATACTGGAGGTTGTGATCACAAATAATCCAGACTCCATGTGTGTGAGAAAAGAAGCTAACTGCTGTCAAAGAGGGTTTGCATTTTTAATTCTAAAAAGCTGAGGGGGGATAAGGCTTGATCCATATATTTTAGTTACATTAAACAGACCTGCTAGATGTTCTTTGAAGCTGTCTTTCTTACAACTGCTAATAACACTGGTAAAGAGGTTGCACTGACACCAAGGGATAAATCTTTGCCTGTTCAATGGGCCTGCACCAGTGTATTTGTTATACTTATAAAATAAACAGCAGGATCTTATTCAGGGGGGACAAGGCAATACGCCACATTTATTGTGAATACAAAGATTTTAAAAAGCAATTGCCTGCACACTCTCTCTCTCTCACTCACACACACACACACACATACAAGGTTCTACAAAGATGAAGTATAGTTACTAGCCCCTGTTGCTCATGTTAGTCCACTGGCCAGGTGGCTAAGGCACGAGGGAGGGAGCAGGGGTCTGCCGGTGCACACCAACGCGCCTGGAGGATGATTATAGAACCAACCCAAAGTCCTCAGCTTTTTGTCCCCTTTTATAGGGGTACGCTCTTATGCCACGCTATGTGTTCTGCTTCATCATGCTGCACCTGCATCCTGGTGTGATTATCAGTCACCATATTTTGCAAGCATGACCATTGTTATTTATCACAGTACATCTTATTTTCGTTCTTCAAGGTGGATCCCAGGGTCATCAGGGTGGGCAGTCTTCAGCCGTCTGGGTCATAAAAGTTGTTATCTTCACATCTGAGACTGGCACCTTTCTCCATCACTCAATCATCTATTCACACCCCAAGCTCTTAACATTTACTTAAAACTTGTAACTGGAAGACTTAAGTGTCCTTCAGAAACAATAACATTTCTTTTTATCTAAAACGTTCACTACTATTACAAAATGCCATCATTTAACACTGGATCTTTCTGTTTCAGAACATTTGCTGATGTTACTTTAAACAGTGATCTTAAAATATATGTACTTCAACAATTTCACAGGATGATCTTTGGTAACTTCACAAACAGGTTAATCAATGACCAGATGTTAGTTTCGGACAAACAGATGGGGGTTTCAAACAAACTTATCAATAGTGAACAGATCACCCTACATACGCAAAATGCAAAGCCTCACAGAGACTGCTGTGGTGGTTTGTCACGTACCAAAAGAATAAGGGTATTTCACATAGAATCAATATAACAGAATCAAGCTTTGGGCCTACATATTGTACTGATATTTCAGTGGTATAACTGAAAGTAGAATTGGGCCAAGACGTCTTTAGTTTACTGTGGAATTACATATGTCCAACAAACCAATATCCTGTATACCTCTACAAACACAAGTTTTACAGCCTTTGGTATTGTATAACACCACCTGTGATCTTCGTATCTGAGTTTCACACAGAGAACAATGAATTTGTCCTTTCAGCATCCCTGTAAGGGAGGAAAATATTGTCAGTCCCATTTTTACAGATGACTAATTGAAGCACAGTGAAGTATAGAATCAGAGTTTTCAAGTGTTCAACACTGGAAGTTAGGGCCAGATTTTCTGATGTGGACAACAGCTTCCCATTGTGGCTCTTGTGGCTCTTCAAACGGACTCATCAGCCACATGCCACAGCCTCACTTGAAAATTGGGACCCTGATCTTCTTCGAAAATCTGGCTCTTAGCAACTTGCTGAGGGTCAGATGTGTAGTGGAGAAATAGAACCCACAGCCCTGAGTCTCAGGCTTGTCCTTTAACCCCAAGACAGTGCTGCCATGTAATTAATGGCATGAACTTGGGACTTGGTGCCAGACAGTCCTGAGTTCTAATTCTGCCACTGATATGTTCTGTGCCCCCCCCCCCCCCCCCGGCCTTAGCCTTTCCTTCTTGATTTTCCTGGCTGTAAAATGTGAATAATAATACCTGTGGCACAGAGCTGGTGTGAAGATTAATTAGATAATGTTCGTATGTCACTTTGAAAAGGCAAAGCCTATGTAGTCCTAGATTTTTATGGCCAGAAAGGAGCATTATGTCTGATCTTCTGCACAACACAGGTCATAGAATCTCCCCCAGCAGTTACCTTACAAGCAAATAGAGAAAGAGATGGCTTAAAGATAAATCCTCTTTTAAACCTCAGAAGTGTCTCAATGGACAATAATTTCAATGGGGCAATAGAAGGCATATGTACAATAGTCATTTGAGACCAGCAAGCGAGGGAAAGGCTAATCTGTAAATGGAGTATAAAAAATGCTGTGTCATTTCACTTGAGTATTAATTTAATTTTACAGCAATTCTTTAACAACATTAATTTAATTAGTTGGCAGATGATAGTAGGAATCCAGACAGATACCTGGCGCCTGAATCAGCATACACCCGCAAGGTCCCCTCTGCCTTTCCATTTTGAGGGGAAATCCTAGCTAAAAATGTGTCATTTCTATGAGGCTAAAAGTTGGCATGGAAGTTCTTAGAGCAGTTGTTAATGTCACTTTTAAGTGATTTTGGATGATCACATGATATTTCAATTTTTAAAAAAACCACAGCTTAATTTTTAAAGGACCAATATCAGGGTTGACAATTCCTAATTCTAACAAGCAAATTTTAATTTTCAAAGTGTTTCAAATGCAGGGAAATCTAGTTAGTCCCCAAAGGGCACATGACAAAAGAAGTGAAGATCGAATTACCTGGCTAAAGTGAGGCTGAGATTATAAACTTGGTAGTATTTTGAAAAGCACTACCCTGCCAGACCTATTTTTATTTTTTGTATGCTTCAAAAAAAAATACACATTGATTGAGAATACACGTTACTGTGTAACTTGCACACCAGCCTGGTCCTTAGAGCCAGGGTTCAGTTGCTGTCCCTGCCATTGATTTGCTCTGTGACCTTAGACAAAATATTTAGGTTTGATCTTGCAGAGTTTATGCACGAGTAACTTCACCACACATGAGTAGCCCCAGAACTCAGTGAGACTTCTCACATGCATAAAGCTACTCGTGTGTATAACTGCTTGTAGGACCAGGGTCCTAATCTCTGTCTGTGTCTTTTTCTCCGTCTGTAAAATTTGGACAACACTTCCCTACCGTAAAGGTAAAGGAAGCACCTTGCACGTTATCGTCCTTTTTCATCCAAATACCTCTGAGTATTATTAATGGATCTTTCAATTACATCTTTGTTTCTGAAAAGCTGTTCCGGCATAGTCCAGCACCATCCGCTCCCCAGAACCTAAACTATGCCTCTGATTTTAGCCTCCAAACTCCCAAAACTGCTGTCTGACACTCCCGGTTTAGGACCTGATCCTGAGTGCTGCAAAGCATCCTTACAACTCCCACTGACTTCTGCGAGAGATGACAGTGCTCACAAAATTCAATCCAGCATTGACCTTTCTAAGATAAAGATTGGCTAGTAATGCAGTTTATCATTTGCCTATTGAGACTTTTATAGCTTCCAAAGTAACCAAACGATACTTTCTTTGATGATGGAAGTGTATTGTACTGACAATAGCAAACATGCTTCTGGTGCAATCAACTCCCACCAGAAATTTTGGAAGTCTTAGCCTTCTGCCCACAGGCTGGAAATTTGTTACTGTAACTTTAAAAAGACTAGCTTTCGCTTTAGTAATGCACCATTTATTATTCTAGGTGCTGCTCTCTTACCTAGTTTGGCCACTGAGACATTCTTGCTCTCTCTATATATTATAGCAGTTCCATTCACTCAGCCATAGTTAAGCGTCTCTCAGCTTTTCCATTATAATCTCATATTCCAGGGCTTTATTATTCCACCATAAAATGTCGCTCCCATCTGATATGTGGCAAATGACATTTCACCTCATGAAGGAAGGATTTCAGTATATCGAGAAATTGATATATATATATATATATAAAAACACAGAGGTCACTTATACACATCAGCTCTTATTTCTAGCTATAAAACACCTTGGCCATATTAAAAATTAAAATAAGATTTACAACGTAACGTTATTCAGTTATTTATTTTCACTTTCTAGCTAAAAATCAGCTTTCTTTAATATGAGCATTTTACAAGTCACATGTAATGAGAGCAGTCACACTGAAGTAAATCTACAGCCTATGTATAAGTATCTGAAGAATCTGGCCAAAATATTGATCTTGGAACTTCATTTATTACTGGTGACAAAAACAGAAAAAAACCACAAATCTTTAAAACATCTAAAGCGCCTAGTTTTGGGTCGCAGTTTCTTCTTGGGTGCACTAATTATTTTCAATGAAACTTTCATTGGGATTTTATAGCACCTCATCCTCAGGCCTATGTAGAGCAGCTGGCTTCGAACCTCTAAATATTCATCTGTCTCTCTGGGTGAAAAATCAGCTGCTTTTTTTTTTTTTTTAAGTGAAAGAATAAACCAGGTTAAAATAATCCTAAAGATTTTGTTTTGAAATGAGAAAAACAAAAAATTCAGAGCTAAGGCTAAACCTCCATCTTTAGCTGAGCTAACTTTGTGTAAGTAAAGCAGATGATATGGGCTTCTCTTAGGGCACTAGACCACAGAATGCTCTTGCATTATCTCGCTATATAATACATTTGGAATGAACACCAATGTCAGCTTCGAACTCTACCTAAGATGTTAGTAATTGAAGGTCATGTGTAAGGCTAAGATTTAGTCATGGCTATGTCTAGTAAAAGTCACGGACAGATCAGGGACAATAAACAAAAATTCACAGCCCTTGACCTGTGCATTACTTTTACTATCAATAACCCAGACTAACTCTTAGGTGCTCCTGGAATGCTTCTGGTCTGGGGGGCAAGAGGAGCGACCAGTGCAGCCGGTCCTGGGGCTGCTCCAGCCTCCAGCAGCAGCCAATACAGCTGGCCACGGGAGTGGCCGGCTCCAGGGCCAGCTGCTCCAGCAGACCTGAGGTCAGTCAGACCAGCCACTGCAGCTGAGGAAGTCATGGAGATAGCGGAAAGTCACAGAATCCATGACTTCTGTGATTGCCATGACAGGCTCACAGCCTGAGTCGTGCATATGCCTTTATAACTGTCATTTTATCTATAGGTTTGTTAATGCGGTTAAAATTGAAAATAAGGTCATCATGGGGTATTATTGATCTCCACAGAGGTGCTATACAGGGAAACAAATGACTTGCTAAAATTATATGAGTTTGCAAAGATTAAACTCAACTATTTCCATAGATTTGAAAATGCTTTAGAACAGAAAATGAGTATCATTAGCCCCATTTTCTGAATGGAAACTGAGAAGCACTGACTTATATGTAAAATTTTTAGAGGAAATTCCTTGTTTAACCTTCAACATCATTAAGGTTCTAAAGGGACTGAGATGGGACAAAGATCCTACAAACAGTTGCTCGTGTGCATAAAGTTACTCTTACATGTAAGTGTTTGCAAGATTAGGCTTTAGGTGATGAAACTCACTGCACCCAGACAGTATTTGGCATGGTTCCTCTAGAATTTCTAGAGATCAAGGCAGCCATTTGTGCTGTCGACAGGCACAGCTCTGAATTAACATCAGCCAATAAGATCACTCAGGATATATCTACACTAGTACCTGTGTATGTGTATGTGTCTGTGTACATGGTTGTGCCATAATCACCCATTGCACACAGCCAAACACTGGACATACCTGTCTTACAGCACGTACAGGGTGCATAAGCTCACACACCAGAGGGGCCCTGTACTGGTGCCAGTGTGCTGTGTGGACAGGACCAAGAAGCGAGAGTTTCAGCAGTCTCCCTGCCCCATTCCCACAATGAACCCTTTCCTGCCTGACTCTTACCAAAGCTATAAAGGTTCTTGTCCCCCTGTTGTCACGGGCAATAGTGAGCGTGCTGACCATACATTGATCAGCACCTCAGCACCCGTTTGTGGTTGACAGGCCAGCTGGCTGCTCTCAGAACAGGATTTATGTTCATGTGCACTGATAAAATATGTTCTGATGTGGTCAGTGCAGCTCGCTTTTAATAAATGTTATAGGTACTTTGGCTCTGCATATGGCCCGTCCATTCTGGTGTGATGAACAAGACTCTTTTTTTTCAGGCCTCACTGTTTGGAGTACATGACTTTGAATTGATGCCATAACACTGCAAATATTTCTCTGTCCCTCCCGCACCTATTTCCAATCCCTACAAGGTCCAAAACTACCCAAATTCCAAAGAATACATGAGAGGGATGGTTAGAGTTACCATACATCTCAGTTTCCTTGGACAGAGCCTCTTTTCTGAGCCTGTTTTCTCTGTCCAGGAGGGGCTTTCAAATAACAGCAAATGTCTGGGTTTTTGCAGAGCAGACAAACTGCAGCTCAGAAAGAGCCCCGATTGGTCCTTTTCCCAATTGATCCAGTCCCCTGCATCTGCAACTGATTGGTCCATTCCCCTGCAAGTCACAGCTGCCGGATCTCACCCACCCAGGCCCCAGCTCCCAGCCCTGGGGATGAGGTTTGTTAGAAATAACCAAACAGGTTGTCCTGGGGGTGGATTGGGGAGATGGAACCCTTTATTGTCTGCTCGTTCCACCTCCACGCCGGGAATGAACAACGAGGGGGTTACTTTACAATTCTTTTATCCATAACACTATGTAAATGTATATATTTTCAGCAACTCCCTATAGCCCCTTATTTGGTTACATTGACACCTATAAAATGAATATTAACAACTACATAATGAATACAATTATACCTGCCCCTGTTTGTTGTTTACAGGATTACCATACAGAGGGCAGGCACATCACCTTAAAACCTATACATTTTACACTAACATTCTTTGAAGTAAAGGCATGCCAGGGGTAGAAGGAAGATAATGCTTTCTTCTCACCAAAAGGCCTTGCACAGGAATGGCGATAGACTCATCCCCTGTGCAGATGGCCAGGAAGGGAGGAGAAGAAGAGAGAGAACAGACTCTAAAATTCACACAAATTAACAGACACAAGATTTGCCTGTGCCTTGACCCCGTTCCCTGTAATTAAGGCCTGACCACTTATCCAGCTTTTAACTCTTTACTTTCCTACAGGGTTCCGCAGGAAGGCGTAGACTGACAGCTATCTCTGTGTCCTGGGCTTGTGCCAGCCACTCTGCCACAGTGACCGGGAGTGACATTATCCCCCACTTCCAATGAGTATCCCTACTGCAGGTACCTCCCGCTCTCACTCCCCCTCCTCCACCAGTTTCCCCTCTCTCTCCCTCACCCACAATTGCCCCCTCTCCCTTCACAACACTGCACATTGTCCTCTTTTTGGGAATCTGAAATATGGAAACCCTAGGGATGATGAAAATGGAATGCACTCAGAAATCACAGGTAGTTTTTACAGCAGCAGAAGTCACAACACAGAAAATGGATAGATAACCATCTTTATGGCTTGGTTCACACACACAACAAGGAAACAAAAATTACAGGCACAGTAAAAGCAACTGAACAGTGATTAAAAGGTTCCCTCTGCCCTAACCCCCACCAAACCTTGATCAGTTTCAACCTTGGGTGCAGTCAAGCATAATAGCTGCTCAATGCTGTTATCACTGCTGTCAGTCAACAGTGAAAAGAAAAGACCTTTTAAACTGACTGAGTGCTCTTCATAATATAGTCTTGTAAACAGGTGTCAATATTAACACAAAAGCATTGCACAATGATGGCAATAGAATTGGGTCGCCACAAGCTTTAAGGTCTTAATCCTGTGGAGTTGCCCTATCACAATTTTCGGAAATGAGTCAATAGTTAGGGAAATGAATGGCTAATGACCATTGGCTACAGTGGAACACAACTCTCACAAAGTTATGTTGGCACAAAAGCATGTGCCAGTGTTCTCTCTTGTGCTTTTTCAACAGCTGCACAGGGTGTGCAGATGTCCCACAGCATAGGCGGAGGTAACCCTCTGCCGCCTTGCTATTCAAGGATGCAGGGCCCCCCACAAAAAAGGATACACTTTACCAGGCCCTGGTCCAGGCTGCAACCCCCATTACCATGAGGAAAAAAAATTTCATGGCGCATGAGATTGTATATATAGGATGAGGGATTGTGGTATGTGTGTGGGAGAGGGCCCATGTTACAAGTTTGTGGTGGGCCCGAAAACAATGATGCTTGGGCCCTGCAAGGATGTGTGCACATATGGCATCTCTGATTTTCCTTGACCACTGGGAACCAGCAGCAATATGCATATGAGTGGAATCCAGCTGCCTGTACAGACTTTACAGACCAATCCTATCCTGTGCCCACTGTGTACCGAGTATTCCCCTTTCCCCTCACAAACATTGTGGAGGGCACAGGAGCCCATGATTATATGAACAATATTAGCCTCACTGACATCCAAACAGGTGGGTAAGCAGTGCCAACGAGAGTTCAGACATCCTAATGTGCACTACATGACCATTCTGCAACTACTCAGTTTGTAACTGAATCCCTTTTTCCTGGGCCACTGAAGTTGGGCTATGGTTTCAAAAGCTAAGGTAAGAGTGAGTAACTCTGGGCACAGACACATCTTAGAGGATCACCTCATTTCTGGGAATAAAGTCCCTTCTTTCCACCTCAACTACAATCTCAATATCCTCATCACCCTGGCATCATGATCCTTTCCAGTATTTCCAAAGTTGGTGTTCATGAACCTGCCCTCTGTGGTTCGGCAAGGCTTAGTGGACAGGTGAATAGTAATCTTTTCAGGTCACATAGTCACTCACCCCTTTTCGATGGCAAAGTATTGGAATGTGGGTGCCATTGATGACTGCAACACAATGGAAACCCCATCCTTTAAAATCCAGCTATAATTTCCAGTACATTGCTTATAGCAACAACCTGGGTAGATGACAGTATTTAATTGCCTCACCTCCTGAACAGCCACAGCCCTAACAGCAGAACTCCAAATCCGGAAGTGGTTTGCAACTGACTGGTAGCCATCAGGTGTGGGCAGCTTCCACAGGGCAGTATAGTAAACCGCTTCTGCACTGGTATGGATTTTGTAAATCGAGTATTCTGTTGCTGGAGGGTTGGTGCAAGCTCGTCACACAGCTCCATGACGGTCTGGTTCCTCATTTGGAAGTACTGAAACCACTGCTCATCACCTTAGGGTTTCATAATGATATAAGCCCTCCAGCCCGTGCTGGTTCTCCAACACCAGAAGCAGCAGTACGCAGCAGTATGGGCATACCATAGCAACAGTGACCATCACCATATCTGCCCCATGAGACCAGAATGGATTACCTTTTCGGTCAGCTGTCTTTGGCATGTCAGAAAGTTCTGCCCTGATTCCATCCAGTATCTCATTGATTGCCTACTGCATTGCATGAACATTTGTCCCACAAGAAGGAGCAAGAGCAAAACCATTCACTTGTTCCATGTCTTTCACCCAGTTTGACAGAAGGGAGAGGTGAGTGGGAATTTCCACTAGGGAATGTGTGGAGATGGTGGACAGCACCACCACCACACAGCAAGGAGGTTCCTTGAGTGTCTCCTGGAATACCATACCCCCACACCCGAAATGGTAGTGCTAACATTGCATACCAGAAAGGGGTAGTGTGGACACAGGTATACTTGTGGACACAGCATACATCCATGTCCAGCACAGCATATGTGGGCACTGTTGGAGGCCCAGTGCAATTTGAGTTGCCTGAGCACTGTTTTGAGGCCTAGCATAGCTTAAGTTGCTTGCTTGACTATTCTGGCCGCTGCAGCTAGACATCTTCCAGTTGGCAGAGACAAAAAGGAATACTGAGTAACCTTGCAGATGTCTCAGTTTCTGCATACCACGACACATAATAAGACAAAATACATAACATGTATGCTTGCAGCTGCACATAGATAACAGTGATGGGAGTAACAAGTTATCCTTGAACATCTAGGGGTATGCCAAGAGGCATATTTTCTCACCGCCCTTCCTATCACTAGATGTTGTTTTGACGACCCCAATTATTATGGTGAGAATGGAATGTAGTCAAGGGTGAGAACCCGATGTAGGTAATAGAATATGTAATAATTAATAGATAGGTAATGAGGTGAAAGTTATGTATAGAAAGATATAAAAAAATCACCATTTAGACAAAGGAGTGTGCTCCATTAATGCCTGATTCTGTAGGAGGTGCTGCCGGTCAGACCGGAAGATCCACTGACTCCCCGGCGGGGCCCCTGAAGAAAGTTGTTCCTGGATACAGCCTTCTGAGCGACTGTTCAGCTTTCAAGGTTTAGTGAGTATGATATATTGTAGTTAATTTTAGGTTCTGTATTTAACTTATATATTTATAGAAAACCTTGCACATTAAACCTTATTGATCTGCAAATCGGGTGTACCATGTCTCACTGGTATCCACTCTGATCACTAAGCATCCAGTATCAACAGGCACTTGGCACAGGTATGAGTTACGTGCACAAGCATGTACAGGGTCAACTACTCAAGTATGTGTGCAAGTATAGACATAATCTCAGTTTCACTTGCTCATTTATAACATTTTAATTTAAAAGACCTGAACTGGCAAGACATTAAATTCAGTCCAGATAAATTATCCCATGTAGGACTCAACCCTGTACTCTGAACTCTCCAAATACTCTTTGACTGCAGTACAGTCAATGGCGTTACTCTGCATTTAGGCTAGTATATCTGAACGCAGAGGATGCCCTTTGCTTTGTGTTATGCACTATATTTTGTTTAGCCTTCTCCACAATTCTTTTATCACTTCCACAGGAATAGCTTTTAGTCGCTAGAGGTCCCTTCGCCTTAGAATTAATTTAATTACTGTACACACAGTAAGTGGCAATGAGCATTTTCTCCTCAATTTAAAAAAAAAAAAACTTTTCTGAGCTGGAGGCCAGAAAGGTTCTTCTATGGCTTCTATGGCCCCTGTCTGTGGAAAATGGTGGCACAATTTGAAATTTTGTCCTTATCTATAACACCCAGAACCTTTTCCCGAGCTTGAGTGCCTCCTCCCCCCAGGCATAATGCATCATGCCCTGGTTGATCATCAAGCTGTGCACTTATCCAGGGACAGTGAGGAAGAGGTGTATTTTTACAGTAATGTATCTGTGCTGCTATTGCATTCACAGTCATGCATCTATTCATTGTTTCTTGTGCTTCTATAGATGTGCCCTTGAGGGGAAACTCCTTCACACCTGTTGAGGACCTGTGGCTGATAAGAAAACAACCATGGAGAAGGACAAAGGAGATGTTCCATGAACTCCTCCAGTCCTCTGAGGTGGAAAAAATAGAAAAAAGAAAAAAAGGCATGGAGACAAACTGTCTGAAAATCAGAAAATTGATAGGCAGGAGAGGAGAGAAAACTAGGAGCAAGTGATAGCAGGTCACGAGTGCATGATAAAAGTCATGGAGGAGCAAACGGAGCTGCTAAAATCACTCATAACCTGCAGACTGAATTCATGCCTGCTCTTCTTCCATTGCAGCCAATATAGAACTGCTTTCCATGCCCTCCCCACACTCCACCCATCTATTCCTACCAAACTCCCAGCCCATCTTGGTACCCCATTCACTCCACCCCTTCAGACAGCTTTTAGAACAATAGCTTGTCTTACACCCAGCTGTCATAGTTCACACTGCCCCTCACTACTTTCTCCCCTTCAGCCCGGCTTTTCATGTGCTGTGAATAATTGTTATTTAATAAAGACATCCTCTGTAAAGAATAAGCAATCTTTAGTTGTCTCTTGCACATGGTGGTTGCACCTCACATTGATACACAGTGCAAGCTGAATAGCAGTCATAGCATGGCACAGTTCTGTTTACAAAGACACCTTATTGTTTCTCATTGTCAAAATAGCTCCTCAAGGCCTCTCTGATTCAAATGGCCCCACATTGTGCCCCTCTAATAGCCCCGACTTCTGGTTGTTCATATTGAGCCATAAGGTGATCTGCCACTGCGCTCCACCCAGGGGGAAATTTTTTACCTTAGTTTCACAAATATTAGGGAGCTCACAGCAGGTGGCTATAACCAAGAGAATATTTTCCTCATCTAGGTCTCACCTGCCATAAAGGCATTGCCAGCAAGCTTTTAATCTGCAAAAACGTACATTCAACAACACCTGCTCAGTCTGTTATTGAAGTGCTCCTTGCTGCTATCCAGGTTGCCCGTATAAGGCTTCATGAGCCATGGCAGTAAGAGGTAGGCTGGTGTTAGAATATATAATATAGATATTCAGGTATGTTTGTAAGCATATCTTTATCATTTAGCTGGTTATAAGGGTATAAAACAAAGAATCAAAACCATAGGCCTTCTCTCACCATGACAGTCTGAGGCCTTGTACTTTGGCTCAGATGCAGGAGTGGCAGCCATAAGCTGGGAAGAGTGCAGTCACAGACGCACATTCCAACATAACATCTAATACCGAGCTGTTAAGATGGTGATCCAGTCTAGCACCTCCAGCTAAAGAAAAGATCCTAGAATGTTTAAAGGAAACTTGGTCTGATAGCATTCTCTCTGGCAAAAGAATTACTTATCAACAGTTGTGGCTGTAAAATCTACACTCCTTATTGTTTTGTCTTTATGGTACCAAATTCTCTATGATCTATTTGAATGATTTCTGTCTGGTTCTTTGATTGTTTCTGTCTGTTGCATAACTAAGTGTGATCCGTTAAGGTGGTGGGATATAATTGGTTAAAGAATTGTTACAATATGTTAGGATTAGTTAAAGAATCCTCTTGTAATGTTGTTAAAGAAATGATTGGTTAAGATACATTATAAAAACTGAGGTAAAACAGGAAGATTTATTGGTGTAAAGGACTGGGGGGGTCCTAATGGATGAAAAGATTGCTTGAAAAGATCCCAATAAGCCTGTCGCATTGCCTGCTGCTGGACTCTGGACTTCTGCTTCTGTCAGAGAACTACGAAGTGAAAGGACTGGGCGGGGTCCTAACAGCGGGGTCTCCCAGGATAACTATGGGCATTTCAACATCCCCCACTGGAATCTTTTGGTCTGGAAAGAAAGTCCCTGCTTGCAGCTTTCTGCACAGGCCAGTATTCCTGAAGATGCGTGCATCATGCACGTTCCCTGACCAACCTTCATTGAAGTCAGTGAAACGCCCACAGTGAGCCACAAGCACTTGCAGTACCATAGAGAAGTACTCCTTTGTATTGATGTACTCCATTGCAAGACGCTCCAGGGCCAAAATTTGGGTATGCGTGCCATCTATTACCATTACTATTGCCATGGTAAGGGAATCCCATTGCTGCGAAGCCATCCACTATTTCACGCACATTTCCGAGACTCACAGTCCTTCCTAGCAGAATGTGATTAATGGCCCTGCACACTTGTATAACACAGCTCCAGCTAATCTAACTGATTAGCGACTGACCGGTAGCAGTATGAAGTTGCCAGCTTCCACACGGCAATCACCACGCACTTCTCCACTGAAATGACAGCCCTCATTCTGGTGTCCTTGCATTGCAGGGAGGCGCGAGCTCCACACAGAGTTCCATGAAGGTGGCTTTGCACATTTGAAAGTTCTGCAATCACTGCTCATCATCCCAGACTTACATAATGATGCAATCCCACCACTCAGTGCTTGTTTCATGTGCCCAAAAGCAGTGGTGCACCATCTGCAGATGGGCCGTGAATGCAAACAGTAATCCGGCATTGTTTGCATGGCACACAACAGATCCGGTGCTTCGGATTCCAGTTCCAACGGGGAGCTCATGATATACTGATGACCAGCAGTGATGTGTTCAGAACACTGACAACAACAGTGGAGAGCGGTATATGATCCACCCTTTCAGATAGAGATGGTGAGCGTTCAGGAAACTGGGGCCGTTGAAAAATGCAGTGAAACGCTGTCGGAAATCCATGGAATGACGAGACAGACATCACTGCATCATGGGATGTTGAGCCCATACCCATAATGCACTGCAATCCTCTCCACCTTCCCACAACTCCTAGTGGCACAAGATGGCAAGTTGCACAGTGGGATAGCTGTCCACAGTGCACTGCTCTCACTGTCAATGCTAGAACCCCAACTGTGGACGTGCTTTGGCGACACAGTGAGTGTTGTGTGGACAGCCACAAGTGCTGTAATTTTAGTGGTTTTTGATCATCGCTTTAACTTGCATCGACAAAACTTTTTAGTGTAGACAAGGCCTGCGACTGAGTTAAATGGGAGAGAGAGAAGGGAACAATGATTGGGTTACTAACAAACTAATTTACCAGAAAGCAATGTTCCTTGCTACAGCACGTGATAATATAATGCCTTTGTGAAGATGCTTTAGAACCCTTTATTTGTCCTATGACGACGTATTAATTGCACCCAGCTTTATTAGCTCCATAAAATGCATTGTCTGTGCAGAACAAATGTTAATCTGACATAACAGCAATAACACAAACGACTGTGAGAAGCTGAAATCCAGGCACCCCAGACTGCTTTTCTAGTCCTCTGCAGGGCTCAGTCAGAGAAGCCAGAGGGTCTTAGAAAGCACAGATGCAGTCTCAAAGCACTGCGCTACCCCTACCTCTAAATGAGGTGCCCAAGCAAGAGAAAGCCCAGGCAGAGGGAGCAAGAATGTAGTCAGTCTGATTTCAAGGAGGCAGTTGGTGTGCTGGAAAGAGAGGTGTCAGACTGGGTGTGCCTGTGATGTGGCAAGGGAGAGGGGAAGAGGAAGAATGGGGTGGACGGTTTGTGACCAAGCTGGTAGTAGGCGATAGCCGGGAGCAGTGCAGATAAGGGCTGCCTGCTCATTTCTGGAGAGCAGGGCAACAGTGCTGGGAGTGACAGCAGAGGAGCTACTGGAAGGCAGAATGTATTTAAAGGAGGAAGAACCTCAGAGTGATGCATTGATTTTATTTAGTAGATCAAAAAGGAATGTGTGTGTTGAGTGGGTTTCTAATTACTCGCCCCCCACTCCACAGAATATTTTGGGTACCAGCTGCCGCTGGGTTTAAGTAATAAATGCTATATTAAGAGCAAGATTCACCAATATGCTCCATCAATCCAAGTAACTATAAGTCATCCTAGCCAGTCAGTTATGCCATTTTTATGTATCCTCTGTATTCCAAGAGCACAGAGATTAATTTGATCATAAATCTTAATGTTCCAAATATTATTGACAGTTTAAATGGAAGTCCCAAGAATTGGACTGATGCACCCACAGCTGAATTCCAATTGCCAATTTATTTCATTTTGTTGGTATTTTTATTTCTGGTATCTTCCCTTTCTTAAAACTCATTTGCACTTGCAACAAATGATGACAACAAATTTCCATTCAAATTGCAACATAAATGTGAACTAATGTGAATCCTGAAAATAGCAAAAATAATGTGAGGTACAGGAATCCACCAGTTTCATTATATCTCTCATTTGTATTCTACTCTGAAACAATTTTGGAAGCCACACATTTTAAAAATAACTCATTGGTAGACTGAGTTGATGCTAGAATCTCCCACTGTGCTTGTAGAATATTTTCCAAACCTGTGACTCAGCCAGAGAAACAGAAATGGAGAGCTATGTCAGCCTTTGTGAGGATGCCAAGTATATGTAAAAAACAAAAACAAAAAAAAAACCCTTTTGCCCTGCTCATCAGAAAAGCTGGGTGAATGCTGCAGAAATGCATTTGTGAAACATTTGCTTTTAATAAAAGTTGTGAATTCACTTCTGTGGTGTCTGAGACCCTTTTTATTGTCTTTTCATCAACACTTTGTTCAGATGGAAAATGTTCTTGAAAAGGGTACTGTGCATTTGCATACGAATACCCATTCAGACATGTACCAAAAGTATTCCCACAGCCGTCTTGACAGTTCCATGTGAGCTTGGGAGTCGCTGGAAAAAACGGGCAAAACAGTTTAAAAAAGTGTAACAAGTGGGTTCTTATATACACTACCTTAGATTCCCTCAGTTTTTCTCAATAAAAAGGGGTGGAAACAAAAATTTTTATTTCCAAAATCCTAATGAAATTATATTTTCTGTTGAAATGAAAAATGTCATTTAGTTTCAAAATATCGATTTTTCTTGAAATCACCAACACTTTAACACGTGAGACCACATTACCTCCCTTGTGCCATTTTACAGCAGTCCTTTGTTAATTGTTTCCCTTTTATGAGGCTGTAGTTAGCAAGCTGGACCTTTGAGTAAATGTGTATAGAGCTCTTACATCCGGGTTTACTGGCCCCACAAAATCTTTTGTGTGTACAGCTGAAATGTGAACACAACATATCAGCAATAAAAGACAATTAACAGGAAAAACAAATATATACATCATGTAAAACAGGTTACTTTTGCTATAAAAATGATTAAACAAACAACACAAATATATTTAGCAGTTAACTGAAATCCTGGAGTCTAATGTCATTTTCAGGGCCTTAGGTTAGTGTTAACATTTATTTTGTGGTAATCTACCTGAGAGAAATTGAGCATCAAATGTATGGTTTAAAATGAGCAATTCCCACAACATACAACAGATTCACCCATTCACCAAAGGATGATTAACTTCTAACACCAGCTGCAGCTACCAGATAGACTTCAAGGTTTACCCTAAATAGAGCATATTGTCATAGTCTAGCCTGGAGGTAATAATGGTGTGGATGACTGTGGCATGAACTCTCATAGAAAGACAAAACATCACAAATACTAGCCCAAATAAATATTTGTGACCATGTTTTCACCAGAAGTGATGTATTGAAAAAGCTTTCTTTAGAGTTCCAATGATAGATTAATAAAAAATTACAAATACAAACACATATATTACAAATATTCATGAATGATTTGCTCATAAAACCTTATGTTATCCTCTCAGGGAAGAGAAATAATATGAACAATCATATGGCATGAATAACAAACTATGAATCCTCATAGTGGCAAGTTCATGAACAAAGCATAAGCTAAGCATAAACTAAGGCCTGGAAAAGGGCAAATTTAGTGCCAACCTATAAAAAGGGAAATAAGGATAGCCTGGGGAATTACAGACCTGTCAGCTTAACTTCAGTACCCAGAAAGATAATGGAGAAATAATTAAGCAATCAATTTGCAAACACCTAGAAGATAATTAGCTGATAAGTAACAGTCAGCATGGATTTGTAAAGAACAAATCACTTCAAACCAACCTGATAGCTTTCTTTGACAGGGTAACAAGCCTTGTGAATAGGGGGGAAGTGGTAGATGTGGTATATCTTGACATTAGCAAAGCTTTTGATACTGTCTCGCATGACCTTCTCATAAAAAAACTATGGAAATACAACCTGCTATAAGATGGGTGCATAACTGGTTGGAAAACCATTTCCAAAAAGTAGTTATCAGTGATTCACAGTCAAGCTGGAAGGGCAGGGATTATTTCTGGGTCCCGTTTTGTTCAATATCTTCATCAGTGATTTAAATAATGGCATAGAGAGTACACATATAAAGTTTGCAGATGATACCAAGCTGGAAGGGGTTGCAAGTGTTTTGGAGGATAGGATTAAAATTCAGAATGATCTGGACAAACTGGAGAAATGGTCTGAAGTAAACAAGGCAAAATTCAATAAGGACAAATGCAAAGTACTCCTCTTTGGAAGGAACAAGCAGTTGCACACATACAAAATGGGAAATGACTGCCTAGGAAGAAGCACTGCAAAAAGGGAACTGGGGGTCATAGTGGATCACAAGCTAACTATGAGTCAACAACAGAAGTTCCCAAAGTGTAGGGTGTGTCTGGAGAAATGTTCGGGGGAGACAGCAGAGTCCAAGGCCAGCCCCCATGGGGGGGAGAAAGAGGAAGGGAGCATCACCCGAGCCGCTCTGCTCCGGCTCTGACTCTGCACCCAACCACTGCCCAGCTGCAGCTCCACTCCCAGCTGCTGCCTTGGCTCCTGGCCTCATCCCCAGCCTTGGCCCCAGTTCCACTTCCGGCCCCAGACCTGCCCGTCACTACAGCCTTGACCTCTGGCTCTCAGCCCCACACCCAACTGCGTCCTGGACGTGGCTCTGCTCACAACCCCAACTGTGGTTCTGCTTCTGGCCCTGGCCTCGGCCCCTTGCTCCCGGCCCAGTCCTGCCTGACTGATGCCTTACCCCCAGCCCCAATCCTGACCATGCTCCTGCTCCCTGCCCCGGCTCCCAAGGAGGTGAGGACACAAGTATGGGGGGACATCACTTAAAATGTTTGAGGACTACTAGTCAACAGTGTATCACTGTTGCAAAAAAAGTGAACATCATTCGGGGATATATTAGTAAGAGTGTTGTAAGCAAGACACGAGTAGTAATTCTTCCGCTTTACTCCGTGCTGCTTAGACCTCAATTGGAGTATTGTACCCAGTCCTGGGTGCCACATTTCAGGAAAGATATGAACAAATTGGGAAAAAGTCCAGAGAAGAGAAACAAAAATGATTAAAGGTCTAGAAAAAGTGACCTATGAGGGAAGATTGAAAAAACTGGGTTTGTTTAGTCTGGAGAAGAGAAGACTGAGAGGGGCCAGGATAACAGTTTTCAAGTACATAAAAGGTTGTTACAAGGAGAAGGGAGAAATATTAACCTCCTTAACCTCTGAGGACAGGACAAGAAGCAGTGGGGCTTAAATTGTAACAAGAGTGATTTAGGCTGGACATTAGGAAAACTTGCTAACTGTTAGGGTACTTAAGTGCTAAAATAAATTTCTGATGGAGGTTGCAGAATCTCCATCATTGGAGATTTGTAAAGAGCAGGTTAGACAAACATCTGTCAGGGATGGTCTAGATAATAATTAGTCCTCGCATTAGTTCGGGGACAGGACTAGATGACCTCTCGAGGTCCATTCCAGTCCTACGATCTCTGATTCTAAAACATGTTTGTTCATACTGTTCTTGGAACAAATTCATAAAAATCATGTCCTATTTTCAGATAATTTCCTAACAGTAAAAGTGCTAATTTTTTGTATAAATTATTCTCAACAAATAATTTGACCGCTTATTATATTTGTATGATTTTATTTAGGTGTAAGGACTCCAAGAGCTTCACATCTGGCATATGTTTCTCTGTGAAGATAATCTGATTAAAAATTGTCTACAGCTCAGTCCTTCATTTACATTACTAAGATAAATATACTATTGACCAAGCTTGCATCTCTTATTTCCATATCATTACACATCTGTGGATATTATTATTTCTAGTTAACAATACCAATTTCTAATTAATGTTTCGACTTGGATAAATTGAATAGCAGAGGCAAATCCTTATTGAAACCAAAGCCAAAAGTATTCTCTGTTTGAATCCTTTCCCAATCATACCAACTGTATACACACACACACAAAGATATATATTCCTCTTTAGCCATGGCATGAGCCTAGTAATTAAACTGATGATGCATGCTTTTTCACAGAAGCAAACAGTATTACAGTACATCATGCACCTCATCTTCCTACCTGCAACATTACTGTGCTCTGCTGTAGCACAAAGAATCCATTTTGAGCTATTTTTCCAAGTGCCTGTAACCAGTGGGTTGTCAAAATCCATTTCTTTTATCAAGTCAATAACCTTGCAAATAATAGCAATAGAGTTCAGATATTAAACATCTTTAACATGACTTCTCTCACAAGATTTCCAGAAGCTCAGCAAAGCTTGATATAATTACCATCATCTTAAATGTGAAGATGAAGACACTGTGAAGCTGCTTAGAGAAAGGTTTTATAAAAAGATGGGGGTTGGGAGTGAAAACAGGGAAGGAAATTAAAAACCAACAGTAAAACCGAGATTAAAAAAATAATCTTTTATGTAAAAAACAAAACCTGTTCAGCAGCAGTGATATTAACAGGACTCAGAGAAATATTTCTGCCCTTCCAATGCAACAGAATTTGATGACAACTAAAACCTTAGCGACGCCAAATACAACGTACTAGACAGAGAAATAACACAAAGTTGATTACATCCTTAACATTTCTAAGCTTATAAAACCCACAAACTTCTACTATCTATTTACTTTAATCATGCTAAAAACAAGCAAATAAACAAAAAATCAGATGGGCTATCAGATGTGCACTACACACAAAGTTATACACAGATACCTCCCATTGAAATGTACACATACAACACAGGTCAACAAATTCAAAGGTGAGAGGCCCTGTGAGGGGAAAGTGCTTATGGCGACAGGCCTGCCCAAGACTGTAGGGAGGCATAGAGAGCTGGTGCAGGGGCTCTGCCTTACCTCTTTCTCCAGAGTAGCTGGGCAAAATGAGGACCAGGAGGGAGGAGAGGTGTTGGGGAGAGAGATTCCTCTTTCAGGAAGAGCTAAAGGATAGGCTCTGCCTTCTCTAGGCAGGACCCATGGAAGACTCCTGTGGCTTACGGTCGTGCTTTCTTCAGCAGAGGCAATCCCCACCTTGCTGGGGAACCCCATCCCCTGTCTATAAAAGGCCAGGCCCAGAGGTCAAACAGCAGCGTGTGCGAGCCCTGGACCAGCCCAGCAGGAGAGAGAGGGGCAGGGGCACTTCCTTTGAGGAGACACATCCTTTGGATTGGGGCACAGTAGCCCCCCCCAGTGACCTCCTGAAAGAGAAGATGGAAAGGGAAAGGCCACCAACCCCCAGCTGAGAATAAATCCTGGGCCTGGTGAATGGGGGTCATGAGCAGTAGGAGATTCCAGGGCAGCAAGGGGTCAGGGTACTTTGAGGCTCCCTCATCAGCTGAGTGTGAGGCTTTCAAGCAGAGGCTCCCTTCTGGGCCATAAAGGAGGAAGCATATCCTGCCTATGAGCATTGTGGGGAGAAGCAGCTGTCTCTCCCTCCCCCGCCCAGCTCTTAAATTTAAAGGCCAGTTCCATTCCCTTTTGATGTTCCACTTCTCCTCCCTATGTGCAGGACATGAAAGGGGAATGTGGGAGTGTCACGTAACATATGACATTTGACAGGTTTACCTCATCTCTCCTGCATTTAACACTTTGCATGCTTCCTGGGGAAAGCTTTAGATGACACCCCCAACTTCCCCTCTCTGCTGCTCAAAGCTTTTCACATAAAGCTGTAGGAGCCTGAAAAGCTTTGAGTGTGGCGTGAAGAAAGCTTGAGCTGCTTTCCTGCTGGGAGTGTTGATTGTTATAGATTGTCTCTCCTGCTCAGCAGTTTCCCTGATTAGCACTGCTTCCATGAAACTCAGCCAGTCTCCAGCCTCTGTTTTAAGTCCTAGTCAAGCACTTTCAGCCCTTCATCCTGTGTCCCCTGTCCACTGTCCCATGTCCAAAATATACAATGTAGAAGACTCGGCTAAGAGTGAAGAGGAGGCAACAATGAGAGCAGCGACAACAGAAGGGTAAGATACTGGATTGAGAGACAGTGGCTGGAGTTGGGCCAGTACCTCAAGCCAGTTCAATGCCTTTCTCTGCTGCTGGCCACACTGCAATGATTGTCCTACTTCTCAGTGGGAAAGCAAGCTACCCAAGGTGTACAGAAAAGCCAGCAGAGGAGCTCCCTGCATGTACACCTTAAGGATGTGCCTGTTTTTTTAAAAATGGCTACTTTTCTCTCGGATAATTGTTGCATTTTCTTCAGGATGCTGCACAAACAGGGATGTGTGCAAGGGGGGGGGCAAGCAGGGGCACAGGTCCCCTCATTTGGTGGGGGCAGAGAACTGTGATGCTGGGGCAGGGACAGAGAGATCCTCCTGCCCCGAGCCAAGGCATGAGATGACAGCTCCTCCAGCCACGGGCAACCAGTGGAGAGACACCCAGAACTGGATGCAAAACTCCAGTTGAGGCCTTATCAGTGCTGAGTAGAGTGGAAGAATTACTTCTCATGTCTTGCTTATGACACTCCTGTTAATATATCCCTAATGATGTTCACTTTTTTTTCAACAGTGTTACACTGTTGACTCATATTTAGCTTGTGATCCACTATGATCCGTGGGTCCTTTTCCACAGTACTCCTTCCTAGGCAGTCATTTCTCATTTTGTATTTAAGCAATTGATTATTCCTTGATTATTCATAACTTTAGTACTTTTCATTTGTCTTATTGAATTTCATCCAATTTATTTCAGACCATTTCTCCAGTTTGTCAAAATCATTTGGAATTGTAATCCTGTCCTTCAAAGCTCTTGCAAGCCCTCCCAGCTTGGTATAGTGGGCATACTCTGTAAGTGTACTCTCTATGACATTCTCCAAACCGTTTATAAAGATATTGAATAGAACCAGATCCAGGATAGATCCCTGCGGAACCCCACTTGTTATGCCCTTCCAGCTTGACTGTGAACCACTGATTACTTTCTGAGTACAGTTTTCCCACTTTATAGTAGGCTCATCTAATCTATATTTCCCTAGTTTGCCTACGAGAAGGTCATATGAGACAGTATCAAAAGCCTTACTGAAGTTGACCTATATCACATCTATTACTTTTCCCCTCTCCACAAGGCTTGTTACCCTGTCAAAGAATATTATACATTAAATAAGTGCTGCTTTCCTCTCCAGTAGCTGGTCCACTTATTTATTTATTTACACAGAGGATAAGAGCCGGTTAAAGGGGTTATTCTTCTTTTACTTTAAATGGGAGAAACCTGTGCTTTTCTTGTTGAGGCACCCAGGTGCCATCTTCCGAGATGACCCAAAGTAGGGGTGTTACATGTGTAATGCTTTATCTAAACTTAAAGAGGTGCATTACATAGGGCTATGAAGAGCTATGAAAAGCTGCCTTTGCTAGACGCAGTTATAAACTTACATAAAAGTGCTTCAGATTGCTCCTGGATGCCAGCCAGTGAAGGAATAAGGACTTATAATGCAAAATTCCTGAAGTGCTACAAGTACTGTGCCTCTATGGATGTGTTCACTACACCGGTAATTCCCTGTTAGAATAAAAGCATTTCTGAAGTGCCTGCCTCTAATTTCGTGCAAAAGCTTGAAGGAAACAATCCTGGTATCAGTATGTCAAGGACAGGAAGGAGTGGAAGCAGAGATCTCCCAGAAATGTCAGTAACAATTAAAGTCTGCCTCAAAATGAAGTTGCAGCAAAAATTTCTTCAAACTGTGACTTCCTATGGCAATAATATGGTAGGTGAGTTTTCACTCATATCCTTTTAAATTACATTTTCAGAGCCTCAAATATCTCCTGGCAATGCTACACTGCTATAATTTCTAAAGGCCCATATGAAGAGCCTCATACTACAGAACCTATGTCAGGTAATAGAGTGATGGAGAAGAGGGGAAATAGAAAAGCAAAACATGTTTAAATCTTTTTCAAGGCTTCCTTAAACCAGGAGCTGAAGGTTTTCAAAAAGAAATCTCCTTCAAGAGGAGAGGAGAGGCACTTATCTTAGAAATATACTATTAGAGATTATGCAACCTGGTTTGGCTGGTAAAAGTAATAGTGCTGATGTAATATACTTAGACTTCAGTAAGGCATTTGACTCGCTGCTGCATGACAGTTTGATTAAAAAACAAGAATGATATAAAATTAACATGGCACACGATAAACAGATTAAAAGCTGGTAAACTGCTAGGTCTCAAAATAGAACTGTAAATGGGAATTATCATTGCATGGGGGTGTTTTCAGTGGGGTCCCAAGGGCATCAGTCCTTGGCCATGTGCTATTTAATTGTTTTACCAATGACCTGAAAAAAGTCTTAAAAGCATCACTGACAAAGTTTACAGATGACACAGAAATTGAGGGAGTGGTAAATAATGAAGAGGACAGGTCAGTGATACAAAGTGATTTGGAGCACTTGGTATACTGTGTGCAAGCAAACAATATGTGCTTTAATATGGCTTAATGTAAATGTGTACATCTATGAACAAAGAATGTAGCCATACTTACAGGATGGGGGACTTTATCCTGGGAAGCAGTGACTCTGAAAAGGATTTGGGTATCATGGTGGATTATGAGCTCCTAATGCAACACTGTGGTCAAAATGGCTAATGTAATCCTTGGGTGCATAAACAGGGAATCTTGAGTGGGAGTACAGAGGTTATTTCATCTCTGTATTTGGTACTGGTGTGACTACCGGAGTCCAGTTCTGATGTCCACAGTTCAAGAAAGATGTCGATCAGTTGGAGAGGATTAAGAAGAGAGCCACAAGAATGATTAAAGGATCATAAAAATTCCTTCTTGGTCTTGGGATCAACCAATAGAATTAAAGAGAAAAGAGCAATAATCCCTACAACTACTGTTAACTCATGCATCAAACGTCTGGGTTTCTCATCTTGATTCAAAGTTGTAAGTATACATGTGCATAAACAACAATACACAGTCACAGAATGGTTTCATTCATGTGTCATAACTAGAAATTATTTCCAAATAGTGGAAACAAGGGCAAGTGGGGAGGAAAGAGATGAATTCAGATTTCTCACAGAATTAGATCCCTGACTACCTGAGAGCAGGTAACATCTATCAGGAGAGAGAAATCACATATTATGTAAAAGGTTTTTGGTTTCTTTTAAGGAGTTAAGTCACTTCATCAATAGGACTGGAAAAGATATTGTGAGTCGCTGATTTTTTTTCCCCTAAGGCAAGGGCCTCACATCTTCAGCTGCTGTATCTTTTCAAAGAAATAAGATTTACTCTGTAGGCATAAGAAAGTTCACCTCAAAGAGGAATGCAAGACTGTGAGACTTCTGTAGTTTGTAGATGAGTTTCAGTGAGGTTGCCAAGTTTACTTGTTTAACAAGATACATGTGCATTTCCATTTCTCTGTGCCAAAATCCACACACTTGAGGTATGTCTTTACTGATGGCAGCAAAAATTGGCCGGCGTCAGATCGATTCTTCAGGATCGATTGAGCGGAAGTGAAGACCCACTCAATCGATCCGGAAGTTGATTTGGTAAATCCAACCCCGGAAAAAGAGTAATGCTATGCTGACGGGAGCGCATTTCCCATCGGAGCAGCAAAGTGAAGTAGTAAGTAAGTAAGTAGAAGTAAGTAAGTAAGTAGTAGTTAGGAAGTTGATGGGAGATACACAAGCTCTCTGTCCCCAAATGGTGACCACCTTATTAATGGTCTTGTAAATTTTATCGTAGTTAGTGGAATTTTTATTCATATAAGTGTCTAATGACTTACTTACCTCTCTATCTGTCAGTGCTGATTTCCATGGGTTACTTTTACATTGTGTAATAATGCAGATCCTTTTTTCCATTTTGATTTTGTTGCCTGTTGAATTAACCAAGTGTCTTGATGTTCATGTTTTATAGGCTAGGATTAATAGGGTCATCCAATTAGCCTTCTCTATATCATTCATTATTTTATATATGAATGATATATGCTCTGAAATATCCCTAGCTTCTGTTTGCCAGAAGCTGGGAATGGGCAACAGGGCATGGGTCATTTGATGATTACCTGTTCTGTTCATTCCCTCTGAAATATCTGGCATTGCCACTCTCAGAAGAGAGGATAGTGGGCTAGATGGACTATTGGTCTGACCCAGAATGGCCATTCATATGCTCTTATATGACAGAGATGTTTTTAAACAGAGGGTACAAAAAGATGGAGAAACCAGAGAAGAGTTTGTGACATCTAAAGCTGAAGAGCCAATCTTGCACTTTACAGGAGCTAACTGAGTCCCAAATAACAGACCAGGTCATGTTTGGAATCTGGAGCAAAAAACTCCAAGACACGCTACTGGAAGACCCAGAATTAACCCTTGACAAAGCAGTTAGAATTTGTCAAGAAAAGAAAGTCACTTAGTCCGGAATGAAGCTTATGGAAGGTGGGCAGTGCTCTGACTGTGTGGACATGATAGAGAATCCAAAATACAAGAAAAGAGACCTGGGGCAGAAAAGCATATAGAGCTCAAAGTTGGAATTCAGCTAAAACAGCACATGGAATTGCATGTTCTGTGGCCAATATGTAACACAGGGGAAACGATGCAAGAAATGCAATATGTTACATCACTTTGCAAGAGATTCCAAGCACGAACAGAGTGTGTACAGCATAGATAAAGAGGATAATGACTGTAGAGATATGCTTGTAGAAGATTGTGACTGAGAGACACTTCCTAGCAAGGGACAGTGTTGTGTAAATTGGGAGATGTGCCCTACATCTGATCTAACATGACTGCTCCCAACTGCACACCTGGGAGTCACTTCCGTCTGTGTTATTAAAGTTCTATTCCTTTCTCATTCAATAGTTATTCTTTAATGAACCTTCAAGATCGTTACGACTGCACCATTCTTCCTAGGAGCAATGAACAACATTGCAGCAGAAGATGATTGGACTATCAATATGAAAGGAAATGGGAAATTAATTGATTTTAAGTTGAACATTGGTGCATGAGCCAATGTGTTGCCAGAAATACTGTTATTAGCACTAAAAGAAAAGCTACCGGTACTGGAGAGTAAATGAGTAAAACTCAACCTTACAGTGGTGAGCTTATCCCCACTAAAGTCGCATGCAAATTAAATATATGAGTAAATAACACATTGGAAAAGATACAATTTGTACTAGCAACAGGGAAAAGAGCACCCATTATTGGGTTAAAAGCATGTCATGCCTTGGATCTCAGGAAAAGGGTGCTGTCTTGTAACAATTGGGCCTATAATGTTTTGCCTGCGTAAAAATTAACCATGAAAAGTCAGTCATTACTTTTTTTTGTTTACTAAGCATGATTTTAACACATTCTTTGAGTTATATTGGTAAGCCTTTTCTTTCAGACTAATTTAGGTGTTTTTTTGGTTTGATTTATTTGCACCTGTTTGTAAAATGTTTTAAATTAAAAATGTCCAGAAATTACTAAACCAAAAGTGGTGTGTCAAAGACTAGGCTTAATTGCTGGACAAAATAATAAGGGGATGGACTATTCCACCCACCACTCCCTTTTTGGGTCCTTAGCAAAAAAGTCATTGGCATGAAAATGAAGAAGAAAAGTCAGAGGCTACTGGAGTAAGCGTCATCATCCTGGCTGCCACTCTGCAGTCTCCTAGGACCCTAGACCTTCTTCATCCTAATTCTGAGAGATGTCCTGACCAGACTGGGTCTGAGAGAATGATCCAAATGACATTTCCATCTCTACTGGCTCCATCTGAACCCCAAACACCACCTGGGATGAAATGGGTTCAGTCTTTAACAAACAACAACAGCTCCAGCCCATCTCAACTAACTTCTTCTCTTTTCCCCCAAAGGGCAGTTATTACTGTTTTTGATACCGTCTAAAAGGCTGTCAGACAAGGAGGTTATTGTAGCTGTATTGGTCCCAGGTTATTAGAGAGACAAGATAGGTGAGGTAATATCTTTTATGAGATCATGTCTCTCTGACCAACAGAAGGTGCACCAATAAAAGATATTACCTCATCCACTATGTTTCTCTAAACAAGAGGGTTTTCCTTCTAAAAACTCTCTTTGGGTAAAGGGAACAAGGGATGTTGTTAAAATAAAAGCATTATTTAATACTTTACATTTCAAATGCTTTAACTGTTTTTCTTTTTTTTCTTTATCTTTAATAAGAGGTTAAAAGAATGTTTATTAGTATCTTTGCCATGGCACTAAGTAGGCTGGGGTCTCTGTATATCAAACCCTGAACCTTGTTTAACATTCTTTAATATTGGACAGTAATTGTGTTATGTTAACACCTTTGGCCCATATATTCCATTTAAATTAATACAACAGCTCTCCTGTGACGGGCAGGGGACCAACACAATTGAGGAAGAGTTTGAGAACATCTTCCAGGGGACAGGAAAACTCTCAGCAGAGTGCACAACAGAACTGAAAGAGCCAAAGCACCCTACAATTCATGCCCTGAGGAAAGTTCCCCTCACACTTAGGCAAAGGCTAAAAGAGGAGTTAGATAGGGTCATTGCTCTGTGAATTGTAGAACAAGCAGAAGAACCAACAGAGTCAGCACACTCATTGGTCATTGTATAAAAAAAAAAAGATGGAACCCTTCATTTATGTATTGATCCAAAATACTTAATTATGCAAAAAGGGAACATTTTCCATTACCTTTGAAGGGAGACGTTTTTTAAGAGATGCCAAATATTTTTATACAATTAATGTGTCAGCAGGGTTCCGGCAGGTTCCCTTAGAAAAAACAGAGCATGAGTTTGCGGACATTTAACACTCCTCCACACCATCCTGCTGCCCCGACCCCACCAAGAATACAGAGATTATTTTTCCGCTACACATGTATGATTTACAAATTGAATAAAAAGGTGAGAGAGATTTGGTGGATGCAGACACACTCTCTAGACACACAAAAGTGAAGTGGAACAAAGACTGGAGCTAGACATACACATCAATTAGATTTGTTTTAAAAAACTGTCCAGTCTCAGATGAAATGTGGGCTGTGATTGCCAGAGCTACAGCTCATCATGAGACTCTGCAGAAAGGACTTACGACAATGGGCACAGGGTGGCTGGGATTGCATATTCCCAGCCCTTATTATTAGAGCAATGTGAAATTCTTTTTATTTTTTTATAATTTTCCAAGAACGTTGTGTTAGTTCATCTTATCTATTTCATCCATGCAGGGGCAGTTAGGTACTGTCCTCAGGGGATAGGAGGCCCTGGGGGGCCGGGGGCTGTTGGGTCCCGCTTCTGGGGGATGGAAGGCCCTGCAGGGGGATGGGAGGTAGCAGAGCAAACTCACCCTACATTCACCCTTCTGCAGCAGCTCCCATCCCACAGGGCTTAGCCCAACTCCCCACTTCAGGCATTGCGACCTGGTGCACAGGGTGGCAACACTGCTCAGGTTTGGCCCAGCCATCCTTCCATCATGATGTGCACCAGGTTGCAACGCCCAGAACAGGGAGCCAGGCCGAAGCCCACAGGACAGGAGTTGCTGCTGCTACAGGGTGAGATTTTTATTTTATTTCATTTCTACATTGGTTTTTATTTTATTTAACAGGGTACTATACTTTTTATCAGTTCAAGGGTAAGCTCTCTGTACTAGATGGGATTTAGTTAAAAGGCACCAGGATGATGATTCCTGTGATGTTACGGAAAAATAAGTTTAAAATGGTACATGAAGGCCATTTAAGGATTGAAAAATCTAAGAGAATGGCCAGAAGCATGTTATGTTGGCCTCAAATAACAGCAACAATGAGGAAGCTGATAAGATTTACTGCATATACCAAAAATACAGGCCAAGCCAAGCAAAAGAGTTCATGCTGGTAGCAGAGGAAAAATGATCTACCTAGACCAAAATAGGCATAGAATTGTTTATATTGATTGAACTTGTCCTAGACTACTATTCTCACTTGTCTGAGATGGTCTTACTAGAGTACACTGTAGCTGAATAGGTGATTGATTGTGCATATCAAATCTGTTTTTGCTAGACAAGGTATACCTGACATAGTCTGACAATGGGCCACTGTTTAGTGGGCATGACTTTAAGTAGTTTGCAGTGAAGTACAAGTTTAGACATGTAACCACTAGTTCCCTATATCCTCGGTTCAGCAGTGACAAAATAATAAAGAGCCTCCTGAAAAGGCTGCAGAGTCCAACTCTGATCCATATTTAGCAATGTTAAATACAGAACAGCACCAATGAAGTATGGCTTGTCACTTGCTGATATCTTGTTCAACAGAAAACTGAAAACAAGAGTGTCTGCACTGTTAGAAATTGATGCTGGAGTGTCATTGGTGACTTGTAGACAGACAAAGAGAGAGATGAGGCAAAACAAAAAACTTCATACCATTTGAAGTCCCAGGAGCTGCCACCAGTTCATGAAAATGACACTCCATGAGAGGAAACAATGGTCACAAACAGTAGTGGTGTCACAAGAGGTTGCCTCTGGTTGTATGAAGTTGTCACTCCAGATGGACACGGTATTACAGAGGAATAGATGACACCATCTCCAAATCCCTGAAGGGAAGGAAATAAGGGGCACTGAGTCTGCAGTTTTCACCAAGAGAGTCTCAGACAGGCAACAATCACAGCAGGGTGAGACAGTGTAGGGCCAGGACATGGAGCAACCAGAGCAAGTGGGCTTGATGCCTCCTGACAGGTCCAAGCAACAGCACGGTGTTCCTCAAAGACCAATGAACACTGTTAGCTAGTTTAGTTATTAGATTGGCTATAAGTGTTTGTAATTGTGTGTTATATTAACATTGGTGTTTTAACTGTTATAGTTATTAAATTTTGGTTTGGGGAAGGGAAGGTCTGGAACTGGGGACTGTGCATTTATGGGCTGAGTTTCCCAGACAAAGAGTCTGGGCAGGGTACAGTGAATGCTCTTGTTGTTATGCACAGCCAATAGGCACCAGTCACAGACAGAATAAAGCAAAGATCTTGCAAGCATCCTAAGCACCGAGTGATCACTGGCCACCACATGAGTAGCTTACTGTAGGCCTGGCTTGACATAAGTAACTTGCCTTATTTTTTGGTGGGCATAATTGGGAAGGTGAATGGAAGGTTAAATTGTAAATGGGGTTTTGACAAACAGTATGCTGGAGTCAGGAAGTCTGTGCTAACTAATATAAGCAGCAATACCCTGATGTTAGGATTTACGGACAAGATAAACCTGGAAGGTAAAGATCAGGTTCCACATGAACAGCACATGGACAGAGTATGCTGTACAGGGATTACTTCCTACAAAGTAACCAAGCCAGTCCCAAAATGTGTGATTCTGTGTATAGCAAATGCAATGTAACGTGTCAAGGAAAAGGCTGTTTGTGTAACTTTGGATGAGTGGTACTCCCTATACCCAACCCGATGCCTACATCTGATCAAATCAGCATAGCTTTGATGTATGTCAAATAAAGGAACCTGACTGATGAAATCCAGGGTCGAATTGAGTGTTTTGAATCCCAAAGAACTGGGTGAAGGGATCTCCCAGAACTGGACATGGTGTTCTGGATAAGCCAACTGGAAAAGGTCTCTGAGGGAATCCCAACACTTACATTCCTGTAATCCAGTCTTCTGTTTTGGACAAAGGTGGCTTTTGACTGGTTTTTTGTTTGTTTGTTTGTTTTTTAAAAAAACATCTTTTAATTCTAAATAGTTTAAATCCTTTTGTGTTACTGGCTAGGAGTAGCACTTTCTCCCTTTTGTTTTCTTCATCTTCCACAAGAGAAGAGAAGACAAAATATAAAGGGAATCAAGAAATCATAGAGCATATTGCCAGGGGCAAGGGAAAAATGTATGAAGTAATTTGAGTGTTAGAAGTTGTGGTCTACAGTGAAGTTTAAATATTGCAGTATTCACTAGAAAGTTTTTTTTTTAAAAAGTTGACCTAAGATTACCTTTAGCTGACTTTTATAAGGTGTTTTCTTTTATTCTTCTCCCTTTATGAAAGCTTTATAATTTCCTTTCCATTAATGTTTCTGATATAAGTCCCAGATCCTGCACAATGTTTCGTACAGGCAGACTCCTGGACCTATGTACAGTCCCTTTGACTGCAGTGGAACAATGCATGAGCACAGGTGTCAATTTGTATGGTACATCTTATGGAATTGGAGAGTGTCTCTAGTCAGGGGTACGTGACCAGTAGTCCATGTGGCAAATTAAGCCAGTACAGATCTTGAATATAGTTTAGGATAAAGTGTGTTTTCTTGGAAGGATAGGAAATGTAAGGTTTGTTGATTTATGTGTTTTTTGTGAGGTGTGAGTATTTTGCTCTAGTTTAATTGGCCAAGTTTAGGCTTCTTACCAAACAACTGGAGATCTGGGTTAATCAATAAACTCTGCAACTTCATAACAGCATGTAAGACTTTAACTATCCATGCCCCATTGACTTGACTAGCAGTTGCATGACTAGAATCTTATGTAGTCTTTTGACAAGGGCAAATGATTCGGTAGCTTTCGAACAACTGTTGTGTCTAAATGCTTTTCACTCTGTCTTTATCGGGGATTTAACTGGATTTGTTGGCAAAGAAGTGTTCACTGTTGTAAGATAAATCAGCGCACTACATATTGCATTTATTGACACTTGCAATAGTTTTATCTTTAGAAATTTTCAAGTAGTTTTTGTCTTGGCTAGCTGGGGACTTAACATAGACCATATTTCATAGAATCATAGAATATTAGAGTTGGAAGGGACCTCAGGTGTTCATCTAATCCAACCCGCTGCTCAAAGCAGGACCAACCTCAGCTAAATCATCCCAGCCAGGGCTTTGTCAAGCCACAACTTAAAAACCTCTGAAGATGGAGATTCCACCACCTCCCTAGGTAACCCATTCCAGTGCTTCACCACCCTCCTAGTGAAAAAGTTATTCCTAATATCCAACCTAGAGCTCCCCCACTGCAACTTGAGACCATTTCTCCTTGTTCTTTCATCTGCCACCATTGAGAACAGCCTAGCTCCATCCTCTCCAGAACCCCCTTTCAGGTAGTTAAAGGCTGCTATCAAATCCCCCCTCATTCTTCTCTTTTGCAGACTAAACAAACCTAGTTCCCTCAGCCTCTCCTCATAAGTCTTGTGCTCCAGCCCCCTAATCATTTTTGTTGCCCTCCGCTGGACTCTCTCCAACTTGTCCACATCCTTTTTGTCTGGATATTTATCTGGATATGAATTGGCATGAGGGGACACTTTCAGAATTTTGAAGATCTTACTGTAATACAATTCCACATTCCCTTGTGTAGCTGAATAATCCTGCTGTACAGCTTTATTCTGATGTGGTCTGTGGGGGGAACTGAGCTGTAGGGCATCTGTTCAAGAATCCTGGTATGAAGAGTGGTAGCTCCAGCTGTGGAGAGCAAGTTATAGCACAAAAAATATCCCTCTTTCGAGACTCTTCAGTGCTGTAAGATTTGGACATATGGAGCAACAGATTGCTGGACAGAGAAACTAGTTAGTCAGACTGTAAGTTATTGACATTATCATTAAGCAGTCCTCCTGGATGACGATCAGCATATTTGCTGTTGAAAGAATATGGTTCGAGGTCTGTGTACTGTAAGATGTCACTGTTCTGTGATCCCAAAACAGATTGTTGTATGGGAAAAATTCTTTCAGCCTGACAATAGGTTAATGGCATTATCGTTAATCAGTCATACTGGATGACAATCTGCATATTTGCTGTTAAAAGACTGGCTTGTGGTTTCTGGTCTGTTTGCTAGTGAGGTGTGACTGTTCTGTGATCCCAGAAAAACAAACTGGATTAGGAAAGCCTAATTGCTTTCCTGCCATACCAGCAGTATGTGGCCAATGCACTGCAGATATATTATGCAAGAGGCCATGCGCAAGAACATGCTTTAGCAATATATTTTTCCCAGATGCTAAGATACCACTAATGTGGCTCTTAAGCATGTTCTTTTTCTCTTGTTAATGCTTGAATTATGACGAAGATACTGTTCATGATAAATGTTAGGCCCATATATCAGGTGGTAAATATCCAGCTATTCAGAGCATCCACTGTACAGCTAAACCCAATGAGTAACATTAAAATGTTTACAAACGAGTGCTGCTGCTGGTGGTAAATACCTAAATCTCCAATGTTCTTTCTCAGTGATTTTCCCCCTGGTAACGAAATCAATACTTTTAAAATTCAAAAATACATGTAGATACTACTTTACAGATATGAAGAATAGAAGCGAATATACATATATCCTTGTCTTGAAGAAAAGGAATACAGGCATGGATTTTAAAAGGCTATAATGAACGGTCTAAGATGCATGGGCATTGCTGCCCTCTATTGGCTGGAATCAGAATGGCTCTATGACAGGCACTAAGATTTCTACAGCTGTTGATCTAAGGGTTATTCTCCTTATGCTCAAATGGCAGAAGCTTGTGCTGTTGGAAACAAAGGATTTGTGTTGATTGCTGATGTTGAGGTGAAGTTCTAAGTGACTGAAGTTGCAGATGACCACAGATTTATTGCTTTGGTATCAGAAGTCGGAGGTGAATACAAGATGCTTGAGAACAAGCTTTGCTTAACTAAAATGATATGTAATGCACTGCCTGCAAATAGTGTATGTGCACAACTGTTCTTATAGGTCCATAATGCTAACTGCTAACTCCCCTGTAGCTGGAGTGGTAGGTCCCTCTCCTTTTGGAATAGGAGGATCTGAGTTCCATCATCATTTTCACCAGGAAATTCCTTGTGACCATACTGTGCAGCAGAGTGCCATAAGTTTGTGCGGGGAGGTTGTAGACCTTAGTGATGGGACTGGGGAAGCTGTAGTGTAGTCATCACTGAACAATCTGTTTTACGATCGCTTCTTCTAATCTGGGTGCTGCTGCTAAATAGCACATTCTCTGTACTTCAATCTGCAAAGCAGAAAGCCAAGGAGAACTAAAGTCTATGGTTGCCCATTAGCTTCAATAAGGAATTTAAAGTCCTGCCCCTTCTCCATCACAGAATACTACAGGAATTGCCAGGAAAGTGAGGGAAAGAATGGAGTCACCATGAAACAAGACAACAGGCAATTTTAAATGTAGAGAAAGAAAAAATCCAGAAGAAAAATCAAGAGGGGAAAAGGGAGAACAGACCGAAAAAGAAAAAGGGGAGAGAAATAAGGATAGAGAACAGTAAGTGTGCTACAGCATGGACTGCCAATCCTATGCACTCCAAATGGGGTGCTAATAAGCCTCCCCTGCCCCCAAAGGTTGAAACCAGTTGGATCAAGAGTCCCCTCACTGAAAGTGGGACTCAACAAAGCTGTCTAGAGCCTGTCCCTGACAAACTGGAACTTTCCTAGAAAATTAGACATGCTCACTGTAGCTGATGATACATACAGCAAGCTCACCATAGCCGATGATAATGCAACTTTGTGCATTAGCAGGCAGAGCATGTAGCTGGACCTCTCTCCTTGCCAGAGGCTAAGCAATGAATGTGATTTCAAGGGTCTGATGAGCAAAAAATCCAAGGTCACTCATCAGCCTGAGTAGAATAAATGACAATAAGCTGCTCTATAAATGGCAATTCAATGACCTATTGTTGCAGTCCTGGGATAGTTTCAGTGATAAATTTGCAAGTATTCCTCATTAAGGTTACTATCCAGCACAGTGACATTCAACCTGTAGTGAATGCATCCTTTTCCATTATTGTGCATTTGCAGCCACACAATGATTTATGCTGAGTGATATGCAGAGGATAAATATAGTCACCGGTCATGACCTCACATTCCACACTATGTAGTTGCTTGTTAAAAAACATTGTAGGATGAATGTTTATATTATGGCAGACATTTAGAACACATGAGTTGTTAAATTCACATAGAAAATAGAAAGGAAAGTTAGAAACAACTCTCTACATAAAAGGTGGCAATCCATTGGGAGAAGTTTGGAAGGGAAAGCAGGAGTGTGAGCTGACTTTCCTTTCCTGCTTGATTACATTTCAAGATGGTATATTTGTATGATTAACCATTTGCACTTTTAACTCCACAAGAAATCAAGCAAAAAAGGAATAGCAGTATTGCCAGCTGTCAGTGTCCAAAAATCATGAGACGTTTTAAACATTTTTTTCAATGAAAGCTAGGATTTTCATGTAAATCACATGACTCTGAAGCTGAAACTTAAAACAAAACAAATACCCAAATATCATGAGAGACACAATAAAACCATATCAGTTGGCAATGGCTCTTATAAAACTCAGAAGTTCTTATATTCACGTTAAACACCAAGGTTTGATCTTCCTCTCACTGCTGTGAATCAGAAGTAATTCCACCAGAGTTTACACTAGTTTTACTTCAGTGTAAGTGAGTGGGCCTCTGTCTTCCTGCTCACAAAATTTGGGTCCCGATTCTCCCCTTATTTACAAGTATTACATCACTGTAACTCTATTCAGTTCAGTGGAATTATTCCTGATTTATTTCAGTGTAAGCAAGAGGACAGTACAGCTGATAAATGAGATCATGTTATGGTTGATCTTTAACATGCCAGTTAAAGATTTCCACACTTCCTCCCAAGCCCACACAATGATGTTAGCTCTTGTTCTTTTAGTTTCTAGGTTAATAACTTGGGCTTGTTATCTCTGGCTATTGAGTGTTTTGTCTCAGATGAGGCTTCTGTTGTGGAAAAAACATGATGCTGGTCAGGCTATATGGACTTTCCACTGTTATGTGGGTGACAAAAACGATGTATTCCATGTCTAGACTGCTCACATATATAGAACAAAGTCTGGGTGTTTAATCCAGAACATATACAAGACGGAATGTATACTTGTCTTATGTTGAAAAACTTGGAGAAGTTCAAGACAGGATCACAGTTGCCAATGAAAATAAAGGTTGAGGACAGAAGTATCCAGCACCTAGTATCAGTTAAAGAAAGAAATGGAAATTGATGAGTCAGAGGAACTGAAGTCACAGAGGCTACTTAAAGGTAAACCCAAGCTGGATCAGGGCCTCATTGCAACTCATCACATTGTATGATCAGGCCCTAAATTTGCATTGTTTAACATCAATTTGCTGATGCACATAAATCTTTGCTCTGGTCTTCCATATAAACATTCAGTATGTGTATTTTGGTCATTAAGTTAAAATGAATCACATTTTAAACACTTTGATTTCATTTTGTCTCAAAATGGTATAATCAGGAGTAACTCAATTAGAAAGTAATTTAATGGCAGAGGTAAAGTAACTGTTTACATTGACTGGCTTGTGTGGTAGCCTCCAGCAGACTGGTTCAACCAATATCTTTATGAAGGTACTTAACAAATGCATATATATTTCACTATGCTCCTTTTCATCAATTAGGCAATTGCTTAATAACTTAATTGCTAATGATAGGGTTTGTAAATTAGCAAAAGAGATCCAGATAATTTGGGTATCACATCTAAGGTTTTTGCTGTTTTGGCCTGGCTGAAAAGTGCTCGTATCATTTTGTTGCATATGAAGAAATACGTTTTAAAAAATGTAAAGGCTACATATGTGTACCTTGACCAACACTGTGGATCTGATTTTCAAAAGTCCATATCCCTAATTCCAAGCAAAAGAGTATATGTAATTTTCTCACTAACTCTCATGTTCATGTAGTTATATAAAAGCATTGACACACACTGTAATTGCACATGCAGATTAGCTGTTCATTTTTCTGCATGCAAGTACAAGAGCAGAGTTTTGAAAATGAGGCCTTTATTTTTTCAATCACACTTACCATCCAAGAACTTTCCTGATCATATTTCACTTTCTAATCCTCAACCACGTTCTTCTAGCACTAGGTTACATCAGTTCCTCAAAACTGTTCTAGCATTAGTTAAACTTAAAAAACAAAACAACGACAGATTTTGTAATGGTCAAGGAGAAATTTCAGATCCTCTTCTAATTGTGCTTGGGTAGGTAGTGTTGATAGCAAGCACTTTCACAAACAACATGAGAAAGATGTGTTCTGTGTAGGTGACATAATGCCTATGTATTTAAATTATAGTTGTTCCCTAGAAAACCTGGAACTACAGGAAACTTGTTTGATTTGAGTTTTGTTTCAAACTAGAATCTCTGCCCACATTTATCAAAATGTTCTGTAACTTCTCACAAATCTTCCATAAGAACCTGAATCCAATTTTGAGGGAGCCTGGGTCAATTTATGGTTTTGTATCAAAATCAGTCGAAGTTTTCTGCATGCATATGTTGTAGACACCAAACAAGGTGAAATTCTACAGTTTTGGCAGAGTTTCATTTTGAGATTTTGAGTTTATTCAGAGCCAAAGATCACAGTGAAAATTCAGGAAAGGAGGAGGTATGATCCCATGTTGATGAGTGTAATATGCATAGCCAGCTAAACTAGATTAGACAGAAGGGTGAAAAAAGGAAAAAGTCTTCTCAAGAAGTCTGGAATGGAAGGAAATTCTATTACAATGTGGTAGGAGTCTGCTAACAGTTTGTAACAATGCAATTTACAAAAAAAACACAAGTGCATACCATAAAGGACAGTAGGGATCAGAACCTCAGCTGTTGTCAATCAGCATGGCTTTGATTTCAGTGGAGCTATGCTGATTTACACATGCTATGGATCTGGCACTAAAAGTGTGAATGCATTGCCGAATAGGACAAAATATTCAGTATCAGTGAAAGTTAATCTCTGTGGTGTAAAGAATTGATACCACACAGCCTCACATAAACAATCATTTGGCAGTGTAATAACACCTGCAAGGGACTGCGTTTGTAAAGGGAAATTATTACAATTTTTTCTTTGTATTAAGAGCAGGGCAGCCCATATAATACCAATTAAACATTTCTGATTGTGAAGTCCTGACACTTCAGGCATTACAGCAACAACAGTAATAATAATAATAATAATAAACCATAGGGATAAGAAAGGAATTTGGTGTCCCCGCCAGGGTGGTCATAAGGTATCTCAGTCTGAAAGGTGTTAGTTAAACGTGCAGCATAATCAATTATATCTTTCCCATAAATATTCATAATGAGGTATATCCCTCAGTGAGCATATTCAGAGGAGAGCTGGGTGTTAAATATTAATTCTGATGCACAAAAGGCCTGTTTTAGAAGATAAAATAGTGGAGTCCTATGATGATATGGTGTAACCTACTTTTCTAGTTATGTATTTTCATTTCCTTATTGTACATATATTATTTAGTAAGTCTTTAAATATCAGGCTTAAGAACCAATATCTTGTTGTGTCTGCCCCTCTCCACCCCAAACCAGAAGTGGGAACTGTTTACTGGGGTGTCAACACCAGCTGGTGGAGAGTACTGCATTCTATTTTTAATTATTATGAGTGAGCCTGCATATAAATTCAGAGCATCACTCTTCCTCACAATCTGCAGGGGATCTCCCCCTGATATTTGCACAAAGAACAAGAATAGAATATGACCTTTCTGTAGTAGATAAACTTTCAGTTATTATTAGTTCAAATGTATATTACATTCATTATCATTTACAGAGAAAATGTGCTCAACTTCAGTACTATTTTTGACCTTTCTTTTGGTTCGTTCCCCATCCTCCTTTCTCTGTGTATTCATTTTCCTGCAGCAGTTCCCATCTCCCAATGGGATCCCTCCTTTCCAGTTCCATTCGCTAAAATGTTCAACAATTAAATAGGAAGATTTTCTTTGCAACCAAGAGGGGTAGGCACTTCCTTTTCTTTTAAATGGAAGCTTATATTCTGCTCATTCTGCATCTGTCAAAGGGATGCCATAAAAATATATCAAATGGTCTGATATGGCCTGTGAACCATATATTTGACTCCCCTGACTTATACCATTGGCAAGATTCCCAACCTAAACTATATAGAGGCTTCTGTAACATTTTAATATATGTGTGATAATATAGTTTTAGATACAGTTAGAATAAGGTCCTATTTTTAACGTTACATTACATATCAGGATCTCCATTCATCCTGCTCTCTAGCTGTGCAGAATGGTACGATTTTTTTATTTTTATAAACTACCCATCAATGGCAGCCTAATGGTCACATTTAGGATTGTGATGGCGTGTGAGTCAGACTGGCGTGCTGATGTAGGGACTTAATTGCCAGAATTTCCAAATGACTAAACCATGTATATCATTTCATGGATGATGTGCCATAGCTTTGAAACCACTGATTTCTTATTTGTTTGTTGGGGTTTTTACTTATAAACGAATCAAGCACTGCTCTGATCATGAATTATGGCTTCAGTAATTTGCCACTGAGTTGTGCCCCTGCTCTGCACAATACATATATGCTCACAAAGGCGGGGAGTAAAATAAAACTGTCACTACAAATGTCTGAAATTGTTTATGAAATAATCTGTGGGAGCTACTCTACTTGTTTATCAGCAAGGGGTAGAGACCAAGGACATTTCATCTATAGCATTATGAATCTCTTTGATTTCTCTTGAAAGCTGAAGAGTTTGACTTTATGAACATTCCAAAGCACACAAAAAAAAAATCACTTAGAAAATAGAGGAAAGCCAGTCCTGTGGTTGAGACACTGAGCTAGGGGCTGATTTACATTAAAACTTGCATTGCCATAGCTCCATCTCTCAGGCAATGTCTACACTTACCCAGAAATTCGGCTGCAGTCAATGGGAGTTACGCAAACTATGCTGCATAGTTTGCGTAACTCCCGTCAACTTTGTAACTTCCCTTTAGTGCACCCTCTCCACTGCGTTGCGCCAATGGGAAATGCGTTCCTGTCGACGCAGCGCTACACCTTTTGAGGAGGTGGTTTAATTGAATCAACTTCCGGATTGATTGAGCAGGTCTTTATTTCTGCTCAATCGATCTGGATAGATCAATCTGACGGTGGCGAATTTGCCGCGGTCAGAGTGTACATACCCTCAGAGGTGTGAAAAATTTACATCCCCAAGAGACATAAGCCTGATCTACACTACAAACTTAGGTTGATGGAAGCCAACTTATGTCAACCTAATAATGTATGTGTCTACACTACCAGATCCTTTCTGCTGACATAACTCACCTGATACGAGTCGAATTAATGACTTGCCTGTTACGAGTCAATTTAATGACTCCACCTCCGTGAGAGGTGTAGCACTTAATTCAATGTTCATGGGTCGACAAGGGACGCAATGTAGACACAGCATTGTGTAAGTCAAATGAATTGGAGGTGTCCCACAATGCTCTGTTGTGACTGCTTTGGAGATAGCTTTCAATTCTGCTGCAAAGCAGCAGGTACACAGGAATCAGCCTCTCCCCTGTTAAAGCCCTGAGAACTTTTAGTTCCCATGTCCTGTTTGATCAGCATGGAGAGCTCGCCAGCCCAGCTGATCATGGTGACTCAATGGCCCAAACAAGCTCCAGCCTGGAATACAGAGGAGGTGATGAAGTTTATTGGTCTGTGAGGAAATGTACGGAAGTGTTTTGCCCTTTGCCTACAGATATTGTGGAGCACACAGTAGGAAGCGGTAACAATGGGGATATTGAGGTCTAACTTAGTAAGAAAACTGTGTCAGGGACCCTTTAAATATCCAAAGGCACATTCCACCACCATTCTGCACTTGCTCAGCCTATTGTTGAACTGCTCCTTTCTGCTGTCCAGGTGGCTGGTATATGGCTTCATGAGCCGTGGGAGCAAGCAGTAGGCTGCCTCTCCCAGGATCACTATTGACATTTCAACTTCATCAGTGGTTATTTTATGATCTGGAAAGGAAGTTCCTGATTGCAGCTTTCTGAACAGACCTTTGTTCCTAAAGATGTGCACGTCATGCACCTTTCCTGATCATTCCATGCTGATGTTGGTGAAACACCCCCTGGGATCCACCAGTGCTTGCAACACTATTGAAAAATATCCCTTTTGGTTTATGTAGTCTTTGGCAAGGTGGTCTGGTGCCAAGATAGGGATATTTGTGCCATCTATCCCCCCCACTGCTGTTAGGGAACCCCATTATGGCAAAACTATCCACTATGTCCTGCACATTGCCCAGAGGCACTACCCTTCTTAGCAAAAGTCAATTAATGGCCCTGATGACTTGGATCACAACAGCTCCCATGGTGGATTTACCAACTCTGAATTGATTCCCCATTGATTGGTAGCAGTCTGGCATTGCAAGCTTCCACAGAGTGATCACCACTCACTTCTCTACTGTCAGAGCAGGTCTCATTTTAGTGTTGCTGCACTTCAGAGCTGGGGAAAGCTCTGCACAAAGTTCCTGGAAAGTTGTCTTCCATATTCGGAAGTTCTGCATCCACTGATCATCATCCTATAGCTGCACAACAATGTGATCCCACCAGTCAGTGCTTCTTTCATGAGACCAGAAACGGAGCTCCACCGAGTTCAGCTGCTACGCGACTGCCAGCAGCAACCGGGAACTTTTTCATTCTATAGCTTTCAGCAGGGCTGCTTGAATGAGATCACAATGTTCCATGTGACAGCTCCTGTCTCGGCCCTGGAAATACTGCAGGATAAGATGCAAGGTGGTAGTAATGCTCACAACAAGAGTGTACAGATGAGCAGGGTCCAGGCTTTTTGGGCTATGGCATATGCGCAGCTAAGCCAGGCTTTAGAAAAAAGGTGCAGAAAAGTAGGGGTTGTTTGCTATTGATATCAAGGTAAGGAGGGAGGAAATTGCAGCATGGAAGGTCAAAGCCATGTTCCCATTCCCCCTTGTGACAATGTTTTGGTTCCATGAGGCACTGCAAGCCCTTCCCAAAACTCCCTGCAGTTAGTTGCACTGTGTGATAGCTACTCATGGTGCACAGCTCTGTGCATCGATGCATGCGCTGCTTGTGAGGATGAACTCCACTGACACAATGAGCTTGTGAACACGCCCGACTGACTTAATTATTGTAACAGCTGGATGTTGACTTAAATTAAGTCGATTTAACTGTGTAGTGTAGACATGCCAATAGCTATGCCAACCTAACCCCCAGTGCAGACAGTTCTAAGCTGATAGAATTCCTACATTGACCTAGCTAATGCATCTCAGAAAGGTGGATTAACTACAATAGAAGAGTCCCTCTCATCACTGAAATGACCGTCTACACTGAAGCGCCACAGCAACAGGACTCAGAAGAGCAGAGTTTCAATTCTTAGCTCTACCACTGCTTTCTTGTGTGATCTTTCACAAATCACATAATTTCTCTGTGCTTTGGCTCCCCATCTGTAAAATGGGGATAACACTTCCTTTCTCGCACCCTTTGTCTTCCTTGTCTATTTAGGTTGTGAACTCTTCAGAGCAGGAACTGTCTCATACTATGGGTAGTGCCTTGCACAGTGTAGCCCTGATCTTGGTTCGGGATGCTAGCTGCTACTGTAAAACGAACAATAATATTGAATAAGTTTTTACTGAACATACTTTGTATGAAATTACCTAAATATTTCACTAATGTAAAAGAGGTACACTATAATCTAAGACCTCAGTTTAGGAAAGCACTCCTACTCAGGACAGAATGTGACTAAGGGCTTTCCTGAGTCAGGTCCTAAAATTCACAAAGAACTGTTGACTGTGATTGTTGGAGTAATTCAGATGAGTGAAAGTGAAATAATTGCACTGAAGATATAGAATTTTGTCTCCATACGTGATTGCAAACAGCTTTGTTGTCTATTTGCTGGTTTAAAGACTTAGAATGTTTACATTGCATACTGGTGAATATTTGTAGGGGTTTGGATAATAGTGAAGCCTTTTTCTCTTCTTCCTCTGGCCTCTATTTCTGGGAGATCTCAGCTATTTCCACATTCCTCTATTCCTAAATCTAACTCTCTATGATGCTGGCAGTCCAAGTACCATCTCTTGCTAAGACTTTAGGCCTCAGCTGAGCACTAAAAATTCATTACTGGAAACCAGTCCAGCTCACTTGTGTGTTAATATGGTTAAGAGAGGTATTGGACTTATAACAATATGTTTAGACTTTATGAAATGCTTGTAAATTGCTATATTTATTAATCCTACTTATAATGTCTGTATCCCATGCTATAAAGTAAAACTTAAATGTTTGCCCTATAGCTGTCAACTGTTTGTTCTGATTTATGTAACTCACCAACAAGAAAAAAGTTTACCTAGAGCAAAATGCTAAATCTCCAAGAAAGGTATTACCTCTTGCCCGTTAAGAAGGACTATCAAAACTAAATGGGGCATTGTGAGATGTCACAATACAAAGATTTTGCTAATTGCCCTTGCACACTCATGGAGAGGCTATGTGCAAAAAGGCTCGTCCCATCAGTTTGAATTCTGGAGGAAGGCAATAAAGATAGCTGACAAGAAAATTTTTCATCTCTCTTTTGCTATTTAGACTCTCACAGGGTCAAAGCTATGTAACAGAAGCAGAGATCCCCAGGGCCAACCTGGGTTAGCCCTAAAAGACATTCAGTATTGCCAGATTACTACAACTCTGTCACCTTTTGGAACCATAGACTGAAACTCATTTGTGTATATGTTTGCCTGTTTTAACCTATAAATAAGTCTCTCATTTCTTTTCCCTAGTTTCTTTTCCCTAGCCTTTAGTTAGATTACTATAGGAGTGGCTACAGGCATTGTCTTGGGTGTGAGATCTAAGGTACCGACTGACCTGTGGTATGTGATTGGTCCCTCAAGACTATAACTAACCTGAATTTTGGTGTGATTTTTGGTGCAAATGATCATCTATCACATAATCCATTTTTCCTGGGTGGCAAGGTAGACTGGAATTCCAAGGGAACTCTCTGTGACTCCATGGTAAGACTAATATAGTGCTTCGGGAGTTCACACTTGTTTCTGGGTTGGTGAAATCTAATTATAGAACATACAACCAGATTGGTGTGGCATGGCTGCCCTGCTTTTTGACTGTCTATCCTGAGGTTGGCACTCACAGACATGAACCACTCCAGACTGTGTGACACTCTCCATCCCTGAACTCTTACGTTCAGTCAAATTTTCCTCCCCCTTTTTTATTGTCTGTGAAAGATTTCCTACTGCATTTCTTGCAGTCACCTCAAATTCAGTGGCCCAAATTCATCCCATTTTCTTCCAGATGTAAACAGTATTTATTGTTACTCTTTCAGTAAGGAAGTCCAAGCACAAGTAATATTCTTCAGTCAATGGAAGTCTCCAAGCAAGGCAGTAACTTAGTTTTCATTTTTGTTTCTTTAAAGGGAAACTCCATTGCAGTGTGTGAATATTCCAGAACCATATACCACAAACACTCTCAGAAGGAGGTTATTAAGCCAGAATAAATGGAAGGGATCCCTTATGTATAGTGTGTTGTAATAATTGGGCCCATAAATTTACCCTGGTTGTGAACTCAATTGGAAAAAGTATGTGAAAGTTTATAAAATGTCACAATAACCTATAATTACAAATGTTGATGGGTAGGCTGACCATATGGGATACCAAATGGGGTTCACCTGAGCCCCCCAACCCCCATGTGGAGCTGGCCCCAACTGCTCACCTGAGTTTCCCCGCACCTGCACAGACCTGGCCTGAGCCGCCTGACATTGCTGCTCACCTTCGTCCTGCAATGCAGGGTTGGCTTTGCTGCTCACCCCCGAAACATTCCTCCACACCCAACAAGGGGGGCATGCCCCACTGTTTTTGGCAAAACTGGGCATTTTTCCCATTTGCTCTTGTCAACTGATCAGTTGCAAAAGCAAATGGGACAAATGCCCAATTTTGCCAAAAAAGTCAGGATGTCAAGGACAGGATTTAAAAAGGGGACTGTCCAGCCAAAACGGGACGTGTGGTCAGTCTATTGATGGGAATAGGTATAAAAGGGAAACAAAAAGGCTGAATAAATCCAAACAAAAAGGTCTACTGATATAACTCAAGAACTGTGTTAAGATTATGCCTAGTAAACAAGAAAATGTGGTACCAGAAATCCATGATCTAAAATTGGTGTGTCAGGAATTAGGTGTAATTAGTGGACAAAATAATGAGCGGATGGGCTATGCCACCCATCATTCCCTTTTGGGATCCTTAAAGAAAGAGACATTGGGAGAAAAATTGGTTATTGGAGCAAACTACACCATTGTGGCTACCACCCCTGCCATTTCCTGAGACCCGGGGCCTTTGTCATCCTGAACTTGAGAGATGTCCTGACCAGAATGGGCCAGAAAGAGAGACACAGATGATATCACCACCTTTACCGGCTCCAGTTAAATCCCAAACATCACCAGTGATGGAAAGGGATCGGACTTTAGCAACATCAACAACTCCAATCCATCTCACATAACTTCTTCTCTTTTACCAAAAAGCACAGTTATCGCCATCTTTAATATCATCTAAGAGATGTCAAACACAGGGATTTTTCCTTCTAAAATCTTTCTCCAGCTAAAGGGATGAATATCTTATTTAATACTTTACATTTAAAATGCTTTAACTGTTTTTCCTTCTTGTTGTTATCTTTAAAAGGTTAAAAGGTTTTTTAAAAGTGAGTTTGGTACTAAGCAAACTGAGATCTCTGTATGCCAAACCCTAAGCCTTGTTTAACACTGTTTACTGTTGGACAGTGACTGGATTATGTTAACTTCCTTGGGCCTTTATATTCCACCTGAATTAATACAACAGGGGCCCCCATCTTGTGTCCTGTCAAGGGTAAGGCACTGCTACAATTCTACAGTAGATTTGTCATAAATCAAAGTTGATTATTCTATTGAGAATGAATCATCTACAAAAGATACTACATAGGTAGAGAAATTTAAGGTCTCTCTCTTTACTATATGGAATAATTTATAAGGATTTCACATGGGTGGTTCCCCAAAATCTGCAAATAATCCACTTTCCTTATTTTTATGACTGTAATTGTAGAGATAGGCCCTGTTGTGATCATGCTTTCAAGAACATGGGTTTGTTTTGCTTTCATAATCTAGTATACATAGCAATATGTCCAGCCAAGTCAAAAGATTGGAGGTAGTTCTACCCCACCCGTTTCCACCCTAGCTCTTTCTAGCCCCACCCACTGAGCCTTGAATAGCTTTGCTCTCTCCAGTCATTAGGTTCCATTGTTTTTTTGACGAAAATAGTCATCCTTGGAAAGGTGTGTAAAATCAGAATAAAATTAACTCAATCCATTTCTAACTGGGTCTATTATTTTAAAAAGGCTCTTTTGAAGCCAGTGCAAAAATCTCTTGAACATGCATTAAGACAGTGTTAAAGCCAGGAAGCATTTCAGTCCCAGAGGATTGTCTCCAGTGTGGCAAGAGAAGCCAAACCACACCTAATAACACTTTCTACCAAACAAGCTCAAGTGGTAGAACTAAGGGCTCCTCAGTCTTTGGGTATGTAACTATCGCTAATGTAGCATACAATCATTAGAGGCAGAGATAAGATTGGAGGGGGGAGGGGAAACTTTATGATAAATTGGATGAGAGGACAGATTTATATTGGAAGACTTTTTTCTTTTTGAACTAAAGAAATTTGTCTGCTGTGCAAAACTAGAACATAATCATCTACTCTTAAAAATCTCTGACTTCATTTGAATCTTGAAATGATGGGAACCTGCTGTTTGCTCTTGCTTTACTTCAGTGACAAAATCTAACTTCCTTTCAGTGAAAATATATTTTATCTCCTTGGGGGAAAAGAGACTAATTAGCACATTTTCTTTGCACACTAGGAATGTCCCTTTATGTTAGGCCATGTCTACACTAGAGAGCTTACAGCAGCACACTTAAGCTGTCTAGTGTAGCCGCTCTAAGCCGATGGGAGAGAGCTCCCACCCACAATGAGCAGCAGTAGCTATGTCAGCGGGAGAAGCTCTCCTGCCAACATAAGTGCCGGTGTGGACAGTGCTATGTTGGTGCGACTTATGTTACTATAAGGTGTGTTTTTTCACACCACTGAGTGACATAAGTTATACCAACATCAGTGGTAGTGTAGACACAGCCCTAGTTTGTGATACGGTCAGGGGCACTACTTGCTCCCTGGTGCATAAGGAGCTAACCCCAGTTTCCTTTCTCCTTCCAATGCAAAGGTGGTCAGGGGAAGCGCTGGCTACAAGGAGTGCTACTGGAGAGTCAGAATGAGGACAATGACAGGTGTGAAGTAGGAATTTATACTCAGGCTATGTCTATGTCAGGAGACGCCTGCCGACATAGCTACCACCACTTGTTGGGGGTGGTTGAATTATGCCAATGGGAGAGAGCTGTCCTGCTGGCATAGAGCAGCTACACAGGAGACCTTAGAGTGGTGCAGCTGCAGCGGTACAGCTGGGTCACTGTAAGGTCTCTAATGCACACATAGCCTCGGTCTTGACTCTCTAAGGGCTGCACTGGTTGGAAAAGTCTTTGGGTGTAAATCTTTTATACCTTGTTTTGCTTTGTGTTGATAAAGATTCTCTGCAACTGACTGTACTATGGTTTTTTTCTGCTGAGTTGTCTCAAATAGACTTTGGGAAAGGAACATTAACTATTTCCCTTACATTATCAACATACCATCCGGTAGGCAGAAGGTGCACAGTAAACCAAAAGGATGTGAGAGTTGTTAAAAAATGAGTCTTCATCGAAAATAAAGTCTTGACATTTTTAATTTAATAAGTCTTCCAAAGCTGGTAAAAAGGTTGGTTAAATCTGTAGGCCACATTTACCAGCCGGGCCTGGCTTTTCTGTCAGTTGGCCTCATGGCCACACTCGCCCTGTGCATTGCTTTGCAGAGCTTTGTTCTGTTTACCATGAAAGGATGTCCTTTCCAATTACAAAGAGTTCCCCCGCTTTTGCATTACACAGAGAGTGATTGTCCAGGAGAAAATTTTTGGAGCTCTCTGTGACACCTTTGTTGAACACATTAAACAGCATTGCTGAGGGGGGAAAAATATGTATTTTAAACAAAACATTTCCACGACACCGCATCTGAAGGGAATTAACTGATAAATGAACAATAGATAAACTGCTGAAGGCATATTTCTAATGAGAAGACCTTGCTTTTTTGCAACAATCTAAATAGCTGGCTGTGATTTTTCCTCAGAGGTATCCTGGAAGCTGAAAATATCTGAAGAATCCAAAGATGCAGCACTGGATACAGTACCACAGCAATTTTCTCAGATTCCCATATTTTCTCTTTTCCTTGTTGTTTGTTTGGTCTCTTCCTCTGTGCCCCTTTATCCACTAACACTTGCATTGCGGAAAAGAATTGTCAGATTTGGAGACTCACAGTCTTTTCTCCTTCCCCAAAGAGTCATGAGTAACAAAGGATGTAATTGCCTGCTCAAAAGGGACATTGGCTACCATTTGTCTCTTAATTACATCTGGTACCTTCACTTCTATGCAAGCATATGATCACTTGTAACTAGCAGATCATTATTTGTTTAATATTTATTTCACAGTAGTACTCAAACACCCCAGTTCAGGAGTGGGGTCCCATTGTGCTAGGCATTGTGCTTATGCATGAAGCCTTGGTTCTTATCATTTATACAATGCCTGAAGCATGCTAGGCACCTTGCAAATAAATAATATAGAGATTGTCAGTGCTTCAACTGTAGTCTACAAGAGTGAGCGACAAACAATGGGGAAGGGAAAATAGGTAGCAGGTTTAAAACCAACAAAAGGAAGTATTTTTTCTCACAACTCATAGTCAACATGTGGAACTCATTGCCAGGGGATGTTGTGAAGTCCAACCATATAAATGGGCTCAAAAAAGAATTAGATAAGTTCATGGAGGATATTACACAAGATGATCAGGGATGCAACCCTATGCTCCAGGTGTCCCTAAACCTCTGACTGCCAGAAGCTGGGACTGGATGACAGGGGTTGGATCACGCATTAATTGCCCTGTCCTGTTCATTCCTTCTGATGCATCTGGCACTGGCCACTGTCAGAAGACAGGACACTGAGCTAGACTGACCATTAGACTGACCCAATATGGCTGTTCTTATGTAAGATATGGAGGACCTGCATAGAATCACACAGGGTTTTTTGATCTGCTTCTTTGATATCAATGGTGTTGTGCTATTGATTCCTATGGGAGAAGGACTAAACCCCAAACCACCCTAAATGAAATGAATGTTAAGGCTGCAAAATCAAGAATTCAAACTTAGCAAATTGCAGAATTAAGGTTGCCAGGCAATCATATAATTAATTAAAGACTGTAGCATAATGCATACACACAAAGCTGCACAGAAAACCTTTGCTGAGTATTTCCTAACTTTTGTGTGCTTGACTTTGCAAACTTAATGTTCTTTGAATGAAGGATGTTTAATGTCATTACAAATTTTAAAAAAAACTGAAAAAGGTAGAAATTCCATTATATGGCACTATATTAACTCCAGCCTGAGCCATCAGCAAGGTTTGGAACGTTAAGTCCACAGCACTTCTACCACTTGTGCACACTAACTGGTAGCAGTAATCGGTTAACTATGTGGATCTAGCACTAGTGGGTGATGAGACCTATATGTTGCCAGTCGCTTTCACAGCTATTTGCTAGTAGTAAAGCAATAGAGAGACTTAGGATTCTAAGTTCAACTCCAGGTTCTGGAGGAGAATGTTTTCTAGCAGTAATAGACCCTTCTGACCCTGTTTTTTCTTGCCCCACTAGCCTCACCCTGTTCTCCTTTTTCCAACTGCCCAGCTCCTGCCCCTTCCCCATCTGTGTGCTATATAATAAACCCTCCAGGAAGTGTAGAGATGCCAGTTTTCCTGTACACTTTACATGCAGACTTTGGGTGCCTGGGACACACTTCCTGGTGGGGCAGACACAAAGCAGCCCAGGACAGAGCAGTCGCAGGCTGCAGCTACACAGAGCAGTAGGAAGTTTATTACCTCATTTCGGTACATAGTTTCTGTTCATAACAGAGAGTCTGCTCATCGGTAAGTTACTACATGCTGCTCCTACCTTTCTTGCTCCCATCTGCACCTATACTCTCCCCAGACTGCTCCCCTTTCCTTCCCTCTGCCTCTAACACCCTGCTCCTGTCTCGCAATGCTTCCTCCTCGCCCCCTTGAAGCTCCTGTCCTTATTCTGCCCTCTGGCTCCTGCAACCCACTTTCCTCACTCCTCTGCATTCCAAGTCATTCTGCTTCCTCTTTTTCCAATTTCCTCACTCCTGAATGCCAGCAGAGGGACCATTGAGAGCACAGGAGAGACAGTCTTCCTGCTCTAAATGCTGGAGCCTGGGACCACAAGAGCCAAAGGCTGTGCAGAAATTACAGTGAATGTCCAGCTCCAACCCAGTCTGGTGTGTGCTCATTTGCTGAATGGGAATGGTGCATGTGCAATCCAGGAAGCAGATAGGAGCTGTGAGTGGATGGAACATGCTCAGGACAGACAAAATCATTGGAGAAATTAGCAGCTATACCCTAACAAGCCTCTACCGAGCATGTTTCAACAGAGATTTTTCAAAGGCTCAAAAATAGGCCAGATTTGGACAGTTTTTCCTTGAAACAGCAACAGGCACTTCCCTGCTACCAGGGATCGCTGCCAAATTTAAAATCCCTGCTCCAAAGCTTTACTGCTAGAAACAAAATTCATTAACATGGGTGAAAAAATATAAATTCCCTAATGTTGACCTCAGGAACAGCTGTATCATTTTTGCTGAAACTTTCCCAGACAATTCAATTTGAGGTTGATACCCAGCATGGAAAAATTTTGCCCAAATGATTAACGTTTGGCAAAGTTATAAGCAACTGAGAACGAGGTTTTATAGTGGGAAGTGTTTGGCAACTTTAACTAAAGGTGTTGCTATCTGGGTGGATTAAAACTTGTGTGTGAAGCAGTTAGTATTGCTCCACACAATACATCTCACACAAAGCCACAAAAGTGAGGAAAAGAAAAGTTAAGTTGCTATAACCTCCATTCCTTACCCCTAAATCCCATGTTACCATTTTCACAGCTATTATATACCATAGAATGTGCACCACACTCTTAACTCTGCCCCTGTAGGGATGTCAGCCTTCCTTTATCCCTTTACCAATTTCCACCTCACAGCGCTGTTCAGTAGATGTTTGGTGTAGTAGTTAGGAGTGTTGGGAGGAGGTAGTGTGATAAAGGGTGTGTTGGAAGGCTAGCATCCTCGAGAGGCCAGAATTCAAGTGGTTGGGCATGGGATACACTTTGGGTGGGCATGGGACGGTGGGTGCTTGCAGGGTGGAGGAGTAGAGGCTATGAATACTTGAGGGTGGTTTAACACTTTGTCTGTTGTGCTTGTGTCAGTGTAGGTACATGTTTAGCAATTTTAACTGTATCACAACAAAGTGTTTTATGAATTTATTTCCTATGTGGTTTGGGTTTTTTGTTCTGTTTGAGTATGAGATGTCACACCCACATGCAAATCCTCTTCTCCCCCAGGCTCAGACAGTGACAGTTATGAGCTAATGAACTGCGTGTGGTTTATCACAAAGGAGATCTCCATGTGGTGAGCCATGGGACAGTTTTGTCATACCCAGGAGCTAGTGCAGTAATGAAGCTAAGAGTTTCATGTGTCAGGAATTAGAAAGCCAGATACCTCCCCTCTGAGTCCCCATTACATCTGAGCGTTGAGAGAAGGGGGCCGAGAAAAGGAGGAAAGCGGCAAACAAACGCCCAAGGCAACCCATTTTTTGTATGCAGGGCAGTTATGATGAAGGGAGTTTGAGGGCTGGTGTGTTGAAAGGATTTTTTAATGCTGACTCTAGGGCCTGTTTGGTTATTTTGACACATTCTTTTTTAAGTCTTGGGCTCATTTTTATTACTTTTAAGATACTTTAAGATCTTTAGGTATGAATGCTTCATAAATAAAACAGTAGTCATAAATGTAGCTATACTGCTCGCAAATTATAGCCAGATTCTGACAGACTTCCTCCCACGGAGAAGAACCTTACTCCAAGAGTTACTCCCATTGATTTCTAGGGCAGTGTTCATAGAATAAAGTAGAATTCCACATGAATAAGGTGTCAATGTGCTCCATAACCACCACCTAAATGCTACAATGACTCAGCAAAACTGAGCAGGTAGCTATGTACTTGGTGTGAGCAGATAGTGATATAGAAGGGGTTTCGTAGAGTTCAAGACCAGAAGGGACCACTGGATCACCTACTCCAACCTTCTGCATAGTGCAGGCCATTAAATTTCACCCAGATATTCCCATATTGAGCCCGATGATTTTAGTTAGACTAGTGCATTTCAGCTCTCACAACATAAAAATTTTATGTGCCACTCATAGAAAACAGAAGAGACCAAGGTGCCACCAGTGCCTGAGGTCCCTGCAATGGCAGGAAACTGACTAGCTGAGACATGCCCAGATGATCCCAGCAGTTGATGTATATCCTTGCTGTAGAGGAAGCAAAAGACAAAGAAACAAACAAAAAAATGACCCAAAGTCCCTTCCAATCTGACCCAGGGGAAAATTCCTTCCTAACCCCAAATCTGCCAGTCAGCTTGACCCTGTGCATGTGAGCAGAGCTTTCTCCCAAGAGGAAGCTCAAGAAAGTGTCAATCCTGCAAGTTAAAATACAGGGGGTATCTGTGCCATGAAGATCCTGCCTACGCATTGTAGCTTGTGGGATCAGGAATGAATCACTTTATTAGAGCCAGAGGGGTATTTACTCTATAGGAGGATTCACTTTTTTTAAAGGAATTTTCATATTGAAGTCTCTTGAAAATACAGGAGTAAAATAGGTCTACAAAAATGAATATGAACGTCTTCCTTTTTTAAATTACATTTTCAAAGCCCTGTTAACTGATGTCCTTGAATGAAAGACTGAGGTGACTTGGGTCTATTTGTCACAATCATTTACAGCTGTGATGATTAGTGAGTTATACCAATCTCAATGCTTCAAACAGGAAAAGAGTTTAATTCTTTGAAGAAGAAACATGGAAAATATCCCTCTAAGCAGCAAGCCCAGCAAGTCACTAGATTCTCATTATAGGATTTGGCTATAGGGAAGAATGCTATATCCCACCAGCAGCAGCCACGGATACTAAGAACCTTTAAATTCTATATCAAAGGCAGGGCAGCTGGGCATAAAAAGGAAGCAGACCATCTGAGTCATTTTGAAGTGTAATTAGTTTAAAACAAGATCTCCCTAAATCAAGCTTGTTTGTGATTTTCTCCAGGTTACTAAAGTCACCATTATTGCATACAGTGCAAAAGGCAAGAACTTCTATATATACTCCCAGGCATTGGCCAGAATATAGAAAGCAATCTTTTTGGCAGCAATGGCCCTAGTCAATTGCAAAACCTGTAGCTGCCTGGAGCTACTCCAGCCAACTAACATATTTCATCCTTCAGAATGCAGACAGACTCAGTAGGGTGCCAATAACCTTGTCTCATCTTAAGCAAGGAAACTAAAGCAGCTGTGTTGACTACTGGATTCTGAAAGCTGCAAGTATTGTAAATAAATCTTAAACTGTTGATTCTCTCTCTTATCCTCTACAATGGGACTAGATTCACAAAGGGGACTTAGGCATTGCGATGTTGAGTGTTGCAACACTTCACTTTTAGTTGCCCTGACACCTAGTGGTATTCACAACCCTGAGTTGTTGAACCAGAATGTTGAGCAGAAAGCCACATAAGGTATCCATTGGAAATGGCCTAAGCCCTGGCTCTGCAAGGGATTTAGGTGCCTAACTCTGGGATGGAGGGAGGTAACTTTCTCCACTTAGGATTCATAACCTTGAGCCTTCTCCTGTATTTAGGCACCTAAGCCAGGTCAGCTCTTTCTCAAGAACAACTGAGAAGGAGGCAGGGCATTAACTAGGGCAGGGCAAACGGGGCAGCAGCCCAGGGCACAAAACCACAGGAGCGACTTGGGCCGGTGACACCAAGCTGCTCAGGCCAGAGCCATGGGTAGGGCTCGGTTGAGCCAGCCCCATGTGGCAAGGCTCAGGGACGGAATGCCGCCCCCTGACTCACCTCAACAGGCCACCTAGCCTGTCTGGGTTGCAGAGGGCACAATGAAAAAACAGAGGGAGGGGCACATGACCTCATGTGTCCCCCCATGCATTGCTTCTGGTAGGGGGCACAAACATGCTTGCTCACCCCAGGTGCTAAAATGCCTACTTATGACTCTGGGTGGAGGTGGTAGTACCTCCCCCCCTTATAACGTTTAGCCCAATGATAGGGCATTCATCCAGGATGTGGAGATCTGGGTTCAAATCCATACTCTGTGTGATCGACAGCAGGGATTTGAACCTAGGTCTGCCACCTCCCCAGTAAGTGCCCTGATTACTGGGCTATGGGGTATTCTGAGGTGGGTTACTCTCAATCTCTTTTGTTGAAGGTGTTCCACTTTGTATAAAATAGTCACTGGAGCAAGCATGGGGCTCTGCATATCCCAAATGAGTGTGCTAGCCACTCTGCTACAGAGTCACTCTCACTCCTTCTGGCCTAATGAATAGATACATGTTCTATATAGATGGAACAGGTTCAACAGGAGAGACACAGACCTCAGAATACCCTGCATCCCTGTGATTAGAGCTACGCCTGTGAGCTGTCAGAAATCAGGGATTGCAGCAGAACCATTCTGAAAGCAGGGCTTGCGGCAGAGCCATAGCCAGTCTCTGGGCAACCTGATGAGTGCAGCAGGCCTATAGTAGGTTGCCTGATTGGCTATATCGCCTGATTGGTGGGAACTCATAGACTCTAAGGTCAGAAGGGACCAATGTGATCACCTAGTCTGACCTCCTGCACAACGCAGGCCACAGAACCTCATCCACCCACTCCTGTAATAAACCGCTAACCTATGACTGAGTTATTAAAGTCCTCTAATCATGATTTAAAGACTTTAAGGTACAGAGAATCCACCAGCAAGTGACCCATGCCACATGCTGCAGAGAAAGGCGAAAAAACCCCAAAGCCTTTGCCAATCTGTCCTGGAGGAAAATTCCTTCCCTATACCAAATATGGCAATCAGTTAAACTCAGACATGTGGGCAAGACTCACCAGCCAGACACCCAAGAAAGAATTCTCTGTAATAACTCAAAACCTACCCCATCTAACATCCCTTCACGGGCCATTGGCACATCTACCACCAGTAGTAAAAGATCAGTCAATTGCCAAACTAGTCTGTCTCATCATAGCATCCGCTCCATAAATTTATCAAGCTCAGTTTTGAAGCCAGCTAGATCTTTTGCCCCCAGTGCTCCCCTTGGAAGGCTATTCCAGAACTTCACTCCTCCAATGGTTTCAAATCTAAACTTGATGGCCAGTTTATATCCATTAATTCTTGTATTCACATTGGCGCTGAACTTAAATAATTCCTTTCCCTCCCTGGTATTTATCCCTCTGATGTGTTTGTAGAAAGCAATCGTATCTCCCCTCAACCTTCTTTTCGTTAGGCTAAACAAGCCAAGCTCTTTGAGTCTCCTCTCATAAGGCAGGTTTTCCATTCTGCGGATCATCCTAGCAGCCCCTCTCTGCATCTCTCCCAGTTTGAATTCATGTTTCTTAACCATTGGGGACCAGAACTGCACACAGTATTCTAGAAGAGGACTCACCAGCACCTTGTATGATGGTACTAACACCGCCATATCTCTACTGGAAATACCTCGTCTGATGCATCCAAGGATCACATTAGATTTTTTTCATGGCCACATCACATTGGTGGCTCATAGTCATCCTGTGATCAACCAATATGCCCAGATCCTTCTCCTCCTCTGTCACTTCCAACAGATGCATCCCCAGTTTATAGCAGAAATTCTTGTCATTAGTCCCTAAATGCATGACCTTGCATTTCCACTATTAAATTTCATCCTATTTCTATTACTCCAGTTTACACAGTCATCCAGATCTTCCTGTATGATATCCTAGTCCTTCTCTGTACTGGCAACTTTGTGTCATCCACAAACTTTATTAGCACTTTCCACTTTTTGTGCCAAGATCAGAAATAAAAAGGTTAAATAAGATTGGTCCCAAGACCGATCCCTGATGAACTCCACTAGTAACCTCCCTTAAGTTTGACAGTTCACCTTTCCGTATGACCCATTGTAGTCTCCCCTTTAAGCAGTTCCTTATCCATCTTTCAATTTTCATATTAATCCCCATCTTTTCCAATTTAACTAATAATTCCCCATGTAGAACTGTATCAAATGCCCTACTGAAATCTAGGTAAATTAGGTAAATTGCATTCCCTTTGTCTAAAAAAATCTTTATCTTCTCAAAAAAGGAGATCAGGTTGGTCTGGCACAATCTACCTTTTGTAAAGCCATGTTGTATTTTAATCCCCATTACTGTTAACCTCAGTGTCCTTAATGACTTTCTCTTTCAAAAATTTTTTCAAGACCTTGCATACTACTGAGGTCAAACTAACAGGCCTGTCGTTACCTGGATCACTTTTTCCCTTTCTTAAAAATAGGAACTATGTTAGCAATTCTGCAGTCTTTTGGTACAGCCCCTGACTTTACAGATTCATTAAAAATCCTTGCTAATAGATTGCAATTTCATGTGGTACTTCCTTTAATAATCTTGGATGGAGATTATCCAGCCCACTTGATTTAGTCCCATTAAACTGTTCGAGTTTGGCTTCTACCTCGGATGTGGTAATTTTTACCTCCATATCCTCATTTCCGTTACCCAGGCTACCAATATCCCCAAGCTCATCATTAGCCTCATTAAAAACGGAGGCAAAGTATTTGTTTAGATATTTGCCCATGCCTAGATTATCTTTAACCTCCATCCCATCCTCAGTATTTAGCGGTCCCACTTCTTCTTTCTTGGTTTTCTTCCTATTTATATAGCTATAGAATCTTTTACTATCAGTTTTAATTCCCTTTGCAAGGTCCAACTCTACTTGGCTTTGGCATTTCTCATTTTATCTCTGTATGTTCTGACCTCCAAGAGGTAGCTTTCCTTGCTGATCCCTCCCATCTTCCACTCCTTGTAGGCTTTCTGCTTTCTCTTAATCACCTGTCTGAGATGCTTACTCATCCAGCTTTGTCCACAACTCTTGACTATGAATATTTTCCCCTTCCTTGCGATGCAGGTTCAGGTTCCTGCAACTTTGACTTGAAGTAATTTTAAGCCTCCTCCATCTTTAGATCCATGAGTTCTTTTTCCACTTTCCCAACTATTTCCCTTAATTTTTTTAAGTTAGCCCTTCTAAAATCAAAGACCCTAGTCACAGATCTATTTTTGTTTATCCTTCCATTTAGTTTGAATTGAATTAACTCATTGTCACTCAAACCAAGGTTGTCCCCTACAACCAGCTTTTCTATGAGGTCCTAACTACTCACCAATACCAAATCTAAAATGGTGTTCCCTCTTATTGGTTCAATAACTATTTGGTGAAGGAATCTGTCAGCTATCACATCCAGGAAAATCTGAGCCCTATTATTACTACTAGCACTTGTGCTCCAGTCTATATCTGGGAAGTTAAAGTCTCCCATAATCACAGAGTTCCCAGTAGTATTTACTTCATTAAAAGCCTTAAGGAAGTCTCTATCCATGTCCAAATCAGATCCCGATAGTCTGTAGCACACCCCAAGCACTATTCCAGGGGAAATTCTAGTAGTTTTCTTCCCCAATGTGATTTTTACCCAGACAGACTCTGTCTTATCAAGTCCATCACTTCTAATTTTTTTATGGTCTACCTCATCATTGATATACAATGCTACTCTACCACCTTTGCCTTTATATCTTTCTTTGCTAAATAGCACATACCCTTCAATACTTGTACACCAGTTGTGACTACTATTCCACCATGTTTCCCTTATCCCTATAATATCTGGTTTCACTTCCTCTACCAGTAGCTCTAGTTCCTCCATTTTGTTACCCAGGCTCCTCGCACTGGTATACAAACATCTTAATTTTTGCTGTTTGGCTTCGCTCACATGCCTTACCTGATTTGGCAGTCATTCTACTGCCAATATCGCCTATTATATTGGTATCTGCACTACCCTTCCTGTTAATGTCCATTCTGCTCCCCACTGCTCTGTCCTTTATTACTTCATTTTCCTACCTCTAAATACTAAAATTAGGCATGGAGATTACCTGGGAATCTCCCAACCATCTCCCCAACTCCCTAGTTTAAAGATCTCTTAATCAGTTGTGCCAGCCTCCATCCTAGAAGTGCATTTCCCTCCCTACTCAGGTGAAGTCCATCCCAAGAGAACAGTCCTCTATCCATGAATGCCTCCCAGTGATCATACTTCCCAAAGCCCTCCGTATAGCACCACTGCCTGAGCCATTTGTTGATCATCACAATCTTGTCATACCTTTGTTGTCCTTCTCTAGGGAGAGGCAGAAGCCCACTGAAGATCACCTGAGCCTCGATTTCCTCAAGAGTCTTCCCCAGTCTGGCATAGTCTTCTTTGATATGTTCCAGTGAGAATCTAGCTGTATCATTTGTACCCACATGAAGGACAATCAATGGATTCTTTCCCGCTCCAATTAGGATCCTCTTCAGCCTCAGGTCCACATCCCATACCTTAGCACCGGCAGACAGCACACCCTTCTGTTCTCCAGATCAGCTCTGGTTGTAGGCCTGTCTGTTCTTCTCAGGAGGAAGTTCCCAGGTGGTAGACCTGCCTTTTCATGGTGAGGATGTGATTCTCCAGCCTACTCCTGTTCTTTCTGGCTGCAAGTCATCTCATCTACTATTCTCCTTTGCAATCCTCTGCATCCATTCCTGTATCCTCCTGGAGCTCTTATTTGGTGGTATCTCCATTGGCTCATCCACTCTTCATATAGAACTAGCTGCTCTTCTTTTCTTTCTTGCCCTCCCACCTTCAGTAACCACCTGCTGTGCCCCTTCTTCATTTTCCAACTCCGCAAACCTGTTCCTGAGCTCTATTTCTCCTTCACTAGCCTATCTTTTCCTCTGCCGGGTTCTCACAGTCACATGCTTCCACTGGCCACTTTCCTCACCCAGCATTCTCCCCTCAGAGTTCTTTGGTCCTGCTTCCATCTGCAGGTCTGGGTTTTTCCCTTCAGCCTCCTCATTCCTTGGTTCCATCATCTGCTCAAACCCCCTTCTAAACTCAACCAGAGTTTCCACCGGCATCTCGAACCCTCGAATCTTCTCTTCCATCAGCTCTATGAGGTAGCACTTCATACAAACAAAGATCTTTTGAGGTACCCCCTCATGTACATCCCGCAGCTTTCACATCCAGTCATCTTCATTGTCTCTTCCATTGCTTAAGTGACTACCAGTACTGCTTCTGTATCTGTCATAGCCTTTCCCCTACTTCCTGTCAGTGAGAGACACAAAAACAAAAAAGCCACCAAAACAACCCCCATCAAGCACCCCAACAATACCAGAACACCACACACTGCCTCCCCAAACTCCCCTGTTTTCAGCTCTGTTTGCTGGCTCCTGTGCCACTGCCTGATTGAATGGCCACCTTTATAGGCCCCCTAATTAGGGAAGCTCTGCCTCCTAATTAGGGTCAGCTGATCTCAGTACACCACCCAGTACCAGCTCCTGCAAACTGAAGGAAGAAAAACAAAACTAAACTAAAAACAAAAACACAACTCCACAAAACTCACCCACTGCCCATAAGGCCCACTCAAACTCCTCTGTTTTCAACTCTGTTTCCTGGCTCCTGTGCCAGAAAAAGAGTCAGTAGCCCAGGTTTTAATCCCAGTAGCAGAAACAGCAGTTTGGCAGCTGCTCAAAGCATTCACCTATGTCTGTGATAGCTCCTACGCCTGCTTTTCCCAGGCTTGCCCCTACCTTGTTTCAGTCCTGCTCCTGCCTTGTTCCAGCATTAGACCCAGCCCTGCTCCTGCCTTGGACCCAGCCTAGCCCCTGCATTGCTTCAATTTAAGTAACCAGACTCTGCCCCTTGGCTCTGATTCCTGACTTCAACTCTGACCCTTGGTTCTGGCATCTGATCTCTGACTCCATTTCTGACCCTAGGCTCCTATTCTTGCCAACCAACTCTTGCTCTGACCACTAGGCATGACCACACATTCTCTGGCTTGGGGATCTCCACTCTTGGAAAAATCAAGCCTGCTTCTGAGGCAGTTTGAGGACTTTGTTAGAGCTATGGCGGTGGTTTTGTCTTCAATGATCCAAGTCCCAAGCTATGGCTGAAGCCACACTTCATGTGTTGCAGCAGGGACGCCAGCCAGTTGCTAAATATGCAGCAGAGTTCCAGTGCTTAATAGCATTCACCAAGTGCAATGAGGCTGCCCAGTATTAGCATTTCTGACTCAGTCTAGATGATTACATTAAAGATGAACTGGCATGGGTGGAATCTCAATCTGGCCTGGATGCTTTAGTCAACCTACGCATCAAGATCGATGATCACCGGACCAAATGTTACCAAAAAAAGATGGTCCTTCCAGTTCCTGCCAGCCCTGATGGCTTCCCAGCAGTCCACACCAACACTTGTTTGCCAGTGCTTGCCAGGTGATGACCAATCAGTGTCCAACATATCTCCAACTCCCTCTCTAGCTCCAGCATTCTGTGATGCCTGACACCAGCTGAGAGGCTTAGGTGGACTTGTGTGCCTCAGGCAATGTCATGGATCTGGAGTTTGCTCGAGCACACAAGTTCCCCACCCAGTTTAAGGACTGGCCCGAATTAGTGGAATCCATAGATGAGTCACTCCTTTCATCAGGACTGGTCTTCCACCAGACAGCTCCCTTAGAAGTAACTACTCTTCAAGGCCACTGAGGAATGCTCCAGTTTGGTCTAATTCATGCACCACATTCATTATTGCCCTTGGAATCCAATGGCTCATTGCCCAGGACCCATGCATCAGCTGGCAGTCAGACATGGTACCCTTCAATTCCCCATTTTGCTGACACTCCTTGTTTCCCAAGAGTCAACCCAGGATCAGCAACTCTTTGGGGCATTCTTGGTTCTCCAAAGAATTCAGAAATACAAAGAAAGGATACAAAGGTGACCTCGGCAACCCCCACAATGGCTCCAAATATTTTTGGTAAATATCAAAACTATGCTCATGTGTTTTAACAAAAGAAAGTTGACCTCCTACTGCCTCATCACAGGTATGACTACCTCATTCACCTCCAACCTGGAACACAGGTTCCCTTTGGGCATATTTACTCCCTCTGTGAACACAAACTACAGACTCTCTGGAGTTATCTTGAGGAAGTCCTAAAGAAGGGGGTCATTCACCCCTCCATGTTCCACTGGGGGCCCTGATCTTCTCCATGACAAAGAAAGATGGTTCCCTCTAGCCTTCTGTGGACTACAAGTCTCTGAATAAGATAAAAATCTGAAATCAGTTCCCCTTACTGCTTATTAATGAGCTGTTTAAAAGATTCCTCTCTGCCAAGGTCTTCACAAAGTTGGACCACCACAGAGCTTATAACCTGGTGAGGATCATGGAAGAAGACAAATGGAAGACCATCTTTTATCAAGGTATGGCCATTTTGAGTATTTAGTCATGCTGTTTGGGTCATACAATGCCCTGGCAACCTTCCAGCATTTCCTAAATGACATATTTAGGGACATACTGAATCAATTTGTCACCATTTACCTGGACAACAACCTCATTTTTTCTAAAAGTCAGGACCTCCATAATCATCATATGCACACTGTCTTGGAGAGATGCCACCAAAACCACCTCTATATGAAGCTCGAGAAAAGACGCAGTGGGATTCTAGGGATATAGCATCTTGTCCAAGGGACTCATATACATCGACCTGCCCAAGATGGTGACACTATCTGACTGGGATGCATCCAAGGACATACAAGAGGTGCAGTGATTCCGGAGGTTCTCTGTTTTCTATAGGTGATTTATTAAAACATTTCCTAACCTGGTTGCACCCATAATGGTGCTCCTGAAAAAGAGGGGCAGGTTTTCCTGATACACAGAAGCTCAGTCAGCCTTTGATTGACTGAAGAGTGCATTGATCTCAGCATCCATGCTGATTCATCCAGATCCCATTAAACCATTTAGGATTGAGACCAACACCTTGAATTTTGCCATAGGTGCAGTATTGTCTCACCATGGTGATCTTCACAACCACTCCATCTATATGCCTTTTATTCTCAGATGCTAACCCTGGCAGAAAAAAAAATACATTTAGGACAAGAAGCTACTGTCTATCAAGGTGGATTTTGAAGAGTGGTGCCAACTCCTACAAAGAGGCTGATTCCCAGTCCAAGCCCTGATGAAAGAATCTAGTATCTATGGACTGCTACATCCCCATAACCAATGCCAGATCTGCTGGTCTCTCTTCTTTGCTCATTTTGAATTGTGATAACCTATCACCCAGAGATGAGAAACAAGAAGGTGGATGCCCTATCCCACAAAGATGAATGCCACCATGCTCAAGACATCCAACTTTGTCAATGGGATGATCAACAGCAGTTTGATATTCTCCATATGCTCCCTGCTCCACCAGACCCTGAACAATGTGTATACTTGACCTGGCTCTGAGTTCTGATTTCAGAATGGCCTCCTCTATCATAAGGGCTTTATTTATGTTCTGGAGAGACAACCTAGACTTCAGGTATTGAAACTATGCTACAATTCACTGCTTATGGGCTATTTTGACCAACTGAAGTCCTGGTCTCAAGGCGTTTCTTGTGGCCATGCCTACAAACTTATATCAAAGATTATATAATGTCCCGTGACCTCTGTGCCCATGTCGAGAACCCCCAATCAAAGCTCCTACTATCCTCCAGCCTCTTCCCACACCTCTACAATCTAGGTCAACTATATCAAGAGACTTCATTGTAGAACTGCCATGATCTCAGGGATACTCAGTAATACTTGTTGCCATTGACCTCCGAACAAAGACTGCACACCGCATCCTGTGCCATATTGTTCCTATCACATCGGAGATGGCTTGGCTGTTCATGGAAAAAGTATTCTGCTACCACAGGTTACCAACCACATTGTATTGGACTGGGAACTCCAATTCATCTCCCAATTCTGACAGGAATTTTCAAGCCTCTTTGGCATCAGGTCTGCCTATCACATGCAGACTAATGGGCAAACAGAGAAAGTCAATCAAATTTTGGAGCAGTATCTTCGCTGCTTTCTGAGTTACCTCCAGAACAACTGTTTCTCCCTGCTATGTTATGTGGCATTCACATATAGCAATGCAATCCATGCCTTGACCAAACAGAGCCCAATTTTTGCAAACTGTGGCTGTCACTCCTGCTTCCGCTTAGACTTACCTGTGAATTTCCGAGTACCAGCTGCTGCAGATTTAGCCTCCCACCTAAACCACGTGCACCAGGAGTTCAAGGAACATTTGCAGTCTGCCGAAGAAGCCCATAAACACTATGTAGACCAAGACTGTAAGGTGCTCCCAATCCTGCCATAGGGGAGAAGGTGTGACTGTCTGTCTGTCCAGAATCTTAAATCGAACTGCCCATCTACCAAACTACACTACCAATACCTGGGTCTCTTTAAGATTATAGAATGGATTAATCCAGTGGCCTTCAGGTTACAGCTGCCCAAATCCTTGAATATACACTCCATCTTTCACATCTCACTTTTAAAACCCTAAGACACACTAAAACACACTGAGAACCCATACCCAAACTGCTCCAACCTGCCACCATCACCCATAACAGTCCATGGACAGGAGGACTACTTGGTCCACTGAATCCTTGACTCTCAACAAGTTAGGGAAAGGCTCCAATACCCGGTGGACTGGGAAGTTTATGGTTAGGATGAGCAGCACTGGGAACTAGTAGAAAATATCCACACTCTGGACCTATTGCGAGAGTTCCATCAGAAGTACCCTGAGAAACTGGGCCCTCGTGCTCCTAGGAGGCAACGTTGGAAGAGGGGTTGACAATGTGAGAAATCAGTACCTACAGCAGAGCTAGTCTGTGGACAACCTAATGTGTGCACGTGGCCTACATTATACTGCCTGACTGATTACACCACCTGACTGGTGGAGAGAGTCAATAGATCCGCTGTTAAGTCCACCAGAAACAGAAGTTCAGTGACTGCTCAATGCATTTGCCCACAGCTGTAATAGCTCCAGCACCTGCTTGTTCCCATTCTTGCCCCCACATTGTTCCAGTCCTTCTCCTTCCTTGTTCTACCATTGGACCCAGTCCTCCTCCTTCCTGGGATCCAGTTTTGCCCCTGCCTTGCCTGATTCAAGGTAACTCAGCTCTGATTCCTGACTTCTGACTGTCCTGACAACTGATTCCTGCTCCAAACACTAGGCATGACCAACCATGTCCCAGTCTGTCACATGAGGTGGGAGACCTGGATTCAAATCCTTGCTACCAATCAGACAGAATGGGGATCTGAATGCTGCCTGGTCTCCCACATCCCACGTGAGAGCTCAGACCACTGGGCTATTGGGTGTAAGGGAGGAACAGCAGAATCTGTGTTTTGTGGGGGCCTGATATGGTAGGTGTACCCTTAAGCAGGGCTGTAGTAACAAACAAGCCTATGGGGCCCAGGCCCAGGGCCCCTGAAGACTAGGGGCCACTTAATTATAGGGCCTCTTCCATGTTTCATCTCCCATTTATATATTTGGGGTCTAAAACATATCTATGTCCTGTGTACTTCACTGTAAGAGCAGGAAATACTTCTCACAATTTTACATTTTTGTTTACTAACACTTGACACCCCTCTCCCTTGAACATGGTTTGTGTTTCTGATGCGTGACCTGATTGTTTTTAGATGAACATGAATGTTCTTGAACCACAAAGTGAATATGTAAATTAATGTGTGTACCACTGTGTGTTTGCTCACACTGTGCATGCTGACATTAAAGCCATAATCTAACCATTCCTGATATACTAATTGGCAAATCATAGATTCATATACCAGATCAAATGGGGGTGCTGAATGAAATAAAAATATAAAAAATGCTTAAAAGAAGCATTTTTATTACAACACATTCCAAAGCATAAGCTTAGCATGTTCTTTTCAAAACTCAGAGAAGTCCCTATAGGAGAGTTTTGAAATAGTTGGGGGAAAAGATGATGGGGAGAGACATGGCCAATCTGGAGCTGGTAATGTTTTAAAATTTGCAAGCAGAAGGAACGGCTGTGGAAATACAGCAGTGTATTAATACATTCAAAGCTCCTCAAGAAGAAAAGGTAACATATCTACCATTGACCAAGTTTCTGCAGATCCTGCACCGTGGAGAAATATCAGTGAAAATGACCATCAGTTTGGGTTGTTAAAGGTTCACCTGTATGTAGAAATATGGATTTAGAAAAATTCCTGACTTCTGCATGGGTAATTGCAGGGAAAAGAACAATGTTTATTAAACATTTTCTGCACAATGCTGAAGTTGTTGTGCAAAATTGACTTATTTATTCTCCATCTACTGGAAATGTTCACTGCGTAAAAACATAAGTACAGCATTACTGGGTCAGACCAATTGTCCATCAAGCCCAGTATCCTGTCTTCCGACTGTGGACAATGACAGGTGCTTCAGAGGGGATGAACAGAACAGGCAATCATCGGGTCATCCCCTGTCATCCACTCCCAGCGTCTGGCAATCAGAGGCTAAGGACACTCAAAGCATGGGGTTGCATTCCTGATCATCTTGGCTAACACTGATTGATGGAACTATCTTCCATTAACTTATCTAGTTCTCTTTTGATCCCTTTTATAGTTTTGGCCTTTACAACATCCCCCAGCAATAAGTTCCACAGGTTGACTGTGTGTTGTGTAAAAAACTACTTCCTTTTGTTTGTTTCAAACCTGCTGCCTATTAATTTCATTGGGTAGCCCCTAATTCTTTTGTTATTTGAAGGAATAAAGAACATTTCCTTATTCACTTTCTCCACACCAGTCAAGATTTTATAGACCTGTATCATATCCCCTCTTAGCCATCTCTTTTCCAAGCTGAAAAGTTCCAGTCTCTTTAATCTCTCCTCATATGAAAGTTATTCCATACCCTTAATCATTTCTGTTGCCCTTCCCTGTACCTTCTCCAATTCTTTTATATATATTTTTGAGATGGGATGACCATAACTGCATGCAGTATTCAAGGTGGGGGCTTACCATGGATTTATATAGTGGGACTGTGATATTTTCTGTCTTATTATCTATCCTTTTCCTAATGGTTCCTAACTTTCTGGTAGCTTTTTTGACTGCTGCTGCACATTGAGTGGATGTTTTCAGAGAACTATCCACAATGACTCCAAGATTTCTCTTGAGTGTTAACAGCAAATTTATACCCCTTCATTTTATATGTATAGTTGGGATTATGTTTTTCAAAGTGCATTTCTTTTCATTTATCAGCATTGAATTACATCTGCCACCTTGTTGCCCAGTCATCCAATTTTATGAGGTCCCTTTGTAACTCTTTGCAGTCAGATCTGGACTTAACTATCTTGAGTAATTGTGTATCATCTGCAAATTTTGCCACCTCACTGTTTACCCCTTGTTTCTAGACAATGTATGAATATGTCGAACAGCACTGGTCTCCATACAGATCCCTTCGGGACAACACTATTACCTCTCTCCGTTCTGAAAACTAACTATTTATTCCTACCCTTTATTTTCTGTCTGATAACAAATTACTGATCCATGAGAAGACCTTCCCTCTTATCCCATGACTGCTTACTTAAGTGCTTTTGGTGATGGACCTTGTCAAAGGCTTTCTGAAAGTCCAAGTACACTATATCCACTGGATCACTTTTGTCCATATGTTTGTCGACCCCCTCAAAGAATTCTAGTAGAGTGGTGAGGCATGGTTTCCCTTTACAAAAGCCATGTTGAGTCTTCCCCAACAAATTGTATTTGGCTTTGTGTCTGACAATTCTCTTCTTTACTGTAGTTTCAACCAATTTGCCTTGTGCTGAAGTTAGGTTTACCGGCCTGTAATTGCCAGGATCACCTCTGGCACCATTTTTAAAAAATTGGTGTCACATTAGCTATCCCCCAGGCATCTGGTACAAATGTAAATGATAGGTTACATACCACAGTTAGTAGTTCTGCAATTTCATATCTGAGAGCGTTCCGAACACTTGGATGATTACCATCTGGTCCTTGTGACTTATTACTGTTTAATTTATAAATTTGTTCCAAAACCTCCTCTATTGAGCTCTCAGTCTGGGACAATTTCTCAGATAAGTCACCTAGAAAGAATGGCTCAGGGTATGAGAAACTCCCTCACATCCTCTGCAGTGAAGACTGATGCAAAGAATTTATTTAGCTTCTCCACAATGGCCTTATCTTCCTTGAATGCTCCTTTAGCACCTCAATTGTCCAGTGGCTCCACTGATTGTCTGGCAGGCTTCTTTTTTCTGATGTACTTAAAAAAAATTGCTATTAATTTTTTAGTCTTTGTCTAGCTGCTCTTCAATATTTTTTTTGTTTGTTTGTTTGGCTTGCCTAAGGATACTTTTACACTTGACTTACCAGAGTTGATGCGCCTTTCAATCTTCCTCAGTAGGATTTAACTTCCACTTTTTAAAGGATGCCTTTTTGCCTCTAACCACTTCTTTTACACTGTTGTTTAGCCATTGGAGGCACTTTTTTTTTGGTCTTTTACCATGGTTTTTTAATTTGGGGTATACATTTTGTTTGAGCCTCTATTATAGTGTTTTTAAAAAGTTTCAATGCAGCTTGCAGGCATTTCACTTTTGTGACTGTATCTTTTAATTTCTGTGTAACTAGCCTAATTTTTGTGTAGTTCCCCTTTCTGAAGTTAAATGCGACTGTGGCGGGCTTCTTTAGTGGTTCCCCCCCTTTCCCCTGCATAAGGATGTTACATTTATTTATATTATAGTCACTATTACCAAGGGGTTCAGCTATATTCACCTCTTAGACCAGATCCTATACTCCACTTAGGACTAAATCAAGAATTGCCTTTCCCTTTGTGGGTTCCAGGATTAGGTGCTTCAAGAAGCAGTCATTTATGGTGTCAAGAAACTTTATCTCTGCATCCCGTCCTGAGGTGACATGTACCCCATTATTACTGAGTTTTCTCTTTTTATAGCCTCCCTAATATCCCTGAGCATACCAATCACCATCTTGGTCAGGTGGTCAGTAGTATATCCCTATTCTTATTATTCGAGCATGGAATTTCTCTCCATAGAGCTTCTATGGTACAGTTTGATTCATTTAAAATTTTTACTATATCTGACTCTATGCTTTCTTTCATATATAGTACCATTCCCTCACCAGCATGACCTACAATGTCATTCATATATATTTTGTACCATGGTATTCTCATGTCCTATTGATTATCATTGTTCCACCAAGTTTCTGTGATAGCTATTATATGAATATCTTCATTTAATATAAAGCATTCAAGTTCCCCAATCTTAGTATTTAGATTCCCAGCATTTGTATACAAGTACTTACAACATTTGTCACTTTTCAGCTGTTTGCCGTTATGTGATGTCATTGAATCGGACTCTTTTTTTCATTTGACTCTTCAGTTCCTACCTATATTTTATCAACTTCCATCCTTTCCTCCTTACTAAAATATAGAAAATCCCCATTAACAGATCATCCCCTGAGTAATGTCTCTGTCTGAACCGTGTGCTCCTCCTCACCTCTCAACTTTCCCTCAATACTTATTTTAAAAACTTCTCTACAACCTTCTTAATTTTACATGCTAGCAATCTGGTTCCATTTTGTTTTGCTTGTATGCGTCTCTCCAATAGAATGCATGCTTTTACAGAAGCATATAGTGATTAGAAATATCCCAAATGCTCCTCTGAGCATGTGAAGGGTACAGAACAATGCATGCTGGTTTGGATAACTCATACAAAAATATGATCTGGTAGAGCTTACTCTGATCTGGCAGACTGATTTAATTCAGAATGGCAGTACTGGAGAGAAGTTCTTCAGCATGTGGTGGCAGTTGTAAAGTTTTTAAGTGTTCATGGGCTTGGCATCCATGGCTAGAATGAAATATTAGCATCTAAAAGCAATGGACATTGGTTGGAGATTTTAGAGTTAATATCACAGTTTAATCCATTTCTGACTGACCACCTGGCTAAATTCAGACAGAAGTGGAAAGGTAAGCCCTCTTACCTCACCTCAACTATATGTGATGAATTCATTAAATGGATGTGGAAAAAAAATTAAAAATACCTTAGCAGAAGAATTACAGCAAACCAAGTATTTCTTTATAATTGTTGTTTCAATGCCTGATATAACACATGTAGACTAGCTCATCATCTTCTGATTTTTCAATTCAGAGGGGCAAATAACTGAGCGGTTCATTGGGTTTCAGCCACTTGAGAACCACACATATGCAAAACTGGCTGAAACTGTGCTGGCTATTTTAAATAACTTAGGTTTGTATGTGTTTAATTCTAGTAGACAATTTTGTGGTAATATTAGTTACATGGCTGGTCATTATAATAGTCTGCAGACCCGTCTGTCACAGAAATTCCCATTAATATAGTGTGTATCCTGCACTGTATATTTCCTAAATTTAGTTCGAGTCAACAACGTAGACAGTTGCTCAGATGCAATTTTGGGGGGGTTATGCAGTCACTATATTCTTTCTGCTCTGCATCGGCATATCAATGGAAAACTATTTTCCACAAAGTAAATATGGACACTAGCCGGAGACTGACTCTCAAAAATCTGTCAGATATGCAATGGTATAGTTGTGCCAATTCTACTAAAACCATAGCAGTATTCGATAAGCCTGAGAAGGTATGTTGAAAGATACACTCCAGGCTCCTCACACTCTTTTAAATGTAGCATCTCTTCAGAAGAAAATGGAAGAGTTAGAGACAGCTTTGATGGCACACTTTTGGAACATTGTGCTTCAGCAGTTCAAACTGACCATCATGCAGCTACAGAAAATGAGCATAGATCTAAGTACTCTTTTTAATTAACTGTGTTCACTGGAAACATTTGTTGTGATGTTGCATGACCAGTTCAAGGATTTTTAATTCAGTGGAAAGAAAATGTGCAGTGCTACTTCTCAATACTAGCAACATGAATTGTCGTCCTCATAAGAAAACAGTTTGAGGATGTGTTTGACAAAGTAGGCACTTTGTAGGAAGCCATCAGTTTTTGCATTGAAATATTTTTATCATAACTGCCAAACTTTCAGCTTGCTTACGTCACTGGGTGCTTATTATGTGCTGTATGAACACTCTGGAGTCCTGTTTAAACTGGGTTCACTGGATATCAATGAAGTTCACCTATGTGCAAAAGAACTTGCTACAGTTTACCTTCAAGACTTGAACCAAAACTTTCCTGACAAACTCTTCCAGTTTCTGTTATTTGCACAAAATGAGACAGATAAGTCAGAATATGCACTGCACTACATGCTATGGCAAAGCTGTCTCTTCTCTACATTTCCTAATATTGTCATTGCCCTATGAATTTTTCTCACACTACCAATGACTAACTGTGAAGGAAGGCGGGTATTTTCAAAGATGGTGAGGACAAAAAATGAACTGAGATTCATACTGCAGCAAAGCTCCTTGAATGCTTTGTCCCTCATGGCAGTAGAAGCAGAATCGGCCAAAGAAATTAACTTTGATTTTAGGTTGCCTAAAGCTGCATAAAGCAGGTATAAATTATTTTATAGTGCTCTTAAATGCAGAAGAGTGCCCAAAGCAAAGATATCTATGTTTCATTCACCTAACAGACACACCATTCATTACATTATATTAACTGTAGTGTATATTTGTTACTGTATTTTGTAATTATTTGTGTTCAAAATGAATTGCTTTATCTCTACAACTATTGTTTGCTGTTATGTCTTTATCAAAAACAAAAATTAATATTGTAGTAATTAATCTTAAAAGCTTGAAGAATAAGCCTAACTGTAACTTGGGCTGTTTGTTGAGCACAGACCATACAGTGTTGGTATGAAATATTATACTTATATGAAATATCAGAGAACAGAATAGGGTATATCAGGTCTCCAGAGGTAACTGTTTTGCTATCAATGACTATTTTTGTTTTTCTGTAAATTGTTTTGGAGAAGAAATGGTAAGACGAAGTCTGAGTAAAGTTGGGTAGTAATTTTAGGTGATCATTAATTCCACTTTAGTGAATACACTCATCTATTCCACTACACTTGGCTTCAGTAGTAGTCCGTATTCAAAACTGAATTGCTCTGTTTGTGCTCCTCTGTAACAGACTTGTCATCTTTTTTTTTCTGTTGGTGCTTGCTTGGCATTGCTAAGGTATCTAGTGTCTAAATTGACATGCAGCATCAAGCAGGCAGTTCTTCTGTGGAAACCCATTAGCTGTAAATACTAATTGCTAGCTAAACCTAATTGTTAATGTCTGGCTATGGCACATGTGTTGTTCTCTTATTCTGTTAATTTTTAAATAACATGTTTTTAATCATATCAGGAAAGTTTAAGGTTTTTTGTTTGTTTTTTTTTTTTTACTGGGATGGGAAGGTTGCAGGGTGGCTCAGGATATTTTGTTCCCAGGGCCCCAAGAATTCTTAATCTGATCCAGCTCTTAAGCAACCTCTGAACATATCAATAGGACTTGGCCCCACAGGAAAGTCATACCTAATTTGTTAAACTTGCTGGAATTTTGGCATGAGTTAGGCAGCAAGTAGCTCTGCATTGTCAGGACTGAGGTAGTTGTGTACATGTCCAGAGGCAGAAATTTAGATACCCAGGGGACCTTACCAGTAGAACTTTAGGCACCTATGGGGTTAGATGGCAGCTGAGCAGTGGTTTTGTGAATGCCAGTGCCACCTGAATGTTGAATTTCAGCTACCTAAATCCCCACTGTGAATCTAGCCCTGGGAGTATAAACTGTTCAAACAAGAAAAACTCATTTCAGGATCTAAGAGTGTCTCACTATAAAGTCATGCCTACTGTTAGCTTTGGCAATCACTCTCAAGCTGCTCTTCTAGGAAGCCACACCTCGATCGTCACATTAATCAATGTTTTAGTAGCACCTGTGCTTAATTAGTTGCAATAATATATCTTGTGTCTAATCCTAGACACTGTTCAGATATAAAACCCAAGAAAATTGGTGTCCTCTTGTTTAGTTCTTGTGCATATACTTTGAGTTAACCATTATCTCTTTAGTTTGTGAATTAATTGTGGAAATTACTGTGGAAAGCACATATCTACATTATTACTCCCACTTCACAGTTGGGTAAACTGAGAATGAATTCTTTGTTTCTTCTATACAGTATCAGCTAACATACCTCAGGCCTGAGCTGGAAGGACTATTTCTAGCAGAAAGAAAATGGTTTAGATTCCAAATCCACTCAGTGCTCAGCCCCTCTACTGAGAGTGCTAATAAAGGTGCCAAGTAGTGTCAATTGTGATGTCAGCACCAGTTCATTAGAAATTGTACTGAGGTCACCATTATATATCTTGTAGGCCAAAAAGCAGCCACTGGACTGAAATAATTTCCATTCCCTACTAGCTACTTATGAACCAGTTTCCTATTGATGAAAAACTTCATATCCAATTCCCATTACTCCTAAATCATCAGTTCACCCTCCCTCTTTTATATATATTTTTTAAAGTTTAAACTTTAAAATGATTAGTTGGGCCAATTAACAGTCCTATAACAGTCCTTTGCTGTACTTCTTTTTATTTTTCAGTTACATGCTGGATGGAGAAATACCAATTTACATCTGCTGAGGATCTGGCATATTGATTTTCAGTATCCCGTCATTGTAAGCGGACAAAAGGCTGGAGGTGCAATAAAGATAAATTCAGTTGCCTCCGATTAAAGTTCAGTGCCCAGAAGAAAAAGCCGCTGTATGGCTATTTTTCCATTTTCAAAAGGCTTTAAAATTTGGTTATATTTATTTTACTAACACAGTTTCCATTAAGAAAGAATGATCAAATAACTCAGAATAACACCACAATATCAGCTCTGCCAATTGACTGAAGAACTAAGGGGAAAGACATTTGTTAATTAAGTAGCAGAAAAACAGCAGTTCCCAAATCACTGATATACACTCCAACCAGTCTGTTTTCATCTGTTCTTTTCTAGATAAGAACATTCAGGAACCAGCCACATGGTTAGGGTCCTCGGTGCAAATGTGAAGATGTAACTGTTCTGAAACTGCACAAAAAAAAGGGAGAGGAGGAAGGGGAGATTGAGGGGGAAAACATGGCTGCAAAAGAGAATAATTCTCTCCTTATCTTGAAAATGTACATTGAATCTAGTTTAAAGTGTTGGCCCTTGCATGTCAGGGGAAATCAAGCTACACTATTGGCAGACTGTACCTGTCTTGAGATAAAGAAAGGCTGCATTTCCAAATACAAAGATAGAACTGTGCAGCTTTGACTTGGTGTGTATATAGTTGAGTACAAGCAAATAGAGAAGACTGGGTGGATTAAGAGGGAGCTATCATTTCTCCCACAAAATGATCTTTGCAGTCTGTTGGGAGCCCACATGCATCTTTCCCTGCTGAGATAATCAATAGGCTATTGCATCTTCTCATATAAAAGCTACTTGGCACGGGGTGTCTGTATTTATAGCATGTTCATTTCCATGACAGACACTGCCAGGGTAAAAATCCTATTTAAAAATGCCTATCTGTGTCACAAGCAGATGAAAAGTGAAACTAAATGTAATGGGCCTGAATGTCTTCTCACACTTGTTTGACAGCAGTGTCGCTCCACTGACATCAGTGAAGTTGGTCCTGAGTTATGTTAGTGAATTTTGAACAAGCTTGGACCAAGTTTTGAATGTACTCTGCCTGAGCTTCAAGTAATCCTGGACCAAGGTTCAGGCAAATCTTGACTAATTTATTATTTTGAGACAGAACTGGCAAAACCTGGCAACATTGAGGTGGAGTTTCACTTTGAATTAATGATTTGTTGCAAATTCAAATTATGCCAGGAATATGATCCAGTGCAAACCAAACCCAAAGCAATTTAAATGTCCTCCCTTTACCTTGAAACCACAGAAAATTCACACAGTTCTAGTTCAGAGAGACCTATATGTAATACCACTCAAATGGTGTAGATTTTCAGATACAGAGGTATATACACAAATGATCCATTTAAACTGCACAGCTGCAGAAAACAGATTCCCTCTTCAGAAGTATGGGCACGTCTATGAGGGTCAAAAGCCAAGTATTCTAAGAATAATTTTGTTATGAAGGGACAATGCTAATAGAGTTGGTTGGAAATTTTTAGATGAAATAAAATAAAATTTAATCAGAAAATGCCGATTCTTTGAACCCAAAATTTGTGAAAACAGTTCAGGTTTGTTTAACCAGAAATCCCAAATTTCAGCCAGCAATATAAGTTGTGCAATATCAGATGGTAAAAAACTTTTTTGAAAATTGTAATGTAGTTGCCAATGCCATACTGCAGATTTCACATCTAATAAAATTGCTTCTGCTTTGTTCTTTTATGTATCATGTTCTTTATTGCTCTTGCCTGCAGCTCAGCTATTCATCAACACTTTTTCAATGAACTTCTAAACAGAGGGAGATAAAATAATCCACTCATCAACTTCAGCCGTACTAGGACTGCCAATCTCTGACTGCAGTCTGAAGGAAATCAGGGGTAGTATCTTGAAAGAAGTTACATCACATAAATTATGCAGACATTCGGTTTAAAGTATCCTGATAAATATCTGTTGATTGGATGCTCATAAATGAGACCATAAAATGAAGACATTCAAAGATAATTAAACATTATATTTAGAATAAAACCTAGCCCTCTTAGTTTGGAATAATCCGTGGCGCTGATCATGCATTAATAATTATATTGATTTTGCGCATAGATTTTAAAGTATCATGTTCTACAACTGATGCCCTTTTTAGCTGTCTGATGATCTTATCAGCCAACTCTAAGTCTAATGTTCAGTGTATAATACATTACAGTGCTACAGGCAGATGCTTTGTGGGGAGATGGTGGTTTGGTTTTATTGTGTTTTAAGTGGGCGGGGGGAGCAAGAGCACTTTTTCTGTATTTTGAGTTTTTTTAAAAGATATTTTGACTTTGATAACCTAAGCATCTCCCACCTTCTGCTTCTTCCACCATTTCCCACACTCTGATGATTAGATGCCTTCATGAACTACAGTATGCAGAGAGAAACTAGAAGCCATGAAATTAACAAGAATGACAGCCAACAGCCGATATAAGGAACGCAGTGTCTCCGCTGACACTGCATCGCCCTAACTACACCAACATAAGCCCTACACCTCTCTTTGAGGTGGTTTTATTATGTCGGCTTAGCAGGGGAGTCACATTGGTGGCAGGAGCCTTTCAATGTGTACACCTCCACTGTTTTGTCGACAAAGGCTGACTTTTGTCGACAAAACTCTGTAGTGTAGACCAGCCCTGAGTGATGGTAGCTAAGTTGACAGAAGCATGCTGCAGTTGACATAGCTGTGTCTACACCAGAGGTTAGGTCGATAGAGTTACATCACTCAAGGGTAAGGATTTTTCACAACCCTGAGCACTGTAGCTATGTCAGCCTAAAATTTAAATGTAAATCAGACCTTAGAGCTCTCCTACATGAGCGAGGTTCAACGGAACTCTTCTTAGCTTAGGACAGCTGACAGAATTCCAGTAAAAGTAAATATGAATTACTTTAAAGTGCAGGGCAGGCTTTTCTAAAGATGCCTGCAAGAACTCATAGCATTAACGCATCTGTTATATCCATTATTTAGATCGTCTCATTTTAAATCATTATCTTATATTTTTCCATGTAAAAAACCCCCACTCCCCTGTACGTGGCTGGTTTATGTTAACACATGCTCTTACTACTGTTTCCCTTGTCCTCCCCTCTTCCACACCTTTCTACTGATTGCCATAACCACTGTTGCTTCCTGCCCTGAATTAGGCCTAATCCTGCAAACACCTCTGAATGTGCTTGAAGTTAAGCATGTGCATAAATCTTTGCCTGAGTGGGGCCTTCGATCATATATTATCTAGGATAGGGCTGTTCTACTTAGCACAGTGTCTAGCACAATCGAGACTCAATCATCATTTGAGCTTCTAGATGCTATTGTGATACACATTTTTATTAATAATAAATAACCTCAAAAGGAGCAAAAATCTTGCTCTTTCCTAGTTGTCAAAAGTATGAATTTTCTTCAGTTACCTAGCAGAATGACCACTGCTAGTGACTGCCTGTTGCCATGGTGATCATGCAAAAAACCACTAGCTGTTGGCTTGCTGTAAACAAGTTTTTATTCAGATCTGTTGGGGATAAGGAGTACATTTATATACACTTCGGGCATTAATGTTTAAATAAACAACAAACCATTACTGGCGCTTCTTAAAATGACTTTTGAAGAAAATTGGGAGAGAAGATACAGAGCCTTCAGCAGACACAAAAAGATCAGTCAGAAGAAAGGCATTTTCATTTATCATTTCAAAACAGGCAGAAAGATTTTTGTCTTCCCACTTCAGAATTGTGAATGAAAGATTTGCTTTACGTAACACGACAGGTCTATTCAAAAGTAACCGGATAGGAGCATTAGATCACAATTGTCATTTACTAGTACTGAAGGAATTTGAAATTAGAACACAGATCACTTGAAATATGTCTAAAATGCTGTAGAGTTGTGAAACTATCCTGCTAAAGGAAGGAATTTCAATGCTAAGGATTAGACTCTGAGCTGTTTTCAGCACTGGCATCTGTGGTACTAACTGCAGCAGAGTTGTGTCCTGTTTCAGGGCTGAATCTGTCTTCCTGGCATTTGCTTACCCATTGTGTCTAGGTATTTGTGTGCCGTAAAGGGAAAGTACTCACCACTCAGTGATGAGAACTCCCTACAGTGGGACAGGAGGAGACCTTACTGGCTTTTGTGATTCCTATTTTCAGTTGCCTAACTCTCCTCATGAGTTGTATAAGGAACCTGGGCCCCTAACTCAGAGCTGAGGATTCCATTGGGTGGCAGGGCATCTAAAAGCCAGGCATTGCAACCCCTCTGGTAATCTACCCAGTCAAATAGCATTGGAGATCATTGGGTGGGAGTGTGATACACAGCCTCAGGGAAAGCACTAAGGCATTCTGCCTTAGGAAGGAAAAATGACTCCTCCCATAATTTTTGGGTGCAGATTGTGTGCCCATTAATACTCTGCTACAGCCCTTGTGGGGTGCAGCTTACCACACACACACCTTCATGTACTGGCCAGTGCATAAGGGAATTGGAACTATGCCCCCGCCTCTCTTCCTGACCCATCCTTATCTCCTTTGGGGCATTCAGGCCCTCTGGGAAGTATGGAGGGAGCAGTGGCTCCCATTATGCCAGACTGTTATAGGAGGTATGCAAAGAAGGGACATCTCCATATGCACTTCCCTCTTAAGTACAATAGTCAGACATTCTGGTCTAGTGTAAGTATAAGGGTCAAATTCTCTGCTGGAGTAAACTGGTTCAGCTCTTTTGAACTCAGCTGAGCTGAGCCACTGCTACTAGCTTAGAATTTGGCTTTAGGTATTTAGCTCAAGGGAAATTTGGATTTGTTTGAATCCATATGACCCAAGAACAGGACTTACAGCCTGATCCAAAGTCAATGGGCTTTAAAGCAAGCGCTTACTGACACCATACCAAATAGGTGTTGTATTCGTTAAGGGAGAATGGATTCTTATACAAACACCAAGTTCCTAACCGCACAGCTGCTGCTGCTGCTGCTGCTGAGAATGTCATAACTATTTGGGAAGTATTGCACTTCAGTCAAAGGGTGAAATGTCTTTTCCCAATCCTCAGCTGCAGTGAGAATGGATATCTTTGTACTGCCGTTTAATGATGACTGATTAAATGTTTCAAAAAGCACCAATGAACATGGAGCAACTTTTCAAAGATAACGTGGCAAAGAAGAGGTGCAGCATGAACAGAAGGGAAGACAGAGAGCTGTGGAAAGTTTCTCCTAGAGGTCCCACCACTGAATACTCAACCCCTGTGGAAGCTTTAACAAGGCTTCACAGCTACAGATGTCAAAACAAGAATCCCAGAAAAGGATTCCTTTCAAAACAAAAAAATTTTAATTTCTTATTTATCTATACATTTTATTTTGATCATTAAAACATATGAATATATAAAAATGATCAAGAATTAGACCCATGTTATGGTTAACTGGTTAATTAACATTACTTAACTAATGTACTTGTTACATTGCAGCTACCCTAAAGTTCTCATATATATTACACTGGAGGTTTCCTTTACCAGCAATGGGATTCTAAGATGTTCTTTTGGGCCAGTTGGGATCTTCTGTTGTTAGATGAATGGGTATTCATGTCTTTATGCTTCAGGGCATAAACTGATCTGTGCAAGGGTTAGGCTGGATTTTCCTCACAGGTAGAGCATTTCACAGCTGGCTAGAAGTATTTCAGGTTTGGGGTTTTTTCTGCCTTTCTCTAATGAGGCAGGTACTGGCCACAGCCAAAGGCAGGATTTCAGACTTGAAGTGAAATATTTTTCATATAATATGGCAACTTCTGAATTCCTGTGCAACAGAAACATGATGATGCTGGGGGAGGGAGGGAAATGAATATAAGGGTTACTGAGCTCAAATAAATGTAAGTTCCATGCATGAAAAGGCTAGCTCCAAGTGTGCTATCCAGCATTTGCACAGTACATGTACAGTGCATACACGTTGTCATAAAACTTAGATTTAATTGATTAAAAGTTTTGCTTCTTCAACAAACCAAGTGGAGATCCTTTGGCTACAAATGTTTCTATAAATGGGCCACCTGTTAAAATTATGTTTGTATGCAATGTTTGAATGTGACAATGGAAAAGAGTCACATGTGGAGTTCCTTTCCTGTCACACTGAACAAGGAACTTCATTATCATAAGGAAAACAGTATTATCCTTAAACATACTTTGTTTCTCCCTCTGCTTCTCTGTAGCTCTTTAGTCAAGAAATTCCCCATTCCCATCCTGTCTGGCTTCTGAAGGCAGTTTTAAAGAAAAAGTACACATCTTACCTAATAATTAGGTCTCTGCAGTAACATAAAGAAAAGCATTTCAGTGCTTGAACAATAATATAGGTTGCCCCGTAGAGCTTTTATTCTAATTTTGATTCAAGGTACTACCATGAGTTAATTGGAAGTCAAAACAAAAAATGAAAATAAAGAAAGTAAAGAATATTTTACATTTTATATTTAAAAAATTATAGTAAAATACAATAAAAAGAAAGAATGGTAATGAAGGGGTGGATGCATGGTATTGCTAAGTAGTAACACACTGTTCACACCTTTATTTTTAACATTACTACACATGCTTGAGGAAACAAATTTGCCTACATTAAAAAATCCACTCTAGTAACAGCTCTGATATTTATTACTTGCAGAATTTTGCATGAGTAGTCTTTCTTACTGTAATTCAATTACTGTAAGAAAATTCATTAATGTGATATAAAAGGCACTGTTGCACAAGGAATCTGGTATTGCATTAGAGATGTGTGTATTAACTGGGAATGCTGCTAACATAGCAAAATAGGAAAGCACTAATACAATGAGACTTTCAGATTACATTAGAAATGTCCAATAATGTAAAGTATTTGTAAGATACACAGAACTCATTTTGATGTTAAAAATCACTGAATGATGCTCCTCTTTTTTTCTAAGGAGTCATTAAACATTCATAGGAACTGAGCCTTGACAGGGCAAGTTTAAAAGGAATACAAAAACTATTAACATCATTGCTAAAATGTTATTGAGAACAAAAGATGAATTCCTTGTGCTACCTACAGCATTCACCTCTGCAAGTTCTATCAGATTGTTTTTTAAGTTCCCTGCTCATCTTTTAAATGTGCCAGGACAGCCCAAACCCTATCCGTGGTGCTGATTGAATGCTAAATGAGTGTCTAACACACCTGAAAATGCACCAGCGTGGGTATAGTCTTCAGCCAGCTATGTTCTTAGGGACACATTTTGAAGACATCTTCTTTTCATTCAACACATATAAGTTTTAATTTTCAAATATAAGCTCTAGCTGCCTTTGGCACATACACAGCCACTATTACTATCCTGTCTGAGCAACTCACAATCTTTAAGGTATTTATCCTTACAGCACGCCTGTGAGGTAAGAAAGTACTATTATTTCCATTTTACAGCTGGGGAACTGAGGCAAAGAGAGACTAAGGACCAGATGGACAAAGATATTTAGGCACCTATCTGCCTCTTTAGGTGCCTAAGCCCAGAATTTAGGTGCCACTGACATTCTCAAAACACCACTCAGCTGCTGCCTAACTCCATTCGAGCCGAAGGCCCCCAGGCATCTACATTTCTGCCAGTTGGCATTTGCAAAGCCAATTAAGTGCTGATGCTGCCCCACAGCCAACAAGCCACTCAGAGTCCTTGTTCAAGACGGAGCTCACGCAATCCTGTAGTTATATTATCAGAATAGGCATTCCCCTTCCTATCTTCCATCAGAGCAGGGCCCGATCTTGTAGGAGTGATCAGAGCAGACCTAAGACCTGATACCTGTCATGAAAGACAGCTGGGGGCAAGCAGGTCATTACATTTTCAGGGTCTGTGCGTGTTAGACCACTTGCCTGAATTGTGGGAGACCCAAGTTCAAATCCCTGCTCTGGCTGATTTGGAGCAGGGACTTGAAGCCAGGTCTCCCACATCCCTAACCACTGGGCTGTTGGCATTGGGTCTCTCTATTTTATTATAAGAAAGATCTGGGATTTGGCTGGCAGGGCACAGGCTAGCTAAGCAGCTGATCTGTCTTAGTCATGAACTCCAGAGGCTAGTTCATGGCTGAGAATCACAAGCAGAAGGACATAGGCACGTAACTACCTTTGAGAATCTGGGCCTAAACCCCTGTCCCTTTCCTTTGCATTTTCCTCCTGGATAGCTTAGGCAGCTCCCTGCTCAGGTTGCTGGGTACTGAGGAGCCCTTCCTTAGGTGCCTAACTCTCTATATACACTGCTGGGGAACCCGGGTGCCTAATTTGGGGCTGAGGAGTCCACTGGGCAGCTGGCATTGTAACACCTAAGTGACTTGCCCAGGGTCACACAGGAAGGCTGTGGCAAGGTAGGGAATTGAACCTAAGACCCCCAAGTCCCAGGCTAGCACCCTATCTCTAGACCATCCTTCCTCTCATATATTACAAATGCAACGTTTACATATGAACTTGCAATCTAGTAATTATAAGAGTATAATGTACTGGTTTTGTGTATATGAGCTGCTGCCCTCGAGTGGCTGGTCAACAGAAATGTTAAAGGCCTCCATTACCTCTAAGCCGTAGTAGATCCTTTAAATCATATGTCAGAGATGTATGGTATATTGGAACTACAGGACCAGGAGCTTCTCCTCATAAGTCCTTAGCTATGTGTGTGTTTATGATTTATATAGTGATTGTGCTTGTGGGCTGCAGCAACTTGATTTGTTGCAACAGTACATATTTTCATGGGGAAAATGCCTGATTTTGCATCCAAATTGGTACTTATGCACACATATGTGTGTGTGTGTGTATGTGTAATTACACAGTTTGTGCAGGCAAATGTGTACTCTGCACATGTAATTATCTGTTTGTGCAAGCACAGGCCTATGATACAGATACAATTGAGACTCTTATATTTAAAAATGTGTGCCCAACAGATGTTAACGCAGGAGTAAATTTGGAAAACCAAGCACTCTTAGCCTCTCCAGCTGAAGTATTTTAAATGAAAATGAAAAGTGTGGAAGGCAGGAATCTGCTTAAGTCCACTTGGCATGCAGGGGCAAAGCACTTGTAATGAACTATAAGCAGTCACTGGCACCAGAGCTCACTTAGAATGAATTGGGAAAGAGGAAAGACAAGAAGATACAATACCAAATGATGATGATAAATTGACAGAAATTCTATCTGTGAAATCTAGGGCAGTGGCAGAGCAGCCCAGGGTCATCCCTTGGAAAATGTTTCAAAAACTGATGCAATCTGGGGAGATTTTTCTACTCTTCTTCCCAGTTGTCTTTTCTTTGTTTTCTTACCTTTAATCTGTTGCTTTTGCTGACTCTAATGTTCCCCACTCTACAGTCCCACAACACAGAAAAATATTGCCCAGCCCACTGTACTAACGTATCAAGCTAATATTCATAGTACATCTCAAGCTGATATCCAAATGCAAACCTCACTACTTCATCCTAACTTTCCCGTAGTAATAACAACATTTTGTTTAAAAAACATTTTAAAAGTACTGTCAACTGGAAATAGGGAGGAAGGGGAGGAACAGATATCTTTTTAAAACTATAAATCTTATAAAATGCTCCATGGTGATGAGAGTGGAATGAATAGCTAACCAGACAGAGAGGTAGAAAATTAATTTTAAAAAACAACATAGGTGTGACTTTTATTTAAGAAAACTGACTTTTTTTAAAAAAGAACAACATTCTTAGCTAAGAAGAGTGCTTAGATATTATTCTTTGAGGAACTATAGAAAAAACACACACAAGAATGGATTAGACATGGTATCTCTATAGCTGTTCATAGACAAATGCTATGTTACACACTAGGTATCATCTGCAAAGAAATGCTCCACACACTTCCTCTTTGTTTCAGAGGGCTCACTAACCCCTATGATGCATATGCAAAGGAAACTCTCCTGACATGTTTTTCCCCTTCCTGTATGCAAGAGGACAGTTACTTTAGCAGCAGCATTCCCTCTTTTTTGTACACCACCCAAAGGGCACTTCGCAGGGGGTGAAAAGAGCAGCCAGAGGCACATGGAAATCCACACCCAAAAAAATGTTGGAAGGAACCAATGGACTAATTGATATAATACTGGAACTACATTGGTAGTCCTCTAATCCTTTGGAACTTTCCCAGTTTTCCAAGATTTATCAAAGATTAACATTAGTAGTTCAGAGAGATCCTTAACTAATTCCTTTAGGAATCTTGAATGTAAGTTATCTGGGATTGTTGATTTGAAAATGTTTAAGTTTAGCAGATGCTGCCTGACATCCTCCTTTTTTACAGATGGTACACTGTAAAAAACATCATATGGGATGGATACATCTTCCTGCTTCATTCCAAATACACAAAAGAAATATCTATTGAATATTTCTGCTTTGTCTTTATCACTATTTACAGTGTTACCGTCTGTATCTAGCAATGGACCTATCCACACCTGACCTAGGGATTTTCTTGTTCTGAATGTTTTATAAATGCCTTCTTGTCTTTAACCCTCCTGGCCATTGATATTTCATTGATTCTTGTGGTGTTATCAGATTTACCTGTCGCGTTGGGGTTTGCTCATTTATCAGGGTTACTTTCCTGGAAGGAGTGTGTGATTCTGTTAATGTACTGCTTGTGTTACTTGTGTGTTCATATGGCTACAAGTCCCCTCCCAAGGGAGCTATCCTGCAGGACCTAAGGTTTTCAGAGCTGGGTTCTTTCAGCCCCAGATTCAAATAAAACCCTCACACACACACACACACATTTCAGATTAACCAAGTGTGTCTGAGCGGACCGGGCTATCAGCACTCTCAGCTGGTCACTTATATGAACTCAGCAGGCTGGGTGACACAGCACTTTCAGTGGCCACCCTTATATGCCCCTTTGTACCGCACCAGAATAGAGAACACTTCTGAGCAGGCTGGGTCCAAACAGCACTTTTCAACTGCCCCCTCTTATTTGCCTCCAGACTCAATCAGGCTGGATCAAACAGCACTTTCAGCTACCACCCTTATATGCCCCTGAACTCCGTAGGCTAGGCAGAGCAGCACTTCTCAGCTGCCCCATACCACTCTACAATTGTTCTAGTAGTAACCCCCTTGAGGAGCAAACCCCATAGGATTTTTGGGCACTCCGGGGATCTTTGGCTTAGGTAAAAGAAGTGTTGCTGCAGAGCAAGATAGGGAAGCCAAGAACACAAAGGAGTAAATGAAATTTGGAGAGAGAGACTGGCAACCAGCTTGATTATAACAGTTTATTGCCAGGTATATAAAACTTATGATACTAATAGTAATACCATACAAGGAGAGAAAAATAATCAAACACTTACAATACTGCACAATTACAATTGGGGTGTTGGAGAAAGCTACAAAAGTAGACTGGATTAAATACCTGGACTAAAAGAGAGAGTGTGTTGGGGGAAGATGGGAGGGGGTCTCACCACTCTGTGTAGCTCAAAGGTTTCCAGGAGACAGGCTGTTCAGTTTAGGGTCCAGAGCGCTTGAGACAGGCAGAGCCCCCAACATGATCAGTCAGGAAAAAGGGAAGTCCTAATGGAGTTGATGCAGCATTTGGATCCAGGCATCAGAACCAGAAGTTTGAACTTGGGTAAGGTTTTTGTAGGGAAGAAACAATGGTTCACGAGAGAACACTAGATTTGTTTATGTGTAAACAATGACTCAAGGGCAGCTGATGGGCAGGATCCCTTGGGAGGCTAATATGAGGGGGAAAGGAATCCAAGAGAGCTGGCTGTATTTTAAAGAAACCTTATTGAGGGCACAGGAACAAACCATCCTGATGTGCAGAAAGAATAGCAAATATGGTAGGCGTCCAGCTTGGCTTAACAAAGAAGTCTTTGGTGAACTTAAACACAAAAAAGAAGCTTATAAGAAGTGGAAGCTTGGTCAGATGACTAGGGAGGAGTATAAAAACACTGCTCGAACATGCAGGAATGAAATCAGGAAGTCCAAAGCACAATTGGAGTTGCAGCTAGCAAGGGACGTGAAGGGGAACAAGAAGAGTTTCTACAGGTATGTTGCCAACAAGAGGAAGATTAGGGAAAGTATGGGCCCCTTACAGAATGGGGGAGGCAACCTAGTGACAGAGGATGTGGAGAAAGCTGAGGTATTCAATGCCTTTTTTGCCTCTGTCTTCACAGACAAGGTCAGCTCCCAGACTGCTGCACTGGGTGGCACAGAATGGGAAGGAGGCGAACATCCCGCAGTGCTAAAAGGAACAGGTCCAAGCCTATTTAGAAAGATTGGACATGCACAAGTCCATGGGGCCAGATGCAATGCACCCGAGGGTGCTGAAGGAGTTGGCTGATGTGATTTCAGAGCCATTGGCTATTATCTTTGAAAGCTTGTGGCAATTGGGGGAGGTCCCTGAGGACTGGAAAAAAGCAAATATAGTGCCCATCTTCAAGAAAGGGAGGAAAGAGGATCCGGGGAACTACAGACCAGTCAGCCTCACCTCAATCCCTGGAAAAATCATAGAGCAGGTCCTCAAGGAATCCATTTTAAGGCACTTGGAAGAGAGGAAGGTGATCAGGAACAGTCAACATGGATTCACCAAGGGAAAGTCATGCCTGACCAACCTGATTGCTTTCTACGAAGAGGTGACTGGCTCTGTGGATGTGGGGAAAGCAGTGGATGTGATATACCTTGACTTTAGCAAAGCTTTTGATATGGTCTCTCACAGTATTCTTATCAGCAAGTTAAGGAAGTATGGGCTGGATGAATGGACTATAAAATGGATAGAGAACTGGCTAGAGCATAGGGCTCAACGAGTAGTGATCAATGGCTCCATGTCTAGCTGGCAGCCAGTCACAAGCGGAGTGCCCCAGGGGTCGGTGCTGGTGCCGATTTTGTTCAACATCTTCATCAATGATCTGGAGGATGGGGTAGATTGCACCCTCAGCAAGTTTGCAGATGACACTAAGCTGGGGGAGTGGTAGATACCCTGGAAGATAGGGGTAGGATACAGAAGGACCTAAACAAACTGGAGGATTGGGCCAAAAGAAATCTGATGAAGTTCAACAAGGACAAGTGCAGAGTCCTGCACTTAGGACGGAAAAATCCCATGCACAGCTACAGACTGGGGACCGACGAGCTAGGCAGCAGTTCTGCAGAAAAGGACCTGGGGGTTGTTGCAGCAGAATTCCCAGCATATGCCCACCCCTCGCACCCCCACCCACTTGGTGCCAACAGTAAAACCGTGACCTGACCTTATTAGGCTGCATCTGTTGTTTACAGCATTTAGTTGTTATGCTGCTACCCCCCCATAAGAAAATCGCCTACGCACCCCAGTGCCTATGTTGTTCTCAGATAGCTTTGTTGCCCACCGATAACGGGCTATGTATCCCGTGCCATTACAGCTCTACCCAAGGCCACAGGCCTCGTCATAGTCTGGCACGTACTAACGTATATCCCTCCCCCAATCCAGAGCTACCAAACTTGCAACGCATTCTCTAGTATAAAAAGGGGTATGCCCCATGCCCAAATTGAGAAAGCGTACGCCAGCCTGATCAAACTGGACCCGCCCCGCTTCTCCCGCTCCCGTACTCTGAGCGCGAACCGCAAGCCGGCCCGAATTACGTTTCCGTAACGAATGACATGCGATTCCTTCTGTGCCTAGTGGTAAGATATAATAAGTAACTGCTTTGCCTTTTTTTTTGCTTGTTGCATATATAATCGTTTAAGCTAAGTATTACAGTGTGTACCCCATATTCCTTAATAAAATTTTGTTGTATTATCCAACTGACTGATTATTGACTCTGGGGGATCCATACCTGTCGCGACAGGGGTAAGAGTGGATCAGAAGCTGGATATGAGTCAGCATTGTGCCCTGGTTGCCAAGAAGGCTAATAGCATATTGGGCTGCATTAATAGGAGCATTGTCAGCAGATCACAGGAAGTGATCATTCCCCTCTATTCAGCATTGGTGAGGCCGCATTTGGAGTATTGTGTCCAGTTTTGGGCCCCCCACTACAACAAGGATGTGGAGAAGTTAGAGAGGCTCCAGCGGAGGGCAACAAAAATGATTAGGGGGTTGGAGCACAAGACTTATGAGGAGAGGCTGAAGGAACTAGGCTTGTTCAGTCTACAGAAGTGAAGAATGAGGGGGATTTGATAGCAGCCTTTAGCTACCTGAAAGGGGGTTCCAGGGAGGATGGAGCTAGGCTGTTCTCAGTGGTGGCAGATGACAGAACAAGGAACAACGGTCTCAAGTTGCAGGGGGGGAGGTCTAGGTTGGACATTAGGAAAAAGTTTTTCACTAGGAAGGTGGTGAAGCACTGGAATGGGTTACCTAAGGAGGTGGTGGAATCTCCATCTTTAGAGGTTTTTAAGCTGCGGCTTGACAAAACCCTCGTTGGGATTATTTAGCTGAGGTTAGTCCTGCTCTGAGCAGGGGGTTGGACTAGATGACCTCCTGAGGTCCCTTCCAACTCTATGATTCTATATACCAGATTCAGTGTTTTGGATATCAATAACTAGAATGGTCTGATAACTGCGGAGCTGGGTGTGTGCAGGTGTGGGTTCATTAGCATCAGGAGCAGAGATCTCCCATCATGCAGTGTGTCCCTGCTTTGCCAATCCCAGAGTTCAGTGTGGTTCCTGCTTTGGAACTTGGTTCCCCATTCGGTGCAAATTCTTTTTCCATCTTTGATGTAGATGAGGCTTCTGTTCTCCATTCAATGTGCTAATCAAGATGCCTCCTTTTTACATCTTTGATGTAGATGAGGCTAGGGGAGTTGCCTTAATCCTATCACCCTTGCTTGGAAGGGTTTAGGTGTGTCTCCTACTGCCTTTTCATTGTTTTTGGTTTCTGTTTCAAGCAGAGGCTGTGGGTGGGGGAGGGATTCAGGTGAGCCAGAGAGAGTTTTGCACCCTGGTTCCCCAAGAACACAGAGCTGACAGGTAACAGTGGCTACCCTTATCAGTTGCCTACATTTCTTAATTTGTAACTCATTCATGGCCATTTACTTCCCTATTTTGAGAGAGAGAGAGAGAGAGAGAGAGAGAGAGAGAGATCTTTTTAACCAAACTGGCATCTTGCCCAGCATAACTTTTTTTGTATGTGTGGAATCATGGCTTTTTGGACATCCAGTAGGATATCCTTGAATAATTCCCAGCTTTTGTTAACAATTCCCACTTTAAATTTATGTTCCCAAGCAACTATGCCAACAATTGCTTTAAGCTTTGGTAAATTGGCTCTTTTAAAGTTCCAAATATTACGTATTACTGGTTAATGTCATATTCTGTTTGCACATGGTAAATGTTGAGTGCTGGACTGTCTTTGTTAATAAATCATCATCTATTAGGTTTCAAAACTCTAAGGAAGTTAAGTTATTGGCTGCATGAGATGTCCAGCAAATGTCCTTGTGACATTTTGTGTCTGAGAATAACACTCCAGAAACTCCATATTCGCCAATGTCATGTAATTATGATATGTTCTGTACATTGTATGCCTTGTGTGGCATTATTTTAAAAGTCTTGATCTGCTGAACATTAATATTTTTTTGGATTGTATGTGCTACCATAGTATGTGAAGTTATGAAACATTGTTGAACATGCTGTTAGAACATGTTGCAAGGCGGGAAACTCCCACAAACAGCCTTTCAGGCACAGCAATGGAGTGGCTAGACAGCTTTAATGACTATCTCTCACCCATTCAAGAATAGATTCCACTAACAGGGATTGAAAAGTAGAGACTGCACCAAGAAAGCACGTACACAATGAAGTACTGACTGACCAATGAGGACGACCCCCCCAGCTCACAAGCACCACTGGTCCAGCAAGCTGGAAAAGACTGTAAAGGAAGGGGAGTGACATAATGACCTGTTCTCACTCCCTCCACAACTGAACCCCTGGAAACTTGGAAGACAAAGACCTGGAACTGGAGGAGGAGATCCCAAGCTGTAGGAGAATCCCATCCTGTGTATAGAAGGTCTATAGCCTGTTTGAACTGCATAACAGGGTGAGACACTGCTTGATTCAAATCCAGTCTAGTTAATAGAACTCAGATTGGGATATTACCTTTATTTCTTAGGTAACCTACTTTGATCTGTACACTTGTTACTTATAATCACTTCAAATCTATCTTTCTGTAATTAATAAATCTGTATTATATTTTACCTAAAACAGGGTGTTTTGCTTGAAGTGTTTGGAAAATCTTAGCTCAAGTTGACAAAAGCTGGTGCATATCTCCTCCACTTTGAGGAGGGGGGGGGCTGACCAATAAAATTCACTGCTCAGGCTTTTGACCGGGGAAAGTCCTGGGGTCCTGGGCTGTGGAGCTGGCTGAAGCTTCTCTACTGTTGGTTCATGAGTGGCTGGGAAAATTGTTCATTGAACTAAGATGGCTGTGGTCCCTCAGTGTGGATGGATGTGGTAAGTGCAGCACCTGCCAGAGGTCTGCGGCTTGTCACAGCATCACAGTGTGAGAGGGAGCCAAGGCTGGTCAGACTGAGGACTCAGTGGTACCCAAGTTCCAGGTGGCACTCCAGGGGCGGTGGGTCCTGTCACAGTTCCCCAGGTTGAAGTCATCCATTATAATCCATTTTTCTTCCTATACTTTACAGATTTATGCTTAAACAGCAGTTTATCCTGCTCTCTAGTGAGATTTGGATGTAACAAATGCCCATCAATACCGCATCTTTAGTTTTATTAATTAGAACTTTAATCCATAAGCATCTGAACTCCTGTGATGCTGAATAATCTATGACTCTAACAAGTACTGGTGTCCCATGTAAAGTACCTCCCTTCCTCCCCATTCTATCCTGATGGATCAAGTTGTAACCATCAATTTTAATGTTTCAGTCATAAGATTCATCACACCAAGTTCCACTAATACTGAACGTACCATATTTCTTCTTCTACATCAGCCTCTACATCTCCTCTTGTTTATTACCTAGGCTCCTAGCATTAAATGAATATAGACAATTTAAAAATGTGATCCTCAATGTCTCTGAGTGCTTGCATTTGTCATATGCATTGCATCACTGGCCTGGTTTACATATCTAGGTATCTATACTATGAAGAACCATTATAGTCAATCGGTTATGGTGTAGTGCACAAAACACTTGTTTCACATTTTGGTGATTTGTTAAAATTGTGACAGCAAATATTGCATGTAGGCAAGTTTCATTGTTGATAGAATTGATAGCAAAAAGGTGAAACTGGAGCCATCTTTCCTGAGGAAAACCTGTGGCTTCAATCCCAAAGGAAAATAGCAGCCGTCTTTACTAGGGGCACTCCCCTGGAGGAAGTTATTATCATCTTTATTAAGGACATACAGGGCTTTAATACTATCGGGTACCTTTAGTTCTATTGTAAGGTATGGAAATTGGTGGCAAAATTGTGAACATGATAGCATTATTGCCAACCCCAAAGGTTAAAAAAAATCATGAATCAGACCCTCCAAAATAATGAGATTGGGGGCCAAATTATGAGGTTTTAAAAAAAAAGATTATATAGTGGTTTTGGTCTTTTTGGTGTGTGAATTCTTTCTGTGTGGGGGAGTGGGGGGGGGGGGGGAGTGGAAGAGGGCATGGGAGTGGGAGTGTGGGAGATAGAGAAATATTTTGCCTGTTACTGAACCCCCACATCTGCCCTGCAATTCATTTTACTCTCCCATCAGTTCTTCCCCCCAGCTGCACCTCAGCTCCTCCCACAGTTGCAGTTGCTCTTCACCCCTTTCTGCCTCTTCCAAGGCAGAAAGTTGCAGGGAGGGAGAGGGAAAGAACAGAGGGGTGTTCTGTTTTCATTGCTCACAGGAAGGGTTAGGGAGAGGAGGATGTGGAGCCACTCTGAGCAGCTGGTCTCTACTCCCTTTGCATGAAAATGATGTCATCTCCTGAGAGGAAAGAGTGAGCTCTGCCTGCTTACTGCAGAAGCTCTGATTATTTTCTCTTCACAGGAAGTGGGGTAGTGAGGCAGATAGCTAATCAGCTGTTTTCCCCCAGGCAGATCTAAAATTCATAAGAGAATTGGATCTTCTTGCATCATTGTAAGACTAGCTGCAAACCCAGCCAAACTCACATGACTCAGAAGAAGAAACTGTGAGAGTTGACAACACCATATGAAAAAAATATTTAATAACTTTGCTTAATTACAACCAAATTCTTTTGCCAGCATTCCTTGAATGTAAATTTAATTACTTTTCACTATATGGAAAGTGTGACTGATAAAAAAAGGCTTTTTATTTTTAACTAAAGGGTTATGAGAAAAAGTTACACATCGAAAAGTTTCTTAAAGGTTGTGACATTAAGAATAGACCAAAGACAGAGTGCAAGGGGCACCATTATATCTGGTAATGAATTACAGCTGACTTAAGTAGTTTTAGTGTAATGTTATGAAATGTATCTGATAAGTGTCATGCAAGACATCAATTAAGAGCTCAATTCACTGGTTATTACTATCATTGTGTAATGTAGGTTCAAGCAACTGTTACAAAGTTATGAACATAAATTGAAATTACAATTCTTAAAATGTGTTTGACAGCCAAGCAGGGGTTACTCCACTCTAGACCCCATTCTCCACCTAGGAGTTACTTCCAAAGTACTTTGAAAGACAATAAGAACATATTTATGCATCACGTTAACAGACCCATCAAGCTAACAGGGAGTGGAGGCAAACCTCATGCTATCACAACAGGGAAAGAGACTGACAATCACATGCTTAGTGTTTACTTAGTTACACCAAAGGGGGCAGGGACTAAATAATTTGCATTTTAGCAGACCACCCCAGCAGGAGAGGCAGCAGCAGGATACTTTCTTCAAGAGAGACTCCATGTTGCCTACCTAGCAGTCGGAAACAGACTTTTATCTGGAGATATCCCGCAGAAGAATCCATTTCAAAGATTCAATGGACTATAAAAGAGAGGGATACAGAATCCAAAGTTATCTAACTTTCACTTAAGACAACATAGGTACCAGCTCTTTGACTTTGGGGGTAGATACTGACCCGAGTTCAGTCAGCCATCTTGATGGAAAACGTGGTGAGGATTTTACCTTGAAGTCTAGCTAGTAACGTTTTAGTCAATAGAAAGCATTTTAGCTTTATTTCTCTTGTAACCATTATTGACTTTAATCCTTATACTTGTAGTCACTTAAAACCTCTCTTTGGGATTAAATCAATTTGTTTTATTTTTAATCTAAACCATTCCAGTGCTGTGTTGAACTAAAGTGTTTGGTAACTCCAGTTAAAGTAACGAATGGTTAGATATTGACTATTTAAAGGAGCTACAAACTCTAACATTCCAGGACGGTTGCAGGACAGGGCTGGACATTTCAGAACAAATGTTTTCAGGGAAATTCAGGGATGGGAAGAGTTCAGAGTCACCTCACTAGTTGTTAACCAAGACTGATGGAGACAAGTGGAAGTCTGTGACACTGCAGGTAGTCTCCAGGATCCACAGCCTTAGACCAGAGCTGCTCAGCACATAGACTTATAGACTCTAAGGTCAGAAGGGACCAATATGATCATCTAGTCTGACCTCCTGCACAATGCAGGCCACAGAACTCCACCCGCTCCTGTAGACATAGAGTGCATGGCCTGTTGCTGACGGTGAGTGTCCCAGGCAGATAGCTACAGTAACACAGCTTTTAAGGCACTTAATAGTTACAGGGTAAGAGACAATGCAATTCTTCACTAGTCTGGATTGCACCCCAGAACATGACATAGGTCCCATTTTAAAATTAATTTTAATTCAGAATCTAAGTAACAGATTTAGTTGCAAATCCATAGAAATTTAGTTTTTACCCAAGGTTATGTGTCTTCCATTTGGAGACGATAAACTCTATTTTTCATGCAAAAACAATAAGGTTGAATCCCTGCTTTAACTGAAAAACTGAAGCCAACCTTAATTACCACGCCTCAGTAAATTCTGTCATGTACTAGCATAGACAAGTATAGTCTTCTGCCAGATGTTGTCAGCAGCAACAAGGGTAGGATTCACTATCTTTTTAAAGGGGGCTCTTTTTAAAATTACACAACCAAACCATCTGGAGGCCTGTCACGGGGTGAGTGTACCGCATCCCCCTTTTGGTGAGGGGACGGGGCGTGGTTGGCCCATGCTTAAATCTCCCTGGCTAGTCATAGCACCAGGGTAGTGTGGTCTAATGGCTGGAGTCAGTGGTTTCACCCTTATCCGCAGAGTGGTAAGGCCTATTGGCCTGAGTCAGTGGGTTCACCCCTAGCTCTGGGGCAGCAAGGCCTAGTAGCCAGAGTCAGTATGGTTGCCCTGGTCCATAGGGTTGTTTGGCCTAATAAACAGGTGGAGTAGGCCGCCACCTAGGGGTGAGTGGTGGCGAGGGTAGGGGGACCCAGCACCTCCCTGCTCTACTGGGTCCCAGTCCAGGGCCCTGATATTGGCAGAGGGTTCCTCCACTGGGTCAGCAGGGATCCAGCTGAAACGTGACGACAACTCACGGGGTAATGTCTAAGCCCTCCCCTAGGCTCCTTTCTACCCTGATTTCTGAACCTGCAGCCTGGCTGTCATTGGGGTCTCTGGATCCCTCCACAAACGTAGCACGCTGCAACTCCAGGCTCCATAGGGTGTCTGCTGGCTCTGGGGCAGTCGACAGACTCCTGGTATCTCCAGTTCCAATGACCTGGTGCTCCTGTAATTCCCAGGCTGGAGTCTCCACTTCAGATCCTTCCTCCTCAGTGTCCCACCCCAACTGAGCTGAGCTTCTCCCTTTTATACTAGAGCACTTGGAACATGCCCAGTACAGTTAAGATAGCAATAGCTAGTTCTATCCAGATGAGAATGGGGTACCTTCCCCAAGGCTAAGTCTGGGATAAAAGGAGGTGAAAAACATAAAAGATCCTAGGAAAGGAGGGAGGTGCTGTCATAGGCTCCCAAAGAGAAACCTGGCAGGATCCAAACCCAGTTGGACCTGCTTACTTAGTCACAGTTAGGAACAAGGAGGCTGTAACCCAGGTTCAGGTCAGAGAGTGGATGAATTGCAGAATTCCACCCAAGGAGAGGCAAAAGTCGGAGAAGTAAAGGTCAAGGCCAGACACCTGTGGAGGTGCACTCAGGGAGACCTTGAGAAGGAATAGCAGTGCAGCTTGCCCAGTAACTGTGGCAACATTTTCAGCTGGTATAAATTATTGGCGCTCCATTATCTTCAATGGAGCTACAACAATTTACACAGCTGAAGTTCTGTCCCCCAAGTCCAGCATATAGGAAAACATGCATAAATGTAAAGAAAAAGCTCATCCTGCAGAGAACTGCAGAAGCAGAAACAACATGACTCAATGTTATCTGGTGAAAATAACAGCAAGAGTTAAGAGTTTCTATATGCCCCTGACAGACATTGCTAAACATGCAACAAAGTATGTAGCCTTTACTCAGAAGAGGAATTCCATCACTTCATTGTCACATTACAGCATACAGACCTACAGTATGCAGAAAGTAACCCTAAAATGTAAGACAATTAATAGTTTGTTTGTTTTTTAAATTAATACTTCCAACATTTCTTAGATAGCATTTTACATTTTCAAAGCATTGAATGAATGAATCCTCACATCACCCTTGTGCGGTAAGTTTTATCACCATTTGATAAATTGCTTACAGACAGACTATTCTGTTAGAGGACTGAAAAACCCACTAGCACCAAGCAGACTCAAAATAGGAAGTGAAAAATAAATATTATACAGAAGTTAAAGAAAACAGAAGCCCTTTACCATCTCTATCATAAGAACATAGTAGCAGCCATACTGGGTCAGACCAATGGTCCATCTAGCCCGGTATCTTGTCTTGCGACAGTAGTCAATGCCAGGTGCTTCCCGGGGAATGAACAGAAGAGGTAATCATCAAGTGATCCACCCCATCGTCCATCATTCCACAATATGTCTCAGCGCTACAAGTTTACTGCAAGTCATTGAATTAACCTTCTCTCTCTCTCTCTCACACACCATCTATTGTTACTAGGAATATCAGAGTTTCTAACATGTAATCTCCCAGCAATATAACAAGTTTTTGCTTTCAGCAAGGCTGACACTCCTATTGAATGAGCTTAAGTTAGAGTCTTATGTTTAACTGTCAGCTTGAAATCCACGTATTCAAATCTCAAAAAGGTACATCTGAAACTGGTGTTAGCAACTCTGAAATGAGATCATTTTAACATGAATAAGGTATGGTGATCCACATATTGTGTGTGTCATCCAGCAACAAAAATAAAATAAAAAAGATGTTCATCTGTCTATATTTTATCTGGATTTCTTCCTGTGCCTGGAACAGTACTTTACAACATATATGAGCAACATTTGAGCTCCACCAGATTCCACTAATTAAAAATTTTGTAATTTGCATTAATATGTTTGGCAATTATTTATCATTGCAAAGTCATTTGTTTCTAAAGATTTTTTTCCAGTTATACTAAATTAACATTGGACTCTAATAACCAAAATACCTAATATAATAGTAGCAAAGTAGGAACAATATTTTGATGATTGTTGAAGCATTTTTATTCTAATTCCCTCTGTTAATGTGTTTATAACTCTCTGAAAAAAATATTCTGTGGGCTGAATTTTTTCAGCTCTGTTATCCTGAAGAGAGATTTTATGTGTAGCAAGGGAGTGGAAGTTTCATAAAATTCTCTTTGGCAGTTTTGAGTTATCTAGGCATAACGAAAGTTGATTTGTGTTTGAAGAATATATTACATTGTTTTTCCACTCTCAAATAAGTCAAATGTGGATTATTTCAAAGATTTCAAGCTAGCCATGTATTTAGACCACAGTGAACAAATGCACCATTTTCAACAAAACCATCATTTCCAGTAATCCAGCCATGGCAAGTTAGTGCACACCATTAGAAATACACCTGGAGTTTGTGCTTCAGTGTATCAAGCATACTATAAATCCTATTATCACTCAGGATATAGAATCTGTGAAGAGTGTCTATGATACAAGAACTTTTTAATGCCAACCGGCAAGGAGGCGCAGAGGATTTACAGGGATCTTTTGGCCTGACACATGCATTCTAGTTCATGAAAGAGAGACACATGAGGTTTCACCTGAAAGTCAGTGTCATGCTGGTCATCAATATTATTATGAAATGTCTGTACAGATACTGTGTGAGGAGTTATATATAAATACTGAAAATAAGTTCTTAAAGTCTGTTTCTTTGTCTGTGTCACCACCAAACATGAAAAACAGGTTTCCTGTCCAACAAGATTTTGTGGTACAGATCAAAATTTGTTTGAGCATACTCAGGGGGATAGAGAAGACACCTGGGCACCTTTCACTGAGGAAGTAAAAGGAGAGTGGTTTTGCTTCATGAAAAAGGGATCTCAGCCAAACTTGGTTGAAAATGCTGAAGAGAACTTTGGCTGTGGTAAACTTCTTTAGACAGGAGATGAACCTTTTAGTTAAGCACTGCTACAGACTGGGGACCGACTGCTAGACAGCAGTTCGGCAGAAAAGGACCTGGGGGTTACAGTGGACAAGAAGATGGATATGAGTCAACAGTGTGCCCTTATTGCCAATAAAGCTAACAGCATATTAGGCTGCATTAGTAGGAGCATTGCCAGCGGATCAAGGGAAGGGATTATTCCCATCTATTAGGCACCGGTAAGGCTTCATTTGGAGTATTGTGTCAAGTTTTGGGCCCCCCACTACAACAAGGATATGGACAAAATGGAAAGAGTCCAGAGGAGGGCAACAAAAATGATCAGGGGGCTGGAGCACAAGACTTATGAGGAGAGGCTGAGGGAACTAGGCTTGTTTAGTCTGCAAAAGAGAAGAATAAGGGGGGATTTGATAGCAGCCTTTAACTACCTGAAAGGGGGTTCCAGGGAGGATGGAGCTAGGCTGTTCTCAGTGAATGTAGATAACAGAACTAGGAGCAATGGTCTCGAGTTGCAGTGGGGGAGGTCTAGGTTGGATATTAGGAAAAACTTTTTCACTAGGAGGGTGGTGAAGCACTGGAATGGGTTATCTAGGGAGGTGGTGGAACATCCATCCTTAGAGATTTTTAAGGTGCGGCTTCACAAAGCCCTGGTTGGGATGATGGAGGCCTGGTCTACACTGGCAACGGAGGTCGATGTAACGTCACTTACGTCGATCTCTGAAAGCCTGCGTCTACATTGGCACAGCAGTCCCATCGACTTAACATGCAGCAAAAGTAGACGTAATAAAACCACCTCCGCAAGTGGCGTAGCGCCTAATTCAATTTTATTGGTTCGATTTTGTGTCAGTGTAGACAGAGCGTAACGTAATTTGATGTTCATGGCCTCCGGGAGGTATCCCACAATGCCTTGTTGTAACCGCTCTGGACATTCATGCTCTGCTGTTACATGGTCACGCTCACCGGAAATGGCCCCTCCCCTCATGCCCTGGGAAAATTTCAGTTTTCATTTCCTGTCTGGCCAGTATGGAGAGAGCTTGTAGCTGAACTACCCAAATGTGCTCCAGCATGGAGTTGACCAGAGGTCTTAGATCTCATCAGTCTTTGGGGCGAGGAGTCCATTATGGCTCAGCTCAGAGCCAGCAAAAGAAATTTGGACATTTATGGGAAGATATCCCAGGGCATGTTGGAGAAGGGGAACAACAGGAACGTGCAGCAGTGTTGTGTGAAGATCAAGGAACTATGGCAGGCATATCAAAAGGCCAGGGAAGCTAACAGCCATTCTGTCTCCTCGCCCAAAACATGCTGCTTCTACGAGGAACTGCATGCCATTCTCCGCAGGGACCCCACCACAGTGCCGCCACACAGCATTGATACCTTTGCTACATCCCACTCCAGGGACAATGATAAGGACTCCGTGGATGAGGAGGAGGAGGATTATGAGGATGAGGAGAGCAGGGTGCAGGAGAGTGGGGTGTCCTTTCTCCCAGAAAGTCGGGACCTATTCCTGACCCCAGAGCAGTCCAGCAGCACGCAGGACAGCACTAATGAACCTGGGGAAGGCACATCTGGTGAGGTTTTTTTTTCTTCTTCGCAGTTAAGTTCTTCTTTAAGGGTGGGTGTGGGGAAGGAAAGGGGATTTCAGGGCTTTAGCGGATTGTCTTGGGTGGCTACTCCCGGAACAGATTATTTATGTGCATGATATGCTCCAAGAATCATCAGTTGCTATCTCAAGGAAACTTTCATGTATGTAATCTCTTATCCTTTGCACAAAGTTTTGGGGCAGGGCAGACTTGTTCCTTACTCCCTGGTAGGATACTTTGCCGTGCCACGCTGCAATCAGGGGAGCCGGAATCATGGTGGAACACAGCATAGCAGCATAAGGGCCAGGCCGATACCCCGCTGTGTGCAGCAAATCTTCCCTTTCCTCAAGCCTTACCCTCAGGAGACTGATATCACTCATGGGTCACCTAGGGAAGACGGCGCATGTTTATTCCCCATTGTATTGCCCCAGTAAAGTCATTTTAATTATTTGGCTATGGTTTCAGACAACATTATTAATCCCCCCGTGCTGTCCCCAGATCCCCGGTGGCCACATCGTGACGAAATGGTCATCTTAATTAAACCATGGCGCCCAGGCACCCCTCTCATACAGGGCATTCAAAATGAGCTTTTTTAATCCTCTCTAAAGCAGAGTAAAGTGCCCCTAGCTTACCATCTCTGCAATGGGACAGCAAGCCGACCCTTCCGGGATGTGCAGAATGGAATGAGGGTCTGTCTTACCCTTGTGCACAGCAAGGGGAGTTTTTTATACATTGTTGCATTTCTTTCATTTCCCCGGTATCCTAACAATGGCACCGTTGTGCATTTCTTTTCATTCTGTAGACACCACGGCCTTGGCCCAGCCCGCTCAAACTACTGCGGAAAGCCTATAGCACAGGGGTGGCCCACCAGTCAGAGACGAAGAGCCCAAAAATAGCTATAGATACCGCAAAGCGCCACATTTACCTTACCCTCCACCGAAAATTTGCACTGATCCGTCAATTTCGGCAGCAGCTTGTCAATTTTACTTTTCAGTTTCCCCTCCTCTCTTACCCTCCCCCGAAAATTCGGGCTGATCCATCAATTTCAGAGGCAGCTCCTCAGTTTCACATTTGAAAGTAAAAACTTTTTGGCGCCCTATACAATGCGCGAAGCTGCATTTGATAGGACACAGAACCGCATGCGGCTCATGAGAGCCGCATTTGTATGAGTAAAGAGCCGCATGTGGCTCGCGAGCCGCGGGTTGGCCACCCCTGCTATAGCAGATTAGGAAGAGAAAAAAACAAAACAAGAAACGATATGTTTGGCGAGCTCATGAATGCCTCCGCGGCTGCAGAGACAGAGCTCCAAGCATGGCGGCTGACCTTGTCCCAGAACATGGACGTGGACAGGGAGAGTCGAAGAGCGATGCAGGACCATGATTGCAGTACCACGCAGGACATGCTGCGAATCATGCATGACCAAGCAGACATGCTCCGGCAGCTTGTGGAACTTCAGGAGGAGCAGCAGCCAGACAGAGTCCCACTGCTGCCCCTCCATAACGCTCCTCAGCCTATGGATTTGCTGTCCTCTGCCACCTCCAAACCGTCTCGGAGGAGAATGGACAGGCTGCAGTATGTGGTGCACTCCACCCCGGTGGAGGCGAGCAGAAAGCAGCAGTGGCCCCGCTAAGAGCTGGCCTGCAAGCAACCATACCACCATTTGAGACTGTGAATGAACACCAGCCCCCCGTCCCCACCAACTTGAATCTTCATAAATAAAAGTTTGCATCATTTCAACACATTTCTTTTATTAAATCATATCTTGCTTGGTAGGGATTTGGAGGGTACTGATGTACATGGTAGGGGGATTTAAAGCAAAGGCACATAACATACAGAAACAGAACTCATTGCTGCATCTCATTGCAGAACCTGGTTTTTAATGCCTCTCTAATGCAAAGCACTAAGCGGTTAGCTCTCAGTGTATTGCTGGCATCTGGCTGCTCATAATTGGGTGCCAGTCTTTCTGCCTCCACAGCCCAACCCTGGGGGAACGTTTCCCCTTTCGCTTCACACACATTATGAAGAACACAGCACGCAGATATCACTGAAGGGATGTTCTTTTCACTCATGTCCAGCCTAGTGAGGAGACTTCTCCATCTGGCCTTTAAATGCCCAAACGCACATTCTACAACCATTCTGCAAGTGCTTAGCCTGTTATTAAAACGCTCCTTGTTGCTATCAAGGTGCCCGGTGTACGGCTTCATTAGCCAAGGGAGCAAGGGGTAAGCAGGATCTCCCAGGATCACTACTGACATTTCAACACCCCCAATGTTAATTTTTTGGTCTGGGAAGAAAGTGCCTGCCTGCATGTTAGAGAACAGCCCTGGTCATCATCCCACAGGTGCATAACAATGTGGTCCCACCAGTCTGTGCTTGTTTTCCGGGACCAGAAATGGCACTCCATGGACTGCAGATGATGCGTTATGGCCTGCAGCAATCGGGAATTGTTCTGCTCGATGGCTTGTAGTGGGGCAGCCTTGGTGGCATCACAGTTACCCGTGCCTTTGGGCAGCCTTGGTGGCATCACAGTTACCCGTGCCTCGGGTTCTCGGTCTTCTTTGAAAATACTCCATGATAAGCCGAGATGTATTTGTGATGCTCACAATAATAGTGCAGAGTTGAGCTGGCTCCATGTTTCCGCAGCAATGACGAGCGCGCGGCATAAACATACGGTGCAAAAATCCTGTTTCCTGTTCCCTGTTTGGGGGAAGAAGGGAGGGGGAAGGAGCATTGCATCATGGGACGATGAATCTCATCCCAACAGCCACCACAGCTAGGTGCACTGTGGGATAGCTGCCCACAGTGCACTGCTTTGACTGCCGACACAATCGTGGCAAGTGTGGACGCACAAGCCCAGCGCAAGGAGCGTGGTGTGGACATGATCCAGCAAGTTCTAATAATTGACGGGTGAAAGTCGACTTTAAGTAAGCCGACTTCACTCTGCAGTGTAGACGTATCCTTAGTTAGGGTTGGTTCTGCTTTGAGCAGGGGGTTGGACTAGATGACCTCCTGAAGTCCCGTCCAATCCTAATCTTCTATGATTCTAAGATTAGTCTCTAGAAAGCATGTTAAGATTTTGTTTCATGTGTAACTATTTGTTTCCAATATGATTGCTGTCACTTGAATCTCTGTTCTTTGATGATAACCTTATTCTTGTTCTCACTATATATATATTTCAGTACTGTGGTGTTAAGCAAAGTGCTGGTCCTGAGTTCACGCTTACAAGCTGGTGTATACTGTTCCTTTGGGAATGGCAAGCCTGTTATTCTGTGAGTTTTCAGTGGATAAGCAGCTGGTCATTGCAGAGAATGCTCTGAGGACACACGGATCAGTGTGCACTATCACTAACTTGTACAGTGAGAGCAAGGCCTGTGGAGGTAGTGCTTGACCTACCAGAGGCTGTTGGTTTCAGGGAGCTGGTCCACACACAAGACTATTTCACACTAAGGGCAGGCGGTAGTGAGGTGCCTCACAGCCTGAGGAACATCACAGTGGCCAAGTCTTGCAAATGGAGAAACGTGAAAAGATATCAGAGAGCTATCAACCAACTGTTCAGCTACTTACCAGTTTACAGTCCACATCTCCATATTAGAGCAACAATGATTTCAAACTAACCCTTCACACCAGCCACCATACCACTGAACAACCTACATTACTAGATCCCTTCTTACTACCAATCCAGGGTTGCCAGGGACATTTTCACAGCATGCATTTCTGGAAGTTAGTCCTGTAAATTCAGCAGAGCCAGACCAGTGCAGCTCTCAAATAGGTCTTGGTATTTGTTTGTGTGTTAGTTAAATAATACAAATGGCTGCCACTATTTGGGATTGCTTCCTCTTTTATTAGCTGATAAGTTTAAAAATTTTCCCGTTTTCCTTTTCTGGAGAAGATTAACCCCTTCTTACAAGCAGTGAAAATAGTCATGTTTTAGTCACTGTGATTTGATGTCTGAAAGTAAAAGAAAAATAAAACTGAAACAAGTAGAGGCTCATGCTGCTCCTCCCCTCAGTCTCTGCATCCTGAGGAGTGAATTCTTGCCTTTGTCTCTCATCTCTGATTAGCCTCATGGTTGTAGAAATTTGATTTACAAATAACTAAGTTAATAAGAGATGAATACTGTGTGTTCTGTATGTGCAATATAGGATTTCATGTATATTTTGTAATAACATAGGTGAAAGCATAGTTTTTATTTAGAGCTCCTCACTTTTGCTTATAGCAGTGGTTACAAACTACAGCAATACTGTGAGAAAGTGGAAGACCTACAGGATGACTATTATTTTAAGGTTACATTGTTTTTAGATCCCTAATTTTGAAAATCAGCTATGGTAACAGAGACCCTTTAGACAAACATTCAGGTTAGAAAAAATATTGTGGGGCTTATTTTTTGTTTTGTTTTGTTTTGGTTTGGTTTTGCTATTCTATCATTCTCCAATACTAAGGATATTTGTGTGAAAATGGCATCTTTGTAATTCTCAGAGTTTTTCTGCACCTGCTGTTTAGTTCTCACTTGAAGTCCTAATCCATCGTTCATAACATTGCATTCATTGCCCCAGCAACCAAATGTGATTTTTACAAATAGAGGATTAGGATTTCAGGTATGATATACGCAACCAGCATGACCAGAACCACAAAAGAAACAATTATCCTGTTGCCCCATAACATATATCATGCATTATAGTTCAAAAACCGAAGGCTATTAGTCTTCTCCTTATCCCATTAAAGTTAATGAAAAAAAAATCCCAATTACTTAGTGGGCGCAGGACTAGGCCTTTTGGTGCTAATCTATAATTTTAATAGTTACCTTGTAGAGCAAAAGACTGATTTCTTCTACTGTTTGTCATTCAAAGGAAATGGTGGCTGGAAGTGCTAATATCTTATCTAAGCAGCACCAAAGCCTGAAGGAAGAGATGCTATAAATCTTAGAAGATTTAGAACACTCCAAACTCTATAGCACACTAGCAGACATTTAAAATAGTTCCATGGTGTTTGGAAGAGGAAAAACGTATTGGAATTCCTGCCAGAGTTTAACAGCACTGAATCTTTGGCCTCATTTATGCATGAAGGTGACCTATATGTAGATCATACAACCCAATACACCATTTTTGTAATACTCCTTTAAAGATGTCTGAGGGAAGAAAAACCCACAGTTACAATTACTGTTAATTGGCATCCTTGTTGACAGTCTCAACAGAAAAGCCAAGAGCTGAATAGGTATGTAAACTACACTTACTCCTTGTTATCCTTTGGCCTTTCCAGCACAGGGCTGAGGCATGTTATTGCTTTAGTAGCCATCGAGGTTGCCATATGGCAACCTAACATTTACCAAGAATGGCTGGAAGTTAAATAAAATTTATAGTATTAAAGCTAATATACAATATTGCAGATGTAGTTAATTTACCATATTGGTCTAGTGGTCTATCTATCTTAGATATTTACCTGGCCCTTGCTACTGTAGTATCCAAATGCCTCCTGACGTTAATGTATTTATTCTCACAACATGCTGGGAGTTAGGGAAGTACATTAATTTCACAGATGGGGAACTGAGGTACAAAGGGACATAGGTGCCTAAACCCTAGATTTAGGTGTCTAAAACCCAGCTTTAGGCACCACTGCAAAGCCACAAAACTATATAAGTTCCCTAGTTGCCTATGTTTCTGCCTCTAGACATGCTGTCTCAGGCCAGCATCTGCATGTGTATCTCACACCTAAGCTCTAGTGAAATCCTTAAAGCAGGTGAAGACAGGGGGAGCAATACCTGTCTCACCTGTGGAGCCTGATTTGGTAAGTGTATTTTGAGCATGCCCAGCTCCACACAAAATAGCTTGGGGGAAGGAGGTTCTCTTATGACCTTTAATCCAGTGTTTAGAGTACTCACCCAGGATGTGGGAGGCCCCTGCTTCAATTCCCTCCTCTGCCTGCCTGAAGGAAAGGATTTGAACAGGGGTTTCCCAATGTAATTATTATAGCTGTTCAGTGCTGGAGTACACCATAGCTCTAAGGCTACATCTATACTTGCGAGTATACAGAGTTACATGTCCATGTACTGCTGGAGCATTTACTCTGCACCCGCGTTGAGTGTCCATAGATGCTGTGCTGTACCCTCATCCACACTACCTCTTTTCAGTACATGACGTTAGCGCTAACATTTCAGGGGTTATATCCCAGAGTACTATGTATCACCCTAGGAATCATCTGGCTGTGTGTTACTGGAACTGTATGCGGCCTTCATGCATTTGACAATGGTAGCTCCCTGTCATCTCTTCCTTCTGCCATATTGCATTGGCGATCTGGAGCAAGTCCATCATGGTGTCACTGTTCCTGATACTGATCGTGTGACATGTGTTCATGTGGCGCAGTGCCGGATACTGGACCGATTAGTCCAGACAGATTTCAGACAGCTAAGATGGCTGACTCAGAAGGGGAATAAAAATCCATTTGTGTCCCATGGAACAGATGTGTGGAATACCAGATTGCAACATTACGCCCATGGGTGGACTGACACTTCTGGCCCCAGAGAACCAGCACGGTATGGTGGGAAACCTGGAATGACAACCAGTGGCTGCAGAACTTCAGAATAAGGCAGCAGATCTTCATCAAGTTGAGCGAGCAGCTTGGACCAACTTTTAATGCCAGACCACTTGTTTTCAGGAGTACAGAAGTAGGTGGCTATCGCCCTTTGGAAGTTGGCAACACCTGACAGCTACCAGTGTTTCCATTTGCAGGAACGTCTCATGCTGCCTAGCAGCCCGGAAGTCAACTGTCAGGGTGGAGGTTCTGCAGGTTTGCCAGGCTATCATTACTGTGACCTACCCATGGGTGGCTGCCATTCCCAAATCCCTGAAATTATAGTGGGATTTCAGAGGATGGAGTTACAAACTGCATGGGGGCTATTGATAGATCACACATCCCTATATTTTGCCCACCAAAAGGGGCCATTGAATATATAAACTACAAAGGTTATGATTCACTAGTTCGCCAAGGATTAGTGGACCACAGGTGTTGGATTAGGAATACAAATGTTGGACACAAAGGAAAGAAAGGTCCATGACACCAGGATGCTCAGGAGATCAGGGTTGTACTACAGGGGGGAAGAAGGGACTTTAATCCCCAGAAATTATGTCATAATGTACAGTGTTTTTATGACATTTATTTCAGGAGACCTTGAAATCCATTCCTTCCATGGCTCATGAAGCCGTATCCTGACATCTCTAACCCCAGAAAAAGGGAATTCAGCTAGACAGAATAGCTGCAGAATGGTGGTGGAGTGTGCCTTTGAGCATCTGAAAGCCCTTTGAAAAATGCCCCTCGACACATCTGGATGTCAGTGTGGCCAGTGCAGTTCAGATTATCATCATGTGCTGTGACTTGAACAATGTATGTGAGGACAAAAGGACAGACCTGTTTTTCAAAGCCTTAGAGGCAGCCTAATCCAACCTATGTGCAAATTGATCCTGATTCCTCCAGGACCAGGGAAATTCATGATGCTGTGTGCTCATGCGTTGTGGAATAGCGGGGAGCCAGAATGTGACATGGGACTGGGCCAAGTGATATTATGGGACTGCTTGAAAAGCTCAATAGAGCATTGCCACACAGTTCTGCTGTGAGATACATCGGTGGGTTCTGATCCCCAGCAGCTGACGTTAATGTGCTAACTGAAAGCAGACAACTGGGGGAGGGTGCTCAATGTTAATGCCTTTGGCCATGGCTTTCTGCTTAGGCGTGTGATAACACACTGTAATGCCATCATTTAGCAGTGTTCTTATTATGTTAACTGCACTGTTTCACGTTGGTTTACAGAGAGCACTGAAGCATTGTTAAAGTAACTAAAAGTTCTGTAAGAGGGAATTTGAGAGGGAATTCACCTGCCTCACCATGTTTTCTGGCAGCCTCGCTCGCAGCACTATCTGGTGCTCTGCACGATCATTCTCACAGCATGTGTGTTCGGGTTGCCAGTGGCAACGGTTGGATGGGGATGGAGGAGATAGGGCCATAAAAGCACTGCTCAGTGTCAGATACCTTTAATGTTATTTTACTTTTGTTTTATTTGTCCGTATTGTCCCTTATTATTAACAAAGATATAAAGACAGATCAGTTAAATTCTTCTCTGGTTTTCACTGTGGTGCTTTGGACAACAGCTATTCACTGCTTACTTCCTTGTCAAGAATGCCCCCTCCTTTTAAAAAAAAAAATTAGCACATTCATCGTGAGGAGCACTGCAACAGGACTATCTTCTCTGTCCTTCGGATCACTGCAAACGGACTGGATGCTTTCCAGGTTTATAAGCACCAGTGTGCTGTTTCTGAAGTCCCCTCCACCAGTACAGCCTCGTGCAGCAACATACAAGTGGACATAAACTTGCCCCTTAGCCCACTCTTCAGGGACAAAGAGGGAAATATCTCATCCTGTATCCCTTGGCCCCCTACCAGCCCCTTCCTTCCTTGCACTTCCTTCCTCTTCTTCAGCTAGTCCCAGCTGATGGGTTGATTGCTCTCATTAGCTTGTCAGCCTCCTGCCTAATTAAGCCATTAAGCACCTATCTCCCAAGTAAGCCCACAATGGGAGGGGGGATGAGGGAAGGAAGAACTAGCACCATAGTTACCAGGTTACTGGGTCAACGCTAGGCTCCTAGCACTCTGTCACAGGTGGCGGGAAAGGGCTGTGGGAAGGATGGACTTGTTTGGATTTCCATGGCACCAAACTTTCAAAGAAATCATAAGAAAGGCCATATGGGGTCAGACCAATGGTCCATCTAGCCCTGTATCCTGTCTTCTGACAGTGGCCAGTGCCACATGCGTCAGAGGGAAAAAACAGAACAGGGCAATTACCAAGTGATCCATCTCCTGTCATCCAGTCCCATCTTCTGACAGCTGGAGGTTTATGGACTCCCAGAGCATGGGGTTGCATCCCTGAACATCTAAGCTAATAGCTACTGATGGACCTATCCTCCATGAATTTATCTAGTTCTTTTTTGAACCCTGTTACAGTTTTGGCCTTCACAACATCTCCTGGCAAGAACTCCACAGATTGACTATACATTGTGTGAATAAATACTTCTTTTTGTTTGCTTTAAACCTGCTGCCTATTAATTTCATTGGGTGACCTCTAGTTCTCGTGTTATATGAAGGAGTAAATAACACCCTTATTCACATTCTCCACACCAGTCACCATTTCATAGATTATCGTATCCCCTCCTTCATTGTCTCTTTTCCACAGCCTCTTTAATCCGAGTCTCTTTAATCTCTCCTCATGTGGAAGCTGTTCCATGTTCTGAATTTTTGTTGCCCTTCTCTATACCTTTTCCAATTCTAATATATCTTTTTGGAGATGGGGCAACTAGAACTGCATGACATATTCAAGGAAAGGGCATACCATGGATTTATATAGAGGCATTTTGATATGTTCTGTTTTATTATCTATCCCTTTCCTAATAGTTCCTGACATTGGGTTAGCTATTTTGACTGTTGCTGCACATTGAGTGGAAGTTTTCAGAGAACTATCCAAAATGACTCCAAGATCTTTCTTGAGTGGTAACAGCTAATTTAGAACGCATCATTTTACATGTATAGTTGGGATTATGTTTTCCAAGGTGCATTACTTTGTATTTATCAACATTGACTTTCATGTGCCATTTTGTTGTCCAGTCACCCAGTTTTGTGAAGTTCCTTTGTAACTTTTTGCAATCAGCTTTGGACGTAACTATCTTGAGTAGTTTTGTATCATCTGCAAATTTTGCCAGCTCACTGTTTACCCCTTTTTCCAGATCATTTATGAACTTCACTGTATTAAATATGCAACTGCATATGTGTTATTGTAGCATTGTATGTACCTTTTTCAGCTTTTTGAAGCCACCCTCCTGAACAGCTATGCATATAGTAGGTCAAACTGGATTCTCCAGGGACCAACAGACAAAGAAAGTGTTTTTGGATAAATAGCCTGGTTTTAAACTGACTCATGGCCTTCTTCTTGATCCAGCAAATCCCTGCTCCTCAGAAGGCCCCAAACCTTTGGGAAGAGCTGGAAGGACTTGGCTTACTGAGGCCTCATAAGACTCACTGTGTGCTCATTCTGAGCTGAAACTGTGATGAACTTGTAAACCACAAGGAATAACCCTTGAGTAGGGCTTTGAAGGATTGATCCTGCCGGAATGCATATTCGGGTTGGGGTTACTTCTATTAAGCTTATTAGCCTGTGTGTAGATTCTGTTATTGTTTTAATATGTAATATTAAATGTAAATATAAATGTAAATATGTAAATATTAAATGTAATATTTAATATGTTCTCTGTAGTGCTTTTTACCTTAATAAAGTAGGCTTGCTTAGGAAGTGCTCTGTGATATCATATAACTGTAAAAATTACATCTGTTAACTGTCTGTCTCTAAAGACAAAGCAAGCAGGTTCTGCTGACAGTCTGTCTCTGCTGGAAATAACACAGTGAAGGCAGGGAACTGTGCAGCCTGCAAAATACCCCAGTCAGAAGGGAGAGGGACACATGTGTCCCCATAGGAGAAGCAACAGCTAGGGAGCTGGAAGTTTAAGAGTGGGTACCCCTATTGGGCCACTGAGGTGAAATACAAGTGCAGTTGCCCTGAACTATGACAGGTCCCATTAGCTGTTGCCTTTTTCCTACTATTGGAAAACAAAACAAAACAGGCTTTGTGATAGAAGACAGCAAACATCACAAAAGCAAGAAAATCAAACATCTTGAGAAATGCAAAGACAGTGACAGAATATTCAGTAAAACAACGAGTGTCCTGTGGCACCTTATATTCAGTGACAGAATATTCAGTGCATCTATTAAGCAGGTGATGTGACCGCTGTCTAGAATCTTCTGGAATCAAATGTGCTATACAATTTTTTGTTTGTTACCTAGCAAAGCAATTAAAAGCAAAAGATCCATTTAAATTTTCACAGAAAAGTGAAATGGGGATTTAATTAAATATCAGAATACTGTTATACTGTGTATAAAAAGTCAAATGGCCTGTGCTCTTTGAGAACCCAGAAGTGTTATGATTCTGTGTAACCATTGTGGACTCTACACAAGAAAATGAAACATCTAATAATAATTAAAACCTCTAAATCAACTGTCATGGGGATGCCCTAAAAAGACACCATATAAACTAGGGCTAATTTATGGCACAACAGCTGCAACTATATTAAATACAATCAAACAAAAGTAGGGGATGAATGTAATCTTGGCAGCAGAGGGTGGCTGTAGATGCTTAGCCTGGCCAGGAGCCACCCTTTGTCTTAATTAACAGACACCAAGGTAAAATGGCTACCCAACCTGAAACTGTAAGCCCAGGCAGGTTGGGAAACATGTCTTGTACCACAAACCCCACACCCTACCTGCTGAAAAGAGGGCCAGAGCTGCCATTCAAATAAGCTTGCAAGTAGCCTCTGTCAGGGAGCCTCTCTATCTCAGTTACACATTGAATCCCACAGTAATGGGAAGTATATGCTCCTCTCTTCTGCTCCAGCCCAAATAGCCAAATAAATTTAACTTCCTGCAAAGACTACATTGGTCCCCCACATTGCAATTTTCACTTCCTAAAATGTATTGAAAACCTGAATGCAATTCTGATTTAACCCAAATGGAAACACAGTGGTTAGTCAAAGCAACAACACAGGAACAGCAATTAAACCTAAACATATTGTGAGGAAAATGACCATGTGGTTGCCCTAACCCCTAGCTCCAAGACGTGGGAAGGAAAACCTAGCTGTTGCAAGAGAAGAGTCTGGTTGTCTATTTGCTCCTTTCCCAAGTCAGTTTAAATAGAGAGGCAGTTTCCTTCCTTCCTGCCAGTCACAGTCCTTAAAGCCAGAGAAGTGACCAATAGGAGTGCCAGACTCAAAGTCAAGTCATGAAAGGTGAGGATCCCCTGGCACTCCTTCAGGGAAACCCTTCACTAATCCACAGCAGCTGGCCACTGACCTGTTATTCTGTGTGGAAGGTAGGGGCTAAGGTGGGTGTCTAAACTGAAAAGCACAGTTAACTAAGAACATACAAATTGATCACATTGCATATCAATGCAACAGAATATTGTTGCAGTGAGTGCAGCAAAGTTACAATAAAATAATATAGGCTATTTAACATGGTGAAATGTAAATTGTACAACATGTAGATTAAGACAGCAAACATCTTTTTAAAATAAATGAGAAATTACTAGGTAATAAGGTTACAGCTCTCTGTCTCACATTCTGCATTCACTGTCTCACATTCTATAACACACTTCTCTCTTACATTTCACTCTATAAATGGATTATCAGGTTTCAGCTACAGTGTTTGGAATTTTCCTCATTTTTTATTCTCCTCATCTGACACATTTTTTTTAGTAGGATTGTCAGGATATATTTTTATTTAGTCTACTCAAGGTGTTAGGCTTCTATACTTGGTTTGCTTTAGGCTCAGCTGGAAGGTGGTTGATAGGTCTTAGTGTTCAGGATGCCAGGAGAGAGAAATATTCCAGTAACAATCCACTTAGGGTGTAGTCTTTTTCTGTCAGCTGGTGGTCAGGTCATCACAGCATCAGTTTTGTCTGTCATATCTGCTCAAGTATTTGCTTCATAAATGTGGATGACCATCCTCTTGGGTGTGACATCATTAATTGTTTCTTAGGTCCCCATGCCAGGACATCTGTATGCAAAATCCTCCTTTATCTTTACAAGTACTTGGATTAAATTGTCAAAGAGGCTCTAAAAAGTAAGGTTTTTTAATAGCTGTCTTTCACAGAACTAATTATGATTTCCAGCCTTTTCTAGGTATAGAGACTTCAAAAATCTCCCCTCTTGATAAGTGTTGGTCTCTATAAATCAGAGAGATATGGGCTGTTATCATTTCAGTATGTTAGCTTCTTTTTCTGATTTCTTAAACTTCAGGCATAACTCTTGTCTTTTCTTTCTCTTAGATGGTTGTGATGCTAGTATTGCTGATTTCTGTCCTCCCTTCCGTCCTGCTCCAAGATGTGTTTCTGACAGCTTTCAATTACCCAAATCGCCTTGTCCCATTTCAATGTTTCTCAGGATTCTTTTCGTCAATAAATTTCTTCAAGGGTCTCTAATACCGTTTTTAAGATTCTCCATTCTCTGATAAGGGGTATTGCCCTAGCTTAATCCAATCAGTGTGGTTTACAGTAGTTTAGAACAAAAAAGTTAAAAGGAATGAAAACATGGGTTGAATGACCTCAGTTCATATGCTCCTGGGAATCTTTTTGAGAGTAACCAGTCAAGCCTTAAGAAATATACCAAATATCTCAATATTGTTAAATTTAACTCCCAATTCAAGAGAACTTGAGTCTTCAGAATTACATGGAGCTGTTACATAAAAGCTTAAGAACATTTATCCTTTTTTTTTTAATCCCAGGATCTCAAAGCATTTAATAAACTCGTATTCTCTCACCAGATTCCTGAGAGGTGGGTGAATATGAATGCACCCATGGTAAATATAGTTAAACTGAGGTACAGAGAGATTAAATTTGAAATCATGTTCTGACAGGATCACCTCAGGCATTATGACCCATCCTGCTGGGAGGAATGCACTGCCAGGTGCATTTTACTGTGAAAAGGAGCAACATGCAACACCCTTTAGTTGCATCTACTGCAATCAGCAACATATACACTGGTTGGAAACCTGGCCACACCCTCTAAGTGATAATCCACAACCCTTTATGGAAGGGGAATGAAGAAACAGCTGGCATGCAAATGGTTCTCCCTCTGGAAGACTTGAGTTATTTTGTCCTAACTGAACACTAGGTAGAGATCCTACTGCATTTGTGCAGCGTGGAAAGAGGCTTTCTTCATCAGATTTGCTCCCACTGCTCAGTACAAGACTGGACTGGGTCCCTAAGTGACTTAACTAGAACAACATAATGGAACTGTGGGAGACAAGAATAAAATTCAGAAGCTCTGATTCTCAGTATCCTCTGTAACAACCAGATATACTGTTATCATGAGACTAGGACAGCCAAAGGTCACTTTGGACTTTTTCCTCCGTTTTATCAGGGAATGTATTCAGATCATTCACATTTGCTGACTTTGAAACTAGCCCAGGACTTTTTCTCCCCTGGTTCCACTTTTAACCGATCCTGTAAAATGTGGGCGATGCATTCTAAGGCATCAGTGAGAACTTCTGACACTAGAGCAGAGAAATGAAACACTAAATATTTACCAAACCACTGAAATTAAAATATTGTGACCAGCTGTAACAAACATTCACAAAACTAATTTCTGTTTCAGGTGAGGAAGTGTTAAGTCACTTAAACCAAATCCCAGAGGTGGAAACTAAAACAAATAATCTATATGACTGCTGGAGGCCTCCTTCCTTCACTCTCACCTACTCCACATTTTGTTCTGATGAGAAAATAAAACATCAGTAAAAACTAATTAGAAGAGGTACTTAAGCTGAAAAGAATATTTTGGGCATGTGATCTCAGATGTCTTTTCAACAACCTCAACATAGGTAATAGGGTATCACAGCATTTGCTTTATTTCACTCTTTAACAGCAGGATATTTCTGAACTCTTGCATCCCATCTGTATCCATTTTCACAATGACTGAACAAATGCAATTAGTCTGCAGTCAGCCAAGTAATGGTCTCTTACAGCTACCACTAAAGTAATCTTAAACCATGGATTCTCTTATTTCTCTGTTATATCTTCTTCTTTTTCCTAACTTCTGTTTATTAGCAGATTTGTCTTCTCCCTCCCCGCTTCCAGCATGTGTTGGTAAAAGAATCCTGTATGCCAGGGGTCCCCAAACTGTCAGCTGCAAGGGCCACATGCTCAGTCTTGCTCTTATGGTGGGCTGGAGCGGTTGGGCCCACATCATGGGGTGGGAGAAGGGGCGGGGCTGGGAGAGGGAAGTGGCCACCTCGTGGCGCTGCTTGGGGCCGGGAGCGGCTCCTGGCCAGGGTGCTGAGCCCACGTCATGTAGATGAGGGCAGAGGAAGCGATGGGGCTGGGAGGGGGGAGTGGCTGCCGTGTGGCGCTGCTTGGTTCCACCTGGGAGAGAGGCGGAGGGAAGGAGTGGGGCTGGGGGTGGGGAGCAAACTAGTCAAAATGTGTCGGTGGGCCGCATGTGGCCCGTTTGGGCACCTCTGCTATATGCCTTACTTTTTTTGTTTTTAATTTTGCTCATGGGCCCCCATAACTGGAGCTAGTTGAAAAACGGGGACATTTTTCAGGAATTTTCTTTCAAAATATTGTCCCTGTTTTTCCTCAAAAAAATAAAAAAATAAAAGTTTGAGTTATTTTACCAGCTCAACCCACAACTCAGAATCTTTTGTGCTGGTTGCAAAGATACTTGCCTGCTGGAGAAAGGGAAAGCTCCATCCTTGTTATAAAAGAAATTTTATTGTCTTTCACTCTTCTAATGTATTTTTCCTCCATCACTCCTTCCTGACACTGTGGTTGAGAGGCAGCTCCACTATTTTTCTTCAAGTTCTGGCAGTTCTCCTTATCGATGCTGAGTGGAATGGGAATGATCATTCGTGTGATAGGTGCTCCACTCTGCCTGTGTCCTGCAAGCATTGCAATTCCTCTTACTTGCAATACTAATTTCAGTGTCGGTGCCAATTTTTATCTTCCTCTTCCAATACACTAACCATGACCTCTGAATTGCTCTACTGGTTTCCTCACAAAATTCAGGCTTTTCATACACAGCTTCAGAGTCCTAAGCCATTATGCCACTGCCTACATCAGTGCTCTTACCTGCTGGATATGCACATCTCAAGCCTCCTTTCTTATCTTTAGTGAAAGAAGGACTTATCTCTTTATGCCCACTTATCTCTTTATGCCCACTTATCTCTTTATGTTGCCCCTTCATGTGGAATGTCCTCTCTCATATTGTTCATAAAGTAACCATCTTCTCCATTCAAATGGCTTCTTTAAACAATTCTGAGATACCTTTAAAATTATGAATCCTTGAAGATTTCATCACCATGAGACTGAATCGCCTGTGTATCGTGTATTTGTCTCAAGTGGACAGTGTATGCCTGATTTAGGTCTTGCTTACATGAGAAAGTTGCACTGGTTTAACTTAAATTTAGTCTTTAAATAAGGCCTTACTTGAATTGTGGGATGACTGTCAAAAAATTGCAGCTGAATTGCAGACAAGCAATGGAAAATTGTGGAAAAGTAACAATGGACTTTATTATTTGTGGGGCTTCCACTCTCAGCCCCTGGGTGGCCAGGACTCCCACTGTCAGCCCCCCTCATGGTGGGGATCCCGCTCTCAAAACTGCAGTGGAAACCTAATATTACCGAATCTGAAATTTCTGCAATATCACAACTTAAGTAGCACCTTATTTTTAAACTAATTTACTTACACTGGTGTAAACCATCTGTGAACACTCTCTTAGTTTGAGTGGCTTATTCCAGATTCCAGGGGATTTGAAAAGGTAAATATAATGCCAATCTATAAAAAGGGGAATAAGGAAAACCCAGGGAATCATAGACCAGTCACCTTAACTTAATTACCTGGAAAGATAATGGAGCAAACAATTAAGCAATCAATTTGCAAAACACCTAGAATCATAGAAGATTAGAGTTGGAAGAGACCTCAGGAGGTCATCTAGTCCAACCCTCTGCTCAAAGCAGGACTAACCTCAGCTAAATCATCCCAGCCAGGGCTTTGTCAAGCCGCAGCTTAAAAACCTCTAAAGATGGAGATTCCACCACCTCCCTAGGAAACCCATTCCAGTGCTTCACCACCCCCTTAGTGAAAAAGTTTTTCCTAATATCTAACCTAGACCTCCCCCACTGCAACTTGAGACCATTGCTCCTTGTTCTGTCATCTACTACCATGGAGAACAGCCTAGCTCCATCCTCCCTGGAAACCCCTTTCAGGTAGTTAAAGGCTGCTATCAAATCCCCCCTCATTCTTCTCTTTTGCAAACTAAACAAGACTAGAAGATAATAAGGTGATAAGTAACAGTAAGCATGGATTTCTCAAGAACAAATCATGTCAAAAACCAACTTGGTGGTTTTCGTTGACATGGTAACAAGATTTGGGATGGGGGGAAGCATTACATGTGCTATATCTTTACTTTAGTAAGGCTTTGATGTTGTCTTGCATGACCTTTTCATAAACAAACTGGGGAAATACAACCTAGTTGGAGCTACTATAAGGTGGGTGCTTAACTGGTTCAAAAAACATTCCCAGAGAGTAGTTATCAGTGGTTCACAGTCAAGCTGGAAGGGCTTATTAAGTGGAGTCCTGCAGAGATCAATTCTGGGTCCAGATCTGGTCAATATCTTCATCAATGATTTAGATAATGGCATACAGAGTATACATATAAAGCTTGCAGACAATACCAGGCTGGGAGGGGCTGCAAGTGCTTTGGAGGATAGGATTAAAATTCAAAATGATCTGGACAAACTAGAGAAATATTCTAAAGCAAATAGGATGACATTCAAGAATGACAAAAGCAAAGTAGTCCACTTAGGAAGGAACATCCAGTTGCACACATACAAAATGGGAAATGACTGCCTAGGAAGGAGTATTGCACAAAGGGAATCTGGGGGTCATAGTGGATCACAAGCTAAATATGAGTCAACAGTGTAACACTGCTGCAGAAAAAGCAGACATCATTCTGGGATGTATTAGCAGGTATGTTGTAAGCAAGACATGAGAAGTTATTCTTCCGCTCTACTCCATGCTGATTAGGCCTCAGCTGGAGTATTGTGTCCAGTTCTGGGTGCCACATTTCAGGAAAGATGTGGACATATTGGAGAAAGTCCGGAGGAGAGCAACAAAATTATTAAAGGTCTAGAAAACTGACCTATGAGGGAAGATTGAAAAAAATGGTTTTGTTTAGTCTGGAGAAGAGATGACTGAGAGGTGACATAACAGTTTTCAAATACATAAAAGGTTGTTACAAGGAGGAGAGAGAAAAATTGTTCTCTTTACCCTCTGAGGCTAGAACAAAAAGCAATCGGCTTAAACTGCAGCAAGGGTGGTTTAGGTTGGACATTAGGAAAAACTTCCTAACTGTCGGAGTATTTAAACACTGAATTGATTAGGGAGGTCATGGAATCTCTGTCACTGGAGATTTTTAAGAGCAGGTTAAAAAAACACCTGTGAGGGATGGTCTAGATAATATTTAGTCCTGGCATAAGTGCAGGAGACAGGACTAGATGACCTCTTGAGGTTTCTTCCAGTCTTATGATTCTATTTTGGTTTAGTTTAAACAGGTTCTTGATTGATTTGCACTAAACTGAAATAAATATATTTTAAGCCAAAATAAATGTCCACACAATGGTTAGGCTTAGCTGTTTACCTACTGTATTATGTAAATTGATTTTAAACTACACTTTTGGTTAAACTGGTGCAACTTTCTCATGTAGAACAGACCTAGTAGCTTAGTAAGAAAAAAAAAATTTTTTTTTACAAACATCAAACTTATTAGCTTTAAGAAGCTCTCCAAGAAACATTTAGTTCACCGAAGTACTTGTTCTTTTATACTGCTGTCAGAAAGACTGATAATATTTAGAAAGCTCCCAATTTGCATTTGCCGTGATTTTTTCGCCCACTAATTTTATACTGGTGTAATTTAAATCACTTTAGTGAAGTTACTCTGCATTTAATAAGAAGAAAATCAGTGTGAATTAGGACACACTAATTACTTCAATTTTGATAGGACTAAATAGTAATAAACAGTTAAATTCCCTTTGAAACACATGATCACATCATTAAGCGTAGGAGAATCAAAGAAATAAAGTCCTAATAAGAGAACAAACAATCTAAACAATTGATACATGACAGAGGCAAGGGCCAGTAAAAAATGACTCATAATAATTTTAAAGGTCTGATACCTTATATACCAGGGCTGGAAAATCTCAGCCAATAAGAAAAGAAGTTTCCTAGCCTCCTAATGGTGTAATATTCCTATTTCTAGACCTATATATATCTTTAATCTATCACTGGTCCAAGACTGTATTTCCTGGTCAAGGCCTCTGATTTGTGTACCTCTGTGAGGTAAACTCCATATATAGAGGGAAAGGAAACATTTTTCTGCCAGGTTTTCTTTGAAAAAATATGGCAACTACTTCAAACTGCTTCAGAGTTTAGAGTGTCAGAAGTGGACATAGCAACATGAGTTAGTGGGCAAAGGGCTGTTGAGGTAGTGGGCAAAGGGCTGTATGATTCAGATAAATGCAATTTAGCACCAGGATCTCAACACAACATGCTATGTTTATGTTTATATATAAAACACACACAAAAATGTCAAAAGAACATTAAGGTGGCAAAGTCAAGCACTCAAAAATTAGGAAATGCCAAAATTAAGGTTGCCTGTGCAACCTTAATTCTGCCCACCTGAGTGTGTATATTATGGCATGATATTATGATATGAGTGAGATAAAGTCAGTGTTTTATCACACCTTTTGATGGTGGAAGGTACAAGCTTTTAAGCTACCCAGAGGCCTTCTTCAGGTCTGGGGAAGGAAGCAGAGTGTCTGAACTTCAAACAAATTGGGACAGATCTTTTAGCAGAAAGAGTAACACATCTTGGAGACAGTGACTTGAAATGAAGTGAGCAACTGGGGGTTAGATTGTTATACATAAAGGGTTTGAAATGAGCAATAAAGGGTAACAGGTAGTGTGGTGTGTTATAAATTATTGTAATGAACCATAAAACCAGTGTTCCTGTTAAGTCCACGGCTTTTGGTATCTAGCAAAGTTATGAATTTAAGTTCCCAGGCTCAACTTTTGAAGGTGTTGTGCAGGTTTCCCTTGACAGGTATTGAAAGATCAGATATGGAGTGATTGCTTTGTGAAAAGTGTTCACCCATGGTTGACAGGGTGTTTTTTTCTTTTGTCTTTGGTTTGTGAGAGTTAATTTGAGAAAGGAGTGACTGTCTGGTTTCAGCCACATAGTTGTAGGGGCATTTAGTGCATTGGATGAGGTACACCACATGTTGTGATAGGCATGTGTAGGACTCATGGATCTTGAAAGGAGTGTTGTGTGGGCTACTGATCATTGTAGCAGTGGAGATATGTTTGCAGGTTTGCATCTATTGTTCTGGCAGAGTCTGGTGCCGCTTTGAGTTGATGGCTCCTGATCAGTGGACAGCTTGCTTCTGATAATGAGCTTAGCAAGGTTGAAGGTTGTTTGAAGGCCAGAAGAGGGGATTCAGGAAAGATTTATTTCAGGATGTGGTCCCCATCAAACGTGGGTTGTAATTGTTTTATGAACCTGTGAGAGTTCCAATGTGGGGTGGCAGGAGATCACCAAGGACCTCTAGAACACCCCCCCCCACCAGCATCAACTTCCTGGACACCATGACTAGCTTAAACAATGGAACCCTACAGATGACTATATATAAGAAACCTCATTAAGAACCAAGTTCAAGCACTCCATTCAAATCCTGCTCTGAATACCAAATTATTAATTTCCTTATGTTCTCTTCTGTTGTATTCATCACTAGAGTGTTTGATTCACAAATATAATTTATTTTCATAAAACTCCTGTAAGATGGGTGGAATATTATCTCTATTTTACATATGGGCAACTGAGGCACAGTATATACTAATTTTGGGTACTCAGATGATTTTCAGAATACTTTAGCATTATATAGTGCTTAATATGGTCCAAGCACAGCTCACACTGACTTCAGATGCAGCTGTGAGAGTTCAGCACCTCTGCAAATCAAACCCAAGGGCTCAGATCAAGCACAAAGAAAATAAGGAAAACACAATTAATGACCATCTGTAAAAAGTTTGGCTTAATTGACTTGCCTGGTCATATAGGAACGCTTTGGCAGACATTTTTCTGGGCACCACTTAACTGCCTTAACCATGAGACTGTCATTTCTGTTCCTGCATCCTCCTGCCTCATTCACTATATATCTTTCAGCTCTTGCATCATGAGACAGGAGATTACACTTCTGAGTGCTTGACTTTGCAACCTTAATTTTTTTAACATTACAATGAACTGTTTGTTTTTAAAGCACACTGAATAAGTAAATTCCATCATGTGGAATCATATCTCTGAGTCACTGGCAGGGTTGTAACTTTTAAATACATGCACTTACGCCATTAGCTGAAGTGTTGGATATAAGTGGTAGCAATAGTAGTAAGCTGTTATCCTCTGTAGGCCAGCCACAAGAGAGGCATGAGAGATGCACTTGTGCTCTTATTGCTCCAGTTGTCACTCCTTGTGCCCGTCTTCTTTCTGCTTCTAATCCCTCTGCCTTAGTCTAGCTGTTTCCTCCTCCTTCTCCATGCTGCCTGGGTATCAGAAAGCAAAGCACTAATTGCAGAGGAGAATCACCCTGCTTTCCGTTCTTGTGCCCAACACCACAGGCAGCCCCCAGCAGGTCAAAGGAGCAATTGCACAGAAAGTCCTGCTCAGCTGCTATACCCTAGGCTGGAACAAGCTCAGTAAAGATGGAATCTTCAGAGAAGTTTCCTACTGAATTCTAACAAGCCTATTTGAACATGTACAAACAGCAATTTTCCACCTGTAAAATGAGAATAATGCAAAGTGTTTTAAGATCAATGGATTAAAATAGCTATATGAAAGCTAGGAATTATTATTATTAGTACACAAATAACCCTGTTGGCAGAATCTGGTCCACTGTAATCAGAATATATTATGGAATACACAGTTGCAGCCATATACATAAAATAAATTTTCCTTGTATTTTACAAGTTAAATGAAGAACCAATGTAAATTACATGGTGTTCCCCACTATTCATTGACAATGATCCACATTACAGAGGATTCTGGATGAAAAAAAGAAACTGAGTAATGCAAGAAGGTGTGTGGTTCCAGGTATGAAATGAAAATTTTGGACATTTTTGCCCGTTATGAATTCTACAAATATGTATATAGCTTTTCTAGATAATTTGAAAGAAATTTAGACAGATTTCAAGCTACATTCACTGTGCTGGTGCTACATAGAAATTTACATCAGTTTTAAAATTGAGTTAAATAGAACTATTGAATTTTTTTTTTTAGCATAAGATCAAATATCCATAAAACTTTTGTCATTGCCGCTTCTTGTACCAAAGGAATAGTGTGAACAGAGGCCTAATTTAACTTCTGTCTCTAATTATCATCTCTTTGAGGTACCTTGGCAAATGGGCCAAAAGCAACCATGTAACCCCACTCTAAAAGAGTTATTCAGGTTTAATTAAAAGCAAAATGTTGCCTTATTTGGCTCAGGATGTCCTTCTTCCACAAAAGACACCCTATTTTTAAAAATAGTTGATTGTTAATACATCTCCTCAGTCTCACAGTATTAAAATATTCTGAACGTAGACAGATGGAAGAAAATCAGTAAGACCTGGTCTGCATTGGCAATGGAGGTCGACGTATCTCCGAAAGCCTGCGTCTACACTGGCATGGCAGTTCCGTCAACTTAAAGCGTGGCAAAAGTCCATGTAATACAACCACCTCCGCAAGTGGCGTAGCGCCTAATTCAATTTTATTGGTTCGATTTTGTGTCAGTGTAGACAGAGCGTAACGTAATTCAACATTCATGGCCTCTGGGAGGTATCCCACAATGCCCTGTTGTGATCGCTCTGGACATTCGCACTCTGCTGTTACATGGTCATGCCAACCGGAAATGGCCCCTCCTCTCATGCCCCAGGAAAATTTGAATTTTCTTTTCCTGTGCAGCCAGCACTGAGGGAGCTTGTAGCTGAACTTGTCATGGCTACTGCAAGGCCCAAATGTGCTCCAGCATGAAGTTGACCAGAGGTCTTAGATCTCATCGGTCTTTGGGGCGAGAAGTCCATTATGGCTCAGCTCAGAGCCAGCAAAAGAAATTTGGACATTTATGGGAAGATTTCGCAGGGCATGTTGAAGAAGGGGCACAATAGGGACATGCAGCAGTGCCGCGTGAAGATCAAGGAGCTGTGGCAGGCATATCAAAAGGCCAGGGAAGCTAACAGCCGTTCTAGCTCCTCACCCAAAACATGCTGCTTCTACGAGGAGCTGCGTGCAATTCTTGGCAGGGACCCCACCATGGTGCCACCACACAGCATCAATACCTCTGCTGCATCCCAGTTCAGGGATAATGATGAGGACTCCATGGACGAGGAGAAGGCTGAGGAGAGCAGGGTGCAGGAGAGCGGGGTGTCCCTTCTCCCAGACAGTCAGGACCTATTCCTGACCCCAGAGTAGTCCAGCAGTACACAGGAAAGCAGTAATGATCCCGGGAAAGGCACATTTGGTGAGTTTTATTTTTCTTCTTAGCACTTATGTCCTTTTAAAAGGGGGGGGAAGGTGATTTCAGGACCTTAGCGGACTTCACCTGGGGGGTTAGTCCCGGAGCAGATTACTTATGTGCAGCGGTATGCTCCAAAAATCATCCCTAGATATCTCAATGAAACTTTCATGTAGGTAATCTGTTATCCTTTGCACAAGGTTTCGGGGCAGGACAGCCTTGTTCCTTCATCCCCGGTAGGATACTTTGCCACACCACTCTGCAATCAAGTGAGCTGGAATCATGGCGGAACACAGCATAGCGGCATAAGGGCCAGGCCAGTACCCTGCTGCATGCAGCAAATCTTCCCTTTCCTTGTGCGTTACCCTCAGGAGACTGATATCGCTCATGGTCACCTATGGAAGACAGCGCATGTTTAAAATACCCGAGCTATACATCCGACACCCTGTAACTCTCTATTCCCCATTGTGTTGTCCTACAGAATTACTTTAATTATTTTGCTTTGGTTTCTGACAAGACTATTAACCCCCTGCACTGTCCTCAGATCCCCTGTGGCCACCTCGGGACAAAACGGTCACCTTAATAATATCATGGTGCCCGGGCACCCCTCTCATACAGGGTATTTAAAATTAACGTTTAGAGATCATTAATCCTCTCTATAGCAGAGTAAAGTGCCCCTGGCTTACCATTTCTGTAATGGCACAGGGAGGTGACCCTTCTGAGATGTTCAAAATGGAATGCGGGTCTGGCTTAGCCTTGTGCACAGTAAGGGGAGTATTTTATACATTGTTGCAGTTGTTTCATTTTCCTGGGTCTGCTAACAATGGCAACGTTGTGCATTTCTTTTCGTTCTGTAGACACCTCAGCCTTGGCACCCCCCTCTTGAAATGCTGCGGAAAGACTATCGCAGATTAGAAAGAGGGAAAAAAAAATCAAGAGACGACATGTTTGGCGAGCTCATGAACACCTCTGCGTCCGCAGAGACATGGGAAGTTGAAGAGCAATGCAGGAGCATGATCGCAGTACCATGCAGGAGATGCTGCGAAACATGCGTGACCAGGAAGACATGCTCCGGCAGCTTGTGGAGCTTCAGGAGGACTGGCAGCAGGACAGAGTTGGGGTTGCCAGCTTCCACAGAGCGATGGCCACACTCTTCTCCACCATCAGAGCTTGTCTCAAGCGAGTATTCACGCATTTCAGGCCAGCTCCGAGCAAAGTTCAAGGAAAGTGGCCTTTTGCATACTGGACATCATCCCACAGCTGCATAACGATGCGGTCCCACCAGTTTGTGCTTGTTTCCTGGGACCAGAACCAGCGCTCCACAGACTGCAGATGATGCGTTATGGCCTGCAGCAATCGGGAATTGTTCCGCTCGATGGCTTATAGCAGGGCAGCCTCGGTGGCATCACAGTCGCCTGTGTTTCGGGTTCTTTCTCTACCTTGAAAATACTCAATGATAAGCTGAGATGTATTTGTGACAGTCACAATAATAGTGCAGAGTTGAGCTGGCTCCATGTCTCTGCAGCAATGGCGAGTGCACGGCATACGGTGCAAAAATCGGTTTCCTGTTTGTTTGGGGGAAGAAGGGAGGGGGAAGGAGCATTGCATCATGGGACAATGAAACCCATTCCGACAGCCACCACAGCTAGTTGCACTGTGGGATAGCAACCCAGAGTGCACTGCTTTGACTGCCGATACAATTGTGGTGAGTATGGATGCACGAGCTTGGCGCAAGGAGCGTGGTATGGACACGATCCAGCAACTTCTAAAAATCGGCGGGTGAAAGACGACTTTAAGTAAGTCAACTTCACTTTGCAGTGTAGACATACCCTTAGACTGGGTAGTTGAAGAGATATTAAGGAAATTAAGTCAAACAATGTACAGAGGACAGACTGATTAGAAGCGCCATTACAGGATACTAAAATAAGAGGATAAGAATAAAAAGAATTATTTGGAAAAAAAATTAGCAAGTAAAAAAGCTAGAGGTAACGAGAAGAACCCTCAGTATATTGTGGTGAATGTTAAAGGATAGAAAACTTGATCAGGATTATACAAACAAGCTTCAGTGAAGAGGACATAAGAAATGCATTACTGGGAATTAAAATAAAAATTAATCTAAAAGATGTAGTTCAGATGAACCTGGTTCAGTCAAAATAAATAAACTGGACTTTGGTGGACAAGAACAGAATCCAATCTTTCTGTAGGGGAAAATAAATATAATAAAGGCAAACACTCTTTTTTTTAGCTCCTTCCCAATATGTATTTGGAAAATATACTTTCAAAACAGATATGATACTGGAAAGCAACTGAATAACTGTAAATAGAACAAACTCTACCGCCTCTTTAAGGAAGCTGCATTTCCCTACAGAGAAGTTATATATTTCCAGACATTAAAAAGGATCAAGATTCCTTTCTGTTACAACCATCATTAGAGAAGAAATATGAATAGGAAGAGGGGTGAATCCATAGCCCAGGGTATTAGCCCTATTCTGTTCAGCTTTGATGAAATACCAGTCCCCTGGAGGTGGATGAAAAACTGGTTTTGTTTTGCTGGTAGTTCCAAATAATAATAATAATAATTAATAAAAGGATTTGACCCAAACTGAAACTTCCAAAAAGTTTAGGCAAATCAAAAAAAGTCACCAAAACCTTTGTTTTGGGTCAAATGGAATGTGCAATTTTGTTTCGGGGCACTTTTTAAAATGAAGCAAAGGAAATGAAGGGCTAGATTTACAAAATGGGGTGGGGGAGAGAGGAAAGAGGTGGGGGTGATACTCCCTCACAACCTTTAGGCCAGTGGTTAGGGCACTCCCCTGCAGGTGGGGGAGAGTAGTTCAATTTACTATTCTGATTGATGTGGAGCAAGAATTTGCACTTGGGTATCTCATGTTGCAGGATCATGCCCTAACCACTGCTCTGTAGGTTAGTGTGTGGCAAGGTTCTCTCAATTTTTCCTCTTGAAAGAGTTACACTGTTTATAAAATATTTGAATAGTCATTGGGTCCAAGGGAAAGAATAAGAATGTGTCTACAGCCGGGAGGTTAGGGCACTCACATGGGAGACTCAAGTTCATATCCCTGATCCCATGAATATTTAATTATTTAGACACAGTGGAACAGCTTCAACAGGAGAGATGGAGAACTCACACCAAAATATCCCATCATCCACCAGTGAGAGTATTCTCCTGCCTAATAGGAAACCCAAGTTCAACCTCTGCTCCATATCAGCAGGGGGGGAATTGAACCTAGCTCACCAACATCCCAGGTGATGTGAGATACCTGGGCTGCAAGTTATGAGACAGGGGTTGTCTCCACCTCTGCCTTTTATGAATGGCACACCTTTAGTTTTGACCAAGAAATTTTTTTTTGGCATATTCATGTCAAATTCATGAATAGTTTCAGGTTGACCAAAACTGATTTTTTTGGTAAAAAAAAACAATTTGAAAAATGTATCCCAGCTCCTCAATCCACTATCCTCTAAGTATCTTCAGTTCCTAAAAAAGCAATAGGAAAAACAAGGATAACACTAGAAGAAACTAGACTTCACCACTTATTAATAGAAAAAACAATTATACTAGGAAATCTGCCATTCAGAATTGGATTAAAAGGAATTCTCTCTGTATGCCAGTAATTTCTCTTTCTAAAATAAAGCAGCACTGTAAAAAAGGAGGAAAAATACTGGCAATGTTTACCGCTCAGCTCTATGCTGAAACAAGTTCTGAACTTTAAAAAAATATGAAGTTATGCTAGACAAACCTTCTGTTGAGACTAAATGTAAGGCTTCCACAATATATAATTTATTGCTGTCTACTATCTCATGTTCTTTGGACAAATAAATAAATAAATAACGCAGAGAGCAAAGATCTGAACATTATGATTGATAAAGTATGGAATAAAGCTAACAGACATCTCAAATCATCTACCAAAGTCCTGAAGTATTAAGGCTTACCCAGCAGAAAGTACGTTTTAGTACACTATGGACTACACCTAAGGTGGATAAAGCAAGGACAGGTATTGCAACTGTGAAAAGTTGAACACCAGCTCCATCGACACATTTTCAGGAAAGACTACCTGTACGTATTTTTTTAGACAAATTACTGCACTAAATCAGATGGTACATGACCCCCAACATCAGTTAAAATCAGTGGCATCTGCAGGTGCTTAGTGTTGATACTGCACGCTTAGTAATCAGTGTGGATACCAGTGAGACATGGTATGCCTGATTTGCAGATCAATAAGGATTAATGTCAAGGTTTTCTATAAATATACTAGTTAAATACAAAGCCTAAAATTAACTACAATATATCAGCCTATTGATCAGTATATAAGCCTAGAGAGCTAAGCAGTCGCTCAGAAAGGATAGGCTTTCTTCAGGGGTCCCGCCAGGGAGTCAATGGATCCTCTGCTCCGATCGGCAGCACATTCCATGGAATCAGGCATTGATGGAGCGCGCCCCTTTGTTTGAGTGGTGACTTTTTACACCTTTCTATACACAGCTTTCACCTAATTACCTCCCTATTAATTATTACATATTCTATTACCTACATCAGGTTTTCATTCCATTCTCACCATAATAATTGGGGTTATCAAAACAACATCTGTAATAAGAGGGGCAGTAAACAAAATATGGCAATGAAAAAAATGTTCCCCCCAGACATTTAAGAATAACTTGTTATTCCCATCACCGTTATCTATGTGCAGCTGCAAGCATACGTTATGTATTTTGTCTTATGTGCCATGGTATGCAGAAATTGAGACATCTGGAAGGTTATTCAGTAGTCCTATTTGTTTTTGCCAACTGGAAGATGTCAGGCTGCTGAGACCACAAATGTCAAGCAAGCAACTTAAGCTATGCTAGGCTCCAAAACAGTGATCAAGCAACTAAAATTGCACTGGGCCTCCAACACTTAGCGTTTCTGAAAGTCATGCCCATTGGTTTTAAACAGATATTTCCAATGAACTACACCAAAAGTCCACACACCTTTTTTTTAAACAGGCAAAACTCCCTTTGAAGCAAAGAAGAGTTCTCACTGTGAAAGAGCAGAAGGCCCCTAAGCCTATTGACGTTGACGGGGCTGCTGTTGACTTCAATGAGAGTGGGACCAGATCCTGCATAAGGAGTGTGAACTTTGGGCTTCCCAAATTTGTATTGGGAGATCTGTTGTGAGAATTGGGCCTCTACATTTACTCTAATTATGAGCTCAATTGTAAAAAGTATGTAAGAGTTTATAAGCTGATACAATAACCTATAACAACAAATGTTGCTGGAGAATAGGTCAAGTTGGTTTCAATAATCAATGTTATAAACAGATGCAAGAGAACCAAAGAGTAAGATAGTCCAAACAAATAAAGGCCATGTTGATATAACTCAAGGACTATGCTGAAATCATGCTTGGCAAAAACTGAAGATGTGGAACTGGTGGACAAAATAATGAGGGATGGACAACTCCACCCATCACTGCCTTTGTGGGTCCTTAAAGAAAAAGAATCAGTGGGGAAAATACAAAAGATCAGATGGAAGCTATTGGAGGAGCTTCACACTCCTGTCTGTCAGCCCCGCCATCTCCTGGAACCCCAGACATCCATCCTCATTCAGAGATTCTGAGAATTCATCCCCTCATTATTTTGTCCACCAGACTGGGCCAGAGCAAGGGGCCCAGATGACATCACCACCTCTATTGACTCTAGCTAAATCCCAAAGGCCAGCTGGGATGACAGGTCACATAAGGGGACTTTTTCTTCTAAAACTGATTTTAACAATAGCTCCACCTCATCTCAGCTTACTTCCCCCCCCCCCCCCCGGCCCCAAAAGGACAGTTATTACCATCTTTAATACTATCTAAGAAACTGTCAAACAAGGGGTATTTCCTTCTAAAACTCTCTCCAGCTAAAAGTGAAAGGGGAGAAAGGATGTTGATTTTTTTTTTTTTTAAAAAAAGCTTATTTAATACTTTGTATTTCAAAACCTTTAACTGTTTTTCCATCTTTTCTATATCTTTAATAAAAGGTTAAATGGATTTTTAACGATCTGTTTGCCAAAGTACTAAGCAGGTTGAGGTCTCTGTATATCAAACCCAAGACCTTGTTTAACAGTGTTTAATGTTGGACAGTGACTAGGTTATGTTAACACCTTTAGTCCATTTATTCCATCTAAATTAATACAGATCTTAACTCATGATTTGTACCTGTAAGGTGCAGAGTCATCTCAACTCCATCACAACCACAAACCTCCAGCTTGCAGGTCTGATGTCAAGGCACAGGCCACAGTGATATCACTGTCTCAGCATGTCGGGTTTGCTGGGACAATATCAAGTCACTCACTGAGACTCCAGCAGGCCGGGCTGATGGGAAGGCACAGGCCTCTGAGAGTTATGGCTCAGCAACTATAGATTTTTGGGCTGATGTCAAAATTACTGACTCACCACATCTAGTTTTCTGTCAAGGTACAAATCTTTGAGGTCACCAGCTCAGCACCTCTGGCTTGTTAGATGATGGCAAGTCTCAAGATACTGTGAGATTAATGTCTTGGCATTGTTTTCACTTGAACAGGCAATAAATTTGACTGAAAGCACCCACTAAAGAGTAGATACTTTGCTGGGGAAGATGAAAAGCATTGCAATACTATACATTACAGAATCTGTAGTGATGGACCAATGCATCTTAAAGTGTGCAGAAAACTTTTCTAAGCCTCTTGCAGTCTGATCTGAAACTCACTCCACCATTTGCAGATGTTCCTGTGTGCTTAGACCATAGGATTATGCACAGTTCTGCATGACAGGCTGTGATGCCAAGTTAGTATTTGTAGGCCAGACTGCTCCCCATCATGGGAAAAACCTGCGGAAGGGGACTTAAGAGCAGGAAGTCTTCGTGAGCTCCTCATGAAGATTCCATCCCATCATTCCATTGGGTGGAGTGGGCTTGCCCCTCGGTGGAATGGGCTGCAGAACCCAACTCAAGCCGCATGACCTGTGTGGAATCCAGGGAGGCCAAGAACATCAGTGTAGAGTTCCTATGACTCTGCTGCAGCACTGTGCTTAAAGGGGAATCCCCTATCCTAGAGGAGGGATCCAGAGAAAATGCAATCCAGTCCTAGACAGTTATCTTCCCTTAATTAGCTCCACTGGGTAGGCGAGCTTGGGGCAATATATGATGTGCATCCCCATGGTTCCATTCCTGACCATCCAGTCCTATTTTTTAGTTGTTACAGTACAGCCTAGAGTCACCAATCAAAATCAAAGCCTCAGTGTGTGAGGCACCATTTCAGACAGTCCCTGCCCTGGAGAACTTTCTTGTCTAGTTAGATTCAGAATAAGAGGGAAAACAGAAGCTACAGAGAGGTGAGATAACCCACGGTCACATAGCAGGTCAGTGATTAAACTGGAAAGAGAACTTGGGTCTCCTGAGTCCTAGTCTAGTACCCCACCACTAGGCTATGCTGCCTATCAATCCCCATTCCTGCGGAACCCTGTACCAGCAATGATGCCTCCATGCGATCCAGGAGAAAAGGGAAGCGTGCTGAAGTGGTTGTTGAGCCCCCACTTCTTCATAAGGAGAGGCACCTCCTTTTCCTATATATTGTTCTTTCATGTGAGAGTATTTTTGCATTGTAAGCTAGGTCAGCAACAAACAAATTGAAGGTTTCAGCTTGTGCATTGAATTGGAGGCAGATTATGTCATGCATAGTTACACTTTTTAGCAACTACCCTCTGGAAACCTAGCCTGTTGTTGTTCGCTTCTTATCTAAATAAAATAAAATATTTCTTCCTCACATAGAGTGGTGGCCGAGGCATTTGTAAAGACTTTAATGGTGACCACTGTATTTAGGCCTAATATGAGGCTAGAACATGGCACTGATTTTCAAGCAGAGCACCCCACTGCAGTTGATGGGAAACTCTACTAGAACCTGTAGAGCTACAGCCCATAATTTTGCACCAGATTCATTTGGAGTAAAGCTATGTATAATGCATGGCATGTGTCCTATCTGAAGTAAGATATTGTATAACAATCAGTGGGTAGAGAATTAAAATAGTAATAATTATATCATCATTATAATTTTAGTGTTCTTATATTTCACTTTTTCATAGTGCAAAAACCGCTATATAGAATGGTCTGTTCACTTGCACGCCTTCTAGTGAAATTGATTCACTACTTAGAGGTGATCCATTACTGAGAAATTGCTTCTTGTGCTGCTCTTACCTTTGATAAAAGTCCAGCCATTTTAACCATTGTGAAGATATAACAATGATAATATAAGGCCATAGTGTTTCTCCATCAAGAAATTCTCGTGCTGTTCTGATGTAGTGTCATAGGTCTATTGTTTTTTGACTTTCAGCGAAAAACTCAAAGGAAAACTAAAATAACAGTAAGGTAAAAGCTAACCTGCTCCTATAATTAAGTTATGAGTCAATCTAATAGCTGCTAACACATCCAGTTTTATATGCTGTGCCTCAATGGGGTCTCATTCTAACTCTGAAGAAGAAATCAAACATATCCGGGTTTCCTGTAGAGTTGAATTAGGACTAACTGTGGCCACCTCTAGCAAATCCAGCAATCTAACGAAATTATGTTCTTGACCCTAGAAACATCTCAGCAATCACTTAATCAATCACGTCATCACAGCCCCTAGAAATGAACAAACAGCAGTGACCCACATTACATCTTCTAATCATTACCTTAGCACAACAAAGGTCAGCAAGGGAAGAGCTGAGAATGTATTGCGCTGTAGCTGCTTGAAAATGGAGCTGGGAGAGTACAGGCTGTTTCACTCTTCGTTGTCAGTTTCCTTGGTATTATTGTTATTGTCATAAATTGTTTCCCTAGATCTACATCCAGCATAAAAACAGCCTTTGTGGCTGCTGGCCCTCAGTTTCCAAAGGTTTTTAGGTCTTCACGGCCTCAGAGGCAGGACCACGTTTTTAGCGGATTAGCAGCTGGAGAATGCTGATTTTAAAAAAATTGTAAACAGCTTTTGTTTCTAGGTTTTCTGTGATGAACATCTCCATAGTATCTGAGTGTCTCAAACTGAGAGTCCCTTACTCCAACTAGTGAGCCATTACTCACACAACTAGTCCATGTCTATGAAAAAGTAAGTGAGATGCTGACTGTGGCGATAAAAACACAGATGCCACTGATGTTGAATGGTGAAGTTCACACTTCCTAGGACTCAGCCTTAGCTAGTTTATAACTAATAAAATAATTATTTTCATTCCAAAAACTGCCTGCAAAACCAGAAAAAGCAGACCGTGAAGGATCAGATTAGGGGTCTCTGATACCCCATCAGTATCTGCAGTGCTATGTCATAATGATGCAAATCACTTATGTACTAAGGATAAAAATAGGTGGGTGGGCACTGAGGGCTGGGTGTATCATGCCTGACAGAATTTACCTCCAATTATGTAAGGGTGTGGGAGGGATGAGGGGACGGTTTGTACTCAGACTACGTTCTTAAAATATGCTCCTGACTTGCATACAAAAATGGGCAGTTGTACACATCAAGTGAAGAATTACATGTCAATACATATTCAGTAGGTGCAACAAAGCTACTGCATACCCAGATGAGAGCACCAAAATAAATAGACTGATCTGGGATCAGAGCCATCTGTTTAAGTACACTTGTATTTTCAAAATGGGACAGAAATTGTACTCCTAATCATAGTCAACAGACTTGCATATTTAAAAAATGATCACTTTACTGAATACATTCTAGGCTGAAAAGCACATACTTAAGAACTTAAACAGGCAAAAACAAAAATAGGATTATTTTCTGAAGTGGTGTTGTGAGTGAAGGGCCAATTGCAACTGAAAATAAATGTTTTCATCCATGCAGTTTTGCACACCACAATTCCAAGTTTCCTCTTAACATGCACTATTTAAAAATTCAGCCCTTAGATCGTCTACAAAAGCTTTTATGTAAATTAGGTGTTTGCTCTTTTTTGTTTCTTCATGATGCTTAAAGGAAAGCTGGGTTGTTTGTTTGTTTTCTTTTTACCCCAAAAAGGAGTTGTTTCTTTCTGCCTTCCCTTTTTTTAAAACTTTAGAAATATCAGTAATGTTGAGTCTGATCTCTCCTGGTTTTGCTGGAGGATCTCCTAAATATCTGAGATATGTATTGTGAGTTTTCCCATCTTAACTGAATGGGTGTGTCTAGTGGAAACTTTAACCAAGATGTTCATGTTCTAAAATGCTCTCCAATCACCAAAATGAGTTTAAAAATAAATAAATGTGAAGAATTTTAAACAGACATTAAAAATGTCTTCCTTTCTCAGTTGCTCTGCATTTCACTTTCTTGGTTTGTGACGGTGTCATTTTGCAAGTTCCCCAGTCATCAAAGTCTTGTCTATGCTAGAAAATTTACCTGAGAAATGGGTATCAGCAACAGGTGCTGGTGAACTGGCACTGAAAATAATTTAGCTGCAAGCCTGAGTCTTACACTAGTTGCCATTTCTCCCTAGAACTTCCCACTGTGGCTACAGCTTGTGCGGTTCCTCTAGTGGTACTAATAAAGAGAACATTAGAATTGACAAAGTGCTTGGGAGCTGCTGGCAATTTAATCACTGTCAACTAACCCACATTTCTTGTGCTCTGCAGGATACTGGCAGGAGGCAGTTGCTGATGTCATGGACATGCCTGTATGACAAGTGTAAGTACGACTTTTGTAACCACTGTGACACTCCCCTCTGTTCGGATTGTAGCACACTTCAGTTGTCCACACAGAACCTTTTTTAAAAAAAATACAATCCACATTTTAGCCACCCTTGTGCATCCACAGCAGGTTCTATGGGAATACAAATGATGTAGTTCCCCTGCACCCCAGGGAGGCAGGATCTGAGGGGTCTGTGCAAGGCAGGACACCCAACCTGCACTGTGCAGAACTCTATCCACTGCAGCTCCCCTGTGCAGTGGGGTGTAGAGGACAAGGGGTAAGGAGAAACCCAGAGAAGTGCTAAACATTACATGCAAATACACAAACAGTAATTATATATGTATATAAAATACACATTTTTTGGAGTGTCAAGGATGGATTCTAATGACAAACAAAAAGGAAATGAAAGGTGGAAGGCTAACTCGCCCAGACAGACCTCTGTGTGACAGGGCAGCACAGTAGTAACCCTGACATAGGGGCTTCCTGCCAGCAAAAGTGGACATCGTTTGAAGACATTTGTTCTTGCCAATGATATTTCAGTTGTCATCCCAAACATCAATCTTAAAAAATGAGCTAACGACAGAAACTATTGAAATGAAGGAGATGAAGAGAGAATTTTTTCTCAACCTGAGAATTATCAGGCATGAGAAGAAACTACAGCTGGAAAACAGGTAAAAAAAAAAAAAAGAAAAAATCTTTTCTCCGAGCATTACAGAAGGCATAGAGGGTAAAAATACCATCACTGTTCTTCTGAAAATGCTTCCTAACTGTCTAAGGTTAGACCCACAACTCTCTACACTTGACAGATGCCGATGAAAAAAGGAGGGAAAATGTTAAGTCCACGGCTGTGATATTTAAACTGCTGCAAGTCAAACATCAACTCCTAATAATGAATGTGGCTAGGAAACTGGGAGAAATGAGACACAAAAAGGCTCAAAATGTCTTTATTTGGACTTTTTAACAGAGCTCAACAGAGAGCACCATTTAATGGCTTGAGGTAGATTCTTGGGTGAGTTGATGGGAGGTGTAGTCTTGATACCCCGTTTTCTTGATCATGGATTTGGCTGGTTCTACCAAATTCTTCAAGATGTAATTTGAAGCAATACCAGCACTCCAGGGATATATGCCTGAACTGATTAATGACAACAGAAGATCCACCTCAGTTAAAAAGCCGGAGGAGACTTGGGTGATGTTGGAAAGGGAGGTCTAGAGCAGGGCAAGGAGGAGAGTGGATGGGAACAGGAAAGGAATTGTGGTGGGGGGAATGCTGCCCAGCCAGGGGCAGAGAAATTTTGGGCAGGGAGGAGTATGGAAATGTGGGTTCTTTCAAAAGGCTAAAAACCAATCCCATATTGTTATTACTGTGACATTGTTTATACGAATGATTGATAGAAGTTGAAAGTTCTTTATGTATAATAGCTGCATCTACCCTAAAAAGTAAAGTAAATTCTATGTGCAAGTGTGAACCATGATGCATTAATTAGGTCAGTGGTTCTCAAACTACTTCCCATCCAGCCCTTCTTATATCAATGGAAATGAAGGAGGAGGGGAGAGAGTCAAGATGGCAGTGTAGGAAATGAATGGCAGTTCTCCACTTAGAAGTGAGGAGGGTGTAAGTGGAATCTCCATCTGAGCAGCCAGGGAGAGGCATGCATTTTCGTGTGCATTAAAGTTTGACTCTTCAATCTGAAATTATTAGCAGAGGAGTGAGGGGAGTTAAAAAGTCAAGATAGTCTTTTAAAAAAGTGTGTTTTTGGCTGTTTTTTAAATCTCATGACTTTAGGGGAGGTTTGACTCATGATTTTTGATCTCTCCAGTTTGGCAGGACTGCAGCATGCTGTTATTATACATGGAGCTGAAAGTGCTGCCTATTAAGGTTGCCCAACACTTCCCATTGTTTTTTTTAATTTTCAGTTGCTTATAACATACCAAAAGGAGTTAAAGTTTGGCAGAACTTTTCCATACTGGGTGTCTGCTTCAGCCTGTGATTTTTTGAAAGTTACAGCCTTTTCTGAAATGATACTAGGAAAAAACATTGTTTTGCCATGATAAAAAGAATTCTGAAGTTTCTTTGAGAAGCTCTATATCCTCATGCTTTGCCTATGCAACTTGAATTTGGCCTCTTTGTGCATATGTGTTCAGTCTATAATCACATGATCACATAGTTTTTTCCACAGGAATCCTGCCTCATTCAGGATGGACCTGCTCTGAGAATGAATCAGGGTTGAGTAGTGATGAGACAGGGGTCCTGCAGAGAAAGCCTCTATTTGCTGCAGAAGTTAGAAGGTGTGTAGTCAATGAGACAAAGGACTGCAGGCAGAGAAAGGACAGTCTCATAGTTAAGGCAATTGAATGCTGCCTTGAACTTGAATAAATCCCTTTCTCTACCCAAGAGTTCCTATGTGATATCAGACAAATCACTTAAATCAAACTTTTCACAGATGGTCATTAATTGTGTTAACTTTTTGGGTGGCTGACTTCAGACCTTGGGATTTATTTAATTTGCAGAAATGCTGACCACTCTCCACTGCAAAATGTTGATAATGAGAACTGTGATATGAACATTTACAGTACTATATAATGTGAAGGACTGTAATGATCAGTGTAGACAGCACTTCCACCAATATGTGGTGCTGCATCTTAATTTGAGTACTAAATTGTTCTTTTCTTTTTATATTATGTTGTTGTATCTGCTGGGGAAAAAATGGGAGGGTTGGAGGAAGTTATTAGTCCTGGCTCTTTGTGCTGGAGTTGTTACTTCAGTGTCCCAATAAATCCTTTGATTTCAGTGAGGTATTACAGTATTCTGAGAAATCAGGTCCTAAGCATCTCAAACTGGGAACCCAAAATTAGTGGATAACTTTGACCTTAATCTCTCTTTGCCTCAGTTCCCCATCTATAAAATGGGAATAATAAGGTATTTCACAGGAGTATTGTGAAAAAAATTATTTGTGAATCACTCAGACATTATAGTGATGACCTCAGTGGAAAAGTCAGTGAGGAAATGAATAAGTCTGTCTTCAGAGCAGTCTTTGAATAATGTGCAGTAAAAAGTGCAGGGAGCAGGCACTGAACTATGAGAATTGCGATGGGATGTTCATCCCACACCCTTACTGAAGGGATTAAGGTGGCAAGAGAGGCCAATTAGCCATAGGCTGCACCTGCTGGGGAGCAAAGGGTCAATGATACTACAGGGGAGAAACAGATGGGGCTTCTATAAAGCCTAGGAGTTAAGAATAGGAAGAGGGCTGCTGTGAGGAAGCCTGCAGTCACACTCCAATACAAGGAGAGAAGGGGAAGAGTAGGAACCTGTAACAGGAGTATAGGAAGTAGTCCAGAGAAGGAGCAGTAAAAGTCCAAGAGCATATAGACCTGAATAGCTGGTTTTGAGCGTCCCTGGACTGGAACCCAGAGTAGAGGGTGGGCTCGGGTTCCACTACCCACCACTAGGGGAGTAGGGCAGTCAGTGCAGTCGATATGGAAACTGCCTGAGATTTTGTGAAGAAAGAATCTGATGGGACCTTGGAAGGGAAGGACGTTTGTGACTAGATCAGAGGGCTAAGCCACAAAGGTGAGGTACTGTAGCTTCAGATAAGCAAAAGAGTAACTTCAGAGCGGGTGACTGAGGTAACAGGCAGAGCAACTGCAAGTCAGGGTGCGGACAGTAGCGAGCTAGTTTCCAGATGAGCCATAAGAAGGTGCTGCCGAGTGGTGAGTAGCAGACCCCATTACAAGGATAAAACAAAATATTATTGAATAGCTGCTCATTCAGTGAGCATGATTGTGAGCCATCCCCAGGAGCTATGCAAATGAATCAGATGTAGACGCCTTCTTTTATTGTATAAGTGAGATAGAGGTAGATATAAATTTTTTCTTTACTGTTATGATAATGGTATAGTACTGTTTACTGTGGCATAAATGAACTCCATCTTGTTAGTTTCTTGAAGTAAACTCTTTCCTGAAACTTGTACCATTGAACCTAAAAATATCTTGATAAATTCTCTTTGTGTGTGTGAGTAAGGAATGGGTATGCAGGGCATAAAAAGACGCCGACCTAAACTGCTCTAACAACAGAAAGGGGAGTGAAGACACCAACTGACATCCTAACCCTGAAGGCCAAGGAATGCGTATCAATGAACCTAAAGTGCAGATAAACAACCCTATAGCACAGAAGAATCCACCCTGGGAACTGGACAAAGTACGAAATAAGAGAATAGTCATGCTTGCAATTAGCTGGTGATTAACAACCATACTGAACCTGGAGACAGAATGACACAGCAAGGCCCATAGGTTTACATGAGAGCTAACAAGTATAAAAGATGGGATAAAAACATGGAACATTTGGGTTTTGTTCTGCAATCGTCATCTTGGAGCATCAGATTTCCGACCGACAGAGGCCTAGCTCCCTCCTCGTGCCCCGCTTAGTTGGCTGCTAGGCTGGCTCGAGCAACGCATAAAAGGACTGGTAATCATCTGACATCAGCTTGCAGAACTTCTTGGGTATGAATGTGTGTGTGAATGTGATTGCTTTTTGATATTCTTACATTTACAATAAATGTGGCGTATTGCCTTGTCCCCCTGAATAAGATGCTGCTAGTCTTTTCTTTTCTAAGTGTAACACAATCCATCCTGTGCACTGAATATAGCAGGGGTCCTGTGGAAAGAACAGTATGTGATCATGTAATTAAAGCCTGTATCATAATGCATATACACAAGGGGGGCAAATTAAGGTTGCACTTGCAACTTTAATTCTGCCACTTTCTAATTATTGAGTACTCAACTTTGCAACCTTAATGTTCTTTTAATGAGGTGTTGTGTGTAAATTCCTAGGTTATTAAAAAAACAAACAACTCTCAGAAATCCCATTATGTAGCATCATCTTGACACCCACATGGTAATTAGCAGGGTCCGCTGCACAGATCTTTAATAGTTGAGGTAATGGACAAACTGATGGCAGTAGTAGAGATTGTTATCCTCTGTGGATCAGCACTAGAGCAAGATGAAACACTTTGCTAGTGAGTTTCACAGATATTCCAAGCTCTGGAGGGGAGTATCATAGACCCTTCTGCCCCCTCCTCTCCAACCTGTCCTTATTACAGTCCTGTCTGTTCCTCACCTCTGGGCTCCTAGACCCTGTCTACACTTACCTCCGAGATTCGGCAGCAGTCGACAGGAGTTACGGAAGCTACACAAAAAACTTGCGTAACTCCCGTCGACTTCTCTGCTTCTCTTCTGTGCGCCGTCTTCACTGCACTGCGCCGACGGGAACCGCGTTCCTGTCGACGCAGCGCTACGCCACTTGTGAAGGTGGTCTTAGTACGTCGATTTCTGGATCGACTCCGCTCAGTTGATCCAGAGAAATTGATCCGACGGCGGCGACTTTGCCGCCGTCAGTGTAGCCATAGCCCTAGTCATAATTTGGTCCTAATCTCTGCCCTTGGGCTTCTCATCACAGTCCCTGTCCTCCTCCAAGCTCCTCCTCTGATCTTTCGCTCCATCCTCCCGTGCTGGCTCCTAGTCAGTCACTCTCCACTGGCTCCTCTTCCCATTGGTCTCCTTACACCTCTGCTCCTTGTCCCAGTTTTTGCCCAGAAGTCCTAATTGTCTTCTTGGCTCCTCATAAGATCTTTCTCCCCTCCCTGCAGCTTCTCATCTGATCTCAGTCTTGTTCACCACACATCCCCACTCTTCTTCCCCTGCCCTCCCCAGGTCCAGCTCTTGTCCCTTCCACATTAGATTCAGTAGGTTTCCTACTTCATGCTGCCTTGGACCAGCAGTGGGAACACTGAGCACACGGGGGGGAGACAGTTTCCCTGCTTTTGGCTCTTGTGCCCAGTGTCACCTTGACCAGCAGCAGATAGGAGTAGCAATTGCAGTGAAAGTCCTCTTTGGCACCTGTGTTCCTGGGTTGTAGCATGCTCATTGCAGATATATCTTCAGAGAGTTTAGTCATTAATACAGCTGGGTGAATAATGGATTTTTATTTTATTTTTGATTCAGTGACAGTTCTAAAAAATAGGTTAGTTTGGGGTCAAACCAAATATTAATTTCAAGTTGGTTTGAAACAAAATGAATCATAGCCAAACCATTGAGCTAAACCTGCTAAGAGGTTCTTCTTCCCCCAGCCCTTACAGCGTTTTATGAATCTAGTCCTCACTTGCTTTTGTCAAAATGCCCAAAATTGAAAAAATATAGTTTGAGCCAGGTTAAAACAAAACTTTTCTTCTGAGTTTGCCTAATTGGTTTGATTGATTGATAAAGCTATTTGGCAAATTTGACACACATTCCACGAACAGTTTTGGGTTGACTGATACTGCTTTTTTGTGAAATAAACCATTTGCTGAAAAAAATTCACCCAGCTTAAGTCGTGAGGCTCCAACAAGTCTCTTCACAGCATGTATTAATTTTGTTTGTCCATGGAGTTAAATTGGCCAAATTTGGGCAGTTCCTCATGTGGATGGCAAAAGATATATTTCTGACACAAATGCCATCCATGCCAAATTTTAAGTATTTGCACCAAGGTATTAGGGGTGTGGTCTATTTGTAATCTGGGGGAGTGGGCGGGAGTGGGCACCAGCCTGCCCACTGCTAAAGGCCCCTTCCCCAGCCTAAGGGGAGGAGTCACTGAGCCCAGGGCACAACTGAGTTCGGGGGACAACTCATGAAAAAACGGGAAAGGGTTTGAGGGTCAGAGGGTCAAACAGAGGGAATGGGAAGGGGACACCGAGCAGAGAACCCCGGACAGCACTCACTGCTCCCGAAAGGTGTCTAGGGAGCCAGCGGATGCTACCCAGAGGAACTCTGCCTGGATGCATGAGTGGACGGAGGAACGGAAATAGGCCCCAGAGTTGCGGTGTGCCCCCCCACACACACATACACACAGCCAACCTCCTCTCCCTGGTGTTATAGATGGCCACTTCAGCCAGGGCTAGCAGGAGGTTGATGAGGAGGTCCTGTGACTTTGTGGGGCCATGGATGGCGCGTGCATATAAAAACAAGTGTGGGGAAAAGTGCAGCCAGAACCTCAGCAGGAGGTTCTGGAGGAGCCAGAACAGGGGCTGCAGCCTGGCACACTCCAGATAAATGTGTGCCAGGGTCTCCCTCGTGCCACAAAAGGGGCAGGTGACGGGACAAGGGGTGAACCATGCCAAGGACACGCCTGTGCTCACGGCTCCATGAAGGAGCTGCCAACTGATGTCCCCAGTGGGCCGTGGGGATTAGGGGTGGGGTGAGAGAGTACAACAGCTCCTCAAAGAAAAGTTCACCATCTTTTTAATATGGTAAACTGTTAAGCCATTCTTGGAAATAGCTGAAAGGTTTTATCTGAAACTTTTAAAAAAGTTCAGCCTGAGGAAGAAACCCAGAATGGAAAATTTCAACCAAACAGTTAATTTGTTTAAGTTATAAGTGACTGAAAAGAGGTTCTTACCATCTGAACTGTCAGGCAATCTTAATAGGCAGCACTATCAGCTCTGCCTATACTAAGAGCCTTTTAGAATTTATAACCTAAATGACAAAGGGTGGGAGGGAAGTGGAGGCCCAGAGAGATGAAGTGACAGTTGCCCAAGGTCACACACAAGATAAGTGGTAGAGATGGGAAAAGAACCACACGTCTCCTGAACTCCAGTCCAGTAGCCTAGCTTGTTAAATCATGTCACCTCTTCTTTAAAATCAAAACCAAAAAGACCCCTCTATGTATGAATTTGGATCTGCACAGTGACCAAAACCTAAAAACTCTATTAAGAGTACATTTATAATTTGTCTTTCCCAAATAAAATGTTATAGACCACTTAGTATAATTATATTAACTTTTTCATCTTTCACAAATTGGGACAATGCTTATTGCCATGTTTTTAATAAATATTGGTAGAAAATTGTTCTTCGAAATGTGATATCACATGGATTCACGTGACATAACATTAATGATATATGTATTTTTTAATTACATTTGTAACTAGTGTACATTTACCTTTTGGTCATGTGCTAGCCTTTCCCTGTGTCAAAATGTAGCTATAAAAAAGGCTAATACAATCCAAGGGTGCATTAGGGGGAAGTATTTCAAGTACAGATAACAAAGTGTTATTTCCATTATACAAGGCACTGGTGAGACCTCATCTGGAATACTGCGTGCAATTCTGGTTTCCCATGTTTAAGGAAGATTAATTCAGACAGGAACAGGTGCAGAGAAGGGCTATTAGGATGATAAGAAGAATGGAGAAACTACCTTCCAAAAGGAGACTTAAGGAGCTTAGTTTGCCCAAGCTAACAAAATGAAGGATGAAGGGAGATATGATTATTCTCTAAATACAACAAAGGGATAAACACCAGGGAGGGAGAAGAGTTATTTAACTTATTTAATGTTGGCACAAGAACAAATGGATATAAACTGGCCATCAAAAAACTTCGGCTTGAAATTAGACAAATGTTTCTAACCACTAGAGGAGGGAAGTTTGGAATAGCATTCCAGGGGGAGTAGAGTGTTCAAAAAAACTAACTTGTTTTAAGACTGAGCTTGACAAGTTCATGGTGGTGATGGTCTGATGAGATGGCCTACGCTGGTATATGGCCCATCCACAACTGCTAGTAGCAATTATCTGCAACAGCTGGAGATGGGACACTAGAGTTACTATAAAATAATTCTTTCACAGGTATCTGATTGGCCTGATCTTGCCCACATGCTCAAGGTCTAAATGATCACCATATTTGGGGTTGGGAAGGAATATGTCCACCAGGTGAGATTGACAAGAAAACCCTGGGGTTTTTGGCCTTTCTCTGCAGTGTGGGCATGGGTCACTTGCTGGCTTGAAATTTAGAGCAAATGGTGGATTCTCTGTAACTTTAAGTCTTGAAATCAAGATTTGATAACTTACCCAGGGGTTATGGGCCTGTTACAGGAGGCGGGGGGTCAGACTAAATTATCATGATGATCCCTTCTGGCCTTAGAATCTGAGATATTTATTTTTAAGCATTTTTTCTATTGATTTTAAATGTCCGCAATTGTGGGAAATTATGCAGGGGAAACACTAATTATTTAATGACCTTAGGTACTGAGATTCAATTAGTTAAAGTTTTATAACTGTTAAAACACAAATGGTCAACATCACATGTCAAAATACACGAAGTAAATATCCTTAAATCAAACTCCATGTTCTCACGCAGATTTCTTACTTTGCCCATCGGCAAATTTCTATTATTAATGGAAATATATTTTGTTGGTTGGTGTGTGTACAGTGAAATTGATGTTTACTGCTATTATATGTTGCCAGAATTAAAAAAAGGAGTGGCCAGGATACTTGTTTAGCAAAGCAATTAGCATAGATGATATGGCTAACATTTGACACTGGCAAAAAGATCACTGGGGAGGGGGGGAATTCAAAACTGTGAAAGAAATTCCAATCAATCTAATCTGAAAGTCACAGACCTTGGCAGCTTCATGGCCTTTGAATCAACCAGGGGAGGGCTTCAGAGCAAAAGGCATTTGCCTTCTGTCTTAGGAAGGAAGTCTATGGCACAGAAAGGAACTAAACCTGAATCAGGACATTATCCCACTACTCAAGTCACCTGAGTTAAATCCCTGTTCTGCTACAGGCCTCCTGTGTCATGGGGACAAATCAATTTGCCCAGGTCCAAGCTAGGCTGATCTAGCTACATTGTTGAGAGCTGTGAAAAATGTCACACCTTGTGAAATATAGTTAGGTCAATCTAACCCCCACTGTAGTTGCAGCTAGGTCAATGGAAGACTTCGTCTGTTGACTTCGTTAATGCCTCTCAAAGGGGATGGATGTACTACAGTGATAAAAAATCCACTTCCATCACTGTACTGTCTATGCTACAGCAGCACAGCTGGAGTGATGCATTAGTTCTTGCAGTGTAGATAGACATAGTTTAATGGTATGTCTACACCCAAAGTACTACACTGGCATGCTGCTGCAGCTGTAGTGGTTAAAAGTAGCTGTTAACTACAGCTGCAGGAGCAGTTCTCCCATCTCTGCAATTAATCCATCTCCCTGAAAAGCAGCAGAAAAATTCTTTTGATGATCCTAGTACTGTCTACACCGAAAGCTAACTACATTACTTCACACCTGAGTGATGCAGCTAGATCAACTTAAGGTCTACTATTGACCTGGCCTTTGTCTAATGTACCTTAGGGACCTTTCAAATTAATCACATTACAGCCTGTGAGGTGCTCAGGCATTATGCTCATGGGGCCATCCAATTACATAAATGCAGCTCTGAATTGATCCCTCTATACAGTGTAGACAACACAGACTCTAAGGGCTGAAGGGACCATCACCTCCTCTGACCTCCTGCACAACCCAGGCCACAGCACTCCACCCACCCACTCACTCCTGTGACAGACCCCTAAGCTAGGACTGAGTTATTGAAGCCCTCAAATCATCATGGTTTAAAGACTTCAAGGTACAGAGACTCCACTAGCAAGTGACCCGTGCCCCATGCTGCAGAGGAAGGGGACAACATCCTTGGAGCCAAACCATACCTCCTTTTACATAACCTTCAGCGGGAAAGCACCCTGCCACCACTGAATCGCACCTCACCGCGCCAGGGGCAGCAGTTCAGGCCCGTGCGGGGCTGTATTAGGTGGAGTTCAGATTTCTCCGGCTTCTTCCCGCGCACCAAACCCAGGCCCGGCGCCTGAGCCCGGCACGTGACACTGTCAGACCGCCCCGCGCTGCTCCGGGCCGGCCCCGGCGCTAAGCTCCCGCTGCACCTGGAGGGCCCCGGCCACTGGGGCGTACCGCAGCGGGTCCCGCCCTTCGCCGCCGCCGGGCGTCCTGACATCAGCGCCCGGCCCACGGCGTGCGGGGCGGCCGGCCACGTTGGCAGCGCGGAGCGGAGAGAAGCGAGCGGCGCCGGGCGGAGCGGAGCGGAGGAGCCTGGTGGTGGTGGCGGCGGCGGGGCCCGCGCGGCAGCTCCCCGGCCTTGTGGATCCGGACGCGGGGCGCCGAGCACCATGTCTTCGCCTCCCAAGGAGAAAGAGACCCGGGCCGGACACCCGCCTGCTGGTACTGCCGCCACCCACCCACTGCACCCCCGGGGCGCGGGGAGCCACGGCGGCCTCGCCAGGCTGGGTCGCAGGCACATGCCGGCTGCGGGGCCAAGCTCCCGCGGCCCCTCGCCCAGGCCAAGTCCTTCCCCGGCCCCCACCCCCCCGCGCACTTCGGTAGCTTGGCAGGGCACCGCCGGCAGCCCGGCGCCCCCTTGGGGCGTGCAGCCCCCAGCCCAGCGCCGCTCGCTGGGAGGGCGCAGCTCCCCTGCGGGGTTATTTCCCCCCCCGAGAGGCGTTGTAACGAGCGGCTGGTTGCGCTGCCTTGCGGCCAGAGCCAGCGTCTGCCCGTGGCGGGCTGCTGCCTGGTTGTTGCTGCGGTGGCACTCGGGAGGGCAGGGAGCGAGCGAGCGAGTGGCCACGTAGGCGGGCCCCGCTGCTGCAGCGCCGAGCAAACCTAACGCCGCCGTTACTCCTTCCAGCGCCTGGCACCGTGGAGGCTTTTTTTGGCCTTTCTGTGGCAACAGCCATGCAAACGTGTCAGCCGTGCAACAGCCGTGCAAACGTGTCAGCCTGGTGGGTCACTCTTTGCTCAGTGATTGCAAAAGGCAGAGCATGGCGCACGTGCTGGGCAGCAGGGCTGGCTGGCTGGCTGCCCATATTCCTCCTGGATGTATGGCCACCTGTGGATTTTCTTTTATTGTATTCTTATCAGACTTAAACACTTGCTGTTCAAAACAAAGTCCCAATCGACTCCTCTAGCCCAACGCCATTACTGAGGAGACGTGGTCCTCCATGCAAATCTTCAGGTCTTGTGCTCTTATTACACTTTTTGCTGTTGTTGTTGCCCAGAACAGTCTGTGCTAGAAACAAGAATTGTATTGCTGAGTCCCACTGGCTCACTTTTTCGTTTTCCCAGAGAAGCTTTGTATTGGCAAGTAACTCCTGAGTTCATGCATGTTGTTTTGGCTTTCCAGGTTAGTTGCTGAGTTTGAATGAGCTTTATCTCTGGTATTTCCTTTTGAGGGACATAGTTCATCCTTATGTGGTAAAACCCATGGAAAGGGGTTGGAGGAGGGCCCAAGAAACAGCCTTATAGTGTTCCCTTCATGGCGAAGGGGCAAAAAGAGACACTGGAAACACAGGGCCTAGTTCTTCACTACCTTGTACAGTATTGCCATTTGCATCTGTGAAAATTGGGTGTAAAACACTATCGTATTCTGCCTTGATAGTGCTTTTACATACTTTTTAGCAGGTATACATGACTACATGGGTTGTAAGGTAGCAGAGAATCTGATCTAGTGTTTCTAGTTCTAACAAATTGTGGAGACTGGGGAGCGGGAAAAAGGTTATAATAATACTAATAATAAATACTACTACTAAAAAGGCTGCCTCATTGCCAGGCCACCAGACTTCCAGCAGTGTCTGCACAACACTGCCTGCTTGAGAGTAAACAAGGGAGCGGGAGTTAATTCTTTTAAGAGAAGCATTAAACTCTACACCTATATCTGTGGAGTTCCTACACAGTCATGCGGTGTGGTCACATCTGAGCATCATCACATCTGCTGCAGAGCCCCATTCTGCGCTGTGGGCTTTTATCACTCACAATAAGGAATTCTTACTGCTCTCCTCACCCAGCTATCTCCCAAAGGGGTGCTTTGGGTCCCAGACGAACAATCTTTAAAATGTGTCCTTCCTCTGTTTTTTCAGAAGGGGTGGTGGGTTTTTTTGTTTGTTTGGGTTTTTTTTAAGATGTTTCAACCAAAACTTTAGAATCAATACTGGCAACCTTTCATTCACTGGGTTGGTTTAATGATTCTCTCTCCTAGCCAGTAGGAATACAATCATAATTTTAGAATCTTACAATACCACTGTTGTACAAAGACAACGCTATGTCTCAAAAGTAAATTGCAAAGAATGTAAGCAAATTTGGGTTTGTCCTGTATTGCTGCTTTATGATGTATACAGAGAGCCTGAAAAGTGAACGTGTGTGGTTTTTTGTTTGCATTTTACAAAAAAAATCCATCAGAAATTCAAATCATGCGTTGTGTAGAAGATTCTGACTGAAGAATTAGTCAAATGAAAACATCAAGGAGCCAAGAGAGTAAAAAAGTGAACAATGGAGGAAATTTTCAGTCACACTGTTTTTAAAATTTTAGTTTTGCTAACTCTTGGGGATGAGGTATTTAAAAAAAAAAAACCAAAAACAATTGGGTGCGGGATGGAATTTTCCAAAATTAGTTTTCAAAATCTGTATTTAGGTATGTAAATAAGGGACCTGTTTTTCAGAAGTGTTGATTGAGCACCCAGTGGGTCCCTTTGGAAACAAGAACACATGATACAATGACAAATTGAGTACAATACATTTTTCAACTTGTTGGCTGGCATTAAATGTTTTTACTATAATACCTATGGAAGGTGAGAGTGACAGCACAGAGACTACATTTGTCTTTAACCTCTCTATGTTCATAAGATAGCTACAACACAGAGATTGGGAGTGTAGGCTTCCCCTGATCTCACTGACAGTGCTTTAATTTTTTTTTTTTTTGGTGGTTCCCACCCTAGAGGTGATGAGTTTGTTTAATCATTGTGCCTATTCAGATTTTGGCATCTCCGTTGAGACTGGCAACAAGGGGGATTGCTATGTGGACCTCTGTCTAGTAGGCTTTGGAATCAGACCACTGCTTCATTCTGTCTAAATCCCTGAACAATTGTCTGCTAATAAATAGACTGAGTCTCTTCTGACCGAGGATGGCCATGTTTCAATCTTTGAACAACCACTGAACTGCTGTGGCTCTGTGTAAAAGCCAGTCTGCTGACTCTTCCCACCAATCAGGTGGTGTAGCCCAGTGGTTCTCAACCAGAAGTCCGAGGGGGCCGCAAGCAGGTTTCAGGGGGTCTGCCAAGCAAGGCCGGTGATAGGTCTTGGGGCTCAGGGCTTCAGCTTTCTGCCTTAGGCCCTAGTGACTATCACCTGGGGCTGAAGCCAAAGCCTGAGCAGCTTATTTCTTCAGGGCTCCGTGTGGCATGGGACCCGGGTCAGTTGCCCTGCTTGCCATCCCCTAATGCTGCATGTAGCTGTTACATGCAGAAAAATCACTTGTTGTGGCACAGGTGGGCTATGGAGTTCTTGTAGCATGTTGGAGGGTGGTGGGGCAGAGAAAGGAGGAGAACCCCTTGTGTAGACAATCAGGCAGCCTACTACAGGCCAGCTGTGCTGATTAGATTTGTCCAGGAAATGGCTCTGCAGCAGGCCTCAATTCCTGACAAAGATTATATAAATAAATGGCATAGTATTTTTAAATTACAAGGCTAGTTACTAGCACAACTGTTGATGCAAAGGGGCCTACTAGGGGTCACTCTAATAGTTCAGGAAAAACATGTAAAGTAAAAATAATTAAGACTTGACTGTGAGCCAGATTCTGTCCATAGTTATACCCATCCATTAATTAGGAGTTGGGTGCTCATAACAAAGGCAGGATTTGGACCTTGGAAAATAATACTAGGAGAGGCTTCACAAGTTCAGCATATTCACGTGTATCACTGTTGGACCTGGCCTCACCAACTGTATGTAGTTGCTCAGTTTCCCCTGATTATGGGCCTTTCACACAGCAACTGGGGCAAAAGAAGCATTTGAAGAGAGGGTTAATGAAATGGTAAAACCATGAATTGGGTCTGGGGACAGTTTAGTATCTGACATTACTCTGAACGCTTTTATTTTCATTCATTTATTTTTTAAATGAAAAACTTAGATTTCAAGTTCGGGTCTCTCTATATAGCCAGTTGTCGGTATGATTAGCATAGCTATATTATTTTTGAAGCTCTATTTATGGTACATTTAACAGTCACTGTAAAGAGTGTAATTATGATGTCATAGTTACTCATTTCCCCAAACATCAACAGAGGGAGTGAAGAGTTGTGGCGGTGTGAATAGTGTATTTTTCAAGTTCTGCATTAGAAAAATGAAAATGGCCATGTTTTTATTCTTCAGCATTGTTTTTTAATCCGACCGCCTGCTAGAATACGGACATGAAACAATAAAGGTATATTTAGTAACATTTGAGTAAGTTTCCAAACCTTTCATTTTTCTCTCTTTAATATTAAATGTAAATGTTAACCCAAAAACACATAAAGTAACGGTATATTTAATGAACCTTTACTAGGTATATTTCTTTTCCTCATGTCAGTATAATTTAATCTTGGGCTGGAATCATTACCATGTTGTTCATGTGAAATTAATTTTAAATACATAGCTTAAATATTTATGCTTACTTGTAAGGAAGGCTGTCAAATGCCAAGACTTTGGGCCAGCCGCAAGCAATAGGGGCTATATTAGAGTTCCTTGGGCACCCAGTGAATTTTGTGTGCCCAGTGAATACAGGATCAGGCCTGGGCTTTGCATGTCAACAATCTAAATGTATTAAGGTGTTAATAGTAATTGAGTTGAGATGAATGGGGAGCTTCTGGTAGATATCAAGAAGAATCAAATATCTTAGCTTGATATGTCTCAGACATCAGCAAACTGCCCACAAGTGCAAAACAAGTCCCTCATTTAGTAAGGGTGAACAAAACTAGAATCTGTACTGGTTCCAGATCTCCAACAAGCATTGCCTAAACAATCCAACAGTATATCTGGAGCAGTCTGTCTTGTCAGGGAACATGGAACAGTCTTGCTGCATATAAAAAACATGATCCCTCCTGCCTCTCAGGTAGAACACAGAGCATAGCAGTTAAAATCAAATCTGGCTCTTGCTCCAGAAGTTGAACAAACGGAACCCCGCTTTTTTTCTTCCAAGGTTTTCATAAGGGACACATTGAATTTCCCTACTTATATCACCCCTAGAACTATTAGGTGGCCTCCATTGATGATCCTCTCTTTGCAGCTTGAGGTAGATTACAAAAAAGTGGAAACACAAGAAAACTGAATTTAGAGATTGGGTCAGAAAGTTATGTAAGATTTTGGGGCAACAGAAATGTACTGTATTAAAATTAAATCTTGGAAGTACATAGACTTCTCTGACACTTGGTTCTTTTTCTTCCACATTGACAAGGAAAACTCTCTTCACTAGAGAGAACACTGAAATTAAAATGGCTTTTTTAAATATGTGAATATTCCCGGTAATAAATCACCAGAGAACAGTGGCCAGTAGCTTGACTGTTTAATAAAAGTGGAGAAAGAATTTGACCCAGCCAAATTTAGTCCTAAAGGGCTAACTTGATCTTTTGTTTCCTATTTGGTGGCAAACAATGGTGTAGTGCAGGGGTTCTCAACCGGTGGTACGCAGAACACGGCTCGGTGGTACGCGAAGCAAAACCTCGCCGCCGATTCCGCTGCCGAATCCCCCCCTCCTGCCGCCGCCGGAAAAGGTTGCCGCTGCCGAATCCCCCCTCCTGCCGCCGCCGGAAAAGGTCGCCGCTGCTGAATCTCCCCTTACCGCCGACGAAAAAGACCAATGCCGCCGAAAAGCCCCAAACACCCTGCCGCCGAAAATTGTCAAACGGCGGCAAGGCTTTGGCGGAGAGCATTGATCTCTCCATGGAACTCGACCTATTCACCGAGTCCCACTCCGGCCAGGTACAGTGAGGCGAAGCGGTACTCGACTTGACCATACCTGACCCGAGTGGTACTCGGGGGAAAAAAAGGTTGAGAACCGCTGGTGTGGTGGAAATAGACAGCATAATGAATGCTGTGTAACCTGACAAGTGGGAAAGCGAGCCTTCTCTAAAAGTAACTTGAAAATGATCCCACTGCAACTTCTTTTTACTTATGAATTAAAGTAAATAAAAAATATTTTTAAGCCCAGGAGATCTATTCATCTGAGTAAAGACTACCAATGTGAGTAAGAATTGCAGGACTGACTTTATATTTTTGGTGCTATTTGTTTTCTTTTAGGTGGGGATTAAAAAAAAAATCTTAGTTTGTCGCAGTTGTTCTTGCTAGTTGATATGTTTACTTTTGTGCATGTTTACTTTTACTTTTTATGTTTACTTTTACAACACTGTTGTTATAGGCAAGAAATAACATACAAAGCAATAAGCTCATAACTTTTGTTTAATCTCAAATAAAAAATACGCTGTCATGCTTCCTGTTCTGTGGTTCCCCAAACAACTTATCTACCATAGCCTTGTTTTTCTTTTTATTGCTATTTTTTTATATTTATTAATTCCTACCTCCAAGCCCATTGTGGGAGGTATTAATGGTGCTAATTGTCTTTAACATCTCCATTTAACTTATCTTATAATGCTGGATGATGTTTTGTAGGCCCTGATATTGTTTGTTAATGCAAGCAAACAGAATTGTTAATAGTTGCATCGTGAAAGATTAGCAGTTCGTCATCTTGAGAATTGCATTTTTGTATTCGCTAGTAAAATCCTCTTTATGGCCTTGTCTACACTCGAAAATATAAGTCGACCTAACATAAGTTGACCTAACATAGTTACTGCCATGGCTGTAAGTCGACCTAACATAGGCCAACTTACAGCCATGGCAATAATTACCCCTCACGGCTTCTCTCCTCCCATCTGGTTTTCTTGCCAATAGAGCCCTGGAATTGACAAGAATGACAGATAACTGCTGATATAAGGGAAAGCAGTATCTACATTGACACTCCATCGCTCTGTCTATGCCAACATAAGCCCTACACCTCTTGTTGAGGTGGTTTTATGATGTCATCATATCAAGGGAGGTACACCGGTGGGAGAAGCATTTGAATGTGTACACCTCCACTGTTTTGTTGACAAAAGCTGACTTTGTCGACAAACTCTCTAGTGTAAACCAGACTTACATCTGATATATTAAACTGTTCGCTACCTTAGGTTTTTATACATTTTATGCTTTAAAAATTATTGAAGAATTTGTAATATTTTGTTCCAAATTTTGAGAATCTGTAAATGGCTTGATTTACAAATATGTTGCTAAGCATGTTTGCTTTAGTTTTGTCTGGTAACTGTCTCTTAAATTGTTCTTCGTTGTTAAATGGGGGTATATTTTAAAGGCTTTGATTGTTTTAATATTTTTAAGAAACTTAAAAAAAGAAAAAATCAATCAAACAAATCCTGTAATCAAATTGCTGTTGCCTTGTGTCAGGACAAATTTTTAAAAACTAAATTTTTTTTGCATTGCCCTCCTTGACATGCTTCTGCAGGGACAACATGGGAATATATATATATTTTTTTCACAATTCTAACTTGTTGGAAGCTCTATGCATCTCCAAGGCTTTTGGTTTATTTCCAGAATTCCGAGATCAGCATTACTTGCTGTGGTATGAATTTCTCTTTCACCTCTTTATGTCCCCAGAATAAATGCAACATAGATTTTGGCAGTGCAAGCTTTTCTTCATAATGTTGGCAAACTCTCAGGGTGATGTGGTTGTTCAGTCTTTATGTTTATTCAGATTGTGGCATCTCTGAAACTTCCAACAAGTTCCTTTATAGCAGCGATACCAACTTGAAACAGAAACCAAAATGTTTGGTGTGACTCTTTGTGCTTGCAAAGAGTTTTGCATCCCTATTCATCCAGTAGCTTTCTAATGGATCTGTTGATTGCAACATAATTGGAACCTGTTTTCTTAAGGGACACGGTCACCTTAAAATTCTTTACCTTATTGCACCCAGTAGATTGTTACCAGTTACTAATATCTCCACAGAATGTTAAAACTGAAAACTTAAAAAAAATTTAAAAAAAAAAAAAATCAGTTTGCTTCTTTGTTCTTTTAGGTCCCAAATCATGGGACCACTTGAATTGTCCTGATTACAGAACAAGAGCCTAGTTTCTGTGTTGTGTATCTCTCGGATGAACAAGAACTGAGTTTTACTTTCAAAGAGCTTGATTGATTGTGTTGGGACTAAAAGTAAATCATGAGAAGACTTCTGTTGGGTATGAGATTTGGTAATCCATATTGCCAATGTCAAGAGATCAGATCATGAGTTGGACCTCCAAAAATGAGATTTAAAAAAAAAAAAAAAAAGATGATACTGTGTTCCTTAGGTCAGTCTCTTGATTTTTGAATTCCCCATGTCCATCTCCAGGAATTGTGCATGTGACAATTCGTGTTGCCCACTCCCACATGTACTGGGTGAGGTGATTTTGGCCCCTGCTGCAGGAGTTCTCACCTTCACATCTGCTCCTCGTCAACCCAACAATTAATCCTGTCTTCCAGTCCCCAATTAGTTGTGTCCCCACCAGCCCCCCTCAGTCCCCATGGTCACCACCTCATCAGTTCAGCCCTCTACCCCATTGACCCCTACCACCTTCAGTTTACCCTCCCAGCACTCACCCCATCTGCTGAGAACCCACCATCAATTCAGCCCCTCTCCTCACTTCAGCCCCCTTACAGTTCCCAGGCCATAGTTCCCAGCCTCACCACTACTCCTCTTGGGGTTTTTCACCCTCCCCAGCTCTGGGGGGCTGCCATGGGGTCCCCCTCTCCAACTTCCCAGGCTGTCAGGAGAGTCCCAGCTGCCCAAGGCTGACAGCGATTTCTAAGTAAAATTAAGCCTTATTCATGATCTCATGATAGAATTCTCAAATGTCAATCATGAGATTATTTGAGACTTAATTTTACTTCGAAATCGTGATAAATTTGCGAGAGTTAGTATGTCTGGATAATACTTGTATTTTACAAAATCAAAAGTGTGCTCCTCGGGTGAATTGACTGTCCTTAATTTTTTTGGTAATGTTATTAAAAACAACCTTTTTTTCTTACAAAAAACATTGTTTTATACATACATGCAGTTTGGAATTGCAAAAGTGCAGCTTTCCAGCACTACTGATGTAGTCTGGAGCAGTACTATTAAACAGAAATAAAATTTTCATGTGTGGTGTTTTGCAAAAGACACTGCTCTTATGTTACTCAGTTGGATAATCCCAGACTTCCATATCTTCCTCTTGTTGCCACAAGTTAAGGGAGATGTGTTGAAATAAGAGCTAAACATATGAAGGAGGTATGGAAATAATGAGAGGTACGAGTGGCCAACTCTGACGGCGATATAAGGAAATATAACATCTGGCAGTGAGAAGTAACCAGCTATTGCTTGTATTCTCCAGCTGCAGATATTCTCAGGCCCACTTACTGAGTTGTACAACCATGATTCTTAAATTCCTTTTTTGGAAATGGATCCTTATTTTTACTTGTTCTCCCTAATTCAGTTATATTGATTTTGACGTGGTTTTTCTTATTTTCATTTCAGTGAAAGCTGGCGGGATGAGGATTGTACAGAAACATCCGCACACTTCAGATGCCAAAGAGGAGAAAGATAAGGATGACCAAGAGTGGGAAAGCAGCAGGTGAGCAGTCTGAAGGTCTCTACATGATTTTTATGCATATTGTACAGCTAATTTCTATCACTTTGAACATAAGCATGAATTTGCTTACCTTGGTGATAATAGTTTGGGTAAAACATGTTTAATTGGGTGGGGCCTTTATGCTGTCTACAGTTGCTTGTAAACTGCCTTTGTCTTGTATTCCAATTCAAAACAGAAATGCAAGATCAAATTAATGTCCTTGTAAGAGGGTTGGAAAACTCAGCAACATACACCTTACTGAGCTGCCTGTAAATCATCCTGCCAGGTGAATGTGGCCTCTTTCTACTCTGGTTCCTCTCCCCCCTTCCAAGTAAACCTGAGACAAAGCCCTTCTAATCTACAGCTTTCCCAAAATCTGCTGGAAAATCCTGCCAACTGTGAGGTATTTGTAGAGGCCAGGGAAGTCTGGACACAGGCCCACTGTTTCTGAATTGTTTCCTAGGCTCCTAAGGGTATGTCTACACTGCAGTTAGACACCCGCAGCTGGCCCTTACCAGCTGACTGTGGTTCATGGGGCTTAGGTTAAAAGGACCGTTTAACTGTAGTGTAGAAGTTTGGTTTTGGGCTGAGCTCTGGGACCATCCCACTTTGCAGGGTCCTAGAGCCTGAGTTCCAGCCTGATCTCGAACGTCTACATCGCAGCTAAACAGCCCCTTAGTCTGAGTCCTTTAACCACAGTCAGCAGGCATGGGCCAGCCACCGGGCCTAACTGCACTGTAGACATATCCACTGCCCCACAGAGTTCCAAGCTATGCTCTTGCTGATTTCCACCCATGTCTGGCCCATCCCATTCCCTTGCAGGCATTTGAGAATGGGGAGCAATTGTCAATTAAAATAATGCAGACAATGTTTGTCTGGTTATTTTAATGTGGGGAAACAGCACAGATTTTGCCATACAGTGTAGCCGCCTTCGGTTTCTTTCGCCACCCACCCAGTTGCCAAAACCACAGAGCCCCAAATGTGAGAAAATCAAACCCATGGGCTTTTGTGAAGTGAGTGATGCTATAATGGTTCAAATTCCCTGCCTTATAATTTTAGTTTACACTAAGCCCACTGATTTTGTGTTTTTCATCCTTCTGAGGATGATGTGGCTGACATTACCAGCTTTTTATTACTGTCTTGGGACTGTAGGAAGATAGTAAATGTTTGAGGACTGAGAGTTTCTGAATTACTTATTATTTTGGAGCTAGACTCACCTGCTGTAAGACAGTTCATAGTAGTTGGGAGAATGTGCAAAATAAGTGTATTTTCCCATATTTACTGGACTCGTTGCCTAATTCTACTTAAGTCAGTAAAACATTTTTTCATTATTGTATATCAAAAATAATATTTGTAACTTTAACACACAAACAGAAGTATTAAAGGTTGATTTATTTTATTTGGCCTTCAAGTTTGAAAACTGTAGTTGCTTCTTATGTTTGGAATATGTAAAATAAACATGTATAGTGCCAGCTGTTTCTCCTTTATAATAACTAAACCCAATTTTACCCAAATCCTTTTTTATGCTGATTGACCACACTGCTTTGCTCACAGTATTTACTAACGACCAAAAAAAAAAAAGAGGATGGTGAACTACTTTTTTCTGTGCTGTTGTAAGCAGCCTGCCTTAAAGATACTTATTTTCTACCGTGAAACAGTGCTAAGAATGAGATGCATTGTCTTCGAGCGATGAACTGGTTTGTTTTCTTTCCACTGAATACTGTGACTTGAAATAAAGTATTTATGTGTGGAGAAAGAGTTTTAATTAGTCTGTCTGGATGAAAGGTTGGACAAATTGAACAGCCCACCTCTTCTCTTCTACCAGATTAATCATCTCTAAACTCTGTCTGGAGAAAAGCAAGTTGGAGCAGAGTTTGTGTAGATGGAATTTTTGTCACACTGAAACCATTCCAGGATGGTCCTGTCCGTTCTAGATCCAAATGGAAAGTTTTGCTGTGCCGTTTTGATGATGTTGATCTCTGAGCTTCTGTGTGATATAGCTGTCTGGGTGATTCCTTGAAACAGGCTTGCCTCCTTTGTTTCTTCTCATAGTAAAATAATACTGAGAAAAGCTATAAATATAACTAGTCATCTTAACATTTTAGGCCGAAGAAGAATGTTTTGTACTTACCAGAGAACAAAGTGTAACAACTGTAGAGCTTCCATCTTAAGTAGGGGGGACGAATATCACCTATGTCTTGTTAGATCAATTGTCTCAGCTCTCTGACCACTTTAACTATGGAAGTACACACTTGATGCAGATCGTTCACTCTTGTCTTTCTATCAACTATGTTGATGACTCATCTCATGTTTTTGAGGTTGTTAGTTTCAGGATTTTTTTTGAAATTAAATAAATATCCATTTAAGTTTCCTTTTAATCGGATTGAGTCTAAACAGGAAGCAATGTTGGGTACTAGCTGCAGTTGCATGGTGTTAACCTGAGGGGCTGGGTGCTGTTGCTGGTTGGCTTGTCTGGAGAGGACAGTGCTGTGGCCATAGACACGTGAGGGAAACCTGTGCATCTGCAAGAAAAAGGTGCACTGACCCCCTTCTCTCCCATCCCTCCTATCATAGGGCAGTACTGAAGTACTTATGTAGCCCTTAGCGGCGCAGGGCACATGGACTCAAGCAGCAGGTCATTTAGTTGCAGCTGGGTAACAAAGACAGATAGGGCACTGTATGTAAAATTATTGCTGCCTCAGTCAGAATTAAATGACCTGTTTGCTGTATATCAGCTTATTTGCTAGAGGATGCTGCTCCTGAGAGTGACTCTGCTTTCCATTCTAGCCAATCCTTGCTCTCTCAATAAAACTTGTGGACTTCTGGTGTCTGTGCAGAGGGACTTCTATTCCCCCAATCACATGGGAGATGATGCGATTCAAGCCCACCTTCTGTCTTCCCCAGTCATCAATGTGCTTTACTGGCACAATGTGCTGGCTGCCATTTTCACTCTCTATCTAGAAACTGAAGTGGGTGTTTTTGCCCTCAATAAGTCCCATCATTTTTCTTCCATTCAACTTAAGTTATTCTTCAGTCATTAGATGAATGAATTGATTTACTTTTATTCATGTTTCGCTGTCCTAGAACCATGTTATTAATGATGCTGAAATTAATAATGTTTGTATGAGCACTAGAATCAGGTAGGCACAGATGAGCAGATAAAATGTATGAGGAAAAATATGGAAAAACTAGTGTGTTTTGTGCCAACACATGAATTATTTCTACAGTGACGTTTTTAATTTTATAATCAAAGGTTTGCATTTCAAAATAGGTTTGAATAGCTGCAGCTGGTCATGAACAGAATAAGAGCTATTAAGCATTTTTTAAAATAACTTCTAGGTTTTTTTCAAAGCAGGGAATGGACTTTGTTAAACGTTTCCCTCTTACGTTTCTTGACTTGGCCACACTGCCACCATAACATTCTTTATATGTTATGACCTCTACTTTTATTGCATTCAAAATTAAACAAACATTTCAGGGAACTTTGTCAGGTGACAATGGCAGCTGATAACAAAGTAAGGGGAAAATTATAATTAAAGGTTAATTTCTGCGCATTTAAAAGTGAGGCCTGAAAGATCTGGGGTGCTGGTGAGTTTGTCATTTCATTATAGGTCCAGGTCCTCACAATAATAGTGAGGGATAATGCTGGAGCTGGTGATGGACACAGAATAAACCCACATGAAGTGTGTATTTCCTTTCTGTTTTTAGAACTCTCCTAGGCTGGTGGTAGTTGAGTTGGTACGACTGAACCACTGAAAGCAGTAAGTGTGCAATGTGTCCATATGATATTTCAGGTTTAGTTTTAACCTTTGTCTACACCACCTGAACTGTACTATACCATTACAGTTGCACTGCCCTTTAGATACTTACTCCACAGTTCCTGGCACAGGTCTTTGAAGCAATGATTTTTGGGAGATTTCAAAAGGGTGCTCAGAACCCAGGAGGTTTGTAGCAGAAGTGATCAAACTCCCACAATTCCATTAGAAATTACAGAACATATTCCATTTCTTAGACCTCTCCTCAAAATGGCAGTAAGACAAGGTGAATGGCCAGTTCTTCTTGCTCATCAAAAAAGCTTTCTGCTAGAGATCTTCCAGAGTTCTTGAGGCATTTGAAGCAGCTGCAGCGAGGCAGTGGGGGTTGTTCCAGCAGCACTTGTGGAGGGCCAGGCACCAATCCAGGAGTTCAGAGTTATCACAACAGTGCTGCTGTAGGTAGAGACCTCTGGAGTAGCCAACTTTATCTAGTACTGGAGGGCAATGTTCACTGGGTGGTTCTTCCCTGATATTTCTTTCCCTTGCCCTCAAGATTATTGTTCAGTAACTTGTGATCCAATCTTCCTGGTTTTCTCTGGAAAGTTCATTGTGCAGCATTGCTGCTATATTACAAAATGTGAAATGATAGTGTTTGTAATCATAACAGTGGCTCACATCCCTTTGACTGATGTGCAATAAATTAATTTCTATTCAGTTTAGAATTCCTGTATTTTCCTCCAAACCACTCAGTCCTGGTTCTAGGAATGGTAGGGGCATAAACTTTTAGACAATAAGACTTAGAAGTGAGTGGTTGGAATGGGTTATTGAGGGGAATGGGATCAATGGATGAGGAAGGGGAGAATTGTGTGGTTTAGTTCATTTGAACGCACAAAGGCGTATGTATGGCATGCAAAACCAGAACCTCAATAACCTCTCTGTACAGAGGTTTCTAGTAAGGCTCAAATCAATGAAAATAGTTTTAACCCTTAATAGTTATGCTATTTTACTTAATCAGATCTGCAGTACCAACACTTATTTCACACACAAGATGTAGTATATCTAATATCAAGTGTAACATATTATTGTCATAGCTGCTACATCCTATAGTCTGCGACTATAACTTGGAGTCGTCGGGATTTGGATTCTACCGAATTCGTGTTTTCCATCTCTAATTATTCTGATCCTGTGTTATTGTGTTTAAGTTGGTGCATAAAAATAATTGCAATAATGTTCTGATAAACAATGCTTTCTATAATTCCATGGAGTTTAGGTTTGTTTCATCTTTATGTATGTATGGTTGAGCTTTTGATTTGCAATCGTATCCGTTGCTGCTGCCTTTTTTTTTTTTTTTTTTTTTGGGTGGGAAATTTATGAAGACAAAGAACTTTAATTATAACTTGGATTAGGAACTCCAGAGAGTCTAAGTCATTGTTTTGCAAAAAAAATAATTTTGTCACAAAAACTATTTAGATTAAAACGTTTATAACCATAGCACTGGACCTCATAAAAGTGTACGCTTGACTGAGACGTGGGGTTTCACGTTAACTCATCTGCCAATATCTTGAATTTCATTGCAGTAAATACTTTTGAAGGGCATACAATTTGAAATGATAGCAGCTTGTTCAGTTTTGCATAAGAGTTTCATTAGCTACTAGTGTAGGACTCCAATAAGTGGAAGTGACCATGAGATTTTAGTACTCTGAGTTCTTAGCAGTAACTGCTGTACTTTGTCCTTGAACCAAACAGAGAAAACAGTGAAGACTTCTATGACTAAATACTCTAATTTGTTTTTCTCCTTGGTTATAGCTGCAGTAGGAGAGGGACTATTGCAGTGATTTAATTACCCAGCATCAATATGGGTAGTTTTTAGATGTGTGTAGACAAACAAATTTGGTGGGAAAAGTTTCCCCCCAGTAGTATGTCAGATCAGTCCATATTGTCATAAGAATGTTTTTTGAGGATACACAATCTCTATTGATTGAAGAGCAAACCTGCCTGGGAATTGTGAATCTAGTGTCATCTCTGATTTCTCCTTGTGCACCGGAAAGTATGAATTATGCAGCATTGATTTTAATTCAGTTTAAGAACTGGGAATTGGCCATGATTCTATTGATTTTGTAAAATTAAACTACTCCAAAGGGTGATTTAAAATCTGTCAGGTAGTGAATTAAAAGCATAGATATACAGTGATGAAGCATATGGATGCCCATATGTCAAAAGTGCTTGGCTCTTTGCTTGTTCAATTCTGAAGTGAGAGGAATTGCTTAAGGCACCCTGGCATCCGTCAGTTGTCTGTCAACATAACTTGCTAAATCTCAATACTGTAATTATAATACATCTGTCTCAGTTCAGAAGCAGTGTGGAAAGCAGGTGTAATTTTCCTTCCAAGTGCAGACTGCCATTATTTACACTCATTCAGAAGTTAAGTTCCAGAGGGGTGTAGCCATGTTAGTCTGTATACAGCAAAAACAACAAGAGTTCTGTAGCACTTTAAAGACTAACAAATTTAATTTCTGCAGGCATAAGCTTTCGTGGGCTGTAACCCACTTCGTCAGACGTAAGGAATACAAATCAGATTGGGGGTGTATATATATACATCTAAGGTTAAGGTTTTGTTTCATTTCGTGTTCTGTTTTGTTTGGGGATTTTTTTGTGGGTTTTTTTTGTGTGTTTTCCTTTAGAGAGAAGCCTCAGCCTCAATCCTGCTCAGTCTCTTCTTTCCTCTCCCAAATCCCAGATTTCCATGCATGCCCCTCAGGCTGTCTCCTGCTTCTCACATTCCTCTAAGCATAGTTTCTATCCAGCTCACTGACCAGAGTGGCCAAGAAGTGGGCATCCTAGAGGGCTTCTTGGCTTCAGTCCCATTGAACACAGGAAGAAGTAGCAGTCATCTGTGCTAGGACTTCCGCATGAAAAGCTTGTAGGGAATAGCTGCCATTTTGGCTGAAGATGGCTTGGCATCAGTCATACTGAAAGTAAGTGAACATGGCAGACATTCTGAATAAGGGAAATTTTAGAGTTTTGAAGCCAGGAATGTGAAATCATGTGAGACTTTTTAAGCTAGTAAACAAATCCAGATCTCACAAGACTAGTGATAATAATGTATGAGGTTGTAGCACTATATTTTTTTTATGTACACAGTACGAGTAAGCACATTATAATGTTTTTCAGATGAACTAAATATGAAAAACTAGTTGGAAAAATAGCTTTTCAGCTGTATAGATATAATTATAAAAAGAGCAGTATAAAACTAACTTACTTGGAAAAGTTAGTCATTGGGTTTTGGATCAGACTCTTAAAGGTTCAAGTTAAATAAAACACGGCTAGAGCTAACTGGGCTCCCATCTCCCCCAATTCGGAGTTCAGAGATCCCATTTGTGGATTTATGATTCTGAATAGTAGTTAGCTGTAATTGTCTAGTTTAACTTGCAAAATGGTCATTTAATCATGTGTTAGATTTATCTTTGTATAGCTGCGCTTTGCTTTCTCCCTAGGTTTATTTTACACTTGGAATGTTTTTGATCAATCTTATTTCCTTTAGAAAAGGATTGCTAATCAAGAACATAACAATTGCCATACTAGGACCATAGGTCTGTTGTTTATCAAGTCAAATGTCTTGTTTCCAACATTTTTTTTTTACATAATTGTTTTTTTGAGCAAGGACCATGTCTTGATTTATTCATATAAAGCACCATAAACGGTTACTCGATGAGACTATATAAATAAGTTTAAACACCCAGAAGTGGATGGTAAGAGAAGGGTTAGAAGACTCAAAACTAGATGGATAGATGTTATACAAAAGGATTTCAGTGGCTGCAGAGTTTACCAGGAACTTCTTTAAGATAGAGTGGAATAGAAGAGAGAGACACAAAGAGCTGACCCCAAATAGATGGGCCTAAGGCGGAGTAGTCACTAGGCAGACCGTGGGCCAAAGCTGGACTGCCAGATGCTTCTGAACAGACTGCAAGATCTTTTTATATACGTATTTTCATTATTGTTGTTGCGGTGTGAAAAATGTTTCTCTGGAGTCTGGACCTTAACTATACCTTGACCAAGAAATGTGGACCTTGACAAAAAAATAGACTACCCATGGTGTAAGGCTAAAATGAATAGATTAAGTAGGAGAACCTTATTTAGCATTCTTTGTATTTACTATCTTTCTCATATAACTTCTTTTCTAAAACAAAATTGCCTTTGATCATATTCATATTTGCATAGTGATTTGAAAGTATAAACTGGTATGTAAATACTAAGCACGTAAATACTTCCTCCTGTAGAAGCCACAGTTCACCCACTGTTTCGCATCACTTTTGTTCATTTTCTTGGGACCGTTTCAGTTTCTGCTCTCTTTTGAGCTGAGTTGACGCAAAGTGAATGCGGAATTCACGGGGGGAGGCAGATTGCCATTTTATATTTGGCTTTATATAGACTCATAGACTATAAGGTCAGAAGGGATCATTATGATCATCTAGTCTGACCTTCTGCACAATGCAGGCCACAGAACTTCACCCACCCACTCCTGTAATAGACACCTAAGCTAAGACTGAGTTATTGAAGTCCTCAGATAATGATTTAAAGATTTCAGGGTACAGAGAATCCACCAGCAAGTGACCCATGCTTCAGAGGAAGGCGAAAAACTGAAACTGTTAACGGAGTGAGTATGATGAATATGTCCCCTGAGGGTTGACTCCAGCTCTCTGGTCCTGCAGAGCCCAAAGTCCTTAGGAAAACTGGCCTTGGGGAAGATGGAATTCTTTTTAACTGGGACTTTGAAGTCCTTGCTTGGATTTCCTGGGTTGGATTGCAGACTTTAAAGATTATTGGGCTGCGTCCTCCAGTTACTCCCAAATTTTGGGAATTCTCTGAGACCTTTGAATAATTGGGATTGTGAAAGTCTGTAATGGCATAGTATTTCTCCTACACCAAAGCATGCACTTCTTACTTAGGCAAAATTCCCATTGATTTCAAAGACAGTTCTGCTAGCCTAAGGACTGCAGGATTCTGCCTCATGTTAGTTTACATTCTTAATACAGCCAAATGTCTTACGTTGTTTTTACCACAACTTCACACTGAGCAAATTATCTTTTATTCTGCAAATTATTTTTATCCCACTGATCAGAAAAAATGTAATAGGAATGGTAAGAGTGCAATCTTATCAGGATAATACCCTGACTCTCCCATCAAGTATAGCTCTACATGGAGAGTAACCTTAAGTCGTTACTATGACTTACAGTTCAGCCATAACAAATGCTAACGTGGCTCTGGATCGAACCATAAAAGAGGAAAGTAGAGACTGAAATATTGACTTAAATACAGAATTTCTTAAGTTGCAAAGTCTCTGAAACAGCTTGGAGGTCATCAGTCCTTGTTTAGAGCTGCTTTGTTAGAAATCCAGTCCAGAGAAATGAAGACTAAATAGTCCATGTGTGCAAAGTTTGTTCAAATTCTCCCATGAGAATTAACAGGGTGATTCCAGGCTGGTGCAGGGAACTCAATGTTGAGATCCAAACTTTCCCTCACAAGCTTGGACAGATTTGAGATAAAAAGGATCAGTCCACTAGAGTCTTTTATAGATCCATGCAGGCTGACCGATTATTTTCTTGACAGCAGGTATCTCCTTGAACAATAAAGAGATGATTACTTGAGTCTCTGAAGTACCATCTCCTATGTCCTGAGCACACCAGTAACTAGTTACATGAGCACAAGGTAATTGGCCATTTATGGGTATTTACTACTTAAACTTCAATGAGAAATACAAACAATAGTTTTGTTACGTTCAAAGTTCTATCTAAATATTCATATGTTCCTTTTGAACTCTTAATCAATAGAACAGTGATAGACAGGAAAGCAGTTTATCTACATTGCTAACCTCTGACAAGAGATATGTAAATAACTTCAAATAACTACCAAAAATACACTTGCATATCAACGCTGTAGACTACTTATAAGGAATGACCCTCACTACCATCACGTTTCCTATAATACATCTTGAAAGGTCAGAGTTGGGCCATGCAACCTGCAAAGTTACTTGGCTTTTTTGGGCCTAGCATCACACCCGGTTTTATGGCTTTACACCCAGACCCTTTGCAATGTATTTGTTTACTACTACTCCATGTTAGAGTACATGTGATAAGGGACTTTGTGCCAGTTTAGGGACAGAAGAAAATGCCATAAACAAATGCTTCTCTGAGATTTTTTATAATGCACAAAATTCTCCAGATCCAAAAGTATAATAAAATGACATCCAAATGAATAAACCAAGCCAAAATCATCTTTATTACCTAAACGTTCTGCAACTCTGGAGGCTCTTCCAAAGCTATGTGTATGAATATGTACTTGGAGTGGATCCCAAGGAACCAGATGCTATTTTATTTTATTTTATTTTTATTTTTTAAAAAAAGCAGCAGAAATCACATTGCCATGACCTAAGAGGGATTTGCAACTGACACTTTGGGCGTCTAAAGGTATCTGTTAATTCATGTAGCTCTTTTTGCTTCCTTCTTCTTAGAGATAATCTGTCCTAATTTGATTGAGGCTTGAGCTATACTAGCAATGTGTCAGTATAACTGTCGCGCAGGGGTGTGGAAAATCCATGCTCCTAAGTAACGCATTTAGACTGACCCGACTCTCTGTGTAGACAGCGCTATGTAGTCTGAAGGGCTTCTCTCATCATCTCTTGGGGGATGGGTGGAGTGTGGATTACCTACGCTGACAGAAGAAGCCCTCCCATTGCCGTAGGTAGCATCTTCACTGAAGCACAACTGGGGTACAGATGCATTGGTGTAGCTGCACTGCTGCAGCACTTTAAGTATAGACAAGCCCTGATTCATAAACACTGAATATGGGCTTTGGAGTAGAAGGTAGCTGAGTGAGAATGCAGATAAAAACCTTGTTTGCTTATGTATTGGCTGTTTGCTGACCAGAGAGGGGAGAGCTCTCTCTGGCTGCTCGTAAGCCAGAGGTACAAGAACAATATCAGTGTTACTTAAGGGTTTGAAAAAAATTAGTATTTTGGAGACAATACTCAACCAGTTTTTCATTTTTTTTCAAACAAGTATTTTCAGTAATGATTGTCATCTTCAGTAGGTTATTATATAAGTTTTAAGCACTATGGGCCTGAATGTTATTACATTTACAGTGGTATAGATAAGGATTAACTCCATTAAAGTCGGTGGTGTGGTGGTGGTGGTGTGTATAACTAATGTGAGATCAGAATCAGGCTCTCTGTGTGCTGTTCTCCAGTGTACTTCGAATGTAAGCATTACCATATACAGTGATTCCTTCAGTTTCTTTTTTGTTATATGGGGAAAGGGCTGAGAGGAGCATTCCATACATCAGGCCTAATCCTACACTCCTCACTCAGGCAAAATTTCTGTTATCTTCAATGGGAGTTGTGTCTGGGTGAGGAGTGTAGGATTAGGCCTGAAACCATACATCTTTGAGGATGTTTATGAAGGCATGGGCCTCAAATTTTAAATGCAACTCTCACAGGAATGGTAAAAATACACACAACTATACTTAGACCAAAGTGTTTTTCCTACATTGTATAATTTTGAATTTTCGTCATTCCCTCCCAACCCTAAACTAAGGCTTTCTTTCTGAATAGAAATAAAACGTTCCAGATTTTACACTGGAGAGGGCTTACTATTTGACTGCAGAACTCAGATTCATGACATACATCTCAAGAGCTAAGGTTTCCTGGAGTAGTTTTTATGCTTCATTTCAAATACTTTAAAGAAACCTATTGCTGAGTGCTTGTGCGTCCTGACAAACTTTTAAGTGCTGCTAATGTCCTTGATGCTGTACAAAATAGACTGACAGTTTTACTACTGTGACATCTTTCTATGAGCCTTACGAATATCCAAAGATTTTGTATTATCTATTTATTAACCGCTGACAATTGCAATGTGCTCATCAGTAAGATGGACATACAGCTCTTGATTCAAGAAGTTTATAAACTATGGGTTAATTCCTACTGCTACAGAGAACAAAATTGTATCTTTCTCCCATTGTCTCTTAGTGGGAGGAGGATTAAATGTTTCTGTTTTTCTTTTTGGTCCTCAGAGGAGCTTAAAAATATCTATAGCAAGGCCTCTTGACTGATGCATCATTATGCACCTGAAATAGGAGTTGCTTAACCAATTAAAACACATCCTAGCTTGACTTATTGCTATATTGTTTCTATAATGAGGAATGAAATCACAGGGAATTGAAACAAATATCCTTAAATTTGAAAGCTTTTATAACATTTGTCTTCAGTTAATGTTAGTTATATTTCCAGCACAGAATCAAGATTTTTTTTTTATCATCGTGGGTATACAGAGAGACAGTGACACTGGTCAACTTGATCTAAATGCTCTTAAACCTACAGGGTTATCTAAGGCTATGCTTACAGTACCACTTATGTTGCTCAGGGGTTTGAATAAGCCACGTCCCTGATTGACATAAGTTACACCGACCTAACCACTAGTGTGGACAGAGCTTCTCCCACTGACCTAGCAACTACTGCTTATTTGGGGGAGGATTAATTAAGCTGATGGGAGAGCTCTCTCCCATTGGCTTAGAAGTGGCTACACTAAATAGCTTACAGTGGCACAGCTTCATCCGTACAGCTGCCTCTGTAAACTCTCTGGTGTAGCCATAGCTTCATTAGCTGCTAGAACTAGATGTTCTAGTTGCTTTTAGGTATTGGTGCTGTTCAGGAGGACCGCTAAATGGTTGTAAGATTATTTATATACTTTTTTCCTGCAAGTGAGAGACTTTCAAAGTTCACTGAAACTCTACTGGTTTACAATTCTGACTGATTTATCCCATGCTCCTTACCCCCTTTTAAGACCCATCCTAGCCTCTCCCTTCTGCTCCTTTGTCACCTTATTTTCCTATCTTTGTGCTCTTCTTTAATGCTGCCCTTTACCGTTGGCAATCATTGATCGAGAGGAAGTTCCAAGTTTCATCTGTTTGTCACATTTTACCCAAAATTCATGGACTGAAAAGAATTCCAGTTCTGACAGCCTTCTGCCGCCACTTGTCTGTTTTCTGTATTGTATCTGTTCATGGCTTAGTTAGACTGTAAGACTATCAGGGACTGTTTTATTGTATCTCATTTTGCAGCTGTAAAAGTACAATGTATTTTGAAGCCATATACATGAATAATCAGAATGGAAGTAAAGGATGAAAGGTGATGCAGATGCCTGATTCTCTTGTGTGTCATCTTGGTGGCTGGTTATGTACTTCACCAATGGAAAAAAAGGAAATTAGCCAGCCAGCTTTGGCTATGATGGTCTTTTTCTGTCTTCAGGCTGAAATGCCAGGCAAGCACTTTGCCTACCTAAATATTCCAAGTGACACTCCTCCTGAAGTGAAACCAGAGTGACAGAAAGTTCTAAATCTTCAAGCAAGATTGTCAGGGAGGGCAAAACCACACCACAGCCTCTGTCTACTTCTCCTATCTTTTGAGTATGGAAAAAATGAATGTAGCTCTTCATTTAACCATTCTCTCAAATTTTAATTCCAAACATATCAAATCTTTAATCTAGTTTGTTTGGAAGGGATATTTATCAATCTATATAGTCCAGTTCTGTTGACAGACACTTTCTACAGTAATTTTAAATTTAAAAATCCTATTCTATTCCTGTTTTAGCAAAGCTGGAGTGAAGGGTATATAGAGCAATGAAACAGTAGGCATGAAACCCTGCCTATGTTAGGTAATCATTCCAACGTATGAAAAAAGCATTCATGTCCTGTCGCTGAAATAAACTTGTCTGTAGCTCCTTGCTATTCTAACGTGTGTTTATAAGTTAATTTTTCTTCATGCACACTGAATAAGGACGATATTGTTCTATAAAGAATTTGAGGTTTTTTTCTGTGGGAAGGCTGTGATAGGTTTGGTAATTTTAAAAAAAAGTGACTTATGTGGCTGGAAGAGATGCCAAAAGGGAAGAAGTTTGAAAGGATTCCTAAGTTTAGAACATATTGTACAGATGATTGATCCCAAGCAGAAGAATTTCTGTCAAAGGCTGTTTCAGATTTCCATAACTTTTTTGTAAAATGTGGAGTAGCATTGTTGTTACTGGAAGGAACTTGACGGTTTCATTTCTGGCCTGTTAAGTTTTCAGTGAAAGTGTTTTCAGTTTGAGAGGATGTGCTATAGAAACTATCTTTCTACAAGAAAAGACGGTCATTCATATTTTCCAATAACAGCTTCTAAAATTGCACACGCAGTTTTATTTTTCTGTGTATGCCAGTGGTGTATGTATGTGAATGGGGTAGGCAGCTAGCTCCCTCGTTTTGTGTGTGCAAACAGTGAAATTGATTAAACATTCATTCAAACTGAGTGAAATGTGAAGAGCAAAACAGCATAAAGAATAAAAAGTAAATGTATAATTTTAATATACTTGTAACAAGATTTTAAAAGCATTTTCCCCCTTACAGCGGGGTTTCTTGTTCTGAATTTGTGTCATTTTGTTCACCACTGAAATTCCGCTATCTCTGTGGTGGAAAATGGCAGTTAGAGTAGGCATCCTCACTACATAATAGTAAGGACAGCAGGCAAGGAATATCATGAATGCAGCTGAAGCTACAAGGAGAATTGATGTATCAGAGTGTAGTAATCAAAATTAGAATTTGACCAGGATACCAGAGTAAATACTTCACTCCTTTTCAAAAGTGCCATATCTTTAATAACCACATAAAGCGCCAGATCTCTCCATCAGGTCAATTCACAGCTGAGCTGTTGAGACAGGTCTCCGACCCATTGTGCTGCCAGTGTGTCCCACAGGAGATGGGGTCAGGATCTGGCCGATAGTCAGAACTTTTGGCCTGGTCTACGCTGCCGTCGATGAGAGAGACTCCCGTTGACTTACTTATGTTGCTGTACTACGTAGTCTTTGCTGTGCCGAGTTGACAGGAGACGCCCTCCAGTCGATGCAGCCTTACTCCTTTCAGGGAGGTGGATTAATGGCGTCTACTGAGGAGCACTTCCAGGATCGATTACGTGGGTCTCTACGGCCCGCTCAATTAATTCCATTGCATCAATCCCCAAGGAGCCGGCAGTGTAGACACACCCTTAGTTTCACATCTCATCCAAAGGCACCATACCTCTCTGAGCTGAGGCTGAGCCAAAATGTATTGATCGGGGGGGTGACGGGGGGGAGGGAAATGCCACCTGCTAGGTCATCTGCACCACTTTATGCAACTTTTGGTGTTCTGTCTCGTATCCAACTAGTGACTAGCCCACTCTTATTAACTGAAGAGTTGGTGGGACCACAACACAGGTTGCGGGTTCAGAGGATTGGATGGTTGCAGGTTCAAAGGATTCTTTGTCACATTTTCCTTATTTTTCCTGCTGAGTGGGTAGAAGCCTCTACTTTTCTCTCACATCCAGTAAAACCCACAGTGTTAATGCTATTTGTTGAAAATCCAGGCAATAATGGCAGCTTTTTCTTGTATCTGCTGAACTGTGTTTAGTACCTAGGTCTCAAATGGTTTTGGGGCACTGGAAGTACAAAATGGAATTCTTTGAGATCAGTGATTAACAGTATCTTTTGGGGAGTATGGCTTCTGAGAGGCTCTGATATGTCTTCAGTGCAGCATCAGCATGGATGATTGGCACTGGGGTTAGCCCAGCCCTGATCATCCGTACTGCAAAGCCACACATGAGATACTATGTCCTCATTGGTGCTGCACTTCTCTCTGTGTGTCTCGAGTTCTGGAGGCATAACCCATGGTACTTGGTGTTTCCTCGTGTGGGAGAACTTGTCACTCCTCCAGTGCCTTGTCACTATTCCCTCTATATGCCCAGAAGGACAATCAGCGCTCAAGTGATGTAGGTTATCTCTTCACTGATAAGTGGGTAGCCGGTGTGAAAGTGAAACCCAGGCTCTAGCCCATACCCTCATCCATGCCAGCTAGCCTAAGTTGAAAGCACCATTTAACTCAGATTCTTCATGTGCTTGCTCATGTCCATTCCATGTTAGGTGTGTGCACACCACATGCACCATTGCTGGATATTTTTCCCTCAGTGGTATCCATTGGGCAACCCCTAGTGCCCTCTGGAGCCACATACTTATGCGCTGGTATAAAGGGGGCCACCAGCCCCACACCCTCTCAGTTCATTCTTATTGCCTTGCTGTAATGACCCTTCTTGCTCCAGTAAGTCGTCTTCCCATTCATTTTTGGACTCTTTTTTTTTTTTTTTTGTTCATAATTTTCATGGTTTAGTGTCTATATAGTTTTTGCAAGTAGCATTAATGTATATAGTTAGTTCCTATCATCGAGGGACTTCTTCGCTCCAGGGGCCAGGCATGCCCTTATCCCCGGCCTTCAAGCTTTGTTCCTTCTGTGGCAAACCTATACCCATGAGTGACCTGCAGTCCAGCTGCTTGAAATGCTTAGGAGAAAACTCACGTGAGGGACAAGTGCCAGATCTGTCAGAAATTCAGGCCCCTCACTAAAAAGGACAGATATGAGGCTAAAACCTATGCTCATGGAAGCTGCCTGAGACCAAACTCTGAGCCGAGCAGCTCCGGTTCAGCACTGTGTACTTCAGCATCGGTGCAAAGCACTCCCCTGGCACAGAGTTCTTCCCAGCACCGTTCACCATCCCTGGTGCCAAGGAAGAAGTACATGAAGCAGCGCACCGACAGAGTGTGCTCCCTGGTGCTGAAGAGATACAAGTATGGAGAAGGCAATGCAGTGAGATCTGTGCTGGGCCATTCTTCCACTCCCACTCTTCAGCCTGTCATGGTCATTCGTAGCATCAGACCGTTGGGTCGTAAGTACAGTGACAGTCGGATATATGCTTCAATTTTTATCCACCCCTCCCTCCCACCCGCATCCCTCTTCAGGAATCCTTCTCACAAGCAACTACTCCTCCAGGAGGTGCAATCCCTCCTAGATATGGGGGCTGTGGAGGAAGTTCCTCAACACCTTGAGAAAGAAGGGCTTTTACTGCTGGTATTTTCTAATCCCAAAGGGGTCTCCGGCCTGTCTTGGACCTCTGTCACCTTAACAGACATCTTAAGAAACTGAGGTTCCGCATGCTTTCCCTGGCCTCTCCATCCTTCCTCCCTTCCTTGGTGCAGGAGACTGGTACGCTGCCCTCAACTTAGAGGATGCTTATTTCATATTTCTGTCTTCTGTGCTAAAGAAGATTCCTCAGGTTTATAGTGGGTCAACACCACTACCAATTCATCTCCCTTCCTTTCACCTATTGGCAGCCTCCCGGGTTTTTACGAAGTGTATAGTGGTCATAGCAACCTTCCTCAGACAACGAGGCACACAAATCTACCCATATTTTGATGACTGGCTGATCAAAGGTCAGTTGCAAGCTCAAGTACAGAATAGCATCTGCACAATCTGAGCCACCTTCAGAGTGCTGGGCTCACTGGTAAGCGAGCAGAAGTCAACTCTTGTCCCGATCCAGAGAACTGAATTTATTGGGGCAGTGCTCGACCAAAGCCCCAGGGCCCTTCTGCTAGAAGCCTGATTCCAGGCCATGTGAGAACCGATATCCAAGGTCACAACAGCTTGGTCACAACAAGGTCACAACAGCTTGGGTTTGCCTCAAGCTACTGGGGCACATGGTGGCATGTACTTGTGTAGTTCAGCATGCAAGGCTGCACCTCAGGCCCATCCAGATGTGTCTAGCATCAGTGTACTCCTCAAGCGGACACCTGGACTCAATGCTCACAGCCTGTTCCTTCGTCCTCGCTTCCTTGGACTAGTGGAAAGACCTGAGATATTAGTAACTATGGTGGTGCCTTTTGTTATCCCTCAACCATCGGTAGCCTTAATCTGACACGTCAGACGTAGGTGGGGAGCCCACTTCAACAATCTCAGGACTCGGGGCCTCTGGTCCCAAGAAGAACTCTGCCTGCACATAAACGTCAGGGAGCTCAATACGCTTAGCATGCCAATTGTTCATTTCCCAGATCTCAGACAAGGCGGTGCAAGTCCTCACAGACAGCACTGTGGCCATGTTTTACGTCAAGCAGGGAGCGGATCGATTTTCAGCCTTGTCAGGAGGTTATCTGTCTGTGGGAATTCTGTGCGAAGTACTCTCTTCATCTTGAGACATCACATCTCCCGGGAACCCGGAACGTACTTCCAGATCACCTCTGCAGATACTTCTCCTGTCACCATAAGTGGTCCCTTCACCTGGAGGTTCCCAGATTCATCTCCCAAAGGTGGGAGCCTCCCCTGGTGGACCTGTTCGCTACTAGGCAGAACAGGTAATGCCATCAGTTTTTCTCAATGCACGGACACAACCCGGGCTCCGTCTCTGATGCCTTTCTGCTCTCGTGGACAGACCAGCTACTGACAGCAGGTCAGTGTTCGCCCATGAGATGATGGTTTGGTTTCTTAAGGGCATGGAAAGGCTTTATCATCCAGTCCGTGACCTGCCCCCTCCACCCCTGCATGGAACCTAAATGTGGCTCTGTCGAAGCTCATGGGTCCCCCCTTTGAACTGTTAGCATTGTGCTCCCTGCTATTTCTCTCTGGGAAAGTCGCCTTCTTGGTGGTTATCACCTTGGCCAGAAGGGTCTCTGAGATCAAGGCCCTTATGTCAGAACCCCCACCTACCTGGTATTCTTCAAGGACAAGGTTCAACTGCACCTGCATCTGGCCTTCTTGCCAAAAGTCGTGTCATAGTTCCATAACAATCAGGTCATTTTGCCAAGAAGGCTAACAGCATATTGGGCTGCCTTAGTAGGAGCATTGCCAGCAGATTGAATGAAGTGATTATTCCCCTGTATTCAGCACTGGTGAGGCCTCATTTGGAGTACTGTGTCCAGTTTTGGGCTCCCCACTACAGAAAGGATGTGGACAAATTGGAAAGAGTCCAGTGGAGGTCAACAAAAATGATTAGGGGTCTGGAGCACATGACTTATGAGGAGAGGCTGTGGGAACTAGGCTTGTTCAATCTGCAGAAGAGAAGAATGAGGGGGGGGGGATTTGATAGCAGTCGTTAACTACCTGAAAGGGGGTTCCAGGGAGGATGGAGGTAGGGCTGTTCTCAGTGATAGCAGATGACAGAACAAGAAGCAATGGTCTCAGATTGCATTCGGGGAGGTCTAAGTTAGATATTAGGAAAAACTTTTTCAACAGGAGGGTGGTGAAGCACTGAAATAGGTTACCTAGGGAGGTGGCAGAATCTCCATCCTAAGAGGTCTTTAAGGCCCGGCTTGATAAAGTTCTGCTGGGATGATTTAGTTGGGATTGGTCCTGCTTTGAGCAGGCGGTTGGACTAGATGGCCTGCTGAGGTCCCTTTCAACCCTAATCCTCTGATTCTATGATTTTCCTACCTGTCTTCTACCCGAAACCTTAACTCTGAGAAACAACTGCTTCACTCGTTGGGTGTTAGGCATGCCCTCGCTTTTTATAGTGAGAGGACTAAACCCTTCTGCAAATCCACGCAACTCTTTGTAGCAGTAGCGGAAAGGATGAGAGAGTTACCTGGGTCAGCTCAGAGGATCTCATTTTGAATAACTGCCTGTATCCGGACTTGCTACAAGCAGGTTAATGTTCTGCCTCCAGCCATTTGAACCGTTCACTCCACAAGAGCTCAGACATTGTCAGCAGCATTCCTTGCGCAGGTCCGAATCCAGGATATCAGTAAAGCCACCACTTGGTTGTAGGTGCATCTCACTACTACTCCACCCAACAGCCCCGGGATGACTCCAGTTTTGGAAGAGCAGTGTTACAGTCGGCATGTCCATGAATGGACATCAGCAAGCACTCAAAGAAAAAACGGTCATTAACTTTTCATAACCGTTCTTCGAGATGTGTTGCTCAGGTCCATTCTATGACCCACACTTCTACCTTTCTAGTTAACTGGCAAGAAGAAACTGAGAGGGTGTGGTGCTGGTGGTGTTCCTTGTACTAGCACGTAAGCACGCGGCTACAGAGGGTGCTAGAGCTGGCCCGATGGATACCACTGAGGGAAAAATCTACATCAATGGTGCATGCAGCACACACACATCTCACGGGGAATGGACATGAGAGATGCTTCTCGAAGAACAATAGTTATGAAAGGTAGTAACCATTTTTTACAAGTTTTTGTGTGTGGGTGGGAGATGGGTTAGGGACAACACCCTGATCTATTTGTTTGGTTACCGCAGACTTTGTATGCTCAAGTTCAGATAGCAGTTCAGAAAGTACTTTTTAATAATACCCATTTAGAATTCATAACCCCTTTGTAATCATTTCACACTACCACCCGGGAGCAGAGTTTATATCCAGTGAGACTTTTCTCCAGTCTCAAGAATGCACAAACACCATATAAAAGATTTATGCAGAAGTATGCAACATATGAAATAACCTTTAGCAAGACAAATCCTTTAACTGCTCAATCTCATGACCTCTTGTTTCAAGCTTCTTCCTTTATCTTCCCTGTGGTACACAGTTGGCTTTTTTGTGCATGTTGTCTCAGCACAATCATTATCTGGAAGTCAAAATTTTACCTTTGTGATCAGAATACTGAAAATCTCCCCACTGGGACTCAAAGTCAAATGTAGTAAAAAGGAAAGCCTTCAGCAGACTTTGATTTATCTTAAACTCATATGCCAGCCTACATGATTGAGACTCTTGTGTCTTTTCAGAGGAAATGGAGATCCCATAGAAGATTCTATAGATGTGGGTGATGAACAGGAGATGCTCTTCAGAAGTTCTTGTTCTGACTGACATTTCAGTTGGTTGTGGAAATGAGCCAGAATGAGCCTTCAGTGAACTTCTGCTGCAGAAGTTTCAGATGATTTTAAGATGGTCAGAAAAACATCTCTAGTCATTTAAAAGGGTTTATAGAACTGGACACATATATAAGAGCCGGCTAATGGGACACTAAACAATTTATCTTGAATTGGATCACTAAATCCATTTTTCTTCTGGATCTACTGTAAGTGGGGTTTCCAGGCCAAATCCTTAGCTGAAGTAAGGAACACAGTTCTGCTGGTACCAGTTGTCTACTAAATGAAGATCTGTCCCTCTGTTGTTAGGCCTGTTCAACCTACCTGGCACATTGGGAGGTTCTGCAACAAATTGAAGGAAAAAATCAGAAGTTTTAGATGTTAGTGTTTTCTATTCCCTTGATTCACAAACTACTGTACATGTTATTAATAGCTTTAATCTCCCAGGGTTCCATGAACAAAAGGATAAATCTAATCACTCTGACATGACCCTGACACACTGTTTACAGTTTTCTGAAGGAGGCTCTCTTCAGGCTTGATTTCTGAAAGGTAGACCTAAAAAGAAATTTAAGATACACTCTTGATTTAGAAAATTGCCCACCAACATCTGTCATAGGAAACAAACCCAGTCCTAAGATGTTATGTTTCTACAGGTTTAATACTACTTTAGAGTTGGAGAAAAATCATACCACATGCACTTTAAAATGACAGTCAACAGGAATTGAAACTGTAAAGTTCCACTTAATCCGGATATTTTGTAAAGTGTGAGTGCTTAAGAAATCATTCCTAGAATCTAATTGTGGTACTAACAGCAATACATGTGTTAGCATCTTAACTATTGGCACACGATTAAATTTTGTCTGTTATCTTTAACCTATAGCATAAATTGGATATGATTAAATCTTTCATGGCTTTTATATATTTGGGGCACGAGCACATATTTAGATTGAGCAAAGTGTATGAAGGAAAAGAATGAAAACTGTGTCTAAAGCAAGGAGAAGAGAATGAATTTGATCTGAGTGGCCCAGATTAATAAATTCTCTAAAGACCGTTTGAAGAAAAGGAAATCAAACCGAGAAAGTTAAGATAAAAGGAAATGGGAGTTGCACTGTTAATTGATGATTCAGCACCTGCCAAATTCAATGTGTATCCGAGAGGAAAAAATACGTTGTAACTTTTCAAATGCAGAAAAGGAAGGAAATGCAGCATGTACTAAAATACAGATTTTGCTACAGTTGAAGTATGTGAAAGAAGGATTTTGTGTATTATGCACACACCTTTTTCTTTGTCAGGATTCAGAAACTATTGATGAAAAATTGAAATACCACATGTTGGACTTATTAGCATAGCCTTTATTTCTACTCTGAAGCTAGTCAATATTTGGATACAGGACAAGAAGCAAATGTTTGTTACTGATTTTAAAAGTTTAATCTTGGTTCTTTATATCCTGAAATTATTCTTTGAGTTTGTTTAGGTCCACATAACTCAAAGGAAGATGAGAAGTTTCAATGGATGGGAGCCAGCCAGAGAAAACCCAAAGCAGGATGCGGTTTTGGTAATTCAATATTTGGCATTCCACGCTCACTAATGAGCCATTGTGTGACACTGATGGGGGTACCCAGGACTGGGAGTCACCTCACTACCACTTGCCCTTAGCATGAGGTAGCCTTGTTTGTGGCTGCAAGGGGTCAGATCCCTGACACGCCCAGCTACAAGCAGCACAAGTATCCCCCTCTCAGCGTATGCAGGCTCTGCTGTCCTTCATTTAGGTTAGTGATAGGCACGTTCCAACCCCAAAGTCCTCTGAGCGTCTTGATATAGTACTCAGTCCCTGATCCATTGGACACTCACAGAATTCAGATCCGCGACTCCCAAAAAGAATAGTACAGACCAGCTTATCAGTTCCACTGCTCCGCTTAACACAAAGCACTTAGCTACCTTTATAGTGGGGGGGGGGGGGAGGAAAAAGAATACATTTTTCTAATGAAGAATAGATATCCGAGAAGAAGCAAATAGTATTAATGGAAAAAGAGGTTATATATAAAAACTCCGACACACATTCTAAAGCCTAAACTTAACTAACAAGATGCCCTCTTGTATGCGGTGTGGTTATAGCATTGTCATGCCCAGGATGTTTGAGAGACAAGGTGGGGGAGGTAATATCTTTTATTGGACCAACTTCTGTTGGTGAGAGAGACAAGCTTTCAAGCTACACGAAGCTCTTCTATCTGTCGTCTTACATACATATCTGTACACACATTTTGTGATGACCAGCTCTTCTTTCCAAGACCTGAAGAAGACCTCTATGTAGCTTGAAAGGTCTCTCATCAACAGAAGTTTGTCCAATGAAAGATATTACCTCACGTGCCTTGTGTCTCTAAGATGCCCGCTTGTCTAATAAAATACAGCTTACCCAAAGTCCTTCTCAGCATTTTCAACCAGGATGGCTAAGACACTCCTTTCACAAGGTCAAGCCTGCTGGCAACTTGTCTCCTCAGCTGAAGGATAGCAGGGCATCTCTACAGACCTAGCTATATTAGATTAGGCCTTTGTTCTTCCCCTGTTATCAGAATTCCCTCCCGTGCTATTCACCTCTTTCTGTTAATTTCTTCTCCTGAAGTCCCTGTAATTTCTTAATCAGGATTTGACTCTCTGTACAAATAGATTTCCATTGTAAGACACACAATGGTCAACCAGGGAGATAAGTGTCTCATACCTCTTGTACAGTGGAACTTGTCTTAAGGCAGCCTTTATCTTCAAGATTTTAAGAACATAATTTCCATTGTGTGTGTATTTTATTTACTTATATATATATATATATATATATATATATATATATATATATATATATATATATATAAGATTAGGGTTGGAAGGGACCTCAGGAGGTCATCTAGTCCAACCCCCTGCTCAAAGCAGGACCAACCCTAACTAAATCATCGCAGCAGAGCTTTATCAAGCTGGGCCTTAAAGACCTATTAGGATGGAGATTCCACCACCTCCCTAGGTAACCCATTCCAGCACTTCACCACCTTCCTAGTGAAAAAGCTTTTCCTAATATCCAACCTAGACTTCCCCGACTGCAACTTGAGACCATTGGTCCTAGTTCTGTCATCTGCCACCACTGAGAACACCTCTAGCTCCATCCTCCCTGGAACCCCCTTTCCAGTACTTGAAGGCCGCTATCAAATCTCCCCTCATTTTTCTGCAGACTAAACAAGCCTAGTTCCTTCAGCCTCTCCTCATAAGTCGTGTGCTCCAGCCCCCTAATTTTTGTTGCCCTCCGTTGGACTCTTTCCAATTTATCCACATCCTTCTTGTAGTGAGAGGCCCAAAACTGGACACAGTACTCCAAATGAGGCCTCACCAGTGGCGAATAGAGGGAAATAGTCACTTTCCTCGATCTCCTGGCAAGGCTGCTACTAAGGCAGCCCAATATGCCATTAGCCTTCTTGGCAATAAGGGCATGCTGTTGACTCTCACACTTGTCTTCTTACATATTACCCATACATACGTCCTGCGATGATTGTGATGACCGGTGTGCACACAGCTGTCCACATTTCAGTACTTTATGATGAACTAGAATGTAAATGCAAGACCCTGTAACCCTTAGGCACCTTGTGTCCTTTGCCAGTGGGCATCAGGAAGTCAAATGGATCACACATTCCATTTCTCAGATGACAGGAGGCACTGTACTGCAGGAGGTAATGTCTTTCCAGTGGGATATAAATCTGAATTCTACTCATGGTTAGGTCACGTAGAAATGGCATCCTGAACAAGTTCACTTTAGTAACTTTGGAATTGACTTCCAGGGGGCTAGTCATGTAAGTTAAAAGCTCACTAATATGGTTAAAAGCATACACAGTCTGGCACGTTGTACCTGTCTAAAATTTTCACGATAGTTTCAGTTGTATTAAGGTAGTCGTGTCTGGTCCTATGCCTTTGTGTACTGTGCACTGTTTAAAAATTTACATTTAAGCTTTGAGACAGGGTAGGTGCATTTCAGTGACTGGCAAAATGCCACAGTCAAATAGCATTTCTTCTGAATGAAAGCCAGTTTATAAATGTAAATTAACATTAAGTCATCCATTTGATTTGCTTAATATGGTCAGCACATCACATTTAAAAAAAAAAAAGAAAAGTTTTTTTATCATATTTTTGCCCAAATTAGTATATGCTGAGAACAGTTTATTTTGTATTGTGCAAAACAGATACTCATTTTTAGTATTTTCTGCTTAAATGGCTATTAAATATTGTTGCACTTACTTAAGACCCTGAATAATATGTATTTGTCATCACAGATATGTTATGTCAAAGTCTCTTATCGATGGTGATCTAAAACAGGACATTAAACATTAAGATGAATTTAATGCTATATCATATTCATGGCAATCGATATATATGAGATTTTTTAAAATGAATTTGTGTTTGGATTTTGTCTGGGTTTTGTAATTATGAAAGGTGCCAGAGCCACATATCTGGAAATTGAAGCCCACTCGTTATGCACAGGATGGTGAAGATATTTGCTTTGGCACTCCCTCTGCGTGCCTCGGTGGTGACCTAGAGAGCTCAGCTGTAGTGGTAAGATAGCTAATTCTCCATGCCCATTCAGCCATTGGTTTTTGCTGAGAGTATCGGCAAGGGTGATAAATAATGAAAGTGATGGTGGTTGTGTCTGAAATGTGGGAACAGGCCTCAGACCACCAAGTTCACAAAGCACACCAAACAGCCGTCCTACAGTAACCTGACTCGGGCATGATTTGAATTGGTGACCTAGAGATTAGGGATGTAAATGTTGTTTTAAAAGAGTAGCTGTTTAAACTATTAAAATTACATCTGTTAACAGTTCAGTCATTAACAAGTTCATATACCCCATGTATATAAGTGTCTTTACTAACAACAAAAACATTCAACCCACCTCCCCTTTACTTCTCTTCCGGGAATCTCTTCTCTCTCCACCACAACCCGCCAGCCTGGTTCTGCTGGGGATCCCCCGTCTCAGACCTGTGGTGCCCGGTGTTCTGCAGCAGGGCCTCGGCCTCCTTAGAGATTAGCAGCAGCAGCAGCTCAGCCACCTCTGCTATGGCCTGATAGAGACCAAGAGCTCACGTTGCCGCACCCCCCCCCCCCCCTCCTCCCTTCCCGCTTCCCGGGGTACAGGTGTGGGTCAGCGGCCTCAAGAGCCTGTGGCGCCCGGGTTGCTTCCTCCCCCTCATCTGTTTTATACATTTAATTGCAATATATTAACAATGAAACTAATACTTATTGGCTAACCATTTAATATTGTACATCCCTACGAGATAGTCTCTGTCCAGTTCAAGGTCCTGTCACATCTAGATTCCCCCATTTCTGAGCTTTTTTATTTAAAAAAAAAAAAAAAAAAAAAAAAAAGAGTGGAATGTAAGGAACTACATTTTAAGTACTGTTATAGCCTTGTTCATTTTTATGCTTCAGTATCTTAAAGCTTGCCCAGAGATCATCTCTTGGGAGTTTTAAACAGAACATTATTGCAGTTCAGACAGCATTTTGGATGGTGTCTTGATCTATTGTAAAAATGCTCGGTTTGAATTTTCGTTGCATTTCTTCTAAAGAAATATTTACTCCCTCCATCTCTTTAGGTTTAATTCTCTTTTTGTTACCAAAGTAAACCTATTAAAATAGGAATATAATATAAATACTACTTATATTACTATTTTTATTTCTATTTTCCTATGGAATTTCTTGGTTTCCAAAATATCAAATAATGGGTTTGAAAAAAGTTACACACTTTAGTCTCCTAAACAGAAATCTTAGTTTTTTGAGGAGCCAAAATATTATCAGAAACAGGAAGTCTGCAAGAGAATCAGTGGGTCGTTGGACTACAGGGAGCAATAAGGATGATAAAAGCACTGCAGGAAGACCAAATGATTTCTTTGCATCAGAAGACATTGGGCAGGTCGCTATCCCAGCCTTACTCTTTTCAAGTGACAAAGAAGTCTTTATCAGTGATTGAGGTTTCAGGAGTAGGGGTTGGAGAAAAATAATAAATTGAGAAGTAAAGACCAGATGATATTTATTCAAGAGTTCTGAAAGAACTTGAGTTAAAAATGGCTGAGCAGCTATGAAAAATGTGCAGCCTCTCATTAAAATCAACAAATGTTTTGGAAGGTAGCAAATGTTACCTATCTTTTCTTTTTTAAGTGGTTGAGGTAATCTCTCAGACTAGAAATTAGACCAATAAGCCTTACTTCTATACCACAGAAACTGAAGTGATGATAACAGTTACAAAACCACCTAAATGAATAAGGACAAAGCACAGTTTCTGTAAATGAAAATCATGCCTTTCTAATCTCTTAGAATTCTTTGAATTTATCAGCAAAAGATGCCAACAGTTTCCTATTCCTCTCTTTTGTTTGTACTTTTCAAATGGCTTTGAAACTGTTTCTCAGAAGACGCTATTAAAGAAATTTAGACATTGAGTGCAAGGTGAATAAGAGGAGATAATATGGAAGTATACAGACTAAGTGTGTGGTCCTATTTATTCTTTCTCGGAATACAGGAATGAGACAGTCAATGAATTTGAAAGATTGACACTGTGACCCATGACCAATGAAGGGAGCAAAGATGCCTACAGCATTGGTGGCAGCAGTCTCATACCAAATCAGATTGCTGAGAGGTTGTCTTATCTGTGTCATTGTTTTCTCTCTCCTAGATTTTTTTAACAACCTGTGTCGGGGCGTCTTCCCCTCACTGGCCAGAAAGGGGTTAAGAGGGCCCTTGGAGAAGCAGTCAGTGGGAAGGAGCTGTGGGGTAACCAGTCAGGGCCTAGAAGCCCGATATAAAAGGGAGTTGCACGGACAGAGCAATGGCTGACTGCTGTGGCTCTGTCTGAGCCAGAGGCCCTGATACGAGGGCAGAAGAGGTACTGGGGCCCAGGGAAGTCTGTTAAGGAGTTGGGGGAAGAGGCGGTGCAAGGTCGCTGCACACAGGGTCCCTGGGCCAAGGCCCAGAGAAGTGGGCGGGCCTGGGTCCCTCCCTCCCCAGATCACCGGGGAGAGGTGGTGGACTATGATGGCCACTGAAGTAAGTGGCAGAGCCGGGACTGTCGAATCCCCCGGAAGGGGAGGTACATGGGTTGTGGCTTGGCTGGAGGGCCGAGTCTGAAAGAAGACATGGTCCTGACGGTGGCGAGAAGGAGCGCTTTATTCCATCTGCACCTGGCAAGACAAGTGTGACCTTTTCTCTCCAATGAAGGGATATTGCTACAAATATCCATGCCTTTGTCACCTCAGGATTAGATTGCTGTAATGTGGTCCACATAGGGCTACACATTGGGACTGTTTGGAGGCCAAAGCTAGCATAGGATGCTGCAGCTCTTACTAACTGGAGTTCCTTGTTGGAAGCCCAATTACAGCAGTGCTCTGTGATCTGCACTAGCTTCTAATAAGCTTCGATGTGGAATTCCATGTTTTGTTTATGGCCTGTAAAGCTAGCTGGTTTGAACATTTTGATTCTGACATACTCCACACTTGAGAGCAGCAGAGGCATTTGAGCAGGAGATCTCTGAGTACAAATGAGGGAGCTGCCAGGAGGGCGCTCTGCCAGCAGTCATTGGTTTTGGATCTTGCTCCCTGTCCCGTGGTCAGCAGAGCCCAGTTTTGTTAACCTGTGAAATGTGCAGCAAGGCCCATCACTTCCCTCTCTGCTCTAAAGCAGCTGAAGAGAGAGAGTTTCTGAGCAGCCCTTTGTTTATATTATGATTTTTAACTTATCAACAAATCAAAGAAAAACAAAATACTTAAACGCATATGTTACCTGAGAACTAATTGTAGTGTGATATTATTGAGCCAAGATCTTAGAAAGATTAAAAGATTATAATATCTGTAACTTCACTCCCCCCCCCCCTCCCTCTTTCAGGGTATAAGCCAATCATCAACTACCAGATCAGGAAGAATTTTTCTTGTTGCCAGATTATTCCACAATTGTTTACTACTGAGCTTCCTGAACCTTTTTCTGAGGCATCTGTTACTGGCCACTATGAGAGACAGTGGACAAGATGGACCACTGGTCTCATGTAGTATGGCAATGCCTTTGAAAGTGAGAAGTTAGATGTGCAAGCCATATCTGTCTGCATTTCTTTGGCAATGACATTTCATTTAAAGACTCGAGTTGCTGAAAGACAGCTATCCTTCCCTTGGCAAGAAATTCCTGCAGCAATGGTTAGAAGCATGAAGACATGTAAGAGAATTTTTTGGTACATTGAACATTGGCTGCCCTAGCTGTGTAGCTCCGTGATTGATATTTGGAACTACGGGCACTCTACAAACTGCAGACCCTAAAGGGGTTGCAGATAATGATGATAACTTGGCATGGAGCAGGTGTGGAATCGGTGTCTGAGGATGGTGGTGGAGGTAGTGAATATCACGTTTGTTAGATGCCAGGTGGTCCTTAAAGGACACTGTCATGCTCATCTAACAATCTTCATGAGGGCAACTGTCAATTCCTTCTTTTCTTCCATTCTGTTTTTAGATACTGTAAAATGTTAGCTGCTGCAAGCAAAGTGAATGACTGAGTTTTTTGCAGTACAGGATTAACTAGGTTTTTTTAGGCTGGAGGAAATGATCTTTCATTTCTTTGCATGTATGGCTCATCATCATCCAGATTGGCTGTGTTCATATTAAAGACTCTTCTGCAGACAGGAAGAGAGATGAACAGCTGTCAGGGGTATAAGGCTAGAAACGTGTGCATTTGGTGAGATAGGTGTTTTGAAGGAAAAGGAGTCTATAAAATCAGTACATGTTGTTTTATCAAGGGACTGCCTGTCAGGTCTAATTTGAAATCATCAAACTGATTGTTATATCTGACATGCTGATGTGCTGGGAAACTGATAAATACATTGGTGCAGAAGTTATTCTTGCTTTAAATATCTTACTGTTTGACTTGATGGGGGACGGGTGCTAAGATGTGCATGCTATTGATCTGGATTTTTTTGATTTTTGGGGGTTTTTTTATTTTAGAACCACCATCTCTGCATTATTTTTAAGTGGAAATGATAACGGTTTTTTTGCTTTTTTTGTTGAATGCATTTTTTAAAAAGGGCTGAAGGCAAGTGCCTACTTTTTCATTCTCTCTACATATATATATATATATAACGTTGGTTAATTCTACAAATATACAAATGTTGTTACTTATGCTGATGTGATAGCATGCTTACCTCTAAAATTCCATTCATGCTTATATATTCTTCCATCCTTGGTAAATACTCTAGCTTCTGTGGTGTATTTGAAAGGTAGAACAGTAATAACTCCCTAAACTGATCAAGATTTAGAACTGAAGTATTAATTTACATGTTGGTCATAAGAGATTTCAGCAGAATCATTTGAACTTTAAAGTACTAATTGCAATCTTATTTTGCAGTAAGTATTAAAAGGACAGCAGGGTCACTTCTTTTGATCAAAGCAAAAGCTGAAGGGAACTGATTGGAAGCTGACACAGATAATGACTACTTCTGTGAATTATCTAAATTTTATTGATATCACTTCAAACTAGTGTACTTAGACATTCCTTCTTCAGCAGTTGCAGAATGCTCTGTGTTCTGTCCAGGATAAAATGAAGAGTGATGTGGGCTTTGAATGTCAACGTTTCTAATGAAGTTTAAGATCTCAGACGTCATCCTGGATTAAGTGCTGGCTGTGTAGACAAGTGTCTTAATGCTGTCTCCAACATGTGTGTTATCTTTGTATTTTGTTCTGCCTTTTCTGAAGAAATGAACATATGATCACAAACCACCATGGTTTCTTTTCTGTGCTCTGGCTTGTGCTATGGCCAAAAAAGTTTCAAAGATACCAGAAGTATAACTTCATATGTTTTTAAAAAGTGAAACAAAACTTTCACTTTGTTTTTTAAATGTCTTGAATTTAAATGTGTTTAAACAAAATATCTTCATTTAAGCATTTTCTTAGCTTTTGTTATATTACAAAACTTGTATAAAGAAGTATTTCTTCCTCATGGTAAAGGTCCCCAGATCCATTACAATGGGTACTTCAGCCTGCTTGGAGCTTGTGGAGGAACTAGACCTATCATTCAGTGGCAGCAGGGGAATGCCCTGCCTCCTGAATTTTCCTCCAGTTCAGTCTGCCTCCACATCTGTCTGTGGCTCAGCAGACCTCTGTGCTGCAATCCTTTTCTGAGGGAAATGTCAACTTTTTATTTCCAATTTCAGACTAACTATTTTGTTCAGTAATTTGTCTAATTTGCCTCCTAGAGCTAGTTTTTCCTTTCCTCTAAGCTCCACTTTCCCCTTGAAGGCATTGCAGCAGCTAGTGCCAGTGCTTGACGTGAGGGCTGTCATCACCCCTACATCTCTCCCTGCTTAGCAATTAATTCTGCCCCAACCCTCAAATCATTCCTGTCCACGTACATTTCCCCCTCCTGCCCCCCCCTCCCCCCGTGAACACACACAGATGCTTCAGTGAACATTATAAAACCTATTCAGTCATTCCTATTACCCCCTCCTCATCTCACCCTATCATATCCACTGACAGAAGTCAGTCATTTGACTTAATCATTGGAGTTATATCCCAGAACTCGTTGTAAAACTTGATTCCCTTATATCTAAGAATTTCTGCTTCCGAAACATCAAAATATTCTGCTGCAGCAGTTTGGACCATTATTTGCTCTTCCCTTTTAAGATTGAGGTGCTATTTTGGGTCCAGCTTGCCCTGTTCATTTTTATTAAGCAACATTTCTACAATTTTCAAAGATATTTTTTCTTTGCTCGACAGTCAGTGAGGAGTAAATGTGGGGAGTATGCACACAAATCTTGTCAAAAATAGCCAGTTTATACACAAATGCCCTCCCATTCACACTTGATTCATTCACCCTCAAGTGTTTATTATAGAAATGAATAAATACAGTCAAGAGTACTTCTGGGGGACAGAAGAATCCTTTCACTGCTCATAGGCTATGTTGGTGGAGAAACACAAAGGGAAGCTGAGCATCTATACCATCAATGAAAATGTGTTAGAGGTGTCAAACGGTAGTAAAAAACAGCTAGAAGTGGCTCAGAGATGTACAAGCAGAATGAATAGAGGCCTGGAGAGTTGTTTGAAATGAGAGTCCCAGTCTTTTCAGTCTAACAGGTTAGAGAGAAGATAAATAAGTGGGTCATAATTAAGCTATACTAAACAATAATGGTGCAGAGAAAATAGATTGAATACTGTTATTCATCTTTCCTCATAATACAAGAACAAGAGGATAGTTAATGAAACTGTAAGGCAACAGACTTGATACTGATAAAAGGGTGTAATGTCTTGCACACAATTAGCTTGTGGAAGTCCCTGCCACAAGGTACTGTTGAGGAGAGGAACATAACTCCCTAGCTCATAAGAGGATTACACATCTATATGAGAAAATGCAGTTACGTTAGATAGGATATTTTATGAGAACAAGTACAAATCCTCATGCTTGGTGGCATAAGCTAATCACTATCTGACATGATTTGGAAGAAACTTTTTCTGTGGGTTGGCTATTTCATAATTTCCCACTACAGGGGTTTCTTGCATCTTTCTCTGAGGCATGTGGGACTGACTACTTTCATAGGGTTCAGTCCTGAAAAGGGGTGAGCACTTTGGCCTTGATCCAGCAAAACAATTAAGCACATGATTAACTTTCAGCACAAGTAATCATAGATTTCACTACTCACTGGTTTAAAGTTAAGCACCTATGTGGATTAGAGCCAGGGCACTCACTCAGCATCTTACAAGATCAGGCTCAAAGACAGGATGCTAAACTAGATGAACCATGAGTCTGATCTGGCATTGCAATTCCTTTCTGTGTATGTGTGTGGTGTTTTTTTTTTTAATGTCTGTTTCAGTGTGTTAATTTTGATAGCATTTTTAATTCATTCAAGATAGCAGTTTTGCTATTCTTAAAATAAACTTCTTAGATGTTTTAATATAAGGAGAGTGGTTAAACATCATGATTTAAAAAACCTTAAAATTAATTGTCATTTTTTAAAATCTAAATTGGAGTTTTTATTTACATGTTGCTAATACTCTTTTTCTCCATTTTATGGTGTTCTTGCTAAAGTGAATGTTCTGTACATTTCTTTTTAGTTTCCTAATTGTTTGTAGAATTCCAGGTGTTTACATAGTGGTTTTTTCTACTAACAAGTTCCACACTTAAAATTTTCAGATATGCTGAAAAAGACAAGCCCAGTTTCTCATTAACCTCCAGACTGTGCAAACAATAGAAAATGTTGGCCTGTGAATAAAAAAGTTTCACAATAACTTTATTAATGTATAGAAAGTCTTAAATAACTTTTTAACTCTGAAGCACTGTTTTTGAAGTAACAGTTTTTATCCTAGATTATTTTTAATAAACCATACAATTTTAGGCCCTGATGCTGCAGGCATTTATGCACATGCTTAACTTTAAGCACATGAAGAATGTTGTTAAAATCAATAGGATTGCTTATGTAAGTAAAGTTGTATTCCTGTTTAAGTAGTTGCAAGATCAGGGCCTTTCATTTTCAATATTTTTTTTGCCAATACCAGTTTTGTAAAATTGTCAATTAATGTACTTACCAGTAGTGTCATTTAAAAACAGTATTTGTAATTTTCTTCATAATAAATTTAAAACTAATGTTGCAGTAGAATAAATTTAAAAATCAGTTTTACTAATTCTTATCTTGTTTTAAGTTAAATATATATTTTTAATCGAGTTATTCAGATCACTCCATCCTGAAGATAAGGGTCTCAGACCTAATATAGGGAATACCTGCCACTGAAGTAGCCTCCTGTGCTGAGAATTGCAGTGAGATGACATTCAGCGAAATCAAAGTGGGAAATTCTGGGCCTTGATTGGCTCGTGAGAAGGGAAGAATAAACTTCCTGCCAATCCCTGAACTCTCCATAGAGTCACAGAAGCTAACTTAGTTGGTAACTGCTGTACAGTTCAGTTGGACATCTGCACAATCACATAATGTCAAGTCCTGAGGCCTTTCCTCAGGGCTACATTGTGCCCCTATGTGATAATACTATGTAGGGGGCAGGAAGCTCCATGAGGTTCCACTTGCAGAGTTTCCACTTGAAGTATATTCTTCTGTTGTGAGAGATGAGTATTCCACTTTCAACCCCTTTCAGAAGAAAGTGAGAGTCTGGCCCATACACATTGTAGATCGCTAGCAACCTGTGTGGCTCTTGCATTTCTGTGGAATCCCTCTGTTTGCTGGTTCCTAATGGAGCTGCATTGTCAAGACTTCCTCAGCAGCACTGTCCTTAAAGGGGAATTCCCTAACATGGAGGGAGGGTGCATCCCACCTTGCCTGCTCACTCTTTGCCCCTCCCCTTGCACAGATCTCAAAACTCGTCATAGGGTTGAAGGAAGGAGGTAAACGCCGCTGGGGATATAGCTGACCTCTCTTTCTGGGTGGGAGGGATGAGATACTTGTGTGGAGGGTTCTCCCTTTGCACAGATTTCAAGGTCATGATTGGACCCTTGATCTTACTCGTTTATTTGATCAGGCAAACTCCTCTAAGGAGTGAGAGCAAACTGAGCAAGAACCTCAAGATTGCACTATTAGTAAACAAGACTGCACATCTTTCCATTTGTGGAACCCAAAGCTCTTTACAAACATTATTTCGTACCTTATGGGGCTATTGTAAGATGTAAAGTACTAGCTCACCCATTTTACGATGGGTAAAGGGACACATTAAATGTCTTATCCTGGATCTCACAGTGCGTCAGTGGCACAGCTGTGAGTAAAACCCGGGCGGGACCTGTTCCTAACCACCATGCAATATGTTTGAACCATTTTCATGCTTTGTGATGTCTTCGGCACAAAGTACAGATGGGGTTAAGTAATACTCAAAATTTACTTTGTTTACACAGGATTTGTAGGTGAAACAGTGAATGAATTCCATAACATAACATTTTAGCAGCAGGATCAAGGTGTCATTCAGCTCATCATGCAATTCTCTGCAGTTTATTGCTCTTGTCAGTCATTATCTGAAGCCATGAAAAATGTTGATAGTGGACTCTGCAGGAGCTGAAGCTACACATTTTTGACACAGCAATCTTAATGTAATCTGAGCCCTGGCAGACGATTCCTCTACAGGTTCAGACACACTCTTAGAGCCCAGTGTATTATGAATGCAAATGAAGAGCCAACATGTTTAGTGTCTCAAAGCTTTAAATAAAGTAAGTGAACGTTTCTTCGCATATCTTTATGATTTGGCTAGACAACCCTCTAGAAGTCAAAGGCACACTGAAATCCCCATTTGCAAGTTTGTGGGAAAACTAACTTTGGATATGTATTGCTGTTGTTTGGGCTGTAGGCATATATGCTTATGTTGTTGGATATTTAATGTGTGCTATATAGCTGATGTAGGCACACTTGGTATCTGCCAAAGAGTTAAGTCTGGCTTGGGATCAGAGGAATCCTCTGTCTTCCAGTGCCATCTCACATTTTCAAATGAAGCCATATGGGAGAATCTCATAGCAGAAGTTCTGAACGGTACATCTGCACGTAGTATGTCCCCAGTGGTGCCAGCAGCAGAGTGAAATGATGTTAGCATTACACACACACACACACAGACAGAAAGTTGATAACCTGGTATAAAACCACACTCAACCCAAGGGGAAGGAAGCGCTTGCATTGTTCCCTAGCAGTTTTCTCCCACTTTTTGGGCCTAGGGAAAGTGTGTGTCGATGGACTCGGGAACTTGCTTGTCACTGACCTATGAGGCCGTTGAGAGTGGTGGAGATGGAAACTCATAGGTCCCTGATAGGATTCTGAAACAAAAATGATGGAGAAGGAAATGCATAGAAATAGATGGGCAAGTGCAAAAATAATGGTGAGTGCCAGAAAAAGAAAAATCCTAGAGAAAGACACCCAGCCACCCACACACCAATGGTTAACATAACTTTTATAGTGGCTATTTGAATGGTGTTATCTATAACTAGTTTAGCCATCCTAAGTCCATTCATTGTGGGTAACTAGCCACCTCAAATGCTTGCCGCACAAGTGCTTTGCAAACACACTGGTCTTTGACTGGGCAGAAATTGAATGTTGCTTGTAGGAACTAATGCCTGTGATGCTCTACATAGTTTCAACTTCTATAGGTTGTATTATGGTCAGGTGAATTAAGAAATCAATAATTAAGCCGTTGGCCCGCACCCTGAATAGCTATAATATGTAATTTGGGGTCTCTTTGCCCCCTTCTCCAGTAAAACTAGTGGGAAAGGTTTAAAGGGGAAGACAACTCCATGGAAAGTCCATCATGGAATTTCTCACATTGTTTTGTTGGGGATGGGGGAAAAGAAGCACATTTCACAGGGCAACAAACTCTCAAAGACCACACAGATCATAGGGAAATCTGTTGGAGGCCAGGATTTCTCTGCCAGCTCTGGGTCTCTCAACCTTCCCCCAACTCCCACTCCCTATCTGCATTACTCCATTGCAGCTGTGCTACTAGGGTCTCCTTTAAAGGCGTGCATTCCACTGCGGAGGCAGAGCTACACAAAGCAAGACAACCTGGGTCTCTATTACCTTTACCAGGAAAACTGTAAAGAAACTGAGTGCCTTTCTTCCCTCAACTTGCCTCACCCAATGTACGGCTGCCTACTTCCTGCCCAGTCACCGCAGGAGGCTGAGCCCACACAGAGCCCGTTGTGGCTCTGGGAAAAGAGGAATGATGGTACAGGAGAAAGAGCTAACTCTTCCCATTTCCATTCAAGGAGATAGCTTCAAGACTGAACTAGCCATTAAACTATAGTTTGCCCTCTGGATTTTCTAAACTATTAGTTTTCCTTTTTGTACAGTTGTGTCACTAATGCCCCTTGCACTTTCCAGTTGTGCTTTAGAAAAAGTTTTCATCCCTGAGGACTTATAGTTTACAATATGAATGTTTACTTTTTCCAGGTAATGGCAGATCATTCTAAAAATGCCATGTATACTGGAAATGTCATAGTAGTCGAATGAAACACAGAACTAAATATTTACCTGTAAAATTTGTGTGAATTCCATTCATTTCCTGCATTTGAGTGTGGTTTGAGGCGAGCCCCCTGATAAACAAAAGTGAAATTAAACCGTAGTGTACAGATGGCTGTTATGTTGCAGCGATAGTGTTGCTGTCATCTAGGTGCCTAGAGTACATCTCCATGGGCTCCTTTTCTATAAAGATTATAAATAAATATGACAGGAATCCAATACACTTCTGTCAATTCTAATGTCATAACAGCGAGTATTCAGAGCAAGTATACACTAGAGGTCTGCCTTCTCCTTTGAATGTACTGTGAATAATAGGAGTGCCATATTGGTTAATATAAAATTGTGCCGTGAAAATAGAGGGTGAAAATCAGAAAATGGTTTGTCTTTTATTAAATTAGGAATGTCCTCTTTACACCTGGTCTTTTTTTCCCTTTACTGGTGAAGATAGCTTTTCTACCCATTCATTATCTGTGTATTTGATGTGGGGAGGATATGCCAACTTGCCTGCAGGTAGAATGATTCCTAAATATCATATTATAAAATGCAATCTCAAAAAAGACTATGGAAAGATTATAATTACTGGTGAATCCAAGTGGAAAAAATATAAAAGCTCTTGTGTGTATCGTTTTTGTTTTGTCTTGTATGCCTGTAGTATCCTAACATACGATTTGCTCAGTCTTAAAAAGGAGCTAGATTTTCTTAGGTTCCCACCACTATGCAAATGTTATGGTTGCTTTATGTTGAGCTTTGCTAGTGTTGTAAATTTTGTTTCATCTTAATAATAAATCCATGTAGTAATGTCTGATTTGGTTAAATGAACAAGTAATTTAATTTCATCCTTTCCTTTTTAGGATTTATATGTTGTAATTTGGAGGCACAAGCCTTTTCTCAGATATGATGGTTTCCTTTTCTTTCACTGTTTCAATTTCTCTCAGCTGTGACCCTAGAATTTTTAACATTTTTCACATTTTCCTCATCCATTTGCCTCTTCTCTCAGTATCCTGTAATATTGGGATTGCTTTTATCCCTGCAATACACATGTGCAGGGAATATTGGCAGTGTCCATACAGATTTGTCCAGTCTCCTGACTCAGATTTTGCTCCTCCTCCAAAAAAAATAAATAAATAAAAAAAAATAAACCCACACCATTAGGATGGAGGAAAAAAGGCATGATCCCACATAGACAGGATTTCTGCAAAGGATTTTGGTTGTTTCACTGTTGCTTTTTCTAAGACCGTATGAGTTCACTAGGCAAAAACCTCAGCTATACCAGCAAGTGCCTACCATTTCACATTCAGTTGTGCATTTTCTAGCCTGCAGTGAAACTTAGGCTGCTCCTGGTCCCAAAGTCATGATCTGGAATTTTAATACCAGATGATACTGTAAATCACAAGGGTGGTTATTCAGGAATGCTTATTAGTCTGGCTGGGGATACCAGTTGTCTAAAGCCACATTCCCATTGGACCCTTTGATTGCACCAAGTGGGGCATGGCGAGGCTAGTATCACAGAAAGAACAAAACACTTTGTGCCTATCATGTTAAGTGGGATAGGTCGGAGAGTATGTGATGGGGAGCAGTTAAAGGAGAAAGATATTAGAAGCAGCTATTGGGAAACAAGGGTGGGGAAAGAGGAGGATCTGTTTTTAAAACTGTATTTTTTCAGTTTCTTCTCTCACCCCCCTCAAATTGTTGCGCTCCCCTTTCAGAAGCAGTATGGGACTTCCAGCTACTTGCATTTGTAAAAACTAAAACTAAACTGGAACAGTTTAGCAGTGAGTTCTTACAATATAAAGAAACTCCAAAGAGGCTGTGGGTAGTGGTGCACAAACTTTTCCAGTCGTGGTCCCCCCTCCTCAACGGAATCTGTCTGCACACCCTTCCATTACTGCACAGCCAGCGCATCCTCAGCAGCAGAGCTTGGGCTGAAAGCAGAGCTTGGGCTGAAAGCAGAGCTGGGGATGGAGGTGGGTCTGGGGGCGGATCTGGCTTGGAGGCAAAGCAGGAATGGGGGCTGAATGGAGTCAGGAGTGGAGCGGGGCTGGAAGCATGGCACTCCTTCTTCGCCCCCCCAGGGGGACTGGCCCGAGCCTAGAGGCAAAGCAGGACTGGGGATGAATGGGGTTGGGGGACGTGCAAGACTGGGGGCAGATCTGGTCTGGGGGTGGAGCGGGGCTGGAAGTGTGGCACTTCCTCCCCACTTCTCATCGCAGTGGGCCTGGACACCACTGCGCACTCCCCAAATGTTTCTCCATTCCCCCTGTGGGGCATGCCCCACAGTTTGGGAACCACTGAGCTAGGGGTTCCTGATAGTTCTTAATACCCGTACAGAGGGGAAGACAAACAGATTAACCAAACATATTAAAAATAGGGAAAGTGTATTTAATATTTCAAGAATTATCATAGTGAAAGGATCCATTATGCTTATAAACGTTTTTTCAGAAAGTGAAATTTAAAATTAGTAAGCCATATTCTGCCATCAATAAATAATGCCAGAGTGTGGGTAGACATTCGTGCACAGATGATTGGAGCCATACTCCTGCACCTTTATGAATGCACACACCCTGGAGTGCCTTATTGCTGTATATTGACTTATTGCGACACGTAGTATTTCCATCTCTTAATCGCTTTAATATCTATATTTGTGATTCTTAATGTTCTATAGCTCAATTACTCTTTGATGTACTGGGACTCCATTACACAGATGAACTGTGCTGAGTACAAATGATCTACTGTACCAGGAGGGATCTCTGCATTTGCATATTAATGACATTCTATAAAAGTGATGGCTTAGACCATTAGCAAATAGAAGAACTATTCAAATGTATGGAACAGAGTTTAAAGAGGAGTCCTTTTGAGCTAAACAAGGAAACCAGGATAGCTTCTTAAAGGAATTATTGCTAATCTAAGATCAGTAAATGTTTGCAAACAAGAAAAGGAGAACATTACATTTTTGTAGATTGTCCCTGATTTCACAGGTTAGTGTGTGAAGGATATCTTATATCAAATGCTACTATGTATTTGTTGTAGTTTGCCATCAAAGGTTAGATATACTAGAACTAGTCCAGTGTTGAGGCAGACTATATATTCTTGCTGGGGACACATCACAGTTGAAACCTCAGAAACACCATTTCAGATTGCTCTGTAGTCAAGATCATTTTACCATGTGATTTAGTCACGGTGGGTCCTGCTTTGAGCAGGGGGTTGGACTGGATGACCTCCTGAGATCTCTTCCAACCCTAATTTTCTATGATTCTATGTGGGGTAAGGGCTAAAATCATACTATAATTTATCTGGAATCTAAATATAAGTATCCTTTGAAGAATGTTCCATTACTTCTCCCTTTCTGGCATTTAATATACATGATCCTCTTAATTCTGTTCTCTCCCTTCTGTAAACTACTAATAAATATGCCTGTGTTTAACTGAGATTGAATTAGGTTTTGACTACTTGGACTGGGAAACATTACTGACTTGCACTCTTGAAAGAAACTGATCTGTTTGCTCTAAGTGGGCAGAGAAGAGTGAACATGTAAATGGGTTCATAACTTGGAGGAAACTCATCTTCCAGCAGTGTTACTGAGGGGCCTGATAGGGTGAGCACAAGAAGGCCACATGCGCTGAGGTTCCAAGGTTCCATTATACATATTAAAGTGAACTAACTGCCTTAGCAGATTCTGGAGCAAGCAACATCCATCCAAATAAACAATGCCGGAATATGACAGATATAATGCAGCTAAGCTTAACTAGAACATTTAGCACATTGCAGCAATTAGCAGTAAAATGACTAACATTATTGACATTGACCAGGATCACTTGATAATTACCTGTTCTATTCATTCCCTCTGAAGCACCTGGCACTGGCCACTGTCGGAAGACAGGATACTGGGTAGATGGACCATTGGTCTGACCCAGTATGGCCGTTCTTATGACATTAAATGATCATAATTGGCTTTGATTTTAATGAGTGGTGTTGCCTCACTATCCTCAGACTCGACAGGAGAGCTATACCTTATCCATTGGCACAACTTTCATAAACATTTAAGGGGCTGGAAACTTTTTTCACTCCCGATGAAAGCGTATACTCACTCTGAAAATTTCTGTTAAAATTCTCTGAATGTTCATGTTTTAAATCCCACTGCTGCAGATTTCTAGTCTTCTGTTTTTATGTCATACTTTCTAAATGCCAAGTCTTGGTCTCATTGAAATCAGTGGATGTTTTGCAGTTGATTTTAATGTGATCAAATTTTGGCTCTATATATTAAACACAGGGGAGAAGTAGAAAAGAGAAAAGTGACCCAGAGTGATGCTGTTAGGAATATTAGATATTTCTGGTTGGGAAAGGAATGAAGATTCTACCACTTGCCACTGCAGCCCAGCGGCTAGCCTTAGGGATGATGGAAGGAAAGTGGAAGGTTTCTGCTTTCTGTCATTGACCTGAGCGCCTCTTCTCCAAGCAGAAATTGAAATCTGGCCTGTGTTGCGAAACAGTCATTTAAACAAAATCTCTTTTTACAGTACTCTGTGCCATGTTCATTGTTACAGTAAAATATTTTTGGCTGAACAACTCTGTTAAAGGTGAACTATAAAGTAAAATAATATTTTTTAAGTTCGCTTTCTGGTTCCTTAATGGTCTATAAATACAGACTTACATGTTCTGTGTGTTTTCTGCATTTGACGTACCAGAAATGGCAGGTACTAAGGCTTATCAGTCCCTGATGCCTCTGTTAATGAAACCAGGCATTGCAGCTCAGAATGCAGCTGGGTGCACTATGTGGATCCTGAAAAGATCTTGCTAAAGACATTGAGGAAAGAGAGGGAAGCCAGGACCTGATGTTTCATATGTGGGAAAACAAGCATGAACACTAATGCTGTAAGTAGGGAAAAACTGTAAGACAGTATTCAATATATTAAAGAAGAAAGGAAGAAAAAGTCATCAAATCTTTACCCCTCCTGAAAGTCTACTGGAAATTTGGAAACTTTCTCTGGGTAGTAGGGGGCAATATACGCCATAAAAATTAAGTTCTAGGCCTGCATTGGTTTCAGAGACACCTTCTGAAAGTGAACTGATGTGAGTCTGTCTTCCTGAGTCTGTAGACAGCGCCAATGCCTTTACTGCTTAGAGCTAACAGCAGCACAGTGGAATTTACAAGACTAATCATTTTACATTTAGCTATGTGGGACCTAGTTAGCAGCAATGAAAGTAACAATCGTGCTGGTTTCACTCCACAGTTGCTATAGAAAGTTTTGAGCAACAGCAGAGGTAGGCATTGGAGCTATGGACAGAAAAGCAACTATACAAAACATGGAGGGTGTTAGAAAGGTAGACTAGCGGAGACTTCTCTTCATAGCAATCAGAAATTTCCCTTGTCTGGGGCAAGGGTATAGAGTAAAAAGAAAGAACTTTGCATTCCATTGTTCAGAGGACTAGGAAGAGGGTGTAACATGCAAACTTATCAAAGGCCTACTAGCCAGAGGGCAGGGTTCAGATAAGAATCCCAGTACGCAGTGACACAGTTGGTAATGACCCAGTATTTTGCTGTTACCCAGCTACCCTATCTGTTTTAATGTCTCTGGCTAGCAGAATTAGTTCTTAGGCTGATAAGCATTTTACTTCCATAAATTAAATTTTCCTCTGACTATTATCACCATTTAAATACAATTTGCTTTTAGCGTGTTTAAAATGTTTGCCACTTTTTCTACATAAATGGTCACAGACATTAAATGAGTCTCATATTGCAGCTGTTGCTTGTGCAAAGTTCATCACTGAATTCCCTGGGAGTCACTGGTGTGTTAGAATGACCAGGCTGAGCCCTAATTAACAAGTCAGCAGCTGGACTATACAGTTATTATGGATCTATAGAAAAGGTGAAATACTTAATTCCTTCTGTTCACAAAACGAAGGCTTAGCATGGAAGAGAAATGTACTCTGTTTACAGTTTCATATACTTTAATGTTAGTGCGTACTGAACAATGTGAGGTAAGATGGTGGGGGTATTTTCCTTAAAAAGTTTTTCTCGTATGGATAAAAGCATCAAGAAAGGTAGGTGAAAGAGAGGCTGGTGAGAGAATGTCTTTTAAAAAAAAAATGTATTCAAGCTATGCACTATAATAGACTGATACTGAATACCAGCAAGGTGAATGTCAGTCAATTGCTATTAAATTTAATGGCCACTGATTTATAATTGATTAGATTAGAACATCCCATTTACTTGTATATGAATAACAAAACTAGTTATCATTAAAATATATAAATGAGGTGTTGAGTACTTCTTAAGACTTGTGAAACTGCATTCATTTGCTGTACAGCAAAGAGAGACAATTTCGAAGTGTGGGAGCTTTCACATGGGATTAATTCAAATTCAAACCACTACATGGAACAATGAAATTTTTTTCCAAGTGTAGTATAATGTGTGTATGTGTGAACGTGCATACAAATGTACGCTATGTTGCCTGTTTTGTGTTAGAGGAAGCATTATCTGCAACTTTTTTTACTTTTTGTTAACATTTGCCAAAGTTTCTGAGGTTGTCTTTTTACACCAGAGTACACAGCACTAGCAGGTTCAACAGTGCCATCTTGTGGATCATCTTGCAGGTTTAAAAATGTGGCTTTGGTTGGCAGACACACAATCTCCACAGCATCGCACGTTGTAGAATCTCGGATATGGAATGTCGGTGTGCAATCAAGCAGAATATTTCCCTCTGGTAGCCAGCCAGGCTAATTATTACTTTTGTGTTCTGAAAATTAATAACCCAAATATATTATAAGCAAATGAAAAAGTATTTCAGGCCAACTGATGAGCAGTGTGCTTGTTGTTGTTCTTACTTTGTTTGCTGGGAAATGTGTTTTTAATCATCTCAGTGTGTGTTTAATCATCTCAATTTATTTTCGCAGACAATGTCAAAATCAAAGGCAACCAGTTACAAGCAAACACCTTTGTGAAGTTGTATATAGGAGACCTTCAAAGTGGCTAAACTAAAATTAGAAAGAGTTAACTCTTATATTATAACAATGACATACAAATTCCCAAATAACTTTAAAGGTTAAACTGGATGGCTTGACTGTCTCACTAGATTTTTGGGGGTTTTTTAATTCCAGAAGATTAGGGGCACGATTGAGGGCTGCAGTTTTGCCCACTGACATCAGTGAGCATAGGTGAACTCCTGGTTGGAAGGTTTGGAGAACCTTCTCTTCTAGATCATGAACCTTGTTGTTGGGCTGACTTTGAGAGGTGTGAGCTCAGTTACATACTAACTCTATAACACACACATAGAATAGCCATTAAATAGGAACTTTAGTACATGCTTGCAGATGGGCAGTTGGAGTTCATTGCGTAATTAGCAATCACGACACAATGGATCCTTTCCAATTTGCTTGTCGCTGCACGTTGTCCAGCAGAAAGTGAATGATCTCTAATTGGAAATCAAGCATGAAAATTGAAGTCACATCATAAAAAGCCCTGTCCATTATCCGGCAACTCCTCACCCACCTGCTCTGGGGAGGGTTGCAACAGGTGAACAATGCCTATCTACTGCTGTGTCTCCAGGCCCAGGATCCAGGTACCCTCACAGAGATATAAATTGAGTCCTTATTGCCTCTGATGGCTCTCTGCAGCCACACGGCCCAAGACAGAATCTAGCCTTTAACTGGGGCTAGTATTTGTCCTTCTGAGTCTATAATTGGAGAGCCCAATTAAGAGTCACAAGACTTAGTGCTGGGAGATTCAAGTAGAGATAGACAACTCCAAATACCTGTATCGTTTTTTGAACTAAAAAGCAGGCTCTTATGTATTTCTGTGGGTCCTGACCCCTTAGCAGCTTCTGCAACTATTAAACATTTTTCTCTTATTTATATTAGGATATAACTGGCTCCTTTAACAGCCCTGCTGCATGTTAATGTGCATGGTGGTTACCAGGGTCAAGGCAAGCTAAGAACTATGGTCCAGATCCACAAAGGGACTTAGGCACATAGAAAAATCACAGGAACGACACTGGCGTCCACAAAGCCTCAGATGGTGCCTAGGTTCCCTGTACAATGCATGGGGAGAAAGTTGCCTGAGAATGGGCTCCGCAAAATCCAGCATGCTAAGCAGGAGCTAACCCATGGGAGATGCTCTGTCCCACTCAGATAGTTCAGCCCTTAAGTCTGGGATGCAGGGAGGGTGCCTAGCTCTGCTAGTGATCCAAGCCAGGAACCCCTGTCCTGGCATCAGGTGACTTAGGTGCCTAAGTTGTTTCTTGCAGGAATGAGTTATGCAGGTGCCTAACTCCACACAAGGTGGCCTAAGGCCCTCCCTCATAAACTGTAACCCAGTGGTTAGGATACTCACCTGAGATGTGGGGGAGAGCCCTGTTCTAGTCCATCTCCCCCTCTCCCCGGATGAGGAGAAGGGATTTGAACAGGGAATCTGCTGTGTCTCAGGTATGTGCTCTGACCATGCAAACCACTGGACTGGAGGTTATAGAGCAAGTCTTGTGCTCTCTGGTCCAATTAATATTTAATTATACAATTATTTAAAGTGGACCAGCTTCAACAGGAGAGTTTAAGAGAGACCCAAATTCAGAATATCTCAGTGTTAGGGCATTCACCTAAACAGGGATCTGCCACATTTCTTAAGTCCCAGCTCATCAGGGGGACCTGAACTTAGCTCTCCCATATCCCAGCCAAGCACCCTAACCATTGGACTAAAGGTTATGAGGGAGATCATCTGTCTCCTCCTGTTTTGTGTGGAGTTATGCATGCTCACAGCCTTGCCGGCGACATAGGTATTCCTCTGCCTATATTCCCCCAGTTCTGGATTGCGCTGGGGCTTAGGCATTAGGACGTGTAGAGGGAGGCAGCAGTGTGCATGTCCAGAATCAGAAACTTAGGTGTCTAGGGAACATTCGCAGCAGAAACTTAGGTACCAAACTGAGTTTAGGCACCTACAGGGTTAGGCGGCTGCTGAGCAGAGGTTCTATACATCACAATGTTGCCTAGAAATTGGACTTCAACACCTAAAACTGGGCTTTAGCTACTTAAGTAAGTCCCTTTGTAGATTTGGCCCTACCTCCCTTCTGGTATGGGAGGACACCTGTGTGCCAGTCATCCCTGCTTAGGAGAGAGTACCCTCTTGTTTTGTAAAATACTTATCATTTCCCCGTTTGTCTCAAACTCTCCTAGCCCAATAAAGAGGGTGTGCGCCTATATTGCTCTCCAAATGTTCTCCTTGAGGTTTGACAACTTGATTAAGTGTTGCCAGACTGGAAATCTTTTGAGAACTCTGCGTCTACTCAGACACATATGTACTGCATGGTATTAGATGGTTCAGGTATAATGAAAAATAGCCTCCTGTGGTGTTTCAGTTGAACCCAGGAAGGATAATGATATGTGAAAGTGTAACCTGACCATAGAGGAAGTTTCTTCCTAGCCTGCATCACAAAGAGGTTAGCTTATGCCCTAGAGCATGAGGGTTTATAGACTTTTATGTTTTTTATCCTAACTGATGTGATTGTGGATGCATTTCAGTCATATAAATGTCTCATCCTGTTTTTGAATCCTATTAAACTCTTTGCCTCAATAGTACCTTGTTGCTTTGAGTTCTGTAGATTAACTATGCGCTATTTAAAAAGTATTTCCTTTTATCAGTTTTAAATGTGCTGCCTCACTCTCCAATATGGAAAGCCCACCATGCTTCTGATAATTTTTCTTGTCCACCTCCGTGCCCCTTCTATTTCATCTGTGTCTCTCTTGATACGGAGTGGCCAGGATTGAATACAGTATTCTAAACAAGTGTTACAGTTAACATTTTCAGTACCGTTTCTATTCCCTTCTTTATTCATCCTAACATTTTTGTTTGGCTTTCTGACTACCACTGCGCAATATATGAGTAGCTCAAATTATTCCTTCTGGTGTGCAGGGCTTTGCATTTGTCTGTACTGAATTTCATCTGTCATTGTGCTTCTCCATCATCGAGCTCTGTGAGGTCAGTGGAGAATTGTTCACAATTTTTTTCTAATCTTGACTTCCCAAAGTAATTGTGTTATCTGCAGAATTTTACCATCTCACTGTTTATTCCCATTTCTACAACACTGATAAAGATACAAAACGACACTGGTTTTAGTATGGAAAGTTGAAGTTCTGCTATGTTGGAAGTTAACAATTTATTCTTTTGTTTTCTGTTTCCTGCACTTTTTCTTCATGCTCCTATCTCCCAACTATTTAACTCTATAAAGACAATCACTATCATCAGTGTGCACATTATGCAGTCTCGCCCTTAAAAATAACATAGAAGGCAAATCTCTTAGCCTATGTAATATTATGCGCTCTCTGGGGACTTTTCATAGTATTAATTTTTAACTCCAGCATGTGGTCTTTCTTTACAGTATATCTGTGAGACTTGAGCTCACAGATTTAAAAGCCCTGCAGGATGAAGAGATAAGCTTTCAGTATTCATAATACCTCCTTTCATCTTCTTTAGTGGTCTTTTCAAGTAGTCTGTCTTTTCTATGATTTTCTTGCATTGTCAATAAACACCTTGGTTAAGCTTCAGTATTATGAAATAATATAACTCTATATCTTACTTGTATACTTTCAGTGCAAATGAACCCAGTAAAATTTGTGATGTTTAGAAGGTGCAGTTTTTAACAGTATTGCACCTATTAAATTGGAATAAGTGCTTTGAACATTCAAATCTTAACAAATGTGGGCTTTTTCCTCCATGTTATTAAACTAGAATTCCTTATGAAAGTATTTCCATGAACTTTAGACAGTCCTGGCAAATTTAGCCTTGTATTCCTTAAAGAAGACCTACTTTATGTTTTTTGTAACCATAAATAAATGTGTCCATTAAGTATAAAATTGTAAAAGCATGTATAAGAATTCTATTTTAGTAACAGTAATAGTTTTGTTTTCCACTTTTTTGTTTACTAAAGCCTAGAGAAAGTAATGTTGCGTCTTCAAAACAACATCTGTCAAACCAATTTTCATCAGATTAAATATATCCTCAAAGCAACCATCACAGGTTATAAAACACTAGAAATGTAGGTTGTACTTAGCATAAAATACCAATAGAATTTAAAGCATTTGAAAGTATGTTACAAATGTAGCGATGGTAGCCTGCTCCTTCCTTGGGATCTGCTGACTGCTCACATCCCCCAACCCCTATTTTTAGCAGGTGTTTCTGAGAGACAGTAGTGTATGTTGGGCTACTGCAAACACAGTAAGTGGCTCAATGCAGTGGTTCTAAAACTAGTCTTTTGAGCTCGTCTAGTGATTCACAGAATTAAACAAACATGCTGAGAACTAAGCAGTAGGGGGTCAGTATGGGAGGTGCATCTGTAAGAAGATCTCATAAAGAGATCCTTGTGAATTGGTGTGGGAATACTGATTCAAGTGTACCATGTTCTTTTCTTATGCTTTGAAATCTATGTTGGCACATGTCATAGTTATTCAGATCTTCAAAGACAAGAGCTGAGGATCTTGATTTTCAAAGATCTTTGGGGGACAGAGTAGTCTAGCAGAAAGGGACAAGTGGACTTAATGTAGCATATAAACAGATACTAGAACCCAGTAGTTTGGATCTATGGCTAGGTTTCCTTTTTTCCTCTAAAGAAGCAATAGGGCATGATAGTGCACTTATTGACAGGCTACTGTCCCTTTCTCTGGGGTTTGGAGTGGCATCAAGTTGGCCCCACACTCAGGGAAACAAGATAGCATCAAGCAACCTTTGACTTCTCCTTCTAGTTCTGCATCAAGCACTGCATGGGTGGACTAGACTAGAGCGTTTGGGCCACTTACTCTAGACAAGAAGAGAGAAGTCAAGTGGCTGCTGTCAGAGGACAGCTGGCTCTGGTATCTAAGTTAAAATCAGTTCAATATGGATCTTTACTGTGGGTGGGGAAGCAATTGCATTTTACCATTTGGATTTTGTTTCTTTTTCTGCAGTAGTTCTTCAGGATTTGTTAATGCAGCTGTCTAGACTAAAGTTAGCATTAAGGATTTCTGTGAGTTAGCTGAAGTGTATGGCAGGCAATTATGCCATAATACTGGGCAGTGCAACTATGACCAGAAACCGCTCCAGGGTATATGTACAGAGCTAATGGTAGAAGCCAGTGCCGGAATTGAAGAAGGGTGAATTGAATCTGATGAATATCAGGAAACGAGTGTTCCTAATTTTTGTCTTAGCTGTCTCATTAGTTAGTTCTTCTGTACCTACTGAAATGCAAACCTCAAGCTGCTCTTGAACTTAATTGATTAGGAAGGTGATTTTAAATCTTACAGAATCTTCAGTGTAATTTCTTTGGCAAAAACAAGACAGAATACAACCAAATAAAAAATAAGAGCTCAAACCTAGCATGAGCTCTCAGTTTGTTACCTGCATTGGGAGTTCAAGAGGCTGAGCACCATGCAGGAACAAGTTCTTTGAAAATTAATAGCATGGTATTATGACACAGAAGACCAGAGTTCCCAAAAGGCATTCTAGAGCTTGCACTTGGAAGAGGGATTTTAGAATACTTGTGATACTTAAAATTCCCTTTATTTAAACTGTAGTATTGCCTCTAGCCAAAAAAACATATATTTTTAATGCAGGAAGGATGATGCACATAATGGTGTATGGTGGCAGGTTGACAAAGCATAGCAGGTCCAGTACACACAAGCTTTTTCCAGGAAATGCAGGCTTGTATTTGAATTTCATGCATCATCAGAGCACAGTGAATATTGAAAGGGCATGGTGAGAATATAAGAAAAAATCCATCAGATTCAGATTTGCCATTATGTAGCCTCTTTAAAAATGTCATGGCAGACAAATAACTCAGTGTTTCTGGCAAATGTGATTTAAAACTAGGTTTTCATATATTAAAGGATCATTTGCCATTCTCTTTGTTTACTGTTCATTTCTTTTAATGTGTCTTTGTGTTTAATCAGAATTTATCCATAAAGTTTGTAAATGGAATCTTTGACTACTGTCTTGAAATCCAGTGTATCTGTGTTATGTGTAACCTCCATCCACCAGCATAGCTAGTATGAAATTAAGACATTTGGTTACAGATACTTCCCTATTGAACAGTATTGAAAGAGAATTACTTAGAATATTCTTCTGCCATTAAAGAGGGTATTACTAGTGCTTTTGAATAGATTTGTCATACTAGCTGACCTCTCCCTATTTTTTCCCCCCCAAATTATTATTTTCCTTTCTTCCTTGCTATTTTTAGTTTTCTAGAAGGGATTATTTGTGCTGTTATAAAAAGAAGAGCAGGGTCTTCAGATAATATAATGATATAATACTATTTTAATTGATGGTTAAAATGACTATTTTTGGTTAAAAGGTTATTCCGTTTGCTGGCTATGTATGTCCTCTGAACATCTAATAAAAGAAAGTTTTGGGTTTTTGTTTTTTTTTAACTATGGGATTCATTAATGTTTGCAAAGAATTGTGAGGTTGTAAAGTACTGCATAATGATTTTAGGATGAATCATCTAGCTAATGGCTTAGTTCAGATATTTTTTTCTTGTATAGAGTTATGTGTATTGCAGAGATTTTTTGCTGCTGATGTGGGACTGAAATTAAGCCCCATCCTGCAAAGAATTTCACACAAGCGTACTGCTGCATTTGCCCAGAACTCCACAGAAATCAGTAGGGCACAGTGCAGGTGGAAGAGTAAATGTATGACTCCCACATGTGGTACCAGTTTAGTTGAACCCATGGTAGCTACCTGTCGGAGTGCATTTTATGCAGTTCTGTCATGTAGACAAGCATTTGAAGTCCAACTCTGCTTTGGTCCAACTTTTGTTAAAAAGTGAATGAGAGTTTTCATGTGAAAAAGCAAGAGCCGAATTTTCTTCTTGGAATGTAGGATTTTGTTTATAACAGACATGCTTCTATTTCCATGCATGCACTCTAAATACTATAAAAGTTTCTGATAAAAGCTTTTTCTGAAGCTCAGAAAGCTTATTCCTCTTGACTAACAAGCATAAACTTGAAACCTGTTTCTACTCTGCATCACAGCGGCAAGTTTAGTCTAACTACTAGTTTCATCTTTTGCAGCACAAATATATGAAGCCTAAAAATGCTGCCGGCAGCTTTTATGTGTAATTTGAGGATTTGGAAACCACTACAAACAAAAAACCCCTAACTTTACATAAGCAACACAGTATTGTTGGACTAGTGTTCTACTGTCCATCAGTTAACTTGAAGATGCAGTGTTCTTGGCTCTAATGGGCTAATTAGTGTAGTAAAACAAGGTTGAAGGGACAATTTGTCTTGTCTATTTCAAGCATCCCTTAGTTGCCAAGAATACCCAGGGTCTTCTTACATTAGGTTGACAAAGTCTTATTTCTACTGTACCTGTGTTTTTTCCCCCCTCAGGATAAGTAAAGTTGAACAAGTCAATTAAATAACAATAATCTTTCTTATTTTCCAGCCCACCTAAACCAACGGTGTTCATCTCCGGTGTCATTGCAAGAGTAAGTTTACGTGTTAATTTCTTTTCAGTCATTTGATTAAGTGGCCTTTCCAGTACATCACTGATTAGAGAAAGATTCTTAATTTTGATCATCTTTTTCCTTCCCTCTTGTATTTGAGTTGAATGGGTTTTATATTTATGTTTTATTTAAGCCTCCTTGAGTATTTTTTATTTTATTACATTTTGGATGATATTGATATTATTTCTACTGTTTTAGTTTGTGAGTTTAAAAATGTGAAACTATTGGACTTTTTCCTATATCCTTGATGTTCGTGCATCCACTTTTTTCAAAACTTGTTACATGTGGATCATCTTCTGTAGCTTGATTGAGGTGGTTAGATCCCTGCTGAAGTCAAATGGGCACCATAGAAACATAAGAGTCCATCCACACGATTCCAGCTGCAAGATCTGACCCCGGGTGTGTGATGTGATAGAAGCACTTGTATCCTTATTGCATCTCAGACATAAGTTTCTAATTAAAATTACGTTGTGTGGAGATGCATAGATGTAATCAAGCAATGAGAAACCTGAAAAACTGAACTTAACAATGCAATTGCCTACATTAGCATTATTAGCTCCATCACTATGCACATACACAGGCCTATATTGTGCTACCCTTACTCACAAATGTGAGTACCTGTTCATTTAAATAGTCCATTAAAGTCAATGGGATTACTTGTGTGCATACTGATGTCAGGGTTTCACAGTCTAGTTTCTTGTGGATGAACTTTTTTCCTGTTTTGTACTAGACTAAGCTCCTTGGGGGTAATGACTGTCAATGCTCAAAAATTATAAATATATATTCTTCTTCAGATAGTGTCCCTGTGGGTGCTCCACTGTAGGTGTGTCTGCATCCTTGCGCTGCTGATCGGAGAACTTTGGTAGCAGTCCGTCCCGCCCACACATGCACTGCTCCTTGCCTGCTACAAGGCTAACCAGCATGTGCAGGTGACCCTCCTCAGTTTCTTCTCATCTGCCGCTGGCTAGAGATGGAGCTAAAGCTGTCCATTCGCTGGGGTTTGCCTCCCACTAACTGTGGCGAGGGGGGACCCCCCTTGACAAAGGTATGCCCAGCTCCCCGGGCTTCAAAAAGTGCCTCAGTTGCTGGGAATCTATCCCAATAACAGACAGACACACACAGTGTGTTTGCTGCCTGGGGGAAAAGCATACATTCCACAAAAGTGTCACTTGTACCAACAACTGAAGCCCAGGTCCAGGAAAGACAGAGTTAAGGCTCGAACTCCTGCTCATCAAATTGGCCTTTCAACCCACAAACTCTCACTGCGATCTTCTGTGTCGAAGGGAGATGAGCCCAGAGAGACAAGCCACTTACACAAGACAACTAAGAGAAGGTCTGTGAGTCCCTGTAACAAGCCCTGATTGAGCCAAAAACGATCCCCGCTCCATCAGTATAATTGATACTGATGGCACCGAAGCTGCCTAAAACTGGTACCCAGAGCACACATGGTATTGAGCCTGCAGAACGAGTCAGACTGCCCAAAGACCCAATGGGCATGGGCAAAGAAGCACTGGTGCTGTGGGGGCATGACAAATATAGAAGATCCGCTCCGGGGAAGGATCTGTCAGTACAGACACCGGCACCGACTTGGGTGCACATGGCACTGGTGGACATTCTGGCCAGGTCCACATCTCCAACTCCATCAGTGCAAGCCACTCGGCACCAACAACATCCACACCGCTGGATTTCTGGTGCACGATGGTTCTTTTGGTGTCTGATGCTCCAGATTCTCCTTTCCTTAGTACTGGAGCCCCAGTACTAAGCTCCCCCAGAGCCCCGGGTTCACTGCCATCCCCTTGCCGCGCATCGCTGTTCTCATCATCAGAGTTGGAAAGTGAACAGGAGGATGTGGGTTCCTGTTGCTCTTCTCCCCTGCCATATGGGGCCTCCCTGGTTTGGCCAACCTTGGTACCAACTGTCAGGCCCCTTCCCATAATGGCTGTTTTGGGACCTTTGGCAGGCTCAGAGACCGCAAGACTTCCATGCCTCCAGCATGGCATACCAACAAGTAAGGAGACGCCCTCCTTCAACTGCAGCTTCAGGGGCTTCTAAACTCCCTGCACAAGGGGAGGAAATTGAGGCAGGGGTGGAGGAATAAGGCACTCCCCAAGCCCATCTCTCATCGTCATCACCAGAAAAGATGGTGATGCCCCCTCTGCAATCCGTGGTGGATGACTACAAGCTATTCCAGGACCTAGCACAGAGGGTGGCAGAAGCCCTGCAAATACCATTACAAGAAGTGGCAGAGTCCCACCAAAGGCTGATGGACATTTTACATTCTACCACCTCCTCCAGAGTGGCCCTCCTGATTAATGAGGTTATACTAGACCTGCCAGAGTCATATGGTAGATCCCAGCATCTGTCCTGCCAATGTTCAGGTGGGTGGACAAAAGCATTACGTGTCAGCAAAGGACAAGGAATTTCTCTTTTCTCACCCTCCTCCCAATTTCATAATTGGAAGCATCTCTTCACACATTGAAGGATTCTCAGGCAACTCTTCAATCCCTGGCGATCTATACTCCAGCCTATAAAAGAAAATATAGTCCTCAGCCACCGTTCAAGCCCCGATCATCACAATACACGTCTCAGTACTCATCACAAAGATCTTACGAGCCACAGAGGAAGAAATAGGGGTTCCCCATGCGCAAGCACTCGGGATCCCAACTGACTTCATCTCAGCCCTCCACCTCAAAGTGGCAGTTTTGATGGGTTGGCTCAGGCGCCTGTAGAACACTGTCCTCACCATCTCACATTGGAAAACCTCACCCATCCCTTCAGAGACCACCTTACCCCCTTCTGCAGCACCTGAGAGTGGATAACTGCTGACAGGTGAGTGCTGGAGATCATCCAGAATGGATATGCCATCCATTTTTCCTCCCTTCCCCCTCTCAAATACTCTTCCCATTCCTCTTCAGGGACCCTTCTCATGAGAGGCTACTATGCCAAGAGGTAGACCATCTCCTCTGCATAGGAGCCATAGAGCCTGTACCCATACATCTCAGAGGCAAAGGCTTTTACTCTTGCTACTTCCTGATACCAAAGACAAAGGAAGGTTGGAGACCCATATTGGATCTCAGAGCACTCAACATATGTCAAAGCGCAGAAATTCAAGATGGTCACCCTATCAATGATCATTTCAGCATTAGAGAAAGGAGACTGTTTCTTGGCCCTCAACCTTCAAGATGAATACTTCCGCATTTCCATCATACCAAGTAACAGACCTTACATCAGATTCACTCTGGGCCAGAACTACTACCAATACAGAGTACTTCCTTTCAGCCTTTCATTAGTCCCCAGGGTATTCTCCAAGATCCTCTTGGCAATGGCGGCCCACTTTCGCTCTCAAGGCATCATGATTTACCCTTACCTGGATGATTGTCTTCTCAGGACATGGTCCTTCAAGAGGCCAGTGAGTCACTCAGACCACACTGGACCAGTTTCTGAATCTGGGCCTGCAGATCAACAAACAAAAGTCAACTGTAACACCAGTACAGAGGTTAGAATTCATAGGAGCTGACCTCGATTCCATTCAGGCGAAGGTGTTTCTCCCACATCACAGATTCCTCAGTCTCTCCTCATTGATAGAGACCATACAATCCAGCCTCCAAATTTTGGCAAGACATTGCCTCCAGCTTCTGGGGCATATGTCTGCAGACCCATCGGTTATTGCTCATGTCAGACTACACAAGATGCCTACAAGCATAGTTCCGTTCGGTTTACAGAGACAGTATAAGCAATCTTCTATCAATGCCCACCAGGAGCAAGCAATCCTTGGATTGATGGAAGTACCCAATAAACATCTGTACAAGAATCCTGTTTGTTCAGTCTTCTCCTATCTCTATGCCTGACCACTGATGCATCCTTCATAGAATGTGATACGCATCTCAATGGTCGCACTATGCAAATGGGGAAATGGGCAGGTCTGCAGCAGACACATACCTCCACATCAACCTATTCAAACTCAGAGCAGTCAGAAATGCGTGCACTCACTTCCTACCTACACAAGGGTCATAATGGACAACATGGCCTGCATGTATTACATAAACCAACAGGGAGGTGCCAGGTCTCATTCTCTGAGTGTAGAGGCACTAAAACTACGGAACTGGTGCATCTCCCACAACATCCTAACATCAGCAGCCTACTTACTGGGAATACACAACACGAAGGCAGACAGTCTCAGCCACAAATTCCCACATGATCACAAACGGGAGATAGAGTTGGTGGTACTCCACGACATATTCCAACAATGAAGGACACTAATAATAGACTTGTTTGCTACTTACCAGAGCAAGAAAAGTCCATAGTATTGCTCCAGAGCAGGGATCGGATGACACTCCATGGGAGATGCTCTCCTCCTTCCATGGATTATACCTTTCCCCCATTCCCTCTATTACTGAAAGTCCTGTTGAAAGTAAAAAGGGAAAAAGCAGACATCATACTGATTGCTCCCACATGGCCCAGACAGAGGTGGTACCCTTACATGTCACAGCTGGCATTATGTCCACCGATGACTCTTCCGATCACTACTCACCTCCTATTGCAGAATGAGAGATGCGCACTTCATCCCAACCCACGGATCCTGGACTCAAAGCTCAGCTCCTTCATGGTTCCAGCATCCAGAGACATCTTGCTCTGATGAAGTATAGGAAGTGCTGTTACATTGGAGGAAAGGAACTACTCTTCTTACCTATCTACAAAAATGGAAGAGATTCCAGATATGGTGCCAACCTAAAGGTGTCACCCCTAATACTGGCACCCTACCAGTAGTTTTGGACTACTTGTTGGCAAGAAATCGGGACTCTCTATTACAGTGTTTCTCAACCTGGGGTTTTAGAGGGGTCGCAAGTGCAGAGCTGGTATTGGGGGTGGCAAGAAAGGCAATTGCCTGGAGCCACAGGGAGCGCCATGAAACTAAGTTACATGCCTCAGCCCCGTGGGGGTGGGACTCAGGCTTCAGGGGTACAGTAGTTTGGAAAGGTTAAGAACCACTGCTCTATTAGTTCACTAAAGGTTCATTTAGCAGCAATTGCAACCTTCCATCAGCAGGTAAAAGATTACTCAGTCTTCTCGTATCCCGCTACAAAGATGCTTTTCAAAAGCATAACGAAGCTCTTCCCACAACCTAGACTTCCCATTCCTCAATGGGATCTAATCCTAGAGCTAGACAGCTATTTGAGCCTGTGGCCACTTGCTTATTAACTCCCCTTTCCATGAAAATGGCATTCCTCATGGCCATCACCTCTGCAAAAAGGCTAGGGGAAATAGCAGCTCTGATGGTGCATCCCCCTTTCACAGCGTTCATCTCTGATAAGGTCACGCTTAGACCACACCCAAAGTTCACTAACAGGATGATTTCTACATTCCACATAAATCAGCTTATCAATTTCTTGCTTTTTATCCCAAACTTCATCAGGATAATAGGGCAGCCATCCTCCATACATTTGATGTGAGGAGAACCTTGGCCTTCTGTTTGGACAGGACAAGTGCCTTCAGAAAATCTCTGAGACGCTTCCTTTCCATTGTGGATAGATCAAAAGGTACAGGGATTTGAGCTCAGAGACTCTCTGTGGGTTTCAGGCTGTATTAAATTCTGTTACCAATTGCGCAACGTAACACCCCCATCTTGAATACACGCACATTCTGCGAGGTCAGTCTCCTTGTCCGTAGCCTTCTCCGAGGGTATCCCTATATCAGAAATCCGCAGAGCAGCTCTCTGACATCCAGACACACCTTTGCAGAACACTGTGCCATCCTCGGGATTTGGCTGCAGATGCCAGATTCGGTGCCACAGTGCAATCATCCATATCAAACTTGACTCCAAAGTCCCAGCCTCGAGTGGTGGGCACTACTCAGGAGTCACCTACAGTGGGGCACCCATAGAGACACAACTCGAAGAAGAAGTTGTTACTCATGTTGCGCAGTAATGAAGGTTCTTTGAGATGTGTGTCCTGATGGGTGCGCCACGACCCATGCTCCTCCCCTCTACTTCCGAGTTCTTGTCATTGACTCTGCGGTAGAGAAGAAACTGAGGTGGGTTGCCCACACACACTGCCTACCTACTGACTGCTACCAAAGTACTCCGCTCAACAGCACAGGGACATAGACACACCTACAGTGGAGCACCCATAGGAACACACATTTCAAAGAACCATCGTTATTGCACAAGGTGAGTAACTTCTTTTTAAATTATTTCCTATAATTATAATAGAAATAAGGCATGAATATCAACATTAGGTGATTAACATTAACTTGCCATGAATTTAATAAGAATTCATGCCCAAGCTCACTATAATTTTCACAGTATGAAATGTAACAGCCTTCCTTTGTATTCAAAATGAATTACCCAAGCTCCTACCAACCATGTTACTGCCAACTGGTGTGGTGAAACTAAGCTAAGTATGGATTAAACACTTGGTTTCTCATTTAAGCTGTTACAGTCATGTTTTGTTTGGCCCAGACCCCTTACTAGACTGCAGTGCTCAGTTGGTAAGTTTCATGTATTTTGTGGGGCTGGAGCCAGAGTACAGAGGAGCATTTAATCAATGATCAAGCTGCTGTAAATAGTCTCTTCAGAATGACTTGGGAAGCATTTGCACCCTGGTGTGCACATAACTACCACAATGTCCTCCGCAAGATTTAGTCCTGCATTGGAACTGCAGTGGGTGCCAGTGGAGAGGGCATGCATACACACACAATGGGCGCTGTGAAAGGTTCCCATGCCAACCCAGTCAGAAGGTGGTAATTGGGATAGGCCATAGACCCATATTGGGGAAGTGGGTATACCCACAAGATCTAAAGTACCAAATGGCTGCTGTCATGTGCTCAAGCCCGTTAGTAGCAGAGAAGTGCTGGGCTCAGAATGAGACTGGTATTTATTTCACCAGTATAGTTGTGCTGGCCTTCACCTGCATAAAATTCAGCATGACTGTGCCTTTGAGGGGCAAATAAATTTCATCCTGAGTTTTTTTACAGCCAAAGACATTTGCATTACAATTTAGAACCTTTGATCCCACTTTGTCATCTGTAAAATGGTGACATTTTGCCTCAGTGACATACAAACACCTTTCACATTGCTGAGCGTAAAAACAATAGACCTGAATTTTGTAAGTCTTCAAGGTCCAAGCCTAGAGAAAATAGAAGGGAAGCCCTTTCCTTAGTTACCTTGTGACTTTTCCTTCCTCGCTTGTATTTTGCTCTTAGAAAACACTTGACTCCTTGGTAGATTCCTGTGGTGATCTGCAGTGTGCTTGCAGCCAGTGGTCTGCACTCCATAGTTCATTGTCAGTGGAACTGCACCTCCATGATCTACTGTGGCTGCCTTTATCGTCAAACATTGTTAATTCTCTACCACCAAAAAACCCCCCAGTGTTTGAACTCAGAGCCACTATGGCAACTGCACCCTTCAGCCGGATGCTGAGTGGTTCTCTTCATGGTAGAGAAACGTTTCTGGGTAACAGTAGCAGACCCACTCTGACAATGGCTTGCTTTCTGAAACATTCACCAATCACATTTAGCGTGTTAACAAGACCTGCATTCAGGCTGTCTTCTCAAGTGTATGAGAGAGGGAAGAGGAAGAGGATGTAGGAAATGAAAAGGAATGACTGCAGAGAGAAAATATCTTCAGAGAGAGAGAAAGATTTAGTACAGTGAGGGATTAAATGAAGCAATTTAGTGGTGAAAATTACCGATAAATTAACCTAATGAACAATATGTTTGCAGTGTAATTGTAGTTGTGTTGGTACCAGGATATCAGAGAGACGAGGTGGGTGAGATAATATCTTTTATTGGACCAATGTCTGTTGGTGAAGGAGACGAGGTTTCAAACTACATAGAGCTCTTCAGGTCTGGGAAAGGTACTCAGAGTGTCACAACTAAATACAAGTTGCAACAAATTGTTTAGCATAAGTAGTTAACACATATTCTAAGAGACCATTCTAAGTGAAGCATCCTGATGTCACCTCCCCAGTCATAGGCCAAAAAAGGGGGGTTAGTGGGTTAGAGATTATTGTCATAAACCATAAATCCAGTGTCTTTATTAAGACCATGATTTTTAGTTTCCAGCAAAGTTACGAATTTAAGCTCCCAGGCTCATCTTTTGAAGGCATCGTGCAGATTTCCTTTGAGGATGAGAACTGACAGGTCAGATATGGAGTGATTGTTTTGTGAAAAGTGTTGGCCCATGGGCGAATACGGTGTTTTTGTCTTTTGTCATTTTTCTGTGTGTTCATTTGAGAGCACAGTGATTGTTGGGTTTCACCCACATAGAATGATCTGACCGGACACCCCACAGAAGACAAAAAACACACTTGATCATTACATCGATAGCTTTAAGTAAAAAATTCACTGAGAAATCCTTAACAGACATCACATACACCACAGTCTCTACACTCTTGAGAGGACAGCAATGCTGTCCCTGAAATCCAGCCACTAGATAGTGATCAAACCAGCAGACTAAAGGTGCACCATCCTAGTTCTCAGCTGCAAAGACTACATCAGTGAGGCCAACCGACAACTCTCTGATGCGACCTACTATAAAGAACTCAAAGAAGACCCCACACCGCAATTCACCCAGGAATTTAAGGATGTCATCCTTCCCCAAACAATTCCAAGAAAAACTCTACAACCCCATCCCCTACGAGCTGCCCCCAGGGTCTTCTGCATGCTTCCCAAGATACACAAACAAGGGAACCCTGGCAGACCCATCATATCTGGCCGAGGCACTCTTATTGAAGGAATATCAGGCCTCATAGAAACCACCCTCAAACCATTCACCACACAAAGGGCCAGCTTCCTCTAAGACACAACTGACTTCCTCCACAAACTCTGCAACAACCTCTCTCAGAACACCATCTTTGCCATTATGAATGTCTCCTCCCTATACACCAACATCCAACATGATGATGGCGTCACTGCCTGCCTTGAATATCTACAAGACAAGGGACAACACTCCGATATCCACCCAAAACACATTGTCAAACTCATCCATTTCATCCTCACTCATAACAATTTTACAATTAACACACACGTTGTCCAAGCTATGGAAATGGCCATGGGTACTCTTATGGCTCCCCAATATGCCAACTCTTTATGGGCCACCCTGAGAAAGAGTGAGAAAGAGAAAGAATCCTACAGACAACTATTTATAAGAAACCTACGGATCACCACACTTATTTTCATGGATTCAATAACCACCCCAGACACACCAAGAAATGTTATCTGCCGCCAGGCCCTCAGATACCACAAAATATGCTCTGAGGAGAAGGTCCAAGATACACAGCTTAACATATTTAAAATTGCCTTTGAACAAGGACACCCCACCAGAGAAGTAGATTGCATCATGAAACAGGCCATCCAAATCCCCTGAGAGGATCTGCTTCAGTACAGGAAGACAAACCCTATCACTGCACACCTATGGTTGTCATCTACCACCCCACACTGTAATCTGTAAAGAGTATCATTAAACAGTTACAACCCATACTCAATGGGGACCACATCCTGAAAGAAATCTTTCCTGAACCCTCTCTGCTGGCCTTCAAACAACCTCACCATATTCATTATCAGAACTAAGCTCCCCACAGACCAGGACCCAGCAACTCAAAGCAGCACCAGACTTTGTCAGATCAACAGATGCAAAACCTACATATCTATTTCCACTGCTACTATGGTCAGTACATCCCACAATGCACCTTTCAAGATCTATGTGTTCTACATATGCCTATCATACCTTGTGGTGTACCTCATCCAGTGCACTAAATACCCAAACAACCATTAATGTGGGTGAAACCAGATTATTACTATGCTCTCAAAGGAAGTCACTCAGAAAAAGGTTAAAAGACAAAAACACCATATCACTCTTGGGCAAACACTTTCACAAAATGATCACTTTATATCTGACCTCTTTTTCTTAAGGGAACTGCATAACACTTTCAGAAGACAAATTCATAACTTTGATAGATACTAAATATCATGGTCTGACTAACAGACACTGGATTCATGGCTTATTATAACCATACGGAATCCACTAACTCTGCATTTCTTTGTCCTCTGACTGGAGAGCTGGTAATGAGCCACTACACCTTGAATGGTCTCTTAGAATAGACGAGACAGGTGAGGTAATATCTTTTATTGGACCAGATTCTGTTGGTGAAAAACAAGCTTTTGAGCCACATAGAGCTCTTCTTAAAATGTGCTAACGACGTAAGTTAAACAATCTGTTTCACCTCGTATTTAGTTGTGACACTGAGTACTTTTCCAGACCTGAAGAGAAGCTCTGTCTAGCTCAAAAGTTCGTGTCTTTCACCAACAGAAGTTAGTTCATTAAAAATATTACCTCTCCCACCTTGTGTCTCTAATGAAATGAACACTGAAAGAGCAAAGAAGAACTTGACAAGATATAGAGGGGACATTAGCGTGAAATGCAAGGGAAGTGAAGCAGACATAAGATTTTTCTTTGTAGAAAGACACTTTGTACAACATTGTTAATCTACCAGTTATCAGAAGTTAGAGTGTTTCTGGGCTAAACATAAGAAAATTAGAATCTTCTTCCCCAGCTTGTAGATATGGGCATAGTGATGCTCCCTCTCTAGTCCCAGCCTCTTTGGATGCTAATGATTGCCCTGAATTGCTTTTTGATGCGTTAACAGGGATGACTTCACAAACAGAAATAATTAGCTGCCTGATTCCTTGCAGACTGTACAGCAATTACATACTATTGCAAGTGGCTTGGTTTTTCAGAGTCGGTGTTAGGTGATGATGGCACAGGTGGGGCCAATGTTTTGTTTTAAAGGGACATTTAAAACTTGAAATCTAAGGCAGGTTTATACCTTGGGTTAATAGTAATTTAGGTATGCAGCTCCCTTTGAGGAATTCTGTTTGTGTGGTTTAACAAACTACCTTCTGGTATTTTTAAAATTCCTCCTTCCCCCCTTGCTGCTGTGTGAAAATCCACACAAACGGAGAAACTGACCATAAAGAATCATTGAAATTGACTTAACATAAAGCACTGGCACATGCAGAAATCAAGCAAGCAGAAAAATAAAGAAAAATATTCTTTCTCCAGTCTCTAAGGTACAGTCATTTTAGGTGCTACTTGGAACAATAGTAGGTGAACATTTTCAGACTGAAGCGTGATTTTTTTTTTTAAGTTGACAAAGTCCATTAAAAATGTCAAGCTGGAATGCATGAAGTGTGTCTGCAAAGGAAGAAAGGAATTAGAGGGACCCACAATGTTGTTTTTCATCTGCTATTTATGCTTTAAAAATATACATCAGTTTGAACTGGCATGTGTCTTTTTTAAAAGTTTGTATTTTTACTGGTGTGTTCTTTAACAGGGTGATAAAGACTTCCCTCCAGCTGCAGCTCAGGTGGCTCACCAAAAACCTCATCCCTCTGTGGAAAAGCTTCCTCACCCACAACATGTCAATCAGCACATCCACCAGCCTCGCAAGTGAGCCCTCTCAAAAAGCCAGCCAAACTGCATCAGTGAATACATTGTAGAAAGAAGAGATTAGAGTTTTTAGGATTCAAGCTACCAAATCAATAAAACTGGCTTTTATAAATGATACATGTTGCTTTTGCCTTAATTCTCCATGGTTTAATAAAAATGGAGACCTCATTAGGTTTTGTTACAGCAGATAGAAAACGTGATGCTTTGCATTTGCTGATCAAGAGCATTACTCGGTGTATCCAGTTCAGTTTTGCTTAATGACATAATGAATCTGTTATTGCCAAGACCAAACTTGAATATAAATAAATAAATTTGATGAATGGATTTAGATACGGGATTGCCATACACAATAGTAGAGGTAACTTTAATGTTAAACCTATTGGGGACCATATAAGATTTTGTGTTTGGTTTATTGGATGTGGGGAGGACATATTTTGTATTTGTTTGGGGGGTTTGTAATATGTGGCAGTCTGATTTTTATAGAACCATTGCAGTCTGCATTACATTTGTAATCTAGAATATAAGAAAGAATGTCACTAAAGATTTTATGCTTTAGGTTCTCTCCTTTGACTTTAGGCATAGCGGAGATGAAATGACTAGAAACCATGGTCAAATGGGGGAGAAAAAAAATCTACTTGAACCTTCACAATGCCGTGTTCCACTTGCATCACGTCACTGGTGCTCTTTCATGTAGACTTTGCACATTTGGAGTCCTATCACTTTAGATGGGAAGAAGATGTCAAAATAGGGGGAAGACTGTTCTTTGCAATGTCATCCCTCAATCCACCTGTGGTCTCATGGTGCTTATTTGTGGGGCTTCAGGGCCCTGTGAAGCCTTTCTAAATAAAGTGAGCAATAAGGCATAATAGTGTGTAGTAAATCAGTGAGGTGCAAGCAATCCAGTGCTGTGAAGAAGTGAGCTCCTGTACTTCCCACAGAGAGTGGTGAGGTAACTCAGCACCTCACAGAATTGGGCCCAAAATAAACTGGAGGGTAAATCAGTTTAAAGTTAAATATGGTATATGGTTATTGTTCTAAAATATGGGCTATCTATAACTGAGAGTGTGTATAACATTATCATGCATGGTCTATTATATACCGTGTCTGTTTTTTCTGGTCTTTTTACCATAGGCAAGTAGAGTATAATAATGATACAGATAAGAGACACCATTTTAAGTAAAGTAATCTGATTAGTCAAGCTTAGGTCTGGCCACATGTATAAATCTTTTTATGATTTCACAGTTCAAATCACTATCACAAAATCACTAGCCCTATCAATTATCTCCCACATCTAATCTTTATATACTCATGAAAATTTAAGAAGAAAATTTAGCCTACATTTTTTTAAAGTGTACTTGAATTTTTAAAGGAATATAAATACATTACAGGCTTTAGTAACCTGCAGGATTATAGAACTTTTAACAACTTCAAGGAACATGGCTACTTGGACCAACATTGAAATCACTTACATGGCAAACCCTTGCGAGATCTGGGCTGCTCAGGGCTTTGGTAGTGCACTTAGAGTTAAAATCAAATAGCATGAAAAAGTAGTGAGAGGAAAGCTTTAAAAATACTATTTTAAACCATTTATGCACATGCTAAATAAAGGCATAATTCTTCTATCAGTGGCTGATTATTGTAAACTGAAATAAAAATGGTACTATTTTCTAAGTGGAATAATTCAGTTCATTATGAGTAAGATTTATCCCCCCTGTGCAGAGTCCCTGATTGCATTTATGTATGTCATCTGCAGACCAACAAAAATTATAGTCTGGCTGTGCGATCCTTTTGTACATGAAATAAAATTTGAAGTGAATTTCTTGGACTTCTGGGAAAATGTTCACATTTAATAATAAAAATTGTGCAGGGATTTTCTTGTCAGCTGTCTTCACCGTACTACCTTCAGCCTTAAGAGACTTGTGAACTGTACTTGCCTTAAGGCTAGAGCGTCCTCTCAAATTAGAAATTGCATATTCAGCATTTTTAAAAACATACTTGTGTTTATGCTGGCTGAAACACACAACATAATCCTCTTCTCTAAGGACACAGTCTTGTAATTATTTACATTGTGGTTCTAGTAAAACCAATGGCATTATTTACCTGAGTAAATTGACTTCCATTTTGGGGCAAGGACTGTCTACTCCTCTTTTTATACAGTGCTTAGCACAATGGGTTCCCATTCTTCATTTGTCTTTACGAACTACTGTAAAACATGGTTAATACCAATAATACTTGCATGCATGTTTGCAGGATCAGGCCTTAAAATATTAACATATCAGTAATGGTCCAGTCAACAATTGGCACTGTCCTGCACCAATACATCTTCCTCAATTATTTGGTGGTATGTGGGTACTGGCTTTGGAATTGATTGTGTCTAACAATAGGAAATGACAATGCATGCTTCCATTGATATTACTTCTTATACTGATCATCAAACCTAATGCATCAAACTAGCACCATGGATAGTTACATAGTTCTGAGCTCCTCTTGCTGGTTGTCAATGGAATAAATAGTGTATATAGAGAACCTTTGCATTATCTGTTAGGTATTTTATACAGATGTAGGAGTGCACAGCAGAAAATTACTCAAACTAGTTTTAGCAATTTTCAAGATGGCGAGAATTAATGTAAGCTTAGAGGGACTTGCTCCGTACAGACATAGTATAGAAAATGTTGGATGTCTGTGTTTGTACATATAGCACCATGTCCAAAATAAAAAAAAATCTTAACACACACACACACACACACACACACGCTAGTTTAACCCTTGCCTATTTCCATTGCTGACACAAAGCAGGCGAGCCATGGAAAGCAAGTTAGTGCTGGAGGACATCTTGGTGCTGAACTGAGTAGAATGCAGAAGACATCCCAAGGGTTCGAGGGGAGTTGGAGGCCTGTGAAAGTGCTCCTTCCCCAGAAAGCCTCTGGATTTGGTGGTTGATGGGGTGTGACTGCCCTAGAGCTAGTGGAAGGAAAGGAAGGGAATGGGAGTGGGCCCTAGTCATCTATGATTGTGCTCCACTGCTTCTGCCTCTTCTGGCTGGTGCTGGGGTATCAGAGGCCTGAGAGGGAGTTGGGGGCTTTGGAACTCTGCCCTCTGGGAGGCCCATGGAGGCAGTGGCCAGTAGCACGGGTGACATGCTCCTGGAATGCGTTGCAGGAGCACAATCAGCCCATTTCTATACAAAGTATTTATTCATCTCTGCAGTGAGATGGAATCAGAGCCTAAAATGTAACTGCGTAGCTTAGGCCGGTTTTAATTTAAAAAGAATTTTAAAAGTAAGTGAATCTGTCTGCACCAGCTGAACTTGGTGCTTGGTAAAAGTGATTCTTGTTAGAAAATTATATTGCAGACAAAATGGATAGCTATGGTCCTGTAGGATATTGAGCATCTTTATGGCTTTCCAGAGCCCTAAAGTCCAATTGGCTCGACTGGGAGTTGTGGGCATTCAGCAGCAGCCTGCAGCATTTGAGCTCTGAATGCATAATTCAATGATGTGTAAGCGTGCATGACTGTGAATCTCCTTTGGGGGCAGGGAGAGGGGAGAAATGTTTATGTAAAAGGCTTTAAATTTGCACTTACATTTTAACAATCTTCTGGTTATCTACAGGGCCCAGCCCAGGAAAACAAGTTGGTTGTGAGTGCTACAACAGGCAGAACTGGACATTATTTTTATAGGCAGTGGAATCCTGATATAGTTCAACTAAAACTGAGCCCGAAGATTACATTTGACATTCTAATCCATCCACCTACTGGGAAAAAGAATAGTCAGTTTTCTAATCTGATATTTTATTCATCTCATGGACATGGAGCAATGTGGGATCAGACTTCAGAGAATACATTTACTGAATGAACATCTTTAATGTCCTTTACACTGTAGTTTTTCAGTGTTTAATATTTAAATCTGAGCTGCTTATTTTAAAAAATAGTTTAATTGAAACCTGATTCTATGCTTCATTCCTACTCTCCTGAAAAATTGTAACAAATAGCACAAGTGAGAATTTTTCCCGTATAATCTGATTTATCAACCAGAACAGGATAAACATTAGCCCACTGCTGATGTGACAAATGGGACAGCTGGAGGGGTCTGGAATGAATGCAGAAACCTTAAATAAGCTTTTCAATTGAGCTCATTATGAGGACATTTGTTAAACACACAGCCTACTCTTTTGCTGTGCCAAGCAGCTTTTAGCATATATACACTGGCAACCTATACTTTATAGCAGAAGGGCTCTATTTCACATGTTAATTGCTGGTTCGCCACTAGTCGATCGTTTCTAAATTAAATATTGATGGGAAATATGGAGCATGATCTGGCAATTTATAATAATCCTCTCTCCTGAGTTTAAATATTTACTGTAATAGACTTTAATGTATTCGTATATATTTTTTCTGGGTGTTGTATGTAGTATGAATCACCGATTTTGATTATTTTTATATGGGTGTGATTTTATCCAGTGGAGGCAGGTGACAAAGTGCAAAAACATTATAGCAACCTTCTTGTGCAGGACACAATCAATAGAACTTAAGTAGATTCTTCCTGGATTCCCTGCCAGACATCAGCCTGCAAATCTTTTAGTGCAAGGATATTTTACAGCATCTCTACTGTAGTTGTAGCTTCCACAAAGAGAGTCTGCACGTGCATGGAGTCCTGTTGAATTCAACGGCACTCCTCATGGATATAAAGGTCATTGCAGACTTTGGTCACATGTTGGAGGCCTATAATTGGATCTGTTACCTGAGTTAAAGTGATAATCTCCAGAAACCTACATGCATGGCAACTGTAAAATAACAAATTGAAAAATGCTAAAACAGAAGAATTAAGAGCCAGATCCTGAACTGCATCTAAAAGTGCTACTATTACAGTGCTAATCTCTAGTAATATTACAGTGCTCCATCAGAAATGCTGCTATTCTGATTTGATACCTTGGTCTGGTGTAAATGATACTCAGGCAGCAGGTCAACAATGCATCAGGTCTGGAAGGCTCAATTATTCTGCACTTTGAGATGAGTGGGTAGCATCTCCATTTTTCAAGATAGCAACTGGGGATCAGAGAAACCTATTTTACAGGGGCCGGTCTCCTTTACAATTCAATATCATTTTAGTGTGCTAATCCTGTATGTACTGACGTTGTTTCTCAGTTATTTCTTGTTTCCAACTAAATTCAGTTTTGTTCTTCTACATCAGTATATTGGTTTATTCCACATCTCTCACGTTAATTTCTGTACATGTAGTAACAAAGAACAAACTGGGACAGGAAGAAATAGAGTCAAACTTGACTGCCTTAGAGTCCTGCTGGTTGGTATTATAAGAGGGATCATGACCTTGAGCCCTGGAAAACATATACACTTTGGCCCTAATCCTACAAGGTGGGATGTTCAGGCAGACTCCTGCACCTGCCAGGCTCCACTGATTGGAAGGGAAGGGAGCTGGAATTCAGTGGGGCTCAACCTCTCCTGGCTAGACTGGGGACTTAAAAGAATAAAATGGTGGCAGTAACTACCTAGCTTGTTTTTACTTTTTATTGTAAAGATCTACCAAATGCTATTGTGTAAGCTGGTTGGTTGGAAAGCAGAAGAGGTCTGCTATGAAGTGGATATAGGCTTGCATACACACACTAAATGACTGAGGATTCATTAACAATCATAAGAAATTCTTCTAACTGGGAGAAAATGCTCTGATTTTGCACATCTTAATAAAAAAAGCATATATAGTATTCATCAGCTAGAACATTTCCACCATGAGCACACACATTTTGAACTAGTTCTATCAATCCTGCATTCATTTGCAGAAGTAATGACACTGTTACTGTCCTGCAATTGTTACTAAAAGTAGTCTAAGTTTATCTGCTGCTGTTCCTGTTACTAAAAAGATTGCAAAGCACTTGGCACAGTGTCTGTATAACCTATGGTTGTTAGAGTTCATTTCTTTGCTTTATCCAGTGCCTAAAAAAAAAAAACCCCCAGCTCCCATGGAAAAGCAGCAGGAGACCGAGAATTCAGGATTCTTTTTTCAGCAAGGATTGCAGAGAGTCAACCTCCCCACATGCAAGTCCCAAAAAGACCAAAAAGGAATGAACTTAATGACGTATCAACTGGATAAATTTTATAATAAAAAATATTTATTATGTTTCTTTGCATCATAACCTGGATATATTATGATTCACGTGCATTATCTTCACAGTTTTACATAAATAAAGAAAACAAATCCCAAGAGGTCAGTCCCCAGAGAAACACTATGAGAAGAAATACAGAGTTCCCAAATCTTAGGCTGAGTTCACCTGCGTCTCAGTTAGAGTTTGTGATCACTAAGTCTATAGTCTGCAGAGTCAAAACTCAAAAGCAACATCTTTCCTCCACTTGCTTGTAGGAATCTTCATCTGGAATCCAAGCAGACTCCTCCTTTTCCTCTGCTGAAATCATTATTAGCCAGTCAGCAGCTTAACTGATTAACCAACCAGTTAAGTATATAGATTTTTTTAAAAGCTCTGCTGCAAAATGCTTCAGAGTTAGGGAAGGCAGCTCTGATTTTTGCTCCAGGGGCTCAGCTTCTCCCAAGTCACAGAGCACTTGGCCTTTTGTAAAGCATCTGCCCCCTGTCTGCTTGCCCTCGTGAGTCTGACCCCAGCAACAGCAAACCTATTGGAGCATACCCAAAGCTACAACACCTAAATCCAAAAACTTCTGGATGTGGAGTGCCAAATTTGCCTAACAACAATGACCCAGACACAACTCACTCCTACCTAGTCCCCCACCAAAGAGATATTTCCCTACTACGCACGTGGGTTACATCTGCTTTGCACAGAGATAATATTCAACTGCTTTTTAAAAGACATTATTCTCAATATAACATTCTCTACTGCATTGAAAATCCATATCCTGTGGCTAACTGTTTTAAAGAGCTGAGGTTCATGGAATAAAAAAATTCTGACACAGTCCTTTGCAAGTAATTTACCACCTCCCCCAAGAAGTTATTTTTCTTCCTCAAATCTCTGCTTTAATGCATACATAAAACTGGACCGTGATTAGGCTGCTAGTGTGCCAAAAATCACTGCCTGTCATACTGACCAGTGTTGTCATATTGTTTCCATGTATGCCCCTGTTTGCATCCATCTGTTCTCTCTTGCGTCATACTTAGATTTTAAGCCCCTTGGGGCAGGAACAGTCTTTTTCTTTTGTTTTTGTACAGTGCCTAGCACAATGGAGTCCTGGTCCCTGACTAATTTTAGCTCAGCATGGAGGCAAACAGACAATAGAGAAGGCAAAAGGCTGCACCTTCAAAATGGAGTTTGTAGTTTGGTAAACCTGCATACAGTAAATTCATAATCTCTTGCAGAGCCAGATTGTACAGACAGATTCATCAATTCATCAGACAGTGAAAAGCTTTTACAAAGTGTATGTCCTAACAGAATCTCAGTATCTAATCCAATAAGTATTTTGACATGGCAAAGACAAGTACAATTAATTTAAACACAAATACACGGCTCTTTTTAGAAATCCTAGAAAAGTTACAGGCAGCATCCAGCATTCCATGGCTATGGATTTAGCTGCAAAATTCACCTTTTGCTGCAAAATTGTGCTACAGAATCTCAGCTAACAAAAAGAAGCTGTGGAGATTATCTTGAAAAGAGTGTAAGCAATACATTGATCTATCAGTCTGCAGACAGCAGACTCATATCATTTCTGAAAGATGGGTACTGCTGCCTACAGTGTAGTGGGCGGTTGACTTTGAAACCTAAGATGACAAGCCGCAGCACCATGAAAATAGAATCTGTGGGGAGAATGTAAAGCAAATTAAAGTTCATATTAAAATAACCTGGGGCTACTGTGCTGATTGTATCATTTCTTTTCATATTTAATACAATACAAAGCTCAATTTAAAATATACTGACGTGAAACTGCTGCAGTATTTCCACCTGAGTGCCCCAGAATTCAAGGTTGTCACTGGAGAGTTTAGAGTCAGTTTGTGATGGTGTTCGTGGGGCCTTGGTTACAGGTTGCTGCTCTAGCCTGGCCCATGCACCCTAGGGAGTCCCAATTCTTCTTACAAGGTTTTCAAGCTGCCACCACAAATCATCTGCCATGGTTACGCACCCAGTAACCATTACCAAACCAAAAGGAACTGAGAGCCAGGGCAATGCCTGTGGCTGGTGCGTAGCCTCTTAAATAAATCGTGCCTAACTGAGAAGCAATGTAGGATGTGCTTGTTTTAAGACATGGGTCACTGCATACTCAGTGCACCATAACCCTGTTATCTAAGAGCCTGACTAGCACTGCTATGAGGGACTCTCTCTCCCCTGAAGACGTAGGATGGGAGGAGGAATGGTGACTAAAGTGGTAATTTGGAGGTGTGAGAGGAGAAAATAGAGAGCAGAGTATTACTGTTCTTTCATGAGCCAACAGCCACAGAAGATATTTTGGACTAGATCCACAGAAGATATTTTGGACTTCTTAATTCTGTAAGAAGATGCATAGTTTATGACCATATATTAACATGGTTTATAAAAAACTCTGCTGGGAAATCATTAAGGTAGAATCCTGCCTGTTTGGCCCGATCTCCTTGCTCCTATTGGTGGCTGCCATCTTCTTTCCTTCATTCTCGTCCCCCACCCCACCCCATTCTACCCCCACCAGTTACTTATTTGCCATTCTGTCTTCAGGACTTCACTCGCCAAGATTATTCATCCAGTCTCTTAAGAAGCATAATAGAATCTTCCATAATTTTAACTTCTCAGGAAGGTACCAGTTGTTATATGAAACCTAGAATTACAATGTTTTTAGCCCTGTATTTATGCAGAGGTCTTTGGTGCACGTTATGCAAAATAATAAATGCTGATTTAAAGACTTCTGTGTTTCATCTCACAACTTGGACTATAAGCAATCAAACTAGTCCAGGCGCTACAGAATGTTATTACAACCATCTTCAAAGGAAGTAATGGTCATTAATAAGCAGTTTTCTTCGCCAAAGTTTTTACAGATCTTCACTAATCTTTGTAATACCTCTTTGAGATAAGAAAAGATTTTGTAGAGGGGGAAACTGAGGCAGACAGTTACTGTCTTTTATGCAGCCATGAAGTATAGGAGAGCTGCCCAGAATCACAACGCTTGAGCTCTGAGGTATTATGTCTGCGAGGAGCAGGGTGCATGCACTGTCCTTTACTATGGGCAGAGCGCAAACAGCCTGTGCTAGCTGTTTATTTATTACCTGGGTAAATGAATAATGTTAGCCCTCTTCCATATATGGGGAGTCTGTCACGGGTTATGTGCCTTGTGGAAAATGCAGTGAATTCATAGAAATTGAATACATTTACAACTAGGTTAACTTTGCTGAAGGATTCCTCAATTACAAATTTGTAGCCCTAAATGATAATTAATACGTTGATCTCAATGCACTTGACGAACGTCAGTTAAGCCTTAAGTTAGCAAATCTATGTTGTATGGTACTACTATCCCATTCTATTCCGGTGGGGAAAGTGGGGTACAAGGATACCAGGACCCCTGTGGCCCCACCACTCCCTTTAACCATGCAGGCTTGGGGAAAGAAAATTTCCAGTGAGTCAAGTTGACAGGAGCAGCATCTTGGAGGGGTAGAGAAGTCCAGCTGGGATCCCCTGCTCCAACATCTCTTAGACCCCCCCTTTGAAAATATTTGAGGCTATTAATACCCCCCCCCAAAAAAAAAGTGTGAACTCCCCCAAACCATGCCACCCTTACTTCTGCACTGCTGCTGGGGATGGCGCTGCCTTCAGATCTGGGCACCCAGCCAGTAGCCACTGCTCTCTGGCCATGCAGCTCTGAAGGGCTCAGGCTGTTAACCCTGTGCATGGCTGACAGCTTGCAACCCCCCAATAAGTTTGCGACCCCCAGTTTGAGAACCCTTGTTTTAGACCTAGAAGTGTGCAGGGTAGATGTCCCCTCAAGGAGCCCCAAACCCTATGCTCCTCACCACATAATCCAAAGCATAAGGTCAAAATGTTACAAAAAATGTTTGAATGTCTTTGAACTGAATCTAAAGCTCATTGAAATGAATGGAAAGATGTCCACTGACTTCAATGGGCATCCTCCATATGAGGAGATATCAGGGTTCGGTAATACTATCGGAGGAGGTGGTTTTGGGAGACAAGGTGGTGCACAGGAGTAGGGAATAGGTGCCCAGTGTTCCTCTGTTTAGGGCTAGGAATAGCTTATCACAGGAAGGGGATGTATTCTTTGTTTCCTTTGCAGGGTAGGGCAGTATGAGGCATCATCAATTAAGATACTTTAGCTGCTAAAAATTGCTACTATCGTTATGGCCATATATTGCATGTGACAACAAAAAAGGGCACATGTATATAAAGAGTTTTCTGACTAGGCTGCTAGCTTAGTGCCTGGGAAGCTTGCTGATTGTCTAGAATACATGTTAAAATCCTGCCAGCTGAATTCTGTACACTCTGCATTTTGTAAAGAGAGAGGCCTGCGAGAGACCTGCGAAGAGGGAATTACTATAATCCAGCCTGGATGTCACAAAGCATGGATTAATATTTCATCAGCTGCCTCTGACAATACTGTTGTCAGCCTCACTTTGTTCCTGAGCGGGGGCTATGATCTTCAAAAGACAGCCCTGAAGTAAAGATTATGGCACTGTCTTCACTAGACAGAAAAAACCAGTCTCAAGAGAATAGCTGCTGTTTTTCTGAATTAACTCATCATTGCAAGCAGAAATTTCAACTTCCCAAAGCCCAAATGCTAATACAAAATGGTAAGATGATACTAGCGGATTTTTTTAAGGCGTTAGAGCCCTCAGCAGTGCCAAGGTAGGACAGTGAGGGGCAGACTGGGTAGGCATACTCAGAGTATAATAGTACTCAAGGTGAGTAAAGTGGCCAGAACTGGGCCATTAGGTACCAGCTGACTTTGAATGTAGGTGGGTGTGAGAGAGAGAGAGAGCGAAAGCATGCGACAGACTTGGTAGATGAATTGAAAATAATGTGCCTTACAATAAAAATCCAAACAAATTAATATACTGTTGGAAAATGACATCTGAAAATAATACAGAAAAATGGGACCATAGAACTAAAGAGCTTAATAAATTTAGAGTCTTGAAGGCTCCGTTTTAAAAATGATTTAATAAAAAACAAAGCAAACCTTTGGGTGGAAGCTCTAACTTCTATTTGAGTAACTTACTTTGGTTTACCTTAAACTGATTCCTAGCTGATGTATAAGCTAAAGCAAAATAAGCCCGGTTTAAACCAAAATAAGTGTTCACATAGGTTTTGGCACCTGTTTAAATTGTTTTTTTTCTTTAAATCACACCTTTAATTAAACATGTACAACTTTCTTGTTTAGACACAGCTTTATTCAGACACACCTTGGCATGCAATTTAGGTCCCTTACCTAATCCTGGACTTTTCCCAGGCATTTTTGAACCTCTGGTCACCTGACAGTACACAATAGCTGGTGAACAAGGGCAAAACTTAATTGTGAACATGTTGGTAAATTAGAAAGTATATTTGGATTTACTATATTCTCATCCTGCTTGTATTTACTTTCCAGGAATAGTTCTTTGAGCAAAATTTTGTGCTTACGACTGAGACAAAATGAAGTTTGGATAAAGCCAAAATTTGTGCTTATAGACAGAATTGTGAAAGGGATGTGACTGCACCTTTCTTGGCTAGGACTGTGCAAGTGTGCTGCAATTGCTATGTCCCAAGGATGTGTGACCAAATCCTTTTCAAGAAGGACCATTTAAAACCCCTAGCTGGAGCCTTGCCAGAGCTATTTAAATAAGCCAAGCAAGGAGGTGGAGCTGGAACCATATCCCTACACTGCCACAGTCATGTGGGATTGTGAAAAACTTACCATGACAAATCACATGATTAATACACACCATGGAACACAATTTGAGCAAGCCAGAGGCTGACTTAAAACATTCATTGGATATTTTCAAATAATGAACAAACATATGAAATCAGAGTTTGTGAAATGAGTCCCACTGTGGGTGGGAGGGGAGGGCACTAAAAAGTCACGGAATGAATTTAATTCTATGACTAGTTTGTCACTAGTGGGGTTTTAGTTCAGACATAGGAATACATTTGAAAAAGAAAGTAAATTGATCAAAATGATCACTCATCAGGAAGTGTAGATATCCCTTCAGTGGACAGCCTTGCAGAAGTTGTGCAACATAAACCTTTCACTATACTCTTTCCTGGGACAAAAGCCAGGATGATGATAAAGCACATCAGTTCCTAATACAATTAAATGAGCATATGCTTTTGAAAAATCAGATCCAACTTGTTTCTTTATAGTATTTCTAGAATGGCAATTCCTGAACTGGCTCACATTGATTTGTGCCATGTTAACACCAGTGGTGTGTAGTAAGGGGACATGGCCTCCCCTTCAGATGGATAGGGCAACACTTGCACCGCCCCCTGGTGGGCACAGCCGGGCCATGCATGCCCACCTCGCTGGATGCAGAGGGGCGGGGCAGGAAGGGGAAATATAAAGGGCAGGCCCTCATTTGGGGCAGAAGCTGTTGGAGGAGAAGGATGTCCCTCCCCCACTGCTGGAGCTTGAACCCGAGCTGCCTGCTCCTGGGGAAGCCAAGGTGCTGCCAGAACTGCCTGCCGCCAGGGACACCGAGACGCTGCTGTGGCTGCTGCTAGCAGTTTACCCTGGGAGACTGTTGCCCCCAAACTTCAGGGACCCCCCCATTGAAGACCTGAACCCTAGACCGTGTGGCACTCTGCCCTTTACCTGGGCCCTTAGACTGTGTTTGGTGCTCAGCCCCCTGCCCAAGAGTCCGGGGCCATACACTGCTTAGTTGCCTGGCCCTACCTGAGTGCCTGGGCATCAGAGAGTGCTAATTCCCTGCTTTGAGTCTGCCTGCACAGGTGTGGCAGTATGGAGGCATGGCCTCCCGCACTGACTGACAAGGAGCAACCACCCCGCAGGTGTAATTCTAAATAACTCAGCATTTCCAGTTTGGGCAAGCTGCCAAGTGCAGCAGCAAGGAAAGACAAGAAATCTTAACTCCCACTGCCAGTTGAGGATAATGCGAAGACTTTAGCACCATTATGTAGAATACGATTCTGAATTTAAAAACAAACACCACTTTTTTTAGCCCTTCTGTTTTTTGCTTCAACAGTGGCTTGCTGAAAACAGCGCAAGCTCTTTCCTTTTAAATCCTAAGATCAGATACATAAACTTCACAAAAGCTGGTGGGACATTAGTGTCCAGTGCTCTGAATAGGTCAACATTTTTCAGAAACTGATCACAGAAAACAGGCCTGTGCAAGTCGTTCTGTAATTCATCTGAGGAGCCAGAGAAGAAGGGCTCTGTACTTGTGATAGCTATGAAAGCAATAAAAAAACCCCAAAGACGTGCTTGCCAACAGAGTGACATTGATATATTTAAGCCTGCTGCTTTACATCTTCAAAGTGCTGTGCAAATACTAAGTAAATAATGCTAACCCCACATCTATGAGGCAGGTAAATTAAGAGCTATAATTCACATGGGGAAGTGAGGCACAGAGATCAGAGCACTCCCCTAGGTCATGAGAATCTATGTCAGAGTGGAGATTAAAACCCTGACCCTTCAGCAGCTGGGGGAGGGGAAGGTCTGAACCCAAATGCAGAAGCCTTTGTGCTTTAGAGGTTCCCCTTGGTGCTAATGTTCTGGAACCTGGGGGAGCCACAGCACCAGCACTGAAGTAACAATCTCCTTGGGTTTAGGCCTCAAAGACCTTCTTTGGCTGGGATGTTGGACTCACTGCTGCATTAGCTCTGAGGAAGCACCAATGTCTTGGTGGTTGGAATTGAACCAAAATCCCAGGTTCCCATCAGAGCCCAGTGTTAAGGACTTCCCATCTGCCCAACCCTCATCCGAACATCTAGTTCCTTATTCACCCATTCTCGGCCCCTATTACTCCATCCCAGACCCACAACTCCCAAACAGACCCAGATCTCCCCCACCACTCCAGGGGAAGGCAGCGAAGATGGGGCAGGGGGTTACTGAGTAAAACACATAGCCAATTAATTAACTACACTTGCAGTTCGATATTAAAAATGTTTCAGAGACCAAGTAACCAAGTTTAGCCAATTTATTACCTAAAGACAAGATAATACAATACAAAAGGGAGCCAATATCTCTCCTTTCTGGAAGCAAGTCTTAGCTCACAGCATATTCCTGTTACATGGTGTGCTTCAAAGATACACCCCCCAAAACAACCTCGCATTACATCATGGTTGTTTAAGCATTGGAAGAGCACTTTATACGTCACCTAAGTTCCAACCAACCAGTTCGTACCAATTCCTTAACCTCTTGTTCTTTACCTTTCCTTCTCCTGTTTACCACATTCCAGGTACCAATAGGGATGAAGGCACCTCCTAAGCTTGTACCAGGGCAAAAACAGTCATGTATCTTCATTTTGAAAAGTGGGATATTTGCTAATGCCAAAAGCTACGTTTAGCTTGCAAAGTATTGTGGGATACATATATCTTGACATAAGTGAGCAAAAGAGTTACCCTAATTGCCCCCATGCTGGTTATCATACTATATTCATGTATTGTACACAGAAGAAGGGGGTTGTATTCTACACCATCTAACAAATGTATTGGCTAACAGGGTACAAAACAGTCAGGCTGCTACAGTATTCAGCAGTGAGTTCAGCCATCTCTCCTCCACTTTCCTCTTGCAGCTTCCTATCGGCTGTTGAGGTGCTGAGCCCAATTAGCATGAGTATCAGCTATTGCCTCCTGCCAGCATGTTCTCTCAGGCCAGGTCTAAACTTACCTGGGAATTCAGCGGCAGTTGTCGACAGGAGTTACGCAAGCTATGCATAGTAGCTTGCATAACTCCCATCGACTTCATAACTCTCTTCTACATGGCGTCTTCACTGCGCTCCGCCAACGGGAAATGCATTCTGGTCAACGCAGTGCTACGCGACTTGAGAGGGTGGTTTTAATGCGTCGACTTCCAGATTGATTGAGCGGTTCTTCACTGACCGCTCAATCAATCCGGACAGATCAATCTGACAGCGGTGAATTTGCCAGCGTCAGTGAAGACAGACCCTCAGTCCCCTGCTGGGCAGCCAGAACGCTGCAGCTTGGACTCCTTTCTTGGCATCGCAGCTCCCTTCCTGTTACACCTGGCCCTCTCTCTCACAGGCTGAGAACAGAAGGCCTGAGAATGGGAGACAGATTACAGCCTGGCTGGGCTGGCAGAGAGCTGAGCCTGCAGGGGAAAAGTCTTCCACAGCAGCATCATTTTCGTCTCCTCCTCTTTGGAGGCAGGTATAACAGGAACCTTGAGGTGAGGGCCCAGAGGGACCAGGTACATGAGGCAGCTTGGAGAGGGATACAGGGGGATGTTAGGTAGGAGAGGACAGAGATGGGGAACAAGGGAGCTTGGAGAGAGTGGACGGGGACAGAGGGGCACCTTGGGGAGGCAGGGAAGGGGGGAGGACATTGGAGAGAGAAAACGTTGCAGAGAAGAGGGAGAAAAAGACAAGGAAAGACATTGGAGACAGGAGAAACCAGTACAGGGGGACCTTGGAGGTACTGGGCAGGGGGGCCTTTGGGCACAGGGGAAAGCTGGGGAGGAGAGGACTGGGGGGATGTGAAGATACTGGTGTGAAAAGGGCAGATATGGGGGCACCTGCTGGAGGTGGGAACCTGTGGAGGGAAAGTACAGGGGAAACTTGGCGACTGGAGAGGTGGGAACTGGAAAAGAGACTTTGAAGACCGGTGTGGCATCTGGGACGGGAGAGCTGGTGTATGTTGGGCACTTGTACAGGGAAGATCTTGGCAAGTAGTAACAAAGTACAGGGAGACCTTGGGCGAGGGGGAGCCAGAGACTTAGGAAGGGGGTTCAAGGAGAGGCAGAGTGGAGATGGAAGCTGGAGGGAGAGGGGAGGGAGCTGGTGGAGGCAGAGAGAAGAGGGGTGAAGATGAGTGAGCTGCAGCAGCAAATAGAAAGGGGATACTGGCAGGGAAGGGAGACTTCAGCAGTATTGGGGAAGGATGACTGGGGACTTTCAAGGACTGAAGGAGGAGAGAACGGAGAGGGAGAGGAGAGAATTAGGGCAAGGGGGAGAAAAGGAGGAGAGAATGAGAGGCCTGAGTGAGAGAGTGGTTTGATGGTGGGAGAAAAGAGGGGTGAATATTGACTAAAGAAAGGCACCCAGCATCACTAGAGGCAGCTCACTGAAGACCTTTATTCTATGTGACACTATAGTCAAGCAGAATATTAGGATGCATAAGGAACTGGAAGGTGAATAATAAGGAAAATATTGTAATGCCTTTATATAAATCAGTGGTGTGGCTTAGCCTGGAATAGTGTGCCTAATACCGGTCACCCTGTCTGAAAAAGGGTATTGCAGAACAGGAGGGAATTCAGAGAAGGGCAATGTGAATGATCATGGGCCTGGGAAAAACCTCATATGAACAGAGGTGGAAAAGCTTGGGATTGTTTATCTTGGGGCTTGTCTACATTAGAAAGTTTTTTTTCTGGTTCAAGAAGGGAAATAAGCTGTACTGGTGTAGGCCCATTCTGTTCTATTAATTCTATTATTAGGAACATTAGAATACCCTTACCCTTTTGGTATGTGACAAACCACTACAGCAGTTTTTCTAAGGCTTTGCATTTTGACCTGGCCTCCCGGCTTATGTGACAGAGATCTGCTAACTATTGATAATTTTCTTTGAAACCACCACCGAAGACTGCCCACCCTGATAACCCTGGGGTTCACCTCGAAGGACGAAAACAGGATGAACTGTGATAAATAACAACAATGGTCATGGTTGCAAAACATGGTGATTGATAATCACACCAGGATGCAGGTTCAGCATGACGAAGCAGAACCCATAGTGTGGCATAAGAGCTTACCCCTATAAAAGGGGATGAAAAGATGAGGATTTTGGGTTTGGTTCTACAATCATCCTCCAGGAGCATTGGTGTGCACCGGCAGACCCCTGCTCCCTCCCTCGTGCCTTAGCCACCTGGCCAGTGGACTAACATGAGCAACAGAGGCTGGTAACTATACTTCATCTTTGTAGAACCTTGTGTGTGAGAGAGAGAGAGAGTGTAGGCAATTGCTTTTTGAAATCTTCGTATTCACAATAAACATGTCGTACTGACTTGTCCCCCTAAATAAGATCCTGCTGTTTATTTTATAAGCATAACGTTTTGGTGGAGAATTGCAAAAGGGGGAATATTGTCATACATCTTGGTTTTTGTGAATCTGGTGTGCACACCATTAAAGAAAGGTACCTTGTTTTGGAAAATTGCCATGGGCAGGGCATTTTAGCTGCGCCAGTATTTGCAGTCACCACACGAAGGAGCTCGTACTACGTGGTGGTCACTGCTACTCACACGTTAGGAGTTCGCACTGTCTACTGTCAGTAGGACAATAAGGCTTTTCTCCCTGAATAAGAAGTTTTTATACTGGTATAGCTGCATCCACACTAAGGTTTATGCTGATATACTTCTCTTTGGGGGGGGGGGGGAGGGGGGAACAACACACTACCACACACTTAACTGACAGTTATACCACTAACTTTTCTAGTTTAGACCCAGCCTTAGAAAAGGAGGCAAATAAGAAGGGTCATGATAAAAGTAAATAAAATAATGAATGGTCTTAGAAGAGGGAAATAGGGAGAACAGAAGTTCCTAGTCTCAGAACACAAGAATAAGGATACATTAAATGAAATGAGAAGGTAGAAATTCAAAAATCAATAAAAGGACATTCACAGTCACATAATGTGATTAAGCTGCGGAACTCATTGCCATGGGAAGTCATTGAAGTCAGGGATTTAACAGGGATTGGACATTTATATGGATATGAAGACTATTCAGAGTTATCACAATGAATTATAACTTATTTTTTTGGAAGGGATATTAAACTTCAGGGTTTAAGCCAATCTTTAACTGTTAGAGATCAGGTCAAGACCTATTGTGGGAGGTAAATTATGCCACTTCATTTTACCACAGGAGTCTTGTACCTTTCTTTGTCAAAGTCAGGATACTAAATTAGATGGACCTCGGGTCTGATCCAGTGTGGCAATTGCAATGTGGAGAAGAGGAAGATATAAGGAGAGCGAGGGGGAAATGAGGCCAGTGGGTAGAGAAAGGGTAATGAGGGATTTGTGGGGAAAGAAGTATTTGGGAAGCAGGAGGGGAAATTTGTTTGGAAAAAGAGGGAGGGAGAATGTAGCCTTTGAGGGAATAGAGGGTAATGAGGAGAAGAGTGGAGAAGAGGAGAATGTGGGATGTTTGGGGCACAAGGAGGGGAAAATATGGGCTTGGGACAACAGGTGTCTATGAGAGTTATGGGGTGGGAGGGAACTGATTATTGGGACTCTTATGGAATTAGGAACTAGGGTACTTTGAGGAAGGGGACCTATTTCCTCCCCCCTTCCCCCTCCCCCAACTTTGTAAAACAATCACTCCACTGACTGCCAGGTTGCCCTGAATAGGAGTGCAGATCTGATCTAGATGTATGCAATCTGGGTTTTTAGTAGGGTGCAGCAATTTTAAACTAAAGCAATGTTAATAGTTTAAATTACTTTACAAAAATCATGGTCAATATCATACAGTCTAAATTTTTCAAAAATAGGAGCCTCAAGTTAAGTTCCTATGCCCCTATTTAGGCATTTAAGGGTGCATATATCAATATATATAACAAAAGCATCTATCTGACTTAGGGCCCAAGACCCATTCAGTTTAAACTGCAAACCCAGATGGAGGAGTACAACCTTATCAAAACATTTCTGCTTTCTGAAGTTGTTGGGATTCAGGCTCCTGGAAGATGGTGTTGGCTACAAATAGCGCATGAACCATTTTCTTCTCAGTTTTGCGTTTGGGTTTGATTAGGGGTGTAAATTACACTCTGGGCTTGGCTTTTTCAGCCCAGCTGAGAAATTGTGAAATTTAACTGTGAAATTTATCTTAGAAGAATTCAGATTTGACATAGAGATTTTCTCTACTAGCAATTGGAAGCAAGTATAGAATATACACATTAGCAAAGTAAGACTATAAAATAAGAAGAAAGGAAAGAACTGGCACCATGAGGATAAAAAAAATCAATTTAAAAAGCCATGATATTTGTCCTCCCCAGGCCTTAGTGACAGCTCTATGATACCATTCCCATCTGACACTAATCCCCATCAGTTATTGGTGGCTGGGAATACCCAAATTAGAGCCCGCTGGGGGTGGGGGCTTCCGTCTTAAGGCAGGCTGGGTACTCCCTCCCTCACGCAATGCTGACCTATGGACATGTCTGACAGCAGAGGGACTATGCTGCTATTCTTCAGGTGGATTAGGACGTTTCTTCTCTTCAGCATGCTGCTTCCTGTTTGTGGCTGGCCTGGAGTCCCTATTCAATGGAAATGCTATGTGTGTTTGATGGGGGCAACCTGCCATCCCAACAGAGAGTTATGTTGAAGGGAATACAACAATAGCCCATGGAGTAACTCGTACTGTTTCTACCAAGTGATAGTGATATAACCTTTTGTAACCCTGAACCATCCTCAGTGATTGGGGCCAGGAAAAAAAATCAGGCTCTGACCAGCACTCCTGTATGTCACACACTTATTACTTAGTGCGAAGAATGGGATGAATTTCCTTACATATGTTAACATACTCAGAGCTTCTCTATAAGGGATCCTTGTTTTGGGCCTTTCCATCTGTGCAACGGTTTCCACGTCAACCATAATTTTGCCTTGCTTTGGGCTTCTAGAACCCACTGTGCTGGTCTAGTGTAGAGTTGATAGATAGGAGTTCTTTGGTATTGTTTGTTTGTTGCTACAAGATGGCAAAAAGTGTTAGCAGTAGAAGAGCCTGGAAAATACGTTTTGTATTTAGGATGAACTGAATCAGGAGCCCTGGGATGATTAAATATCCATAAAGTCTTTTTTTAATCTGACATTTATGTTAAAAGAATTTTTTATTCGATGTAAATCAAACACTCAAGAATTAAGAAATGCCAGATTTTAAATTTCCTGTGTAACCTTAATTCGGCCCTCTTGTGCACTATAATACAGCCTTTAATTACATGATCACAGACTGTTTTCCCACAGTACTCTCTGCTTCATTCAATGTACAGGCTGGACAATAATTAATAAGCAGCTATTTAATATTTTGTTTTTTCCCCTCATTGTTCAATGCATGGCTCCAGGCTTTATTTACTGCATATTATTCAAACCCACCTCCAAAGACACACATTAATTTCCTCTTGGTTTTTTTTTCCTGTGGTTCTCATCACTATAGAATTTGAATTCTACAAACATTAATGATTTTATATTCACATCACCCTGTTAAGTAAAAGCATATTAACCCCATTTTACAAATGGAGATGCAGCACGAAGTGTCAAGTGGCCACTAACTTTGGGTGCCCAATTTGAGATGCCTAGAACCTGAGTTTAAAATATTTAGCATTATATAGCACTTAATATGTTCCAAGCACAGCTCCCATTGGCTTTAGTTGCAGCTGTGACTGGCCAGTACTTCTGCAAATCAGACAGCTGGGCACCCAAAAGTGAGGAATGCACAAGTAGTGACCATCCCTGAAAGGTATGGTTTAAGTAACTTGCCCATCTTCGATAGGAACTTTGTTTCAGAAGTAGAATAGAATTCAGTTCTCCAGGGCAGCATTCAATTGCTTTAACCAGGAGACCAATCTGTCTGTCTATGGGTGTATCTGAATCCCATTGAAAGGAGCCAATTCTATGGTGCCCAGTGCCTTCACCAAAACTACCTTTAAGCTTTCACAGAGAGCCTCAAGAGTGTTTTCTGCTTTTTCAGTTCTGAGAAAAACTGTTCTGTGTATGCACTAAAAACTTTTTAAAGTCCTGTGAAATGGAAAAACTGGAGGAGATGATAAGTACACCTCTGTACTAAACAGATGGATACACAGCCAAACAGACTGCTTAGCCTGTCCCATTGTGAATGGAGGCAGGCTCAGACTGAACAATGAAAAGCTGTGTCCCACGCATGAACAATTTGTAGCTACTGAGCTTGTTGGTCACATGGGATTCCTCAAGGTAGGCTCCGCGATAGCCCTGTCATTTTCTGTTAGCGTGGAGGCATGGAAAAGGACATCATAAATCATGCTGCTTGTGAACTTAACTCTACTCAGCAAAAAAGGCAGTGTACTTCTTGAGATGGGATACATTCACCTCTCATTAGTGCCTCCTGTCAGCTAGCTGTGGTGCTGCAATCTTCTTTTTCTCCTGGCACCCCCTTGCTGGGCAGGTCTTCAGTGACTCAGCCATCCGCCTAAGTCACACAATTAATAGACAAATGGATGAACCCCTTCAGGGGTAACAAAGTTCAACAAAATGTTCGGCCCACCAGGGTCTTCAGCCCCATCTCTGGGCCTGTTTAAATTCCAGCCCTTTTCTTGGGCTTTTAGTAAGAAGGCTCTTATCCCCTTTTCAGGACTTAAGCCACTTCCTTATTGGCCAGTGGGGGGGACCCAGCCTGACCCTGGGAACAGCAACCACGTACTGCTTCCCCATAGTTGCTGCTGCATTCCGTGGGCTGCTTCCCACTCAGTCCCATCACCTTCACCTGTTACCTTATGGTTACAGTCCTTGCATTCTCTCTGCCTATTCCTGCTTGAGTAGGATCTCTCCCAATCGTCTTTGCATGGAGAGTTTCCACAGTTTTCCAACCCTTGCTCTCCTTTCTGCTCCCAGCCAGCAACTGACCTGCTCAGGTCCTGCCCCTTCTTTTATCTGAGCCTGCTGGGCTCTGATTGGTGCTTCCCTGCAGCCTTTTTAAGCAAGTGTGGGGGACGTACCTTTGTTGCTCCTTTCCTGGGGTGGGGTATGGTCAGACCATGAGGCCTCCAGTAGGGGGCCTCAAAGGACCTGGTACACCTCCACCACACTTCTTCATGACCACAGGGAAGGTGGATAAGAGCCCTCATACTCGCTGCACTTGAAATAACAATGTGAGTGTTCCACAAAGGGAGACTGCTTTAGTGATTATTCCCATTTTGGAACCCTTTCCACGCATAACAAACTGGTAAGACAGAACTTTCTATATACCAGGAACAGTACCACGTTGGCAAACATCTTGAGTGATATATTTGTTTGGATTTTTCTTTCTTCCAGGATAAAAGGCACTAGTCATTTTAAATTCCAAATCAGGCCATTTACAAGTCCCTGTGCAAAATGTCATAGAATCATAGTCTTAGAAGGGACCACAAGAGTCATCTAGTCTAAGCCCCTGCCAAGATGCAGGATTTGTTGTGTCTAAACCATCCAAGGCCTGATCTACACTGCCACTGGTTTCTCTCCCATCAACTTACTTACATTGCCATACCACAGCATCTTCACTACACTGCCTCAACCGGAGATGCCCTCTGGTTGACGCAGCTTTACTTCTTTTGGTGAGGTGGATTAATGGTGTCCACTGGAGAGCACTTCCAGGATCAATCCCCAAGGAGCCAGCAGTGTATACATACCCCAAGACAGATGGCTAGCCAGCCTCCTTTTGAAAACCTCCAATGAAGATGCTTCCCTGACTTTCCTAGGCAGTCTGTTCCATTGTTCTACTGTTCTTACAGTTAGGAAGCTTTTCATGAGAATCATTCAATGGTTGGTAAAATCTTCCAGTCCAAGATTTTTTTTCTAGCCTCAGCTATGATGTTGCAACCTCCTGCCAAGGTATGAACCCATTTATTTCTATGCAACGCAAGGATAAGATAAGTTTATTTTGTACGGTTTAACAAACATACTAACCGAGGGGGACCTAGCCTACTTAACATGTAGCAGTAGTAGGTTAGTTCATCTACTCAGGAAAACATTTTCTCGGTGCTGGTTAGATTGTATTTTTGTTCTTGTTTCTGCACTTCCTTGCTCCTGTGGGATGCTGTGTTGAGCAAGTCAGTGTAGTTGTAACCTCCAAAGGCTTTGAGTAGTTCTTTGGTGATGCTAAATAAAGACCCTCTCTTTTTGAATTCATTTTGGTGCTTTGCAAGGAAGCTTAGAACTTTTTAACACTCACATGACAACCTCTAAGGAAGGGAATAAATCTGAATGCTCACAAGTGTAGTGCAAGCCAACTAATCTTGCAATCTAGAAACTCTGCATGGGTGTACAAAAAACCATGACTAAAAAATGGGGTTTTTTTGTAACACCAACAGGTACAGTGAGACAAGTGCAGAAAACAGACATACCTGGTTTTCAGATCATACTAAACCTGTAGCCAAAAGAGAGGTTACACTGAGTTGTTCAGTCAATAAAAATAAGCTTTGCTATTCTTTGCATTTTCAGAAAATTGGGCATTTTTCAGATGCATGTCATCTAGGAATTGATTTATTTCTAGGCCTCTAGTGAGGACATATGGGGTTGTTGTGCCAGGAAGGAGAAAAATCTCCTGATGCTGGGAAGAAGAGATGTGAGCAGGGGGAGGCAGCATAGGGAAGTGTGTGGTGTCCGGTAGTGAAGAGATGGGACAAAATTGGACTACTACAGATTTAGATTCTGAAGAATTTTCAAAATCCACTCTTCTTTTTTCTCACTAAAGATTCTGTTATTAGGCTATTGAGGATGTCCCAACTCCTGTCACTTCTTCCTCCTGCCCTAATGAGTCAGACACCTTTCCTTGCTATGGCTTTCAACTGAAACTCAGGAGCAGTTAGTCCTACATAAATTATGCCTGGAAAGCATTCATTGCTTTGGATCAACCCCAAAAGCCTTGCTCTGGAGGCTAACACACAGGGAAACCACATGATGGAAAGCCCAGGAGGGAGACTGCCCACCCACACTAACATTTACCTCAAAATACATAATGTATCCTGAGAATCAAGAATATCCTGCTTCAGGACTTGTAGGTGTAAATGTGCAGAGTGATAGCAGCCTCGCTGTGTGTCTTCAGTGCTTCAGTGCATTGCCTTCAATGCTTTGCTGCACTCCAGTGATGACTCACTGTTCTCTTTCTTTCCCCATTATTCACCTTCTCCACTGCCTTCATTTCCTGTGTACCTACACAGAACTAGAATTAAAAAATCAACATTATCTTCTCTTTTCTGATTCCATTTCCCAATTCTCATGCTAATTAATTCAGCCTTTACAGAAAAATGCCTGTCCTGATAATCAAAATGTGAAGAGAAGGGAGGGAGGGGGCACAGACAGAACTCTCAATTGTTTTCCAGAGTCTCAGCTTTTTATTTTAAAAAGTGCATCTCTAGCTGTTATAGTTGCGAAAAAAAAATCAGAGACCTGAACATAACTGATGCAGAGACATCTGCTGTAGATTGAGGAAAGACAGAATCAATAGCTCTAAATTGTGATCTGCCCCCATTCATTTCAGATGTTGCATTGTTAACTCTTTCATTACTCATCAGGGCTTGTAAGAAAGGAGAGAATGTATCATTATGGAGATCTACACTCAAAAAGGAGAGATGGGGAGTGGAATCAAATAAATAGTAGTGCATATGTGCAGCAGATGTTAAGATGCATAGGCCTTTAACAGCACATGGTGCAGGAGCCTGATATCGGTTTCATTTTCTTGAAGGGGGCTCAGCTTTCAAATGTTTGGGAATTTTCTTTTTAAAGGAGATGATTTTAGTGGCAGAATAACGATTGCTGTCTATTTTTTTAAATTCCTGCCTATCAAATAGTTGGAGAAGTATGAGGTAAGAAGCCATCTTGTCTTAGAGCAGGATTAGATAACATTTTGTTTTATTTTTTCTGAGGAATACTTTCCAGTAACATTCATTCAGCTGAAATATTTTTAATCAATTGGAATTCAAAGATTTCATTGCAAAATTTACTTTAAAAAGTGTCTGCAATACTGTCAAGCTACTCAATAGCAATATCAGTTAATAGGCCCACGCATTTAATCTTAACTGAAAAGAAATATGGGATTATTATTTTTTTAAGAGAAGTAGTGTGCTTTAAGAAAAGTCATTTTTTTTCAGTAGCTTATTCATGTTTAATGCTTTGTTGGACAGCTAGAATATATCATTTTTCTTGATTTTTTTCTACTTTATGGAGATGTATTTTCAGAATCTTTTGGCCAAATCCTACAGTTTTTCCTCTTAAGCAAAAACTCCTCATCGACTTCAATGGGAAATTTGCCTGCATAAGGTCCTAGAATCCATAATTCAAAAATGATATCATAGTAACTAAGCAAAAACCTAACAATGTTTGACTTAGTTTGACCATCTAGTCTGTGTATGTTTTCTTTCAAAAAGGGTACAACGTAATGGTCAGATTCTGATACTTCTACTCATACTGAGTAGCACCTCACCACACAAGAGATCTCATTGATTTTAATAGAACCATTTGTGGAATCAAGTACTATTCATGTTGAGCAAAGGTATGAGAATCTGATCATAATAGCTAAGATGTAGGCCATACAGATATAATCACTAGGATTCAGTAGGGATCAAAGAATGGTAAAAATCTGAAAAAATATTCTTCAAATCTAAGAAAAGTGCCTTTCTGATCAATTTTGAGCACCAGGTCAACACTTAAATGGGTCAGGAATAATGCTTAAAATTCTCTTTTTGGCAGTGAAGCAAATTATTTTAAATGAACTATTTTGATGTGAAACCAGCAACACTTATTCCAGGCCTGTCTCCTAGGAGAGCCACAGCAAAAGAAACAAGAATGAATCGACTGATTTTTATTTAATTCCATTTTTCAGACACAAATTAAGTCTGGAGAAAAGACTATGTCTGTATAAATATAACTAGAGGTAGAAAGGAATGCTTACACACAAACTAATGCAAAGATCAGGATAGCATGAATTGTTTTTACAAAGCTCAATGGAAATAGCAGTCTAAGGTCAAACTCTCTTGATAGTATCCAAATGCAGGAGCAAATTTATTCTCTGTTAAAAACAAGTAGTATATTTTTATTTGCCTTAATATATTTAATATGATATCTTTTATAAAGGGAGCCCAAGTATTGATTTTATGTGGAGTAACATACTGCCTCCACTATATCAGGCAAGCCTTGTATTTTGTGAGAAATATTGGTAGGTCCAATGTTTTTTCACTGAATTATCTTCTGTGAACACATCTATTGAACTGACTCAAAGTTGCACTCATGCCCCTTGGAAGTTTCCTATTAAAATATAAAAATCCAAAAGACTTTATCACATCTATGTCAAGTGTCAGCACTTTTCTATGCAAGGTATCTTCTTTTACCAAGTGTTTCAGAGTGGGACTCCTTTCATGGGACAGAACTAGCACTTCAGGGCTTTTAAGGGCATGCGTAGCCCAGGGCACTGATCCACAGATTATAGCAACAATTTTCCAGAATCCTAAAGGCCAAACTTTATTTGATTGAAATGAAGCTGACTACTGCATTACGCCCCATATAGACTGTAGCATGCAATGCTCCTTAGCTATCTGAACAGCTTCCAGTATGTGTTTATGGTCTCTGCAGATCACAACAATGCATCCAAGATGAGAATTGTCACAGGCTTCATTTTAGAGCTCAGCGGAGAACATTTTGGTTATGCCTGGAAAAGCTATTTCTCTTTCTGTTGTAGGTATTTGTCTGCCTATTGCTCACTGATGCAATAAATCCACACATCAGGAGCAACACTTCCCTGTGAATGACCACTTGATAGGATGAAAGGGGCTCTTTTCAGTGATTTTTCAAAGATGCTAATATATTGATGCATGGAAAGGCTCTGAAAACAAAAGTCCATAATTTGTTGTTAGTCGTGTTCAGAAGTGTGCATAACTTCAACTAATGCACCAAAGTTGCCCAGACTGGCATAGGGCATTATAAACTTCCCTGCACCCTAGGAAGGATTCACTCTGGGCAGTTGCCTTCCTTTCCTTGTGGTTCCCTTTGGCAGAGTCACCTTTAATTTCTAGCACAGGAATCTTGCCAGTGGAAGCTGCCAAGAGGATCAACTGAATTATTAAAAACAATGGGTAAAGAAACACGAGAAAAAATGAAGCCCTTAATCATTAGACACTGAAAATTTAGCTCTCTTTCTGCTGAAATGCCAATGGAGTGCAGTTTTACAGGGGCAAATCATTAAAAACTGTGATTACAAATCAGGTAGCTAATCATGGGCCCATTCTCCTCTCATGCTGGTGTCAATTGGGAGTAATTCCACTCCAGTGACTGCAGTGAACACCTGTATTATACTGACCAAAGTAGGAGACAACTACAGAGTTTTGTCGACAACAGTCAGCTTTCATTGACAAAACAGTGGAGGTGTGCACACTACAATGCTCCTTCCACTGACAAAACTCTCCTGCTTTGCCAACAAAATAAAGCCACCTTGACAAGGGGCATAAAGCTCTTTGCGGCAAAGTGTCCATGTAGACACTGTGCTTGGTTATGTCACCATAAATGGCCTCCAGGAGGTGTCCCACAATGCCCAGCCTGACTGCTCTAGTCAGCAGTTTGAACTCCGCTGTCCTGCACCCACATATACAGCCATCCATCCCTCCCCCTTTAAAGGCCCAGGAATTTTTGAAATTCCATTTCCTGCTTGCTTGGCATGTAGAGCTCACAGTGCATCTTCCCAGCTTACCATGGCAGTTCCATGCAGCAAACACTCTCCCACTTGGAGCATACCAGAGCTGTTGGATCTGCTGAGTATATGGAAGAAGAGGCTATGCAGTCCCAGCTTTGCTTCAGCAATAGGAACTTCAATACCTATGGTCAGATTTCTTCTGGCATGTTGGAGAAGGGCTATGAATGGAACATGCATCAGTGCCATATGAAGATAAAGGAGCTGAGGCAGGCCTACCAGAAGGCAAGGGAGTCAAACCATCGCTCTGGTGCTGCGCTAAAGACCGACTCCTTCTATAAGGAGCTGGATGCCAGCCTTGGTAGCGATTCCACCTCCTCCACCAAGAATCCCAGGGATACTTCAGCAGGGCTGGAGACAGTGGACTCAACCCTGAGAACAAAGTCGGGATGAGGAGGTCTAGTTGGAGGATGAGATGGAACAGGTGATAGTCATCTGGTACCATGGGGAGCCAGTACCTCATCTCGACCCCAGAGGATTTGACCCAGTCTCAGCCCTCTGTCTCTGGCACACACGATGCAAGAGATGGGAGCTCTGGTAAGTGATCTCTTTGAGTGGATGTTGCTCAGTATTGTGAGGTAAAACTGTCCTTTGCTTTGTTATATGCTAGAAGTGGATGAAGGGATAGAAATGTACAAGACTAACTGTGTTTGGCATGTGCTTCACATTCCCCTCTTAGTTAAGCAATGTGGCATAACAGTGTGTTAATGCACACCGAGATTTCACAGGAATCCTCCAAAGAACTCTCTAGGAAATGTTCCTGGAGGTACTTGCCAGTCCTTTGCTGAAGGTTCCTTGACAGAGTTTCTTTGTTCCTTCCCCCATTGTAGGAAACTTTCCCATGCCAATCGGCAATCACTTGTGCAAGAACCAAAGCGGCACACAGATGAGCAGCAAAGTGACTTGGTTTGAAGCCACACACATGCAGGTGATGCACCCTTGCATACCCTCAGGAGTGAGATATTAGCTTCTATAACTTCTGCCTATGGAAAATAGTGGCAGAATTTACAATTTTGTCCCTAGTTGCCTGCAGTGATCCCTTTAAAAAAACCACCTAGACCCTTTGCCCCATCTTGAGCGCCCTTCCCCCAAGGCTGAACTCACCATGTGCAGGGTGTTCGCTGAGCTGTGTGCTTGCCAAGGGACAGTGATTAATTGATTCGTATTTAAAAAGAAGTGGTTTTTGTTATAATGATTTGCTGCTGTGAGTGCAGTAACAGTCATGCTTCTGTTTATTATTTCTTGTGGTCTTCAGGGGGACCCCCTACACATCAGCAGCATGTCTCTGCCAGATAAGGAAGTGACCAAGGAGGAGCAAGGAGGACATGTTTGGAGAGAGGGCATGCTCCAAGCCTCAGAGGCCAAAAAACAAGACTACAGGACATTGAAAGAGACTTTAAATGAAAATTATAAAATAGACAGGCAGGACAGAAAGGAGAGCCAGGAGTGAATTTTAATGGGCCAGGAGTGGATGATAAAAGTGATGGAAGACCAAATGGAGATGTTGAAGTCCCTAATCACGCTGCAGGCAGAATTCATGCATGCTCGCCTCCTCCTCCCCCCAGCCAATATAGAACTGCTTGTCATGCCCTCCTCAAACGCCTCCCAAACATTTCTTGCACCCCCCTGCTCCATTTCTTTACTCCATTCACTCCCCTACTTTGGACAGCTTCCAAAATAATAGCTGGTCTTACATACAGCTATGAGAGCCTACACTGCCCTTCACTATTATCCCCCTGCCCAACAAGTGTTTGGTGTGTGTTGTTAATTGGTATTTAATAAAAAACATACTCTCTGAAAGATGAACAATCTTTATTTGTCTCCTACACATAGTAGTTGCTGCTAAAATTAATACACAATGGCAATTGGATCAGTTGCAGACTACAAATTATGGTTGGGAATAATCAAAATTTTCATGCAAGGCGTCAAGTAAACAAAGCCTGGCACAGTGCTCTAAGTCTATAGAAAGACACATTACTGGCCCTCATTGCCAAAATGGTCCCTCAAGGCCTCCCTGATTCGAATAGCCCCTGATTGTGTCCCTGGTGTCTAGCTGCTCAAAATCAGTCAGCAGGCGATCAGCCTTCTCGCGCCAACCCAGGGGAAACTTTTCACCCTTAACCTCACAAATATTATGGAGTACACAGCAGGCTGCTATGACCGTGGAATAGTTTCCTTATTTCAGTCCAACCTGCCATAAAGACAGCACCAGCAAGCGTTTAATCTGCCAAATGCACATTCTATAGCCATTCAGCACCTATTCAGCCTATTCTTGAAACGCTCCTTGCTGCTGTCCAGGTTGCCTGTAGAAGGCTTCATGAGCCATGGAAGTAAGAGGTGTGCTGGGTCTCCCAGGATCACTATGGGCATTTCAACATCCCCCATTGGAATCTTCTGGTCTGGAAAGAAAGTCCCTGCTTTCAGCTTTCTGTATAGGCCCGCGTTCCTGAAGATGTGTGCATCTTGCACCTTCCCTGACCATAAACACCTGCAATACCATAGAAAAGTACCTCTTTCTATTGATATACTCGTTTGCAAGACGAGCTATGCAGGCCATCTACCACCTCGCTGCAATTAGGGAATCCCATTGCTGTAAAGCCATCCAGTATTTCACTCACATTTCCAAGAGTCACAGTCCTTTGTAGTAGAATGCGATTAATGGTCCTGGCATTAACACAGCCCCAACAGTGGACTTACTGACTCTAAACTGATTTGCGACTGACGAGTAGCAGTCTGGAGTTGCCAGCTTCCATGTGGCTATTGCCGCATGCTTCTTCCCCAACATGGCAGCTCTCATTCTGGTGTCCTTGTGCCACAGAACAGGGGCGAGCTCCACACAGAGTTCCAGGAAAGTGGCTTTCCACATCTGAATATTCTGCAGCCACTGCTCATCATCTCACATCCTCATAACGATGTGATCCCACCACTCAGTGCTTGTTTCCCGAGCCCAAAAGCGACAGTCCACTGTACGCAACTGCTCTGTGAATGCCAAGAGTAATCTGGTGTTTCCTTCCAGGGCACACAGCAGATCAGGCACCTCTGGTTCCTGTTCAGCTTGGGAACTCATGATATACTGCATGACCATCCATGATGTGTTCGTAACAGTGACCACAACACTGAAGAGCAGTGCAGGATCCATCCTTTCAGACATCTGAGCTCAGAAACCCCACAATGACTTATTTGTATTAATACCTTAATTGCCAATTTATCTGGTTTCAGTAGGTAACCAGAGGTGGTCTGCCCTAGAGAAATTGCCAGGGTTTTACCAGAGGTTTCCCTCTGACCTCTGGAAAACTCCCCAGAACAGACTAAATCTGTTAACCCTTGGGAGGACATGGATACAGCCTTCCGCTCAAAGGACTGACATTCAGGCAGTAATCTTTGAAAACAAAATATTCTTTATTTAAATGTACCAACCTTTAATACAATAGATTCCAAAAATCACATATTAAGGTAATGCAATATAACACAAATCCACCTCAGCACAAATACACACATTAAAGTAACCAATAGTGTAATACAATAGAATAGGAATAACAGCTTTAAGTGGTTATATTCTACATGTGGTGATCAATCACATGTAGGATACTGGCAGCAGGCAAGTTTTGATTTATACATTAACAGAATATACAAACTTCAAACACCCAGACATACACATTCATGTGTTATAATTTTCTTATATTAGAATCATCATGCTTACTTTTTTATAGTCTTTCTTCTCTCTTTCTTCTCTCTCTGTCTCATCAATAGGTCCTTCCAATCTGTCACTGCTGTTGCCACTGCTTCCCTGGCCTTCTGCTCCACTTTCTTCCTTCTTCATGATTTCAGCTCTTTTTGCTCTTCTCTTCTGCTCTTAATGATTCTTTGGTTACCATTTATTCATGCCCTCTCACCAGTACTTTCCACTCATACTGATTCAAGTCTGTCAGCTTTCTGCCTTATATACAGATTTTGGTCTATTCTGATTGGTTGCTTTCTCAATCCTAGTCATTAGCATACCCATCTACCAATCGACTTTAAGCCTTCCCTGATTGGTCTGTTCTTATGGACAAATCACAGCTGCTAAACTCATCTGTCAATTAAGCTGGACGTGTTTGAGGACCTGCGCTTGTGCCTGACTGACCCCTCCCTTCAGGTTTTGGAGTGACCTTTATTTTACCTCAGCCTGCTTGCTCACTATTGGCTGAATTACTCCAAAACCACCATTTTAGTTTTTCTGGCTGTGTTTACCTGTGACTGCTATCTTGTTTCTCCTAGCCATAACCACTTAAAACTATCTCCGTAACTATTATTAAAACTATAAACAGTTATACATTTATGCGCACCTTACCGTTATGATTCATTGTTGCCACTCCAATTGTACCAATTTAAACTTGCTTAATATTGATCGTTTTCCCTGCTTCAGCTATTGGTGGCAAGGCAATTGCTCTCAGTGCTGTATTCCTCACACAGAATGGAGCAGCTGAAAAATCTCTTCTATCAGAGATGGCCAGCACACAGTAAACAGGGGCCATTGAAAAACACCATGAAATGCAGTCAGAAACCTATGGAATGATGGGGTGGAAAAAACTGCATCATGGGATGTTGAGCCCACACCCATGATGCACTGTGATCCACTCCACCTTCCCATAATTCCTAGCTGCAGAAGGTGGTGAGTTGCACAGTGGGATAGCTACCCAGAGTGTACTGCTCTCACTGTCGATGCTAAAGCACTGTGGACACACTCCGCCGACAGAAGGAGTGTTGTGTGAACATGGATAAGCATTATAATTATAGTACCTTTTGATCACTGGTGTAACTTGCGTTGGCAAAACTGTAGTGTAGACAAGGCCCTAAATTCTGTCTTTTCATCCAACTAAGTTAGAGGATAACTGAAAGACCCATTTGGAAATCTCAAGGATCAAGGTACAGTTGATAGAAGAAAACTAAGGGCATCTCTTTGTGGGGGTCGTTAATTCTTGACCACTGTATGCCTGAGGTGACAGATGTTTTGTGGAAACCACTTGGAGTTTATAAAAATAAAAAATAGTCATATGATGTGCAGCAAAGGTGCCAACATTGCCGATTTTCCAACTGACTCAGCCCATCTGCCTCAACCCTGATTTAATAGGACCATCTCTGGGCATGAGTGAATTTTCAGTGCCCATTCAACCACTCACCTCTTCGAAGAGAGAGCCAGCAAAAGCGCCTATTAGTGACTAATACAATGAACTTTTTTCTCATTGGGACACTTTTCCACTAGGAACTGGATTGAGACCATCCAGGTTAACGCCTTTTATTTAGGCCAAATGGTAATTACGACTCACTCCCACTGACCTGATTTAAATTCAAATTGGTGATCTAGAAACAAAAGGCAAAACCCAGCATCTCTCTGAAAAGTACATTCTTGACTTTTAGCAGATTTTAATTCTTTTAATTGAAATGCAACATACTTATACATACATGCATAGCAAAGTACAAAGGGTTAGAAAATGAGCTTCATTTTCAGCCCCTAATTGTAATATATTGTACATTAATCCCTGAGAGAAAAAGTACATCAGCTGTATCTCTACCACAAGTCTGAGTGCAAATTCATATGTTCACTTTGCAGTATTAATTGCTTTTGGGATACCAAATCCGTATTTTGATACTTAAACCCGCTATGCTTCTTGTGAGCAAAAATCTGCTGTAAACTAGTTCATCAGTCTTACACCATGTAGGAAGAAATTCATGTAATTTTACATTATGCTCACATGAAATCCTGTCTTTTTTTTTGCTCTTTCCCTTTTAGAAGTGAAGTCTGCACTTGAAGTGAAATGTGCATGACTGCCAGGCTGAAAGCCAAGCCATAGAGCTGAGGTAGCTTAGACGGCATTAATGCAAGCTCCCTCTACTCTGAACAGGAAAGACCAGTTCTAATGTAGTTCAGTCACCACGATAAAACACCACAGTGAGGGGTGACCTTATAAAAGCCTCGCTAGAGAGGAAAACATTGCTTGACAGGCCCATCCAGGCTCTGCTGAGAGGATGTTAATTAGCAGCAGTTGTGATGCTTTTATGATGTGGCATTAGCTTTCTAGGAGCTGCATTTTGGTCCATGGCAATTAGTGTTGCACTAAGTGTCTGGTCAGATTGTGGCCATTCTGTGTGCAATGAGGGAGAACAGAAGCAGCCTTTCCCCTTTTTGAATCTTCTGAAGGAGTCAGCCACAACTGCATTTAGGGACTGCTCCCTGCTGCACCTTCTTAAGAGGCAACACAGCAGCTTCATTCCCCAGGAGCTGCAGAAAGGATTGCACTGGTCCTCCCTGAGGCCCAGCTCCGATTGGGGAGCAGTACCCGCTACTGCCTGCTTGGGGCTATGTCTGAGGAATATTTTAGAGGGCTGCCATGCCTGAAGTTACTGAGTCCTATTACATACTACTATCTATTAAAGCTGCTTAAACATGAAAAACTGAGAGCAGCAATCGCTTGTTTCCTGTCTTCGTTCAATACATTACTGTTGAGAAGATGTCTAGCAAGATCTAGAGAGAGTCACAGTCTTGGTACCTTTGGGAACTGAGCCTTATTTGGCAAGGCTATAATTGAAAGTTCTGCAGAGTATAGTGAAGAGGGGCTCCCAAAGCATTAACATTTTCATTGATATTGTCATTCAAGGTCTATCTAGTCTTGAATTCAGAGTAACACAGTGAACTGACCACAGAGCAATACAGTACCTTTGAAAGGAAGGAAATATGATAAAAAACAGATACATTATTCACTGTATGCCTTTGCTGTTTTCTTTTGAAAACCACTATTATTAACATAACCTTTCTATTGCAAGTAGCAAGCACAGAGCCCTTACCAAAGTTCGTCAGCTAACTGGCTTTAAAAAAAAAAAATTGAAGAAAATTCCTAAACTCACAAGTGCTTTTTATGCCCTTTACACAGTCCTTTCTAGAACCAAAATAGCCTCAACATGGACTGAAATAAACGTTATCAAATTATGCAAATTCTCAATTTCAAAAGGGTCTATGTGCATACAGGAACGGTGCATCTCTGTGGCCGTAAATGCCACTCTAATATTACAGCTAGGATTATGTTTGGGACTGTGGGAATTGCTCTGAAAGTTATAGGGCTGTGATGCTGGTAAAGCCACCATATGCAGCATACCTGATTAGTTTTATGGGATCCAGGAAGGGTCTGGGGACAATACGCGGACACATTGCTCCCCATTTGCCAGTTGAGGACCAGCCTGGGTCATGGCTGCTGTGACTGATATTAAGAAATGGTTTCCAAGTATTGGAGTGGAGATGGCAGATGTAGCCATGTCAGACCCTAGCCATGAAGACTACCCTGGATTTCCAAATGCTGGTGAATGGGCTGCCTCATATGGCATTTTTGTTTATTTTGATACAGTACTGCTGCACTTATATCCCTGATATACTTCTTGAAGGTAGGAGAAGACCATTTCATTATTTGAGTGATCATCCAGTTCTTCCTGGCTGTACTTTGGCCCATCCCCAAGGGGCAAACTTAGATTTAGGGAACAGGACCTTCATTTAAGACAAAAAACCAACCATCCAATGATTTTGTAGGTAAATGCAATGATACAAGAGTGGAATAGCACATTCCCTGAGACTAAAGAGAAGAAGGCATAGCAAGTAAAGGAAAAACTGTAAGGGAGGAGACAAATCTTAAAGCTGACCATGACATTAAAAAATTGAACCAAGTTCGCAGCTGGTGTAAAGGGCTGTAGCTCCCCTGCAGTTTATGGAGCCATGTTGATTTACATCAACTGGGGAGCTGATTATCTCAGTTGTTGAGACAGTGTTTATATATTTGATATGCAGCCATTTTTTATCTTCAAAGAGTAAAACCAATATCATTAAGAATCACATTCATCCCAGACAGTACAGGTGTAGTGTTTGATACCTTTGATGTCTTAAACTCTGATTTTCAGAATTAAAATGTTAATCATAAAGTGCTTACTATATTAAAAAAGATCTACATTACACATAGCCCTGGATTTGTTACCATTCATCTACTGTACCAAGATAGTGGCAGACCCTAAACTCTTTGTGGTTTTCATTATTATTACAACGCATTGCAATTCATGTGGTCCTATGGAAGGGGAAGGGAGTGTGACTAGTATCAAAAGCTGAAGCCCTTAATTTTATCCTGTAGAAAATGAACACAAAACCTGGCCCTTTCATGCATGTGTGCAGTGAAGGCTGTTTCTCAGCTGTTAATCTTGGACTGGAACAAAAATCACCACCTCAATGCCAGTGGGCAAACAGTTTTTTTTACACTTCAACCCCAAGATTTCCTCACACTCCACCAGACAAAGTCAGTGATAGCCCGTGTGCTATTTCAGTGCCCAAAGGCCATTATTCCATTTGGTAGCCCCTGCTTTGATGTGCGTCGTCTGTTAACATTGGAACTTCTGACATCATCTCCACCATTGAATCAAGTCCTGTTGTCCTGGGGAAGCCCCTGCCTCAGTTTCTGAGCCTCTCCTGCTTTCCTCTTCTCTTGTTCCTCTGCCTTCTTCCGCTCTTCCTTCAGCTCTTTGTATCTCCATTTGGGAATCTGCAGATAAGTGCCATCTTTGGCACTGCTCTTCCTCCTCACTTTCTCTGGTTGGTAGGTGGGTGGAGGAGCCTTGTTGATACGGACTTTGGGGATGACAAATCCTGGTCTCACACTGCTCCTTCTCAATAGGTGCAGTGGCAGGAGGCTTGCTTTCCTTGTGACCACAGTGTTCATGTGAGCTACCGTGAGGTTGAGGGGCTGCAGACTAGCCCGCCGATCCTTCTTTTTGGGGATCAACATGACTCTGGAGTTCTGAAATAATTTCTCATAACTGCTAACATGGTCTCTGTCCTGAGATCGGATTTCCTGGGCTCTCTGCTTCCTAAGGATTTCCTGCACAGCCAGTCTGCGTTTCCCAATGCAGGGTGGACTCCCTGGGCACACAGTCCTGCAGGATATGGCAATAAAGGGGCTGCTTAAACTTGTAGTCATCCTAACCATGTGGTCAAGGACCCCATCTTCTTCCGGGCCACTGGAAACCCTGAATGACATTGCTGACCTCACACCCTCACAGATCCTCTGCAAACAGCTTTTTGGCTCTGCGGCCTTGGCAAGATGTTCCTTCATCTTTGGCCATTCTAACTTATACTGGCCACAAAACTGCTCAGGGCATGGCCTGTCCATCAGCCTCTGCATGAGGAAGGCTGCTTCTGATCTTCCTGTGTAACAAGCCCATTCCCGAGGAGTCATTCCACGGTTTGGGTCAGTCGTGTGAACATCTGCCCCTTAAAGAAGAGAAAGGACAACATTTGCATTGATAGGTTACATGGTGCACACCTCAACTCCTACTGCCATAATCAAAACAGAGTTCCTGTAGAGAAAAATAGTATGTGATTATGTAACTGAAGACTGTATCATAATGCACAAACAAAAGGAGTAGAATTAATTCTGGCATTTCCTGACTTCTGAGTGCTTGACTTTGCAACCTTAATGGTTTTAATATAGTTTTCTTGTGTATAATTTCCTATTTTTTTTAAACCAGCACACTGAAAATAAAAAACAAAACAAACCACCACACAACCCAAATTCCATCATGTGGAACTGTACTGACTCCTCACATGGGTCACAAATAGGGTTGAAGCCTTTAGGCCCACAGCAAAGACCTCTGCTACTTGAGCTAATGGAGTAACTGGTAGCAAAAGCAAACTACTATCCTCTATGTGGACCAGTCACTACCAAGTAATGAGACATACACTTTGTGACACTTTGTCACAGCTACTTACTAGTGAACCGAGGACTGTTGAGACTCAGGGATCCTGAGTTCAACTCCAGCTTCTGGAAAGGAGTGTGTTCTAATCTAATAGTGTCCTTCTCTATCAATCCAGTCCTAGCTTCTGTCTGTGTCTCCCCACTCTGCTCCTATTACCACTGTGATGCTGTATGAGTGAATATGGTCATTGATATTGACACAAATCTTATACAAAGTATGTCATGTAACATATCAGTGGAAAAGTTATGATTTGCTAAGTATGATTATCCTGTTTATATGCATGTATCATCTTTGATTTGAAGTTATGAATATTGGCTATTTAGTGGCATTGAATACGTGTTGGATTCCTGGATAACACCCACCAGATAAGATTTACATCAAGGCTAGACTGCTATGTATTGATGAACCATTAAGGAAACTTCACTCTAACAATGGGCCAGAGAAGAAAACTCTTTCCACCCAGATAACTCTTCCTGTGGACAGCTCAGCAAGTATATGGGCAATGGCTGCCGCTGGGAGTCATCAAGTCATGTAAGGACATATGATATGACCCTGGACTCCATCTTGGGCCAGTAAACAAACAGAGGCTGTAAGCTGTGTTTGAGACAGTAAAGTTCCAGGCATATGGTAGAGGCTATAAAAGATCCCTGAGATATCTCCATTTTGCCTCTTTCCTGCCCTGATTCTCTGGACTGTGGATTTACAACTAAAAAGAGCATTTTGAGAGACCTTACAAGCCTGCAGTTTATTCCATCACTGTACAACCCTGATATAAGGATTTTGCAATTATTCATATGTAGATATGATCTATTAACCATTAACAACTCTCTTATTCTTTCTTTTGTTATTAAACTGTTAGTTTTTAGTTACTAAAGTATTGGCATCAGTGTGATTACTGGGTAAGATCTGAGTTATAGATTAACCTGGCTAAGTGGCTGATCTCTTGGGATTAGAAGAACCCTATGTTTGATTAAATTGGTTTTCAGTGACCACTCATCATAGACTCCAGTGTCTAGGTGGTGAGACAAGGGCTGGAATGCCTAATGAGACTGCATCTTTGACTTCCTGTTAACCAGTGTGGTGAGACAAAAGTTTACCTTTGTTACTGGTGTGGTATAATCTAATGATAGAATAACCACTAATTTAGGGTAAGGCTGCCCTATTTCCCAGCAGTTTGTCATGAATTTGGCATCCCCTGCTGTGACCCGCAGAGGTACAGTGAAAACCCCCTGTGCCTTTATCCTCCATACTCCTATCCTGCTTTCCCTAATGGCTCTTGCACTCCTCTTTCATGTCTCTGTATTCAAGTCAGATTGCTTCCTCCTCCTTCTCCATGGGGTCAGGTAGTCAGAGTACTGAGAGAACAGGAGAGAGAGTCTTTCTGCTCTCAGTTCCAGGACCCATGCCTCTGTGGCCCCGTCAGGAGAAGTAATTGCTGGGAAAGTTCTGCTCAGCCTCAGCCATGCTAGGATGGAGCATGCTCGGACAGGTAGCAAACAGAGGTAGATCTGTGAGGCAGCGGCATGAAGGTAATAGTTTGCAGAGAAGATCACCAGAGACAGGGTCCAGTGGAAGAAGAGATGGGGGCCAAAATGGAACTCCGTGGGACCCGACTGAAAGACAGGGAGGGAAGGAAGAGGAGGACCCACCAAATGAGACACTGCAGGAGCAGTCAGAGAAGTAGGAGCAGAAGCAGGATAAGGACAGTATTGTGAAAGCAAACAGAGGACAGGATTCAGGAAGAATCCGGCTAACAGTATCAAAAGCTGTAAAGAGGTCAATGAAAATAATGACAGAGGAGAGACTGTGATGTTTGGCCCTGGTCTACTCTTCACCACCCCATCAGCCTGACTGTCTCTGAACCCCATTCCTCTTCCCCTACACCAACCTCCTCTTCCTTCGCCTTTCCCCCTCTCAGCCTGTCCCCTTCTCCTGAATATCCTTGACCTTTCCTCAAGCCCACTTCTGCCTGCACTCCTTCCCCTCCCCAACTTTCATAGGTCTCCCTGGGAATATGGGAAACTGCATAGGAGTTGTTTGTTTATTGTGTACATATGACATACATTTTAATAGTAAGCTGAGGGTGGGAATGATTTATTACATAGGACAGCGCCCCCAACCATGTGCAGTGGGACCTGAATGTGCTTAAACTGGCCCTGGGTTTTCAGATCCAGTTTGCTGATGGCCATGCCCCATGCCCGCCCCTCCCTACCCCAAAATGCCATGTACACAAAAAACCAGAACAGCAGCATTTCCATGGCAGATGATCCAGCCAGACCTGATGTGAGGGGAGGAAGCTATTCTGATATACGGTTAAACAGATTAACCAATTTGTGAGGCCATCTCCACTTGGATTTGTTTGCAAACAGACAACGCAAAGCCAGGTGTTTGTCTCCAGATATATTCCAGATGTCAAATTATGGAAGAGCTGTGCTCTAGCTCTAAACCATGGTCAAATACATTGTGTTTCTTCTTATTCTGGTACATTTTTCCCAACTGATCAGAGACCATTTAAGAGGGACCACTGAGCTCACTATTCTTGCTGCCTCTTCTATCGTTTCAGGCTCTATCAGTACAAATTGACACATTCCCAGCTCTTTCGGGAACTATATCTCAAGAAAGAAATCTACCAAAACCAGAGATCCAAATCTTTTAGCAACCCACGCTACACTGACTTCATGTCTCATCTTACGAAATCGCATGTGACACAAGATTTTCTTAAGACAGTACTGACTTACTTTGCAAATCCAGAAACATTCCTAAACAAATTCCTCATTCAACAGAATTTCTAAGGACTTTACCAATTGGGTCAGACATGAATATTCAAGCCCTTTTTCAAAGGTTAGGGCAGTCTTATTGAAAGATTTAAGGATGGTCTAACAAGTCTTCTTTTAGAAAATAGGTGCATTGCCCTTAGTCCTCATTTTCATTAGATTAAATCACGTCCCAAATCCTGTTTTTCAAGCAACTAATTTGAGTAGATGTGTCACTTTGGGATATTAATATTCTATTCAATTAATGAGGTTTCATGTCTCATGAGATTGTTATCTGCAAAACTGACATCACTGCTGCTGTGTTTGTGCGGGGCCACCAAAGCATCAGAGTTCTAATTAATCAGAATTTCAGACCCGTGAATAGAAAATGCCTAGTGTACTATGAATGTTTTTTATTAAAATCCAGATGTAAGTCTTCTTCTCAATGTATGTAAGTCTATACGAAGTCGGGTCTAAAGTTCTGATTAAATAGTCATCTCTTTTAAAAGATAACAGCCCCATTAAATAAAGCAGCATCAGGACTTTAATTAAATGGAATCTTCAAGGAAAACTACACCCATTTTGCTAAGTTTAGCAATAACAGAGTGCTAGAGTAAGTGGCAACTCTAGCCAGGCCAACTCTGAAGCTCTGAGTCGGGCAGCACTTTCACTGATGTCAAGGTTTGGCCCCGGGACATGCACTATGAAATGTATTATTTGAGGTCCAGATTCTGCTCTCAGTTATACCAGTTTAAATTCACAGCAACTCCAATGATTTCACTGGAGTGGCTTTGGTGTAAAGGGGAGCACTATCTTGCCCTCTTTTTAATCACAATTGGCATTTCTGCACTATCTTCTGCTGGAGGCGGTTATCTTGCTCAGAAATGATATCACGTGACCTTGGCAGTGTGGCAGCTCAATGGAAGCAACTTCAGACCAGGAATTAACCTGCTTTAATATTAATTTTACATTCCAAAAAGTATATTCTTTTTTTTATACGATTAAACATATGGCCAAGATTTTCCAAAGTGACTAGTGACTGTAGGTGCCTCAATATTTTGATTCCCTACCTGAACACTCTGACCTTCAGAGAGAACAGCCTCTCTGAAAATTAAGCCCCAATCACTCATCACTTTAAGAAAGAGCAGGGTCCAGGGCACATGGAATGATTACCTGATGCCCAGTTGTACTTAAGGGAAAGCACCCGGGCCTTATAAAGAGGGAGACAGTTGCAAGTATGGGTTGGCAGATTCCTACAGGTACAGCATGGTGTAAGGCTCCTGCAGGGCCCTGACTCAGCAGAAGAAGACATCAGCAGGGTTTACAATGCACTACATCTGTGCACAGCTGAAATTGCCAGTCTAAAAACCTCACAGTGCTGGAATTAATGTTGTAAATACATCTCAGTAATTTAAGTGTGTGTGTATGGGGTCAGAAGAAGATCTTAAAGCTTCCTTGCTTTTAAATGTTTGAAAACGTACATTTCCCTTTTTCCTTATATTTTCCTTTGTCATGACTTGATGTAGTGTAATAGGATCATCAAGTAATGTGCTTCCTCTTTCTCTGAAATACACGTTATAGAGTCCTATCCTTTACAAAAGAACATGACAAACATTCTATAAATTGTGCTAAATGGCACAAGGCCATATGTACTCAGACACACAAATGATGCAGGATTTTTTTTATTTGGTTTTTAAAATGATCTGCTGTATAATGATTACTCACAGAGCAATACTGCCAACTAAGGGTATGTCTACACAGCAAGGAAAAACCCATGACTGGCTCATGCCAGCTGACTCAGGCTCAGGTTATGAGGCTTTTTCATTGATGTGAAAACTTGGAGGCTTAGGCTGGACACAGTTTGTCGTGTCTTATTATTTAACATTAAGTGGCTTTATAATTGTGGACACAAACATAGTTATTAGATCACATTTGAATATTGTATCATATTGATAGTATTTGAACTGTATGAAATGTTGATAATGAAACTCAATATCACATCAAAACTACTGGGTTTTCTTATAAAATCATGCCAGGTTTTTCAAATATTTCAGTGGACCTAAGCCCAATTTTGTAACAATATAGCTGACCCCATATTTTACAAAGATTAAAAAGAAAAAATGACAGTACTCTACTCTTTTAATATTGCAAGAGTAGGTAGCCTGTTAATTAAAGCATAGCAGTAGGAGATCTGTGTTTTGTTCCTTAGTTTGACTCAAACTTGCTGTGTGACCTTGAATAAGTCATTTAACCTTCTATGCCCTGGTTTCCCCATCTGAAAAATGTGGATAATAATACTACTTCTCACGGAATATGCAAGTCTAAATCAATGAATGCTTGTAATTTCCTTTGAGATGCTCAGATGGAAATTCAATAACAGTATTAAGTACTATTGGACAATAATAACAATAATGATGATAATTGCATCACTTCTCTATTTACAAGACCTTCAGAAATTATTGTTTTCATTTGAATCAATGGCTCCACCATGCCTCTCAATAAAGTAAATACTAGAAAGGCCAGCTTTTCATTGATTTACTGCTACTTTATTCACAGTAAGATGTAATGAGGAAGCAAAGAATTCCACATACCTGCCAACATTAAGGCTCTGACACATTCAGTTCGGCCTTGCATTGCAGCTTTCATCAGTGCTGTGAATCCAAATATGTTCCTCTTCTCAATATCAAGACCAGGAAAATAGTTCAACAAGTAGTTTGTAATGGTTATATGCCCTGTAAAAGAATAAAACGGGAGAGGAGAGTTATTGCTATTGAAAAATATTAGAGTGAAGAATCACTATGAGAGTTAGACTGCTTGAAACTTTTAATAGGCCACTAGCAGCTAGCAAATATGCAAGCCACAGCGACTTAATACTTATGCCCTTGTCTCATATCCTTTTTCACGTGCTGTAGTCATTAGCACTTACTCTTAAATCTGATTGGAGCACAGGAATAAGAGCCTGGAATTCCTGGGTTCTAATCTCAGCTCTGAGATTGACCCTAAGTATGGTTTTCCCCTCTATTTAAAAAAAAAAAAAATGATGTAGATAATACTGCTACTTACCTGCCTCAGGTTGTTGTGGGGAATAGCTAAGGACCAGACTGTGACATGTCATAGTAAGATGCCCCTACTTGCCTGTACCAGTTAGCCATACTTTGGGTAGTAGCACAGAGGGAAGAAGAGCATGTGTGGGGTTATTATGTGTTCTCCATTCATATTGTTGGGAGAGGTAGGGAATGGATGGAGTGAATGGAGGTGGTGGAACCATTTGTGCTGGCCAGCACAGCTGCACTGGGGATATAGGCCGTGCCACTTATGGGGCTGGAGCAGGGGAAACCAGAACATAGAATGTGACTCTCTGCACCAGGGTCTGCTACTAGGGCAGTGCAAACACGTTGCGCCATACACAGGGCTTGTAGCAAAACCAAACTGACCCCTAAAATCCTTTGAAAATGGAAGGGGTGATGCAAATGTGAAGGTATTCATTGTACATACATATTTTCAAATACTGCTCTGGAGACAGCTGGATCCTTTTCTCTAAAATCGTAGAGTCTGATTCATTTCTGGTTACATTAGGCAGTCAGAGCTGAAAAGTCTCAGCAGAACTTTGGAGGGCTCGATAGTAGACAAAGGGATTATTTGTGGGGTTTTTTCACCATTTCCCCCCCTGTCACTGGGCCACTCACTAGCAGTAGGCCACTGGGGCTACTTTACTGGCTTCACAGTAAAATCAACGTGACTGATGTTCTGCTGTCAAGTTTTACTCTCCAAGAAAGGTCATTGCTGCCTTTCATTTACTTTGGTTTGTGTGACAGTATCACTGGTGTCAGTAGGGATATCCAGAGCAGTGGAAGACTATCATTGGCTAAAATAATACGTGTCACAGAGCTAACAGTCTGAAAACCAAATTAAAGCATCAAGCCCTTATAACTGAACTAACAGAAGACAACAAATATCTAGTGCCATTTTGACTCATTCAAAACAGTTTTCCTTTCACTTGTCGTTTATTTTATGATGGTTTGATGGTTTGTATAATAATGCAATCTGTCAGGCAGCTGCAACAATCACAACATAACTACTGTGAGCTGTAAAAAATGTTCTGTCACCTCACTCTGCAGTCCAGTTGGATATTCTGTGATGCATGACAGTGAAGTTAATCCAGAAATGTTACTGAAGCAGATTGTAATTCATACAGGGCAATTTAAAAAAAAAATCTGCAGCACATGTGGTGCAGTTTTCATCAGCAGTTGTTTGCACCAACACAATCCTACACTTCTTCTGGAAGGCAGGAAAAACGAAGGTTTTTAATATATTTGTAGTTGTGTTAAAGATGTTTTCAGTTTCACCCTTCCTCCTTTGAAGTTTGCCAAATGCCACCAACCCTTTCTGTAACCAGAAACTTCCTAAATTCAAGCAATTTCCTACACAATCTAAAACTGGAGTTTAAATTGTGCAAAAAGCAAAGAAATTGAAGACCAAATGCAGAATTGCTCTTCACCTTGTGTCATCACTTAGTCCAATACAAAGTGAGTGCAAACTAGGTATAAAACAATTCCAAATCAGAATGGCAATTATTTACACTCATTTTCATCTGGTGTAAATGATCACATAAGGTGCAGGGCTATGATGAATTGAGCTCATAACATAACCAAATGCCCCAATCCTGCTCATGTTGCATTCAATAGCAAAGTTCTCATTAACTTCAATGGGAGCAGGATCAAGCCACAAATAAGGATAATGAAGACAATTAACACTGATGGTGTTTCTGCGTCCAAAAGGTTTGCCGGACTGGCCCAAGAATGCTCAGTTCCTCTTGATGTTTAAATATCCCTCTGCATAGCCTGAAGGCCTCAAGATAGCAGAAACACTGTTTTTCAACCACAGAGATCTAGAGAACATCAGAATAGTGAGGACTATAAAACAGTATTATATACATATAAATTTAGTTTGAAAAAAGACTCTAATTACTGTTAAAGATGCTCTTCTTTATGTTACCAAAAATATAAATACAATATAGGCTATTTGATTCAGATAGGATGGAAATCATAGTTAAAGCTCCCCAGGGAATTGGATCTAACTTCAAATGAAGATTAAAAAAATAGCAGTAAAGTAACAAAGAAAACTAAGCAGAGCTGTGTGGAACTCAGCTGTTTAATATCACAGAGGTTCATGCAAACCTCTTCAGTTTCAATCTACAGGGGTTTATGTATCCCAAGGTTTGCTTCAAATTTCAGGTTCAAAGTAATGCAAACTCAAAGTAAAACTTAGACATAACTGCCAAATTTCACCTTATTTTGCGTTCAAACTGTCACATGATTTTGATACGAAGCCAGAAATTTGGCCCAGGTTCTCTTGAAAAGTTCACCGGTATTTCAGCGAACCTAGGTGAACTTAGAGTTTGTACCTAAACCCAAAACCAGGTGAGTGTTGTGTGATTTCAGGTTTGCTATGAAAGCTTCATGAAGCTCTAAAAACAAGTTAACATGTTATATTTAAATTGCATGCTATTGCTGACTATTAATGACAGATGTAAAGTCTGATCGATGGTGGCAGTAACCGTGGGTTACTATACCTACTGTAATTTTGTGGGAGTGGGAGGAAAGTCGCAGCACTGAGAGGGTGTGAAAGGGGATTGTGAATGAGGGAGCATGGCACTGCGAAGTTGTAGAGTGGGGGAAAAAGACTTTCCAACATCAAGGGTTTCTTGGTCTGTATGCTTGGTGTACCACCTATCAAGAATAATTTGCTCAGTATACAGTTCTTTGTCCTGTATGTCTCGTATTTAAAGATCTGGAGAGAGACTGCCATCCAGCTGAAGTGTCTGTTTTTCATTCACACCATGAATAGCTTGGAGAGAACCTGTACAATTTTTACAGTATTACTTGCTTATGGAAACTTTGTGCTGTTTAATTTCTTATACATCACATTAAATACAACTCAACTCCCTTTTTCCTAGGATGGTACTGATTCACCTTGGCCTCGCAAAGTGGTGCACAGCACAAGACTCAGTAAATAGAGAAGTGTCTATTACAGTATAAGTAATCAATCATACCATAGCTCATGCATATGCCAAGCATATTTTCTGTGAAGTTTATCAATGGCCTCAAATACATGTTCTGTGACTCACTTTATGCCTGGCATGGTTGGTCCATTAGAATGACTTTTCTATTTGGTTTAACAGTGCGTGGAACAATGGGGTCCCAATTTTCGTTGGGGCTTCCGGGCACCGCTGTTCTACAGTAATAATTAATAATAATGGAAGCAGCAGCATGCAAATTCAGTCCACTAGAGGCAAAGGCTCCTCAGCCTGTCGTTATTTAGAAAGTATTTTTTCCATCCATGTTTTACAAATGAAGGTAAATATTATTTTCATTTTACAGATGGGGGGACTGAGACAAGAAGGTGGAATGACTTTCCCCAAGACAACACTCCATTTAGGGTCTCTTGGCTTCTATTTTGGGGGCTTAAACATTGGATTATGGGTGCATCATTGATATTTCTACATATAAGCAGGCATGATGTCACACACTGACTGTCCTGAAAATGTGCATATCAAGGAAACATGGATTTGTTGAAACATGGGTTTGTGTCTGAGAATGTAGTGTCCAGTCCTGTCAGATATCTAATGACTCCTGACAGATCAGCAGAATGGAGGCTGCTCAGCACCTTCCATAACATTCTCAATAATTTGTGTGATTGGCTTTTACATCCTCATTAATGTAAAGGAATTATTCTAATTTGCAATTCTGTATTCCACAATTACTACGTAACTGTGTTACAGATTGACAGGTAGTTGGTCCATATAATACACAAGTATCCAGCGGATGTTTTGAAAGAGTGAGTAAATTAGGATTTCCGCTGGATATCAGCACCTCTGTTATCACTCATATCTGGCTAGGGTAATTGCAATCCAGCAGCAGCAATATTGTGCATCGGGACCCTGAGAAATGATGTGTGTTTTTAATAGTATTATTTTTACTTTATTTTATGGTTGCATTAACCTTTATTAAATAAAAGTTACTGTACTCTATCTTCCTTCCTTTTTTCCCTTCTATTTTTGTTTTTTATTCCTTCATTACTTTCTTTTCTTTTACTGTACGTGGTATTCTTTCCTTCTGTTTTTGCATTGTTTTTCTTTCTCAAACTATATATTTTTCCTCTTCCTCTATTTCTTTTCCCCATATTTTTTCATCCTCTCATTCTCCTTTCTCTCTTTCCACATTAATCTCTTCTTCTTCATCATTTTCACATTTCTTCCTTTCTTCCCCACTCTTTTTGTCACTCCTTTATTACCTCTTCCCCTTCAACCTCCCATCCTTTCTTCAGTGCCCCACAACACCCACCCAATCAATTTTGTTCCCACTGTTAGTCAGAATTTTTAAAATGTATATGTAAAAACCCTTTACCATCTTTCGGGCGCAACCTGTTTTCAGGCTGTGATGAATTTTATAATTCTAGAAGGCATGTGGTCTCCAAAAATAAATGCTTTGTCAGGAAGAGATGCTGAGAGACGGGTAGGCAAGTTACAGAGATATGTTTGCCATTTTTCAAACCTGTGATTTACATGCCAAACTGGGTAGTTTGTAGCTGCTTCTCAACATTACTAAGATGACAGTATAGCTCCCTCCCTATACTATTTCAAGGTTATCAATCTAGAAAAGCCCCTGAGCTGGATGTTATCTTTGCAAAGATGTACATCTTAAATTTCAAAAAGCAGATGAACATCAGTGAGCTGAATTCATTTTTCTACCAAGACGTTAGCTAATCTGAAGTTTTAAAAGCAATTCTGCTGCCAGCATTTTGACAGACCCTGATGTTCAAATCAGTGTGTCAGAATAACCATGAAATTCCACATATCAAAGAGTTTCTTTTAACCTCAATCTACAAAAATAATAGACAAGTCCTTCCTACAGTCTCACTAAACACTTCCGGTCTGCTTATCATCTATATCATGTGTTCCCAACCTTTTACTCAGTGTGACCCAGTTTAAACACTGAAAATTTTGGTGACCTCAGCAGACATGCCAGGGCATTGCAATGCTTGATATTTATATTTTTCATTTAAAATCATTGTAATGGTTTTTAAAATAAAAAGTACAACATTGAATACAAAACCTAAAATAGCTATTAAATCAATTTATCTGACATTTATTACTTTTGCTTTAAGTGTGGATTATATTTACTGTGTGGTCATACTGTTCAACAATCCTAGATTTCATGGTTGCTAAATTGGGAAAGGGGCACACTGCATAGATTCTGGGCAGTGCTGCTATGTCTAGGTATCTAGCAATGGGCTGCAGTAATGTAGGCTGTTCCCTGGTGATGTCTCAGTTTTGCCATGGGTGGCTCTGGCTCCCAGATAACCCAGACACCCGAGGATACAAAATGACTTAAAGCCACTTATCCCTTTTCCCCTGGGCCTCAAGTTTTGTCGTGCTGCACCTCTTTAGTGCCTTGCAGTAATTGTCCTCATTCGGCTCACTTAGGCCCCATCCACAACATTGTGACCACACCCCCTCCACTCTCCTGCCCCAGGCAGTCCTACACCCAGCACTGTGACACCCCCATCTCTCCTGCTGAGACACCCTCATCTCTCCTGCCCTAGGCAGCCCCAGACTGAGTACTGTGACATACCCATCTCTCCTGATTCCCGCCCCCGCACTGTGCCTCTCTCCTGCCCCAGTCCCCAGCAGTGCCTCCTCCTATTCCAGGGCTGCCGGGCACTGCTGGGTGTCGCGATGCACCCAGGACTCACTGTGGCGGAGAGGGCGCGCGGGCGGGGAGGACACAAAGTGAAAGAGGAAGAGTGAGGTGGCCTGCTCGTGATCCCCACCCCTTGCTGCCAGTGCTCCCAGCCGGGAGCTGTCAAGCATCTTTGCGACCCCATTTTTTATTGTTACAACCCCAAATGGGGTCGTTACCTTAAGGTTGGGAACCGCTGACCTATATATTTCCTTTGCTGAACGGCACACCAAAGATGTGTCTGAGACATATGAGAAATTCAATAGCGCCACCATATTTACACCCAAATACTGTTTGAATTCAGACCCTGTGAGAGCATTTCGGAGGACACACATCTCAGCCATAAAGTGGAACTGTTTTATATAACCTTACAATTAATCAAAATAGTGTGGCTTTACCATTGTGTATAGCACATGAAAGAGAATAATTTCAGATTAAAACAGAAATGATCTTGATGTAATAATTACACTTATTTTTTAAGTGTCTATTTCAGTGGCTTGAGAGTTTGTTTCAATTATTATTTTAAATGGGAATACCATGCAGTTAGGGAAAATCAATTACTAATAATAGCTTGAAATACAGTAAACTAATTAGGACCATGGGCCACAGGAGGTACTTGTGGAATCACAAAAATTCAGACAGGATGCCTTAGACTGAAACTGTGATAGAAATGCTATATTCGGACAGCATGTCTTAGAACTACAATAGAAATGCAAAATCGTTGGTCTATGTTGTAAGACATTAACTACCTTTGTAACTGCACCCAGCCATACCCTGTCAGATAAATAACAAGTGACTATATGTGACCCGGGACTCACTGGCACCAAAAGAATCGCCAGGACATGCTGGCACCGTGAGACCCCCATTGTGTGTTATAAATACCCTATGTGCGGTAAATGACCTGTTAAGTATCAGAAACTCCACTATACGATCTGTATGTAAAAAGGAATCTTAAAAACCAATATAAGCCACTTGTATTTTGTACCAAGGTGAAGTTCCAGAGATCAGCACGGGGACGTGCTGTCCGGGCTTCCCTATAGCTATAGCTTCCTGTGTGTTTGTCACAATTAAAGTTCTGCTCGATCCAACCCTAAAGGAGAAGATGCGTGATCTTTTCCACGACATACTACTACTGCTTCATGGCATATTTCAGGCAGGGAGATTTACAGAGCAACCACTTGGAGTTTGGCTCACAACTTCCCTAAGCACAATTCATTAAACCTGGCCTTCTGTTTAGAAGCTAGATTTGGGCAGCTAGTTTAGCAATAATTCTGTAGTTACAGAACTCCTCGGCCTACCATTCATCTCTGGTGGTACTGCTCACTAATGTCCCACAAGGGGCAATGCACAGAGAATAAGAAAGGTCAGTTACTTACTGGTAGCTGTTGTTCTCTGAAAGTCGCCTCTTTGCATTCACATTTCCTTGTCACCTTCCCCTCTTTCTCAGAGTTTTTATCACAGTTTAGGATCGGGAGAAAGGACTGAGGCGGTAGAGGGGATGCACTTATGAAGATTCAAACATCAAAGTCACTGTGCTTATGAGACCCAAGGGACATGCTGTTTGTAAAGTTATTTAAGCTCAAACCAGGGACCACCAAACCCCAAAATTAGCCCTCCATAAAGGGGACACTCAGAGAACACCAGTCACCAATAAGTAAAATTTTCTTTTTTGGATGTAATATAGGAGTCTATGAAACCCCAATTAAATTAGCATTTATCGGGTGACTAGATGCCTCAGGGCACTGCTAGTGCACTACTAAGTCTTTCACCTCTGGGTTGTTGGTTTGAATCTAGCAAAGCTCAGTACAGATTAAAATGTATTCCTATCTAATGGATGTTTGGTGGCCTTTCCAGGAGAAGATCTCAGTTTCAGTTCCCACATCACAAACTCACCAGCACACTTTGCACCAAGTAGCAGATTCAGCAGAGGAGCCAAGAACTTTATGAGCTATGAAAACTCAATTGTCCCATTACCCCAGATAAGAGTAGAGCAATGCTGGCAGGGCAGTGTATATGGTATAGACAGAGAGCTTCGTTTGTCAAGGTGATGCCTTTCACAAACACTAAAGGCACATGATTTTTTTAAAGAATATAATTTATGCAAACTGTTTACAAATAAACTCCTTAAATAATTCACAAAACCTCACACATGGAGCTGACCTTGGCAGCTATGTATCACCACCATAACCAGGAGCGGGCAGGCAGCACTGGTTCTGCCGGGCCAGTTGAGGAAGGGCCAACCTGAAAGCATCAACAGCTTAGAAAGCAAAGAGAGAGAGTGATCTTGGGGAATGGGCTCTTCACAGCAATGGGGAGTGACAAATGTTCCATTTCTCAATGTGGTCACCTTGTATGTATGTGTGTGTGCACGTGTGTATATATATATATATATATATATATATATATATATACACACACACCATAGTCAAGAGATATATCTTTAGGACTTTAGTAGTAAATTACAGTTCATGACAAATAACTGGACAATTAGGTTCAGTTTGACAAATTTATTGACTTTAATAGTGGGCCAATCTACCCAAACGGCGTAGAAAGCTAATGAGAGGAATTGTGGGGGTGGGGCACGAAACCAATCAAAAGCTGCAAGAAAGTAGAAACTGCAGATAATGGGAGGAAAAGGGAAGTCACTAAAATCTGGTCTACACTACAGAGTTAGATTGACGCAAGGCAGCTTACATTGACACAACTATGGAAGTGTTTACACTTAAATTTTGGTCCCACTTACATAACTGCCCCGTTATGCCGATTTAATAACTCCACCTCCACGAATAGCATAGAGTCCAGGTCAACATAGTAGGTTGAGGCAGTGACAGTGTAGACACTGCATTGCTTCAGGTGACTGTTACTGGCTTTCAGGAGCCATCCTACAATGCCCCACACTAACAGTACAGTTGAGACAAGTGCCCCTGGTGAGGATGTGCACCGCTGACACAAGAAGCAAAGTGTAGACATGCACAAGCAATGTAAGTACTGCAGTGGTTGTATGCTGATGTAAGTTAGGTCAACTTAATTTTGTAGTGTAGGCATGGCCTGACCAAATAAGAAAAACAGAAGACATGAGACAGGGTCATTCTACAGTTTTAAAATATTGTATTAGAAAAGGTTATTTACAATATACTTGAAAAATTAAAGAAAAACCACATAAAATCTCTGGTTTCAGCCTTCTATAGTATATTGCTGTCAGCTACCACTTAGAATTAAGAAGCAACTATCTTCCATTCTAACTCCAATTGCGATGTTAACCACATGATAATCTGTATTAAACACAACATTCTTGTAAGAATGTATTAAATAACAGGTATCAACACTGTGGCTCAGGATTACAAAGGGGAAAATAAGTAAAAACAAGTATTAAAGAGCTTGCCTAAGCTTCTGCCGACTAAAGTCAGCCTCATTTGCTTTTGGGATCAATATCAAATACTGATAGACAGTGCCAAGTCAATGTTTGTCAAGTCAATCTCAGCACTGTAGATTAATTCTGAGCTCATTATAATTAAGTAGAAACGTCAGAAAAGAGCCAGCCTTAACTCTAAACCTTTTATGGGCCGAATATACATCAGAAGCAGATAAAAGAAAAGCAGGTTACAGAACTTCTGAGACCTCCTGATTCTATTTAGAAAGCTACAGATTGCTATAAATAAGACAATTCTGAAAAGACAAACATTTTTATAAGGAATTACTATCTCCTAAGAATTTCTTAAGTAAAATATAAATCATCGTTTCCTTTTTCAGAATCATACAAAAAAAGTTGCCAGGTAAAGCCAAAGATTTTCTAGCAGCAAAGGTGATATTGTTTTTTATTGATAAATAATGTCTATGCATGTCCAGTTAGCTGCCAAACAAATTTTGTGGTAATTAGGGTATAAAAAATGATCACTAAACTATATAATTTTATTTTTTTAAACTACAGTGCTAGATGCTTTTAAAAGGGACTTGACTACCACAGCTGGTCCACTTGTCTGATGCTGTCCATTACATGTAAAACTAAATGTACACCGACCTATTTGATGCTAATTATTACATTCCTTCAGTTCATCCGATCTCAGATTTCGAACTCCTCAACACTAGGTATAAATCCTCTTAACTAACATCTGTCAGAATTAATTATCTCAAGGTCTATCATTTCCAAGTTGCAGAACCACCTACTCCATGCCAGTCAGCGACACTAAGGCTTAGATCGACAAAAGGACTTAGGTGTTGTGACGCTAAGCTTTGAGGTGCCTAACTTTTATGCATATGGAAAAATCACAGGGACAGCACTGCAATCCACTAAGCTTAAATTTGTAACTCTGCTAGACACCAAAGATCATGTTTTAATAAAGACACCGGATTTGTTTAGATGAGCAGAGCTGCAGAGCCTGGTGTGACTGCAAAGCTGTTTTGGGCTCCACACCACAGAAAAAAAATAAAGACTGTATTTGGCCAATAGATACAGATCCTAATCATTTTTGCCACCTCTCTTTTGCGAGTCATTTCAGCATTTTGTAATCAGTTACAGTACATGACTACAGCAGTCTTTAAAACTAAGGCATAGTATTTTAGCTTTTAACAATGATCAACAGTTAGATGATTCTGAGTGTACTCATGCTAGAAATAAACACACATTTGTCTTTGGGTGGGATAAAATATGCAGACTGATTCTTTATTCTCCTCCCACTCCATTGTAAATAAGGCGTAACTCTACTGAAGTCAATGTAGTAACCCTGTTGTGTAATACCAATGTTAGTGAATGTTGAATCAAGCTCATAATATCTGATTAGATTCCTTGTCCTTAACAGAGAATGACTGAATAATGTATTTGCGGCTAAAATACTTCTGGCTATCATATGGCTCCTTAATTTTCTTTCCAATATTCAGCAATGACCACAGGGCATCAAGATATGTGCAAAGTGTGTGAAAGAAAGCTACAGTTATGAACACACTGCAGCTATATAATATATCATATTAACATTAAGACTGGTTGTTTGTCATGGGAAAAAAAGGCAAATACAAAAGGAAACAAGCAAACAAACAAACAAAAGACACCGGTCACATTTTTTAGCAAAATTTTCTTTATTTTGAAGTTAAAATAATTAAAACCATCTGTTAATAATTAATGGCTTAGACCCATTCATAAGCCCAGGTTACTCTCCCATACTCCACTACAAAAGATATTGTTTGAATGTGTTATCAATATATATATATAGCTGGAAGGGCATAACAAGTGGGGTCCCACAGGTATCAGTTCTGGGTCCAGTTCTGCTCAATATCTTCATCAATGATTTAGATAATGGCATAGTGAGTACACTTAGAAAGTTTGCAGATGATACCAAGCTGGAAGGGGTTGCAAGTGTTTTGGAGAATAGGATTAAAATTCAAAATGATCTGGACAAACTGGAGAAATGGTCTGAAGTAAATAGAGTGACCAGACAGCAAGTGTGAAAAATTGGGACAGAGAATGTGGGGTAATAGGCGCCTGTATAAGACAAACCCCTGAATATTGAGACTGTCCCTATGAACTCGGGACATCTGGTCACCCTAGAAGTAAATGGGATGAAATTTAATAAGCACAAATGCAAAGTATTCCACTGAGGAAGGAACAACCAGTTGCACACATTCAAAATGGGAAATGATTGCCTAGGAGGAGTACTGCAGAAAGGGATCTGGGGGACATAGTGGATCACAAGCTAAATATGAGCCAACAGTGTCACACTGTTGCAAAAAAAGCAAACATCATTCTGGGATGTATTAGCAGAAGTGCTGTAAGTCAGACACAAGAAGTGAGGCTGATAGGCCTCAACTGAACTCCTGTGTCCTGTTCTGGGTGACACATTACAGGAAAGACGTGGACAAACTGGAGAAAGTCCAGAGGAGAGCAACAAAAATGATTAAAGGTCTAGAAAACATGACCTAAGAAGGAAGATTGAAAAAAAAGTGAGTGAGGCCGGGTCTACACTGCCAGCGAAATTCGACAGCAGTCGATGGGAGTTACGCAAGCTACTCTGTGTAGCTTGCATAACTCCCATCGACTTCGTAACTTCCCTTTAGTGCACTGTCTCCACAGCGCTGCACAGATGGGAAATGCCTATCCATCATCGCAGTGCTACATTTTTGGGGGAGGTAGTTTTATTAAATTGACTTCCGGATAGATTGAGGGGATCTTCACTTCCGCTCAGTCGATCTGGATAAATCGATCTGATGGTGCGAATTTGCCGCTTTCAGTGTAGACATACCCTTTGTTTAGTCTGGAGACGAGAAGACTGAAGGGGGATATGATAACAGTTTTCAAGTACATAAAAGGTTGTTACAAGGAGGTGGGAGGTAAATTGATCTTGTTAGCCTCTGAGGATAGGACAAGAGGCAATGGACTTAAATTGCAGCAAGGGCGGTTTAGGTTGGACATTAGGAAAAACTTCCTAAGTGTCAGGGTAGTGAAGCACTGGAATAAATTGCTTAGGGAAGTTGTGGAATCTCCTTCATTGGAGATTTTTGAGAGTAGGTTGGACAGACACCTGTCAGGAATGGTTTAGCTAATGCTTGGTCCTGCTTTGAGTGCAGGGGACAGGAATAGAAGACCTCTCAAGGTCCCTTTCAGTCCTATGATTCTATATTGAACTTGTAAAAGATTCATGAGAGACTTGCTTGAAAGTAGACTAGCTGGGTTTATAAAGTCCATGAGTTGTGGTGGAAAAAACCCTAGGAGTCACAGATTTTGTCCCAGAAGTGGTGGCCATGACAAACATACTGCCGTAAACCAGATACATAAAGGTGAAACAGAAAGAGAACCTTACCTGCCTGCGCAGCTGTAATTAGAGCCGTGTTCCCTTCATTGTCCTGCCAGTTTACATCAACATGAGGGCACTGTGCTAAGGCTATTACAATATCCACAAAACCTTGGTAACAGGCAACAATAAGGCCAGTCTATAAATGAAAAATAAGGAGGTGGTTAAGGGTGAGCAAACTTATCAATAGTATGTTGATGAAGCATATCATTTTACTTATTTTTTTTACATGGGAGAAGTCAGATGACATCTGAGTGTTAAGTAGCGATGGGCTCAACTTGCAAAATTTAAATCTGAATTTCCACAAAGTTGGGATAGTTGGGTGAGGGCTTAGACTGGACCTGGATCTTCCACAAACCTGGGATGGGGGGGTGTTTGGATCTGGGGCTTTCATTTGGGCTAATTTTCTTAGGGCCAGATTTTGCCCTGCTGCTTCATGGACAGCAGTCCCTGTGCTTCCTGTGCTAAAGGGACTGCTCCCTGCATGTGCCCCTGGGTGTATGACACCTCAGAAGGGCAGGAGGTGGGGTAGGTCATGACTGTGTCCCCAAGAACCAGCAGGAAATGGGGGGTAAAAGCAGATATCTGGAGACCTCCACATTACTGTAAATGCAGGGCTGTGCCTGACATGAACGATTGACCCTTTAATTAGGCTTCCTGTTTATATTTGTAAATTACTTCCTTTAAAAAACCTCAACAGTTTATAATATATTTTGAAAAATATTAAGTGAGCTCTAACAATTTTAAATATTATGGAAAATTATAACTCATAGAGCCCCACTAACTACCATTTATCAATTAGTGCAGCTAGTAATTTGTTGTAGTTCAGCAAGTGACCATGCTTTTCCATATTCAGAAACGAGTTTTGACAAAATATTTTAATTCAGAAATTCTACTTCTCACAATAGATTGGGGCTCACAGACAAATGAAACCATGTGGCTCTAACATGGTAAGAGTCTATTATAAATTAATGTGGGATTATGAAGTATAAGAGTATTCACAAGCCAATTTACAACTCATAAAGCTGGTTTTGGAAGCACAAAAAAGGATTATATTAAAATACAGACTAGTATGCTACTAGAACACTAATGCTCTGACTTAAATCTGGGATACTCAGATTTAAGACACCCATGGCATACTGAATTCTGTACCTTATATGTATATTGTATGGTGGGACACAAGACCTTTCCTTACATGATCACATAGCAATAATACTGTACTACTGGGCAAATAATTATTTTACGAATGTGGCTTGATATGCAGCACTAGAAATATTTTGTATATGAATTATTATAAACTATCTGATGATATTATATATCAAGATGAACAAAACAAGTTCCCAGACCACTGGGTGATTTTGCATTTAGTTCTCTGAAAAGCAAATATCTGTCCTCTGGGTAGTTTTATTTTAAGTTCATAGTATCTGTGATCAATTTTAAATATTTCAGCTATCATCTCGCAAAGATACATTCTTAATACTGTAAATAAATCAGCTTTTTATTTAAAAAAACCAAAACTTTTATGTTCTTGATAACAACTAAAAGCTCAGTAAAATCTCCAGGAGGAAGAGAAGCCAGGAAATGTATCTGACCACCCAATTTCACCTCAAGCCATTGTTTCATTGAAAAGCAATGAAATAACAGCTTCCCTGAAACATCAAAATACTCTGGCCATTGATTAAATGGAACCAAAATATTTAATCCTCAACATCCCACGTGACCATTAGGATTAAAACCATTATCTCATGTTTCCAGGATTACTTGTGTAATTCAGTATGTAAACATCCATATTGCTCTGATAAATGTACAATAAGGCAGCAACAAGTAAAATAACTTCAGTGTTCAGTGAGATTCCATGGGTTTTCCCCCACTGCCTACACATTGTTTTTAGATGCTGACTGTGATCTAAAGACATCAACTAATGGCTCAGAAGAAAGAGGCAAAGAACAAGAAGACAAAATTCATCCTCTCTGATCCCTCTGCAAGCCAGAAAGCACTAGGAGAAATACAGAATTCAGCTTGACCACCAATTTACAGGGAGAAGTAGAAGCCCATTGATGAAAGATCTTTAAACCTAATGTAGTGGCAAACACAAACCCCACTGAAACGTTTTCAGTTCAAAAGACACAAATTACCCCATTTGACTCCTACCTGGTCCCTATTTAATCTGAGATAAGTGGTGACTGCTGTTAACAGTAGCAGTCCTTCACATACTCTAGTTTGTCCACCGTGTGCATGAGGCCAAGAGAGAATCCCCATCTTGCTACAATCCATTAGTCACATTTAAAACAGAGTAATGAGGAAGGAATAAGCAGATCAAAATCTGAGCCTTAGTATGTTTTTTCTTTCTTTGGGAAAATTAAAGCAGCAACAAGGGCCCAGCATGATGTGGGAAAGATGGTTGAATAGATATAAACACCAAAGTTACACATTTCTTGTAGTGATGGGGTCAATAAGCTTGTAAAGGAAAGATCTCCGCAGAAACCATCTCTAATCTTTTTTATTCAGGAAAATATTGGACAAGATCCCTAGCTGGTGTAAATGGGCATAGCTCCACTGAAGTTAATACAGCTGTGCCAATTTATACCAGTTTAGGATCTAGTACACTTAATGCACCAAGAGAGAAGTAAGCAAGCAGTTGTGATTCACAGGTGTGTCTCTGAGTTACAATTCCTCTCAGGCTAATCCTGAGGTGATGCACTTTACACACCACCCCTGGCTTAAGGATATACCTAAATTCACAATATAGCCATTAGCAAATACAGCAGACACCAGTTCATTTCTGGGCTTAATTTACTCAACCTACTACTCCTAGTACCATAGTGCCATTACTGCTAATAATCCTGTCCTAGTCAATCTCACCACCTTTCTAAATTCCTCTTACCCTAGGCCTCTTGTCTGTGCAACTGAACTACTACTGACACAGACCCCATTGGGCAATGAACTTCCTCTGCCAAATTACTGTCATTACAATCAGGTTGCTAGTTGTCAATATATTAATGTTACACCATTGTCTCAATCCCCTCTTCCCTTTAAATTCTGGGTAGTCCTTTCAGTTCAGGTGACAAACAGCGTCCTTAAGATACAGACACAATGGGTATGTCTACACTGCGGGTGCCTCGTCAGGTTCCATGGATCAATACAGCAGGATTGATTGAGCGGGCAGTGGAGACCCACACAGTCGAACCCGGATGTGCTCTCCAGCTGACGCAGTAAATCTATCCCCCCAAAAGGAGTAATGCGGCGTCGACCGGAGGGCGTTTCCTGTCGACGCAGTGCAGTGAAGATGCTGTGGTAAGTGAAAGTTAGTAAGTCAACAGGAGATATGCAAGTTTCAATACATAGCTTGCATATCTCCCGTCAACGACACTGACAGTGTAGACTAGGCCAATGTCATCTTTTTGGTCAGCATACAGACCACAATATTTCTCAATTGCACCTTGGAATAAAACTATTATTCTGATTTCTTTTCTACACAATTTACTTCACACCCACAATTTAATAAAGCTCAGCACTCCTTGATAAAGACTGTTTCAATTTCCTTCCAGTTAACATGCAATACTTCAAACGATTCTTTTGAAACTGCATAGGGGATCTTGCTAAGTGAAAGCATCCTTATTTGATACAACTTCAAGGAACATTATTAGAAGGCATTCATCTTCCAAGTGGTGCTGTCTCAGATAATTGAAACCTTATTGCAATTTAATCATTCTGACCCCCTGCAGGCTCATATGCTTCCTTTGCCTGAATGGTTAGCCCCAAGAAACAATGCAACTCCTTTTGGTCACACCCTTAACATTATTCTATTTCTTTAAATTATTTCACTTCCTGTTGAATGTCCAGGGCCCAAATCCTCTCAGGCTTTAAAAGTCTGCATATGAAAAAAAAACCCACAGTTTGATCATATGGGGAAAAAAATAAAATATTAATGGTATCCGCAAAATAAGTGTACAAAAGTTTTAGGAATATAGTGCTCTTCAGGGAAAGAAGAGGGACTGTTTTATTTTAGAAGAAAATAATTTTTAATACAATGGTATTTTTAGCATGTTCTGGTAACAATAATGTAGTTCTCCTTTTCAGTGGGTAAACCACTGACTGTTTCAATCACTATTTGAAATATCAATACTGTAATAGGTTCAGAAACTCATTAGTGTTCTTCAGAAAAGCCCATTGCTCATGTTTTGAGCTTGCTTCTTGCTTTCTAAAAAAAAGAGAGAAAACACTGCCTCCTTCATTTGTGGGAAGGTTACTACATTACTACAGTTTGAGACTTTCCTCTTGTTTTTAAAGGCTTGTAGACAAGGTTCCTTTGTGAGCCAAAACATCACTTATTGGAGTTCAGATACAGATTTGGAGAAATCTTGCCAGTTTATTTAAAAGGTAAAGGTTTTACATGAATCTTTTAGGGTTTCCAGATACTTTACTGACCAATTACATTTAAAAAAGTAACTTCTCTGAACCCTGAACATGTCTTTCTTTTCCCAAGGTTCCTGCAGTCAAATGTTTGACTGACACCAAAGCTATTGTCATGATCGAGTTCCAGTGCAGTGCCCTGACCCAATCAGATCAATGTCCCATTGTGCTAGTCACTGTACAAATATGCCAAAAGACATCGTTCTGGCTCAAAACAGCTTACAATCTAATTGGAGAGGTAGTACATGCACACAGGAGGAAACTAAACTCCAAAGCGATGAGGAGAAATTGTTCTCATGAGAGCAGCAGAGAATGGGAGGATACTTTTATTAAAGGCCCATGCCCAGGGAAAGAAAGTAAATAACACACATACACAGTACTGTGCAATGTAATCAAATAGCAACAACTGTCTCATTAAAGTGGGTTTATTTTTATCTAGTCTTTTTAATATCACCTTACTGTTATTTTCATATAGCTCTCTATTTGGTGTGGGATCTGGAATGGCAGGGGAGCTGGTCCACTAACACCTTTGTTTTAAGAAGTGATCCACAGAATAAAATATTTGAGAAGCACTTCTATAGGAAATGTAGTTCTCTGTCCTTCATACCCAAAAAAAGAGGAAAGGTTTTCAGATCTGTCTGAAAAGTCAGACTATATTCCATTTAATGTAAGTATAAGGGCAACATAAAAGTGTTGATTTTCATTTTTAATATGCATTACATATTATGAAGCTTTACGAACAAATTATGATGTGGACATTTACTGATCTGTTGTAATTCTGTCACCATTCCCCTTCCCTCAACATCACATTATTCTGTGCAGCCAGTAAAGTTAATTTAGTCACAGTGCACTATTTTCCTTCTGCGGCCAAGAGGTTCCTGGTAAAACTAGTGATATTACGGTCCCCTTATGGTTTTTATCTTTTTATTTTTTGAGGAGAATGAATAAAAACTATGAGATCATGAAGTCCAACGTGACATACTTCTGTAGAATTGTATGAGCCTGGAATAGTGACAAAACAGCTATGAATGTTGTTTAGTGAAAATCTTTATTGTAAAATCTTCATTTCATTTGTGAAATGGACACTATTTTCAGCTGCTACTAATCCCACAGCACAATGAACATACTGCACAAACACCCATTAGTACTTTGCTGACACAACTACAGACATAGCAGACCCAAGTAAGTAGTTCTCTCTCATGCTAACAGAGATTTCTGTGCTTAAGCAATAGGTAAGTGCTAGTGTAGAGCATTTATGTTACACCCTGTAGCACTAGGCGGTAGCATGACTCAGTTGAGTGAACTCCTGTACATGTCTTATATCTTAAATGTAAAATGTAAATGTAAAATGTTATAAATAAGGCTGTACAAACGTTGTGCATTTTTTTTACTCAAAAGCTGCAGCCACAGTTAGTTAAAATTGTGATTGATGTAAATTTGAGTGGTGTTGCAACAGGGTCGGCATTTCAAATTTCAATGAAGGGGCTGCTTAGCCCCAGTGCTGGGGATTTTAAAGTCTTTCCCTCTCTGTCTTGCATCCAGCCCTGCTCCCTCCACAAGAGAGTTGCCATCATAGCCCAGAGCAGGCAGGAGCACATGGACTGAGCACATCCTGCCCCAGTGGTGGCAGTGATACAGACTCACTCCCACCAATACTGCAGCTCTCTGTTGGGCTTGGCTGCCAAAGGCTCATTTCAGCACTGCTAGCCCTTGGATGATGCTGCCAGTGGCAGGGACTAATCTCTCCACAACCATTTCTGCATGCCTCTGCTCCCTGATCCAGAGCAGGACCATGACTGGCCTCCCTACCAACAGGCAGAACAGCTTGGTTTCAGTTGATATGAAGCATGGGGTGCCCTCTTCCCTGCCCTACCTGAATGGTGCCCCTGCATTACTCACTGAAACTTGGCCTGGCTGCTCCTCTGTCAACTGAGCCAAATTTGAGTGGCATTGCAGTCCTGTGCACCATGTCACAATACCACTCACTCAAATTTGGCCTTCCCCCTTCTCCCCACCAGCCTTTATGACTGAGGGCCAGCCAGGCCACATCTGAGTGAGTGGTATTGTGGAAAGTTGGGGTGAGGGTGGAAAATCATAGCCTGCGATTTTCTTATAGCCTTAGGGTATGTCTTCACTGATCTATTTATCCGGATTGATTGAGCGGAAGTGAAGACAGCTCAATCGATCCGGAAGTCAATTTAGTAAAACCACCTCCCCAAAAAGTGTAGCACTGCGTTGATGGGTATGCATTTCCCATTGGCGCAGCATAGTGGAGGAGAGGTTTTAGGAAGCACAGATGAGGATTTAGGAAGTCGACATAAGTTACGCAAGCTACTCTACATAGCTTGCTTAACTCCCATCAACTGCTGCCGAATTTCGCCGTAAGTATAGACCAGGCCTCAGTTATGGGTCAGGTGTGGCTGCTGCCATCCATTCCAGATAAATATAAAGCAGCTTTGTAATCAGGAGGCTGAAATAATAGCAATAGAACCCAACAACCCAAGCACATGGAAATACTGGGTAGAAGCTGAATGATGTAACCCAAGGTTTTTGAAATGCAGGAAACTGGGGCTTTGATAGGTGGATCTGTTTTTGTTTTTTGTATGTGTGAGAGACAGACAGGACAAGCTGGAGGAAGGCAGACTGGGAGAGTCAGAAGGACAGCCTGAACAAACTCAGTATATGAACTGGGAAGAAGCTAGAGAGAGGGTTTCTGGGTCAGATGCTGGCAAAAGAGATTTGGGGTTATAAACAAAGACGCTATGCCTGTTTTTGGCTCCTCCTGCAATTGGTGAAGCAGGACTTTGTACATTCCTTGTAAATAAACAAGACTGCATCAAAGAAAATACCAGATCCCATCATCAGTTTCTACTCCCAGCTTGAACACCCCCAGGGCCTTGACCTTTGACTAGCTGCTTGGGTAGAAAAGCGGTAACAACATAGCCTTTGCATTTTGTCACATATTTTAAACTAAAAGTTGGTGACTAGAAGCTAAGGAACCAAGACAGCTGGAGCTAGGTCCCTGTGTTTTGTCCCTATTTACCAGTGTTCTCAACTGTCGCAAATTTTTGCAAATTTTTTTTGTGTGCAAATTTTTGTAAATTTTTGCATGGCACCTGTGAGCATGAGGTCTCTAGAGTGCTATACAGACCAGCAGAAGGTGAAATGCAAGTTCTCAGACTATGAATGCTAGTCCTAGCTCTTACACTGATTCCTATTAGTATTTCTGAGCCTTCTTAATTCTTGTTATGAGACCAGGTCCCTTACTTCAGAGGGCAGTTTTTTCACAGATAATATAACAGAGATTACACAAGGTCACTTCAGGTAGATCTGGGAATAGAAACCTAGTTTATAATTAAACACAGCCCATTATCTTCCTGAAAGAACTTGCTGTGACCTATATTAGCACAGTGTGACTCTGTCACCCTCTTAACAGCTACACATTATGTATAAGTTTGAGTGTTCTAGCGCTTATTTCCCAGTTCTCTAGCTTGGATGATAGCTGCTTCTACTGTTATATCTGGAAGTCCTGGACTCAGTCCCACAAATGACCCAAATAGGTGCATTGTTATGTTTAGCTATGATGTTTAGATCACAATCTATTCCCAGAACCAGGAACAGAAACCAAGAATCTTGATGCCTGGCATTCCACTGCTGTCTCACAAATACTTGTGTAACTCACTGGTAATAGGTGTGTTGTGTCTTCCTGTTTGGACTGGTCCATGCAGAGAAGACCAGTATGCCTTTTCTCCCATCAGTTACCCCTATAGCAGAAATGGTCTGTGCTATCATTTTGAGAGTTGTGGGTTACAACCCTGCTGACAAACTCGTGGCGGGAGAAAAAGAGATATATGTACCAACGTTAATGTAAGACCCTTGGTATAACTAGTAGAATGATTTTATATTGCAAAATAGTGTATTTAAAGGTGAATGTGGATTCTGTGCTAATATTTGCTTTACTGTTGCATTTTTAATTATTGGTATTTGGTTAATAGGAGCTGTCCCTTTAAGAATAAGGTGTGACAGATTTAGAATGTATTTGAGACTGAGATCAGTGTGTGTTGGTGATTTTGTCTGTGTCCTGAGAGTGGATGGCTCTGCCTGAGTGAGCTGTGAAAAGGTCAGAACTTGATTTAATAAACTTATTTTCCAGAAAGCAAACCCAATTCTCAAAGGTGTATCTTTAGTGCTTGAGGGGACTGGACAACTCAGGGCATTGCTAATGAGCTATAGAACCTTTCACTGGTAAACCACTGGGATTAAAAATTCAGATGGGATTAAAAGCTGTTTGCATTTCATTGGTATCCCTTGTACAAAATGAGTTTGGTGAATCTGAGCTCCAGCTCCCATGTCACAAACTCCCCACCATGGTTACACTAGATTGTAAATTGTTCATGGCAGAGATTCTCTTATTATGTGTTTCTACAGTGTCTATCACAATGGACCCCCGATCTCACTTGTGTCCTCTACATACCTCCCAACATTTCAAGTGGTTAAAGTGGGACGCAGTGCCCTTCCAGTCTGGCCCATCCGCCTCTCTGGGAATGGAGATGGAGGGGAGGATGGGCAAAAATTGACTGGCATTGGCCGCGCCCCTCCTCCGTAGATGGTGACAGAGGAACAGCCAGGCTAACCCTGAGCTACAATTCTGTGTGCCAGGTCACACCACCACTCGGTTTGGGGTCCCTCTCAAATGCCCTGGGCAAACTGGTCCTTTTGCCCCCACCTCCTGGGAGACCCTGGCTGTGGGAAATGTTCTGCTTCAGCCAGGACAGGGGGTTTTCGGGGGTCAAAGCGGGACAGTGTTGCAAAACCTGAGACTGTTGGGATGTCTGCCTCTAGCAAGAATGCCTGTTGCAGGGGCCAAAATTGCATTTACTCACTATAAATGTGTGAAATTTAGCAACACTATAATGTCATATAAGCATATGCTGCATGAGTTCAAAAATCAAAATAGAGACCAAAAACCATGTGTAATCTTTCTTTTTTAAATCACATGCTTGGGAAACCAATCTCATGGTTTGGGGGGGGGAGATGGACTCATGATTTTTGAAATTTTGAAATACTCGTCCAATGTGCAGAGCAAGAATTGCAGGAGCAGTGTGGGAATGGGAGATAGCCTACCAGTAACAAGAGAGAAGGAGCTAGTTCAGATGGTTCCCACCTATAGCTGCTACCGGTGCTAGAGACAGCTAGGCAATGAGCACAGAAGGTGCTGTGATGCTAGTAATGATAACTACTCTCACAGTCCCTAACCTCTCTCCTGTTTCTGGTGCCTTCTTGCAGAAGGTTACAATAGTCCACAATAACAAGATGGAGCAGGTTATCTGGGACACCCAGTGAATCGCTAATCTCATTCTATAGGAGACAGCAGCATTAGCCAGGAGAGTGTACAGCATCTCAAAAAAGCTGTTTTAATTTGAAAGGCACTAAATTCAGTTAACAATAGTCATAATCGACTTAAACTGTTTCGACAATACCAATTAACAAATATAGCTGACATAAAATGGCTACTGGCATCTGATGTCTTGGGGCTACTGATGAAGCTGTAAGATACGATGGACTACAGAGTAGTCTGCAGTAACATACAGTACAGCAATAAATGTCTTTTCTTTTTTAAAAGGCAGTTTAATTGTGATGAGGGTGAAAGGTTCCTGTTAGACAACCATAGAGTCTGAACTCCTCTATTTATATTTATCCACACAACGGATGCAGCACTTTCCCACACTGTCTCACTCATGCTCTACCCTGTGTTCAAAGTACCATCTTGCTGGGGCAAGAGCATAGTTTGCTTCCATCTTTGCCCAGCTGAGTGCAATTGTAAGCACAACACTCCCCAACTTTCAGGCAAGGGGCAACAACAGTGTCTCTTCCCACTACCAGCTTTTGAGTCTGAGGCAGAGGAGAGGGGAGGGAAAGGGGAAACCAGCCCCAAACCCAAAAGTGCTCCTTTGGGCAGCAGCAACAACAGCCTTTGCATTTCCCAACAGTCCTGCCTAATAGCTGAGGAGTGAAGATGCCTCACACAACAGACTCAGCCAGCACAGGGAGCCAGACGGAAGAGTCCAGCTTTCCTTCAGCAGGCTTCACTGACAGGGAGGGGGAGGAAGAGTCTGCTCCCCACAGTTCTGGAGCACATGGGAGGAGGCAGAGGAAACCCCCACCCTCTAACACTGGAAAGGAAGATACTGTGGGCAAGGGACCGATGTTCCCCAACACTGGACCTGAAGAGAGGGCAGGATAGAGAACATGGTGGGGGATATAGGAGGACAGAGGACACTGGGGGGGAAGAACAGGCACTGAGAGGACACAGGCAGGACATCAGGGTTAGAGAGCACGGGGATGACAAAAGGGGATATAAAACTTGGAGGTAGACAGAGAACATGGGGAGAGCAAGAGGATCATGGATACCTAGGTAGAAACTGGAATTGGGGTAATATAAGGGGTGGACAGAGTGCTGGGTGGGGCTGGGACACATCGGTAGTGGGTAATCAGAGTGCTGTGCACACACAAGCATGGTCACGCACACATGGAGACACACACTTTTATGATGAGGGGCTTTGAGGAGGAAGGGAACTGAGCCCATCTGTGGAGCTAACTCCTTGTACCCTTCCAGTTTTATTTCTGGTGGTTCTGCATATTGTTCTGATGTGAAAACTTCTACGGTAGGAAGTAGACACAGATATTCAACTCATTTCACATATGCCATTGAACAACCATTATATGGGAACAGATTTGTTACTAGCAGGAACTGAAACGGTGCCCTAGCCATGAAAGGTTCTATATCCCATTACTAATCCCTGAGTTATGCAGTCCTCCAGTGTGAGGTGGGTGCATTTTTAGTAGGTGGGTTTCCAGTGGCATCTTGCATGGATCAGTTCTTGGCCCTATGCTATTTAACATCTTTTATCAATGACCTGGAAGAAAACATGAAATCATCATTGATAAAGTTTGCAGATGATACAAAAATTAGAGGAGTGATAAATAATGAAGAAGACAGGTCAGTGATTCAGAGCGATCTGGATCAATTGGTAAACAGGGTGACTGCTGCTGAAATACTGTGCCCTGGTCTGGTGCCCACAATTCAAGAAGAATGTTGATAAACTGAAGAAAGTTCAGAGAAGAACCACAAGAATGATGAAAGGATTAGAAAACATGACTTACTACAGTTATATTCTCAAAGAGCTCAATCTATTTATCTTCACAAAGGGAAGGTTAAGTAATGATTTGATTACAGTCTATAAGTATATAGATAGGGAACAAATATTTAATATTTAGTAGTGTAATAGAATCTTCAATCTAGCAGAGACATGTTATTTCTCAAGAAATAGAGTTTCAAGGTTTCTGACTCTCTTTCTCCTACCATCCACTCTTTCCTCCTCAGCTCAGTTAGTCTCTGTTGCCAACTCCAGAGCACCTCATCCCCTACCTCTGCCCCATTACCACCATTTGTTTGAAAACTTAGTAAAAATTCAATTGCTGGTACTAAATAGCTGTGCTAGGAGAAGCAATCATACACACACTTACACACATACGATATGCACACAAAACCACCCAATATTCAAGGCTTGTTATGTCAGTAAAGATCTGTTCTTTCTTGTGCTTTTACCATAGCTGTTGCCAGTCATTCCAAGACCAGTTAAAAAGGAGAAGGAAAACTGCCTTGTTTCCCAGGACAGAAGAAAAGATCAAGATATGAAAGGATACTGATGATGCCTTTGGACTAGAATATAAAAAGCTTCTCTGTCTAAGAACACTGGGAACTAGGTTATACATCTCCAAGATTTGGAACAGGTCCTATTCCATCCTCTCAAACACCATGTCAAGAGACTCTGAAACCAGGCAATATGAGTTCCTTTTTCTTCACATCACCTGCACATAGAATCTGTGCACCCTGCACTTGTGAGAGGTCTATGAAAGCAGGGCTCAGCTGTGCTTGTTTTCCTAGTAGTGGGCCTGATCCTGCAAGGCATTGAGGACTCACATTTTCCTTTGACTGCTATGGAAACTGAAGGTACCCAGAACTTCCCAGGATTGGGCCCACATTATTAAATACTGCTGGGAGCAAAAACATCGTTCTTTGTGACTAGCACAGTCTTCACTTTTTGGAATGACAGAGCACAATAAATAATGCTATCTTTAGAATATGTGACAAATGAGTCATTCACCTCAGACTTCTCAAATACACATTGGAGAACTGGTCTAACAGCTGTATACAAAGTTTACAGAAGCCAGAAGTATATTCATTTTCCCCAGGACCCTAGGTGACTTTTATGAAGCTTAAAGATTTCACAGCCTGCTTCTGAAACTGGACTCTTAGCAAGCAGGATTTTAAGGTCATTTGAAATTATAATTTTAAAATACATATTTACATTAGGATAAAATAGACTTACAAACTCTTAGTTATTTTTAAACTGATGATAATTTTAGGTGTGTTTGGTTTTGCATGAGACTGGAGTTGATGTAAAAATAAGTTCTGAACCGTTCAGCTGTGCTGGCCCATCACACCATCGTGTGACAGATTTAGCAAACTATAGTGAAGGATTTTTTAGGAGATGATTTTATAACTTAGATTTTACGTCAAGATTTATACAGGCAATGATATTTGTGCATCATGTCATTATGGAAAACAAAGAGATTGCAGGAAATACCACAGGATCAATAATGAACATAAGGTGAACAGCTGAGCAAATCACAAATACTATAAAATAATTTTAGCTTGATTAAATTCTCTTCAGACAACACATTTTCCTCCAGGAAGATAAGAATGAAAACAACTTAATCAAATCTTTCTTCTACTTGCCTGGAACAAGTAATGTGTCTGAGAGGAGAATAAAATATCATTAGATTGTTCTGAGCATCTTGGTAAAGAATTGGCAAGTAGATTTTGGGTGGGTTCCACAAAGATACTTAGGCACCTAAGCCCTGTTTTTAGGCTCCACTGTGATACATAAAACTCCCTCCTGGCTGCCGCCTAAACCTATAGACCCTAAACTTGGTGCCTAAGTTTTCGCAGTAAAAGTTCCTTAGGTGCCTGTTTCTTCCTCTGAGCATGCACACTGCTCCCCATTTTAGGTGACCAAGTGCCAAGTTCCTGCCTGAGCCCCAGATCGATTCACAAATCAGGGAAAAGAGAGAGGGAGCTGAATGCCTACATGGTTTGCGGCCCAATCTGTAGGCATGATCAGAGGTAACCTAACATCCATACAAAACTGTTAAGGGGAACAACTAGGGGGTACTCCCTCATAGTCTTCAGTTTAGTGGTTAGGGTATTCTCCCAGGATGTGGGAAATCCCTAGTTCAAGTCACCCCTCTGCCTGCTGATGAGAAGGGATTTAACCAAGGATCTATCGCTGCTCAGTTGAGTGCTCTAACTAGTATGTATAAAGCCATTCTGACGCTGTCTCTGGCCCAACGAATATTTAACTATTCAATTATTTTATTAAAATGGAACAACTTCAAGAGGAGAGATAGAGGAAGCCCCACGTCGAACCATCCCATAGCTCTGTGGTTAGCACATTTACCTCAGAGGTGACAGACCCCTGTGCAAATCCCTTCTCCTTAGTAGACAGAGGGAAGACTTGAATGAGGCACTTTCCATGTCCCAGGTAAGAACCCCAACCACTGAGCTAAAGGTAACAAGGCAGGTTTGCCTCCTTCCCCAGCTGTTTTGTGTAGAGTCAGGTGGCCTCTGAGCACATCTACCAGATTGGGCCCTGCACATGACTTAGGCAGCCGAACACCTGGCATGCCCTGGTTCATGAATCAGAAGCAGAGATAGGCGCCTCCCTGCAGCCATCTCCATGAGAGGAGAGGGGCTTAGGACACACCTCTGTTGTCAGCATCTCTCCTTGGCTAGCTTAGCCAAGAAGCTACCTAGCATGCTGGCTTTGTAGCTCACAGTCTAAGGCATCACTCTCTACCCTTTTGTGGTACAGGGAACCTAGGTGCCTAACTCAGGCTCTGTGGATCACAGTGTTGTTCCTGTGATTTTCCAAATGCTTAAAAATTAGGCATTGGGACACTGAGCATCACAGTGCCTAAGTCTCTTGGTGGGTCTGTGCCCCCGGAGCCTAGCTTTGTAAGCTTTCATGACAGTTTTGCAAGGTTGGCTAAAAGCAAGATTAAACAAGGATGTAATTTAATTAAATTGAATAATTTAACTCTAACAATGTATATATGCACAAACCTATGCAGAGAGAATTATGGTAACTGCATTTATGAGTTTTAAAAATATATAAATCAAACAGCATTTATAATCAACAATAATTTTCAGTTATAAAAATAAAAATACTCTCCATCATTGTATTAAATGTGATAAATTACAGTAATTCATAAATAAAATGTTTAATGTGATGAATAGCATTAAAAATCTGGATATTTAATACTTAAAGATAGCATAAAGCAAGAGAGAGACCCATAATTTTATAGATTTAAAAAAAATCTCCTCAAATTATTCAGTATAGGTCAAATTCTGCTCCCAGCTGAAATTGTGTAAATCTGGAGTCACTCTTAATTTATCTCTGCACTTGGAACTGGGGGGATGAGTCCCAGTTTGCATAGACATACCCGGGTTAAAATGATCACTGTAGCGAAAGTTTCACAGGTGGTGGCTCAGCCTAGCTGCCTAAGTACATGCCCAGAGGGTCCAGGTGAGTTTGTATTTGGGTGGCTAGCCTCAGCTGCTACCCTGGCTCTACTGCTATTTGTAGCATGCTACCTCAAGTAGGGCTTGCGTGGGTATGTCGACATGCATTGGGAATCACAGCCACAGCTCCCAGTGTAGAGGTAGTCTATAAATCATCTGAGAAATTCCAGATTTACACCAGAGTAACTGAGCAGAATTTAGTACTGAGCATTGATATCTGTTATTACCTGATTTGCATAGACTGGATAAACTCTTACAGACCACATATAACATTAGGAGAAACATTTGCCAGTAGCTGAAATCATATTTATAATTGGTTTTACTAATTAGGTCAGCAGAGAATGAGATAAGGTAATTATCCAGGTCTTCCATCCCATGAGAAAGATTGTTTGTGTGCCACAGAAATCTGTCAGGCATATAAACTTAAATACAATTCATAAAAAGAGAATGTAGGCTGACCTTTTAGAGAGAGAATGGTAGTAATGTATTTGTGTAGATATTTATATTGGGAAACTGACAAAAATAGGAGTTTGAAAGAGAAAATTGTTGTTTGGACAAAAATACAGGAGCCTGGAGAAAGATGCTGATTTTGCCAATGAAAGTGGTCAGACAAGTGCAAAAGAGAGTATTTCAGTGTGGATTGAAGTAGTGGGGTGTAAATCTTTGTGACTCTGCAAAGAAGCATAACAGCCAAAAGCAAAATCTTGTCTCCACCAGCAAAGCTTGATGACACTATCCCGCCAAGTCCTGAATAAGAGTCATAAAAATGTCACCTCCATTGAAGAACATTAAGTACACTTAGAACTCAGCTAGAAGTGTACCAGAGTTTCCTTGCACCTATGTAAAAGCATGCCAGTTCTCAAACCGTACAAAAATAAAGTGTAACTCATCTTCCATTTAATGAATGCAGTATTCTGCCCTCAGTTATCCCATAAAATGCCACATCAGTGGGGCTTCACAAGTGTAAATAAAGGTAGAATTTAGTCTGTGCATCAGTTCTGCTAAAAATCCCTACTTAATCTATGTAATCTAAATCTACACTAATCTCTACTAAAAATAGCCTATGAGAGGCCATTTTTCTGTGTTTGCGAAAGCTTACATTGTACAACAAATAAACGAGTGGTTACCTGGAAAATGAATAAGATGGCAGGACATGTTTTCTGCTAATAATTATTTACTGTTGTTAACATATAAATTCTTTTAATTAGTTATAACTGCATCACTAATGACATAAAGGAATGATGAGAATAGGCTGGCAGAAACTTCTGCTTTACAAAATTAATCTCTGTTTTTCATAGTGAAGGTACTATATGGAAACTCACAATCCCTATGATGGCATGGTTATTTCTACCTCTTACAGGAGTTATCTCACTTTTAAAAGTGCTTCTCTTAACAAAATGTTTATGTTAAAGAAGAAGTGAGATGGCATTAACTAGCTGCGACCAGGTAACTTGTAAGGAGCTAACCAGTCTCAGCTGATTCAGTGTCAAAGGCAGTAAAAGCGGTCAGGTAAAAATCCATTTATAGTTCTTTGAAACAGATCAAAGCTGTTTGTTCAACTCTCTGGTCTGGATACAATTTGACTGAAAGCACAGCTTGGATAAGAGCTTATATTCCTATCTCAGTGTGCTTGTAGTGGTTTTAGTATTTTGTTATTGATTATTATTAGATAGTGGTTTTATTATTTTGGGGGACGTAGTATCACTGTGGCATTAATGTTTCCTTATGTTCTTAATATGAGATAAAAAGGTTCTGTACTGAGTACCACTTAGATGGACCCAAGTATCAGGGCCTATGATTATTACTTCCCCAAATGCTGGAAGTCCCAAAGTGAGTGGAAAAAATTGGAGCCTACACGAAATCTAAGAGACTTGAGTGTCTTCTCACTTACTCCAGCAGGGTCAACAACACTGAGTTGTCTGGCCCTCCAATGAGGAAAACCCATGTCTTGTATACGAGAGAAATCCCTGAATGATAGGTTGCCTTTCACCATTCTCCACCTCCTAGGGGAAGGTAGTTAATCAGAGTTGCTGTACATAGTGAAGGGTAGTTTCCTCTCTGAGCCTGTCTGTCTAGCAGGCTCCTTCCTTCCCCTCCACTCTGTACACAAGAGGCTAGAAGGCTCCTGAATTGCTCAGCCCTTTCATCACAGAGCCTAAGGAGCTCCTGCTCCTTGCTGCCTCTGCAGCTCACTCTCTCACCTATTCGGGCCTGGAGTGTGGCAGCTGACAGAGCTTGTGCTATTCCTCACTCCACACCAGTATCAGTAGGGAAAAGACAGACCTAGGAAGAGCAGATCAAGTGCAAGAACAGTAGCTCCTGCAGCAGCAAAAATGGCCCTGCAAAAATATTAGCTGAGAGAATAGTTTTATGTGCTGTGGGGGGCTATGCAGCATTGTCAGCTCCTGTGATTTTATTACCAGTCTCACCATATTTGGTGTTTTATTTAATGGCCCAGAAACTGGAGTCCCGTAATTACATGAAAATCTCAGCTTTTTTTCTTTTTAAAGTAAGTTCCTATCTCACGTTTATGTAGAAAGGCTTGAAAACGTGAACTCTAAAGGCTCAAAAGAAGAAGGCAAATACAAAGGAATGCCAAAATCTATTATTTTAAAATCTCATTAGTATTAAGACACTTTTATAATTTGGGGGAAACTGACTCATTATTTTTTAATGTTCTGGGTTGACAATATTGAGTTATGTTTTGAGTGGGACTATATGTATTTATTTGTATATATGCTTGTGAGTAACAATATTTTTAATGTGCTGGAATGGCATTAAATAGAATCATAGAAGATTAGGATTGGAAGGTACCTCAGGAGGTCATCTAGTTCAACCCCCTGCTCAAAGCAGGACTAACCTCAGCTAAACAGATGTGCTGAAGTTAGGATTAACTATTATTTGTTGGTTTTGGGACCCCCTTCCATACCAATGGAGGGGATCTGGAAGCCCCACACTATCAGCCAGCAATTAATGTCAATGTATATAAGATTTTATGCAGTTATTATAGGCAGAGCTGGTAGCACCACCTAGAATTAAGTTTGCCTAAACACTTTCCATTACATGACCCTGTTTTCAGTTGCTTATAACAAGAGTTGCCAATCATTTGGACTGAAGTTTGGTATGCTGGATGTCAGGATCAAGATGAACTATTTGGAAAAGTTTCAGCAAAACAAGCTTAGAGAAAATACATTGTTCTGCCCATATTAACAAAATGTTACAGTTGTATTGTTGACAGGCTCTAGTGTTTCCATGATGTGGAGCAGGGACATAAAATTTGGCAGGGGTGTCACGCTGTGTCAGGGATGTGCCTTTTGCCTTTGATGTGAAAATCCACCCAAATTTAGCTAAATTATAAACCTTTGAAAAATCTCAGTTTGCACATTCTCAGTAGAGAGTTGTTAGAGTTTGGCAGCTAACTTCTCCAAAGATTCCATCTGTACTGAGCATGCTTCAGCCCCTCACAGCTCCTATGTGCTGACAGATTGTGCATGGGCCATCCCCACAGAGCACCTATGCACATTCCAGCCTGGGACTGCAGGGGCCAAGCAGGAGTCCTCCCTGCAGCTGTTCCTCCCAACTTCTGGTGGCCACTATGGCACCAAGCACAGAGACCCTGTCTCTCCTATGTTCTAAATTCCCCCCACTGGCACCCAGGCAGTGTGGAGAAGGACGGTGCCTGACTGCAATGAAAGGGGTTGAGAAATGGGATGGGGTGGGATGGGATGGGATGAAGGTTGTAAGAGTCAGAGGTTGAGTGGGGGGAACAGAAGCAGCCAGAGGAGGGGGAAGTAAGGTGGGAGGGGATCAGGAACTGGTGGTGTGTTCAGACACAGCTGAATTAAAGGATGTATATTTCTTAATTAAGAGGGAATATATGTAAGAGCCATTTAAGGAAGTATTATTTTACAAAGGGAGAGCTTAAATAGATGGAATGAATTGACAGTTGAACTGGTGGACCTGATACTAGTTAATTCCCCCGTTAGCCTGAAGATGAAAATAAGCACCACACTTTGGCGCACCAACACTACCAGTGAGTGTCTCTCTAACCCAGCCAGGCATTCAATTTGTGTGAGAAAGTATATACTGTTTATGGGATGTGTCATTGTGAAAAATGCAAAGCAGCTTTGGGGGGAGGGAATTAACCTATGCATTTTTTACACAGTCCAATTCCATTTTTCAGCTTAGTTAGGTTGTCAGGTTGGGATAAAACTATTAAGTAGCAATGATCCCTGACAAATAATGTAACCCTATTAATCCTAACATTATAGTTTGTATTACACAGATTAATCAGTGTTAATACTGTCAAATATGAGAGCTAAATCTTGATGGTGTTGGCAGGGATAACAAAAATACTTTGGACACATGGCAGCCAAACTGCTAGCTGATCCCTACTTCTCAGTATTTATTTGAGAGTTAGCCTATTCTTCTCACTTAGAAGTATGGACAGAGAAATCTAAATCCAGGAGGCTAGGCAGAGAGGTCTGAATTTACAAATAATAATGTAAACAACACATTTAGTGTTAATTAAAGGGATACTGGTGAAAACCCTCACTCTATTTTAGAAGACAACTTTCCCCACACATCCTGTGTCTGCAGTTTAATATCATATAAATCATTAGCAGCTTGATCCAAGCCCACTGAATTTATTGGAAAGACTCCCATTGACTTCAGGCTCCAGCACAGTGAACTGGAAGTCAGACCTACATTCTGTTCTTTCATTGACTTGCTGTATGGCCTTTAGCAAGGCTCCTAAACGCTGTACCTCCACTTCTGCACCTATAAAATAAGGGGTAGTAATACTTTACATTTTGTAAAGTGTTTTTGGATCCTTTGATCTGGAGTGAATTTATAGTAAAGACCAAATTCTACACCTTTGAAGAAAAAATCATATAAGAAAATTCTGGAGTTTCAGTATGAGTGATGAAGGCAGAGAAACAAATACCAAATCTAGCCATTTAAGGAATACAGATCCTGTGGTGTGGTATTTGCTGTTAAGGGTGGCTTTGGAAGGGCTTTATAAATTCATAGGTCATAAATGTTACTATTTAACCAATAATTAGTGCCATATATAGGTCCAGTATTTTGTTTCACGTTGGTTTTTGCATAGTGCTTTGTTCTGGTTTCATAACACAGAATAGATTCCCAGGTTATATAATTAATTTAAATTACAGTAATGATCTTCCTAACTATCAGTGCCATTTGAAGCGCAATAGTATTTCTGCAGAGGGCTAAGCAAAACTAGCATGCCACTGCTGGATCATCCTGGATGGTGTATACCCAAAATGTGACATAACACGTATAGCGATGTTCCCAACAAAACATGGAGTCCGAACACCCCTAAACTTTGGGAAAATTCAGAAGTGAATCTGGATCTGAGCTCTCTAGGTTGGGCCTAATCACCAACCAGCTGAACATATTGTATTTCTGGGCAGGACTCTCTATAAACTCAGATTTTTTCTTACTGTTCAAAAAGCAGTAAGGGTGCATTTTTGGACATACTATAGCATATAGAGCAGCAAACTGAAATGCATGCCGCACTGCCATGTAATGATATGTCACTGCCAAAAAGACAGCATACACATTCCTTTGACTTTATAGCATATTGCATATCACCAAATGCTTCAACTCTTTTCTTAGAAATTTTATGTAAGTATTTTCCATTCTGTTGTATTTTGTCAGCTATGGGACCATCGTGATTTAGATTTAGAATTAATTACCAAACGAAGAATATTAGATCTGTAACAAATAAAAGAAACTACACATATGAAGAGTATTATCCATTCACATAATTTATGAACACAAAGTCCTCCAAGAAAGGGGAACTAAATAATGAATCCTTATGAAGTTCCTGAGGACTAGATTTTAAATTTGGTATCTGTTGAAGGATGTGCACTTTTGCATAATATTCTAAAACCTCCCCATGCCCCATCTCTTTTATAAGTCACATTTCTCCTTCGAGAACTCTGTATATTTCCACTTGGGAAAGGTCAATCCCTGCTTCCCAAGCACAGGGCGATTCTTTGTGACTTGGCACCACCGAGGGCTGCTCCTTCTAAAAAGGATTAAAAAAAGCACTCTGGCACCCAGAAGCTGCCCAAACAAAATAAAGAAGAAAATGTATTAGTGCTCTTCTCCACCCCCAGTGCCAACTTCTTCAAAGCACTAGCACCAGAGTTGTTGGTGCAGAGCTTATTAGAGCTGATGATCAAAGATCTATCCCTAGTCAGGATTCCACAAACATCATCCATTTCCTGTGCTTTGGTCCATCCCTTTACATGCATTCCTGCTGAAGGCCTCCAAGAAGGGTCAATCTGTTCTGGGCATATACCACCCTTGGTGCCATCAAGATTGGTCATGAGGGCCCCCAATGCTAAGCTTGGCATTTTGACAGTGGGTCTTGCAGCTCTCTCCTCGTGGAGGGACCTAATACAAGGGCCATTTCCTAATGTGACCATACATTTATGTAGGACTCAATCCAGGCTCTGGTAGACACAGCCAGACCTAAGCCTACCTTCCCACCTGATCCCTGAGTTTTGGGGAAAGCCCATCAGCTGATGTGACACAGAGGTTACCACTTCAGCACATGGCATTGACTCCAGTATAAGGAAATATTATTTCAGATCAACCTTCACTACCCCTCTCCACCAGCCATGACTCTCCCTCTGAGTCATAGTCAGAATGACTTTGCAGATTCCCCCAGAAAGGACAGCAGGTGCCACCTCCCTAGATAATAATATGGGTTTATCCATGGTGCCACCTACAGTGACCAGTAGCAGTAGAGGGGTATTGTTTAACCAGTCCAGTGCCAGTTCAGTAGACATTTCACAATTAAAACACTCCATTTTGTTACAAAGGTATGTCCTTCTCAGGGAAAGGCTCCCTTTACTGGGGAGTTATCTCTTGCCACAAAACCTGGATTCTACACCAAACTCAAGTGATCTTGTGCAAGATTTGTTACTTTTTTTGTAAAGTTGGAGGGGACAATAAGTGCCTGCCTCCTGCAGTATGGATGATGCCTTGGCCATTAATAAGGGTTGTGAACTACACAGAATTATCAGTGCCTGTAAATGTAAGTTGTGAAACCAGAACACATGGCCTCCGTGGAGGATAGTTCTCTGTCTCTGCATGAGATTTTACCCTAGATGCAGGCATGTATGATAAGGCTGCCTCATCTGTGAGTATCAGGCAAGATATGAGAAACTTGACAGATCCAGCATACGTTGTCTAGAACATAGTTTCTCAATCCGTGGTATGCAGGGGTACGCAGAGAAAAACCCAGTGAAGGGAGGCGGGTGGCAGCCACCGACTTCTGAGGAAGCCAGCGGCAGACTCCCACTTCCCACCTATCCCACCTCCCAGTTGGGAGGTGGGCAGCAGCCGCCAGCTTCTGGGGGAGGCGGGCAGCAGCCGCCAGCTTCCCGCCTGCTCCCAGCTGGAAGGCGGGAGGCAGCCACCGGCTTCTGGGAATGCCAGGCAGCAACCACTTGCATCCATCCTGGTTCCAGCTCTCAGGTGGGAGCCCGGCAGCAGCCTCCTGTACCTGCGAGGTGGGTGGAAGCCACCCAGACCGTGGTTCTGAGCCAAGGGACAGCCTCCTGCACCCCGGCTTGAAGACAGACAGCAGCTGCCTGCTGCCTGCCCACATCCCCAGATCCCAGCCCACATGGAAGTCAACTCCACCCAGCTCAGAGCAGGTGGCAGCCGCCCACCTCCCGGGCTGGCAGCCAGATGGCAGCTGCCTGCAGCTTGCCCAGGTGGCAGCCCCACTCCCCTGCTCGAAACCCGGTGCCCAGAAAGCCAGGCGAAGAGCCCAGCGGCTTGCCCGGTCCTGGAGCCGGGCTCTACCTGTAGGCTTACTTGTCAATTTCACTGCTCAGCTAGTGAATTGACAACTATGACAGCCCCAGATTTTACCAGTATAAAAATGTTAAGCAGGACCCACACAGTGTGATTTGTCCCAGGCCCGCACCCTCTTAGGGACAGTAATGGGGAGCGTTGCTATCCACTCTAGTGGGCTGCTAGTGCCTGCTCAGACCTCACAAGTTCCTGCCTGTGTGAGGAGAACACCACGTGACCCCCACCATCAGGCCATAGTGATTGGCTGGTGCTGAACTTTGCTCCTATATGGAGGAAGGGGAGGAGGAAGGAGGGGAGAAAGAGCAAAGGGGGTTGTGATCTGCCACAGCCACACAGCATTGCAGAACTCAGAACTCTCCTGCTTTATGAGAAATACAGTCGTCCAGCAGTAAAGGGGAACAAGATTGTGTTTCTCAGAGTTTAAGCACGTGCCAGTCTGCTGTAGTTTCCACGTTTAGTGTTTGAATGTAACTGGGCTTGTGTAACTGTTTTAATTTTACTGACTGTGAGGGTGTTAAAATGGATCGTTTTCTTGTAAAAAGAAAGACTTCAGATTTAGAAGAAAGTAGTTCCCATACAAATGTGCAACAAGTGTTGGGGCCAGAGAATCATGTTTCGGGGGGAAAAAATAGCATCAGTAGTGAAAGTACAAAATCTTCACAGGTTCATAAAGCATGTAGCTAGGATCCCTTTTGAAACAGAGGTATACTTCCATCACCACTTTGTGTGATCTGCAGTGAGACATTGTCTAATCACTGTATGAAGCCTTCCCTTTTGAAAAGGCACCTTCAAATGAAACATCCTGATCTGAAGGACAAATAAATAGATTTTTTCACAAGAAAATGTGAAAGTTTGAAAAAATCAAGTGCTCCTATGAAATTGTACTTTGCGATCCCTAAACAAGCTCTACAAGCTTCTTCTGAAGTTGCACACATAGTGGCAAAAACAAAGAAACCACATACCACTCCTGAGAACCTTGTCATTCCTGCTGCTACCAGAATTGCTGAAATCATGTTTGGCAAAACAGAAGTAGATAAAATTAAAACCATCCCACATTCACATGACACCATGACAAGAAGAATTGATGGCCTGGCAGAAGACATCATTAAACAAATTTCAGAAAAAAATCATCCAGAAAAAATCCAATTCACTTTACAGATTGATGAATCTACGGATGTATCCAACTATGCACAATTGATGATGTTTTCAGATACATTGATGATGAAGATGAGCAAGGAATACAGGAATAAATATATATATGGCTGCAAAGAATTGGACACAAAAACAACAGGAGAGGACATTTTTAAGATCTTAAATGAGCACATTGTAAAAAATGGATTGTCATGGGAGTGGTGTGTGTCTGTGTGCACAGATGGAGCAGCAGAAATGGTAGGTCGACGAAGTGGTCTTGTTACTCACTTAAAAGCGATAAATCCTTCAATCAAGTGGAACCATTGTATTATCATAGACAGGCAGTGGCAGCAAAGTAACTGAATGAAGATTTAAACAGCATGCTAGGAATGGCTGTGAAAACAGTCAACTTTATAAAAGTGTGGGCTCTGAATTCACATCTTTTCCGATCACTGTGCCGTGACATGGGATCTGAACATATTACTGCACTTTTTCACACTGAAGTTCAGTGGCTGTCATGTGGAAGGTTGTTGAATTGCCTGTTCGAGTTTGAGATATGAAGTTACTGTCTTTCTCAGAGATATGAAATCTGAATTCTTACAGCATTTTGAAGATGAAGTATTGGTCTGCAAATTAGCCTAGTTTAGTGACATTTTTTATAAACTTGAACCTTCAGCTTAAGGGATACAACACAAATATATTTATCTTGCATGACAAAGTAAGAGCTTTTTGAAAAAAGTTGAGGTTCTGGAAAAATCGAGCTTTATGTGGAAATTTTGTTTAATTTCCATAGCTCTCAGAGTTCTGTGAAGAAAACGAAATCACTCTGAATGAAAGTGTGAAGGAAAATATTAAAGAACACTTCATAAATTTGGAGTCAAACTTTGAATATTATTTCCCTAATGTTGAAGAGCATGAAGAGCCACAGAAACTGTGGATTTTGAATCCATTTAATGACAGCGCTATTGAACAAGCAGGGATTCTAGAAAGCACGAAGGAAAAACTTTTTGAGCTTTGTACAGACAGTACGTTGCAGAGGATGCAGAGCATGAGACTGGATGACATCCTTGCATTTTGGCAGAAAATGAAACGGGAATACCTACAGCTGAAGAACATGGCTCTCACAGAGCTTCTCCTGTTTGCCTCAACATATTTGTGTGAGACCAGTTTCTCACACTTGACTGGGCTAAAAAGTAAAATAAGAAATCGTTTGTCCCTGGAAAATGATCTGATAGTAGCAATAAGTAGTTTAAAGCTGAGATTTGGAATGCTTATGTCATCCAAACAGGCCCAAGTTTCTCATTAAATCCAGCTCTTACAAGAATTCTTTTTTTTTTTTTTTTTTGTTATTTTGTTAAAACTAGGAAAAAGTCCAGTCCAGTCCCTGATTTGTAGAACAATTGTAGAGGGGGAGTATCAGTTCCAGTCACAAAGATACCTATGTTTAGAGTTTTATTAATATAAATGTTTGAGTTATGTTGTTTTTACTGTACTATAATTTTTATGATTCATGTTTTATTTTGTTTCAAAAACTGTTGTAAAATTCAATAAAAAATAATAAATCTTACATTCTGAATTACTGTATGCCTATTTATGTGTGTGTGTGTGTGTGTGTGTGTGTGTGTGTGCTTCCATGTCTGCCTGCATGTGCATGTGTCTCAGCATGTCACTACATGTGTCTGACTATGTCCTTGTCTCTTTTTATCTCTGAACTACAGGTCCAAACACTCCCTTCACCCACTGCCACCACAGTACTCCTGCCGACATACCCTTTTTAGAAAAAGAGCAACCACAGTCTTCCCTCTCACCCTCCTTCCCGGTCTCTCTCTCTTTCTCTCGCCCTCCTTCCCTGTCTCTCTCTCACCCCTTCCTCCTCTCAAATCTATGGCAAAAAATTTGGCACTCCACGTATTGGGTGGCGCTTTATATTCCCCCGCATAGGGATGCCACTCAAAGCCTCCTAGCTTTGGCCAACATCACCTCTAGCCCAGGTACATACTTGAGTTGTGCACCCCTGGTGTAAAGGTGGCAACCCTACCCACACTAGATCTGACATCACAGCCTTATATACTCAGCACTTTTTCCAACATATTGCTCACATTAGTCTGTAAATATAAAATCCCGTGGAAAATTGAGTGTTGGGGTACTTATTAAAATTTTCAGAAGATAGGGGGTACTTGCTACTTAAAAGGTTGAGAAACACTCATCTAGAAAATAATTCTTCCTCAAAAAAAGCAGATGCAGAATAAAGAGAATGATGATGGAAAACTCATGAGAACAGGCTCTCTGCAATTTCCTGGATTCATCTTTGGCTGAAGAATAGCCTCATTTATATTATTTCTAAATATAAAAAGAAGTAGTGCTGAGATATATGAATAATAAAAACAAAACTTAGTTATTTCAAACTTCAAAAATGATTACTCTCTATAGGCAGAGTGCCTAGCACCTTGCTCTTGATTGGTGGCCTGTAGTTGCTATTGTAATACAAATAGTATTTATCTAAATGTAAAGTAAGTACAAACTGCTCTTTTCTCATCATCTACTCTCTATAGCTCAGCATATGATAGTACCCCAAAATTTTCATACAGAGATAGTATTGTAGTGCAAAGGAATAGAGTATTATCGTAGGGAGTGGCCAAATACTCCATGGTAGCAACTTCACATAGACTATGCCATACCATATATGGGACTTGTGGTTTTGATTGCAGGAGATGCCCATTCCAAATGGCCTGAAATATTCTGTATGAATTTAACTAATTCAGCACAGACAGTGGAAGTGTTAAGACTATCATTTTCAAGGACAGGAGTTCCTTGAACAGATTGTAAGTGACCATGGAACCCAACTCAAATCTGAAGAATTTCAATTGTTTGTCAAAAGAAATGGTATCAAGCATATCACATCAGCTCCTTACCATCCAGGCACAAATGGGTTTATGGAAAGATGTATCCAGACATTCAAGCAAGCAATTCATGCTATGGCTCCAGATAAAGGTAGCTTACAATATAAGATGGCAAAATTTTATTAGCCCATAAAATGCAGCTTATGCTACTATGAATCAGATACTAGCAATGTTGTTTATGGGATGTAATTTAGAGGTTTCATGTGGTCTTGTTAAAGCCCAGTCTACAGAGGGATGTTCTTATGAAACAGTATGATCCAATGGCCACAGTAATCACACCTGACCGTGCAGTTTTCACACGGGAGAAAAAAATCCTAGTAAGAGACTGAGATAATTCATAGTAGCATGCAGTGATTATGTAACAGTCTGGTCCTCTGCCTTATCAGATAGAAGTGGCATTAAACATGTCCTGGAACAGACACATTAAACCATCTTTAAAACACATGTTCAGCATGATTGTCTACACCATTGACCCCTACAATACAGACCAACTCTGCAATACAGCCAAAACCAGTGACTCAGGATAGCACCAGCTAGCCCCAGATCCCTATTTCTACCCCAGGTGACCCTAACACTACAGAGCAGAAAGATGTTGCTGTTACAGCGACGCCAGAAAGTGCAAATGCCGTTCCAGATACTGTTGTAATGCCTGCGAAATATTATCCAAAGTTGGGAACCATTGCTCAGATTTAATATGTAGCATGTTGTCATTTGCAGCATGTTGCATAGTGATAGTAGATTTGATAATTATGCATTTGTAACTTTTTAATGTCCTCCTACATTAAAGAGTGAGGAATATGTAGTAGATAGGAATAGGGTAGTATCCCTTTAACTAGATTGTGAACCCTCTATGGGGTTTATTGTGGATTTTTTGGTAGAAACCACCAGAAACCAGTCAGCGCAGTAGGATATATGTAACTAGGGCTGGTATGTTTGTGTTATTTAGTAAATAGTAGAGCTGGTTAGGAATTTGTCAATGAAACTGGTTTTTGATGGAAAAAGCTGATTCATCAAAACGGAAACTTGTATCAGGGAAGGTTCAGATACAATGAAACCTTCATCAAGAAAAGTTTCTCAGTCCAAGTCAGAATTTCTGAGAAATAGTCAGGGGGAGACAGCAACCCACCCACACCCCAAAATTGCCAGGTGGTGAGGACACCCATTTGGGATGTGTGAGAGACCTGGATTTACATCCTATTCTGCCAGATTTGGAGCAGCGAATTTAAACCCGTGTCTCCTACATTCCAGATGAATGTCCTCACCACCAAGCCAATGGCTTTTCTGAAGTGGGTGGGTGTCTCTCTCTCTCTGTCTCAATCTCATTTTTTGACAAAAAGCTTCAAAAGTTCTTCACAGGGACAGAACCAAGAACAATAAACTATTTCAAAATCTTGGTTTTCACCATGCAGGAAAACCATATCTGCCCTTCCCCCCCAGACTCTCATAAATAGGTTTATTTGGGACCCAGCTGCACTTGTGCGGTTTCTTCATATTGTTTCTGATGTGTAAGAACAAAGGACACAATTATGCTTATCTGTAATCACATTGGAACATATTCTATCTCTGCACATATATGCAACTATCTTTGAAGCTCATGTAGATGTTCACGAATCTGAGGCCAGATCATAAGGACTCAGGAGTGATGTAATAGGAATTGGGAACTTGTATTAAGGGAGGGAGCTGATTGTCAAAGGGAGGTGTGGAACGATCACAGGATAACTTGCCCAGGATTATCTTGTGAAGTGAAGAGAGAGGTGGTTGGGACCTTAGGGGTAACTGAATGGTCAAGGAGGGTCATATAGTGAGAATTGGGTAAAAAGGCAATTTGACCAATAGGTCAGTGGGTTTAGGCAGGAGGAAATTTTTCACATATTAAGATATATTTTATAAGACGACATGTGAATAGCAGCTAGGTAATTGTGTAATATTATTTTTATAAACCTTGTCCATCTGACTTCCTAATTTCTCCCACCTATTGTAGCTGTCACTTGTTGCATCATATCTAGCATTAGAATTTAAGCTCTTTGAAAGAGTTTGGGTGTTCCCACAATAGAACTGTTATTATTAATAATATAATTATACTAGTCTAACATTACTCCATGCCAATAATTTTTAAAATATGATTAACAATAAGAATGGACTGCAGAACGATGGTCCCTTAGACCGATGAAGATTGCTTGCAGCCACATCCACATATTGTGCTAGGTTCTTTCCAAACACTTAAAAACCCCACAGTCCCTGCTCTGAAGACCTTATAATCTGAAAAACACAAACAGACAAAGGATGGGGGAAGAGGGTAGAATATACAAGCCAATTTTAAGGGTAACGGCTGCCACACATACTAGTAATTCCATATTTGCTGCTATTGTTTTCCATTTGTTTATTGCATAAACTACCCCCAGCTGCCTTCCTACCTTGTGATTGACAGCTGGCAAATTTTGTAGTCTTTATAGCAAAAATGGGTCTTGTTTCTAACATCTATATTAATAAGTTACACACTGACACATGACTCAGAAATCAGGAAGTGATACAGTTACTATATTAAAAATAAATGTTTTTTGAGGAAGTGGAAAATAAAATGTTTGAACTCACATATTTAATAGCTATTGTAAAGCTTCTTTCATAGAGAAATGTATTTGGTGGAAGTGGGAAATGGGGAAAGGGAAAAGTTAATATAAGCGGGTCAGAGCTACAACTATTATTTGGCATTGCACAATGCTAACACTGAACTGCTTAGTTAAAAACAATCATATGTCTTAGCCACAGAAACACTTGTACTAAACTTTCAGTCTTTTTATACTAATCTATGAATGACATCACCCTAGCCAGAGAGAGAGGTATGCAGAGTATATTATTCACAGCAGTAAGTGAATACAAGTACACTACTGTACTTGTGTGCACACACAGGTCTCCCATATAAGAATTGTAACATAAATAGGACCAGATCATGGACTCATTGAGTAAGGACTCCAGTATGAAACCCACAGCCATCCATATATGTACTTTCATAAAATGTGTGCAAAAGCCATACAGGGCAGGAAGCATTACACAATATTTAACACATACGGTAATACGTATGGTAATAGTACGGTAATCACTACTCTAGGAAATTAAGGACACAGTTTAACAACCCTGTGCTGTAGGTAATGACATAAACATTTTAGAATATGTAACCTTAGTGTCCTTTTCACACCACTTTCACATTTGTGTAAATCCAGTCTTCAGTGGAGTTATTTCTCATTAGCACTGGCGTAAATAAGAGGTGAATAAGGCCCATAATATTTAAACTTCATCTTTATTGTATGTATTACATGGGCGCAGATGAAAATTTGGTTTGTGGTTTGGTTCATTTTCTACATGTGGGACTGTTGAGTCTCCCTAAGCTTGTGCACTGGAACCTTATTTAAAGTAATTTCTGCAGACTTATGATGGCCAGTGGGTCTTGTTATCTCCAACTAAGATATAACAGAAGTTGTAGAGTCTCTCTGCAGCAGAAGGAGCTACGGGCTGGGACAGAAGAAGTACTGCAGGAAAAGTCCTAGGAACAGCCAACCTTGGGGAGAAAATGCAAGCTGAAGTTTGTTTTTTGTTGTTGAAGTTACCAGCAAGCCAAATCCTTGGAGGAAGGTCAATTTGGATTTACACACACACACACACACACACACACGTGATGAAGAACTGGATAGTTACAATACTAAATGTTAGAGTGGATATACCTATTAATTGCCACTGCTATTATTATTGTGAGTAATTTACTATGATAATAATTAATAATTTGTATATTACAGATTATGAATAGGTACAAAGAGAATATACTGCCATTATCCCTTTTGCCTTTAATTTTGAACATTATCCATTGAATAAAAATGTATAAACACTTTCAGTAAAATGTGAAGCTACGTGATTGTATTATTACATATAAAGAGAAACTATTTAAAATTAAACTATTTGTGTATATTTAGTTATCTTTCTGATGATGCTATGTGAAAAATATAAAGTAATTATATATATAAATATAATTATAATTATTTCTATTTTGTGTGTTGTTCTTATGAAGCATAAACTAGATCAAACTAAAAAAAAATCACTGAAAAATATAAAACACTAATGTTAAATGAAGGACACGTCACAATCTCTGAGGAAAATCATTTGGGTGATGAATTATGAGAGAAAGGTTGGTAGATCACTTCATCACTTCTCTTTATATATTTGTGGCTGCTTGATATTGCTTATTTCTACTAAAACATGTTTTCTCGGTTAATTTTTTTACATCATGTCAGATCACTGTCATTTATCATGAAGTTTGTTGGGAACAGCTTTATTGAGGAAAAACAGACACTGATTTTTTGCATTGCATTTGACATTTATAAAAAATTGCATTTTGCTTTGTTCTTTCAGGCACCTGTACACTCAGTCTTTAATAAGAGGTGGGGTAAAGCATTTAATAGCACCCAGGAGTCACATGAAATGATCTTTCTGTTATTGTTTTCCATAACTGTAATTAGTTTTATTTGTTTTTATGGGAACTAGCATATTTCTTGTGAAACTGGGTGGAAAAGTGTTATTGTTTAAATGTATGAAAGTTATCAGGATTCAGTTTGTTTCACACAAGCTATTTTAATTCAAGTGAGGTACTAACAAAATTATTTCTTTTCAAGGGCCCAATTGTACTATGTTGTAATTAGGGCCCCTATTTCACAAACATTTATGCCCATGAATAACTTTACACACTGAGACTATTCATGTGTGTTAAGGAACTGGATACATAAGTGTTTTCAAGGCTGGCACCTAAATTTGCAATCCACAAACAAGTGGTAGAAAACATCTTCAGACTTCAGAAACAATACAAAGAAGCTGTCTTAATTGTATTAGGCTGTATATGACTCAGAAGGGAAGGAAACCACTAGGCTAACACAGATGAAATACAGCACTTTTAAATTTATTGATGGGGCAGGTCTGATAGAGACTTTGATTAAGCTTCCCAGAGAAAGGAGGAGCTTTTGTATGGTAGTCTGAGGACTTAATTAGGGATACCATGTGGTCTGTCTTTCATCCTCTCTCATCCTTCAGATGCCAGACCTCTTGAGGTCTCACAGCTAAGGACCTCTTCAATTATAGTGAGTATATATAGTTATGCTCTCTGTTGCAACTAAATTTTCTGCTTTTCATTAATAAAATCTCTTAGCTAGTTTTCAGGAATACATTTCCTGGACAAGCCACTCCTCCATATTCTGTTTCCTCTTGAACATTTTACTTTCCATAGATTGCAAAATGAAACATTATAACTACAATTCTTTTCACTGCATAATATTTTAAGGAAGCTCTCCTTTGACATGCACCTTTAAAGCATTTTGCCAAAGCATCTCCACTACACATAGAAATGTTTGGTCCTCATTCACTGTGGCAAATAGCAAGGCCCAAGCATAATTTTCTCAGGCCCAGTACAAACTTTTAACATGGGCTGCCTCCCATAATGGAGGTAATAGGGGTTGCAGCCTGAGCCGGGCCTCCCACGGCCTTCAGGCCCCGGTAAAGTGTACCCTTTCCCCACCCCCATGTGGGGGCCATGACAAAGAGTGTTTGAATCATGGCACCAGCATCTAAGAGGTTCGCTTGTTTTAAATTATAATCCAAGATAAGCCAAGGAGTTTACATTGGGATGATGTAACCTTGGATATCCAATAAAAGTTTTGGATACATTATAAATGCAAGCACTACATGGTCATAAAACTCAAGTGTTTTGGAGAATGCTCTGTGAAAGCATGCTGTATCTATTGAGAGGCAAAATATCAACATGTTGGTAAAGAACCAAAAGTCCTCAGTAAATTGCCACAGTGTTTGTAAATTATAGCCAACAGAACTGTTCATTTCTGCCCTTTGACTCACATAGGGCTGCCTCTTCTCAATTTTAATTTGCAGAGATTATTTATTTAACCTCTTTACAGCCAGGTAAACCCTATAGCTATTCCATGTGCAAAGCTCTCACTGAAAATCAATGAGCCTCATTCTGGTTGCTCACCAATTTTACATTGTTGTAAGTCCATTGGGTGAGACTCAACTGGTACAAATTGATGTAACTAGCTCTGTTGACTTCTGTGAAGCTACACTGATTTATGCCAGCTGAAGATCTATCGCACTGGCTTCAGTAGAGTTACTTGTGATTTATTTTTGATTTATGCCTGCATAAGATCAGAATCAAGTCCAAAAGGAATTCTTTGTTCAGAAGAACTGCAGAATTATTCTCTTCCAGGGGAGAAGGCCAGTAACTTGCTTCTTGAACTCATATTAGTTCATATTCTTGTGTGTAAAATTCCTGTTGCCATCAGCTAGGGACCTTATTTCTTGTGGTGTTTTCACCTAATAAAAAATGACTTAATTTTGATGGTTCTATCTGTACTAAGAGGTGCTAGTCAGAAGTCTTTTTGATATTTTTCCTGTTGATATTGTATGGACTACACCTTACAAAATACCAGTTTTTTTATAATACATTTTCAGAGTTGTTACTATCAGTTCAGGTAGAGATAATCCTGACTATCCAGGTTTCTGGCAAAATGCAGAAGAAGTGGTATGGGACATACAAATATCATCTATTGTTCAAACACCTACTCTTCAGATTTGACAAAACTGCATGTGAAAATCCTTCTTGCTCCCCCCACTGGGTCAGACTCTCCAAAACTAAGAAGTGTGGTACTAATAGAGAGCTAACTCTTGTTTCCCTATTCTTATTCACTTTGCATTAACACCCCAAATGTATCAACTGCTTTCCAGACACAGAGGGAAACACCTAGTGGAAATGTGAGTGACTGATTAATCATGGCTGAAACCAGGGCATATTTCTGAACAGCAACAGTTGGAGTTAATAAACCCCGTTAAACAGAGAATACTGCAGTAATGTCAATGTGCAAAGCACAAAAAAAAAACAACCCAAAACAACCCACAACCTCACCCAAAATACAAAACAAAACCAACAACTGCCACCCAGAGAGGATGAATGGGAACAAAATTGAAGTAAATACTTAGGAATGCTAGTTTACAGTGAAGAGAAACAGCTTAATTATTGAGTGATGTGGGTTTAGAAGAAAAAGTACTGTTCAATCAAAACACTCATCCCTTCAAAATAATCTTTGCCTTACTTATAACCAAATAATTTTGTTAGTGATTGTCAGGAGATAAGGTGGTCATCTAACTACCTCAGGCAATGACTAAATGTTTGGCTATTAATCCATGACTAAGGTTAAGATCTGTCACAGGTATTTTTAGTAAAAGTCAGTGATGGGTCACGGGCAATCAACAAAAATTCAGAGAAGCCCATGACCTGTCCCTGACTTTTACTAAAAATACCTGGGGGAGGAGGGACAAACAAAGTCCTGCCAGGGCTTGCAGCTGCTCCAGCCCCGCCGCTAGTCCTGAGGCAGGACCTGACTGCTGCTGCTTCAGTCCCAGAGGAACTACCCAACCCTGGTCAGCTGTTTGGTGTCCCCTCCCGGGGCTGATAGCTGCTCCAGCCTTGCCCCAGAAGAAGTCACAGAGGTCCCAGAAAGTCAAGGAATCTGTGATCTCCATGACAGAATCGTATTCTTATCCATGACATAGAAGGATTGTTCATGTTAGTAAAAAGCTATTACTGCATCCCAGAAACTTTACACTATCTGGGAAATCAAATTAAGGTCAGAGAGCTGTAGAATATGATAGTTTAGCAGTCCAGCAATATGTATATTTTGAAAAGTACTGAGCAGTTTCAATTTCCTTCTAACATGTCAGACCAATCAGAGGGTGCAGCTAAGTAGCAAGAATTTCGATAAACATTGTGGGAAAAGAGGTATATCTGATCCCTTTCTTTCATTCCTTCCAAATGCGCTGGAACATGAATTATTCAGATGGTGTAAAAGTCACAAAGCCAACACAAACCCAAGCAAGGGTCTTTAAGCTGAGTAAACACAAGCTTTATTCAGAGGACTATATGGAAGATGGCAGGCGAGACAGAATCCACATGCCCTCAATAACCAGGAAAGGCAGGGAATAGGTGTACAACTCTTCTACAATATGCAGTAATTCTGCTGTGTTAGGGGCATTATATGGGCTCTGTACCACTAGGTAAATTTTATTCATATGCAGCTTTATATATTTGGTAGTTCCCAGTCAGCCTGTGTGCTACTTTTCAACCATGGTACCACAGTGTATCCTTTATAAGGCCTTTCTAGCATGAGAATGATACTCACAACGCTGATGCCCCCTTCTATTCAAAATATCTCAACCAACCAATCCCACCCCCAACACACACAAAAGAAATTACAAATAAATAAATCAAAAATAAAACCACTATTGCAAGCACAGTTTCAATTCTGGGGAAAAAAAAAAAAAAGCAAGACACTCCCTGAATTCAAGTAGGAACTTTGCTATGGCTATTGATTTTACATGGAAGATGCTCTGATACCATGGTGATGGGTAGCAATTTCAAACCTTTCTTAGATAGATATAACCATGCCTAACTGATTTCAGGTCATTCTGAAATCAGCTAGACATGTTGATTACCCAAACTATTACAAGCTCCTTTATTTGTCACCCTTGAGATGTGGGAGAGCTTCACTTGCTGTGTAGAACCAAAAAATGAAGTAATTACTCCAGTATAAAGTCCCTTTTGTACTTGAATAGAGGGTCAATATGGGGAGCTAACCTGAAATAGCTACCCAGATTAGCATATTCTACTATATCCATGAGGGTCAATTTATCTGTATAGAGAAGGCCCTAGTTAAAGAATATGGAAATATTACCTACAACCCAGTAGAAAAATATCCTTTCTCCTTTCACAGCTCCCTCTCTTTCCCTGTCAGCTCACTGTCTCTGGACACATGTCCCAATAAGGTATATTGAAGTGTAAACAGAAACTTTTCTATTGTGGGTTTTTTCTTTTACATAGCTCAGATGAGTTCTGGAAGTTCAAATGTCAAATCTCAATTAGTTTTTGAGATACTTTTTCTTCAAGAACAGATCAAGATTGTCATTTCATTTAACAAATTATCATCATCATTTAATTAATGTCCTTTCTATAAAGTCTAAGCATTAAATATATTCCTTCGTGAACCTGAGTTTTGGCTAAGGTTTCTTTCTGTCTCCAAATTTACAAATCAATATGATATTTAAATACTTTTCAAGAACATATTCCCTATCACCACCTTCAGAGTAAGGCTCAACTGTAGCCTTTCTCCAGCTAACACCTTTGAGACACACTTTAATTAACACAAATATAATGCCTCCTAAATTTCCCAATCCAACAGTAATGCTTAATCCCACTCCACACAAATTATAGATAACAAGAATATATAGAGTTATAATAGTAAATACTATGTTAAAGAAACATGGGATTTGGAACAGATATAAATACTCATGTTTCAGGACAGAAGGTGACCTCTTAACTATAGGATTGAAGAGGAATAACCTTGTGGGCAGGTTATCCCCTAACTGCCTAATGCAGAGTTGCTTTCCTTTGAAGAATCTAGTACTGGTCCTTGCTGGAGACAGAGTGGACTAAGTGGACCATGGTGTAATCCAATATGGCAGTTCCTAGATAAATGACACACACAAAGATATCAAATGGAAATTATTTACATAAAAGATACCAGTAAAATAAATAGGTTAGTCTTGTTTGGGATAGTTCTCAACTCCAGGCACTTTTTGGGTATCCCACTCAAAATTTCTCATATTGTGCCTAGTTTCTCCCCACACTTAGTATCAATTTTAAGACTTTGTTAAAATAATGTAAATGATGTAATTCTATCATACCTGTCTTTAAGCTATAATGATTAATTGTATACACATTTACAAATTGTATTATCATAGAATCATGGAAGATTAGGGTAGGAAGGGACCTCAGGAGGTCATCTAGTCCAGCTCCTGCTCAAAGAAGGATCAACCCCAATTAAGTCATCCCAGCCAGGGCTTTGTCAAGCTGGGCCTTAAAAACCTCTCAGGATGGAGGTTCCATCACCTCCCTAAGTAACCCATTCCAGTGCTTCACCACCCTCCTAGTGAAAAAGTTTTTCCTAATATTCAACCTAGACCTCCCCCACTGCAACTTGAGACCATTACTCCTTGTTCTCCTATCTGCCACCACTGAGGACAGCCTAACTCCATGCTCTTTGGAACCCTCCTTCAGGTAGTTGAAGGCTGCTATCACATCCTCCCTTAATCTTCTCGTCTACAGACTAAATAAGCCCAGTTCCCTCAGCCTTTCCTCATAAGTCATGTGCCCCGGGGCACTAATCAATTTTGTTGCTCTCTGCTGGACTCTCTCCAATTTGTTCACATCCTTCTTGTAGTGGGGGGCCCAAAAATGGACACAATATTCCACATGAGGCTTCACCAGTGCTGAATAAAAGGGAATAATCACTTCCCTTGATCTGCTGGCAATGCTCCTACTAATTCAGCCCAATATGCCTTTGCCTTCTTGGCAACAAGGGCACACTGTTGATTTATATCCAGTTTCTTGTCCACTGTAACCCACAGGTTTTTTTCTGCAGAATCGCTGCCTAGCCAGTCGCTCCCCAGTCTGTAGCAGTGCATGGGATTCTTCCGTCCTAAGTGCAAGACTCTGCACTTGTCCTTGTTGAACCTCATCAGATTTCTTTTGGCCCAATCCTCCAATTTGTCTAGGTCACTCTGTATCCTATCTCTATGCTCCAGTGTATCTACCACTCCCCTCAGCCTAGTGTCATCTGCAAACTTGCTGAGGGTGCAATCCACCCCATCCTCCAGATCATTAATGAAGATGTTGAACAAAACTGGCCACAGGACCAACCCCTGGAGCACTCCACTTGATTCCAGCTGCCAACTAGATAGTGAGCTGTTGATCACTACTCACTGAGTCTGATGATCTAGCCAGTTTTCTATCCCTCTGTGTAGTCCACTCATCCAACCCATACTTCTTTAACTTGCTGGCAAGAATACTGTGGGAGACAATATCAAAAGCTCTGCTTAAGTCAAGGTATATTACGTCCACTGCTTTCCCTACATCCACAGAGCCAGTCATCTCATCATAGAAGGCAATAAGGGTGGTCAGATATGACTTGGTCTTGGTGAATCCATGCTGATTGTTTCTGATCACCTTCCTCTCCTCCAAGTGCTTCAAAATGGATTCCTCAAGGACCTACTCCATGATTTTTCCAGGGACTGAGGTAAGGCTGACTGGGTCTGTAGTTCCCTGGATCCTCCTTCTTCCCTTTTCTTAAAGATGGGCACTATATTTGCCTTTTTCCAATCATTCAGGCTCTCCTCCAATCACCACAAGTTTTCAAAGATAATGGCCAATGGCTCTGCAATCACATCAGCCACTCCCTCAGCACCCTTGGATGCATTGCATCTGGCCTCGTGGACTTGTGCATATCCAGCTTTTTTAAATAGTCCTGAACCTGTTCTTTTACCACTGAGGGCTGCCCACCTCCTCCCCATTCTGTGCTGTCCAGTGCAGTAAAGTCTGGGAACTGACCTTGTCTGTGCAAACAGAGACAAAAAAGCATTGAATACTTCAGCTTTTTCCACATCATCTGTCACTAGGCCGCCCTCCCATCCCCCATCCAGTAAGGGGCCCACACACTCGCTGACCTTCTTCTTGTTGCTAACATACCTGTGTAACCCTTCTTGTTACCCTTCACGTACCTTGCTATCTGCAACTCTGATTGTGCTTTGACCTTCCTGATTTCACCTGCATACTTGAGCAGTATTTTTATACTCCTCCCTAATCATCTGTCCAAGTTTCCACTTCTTGTAAGCTTCCTTTTTGTGTATAAGCTCATCGAAGATTTCTCTGTTAAGCCAAGCTGGTTGCCTGCTACATTTGCTATTCTTTCTGCACATCAGCATATCTATTATTTGTATTCCATTACGTTTTCAGTATATGTTACATTTTTTTCATAGTGCTGAAAGAGGGTACTATATTTTGTTTTCATATGAAAATCTGTAATTGTAATCAATTACAATTGATTACATTAGTTTTTAGGATAGTTCTGCTTTATGCCTCCTAAAAGGCTGTTTATTGATCAAATTTAATATATTCAGCTATTCCGCATTTGTAAAATGGGTATAATGATACCAACCTCCCCTGTAAAACACTCTAACGTCTACTAATGAAAAGCACTATCCAAGAGTCAGGTATTATTATTCATCACATTCCTACTTCATATAACTATTTACAATGGTTTTTTCAATCTAAACACCCATTCCTAATGCAGGTAAAACTCCCACTGAAGTCAATAACAGTTTTGCCTAAATATAGCCTTATCTTGCAAGGAATTAAGCACTTTGAACTTCCATTGACTTCTGGGGCCTGCCCATACAGAGCTCAGTGCAAGGTAGGGGCTTTGCATATAATAAGATAGGAGCTGGCATTATACATAGATGACAGGTTTGCTCAGCATATTACAAGATCAGGTCCATAGGTAGAACAGGTTGGGCTTAAAATATTACACATAAACTGTGTTGTGCATCACAAGCCTGAAAATAAGAGCCATTCTGTCACCCTACACACAATTGATATAGATCCTTGACACTTAAAGAAAAGAATGGACTGCTCTATACTGAAAATTGAATAAGTTTGGGTTTCATAGAGCTATTTCACATTGTTCCCTATAAAATTTAACATACGCAGTAAAAAGTAATAGAATTGAGAAATGGGAACCATTTCCACATTGTTTTTTCCATAATGGTTGAAATTTGAATTGCTAATTCACTGCCAGATGTGCAGCCACAGACTGTGTAACAACTGCCCTGTTCATGTGATACTTAATTATTTCTTATTGTGACATATAGGATATGCTGCAAAATCTGGTAATTAGCCCTGATTGGGGGAGGGAGGAGGAGGAGGAGAAGAAGGGGGAGAAGTAAATTAAAAAAACCTCACAGATGTAGGAATTTGGATGTATATGGCATATGCATTAAATAATTTACCAGAAAAAAACCCATTCAGAATGAAGCACTACAAGCAAGCACTAAAGGTGAATCCCTGGCCGTATTGAAGTAAATGGGAGTTCTGCCACTGACTTCACAAGGGCCAGGATATAACCCTATACAACCTTTCCATACTCCAGATTTTTTTTCAGATGTAAAGTTCCACTAGTAATTTTAATAAATGTCCTTTATTTGTGCAAGCAAGACTCACCACAAAAGTCAGTTATAATTGCACAATGGAGCAGCATGGACATAATGTAAGAAGAATGTTTGGGAGAAACTAATTAGCAAACAATATATTCTGCATGTAATTCATGACAAAAGCTACCTACAATAAAAATATTTGTATCAACACAGTATGAAAATTTTTAAAAAATTAATGCAATTTGTCATCTCAGTTCAAAAAATTTTCAGAAAATCACTTTGGGACAAAACTATAGCATATAGCATCCTATCTGAAATACGTGTAATTTAAAAATTGCTAATATATTATTCTTAGGTTTAAATGTACAGAAGAACAAAATTATTATTTGTGTAAAGAACACAAAAACAAACTGAGAATTACCAACAATCCTTCACATTTTGATGTAGCAATACAGAATTAGCAGGGAACTAATATAACCACCTTATTTCACAACATATAAAAATAAGTTATACTCATTATACATCTTGCTTTGTGTTCCTTGATAGTGGGCCCTTCTGGAGCCAAATCTAGCAATGAATTTAGAGGACAAAGTACTATTGAGAATAATAAATGATGTCCCTGGTTTAGAAATAGAACTATGACCAAAAAAAGTAACATAATACCTTGTGAGTAAAGTAAAGAGACACTTGGCCAAAAATTGTTATAATTTACCCAAACTTGTCAGAAATAAGAATATTAAAATAGAAAAGATATCCTAGTACATTTAAATCACCCTGTTATATGACTCCTTCAAGTCGAGGTAAAGCTACCAGCATTAACCCAAAGGAGCACACTAAGTCCTGGTCTTGTGCTTTCCAAGTGGACATTCTTAAACTCAAGTAGGTATTCTTAAAGAGTTGCACTTGTTTGACAAATTCTATCACCTCTCCAGATATTCCCCATCTTGAACAGAATGGGAAGTTCTGTTCAAAACTTTTGAAACTTTTTTGAGAGCATCCACTGATATGTAATATATAGATCTATGAATCACTTGGTATATGAACATACGACTGGCATGGCTACAAGGGTCATTGAACAGATATCCAACCTTTGGTGATCCATAAAAGAAGCTGCAGAGGCCAGAATACAAACACGTGTTATAGCTGAAGGTGTAGGAGATCAAAGATCAGGTGGTTTTTGTGGTGATGGATCCCACTCCCCTCACTGGAAATAGTCACACCCCCCAAAAAAGGGCAACATGGTCCTTATGCTCATCCAGAGCTAGGAAAACCCATAGGAGGGAGGATGTTTGACCCTGGAAGTCCAGATCAAGACATTTGAACAGAACGAGTCACAAAGGTAGTGCCATAGTGCCACCCTGCTGCAGAGAACATGCTTTTCCTCCTACCTACACTGCTGTTTCCCAACTGCACTCTCAGCCTGAGAACCACAAGGTGGGAGATAGCAGGGATGGAGCTAGCAAGCTGGGTATAAAGAGATCATGTCATGGAGTTCACAGCTACTCCATACTCATGTACAGAGCCAGCAGCTGGAAGGACTTGGACAGGCTCTTCACCAACTGATTCAGGGAATGAATTGGGGTGTGTAGTGATTGACGCTGTTATGGGTAGGACCCCTGTCTCATTCTCTCTAGGACTTGAAAGGTCAGTAGCAAATGAGAGAAAGGACTTCATGATGAGCATGTGATTAAAGCAATTGACTGTCCCCATTTCCCCTCCCCCCAAAAAGACAACGGGGTTCTATTCCTGGCACAGGCACATACTTCTTATGTGACACTGGGCAAGTCATTTAAACTAAACTTTTCAAAAGTGGCCACTAATTTTGTGTTCCTCATTTTGTAGGTATCAAATTTGAAACCCTGGGGCCTGGTTTTAAGACTTGTTGACTATGTATCACTGCATCTGAAGTCAATGGGAGCTGTGAATACATAGCACCTTAAGCAGTAAGACAGTGTGGTTTGGGGGACTGAGTGTAGCCTTGAGTATCAGAAGGGCTTGCATTCTATTCCTACCTTTGTCATTCATTCATTGTGTATTGGTAGGCAAGTTGCTTCATCTTCCTTTCTCAGTTTCCCCATAGGGGAATGGGGATAATTATACTCTCCTATTACATGGATGTAGTGAAAATAAATTCATTAATGTTTGTGACATACTCATTTACTATGATGATGAGTGCCAGTCTCTGAAAAAATTATTAATCAGTAGCTGGTGGGCAGTAAATAAGGCCTGGGACAACTTACTGAATAATGGGGATGAAAAGAAATATATTACTGCTGTCTCAATCAATAAGCATCTATCCTGGGCACTGAATGAGGTAGGGTTCTATGTTAAAAAAAATGTGTAATAAAAGACTGTCACAATATGGATGCACAAGGGGGGCAGAATTAAGGTTGCACAGGAAACCTTAATTCTGGCATTCTGTAACTTTTTAGTGCTTGACTTTACAACCTTATTACATACTTTTAACACAGTGTTTTTGGTACGTAATATATATATAAGGGACACATTGGTAAAGACTCTATAGTTGAAGTTGTGTTAAGATTTGCAGATAAAGCAGGACCAAAATCTCTGTTACACACTTGAGTAATTAAAATTACTGTATTCTCCAAATTTAACCATGATTTCATTCCCCCTTCTGGCACAGCTCAGCCACTTTTACCTTCAGAAACAGATGAGACACTCTGACGTACACTGTGTAATTATTGTATTAAACTGTATTTCCTAGAGATTTGGACAATAAATGTTTTAAACTAAAAAGAAATTATATAATTAAAATACATTTTTTCCTAGTATACGTCCATCATACTACTGGATGTGCTCACAGCTGTGGGGGTAATGATCTGCTCCATTGTTTTAAAATAGGGTGTTTTCTTTTCTTAATAATAGATTTTAGACTTAATTTTCTTTATTTAAATGGTAACTCTTCCTAATTTGACAGTGTTCCAAAAATGCTATAGCTAGACAAACATCAGCCAGACAAAGTAACATAGATCTTCACTAATATCCTCAACAGAGTATGTTTCCCTAAGCAACTGGGAAAAAAGGAACTGAACTCTAAGAGACATTTATGAATTGGAGTGACATAACAGTGGAAAACATCCTGATAATATGAAAAATCCTGTGCCAACATATGGTGCATTTTTGTTTCTGATGTAAAATAAAATTTATTCTGTAATGCGATGGAATGATGGGCCCAATCCTGCAGTCTTTTTCCATGCAGAACTACTATGGATTCCAGTGGGAGTTCATCTTGCAAACAGTCAGAAGACCAAGACCAATATGGACTAGTATTTACAGATTTTTAAGGCTATAATGGACCACTCTGATCTCCTGTTTAATACCGACCATAGGACTTCTCTGAATTAATTCCTGCCTCAAGTCCAATAGTATATTTTAGATAGTGATAATACACCTTTTTCTTAGAGAAAAAATGTCTATTTTGAGTAAATGCAATTTAAAAAACATTAAAATCACTAAGCAACTAAGCATTAAAATCATACTGTGACTCTGTAGAGTCACATAACAGCTACTACTCAGTCCTAAAATCACTCTGCTGTATGAGAATGAGTTACTGAGGTTGGTCCAGTACCCAGTAGACAAATCTCCACATTCAATTAAAGTCACCACCTAGTGACATTAATTGGCGGTCTTACCAGTGAGGCCAATGACTGAAAAGACATGGAGATTGAACTATGCTCTCACTCCTGGAATAGTCTCTGTAAACCAGGTTTCAGGTATGTTATGGTATATCTACACTGGAATTAAAAACTCATGGCTCGCGGTGCTCAAGCTGCGGGTCTGTTTAATTGCAGTGTAGACTTCTTGGCTCGGGCTGCAGTCCTGAGCCCTGGGACCCTTCCACCTCCCAGGGTTCCTAACTACTTATGCTAAACAATCTGCTCCACTTGCATTTAGCTGTGACACTCAGAGTACCTTTCCCAGACCTGAAGAAAATCTCTGTGTGGCTTAAAAGCTTGTCTCTCTCACCAACAAGAAGTTGATCCAATAAAAGATATTACCTCATCCACCTTGTCCCACCAAATTCACTGACATAAATAAATAAATAGGGCATACTAGTGTGAATAAATCACGTGGATTTGATTAGCAGGATTGTTGCAGCTCAGGATTTAATAAGGTATAAAAGTCAAATGAAGAATTATCCTTATTTAATGTCCCTTTTCTTGTGTAAAACAAAACAAAAAACTATCCTAACTGAGACTTCACCTGGGCATCCTTGGATCAAAAAGGAAAAACAAGCTATTGAGCTTAAGGAAAACTTTTGTGGAGTAGCCCTATATAAGCAAAAAACAAATTACAGTGTTACAAGCAAGTAACATACAATTCCTTTCTTTAGAGGGAGAAGGATAAAAGAATAAAAGACTTGTCTTGTACAGTAATTTTTTAAAAAAGAGGTACTGAAATCAGGAGTCATATAGCACTTTTGGAAGCCCTCAGTCTTCTCCTACCATGATCCACAACACCCTCCCTAGAAAATGCTGCAGTTTCCAACCACCCACAACTACCTTCAGTGTGAGACCCCATCACTCTCTTCCTCTGCAGCAAAATGCAGCACTACTGAGCTCAGTCTTTCAAACTTGACACTTCTGAGACTCTCCTTTGCCTCATACCACAGACTGCACAGCACAGGGGAAAAAATGGGAGATCATAGAAGATTTCTGACCAACTGCACTAGAATCATTATTTTATGGGGCACCTGCCAGGGAAACACCCTAGAAAGCAGCAGCTGGTCCAGGACTCATCCCCAACAGGCTCTTCTAATTTGCCACAAGAATGCTTTCTGAAATGAAGTGCTGGACAAGATTGTCTTCATCTATCTATTCCAATTGACAAGGTTCAATCCACATCTGTGCTGGCACAGATGCAGTGAGAAGGTGACAGAAAAAAGGCAAATGTGACTCTCTCACTTTTATGTCTCTGCTGATCCCGGGCCTGGCCAGGGGCCAAATTTATGCCAACTAGAATAACCTCTTAGAGACTGTTCAGCCATCTGGGGATGAGTGAAGCACATCACACTCCAATGCCAGCTTCTCCAGTGCCATTCACATTTCCTTCCCACTCCCAAGCAGCCCTGAGACACCCAAACACTAAGCTGAGAAAACTTTATGCTATCTCAGGATTCCTTCATGCTGAGAGTATCCTCAACTGCCCCTTTAGGGGATATCTTTAAGGTCACTTTGTACTGGCCTGGTGGTGCAAAGTGATCTTTCCAAGTCCCACGATGTTTAAATTCAGAGTAATGTTAAGAAGGATGACTGAATTTGAAAACTCTTATTAAAAACAGCTTATTTCCTCACGTAAACAGAGCCTAGCTAGCTCAAAGGGACACCACTGAATGGCATGAATAATTCTTTTTTCTTCGCCGTCCCAGGATGCCTCTCAAATCCTCCCATCCTGTGAGGCCATCCTAGAGTGAGAAATCTAGGCCTGCTGCATAGTAGTTTGGAACCCTGGTGCTAGGGCATAAGCCTGGCAAAGTCATCTTTCTTTTCTATCTCCACTCTAACAGGAATGGAATATGACTTCAGTAAGGAAATTTATGCTCTTCATGCTTCTTTCTCATGTTGCTCTATCACTCTTAAAATGCTCTAATCCCATCATTTTTCTCTAATCCTGCTCCGGCATCTGACTCCATTGTTAGAAGGAACTTCAGCTTTAAACTTAATGAGCAGTTATACAGTGCTAATAGACATATGTCAAGTCTTTATACAAATTACTTAAACTTTTAAAACTTCAAACAATATATATAATTAAAATTAAAAGTGTTATGTTCATGGCATACACACACCAAGCTAGAAAAAAATCTTGATATTCTTCCTTTAAGGTGGCAATGTAACACTACTCTATCTCTTAAGATCCAGAAATCTAACACACACCAACCAATTTCAGAGAGAAAGAAAGCAGGTTGCTAACTAAGGCAGAGAAGCACAATTCAACCGCCCTGCTCCAGGCTGGCTATTTGCAGACTGACTGCTGAAGTCAAAGACAAAGATTGCTCACTTCCTTACGGAGCCCCCTAGCCTGCAAGCAGAACCAGGAAACCTCTTAAAACTTAGTCAAAGGGTGTAATTTTAACACAGTTTTCAATTCACCACAAAAGGTACAAAAAGCTTTCTTAATCTGGATTTTTTTACTGCAATTTTCTTTCTCAATGAAATACCTAGAGGAAGAGTCTGTAAGTGAGAGAGCACACAAATGCAGTTTCTTGAGAGTCCTGTGCCACGAGTAAAAACATATATTTCTTAATGGGATGAAGGAGAGGTAAGAAGCACAAATACTGCCTTAATTCATTAGTAGCATTACAGCTTGAAAACAGCAATGCAAAGCTAACCTCAAACAGCCTCCTGGAAAATGTAAGTAAGGCATATTGGGTTATATTTCATGACTACATTAAAAGCACATTACATTACAAATATCTTTCTTTTTAGTCCTGTTCTTGGAATTGTTGATAACAAATCTCTCCGACCACCAACCTTGCTATAATTTCATGAGATTTTCAGTGTAACCATATTTTATTAGGTGTGGAGTCAATCTGTGCTTGACTGTACCCCTGATCATTCCTAGGCTTGACAAAAATCCCCATAAGACCAAGTAGCTGACTTGATATAAAATACCCATTTGGAGAAATGCCCAAATTCCATTTTCTTAATCTTTTTTCCTTGTCCTCTCCTTGGTTCTTTTATTTCATTCTATTTCTCTTTGTATCTCTCACATTTATTTTCCAAACATTTCCTTATCTTCTTCCTTTCTCTTTATTGCTCTTTTCACTGTGTTCCACTTTCCCTTTTGAACTTCTCCCTTCTTTCAGTCCTCCTTTCCTTGACTCCACAACAATCTGTCTTCCCTGTCTCTTACATTAATCGCTCCTTCCTTTCCCTCTTTAGTATTCGTGCATGTGTGCGCGCACCTCTTTTCTTTACCTTGGTCTTTCCCGCCCTCCCCCATCCTTCTTGCACTCCAAAATAAATCACAACTTATTTAGGATGCCATGTCTCTATTACATGGTCTAGGAACAAGCCCATGCCAGAATGTGGCCTTTGCAGGACTCCTATCTCACTGTTCTTAGTTCCTGCTGCACTCCAAGAACTGCCTCACCTCCAAGTTAGGTGACTGGCTGGCACAATGGCAGATGAAATTCAGTGTTGAAAAATACAAGGTAATAGAGTACATTAGAAGGAATAGTTTGAACTACTCATAAACATTGTGTGGTTCAAAATCAACTGTAACCACTCAAGAAAAGGACCTAGGCATCTTTGTGATCTGTATGAAGTTCTATAGCCTGCGTTATACATGAGTAGACAAACACAATGGTCCCTTGTGGCTTAAGAATCAATGAATCTGGACAGCTCAATGATAACCGATGTGCAGCTGAGATCAAAATAACAAACAGTGAAGATGTATAAAAAATGGGATGGAAAACAATACAGAAAATATAATGCCATTATATAAATCACACTCTCACCTGTGCAGCTCAGGCCAGCCTATTGCAAAAAAGATGTAGCAGAAAAGTTCAGATGGATAATGAAAATGATTAGAGGACTAGAAGATTTCCTTATGAGGAGATTGAAAAGGGAGTGAATGTTTACTTTAGAGAAGAGATGAGCGAACACAATAAAGTCATAATAGCTATCTTTCTCCTGGCTCTCCACTGCAAAAAGCTATTGAATGAAAAGAGAAAGAGGTGTGGATCTGGCATAAAAAGTTATTTAAGAGTGGAAGAATTCCATGGAACCCTTATTACATGCAGCAGCCTCCAAAACATTTCAATGAAGCTGGCTGAGTGCCCTCTGCTTGTTTTCATTAAAAGCTACATACTGCCATTAGAATAGAGATTCCATTTATTTCAATGACAGTGTGACCCAGGACCTGTTTGTGTCAACTGACACAAGGATGCATAAGGGTTACAGGAGTCCCCTGGGTCTGGAATCTACATACTAGTTTGCCATAGAATATCATGTAAAGTCTCTACAGAGAGCCTATGTCACACTGGCCATGATAATCACTGTGAGCTGAATGTACAAAAAATATGTGAGGAGCTATGTATATATACTAGACATTATGTTTTCTAGGTCTGTGAGTTAGGGCAACCAAACAAATGGTGAGCCACATATTCCTGTTATGCCATATGCTTATCTCCCTCTGGCTGGTCATGTGCAGTGACAATGGCTCACAATGGACGCCCATTCACAATGTGAGTGAAATGCTAATCAATAGATTGAGGGGGCGGCAAGGGGAAAATAACAGCAGAGGTTATCCTATTTAAGAGTAAAGACAATGAACTTGTGGAACTATATCTGGGGTACAAATGAACCCCCAGTTATCGATCATTAAAGGGAGATAAGTTGCCTGGGGGACTTGATATCATGAAAGAAAGGACTCAGCCATCCTGGCTGAAAAATACTTTGTGGAGGACTCTGAGGCAAGCAGTGCCTTATTAGACAAGAGGGTATCTTGTTAGTTGAGTTTAGGCTCTAGAATGCATGTCATGATTTTGTTTTATATGTAACCCTTTGTTTCCATTAATCCTGCTTGCTGTCATATGAATCTCTAGTCTTTGTTAAATAAACTTATACTTGCTTTGTCTACAAACAAATCTAAGCGCTGTGTGTTAAGCAAAGCTGTATTCTAAGATGTGACTGTGGTGTACTGCTCATTTGGGCACAGCAAGCCTGGTAATTCTGTCAGTGTCTAGTTGGTATAGCTGGGCACTGCAGGGGGATACTCAGAGGACTCAGGGTCAGAGGATGCTCAGTGAATTGCTGTCCCTCATGCATCGCTAGGCTGTGTGAAGGACTGCAGAGCCCACATAGGCCGAAAGGGGAGAGCTTGCATTGCCTGTGGCAGGGACAATAGGGAATTGAATCCTGGCAAGCAGAGAAAAGGTTCTCTCATGCTAAGGACAATAGAAGTTCATGTTTTCATTTCCACAAAACCCAGATTTAGTCCCCACAGGAAACCCAAGCAAGGGTGGCATTTGGCTATGCTATCTGTATCTCCTAGACCACAATCTGCTCCCACAGCCAGGAATAGAAACCAAAAATCCTTATACTCAGCATTCAAAGGCTGCCACACAACATTAGCCTAATCCACTGGCAATGCGCATGTTGCATCACCATGCATGGGCTGATACACACAGAAGATAATAGCAAGCATTCCCCTCACTGGCCCCACCTTTTAATAAACTCAGAAGAGATCTGTGTTGTAAATGTGAAGATTATGGGTTCAAATCTTGTTGATGATCCATGGGAGGACTGCAAAAATATATATATATATATTTACATATATGTATATAAGTTATATTCAGGACCGTGGTGTAACTTTTAGAATGAATTTATATTGCAAAACATGTGAATGTATATGTATATAAGTTATATTCAGGACCGTGGTGTAACTTTTAGAATGAATTTATATTGCAAAACAGGTGAATGTGGATATTGTTAAAAAATTAGCTTTACTGCTGTGTTTTTATTATTGGTATTTGTTTAATAGGAACTGTCTCTTTAAAATAAGGTCTGGCAGACTTAGAATGTGTTTGAGACTGAAAGCTGTGTGGGAGAGATTTTGCCTATGTCCAGAGAGTAGAAAGCTCTACCTGTATATACTGGGAATCAGTAGAAGATCAGAACTTCATTTAATAAACTCATATTGCCAGATAGCTAATCTGATTCTCAAAGGTATAGCATTAGTTATGGGCAACTGGATGCCTCGATGTGTTGGTAATGGAACATAGAGACTGTCACCAGACTGAACTCTGCCCAGTTCACGTCAGATTAAAAGTTGTTCATGTCTGATGGAGTTTTGGATTCCCCATATCAGTTCTAGCTCCCATATCAGAAGCTCACCACCATACTTTGCATTAGATTGCAGGCTCTTTGGGCAAAACACAGAAGCATTTCTGCTTGATTCAGGGGATCTGACTGTGGATGTCTCCAACAGAATTTATCCCCTAGCAAGTCCGTCACCTGCAACTCCAAATTACTTATGTCAATGGTTGGCACCAACCCACATTTCCATAACATGCTTTTCAGAGATCATGGTTTCCCAGCCTGATGTGATCCTAACTAGAGCTGGGTGACATTTTTTGGATAAAAATTTTTGTTCAAACAAAAAGTACACATTCAGGTCAACCAAAACATTTTGCAAATTTGTGCTGAATTCACCAAATTACCTGAGTCTTAGTTTTTAAACAGGTTAAAAAAAATACTCAAAAATGAAACAAAATGTGTCATCAATTTTTTTTTCAACTTTTTTGTTTCATCACAAACTTTTTTGGATTGACTCAAAATGATTTTTTTTCCCAAGTTTTTTGGCCAGCAAACCAAAAAAATCAGTTATTTGCACAACTCTAATCCTAACCTCTTTTTGTTTGCTGACTAATAGATACCTATGGGTTTTTGGTATGTCTGTACTCCTCCCCAGTGTATATCTTTATTGGCAGAAGCTTAGCAGCAAGCAACTAATGAGAAGGTAACTCAATAGGAGCGTTGATAATAGTGAACAACAAATGCTTTCAAAATTCTGCCTTTAGAGAGAAAGACAGACAGATAGACAGAAAAAGGCAAGCAAAATATGATCGGCTTCACAGAATCTTAAGTCATTCACCCCTGAAAAAGCAAAGTCAGCATAGAATAATGCTGGTCAATGGAGCATTTTATGGAGAATTAATGTGATACATTTATTTCTAACTGTACTTTTACATGGTTTCTTGTATAGAAAAAAGCAAATATTCTGTTGAGGCATGTGAGAACTTTGAGCTCACAGACAGGGACATGGAAAATCTTGTGTCTTCACACATTCTAACATAATGAGGTAAAAATATGATCACAACTATATCTTCAAAATGCAGTGTAATAAGTATGAAAATAATAAAATATGCCTTAATTGAGTGTGTTGCATGTGGTGGTTTCTGCACTCAACAAAACTGATCTATGAAATCATGATATTAAGGAAAAGAAAGTAGAAAGCTGAAGAGGAGGAAGGAAAAATAGCATGTTTGTGACACCAGGTTTTGAGGAGAGGCTGAACTCTAAAAGAATTATGGAAATATCAAGCAGATAGTTAAAATATATTCTGACATAGTTATAAATGTTTCTTTTAGGATGATAATTGCAATATGTATGAGAAACAACGCCACCTTTTTTAAAAGAAAGTTGTACTGCCGTGATCAAATCAAATGTTTCTTAACTCAATTATATAGACTTTTTAAAATCAAATTTTATAACTGAACAAGAGATACACAGACAAGGTTGTAAAGATGTATCAGATATTTCTACTAAAAATGTTAATGTTTTGATGGGTTTTTTTAATTCTTGAAAGTCCAGAATTTCTAAGTTAAATTTATGAAAAAATAAGTATTTGGAAGTCTGGAAATGTAGAGTTAAGGATCAACAACCCCCATTCTCCTCTATAGTCTGTATTAGTCACATGCTGTAAATTGCCACCTATATAAGGCATTCTGGATGAAATTCTTGTCCCACTGAAGTCAATTAGGAGCTTTGCCATACATTTCAGTGAAGCCAGGATATACTCTTTATATATACTCTTTATATATTTTTCAAATTTTTGTAAACTCCACTTCATTCCCTATATGGAAGACCTGAGGTTAGAAGACCTCAGTGAGGCACTGTCCTCTGGGATCTTCAGCTAGCACTGGTATATTATATGGGATCACAATGGATTCCTAAATGGTTACATCTCAGGCTTAGTATGAGGAAGGAAAAGTACCATATAATGCTGTTTGTACTTCATATAAAGAGGATAGTGGAATAGTAGAGACGGGTGGACGTTTGGGGAACATATGTAGACAATGACTACAACATATTGTCTCAACTACATTGGGAATGTGGAAAGGGAGTGGACCAGTGTTTGGGCTGCATCTGATGGCTATCAGGCTGGATGCTGCTGAGTCTGGCTCATTGCAGGAAGGTGAATTGGAGGAAAGGCTGCAGCTGGTAGGTAGCTCCTAGCTAGATAGTGTGCAGTTCATAGATTATTAGGTAGGCTATAGAAAAGTGTAAGGATGCACACTCACCACTAGTGCACCACCTTGTATCAGTGTGTGATATTGTAGGTGTTTTCATCTCCAATACTCCTTGCAGGCCATCTGTCTTTGCAGACCACTCAGCCCTCTGGCTGAGAATTGGCTAGTCCTTTGGGCTGAAGCTCAAGGTCTCAGACTTAGTGGCAGCAGTGTGGGGGGAGGGGCTTGAGATCCTGAACTCAGCTCAAGACACAACCTCAAAGCAACATCTACACAGCTATTTTTAGCGCAAGTCCCACTAACACAAGTTTGTGTGCCTAGGAGAGGAGGCTTGCTCCCAGATGCCGTGTGGACATATCCCATTGGTCTCTAGCACATCAGCTATTCATAGGAAGCAGCCTTCCTGTCTGCTCCCCCTGGCTTCTTTCCCAGACAAACTCGCTCAGCCTATTTATAAGGCCCATGTCTGAATTATCATCTGATTCTTCCTTGTTCCCCCCTTCTCTGTCTGCCAAGTTAATACCTAATTACTGCCCAGGTGAAGTGAATACAATTAACTGGGCCTTTAATTCCTTCTCCTGCCCTCACAGGAAAAATAGGAAACATATGAAAAAGAGTGGTATAGGGATGTAAGACTGTCTCTGGAGCATAGAATTCAAGGACATGGGAAAAGAAAGAATTAAGATTATTTGTGGACCTTAATTTAGAATTTTCAGATTTTTGTTTCTTCATAAATTTAAACTTAACTCAGAATTGCTTTTGTTTTAAGGCCAAGATTTTTAAAAATAGGTACCCACATTTATGCTCTCAAGTCTGTATTTAAGAATCTATGTTTAAAAATTTTGGTCTGTTTTTCTTTTATAACTACAATACTCCAATGAGGATTTTAATCAAAGCAATAGATATATTGTAACAATCATAACTGTATCTTAATAAGGTGTTTTGTTTACTATTTTTCTTGGTGTATTTAAGGAAAGTATTTGTTTTTTAAAAATTATGAAAATAAAAACATTTTAGATTGTTGTTATCTTCTGACAGGAACTCTGTGACTATAACTACACCTATAGTGTAAAAACATTTATGCTATTCAATGAAACACAAGTATGCATGGTTCTGGAATCAAATAATATCCTGGTGAAATAGTGTAGCCTTCTTGAACCTAGTGATCAGTCACAGGTGTTTAGAAACTATGATCACAAGTGGAGTTTATAAACTTGGCCAGATCCTTCACTTTCTTGGGAGTTAAGTTTAAAAACGAGTTTTGTCCATGCGTAACATGTTTATAAATGACACGTGTTGAGGCACCGTGTGTATAAACTCCCTAGAAAGGATATTATAAGGTCTGTAGCAAAAGCCTCTGTGTTCTTAAAGTCTCCTGCAATATGTGTTTTAGAGCTCACCTGTAGCCTCATCTTGGCCCCTAAGTCAGACCCTCCCTTTCCCTTCTAATGCTCAAAACTCTAATTCCATTAAACCTCTTCTCATGTGCAAGAGACTCTCCCTCCCAAAACAGAGTTCATGGAGTTTACAATACCTGTATCAGAACTGAAAGAGTTTATAATATCTATTGGCTTCCATGAGAGTTTATAATGGTCAGAGAGGAATACTATGTGACTAAAGACTTGTGAATTCCAAAAGACTAAAACTGCACTAGTTTTCAATTGGGATAAATAAGAAAAAACAAATTTCGAAGTCTTGGGGTCAAAGTAGGTCAAGTAGTGAAAAGCAACTAATTTTATCAGAACTTGAAAATGCCTTATTATACTCCAGCTTTCTTTTAAAATGTTCCTATCTGATCTCCTAAGCATGGACAATTTCAAACTGAAAAGCATTTGGGGAGATTTTCTCTGTTTGTGCAAAAATGAGGTGGAGAGTGTCAAATTGGGCTTTGAATTGCAACTGTCATAATCTTAATTCTGGAGTCACTGCTGTGAATCTATAATATCTCTGCTCAGTTGCACTGTGCACATCTGAACCTATTACATATTACCCAGGAAATTAATTACAAGCCCTGCCTTCTGCATGAGTGAAAGAAATCTGTCCCACCAATGAATCAAACTCAGTGCCAGACCAATTAAACCTTGTTTGACATTGTCAAAACTGAGAGAATGCTTATATTTTTAGTAAGAAACAATTGTAAAGAGAGAGAGAGAGAGAGGAAATTATGAACTTTGATCAATAATGAGAAATGTAAAATATCTTGGGGCAAGGGTGGGGTAGCAGAGCAGCTGGTTTACTTCTGGTAAATAAAATAATTAGTAATAAAGTCAGTCCCTCTACAAATCTACATGAACAAGAAACCAACTCAAAACAATACTGAGAAGATGAGCTTGGGAAATTACATAGTGTTTCAAACTTTCACAGCTAATGCATTTATTTTAGTAAGGAAACATGACCACCGTCCTTCCTCTCTTTTAATTGGAGCCCTATTTATCAAAGGGGGATGGAAAGTTATGTCAGGCAGTGACTGTTAAGTTCTATGCTTTTTTCACCCTCATTCTTGTGCATAAGGGTGCCGCTCGGTCCTGTGCCCTACCCCACATAGCAATATGGATGCACACTTCTCCCTAAAACCCTACAAAGCAGGAGATACCATTATGCCTTTATTTTCTACTTCAGAGTGTGAGGACAGAGGATATAGAAGAATCAGATGTGGGGGCAAACATGGGGGTAAGATGTGTGAACAGAAGAATGGGTATGTATGGGGAGACAAAGGATGAATTCAGGTGTGTGGGATATCCAGGTGTGTTCGAATGGTGGAGTCGGGAGTGTGGGAGGCAAAGGATGGCTTTAGAGATATATGGAAGGTGTGTGAGTGGAGCCAAAGAGTGTGTGAAGAGTACAGGAGCCAAACTCAAAAGTATTTGGAGATTGCTGGGTGTCTGGGGAGTTGTTGGAAGACAGGAGAGGATGGAAGAGACTAGTTTGAGATGTATGTTTAGGAAGCATAATTAAGGGAATTTTAGGGGTGTTGGCTGTACATGATGGAGTTTGGAGAGCATATATGAGGAGACAGAGTCTGGGAGTGTGTTGGGAGTGTTGCATTAGTGCTGATGGGGTGGAGGCCCAAGGGGATGTACAGGATCAGATTAAGATACAGGCAGTATATATGTCTACACCAGAAAGCTCCCCAAATCCTGGAGTCACATGATTACATCAGAGTCTTGGCTCTCATTTTTTAAAAAGAAAGTCTCTAGCCCTTGTGGGTGCAAAGAAAACCTTGAAAATGGGAGCTGAGTGTGAACCATGCAGTGACCTCTGCCTGGGTCTGCTGAGAGGCTGGGAAAAGAATAGCTCAGGTGCTCCAGGGCTGGGCATGGTATAAAACCTGCACGGGGTCGGGATGCAGTGGGAGTGCGTGGGTCAGGACAGCGGGGCATAGCTGAGGCAGGGGTTAGAGGGCGGAGTGTGTAGTGGGTGGACACGCAAGGCGGGATGCGCGGGAAGGTGGGGAAATACTGGTGTGAGTGGAGCAGCGGGGAGGGGCCCGTGCAGGGGCGGTACCCAGGGGCGGGGCGGGGCCGTGTGCGGGCAGGAGGAGGCGGGAAGGAGCGGGCTGCAGCCCGGCCGCGCTGGGCTCACCCGATGGTTGCGGTCGCTCTCCCGCACCTCCTCCTCCTCGGGGCCCTGGCGGATCAGCGCTTTCAGCACCACGGCGTTGTTGGTGCAGCAGGCTCGGAAGAGGCTCAGCGGCTCGGGGCTGTCGGGCTCCGACTCGCCCAGGGACCAGCTCTCCTCCTCGTCCTCCTCGGCGCCGGGGGGGTAGAAGGAGTCGTCCGAGGCGATGCTGCGGGTGTCGGGCAGCTCGGAGAAATCCTCGTACTCCTCCTCCTCCTCCTCCTCTTCCTCCTCTTGCTGCTGCTGCCGCTCCCCCTCGGGGCTCCCCGGCTCCTTCTCCCCCTCTGAGCCGGGCCGGACCTGCTGCTCCCCCTTCAGTCCTCCCCCGGACTCCGCCCGGGCCTCCCCGGCCCCCTCTCCGGACAGCAGCACCATGATCGCCTCACCTGGGCCTTGGGGGAGGCCCGGGGCGGGTCGGGGGTCGCCCCTCTCTGGTGGTGGGGCCCTGACAGCTGCTGTGCCTCCTCCGCACACGGTGCACTGAGACCCGCCACGGGGACGGCCCCCCAGTTCACCCACTGAGCTCCCCCCCACACTGCCCCACCCAGAGACAGCGCACAGCTCCCGCCCACACACACCCCTCACCGCTGAGCTGCACCCCAGCACTTCCACGCGGACCCACCCCGCTCCGGGCCCCGCGCGCGCGCTCCCCCGGAGTGCAGCCCACCAGCCCGGACAGCAGCGGCCCGGCTCCCTCCGCTCTGCGTCCCAAACACCGGCGGGGCGGGGCGGGGCGGGGGGGGGCAGTTTCTATGCAAACACCCGCCGAGGGGAGGGGGATTTTTCTCTCTGCAATTTTGGAGCCATCTGGTCAGAAAGCCCCGGTCCTGGAGCTCCCGGGGATTGACGCGCGGGGCCGGGGGAGGGGAGGCGCTAAGTGAGTTGTCCCGTCCCAGGCGCGGGAGACACCGGTTGGCTGTGCTGCGGGTAACCCGCGGGGGAGGAGGGGGCGTGGATTGAGACGGGCAGAAACTCCAGCAGCTCCCGCGTCCCGGGAAAGCTGGCGCCGGCCGGGATGCCCCCAGCCCCGCGCCGTGGGGGGAGGAAACGCCGCCGCCCCCCGCTCTCACATTTCCCGCCGGAGGGGATGGAGAAGCTGCGGGGAATCCCCCCTCGGCTGCCTGACGCGCTTGGCGGTCAGGCTCCTCTGCGCGAGTCCCCCTGCTCCCCTCCCCCGGAGAGAAACAACCGCGCTGGGTTTCCCCGCCGCCCTCGTCTACCCACAGACCCCACCGCGGGAAGCCTCCGACGGCCCGGCGAAAATCCCCGGGCTTTGTAGTTTCTTTCGGCTGCTCAGAAACTCCGACCCCATCTTAGCGCCGCTCTTGGGACCTAGGAGCCGGGACAACTCTTGATGCGCACACCCGCTTCTGTCCTCTTGCCTCGGCTCCCATCCCAGCCAGGTGTGCAAAGGAGAGAGCCCAAAACCAACAACCACCCGCCGGCTGGGCAGGGAAAGGCTGCGAGGAGGCACCGAGGAGCAAGCGGCTGCCACAGGAAGAGACATGTAGAAAACTCCTGGCCCATAAGCCGATCAGCGTCTCTTTTGAGATTGAGGCTGCAGCTTAGCATGTTGACATCAGGGACACATTTTAAAAGCGATTTAGCCAGGGGACACACGCAGCTGTCAATGCTGCTTTTTACACGCCACACAACGAAATTGCAATTGACAGGTGAGTCATTTGAATTTCAAGAACACCTTCAACTTCTTCACCTCCTGTACTGCTCATTATTATCTCCATTGAGTAATTCGTTTACATTTCTGATTTTATTCCTATTGTACAAAAAAGAGCTCCAGCGGATTGCCAATTGTCTTTGCTGCTTATGTAGTGGGGGAGGTGAGGAAGGGTCTAGAGCAGTGTTTCTCAACCTTTTTGATGTCAGGGATCCGCTTGCTATACTGTGTCAGGGAGATCTCAGGGACCAGTGTTGGTCCATGAACCCGTCTTGGAGAAACACTGGTCTAGAGCAAACTGTTTAGTACAAATCCTAAATTTCTAAAAGCCATGATTTAACTAAATTCTGTGAAACTTTTCAGGACCCAATATAATTTATGTAAAAACAACGAGAGTTCTGTAGCACTTTAAAGACTAACAAATTTAATTTCAGCAGGCATAAGCTTTCCTGGGCTGCTGTATACAGACTAACAGGGCTACCCCTCTGGAATAATTTATGTAGAATCCTGATCAACCCTAACTTAATATTTTTTAAATTATCATGTTAAATATGTTAGACTTAGAACAATTAAATTATTATGATCAATCAGGATTCTTAGAAAACAACTTCATTTTCAGATAGGAATTCATTAAATGATGTAACCAATCACAAAAATGTACCAAATGTAGAGATAACACATACATAAAAAATTATGGGGGATATTATCTATTCTAATTGTGTGGACACATATCTCTATATCAGTCACTTTAAGGATCATATTCTGCTATCTGTACCTACCTGTGGCATACCACTCTCCACAAGCCATCAATAGGTCTACCTTCTGATTAAAGTACTACATAACACAAGTAAGGGCGGCAAAATCTAGTCCTAAATAACTAGAGTTACATTGTTTCTTTTATTATTGAAAGCATTTCAAATAGAAGGCAAGGGATAATGCATATATAGATTAAATTCCCAGAGCTGCCTTGTCAGAGTTCTTTTCCCTGCCAATGTCATGCATTGGTTAGAACATCCCCTGCCCTGTCTGCTGAGCATGAAGAAGCACTCCTTCTGAAGCCTCTCAGCAATGCTCCTTCACTTCAGTCAAAGCAAAGGGGTGCTTGGCTATCTAAACAGCAATATAAGGAAACCCGCACACATACACTCTCAGCAACTGAATGTGCTTCAGTGCGACTCCAATCCCTGCTGATTTGGGGAAGAAGGATTACTTGATGAGTGCCTGTTCTGTTCATTCCCTCTGAAGCATCTAGCACGGGCCACTATCAAAAGATGGGATACTGGGCTGAATGGACCATTGTCTGATCCAGTATGGCTGTTCTTATGACACTGTGTTGTGTGACCCCATAATTTTTTGTTAAAATAATATATGAATTAAACAGAATATAAAGCTGTGTAAAGGTGGACTGAAAGGCATAGAGCATTATGCATAGGATACAAAGATTTGCAACACTAGATGACAGGTGTGCATCTGACTCAGTAGTGATTAAAAGCCCAATGGCTATTTAGTGAGCTATACAGAAATAATCAGTGCAGTTTCTAGTAGAAAGAGATCAGAATTAGCATCAATTAGCTCCCTAATTGACTGCTTCAACAAAGAGGCTACATTGTTCATGGCTGAGATTGAACTACCCATTCACCGCTAGATATTTCTGAGATTACGGTTAATGTAAATGGGCTGGGTAGGGTAGGGAAGTGCACGCTGCTGGCTATCTTCTAGGAAATAGAAGATCTCAGACTCAGGGGCTGTAAAGACAGCTCTTTTCACAAGCAAGAGTCAAATAAATAACGTCAAGTCAGGCTTTGGTTGCAATGTAGAATAGCACAGCAATTTAACAGAATTAAAATTCCTAATTCATATTACCTATCCATCATTTTGTATTTTGCTCTTGCATTAATAAAACTCAAGTGCTCTGTTCTGTATATCTTTACAATTCTCTACTCACTGTTGATCCTTGGTCATTAATGTATTCACCAATATCTACAGTCTTTAGAGTTTCACTTACAGTCTGGCATAGGTTCCTTCTTACTTGCTTCCCCTATGCAGTCGATGAGTGTATTGGCTGTTTGGTATTTAACACAGTGTGCAGGATCTGAATGAAGATTCATATCATCTGCAAGAACTCGGGTTTCAGTATTGCCAATTTGAAGAGATCAAATACCACAAGTCAGATGCCCCAAAATCATGAGATTGGCCCAAAAATCATGAGATTTTTTAAAAAGATGATGATGTGTATTTTAGGTCAGTCTCTTGATTTTTTTAACTCCTCCAGCCCATCCCCAGGGTGTGTGCACAACCCCAGGGTGTTGCCCACTCTCCCACATGTAGTGGATGAAGTGATTTTGGCATCTGCTGCAGGAGCTCTCACCCCCCACATCTGCCCGTCCCCTGTCCAACAGTTAATCCTGCTCCCAGGCTTGGTCTACATTTACCCAGAGATTTGGCAGCAGTCGACGCAAGCTACACAGAGAAGCTTGTGTAACTCCCATCGACTGCTGTGCTTCTCTTCTGCACGCTGTCTTCACTGCACTGCACCAACAGGAACCGCGTTCCTATCGACGTAGTGCTACGCCGCTTGAGGGGGTGGATTAACAGTGTCAACTTCTGGATCGATTCAGCAGGTCTTCACTGACCGCTCAATCGATCCAGATAAATCGATCTGATGGCGGCGACTTTGCCACCATCAGTGTAGATGTACCCCCAATCACCAATCAGTTCTTTCCCCACCTAACTCCCCTCAATTCAGCTCCCCCTCAGTTCATTCCCCCAGCCTCCATCATCACAACCCCATCAGTTCAGCCCCCCACCCTGTCAACCCTCATCACCCTCAGTTCACTCCATCTGTTCAGAACCTACCATCAATACAGCCCTTCCACCCCATCAGTCCCCACCCTCCTTACTTCAGCTCCCCCTGTGGCTCCCAGACCATAGTTCAGCCCTCCCAACCTCATCAATGCTCCTCTTAGGGTTCTTCACCCTCTCCAGGCCCGGGAGGCGCTGCCGTGGGGACCCCTCTCCCATTTCCCAGGCTGGCAGAGGACTCCTAGCCACCTGGGGCTGACAGCGGGAGCCCCAGCCGCTGGGGCCTGACAGCGATTTCTAAATAAAATTAAGCCTTACTCATGATCTCAGGATAGAACTCTCAAATGTCAGGATTTTTTTTTTCAGGCGGATCTGAAGTCTACTATGTTTCACATCTAATTAACAGATCTCAATCACAAGATTGGAGCTAGGAGAAGGCTGACGTCCACAGTGGATTAGGTGAGCACCAAGGCCCATCAAACAGGCTCATCATTAAGGTAGGGAAGGGGATTTTAGAGTCCCATTCAAAAAGACCTGAAGTAGTAACGCTAACATACATACCCATGTTCAGAAACTAGCAACCTGAAAGGGGAATGAAAAATATGTGTGGCTAGAAAACAAGAATATCACTGACAAAAATCTTTATTAATGCAAAGTTAGATTTCTCTAGTGCAGCCTCATGCCCTTCCACAACATGGAGGCTGACTAAGCTTAAACCTTTGAAAACAAGGAAATAAAGAGTGAAGGTAATGTCCACACTAATCCCCACACAACTATAACTGCCCACCTGGGAATAAAATAAACTTGACCCATCCCTAAAAAAATCCATCATTTTCTGTGTAGTGTGGTGCTGTATTGTATGCTGTTCCACACAAGTCTATAATATCATTCTTCCTCATACACTCTCACTGACACCCACTATGTAGCTGTACTGAAGCATGGATTAGTTGCCATAAGTTGCCACCATCTGAGAATTGCAGCTGCAACTGAAGAAATCAACAATCCCTGTTGTCTGGGAAGTTATACAGGATGGTCCCTGATGGTCCCTCTGGGCCTTAAAATCTAGGGACACACGAAAGAGTTGTAAAAGCAAGTGTAGGGTTTCAGGGCCACTGGAAGAGCTGTCTCTGCCATCTCCATAGGCCACTTCCTCAAGATATGTCATGAAGATAGCAGAACATAAGACTGCATATCCCCATTTTAAGGGCATGTCTACACTACAAAGCTAAGTTAACTAGCCACTGAGGGTTTTGGGAAGGGCTTGCAATGTTTCATGGGACCAAAACATTGTTGCAGGGGGGAATGGGAACATGGCTTCAGCCTCCATGATGCAGTTTCCTCCCTCCTTCCTTACACTGATATCAATGGCAAACAACCCATACTTTTACACGCCTTTTTTTGAAAGCCTGTTAGCCACGCACACACCATAGCTTGAGAAGCACGGACCCCACTCAACTGTGCACTCTTGCTGCGAGCATTACACTCACGCCATATCCTGCAGTATTTCCAGAGCTGAGACAGGAGCCACCACACAGAATATTGTGATGTCATTCAAGCACATATTTGAACAGCTAAAGCTTGCCTTCACCACTGCTTCAGTATTGGCCCACCCAGACATGATGCAAGTTTTCATTGTGGATGCCGACATCTCTAGCATGGTAATCAGGGCACTTCTCTCCTAGACTTACAGACCCAAGCAAGTACTGCACCCTATCGCCTACTACTCAAGGAAGCTTACCTCTGCTGAGCAAATCTATGAAATCTTGGACAAAAGTTCTTGGCAATCAAGGCTGCCTTTGAAGAATAGCAACATGACTTGGAAGTGGCTGTCATCTGGTCCAAGTATTCATTGATTACAAATAGAAAGAATCAACCAGATCTTAGAGCAATACCTATGATGTTACACCAACCATCAGCAGGATGACTGGTCTGCACCATTACCACAGGCTGAGTTCTTGTATAATAATGCAGACCATGCATCCATGGACCATAGCCCCTTCTTTGTTAACTACTCTGGGTACCACCCCCAATTTCATCCACAACTACTGAGATCCTTCTCCAACCCATCGGCCTTGGATCTAGTATAGCACATCCATCATACCTAAGAAGAGGTGAAGGGACACCTTGAGAAGGCACAGAAGGACTACTAAAAGCATGCTGACAAGCAGAAGGAACAAGTTCACCTTGTCCTACTCTGTAGGACAAAAGGTATGGCTTTCTTCAGAATAACTCCACACAGACAGACCCTCTCGGAAATGGGGCCACCGGTTCCTTGGCCCATATCAGATTTGGTGACAAATCAACCTGGTCACCTTTGAGCTCTAGCTCCCTCAGTCCCTAAGAGTCCTCCCCATATTCCATGTCTCACTCCTAAAACCATACACTGAGAACACATTTCCCCACAGAGCTCAATCACCACCCCTACTAATACAAGTACAAGGTCAGTTGTCCATGAAGTCCTTGTTTCCAAGGTCAAGTGGGGTAACTTGTGCTACCTGAATGACTGGGAAGGTTACAGCCCCAAAGAAACGCACTGGGGAGCCAGCAGAGAATGTTCATTCTCCCGCCTTGATCCAGGAGTGTGAACTGAATAACTGGGATCCAACCTGCTGTGGAGTGAGCACCTTGAACCTTATGGCTCCTGCTCCTGCTCCCCTGGCTTGACTTCCCCAAGTCCTGACCTAACTAGGCTCCTGACCTCTGACTTGTGGTTCTGATCTCCAGTTTGACTCCTGCTTCTGATTTCCTGGTATCTTGACTTCTGACTGTGGATTCTGGCTCTGACCACTAGGTTTGGCTGCCCATGACCCAGCTTTGACAACTATTTGGAAAAAGTTGTATACTTTTCTAGAGCTAAAATAGGATCTTCTTGTGACTTTTCCAGGTGCGGTGGAGGGTAAGAATACAATTAGCTTAAGTGAGAGGAGGTAGCTAACATCCTCTTTTTTAAAAGTTCCTGCTGATCTGATAGATGTGGAGAAGACATCCAAGATGAGATTAAGCAGTGAGTTGGAAGTAGACCAGTGAAGAAATGTTGCTTGTCAATTTAAAAGGTCAGATAAAATGCAATTAAAGTAGCAAGAGTGAAGCAGCATTTGTTTTCATACTTGCACAAGGTTGTTGAGGGAGATTTTTTCCTGCCCTACCCAGATGTAAAACTGGCAACACTCATTAAAAGATTGATCCCACTTAAAAGATCCTTTTCAAGACTGGAACTGAAACTTAAGATCTCTATTCTGCTAACCGCTGAGTAAATCCTTGGAGGTAAATCCTTTTTTTTTTTTTGGAAAGGAACATCTTCTGAGGAGCTGTAGAAATTAAAATGTCTATCCCACAGGCCAAAGTGAGCACACCAAGTCAAGTGATGAAGATGAAACCAGTGATTGAGAAATATCAGTCCCAATTTCGCTAAATATTAGTGTTTTCTCAACAGTCATTTTTTCCAGCTGGATTCATAAAGCTGAAATAATATCCAGCCAGTGTAAATGCTGTTCAAGCGTATTTGCTGCACCACCAAATTTCTTTCTGTTCTAAAGCTAATAAAGTGAGGTGCTATATGAAATGGCAGTATTCTGATGCCGGCTGTGTTAATTTCCCTAACTAGTTTTGTCTGGAAAGCTATATGTAAATAATCTGTACCAAACTGTTCTATTAACCTACACATTGCTGTCCACTAGGAATCTAAAACCAGCCTACACACTAGAAAAATTACTTCTTGCTGCCAAGGAGTGACAACAGGTGCAGCTATAACGGTACTGAACACCGTTTAACTGAAAAGTCTACTCTTGCACAATTTATGTTCAGTGTCATGTCAGTGAAGTGTGGCAAACACTTATTGCCAGCATGTTTTAAGGTTATTGAAATAATGTGGAACACAGTTGGTCATGACCTACGCACTTGCAGTCAAATCATACCTAGAATATCATTATGAAACCTGTTGTGGACACCTATTTTCAAGAACAAGGGATTTTCCTACTGTAAACCAGGCCTATAGACTTGAGCCTTCAGAGTGCAGAATACCTCATTACAAGGTCCTGAGCAAGCTGCTCTGTTCTTTGGCAGTGCCCAGCACACAGCAGGGTGTGCATCTTTCCACACCATGCTAATCTAGTTGGCTTTAGCACAGCATGCTCAGGAGCTGCTTAACTCCCTCCCCTTTTGGGATACTTGTTCACCTTTGCAGGAGTAAGCCCCAAATAACTTATTGTAGAAGGCTTTCAGTGAGTGCACCCACCATTTATAATGTTATATATTTAATATTAATTTTGGGTTTTGCTGTAGCTGTGTGGAAGGACATTTCCCCTCTAGCTGCCATTCCCCTTTATGTGTTAATATAGGCCCTACTATAGAGTGGTAACGGTGAAGATCACTGAGGTTCCTAATAAATCATTAGAGTTAGAAGGATCTTTGTTTTCAAATTCCTCCCTTAAATTTCAATCTGTGGGATTTCTTGCAAAAAAACTGATGCAGTAGAGTTGTTTGTTTGTTACTGATGTTGTTTTAATACAAAGCAAAATGTCAAGTGCAGACAAAACTCAGCAAAATTCTGGACAAAGATTTTATGCAACCGTGTAAAAGTAAGAGAAATTTCCAATTGGAAAACAAGGTTTTTCTTCTCTCTTTCTCTTTTTGTGTTTTGTTAGATAGTTATGTGTTTATTTATGAAAAAGCTAAATAAATATTCAAATAGAAAACAAGGGAAGAGTTCCATAATTTAAAATGTGTTTTCACTAGGAGGAAGCATGATGAAGATAGAGTAGGAGCAGGAAGTATCGAGAAAGGAAAGCAAACTATTTCCCAAATGCTAAACTTAATTTTACTAACCTCCTTCTACTTGTGTATGTACACGAAATAGCACCAAAATAAAATCAAGTTTCAGTGTAGAAATCAATCAGTGAATTAGATTAGAAAAACATAGAAATCCACCTGTTGAGATCTAATTCTTGGGGTAAATTTTCAGAAGTGAATGTGCAGTTATACTTCTCAATATGGTCTGTCATTCAGCCCAAATAGGGCAGATGAGACTTTATCACAAATGATTCAATGTTATTCATCTTTACACTGTGGCTTAGCACAGAAATCCCCACAAATGTGTTAGAGAATGTGTCACTCATTCTGTGTATCAAATCAATTCTTCAGAACAAACAATGTTCCCAATATACTAAAGCCAATCTTTCTAGGCTGGTGACAATGTTTTTTTTTCCTGGGAGGGAGCAGAGGGGAGCAGGACAAGCTATGGGAAGTGGGGAAGGCCCAAGCGAGCAGGGGGTGTCTCCCCACAAAGTCTGTTCCATCCCTGCCTCCCGTCTACTGGTGCTTGGCTCCTGCTCACCATGAGGGACTCTGCTGTCTGAGAGGTCCTGCCACTTGGCTCCCAACACTGCCCAGCTCCAGCTCCACCCTGGGTTCCTGGCAGCTCCAGTCCCTGTGCTGCCTCACCTGGTCCCAGCTATAGTGTCTCTGACTGCCTCCATGCTGATCTGCTGCCAAGTGCCCCCCTCACAGGCCTGGCACCAATATCTGCCAGCTTGGAGAACATGCTGCAACCAAGGGGGAAAGGAGCCACCTGGACTAGGACTTGTAGAAGTACTTGTACACCATTCTGTGTCCTAAAAAAGAGCTGGAATGGCATTCTGGCATAACTGGAGAGCTGGTATTATCCTAAGAATTAGGAGACCTAAGTTACCCTGGGGAAGTCAGTCTCTCTGTGCCTCACTTCCTCAGCTGTAAAATGGGGACAATAGAACTTCCCTACCTCACAGGGGAATTGTGAGGATAAATACATCAAAGATTGTGAGGTGCTCAGATGCCGTGATAGTTTGGGCCATGAAAGTACCAAATCCATTTGTATTTAATCATTTTACGTCTCGAATGGTCAAAGTATATAGTGAAGAATTCAGAACTGAATTATTTTTAGTTACATCTCTCTAACAGACCCAGAAGGAATTCTAAATACATGACCCAATTGTTTTTTCTGAAAATGCTATGTTTTCATTCTCTTTCTATGTTAGTTTTACGTAATTCAGACTGGGAGCCGGACACACCTTTTCTAATACAGCACAGCACTGGAGAAATGTTGATATTAAACTTGAACTAAAGGTAGTTTTGGAAAGAAAAGTAACAAAAGGGGAGGTCTAGAAAGCCATAGTTTCTGTACCTTATTCTTCTGATATTTCATTTTATTGTACATTCATTAGGAGAATTTGGTAAAAGGCTTATGGTAATAATATAATTTGCATTAATATGGCACCTTTCATCAGAGGATTTCAAAGCTCTTTATAAAAGCAAGTATGATTCCTATATTAGACAGAGAAATTGAATTAAAGAGCGGTTGAGGCCTGGATCCAGCAAAGCACTTCAGTATGTCACTTTAAATGTACATATAGTCTGTCTTTGGGACTATTTATGTGCTTCAAGTTACTCACTGCTTAAATGAATGACTCGTCCAAAAGTCAGCAGCAGAGAAGGGAAGAGAGCTTGGTTCTCCTGACTAGCAGGCCCCTGCTCAAACCACTAGACTAATCCATCTCATTATCTGTTATGAACCTCAGTAAAGGGCCACAAGTAGTCATCATGAAACCAATTCTCTTTTCAGAGCCTACCTACAGCCTGCCAACAAGGCCAGTTAATGATATCATCTGGATCAAACATGTTTTATTACTGGATTATTCTCAGCTGTTTCTTCCAAAATCCTAAATATAAAATAGGCCGCTGATCGGATACAATCACCTCAGGCAACATTCACTGAGGGATTTGCTTGTTACAGAGCTCACGTGTCTCCTCATACATTTTGCCAAGCAATAACATTCAGTATTTGAAAATCTGATTCCTCCCATGTCCAGCCACGCTTAAAGTGTTTTTTCCTTCTCCTCATAAAGATCTGAGCCCTGAGTCTCCAGAGTATTTAAGCATATGCTTAACTTTAGGCACATGCTGAAAAATAAACATGCTTAAGGGTTCTCCAGTGGGACTACATGTGTGTTTAAAATTAAATATGTGTTGAAGTATGCTGCTGCATCAGCACCCTGATAAGGATATTCCATAGGAAAGAGGGGCTGTTGTTGTTGTTTTAAATAATTTGCACACTTTCATTTACTCTGACAGTATAACATTTACTTTAATCTTGGCAAAAATGGGGTTGACTTTATCTGCAAGAATATTCTCCAACATTAAATAAAACACCTATTTAATATGTTCAGGGAGCCAGTTAAATTGCCACTATATCAAGCTAAAATAAATGGAACTTCCTCACTCTCTCTATCTCCCAATGTTTTCCTGTTTCTAAATGTTTTCCTAATGTAACTTTGACAGTCACTAACTCCTCTGTAGTTGTCATACAGGATGATCAAACAATAGCAAAATACCATTCACTTAAAGTATTGCCTTAGACTTCATATCTCCCATTTGATCACCTTTTATATCAGCTTTATTTCATAGCACTAAAATTGCTGTTTTACTATGAAGTGTTTGGTTTAATCGGATCGGTAGAATGTAATATAAAATGATATCCTTACCGCATAAATCTATAGGAGAATTTTTAAAAAAATCCAAAGGAAAGCCATCATTCAATACTAAATTCTGCCATTTTTTTAGTGTGATTTCTGTAGAACTCTATTGGTTTCATCACTATTACATTCTATAGGCCTCTTCCAAAGAACACATTCTCAGTGTCCAAAGCAGATTACAATACAGAAAATCATCTTTCATATAAAATGTATTCCAAATTGCTCTACAGAGTTGGCTAGTAAGTAATAGCAGATGGAGGGTGTAATATCTACTTCTTCCATTGCTCTCATTCTATGTTACATTTGTAACATTTCCTTTTAAATCCAAAATAATCTCCTTCTGCAGGAAGGAAAGAAAGAAAACAACATATAACGCCACAGAATTATACCTTCCTTTCTTGGAGAACTCCTTGTAGCCATTGGGTCATTTTTCTTTTAATTCCTTCTAATGTGAGTTTTTATTTCTTTCTCCATTAATAATGGCTTTTTGGGTGGGGGGAGGGGAAGATGGTGACTTTCAAGGTAATAATAAGACTTACAGTATATTTTCCAGTATATAGAATTTGCATAGTCAAAGTGTTTTACAAACATCAGTTAATGCTCAAAACACAATGTGAGGTAGATAGATAGGTTAATGTTATCATTCCAGATATTCAGACAGTGCAACTGAAACAAAGAGCCCAAAGTCAATGTTTTCCAACTTGGAACCTAAATCAGACATCTAACTAAGAATTGACTTTCAAAAGTGCTGAACACCTGCAACTTCCGCTGAACTCAGTGACAGCCACAAGTGCTCAGCACTTCTGAAAATCAGGATTCAGGCATCCTCATATGGATTCAGGTGCCTAACTTGATGCACCCAAGTTTGAACATTTTAGCTTACGCAGCTAGGCCAAGGGCACAGGATGAGTCAGTGTCAGAGCTGGTATTAAAATCCATGAGTTCTTGGCATCTGGTCTTGTGTTCAGATCAGCAGAAAATGTCTCTATTGTGAGATCATGCATCATTATTCACTTATTCTTTTATTTTATTAGTGTTTGTATAGTTCCAAGATCTTAGGAGTAAAGTTGCCATGAAAGTACAAACTATTGTACTTGACTAAACTGACATATGCAATTTTCCTTTAGCTAGTGCTCTATGTATATGTAAATAGTTAATAGATAAGGTGCCAGTAGATGGTTCTCAAGAATATGTAGGGTTATTTATGGAGTTTGGAAGGCCAATAAAACATGTTGTGTACCTTAAATCCCCTCTCCAGGAGAACAAGCAAGTGGGAGAAGTCAGGGATCATCCCTGTTTCAGCAGAGGCAGGGGAGGATGTTGGCACCATGTGTGCATTTCTTCTCTTCCACAGGATAGGGAATGTAGACAAGGCTGGGAATGCTCTTCTCCCCTTGCACTATCAAGAGGAAGGGGAATACCCTGTCTGAAGTCTTGATGCTGCTTTGTGCTCTGACTGAACTCCACACCTTGCATGGTCAATCAATGAGCAGGGAACAGCAGCTGCTGCTGAGAGCTCCTGGTGCCACTTCCAGGAGAAGCCCCAGAGTAGAATTTGTCCAGCCCTGAATGGACCACAAATTTCAAAAAGATCCAATTTTGCCCCTAATTTTGAACTCACAAAATATGCATGGGTGACAATTAGATAAAGTGTGTTAACCCAGCCCTAATTTAAATCTCATTATGTTACTAAAGGAATTAGCATTTCAAACAAAATAATGAAGGGTAAGGCTATGATTTGGTCATAGAGGTCACAGATTTCATGATTTTAGGTGACCTCCGTGACTTCAGCCCTGGGCAGTGGGACTCGGGCTGTCAACCCCGAATGGAGGGGCTCGGGCTTCTGTGATTTATTGTTTATTGCTCACAACCTGCCCATGACTTTAGTTAAAAAATACCTGTGACAAAATCTTAACCTTAATGAAGAGTAATTGCTACACATGCTCCCATGCAATTTTTCAGACAAATTTCTCCCCCATTTCAGAACATGTACAAAAAAATAAATCCCAACTTTGCCTAGAACCTCCCAGGAGGATCTATCTGCAGCACAGTGGCAGAGAGTGTAGAACTGGTTAGCAAGAAGGGACAGCGAAGGATAAAAATGTAGTGCTAGGTTTTAAAATAAGTCAATAAAACATTCTGGAAACATTGGGCTTGATTCTCAGCTCTGGCTAAAATACTCTTAGTTCATGACCCAAAGAGGTGGGCTTTATGTGACTGGGTCAGAATCAGACTGGGTCTGAATAGGGACTTGGAATCGTTATCCCATTACAAGAACTAATTGTCACCGTTCACACATTCCCACCTTCTGATCAGTGGTTGTGAATAGGCCTCATCTACTCTAGCTGAATTGACTTTGTTAGCACTCGCCCCCCCCATTGTTGTTTCTTACCCTTGGATGTATATATATACCTCCTATCTGTGATTTCCACTTCATGCATCTGACAAAGTGGGTTGCAGCCCACGAAAGCTTATGCCTGCAGAGATTAGTTAGTCTTTAAGGTGCTACAGGACTCGTTGTTTTTGCTGTATACAGACTAATATGGCTACCCCTCTGGAACTTTTCACCAGAATTAAGGTTACTTATTGAACTTCAATTATACCTCTCTGTGTATATGCATGATGATGCAGTCTTTAATTATAAAATGGCATCCTACTGTTTTCCCCACATGGGTTGTGAACATGTCTAAACCCAGGTCTTTCCAACCCACAACACAGAGTTCAGCATTTGAGCTCAAGGCATAAGTGGCACTAGAATTAGGTTCTTAGCCTCTAAGTAAAGCATCTCCTATAAGAGATGTATGTGCTTCATACACACATACCCTGCCAGTCAGTTACTGCTCTTTGTGAGACATCACTGAATTAGTGGGGTATCAAGATTCCTGGGTTCTATCCCTGTTGTGTGAAACGAGTGTTTGCTAGTGATTCCAACAGTGGTTTACAGGCATGGTAGCCCAGCCCAACCTAGGCTGAAAGGCAGTGTGCTCAAGTGGATGAGACTTGGTTGTTTAATATTAACGTTCTATTTCTAATTATAATACTGCATGTTCTATTCCCAGACCTGCCTGCATTGATCTTCTTCAACCTTTGTTACCTCATTTGTAAAATGGATGAATAACATTTGTTATTTTTGTGAACTGCAGATAAATATTACCATAGGCCAAAATAAGAGGTGAGACAATAACTCCTGGATCCCAGCAGTGCTTTTTGCCCTAGGCCTAAGGGTTCTTGAATAGGGAAAATTTCCCTTAGAAATACATACATTATAGGTTGCACAGGTAGCGACGCACCTATAGTTAAAGTTGCCTCTCCATTAAAAGACCCTGTTTTCAATTGCTTATAACTTTGCCAATCTTCAACCATTTAGGCTGAAATTTTCCAAGCTGGGTGTCTGTCTCAGGCTGTGGTGGGTGATTTTTTCTTTTTCTTTAAGTTTCGGCGGGTAAGAGAGGGAAAGGCCAAGCTATAAGCTTCTGAAAAATCACCATTCATACATCCTCAGTTGAAATTTCTTAGAAGCTAGCATCATTATTCATAGAAGATTCTGTCTGCATACTTAGATGCTTACTCCCCACATAGCTCCTGCATGCTAACCAGACTGCAGACTCTACATGTATCATCCCCACACAGCAGCTGACTATACTCCCTCCCAGAGTTCCATAAGACTCTATAGGATTTTGTTTTGTTTGTTTCGTTCTTTCCCTCCTCCTGGCTACTGTACACTGTTGTGGTGCTGAGCAGGAAGACAATCTTTCCTATGCTCTCAATGTCCCCGGCTAGTATACAGGCAGCATAAATAAGGAGGAAACACTGACTTGAATTCAAAGGACTGAGTAACACACTGGGGGTGGAGAGACAGGAGTACTTGGAAGAAATAAGAGCCAGAGGGAGAGGAGAGGGAGAATAACAGCTCCTGGAGTTGAGGAACAGGAGGAAAAGAACCTATGGAAGAATGTTCTATAACTTGCTGCCAAAACCTGGAACTAAACCCAGGATTCCTGAGTCTTGAGATTCCTCTTCTAACAAATAACTGTGAAAGCCACTGGCAAAATGTTTCTCTTTACCGTCTAGTGGCTATTCTAGATGGAGGATAAAAGCCTACTACCAGTACCAGTTAATAGCTCAAGCATGGTAGAGATCTGTGGTGTGCATATGGAAATTACTTACAGTAAGTGGAGGTTCTTCAGGATGTGTGGTCCTGATTTGGGCAAGGTGCGCATGCGTGGAATACGCATAGGGACCATCACTCAAAGAAGAGCTAAAGATCCCAATGTTGCTGATAATCCATGCAGGGTTCAATATGGTTCCTCTTGATGGAATTTTTAACTTTTTTAGTTTGCTTTTTAAAAAATGCAGGAAATATTAAAATTCTACATTCAAAGAAAGTTAAGATTGCAAAGTCAAGCACCTAAAGTTAGGAAGTGCCAGAACCCATGCAACATTTTACACATACACACACACACACACACACAGACACACACCTTGTGCAAATGCATTATAATACAGTCTTTAATTACATTATCACAAACTATTTTTTCCCACAGGACCCCTGCCTCATTCAGTATGCTCTGGTGATTAATAAGGACTATGTAGTGAATGAAGCTGCTGTCTGTAGGACCCATCAATTTGTTGCACAAGTTGGAAGGTGTGTAGCGAATGAGACAGGGGATTGCTGAAAAAGAGAAGATGGTGTCCTGGTTAAGGCATGTGTGCTACCCAGGAAAATAAACATATATATCTTTTCTGTCATAAAGTTCCTATGTCACTTAAACTGTCCTATGTCACTTAAACTGAACTTTTCAGAGATGGTCACTAATTGTGCTCCTCATTTTCTGTCTGCCCGGCTTTGGACACATGTGGTCTCATTTTCAGACACTGTGAGCACTCTCAGCTACAACTGAAGTTAATGGAAATTGTGCTTTGAATACATAAGGGGCTATATAAATACTAAGTATCTTGAAAAAAAACCAGGGCCTAAATGTCTCAAGTTGGGCACCCAAAATTAGTGGACACGTGACAGTTTTGGCCTTAATCTCTCTGTAACTCAGTTCCCATTCTGCAACATGAGGCTAAAGATACCATCTTACCTCACATGGATATTGTAAAGATAGATTGATAAATGTTTGGGCAGCACTCATATACCACAGTGAAGAATGTACTAGAGAAGCCTGTGAAGAAATGACCAATTTTGTATATGGTGCAAGCTGTGAAGGGTGCGCAGTAAATAAAGCCTGGGACTACACACTGAATGAGGAGAAGATAAAGAAATATTGAATAGCTACCCATTCAGTGAATAGTACACTGAATGAGTCAAGGGTCCTGTGGCAAAATAGCTTGTGATAATGTAATTAAAGACTGTAACATAATCTATATGCACAAGGAGGCAGAATTAAGGTTGCACTGGCAATCTTAGTTCTGACACTTCCTAATATTTGAGAGCTTGACTTTACAACCTTAATTTTATTTTAACATAGCTTTTTCCGAGAGTGATGTAGATCTTTATTGGGGCTGTGTAGTTTTGAGGGATACAGGACAACTCTTTCAATTCAGGAACTGTCCAACAAAGATCAAGATGGCCTGGGAGAACAGCTGCACTGGGAATGTTTGTAGTGGCTGATAGGGAGGAAGATAGAATCATAGATTAGGTTTGGAAGGGACCTCAGGAGGGCATATAGTCCAACCCCCTGCTCAAAACAGGACTAACCTCAGCTAAATCATCCCAGCCAGGGCTTTGTCAAATCACACCTTAAAAACCTCTAAGGATGGAGATTCCACCACCTCCCTAGGTAACCCATTCCAGTGCTTCACCACCCTCCGAGTGAAAAGGTTTTTCCTAATATCCAACCTAAACCTCCCACATTGCAATTTGAGACCATCATAGGCGTGCACAGCGCATTTCATTAGGGTGTGCACATTACCCAGGGAATTACCTGCGTCCTTACGGAAAAACTACCAGCGTCCTTATTTTCGGCAGCAGCTCGCATCATGTGCCAGGTCATTCCCCGCCGCCGGAAGAACTGCCAGCGTCCTTATTTTCGGTGGGTTTCTTGAGCTCTGCATTAGGGTGTGCCTGGGCACACCCAGCACACCCTTTGTGCACGCCTATGGAGACCATTGCTCCTTGTTCTGTCATCTGCCACCACTGAGAACACCCTACCTCCATCCTCTCTAGAACCTCCCTTTAGGTAGTTGAAGGCTGCTATCAAATCCCCCCTCACCCTTCTCTTCTGCAGACTAAATAAGCCAAGTTCCCTCAGCCTCTCCTTATAAGTCATGTGCTCCAGCCCCCTAATCATTTTTGTTGCCCTCCGCTGGACTCTCTTTAATTTGTCCACATCCTTTCTGTAGTGGAGGGCCCAAAACTGGACACAATACTCCAAATATGACCTCACCAGTGCCAAATAGAGGGGAATAATCTACTTCCCTCAATCTGCTGGCAGTGCTCCTACTAATGTAGCCCAATATGCTGTTAGCCTTCTTGGCAATAAGGGCACACTATTGACTCATGTCCACCTTCTTGGATAGCACTGGTCTAAAAGGTCTTGAATAGGCAGTTAGTGATGTATGTGAAGGAATATGGATCTCCAGACCAGTAAGAACACCCATTGCCTGGAAGCAGAAGTAGTAGGTTGCTGGATAAGCAGTGAGAGGACACCCTGTAAGATGGAGGAGAAGTGACTTTGGACTTGAAGCCACTAGGGATGAGGAGGGACCAGAGAGACAAAGGATGATTGACTCTCCTTGATCTTGCTCTCACTTCCTTTTAATCCTTCTCCTTTTTCCTCTTTCATTCTATCTTCTGTTCGCATCCTAGAAGATGAAGATAGAAGAAGGGTGAGTGGAGTATGTCAACTGAAGCAACTGCTGCTCCGTGCTTTCAGTGTGCAGGTGACAAAGGACAGAGAAGGGATGAGCTGGGCTTTAATTGCTACTGTTGATTGACAGATCTTGCCTCCTGCTGCCTGACCGGTGGAGTCATAATGCCGATAGACCAGATTGCTGGCAGGAGGTGGGATAAAAAGAGGGAAGTACAACAGTATGTTTTGGTGTTACAGAAGTGCTTGTGTGCTGAGACAATATCTGCATCACCATTTCTGCTATAAACCTCATTTTTCATAACTTTATTACTCACCTAGCTAAGGACATTATGCAAAATTTGGCTTGCTGTCTCTGAGTTTTGCACCAAATTTGAAAAGACAAACTGGTTTTATGACTGTCCAGAACATCTGCAGTTTACCAGTGTTGGGTGCTCTTCACATTTTAATAATTCAGAATCCTCAGACTTAAAAACACATGGACACTAAATGCAATTACCCATATTGCCCATGACATACAATAATAAACAGGGACAATGAATAATAGCACTTTACAAATGATGTTTTTCAATTCCACTGTACTTTACATACATTAACTAATGAATCCTAGCAAAACCCCTGTGAGGTGAGGATGTAGGAATTAAGCCCATTATACAGCTGGAGAAAATAGAACAAGGAACTTAAGGCCATGACTTGCTTAAAGACACAGAACAAGTCAGAACTGGGAATCAAAATCCAAGTATCTAATTCTCTGCTTCCATTACAAGAGCTTAGCATGGAGCTAGGTGATTGTGGAAGGCTTTGAAAGAGCACTTTAATGGTCAGCCATATTAATGTGCAGTGCCGGACTGTGTTCTGGCCCTGAAGCTTTGTGGGCTGTTGAGAAATGTGCAGTGTTTGGTTTACATTTAAAAAAAAAACCCTGTGTCTCACTGAAATCCTGAATCATGTGGTGCTTGCTGTACACTTACACATGTGACCAAATGTTTTGTTGAACCTAGGAGTTCTGGGGTGCAATATACTTCCGAGTACTGGGTGTTTTGACTACCACTAGGCACTCTGCACTATGTGTGGTGAGCTAATAAAGATTTATTATTTTCAAAAATAGAATTTTATTGAGTGACAAACAGTGCAAAAACCTACTGCGCAAATAAAGAAGGACAATACACCACAAATTTCTAACATAAATTAATAGAATGGACTTTAAAACGTGAAAGGCAGCCAACATTTCAGTGCATGGATGCAGTCCAGTTTGACTACACATATACTAACTGTGACTCTCACAGATCAGTGAACGTGAAGCTGTCATCCTTACTGCCCTGCAACGTTTAGTGGTAGGGGTTTGCCTGTGACCCTGATGCTATATGAAATGTTGGGGGTGGGGAGTTGGGGAGCTGCCACCATGGAGTTCTCCAAGGACTGCAAACAGGTGGGGTCTCTGTGATTGTTGGACCTGTAGGTCAGCAAGAGCCTGCAACATTTGTGTTTGCTGCCTAAGAAGTCCCATTGTATCCCAGTGCCTCTGCCTCTCCCTCTCCTTTTCCTGCTGGGATTCCTGGGTATTTCTTCTGTCCCTCTTCATGCTGCCAGCCACCTGGCCCTCTCTAAACATCTCTTCCCTAGTCCTCTTCTTTCCCCTCTTTCTCAGGGTCAGGCGTTCCACAGGTGTAGAAGAGGGCAACCCTCAAAGCTGCAATTCCACACAGCAAGGAAGAGATGCTAGGTGCGCTTGCCAAAGTGGGAATCAGGAAAAGGCATTTCAAAAATATGCAGGCAGTAGTGGCTTCCAGTCTCCTTGGCAACGGAGATCACAAGTGTGAACAGAGCGGTAGCTGAGAGCATTGTGGGACAGCTGATGGAGGACTCTTAGGGACCACATAGGTCACGTGGTATCTACACTCACCCGGTGTCAACTTCAGCAGGACAAATGTGGCTCTATGCTATTTGGGGAAGTAGTTTTATGGCACTGCCTTAATGGGGCACTTGTGTTGGCGAGAGACAAACTTGAGTGTAGACACATGGACGAATAAATTGACACAAGGTGACTTACATCAGCATAACTCTGTATTGTAGACAGGCCTTAATCTCTCTGTTTTAATTACCCACCTGTAAAATGGGAACAGTAATTTTATCAGTAACAGTATCTTTTCCCCTTTACTTTATTTAGATTGTAAGCTCTTTTGGGCAGGTTATGTGTATGTACACTGCCTAGCACAATGGGGTCCAATCTTGGCTGGAGACTGTAAGTATTATTATAATACAAAGAATTACAGAGAAACAAGGGCCCTATAATTAAGGTTTCACTATATAAAAAAACAAAGCTACAGAAATGTTTGGTAACAATACATAAAAACAGTGTATCTCCCAGGAATGATTGTTTTGCTGACCTTAATCTGTCATTGGCAAAGCTTTCTGGCTGCGCTGTATTAGCAGATGGATAATCGGATCCAGCTGAAATTACTTGTGCAGTTAAGTAGTTTATTTTCTCATTTTCCTAGAGTGACAGTCTTAAAGAACACAGCTGCTCTATAAGAACTCATGTTTTCTCTTTGTTTGTATTTGTTTTGCTGTTGTATTGAGTTGTTATGAGAAAAAGGCAGCCAATAGTGGAGCTATGTGCTGTAATTCATTTTCCAATTCTTCTTACAACAAATCCAAAACTGAGTGAGCCCATTAGCTGACTAGCACATTTCACTTGGCTAGAGAAAGTGCAGAGGATGCACGTATGTTGTTAATGTGACAAATAAACCTTTCTTTTTTCAACACTTTCACTATGAATGGGAAAAAGTACAGAGCTTGGATCAGCCTCCCATTTCGGGCTGTCTTAAAGCCCATAAAATAGGAGTCTTTCCACTGACCTGAATGGCTTTAGTCAGGTCAATTTCCTCCTTTAAAATCTCTTGTTACAAGGCCTCCCTATATTGACTTTACTAATGATGTCTCTATGCCTTATACAGAGAAATGAACATTTATAGATTATTTTGCTGAGAGACGTTCAAAGGGCTTTTGATGAGGCCAAAAGCCTTTGAGGACAAGGGAATACAAAATCTAAGACTGGTCATAAACAAAAATGAAAGTCTGGGTTCATCCTACCAAAGACAAGGAACTACCAAAAATTGTGTTTGATGAGCAGAAAGATTGTGAGCACTGCAGAAACATATTTATCACTCCAATAACCCAGTAGAGGAATTGGGACACTGGAGATCTATAGAGTCAGAAAATACAGTGGGATAAGCACTGCCTTCATTCACATGTGAGATCCTGTGACCTACAACCGTTCCAGTCTAACAAAGAAGAGTTCTTATGAAGACTTCTATAAAACTTTAAACATCCTGGAAGACCAGCAAAACAAATCAAGTCAATAGCTCTTTCCAATGGCCATTAGTCCAAATGGTTTCTAATCCCTCATAAGAGTCCCTGGAAAGAAATTCGTCAGTGCAAGGTTAGATTGGATTGCATGTGCCCCCATGATTTCTGTCAAGACTAGCCTACTAAATTGCTGAAATAAGCTTAGACTAGAATCAACAGATATGTAATTATTGTCTCCATCCTGAAAGGGGGCCTAAAGTCTGTCCCACAAACACACAAGAAAGCAGTATCTAACTAGAATACACTGATGACCAAATGGGTAAAAATAGAAATAACATGAGCAAATCGTGCATATATTAGGTGCCATATCCAGGGAGATTTATTAGGGAAATTAAATTTGGATTACCTTGGAATCATAAGATGCACCATATAGTTGTAAATGTGGTAACAAAAGTACACATTATTTTTTGGGATGCTGAAGTAATGTAAATTAAAGATGGGTTGTCTTCTTTGCCATATAAACCTGAAGCAACTGCTGAGCATGCCTCCGGGTAATTTTAATGGAATATGAATTGGAAAGGATTGAAGAAGCATTGGATGTAGAAGTCCCATCTTGATTATATTGATTATGCTTTCATAAACCAGAGACAGAAGGTCTATCTATTTAACCATTCTTTATTCTTGACAGACTAATTGGTAAATTATGCTCAAATAAGATTAAGAACAATAGTGTAATCCTCCACAGATGGCTAAAACTGTAAATGAGAGCTCAAAAAAGGGAAGTCTTTGAGAATGATGAAAAACTACAGTAGCCAGTTTATACAGTCTCAGATTTTCCAAGAGTTTTATTGCCTTTATATTCTGCAATGTAAAGAAAATATAGCTCAAAAAGAACAGATGAGATTAAATTAGTACTGTTTCATGCCAGGCATCACCAGTTGGCACTGTTACACATAGTAATCCAAGTTCTTTTTCTTAGTGGGCAAGCAAATGCTCACTCTTAGGAAGAATTGCTGTTGTACTGTTTGTTAATTTTTGGATTATGCAAGGTCCTGCGGAGGGACAGTGTTCCTTGGGAAGGGAGCTGTGTGAGCTGCAGAAGAGTTTGCTCTCTGTCTTGGTCTCTTACTAGATGCAATTCTGGAGGCAGATTTGCTTTTTGGAAATAGGGCACTGGTATTGGGCTGAGTTTCCTGAAAGAAGGGATTGCCCAGCCTGCTTTTTGATCATCTCTGTTCTAGGACTGGTGTATATATGACAATAAAAAAGTTACATTTATAAGATACCTAGACTCTGCATCACTGATTTCTTTTCCATTGGGAAGCCAATCTACAAAGCTCCTGGACATCAGCAACCACTCATTATGATGTGATAATGGGACACTGGTGTTGGAAGAAGGGGTAATTCTAGTGTCAGGTATGGGAAGGAGTTTCTAAGGAGATAAATTGTGAACTGCTCTTCCTGTTGAACTAAGAGAAAATAGTTGAGGCACTTCAGGAATTCAAAGAGGTCCAGGAGGAATAAAAGCAGCACCTGAAGGCATCTCAGAAAGGAATGAGAGATGACCAGAAGACAGAGATCAAATCTAGTGTGACAGGGGCTACCGGAGGGTGGTAGAAGGGCACTATGTTAGCCTAAGAATGACCAAGGCCCTGTTCCCCTAGCAGCTGCCCAAGGCTTCCCCCAGGCTAATCAGGGTCAGCTGAGGCCAGAACCAGCTGAGACCAGTTAGGGTCAGCTGAGGCCAGAGTCAGCTGAGACCCATTAAGCACTGCCTGGGAGGGAGCCAGGCATGGAGTTTGGAGAAGGAACAGTGAGTGGCAGAAGCCAGAGGAAAGCAGGGGCTTGTCCGGTGGAGTGGCTACTTAGCCCCAATAGGGACCAGGGTAGGGAAGCAGCCTAGAGAAAAGACTTACACAGTGCCTTATAGCAGCAGCCGCCAACCATTGCTGTCAGCCAGGGTCTCTGGTCTGGTGTCTGAAGAAGAGGGTGGGCTCGGACACCCCCTACCCCAAACCTTAGAACCTAAGGTCCCGAGGGCACTACTCAGCCTGAGAAGGCCTGAGGGAAGACTGGGCCGAAGAGAGATGGCCGCCATTTTGAGACTGGTGGGAGCCCTGCGTGGCCATTTTGTGCCCACCGCACTGAAAAAGTGCTCGGCCCATGGGAGCACGAAGGCCACCCCATCACACTAGTCAGCTCTAAATAAAATCTCTGATGGCTAAGAAGCTGAAAAGTTACAAAGCCAGATCTTGAAGCTCAGTTATAAAATGCCCAGTCCAAACTAGTGAAATTGGTCAAAGAGGCAACCAGCAACTTGACTAGCATGGAGCAAAATGCTTTCCAAGAAATGGGGGAGACCCAGAAAGCTTTGGCCAACTTTGAATTTGCTAACAGAGGTGAGCTGCAGCAAAGACTTAAGGAGCTGAAAAATTGTCTGGAGAAGAAATTCCAAGGTTTGTAGATCACTGTTGAAGCCATCTGCTTGAATGAGGAACCGAGCTGATCAGAGAACTTGTATTAAACATGGCATTTACAACATGTTTTAAACCCTGTCTGTGTGATGATTTGGGGACTCTGCCTGGGAAATTTATGAATTCTATAGGAAATTATGAACTCTCCATGTGTACCTGTTCCAATCTGCAAACTCCATTTTTGAATGTGTAGCCTTTTGACTTCTCTGTTGTCCTTTTACCTCCATGTTGGACTGATATTCCAAGGAGTAGTGGTGCAGGGCTAACAAAAGAGGATTGTAAATCTTGATGGCCCGCTTTTCAAAAAGAAACAGCTTGAGACAAAAGACTGGCTCCTAACCAGGGGTACTATTTTGTCAGGGGATAGGTCACCTGGCAACAGAGTCCTCTTGTAGAGGTCTGTGATCACTGGAAGAGGCTGATCCCTGGCAGTGGGATTGGAAGGATATAAATGCAGAAGCTGCTGATCTACTTGGGGTCCTTGGCCATTTTCAGCAGCTCAAGTTGAGGGGATCCATTGCAGGAGCCTGATGAGGAATGGAGGCAGGCAACCCTACCTACCCAAACACAAATGGACTTCCATGGGAAAGGTGAGCTCAAGTGAGGGGTGTTGCAGTCATGTTGTTGTTTTCTAAATGTTCCTTGCTCTCTTGGGCTTCATCGCTTAAGTAAAGAGCAATGATGATGTTTTAGAATCCTGTGCAAAGTCTGCTGTGTGTCTGTTTCCTTTCATGGTCACATACCCCTGAAGGGTTAACTGTGAACCAGAGAGTTCACCCCTTTGGTGAGATCCTGGGGAACACACACGAGCTGCTGAGGAGGCTAAGGAGAGACCACACTTGTTTCAGGGACTAGGCAATTGAATCAGGATGTCCCCACTGCCAAGATGTTTGCACTGACCGTGTGTGCCTAGAAGCCCAAAGCCAGGGACAATGCTTAGCCCCAGCAAGCTACATGCATATGGGATTCAGCATTTGGCTCCTTCACAGTAGTCTAGTGAGTGTCTGTACCGCTCAGGGTATGTGCACCCTGCAGCTTGGCACGAACCTTCCAGTGCAGGTAGACAGACTCACACTAGCTCAGGTCAAGCCAGTGCACTAAAAACAGCATTGTGGCTTGGGCTCTCAGACCCACCCTGCTCCTTCGGTTTGAGCTCAGTAGTTTCTAGTTAGTTCTAGGTAGTTTCTACCAGAGCTGCAATGCCTATACTGCTATTTTTAGTGAGCTAGGTTGGCCCAAACTAGCATGCATCTGTCCACCTGGGCTAAGAGGCTCCCCCAGCTGCATTGTAGAAGTGCCCACAGAAGCCCAGATAAAAGAGATCAGACTGCCTCAGCTCACTTAATACCAAAAAAAGAGAAAAACATTCCCAGGAAGTTGATTTGGCTCAATTTGACATCAGAACCCCCAATGAATGGTTGGGGAGAGGAGCAGAGAGGGGAGTTTCTAACTGCTAACTTGAGTGGCTACAGAATAGAAGAGACTGAGTTATCCAGCTCTTATACAAACTTTTGATATGCAATTTGGAGACAACCATGAATGAGCTGGCCAGAAGAAGAGACAAAGTAGAGACCCACCTAAACTGCCAGAGGACCTGATGAGACATATCTGGCGTATCCAGACACCAGTGAGGATATACAGGATAAAATGGCAATAGACCAATTTATCGATGCACTGCTAGATAGGGAGTGAGTTCATGAGTCCGTTGGCTTTGACTGCATTAGCCTTTCTGAATATCAACACACACAATAGTTTTGCCAAAAGACTCTCAATTGATTTTCTTAGCTGCAGAAATGCATGTGGCAAGGATTCTTTCAGCACTGTAACTGCTTGTGTTGCTATTCAAGCTGCTGAATCTGCCAAGAAGTGTGATTAGGTGCCCAGTGAAACATAGTCTTTCATTACCATCTTTACTGGTGCTTATCTCAGGGATAATTATCTGGGATATTTATGGAGAAAACAAAATTAGTTTCCCCTGTGTCTGGTGAATGAAAGTGCTATTGTCAAATGGTGAATGATGAATGAAAGGCACGGTCTTACCCTAAGGCACTGTTTGGGAGGAATAAGTGAAGGAAACTGGAAGATGATGTGTAGCAGTACTGTGAAATATTACATGATAAACCAAAGTTAGTGAAGTACATATTATAGCCTGAATTTTGTAAAAATGTATCAGTCAGGGGACTAGCTAAGAAAATTAATCTCTTTCCTGGGGATAAAAGATCACACCAAATATTAAATAATAACCAGACAGTAAATCAGGTGATGATGTTGATGTCTTAATGCAAGGTCTAGTAAAGTTAGTCAGCTAACACCTGCTCTTTATACAGAATAAAAGTCTGGTTACAATACTAGCCACCATAAAGTGTTCTGGAGGAGAATGGAGTATGTGTTTACTAAAACAACTGTACATCTTTATACACAGTCTCTAACCAATAAAGAAGACACTTGCCTTCAGATTCTGAAATGATTTGAAGTTCTAATTTAAACAAAGGACTGAAGAGTTGTCCAAGAGGGTGAGATTTTAAAAAGTGCCTAAATGACTTAGGAGCACACTTTCAATAGGACTTGTGCTCCTAAAGTCACTTCAGCACTTTTGAAAACTCCAGCTTTAATCTGTTTGAGCACAGGTCACATATTCCAGATGACTTTTTCAGAAGTGCTCAGGGCAGTTTAAGTCTGTTCCCATTGAAGTCACTGAATTTTACCCTTGACTTAAGTAGCCACAAAGTTAGACCAATGCTCAGTACTTTTGAGAATCCCACCTTAAAAGGACTTGAGTGGACATCTGCTGCACTGGGTGTCCAGTACAATGAGTTTTCTGAAAATTTAGCTCAGAAATTGGTTTGCTCTGTAAACATATATTGCCATTTTCATGGTCTTTTGAAACAAATGACATAAATTTGACTGTTCAACATTCTGAGAACATCATTCAGAACCCATTGCTTCTGATTAGTCTTGTATGGATAAGGCACATATCCTGTTGGTCCCTTAACACCAAGTGTATGTAGTAACATTCCACCAGGCTCAGGAGAATGTCAATAGGGGCAACCCAGCAAGGTGTGGGATAAGGATCAGGAGAGAAAAAGATGAGAAAACATTGGGTGGGCCTAAGTACCTATGAGTTAAGCTTCCTGTACTCCATATGGGTTAATTATTTTTCCTGGCAGAAACCTTGTATCTGAATGGTGTTTCTCCCAGGAATGTTCTCCTGCTTAATTGGGTTATTAATTCCATATTAAGAAAAAGTGCATCAATTTCAGATTGAAGATTAACATAGTAAAGTAGAAGACGTTCTTTAATAAGGAAAATGTGACCTGTAACTCACCCCCCTCAGGCAGAGAAGGCAGAAGAGATGGCAGAAACAATGGAGAGAAAAGTTCCAGTGGGGTAGCCATGTTAGTCTGTATATAGCAAAAACAATGAAAATCCTGTAGCACTTTAAAGACTAACAAATTTAATTTCTGCAGGCATAAGCTTTCGTGGGCTGCAACCCACTTTGTCAGATGCAAGAAATAGAAATCAGGTAGGGGGTGTATATATATACATCCAAAGGTAAGGGACAACAATGGGGAGAGTAGGTGTTAGCAAAGTCCATTCAGTTAGAATAGATGAGGCCTATTCACAACCATTGATTAGAAGGTGAGTGTGTGAACAGTGGCAATTACTTCTTGTAATGAGATATGAGAAGAATGATATAGATATAGAAGTAAGGAAAAACATTGTAAGGGCTATATAATAAATTGGCCAGCCCTGGAATGCAAAGAGACTATCTGCGATTCCATATCATCCCATATGTTTTATCAGAAATATAGTCATGTGTAATTGAGGGCAATGAGGTTGCATAGGTAATAACTGAGGTCAACATCTGGCCTGCACCATTTTTATTACTGGTGATTTCCAAGCCAGGAGGAAGATAGCTTGACTGTCAGATCCCAGAATGGGTCTCCAGGAAATATCATTTCACTTGTAGCTGAGGGAGATTGTCCAGTGGTTTAGGTGCTAGCCTGGTCCTTGTTGTTCCGACAGGTTAATGATCCCCGAGAGTCAGTGAGTCGATTAATGACTAAATGAATTGTATTATAAAACAACAGGAATAATATAGATTTTAACCATTTCTAGACTAATACAATAGAATATGAAACAGACAATTATTATACAATATAAACTGAATTTGAACTGACAGTTAACTGCAAGACACAGAATGATTTTAAACAGACAGTTAACTGCCAGGTACAAACTAATTTTAAAAAGACAACAAACAATTAACTGCAAGTTATAGACTGATACGGAGGAAGGAATGTAAAGCTGCAACACAGACTGACAGTTAACTCCTTACCATCCAGGTGAGAAAGACACACAGCATAATGAACGTAAAAACTTGAACTCGGCTGGCTAACAAACAATTCGCGCTTGGGGGGGGGGGGACACGGGAGCGGGAGAGTCCGGACCAGCTGATCAGGCTGGTAGTTCGGGAAGGCTCTCAACCAGGGGCTTGGATAAGACCCCTTTTATGGGCTTCGTGCCAGCACCAGATTGGCCGGGGGATACTTCCAATAGGTTTAGTTTCCTGGTTGATGTTAAGTTTCGTTTCCCATATAATGGTCAGTTAAGTTTTTTGTTTCCCATATATGACGTGGGAGCCGAAGGCACAGCCGATCGCATAGGCATACCCTAATAAGGTCAAGTTGTGGGTTGACTGTTAGCACTGAATGGGTAAGGGGGGGCTGAGGGGTAGTCATGGCAGAATTGGTGCAGCAACACTTGTGAGGTCAGTTTCCTCCTCAGCCACAGACTTCCCAAGTCTGCTTGGGCAAGATACTCTGCCTCAATTACCCATCTGTAAATTGGGGCTAATGACATTTCCTTATCTCAGGGGATGTTGTGAAGCTAAATACAGTGAAGGCTGTCAGGGGCTCAGATGCAATGGTAATGGAAGCTACGTAAGTACGGTAGATAGAAGCTAAGGTGATTGGATAGGGAAAGGATTAAAACATAGTAAATGTGGAACCCTACAGTGTGCTTCCTATCAAAATCATTGTTAGAGTAGAACCTAAGTTGACCTGCAAATGATTTTCTAAATAAATTGGGCTTCTCTGCCTTTTTGTTTCTTTGTGTAAAGACCCAAAAGGTTTTTTAGTAGTGCTGTTTCTAAGGGCTTTTTCCCTGCTTAATTTTTTACCTAACAAAAGATCTGGAATGCTCAATCTAGATTTCCTTGGTTTTGCTGGAGGACCTACATGAGGCAAGTCTCACAGATTTGATTGTGAACTCTGCTCTGTCACTTTAATTGAAAGGGCAGAGATATTGAACCGCAACAAAGCTATCCTTTCTCTGTAGTATTCATTAAACACTGGTGTGAAGAAGGGTAACAAAAGAAAAACCAGCCCCTAAATGTTATAAACACACTGGTGTAGTTGCTCTGCTTTCAGTCTCTTGACTCTTGTGATGGCATCATTTCATTAGTTCTCTGGTCACCATAGTCATAGAATCATAGAACTGGAAGGGACCCCATGAGATCATCTAGTCCAGTCCCCTGCACTCAAGTCAGGACCAAGCATTATCTAGACCATCCCTGACAGGTGTCTGTCCAACCTGCTTTTAAAAATCTCCACTGATGGAGATTCCACAGTCTCTGTAGGCAATTTATTCCAATGCTTAACTACCTTGGCAGTTAGAAAGTTTTTCCTAACATCCAAGCTAAACCCCCGTTGCTGCAATTTAAGCCCATTGCCTCTTGTCCTATCCTCTGAGGTTAACAAGAACAATTTTTCTCCCTCCTCCTTGTAACAACCTTTTATGTACTTGAAAACTGTTATCCTGTCCCCCTCAGTCTTCTCTTCTCCAGACTAAACAAACTCAGTTTTTTCAATCTTCCCTCATCGGTCATGTTTTCTAGACTTTTAATAATTTTTGTTGCTCTTCTCTGGACTTTCTCCAATTTGTTCACATTTTTCGTGAAATGTAGCACCCAGAACTGGACACAGTACTCCACTTGAGGCCTAATCAGTGCAGAGTAAAGCAGAAGAATTACTTCTTGTGTCTTGCTTACAACACTCCTGCTAATACATCCCTGAATTATGTTTGCTTTTTTTGCAACAGTGTTACACTGTTGACTCATATTTAGCTTGTGATCCAATATGTCCCCCAGATCCCTTTCCGCTGTACTTCTTAGGCAGTCATTTCCCATTTTGTATCTATGCAACTGATTGTTCCTTCCTAAGTACAATACTTTGTATTTGTCCTTATTGAATTGCATCCTCTTTACTTGAGACCATTTCTCCAAACTGTCCAAATCATTTTGAATTTTAATCCTATCCTCCAAAGCACTTGCAACCCCTCCCAGCTTGGTATCATCTTTCCATGGTAGACAAGATCTGGAGTTCTAATGTAAAAAGCAAGTAGAAAACATTTTAGACTACAACCTTTCCTGCCCTCTTCATACATCATGATAAAGGAGGAAACAGCACTGTCCTCCCAATTATTTTGTCCTTTATTTTCTCTGCAGAACTCCTGTAAGGGGTAAAAGAAAATGACACTCAGAATGAAAGAAATCGCTATGTGATAAGTCTGCAATTATGTTCTTTCATAATAATGATTTTTATGAGAACTAACCAGAGATGTTCACTGAGCCAGGGACCCCAAGAGCTGGATTTTGAATTAAATGCTCCAAGGATAGTTTCACAAGATGAGATATTAGACTCAAGCAGTATTAATGAGTTTCAGTAAAACCTGAACAATGTCTTCAGTCAATGAGCTGTGGTTCTAAATAGGTCTGATCTTATCCACAGCTGAAGCTGCTGTGGAGCAGTGAACAAAAAGCAAAACTCTCAAGAGTTTGGACATTAGGTAATCCAGCAACAGAAAGGGGTTTTCCTAGGAGGCCATTTTCCCAAGCACATAGTGAGAGTATGAACATGCTGTCACCTAAACATGTATGTACCCAGCTCTGATGAATTTCAGATGGATCTACTAGGCAGCCCGATCAAGAATTCACCTACCTATATCTCAGAGAAAATGGGGAAACAAAGATTGGAAAACAAAGAGCAGCATGTTCATGGAGTCACACAGACTTTATCTGCATGTGAGCTCTGGAAATACAGATCACACTATGGTCTCTAAGAATGTGTGTCTGGAAGTTTTGTGGAGATGTTCTTCTCTTTCCTTGCCACAAAGTTTTCCAAGGGTAAGAACACATCTTACTAGATAGGGTCTGTAATGTGATTATTTGACACTTCCTTTTCATTTCAAGTTTTTGACTGCATCATAAAGGCGTATTCACTCGGTGTTATTTTGGGAAAGTGCTCTAATGATATGTCCAGTACAGACGCAGCTGTCTGAATCTATTAGTTGAGCAGCCAGGAGAGTATTTGAAAAAACACGCCTCAGAACATAGCAGAATATTTATCTTGTTCCTACACAAGCAGAAAGACTCTGCCACGGAAGTACAAGTACTGTACCATAGAATTCCATGCTGCATCACATGGACGAACACTGAACAGACCCAATATCAAGGCATTCCTTCATTTGTTATACTGTACTGTACTTATCATTTTAAATTTACTCAGCAGCTGAAAAAGATGTTTACGTTATGATCACCTAACAGTGCATGCAAGCAGCATGTGCTGACCTTAAAGCTGACCAGGCACATGGAGACAGTAAAAATCTCAGCAGCAAACGAAACAGTCAAGCCAGGGAAATGTATTTTAAGCTGAAGTGAAAGTGCAAAATGTGCTTTGTTTTAAATATAGTTTGCTGTCAATGTGCTTCAGAAATTTTGTACTGAAAATATAAAGGATGCTATGCACTTAGCTATGCACTTAGCTTCCATCAGAAGGTCTCATCTTCATAAATATTCATGAAATAATTCTCACACTAAACTGTAAGATAGGGAAGTGCTAAATTTTCAGGTGGGAAAACTGAGGTACACAGGGGAAATAACTTTCCCGAGGTCACACAGGAAATCTGTGGTAATAAAAATGAGGTCTCCTGATTCTCAGGCCTGTGCTTCAGCTACAAGGCCACCTTTTCTGAAAATTCCCTGAAAATGCAACATTAGGGTTAGAAACCAAGGCCCAGCTCCACAAAGGTACTTAGGCACTTAAAGCCTAGATTTAGACAATAATGCAATCCACAAAACTCCTGTTGAGCTGCTGCCTAACCCTGTAGGTGCCTAAACTCATTCAGTCTGAAATTTTCACTGTAAATGTTCCCTAACTGTCTAGGTTTCTGCCTCGGGGGATGAGCACTGCTGCCTTCCTCCAGGCATCCAGTTGTCTATCTCCAGCCTAAGCCTCAGTGCAATCCTCATACCGGGTGAAGACGTGTTCCCCTGCCTATCTCACCTATGGGCATGATCCAAGCACACCTCAACCTTCACAAAAGACCAGAAGGAGAAGTCTTCCCTTTAGCCCAGTGGTTAAACACTTGCCTGGGATGCAGGAGTCCTGGAGTGCCAGAAGCTCCCTAGAAGTGGGGGGGGGGCCCCCACTGGTGCCTGGACCATGGCCCTGCCCCCCGCTCCACCTCTCCTGCATGACTCCATTCTTGCTTCACCTCTTCACATGAGGCCCCACCTGCCGCTCACTCCTTAAGGCAGGAAAAAGTGATGGGACCATGCCCTTCCCCCCATTCCAGCACCCCTGCAGAAGACCCCCCCATTAATTCATCCCTTTGCCTGAGAAGAAGAAGGGATTTGAACAGGGGTCTCCCACCTCACTGCCCTACCCACTAGACTATGGGATATTCTGCTGTAGGGTTCCCTCAGTCTCTCTCGTTGCAGCCATGCCACTTTGTATTAAACAGTAAGTGGGGCAGCAAGTGTGAGAATGATTCCAGTAGGTAGGGCAACTGAGCAGCTGGGTAGAAAACCCCTGTTCAAATCCCTTCTCCTCATCAAGCAAAGAGGGGGATTAAACTGGGGTCTCCCACATCCCAGGTGAGAGTGCTAACCACTGGGTTAAAGGGAAGCTGTCTTTGCCTCACTCTGTTTTATGTGGAGTTAGGTGCATGCATTCTTGCAAAAAAGAGCTTAGATGCCTAAGTCTGAGAGGGGATCCGAAGTGTGAATCACCTGATTTTAGGCACCTAACTCTGTGAGAAAGACAGAGCTTAGGACACACCCCTCTCACTGGCATCCACTAGTGGAGAGTTTAGGTGGCTCCCCACCTAGCATGCTGGCTTTTGTAGATCCTATCCTTAGGTGTCTGTCTCTCACCATACATTGTGTAGGGAGCCTAGGCACCTAAGAAGGGTTTGTGGATTGCACTGGGTGGCCAGGTGCCTAAAACTTAAGTGTTGCACCTTTGTGGATCCAGGTCCAAGAAATTCTGCCAGCTTTACATCCTGCCCAGCACTGAACAGTGTCAACCAATATTGACTGCTAACAAAAAACAAGCAGCAAAACTCCATGTCTCTCTGTGCATGGATTCATCAGCCCTGACTGTCTATTATTAAACCTCAACAAATATGTTTTTGATAATCAACTGACATTTAATTACATTCATATACTTTTATTTTAAATCATTATTAAAGCCTTATTTCAGACATTTATTCTAATATAGGAGCAAATAGGGTGCAGCTCCCTCTTAAAAGCTAATGACAACGCTGCTGGCCCAGCTCAAACCTTGTTTTTAGAGTCATCAACTGTGTATTTCTTTTGTAATAACTAAGTGTGATCAGGAAATAGCCTACATAGTGTGACAAGTCATATGAGTTATTACAAATATCCTCCTCCTGAAAATGATTATATTCATCAGGATTTCAATCAAATTTGAATGGTTTGCAGAACAGCTGTAGAATTGCCTCATTGCTAATGAGTGAGTTCCGCAGCTGTGAGGTTTTTGCTTGTGGTGCTGATTTTGCACCTTGGTTTTCCTATGACCACTTTGCTTGTCTTTTAGACATAATACTGCAGTGCTAGAGCTTATGCTATGGTCTGTGATAATGCCAACGTTTTCGTTTCACAGTAGTTCTTACACTATATATAAATATATATAAATATACACACATAAACATAAAGTGGAATACAACAAAACAATTGAATGGATGGGATGTATTAAATAGCTTGTTAGATGATTAACTTCCCTAAGAAAATGCCTTTAAATAAGAGAATAAAGAATAAATCTTTATTTTTACCTTTATAAATGTGTGCGATTGATCTCATCTAGCTTTGTGAAATGTTAAAGTAACAGAAGCAAAATCTTTAACGCCTTCCACCATCCTGTTGCCTGCAGAGGAAATTCAGTAGAATTAATTATTATTAATTATTACTGGCATTAGTATTACAGTAGTACCTAGAGGCACTATTATGCTAGGTACTATATACCCACACAACAAAAATAATGACCCCTGCCCCAAAGAGTTACAATCTACACTAGAGACTTTTGTTGACAAAAGTCAGCTTTTTGTGCCAAAACAGTGGTAGTGTACACATTGCAATCTCCCCACCCTCCCCCGGCCCCCGATCAACTCCCTTGATTTTGTGACAAAATAAAACTACTTTGACAAGAGGCATAAAGCTTTTTGCGCCAAATTTTTAGTGACAAAGTGTCAGTGTAGACACCGTACTTGGTTCTGTCGTGGTAAATGGCCTCCAGGAAGTGTCCCACAATGCCCATCCTGACTGCTCTGGCCATCAGTTTGAATCCTGCTGCCCTGCAGCCATCCACCCCTCCCTCTTTAAAGTCCTGGGAATTTTTGAAATTCCACTTCCTGCTTGGTCGGCATGCAGAGCTCGCATCTCATCTTCCCAGCTGACCATGGCAGCTCCATGCACCGAATGCTCTCCTGCTTGGAGCACGCCAGAGTTTCTGGATCCAATTAGCATTTGGAGAGAGAAGGCTGTGCAGTCCCAGCCCCACTCCAGCCGAAGGACCTTTGATATGTATGGTCAAATTTCTCATTTAATGGCGGAGAAGGGCTATGAAGGAGACGTTGCAGTGCTGTGTGAAAATCAAGGAGCTGCAGCAAAGGTACCAAAAAACTAGGGAGTCAAACTGTCACTCTGGTGCAGAGCCAAAGACCTGTCACTTATATCAGGAGCTGGAAGCCATCCTCGCTGGTGACCCCACCTCTACCACCAAGAAACCCGTGGATACCTCCATGGGCCTGGGGGCAGTGGACACCAGACTCAACCCCGACGAAGAAGTCGTGGATGAGGAGATCGAGTTGGAGGACAATGCAGAGCAGGGGACCGGGTCATTTGCTGACATGGGGAGCCAGGACCTCTTCTCTACTCAGGAGGGTTTGAACCAGTCCCAGCACTCCAGCTCTGGGGTGCAGGATGCAGGAAAGGGGAGCTCAGGTAAGTGATTTTTTTCAGCTGATGCTGTTTGGTTCCATGAGGTACAGCTGTCCTTTGCTTTGTTGCATTATACAGCTGGCTGAAGGGATAGAAATGCATAAGAGTAGCTGTATTTGCATGTGGTTCCCATTCCCCTGCTTAGCAAGGCAGTGCAGCGGAAAAGTGCACATCAAAATTTCACAGAAATTCGCCAGAGAGATCTCAGAAACTTTCCTGGAGGTACTCACCTATTCTCTGCCGGCGAGTCCTCAGTAGAGCTGCTTTGTTTCTTCCCCCATTGTAGGAAACTTTTCCACACCAATCAGCAATCACTTGTGCAGGGACCAAAACGGCACACAGGTGAACAGCATAGGGACCCAGTTTGAAGATGCTCACATGGAGGAGATGCACCCTAAGATCCCTGTTTACTCTCAGGAGTGAGATATCAGCTTCTATGGCCCACGCCAGTGGAAAATGGTGGCACAATTTGAAATTTTGTCCCCAACTACCTGCATCAATACCCCAAACAACCACCCAGAACCTTTTCCCCAGCTTCAGTATCCCCTCTTCCTGGGCACGACTCACCATGCCCTGGTTGATCGTCGAGCTGTGCGCTTGCCGGGGGACAGTGAGAAAGAGGTGTATTTTACAGTAATGCATCAATGCTGTCTGTGCACTCACAATAATGCTTCTAAAAAAACCGAGAGTCCTGTAGTACCTTAAAGACTAACAAATTTCTGCGGGCATAAGCTTTTGTGGACTGCAACCCATGCATCTAACCACTATATTATATATTCTTAACTTTAAAATCTCTAACTCTAAATCTGAAGGCTTCCCTTCAATAACAAAAGAAGAAATAATACCCCTGACCAGTCTCAACAACTACTTCAATTACTTCAGACAAGTCCCAAGAAAAAACAACAGAAGGGTGGGGGCGAGTTCCCTTCTTTTTTCTCGATGGCTAATGTGCTCTTAGCTGATCGAGAGGTCTTTACCCGTCGGGACCTAAAAAACAGTTGGGATAAGCTGGTGATGGACAGATCTGGGCGCAGCCCGGGAGAGTTGTAGGGGCTGAAAATACTGCGGCCTTTCTGGCGGCTTAAACAAAACAAAAATCAACTCCCCCACCACCTCAAAGTGTGGGTCACCGGGTCCCGGTACTACTGCAATTACTTATACTTCTGGTACCTCAATATCAATACTCCTCCTACACTGCAAAGCCTCTTAAATGCATGTATCACTTTAAACAGTATAACTTTCTCTTGCAAGATTAAACGCTACTCACAAACAGTAAAGAACAGGAAACACTTCTGGGTGCACTGCCAAGAAGCATCAGGTTTCCGGTGCTTCAAGGCAGCTACCAGACTAATACACAGACAGCCGTTTTGCTCTCTAGCTCAATTTACTTCAGGTGAGTCTCCCACGTGCCTGGGAACACCTAGATTTCCTAAAAGAATTCCTGTCACACTCCTGGCTGGGGCTCGCTAGTCTGTTGCCTGATTTCTGGGTGTTTAGTAATTTGAATGGGGTTATAGGCTCACCAGTTGATCTGATCAGAAGATAATGAGGTTCTAGTCCCAGAATCAGGCTCCAGAAGAATTTTTACAGAGACCTCTGGGGTGCACGACAGGAATGCTCACACTGATAACTGAATTTGTATAATTTTATAAGCTTTTATTAAGATAACATAAAATGATAGACAAATGACCAATTAAAAGAAAATGAATAATCAAATGGATAATGGGGGGGGATTACAGTCTTATTCTAAAGACACATGTGATATATATATTTATACTGTATACTTTGGATTAATATACTCAAACCCTTCCCTGATGACCTGGTTGAGAAAGATTTCCAGTTTCTCAGCTCTTGAATGGAGGGGTGGAGAGCTAGGCAATGCTCGAGGGCTAAGAGCTATAACAATATATGTCTTATCCTTTAACTCCTCATTACTTATCTGGGCCAAAGGTCCCAAACACATGTATGCTAACTGCCTTAGCTTTCATACAGGATGTGGCCTGTAAGGTACCTTGCATTACAGCTATAATACATTCATATGAATCTATGACTCTAGTATAATAAAACAACAGAACTTAAATCTACAAGGAAAGGTGTATATGTGCAAGCAAGCAGGCTAGTCCTATAGGCTACACCCTAAATCATTAGTTTTGCTGTGGTGTAAAAAATGTCTTCATTGAATAATCTCCTTTATTTAGCAGACACAGCTTAACCATAGGAGAAAGTAATCACATCTAATAGAAGTCATGATCTCTACATAAAGATAATGGCTCAAATCAGTTGAGCTACAGCTCTTCTCAGATTTTCAGAGATAGTTAAGATTTTTAAGCTTGGGTGGGATCCACACAGTTACTTAGAGTATGTCTAATCTGAGGTCTGTGGGACCTGGACTTGTAGACCTGGTGTTTCCAAGCTTGTGCTTGAACGTCCACACAGGATTGTAAACCCGGATTTACAATTGCTGGAGCTGGGTCTCACAGCGGTACTGACATGTCCATAGTGCATTACACAGACCTTCTGGCTTGGGTCTGTTGCTTGAGTTGCATCCACACTGCAAAATGATGGGGTTTGAACCTAAGCCACAGCAGGATTTGGGATCTGACCCAATCCCCTAACAGAGTTTTAGGACCTAGTCCTATGTGCTTGCTGACCCAAGTCAGATTGATTTGAGTGTGAACAGAAGTGGGACTTGCGCTCAAACCTGAGTGAGAGCCCAGGCTTACTGTGCAGTGTAGACATACCCTAAGTCCCATTTGTAGGCACCACAGTGATCCGCAAATCTCCCATTGGGCTGCCATCTAGCACAGTAGGTGCCTAAATTCACATGGCACCTACATTTCTGCCTTTGGGCATGTGAACAGCTGATGCACTCTAGGCCTGACCATGCACACTACTGCCTTGAGATAGGCGTCCAGACACTTATCTCCCACCTAAGCCCTAGAGCCGTTCACAAACTGGAAAAGATAGGCATTCGGATGCCCATGTTGCATGCAGGGCCTGATCAGATAGATGAGTTCAGAGGCCACCTTCTGGCTCAGGCCTCTCAGGCAAGTTCACACAAAACAGCTAGGGGGATGGGGAGGAGCTGTATTGTCCACAAGCTTTACAAGTGCACTCTTTATGCCATTATTCAAATCGTTTATGAAGATATTGAATAGAACCAGACCCAGGAGAGAGCCCTGCAGGACTGCATTCAATATTCCCGTTCAGCTTGATTGTGAACCATTGATAACTACTATCTGAGTATCATTTTCCAACCAGTTATGCATCCACCTTATACTAGGTTCGTCTATGTATATTTCCCTCGTTTGCTTATGAGAAGGTCATGTGAGACAATGTGATCTCTTACCACATTTCCTGTCTTTCCTACACAATGAGATAGTTTGCTCTTGTGCCCTTAATAATGTCTCTTTAAAAAAACTGCCAACTCTCCTGAACGCTTTTTTACCTTAGCCTGGCTTTCCACAGGATCTTATCTACCAATTCTCTGTGTTTGTTTAAGTCTGCCTTCTTGAAGTCCATTGTCTTTTAATCTTTTTTCCCTTCTACCGTTCCTTAGAATCATGAACTTTTACTTCATGATCACTGTCACCCAAGCTGCCTTCCACCTTCAAATTCTCAACCAGTTCCTCTCTATTTGTCAGATACCCACATACCCACAGGGTTCAGGCATATCTTTACTTGCCTAAGCAGTGCTTCAGCAGCTACACTGCTATTTATACCCTTGGCGGGGCGGGGGGGCCTTCAGTGTATGTACTCTACACACTACCAGAAGGAGTGTGCAGTATAGGTGCCTAAAGGTATATCTATTTCAGAGAGGGGAGGGTCTTAGCACACACCCCTGTCATCACTATCTCCAATTGTATCTACTTTAAGCCATTCCCCACCTGCATGCTGGCTTTGCAGATTGCAGCCTAAGGCGCCTATCTCTCCCCAGGCATTGCATAGGGAGCCTAGGTGCCTAACTCAGACTTTGTGGATCTCAGTACTGTTCCTGTGATTTTTTTAGGTGCCAAAAAGTTAGGCACCAGGACGCTCAGCATTGCAATGTCTAAATCCCTTCACGGATCTGGGCCCTAGTATTCTGTGGGGTTCTAAAAGGAGTGTTATGTCATGTAGGAACTGCATATTTTATTTGACATTATATTCTTCTTTCAAATCAGCATTCTTAATCCTCCTGCCTGCAGTCATAATGTGACACCAGCTGTGTGGGGGGGACTCAATTAAATAGGGCTGGAGGGTTATTTTTGATCCAGCAATGAGCTCCACCGGGGGGGCTCAAGACTGCAGTCAGGAAAAGTTCACTGTTAAAACATTAGTGGTTTGCTTCTGTCTTCAGCGGCCCAATCCTGCAATCCTTCCTCTGGCAATCAGCCTTTGAGTAAAGTTTGTAGGATCAGATCCCACACATGTTGTGAGCACCATCATCAGATATTTTGGAATACAATGCATGCACATTCAAATCAAGCTCTGGTTTTCCAAGATACACAGCCTAGCTGTTCTGAAATGGCAGACAAGATTAAGCTCTAATTATTGTCACAATTTTTCACAACATAAGACCGAGGTAAATGCAGCCTTCAAAAAACCCCATGTCTCATTGCTCATTTTGGCTTCTCATTTTCTTAAGCCTTTAAACTAATAATCTTTTTTTTTAACTTCCTTTTTGTTTACAAGTCTGATTAAGCAGTTCAGTATTTCTGCTATATTTGATGATGCATGCACCATTGAGAATTAGAATGAAAATTGGACAGTGATGTGTTTTTTCCCAGGAAGTTTACACCCGTTTTGAAAGTCCATATATAAAGAGAGAACATGCAGGAAAATGAGGTGTGAGAGGGAAAAACAAAGCAAAGTCCTTCCTTTGGGCCTTATTTTTCATCTAGAATGTACAGCTTAGTATTTATGATGCTCTAAAGGGGGCTTGATGCTATAGCTCTATTTTACATCTCTGCCTAAATTCCCTTTAACATTGGAAGTCAAAGAACCTTATCAGAAGTGGATTGCTGCCAGCAGGTACTATGCTTCGAGGAAATAAATTGCCCATCAGATGTTCATGTTGCCTGTTGAGACATGGCAGACCTTCCTGTCTGTCTATTCACCTGCTGCCTCAGCCTACAATCTGCTCCGTCCCCAGCTGGGAAATAGCAAGCCTCAAAACATTATGTCAAAGTAGTCAAATATACTTAGTAATAATAAATCCACTCCAAGCGTATTTTTTTTAAAAATAGTTCACATCAGCCACAGAAAATTAAACAAAAGTAAAAATTATTCCACATTACTCCACATTAACCTTTAATCTAGTAACTGACAAAATACTCAATTACTTCACATGGTTGCTAATTAACATTCACACTGACATATGCACACCTACAAATATTACAGTTAAAAACCCTACGCATTTAAAAGAATGGGAATAAACAGTTAAGGGGACTAACATAAATAGCCGCCCCAGCCATATGATCTCTTAAATAAATGTACATGTGTAAAAACCTTACATTGCACATTTTCAAACCAGTCTCAACGCTGCCCTTGAACATCTGCGCAGGTGTATGCACATTTTTAACTCCATCTTCTTTTGTGTATGATGATTTAGTGTTGTATAACATGGTCACATTGGTGCTCAAATAATACAATATTAACATGTACAGTTTTTTTTTCTAAAATCACTTGTGGCATTTAGAAGTAATTCATAGCACCATGCGTGTGGGAGTTGAGGTCCCAGATTGCTGTTTAAATTAAACAGTACAGGATCATACTTTCCTCCTACAACCTTATATGCAAAACTGTAGTATGTTGAGCCTTGTCTGCATTTCAAAAAATATCCTTTGCTGACACCAGCTAATTGGACTGGTGCTGACACCATGGTTGCACCACAGAAGAATGTGTTAACAGCGTTACAGCACTATATACAACACAGAACCTCTTTAGAATTGCGACAATGAAGACACTCTTTGGACAATTTTGGATTTTGCAAGTTAATGAAAAATTGACCAAGCAATTTTAAAAGGTCAAGAGTCCTCTGTTTTGATAACTATATATTTGTTTGTTAATAATGATGATTTTTAATTTAAAGTAATTGTACTGGGACAGAGGAATTGCCATACCATAGCACACTACTGGTTCATCTAGTCTCACCTTTGATGGTCACCATTACCAGGTGCTTACCAGGTAATTCTGGTATAATCTGCCCACAGAGGAAGTTTCTCTTAGACTCATCAGCTACTGGCTGGCCTATGTCCTGAAGCATAAGGGTTAATTTATATCTCTAATTTGTCTTATTTTTATCCTATCTATGTAAGTCTGCAAGTTGTCGTCATCTTTATAAAGTATATATAAAAATCTATGTTAGAAGAATGTTATTAGGTTTCATAGATTCCAAGGCCAGAAGGGACCATTGTTATCATCTATATAACTCACACCATAAAACTTCCCAAAACTAATCCCTAGAGCAGATCTTTTAGAAAGACATCCAATCTTGACTCAAAAATTGTCAGTGATGGAGAATTCATCATAACCCTTGGTAAATTGTTCCAATGGTTAATTACTTGCACTGTCAAAAACATATGCCTATTTTCCAGTTTGACTTTGACTAGCTTCAACTTCCAGTGACTGGATCATGTTATACCTTTCTCAGATCGACTGAAGAGCCCATTATTAAATATTTGTTCCCCATGTAGAGCCTCAGAATATAATAATGTTATCCCTTAATCTTCTCTTTGTTCAGCTAAATCAATGGAGTTCCTTCAGTCTATCACTGTAACGCATGTTTTCCAGTCCTTTAGTCATTCTTCTCTGAAACCTCTCCAATTTATCAATGTCCTTCTTGAATTGTGGACACCAGAACTAGACACAGTATTCCAGCAGCAGTAAAATAACCTCTCAGCTCTTACTCAAGATTCCTCTGTTTATGCAACCCAGGATTGCATTAGCTTTTTTGGCCACAAGGTCACATTGGCAGCTCATGTTCAGCTGTTTATCCACCATGACCCCCAAATCTTTGTCAGAGTCATTCCTTCCCAGGATAGAGTCCTCCATTCTGTAAGTATGGCCTACATTCTTTGTTCCTAGATGTCTACAGTCACTTTTAGCTGTATTATAATGCATAGTGTTTACTTGTGCTCAGTTTATCAACTTATTCAGATCTCTCTGAATCAGTGAGTCCTCTTCATTATTTACCACTCCCCCAATTTTTGTATAATCTGCAAACTTTATCAGTGATGATTTTATGGTCATCAATAAAAATGTTAAATAGCATAGAGTCAAGAACAGATCCTACTGGAAACATAACCACTTGATGACAAATTCCCATTTACAATTACATTTTGAGACCTATCAATTAGCCAGTTTATAATCCATTTAACATGTGCCATGTTAATTGTGTATTATTCTAGTTTTTTAATCAAAATGTTGTGCAGTACCAATTCAAACACTTTACAAAAGTCTAAGGCCTAGTCTACACTACAGAGTTAGGTCAACATAAGGCAGCTTACATCTACACTATAGCCTTGCTCCATTTGTAAGTGCCCTACCGCACAGACATAGTAACTCCACAAGAGGCATAGGGCTTATGTCAGTGTAGTTAGGGTGATGCTGTGTCTGTATATAGACAATGCAATACTTACATCAGCTGTTGGCTGTCATTCTGGTCAATTTCGCTGGAGCCTAGGGCAGGTGGGGGTCAGCCGGTGACTACTACACATGTGCTCCTCATTTTCAGAATGCCCTACCTGAGACATGGGGGTCCTGATTTTCAAAAGTGCTGCATGCTCACAGCTGAAAACAAAGTCAAGGGGAGCTGCAGCTGGCCTGCACCTAACGCAGTGTTGTTTGGTGGCAGAAGTACAGGCTTAGGAGGTAGGTGTGCCTGAGTTCTTAGCCTGGCTCTGGCAGTGATTCCCTCAGAATCCTCAGGCAAGACTTTTTGGCTCAGGTCTCCACCCATAAAATGGCAAAAATAATATTCCTTATCGCAGATGGAGATAGGAAGATAAGGCCATGAATGTCTGTGGTGCTCAGACTCTATGCAGTTGCTCCTTTTAAATCTTGTCTTTGTGACATATGATTAGGTTATATGTCAGTAGAGAAAGTTACCCAACATCAGTATTTTATTAGACTCAGTTGCCCCTTTGATCTCCCTCAACATTGCACAATCCAGGTCCTTTTCCAGGTCAACCAGCCAGTGGTATAATCAGACTAGTCTACTTGTATTTGTACTTGGCATATGTATTGTAGAATATTTTGTAGTAGTAAAATCTTAATGAATTGGAACCACATTAGACAAGACTTGCATCGCCATCTTTGCTAAGAAGTGGGGAAACCACCATCTTTGTGTATACAAATGATAGTGTGAATTGGTGAAAGGTAAATTAACAAGGGTCTTCTGCAGCATATTTGTACTAAATAAAGGTGCACATTGATTAAAACTTCAATAGAATAGTGTAAAAATGTGTCTAAATGATTATAAGTGGAAATTCCTGTGTTTTTTTTTTTCAAATTCCTGTTCCAACTTGCTGCTTCTGAGTTTCTGTAGGAAAGCAGGAAATCTGAAGGTATAGTTCAGGAAATCTGTTAAGGTTACAAACCCATCCATCTCCCACCTCTCTGGGTTTTTCTTTGTATTTACCACTAGGTCCTGAGAACCCTTTAAAATGTGTGCAATGTTCACAGTTACCTGTGTGGTATTGTCTTCTACAGTAGAAACACACAGGTTAAAAAGTATAATGTGTAGTTGTACTCTGAACAGTGACTGTAAAATAAGGCACAATGAAATTTCCAGGTGTATCATGTTTCAGTGACGCTGTTTCAAGTTTGCTGAGCTCACAAGTAAAGAAAAACCATTAATTGTCAGTCTCTGCAAACTCAACTCAAGATCAGAAAATTCAACTGTGTGTTTCAGGTTCCTGCATAATCACTAGTAATAAAGATTCCGCAGGTCAAATTCTGACCTCAGTTACCTATGAAACACCATTTTCACCAAAAGATTTACACATCATTTATGATTTACAAGCAGAATCTGGCTGGCTGAAACTGGGACTTAGGCCCAAATCCAGGAAAACATTTAAGCACGTATTTTAAGCACATGAATATTCCCTTTGATTTGAAGTCAGTGGGATCACTCATACTTAAAGTTAAGCATGTCCTTAAGTGCTTTGCTGGATCAGGGCCTTAGCCTACGTCCACACAGCAAAAACAATCTTGTCTCAGAGTCCACAGCAAATCTCAGGCTATGTCTAGAGTTACAGTAGCAAATTCACCGCGTCAGATCAATTTATCTGGATCAACTGAGCAGAAGTGGAGACCTGCTCAATCAACCTGGAAATCATTGCTTTTAATCCACCTCCGCCAGGTGAATTAACATTGCGTCAAAGGGAGGGCATTTCCCATCAGCGCAGCGAACTGAAGACACTGCAGTAAGTAGGAGTTAGGAAGTCGACGGGAGATACACAAGCGACTCTACGTAGCTTGCGTATCTCCCGTTGACTGCCGCCGAATTTGGCAGCAAGTGTAGACATAGCCTCAAAGTCCAGATCAACTGGCTTGGGCTCGCACTACAGGACGAAAAATAGTAGTGTAGACATTCAGTTTCAGGTTGGAGCCCAGACTTTGTAACCCACAGAAGAGGAAAGGTCTTGGAGCCCAGGCTCCAGCCCAAGCCCAAATGTCTATGCTGCTATTTTTAACTCCACAGCACAGGCTCTGTGAGCCAGAGTCAGTTGACCTGGGCTCTGAGATTCACTGCTGTGGATTTTCGTTGTCTGGTGGGGGGAGGCGGGCGGTTGCTGAGTAGATGTATCCTTGGTTAATAATTCTATTGATGATGCATGAGCCAGAGTAAACTCCTGCTTACTCTCACAGCTGTACTGGCTCTGCAAGGTTAACAGAAGCAAAAGTCATAAAATCCTACTGTTGGCACTAAAGTAAACAAATATGTTTCGGAGTACAGACATGCATGTAGATCTATTGGGTAAGGAGGTGTTGTTTTCACCTGGTCACTATTTAGAGCAGAACCAACACTTCAAATATGTCATTTTAAATCTGTGGTTCATTTTTATATATTTCCCTCCTGCTTGACTTTTATGCATTTGCTTGTTCAGTAGTGAAATAACGATAGCCTTGTTGGTAAATCTTTCCTGCCTGTTTTCAGAAAGATTTGTGCCTTTGATAACAGTATTCAGCAGTGGCTATATTCGGCTGATACATTTCTTTGGAGACCTTCAATAGCTTAATTAGATTGAGCTCCTTTCAGCGGATTCCTTTGACCTTATGTCCATCTGTCATCCACCTTCTGACTTTTATCCTCTTCCTTGGATTCGCACAAGACCTGTGGTTCATTTTAAATTAGGTTTCCTGTGGAACAATAAAATACCAACCTATAGTTTTATTTGCCACCAATGAAATAGAAAAACTTCCCAATGTGCTACAGAGTTTGACAGAGATGATGTTACTGGGATTTATCAAAAATTAGAAGGTTCTAGAGACATTTCTTTAAAAGCTACAGAACTGAATAGAGGATGAGATCCTTTCTATAGGCCCTTAGAACCATCCTGTGGAACTCTTTAGCTTTGTAGAACTGTGTAACAATTATCTATTACATTCTATAGGATGGTCAAAAAAATTAGAGGTTTTTTTCCCTGTTAAATTCTACAGGACTTTTCCATAATAGATCTGTCATCATAACAAGAAGCATTTTCTTCTTGGTTTAAAATTCCACTGAGTAATAACTAGACCTGGAAGGAAACCGGCATTCCCATTCAGCAGGAAATCCCAAATTTTCAAATAAAAACAATGTATTCCAAAATGGAAGGAAAAATGAAATTTATAATGTTCCTCCAAAACAGGAATTCAGATAATTCATTTAGATGTTGATACATTTTGTTTTGACCTTTTGGAAGCATTTCTGAGGGTCCCTGAGCTGCCCAGAGCCCCTGCTGCTCCCGAGGTGGGGGCACAGCAGCTCAGACAGCCTGGGTGCAGGTCTCCCGGGGTTCCCAGGCAGCTGGGAGCCTGGAAGCCTTGGCTCTGCAACAGTCATACCAGGCATGCTACCAAGGAAGCAGGGGGGCAAGCTGAGAGGAACCCTGCCTGGTTTCTGTCAGAATTTCAACAAAACTGACACGGTCCCGCAGAACATTTGGATTTTGACAGATGTTCACTTGCTGATGGAAGAATGTGCCGTCAGAAAATTTCTGACCAGTTCTAATAATTTTGCATAGCCTGGATTCTCCATTGTAACAGGATAGATTGTTGACTGAGGGCTCTATTCAATTGAAATATGTATTCATTTTCACAGTAAAAATGCTATTCTTTGGGAGGCTACAGAAATGAAAAGTTATTGGAGAAACGCTTACGTACCTGAATCACTTTCCTCAGACAAGTAGTCCTGTTGAGTCCAGTGGGACCTGGAGGGCCCAGCATTTTTACCAGTCCTTCTGTGACTGCACACTAAGTGTGGCACCGGTTCCTCCAGCCCAGGTCTGGAGTGTAGCTCCATTCCTCAGCCACTGATGGGAGAGCAGGCGCAATGTAGAATTGAGCAGCTGCGGATAGGGAGGTATTTATATTGAAGCTCTGAGTATTGCACTGAGCTGCTTTGATAATGATTTCCACTTCAGAAGTTTACTCTTCTCACACACGATTAATTTAAAGGGGGCATGTTCAAATGTACCTGAATCCTTTGGATTGTATGAACAGTATAACTGACCTTCTTGAGAAATTAACTGAGGGCTAGATTCATAAGGGGGAATTAGACACCTATCTGTCACTTTAGCCCAATGTTTAGGTGCCACTGAGATCTCCAAAACCCCTGTTCATCTGCCATCTAACCTTGCAGTCCTAAACTCCCTAGGTGCCTGAGTTTCCACCAGTCAAGTCCCCTAGATGTCTACATTTCTGTCACTTGGCAGGGGCACAGCTGCTTCAGTCCTGACACCACTGAGCAGCTTAGCACTGAATTCATACCTAAACCCTGGCAGGATTCACAAGCTATGCATTCCCTTGCCTGTCTCAGCTGCAGGGCCCAATCTGGTAGGCAGGCTTAGAGGCTGCCTAAAAGCACACCTATTGATTGGGCCCCTGACAAAACACAGGAGGAGGGCTAGGGGTGCCCCAATAGCCAGGCGTTAAAGCATTCCCCTATGATGAGGAAGATGGGGGTTCAAATCCCCCCTCTACTTGCTGTAGCACAGGGACTTAACCTTAGCTTGCCCACATAAGTGCAGTAACCACTGTGCAATGGGGTACTCTGGAGCAGGTCTAGCTCAGTCTCTCCTGACTGAAGCTCTTCCACTTTATATAAAATATTTAAATGTCTATTGGCGCAGGGACTGGAAGCTGGGCCTCCCAGATGAATGTGCTAACTACAAGACTATAGAGTCACTCTCATTCATGCACTCTCTCTCTCTGGCCCAATACACCCCTCTTCCTTGTTTTTTTTCTTGAGAAAGGATTGACATCGCTTAGGCTCCTAACTCCAGGAGAAGGTTCACAGCTGTGAATCTCAGGCAGAAACAGGTGCCGCCCTGCAGCCTGGAGTAAGACACCTAATAACCACTGAGGCCTGATACCTCTCCTCAGCATTTCCTACCATCTAGCTTAGGGTGCTCCCTGCTCAGGTTGGTGGCTTTTTTAATGCCTTTTTAGGCACCTGTCTCTCCCCAGGCATTGTATGGGAAACATTGGAACCTGACTCTGAGCTGTGATTTCAAGTAGAAAACAGGCCACCTAACAGATAGGTATTGCCACTCTCAGCCCCTCTTGTGAATCTAGCCCTTAGTTCTTATCTACCATCCCAGTCAGCTTCTGTGCTATTTGAACTAACAAGGATGATGGATTTTCTAATTAATAGAATCACTGAAATTGGAGATTAAAAAGACATCTAGGTCAGCTACTATATCCCTGTTGCAGTGAATGCTTTTTCACGGCAGTCTATTGGTGTTGCTTCCAGACCTTCCTTAGTCGTTCTCTCTCAGATAGGCGAGACAATTGGCTTTCACCGTTTAACTCAAACTTTTTAAATACTGTGCAGATTAGTTGTGCTTTAGAATAGCCCCCTCTTTTCCTAGCAGTCTAGCTAGTCCTATATGGGGCTCTAAGAAAGAGCAGATACTGCTTATTACTAACATATAGTGGCTGTTGTACGTTCGAAGTAGTCCTATTTCAGGACATTAAATTAGTACACTTCCGTATTCAGGAAGAATATATCATCCCACAGCCTGTTGGCCAAGGAACACTATATAAGCAGCCAGCATGAATGTTGAATTGAAAAAGAACCAGAATATTTTGAAAACATATTGGACGTTTTGATTAAGGAGAGAGAGCACCTCTGACTGAGGAAATACCACAAGCAAGTGCTCCATGCTGTCCTTTAGTTTTGTCTAGCTCCACCTGCTGTCAAAGGAAAGTTTACCAAGCCAGTTGTGTTACCCACATTGCTTATAAGGCACAGGTACACCTTTGCTCCTGTCTCTCCAGGCTTCAAGGAAGTACATTTCAGCCACGCTTTTTTCTCCTTCAATGATTTGTAATATTTTCCTGGCAGTTGGTGTAGTGTAATTGGAGGAAGATAATTCAACTCCTCTTTGAGCAGTCACTGATGGGACTCACTCCAGGACCTAATGTATGTCATTATGAAAGCAAGGGGAGTTTTATCGTTGACTTCTGACGTGCCAAGTATTTGGCAATTTTGTAAGCTTTCTGGAGCTGACACGGGCACATGACATATCCAGGTAAGTAACTGGCATCTGACACCTTCAGTAAGTCTCAAAGGAGAAGAGAAAATGGCCTCTTTTTTGCTCAACACTGTGTTCTGGCTGTTCAAAAATACGCAGTAAATTCTATATTTGAAAGGCACATTTTTATTTAAAATCACCAATCCTGGGCCTCATGTGCAATATGAAGTGTGATTCTCCTCTGAAAAGTGACAAAGTAAAATGGAGCAGTCTTAACATATCTTCCTTGCTTCCTGTGTGCATTTGGATTCACATCTGCTTCCCTTAGTGAGTATGTAAGTGTTTACGGTTTGTTCCCTTGTAAACCTGACACAGCAAATAATACCTAAACACACAAACAATCCCAAGTGTTCAGTTCAGCAGCACACATGGTACAGGGAGCACCTGGGAACTGCCAGACTCACCGTGTCTCTCTAAGAGATGGGGAGACACAACTAAACTGGGCTCTGTCCCCAAACTTAGCCTCTGGCCTGGCCTGGCCCCAGCACATACTGTGGAGCACCACATGAGACTGTAGCTTCCCCAGTTCCCAGGTGGGGTAGAGAGAGAGAGAGACCACCAGACGGGGCTCCCCTGGCACCAATGCCTAGGACCCAATACCTGCAATCATTCTCATGCTCCCCTCTGGGATAATAGCCTTCTCCTGCTGCAAGTAAACATAGTTCTGTAATTCTATAATAAATAGCAGTCTGTGCTGTGATGCTGCAAGTTTGGGGGTGAAATCCTTCTGAAAATGCAGAGCAGGGGTTATTAAAATTTGGTTTTACCCTTTTACTTGTAAAAAAGCTAGGCAATTACATGCAAAAGAGTGCAACCTTAATAATGTTCTTTTATCATAACGTCAAGCACTACTAAATTAGGAAATGCCAGATTTACAGTAGTCCATGAAACCTTAAATTGGCCCTCTTGTACCTATGCATTATGATCTGTAATTACATGATCATATACTCTTTCGCCCCCCCACCCCACATTCCTGCCTCATTCAGTGCACAGACTGGATGCACAGGTGGGCAAAATTTAAGGTTCCTTTCAATAATTAATCCAGAATCCTCACTATATATATACAGAGAGAGAGAGAGCAAGAGAGAGAGGAAGGATCCTGAATTCATATATATAATATATATAAATAATCCCCCTCTTAAATTAAAGTGAGAACCTTGGATTAATTATTGAAAGGATTTTATATTGTAAAACATTTTATGTAGAAGTGAATTTGGATGTTGTATTTATATTCATTTTATTGTTCATTTAGTATGTTGGTTAATGACAGATGCCCTCCTCCCCAAGATGGGGCAATAAATTGTAGTGTGTGTTTGAAGGAGACTGCGGGTCTGTCTGTGCTGCAAAAGAAAAAAAAATCAGGTCAGCTAACAGGTTTGCCAAGGGTAGATCTACACTTAGGGCAGAGCGTAGAGCATAGACACTGCTTGTTCAGCTAGTACAGGTATAAATAGCAATGTAGACAGTGAGACGCCACTTAGGCAAGCAGAAGAGTGGGCCTTACACGCCTGAAGCCTCAGGGTCTGTACCCTATGCCACTTTCCACAGGCCCAAGCAGTGCTTCCCATGTCTACGCGGCTATTTTTAGCAGTGAAATGTCTCACTGCCTCCTCTCTGCCAAAGATATCCACTGACACAATTAGCTGCACACCACAGTGTGGAGGCAATCTGCCTTTCACTGAAGTATGTACCTACACATATCCCACATGCCACCTCCGGTGGAGAGAAGTAGAGACGAGGCCTAACTCAGGTTAAAATAGCCGTGAAGACACAGCACATCTGCTTTTTGCTGGGTTAGCAGTTTGAGTGAAAGCCATAATAGGGCTTTGCACAGATGCCACAGATGCTTGTTGACCTACACGTTCAACAATCCTGGGTTCACTTTGCCTGGCAGTCAATGGAGAGCTCTATTTTAGCCTCACCCTACAACCTCCAACATTCCCTGTGGCATCAGCGGACAGATCCCTACCCCAGCACTCCACGCTGAGGGACAGTGAGGACAACCACAGCATCACACACACTGACCTGTGAGAGCCACGGTTGCTCTCTGTGTAGTCAAAATGGACTGACATGGACATGAATGTTCTTTCTCCTTGTTAAGTTCTGGTCCATTCATTTATTTCAGAAGTTTGGCTGGTATTTGTATTTTAATTGCACATTAGCTTTTTGCACTGGTTTTGGCATGCAGTAAAAAATTTCTGGTAAATAATTCATCTTCATTACCTCACAACATATGCTGAAGAATGCCTAGTGCTTCTAACAGCATTCACTTCTTGTTTTCGTACAGGGCGACAGAACTCATAGGGTCAGTGACACACAGTGTAATAATTATAAACGAACAGCAAGCATAGCAAAATGAATAGGTGCATTAACAGACAGTGTTATATGCATAAATGTTCACCAAACACCAAACCATTCCTAACAGCCTCCAAAACTTCAGGGCTGGGAAGAACATGATCCACCACATTACTGGGGCTGACTATTAAAGTGCTCTTGCAAGGCCTTCCTCAACTGCATAGCTCCATGCTGAGCTCATCTAACAGTCCTTGTGTCTGACTGTTCACACTCAGCAGACAGCCACTCCACCTCCAGCCTGGTGGCAACTTCTCCTTTGCCTCACAGATATTATGCAGGACACAGCAGGCAGCTATAACCACTGTGATATTTTTCTCACCGAGATACAATCTTGTGAGTAAAGACTGCCAGCATCTCGTCAATCTACCAAAAGCCCATTCAACTGCCATTTTACACTTGTTGAGCCAGTAGTTGACTCTTTCCTTGGTGCTGTCGAGGTGGCCAATGTACAGCTTCTTGAGTCAGAGCTGGGTTGCTATTGGCATTTCAACATCACCAATGATAATCTGCTGGTTGGGGAAGAAAGTCCCTGCTTGTAGCTTTCTGAACAGTCCTGTGTCCTTAAAGATGCGAGTGTCATGCACCTTCTTAAACCAGCCAACACTGATGTCGGTGAAGAGTCCCCAGTAATCCAGCAAGGCTTACATAATCATAAAAAAGTAGCCCTTCCTGTTGATCTACTTGGTGGCAAAGTGGTCTGGTGCCAAAATAGGGATGTGAGTGCCATCTATCACCCCACTGCCGTTTGGGAACCCCATTGCTGCAAATCCATCTACTATGTGCTGCACATTGATGAAAGTCTCAGTCCTAAGCAGCAGATGATGCGTGGCCCTGTACACTTTCATAACAATGGCCCCCATTGTGGATTTTTCAACTCCAAAATGATTTCCCACTGATTGGTAGCAATCCAGCATTGCAAGCTTCCACAGAGCAATTGCCACTCGCTTCTGTACTGTCACTGAAGCTCTCATTCTGGCATCCCTGCACTGACGGGCTGGGCCAAGCTCAGTACACGGATACAGGAAACTTTTGCATCCAAAAGTTCTGCAGCTGCGACTTGTCATCCCCAATCTGCATTATAATGCCATCCCACCAGCAGTGCTCATTTCTTGCTCCGTGAATGCCACCAACAGCCTTGAATTGGCTTTCACTACGCCCCACAGCAATCTGTCCTCCATGAAATCATCATGTCCCCTTCTGTTGCGGTTCTTCCTGCATCTCGGCAAATGCCAGAGGATCATTTGTCCTGTGTTTACAATGCTCATGACAACAGTGCACAGTTGTGCAGGCTTTTGTCAGAGATGGCGGACAGCGATAAGTGCTGCAAGGATTTGGGATATTTTTTCTAAAAAGGCACAAAAATTATGGAATATGAATGGCATTATGGGATGGAGAAAGTTGTATGATGGGACTGGGACCCCTTGCTCCTAGTCACCCCTGCATAACTCATTTCTGCCTCACAATGCATTGCAAAAATTTTCCAAAAGACAGTGCGCCAGATCGTGGTGAGTAGCACACAGGGATAACTACCCATGGTGCACCAGACTATGCATCGACACAAGCATGCAAAGTGAGTACGCACAGTGCCGGTGCAAGCAGCTACCTATGCACCCGTATGATATATTAACTGCATCGACTTTGTGCCAACATAACTTGCCTTGACCAAAGTCTGTCGTGTGGACATGATCTGAATGACTTATTTCTCAGTCAGAAAGGAAAGAAAATCTAATGGTGGCGGATTAGCGATGTACTTAGATCCGCTGGCACAGAAAGGATTGGAGGAAGCGGAATGTACACAGAAACCTTGGCTTGGGGAAGGAGGGAAATGGGGAATAGAGAGCCTCTGGGATGGCATGAGGTGAGGAGTTTAAAAGAGTCCATGAAATAGAAGGGGATGGGAGAGCGGCACAAAGGGAACTTGTGCAGGGGAAAGGAGGAATTCAAGAAGCCTCGGTGTATGTAGTGAGCTCAGCCTACAGAAGTCATAAAGTGTGTCACCCTCTAGTATATCTAATTTAACCAATTGGGGAATACAGGTTCGGAGAATGCTGTTGCCCAAATTGGTAGGTGGCCAAGATATGGAATATGACACCTGTAATACATACACATACAAATGCCATAGGATCCTATCTGACCACGAGTGGTGGGAGTTCAGTTGTATATCTCAGATGAAGAACAGTGCTTCCAAGAGCATGCTGCACCTAGCACTATGCTGCAGTGTTGTTTTTGTCTTGACTTAGAGGGAAGAACTTCACTTATTGAATCGTTGTTTACAGTGTTGTTGTAGCCTTGTTGGTCCCAGGATATGAGAGAGACAAGGTGGATGAGGTAATAACTTTTATTGGACCAACTTCTGTTGCTCTACTCTCAGTTGCAGATGCCCTGACGGTGCTGTCTTTTCCTGGTGCACAGGTACCCTGGTGATGAATGTCCTCTGATATCGGCAGGCATATCTGCAGTATACTGTGACAATGTAGTCAATCATAGCTGGGATCTCTGCCAATCCATCAAAATTGTAACCTGAAACGTTGCAACTCTTTACAGGTATGCTCATCAGGTCGCTATCTCACTCTAAATATACCGTCTTGGTATATTAATCACCAGCCTAAAGGAAGCAAGGCTGATAGATCACGGACTCCACAAAGTGAAAGATTCATTACTTCTGTAATCTGGTAATTCATTACTTCTGTAATCTGGTCCCAACCACTTACATGGTGTAGCATTACTACTGTGAGGTGAGGCCACGTCTTCCTTGATAAGACATGGGCATCCAAGTGCTCGACTATTTATTACATGTCTTAAACATCAGCACAGTCACCTTGCTGTCATAGTAGTCTATGTGCCAACACAGAAATCAGCTGATCTAGTCAAAGATCATTTCTACAATCAACTGGCATCTCTAGTATGCATCGTCCCTCCACATGATAATCTCATGATTCTGGGCGACCTAAATGCAGTTACTGGCTCCCTGTGAATTGGGCTTGAATGGATCATTGGCCATTATGGTTCAACAATAATTCCTGCCGTTGCTCATATTCTGTGCCTATCAGAATCTCTCCATTCTCAGGTCATGGTTCAAGTGATAATGCATTCACCAGATGTCCTGGATCTCTCACGATGGTGTCACTCAGAAGGAGTTGGACCACATCATCACACGTGACAGGCATCTCTTCACCTCCTTCAGAGTATATCGAGGTACTGAATGTACCATGAACACAGACCACCTAGTAGTTACCTGCATGGTGCTGACACTTTGATGAGCAAGTAAGCCCTCTGCAATGATGAAGAAGTTTGACATTGATGGACTTCTCCACATACCATGTTTAGCCAACAGGTTTTGTATCGATGTCAGCAACAGATTCTCGACTCTAGCTGACTGCCAGATGATGTCAAGGTTGCCTGGTCTCTGTTCACCTCCATCCTCCTCCAATCCACCAAGCAGATGATAGGCTATAGGTGCCCAGCATGTTGACCATGGCTATCGGAGGAGGCCTTCCAGACAATTAAACTGAAGGCCACAGCCCATCAGCACAGTGATAAGTGCACTCATAATCAGCTGAAGTGAAAGTTCAACACCCTGGCACTTCGCAATCGCAAAGCCTATTATCACCAAGTGGCGGATGAAGTTGAACTCGGCTTAGCCAGAGAAGATTTAAAGCTGATATTCCACACGATCTGCAACCTCGGTGGTGAAGAGGTAGTCACTATGAATGGCATCCTGAACGACAGCCTTGTAAATCAGATGATGACATCCTCTCACACTGAGTGGAACATTACCACCCTCTAGCCACTGCTTGCCCAGAGCTGAATGATTTGGCAGCCACTGTGGTTTCAGAATTAGACACTTGTACTGACGCACCAACGCTGGATGAAGTGAAGCATGCCATCTGCAAACTGAAAAATGGATGCACAGCCGGTGCTGATGGCATCCCCCCAGAGCTGCTAAAATTTGCTATTGACCCTGTAGCAGAATCACTTCTGGCCATCTTTCACCAGGTGTGGAGAACTGGATCCTTGACAACTGTTTGGATGGAATTGTGATCTCACTTTATAAGGGCAAGGAACTGTGCAGCGAATGTAAGACCTACAGGTGATCACCTTGCTGTCCATGCCATGGAAAATGTTTGTACATGTGCTGGTGTGTTTGGAGCCCCTGCTACATCGGAAGCATTGGCCACAACAGTCAGGCTTTATGAGGAACAAGTCCACATTAGATGCCATTTTGGCCTTCCGCTTGTTGTCGGAAATACACTGCGAGTTCAAGAAGTCTTGTATGTTTCATATGTAAACCTTAAGGCTGTGTTTAATTCAGTTGACCAAGTCGCACTATGGAAGGCCTTAAAAGGGTATAGGTGTCCCAACCAGTCTGCTGGACTTAGTTAGTGAGCTGCATGATGGAACCACTGCCCATGTACCTATCGGGAATCAGATGTCATCTCATTTTAAATCAGTATCTGGTGTCAGGCAGGGCTGTGTTTTGGCCCTTGGACTTCTTTGTCAAGCAACAGATTTCATAATGCAGCGTTCCATCTGTCCAAAGGCATTAAGATCAGTGATCTCTCGCTGTCAGACCTTGACTATGCTGATGACGTTATTCTTCTAGTACAAAGCCCAGATAGGTATCGCAAGGCACTCCTGAAAATGGAGGAGGAGTCTGTCAAGGTTGGCCTCCATGTTTCATGGTCAAAAACAAAGCTGCAAAACCTAGGATCCGGTCCACCCGTGACTCCAATCTCTTTGAATAATGAAACTGTTGAAGCCGTCTCCAGCTTTTGCTGTTTGGATTCTATACTCACCAGATCCTCCAACTCTCACATGGAGGTTCTCCACTGGATTGGCATCGCAGCGTCTGCCATGGGTCATTTACAATGGATATGGAATCAACATAATCTTGACATGACAACCAAGTTCAGGATCTATCTGAGCTGTATCCTCTCCGTACTGCTGTACAGTTGGGAAACATGGGTACTAGGCTGCTCAGACTGGGCAAAGCCGAAGGCTTTCCACAAAAAATGCCAATGTCATATATTGGGCATAAAGTGGAACAACTTCATTCATCATGCAGACACTTATGGTCACTCTGGTCTACAGATTATGGGGGTCATTGTCCACAGACAGCATTTTACGCTTTTCATAAATGTCGCCAAAATGCTGCAAGATGTTCCAGTGAATGCCATTCTCTGGGTGACTTGTAACATCCAAGATAATATTCCACCAACTGAGGGATGGAGGCAGCTTAGAGGCAGACCCCTATTACATGGGTGCATAAAGTCTGTTCTGACATAGGACTATTAGCCCATCAAGCCCTTGTGGCCACACGGGAATGGACCATATGGCAAACGACCAGTCGGCTAAGTGTTGAATAAGAAGAAGAACTCCTGTTGGTGAGAAAGACAAGCTTTCAAGCTACCCAAAGCCCTTCTTCAGGTCACAAATCACAAACCTATTGAATCATCTAATACAGTGATCTTGAATGAGATGAGTAAACATATGTGTTAAAACCACATTGTGTCCAATGTTCATTTTGAAAAAGGATTGCCATTCCCTCCCAATCTCTCCCCTATGGTTGATGTTTATTTAGAGAGGCGGTGTGAGCAGCTGAGCACATGCCAGTCTCCTTGAAGGGAAGCTGTAATTCACTGTGTTAATCCTTCTTCAAGGAGGATAGTTGCAGGCAGCAAATGTGAATCTACACATATTAATCTTGTTATAAAACCTGGCCTGTCATTGTTCCTGCTGACTGTTACTGGAGGAATTGTTGTGGGTGAGTAACTTTCTCCTTCCCCTTGGTTTCCTTTGAAAGATTACACTGGTTTAACAATAACTGTTCCTTATATCACTGTCCTTATAAAAAGAAATGGCACCACAGAGGGACAGCTAGCATTAGTTGTTGTAATAATAGCGCTAGACATATGGGGTCACATTTTCAAAGTGACCTCTAAACTTGTACACGCAAGTGTTTACTGCCTACAGATCTAGCAAGAGTTCACAGACCTACCCAAATGGCATCCAGACATGATTCATGATTCACCAATTGTATCATGACAAAATCTTTTTTCTGGAGTGGCTCCCTACCATAAATGCCTCCTACTGGGCAGACTGTCAAAAATAAGGCAGACACCCCAAACTTGTGGTATGTTCTATAATTAGATTTCACCAAGCCAGTGACAAATTTGAACTCTTAGATCACTGTAACAGTCTTACCATGGAGTCACAGACAGTCAGTCCTCTTAGATTTTCCAGTCTATTTTGCCACCCAGGCAAGCTGGACTTAGTGATAAATGGTTACTTACACCAAAAATCACAAAAGATTCAGGTTGCTTCCAGTTCCAAGAGACCAGTCAGTTATCCCAGATCAATTGGTACCCTAGATCTTACACCAAAGACACCTGTAGTTTATTAAGGATTGGCTATCTAAAGGTTTATTAACTAGGAAAAAGAAATAAGCTATTTACAGGTTAAAGCAAGCAAACATATATACACAGATGAGTTACCATCTATGATTCCTAAAGATAATAGAGATGTGATAATCTGTCAATTCAAGATGTCTTTCAAGGTAGACCGAGGTGTAAACCCTGGGGATCTCTGCCTCAGTTTAGCGTCTCTGGTCCTGTGAGAGTTCAAACAATAACAAGATGGAAAATGTCATATGTCTGGTTTATTTCCTTCATTCAGCCTCCAAGTCCCTAGGAGGAGCTTCCTGCACATAGCATTTACAAGGAACAATATGGCCATTCATCAGTTCTTTGTATTGCGGTGTTCCTTGATAGCCCATCTGATTTTGATAGTCCTTCTGGATGGGTGGGGGGAAACACTCTTCCCATCTGAGTTCACAAGCTCAGAGAAAACATTTTCAAAGTTAGAAAGAAAAACTTATATATTTCCTTGTAGCATGGAATACCGACATTACAAGTGAAATTAATGCATGCAGCAACTTACAAACATTCTATAGAGACTAAAAACTCAATACATTCTTACAAGACTAATACCTATTCTGAGCAACACTAACACATAAATGAACTGGTCTAGTCTTCAGCTAAGAATTTGTCAGTTCTTAGCTCATGCCTGTAGCCTTGGCAATAGCTGGTGTTTGGGCTGCCAGTGTAACAGGCCCAGTAGTGAACAAGGAGGGAAAGACAATAATAGAAAATGCCGCAATGAACAAAGTGTTAAATGCCTTTTTTGTCACAATTTTCATCAAAGAGGTTAGTCATCAGACGACTAATATAGTAAACATCAGTGTAAATGGTGTAGGAGGTGAGAGTTAAGAATTACTTAAAGAAATTAGATGTCTTCATGTCAGCAGGGCCAGATGAAACACAACCTAGAATATAACTGAACTGGCTGAAGAGAGCTCTGAGCTATTAGCAATTCTCTTTGAGAACTCATGGAGGATGGGAGAGACCCCATAAGACTGGATAAGGGCAAATACAGGGTATGTCTATACTACAAACTTAAATCAACCTATGTTAGGTCAACTTACAGCCACCACAATAATTACTGTGGTGGATCATGTCCACACTATCCCCCCTGTGTGTTCTCATCAGGAGCGCTTCCATCGATTTAAAAGGGGCAGTGTAGGGAGCCAGGAGCCCCTGTGCAGGAGTAGGGAGCCAGGAGACAGCTGAGCTCTAGCTGGAGCCACCACCCTACCCCAGCTATCTTGTCAATTTCATGGCTCCAGCAGGAATGACAAGAATGACAGCCAATAGGCGATGTAAGTAACACAGTGTCTACACAGACACTGCATTGCCCTAACTACACCGACATAAGCTCTACACCTCTCATGGAGGTGGAGTTATTATGTTGGTGTAGTAGGGCACTCACATTGGCGGGACCGAGGTTGTAAGGTGGACACTGCCATAATTAAGGTTGACATAAGCTGCCTTACATTGCCCTAACTCTGTAGTGTAAATGGTGTCTAATCTATAAAAAGGGGAATAAGCAGAACCCAGGGAATTTAGAAACTAGTCAGTTCAACTTCGGTACCCAGAAAATTAATAGAGTAAATAATCAGGCAATCAGTTTGTAAGCCCCTAGTAGGTGAGGTGATAAGTAACAATCAATAAGGATTTGTCAAGAACAAATGATGTCATTGCCAGGGTAACAAGCCTTGTGGATCGGGGGAAAGTAGTAAATGTGATATCTCAACTTTAGTAAGTGTCTTTACTGTCTCACATGACCTTCTCATAGGGAGATATAGCTTAGACAAACCTAGTATAAGATGTATGCACAACTGGTTGGAAAATGGTACTCAGAGTATTTATTAATGTTTCACAGTCTAGCTGGAAGGACATACTGAGTGGGGTCCCACACTCATCAGTCTCTCAGTCCGGTTCTATTCAGTATCTTCATAAATGATTTTGATAAAACAGTATAACCAAACTGGGAGAGGTTGCAAGCAATTTGGAGGACAGGATTACAATTCAAAATGATCTTGACAGACTGGAAAAATGGTCTGAAATAAATAGGATGAAATTCAATTAGGACAAATTCAAAACACTACATTTAAGAAAGAATAATCAATTGCACAAATGCAAAATGGGAAATGACTGCCTAGAAAGGAGTACTGCAGAAAAGCATCTGGGGCTTATAGTGGATCACAAACTAAATATGAGTCGACAATGTAATACTGTTGCAAAAAAGTAAACATTTTGCGTTATATTAGCAGGCATGTTGTAAGCAAGGCATGAGATGTAATTCTTCTACTCTGCTCAGCACTGATAAACCCTCAATTGGAGTACTGTGTCCAGTTCTGGGCACCACACTTCAGAAAAGATGTAGATAAATTGGAGGAAGTTCAGAGGAGAGCAACAAAAAGGATTAAAAGATCAAGAAAACATGATCTATGATGAAAAATTGAAAAAACTGTGTTTGTTTAGTCTGGAGAAGAGAATACTGACAGGGGAATTGATAACAGTCTTCAAGGATGTTAAAGGTTCTTATAAAGAAGAGGAGGAGGGTGATAAATTGTTCTCCTTAACCACTGAGGACAAGACAGGAAGTAATGGGCTTAAAATTGCAACAAGGCAGATTTAGGTTAGACATTAGGAAAATCTTCCTAACTATATGGGTAGTTAAACACTGCAATAAATTACGGAGGTTGTGGAATCTCCATCACTGAAGGTTTTTAAGAACAGGTTAGACAAATATGTGCACACATTTCATTGCATGATGTCACACTACCTCATTTACTGTAAAGATTGTACAAACACATTAGTAAACGCACTATTCTCCCTTTTACATTGGCCCATGTAAGTCCATAATGTGGGATTACAGAGCATCTTTTATTTGTGCTGCCTAGATGCATCCTGCCCTAGCGGTAATAGGTGCACTCTCCGGCTGGGTGTAATAGTTGAGTAATCCATTACTATCATAGTTCCACTCAAGGGTAAATGTCTCACCTTTGGTTCCACAAAGATTATGAAGAGCACAGCAAACCACAATAAAGCAGACAACATTGATGACACTGGCATCCAAATGGGTCTGTCAACAGCTTCAGTGGGATTTCAGTCTGCCAAACACACATTCAGCCACCATTCTGCACATGCGGAGAGTGTCATTGAACTTTCTTTTGCCAGGCACTCTGAGGTAAGGATATGGTTTCATAAGCTAAGGCAAAAGGGGGTACACAGGGTCCTCCTGGATAATAATGGTGACAATAACTCCATTTATTAACTCTCAGTCTTTAAGGGGATGTGGTAAGGGGACCCTGGCCCTCCTTCTCCACCAGGTCCCAGACCAGAGCCCTGTATGAAGCAACACAGGCAGAGTGCTCTTGGAAGACAGTCTAAGTCCACTGCCCTGGGCTACTTCCTACCTATATCCCTTCAGTTTGGGGCACGGCCCCTACAGACCAAACAAAGTCTGTAGTGGCTTGCCTGGAGTAGCACCCCCTGTGGACCTTTTGTGGCATCCTTTTGCAGCCTCAGGTCCCTTTGGGCAGGGCAGATACACAGTTGGAAGTGGCTAACCCCCCCAGTGTCCTTGTAGTCAAATAGTAAAGTTCACTCATTGCTAGGTGCTCCCCAGGCTCCTCAACAGTCTCCCTCTCAGTGAGGGACACAGGGCTTCTACCACAGCAGCTATCCTGGTCATCAGGTTTGTAGTGAAGCTCTCCTCATATAGCGAGGCAGAGCTGCCTCTTCTCTAGCCAGCTCTGACTTGACTCAGGTTCTCTTCTTTCCTTCCCCCTCCAGGCCTGGCATTGGCTGAAGGTATAGCAAGGCAGGGCTAGCTAGGCCCATAGTCTCTCTTTAACTCTTGTTCTGGTGATGTAAGGTTTCTCTGCTCCATCGTACATCTCCCCCCCCGCCCTTAAGATTCCATTTGGGGTACACTCCTTCCTCCTCAGCTCTCCCCCATCTCACAAAAATAAATCTACGTTCAGGTGGGCTGTTCCAACCCACTGCTGGATACAGAAGGAGAAAGGCTGGAAGGACAGGTACCACCTCATAATTTGAGGGCCAGTGTCCTTCATTTAGAGGGGAATCGTTCGTGACTAAGACAAAGTAAGTGCCAGGAAATCGTATCAAAGTGAGTTCATAGCCTACTTCTCACCCAGTACTTCCTTTTCGATTACAAAGTAAGCCCTCTCCCTCGGGAACAACTTGTGGCTAATGCAGAGGATGGAGTGCTCATCACTTTCCACTTCCTGGGATAAAATGCCCCCCTAGTCCTGTATCCGAGGCATTGATCTGTAGCAGGAATTCCCTTGGTGAGGTCGGGGCTATATAAGACCAGTTTTCAGCAGAGCTGGCCCTTCAGAATTTGAAAAACCTCTTCACAAGCCTTGGTCCACTGGATCTTCTTTGGGCTGTTATTTTTGAGATCTGTAAGAAGGGCTGCAATGGTCAATAACCCAGGAATAAACCATGCCAGATCTAAAAACCAGTCTATCTGTTTCCTCAAGGAGGGGATGGGGCATGGCTGGAGGCCTCGACCTTATTCACCAAGTGTCGCACCGTGCCTTTCCCCAAAGTGTACCCAAGATAGGTTGTCTCGGTCTGGTCCAGGTGACATTCAGTGGGATTTACAGTCAGGTTTGCTCCCTTAAGGGACTGTAATATCCCAGTTACATGTTTTAGGTGGTCTTACCAGTTTCGACTGTAGATTACGTCATCTAGGTATGCCGTGGCATAATGGATATGGGGTTCATCAGTCATCAGAATATGACTGGGTCTCCATGTAACCTGAAGAACATTCTCCAGAACAGGAAGAAACCACCACTGATTTGACTTAATCAGGTTAAATCAATCAGCTGTGAATTGTTGTTTCCCTGGGCGGCACCTCCTTTCTTCAGCAGGGCAGGGCAGAGTCATTCTGACCCCTGCTGCCTCTGCTCCATTCTCTGGCAGCCTCAGAGCGACACCCAGCCATCTCCTCCTCCCCCACTGTAACCAAAACAAAAAGCAGCCTAAGGGGTTATGGTTAGACTGGTTGCCGTGCTGGGTGTTAGCACGCAGTGCCACCATCACCTGGGGGTTGGGGCTACCCTGCCTGCAGTGTCTCCCCTCCTCCTACCTGCATTAGTTTGTGCCTCCCTCAGCGAGGGCATGTGTGTGGCTGCAGCTCCCAGCCACGTTCCCTCCGACCCCAGGCTGCAGCAGGTAAGTCCCGGAGGGAGCCTGGCTAATCTAGGGCTGGGGAGGGAGGTGGTTTAGGGCAGCTGGCTGGAAAATTGGGTGCCCCGAGCCCCAGCAGCAGACCTCCCATGAGTCCCACCTGAAGGGACGTGCGGGGGAAGCCCCAGACCAGAGCCCTGGCAGAAGCCAGGTGGGGAAGTCCTGAAGCAGGGCAGGCACAAGCAGCTGGTGAGCACTGCTGTGCCACTGGTGGGGCTAGAGCTGGGCCTGGGGAGCTGGGGCTTCCTGCCACCGTGCCAGGCGGATGTGAGCCGGTGAATCTCTGGGGACCAGAACCAGGGAGCAGGAGAAGTGGCAGCTAGTCCAGGACCTTCCACCATCCTGCAGTCCCAATCCTGCCCTGCCACCCCTGGACCCCCTCGCTCCCACAGTCCCAGCAGCAGCAGAGGCAGGATTGGGACTGCTGGGGGTGGGCTCATGATCCCAGTACAGCCTGCCACCTCCTGCCTCTGCGCAACCCTGTGGGGCGGGGTGGATCCAGGGTAGGGCACCCACCAGCAAAACAAAAAGTCAGCATCTATGTCCCCATGTACAAGGAACTAACTGTGGGTGAGCTTGCAAAGTTCCTGATGGTTGGCTTGACCCCAGTCCTATTGGCCTATCCCATTATTATTGACCAAGACTGGGACTGTTTGGGGGAGTTACTAAAGGAAGTTTCAAGACCCTTGCTGGACACCACAGCCTCCCTACCTCCCGTGTGTCAGTTCCATCTAAAACAGTGAACCTTGCAGGTGTGGGGGAACTCACCGATCGTGGCAAGGGGACATCCACCCAGCCAGAGTCAACCCAACAGGGCAGGGCACCCAACCCAAAGGGGAGGCTGGTCCCTTACCTGAGTTAGAAATCTTTGCCCAGTTCTCCAACTTTGCTGAAAAACAATGGATGGATGATACAATGAGCTGAGCACACCCCCAAGTGTCAGTAGTAAATGGGGAAATAATCAAACCTCGTTAAGTTGAACTTGTTCCGACGCTTCAAAATTCAGGTCAACCACATACGTCATCTTGAGACAGTCTGGCAGACTGAGGAAGTCCAAAATCAGCTTCTGGTACCCCAAGCTTATCAGAGGGAGGCTATGTGGTTGGCCCACACCAGACCTTTCACAAGGCACCTCGGGAGGGAGAAGACATTAGCTTGAATTCTAGCTCAGTTTTTTTGGCCCAGAGTCTATACAGACATCCCATATCTTCGTGCCTCACGCCCAGAGTGCCCCTCAGTGATGGAGAAAGCTCCCTTGGCTCCCCTCTTAAACATCGTGTCAACATGTAACGTGGATGCTTGAGCCTTGGGCTTGCAAACTCAGGGTCTATGGACTCAAGTTCCACTAACCCTGGGTTTACAGCACATATTCACCGGCAGAGGACATAGTCGTAACAGCCATGGTGGTTACACGTAAACAGCAAAAACAGAAACCCCACAGCAGCAAGTCTCAAAGCCGGGTCAACTGATGCGAGCTCATGGGGCTCATGCTGCAAGCTAAAGTAGCAGTGTAGATGCAGGCTCAAGCTGGACCCTGGCCTTTGAAACCTTCCACCATTGCCAGATTTTGAAGACCAGGCTCCAGCCCGAGCCCAAGCCCAAATATGTACACCTCTATTTTTAGCGCTGCAATGTGAGCTCTGCGAATTATCAATTGCAAATCTGTCAATTGACGAGCTTTGAGACTTTCTGCCGCAGGTCTTTTTCTGCTGTGTAGACGTACCCTCTGGGACCTGGCCAACTGTAACTGTGTCAGGGTGTCTTATGGCATTGCGATGGTAAACTTGTAGTTCTGTTCATGGACTCACAGCAGTGCTGCGAAACAGAAGAGTTTGGCCAGCTAAGCCAGACTCTTGTTCAACAGAAGGCAAAAAAGAGGGAGAGGGGAAAGAAGAACTAAGGTGGGGAAGGAAAATGACACACGAAGGAGCTGGGTGTCAGGATTTAGATGGAGTCACTGGAGGTAGCAATATCATCTGGGTTCCTCGCAAGACATCTCTCAGGATCAAGACTGTGAAGATCCAGTGGTAACATAGTGGATCCCTGGCTCCCAGGAGATGGTGGGAGTAGTAGCCATGATGATAAATCTTGCTCCTTCCAGTTCATCCACATTCACCATTTTAATCCCCTCAAAGTCTCTTTTTAAGAACCCCAAAAAGGAGTTATGGGCAAAATAGCCCACTCCTCATTATTTTGTCCACCAATTAGGCCTAAATTCCAACACACCAATTTTGGTTCATGATTTTCCAATTCCCTTATCCTTTACCAGTCACAATAGTAACAGAGTCCTTGGGTGGTATCAGTAGACTTTTCCTCTGCTATTAACTTTTGCTGACTATTATAAGCCATTTTATTTAACAGGCTGAACTGGACTTTTGTTACTTTGGACAATTTAGAGCATATTGTGCTAGGGGCTGCGCAAACAAACACACAAGATCTTACCACTCAGTTTAAGATAAGGCACCAGAAGTAAGTGTAAAACAAGTCTGAAGTGGGGGAGGAGACATAAGAGTAATGGAGATGAGCACATGATTATATAGGCTGCACACGGGCATAGCTGGATGGGTCTGAGTTATACTTTTGTTTTTCTCTCTCAAAACTTAGGCTAAAGGTAAACATATAAATCAAGAGCACAGAGTACTGGCATTGCCTGAATTTGTTTGGGGCATGCAAAAAGGTGCACATGTAGCAGATGCAGATGTAGATGGAGAGGCCATTTTGAAAATGTAACAGCGTGGTTTTGTTTACTGTAGTGCCCGGTGGCTAGTGCAGTGAAAGGACATCTGCACTGTGGGGACTTGGCCCTGGCACAATTCCAGTGGATGCTGTGCATCTGGTATGTAGCATAATTAGTATTTTTACCAACTAGTTTTGACTGCTCAAGCAATTGAAAATTTGCACTTAGACTGTATGTTAAAGGTAGGCTGTAATGTGGCACACTCAAAGCGGCTACACTGCCTCACCATGAATGCATAAGAGGACATAGGTGCTGTAAACAGCAGGAAGCCTTGTTAAAAATCATGAACTCCTTCCCTCACTGGAAAACATCTTCACACACATTCCTTTTACGAGGAACTGTGCAGTTAGCTAGGGACCAAGCACCCACGCTGAACTCTGGCAGGTAATTAGCTGTTCAGTTCCATACAAATGCAGTTGTTGTACAGGAAATCATTCTAACTGCTAATGCACATCAGGCAAACACATCCGTGACACAGGAACAAAGGCCAGCCCTTGCAAAAAGCAAGCATTAATCTATTGCTACATTATTAATTATTTTCATAGGAAAGGAAGGAAATGTAATATACTCCTCATTTGTATAGAACCTTTCGTGCACAGAGCAGTGGTTTTCAATCTTTTGTCATTAGCAGACCCATAAAAAAATTTTGAATGGAGGTGAGGACCCCTTTGGAAATCTTAGGCAGGGGTCTGCAGACCACAGGTTGAAAACCACTGCCATAGAGCATAGATCGCTTCACAAATATTAAGTCATTAAATCTTGCCCCATGTCTCTGAGACACGCAAGCATTACCAATGGGGAAACTGAGACAGAGAGATAGTAAGGCCTACATTTTCAGAAGTGTCCACAAATTATCAGTGCCTCCATTTTTGGCTGCCCAACGTGACCCACAGCCTGATTTTTAGAGGTGCTGAGTACCAGAAAAATAGTGGGAACATTATATAAGCGGCACCTCTGAAAAACAGGCTACTTTTATATAACTTTAGGCACCCAAGTTTTAAAATGTTGGCCTGCAGGATTTACACTGATGGCTTGTCTTCACTGCAGAGTTAATTCAAGTTATAACTTGAATGTCCCCCCTAACTGGAGTCCCATCCACACCCAAAAACCCTTATCTTGAGCACAGTGGTGCTTCTAACTTGAGTTGCTGGCCAGTGATGGGGTATAGGTTACATCTTACATTAACACAACTCATCTGCTACTAACACAATCACTCGCTTATTTCAGGGTGGCCTCTCTCACTCGAGAGGAATTAACTTGAGTTATCTACACTGGAGTTAACTCTGCAGTCACAATATAGCTTGAATTCTGTACTATAACCATTAAGTTATATTGCCTCACTTGAAAAGTATTGAGCTGCACATCTTCCCGAAGAAAAGTTGCTATAAAGAAACGGTAAGTAAATAAATTGTTGAGCTCCTCTCCTCTCTTTTATTGGAAAGAGTCAGAGAATATAAGGCCAGGGACCACCGGATCATCAGTCTCACCTCCTGTATATTACAGTCACTAAACACTACCCAGCCATCCCCACATCAAGCCTAGAACCAGAATTAGACCAAAGTGTTACAGCCTTCAGACTAAACTATTGTGGGTCACTGACAGAAAATTGATATGCACAGTACTTGTGCAGTTTCTAAAGAAAACTACATACTTCGATCCATTCATCAAACCAAAGGAACAACCTCAACATAATTATATGAATGGATTAAAACTTGAAGAAACTACATGGGACATTGGATTGAACGAATAGGGAAGAAATGCTAAATCACAAGCCTCAAAAAGCTGTTCATAGACAAGGTTTCTAAGTCTCAAAAACACTCTTCCGTAGTCAGTTTCCATCTCACTGTTACTTATGACAGAAAATGCTCTATTTTTAGCATCCCCCTGATGATGTACTCATTTTTCCACAAATTTTAACAAATCATTGACATTTTCAAAGCTATTATCGCAAAACAAAACAGGTACTAAACAGCCAGCAGCAGCACTCTGCCAGGGCCTGCTACCAGGGACAATTCATGAGAAAAAAAGGTAGCCAGAGCACCTCAACTCTGAATAGTCAGCAGGTATCACTCTACTAGAAAATCTGCAACAAAAGATAAAGAAGAAAGGAGAGAGCAGACAAAAGATCAACGATTATATCAAAGTTACGATGGAGGCAAGAGGACATAAATAGAAAAGTCAGTGTTTATTCAAAAATGTTCCTTTTAAAACTTTAGCAATAGGGCATTAGATTAACTCTCGCCTATTTATAATGAATTTCCAGCTCTGCCTAGTTAGACCGTTTTCATCTGCCATCAATATACATCCACCAATATCTCCCACTGCCATTTTCAAGCCTGGGTAGGCCCCTATATCATGTCTGATATATACGGGCAGCAATAAAAGATCAATCTCTTTATGGCTATAAATATTTGAGAAATTGGTATTGTCAGAACTCCCCGAAGGTCATCATGCTCACACTGAGATAAGGAATACAGGCTGGAGAACTGGTAAGGAATCGACATAAGCTAGATCAATATAAACCATTTCTAAATCTATTTAGTAGTGTCCAGTACAGCGCTGAGTGTAGACAAGCCTTGAGCAGTAACTGTAAGGTGCAGTTAGCCAGAAAGCAATAAGACACAGCAGCCAATGATCAGTAATCTGCAGCAAGTGGGAAAGTGCACAGCGACTGACGCCAGGCTGCTCCTGAGCAAGGAATACTGTCTGAGTACTGCTATAGACACTGGCACCAATGCACCCATCGTACCTTCTGCCCACACAGATCACCGTGGCTCGTGGATGACCTGTGGCAGAAAAAGCAAGAACTAAGAAAGGCTGAGAGTGAGTGGTGGAAATTGCTGTCTGAAAAAGAAATTCTTTGTGTCTGTCTACAGATCTGTGCCACTACCATGAAGAAGGCAAAGGAGGCTTCTGCCACTGGCCTTATCTACACATGGGAATTTTACAGAAAATTCCCACTGATTCAGCTGGACCAGTGTCAGCATCACCAAATGAGACAGATTAGGCCTGACTGCAGCAGGTTAACTCACTCGATGGTAGAAACAAGTCCAGCCACAGGAGCCTTGTCTGTATTAGATTCAACCGAACCAGAAGGATTTTTTGGTTGTTTTCCTAGGATTCGCAAGGCCAAGAGGCTGCAAAGCCATGAGCTCTTGAACTCATGTGGGCCATAGAGCTCCATGAGTCCAAAGGATCTCCACACAACTCCAGAATCAGACCCCCTGTTGTGAGGATTTATCATTTTATTTCAGAGAGAATATCTCCCCTATCCAGGATGGTTTTATGGGCCACAAAGTAAATAAGCCAAGAGCAGGACACAGGGAAGATGGAACTGGCTGCCAGTCCAGGATTCAGGCGACATGGATAAGCCAGTTAAGACTAGGGCTTGGAGCATGGCAGGGGGGTCAGGAGGGAGCCCAGTCCAGCTGTGACATTTCCCTCTGCAATCTGGACTGGTATATCACTGTATCATCCCAGTCCCCCATTCCTGGAGCATGTCTCGCTCTGCTCTGCTGTGTGAATCCCCATTCCTGGGCAGCTCACACACAGCCACCAGCAAACAAGTTGCCCCCCTGATTCAGTGAGTGAATGCCTCTAGCCAGCCACTCATGGGATTATGCAATGGTAGGACCCCCAGCCAGCATCCCCAGTCCCAAATGCAACCCTAGGAACTGCCATCTTACAGAGTTCAGTGATGCCCACTGGACTCTGCAAGCTTCTATGTTCGTCAATTTATCAAAGAAATTGATACGCACCAGCTCCGTCGCTCGAAATGAAGTCTCTACACATACCAAAGCCACATTCACTGCTTTAGATAAAACAAACAAATACATTTATTAAATCTAGAAAGATTTTAAATTATTATAATGCAGAGGAATATAAATCAGATTTCATCAGGATGAAATAAAAGCAAATCGCATTCTAAACTAAGCCTAACATTTTCAGTAGCCTTACAGTCTTAGATGGTTCTCATCACAGGCTGGTTGGTCAGTCTCCAACCAGGCTCTCCTCTGTGGTCAATGCTTCAGTTGCTTGATGTTATTTGTAGCTGGGTTGCAAGAGAGAGAGAGCCCAAAATATCCCCCTTTCTCAAATGTCCTGTGCCCCCCCTCTTGGGCCTCACCTCCCGTCTTCACGGTCAGGTGATCAACAATATTCCTGCATGGTCTTCTCCACATCCTGAGTCAATGACCATCACATGATCAGATTCTTAGGCTAGTCCATTGTTCCTGGAAGAACTCTGTTGTTTTATGCATCTCTCAGTAAGGCGTGAACTACCTCTCTGCCTTTAGTGTTTGCCTAGATTTGCTTCAAGCCACGTGAGACACATATTTGGGAATATGACATAGCAGAGCTTCATAATCATACATATGACATTGCAAGAAACATACTACCACAACAGTAATGTTCAGGATGCCATGAACATTCCAAGAACACCTTACATGACATACTCTGCATTAAATAGTACACAGTTACCTTATAAGGGTGAACATGAATGACATACAAGCACACCATAAGGGTGTACACCCTTATGGTGTGCTTGTATGTCACACCAGCATCTAGTGCGAGCCCAGCTGCAGTCCCTCGGGTGGTCCCAAGGCCTTCTGGGGGCTGGCTAGTTTAGTTCCCAAATCTTGTTGCAGTCTCTAGTGGATGCTGCTATGCTCATTCCTCCTCTTAGGATTGACTAGAGCCATCCAGGCCCAAGCAGTAAGCAAGGGAGAGGTGCCGGTAGCACACAGCATGCAGGCAAGGCAAAAGCGGGTGTAGGTTGTGAACTGTCAGTTTATCTAATGCTCTCACCAAAGTATCTCCTATAAGGATCTCTTGTAGACTAACACACTTCTATTGTGATGTGAGAGGCAACTTTGTAAAAGTGACAGTGTGAGACGCTGTGGAGTCCAGCAGAAATTTGTTCAATTTGCAGGTAAAATGATGTCTTTTCTATCTGCCAGCTCTGCAGACTCAGCCTGGGATCTGAGAGTCAAGCTGTGCATTTACTGGCTCATGGATGGTTTCCAGAGTAGGTTCTGTGGGGCAAAGCCTGTTCTCAGTTACACCTGCCCAGACCCATTGTCTTCAAATTCCATGAGGACTGAGCAGGAGAAGGGGGAACTGGACAATGAGGAGGACATAGACTATATAGGATTATATACAAACTTATAGCAGTGCAAACCCCTGTGTGTAGTCTGAGTCCTTTATTTTGCATTAGCTTAAGCCTGTTCCTAATCAACATAAACCAAACCAAAATAAGCCTGGTTTAAACTGAAGTCAGTGTCTACACCATAGTTTCTCAACCCCTGGGGTACGCGAGACACAGGCAGCGGGTACCTGAGGAAAAACAGAGTGAAGGGGAGGCGGGCAGCAGCAGCAGCCCACTTCCCACCCAGTCACAGCTCCCAGCTAGGAAGCGAGCAGCAGCCACCAGCTCTTGGGGGAGGTGGGCAGCAGCCACCCGCTTCCTGCCAGGTCCCAGCTCGCAGCTAGGAGGCGGGCGACAGCTCCCAGCTTCTGGGGAAGGCAGGCGGCAGCCCCCTGCTTCCCGCTCGGTCACAGCTCCCAGCTGGGAGGCAGGTAGCATCCGCTAGCTTCTGGGGGAAGTGGGCAGCAGCCTCCCACTCCCCATCAGGTCCCAGCTCCAATGTGGGAACCCAGTGACAGCCTCCTGCATCTTGCGAGCTGGGCTCGCACCCGCGCCCCGGCTCTGAGCCGAGGGACAGTCTCCAGCGCCCTGGCTTGAAGATGGGCAGCAACCGCCTGCCTACATCCCTGGGTCCCAGCCAACGCAGAAGCCTACTCTGCCCCAGATCGGATTGGGTGGCAGTCGCCCACCTACCAGGCTGGCAGCCAGGCGGCAGCCGCTTGCAACTTGCCCAAGTGGCAGCCCCCCTCCCTGGCTCAAAGCCCAGTGCCCAGAAAACTTGTCTAATTCACGGCTCTAACTGAGCCATGAAATTGACATCCATGACAGCCCCAGATTTCACCAGTTACCCTCTTTTCCTGTCTCTCTCTCACCCCTTCCTCCTCTCAAATCTACAGCAAAAAATTTGGCATGGCGCTTTATATTCCCCAGCATAGGCATGCCGCTCAAAGCCTCCTAGCTTTGGCCAGCATCACCTCTAGCCCAGGTACATACTTGAGTTGCGCACCCCTGGTGTAAAGGTGGTAACCCTACCCACACGTGATCTGACATCTGTCATATCACGGCCTTATATACTCAGCCCATCTTCCAACTATTGCTCACATTAGTCTGTAAATATAAAATCCCATGGAAAATTGAGTGTTGGGGTACTTATTAAAATTTTCAGAAGTTAGGGGGTACCTGCTACTTAAAAGGTTTAGAAACACTGGTCTACACAAGCTTTTGCACCAGTCTAACTAGATCAAATTTAAAATCCCACTTTACATCAAACTGATGCAGATTGGCATGGAGACAAGTTCTTAGACTGATTGTGTGAAAGACAAACTTTTAAAAAATTAGTTACATTTTATATTCTTCACAGATTGCTCAATATTCTGTATTTTTAGTCTTTCCTTCCATGAGCAGCTGTTTCATTCATTATGAGACAGCAATAATTGTTCCACAGTTCAAGATGCAATGGGATTTCAGTTTATTACATCATCTCCAAAAGCTACCATATAGGCAGAGCTGTCAGCACCACCTACAGGTAAGGTTTCTCAACATTTTCCATGAAGCAAATACTCATCAGCAACAGTACATTTTATAAGAATACCAACCCAGGAACCTACCCCTGCAACAAACCCCGTTGCCAGCTCTGCCCACACATCAACTCTAGTGACACCATCACAGGTCCTAAGCACATCAGCCACACCATAAGGAGCTCATTCACCTGCAAATCTACTAATGTAGTATATGCCATCATGTGCCAGCAATGCCCCTCTGCCATGTACATTGGCCAAACCGGACTGTCACTACGCAAAAGAATAAATGGACACAAATCAGACATCAAAAATAATAACATCCATAAACCAGTCGGAGAGCACTTCAATCTCCCAGGACACTCTGTAACTGACTTGAAAGTTGCCATACTGCTACAAAAAAACTTCAAAAACAGACTTCAAAGAGAAACTGCTAAGCTTGAACTGATCTGCAAATTTGACACAATCAAACTGGGTCTGAATAGGGACTTGGAATGGTTATCTCATTACAAGAAGTAATTGTCACTGTTCACACATTCTCACCTCCTAATCAATGGTTGTGAATAGGCCTCAACTACTCTAACTGAATGGACTTTGCTTATATCTACCTTCCCCATTGTTGTTCCTTACCCTTGGATATGTATATATACACCTCCTATCTGATTTCTGTTCCTTACATCTGATGAAGTGGGTTACAGACCACGAAAGCTTATGCTTGCAGAAATTAAATTTGTTAGTCTTTAAAGTGCTACAGGACTCTTGTTGTTTTTTCTGTATACAGACTAACACAGCTACACCTTTGGAACTTTTAACTGAACTGAAACTTTGGGCTGAAATTTTCCATGCCTTGGATCAGGGACTTGAAATTTAGCAGGGGAAAAACCCTCATGTCAGGAATGTGCATTTTTGCTGTCTGCATAAAAATAAGCCTAATTTTGGCCCAAATATAACCCTCTGAAAATCACAGTTCTTACATACTCAGTAGACATCTGTGGGAGGCTGGCTGCATTATACTCTTGATTGCATTTCCACTGAACATGCCCAATCTCCATGCAGTTTATCCGTACCAACCAAACCAAGCAGGCACCATCCCTACAGTGCAACTGCACACACTCCATTCTGGGGTCGCAAGAGCTAAGCATGACATTCCCCGCAACTCTGTCAGAGACCAGGACATGAGCAGTCATGCTCAGTGGTTGGAGCAGGAGCCAGTAGCCAGAGGCCCAAGCCAACGGTCAGTCAGAGCCGAAGTCAGAAACCAAGAAGTGGAGCCAAGGGTCAGACCTGGATTACCTGGAGTGAGGCAAGGCAGGGGCTCACACAGCAGAGAGCAGATGCTTTGAGCAGCCACTGAACTGCTGCTACTGGGCTTCAAATGTGGCCTACTGACTTTCCTCACCGATCAGGTGGTGTAGCCAATCAGGCAGCCTTCTACCAGCCAGCTGTGCTCATTAGGTTGCCTGGAGACAGGCTCTGCTGTAGGCCCTGGTTCCTGACAGATTGTGCCTCCATGCTGCTATAGGCTGTAGAGGCGCTGGAAAACAGGGTGTCATGCTGGGTAGATGGGGGGGAGAGCATTCGTCATATTGGTTAACATCAGTGTGTCAAAATCATAATAATTCACGTGAGATATGCCATGTCAGGTACTGTTAGAGAGGTTATAATATGCTAAGTCAGATGATAATACTTATGTTCATGTGTAATATGTGAAATGGAAGTTATAGATATATTTGAGATATCTGTATTTCAAGTTGTGCTGCCTGGGCAACGCCCCAGATAGGATGGCGGCAGAACAATAGCCTTCTTAATGGCCCATTAAGACATTCATGGATGCAAGGGGCCCAGGAAGAAACTAAAGGCATACCTGAAGAGTTACCAGGATTGGCCCATGTGACCCTGGACTCCATTTTAGTTCTTGAAACATTTCACAAGACAGCATGGCCAAGGCCAGAGGTTATATAAGGCCAAGCCACAGAAACCATTTTGTCTTTGTTCCTGTTCAGCTACAGACACCTACCTACCTCTGGATCAATTCATTTTGCAACTGAACTGAAGGACTTAGACCCATGCAGGTGTTGGATGTATACCAGAGAAACTGTACAAGCCTGCAACTCCACAATTCTCCCAGAAACGTGATATATATGGACTTACAATCATCTGTATGTATTTGATTTGCTTTGACCCTTTAACATTTCTCTTATAGTTTGTTTCTTTCTTTTTATAATAACACCTTTAGTTTTAGTTACTAAAGGATTGGCTAGCAGCGTGGTATTTTGGGTAAGATCCAAACTTATATTGAACTGGTACTGTGGCTGACCCCTTGGGGTCACAGGGAACCTTTTTAGTAAAGAGCATAAAGTTTAAAAAACTGGTCTCTTTACTAGACCTGGTGCTGATTTGGGAGCCAGAAGCTGAAATGCAGTAAAGGGGGCTATGTGTATTTGTATACTGGCTTCTGTGGGGATTCAGAAGCGCAGTTTGTGGCTGGTTGGGAAGTCTGGCTTCAGTGCCACCCACCAGTGCTGGGAGAATCTGCTCTCTTTTTACAGCCTGCCCTGACCTTGGCATTTTCAGGTGGCTGCCCTGGGCACAGGACGGGTCACACAGGGGCTCTGTCTTTTCTGTGCTCCTGCACTGGCAGTAAGGAGGAGGAATGAGCCTGACTAATGCAGCTGTAGAGGACTGAGGAGCAGAGAGGGAGGGAGGGGATGGAATACAGGCAGGAGCGGCCCTAGCCTTTTGCCAGTCAGAGCAAAAAAAGTTTTGTCAACCCCACCCCATGGCCCCTCCCAAAAGGAGCTGGCCAATCAGGAGTCTGCCCCTAGGAGCAGCAGGGCCAGGCAGGAAGCAATAGGAATTTGAGAGGGTGGATAGAAGTAGAGGGGGAAGAAGCAGGCTGCAGAAACAGGGGCAGAAGCGTGTGTAGCGCCTGGAGCACATACCCCTCCTGAACCTGGAGTGGGTTAATGAGTCTCTCTGATCCTCTGCTGCCTGCACACAGCTGTGAACCTGCTGGCAGAGCCCCCACACCCGTGCTCCCAGCATGCCCTTTGTAAGGGAAAAACCCTTCTGATTGGCTGCCTGCCCCTCTTTCCCGTCTCCTGGGGGAGAGCAACCAATCAGAGCTGATGCAGGAACAGTTCTCTTCCCGCCTCCTTCCCTCAGAAACCCAAAGCCGTTCTCAAAAGAGGGGAGGGGGAGCTTAGCAGCCCAGGGCAGCTCCGATTCCCTCTTCTCCACAACACCTGTCCGGGAGGGGACCCTGCTGCAGACCCCACCACCAGCCTGGGAGGTTGAAGAGCCCCTAGAGGAGCAAAGGTGAGGCCAGATTGATTTGGAGGTTGGGGGCAGAATTACTTGCTGGGCAGGGGCTGGGTAGATGTGGGATGTGAGCTCCTGTAGCGGGGACAGAACCGCCTGTCCCAATACATTTGGGAGAGTGGACAACACTTATTGGTTCACACATACACTCGGCTTGGCAGGGGTGTTCAGAAATCAAAAGACAGACAGAAAAAGCCCCAAAACCACAATATAGTCTTGCCTCAAAAATCATGAATTAGTCAAAAGAGTTTATATGGTGTTTTTGGTTTCTCTTTTGATTTTTGATCTCTTGGGGTTGGCAATACTGCATCCTCCTCTAGTGGTGATCTACACAAAGAATGACAAGCTACTACTGCCATCAGTTACTCCATTATCTCATGTGGCAGAGGTCTGTGTGGTGAAGCTAAACGTTCCAACCTTGCTTATGAACCATGTGGGTGTCCACATGGTGCCACATGACGCAATTTGTTTTTTCAGTTTGTTTTTCTGAAACCTGAGGTAGTCACACCCAAAAATTACGATAAAAGAACGTAAAGGTTGCAAAGTCAAACACTGCAAAGTTAGAAAACGTCAGAATTCAGGGTACAGTATCAAGCCATGGCAGGGGCAGCTTGAGTCACAAAGAGATTAAGCTAAAAATTGTCATAAGTGTTCACCAATTTTGGGTGCCCAATTTTAGACACTGAGGCCCTGATTTTCCAGAAGACTTACAAAGTGCAACAAAAATGCTGTGTTTCAAGCACAGATCCAATTGAGTCCATGTGTACTTATGAGTGCTCAGCACTCCTGCACATTAGGACCAGGCAAGCACCCAGAAAATGAGGAACACACAGCTAATGAACACCTGTGTAAAGTTTGGTTTAAATGACTTGCCCAGCCTCACATAGGAACAAAGTGGCAGAGACAGGGATAGAATCCAGTTCTCCAGAGTCGCATTCACCTGCCTTAACCATGAGATTTTTGTTTCTCTTCCTGCAACCCCCAGCCTCATTCAATACAGACCAAATTCTGCAACAAATGAGGCAGGGATCCTGTAGAAAAAAAAACATATGATCGTGTAATTCCAGGCTGTCTCATAATGCATACGCACAAGGGGGATGAATTAAGGTTGCATGAGTGATGTCGTAGGGGTGTGACGACACTCTAATGGAAACAATTGCAGGAGAGGCAATGAGTTGCAACTAAGCAGTTGCGGCAGCCACGCACAGTACTGGGGGTTTTGCAGTCTGTGCAATTTAGAATAAAAAAAGGCAAAGACATTTGTCCCAGAAGAGGATGAAAACATCTCACATTGAAAAGTCCCTGAGCCAATCAGGGAGGAGGCAAGAGAGAAGGCACAGTAAGCAGACAATCTCCTCCAAGACAGTGGGCATTAACTTACTACCTCTGGAACAAGCAAAACAAATACCTTTAAAAAAACCAAGGTTACTCAATGAGGCCTTCACAGATATCTCCCTCTCCCACTCCCCAATCTTCCAGGGAAGCTGATCTTGGCAGAAAAGCTCTTTTTGAGAGAACGGCTCAATAAAATGAATTCCTCTCATCTCCACAGACCAGTCTGCACGCTACGGACAGCTGAGTTCCCAGCTGGGAACTCCACATGGAGCTGACAGCCTGGGCTGCCAGCACAGGCAGACTGGCCATCTGGCAGTTCTGGCAAATGCCAGAGGGGCTGGTGCATTCAAGGGCTGGTGAGTCAGTTGGCCCACTGTGGAAGCCTTTCATCAGGCCCTCCAGCTCCCCCCTCCCGGCCCTGCCCCTCTCCCACCATGTGGGCCCAGCGGCGCCCTGGCCGGAGCGTGGCAGCCACTCCACTCCCTCTCCTGGCCCGGCCCAGCAGCAGCGCCCTGGCTGGAGCATAGCACCTACTCCCCGCAGGGCCCAGCGGCGTCTCGGCTGAAGCGTGGCAGCCACTCCCCTCTCTTGGCCCCTCCCCTCTCCCACCACATAGGCCCAGCGGGGCCTTGGCCAGAGTGTGGCAGCCATTCCACTCCCCTTCCTGGTCCCGTCCCTTCTCCCACCCCTCTCTCACCACACGGGCCCAGCGGCACCCTGGCCAATGTGGTATAAATGCCAGGGCCAATTTTTAGTCCCAGTCCATCACTGGCCACCATCACCCTTTCCCCTTCCCCACACTGCCCCACTTAAGTCAGTGAAGCGCTCCTGGTCAGGACAGAAAGAGAGTGTGGGGACATGAAAAACCGTAGTAATTACTTCAGTGGCTGTAAGTCGACCTATGTTAGGTCAACTTAATTGTGGAGTGTCGACAAGGCCCTAAACGTCTAACTGCATGGAGCAGCCACACAAAATGACTACCATTCTTCTCTGTTAAGAGTGATGTTTCCTCTGTATCATCCCTCCTGCTGTTCTTTGCATTGGCTGAATGTTTATCCATGGGCTGGTTTCATGCCCTTTCCCCAACACTGATTTCTCTTTCCTGCTGATATGCTGTATTGTGTATGTCAGGACATCCTCCTGAAAATGAGGTGACACCACAGACTTCCCTGTGGCAGCAGCAGGTGCAGTCAGTGTTATTGCTGAAAGTGATGTTAAATGAATGTGCATCCAGAAGACAGGAAGGGCTTGCCTGATGCCTCTCAGGTGTCCTTCATTTTAGACTCAATGTGTAATAAATAATAATAATACATGTACTTGTATAGCAAATTTCATCTCAAGATATTAAATTGCTTTTCAAAGCTAGGTAAGGGTCATATTAAGCTCATTTTACAGATGGGGAAACTGAAACACAGAGACCTTAATCGATTTGCTCAAAATTACACAGTGTCAGGGAGCAAGATATGAATAGGACCTGGCTTCTCCCAACACTGTACGGACTCTAGGCCTTGATGAGTTCCCAATACGCAAAGATACATCTAGTAGTAAATTATTTGCTAGGATTGACAGGAAGGAATCTGCTGTAGTTATAGAAAGTACATGGTAATTCCTTAGTAGGCCCTTCAGGAAAGTCCAGTAGAAGGTGGGGATGTACAAATTCTGTTAATGAGCAATCCGTTTAAATGTTATTTAGAACGTTTAAACAGTTAAACATTCTGAGCGTCATCCACTGTAACGTTCAGTTGGGGGAAAAGGACACTAAGCAGAATCATGTGGGGTTGCCCTTTGGAGGGGAGGCCAAAAGTCATGCTGGTCAGCCTGTTATATGTTTGCTGATTTACTGCTATGACCTGCTATCTTTGTAAGCTTAAATAATAACACACATTACGTTCCAGCTTTATAAATGGTTTTTATTGGTTAAAAGTGAAAATGAAATGGTTAAGAATGGGGGCGTTAACGAGTCAATGTGTTGATGACTGTGGGACTTACTGACTGGTGATTTGTGTTAATGACTCAATTGCTCAGTTAATGAATGAGTAACTCAGTTAATGACTGAGCCCAGCAGCTCCTCCCCAGGAGGAGCTTGAGCTTGAGCTCTCGGGGATTAACCAGCCCAGAGCGCCCTCCCCGCCCTACCCCTCACACAGGCTGGCTGAGTAGCCATCGCAGCTGGGCAGCTGAGGCTCTCCGGGATGAGCCAGCCCAGCGGTCTCCTCCTCCTCCCCCACATGCTGGCTGAGCAGCCCCCTTAGGTGGGCGGCTCACACTCTTCAGGACAAGCCTTCCCCCCACCCTCTCGTTTAAACGTTTGACTAATTTGCTAAATGGTGAGACTGGTGAGACTCACCGTTTAAACGTTTATCCTATTACATCCCTAGTAGACGGCAACACAGATCTATTCTTGTCCCGTGTCTTTTTCAAATCCATCTCTCTCTAGAAGGGAGATATTCATAAATGGGCTTGGATTTGGCTGTCTCTGGTGTCCTGGGAGTAGCGTTGTGGGTGTGCAGAAGTATAACTGCATTAGCAGTTCATTTCTTTTACTTCACAGCTTTTGCCCCTGTATGAAAAAACTACAGGACAGTCCCGACTGCAAGTACATAGGTATGTATTCTGCACCCTGTGTGAAATTCCTCCCACAAACATGTTCACTGTGGCCCTCATCCTTGGTATAGGGGTCTCTCCAGGCTGTCTGTGCTGGGGACCTGTTCCCTAGATATAACTGGACCCACTCCTGCTTCCATTTAAATCAATGAAAAAGCTCTGCTGACTTCAGTGATATAGGAGAAGATCTACAGGTCAAAATTTCCCATCCTTGGTGCCTAGGTAAGGCTCCTAAATTAGGCACCAAAACAGAAGAAGCCTGACTTTTCCTAAATGCTGAGTAATCCCAGCTCCCATTAAAGTCACTGGGAACTGCAAGTGCTCGGTACCCCTGAAGGTCAGGACCCTGCTGGTTAGGTGCACAAGTATGGATTTGGGAGTCTAACTGTGGCTACTCAGGTCTGGAAACTCTGGACGTAGCTCTTTGCATGGCCATTCCTTGCACGCTCTGCTGCTGCCCACGCAGTGACACCCGTTCGGTCTAGTATGCCCAGATGTCCTGATTTTATAGGGACAGTACCGATATTGGGGGCTTTTTCCTATATAGGCACCTATTGCCTCCCTCCTTCCCCCCCGCGACTGTGTCCTAATTTTTCACATTTGCTCTCTGGTCACCCTAATTCAGTCACACACATGGCTGCTGCAGCTGTCACCGGACCCAGCCAGGCTCGCAGCGCTCCATGACTCAGGGCACCAACCTTGGTGTCCCAGCTAAAGGCCAGCCAGGGCAAGTCCCCCGACCCGTCCTGCGAGTGCAGCGCTGGCTGAGCCGCCGTGACCCGCCCCACCAGTAGGGACAGCCCTCGCGGAGCCTTCCCTCTCTATGGCTCTTTTCTGCTGCAGGGCCCTCGCTGCGGCTGCTCTCGCCACACTTCTCTACTCTATGGTTCTGATCCGGGGGCGGGACAGCGGCCGAGGCCCCCTTCCAGAGCTGCCTAAGCAGCTGCCTGTCCGCACGTGACCGTTGGATTGCACGAGGCCGGGCGCCGTGGCAGCCGTTAAACCGTGTCACTGACGGACATTCACACCTATCCCGCGGGGCTTCACGTGCCTTCGACATTTCATTCAAATCACGAAGGGCTGGAACCTGCGCGGGCCGCACCCGCCAGCCCCGCCTCCTCCAGGGACCGAGGGGAAGAGCGGCGGGCATCGCTGAAAATGGCCGCCCGCGCCCCCGCCCCGCCCGGACAGCAACCGTGAAGCCAGGTGCCCGGAGGTGACATGGCCGCCATCTTCCCCCGCCCGCCTTTGCCCGGCAGCGAGCGACGTTGGGCGCCCCGCTTGCCCCTAGTAAACATGGCCGCCGCTGCCACCGCAGCCGGCTCCCTCCCTCCCCGCGGCTGCATCCCTCTGTTTCCAGGGGGTCACGGAGAAGCCAGCCAGGCCGCCCCAGCGGAGATGGCCGCCCCCTGCGCGCTGTGGTTCGGGGAACAGGCAAGATTCGCTGCGGGCCGGGGCCGGCGCCGGCGGGCCGGGGTCGGTCGCTGCCGGGGCTCGGGCGGGATCGGGCCCGCGGGGACGGGGCTTCCTTCCCGGCGAGGCTGCCGCTGCAGCGCCCTTGTCTCCGCCCAGCCGCCGCGGTGCCTAGGGGGGTGTCGGGCCCGACTGGCCCCTGCCTGCGCCCCGCCCCCGATACACCCCCTCGCTCCAGCCCAGCCCAGCCCAGCCTGGAGGAGCGAGACCCTCCGCCGCCCCCCGCCTACTTATCTGTGCGTTGTCTGGTCTCTGGCAGGAGGAGAGAGCCGTGTGCCCCTACGATGCCAATCACCAAATGCCCAGAGCCTCCCTGGCTAAGCACGTGGCGTCCTGCCGGCTGAGGCGGCTGGAGTACTCCGGAGAGGAGCAGGTAGCCACACACCCTTGGCTCTGGCCGCACCCTGTTGGTTTCTCATCTCGTGGGGAACAAATACCTTGATTTTCTTTTGGCTCTGCTGAGGGGAAATAGTTTGGCACTGGTAGTCCTGAGATGGCCGGCTTGGGTCGGACCGATTGGCCCAGTTCAATCGTATAAAGGAAGGCCCAGGCCGGCAAGGTGGATGCGTGCGCCTGTGCAAGTCCAGCTGAATTCTCGGGGTGCAAAGGCCCGGTCGTGTTCCCCAGACTGCGATACTGGGGAGCCCTGACACTTCTGGGTGGGGATGCTTGAGTCTTCGCTTGAAGCACGGGAATGACATAATTAACATCCTTTGGTTTTTAGGCTGAAATGTATGACTCTACGTTTTACTACGAGAAAACAAAGATACCCACCATTGCTATGGGTACGTATGAATTTGGTAATGGTTGTACAGTGGAATACTGACACTTCAGGTGAAGATGTTACCTCAGTTGCTCCAGTGTAAGAGCAATTTCCTTATTCTCACCATTTAGATTTTTTAAAAATAAATTTCTCTTGTTGTAATTTATCTTCATTCTGCAAAGCTGTGCAGCACATCTTACCCGTGTTTGCTCCTCATTTTCAAAGTTTGAAGAGGATATAATTTAGATCCCACTTATTTATCAGCATATTTTGGCAGATTGATTTTTTTTCCATATCTCTAACACTGCTTGCAAATTCCTTTTGTTGAACATCAGTCATGCAGGATGAGGAAGGCTGTTCTCGGTGGTGGCAGATGACAGAACAAGGAGCAACGGTCTCAAGTTGCAGGGAGGGAGGTCTAGGTTGGACATTAGGAAAAAGTTTTTTACTAGGAGGGTGGTGAAGCACTGGAATGGGTTACCTAGGGAGGTGGTGGAATCTCCATCCTTAGAGGTTTTTAAGCGTATATTATTCTCGCTGTACGATAACCACTGCCAACGTGTCCATTAAACCTTGCCAGCTAAAAGCACAGATCTAGCACATACCTCAGGGTAGACTTGTACACCGGTGCAGGAGTGCTGTAAAATCCTATTTTCCTTTTCTTCAGATAAAGATCTGCAGTTTAATATTATTAAACAAGCTAAAGCTTTAAGTGCAAAAGAAGGTGGAGGCTACAATGAAGGTAAGTGAAGTACACAGATTGTCAGGTGTTCTCCAACTTTTCTGTAGTTGTGTAATCCTGCATGAGAGGAGAGATGGCCCACAAGACATTGCCTTCCCAGTCTCCTCTGGTCTCATTTGTGTGTTCATTGTCATACAATATTCATTTGCTCCCTTACTTATTCTGGTCCCCACAGCTGTGTTTTCCCTCACCTGGGAAGGGTTTGAGTCCTCCATGTTCAACTCAAGAACTCTCTTCAGGACTGGAAATCCAACCATGCAAAAGATCAGGAGGTTCCTGGTATGCCAGTCCCACGCTTCCTCCACAGTCCCATTACTTAAAACCCTTTCCCTACAAATCCCCTCTGGCCCAGCTTTCTGAGCTGCCCCCTCTTCTGCCTTCCACGGCCCAGAACCCCCTCAGATCTTCCCTGGTCCTGCTTCCCACTTCCACATCTGGGAATCCTTTTCCTGGGCAAGAAACCTTCCCTCTTGCTTTTATTTCCGTCTGATTCACCAAACTAACATTTGTTTTATTGGGCATGTGATATGTAACTGTCTTTCGTTACCCCAAGATACATGAGCCTTCAATTTCCATTTTTACAATGGATTATTGTAAACCCTCCTAAAAGGAGTTAGTGTTTTAGGCAGATGGGCCTGCTCCCCCGTAGGTAGAATGGACATTGGGCCCACCCATACATTTAAGTCCCTACATCCTGTTTTTCACTGATCACCAATGAACACAAAAAACGAGCTGGAGCCCAGAAAAAGACAGAAATAGATTTCTCAAGAGAATGGAAGATGAAATCAAGATAGATCCTTGACAGACTGTGCCTGCATGCACAGATGGCAGTAGAGCTACAGTGTATGCTGTGGGAGTGATTCTGTCATCTGGATGATACTGCATTAAGCTACGGATTCTGTCATTTTAAAATACACATATGTTCACATAGGCAGAAAAGTGTGACTTGCAAACTCGACAGCTGAATACAGCAGCACTGACTGGCAGACTTTCCTGCTCTGTTTTTGTTTCTCTAGTATAGAAATGGAAGCCCGTAGAATGGGCTCTTTGGAAAGGAGGCACCTGGGAATTTTCATAGGATTGATACCATATTTTGCACATGTGAGGTTCTTCTCCCCCCCCCCCCCTCTCCCCCGCCCAATGGCTTAACAAATTAACATTACTACAGTTTTAAAATCTTAATCTGACCTGAATGCACTGGACATTGGCTGTCCAAAAGCCCAGGACAACTTTAAAAGAAAATAAATGAACACCAAAACGTGTATCATGTGCTGCATTGTAAAAATACATCTATGAGCCACTAGGTGTCACTGTTGCATCTCACCATCCTATTTTAACATTGTGCTCTTGCACTTTTTAGAAGCAATCTGAAGGAAGAACCAGAGTTGCCCAAACTGTCTGCATTCACCTAATAACTTTTTAATTTATTATCAGGTTTCACTCGATAAACACTTACATTCTTTTCTCTATGACTTGGAACAATATTTGTTTCAATGGTTTATTTTTTTATTGTGAATTTTAAATAGAAAATGATATAGACAAAGCAAAATTGCATTAAACAAGGGAAATTATATTTTAAAAAAATGCATGCAAAGTAAAATATAATATATCAAAATGGTTTACAATAAAATACATGGTTAGGCAAGAAACCTGGTTATAATCATGTTTTCTACTCACAAAGCATATGACCTCTCTATCATATTAGGCTGTTTTGACAGTCTGTTATTAACTTTGTTTTTCCTTCTGTCTGTAATGCATTTCATGGCACTCCTTTAGAAGGATGCATTGTAGAAATAACATACATTATAATGCATTATATTCAAAACTCTCCACTAACCAGAGTTGTAGTCCATAGTTTTAATACACAGTCATCGAGAAATGAGAAGTTTTAAGTGCATCGTTGTCAAATTAAGGTTGCTGTGGGAACCAGAAGTTTGAATTTTCTGCATTTTAAAACCTCAGCCATAACATCTGTTAACACTAATTTTGCCTTCAGTTTCCTTGGCCTGTTTAAAAGAGGGTGATGGTTGAGCAAACTTTCACATAAACACAGGTACTTTTATTTGAATAGGTGGAACTCCTAGTAAGTTGTTACAAATGTAACGGAGAATAGGACATAGTTCAGGAGTTCTTAATCTGGATCATAGTCTGGATCAGTGGTTCTCAACCTTCCCAAACTCTTGTACCCCTTTCAAGGGTTTGATTTGTCTTGTGTACCCCCAAGTTTCACTTCACTTAAAAACTACTTGCTTACAAAACCAGACAAACACAAAAATGTCACAGCGCACTATTACTGAAAAATTGTTTACTTTCTCATTTTTACAATATAATTATTAAAAAAAATGAATTGGAATATAAATATTGTACTTACATTGCAGTGTATAAGTATATAGAGCAGTATAAACAAATTTTAGTTTGTAGTGACTTCGATAGTGCTTTTTAACGTAGCCTGTTGTAAAATCAAGCAAATATCTAGATGAGTTGATGTACCCCCTGGAAGACCTCCGACTACCCCCCAGGGGTACATGTACCCTTGGTTGAGAACCACTGGTCTGGATCAGCACTTCTGAATAGAGAGAGTGCTAGTTTTTTCGTTTTTCTTCCAGTGCAGTAATTGCTGTGTGCTACAACTCCATCGTGAATGACATGGGCCTGATCTTTCCGCTTTTGAAATATTTTTCACTAAAAATGTTGATTCTTTTTTCATAAGCAGAGGTGAGGCTAAAGGGGAATTAGGGAGATGAACTTACTTAGGCTATGTCTAGATTTACAACAGTGTGTTGAGTACATACACTAGCACAAGTATAAATAGCAGTGAAGATGGTGAGGCACTGCTTAGGCAAGTAGAGTAAAGACACACCTGAACTTTAGGGTATGTACTCTATATGCATTCAATATGCCCTAGCAGTGCTTCTCAAGTCTACACTGCTATTTTAGCAGTGTAGTGTCCCATTGTCAGAGTCTTCCTCCACTGCAAGGAAAGGCTGTGGCAGTGGGTACGCAACAGGGAAAGGCTCCTGCAGCTCCCCATTACTGGAGCCTTTTCCTGCTGCAAGGAAAGGCTCCAGGATTGGGGAAATGCTTTGGCATCTGTGCTGAAGCCTCTTTCCATTGCTTCTTTCCTGCCAGAACTTTTTGTTGCCACATGTAGCTACCCACCACAGTGTGAACACAGGCTGTTTTTCAGTGCAGCTACACATAACCTACTTGCTCCTGCCAGTATAGACAAGGCCTAAAAGACATACAGTATCCTTTAATAAGTACCATATTCTATTTCAAGAAATTCACTTTGAAGTGCTACAGTGTGTTGGAGAGAAGTGACTGGAGATTTGACCATTCAGTTTGAAGGAAATAAAATCTTTGCCATAAAATAGGGAGAGTGACCCTGGTTTTATTAAACTGGGGAAGCAGTTGTTTTTTAACTATCAGGTAACAAATATATCTTGGTAACAGTATAGCTGATAAGCAAGTGTAGACTATAATAACTGGGAGCAGATTGGCAAAAATGCTTTTGTCACATATTATTTTTCTTCAGGGTTTTTAAACCAACTAGCAATGTGAGTGGGTAAAAGGTAACTTGTCCTGTATTGTCTTTGAAAGCATTCAGAGCAGATATTGAGCACTATCTATCTGATTAAAACAGAGGCTTTGATTCCAATTATTGAATAGAATATTGGCTGCTAACTAATTTGCAGTTGAAATTTGGAAACAAATTTAAAAATAAATGTGTACTATTGGACCAGTGCAAAAAAATTCTTTTGCATGCTAATGGCTGTCACTAATAACATAATACAGGAAATCGTGTTGTGGGCTAGATGGTTTTTGTGGATATTCTCTCCCTTTCCCCCCATATAACCTGCATACTCCCTGCAGGAGACACTAAAACTCCTGGCTTCCCAGGTACATATTTGAGGAAGACTAGTGAAATAGAAGCATAGAGGCCATTTGGTGATAGTCTGTTACATAGTCATCATTTTATGAAGCAGACTTCGGTGGTTTCCTAAAATTAGGTCAAGTAAGCACTTTTTAAACTATCACAATCCAGGAAAGCTAAAGAAGTCTGTTTTACAGACACAAGTGGAAAGTATTTAAATAGCATCCAAGTTCCTAGAGTCAGTATGCTTGCTCCTCCCCACAGTGTTTTTGTATAGCATATTGCCATTTTATAGTAGTAACAATGTCCATTTGTTCACAAGCTTTAGGTGCCTATTCTTCACTGCCTGTTGAAGTTCCCCAAAATCACAAACGCTTCATCTGTGACCTGACTCAAGCTGATCGTCTTGCAATCTATGATTATGTGCTTGAAGAGACGAAGAAACAGAGGTCCAGATCCCAGACCACTGAAAATGACAGTGATCTCTTTGTGGATTTGGCAGCTAAAGTCACGCAAGGTTTGAGAAATATTCCAGTTTTTGAGTTTTAGAACTGAAAATGGCAGTGTTTGTCATCTTCAAAAGTCGCCACCTTTGTACAGTTAGAGGGATTTGGTTGAACAACCGTTAAGGTTTGAATTAATAAAATGTAAACAAAATTGTGGATTCTAGGAAAAGGGCAAAATGATGCAAAGTAGCCTAGAAAAGAGATGGCAAATAGTCTTTCTGTATTATAGTTCTTAAAAAAAATAATCTAGAATTCAGGACACAGGTAAAATCAGATCCTGTAATTTGGTGTCCTTTGTGTAGCTGTATATACATCTAAGGGTAAGGAACAACAATGGGGAAGTTAGGTATGAGCAAAGTCCATTCAGTTAGAGTAGTTGAGGCCTATTCACAACCATCCATTAGGTGGTGTGAATGTGTGAACTGTGACAATTACTTCTTGTAATGAGATAACCATTCCAAGTCCCTATTCAGATCCAGTTTAATTGTGTCAAGTTTGCAGATGAGTTCCAGTTCTGCAGTTTCTCTTTGAAGTCTGTATTTGAACCTTTTTTGTGGAAGTATAGCAATTTTTTTATACCCTTAGATGTGTATAGATATACTTCCTCTCTGATTTCTGTTTCTTACATCTGATGAAGTGGGTTACAGCCCACGAAAGCTTATGCCAGCAGAAATTAAATTTGTTAGTCTTTAAAGTGCTACAGGACTCTCGTTGTTTTTGCTGTATACAGACTAACATGGCTACCCCTCTGGAATTTTTCATGCAAGGGAAAAGTGCCTTTCTGGAGTCTGATCCTGCAAAGGAATCTGCATGGCCATAGATAACTACATTTGTGGGATTTGGTCCCTCTGTTTGCCAGACTTTAGCAGTTCAATAATATGGACTTTGAAAATGTGACTTTTTCAAGCCACTACTTTGGTTTTATTGCAGTGTCTCAGAGTTCATGTAATAATGTTGAATAGTTGCTTGGATATATTTTTCTTTGCTTGTTTTTGTCTCTGTTGTTTAAACAGATCACTTCCAGTTTTCCCTAGACACTGTTTCATGCTATAAATGAAAAACTGGAGAAACTTCTGTTAAAAGAACTTGATACAACCTTCTTTTAGTGGTGTAAATAGCACCTTTCTAAGACAGCCTGATTATGTACTTTCAAGTGCTGATATATTGGCTTTGAAATTTTGTTTTTTTTTAGTTTAATCACATTTATCTTCAATTTGTATTAGAGGATGGTCAAAAAGGTCCAAAGTCTCATCTTGAAATCCTGGCGGAAATGCGGGACTATAAAAGACGACGGCAGTCGTACAGAGCTAAGAATGTTCATATAACAAAGAAATCTTACACTGAGGTGAGCATCAAATGGCTTTGTAGAGACTGTAAGCTCTCGCAGGCATTACGATGCTTATGTTTTTCATAGTATGCGCTCTCTAACATGCTTTCTTCAGATTAGTAAAAACAGTTTTAACTATATTGCCTAGGCAAAAAAAAAAATCTTAAATGAAACTTTCTGACCACGTCTGAAGACGTGGATTAGTAGTAAATGTGTTGGCAATTTTATCCATCTAAAAAAGAAATGTTAATGGTGTAAAATATATTTTCTCCTCTGGTTGGTTTTCAATGTTTCCTGATACCAGTTTCTGGCTATTCTGTAGTTTGTGCTTTGTCAATTTGAAAGTTGCATACACTACTTAAAGGGGTACTCCAGAGTTAAAAACCATAGATATTTAAAATGCTTTTTTCCTTACCCCAATTATGTTATCGACAATTGAGACAGTTAAAATTGAAAGAACTTTAAAAATCTTGATTTCCTTCATGGACAGTGAGGCTAGACTAGTCAATTTCAGTGTCAGTTCATTTTGCCTTAGCTATTTGGGGTTGCAAAGACTTCAGAGACATGTTTTCAGATGCAAATAAACTTATTTCACTGCAATTTACTAAATATATCATTGCAGCTTCTTTTAATATTGAGTTTTGTGTGGGAAAATTCTAGCAACTTATGTATTGATGTAGTGTCCCTTCAGGGTGCTTTTTAGTAAAGTTACTTTGGAGTTCTTATTTCAGCAAACAAATGCTTTTCTGTACAAATAACTAGTGCATTTAAAAACAAAAACTCAGACCTCATCTTTTGCCTGGGTGTTTTCTAGTCTACACCATTGTCTATTTAGCTTCAAGTTTTCTTTCATTTTGATCTCTTCCCAGGTGATCCGGGATGTGATTGGTGTGCACATGGAAGAACTCAGCAGCCACTGGCAGGAGGAAGGTAAACCAGACAATGCAGAGATGTGTGAAGGAGGAAAATCTTCTATTTCAGCAAAATCTTCAGGAAGGTATTAACAAGAACCTCACAGCATTCACCAAATGCTTGCTTTCTACAGGGACCCTGGGAACCACTAATTCATAATGACCTGTTATTGTAGTCTAGTAGCATGTAGAATCCCAGTTGAGAAATAACCCCATTGTGCTAGACAGTACAAACCCATAATAAGACAGTCCTTGCTCTGAAGAGCTTATGGGTTACATAGAGAGGACAAAGAATGGGAGGAAAAAAAGTGTTATCCTCGTTTTGCAGATGTGATTTTTTTGTGAATGAAGTGATTTTTTTCCTAAAGTCACACAGGCAGTTTGTGGTGAGAGCAAGGACATGAACACAACTCTTCTGAGTCCTAGTACATTGCCGTAACCAAAGTCTCTGAAACTGTCCCAAAGCAACTGGGTGGAGAGAAACCTTTGAAAATGTGATTGTTAAAACACAAGAATTGGCTGGGAGATGTGGGGCCAGGTGTAGAACTTGAAATGATTTTGAACTCCTTTTTTAAAATACTGACTAGATATCAAGTTGACAGTGTCCTTTAAGGTTCTTATAGTTACACTAGAGTGCAACGCAGCTATATTCATGTATCCTATATATACACAACATCAACAGTAATACTTTACTTGGGTATTAAAAAAGAAAACAGGGATAGAAGTGTGTCTGTGTCGCTGTGCGATGCTCTCCATTTTTATGTCCTGACTTGCATGGTTGAAATAGTAAACAAATCAGATTTATGTCAGCCTTTGCACCTAAAGAACTGGGGGAAGAAATTGCTGCCTGTCAAATGAGACAAGCCAAAATCAGTGGCTAAAGGTGTCTTGTTTCCAAGCTTTTATTATCACAAGCAGAAGTAAGAAAATGATCCTACAAAATGGAATACTCTCCCTTTTCATTGCTTACCAGAGGCATACAGATGGAGATGAAAAGTTTTTCTAATAACCACAATGTTAATGAAACTATTTATTAAACAAAACTAGTGACTTTTTTTTTTTTTTTTTTTTTAAAAGAAGGGAAGAGAGACGGTCAGCATCAGTGGACTCTCGACAGTCTTGTGGAAGCTCTAAGGATGTTGATCGATCTAGACACAGGAGAGATCCCAGCAGAAGTCCAGACAAACAAAAAAGAAGTCGAGAGAGAGGCAAAGAAAGGGATTCCAGGAGAAAAAGAGAGAGGCAAGTGTTACTTTAAGCAATTTGTTTGTCTGTACCAGTCAGTGATGATAGTTACCCCTGAAATGGAATGTTGCATCAGAGTTTAATGCAGGAACGTAATACTCAATCCAAGTGGAAATGCAGAAGAATTCAGAGAGGCAGAATGTAATAACCCAGATCAGCCAGGCTAAACTCCGCGCGCGCCCCCCCCCCCGTTCTTCCCCCCTGTAAGACGGGCTCCTGTCCGGTCTAGTCCTGGTGGGCCCTTCCTCGGGCCCAGGCTCAGAGGAAGGCCACGGCGCCTTCCTATATCAAAGGGGAATGTCAGTATTTACAGTCTTTCACCCTGGCCCTCAGGCAGGGCGGGCGAGCAAGGAGCAGTGACCTCGAGTCAAGTGGGCGGTTGACGCTATTCACTCTTTGGGGCTGGCAAGGATCGGGGGGTGGGTAGGCCCACCCAACTCCACTGCATCCCAGCCCAGGGCCCTAGCAGTGGCACGGGCGTTGCCACTCAGTCAGCGGGGCTCCTCCCGCAACACGCCGACTGGGCTTACCCCTATTACAGCCACGCCTCTGGCTGTCCCTGGGCTCCTTCCTCCCCGTATTCCCCGGTACCTGCATCCGCCGGTTCCTCCGGGTTGCCGGGATACACTGCCCGGGGTAGACCAGTCAGTCCCTCTTCATCCATGGGGGGTAGAGTGGGAAGCTCCTCGGCGAGGGGCAGCTCCTCCAGATCGCAGGGCTGGGGGTAGGGTTCAGCCTCCAGCAACTCCTCCAGGTCTGGTCCTGCCTCCAGGGGTTGGGCATCCGGCAGCTCCTCCAAGTCCGGGCCAGCTTCCGGGTGGAACTCCCAGTGCTCCGGTTCAGGAGGCTCGTCCCAGTCGCTGCAGCCCCGAGGCTGGGCCCAGTGCTTCGGGTCTGTAGGCCTCGGCCAGTCAAGTGGGCCCGGAGGCCCGATCCAGGCCTTAGAGGCGGGCCGCTCCTGGGGCCTCAAGGCCGGGGGAGGGTTGCCTGGGGCGGAGGCCTGGCGCGGTTCGGCCCTTCGCTGCAGCCGGTGAGACAGTACACCTGCCTCCGGCGGCTGCCTTTTTTCTTCTGGGCTACAGGGCCTGCTTTTTATGGCTGCTGTCCTCCCTGAGGCCCCGCCCCCTGCGGCCGGATTGGCCGTCTGGCAGGACCTATCAGTGGCCAGCTGTCCGGTTGCTGGGCAGACTGTGCTGCCGGCCGGTCTAGGATCTGATTGGGTGCTTGCGGCCCTTCCTTGGGCCCAGGCTCAGAGGAAGGCCACGGTGCCTTCCTACACCCCCATTCAAGCAGAATTTGCTGTGGGATCTTTAAAAAACCACAAATGATCCAGATTTCAGGGTTTAATTGTGGATCCAATAGTTGGCTCCTCCAGCAGTGACTTGCCTCTAACAGAATACTGGAGCATTGGCTCACGTCTGACCCAAAAGACAGAATGCCACTTTATTGCCAACGTTCTACTTGTGTCATGAGTGCTGTTTATTGTGAATTAACCACACCTTGTGTTACTGATAGTCACTCGGTGTACATTTAGTACATTTTAATACATGCTTCTCAGGAGTTTGCATGGGGATCTACTAGTTAGATTGATTGCCAGCTCTGTTATTCGCTTCATTTATAGGTCATATGATGTCTGATCTTTTTTTTTTTCTTAACAAAAAGCTTTCTTAAGCTGTAGAACAAAATTGCCCATAATGAGTGAGACCAACACCACTGCAGAAGCAGAGAACGAAAAGGTTTTAGTACTAAAAGCAGAGAGAGATAACTATGGCCGCCCAGCTCCTGCAATGGGATCTACTAATGCAGATTCTCACCCCCATAGTGCAGAGTTGATGGAGTCCCATAGAATTCACTGGGACCTCGTGCAAGTGCTAGTGCCTGCAGATCCCAACTCAGGATAAGGGTCCAAGTGTGGTTTTTAGGCGCTTAGGCAAAACACTTTCCTGTCAGGCTCCCGGGCTCTCTTTGTGACCCTCTATTGGTTTATAACATACATGGGTGAAATCGTATAGCAGATTTCCTAGCAAGTGTGGATCAGCTCACAAAAACACAAATGGTTTGACCATATACTTTAGTGCATAGGCTGGAGTGGCTGCTTATCTTATAAAATGGGTGTTTTTACAATGTGCTCTGTCAAAGTGCAGGATTGTGCAAAGAGACTTGAATGAAGCTCACTGGACATGATCCCTCAAAGGGAAGAAAATGAAGAGATTTTGAAGGAAGTGCTTAGATTTAATGGATATTTTCAGACTTCAGGCTTCTCTAATGTTCAGATTCATCAGTGAACGTTCAGTCAGTCGAGCAGTTTTGGTGTAATTTGTTAAGTGCTGAGAGCCAAACAAGACCTCGGATATAATGGCTTGTTTCTATTTCAGGGATGAAGACAAGTATCATAGCCACAAAAGAAGAAAATAGAAAAAGGGCTGTAAAGAAGATTTGTCAGCTGTTAGTTAAGGAAATAGATTTGAACTGCATGATTCAGAACTGCGAATATCAGCAGCATGCTGCTGATAGCATTGTGAATTGAACATTGTAACCACAGTTGGGAGGCTTCCAGTGCCATCCTTTCCTCATCCTGACAACATTATCATGTCTTGGATGGTGTTTATCTGTTTGTGTCAGAAGGTGACATGTAATTTGTTGTACTGTCTTTGACTGATTAAAATATAATTTATTTACATTGTCGTTTCTCATTCAGCCCAACTTGGTCTGGTGATTAAAGCAAAAGAGGGAGCAACGAGAATTTAAATCTGTGCAGGTTCACAGTGACTTTGGGGGAACATTGTATAGTCTTATGCATCAGTCACCCCACTGGAAACCTGGATAAAGATTGTGAATTTAACTTGTTCTAATTAGCATAATTAGAATAGTGTTAATGAACCATAACGATAAGGTGCACATAAATATGTACTTTTATTTTAGAAGGGCTTTAATAATTAATAACAAAATTTTGCATGATCACAGTCAGAAATCCAAGATGGCAGCTGCAGGGAATTACAGGTGAGAAAACCAAAATGGTGGCCTTAGAACAATTTGGCCAATTGTGACCAGGCAGGATGGGGTGTGTCACGCTGGCTGGATTGGGGTGGGGGGAGGCATTTATTATATTGTTTAACATCAGTATGTCAAAATCATCATAATTCATATGCGATATGCCGTGTCAAGTACTGTTAGAAAAGCTATAATGTGCTAAGAAAATGATATTGTTTATGTTCATGTGTTATGTGTGTAATGGAAGTTATGGATATGGTTGTATTTACATTTCAATTTGTACTGTGTTTCTGGGCGACACCCCAGATAGGATGGCTGCAGCACAAGCGCCTGCTTAATGGCCCATTAAGGAAACTCACAGGTACAATGGGCCGGGGGAGAAGCCAGGGATATATCTGATCAGTCACTCATGTGACCCTGGACTCCATCTTATTCCTGTGAAATTCCACAAGCAGCATGGCAAAGAACATAAAAGGCAGCTGCACAGCATCCATTTTGTCTTTAGTCTGTCTTCAGTCTTCACCTACCTCTGGATCAACTCACCTACAACTGAACTGAACTGAAGCTGTGAAACAAAGGACTGAGACCCATCCAGGTACTGGATGTACACCAGAGGGACTATACAAGCCTGCAAACTCCACAGTTCTACTAGAAACCTGATATATATGGACTTTCCAATCATTTGTATGTGTCTGATTGCTTTAATCCTTTAACATTTCTCTTATAGTTTGTTTGTTTCTTTTTATAATAAACCTTTAGTTTTAGTTACCCAAAATACCACTCTGCCAGCCAATCCTTTAGTAAGATCCAAACATATTGATCTGGTACTGTGGCTGACCCTTTGGGGTCAGGAGAAACCTTTTTGGTAAAGAGCATAGAGTTTTAAATAACTGGTCTCTTTACTGGACCTAGTGGCTGATTGGGAGCCAGAGACTGAAATGCAGTAAAGGGGGTTGTGTATATTTTTATTTTGGCTTCTGGATAACCAGTGTGGGGAATCAGAAGCATTGTTTGTGGCTGGTTGGGAAGTCTGACTTCAATGTCACCCACCAGTGTTGGGAGAATCTGCTCTCCTTTTACAGCCACCCTGACCTTGGCATTTTCAGGTGGCTACCTTAGGCACGGACAGGTCACGGTGAAATAAGGGTGGATTCAAAACCTGAAGGGAGGAATTCAGTCAGGCAAAAAGCATAGGTTCTCAAACAGGGCAGGCTTGATTGACAGATGAGTTTAGCAACTGTGATGGTTTGTAAAAGCAACCAATCAGAAAAGCTTAAAGCTGATTGGTTGAATAGGTATGCTAATGCGAGGATTGAAAGAGCAGCCAATCAGAAAAGGTCAAAATTTGTATATAAGGCTGAAAGATGGCAGGTTTGGTGTAGTACATCAGGGATGTCAGAGTATGGAGTGCAAGCAGAGGAAGTCAGCAGAAGAGTGGGAGATGGAAAAAAGAAATAAATAAGAACAAAGAACTGAAATCAGCGGAGAGCTTGAAATCACTGAAGAAAAGCAGCAAAGCAGTGGAACAGTGGAGTGGTGATAGAACAGAAGGACTTTTGATGAAACAGAGGAAAGGAAGATTACAGGAAGTAAGCATAATGACTCTTATGAAAGATTATAACATATGAATGGGTTTGGATGAGATAATAAAGCTGAATGATTGCGTATGTATAATTTTAAAGGTTTAAGTAAGAAATCGCTGCCTACATTCCACACGTGATTGATCACCACATGTGGAATGCCACCACTTAAGACCACTACCTTTATTATACAGTATTGTGATGTTGGTTATTTTGTTACTATACATAGAAGGGATTTGTGTTACATTGTGTTATCATATAATTGATTTTACATTACGTTTATATAACTGTTGCCTTGTAGTGTGTATAATCTGTCTGTTGAGAGAGCCCTGAAACATGCAAGCACAGCAGCTCAGGTTAACGATTGAGTCTTAGCCTGGTTTTCATTGCACTGAACAAGACCCTTCATGTTGCTTTGTATCCATTCTTGAGTTTAAGCTAATTCCCCATCAGTTTCTTGAGTTTATAACAGGGATGTTTATGGGTAAATGCTGCAATGACTTATTTGTCATCCTTCCCAGGGTGTCTTCACATGCTTTCCTGTGGTCAGAGGACAGGGCTTTCCCCTCCCCACTCCAAATATGCTGCCAAAGGTTTAGAAAATCTCTCTGATTCCTCTGTCAATGCAACAAACTCTCCAGTGAGTGCTGTTCAGGGTGGGCTTTAGAATCATAGAATATTAGAGTTGGAAGGGACCTCAGGAGGTCATCTAGTCCAACCCCCTGCTCAAAGCAGGACTAACCTCAGCTATATCATCCCAGCCAGGGCTTTGTCAAGCCTCAGCTTAAAAACCTCTAAAGATGGAGATTCCACCACCTCCCTCGGTAACCCAGTCCAATGCTTCACCACCCTCCTAGTGAAAAACTTTTTCCTAATGTCCAACCTAGACCTCCCGCCCTGCAACTTGAGACCGTTGCTCCTTGTTCTGTCATCTGCCACCACTGAGAATAGCCTAGCCGTATCCTCCCTGGAACCCCCTTTCAGGTAGTTAAAGGCTGCTATCAAATCCCCCCTCATTCTTCTCTTTTGCAGACAAAACAAGCCCAGTTTCCTTAGCCTCGCCTCATAAGTCTTGTGCTCCAGCCCCCTAATCATTTTTGTTGCCCTCCGCTGTACTCTCTCCAACTTGTCTACATCCTTTTTGTAGTGGGGGGCCCAAAACTGGACACAATATTCTAAATGTGGTCTCACCAATGCCGAATAGAGGGGAATAATCACTTCCCACGACCTGCTGGCAATGCTCCTACTAATGCAGCCCAATATGCTATTAGCCTTCTTAACAACCAGGGCACAATGCTGACTCATATCCAGCTTTTTATCCACTGTTACCCCTAAGTCCTTTTCTGCAGAACTGCTGCCTAGCTCGTCGGTCCCCAATCTATAGCGGTGCATGGGATTTTTCCTTCCTAAGTGAAGGACTCTGCACTTGTCCTTGTCGAACCTCATCAGATTTCTTTTGGCCCAATCCTCCAGTTTGTTTAGGTCCTTCTGCATCCTATCCCTAGCTTCCAGGGTATCTACCACTCCCCCCAGCTTAGTGTCATCCGCAAACTTGCTGAGGGTGCAATCTACCCCATCTTCCAGATCATTAATGAAGATGTTGAACAAAACCGGCCCCAGGACCGACCCCTGGGGCAGTCTGCTTGTGACCGGTTGCCAGCTAGACATGGAGCCATTGATCACTACTCGTTGAGCCCTATGCTCTAGCCAGTTCTCTATCCATTTTATAGTCCATTCATCCAACCCATACTTCTTTAACTTGCTGATAAGAATACTGTGAGAGACCGTATCAAAAGCTTTGCTAAAGTCAAGGTATATCACATCCACCACCTTCCCTACATCCACAGAGCCAGTCACCTCATCATAGAAAGCAATCAGGTTGGTCAGGCATGACTTTCCCTTGGTGAATCCGTGTTGACTGTTCCTGATCACCTTCCTCTCTTCCAAGTGCCTTAAATTGGATTCCTTAAGGACCTGCTCCACGATTTTTCCAGGGATTGAGGTGAGGCTGACGGGTCTGTAGTTCCCTGGATCCTCTTTCCTCCCTTTTTTGAAGATGGGCTCTATATTTGCCTTTTTCCAGTCCTCAGGGACCTCCCCCTGTTGCCACGAGCTTTCAAAGATAATAGCCAATGGCTCTGAAATCACCTCAGCCAATTCCCTCAGCACCCTTGGGTGCAATTCATCCGGCCCATGGACATGTGTATGTCCAATCCTTCTAAATAGTCTTGGACCTGTTCCTGCAGCACTGTGGGATGTTCTCCTCCTTCCCATTCTGTGCCACCCAGTACAGTAGTCTGGGAGCTGATCTTGTCTGTGAAGACAGAGGCAAAAAAGGCATTGAGTACCTCAGCTTTCTCCACATCCTCTGTCAGTAGGTTGCCTCCCTCATTCTCTAAGGGGCCCACACTTTCCCTAATCTTCCTCTTGTTGGCAACATACTTGTAGAAACCCTTCTTGTTCCCCTTCACGTCCCTTGCTAGCTGCATCTCCAATTGTGCTTTGGCCTTCCTGATTTCATTCCTGCATGTTCGAGCAGTGTTTTTATAATCCTCCCTAGTCATCTGACCAAGCTTCCACTTCTCGTAAGCTTCTTTTTTGTGTTTAAGTTCGCCAAAGACTTTTTTGTTAAGCCAAGCTGGACGATAATCACAGTGTACTGTGGCGTTGCCTTTACACATGCCTTTTCGTGTCTTATTCATGCCTGCCTGCGCCTGCAGTCATTTGTTGGCCAGGTTGAAGCCTGTGGGAAAACTGGCTTGGGGCATTGGCACACCAGTCAGAGTGGGTTTGATTAAAACACAGCACATTTTTGTGTCTCAGATGTCCAGGAGGGGTAGGAACGTGCTGTGAACAGACCGAAATTCCTCATCCTCTCCCTTTGCTCACCTTTCCAAGACCACAGGCAGGTTTTGGGGATTTGGAGCAGGCTTGAATTTGTGTCCCCATTTGGTTGATTCGTTCAGGAATGCCGGGGCATAGAGAGGATCATGGGATTGACCAGCTGCCAGGCAGGGGAACTTTCTGGGAACTTGCCCTGAAGATGTGCCAAACCCACCTCCCGGCCTATGGTTACAGAGGATAACTGACAAGGTAGACTAGGAAAGCAGAAATTTTTGATTGAAAATCAGTACAGAAAAGACAAAAAATTATGGTGGATTGGAAGACAAGAGATGAGGTAAAGCTGGGAGTTCTGGATACAGAACCGGAACAAATGGAAAATGTATCTTTTGAGGAGTAGGATCGAAGACTGGGAATTGTGAAGATGACATCCTAAGAATCAGACTAGCTGCTCCAGTATTCTGCAAACTAAAGGCATTTAGATAAAAATAAAAATCTGCATATATCAGACAAATGTCATGCCAATATTGCTGCACAAGGCAGTGTGATGGCAAAGGAGGAAAGACGAACAAAAGCTACTGATTGCAGAAATGAATTAGCTGTGGGAAATACTTACATTTCAAGACTGTAGAAAATAAAAAACGAAGTGATATGAAAACAGTTAGGGCAAGAAATGACACTGTTACAGAAGATTCAAGAAAGACTGCAATGGTTTGGACATGTATCAAGAATGGAACCAGAACAGATGACGTACATAGAAATACATACCAGAATGCACAGAACTAGAAATAGAGGAAGACCGAGGATGCATTGGATAGACACAGTGAAGAATGACCTAGAAACACAAGGTTTAAAGATGAATGAAGCTGGTTCCTGTGGTCTATTTGGGTTCCAGGACGCCCGCCCACAACTAAAAGCTCCTCCCCCAGCCTAAGGGGAGGAGCTACTCAGCTCAGGACTCAACTAAGTTAATGGGACAACAAATGAGAAAACAGGAACAGGCATGAAGCTCAAAGGGTTAAACAGGGAGCCTGAGGGGGATACTGAGCAGAGAACCCCAAACAGTGCCCACTGCTCCTCAAAAGTATCTAGGAAGTCAGCGGACACGGCCCAGAGGAACTCTGCCTGGATACGTGTTTGGACGGAGGAACAGAAATAGGCTCCACAGTCGCAGAGCACCCTCCTCAGTCAACATCTATGGATAGAAATTCAATGCTTGAATAATAAGAGTGTAGCAGCAGGAATATACTACTGACCACTTAACCAGGATAGTGATGGTGATTATTAAACAGGGAGCTTAGAGAGGCTACAAAAACAAAAAATGCAATAATAATGGGGGATTTTAACTCTCCCCATATTGACTAGGATTTGTCACCTCAGGATGGGATGCAGAGATAAGGCTTCTAGACACCATTAATGACTGCTTCTTGGAGCAGCTAGTCCTGGAACCCAAAAGGGGAGAGGCAATTCTTAATTTAGTCCTGAGTGGATCACAATCTGGTCCAAGAGGAAAAATATAGGTGAACCGTTTGGTAATAGCAACCATAATGAAATTATATTTAACATCCGTGTGTCTGGGGGGGAATACCAAAAAAAGCATTTAACTTCAAAAAGAGGCACTACACAAAATGAGGAGGCTAGCTAAACAGAAATTAAAAGGAACAGTCACAAGAGTGAAATGCCTGCAAACTGCATGGAAACGTTTTTAAACACCATAATGGAGGCTCAAAACTATATGTATACCCCAAATAAAAAAAAGCAGTGAGAGGACCAAAAAAAGTCACCATGGGTAAACTGAGTTAAAGAGGCAGTTAGAGACAAAAAGCCATCTTTTAAAAATTGGAAAATAGAAAGGAACAAACTCTGGCAAATCAAGTGTAAAAGAATTATTCAGCATGCCAAAAAAAAATTTAAAGAGCAACTAGCAAAAGACACAAAAACTAACAGCAATTTTTTTAAAGTACATCAGAAGCAGGAAGCCTGCCAAACAATCAGCAGGGCCGCTGGATGATCAAGGTGCTAAAGGAAGACAAGGCCATTGCACAGAAGCTAAATTAATTCTTTGCATCAGTCTTCACTGTAGAGAGTATGAGGGAGATTGCCACATCTGAGCCATTCTTTTTAGGTAACAAGTCTGAGGAACTGTCCCATATTGAGGTGTCAATAGAGGAGGTATTTGGAACAGATTGATAAATTAAACAGTATTAAGTCACCAGGACTAGATGGTATTCAATCAAGAGTTTTGAAGGAACTCCAATATGAAATTGCAGAACTACTATACTAATTGTGGTATGTAAACATATCGCTTAAATCAGCCTCTTGTACCAGATGACTGAAGGATAGCTAATGTAACAATACTCTTTTTTAAAGGCTGCAGAGGTGATCATGGCAGTTACAGGCTGGTAAGCCTAACTTCAGTACCAGGCAAATTGATTGAAATTATAATAAAGAATAGAACTATCAGACTCATGGATGAACATGATATGTTAGGGAAAAGCCAACATGGTTTTTGTAAAGGGAAATCATGCCTCGCCAAAATATTAGAATTCTTTGAGGGGGTCAACAAACATGTAAACAAGGGTAATCCAGTCGATGTCGTGTACTTGGCTTTTCAGAAAGTCTTTGATAAGGTCCCTCACCAAAGGCTCTTAAGAAAAGTCGGCAGTCATGAGATAAGAGGGAAGGTTTTCTCATGGATCAGCAACTGGTTAAAAGATAGGGAGCAACGGATAGGACTAAATGGTCAGTTTTCACAACGAGGCAAGGTAAATGGGGGGGTTGCACAAGGATCTGCACTGGGACCTGTGTTGTTCCACTTATTAATAAATGGTCTGGAAAAAGGGGTAAACAGTGAGGTGGCAAAGTTTGCAGATGATACAAAATTTCTCAAGATCATTAAGTCCAAAGCTGACTGCAAAGAGTTACAAAGGGATCTCACAAAACTGGATGACTGTGCAAGAAAATGGCAGATGAAATTCAATGTTGATAAATGCAAAGTAATAATGCACATTAGAAAATATAATCCTAACTATACCTACAAAGTGATGGGATCTAAATTAGCTATTTATTACCACTCAAGAAAGATCTTGGAGTTATTTTGGATAGTTCTCTGAAAACATCCACTCTATGTAGTGGCAGTCAAAAAAGCTAACAGAATGTTTAGAACCATTAGGAAAAGGATAGATAAGTCAAAGTATCATAATGCCACTGTATAAATCCATGATACACCCACACCCTGAATACTGCGTGCAGTTCTGGTCGCCCCATCTCAAAAAAAGATATATTAAAAATTTTAAAAGTACATGAAAGGGCAACAAAAATGATTAGGGGTATGGAACCTCAGCTTCCATTTGAGGAGAGATTAAAAAGACTGGGACTGTTCAGCTTGGAAAAGAGATGACTAAGGGTGGGGAATATGACAAAGGTCTGTAAAATCATGAATGGTGTGGAGAAAGTGAATAAGGAAGTGTTATTTACCCCTTCACATAACACAAGAACCAGGGGCCACTCAAGGAAATTAATAGGCAGCAGGTTTAAAACAAAGTACGTCTTCACAAAACGCATAGTCAACCTGTGGAACTTGTTGCCAGGGGATATTGTGAAGGCAAAAATTATAACAGGGTTCAAAGAAGAACTGGATAAGTTCATGGAAGATAGGTCCATCAATAGGTCCTATTAGCTAAGATTGTCAGAGTGTCCCAAACCTCTGCCAGAAGCTGGCATGGATGACAGGGCATGGATCACTTGATGATTGCCTGTTCTGTTCATTCACTCTGAAGCACCTGGCATTGGCCACTGTTGGAAGACAGAATACTAGGCTAGATGGACCATTGGTCTGACCTAGTATGGCCGTTCTTATGTTAACTTTCCACTACTGCAAGGCATTCCTTTCCAATTTGAGTGTATTTTTGCTCCGTGGATAGTGATCTTGATGCAAAAGCTACCGGCAGTCCCTTTTGTAGGAACGGTGCCCAGCCCCCATCTCACTGGCATCACACTGTTCATTCACATCATAGTATTTCAGGATGGGTTAGTTTGTCACCAGCTCCATGATGCATGTGATGGCTGCATTGTGTTGAAGTAATCATGTCCACACTGCATCTTTGTTCAGTAGTCTTCTCAGGGATTAACACATATCTGAGAGGCTTGCAAGAAATTATCAGATGATTTACAAATCGTAATAGTCTCTGATCTGACTTAATATTTTTAGATATATTGTTTTTACCTTTTGGGGGTCAGGTCATAGCGCTTGGAAGATCAGCAAGTGTTCCATGCATGGTACTATAGTCAATCGTAATTTCATCTTGTTTTTATTTTAGATTTGCTTTCCTGTCTCTGTCTAGCAGACTAGAGAGGTTGTGGTCATGATGTGCCACAGCTTCTACCAATGCTGTCTCCACATCCATACATCACAGTGTCATCAGCTATGAGGCTGATCACTGTGCGTCTTGTTAATACATCTTGGTGGTGGTACTGATGTTACCACTGCAGATTCGATTACAAATGACATTCTCAACCATCAGTTACTAATCACTGGTGTCCAAAATACAGAGAGATTGCTGCTTTCCTTATCTAGTAGCACTTGCTAACAAACATCTTTGGCATCAAGTACTGAGGATATTTTTGCTTTTGCCAAGTCAAATAGTATTTCTTCAATTGTAGGCATTTGGTAGTGAACTCTTTTCAGTACTTCATTTAAATTGCTTGGGTCTATGCAAATACACAGCTTACTTGGCTTCTCAATGGCTACTGTGTTATTATCCAATGTTGATGCCATTTGCTTTATTACTTCCATTGTTTTTTCTCTTAATGCAATTGGCTGTCTCTCCATGAGGCAGGTGCTGTATTGGCTAACTTGTTTTTATCTATTTCTAAGTGTAGTGTTCCTGGAAGACATCCTGGTTCTTCAAAAACATCATGGTAAACTTTTAGCAGGTGTGCTGCATGAATACCACAGTGTATTGTGTTTGAGATGTGTGTGTGTGAGAGAGAGAGCGTCATTAGGCCAAGGTAATTTCTCACTAGGATCCAGCTCCTCAAAGGTATTTGGGTGCGTAACTCCCACTAAAGTTGATGGAGTTAGGTCTATGTTCATGAGTTCACTTATTCTAGCGGAAAGCAGTGGTTTCTGTGTTGTCTGTGCTACTTGAAATTTCAGCCTCTGTATATTTCCTTAGTATTCTGCTTATAGTTTACATTGTCCTAGTGGTTATTATGCTCATGCCATGTTATAATTTTGATTTGGCTTTGCTTTGTTGCAATTTTGTTTTCTTCTCTTGCACAATGCTGAGGAAGTCTTTGTAGCCTAGCGCATTCGCTGGACGTCCCACTATCTTCCTTGTTTGTGTGCTGCTGCCGTGATTTGCATCTGGTACTAGATTGAGCTTTACAAACCATTTATTTTTGCTGTTTTGCATGTCATGGATGTCATATAAGTGCAAAATCTCACCCTCCAAGTTATTTTTTGTTTACTCAATATACTTTTCTTCTTTGCTTTTCTTGTCTGCAAGCTTTAGCATAATGATTTCTCTTGCCACAATTATTGCACATGACCCCATATGAAGGGCATTTTCCATTATCGTGGTTTTCTTCACAGTACCCACAGGTCTTCTTTTGCATTTTGTTTGCCTCTTCTGCTTTATATTTGTGTTTGCTTTTGTATGAATTTTGGTGGATTTTTTTCTTGTATTTTCATGCTTTCCCTGTTTACTTCAATTATCTTTATCTGCGCCAATTATTCTCTGCATTGGGATGTAAGCTTGTTCACTAACTTTGAACATCTATAGCTCTTGATAGAGTTAGTGTGGAGTCTTTGAGCATTCTTATTTGAGCTCCTGCATCTTTGTCCCTATTACTAATTTATCAAGAATGAATTCATTTTTTAGGATTTGAGAATCACATGAATCAACCGTTTTGCACAGTTTGACAACCTATTGATTTATTGTTTCTCCAGATTCTTGATCACATTTGTTGCTGCTGGTGACTGTCAGGCTGGGGAGAGTCTAGGGAACAGAAGGTGGAGAACATGGGCGGCCTCCTAGCCATTTTACTGGCTACCTCTCTGGGGTAGGAGTTCCCCACAAGCCCAAACAGCTGTGGCCTCTGTGCCATAGAAGCTTCTGGGACCAGCATTTGGCCCATTGAGAAACATATATATAATGGTTGCACATCAGCATCTCATCTATTCCTTATTTAGTGCCTATTCAATGCAGAAATAAAATGGGCTCCAGAAGGAACTCAGTGGAACAGGATGGATCACTGACTCAGAGCCTGGCCTCACGAAACATCTAAGCAGCTAAACAAAGATAAGCTGCAGACAGGATTGGACCCTTGACTGGACACTTGATAAAAACTCTTTTAAACCAAAACAACATTTCTGCTAATGGGGACCAGAGCTCTCTATGGAAGCTGAAGTGGCTGAACAGATATAATGAAAGGAAGGGATGGAGTCCCTGCCACTGGCCAAATGCTGGAGACACCTGCTTTTAGTTCAGGAAGGTGGAGGCTAAAGCCAAAGATCAGGCAAATCTGCTCTGCTACTCTGGTGCTCTAGTTTTTGCCTAGTCATCATCTTAGACCATGTTTTCCTGATGACCTATTGGTCCCCAATGTCTGCTTGGTGACAACACACTACAGGACACCCCCCTCCACCAGGCACCTATCTGGGTTAAAAAATGTCAGAGCTGAAGGCTTGTCTAGATGAGCATTTATTGCACAGCACAATGGGGTGCAGTACTGTGCCACCCTCTAACTGTCCACGTGGATCCTGTTACCACTTTGAAGGAGGAACAAGTCAGTGTTCATTAGGGGACTTTTTGTGCACACTAGCAAGGTTCACGTGGACAGTGTGTGTGCAGCACACTAATTTACACCCCACCTAGTCATGCACTAACTGTTCATCTAGACAAATCCTGAGACACACAATTACACGTCCTTGATACTGGCCTTCTGTTGTCAGATGGCCTCTTAAAGATCCAGTGTTTGAACACCCTAAGAAAAGTTGGATGGAATTGCCACTCAGTAACTGATGGGTGCTGCTTACCCCAGCAGAGTCCTTTACGAGGGCCATTCAGCTAAGAATTGCTGACTTTGGTGAACGCTAATTCCTGCGTAATGAACAGCTGTTTCATGAAACAATTTTATTTTAAAATTGTACACAAATATCAGAACATACAGCAGACAGCAAATATAGGCACCATGTGAAAATCAGGGAGGTTATATATTGACATAGTTTTCAGATTTGTCCTATTATTATTTGAAATAAATATAATTTTTTCCATAGAAAATGGAGAGTCTTTTACAAAACATGTTAGTATCTAAACACCTTCTGCTAGGTAATGGGGGGAGGAAGGTTAAATAACTTTTGTATTACACAAACTAGTAATTCAAGTGCACAAGGGTTAACACGGTGAAGTTAATCACAGAATAAATGTTATTAAAAACTCTTCTTTCTGCAGCCTGCACCAACAAAATCATGCAGCTAATGGAAATCTGCAGCAATGAAAGTAAGCTGCAGGTAAAATTGCTAAAGTCAAATGTATGGCATGGTTATTTCAGGTGAGCAAATTGTGCATGACCCAGTTCAGGGACTTTTGCCCCTAGCTCCGAAGTGGGGAGTCATATGTGACCGCAGTTCCTTGACAGTTACTTGAGGATATGTCTACACTGCAGTTAGGGACTTGCAGTGGCCCATGCCAACTGACTCAGGTGCACCGGGCTTGGGCTACTGGGCTGTTTAATTGCTGTGTAGACTTTCGGGCTCAGGCTGCAGCTTGAGCTCTGGGACCCTCTCACCTTGAGGCTTGAAATGGGAGTCGCAAATCCACCCTCAGCCACTTCACTGGGATTGTCGGGAATGCTGCCTTGTGTCCTCTTTCTTTGTCTGTTCCTGGTTTCCTCTTCATATTGGAAACTGGGGGGTGGCAGTGTGACCCGTCCTGCTCTCCTTTTACAGCCTGCCCTGACCTTGGCATTTTCAGGTGGCTGCCCTAGGCATGGATGGGTCACAGGCAGACTGTAAAAAGTTCATTTCAAGGTCACATAAATCACCTACTGGGAAAATTTGTAATTATAAAACTCACCTGAACCGTGTCCATTTGATGTTTGGAACCCTGGGAAAACAAGTAGAAGAGCATTAAGGGGAAGGAAACTTCCATGAGATTCTCTCAGCCAGTCTCCTCTTAATCTTCCATCTGAGGGAGGGGCAGGGACCTGCACATGGCCTATCCTGGGACCCCATTTAAATGTGGTTTCCAGCACAGACAGCTGTGGAGTGACCACTTTGTGGCCATGAGATGGAAAGCACTAGTTTTATTGGTTATTAGTGTTTTCAAAGACCACAGAAGGACTTCCATTGATTTCAATGGGCTTTGAACTGGGTGCACAAGTCCTGATGGTTCTACTAATTTAGATTGGTAGAAATGAATTTTTAAGAGTTGTTCTGTCAGGCCTCAATCCCACAAACATTAAAGCATGCACATAACTTTCATCACAAAAAGTCCAAATGCATTCAACTTACCTGAATAGTATTAAATGACTGGGTGTTTGTACGTTCAGGGAGTTAGTCCTTTGTCTGAAGGCAAGAGGTACAGTTTCCCCCTCCATTGAGTCACAAAAGTCAAAGACAAATCTCTCCTGCCTGTTGCTAAACTGCTTTCTGATTGGAAGAATGGAAATTAAAATCGACCCTCCCCATCCAGGTTCCAAAGTAGGGATGTAACAGGATAAATGTTTAAATGGTGAGCAGCAGTCTCACCGTTTAGCGAATTAATCAAACGTTTAAATGAGGAGTGGGAAAGGCTCATCCCTGAGAGCTCAAGCTGCCCAGCTGCAGCAATTCAGAGATCGTGTGCTGGGGGGAGAAGCCGCTGAGTTCACTTATTAACTGAGCAACTCAGTCATTAACACACAGATCGTCAACTCATTAACACATCAACTCAGACTTTTTATGCATTTTTAACCTTTCTTAACCATTTTAATTTTTAAACAATAAAAACCATTTATAAAGCTGGAATGCAATGTGTATTATTATTATTTAAGCTTACAAAGGTAGCAGGTCATTGCAGTAAATGAGCAAACACTTAACGGGCTGACCTGCACACCTTTTGGTCTTCCCTCCAAGAGCCAAACCCACGATTCTGCTTAGCTTCCCTTTCCTCCAACTGAACTTCACAGCGGAAGGAGCTTGGAGTGTTTAAACGGATTGCTTAATAACTGAATTTTTACATCCCTACTCCAAAGACTTTAGAAACAGAAAAACACAAACACTTTTCATATCACAGGACTTTATTAAAATTCAACTCAGATATAAAGTTAACAGTTTATCCATGTGCTTTTTAAAAAACTCATGATCTTTAAAATTTAAGCAGTTTTTTTTTGGAAGCAGAAAAGAGTCTGACAAACATGCACATGACATAGACAGGATAGTTCTGACTACTTATGTACGCATCAAATCAATACCACATCATACAGAGTATTTATCCATGTGCATACATCGTTAGACAATCTCTCGAGTGTTGTGCGACATTGCTTTCCAACCTCAATCCTGTACCTATAATCTGTTTCTCATTGTATCATGTGTCAAATTTAGAGCTTTATCCTGGAGCCCACACTTTTTTCATGAGTAGCGCCACTAAGGCCAGTAGCACTACACATGTAAAGTTCAGGTCATAAATCAGACACAAACACACAATTGATTGGCACTCAAATAATAATAAAATCCCACTGCATCACTTCTTTAAATGAAAAAAGGGCTTCCATCTCCACCCCAATTTTTCAGTGAGCTATTTTACATAATACTGTGCTCCTTTCTTTCCCTACTACATAACTGATTTCAGAGCCATTCTTGGTGAACATAGCACATTATTCTTCCAGTGAATCTGTGGAATTTTAAAGTGAAACTACAAATGTTGAAAAATAAAACAAAAGCTGTTCAAAGACATCTTCCCCCAGCCTTTGTCATCCAGTGCTGGCCTATTCAAAGTAAGCCTCAGTAGTGCCATTAAAGCAGAGTCCTGACGCATCAGATTGTAGAATGGCGCAACATGTTCCCAACTGTACACCACAGGGGAGGCCAAATCATGGCCTCCTCCCCATACCTGGAGTTCTAGGAGGAAGCAGTCCCTGTGCTCCCTCAACTCCAGGGACTGCAACTGTGCTGTCCCCTTGTGTTGGAGGGCCAGGCAGGGAGGCCATAAAGAGCACATTGAACACATAATTATTCAATAGCCAGGTACAATGTGTCCTTAAACGGAAAGCGCTTCAAGACACATGCTGTCCTTTTGCTTGTACAGCACCCATGCACACACATGCTGCAGAGCTAATGAATACTAGCTTATAAGTATCCCAATTTGCAGAAGCACTGTATCACCACTTACCAGTTCATACAAATCCTGTTCAAAGTGTTGAGATTGTGCCCAATTTTAAGACTGCATAAAAGATTGAAATAAAAATATTTGCTAACTGTGGATGGCAAAAGCTACTTGTGGGCAGTGCCAAGAATTGCATTGGCAGCTTTTGCTCAAAACCAACTCTTGAAAGCAGTAGCTTCATAAAGGTAATCGTGATTGGCTGGTAGCATGTATGACACTGCAACTTCATTGAAAGTTGTACTTTCCGGGCAGTAATGCAAGCTGTGCTTGTGAGAGTGGTGTCTAAAACAGTGCTGTGTAGAAGTGTAACAAGAAACAGGATTCTTTATGCTTGCTCAGAGTTCTGCAACCCTTCTTTGATATCTCTTCATCTGACAATCTATTTTTGGGTTCTGTCTTTCCTTTATTATAATTTTCTTTTTAGAAACATAAAACAATATTCCAATTTACAAAAAGGGAAGTCACTACAAAAAAAACCTTAAACAATTGAATGTGAAAGGAGAGATACATAAACAGAGTATCACCGTACTGGAGTGCAGGATAACCATACTCAGTTAACACCTTATTGATCTTTATGAATGGAAAATGGACAGAAGGACCAGAAAGAAATAGAGAGGAGAATTCTTGCAATGAGCTACAGAAACAAAAGGGAGCAACAACAGATGGGGCACGATAGGAAGAGGGAACAGATGCTATATGAAGGTTTGAGAATTTCATCTCTTATAGTGCAACCCATAATTTCTGGTCTATTGAATAAAAATGACACTTCCTAGTACAGTCACTCTGTAGTTCACCCATTGGCCAGGTGAGAGCATGGTCAAAACAGATCCTAGGAGGCCTGGGTCAGAAAGTTTCTGGGCTCCACCATGCCATTCTGTCGGTCTCTGGAAAAAAACAATCATACTCATAATATTTTAAAACACTGTTTCTTAACATGTCACAATGAAACACTGAAAGTTCAAGCTATCCCTTGGAGATCTACAGAAGAAAAGCACCATGGAAAAGCTAAGCAGTATTGCATTCTCAGTCAGATGAGAGGAATCCTGATGTGCTGTCCCTCCACTGCATTGAAAACTCACCCTCCAATGGTGACTTTTACCCAGAAGGCAAGAAGGCTCTGGGTGAGTGTGCACGTGGTGTCTTAGTTTCAGAATAAAAGAGGTCTTTATTTTCAAAACCCTGTGGCTGTGTGAGCTGTGATGTTTTGGAACACACAATAGGAACAGATCAGTAGTCAGCTGTATCTAGTATCTCTGGCAGTGACCAAGACTGAATGGTCCCTCCTCCATCATTCCATTATGGCTAGGTCTACATGTGAGTGAAATAGGCATCATTTCCTAGGCAGCTTTACATGAAAAGAAAGCACTTCTACTCATTGCTGGTGTCAAGAGGCAGTGATGAGATCAATAAGGCCCTTAGTCAGACCCATGCATCACCTTCACAACTGGGGGAGGGGATGGCTTCTTTTGATGGACAGTAGGTCATCGCTTCTACCAGACCTTTGAAATGTTTTCCCCTTCCTAACAGCTTTGCCTCCATCTTACTAAGAAACTTGCTTCAACAATATCCTGCAGCAGTGAGTCCCCAAGTTAATTATACATTGTATTAAGACCTTTTATCACCTTTAAATTTAAGAACTTTTCATTTCCTTTCTCATCACTGCTGATAGAGGATGTTGGTTTACACACAAATGCTTTCTGGGGGTATATCTACACTGCAATTAAGACACCCGTGACTGGCTCATGCCAGCTGACATGAGCTCATGGGACTGCTGAACTGTGCTGCAGACCTTCTGGCTCAGCCTGGATGCCAGGCCCTAGAACCCTGTGAGGTGGGAGGGTCCCAGAGTTTGGGTTGCAGACTGAGCAATTAAACAACTCCATGTGCCAGAGTCAGCTGGCATGGGCCAGCCACAGATGTCTAACCACAGTGTAGACATACCCCTATCCTGCCTACTTCATTCCTCTGTCAGTGATCGGTATTTGTGAGATCCAAATTACTGCACTACCGAACCACAGACATATAAGTTTATTATATGGTGGCCTCTGTGAAATGAGTTGTGGGTTTTTTGGTTCAGGTCCTGGGTCAAAAAAAGGGTTCACCCACTGACCCTTTGTGCCAGTCTCAGGGACATACTAAAGAAATGAATGGGCCTGGAGAGCAAATTATTTTCACACCAAGACGTGATCCCTCTAAGGCAGGGTTGATGCATGTATTTGGGAAGAACTGGGTGTAACTTACATTACATGCATGTTGGTACTGCACCTGTTCCTTGCATAGAGGATGGATGTTCATGCTCATGAAAGGCACTGGACTAAGAGGTCACTTTCAAAGGAAAGAAAAATATATCTTCCCGTGATGCATTATCTAGAGCTGATCTCTGCATTTAGGTGGGTGTTTATGCATTTAACTGAATTAAGCAGTAATTTGTGTTTTAATTAAACTAGGTTTAGGACTGCAATGAATTCACAAAAAGGGCAGTGCTCATTCCCCCTCCACACAATGTACAGATCATAGAAGGAAATACTGACCTGATTAGAGGCTAAATTTAGACAGAGAGGATGGAAGTCTAAATTTGCAGAGATGTAAAAGAAGAGGCTAACTGGGAAACTGAAGATATGTATTTCAAATAGAAATCTCGAAAACAGGACAGTTTGGGATGTGAGTTACTAACTAGTTAAATGCTATTTCCAGAATCAAGTGCATGCTTTTTCACTGGTATCTCCAAGACAATGGTAAAGCATCTGATAATTTGTTATTTCTGTATATTACAGGTTTTATGAAGTGGAGGCAAAGGAGGGTACTTATTTTAATAATAAACATGAGGCAGCCCTAACTTGCACTTCCGGACCGACAGTTCTATCACTAACAACAAAGCTAAGTGATAGGGTCCTGGAGCCTGTTGTACCTATTTTGTTTCACAGAATAGCTTAATACAAACTAGTTGCAGATCACACTTTTCCCATATAAATCCCAGATTCATGTTTCTCCTTCCTCCTTATTGTTAGCTTAACTGATATTAGCTTAACTAGTAGAGGGACAAGACAAAGGCCCAGCAGTTAAATAACATACATGTGCATGTTCACAGCACTGGAGGCTCATGGTAGGCATTGGGAAGTTCACCCTTAGAACACTGGATATTTCTGTAATAGTCAGAGGGAAGAGGGAAGTAAATCAGAGGCAGAGCTGAGGTGGGTAGAGAGGACTGCTGAAGTGGGGAGCTCCAGTGGATAGCACATACCCTGCAGCCTCACAAAAAGAAAATGAGAGTGATGTAGAGTCAAATGGGGTGAGGTGTGGGGGAAGCAGTACTGTCAGACTCCCATTCCCTACCCACAATAAAAGGCTCAGAAAAGTTTCAGTCTTTTTCTTCCTTGGAAATAGCAACACATAAAATCATAGACTCAAAATGGGGGTAGAACAAATTTTCTCTTAAAAAGAAAAAGACTCTCGCTTTGCGTTCTCTTTCTCTTTGCTTTTCCATTCCCCTCCCTCACACACCTGTCCTCTGTAACTGTCAATCCCCTTTGAAGGTTTTCTTTTATTCTTGTCTTTTCCTCTCTTTGTTCAGGGGATATGATTTTTATTCAAGTCAGCTTCTTTCTTCCACATTCAAGTTTTTCTCTTTCCTACTGCTCCCCTTCTCCCGCCTCCTGTCCTTGGCCCTCTTCCTTTTTTCCCCTTTCCACTGCTGCTTTCTTTTTCATTTCCCTTTACATTGGTGGTTGAATGAGGGAGGACCAATTTCCTCCCACCAACTAATTCACTGCTCATCATACACCCATCCTCATCTCTTCTTCCCTGGTTCTATCCCACCCCTTCAATCTCTGATTTCCTTTTCCCCAATTTATTAGTTCCTCAACCAATGCTCCCCAATGCCACCATGAGATTTTGCCTGAGAATCTCTTCTCTTTCCAGTGGTGGGGCCATGGCTGCTGCGATGAGGAGAAAAGGAGCTGTCAGATGATAGTTTCAGAAGTGCATTTGTCTAACTTTTTACCTTGGGATGGTATTATTACTAAAGAGGAGCCACAGCTTACATTAATGTAGCTGCTTGTAACTGTGCATTAATGTGTGCACATCCTATAACAGTATCATAGTCACTGGGTTATACATAAGCCAGAGCGCAATTAATCATTAAAAATATTTTAGATAAAACACAGTAAAAATTATTTGAATTTTTCAAAAGATGTGTTAAATGCTTCAAAAAGAAATTCTGTACTGGAGTTGGCTGGACAATAATCCTAGTGACCACAGATCAATGGATACTCATTTCAAATCATGCTTTGAATAGCCAGACATCTGAATATCTCTAGCTAGGACTCAAGGGATAAAACAGGTACTAATACTCCTGCAAAGAGGATTCATCACTACCACTTCAACTAGTTATTCTACTAGCCACAGAGCTAACCATTCACAATCCCTAAAGCATTCAATATATATTTTGTTAGATGTGCCATTGTTTACATGATATTTAGTACACAATTCATTGTAGAACTAATAATTCATATGTTAGGGGCTAAAATGGATACCTGAAAGGATTGGTGGCCAGTTGTACATCTAACATTTGATGTAGAGCCATGCACATTTGTCTTCAACTTTCTGCACTAGGTCCTAGATGTTTAAACCATCGTACAAAGCCTTCGAATCCCTCTCTGTCTCAGAGTCCTGAATACCTGCATGTTTCTACTTTTGACTACGTGTTCCCGGAATCTATGAGTTAGCATGCTACCAGTGCCTGTCCAGCTGGTATCTTTCATGTTTATGAAGCATGTTAATGTTCAAAGGTTCCTCAGCTCCATGATAGGCTAGTAGGATGCTCAATAGCAGTCTCTCATATGACAGACTGCTTGGCACAGAGCTGGATTAAGTAAAACTATTGAAGTTTAAGACAGATGGGGTGGCTGTGTTCAATTCCTAACAGTCACAATACACTTTATTTAATCAAGTAATTACTAACAATGAGCATTTTCACTGCAGTAAAGATAAAATTATTCAGAGAAAACTGAAACTCCTATCATACAAAAAAAGTAACAAATGCTGAATCTGCTTTAAGATAAACACTACAAATTGACAATGAGTGCTTGAGTGTGGCATAATTTACAGAAATTGGATATAAGGTGAACATATTTCAAAATTAAACACTAGAACCCTTTTGTATTAATGTCTTTAAGGGTTGTGGAATTCACATGACATTGCTTTTTCAAACTATTTGCAATCTGATTCCATATTTTTATTGCAGATAGTTTCAGATCTGTATGAAGGTACATCCATGTGAAATTGTGATGTAAACCATATATGATTTTTGTCTGAAGTTCCTATAGTTCTGGTTACCATTTAGCAGAAGGAAGCAAAAGACAGACTTCTTCATCCTCAATGCCCTTGAGTTAAACAACACTATATTAACTAGAGTAATCTGACAACAATAAGGGAACAACAACTAAAAGAGCAATAAAATCACACAGTGTGCAGAGAAGTGGACACTTCCAGGGTTCTGTTTCAATGCCACAGCTGTAAAAAGGAATTGAAGGATGGTTAAGCCTGCTCCACCTGTTATGTCCTGGATGGGAATGTGTGTGTGTGCATGCACACACGTGTACACTTGTGCTTGCATCCAGGGTGCAGGCCTGGTCCCAGTGTTAACTGCTATTCAAAAGAATTTGATCTCCTGTACATGGGGCACACGGGAATATGAGGTACACAGCTACAAGTGGAATATGTGTGGATAATCACATGAAGAACAACGGGATATTTCAGGACTAGGACATCATATGAAAAAAATGGGATAGCTGATCTCTTTACTCAGGTAGACCTACTAGGCATATGATATATAAAGACATACAATACAAATGAATGCCATAGTTCTTTGAGGTTTTTTGAATATGGCCTTCAGGTAGAAGAATCTTGACCAATTCATGGAGATAGATACCAGTATCTCTGTGAAAAACAAATCTTTTTTTTACCTGACATGTAGTAAGTTTCACAGTATATCAGAAAATTAACTAAACCACTAACTCTATTAAAAGTTTCTATTTATCTGAAGAAATCTAAGGCTAAAATTACGTTTATGAAAACAAATAACTCCTAAGACATATCTCTTACTCAACTTTCAGAAATAAAAATCACACTGCATACAGTATACTGGTAAATCAAAGTCTGTATTTTGTGATGACTGCTAATGCTAAACATTATGTGACTTTATTAAAATTCTGCTCTGAACTGGTGGCAATTTACTTTTAGTAAATCCTTGTCATCTTTGTCTTAAGCCTTCTTTGATGGAGTGAAGAAATCTGAAACTCCAACCAGGCCTTCCTTACGCTCCCTAAATTACAAGAAAATAAATATCCTTTCATTAAATTATTTATATTTACAATGACCCAAGTGGGTAAATTTTTTAAAACTACATTAAATTTACCCCAGTATACATTGTTTTAGTGAGGATTTTTTTATTAAATGTTTTTCTTTGTACTATAGTTCAGAATTACTTCACTATAACAACAGTAGCAGACAATACATCCTGGTGGGTCTGCAACATTACACACTTTAGAAACATTTTTCTTGCACCAAGTACATCTATCAGCCAAATTTTGCTTTATCTAAAATATGGAATGTAGGACTTGTAAAGTTGCCCTATCTCTTAAATCCACTGAAATCAAGTGCACAGAGGCTCCAGAAAACTCCATTCAATGGGCTCAAATAAAAAAAAACAGGTAAAGGCAGAGTCAAACCTGGGATTCTGGAAGGGTTCTTAGAGGTGAAACCTAATTTGATACTATGAAAGCCAAACAACTTCAGAAAAGTCTGCCAGTAGAACCAAGGTGTCTTAAAGTGAGCCATTTCTTTATAGCTGTTATAGACTAGGTAAGACAATAGTCTAGTAATGTCCCTTTAAAAGTGAAAGCAATCTCCCAAGAAGCTATTATCTCAACTTTTCATAAACTTAACAAAAGAGGGAAATAAGGTTAACAATTTTAAACAAATTACTGTTACCTGGGATCCAGTCAAACCTAAATCACTTTATTGTATAAAAGAATAATATAATCATAATTGTACATATGAATGCAATTCTATAGCTATCCTAAATGGTGACAGTAAAGCTTATCAATTTGTTAATGTAAATGGAGATGGGATTAGTGTGTATTTTCCCTACCAGAGTGCTCCACAGACGAGAAAGCTCAAAGTAACACACACTTGGTTTCAACTAATTTAGGGTAGTGACTATGTTAATCCTGCTGGCACCTTGAGCAGGAAGAACCTAAGGACAAAAGCTAAGCAGAGGCACAAATGAAATTGGTAGTCTCCATACATCCACAGCTCAAGAAATGAGCAAACCATGTACACCATATTCCTGTCCTCCTCCTTCCAAAACAAAACAAAAAATTGTAAGAATGCATTATTCAAATACTCAGATACAAGAGACATGCCCTTTCAGGGATCAGGACTATGCCAATAGCATACAAGAGAAATAATATTCCAAAGATTGGGGATCTGATACACCAAAGGAACGACAAATAAAATAAACAACAAATTCATGTCCCTCACATATACCCCCAAACCCAGTCTAGATAGGGTTGAGGCAGCCCAAGAAAAAAAGATACATCCTTAAGATGAACAGTAGGGACATTTAATGCAGATGCATACACACAAACCAAGCATCACCTTGCAGGCCAGCATAAAAAGAACAGTCTTATATGATGGAGTTGCCTGCAATAGGAGGGGACTGGACTTGAGGAGTCAATAGGACCCTTTCAGTCTTATGTCCTAAGGATTACATAACCTCAAGGATTACATAACCTCAGGCTCATGAACACAAGATTGGCTAAAAATAAAGTCTGCATTGCATATGACCTCATTGTGGAAGAGACAACTGATCTGATCTTCATCACTGAAATTTGGGTTGAAAACATTGTCAGACCCATTCTGGTACAGTTCATTCCAGCAGCATGGGTGAAATCATTGGTGAAATCCACATCTCACTGAGGTCAATGGGAATTTTGCCATTGACTTCAGTGGGCCCAGGATTCCACCACGAGTCCAAATGGGGAGAGAAGCAGGGTGGCTATCATATAGTCCAACCAAACCCAGATGGAAATGAGATCTTAACTCAGAGACCAAGTCATTCAGATGCACCCAGATGACACAAAAATCTAGAAAACAAGACCAATATAAACATTCTAGCAGTATACAGACCACTCAAGAGCTCTGCAAGCTTGCTTTCAAAGATAACTTCAAACCTAGCTTTGAACTCATCAAAATTTGTCTTATGAGACTTCATACTTATGGGGGACAGTTCTCACTCAGTGGCCAAGGATCTAATATCCATTAAGACAAACACTACATTCTCCCACAGTGTTCAATCCCACTCTTACATCCTGCTGGAATACACTACACCATCCAGAAGCATGACCAGTGTGCTAAGGGACTAGTTAGACACTCTCCAACAACTTCAAAACAGCTCCTCCCTTTGTACCACCCCCAGGGATATCTACTTTTTACCAATGATCAGCACCAGATAAAGCAGAAGCAAGAACTGGGTTGTCTGGAACATAGGGTATTTATAAACACCAACATTATAAAGGAAACTAACATCTAAAATGTCTGATCAACATAACCATTCTTGATAGCAGAATGTCAAGCCTGTCTTAGCCTAATCTTGGACATGAACATCTCCCACTGTGAAGAACTGCCATAATATTTTGCTGAAAAGATTAATAAAATCTATAGAGGTGGCAGGATCAGCTGAGTAAGAGAACCAAACCTGGTAAAGATAAATGAACACCTGAGATCATGTCTAAGGAAGAGCAATTTATCAGTGGCTTGGAATCATGGCTGATACTAAAAAAACTGAAGGACCCAAACAATCTTGCTAGTTGTGGTCTAGTCTAAAATGTTCCTTTCCTGAATAAGGACATTGAGATGATAGTGGTAGATCATCTCCAGCAGAATCCAACTTCGGCCAATATGCTGGATACTAGATTTCAGACCTAGCCAATGCAAAGACAGTGTAACAGTCACACTAGTGAATGATCTCCTAATAAAATCTGCTGCTTTCAAGTGTATTTCACTTGTGCCACCAGCAGGGGTCAATGGATTGACCTCAGATACATGTACATATACATCACTCCTATCTGGAGCAGAGAACACCATAATTCACCTAACCCAATGTCTGGAAAAAATAAACATGTGGGTGAATAACTGTTGGCTCAAATTCTGACATTGAAACCAACAGGAGTCTTCTAACTTTAGGCATCCATTTTTTAAAAATCTCATCCTCAACTTTTATTATGCTCTCTACTAGCTAGTACAAAGAGAAGGTGAAGTGAAAAGAGAGACGCCTAATTAAAATTATAGAGATTTATGAAACCAGAATGAACCCATAGCTGATCCATGTTCTAGGTCCAAATTTATACTTACACTTGTCCCTTAAGAGCATGGAGAAAAGCTTCAACTTTGTAGTCTGGTATCTCACCATCTATACTGGCCAGGTATGTGTAAATAAATGAGAATGTATCAAATGGAATTCGAGCAGGTCCACCCTCTGGATCCGTTGTTAGAATTTCACAGGCATACTTCGCAGAAGTCATTAACGACTAGCAGGATCCCAACCAAGAAAAGAGAGGAATAAGACCAGAAGGCATTAGCATCCTTTGTTCACTATGATGTAATATCACATGAAAGACTGTCAGCTTCTGAAATTCAATGTGAATAGAACCAAAACTTCATTTACACTTGCAAACTTTGTACCTGTTATTCACATGCCGATTCGCACCAGCTCCACTGGTGATAATGGTGATGGAAACTGTGGTGTAAATAGGACTCAGGCATTTTTACTATTGTAGCATTTGGTTTAAGATTACAGAATGGCAAAAATGCCTGACCCCTGTTCATACTGCTGCCTCCACCAATGTTAGCATTGGTGGAGTTGCACTACTGGTGAATTATGGCTAAAAATTCTGTTAGTATCTGCTAGTACATAAGGGCCCTAGTGTAATTCTGCTACTCTTTTAATCAACACAAAAGAGAAACATAGGGTATCATTGAGCAATTAATTCCATCATGTCAGACTGTACAGACATCAGTCCACTGCCATATTTACTAATACATCACCAGGTAAAGAAATTGTCCTTAATTTCTTACCATGCAAAGGCTTCAGTTCATCTGTGAACTATTATTTCAGTTTATCTGAACCTGGCCCTAGTGAGGGCAGCACTAAATGGGCTAAAATAGCTAAATCAATAAATCTGAAAACCTTTTTCTGGATCAATGTTGTGGTAACTGATATTTTGGCATGATGCTGTGAATGTCAGCGTTCACAATAACCAAACAAGCTCCAGTTCTGGAAAAGGTCCTTTTGGATAAATCCACATATTCTGTGGCAGCAAATCTGCCAGCCTGAGTTGAGAGACATAGGCCTCAGGGGCTTACACTAGAATTCTAAAAATAGCTGTGTAGCCAGCACTTTGAAATTGTGGTATGGGCTGAAACTCGGGCTCTGAAACCTAAGGATTGGGGTGAGTTTCAGAGCTCAAGCTGCAACTTCAAATACCTGTCTCCTGGCTATTTTTAGAGTGTTATCGTGAGCGCCACAAGCCCAAATCTGTAAGCCGGGAGGGCTCACTGCCGCAGGCTATCTTAAATGGAGTAAACTTAATTAAATTGAAATTAAGGATGTAAATAATTTAAGGCAGAAAAATCTTTAAAAGAATGTTGCAATTAAAAAAAACACCACCCAAAACCCAGAAAATTCGGAGTTAACATTACATTTTAAAAAACAAACATGTCCTCAGGTGTTAGTTAAGGATATACTTTTTTTTAAAATCCTATAACTTCATTGGGATTCCAAAAAGATGCAGCAATCTGAACTAGTGGATCCTAATGTTAGATCTGAGCCATAAATAGTAACATTTATAAAAATTCAGTGAGGAGTTGGCTGATTGGGGTAACAAAGAAGACCATGACTAAAGACCCTAAAAGTCATGGTGGTTACAAAATTACAGCTTTATTCACAAGTAAACAATGGATTTTCTAAAAATAAGTATTTCTTAATGATGGAACAGTGAATTTAGTAATAAAAACAATGTCTACTCAAAATCTAGAATATATTCCAAACCCCATTATTGGCAATTCCAAGGTAACTAAAACTGGATACCCAAACTGTTACACAATGACACTTTATAACTGGTACAACTGTCAGCCCTCTCCTACAAGAGCTTTGCTGAATCTGTCAACCTTGGGAGAGCCAGCAGCACCTCCTGCAGAATTTCTAAAGGCCTCCTACACAATTTATAAACTCTGCAGGGCCTTCTGGCCCTCACACTTTGGCACTGCTAAGTAGTTATAAACTCCAAATTAGTCCTAGCCACAATTCTCTCTCTTTTATGTTATTTATTCACCTCAAGTTTTCACACATCAAGGATATAAAAATTGTTTCAAAGATAAGGAAATTTCCACACCAAGAATTGTTAGAGTTTAGGCTGAATTGTTAGAGTTTAGGCTGTAAATACATAGCAATATGTTATGAAAAAATGTATTAAATCATTATTGTTTAAAAAAGTTAGAATGCCAGGAAATTCTAAATTAAAGCTGCGCTTAAAATATAAAAAAATTCAAAGGTAAGGAACTGCAAGCTACCTTGACTCTGATTCTGATCCATGAACATCTATGAGTATTATTTACTCAGTGTTATGACTAAAGGAAATGAATATGCTAATTATTTTATTGTGTTATCAGGTATAAGAGAATATGGATATAAGAATATGGGTATAAATCTCTTATTACACAGAGTTGGATTCAAATCAAGAGACAAATAAAGGAAGTATTCTGGAGTATTAGAGCTATTACAGACTTTGAACGGCAGATGAGGTACATTGTGCTGTCCAGCTCAGTGATATGATGATCCTGTGACACTTTTTTGGGGGATTGTAAATGATAAATCAGACATGAGATGTCAATGTTTCTAGCTAGGAACACTGAATTGGGCAGCTGAAGTGGAGCACATCCATCGATCGCAACTAAGCACCAGTTCCTCGGGGGACAGAGGATGTCTCTCAGATAAGCATCTATCATATTTAGTGCTTTATATGTAAAAAAATAACCATCAAAACTTCTTTTTAAATATTTGTATATATTTTCATGTTACTAACACTGTATTTTATTACTGTCTTCTAAACTAAAAAAAATCTCACATGAGCATTATTTAGCTGACTGCAGAACTGTATTCAGAACACAGCTGTTTTAAAGCACTTAAGTGACCAAATTATTGATGGGATTAAAATACTACAGAACTATGAACAGTCACTGTCATTTTATTTTTGAAGTAAAAAAAAGCCTGCCAAAATAGGCTCACAGTGAATATTTTCAGTTCTCTCTCCTTCTCCTCGTTCATTCGCCACCACTTTTATGACAATGAGTGGCACTCCTGCATCACTTTACTTTTCATGTCTCCTCTTCCTGGTGCACATGCTCGCTATTGTACTGCCATTACAATCAGCAGTGATAACACTCTTATCCTTCCTTCCTATGCCTAGCTGAAACCCACCAGAGCAAAGGTTGGCACAGAGTTAACATAAACAAGCACAAATATGTGGCCAGACTATGCTGCACAAAAAATTGGGGTTTTAAAATGACACAATAATATCTAGATCTACAATCTATTTTCTGTAGTTCCTCTATCGTCTGCTTAGTACATGGTCATTTGATTTTGATTATGAAACATTTTAACATGCATACATACCCCACCAAGTATACTACATCCAAGTGCTAGAACTTTCAACCATTCCACCTCTTCACCAAAGTTGTCCAGTTGTAGAAGGGCTCTCAGCTGCTCCACTGGCAAGCACAGATGTTTCCATTTTTTCTCTAGTTCTATCATGCTCACACGGCCCTTTGGAGAAAGCTTTAAAAGACAAAGCCCAATACACAAGTAAAACTCTGGAAAACAGCATGAAGATTATTGCAAAACTAAGAGTACAAAACTTTAGGTCTACTTTTTTTCCCCCAAAGAAATCTGTGGCGTACCCTCTCTCTGACTGATGGTCTGTAGGACCGAATTGCCTATGAAAAGTTCTACTGACATCTTATCTCACCTATGAACCACATCTATGAACATTTCCATTGACATCTCTCAACAATATTGTGTGTTTAATATGGTATGGCTTGTACCTGCTTGTGCAAAACTTTAAGGAGGCCGGGTGTCAGCCCAGTGTCTGTTTTCTGTGTTGCTACTGGCATTTCAATCCTGTCCTTTACAGGAAGAGGCTCTCCTTTCGACAGAGCTGAGAAATACCTAGATTAACAGGAATATCAACACATTTGAATGCTTATAAGCAAATAAAAGGTAAGCAAAAACAAGCTTTTAAAAATGTTTGTTAGTGAATCTAAGTGCTCATGAAAGTGGAAAATTGGCTTCAGTTAGCTCCTTGTATAGAGACTTCCTCCCCTCTCTTTATCCAGTTTCCATCTTCTTTTTTAATTGAAGCCACAGTGCATGCAATGTTCTGTGTTCCTTGGTGAGAATGGAGAGTGATTTATAAATATTATTATTAGTGTGTGCTGGCAAATAGCACTGTCTAAGCTTTCCACACACATCTCTAACAATGCACTTTAAACTAGATTTCTATAATCCTCTAAGCATCTAATCTGATCAGCCATTGTCAAAACAGCCCAACCAGCAAATCAAAACACAATTCTGAAGAATTTATATAAAGACTTACTTATTTATTTTACATCTGACCCATAACTTAAACACAGCAGGAACTGAGTTTGATGCAGATATTAGTAATTTTAAGGTTGCTGATACAGAAAACTACCTCTTTCAGTCAATGCCACCATCGCAACTGGCCAAAAACTAATGTCATACAATAGACTTATTCCGTCTCATTCAACTACCCATATACAGTGCCCTGTTCACAAGATATGAAAAAACACTCCTCTTTAACAACTTTTACTAAACACTATCCGCACAGCCATTTTCAGAAAGAGAACCACAAAAAGTAACACATTTCAACAGTAGCCTATATCTTCTTAATACAAACATAGTATAGCATTTACGGTAAAGCTAGAGTTCAGCTAACACACAGAAGTATTCCTTTCAGATTCTATTTCTTCCCATGAAATACCACGTTTCACTGATGTGTAAAAGTGATTACCCCAGAAAATCCAACCAAATACAAGGATCTAAAGATGGCAACACCCTGCACCTTGTTTTCAACCAGGATTATTTATGAAATCTACTGAGAAAAACTAACAAGACCAAAAATGTGAGCCAGTTCGCTGTGTAGCAGTCATAGTCACTCTGCCAAGGTTCTAGGTCTAAAATTGCACCACTAAATATAAATTCAGTCAAAGAGCACATTATCTTTAACAAACTAACAGAATACATAAAATATATACCAGCATATGTGCCACACAATACTTAATATCCAGAAAACTTAATTAGGTCAATATACGATGCAGCAATATTTTGTTGAGAGCCTATATATAAAGTACTACTTACCCAGCTGACCACTGCAGTACATCATGAGGTTGAGTTCTGATGGCAGCTTTGGTAAACTGTTTCAAAATATCTGGGAGTTCAGGGGGTATGTTAATCTGCTGAGCACAAAACATGGTGTCTGGAAGAGGCATGATTCTTGTAAGGTCCAATAACTCTTGTAAGGTTCAGTAACAAGATCCTGAAAGAACTAAAAATATAAATGAATTCTAAACATATGAGATTAGTATGGTTCTATACCATATAAATTCTCTTAATTTTATTATTCATCTCAACCGTATAAAAAACCCAAACTTAAGACTTTAACTGTGAGGTCCTGTTCCACAACAGAATTTGGATGTCAATGTGTTACAACCATTTTATTTTAATGTAAACACAGATTTTTGTTCACAGCATCAATTTAGCCTGGGCAAAATTAAATGAGGGAAGTCCACAGAAATATGCAAGACTCTCTTCTTCTGCAGCTCCTGTGATCAGGAATAGCCTATTTTATATCTTTCTGTCTCACTGCCTTTCTCTTAACTGAAAACATCCCTCTGCTCCCTTGCCTATGCTTTTTTAATTTCTTTCTTAAATCTTCTCTTTATTTTAGCTTTGTAACTGTATTATTTAACTCTAACAATTTTATGATACAAATTTTTTGCAAGATGATACACAAAATAAAAAGGTAAATCTGAAATTAATTTAGGTTCTCCTAGTTCTATAATGGACTAGCTCAGGCAGTGGAGTAATATACACCAGATGATGGAAACAGATGGATTATACTGCAGTTTTTCTTTATTTCCTATTAGAAGGAAAATAGACTCCAAATTTCAATCAATAACTGTGATGAAAAAACAAAGTAAGTGAGACTAAATCACTTTTGAACTGGTACAGTCTCACAACAGTGAGTTATCACAGATGGTTCAAAACTGAGAGGTCCATCCCAGGTTAACACAGTGACAAGGAGGCCTCTGCAACTGGTGCTTAAAGATGGAATAGTGCTCCATGGGGAAATTAGAGGAATTCACAGAATAAGAAAAATTTTGGTATATTTGCCAGGCAGAACCACAGAATGAGTGTATCACCACCAGACTACTAGCCCCAGTACTGCACTGCAACTATTGGAAAACTTTCTGTTTTCAGTGACCTTGGGCAACAGCTCTGTTGTCAAATTTTTGCTGTGAGGAGAGTCTGCCATTTTTGTGCAGTTAAGCGTGAAGATTATGAAGTTTCCACTATATCTGTGTATATATTATACATATCACTATATCTCTTGATAAATCCATGGTAAGTCTTGAATTCTACGTACAGATCTGGTCACCCCATCTCAAAAAAGATACATCCAAATTGGAAAAAAAGTACAGAAAAGGGCAACAAAAATAATTAGAGGTATGGAAAAGCTTCCATATGAGGAGAGATTAACAAGACGAGGACTTTTCAACTTGGAAAAGAGACAACTAAGGGGGGATATGATAGAGGTCTATAAAGTCATGACTTATGTGGAGAAAGTAAATATGGAAGTGTTATTTACTGCTTCTCATAACACAAGAACTAGTGGTCACCAAAGGAAATTAATAGGCAGCAGGTTTAAAATTAGGAAGGAAGGAAGGAAGGAAGGAAGTATTTCTTCACACAACATACAGTGAACCTGTTGAACTCCTTGCCAAAGGATGTTGTGAAGGCCAAGACTATAACAGGGTTCAAAAAAAGAACTAGACAAGTTCATGGAGGATATGTCCATCAGTGGTTATTAGCCAGATGGGCAGGGACTGCTGTTTGCCAGAAGCTGGGAATGGTCTATGGGACGGATCACTTGCTGATTACCTGCTGTGTTCATTCCCTCGGAAGCATCTGGCATTGGCCCTGTCAGAAGACAGGATACTGGGCTAAATGAACCATTGGTCTGACCCAGTATGGCCTTTCATATGTTCTTATGCTTAAACAGAGCAAATATTTATTAACCTGTGCTCTTAGCTCTGTACCAGAAAACAATTTTAAATGTATGTCTTGCTATAACATATATGAGCAGTTAAAAATCCCTAGGAATTTATTATAAAAACATCTAAAATCACAGATGGAGCTTTTAAGTTGTCTAGCTTCACAGCCAACAGGACGGGCTGTCTTACAATTGGAATAGGACAACCTGAACTAGCTGGTAAGAAATATGTCTTTGTCCAAACAGGCCAATTCAGAAAACTGGAACTCCTATAGCATTACCTACCATCAGAACAAGACTAAATAGTGTGGGTGAAACCAGACAGTGCTAAAACGTGATTCTCTCTGACTAGGCACCAATCCTTTACAAAAGAAACCAGCAGTGAAGAGCAAAAGCATAGAGAAATATGTCCTCAAAGTGTTTTCTTTCATATCACGCACTTCCAGAGAAGTGCTCTCTGGTCAGCTTTTCCTCGTGTGTCTGTACGAGATCGGTTTGCGTGTTGTACAGGGGGAGCTGCTTGCAGCGGGCAGTTCCTTCTCCTCTGTTTCGTTAACGCTCCGACAAGGAGCAGGCCGAACGCGGATCGACCCAGCAGCCGCCCCCAGGCACCGCACGGCACGAGCGCGCCGCTCACACCGAGCGGGGAAAGGCAGCGGCTCCGATCATCCCTGGACCCGGGTAACATCGCGGCCAGGCTCAGCCCGTCGCTCATCCCTGCACCCCCGGCTGAGCGCCGGCCGGACTGACCAGCTGCCAAGGCGGCTGGGGCTTGGCCTGGGGCACGGCTGGCGCTTTCCCTGCCTGGGCGAAGGGCGGGGGCGCGGCGCAGGCTGCGGGCCGGGAGGGCGAAGCCTTGTGCCCGGCTGAGTCCCGGCGCGCTCCGAGGCGCGGGCAGGGCAGGACTGGGCGGTCCGGTGAGCGGCCGGCGCGGGGCCCCGCGTAGCCTGTCGTTGTCTCGCCCCGCCTTCGTTCTTATCTGGGGGCGGGGGCGGTCACGCGGGGGTTGCGGGACGGGACCGTTGGTGCCCCGCCTGCCCGGCCAGGCGCTTTGCCTCGCGCTCCAGCAGGCGGCCCGACCTCGCGCCTGGGGAGTTTGCCCGGCGAGCGGGTCTCTCACCTCAGCCTCCGGCTCGGCTCGGCTGTGCGGGACAGCGCGTCACCGTCGCTCGCCTGACACCTCCCTCCAGTTCCCGGGGCAACGTTTGTGTTTCACCGTCGCCAGGCAACCAGTTCGAGCTAGCGCACGCGCGGCGCATGCGCTGGCCGAAGGCGGTGACCAGTCACCTGCTCAAAACGACTGTTACCCACTAGCCTTGGCGCATGCGCTTATGGGGGCCGGGCTACTCAAAACAGCTTGCTAGCCTGTTGTCGTGCCGCCGCAGGTCCAGGCGCATGCGCAGAATCGGGGCGGCCCTGTTGCGCTGCCCCCTGCCGGCTAGTGGGAGCCTGGACTCCGAGCTTGGCGGGGAGCTGACTGAGCGCCCCTCGTCCCCCCACTGCCAGGCCGGCGCTGCTGTGCAAAGCCATCCAGCCACGTCGGTGCTGACTTTCCATTTGCTAAAGCCATTGTCAATACACAGAAGATATTTCTACAGCAATGGATAGTGGAAAAAATCTGCACGGGAAGCAGTAAGATGAGTCCATTCTTTGGCTGTATTCAACCCAGGGATGAGACTGGCTCACCTAGTACCCGTCTTTAAAAAAGGGAGAACAGGGAGGAACCAAAAACCTATAGCCCAGTCAGCCTGACTTCAGTACCTGGGGAGCTACTAGAGCAATGTATAAAACATTTGATTTGTGAGTACCTGAAGGATGAACAGGTGTAATCATTAGCAGCCAATATGCAGTTACCAAGAATAGATCATGTCAAACTAGCTTGATTTCCTTCTTTGAGGGTAACTGGTTTGGTGGATAGCGGGAATGTGGTGGACATAATATACCTGGACTTCAGCAAGGCTTTTGACACAGGCACACATGACATTCCGGTAAGCAAGCTGCAGAAATGCAGGCTTGACAGAACTACCGTTAAGTGGATATGTAATTGGTGAAAAAAACCACCCCTAGTAACTAGTAAGGGAATGATGTCTGATTGGAGGGAAGTCTCAAGTAGGGTTCTTCAGCCACTGCTCATTGTACCAAATCACATGTGATCCCACCCGTCAGTGTTTGTTTCTTGGGCCTAAGCAATGCTCCAGTGTTTGCAGCTGCTCTGCTAACCTCATCACATCTCTCAGCAATCTGTCCTCAAAGTCCCCCCCCAATATTGCAGTTCTTGCGACTCCGCAAATTCCAGGGGATTGTTTGTCCTGTTTGCAGCATTCTTGAAAATAATGCAGAGCTCTGCAGGCTCCATACTTTTGTTAGAGATAGACAGTGAAAAGTGTCACATGGGTTTGTGGGATTTAAAAAAAAGGTGCAAAAATCAGGGGCTATAGATGATATTATGGGATGGAGAAAGTTGCACAACAGAAACTTGACTCCTTATTCCCAGTCACCCGTGTGACTCATTTGGGCTTCACCATGCATTGCAAAAATTTCCCAAAAGGCAAGATGTTCTAGATGGTGGCAAGTAGCACACGGAGATACCTATCCTGCGTGCACCATCTTCTGCATCAACACAAGCACACCTGGTGAGCACACATAGTACCAACCCAAGCAGCCAAGTATGCACACCCACAAGCGAAATACTAGCTGCAGTGGCTTTATGCTGATGTATCTTGTGTTGACCAAAATTTGTAGTGTAGACATGACCCCAGAGACTGCAGCTCTAGGATGAGTACTGACATGTATTTACAAAAGGATACATTTATATTGGGCAAACTATTAAGCAAAAGCACACAACTGATGGAAAAAAAGATTGAGTTTAACCAGAGGAGAAGATGACATGAGCAATTGGGAGGTAAACCATTGTATTAGAAGCCAGACAAGGCCTCAGACTCTAAACAGGGAAATTATACCGGTAGAAGGTAGGGTGTGAATTTAAATTGCTCATTATACACTGGTGTAACTTCCCCTATGGCCACTTTTTTTTTTTCTCTCTCAAGCTTGTGTCACTTTGGAAGGGGTCTAAGCTAACTCCTCCCAAAAACCAAACCAAACCATTTTTTAAACCAGAGTAAGGGCAGGCCTATGCTGGAAACTTCTGGGAGTACTGGCAGTTATGGGTGTGATTTGTTTATAATATTTCTATACAAGCAAAGGCCTTAGAGTAGATAGTTATACCAACAACAAAATGTTTTTGGTGGTCATTTCTTTTTTGGAGAGGACGGGGGAACTGTTGCAAGCAGCAGGGAGTTTGCTTTCTGCCTTGTCTAATTTGACCCAATTCTTACAGTAGACTTGCTCCCTGGGAACAGGGTATTTGTTTTTGCTAAGGTCCAAAAAGACTGAATTTTCTTAATGCTGTTTGTACACCAGTATGTGAACAGAAGTAGTCACAGTGTAAATAAAACTAGTGTAACTAAAGTAAGTATGGAGTCTGTCTCACTGATTTCTCTTCCAACAGGAAATCAAGTTGCAAGGCCTAGACATTTGCTATGGCTCAGCAGAGGGGTGATAACAGCATTTATATCATGTCTACATGGGGAAGCTAACTGGCACAGCTATTGTGGAAGAGTTCCCCATCTGGGCTCTACTCCAGAATAAAAATCACTTTATCCCAGAATTACCCCATTTTTATATAAATACCTGTCATTATTTCAGTGACTCTCCTTTCACATTAAATCTTGACTAGATTCCTTGGTAGCAAATTCAGACAGGAAATGTATCTGCACATTAGAATGTCAGATTTACCAAAACTTTTGAATGTAAGTTTTATTCCAGACGGGGGTTTTGAGTTTTAATTTAACAAGTACTGTAAAATTAACTAATTTTAAAAAATGAAATCAAACTTACCTTGCAACTTTGAAAAATCTCATTTCCCCATTTGTTTCAGTGTTGAGATATGTTTCCTAATCTACATTATCAGACTATCAAGATGCAGCTGCATGTTTGATTTTATATATATATATTTATTATTTTACTATAGTGCCTACAAGCCCTAAGCATGGACCAAAACCCTTTGCAATAGATACTGTACAGAGGACACAGATGGTTCCTGCCCCAAAGAGTTTACAAGCTAAGTATAAGTTAAAAGACAAACGGATACAGACAGGGCACACAAGAAAACAATGAGACAGCATTGGTCAGCATGTTAGGCAGTCAGTGCACCAGGATCTAACTGTTGACAAGTTTTCTGTAGGCATTATGGCAAAGCAGAGTTTTCAGGAGGGATTTAAAGGATAATGAGGTAGCTTTGTGGATGTTTATGTGGAGCCATCTCCAAAGTGTACAGGGCAGCATGGGAGAAAGTGCAAAGGTGCTTGTCTGAAAATTTAACAAGTGGGCAATGGAGGCTGGCATTGTTGGCTGATCAGAGATGGGAGTCAATGTCTCAACAGTGAAATGAGACACAATAGCTAGGGTAGAAGGAGGCTGTAAGGGTATATCTACACTGCAGACAAACAACTGTGGCTGGCCTGTATCAGCTGACTCAGGCTAGGGGGCTGTTTAATTGCAGTGTAGATGTTCCAGCTTGGGCTATAGCCTGAGTTCTGGGACCCTCCCATCTTGCAAGATCCTAGCGCCTAGGCTCTAACCTGAGCCCGGATGTGTACAGTGCAATGAAACAGCCCCTTAGGATGAGCCCCACGAGCCTGAATCAGCTGGCACAGGACAACTGCTAGTTGTAAACTGCAGTATAGACATACCCTAAAGTGCCTTAAAAGTGTAGATCAGCAGTTTGTTTGATGTAAAGGGGGAGCCACAAGAGAGATGCAAAGTTTTAATTAACGATTTACTGTTTTAAGGGGCACTGATAATATTTTATTACAATACAGTTTCCCTTTAACTTGTACTTAATATGTTTGATTTTAATTAATATAAACTTCTACTACCTACATAGTTAAAATTTAAGTCAGTAGTGTAAAGTGATTAAGTCAATTCCTGAGCAGGAAACAATTAGCAAACTTAGCTGAAGAAGAATAAACCCCCTTTGATTAAAACCTTCAGGCTGTGATTAGCTCTACTTGGTACGCCAGGGATATCTACAATTCCATCCTTGCAATCCCGTGGTGCACAGGCCTGAAATATCTAATGCCACCAATAGTGCTGACCAACACAAAAAGGGTGTTGATTGATTGAGTGGGGCCATGGCTTCACCCTTTCCACAGCAGCCCTGAGACTAAAGCACATATTGGCTTGGGGAGTGCACATTGCTCTTTTCCAAAGAGCATAGTACGGATCACTGCACTGTGTTACCCCAGCATTCCTGGAGATATTTTGCTTCAGATATAGATGCCACTGGTGCTGAGCCTCTCAGCCCCTTTTAACAATGGTCAAGAATTAACTGCCACAATAAAGCTCTTATTGTTGAATGGCTATCACACAGGACAATAATCCATAGTATTATTTAACTAGAGTATTAAACCTTAAAACAAAAGCTGCTTTATATTTTCTTCTCAACACTGTGTGTCTTAGGAAAGACAGTGAAGGTTGTGTGAACAAATGCATAAGACATACTCAGAATAAAATAATATCTTGAGATAAAAAGACTTTTGGAGATTTATAACAGCTAGTTACATCAACAAACTTCACCTCCCTTAAATATCTGTAAAATAATGTGACTTATTTTCATCAAGAAAAGCAAACAACTCATGTAATCTTATGTCTATCTTTAGTGCAAACTGTTTAACAAGTTTACTTGACTGACCCAAATGCAGTTTTCGTTTGTATTATGATTTTAAAAAACAAACAGTAGTAAGAAACAAAGCACAAAGGCTTTTTCTTAATAAACTTTAATATTTTTTTGAAGACCCAGTTTATCTGGATAAAAAACACAAATTACAAGAGAGTGCACTACTGAAAATGCTACATGAAAAAGCACAGCAGTGCTGGCAATATCTGAATGGTAAGACTGTTTGAAATTGTTTATTGAAGACTACGTCCAGGACCGAATCTTGGTGCAACTCAGTGTTTGTTACCAATAAATTTCATCTTTTTAAAAAAGGTGTGTCTTACAGAAATTACACCACTATAAATATTCAAATGTAAAACATTTGCCTGTCAAAAATATTTGGGGTGCAAATACTCAATTTAACTTTAAATTGACAGGGGCAGTGAATTATAGGAAAATGTTTTGGCCATTTTTCCATTACTTTATTTTACTGGAAATTTTCTAAGAATCACTCCAAAGTGCTAACATATTATAGTTGAAAATGACTGGAATAAGGTAATGTAAAATACCAACTGCTGACCTCTTGGTAGTGATAGCCCAATCCTCCTGCTGCTTAACACAGATGCATTTGGCATGTGTCCACTGACAAGGTATCTAGGCTCCTGATACCAAGATATTAATTCGGTTTAAAACAAATCCTGGACGAATACAGCTCTCAAACTTCACTGTCAAATCAGAGGCAGAGATGCAGTATTTTTAAATATATATAAGTCCCAGGTATTATATTTTATATACACTTATATGCAATGCTCAGGAAGAATGCTGAGTAGTAATGTAAGCAGGTTCCTTTAGTTTTCTGATTACCACAGTAAATCTCGATATAATTTTTCCTCACTCCGTCCAGAAACAGATACTGCATCTAAGCACATGATTCAACTCTACTTAAAGCTTTGTATTACTATTCTGTATTTTTCATTAAAAGACATCTACGTAAAAAATCATTATCACCACTGAAAAAAATTCTATCTAAATATAAAAATATCAGAAATTGTTGAACTTGATTTTGGTGGCTCTTGTTTGGCTGTATCCTTGCAAAGAAATTAGTTCATTTTTCTTTAACTCTGTTTAATACTATATGGATTTCTTTTTTCACAGGTAACATTCTGTGCATGCTCACTGAAAGTTTCTAGTGTTACTCCCATATGAAGTGAAAAGGCAGAGATTTATTTTCTTTTTACGTGCTCTAACATGAAGCTTATAGTATAATTTGCAACTTTGGTTGTCAGAAAAATTAGTTTTTCAAGTTCTTCAGTGAAAGAGCATTTCACAGCATGTTTCTTACACTATGTTCTCTGTGTTCCTGTGCAAACAAGTCAGCTAAGCTTCTCTTGGCCAAATAAAACCCATTAGGGAAATTTAATGTAATCATTTAAAATGCAGAGAGCTTGAGATGTCAGGGAATATTGGTTGAGAATTAGGAAAACTATATTCTTCTTACATACCCCTCAATTGGCAGGTTTAAGTGCTCCCACTATTTAGCTCTAATACATTTTGATTCAGTGCTTAGAATAATGAAATCCTGACTCCCAGTGCCAAAGAATTAATGTCACTGAGCCCTTACAAGTACTGTCTAAATAAGGAAATATTTTTCTTGACCTACCAATAACTGTACAATATTACTCAGACACATGAAAAAAATAATCAGGCAACAGAAAATGTACAACAGCTTTGGTGTTATACAAAATAATAAAAAAAGACTGACAGTAAAGTACATAGTTCATTGTGTTCTTTTCACAGCCACTTCATTGCTGACTGGAAGGGTGATTATTTCCTTTTTTATATTCCCAGTGTGGCCTTTCAGCCCAAGAAAATCATATTAATATTACTGTAATAAGAGCTGTCATCAACACCATAAAATGAGCTCCAATTTTTATAAAAACGATTTGCCTCTTTGCACCATTGCTTTGTGGCACATTGTTTGTCAACAGAACAGCAGTCCAAAATAAAGTGACAACTATATTTAATAAATTAATATACTTTTTTAAAGATGTACAATGCACATTCTTTTTAATCCAAGGTTTTAGGGTATCGGGATACTTCTATTTACACATTTACAGACCTCAGACAGCACTGATAACATCAGAATATGCAGATAAAGGAGCAGAACCTTAACTGCTATCTGAATGCTACAAAGAGAAGCCAAAAATAAAAACACTGCTGAGAAGATCATTGGGAAGGATATCCAAAGATTGAAGAAAAGTCTGTGAAAAAGGACATGTAAAGGCAAAGGGAAGGTCAAGATGTTTAATGTGACCATTCTATTCTTGTGAAGATTGAGGTGGTGGCGTTGATGTGCTTTGTTTACCAGATTTTCGCTCATAATTCACAAGCCGTTGCCCAACAAGGTACCTGGGATTTTAAAGACAAACAGTCACTATTCAACAAAATGGTAAAATGTAATACTATTGTCATGAATGCAGCCTTCTCACCCCCTACCATCCAGTGTATTGAAAGCACTAATACTAATGCAGCCGCCTCTGGTCATTCCAGCCAAGTCTGTAACTCCACCTCCCCACTGGCTTCCTTCCATCCTCTTATTTAAATTCAAGGTCTTTGTTCTTACCATTAGGCAGGGCAGAATTAAACACAGGCATTATAGATCTCTGTCTAGGGACCCAGCTCCTGATTACATCAGAATCTCAGCTTTCATTTTAAAGTTTGTAGTTGGGTTACATTTTCAACTCTTCTTCACAACAGCTGCCTGAGGGCAGGTCTACACTTAAAACACTGCATCAGCGGGGATTCAGCTGCTCCGCTGTAGTGCTTTATTGAAGAGGTTACTACACAGATGAGAGAGCTTCTCCCGGAGGTGTAGTTAATCCACCACCGCAAAAGGTGGGAGCTATGTTGACAGGACCCTCACACTGATACAGTGCTGTCTATGCTAAAGGTTAAGTTAGTATAACTGCATTGGTCGGGGTATACATTTTTCACACCGCTGAGCAATGTAGGTATACCCATTTACGTTTGTAGTACAGACCTGGCCTGAGTCTGCAGAGCCTAAAACAACAGCTCTGAAAGATATGCCAAAATGAAAGGGTCAGAGAGGTGCTAATTCCAAGCACAATACTTCTGGGATGCTCCAATGCCAACCCAGCATGTATGACAGGAGAAGAGTGTAGTGTGGTTGACTCAGAGAATCCACCCAAGCTAACACACACTTGCTCGTGGGTAAGTGAGACATCCTGCTGCTGCAGAGGGACAGAGGGGCTACATATTGTTGTCCTTGTGTCTTGGCAAGGGGAGGAGCTGCCCCCTACCATAACTCAAGGTGGCAGGTCTCATGTTGCCTTAACCTAGTCCTGCTTTTAGATCCCACACTGTCCCCTCGCACAATGTAATTTCCTCCTACCACTGCCCCCTGCCAAATCGCTCATGTTCTTAATCCTGTCACCTTACTGCTTGTTGCCTTTTGCACTCAGTTTTATGCCTTTTTAATGTTAATCTCCATGCTTAGAAGCCTCCCACGTTTCCTACTAATTCTTCCTCAGAACCCACTTCTTTCAGGAACCAATCCACTATTCTCTTCATCAGTCTTTTCTCATGTTTTTTCCCCAAATTGTCACCTTTTGTCATGTGCACTTATTTTATAACTTCACACTGCATTGAGAAAAATCAGTACACAGCAAATATGATTTGTCCAACTATGTTAAAGCAAATATGCTTTCTAATATATATTTATAAACACACAAACTTCATATAAAAAGCATAAGCATTCCCTGTTGAAGTTCTGTGCTATATGAACGATTTAATTCAACGAAGTTAAGTTTAAGGAATTAATTTTGTAGTATCTTCCATTCATATGCTTTGTTTGTAAATTACTTCAAAATCTGATTGTGTAAGTTCCCCTTTTCTACAAGGATAATTTGTTATAAAAGTTATTGAGAGAGAATGTGTGTACTGTTCTTCAGTCAAGTATTGAAGAGTAGCTACATTTTTAATAAAGTGGAAGAGTATCAGATTGAAAACCTTGTAGGACAAAACAGTCTGCTTAGTCACAGTACAAATGCAGCACTGGCTGTACTTTCCCATATAGTGCTACCACTGTGCCACACCACAGTGCTACAAGGGCCCCCTCTAGTGGTGAGATGTTTGTTTAGTCATTTCATTTATCCAGTCTTTGGCTTCTCTAGAAATGCTGTCAACAAGGGTACCATTTAGTTTTGTAAAGCATATACATCTATTATGGAAAAAAACTAGAGCAGTCAAACCATTAAAAAAATTAATCGTGATTGTGAGATTAAAAAATAATCACGATTAATCACAGTTTTTATTATTCTGTTCAACAATAACAGAATACCATTTATTTAAATATTTTAGTGTTGGGGGAAAGGGGAGGGGAGGGAAGCACTGTTTCTTTAAGCAGAGCACACAGGAGCCTGAACACTTTTCCAGCCAGCAGCAACTACTCCAACATGTTGCACTGAGAAAAATCAGTACACAGAAAATATTATTTGTCCAACTATGTTAAAGCAAATATGCTTTGTAATACACACACACACACACACACTAAAATTAAGCTACTAAGAATAGAAAACAAGAATTCTGGTACAAACACTACAGAAACTCTTTCATTATATCAGTATATAATGCCTTGAAATGAGCTTTCAGGCTGCAAAGTCCCTTTTTCAGAACAACTTAATACTTGAAAGGGGAGAAGATAACTAAAGAGATAGTAATAAAACCCATGTTACTTTGAAAATTTCATTTACAGATTCCGTTTTCACAGCTCCTCTTACTGTCTAATTATTTGTGTATATGCCACACTTTATGCTATGGTTTAAGCTACAATCTGTCTTGAAACTTTACACTTTTAAAATCTATACTGATAATCATTACCAGGCATAAAACTCTGGACCAGGTCAAATACTGCAGAACAGTTTATGAAGGAGAACACAAAGGTAAAGAATCTTAACTGGTGAAGGTTAGTGAGCTATAATAAACACCTTGTCCCCTAATGTTAATCTTTAGTTCCCTAGTTCCCCTTAGTTAATCTTAAACTCTCTGATATCTCTGGATCCTATAAAATATTTCTGAATACTGTAAACTCCATGATGGTGCCAAAGCTGTGCATGAAGAATGTGTCCATCCCATCATGTGCACAACGTTATATCAAATCTGAACTCAGAAGACATCTGTCTGACCTTACTAGTCACAATGTAAGAACAATTTCCAGCTACAGGACAGGTGATATGTACTTACTTGTCATTTTTAATATGTTCATAAAGGCGCTTGAACTGGCGGACCTGGAAGGACAGGATCCCCATCAAAACCACCACCATGAGTAGGAAAGGATAAATTCGGCGCTGTACTAAGTTTTGCATTTCAGCAGTAACACCTGCAAAATATATATTATTAGGTCCATGTATATTCATTACATCTTGCAGTATCCAACAGCACTATTGAAAAGAACATGCACTTCTCTCCCCCTCTCTCCCAGTGAATTGCCACAAGTAAGGCTACATATTAGCATAATATAAGCATTTCTAAATACCATCAAATGAATCATAATTGAGGAAAATCAGCAAATTTGCCTATCCTTGTAAGCAAGCCTATCATCAGTTCTATTGCTAGAAAGTGTCTAATTTTACCTCCCTCTCCCTTTTAACTGAAATCATCAGTTTGTGAACATAGTCTTTGTGTGCTCATTTATGTTACACTTTAACTGGAGAACAGGCAAACATGTCCAAAATTTTAAAAGATCCAACATGACAACTGGGCACTGGGACCTGAAGTTGTAAGCATAGTGAAATTCCAAGTTGCAAAACCAAACTGTGAGCAGTAGTCTTGCTTGCTTACTAACATCTGTATATTTTCAGCTATGATGTTCATTATGCTACCCTACATTCAGGTAAGGGGTAAATGATAAACTGGTACAATTATTGAACTCCCTATATACATGACCACCTCACATATAAAAGCTTATCAGCAACAAACAAGTGGTAACCAAAACAGATGTTCCATCAAACTTTGAATTCTTTATAGATGTTTCTGCTGAAACTTGCACAGTTATCCATTTGTGCCTTAGTAAATTTATTTACTGGACTAGAAAGCAGGTGGAAAGAGTCCACATGTACAAAACTCAAATTTAAACAATTCAGAAACATATTAAAACATATTAGTTTTACCTACTCTAGTCTTCCTTTTGTACCCTCTCTGAGAATTAACTCCTTTTTCTCAGCTCAATATAGCTTTTATTATGACAGAACATATGCTCATCTACATTATTAACAAATGCCTGACCTCATGATATTTGACAACTAGTGGTGTCGACTACCACCCCACACTGGAACCCATACAGGGTATCATTAAACAATTGTAGTTCACACTCAATGGGAACCATATCCTGAAAGAAATCTTTCCTGAATCCCCTCTTCTGCCCTTCAAAAAATCCCCCAACCTCTCCAAGCTCATCATAAGAAGCAAACTCTCCCCAGTCCAGGACACACCAACTCCAAGGGGCCCCAGACCCTGCCAGAACAACAGATACAAAACCTGTAGACATATCTCCACTGCTACAATGATCAACATCCCCCACAACACACCTTTCAAGATCCATGGGTCCTCCTACACACGTCTATCACAACATGTGGTGTACCTCATCCAGTGCACTAAAAGCCCTAATAACAACTACATGGGTGAAACCAGACAATCACTATGCTCTCAAATGAACTCACACAGAAAAATGATAACAGACAAAAACTCCCTATTCACCTGTGGGTGAATGCTTTTCACAACACAATCACTCTATATCAGACCTATCACTTCTCATCCTCAATGGAAACCTGCACAACACTTTCAAAAGACGAGCCCGGGAGCTTAAATTCATAACTTTGTTAGATACTAAAAATCAAGGTTTGAATAGACACACTGGATTTATGGTTTATTACACCAGTATATAATCCACTTAACTCTTTGCCCCCAGCTTCCCCGCCTGCAATAAGTAGAGAGGTGTTAACTGGCCACTTCACCTTGAATGGTCCCTTGAAATGAGTGTTAATTACTTATGCTAAACAGTCTGTTCCACCTTGTATTTAACTGTGACACATTGAGTACATTTCCCAGACCTGAAGAGCTCTGTGTAAGCTTATCTTTCACCTACAAATAAGTTTGTCCAATAAAAGATATTACATCACCCACCCTGTCTCTCTAGTATCTCATTTAAAACATATTTATATTCAGTGTATCAAAATATTAAACAAAATATATGGTAAAATCACTATTTAAGCATTTAAATTTGCTAGCTGAACACCTGGAGTTTTCAAACACTGATGCTATGCTGTATTTCTGTTATTACGTCTAAGTTAGGCACAATGGCCAGAGAACGAAACAAGTTCCTACAATTTATACTTACCTAACAAAGGAACAACACCAGAAGCTATGATATAGGGTACACAAAGTGAAAGTAATAGAACGGAGATGACAGGTGCTGCCAGTTTACGAATTATAAAATGTAAATCAATATTACGAATGCCATTTGCATAAACCTAAGAAGAAAGACAAAGTCAGGAAATGTGAATCAGAAACAATCACTACATGTTTGGTAAATAAAAGTGTTTTACATAATTCAAGTATTTCTTTGTCAGAACTTCAATAATTTTCCTTAAATGTACCTAGTTAAAAAACTGTGGTGACACCTTAACAGGTTATCACAGACTTGGGGCTTGTCTACACTCGAAATGCTACAGTGCAACAACTGTAATCCACCTCCTGGAGAAGCAGTAGCTAGGTCAATAGAAGAATTCTTCCATCAACTTAATACTATCTACACTAGGGGTTAGGTTGACTTAACTTAAGGGTCTCAATTTTTCACACCCCTGAGCGATGTAGCTGGGTCAACCTAACTTTTTAGTGTAGGCTGGGCTACTGTTTTTCAGGACAGTTGGAGAAATGGCTAAGACTATAGAAAAAATACCAGCAACTGCAGTATGATACTGTATGATTAAAGACAACCATTTATATTATTGATATTACCACTGTTATAGAAGATTTGCTGCAACTGTATAAAGTATGTCATGTAAGGTATCAATGGAAAAGTTATGATTTGCTAAATATTAGTATCCTGTTTATATGCATGTATCATCTTTGTATCTGAAGTTATGAATATTGGCTATATACTTGTATCTTAAAAATGTGTTGTATTTCTGGGTGACACCTCCAGATAGTTTACAGTACAGTACAGATACATTACATTACAGTTTTGTGTGGATGGCCCATCAAGGACACTCCAGTGATGGGGTTATAGACACTATAGAAGTGTCTATAAATTACTTCTGGGGGAATTCTGTACCAAAGTGCAAGCGCAGAATTAATATCCATCATAGATTTCCCCCTCCCCCGCAAAATAATTGATTCTGACGGAGACGCAAAGGGAAGCCATGAGAGGGTCACGCTGCAATTACACCTTTTACCCAAGAGTGGCTGATGTGGTGCAAGAAGAGACGGCAGCTGGCTCACGGGCCTGAGCAGCCAGCCATAGAGAGGAAAGGCACAGGGATAGGTGAGAAGGCACGATGTGGGGGGAGAGTGGGAGGACAAAATGGGGCACACAGGGCTGCTGAGGGAAAGGGGGGTCACACCAGACTGCGGTTCAGAAGGGCTAATGAGGCAGGGACACAGGAGCTAAAGGGGTAACAACACTGCCAGGGGCTGAATGGGAATGGGCCACATGGGGATAGGGACAGCTATGCCTGGCTGAGTGGGGGTGCGGGGCCACATGGAGATGGAGCAGATATGCTTGACTGAGTGACAGATGTTTGCGGTCAGCCAGGGTCTGCATGGGGGAGGCTCCCTAACAACTTCTCCCCACATAAAATATCTGTTCTATACTTCTCACACCCGTACCCAATCATCCTCCAGGTTCATTCTCAGGCTACTTCCCAGCAATTACTTCTCTTCCCCATTGCTCCTCCATTACCCTTAACTCCCCCAAGCCTTTGCACTGCTTCTGAGTGGTGTGGGAAATACGTTTCGGTATTGTAGTTTAAATGAATTATTACTCAAAGTTCAATATGCCTAGTAAGAAATCTGTTTGTCAAACAACATTTCCTGAATCTTTTTTGTTGACTGTACTGTTACAGACATACTTGCTGACAGGTATTTTGAAATAAATTACCAAAATAATTGAAACTGGTGTGATTATATTGTGTTGTTTTGCCAAATAAAATATGCAGAATTTTTCGGAATTTTTAAATATTGTGCGCAGAATTTTTAATTTTTGGCACAGAATTGCCCCAGAAGTAATAAATAAACGTACAGATTCCTCACTCTTCCCAAGTGACAGTTAGGTTTTTTTGTAAGCCCAGTTTTAAAGATTTTATTTATCTTAATATTCTGTTGTTGTGGATGTTTATGTAACAAGTTCTCCAAATCAATTTTTTGGGGGGAGAAGTTTCCTCCTTAATCTTGGTTATTTTGGTATAAAATCCACTTTAAGCCAACTTTCACTTTTCTATTAATTTTAACTTCCATTTGTCATATAGTCATGTTTCAAGAGACTGAGTCAATTTAAGGCATTTATATCCTTTTCTCTTACAGTTGGATAGTTAGAGCAATTGATAAGAATCCAGAAAAATGTGAAATAAACCCACATTAATTGCTTAAAACCTGTAGTGATATTAATTATACCTATTTTATAGAATAGAAGCTCTTCTCCTGTGGAGCTTAAAAATTCTGCTAGAATACAACTTGTAACATATCTAATGATAAGCCTCAGGAAACCTTTAACTTTCTTATTTACTGCTCTCCTTTTTAGTGAAGAAACCGTCATATTGACATAACTTTAAAATAGTAATATCAAGTTTTCATATTTGTAAACTCTCAAAGATTAGGAAATTAAAGGCCTCATTTTAACACTGACTTGATCAAATTGCACATCTATATGCAGTATTTTTCTATTCCAGTTTTAATGTGTACTGAAGCTTAATGTATTAGACACATAAAATAAAAATACAGGACATATAATGTCCTGTTATTTGTGTTACGATATCAGTTATTTCATTTTCAGATTTGAGTGTTCAAAATTGACATTCATGTATTTTTAGTCAAAGAACTGACTTGGATATTCTGAGTAGAAAAAGTGCAATCATATTTAGGATTGGTCAGTTTACTATTGTATCTCCAAAATAAGGCTAATTCTCCCATTCTAAGACTGATTTTGACTGCCAACCTTGCCAACACTTGACTAATCCATATGAAAGTTGGCATGCAGTATCATCTATCTGGGTAGGATTTTTTCTGGAAAGCTTCAAGCAACGTAGAAAAGCGTTTCTGAGATACTGAGGTTTTGAAACCCCTTCAGGAAATTACTTGTGTGAGGGGAAAAAATTGTGAACACAAAATCCCCACAAATGTCAGAAAGTCTAAATTTAAAAAATAGGTTACACTTAAAAGAGAAAACATTAAAAAGAATGGAAACACACAGTTAAGGTCACCCAAATCACCTTTACTCAGTGTCACCATTCAGAGCAATGAAAACCAGGAAACAATCCTGCCTCAAACAGTGTACCATCACCTTGGTAGTGACCCAAAAACAGAGAAGTGATATAACTGAACTTGAAATAAGAGTAAGATAGACTGATTACTCTGACTTTCTGGCATTTACATATGGCTCATATTGCATAAAGTCTCATATTCATAGACTTTAAGGTCAGAAGGGACCATTATGATCATCTAGTCTGATCTCCTGCACAACGCAGACCAAAGAACTGCATCCACCCACTTCTGTAATAGACCCCTAGCCTATGACTAAGTTATTGAAGTCCTCAAATCATGGTTCAAGACTTCAAGGTACAGAGAATCCACCACCAAGTGACCCGGGCCCCATGCTGCAGAGGAAAGCAAAAAACCCCCAGGGCTTCTGCCAATCTGCCCTGGGAGAAAATTCTTTCCCAACCCCAAATACGACCATCAGCTAAACCCTGAACATGTGGGCAAGACTCACCAGCCAGACACCCAGAAAGAATTCTCTCTAGTAATTCAGAACTCACTTCATCTAACATCCCATCACAGGTCATTGGGCGTATTTACAGCTAGTAGTCAAAGATCAGTTAATTGCCAAATTAGACTGTCCCATCATACCATCCTCTCCATAAATTTATCAAGCTCAGTCTTGAAGCCAGCTAGGTGTTTTGCCCCCACTGCTTTCCTTCGAAGGCTTTCCCAGAACTTCACTCGTCTGATGGTCAGAAATCTTCATCTAATTTCAAGTCTAAACTGCCTGATGGCCAGTTTATATCCATTTGTTCTTGTGTCCACACTGGCATTGAACTTAAATAATTCCTCTCCCTCCCTGGTATTTATCCCTCTGATGTATTTATAGAGAGCAATCATATCTCCCCTCATCCTTCTTTTGGTTAGGCAGATGGCCCAAGCAGTGGTGCTATAAGGAGGGCTTTGGGAGGCATTCATGGACAGAGGACTGTTCTCTTGGGCTGGAATTCACCTGAGTAGGGAGGGAAATAGACTTTTAGGATGGAGGTTGGCACAACTGATTAAGAGAGCTTTAAACTAGGTATTTGGGGGACATAGTTGGGAAATACCCAGGTAATCTCCATGCCTCATTTTAACATTGAGATGAAGGAAAATGAAGTAAGAAAGAATACAGCAGTGGATAGGAGAATGGACACTAAGAGGAAGGGTAGTGTAGATATCAATCTAATCAATAGGCAATATTGGCGGTAGAATGACTGCCAAATCGGGTAAGGAATGTGAGAGAAGCCAAACATAAAAAATTAAAATGTTTGCACACCAATGCGAGGAGCCTGGGTAACAAAATGGAGGAATTAGAGCTACTGGTGCTGGAAATGAAACCAGATATTATAGGGATAACAGAAACATAATAGAATAGTACTCATGACTAGAGTACAGGTATTGAAGGGTATGTGTTGTTTAGGAAAGACAGAAATAAAGGTAAAGGTGGTGGAGTAGCGTTATATATCAATGATGATATAGACTAAAGAAATTAGAAATGAAGCATTTACCTCTCTTCATCAAATCAAACAATGTTTGGGACAATTACAAAAAACAATACACTGTTTCAAACGAAAGCATTGTCATACAGAGATTTAGCAGAGAGATGTAACTGTGGTATTTGGCACTACAAACTTCTTAAAACACCATTTAATTTTGAAAAGTGACTATGTAAAAATGGCACCTTCTTGTACAATTGAGTTACTCTCTTAAAGTTATAGCTGCTTAACTTTACTAAAATAAATGCTTACTGCTTTGTATTCCTTGTTAGCACTGAAGAGCCAGCAGCTATGGAAGAAAGTAGAATTCTGTTCCACCATTAATAAAACAGAATATTATTTTGCCTTAAATTATGATTTTTGGGGGCATACAGGGTCTCTTTACTTTACTTTGTACTGCATCCAGTTCAGTGAGGTCCCAATCCTGATTATAACAGCAAGTTACTAGGGCACTGGATTGCTGTAATAATAACTACTACTTGTGATTCGTGAACCAGAAGTAATCTGGGCTGACCCTCAGTTTCCCGGGTAAATTGACAAGGTTGGCATTTAGTAAGAGCATCTATTTACGTATAAATTGAACAGATGTGATCTAGGATTATTGAGCTAAACTTAGAACTTCACAGGTATTTTTTTAAAACCTATTACAACTATGCTTTAACAGTGGGACCTCAAATTAGGTAATTTGTACCCATGGGCACAGCGTGGCAGGTGATCTGAATGTACACACAAAGCCATGTATTCCAGAATTCAGCTTCACAGACCAACTCCGCAAATAAAGTAGATTTAGTAGATTACAGACTAAAAATGATAAACAAGAACCTTTATCAAAAAGTCTCCATGCAAGGTACAGTGTGTGCACAGTTGGCAGGCAATAAATTAGATTGTATGAATGACCTTAATTATACATTTCCATACATTATAATGTTCAAATTTAACCTTAACTTTAAATTTCCAGGCTAACATTTGGGGTGTTTTTTTAAATCAAAACTTTTCAAAGACTACAATATTCTCAAAGATTTTTTCCACATAGCTAATTTGTATTTACAGCCTGAAATCCCAGTTAACAAAATTTTGTCTCTGGTAATATCTCAAATCAGAAGACAGATACTCAAGGACCCAGTGTTTAAAAAAAAAAAGGTTAAGATTAATGAGAAAAATCAGCACCAAGAAATAAGACTATTAAAAATATTGGAAGGAAAAACATTGAGGGACATAACCAGATATTTGGAGATAGAAAAGCTGGTTATATAATGTTAACTCAAATGGAGTGGGGGATGGACCTACATGGTTTTTGATATAGAAGTAACCAATCTTAGGCTCACATCCTCCCTTGTTTGTGTTCTTTTTTATCCTTAACTTACATTTTAATGTGCTCTAACAAAGAAAATACATTTTATTTTCTTACCTGTTCAATAACTGTTTTCAACCACCACTGCGGGCCCATCAGAGTTATGGCAGCAATTATTTTGGCATGCAGTACTCCAAGAGCCCAGTCCTAATTTTATAAAAGTGAACATAACAGTAAAAGTAAACTGTCTGTATTTTCTAAATGTGTCTTGACCAGCCAAAGTTTTATTACAGCAAATCTTTAACATCAAAATTGCTTAAAATCATTAGAAAGTTACTTTTCTATTTACAAAGTTAAAGATGGCGTCTTTTGCAAACTCATTTAGGTGGTGGTGGTGGGGGGGTATACACATACTAAAAGCAAAAAGGTTCTTTCAATTACTTTTTACATTAGAAATTCAGTTCTTGTCTACTTTTTTAATTTGAAATGTGCTATGGACAGCTACAGAATTGTTAGGATTGACTCATTACAGATTAGGAAGACAGGAATAGTTCCAGACAAGCATCCCCTCTTTGCCAATCAGCAAATTGCTGCAGGGGATCCAGCCACAGACTTCCAGGTGTTTGTTCAGACTCCAGAGGCCACTCTAAAAGTACAGGCACTGCCACGGTCCCTAGGCACACTCTTGGGGTACAGAACCTCTGTCCAGAATCTCATCCTGAGATCTTAGACCACACGGCTCTCTATCTAGCCCCTAGAACCACTACTGACCCCTCAGGCTTCCTCTACAGCTTAAATACACTCTCCTCCAGAGCTCAACACAAAGGTGTCTTCTGGTTTATCTCTTCAAGAGGGTAGGTGGTAGGTGTAAACAGAGGCCAGAATTCTTCTGTTGACCTAGCTACCGCCTTTCAGGGAGGTGGATTACCTACTCTGACAGGAGATTCTCCCGTTAGTATAGGCAGTGTCTACACTGAAGCCTATAGAGGCGCAGCTGCACCACAGTAGCGTTAAATATACTTTGCACAAGATTTTAAACCACAAGAACTCTCTTTAATAGAACTCTTTTTAATAACAAAGAAACAGATCTATACAAAAATAAACTTATGACTGAATGCACCTGTGTATTCACACTGTACACACTAGTATAATAAATGCTTTGTGAGGTATCATTTGAAAACTAACAACTCACTGGTCAATCTCATGGTGAAACGTATGCAGCAACATCATATTGTAAAGTTATGAATTCCTCCTGTATGATGTTGGTAGCACATGTTCAAACCCACACAATCCTGACTAGGCAGAAGTGGTTAAACCAGTCTATTTTAAATAAAGGAATGTGTGTGCGCCTCAATTTATATAAAAGTAGTAAACAGGGCTTTTGAGACAGCAAGAGGGAGACAAAGCAAATCTGTATTTCAACATACACAGAGGAGAATAAAGAGCATGGGGCCACCTACACCCCCAGACTCCACGTCACCTTCTTTACTGTTTGAATAAACTTTGCTCTGAGGGGTAAACGTCAGAAGAATCCACTGGCTGGACTATAAAAGTGAGGGTCAAAAACATCCTTCTCTGGGTATATACACACTGACGGTGGCAAATTCGCTGCTGTCAGATCGCTCTATCCAGATCGATTGAATGGTAGTGAAGATCTGCTTAATCGATCCAGAAGATGATTCAATTAAACCACCTCCTCAAAAGGCATAGTGCTGTGTCGAGAGGAATACATTTCCCACTGGTGCAGCACAGTGGAGACGGCGCGCTAAAGGGAAGTTAGGAAGTTGATGGGAGTTATGCAAACTACTCTGTGTAGCTTCCGTAATTCCCATTGACTGCTGCCGAATTTCCTGGTAAGTGTATACTAAGCCCCTCTCTCTCCTAAGAAGACAAAGAAACCAGCCCTTTGGAGTTTGGAGATAGATCCTGACTCGAAAATTTGGTCAGCTATGTGGTTGGGAACATCTGGTAAGGATTATACCTTGAACCAAGTATAGCTTGTTAAGTTTTAGCTAAAAGGAAGTGTTGTATCTTTTTCTTGTAATCATTTCTGACTTTAATACCTTGACTCATACTTTCTTAAAATCTCTCTCTTTGTAGTAAAATAAACTAGTTTTATTCTCTAATTAAAACTAATCCAGTGTTGTGGTTGAACTGAAATGTTTTGAGTAATTCCAGTTAAAGTAGCAAACTGTTGCATTTTGACCCATTACAGGGGCAATGGACCTATAATATCTGAACTGTCCAGGAGAGGGCTGGACAGTTCAGAACACGTTTCTGTGAAAATTCAGGAATGAGTGTGTGTTGGGGTCACCCTGAAAATCAACAATCCAGGCTTCCAGGAGCCAGAATGTTACTGAAGTATTGCTGACAGGTTGCTGGGGTCAGAGTTGCTGGACCAGAGCTTTGGTTATACACAGACACTCAGGGTGTGACCTGCATGCAGGCAGGCTAATTATGAGTGATTTAAGTTGGGAACTACAGCAGCAAAGCACTGTGAAGCAACCAAGGTTGAAGGGCCAGTGGCAACAACCCCTCACTGGTCTGGATTGCACCCTAGGCAGTGCCAGTGGTGTAGTTGAAACAGGATTTATACAAAAACTGGTATTTTAAATGAGATTTACACTTTAGCACTGGTGTAACAGTTTTAAATGAGTCTCAAGTGTGGTGACTGGGAATAATCAAAAAGAGGTTACAGTTCGTTATTTTCTGTTTGTTTATTTTGGGTAAGAGAAATAGAACAATAGTAAAGCATAAATATGAGCACCAGAGAAGCAACTATAAAGCTAGAGATGGCCAGGCTGGAGAAAGAACAAAATGACAGAGAGCATGAACACCAAAAGTGGCACCCAGACATGATAGCCAAGGACAGGGAGACAGAAAGGCAGCAGCAGACGCACACTGGCAAACCATGGAACTGAAACACAAAGAAGCCCTAGAAAAAGAGAAGGAGAGAGAGCATAATCTAGACATGATGGCAAGACATGGATAGATCCCACAGTCCCCAGGCACCTCCTTCATTCAAGGAACACTCAGCTGGGATAAGTTGTGCCCTGCATACAAGCAAACAGACTGTACTGAAGAACACCGTAGCACTTTTGAAAGACTATGTGAGGTTCATAAGGTTCTAGAGGACAAGGAAGTCCCCACATTGATTGCAAAACTCTCTGGTAAAGCTTTAAATGTAATTTAATGAAATGCCAATTGGAGAGGCTTTGAAATATCCTGAATTTTAAAAAGCTGCTTTGCACAGGTTTCAAATTACTCTTGAAGTGTATAGGTTGAAGTTGAGGAATCTCAGGAAAAGCACTGGCATGAGTCTCAGGGAGTATGCCTATAAAACGTGTGACCTAATGAGAAAATGGGTAAAGGGGATGTGAACTGAGAACTATGACCAATTGTTTGATCTCTTTGCTCAAGACCATTTCCTAAGCAACTGTTCTGAGGATGTCAGAGATGCAATATGGGATAAATCTTTACATTTTGTACAGGAAATGGCTGATTCCTTTGTGCAAGCCTAGATGTCTAATGAGCACAAGACATAGAAAGAGGGGCACAAATCTGGTTTAAAAGGGGGACCCCATTTTACCCCAGGAAAAAAGGAAAGAGAGAGGCTGGGAGCCCAGGCACTCACATCTCCAGAATCATTCCCCTCCTAGAAATCCCCATCACAGTTCTCCCAGCAGGAAAATAGTCTAAGAAGATGCTTTCAATGTAACTCCACTGAGCACCTGAGAAATCAATGCCCTAAATGAAAAGAAACTAAGCCCACATCCCATACAGCCAAGATTAATGCAGCTGTCCTTAATACAGAACTCAAAAGCTACTTACAGTTCCTCTGATGAATTCTGTGAGGTCTGACCCTGTGGAGGTAGATCTGGAATGTACTAAAGTTGCCAAAGTGAATGGCAAAGAATGCATAAGGTGGAGACATACTGGTGCCCAGATCTCCATGGTCAGGGAAAGCATGGTTCAAAGGACTGACCTGTTGCCTGACCAGGAGGTAGAGTTTCTGGCACTGGGGAAACATAAAATTCATGTGCCTTTGGCTAAGGTTCGTTTGGAATGGGAAGGTTTAGAGAGCAACTTAACAGTGGGGGTTCTAAACAGTATCCCTGTGGAAATGCTGGTGGGGAATGATATTTTGCATATGACCAAGTCTGTTAATGTTGTACTCACAGTAAAAAGAAATATTGTGCTGGGATTCCAGAAGGAAATGGTAAAGACCCAAAACTGCTAAGGGGGGAAGGGAAGGTCCCTCCAGCCCCACTGAAGCAGAAGAAACCAGTGTGTTCCACTATGGGAGGGGCCGAGGCCAGCTCCTACATGGAAGAGGAAAAATGCGTGCCCTCGGGGCTATGTGTGGAGGAATTAATCCATGTTGCTGAAAAAGCTGTCCCAGTTCTCAGCTGTCAACGTTCTGCAGATGGACAACTGGCAGACCCCACTCTAGAATGCACAATGGATTCTGTCAGGGGTGGCCAAACTTACTAAACCCCCGCCCCGAGATCCCCTACCCCACAGGGCAGAAACCTTTAGCCCCACCATCCTGCTGCAGGACAGAAGCTCCGAACTCCCCACTCCAGTCTGGTAGGTGGAGAATGGGGGCTCCGCAAACCGCACTTTAACTGTAAAAGACTTGCATGCGGCTCACGAGCCATGATTTAGCCACCTCAGAATATGTCCTAGAGGGACTGCCAATAAGGGGAAATGGTGAGAGGTTTTTTGAAGAGGCAGAGGGACAGCCAGTAACTGAACATGTACAAAGATTCAGAAAAGAGTTAAAAGACACAGATATGGTTCAGACTAAACTCAGGGATAGTCAGTCTAAACAAATGGAGTGATATGACCAACATATTTGTAAATGGTCTTTTGAAATAGGGGGAGATGATGTTAGTATTAAACCCTTGAAAAAATACAAAATGCAAAATTCTTGGAAAGAAGGACCTTTTGAAGTGACAGAAGAGGTGAAGGAAGATACATATCATGTTAAGAGGCCTCATAGTAATGCTGTCCCACAGCTGGTACATGAAAACAGACTTAAAGCTAATCACAGCAGGGAAGCCATGGCAAACATTATCTGTTGGGTAGAAGGGAAAACTGAGGAACACCACCTGACTGCCATGACCCATCTTTGGAAAGCATCGATATCTGCAGTGAGTTAACACTAGCTGAAGAGGTAGAGGTGGTATGCTGCAAGAACACAGACAAGTGTTTTCTAGCAAGCCTAGGAAGACTTTCTTGCTGACTCATAAATCATAACTGTAGGATCACAGCTATCTCTCAGCAGGGCCTACAGTACCGCTGGCAAGGTACAAAAGCAAATTCAGACAGTACAAAGCATGCTGGATCTGGGAATGATTCAAGAGTCTATCAGCTCTTGGGCGTCACCTGTGGTCATGGTCCTAAGAAGACAACACTCTAAGGTTATGAGTTGATTATAGAAAACTCCGTGCTATGACTATGCCAGACACTTATCCCACACCTAAAATTGATGATATGCTAGGTATCTTAAGCAAAGCTTAATATCTCAATTCTGTTGATTTAGTTAAGAGGCACTAGCAAATTCCTTTAGATGATTCACAGTAAATCTGCTTTTATTAATGATATGGGACTACATGAATTCAAAGTGTTTCCATTTGGGTTAATTAACACAGGAGCCACTTTTCACTAGTTTGGATTGCACACTGGAATGCAATAAAACCCTACCTGCATTCTCTGCATTCTTTGGGCTGGGGTCAGGGTTGTCTGGACTTTCCCGGGTCCTTCTGTCACAGTGCATGGCTTAAGTTCTGAAACATGGAGCCTTCTCTGTCAGCGTGGCTACTCTGACTTTGGCTGGCCCATCCTCTTACCCTCTGCTGCCTAAACTTCTTGTCCTCTCATTGAGGCCCCTGACCATTTATAACCTCTTGCTTTGTCATCTCTGTCTCTTTGTCCTGGTTTGGGAACTTCCATTCTCTCACCTGCAACCTGCAGTTGAGGGGAATGAAAAGAACTGATTTCCCCTACAATGTAGTTACTTTTTTGTAAGGCATATTCAGGTGCTGATAGTCCTTAATGATTAGCTATTGTCCCTGGTCTGGGACAGGGAGGTACATGCTTAAATGCTTGTCAGCAATGTTGGATAGGCACAGAGAGGCATTCATGATACAGCAATTTTCAAAACAACTTCATAACATCATAGTATCAACCAGAATTCATAAGTCATACATACATACGCTCTTCAAATCATCAAAAGACATCACAGATAATAAAACAGCAAATTTGTATTGAGATTCTTTAAAACTGTTTTTGTTAACACCTATAGCTGGTCAAAGAATGAAAGCCTATTTTTATGAAAAAATTCAAAGTTGTTTTCATTTTTTAAAAGTGTTATCAGTTTTTGATCCCCTTCTCCCCCCCACCCCCAAAATGGTTATCAATTTTTTTTGGTTTACATAAACCACATTGGTTTTGGAATAAATGAAAAATTTCAGTAATCCTCAACAGTTTTCAATTTAAAAAAAAATGCATAGAAAAGAGACACTTTTTTTCAAGGATAATTTTAACAACATTGACACTTTTTAGAACAAAAAATCTACATTTGCTAATAAAGGTCATCATCGTTGACAAAGAACCTGTTTCAGGAAATTTCAACAAACTCTTTCATCTAGCTGGGTAATACAGCAAGAAGAAAGATTAAGATCGCTAAAGATTCAACATCTGCTACAATCTTAACTATAGAGTCACTATATGATGCCTCTATAACCCAATCTTTTCAGGAAGCTTTGTTAACAAGATGTATGAAAGATTTTAATTCAATTTAATTCCAGACTTCTCAGTGTTTCCCAAGTTCATATTTGTCTGGAATTGAAATAGTTTCTGGAGAATCTTTTTAGTTAGAAATCTTTTGTTCATGTTAGTCCCACTGTTACATAATGATAGCTTTATGAACAATCATGACTTGACCTTTAAAATTATTAGTAGCAATGATGTATATTATAATGACACACCTCCAAAGTGATGAACAAATACAAAGAAGTTATGGGAGATTCAATATGTAAATTAATTTTTCTTTTTCATGTTGAGACTGTTTCATACACCTTATTGTAAGTAAATAAAAACTTGTTTGCATACAAGTTAAGAGATTCACCATCTCCAAATACTTTTGTTACTTGGTAGATGCAGCTTTTACATGCCATTTTATACTGTAGTTAAAAAAGCTTATTCAAAATTCAATTTGGGATGAAACAAATACCTAGTTGTCACTTACAGCCCACAGTAACTCCACTTACTCTATCAATCCCTTTGAGAATATCTGCCCTCCTTTCCTAGTTCATCTTAAAATTGCTAGTCGAAGCCAGGAAATTGCAAGGAAATTCAAAGTTAATATGCATAATCTGAGTCAATAGTTAGTTCCTCCTTAACCTATGTGACTTTACACAGGTAAGAGGCGAATGATCATTACTGTTTTTAAGTACTTAGATCAGAGCAATGGACACTCTCAGGTAGCAGAAGGCTACAAAAATCCACTACAACCCTTTAGTGGACTTTTTTTTTTTTTTTAAACTGGCTACATATTGCATAATTCAGAAATGTTTGCTATAATACAGCATGTTAACATACAACTAGCCATGAATTGACAGTGTAAAACTGAAGTGTTCTTAAATGTAAAAGAACCTAACAGCATAACCTTTAAATAAAAAACACTTTAAACATAAGTCTTTCACTAGCCTTTTTTTCAGCGTGCAGAAAAGCAGGGGATTAATAAAGGAAAACATCAAAAAACATCTTTCTTAATTTTTTTCTCTGCCTCTCTCAGTCTCTGCGTTCACTCTGCTCCCCCCTGGACACAGGCTCTTCCATGTGGGGCAAAATCTGGGAATGGCAGTAGGAGCCCATGCGCTCGGTCACAGTGCCACTCAAATATGGCCTGGTTATTGTGCCAATCTTACACTACCCAGCTCTGGTTACTGCTTCGCCATCGGCAGAAGTGTGCCCCAACCCATCGAAGGCCAGGGATTGGCCACAATCAAATTGGCTGTGGGAGGTGGGAGCCAATGGGAAGGCAAGTAACCAAAGGTGGGTGGCATGGGACACAGCCCCTCCCTTACGTTAGTGATGGGGAGGTGGCTGGGCCAATGAGTGGCACTGTAACCTAGCGCATGGGGTCTGGCTTTCAGTCCCAGGCTTTGCTCCATTCCCCAAACTCACAGACTCTGTCACCATCCCAGTCCCACACCACCGGCTCTGGTTACTTCCTCTCCATTGGCAGAGGTGTGTCACACCCCGCCCAATGCTGGGGGGTCCTGGCAAGCATCTGACTGGCTCTCAGCTCCCAAGCAATCAGAAAATGGGGAAGCAATAGCTGGAGCTGGATGGCATGAGGCAGAGGCAGAGTCAGAGCCAATGGTGAAGCAGGGCTGAACAGAATGGTATGAGGCAGCAGCAGTTTTACTAAAAGACTGTGCCCCTCAACAACTGACTCAATCTTATTTTCCTCTCCTCCCCCATGGGTCTGCAACCTTCCCTATAAGGAGGCCAAATAAAATGATCTGGTAGACTAGATGCAGTGGGTTGCCAGTTGCCTATCCCTGACCTAGACCAACAATTTTACATTTATATCGCTTCCTTCACCCAAAATGATCCAAAAGCACATAAAACTATATTCACAGTGCACAGCACCAATGAAACACAGCTGCCTCTGGAATGGAGGCTGGCAACCAGGCATCGTGGTGCACACTGCAAAGTGGAGGAAAAAATTTTGCCCAGAAACATCTGTGCAAAACTCCATTTAGTTTGAAACGAGCTATGGAATGTATTGTAGCTAAAGAGCCATGACAGGATATCTCTGAGGTTTTATCTGCAGTTCATAGCATGATCTATCAAAGTACTTAAGATATCTAGGTCAGAAAGATGAAAGGTAAAATAGATCTTATGAAAATCTGAACCTGTGATCCTAAAGAGTCAAGCAACCCCCCTCTGCTTTAACATAACCCACTAGTTGCCTTTAAAAAACAACAACACACACACACACACACACTAAATGAAAAATGCTTTAATACTTAATCAAATAGGAAACCATATCTCATACCTCAGACTGTATTATAAAAGCTTTTAGAGAACCTCATATTCCAGTAAAGGCAAGGAAGCATTGAAAAGCCTGAATTAAATTAAAAACAAAACCAGCAATTAACTGACCTGCCATGGGTAGAATAGAGGTGTCTGATCCAAAGGAACTCTCAAAGGAGCCACAATTACCAGTTCAAATAGAAGACCAAGCAGAAGTGGAACCACACCAGCTAGCAGCACAGCTACTATCAGTGTCTTCATTATCTAAAACACAAAAAGTCTGATTTATAAATGTCATCAGATCCCTAGTTCTGGTCAAAGCTGCACCTCTCAATTTTTCTAAGTTTAAAGCCTTTGTATGTTTACTCTTAAAAAAGAGAAAAACAAAAAGCAAAAAAATTTATATTAAATTAGTACATATAGCTTGTATGCAAAATTAAGTTCTGTTAACCATAAATTATAATACATACCTGTAGTTACAAATCTGCATTTTCATTCCTTTTAGCCCAAAAAATTAATTAACAGGATCCTACTTATTGGTGTTTTCCTTTTTTAAAACCACATACTCACATTTGACTGTCATAGGTATGGAAAGTTATCCAATGATCAGTACTTAATCAGGAAGAATTCTTCCAATCCTTCCCTTCTCCCACACAGTTATGATCTAGATGTGAGTTTTTTGCATTATTTTTATGTTATGCAGTATTTGTTGACTTAATTAAACAGATTCAGCATAACTCTGTCCTTGCAAATTTGCATATAATAAAAGCAAAAACAGCCTTATATAATTAACTTTGTCAGTGCAGGGGTGCAGAGGACAGGCTCAAGGGTATAATTTAGTACAGATACTGGCAATTTCCTTAGGCAAACTAAGGAAACTGCAAATGAAGTAAAGAATATGCTGCTCAAGGAGACAGATACAGCATGAAACATCTATTAAAGCTGCTATTGTCTGTAAACATCCACTAAAATGCAACCTTGAGTTGATCTTTCACAAGTTACCATATTCCCCATACATCTCTAAAATTTGTCCATAAAGGGAAAAATTATGTTGCCATTCTAGAACTATAACAACATTGAGTATGGAAGTCTTATAACTAAAACCAACTTAGATAGGTGAGGGCTTGCCTTGATCATGATGAAAGCTTCCCTCAGTGTCATAAAGCCACTGCTAGCATAAGAACTATTATGAAAATTCTGTGTCATCATAACTGGAGAGCAGTTTTTTTTTTTTTTAAAGTATTCATTTGAACAATGCCACAAATGTGGTCATCTGAAAGAACTTTCTGAAAAAACACCGCACAGGTACACAACATATGTCTGTAAAAAACAAATGTTTTCTATAACTAACAATGATATCCAATCTTATTTTTGCCACTAAAAACATTCAGTCTCTAAACAGGTGAACACTTCATAATTTTCACCTATTACTATTTGTAGAAGGAAACAATATTTCTTGAGAAAAAAAAAATATTTCTTGAGATCATGTGACTCAGGTTTTCCTCGGATAGAATCCTGCATTACATTCACATTCAAATGAAATATAGTAGTTAAAAACTTAGTACTGTAGCACTCAAAGGACTGATTCATTAATATTCTGTTTGAGCACTGTTTCCAAGAGCACAAGTGATTACTGTTCAGAAGTCCAAACACAGATTGAGCAGATCTGGAGAAAGGGGGCTGGGATGAAAAGAAAAGGGGAAAACAGTACAAGGTGAGTTTGAGAGTAGGAGGAAGCAAGTATAAATCTCGTTAACACCTAAAAAAGAAGAGTACACTGTTTGACAATATAGCAAAAGCTCTCTTCTATCACAAACTTACCATGAGGGACCACTCTTTAACCTTCTGAAAGATCACACTGCGACCCTGTGGCATCCATGCGACTAGAACGGTCACTGCCCGAATGGTTAGCCAGCAGACATAAAGACCACAAGCAGCTGTGTACAGTTCATGGATTTTGGCTGTTCCCGTCCAAAATGACATTAACCAACGGCCAGCAAATACTGAAAATGCAGAGATTGGTAAATATACTAATATGCATCCGGCAAAGTGGGTTTCTGCTCACGAAAGCTTATGCCCAAATAAATTTGTTAGTCTTTAAGGTGCCACGGAACTCTCGCTGTTTTGCTAAATATACTAAGACTAACTAGCAGGATTATTTTACCTAGTGAAAGATGACAATGACTGTATAGTAAAGTTGTCTCACTCTTAAACCCAATGTAAAATATTAGTTTTCAAAAGCCTGTGCTGAGTTCATAAATATTGCAAATTTCAGCTGGTTTGCTATCTCACATCCTGGACAAACACAAAACATCCAGTTAGATTCACTAATTTTAATTTCAAATATCAGTTTAAAAACAAAGCTGAAATCATAATGGTTCATTCTCAAATGTTATGGGATTCAATTCAATTTGTGGCATTCAATCTAGCACAAAACAAAGTGCCTAGAGTGCAACAAAAATATTTAGATACATTCTAACAGTAAGTTTGAAACTGGCTCATTTTCCATTAATATTACAATCTTCTCCACAGAAGTACTCTTAGGTACCCATGATGATAGGGACCATAAGAGCCTCCCAAGTATTTAAAGATAGAAACAACAACTAGCGTTCTTCCTTCCCAGGCTATAGGTGAAACAGCGCCATTATCTTATTTATATATTTGATTTGCTTGCTTGCTTATGTTTATGAGAGCTTGGGTGTGCGTTGGGCAACTATGTGAAGTTACTGAGAAAAAAATTAAATCAAAGAAATAAGTAGTTTGAAAAAAGTTTATGTCCATAGTCATTATCCCAATCATCTCTCACAGGTAGCGCATTACATGATTTAGATCTATCTCCTGTGAAAAACACCATATCCAAAACTTACTAGCTTACCCAACTGGTTGACAATTTCATTGTTCTGGAGGAACATTTATTGTAGGAGGTTGTGGCTGCAGAAAGGTGATCTCTCTTGTAGGTAAGGGACCATCTCATGGAAGGCATTAAATATCAAGACAGAGACCCTGAATTGGACTATTTAATTGAGAGCAAGGCCAGAGAGAGAAGAGCACCAAGGGGAGGGGGTTCACTGTAATTTCTATTATGAAGCAGACTGGCTGCTGTATTTTGTACCAGCTGGTACTTTCTTGTTTTATTCCTAGTTATCAGATCAAGGCTGCAAGTCACAAATGCATAGATCAGGCTGGCCATGTCTGCAAATGCTAGGATGGGGTGCAATCTCTGCCAGTGGGTCAGTAACCAGTTACAGGTGAAAGTGGGATATGTTTGCCACCCTGCATATTTGGGCATTGAATAGCGCGCACGCACGCATGCACGCACACAAAAGGTCCAAAGGTTTGCCTTCACTAGATAATTAGTTCACCTTACAACATGTGTGAAGAGTTGTGTTAACTAACACAATGTGTAAACATGATTTTGTCATCAGAGGAAACAAGAACAAGTTGTGTTTAATGTGTCATCTTGTCATGGTGAAAAATGTGGTTTCAGTAGGATTTACCCACAATCATATGATTTAATATTTAAGCACTGTTTGTTCCTGTCTACAGTCTGCAAAATCATGTTTAACATGTTACGTTGACACAATTCCTCCAGATTATGTTCTAAGATTGCCTTCACTGGACAATTAGGTTATCCTTAAAAAGGATCTCAAGACTGTATGCAAACTGACAATTTAAGGGCAAATGCCCTTGATAGCGGGGCTATTTTGGAGGAAGCAAGTACAACCTTATCTGTCAAAATTTGGAAGAGAGGTTACATAGTGCATCACTGTGCATAACAGTACTTAATAGTATGGGTAGTGTGTCAATGGAGATCACAGCACAAATGCACGAGGCACTACACAAATAAGAATCAAGATATAGTGCCAAACAGATGTGCACACTGTTTTAAAATGTCATGTATATTTATGACAATACATTGTTTTACTTATAATATACCATACACTATCATTTATAATTTCATTTTGCTTTGGTTTAGGTTATTGTGAATAATCAGAGCCTCAAGCGAGTTAAGTAGTGAGATAAGTTGGTGCATCAGCCTTTTACCACTAACCAAAGTTAAAATTCTACACTGGACCACAAGTGAACTGTTTCTGTCCTCATTCTTTCTTACACCCTTTCCCTCACAGCAGTCATCACACAATTATCATTCTCCAAAATCCAAGCTAGATCAATTATTGTTTCCATGGGCCAGGCCAGATACGTTGTTTAGCAATGCTGCACAGTGATGTTTGCACACAAAAACCCACATGATGTCTTGTTAAAATGATACTATTATTTCCCCTTTCTACACAAGCCCTAACATCTATCTACAAGGGTTTCCATCACTCCCAAACAAAAAAAGGAAGACTCATCCCCCACCATTTAAAAATAATAGTTTACTAGTTTCAGTACAGTAAAATTATAATGCAATAATCTGCATATAGTATCAAAACATCACAAACGGAAACAACTCAACCAGTCATCAGCTTAATCTAATCAGTAGAGTGTATAGGTTTCTTGGTAACTAATAAGAATGCCATCAGGACTTCTATAGCTACAGCAGCCAGAGGTTAGAAATATGTGGCAGACAGTGTTTAAACAACTTCACTTATCTCATTTAAAGTAAACGTGAAACAGTTAGTTACAAAAGTGCTTTCTTGTTATGTAGGGCTTCTGATTTTAGGTTTTAACAAATAAGCTCTGAAAACAATCAATTCCCCTCACTCCAACACCACTAGTTTATCCAATAAACTCCAGAAAAACACTGGAAATGGTTACTTATATCTCAGGACTTTTCTACACAAAGCAGTAATGTGAACTGCAGAGGTATTATTTCTAAAGTGCACTAGCGTGTTACGCATTAATTGGTCCATGTAGACCCTAGAGGCCCCCTAGTGCACTTTAACATGTACTGTTTCAAACAGCAGTATGTTAAAACACAGTAGGAAACATTACAAAGAGATTACTATAACATATACATTACTCATTACAATATATATATAAAAAGTGAAAGCCTGTAAACACCCTGATTTTTGGACATCATATAAAACTCAACTGATTCAGATTGACACTAACCGAAATAATTCAAATCTAATCTTAAAGTCATGAAGATGATCTTGGAGAGTGACAGATATGGCTGTTTCCTGAAATATCCTAGGGAGACTACTGAATTAGGCATCTTTGGGGTCCACTGTATTAAATGAATGGTTTATGTATTATTGTGGGCTGGGATTGTAAGTAACCTCTCCAGGTGGAGATGACAGATGTGAAACCTGTGGGTTCAGAGGACTATACTGAACAACATTCCAGACAAGAATGCACTTTTGGGGAAAAAAGTGTTAAGTGGGTTTCCTGGGAAATATCTAGAGGAAGGTGAATGCAAATTCCCCACCTCCAGTTATGCAAAAACCCAGCTTTTTGACGTTACACCTTGAGGCGTGAACCATTGTCTTCTGATCACCTGTTACATGAGGCCAAGATCAAAGGTCAAGCTACATAAAGGGAAGACAGAACTACTCATAGTTGTTCAGGATCTCAATCTGAGACAGTGATGAATTTGTAACCACAGGGAAAACCCAGTTGTGCATTTTGAAAGACTGACATCTACCAGAGTCAGAAGCTGGAGTTGAAGTGACCTCTGGTAAGCTTTTAATATGCATGAAGGTTCTTTTATTGTTTTTAATGTTTTCTGTAATGCTTACATTTTAAGAATAAACATGCTTGCTTAGAAAGAGCAGTGTGGTAACTTGTAGTTGTGGCAATTACTCTGTTCATAGCCTCTGGAGAGAAAAGAAAGTACAAACACTGGCCTTTTAGGCACTCTGGCTTTTTGAAGATATCACACTGTAGGATAGGTAGGGGGAACTACCCTGTTTGGAAGGGAAAGACACATAGGTCTTGGTCCAAGAGCAGTGAAAACTGAAGAGTTGAAAACCTAGAGTGGGTGCCTTTGGGGGACCATGGACAGGGAATACAGATGCAGTTGCTCTGAACTGTGACAGTAAGATGCTACAATGGACATCAGTCTCCCTTCCACTGTACTGATAAAGATACTGCTTTTGATTTATGAAACATCCCAACTGTCATTTTGAATTTAGACTATTATGGTATACAAAAGGTTAAAAATGATAAATACGTTCCCAACATTTTTCTGTAACTGGACAGTTATAATTTTAAACCAATTATTGCATAAATGTATGTGTGGGGGTGTTTGTTGTAACACAGTATCATAGCATAACATATACCTGGTAATGTAAGGCAGATAAGACTGGCAATCAGTAACGTTATACACATGAAAACAATCAACAGAAATATCTGAAAGATAAAATACAAAGGGAGACAGTTAACAGAAGAATTGAAAATTGCTTAACTGATTGTTAGAAAAACATTGAAGTATCAAAATACGCATCCACCTAGAAAGCAGTAACCTAAGCAGTAAACGCAGCACATACAATTTTTGTTCGAATTGTACCATTTTTTAATTCAGACAGGTATGAACTAATACTTTACTATGTGCAGACATATGAAATCAGGGATAGGCAATGTGTCAATGACACACTAGTCATGTCTTTGGAAAGGTTAATTTTAAAATTTTTTCCTAGGTATCAAAATAAAACTTCGGTATTTGAACTCCGAATAACTCAAATTCTCAATTGTCTAAGAGCAAATTTATTCCCTGTGGTTTAACTTCAGTGCCTAAAGACTTGTGCATTGAAGTACAGCAGCACATAAAGACATAGGCACTGAAGTCTTGAAATTCAGTTACAGTGTACTCCAGATGAAGAGGACAGTGATCAATATAATAGTAAGGAAAAGCCGGCCCACAGGCTTTGAAGTTTGCCCTCTTAATCACAAGACCTGGACAACGCAGTCAAACTTGCTCACTCTTTCACATGATTTTGGTGTCTCCACAGACTCAGCTATTTGGGTATTTCCAGCTCCATTTGCTAGACAACCCTGCTTTAATTCACCATCCAACTGGTACAAAAATGAGCAGAGATGCTCCGGAAAAATAGTATTTAATTATGTCATAAAAATATTGTAATGCAAACACACAAGACAGCAGAACTAAGGATTCACAGGCAACCATCTTTGGAATTTCTCAGCTTTGATCCTTTCACTTTGATACTCTATGCTTTGGCTTGGAGTTTCTAGGGTTTTCTTATTTTTAAAACAAAAATAAACAGAGTTCCATCTGCTACAGCTACTTGGGGGACAGGAGAAAAACACCAACCTACACCATACTCTGGGAGGCAGGGGCTCCTGTATCTCCTTTGAAAGGCACATGTGTCACAGTTCCAGGGTTAACTGCACCTCTACCTCTTCTGTAGTTTGCTCTAGGACACCCCTTTTTGGTCATTCCTGCAAAACTCAAAAGCACCACACAAGCTTATCTTCAGCTCTGCAGGACAAAAGCTCTCTCCATACTGTGCACCTGAGAAGCTCTGGTACACTTGGCACCACTAAATGTTGAGAGTTTCATCCAGCTCTAGGGGCACCTCTGAACAGCCTCCTTCCATGCTCCCAATTTCTAACCAGCACCTGAACTAGAGGTGTACTCCCAGGGATATAAATTACTTTTGCTTAACCTGGAATTTCAGCTACCACCAGACCAGCTAATTTAGAATAACCTGTAGATTAGATTAGAAGGGCAAATTCATTGTATGTAACAGTTCATACTAATAATCAAATATTCAAGGCAAATACATTACTAAAAAACTCAATTTCTAAAACACATGCACTGCACCTTCCAATGTCTAAAGCTGACAAAACAATCACACATCAAATATTACCTCAGAGGAAGAAAAGACACTGGCCAAGTAAATGAGACACCAGTTTTACACATTCCTTGGAAGTTATATTAATAGAGGTCCTTTTGATTATCTATTTACTTTCTTTTTTAATTTTAATATACTCTTCTCCTTACCTCTAATCATTTTAAAAACAACTAAATAAACAAAGCTGAGCATTCATAATCTCATCATGGATCCCAATGTGTATGGGACGTATAATAACTGGATGCAAAAGGGCATTACGGAATGAAAAAGTTACATTAAAATCAAATACATGGGTAAAAACCAGAGAGCCATTTGCTAACAGAATACACAGAGTCCCAGATCACTAAAGTGTGGGGCTTTAGTTACTTAGCTTTCAAAAATGATGCTCCCATCCAATCTTCCTTAAAAGAAATCCTATATATTTTTTCTTCTTTGTTTATATTACTGTAGACCTTAGGAATCCTAGTGATGGACCAGGACACCAAAGTGTTCTATGTTTGTACAGTACCTAGCAAAGAGATGGTCCTCTTTTTAAAGTGTTAGATCTACCTACCCTGAGTGGGAATTTTAAAGGCCTACGGTAAGGCTGGAAACCCACGGGTCCTCCTTGCTGAAGTATGGCTTGATGGGCTGCATGAAGACCTTCTCCCACAACTGGAATGGCATTGTTATTGCGAGCATGCTGGTTATTAGGTTGCTGATTTGCATTGTTCTCATTCTCTTCCTGGTCTCCAAGTAAGTAAGAATGGAGGTCCCTGTGGCAAAAAGCATGAAATGATTGCGTAACTACCTCTAGATTTGTAACGTGAATGGAAACCTAGAGAAAGCACACAACACAGCTATATTTATCAGTGTTTGTTTAATGAACGAGATAAAAGGATTATCAATTGTACAGATTGATCACCAGAATATTATCATGAAGCAACAGATAAAAAGCAGCATTTGGCAGATTTCATTCTTTTTTCTGTTAGCTTTCTACCCATTGTTTTTTAAATAAGTTAGAACATACAAAGCTTGGAAAAAAAAACAATTACCAAGTTGGGTTCAGGTTAAAAAACAATGGCAGCACAGCTAAAATCTGAGCCCACTAAGTCACTCATTTGACTATTTTAAAACAATACTGGTTACCAAAAATGTAATGAACAGAAGAGGAAAATATCTAAAAAAATCCCAATTACTGTCAGGTAAGTAACCACTCTTTCTCTGAGTGTCAGTCACTGTAGATGACTGGCAAGCAATATCTGCTCAGGATGGTGGGAATGAGCAACATCAGCTGTATCTTCCCAATGAAACAGCTTGGCCCTTGAAGCAGCCAACTATGGCCTCAGATAGAACAAAATCCTTTATCATCCCCACATATTATGAATGTAATATCACGGAGCTCTACGTTTGTCCAGAGTGCAATTTTTCTCCCTTGTGTGGAATGAGGTTGGGGGAAGGACACAGGTAAGCTGACTGACTGGTTTAAATGGAACTTGGAAATCAATTTGGCATGAAGTTTAAGTATCACCTTATCCTTATGAAACCAGGAATACAGGGGTTCTACCATGAGTATCTGAAGATAGTGATCACGTTGGCCAGGAGGGTGAACAATCAATACCACCATTTTGAGAGTAAAATGGTGAATGGGGCACTCCACAAGTTTTAGAAATATGATGTTAAGGTCCCATATTAAAGCAGGTTCTCCAACCAGTGGGTAAGCATGCAATACGGCCTAGACATATTTGGATACCACTGGATAAGAGAAGACTGAGACCAAATGTATCAGCGGATGATACGCAGAGACTGCCACTAGATTAACCTTGACTGAGCTAAATTAAAGTTCAGAAAGTTTTAACTGCAGCAGAATCTTTGGTATTGGGGCCTACAATAGGTTTAGGCCATGTCATGTTTCCCATATCGAGTATCTTTTCCATTTGGAGGAATAAGTCTCCCTTGGACAGTATTATGCTCTACATCAGGATTTCCTGAATCTGAGTGGAGCAGTCCTTTTCTGTGACACTCAACTAGCCAAGATCTAGGTTGTCAGGTATAGCGACTTCAGGTCTGGATGGTATCCTTGACAGTTTGACTGTATGGCGTTTGCAGGATCAGGCCTTCCTTGTCTTGTTATGATTCAACTAAATTTAAACTCAGTTATGTATAGATCACTAGTGGAAGAGAAACACTTCTTTGGTCTATTCTACTGCTCTCTGGGTATGTCTACAAAGCAACTAGACACCTATGGCTGACCTGTGCCAGCCAACTCAGGTTCACAGGGTTCGGGCTGTGGAGTGATTTTTCCCAAACCCCACGAGCCTGAGTCAGCTGGCATGGGCCAGCCACAGGTGGTCTTTGTGGGTAGATACATCCTCATAGTTTTGGTCTCCTAATAGAGAGATGAGAAAATGATTATACAGCTGATCCTGCATTTTTTGTAACAGGCTCCTGAGGAAAGATCCCTAAAGACAAGGAAGGGAATAGGCAGGGGATAAGGAAAGGAACTGGATGAGATAGCCATGGGGAATGATGATGAGCATTCATTTGTCGTCTAACCTCTCACCACAGCTGATGGAAGAGAGGAAAAAGTGATTTCTGAATGTTGGCTGCAGTATGGACTTGACAACAGAGCACTTAATATTTCTCTCAAACCTGCTGCCTCTGAGAGGCAGCTTGGTGTACAACAGAGGATGACAACAGGCGCCTCCTGGTGTAAGGGGGCTACTTTCTGGGCAAGTATTCTGGTTGGCAATTGTGGGAATAAGACTGTATTCTTCGTCTTTGTGGGAACTGATCCCAAAAGGGCTTGCAGTATGGTGCTGGGTAGGAGATCCCTAAATTCCTTAGAATTGCCCTCAAATCTTGGAGGGAAAGGAGTGCCTTATTAGTCCAGTTGCTAAAGAGCTCCATGCCCTGAACGGTAGGTCCTCTCTCATCACCTGGACTTCTTTTGGAATCCCAGACATTAGTAAGAAGGAGGCCCAGGGAACTGGGACTACTGTAGCTCTGGAACAAGTGGCTCTATCAGCCTCATCCACCGTGGCTTGTAGCACTGTTTGCATTACTATCTGCCCTTTCCTTGATAGTATGTCTGCGCTCCTCCGTACAGTCTTGCAGGAGCCATAATAGGAAGGCAGTCACCCTCTCCCACATCAGAAAACTATTTTGCCAACAGAGCCTGGTAGTTTCCTGTGAGGAACTGGAGAGAGGGCTGATAAGTAAGCCTTTTCGACAAGGAAATCCAGTTTCTTCAGGGGTCTTATCTTCTGGAATCCCTTTGGTGGATCTGGTCTTTTCCTGGACCACAGACACCACAAGCAACTCTGGCGTCCGATACTCATAAGAAAGTTCAAAGCCTTTGCATGGAACTTGATAACATTTTTATACTCAGTTTGCGTATAGGAAAGCAAGGCTGAAGTGTGCCACAGTCCTTTTGCTGGGTCCAATATACTATGATTGGTAGCACAATTCCAGTCGGCACTGAGGAGCTGAGGATATCGAACAGTCAAGAGAACAAACCTAAGATCACGGTTGTCTCAAAGTCCAAGATTTCAGCTATCTTCAAGAGCAGATTCTGGAAGGCCCCAAAGTCATTACTCGCTGGTGTCAGGTAGAGTTGACAGCCTCATGTAGAAAAGAGGAGGATTAAGTGGGGAGGGCAATTGGAGTGTTTCCCATGCCACCTCCACTACCTCACAAGGACACTTCTCTGTTCCTGTGACGGGGATCTGGCTATTAATGCCAGACGATGATTGACATCTGTGTTTCCCAGACATATGTCATATGTGATAGGGTTCCACTCTGGGACCTGTGGGAAGGTGGGCCTCAACATGGCCAGTAGGGCCACAATGGTAAATTGTACAATTATTGACCATGTTGTGGTTGGCCAGTCCTCTGTCAGTTGTGCTTTAGTGCCTGTAATGGAGCACTTCCAGAGCTTTCCTTAAGGTACCATTCTGGTCTGGTCCCCTACTTGAAGTCAGGGAGGATTGGGCTGGATATGGTGAAGAGTACATCTCCAAGAACAGCAGTACCATTAGATGTGAGACCAGGGCTGATTCTGCTGGTGCCAAAAAGAGCAGCAAAGGCAGTTCCTCAAAGGCATATATTGGTATTGGGAAAGTGGTTGGTTGGTGCCAGTGTTGATACCAGGGCAGGTCTTGGTGTTGATGTCAACATCAGTACTGTGGTCTCCCGAGTCTTTCATAGCTGATGTTTTGCTCCCATCCCTCCATGCTGAGGAAGGAGTGGAGACCTGCTTTTGGAGAATGCTGTGAATCCTTCTTATGGGATCAGCTCACTGCATGCTTTGAGCTGTGCTTACGCATGGTAAGGGTATCTTGCTTGGCATTCAAAGTGGATGATATACATCTCTTTGTCCAAGAGTCAGTGCCAATGACCACAGCACTGAGATTGTTTGTGCCAGGTTTTCTGGTGCCAGTACCAGTGGTCTTGGTCCCTTTTTAGATTTTTTCTCCCTACAGGAATCAGAGGCATGGTGTCTGGTTACCAGAGCATTTACCATAATTAGCCTCCTAGTCTCCGGCTTGGGGAGGATGTCTCTTCTCCAAGATCAGATAAGACATTCAAAGATTGCTTCAAGAGACAATTTCAAACGCACATCTCTCAGTTTTCAGGTGCGGGAAAGAAGTGGCAGATGAAGCACTTGCTGGGGATATGCTCTTCCAAGGCAGAAAAAACATCTGCTGAGACCATTGATTAATTGCATAAGATTGTTGCACAATGGACAAGGTTGAAACCTTGTGGCTTTAGAATAAGCCATACTGGCAGTCGGTGTGAAGTACCTCACCCAGCTGTATGGAGCAGTTGTGTATGAGAGTCTCCCTGTCCTTTTTTCTGTACATGACCAATGAAAGAGAAAAAGTGAAGCAGGATTTCTTCACAAAAGGGTTGAGACTGAAGCTCAAGAAAACACTAGCGTGTAAGACACTATTCAAGTTCCATCTCTCTGCCACATGTGGTAAGAGAAAAGTGAGGGAGGGTCACAGCCACTCCACCATATATGCCCTCACACAGGAGCATGAGGAGGCATAGGGTAGATGCCTGACCTTGATGGACATTGCTATTCAAAAATTTCCAAGCTTGTGCTCATGGAGCACATGTACATGCACAGCAGGATCTACAATCAGTTTCTCTCTCAATAAACTTGGCTGGTTTTGTAGATATCATTTGGACTTAAATATCAAGTTAAGTCTGAAGACTATACACATTAATGCTGTATAAAAAACTCCCATTTGTATTATATATTAATGTAACTCAGAATATAAAGAGATTATACTTTAAAGAAATAAGTATGCCAAGAGAATAAAGGTTGGACTTTCATCCTTAACACTGCATTGCCTGAATCTGGAGAGCTTAATTTCCTCACCTTAATATTATATAAATGCCAGGTTTTCTGGGGTGGATTTATTTATATTTTTTGTATGGATTAAAGAGCACCAGAGATGTACATGTGAATTTTGCTCATATCTTCCAAAGAGATACTCTATGGAAAGAGAGAGCAACAAACATTTAATTCTGAAAAGATAAACATAATGGAAAGCAAAACATACAGAAACAGGGACAACAGAAATTGCTAGGTCAGACTCAACTATCATTTTTTACCAAGCAAAAATTGTACTAGTGTAGCACATTTATGTTACACGTAATTCATAATGCTCCAGTTAGGGATCTAACCAAAGAATACATTTCTTTCATATTATAAAGGTTAAACTGACACAAGCCACGTAACTGATATTGACTGCTTACACTTACAATAAGTACCCAGCTGTAACAGTCCATGCTCGTACAAGACCTTTCAACCACTGTCTTGTGTGTCCTTGTTCAAGCAAAGCTGGCAGAACCACCTGAAGCAAAAGCAGCTCCAGGGAAAGTTCACTCACTGGAGCATCACTAGAAACAATGGGAAAGAACAAGAAGGCAAACACATAAGGACTATTCTATCAATTTATGAATTTTCTATAAACAGTTTAGCAAACCAAGACTATTGTATCCAAATATCTGATCAAACAAACAGCAAAACAGTAAAAGCTATGCAGGATTCCAAAAAAGACAATTCTTAGGCTTCAATAGCCAAGATTTTTCTTTGCATACTTTTTTGAGCACAAGTGAAGAATTTAGTAGTGTTTAGGAATTTAATGTGAACAGCCAGTTTTATAAAAGAAGTCTTCAGGAAAAATATATTCCATTTATCCAAAAGAGTGAGGTTTAAATTTTGACTTGTTCATTCTATAAGTTCTCTTTGCTTATAAGAGCAGTACCACTGATAAGCCAAATTATTGTTTTGCTTTATAAATGGAAGAAAAATTTTGCTTTGCTATTTAAATATCCAATGATAGCCATTTTTTTCATTCCTGACGTATTCCTAATAAGAAGAAAAGGAAAAAAAAAAAAAAAAAAAGAGTAAAATGATGCCCTATAGGATAATAATAATAATGATAATTTGTTCAGTATCTACATACCTGAATCACTGTGGAAAATCAATGCATAAAAAGGCAAACTTTTTATTTGTCCAAAATGTACTAGGCACACTTTGGCATTTAACTTTTCTAGAGCCGACTAAAATTTGTGTTATGCTGTTCATTTTCAACAAACATTCCAAATTCAATGTCAAAGCAATGGTGAAAGTGGTACAATTAGAAAAGTACACAAGAAGGATTCTGTCTAATCACAAGGTCACCAAAAAACATCTTTCAGAATAAAAATTAAAAAAAAACAAAAAAACTTACCTGTACAGCATGACATTATATGGAAGAAAATTAGGCAGCAGATACTTAATAATACGTATAGGAAGCCAAAGCATGAGTAGGACAATTGACCCAAAGACGATCTGCAACAAGAAAATTACAAATGCATATTGCATCTAGAAGATTCACATGAGGCCTTATTTTTTTATCTGGATGGGCTAATGAATATGTAAACCAACTGCAAAGGTTTTGAATGAAAAAAAACTGTATGATTAAATTAAAACCTGCTCCTCTCCCATTTTGGTAGTCTATGTTTCATAAAGAGAAATAAATTATGAACTAGAAAAGAAAGTTACACATTCTCAAAATATATAAAACTGTAACTGGTCACTCATGGGGACCATGGTCCCATTATGAGTCTGATGAAGGTTCTGAAATCATTACACTCATACCTTCAGAGAATGATAATTATTCAAAACCTTCATTTCTTGACTAACAAAGTAAAAACCAATTCCAGTACATTCTGCTAACCCATGCATTTGAGAGCTTTAAAAAGAACTATATGTTGGACTAAGTTTGAGTCATATGATGTGGCACATACATCCACGAAGCAGCCAAAGCAGTGTGGTTGTAGGATGATAAAAGGTCAATACATCCTGTCATTTCCTAAAGTCTTGAGCATGACTGATCAGCACTCCTCTCCTTCACTTAAGTGAGTGGAGGATGGCAAGGATAAGGTCTTACCCTCAGCGTGTATGCTGAGCACCAGTAGGGTGATCCAACAAGGCACAGAGGAGGTTGATGTATTAAGTATATCAACATCACAGTATTCCATACAGCATTCTATTTCCGAAGTATGCAGTCTTCAGGGCATTTATCTGCAAAACTTGTACCAAAGCAGGCCATCCAAGATTTGGCCTTAAAGGCCTTCCAGACATAGGACAGGGTGAACATCTGGAAAGTGCTTGGGGAGGCCAGGAAAACTTTAGATGTTTCCCAGAAATTCAACAGCCTGCAGCTACATATAGTAGCAGATACTACTGCCCAGGCCTTCAGGCTCCACCCTAAGACAGACCAGAAACTTGAATCAGACTCATCTCTACTGATCTGGTTGAATTGGGACCCAAAATGTTTGTTGCAATAAACAGCTTAAACCAGCCCTGTGACCTCAAAGGATCAACACCGCCATTCATAGTAATAAAGTAACTGTTGGCTAGTGATATAAACAGTCGTGATTTTAGCACAAGGGGAAGATTTGTGATTGTCTGTATTGGACTCAAAATTTTAAAACTTTAAACCGAAAATTTTCCACCAGCAGTTCAGACAACCAGAAGTGGGGAATCTGTTACAGCTAGCACCTCTGACAAAATAAACTTCAGTTTTATTTTAATAACTAAAGAATGAACAGACATCAAAAAGTTAAACATGCTAATTTTCAAAATATTAGATAGGCTAGCACTGTATCTGCAACAACAAGAAAGAAATGAATATAAATTATTCAAAGATAAGTCTGAAAAAAGTCCTTACCACTGATAAAATAAATCTCCTGAGATGTCTATAAATGGGCAAGTGAATCATTTCCTGAACTGGATTAAAATCCGGATCATTCAAATTCCTCAGAAACCACAGGACACCAGGTCTCAATACCTGAAACAGGTATTTACATTTGAATTTAAAAAGACAAAAACACAAGCAACATAAGAATTATTAGCATTTTGTATGATTAACAGAGTTAGATTTCTGTGGAAAAAAGATATAAACATGAAAAGAGCTTTTCAATATAAAAGTCAACACCTAGAGTACAGTAGGATACTGCAGAGCATTGCCACTAGGCCAATGGAAATATTTTAAACTAAAAATCTTTACTTTCAAATACATTTCAGATTACAGATACTGAGAAATATTTTTTAAAAAGCAGCATCCATATTAAAAATTCCCTTGCATGCAAGCAGCTTGCATCTTTTTAAGTTCCCATATTCATTTATTACAAGCACTCTGTTCAATTTTTAAGGCAGAAAAATTCTGAAGTCTAATATGTATTAAAAGCACCATAACAGAAACACATGGACGGGGAAGAGCTAATGAACAGTTCTTCAGTACATAAAGTTGTTCAAATATATTTTATAATCCCCTCACCTGAATAAGAACTTACCTCTCTCAGTAAGAGAATGAAAGATGCAAAGTAAAAGACGTAAACCATTCCCACTAACCAGTGTAGGAACATTGTGGTACCAGGGGCAGATTGAAAGCTCAACTCTCTGTCTTTCAAAGTAGCATCAAACATTTCCTATTAAAAAAAAAAAGTACACATGTACTTAGTACATCATCAATGTTTGCCAAATACTCTTCTCTGGTTATTCACTTTATTTACCCCAGTTTTTAAATTGCATATGTTACATTTAAATAATCTCAACCTGTTGAGAAACTATAAATTTGCAGAGCAGCATTTAAGAAAACAAAAACTTCTATTTAAGACATAAGGTACTTCTGCCTCTGAAAACTCTACACAGGTCTTACAACACACTTATAGCACTCACACTAGAGATGGCAAATAGTGACCTACATCTCTGCTCCACATAATTTTAAGAATGGGAAGAAAACTAAAAACAAGCGAAACACTAACATTTAATATGTAACACTACAAAGCATATCATATTGTACTGTACATTTATTCTCATTAGAAATAGGGTATCTTATTAATGCTAAATGAGAGCAAAAATGGTTGCTTTTTCCCATATAAGCATTTAATAGTAATATCTTAAATTAAAATCTTAAATTTAATATCTTAAATTAATTAGTAATATCTTAAATATATTAAATTAGTAATATCTTAAATTGGTGAAGTAACATTTTAAAATTTATGATAATTTCTCCCTTCCTTTCCCCTGCTCCCCACCCCCCAGACTACAAGAAAAATAGCTTTGCTCATATGGCATTCAATATATAGAAGAAAAAATTCACAATAATGCCACAACAAGATGAATCCTGTATGGATTTTCCCACAGATAGTCATGGAGTTGCCAGTAAGACATTTAGCATACCAGAGAAGTGACTTTTCACAGTGTTCTGTAACTGTTTCAAAAAGAACAACAATTTTTTTTTCCTATTTGTTTTAAACAGAGCTTATAGAACTTTAATTGCCTTAAATACAGGAACATAGACTTAGCGTTGCACAGTGCCCTAGGACAAACCACCTTTGACCTCTGAAACAATGAAAGCAAAGAGATATGTTTTCTGCAAGGCCAATTTATATCAATCATTTTTCTCCAGAGCAGAACAACTTTCCACTCAGAAAAAAAGAAGTGCAAGACTTGGACTACATTCCAATAATTTCTGTTCTTACCAAAGAGCATATATCCAGCCACCAGCCACAGATAAGGGGGAACACACCAATTTCTACAACCACTAACAAGGAAACCTTCAGGGAAAGAAAAAAAAATTACTCAGTAACTATGTATAAATCACTAACGAAATTATAGTTGATACCTTTTGCTTTCAGAAAACTATAATTACCTTAACAACAATATAGCAGACTCCCAATAAGCGACGTGATCTCTGGAATTTTACAAGTGCTGCCAAACCCTACATAATCTGGTCAAGGAAATATACTAAATGAAATGTTATAAACAGGACTGGAAGAGTATAATACAATTCATATGAACAACTGTGAAACCTAGCTTTTAGAATCAGAAAATTCTGAAACAGCCAAGCACTCATGTGAAAGTGTGAACAATATTGTTGGGGTCCTAATCTTTCAAAGTGACAATGATTTTGGGTGCCCAATTTGAAACACTTTAAAGGGACCTGCTTATCAAAGTGCTAAGCACCCATCCTCTGAAAATCAATCCCACTTGCAAAGGCACCTCAAGTTGGGCATTGAAAACAGACAACAGAAATCACTTTTGAACAAAAATTTATGCTGGGAAATTTGCCACCAAGAGTGCAGCTACAAGTCTGGAGGTCTAATGTAAAGTGCATTTTAATGGAGTCTGAGAGAAATTCTCATTTCTTCACAGCAAAGCTAGAGTGTGTGTTATATTTTTGAAAATTTAGGTCTTGGTTTTTAAAGGCATTTAGAAGTTGTGGTGCCCAGGGTTGCAATCCCCAATGATTTAGGAGCCTAAATCTCACTTTCAAAAAGGGATTAGACACTTAGGTGTTTAAATTCCACTGTCAATGGGATTTAGGCTCCCAATAGCCTAAATCCCTTTAGAAAATTAGATTCCTAAATTTAGGAATTTCCTAGATTTAGGTTCCTAAATCATTTAGGTGTTGCAACCCTGAGCACCACAACTGCTAAATACCTTTAAAAACCTGGACCATAGTCTCCTTTTAGTAGGCTAGAGGATTTCAAGAAAGACATGGCACCAAATACTTTACTATGTTTGTACAGTGCCTGGCACAATGAGGCCCAACCTAACTGTAGCCTTTAAGTGCTAATACAGTATAAAGTATTAAATAGCAAATAAGTTTACTCCTTCAAACAGAAATCAATTTAATCTTTTTAAAGCACACTTCCAGTTTACAGAAGTTTGGTCTGTGACCAAGCTTCCTCAGACTTTCAGAACTTTAAGATAGTGGTAACAGTCACTTCAATCTCTCCAGCCCAGCAAGGTGAACCGCTGCCTAAGAGAAATTCCAGTTGCACAAAGCTACTGGTTTGGTGACAGCGCCCAGGAAGACATATCCTTGGTATGTCTACACAGCAGTTGGGAGCGTGCTTCCCACACACGTAGACAGACATGCATTAGCTCTATTTGAGCGAGTGCGCTAGAAATAACAGTGTGGACATGGCAGCATGGGTGACAACACAGGGTAGCCCTCCAAGTGTGTACCCTAGCTCATGTGCCTGTGTTCAGACGGCTATTTCTAGCATGCTAGCCCAAACAGAGATAGCATGTGTCTAACTACCCATGCTGGGTAAACATACTGTGAAAAGCTGCCTGGAACAGGACACCTGATGTAAATGAGCTTCCCATCCCATGTGGTACAAACCCTAGTTATTATTCTGTAAGCCTATTTCTTTCTCTGCTGCAGCTGTGTAGCCCACAAGCAGCCTATGTATAGAAAGAAATGGATGGCTCCATACCTATTAGGCTAGATCACAAAAATTATAATTGCAAGCCTTGCTAGATCATAGGGGCACTCTTACTCACCAAATCATGACTTCATTTCAGCAAAGCTTTTAAACACAGTTTTCAAGTGCACCATTGAGTGCAATCCCTAAGACTGCTGCAAAATTCTTTCTGGACTCTTATGGCATATGGGGAACAAGGGACACCCTTTAGTGTTTTAGTGGCTAGTGAAGAGGATGGAAATATTTGTACCACATTGTCTTTTCTTTGGCTGATCTCCAGAAAGGGATCTGCTGTTCAGGAAGAAAGCCAATCATTCTATCTGTGGCCTTTTGAAATTTTATCTTGGTTAGCTGACAGTCAGCTGGGGGAAAAGGTGATTCCACATTAAAGCCTCTCCAATCTTATTCCTATAAGCCAGACTACCATATATGGAAAACTGTGCTCAGTGTAGTCTCAAAGCTGTTATTGTTCTGAATATGCAGCCTGCTTTGAAATTAGGTCTGTATGGTCAAGCCCTTATTATACAGATATTCTCTTTTTTTATCATAAGAACAAAGGAAAAAAAGAAAAAGCTCTTCTGCTTCATTTCTAGCCCTGATCACAACAAAATAGAGATAATGATCCACAACAGAATTGGAGTAGTCAGGCAACTACTTATGAAAAGATACATGACAAACAATTAGAGTTATTGCTAGCAACACGTAGCCAACTATTGTTGTGATTAAGCCTTCAAAGTGAGATGCTTGAACCTGAAAAGAAGAGAGACATTTTAAACATTTTCTATCAATTTTAGTTATTTTTTATTCCTCAAGAAGTTCAGTCCTCTTTCAATATTAGTTACAGCACAGTCCACTTGGGCAGCTGAGATTTGGAACCACAAGGTTCCTAGGCTGCTTTATACTACAACATGAACAAGACAAATATTTAATCAACAAACCCACTTTACTAATAATTTGGCATCCTCAACAAAAAAGTGGAAAGTAAGTTTGCATCTTCTAGAAAACCATACAATGGCAAAGTTCTCAGCATTGAGGGAGGAGCAGCCATATACTCTACTCCCTTCCTGGCATTCACTAACAGTCATTTATGAAGCATTACCTCCCATACAATCAAGGAATACCACAGTATAATATATTAGACATTATAAAAACATAGTATTAAAAACCCAAATTCGGTGACATTACAAAGGGGCGAGTTTTAGACAGAGAATACAATAATAAGGTTTTGTGGGAAGGATAAATGCTTAAAAGCAAAGAAAGGTCCCCGAATGAAGATATGAACAACTGCCCAAGCCACTCTGGTATCCTAGAGTAAAAGACAGGGGTTCCTATAAAAACCAGAAATTTCTAAGTTACATGAATATTTAAGAATTAAAAACATTAAAAATATAAAATAACCATACTTACATATTCCTCAAAACCCAGGCCAACAACAGAGAAGTGACCAATGTGGTAAGGACAAAATGCTAGAAAACACAAAGAGGGTGGGGAAAAAACAATGAAAATTGCTCTATCAAATGCAATGTCAGACTTATGCTGAAAAGTGTCAGTTCTGTGGTGTGGCAGTAATTTGACTTTTTAATGGTTTTACAAAGTGGATAAAAAATAACTATAACTAAAAAATAACAAAGTAGTTTTAAAGTTTTGTTATAAAACTTCAGATTTCTGTAGCATTCAAGCACATTACAAACTCTTAAGGGGTATTGCCAGCTCAAGAGTCATTTCTCTGCATTTTTCTTAACTTCAATATTACAAATAACCTACAATTACTATAACTAAAAAATGGGAAAAATGATTTTGCTCCTTTTTCAACTGCCATTTGACAGTGCTCTGAGTCAGCTTTATTTTCTAGTCTCATTCATTAGCTTGATATCAGACTTCTACATTGCTATAGGAATTCTCCTGTATGCTCTTCCCCAACCACTACAGAAGAGTGGAACTGCCCTTTCATAGATCGATTGAATGTTGCTCTGTCTTTTAGTAAACGTAATCTAAGAATGTGAAATTTGAAATTTAAGAATTTAAAGATTTAGGAATTGTCCAGAGAAACACATTTCCTGCAGGATTCTGCGAAGTGAACAAAGGAGCAAATACATCATGGGGAAGGTGACACACACTCATATGAATCCATTGGCTCCTCTCACACACTGCCCCTAAAACCTGACATAATACATACCTTCCACCAAAAATACAGTAGTGTTCTGCCAATACTTTAATAAAGTGATCCCACAGATCTTCCTTCCCTTAGTTTATGATAAAACCCATGTCCCAGAGGTGTATGTTCTTTCACAGAAAAGAGGTGAGGGACTGAGGATTCTTTTTACTTGATCTTCCATTTAAACAAAAATACTCTTAAACCACAATCAACAATGAAAGCAGTATCATTTGGAAAACAAACAGACACTAAGGGCACTCTTCTCACCCTGTGCAGTAACTGAGGTTCTTCGAGATGGGTGTCCCTGTGGCTGTGCCACTTCAGGTGAATGTGCGTCCCTGCACCTTTGATCGGAGAATTTCAGCAGAAGTGCTCATCTGGGTCATGCATGCGCTGTCCCTCTCTTGTGCCATTGTTGGTGCCTATCCAGTAGTGCAATCAGCTCCTTCTCTACTGTAGAATCCGAAAATTGAACTCCAGAGCAGAGGACAGGAGGGTAGTTAGTGGAGCACCCACAGGGACACTCATCTCGAATAACCTCAATTAATGTACAGAGTGAGTAACCTTCTCTTCTTCTTCAAGGAGTGTCCCTGTGGGTGTTCCACTTTGTTGGATGGAAGGGGCTTCAGAAATGCATGCGTAAGTGATGATAACACTGTAAGACCTAGCATTGCATCTGATCTTTAACCTCGATCGATTGCATAATGTTTAATGAATGTGTGTGTGGACGCCCAAGTGGCAGCTCTGCATATGTCCATGATCAGTACGTTGTTTAGGAAGGCTACAAAAGTTGATAGGGACCTGGTATAGCGAGTTCGGATCCCCAATGGGGCCTGCGGGAGGAAATCCACTAGGATAGTCTCTGTTTGGAAATAGCGGAACCTTTAGAACGTTCCACAGTGGAAATGAAAAGCCTCGGTGATTTGCTGAAGGGCTTAGTTCTGTCAATGTAGAATGCTAAGGTGCGTCTGACATCTAGAGTATTTAGTATACCGAGTCCTGTGAGGTTTAGAAAAGAATGAGGGAAGACAGATTGGTTGGTTTATGTAGAAGGAAGAAGATATTTTAACTAGAAATTTTGGGTGAGGTATTGTGACCTTGCCCTTGAAAAAGATGGTGTAAGGTGGGTGTGCCGTAAGAGCCCCTAGCTCTCCCGCTCAGTGGGCTGATGTGATAGCTATTAAGAACACCACCTTCATCAATAGATGTGTCAGGGAACATGTTGATAAGGATTCGAATGGTGCCCCAGTGAGGTAATGTAGTACTAAGTTGAAAGCCCAAGGTGGGATAGGTACGTGTACTTCCGAGTAAACATTTCTGATGCCCTTGAGGAAACATTTGGTAATCAGATGGGTGAATATCAATGTCCTGTCGACCTTGTGATGGAAAGCAGTAATAGCCGCAAGATGTATTTTGACTGAACTAATGGATAGTCCAGATGTCTTTAGCCCCAATATATATTCCAATACCAAGGGTAGAGGGCGGAAATGGCCCTAGTTTCTTTATTTTGACACCATATGTTGAATCTCTTACATTTGTGCAGGTAAGTATTACGCATGGTTGTCCTTCTACTGTTTACTAATATGTCTTTCACCTGTTCCAAGCAGGTTAGCTCGTCATGATGGAAACAACATGTGGGAAGCCTCTCCAGATTCGGGTGGTAGGCCTGTCCAGCATCCTCTGACAGAAGGTTTAGCAGAAGTAGAAGAGTGTGCAGTGTGCATACCGCTAACTGCAACAGGTACGAGTAGCAAGTCTGTCTGGGCCATGTTGGTGCTACCAGGATGACTTTGGCCTTGTTCATATTTTGTGTATAACCCTCAATAACAAAGGGACTAGGGGAAATGCATATAGCAGAGGTGCATACCATATGAGGAGGAAGGTATCCCCCAGAGATTGGGGCTCCAACCCTGCTCTCAAACAGAATTGCAGGCATTTGTAGCTCAGGGATGTCGTAAAGAGGTAGATGGATGGGTGACTTAAATGTTTGAATATGTTCTGTAGGGCCACATTGTTTAGTTCCCACTGATGATCCTGAGAAAATTCTCTGCTCAGCATATCCACTGTAGTGTTTTGACAATTGGGAGGTATGAGGCTGAGATGTTGACATTGTGCCGGATAGATCAGTTCCACAGTTTCATGGCATCAATGGCAGGAAGTGTAAGCATGCGTTGTGAACTGCGTGCAGTTCCAGGAGATTTATGTGTAACAGTGTCTCGAAGGGAGACCACCTGCCCTGAATTGTGTGGTGCTGTAGATGGGCTCCCCAGCCTACCAAGGAGGTGTTGGTTATGAGAATCATTGCAGGTGGAGTCTGTGTGAAAGGAACTTCTATACACACATCGTGGGGATGGCATTGTGAGGCATCTGTTCAGGATGTGTTTGTGTGGTATGTAGATGGTTCTTAGTCATGCCTGAAGGCAGAGCATGTGAAGACATGCATATCATACCATGAAGGTGGTTGCCGCCATATGGCCTAATAGTTGGAGGCAAGTCCATGCCAATGTGTGGACTGTTCAGTTCAGAGGAGATCAGGTTGATTATAGTGATGAATCTGTTTGGTGGCTTTGGCCTCCAGAGTGTCAAGATAGGCCCCGATGAAGTCCAATTTCTGTACGGATATTAGAGTTGATTTGCATACATTTAGTTGCAAACCCAGCTGCAAAAAGAGGGTGATTGTTCTGTAACATCAGGGGCATCCATTTGGGTGCGGGCTTTTAGTAGACCATCGTCCAGATAGGGGAATATTACCACTCCTTGCTTGCAGAGGTATACTGCCCCTACTGCAAGAATTTTGGAGAACACCTGGAGTGCTGTCAAAAGACTGAAAGGTAGAACGTTGTATTGGTAATGTTCTGTTCCCAGAGTAAATCAGGAATCTGCTGTAAGCAGGGTGTATGTTTATGAGAGAATAGGCATCTTGGAGGTCGAGGACTGCGAACCAGCCTCACCGTTCCAGTGCTGGTATTATCGCCGCTAGTGTGACCATCCTGAACCATTGGATCCTTACAAATTTGTTGAGTTTCCTGAGGTCTAAAACAGGCCTCCATCCTCCGTTCTTTTTCTGGGTTTAGAAGTAGTGGGAGTAGAAATCCTTCCCCCTGTATTGTGATGGTACCTGTTCCACAGTGCCCAGATGTAGAAGGTGGTATACTTCTTCGCTGTAGAAGGTGTTCGTGAGAAGGGTCCCTGAAGAGTGATGAGGAGGGAGGGAGGGTGGGCCAGGGGGATGGAGGTAAATGGTATCTAGTAGCCTGTGTGCATTATTTCTAGGACTCATTTGTCCTTGGTAATGGAGTTCCAGGCTGAATAGAAAGAGATCACATGGTGACCAAAAAGGGGAATGGTCAGTTATGGTGTAAGCACCGATATGGGGGAAGGTCATTTGGGCCCTTGACAAAACCCTAAAAATTGTTTTGCAGAGGGTACTTGGGACACTGATGATTGAGACAGAGGTTGTCGACGCCTTGGAGGTATCTGTCTCTGCCGTTGTGTAACACAGTGTCTCTGCTGTTGTATGTATGGGGCTGTTCTTGTGTACTGGGAAGGATAATATTTACCGTTTTCTTCTGGTTGTCGGTGTGTATATCTCCAAGGTGCAGAGAGTTGCCAGAGAATCCTTCAGTGGTTTCATCCACGTTTGAGGCGAACAGTTTCTGTCCATCAAAAGGGAGGTCCTTCACAGTGAACTGTACTTCCCTGGGGGAGCTCAACAGCTGGAGCCACAACACTTGGCACATAACTATAGCACTGGCCATGGAGCATGCCACCATGTCTGCTGCATCTAGGTATGCCTGTAAGGCAGTTCTAACCAGAAAGTGGCCCTCGGCTATGATGGTTTTAAATTGGTTCCTTTTATCTTCCAGGATATAATCAGTAAAATCTGTGAGTTTGGAGTAGTTTATGTGGTTGTATTTAGCCATCAATGTGGTTAGTTGGCAATCCTAAATTGTAGAGTAGCCGATGAGTAGACCTTGCTGCCAAAAAGATCTGGTCGTTTCCACTCATCATATGGGGTGGATCTAAATTGGTGTTGTCTACTCGCTGGTTGACTACATCAACGACTACAAAGTTCGGTGCAGGGTGAAAAAAGAAGAAGTCTGTCCCTTTTGAGGGATGTAATACTTTTTATCCACTTGCAAATGGGCGATACCATATGTTTTTGGCCGGCTCCATGAGTGCTTCATTTATTGGAAAACCTATTTTTGAGGCCAATGACATTTGCAGAATATCTAGTAACTTATGTTGGGATCTGGGACCTTCTCTAAAGAGATCCCAATGGAGTCTGCAACTCTTTCGAAGAGCTCCTGGAAATGTCTGAAGTCATCAGCAGCTGTGGGTGGCACCTTGGGAAGAGGAAGAAATGTTGGCTGGTGGTGTCATGTCTAGTTCCAAGGCCTCTTACTCCTCAAAGCTGTCCTTAGCGAGCTCTGATGGTGCAGCCACTGAGGGTGGTGAGAGAGATCTCATCTCCTTATCGGAACTCGGGAGCCTGGGGTATTGTCTCCTTTATGTTGCCCAGGGGTCCCAATAAGGCCACTGTGTGGCAAATAGCATAGGTGGTGGCCATCCATAGGTGGCCATATTAGGTCTGGGTGTCAATTCTGTGGTGAGGTTTAGGCCATACAGGTGGTCCTAAGGTTGCAGTTGCTTGGATAGAAGAGGAATGGTGTGATGAAAAAACACCCTCCTCCTCATTACCTTCCTCCCCACAACAGAGGGGTCAGCGATGAAGCAGGTTGACTTGATACTCGTGTGTACTGGAGACACATCAGTACCGAAAAGTGGAGATTCTGGTGTTGATGAGACAAGTAAGTGCTTGTGCTGCAGGAAATGTTGTGGTGCCGATGATTTCAGTGCCAAAGTGGTTGGTGCCGATGATGCTGTTGCAGGCATCGGTGCCTACAACTGAGTGCTATGCATTATTGGAGCAGGTGGTGGTGCCATAGCTTGCGGAGATGTCTCGGTGCTGAGTCTTTGAGCGGTTCCTTTGGTATCGTAGTGGAAGAGATGGGCTTTTGTTTGCCTCTCGACTCCGAGCCTGCCCACTTGGCATCACTGGCTGCTACAAAAAGGCGGTAACAGAGGATCCTGGTGCCTGTATGTACTCACCACAGTGTGGTCAATACCGAGGAAAGAGAGTGAGCCAGAATCAGGCATGGCTTGCACTATTGTGGTTCATCCATGAGAATGAACACTAACTATTCTATGAAAAAAAAAATGTTTTTTAAGGAGAAAAAAAAACCAGGTAAGTAAATCTAATTAGTATACTAAAACTACTCTAAAAAAATCTATTCTAAACACTAAATAAAGCTATCGGTTTTCACTCTCCTGGGAGCTCTGTCTCAGGCCGAGGATGGTTGAGAAGCAACTGGGACAGGTCTGGTCATGCATGTAGATAGGCGCCAACAACAGCGTGAGACAGGGACAGAGCGTGCACAGCCCAGACGAGCACTGCTGCTGAAATTCTCTGATCAAAGGTGCAGGTGCATTCACCTAAAGTGGAGCACCCACAGGGACACTCATCGAAGATTAATTCTTTATCCCACGTACACTGAGTGTACTGATAGAACAACACAATCTTCAACGTGCACAGGGTTGAATAAAGATCTTATTGAAAGTCACAGGATAGTCTTCCTGGAGACTTTTTTTTTTTTTTTTAAACAAAACAATACATGACAATTGTGTGCAGTCTGCTGCACTCCAAAGAAATAGATAAAATCATTTTGGAAGGGCATTTCTTTTTTATGAGCCTCAGAGACAAAAGGTATAATTATCAAGGGTCATTTAGCAATATCTAGGGAAGAATGAAAGCAGGGAAATTACATCTCACCTATCCCTACAATTTTTTGGGGAACTTCATAAAGTAACTTCCAGAAATTCCCTCCTGAATATTATTCCAAAAATATATAGTTCTCAGATCTAAGTAATAGAACTAAGCTCTGTCAACTGTTTTTAAACCAGAGAAATTAAAAAAAAAAATACTCTCACCAACAAAACAAAAAGGAAAAATATCCGTCTTGGATGCAATACTGCCACACTGGGAACTGAAATTACACAATAAGATGCAAGTAATTCCAATAAGGTCTACCCATATCCATGTGTAGTGATACTATTAGTATGAAAGTTTTATTAGTCACATTGAACTATTCACCTTTTATTCTGATTTCGTTTTTTAAAAATTAGACTCAGAATAAAAGTGGTCTATAAAAACTAGTTTGTATCAAGCATTTACAATGAAAAAGCTAGTTTTGAAATAAGAGCAAATAATACCTACCAAACACAAGTATGAAGAGTGTGTTTAAAGATACCACCCAGAAGACATGTTCCTAGGGCAGAAAGTAAAACATATTCAATAAAAGCCGGGTATAAAAATATGTAACTCACGTAATAGGCAAATGACTGCATTTTTTGTATCCTGAATTCTTAGGGGGGAAAATGAATAATAATGAGCTAAGCTGCAAGCTTAGAATTTTCTAAATTTCAGCCCCCCAGAAGGAAAGTGAATGTTATGAGTGAAAACAGGGGTTATAATGGCAATTATTCATATACTGCCAACTTAAATTTGCCCCAAAAGTTTAGATTTCGTAATAACATGTTTTTATTTTATGATCAATAAAAATGTTTCCACTCTAACACTCACATTCCAAACAACAATGTTTAAACAAGAAGCATTCCTCTTCATTTTTTAAAACCCAGGCACTGCACCACTAAACCTGAAACTGACTATAGTGGTTTTCATTGTTCTAGCTGAGAGAAATACAAGTAATACATAAAGAACATAAGGACAAATACACTGAATTGCTCAAAAAAATTCACAGTTAATAGAGTAATATGTTATTAGTAACTTAGGTAAGCAAGTTTTGTTTACGGCATAAATAAAGCACCTGTTTCCCTTTAACTATAGCAATCACAAGCAAACACTTGCTATCATTAACCAAGGTAAGAAACAAGAATCCCTTTGCAAATTAAACTGAAAATAAAGTTTAATTTGCTGCAAGTTAGCAGCAATCTTTTCCTCTTTTTCTGAAAATACATATTTTTTGTACTTTTAAAGTTAGCATAAAAAGTAGTGCAACTATTTTTGATATTTACAGACCTGGGGAGATTATCTGAAAAACACCCTACCTAATCCTAGCCACAAAGAACAGCAAGTTCTGTGTAATAATATTTGCACTTTTTTTTTTTTTTTTTTTTTGAGTGTGCTCTAATATTACCTTAGCTTAAGAAAAAGAAGGAAAATCTGGAATAATTTTAAATAGCTATATTCCACTGGCTAACCCCATTACTGTTATAAGGACTTTTTTTAAAATAAAAAAAATTATATTTAATCTTTTCCTTTCATTGGCTTCAACAATAAAAGCTAAGAAAATTGCTGCAGGTCAACAATTAAAAATGTGATAAACACAAGTAGCTAAAGACCTTGTAGTCTAAATTACCTAAATCCTGGTCTATGCTTAAAATTTTACCGGTAAGGGGTGTAATTACACTAGCAGGGCTTTGGCAAAAGTTTTTTTGCTGCTTTAAGTGTATACAAGGCCCAAGTATTTAGACTAGAATTATCAAAAAGGCCTGAACCCAACAAAAAAAAAAAGTTACTTAGCTTTTGAACTTGTTATTTTGAACTTCTTGTTCTGAACTTGTTAGTACGAAATCTAAACTTTTGGGACAAATTTAAGTTGACAGTATATGAATAATTGCCATTATAACCTGCTTTCACTCATAACATTCACTTTCCTTTTGAGGGCTGAAATTTAGAAAATTCTAAACTTGCAGCTTAGCTGCTTTTGAAAACTGTACTCTTATGCAGCACCCACCACAGCAGTATATGAGTGCTACAAAAAATTAAATCAACCATGTGAATGCATGACCCATCATATTTATGATAAAGTAAGAAAATCTGTTTGAAGCTGACACATCAATGCAACATTTGAAATCTGCTTCATACATTACAGTACAGACTTTTTATTTGAAGTCTACATAAAACAAGTTATTAGTTTTCTTAAAAATAAGCCTACTGCAAAAACTATTCTTGAACTATAAGACTTCACTTACTAAAAAAACCAGAGATCCGTCAAGCCCAAGCATCTAAGAATAAAAGAAAGTTGAATTCATTCACAGTTCTGTTCTCAAAAATCTTCATACTCCCACAACCAGCTTCAAGGATGCTCTTTTTCAAATCCATTTTTTACTGCCCTGGTTAGCAGCATACTTTATAGGACTGGAGAATAAGATGAACTCCCCAATGTGAGTTTTTAAATTTAAAGTAAGGAACTCTAAAATTGTCTAGTTCAGTACTGTAAAATGATCTAATCAAAGGCCGTGGTGTATGTTAGAATATTTTAATACACAGTTATTTAAATGTACAGAAATCCATGTAAACCAAAGACAGCCTACAATTTAATTGATTATTTCAGAGAGATCTGTTTCAAGCAGTGAATGGTGCAGATTTCAATTTAGCTCAGGAAATGAATCGTTTACCTATTTATAGCAGCCTCAGCATTTTAGTGATTTAACTGAATTTTAAATACATATGAAATCTGAACTCAGAGAATTTGCATACAAAGATTTGTGTAAATATAATTTTGTTTTCTAGCTGCAGAAAGAAAGCTGAAAGAATAAGAGCAGATGAGAGTCAATCAAGAGTATAATTGAGAAACAGCTTTCAGTTCCAGACCAGTCATATCTCACGCTGTTCAAGTCTGAAACAGGAATCTGCTTGCAGCTGGGGAAAGTATCCTCCATTTATTGTACAGTTGTTTCAGAAAGCGCACACAGAACAAACAAAACAAGGAGAAAGATTATTAAAGTAATTTTCTTTTCCAGTTCCTCTAAAATCTTCTATGCCAGTCTAGACTCCCTCAAGAGTAAATGGTAACTTCCACGGTTTGGGACTCCCTTGGATGTCAAATTTTAAGCTAATATTTCAATGTCTCAAAGCTCTCAGATATCTCACTTTATAAATAACATAATGTAAACTACTTTTGAAATTTCAGATGAGCTTCCAAGCCCCTTACATTCAAGGGTGATACCACCAAAAATTCTCAATGTATTGCACTCATTTATTGGCAAGAAGAGACTATACTCAAGTGCATAGACTAGCAGAGAAGATCGAAGAGAGGTTTATGAGAATATTGTATTTAAACATTGTAAAATACTGAAGTCAATGTATGTATTCAGGAAAAGTTTTTAAAAATAATTAAAATATTTTTCAAGTACACAAGATAATTCTGGAGTATATGTATCACTAGCAGAAAGTGAGCATAATGTTTATGCTGAAAACAGAAGAGTTAATTACTCCTTTCAGGAAAGTCCAATAGTAAGAAGGGGTCAGGAATTTGAGTTTATATTGAGCCCTTTTCACCAAATGTCTTTTAAACAAGATAGTGTAGTTAGCATTCTGTATCATTAACAGAGGACCTTTTCTATCTCCTTATTGTTATCATGCTGCAGATTGCGGAAAAGTTTTAGTTATGGAATTTGTGAACTAGAAAACAAAATGAGATGAGGCTATCCTGGAAACCATTCTTGTACATATTCTTGTTGGTTTTTATAAAAGTCTACACTTATTTTTTTACTATATCTATACATACACTCATAAAGATCAGATTTTAAGCTATGCATCATTTAACAAGTACTGGCATATTTAGGAGCAAAACTGAAGATCTCAGAAAAGTGCCTTGTTGAAAGATGGTTTTGGCCATGTTTCTGCATAGCATCAAGGAAATGCTTTTTTATTGTTCCTTAATACTGTATACATTATTATTTTTAATTTAATCACTTTTTGGAATCACTAATACCTATCACAACCAGGTTTTACATGAAATCCAAGTATCAGAACCAATTTTCTATTAGGTTTAACAAGTACAAGTTAGTGACTGAGAAAACTCAGAATACTTCAGGAGAATGGCTCTTACTCACTCTCTCCCATGTAAGCTCTTCTGCTGCTCGATCCCATTCCAAAGCATTCCAATTCATGTCATCTAAAGAGAGATTGTAATTTTTAAAGCTACCAACTGACCCTGACCTAAAGCAGCACATTAGTAAGAGCTGTATTATGATTTAAATTAGCAAAAATATCAAGTGCATACCATTACGCTCACTCAGTACATTAGAAAGGGATACAAGTCAAAAGAACATTTTAAGAGTAATTATTCTCTTTACAGTTTAATTTCTCAAAAGTTAAAGCAAATATTTCCAAAGGGCCATTTCCCTCTTGACCACACAAGCAGAGTAGTTTCTTAGTGTAAGGATGCCTGAAGCCACAAAGCTGCTTGTAGTTTTGGCTTTTCTTAACTGCAAAGTGTTTTGGTGCTCATTATAAAGAATAAACTATATAAACATTGCAACACACAAGAGAAGAGGTAAACAGGCTGAAGTCTGAGCCTACTGGCCTTGGTAGTTTCCCTAAGTAGGTTAATTAAAAATATAGATGTCAGTCACAAAAGAATAATATCCATTTTCACTTCTTTTCAATAACTATTTTATAAGATCATTTTAGGGAAATGTTCCTGCTCTGTGTCACCTGTTACCTTGGGCTCCATTGTTTGCATCTGCTGCATCTTCTACTACAGCATCTTCTTCATCTTCATTGTCCTCCTCTTCCTCATCTCCCTGTTCTTCCTGAATTTCTGGGTTTTCACCTACAACTGCATTCTCAGCAGGTGGGTTAGCAGGTTGATCAAGAGCAGCATTTTCAGCTCCACCATTTCCTACCCCCTGAGCCTGCAGGGACAAGATTTCAGTGCAACTTCACTTAAATTCATTAAAGTACTGCTATGCTTTGATCAATGTCCAGAAAAACAAACATGATAAAAAGCAACACTTTTGGTTCCACTTAAAGAATAACGGGAGCCATTGCTTTTGGCAATGACATACCTCCTAAAATGCTGACAGTATCAGTATCTTATTGGACTTCTAGAGATTTAATTTAGTGGTGTGCAAGAAAGATACATTATTTAAGAACACTGTCAAGTTAAAGAACCATACTTCTGTGTTAAAAATTTGTATTTATATAGTTACAATTGATACTTAAGAAAAAGTTGGGGAAAGTCTTTTTTCCGATTTGTGCATTTGACAATAATTTGTGAACAGCCAATATTTCTCTTGCTGAAGTGACCCTTATGATCATCAATAGGCATGGAGAAAAAATTTGAAATTTACAAATAAAATAAATAATTCAGAACATACTGTTTAAAAGGGATTCTATCACAGAGGATTCAAACTTTATCAAAGTATGGAACACAACTTAAGATATGTTCTCAAGCAACTACGATTGCTGCAGTGGAAGTATTACTTGGAAAATATATTTTTAGTTTCTTTAATAAAATTTAAGGCTGGAGAGCTAGCACCATGTGACAATCCAGCTCTCCACAGATCATCAGCAAGCGTTCCCGGTCCACTCAGTTGTCCACAGACCAGTGAAAACCTTTGTCCTTTCAGAAACAAATATTTTTCAGATAGTCATATTTAAAAAAAAATCTGACCATGTCACTTCAAACTTGTTGTATCATGGCTACAAATTCAACTTCACAAGTACTAAATCCTATTTTAAAAGATTTAATATAATATACGAAGGGGATCATAAGAACTTAGGTAACTAGAAAATTATTTACTGCATGATCACAGTTTCTAATGGTTCAGGAATATATTTTGTATACATTACAGCTGTGATCACATTACCCTGGTGAATTACATAGGACTGTATACACAGCAGTTGAACATACAGAAATAAGATCCCTTTGCAGTAAAAAGTATTAAGCTCTGAAGTGGACAGGCTTTTTACCATTTATTTTTCCATGTGCACATTCACCCTCTCCCCAGCTTTATTTTAAACTAATGGGCATTTTACAAGCTTTTACCTCATTCTGTTGCCCAATAACATTGGGTGGCTGTTGATTTTGTTCCAACCACTGTGGTGCTCCACCATGGACAATCTGTTCACGTAACCACACTAGACTGATAAATGCACAGAGTGTGCATGTCACCACAAAACAACCCTGCAAACAGTCTGCCAATAAATTTTCCCTGTTTAAAAAGATTAAGACCTTCATGGTTAATATATTTTGTTTTAAAAAAAACTATTTCCAGTCATTTTTGTTCACACAGAATCCCTCAGTCACAATCAGTTCAAACTAGTTCTCATTTTATGATCTGAAGAGCTTGTTTTCCCAGATCCTTTGGTAAGGAAGATACATAAGTGACATTTCCATTTCCAGGGAAAAAACGAACAAAGCAAATTTTCTTAGAAGACTATCTTACTGAAGAAAACTGTAAATATTTAAAATTAAATCAATTCACAACACTGTTTATCTTGATGCCTTTGCCAACTATCAAAGGCTTTGATTAATGCAGGTTTAATTTTTCCAGTGCCCCTGTGACATTAGGAGAGGTTATTCACTTTGTGCAGTACCCGGAGTTTGAGATGTGTGCCTTTGTGGATGCTCCACTTTAGGTGTTGATGCGCCCCTGCACCTTTAATTGGAGATTTTTGGTAGCAGTGACTGTTCTGCCCAAACGTCACACATCCTTGTGCCCCATAAAAACATAAGAATGGCCATACTGAGTCAGACCAACGTTCCATCTAGCCCAATATCTTCCAGATGCTTCAGAGGGGGATCAATAGAATAGGGAAATTATTGAGAGATCCATCCTCTGTCATCCAGTCCTAGCATCTGGCAGTTACAGGCTCAGGGACACCAAAAACATAGGGTTGCATGCTTGACCATCTTGGCTAATCCACTGATGGACCTATCCAGTTCTTTTTTTTTAACCCAGTTCTACTTTTGGCCTTCACATCCCACGGCAATGAGTTCCTCAGATGGACTGTGTGTTGTACAAGGAATGAATTCCTTTAATTTGTTTTAAACCTGCTGCCTATTAATTTCACTGGGTGACCCCTGGTTCTCGTGCTATGTGAAGAGGTAAATAACACTTCCTCATTTACCTTTTCATGATTTTATAGACCTCTATGATATTCCCCCGCCCCGTCCCCAGTCATCTCTTTTCCAAGCTGAACAGCCCCAGTCTTTTTAGTCTCTCCTCATATGGAAGCTGTTCCATACCCTGAATCATTTTTGTTTCCCTTTTCTATACCTTTTCCAAGTCTAATACATCTTTTTCTGAGATGGGGCAACCAGAACAGCATGCAGTATTCAAGGATTTATATAATGGCATTATTATATTGACTGTCTTATTATCTAGCCCTTTCCTAATGATTCCTAGCATTGTTAGCTTTTCGGACTGCTGCCGCACAATGAGCAGCTGTTTTCAGAGAACTACCCGCAATGATGCCAAAATCTCTTTCTTGAGTGATAACAGCTAATTTAGACGCCATCAATTTGTACGCAGAATTGAGATTATGTTTTCTAATGTGCATTATTCTGCATTTATGAACACTGAAATTCATCGGCCATTTTGCTGCCTAGTCACTCAGTTTTGTGAAATATGGCGAACTGCCCTCATTTACTTCTCTACTACAAAGACCACAGAAGCAGCTCTGAAATAGACAGAAGAAGACTGGGTAGTGGAGCACCCACAGGGACTTATCTCAAAGAACTCCAGTTACTGTACAAGGTGAGTAACCTCTCCTCCTTTGAGTAGTGTCGCTGTGGGTGCTCCACTTTAGGTGACTCCCTACCAGCCCTTTCAGGAGGTGGGGGTTTTCAAAGCAGAGTCCATCACTGAAGAAAGAACTGCACTGCCTACTGCCGCATCTGATTTTGTGGTGTGAATTATGGTATAGGGATCAGAAAACATGTACATAGAGGACCATAATGCAGCCCTGCTGATTTCAACAACTGGAACATCTCTGAGTACAGCTACAGCCGTAGACTGTAATCTAGTAGTGTGTGCAGTCACTCTTACAGTTTCACTGAGGTTACCTCTCCCCTAACAGGCAATAATACATCCATAGATCCATTTTGAAAGTTTCTTAGTGGAGAAAGGCACTCACTTAGATGTATCTGCAAAAGAAACAAAGACTAGGGAGTCTTCCTGAATGGCTTAGACCCATTTAAGTGAAAGTGTAACGCCCTCTCAACATCTGGTGTATGAAAAGCACATTCCTTTGTAGACTGATGTGGCTTAGGAAAAGAAACGGAAGTTGAATAGCTTGTCTGATATGAAGTTTAGAGAACACCTTATGTAAGAACTTTTGATAAGGTCGTAAAGATACTTTGTTTTCCATGGAGAAGGTAAAGGGAGGGCCTGCCATTAAAGCCCCCATCTCCCCAACCCTTCACACAGAAGTGATGGCTACCAATAGTCAGTCTTCATCGACAGATGTAGCAGTGAAAATGCAGCTAATGGCTCAAAGGGTCGTTTCATGAGATGGTAAAGAACCAGGCTGAGATCCCAAAGCAACATAGGGGCCATAATCTGCAAAAAATGACTGATTAGTCCTCTTAGGAATCTCACTGTGGTTGGATGAGCGAATACCGAGAAACTGTCTACTCGCACATAGGAAGCTGTTATTGCCACTAAATGAATCTTGATGGAACTCACAGAAAGGCCTGAATTTTTCACTTCCAACATGTAATCAAAGACTGAGGAAAGAGACGAATGGATAGGAGAAAGATGGCACCGGTTACACCAAAGGTTATATCTTTCTCCATTTCAAGGTAAGTATGTCAAGTAAATTCCTTTCTACTATTTAACATTATTTTTTGTCCTTCCAATAAGTACGTGGTCTCCACTCCCGAGAACCATTAAGAAACCAAATTTGTAGTTGCAGGATGTTCAGATTTGGGTGAAATGACTGACCCTCATCCTTGGATAACAGTTGTGTTTGATTGAGAGCCACCACAGAGGGTCAGAGGTGAGTTTGATGAGGTAAAGAACCCAAACTTGTCTTGACCAAGTTGATCCAATCAAAACTACTTTGGCTTGGTCCTATATGATCTTGATAAGGACCTTTAAGAGCAATGGAGTTGGAGGATATGCATAGAAAAAACCTTTTGTCCATGTAACGAAGAAGGCATCTTCTAGAGACTGGGGATTGAGCCCCCCTCCCGCCTCTGAAGCAGAATATCCTGACTTTGCATTGGCTGACACAGCAAAAAAAAAATCGACCTCTGGAAATCCCCAAGCTAGGAAAAAACTCAAGAGTCCAACTCCCTCTCTAATTTAGGGAGAAATGTCTGCTCATCCACCATGGTGTTTTGTATACCGCCTACGGGTAAGAAGCTGACATGACTACCTGATTGGCTATGCACCAGTTACACATCTTTATTGCTTCAGTGCAGAGCAAGGGGGAATGCGCTCTGCCCTGATGACCAATATAATACACACAAGCTATGCTGTATGTCATGATCTTTTTGGACTTGTTTTTGAATAGGGGAAGAAAGTGGAGGTAATTATATCTGACCACCCTTAATTCCAACAGATTGATATGCAAGCACTGTTCCTGTTGTCACCATTTGCCCTGGTCTGCGTAAGGACCCAAATATGATTCCCATCCCCAGAGGGAAGCGTCCAATGTTAATGTGACTGTAGGAATTCCTGCACAAACTTTGGATGGATTCATCCATCAGGTGAGTGACTGCAGAACCTGTCTGGGTACAGATATCTGTTGCTGTAACTGTGTGTGTTGGGTACATCAACAGTCCTAGGCCACCTCTGGAGATATCGAAGATGCAACCTGGCATTTTGTGCCACAAAAACATAAGTTATCGTATGTCCCAGGATTTGCAGACATGCCCATGCTGGAGCTTGAGGGCTGAGCTGCACCTTCCTCTGCAGCATGGAGCATGGGTCACTTGCAGGTTTAAAGTGGAATAAATGGTGGATTCTCTGAAACTGGGAGTCTTTCAATCATGATTTGAGGATGTCAGTAATTTAGTTAAAGGTTACAGGTCTATTACAGGAGCAGATGGGTGAGGTTCTGTGGCCTGCAATGTGCAGGAAGTCACACTAGATGATCATGATGGTCCCTTCTGGCCTTCAAACCTATGAGTCTTCTTTGTTCCCTGTGGAACTGAGCACCAAAATTGGTGGCAGTGCACTGCCCATGGATTCCAATAAGGCAAATAAGTGAGACCATAAGAAGGCATGGAGGAAGGAATCCAACGCTGGTGATCCCAGCTGTTGGCAGGGAGGAGTCTGGTGTCCTGCCTCTGCAGCTACAACACGGAACAATGTCTCCTGGAATAAACTGAAGATCCTTGAACAGAAAGTTCAGAGTCTGAATCCAAATGCTCCTTCACATATTGTGTAGAAGGTGACAACCCCTCCTCAGGGATCGAAGATGGAGAAGAGATAGGTCTCCCAGAAACACGAGCAGTTGGTGACCTAGCCAACCTCCATAGCGAGAGGTGTCTGGAAGTTGCAAGGAGCAGAGATTCAGGATCATTTGGCACCACAGGGTCTTTTGGGTATAGGGCTTCCTGCAGTACTGGAAGCACAACAGAACTCGGTACCAGCACCAACGATGTAGCAGAGTTGTTGTGAAAGGCACCGATATCGGTATGGAGGGGGTCAAGGATTCCGTTGAAGTCAATCTCTTCGTAGTAATAGTCTTCGGTACTGAGACCCTTTACTGCAGAGGTCTGGGACTTAGTTGAAGACTTGACATGTTTCATAGTACTCAAAATAGTTGAAGCGTCATCTGCACTCCTCTTGGGGCCTGAGGTCTCCAGTGACTGGATCTTCTTTAATGAGGAACTCTGTTTTGCTCTTCTTATTTATACTTGGAGTGGGAAGCTCTCAGTATGGGCAGTGTGATTGCTGTTACCTCAATCAAAGATAGTGCTGGAGACCAAGGTTTTGGTGCCATCTTTCCATTAGAAGCTCTTGGTGACTGTGATCTCAATGTTGATGGGGTAAAAGGTTCTCAGTATCCAGGTTGGAAGCCGGTCTTCAGGCTTGCTCCATCATTAATAGTCTATACTTAATTTCCCTGTTTCTACAGGATCTACCCTTAAAAAAAGAGCAGATTTTACACTTTCTGGAAACGAGAGTCTCCCATGCAACGAATACAGTGGGAGTACCCGTCACTCACAGGGACTGCTTCTCAACAAGAGAGGCACCTTTTAAATCCCAGGGAGCCTGGTATCCTTGACTGAAGAAATAGTTGTTCAAGTCCCTCAACAGGGGAAAAGAAAAAACAAAAATGCAGTGTTTTTTTTTTTAAATAAAAGAGAAAAGAAAAAAAGGAGAACAAACATTCCAACTATGAGGTACTAAACCTACTACTGCTACTAATATTAAGAACAAGCTATAAAGCAAAAACACTAATAAAAGGGGAAAACAGGTATACAACAAACAGGCGTATGGTAGACTGTCTCTGGCCAAAGGTGGCTAAGAAGGAACTGTGGGCAGTTCACCCATGCAGCCCTATAAAGCCTCAGTACAGCACAGAAGGATATGTAGGGTGCATGCGCAGGAAGAAAAGACACTGCTACCAAAAATCTCTAATAAAAGATACAGGGGTGCATATAAAGTGGACCACAGGGACATCACTTGAAGAACTACTGATTCCATGGATACACTTCTGTAACAGGATTTGACTCACAACAGGATAAAGCAAGAGAAGAAACTTAAGGAAACTAATCCTTCAGAACAGTGAGAGAAACATAGAAGATACTAGCAAATTAAGCTGCTAAATTAAACTAAATTGTTTGTTCTAGAAATGTTCAATTCAGTTTTGATTTAGTACAAGTCCACAGCTTCAATTTTCCTTTCAATCTCCATGGACCCTTGAGGAGTTGGAATCAGCTATTGAGCAAACAAATGCTAATTAGAATGACTACAGAATTAAGTCAATAATATTAAAATATTAGATGGTGGTACAAAAGGGGGGGGGAGGGGATCAGGGAAGGAATCAGTAAAGCAAGTTGCAAAGATCAGCCAAATGAAAAGAAAAAATGTAAGTTATAAAATAAAAGTAGGTAACCTGCTGGAAGACTAGGTTCCTGCTATCAGGAAGTTTACATTCTTCTATGTTATATAGCATGTGAAGTGTTTAAGTGCTAAGAACTAAACATACCATATTTTGCCATTTTCTGAGAAGTTTTATCCTATGAACTAACCTAACCAAAAAGTAAAATGGCAGGACCTGTCTGAACCGCTGCTTTTCCCTTTCCATGATCTATTTCAGCTTCAGAAGCTCCTCCCCATATTCTTCCCCATTTCCATGCTATCTTCTCTATTATGCTTGTTCAATCTCTCATTTCACGTTATGGCTCCAAGTTAGCAAGGTACTTAAGCTCAAGTAGTCCAAATGAAGTCAAGTGGGACTACTCACATGCTTAAGTTAGACACATACTTGCTCAATTCAGGTCCTATACCTGGAGAGGAAATGGTTTGGTATCAAAAACTGAGAACATATGAGAAAAAGTAGTTTGGCTTCAGATTTTCCCCTCAAATGATCAGAATTCAAATTTGGATTTATTAGGGTGTGACAGGGGAAATCTGTACTATGTTCTCATCCTAGTGAATCTCTGTGCCTACAAAAAAAAAAACCATGTACGTCAACAGAGCCTTATTTGAAGTGTAACTTCAAACTCCAAGACTGGAGGCTTTAAGCAGAATTGAATGCATTAGTCAAAATACACAGGGAGCTAGCAGAGCTTCAACGCCTGCTTAGCTCACAACTGGCTCTGTCAGACAGTGCTATTAGTCCCTGGCTTTCATGTGCACTAACCTAAAAAATAATTCAATTAAAATATAAAAGCAATTTGATACTGAGTTGTGACTAGTATGGACCAGTGATTTAATTCTTTTAATATAGAGTTTGATTTGTGGAACGTTGAAATGACCAGTTAAAATAGATGCCAATCAATTCACACCTTTACTGTATCACCATAATGGATTGATTAAATATAAACTATAGATATAAAATGTAATTAAGCAACAGAGAAATCATGAAAGATCCCATATCTTAGCAGATCATATAGTATAAAACAATGAATAGAAAAATTACATAAAAGATGGTTATAATTCTAAAACCTTTAGAATAGGCTCCGTTGCAGTTTAATTAAAGAAAATTAAATTTTAAAATAATTCAAGTGTAACTTTAAACCATAGTAGGTATTCCTAAGACTGAATAAACCATGTAAGTCTATAATATGAACCAGCATTACTAAGGCCCAGTTCTATAAGTATGATTTGTTCATCCTTTGAATCGAAATATCCTGCACAACAGCACTTCGAAAACAGATGAGTTAGCACAGCTGTAAAACAGCTGTCTAGGTGTCCTTGCTATGGCAAATATAAGCAGTAGCAGCCACTGTAAAAAAGTTTAAGGTAAAAAAGGATAATGAAAAGGAATGGGGAATTGAGAGTACCAAAAGCAATAACTTTAATAGGCATCTGGTTAAAAAGTCTTGTATATCAGGCTGGTTTATACTTACGTTGACAGCATATCTAACGGCAGCGTCAACAGTGAGCTCACAGAGCCAGTAAACAAGCACTTGTAGATACGACCTGTAAAAAAGAAAAAAGTGCTGTAAAACCCTCAGTTATGAGGAAAGAACACCCTCTAAATTGATCATTATTAAACTTTTTTCCCAGCTTGTTTCTTAGCCCTAGTAACAATTTATCTCTGGGAAAGAAGCTAAAACTGAAGGGAACCAATACAGATGTATAAAAAGACTTCACGCAGACATAAGTCACAAAAAGGTATCGCAATATAGTTGTTATTCACATATAAGTCCCAGCCCTATGGATGGCTGTGGAAGCCACAGGGCTTGGCTCTTGTAGAACATAAGCATGAGTTGACCTCAAATCTCTAACTTGTACAAGAATCAAGGCCTCTCCTGATGCATACACAGTACATGGAATAACACCAGCTTTTTAAAGTTAGTTGACTATACTGAACATACTCAAGAACTCTAACATTTTATGGGGTGATATCTGAAGCCAATAGCCAGCTCTTCTGCCATTCTTCAGAAAGAGAATCTGAAAAATGAAACATTAACACATTCATAGAACCTATCTTAGAAACCAAGTTACTTTGAAGATATGCTTATTTCTGCAAAAATACTTAATTTACCCTTATTTCTTTGAACAGGTGACCAAGCACTGCTCCACTTGCTTTATTTTCCATCCCCACTCTACTCTGATACCTCAGCTTGTGCTGAGGCTACCACAAGCCCCCTTGGATTAGCTGGGAGTGCCTATGGAGAGAAGTTCTACTTTTATTCAATAATTTAAGGGAGAGAGGAGCAGAGATCGGTAGGGGGAGGGTAGACGAGGAGTCTCTGACATTAAATACAACAGTGAGTATCTGAGCAACTGGAATTTATGTAGAAAGCCACTATTTACAATAAAATAAAGATGCTCTTAGTACTCAGAATCATTTAGTTTCATTATAGTAAGTTTTAGGCTTTATGCATGCTTGTACATATATACATTTTTTAAATAAAACTGTTCAATTAAAAAAAAGTTGACATCCCTCATTGTGTCCCTTGTCTCAAGATGTGTTGTCCCTCATTTCAGAGTCTGGGGGTTGAGACACATGCTACTCGGGGTGGCCAGCTTCTCCCTCTGCCCATGCTGCCACAGTCACACTCTTTTTAGTGTGCTTGCTCAATTAGAGCTAGCGCAGGTATGTCTCCTCGAGCTGAAACACATACCCACAACTCAAAGTATAGACATACCTGAAGTGAGAGAGGAAGAATAGTAGAGAGGGGTAGAAAAACTGAAAGGAGAAGGGAGAGACACAGAATTGTGGGTTGAGAAGAGGAGACAACAAGTGGGAGTATGGGGAAATGAGGAGGGAGGACAAGTCAGTGGCAAGCAAATAGGTGAATTAAGGGGCAAAAGGAATCAGGAAGGGATAGATATGGAGGGAGAAGGAATGGGAGAGATTACACAAATAGATATGAAAATTTCAGCTTTGGGAGCTCATTCCACATAAAGAAACCAATTTAAAGTGATGCTGCAGTGTATATAAGAACTAATAGGAAAATGTAACATCCAGAAAGTTAGGCACTTCCAAATACAGAGGAAAACAAGGCCCTTTACTCAAAGAGCAGACAATCTAAAATTACAAAGCTGAAGGGTAGGGGAAAGGGATAGAACATATTGTCCGGGTGACAGCTAGTAGGCATGTATCTTAATTTCAGGGGAGTTTTGTTAAACATTTGTTTTATTTATATTATAAAAAATGTAGTTTCATGTTTGTTTTGGAGGGCCCTTTGGGTTGAGACAAATGATGGAAGAAATTGAGGCAGAAAAAAACTGTTACCTACCTTTCCTAACTGTCGTTCTTCGACATGTGTTGCCCACGTCCATTCTAAGCAGGTGTGCGTGTGCTGTGTGCACAGTCATCAGAAGGTTTTTCCCCTAGCAGTACCTGTCGGGCTGCTGCAGGCGCCCTCTAGAGTGGCATCTCCATGGCACTGTATATAGAGCCCCGCTGACCCGCCGCCTCTCCAGTTTCTTCTTGCCGATAGGCTTGGACAACAGGGGAAGGCGGGTGGGTCTTGGAATGGACATGAACACCACATCTTGAAGAACAACACTTACGAAGGTAGATCACCATTTTTTCTTTGGGTGCTTGCTCATATTGATTCCAAGCAGGTGACCCCCAAGCAAACCATAGGAGGAGGAGGTCGGGGCTCACGAAACTGCTGACTGGAGCACTGCTTTGCCAAATGCTGCGTCATCTCTGGCAGGTTGAGTAATTGCATAATGTGATGAAAATGTGTGGATAGAAGACCATGTCGCAGCCCTGCAAATCTCCTGTGTGGGGATCCTGTCTGCTACTGCAACGAAGAGCAGATTCAATTTACGAAAAGGTCTAGTCCATTCTATATAGAATGCCAACGCCCATCTGACATCCAGGGAATGGAGACTGCGCTCCCTGCTCTTGGTGTGTGGTCTGGAAAGAACACTGGTAAGAAGATTTCCTGACTTGTGTGGAAATGAAAAACCACCTTGAGGACGAAAGCCGAGTGGGGACGCAGCTGCACCATATCCCTGTGGAACACTGTATATGGAGGGTCCGAGGTCAATGCTTTGAGTTCAGATACTCTCCTTGTTAAGGTAATTGCAACAAGGAAGGTTACCTTCCATTAGAGGTATAAAAGCAAACAAGTCACTAAGGTCTCAAATGGAGGTCCCCTTAATTTACTGAGTTCCAGATTAAGATCCCATGCTAGAATTGGGCGACGTACTGGGAAGTAAAGCCTTTCTAAGCCCTTGAGGAAGTGGGACACCATAGGATTGGTAAATACTGAATGACCCTCTTCCCCCGGGTGGAAAGCAGAGATCCCTGCCAAGTGCGCCTTTACAGATGATGCTGCTAGTCCTAGCTGCTTTAAATGCAGCAGGTAGTCCAAAATAAGAGGCAGCAAAGCCTGCATTGGGGGAGCACCCCTCTGCATTGACCATACAGAGAATCTTTTCCATTTGGCTAAGTACTCTGCCCTGGTGGAAGGCTTTCTACTACCAAGAAGGACCTCCTGTACTTGTTCCGAGCACTCCACCGCCCTAGGGTTCAGCCAGGCAGCTTCCATGCCGTAAGATGAAGTGACTCTAGGTTGGGGTGATGAAAATGACTGTGGTTCTGTGCGATCAGGTCCGGAACCAATGGCAGGGTGATCTGGGAAACAAGCAAGAGGAACTGGAAGTCCTGGCACAGTCAAGAAACTACGACATGATTGGAATAACTGAGACTTGGTGGAATAACTCTCACGATTGGAGCGCTGTCATGGATGGGTATAAACTGTTCAGGAAGGACAGGCAGGGGCGAAAGGGGGAGGAGTTGCACTGTATGTAAGAGAGCACTATGACTGCTCTGAGCTCCAGTATGAAACTGGAGATAAGTCAGTTGAGTGTCTCTGGGTTAAGCTTAGAAGCAAGAACAATAAGCGTGATGTCGTGGTGGGTGTCTGTTACAGACCACCAGACCAGGAGGATGAGGTAGATGAGGCTTTCTTTACTCAACTGGGGAAAGTTTCCAGTTCACAGGGCCTGATTCTCATGGGAGACTTCAATCACCTTGACATCTGCTGGAAGAGCAATACAGCAGAGCACAAACAATCCAGGAAGTTTTTGGAGAGTGTCGCTGACAATTTCCTGGTGCAAGTGCTGGAGCAACCAACTAGGGGCCGTGCTTCTCTTGACCTGCTGCTCACAAACAGGGAAGATTTGGTAGGGGAAGTAGAAGTGGGTGGCAACCTAGGCAGCAGTGACCATGAGATGGTCGAGTTCATGATCCTGATGAAAGGAAGAAAGGGGAACAGCAGGATACGGACCATGGACTTCAGAAAAGCGGACTTTGATTCCCTCAGGGAACTGATGGGCAGGATTCCCTGGGAGGCTAATATGAGGGGGAAGGAACCCAAGAGAGCTGGCTGTATTTTAAAGAAACCTTATTGAGGGCACAAGAGCAAACCATCCCGATGTGCAGAAAGAATAGCAAATATGGTAGGCGTCCAGCTTGGCTTAACAAAGATGTCCTTGGCGAACTTAAACGCAAAAAAGAAGCTTACAAGAAGTGGAAGCTTGGTCAGATGACTAGGGAGGATTATATAAACACTGCTCGAACGTGCAGGAATGAAATGAGGAAGGCCAAAGCACAATTGGAGTTGCAGCTAGCAAGGGACGTGAAGGGGAACAAAAAGGGTTTCTACAGGCATGTTGCCAACAAGAGGAAGATTCGGGAAAGTGTAGGCCCCTTAAAGAAAGAGGGAGGCGACCTAGTGACGGAGGATGTGGAGAAAGCTGAGGTACTCAATGCCTTTTTTGCCTCTGTCTTCACAGACAAGATCAGCTCCCAGACTGCTGTACTGGGTGGCACAGAATGGGAAGGAGGCAAACATCCCGCAGTGCTGAAGGAACAGGTTCAAGACTATTTAGAAGGATTGGACATTCATAAGTCCATGGGGCCGGATGCAATGCACCCGAGGGTGCTGAGGGAGTTGGCTGAGGTGATTTCAGAGCCATTGGCTATTATCTTTGAAAGCTCGTGGCAACAGGGGGAGGTCCCTGACGACTGGAAAAAAGCAAATGTAGTGCCCATCTTCAAAAAAGGGAGGAAAGAGGATCCGGGGAACTACAGACCGGTCAGCCTCACCTCAATCCCTGGAAAGATCATGGAGCAGGTCCTTAAGGAATCCATTTTAAGGCACTTGGAAGAGAGGAAGGTGATCAGGAACAGTCAACACGGATTCACCAAGGGAAAGTCATGCCTGACCAACCTGATTGCTTTCTATGATGAGGTGACTGGTTCTGTGGATGTGGGGAAGGCGGTGGATGTGATACACCTTGACTTTAGCAAAGCTTTTGATACGGTTTCTCACAGTATTCTTATCAGCAAGTTAAAGAAGTATGGGTTGGATGAATGGACTATAAAATGGATAGTGAACTGGCTAGAGCATAGGGCTCAACGAGTAGTGATCAATGGCTCCATGTCTAGCTGGCAACCGGTCACAAGCGGAGTTCCCCAGGGGTCGGTCCTGGGGCCGGTTTTGTTCAACATCTTTATTAATGATCTGGAGGATGGGGTAGATTGCACCCTCAGCAAGTTTGCAGACGACACTAACCTGGGGAGATACACTGGAAGGTAGGGATAGGATACAGAGTGACCTAAACAAACTGGAGGATTGGGCCAAAAGAAATCTAATGAGGTTCAACAAAGAAAAGTGCAGAGTCCTCCACTTAGGAAGAAAGAATCCCATGCACAGCTATAGACTGGGGACCGACGAGCTGGGCAGCAGCTCTGCAGAAAAGGACCTGGGGGTAACAGTGGATAAAAAGCTGGATATGAGTCAGCAGTGTGCCCTGGTTGTCAAGAAGGCCAATGGCATATTGGGCTGCATTAGGAGGGGCATTGCTAGCAGGTCACGGGAAGTGATTATTCCCCTCTATTCGGCATTGGTGAGGCCGCATTTAGAATATTGTGTCCAGTTTTGGGCCCCCCAATACAAAAAGGATGTGGACAAGTTGGAGAGAGTCCAGCGGAGGGCAACAAAAATGATTAGGGGCTGGAGCACAGGACTTATGAGGAGAGGCTGAGGGAACTGGGCTTGTTTAGTCTGCAAAAGAGAAGAGTGAGGGGGGATTTGATAGCGGCCTTTAACTACCTGAAAGGGGGTTCTAGGGAGGATGGGGCTAGGCTGTTCTCGGTGGTGGCAGATGACAGAACAAGGAGCAACGGTCTCAAGTTGCAGGGAGGGAGGTCTAGGTTGGACATTAGGAAAAAGTTTTTTACTAGGAGGGTGGTGAAGCACTGGAATGGGTTACCTAGGGAGGTGGTGGAATCTCCATCCTTAGAGGTTTTTAAGCTGCGGCTTGACAAAGTCCTGGTTGGGATGATATAGCAGAGGTTAGTCCTGCTTTGAGCAGGGGGTTGGACTAGATGACCTCCTGAGGTCCCTTCCAACTCTAATATTCTATGATTCTAGGGTGTCTATTTGTATGCCAGAGTTGTCTGGGCCAGGCTGACCAAGGCGCTGTCTCTCTTGATTTTCAGGAGGACCTTGTGAATGAGAGGAAACTGTGGGAAAGCCTAGGACAGGTGATGAACCCAGGGAAGAAGGAATGCATCTGCCATGATCCCGGACTGTGCTTCAGGTAGGAGCAAAATTGGTGACACTTTCTGTTGGACCGCGTAGCAAAGAGGTCTACTTGGGGAAACCCCCACCTTTGGAAAATGTCTCTTGCAATGTCCGAGTGGAAAGACCATTTGTGGGTGTTGAAGGAGTGACTGAGATGGTCCGCCAGCTTGTTCTGGGACCCAGGTAGGTAAGACACTTCCAGGTGTATGGAGTGGGCGATGCAGAAGTCCCACATCTTGAGGGCTTCCTGGCACAGGAAGTGCAGCAGGTAGTCCAAAATCTATTCATATAAAACATTGCTATGGTGTTGCCTGTCATTACTGACATATCTCTTCCTTCCAGGTGAGATTGGAATGCCTGGCAGGCTAACCAGACCGCTCACAGTTCCCTGACATTTATGTGAAGCAATAGCTCCTCTGGGGACCAGAGACCTTGAGTCCTCAGCTCTCCGAGGTGTGCTCCCCACCCCAAAGCTGAAACGTCTGTAGCTAACACCGCAGACAGCTGTGGGCTGGCAAATGAAACCCGTTTGCACACTTGCTGAGGCTTGAGCCACCACTGGAGAGATTCTAAGACTTGCGGTGGAAGCGAGACCACCTTGTCCAGACTGTCCCTGCTGGGCCAGTAAGCTGATGCCAGCCACAACTGGAGAGGTCTGAGTCACAGCCTGGCATTTTGGACCACATATGTGCAAGAGACCACATGGCCCTAGGAGCATTAGGCAATTCTGAACTGTCATGGTGAGAAAATGCCTGAAGTTTTTTATTATGAAGCACACAGTCTGAAAGCGAGTCTCTGGCAATAACGCTGGCCTGGACTGAGTCCAGGACTGTCCCTATGAACTCTGTTCTCTGTGTTGGCGCTAACGTTGATTTGTTTATGTTCAACTAAAAACCCAGGGTGTGGAAGGTTGACTGTATTAAAGCAACATGAGCTCTCGAGTAGCCCTTGACCAGCCAATCGTCCAGATACGAATACACTTGAACAGTGTCTCCTTAGGAAGTCATACATTTGGTGAAAACTCTCGGCACAGCCAAGAGGCCAAAAGGGAGGACTGTAAATTGATAATGAGTGTGTTCTACCACGAACCTGAGAAATCTCTTGTGGGAAGGTATTATTGAAATATGAAAATGGGTGTCCTTTCGGTCAAGAGTAGCATACCAGTCCCCCAGATCCAGAAAGGGAGTAACTGAGGCTAGGGAAACCATGCAGAATTTTAATTTCTTTATGAATCTGTTGAGATTCTGCAGATAGAGGATGAGTCTGAGCCCCCCTTTTGCCTTCTGGATCAGGAAATATCTGGAGTAAAGCCCCTTTACCCTTAGTTCCTGATGGACCTCCTCTACTGTTCCGGCCCGAAGCAATTGCTGCACCTCTTGTATAAGAAGCTGCTCGTGAGAGGGGCCCTTGAAGGGGGGGGGGAGGCGGCAGAAGAAAACTGAAGGGAGTATCCCACTTCTACCATGCGCAAAACCCATCTGTCTGATTTTATTTAAGCCCAAGCATGGTAGAAATGGGATAAATGGTTTTGGAAAGGGGGACCAAAATCCAGTAACTGTCCTGAAGTGCCGCCCTCGGGCGCACCCTCAAAAATTTTGCTTTGGCCTTTGCAGCTGTTTGCCTTAGCCTCTGCCAGGGTTGGACAGTTGAGGAGTTCTGCGTCTGTTACTTCTACCCCTCTTTCTGGAAATGTCCTGCCTTGGCTGAGATGCGTAGAATCTCTGATTGGACTGGGGCTTAAAATGCTTCCTCTGAGTGGAAGGCATACAGAGCCCCAAGGATTTCCAAGTTGCCCTAGAGTCCTTAAGCTCTGAAAACAGCCCCGTGCCTTTGAAGGGCAGGTCTTGCATAGTAGACTGAACCTATGGCGGGAGGCCTGACACCTGCAGCCAGGAGCTTCTTCTCATAGCAAGTCCTAAAGCCATAATCTTTGTTGCAGAGCCCGCTGCATCTAATGTGGCCTAAGCGATGTTCTGGCAAACCTTTGCCCTTTTCCACCATGGCCCTATACTCCATCTTTGATTCAGTTGGAAGAAGATCTTTAAACTTCATCATTGCTTCTCACAAATTGAAGTTGTACCTGCTGAGAATCGCTTGTTGGTTGGCAATACGTAGCAGAAGACCGGCGGTGAAATACAGCTTCCTCCCAAATAGGCCCAGTCTTACCCTCTCTACTGAGATGGAGGATTGCTGAGCCATCATGGCAATCAGGTCCCTTGCTGTCTCAAATGTGTCCAGTGTGGAGGGGAGATCCAACTCTTCCACCTCGCTCTCTCTTGCTGGGGATTCCATGCGCAGCAGACTCATGGGTGCCCTGTGCGGAGCTGAAGTGGAGGGCCCCAGAGACCCCAGCGCCAGATGCGTCTGGGGGCATGATGAACCAGTGTCCTTTCCCATAGATCGCACCGTGGGTGAGCGTCCTCTATCGGACCTCTGCTTTTTGCAGGGCACGGATGAATGAGAACAATGCCGTACTGGTTTTGATGCCAGAGAGTGTTGGTGTCAGGATTCCCTCAGCACCGAGCTCTTCTTTGGTGCCGCTGGGTCTCTGACGGACGTTGGAGCACTCCGCACCGATGCGCTAGGTGCCAGGTCCAGAGGTTGTGGTCACAGAGCTGCCTACAAGAGTATCTGCTTGAGGCAGACACTCTTCTCCTTTCTGTTCCTTGAGTGGAAATTCTTGCAGATCCTGCCGCGATCTGTCTGGTGCAACTCCACTGAGCATTTTAAGCAGGAGTCGTGTGGGTCACTTTTCAGCATAGGCTTGTGGCAGGATCCACAAGGCTTGAAGCCTTGGGCCCAAGGGATGCCCCGGTACCCCAGGGAGGGGAGTCCCAAAAAGGGGGGAAACCTCTTTAATTAACACATCTATAAAACTGCTTAAACTAGAGAACCACTAACTAATTCTAACTATTTACAGGAACTGCCTAAAATGACACGGGGAGAATGCTTGCAGAAGCAAGACAACTGAAGCGCCAACGACCGTCATGGGCAGTAAGAAGGAACTGGAGAGGCAGTGAATTGGCAAGGCCCTATATAAAGCGCCATGGAGGCGCCACTCCAGGGGGCACCTGCACTGACCCAACTGGTACCGCTAGGGGAAAAACCTTCCTAAGACTGTGCATGTGGCACGCACACACCTGCTTGGAATTGACATGAGCAAGCACTCAAAGATGATGATAAAGGACTGGAAAAAGAGAAAAAAAACCAAGTGGGAGGGGGATGATAAGTACAATGGAAAAGGACAATGAGTTGGGAAGCTGAAAGACTGCAATAATAGCAGAGAGCAGGAGCAAGCTGGGGCCAACAGCGAATGACAAATACAGTAAGTACAATGAATAAATAAATAAAAACCCATCAAGTTTAGAATCACTTTTTCTGATGGACAGAAGTTCAACTAGTTGATAGGGTTGTGGTTTGACAGGGAGTTTTTAAAACTATGATTAAAAATATTCAAATTCAGATCACTAAGCTGCAGACTGTTACAGACCATGTAAAAAACATCCTAGCACTATAACTTATCAACACTACCCTTTCCCTTGTTACACTTCTTGCATTTTCTCTTAGATTACAAACTGCATGACCAAATCTACCTCTATTTGTACAGTGGAGTTCTAATCTGAGCCTTTGGGCTCAATAGTAATAATAAAAAATTCAGAGTTCAAGTTCCAGAGCAGAAGGAAAGTGGTCAGGTATCTGAAGGCTACTGTCATTTTTCCCCACAAAGGGCAGGTGGTGGGGTGTCAATTCCATCACCTCTAGGAACGCATTCACATTCCCTGTTATATCTAAGGAAGAATGGGAAGCCACTGGCCCTCCTCCCTAGGCAAGTTCATCTGGGTCAGGTCCCAATTTTTCCTGTGTCTTTAGCAGTAGCTCATGCTGGCTGCTTTGGGACACTGAGTATACAACAATAATGGACTATAATACAAGACTGAGTCTCTTAACTTGTTTCTAGTTAGTTTTACTTTCAAGCGCTCATTCATTAGCCCAAACTGATGTGTTTGCATTTCTAATGCTGCAGTGGAAAGGTACTTTAAATTTTAAATATTTTAAATTAAATTAAGTTTCAGGTCACCTGAAGAAGAGCTTGAAAGCATGTCTCTCTCACCGATAAAAGATATTACCTCACCCATCTTCACTCTCTGGTGATGTTATAGCACTCCCAGTGGGAGTGGCATTTGAATCCCCTGGGGAGGTACAGTGCTTCATAACCATAACAGGTCCTCTGCGCCATGTGCATCCAAGATCAGGATGACTGTTTAAGTTACCCTTAAGGCAATGATGTTTAATGCATCAAGCTTATCCCTACTCATTTCTCAACAAGAACAACAAAAACTAATTAAAAAGCAGCCAGCATTTGAGACCAGTAATATTATTGGAGAGCTATTATGGACTATCTGAGCTATTTTGTTTTTAATATATGTATGGAGCATTAAGTTGTATATTTAGAAAAAAAACCACATTTTTAATGTTGATGTAACTGAGTCCAAGTCCTTGTCAAGGTTGAACTTTAGGAATTCCTTTGCTTTATTATTTACATCTCTTTACTAATTTTTAAGAGCAGTTTCATTGCCGTATTTTATCGATTACACAGTCAAGGATTTTAACTGCCAAATTTTACTCATCAAAAGTTTCTCCTTCCCAATAAACTTAGCATTAACTTCATATTCTTATGAAAGAATTTTTAAAATCACTACCTTTTGAACTGGAAAGAAATTAAAAACCAAAATATACAATTAACATGAAACATATGGGTTTGAACTGCCAAAGTCATATAAATGCGCACACTATGATAATGGAGAGCATACTTGCACACATCTTTGTTTAGATTAAAACTATATCAAATTGCACCTATTTGCATCTTGTATATGGGCAGGAAAGGAGAACTAAAAAAAGAGTAAGGATTATTTTTAATTAAATTTTTATTTTACTTTAATATTTTAAATAAAAACTTACTCTGAAAAATTCAATAAGTTAACTAAAACTTCATTAAAACTATCTTAACATTGTCTGTTTTCCTACCTATTAACTATTGTCTGCACTGTGCTATTGGTTTATGAATCGAACAGTTTATCTAAGAAAGTAAATAAAATACAGTAAAATATAAACATCTGAAATAAAATTTGTGGTCAAGTCATATAAGGTTGATAACATATGAGACATATTAAAGCTGACTGCTATGTGCAAGCTTGTTATAAAAGCAAGATTTTTATTCACACATCTTTATGAAAGTATTTTAATGTAAAAACTTAATACTTACATGCTGTAAGAGGTACAACTCCCAACCATGCAAAGGCCACAAGTGTATAGTGAAACCAGTATCGTATTGCTGTGCCAATACTTGTAACCAGTCCAGCAAAAATGTCTTGGATTGGAAGCCGTGAAGGCATATCTGGGGAATAAACTAAGGAAGGAGAGGAAAAGAAAAACACTTTTATCAAACAGCTTTTATATGTGCTTGCAAATAAGAGCATAATATAGCACTGGAGTCAATAGCATAATTTGTAAATTATATATTAAAAAAATGTATGGCAACAACAAATATATTTTCACAAAGCCAAAAATAAATGAACATTCACTCTCTCTCCACACTTTATATATCCACAACAGACCATCTCACGCAAGTGCTAATGAAACCCTTACATCACAAGTTCACCTTAACCTATGTTTTAATTTTATAGAACAACTGTTTTACAAAGGCTTCAGAGTTGGAGAAGTTTTTGTTTTAGGATATTAATACAGTCATCCCTGCTAGTAAAGCCAGGTTACCTCAGAACAAGCCCAACACTATAGGTCTTGAAAGGAGAGAAAGAACTGTAACTAAAAGTTTAAAATCCTCCAATACAGTATCACCCAAATATATAGAACTCCCATCCCATCCCTCACCACAAGAGACATCCCTACTCAACTTAACTCCCAGAGAGAAAAGGTCATTAAGCAATAGACTTGGAAGAACCCTGCCGCCGCCGAAAGTCCTACCCACTCCTGCGAAACGCTGCCGGCGAAAAGGGGCAAACGGCAGGGTTTCGGCGGAGGGCATTGTTCCCCCCATGCAACCCCACTGCCGCCGAAAGTCCCCCCCCCCCTTTTTTTCCCCCGAGTGTTACTTGGGTAAGGTACAGTCAGGTACTTGACCTGACTGTACCTGACCCGAGTGGTACTCGGAGAAAAAAAGGTTGAGAACCGCTGCAATAGACCATGCAGTAAATTCTACAAACTCAGGCCCTGCCAAAACAGGAAGAAGAAAATTCCAAATTCAAGAGCCCTCCAGAAGTTAGAACACCCATCTCCCAACACTTAAATGTACACATCTAGGAACTGTTTCCAGATGATAACTGTTCGATAAAAGCACCAAAAGACAGGGAGTCACTAAAATACATTGATCTAAACCATAAGAGACTAACTCATAACAGTCACAACAAAACTCCAAAGGTTTATACCTTAGCTATTCCACTCCAGTCTTGATTCTCCCACCCAAATGAATTCCCTGGCTATGCCATTCAGCTGCCTGAGAAGTTTCACAAACTTTGGTCTAACTTTTCAATAGCTTTCTCATACTATATCATTTTTAAATTCTAATCACTTCATTTGGCTCCTGCATCCCTCCCAGCTGCCAAAAGTCAGGCTCTGAATTACTGATATGATTTTTTTGCATGTTCTTACAGCAACTGCTCAATAGTTTATTAGATAAAGGAAGAGTTACTTTTTATTGTGAATATTTATAAATGAACAAGTTAAAATCCAGGTTTCATTATACAGTGCAATTATATACTCCCTACATTAAACTTTTCAGACACTCAGGACTACAAAACACAACCTATCAACAGCAATAAGGAACTAAAACGTTCATTTTGTGAATAAGAGATGCAGTTTAAAAATTAAGCAAGAAACTGAACATGCGGTCTGCTGTATAATATGAGCACCTACAAGACTTAACTCTAGAAAGTACAGCTGCCCTGGGATGCAAATATTTTGGTTAAAATTCTCAGCCCTATCTTTTGTCGTCTTCCCTTTTGCTCCCACAATAATTTGCAGACCCAAAAAAGATTATTTTAATGTCTAAGTATCTGATCACACCCACAGATCAGGTACTTGGACATACCAAGCACATTAATTACAGGCGCGGAAGCTGGTTCCACAAGTCTGGCCTTTAAACTGACGGTCACTGTTTGCTTGCTTTATTCTAAAAGCTGACTATTGCTTGTAATAAAATTAAAACTGTTAACCTTCCCCTTGCCCATAAGTGAATTAGGACAGGTTTTTAATTTAAGAATCAAGAGCTGAAAATGCAATTGTACAGATTATTTTCAACGTGACACTTTTGAAATAATGTTTTACAATTTACCAATAAATAAGTAAATAATATTTGTCAATTTTAAAAGACAACTTGCGAGTATAAATAGGAAGACGGGTAAATTAATTATCTGAACTTCTTCCAAAGGCTATAATAAATACTTTATAGAGAATACACATTATACATTCCTACTTTAACTATACTTCAAATCTCCATGCTGATTTTAAAACCATATGGTTAAATAAACAGAAGGTAAAATGGTTTTTTTTAGGTAAAGTTTTCCCATTCAGCATGCTTTCAGCATCTAAACGTAAGAAAAAGTTGCTATAAAGATGGGATGAGTCATTGCGTATTCCCAAAACAGGGAAAGAATATGCCACAGATTATTGTATATTTAAAAGGCACTCTACAAATAGGTTTGACAAAAACCCATCCATTTTAGATTTCTATGCATAAAGTCCAAGATAGAGTTAAGAGAGACATTCAACAACTAATTTAACTTGTTTCTTTCCTTCCTCTAGGTACCTGAAAGTCCCAGACTACATCATATGTTATGTAGTAAACACTATATAGATGACATCGCAACAAAATGATCTATAGAGATCAGAGAAGCGATAAAAGCTACTGCATCGTTTTATGGAAGGGGGAGGGGAGGTTGTTTAAATGTCTATACGTACCCCACAGGGTCAGTCATCTCTACTGACCTCATACCTACCACGGCACCTTTGTGCAGAGTGAAGCCATTCTCTAATGGTAACTTTCCCCAACACAAACTCCTTTCACAAACGCCTGATTTTGAGGCTTGTCTGTTTAACTGTTATATTTTACAGAATATTTATCCAAACAAACTATTAACAATCAGTTTAGTTTGCTCATGTGTAGAGAGGTTGGATAAAAATCAGTTGTTTTTCATTTAAATTGTTTTTTTAATTTTAGAGAGACAAGTTGGGTGATATTTTTTATTTTGTTATTTAAATTACAATATATGAAATCTGAATTTAATACTAAAATATGTTAAGGCCTACACTTATTATAATCTCTCAAAAACATTTAAATAAAAATAAACATGTTGAATTCATGAGCTTCTATCAAAATCTTTGAGCTAAAGGCTGTTTTTCTATCTAAAGAAAGAACGGGGAGGAAGCTTTTGAGGTGAAGTTTTATAAATATGGCATAACAGTACTAAACAAGGAATATATCATTCACCATTTTCTCACATACTAAAATGTACAGTAAGTAAGAATCTGAAAGCACTGAGCTATGTAATTTTTAAATAAATGTATATAGTTATAATATACAGCAAAAAAATGTATCAAATCTACTAAGGCCCTGTTTAGTAGCGAATCAACATTCTGATGGTTATATAAACCAATGAGAATGCACCTTCCTTTAGAAAATTATCTGAAGTACAAATGGAGAAGTTGATTAAAATCATTCATTTAAATCAAGGTTTTTCACTTGATTTAACTTGTCTTGATTTAAATCAAACGATGCCCTTCATGCAACCTACAGCTGTTGTTTTACCTTATTAGCTGAGCCCACACAAATGTACCACTTACAGTACATACCTCCTCCTCTCCCATCCGCCACATAAAATATGCAGCCTTTAATTCTGATCATATGGATTGGTTAGAAATGATTTGATGTGTTGGAATAATTAGAAAATACCAACTTCAATCCATTCCATGCAACTGAAATTAGAGATTGTATGTTTTGTGTGGAAGTGGTTGGAGTAGGCAGGTGTGTCATTAGTAATTAATTTGAGTGAGCTGAAGTAATGTGAAGAAGGCAAAATCACGGTTGTGGGTTGCATGAGGACTATTTTCCTGGCCTTTTAATTGTTGTTTTGGTGGTATATTGACTTCAGGACACTTAGCTAGTTTTAACAATCTTTATTTGGGAGAAAGTTTCCCAGGTTTTTAAGGTCTTCAAAAACTTTGATAGGGATGGGAATATATATCAAAGTTGATGTCTCAATCAACTTTGATAGCTACTTCTTAAAAACCTAGTGCACAGCTTGATTTGCTGCACTCAAATTCCTTGTGCTCCCTGTTCAAGTCCCAGTCCCCCATCCTTCTTACCATTCCCCCGGCTCCTCAAGGTGCTGTTGTATAACAAGTCAAGAAATCTAGGAGGGGATGATAGAGTATGTGGTCAGACGACCAGGACTATGCAGAGGACAGTCCTGTGCCTCTGCACAGACATCAGCACTTGATGGCTCCCAGCCACATAAAAACAGTGGTGTTATAGGTACCCCTTCAATAACAAATGCCCAGCACAGAGGTCCTGGGTTGCCTCTACTCCAGCTACAGATCTTTACCACTGGCAAGCCTACACACAAGTGTAGATATGTGTTGTAAGTGGTGGATTCCATGATACCAGCCTCCACTGCCCCCTTGCTAAATTTTCAAAAAAGCATCTTCATTTCTCCCATGCTGTCCCCCACTCTGGGAGATGCTGCCCATAAACATCCACAAAGCTATCTCATTATCCTCCTCTCCTCAAAATTCTCCTTTGCAGCGAAGCCTACAAAAAACTTGGTCACGTTTGCAGAAATCACTGCCTCTTATGCTGACCAACACTGCCCCATTGCTCACTTGTACTCTCCCAACAGTCTGTATTTATTTGTTCTCTTTTCTTATTGTTAGACTGTGAGCTCCTCAGGGCCGGAACTGTCTGTGTTCTGTTTTTGCACAGTGCCTAGGACAACAGGGTCCTGGGTCCATGACCAGGGCTCCCAGGCACTATGGTAATAAAAATAATAATGCTCTATAGCACAATTGGAAATTCAAAATTAGGGAAGAATTGTGCAGAATTTTTAAGGCCTATGTCCAACAGAGCATTTTAGCATCCCTTCTTAACAGTAATCTTTAATTATTAAGCAATAAGGAACCAAGTGATAGGACTAAATAAAATTCTCTCCTTAGTCTAAATCAGAAAGAGTTGCCATGACATTGGACAAAATAAAACAGGCGAAGACTAAATTTTCTTCAGAAACCTTCCCCTACTCCCATGGAAAAGAGATTGAAAGAAAGGTCAAGATAGACAAAAAAGAGGAAGGGTAAAATGCCCAACAGGTCAGCCTTACAGGTAAATTAAATATAAGCTGCGTGAAGGGAAGCGAGAGGCAGAGAAGAAATGATGAAAAAGACCCACAGGGATGGGACTAACAGGGAAAAAAAACAGATAGCCCAAAGGAACACTTATGTTCAGTTAATCTCTCTTCCTTACATAAAACTAAGTCTAAATGGATTGCTGGCCAAAGGAAAAAAAATCCTCTTAAAAAAATTAATACTCTTTGCCAATTAATAAAAAGACAGTTTCCAACATCCATCTCCTCCAGACAAAAATGCAATTAAGTCACTAAAGTTCTATTTTCCTGAATTATCTGGATGGGTGCACAGTAAATTATCTATCACTTCTGAGGTGAGGAGTGGTTTGTAGTCAAGTGTAAAAATAGTCTAGCAGATTTCATGTTCAAAGTTGGGCTCAAAGGATGTATGGATTTTGTATCAATTGTCCAGTATTCACTCATTTTTCATTGTTACTAAAAGGTTTCCACCAAATGATGAAAAATGCAAGAAATTTACATGAATTCAACAAAGCCATAACCTCTTGGCAATATAGGCAGAGAATGTCAATGACAACCAAATCTGAATCAGAAGTTATCAACTGGACCACCAAGGGATAAGCTCAATTTTAACATTTATTCTTTCCCCTAAAAAGCTCACTTCATGACACTATTGTCATGTAACTCAGGTCTACAGCTTCAACGTTTTAAAAGGACATGCAAAGTGACATAGCAAACCACAGAAAGACAGTAGCACCCATTTTTTCTTTATCTGAGATGTTACTACACCCAGAAGTTACAGCTATTAGCCAGTTCAATCACCGGATAAGACAACTGTAGACATCAATCAGGATGATGTGACATGAGCTACATTTCAGCTCACCATAATGATTTCAAGTCACATTATCATTATGTTATATATTGAAGTTAACTATTTTAGACGATGTCATCTAATTATCCCAATTTTCTCCAGAAAAATACCTAATTCCACTTACAAAATGCAATTGATCTATATGACAAACATTGTTCCAAAGCAATACAACATGGACAACAATATGGACAATATCATAGAACCATAGAAGATTAGGGATCAAAGGGACTGCAGGAGGTTATTTAGTCCAAACCCTGCTCAAAGCAGGACCAACCCCAACTAAATCATCCCAGTCAGAGCTTTGTCAAGCCAGGCCTTAAAAACCTCTAAGGATGGAGATTCCACCACCTCCCTAGGTAACCCATTCCAGTGCTTCAACACCTTCCTAGTGAAAAAGTATTTCCTAATATCCAACATAGACCTCCCGTCTGCAACTTGAGACCATTGTTCCTTGTTCTGTCATCTTCCACCAATGAGAACAGCCTAGCTCCACCCCCCCCCCCGGGAACTCCCCCTTCAGTTAGTTGAAGGCCGCTATCAAATCCCCCCTCACTCTTCTCTTCTGCAGACTAAACAAGCCCAGTTCCCTCAGCCTCTCCTCATAAGTCATGTGCTCCAGCCCCCTAATCATTTTCATTGCCTGCTACTGGACTTTCTCCAATTTGTCCACAGCCTTCCTGTAGTGGGAGGCCCAGAACTGGACACAATACTCCAAATGTGGACTCATCAGTGCTGAATAGAGGGGAATAATCACTTTCCTCGATCTGTTGACAATGCTCCTACTAATGCAGCCCAATATTCTGTTAACCTTCTTGGCAACAAGGCTGTTGACTCATATTCAACTTCTTGTCCACTGTAACCCCCCACGTCCTTTCCTGCAAAACTGCTGCCTAGCCAGTCGGTCCCCAGTCTGTGACAGTGCACGGGATTCTTCCATACTAAGTGTATGACACTGCACTTGTCCTTGTTGATCATCATCAGATTTCTTTTGGCCCAATCCTCCAATTTGTCTAGGTCACTCTGTATCCTATCCCTACTCTCCTGTGTATCTACCACTCCCCTCAGCTTAGTGTCATCCACAAACTTGCTGAGGGTGCAATCCAATCCATCCTCCAGATCATTAATGAAGATGTTGAACAAAACCAGCCCCTGGACCGACCCCTGGGACACGCTGCTTGATACCGACTGCCAACTAGACACCGAGCCATTGATCACTACCCGTTGAGCCCGATGATTTAGCCAGCTTTCTATCCACCTTATAGTCCATTCATCCAACCAAACTTCTATAATTTGCTGGCAAGAATACTGTGGGAGACCCTATGAAATACCTTAACTTTGGCAGAGCTTATCATGCCCACTGCTTTCCCCACATCCACAGAATCAGTCATCCCATCATAGAAGGCAATCAGGTTGGTCAGACATGATTTGCCTTGGTGAATCTGTGCTGACTGTTTCTGATCACCTTCCTCTCCTTCAAGTGCTTCAAAATGGATTCCTTGAGGACCCGCTCCATGATTTTTCCAGGGATTGAGGTGAGGCTGACTGGTCTGCGGTTCTCCAGATCCTCCTCCTTCCCTTTTTTAAAGATGGGCACTATATTTGCCTTTTTCCAATCATCCGGGACCTCCTCCAATTGCTAGGAGTTTTCAAAGATAATGACCAATGGCTCTTCAATCACATCAATCAACTCCCTCAGCACCCTCAGATTCATTGCATCTGGCCCTATCGACTTGTGCATGTCCAGCTTTTCTAAATAGTCCTGAACATGTTGTTTTACCACTGACGGCTGCTCACCTCCTCCCCATTCTGTGCCTAGTGAAGTAGACTGGGAGCTGACCCTATCTGTGAAGACAGAGACAAAAAAAGCATTGAGTACTTCAGCTTTTTCCACATCATCTGTCACTAGGTTGCCTCTCCCATTCAGTAACAGACCCACACTTTCCCTAACCTTCTTCTTGTTGCTAACCTACCTCTAGAAACCCTTCTTGTTACCCTTCACATCCCTTGCTAGCTGCAACTCCAATTGGGCTTTGGCCTTCCTGATTTCACTCCTACATGCTTAAGCAGTATTTTTATACTCCTCCCTAGTCATCTGTCCAAGCTTCCACTTCTTGTAAGCTTCCTTTTTGTGTTTAAGCTCATCGAATATTTCTCTGTCAAGCCAAGCTGGTTGCCGGCCATATTTTCTATTCCTTCTGCCCATCAGGATGGTTTGTTCCTGCACCCCCAATAAGGTTTCTTTAAAATACAGCCAGCTCTCTTGGACTCCTTTCCCCCTCATATTAGCCTTCCAGGGGATCCTGCCCATCAGTTCCCTAAGGGAGTAAAAATCTGCTTTTCTGAAGTCCAGTGCCAGATTCTGCTGTTTTCCTTTCTTCCTTTTGTCAGGATCCTGAACTCAACCATCTCATGGTCACTCCTGCCCAGCTTGCCATTCTCTTCTACATCCCCTACAAATTCTTCCCTGTTCGTGAGCAGCAAGTCAAGAGGAGCATGACCCCTAGTTGGTTCCTCCAGCACTTGCACGAGGAAGTTATCCCAACACTCTCCAAAAACTTCCTGGATTCTCTGTGCACTGCTGTATTGCTCTCCCAGCAGATGTCAAGGTGATTGAAGTCCCCCACAAGAACTAGGGGCCTTGATCTGGAAACTTCTATTAGCTATCTGAAGAAAGCCTCATCTACCTCTTCCTCCTGGTCTGGTGGTCTATAACAGATGCTCTCCCACCATGACATCACGCTTACTGCTCTCGCCTCTAAATGTAACCTAGAGACCCTCAAAAGGCTTTTCTCCAGTTTCATATTGGAGCTCTCAGCAGTCATACTGCTCTCTTACATACAGTGCAACTCCTCCATCTTTTTTCAGTCATGTGTTACCCCATTAAGCCTCCTGGATACTTGGTTAAATTACAAGCTAAATTTGAAATCCACAACCCATATCAAATTTATCAGGATATAATCTAGAGTAAACACTTATTTTAGCCTTTATCTCATACCACGCTCTACCTAAGTACTGAAACAATTATGATCCAAGGCAAATTACATGCTGAGCACACAATTTTCCCCCTGGAGAGAAGATAAGAGAAAGAATAAATCATATATGACAGCATTAGTCATGCCATTGAACTGAAAGGTTCTCAGATACTACGGTAATAGGATCAGTACAAGAACATATACAAAGTATACAATCACCCGCTGTTCTGATATACCTGATAAAAATCTAGGCAGTCATTGCATACTATTACCAAAATTGAATAGTTTCAGACTTAACTTTTACAAGGTTAAAATACAGTAGACCTGACCTAACTTGCAGGTGTATGTGTTTGAGCAGCTTTTTAAAAGTGAATATATACACCATGCTAAGTGTCACAATTTATAAAACGTAGTTTAAGTGACCTAAATCATATAACTGTTTATTACTTGATTCTTGGCAAATTGCTAAAAAATGCTGTTTAATAGCATATCCAAGATCCTACCCCACCTTATGACAACTGCTGCAGAAATTATCAAAAGCTTCTTTCAGTGCAAGTAAACAGAGTTCTCTCATCATGGCTCTTTTTCTGAAATAAAATAATGGTGCAATAAAATAATATAGTGCATGTTCTGTTTCAATAGTCAGTGGACTTATTCTGACTTCTTCAGAATAACTAGGTAAATGAGAAGTTCCAGAGGGGTAGCCGTGTTAGTCTGTATACAGCAAAAACAACAATAGTCCTGTAGCACTTTAAAGACTAACAAATTTAATTTCTGCAGGCATAAACTTTCCTGGGCAGTAATCCACTTCATCAGATGTAAGGAACAGAAATCAGATAGTAGGTATATATATACATATCCAAGGCTAAGGAACAACAATGGGGATGTAGTTGAGGCCTATTCACAACCATTGATTAGGAAGTGAGAATGTGTGAACAGTGACAATTACTTCTTGTAATGAGATAACCATTCCAAGTCCCTATTTAGACCCAGTTTGATTGTGTCAAATTTGCAGATCAGTTCAAGCTCAGCAGTCTCTCTTTGAAGTCGTTTTTGAAGTGTTTTTTGTAGAAGTATGGCAACTTTCAAGTCATTTACAGAGTGTCCTGGGAGATTGAAGTGCTCTCCAACTGGTTTATGGATGTTTCTATTTTTTATGTCTGATTTGTGTCCATTTATTCTTTTGCGTAGTGACAGTCCAGTTTGGCCAATGTACATGGCAGAGGGGCATTGCTGGCACATATTACACTAGTAGATGTGCAGGTGAATGAGCTCTTTATGATGGGCTCATATGGTTAGGACCTGTGATGTCACTAGACACCTGTGTGTCACTAGAGTTGATGTCTGGGCAGAGCTGGCAACGGGGTTTGTTGCCTCATAACCTCAGCCATGCAGAACGCAACACCATCCACAGCCTCAATAACAACTCTGACATTATAATCAAAGAGGCAGACAAAGAGATGCCGTTGTCATCATGAATAGATCGGACTACGAACAGGAAGCTGCCAGACAACTCTCCAACACGACATTCTACAAGCCACTACTGTCCGATCCAAATGAGGAATACCAAAAGAAACTACATCATCTACTTAAGAAACTCCCTAAAGAAACACAGGAACAAATCTACATAGACACACCCCCTGAGTCCCAACCAGGATTATTCTAACTGCTACCCAAGATCCACAAACCTGAGCATCATGGATGCCCCATCATCTCAGGCATTGGTACACTCACAGCAGGTCTGTCAGGCTATATAGACTGTCTCCTCAGGCCCTATGCCGCCAGCACTCCTAGCTATCTTCGTGATACCACTGACTTCCTGAGAAAACTACAATCCATCAGTGATCTCCCAGAAAACACCATCCTAGCCACTATGGATGTAGAAGCTCTCTACACCAGCATTCCACACAGAGATGGACAACAAGTCATCAGGAACATTTTCCCTGATGATAATATGTCACACCTGGCAGCTGAACTGTGTGACTCTGTCCTGACCCACAAGTACTTCAGATTTGGAGCCAATCTATACCTTCAAGTCAGTGGCACAACTATGGGCACCTGCATCGCCCCACAGTATGCCAACATTTTTATGGCTGATCTAGAACAACACTTCCTCAAAACTTGTCCCCAAGCACCTCTCCTTTACCTACGTTACATTGATGACATTTTCATCAATAAAGAGTTCCTTGAAGAATTCCATCGAGATTTCAATAATTTCCACCCCACTATCAACCTCAGCCTTGAACAGTCCACACAAGAAATCCACTTCCTGGACACTACAATACAAATAAATGATGGTCATATTAACACCACCCTATACTGAAAACCAACTGACCACAATACATATCTTCATGCCTCCAGCTTCCACCTTGGACACATTACACGATCCACTGTCTACAGCCAAGCCTTAAGATACAACCGGATTTGCTCCAATCCCTCAGACAGAGACAAACACCTACAGGATCTCCATAAAACATTCTTAAAACTACAATACCCACCTGGAGAGGTGAAGAAACAAATTGATAGAGCCAGACGGTTACCCAGAAGTCACCTACTACAGGACAGACCCAACAAAGAAAACAACATAACACCACTGGCCATTACCAACAGCCCCCAACTAAAATCTCTCCAACACATCATTAAGGATCTACAACCTATCCTAGCAGATGATCCCTCACTCGCTCAAGCCATGGGAGGCAGACCTATCCTTGCTGACAGACAGCCCCCCAACCTGAAGCAAATACTCACCAGCAACTGTACACCATACAAGAATACTAACCCAGGAACCTACCCCTGCAACAAACCCTGTTGCCAGCTCTGCCCACACATCAACTCAAGTGACACCATCACAGGTCCTAACCACATCAGCCACACCATAAAGAGCTCATTCACCTGCATATCTACTAGCGTAATATATGACATCATGTGCCAGCAATGCCCCTCTACCATATACATTGGCCAAACCGGACTGTCACTACGCAAAAGAATAAATGGACACAAATCAGACATAAAAAATAGAAACATCCATAAACCAGTCGAAGAGCAGTTCCATCTCCCAGGACACTCTGTAAATGACTTGAAAGTTGCCATACTTCTACAAAAAACACTTCAAAAACGACTTCAAAGAGAAACTGCTGAGCTTGAACTGATCTGCAAATTTGACACAATCAAACTGGGTCTAAATAGGGACTTGGAATGGTTCTCTCATTACAAGAAGTAATTGTCACTGTTCACACAATCTCACCTCCTAATCAATGGTTGTGAACAGACCTCAACTACTTCCCCATTGTTGTTCCTTAGCCTTGGATATGTATATATATACACCTGCTATCTGATTTCTATTCCTTACATCTGATGAAGTGGGCTACTGCCCACTAAAGCTTATGCCTGCAGAAATTAAATTTGTTAGTCTTTGAAGTGCTACAGGACTCTTACCTTAAAAAAAAAAAAAAAAAAAAAAAAAAAAAAAAAATGAGCCAATTCATTCACATTTTAAAATGTCCTTTCAATAAACCAGATCAGCAAGCATAAGAATGAACAACAGTGAGAAATAGGAGGAAGGGAATGAGTGAGAAAGGACAAGGGTTACAGCAATATGAGAATTATTCAGGTTAAAGTAAAAAATTTTAAATTTTTTTATTCACACAGGCAAAGGCCCATTTCAGAACATGTTATTTAACTTACAAGTTAGTCTTTTTGTGATTGAAAAACTGATACACCACCACTGGCTTCCTTCCATTTAACAGCATTCTTTCAGTTGGCAATGTCACACCCACCATTCATTAGCACTGCAGACTGCATGGGAGGTGGAGGTGAACAACTTATTTTGATTTATTTAAAACTGTGTCCATCCAAAGACTAGACAAACCTATTTCTACTACCCTCCCAACTCAGTATCATGCGTTTTTCATACTTGTTTTTCATACTCTTATTTTGCATCCTACAGGATGTAAGGTAGGAATACTGAAAGACTAAAAAAATTACACAATAGAGGGAAATAAACTCTTCTATCTCAGTTGGCAAGCTCCAGTACTCATGATTGCTTGATGTGATGTTAGAGTGCATACTAGGGTATTACATGGAGGCAAGTGAGGGAGTATGGAACAGCTATTCTTTAGAAACTTAAAAAGAGGAAAGAACAGTTAGTTAAAAGTGAACCAAATGCTTTTTTTACAGAAACGATGAAAAACAGGTCCCAAATTATTTTTACAAATTATTGTTCAGTTAACATGTAGACTGAATAACTACAAATAAAAGTAAATTTTTTAAAATAGATGTCTAGAATCAGGCTAGGTTTCTGAATTTGTTTTCAGACATCTAATTAAGTGACCTGATTTTCAAGTTTTGAACAATTACTTTAATACACAACAGTTGAAATCAACTCCTGCATGTCCCTGTCAAGACCTTAGGGTTCTGTTCCTGTCCTACTTACAATTAATAATTTCATTAACACCTAATAGAGTGTAAAGAACACAGTTCCCTGCACAGTTTAGGTGTTACTAAGGTCACCAGATGTTGCAGAAGAGAGAGATCCAAGGACTGAAATGTAGGTCCTGACAGGTAGGAAGTATTTTTATTCACTTTAACACACACTTATGTGCACATGTTTAGGTCTAGATATATATTTTGCAATTGATTTAGTATCGCTCACCCTTTTTACTATGCTTGTTAAGGAAATGAAATTGTTACTATATAGTAGATGTGTGGTGCAAATACATAGTCACTTTAAGTGTGTCTGTGCCTAGCGCACTTGAGCAAGAGACTTTTTTGATCAGCAGTACCCATCAGGGGAGCTCATGTACTTTACATGCTCTTGTGCCTTCAACGAACATAAAGGACAGGGCCATCCTAACCCACCCACTCCCCTTTTCCCTCGTTCTTTCATACCAGAATCCTAGTTGATAGACTCAGAGTAGCAGGGATGGAGGGTGTGTCATGGAATATATGTAAGTGCATGGCACATCTTGAAAAACCAGTTATTGTAGAGGTAAGTAATAGTTTATTCAAGTGATTGTAAACATATATATTCCAAGTTAGGAGATTCTCAAAGAGTGCTGTCCATTGCTGGTGCGAACTCAGAGGTTACTTAAAGAGACTGAAGAACCATCTTTCCCCCAAAGTTAGCAACGGCTCCAGATGATTTGATGATGGCATAATGCTGCATGGAGGAGGACCAAGTTGCTGTTTTGCAAATATTCCTATTTGGAACATTTCTCAAGGTGGTCATTAAGGGAGCTAGAGCCCTTGTAGAATGTGCAGTAATTCTCTCTGGTGATGCAAGATTTGTAAGATCTTAAGTTCTTATCCATATGGGGTTCCAATTACAGATTCTTTGTAAAAGATGGTCTAAGACATGACAAAACCAGGTTAAGGTCTCTAGAAGGAAACCAGTGCTTTAACTCATTAAACCCTTTATACAGATTTCAGCAATAAGGTGGGGAAAACACAGGCCTCCCTCGTACAGATGGCCAAATGGTAGAGATGGCCATCGGATAAGCTTTTTAATAAGCTCTTTAAAAAGGCCCAATTCTTTCAGTTCTAGGAGGTATTTTAAATGTCCTGAATTGGTTATGTGGATGGAGACAGCCTGTGACATGTACCCAGATGGAAAACCTCTTCCAGGTTAGCAGCAGGATGCCTCCTACTGCTAATTAAGACATTCTGAATCACTTGAGAACAGACTCTTTCTGAAGCAGTTAGACACTCAACACCCATGCTATAAAGGTGGAAGTTGCATGGATCTGGGTGTAAAATCTGGCTGTGATCCTGTGACATTGTATCCTAGAGGTCAGGCAATGCAATTGGAAGTTGGATAAACAAGATTTTATAGATCCAAGAACCAGTACCAAGAACCAGTACTGTAGCCCTGGCCTGACTGAAACAAGAACCATCCTGGTGTGTTCTTACTTTAGCTTTTGATAACCCTGGCAATCACCAGAATCGGAGGGCAGGCATATAGAAACTCCAATCCCAGAGGAGCAGGAACGCGTCCTTCACACAGCCTGGGCTCTGACTGGCTATGGAATTGAAGCAGCTGCATTTCTTCTCATCTTTGGTCATGAAGAAGTCCATGTTTGGAAACTCCTGTTTCTGGAACTCTGACCACATTATTTCCTTTTTCAGGCAACAGGTTTAATACAAACAAAAGGAAGTATTTCTCCACACAACACACTGTCAAACTTGTTGCCAGGAATTGTTGTAAAGGCCAAAAAGCATAACTGGGTTCAAAAAAGAACTAGATAAGTTCATGAAGGATAGGTCCATCAATGGCTATTAGCCAAGATAGTCAGAGATGTAACTCCATGCTTTGGGTGTCCGTAAGCCTGGATGTCAGGGATGAATTAGTGGATGATGACCTGTTCTGTTCATTCCCTCTGAAGCATCTGAATTGGCTGCTGTCAGAAGACAGGATATGGGGTTAGATGAACCATTGGTCTGACCCAGTATGGCCACTCTTATGTTCTCACGGACCACTAGTGATTTCCAATGAACTTTTGTTAGTTGAGGTAAAACATCGTAATTGTATTATCCATTATCATTTGAACTGTAAGGCCCATGATAGATGGGAGAAAGACTTGGCATGCATAGCTCTCAGTTCCAAGCCATTTGTATGGAGAGCTGATTCTTGGCTGGATCCAAGACCTTGAGATGTACTCCACAGCCTGTAATGGATGCATCCATCATAAATGCTTCTGACGGGGGGGGGGGGGGGGGGAGGAGGAGGAGGAAGTACAGTACCTCCTGCAGTCATTTTCTGAAGTCACCACCAATTTTACGATGATAGACTCAGCAAGTAAGAATCAGCATATGCAGAGGATGCCTGCTTGGTCTATATACAGACTTCAGCTAGCACCTGCAGTGCATGCAAAAAACTCCCTAAACAAGGCCTGGGAAGGTGGATGGGAGACTGAAAGGGAATGGTTTATCCCAATTCCACAAATGTCTAGAACCCAATGATCTGAGGTTTTGGCATTCCAGACACTGTGGAATTGGTACAACTAATTCCCAAAGGGAGGGACAGGTTGGGAAGATCTGATACAATTTGAACTCTGCTCCTGAGAAAGCAGTCAAATCTGCTGCTTTGAGGTTTGAAAATACTGGTGAGAGGTCAGTGTGGCAGAAGCAGATGATCTCTGCCAAAGAAATATATGTCTTTGCCTAGCTGGATCATGTTGCGTAGGTGGAAGAGAGGCGAGTTGATAAGGCTGAGGTCTGTATTGCTTCCTTTTGGGAGGAAGCATGTGAATTATTTGTACTGCCTTAGGGATATTGGAAACATGAAGCTATAAGGATCTTCTCCACACTATGGTCATTGTCAGAGATTATGAGGCTGCATCTGCCATGTCAAGAGCACCTGAAGTGATGTTCCGGCTATGAGCTGGCCGTTGGTTATGACAGACCTGAACTCCAGCTGAGATTGCTAGCCATTTTGTTCATAAATACTGTAAGGGAATCCAAATTAATAAAGTTGTATTGGAGAAAACCACTTGGTAATTTGTGGTTCCCATCTGTAAGCTCACTGTGGAATAGCTTTTTCTGCCTTGCTAATCAAGCTTTTTAGGTTCCTTGTCCCCAGGGATGGACTTCTGATGTCCCTGCCTGGACCTCTCATTTACAGCCACCACTACAAACTATCCTGGAATGGGGTAAGAAGAACTGTTTGAAACCCTGTGCTGGAACTTGATGTTGGTCAGCTTTTTTACATATGGGTAGTATGGAGGCTGTGGTCAAGGCCTCAAGTGTATGGGCTGAAAGGGTGTACTAGACATCAAGCTATCCTTTTCCCCTTTGCCCCACCACCAAAGTATAAGCCTCCCTTTCACCCCCACCTTCGGCTTCAGAGCCTAAACTTCAACCCAAGCTGCAAATTCAAATCACTGTCTACAGAGCTATTTTTCAAGCACCAACCGAGCTCTACTAGACCAAGTGGGCTTCCTGGGCTGGAAAGGTTGCTCCCACAGGCTGTGTACATATATCCTTATGGGCTATAAGTGATGGCTCTGGAGATTGTGACTGATGCCTCAACACCTAGGGATTTCACCCTCTTTCAGAGGATGAGGTATTCAGCAACCAGACTGTCTGCCAAAGATAAGAGTAGCTGCCAGAATGGCAGCAGCTATCCCTCCTTATGAGGATGATGTCTGCCACGGGGGAGAAAGTAATTGATAAGACTTAAGATGTCTGAGTAGTCCAATTCATGCTCTACAGATTTTTCCACATGACAGGTGGTTGCTTGGAGAGAGCACAGCTGCTGGTCGGGATGCTTTCTTTACTCCTCTGCCATCTTTTAGCCTCTTGAGCAAGGCAATTCTCTTCAAAACGGGCTGAGGCTTGATGTGTGATGTGTCACCACTGCAGTCTATTGCCAACCATCTCTTCCCAATTCGTGGGGTTAAAGTCTTCCTTCATTAAAATATACTTTCAGGGTGTCCTTGTAGTGTTTCCTCTGTCCCTCACAGGTCCTCTTACCATGACTAAGTTGAGAAAAGAGTACTTCCTTCGGAAGATGAGTACCAGCCATCTGCACACAATGACCAGCCCAGCGAAGCTGATGTTTCATCTTTGCCACAACACTGGTGACGTTAGCTGCAGAGAGAACACCGGTATTGGTGCGACGGTTTTCCCATATGATATGGAAAATCTTCCTAAGGCAGTACTGTCGGTATCTCCCTCAAGACACTTAAGATGGCTTCTATATGTCACCCATGTCTCACACCCATAAAGAAGAGAGGGGCTGACTACTACATTATAGACCAGGATTTTAGTTTCCATCTGCAGACCTCTGTTAATAAAGACATGATGGAGCAACTTTCCAAAGGGTATGCTGGCACAACAGACCCTAAATTCAATCTCCACATCAAGATTGGCTGACTGGGAGAGGTGGCTACCAAGTTAATGAAAATGTTCAATGTTTTCTGCGGGTTCACTACCGATGACAATTTGTGAGAGAATGGGGGCAACTTGTGCTGGGGCAGGATGGTGGAGCACTTTAGTCTTCCCAATGATGAGGGAGAGTCCTAGGTTCTGACGGGAGCCTGAGAAAAGACCTAGGGTGGATTGCAAGTCAGCCTCAGTGTGCGCGAGGATAGCACAGTCGTCAGCATACTAAAGGTCGGTAATAATAGTCCTGGCGACAGTTTTAGAATGAAGATGTCGCATATTGAGAAACTGGTCATCCATGTGATACTAATCCCAATTCCAGAGGAAAGGCAGTCACGAACAAGAATCAAGATTACTGCAAGATAGATGGAATAAAAGGTTGGAGCAATGACACAGTTCTGCTTGACACCAGTACAGATGGTGAATGGGTCTGTCTCTAACCCATCACAAAGGATGGTGGCGGTTATTCCATCGTGAAGTAGCCTGAGAAAACGAATGAACTTCAGTGGACAGCCAAACCCAGACAGCACCTTCTGTAACATGTCACAATTGATGAAATCAAAGGCCTTACTTAGGTGAATAAATGTTAAACAATAGCTAGTGTTGCTCACACCAGTGGCTCTCAACCAGGGTATGGACACCCCTGGGGGTACACAGAGGTCTTCCAGGGGGTACATCAATATCTATATATTTGCCTAGTTTTACAACAGGCTACATAAAAAGCACTAGTGAAGTAAGTACAAACTAAGATTTCATACAGACAATGACTTGTTTATAATGCTCTATATACTATACAGTGAAATGTAAGTACAATATTTATATTCCAATTCATTTATTTTATAACTGTATGGTAAAAATGAGAAAGTAAGCATTTTTCAGTAAGAGTGTGTTGTGACACTTTTACATGAGAGGAGCCATACTAAGTGAGACTAATGGTCCATCTAGCCCAGTATCCAGTCTTCTGACAGTGCCTGATACCAGGTGCTTCAGCAGGAATGAAGAGAACAAGTAATTATCAAGTGATCCACCCCATCACCCATTCCCAGCTTCTGACAAAAACAGCCATTCTTGCCCATGCTGCCTAATAGCTATTGATGGACCTATCCTCCATGAATTTATCTAGCTCTTTTTTGAACCCCGTTATAATCTTGGCAAGGAGTTACATGGGTTGACTGTGTGTTGTGTGAAGAAGTACTTCCTTTTGTTTGTTTTAAACCTGCTGCCTATTAATTTCATTTGGTGACCTCTAGTTCTTGTGTTGTGAGAAGGAGTAAATAACACTTTCTTATTTACTTTCTTCATACCTGTCATGATTTTATAGACCACTTATCATATCCCCCCTTAGTCATCTCTTTTCCAAGCTGAAAATCCCAGTCTTATTAACGTCTCCTCATATGGAAACTTTTTCAATAAATCTTTATTGGATATCCAATATCTAATTCTAATGCATCTTTTTTTGAGATGGGACAACCAGATCTGCATGTAGTATTCAAGATGTGGGCATACCATGGATTTATAAAGAGGCAATATGATATGTTCTGTCTTGTGTATTTTTGTGTCTGATTTTGTAAGCAAGTAGTTTTTAAGGGAGGTGAAACTTGTGGTACATAAGAGAAATCAGACTCGTGAAAGTGGTACAGTAGTCTGGAAAGGTTGAGAGCCACTGCTCTACACTGGTTGCTAAAACATTCCTTAATGAAAGACAGTCAGGGACACTTGGTACCAGAACAATCCAGATCTCTGAGGCCAGGAGCATGGATTCTTCCGTGATATACATTCTCAGCCAGTTCTCTCTAGATTTCTTTGTTCATCTGGAGAAGGAGCTACATATGGTGAATCTCTCTGGAATGCAGCCTTCTAAACAAAACAGGAACCATTGTACACCCATCATTTGAAGCACGACAGCCTGAGAGAATAGATGTTTTTAAAAACCTGGGCATTTTCTGATAACTTCAGCAGTAGTAGTAGTACTGGAGTACCACCCAAAGAGAAAGAGAAAGACTTATCTCAAAAAATCAGAGAGAAAAGGAAACCCTATACAAAAATAACCCCTATCACTAACTATTATGTAAGCTAACTATATATAAGAGTGCTGATAAGTGCTGAATCATAGTAAGCTGCAGATGGTGAGAAGAAACTGAGAAGAGTCAGGGTGGCCCCACCCTTTATGACCTCAGCTGGAGGCACGAAGACATTCAGGGTACAGGAACCGCACCAGTGAGTATTGCTGACCAAACATCTCTGACTCGAATGCAGTGTGTGCGCACACACCCAAACTGAAATACACATGTGCAGTTTGTGCACAAGCCCCTGAACTTTCATATCTGTGTATAAATGCTCCGCCTTCTTTAAAGGCAAGCTCACACTTCCATTGTTTTGCAGATCCATTTTAATGAACAGTTATTAACAGAGCACCAAGTATAATGCAATTAGTTGGCCTTTTCATTGTTGCAAAATTGTGGATTTCTCTTAGAATGCCACACAGTTGTGCCTCAGAATCAAGGTGGATTTTCTGTTGCAACTAAGGATAGCCTTTCGCAAAAACCAGCACCAAATTCAGTGTTATCAGAGGATACGCTATATCTATATACACATTTATTTGCACAACTATATAGTTTAACTTCTTTATTCAGATTACTAATTTTTACATTTTTATTATACTAGAAAATGATGAAAGATGTATTTCCTATTTACCAGATAAATAATGTTTTAGTAATGAGTTGTGCCAAGGTCTGTTTGGACGGACATTCAAATTCAATTAAAATATACAAAATACGCATTTTAAATGTTTTTATTACATTAAACTACCTTAAAAGTAATGGATACATAAGAAAAAAGTTAGTCAAAGTTTATCAAAACATGTTTTGCACTTAAAATTGACTGATTTATTAAACAAAGGAAGTATTATCTGAAGTTAATTAATTGAACTGATTGTTTCTGGTCACCATGTTCTGCAAGATTTTAGCATTAGCACATCTCATCCTCTTACTCCCAGTTTTTATTCGGACATTGCAAAACAAGCATCCCTGTTTTTTCAACTCCCAATTGGTTTCTCAACTAGCTATTGAACTGAACTAGCTAAAGAAAGTGAAATGAAGAAAATACTGTATTCTCTCAACACATACGGAAGAGGCGACTGCTGTCAAAAGCTTTTAGCATTTCAACAAACTCTGGTTCCAGGTGCTTAATTAGTCACTTCCACCAGCTCAGTGGTCTGACTTTCCTTAAAATTTGACAGCAAACATGTAGTGTTTAATTTCTTTTTGTAGTTAACTTAAATTATTTTAATAAATTATAATACTTTAAGGCCTTAGCATAGGTTTTCATAATTACAAATTTAATGTTAAGTAAGTTTATTTTTTAAAAATAAACCTGTATTTAAATAAAAATTTAAATAAAACTGATTTTATGAATTTTATTTTAAATACATTTTTATTCACCCAAGCTTTTTAAGGTTTAATAAGAAACCCTTGCAAGCCAGAAGTATAACCAAGAATAGCCAATGCAGTAACATATGAATCTAACAACCAGTCTGAAACAGTAACTCTGAAAGATGCTAAATGCTCCACTCATCTGTGTGGCATTAATCCCATACTGTCAACATTAGATATCTAATTTCTGATCATGTTAGTAGTAGCATCAGTCTAATGCACTTTTATATGATTATGGTTGCAATGACAGATTTTGGGGCAGGTTGCAAGGTGGCATCTAGTTGTCACCAAGGGATCCCAGGATGGAGAATAAAGTATTCCTCCCCTAGTTGGGTGGGGACTGAGGCAACTGAGTCTGGAGGGTGAGGAAAAAAGATTTATCACCTGTCCTCCAGCAGTAAGACACAAACTGACTCCTAGATAACAATAATCTCCAAATATTCAAACTTTCAGCTTCCCTCCCCATCCCAGACATCTCCTAGAACGCCGGGACTCGTAAAAAAAAAAAAAAAAAAAAAAAAAAAAAAAAAAAAAAAAAAAAAAAACACACGCAGCACATTTAAAATTTAGAATTTGGAAGAAGTATAAAGAAAACTCAACGAGAATCCTGTAGCACTTTAAAGACTAACAAATTTAATTTCTGCAGGCATAAGCTTTTGTGGGCTGCAATCCACCTCACCAGAGAAAACTGAATAAAAGAAAACTGAATCAAAATGAATAGCACAAGGAATATCGCACTGACTGGACAGGCAATGAGGAGGCAATGGTGAATGATTGAGTCCTAATGTGCCACATAGATTAGGGGCCTTACTTATTGGACACCTTGCCCAATGTTAGTTTTCTTGTTACCCAGTAGAACAGAACATGGCATCCCATTAGGAACTGCAGGAAGGTCAACTCTTGATTCTAAGCTTTTTAAAAACTAACTAAATTGTTTAACTTCAATTTTCATTAGTTGAATCTAATATGACAAAGTCATTTGTGGTAGCTATTCAACCTCGACTGAGATGGCAGTAGAATGGATGGAGAACATTTGTGTACATTAATCAACTTACACTGCTGGTGTCAACTGTGTTGTTAAGACGTTAGCAGAACTGACTTAGTATCTTACTAAGTAATGTTCTTACAAATAGATACTTCAAAGGCAACTGAAAAAAGTTTGTCAGTTATAGTTTGTCAGTTATATGGTTTGGTTCAATCTCATTTTAGCAATCTAAAACTTCCCGATTCCTCAGAACTTGTTTCCTGTTTAATACACAGTAATTGAAAATGATTATGCAGTAATTTATTTAACCTCGGCTGACAGTCCATGAACTAAAATTGAGGCCATCAACAAAGATACTGAAAATTCTTTCTTGGAAACTAGGTGGATGAAAAAAAAAATATCAGCATTATTTGCTACAAAGAACAAACTTTATAAAGCCTAAATTGTAATCTACTCAAAAGAGCTGTAGGTCAAAGAATAAGAGACATAGTCCAAAACTATAGATACACTTAGAAATAAAAAAAGCCAAATATCACTATGAATATCACAAATAAGAAAATAAGGAAACAATAGTGTTGAAAAAGCTAAAAAAAGGTGCTATATACTTACTTGGTGTGAAAGCAAATCTGTGCTTACATAATTCACAGTATTCTTTTCTGCTGTGTTTCAGCCACTGAACTAAGCTGCAATAAAGAGAAACACGAACATAGGGCTAAAAACATGTCTACATTTAAAAAATTAAGACATCCAAGCAATTGATTTCCTGCCACTTGTGAAAAGTTCAAGTCTAAAAAAATTAAACTTGAAATACTGTTAATTGGGTTTATCAATTTATCAAATATATTAAGCCTGTTAAGTTAATATAAATAGATTGAAGCATTATGAAAATGAAATTGGCATACAAGAATGGAAAAGGAGGGTGGGCCACCCATTGGAAACTGTGATTCTTCTAATAGATTGTTTGTACTACTGATGGTGTACCCTCTTTGGGTGTGTATTAGTTCAAATCTTATGGACACTACTGTCCAGAAGGTTGACACACCCAGGACACTTGAAGCTCTATTAATGTGGAACTTTAACTTTTTTTCTCCCTCTAAGGATTGTTTGTACAAAGTACAACACCTGCATAACTACAGTTGAAATAGTAAGCAATTATATAATTAACCATGATCATAATCCATTCACATTGTGAGTAGTTTTAACTTTGGCATTTCTGTGATTAACTGTGCCACCGTAACATTGCATTAATATAGGATTTAAAAAAGTTTAAATGTAATATTTACCCTTCAGGGTCAGATCTTTACACTCCAATTCATATCCATAAAGGTGCAAAAAGATACACTAATAATTTAGTAAATTTAATCTGCTGGTTTCCTGATGTGCACAGTTTGTAAAAGGCTACCAGTCAAGTACTACCATACTCATAAGCAGGAATGATTGTAACAATATGTAGACGCACATACTTGATTTTTACATGCTCTTTACCCAGACAGAAAGCAAGTAATGTGAGCTAACCTGTAAGAGCTATCCAAAAGTTTACATTTAAATATATTTTCTCCATAAACTGACTTTTCTGCTTACATACTAGTTACTCTGAAGACCTAAATAAGTGTTCCTTTTAGAAAACACATTAGTGTTTTGTTTAAAAAATTAACACTTACCATTCTTGATGAATAAATTTAATACTGCCAGTACACACGCATGGATGATAGAGGGGTTTCTCAGGTGTTCCTTCAGACCGACACACCCTACATATGTCTGCAGGCCAAAACAAGAAATTTATTATCATTTTGCTTAAAATTTCTTACACATTTAATATCAAAATAAATTACAAATCCAAAATAATGGAAAATATAATATGGTCATGGATCATGCTACATAGCAAAATAAAATCATACCGATTTATCATGAAATAAACTGAAAAATACACAAGACATTTTGAACGTGGAGAAATAAAAATTCTATGAGCTACAGAATTCTGCCTCTTCTTCCTGAAAATCCTGACACTGGAAAAAATTGACAAAAATTTCTAACTACTATACAAAAACAACAGTTTGAAAGCTTCTGGAATTAACACACAACTGCTGAGGATGCATGCATGACCACGCTGGATGTAAAGATATTTGTATTGCTAAAACAGCAACAGATATGGGTCATTTGAGGACATAAGCTGAAGCCCCCAGACAGCTGCCTCTCAACTTGGCACTGGAAGCTGAGAGTAGTTGTAGAAGTTTTATGCGATGTAAACAGAAGACAGGAAGGCCTGAGGTCTAACCAAGGATGTGTCATTTGGTATACTAGCCCTAAATTTAGTAAATTACTGTTTCAGCACTTTAGAGGCAATAAAAAATAAATTTAAAAAAAAAAAACCAAAACACTACTTTAAAGTGACAAAAGCTGAAAGGTATACTTGATCAAGTGGACACAACTTCTACCTAATAGAAGCAATATAGGTTTCAGGTGCTACAGGAGAGTGGAATAATTTCTGCCTCATGTTCTATAACCCAATCATCTGCTTTCTCCTGAATTAACATAGCTGTGGGAGATTTTCTGAAGACAAAAAAAAAAATGTTATTTCTATTTATAAGAGTAGACACGTAGCCTATCCCAACTCTAGGTGCTCTTGATAGCTACCTAAATACAACAAATATAGATGGAAGCCTTAAATAAAATATTTTATTTACTTAAGAGTCATTATCCTATCCAAAAGTCATCCATGTGAAAACATCAACACCATGCCTTGTATTAAACACCTGTGTCAAAGAATCAAGAAAGTGCCACCTTTGCTTATGTTCATATATTTTTGTGCTCAGCAGGAATTCAAACGGATAATGTTTTACTTTCTCTAAAAGTCAGAAGCAATAATACTCTTACATAGCTGTTTTCGTCCACAGATCTCAAAAAGCGTGTACTCACGCCAGCCTCTGTGTATGAGGCTAAGGCAGTACATCTCAAGTTCAGTTTTCAGAGACTAGATGTAAGAATGTAAGTAATTTGGGAGATAAGATAAGGAGGAGTAACTTAGTACCTATGACAATCAGGTCTCTGGGCCCATTTACATGGACTAAAAGCTAAAATTAAATAAGTCCAGAAACATTCTGAATGCAGCAACAGTAATATTACAGAATTGATGTGGTTAGCATTGAATTTGCCTCAGTTAGTTTCATTAACTCATAACACATAGGTTAATAAAAAGAACTTATCACTATCACCATTACCCAGGAGGATTATCACTATACACTCATCAGTGGACAGCAATGGGAGTTGCTCTTAGGTAGGTAAGCATTACTTTCTTACTACGTGTTCCCAGAAGATGGTGTAGAACAATTGCTCCTCCTCCCTGTGATCACTGCTAAGATGTTCTAGAGCAGGGGTTCCCAACCCATGGGCCACTGGTGGCTCATCGCTGCCTCCCGCCAGCTGCAGAAGGGAGCTGCTGCCTAAGGACCCAGACGGAGCACATTGCCATGGGACTACAAGACTGCTGCAGGGTCCTTGCTGCAGCCAAGGAGATGAGAGATCAGCGCTCCCGTCCCTCTAGTTGTAGCAGGGAACACGGCAAAGCGCTCTGCCTGGGTCCCTAGGAGCTGGGGTCCCTGCTGGAGCCCTGCTGGAGATCAGAGCACTGATCTCCCATCCCCCTGGGTGAAGAAAGGAGCCACTACCTCAGGACCCAGGTGGAGTGCATGGGGCTACAGGACACTTGCAGCTTCCCTGCTGCAGCCAGGGGGACGGGAGATCAGCAAGGAGGCAGCCAGGACCCACCATGCTTGAGGAGGGGCAGGACTCTAAAAATCAGTGCCTTCCAGTTTAGCCTGCACTTACCCACCATGACTTAGCTGCCAGGCCACATGAGTCAGTGTGTTGTGACAGTCACTCATCTACACTAGTGCTTTGTCTGTGAGTGTGTGACATACTGTGAGTAATTTCTAGGTGTAAAACAGTGAATGTAAAAATGAGCACAGTATCATCAAAATGTTTATTTTAAATCTGTAGTGATTTGTAGTCCTTAATGGTGTATACATCAATACATTTTTTATGTGTTGATAAACTAGTGGCTCTTCAGGGTTGTACAAATGATATTTGTGGCCCTCGAGCCAAAAAGGTTGGGAACCACTGTTCTAGAGGGTTCCTTCGTCTCCCATTCCTGTTCAATGAGCATAGGGGTGCCACTAAAGATATCTCTATACAGTAACATAAGCCCAGTCTGAGCCCAGGCAAACCCTCTTGAGTCCACACTGGAATTGTACTAATCTCGGGCTCGGACCCAGGGTCCCAGGACCTTACATGGCTGGAGGGTTTGAGCTGGAGTCAAGCCAGGACCTAGGGTCCGAGCCCTATTACCTACCTGTGTACAAGTGGCCCTGGCTTGACTCAGGTCCTAGAAGTCCTCCGGATGTATCCCACACTTCCTGGTGGCAGAGTAACAGCACTCCAGGCAGTCAGCACAGCTGGCAGAAAGCACCATTACTGCCTGGCCAAACATGCTCGCCCTTCCTGCTCCTTCCGCAAACTCTTGCTCGTCCTCACTGCTGCTGTGCAGCACTTGCCTGCAGCAGGTGCCGTTAATGTGCCAGACAGGAGGTGACTCCTGGCCATCTGGATGCTAGGGTTCATTCCTCCCCAGGCCGGGCTGAGACAAAAGCTCTGCTGCTCCCCCTCACTGCCTAGGGTGGCCAACCTTCCAGGATTGTGCTGGAGTCTCCAAGAATTAAAGATTAATCTTTAATTAAAGATTGTGTCATATGATGAAACCTCCCAGAATACCTCCAACCAAAATTAGCAACCCTATTCCTGCAGGGCAGTGTTTGGTCCCTGCTCCACTCTCTGGAGCTTTCCTCTGGGCTCCCACTGCCCTCCCTGGGGCTGCCTGTGTAGGGGCACCCAGGTGCATGCACTGACAGGGCAGTGAAAGGGAGTCAGCTCCAAAATTTCTCTGCAGCCGTCCAGCGTGCAGTGGGGGCAGGGATAAGGGATCACCAGGGGGTGCTAGAGCACACTGCACCCCCAAGCCCTGGCGATACACTTCACCACTCCACAGCCATGGTAGTATGTGTGCGCTTTAAGGGACAGGATCTTTGGGAGGAAAGCAGCAATCGCCCAGCCGGGTCATGTGGGCAGGGGCCACACATCCTGGCCAGAATGGAGCAGGGAAGGAAGTATCTACTTCTGCGGCCCATAGGGGGACTGCTAAGAACGGAAAACCTTGATTATTAGGCAAACCAGTGAGACACCTGTTGGCTGCTTCTGGAGACATGTTAGAAAAATGGGAGTAAGAAAGCACCAGCAGCAGAACACTGGGAGCTGCTTCTGTACCAGTGTTGAGCTGAGCCAGGAGCAGAAGACTTTAAACAGTGACTCTGAGGCAGTGTATGTCCCACTAAGTGTGTTCCTCCTGAAGGGCAAGTAACCTGCAGTTTGCACAAGCTCACAGTCAGAGAGCCTCCAGGGTTTTCAGTGGAGACCGATTCAATAAAACCATTTCACAAAGCCATTGTGCTAACCCCCAACCAGAAATTTATTTTCATCATGTCATTCTGACTTACATTACACAGCAATAAAGAAAACCCCCACCCAAGCTCTGCCCCCTGCCAAAAATGAGCCAGGTCTCCCTCCTCTCCAGGACATACCACCATTTATGTCAATGTCATTCAGTGGGAATAGTGTCCCAGCCTGTCCATGAATGTAGAACATTTTCCCACAATGCACTATGTTCCCAGGGCTAAAGTGTTGACACTGGGGGCAGGAGGCAACTAGGCATTCTGGGGTATGGTTACTTTGACACAGGCCTGTACACTGCAGTGTGGATGCAAGAACCCTAGGTTGGAGCACAGGTCAGAAAATCCTTAACCTAGGGTTAAAATGCAATGTAGACACTTCAGCTCAGGGTTCCCTGACATGGGTCAGCTGACTCAAGTCCCACTAACCCAAGACTCTCATTGCTGTGTAGACAGCCTAAAAAGGTTCTGAGGTAATACTTTAATATATAGATGACATCCAGCTTTTTATTCACCCAATCCAACCAGTGTTGTTGAATACCTAGTCCAATGCTGGGGTGAGATTGGGACATAGATCAAAGCTAGGTGACTGAAGCTCAATCCACATAAAATTGAAATAATGTTGGTAGGTTAGGGGAAGTAGCCAAATGATATAGTGAAGCGGATGTCCACTGCTGATTAAGGACATTTGTCTGCCATTTATTCCATGGGCATGCAGCCTGGTTGTTGTGTTTTAACCTCAGTTGTGGCTGAATGAAAACATAGAAGCAGAATCCAGAAGTTCTTTTAACCAACTACATCTGGCTGGGAGAACATTACTTTTTTTCAGATGCAGCCCTGCTAAAATAACCCATAAGTGAGGCACCACTGTCTGAGGTATTGGACACTCAGCTGAAAGTCAGGAGACCGGGGTTTTATTCCTCTGACCCACTGTGGGACCATGAGCAAGTCACTTCACCTCTCTCTACCCTCACATGCTATATCTGACTTACCTATTTAGTCAGTAAGGAACAGTCCGTGCACCAAAAAGCGTACAATTTGTATAGGGCCTAGTAGTACAATGGGACCCTAGTGTTGGGGCTTGTACCTTAAAATAATAATCCATATCTTTGTTGCCTGAAGACCGGATTACTGCAATGCACTCTACATAGGGATATACCTTAAATCAATTCAGAAACTTAAGCTGCCACATTTTACACAGCTTGCTTATTAAGTGTTACTTCCCTGAAGTATCATATCTGTACTAGTGGCCTATTCTCTTCTGGATAGCATTTAAGGTGCTGGTTTTCACCTATAAAGCCCTAAATTACTTCAGATATTCCCCCTGGAGAGACCACATATCCCCACCACACCATACTTGACCAGCTTTGATCAATCAAGATGCTTGATCTGTATCTCCTTTGATTTGAAGGAAAGGAGGCTGGAGGTAATACGTTCTCTGAAGAGCATGCTGCAAAGCACATGAATTTGTGCAAGTTGCTGTAAAAGATGAAGTTATGTCTATGAGGATGGATGGGGAGTGGAATTCTGTGTTTTTGTAAGGAATTTTACTTCTAGCTATCAAAATAAGTTTCTGTAACTGGAGTCAGGGGGTGTTGAGAACTTTTAGATAGGTGCTTTTTATTATTGTAGAAATCCAAATATATACACAAACATTTGCCCAACATAACACAGACTGTAAAGGCAACAGCCAGCTTCAATCTATTCTGTCTCCTGAGGGCAGCCGCCTGGAATTAGTTACACTTATTGCCTACACATTGCAACATTCAAAATGAGTTCTGGCTATGTAACAGGTGTAGTTCTCTATTTGTGAATACAGTTCTCATCTTCCCCTGTTTACATGCAATGTGCAGGGAAATTTATGTTGTATATAGCTCTTTACCTTGAAAAAAGTTGTTAAAGCCAGACTGCCTAACTATTTTTCTCGACATACAACACCTCAGTCTACTATTTCCCTAATTAGAGAGATCTCTCTTTGGCATCCTGATGCCTAGAATTGGAGATTAAGATTTTACCTATGAGTTAAAATTTAATTGCAAAGCAAAGGAGTATTCTTCACCAGCACAAACTGGAATTTGTTATACATGAACATTTTAGCCTTTCAAATGTCCTCTATAAAAGATATGCATATGGCTATGGTCATGGGGTGATGGAGTTTTGACAGAATTTTATAGTGATATAATATAGTCAATTAGGGTGACCTTAACAGCATGTGTTTAAAGAGGGTATAATCACAGAATGCTAATTATAGTTTTAAACCAGCCTTTAAAGACTTATAAGCTATTATATTTCAACATATACACAATGGGCAAGCTGATAACTGTAAGAGTAAATTAAGACATGAAAAAGTCATTCATCCATTCTCCATGGTTGAGTGAGAAAAAGTCACTGGTAAGTGTTATAAAGTTTAAATATTGTTAAATTTAAAATTAATGTTATTGCAAATATTACAGTAGTGCTCTTAGACCTCAAACATGATTGCATCTCAGCATGCTACAACACAGGTGTACATGGAGCTTACAATCTAAGGTCCCAAGCCTGTAAATATTTACACACATGATTAACATTATGTACGTGAGAAATCCCCTCAGTGGAACCACTTATATGAATGTTTCCAGGTTTGGGACCTAAATTAAGACAAAAACAGCATTTGTAACAACAGTTAAGACAAGGGTAACAGTATCATCATACATTCTCACAGGCTAACAATAATCTGAACTATTTCAATTTTTCAAAAATCCTCTATCAAGAGTATCCCCTCAGCTCCTTTAACATTTACACATTCTCCTCTCAGAATTAGTTATCCTTGGCTTGCTGCTTATGTTATCCTCAGGAAGCTATACTCCATTGCAAGCACTAATAGCTTCCCACCTCCCCAAAACAAACTATCCCGAGTCCCTCAGACAACAGACCCTATTCTAGCCTCACACCCCCGTCAGGTGAAGCAGGAAGGCAACCAATGCTTCTGAGGTTTCTGACACACTCTGCTGCTACCCAGTTAACAGAGGTGGATCCCTAAATGTGTCAGATGCTACTGAGCAGCAAGTCTATTGCTCATTTATGGACCATATGTTCTGATGCCACTGTGTTATGGGGTTGCAAAGCTGTCACTCGGGTCTGCTCATTATCTGACCCCTATATCATCCCCCTTCTCCACATCCTACCCACCCCCAGTCAGCCTCCCACGCCCAGAAAACAGCTCCGAGTCCAGAAATGAAGCCATTATAAGGATGCCTGAGGCTGTAAAGGCACTATTTAGGTGCTTCTGGGCAAAAGGGGGCTACTTGGGCCATGTACACCTGAAGACTTTGCAGGGCAGTGAAAAGAAGCCTGGCTAGTCTCCCCACACCCATGATACTAACAGCCTCTGTAGTTGTTGATGAGTTACTTCTGTAAGATACTGAAGTCTTCCCAAAGTGATAGGAAAGATAGATGTTGGGTATGAGAGCCGAAGTCCTAACTTTCAGGAAGAGGGCAAAATCTAAGTGTTTTTGATAGTCCTTCAATGCAACTGTAGTGTTTGAGGGCAAATAAAGCTCCAAGTAACATATCAACATTCAAAAGATGTGCCAGACATATCCCACAAACAGGATTCCAGAGGCTAGAACAGCCTTAATGATTCTCAATGTACTACAGAACTAGCCAGACCGACCTAGTCCATGCTAGAAAAATTACTCATTGCTGACAACAGGTATCAGCAACGGATTCAGACCCACACTGCAAGTTTACAACATGGCTTGTAATGATCAACACCCTTTCAGAAAACAATGACAAATGAAATTTGTTCCAGGCAAGTCTTAACCAAGGTTTTCTCAAATGGTGCTGGACATTATGTGCCCTTTCTCCAGATCCAAGTACTATGAGTGTAGCTTAACCAGTGTTGGACCTACTTCTGACAACCTTCGTGCTGTCAACATCACTGAATAAGGCTAGGAATAAAGAGTGATGCCCAGTATGCGGTAAGTAGGTACCAACCTCCATGAAGAAAAATAAAAACTAGTGCCTCTTGTCCTGATTTTTGTACAGTTTTCAACACATAACTGCGGGGTTTTTTTTAATTTGCTACAGGTCATCTTTATGATGCTTTTTCACAACTTCAAAACTCAAACCCTCACCAGTGATTTAACTGATTTTTTTACTTTAAAAATTCAAAAACTAAACTGAACATTTTTTTTCAACAGCAGCAGGAAGCCTGCCCAAAAAATCAGTGGGACCACTGGATAATCAGGGTGCTAAAGAAACACGCAAGGAAGACAAGACCACTGTGGGAACTAAACAAATTCTTTGCATTGCATTCACCGCAGAAGATGCAACAGAGATTCCCACACTTGAACCACTCTTTTTAGGTGACAAGTCTAAGGAACTATCCCAAATTAAGGGGTCAACAGAAGAGGTTTTAAAACAAACTAATAAATTAAACCTCAAAAAGTCATCAGGACCAGATGGTATTCACTCAAATATGAAATTGCAGAACTATTATACTAACTGTGGTATGCAACGCATCGCTTAAATTAACCTCTGTACCAGATGACTGGAGGATAGCCAATGGTAAACCCAATTTTAAAAAAAGGCTCAAGAGGCAATCCTGGCAATTACAGGCCTGGTAAAAGTCTAACTTCAGTACCAGGCAAATTAGTTGAAACTATAGTAAAGATCAGAATTATCAGACAGATGACACAATATGTTGGGGAAGAGTTAACACAGCTTTTGTAAAGGGGAATAATGTCTCATCAATCCATTAGAATTCTTTGTGGGGGTCAACAACATATGGACAAGGGTGACCAGAGGATATAGTGAAACTGGACTTTCAGAAAACCTTCGACAAGCTCCCACACCAAAGGCTCTTAAGCAAAGTAAGCAGTCATGGGATAAGAGGGAAGGTCACCTCATAGATCAGTAACTGGTTAAAAGACAGGAAACAAAGTGCAGAAATAAATTGTCAATTTTCACAACAGAAGGGGATAAGTAGCGGGGTCCCCCAAGAATCTGTACCAGGACCTGTGCTTTTAAACCTTCAAAAATGAGCTAGAAAAGGGGGGTGAACAGAAAGGTGGCAAAGTTCACAGATACTAAATTAGGCAAGTCCAAAGCTGACTCTCAAGAAATACAAAGGGATCTCACAAAATTGGGTGACTGGGCACCAAAATGGCAGATGAAACTCAGTGTTGATAACTGTGAAGTAATGAACATTGGAAAAAATAATGTCAATTATATATACAATATGATTGTTTCTAAATTAGCTGTTATCATTAAAAAAAGATCTTGGAGTCAATATGGATAGTTCTCTAAAATCATCTACTCAATGTGCAGTGGCAGACAGGAAAGCTAACAGAATGTTAGAAACCATTAGAAAAGGGATAGATAAGTCAGAAAATAACAATGCTACTATATAAATCCATGGTACACTCACACCTAGAATACTACATGCAGTTCTGGACGCTGCATCTCAAAAGATACATTAGAAATGGAAATGGTGCAGAGAAGAGCAATAAAAATTATTAGGGGTATGGAACAGCTTCCACAAGAGGAAAAATTTAAAAAGACAGATTATTCAATTTAGAAGAGAGATGATTAAGGGAAGACATGATAGAAGTCTATAAAATCATGAATGGTTTTAGTGAATAGGGAAGAGTTATTTACTGATTCTCAAAACATAAGAACAAATGGATCACCCAATGAAATTAATAGGCAGTAGATCTAAAACAAGTGTGAGGAATTACTTCTTCACACAACACTCAACCTGTGGAACTCTTTGCCAGGGGATGTTGAGAAGGCCAAAACTGGGTTAAAAAAAAACAAATTACATAAATTCATGTAGAATAGGTCCATTAATGGCTATTAGCCATGGTGGTCAGGGATGTAAGCCTATACCCTGGCCATCCCTAAACCTCTGATTGCCAGAAGCAGAGACTGGATGACAGGCAGATGTATCCCTCGGCAAATTACCATTTTCTGTTCACTCCCTCCGAAGCATCTGATACTGGCCACTGTCAGAAGACAGGATACTGGGCTAGTGGGGCCACTGGTCTGATCCAGAATCTCTGCTCTTATGCCTACAGGGCCGGATCTAGTAGGTACACTCAGAGGCTGCTTAACTCCAGACAAAACAGTCAAGGAGGACCCTTCCCTTATTACCTTCAGCCCAAGGGTTAGAGTACTCATTAAGGACATGGGGAAACTACCAGTTCCATTCCCCCCTTCTGCCCGCTGAGGAAAAGGGACCTGAACAGGGATCTGCCACCTCGTACGTTGTTGACAACATTACAGAAGACTTTTATTTAAAACAGACTTTCTACATCACCCTTCGCTTTTAAGAATTACACACAATGCATGAAACTGTTACCAAAAGCAGAGCACAGGGAATGAATGCCCCCCCCACTTATCACCAGCTCAATGACCGCACGATTTACAGAAGTAGGTTAAGGTGCATCAAGGACCTTGCCCCACCAGCAGATATTAGGGGAGGTGGGGAGGCAGAGACTGGGTGAAATGTGAAAGAATATGAACGAAACGATTTCCAGGGGACACCCTCTTACCCATTCCCCTCTCCGCCAGCGGAAAGCTGCCCCCTGCACCCGCACCCCAGCTTCTCCTCCGCCACACACACGGGCCGAGCGCACTTTGGATACCAGCAGCGGCTGCGCTGCCCAGTGCGGACCTGGGCGCACCTGGGGGTTGGGCATCACAAAACCCGGCCGGCCAGGCCAGGCCAGGCCAGGCCAGAGCCCCCCGCCCCGCCCGGCGGGAGCCGCGCCGCGCCTCCCTCCTTCCCTCCCGCCGCCTGCAGCCCCCGGCGCTGGCTCCGCACCCGCCTCCCCACGCGACAGCAGCCGAGGGGCGCGCGGCCGGTCCGCACCCGCCGCCCGCAGACGTTACATAACAGACAGACAGACAGACACACACAAACGCGCGCGCGCCGCCCCCTCCCCCCAGCACGCACCGCCCCGACCCCCCCCGCGCACAACGGCACGGTCCGACCCCCGCCTCGACCGCGCCCAGCGGCGGCGGCACCTGCAGCCCCGCCCGCGCGGCGGTTGGGGGAGGCCCCTCCCGAGCGTAAACAACCCCGGGGCCCCTCCCCGCCTGGGCCTCCGCACCCGGGGATGACGCGGAGAGGAGCCCGGCCGGGGCCAGGCGAGCGCCTTACCTTCCTCGGCGGTCTCCATCTTGTCTGGCTGACGCAGCGGGCGGCGCCGCGGCCGGGGGGCGGATGGTGTGACTGCGGGGGGAGGGGCCGCGGGGTTCGCGGAGCGAGCACCATAGAGGCAGCCGGAGCTAGAGCGCCGCACTCGCCTCGAGCGCCCCCCGGCGGCCCCTGGCTCTCTTGACCCAGAGAGGGGCGGGACCGGGAGGCGAGAGCCTGTGTGGGGAATGGCCTTGTGTGAGAGAGAATGACTGTAATTCCAGGTGTCTGCAACAAAACTGCGTGTCCATAGGCTACAGTGATAGGCACACACAGAGCAACACTCACACCTACACACGCCCCTGCGGCACGTGCACATGCACACTCGATTCAGTTCTAACAGAATGTATTGGCATGGCAGACTACACAAGCATTTCCAAAAGGTAAAAAAAAGGGAGCTGCATGTTCCCTTCCACACGAAGAGAGAAATGTGCACACGCACACAAACAGACACAAATGAACAAGCACTGATACAGGTGCTCACACACACTCTTCTTCGCAGTCACAATGATCAATACGTAGACAGATGCATAAACAGCAGCAGCACACACACACGTGCACACATGGATGCACACATGGATGCACACAAACATACACAAAGAAGCATGGGGACACATGCATGCACACACTCACATAAGAGTGTACATATGCCATATGCACAGTCACAGATAAGTACATACATGCACAGATGAAGACAAACACAGAAACACAAATATGGATACCACACATATACACATGCATAGTACAAATACACACAGATACCTAAGAACATGCAAAGACACATTCACACAGCATCCTCACACATACACACCTTGTAATCCCTTTGCATCATAAAAGACTTGGAATATTGGACACTTGATGATGTCCCATGTGGAATAAAAACAGTTTTAGGAGTTTAAATCAAATCCATACATCATACTTTGTGACCCAGGTAGATACACTGTTGGTCTTGACAACAACTAAAATTCAGAGAGCATGAAATGAACAAAGTACTAGCAGAAACAACATTCTGTAGACCCAGTGAAACACTGCATGGACAACTAAAGTAGCCAACCTTTTAGATGCAAATACACTAGTAACTGTGCATGTGTCCAAGCATGTGATTGTGCAATAAGAGAAGACTACTCATCCTGTGCAGTAAATGGTTCTTCAAAATGTGTGTCCCCATGGATACTCCACTCGAGATACACATATGCCCCATGTGCCTCAGATCAGAGATTTTAGGTAGCAGTGCTCATGCAGCCTCGTGCTCTGCACTGTGTCTGTATAGAGTTGCATGGGTGAACTGTCCTCAATTGCTTCTCTGCCGCAAAACTCCATGGCATAGAACTCTGAAGCAGAGGGGAGGAGAGCAGGTAGTGGGGGGACACATCTCAAAGGAACACAGTTATTGCACAGGGTGATTAATCTTCACTTCTTCTTTGAGTAGTGTCATTCTGGATACTCCACTCTAGGTAATCACCAAGCAGTACTCTTTACAGAGGGGTGGGGCTTTGGAGTCAAGTCCAAGATTGAAGACAGTAGACAGTATAGTAGAACCAAACATCACATCAAAAGCAGAGGCCTAAGTAACTGCATAGTGTTCAGAAAAGGTAAATGGAGGTCCAGAATGCAGCTCCACATATTTCTATGACAGCAACATTCTTAAGAAAGGCTACTGAAGAGTGAGTTAATACTCTAGAAGGAGGTTGAAGGTCATGAAATTGATAGCAATAGGCAATGCAGCCAGATATCTACTTAGAAAGTCTTTGCTTGGAAATTGGAGATCCCTTAGTTCTGTCCACAAAGGAAAGAAATAATCTGCGAGATTTTCTAAAGGGTTTAGTCCTGTCTAGGTAAAAGGCTAATGCCCTTCTGATATTGAATGTATGTAATGTCACATCTTCCTTATCTAAGTGTGCTTTAGGAAAGAAAACTGGAAGGTGGATAGGTTGGTTTATGTGGCAGTATGTGGATACTTTTGGTAAAAACTTGGGGGAAAGTTGCAACATGACCTTATCCTTAAAAAATACTGTGAAGGGGAAATATGCCATCAGAGCCCATATCTTTCCAACTCTTTGAGCGGAAGTAATGGTTACAAGAAAGGCAGTTGTCATAGACAAGTTTAGAAGGCAGCAGGTAGCCATAAGTTTAAAGGGAGGCCTCATAAGGCATCTAAGTACCAAACTGAGGTCCCAAACTGGGGTAGGGAATCTGACTTGTGGAAAGAGGTTTCCCAGTCCCTATAGAAATCTCATTGCTGCAGGATGCGCAAACACAGAAAACCCTCCAATATAGGACAAAAGGCTATAATAGCTGTCAAGTGAACTTTAACAGAGCTTAGGGACAACCCCAACATTATTAGCTCTAGGATGTAATCTAGTATATCTAACAGCAGAGAGGATGCAGGTAAAAGATGTCTTAGGTCACACCAGTGACTGAATCTCATCCAGTTTTGCAGTTAGGTTTTACAAGTGGATTGTTTCCTACTATGTAATATCACTCTCCATACATCCTCAGAGCAGGTTGTTTCTAACCCTGAGAACTGTTGATCAACCATGCCTTGAGGTGAGGTTGAAGAATTTGACCGGCATCCAGACAGAGAAGATGGAGGATGGTCTGGAGGGAGATCAGTTAACAAACAGCGAGCTGAGTGAAGTAAAGAAAACATGTTTGTCTTGGCCATGTCGAAACTATTAGAATAACCCTGGCCTTGTCTTTCCTTATCTTGATTTACACTTTGGATATCAAGGGTGTTGGGGGGAATGCATACAGCAGCCTTGAACTCCAGCGAAGGAGAAAGACATCTCCCAGGGGGAGTGGAATCCCAGTCCACCTCTCGAGCAGAACTGGTCGGATTTCTTGTTCTTGGCTGTGGAGAACAGGTCTATCTGTGGGACGCCTCAACATTGAAATATGTGGTGGAATGTAATGGACTCTATCTCCCATTCATCATCCTCTGAGCAGTGCCTTGCTGAGGGCATCTGCTGTGATGTTTTGCACAGCTGGAAGATAAGCTGCTGAGATAATCTGATTTTGAACGCACTAATTCCAGAGTCTCACTGTTTTGTTGCAGAGGGAGAGTGATCTCACTCCCCCTTGATAGTTGATATAAAACATGCATGACATTGTCTGTTATGAACTTCATGTATTTGCCCCTCATCAGTGGAAGGAAATAGAGACAGGCATTTCTGACTGCTCTGACTTCGAGCAAGTTGATATGTAGAGTGGATTTGAGAGGAGACCACGTTGCCTTGAGCAGTGTGAGCGTCCAGATGGCTCCCTATCCCAGTAGGGATGCCTCTGTTATTACTGATGTAGGAAATGATTAAGTAAAGGGGACACCGTGCAAATATTATGATGGTCCTTCCACCAGTCAAAGGACTTTTTCATGACAGAGGGCATTGAGTGTAATTTCTTCAAACTGTTTGCTTGGCGAATAATTACTTCTGAGCCACCCCTGGAGGCAACGTAAGTGAAGTCTTGCATGGCTGGTCACAAAAATACCAGCTGCCATATGTCTCAGCAGCTGGAGACAATTTCTGGCCGATGTCTGGGGACTGAACTGGACTGTAGTGACTAAATTGGCTAGGGTTGTGAACCTGTGCAAAGAGAGGTATGCTTTGGAAGCTACTGCATCGAAGGAACTCCTATGAACTCCAAACACTGCCCTGGGGTTAAGGAGGACTTTTGGATGTTTAATTGTAGCGCCAGTCTGAGAAATAGGTCTATGGTCCTCTGAGTGGCCAGTGAGGCGTCGTTGTAGGTGCATTCCCCGAGCATCCAATCATTGAGGTATGGTAATATCAGAATTCCTTGTCTGCAGAGATGAGCAGCCACCACTGAGAGAACTTTTGAGAACACTCTGTGTGCGGGGGAGAGACCGAAGGGGAGCAACCTGTATTGAAAATGCTCTTGACACAGAGTGAAGCGTAGGAACCTTCTGTGGGAGGATTGAATTGCTATATGGAAATAAGCATCTTGTAGATCAAAGGCTGAGGACCAATCCCCTTGGTCCACTGATGGAATTATTGCTGCAAGAGCTACCATCTTGGACTTCTGAATCTTTACAAATCTGTTGAGTAATTTTAGATCTAGAATGGATCTCCATCCGCCATTCTTTTTGGGAACCAGGAAGTACCTGGAATAAAACCCCTTCCCTCTGTGAAATACAGTTGAGGTAAGCTCAGCTTGGACCCTGCTGAGGCTCTGTCTCAGGCCAAGTGGTTGGAAAGGGACTGAGGGTGGCTGACCTGCACAAGCTCTGTATGGCCATGATACAGAGCACATGCATGGGCTGAATGGGCACTGCTACCTACAATCTCTGATCTGAGGCTCATGAGGTGCATGCATACCTAGAGCGGAGCACCCCTAGGGACACTACTCCTATTGCCTATATTTAAGCCCCAGAAGCACATGTGTGAAAGTGAGTACATGGTGAGTAACCTAGCACGCCTAAGGTTTGTGGATAAGTACATGCTTCAGGCTGTGGTATATCTCTGTACCCATGCCAGTGTGCTATATGGATAAGGGCAAGTGGTATGTACCAGGTCTTGAATTTCAATAGTCCTTCAACCCCATTCCCACAATGCACTAAAGCCTTTTCTACCTGACCCTTCCCCAAACTATAAAGTTCCCTGACCCCCTGACATTACTGGTAGTAGCAAGCTGCGCTGACCACATCAAAACAGTTTCCTCTTTTGATCAGTACAGATGAACACAGATCCTGTTCTGAGAGCAGCTGCCTGGCTTGCCGACCACACCCGGGTGGTGATTAATGTGTGGCTGGAGTACATTGTCCCCTGCAGCTTTGCCCAGAGCAGCAGGAACATTCACCTGACCTGGAAAATTTCAGAGGCTGGAGACAGTGGTCATTCACTAGCCTCCAGCCCACAGCACCTGAGTCTCCTGTCCAAGCGGACAAAAGACTCAAACTGTCACTCCAGGAGGGCTTGTCATCATACATACCCTTTCTATGATGAGCTGGACTGATGCTGTCGAGGACGCCCAGCATAGAGCCTGAAGGGACTTACGGCCCCCTCCTCAACTCCACTGGTCTTATTGTCCAATGGGATGCTGATGAAAGCCAGGGTGAGGAGGCTGTGGGGACTGCAAAGCATGTCACAAAAGACCCAGAGAATGAGAAGCATGTGATTCTGCACTTCTGCCCAGAGGAGCCAGTTGAGGAAGACACCCTGATAAAGCTGAGGAGAAACCTGAACAATGGCAGGAGCCAGAACCCAAGTCAGGTAAATTATAATATACCTCCACTCTCCCTTCCAAGATCCCCTCTTGCTATTGCTATATTCCTGATTTTAAGCCCAGCCCCATTCCACTCCACCCTGAAATGGTCCCTGAACAAGACACAGCTATAAATCAATTATTTTATTCATTTCCCATGACCCATTATTATGCATTTGCCAGAAGTTATACAACAGATTATTAAGGAACAATCATTGTGCCCTTGTGTGTGTGCATTTCTCAACCAGCATGCAGGCAGCGAAGGGCCAAGGGCCACGTGGACAGAGGGAATAGTCTGGGAGAATAACGTAGTAAAATCTCATTCCCTTGGGAAGTTAGTGATAGAAAGGTAAGGGAGGTGTTATGTGATTTGTAAAAATCTACAGACTCAAATTTCAACGGTATCCAAATGTCAGTGGTATTACCCTCTGTGGTCTGGCAGCATACTCGCTGTCTCCCTGGCTCCCAAGTCCAGGTCCTCCAGTTGGTGGAAATTTTGATAATACAATATTGTCGGAAATTAGTCAAGTTGGGTATCATTCAAAATCCCTTCCTCTCACAAACACAATGGTACCAAACATGACAAACCTGGAGCAATTATGTAGATATATATTCAAGAAAATGTTTTTAAACCAACTTTTTAAAATCATACTTTAACACAGGCATGTCAGACATGCAACTCTCACAAAGGTAAATTGTGGTCCTTGACTGACAGTATGGTGTTATAAGTTACTGCTCAGAACATGACACCTGATTAATTTTTTAAATGTTTACAGGTTACTATAAATAAAACGAGTGCTTCTAGTTGCAAGATATGAACTCCAGCTGAGTTGCACAGCTTTGCAGTAGTAAAATCAGTATTTGTTTCTGTTGCTTTTCCTTTTTGATGCAACACATTACATACATTCTTGGTGTAGCACTCAATGTGATACACAATGTTGTATGTGTGGGCATCTTTTGGATCAATGCACTATGTTCCACTATGTTCACAAATTTTGTACAAACTATGCCTTGTGAGGTATCATTTGAAAACTCATAATCCGCTGAACATTATTACCTGGTAAAATATGTGTATCACCATTGTATACAGAGTTATGTTTCTATTGTATAATATTGCTGTAACATGTTCCAGAGTAGAAAGACAGGCCCAAACCAGTTCTTCAGAGACAGACACACTGACACCCTCAGACAGATATCAACAAAGTAAAGTGGGCTATCACTTAGCTAAGCAATCATTCTCTGGCAGGGGAAAGGCATGAGCAAGAAATTTCCATTTCATCACAAAGACGGTTCAAACCTCACATCCACAAGAGGCTGTTTATCACCATGACTCAGCAAGAATTTTTATAGCACAAGAAATTGAATTATAAAGAGGTGAGAAAAATGCTTGACCTCACTCTCCTCCTTCATCTCTGCTCCTGACATCAAGAACTCTCAAAGAACTGAACTTGGGAGTGGGGAGTCCTGGCTGGGAGGCTTTTCAGTGTAAGCTTTTGGTGAGAAAATCCTTTTGCTTGAAGTTAATTTAGCTCATTAAGTTAGGCTTTTAGCTTGCAATTTATCTTTTTATTTTCTTTATAACCAATTCTGACTTGTATGCCTCATTACTTGTAATCCGTTAAATCTATATTTCTGTAATTAATAAACTTATTTTGTTTTTATCTAACCAGTGTGTTTGGATTAAAGTGTGCGCGAAACTCCACTAGGGATAACAAGGCTAATGCATATCATTTTCCATTGATGAAATGACAGACTTTATATGAGCGTGCATTGTTCTGTAGTGTGCTGGTAGTACAAGATGCACATTTCTGGGCGTAAGTCTGGGACTAAAGAATCTGCTGGTGTTCTTCTGCAGTGTAATTCATGAGAGGCTAGCTCGTGAGCCCCACATGTTTTTGGCCTGCACCCACTCCCCTCCCCTTTACCCAGTCCACACACACCCTGGGGGTGAGGCTGGGGTCGGGAGAAGGGCTGGGAGTGTGGCCGCAGCTGCATCTGGGAGCTGTGCTGGAGCTGGGAATGGTGCCATGGTTGGGGCCAGGAGCCACGGCCAGAATCGTGGCCGGGAGCTGGAAGCTGGGGGCAGGGCTGGAGCAGAGCTCAGGGCAGAGGGGGGCTGGGTGGCGCTCCCTCCCTGTCCCATGTGAGGGCTGGCCTGGGCCCTGCTGCACCCCTCCTGAACATTCCTCTGCACCCCCTGAGGGGGACGCACCTCACAGTTTGGGGACTACTGCACTAGCTAGTAGCACTCAATACTGTGTAGCTGGGAGCAAGTTACATGCTGGAGGCTGTATGTTAACTGGCCGGAAGTGGCTGCTCACCAGTAAAGCAGTGTAAAAAACATCCCAGGTTGGAGAATTGAGACACAGCTGTTCAGCAGTGCAGATTGTACCCTGGGGCATGTCACAGCAACCAACTAACTTTACTTTCCATGCAACGTTCTTGCTAAGAGTGACTGCTTCATACAGGTTCTCACCTGTCTCATATGTTGAAATGGTGCTTAATAGATGCCTTCTGGCTTATGGCAGACAAAGTAGGTGTTCTCAAAATACATGCCATGGGACCTAATATAAGGTGAGTCTAACCCACAGCTATCATGTGTCCCAGGATCTTCAACTTTTTCCTGATGTTCAATGTACTTCCTCTCCACAGGGGTAGTGGAGCCAAAACATGCTGGGTTGGGGTTCCAGCATTTTTGCCACCTGTAGCGTGCCATTTTGTTCTCAGAATGGTGTCCTCTATACAACATGACTTCATACTCACTGTATGCTGGCAGGGACACTCCATTAATGTACAGATCATTCAGGACTACACCACTGTTCCTCCCCAACCTTGCCAAATTCAGTTAATGGGTGTGCTTCTTATAGCATGTAAGAAGTGTTGTGTTTAACCTGGTCCTCTGTGGAGGTATTCTCCAGAGATTCAGCCACTCATCGGTAATCTTCATCTTCCCATTGATGCCTAAAAATGACTAAGATAAAAGTAAAAACAAGGATTTTTGTAATAAATTACTTTGATATTGTAATTAATTATGTATGTTATGTAACTATGTGCATACTGTCTGCAAACAGATTCCAGTAATTTCTGGCTGGATGCTGATGTCTTAAGCAGTGCCTCATTACAACTATTCTGGCATAATAAACAAAGCTGATAATCAGTATTGCTGAACTGCTTCTTTTTTTTGCCAACAATGACAAATCAGTTTAAAGCACTCCTTCCATTTATGTAATATGTAACATTAAAAAATTAATAAGGTTCCATGTTCTGAGCAATAACTGATAATACGTTTGACATGCCTGTGTTAAAGTATCATTTAAAAAAGTTGATTTTGAAACATTTTCTTGACTATATACCTGCAAAATGTTCTAAATTGAAATTATGGTTCTGTAGATTTTTACAGATCAAATTACTCCTCCTTTACCTTTCTATCACTAACTTGCCCATGGAATTACACATGCTCCTAGACCAAAGGAAGGGGGTGGGTTTAGAAAGGGGATGGGAGAGTTATAGATGATGTATAGTTGATTGTCTAAAGTTAGTAACGGCTGTCTTTTGGTCCTTGGAAGATTACACAGTTTCAGTGACTCCTTACAAATGGGAGCCACGCAGAAGGCAGGAGGGGTTAAGTGGGTGCCTGATGCTCAGTCACATGGTCAGCAATCAAGCATATTTCCTGCACAGTTTGAAAACTCCATATTCTGAAATCCAGCTGTTATTTCCAGAACTTTGCTTATGGCAATGACACATAGTTAGATAACAATGTTAATTGCCTCACAAACCTGCACAATCACAACCCTGATAGTGGACTTTCCAGTTCCTAACTGGTTTGCAACGGACCAATAGCAGTCTGAGATTGCCAGGTTCCACAGGGCAAAAGCCACCCTCTTCTGCACCAGTATGGCTTCCCTGAACTGAGTGTTCTGGCACTGGAAGTTTGGTGCAAACTCCTTACACAGCTCCATGAAGGTCTGTCTCCTCATTTGGAAGTTCCAACACCACTGCTGGTCAGCCCAGGTTTCTAAAATGATGTGATCCCACCACACAATGCTGGCAAGATGATCCGTCCATGGGCATACCATGACAATATCAGCATTCACCACATTTGTTCCATGGGACCCAAATGGATTGTCATTCTCCTTCACAGTCAGCCATCCTCAGGTTGCCAGAAAGTCCTGTCCCAATTCCATCCAGCATCTCACCTATAGTCTACTCCACTGCATAAACACTGGTCTTGGAATAAGGAGCAGCAGCAGAACCAGATCATCATCCAGTAGCTCCAGGCCTTCCATCCAGTTTGGCAGGGGGGAGAGACGAGCAGGAACTGCCATTCCAAAGGTGTGAAAGCAGGGGACAATATCAACAGCACACAGCAAAGTGGTTCCTAGAGTGAATCCCTGTGCACAGAATCCTGGGATACCACTCCTGAAATGGTAGCACTAACATTGCGTAACCAAAGTGGCAGTGAGGATGTGGGTATATGCGTGTACACAACGTTACACCTGTGTCCAGCACAGCATATGGGGGCATTTGGTGCGGGTGTAGGGAACATGCGCAAGCATGTACACAGTCAAGTAACCAAGTCTGCGCACCACCGTAGACGTAGCCTTAGATGTAGTTGATGTTCCTGCAGTTGTGGCACAGCTCAGCAGAGTGTAAACACACGCTTTCTCTCTGTAGTGTTAGTGGCTGTACTGCTCCTACCATTTGGAACAGCCTTGCTGTTACTCAGAACAAAATGTAACTTTATGGCTTTTTTCAAGTCCCACCCCTTCTCCATGGGCTATGATTCCTAATGCTCTCTAAAATAATTAAATCCTACTCTTTAGTTTCATAATTCACATCTTCAACTCTGCCCAGCTGTATCTACAGCTGCTACACATAGGATAAGATACAAATGATATAATCTGCAGGGTGCATAGAGTATAATTTGCTACCAAATGCTCTGTCATATTTTGGTAAGAATATCATATAAAAATTAATTCTGTTATACTGAGAGTAAATAATTAGGTCCTTTGCAGTAAATTAAAGGGAAAATGTGTCTTTAATTCTATAATCATTCTCTGAAATGCAGGTGTGTTTTATTTTAGCAACAGATTACTGCTCTGGCAACTTTTAATAATTGACGTAGTAAATGAATGGTCAATAAGTCCCAGAAACTTTGAGTTCTTTTTCCCAGATGAGCTCACTGCATCCAGCCCATAATTAAAAGCTGGTTTTAAAACAAATGGTGCTGTTGGCCAAACATACTGCCATCACCAAAGAGCAGCATGTAGCAGTTCAAGCTTGGACTCTTAAATCCCAGGTACAATGCAAAACCAGTTCTAGAAAACTTTTCTTCAGATTCAACAGCATTAATATCCAAACAATTACATTTCTGGACCACTAGAACTGCTGTTGGGACATGGGATGCCAGCATGTGAAAAAAAGAATATCCCAGGAAAATGTGGATGGGTGGAGTTTCTCTCTGGCAGCCATATAATGGGCATCCATAAGATACTAGTGCAATTAATATACAAGTTTTAAAAATTATTTGAAATGATATCTATGGACGTCTGCTGAACTCAAGATGGCTGTCAAGACTGATGTTCAGTCATATGGTCAGCAGTAGCATATTTCTGATTCACTTGAGAAGGGTGTTGCTTTGTAACACTAGTACCAATTTCCCCTCAGCAGGGGCACCACTTCAGATTTTGAGGTGGGGGAGGAGAGGACAACTTTAACCGTGATTCCAGGGGCTATTTAGGCACCTGACAACTCTAGTGTTTTGTTGTTGTTGTTTTTCCCCAGATAATAACTTAGAAATTACCTGACAGGAGCACTGCATCTAATTGCTATATAAAGAAAGAAAAAGTATACAAACACCAATTAAAGGCATATTTTAAGTGTATATGTAAATTTAGAACTATCGGGAGATAATATAGCAAGATATTCCCAATCCCGCGCCTTGAGGTATCAGTTTTGGAGCCTTAATTCAGATATCAGAAACACAGTGTGATACTTTGCACATTATCTTTAAACAGATTTTAAGCAGATTCTCTTTATTTTTATCTCTCTATTACTTTCTCTAACAGACACACTGTATTACTGCCATTATCTACTCTATTTTAGTCAATTGTTTCTCACTCCACTAAAAACGTATTAACTTAATTTTAATCATGTATGTTAAGTTTTTTTCCTCTTTTATTAAGAACAGGAATTTATTTTTCTAATTATTTTGGCATTTACGTTTACCAATCACAATCATGTATGTGACCCACTAACATTTAACTCCATCATTACTATCAATATTAGACTTGGAACTGCATTTATTTTTGTACGACTATTAAATTATTTTACAGATATAACAAAAAAAAATTTGAAAATAAGCAGCCTTCATCTGTACAGTGTCTAAAGTTGTGTTTCGCTAACGTTTTGGGCTTGTTTTTTTTAAACTGGCACTGCTAAGGTGAATACAAGCTAAATTTACATTCTAGAAGGATGCTATTATTTGATTGTACCATTTTAAATAATGAATGACAAAGCACAATATAGTAATAAAAGTAATAATAATTACTTCAGCCAGGACAGGCTAAGTATGTTAGAACTTACCACTCAAAATTAAATTTAAGCATAAGAGACAAATAAAATTTTGAAATACACAGACCAGTCAAAAAACTAAAAAACAGTACTGTAATCCTTAACGAACTTTGAAATAATAAAATGACAGAGAATATGTGTGTGTACCCCATCTGCCAAACAGAGTCAGCAGTAGCAAAGGGCTGGGTTCTATATTAGGGGTTCCTGTGAATGATACAACACCAAACTGGCTCAAGCCGCCACCCAGTCACCTGGGAAATCACGCACTATCCCCTGGGCGCCCCCCAAAGGCAATACTTCCTTTCTCGCAAGCACACAGTGAGTGTAGAAAGTGAACCATTTTAATAAAAGAAGGGAGTAACACAGCACTGATTTGGGAAAACAGTGCAAGCAGAATTCATAAACCCAATGAGCAGAACCCACCCCATCCCAGGGTACGTGGGGAGTGTCCTTCGCCTCTTCTGTCCCACTTTCCCTTGCACTACCGACTGTCATAGTTGCACTGTCCACCTCTCAGTTGCAGTGCACAACCAGTCCCCTCTGCTGGCTCCCACTGAACGTGGGGTGCAACCAGCCCCCTCTCCTGGTTCCTGCTAAACGTAACCAGCTGCTAGCTCCCACCAAATGCAGGGCACGACCACACCTGTCCCCTCTGCTGGCTTCCACCAAACACAAGATGTAACTATGACCAGTCCCCTCCACTGGCTGTCAGTGTCTCAAGTTTCCCAGTTCTTTTAGCAGCTCCAGTTCTAGTGAGTTCAGCTTTCAGTGATTTCAGCTCTCAGTTCATGGAAAACCCTTTGCTGGCACAGGAGCACTGTCCCTGCTTTTAACAAAACAAAAGACTCCAAGAGGAATCATTAATTCTACCTTTTAACAGTGGGAGGGTATAGTAAATCCATGCCTGAGGGCAACCCTTAGTGCAGGCTGGTACAGCCTTAGTAGGAAGACCCCCATCCCGTCCCTGCTCTTGTACAGTGCGCTGGCATCCAAATGCCTCCTTTGTTGAGTTCTGTTCAGATGAGAGTGAATCTTTCATCAGAACGGCCTAAGCACAGTTCTGCTGCCATTTGTTTATACAACAGGGGGACAACATTTCATTACCCCTGCAATTAACACGAAAGTGATTTGTAACCCAACACCAGCCAAACTGACCATTTCCCATCATGCTCAGCACCTAGATGTGCTTATCCACATACAGCGCAAGCATGCTGAGCACCTAGTTGTACTCATGCAAATACAGTGCCCATGCAAATAAACTGCCCCCCTTTCAACTGGCTGAGCAGGGGAGGGCCACTCAGACACTCAGACCTTGCTTACATGTGCATTGTGCATTTCAACAGCAAGTACCACGAAGTAACAACAGCAACAAGAACAACAATAAAAATAATAGAAGTGTACATATGAGAGAAAGTGCGTGTTGGGGGAGTGTGTGTGGAAGGCTGTGTGTCTGTGCGCCTGATTGAGTGTGTGAGAGACTGTGTATGGCGGGAGAGAGTATGTGTGTGTGGGAGACTGTGTGAGTGTGTGTTCCTAAGTTAGTGTGTTTCTTTAAGCTGAGCACTCAGGAGCCTGAACTCTTGTACAGTACAGTAACAGCTGCAGCTCCCAGTCATGAGCCAAAGGCAGCAGCACAGTCAGGCTCCCTGTTGCCCCACCTCTTAGTGCAGACTGGGTATATGGGCAGGGGGAGAGGGATACCTCGACATCAGCCCTCACCCACGGTCCCGAGCAGTTTGGCCAGCGGCAGCTCCCTTGCAGGGGTCAGGGGCAGCGCTGTGGCTGTAGACAGCAGTGGAGCAGGGCAGCAGGTGGGGCAGCATCTTCCATCTAGATTCAAATTTCACCCAAATGTGGTACCAAACTTGGGGGGTGCACAGGTGTTCCCCCGCCATCCCTAAATGGTGCCCCTGTGACTTAGAGTGTCATCATGAGTGCAAGGTTAACCAAAGCCTTTTAGATATATGGTAAAATACTATGCCCCAGCCATCCAGGTCATATCCAAACCCCACTGCTTTCTTTTTATCCCCACAGCCAAATCTCTTACTCAGGCCTTCATTGCATCTCACCTTTACTACTGCAACATCTTGTTTTCTGACCCCCAACTTATACATTTGCCCCCTACCCCACCAAATCCACATCAAATATAGCAGGGAAACTCCTTTTCTTTGCCCCTTGATTTGATTGTGTAACGCCACTCTTCAGATTCTTCCATTGGTTCACCATCTGCTATCACATTAAATTTGAGTTTCTTGGCACCACCATAACTCTGCTCTTCCCTATGTATCCTCCCTTGTCAAGCTTCACCGTTCACCCATCACTGTTGCCCTGCCAATGTTCTCAGCTTTGTCCTCTCATTTTTCTGCTTCTCACATAAGCACTTCAATGCCTTCCTTCACATAACGCCCTGTGTATGATATGACCTCCTCAAGCTCATCCACAATGTATCTTGGTCACTTCTAATTCCATCTCAAAGAACCACTTCTGCTTACAGTGAATCACGTTGACATATACAAATTGTGTATGCATTTCCTGTTGCCATTCTCTTCCCCCAACCTCTGTCCTTGAACTGTAAAGACCTTGTATCAATGACCATCCTACTAGGTTATGGAAAGTGGCTAGCATGTACACCATTTACATATACAATAAACTCAAAGGTACTCCAAGCACTTGGTCCAATAGATTCTGCTCCTTGCTGATTCTCAACAGAAACTCAAATTCCCATCTAGTAAAGGAAGATTTATCAGAACTGGCAGAAAAAGAGTTGATAAGTGCCCTACGTATAAAGTTGTAGTAGCTAGTTACAGGAAGGAAATACCAGAAGACTTCCTCACTAAGCCCCTAAAGGGCAATGGGAGGAAAGATGAGAATCGTCTGAGCCCTGGTGTGTTTGCTGCTGGGACAGTTGACTTGTCCTGCACCGTATGCTCAGAAAAAGGAAAGTGCCATTCAAAGCAACAATTCATGCTGTCTCTGTTCAGTGTACGAACAGAAAAATAAGCACTAGCATTCCTGCATGTACGCGGGAGTCCCAGCCCGGCTGGGGCGTTGCGACCCTTCCTCAGTCCCAGGCTCCAAGGAAGGCCACAGCGCCTCTGCTAAGGGGAATTAGCAGTCTGTTTAGGAGTCCCTAGCCCCCAGCCTTCCCACCGGCAAGCTGTTAAAGCAATCTATCGCCCTGGCCCCTAGGCAGGGTGGACAGTCAAAGCAGTCTATTACCTCCAGCCCTTAGGCAGGGCAAGGCAGGAAAGCAGTGGCTCCACTATCTGTAGCAGCAGGGGAGAGCACTTTCTCCCAGGGTGGCTAGGGAAGGGGGGAGAGGGACGCAGGACCACCCATCTCCACTGCGTCCCAGCCCAGGGCCCTAGCAGTGGCAAAGGTGTTTGCCACTGAGTCGGCGGGACTCCCGCCACAACACGCCGACGGGGGTCTTGCCCCTGACTCAGCCACTGGCTATGGCTGTCCCTGGGCCACTTCCTCCCCTGGTCCCCAGGTATCTGTGTCCTCCGTCTCCTCCGGGTCACTGGGGTACTCTGCTCGTGGCAGGCCCACCAGTCCCTCCTCATCGGTTGGTGGTAAATCTGGGAACTCCTCTGCGGAGGGCAACTCCTCCAGGTCACAGGGCTTCCAGGGTTTCCTGGCGTCAGGCAGCTCCTCCAGGTCAGGACCAGCCTCCGCGTGTTTCTCCCATCTAGCGGGTGGGGTTGGCTTCCCCCAGCTACTATGGTCCAGCAGCCCTACCCAGTTACCAGGGTCGGGCAGCCCCCTCCAGTTGCTCGGGCCTGGCAGGCTCGGCAAGGTCTGGCAGCTCCGGGTGGTGGGGCGTTTCCGCCAAACAGCTGTGGGGTCTGGGTCAGGTCTAGGCTTCAGCCTCCGGGAAGACACGTCTGCCTCCGGCAGCAGCTTCCCCCTCACTGAACTGCTGGGCCTGTCTTTTATACTTCCTGCCCTGGGCCTGGCTCCACCCCTCTGCTTCTGGGTGGCTGGGCCTGCAGCGCCTGGTTCTGTCTAGCGGGGGATAGAGTGACCTTTCCTCGGGCCCAGGTTCCAAGGAAGGCCACAGCGCCTTGCTACACACCACACCACCCCCCCACTCAAGTCCAGCTCCTGGTATCCGGGCTGGCCTGTGCCCCTTCCCCTAAGCGGGACAAAGCATCTGCGTTTGCGTGGTCCTTACCGGCCCGATGTTGGATGGTGAAGACGAAGTGTTGTAGGGTGAAGTACCAGCACATGATCCAGGCATTTATCTTCTTCATTTGATGGATCCAGCGAAGAGGGGCATGGTCCGTGATTACTACGAACGGCCTGCCGAGGAGGTAATACCAAAGCGCCTCCAGGTCCTTTTTACCGCTAGCGCCTCCTTTTCAATGGTTGCATACTTCTGCTCCTGGGGAATAGCTTGTGACTGATATAGAGTATGGGGTGTTCCTCCCCATCGATGTCTTGGGCGAGGACAGCCCCCAGTCCTATGTCCGAGGCATCGGACTGAACCAGGAAGGTGCGGTTAAAATCGGGGCTGTAAAGGATGGGCTTGTGGCACAGCGCGTCCTTCAAGATGTTGAAGGCTCAGTCACATACCAGGGTCCACCAGACGTGAGGTGGCAGGTTTTTCCGGAACAGGTCTGTTAGCGGCGCAGTCAGGGTGGCATAGTCTGGTACGAACCACCGATAGTAACCGGCCAACTCTAGGAATTGTCTCACCTGTTCCTTGGTGGTAGGTTGCGAGTATTCTTGGAGCGCCTGTACCTTCCCAACCAAAGGGCGTAGGGTTTCCCGACCCAGCATGTACCCAAGGTACGTGGTCTCCTGCCACCCAATCTGGCACTTTTGAGGGTTCGTGATTAATCCAGCCTCCCGCAGCGTCCTCAGGACAGCAGCACCTCATTCAGGTGGTCCTCCCAATGCCGGCTGTATACCACCACTTCGTCGAGGTAGGCCGCGGTGTACTATACATGGGGTTCGAGGAGCCTGTCCATCTAGCGCTAGAAGGTCGCAGGGGCCCTGTGGAGCCTGAAGGGCATCCTCACGAATTGGTATAACTCACTTGGGATCATAAATGCGGTCTTCTTGGGACTCGGTGTCCAGGGGGATTTGCCGATACGCCTTGGTTAGGTCGAGTGTGGTGAAGTTTTGGGCCTCCCCAAGTCGGTCGAGTAACTCATCGATCCGCGGCATGGGGTAAGCATCAAACTTTGAGATGGAATTGACTCACCTGAAGTCTATACAAAACCGCCGTGACCCGTTTGGTTTTGGTACCAGCACGATGGGGCTACGCCACGCACTGATCAAGGGTTCGATTACCCCGAACCTCAACCATCTACAGGCCTGGACCTCCTCCTCCACAGTGGCCTGTAGATGGCGGGGGGGGGGTGTGAGCTAGTGCCGGTATGTACCACCTCGCTGGGGCGTGTTTCGATGGTGTGGTAGACCCAGGTGGTCTTCCCAGGGGTCATGGTAAATGTCGTGGTGAAGGTCTCCAGTAGGTGCTTCGCTTGCCACCTTTGGGTTTCCAAGAGATCGGGCCCCAGCTAGGGTTCACCTTGATCCTCCCTTTGGGAAATCTGCGGGCTCAGGTCTGGATCAGGGGGCTAAGGGACGATCATTAGACCTTCCTGCGCATGCCAAGGTTTCAAGAGATTGACGTGGTATATCTGCCTCTGCTTTCACTGGTTTGGTTGCCAGATCTTGAAGTTCACAGGGCCAACCTGACGGATGACCTCATAGGGCCCTTGCCATTGGGCCAGTAGTTTAGACTCCACGGATGGTAGCAATACCAGGACCCGGTCGCCGGGTTCAAAGGAGTGGGTCTGGGCGCTCTGGTTATAGGACTGGGCCTGACTGGGTTGGGCATGCTGCAGCTTCTCTTGGGCAAGGGTCCCTGCCTGTTGCAGGCGTTCCTGGAGGTAGAGGACGTACTGTAACAGCCCCCGCGTCGGTGAAGGGGCTTGCTCCCACTGTTCCTGCATACGGTCCAGGATCCCACTGGGTTGTCGCCCGTATAATAGTTAAAAGAGGGAGAACTGGGTGGAGGCTTGGGCGACTTCCCGTATGGCCATGAGCAGGGGTGGGATCAACAGGTCCCATCTTTGCAGGTCCTCCGGGGGGAACTTCCGCAGCATGAATTTTAGGGTGTGGTTGAACCGCTCCAGCAGCTGGGGATGGTAAACTGAGAGCTGGAGCTTCCAAATCCCGGAACTGGCTCTGGAAAGTCTCGGGGCTGATGTCCAGCGCATCCAGAATGGCGGCCTTCATGGCCTGATAGTCCTGTGCCTCATCGTCAGTCAGGGCCCGGTAGGCCGCCTGGGGAACCCCCATCAGGTAGGGGGCCAGCAGGACCGCCCACTGGTCTGGGGCCCAGCCTGTGGTGGAGGCCACCCGTTCAAATGTAGTCAGGAAGGCCTCTGGGTCGTCCTCAGGTCCTAGCTTCGTCAGATGCAGCTGGGATGCGGCAGCCTGTGGTGGCCGGGCCCCGGGTTCATCCAGGCTAGCTGGTTTGGGCAGCAGGGCCCTCAACTGCTGCACATACTGTCTCTGCAGCTCCTGTTTCTGGGCCCCCAAGTCCCGGATCAACTGCTGCTGCTGCGTGCCTAGTGGCTGTAGCAGCTGTTGCTGCTGCTGCAGCTGGGCCGCCTGTTGCTGTTGTTGGTGGTTGGCGCATCACTTCATAAACTTATTGTACTCCATTGCTCAGCCAGTCCCTGGCGTCGTGGGGTTAATGGAGTGTCAAAGTGGGTAGTCCCCCGCTGGTCAGGGGGTGGTTGCCTGCATTCTCCACCATGTGTACATGGGCAACACGGCCCGGCTGGTGCGTTGCAACCCTTCCCCGGTCCCAGGCTCCGAGGAAGGCCACAGCACCTCTGCTAAGGGGAATTAGCAGTCTGTTTAGGAGTCCCTAGACCCCAGCCTTCCCACCGATGAGCTGTTAAAGCAATCTATTGCCTCCGGCCCTTAGGCAGGGCAAGGCAGGAAAGCAGTGGCTCCGCTGTCTGTAGCGGCAGGGGAGAGCACTTTCTCCCAGGGTGGCTAGGGAAGGGGGGAGAGGGACGCAGGCCCACCCATCTCCACTGCGTCCCAGCCCAGGGCCCTAGCAGTGGCAAAGGTGTTTGCCACTGAGTCGGCGGGGGTCCCGCCACAACACGCCGACGGGGGTCTTGCCCCTCACTCAGCCACTGGCTATGGCTGTCCCTGGGCCACTTCCTCCCCTGGTCTCCAGGTACCTGTGTCCTCCGTCTCCTCCGGGTCACTGGGGTACTCTGCTCGCGGCAGGCCCACCAGTCCCTCCTCGTCGGTCGGTGGTAAGTCTGGGAACTCCTCAGTGGAGGGCAACTCCTCCAGGTCACAGGGCTCTTGGGGTTCCCCGGCATCAGGCAGCTCCTCCAGGTCAGGACCGGCCTCCAGGGGTTTCTCCCACCTAGCGAGCGGGGTGGCTTCCCCCAGCTACTAGGGTCCGGCGGCCCTACCCAGTCACTAGGGTCCGGTGGCCCTCTCCACTCTTCCAGGCCAGGTGGCCCTACCCAGTCACCAGGGTCAGGCAGCTCCCTCCAGTCGCTCGGGCCTGGCAGGCTCGGCAAGGTCTGGCAGCTCTGGGTGGTGGGGCGTTTCCGCCAAACAGCCGTGGGGCCTGGGTCAGACCTAGGCTTCAGCCTCCGGGAAGACATGTCAGCCTCCGGCAGCAACTTTCCCCTCATGGAGCTGCTGGGCCTATCTTTTATATTTCCTGCCCTGGGCCTGGCTCCACCCCTCTGCTTCCAGCTGGTTTGGCCTGCAGAGCCTGCTTCTGTCCAGCGGGGCAACGCGACTCTTCCTTTGGCCCAGGCTCCAAGGAAAGCCACAGCACCTTGCTACACTGCACTTTTACAGAGTCCCAGTAGTATTGCATGTATCCAGCTCTCTGACTCCGCCAAACCATGCAGACAATGGTGAAAAACAGTTGAAAGACTCAGTTTCTCCCCCATACACATGGGGAAAGCAGTAGCAAATCCTCACACTTCCTAACAGCAAGAAGTATGGAAGATAGAGCCCACTATTTTCCCCCAGCACAGCCTGTAAGGTAATGCTTTCTGTCACAGGGCATACTGTCCCTTTAAGAATAGGACTGGCCAGCACAGCCCTACTACATATAGGACAAGCTTGGTCTTGGGCCAGCATGATTTAGGAGAGGTATTGGGGCTGCCAAATACCTAATGGCATCCAGCTGTACAGCCACTGCACTGTGGGGCAGCCAGTCACAAATACAGTAACTAATTCAGATAACATGGCAGAGAGAGGGGAAGAAATGTCAAGAGAGGTTTGAGTTTGCTACAGGTTTTGAATCCCATACTAAGGTGAGAAGGAGACTCCACCATCAGTAATCTGTTAGACTGATACAATATTGAAACATTCTAATGCAAAAATTAAGCTATCATTCTTCCCTTTTCAATTTGTCTGGTATTTTTTCTCACCCAATTTTAATTCCTTATTAAATCATTATCTATTGTTTCTAAATTGCTTGACACCACATTAATCTTCTGTTATGAAGGCAACATTTCCTGCCTACATTGATAAGAGGTAGGAAGTAGCTCTTAGAAATTTTTTGTTTTGTTTGTTTTTTGTTTCCATTTTTCTTCCTTCCACCTATAGCTCCTCTATTTTATTTTTTCATCTCTTCCCTTTCATTTTTGCCTGTTGGATCTGATTTGAAACTGAAGTAAATTTTGCTGTTGACTTCACTAGGAGCCGGACTGGCCTTTTCTTTTTCCCTTGAGTTGTTTTTCTTCTCCATTATCTGTGACTGTCACTTTATCTTTTACTATTTTCTCTCTTCACTCAATTTTGTCTTCTTGCTCTTGTTGCACTTGATTACAATAGAGCATGATGTACAATAATTTCTGAAGGCAAACCTTCGTCTTCCTCTCAAACAACCCTTTATTGCAAATTGTAACTACAGTAGATTTCCTTCCAGATGCAGAATCTGCCTGAGAGTCACAAAATAGCAGTGAAATTTCAAATATCAGAGTGTTGGGAACAAGACTGTGTCATGTGTAATAAATGTCGGAACTCAACACTTCTGACCTCCTCCTCCATGCCCAGCCTGTATTACTGTTGTGCTTTACATTTTAAGGGACTGTAGCTAACCTACATCAAAAGGCTTCAAAACAATATTCCTTAGACAGAACAATATAAATAAATAGCTCTGCATTATAAGCATAGGGTATGTCTCACAGTGGTGTGGTGAGGCTTAAATTACATTTAAGTGCTTTGAAGTATATAAATGGCAAACCTGGTGTACAGTTACTATTGTTGGCCAACAGGAATTATTGCCACATTTAAAAAAGAGACAACTGCAACTGAATAGAGCTCAAAACTTGTTTTGGCATTACTTGCCTTTGTTTGCAGGACTGTGGCTTTAGTTTGTGATTGTTTTGCCTTCTAGTGGCTAGTATAAACAGGACAACGAGAATATAAAATCCTATGCATGGAATTTTTATCTCTCATGGTAGAGGACTGAGGTCTGAAGCAGAAAATCATTAATTCTAATTTCCACAGTATCTGTGACTTAAACTAAAATAATGGAGACTGTAACTTCCTAAGAGTGGCAATATAACTTTTTAATTGTATAAGTAATTGGTAGCAATGTTATACAGTATTGCTGTAGCTGTGTCAGTCCCAGGATATTACAGAGTCAAGGTGGGTGTGGTAAAATACTTTATTAGACCATATTCTGTTGGTGATTTGGCAAGCTTGAAAGCTTGTCTCTCTCACCAACAGAAGCTAGTCCAATAAAAGATATTACCTCACTCACCTTGTCTGTCTTGTAGTAATGTTAGTAATACATAGCAAAAAAGTACTAAGTAACAGTTTCTTGTAATTAAAGATAATACAAGACTGGTTACTAAGTAAAAACAATATTAAATAATTCATTTAAAATACTAAGCAATTTAGTTTTTTAGGCCCTGATTCTGTGCACATTTAAGCACATGATTAATGTTATGCATTTATGTAGTAGAGCTAACTGAATAATTGATTTTTTTCCCTCCAATTTGGTGGTTAAATCGGCCAAAAAAAAAAAAAAAGGTTAGTTTCTAACCAAAACTGATTTTTTTGGTTTGTTTTTGTTTTCCTCAATGAAATGAGAAACTGAAAAAAAATCATTTGGGTCAAATGAAATGTTTTGAATGTCAATTTTTCATCTACATTTCTTTTCAATATTTTTGTTTTCAATTTTTGTCAGCTGAAACTATTTGCTGAATTTGACCCAACTTCGTGAATAGTTTTTGGTGCCTCCAAAAATGGATTTTTTCTGAAAATTTACTCTTTGCTGATTTTTTTTGCCATGATCTATTAAGTAGCCCTATTGACTGCAATTGAACTATTCCTATAAGTAAAGTAAAGCACCTTTACGCTATAGTACGGTTGCCCTTTTGCTGAGCACTGGCAGATTGAGGCCTTGCGGGTCAGCTTTCCTTTGGAGAAGGAAAAATTAATGATGTAGAGCAAAGATCTCCTATAGTGTAACTGACTTCTTTACAAATATATCTCTGGAACAGAAGTGGTCAAGACTCCATAGAGGCAGTTCCTTCTTGCAGAAACCTCAGCTAAGACACCACTGTCCAGTCTCCAAGAAGCTGGTTTCTTTTGGGCCTTTGATAGACTAGGATTTAAAGGTGGGATGTTAGCAAAAGTTGGGATCACATGTGCTAACATCCCACCTCTAAGTCCTAGTCTATACAAAGCCTTAAATTTCCTCCTTACCACACTCTACTCTTCCAGTTTTGGCCCCTGAGTTTTTCACCTTGGTAACTTCCAGTGCAAAACTATTTATCTAGGAGCATATGGTCTGGAAAGATGAGCCTGACAGTTTATTCTTCTTTTGTGCAACTGCTCTGCCACACAAATGAACCTTTGGGCTTGTCTACACAGTGCTTTAGTCCACACTAGAGGGGGTGTAAATTCTAGTGTGCATTAGCATGTTATGTACTAAGTCGCCTGTGTGAACTTTGCTAGTGTGCACTAAAAGCAGGACTACATTAATGCACTCTAGGGAATTTCTAGTGTGCACCAGCAGGTTCATATAGCTCAGTTCATGTGCTATGTGCTCATGAGGACTAACATTGATATCCCTCTAGTGTGGATTAATGCCCCATGTAGACAAATCCTTAGAATGGGTTTAACTGCCCACTTAGACAAAGGAGAGTAATTTAACCCACACAATCCCTTTAACAAGTGTCTGGGTACAGTTACTGCATTGAGTTTCCTTTAACTCTTGCCATGAGAGTTTTATTTGGAGTGCTTTTATACTGATGACTCATAATATGCATGGCATTAGCATGTGTTGCCATAACATGAACCATTAAATAGTAATTAATTTAGAGAAAACTCAAATAATTTACCACACCTAGGAAGTTAATCCGCTTACTGAAAATGTCTTTTAATGAAAAATAGCATCTGCATAACTTGCTGTATATTGCAACATGTCAGCTAATAATCAGTGAGAAACCAAATCTTACAAGTGCTGTAACGCCTAACTATTCTTGCTACATAGTCATCTGTTAAGATCAATGGATGTGACAGATGTGTAACACACTTCATAAAACCTTAAATTTCTCATAACTCTTCACAATGACTCAAATAAAAAGACTCATAAAATTACTAAGCTTAACTTCCTAGTATGCTTTTTAATTATAGGAGGGAGACGTAGAGACGCCTTTAGTTAAGATTGCCCAATACTTCCCAGTATTAGAGCCTGTTTCAGTGGTTTATAACTTTGCCGAACTTAAAATGTTTGGGCTGAAACTTTCCACGCTTGTGTCTTCTAGGGCTGTAATCTTTTGGAAAGTTTCAGCTAAAACAGTTCATTTGTTTCTGAGAATGAGGTTAGTGGAAAACGTTACTTTGCCCATATGAGAAAAAACTCTCAAATCGTTTTTTGAGGAGAAGCTCTAACATCTCTGTGCTTTGGAGCAGGGATTTAAAATTTGGTGGGAAGCCCAGGCGAGTAGAGTAAGGACATGCCTAAACCCTGTGGGTATGTACCTGACTATGTCCCCTACTCACCCAAGCAATGCCTCCCCTGTCTACACTGCTGTTTGTAGTGGTGTAGTGTCCTGCTGCCTCCCCTCTTTCCCTGACTCAGAGAATAGCTCCAGCAGTGGGGAAAGACTCTAGCTGTGGAAAAGCAATGGGGAAAGGCACCAGTAGCTCCCTGCTGCTCAGCCTTTCCCTGCTGCCTCCCCCCTGCCAGAGCCTTTCACTGACATGTGTAGCCACACACCAGAGTGTGGATGCAGCCTGCCTTTTTTCACTGCGGCGTGTAGCTAACCATATCGTACATGCCACCACAAAGAGTGTGCAATGTAGTTGTAGCCTGTGGTGCCAGGCACCAGAACGGAGAGCAGGGAGACTCTCTCTCCTATGATCTCAATGCTGCTGTTGCTGGTGCCCACACAGCATGGAGGAGGAGGAGCCTGCTTCACCTCAGTGCAGAGGGTTGAGTAATTGGGGTAGAGGGGATATAAGCCTGTGATAGGGGTTAGGAGCAGGAGTCAATCAGAGGAATGGGGGCAGCAGCACAGAGAGGCAGAAGATGGGGGAAGGAGGAGGAATAGATATGAAAAAAGGAGGGAGGAAGGCAGAAGAAGTGAGAGGATGAGAGAGAGGAGCAGGACCTGTGGAGAGGTCAGGAGGATAGAGGAAGTATGGTTGGGGGCTGACTTGCAGCACCAATGGGAACTGCAGCAGGGGACGAGATGGGGAAAGAATTGGGGACAGAGGTGATAAGACCAAAAGGGGACAGGGAGAATCTGCTGTTGGGGATGGGGCAGAAGAGTCTGTAAACAGTAGACCATACTTCCTCCAGAACCTGGGCTTGAACACTCCTGAATCTTAACATTCCTTTGCTGTCTAGCAAATAGCTGTGAAATCCACTAGCAAAGTGTCTCATCCGCTACTAGTGGCTGGTCTACATAGAGAATAACAACCTACTACTGCTACTGTTTACTCCATTAGCTCAACGGGCAGTGGTCTGTACTGTGGATCTAAAGATCCCAAATCCTATAACCTATGAGGTGAAATCAATATGATTCCTCATGATGGAATTTCTGGTTTTAAGATTTAAAAAAGCTTTGGAAATTGCATTAAAGAAAGCCATATCACAACCTTAATGTTCTCTTAAAATCAAACACTCAAAATTTAGGAATTGCCTGTGCAACATTGTCAGCCCCTTTGTGAGTATGCATTATGATACAGTCATTATTTAGATGATCTCACATGCGATTTTTTCCATTGCACCGCTGCCTCATTCAGTGCAAAGGATGGATGGTGCTCATTGAATGTGTAGCTATTCAATATTTATCTTAATCCTCATTATTCTGTGTATTACTGCACCCCATCCAAACCCGCTGTGAATATTATTAATTCCTCATGGGAATTTTTATGATGTTCCGGTGGTATCTTAGGGTATGTCTATACTGGAGCTGGAAGTATAATTCCCAGTTCGAGTAGACATACCCTTATTAGCTCTGAGTGAACAAGCATGCTAAAAATAGAAATGTAGCCATGGCAGCATGAGTGGCGGGAGAGGCTAGCTGCCATAAGTAGGTACCTATGGTCTCAATAGGATCATACTCAGGGTGGCTAGCCCCTCCTGCTGCTCACACTTCTGTGATTACACTTCTATTTTTAGTGCAGTAGCTTGATCAGAGTTAGCACAGGTTTGTATACTTGAGCTGAGAGAAATACCCATAGTTCTTCACAAACGTTAATGAATTTATCTTCACAGCACTCCTGCGAGGTGAAATAGTATAATAGTCCCCACTTTAAATATGGACAGCTGATGCACAACGCTTAAAGACAATTGTTAAAAATGTCTATTTTGGATGATCAATTTGAGAAATCAATGGCTTGGTTTTTCACAGTACTTACTATTATATGTGTGTTCAGAGCAGAGCTCCCATTGAACTCAGTTGGAGTTGAGCACTCAGAACTTTAACAAATCAGACCCACAAAGTCTCATGCTGGATACCTAGAAAATGAGGAACACAGTGGCCAAATGGGAATAATTTGGCTCATGACTTGCCCAGCATCACATGGGAATTCTGGGGCAGAGGGAGGGATAGAGTCCAATTCTCCAGTGCAGCATTCAACTGCCTTAATCGTGAGACCATCCTTTTGCTTCCTGCAGCCCCACACACCTTCCAACTTCTGCAACTAATGAGGAAGGGACCCTAAAGACATCAGACTCCTTCACTATCTAACACAGGTCCATCCTGTGCACTGTAGCGGCAGGGGTCCTGTGGAAAAAATAATGTGTGATCATGTAATTAAAGACTGTATCTAAATGCAGATGCACAAGAGAGCCAAATTAAATTTGCACAGGCACCTTAATTATTGCATTTCCTAATGTGGGTGCTTGAATTTGAACCTTAATACTCTTCAAACATAGATTTTAATATACTTGTATACATATGAACAATACAGAACTGACATTAATTACGCTTTTGGCAGCTGAGCTCCCCTTTAATCAGTTTATTTCAATACAGTTACAGCTACTGACCTATTTTTCCAGTTAATTTGCTGATCATAACCCAAAAACCTTCAGGAAACCAAAAGAGAAAATGAAAATCACCACCCTGTGTTTCAGTATTGGCATAAGGGTCTCCTCAGAGGTACCACAATCTGCCACAATTTGGTCCAGAAGACTTGTTTGCAGTTTAAAGTAATTGGGAGTAAAATATTTAAGAAACTTATGAAGGGCTAAAGCATTCCATTCTGAAGAGATACCTGAAGGTGGGGTCCTGAAGAGATACCATGAAGTCAATTTCTCTGTCTTTCCGAAGAATGAGCCCCACAGGTAGGAAATGTTTAGAAGGGACTGGAGGACCAGGGACGTGGCTTTGCACTAGGGATGTAAAAGCCTAAACGTTTAAATGGTAATCAGCTGTTTAAACATTTTAAACAGCTGATTATGGTTTATACTGGGGGAAGGGGAGCGGCAGATGGGCTCGGCTCCCCATGAACAAGAGCAACTGGGCAGCTCTTGCTCGCAGAGAGGTGCGGAGCCCAGCGCTGGGATGGGAGGGCTGGGCTCAGCTCAGCTGTCCGTGAGTGAGAGCTGCCTAGTACAGCTCTGCACGTGCGGTGGGGGGAAGCCGCAGCTGGGCAGCTCTTGCTTGGCAGAGAGGAGCCGAGGCCAGCACAGCACGCCCCGCAACACATTTAAACATTCTAATTTTAGAACATTTAAAGGGATTCTTAATTAAATGATTTTTACATCCCTACTTTGCACAGGTACTTGAGATGTGTGGAGAACGGAATTTAGAGGTGGGTAGAGGAAGAAGACAGCCACATGGAGAGCTGGCCCCTCCACACTATGCTGCTGGTCTGCCATCCCCCCTGGAGCTGTGCAGCCACTCATTTATCTTCATCTAAGAGATTAGTTTTAAAGTGACTTTGTTAAACCTGTGTGGACACTCATTTCAGGATAACTATTTGGGGTTTAGTTTAAACAATTTCTAATTGATTTAAACTAAACCAAAATAAACCCAGTTTAAACCACATATGTGTCCACACAGCCTTTTGCACCAGATTAACTAAATCATTGTCAAATCACACTTTAAATCAAGCTGATGAAATGTTCTCATGTAGACAAACCCATAGTGTCCTGTGTCTCCACACAGCCAAGAAAGGATCCCAACAGGAGTTGCTGCTATTTGAAGCAGCATTAAGTCTTGCCAGGATATCTGGAGTGCTTGCTGGGGAAACAGATATTTATTTATTTATTTAGAGGCTAAAAGGGACCATTGTGATCCTCTAGTCTGACCGCCTGCTTAACATAGGCCATACAACTTCACCCAGTAATTTTTGCATCAAATCTGACCCTTGACTTTCCAAAGCTCGGGGTTGACTATACAGCTTTGACTTACAGGGAAGTGTTAGCACCATTATACAAGGTACTGGTGAAACCTCATCTGGAATAGTGTGTGCAGTTCTGGTCTCCCATGTTTAAGAAAGATGAATTCAAACTAGAACAGATGCAGAGAACGGCTACTAGGATGATCAGAGAAATGGAAAACCTACCTTATGAGAGGGGACTCAAAGAGCTTGGCTTATTAAGCATAACCAAAAGAAGGCTGAAGAGAGATATGATTGCTCTCTAGAAATACAACAGAGGGATAAATACCAGGGAGGGAGAGGAGTTATTTAAGTTAAGCATCAATGTGGACACAAGAACAAACAGATATAAACTGGACATCAAAAAGTTTAGGCTCAAAATTAGGGAAAGGAGTGAATTATTATCAAAGGAGTGAAGTTCTGGAACAGCTTTCCAAGGGAAGCAATGGGAGCAAAAAACCTAGCTGGCTTCAAGACTGAATTTGATAAGTTTATGGAGGGAATGGTATGATGGGACAGCCTACAATGGTATGTGGCCCATCGGCGACTGCCAGTAGCAAAAATCCCCAACAGCTGGAGACAGAACACAACATGGGGAGGGCCCAGGTTTTTGCCAGGTGGGTCTTGCCCACATGCTCAGGGTCTAACTGATCACCATATTTGGGGTTGGAAAGGAATTTTCCCTTAGGTCAGATTGGCAGAGACCCTGGGGTTTTTTCACCTTCCTCAGCAGCATGGGGCACGGGTCACTTGCAGGTTTCAACTAGTGTACATGGTGAATTCTCTGTAACTTGAAGTCTTTAAACCATGATTTGAGGACTTCAGTAACTCAGCCAGAAGTTAGGGGTCTATTTTGGGAGTGGGTAGGTGATGTTCTGTGACTTGCAATGTGCAGGAGGTCAGACTAGATGATCATGACAGTCCCTTCTGACCTTAAAGTCTGTGAGCTTTTTATTACATTCTCACTTCGGGGGAAGTCTTCAGCCTTCTCTGTGTCTTTGAGCTGAAATACAGAACATGGTAAGAAGTAACTTTGCCTAGCTCCTAAGGTCAGATAAATAAAAGGCCAGGTGTGAGTACTGTAGCTCCACTGACCTCCCTCTAATCCAAGGCTGTATTTGGCCCAAAAAGTAGTTTATGGGCAAACTTACACACAGCAAATGCCATGACAATTTCTAATTACATTGCAAGTAACTTAATTACTGTACATAAAATCAACGCTAAGCAATTGAGTTACTAAAACTTAATTACAGAATGGACACGTTCTCTTACCACTTCTAAAATCAAATTGCTATCTTTATTCTAGCCCCAAATAACCTCACTGAAATATAATTTACAAGCAGTAATTAAGAACTCAGTGCTGCCATGGCTTGGGCATGTCCCGAGAAAGAGTGTATACTTATTCTTCAGGTAAGTCAGTAGACCTCAGAGGAGCTCTACATTCTAAGAAGGCCAAAGCACCTAATAAAACCATCCCATCCATTAGACATATAAAACCACCCACAATGTAACAAAACCTAGCCATAAAATAGGGCTGTGCACAATAGAGATTTAAACTCCGTTACACTTTCAGTAATTGAATTTCCCATAAAGATGACCTCAAAAGGGGAAATGGGTCTTCTGTCCTTCATTTCTCTGTGATTTTATAAAGGCCCTTTTTGTTAGGGGAGTGTGGTGTTGTGCTTGTTTGGCATAGATTGGAATTTGACATTTATGGCTTTGAGTGGGACAAATTCCTAGCACAGACAAGCTTTTAGGGACCAATTCTGCAATCACATATTTATATGAGGGAGAGTAACTATAAACACGAGTAGTCCCATTGAACTCAGAGGTATCACTCCTAGCCATAAAGCTACTCCAATACAAAAGTATTTGTACATCAGGAATCTAAAACTGAGCAATTGAGGGAAGAAATGTTTTTTGTCAGCCTGTTCAAAACCTTTAAATACCTGCTTAACACAGCCTTCTTTAGTTCTAATTGTTCATTAGACACGAGTTAGTCAAAAACCTGACTGCTTCTATTAGGATGCCAAAGACTGAATGTTCATTTAGGAGACGAAAGACCAGTGGGTAGTCAGGAGTGAGGGGAAAATCTGGCCAGGCCTTGGAATTAGCCCATATCTCAGCCATTGGTGTAGTTGCACTAGTCTAAATCCCTCGCATATGCAAGGAAAGCCATGAATTGCATTTGTGGATCTTGCTTCTGTTGGAAACCAAGGTAAGCTCCACCAGTGCAAGTTGCAGCTTTCTGTCTGAGCTGGAGTAGCTACCAATGACTAAACTTGAGCCTAATTCTGAGTGTGGACAAGGCATCAGTTACAAGCACATGAAACTTCCCATCCCAGCTGACAAATCAGGTAAACGCCCCAAAATCTAAGGGGAGCCTTAAACACAAGCAATGCAATGTCTTTTGGGGTCCCTGAATACCATACAAGCTCTTCCTCAGAGCTCTCCTCTCAGAAATCTTATGTTTAGCAGAGTGATCTGAGGCAGTTGAGGCTACATGACTGTTATAACCTGAGCATTGAATGCTCACTGCCTCAAGAAGGCACCAGTTTTTCCTTTATGGGCTCTGCTTTCCAGAAGATTCTGAAACTCTGGTACCAGGCAATGCATTCTCCGAGTGTGAACACCCAGAGGCAACATGCTCAAAGAGCCACTGCTGATGTGGTAAATAACCATTTTCTTGGCATCTCCCTCTGATGATTTAAAGCCCTGCTCTTGAAAGGAAAACAAGAGCTGGATTTGAAGGTGATGTGGTTGCCCAGTTGTAACTGAAGGTGGAATTTTTTCTCCAATTGTTCCATCAATAGTAATGTTCGAACAGGAAAAAACACAGAGACCTGGAATAAATTTGCAGGGCTGGCAGTCTTAACAAGGCATTGCAAGGCTCTGAGTTATCATGTCACTGTCTGCTACTCAGGGTATGTCTACACTTAAAATGCTACAGCGATGCAGCTGTGCTGCTGTAGCACTTCAGTGTCGACACTACCTATTCCATTGGGAGGGATTCTCCCTTCGGAATAGTTAATCCACCTCCCCAAGAGGTGGTAGCTATGTTACTGGAAGAATTCTTCTGTTGACCTAGTTCTGTCTACATGGTGGCTTAGGTTGACACAGCTATGACTCTCAAGGGTGTGATTTTTCATACCCCTAAGTGATGTAGCTATACCAATGTAAAATCCTCTTCCCTCACCCCCCTCCCCCATTTTAAAGCTACTGTAAAGATGACATGGCTGTGGGTGTATTTGAATTATAAAAAGGCCTGAATTATTTCATTTTTTAAATTTGTAAACACTGATTGTTTCCTGCTTGTTTTTTGCATCAGAAATTCAGCTACGTACCCTGAAAGAGTTATTGGTGACTGAAGAAATAATGAAATGATGACATCCTGGGAGGGAATAGATTGAAAGCTGAGTAACTGAAAAGGGAAGGGATTTTTAGTCACTTTCAGGAGTCATATTTATATTTTTAGTTTGTTTTGTATAAAATGGCACAAACCTGGGAAGAAATAAAATTACAAGTAAATATATATGCATATGACATGCAAAAATGTATGTTAAAAGAAATATTTTTAGATTGCAGAATCAAGCACTGGTAGGTTTGGAAATGCCGGTATGAAAATTGCTCATGCAGACTTATTTCTGGTTCATTGTACATTTGCCTGTTTCGGTTTAGAGGAACAATGATGGCCACTTCTGCTCTTGGGTTCCTTCTCTAAACCATAGAGCTGCTACAGCTGTTGACTGTATAAAAAACATCTTTCTCATGTTGACAAACAGCCTTTTGTCCCCAATAACCTTGTCTTAAAAGGTTGTACTAATTTTTGATCAAACTTAAAAAAAAAAATCCAATCTTAAGTGGACACCAGCATAAAAGGCTACTTTGAGAAAGTGGTGAGCTACTGAATAATCTGGAAAATACCTGCAAAACATTAGATAACTTTAATAAACATAATTACATATGCCATCTGCAGTATTAAAATAATTATCCTGCTGCTTGGTAGTAATTAGTTACACCTCCTCCCCTTGCATTAAGATGAGAGTTCACAATAAACATCCTCTGAGAGTCCAAAAAGGTCCTTTGGCAAAACTAGGGAAGACCAGAGTAAACATTCCTGATTTTTTTAAAGATAAAAAAAAAAAAATCGAAAGCAACCATTAAAATCTCAAACCCTGTCAGGCCTGCTTTACACATCAAGAAGCAAAATGAAGCATTTAAAAACATTATTTGTATGGTCCCATTCTCCGAAAACATACTCTAGATTTTGGCCATGGAAGCCAAACTGAAGCCCACTCCAGAGTGAGAACACAGGAGTATGGAGTTAGGCCTGGATTCAGAAAGGTGTTGCATTGCTCAGTGTTGTAACACGTAACTCTTAGTTGCCTAGAGAAACACAGGAACAGCACTACAGTCACTAAGGTGACTGGTCTGTAATTGCCTGGGTTGTCCTTATTCCTCTTTTTATAGATTGGTGCTATATTTGCCCTCTTCCAGTTCTCTGGAATCCCTCCCATTTTCATGACTTCTCGAAGATAATCGCTGATGGCTCAGATATCTCCTCAGTCAGCTCTTCGAATATTCTAGGATGTATTTCATCAGGCCCTGGTGACTTGAAGGCATCTAACTTGTTTAAGTAATTTTTAACTTGTTCTTTCCCTATTTTAGCCTCAGATCTTACCTCATTTTCACTGGCGTTCACTACTTTAGACATCCAATCACTACTAACCTATTTGGTGAAAACTGAAACAAAGAAGTCCTTTAGCACATCTGCCATTTCCACATTTTCTGTTATTGTCTCTCCCTCCTTGTCGAGTTACAGGCCTACCCTGTCCTTGGTTTTCCTCTTGCTTTTAATGGATTTGTAGACTGTTTTCTTGTTACCCTTTTGTGCCTTGGCCATTCTAATTTTGTCCCTCTGTGCTTCTGTTGTTTGTTTATATTCATCCTTCATAAATTGACCTAGTTTTCACTTTTTGTTGGACTCTATTTTGAGTTTCAGATCATTGAAGATCTCCTGGTCATACAGTTTAAATATATTTATACTAATAGTAACAATATTTAGTGTAAAATAAACTTGACACATATAAGTTAATTTCATCCTCCCAGACTCCTGGGAAATTGCCAGTGCAGCTTTTATGACTGAAAAGTTTATGGGATATTTTGGGATGCTGAGGGCTGAGACAACCCCCTGTTACCTTAGTCTTGCTTTGTATATATTTTCCCATTTACAAATAAGGCAGATGAATACTGGCTGAAAGGTAGTCTGATGACTCACTCTGACCTGGCAACCAGACTAGGTGTGTCTCATTAGCTGAAGAACTTTGATCTTGTACAGAGACACCCTAAAAATACCCTCATTAGCAACTAAGGGCATAATGTGGATACCTGTGAAATAGTTCACAGTTACTTTAAGGCATTAGCAGCTTCAAGCTATTGCTATTGTCTTACAGAGGGATTTGGGTAGTAAAATTTGAAAACGTCTCTTGAAAATAGCTCAATTCGAGCTGCGTCATTGCTATCAAATTGGGGTGATAATCTATGTGGTAGGAGACTGGCGAACAAGTCCATCCCCCAGCTAAGTTACTATTAATGTCTTAGTTATTGCAGGTACTGGTGCTGATAGCATATGATGAATTGCTGGAGTACATGTAGCAACAATGGAGGGAGAACCAAGTCTGTCTAAGGCATATTTAGGCCCAGGGCTGAAACTAGTGGACAGTCCTAATGTGGGCATGTGAATAGCTTGATCCTTATCACTTGGCATTTTTACAAGACAGGCCATGGCATTCTACTTGGTCTGGGAAAAATAACCAGTTAGAGCCTGGTGGGGCTCTTTTAGGTGCAGAGGATATAGCGCTGTCTGTCTGTCATCCCCTCACAGGATAAAGCAGATGAGATCACTTCATCTGAAGAGACATTCACACCTGGAAACGATGCATTTCTTCTGAGAGGGAGGATGGTGAGACTCCGATGGTGTCAATTAATCGTGAGGTAGGGGAGTGTTCAGGAGCAAGAGAAAATTAATTGGTAATTCTAGTGAAATACGAAGGGCCATAAATATTGGCACAATTTCTATGACACTGTCTCCAAAGGCAACCAGCACCTGTACAGCACAGCACCTGGTAAACTGCAGAGACCAAAACCATGGGTGTGTGGGAGTATTTTTCCACTGATGACAGTGGAACTATCTGTGCATCTTCTCTGATGTGTCAACAGGGAGTTTAACATGAAGCTGACACCCTTTGTTCCCCACACACCCAAGAGTCCTTCCGTTTGGAAAACCACACCCATGGTACCTCATTTCTGGGGAACTACATGAAACATAATTGTATCACTGCGGACCTTCAGGAAAAGAAAGGGTGAACAGCACCACATCTCAGGTGGAGGAGAGCCTCTCACCAGAGCATGCCTGAGCAAATGAAGCCATTACACTCATCCCAGCCCTCAGAAGCCTGGGAAAAGAGGTGGGCTTTGCCGGATGCCTTGAAAAAAAACAGAGAGGAGCTATTTCAGACCAAAGGTGGGGGATGAATTCCAAAGTCTTGGGTCTCCCACAGAAGCACTTGATCAGCACCTTGCTCTCAGGTAAATAGAGGGGACTTAAGCTCAAGCACCTGCTCTAACCACAGCTGTGACAGCATGGCACAGAGGAAGAGGTAGTCTCTCCACTATGAAGGCCCCAAGCTATTTAGGGGTCATAGGTGCAAATTAACACTTAATCTGACACCTAGTTCCACATGTTGTATCAGCACTATGGTTCTCAGAGACCACTCCATTCCAGCTGAATAGATTCAATTTCTGAGGGTCAGACAGTGGGAACAGAGACCCCTTGCCGTGTGATCCCAGCTGTCAAGCTCCTTGCCAGAAAAGGTCAGACTGACTGCAAACTTGATGGTGTTGAGATCAAAGTGTAAAACGAACCTTTTCAATATGGCCTCCTTCCCTTCCTCCTTCCCCCTGCCCCCAAACAACGGAATCTTAGGGTCTTCCAATGTATAAATAAATAAATAAATAAATAGACAAACACAAATCTTACATGCAAGTCACTCTCCTGCTAGGTGGAACAGAGAGAGAGATGTCTTTTGTTTCTGATATTGTGCACCTAATTTTGTGCTGCACTTAGATAGCAGGGTGCTACAAGCAAAAAAAGGAACCGTATGGTTCTCAAACCATGGTGTGTGGCCCTCTGGAGCACAGCAGAGCATTGCTCATGATCTGTGAAGCACTGCTGGGTCTCATGATGCTGGCTCTCTTCATTTCTAGCTGCCACACTGCACTAGAAGAATCTAATAATTCATTAAATATTTTCCAGTTACTTTTCCAATATAGTACACGTGTGGCAGCCACAGTAGTTGTTTATGTGATCACAGATGGGAGGGAACATGCTCTACAGGATTATGAATGGGAGGGGAGGTGCTCCATGCAACAATCTGCCCATGAAGATGTGGCCTATTCTACGAAAAGGTTCAGAAAGCTCTGGTCTACATAGAAAAGATATGCCTGGTTCACCATTGCTTTGCACCTTAAGTAGTCATTGATACCAGTCCGAAGTGGGTGTAAAATGCTACCATTCCGATTTTGCAGTGTCTTGTACTAACATGTAAGGTGTAAATGATAACACGTAATACAGGGCCACAGTGAACAGGACCTGAGATGAGCACTGTGATACCATCTAGGCTTTCTATCTATATGGGTCCACTTAGGCTCAGAAAGACAATAGATGACATTCTGCAGAAGCAGAGTGACCTCTGATAAAGATTCTGTTTAAGCCTCTTTGATGTGCCACAAGACCTTCAGTGAGGAGGATGCTGGTAGTAATCAGGTTATTTCACTAATCGGCCTACTGCAAAAAAGAACTATTGCTGAACAGTACAAGGAAAATGACAATGTCAGAGTCGCACCGCCATAATAAATGCTGCATGCGTTGACAGATAACTACCACATCAGAAAAATATGTGAACACAAGCATTATATTCTGAGGAATCCAGATTTTTAAAATAGAATGGGTTCCTTCTTCCTGACCAGTGTAGAGATGGAGGTATCAACTACTGGAAACCAAGACTGATACGGCGGCTGAGGGCAGTTGAGAGGCAGGTGGCAGAGGGCTTGTTGGAGATGGATTGCTACTACCTTCTCCCTGACTTTGCTCAGGAAGGATCATTTGGGATCAGGGCAGTAGTTTGCAAGATCATTAGTGTCAACAGGATTGGCCAGTTTACTTGTTACAGGATGGCTGGACTTGGAGCCTTCCATGAATGAAGCATAAAGTATATCGATTAGAGGGTAGGCAACCCATTCTTCACTTATCTTCACCATTCAAGAAGGGAAGGAGCTGTTTCATAGGAATGTTTCGCATTGGAAAACCCTCAAGGCTTCTAGGGATTGAGTTTGGATTCTACTTAGTCAATTCTAGATGGATTTGCACAAAAACAATAAAAGATATTTGTCTGATCGCAGGGCTATCCCCTTACCCCAGGTCAAATTTCAAGGTCCTGCGCCAAACATCTGAAACTTAGAGAAAGTTAGAAATGTATGTAGATAGCCAGAACTATTCATTATTAATTTACCTTGTTCTTGGAAACAGATGGACCAGTTTCTATCAAACTTTTTCTCTTTCTCAACCACCAATAAATAAATAAATACACAAATAAATAAATATAAAATGAATTAAACCACCAAGCTTTGAACATTTCCTAGCAAAGATCAAAGGAGCAGTGGATGCTGAGTGATTTCAAAAGGTCACTAACCAGTGCTAAACCAGTTCAGGCTGAAATGTTTCTGACCGAACTGGTAGTTAGCCTTGCTGAAAGCAAGTCTAATCAAAAGTTTAGTTGGAGCACACTGAAGCTGAGTAGAATGCTTGTGTGTGTGTGGCTACAGTGTGTTTTACAAGCGTGCCAGGGAGACCATGATGACTTTTTACACAGGGAATTTCTCTAGCATAGACAAAGCTAGATTTATCTTAGAACAGCACAAGTCCCATTAAAAATATTGTTTACTAGGTACAACACAAAATCCACATACACGGATCGTAAAAAAATGTATCATTGAACTGGGTTTTAATCGCTAAGGCCCAAAGGAACTCCTGAGTCTCATATGCACACGTCATTCAGTCATTTTTAGACTGCAGTTCTGGTTTTATTGGAAAGCTCTAGCATGTTGCTGTGATGATTGGGCCATTCCCCCCCTACTTTTCCTTACTGCTTTGTTAGGAATGGTGCTGTTTTTAGCATTTAGCAACTGCAAGAGGAGGCAGGAAAACTGGAGACATAGGAAGAGGAATGTGCAGTACATGCAATTTAGCAGATTCCAACCTGTCCAAAAAAAATTAAAGGCGGCATGAGGGATTAATGAATAGCGACCGGACAGCCCTACCTTGCTCCATGGGAAGCTGTGTCTCCTCCCTCTTCCTGTCTGGGACCTGGGTTATTAGGGTGCGGATTCTCAGCAGCTTTCTTCTTCACCTCCTAACTCAAAATTTGACAAAAGAGCTGGAGTGTGCTAGAAACTGGGCCAGCAGCAGCAGCAGCAGCAGCAACAACATATTGACAGCAGAACTGGTTTTTCTCCTTTTTTTATATTTGGAGACATCAAGCAGGTTTCTAGTTTAAGAGAAGAAAGGAGTGATCTACTCGTCAGGATCGAACAGGGATTGAACTGCAGGTACATGCACAACAAATCGTTCTACCCAGAATGTATTGAGAGCAGAGAAATGCAGTAGCTGTTCTAACTGCAGGACAGGTCTAATTGAAGGGGGGAAGGCATTTGAAACCATTGAGAGGTTGGAAATGTCTCCTTGAAAATGACCAAAATACTGCACAAAAATCACCACTGTAAAATAAGATTTTTACTTCAGTTGTTGTACACAGTGACTGTTGAACAGGTGATCCAGAGTAATAAAGACGGCTCTTGAAGGGGTGTTTGACTCATTCTGGGGAAAGGGCTAAGTTTAATTTTGAATTATGCTGTGTAGGCTGGTGTGTAAATTTATGTCTATATTCTCCCTGAACCCACAGCAGATTTCCCATTCATGTCAGTGGCTGGGTTTGCACACAGATCAGGGATAGCTTTTTTTAGCTTTATTTAGTAGTGAAATGTCTAGGTTTTTTTTTTTTTTTATCATAATTTAATATTGTTTCAACACTGTTGCATTAATTTAGATGAAATATATGGGCCCAATGAGTCAAAGAGGTTAACTTGACTGTTTCACTCTCCAACATTAAACAGTGTTTTAAGAAGATCTGGGATTTGGTATACAGAGACCTCAGCCTGCTTAGTGCCATGGCAAGGACACCATTACATTTTTTTAGCCTTTTATTAAAGATACAGAAAAGGAGGAAACACAGTTAAAGCATTCAAAATGTAAAGTGTTCAATAAGGCTTTCATTTGTTCTCTTTCCCTTTAGCTATAGAGTTTTTAGAAGGAAAAAAACCTTTGTTTGACAGTCTCCTAGATAGCAATAACTGTCCATTTTAGGGAAAAGAGAAGAAGTTAGTTGAAATGAGCTGCTGTTGTTACAGTCCAATCCCATTTCTTAGGCTATGTCTACACTACAAGGTAGTGGTATGATCCCCCTGCTCATGCACACATAGTCATGGTAGGTTGGGGAGAGCTAGTGTCGGTATAAACAGAAGTGCAGCCGCAATAGCCATGCCAAGTATGTACCCATGCTGTTTTCAGGGGGGTTTGTACTCAACATGGCTCAGCCATGCCTCCACTGCTGCTACCATGGCTGCACAGCTACTTATACTTGCACTAGCTGGATGAGTATGTGTACATGAATAGGGGAATGACACCCTTAGATTGCAGATTGGACATAGCTTCAGTCAGCCAGTGCCGTGGTAGCCAGCTCCATCCCCCCAAAAGCCTTTTTTTTCAGCACCTCAGAAAGGGAGTGATGAGTGGAATAGCCCATCCCTTCATTATTGGGTCCACCGGGTAGGCCTAGTTTCTGAGACACCAATTCACTGATTTCCACTCCCACACTTCTCTTGTCTACCAGGCATGATCTTAACACAGTCCTTGAATTATAGATTCATAGATTACAAGGCCAGAAGGGACCATTGTAATCATATAGTCTGATCTTCTGTATAACACAGGGCATAGAACTTCCCCAAAATAATCCCTAGTGCATAGCTTTTAGAAAAACATCCAATCTCGATTGAAAAATTGTCAGTGATGGAGAATCTATCAAGATCCTTAGTAAATTGTTCCAATGGTTAATTAATCTCACCATTAAAAATTTACACCTTTATTTCCATCTGAACTAGTCTAGCTTCATTTTCCAGCCATTGGATTGTGTTATACTTTTGTATGCATGACTGAAGAGCCCATTATTAAATACTTGTTTGTCACACAGATAATTATAGACTGTAATCATCATCCCCTAACCTTCTTCTTGTTAAAATAAAGAGATTGAGCTCCTTTAGTCTATCACTATAATGCCTGTCTTCTAATCTAATCATCATCCTTTAATCATTCTCATGCCTCTTCTCTAAATTCTCTCCAATTTACCAACATCCTTCTTGAATTGTGGACACCAGAAATAGACACAGTATTCCAGCAATAGTCAGACAAGTGCCAACCACAGAGGTAAAATAACCTCTCTACACCTACTTGAGATTCCCCTGTTTATGCTTCTTGGGATCACATTAACCTTTTTTGGCCACAGCATCACACTGGAACTCATGGTCAGCTGATCATCCACCACAACCTCCAAAATCTTTTCTGGAGTCGCCTGTTCTCCAGGATAGAGCATTATATAAGTAGGCCTGTTGGTTTGTACTAATTCCGTTTTTCTGTCTCCCTTTTGTATCTTTTCCCATCAACATTTATTATAGATTATTGTCACACTTCATGAATTTTCACTCACTTTTCACCGTTGAGCTCACAATTAGGGTGAATTTGTAGGCCAGGTCATCACAACAATACTCTACTGTCTTAGCCAACATCACCAATGGGTAATTACACTCAACTTTAGGAATACAGCTTTTTCTGCCCATTGTTTCTCTTCTTTCCCTGACTTGTCCTTTATGTTGATCTCCTCAATTGCTCCCTCTTCAAGTCCTTCCTGATAACAATTTTCCTTTCACCCCTGACCAGGAGTTTCACTATGAATTAAACATTAGAACAATTCACCAAGGGAGGTTGTGATTCCACATCACTTGAAGTCATTAAATGAAGATTGGATGTCTTTCTAAGAGAGAGATTCCAGTTCAACCACAAGTTGCCAGCAGTATTCTGCTGGAATTACTGGCAGTATTCTATGGCCCTTACTCTGCAAGAGGTCAGACTAGATGATCATGATAGTCTGGTTCTGACTTTAAAATCTATGAATTCCCATTCCCTTCCAAATCCTAGCCACTAAAATGATTAGCAAGGAAATAGTCAATGCTGTCACTTAAAGAGTCATCCCTGGGCTTCAGCAGCAACACTTTAATGTGACTAATGAGGGATAGGAGAGGAGGCACTTCTCTGAGTCATTGCTTCAGGCTGGCATTGTTTTAGGCATGAATTACTGCATTGGTTACACGTCAAGGATTTTGTCACAACCACTATGACTAGAAATTTATTTTATTTCTAATGAAAGTTCAGGTTCTGCAGAATCTGATCATGCTACGTGGGCCACAAACGTGTCCAGCAGGCCTAATCCAGCCTGCAGCCCAAGTATTTTCCACCTTTGCCTTACATTAGAAAAAAAAGTACTACCGCATTATGTGCTAAGGGGCCAAACTATGAAATGACCAATGGAGCCAGAGAGCACTAAGGAGTAGCAGCAGCAGCACTTGTAACAGGGATGAGACCCTTTGAAGTGCTCCCTATCTAGCAACGTGGAGTCTGTCTTCAGACTGTCGTGGGGATTGTAGTTTCTTTCTAACTGGTGGTGGCTGCTTCCTTTGATGTTAGTTGCGTGCTCTGGACTGTATCCCCTGTGGGCCAGTGTTCCATGACGAGATGTTGGGTTGGGGGGCCAGGGGACAACTTGATTGGAGTAGTGCTGCAGGGGAAGTAGGCTGAAGGAAGGCATGGGGGGTAATAAGGGTGTAAAGAAGAAAGAGACAGTGAGGTGAAGGAACAGGGATAGGAGATGTTTCAGATTCTAGTATTGCCGTGACAATATCTAACCCAGCTCCATGTTGGGTGGAACAAAGGCGGTGTGGGAATGTATATTACATGAGCAGGCAGTCTCTGCCTAAATGGGATGCCATAAAAATCCTCCACATTGTCAGGTGTGATTGGCTACTTATCTGGCATCTGCTGGAGACTGGAACTTGAAAAAGAACTAGTTGGCTGAGTCTCCATCCAGATAAGGCTGAGGAAGTGCCCGTGGAGAAACACGGAAAAGAAATGGAGGAGATTGTATCAGAGTCCCTAATGTCTGCCCATCATTTCTTAATCAAGTTTCATAATTTTTAAAAAGATTAACACTTCTTACACATTTCTTGGGAGAGGGTCCCTTTGGCTGTGCCCTTCTGACCAAGAGTTTTGAGTGGGGGCAAGGTCCTAGACACCATCCTCCTAGAGTTTAGAGGAATTTTGATCTCTTTGGGACATCCTGTGAACAATGATCCATACAACTTCTTACACTTCAATTGTCTCATTAAAACAAGATTTTTTTAAAATGCCCAAACAAAAATAATGAGTTTTGCGTAACATACATCATGTGAATACTTTCCAATGCTCAGCTGGATAGGCTCACTTACAGAGTTTGAACTGGGGGGGGAGAATAGAGAATGGTACTCTGCCACACCTCGCTCTACCCTTATGAGATGTCAAAATGATGGGCTATAAACCCCAAATTTTTATCTGGTCTCTTACATGATAACATATCATATGGCGTTGGAATTGATCTTCAGAAGACATTGAGCAATGTTGAAGAACAGCTCAGATCAGAAATAAGATTCAGATTTGTAACAGTGAGAGTAATTAACCATTGGAAGCCCTTTCATAGGGATGTGATAGATCATGTAGATAGATCATTGGCTTTAATTATATGATCACATACTGGGTTTTTTCCATGGGACTCCATTCAGGACCCAGGATGGACCTGCTCTGGTGATGAAACATGATTATGTAGTAAAGATGGCTGTTGTCTGTAGGCAGGGCCCACACATAATTTTTTCGGGCTCAGTAGAAACTTGTAACACGGGCCCCCTCCCACACACATACCACAATTCCTTATCCCATACATACAATCTCATAAACCATCAAAAAAATTTTCCTCATGATAATGGGGGTTGCAGCCTGGGCCGGGCCCCCGAGGGCCTCTGGGCCCCGGTAAAGTGTACCCTTCCCCTCCCCATGTGGAGGACCTGTCTGTAGGACCCCTGCTTCATTTGTTGCAGAAGTTGGAAGGTGTATAGTGAATGAGGCAGGGGATTACAGGAAGAGAAAGAAGGATCTCATGGTTAAGGCAGTTGAATCCTGCCCTGAAGAACTGGTGGGGGCATATTTTGCCTTAATCTCTCTGAACTTCAGTTCCCCATCTGTAAATTGGGGCTAATAAGACCTCACAGAGGTGTTGAGAAAATAAATGTTTGTGAAGCATTCAGATACTATAGTGATGAGCAACACAGAAAAACTCATGGGGAAATTAAAAACTCTGTATTCAGAGCAGGGTTTGTTTTGAACAGTGTGCAGTACATAGGTTCTGGGGTCATGCATTGAACAGTGTGCAGAAAACAAAACAATGAACAGATGTTCAGAAAGCACCATTCATCCTGTGCACTAAAATGAGGCAGAAGTCCTGTATTAAAAATAGTATGTGATCATGTAACTAAAGACTGTCTCCTTTCCTAGCCAGTCCTGCCCTCCCACTCTGGGCTTCCCATCCACTTCCCAGTCTTCCTTACTCACTGGGGTCCCCTCCCAGTCTCCCTGCCCAGCCCGACTCAGTCTCCCTCCTCTTTGGATCCTCAGTCTTCCTCCCACCATATTCAGTCTCTATCCCAACCCCAATGGTCCTTGTCACAGTTTCTCCTCCCCCACACCAACTTCCACATTCAGTCTCCAAGCCCCTCTCCCCCGACACCTTGCCCCAATCTACTTTCTCCACTGCCAATTCTGTATCCCCCACCCCAGTCTGGTTTTTCTCCCATCCGCATTTGAGTCAGGTAGCTTTCTCCTCCACACGGCCTGGGCACCAGCAGGGGTAGCTTTGAAAACACAGGAAAGACAGCCTGCCTGCTCTCAGTTCCAGTGCCACGGTAGCCCCCAGCACCAGGAGCAATTGCAGTGAAAATTCTGCTCAGGCCCTGCCATCCTGGGACTGAGCGTTCTCCGTGCTGATGGAATCTTCAGATAATTTAGCTGCCAAACTCTGACAAGTGTCTACTGGGCACATGTGAACTAAGAGTTTTCAGAGACTTATATATTCACGAACGTTGGGTTGTACTTTATGAGAACGGCAAAAGGCTCATCCCTGACACAGCAGCCACCCTCTGCAAGATTTCAAACCCCTGCTCCAAAGCATGAGAGTGCTAAACTTTCTCAGTGAAATAGCTGTAAGACGTTTTTTAACATGGGCAAAACAACATATTTTCCCTCTCATCTCTTCCTCAGAAATGGCTGAACCATTTTTGCTGAAATTTTCCCCAAAAAATTTGGCTTAAAGCAGACACTTAGCACAGAAAATTTCAGCCCAAATGGTTTAAATCTGACAAAGACCCTGAAAACATGGTCTGATAATGGAACAACCTTATGTATAGGCAGCACTACCAGTGCCACCTGTAATATCGTCAACCACATCTTTATTCTGGAATTACCTTTTCTCTGATGTTGAGCTGAAATTTACCCCCATAGCTAGAGCGAAACTGTTCAGGTTTGTGATATAAGCCCGTAAAGGTTGATGTCTCCTGCCATCCATACTGACTATCATATATATGCTTCCTGGTTTGCAGTTTCCTTCCCAGGAACTTGATCAACTGTAGGACTATCACAAGATAACCAGTCCAAATCCACATGCAAAGTGCCTCATTACTGACAACTTCCAGCATTTTCTTCATGTGAATTTCTTATTGGTTCTCAGTCAAATTTTGATACGATGCGTTTGTTTCTCCTGTCGCACTAGGGGAAATCAGTAACTGCCTTGAAGTTAATGGCGTTACATAATGGTAAAAAGGTGTGATATCAGAATCAGGCCCCAAATGTGTTAGGTTGTGTAAATCATTCTTTAACTTTGCTTTTTATCTTCCTTTCTGCATTTTCAGGTTACTAACATGATTTGTTGAGACTTATTCACAACGTTTCTCACTTTGGAACATTACCATCAAGTTTTAATTTCCCCTTTCAGATGTGACATATTACAGTTACTCATAAATATTATAACATCACTCAGTATAGTATTTTCTGCAAGCCTAACTTGTATTTAATTTGTTTTATGATAATAGTTTAATATCTGTTTTCATTTCTACTTTATTTTAGTTTTTCAAATGGCTTCAGATGCTCAACCCTTCCTATATGATATTGGAAAAAGAGCTGAATATGTGGGCATTGGACATGAAGAGCAAGTGGAGCACATCAAGGCATATGTTTGCAAACCATCTTCTGTCACGGACAAAGCTGTGATTGTGATTCATGACATATATGGATGGCAATTCCCAGATATTAGATACATAACTGATCTAGTTGCAGCTAAGGGATATGTGTACGCATTATTGTCTTATTGTTTTCTTCCCAAAGAGACTTGCTCAGGTTCACCAGATTCAAATTTCCAAATTGTATTTTCCATATACAAGGAGAAATCATGTTATTTCAGTCTGAATTACTTATCTTAGAGTAAAGGACCCAGAAAAGTGGTACTTCTCTGACAAAGCTGACTGTCAAGTAGGTTTTCTCTCTTCAGGACGCAACCATTCTTGGAACATAATTCTTTGAACATAATTCAACATTCTTGGAACACGCAGAGTTCAGAGAAATATCAAGGTGCAGCGCACTAACAAAAGCACCAACAAAAGGCTACTGTGTATGAGTGTCCAGCAGTGTGGGTGATTTAAAAAAATGAAACTGTTTTAACTGAAATTCAATTAGAAATAATAATAAGAAAGGTATATTCATGTTAGGCTGTGCAAACTCTCTTTAAAACAAAACCTCTTTGAGCCTAGACAACATGACAATATTTCTTTTAGCTTTCACTAGCAAAGATGTAAAATAAGTGTGTGTGTGCATAGAGAAGATTTCTTTTCAATGCATTTGCCTTTGGATTCAATTTTTAAAAATATAGTGATATAGCATCAGTTTACTTTTCTACAGAAACATTTTTTTTAGAGAGACAAGGTGGGTGAGGTAATATTTTTTACTACACCAACTTCTGTTGACGAAAGAGCTACTTGGCGCTCTTCTTCAGGTTTGGGAAAGGTACTCCATCTTACTAAGTAATTTTCTGAATACTGGAATAGCATGATGATTAGTAGGTGATATTGACCGTAACCACTGGGTGATCATTATGGGGGCAAAAAAGGGATGAATGAATTTTTAGGTGTACATTAGCTTTCCCTGTTGCTATTGCATGGACCTAAAAGTTGACTCAGTTTTTATTTTTCATACAGAGCCATCTGCCCAGACTTTTTTCTGGGAAAAAAACCTTGGACATCTTCTGATCACTGGACTGATTTTGGTGACTGGTTGAAGGATCGAAATCCCACAAAAGTGGACAGGTAAGATATATATTTATGGTGGAACTTTCAAAGCTTCACGGGCACCTCAATATTAAGATATGTACTTAAAACAGCAATTAAAGAGAATGTATGTGCCTTTGGGCAGCTGCATGAGCTAGCTCTGATGAAGATAAATCAAAGCTAGCTCAAGTAATAGCAGTGAAGCTGCTGCAACATGGGTGGCTGCACAGGCTGGCCCTGCCCACCAGGACTCTGGGTACATATTCAAGCAGCCCCATCTATGTTAGCTTCACTGATATGTTATTCAAGCTCACTTTGATCTAACTATTTAAGGTGTTGCAATCACTCTTCCAGATTACAGAGTAGATATAGCCAGTGTGGGAGGGAACATAACAGGAGTTAATTAGGCCATCCCTGGGCATACAAGAGAGGAGAGGTGCTGCACCATGTTCTTCCTTTGTGCCAGGTCAGCGCTGCCAGGCTGCCTGGGGGGAACTGCAAAAGATGCCTACTGAGGGGAAAAGAGGGTTACTTCAAAAGTGTGTGATCACAAAGTGCTTTTTATCTTACAAAAGTGTAAGGGTGCGGAGAAGGGTTACAGAAAAGGAGGAAAAACTAGCTCCGAGGGGAATTGCATGGATTTCAATTTATGTTTAAAAGTGCTATGTAAGGTGCTTATTCTTTACCAGCTCTCTGACCAATGCCCTGGTGATCACCTGCACGCCAGACATGTGTGAGTGTCCCTTGAAAGCAGGATGTGAGAACTGGGCATTCCCACTTTGTGGAGATGGTCGCATAATTGTTATAGCCACCCAGGGCCAGGATACAACAAACCTCTGAGGTATTAGTAGCATGCCGGCTGTATCTTGACTCAGAGGCAAGCACTGTATGTGTTTCAGCCGCTAGACTTTGTAGGCGTTAGCTCTGGTGGGTCCCAATAACCACTCAGATGTTTGCCTAAAGTGAAGGAGTATTCAACGAAGGCTGGCAAGAAAGGGAAGGGTTGCAGATGTCCTAGGTACAGTGGCTTAAACAGTTACAGCTGAAAGTGAAACAAAAGCAGTTCTTGTTCGGGCCTGTGGGGGCAGCAGTCCAATCTAGGGCTAAACTCTTCAGGGTATTGCCACTCTCAAGCCCAGTCTCTTTCAAAGCAAACAGGGTTTGCAGATTTCCAGGTCAGGAGCAGTTAGGTGTGTGTCTTACTGGGGCCCTTTGGCACTGGCTCCCAGCCCAGTCTCTGCTGTTTCCTCACAAGTCCTTTATGGATTTGCTCCCATCGGCAGCGTATGGCAGGCGTACCCTATTCCTCAGCTTCTGCTACAGCCTGCTCGGTACACAGTTCCTGGGGCTTTCTTCCTGCATGCAGCTTTCCTGCTGCTCTTGGCACCATGCCACCACTGCTTCCACAAAAGTGCCAAGTCCACTCTCTTCCTGGATCAGGGACTTTCCATACAATTTCTGCCCCTTCCTCCTACAAATAGCATGTGCCAGGGGAGGTGGTTGATGGGAATGGTAGTTTCCTGCTCATCAGATTCATTATAGTGGGCTGGAGTTGCAGTTCTGTAGTGAGGACAAGCCAGGTAAGGCTTTGTGGTGTCCGACTCATCAGGCACTCAGTGACTCCACCGAGGTGGTCTGTGCTTTTGCAGACTCAGGCAGAGACTTGGCCGCAGTACACCTGAGCTCTGCATTCAGATGTTCTGCACTCCAGGGACCCAGCTCACCACTTCTTTGGTGTACGCCAGCTGCTGGCTGACCCAGGCGCTGTGCTCCAATCTCATTTTTATATAGCTCTGCAGAAACTCCCAGCTGGAGGATGCCATCAGCTCCTCTGCATAGGGCATTGGCCCCGGGGGAGGAGATGCTGAGCCCTGCCTGACTGTGCTTCCAGAAGGTTTATGTGCTGCAGGGTTTGGTGCCAAATGGAGAGAGACAATTCCGTGTTTGGATGGATGCTGTGGGGCTGGAGTTGCGAGTTGCCTGGTGGTGTACTGGAATGATTTCCTCCTCATGCTCAGGTCCATGGGCACTTTGGCTGAAGTAAAGGGTCATCAGCTTGGAGTGAAGGCTCTTATTTACATCTATTATCCTGCTATCGCCTCCTGTCTCTTTCTTACCCTCTTCAAGAGTAGCTAGACTGTTTCTGGAGAGGTCTTGAGTCAGAGCAGGGGTTCTTGTAGGAGTGTTGCTCTGGTCTATGTATTATACATAAGGAAAGTGGTGGAGGGGAGACAAATCTTTGTTACTGACAGACATACAGACCTCAGCCACCTGCCTGAATGACATTATTGGCATAGCAAAACGTCTGCTGTGCTCTATTAACCTTGTAAGGGCTGTGGCTTGTGCTTGACCGTGGGCTGGACTGTTGTGTTCACACCTGGGAATGCTCTGTCTTTCACATGTGGAGCTGCAAATCTTGTCGCTCCACTCTTGGCTGCAGGGAGCCTCCGGAGTAGAGTGGGAAAAGATTATACAGAACATGAGTTGTGAGCAATATAAACACACTACACCCTGCCCCACATACTCACCTGGGGACAGCTGGTTCATAAGGGTGGTGGATAATTCCCACCTTCTGGATGGACTGTAGCACCCTTGTCTCTTCCTGGGAGAGAGTTTGACTTCCCCTTTTCTCCCTTCCAACTACAGTTCCCTTCTCTGGCTTTGCACACGCAGCTGCTATCTTCTTAACCTGTCTACAGAGCACCAGCCACTTCCCAATGTCCCCCAAACCGTGCCTGTGGTGTCCCCACGTCTTTCACCCCACTTATCATTTGTATCCATAGGTACTGAAGCTGGCTTTGATCTTTGTCCAAACTCTTAGTAGAAAGAAGGCAAATTTTTCCATGACTCAGTTCTTCAGTAGAATGCTCCCATTCTCTGTCAGCAGCTGTCTGCCCATCTCGCGTGACACTTTCCTTCTCCAGTAGATGACAATAGGATTTATTCCCTTGAGCAGCTCCCAAGCAAAAAGCGCAGGATTACCCTAGAACATATTAAAGAGCATGTTTCTTGTGGCAGGGGAATATCGATACCTATGGAGGAAGTGATCAGCTGAATGCTTCTGAATCTGCCAGCCTGATTAGCCTGCAGGGACTGTACAGTATGTCAATGGGAGGGCCGTCTAACATACATCGCATGTATCCGATGCTTCCTTGACATATCGTCCTATACTATTAATTTTATACTGTGAGCATACACTAGTGAATTATTATCTTGCCATTGCTTGATCCCTGAGGGGAGCTTTGGGGTCCTTTCTGCAGCTCTTCTCTAAGTACTTTGAGGAAGACATCTAAGTACTTCTGATTAAATTAATCACTTTTGAACAGCAAATGAAATGTAGGGAAAGTTATCTGTAGTCCATTCTGACATTTGAAACAAACCGACTGTTGAATCCAGGGAGGCACTGTTAGTTCTTCAATGCCCATCAGGAGTGACATCCATCTACTCTAACGTTGACTGATGGGTCACTAAGCACTCCCATAACCCCTTAGGAATATCTCAGGGCACCCAGCCTCTCCCCCATCTCCTGTCAGCACAGGTTCCGACTACACAGACCCCTGTATCTGTGTGTATAACATTATTACTGAATTTTCAGAACAGATAGGTGCTGAACATTTACCTTTCAAAATAATTTCCCAAAACAACATGCAGATATGTAAGCACTTATCTACCAGTTTAGGCAGAGTTTTGAAAATCTAGCTTAGTATATACAATTACATTTAAAATTAAAAAAAATGAAAAATCAGACTCTTGTGAAAAATAATAAAATGAAAATGTTTTCAAACTTGTTGAGATTTCTGCAATTAAAAAACTGACTACAGTATACATTAAAAACACTTTCCAAATGTGTTACATAAACCTTCATGCAGTACCTGTGCCTTTTTGTGTAGTAGTCATTGTCAGTTTAGTTTTGGATAAATGTTTAGTTGGATAATTGTTTAGCATTCTCTCTGGAATTATTTTATGCTACATCACAAAGTATAAAGGGGTTCATAATGTAGTCATGTAATTTATTTACCTAATAAGTGTTTCATTTTTACAAAATCAAGTTAGATTCTTCTACTCCCACAGTCCATGGTATGAAGCATTATTCTGTGTGTGCTTGCATGTCTTGTGTCTCCTTCTGGATTATGTAATTCAGTGAAATAGTCATTTCTTCTGGAAATGGCACTATTGCCCCCAGTTAAGATAATTACTTCAGCACATGATTAATACACTGTATTTAAATTGTACTGAAGCAAATGTTTAACTTTAAGCACATGCTAAATTGTTGTCCAATATAGGGATATTTTTCTGAATTAGGGTCATAGTTGCAAACCCACATTTAAGAACAGCAATATCAACTCTGGGGTTGGAATAATTTTAAATGACAGAAGGAGAAGATGGGGACAATTTGATGTGCTTTTGTATTTTCTTTTTAGATTTTCAGGTAGTGGTTCTACTATAGATTTCTTAGTTCACTTTTGTTTATATGTCTTAGGGAAGCTGATGTTGTCTTGAAGTATCTAAAGAAGCAATGCAGTGCAAAGAAGATTGGTGTCGTTGGGTTTTCCTGGGGTGGAATGGCTGTACATCACTTGATGCTGAAAAATCGTGAATTTAAGACTGGGGTGTCTCTCTATGGTAGTGAAGAATATCTGTAAACTTGAGTAGGCTTACTTGATTATGAGGAGTACATAGTTTTGATGTTGCCCTATATAGAATTTTATAAGTATTCAACTTAAAGGTGAGCTGCAGATATAAATATGACTATTTATTTCAGCAATATGTGCTATATGCACCTACTAACTAAAGGGACAGTCAGTATTTTAGATAGTCACAAAACAGAAAACATTCATTTTTATTTTTCACTGAAATGTCCTAACCGTCTCTATCACTGCTTGAAAAATGGGGATCTTTTTTCCCAAAAATCTTTTGTTTTTCATCAGAATAAAATTTGTGCTAATCTGTGAAATATACGAAGAAACAAGCCTTTCCTTATTTCCATGTGACTGGCTCTGTGCTCCAGCAGGGTTCTCTGCTCTCTATGTTGCCATGGCATAATGCATACTGGGATATCCCAGAGCACAAGTGAACAACTTGGGATATAAGGGCTCTGAAAGAAGGAGAAAAGGTAAGTCGTCAGTTGTTCGTGTGCTGAATGCCCAGCTGAGCCTAATTAGTAGGGACATTTCAGAAAATTAGACTGGGTGCTGGCCACAGATGATGGCAGAGAGGATTTCTGCTGCCTTTTCTGTTCCGCTGGCTGTTAAGGAGTTTCACAATGTGGAAGCCATGTTGGCTCCCTGTACAGCAGCAACCAAAAGTGCTTTTCCTTCATCTTAGCGTGGCAAGGAAGGTACAGGTTTCCTTTCAGATATGGATCAAGCCACATTTATCTCTGCCTTAGCCATTGGCAGTTCAGATTGCTGTAATGGGCTGAACATCAGTCTGAGGACCACTCACATTTTAATGACTGCAGTATGCAACTTCTCTTATCTGCTTAGTGGTGATTCTCACACATTGGCACTCCGTAGGCCAAACTACCCCCCGAAACCAACTGGATGCCATTGCTAAGAGTTGCTGATTTTTAAAGCCCTATCCAACTTGAATCCTGTCTATCATCTTTCTCCCTATGCTCCATCCCAATTTTTGGGATGAGTAGGGGGGCTGTTGATTCTAAAGTTTGCTTCCCCCATAGATCCCAAGGACCCAGCTTTATTGACATGCAGGATGTCTTGCAAGGCCCTTTTACTTTGAATATGCAATCTTTCATCTGCTGGGTTGCTTGAGGGAGACTGAGCCTCTTGATGTTCTCTGAGTGGTTTTTTACACTATATTTTAACCTGTGTGGTTTTAAAGCAGATCTATGTGTGTGTGTAGCATGTGTGACAACATTTTTATACCAAAAAATAAATATTGCTGAAGTAAATAGATGTTTTGTATTTACATTTGCAGCTCCCCTTGAAATATGTGTCACATGATTTAAACACTCTCTCAAAATGTGTTTTAGGAATAATCAGGGATTCTGAGGACAGATACAATTTGCTGAACCCGACGTTTTTCATTTTTGGGGAAAAAGATCACACCATTTCTTATGACCAAGTAAGTGTTTGCCTCAAAACAGATTCAGCTGATCAGCTGGCAAGAACAAATGGGACAAATGCCCTGCTTTGCCAAAAGTGTAGATATACCTAATAATGGAACATTAAGAGGGAGTCAAAACACACACACACAGTAACATCGGAAGATTGTGCATCTGCACTGGTTTTCATAACACAATAAACTAACAAAGTACATTTTCTAAACCTTTATTATTTAACCAGATCAGAACAGCTTTCCACTAAACCCTTGAAAACCACTACTATGAGGTAGGAAATATGACCCTTTTCAAATTCAGGTGTTTAAAGTTAGGCATTTAAATCCAAATTTTAGTCGCTGAACAAAGACAGCCTCACTTTGAGAGGTGCTGACCACTTGCAGATTCATTGAAGTCAGTGAGAATTATGAGTTTATCTTTTCAGTAAGTAACCCTTTTAAAGCTTCTAGACTCATCTATCCATTTTTAATAAATAATTTTATAATCTGTCATAATTCAGGGCAACTGAAGCTGCACCGGTATCCTCCCTCTGTGGTCTTTCTCAACCATCACCTCTCTTGGGCAGAGACCCGTGTTTTTCTCACTTTTGACCAGGGTTTTCCATGCTGCACCATTCCCGGACTACTCTGTGATATTCCCAGCAAGCCCAGACAGCCTAAACAGGACAGAATCTGCACTCTACTTTCTCTTTGAATGCTAAGAACAATGTAATTGCCAGCAGTTATGAGTTACCACACAGCTTTTTCTAAGCAAGCACATTTATTTTTATGGTGAAAGCATTACAGAGAAAACATAGTAAAAACAATAAAACAACCTACACGCACGCTAAAAAGCTTACCAGAGGTCACCTCAACTTCAGCCTCTGGATCTGGTAGGCGTCAGTCTTTCAAAACTCACAACTGGGTTTTCCAGATGATTACAAGTTCATAACTGTCTCAGATTCAGAGCCAGAACAACCAAGTTCAGTCTTTCCTTTATACAACCTTGGCCTGTGATACTGGCCTCACCTAACAGATGGTCAGCAGACAAAGGCCTACTCCTTAGAGTGTAACTTCAAAAGACTAGATTTTTGCATAACCAGAGGTGGGGAATTTGCATTCACATTTCTTTGGATATTTCCCAGGAAATCCACTTCACATATATTGTCCCAAAAGCCCATTCTTATCTGGCACATTGTTCAGTATAGTCCTTTGATCACCGAGGCTTTATATTATATCTCCCCACTAGAGAGGTTACATACAATTCTGGCCCACAATAATACATAATCATTGTATTTAGTACAATGGACCCCAAAGATACTAAAACTTAATTCACTAAGGTTTTTTAAGGATATGGGAGGAAATTGCCATATCTGTCACAGAGTCATATTTCAAAGATGAGTTTTTTTCTTTATTAGTTAACAGCCTGTAAAAAGAGCTTGGGTAATAGAATTTGGTATGTTAGATAAGTAAAGAAGATACTGATCATATCTTCCAAGAAGCCCAACAATGGACAAACTGAGAGATAACAAGTTGAACAAAAATTAAAAACAACACGATAATGGGAGAATGCTCTGTGTTGCAGATCATCTTACTGGAAGAGAAACTGAAACAGTACTGTCAAGTTGACTACAGAATTAAAGTTTACCCTGGGCAAGTTCATGGCTTTGCAGAGTTAAAGCCAGAAGATATGAAACCTCGAGATAAACCTTACATTGAAGAAGCAAGAAAGGATATGATGAACTGGCTGAAAACATACATTTAAGAGAAATATGAAGTCTAGTCTGTAAAACAATATAAAGTAATATATTTTCACAATTTAAGAGAAGCACTTGATTTAAATATATTTTATAGAAAATATGAAGGTCATATTCAGATAACTTTTAAAAAGAAAATCTATAATGTTTGTAGAGAATTTACAATAATACAAAATAATAACTTTTTCATTTGTAGTTCTTAATGTTTATAACCTGATTTCACACTGAATCATTGTTGAATGAAGAAATCATTAAGCATTAAAACGTTCAAATTCAGCCTCCCTTAATATAGTTATAATCTGTTGGAAAAAGCTCTCCATTTTGTATGGGGGCATACTCTTTTCATGATCATGTTTTGATTACAGTTAATACTAATGGAAATTGTTTATGCATTGAGAAAGTATCCTCCTTTGACCTATGACCCTCACGGCAAAAGTGACCATACATCTTAATTTCACCAGCACAGCCATGTCTTTTTTATATGATGTCCAAGGAATTTTTTGGGGGACACCTGCAATGTCCTGGTTTTTCTTTTCATCAATTAAAACATTTTTGTTAACAACTAAAAAACATTTGTTCCCTTCATATTGCTGTACTTAGTAGAATTTGCTGTTTGTGTAACAGGAAGGAACAATCTAGTCAAGTATGGTGAACAGCGAGTGTCTGAGGTGACGAGACAAATCAAATGATTGCAGACATTGTCAAAATGTGTTGTTCTGCAAACATGAATGATACCAGTCCAGTGTTCATGGTAAACTCATTCAGAACATTAAGCTATTGGACAAAATTCTTCCATCCTAAGAAACATGCCTGTCATGGTTGAGTCAGAAACTAGCAGTCGTGCACTAGTGCACAATGTTTTTTAAAAAATAATTCTGTAAAAGTATTTTTAAAAATGACATCTCAAAAGTGCCTCAGTTTTTGATTTTGACAGTAATGTGTCCTTAATCATTTAGATTTGTCAGAGCCACCGTCAAGCTCTTGCTGCCAAGGGAAAGCCTGAAAACTTCCACTACACGTCTTTGAAACTGATGAAATACTGAACTGCCTTAAAGACCATCCAATACTTTTTTTTGCCTTTGTTTATCACTTTATGATAACATAGGAACCTTTCAGCAGCAGCTCCCCTTTCATACTGAAGCGAAGCAGCTATTACAAAATAAAGTGCTAACTTGACTTTTTGATTTCAGAGCAGAAGGGGAGGATTTTTAGAGTGATTAGTGACCAAACTCTTCCCTCCATGCAGGGGAGGAAGGGTAGAGGAATGTTCTGTATGTGCACCACAATTATCAAAAAATCTTGGAAATGGTGCTATGTCCAGACAAATAGACAGACAGAGAAATGTCATCAAGTTGAATGGGCTCTTGCTTTGTTCAGGCAATTAGTTTGTTTCTAGCATGGCTAAGTTTAGAAAATTTCTCCTGCCTATGGTTAGGGTTGGAGGTATTGGAGAGAGAGGTCAGGAAACTTTTCTTGATCTGGAAAGGGGCACCAGTGTAGTATATTTGGGAAATCTTGATTTAGATGAAGCACAGCTCCTGCTTCTCCATCCCAGTGCAGCAGCATTCCCTTCAGCATTCCCACTGACAGACCTCTGTTCCCCAGGGCAGGATTTTCAAAAGCACACAAAGGGTTAAATGACCACATGTCCCATTTACTTTCACAGGGCCGGCCTGTCTGCATGTAATTTTCCTAAGCACTTAAGAAAAATCCTACCCCAATATAGTCCTAGTAGCTCAATGCATTTCCCTCTGCCTTGCCTCATTTATTGCCCACTCACTGATCTCCCAACTGCCCCCTCTTCTGTTTTTCTATGCTATAAATACTGCTTCACTTTCTCCTGGGTGCTAGAAGTGGAGGACTGCAGGCTATTCACATGCTATCCCCCAGTTAAATCATTTGGGGGCAGCCATAATCACTGAAGCAGCGGGTTGGGGATGAGGGGGACTCACTCTTATTAGGAACCAGCATCTGCGAAAACACAGCCTAGGGTTGTAAACACACGGCTCCCTACTCAGTGAAGGGTGCGTGCCTCAACCTCTTGACAGCCAGCAGCTGGGAGCGGATGATAGGGGATGCATCACCAGGGGATTGCCCTGTTCTGTTCATTCCGCTGAAACATCTGGCCTGGCCACTGTCAGAAGTCAGGCTACGGGGCGTGAGGGACCATCGGCCAGACTGGGTCAGACCATTCTTATGGACAAGATCATGCCATGCTGAGGAGCTCTGGCCTGTCCTCTGGCCGCCCAGTGCTTGGGCTCCTGGCCTCCCCTCCCATTTTTCGCTATGGTTTGGGGCCTGTATGAGCATTAGCAAGTGCAAGGGGGGGCAGGGCTGAGCCGTGGTGGGAACGAGGGGCTCGGATGCCTGCGCCTGCCAGACGCTCCGGGCTGCGGTCGAAGCGGGGGCTGCCGAGGGCTGGGCTGCAACCGGCGGGGGGCAGACGGAGCCAGGCAGGGAGCGCTGCCCCCGCCACGGAGCCGAGTCTCCTCCCCCTCCCCGGGCCGGGTCGCTCAGAGTCCGCCGGGCCTTGGCGCTGCGTGTGAGCAGCTGATCGCTAGCTCCGCGGCGCGCCAGGGGCGATCGGCGCCCCCAGCTCCAGGTAGGTGGCGGGGCCGGAGCCGGGGCCAGGGCAAAGGCCGGCCACGGAGCAGGCGTTCAAGCGAACTCCTGGCGGCTGGTGAACTCAGGAGAGCAGGGACCTGACGGCCGCGGTGCCCCGGTGGGGAAAGGCGCTGGTCTAAAGGAGCCCGGCTCGCGCTGCGCTGCTGGCCGGGCCGGGCCGGGCCGGGGCTGTGGTCGCAGAGCAGAGCTGGGAGAAAACTCATAGCAGCACCATCCGCTGCCAGCAGGGCGGGGTTGCTTGTCGTTCACCCCAAGAGCGAACGACTCGGGGCTGCCGCAGGTCGCCCCCCCATCCCGTACCGCTGCAGGCGCCGGGTGAGTGCACCTTCCTCCCTCCTGCCAGCTGCGCCCCGCCCTGCAAGGGGGCCGCCAGGCGCACCTGAACAGGCCCGGGGCACTGATCAGCTCCTCCAGACAGACAGGTTGCAGGACAACAGCAAAGGGTGTTCCATCAACCCTCCAAATACTTCAGGCTGTTTAATAGCAAGGCCAATAACATGGGTGTCCTAAGAACGAGGGAGGAGTGTCAGTGGCAAAATGTTTCCCTTGGTTTTCAGGTCAGCATAAAATCCAGAGAGAAAGGGAGACAGACAGCTCCCTGTACTGTTGCCAGTCCCAAATTTAGGTTGTCTTCCTGTTGGCCAGTTCTGTTAAAATACCACTTTAAAACACAGCCTGGAGATATAAATACAGTATCTTTCATGCACTTTGTATCCCCACAGCAGTCCAGAGTGACTCTAAAAAGCAGAATGACCGAGGTGGGAATGGGTGTAAGTCTGACAGCCACCATTTTGGCCATCACTGGGGTCCTCCGGAGCTAAAAGCAGGCGTCTCCACAGCTTGTTTAACTCAAGATCCAAACTCTGTAGCTGCAGGCTGTAACAACCTCATGTCCTCTGTGGATTGGGTACAGAGGATACTTGCACTGACCAATAAGGCTACATATGCTAGCTTTGCAGAAGAGCTCCCTGTCAGTTTTTAAATCCAGGTTGGCTGTTTTTGTAAACGATTTGCTCTAGGAATTATTTTGGGGAACTTCTGTTGTATGGCACAGATAATTTATTATCACAATGGGCCCTTCTGGCCTTGGAATCTGAGCTGTGAGACCTGTTTGTGCCATAAGGACTAAATCCTCCTGTTCGCACTGAGCCTGAGTGGCCAGGTTTAGTGCAGGGGATTCCCCAGGGTGCTTGGGAGGATGCAGTTATCACCCCCCACCCCTGGCCCCGGACAGTGAAGCAGCAATAGAGTTGCTCTCTAATGGCTAGTGTGGCCCTTGGGAAGTTGCTCCCATATCCTAGTCCTGCAAGTGCTAATGGCTGATGGATCTGCACAGTGATAGATCTACTGGTCCCTTTCCTTCCTGTCCCACCTCTAACGCCCAAAACATGATGCATGGGGACAGTCAGGGAGCTTTCAGGTAGTGTGCAAACTCCATTCACATGTTCCCCACATTGCGTTCCTTTCCTCATGCTCCATTTTTTAGTCACACAGGAGCAGGACTTGCTTGAATGCAAGAATGGGATTTTGTTTAATGTGTTGTCATTTTGTCGTGGTCGTAACAATGAAAACCAGGAATCCAAGGCCCTGATTCACCAAAGCGTAAGCGTTACTCCATTTTCACATCAGCTTAGCACCAGCATTGTGGTGAATTGGACTTTAAAGCTAAAAGTGCCAGTATTTCATTAAAAGTCTGCATATACAGATATGTCTTGCACTGAGCTCTACCGATCACTAAACATGAGCTCTGGTGGAGCTCTGAAGGGAAGCATTCTACAGTGTAGGAGACCTTCAACTGAGCATTCCCTGCTGTTGGTCTCAGACAGTAAAGCTGTCTTTTCTATTATTTTCTGTGTAAGTTCTTATACCACCCTCCTCACTGTAGCACAGTATCTGAGTGCCTTCCAGTGAGTAGTGCATGAAGTAATGTGACTAATATTTGTCATGTCACGTTTGTTCACACCAGGAAATGGCCACAAGGTGGACCCACAGATCATAGCTGAAATTACTGGGCATGAGTTAGGTATAAGCCGTTCAGATCTTTAAATATAATAACTAGCACTCTGAACTGTAATAGATAGGTAGAGGAGTGCATTGGTGTTATATGGCCAGGGGGATCCTGGCAGCTCTTTGCATCAGCTGAAGCCTCTGAATCTTGTTTAAGGTTAAACCAAAGCACAATGCATTGCCAGCAGTCCTATGACAAAATGTAGAGTTCTAGACCCTCTTCGAAACACCATGGTTAGGAAACATTAGTGCCCCGATTGTAGCTAACAAATGCAGACCCAGCATGATCCACCCACTGTATTTTTTCGCATTCATAAAAGTTTTTATTTGCAAGATCCAATATGCCAGACAATTGTTCTCCAAAGTTTGCAAAGCAATGTTGCTTCGGGATATTATTAGAGCTTGATAAACCAACCAGTTCTGAAAAGCAACGTGTGAACTGTATCCTAAGGTTTTTATATGCATGGTATTCATTGTAAAATAAGATTTTTTTTTCCACCATAGAAACTAATAGAAGTAGTGGTATACCAGACTACTTAATGGCATTCACTCTCCATAAGTTAGCATTAATTTCAGAGGGCTGGATTTATCTCATGGGAATAATTTATTATTTATTAGTTAAATTGTAATGAACCAAATGGTGTAAATTCACATTAACATGAACGTCATCAAACAAAAATGTAGTTAAGATACGCCCTGTGCAACCCAGAGACACATCAATTAAGAAACAGCATTAAATGGATGCGGTCAGGTCAAATTTGGCCTGAACAGCCAGTAAACTTGTTCCTCCACTGCCTCACAGAGCAGCAGCAGCATTTCTAATAGGCCGGAGAACCCTTGAAGTGCTCCCTATCTAGCAACATGGAGTCTGTTTTCAGACTGTTGTGGGGATTGTAGTTTCTTTCTAACTGGTGGTGGCTGCTTCCTTTGATGTTAGTTGTGTGCTCTGGCCTGTATCCCCTGTGGGTCAGTGTTCCATGATGAAATCTTGGGTTGGGGGGCCAGGGGACTACTTGCTTGGAGTAGTGCCGCAGGGGAAGTAGGCTGAAGGAAGGCCTGGTGGGTAATAAGGGTGTAAAGAAGAAAGAGACAGTGAGGTGAAGGAGCAGGGACAGGAGATGTTTCAGATTCTAGTATTGCCGTGACAATATCTAACCCAGCTCCATGGTGAGTGGAACAAAGGAGGCGTGGGGATGAATATAATGTGGTCACAGTCACCCTCGGCCTGAACAAGATCCCACCAAAAATCTGTTTACCGTTTGGTTTTATTTTTAAAGGGGTAATACCCACTTAGCATTTGAGTGGTGAGGTCCACCTTCTCCAGCTGACTCAATCAGAAACACAGCTTGGGTTCATTTCAACAGCTGCTGAGATTTTGTCCTAAAGAAGCAACACAGACAGGGAGCTGCTGGTGAGGCAGTTTCTCCCAGGATCCCCATAGGCCCTGTCTGCCCCACATGGTATGGTGGTGGAGCTGACTTTCAGTTGCCATTGAGTAATAAAGGAGGAGTAGCTTCTTCAGTCGTTTGGGGAAAAACAAATGTATAGGGCGGTGTTTGACTATTCACACCTTTGTACTTGAATTACATATTTCCGTGATGTAAAGCCCAGTTCACCTTATATTTTCCTTTGTCACTTCAGAGAGAACTTGCCCAAGGCAGAATTGTGAGGTGGAGATTCCCCCCTTCTCCCCAAAGGCACCAAGGCCCCTGTGACCCCACTCCACAAAGAGAGACCCTCCTGAGAGGAGCCAAGTAGAGACAGCTGGAGGGAAACACAGAAGTAAGTGCAGCAGGGACTTCGGACTCTGATGATGTCATCAAACTCCTTTTTAACAAGTCTAATTTCTACCTAATTTGAGTTAGATGAAAAGTGTAACAAACCTGCTGGCTCATTACTGGGTACCTAGTGCTCACCCTGGCTGAGCTGGAGGGAAAGGATCTAGCCAGAAGAAGGCTCTGTCATCTCTTGGGTACAGGAAAAGGAAGTAACATGCTGAAGTTCGAAGGAACCAGGCATGTGAGCAGCAGCAGCAGCCTGCCTGCTGGCTGTGTGGAGGGAAGGCTGGGTGGCGAGCAGAATGAGAACTGGGACTGAAGGCTGCACAAGGGGCTCACAGAAGCCACTGCAGGAAACAGGGTCTCAGCCTAAAGGCAGGAGGTGTGATACGGCTACACGGATGGGTGGTCAGAGCATGGTGTGGAGGGATCTCCGTGAAACACAGTTATCCCTACACTGAACTGTCCCAGGCACAGAGCTAGGAACTGTGGGTTCAATTTTGTAGCTGTTAAAATTAGTGTACTCGTGGTATTTATTTGCCCCCAATATCCTGTTACACTTGGACTCCATGAGCGTTTATGAGGACCCACTGAGGACTACAGCCTGTTGAGCAAGGTGACCACTCTCATGTTCCCAGAATACTGCATGGGAAAGCGCCATTTTTAAGAGCCAGAGGGGGTGGAGTGGCATCCCCCATCCAATACTGGACAAAACCACATTTGGTTTTGTCTCAATGCTGGATAGGGGACAAATCTCTCTAAAAGAGGACTGTCCAGGTTCATATCGGACGAGTGACCTCCCTACTATAGAGCCTAGTGTGTGGATGCTTTTAGCATATGCCTCTGAGCTCGTGGTACACAGAACTCATTAGCAGACATGTAGAGGGCACTGTGTACTACAGCATTCACAGCGGTGCCCTGTTGTGGGTCAGTTACAGTTGTCTGAGACGTATGAACCTTTGTCCTTTCAACTTCACATCAGATTTCCAGATGGCTAATGAAGCGAGACCTTGCCCATGTGACATTGGAGACAAATTTGAGTATGGGGGCCTTGGGTATGAAGTGCAAGTTGAGCACATCAAGGCATATGTTTGCAAACCATCCACCAGCACGGAAAAAGCTGTGATTGTGATTCAAGACATATTTGGATGGCAACTCCCAAATACCAGATACATGGTCGATATGCTTGCAGCTAATGGATACATGTAAGCAATTATTTTTTATTGTTTTCTTCCTAAAGAGACCTTCTCAAGTTTACCAGGCCCAAATTATGACCTGGTCTGTGGTGTCTTCCTTATACCTTACACACCTTATAGTTTCAGTCTGAATGACTTATTTTAGAACAAAGAAGAAAAAGGAACAAAAAGTAGAATCTCCCTGAGAGACCTCTTCTAGGTCTCTTCTACATAGGCTGCAGCAATTCTCAGAACATAATGGCTGCCCAAGCAGAGTTCTGAGAAATGTCAAGGTGCAGTGCACTAATAGAAGCACCAACAAAGGCTGTTGTGTTTGAGTGTCCAGCAATGTGGGTGATTTAAAAAAATTAAACAGCTTTCTCTGAAATTTAATTAAAAAATGAAAACAAGATGTGCATATTCACATTGAATATTCACATTTTCACATTCACATTTTGCACAGTCTCTCTAAAACAAAACAGCTTTCGATCTAAACTATATGATGGTTTTTCTTTTAATTTTTACCAAAAAGATGTAATGGAATATATGCACACCTAGTGCATTGCATACAATCCTAGAAACAGCTTGTCCCACGCTTCTGAGGTCATAGGAATTAAATCCAACAGTGGGGCACCAATTTGTAGCAAATCGATGTACTGTAAACAGGTTGTTATTGTGTAATTTACAAACACACATGGGGAGCTGGGACTAGAACTCTGCTCCAGCAAAGCAGGCCTCTACCTAATTTTGTCACGTTCTGGCTTTGAGTGATGGCACTCTTCAGTGGCTGCAGCCCATTGAGGAAAATGGAATTAAAATTAATGGGACGTAAGGATAATGGTTAATCTCAAGCAGCTGAGATCTAGTTTTGGAACTAGTGCCTACCCTACTGGCTGGTGAGGGTTTATCTAGTAGTTGATTCTGTCTATCAGCAGGACAAGAATTCTCTGCTTGAACTGTGTGTATGCTCCATAGTTTGTTCACCTTGTGTCTGTAGCTTCCTATCTCTCCACCCTCTATTAACTTCTGACTGGGCGAAAGGCTGATGCTTTTCACTGCATCAGCAAGGGGGGAAACAGTGGAGAGCTGGCAGGCAGGTAGCTTTTGGCTCCCTCTCCTGTTGGTAACTGGCTGAGTTACAGAAATGTGGGCACTCAGTGCAGGGTGCTACTGGTTGGACTTGCACATCACCATCTAGTGGCAGGAGCACAGGAGTTTATTAATTACTCTCCCTACTCCCCAAGAGCATTGCTGGGATGGGGAGTCCTTGAAATTGAATTTCAGTGCCCTCATTAAGGACAATACCCTGTGTTATCTCAACAGGCTTACTTCTGTGCAGAGGAATCTGTTCACCATTCATAGTGCAGTCCTGGGGGATAACTTCATTCTCCAAATAATAGTCTGATTTAGGTTACATTGTAAATTACTTATAGCTCATGTTTAAGCCTCACGTTAAGCTTAATAATACAGGGCCATCTTGTGTCACCATTATTTAAACAGAACTTCCCATTAAATTAAATGGGGGCTTCTGTGTAGGCACTGGTGGGATGATATTGCCCACAAAAATCTGAAATTTGGACTATCAGGACTTCAGCACTTGAGTTTGGCCATTGACCATTTATTTAATTCAATCATTCCCTAGAGGATCAGTTAATTATTATTTTATTGTTTGTATTACTGTAGCGCCGTCAAACCCTGTTGGGTCCCACTATGCTAAGCATTGTAAAACACATAGTAAGAAACAGTATCTTGCCTGAAGAGTTTTTAGTCTAAATACTCAAGACATGCAAAGGATTGGAAAAGGTGTATTTCTATCCCCATTGTCATGGCAAATGAGTTTGCGATTTAATCATTAAAGGAATATTGTTAAGAAAATTATAGTTATTTGTAATAATTATTTGTACTTTTGAAGAATTATTAATATTTAACAAAGGACAAAACTGAGAAGAGTGAAAACACTACAGTATCATAGATTAATGGAAATATTCCTCTGTCTAAAAGACCACAAAACATCTTAGGATTTGATAAGTGAATATATCTTGATTTTTCATACAGAGCCATCTGCCCAGACTTTTTTGTGGGAAAAGAACCTTGGAAACCTTCTGATGACTGGTCCACCTTTGGTGAATGGCTGAAAACTCGAGATGCCAGAAAAATAGACAAGTAAGATGTTAAGAGGGATGGATATTCCACCCCTTCTTGTGAATCAACCATTCATAGAATCATAAACCATTAGAGTTGGAAGGGACCTCAGGAGGTCATCCAGTCCAACCCCCTGCTCAAAGCAGGAATAACCTCAGCTAAATCATCCCAGCCAGGGCTTTGTCAAGCCGCAGCTTAAAACCTTTAAAGATGGAGATTCCACCACCTCCCTAGGTAACCCATTCCAGTGCTTCACCATCCTCCTAGTGAAAAACTCTTTCCTACTATCCAACCTAGACCTCCCCCACTGCAACTTGAGACCACTGCTCCTTGTTCTGTCATCTACTACTATTGAGAATAGCTTAGCTCCATCTTCCCTGGAACCCTCTTTCAGGTAGTTAAAGGCCGCTATCAAATCCCCCCTCATTCTTCTCTTTTGCAGACTAAACAAGCCTAGTTCCCTCAACCTCTCATAAGTCTTGTGCTCCAGTCCCCTAATCATTTTTGTTGTCCTCCGCTGGACTCTCTCCAACTTGTCCACATCCTTTTTGTAGTGGGGGGCCCAAAACCGGACACAATACTCCAAATGCGGCCTCACCAGTGCTGAATAGAGGGGAATAATCACTTCCCTTGATCAGCTGGCAATGCTCCTACTAATGCAGCCCAATATTCTGTTAACCTTCTTGGCAACCAGGGCACACTGCTGACTCATATCCAACTTCTTATCCACTGTAACCCCCAGGTCCTTTTCTGCAGAACTGCTGCCTAGCCCGTCGGTCCCCAGTCTGTAGCTGTGCATGGGATTCTTCTGTCCTAAGTGCAGGACTCTGCACTTGTCCTTGTTGAACCTCATCAGATTTCTTTTGGCCCAATCCTCCAATTTGACTAGGTCACTCTGTATCCTATCCCTACCTTCCAGGGTATCTACTACTCCCCCTAACTTAGTGTCATTTGCAAACTTGCTGAGGGTGCAATCTACCCCATCTTCCAGGTCACTAATGAAGATGTTGAACAGAACCAACCCCTGGAGCACTCCGCTTGTTACTGGCTGCCAGCTAGACATCGAGCCATTGGTCACTGCCCATTGAGCCCAATGATCTAGCCAACTCTCTGTCTATTTTATAGTCCATTCTTGCAACCCATACTTCTGTAACTTGCTGATAAGAATACTGTGGGAGACTGTATCAAAAGCTTGCTAAAGTCAAGGTATATCACGTCCACCGCTTTCCCCACATCTACAGAGCCAGTCATCTCTTCATAGAAGGCAATCAGGTTGGTCCGGCATGACTTGCCCTTGGTGAATCCATGTTGACTGTTCATGATCACCTTCCTCTCTTCCAAGTGCCTTAAAATGGATTCTTTGAGGACCTGCTCCATGATTTTTCCAGGGATTGAGGTGAGGCTGACTGGTCTGTAGTTCCCTGGATCCTCTTTCCTCCCTTTCTTGAAGATGGGCACTATATTTGCCTTTTTCCAATCATCAGGGACCTCCCCCAGTTGCCACGAGCTTTCAAAGATAATAGCCAATGGCTCTGAAATCACATCAGCCTACTCCCTCAGCACCCTCAGATGCATTGCATCTGGCCCTATGGACTTGTGTATGTCTAATCTTTCTAAATAGTCCTTAACCTGTTCTTTCAGCACTGAGGGATGTTCTCCTCCTCCCCATTCTGTGCTGCCCACTGCAGTAGTCTGGGAGCTGACTTTGTCTGTGAAGACAGAGGCAAAAAAGGCATTGAGTACCTCAGCTTTCTCCACATCCTCTGTCACCATTCTTTTCTTTGATCTGAGTTTGGAGTGTACCTAGCGTACCAACCTGATTAAATGATCGACCTTTAGAGGTGGAGGGAACCAGGCTACCTGAAGGTTGAGGTTGCTCTTTCAACAGACAACTCCATTGATGGCTGGTAGGACTTTATTATCATCTGTTTCCCTTTGATGTTGATTCAGTAGCTGCTAAACATTCTGTCCACCAGCTTCTTCCTTACAGGTCACCAGAGCTTATAAATTACCTGTGAGAAATGAAGTGAGGGAGGAGACAGCCACAGTGTTAGTGGCACGAGGCTCATCCTGACTTTGACCAGTTGAAGCATATCGATATTTTAAGATTGTATGCTGAGGTTGTATGGGAAGAAAAGAAAGATTTCCTTGGTTCCACCATGGTTTCTAAAAAGTTACCCTGTGTGAGGCTGTCTCAAGTGGTTGACATCTGGCTGAATCCTCACTGCCTAAGCGAGTTAGTACGTAAAGCTAGATTACAATCCTTTTTCACTTTGAATAATTTTCATATTACTTTGCAGACAAAATTGCTTGGATTTGGACTCAGCTGTTTATTGACAGGAAGAAAGAACAATAACTTGAGGGGGCAGACATTAAACCTTTTCTGCTTCAGTTTCAGTTAGTATTGCTCACTGAGGTAATGGAGATGCTAGGGTGCTTCATGCTACAGCCTGTGAGTCAGACCCTTTTCCTCCCTGGGTAAGGATAATAGGAAAATACTGGTCCACTGTCAGTTAAGATTTTCGGTGTGTTCCTGTGGTAGGTGGGGTGAGGGACAGATAGCTCTTAAAGATGCTATTGTGAGGCCACTGCTCAAGAAACTACTCTTGATAACAACTTTTCCCAACTTATTGAGCTGTGTCCGTCTTCCTGCTTTTGAGGAAAAATAATTGAGTAGGTTGTGGTGGGCAGCTCTGGCAGTTTCTTGGTTCCTCAGTTGGTCTTGACTGTTGTCAGTCTGACAAGAGACCTGGATAAAGGGCAGAAACTGGACTGGTTGCATTAGTTGATAATCTCTTCCTCGCAATGGACAAAGATGGTGTCTGTGCCAATTTCTTTAACTCTGTCAGTAGCCTTTGAAACAGTTGATGATGAGATGCTGTTCTTGCATGGCACTGTGCTTAGCTGTCTGAGAGAACTCAAAAGACAGTTTTGGGGAATTTTTCCTTTGCCCCAAAGGCTCTTTCCTACAGAATACCACGGGGTCTGCATTGTCATTTCTCTTGCATAGTGTGTACATGAGGCCTCTGGGAGTAGATACAGAGTCTGATTTATTCAGTGTTACTGATACTCAGATCTCTATCTCAATCACTTGATTGGAGCAATAGAGCAAATTACTCAGTGACTAGAAAGGATCTTGAATGGCAGCTAGCTGGCTGCAGTAAATCCAGACAAGATGGGAGAATGTTGGTGGGCTAGTGGAAGCAGCCAGAAGAGTTGGCGGGACTTGTATCTGCACCTCTCATTGTGGGAGCATGATTATCAATTATAAAACTGGTGCATATTGGCAATGTTATATTCTGAGCTGCTCCTGGATGCCCAGGTAGCGGCAGTAGCCAAGAGCACTTTATTCCATCTGCACCTGACAAGACAAGTGTGACTGCTCCTAAGGGACATTCCTACAAATATCAATGCCTTTATCTCCTCAGGATTAGATTGCTATAATGTGCTCTACATAAGGCTACACCGTGGGACATTCAGAAGCTGCAACTGGTGTAGAATGCTGCAGTCATTAAGTTGTATATTGGGAACAGTTACATCCGTGCACGGTGATCTGCATTGACTTCTAATAAGCTTCCAAGGGAAATTCAAGGTGTTAGTTTCAGCATGTCAACCTTAAAAGGGTTTTGGTCCTGGTTGCCTACAAGACTGTTTCTTCTCCCCTCGCCTATGGCATACTTCTACAACTGTGGTCAGCAGAGGTGCTCCAGTTGGTGTCTCCTGAGTATAAATGAAAAGGAACCGTAGACAGGATGCTTTCCATGAAGATCCTTGGTCTCAGAATTCACTTCCTCCTTGTTTCCTGAGAGCCCAGATTCGTTACCCTTCTGGGCACATTGCAGCACACACCTCTTTCTTGGTATTTTGAGAAGATGTGGGGTGGGGGTTGTCAGGGCTTTGTTATGCAGTGCAGAGATTATTCCGCATATTCCTGGCTCATTGCTCTCATTACCCACTTGCAGCAGACCTCGTCAGCACAAGACAATGGCTCAGGGGAGGATGTGTTAGGCTTTGTCTGGCATTTCCTCCCTGTGTTCCAAGTGTTGGTCCCAACTGGAGAGACAAAGTTCTTTGGCCCTTTGTTGGAGGTTTTAGTGCTGCGGACGATGGTGGGCTGGTGGTAGTGTCTCGTATTTGTCTCATACATATTCCACATGCCCAGATGCAGGGGAGTAGGGATGGTGTCTGAAGTAAAGAATTGTTGCGGTAGGGTGAGGGCTCAGATGTTAAATCTCTCCCCCCAATATCTTCTCCCTTTATTACCTCTGTAGCAGTCATGTCTTCCTCTGTACTAACTGGCGTTCGTAGAGTACATGGGGTTTTGGAAATCCAGCTGTTACAGCAATATGAAGACCTTTTCCAGATTTGTTACACTTCCCTTCCTGCGGTACAGCTGACATTTTGTATAAGAGCTAAATTATAGTTATTGTCAATTTAATAATTGTTTAGTTAATGGCATTCCCTGGAGACTGCTCTACCACTTTTTTTTAATACTAATACACAAGATAAGAATTCAGCCATCTTCACAGATCAGTTTTAATGAGGTCTGTAGTATAATAAATTATGCTGTTTCCACACCTTTATATTTCCTTCCCTTGTGTGCTATTCATGTCTTCCTTTCATTTGTCCTTTTTTGGATGAACTAATTCCATTAAATACTCATCTCTTTTTGGAAACCGAGTTATGGATGCCAATCCACATTTTAGATTATCAGACCCTAAACTTGGGCTGGAATATCTATTTTTTAAAAAATATATATAAATTAAAAACACATGGTAGTAGGAGAGGGTGGGGACAACTTTATGTACTTTTCAGATTTTCAGAGAGTGTTTCTACTATGGATTCCTTAATTCACTTTTGTTTATATGTTGTAGGGAAGCTGATGTTGTCTTGAAGTATCTAAAGGAGCAATGCAGTGCAAAGAAGATTGGTGCTGTTGGGTTTTGCTGGGGTGGAATTGTCATACACCACCTGATGATGAAATATCCTGAGTTAAAGACAGGTGTGTCAGTTTATGGTAAGTGCAGAATGCAGGGGAATGTAATCAGACTCACTTGCATATGTGTAGTAGTTCCCACTGAGGTGGCCAAGATGTTATCCGGGGCTATTTTAACACAAAGCTCTTGATACCCTTACTCTGTGCGAGGTGGTGTCAGGAAATAAATCAGTGGAAACCTGGCTGTCTGGCCGATGGATGACTGGCACAAATGGTACAACACAAGAATGCTCTTACTTAAAACTGTACTTTACTTAGTCTCAAGCATTTACACACGTCTGCAACAGGTTAGAGAAATACCCCCAATCCTCAATAATTACCGACATTTGGGTGTGGCTCTTGAGAGGTACAGAAGCAACTTTCCAAATCAGCTGCCGGTAGAGACTTCAAATTGTGTCCAAAAAGATCCTGAAGAGTCCAAACCTCTCCCCCATTATTTATCCTTGTCAGTAAACAATGACACATCAATCAGAAAATTTCCAAAGCTAGACAAGAGGAGTCCGCCGATTACTAATTTGCCAGATGTGTTCATGTAGAGTCCGTATGCCATGAGGCCCTAACAAATACTTCCCAGAGGGTAAATATAGATAAGCTTCTTTTTTTTTTCTCCTGAAACACTGACCCAGCATGTTCACCAGATATCTTATTGCGGTGGGTGGGTATGCAGGGTCAGATACAAATTGAGCAAAAGGCCCCGTCCCCTCCTGGCTTAGTCATGCTGAGTCTGCATAGGCCTGCAAAAAGGCCTACCGATTTTGGCTGCTGTTAGCAACAAGTCTGATAATCAATATTACACTATTGGTAGTGGTCTCTGGCCCTTTTACTGGTCCATTAAAATCTCCCCATACAAAGAGTGCTTTGTTTCTTGGGTTGCAAAGAAGTTGTAGATCCATATCTGAAAGGAAATGTCACAGTAGCCATGTTCATCCTTGTCTTTTCCATCTCAGATTTGGATTATTGTAATATGCTGGTTTTGGGTCTAGTCTTAAAGACCCACTTGGGTACTCCAACTACTGCACAATGCAACTTCCTTGGTCTGGTCACATTGAGCATATTATATGGGTGCTCCATAGACTGAACTACACCCAGAAACCAATGGAAGCCATTGCAAAGTGTTGCTTTTGGTGTGGAAAGCTTTGGACGGTTCGGGTCTTGGCTATCTTTATACCACGTTTCTCCTTTTGCTGTATCCCAAAAGCTGAGATCAGCTGAGTTAGCCTTTCTAACAGTCCCATATTGTAATTCTTGAGCTGTTTACTCTAGAATTTGTCCCCCCCACTGGTCCAAAAGAGCCCAAGTTTATTGACATACAGGTTATCTTGTAAATCTTATTAATTCAGATATTCAGTCTTTTGCTTGAGGCATTAGTTCAAAGATGGTTTAGTCTCTTGAGTGTCTCAAAGGGGTTTTTAGCTATGTTCTAAGTTGTGTGGTTTTAAAGCTGTTGTACACCTAGTATTTGGTGCAGAAACATTTGAATAATGAAACACAAATGAATATTGGTGAAGCAAAGAGAAGTTTTGTGTTTGAATATACATTTCACCTTGGAAGATGTATCACTACATTTTAAACACTTTTTTTGAACTGTTTCCTAGGAATAATCAGGGACTCTGATGACAGATACAATTTACTAAATCCCACATTTTTCATTTTTGGTGAAAAAGATGACGTCATTCCTCTTGACCAAGTAAGTTGCTTTTTAAATAAAACCTCTGTTGGTAAGTATTATTTTCTTTTTTGGACATTAACCCCCTCTCGTCAGCACTAGGAGCTGAAACACAGAACAGCCTGGTGGTAGTGCATGAGAACCAGAGAGTAAAAGAAGAAAATGGAAATTGACTAGCTTTGTTTTCATTGTCTAAGCTGAGCGAACGACCAAAAAAACCAAAACAGAAAATGGAATTTAAAAAGTTCTGCCTTCTCCCCCCCCCCCCCGCCAGAATTGGTATTAGTAACACAGGGAACAGCTTTATCCCAAATCTCACCCCTTCCTTGAGATGTTCTAGCTATTTTGATCCTTTGAATCACTCTGGCTGTCACTCTGCTGTAATCAGGAGTGGAGCATTCTCTGTGCAGACTCCCTGCTACAGAACTCATTTCCCACCTTGTTTCACCAGAGCCTGGACTTAGGTAACCCCCAGGACACTGCAAGACTCAGCTGCTTTCCCTATAGATGGAGGTCTTGAATAAGGACTGAGATAGGGACAACTGGATAAAGGATGTTTGATGACAATGGTTAAGGTGCCTGTTTTTTGTAGATGTATTTGATATTTTTGACAAGAATGTGTTTGTCCATGCAACAGAACTAGGGCATGGGATAAATACATCAGAGAACTCTAAATGCCATACAAAAGCTACATTGAAAGAACATTGAAGTTGCAAAGTGAAACACTCAAAAATAATCAGGAAATACTGACGCCAAGGTTGCTCATGCAACATAAATACTGCCCCCTTCCGCATATGCCCGGTGTCGCAGTGTTGAATTATATGATCATATGCTAACTCCTCCTTTATTCGGTTGTAGGATGGATGATGCTTGGGGAATGAAGCAGCTATTAAAAATTATATTTTATGGTCGTTGTTCAACCATGCCATTCGTTTGTGCATTACTTTGCATTTATTAACCACTATTCATACACTGCACAACGTTCTGTGGACCCCTGCCTCATTCACTACACATGGCTTGAGTAGTGACTGATGCAGTACTCTTCCCCAGCCTTATTCACCATCAGATCCATGTGCTGAAAGAGACTGGGGCCTTGTGGAAAAATCGTATGTGATCATCTAACTAAAAACTGTCTTATGATGCATATGCACAAGGGGCAGAATTATAGTTGCCTGGGCAACCTTAAATCTGGCATTTCATACCACTAAGTGCTTCACTTTCCAACTTTAGTTATTTGAATGTAGGGGTTTTTGTATGGAAAAAAAAAAGGCTTTTTTAAAAAGAAAAATAGAATTACCTCTCGTGCAACTATTTTCTAGACCGCTGTAGACTGTCCAACGCTTTATGGGTGCTTAATAAGGCAATGAGCCCTTGCCTCATTCCATACATTATCTTCATGTATCGTGTGGAAGGAGGCATAACTTCTTCAGAGCCCTGCATCCTTCCATACACGTCTGCACATTATAAAGGGAATTCTGCTCATTCTGCTTCCCCAGGCATGTGCAACTTCAGCAGAACATTGAAGGATCATCTAAGCCGTGGGAATTTCCATTCAGCTTATGCATATGCTCAGGCAGAGTCCCAGTCGAGTGCTGTCAGTTTTAATTTACCCTATAGCACATCAGTGTGCACACACAAAATACATTTTCTAAAGCCTTCACTCAGCCAAATGAAAACTGATTTTCATAGAACTAAGTTTCTGTTATCATTCATTCACAAGCTGTCAGATGTGCAAAACTGCAGCCCAAAGTTACAAACTTCTGTAGAGAATTCTTTATAATAAGTGTGACCCGTCTGTGCTTCGGGTAGCCACCTGAAAATGCCAAGATTAGGGCAGGCTGTAAAAGGAGAGCAGATTCTCCCAACACTGGTGGGTGACACTGAAGTCAGACCTCCCAACCAGCCACAAACAGTGCTTCTGATTCCCCACACTGGTTATCAAGAAGCTAAAACAAAAATATACACAGTCCCCTTTACTGCATTTCTGTCTTTGGCTCCCAATCAGACACTAAGTCCAGTAAAGAGACCAGTTATTTAAAACTCTATGCTCTTTACCAAAAAGGTTCTCCTGACCCCAAAGGGTCAGCCACAGTACCAGATTAATATAAGTTTGGATCTTACCCAAGATACCACGCTGCCAGCCAATCCTTTAGTAACTAAAACTAAAGGTTTATTATAAAAAGAAACAAGCTATAAGAGAAATGTTAAATGATCAGAGCAACCACATACATACAAATGATTGGAAAGTCAATTTACATCAGGTTTCCAGTAGAAATGTGGAGTTTGCTGGCTTGTATACTCCCTCTGGTGTATATCCATACCTGGGTGGGTCTCAGTCCTTTGATTCACAGCTCAGTTGTAGATGAGCCGATCCAGAGGTAGGTGAAAGCTAAAGACTGAAGACAAAGTGGATGTGGTGCAGCTGCCTTTTATGTCCCTTAGCCTTTGCCATGCTGCTTTTGGAAATTTACAGGAATAAGATGGAGTCCAGAGTCACATGAGTAAGTCCTCGTGACTGATCAGATATATCCCTGGCTTCTTCCCATGGGCCCATTATGTCTGGGAGTTTCCTTAATGGGCCATTAAGCAGGCGCCTGTACTGCAGCCATCCTGTCTGTAGTGTCGCCCAGAAACACAGCACAATTTGAAATACAGATACAGACATATCCATAACTTCCATTACACACACAACACATGAACATAAACAGTATCATCTTTCTTAGCACATTATAGCCTTTCTATCCGTACCTAACATGGCATAGCTCCTATGAATTATTATGATTTTGACATATTGATGTTAAATAATATAATAAATGGCCCCCCCCAATCCAGCCAGCATCACAATAAGAATCTAAGAACGGCCAAACTGGGTCAGGTCAATGGTCCATCTAGCCCAGTATTCTGTCTTCTGGCAGCAGCTGATCCAGGTGCTTCAGAGGAAATGAACAGAACAGGTAATCATCCAGTGATCCATCCCCTGTTGTCCACTCCCAGCTTCTGGTAATCAGAGTTCTAGGGACACACAGAGCATGGGGTTACACTCCTGAGCATCTTGGCTAATAGCCATTGATGGACCTATCCTCCATGAACTTATCTAGTTCTTTTTTGACCCTTTTTTACAATTTTGACCTTCCCAACGTCTCCAGGAATGAGTTCCACAGGTTGACTGTGTACTTCCTTTTGTTGTATTAAAATTGCTGCCTATTAATTTAATTGGATGACCCTGGTTCTTGTGTAATGTGAAGGAGTAAATAACATCTCCGTATTCGCTTTCTCCATACCATTCATGATTTTATATCTTATCATATCCTTCCTTAGTCATCTCTTTTTTCCAAGCTGAAAAGTCCCAGTCTTTTAATTTTTCCTTATACAGAAGCTGTTCCATACCCTTAATTATTTTTGTTGCCTTTCTCTGTACCTTTTCCAATTCTATATATCTTTTTTGAGATGGGGTGACAGGAACTGCATGGAATATTCAAGGTGTGGGACATACCATTGATTTATATAGTGGCATTATGATATTTTCTGTCATATTACCTGTCCCTTTCTTAATAGTTCTTAACATTGTTATCTTTTTTGACTGCTGCTGCACATTGAGTGGATGATTTTCAGAGAACTATCCACAATTACTCCATTATCTCTTTCTTGAGTGGTAACAGTTAATTTAGACCCCATCATTTTATATGTATAGTTGGGATTATGTTTTTCAGTGTGCATTACTTTGCATTTATCAACATTGAATTTCATCTGCTGTTTTTTTGCCCAATCCCCCTGTTTTGTGAGATCCCTTTGTAACTCTTCACAGTCAACTTTGGATTTGACTACCTTGAGTAATTTTGTATTGTTTTCAAATTTTGCCATATCACTGTTTACCCCCTTTTCCAGATCATTGATGAATATGTTTTGTTCAACATCTTTATTAATGATCTGGAGGATGGGGTAGATTGCACCCTCAGCAAGTTTGCGGACGACACTAAGCTGGGGGGAGTGGTAGATACCCTGGAGGGTAGGGATAGGATACAGAGTGACCTAAACAAACTGGAGGATTGGGCCAAAAGAAATCTAATGAGGTTCAACAAAGAAAAGTGCAGAGTCCTCCACTTAGGAAGGAAGAATCCCATGCACAGCTATAGACTGGGGACCGACGAGCTGGGCAGCAGCTCTGCAGAAAAGGACCTGGGGGTAACAGTGGATAAAAAGCTGGATATGAGTCAGCAGTGTGCCCTGGTTGTCAAGAAGGCTAATGGCATATTGGGCTGCATTAGGAGGGGCATTGCCAGCAGGTCACGGGAAGTGATTATTCCCCTCTATTCGGCATTGGTGAGGCCACATTTAGAATATTGTGTCCAGTTTTGGGCCCCCCACTACAAAAAGGATGTGGACAAGTTGGAGAGAGTGCAGCGGAGGGCAACCAAAATGATTAGGGGGCTGGAGCACAGGACTTATGAGGAGAGGCTAAGGAAACTGGGCTTGTTTAGTCTGCAAAAGAGAAGAGTGAGGGGGGATTTGATAGCGGCCTTTAACTACCTGAAAGGGGGTTCCAGGGAGGAGGGGGCTAGGCTGTTCTCGGTGGTGGCAGATGACAGAACAAGGAGCAACGGTCTCAAGTTGCAGGGCGGGAGGTCTAGGTTGGACATTAGGAAAAAGTTTTTTACGAGGAGGGTGGTGAAGCACTGGAATGGGTTACCTAGGGAGGTGGTGAAATCTCCATCCTTAGAGGTTTTTAAGCTGAGGCTTGACAAAGCCCTGGTTGGGATGATATAGTTGAGGTTAGTCCTGCTTTGAGCAGGGGGTTGGACTAGATGACCTCCTGAGGTCCCTTCCAACTCTAATATTCTATGATTCTATGTTGAACAGCACTGGTCCCAGTTCAGACGCTGGGGGACACCACTATTTACCTCTCTCCATTCTGAAAACTGATCATTTATTCCTACCCTTGGTTTCCTGTCTTTTAACCAGTTACTGATCCATGAAAGGATCTTCCCTTTTATCCCATGACAGTTTACTTTGCTTAAGAGACTTTGTGAGGGACCTTGTCAAGGGCTTTCTGAAATACTGTATCAGCTGGATCACCCTTATCCACATGTTTGTCGACCCCCTCAAAGAATTCTAGTAGATTGGTGAGGAATGATTTTCCTTTACAAAAGCCATGTTGACTCTTCCCCAACAAATGGTGTTCTTCTGTGTATTTGATAATTCTGTTCTTTACTATGGTTTTACCAATTTTGCCTAGTACTGAAGTTAGGCTTACCAGCCCGTAATTGCCAGGAACAACTCTGAGCCTTTTAAAAAAAATTGGTGTCACATGAGTAGGGCCCTCCCAGATTCACAGCTGTGAAAAATGCGTCGCAGATTGTGAAATCTGGTTTCCCATGTGAAATTTGGTCTTTTGTGTACTTTTATCCCATCCTTTAGAGCTGGGTGGCTGGAGAGCGGCAGCTGTTGGACGGGCGCCCAGCTTTGAAGGCAGCACCACTGCCAGCAGCAGCGCAGACGTATGGGTGGCAATACTGCTGCCATCATACTATGCCACCCTGATTTCTGCACTGCTACTGCCTTCAGAGCTGGCCACCCATCCACCAGTTGCTGCTATCTGGCTACCCAGTTATGAAGGCAGCACAAAAGTAAGGGTAGTGGTACCACAACTCCCCTACAAGACCTCCAGTTTGAGAAACGCTGAATCTTAGGGCTTTACATGCTTACAGTTTGCCATTTTTACATACATATTCATGGTTTGTTACAACACCGTGACATGTCAGATTTAAATATTTGAAACCATGAAATTCAAGATTTTTAAAATGCTATGGCTGTGAAATTTGTGAAAATGGACCCTGAATTTGGTAGGGCCCTACCCATGCGCGGTCCTCCAGTCATCTGGTTCAGAAGCTGATTTAAGTGATAGGTTCCTGTAAAGTTTCTCAAATCTCCTCTGGGGTGCCTGCTGTGGTGGCAGTGGAGAATTGGTGCTCGCGTCGAGTCAGTCATCCCAGTTCATGGCTGAGCCACTGGGCATGTAGTAGCTCTGGCCTCCTGAACTGGGGCTGGGCCAGTAAGAAGTCTGTAGCTTGGGGATCCTGCCTGAGAATAAGGCAATAAATAGCTGAGGGCTCAGGCCTTCTAGGCATTGATTGAGCAATAAACAGTCAATAGTTCAGGCCCCTTCGGTGTGGGTTGAGCAACAAGCAGTCAATAGTGCAGGTTCTGATTTTCTTAACAATATTCCTTTAATGATTAAATCGCATAAACTCATTTGCCGTGACAATGGGGATAAAAATACTCCCTTTTCCCCATCCTTTGTCTGTCTTGAGTATTTAGACTGAAAACTCTCTATGGAAGATAGTGTTTCTTACAGTGTATTTACAATGCTTAGCATAGTGGGCCCAATCAGATATGGCCTGTATCATTTATGGAAGGATGTTCTGGGTTACAGGTCACCTTACTGGAGCAGAAGCTGAAACAACACTGTAAAGTTGATTACAGAGTTAAAACTTACCCTGGACAAACCCATGGTTTTGTACATCGCAAGAGAGAAGATATTAATCCTCAAGATAAACCTTACATTGAGGAAGCAAGAAAGGACATGATCAGCTGGCTAAATAAATATATTTAACAGCCTGACCTGTAAAACCAAATCACTTAATATACTGTGATAATCACTTGATTAAATTATATTTGAAGGGGGAAAGCATTTGATATAATTATTTCAGGGATAAATAAATATTTGATTAAATATATTTTAGAAAAAACACAAAGGCCATAATAATAGAAGTTTGACAAAGAACATTGCAGACTTTTTTAAACTAAAATGAATTATACTTTTCATTTGTAGTTTTTACACGATTTCAAGTTGAATTCTTTTAAATGATTCTCAGATTTAATTTAGCTTAATATTATTATAATATGCTGGGAAAAGTTCTCCAAGTTCCTTGAGGTTTATCCTGTTCACACTTGTAGTTAGTTACAATTATTTGTGCATTGTGACTCCAAGTCAGCAAAGTATTTAAGCATATGCTTAAATTACCAATACTTAATTTAAGCACATGCTTAGACTATACTGAATCCAAACCTGAGAGACTGGACTTCTATTACCTGTACTCTCATGGCCAATTTGGATTTCACAGATGTCATCAGAGGAGTAAACTTGCCTCAAAATTTGGGGATTGGACAGGGCAACAACAAGGGAACTGCTTTCTCAGATGACCCTGGTCTTACTTTTCTTCATGAGGCTCCTGGCTGCCTCTTGGCCTGCATTTACCCTAGGTTAGGAATTTACATTGATGATGTAATGCAAATCTGGGGACTTCTTACTGTGCGGTTGCATTCTATGATTGCTATTAAACAATAAACGTTTATTATCTTATTTACCTTATTGTAATTTGATGCACCGTTTTTCATTTCTGGCTTGTGATATCATGATGAGAAAAAAATAACAAAGTAAAATAAAAAGATTTCTTCCTAATGGCAGCCTCTGCGTATAAACATACAGCATCAAATAATTCTATGTTAATACTTTTGTATCATTTCAGAATAATAAAGAAAATTAATTAACTGTATTTTTGTTTGCTCTAGTTTTTCTTTCCTTTTTTCCTTCCTGCTTTCCATTATTTTCCTTCTTAAAACTCAATCCTGCAAAGAGAACTACATATGCATGGACCTTACATCTGTAATGTCAAGAGGAATCTGAGCCTGGGTAAGGTTCTACATGGGTGGACCCCCTTGCTGGATCAATGCTTTATAGTGTGTATTTTTCTTCTTTATTCCTATTAAAGTAGCACTGAGGGGACAACTGAGAATAGTGCCCTGTTGTGATATTTACAGTTTGTATATAGACAGATAATCCCTGCCTCAAAGGGTATCTCTACACTGCAGCTGGGAGTGTGCCTCCCAGTGCAGGTAGATAGACATGTACTAGCTACTCAAGCTAAAGCACTAAAAATAACAGGGTGCATGTTATGGCACATGTGGCAGCACGAGCTAGCCACCAGAACTTGGACCCAGGGGGTTGGGCCTCTGCCTGTGCCGCAATGTCCACCGCATGCTGGCTCAAGCAGAGCTTGGATGTTTCTGTCTCCCCAGGCTGGGAAGCATGCTCCCGGCTGCAGTGGAGAAGTGGCCAAAGAGTTTACAGTCTAAATAGACAAGACAGACAAAGGACAGGGGAAAGGGATGCAAGTATCTCTCTTTCAGGGCCTATTTTCTTTCACCCTGATTGGAAAAATAGGGGGGGAACTTGAAAGGAGACCAAGTCAGAGGTTGCATGAGGTAAGGGCCTTGGAAACAAGAAGGAGCTTGAGTGTGATGTGCAACCACCATTGAAAGAAGCCAGTGTCCTTGGTCAGAGAACCTACCTCCTCAGCTGCCCTCCCGTTTGCTCAGAGACATTCTCTACTTACTGCTGGTGTTTGCAAGGGGGCCTGATGTCCCCCTCCCATGCCTACTGTGAGGATTGTGGCCCTCTCCCCGAGTCGCCAGAGAATGTTGGCTGCCTTTTCAGAGGGGTGGGAGATGGTACAATCTATGTATACTTTCATAGTGCAGCTGGATGTTGTACAGTGGGGATTGATGGGCACCACTCCCACACATTTTTATCTAGGAGGGGAATAGATATATCTGTATTAGTCTGAGGCCTTGTCTACACAACAAAGATAAGTCGACCTATGTTAGGTCGACTTACAGCCACTGCCTTAATTACTGCAGTGGTTGATGTCCATACTCCCTTCCTTGGGTCAGTGGTGTGCTCTAGCTATCCAGCTTTCTTGGGCTGACGCAGTGTTTCCCTAACTACATGGACATAAGCCCTGTGCCTCTCCTTGAGGTGGTTTTATTATGTTGGCTTAGCAGGGGAGTTACATCAGTGGTAGAAGCATTTCAGTGTGTACACCTCCCCTGTTTTGTCAACAAATATCAGCTTTTGTCAACAAAATTCTGTAGAGTAGACCAACCCTTACTCTAGTCTAAATCAGGAGCCTCTCCCCTCAATTCAATGGAGTTACACCAGAGTAAATAAAGGAAGAAACAGGCCATATATTTCGAAAAATGGGGTATGGATTGTACAGTGTATTATAGAACATGTCAGTCTTGTGACTAAGCAAACAATAAACCTAGGATCAGCACAGCCTTTGTTTAAAATGAAAGGGTAAAATAACTGAATAAACACACAGTTAAGTCTTGCAGATAAAACTGTGATTCATTAACTAAACTCTGGCAATACAGGTCCAGGTTCAATAAAGATAACTGTTTACAGCACAAATGTCAAACAGTGTCACTGTCAGGACTCTTCAGCATGGAAGTTGGACAAAATTTTAAATAAATCACTCAGAGAAAAGGATTGCTGTATTTTTAAACAACAGCAGCAACATAACTGAATCAACTGCCCAGCCAAGCACAAGAAGCAAAAGGTTAGTATTGAATCTAATCTGCAATTATAGGGAAGGGAAAAGTTTCAAAGTACTTGAGATTTACTGGTTTTAAAAAAATCCAAACGCACAGAGCTGCAACACCATGACAGGGAAATGAAAAGGAGATTGAGATATTTCAGATGATAAAAGTTTTGTTTAAGCTTTGCTCTAATTTCTTTTCACTTTGAAAGATTTAAAGAACTTTTGCTCTAATTTTCTAGCGTTTGGAGTTGTTTTATACACATCTAAAACATTGCATGTGGTGTAAGTTGTATTTCAGAAAACACTATGGAACAGGGGCAACTTTTTCAGTGATTCAGGCCAAATAAACAAAATAAAGCACCAAACTCCAAAGAAATCCTGAATTGATTTCAGTCCTCACAACTTCGTTCTGGAATTGTTCCCTCTCCCCTTCCCTGATGTTGATATACATTTGCCTTTCATCTGTAGGGGTGTGTGATTTAGCATGTGGTACTGGTCTTTTGTCATCTTAGGCTATGCCTTCACTAGGCTACAAGGTGTTTTTAATGTGTCACCAAGACATTTGTTAAAACCCTAGTGTAGAAAGCAGAGTTTGTGTTTTAACACACTACCTAGTGAAGGTCAACTGTAGGCTCCCCTCTAGAGCTGACTGATACCAATTGATGTGTTTGTTAGAATACAAATAGCTCTATATACAAAAAGATATAACGTGTGTGTAATTGTGTGACAAACACAACCCTCTATTGATTAGTCTTTCACCACCTGTGACCCTGACCAAATGTAACACTACTGCATCTCAGTTCCATGTATGAAGTGCTTCAGAACGTTTCTCAGAGTTGTCTGCTTAGCATGAAGCATTTCTTAACAGTGTCTTTCATGGAATTTGTTTTAACGGGTTTGGGCTGTATGAATCAGATTTGCTGATGCCCTGTGGCACTTTGGACCAAAGTGTGCAGGCACAGAAGGGCTATAAGGTGGGCCTAAGACCTCAGTAGTACCAGGTGACCTCTATGCCAGATGTAGAACTGGCCAGTGCAGCAGATCCTGGCACAACATGGGCGGAGGTAGGCCAAGGGTGGGGAATTGAAGGGAAAGGGCAGGGAGAAGGCATGGCTGAGGGTATCTTGAGTCCTGCTGAATCCCCTCTGCTATAAGCTGCATGGGAGGCTATGGCAATGGGCTGCTCTAGCTCGTGCTATGGTGGAAACATTCATCCTCTTCAAGCCACCACCTCCCTTCAGTCAGTCCTAGCAGTGGTGCTATGTGTGCATAGACACGTGTAACATAATAATGAGAAGCAAGCTAAGTGCAAAACCAATAGGGTATCTGTAAGGTACGGCGCTGCATGGTTTATATACCAGTACAGTGTAATTTATTGCCGAATATCACCAGACAGAGTGTTCTGCCTCTTTAAGGGCCAGAGACATGCAAAAGGGGTTTTCTGTACCCAACTATAGAGTGCAGTTCACAACTCCATAGTTCATTCACCCTGAATCTCCTCTTAGTGCGAGCCTTTTTTCTGATTCCTGTAACTATTCACTTCCCTGTCCCCTAACTCTACTCAACAGCTTCATTGTTTACAGTGACTCATCAGTGGGCCACACCTGGTCCTGTAGTGCATAGATTCCCTACACACGGGGTAGGCAACTGAGCATAGGAAAAGGTTAACAATCCATGGGGCAGGGGCTATACACCTGTAACTAAAGTAATTTTAATTAGCTCGTTATCCACACATGTTTCGCACGGGTCTTTGTAGCTCTGTTGCTGAGCTAGTGTAGCCTATAGGGGCTAATTTGCCTTTATTACATTTGCTGCTTTGCATCATATTCAGCAGTAATTCAAGAAACCCACAGGCCTGTATCCTGTCAGACATTAGCTTCAGCAAGTCAGCATAAGGCTTGAGGCCTGTAAACTTTGAACAGATAAACTTTAAACAGATAAATGGCTCAACAGAAAACTCCAAGTATTGGAGAGCCGAAAACAGAGTGTTTAAGAGGAATTTCTGATCACAGGAACATGATCCAACCAGAAGGGTGTCATGGAAACACATTGACATACATAACAAGTACATGAGCTACATCCTCAGATACCTAACCACAAGAGGGCCATGATAACAAATTGACGTATATGATAGTAAGTTCATAGTGGCATCAGCGTAACATATCATAAAAGTTGCATCCCAGCCTAAGAGCAGTAGGAGAACAAGATGTAGCCCTGGAGAGGTGCCAGGATGATAGACATGGGTGATGCGGGGGAAGGTGATGGTGATGAGGAAGATAGTGGCTGACATTTCAGGTTGTTCTACAAGGGATGGTGTGAGAACATGGATGTGTAGATGGCCATTCTGGAGTACCTCTATCTATCTACTGAGTTGGGGTGTTTGTGACTGTCCTCAATGTATTAATAAACTATTTGTAAATATAGAAGAGTTCCTATAGTGTGAGTGTTGTGGCTGTGCACATTGTGGTTCCCAACTATATAGTAATTTGAATAATACTGGGCCTGATCTTGGGACAAGAACCTGTCAACCCTCAAAGTGATAACTGGGGATTCTTAAGTAATCAATATAATCAATATATAATCTATAGATCAGGCTCACAGACTTGAAAATTCTTATAAATATATATGTTTTATTAACCAAAATAAAATGCTAAAATAATAAGCTAAAATAATGGTTATATGACAGCATTTACAATATAACATGGGATGTTAAAGCTTATGAAGTGTTAATAAAACAAGGTGGGTGAGGTAATATCTTTTATTAGAGCAACTTCTGTGAGAGAAGACAAGCTCTTGATCTTACACAAAGCTCTTCTTCAGGTCTCAGCGCTGTGTAAGTTCGAAAGCTTGTCTCTCTCACCAAAAGACACTGGTCCAATAAAAGATATTACCTCACCCACCTTGTCTCTCTAATATCCTTAGACAAACATGGATACAACAACACTGTGTAAATCAAGAGCTAATAAGTCAGCTCAATTAATCAAAGTCTTATAATAAAGTTTTATTACACAAGTGAAAATAGCCCAGCCTTGAACTATTCTGGACAGGTGATTTTGGTACCAGCACTGAACAGCGGATTCTTCAATACAGATCCTCACTAATCTACTAATCAAATTATGGGATTGCCTCTTGCCAAAAATTACTTCAAGGTTAGAATTTAGACATGTAGACAGTTAATTACTAAAACACGTGCATTTAATTTAAAATTGCCTCTCAAGGTGATCAATCATAGCCTTCATTCACACGTTAAACCACAAATATAATATGCAGGTAATGATGTACACTATCCTAATTTCACAGGAAATTCACTGCTACTGTAGGCTCTTCGGCCTGATTTTTAGTGGTATTTTGGTGTTGCTCCATCAGCATTACAAGGCGAGATGACTTAGATGGCTAACTCACATTTTTGAAAGTGACGTAAGCACACAAGAGCCTTTCAGTGGGAGTTAGGTGCCTAGGCATTTCTGAAAATCCCACTAGGCTGTTATCTGAATCTTTAGGTGCTTAAATACCTTTAAAATCTGGCCCTTAGTGCCATTTAATTCAAACAAAAGAATTGAAAGTTCCATTTACCTTAGGGAGCTGTATGTTTCTTCTGATCACAAACTGTGCATCACCTCTAGGCTGATTGTTTTAGACATTAAAGGTTTCGCTCAGTTACCTTTGCTATAAGCAAGCACAGTTTCTTGTTAGAAATAGTGCTAGACTGAGTTAGTGCAATTAATTCTTCCAGCCTCAGCTCTCTCAATTACTTGTTGATGTAGCACTATTTCTAGACATCTAAAATAGAACTCGTCAGTGAAACACACATGTATGTTATGTATATAAGCCATCTGCAGGGTTTTAACTTAGGTATGCTTTTGTGAGATGCATTTAGCTTGAAAATAGTTAAGTCTTCCTTTGGGTACATACATTCATTAAATGTTGTTGCTACTTATCAGTTACAACTGGTGTGAAAGTGAGTTCTCCAGCTCAGCTTGACAATTGCAATGACTAGTTTCTTGAGACAAATAGAAAGTTCAGGTAGTTTGCATTCAAGATCACTACTGTTTTCTGAATTTTGCAGAAGTCTCCCATAGGACTTCAAAGAAACAGCATTAAAAAGATTCTTGTTTCTGACAAGACTTCAGTTGGGATCAGATAACTGGTATATCAATGAACTCCTTCTCTTAGTCCCTCTTGTCTAGATGTTTCAGTTTGGGAACAAAGTCCTGAAAGAATTAAGCTACATTTCTCCACTTTCTGATGGGCAATGTGGCCAGGTTCTTCTTAGGAAAGCTGATGCAGGCCAATCAGAACATGTTGCATGCTTCTGATGACTTTAATCACATGAATTTCTCCATTTGAAAATGTGATGTGTATCAAACAACATGCAATTCACACTTCTTACTAAGTTTTGAAGAGGCCTATTGGAGTACAAGTCCTGTGCCTACTCACCATCCAAAGAGAGAACAAATTTGGTGGTTTTGTACTCTTGGAACTGTTCAGAGCTTGTGGTTTGCATTACTGGATTTGAAGTCTATAGTACAAAAACTCTCGGGCCATACCAATTTGTGTAAGTCATCCAGTCATATCAGGTGTGCAGTCTTTTTTGTCCCCAGATTTGTATTTGGCAGACATCTATTAAGGCCATCCTATATTAAGGCCTGATCAGCAGCCTGCCTCCACAAGATGGTTTCCATGAGTATATTTAGTATAGTCAACTTTGCACATCTCCTCTTATGTACTAGGTGGCATGCTTTTTGTCAGAGCTCTTATGCCTTTGCAACATGTCCATTTAAAAGTTCACTCTGAATTTTATATACACCCTCTCCACAATGTAATCCAGAATGCAGTGATTTATATGGATCATTCTTCAGTAATATAAAGTCATTTGATTAATTTGGTTGGTCCAACACCAGTAGAACCATTAACTTAATCAAATAATAAGACAAAACAGTTGTATAAACCTCTTTATCAGCTCTGTTCTCTTTACTTGCTTCAAATCACTTGTATATGCTGACCTCTCTCTGTATAACAGCTAACCAGCAAATAACCAAACTTTGTGGTCACTTCGTTCTTATAACATTTTTGTTCACTTTAAAGATTTTCACTTCATATGAGCTTTTTACCATGAATGCAGAATATATCACTTCTGTAATATTTAACGAGTATCTTGTAAAATATCTATGAAATATTGGTCAAGTATGTTCTTACTGATGATATTCCATATATAAAATAAACACCTTTCTTCAAATTATCTGTAACAACTGGGGTTAAAGTTGCTTTAGCAGTGGAATTTGTTTAAGTTGAAAGGACCGATTAGAGAATGTTTTAGATAGTTTTAACTCTCACCATAAAAATGTCTTAAGTTTAATCAAAACTGTTTGTATATCTTTACTTGCTCATAAAAGATTATTCACTTCCAAAGCACTGTGTCACATATCAAAACTCTAAAACTATTGGACTAATATATACTATGAGTTACTAAGTACCGTACATCACGGAATGGAAAAGAACTTCATCACAATCTTAGTTAGGGAGATACTTCTTTCATTTTTCTATTATCTGTGTTATTGTAGCACCTAGGAACCCTAGTCATGGACCAAGACCCCATTAAACTAGATGCTGGGCAAACACAAATAAAAAAGATGGTTCCCTGCCCCAAAGAGCATGCAGGCTAAGTGACCAAATGAAAGCTGTCTGTGAAATACAGAAAAACCCTGCTGTGTGACAAGTATTAGACGTTGATGCCTAGAATTAACAATATGCATAACATTATGAATAGAGTCCATCGTTCATGATGCCATCACTGCATTGCATTCAGACTTTTTCTGCACTTGCACTTAAATATTAATAGTTCAATATTTTTGCTCCTTTCCATGTTTGTATCCAAGATGGCTAATGAAGCAAGACCTTGCCCATGTGACATTGGAGACAAATTTGAGTATGGGGGCCTTGGGTATGAAGTGCAAGTTGAGCACATCAAGGCATATGTTTGCAAACCATCCACCAGCACGGAAAGAGCTGTGATTGTGATTCAAGACATATTTGGATGGCAACTCCCAAACACCAGATACATGGTCGATATGCTTGCAGCTAATGGATACATGTAAGCAATCTTATTGTTTTCTGCCCAAAAAATTATTGCCAGAGTCATTAGGCCAAAAATATTATAGACATATTTTTTTTAAAACCCCACACCTATGAAGAATTCGAAAGATTTTGCTAGCATGTGTTTTTTCTAAACAAATATTTCATAATTTTAAAACAGTGCAAGTAGCTGATCACCAGTGAGCAATCTTACAATAATTAGTCAGTGTGTAGATGCAGAAAGAAGGGAACCAAAAAGAACAATCTGATTTTCAAGCTTCAGAAAGATTATTTAAAATATCTGTAGTGTCCTTTAAAGTAAACAGCCTTGTACTTTGTTAGCCCTAATTAGCATTACTTATAATGGCAAACGTTCTAGTGAAGTCAAATGGAATTTTGCCTTTACTGATTCAAGCCCTCTAAGAGTATTGTATTCAGAAATATAATAAAAAGGTATTAGTCATTCCTACAATATTAGGTTAACATTACTTCTGGCTCAAATTTATATTTTTGTAAATTATAGAATATCTGCAAAACTGATAATCAGTTCTTAGGGATTTTTCAGAACAGTTAATAGCTTATCAGATTCCTTAATTAACAAAGTCTAATAGGTCAAAATAAGCTGCCATCCTCTAGAAGTTCTGTCAAATCATTTTATTAGATTTGGAAAAGTAGTGGGAACTGATTTGTGTAATAATTGTGTGTGATCATCATGAAATAAATAGAATGAATGCACATTAAAGTACACAAACTGTCCCATAATTATTCCATACTAGTATCTCATAGATCTAAAATTGTTTTAATTTTTCATATAGAGCCATCTGCCCAGACTTCTTTGTGGGACAAAAAGCTTGGGAACCTTCTGATGACTGGTCCACTTTCAATGACTGGCTGAAAACTCGAGATACCAGCAAGGTAGATAGGTAAGATGTATAGTTAGCAGACAGCATATATACACAGCTCTCATTGATAGGAATTTTGCCTGAGTAAGGACTCCAGGATCAAGTCCTAAAACATAATGGACAAGATGCAGCTTGGAGTAAGAAAGCACAAATCCCATGGAAGTCTGTCCATCAAACTAGTAGTGATGTAAATGGTGGCATCATCGGCAAAGTAGTGATATTCAGCAGGTGTGCAAAATAGATATAATTTGTACATGTAGGGAGTAGAGATGGAGCCATTGAAGGAGAGGATGGAGGAGAAAACCCTACCAGAAGGCTATAAGATAAATGAGGTTCCTCCTACTTTAACTTTACTTTAACACACTACTCCCATGCTTACTGAAATACATAAATATTTAATGGAGTTAGTTCATTCTAGAGAAGACAAACAGCATAATGCACAAATAACATACTGAATGTGTAATGAGGTGCAGTGTTTTACTTTACATATATTAGTGGATAGAATTTAAATTGATTCTATGAACACAAATACAATTGGACAACAGACGAGATTTGTTATCTTATCAATTAACATTATTAGAATTTAAGTGAAGCCCATTCAAGAGAACACCATTAATGATAACATTATTAAAATGATAGCTTAAACTGTTTCAATGGAAGTCAAATATTGCGTGAAGTCAGTAAAACAAATTTTGAAAATGCTGGATGAAACTCAGCAGTGAAGTAATAGATGTAAATGGTAATGTGTAGTTAGGTGTAAATGGTAAAAAACAGGTTTAAGTGGCTAGTAGAGTGGCAAACTAGTGTAACTTACACTGACCTGGGATTTTGTGGGTGTGCAATACAAATGTAAGTTACAGCAATTTGGTAGTCTTTAGAGACTAAATTTACATTTTACAATCTACAGGAGGGCAAAATGGTACTCTAGGAATAGTTGCCAACCCATGTTTCAAAACTGCAGTTTAAATTCTGGAGTCATTTTGTTCCAAGAACATACTAAAAACCTAAACAAATTTAGCAATGACAATTTTCTAAACCAATTGTATTTTCTTTCCAGTTTTCCAGGAAATGCTACTAGAATCACAGAAGATTATAGTTGGAAGGTACCTCAGGAGGTCATCTAGTTCAACCCCCTGCTCAAAGCAGGACCAACCCCAACTAAATCATCCCAGCTAGGGCTTTGTCAAGCCACACCTTAAACTAGATTCCTTAGTTCAACTTTCTTTATATGTCTTAGGGAAGCTGATGTTGTCTTGAAGTATTTAAAGGAGCTATGTGGTGCAAAGAGGATCGGTGTCATTGGATTTTGCTGGGGTGGAAGCGCTGTACATCACTTGATGCTGAAAAATCCTGAATTAAAAACTGGGGTGGCAATCTATGGTATGTTTAAAATGCATGTAAACTTGAGCAGACTCACATACATAAGTACAGGATGTAGTGTAACTATTACTGCATATAATCCATAACAATTTAGATTTATGTGCTGTGGATTATGGGGAAGGTTGAGGGTAACTTCCTGCATGGTTTAAAGCTCATTTTGCTGCTTTGATTTACTGATCAGCCAAGTTAATTAATTATTTCCATATGATTATATTTTGTTGGTCATCATTTGCAATTGTGTGACTAATTATTTGTCAGAATATGTAGAGCTTTTTGTATGGATTTTTAATTGCTATTTAAATGTAAATAAATAGTAAAATAAAAATGCAATACAGATTGCCTAGTGATTTGCATCAATATTCCTGAATATATTTAATTTGAAATCATAGATGTATATATAATTATGAATTTTTATATGCATCTTTGTAACCCTAGATCTATGAAGCTTTCATAACAGAAGAAAATGTGATATAAACTTTGTGTAGTGTGCTACACTATGCTATTTGTTATACCATTTCTAACTGATAATAAGGGAACTTCACATTCAGCACAATTGTGTCTCAGATGGGTCAAAACTAGATCTGGAGACTTTTTTGGGGGGGAGGGGCAGGGAGAGGAGGACAAAATGCCAAGCACTCACCCAAGGCTCAATGTGATACATACAATTTTCACAAAAGATTGACCCACGCTGTGAAGTATGGATTTTGAACTAGACCTGAATCAGATGTCCCCACAGATCATGGATCTTTGGGTTCAGTGTTGCAATGTGCGTCTTCACTGGCAAAAGTCAGCTGAGTAATTCACCATCAGTACAGCTCCACCGGGGGTATCAATGATGGAAGCTATAGGATAACCCAGGGTTAGACAACACAGTGATAAAAATGCTTGTCTACAACACAGACTTGTCCATTATTGTTACTAGTGGAACTGCACAGATGGGGAAATAGGTGTCTGGTTATTACCAGTGCAAGCCCATGCTGACCAGTTAGAGAGCAGGACCAAGTCACTGGCGCTGGAGCCTCATTTCCCCAGAGTTGGAAGAGAGGAAGTTCAGATCCGGTGTCTCCATTTGGGCCTCTGTAACTTTCATGTTTTGGTTTAGTGTTAACCATTTTATATTGCTTACTTTAAACATTGTATATGTATTGACTTTTTCTAGGAGTAATTAAGTTCTTTGAAGATAGATACAGTTTGCTCCACCCCACATTCTTCATTTTTGGTGAAAATGATGATTACATCCCTCTTGAGCAAGTAAGTTCACCTTCAAACAGATTTTTAGCCTCATTGCTTTTTAAACACTTATTTCATAAGATGACATTTTGTTCAGAGAAATTAGAAAATCAATTTGTATATTTCTTGTCTCTTAAAAAGGGTATAAAAGGTCTTGTTATTGTTCTCACAAACAAATTATTTTAAGGCATATTGTCAATGTTTTTCCTTTCTAAACATAGATGTTCTAAAACAAGGGTCTCATGATAGGAGAGGGACAAGTAGCCACAGTGGGAGTCAAAAGGAAGGCATGCAGCAGGCTCAGAAGAGGAAACACTCCGTAATCAAAATGACAGTGCAAACAATCAACATCAGGTCAACACCCTGAACTGGTGTAACTGGATCAACAATTACAGAGGGACAGCTCATTCCTAGGCCTTCTCTCTTCTTCCTGCTAGCTTATTCCTATGCCTTCCATCCCATGAAGGCCAAGAGATGCTTCTCTTCACAGACTTTCAAATGATTTATGAACTCCAATCAGAGGGCAAAAAGTCCTGCAAACAGCTGGGGCCATATCCTCCTCTGGTGTAAATCAACATAGCACTGACTTCAGTGATGCTGTAGTGATTTACACCACTTGAGGATCTGGTCTCCAGGTTCTCTGTTTACCTCAGGGAAATCCACCCTCCATCAGGGCAGCCAGCTCTCTGTACCATTCTTTGTTTTTATGCCCCTCCTACTCATTCCCTTCAGCTGGAGCCCCCTTCTTTCAGGTTTGATATTTCTGGGAATTTTGCAGTTTTCCTTGGAAAGGAAAACTAACAAGTTTAGTTTAATTGACCAAGCTGAGAGAAGTGTAAAAAGAAAACAGAGGGGCTGATTCTGAACCCCTTACACACATTGGTGAGAAGATGACTCAGTTGACTCGAATGGGACTATCCATGAATATCTGCTCAGCAGTGGAAAGGGTTTTACAATCTGGTTCAGAATAAATAAGAGTAAATTAATTTTTTGGAAATTTTATCACTGCTTGTCATCTAAAGGTGTTGTTAGTAACTAGACATCGATCCGGATTGCATGTGAGCTAAAGTTCAAGGTCTAAGCTTGGCTAAGACTCTGGGTCAACACCACCAAAATACAGCAAGCTTTTCTTGCAACATTTCAGATCTGAACCAGAACAGTTATTTATAGGCACAGCGCTCAATTTTTTCCAGATCAAAATATAGATTTTGGTTTCTTTTTAAAGGGTATAGAATCATAATCAGAGTGGGCTGAGTAGCCGCAGCAGGAGCCAAAAAGAAGACCTGCTGCAGGACCACATCCACTTTTAATTATTTTTTTCCATCAAAAATCATAGGAGCAGGTTTGAATCACAGGCTTTGAATCTGTGCACCTCCCATCCACCCAAACACAAATTCAAAGCGATTCCAGTTTTGTCCCATTTCTCGGTCCAGTCTCCATTACTTATACTCGGTGTAGTGCTTGCTACCAACTGGACTATTCATGGTAGCAAGCGCCACATGAGGAAGCAAGTGTTTTTATTTTTGAAGAGATCTTTAAAGATGCTATTTCACTTACCTACATATTTTTGTAATTTTGTACAGTCATATTTCAATGATGGTTTCTCTTCTTACTAAAAGAAAAGAGTCCATAAAAAACAATTGGGGTAACAGAAATCTAGTCTGGTCCAAGTGTTGTATCTTCGCCTCAGACTGGCACAGAAGTGAGGATACATCACATCTTTCAGGAAACTATATGATGGGCAAGCTGAGAACTGGTATAAAATATAATAGGTTAAATCAATGTCACTAATGGAGGGATGTTCTGTTACAGGTCACCTTACTGGAGCAGAAGCTAAAACAACACTGTAAAGTTGATTACAGAGTTAAAATTTACCCTGGACAAACTCATGGTTTTGTACATCGCAAGAGAGAAGATATGAATCCTCAAGATAAACCTTACATCGAGGAAGCAAGAAAGGACATGATCAACTGGCTAAATAAATATATTTAAGAAAAGTATGTCGCCAAATCTTCTGTAAAAGTTAATACTACAAAAACTCTTCTTTTACCTCAAGTAATTACAATCTTACAATCAAGTAATTTGTTATGCAGATTTTAGAACACATTGTAGTTTTATTTTAGGAAAAAATAAAAATCATTAGAAATTTTAAAAAAGATAAATAGTTGTTTAGTTACTTTTTGGCAGTAACACTTCCTAACAATTTTTATTTGTATTTTTGAACTTCCTTTAATAAGTTGATGACAAAATATTTTTCAAATGTAGAACACCTTAAATATAGAAAAGTTTTGCAATCTGATCATAAGATCTGTCGGAAGATATACCCATGTCTAAGGGGTACATATAACCATGTGTGATTGTGATAATGGCGATTGTGTGTATGCACTGAGAAAATATTCTCCTACAACCATATTACAGTTCCTTGGGCTGTGGTGTTATCAGCTCTAAGGTAGGCAGAATTATACCTGGACATTATTTAGATGGGAGACTTCCCAGGAAAGCCCAAGTGGCATCAGTGACTCCATAGTTGGTGCCAGTCCTGCTGAAGGAAACATTTACTAATTCTTCAATGCCAGCATGGTGTTAGGGCTACTGTGCTAATAAGGCTATTGTCTTTCTGATAACATGCTTAATCAAGTCACTTGTCCCATGCATTTACCCCATGAACTTGTTGTAAGATCTAGGAAAGAGTGAGAAAGGGTGTTGATTTAACCATGTGTTCTCTCAGCTGGCTAACAGGTCTGAAAACTACTGCTGCCTTATCCACACTAGAATTTTACCATGTGTTAATTACCATGTGAAAGAAAAACACCCTTTTCCAAATGAAGACAAGGCCTAAGTGTCTTGTCCAAATTCTACGGGGAATTTGTGTAGGCAAAATAGAATGATCCAATTTCAGTACAAGAAGTTATATTTTACTTACTCTCCTTTAAAAATAAATAAATAAATAAACAAAGTAACTCTTGTATTGTATTACTAGCTATGTTAAATGGCTGTCACATTCCTCCTTAGTGGTAGGGATGGAGCAATTGCTATATGCCCCTGGTACTAGAGGCACAGGACCATGGGATAGAGTCCCCACTCACTGGCATACTAAGGAATTTTGCCTTAGTGGAGGCTTGGTTTGAGGACGTGGATTGAGAACAGGGGTCCAGATGCCCAGAGTCCCATCTGACCCTCATGGATTCCAGGACGTGGAGATTCAGGCAGAAATTTTAGGAATATTAATTCCATCCAGAGAATGAGTGACAGACCAGGCATCTATCAAGGATATGGTCTCCTCCAAGACAAAAGAGATACTACGTGTGACAGTTCATAACAGGCATCAATTTGTCACATGAGGGGCAGGGTTTATATTCAGATAAATGTTCACACCATCCAGGGGGTCAATGGAAATTTAAAAAAAAAATCCTGCCAAGAGGGCAGAAAAGGTGCTAGTTCACTACTTGTGGTAATTAAAGATTACCATGTTTTAAAGAACAGACTGCTAAGATGACTGGGGCAGACCCTGCAGAGTTCTAATGTGCAGTCAGTCTCAGGGATAACAAGGAGCAGAGTGGTGGCAGGGGCTACATTCCATTAGATGCTGTTGGGTGAGAGGCAGGGTAGATGTGCAGCTTCAATGGACGCTGCCGACCAACAACTTCCAACTTGTATACACGGAGATGTGTACATACCAAAGCTGGGGAGCCACACCGACAGTATTCGGGGAACAACTAAACGTTTTGACTGATGAAATGAAAAACCAGGACACTTCATGGCTCCTGAAAGAACTTTCTGAAACACTAGTACATCTTAGGAAAAATGGGGGCTGTCCCATTAAAACAAGGAGATAGTGAAGATGCTGGTGCCAGCCCAAACCCTGAGTATGGAAGTGAAACTTCAACCTACACTCCAGCTGAGGGGCTCCTGGTGCCCAGGAAACAGCAACTATACTCAGAGAGGGAAGGGGAATAACTTGACAAGGCGCTCTGAGGGGGACCATGCCAGCCTGAACTCAGTGAATTGCTAGTGACTGCTGTTCCTATGGTACCTCTGATAGCATCTGTCTGATGTACTAATGCCACAATACCCAGCTCACCCGTCAGGTGAGGGATTTAGCCTTTAATGACCATTCTAGCCTGTCTTTGCCAAGGATTTAAATTCTTATTTGAATGAGGAATTTGCTGAGCCATGGAGAGAGATTGAGACTGAGGAAATTATGAGATAATCACAATAATCCATTAGTCAGGGGGATTTCACCATCCCAAACTGCCACTGAAAACCATCCAGAAATGTCCAAAGAAGCACCAAATTCATCTTCCAGTCAAATCACCCCAAATGCACTTGGCTTTTAATCCCATGGAGCAAGAGTAGAGTGAAGCAAAGAGACTCCTGAAGAGGATTTGTTTATAGCATAAATGTCCAAGATGGAAGAGACTTTGATCCACAGTTTTATTCCATTGGTTCTTCCAGTAGAGGAAAATATCTACTAGCAGCTGAAGTTGACTGTGCCCTGGATTTATCATTAACAACAGGGCATCTACTTGGCCAGTGACTAGCTGTGGCTGTGGGTTAGAAGCTTTTGGACACCAGGGAAAGCCATTGTTTTCTGTTAGCAAGGAATACTTTGTTCTGTCAGTGACACCTAGAGGCTACTTTTGATTACTAGACCCCATAAAGCCCAGTAATTTATGTTCAAATTCAGCATTGGTACAGAATTTTTGTGCTTTAAAACACAGATTGTTTAGCTCATTCACGTTTATTGTAAATAAAGGTTGTTCCCTTGGCTTTCAGTTTCAAATTTGCACCTGGGGCTTTGTATTAAGTGCTATATGAGTTAATGCGTTCATCAATTTGCAACACTGGTGCTCTGATTGGCTACCCCTTGATACGCACCTCTAATGCTCACTAAAGGGAGTTGTGAGTCTTTTGAGAGGAGAATAAGAGAACTTAGCTTACCCCCAACACTTCCTTTCTTCTAGTGAGAAAGTCTGCAGATCCATGACAATAGTCATACCTACAGCATCTTGCAGCTCCTTGGAGGCAGACCTGACAGTATAGGCAGGCTGGAAATAGCCACACACCCCTGAATACCCCACCAGTTCAATATCCTTCCAAAGCTGCTTCCCACAGGTAGTTCCTTTACCCATTAATGAACAGGTTTTTGAACACACAAGAAATGCATATAAACGTTTTCATATTGCCAAGCAACTTCAAAATTCCCACCAGTTACTGGCAGACAGAGAAGTGTTGTGCACCAAAGAGACAAAGAAAGGTGGGATAGCATAATGCTTTCCTCAGAACTGAAATACGTGTGCTTGGTGAGATAGGGCTATGGACTTTCCTTTCGTAGGAAAGGACATTTTTAGGTTGATAAGATAAACTTTCTTCTTTACAGGGAAAGTCTGCAACTCTATGACAACAGGATTTCCAATAGCAGCATGTAACCAGGGAAGGGAATCAAAAGATTAATAATGTAAAGAAGACAGGTTTTCTATTTTAAAATGGTTGCTAGGAGAACAGAATACAGAAACCTATAAAAAGCCTGCACATGTAATTTATAAGCCATAGTCAAGGTGTAGACAGCTGATCAGGTGACTGTCCTCCATATCTCTTTGCATATTGCATATTATCCTTCAGACTAGGATAATGTGAATGTAAATGACTGTGCAAGGAGAAACTAAGGTTTTTGCCTTTGTAAGTTTTGGAAATATTCTATTTTAGCCATCTATTAACTGATGCCTTAGCTATATTTTTTTCTGCTCCTCCTCCCAACCCACCATTCTTTTGATGATGGGGGTATGGAATGACAAGTACAGCTAGAGATCTTCTGAATTGCTTAGTTTGTTAAATGTAGATTTTTAGAACTCTTCTCATGTGCACAGTATTTCAGAATGTGTTTTTTATGTGGGCAAAAAGGAATGAAGAACAAGTTATGGCCTGGGGAACAGAGAGAATATTTTAGAGATAAACACTCCATTCACTCTTAGCACAGCTATCCTTTGATGAAAGGTGCAGTACCTCTGTTCTACAAGTAAGGTCCCAGTCTCCAAAATCTTCTTGCCAAAGTGATTGCAATCAGAAAGACGGAAAATATTTTAGAGAGAGAAAAATATAACGAGACTTATAACAAAGGATTAACAAGTGTTTAGTTGGAGCATTTAGTACAAGATTTCAATCTTTTGGGAGAGTTCTCTGTATTGGCATAGATCTGAGAAATCTAGTGTCCTGATGAGAAGAAATTTTGCTGTCACTAACATGCTGGAAAAGGTCACCAATTAGATTGTTATCAGATTTGCCCTTCACTTTGGCGTATGCTTGCGTTTATTAGGGTTGCCTTCTTGAAAGGGGGTGTGATTCTAGGGGTGTGATTCTATTAATGTACTGCTTGTGTTACTTGTGTGTTCATATGGCTACAAGCCACCTCCCAATGGAGCTATCCTTCAGGACCAGGTTTTCAGGGCTGGGTTCCTCCAGCACCAGATTCAAATAAACCCCCCACAGATACACACACACATTTCAGATTACCTGAGTGCGTCTGAGCGGACCGGGCTATCAGCATTGTCAGCTGACTCCTTATGCGTCCCTGAACTCAGCAGACTGGGTGACACCACACTTTCAGTGGCCACCCTTATATGCCCCTTTGCCATGCACCACAATAGAGCACACTTCTTGAGCAGGCTGGGTCCAAACAGCACTTTTTTGGCTACTCCCCTTAATTGCCCCTGCACTCAATCAGGCTGGGTCAAACAGCACCTTGAGCCACACCCTTATTTACCCCTGGACTCCATAGGCTAGGCAGAGTAGCACTTCCTGGCTGTCCCCTTCATATGCCCCTTTACACCACAATTGTTCTAGCAGTAACCCCCTTGATGAGCAGACCCCATAGCATTTTTGGGCACTCCAGAGATCTTTGGCTTAGGTAAGAGAAACGTTGCTACAGAACAAAATAGGGATCAAGAACACAAAGGAGTAAAATAAAGTTTGGAGAGATAGAGAGAGAAAGTGGCAACCAGCTTGATTATAACAGTTATTTTATTGCTAGGTATATAAAACTTATGATACTAATAGTAATACCATACAAAGATAGAGAAACAATCAAATGTTTACAGTACTACACAATTACAGTTGGGGTATTGGAGAAAACTATCCCAGGTTTGATTACAAAAGTAGAAAGTTATACCTAGACTAAGAGACAGAGAGAGAGGGAGAGAGAAAAGGTGTGTTGGGAGAAGAAGGGGGGTGCGGTCTCACCACTCCATGCAGCTCAGAGGTTCCCAGGAACAGGCTTAGAGTCCAGAATGCTTTTTAGTCTGGCAGAGCCCCCAGCACGATCAGTCAGGAAGAGAAGACAGGTTCCAGTGGAACTGATGCAGCATTTTGGATCCAAGCATCAGAACGGAGGTTTGAGCTTTGATAGGGGATTTGTAGATGCCAGGTTTGTTTATGGATAAACAATGTCTGGACAAAAGGAGCTGATCATTCCTGGAAGGGCGCTCTTCCTTGACAGGGAACTCACAATGCAACCAGGTTTCAGTGTTTTGCATATCAATAACTAGAATGGTCTGATAACTGCAGAGCTGGATGTGTGCAGGTGTTAGTTCATCTACATCAAGAGCATAGATCTCCCAACATGCAGTGCGTCCCTGCTTCAGCAATCCCAGAGTTCAGTGCGTTTTCCATCTTCGATGTAGATAAGGCTTCTGTATGCCCCCTTTTTACATCTTTGATGTAGATGAGGCATGTGGAGTTGTATCACCCTTGATGGGACGGTTTTCCACTGCCTTTTCATATTGAAATGCCTTTGGTTTCTGGTTCAAGCAGCCTGCAGGGTGGTATGGGGGGAAGGGGTATTCAGGTGAGCCAGCCCTGGTTCCTCAAGAACACAGAGCTGCCAGGTAACAACATGCTGGAAAAGATCACCAAGTAGAATTTTAGTGTCTGAGGTTTTAAGTGCTCACACAGATTCTACACCCCCTTGGACCCTCCATAAATTATCCTCCCCCACCAGCACCTGTCAGGGTGGGTACCTTTAGCCATGACCCTAAAAGCAAAGCCAAATCCAGCTCAAAGGAGGCAGATGTTTCTAGCCCATTGCAGGACTCTGGACCAGACCCCGAGTTGTGCAGCACCCTGCCTCTGGCCGAGACCGAGAGTAGGGAAGAGCTACTGGGACTGCCATCCGCCACTTACCCCAAGGATACTGAGGACCTGCAGACTATGGAGCCACACTAATGGACTGTGGTAGTAAGTAGCCCAGGAGACATTGGTCAGGTTGTGCAGTCGCAATACAAGTCAGCATGTTTTGGCAGGATCCCTGCTGAACTAGAGGCAGGATCCTCTGCTGCTGTTAGGGCCCAGGGCTGGGAGCTAGTGCAGTAGGGTAGGCCCAGGTCCCTCCATCCTCCTGCTACCAACTCCAAACCGGGGGAGAGGCTTATTCACCCTAGACTAGAAGGCCGGCATCTTACCTGTGGCTTGCCCCAGCCAAAAGGCTGCAAGCTCCTAGACCGTGTTTGCTGCCAGAAGGCTAGGCTCAAGACTGTTTAATTGCTTACTGCTCTGCCCTGCTTAGAAGCCTAGAGCCCAGCCTTCAGTTACTGCCTGCCTTAGCCGAAAGGCTGCTTATTGCTAAAGACTGCTGATTGCTCTGCCCGCCCAGAGGGTGAGAGCCCAGACTGTGATTACTGTCTGCCCTAGCCAGGAGCCTTGGGCTAGGGAGCATTATTTAGCTCTTATGCCTGACACAGCAAGTCAGAGTGAGCTCCCTCTGAGCCTGAGATGGGGGGATCACTGCTCTGGCCTATACACAAAACAGCCCAGTTTTCTGTCTTTCTGGGATGCAGTGGCATTGTCATAGTCACAACCCACAGCGCTGAGTTCCTGTGTGTAACCAGGCAATCTGGAACCAGGCAGATCTTTCCAGTAACGAGAACCTCACTCCAATTAGCAAATTAGTAAATTTGCCCACATCAGCATCTCTCACATCTTGCCTTGCTTAGGATCTGGTGCTGCTCCGGTCTAGTCAGAGATTTTCCACCAAACTCTCCTCCACTGGCACCTTTTTGTTCTTGCTTGTGTTCCTGTATGTGCTCTCTAGTCTAAACCATCAGCCCAGCCATTTCTGTCAACATGGCGGGGTATCATGGTTCCATTGAAAGTGATTGCTGCCACTGGGTCTGATTGGCTAAACAGTGACTGTGTTGCTCAAGGCTGGGCTTTTCAAAGGGGCTAAAGGAGCTAGTTGCCCAACTCCCGCTGACTTCCAGAGTGGCCCAAGGGATTAGACTTCCAGTGGGAGTTGGTCACCTAATTCCCTTGGGCCCTTTTGAAAATCTTGGCCATAAGCCATAGGGTTATTATGGAGCCCTGACAGCAACTCCAGTGTTCTGTCTGAAAGACAGGCTCAGGTCTAACCCTTATTTACACTCCATAGAAATTTTCCCTGAAAAGTTCCCTTTTGGCTGAAATGAGCTTCCCTAGTCCTCAACCCAAAGATACAGTTTTAAAGATGACTGGAAGGGTCTGGGTGAATATGTAAAGACTTGTTTGTAAGCTTCCAGAAGAGGACAACATTACAAAGGACCCCTGTATTTCAGTAACACTGGAGACAGTTGCCCCTTCCTTCTTCTCCTTAGGAAGCAGAGCTACAGACGCCCTGGTTTCTATGGCATGGTGAGCAAGATCATGATTAGTATAACCCAAAGGACTGAGACTGGGGACAGCTCTTTCATTGTAGGGAACAGACCCATTACTTGCCCCTAATGAGGGGAGATGGGGTGTGGGAGCATCCTGAAGGTCATGGTTCTTTTGTTTCACCTTTCTTTGGATGCCTCAGTTTTGATGGGCTCAGCTGGAGGAACCTAGAGTCTGATTTTCAGAGGCAGCTCCCCTTGTCTCTAGTAGGTATTGTGAGCGTTCATCACCTTTGAAACTCAGGCCTGTGGTGTTTAATGTTGGAGATCAAAATTAGGGGCCATGTTTTCAAAAACGGCCCCTAATGTCTGAGCTCTGTAGTAAAGAAAAGCCCTGCAGACTAATGCTCTCATCATTTTCCATTGCAGAGAAACATAATGGAACCATGGAAGGAAGAGAACCTAGCTACCACAGGCCATGATATAGGGACCATGTTTGTCCTGGACACGTCACTAAAGTAACAGCTTCAGGAAAAAGAGCAGAAGCACTTCACAATTTCAGGTGTCCATCCCTTCGGGCAATGGGCAAAGGATTCTATTTAAATAGTCATCATCATCTTCCAAAGCTGAAGAGACAGCCCTGAATCAAGAAGGAGCAGCAGTAGCAGCAACAGCCTCAGCTGTTGTAAGAAAGAGAACAGGAAGTCCTGGAAGTCAACTGATTTCACCAGTTGCTACACATACAATGACAGAGGAACTCAGGGAGGTTAAACCTAGCATGTGCTTTTAACTGGCCCACATTCCATGTGTGTTCCATGCAATCAGAACTATTTCTCTCATTGTTTAGTATAATAATAGATGTCTGTTTCCTAGGCAGTAATGTAGCTGCAGAAATATGGGAGCTGGAGCTAATCTGTGCCAGGAGGCAGAGACGGCTGCAGTTACAGCTGGTTCACAGATAAGCAGGATAATTGTACAGCACCAGACTATTTTTCACATAATCACTTAGAGATATTTTAATGTGATAATTACCAAAGACATGAATTAGACTGAACAATTCACTGTTACATTTGCCATTCTGACACATTCTACTGTGAACATTTGTTGTGTGTCAGCTGCAAATCCACCCTCCTGACACTATGATCATAAACTTCCCACTGTAGGACAAAACACAAATTGTGTAGTGTGTAGGTCCTTCCCCCAGGTAGCTAGGTGTCATTAGAGCTGCAACAAACCCCGTTGCCAGCTCTGCCTACACATCGACTCTAGTGACAGCATCACTGGTCCTAACCACATCAATAACACCATAAGAGGCTCATTCACCTGCACATCCACTAATGTTATATGTGCCATCATGTGCCAGCAATGCCCCTCTGCCATGTACATTGGCCAAACTGGACTATCACTACGCAAAAGGATAAATGGACACAAATCAGACATAAAAAATAATAACATCCATAAACCAGTCGGAGAACACTTCAATCTCCCAGGGCACTCTGTCGCTGACCTGAAAGTTGCTGTACTTCTCCAAAAAAACTTCAAAAACAGACTTCAAAGAGAAACTGCTGAGTTAGAAATTATCTGCAAACTTGACACATTCAAACTGGGTTTAAACAGGGATTTGGAATAGCTATTTCATTACAAGAAGTAATTTGCTCTGATCACCCATTCTCACCTCCTACTCAATGGTTGTCATTAGGCCTCAAGTACCCAGCTTTTATCCACCTACCCCATTGTTATCTATGCCCTTGAATATGTATATGTTGCCTCCTATATATGTTACCTATTTGCTGTATCATTTCTACCAACTGCATCTGAGGAAGTGAGCTGAAGCTCATGAAAGCTTATGTCTGCTGAAATTAAATTTGTTAGTCTTTAAAGTGCTACAGAACTCTTGTTTTTATTAGAGCTGTCAGTTACCTCTGTAGTATGTGGCTACATAACCATTAATCTGCAGAAACAATTGGGAGTTCAGTCCAATTCACCTCTGGAACAACCTGCCTCTGACATCTACACAGACACACAGATAATTCCTCTAGCTTCCTCTCAAAGGAGGAATCCTGCCCCTGGCAGACCCTGGGTATGTCTACACTGCAATTAAAAGCCTGTGGTTGGCCTTTGCCAGCTGACATAGGCTTGCAGTGCTTGGAACAAGGGGATATTAAATTGCAGTGTAGACATTCGGGCATGGGTTGCAGCCCAAGCTCTGGGACCCTACCTCCCCCTCTCAGGGTCCTAGAGTCTGGGCTTCAGCCTGAGCCCGAATGTCCACACCACAATTAAATAGCCCCTTACCCCAAGCCCATTAGTCTGAGTCAGCTGGCATGGGCCAGCCATGGGTTTTTAATTGCAGTGTAGACATACCCAGAAGCCTGAAGAGCTACACTGACTGTAGAGGCTCACATGCCCCGTTTCCAGACAGAACACCTGGGGCATCTGAGCTCCAGTTAGGGGGAAGCCAAGTTTACCGAGCACAGCGGGGCTCCCCACCAACACTGAAGGGGAGCCAAGCCCCAGGAGCCCAGCCCCACCGGTGGGGAGCCAACCCAGTGGATCTCAGAGTGATGTGAGCCTGAGGAGCCAAAGCTGAGGGGGGATCCAAACCTGAGGAGCTCAGCAAGGTCGGGCGGTGGAGGGGGGAGGGATCCAAACCCTTCTGAGCAGGAGTGTTGCCCAGGTAGCAGCAGATCCTGGCGGAGCCAAGCCAAGCTCCTAGGAGGAGCCTAGTGAAGCTCAGCACAGCCCCAGAGAGTCTACAGGTCCCTCTATGGAGGAACACAAGGGCCAAGAGTCCTACTGAGGGGAAGCCAGGTCCCAGGAGTGCAACAGAGCACAGCCTGGCATCCAAGTCCCCTGAGGAGCCAAACCCCAGAGCTGTGGGGACTTTGGAGTCCCAGGAAGGAGGAGCCAGTTGGGAGCTGGCGTGTGATTTGGGTCTAAAAGTGAATTAGATGATGTAGGTCACACCCAGAAGCATGTGTGTGAGCCCCAGGATTCTGCCCCCAGAAGGATACCACCCGCAGGAGGGAAGCAAATTGCTACCCTGGTGTAAATCTGAGGCAGGCGGAAACACTGAGGAGCTCAGTAAAGTTTGGCAGAGCCCCTGAGAGTATCCAGCCTCACCCAGAGGGATCCAAGCCTGAGGAGCCTAGCAGGCCGCACTAGCACATTGTGAAAATCTGCACAATCTGCTGGGAGTGGCATCTCAGTTTGGTGTATCATTTTTTGCATCTCAGATGGGCAGAGCTCTATTTGTGGGCAGAGCTTGGAATAGCACCGTGACTTCCCTTTCCCCAAGTCAAGGCCATTTCCCAGAAGGAAGGCAGAGCACTAGAGCACTCGTTCCTCTCCCCATTGTCCAGGGGGGGAAGGGAAAAACACTACAGAAACATCAACATCATCAAAGGAAAGGGAGGGAAATGGACACATCCTCTACCTATCAGCCTCTCTCTAGGGCAGCTCCTCTTGCATTCACATGTCACATATGCAGAGCCAGCTGGGCATTCTCAAACAGCATATCCATCAAAGATCTGTCAATCACCAGCAAGTCTTGAAGAAACTCCAAAGCCAGGAGCTCCACACTGCTCCAGAAACAGTAAAATAATAACAGCCAGGAACTGAGACAGTGGGAACAAATGACTCCTTTGTACAAGTGTGACCCTTATTTATCAACAATCCTGAAGCTCCGTGTTCACATTCCCCCCAGCATAGGGTGCACAGGTTCTGAGTGGCTGGGTTAGGGCACATTGCATCAGGCAAGGTAGTTCCAGTAGAGATAGGGAGGTGTTAGTACCATTATACAAGGTGTTGGTCAGACCTCATCTGGACTATTGTGTACAGTTCTGGTCTCCCATGTTTAAGAACGATGAATTCAAACTGGAACAGGTGCAGAGAGGGGCTACTAGGATGATCCGTGGAATGGAAAACCTGCCTTGTGAGAGGAGACTCAAAGAGCTTGGCTTGTTTAGACTAACCAAAGGAAAGCTGAGGGGAGATATGATTGCTTTCTATAAATACTTCAGAGGGATAAATACCAGGGAGGGAGAGGAGTTATTTAAGTTCAGGACCAATGTGGACACAAGAACAAATGGATCTAAACTGGCCATCAGGAAGCTCAGACTTGAAATTAGATGCAGGTTTCTAACCATCAGGGGAGTGAAGTTCTGGAACAGCCTTCCAAGGGGAGCAGTGGAGGCTAGAAAATTAGCTGGCTTCAAGACTGAACTTGATAAGTTTACGGGGGGGGGGATGGTATGAAGGGGCAGCTTAATTTGGCAATTGACTGATCTTTGACCACTAGCCGTAAATATGCCCAATGGCCTGTGATGGGACGTTAGATGGGGTGGGTTCTGAGTTACTATAGAGATTTCTTTCTGAGTGTCTGGCTAGTGAGTCTTGCCTACATGCTCAGGGTTTAACTGGTAACCATATTTGGGGTCGGAAAGGAAGTTCCCCCCAGGGCATATTGGCATAGGCCCTGAGGGTTTTTCACCTTCCTCTGTAGCATGGAGCATGGGTCACATGCTGGTGGATTCTCTGTACATTGAAGTCTTTAAATAATTATTTGAGGACTTCAATAACTCAGTCTTAGGTTAGGGGTCTATTACAGGAGTGGGTGGGTGAAGTTCTGTGCCCTGCATTGTGCAGGAGGTCAGACTAGATGATCATAATGGTCCCTTCTGATTTTAGAGTCTATGAGTCTATGCCCCTTAAAACATGGATGGTCTCTGACTCTGAGTAGCAGCTCAGGTCTTTACTGGGCAAAAGGCCCACTCCCCAGGTTTTTGTTTTGTTCAATAATCACTTAGTTGATGACCGCAGAACCAGCTGATTGTTGCATTGAACTACTCCCTGTAAAGCTCTGTAATTTATGTGCTAGGTCACCCATACTCTATTTGATATATACTTTTTGTGGTTTAAAATATAAATTGTCTACCTTAGGTATATGGTAAAAGTAATTCCCTTTGCAGTCTCAGATCTGCACTTGGGGCTTCGTATCAAATGCTATTTCAGTTAAGGAGGTTAGTAATTTATGGAACTAGTGCTGCAAGGGGATACAGGAAATTCATCTCTTGACACATCCATATAATGCCCACTATGATTAAAGAGGGGGAGGGAGAGCCTTTGGAGAGGAGAGTACGTCCTGAGGAGTAGGAGGGGATCAGCTGCATTCACTCTTGATGACACTCGTGGGTATATGTGATATGGCGGCATGCAGCCCACCTGATGTGTGCAGAAATGTGATCCCTCTTCCTTGGTTAACAACCTGCTTGGAGCAGCGCTGACTCCTTCTGGCCTATGACTAAAAACTGCCTCAGTGACAGCAATTATTGTTCTGGGAATCTGGCTCCCTGTGATCCTGACTGACGGCCTCATCTGGCGGGCGCTTCATGGAGTTTGACTCAGCTGGCGGCTCCAGCGTGTGTGTGTTTTCTCCCAAATGACTCTGCTGGGAGCTCAGCACTTTGTCTCATTCCTTCAGTGATGTGTTGTTGGGAAACTGACCTCAGAACACCCTGAGTCTAGTTAAATTTATAGATCTGGAGAGAAAATGAGCTGACAGGTAAAGGCTGCTGTGTCTACACATCTTCAGCCTGATACTCAGCAAAAACTACAGGGCTGGTCCCATGCGTCATTGCAAAGAAGAGACAATCCCTTGTGTGTAGATGCAAACTCTGCCAGCAGGGCCCTTTCTGCTCTGCCCCTGTCTTGGGCCAATCTGCCAGAATATCCCATTGACCCATTGTGCGGCTCTGTCCCTTTAACTCCTCTCCAGCTGTGTCTCAGTTTTCTTCCCTAAGGCCTGTCTGCGTTAGCATATTTGTGAAAATCTTCCACCAGGTGCTATCCTTAGTGCAGCTCACCCAGAAGGAGCAGTGGCGGAGTGCTAATGCAAACCAGCTGCTGGCATGTTAATGCTGTTTTGTTAACACTGAGGGTTAGAGTAAATGTTGGTTTAATCAGCAATGGCCAGTCTACAAGTGTTTCCAGCAGTGCTGATTCCAGGGAAGATACATTGATCATCCCACAAACACTAGTTTAGACAGGCCTAAAAGGTCAATTAGGCCCAGATCTGCAAAGGTATTTAAACCTGGCTCCTATGAAATCAGTGGGAATTATGTGCCTAAATATCTTTAAGAATCTGGGCCTTGGGGCTTCATCTTTTTGATGGTCAAGATGTTGTCCTGGCCATAATAACCTTAGGCACGCAAAAGAAGCTGAGGAAGGATAATTCATCTGCTGGTTAGTCACGGCTCTAAGACTGCGCAGGACGAGGACTAAGATGGAAACAGCATGGCTCTATCCATGTGTGCTTGCGCATGTGTGTGTGTGTATGTGCATGAACTGCTGTTATAGGCAAGTAGACCCTCATCCCACAAGAGAGATACAGGCAAGAAAAAGCTAGTGAAGACATGTATGAAGATTCCAAAGGTTCTTTCAAGTGATTAGCAGCTCTTTGAGGGAGGTAGGAATTTGCTGTTGTGTTTGAAAGTGCCTGGTGCATTGTGGGCAGCAGTGCTGGGTCCGTGTGTGTCGGACCGCTGCTGTTAGAGGCAAATAAAACTAAAGTGCGTGAAAGAAAGACTGGCAGGAGAAGATCCTCTTCTGCACTGTGCAGTGCCATTCTGAACAGTCAAAGCGAGGCTACGCTTGTGGGAGCACAGTATGTGCTTTTTATTACTGATTATCCGTCAACCGGCATATTTCAGTTATTGGCATTAGGTCACCCCAGTAATTGCTGGGAGTTAATAATACCTAGCTCTTATATAGAGAAATTCTATTGGTAATCACCATCACTGAGCTAAACAATCCCCTTTCCTAATGCTCTGAATGTCTCCTACCTGATCAGGAGTCATCCGGGAGCAATATGTTAATAGAGCTAATGCAGCTGCACCCCAGTATTCACCACTCCTCCCACAGCAAAGTTTCCATCTGAGCAATGAAACACATGAATGGGCATTAGGCCAAGGGCCTCCAGACTGTGTCATCATTGCAGCCCGTACTGAGCAATATTCCCAGGGCAGAGCGATCCAAAGGCAGGCTGGTTGGATGGCATTGTACATGAGCTAGTGGCAGAGTGTGTGTTGGCTGTTGAGTGAGGTACATCAGAGGCTTGTCACAGGGTTGGGTGGGGGTTGGTAACAGTTTGGGGAGCTGAGGGCACATTGGGAGCTGGGAGAAGGTCAAGCCCTGGTAGGGGCAGTAGCTGGAGCTTGCAGGAGGTGGGTTTGGCACATCTCCAGGGGAGCTGAGAGACTTTTCATCAGCAGCACAGGAGGGTTTCGTGCCTCTCAGTTTATGCCATGAGTGAGGGGCTCTGGGGCAGGGAGCTGTTTGCAGACTCTGCCATCCTGGTCCTTTCAACCAGGGAGTGCTTTGGCAAATTACTTTCAGGAGTCCGTGCTTCATGGCACAGCTCTGGGGCTCTTGTTTCCTCTCCTCATTGGCCAGGGAGAGCAGAGCCAGGACCGGATTTGCTCTCACAGGAGTTTATAAAACCCCCTTTCACAGGGTGAGAAATGGCCTCAGAAATATCCCTAAGCTTCCAACTGAGCATTTTGGAACTGATCTGTAAATAGCTCTTGTGCTCATTGAGGCTGAGAGGAAACGCCTCCCAGGTGCCCTCTCCCTGACACCCAGGCAGAGTGCACTCACGTGGGATTGGTGAAAGGGACAAATGGTCACAGGATCCCACTGCCCAGGCTGTCCCTGCTTGTCTCCACCCCCACAGTGCAATGAAACCGCCTGGACTCTGCTCTCAGGGCACAGGGTGGGACTGGCCCCTACAGACAAGGCCAGTTTGAAGGCTGTTCCCCAAGCAGGCGCAGGACACAAGAGGGGACAAGCTAGTCAGGGAAAGGGAACCAGGAGGCTGCTCAGTCACTGACCATTTAGATGGTGGATAAGGTTCTCTGTGAAACTTCCACACACAAAAATCCCTATTGCCCAGGGCTGAGGCTGAGGCTCTGCAGCTGCCAAGGGACTGTGCTGGGAGGTGGAGATGGAGTGTAAAGTGGGGCCCCACAGCTCTGGCTGCCCTGGGCCAGGAGTGGCTGCTGCACACTGACAACACTATGTGTTTCAGAAGTTACAATACATACATTTTTACAGGCAAGTTCCCAGAAAGTTCCCCTGCCTGGGAGCTGGTCAATCCCATGATCCTCTCTGTGCCCCGGCATTGCTGAATGAATCAACCAAACGGGGACACAAATTCAAGCCTGCTCCAAATCCTCAAAACCTGCCTGTGGTCTTGGAAAGGGGAGCAAAGGGAGAGGAATTTAGGTCTGTCCACAGCGCCTTCAAGAGCACCACTGGGTGTGAAACCTAAAGTAGCAGTGGGTCTGCATCTCTTGGATGGGACTAACCACAGGGGACATGGCTCTGCTGCTGTGTGAAACCACTGGCCACAAGCCATTGGGTATGCTTTCAGACAGCAGAGTTCTGCCTACAAAGCCCTAGCGATACCAGGAGCACAGACCACCCCTGGGCGCAGTGCTGTCCTGCTGCCTCCAAGCCACTGCGCAGGTTGGAAGGAGGCTACGCTGCAGAAGTGTCAGTGCACAGGAAGTACTGGCTCCCCGGGCGCAGCTGGGTGGGGCTTGATCCTTGAACTGTCACAGTGCCAGCTCTGGGGCCCACCACCACGCCCGTGCCTACTGCCTGGCCATCCCCGTGCCTGCTGCCTGGCCATCCCCTTGCCTTGCCCAGGAAGGAGGCTACAAAGTAGCCAAGCTGCAACTGTTCAAAATGGAACCTAATGCAGCCCCCCCCCTCAACCTCCTGATCAGGGCTTCAGCCCCTGCCCTCAGCAGCACCAGTGGCCTGCCCCTGAGAGCAGCGGGGACAACTTGTGCAGGAGGGAGGTTGGGCTGGGCAGGAGTTGCCTTGCTCCAGTCCTAGCAAACCTGAGCCCTGCAGAGGAGGAAAACCCCCTCTGATTGGCTGCCTGCCCTACTTTTCCCCCCTCCTGGGGCAGAGTAACCAATCAGAGCTGCTGTAGAAACAGCGCTCTCTCTCTCTCTCTCTCTCTCTCTTCTTCCCCACTGGTGCAAAGCCACTCTTACAGGAGGGGAGGGGAGAGGAGGAGCAAAAGCTGCCCCAGGCTGCTGGGCTCTTTAGTCCATTTATCCCCCCACCCCTCCCATGAGAATGGCTTCAGGTTGCTGAGGCTAAAGAGCCCAGCAGCCTGGGGTGCCTCCGCTCCCCTCTCCTCCTGTCCCGACCCATGAGGGACGGGGACAAGTCAGTGCGTTTTCTCCCCTCCCCCTACTGCAACACCCAGCAGGGAAGGGGCAGAGGAGGCTGGAGGCCAGAACTGAAGGGACTGGGGACAGGATTGATTTGGAGGTTGGAACCAAAATTACTTGCTGGGCAGGGGCTGTGAGCTCCTGTAGCAGGGCCAGAAGCACCTGACTCAGTACATTTGGGAGTGCTGGCAACACTTATTGTCTCACACACACACTGGGGCTGGCTGGGGGGAGTTTGGAAATCAAAAGACCCAAAACCACCATATAATTCAAATACATTCTCATGATTTATTGGGATCTGACTCAAGGATTTTGATCTGTGGAGGCTGGCAGTACTGGGACTGCCTCCTCACCCGGGACAGCCCCCAGATATCCACCCCCTGCTTCACTCACACAAAGTCAAGCTCAGGCACTGGGGGCCTGGCCAGCCCAGCCAGCTGTGTTGGGAATCATGGCAGGGGGGCTCCCTCTCCTGCAGGGCCTGAGGGCGGGGGTCGGCCTGAGTATGCCCTCCCTCAAGTAGGGCTGGGATCTCTCTGCATAGTGCGGGTGGGTCTAAGTCCCCTAGGCCCATGTAAACTGCTCAGGTCATCAGTATGGAGCATTTGCTTGTCATTGCCTAGGATGCACATGGGGAAATTGAGTCTCTGACATGGGAAGGGACACACATACTCAGCAGGTCAAGCACAGAGCCAGGGAGAGAAGTCGGGAGTCCTAGCTTCCATCCCTCCCACTCCACTGTCACCCCTAAAAACCACTCCCTGTTGGGGCTGTACTTTCCCCAAGAGCTGTAATTAGAGGAGGTGTTCGAATTTACAGGGGGGTTGGAAAACAACTGAATTGACAACACTACATGTAACTAGTTGACCACTGGTGGAGGGGAAGGGATGGAGGAGTTCAGGGGTGTGTGTATGGAAATCCCTATTAGGGGACCAGTGTGGTTGGGAACCTGAGGCACTCACATGCCCATTTTGCAGTCAGGCTCAGGCTGGTGGGTTCCATTCCCAGCTGGACACTGATGCAGTTCATTCCCCTGCGAGGTGCCCACAGGGAGTCTCAGTGAGTCCCATGGTGCCGGGGGGGAAGGGAGGGATCTGTGCTGACACCATCTCCCCACTCTGGAAGGGTGCAGCTGCCTTATGGCCCTTGCTGGCCCCCACGTGGACTGTGGATGATGCAGACTACACAGGGCTACATACACCCCATTCAGCCTGATCTATAGCCCAGGGCTGGGGCAATGCCGGGGGCGTTGCTCTTCTGCAACTCTCCATCCACACCTAGTACTGTTAATGAGCCATTCTGCCCCTGGGACACCATGGACTGAGTGCACTGCACGAGGCCCATACCTGAGCCCGGGGGGGGGGGGGGGGGGGATAAGGCAAGCCCCCTGGGACAGAGAAGGTAAAATGCATCCCCTACTGAGTCTCTAGCCCACTGACTGCAGCACAGGTGCTTAGTGCCGCACTGGGGCACTGGGGTCAGCACGCTGACTGTGTGGGGAGAGTGCCCCCTACTGAGTCACACTTTGCTCCCTCTGTGTGTGTGTTTCTGCACGTGCGGGTGTGTGGGTGGGGAGTATAGGTCAGGGTGGGATCAGGGATGGTTCATGGCAGTAGATGAGGTGGGGAGCGCAGGAAGATCAGATGACGCTTGGGGTGGGATCCTGGCAGTGAGAGACGCTCCTTGATCCCCAAACTAGATCTGCCTCCCCAGTGCCCAAATCCAGGGCCTTGGCAGCTTCATGAAACCCAGCTGCCCAGCTCCCTGTGCCCCATCTCCCTGCTGCTAGAGCCCCCAAATTTGCACTCCCCAGACCATCCTCCAATGCTCAGAGTCCTGAGTATTAGGGTGCTGTCTGGGTCATAGGACATGGGTGGGATGAGTTCTTGGGGAGCAGGTGTTGGCTCACACTGCAGACTGTCACTCTGGCTGGTGGTGGGGGCAGGACCCTGCCTCGCGCTCTTGGGAAGGGGGCCAGCAGATTCCAAAGTGATGGGATAGAGAAAAATGACCTCACAGCACAAATGGCCTGTGCAGCTGGCGGAGCAACTGAGCAACTACCTATGCTTGGGAACTTGGTGAGCACAGGGCCCCAGCCCCTGGAAGCCACTGTCTGAAGCAACTTGGCCACCTGCTGGGATTGGTCAGGGGTGCCTGCAGGCCAGAGGTATATGAATAACAGGAGAAGGGAGAGGGATGGGGGGAAGCCAGAGGGATTGCCCCCACTATAGCATCAGACCCCAAGCAGGCTGGTGCTCTCTGGAGGGGGAGAGCAAATGCAGCCCACCCAGCAAAGCTGGGCGTCATGGGACTATGGTGTCTGTGCAGAACTGCCAATGGTGTCATTTTATGTAAATGTAATGGCCTATTTGCATATCTGTAAATAACTTACATATTACCATAAACTTCATCGTAAGAATAATGATGTAAGTTTAGTGCTGGTGAAAGGCATCAGCATGAGAGTCCCAATAAGAAGAGACCCCTGTTTGTATGCAAGACAGCCTTCCCCCCATACCGCTCTGCCAGCTGTCCTCAGTACTGGTATGGTGTGGGGGTGCTGTCACTGGGGATCACAGAGGCAGCTCGTTCTGCATAGTCCAGGCCAATTGTTCCAACCTTTTTGGCTTGAGGGCCACAGATATAATTTTTACTACCCTGAAGGGCCACCAGTCTATGCCAGCAATTCCCCCCCCCCCCCCCCTTCTCCTCAGCCAGATGGAAGGAGTTCAGTGAGGAGGCTCTCCCGTCCCCCTGGCTGCAGCAGGGAAATCACAGGCATCCTGTAGTCCCGTGCACTTCACCTGGGTCCTTAGGCAGCGGCTCCATTCTGCAGTGCTCCTCTCCTTCTGGCTCCAGCAAGGACCCCAACACCTAGGGACCCAGGCAGAGCGCTTTGCTCTCTGCTGGAGCTGGGGGAGGGGAGCGCTAATCTCCCCTCTTTCAGGATCCAGCAGGGACCCCAGCACCAATGGACCCAGGTGGAGTGCTTTGCTGTGCTCCCTGCTCCAGCCAGGGGGAGGGGAGCGCTGATCTCTCATCCCCTTGGTTGCAGCAAGGAGCCTGCACAGGTCTTTTAGCCTCGTGGCAACGCACTTCACCTGGGTCCTTAGGCAGCGGCTCCCTTTTGCAGCCAGGGGACGGAGAGTCATGGGCCACTTTGAAAGTCCCCCCAGGCCACTTTTGTCACCCAGGCCACAGGTTGGGAACTACTGGTCTAGGCAGTTCCTGGCATTTCTGATGTCTACTTGTTTGTGCAGAGTGAGGATGCTTGTGAGCTTGTGAAAAGGGAGCTGGAGCTGAGACCCACCAAACTCATTTCACTCAAGGGCCAATAAATGGCCATTAGCCAAGAACAGATGTTAGTACTGCTACATTGGGCTGGATTGACACCGTGGAATGGCAAGTGAGAGGCTTTGTAGCTCACTGGTGATGTGCTGGGACAGTAAGTGCCCACTGATGCTAATGCTGCACCTGCCAGAGAGAGGACAGCTTTCTGCTTTAAGGGACAGAGTTAAGGTTCCTCGGGCAACTGTAAATCTTTTCCTAGCTTTTGAGTACTTGACTTTGCAACCTGAATGTTCTTGTTATGTTGTTTGTGTGCAATTTCCTAGGGATGTTTTTATTTCATGTACAAAAGTAAAGACAAAGTCTATTAAATGTAACTTTAACAGCTTCTTCATTATGCAGCATTAGCAGGGTTTGAACACTGAACCCTCAGCATTGACTGTTATCACTTAAGCTACAGAATTAAATACATTTGCTGGTAGCTGAAGAAGGCTGTTATCCTGGGCAGAGGGAACCAGCTGCTGGGTCTGGGACTGGTTTGAGGGGGACCCCCAGCTTGGCTGTCCCCCTCACTACAGCTTCTCTGGCAGTTCACAGTTGTTCTGGTGCAATATCTGTTGCTGTTGCTGCTTTGGCAGTGTAGCTGCCTGTTTGGCGCTTGAGAACATTTATGTTCAGTTATTATTTTGGTTGATGTTGCTTTTCTGACTGGGAGGTCCTTAAAGAATGATCGGTTGACAATTTGATGACATTCGTTGTGCTTTCACACCTAACAGGGGAAATCACGTGAAGGTTGTCATCTCCTCCCCCAATGCATGGAAGGTGTGGATATCTCCTCCATAAACGGAAAATTAAAGAATTACCAGATTGTGACTGTGGTGAGGTACAAACTATGTGACACATCACAGACAAGTGCCCGATTCATGCTTACAGTGGAGGCATAAGGGGGATCCACCTAGCTACCCCAGAAGTATTAGAATGCCTTTCGAATCTCAAGATTCCATTATAATCCCAGCACATTGCTTTTCAAATGCCATACGAAAGATGATTTTGGTTGCTGCCTATGGTTTTCTGATGGGAAATGGTTATAATTTAGCCAAATGAAACAGAATTTCACAGGGCAAAGAAGAGGCAGTGCTGTGGCTCAAAGACTTTCCTGCTGCAGAATATCAAAATTCAATGGAAAATTTTAGGCAATCTAAATGTAAGGGACACTAACGACCCCCTTCTAATATAATTTCTGCCTTGTCCATGGGCTATTAGCAAGATTTGAATATAGAACCTGTAGAACTACAGCATGGACCTCTTCTAGTTCAGCCCTAGAAGAAATGGCTGGTGATTTGCTGTTATCCTCTATGGTAACCAGCCATAGAGGAAGACACAGCCCCATCTCCCTCCATTTGTTAAACTTTTGAATACCTTATTTTTTGTTGCATTTGTAGTCAATTTCATGACTTTGATGCACGATTTGCATGCATGATTTATCCCTGTCATATAAGACAAGAAATGTGCCCGGGTAATTGAGATCAGATGCTCGAGCACATTCTACATGGCTGACAACATTCTAGGAGGTTCGAGGCAAATGTAGTTCTCAGAAAGTCTGGAAGGTTCCACGAGATTCTACAACGGTCCAGAACATTCTACGAGGTTAGTGAAAAATGAATCCACATGTGGAATACCTGAAACATTGTACTTCAAACATTCTATTTTCCCTTTTTGTCGCCAACAACAAAAACAGCACCCTGAGCCCAGTGGCCCCCCCAAAGCCCAGCACCCCAGGCGATTGCCTGGGTCGCCTGCCCCTAAATCCAGCCCTGGACACAGCACTCATTTTGTCAGAGGGATACACAACTCTTTGTGAGATAGCACAGGAACGTTGAGTGTTAGGATTCCTGGGTTATGCTCCTGACTCTGGGTGCAAAGTGTGGTCTAGAGGTTAGAGACAGCCTCGTTAAGTACATAGTTTGGACCATTCCTTCTGCAAGGCAGCATGTCACAGTGGCTGAGACTTGGCTTTGCCATATCAGAAACCTGGGATCTATCCCCAGCACTGCCTGTGTCAACTTTGTCCAATCTCCCAGTTACTGCAGTGGTGAAATGGGTGCATGACAGGATAGGTAGACGTGAGGTCTTAGTTGGTGATAAGGATTGTGGAAGTACACAAATGCTGATTGCACCCAGTAAAAGAACAGGGGCTCCCAGCCTGCATCTCAGTGCCCCAGCCCCCAAATACAGCACATGACATTTCCCCTGAGCTGCGGGAATGCGTGACAAACCCGCTGCATGTATGAATGTCATACGAGAGGCGTATCATTCAGCAGCTTTGTCCTTGCCCCTCAGCTTGTCTGACAGTTCAATGGCAGCTCCATGGAAGGAGGAGGATGTGGGGAAGGGGGCGGATGGCACTTGGGGGGATGAAGGGGCCAATGTGGCATGGCTTGAAGCCCCAAGTGAAAATCCTGTCTCTCCTCCCCATTGACAGCATTGCTGCCCCTCCTTCCCTCTAGCCCAGCCTGGATCCCGGCTGCTGCAGCCCCAGAGTCCTTGCTGTTACCCTGCAACCTGGCGTCCCATACAAATCTACCTATCCATCTATCATCTCCTTGCCCATCACTGTGGTAGCTGAGTCAGCAGTGGGCCCCCTTGCAGACAGGCCAAGGACCAAACAGCCATGGAAACTGAAGAGTGGCTCTAGAGCAGGTACCTCCACATGCGGGGAGTTGTGTGCATAGGGTTGTGCGCTCCTTGCTCTGGGACAGACTAGGGTACCTTCTCCAGGAGCTGCTGAGCTGGTGTCTCCACTGCTCTGAGAGGCACCAGAACTGGGCTGGAGCAGGGCACCCCCTATGAGAGTTCCTCTGCCATCAGCCCCTGTGCGCCACACTTGCATGCAGCCCATGACCATGGCTGCAGTGGGCATCCAGCTCTGCCCTATAGTTCAGTGACACTCCCCACCCTTGGTCTGGGTGAGCTGACTGGGGCTGCTTCCCCTCCACATCCTCTGCTGCTATTTCTAGCTGCCAGGAAGGAATTAGCACTGGGCTGGGTCCCTGCAGGTGGGGGGAATTCCTCAGCCATGTCGGCTGAAGCCAGAGAAAGCTGCTTGTTGGTGGGCCACAGACCCAGCCGAGGCTACGGCAGCTGCTTTGTCCCTGAGCCAAACACAAGGCAAGAGTCATGCTCTTGATGGAAAGCAGGTAGTTAAAAAGTCAGTTATGAAACTGAAGGTCAGGACGCCTGGTTTATCCCCAGCTCTGGAAGGGGAGTGTGGTCTAGTGGTTAGAGAATGGTGGGGTGGGTGGAGGAAGAGAGTCAAGATGCCTGAATTCTATTCCCAGCTTTGGCAGGGGAGTGGTCTCTAGGGGTCAGAGCAGGAGGCCTGGGAGGCAGGACTCCTGGGTTCTATCCCCAGCACTGGGAAGGGAGTGTGGTTTAGTGGTTAGAGGACCATGGAGGAGGGGTCAGGACTCCTGGGTTCTATTGCTGGCTCCTTCCCTTAATCACTGTGTGACTTTGAGCAAGTCCCCAAGGCCAGTTTTCAACAGTGGCCTCTGATTTGTGTCTTAAAAATGGAGGCACCCACAATCAGAAGCCACATTGTTCTCACCCTCTCCGTGCCTCAGTTTCCCCATGTGTGCAAAATGACTGGTTTGTTAGGGCACTGGCAGGGCCTGTATACAATGGGATTATGCAGTGCCTCCCTCCCAGCTACACCAGCATGCATCTCTCTGACACGCACCCAGACAGCCCCAGGGTCCCACCCCGCTGCTGTGTTTGCTCAAGTCCCACCAGCACAGGGGCTTCCCAGATCCCACATTGAAGGCTTTTCCCCATCACATGGGTGGGGCCAGGCAGCCTTCAGGCATGGAGTGTGGAGGGGGAGCTGCCCCCATCAACCCCAGCTGGCATGGGATATTTGTTGCACCAGCCACCCAACCACAACACCCAGAGCCCTTCTTTTGTTCAGTGGTGGGGCAAAACTCTAATCTTGATAGGTCGTTCTCTTGCCATCTGCTCTCCTGACCCAGCTGTGAGGGATGGGGGATGGGGCTGGCTCTCCAAGGGACTGTGGGTCTGTAACAGGCCAGGCTGGTCTCTTCTCACAGCCCTTTCATCAGGCAGGGCACCAAGTGACAGGCCCTTGGTGAAACATCCCTCCCTCTGAGCAACACACAGAAGGGCTCATTCCCTGTGCTGGAGCAGAGCAGCTCCAGAGCGCAGGGCATTTGTGCTTGCAGAGGCCTCCTGGCTCCCCACGGCCAGGGACAGACTCTGCCTTTCAGCACTGCCCCCTGTCAGTCCCCCCGAGAGTGCTGCCTCCAAAGGGATCCCAGAGCAGTGGCAGTGAGAGCTAAGCATGGGCAGGTCACCTGTGCTGCTCTGGTCATGTAGAACAGGGAGCAGAGCACTTATATGTCATGCCAGAGCCACAGCACTTACCCTATGCCAGACACGCAACTGCACATACACAGACCTCACAGGCACTAGCTAAACAGCACACAAGGTGCGCTGACCGTCTGCTCCAAAACACTAACCTCTGCCCCATAGTCAAGTGCTGGGATCTGAGTCACACAGAGGTCATCACTGGGAGCAGATTCCCTCTCTTCCCACAAGTCCATGAGGAGAAAAGAGCTGAGCCCTGGCTAGGGAGACAACCTCTGCAAAAGGGCCAGCTGGCTGCAGCTATGGGGCACCCTCCTGGGTAGGTCAGGGCAGCCGCCATTGGGGATTTCCATCTTCTTCTGTAGCACCAGCAGAGGCAATTGTCAGTATGACACTGTGGTGACCTTCTTGGGCCCCTGCCACATTCAGCCCTGGGGCTCCCCAAGGCAGATAACTGGGGCTGAAGGGTCCTTTGCTGCCTAGCAGCCATGGTAATATTCTGGAGAATGGTGCTGTGCTCTTCCAGAAGCTGGGAATGGGCAATGGGATGGATCACTTGATGAGTACCTCTTCTGTTCATTCCCTCTGAGGCACCTGGCACTGGCCACTGTCGGAAGACAGGACACTGGGCTAGACGGACCGTTGGTCTGACCCAGTACGGCTGTTCTTATGTTCTTATGTTATGTGTGGCTCCAGGAGGCCCCTTCCCTGGCAGTGTCCCACCACAGTGACCATGTACAAAATCATTGTCTCCACAGCACCACCCAGGGCAGAGGGCAGGGCAGGGAGGGGGTTTGAGGAGGGATATGGAAGGCCTGGGTCTAATCACAAAGGTAGGTCAGCTTATCTTCATCCCTCAGGAAAAATGTCATGCCCTGTGTGATGCAGTTAAGCTAGCCTGAGCCCCGCTATGTTGACGGAAAGAATTCTTCCATTGACCTAGCTACCACCTTTCGGGGAGGTGGATTTCCTACAGCAATGGAAGAACCCATCTGTCTCTGTAATAAGAGTCTAACCTACAGCGCTACAACGGTGCCTGCAAGAGCTCTGCTTTGTTCTGTGTCAGATTCCAACTTGCAACTGGCTGTGCACAACAAGAGCTTTGCAGTGCCTTGCCAGGGAAACTCAACCCTTAAAGGCACAGACCCCAATTCCACTGATCGAGCCCCAAACCCCAGGTGCCCTCCCACCCCAAGCATCCCTGAGGTTCATACACCAGCAGCCCCATTCCAAGCTGTATGAGGGCAGAGGACGCTGTGGCACCCTTCTTTCCATGTGCCCTATCAGATAGATAACACACCAGACACCACCCTTCTGCTGTCACCTTCAGAGCAAAGGCAGCAAGTCCCCTAGGGTCAAAAATATGGGGAAGAGGCGGAGCGTCACGCTTAGTCCTGTAATGCCTGACAGCCCCTCCAGCTGCGCAGCACAGACTGAACTGAGCCCAGCAGCAGCAGCAGGGAAAGCGGGACAGCCTACAGGAGCCAATACTGTGCGGCTGGAGAAGGTGAGAGGCTTGGGGCAGGCAGGGGAGCGGGGCTCATGCAGTCCAGTCACTGTCAAAGACAAAGGTTAGGCACACAAAAGGTGCATGACTAAATACCACCAAACCTGCGCCAGAAAGCAGGGATAGTGCACTGCCCAGCATTGAGCCCAGCAGTTCCAGACATCTGGCAGCCAGTGCCATCTGATCAATGGTGAGATTGTTACATGGTTCTGCTGGTGAGATCGTTACGGGGTTTTATCCGGCGAGATCATTATGCGGTTCTGCCAGATGAGATAATTTAACAGCTCTGTCCTGATGAAATTGTTACACAGTTCTATCCTGGAAAAATTGTTAGATGGTTTTGTCCGGTAAGATCATTACATAGTTTTGTCCAATGAGATTGTTATACTGCTCTGTCCGGGTGAGAATGTTGCATGGTTCTGTCCCGGTGAAATCATTCCATGGTTTTGCCCAGTAAGATTAAGAACTGGTTCACTAACTGATCTTAAAAAGTAGATAGATTATTAGGCCAGAAAAGACACTGTGATCATCTACTCTGATCCCCAGAACTTCCCTTGAATTAGATCCTGTTTGAACTAGAGCATATCTTTGAAAAAATCATTCAATCTTCATTTTTAAATTGCTAGTGTTGAAGAATCCACCAGAACCTTTGTTAAATTGTTCCAGTGGTTAAGTACTTTCATAGTTAAAAAGTACACCTTATTTTTAGTCTGAATTTGTCTAGCTTCAACTTTCAGCCATTAGATCTTTTTATAGTCTTCTAGATTGAAGAACTCATTATCAAATATTCATTCCCCATGTAGGTACTTACAGACTATAATCAAGCCACTGCTAACCCTCTCTTTGATAAGCTAAATAGATTGAGCTCTTTAAGTCTATCACTATAAGGCATGTCTTCTAATCCTTTAATCATTCTCGTGGCTCTTCTCTGAGCCCTCTCCGGTATATCAACATCCTTCTTGAATCGTGGACACCAGAACTGGAAATAGTAGCCCAGTAGTGGTCAGACCTGTGTCAAATACAGAAGTAATATAACCTCTCTAACTCTGCTCTAAATTCCCTTGTTTATATAGCCAACGACTGCATTAGCCCTTTAGGGCACATTGTTGCACTGGGAGCTCATATTTAGTTGATTATCAACCAAGACCCCCAAATCTTTTTCAGAGTCTCTGCTTCCCAGGATGGTCAACATTCTTTGTTCCTAGATGTATGACTTTACATTTGGCCATATTAAAACACATATTTGTAACACGTTTGCTTGCACCCAGCTTACCAAATGATCCAGATCACTCTGTATCACTGACATGTCTTTTCATTTACCACTCCCCCAGTCTTTGTGTCATCTGCAATCTTTATCAGTGATACTTCTATGTTTTCTTGCAGGTCACTGATAGAAATGTTAAAAAGTGTGGGGCAAAGAATTGATCCTTACATGACCTCCGTATAAATGCACCCTCTCGAAGCTCCCCCTTTACAATAACTTTTTGAGACCTATTAGACACTATTCAATATTTTTATCAATGATCTGGAAGTAAATATAAAATCACTGCTAAAGATAAAGAACCATCTGGATCACTTGATAAGTTGGGCCAATTCAAACAAAATGTGTTTTAATATAGAACAGGGCAAAACAATATTGGTGAGTAGTAAATTCACCAAAATATGCATTTTTGGGGCATCAAAATGATTCGTGAATTTGGGTTGAATTTGGTGAGTAGTTTTGGCCAGAAAAGAAAATGTTTCATTTCAACTTTTCATTTTGAAACAGTGTTTTGTTTTAAATTTAGCTATTTCAAAAAAAAAAAAAGGGTGAAAAACATCAAAAAATGACCCATAACAAAATGAAAAAAATTTTAAAAATCATTTGTGTCAAAAGATATGTTTAGTTCATATGAAAATGATTTTTTTCATGTTTTTGTTTTGATGTGAAAAACCAAAACCCCCTAAGCTTTGGTTCAAACTGAACAGATCATTTTTTTTTGGATTTTTACAGTTTGGCTCCTGAACCCAAAAATCAATTATTCACTCAGCTCCATTTTAATACAGCCAAATACAAAGTTACACACCAAGGAACAAGGAATGCAGGCCATACGTACAGAATTGGAACTGTATCTTGGAAAGCTGTGACTCTGAAAGTGATTTAGTGGGTCATAATGGACAAGTAACTCAGCATAAGCTTCCAATGCAATGGGAGAAAGGGCTAATGAGATCCTTGCTTGTATAAACAAGGCAGTAGGCTATAGAAGTAGGGAGGTGATTTATATCTCTGTATATGACACTGGGGAGACCAATATGGGAATACTGCATCCAGTTCTGGTTTCAACGTTTTTAAAAGTGTGTTGAAAAATTGTAGAGGGTAAAAGAGCCACAAAAATGATTTGAGGGCTGGAGAAAATGCCTTGGGTGTGGTTTACACTAGAAAATTAGGTCTTTTTATGTACATTGGTCAGAGGTGTGTGAAAAATTCACACCCCTGAACAGCATTGTAAAACTGACCTAAATCCTCACAGTGCTGGGTCAATGGAAGGATTCTTCTCTAGACCTAGCTGTTGCCTCTCAGGGAAGCGAACTACAGATGCTAATGGAGAACCCCTCCCATCAGTTTTGATAGCATTTACAGATGGGTAGCTACAGTGGCATAGGTGTGCCTCTGTACTGTTTTAAGTGTAGACAAGCCCTTAAAGTGGAAGACTTAAAGAGCCCAAATCTGTTAAATGTATCCAAAGGAAGACCAAGAAGTGAGTTGATTACAGTGTGCAAACACCTTCACAGAGAGAAAATACAGGGTACTAAAGACTCTATTAATCTAGCATAGAAAGGCATCACAAGAACCAGCTCCTGAAGGCTGAAGCCAGACAAATTCAAACTGGAAATACGGCACACATTTTTAACAGTGAGGGTGATTAACTATTGGACCTAACCACCAAGGCATTGTCAGTCGTGGACTGAGTGCATGTTCTCTTTGTGTGCTGGACTGGCTCTGGCCACATAGCGCGTACAGCAGACTTCAACTGAACTGCTCAAGAAGACCTCGGACTTGGTTTCAGTGGCGAAGTAGCTTGGCCAGGTTTATTGTTACTGAAGCATGATCCTAGTGTCCTATCCGTGCTACAGGTACACTGACACATGTATGTCCGTTACAATATACTCAGTTCAGTGAGCAGCAGGACTCTCCGCTCTCCCTTCAGCTGGACAAAGACACTCCCTACGTGACCTCTCCTTTATGCACTGACACAAACAAGTTACGTATTGCCCCCCTGACGTGGTGTTACCACTCTTTACCATGTACCTGTTGGTTCAAGCAAAACATCCCTATCCATCATCCTCTCACCCTGACCTTATCTTTAGGAAGGGTCAGTGTGTCCCTGTATCATCTTTGGGGAGTGTGGTTACACCATAACCTTGTATTGGGGTGTTCTGGCACTACGCTTCTGGAATGTGTTTACATGAATACTTAGTGCCTAGGAGTGCTTGTGTTTTTGTAATGCCAGCCCTGTTCGTGCCAAGTTCATGTATCGCAGTGGTTTTCAAACTTTTAAAATGGAGCCTCCCCACTTTCAGAAAAAAACAAGGCAGCAGGCAGAGGAGTGGGGAGCAGGGGCGGTAGCAGTGGCAGGGATGGCAGCAGCTAGCAGAGCTGGGGAGAGAGCTAGTCTAGCTCCTGACCCATCATATCCCCCCCAAACTCCACCCATGGTGCCCCCCCATGATCCATCTCATGTCCCCCTAATGGGGTGCATCCCCCACTTTGAAAACCACTGATGTATCGGATAGTGAACTGCAAGCAGGCATCTGCTTTGTAACCGGGCAGGGCCTGACTGGTTCAGGCCCTAGGCCTTATACCAAGCCTCATGTCTCAGGCTCTCTCTTTCTGCTACACAAGGGAAGTGGTGGATTCTCCATCTCTTGAAGTCTTTAGATCTAGACTGTGAGCCTTCTGGAAGATAAAAGACGAGTGCGCCGTATCATCTATGGGTGAACACTTTTCACAAAACGATCATTCCATATCTGACCTCTCAGTCCTCACCCTCAAAGGAAATCTGCACAATGCCTTCACAAGATGAGCCTGGGAACTTAAATTCATAACTTTGTTAGACACTAAAAATCATGGTCTTAATAAAGACACTGGATTTATGGCTCATTACAACACTGGATTTATCTCCCCCCCCCGTGCTTTTTTTTATCCAATGATGGCAGGAGTGTTTAATAGGCCCCTTCACCTTAGAATATGTGTTAACTATTTATGCTAAACCATTTGTTCCACTTTGTATTTAGCTGTGACACCCAGCCTACACCAGAAAAGCCAACCTAACCCCCACTGTAGATGGTGCTACGCTGACAAGAATTCATCCTTTGGCCTAGCTACCACCTCTCGGGGAGGTAGATTACCTACGTCGATGGGAGAACCCTTCCCATTGGCGTAGGCAGCATCTACAGTGAAGCGCTACAGTTGCACAGCTGCAGCACTGCAGCTGTGCCACTGTAGAGTTTTAAGTGTAAACCTAGATAGTGTCCCTTTCCAGACCTGAAGAGTTCTGTGTGCCTTGAAAACTTGTCTCTCTCACCAACAGACATTGGTCCAATAAAAGATATTTCCTCACCCACCTTGTCTCTTTGGAAGATATACCTTAACCAGACATGTTATAGAGCTCGCTACACAGCTAACTGTGTGAATGTGTGAAATTCTATGGCCTGTGATACACAGGAGTTGGACTACATATATGGACCCTTCTGGCTTTAAAATCTGTGGCTCCATGAATGTATAGTTACACAGTTCTGTCTCAGTGAGATCATTACATGGCTCTGTCTAACTTTGGCTCCTGGAATGCATGGAGTGCCCCTTTTTTGACACCCATGTGCCAATCACCCTGGTAAAAGCACCAGGACAATGTTATCTACCCAGGAGTAAATTCCTCTGGTGATAACTGTGGGTGCGGGTGTTGGCTGAGACTTTATATCCCCATGGTCTCTGGCCTCTGATGCTCAGGAGGCCATGGGAAGCATTTTCTGAGCATGGGGGATTTTCCTGGAGTGACCTTGACTTGCATTTGACATCCTTCCTCTCCTTCCCAACTACTGCAGCGTCAGTCAATGCCCTCCAGACATGTCAGAAGTGGAGAGTTCTGTAGGTGCATGGAGTGTGGGACATTCCTACAGTAACTATCAGTAGCCATAGTAATAATTCATTCTACAGGGCCCAGGTTTTGTTTAGGAAGGAGTTGAATTGCAGCTGTCTATAAGGGGCTTCAGCAGTTACTGCATTTAATATAGTTCCAAGGAGGGCTCAGCCAGACCGTTTCCCATCCTCATGCACCACCTCAACCCCTGACCTGCCCAAGGAAGAGAGATGGGGATAGATCCCAGGAGTCTGACTCCCAATCACCCTATTCGAACCCATTAGATCCCACTTCTTTCACAAAGCTGGGGATAGAACCCAAGAGCCAGAACTCCCAGCCACACAGCCTTCCCTGTAAATGTTAGCTGTGTTATCTATTGATAGCAATCATAGCATCGATGATAATCAGTTGAAAAGAGAGCGATGCAATGTCGGAGCAGGAAAGGGCAGGTGACCTGTCAGGTTGGGGGAGAAGCAGACTGTTCCACCCCAGGGGCGTGCAGAGGGCAGGGAGCAGCAGAGGGGGCAGTGTGGGAGGTGGTGCACCAGGGGGAAGGAGTGACAGCACTGCTCCAGGACTGTGTTTGAGGAAGAATTACTCCCCCCAGTGTAAGGGGTGGGTAAGGTGAGCTGGATCTCAAGGGATGGCTGCAGGCTTAGGCTATGCTGCCCAGGCAATCCCCTGCTCCCCAGCCAAAAGACCTGCATGTAACAATCAGCAGGCAAATGGCCTGGGTTCTGCTGTGTGGTCAGGCCCTCACCTTCAGTCCCAGCACCTCAGGGCTCCATGCAGCCAGTGCTGCTGTAGCTGGAGAGTATTCGTGAGGGGTGAGAGCATCTCCTGTGCTGACAGCTGGCAGCAGTGTCTCCAGGGAGGCTGGGGTACAACCCAGAGGGGGAATGAGGAGAAGGGCTGGATTCATAAAGGACCCAACATTTCCCCAATTCCAGCCCAGCTGAAGGCAGATAAATGTTGGCTAGGGTGTTGGGGTCCTCATCCTCAACTTTGGTCACTGTGCCGTGTGCTCTGCAAACTGCATTTTGTGCCAGCTGAGGTGGCGGGTCCCACACAGCATAACAGTGTTCCCTGCCCAGTGCAGAACCATGTTGCATGGCTGGCGGCTGCACCCCGGCTCTGAGTCTACTCATCCCTCACCCAGGCAAACAACACCGGCCTAAACCCTAACCCTGTGACCCACAGAAAGAGCAGCGCTGCCCCTTTAGAGCTGATGATAGCGGCACCTCCAGAGACAGGTCCAGCAAACTCTGGAGGAGAACTGGGCAAGGTAAGGGCCCAATGCTGCAGGCTCTCTCCCAAGGTAGTAAGGGCCCAATTCTGCAACCCCATAAGGTGTGTGTGTAACCTGAACTTCCTTGGGAAAAGTCATTCCTGGGCACACAGGCTTGGGTCTCCCCAGTGACAGTTGTCACATTCCCTGGTGGATCCATTTTCCTGAGATGATCATAATCATTTTAATTCCTATACTTTGCATTCAGCCCCTATGCCCATCCTCACCAATGGGCTCACATCTGGGAGTGGGAATTCCTTACCTGAGCCAGGGCTGCAACTGACCCCGAGAGCAAGCAATGCTGAGCCTTAGCCCATATGACAGGGTCTGGTGGGGTCTGGGCGTTCATGCTGCTTGCCTCAAATTATATGGGAGGTAGGAGGGATTTTTTTCACCCCTGACGGAGGCCAGGTTCCCAGAGGCGCTCCTAGCTGTACTCACTGAGAATCCAGCCCCGACTAGAGGCGCTGAGCGCTATGACACCTGGCCCTGAGCTCTTGTGCAAATCTGGCCCTTAGCGCTTCCCCCCGTTCTAGCAATTTCACGGCTAAATCACTGGATTCCACAGCTCTAATTTAGCAACAGCAGAGGGTGGGGGAAGGATGAAGCAAGCCCACTCATGCTCCCAATGCTGTACCTGCCTGTGCAGCAGCATGATACACCCCACCCAGTAGAGTCAGTTTTTCAGGGCAAAGGTCCCAGCAGGCCTGGATGGCTCTGAGCTCTTGTGTCTGGCTTATATACTTGGGGCAGCTACCTCTGATCCACCAGCCCAGTATGTACCAGCCAGGTGACTAGTGCTGCTGCTTAAGGCTGGGATCCTGTTAGCTTGAGCTATTGAGGCAGGTCTCTGCTGCTGACTTAAGATCTTTCCCCACTGGGGGTCATTATAGAGATCAGAGGCTGCACTGCGCTGTGCTGTGGGGAGCTGGATCCTGCCTCCAGGGCACCATGGGACATGGATGGTGAGCAGCTTAGAAGCACTGAAATCCCATTCAGGCTGAATTCCCCATGGACCGAGGAGACTTTCCCAGGCTGGAGTGGGAGCAGAGCTAGGAGCCTGACAGAAAAGCAGAGAGACAATCGCCACAAACAGCACAGGGCAGACCCAGTCCCCATGTCACTGCACCAGCTCCTGAGAGAGGACTTGGGGCAAGGGAGGGAGGTGGGAGGAAGGGGGTAGAATCTCAGAGCTCCACTCCCAGTGTGCCTAGAGCCGGTGTGTTCAGCTCTCTGGGAAACCTGGCCCGAGAGTGATTTGCATCAGTTAACCCTCTGATCTCATTCGATAGACAGATAAATAGATGGGGGAGGGGCATCTAATCACTGTACCATGACATCCAAACTGCAGGTCACTCAAGTCAGAAATAATCAGTTGAGTGTTGGTTTAAATGGACTCGAGGGGCTGGGCTCTGCCCTGATTCCTACCACTGTAAATCCAGACCAATTCCATCCACCCAGTGTGTCCTGAGCAGCAAGTGAGCAGGCACTTGGCCCAAGTGCGGACGCCTCAGGAGCCATGTCAGGACAGGCCAGTCCTTACAGCTAGAGGCAGCACTGTGTCAAGGGCTTATGGATCTCTCTGGTATGCTGAGGAATCAGGCCTTGCCCCTTTACATGCTGGGCCTCAGTGCACGAGAGACACAGTGTAGGGCTGGTGTGCTAAGGACCCACCTGAGCAGGGTTTGGGGTTTATTTTCCCCCCAAATAACTGTATTTACAACTATACACGGCATACAAGGCCTAGCCACATCAACACACTGCTCTTCTGGCTGGGGTCTGGTGGCTTCTGCACACGGAACACAGTGAGCAACCCGGCCACTGGATAATCTGTCCACTGCCCCCGTAGGTGGGGCTGGTCTCCCCAGAAGTCCATGGAGGGGCTTCTGGAAGGGCTATAACCCAGCTCCAAGCCTTATCCTGAGCCAGAGGGACCCAGCACCTGGGATGGGAAATGAAGCTGGTGCATTTGGGCCTCTTGCCATGTGCAGCAGTGATGGCACCGACCTCACAAAGTGCTGGTCCTGTCCCCCACCCACCGCGTTGGGGTGGGGAGGCTTGGGAGGGCTGTTCCTGGCAGCAACCCCTCCTCCCCCTGGAGGCAGCATCTCCTTGGCCTGTATGAGATGAACAGGGGAGTCTCAGCCGTGTGCCCTCTGGGCAGTGCCCATTCCACCCTGCACTAACCAGCCCCTCGCCCCGTACACACAAAGGGGGGGCGGAATCAGGGCACAGAGCCAGTTCTCCCCTCACCTGTCACTTTGTGCCTGACAATGCAGGAGGCTGCTGAGCAGGACAGGACAGGGCACCACCGCTTGGGTGCTGGGCTAGGCACCACTCCCACAGTGCCTCTAGGCTCCAGCAGAGCACCTAGGGATGGGGCAGTATATAAGGTGCCAGGCTGGTCTCTCCATCTAGCGGGAGCTGCCCCTGGCTCACCCTGTGGTGGGTGTCTCTGCAGGGCTCAGTGATGGCCCAGGGCCCTGGTGCAGCAGCACTGGCCGTGCTGGATGAGATGCTGGAGATCACGGCCCAGAGCCTGGTGCACACCGAGGTGGCTGAGCACTACCAGGTCATCCAGGAGTTGGGCAGGGGCAAGTACGGCCATGTGGTGCTGGTGATCCACAGGCAGAGAGGTAAGCAGCTGCCCTCACCTAGCCCTTGCACACCACCCCCCTCTGCTTCCCCTGCCCCATAGCTCCTCTCTCTCACTGCGCCAGGTTAGGCCAATGGTCCATCTAGCCTGGAATCCCTCCCTCTCACTGCCCTGGATCAGACCAAATGGGTCTATGTAGTCTGGTATCTCCCACCCGCTGCTGCCCCAGAGAAGACCCTACCCACCCAGCCTGCAGCTGGCTGGCCCAATCTCAGAATGGCAGGGAATGGCCATCTTCATAATCAGCTCCTACAGTGCACACCTACCCTCAGGATCTGGCTAGAGTTCCCCTATGGCAGTGAGTTCCACAGTTCCATGCCACACGGCTGCCCACTGCCCTGCCTGTCTCGCCATGGTGTGAGCTTCTTTTCAGGTGAAGCCTAACCACTCTCCTGCATCCCCAGGCACCCCCATGGCTCTCAAGCTGCTGCCCAAAGCTCACACCAAGCTGCACACCTTCCTGTATGAGTACTGCGTGGCGCTCTCCCTCGCCACCCACCCTGCTATCATCGGCATGTTTGGCATTGCCATTGAGTCCAGCCAGCATTACGGCTTCCTCTTTGAACCAGCGCTGCACAGAGACCTCATCTCCATCATCAAACCACATGTAAGTGCTGCCATGCGGGAAAAGGAACTGGGACTCAGCACCAATCCAGCTCCAGGAGAGGGAATAAGACATGGGGCCTTCCCCTGTAGGGGCACTAGATCCAATCTGGCTGATCTGCAGGGGACTAGCTAGCCATTTTAGGGGAGGTCAGGGTCAGGAATGGGACACAGGGGCTTTCTCCACTAAGGAGCATCAGCTCTAATCCAATCCCAGGTTGGGAGCAGAGGGGTAGGGAAAGAATATGGAGCCTTTCCCTTCTAGGAGGCACCAGCTCTGATCCAGCCCCAGCTTATGGGGATAGCTAGCTGAGGGGGGCAAGGAATGGGACATGGAGCATTGTCCCTGTAGGGGCACAATCTCCTATCTAGCCCCAGTTTGCAGGGGCTGTCTGTATCCTGAGAACCCCATCTCCAACACTCGAAGTGCCAGCATCTCCCCTAAACGCAAAGCTGACTGGTGCACGTCCGGCTGGGGCTGCCATGGTGCTGTGGTCGCCACATCTCCTCTCTCTGTCCCTGCCCAGGATGGGATCCCTGAGCCAGCTGCAAAGCAGTGCACCACGCAGCTGGCGAGTGCCCTGGAGTTCATCCACAGCCGGGGACTGGTGTACCGTGACGTCAAGCCCGAGAACGTGCTGCTCTTCGACCCTGAGTGCCGGCGCATCAAACTGACCGATTTCGGGCTCACCCGGCCCAAGGGCACCCTGCTCAAGCTGGTGGCTGGGGTGATCCCCTACACTGCTCCGGAGCTGAGCAACACCACCGGTGCCCAGGGCCTGCCCATTGATGCCAGCTTGGACGCCTGGGCCTTTGGTGTGCTGCTTTTCTGCCTGCTGACAGGCTACTTCCCCTGGGAGCAAAGCCTGCCAGCTGACCCTTTCTTTGAGGACTTTATGCTGTGGCAAGAGTCAGGCCTGGATGAGGACCTGCCACGCCATTGGAGGCGCCTGACGGCTGAGGCCACTCGCATGCTGCGGAGCCTGCTGGCCCTGGATCCTGCCCAGCGCAGCCCTGTCAGCGGGGCCCTGCGCTATGTCGACTGCCCTTGGAGAGTGGAGAACTGCCATGGTGAGAAGAAGGCTGTGGGACCCTAGAGACGCTTCATTGTGGGGTCTGTCTATAGGATGATCAGGATCCAAGGCCTTACAATGTGCCTCCAGCAAGACAGAATTAAATTGAAAGGGGCTGTCAAAACAACAGCCATCTGTTCCAAAGCACTGAGCACCAGTTCCTGCCAGGCACCAATTCTCCTCTGGCTGCCAAATCCCCCATAGGTGCCAGTTCCCACTGGGCACTGATGTCTCCCTGGGCCCCAATTTCTCAATGGGTGCGGATTCTCCCCGGGGTGCTGATTCCCACGGGGTGCCAAATCCATCCTAGCTCCTGATTCCCCAATGGGTGTCACTCCCCTCCTCCCAGATGTTGATTCCCTCCAGGCTCTGATTTAGCAATGGGTACCACTTCCCCTCAGCCCCCGCTCCCCTGCACCAACTACCCCACCCACTTCCTGATAAAGGCAGTTCTCATTGCTGTGGGGAGCACATCCCCTGGATCAGTTTCTGTGCACCGCAGCCCTTGCATGATTATAGAAATAGAGATTTATTCATCAATACATGCCCATCTGTGGCTCTTTTTTGCTTGTAATAAAATCCCCAAGCAGGGTCCTGGACAGTGTGAGAGAACAGGTTTCATGGGCATCCTCTGGACTCTCTTCCTGCTTGGGGGCTCCGCCCAGGGTTCACTGCAGGGTGCCACTGGATAGCTGGGGGATAGGTGCTAGGGTGCCAAGGGGCTGGACGGAGGTAGCTAAAGGATAGGTGCCAGGTCTGCCTGGAAGGGCATAGCTGGAGGCTTGGTGTTGGAAGGCTGCTCTCTCTCTCTCTCTCTCTCTCTCTGTCTGTCTCCTTCCAAGACCCCTTGCAGTACTTCTGGGAACTTGTGAGCGGAGGGACAGCTAAAGCAAGGCCTTAAATAGCCGCACACTGGCACAGGTCTATCAGGTCTGGCTGTGGCTGTTTCTGGAGCATGTGCTGGGTCTGGGATTTCCAGCAGTGACCTACCAGCGAGAGTACATGCCAGGCACACACACTGCGTTCTCTTACCCCTCCTGGGTCAGTTTGTTTCGTTTTGTCTGAAATGGACCACGGTCAGACACCAGCAACAATAACGACAGCCGCTCCAGCCCATCTCCGCTCACTTGGGCCTCTTCCCAAACGGACGGTTAATATCAGCCATCAGGCTGCCTGGCAGGTGCTTCCCCTGGTAAAGCCTTTCTAACCAATGGGAAAGGGTTCAGGGGGTTGTTCCAATGGAAGCCACACTGAGTGCTTTCCCTCCTAGACCTTATCACTGTTTCTTTTACTTTGCTGTGTGTTTGATAAAGAGTTGTTAGGGTGGTTGTTACAGAGGGAGTCTCCAGGGCTGGCTTTGCAAAGCCCCCCAGCCAGCATTACCTGTGTGATGTTGGAACAGTGACCATTAAGGCTTTCATGAACATTGAAGCCCTTTAGAAACACAAGAAGAGGCAGAAACTGGCTGGGACAGTCAGTGCAGTGGGGGTGCCTGCTCACAGCATGTGGGTGAGAAAGAAACAGGCATGACAAGGTGGGGGCAGAGCGCCACATGAGATGCTGGGCACTTGGCAGTTTGGGGCATGCTGTTGGCCTAGGCATCACTGAGATACGTTGGCAGGGATCGGGTTCACTAACCAGAGCAGGGGTCAAACCTTGAAGTACAAACCCTACAATATGTCTACAAGCAACATCAGGCCTTTCCCGTCCCACAGTCAGTGTGGAGAGAGTCCATTGCTACGTCACCAGCCCCACACCGGGAATCAGGCCCCAAAATACAGAGAGACTGGCTTCAAAATCATGAGATTTTACACAGTAATCTAAGTGGGGATTTTGGGGGTTAGAGCCTTTAGAAGGTCTTGTTTGCCAGCTTTTGTCCCCACCACAAGGGTGAGAAACAGTTTGTTTTGGAAGCTGAGACTGTCCCATAATCCCACGACTCCAGGAGCTGGGGATTTATGGGAAACACTAGACATACTGAGAGTTGGCAGCACTGTAGTGTTGGATGCTGGGGCAGAGTTAAATTGGTGAAGTCAGAGCTACAAGTGAAAAGTGGTATTTTTGGAGGGGGCCCAAGTGCACTCAGCTTCCACTAACACTATGTGATCTGGGTCTTGAGACTACTGTGAAAACCCCAGGCTCAGTGTAGAGGAACCACATTTTAAAAAGATACCTGTGGTTTGGGGTGTCTCAAACCAGAGGCCAGGTGGAAAAAATTGGGCACAAATTTCTCTGAAGTCAAGACCTGAGGGAATTAACTTCTACACCAGCTAAAGGGATAGGGGTCAGCACGCTTCTCTCACCAACACTTTCCCTGATGCCATCATAACTACAGTCACAGAACAGACACTGATTGGGACAAACAGCTCTTGCTTTTCTAATGGGTCTTCTTTGTGCGTTTCCCCATGATCTATGCAGTTACCCTGGGAGCTCATGTTCAGCTGATTATCCACCATGACCCCCAAGTCTTTTTCAGCATCACTGTTTCCCAAGATAGAGTTCCCCAGCCTGTAAGTATGGCCTACAGTCATTGTTCCTAGCTGCATAACTTTACATTTGGTCATATTAAAATGCATATTGTTTGCTTGCACCCAGTTTACCAAGTGATACAGATCACTCTGTCAGTGACCTGTCATCTTCATTATTTACCTCTCCCCCAATCTTTGGGTCACCTGTAAGATTTATCAGGGATGGTGCTATATTTTCTTCATCAGTAGTAAAAACATTAAATATTATAGCATCAAGAACTGATCCCTGCAAGAGCAAACTAGAAAAACACCTGCTCATAACCTTGGAATAATGAGGAGATTGCATACTACTGGAAGAAAGCAAATGTCATGCTAATATTGAAAAAGGGTAAGCAGGTAACCCAGGTAACTTTAGGCTGGTTATCAATCTCAAGCAAAGTAATGGAAAAACTAATCTGATATTTAATTGACAACGAATTAAAGGGTGGGAATAATAATCAATGCAATGGATTTATGAAAAATAGGTCCTGTCAAACAAACCTGATTTCATTCTTTGTTGAGATTACAAATTTGGTTGATAATGTACATAAACCTTTGTAAGGCATTTGACTTAGTACCACATGACATTCTAATAAAAAATAGTACCATGTAATATCAATACAACACTTGTTAGGTAGATTACAAACTAGTAAACTGACAGATCTCAAAAAGTAACTATCTGTCAATCAGGAATCACCAAATGGGGATGGAGTGTTTCTAGTGGGTTTCCTTAGGGATCAGTATTAGGCCTGATGCTATTCAACATTTTTGCCAATAAGCTGGAAGTAAATATAAAATCACTGCTGCCAAAATTTGCAGATGACACAAAGATTGGTGGAATGGTAAATAAAGAGGAGAACAGGGCACTCATACATAGTGATCTGAACCGCTCAGTAAGCTGGGCCTACTCAAACAAAATTTGTTTTACTACAGCCAAATGAAGTTGCACATCTAGAAACAAGAAATGCAGACTATATCTTGAAAGCAGAGACTTTAAAAGGATTTTAGAGTGTGTAGTGGGGTGTCAGTCATTCCTGCCCCTCTGGGTCAGAGGGAGGCCACAGTGCTTCACTATTTCACTATCTATTAACAGGAGGCATTAGCCAATAGGAAGTTTAGGGGAGCTCTGGCCCTCAGGCAGGGCCTGGAAAGTACACAGTCTACAGGCTCTGGGCCCTTAAGCAAGAACAGAGCCACAAGGGGTTTGAGGCCCACAGCAGTTTAGGACTGAACACTACTGCCTGATGTCTTGGCTCAGGTCTTGGACTGTGGTAGGGGTACTGTAACCCCTGAGGTAGGGTGATGAGGAACCCAGGCCCACCTTACTCCACCAGATTCCAGCCCAGGGCTCTGGCAGTAGCAGAGGGGTCCATCACTGGGTCAGCAGAGTCCCCACCAAAATATGCTGATCAAGTCTCAGGCCCCAACAACAGCAGCACTGTAATCAACTGTCCCTGAGCTACTTCTTCCCCTTCCCTCAGGTCCATGTGGTATCATTCATCTACCTCAGGGTAGGTGGCCAGCAGCAGTCCTGGCAGTCCATCAGGTTGGGTTTCTCTGAGGTCAGTTGCAAAGTCAGCAGCCTGCAGCAAGCTAGATGCATCTGTCTCCCTCTCAGTCTCAATCCCAACTGAGCTGAAGGATCTGCCTTTTATACCTCTGGCCTCACCTACCCACTTCTGGAGAAAGGAATGAGGTTAGTTTGGCTCTGCTCACTTGGGTAGGGATGTTGGCTCTTCCCTCTCTGGCTCAGAGGGAGGCCATACCACCTCACTACAGAGTCATAATGGACAAGCGACTCAGCCTGAGCTCCCAGTGTGATTCTGTGGCAAAAAGGGCTGATGTAAGCCTTGTATGTATTGGGGAAGGAGGAGTAAGGAAGCGATGATTACCTCTGTATATGGTATTATTGGTGAGACTGATACTGGAATTCTGCATACAGTTCTGGTGTCTATGTTTTAAAAGGATGTTGAAAAATTGGAGAGGGAGCAGAAGAGAGTCACAGGAATGATTCAAAGACTAGAGAAAATGTCTTAGAGTGGAAACTTAACGAGCCCAATCTGTTTAGCTTATGAAAATAATATCAAAAGATGATTTGATCACTGTGTACAACTACCTCTATCAGGAGAAAAAACAGGATATTAAAGGGCTCTTTAATCTAACAGGGAAAGGAAAAACAAGAACCAATGTCTGGAAGCTGAAGCCAGACAAATTCAAACAGGAAATGCAGAACATTTTTTTTAACAGTGAGGGTGATTGACCATTGATAAGAAAGCAGTGAATTCTCCATCTCTTGGTATCTTCCATGTTATGTACTGTGTGCTGGGTAATAACATGAAAGGACTTCATGATTTTAAAACTAAACTGGCTCTTTTTTTAAGAGAACTATTTACAGAGATGCTGCAACTACAAATAACTTTCTAGCCATGTGCGCAGGCTGACTTTCTGGTGCCTCCTCCAAACTCTTCCCCCCATGCAACCTATCTCCAACTTCCTTGCAGGTTGCTACATCTTTCCTTTTAACAATTGTTGCTATTGTTTTGTCTTTGTGCAATGTGCAAGCGTTTGCTGACTTGCTGGGGCCAGAGGTTACTAGTACATTGCACACTCTAGGGACATGGCCTTAACTACCACCCATTGTGGCCTGCTAAGCCTTATAGTCTTTCAGGTGTGCTAGTCTTCAAACCAGCCTCCCACTTCTCGTTTATGTTATTGATGGTTGCAGGATACTTGCTTCTATCCTGTTGCTGGTCTGCTCTTTCTGTTGGTTGCTGTCCTGTTCATTCCCTGTGTTGCTCATATACCTAGTTTCTGACTCTCCTACATCAGATCAGCTGATGACAGAGGCTATTTCTATGTCCTCCTGGTCTTGGGCCTGTCTGTCTGTGTGGTGCCAAATGTCTGCCAGTACTCCACAGTTGTCTTCAGTTTCATCTCCACTGTTATCCTGAGTCTGTAACAACCTCATATAAACTGATTACAATTCTTGCCTGAGTGTCGGACAGATAATCCACTTCCCAGAAGTTGGAGCACTGACCTACTGTGACCATGTAGTTTCGGTCATTAAAAGTGAACAAGTTTGTTTTGACCTTTTCCCAGGGTTGGGCAGGAATTTCATGAGGCTGTAGAGTCTCCTTCTGTCGTCGACCCTATACTTTTTGTACACCTCCCACTATTTCATGTATTCTTACAAATGGGCATTCATGTCAGGCCAGTAGATACATTCCCTGGCTTTTCTCAAGCATGGCTCTATATCCAGGTGTGAGCCGTGTATCCATCTCATGATGTCAGCTCCTAAATCTGCTGGGGTTACTGCTAAGTCCACTTTAAACAAAATCCCACCTTGCACATGCAACTCATCCCTCACCTGGCAGTAGGGTAAACTCCTATGGCACTTGCTCCTTGAGATCTGGCCAATCCTGGAGTATCAATTGTTTCACTGCCTGTAGCACCCATCCTGGTTGGCATTTTGTTAGATTGCCTGGAGCCTCCCATCAGAGATGTGGCGGTATTGCGGCATGCTGATAGATTCTAACTCCTGTACCACAGAGCCATCTCTGTTCTCGTCTGGAAGATGTGCCCTGCTCACTGTATCTGCCACCAGTTGTGATTTTCTTGGGCAGTGACTTACCCTAACATCATAGTACTGGAGTCTCAATAACGTGTTGTAGTCACTTGAGTGCATTCAACAGTGGATTTTTCATGATGCTTTCCAATGACTTGTAATCAGACAGCACATCCACATTGTGCTCAACGGTGAACTGGAATCATTGCGTTCCAAAGAACACTTGCCAGTAGCTCCTTTTCTACCTAAGTATAACCTCTTTCTGTGTCTGTCAGAGATCTACTAGTAAATGCTATGGCCTACAGGCTTTGCATCAATGCTGCTCCTAGGCTTCCTTCCGAGGCATCATGCTGTAGCTACTCTGCAGGGTTGTAGCCCTTTAGGACTGGAGCATTGATTACAATTTTCTTTACCCTTTCAAATGCCTGTTCCTGGGTCTCTGGGCACAAGGGCTCACAGGCTTCCATGTGCAGAATCTGGAAAGATAGTTGGCGACCTCTGTAAATCACTGGACTCCCTTCATATCCATGGTCTGGGCATTTCCTTAATGGCTTTCAGTTTCTCAGGGAGTCTACATATGTCCATTGTGACATTGGTGAGGCCACATTTGGAGTATTGTGTCCAGTCTTGGGGCCCCCCACTACAATAAGGATGTGGACAAATTGGAGAGAGTCCAGTGGAGGGCAACAAAAATTATTAGGAGGCTGGAGCACAAGACTTATGAGGAGAGGCTGTGGGAACTAGGCTTGTTTAGTCTGCAAAAGAGAAGAATGAGGGGGGATTTGATAGCAGCCTTTAATTACCTGAAAGGGGGCTCCAGGGAGGATGGAGCTAGGCAGTTCTCAATGGTAGTAGATGACAGAACAAGGAGCAATGGTCTCAAGTTGCAGTGAGGAAGGTCTAGGTTGGATATTAGGAAAAAGTTTTTCACTAGGAGGGTGGTGAAGCACTGGGATGGGTTACCTAGGGAAGTGATGGAATCTCCATCTTTAGAGGTTTTTAAGCTGCAGCTTGACAAAGCCCTGGCTGGGGTGATTTAGCTGAGGTTAGTCCTGCTTTGAGCAGGGGGCTGGACTAGATGACCTCCTGTGATCCCTTCCAACTCTAATCTTCTATGATTCTGATTGTCTGGGAGCTCAGTTTCCCTGAGATTCAGTTGGCTTGCTAGGTGTCCATCTCCTTGATGTATGTTCTTGGATGCCGTTAGAATGCTGGACAGTGCCCATGGTGACTAGTCTCCCTCCTCTCTTATGTTGAGGATATTGCACATCCATTTAAGTTTGCACTGCCCTGCTGTCCAGCAGTGAGTGGTGCCGCTGTGTGTCACCTACTCTAAACTCCAAGCAATAATGTTTCTTGTTCTGTGAGTTTCTTATTGACAGCCCACTGGCTTCAGATTTTATTGTACATCACAAGCACTTGATCACATTTCTCCACATTTGTTGATCTCATCTAATGTTGCTGCTTACTAGTGTTGCTGGGATTACATTGTAGCTCCATAATCCATCTGGTATCAAATTGCTTGTTGATCTCATAGCATAGTTACAAATATGGCTTCTTGGGTTCCTTTAGCTTAAGCCTGTGTACTTGTTCTGCACATGTGGCTGTCACTGTTTTGATCTTTCCCTGGACAATTTAGCTGACCTTGCTGTTTGGAGGCATTTCTCTAGGATTAGCTCTGTTTCTCTCAACAATCCCTCCTGTAAGATGGAATCAAGTGTCCCACAAATGATGCTATTGCTAATTTTTCTGTCTCCAAAGCTATATGTGGATGCCAGAGTGCTCAGCTTTGTAATGTAATATCTATTCCCTCTTCTGCTTCTTGGCTTTGGGTAAATGACAGCTTCTGTCTACAGTCTCATTCTGTCTGGGATCACAGTAATCATCAAACATCTTTAGCAGCTGTTCCAGTGTTTTGGGCATTATTTCTAGCAACAGTGTGTGACTCACCCACTTCTCATCCTTTTTCCTCAATGAGATAGTAAAAAAGTTTTACCTTCGTTTTCTCATTTTTACCCCCCATAGTCAGCTCAGTTCTTGCCCGCATGCTTGTGCAAGGGTTTTTGTTGAAATCCAGGATTCCCAGTGGTCTGAGTCCATCCATGCTGCCTCAGCTCTGTTTCTAGATGCTGCTTTGTTTGCCTGTAAATAACACTCTCTCCCTTGCTGTGGGTCTCGCTAAACTGACCAGTTCACTACCATCATGCTTCATGTATTGCATGATGGGTAACAACATGAGAGGACCATGTTACTGGCTGTAAACTAAACTGACTCTTCGTTAAGATAATTATTTACAGAGGTGCTGCAACCACAGCTGCCATTCTAACCATGTGCACATAGACTGACTTCCTGGTGCCTCGTCTAAACGCTTCCTCCCTCCTGCAACCTGTGCTCCTCCTCCAACTTCCAAGCAGGTTGCTACCTCGTCAAATCCAGGACTGGATGCAAGTTATGCTTCAGTCAAACACAAGTTATTGGGCTTAGAACGGGGGTAACTGGGTGACATTTAATGGCGTGTGATACACAGGAGGTCAGGCTAGATGATCTAATGGTCCCTTCTGGCTTTAAACTCTAAGGAATTAATGGTTAAACCAGTGGCAGTTGGGAGTCAGGATGACAGCTGGTCAGAAAAATTTTGATGAAACATTTTTTATTGGAAATTGCTAAAATTAAAGTCTCATGGAAACCACTCAGTTTTGATGAAATTTCACTGGAAACCAGATCGGTCCAGCTCACCCACCTAGGCCCAGGCTTTCTGGCTCCTTGGGTCCCTGGTTCTGGGACAGCCCAGTAGGCAGACTGCCCATGCATTAGAACTAAGCAGGGAAAAGTAATTCCATTTCACAGAGCATTTGGAAATGTTTGCTTTTCATCCCAAATCAGAACAAAACCAAATTTCAAAATCTCAAAATCCTTCACAAAATGGAATTACCGTTCTCCACCCAGCCCTAGTCAGGGCTTACCCTTTGTGTGGTGTGGTGTCTACCTCTACCAGTGGGGTGCAGTGATTATGAGCCACTCCATAGGTGAAGGGCGCATCTGTGGCAGTGCCCAGGATTGTCCGTCACTATCCCTTTAACTCAGAGAGCCCTGTGACTGTGGATAAGTGGGATCTCTGCCGCTAGGGAGTGTTGCCTGGTGCGCAGCTCAGGCTCACACCCAGCATTCTGACTGCACCATATGTTTGGTGTTGGTGAAACCAGTTCAAAGACAGTACCCCTGGCTTCCCCACAGGCTGGGCACAGAGGCACAAGTCCCTGGGCAGGCTGGGCCGGATGCTGTGCTCCTACCCCTGGGCTAGGCTCCCTTTCCCAGGGGCCTTGTTGTGCTTGCAGTCATATTTTTTAACTCAACTAATAAGAAGGCCTGTTGAAGTCTCTCGGGGGGGCTGGAAATGGATCTTCTCGCCCTTGTCAGCCCTGCAGCAGCTGCTGAGAGAAGCCAAGTGGAACAGCACTGTGTGCAAACATGCCAGCCCTTTGCATGCTCAGCCATCCTCTGCCAGGGGGGGCTGGCCAGGTGCCGGGCACAGTAAAGGGCAACACTTCAGCTAATGCTGCCATGGGGTGTGGGGTGGATCTGGTGACATCCCTGAGGAGGTATCAAGTGGCTGAAAAGGGGAGGAAAGAACTCAGCAATTAACTCCTCCCTGAAATGGAATGGAGAGAAACAGGCAGGACAGTACAGAGCCCACTGCACTGTGTGAATCGCCCACTACACCCATAGGCCAGGGATGTGACTCTCGAGGGGCTCAGAGTTGGGAGTCAGGATTCCAGCACTGGGATCATGGTGTCGGGACCCTTCTGCATCCAGGACATGGCTGTTCAGTTTTTAGTCCTGCACTGAGTGCTCTGCTCGGCTGTGTGGGCAGTTGCTCTTTCACAGATTCAGAGATTCCAAGGCCCGAAAGGCCCACAGTGATCATCCAGTCTGACCTCTTGTATAGCACAAGCCAGAGACCTTCCCCAAAATAATGCCTAGAGCATAGCTTTTACAAAAACTTTCAGTCTTGGATTAACACTTGTCAGTGATGAAGAATCCACCATGACCCTTGGTAAATTGGTCCAGTGGTTAATTCTCTCACTGTTAAAAATGTACATCCTATTTCCAATTTGAATTTGTCTAGCTTAAACTTCCAGCCATTGGATCGCGTTCTACCTTGCTCTGGAGAGCCTATTTTTAAATTTTTCTTCCCCCTGTAGGTACTTCTGTAACGGCATGCGGATATGATGCATGCGGGGCTGGGCAGGGGAGGACAGGCTCTTCAGCCGGGACCCTGCAGTGCACAATAGGTAGAAAGCAGATGAACGGTGGCATCTGGGGGATGAACCAGCATAGCAGTGGCCGGGGAGCCTACCTGGCCAGACCAGCATGGGAGCAAGTGGAGTGGGGAAAGGGGATCAGTGAGGGGCAAAGAAACCAGCATGGGTGGGGAGAGGGTTCTGGGCATGGACTTGGTGCAGGATGATAATTGTGGGCAGCTGACAAGGGGAATAGCTGGGGAGGTGATAACGGCTGGGCAGTGAACCAGCCACCTCCAGGAATTAAAGGGGAGATTCCTGCAGAGAGGGCTCAGGCAGCACAAAGGAGTTCTTACCCAGGACTCCAGCATCCCAATATGCAGGGCTGCCCCACAACCAGACCGTTTGCACTGGCTGGATCCAGGCCACAGAGTGCAGGGACAGGCTAGGCCAGGGGAAGAGAAACAGCAGTTGTGGGGATATTTTGAGTGGGAGCTTGCAAACTGTTTAGTACCCTCCATTCCCACCAGCTACAGTGAGGGCCATGACCACAACCAGAGTAAGTGACACAGTGATGCCTGCCTGAGTCTGCAAAGAGCCTGAGACAATAGCTCTGAAATGGTCCATAACTGTCACTGGCTGAGGAGTCATGACAACATCAGATGAACTTATTGCAGCTCAGAGGGACTGAGACCTCCAGGTTCAGAGCCAGATGGACTGGAGGAGCTGCACAGGGGAGAAGGTGCCTTTGGCAGGAAAACTTGAAGACAGGAATGCAATGCCTCATGGAGCTGCAGCCCAGGCCCCTCTGTCACTTGCTCGTGTGGCCCAGAGGGCCAGGGCAGTGTGAGCCGGAGGGAAATGCCTTGTATTGGGATGGATCTGATGTCTTCCATGCCTGGTGGAACAGCTTGGCGAATGCTGGGACCCTCGAGCTGGGAAGCCGTGGGCTGTATAATATAATCCCATGCTGATCTGCAGAGATGCAGGGATCCGATTCCAGATCTTCTGCTCCTAATGCTGTGCTGGGGCACTGGGGTATGCACTGACCGTGAGGGGAGAGTGCCCATTAACAGCCTCCCTCCTTGCTCTCTGCAGCATCCTGGGTTTCCTGTGCTGTCTTCCATACAAGACCTGACCTGGGCAGGCCTGCTGGCCTGTGCTCTGGCCCTGTCCCAGCAGGAAGCTGTGGGCATGCATGGCTGCCTGTTGTGATGGGGGCATTTCTTTCCTTCCCCTGGGCTGACTGGCAGCTGGTCATATTTACAAGACACATGTGCTGGCTCGGTTGTGTGTGTGGGAGAGGGAAGGGGGGGTGGGCCAGGCCCAAGGTGGTGACAGGAGGCTGGCGTAGTTGTCACATGGGCTAACTGCACCACTGACCCTGCAGGTCTCTCCGAGTGCACCCTTTCCAGGTCTCAGGTTCCTAGTAGTCTCTTCGGGTGGAATCACACTATTCTCCCACTGTCAGACTGGGTGCTGGGTTGAAGTCCTCTGTGTATCCACCGTGATTACCTAAGGAGGTCTGAGACCCTGCAGTTCTGTTCCCTCTGGGGCAATGACAGCAAAGCAAAGGATTATCTAGTTTGAACAAAAGCACTTCAGAGAAAGTGTGTCTTCAAAACCATACAATAGCCTCTGTGCATGCCTGCTTACAAAGTGTCTAACCATGTTCCACGGGCAACCCTGGACAGACTAATTCCCTACAGACTCCTCCACAGAGCTTCCCTCAGTGTCACCTTGTCTCCCAGTCAGACTTCACTGACACTCCCTGGCAACTCACCTTCCTTTGCATTATTCAAAACACTGCTTAGCTGTTTATAGTGCCCTTTAATCTAGTGTTGCTGATGGGCAGAGTACGCATTTTGAAGAGTTTGAAGCCATGGTGCAGTCTCCTTTGGTTGAAGACACACACCCACAGCTGCTCAATTCAGTCTGTAGTCTAGGAGAGCTCTTGGATTCCTTGCTAACGCTGAGCTCTCATATAGCAGCATCTGTGAATAATGCTTTCCATCATCTCCAGTTGGCTAGGAGATGCCATCCCATCCTGGCAGGCGAAGACCTGGCCTCAGTTATTCATGCCTCTTCATCGCCTCTTAGCTGGATTATAGCAATGCAGTATACCTGGGCAGGAAGCCTTCAGCACTCAGGAATTCCCAGCTAGCACAAAACACTGCGGCATGTCTCCTCAGCACCACAGGCTACCGGGAGCCCGCGAAACCTCTCCTCCACTCTCTACATTGGCTTTCCATAGAATTTCAAATCAAGTTCAAGGTCTCAGTCCTTATTTTCAAACTGCTACATGGCCTGAGCCCAGGAGACCTAAAAGACCATCTAGAGCTCTGGAATGAAGACCATGGTCAACAACTCTGCTCTTCTGTCACATTGGAGCTCTCGTCTGTGAGGGAGACAAAACTTTCTCCAGTGATGATCCAGGATTGTGGAATGAGCTTCCCCAGGAACAAAGGACCATCACAAACTTCACCACCTTCTGCTCTAAGTGCGATGTGCATTTCTTTGGCCTTACCATCTCTCATATAAACACATAGCAACAAGTATATTTATACTAAAAAAATCCCTGCCAAAACAAGAGATGCCACTGCATGTTTCTCCCCTTAGGGAGTGGGTGCGAGAACTTGTGGCAGATGTTAGTCACATTGATTAGTGCACTAATGGAAGATGCCCAGCTACTACGGCAACGAGTGAGGTTTTAGAACCTATTGCAGATCAGGCGAAACAAGGCTCACAACAGGAGATAGATTTTTTGAAGCCAGCAGCCTGCCCTGTTGTCTTTCATGTGTCTGGTTTGTTGGTTTTATGTGGGAAGCCATTGTGTCAACCTTCAGCACAGAATTCTTTGAATTTAGACATTGGAATTGTATATTAAACATCCCACTGCCCCCAATATAAGTTAGATCCATACAATCACACAGGGAATTCTAGTAACTCAGTATACAATCACTTCCCCTCACTGGCCCAGTCATCTACAAATGCTTACAGCTCAGTACTCATAACATGACTTGTCAGCTCCATGACTGCCATTATTGAGCCATACCCAGGGATCCAAGTGGCCCAGCAGACCTATGACCTGCCTGGTCAGTGAGAGTGACTGTCTGCACAAGGGTGGAGCACACCACACAGCCCCGATAGGCTTGGGGAAAAGAGTTATATCCCCCTTGCCCTATGGAGATGCAGCCAGCAGGGTCCCCTCCCCTTCCTCAGATGCCCTGGAGCTTGTAGGGAACCCTCTCCCCCATATCATTTCACCGATCTCACCTTCCCCATAGTCCAATCTCCATCTTGCTCTTTCTTTCCTCCTTCCTTCCCCTTGTCCTCTCTGGAGCTCTAACCCCTCTGCTGCAAGGGCAGCGTCCTTGCCTGTGAGCTGTGGGAGACTCTGCACTGGTAGGGTGCAGTACAGGATGCTTGGTGCACAGCTGAACTGCTTCCCCTCCAGTCAGGGGGAGACACTCCCCTTTTTCACACACAGAGTCTCTGCTCACTGGAATCAATTCATCCCCCCCCATCACTGAGGTGGGGAGCAGCCGTAAGTGCAGCCGTCCAGCACCTCCAGGCCAGGGCCTGTGCGCACACTGCTACTCACCAGTACTGGGGGCACCGCTGGTCGCTTCTGCTCAGCCAGGACACTGAGTGCCCCCCTTACCCCATCCCCGGGAGGGATGATGTCACTGGGCACTATAAAATATCCACCCTTATTGGTGTGATAGCAGCACATGCCAAGAGACCAGGCAGCAGGGACCATTACCCTTTCACACTCTAAGTCCCTGACCTCCAGAGAAGACACTAACAACTGGGTCCTCCCCCGCCACACACTGAACATCTCACAGCTGCATTGTGTGTCCCTCTGCTAGGAGCATACTGAAATACTCACCCAAAAGCAACAGCCTGCTGGTTGGAATGGGGGGGAGGGGCTGGCAGCCAGGACTCCTGGGTTCTAGCACCAGTTCTGGGAGGTGAGTGGGGTCCAAGGGCCAGGGCAGGGGGGTTGAGAGCTAGCACTCTGGAGTTCTCACTCCTACTGACCCGCTGCATGGCTTCCAGTGCAGTCATTTCCCATCTGTGCCGGAGCTTATGCATCTGCACAGTGAGGGGAATGGGACGCTGCTGGGTGGGCCTCCCAGGGAACGGCTGTGCTGCACAGCCTCTTCTGTGGGGTCAGGAGCACTCTGAATGGGGTGTGTGGGGATTAACGGGGAGCCGTGGCTGCCGGGGGCTGTGACCTGCCAAGGCCAGGCAGGAGCTGACAACCGAGGCTACTGCCCAGCGCCAAGCCATTGGCTAAACAGGCACATGTCAGGAATTGGATATGGCTTGCAGAGGCCAGGCTGTAACAGGAGCCCTCTGTCCTTTCCCTTCCCTTCGTCACCAAGGAAGAAGAGATGAGCTTACAGCTTGTGGGGTGTCTGGTGGCCTCCCCTGGAGCCACAAAGGGGTTGGCAGGATCAGGCTGGGGGGGGACAGGGTAGGAAGGGGTCAGGACTGGGACTGGGTGGCTTTCATTATCCCTATGCCACCCACATTACTGGTTGCCCCGGTTCAGCTTCACTCACTGCCATGCCCAGAGCACTGCACCAGCAGGATCCGGTCAGTTCCCCAGCCGGCCAGGATCCCAGGGTGAGAAACGCCAGCGCAGAGCAAAGATTTAGTCTGTACCCAAGGTCACACAGCAAGTCAATGGCAGAGTCAGGAATAGAACCCAGGGGACTGACCCCCAGTCCTCTACTAGAAACCACTCCCTGCTCTGTCTATCTGGGGATTCCAGCCCTGGCCTTTCTCTGTGCCTGTGCCAACATCTGTGCTGTATCCTCTCTGCTCAGAGTTCTGATCCAGCATTTCTCTCTCTGTCCTCAGCAAGGAAAGCACTGAGCCATCATCTGTTGCCCAAACAGTCCACAGCTGCAAGCAGCCTCCCCATCCGCTACCCACTAGTCTCAATCCACCAGCATCTCAGCAGCTTTCCTCAGAGTTTATCTGTTAGGGACATTGCAGCCATATATTGGAGAGCAACAGGGCTTGCAGCCCTTCCGCCGGGGAGATGAGCCCCTGGCTGGATCCAACTCCCTGTCAGGGAGCAAAGGGTTTCCCAGCCCATCCTCAGGAGGGACTATTCCCTGGATTAATCAACCTCCCCCCCCATCCCATGGCAAAGGGTGCTGTATTGTACAAGGGACACTAGGGGACAGCAGAAGGTCAGGGATTAGGAATGGGTATAACATTTAGAGTGATACTAATGCGGCATTTTACATCCAGGAACAAAGAATGCAGGTCTCACTTGTAAGACGAGAGGCAGTATTCTGGAAAGCAGTTTTTTAACAAGGATTTAGAGGTGGAAACCAACTGAACATGAGCTCCCAGTGTGATGCTGTAGCTAAGAGGGCAAACTGGTACTCAGCCTCAGCCAAAGGCCACCCCTGTCCCCACCCAAGCACAAGGTGCAGCAAGTACCCCAAGGGCTAACTTCCTTAGAAACAGTGTACTCTGGACAGTGGAGACTGGGGGTAGAACTCAGGAGGGCTTGATTTCTAGTCTTAGTTCTGCCACCAGTTTGTTGTGCGGCCTTAGATAAGAGAGCCCATGGTCCTTTCTGCAATGGCTGGGGTGTGACTGCTGGTGTCCGGAGCCCAGCTGTCTGAGAGCAGAATGCAACTTTATGTACACTTGTCTTCTATGTTGTTCAGTGTTGTTTCCTGGGTGGGAGCACTCAGAAGTCAGCCAATTTATTAAGGAAAACGTGCACAGGTCCCCAGAGCTGCATGAATTTGATCATGGTTATTTCCCATCCTAAAATACTCCCCAGAAAATATCCTGTTTATTATTCACAGCCGTCCTGTTGAAAAAGGATCATTCCTTCTAGGGACAGGAATAATCACATGGGGTATAGATGACAGAATACAGCCAGGAGTCAAGGGACCAGGGGTGAATGTCCAATGGACTGGGATTGTCCCCACTGGTGAATAACGAAGACATTAGCAGAAACCAGGAGTGGGTCCTGAGCAATTCAGGAATGAGAGAAAGGGCTAACATCACAAGAAATATGATTTGCATGGAATGACTAGCCCAGCTCTGCATCTGCTCTATGCCAATGTGCCCTGGTTAGTGACATGCTGCCTCCCCACATTTTCCCGGTTGGACAAGTTCATAATTACCTCCCACTCTGCAGTGCTGTGCAGTATAGGCTACAGTGATTTTGGAGTGAAAGCAGCATGCTATAGTGATTCAATAACTGATTTACTTTCTTTACTCTAGAGTATGTCTTAACATAGTCCCTTCTGGTTTTATGGCCATGGAGCATTGTCTGCTGTGTCAACACTGGGTTCATTTTTATTGCTCAGGCAGTAAACTGGAACTAGGACACCTAAATCAGAGTGTATTCCTTCACCACAGACAAGACTGCCCCTCACCATCAGTTGCTGAAGAGTTTAGAATTCAAAGGAACAACCCAGCTAGGAGTATGACAACATAGGACAATATGTGAAAGAAACAAAAAAAAAAAAGACAAATGATTTTTGATTGCACAGAATTAATCATTACTGCAAGCCACCAATGAAACCGTAAACCACCTCACTCAAGACGTTTATTATTTGACCATAGACTGTAGAAGGAGCTGGTCAACTGGCCAGCTGGCAATTTGAACACATATGTTCACCCACACCGCCTTATTGAATCTTGACAAAAACGAGGTGTTTGGGTCTCTTTCCAATGTTACATTTACATTCACAGATAAAGCAAGTTGCTTAAGAGGAGTTCTCTGTTCCTCTACCCTTTGTCCAGTCAAACGAGACTCCCATAGGACATAAGGCAATGATAACTAGATCTGCTACTGGCTTTCCCTCCCGTTATGGCCTGATTTGTTCAGCTTGTCTAAAATAGACCTACTCATTCTGTTTGGAGCTCAAGTTGCCAACATTTAGCACTTACCTCACCACTCTCCTCAGAGGCTCCAGTGATGGGGCAGGCAAGGATCATGGGGCAGGTGGCTCCTGTGTTCCCAGCTTTTCTGCAGCCAATCCAGACCCATAGCTCTGCTCTGGGTTTTGTTGCTTGAAGCAGAGGCATTCTGGAACTTCTCTTCAGTCCCTGCTCCCAGGATCCTGCTGGGGCCAGACTGCAGAAGCATCCAGCAGCTGTACAGATGAGGGGAGCAAGTGAGAGAGAACAAACATGCTAGAGTGAGCAGGTTTTTGCTCCCTTCCTTATAATTTGCAGGGTACTCACCTCTAGCTCAATCTCAGTGTTCTGTGGATGGTGCAGGTGAATTGCTAATGTAGTTATCCCAGCCCCTTTGGATGGTGGGAGGGAGGAGGCAGAAAGGAAGACTTGGAATTGGAGCTGTTTGCTCAGAGTGATAAGGAATGTTTGCTTGCTGAGAGAGATAATGGAGAGTATTTGCAAGGAGCAGCTCCCTTCAGGAATGGAAGGCATCAAGTCTTTTCTAGCTGTTCCCTTTACTCCAGGTTCCCATGTGACGTGGGGTAGCAGGGGGCATCTCACTGCCCTCAGACAGAACCTTTCCATTCTCACTCTTCCTCATTGGCCTCATGTCCATTTTCTTCATTCATCTTTGTGATTCAGACAAGTTGTCATTTCAGGTAATTATGAATTTTCAGAATATTGATGTCAGTTCATGTTGCTGTTAGCACCACAGACGCCTATATGAGATTAACAAGGCAGTGGTGAGGCAATGCCCATGGACACGCCAAAAACTTGCAATGAGAAAGGCAATGGCAAGACGGCATGGTGGGGTTCAGCCATCAACCTGCTGAGACCTAAATGCAGTTTGCTCTTGTGCCAAAGATATTTTTCCAAAGTAAGAAGAATCAGAGGGATGGAGTTGGCATTGGAGACTATTAGTCCAGCTCACTTTATTGATAGCCCTGTATGATCTGAAGATTGGAGTTACCTACCTCTGTCCTGGGGGGAAGTTCAGAGGACAGAAGATCAACCAGCAGCATCCCCAAACCTCAGCCTCACATTTTCATTGCCCTTTATGAGGGAATGAAACTGGTCTTTCTTCCAATTGCACATTCAATTTCCTTTTAACAGAACCTGAGAGATAGCTGTACTGGCTTTTTAGAAGGAGAGTTCAGCCAGGGCCTGCACACACCCCTTAAACTCAGCCTCATATAAGGTAGGTCCAAAATACACTGGACAGAGCTATCTCAGAGCAAGTTAGAGTCCTTAGCATCCAGCCTGGTGGAAGAGTTGTTACTAAAGGAAGAGTTTGGGCAGGGCCAGTCCTAGGTGTTTTGCTGCCCTGGAAAACATTTTTGGCGCCACCTAAGTAGCCAAGTAAAACAAACAAATAGTTCAGAGAGTGATGTGGCACCCCCAGAAGTTGGCACCTAGGGTGATTGCCCTGATTGCCTGCCCTGAAGCCATCCCTGACTTTGGGGGATATGTGGACTGCGCACATGACACCTGGCTATAGAACAGTGAGCATAAAGGTGGAGTTGTGGCTAGTTGTGTAACAGAGTTCCCTGCCTGCCTCCTTCCCAGCCACTGATCTGCACAGCATTCTGGGGCTCGAGAGTTCTTCATCAGGGAAAAAGCACAAACAAGGGAAATACAAATATGACAAGCTTTCTCTTTTTATCTGATAGGGTTTTGATGAATAAATGAGTTCATTTCCTGTAACTGTCTGCAGATGGGCAATAATAGGGGGAAGGACTTATCCACCAAGCTAGGGCTGAGTTTGACTGTGTTGAGGGCAAGCTTTCCCAGAACAAGGAGAAAGCAGAGAAGAGAGAAGGAGCAAGCCAGCAATAAAAAGAAGGGAAAAGAGCCTTTCACACAGAGCCAGGTGGATGTTTCCTAGTGTGACCAAAACCCCATAAACACACAATGGAGGAGAAACTCTTGAAGAGCCGAAAGCATGATAATGGGTTACGCTGCAGCTTCACACTTCAACTCTTATGTAACCTAACCTCTCCTCTTGAAAGACCTGGAGTAGTTGCTGCTGCACAAAGTCGGAGGCAGGGGCTGTCATCTCACACCACATTGCAAGGAGTGAATGAAAAGACTCCTACCCCAGTCAAGTCTTCATTAATGGAATAATGCCTCACTATCTGTTAACCCTCAAAAGAGTTAGTAGGGATCTGCGGGCAGGTAAATGTTCTAAAAGGACCCCTCCCACCCTCAGGTCTGACCTCGACCATGTCGAATCACTGGCAGATTTTTGGAACCAAACCCAACAAATATTTAAAGGGTGAAAACAGGTAAGTAGTTAATTAATTTATTAATTAACAGGGTCAGGTCAAATAAAACATACACAGCTCCGCGGTTGAACAAAGATGGAGGTTTGAAACCTAGGCCCACTACCACAACTTAACACCGTGGAGTAAGGAGTCTACTATTTCACCATTTGCCTTCTCCCAAACCAGGTGTTGAACATGAACAATCACACAGTAGAGATGACAGGGATGAGGAGAACCAGGGCTTGTAGCAGGGCAGAAAGACACTGGAACAGCAACAAAGACAACGGGATGATCAGGAGCAGTGAGCATACACAAGAATTTTGATCTGTCGGACAGTTACAAATGGGCACACATGGCTGTGGCTGGAATGGACAGCCCTGATCTGCCTCTCCTCTGCCCTTAAATAGCTATCAGTTGCTGGGCAGATTACAGCTTACAGTCACTAGTTGCTAGGCAGATTCCATCTTTTTTCCGCCACTCCTTCCCACCTTAGCAGAAAGAGCGAGAAAAAGGGTCCATAAAGATGGGGGCCAAGATGGTGAACAAAATGGAGTCCCAAATCAAAATGGCATTTTCCCCTATCACAAGTTCCTACCCTACATACCTTTCCCCACCCAGGAAGGCCACTGTCAGAGAGAGAGAGTGTATACCTGTCTTCACACTGGTTCCTTCACAATGTAACCACTTCTAAGTATACATAGTCACAATTTCATTTCCCAGCAAGAACACCCAGCCAGCAGTTGCTGGTGAATGTTAGTTCTAGTAGCACTCAAAGGTCACACACTGAGGCAGTGCCCATCTGCAGAAAGCAGACATCCCAGGACCAATCAGTTACAAACAGAGGAAGTGGCTACATCCCTGTGTGGTTTCAAACCACCAGTCTTTCAGCTCAGTGCACTGTCTGTTGGACCACAGAGATGATTTGTTGAGGTGGTTATCAACCAAACACTGTCAATCCATTTAATTGGCTCTTTAACAGGGTGTGAAATGTTCTCTTGGCAGTAGGTGAGTTTCTGGGAACCCCTCCAGAAGTGGAAGTGTAGAGGCACTTCTATGCAGAGAGAGAGACGACATAGAGGACAGAGAATCAGCACACTGCTTTCTCACAATTTAATCACATCCTCTTATGGGGCAATATTAAAAACCTGGCAGAACACCATTGTCAGAGCATATATTATGTTAGTTTGCAACAGGGCCTGGTGTTTTCTGGGACAGAGAGAGGGGGTTAATAGCTTCTTGAGAAAGGGAGGATGGGTCAAGCCATCTCATAAAACTGGATATAGTGGAAAGGTTCCAGGAAAGAAAAATGCTGGCCCGAGCAAAAGAGCTGGAAGCAGAAGAGTGAAAGGGGGTAGCAGAAGCCCAAGAGAAAAAGGAGGATGGGAAATGGCATCCCAGGAAAAACAGAAGAGAAGACAGTATGGTATTAAAAAGCTGGAATTACAAGGACACAACCCTCAGCCCATGGGTACACCGCACCAGGGATCACCCAGCTGGGACACGCCATGGCCAGGAAGAAGGATTCATCACAGAACATTTGACCACCTTTGACAGAATACACAAAATCCCTGAAGAACAGAGAATGACTGTCTTACTCCAAACTGACTGGTAAAGCTTTACAAGTGTTTAATGGATGTAAATGACAATTTGTTGTATGATCTGCTTAAGGTGTCTATATTCAAAAGGTTTCAAATTACTCCAGAGGCTTATCGCTTAAAGTTTACAAACCTCAACAAACTTGATAAATGAAGTCACTGGGAATATGTTCATAAAATGGGGGATTATTTGAGAAAATGGATAACAAGTAAAAGGTAGAAACTTAAAAGAAGTTGGTAGATCTGTTTGTTCAGGAGTTCTTCGATGTCTGCTCTAATGATGTGAAGGCAGCAGTGTGGGAAAAGTCCCCAGCATCTGTGGAAGAGGCAGGTGAAGCAGCCGACTTGTACCTGAAAGTGACTCCATTCCTAGATCATAGGTCCCAAAGGGAGGGTGAAAGTCTGGTGTGAAAGGAGGTTCCCAGTCTGTTTTAAGGGCAGGGTGGGTATTAAGGGCACACCACCCCCTTTCTGGTAACCCTAATTATTGGAGCCCAGCCCAAGGGGAACACATGAAGAACACATGAAGAAACAATTTCTTAGGTATGAGAAGTTCAATACAATGCCTGATCCACCCAGGTTAATGCAGATACCCCCAAGTCAGAGACTTTACTAGTAGAGGTGGGGAGTCTAGTTAATTTTGTCTGGTCTGATCTCCTGGAGGTAGACAAAGAATTTATTAAAAAGGCCAAAGTAAATAGCAAAGTGTATTGGGGTGGAGAGACACTGGTGCCCAGATCTCTCTAGTCAGGAAGGATGTAATTAAGGAGGTTGTTATGCTCTCAGGGGAGAAGGTAAAACTAAGGAGTTTTTCTTACCTTGGGGCAATTTAGAATCATTGTGCCTATAGTCCACATTGAATTAGGATGGGAAGGTTTAAAGGGTACCTTTTAAATGTGGAGGTTCTTATGGATATATGACATAATATCTCACTCCCCAAAGCTGTTTATATTGTGACCCATAGCAAGAGGGAATATGTTCTATGTTCCCAGAGTGATTCAGCTTCATAACATGACATCTGTACACCATCCAGGTTTTGCATGTATGCATCAAAGTTGTCAACATGATGGCTTTGTATACCTTCAGTTTTGTTTGTTGACTGATGCCTCTGTGCTCCCACACATTTGCACATAGTCTGCCAAAACTACCCTTGCTTTGGTTATTCTGGTGTTGGTTTCATCATCGATGTGAACTGCATGTGACAGTGTACTACCGAGGTAGGTGAACTTGTCTGCTGCCTGGAGGGTTTGGCCATTTGCTGTGACAGTAGGCGCTACATAAGGCTTCCTGGTGCAGGCTAATACGTCCCTTCTGTCTTCTTGATGTTGATTGTGAAACCAAAATTGTCACAAGCTGAAGAGAAACAGTCTATACTCTACTGCATGTCAGACTCAGATTTGGCATTCAGGGAACAGTCATCAGCAAACAGAAGATTCTGAACCTTTGTCTTTGCCTGTAGTCTCCTCAGATTGAAAAATTTGCCATCAGTCTGGTATCTGATGACAATCCTGGTGTCAGAGTCATGAAAGGCATCATTAAGCATTGCAGAAAACATCATAATGAAGAAGGCTGGGGCCAACACACAGCCCTGCTTGACTCCATTGGTGACTGGGAATGGTTTAGATGACTCACTGTCGTCCATAACATGAGCGAGCATGCCATCATGGAATTGCCGAACCACTGAGATGAATATCTCCGGGCAACTGAATTTTGCCTTGATCTTCTAAAGTCCTCCCAACTGATGGTATCAAATGCTTTTGTCAGGTTAGTGAAAATCATATACAGGTTGGAGTTCTGTTCCAGGCATTTCTCCTGAAGTTGACGAACTGCAAACACCATGTCTATGGTCCCACAACCTTTCCTGAAGCAACACTGACTCTCAGGCAGGAGCCTTTGTTCAGTGTGTTGCACTAAGTGACTTAGCAGAATTCTGTCAAGAATTTTGCTGGCTATTGACAACAAGAAGATGCCCCTATAGTTGTTGCAGGATTGTCCATTACCTTTCGGTTTGTACAGGTGAACGATGGATGCATTATTGTACTCCTGGGGTATAGTACCCTGAGTCCACATTGACTGGAAAAATTCAGTCAGTTTCAAAGCCATGTGCAAGCCTCCAGCCTTATAGACTTCTGCTGGTATAGCATCTGCTCCAGGTGCTTTACCATTTGACAGCAAGTCAATTGCTTTTGCAGTTTCAGTTAGTGTTGGCGGATCAGCAAGAGATATGTTGATATCTATCTGGGGCAGTCAATCAATTGCCACCTCGCTGATAGATGACTGTTGATTGAGGATATTGTTAAAGTGTTCTGTCCACCTTTGCAGTATCTTTTCTTTGTCAGTGAGCAGTGTGGTGCCATTGGCAGTCAGTATTGGAGATGTTCCTGATGACTGTGGCCATAGATTGTCCTCAGAGCATCATAGAAGTTCTTTATATCTTTCCTGTCTGCATAGGACTGAATCTCATCTGCCTTATTGCTCAGTCAGGAGTTTTTCATCTCTTTAAGTTTGCATTCGACAGTCCTCTTAATGCTGTTGAAGGCTGCCTTCTTAGATGTTGAAGTGCTGTCTCCTAAATAGGCCTTATAGAGCTGATGTTTCTCATTCAATAGTCTCCCTATGTCAGTATCATTTTCATCAAACCAATCTTGATGTGTATGTGTGGTGGAATCGAGGGTGTTGGATGCAGCTAAGTACAGAGTCTCTAAAGGATGCCCAATTTTCCTCAATGTTATTGGAGTTTGCATCAAATGTTACAAGTTGGTTGCACAGTTCTTCAACAAAAGCCTGTTTCACATTCTCCTGTTTGTATTTGGAGATAATAACTTAACTTTCTGGGTGCTTTTTACCTTGTGGTTTTCTACAAGGATGTATCCAGATATTCAGTTTGGAGACTATAAGCTTGTCATCAGTCCTGCATTCTGTGCTTCTCATGGTCTTTGTCACTCTAACATCCTGTCTGTTTCGTCTCCTGATGATGACATAGTCAATGAGATGCCAGTGCTTGGAACATAGATGCATCCATCTAAGACATCTTGTTATGCTTTGACAGGCAGAAGACTATGTTGGTAATGATGAGGTCATGTTCAGTGCATTTCCTCAGCAGGAGGAGCCTATTGCTGTTGCATTTCCCGATGCCATTTTTTGCTACCACACCTGACTATGTCTGGTACTCTATGCCAACTGTAGCATTGAAGTCACCAAGGATGATGAGCTTCTCTGCCTTAGGCACTTCTGCAATAAGAGACCCCAGGTCTTCGTAAAATTTGTCCTTAATCACATCTGGATTGGTCATGATGGATGCTTAGGCACTGATGATAGTTGCACATCTTTTCCCAAACAGTGGGAGTCTCATTAGCATGAGTCTATCATTTACATCCTTTGGAAAATTTGTAAGCTTACTGACTAGCTGAGTTTTGATGGCAAACCCAAATCAGCTTCACGTTGCTCTTCTTCACTATGGCCACTCCAGAAGAAGGCATAGCTGGCTCCTTTTTCAGTAAGTTGTCCTTCTTTGGCTAAGCAAGTTTCACTCAAGCCATTATCTGTATGTTACATCTGGCCAGTTCTCTACCAATTAGAGCAGTTCTTCTGTCTGGTCTATCTGCTGTTATGCAGTCTATTAATGTGCACACATTCCAAGCACTGATGGTAAGAGGTGTCACCTTTGTCTTTTTTTAATTTGTTTTTTCTTATGATTTTCAACTGCTGTAATGGGATCCCCATCAGCCATGGAATGCTGACCAGGATTAAGGTGAAGCAGATAATGTTTAGGTCCCCTTTTCTAGCCTCTTCCTTATACTATGGAGGTGAGCAGTGTGATCCTAAATAGGACATCTCAGTCACCCAGGGAGCTGCCAAATTCTATTGCTGCTTCAGTCCAGTGAAAAGCAACCCTATACCCTGAGCCTCATGTATGCAGGTCTGCAGCTACAGCTCCCACTGTATCTGCCTCTGCTGTTTTATTGCTTGCTCATGGCCACAGGACTTGAAGGGGTGGTGAGTAGTTGATGCTGGGGGATGACTAGTGTGTGAATTGGATTTAAATGAGCGAAAATTGCTCAGAGTCTTCCTCACTGTCTCATCCAGGCCTGTCTGAATTCAGTGGCACAAGAATGTCAAGACATCTGGAGGTGGGTCTGGGTGCAGTGGAAAGACATCAGGTCCCGCTGCACCTGAACTGATGCCATAAGCTGTCCACACAGCTCTTACCATTCACCTTGAGAGCCAAGGAGATAAGCATATCTGCTTGATCGCCTGGTCCACTGGAGAAGAGAATCCTATTTGTGGATTGCTAATCAGAGAGAGGGGCCTCTCAGTAGCCTAGATTTAGGCCATGTCTACACTACACAAATTTGTCAACAAAACAGTGGAGATGTATACACTGCCATGCTCCTCTGTGACACTCTGTGTCTGAAAGAATACTGCAGAACCCCATATTCACCATTGTCATATAAATTATGGTATGTTCTGTACAAGGTAAGTCTTGGGTGGTATTATTTTAAAAGTCTTGATCTCCTGAATATTAACATCTTGTTGGATTGTATGTGCTACCATAGTATGTGAAGTTATAAAATATTGTTGAATATGCTACTAGAACATATTGCAAAATGGGAAACTCCCATAAACAGCCTTTGAGGCACAACACTGAAGTAGCCAGGTGTGCTGATGGACCATTAAGGAGAGTCTGCTCTCCCAAGCCCCATCCCTAGAGACTTCACCAAGAAAGCATGTACGCAATGGAATACTGACTGACCAATGAGGATGAACCCTCCCCCCACCCCGGTCACACGCATCAATTGTTCCAGCAAGCTGGAACAGACTATAAAAGAAGGGGAGTGACATCATTACTTGGCTTCTCTCCCCCACAACTCAACATCTGACGAAATGGCTGGAAGACAAAGAACTTTGGACTGGGGGAGGGGTGGTCCCAGGCCAGGAAAGTAGTCTTTGCCTGTGAAATGAAGATCTGTAGCCTGCTTGTACCATCTCTCAGGATGAGACATTTCTAGATTCAAATCCTGTTAGAATTTAGATTGCATTCTTATTTTTATTTCTTTGGTAACTATTTCTAGTCTTTTTACATTTACCACTTATTATCACTTAAAATATATTTTTCGGTAGTTAATAAACTTGTTTAAGGTTTTATCTTAACCAGTGTGTTTTTGAGTGAAGTGGTTATGCAATCTCAAATTAGATTAACAGGGGTGGGTGCATATTCTCCCCACACTGAGGGAGAAGGGAGGATTTATTAATGAGCTTGCATTGAACAAATCTTTGTTCAGTGCATGACGGTGTAATCTCAGGGTGCATTCCTGTAGTGAAGAGCTTGCGGTCTGTGCATGTTACTGGATGTCATCTTGCTCTATGGTGGGTGCATGAATGGCTCAGGCAGAATATTCATGTGACTCCGTTGGGTATGTGGCACCATCTGCTGTTGTGTTGGGTGATAACAGGGTCTGGAGAGACTGTCTGTGTATCATCAGCAGAAGCATGATTGAAAGTCAGCCCAAGCCACAAAGGTAAGGAGGCTTAGCAGTACCCCAGATTCAAGCTGCATCAGGCTGCACACCCTGTCAATTTAACTCTTCTGCTACACCACCATAACAAAACCACTGCAACAAGAGGCATAGAACTTTTTGTGATGAAGTTAGAGCGATGCAGTGTCATTGTAGATACTGTGTTGCTTATGTCACTGTAAGTGGCCTCCTGGAGATGTCCCACAATGTCCATCATGGCTGCTCTGGTCTCTAGTTTGAACTCTGCTGCCCTGAAGCCAGGTACACAAGCATATGCACCTCCTCCTTTAAAGGCTTGGGAATTTTTGAAATTTCACTTCCTATTTGCTTGGTGTGGACAGCTCATATAGCATTTTCCCAACTGACCATATCAGCTCCCCACAGCAAATGCACTCCTGCCATCAGTACACCATAGTAGTTGGATATACTGGGTCTGTGGAGAGACAAGGCTGTGCAGTCACAGCTCTGCTCCAGACGTAGGAACTTTGATACCTATGGGTAGATTGCTCATGCCATGGAGGAGAAGGGGCACGAAAGGGACATGCAGAAGTGTTGTGCTAAGATCAAGGAGCTGAGGCAGGAGTACCAGATGGCAAGACCAGATGTTGATATGATACATCACCAAAGACATGCCACTTCTACAAAGAGCTACATGTCATCCTGGGTGGCAACCCCATCTTTACCACCAAGAGCCCCATGCATACTTCTTGGAGGCTAGAGGAGCAGCCAGCGGAGTGAACACTGAGGACAAAGTGGTTCATGAAAAAGTAGAGCCAGAGGAGGGTGAGGGGCAGGTGACAGGGATGTCCGGTGGCATGGCAAATCAGGACTTCTTTTTAACTCTGGATGGGTCTAGCCAGTCACAGAACTCTAGCTCTGGTGTGCCTGATACAGGAGAGTGAAGCCGAGTAAGTATTCATTGTGCTTTGATACTTCAAGGAGACATGAGGTAGAGTTCTGCTTTTCCTCCCCCGTAGGTTAGAAGAGGGATAGAAATAACCAACACTAGCACTGTTTGCATCTGATTTTCATTCCCTTGTGCAGCTAGGCAGAGGGACCCTGTGGAAAAGTTTGTTGTTACACACCAGGATGCATCAGGAATCTTCCATAAAAATCTCTAGGAAACTTTTCTGGAGGTGCTCTGCAATCCTCCGCTGAGGGTTCCTTGGGAGGGCAGTCTTGTTTCTTCCCCTGTGATAGGAAAATTTGCTGCACCAATTGGCAAATACCTCTGCAGGCACCAAAGCAGCACACAGGTGAGCAGCATATGGAGCTGGTCTGGAGCTGCACGCATACAGGAGCTGCACCCTTGCATCTGCTGTTACCCTCAGAAGCAATATATCAGCTGCTAGCACCCCCACTTGTGGAAAATGGTGCCAATATTCAGAATAGTGGCCCTAAGGGCTTTTATAGATACCCCTCTGAAACTCCCCGCACCCTTTGTCCCATCTTGCCCCTTCCCTCCCAGGCTGAACTCACCATGGTTAGGGCTCTCACCATGCTGTTTGCCTGACAAAAGAAAGTGAGAAAGTGGTGTAGCTACTCAGTGTAAGGTTAAATAACTTTTAAGAATCAAGGTTGTGAGTGCACTCACAATAATGTCTCTGTCTATTGTTTCTTTAACTTCTACGTGTGTCCTAGAGAGTCTCCTCCTGCACACTGGCTGAGCAGCTCTGTCTCATAAGGAGACAAACCAGGAGGAGTAAGGAAGACATGTTTAGGGTGGTGCTGCAATCGTCAGATGCTGCTGATAGTGAGCAGAGAGCATGAAGAGAGACTATCAATGAAAAACATTTGGTCCTCCAGCAGCTGAATCTCTGCTACTGACCCTGTTTCCTTTCCTCTCAGGAGTAGATGATATAGCTGCTGGAGGACCAAACAGTCATGCTGAGGTCCCTGACTGCACTGCAGGCAGAACACATGGGTGCTCACCTCCCCCTGCAGCCCATATAGAACTTCCTTCCATGCCCTCCACACATTCCTCACCCCCCATTCCTCGCATGTTCCTGGGCTGGTCCAGTACCCCAGGCACTCCAACCATAGGGACATACACCCAGCTGGAAGAGCCTCATTTCAAAAAACGCTCTTCAGTGTCATGTTCCTTGTGGAAAATAGAAATGTTTGTATATGCTGATGAATAAAAATGTAGTTATAAAAAGAAAATGAATCTTTATTTATCTACAGCACAGAGTGGTTATTGCTGAAATTCATACACAGTGGCAATTAACACATACACAGCAATCATTATAAGGGTCATACTACAGTGCAAGAAAGCAATTCCTCAGTGCCTTACAGAAAGACACATTACTGGGGATCATTGTCAAAATGCTGCTTCAAAGCCTCCCTGATTCAAATAGCCCCCCGTTAAGGCCCTCTAACAGACCTGGTATTGGCTACTCAAAAGCAGCTGCCAGTCAATCCACCACAATGCTCCACCCGTGCGGCTTTCCCCCCTTGCCTTCACAAATATTATGCAGAGCACAGCAGACCACTATGACCATAGGAATATTTTCCTCATTGAGGTCTAATCTGCCAAAAAGGCAGCATCAGCAACCTTTTAATGTGCCAAAGGCACATTCTGCACCTCCTGAGGCTATTGCTCCTTCCTGCAGTCAAAATTTCCAGTGTAAGGCTTCATGAGCGCCATGGGAGCAAGGGGCTGGCTTGATCTCCCAGGATCATAATTGGTATTTCCACAACCCCAATTGTAATCTTCTGGTCTGAAAACAAAGTCTATGCTTGCAGCTTTCTATACAGGCTAGTGTTTTTGAGGATGTGTGTGTCATGCACGTTCCCTGGCCACCCCACTTTGATGTCAGTGAAACAATCCCGGTGATCCACCAGTACTTGCAGTACCATAGAAAAATAGCCCTTTCTGTTGATGTACTCAATCACAAGGTGGTCTGGGGCCAAAATGGGGATATGTGTGCCATCTATTGCACAACCAGTTAGGGGATCCCATTGCCTCAAAGCCATCCACTATTTCCTGCACATTGCCCAGAGTCACAGTCTGTCATAGCAGGAGGCAATTAATGGCCCTGCACACTTGCATGACTGCAACCCCCACAGTAGGTTTCCCAATTCCAAACTGATTTGCTACTGATTGGTAGCAATCTGGAGTAGTCAGCTTCCACACAGCGATGACCACTTGTCTCTCTACCATGAGGGCAACTTTCATTTTGGTGTCTCTGCACTGGAGGGCAGAGGCAAGCTCCGCACACAGTTCCAGGAAGTTGACTTTGTGCATCCAAAAGTTCTGCAGCCACTGCTCGTCATCCCATACTTGCATCACGATGTGATCCCACCACTCAGTGCTTGTTTCCCGAGCCCAATACCAATGATCCACTGTGAGCAGCTGCTCCGTGAATGCCAACAGTAATCTTGAATTGTTTTGTTCCATGGTACACAGCAGGGCAGACACCATGATGTCATTATCAGATTTGCAGCTCATGAAATACTGCAGGATCAGCCAGGTTGCATTTGCAATGCTTATCCCAAGACTGGAGTGCAGTGCAGGAACAATGCTTTTAGACAGAGATGGTGAGTGCACAGTTTACAGGGACTGTTGAAAAGCGGCATGAAACATAGTCAGAAGCCCATAGAATGATGGGATGGAGAAAACTGCATCATGGGATACTGAGCCACACTGCAATCCCTTCCCACAACACCCAGTGACAAATAGTGGTGAGCTGCACAGTGGGATAGCTACCCATGCTGCACTGCTCTCTCTCAATGCAAGAGCACCAACTGTGGATGTGTTCCATCACCATACGGAGTGTTGTGTGGATGTGCAAAAGCAGTTTACTTATAGTGGTAGATGATCATTGACGTAACTTAAGTCAACTTAACTTTGTAGTGTAGACATAGCCTTAGGCACCTATCTCCCAGAGAGGGGTATGGTTTAGCACACACCTTTTCTGTTGGCATCTCCCACAAGATATCTTAGGTGGTTGCCAAGCATGCAGGCTTCGTTGATCATAGTCTAAGGCTATGTCTACTCTTAAAACACTACAGTGTTGCAGCTTCATTGCTGCAGCTGTGCCGCTGTAGTGTTTCGGTATAACCACTCACCACAGTGATGGCAGTGGTTCTCCCATTGCAGCAGGGGCATAGCTACAGGTGGGCCTGGCCCACCCACTTTGAAAGCGGGCCCACCCATGCTTGCTTAAACTACCTGTGCAACTGGAGCTTTCTCGGCTGGTGGCTTCCCAAACTTCCTGCTTCCAGTCACATGGCCAGAAGCAGGAAGCTCAGGAAGCCATCAGCCAAGAATCACTAAGCTGCCCAATGCTCCAGTTGCTCTTGGCAACTGGAGTGTCAGGCTTCCCGAACTTTGTGCTTCCAGTCATGTGACCAGAAGCAGGAAGTTCGGGTTTTTCGGCCGGCCCACCCATGCCAGCCAGAGGCCCTGCCAGAAGATCATGTCTGGCTATGCTCCTACATTGTGGTAGCTAGGGCCACGGAAGAATTCTTCCGTGGACCTAGTGCTGTCTGCACTGGAGATTAACTGTGTTGCTCAGGGATACGGATTCTTCACACCCCTGAACGCTGTGGCTGGTTAACTTAATTTTTTTGTATAGTCCTCACCTAAGGTGTCTATCTTATCTCATTCCTTCTAAAGGGAGCATAAGTGCCTAACTTGGCTTTGTGGATCACAGTGCTGTTCCTGTGTTTCGCTAGGCACCTAAAAGTTAGGCACTGTGATGCTCAGCAGTCTCTTTTCATTGTCCAAGATATATACAATGCACAGAATCATAGAGAAGAAATTACTTTAATTTTTCATTTTAGCAGTGACTTCAATCTGACATCCTTTCATTATTAAAAGAGAATTCTAGTTGTATTTTTAAAGGTGGTGGTTTTGGAATATTACAAACTAATTTAAAAACTTTATACAACTTCCAATTAATTTTAAAAATGTTTAAGTTGTGTTGTGATGAAATAAAGGTAGACCTGCAATTAATTATCATGCTGGTGCTGACCATCTTCTTTCAGGTTTAATCCTGCAGTCACTGTGCATGCAAAATTCCTAATGAGCAGTGCATTCAATTAAGGGCAGCAGGATCAGGCAACCAGGAATGTAAAGATCAAGAAAAGTTTGTCAGTACATGACTGATAGTACACTTGGAGCTTACATTTTCCATAACCTGAACAGGATTTGACTGTTTTTATTATACCTATTTGCAAAGCCTAAGTAGGAACTATAACTAACCCAATTCTGGTTGTGAAATGAACTTTTTAAATTAGAGTTTGATTCAGGCAACAAACAAGACAAAAGTTGTTGTAAATTTATTTCTGTTCTATTGTGTGTATGATGGTTCCACCCAGAGGGGATTCATAGAGTTATACTGCTCCCTGCAGTTCTAACGGTAGCCCTAGTATTTTCTTTTTCATGATCACAGTGAAAAAGTTGGTGCATGCACAGCACTATGTACATGCAAGGTTAAGATAGAGATTTTAATCACTAGTCAAAGACTTCAGAATTTAAGGTTCCCACAGGAACATAACTTATCATATGTACATGCCGCATTATATAGAACTTTAAATGTACAAAGCAGAGTTCCCATTGACATTAATTGCAGCTGTGGATGCTCAACATTTGTGCAACTCAGACTCCAGGGTCTCAACTCAGACACTCAGAAATTGAGGAACCCACAATTAGTGATCACATGTGAAACGTTTACTTTAAGTGACTTCCCCAGCATCACACTGGAACTCACTGGCAGCAGCAAGAATAGCATCCAGTTCTTCAGGGCACCATTTAACTGTCCTATCCATGAGATAATTCTCTCTCTTTCTGCAGATACCCTGCCTCATTCAATACACACCTTCCAATGGCTGAAGTCCATGCTGGTGGACATAGGCCACCCTCATCAGACCTAAACCATCCCAGGCCAGACTTTCTTCAATAATCTTTATTTGGTCTGGAACCTACTCCATTTAGTGTGTAGGGATGGTCTGTCACTCGCCCTTCTGTACCTGGACTAAGAGAAGATGTTTGACAGGGTGGATCACAGATATCTCATGGACACTCTGCAGGTGTTTGACTTCAGGCTCCATTTTGTGAGGTTTCTTCAGGTGCTGTAGAAACCGCTGCTGAGTGTATGGGACAAGCTCACCTGGGCCTTGACCGAACTTGTCACCTTAGATCAAGGAGTGTGTCAGAGCTGTCTGCTGTCCGGCCAACTCTATACCATTATCGAGCCCTTCCTCCATTTCCTCTGCAAGAGGATGACGGGGTTGGTGCTAAGAGAGCTGGACTAATGGGTAGTCCTATTGGCATATGCCGACATTGTGTTCTTTATAATCCAGGACCAGGGAGACCTGGTGCAAGTGGAGGCCTGCCAAGCCATCTATTTGGTAATTTACTCCACCTAGGTCAACTAGATCAAGAGCTGTTGCCATCTGGAAAAGCAAGGGTCTGCTGTTTTATGAGGAACCTACCTTTCTGCCATTTATCCCTGCCTGCTGGAAAATTGGATCGATGTAGATACTAGGGTTTCTGTCCATTTGCAGAGGTGGACTGGGTGCTTCAGGGCCCTTCTCTTTGGGGGAGAGTGATGGTGCTCAACCAGCTAGTTCTGCTCTGGCACTGGTTCAACACCCTGAGCCAGCTTCTGGGAACCCTGGCCAGCCTCCAGAAGAAGATCCTGGAGTTTTTGTTGCCAGTGATGCACTGGGTCTCTGCAGATGTCCTGAGATTCCCCTTCTGAGTGGCAAACAGGGCCTTGTCTGCATCCTCAGTCAGGTTCCTGCCAGCAGGCAATCCAGAGACTCCTTTCTAGTGCAGGTAGTCTGGCATAGAACTTCCACCATCTCCGAAGGCTATGATATGACCAGCTGCTCTTTTATCTTCACCCAAGAGGTCTTTCCTAAGATTTCTCTGAGTTGCTGGTCTTTTACCAGGATCTCCTTAGGACCTGGAAGCTAGTCTCAGCAATCAGGTCCATAGTGGCTGCCGAAGGGGAGGACCTTCTCACACAACCCCCATCTGCATGTGCAGGTGGTGGAATCTCCCGTTTTTGTGTCAGAGGTTGGTCCTGGCTCGTGCCAACAGATTCAGAGACCTTCTGGACTATGATTAGAGAGACTGGGTGGATCCCGCAGTGCTTAGCCAGCATATGGGGCTATTCACACTGCATGGCCCAATACTTATTCCAGGAAGAGGGCAGTCTTGCCTCCCGCTTCTCTCAATTTTCTCGAGTGAGTGCTGGGGGGAGGGTGGAGGTGCTTCCTGCTCACTCCTCACCCCTGGTCCTCCAGAACTCTCCATTGGTACCCTGCCTCATTCACCTCCTGGCTGTCCCCAACATGCCATTTGCCAGTCTGGTGACATGACATTCAGCCAGTCTGGTGCTGAACCGCACCCAGAGAACATCTGTACATGCTCATGCTTTCTTGGCCTTGTGTACCGCCCTGACACTAAGTGGCAGGGTCTGTTGTCACCTAAGGAGGGTGAGGAACCCTGGTGAGCACTCCAGAGATTTTACTTGGCAGCTCCTTTATGGAGCTGTGAGCACAGGTGTGTACCTGCTGTGCCTCACAAACTCCCCTGACACCTGTCCCTTTTGTGGCAAGAAAGGGACCCTGGTGCACATTTTTACATGGTGTATCAGGTTGTAGCACTTCTTCCAGCTCCTCCAGATCATCTTACTGAGGTTTGCACTGCACTTTTCCTGCACTGCCTGATCTATGTTCACCTCATCTGTGACCCCTACAAACCCATGGGACCTCCTAATCAACTTCCTCCTGACACTGGCCAACATGGCCATCTACCATATGAAGAGGAGAAAGCTGGACTGGGACAGGGACTCTGCAAGTGTGTGGTCTGTTTCCATTCCCTTCCTCTGGCAAATCTCTGGGCAGAGTTCCTCTGGGCAGTGTCCACTGACTCCCTAGAAGCCTTTAAGGGGCAGTAGACTCCAGCTGGTGTTCTCTTGTTGGTATCCCCTTCTGCTTTGATTTTTAAACTTTGACCTTGGTCCTGTTCTTGTTTTCTCCTTTGCTGTCCCTCATAATTAATTGGTTCCTGGACTTAATGGTTCCTCTCACTTAGTTGAGGGAAAGAACCTTCAGTTCTGAATTGGTCGAGACCCATCCATACCAGTACCTTACATAACACATAACCCTGATTTATTCCCAGAGCAGAGTACACCCTGTGCACTCAATGAGGCAGGGGTCTAGTGGAAAAATTGTACAATCATGTAATTAAAGACGATCATAATGCATACACACAGGTACCCTTAACGCTGGCATTTCCTAACTTTTGAGTTACAATGGCAGCATTCTTTTAATGTACTTTTTAAATGTGATTTTCTAATTTAAAAACCCCCAACAAATTCTCTCAGCTGAAATCATATTGTCCCCCCTGTGGGTTTTGAGAAGGGTTGGAACCTTTAGATTCACTGCATAGACCTCTGCCACTTGAATTAAAGGAATAATTGATAGCAACATTAGGTTGCCATCCCCCATATAGACCAGCACTCAAAGGGGAAGAGACACAGACTCTGGGTGGGGGTTTCACAGATAGTTTTTGACAGCAGAGGAATAATGAGACTTGGGAATCTTCAGTTCCACTCCAGGCTCTGTAGTGTTGGGGGAAACACTTTTTAACTCTATTGCATCCACTCTGTCCCTGTCCTATCACTTCCCCACACCTGGCTCCTCATGCCAGTCCCATTCTCCTTGCCTACCCAATTCCAGTTTCCACTCAGACTTCTTGTCAAAGTCCCAGCCTCCTTGCCCAGCCAGTCAGTCATTCTCCCCTCCACAAAGGATCCTTTCCTCAATCTCCACCCTCCCCACCAAAATGCATGGCTCTTTCCCCTTTTGCATTCAAAGCAGGTAGCTTCCTCCTCCATGGTGGCTGTGGCACTAGGGAAGACACTGAGAGCCAGTGCTTGGCTTGACCCCCAAGCAGCGCAGATGCAATCAGAGGGAAAGTTCTGCTCAGCACAAATGGAAACTTAGGGGAATTTAGCTGCAAAGTGTCCACCTCACTCTGAGGATGTGCAAATAAGCCTTTTCAAACATGTAACTTGGCCAAATTTAGAGGAATTTTCACAGGCATGGCAAAAGCCCTATTCCATGGCATGGAGGTGCTAGAGCGTGTCAAAGAAAAAGGCTGCCACAATTTAACATGGAGAAAAATGTACTAACCTCTAACCTCATTTTTGGAAACTGCTTAATGGTTTTGTCTGAAATTTTCCAAAGCAATTCAGCCTGTGGCAGCCACCTGGCATAGAAAATTCCACTCCAAAGAGTTTAAGTTTGGCAATATTTAAGCAACACAGGATCTTACAATGAGAAGTATCAGGTAGCCTTAGTAGGAAGTAATATAAACCTTACCTAGAATATCTTTTCAGTACATAATCACACAGCAGGCATTGAGACAATTTCCTGCCAATAATATAATACAACCCTCTACCTTCCAAAGGCTGTGTAGATAGCTGTGAGACATGTGAATTAGTTTAAATGGATGCATGCAATTAACATTAGTGAGTCAGGAAACCATTAACTGAATTTCCCTATTAAAATCTCAACTAAAACTTTAGGGTATTTGATTTTTTTTAAATATACTTTGATATTAATCTAATGGTTTGGACTTGAATCAACTCCTCAATTCTTCCTATAGCATTGCACATTTAAAGATTTCAGATGGATCACTTGATTACCTGTTCTATTAATTCCTTCTGAAGCACCTGGCATAGGCCAGTTGGGAGACAGGATACTGGGTTATATGGACCATTGGTCTGACCCATTATGGCCATTCTTATGACTTGACCGTTTCAGACTATTGTACCCCTTTCAGGAGTCTCTTAGGTACCCCAAGTTTCACCTAATTTAAAAACTACTTGCTTACAAAAATCAGACAAAAATACAAGTGTCATGACATACTATTACTGAAAAATTACTCTCTCATTTTTACCATGTTTATAAAATAAATCAATTGGAATATAAATATTGTACTTACATTTCAGTGTACAGTATATAGAGCAGTATAAACAAGTCATTGTCTGTATGGAATTTTAGCTTGTACTGATTTCATTAAGTGCTTTTTATGTAGCCTGTTGTAAAACTAGGCAAATATCTATATGTACCCCTGCTTGAGAACCACTGATCTATTTAGCAGCAAAGCACCAATAAAAAGATATTTTAGACCTTAGCTTACATCTTTTGAAACTTAACATACAAATAACTTACAGTAGAATAGTATCTTGCCTGTTATTTCTCATTTAAGGTCCTTCTGAGCAATTTTTGGTACCATTCTAAATATATGTAGTACTGGAACACTTTCAAAACAAGAATATTTTGAAATGACAGCTAAGGTATTTCTGAAAAACACCTGTAACACTGTAGCTATTGGCATGATTTATAAACGTTTTTAAAGAAGGTATTTTATTTTTGAAATTGTCCAGAACCTGCAACACCCCTCAATGGTTATACTATACATAGCCATTACTGAAGCATAGTCTAGATTATTCTTCAGCCTGTCATTTTCCATAATTGAGAGCTCCTCTCTGCAACTGGAGCACATCGAAGTTTAAGTTTAATTTTACATCGTTTATTAGAAATTGGTGACATGCTCAATTATTAGGAAAATAGCTTTTGAACTTTATGGTTTAAATTTTCTAGTAAATGAAAGAATTTAAAGCTCTCTTTCTTAAACTGTAGAAAGACATGGCCCTTGGGTCTCCATTGAGTTTTATCACATTTGTCGTCAGCTTCTCCTGTGAGGTGGTCTTTCATGATGTGCATTCAAGTGTATGTCTACAAAGTGATAAAACCCATGGCTGGCCTGGGTTGGGCTGAAGAACTGCTGTGTACATGTTTGAGTTTAACAGGCTTGAGCTCTGGGAGCTTGTGAGGGCAGTGGGTCTCTGAGCTCAGACTCTATCCAGCTTCAGCCCTACCATCTACACAACCATTTTTAGCCCCACACCCCAAGCTGACTGACCAGGGGGACAACCATGGTCGTGCTATGGGTCTTTTATCCCTGTATAAACATACCTGAAGTGATAATAGGGAGTAGCACTAATAGTTATGAAGATGACCACAAATTTTTATTTTAAAAAAGTACTGTAATAAAAGCAGCTAAACCCATAGTACTATTAGTTTAGAGAACAACAAACACTAAAAATTCAGATAAGGGAAATTGAAGCTTTAAGGTAGATTGGATATACAGACCCCTAATTCAGCAAAGAACTGAAGCATGTAAGTAGTTTTATTCAGCAAAGCACTTTAATATGCTTAATTTTAAGCATATAAGTAGTTCCAGTGACTAAAATTAAGCAGATTTAAGTGCTTTGCTGAAACTGGGCCAATAAAAAACAACAAATAAAGAGGAAAATTAAAGGAATGGACTTCGTACATTTCTAAAATGCACTATGAGTTTAACACAAAATTCTGCAGCAAACTGAAAATTAGGGTGGGTGGGGCAGTGTGAAATTAAATTTATCATCATGTGAAGAATACTGTATTATTCATTTTCAAATTTAATTCTACACAAGACTCCATTTTTAAAGTTCGTCTAAGTTCACACAGAATTTCCAGTCTGCTGCACTAAAGAGTTAATCCAGACCATGTGCCGTTCAATGGTAAGAGATTTTGTGCATATGCAATAGGAGTCTGCTTCAGGCACAACGGATTAAGGGCCATAAATAATTTAAACAATGGAAAATCTGAGCTACCTTTCTTGCGGCATGTCAATATAAAAGGATGTGAATATTTCCTAGAAAACACCTAAGAACACACACAATGATGTCTCTGAAACAAGTCTTGAAGCCACAATTGCTAAATGGTACTTTATTGTCTTCAACAACTAGCAGTTACAGTGTCTAAAACAAAAAGAAAAGTTGTTAAAAAATAAATAGCTGAAGATGAACTGTTGAGATCCCACTGATTTTTGTTACTGAAGTGGCTCCACTATGTGTTATTCCTTGTTTTTCAGCCTTCATTCTTCAGATTCTCCTGGCCTACGAATATCATCAATCTTCAGAATCATTCTAACCATCTGAGTAGCCAGAGCAATCTGTTGCTTTTTACCAATTAAGGTTTCTATGACATGTTGTTCCTTCATATCTGCCAAAAGAGGGGAAATATTTAGACATTCCTCCCAAAATTAAAATAGTCAAATTAAAGAGTCATTAAAAGAGCCCAGAGTGCAAATCACATTTCAGATTTAAAATTATACTACCATACAATCAATCATACCCTTCTACCAAAACCCAGAATTTTATTCTACATGCATATTATTCTCTTTTATATGTTTGGAGACCAGTGAGGCATAGTGAAGGAAAACATGCCAACGATAGAATGAGCTTATTTCTCTGAAGTTGTACATTTTGTTTGGGCAGTCAAGTGTTCATACTACAGCTGAGACATTTCCTTAAAAAAAGACTTTAGGTTTACATCTGAGTCTTAAAAATTATTTTGAGCTGAAACTTCCGAACTTGGAGCACAGTATTATTATTATTTTTAAAGTTTCTCTATATCCACTAGGGCAACACAAAAGCAAAGGAAGTTCCAGGTCAAAGTCTCATCTGAACTCACCCTACTTATGCCTAAATTTTGCTCACGTGGTGTAAAATTAGGTTATTGTATTTCCAAATTCTTTGACTATCAAGAATTACTAATTGATTAATTGATGTTTTAAGAGCCTGAACTCAGAAATTCACATTGCAATAGAAAATTTTTGGTAGAAAAGTGTTCTTCAAAATAAAATCAACCAACCAGAAAATCCAAATAATCGCAGTTAGCAGCTCATTTAAAAAACTGCAGATTGATACCAAAATTTGGAAGACAAACATAAAACATTTGCACACTCACCTGTCTGTTGCAGCTTTGGTTTTTTACATGTTGTAGGTGACCACACACAAAAGTGAGTTTAACAAATATTAAAAATAATTATTTGGGATTAAATTAAAGCAAAAATAAATAGTAAAAATACTCAGCAGGGCAATGAAGAACTTATGGATTCAAAACATATTGCTCTGTGCATTTTTTTACTTTTTATTGTTTACTTGTATTAAAATACTCTTACATTTCTTGGATTAAGTTGAGTGATTTGCTATGTGATCACCTACACATTTTTTTGGGGGGGAGGGGGGTGTGGCATACTGCTTGCAACCTTGACGGTCAAAAGGTGACTAATATTTTTTAAAACCTCATCAAGCTACCCATTTATTTACAAAGTGAGTAACTTTTAGAGCATTCACAGTGATCTTAAATAAGAGGGTCCAGATTATTTTTCTAATATCCTGCCCCCTCAATATTCCCATCTCTTCCTCCTCTAGCATGATTTTTAACTTCATAGAAAAGAATAAATGCAGTTTCCATGTGTCAGTGATAGACTATCACAAGGCACATAGACAACAGTAGAAGCTTAAGTACTTTCATCACAAGGAAGTCAAGCAAACAAAGAAAATTACGCAGTATATTTTGTATGGACAAATGTGCCAATGTCATATTATGAAAAACTTCCCATTGCGCCCTATCATTTGTTCAAGCTACTACATTCTTCTCTGAAAGATGTGTCTTAAGCTGGAAAATAGCAAAGGAGGTCACAAATGTTGTAGAATAGACGCAGTTGCATGGGTTGTGGCAACAGGGGCATAGCTGAGTCATGCTGGGTACATACATACCAGTTTCAGGCAGGTTTGTACTCAGCATAGTTCGGCTGTGTCTCCACTGCAGCTGCCCCAGCTAGACTGCTGCTATTTATACTCCTGCTAGCTCTCATCAAGGTACCACAAGCATGTGTACATGAGCAGGGAAATCACATCTCTAGCTTGTAGTGTAGTCCTAGCCTTAGTGTTAGTATAAAATAGGTAATATAAGAATAATTGTTCTTCACAACACCATTTTTTGAACTATGATACTATTCTGAAAATCACTACTCTTATAAATGCTCTATACCAAAATAATTTTGGGGTACAGTGTTCAAATTGCATAACAGTGAAGATTATAAAAAATCTTAATTCTGTTCTAGCAAAACTGGACAATTGATGGGATAAATAGCAATACTTTCTTAGAGAAGAGAGGGCAATAATTCCTACACAAATATTTTAGAGAGAAAAGAATGACGAAAAAGTTAGAACCAAAGTTTTCTATTAAATACAACAGGCCTTTTTAGTCCATTACAAAAATTACCAGAAAAATTAAGAGCAACATTAGTTCAATAAAGAGCAGCAAACAAGAACTTCATTATACACAATAATTTCTTGGGGTTAATACAGTACAGATAAATGAAAGTTAAATTCTTCGTAAGACATTTTCTGAAGTCTTTGTAGTACTCATGGTAGATCTGCTACAGCTTTTTCCATCTGTTGAGAAATGTCTTCCATTTAGTTCCTCTGCACAATATTTATCAAGGCTTTCTTACCATTTGTTCCTTTGCGCAAACAATCGATACCAAGAGCAGGATTGTTTTCTTTCACTTGCTTAGCTCGCACTTCAGTCATAGTCTGTATGGGGTTCATTCCACTGTTTTCAGAAAGAGCTATGGGAATGACTTCTAGGGCATCAGCAAAAGCTCTCATAGCATACTGTTCCAAAGAGGGACACTAGGAGAGTACAGGCTTATATTAGACTGTTAGCAAAACCAGGTTATCACATTGAAACAGTGAAAGAATTTATCCATATACTACAGATGCAAGAGTTCTTTAAAACATGAATGTTTATATGTGGTGTCAATGTGCTTATATGCATAATACATCCTACATCAGTCTCAAGGAAAAAGGGCTTGTCTACATGGCAAGCCAATAATGCACCAGCTGGCTGTTTGGTAACTCAACATATGGTCCCTGCTATTGTGCAGTAGAAGTGCTGGTATGAAACAGTGGGAGTGACTGCAATTTAATCATCATATTGAAATGAGGGACTAGGGTATAGAGGATGGAATGATGTGCCACTGAATACCCCATCCATATAGTCTACCTCACAGGGACTGCACATTTTGAGCTGGCTAAGGTTACAACCTTTTAAAACCAAACCCTAAGATCCATACTTGAATTCAAACATGACTTTGATAAATTTAAGTTGTCCTATTTCATCTTTCAAAGATAATTTCAGTATTGCAAAAGCAACATCTTTGATAAGAGTCCATCAGTTTGAAAAGGCGGCTAGCAACTCAATGGAAAATTTCACAGCATCATCATTTAATCAGTAACCACTCAGTAGTTTACTACAGCACAACAGCTTTTCTTCTTCTATTTTGCTTTGCTATGCTTCATCAGCAGCAGTTAATATGTGCAAAACTATACAACACTGTTCATAAGCGGAATCATGCAATTCCTTAACATACACATGTTTTGCAGTTACAAATACTAAAGCCTGATGTTCTGTCATTGAGAGGGAGAATGATAAAAAGTTTTCCTTTTTCTTTTCTTTCTTTTTTTTACCTTATCCGCTGTTTCGCTAACTGCCAAAGCACAAGAGATCTCGGCAGCACCACCTCCATACACAATGCGGTTATCACGAACCAGGTTCCGGATTACACACAACGCATCATGAAGAGATCGTTTTGCTTCTTCAATAATCTTGAATTTTAATATGTAAAGTTAGGAGAATCCCAAAAAATCTTAGTTCATCAAGGTTTTTTTAAATACAGAATTAGAAACTCCACAGCCAAGTAATATCTGAATAGAAATATATTGCTGTAATGACCTAGATTTTTTTAAATTTACTGTTTTCATGAACTTTACATTTTGAAATAATCAGCTTTTCAACACTAGAAATTACACATACAAATTTTAAAGATTTTCAACTCTTCACTTTGGCAACCAAATCACTTTTCAAGCCTGCAGTATTTCCAAGATAAAAACAAAGGTTTTTATGCTAGAGTATTTATGATTCCTACTTCAGAAAGTCCATTTAATATCTTGATGCTGATGTGTTTTATATAAAAAAAGTTAAGCAAACCTGGAAAGCAGTTTTGTTTTGTTTTTTAAAATAGATCAGAAGTCTGTTTTTAACTCTTTATGTGTACCCTACCTCTGTTTCCCCCTCCTTTAGGCTTTTGGCTCCAAATAGAATTTAAGTACCAAGCAGGATAAGAGCAACACACTGGACACCAACTGATTTAATGCAAAGTTTGAAATGTTGTTTCTCTGCACAGAAGACACCATTCTGATTTAAAGATCAGACCAAGAATTATAGAAGAAGATTAAGTGCCTACTGCTGTGTGAAAATGAGTAAGTGCCAGATCCTGCAAAATTATTCAATGTAATTTTACTCACACAAGCAGCTAGTAAAAGGGATGAGGCACAAGAGTGAAGCTACTCGTACTGCATGATAAAGGATCATGAGTTTTACTCAACAGCATGCAATGTGAATCTAGCAGTACTTTGCATAGCAAGTTGCCACTCTTAACAAGCAATCACTGCTGGCAGTCCCAGTCACGTGAACAACTGACTTGTTCACTCCCCCACGTCAAATACCATAATTTAGACAAGACAGTGAAACACTGAAGCTCTTTTGGATGCACCTGATGGTTTTGCAAGTTGTTACAAATTAGCAGAAGATATGCTCAATATGTAAATGAGAGTTTGACATCTCACCATCTTATTTCCTCCTCTAATGAAGATGGTCACAGCTCTGGAATTCTGACACTGCTCAATAACAAGCATTTTATCCTTTGTTGTTCCAAATGAGATCTCTCGGACGATGCCAGCAAAACCTAGTTTCTCAGATGTGAGTTCGCAGAAACGAGGAACAATGCGCCCTCCAGTTGCAATGGCAATCAACTAAAATTAAAGAAACATCAAAGTCATTTTGAAAAGACTTTTTTCTCAAGGGAAGGGTTTATTGTGGAATATAGGTGGAAGAAGGCCAATTTATAGACTAGACTCTGAAATGGAGACTTCCCCTCCTTCAGAGTATTTCAGGGAATGATTGCTTCTGCAGAGCAAGGAATGAAATTTTAAATGTGGAGTCTTAGGTCACCTTTTATTACCCATCACACTTTTCTAGCTCAATTTTAACCTTCAGTTATTATTTGTACTAGGGTAGCACCTAGGGGACTCAATTGGGGATCATAACGTCATTCACAGTGTGCTCTTTTCACAAGTGCTATTTTACAATCAGCGATTGAGACTCGTGTATATTAGTTGTGCAGCTCCTCTCCTGAAAGCCAGAGCTTCCAAAGTGATCATGTATTAGATTCTTTGTCAGCCAGTCATGGCAATGCAAGATGAAGGCTGACAGAAGTTTACTTACTTCTATTTCAGGTCCACCAACCCAACGAACAGCAGGAAGCTCATTCTGAAGCAGTAAGTGATTTGCCTCATCATCAAAACCCCACTGGCAAATAGCTAGGTTTGCACCAGTGTCTTTAATCTGAAAGCAATTTCAATATGTTTGTTACTAAGTTAAAAGTAATACAGTGGATTTAATTTGAACTTGCATGTACTGAAATACAGAGGATAGAAAGGATGACCTGTAAGAACACCAACTATGAAAGTGACTTTCAAACTACAGTCTGTTCATTAATTACAGCTATTCTTTGAATAGTTTGTCATTCATTTGTAATCTTTAAAAAGTATATGCATACAAGCAGGTCAGCTTCTCATGGAACTATTAGTCAAATCCTACATGAAAAGCAAGATATTTCACTCTTGCATACACTGGGGAGAAAAGTCATCAGGGATAGATATGTTTAAAAACTGTAACCTGTTTCACCATCTCTTCAAATTTCTCCTTTTCATATTTCTGCAGTGCCTTGTAATCTTCCACGGATGTTACATCAAGCTTGTGCTTGGTTTTAGGCTTAGGTGGCTCAAATGGACAAGTGAGAATTGCAATTTTAGCATCTTTAACTTCCTACATGTTAAAATAAAAATTAAGATTAATTATTTTCACCTCAATAATATCTTCACTCTCTTTGACCCCCGCCCCAGTCCTACTAATAAAATTATTTTTCCTACAAGCTAGGAAAGAGAAATTTCTATAAGTACATGAGAGGGGGTTCAGATACAGCAGTTGGAGGAGCAAAGAAAGTTCCCTTGATGGTTTAAATAAAGCCTAACACACAGACACTACCAGAAAAGAATAACTTACTTTAGGCATCTGTGGATGGCTGAAATCTTTATCCACAATCACTCCTTTGACCAAATGGGTATCTTCCAATCTCCCTCCCACTTTGCCTTGTACTTTGATTAGCTCAAAATCAACATCTTTGCGTCCCATATCAGCCACTGTCAGTACAGCATTTACAGCTATTTCTGCCATTTGTCTGTTGCAACGGTTAATTCTAAGTTTAAGCAAAACGTAAAGGAAGTTAGTTACAATTGTTCAAAATGTGTTCCTCCCTCCATAGAGAACAACTGCCTTAACAGAGAACAACAAAGATTATTTGAGCTTTGAATGATTGTTCATTGCAATAAGATGGGGGTTCTGGCTGTTGAATCGGTGAGAGAAGGACAAGTTAAACTACAAAGTAAGAGACGAATGTAATTTGTCTGCCTGTGTGGTGGAGATGAACATCTCTTCTTGGATATTTCACCAAGAGATAGATTTGGGACTCTCACACTTAACTGATTACAAGTGAGTTATAACCAGTGAGGGACTTATATAGGCTGCATGCCAAACAACATGCAAGGTACATCTGGGAAAGGACCTCTTTTAATCTAATTATATATACTTGGTATACTGCAGCATGCTATAGACAACTGCTGCTGGACCATATGTAGATTTTTGGCCACACAAAACAAATCACACTCTAGATTAACCTTTAAGATTAAAGCAAAATGGTTTGACTAGAATTACTTTAATATGCCACAGAGACAGAAGGCAGGGGAGATGCTTCCAGCTATGACACTATCTTGAACAATATACAGTGAGACTTGAAATGTTCATTAATGTAAGACAAGCAGCAAATGTCAAAGTTAAGTGAAAAACACAAATGTTTTTTAAAATGTTCAATGCCAGTGTTCTACCTGCCCTAAATTAAGAAAAAACAAGAGCGTTGATCAGACTTTCAGTTAAATTAAGCATCACTAGTACCTTTTTCTTTGTTCCAATAGTGATAGGATGGAATAACAGGAACATTTTTGTTTTAAAGCAGCCCAGCAAGAAAAGATAACTCACACCTACTATCTTAAAGAAGACTGAGAAAATCAGTCAGTGGTCAATTAATTTGTTGAATACTTGTTGATGTGTCATGCTGGGTTACCCAATGCTGTGCTTCTCAACCATAGGGGATAAAGCAATTGAGGGGTCACTAACATTTAAGAGTTTGAAGCAAAGAAAATCTCTCTCCACCTCCCCGTTACGCTTCAAGGTCAAATATTCTGTCAGTCTCTCAAAACATACACACAAATTATATAGGAATATTATTATCATCATCGATATAAATTAAATGAAAGGGGACAGTGAAAAACCTTGACTTCAAAAAAAGAGGCTGCAAACCTGAAGAGGCTGAGAGTCTCTCACCTAAAATGCATGCACCACTTTGGGCTGGTCTGCTGACAACAGAGGAAAATCATATTATGCCATCAAATCACTATCATCCATGATGGGTAGCAAATTAACTACCTAACTTCCATTTTACTATAGCCAAGAAAAATCAGAGCAATGACACAACAGACTAATATAAGTAAAGGTAGAAGGCAAGACTACGATAATATTAGCTATTTATCACATGTTAAATCCATCTAGTGTCATCTTTTCTTTAAGCAAAGTATCTTTTAAAAGTGAGGGCAAAAGAACCACATAGAAATATAAAAAGGGATGTTAGAAAGTGTGGAAGTAGAAAAGGAAATTAGCATAGAGGAATTTCTATTGCAGTTGCTTGTCAGATGTCATCATACCTGTAAGGAGAATGGCTTACTAATTCTTCCTCTTAAACTTATTGCATCAGTGAAATTACAGCAGAGAATTTTACAGATAATAACTATAAGAAGTGACAACCTTTAACTTTGAGCAACAATTTCATTGAGGAATGCAACAAACTTTATATTCCAGGAGGGAAAAAAACAAATTTCAAGGATTTCCCCCCCAAATTCTTTCAAGTACCAAACTACAGTAGTTAGGTTTTTTCCGGTATAAACTTACACTTTAGAACTTAGAGTTGTCTTTGCAGTCTGGATGAGAGGTTCACTGTTCTTTGGATCAACTGGAAAACTATCGCTGATTTTGTCTAGATTTTCAATGGCAATGCGTGCAGCCTGCTCATAACCATCTGCTATTCTCATAGGATGAATACCACGATCTAACAACTGCTCAGCCTGTTCCAATAATGCACCAGCCAGAACTACAAAACAAAATAAAAACAAGAATGTACCTTCCTCCACCAATTTACTAAGTTATTTTACCTTGCAATGCATTGTTAGAAAGTGTGCTTAACAGATTTGTCCTTGCAGGCTTACACTATTTCAGGCACAAGTTTCTAAAATTCCTCAATAACTGTGGACCAATCTTAATGAGGAAACTATCCTAAAGAAAAAGCAGTAATTAGAAGTTGAGACGGAATTGGAAGAAAACTATTTAAGATATGTGAAAAATTAAATATATGGATGTATTTAATACAAGGGATAGAGTGTCAATACTGCCCTCAAATGTAGCCTACCCTTTTAAAAACAACCACACACACACGGAGCTGCAAGAGGATTAAAATGCTAGCTACGCTACTAAATGTGTTTGAGATTGTGAACATGCTAATTATTTATATAGGGTCAACTTTTTAAAAGTATTTTTAAATAACTTGATTTCAAAGATGACAGATTTGAGATAAGTCTCTTACCAACAACCCCTGTAGTTCCATCTCCAATCTCATCATCCTGCGATTTAGACAACTCTACCATAAGTTTAGCTATTTGATGATCCACATCCATCATACTCAGAATGGTGGCCCCATCATTTGTGACAGTCACCTCACCATCCTTGTCCACCATCATTTTATCAAGACCTAAAACAAGAGTTCAAAAAGTATAGAAATTATGAATAATCAAAGAAACCTTACAAGAAGATGTGTTTAAACGTACATTCTCATACTTACCATTGGGCCCCAGTGATGTTCTCAGTGTATTTGCCACAGCCTTTGCTGCCATTATGTGAGACTGTGAAACAAAAATGCAAATATAAATTCAGTATTATGACACATCCTTAAAAATACAATTTTCTTCTCTTTCAGCAATGGAACAGCTGAATTATTGAAATGCAACATTTATTATTTGTGTGACCGCAGCGCTTTGGAGCCCTAATAATGAACCAGGACCCTATTGTGTTATACACTATACAAACAATTTATAATCTAAGAACTTGTCTACATTGAAAATCCCCAGTGCAGACAGTACTAGGTCAACAGAAGAATTCCTCTGTTGACTTAGCTATCACTTCTCAGGGAGGTAGATTAACTATAGTGATTGTAGAACCCTTCCCATCACTGTAGGGACTACACCGAAGCACTACAGAAGTGCAGCTGAAGCTCTGCAGCTGTGTTGCTGGAGCATTTTAAGCGTAGACGTACCCTAAGCATGAGACAAACAACAACAGATAGATATAGGCAGGCAGATGGAGAAGTACAAGTAAACAGACAATACTGGTCAACACAGCACAACAGCTGCCCAGCATTTCATAGGCAATATGGCAAAATCAAATTTTAGAGCTTGTCTACACAGCCCTACTGTTCAGATTAGAGGGGATGTGAATTGCAGTATGAACTAAAAGATGCCTAGTTCATGTTGACAGGACTACGCTGATGTGAACTGGGACCTTTTAGTTCATGATAGCAGGGTCTACACTAGGCAGTTGAGTGCAACACTACAGCATGCAGCACTCACACCCCCATTGTCCGCACTGCAGGGCTGTGTAGACAAGCTCTTAGGAAGAAGGACCAGAAGGACGATGAGGAAGCTTTGAGGATGTTTATGAGGAGTGCTTGCCAAATATGAGGGGCAGCATGACAGAAAGCATAAAGGTACTTATATTTGACAAATGTAACAAGTGGGCAATGGAGACTGACATCATGGGCTGATTAGAGGTGAATGTCGACAGCTCAATAGCCAAGGGAGATAATAGGCAGGGTGGAGATTGACCATGAAGCACCCGGAAAGTGAAGACAAGTAGCTTATGTTTGAAGTGATAGAGAAGAAGAAGCCAGCCAGTGAAGGGATGCAAAGAGAGGGCTGATCAAAGCAATGAGTTTGGAAAATGATCTTTGCAGCAGCATTCTGAATGGATATGAATGGGGCAAAATTGCATTTGTCAAGATCAAAGAAAAGAATGTTACAGTAATCTAGATGCAAGACAATGAGCGCCTGAATAAGAATTTTAGCTGTGTGGATGGAGAAGAAAGGCCATTTCTTAACCATGTTACGCAGAAAAAAATTGGCAAGATTCTGACATAGTCTGGGTGTGAAGATCAATACAGAGACACAAGTTAAAGATGACACCCATCTTAAGGGCCTAAGTGACAAGCAGGATGGTGACCGAGAAAGGAAGCAGCAGGGAGGGAATATTAGCAGCTCTGTTATAGCTATATCCAGCTGGAGCTGACAGCTAGATATCGTGAGATGGAGACAGGTCTGCTACAAGCAGGTACATTTGTGAGTTGGCAGCATACATGTGGTCATTTAATTTGTGTTTGTGGATGAGATTACCCAGAGATAAGGTATAAAACGGAGAAGAGAAGGGGATCCAGGACAAAGCCCTGAGGCACCCATGCTCCTTGACAGTTGAAAGGGGGGATGAGGAGGATCCTCCAAAGGACTTGCTGAAGTAGTAGTTAAAGAGGTAGGAAAAAAGCCAAGAGAAGACTGTCAGAGAAGCCAAGAGCTCAAGAAGAGGCGTGGTTTAATTGTATCAAAGGCATCTTACACATCAAAGAGAATGAGGATGGCATCCTGGTTGGGAGCTTTGCTAAGAATAGAAGAACATAAAGTAAGAACAGCCATACAGGATCAAATCAATGGTCCATCTAGCCCAGTATCCTGTCTTCCAACAGTGACCAATGCCAGGTGCTTCAGAGGGAATGAACAGAACAGGTAATCATCGAGTGATCCATCCAGTCGGCCATCCCCAGCCTCTGGCAAACAGCAATGCCTACTTATCCTGGCTAATAGTCATTGATGGACCTATCCTCCTTGAACTTATCTAGTTCTTTTTTGAACACCATTATACTCTTGGCCTTCACAACATCCTCTGGCAAAGTGCTGCACACACTGACTGTGTGTTATGTGAAGAAACATCCCCTTTTATTCATTATAAACCCGCTGCCCAAATTGCATTTGATTACTCCTAGTTTGTGTGTTATAAGGAATAAATAACACTTCCTTATTTATTTTCTCCACATCAGTCATGATTTTATAGACCTCTATCATATCTCCCCTTAGTCATCTCTTTTCAAAGCTGAAAAATCCATCTTATTAATCTCTCCTTGTATGGAAGCTGTTCCCTACCCCTAATAATTTTAGTTGCTCTTTTCTATACCTTTTCCAATTCCAATATATCTTTTTTGAGATGGGGTGACCAGATCTGCATGCACTATTCAAGATGTGGGCGTACCATGGATTTATAAAGAAGCAATATGATATTTTGTCTTATTATCTATCCCCTTTCCTAATGATTCTCAACATTGTTAGTTTTGACTGCCGCAGCACATTGCGTGGATGTTTTCAGAGAACTTCCCACAATGACTCCAAGATCTCTTTCTCGAATGGTAACAGTAATTTAGACCCCATCATTTTCATGTATAGTTGGGATTATTTTTCCAATGTACATTACTTTGAAACATTGAATTTCATCTTCCATTTTGTTGCCCAGTCACCCAGTTTTGTGAGATCACTTTGTAACTTCACAATCTTGAATAGTTTTGTATCATCTACAAAATTTGCAACCTCACTGTTTACCCCCTTTTCCAGATCATTTATGAATATGTTGAACAGCACATGTCCCAGTATAGATCCCTGGGGGACAACACTATTAACTTCTCTCCACCCTTCATTTCCTACCTTTTAACCAGTTACTGATCCAGTAAAGGACTCTCCCTTTTATCCCATGACCTCTTACTTTGCTTAAGAGCCTTTGGTGAGGGACTTTGTCAAAGGCTTTCTGAAAATCTAAGTACACTATATCCACTGGATAATCTTTGTCTGCATGCTTGTTGACCCCCTCAAAGAATTCTAGTAGATTGGTGAGGCATGATTTTCCTTTACAAAAACCATGACGACTCTTCCCCAACAAATCGTATTCAAGCTATGTGTCTGATGATTCTGTTCTTTACTATAGTTTCAACCAATTTGCCTGGTACTGAACTTAGACTTACTGTAATTTCTGGGATCGCTTCTTGAGCATTTCTTACAAATCAGCATCACATTAGCTATCCTCCAGAGTTCTGGTACAGAAGCTGATATAAATGAAAGACTACATACTACAGTTAGTAGTTCTGCAATTTCACATTTGAGTTCCTTCAGAACTCTTGGGTGGATATAATCTGGTCCAGGTGACTTAGTATTGTTTAATTTATCAATTTGTTCTAAAACCTCCTCTAATGACACCTCAATCTGCAGGTTTAGAACTCTCTCTCACATCCTCAGCCATGAAGACTGATGCAAAGAATTCAATTAGGGCTAGTCTACTGTTAAAACTTACAGCAGCACAGCTGTATCAGTGCAGACGTGTCGCGGTAAGAGCACTTGTGTAGCTCCTGTATTATGTTGATGGGAGAGAGCTCTCCAGGCAACATAATAAAACCACTTAAATGAGCAGCAGTAGCTATATCAGTGGGAGAGTGTCTCCTGTCTATTCCACACAAGCGCTTATTTCAGCAAAATTTATGGCAGTCAGGGTTTGTTTGTTTTTTTCACACCCCTGAGTGACAAATGCTTCGCCAGCATAAAAGCTAGTGCGGACAGGGTCTTAGTTTCTCCGCAGTAGCCTTAATTCCTTGAGTGCTCCTTTAGCATCTCGATCATCCAGTGGCTTCACTGACTGTTTAGCGCGCTTCCTGCTTCTAATGTACTTAAAAAATATTTTGCTGTTACTTTTTGAGTCTTTGACAAGCTGTTCTTCAAATTCCTTTTTTGGTTTTTCAAATTATATTTTTAAAGAATGCCTTTTTGCCTCTAACTGCTTCTTTTACTTAGTTTAGCTATGATGGTGCTTTTTTTTGGTCCTTTTACTATGTTTTTTAACTTGGGGTATACATTTAAATTGAATGTCTATTATGTCTTTAAAAAGTTTCCATGCAGCTTGCAGGGATTTCACTTTTGGCACTGTACTTGTTAATTTCTGTTTAACTAATTCCTCATTTGTGTGCATTCCCCTTTCTGAAATTAAATGCTACTATGGTAGTCTGCTTTGGTGACCCCACCCGGCCCACAGGGATGTTAAATTTGATTATGTTATTGTCACTATTATCAAAAAGATCAGGTATACTTATCTTTTGGACCAGATCATGTGCTCCACTTAGGACTAAGTCAAGAACTGCCTCTCCTCTTGTGGGTTCCAGGACTAGCTGCTCCAAGAAGGTGTCAAGAAACTTTCTCTCTGCATCCCATCCTGAGGTTCCCAGTCAATATGGGGATAGTTGAAATCCTCCATTACTGGAAGTTTTTTTGTTTTTATAGCATCTCTAATCTCCCTGGTTAAATGGGAGATACAACAGAGCATACCAAAAGGTGAACTGTCACACTGGAGGGAGGTTACCAGTGGAGTTCCTCAGGGATCAGTCTTAGGACCAATCTTATTTAGCCTTTTTATTACTGACCTTGGCACAAAAAGTGGGTGTGCGCTAATAAAGTGTACGGATGACACTAAGTTTGGAGGTATTGACAATACAGAGAGAGACCGGGATATCATACAATAAGATCTGGATGACCTTGTAAACTGAAGTAAAAAAATAGGATGAAATTTAATAATGGAAAGTGCAAGGTCATGCATTTAGGGACTAATAACAATTTTTGCTATAAGCAGGGGACGCATCAGTTGGAAGTGATAGAAGAAGAGGAAAAGGACCTGAGCATATTGGCTGATCACAGGATGACTATGATCCACCAATGTGATGTGGCTATGAAAAAAGCTAATGCAGTCCTAGGATACATCAAGCCATGTATTTCCAGTAGAGACAGAGAGATGTTAGTAACATTATACAAGGTGCTGGTGGGACCTCATCTGGAATACTCTGTGCAGTTCTGGTCTCCCATGTTTAAGAAGGATGAAATCAAACTGAAACAGGGGCAAAGAAGAGCTATTAAGAAGATGGCTTATTTAGCATAACCAAAAGAAGGCTGAGGGGCGATATGATTACTCTCTATAAATACATCAGAGGGATAAATACCAGGTAGGAAGAGTCATTTAAGGTCAGTGCCAATGTGGACACAAGAACAAATGGATCTAAACTGGCCATCAGGAAGCTCAGACTTGAAATTAGATGAAGGTTTCTAACCATCAGGGGAGTCAAGTTCCGGAACAGCTTTCCAAGGGGAGCAGTGGGGGCAAGAAACGTAGCTGGCTTCAAGACTGAGCTTGATAAATGTATGGAGGGGATGGAATGATGGGACAGCCTAATTTTGGCAATTAACTGATCTTTGACTACTAGCGGTAAATATGCCCAATGACTTGTGAAGGGATGTTAGATGGGGTGGGGTCTGAATTACTACACAGAATTATTTCTTGGATGTCTGGGTAGTGAGTCTTCCCCACATACTCAGCGTTTAGTTGACTGCTGTATTTGGAGTCAGGAAGGAATTTTCCTCCAGAGCAGACTGGCAGAGGCCCAGGGGGTTTGTCACCTTCCTCTGTAGCATGGGGCACAAGTCCCTTGCTGGTGGATTCTCTGTACTTTGAAGTCTTTAAACCATGATTTGAGGACTTCAATAACTCAGTCATAGGTTAGAGGGTCTATCACAGCAATGAGTGGGTTAGGATCTGTGGCCTATGTTGGGCAGGAGGTCAGACTAGACGATTATAATGGTGCCTTCTGACCTCAAAGTCTGAGAATTTCAATCACTAACATCTTCTTCATCAGGTGGTCGGTAGTATATCCCTGCTGCTATATTCTTATTAGTTAAGCAGGGAATTACTATCCATAAAGATTCTGTGGCACACTTTGGTTCATTTAAAATTTGTATTTCATATGACTCTATGCTTTCTTTCACCTATAGCACCACTCCCCCATCAGTACAACCTACGCTGTCCTTCTGATATATTGTGTACCATGGCATTACCGGGTCCCACTGATTATCCTCAGTCCAACAAGTTTCTGTGACACCTGTTGTATCAATATAGAAGGAGATTAGAGACTTTGAGCCGGTTCAGTTGAGTGCAAAGCAGAGAAGCTGGACTGGAGGAATCAGGTCATAAACCATGTGCTCAAGGAGGTTAAAGAGGGACGGGAGACGGGCCAATAACGGGCTGGGGGACTTTAGGACGGGGGAGACTAAAGCATGTTTGTCCCGGGGGAGAAGAGCCTGGTTCGGCGCGTGCGCGCTTTAAGGGGGCAGACGCAGAGCAAGGCCCGACCATGGCTGGACTCCAGCCCCGCCCCGCCCGAGCGCCCGCTCTGGGCAACCCGGCCCGCAATAGACGCGGCTTCATCAAAGGCTTCTGCGCTGGGGTCGCCGGCCCAGGCGGAGCGGCCCCGACGGGGACGGGGTCAAGAGCTCCGCGCTCAGGCCGGTCACGGCCGTTCTCGGGGCCGCAGCCGCCCGGCCCCGCCCCGCCCCGCCCGCCAAGCTCCGGCGGCCCCAGACCGTCCGGGCCAGACCCGGCGGCGGTTGAAACGAAACGACCAGCACGCGCGGGGGGGAGGAGGAGCACATGGAGCCGGGGCCGGTCGGGCCGTTGCACCGTGGCGCATGCGCAGTTACCTTGAGGGCCTCCAGCCCCATGAGGCGGCTCTTGCGATCCTGGTCCTTGAGAATCAGGAAGGGCCGCCCGTACTCATCGAACGCGAGTGTCCCCATCGCCGACATGATCCTGCCACCCCCGGGCCGCACTGACGCTGCAGACCGACCGACCGGAGGACAGACAGAGACTCAGACTCGGACAGACAAAGTCGCCGCACACGCCCAACGCAACAGGAGGACGCGACGCGACGTAACGTGACGGCACGCGCAGCAGACTGCTACCGGAAGGAAGGAAGGAAGGAAGGGTTTCTCACTGGCGCGCGCCCCTTCGCCGGCCCCTTCCGGAAGCGCCGGAGAGGGAAAGAAAGTAACGGATACGAGGGGGAGAGACCACTGGGCGGGAGTCCGACGCACATGACACATACCCGCGGCCGGCCGGGATTCAGCAGCGAGCGCAAAAGTAGACAAGGAGGCAGGTGCGCGCTGCGAGGCAGGAGATCGCTATCTTACAGCGCTAATACAGCCTGCCGAAGGCGATTCCTTTTCCCTCCCCCCCCCGACGCTTACACAGGTGGTATCGTCCACCCCGCTCCTGTCCCTGCTGCGCCTGCGTGGCGGGTCCAAGGCGTTTCCCCTCCCCCCCCTCCCGATTGTGCAGGGGTTCCCGCCTGTTTCGAGTAGTCGCGCGCGGGCGGTATCGGGGTTCGGCCCCGCGGTGGGTGAGGAGGACGGAGGCGGGGACTGGGGACGTTCACTTGACTGGAGACAGGCCGGGCTCAGGGCGCTGCCTTGGGGCGGGCAGGCCCCTCGCTGCGTCTGGGCACAGAGGGCAGCGGCGGGAACGGAACAGAGCAGAGCCGAGCCGAGCCGAGCCGAGCCGAGCCTCTCCCCCTTTCGGGGCATCCGAACCCGCGCGGGGCTCCTCCAGGGGCGAAGGCCGGGGCCTGCCCTCTCCGTGTGTGAGCCCGCGGCTGGTCCGGCTGCGGAGCCGCCCTGCTGCGAATCCAGGAGCTGCCCCTTAAAGCGGGTGCACAGCGCGTAGGACCAGCCCAGCCTGGGTCAGCCGTGCCCGCCTGGACTGTCCCCACTGCGGACCCGCCCCCGGCCCTGCAGCCCGGCTCTGTGGGAAGCGCTGCAGTTTGGGGGGCTTGAGGGTCCCCCTCCCCTTTTTAACGTTTGTTGTGGGCTTAAAAGTGGAAGATAGCGCCATAGACACGTAGGAGCAGAAGGGACCTGGAGTGGTCATTGAGTCCAGTCCCCTGAACTCAGGCTGGGCTAAGTATTATCTAGACCCCCTCCTTAACAGGCGTGTGTCTAACCTGCTGCTGCTAAAAACCGCTATAGATGTCAATTCTACAACCCCCTAGGCAATTTGTTGCAGGGCTTAACTACCTTGAGAAGATGCTTTTTCTGATGTGTAGCTTATGATTTTGCTGCAATTTCAGCCTATTATTCTTTGTCCTGTCCTCCCTGGCTAAGGAGAAAAAATTATCACTGGTTTCTTTATAAAAAACATTTTACATAGTTGGAGATGGTTATGTCCTCCATCAGTCTTCCCAGACCAAAGAAAAAAACAGGTTTTTTTCGGTCTTTCATCATAGATTGTTTTCTAGACCTTTAATATTTTTTATTTTCTCCTCTGGACTTTCTCCAGTTTGGCCACATCTGGGCACCACACTGTGGGAAAGTACTGGACACAATCTTCCATGCTACACAGCACTGACAAGTGTCAACTGGAATAATTACTTTTTTATCTTGTATACAACACACCTGCTAATATATCCGAGAAGGACATTTGCTTTTCTTGCAACTGTATTACATTGTTGACTCATATTTAGTTTGTGATCCACTGTAACCTCCAGATTTTTTTCTGCAAGATTTCTTCAAAGGCAGTCACTTTCCATTTTGTAGTTGGGGACAGCTGTTGAGCTGGTGTGACTAAGGCATGTCTACACTGCAGCCAGAGGTGTAATATCCAGCTGAGATCCAGCTAGCATGCTAAAAATAGCTGTGTAGTCTTGGCTGCAGAGGCTCACAGAGCACAACACTGTGAAACAGTAGATAGGTATTGGGGACAGTTAGTCCATGCCACCACCTGTGCAGCTACCCTGCTATTTTTAGCATGCTGCATCAGTGCTAGCATAGGTATGTCTATATCCTCTCCCCCAGCTTGAAATTAAACTTCACTGTAGGCATACCATGCAACTATGCTTGTTGTCATGGGGCTCATGCAAATTGGTTCAGTAGTGTTTCAAAGCCAATCCAATTGCTGTTGAAGTCCAGTAGGATTCTCTTAATTGATTTTACTGGGAGTAGACTGAGCCATAGGAAACTGCTTAACTTTGCATGTAGTTGCAACTCCTGGGAGCTGATTTTTCAAGCATCAGAGTCTATTTGTAACCACATTAAAAAATAAAAAACTCGGATGGCATTGTAGACAGGCCATTGAAAGCACCTGTGTAGCAACCAGAGGTTTAAAAGCAAACAAAATATGAGATAGTATTAAAAACCATGCCACCTGAACATACATTATAAAACTAGCTGGTATTTCCTCATGTTAAATACTACATTGAGCTTTGGTTATTGAATGTCAAAGATGCAGTAACGGAAATAGAAAGGGTTCAAAGGTGAAAATAGAAGTGTGGAAAGAGGAAAGATTAGAACTTTATTTAGCATATGCATAATAGAGGTGTAAAAGAACAAGATGTATAGAGATTAACAGGGTATTTAAATTTACTGTTTCCTATGATTTCTGAATAAAGGGACATCCAAAGAAATTAAAAGGCAACACATTTGAAATTGATAAAAGGAAATACTGTTTGTAATAGAGAGTTGTGTAGAAATCACAATATATTAGTGACAGCAATAGCTTTGTAGTATTAAAAACTAGATATTAATACAGATGAGATTACATAAATTAAGGAATACTGGGTGGATAAAATTGTTTTAAAAAAATGGATTCTCTTTATTTAAGTTAAATATAGGTTATTGTTTTTAAATAAACCTATTTAAAATTGAGTAGCTATGTTAAGGCCAAAACTTAGTATATTTCTTTAAAGCTTCAGCAGCAAACATACTGCTTAATATTATTTTTAATTTAAATGATTTAAATAAAGTCAAGCCACTGAACTGTTGGAAGTAACTAAGCACCTGTCATCAGAGTTGGTTGAACTGCTAAATAATGTCAAACTAACCTAATTTCCATTTTTTATAGCATAACTGGCCTAGTGCAGGGAGGGAGGGGAAGCAGTAGATACGATCTATCTAGTTTTTAGTACGGCTTCTGACACAGTCCCACATGACATTCTCATAAGCAAACTAGAGAAATGTGGTCTAGATCAGTGTTTCTCAACCTGGGGGTTTAGAGGGGTCGCAAGTGCAGAGCTGGTATTGGGGGTGGCAAGAAAGGCAATTGCCTGGAGCCACAGGGGCGCCATGAAACTAAGTTACATGCCTCAGCCCCGTGGAGGTGGGACTCAGGCTTCAGGGGTACAGTAGTTTGGAAAGGTTAAGAACCACTGGTCTAGATGAAATTACTGTAAAGTGTTTGCACAACTGGCTGGAAGACCATACTCAAAGTGTAGTTATCAGTTGTTTGCTGTGTAACTCGAGGGTGTATCTAGTGAGACCGTGGGGACCACCCTGGGTTGCTACTGTTCAATATTTTCATTAATGACTTGCATAATGGAGTGGAAAGTACACTTATAAAATTTTGGGTGACACCAAGCTGGGAGGAGATGCAGGCACTTTACAGGGGAGGATTACTATTCAAAATGATTTTAATAAAATAGAGAGTTGGTGTGAAATCAACAAAGTAAACTTCAATAAAGACAAGTATAAAAGTACAGTAGGGATAAAATGTCACATGAATAACTAGCTACATGGTAATACTGCTGAAAAGGACCTAGATAGTTGATCACAAATTGAATGAGGCAACAGTGTGATTCAGTTGCCATTAAGGACTATTTTATAAGACATGGGAAGTAATTCTGTTTTGCTTGGCTCTGGTGAGGCTTGAATATGTAGTACTCTGTCCAATTTTGGGTGCCACACTTTAGGACAGATGTGGATAAATTGTCCAGAGTAGAGCAACAAAAATAATAAAAGGTTCTGAAAACCTGACCCAGGAGGAAAGGTTTAAAAAACTGGGAATGTTTAGTCTCGAGAAAAACAGACTGAGGGTTGACCTGATAAGTCATCACATTTGTTTAGGCCTGTCATAAAGAGGACAGTGATCAATTCTCCATGTCCACAAAAACTAATGGGCTTAACCGGCAGCAAGAGAGATTTAGGGTAGATATTTAGGAAAATCTTTTTAATTATATGGGTAATTAGGTGGTGGAATTCCCATCAGTGGAGCTTTTTAACAAGAGGACAAACACCTGCCAGGAATGTTCTAGGTTTACTTGGTCCTTCCTCAGTGTAGAGGGGCTGGAATTAATGATCTCTCAAAGTCCTTTTCAGCCTTACATTTCTATGAATCTATGTTTCAAGGAGAATTAATCTTTAGGAAAATAGAAGTACAAATATAAAACAAGATTAAAATTGATTGTTTGAATCAAGTTTCCTGCTTGGGGATTTTAATATTGGTTAAAATTGGTAATTTAAATTGTTTTTAAATCAATCCATTAGGAAAAAATAGTTTCCCCTTAAAGTGGACTGTTCCATAGTTGTGTATCTGGAGTTTCTTGTCCATTTGAAATATCAGGTAATGGCCACTGAGTGAGGCAGGATATTGACTTGATTGACCAGTGGTCTGATCTGGTCGTATGTTCTTACATACATATTTATTTCTGCCTTTACTCAGTTATGTACATAAATAAATCTAAGAGAGTTCCCGAAGTGTCCGTCTTAATATTTGAACACAATAGCCAAAATTCTATGCTTTTGCATTGTAGCATTAGCTTCTGTGCTTAATTTTAGGTCTTCAAGAATATATGAAGATGTTCCTTATAGGGATACAAGATACTAAACAGTTAACCGATAAATATTAGATAAGGCTATTACTTATTGATTAGCCAGTGGCATGGGGTCTCAGTCTCCATGGTGATAGTGTCACGATATCATTGTGATCATTTAGTCTGTCCTGTGCATTGTATGCCACACGATCTCACCTACCCACTCCTATAATAGACCCATAACCTCTGGCTGAGTGACTGAAATCTTTAAATCATGATTTAAAAACTTCAAGTTACAGAGAATCCATGATTTACTCTATTTTAAACAAGCAAGGGATGCGTGCCCCATGTTACCGTGGAAAGCTAAACTCCCAGAGGTCTCTGTCAGTCTGACATGGTGGAAGATTCCGACCTCAAATATGGTGATCACTTAGACCCTGAGCACGTTGGCAAGACCCACCAGGCATACATCTGGGAAAGAATTCTCTGCAGTAACTCAGAGCCCTCCCAATCTAGTGTTCCATCTCTGACTTTTGGGGATATTTGCCACTAGTAGTTGCTGATGGGCCATATGCCACTGTAGGCAATTTCATCATACCATTCCCTCCATAAATTTATCAAGCTCTGTCTTGAAACCAGTTAGGTTTTTTGCCCCCACTACTCCTCTTGGAAGGCTGTTCCAGAACTTCACTCCTCTGATAGTTAGAAACCTTTGTCTAATTTCAAGCCTAAACTTATTGATGTCCACTTTATACCCATTTGTTCTTGTGCCAACTTTGGTGCTTAGCTTAAATAACTCCTCTCCCTCCCTGCTGTTTATCCCTCTGATGTATTTTTAGAGAGCAGTCATATCTCCCCTCAGTCTTCTTTTGGTTAGGTTAAACAAGCCAAGCTCCTTGAGTCTCCTCTCATAAGGTAGGTTTCCCATTCCTCTGACCATTGTAGTAGCCCTTCTCTGCACCTGTTCTTGTATGAATTCATCTTTCTTAAACATGGGAGACTAGACTTGCACACAACATTCTAGATGAGGTTTCACCAGTGCCTTGCATAATGGTACTAACACTTCCCTATCTCTACTGGAAATATCTCCTGATGCATCCTAGTATTGCATTTGCTTTTTATAGTCATATCAGACTGGGAGCTCATAGTCATCCTATGATCAACCAGTACACTCAGGTCTTTCTCCTCCTATGTCACTTCCAATTGATACATTCCTAGCTTATAGCAAAAATTTTCAAGGTCATTCAGATCTTCTTATATGATATTCTGGTCCTCCTCCTGTATTGGCAATACCTCCGAACTTTGTGTTGTCTGCAAATTTTATTAGCGCACACTCACTTTTTGTGCCAAGCTTATTAATGACAATTATTAATAAGATTGGTCCCAAGACTGATCCCTGAGGAAATCCTCTAGGGTCCTCCCTACAGCCTGACAGTTCCCCTGTTAGTATGATCCGTTGTACTCTCCCCTTTAACCAGTTGCATGCCCACCTTTCAATTCTTGTATTTAATTCCCATCTTCTTCAATTTAACTAATAATTTTCCATGTGGAACTGTATCAAATGCCTTACTGAAATTCAGGTAGCTTAGATTTTTTAGACAAAGGAAATTCAGTAAATCAGTTATTTTCTCGAGGAAAGAGATCTGCCTTTTGTAAAACTATGTTGTATTTTATCCCAGTTACTGTTAACCTCTATGTTCTTAACTGCTCTTTTTCAAAATTTGTCCCAAAATCTTGCATACAATTGAGGTCCAACTAATGGTCCTGTAGTTTCCTGAATCACTTTTCTTCCCTTTCTTAAAAATAGGTACTGTATTAGCAATTCTCCAATCATAGGGTACGATCCCTGAGTTTATTCATTCATTAAAAATCCTAGCTATTGAGCTTGCAATTTCATGGGCGAGTTCCTTTAATATTATTGGATGGAGCTTATCCAGGACCTACTATTTGTTCCCATTAAGCTGTTTCAGTTTGAATTTCACGTCTGATGTGGTAATTTCTACTTCCATATCCTCACTTCTATTAGCAACCGTGTCACTACCTCTAAACTCCTGCTTACTCTTATTAAAAACTGAGGAAAAGTATTCATTTAGGTGTTGGGTCATACATAGATTATCTTTAATTTTCACTTCATTCTCATTGTTTAGGAATCCCATTTCTTTCCATGTTTTCTTTTTATTTGTATGGCTATAGAATCTTTTACTGTTGATTTTAATTTCTTTTGCAAGGTCCAACTCTGCTTGGTTTTTGGCAGTTCTTACTCTTTCCTTACACGTTGACCTCCAAGAGGTAGCCTTCCTTGCTGATCCCTCCCATTTTCCATTCCTTGTAGGCTTTCTACTTTCTCTTAATCTCATGTTTGAGATGCTTGCTCATCCAGTTTGATCTGCAACCCTTCCTTATGAATTTTTCCCATTGCATAGGATGGAAGCTTCAGAGAGCTGCTGCAACTTTGACTTAATATTCTTAATTCAAAGCCTCCTCTACATTCAGATTCTTGAGTTCTTCAGTCCAGTCCACTTCCCTAACTATTTTACCTATAGTTCTGTCTTTCCTGAACAGCACATACCCTTCAATACCTGTACTCTAGTCATGACTACTATTTCACCATGTTTCTGTTATCCCTCCAATATCTGGTTTCACTTCCTGCACCAGTAGTTCTAATTCCTCCATTTTTTTACATGGGCTCTTTGCATTGGTGTGCAGACATCTTAGTTGTGTCTGTTCTCATGGTATGGGTTCCACCTGAGTAAGAAGGAAAATAGACTTCTGGGATAGAGGTTAGCACAAAGATCTTTAAACTGGGAATTTGGGGGAGACAGTTGGGAGATGCTCATATAACCTCCACACTTGATTCTAATATAGCAGGAGGAAAATCAAGTAAGGGAAGATACAGCAATGGGGAAAGGAACAGAGTTTAGGAGAATAGATATCAAGAGGAAAAATAGTGTCTTGGTATTAGCATTAACAGTCAGGTAGGCAATACTTACTGGCTGTAGAGTGACTGTACCTGATCTGGGCAAAGCCAAGCAGAAACAACTAAGATGTGTACAACTAATGCTGTGTAGGAAAGACAGAAATATAGGTAAAGGGGTAAAATAGCATTGGATATTAATAACTAGGTACATTGTAAAGAAATTAGAAGTGATGGAATGGATAAAACAGAATCTGCATTCATTATGCACAAGAACAATTTTTGGAGGGGAGGTTTTGTTTTCATTTCTCTGTATGTGGGATTTATGTACTTAACTTCTATTTGCATTAATGGAAGTTAAATATGTAAATTCCCTGTCTTGCAGATGAGAATAGGCTGTGTGCTGCTTAGTATTTATGCCTTGTTCTCCAATACATTTATGAGTGCCCTAGGTGAGCAAAAAAGACAATAGATTATGGCAGAAAGAACAGATTTTAAAATTCAATTAGTTTCTGATGATTTTCTCCAAGACAATTTAATATGATGATATGATTTATGAATACATCCCAATTCAAAAGGAAATAAGCTTTATGTAAAGTGTAACTTAGATTTTAGCGTTTAGTATGTGATTCTGTTACTGTGTGTTACTCACGAGCAAGCTTTTGTCTGTAGAAATAAATAGATATGTACTTGGCAATTCAAAGGAGTCATGTTACATATGTTTTTCCTTTTCTTCAGGTGCACTTTGTGATGTCAAAAGTACTTCACGGAGAAAGCCATACAGAAGACATCTTGCATATGAATCTTGCTAATGATAGCTCAAGAAAAGGAAATTGGGGATTGTTGGTCACTGGTGTTGTTGGTGGGACACTAGTGATGCTGTATGCCGTTGCTACTCCATTCATAACTCCAGCACTGAGAAAAATATGCCTGCCTTTTGTACCTGCAACTTCAACTCAGATTGAAAATGTTTTGAAAATGTTACGGGGCAGAAGTGGATCCCTGGTTGACATTGGTAGTGGGGATGGACGTATTGTGAGTTATATAGCTCTGGTTCCTCTAAATTCACATACATCAAACTGTGGTATAGAAGTGAGCTAGTGCTACTGTAGTAGATATTTTCCATTATGCACCCCTTTTTCCTGGTATTTGTGAAGGTTCTCTACCCAGTATCAAAAGTTTTCCTCCCCGTCCCACAGAAATTCAGACAAAATCAATTGGACTGTTTTTAAGTGTATAGATTATGGGCTTCTAAATGTTTGATACTTGTTCAGGAACACCATTGGGCAAGTAATGAAAATAATACTCTTCAAATAATGTGAAAATGTCAAGTTATTTGAATATATTTGTGAATATATATATGTACTGCATAATGGAAAAAAATGTTCATTCCATAATTGATATGGAAAAAATTCAAAATGTGTAGAATAAACTATTTGACTTGTTTTATTCAGGAAAAAAAATTTACTTTTCTAATGCAGAATTTTTAAATTTAAGTTTGACATGATTTGAGTCATTTTATTATTTAAAGATGTGTCAAGTAGTTTAAATCCTACATATTGCATATTTTGAAAGTTGCACTTTATCATATATTTCCCTTGATTAATCTGTATTGTTTTTAATTATCTAATCCCCCTCTGAAAAATGAAAGCATGAATGCACAGCTTTATTTATGTGTGGGATTTGCAGTACATTTTCTTTATTTAAAAAATACATAGAGAGCGAGAATGATTCATGCTACAGATCAATAAATACAGCAGACTTGGGAACAGAACTTATTTTCCTTACTACATTGATTCATCTAACTGAGTTCAGTTGGATTACTTAAATTCTGCTTTGTGTATTGATATAACTCCTAATTGAGAGACATTTGCTAAATTATCAGGAATGTTAAATCTTGGAAATTTATTGTCTAAACTACTTTATTCTCTTAAAAAAGCAACCTGTTTGAAAATCAGCTAGTATGTGTTTGAAGTTAATTTTATCATAACTGTTAATTGTATATCTATCTGCCATTGGAAGAGTGCTATACTATGAAATAAGAAAATACCTTGTAATGGGCTATGTCAAAAGACTGCATACTCAAAAAAGGTTTACTGTGGCACTTTCAGTGTTGGTAGGTCACTTCGTTTTTGATCATAGGGGACTGCGCATATGTGGATAGTGTTGTTCACTGCTGTGGTCAATTATTTTACATTTAATTTACACTGAAACTACTTGCAATCTTAAAATTAAGCACATGGATAGTTCATGGCAGTATTGGGGCCTTATGTTCTGATTCTGCAGAAACTTACTCGTGTGCTTAGCTTCACTACCATGAATAGTTCTATTGATTTGAATGGAGCGTCTCATGATACTAAAGTTAAGCATGTGTGCAAGTGTTTGTTTGCAGACTGAAGCTTTAGTGTTCAAGCAAACAGAGGTGGATGATAAACACAAGACATAAACCACTCTTAGGTTCTGCTGTAAATAAAATTACACTATTCTCTTGTTTCCAGTAAGCACAATTCTTTATTAAATAGTGTCATACTGAAGTTTAGTCAGGCCCTGAATGAAGATTACGTTGTCTTTTTGTAGGTAATAGCAGCTGCAAAAGAAGGATTCAAAGCTGTTGGTTATGAATTAAATCCATGGCTAGTCTGGTACTCCAGATATCTTGCTTGGAGAGAAGGAGTGCATCAGGACGCCAAATTTTACATTTCAGATTTGTGGAAGGTACGTGTTTTGTGAATAAGCTTTATGGAAATCCAAATATGCAATAATAATTTCACTAGTGAATTAGAAGTGATCAATTTGAAAACACACAGCTGTGGATAATTATCAAAAAACGTAACTGAACTAAAATAATGTTAATGCTACACATCTAGGCACTCAAAAGTCAGGATATACCAAAGGTAAAGTTGCAAAGCTAAGGTGCTCATGCAGTATGATGCAGACTTCAATTAGATAATCACGCTGTTTCTCAAATAATACCCTATATTATAGTTTTTTCTACAACTTTAAATATGCTAATATACAGTTTCTACTAGGGCTATCAATTAATTGCAGTTAATGCATGCGATTAACGCAAAATAAATCAGATTAAAAAAATTGAGATTAACAGTGATTAAACAATAGAATACCAATTTACATTTATTATAAATATTTTTGGATGTTTTTTTAACTTCTCAAATATATTGATTTCAATTACAGCACAGAATACAAAGTGTACAGTGCTAACTTTATTTTTATTGCAAATATTTGTACTGTAAAAAAAGAGTATTTTTCAATTCACCTCATACAAGTCCACCCAGTCCTACTTCTTATTCAGTGCTGCCGTTTCTTATTTACAGTGTCCCCTGAAAGTGAGGACAGGCATTCGCATGGCATTGTAGCCAGGGTTGCAAGGTATTTCCGTGCCAGATATACTAAACATTTGTATGCCCCTTCATGCTTCGACTTCTAGGCTCTAAAGTTTTACATTTTTTTGTTTTTGAGTGCAGTTATATTTAAAAAAAAATTTAAAAAAATTACATTTGTAATTTGCACTGTCACTCTAAAGAGATTGCATTACAGTACTTGTATGAGGTGAATTGAAAAATACTATTTCTTTTGTTTTTTACCATGCAAATATTTGCAATAAAAAATAAAGTAGCATTGTATGTATTGTATTCTGTGTTGTAACTGAAATCAGTATATTTGAAAATAAAAGTCTGAAAATATGTATAATAAATTTAAATTGGTATTCTGTTGTTTAACAGTGCGATTTAAAACTGCAATTAATTTCGATTATTTTTTCATTGTTTGGCAGCTCTAGTTTCTACAATTTTAGCTAGATTATTTTGAATCTTTTGAGAATAGTATGTTATGCAACTGATCCATTTGCACAAGGGAACAGAGTTTTGACTGTACTGGCAAGCTTAACTTTAGCATTTACTGACTTTGAGTTAGCTACTGTGAAAGCCCCTCAACATTTTCTTATTACAATATTTTCTAAATAATGGAAGTCTCAGGTATTTCTTTTAAAGGGGGGAAAAACCCAATTTCATAATCTGGAATTATTTTATTAGACACCACTGGAATGTTGTCCCCCATAATGTGCTTTTTCAGGTCCCAATCCAGGAAAATACCTAAATTTAGAATGTGCTTGTGTATGTCGGACTACTCACCAGCTTAAATGTTTTGCTGGTTTTTGGTTTCCCTTATAAGGAGCATAGTTAGGCAAGGGCTTTTTTGGAGCCCTGATTCATTGAGTACATATGTCGTCTTATGAATGAGGCTGGATGCTACAAAGCCCTACCTCAGACAGAGCTTGATCACTCATTGAAATCAGTGGCAAGGCTATTCACTGTAGTGGTGCAGGATCAGGCCTCAGTGGGCACTGTCTAAGATGTGCATGTTCACATTCAGCTTCCTTATTGTGCATACCTGTCATGTAACCTCTCTCTCTTTATATATGTATGTATAATACACACACACAGTTTTGAACAATGATAGTTGTTTTAAAGCAACATTGTTCAGTTTGATATTTTTTCAAAGCCTTGTAATTCAGTTGAATCAAAATAATTTTCTATCAGAACACTCCTTAGGGATGATTTCAGCTATCTGCTGTTTTAGCCACTGAGCTATAAAGAAAAAGAATGGCAAGAAATTTTATATAATAGGGGATGGGCAAATGTATGCCCATCCCCATCACCCCATTCTCTTAATGCTCAAAAACAGAAACGATTTTTCAATGAGAGTTTAAAAAAAATTCACCTTAAGGCAGACAACTGACCTGGACAATTTCTGCCTGTAAGGGGTCCTTGCTCACCACTGCGATGCCTCCTGCAGGCTGTCCCGAGGAATTGCTCCGTTGGCCGCTGCACCCTCTCTGGTGGTGCATTGCCTGTCCTTTCTCCGCTTCTGGACCCGCATCTCCCCACAGTCCCAGCATCTGCTTCTCAGCACAACCCTCCAGCTGTGTCTCAGACTGCTCCTCCCATTTCTGGGAGGGTTGGGGGGGGGAGAGATTCAGTAGTCCTTAGCCACTTACATCAGTGGCCACAGCAGTCCAGAGTCAAGCCCTTACTTCAAGGCCTGGGGGCTCCCTGTCTGGAGTCAGCCCTGCCATCTCTGTCCAGCTCTTACTCCAGGGCCCAGTGGCTGCTCCTTCCCTGGAGCCAGCCACTGCTCTATCCAGGGTGCTGGCCTGCCTCGGTCAGCCAGCCAGCCTTCTCCCTCTGAGCTCCTGAGGGTGACTGCCCCCTCTGGCTGGCAGTCCTTCTTACATGGGCCTGCCTGGCCCCGATTGGCTGCTTCCCCCTTGGCCCTTCTGATTGGCTGATACCCCCCCACCTCCCCACAGCATCTCCAGGGGTCTATTAATGCCTTCTCTGCTGGGGTGGGCTACCTGTCCCACCACACTACCCAATAATTAAAAATCGCAGAAAGTTGTGAGGGACTCTAAACACAGACTTAAAATAGAAATGGTTAGTCAGTTTCAACTCTAGAAATATTGCTAAAGACTTAATTGACAGGTGGCAAAGTTAGGATGTTAAATGAGAGAGTTTTTCTTAGGGATAAGAACAGCAGTAAAAATGAGTAAACTTGTGGAACTTCTCTGAATTGATTAATGTTCTGGAAATTAGGGCCAGAGCCTTGGTGACACTGAGGCAGTTTTGGGCTACCCTGCACTGGGGATTCCTTGGGCTGTGTCGTGTTGGTGTAGTGGCATCTGTGCATTTCCTGTCCTGGTCTCTGGTGCAGGAAGCATGGCTGAGAGAATGATGTGAATCAAGGGATGACTACTATTATTAACATTCCCCCCAGTATCCTCTCATATTATAAATATTCATCCTCCACAGTAATACTAATATAAAACTTTTTTTACAGGTTAGTTTTTCCCAGTATACAAATGTTGTTGTTTTTGGGGTCCCTCAAATGGTAAGTCTTTTTTCACTGTCTTTTGTTGTCTGTGTTGTGTTTTATGACCATAGTAGCAAGGCATTCAGCATTGGTATATTGATCTATAAAATGAGTCCACTTATCAGTACCATTGACATTCAAGTCATTGGTTTGACAAAATGCTGATTATAGTTTATAAACATTTAAATAATACAACCTGCTGTTACAACTTGAAACTTGTGCAGAAGACATAAATCTCAATTATCTATCTGTTCTTCTGAAATTCCAGTTTATGCACTGCCTCATGAAGTCCAGATTCCAGTATAGTTCAGAACCATAATTCTGTGAACTCTTACAAACAGTTTAAATTACTTGGAAAAGTTAATAGAATGTTCAGTTGAAATTGATCATTCTCCAGATTTTCAGTAAAATAATTTTCAGGGAGGATGAGTATTGATTAGTTTCGGCTAACTTCTGTGGACTTACTTGCTAAAGAACAGAGTATTGAACTTTGATTATGCACTGTGCAAAAACTGAAAGCACCTCAATAGTGTATCAGTTGATAGTATTGCAGTAGTCTTCAATTTCATTTGTAAAAGTTAGTAAAATGGGGTGCATTTACTATAATTGCTAGTTTGCAGAGCGTACAGGGAAATTGTTTTTCACTTTTAGAGGAAGCTGTGTATCACACACAAAATGTCAAGTTCCCAGTGAAATTGTATGGCTTTTTAAAATTGCTGTGAAAATGGTATTTCAAGAGAGACCATTTTTATGGTACAGTAGATAGACTTATTCAAACTTTAAAAATTCATTTTTGTGTTTTTTCAAGTGCTTTTTGTTTGTATTTTTACACTTTCTTTCTAATGGTAAGGAAATATAATATTTCTTTATTCTGTTTACATACTTTTATGACAGTAATATTAGAGCATTTGCTTTGTGTGTTATGAATGCACTCAGATATCTCCCTTTCACTCCCCCATTAATGTTTTTAAATAGCTTCATTCCCTATGTTCCATAGGTGTCTGTGTGGGATGGAATGTCTGAAGCGTTTTATGCCAGAGCAATGTGGTACATGGTTATAGTATAAAAAGGGAACAATGTGTGATAAAATATTGCTGTAACATAAAGAGGGAGTCACAGTAGGAAGCATAATAATGCCTACATTATGTTTTGTTTTCTGTCCTTTTTTCTTTTCTTGTAGGAAGCAGGACTAAATGCTTACTTGATTTAGACACCAACCACAGCACTCACAGTTTTCAAAATGAGAATTTTAAAATGCAGTTTTATTTCTACTTCTGTAGTTGGCATATTGAGGGAAAGTCTACATTATCAAGTGTTCCAGCATTTTTATTGTATGCATTCCCAGGAGGCTGGCTGATTTACTGCAGTGTAAAAGTCTTTGTTCCAGGAGAGGGCAGTAGATGCCTTTATTAAGGGAATATCTGTAATTACAATACAAAGTGTTCAATTGCATGATTTTGGCAAGACTGTCATGTAGTAATTGTTCTTTGAAGCAGTTAATGTGTGAGGAAATTAGACCACTCTTTCTAAGCTGAGTGATATCATGATCACTCTCTGGTTCACTTGCCACTACAGATATGAATTTGCAGTTAGAAATTCTGTAGCCGCATTGCAGAATCTTTAAGGGCAAAGGTGCAGAGGCAGGAAGACGGTTTCGTAAATAAGAAGTTAAGTTACTCAGAAAAAACAAATATAAGCAACTTGACTAGACATATTTGTTTAGAACAAACTTCAGAATTAGTAACAGCTTAAGGTGAGTTTAATTAGTCATCATTGCTATCTGACCTGATAAGATTAGAAGGAAGAACCACAATGTTTGCAGGGGAAAAAAATCATCTAACATTGTGGGAGGTTTTTAAAAGTCCCTCTAATAATAAAATACTTAGTTTTTGGTATGATCACATATGTTGCCATAAATGAAATGGGACTAAATTTGTGAAGTAAGTGCGGAGGGCCTACTTATGGTTGTGGAATGCCCACATTGACTTCAGCGTGACAGTTGTGAGAGTTCAGCCTCTGGAAGCTTTGTAACACATTTTCTTCATCATTTTTTTGTAGATGAATATATCTTATTACTTGGAGGAAGGTCAGTTACAGTGTTGGCATAGTTTGAAGCCATGAGCGTATTTACATTTTTTTAATCTATTTAACATTTAAGAGTCACTTGCAAAGACAGAGCCTGGATTTATTGACCTTCAGGCCACTCTGCAAGACCTCTGTTCTCACAAGCTTTCCCTGAAGATATGGGTTGATCAGTGTATGTGTGTGGCTGGATTGAAGTACAGGATCATGCCTGTGATGGATGGAGATGATTTGTGGACTGAAGGGAGAGAACTTTGGGATCGGTTGAGGAAGTTTTTAAACATGTTATCTAGTGAAAATTGTATATATATTTTATAATATATTTATACAGTACCTATAGGTTTAATATCTGTTAAACTGTGAAGTAAATACATCTATGAATATGTGCTGGCATAAAATAAAAATGAGCATTCTTCTATAAACACACAATTATCTAAACAGTCAATATGTCTGAGATATTTATTGTTACTAATAATTTTATGGGTAAATGCCAGTATTTTAAGATTTCTTTTATATCTCTAGTTTGTTAGTTGAGGGATTAAAGTTATAACTGGGCTATAATTAATTAATTTATATAACTCTCAGACATAATTATGCCTGATATTACATAGACATAACACACAACCATTTCGTATTCTGTATATTAAGAATTAGATTAGTTGCATATTTATGCATGCTTTAGTCATTTAATTTATATACAGAATTGGCTCCTTTATTTTCAGGTTTATCTTGGCTCAGCCTGAGATTATAATGTCATTTTAAAATAATGGAAACTATAAGAAATAAAGAAATATCAGCATGGATGTTTATAATCATTCTTTGTATGGACAAAATCAGAGTATGAGACACTTTTATTTTAAAGTAATCTTTGGTATATTTTAAGTCTATTAATGTCATTGCCTCAAAGGGAATGATCCTTTGGAAAGTTTAATTTAGCTTTTGATAGAATAGTACATTACAGGTATTCTGCAGCTGCAGGATATGCCAGCAAGTTTTTGACAGTGGAAGCTATTTGCAGCCTTTGACAGTGTTTTTCTAAGTTTATCTTCTGGCCCTCATGAAAGGGTCTCTTATTGTTTGACTGAGACCACTGATGACATGAAGAATCCATATAAAACATATTTTGTATTTTTGAGAAACTCATTTCTTTTAACAGAATTTTTACTTGTGATTTGTGTCCTTTTAAACTGAGTTATTTATATGCATAAATTATTAATTTTTTCTTTGACACATGGTCATTTTTTTAGAAATTGAAAATAATTTATAGTAGATGAAAGGAAATATTTTTTCACACAACGCTACGGTTAGTCTGTAGAACTCATTGACATTAGCAGTTTTGAGGCAAAAATCTAAACAGTTAAACATTGATATGTATAATTATATACCATAAGCCCTTTCCTGAGCCTGAGTCTATAAATGAGATGTCTGTCAGCCTTCATGCTTCAGGTCATAAAGTGGTGAGCATCTGGGGTTAGGAAGGAATGCCTTTCAGGTCTAGGTACATTATGGAACTTTTTCACTTTCCTCTGAACATCTGGTATAAGTTATTGTAAAAGTTAAAGTGACCAATTAGATGGATCATTGGTCTGCTTTGGTTTGGCAAATCCTATTTTATTTGGCTCTGACTATATACTCAGCCTTTTGCAAGTGAAGGGAAGCTGGATTGAATGGATCTGTGGCCAGAGGGTTGTACACACAAGGGGATTTGTGTGTATTGGCCCTGAGGTATTGTTTAGGGATTAATCTACAGAAGGTGAAAGAATAGAGCCAAGAGGACTGGCCTCTCTGTTGCATTGTTTCCTCTTTAATCACTATGTTAGTCAATGATTCCACCTTCCAACTCCTACTCCTGTTGAATTTGGGTCATTAGCAATCAAGGATGCATTGACTTGTCCAAGAACTGCCATAGGGGCATGAAGCAGCATAGAGTCACTAGCCTCCAAGAATCTCCAAATTTTGTGTGGATCCTGAAACATAATAAAGTAACATCTACAACTTTAGGGGGCTGAAACCACTTATGTTCCATAGAGCATCAAACCCCAACCCCAATCCAGTGATTTGGATGGAATTAAGAGTCCAAATTTGTGGATGATCCTGGCCCCTTATTATTCTGTGTAGGGATGATCTAGCCCCTAATAAATTTGATATATAAATTCTAAAAAGGAATGTAAACTTAAAATGTTCTTGATCTTGCCATTATTCAGAATAAATTAAAGGCAGTATTCTGACTTCATATTCTTTGTACCTGCACATCAAAGTTACCCTGTATCATGTAAGTTTTCTAAGAATAAAACAGGGATCTTCAGGTCTTGGATTAGTCTTTGGTGCCTGCAGTAGTTTCAAGAGATGACACTTTTGTGCTGCACACCATCTGAAGGACTTTTGTTGTTGCTCCATAGATGCCACAGTTGGGGAAGAAGCTTGAAGAAGAACTTGATCACAGTGCCAGAGTTGTTGCCTGCCGTTTTCCTTTTCCACATTGGATGCCAGATCATATTACCGGGGAAGGACTAGACATGGTGTGGGCTTATAATTCAAAAGCTTTCAGAAGAAATGAAAAGAAATGCTCAGAAATTGTACCATAGATGCATCTTTTGTTAAAAAACGTTGGTGCCAACTTTTAAACTCTAAATGGTGACCGTCTCATTTGGTTCTTAGTATATCAAAATTTATAGCTTTATCTTCAATAAGTGTAAAGTGGTAGGAGGATAACAATAAGTAACACTGAATGTTTCTCAAACCCATTTCATTGTCTGGATATCTTGTGTTGTTGGGTTAGACTGCACTGTAGTCTTGTTTTATATGACAGCAAAGAGAAGGCCAGTAAAATGTAGACTAAAGATATACCAGGGAAAAATGCAAAAAAGATTTGTATGCATTGATTACAAGAAGAAACTCAAGAAATGTTAGCATTTTAAAAAAAAAAAAACTTATTTTGAAAGGTGATAAGATGCAGACAGGGTTCAGTACACGTATAAACTAAATGCTCTACTTAATATTAAAGTTATTTTTAACTGGTTTTGGTCTGGCCATATTTTGAGCTCTTATCATTGGTGCTCATAAGATTATTTATTCTTACTTTGTGGGTAACCAGAAGTGGTTTGCAAGTTGCTTCTCAGAAACTAGTAATGACTTGGAGCCTGATACTCAAAGTGCAAGGCAGTGGAGAAGTCATTTACATGTCTATAAAATTAGTGTAAAATGTGACCGTTCTGATCTGTCAGTGGGTGACATCTATCTTACCCTCACTTTGACCTCATTGTGCAAGGCAATGCAGAATCAGACCCATACCCCTGGCCTTGAGTAGCTTACATTCTAAATTCAGACTGACAAACAAGTGAGGGTCATAGAGGGAAGAGGAAGGACCTGGGTTACAATAACAAGATGACCCAGCTACTCAGTAGGGCACATACGCATCTTGATGGCTTTGTTAAATTGAATTAACTTATTTTAAATTAACTCTTTTTAGACAAAATTGTAGAAATGAGGTTTTAGGAGAGACTACTTCTAGTATAGGGTTTTGCAAATTATCATGACTTTCTTTACCCTAGAGTCACTCTATCTCTGTTGACAAATGAGACAAAATAAAGGACTTAAAGGTGACTTGTGGAGAGAAAATATTTGTGCCTTTTTCAGCTTTATCATATATCAAAAAGGTCTGAAAAATTTTGCCCCCTATTTTTGCAGAAGGGCATTTTAGGGGACTGGAGAGCTATTGTGTGATCAGAGGAGATTGAAATCTGAGGAACTGAGAGGGAAAGACATTTTTAGTCACACTATTTAAAACTATCTTTGAATTTAGGTTGGTTTTGTTAACACCTATTTAACTTGAACTCTTGACAAACACTTCAGAGAAAAACTTTTTTTGAGAGACTCAGCACTGCTGCATGTTTGAGGCCCAAGAAACTAGTTTTCTAGTATTCCAAGGTGGGGGAAGGGCTGGAGCCAAAACAGGGAACACAAGATCTGATCTATCTAATATAAAAAACAAACAGAAGCCTCTCTCACTCTCTTCCCCCACAAAAATAGGCTTTCTTTGTATATCAGTTACTATGCTCCTTAAACATGATTCTCATGCATAGTCATGTTTGCATGTTTGTCCATCAGATCACACTGCTCAGCAAAAACTAAGCCAAATAGATTTGCCTTAGTGTTTTTATTACAACTAAACCTAAGTCTTTTATTCTTTCACCTTCTTATGGCTTTGGATAAAGTGTTTCAGTTCTGTTTTCCTGTTACTCCTCTTCATCTTTATTAAATAAAAAAATCTCACCAAAAATGACTGCTTTTTCTGCTGGCCTTCAGGACCATGCTTCGGCGTATTAACTATTTTGGATGGAAGTGTTCTTAGCCTATCTTTAAAGAGACACAGTTTATGTAATTTTTTAAAATTCCTTCTTAATATTAATTCTACTCTATATCAAATGTGATTGGACAGATTAGATAATCTCATAAAAAAGTGTGCAATATTTACTTTAAAGTTCACCTTTTATTCTGCACACTAAGTTTTGTGATAGCCCTTGATCTCTACTCTTGATATTTGAAACAAGGGCTACTTGTATGCACTGCAGCAGTTCCTATGTCAGCTAGCTTCCTAAAATGCAATGCAAGACCCTTGCTACATGGGAAATTTGGTTACAGGGGCAGATTTAGGGTTCCTATTTTCAGGCTGCTGGAAGATAAAAGTGCAGTTGCAGTCCAGGAATGAATGCTATAGACAAAAAGAGCATGGAGTCACTGTGGATAGTTCCCTGAAAACATTCACTCAATGTGCTGCAGCAGTCAAAAAAGTGAACAGGATGTTAGGAAAATTAGGAAAGAGAGATATAATAAAACAGAAAATATAATCTTAGAATATTAGAGTTGGAAGGGACCTCACGAGGTCATCTAGTCCAACCCCCTGCTCAAAGCAGGACTAACCTCAGTTATATCATCCCAGCCAGGGCTTTGTCAAGCCTCAGCTTAAAAACCTCTAAGGATGGAGATTCCACCACCTCTCTAGGTAACCCATTCCAGTGCTTCACCACCCTCCTAGTGAAAAACTTTTCCCTAATGTCCAACCTAGACCTCCCCCCCGTAACTTGAGACCGTTGCTCCTTGTTCTGTCATCTGCCACCACCAAGAACAGACTAGCCCCATCCTCCCTGGAACTCCCTTTCAGGTAGTTAAAGACCGCTATCAAATCCCCCCTCATTCTTCTCTTTTGCAGACTAAACAAGCCCAGTTCCCTTAGCCTCTCCTCACAAGTCCTGTACTCCAGCCCCCTAATCATTTTTGTTGCCCTCCGCTGGACTCTCTCCAACTTGTCTACATCCTTTTTGTAGTGGGGGGCCCAAAACTGGACACAATATTCTAAATGCGGTCTCACCAATGCCGAATAGAGGGGAATAATCACTTCCTGCGACCTGCTGGCAATGCCCCTCTTAATGCAGCCCAATATGCTATTAGCCTTCTTGACAACCAGGGCACACTGCTGACTCACATCCAGCTTTTTATCCACTGTTACCCCCAGATCCCTTTCTGCAGAACTGCTGCCTAGCTCGTCGGTCCCGTCTATAGCTGTGCATGGGATTATTCCTTCCTAAGTGGAGGACTCTGCACTTTTCTTTCTTGAACCTCATTAGATTTCTTTTGGCCTAATCCTCCAGTTTGTTTAGGCCCTTCTGTATCGTATCCCTAGTTTCCAGGGTATCTACCACTCCCCCCAGCTTAGTGTCATCCACAAAGTTGCTGAGGATGCAATCTACCCCATCCTCCAGATCATTAATGAAGATGTTGAACAAAACCGGCCCCAGGACCGACCCCTGGGGCACTCTGCTTGTGACTGGTTGCCAGCTAGACATGGAGCCATTGATCACTACTCGTTGAGCCCTATGCTGTAGCCAGTTCTCTATCCATTTTATAGTCCATTCATCCAACCCATACTTCTTTAACTTGCTGATAAGAATACTGTGAGAGACAGTATCAAAAGCTTTGCTAAAATCAAGGTATATCACATGCACCACCTTCCCTACATCCACAGAGCCAGTCACCTCATCATAGAAAGCAATCAGGTTGGTCAGGCATGACTTTCCCTTGGTGAATCCATGTTGACTGTTCCTGATTACCTTCCTCTCTTCCAAGTGCCTTAACATGGATTTCTTAAGGACCTGCTCCATGATTTTTCCAGGGATTGAAGTGAGGCTGACCGGTCTGTAGTTCCCTGGATCCTCTTTCCTCCTTTTTTTGAAGATGGGCACTATATTTGCTTTTTTCCAGTCCTCAGGGACCTCCCCCTGTTGCCACGAGCTTTCAAAGATAATAGCCAATGGCTCTGAAATCACCTCAGCCAATTCCCTCAGCACTCTTGGGTGCATTGCATCCGGCCCATGGACTTGTGTATGTCCAATCCTTCTAAATAGTCTTGGACCTTTTCCTTCAGCACTGCGGGATGTTCGCCTCCTTCCCATTCTGTGCCTCCCAGTACAGTAGTCTGGGAACTGATCTTGTCTGTGAAGACAGAGGCAAAAAAGGCATTGAGTACCTCAGCTTTCTCCACATCCTCTGTCACTAGGTCGCCTCCCTCATTCTCTAAGGGGCCCAAACTTTCCCTAATCTTCCTCTTGTTGGCAACATACCTGTAGAAACCCTTCTTGTTCCCCTTCACGTCCCTTGCTAGCTGCAACTCCAGTTGTGCTTTGGCTTTCCTGATTTCATTCCTGCATGTTCGAGCAGTGTTTTTATAATCCTCCCTAGTCATCTGACCAAGCTTCCACTTCTTGTAAGCTTCTTTTTTGCGTTTAAGTTCGCCAAAGACTTATTTGTTAAGCAAAGCTGGACGCCTACCATATTTGCTATTCTTTCTGCACATCGGGATGGTTTGCTCCTATGCCATCAATAAGGTCTCTTTAAAATACAGCCAGCTCTCTTGGATTCCTTTCCCCCTCATATTAGCTTCCCAGGGAATTCTGCCTATCAGTTCCCTGAGGGAGTCAAAGTCTGCTTTTCTGAAGTCCACGGTCCGTATCCTGCTGTTCTCCTTTCTTCCTTTTGTCAGGATCCTGAACTCGACCATCTCATGGTCACTGCTGCCTAGGTTGCCACCCACTTCTACTTCCCGTACCAAATCTTCCCTGTTTATGAGCAGCAGGTCAAGAGAAGCACGGCCCCTAGTTGGTCGCTCCAACACTTGCACCAGGAAATTGTCTGCAACACTCTCCAAAAACTTCCTGGATTGTTTGTGCTCTGCTGTATTGCTCTTCCAGCAGATGTCAGAGTGACTGAAGTCCCCCACATGAGAATCAGGTCCTGTGAACTGGAAACGTTCCCTAGTTGAGTAAAGAAAGCCTCATCTACCTCATCCTCCTGGTCTGGTGGTCTATAACAGATACCTACCACGACATCACCCTTATTGTTCTTGCTTCTAAGCTTAACCCAGAGACACTCAACTGACTTATCTCCAGTTTCATACTGGAGCTCAGAGCAATCATAGTGCTCTCTTACATACAGTGCAACTCCTCCACCCCTTCGTCCCTGCCTGTCCTTCCTGAACAGTTTATACCCATCCATGACAGTGCTCCAATCGTGTGAGTTACTCCACCAAGTCTCAGTTATTCCAATCATGTCGAGGTTTCTTGACTGTGCCAGGACTTCCAGTTCCTCCTGCTTCTTGCATTTGTGTACAGGCACTTGAGATAAGTTGCCGATTGGCCTACTTTCACAGTATGAATCGGGAGGCCTCCCCTGCTGCACCCTCCTCCTTCTGCTTCCTTGTGGTGTCCCTCTTCCCCACTTACCTTCGGGCTTAGGTCTCCGTCCCCCGTCGAACCTAGTTTAAAGCCCTCCTCACTAGGTTAGCCAGCCTGTCTGCGAAGATCCTCTTCCCTGTCTTCGTTAGATGAATCCCGTCTCTTCCTAGTAATCCTTCTTCCTGGAACAACATTCCATGATCGAAGAATCCAAAGCCCTCTCTTCGACACCACCTGCGTAACCACGCATTTACTTCCGCAATGCGACGGTCCCTACCTGGGCCTTTTCCCCGAACAGGGAGGATGGATGAGAACACCACTTGCGCTTCAAACTCCTTTATCTCTTTTCCCAGAGCCACATAGTCTGCAGTGATCTGCTCAAGATCATTCTTGGCAGTGTCATTGGTGTCCATGTGGAGAAGTAGAAAGGGGTAGCGGTCTGAGGACATGATGAGTCTGGGCAGTCTCTCCATCACATCCTGAATCCTAGCTCCAGGCAAGCAGCACACTTCTCTAGTTTCCCGGTCCGGATGGCAGATGGATGACTCCGTCCCCCTGAGGAGGGAGTCCCCGACCACCATCACCCTTCTCTTCCTCTTGGGAATGGTGGTCGTGGAACCCTCGCCCCTAGGATAATGCATCCCTTGCCTTCTGATCAAACAGGTCTCCTTCTGATCCATTCCCTCCGAAGGGTCCTCCAAATCATTCTCCGCCGTAGTACTTGTGCAGAGAGGATGAAAACGATTCCTTACTTCCATCTGCATGGTGGGCACATGGGTTCTCTTTCTTCGGGTGGTCACATGCTGCCAATTTTCTTCCCCGTTCTTCAGTTTTGCCTGCCCGGCCTTGTCTGAATCTTCCTTACACTGTGCCTGTGCCCGATGGAGAAAGACATCGTTTTCTTTAATGCAACACAAGATTGATATTTGGGTCTCTAGTCCTTTAACCTTCTCTTCCAATAAGGAAACCAGCCTGCACTTGGTACAGATGAAGTCATCTCTATCCTGTGGGAGGAAGACAAATATAGCACATCCAGTGCAGGTGACAACAACAGATCGCTCCCTCTCCATATCTTTCCTCTGAAAGCCTCTTCAGATGCTGTATTTCCTGCTCAGCAACATCTGAAAGGCAAAAACCTGCTGTGGGCTCTCTCCTCAGGCGAACTCCCAGGCAAACTCCCTCCTTCTCCTTCTGTTAGCCGCCCCTCTGTTCGCCACTCAGCTGGTTCAGCTGCCACTGTATAATCTGTGGTACATTCGCATCTTGAATACTTCATGAAGTTCTGGTCACCTATGGGTGTTCCACTGTTACTCTGTCTGTGTCCCTGCACAGCTGATTGAAGAACTTCAGTGGTAGTGTTTGTTCAGTCCGCGCATGCACTGCCCCCACCACATGCTCTGCCATGAGGCTAGCCAGTGCTGAATGGGTGAATCCTCCTCAGTTCCTTATCAATTGCCCCTGGCTAGAAACGGAGCTTTAGCTGTCTGTTAGCGGATCATTAACTTCTTTAGAATTGTTAGCTACCTTTTGGAGCTTTCCTTTTCTTTTCCTTACTCCCTTATCTTTTATTTACCAAAAACAACAACAAACACTTTATTTTGGACTTCGTTTTTCTTTGACTCCCCTCCTTCCCCCTGTCTGGGGACCTCCCTTGACAGGATATGCCCGGTTCACCAGGCTTCAAGAAGCGTCTCAGTTGCAAAGCATCTATCCCATTGACTTATGGACACTCTCAGGGCGTCAGCTGTCTGGGAAAGAACCACATTCCCCAGAAGTGTAGTTTATGTCTACAACTGAAGCCCAGATTTAGGAAGGATAGAGAACTGAGATTTAAGCTTTTCCTAATGGAGGCGGCCCTTCAACCACCCTCAGAGCTGCACCAAGACCCTGGACAGCAGCAAGCCTCACCACAACCTTCTACATCTAAGAGAGGTGAGCCCAAGAAGACAACCACAAGCCACTCACACAAGGCCTCTAAGAAAAGGGCTGTGGCTCCCCACAGCGAACCCCAACTGAGCTGAAAACTATCTCTGGCTTGCTTGGTATCATCAGTACCAATGGTATTGAAGCTGTCTAAATCTGGTACACAGAGCTTGCACGATACCTCTCTGACAGATCATATCCAACTGCTTAAGGAGCTGATGGGCACAGGCAAAGAATCATTGTTACCGACTGGGTGTAAGCAACCCAGAGAACATGCCCAGGGGAAGGCTTCTTTGGTACAGACATTGACATCGGTACCATCTTCAGCAAGCCAGGCACTGGCGAACTGCACTATCAGGTCCACCTCACCGACTCCTTTGGAGCACACATCTCGGCACTGACAACCACTACTGGTACCGACACCTTCGGCACTGCCGGACTTCCAGTATGTGACGACTTTTCAGTGTCTGATGCACTGGATTCACCCATACTCGGTACCAAGTCCACTTAGGGCTCCAGTTTTGCAAGCAACATCATGCTGTGCACTCCCATTTTCGAGCATTGAGTCAGATATTGAGCAAGAAGTGTGGTCTCCTAACAGTCTTCTCATCCACCCTACAGTACCCATTTCCAGTATGGACCTCAACCGTACCACCCCTCTGTTCCCCAGCCTTCCTGGTATGGACAGCCATGGTACCAACCATCAGGCCACTTCCCACTCTCTCAATGGATGGTTGGCAGGCTCACAGATACCTTGCCTCCTGTAACTAGCAAGAGCCTATCAAGAGCCAAGGAGACACCCTCCATCAGCTGCCTCATTGAGGGCATTTGAACCCCCTGGACAATTAAGACAGGAACAAGAGGCTGAAGTCGAGGAGGAAGCCAGCCCCTGACTAACCTCTCATTGTCATCACTAGATAAAACAGTGATGCCTTCTCCACCATCATTGGCAGATGACTTTAAGCTTTTTCAAGAGCTGGCCCAGTGGTTGCAGAGGCATTATAGTTACCACTACAGGAGGTGATTGAGTCACACCATAAACTAGTGGACATTTTACATTCTTCTGTCTCATCCATAGTAGCCCTCCTTATTAATGAGGCTCTCCTGGACCTTAACTCAGATGGCAGACCTCTGCATTGGTCACACCAACATACAAGCGGGCCGATAAAAGTATTACATGCCACCAAAAGACACAGAATTTTTATTCTCCCACCACCTCCTAATTCGATCATTGTGGATGCAGTGAACACAAGATGCCTCCAGCATCATCTCAAATCCACCCTCTACTATGGAGACTGGAAGTACCTACATATTTTGGGGATAAAAACATTCATCAGCCACTCTACAATTCCGTATTGCGAGCTATTAAGCCTTTATGGCAAAATATGATTACTTAAAACTATGCAAAACTCAATTCCTTTATTCAGCAGCTTTCAGATTCTCATAAAGAACAATTTAAAGCCATCGTTAATGAAGTCCAGTTCGTGGCAAAGACATCACTCGAGTCTGCACTCGATGCAGCTGACATAGCAGCATGTTCCATCTCTACTACTGTCATGATGAGACGAGCCTCTTGGTGTACTTATCCAGTTTTCCCAAAGAGGTGCAAACAACTGTGGAGAACCTCCCTTTTGAAAGTACAAAGCTATATGCTGAATAGACAGATTCTTTCCTCCACACTTTAAAAAACTCCAGGGCTAGTCTTTAATCGCTCAGAATGTACACGCCTGGGTAGAAGAGAAAATACAGTCCTCAACCTTCATTCAGACCCCAGTTGTCACAATATTCATCTCAATGATCTTATGAGCCCCAAAGAAAGAAGTCACAAGTTCCTCCAAACTGAAACCTTTGAGCTCTTAACCTTCTTCCTCACAGCCATCCACCTCAGAATGATAGTTTTGACAGATTGGTGGAGGTGCTGTCAGACACCTACACAATACCACAATGCTGGAAGACCTCTCTCATCTCTATGGATGCCTCTCATCCTGATCCGAAGCACCTGGGAATGGGTAACCTCCGACAAATAGGTGCTGGAGATTATTTGAGATGGGTACTACATCCATTTCACCTCCCTCTTTTGCTCCCCCTCAAATGTCCTTCCGCATCCCTTTTCAGGGACCCTTTCATGAGAGCCTGCTATGATAAGAGATAGACCATCTCCTCAGTGTAGGAGCCATAGAGCAAACGCTCATACATCTAAGAGGCAAAGGTTTTTGCTCTCATTATTTCCTGATACCAAAGAAAAAGGGATGTTGGAGACCAATACTAGACCTCAGAGTGCTGAACAAATTTGTCAAGGTTGAGAAGTTCAAGATGGTCATCTTGGCAAAGATTATTCCAGTGTTAGAAAAGCAAGACTGTTTCTCAGCCATTGACCTTCAAGATGCTTACTTCCACTTTTCGATAATACTGAGTCATAGCTGATACCGCAGGTTCAAACTTGGCCAAGACCACTACCAGTACAGTACTTTTGGCCTTTTACTGGCCCCCAGAGTGTTCTCCAAGATCCTCTCAGTAGTGGTGACCCACCTATGCTCCCAGGGCATTATGATTTATCCTTACCTGGAAGATTGTCTCCTCAAGACGCGTTCCTTCACTGAAGCCCAGCAAGTTACTCATACCACGTTGAATCTATTCAAGAATCTGGGCCTACAAATCAACACACATAAATCAACATTAACCTATGTACAGAATATAGAATTCATAGGAGCCAACCTTGACTCTGTCTGAGCGAGAGCACTCCTCCTCCATCAGATTCCTCAGTCTCTTTGCACTTATAGAGACAGTGCAGTCCAGCCCTCAAATACCAGCCAGACACTGCTTTCAGCTTCTGGGGCACAAAGCTGTGGGCACACAGGTGATAGCTCATGCCAGACTTCTCATGAGATGCCTCCAGTTGTGGTTCAATTCAGTTTACAGACCAAACAAAGACAGCCTAGACAAACTGCTATTGATGTCCACCAAGATTAGACAACCCTTGATTTGGTGGAAAGACCCAGCAAATACCTGCATGGGAATCCCGTTTGCTCAACCTTCCCCATCACTACTCATCACCACCGATGCATCCCTTATAGGACGGGGCACACATCTCAATGATTTTACAGTTTAGGGCAAATGGTCTCCATCTGAGACATGCCTTCACATCGATCAACTAAAACTCAGAGCTGTCAGGAATGCATGTGCTTGCTTCCTTCCACTGATCAGAAGCACACACCCAAAGGTCATGATGGATAATATAGCATGCATGTATTATATAAACTGTGAAGGAGGTGCCAGATCGCCCCCTCTGTGTATGAAGCACTAAAGCTATATAACTGGTGCATTTCTCACAATGTTAGAATCTCAGCAGCCTACCTAGTAGAAGTGCATAACATGACAGTGGACAGTCTCAGCTGCAAATTCCCACAGAACCACAAATGAGAGTTAAACTCAGTGGTACTCCAAGATAGATTCCAATCATGGGGGATACCGATAATAGTTCGCTACTTACCAGAACAAGAAATTTCCATGGTACTGCTCCAGAGTGGGCATCAGCCAGCTCTCCACAGGAGACACTCTCCTCCTCTCATGGGACAAGGGCCTTCTTTATGCCTTTCCCCCATTCCGTCCTTGGTGAAAGTCATGTTGAAAATAAAAAGAGAAAAATCTAACATCGTACTGATTGCTCCACCTGTCCCAGACAGATGTACCCTTATGTGTCACAACTAGCACTGTGTCTACTGATGACTTTTCCAACCACTCCTTATCTCCTCTCTCTGAATGAGAGGCACTTTCCATCCCAACATGTGAATACTATAGCTGAAAGCCTGCCTCCATCATGGTTCCAGCACATAGAAACATCTTGCTGTGAAGAGATACAGGAAGTGTTGTTACACAGTAAAAAATGGTTACCCATTGTACTTACCTACAGAAGTGGACCAGATTTCATTTCTGATGCCAATCCAAAAGAGTCACTCCGCATACAGCCACTCTACCTCTAATTCTAGACTATTACTGAATTTCAAGAAATTGGCACTCTCCATTAACTCCCTAAAAGTACCCTTAGCAGCAATAGCTACCTTCCACCAACAGGTAGAAGGTTACTCAATTTTCTCTCACCCGACTACAAAGAGATTTCTTAGAGCCCTGGTGAACCTTTTCCTCCAACTCAGGTTTCCTACCTCACAGTGGCATCTCAATCTACTATTAAAAGGACTGACTAAACCACCCTTTGAATCCATGGTCACTTGTTCTTTAAATTCACTTCTCCATGAAGACAGCATTCCTGATCACTGTTATCTCGGCAAGAAGGATAAGCACATCCTTCACAGTGTTCTTCCCTGACAAATTAACACTCAGACCACATCCGAAGTTCATCCACATTTTACATGAACCAACTCATTCAGCGTCAATCTTTTAGCCCAGGCCTCATCAGGATAATATAGCCATTCTCCATATTTTCAACCTAAGAAGACCCTTGGTCTTCTTTTTGGACAGGACTAGAATTTTAGAAAATCTCTGAGACTCTTCCTCTCCGTCGCAGACAGATCTAAAGGCACAGTGATTTCAGCTCAAAGACTCTAAATAGGTCATGAGCAGTATCAAAATTTGTTATCAGATTTGTAATTTAGCACCCCCATCCACAATCAGTACACACTCTGCGAGATCAGTTTCCTCATCTGTCACCTTCTCCATGGTTATCCCTATATCAGAAAACTGCAGAGCAGCTACTTGGCATCTGCACATACCTTTGTAGAACGCTATGCCATCAAGGGGCTCTCTGCTGCAGATGCCAGATTCAGCGTCATGGTGTTATCATCTATAACAGATTTGACTCCAAAGTCCCAGCCTTCAGTGGGGGATACTGCTCGGGAGTTACCTACAGTAGAGCACACATAGAAACATGAAGAAGAAGTAACTCACATTGTGCAGTAACAGTGGTTCTTCGAGGGGCTCCATGACCCATTCTCCTCCCCTCTACTTCAGAGTTCTCATCATAAACTCTGCCGTAGAGAAGGAACTGAAGAGGGTTTGCATGTGCAACACTGGTTAGCCTCATGGCAGAGCATGAGGTGGAGGGCAGCGCATGCATGGGCAGAATGGACATTGCTACCAAATGTCTCCAGTTGGCAGTTCAGGGACGAAGACACATCTACAGTGGAACACGCATAGGGGGACACATCTCAAAGAACCATTATTACTGCACAAGGTGAGTAATTTAGAATTGGAAAAGGTCAACAGAGAAGGTCAACAAAATGATTAGGGGTATGAAACAGCTTCCATATGAGGAGAGATTAATAAAACTGGGACTATTCAGATTAGAAAAGAGATGACGGGGGAGGGGAGGAATATGATAGAGATCTAAAAATCATGAATCGTGTGGAGACAGGGAATAAGGAGAATAAGGACACATAACACAAGAACTAGAAGTCACCAATTAAATTAATAGACAATGCGTTTAAAACAAACAAAAGGTAGTACTCCTTCACACAACGCACAGTCAACCTGTGGAACTTGTTGCCAAAGGATGTTGTAAAGGCCAAAAGTATATAACTTGGTTAAAAAAAAAAGAATTAGATAAGTTCATGGAAGATTCCATTAATGACTTACTCAAGATGCAATCCCATGCTCCAGGTGTCCCTAAACATTCAACTGCTAGAAGCTGGGACCGGACAACGGGATGAATCACTCAAAATTGCCTTGTTTTGTTCAATTCCTCTGAAATATTTGGCACTGGCCACTATTGGAAGACAGGATACTAGGCTAAACAGACCATTTGTCTGACCCAGTATGCCCCTTCTTATGCTCAAAATATATAAGACATTTTTTAACAGCAAGTCCTGCTGTTTGGAGACCTTGATGAGGGTATTGAGGTACTGTCCCCCAACTCCTGAGCAAAGTGGCTGGAAAGATAATGATGTTCTTGTGTGACTGGCGGATATACAGGGGGAAAGTATTTTCCAAACTAAACGAAGCAAAGATATTCAAACACGAAATCTCTAGTTGCAGTAGGATTAAAGAATAATAGAGCCAGTTATAGCAGCTTTTTATTGCTGGGAAAAAAATTATTCATCAACTATCAGATCTCTTGAGACATGCTCTGTTATTGCAATGAACAATGTTTTGGCTTTCACTAACTAAAAAGGATACAAGTCATTTATGTTACTCTCACAACAGGGACAGCCACAATTAGATCATACATTATGTCAATTGCAGACTCAAATGCCAATACAGTTTAACACATACATGTGTCTGTTGTACACAAAAGCATTTCTCCAGAGGAACAGCAGAGAAATCCATGCTGTATCTGGATGATATAGAAATCCTTGCTACATCTATAGAACAGACAATAGCAAATAATCCTGACAGAGGGATGATTATAAATAGAAACTCATTAGCTTGCAGTAACATTACTAGAACATTATTATTATATAGAAAACAAATGTTTGAAAGTCAGGAAATTAGAATGGTGTAATAATAATAATAAAAAGTTCTTCAATCCAGCCAGTGTGTCTGGTGGAATTTGCATAGGTGTTAAGTTGCACTGCAGGGTTTGTGAACTCCTTTATCTGAAACTGTTCAGGTGATGGAGTTTGCAGAGGTCACCAGATTCAGCTGCTCTGCATGGTTGGCATAAATGTATATGCTCTTGATGGAATTGAATATTCATACCATGTCCACAGACCTGCCAACTATAGGGGTTTTCCCCATAGACTATGGGTCTAAGGACTGAAACCTTTTCAAACATGGTCCTGGACATATGGGTGGAATAGGAAAAAGTTTGGTTATCCAATCTATTGTTGGGATACCAAGACGATGATATAGAACAATGGGGTAGGAAGCCTTTTTCTTGGGGTGATTTCTACTTACTTTTTCTATCTTTGTTTGTAATGGTCCCCATAAGGATGTAAGTATGCATAATCAAAGACTGTAACTCTGAACAATGTAGGAAACCACTTTCCTGTACCTAGCTTCTTCTTACACTTATGTATATTGATTTTTCCTATGATTTCAATTGTATTTGTCTTCATTAACTAAAGCTCATAATTTCTGTGTGCGCTTCATCAATTTCATCTTCTTAATTAACTGTAAGTAGCCGCCTGAAAAAGAACCTGTTATTCGTGACTGGTGCACTTTGCATGCTATATTAATACCAGGCTACACTTTAAAATGTACTATGGGTCTGATTTTCCACTGCCTTGCTCCTTATAGCATCATTTACTCCTGTGCAAAGTGTGTACAAAATGCTACCATTCTGATTTGGTAGTGTTTTACACTCATTTTGCACAGGGCTAATGGCTACAGAAGGAGCAAGGCAAGAAAGTCATTCGAATGTAAATAGTTTTGTACTTAGGTTAATTGATTATATAGCATTGGTAAAGTTGCTTCTGCTGCTGCTAGACATCCCCCCTACTGAGTAAACAGGTTCCAACATACAATATCCCATAGGAGCAGCACTCTGAATAAATGGGAAAGAAGGGTGAGTCGTGGAATATTTGTGGACAGCACATTTCAAAGAACCACAGCTACTCTAACTAACTGTTCTTTCTTGTTTAAGTGATTGTCCACACAGATTCCACTCTTTGTGATTAACAAGCAGTTGCCTAGTTGCTTGGAGGTAGGTCAGAGGTGTCCTACTTGAATAGCAATTGCAGGACAGCCCTACCTCAACTGACATCCAGTCTGGAAGCCTGTACTAGTGGTAAATGTGTGGGTCAAGCTCCATGTTGCTGCCCTACGTAGCTCAGGTATGGGAAAGTTACTCAGACAGGTAGCAGAGTCAATCTGGGCCCCAGTAGAATGATCTCTAATGTTCTGGCCATGGATTCTTTCTTGGCTAGTTGGTAACAAGGCCTTATGCAATCAGAGATCCACTTTGGACAACCTCTGAGTAGGCCTTTGACTCTATCAGCAAAATAGCCTAGGTGTGTTCCTGAAAGATCTCGTCTTATTGAAAAATAATGCTTCCACTACCTCTAATGCATGGAATTTTGCATCTCCTGGGTTAGAATGAGGCTTGGAGATGAAAAGATTGATATTTATGTGGAATTCTGAAACCACCTTAGACAGGAACTCTTGGTGAGGTCTAAGGGGGACTCAGTTCTTGTAAAAGACTGTGTACTGGGGAGACCCTCCTGCCCCCATGAGAGTCTGGATTTCTTTGTCCTCCTAGCTGATGCATTGACCACCAGAAAAGCTGTTTTAATTAAAAGGTGATTAAAGGAGTAGGTTGCAGTGGGCTCAAAAGGGGGATGCATCAAACCAGCTAGTAGTACATTAAGCTCTACAATAAGTACTACATTAAGGTCTCAAGAAGGAGGGGGCTCCCTCGTTGAACAAACCAGTCCTTTTCAGAAATTTTGTCACTATAGGGTGTGAAAATACAGTGTGGCGCTGGACAGGAGAGTGATTTGCAGATATCTCAGCTAGATAGACTCATACAGAGCTGATTGATAGTCCAGAGGGCTAGCAAATAGTTAGGTATTGCTGGAATTGGAACTCTCAGTTGTGCTGGTGCTGAGCTGTGTAGGTAGTAAACCTTTTCTATTTGGCCTTGTTTGTCAGTCTGGTGAAAGGTTTTCTGCTTTGAGGCAAAATGTTTTGAGCCTCAGCTGAGTAGATTCTTTCTGTGGACATCATGCAGCCTGCTTCCAAGCTGTCCGGTGTAACAATGCTGTGTTCAGCTGCAGGATCCAATCATTGATCTGGGAAGCTAGATTGGGCAGAACTGGTAGGGTGACTGGGATCTGTATTGATAGATTCACCAGGACTGAGTATCAGAATTGCCTGATGCATGCTGGGGCTGTCATGATGATGTGACCTTTAAGAAGGAACAGCACACAGAATGACATTCAAGGATGTCCCCAGGATAAATGAGGCACCAAGAGGCATCATAACAGGCATAGCTGTGCCATGTTAGGGGCAAGTCCTGAATCACAGTGACTTGGTATCTGCCATCTTGTAGAATCCTTATTCAGGAGGGAGGGAAGAAATTTACCTAACTACTTACTGTGAATCTTTTGACAGCCAGCAGGAAAAAGGAAACCTTATTAATAACTAACTACACTCATAACTATCCTAACTTAGAACTACTCACGTGGTACAAAGGATGCAAATGCTGCCAAGGTTTCTCTTTCAGCCTTGATGGTGAGAAGGCACCAAGGGGTTCTTCAGCTTGCTCTACCCTTTAAGTACTCAACTACAGGGTATAAGGATGCAGGGACTAGAACCTGGGTCTGCAGAGCCGGGGACAGCTGACATTCCTGGGACAGGGCTACAGGAGGCCATGTAGAGGTACACCATAGATCACTGTGGAGAATAGGTGCTGCAGGAAGCACCGCCCAATGGACCCAGAGTGACATTACCCTATGGCTCTCTGACTGGCCAAGTGCCTTATTTAACCCTAGAGGGTAGCCCAGGCTGTTGTATGGGCAACCATACAGACTTCTGGCCTGCTGTGACTCCAGACCTCACTTTGTCTCCTGATGTCTCGTCTTTGACCCCGACTTTTGTCTCCTGACTCCAGCCTGGTACTACCTCTGATCTCTGGTCTCTGACCCCAGCCTGACTCTGATCCCAACTCTTGCTTACTGAATTCAGCTCTAGCAATTCCTCTGACTCCTGCTCACTGACTACCATCCTTGATGTGTGGACTCCATCCTAGCTGTGGCTACTAGGCCAGACTGCTTATGCCCCAGTCCCTTACACAGAGCGACAAAAGACACTTAGGATGCAGGTGGGGCCCCAACGGACACTGCTATTGAAAAGAATCTGATCTTGCGTGCCCAAGGCATATGCGCACCAAGAGTGGACAACCACTCAAAGTAGTTCTTGTTTCAGGATTATCTGCTTAAATTCCAGTGTATTCCTGATTCTGGGTAGGTCAGCTGGACATGCACCGTCATTTTTTTGAATCAGGCTGCCTTTCCTTTACCCTCTCCAACCATGGAGTAATTCTGCTATATTGGGAGTCTCACTGAAAATATTTTGTGTTGCCATCTTCCATTTGAATGAACCAATTTTGCTCCTTAGCCAGCCTTGTGTAAATTTTGCAGTCCTGTGAAAGCTTTGTGCCTGTGGTTTAATGTTGCAGCCATTATATCGTTTTTTGTTTTTTTTTAGTAAAGTGGTCAATTTTAGTGCACAGAGGACTCCGTGTTTTAGAGAGAAGGTGGGGAAGAATAATAATACTGGTGCACGAGTAATTTCCCAAACAGATTTTATTCCTAGGTTGTGAAAACTGCAGAATTGATATTTAGATTAAATAGATTTTTTCTCACTAGAACATAGTTTTGTTTCCATTCTTTCATTCTCTCAACCTATATTACATTCCATTCTTTTACAACTACAGTTGCCACTTCTACCTTTCTTTTTATAAACGTCATCCTTTGTTGTCTGAATTCTCTCTCACTCCTATTTCAGCATTTGGTTTCTGACTTGGATCTTATTTGGATTCTCTGACTGGTTCCTTTGACTGTGAACTAATCCTTTCCCATCATAGACTTATCTCAGGCTCTCATTTTCATCCCCTTTTATTTTTTCCTATCGAGCAACTGCCTCTTTCTGCTAACTATTTTCTTTGCAATTATTAAAAGATAAAATACATTTTATAAATGTCTCTTTTTATATTTTAGCATGTATTTAACTTACCTCCCTGTTTTATGTAGCAGCCTATGTGCTGATGCAGCACTATTTTGTTTTCAATAAATGAAAAAACCCACATCCACCCACATAGTAGTTAGCCTAAAAAAATAGCTTCAGTCTATAACAATTCTGAGTTTTTTTGGAAATTTAAGTACTTAATTTGTTTACATTACTATTATTATATTTTACCAGTTGGCAAATTCATGCAGGATATTAATCCATTCAGTAGTTTTGTGGGTTTGTTATTTGTTTAGGTGGATTTTTACTGATTTTCCTTTTAAATATAATTTGGCTCTGTCTATTTAGAAACTTTCAGGTGAAATGCAAGGCTGATGTTTATGGGTTAGCATAGTGATTTGCTATGCAGCCTGTGTAACATCATCCAATCACTGTAATACAATTTAGTGGATTGTGTTCGGACAGATCAAAGTATTAAAGTAAACCAATGTTTCAAATTAGACATATGAATGTTGTTCAACACATTTTACATGCTGCTACAACTTAATCCAATATGGTTAGGAAGACAGTTCTCCAACAGAAAACCATGTAACAATAGTAGTGTAACAAGTGAGAGCTGTGTGTGAAGTGAGGACTATTGAAAGAAGACCAACTTGAGAGCACGATTGCTCTGACTTTGAGATACTACCTCTCCTATATCCCAAACATCACAATATCCCAATGGATGGGCAATTTCTTCATCTATGAAATGAAGTTCCTCCAGCATCTGTGAGTTGACAGTAGAGGGATGGTTGAGTAGGTCAGTAAAGTGCTGCATCCATTTTTCAGAGATGCCTCTCTTGTCCTGGATTAAGGTAGATCTATCTGAACTCTTCAGTGGAGCTAGCCCCAGTTTTGATGGGGCATAAATGGTCTTCAGGGAATCATAAAAGATCTTCGTGTTGTTAGTATCAGCATAACACTGTGTTCTTTAGCATAAGTGCTGTCTTTGAGCCTTGGCTTGCTGATGCTTGAATTTATCTTTATTTGATGTTGATTCTTTTTCATTTTGCCAAGACATAAACACATTATTTTCCTTGAGGATCTTTTTGATTTCATCGTCATTTTCATGAAACCAGTGCTGGTGCCATCTTTGATTTTCACCTAGAGTTTCTTCCAAGGCTTCAAGAGTGGTTGATTTGAGGATATTTCACTTTTTAGTGCGTTCTTGGATGATGATGTAATGCTAGCAAATTTTTCTTCTAAGTTTTCCTTCAGTTTTTCTTGAAGAAATGGATGTTTTAGCTTTGCTATGTTCAGTTTCAGCTTCATCTGTTCAGCATTGTTTTCACTGAGGGGCAACAGTAAATTAATAATTAAATTAAATTAAATGTAAATTAAAAAGGTTGCTGATCATCCTGTGGTCAGTACAACAGTTTGCCCCTTGCATTGCTCTGGTGATCTTACTATCCCTGATGTCCCTTTGCTGTATAATGATATAGTCAATCAGGTACCTGTGCTTTGATCTTGGCTGCATGCAAGAGGTTTTATATTTGTTGGCTTGCCTGAAGATTGTGTTGGTAATAACAGCTCATGCTCAGCACACTTACTGAGAGAAGGAAACCATTCTCTGATACCAGGGGGCTTTATTACACCACTTCAACCGTCAATATCTTTTGCAGCTCTGGTATTAAAGTCTCTGAGAAGTATGAGCATGTCTTCACTGAGAATAGATTTAATTATGTCATCCCAATCATGATAGAACTGTTCCTTTGTTTCTTCTGTACTCTTCATGGTTGGAGCATAAGCACTGATCAGAGTCACAAAGTGTGATTTTTGTATGGGAAGTTGTAGAGTCATTAGGCATTCATTTTTGCCCATAGGTAATTCTTTCAGAGATTTCAGGAGACTGTTTTTAATGGCAAAGCCATTGCCAAAAATTCTGTCTTCCTCTGCTTGTTTCCCTTTCCAAAAGTTGGTATAGTCACTTCTTAATTCCTTTACGGAGACTTCATCTGCAATCTGGCTTAGCTCCGGGTAGCTCTATCAAGCAAGTTCCCTTGGAATTAGTGCTGTATGCCTTTTGGGTTTAAATGTGTTATCTCTATCCATTGCAGGCTGTACAGGGGTTTAAAAAGCCAGCTGTTAAGTGACTAGAGGAGCTAGTAGAAAGGAGCAGCAGATGGGAATTTTGTGAGGGAGTTCTCCAGGTGAAAGAGGAGAGACTATGTGATCCATGGGGTAACTTTGTCTGTTTGTTTGTTGTGCTTGTGTGCAAATTATAGTGTGGTCTATTTTGATGGCTGTGTACTGAGCCAAGTGGCTTGCTATGCTAGTTTGAGAGCTTACTAGCGAGGCTCTAGCCTGCTATCATTTGATCCCTAACACCTTTTTAGGATTCCTTGACAAATGGCGGATATAATGCAGGGAGAACAGGGGGTTTAAAAAGCCAGCAACTATGGGACCAGAGGAGCTTGCAAACAGGGGATTTTTGCAAGGGACTTTAGAGAGAGAATGTGAGAGGCAGATACACCTAATAAACACCCTATAAACTGAGACCAATACGCCCCCCAAGCAAAAAAAAAAATCTATTGCAAGAGTAAAAATAATGCAGGCAGAAGTCCTGCAGCAGAGTGGGGTCTATCCAGTTATTGCATTGAATGCAGCATGGATGATTAACTGCCTTGTGGGCAGGTAGAATATGTGTGCATTTGGTGCAAGTGGCTGAATTGAAGGTGCTAGGATAGATAGAGAGGTACATAGAGGAGACTTTCTGGGACACAGTAGAGCGGTCCCACCTCTAGTCTGACAGCCTCTGTGCTGTTGAGGAGGATGAAAGTCTCGGGGAAGGAGAACATCAAGCTGAAGTGGAGGGAAATGATCTATAGTTGGAACCCTCCTTCTAGAAGATGTCATGGTATCCTCTCACACTGAGGATATCCCTCCAGGGGAGGGGACCCCAGTTGTTAGGAAGAGACAGATAATAGTAATGGGGGATTCAATTATTAGAAACATAGATAGGTGGGTTTGTGATGACTGAGAGAACTGCATGACAAATTGTCTGCTGGGTGTGAAGGGTGCAGACTTCTCAAGACATCTGATAGACATATGTGCTGTTCTGGGAAGGAGCCAGTGGCCGTGGTATGTGTAAGTACCAAAAACATAGGGAAAAGTAGGAGAAAGGTCCTGGAAGCCAAATTTAGGCTGCTAGGGAGAAGATTAAAGTCTAGGACCTCCATGGCTACCGTTCTCTGAAATGCTTCTGGTTCCACACACAGGGCCAGTTAGACAGGCAGAACAGGAGGGTCTTGATATGTTAGGAGAAAAGATTTAGGTTTATTAGGAACTAGGAATATTTTGGGAAGGAGGAAGCTATACAGGAAGGATGGGCTCCATCTAAACCAAAATGGAAATAAATTACTGGCAGGTAAAATTAAAAAGATCATAGAGGAGTTTTTAAACTAATGCCTGGGAGAAAGCCAACAGATGTGGAGGAGCACACTCTGCAGGCAGAGACATCCCTTAGGAGAGGATTATTAAAGGGGATACTGTATATCTCAATAATGAGAAGAGGATAGAAGATGATGAAGTACAGGTAGGAACTGAAGATAAAACAGTCAAAGAAAAAAGGGTCCAATTCAATTACATCACATAAAGGCAGACAACTAAATATTATCATATTTTATAAGTGCTTGTATACAAATGCTAAGAGTCTAAATACTAAGATGGGGGAACTTGAGTGCCTGGTATTAAATGAGGACATTCATATAAAGTAATCACAGAGATAATGATAATAGGACATGAGAATACCATGGTACAAAATATATATGAATGACATTTTAGGTCATGCTGGAGGGGGAAATGGCACTATATATGAAAGAAAGCATAGTCAAATATAGTAAAAATCTTAAATGAATCAAACTGTATCATAGAATCTCTATGGATAGTAATCTCATGCTTGAATAATAAGAGTATAACAGTAAGAATATACTATTGAGCACCTGACTAGGATGGTGATGGTCATTATAAATTGTTCAGGGAGATTAGAGAGACTACAAAAACAGAAAACCCAATAATCATGAGGGGTTTCAACTATCCCCATATTGACTGAGTATCTGTGACCTCAGAAAGGGATGCAGAGGTAAAATTTCTAGACACAACTTATGAGTGCTTCTCAGAGCAGCTAGTGCTGGATCCCACAAGGGGAGGGGCAACTCTTGATTTAGTCCTAAATGGAGCACAAGATCTAGTCCAACAGGTGAATATAGCTGAACTTCTTGTCAACAGCAACCATAAAATAATTATGTTTAACTTCCTTGTAGGAGGGAAAATATCAAAGAAACGCTCCATAGTAGCATTTAACTTCAGAAAGGGGAACTACACAAAAATGAGGAGGCTAATTAAAGAGAAATTAAAAGGAACAGTCAGAAGAGTGAAGTGCCTGCAAGCTGCACGAAGAGTATTTAAAACATACATAACAGAGCCTCAAATTAATATATTAACATTTAAAAAAAAACACTGAGAGCACCAAAAAATGTTACTTTGGCTAAACAGTAGAGTAAAAGAGGTAGAACAAAACAGCTTGAATGCTATCTATTAAAGAGTTAGCTTTGAGCTCCATAATAATGATGATAATACTTAACACTTAGATAGCACTATTCATCTTTGAAGCACTTTCCAAACATTAGTTAAAGCTTTTCTCTCTAGGTGGATTAGTTACAGCTGTTAATCCCAGAAGATTTCATATACCTCACTTTAGTGGATTATTTACTGGGTAGGTGGCTCTAGCTTTGTCAATTGCAGTTTTGTGTTAGGTTAAGCTGATCAGCATCAAATAAATATCTTTCATAAACAAAAGTTTATTACCACCAGAGCGAGATTTGTGTGCCGCCTGACAAATATGAAGTTGCTTAGTGATATAAAATTATCACTTCTAAAAACATGCCTTGATAACTTTATTGTTCTTTTGGATAATTTAATCATGGGTTTGTTATAGCACATTTGCTGAGATGATCCAATTGTCTGAGCCTGTTTTGTATTGTATTAGACATTTGATCCTTTATTAACGTCTTTTCCCAAGGACAAGAAATAATCATCTTAATCTGCAGCAAGGGAGATGTAGGTTACATATTAAGAATATCTTTCTAACTATTAGAGTAGTTAAGCTCTGGAACAGGCTTTCAAGGCAGGTTGTGGAATCCCCATCATTGGAGGTTTTCAAGAACAAGATGGACAAACATCTGTCACAGATGGCTAAGTTTTACTTGGTCCTGCCCCAGCACAAACCAATTAATGGTTTCTTAAGGTCTCTTCCAGCCCTACATTTCTATGATCCTATGCAGTCCATTTTTCTTGGTATATGTGACCTCACCTTGTTAACAAATTATCTTGAGACTTTGGAACAGATATATTGCCTTTTTCTAAAATATTACAGTGATACCAGTCCCATTTAATGCTTCATGTGCCTGTCTCCTTTCTGCAAATTAAATGTATTACATTTTTCATTTTATGTACTTCCATTTCTTCAAGCTGCCCTTTATTACCAAAGTTTTCCACTGTAGTTTGAAAAGTAGAACACTAAATTATCTACTATATTTCTGAATGATGCATTAAAAAGCTCAATTGTAATTGTATTAAAGATTGATCATAGAATCATAGAATATTAGAGTTGGAAGGGACCTCAGGAGGTCATCTAGTTCAACCCCCTGCTCAAAGCAGGACTAACCTCAGCTATATCATCCCAGCCAGGGCTTTGTCAAGCCTCAGTTTAAAAATCTCTAAAGATGGAGATTCCACCACCTCCCTAGGTAACCTATTCCAGTGCTTCACCACCCTCCTAGTGAAAAACTTTTTCCTAATGTCCAACCTAGACCTCCCCAACTGCAACTTGAGACCGTTGCTCCTTGTTCTGTCATCTGCCACCACTGAGAACAGCTTAGCCCCATCCTCCCTGGAGCCCCCTTTCAGGTAGTTAAAGGCTGCTATCAAATCCCCCCTTATTCTTCTCTTTTGCAGACTAAACAAGCCCAGTTCCCTTAGCCTCTCCTCACAAGTCCTGTACTCCAGCCCCCTAATCATTTTTGTTGCCCTCCGCTGGACTCTCTCCAACTTGTCTACATCCTTTTTGTAGTGGGGGGCCCAAAACTGGACACAATACTGTAAATGCGGCCTCACTAATGCTGAATAGAGGGGAATAATCACTTCCCGTGTCCTGCTGGCAATGCCCCTCCTAATGCAGCCCAATATGCTATTAGCCTTCTTGGCTACCAGGGCACACTGCTGACTCACATTCAATTTTTTATCCACTCTTACCCCCAGGTCCTTTTCTGCAGAACTGCTGCCTCGTTCGTCGGTCCCCAGTCTATAGCTGTGCATGGGATTATTCCTTCCTAAGTGGAGGACTCTGCACTTTTCTTTCTTGAACCTCATTAGATTTCTTTTGGCCCAATCTTCCAGTTTGTTTAGGTCCTTCTGTATCCTATCCCTAGCTTCCAGGGTATCTACCACTCCCCCAGCTTAGTGTCATCCACAAAGTTGCTGAGGGTGCAATCTACCCCATTCTCCAGATCATTAATGAAGATGTTGAACAAAATCGGCCCCAGGACCGACCCCTGGGGAGCTCCACTTGTGACCGGTTGCCAGCTAGACATGGAGCCATTGATCACTACTCGTTGTGCCCTATGCTCTAGCCAGTTCTCTATCCATTTTATAGTCCATTCATCCAACCCATACTTCTTTAACTTGCTGATAAGAATACTGTGAGAGACAGTATCAAAAGCTTTGCTAAAGTCAAGGTATATCACATCCACCGCCTTCCCTACATCCACAGAGCCAGTCACCTCATCATAGAAAGCAATCAGGTTGGTCAGGCATGACTTTCCCTTGTTGAATCCGTGTTGACTGTTCCTAATCACCTTCCTCTCTTCCAAGTGCCTTAAAATGGATTTCTTAAGGACCTGCTCCATGATTTTTCCAGGGATTGAAGTGAGGCTGACCAGTCTGTAGTTCCCTGGATCCTCTTTCCTCCCTTTTTTGAAGATGGGCACTATATTTGCTTTTTCCAGTCCTCAGGGACCTCCCCCTGTTGCCACGAGCTTTCAAAGATAATAGCCAATGGCTCTGAAATCACCTCAGCCAATTCCCTCAGCACCCTTGGGTGCATTGCATTCAGCCCATGGACTTGTGTATGTCCAATCCTTCTAAATAGTCTTGGACCTGTTCCTTCAGCACTGCGGGATGTTCGCCTCCTTCCCATTCTGTGCCACCCAGTACAGTAGTCTGGGAGCTGATCTTGTCTGTGAAGACAGAGGCAAAAAAGGCATTGAGTACCTCAGCTTTCTCCACATCCTCTGTCACTAGGTTGCCTCCCTCATTCTCTAAGGGGCCCACACTTTCCCTAATCTTCCTCTTGTTGGAAACATACCTGTAGAAAACCTTCTTGTTCCCCTTCACGTCCCTTGCTAGCTGCGTCTCCAATTGTGCTTTGGACTTCCTGATTTCATTCCTGCATGTTCGAGCAGTGTTTTTATAATCCTCCCTAGTCATCTGACCAAGCTTCCACTTCTTGTAAGCTTCTTTTTTGCGTTTAAGTTCGCCAAAGACTTATTTGTTAAGCAAAGCTGGACGCCTACCATATTTGCTATTCTTTCTGCACATCGGGATGGTTTGCTCCTATGCCATCAATAAGGTCTCTTTAAAATACAGCCAGCTCTCTTGGATTCCTTTCCCCCTCATATTAGCTTCCCAGGGAATTCTGCCCATCAGTTCCCTGAGGGAGTCAAAGTCTGCTTTTCTGAAGTCCACGGTCCGTATCCTGCTGTTCTCCTTTCTTCCTTTTGTCAGGATCCTGAACTCGACCATCTCATGGTCACTGTTGCCTACTTCTACTTCCCGTACCAAATCTTCCCTGTTTATGAGCAGCAGGTCAAGAGAAGCACGGCCCCTAGTTGGTCGCTCCAACACTTGCACCAGGAAATTGTCTGCAACACTCTCCAAAAACTTCCTGGATTGTTTGTACTCTGCTGTATTGCTCTTCCAGCAGATGTCAGAGTGACTGAAGTCCCCCATGAGAATCAGGTCCTGTGAACTGGAAGCTTTCCCTAGTTGAGTAAAGAAAGCCTCATCTACCTCATCCTCCTGGTCTGGTGGTCTATAACAGACACCCACCAGGACATCACCCTTATTGTTCTTGCTTCTAAGCTTAACCCAGAGACACTCAACTGACTTATCTCCAGTTTCATCCTGGAGCTCTGAGCAGTCATAGTGCTCTCTTACACACAGTGCAACTCCTCCACCCCTTCGTCCCTGCCTGTCCTTCCTGAATAGTTTATACCCATCCATGACAGTGCTCCAATCGTGTGAGTTACTCCACCAAGTCTCAGTTATTCCAATCATGTCGTAGTTTCTTGACTGTGCCAGGACTTCCAGTTCCTCCTGCTTGTTTCCCAGGCTTCTTGCATTTGTGTACAGGCACTTGAGATAAGTTGCCGATTGGCCTACTTTCACAGTATGAATCGGGAGGCCTCCCCTGCTGCACTCTCCTCCTTCTGCTTCCTTGTGGTGTCCCTCTTCCCCACTTACCTTCGGGCTTAGGTCTCCATCCCCCGTCGAACCTAGTTTAAAGCCCTCCTCACTAGGTTAGCCAGCCTGTCTGTGAAGATCCTCTTCCCTGTCTTCATTAGATGAATCCCGTCTCTTCCTAGTAATCCTTCTTCCTGGAACAACATTCCATGATCGAAGAATCCAAAGCCCTCTCTTCAACACCACCGGCGTAACCACGCATTTACTTCCACAATGCGACGGTCCCTACCTGGGCCTTTTCCCCGAACAGGGAGGATGGATGAGAACACCACTTGCGCTTCAGACTCCTTTATCTCTTTTCCCAGAGCCACATAGTCCGCAGTGATCTGCTCAAATCATTCTTTGCAGTGTCATTGGTGCCCATGTGGAGAAGTAGGAAGGGGTAGCGGTCTGAGGACTTGATGAGTCTGGGCAGTCTCTCCGTCACATCCTGAATCCTAGCTCCAGGCAAGCAGTACACTTCTCTAGTTTCCCGGTCCGGATGGCAGATGGATGACTCCGTCCCCCTGAGGAGGGAGTCCCCGACCACCATCACCCTTCTCTTCCTCTTGGGAATGGTGGTCATGGAACCCCCGCCCCTAGGATAATGCATCCCTTGCCTTCTGATCAAACGGGTCTCCTTCTGATCCATTCCCTCCGAAGGGTCCTCCAAATCGTTCTCCGCCGTAGTACTTGTGCAGAGAGGATGAAAACGATTCCTTACTTCCATCTGCATGGTGGGCACATGGGTTCTCTTTCTTCGGGTGGTCACATGCTGCCAATTTTCTTCCCCGTTCTTCAGTTTTGCCTGCCCGGCCTTCTCTGAATCTTCCTTACACTGTGCCTGTGCCCGATGGAGAAAGACATCATTTTCTTTAATGCAACGCAAGATTGATATTTGGGTCTCTAGTCCTTTAACCTTCTCTTCCAATAAGGAAACCAGCCTGCACTTGGTACAGATGAAGTCATCTCTATCCTGTGGGAGGAAGACAAACATAGCACATCCAATGCAGGTGACAACAACAGATCACTCCCTCTCCATATCTTTCCTCTGAGAGACTCCTCAGATGCTGTATTTCCTGCTCAGCAACGTCTGAAAGGCAAAAACCCGCTGTGGGCTCCCTCCTCAAACTCCCTCCTTCTGTTAGCCGCCTGTCTGTTCCCCGCTCAGCTGGTTCACAGCTGGCTGCTTTTTATAAGGCTGGGGCAGTTGCCCTCTCCCCCCCTCTCCCCCGCAATCAACCCCTCAAAGCCCATTTGGATCAAAGCACTCCCAATCAATCAATCAATCAATCAGACACACCCTCAACTGCCAAACGGTCCCTGACTTTATTCCAAGTTTACTTTTCTTTGTAGATGCTTGTTTGTCTTTTGGCTTCCCTTTAACAATCTTGTTGTGCAACATGTCAGGTAATTAACTTTTCTTGATGTTTTCACAAAGTGAAATAATAAACTGTAATCAAAGTTTGTTTTAAAAAAAAAAGAAAACATACCACCTTAGTTTTAATATTCTGAAATGCAAGTTTTTAAAATGAGCTTCCATAGCCAGAAAAGAGATTCAGCCCATGAAATGGATGTGTAATCCACTTGGACTAAACTTACATTTTTAATATACTGAATAAAGATATACTATAAGTCACTGAAAGGAGAAAAATGTGTTCAGCAAAAATTACAATAGGAGCCCCTTGTTGAATCGAAACAGAATGCCTAAATCATGACTTAAGCATTTGATTGTGGTAATGGAAAAGTTTGCTCAACAATAAGGGGATGATTATCCTGGTTTGATGGAAAAATGTAGATAAAATCTAAGGAAAAATAATCCTCAATTGCTGGCAAACTTTCTGTGCAAAATGCAATTCATATATACATTGATTATCTGCAATCAGTTCTTTTGTCTTGATTTGTCCAGTTAAGATGCACCAACAATTTCAGACAGAGGCTTCTACTTCTTTGTATTGAATCCTAAGATGCTGATGGATGTGTGAATTCAGATATCATGGTGAGGGGATCCAACTTCATCACACCTGAAAAAATTCTCCTGTCATCTGTATTTAATCATGTGGATGTTAAATTCCATAGAAAAAAGGAATTCTGGAGTTGGTAAGAGATTTCTAGTAAAGTCTACTTAGGACTTTGGGTTTGCTTAGAAAAGGGACATAAGTAGCATCACCTTTTCACAAGAATTAAAGTGTAGACTGTTGATGATTTTGTTGTGAGACCATGTTTTACATTGACATTATGTAATTGTAATGGGTTTGTGCAGGGCCCTCCTGCTGCTCAGGTCCTCTGCGCTCACAAACCACTCAGAGACCTTGGCTTCGTGCTCCCGCCAGTGCGATTTATTTATAAGTTGTTTGCCCACCATTTCAATGCACAAACAGTCCAGCTTATCCGCCTTGGGGGCCTTGCAGTCTCAGCTGCCAACCGAGGGAAGCTCACTCTCCTCTGTCCTTTCTGGCTTCTCCCCCTGCACATCCTTCCTGTGAGCCTTGTATAGCCCCTGGCTAACAAGCCCAGCAGCTACTCCCTATTGGCTCACTAAGTGCAGGATTACTTAGCCAACTCCAATTCTCCCTTAATTAGGGCTCAAGTGATAGGGGGCTGGCTCAGCTTTCTGTTGCCCAGCGCCCTGTCACAGTAATTCAAAATAATCTATTTTTTGCCACTTTTACTTCTTTTCTTCTTTTTCTTATATTATCCTTTCCCCGCATGCATCTCTCTTCCTCATTCTTTTCTGGTTTGATTCCATACATGAAAAACAAATGTGTGTGGAAGCAAAAAATGTCATCTTTCCAAGTTCTTCGCATAAACAACTCAAATGAGAAACAAGACAAGAATTACACCTCCTGGGTCAGATTCTCCATTGCCATGTACCCTATGCTAAATATTACTGTTAACAGGTTGCATCCCCTTAGCACTCACTTTTACAGTGGTGTAAATTGCTATGCAAGGGGCAAAATGGGGAGATTCAGGCCTGCTGAATCTCTGGTTGTCGATGCAGTTTCTTCAGCAAAGGAATTATTAAATCTTGTGTAAGATTAGATGGGCCAATATTATAATCCAATGAGAGATTCACTATCCCTTGAATAATTGATGTTGTGAGAATTAAATGCTCCCTCAGCTGCAAAATTAGCATCAAAACCAGAGCATGTTGTCACCCTCAAGCCATGCAACCCATCTACAGTATCAGATGCAGAAACCTTATTAAAATGAGTCACAGTCCCTGGATCGCAAGTTTAGAAAGTCAAAGACAGAGGGGAGTAATTAGGAAACTGTCTCAAATATACAGTTTGCTCTCTGTCTGAAGTGTATTGAAGAAATAATTGAAGATAGTATTGCAAATCAAGTTTAATAGTGTATAGTCCTAAAAAAGGGTTGCAGGGCAGTTCCTTCCTCTAGTAATAAGGACTGAAGAAATAAGACATCTTGTTACAGCAACAACATCATGATATTTTAAAATGTGCTGTTTCTATATCTCAGTGTTTTTCTGTTGTGGAGAATGCCATTTTGCTTCAAGGTGTCACCCATCTGTTTTTAATGCCCTCACGGCATAGGTGTGCCAAGGACAGCATCAATGATGATGCTGAATCACAGTCCCAACAAGGATCTCTCTCATCTATAATAGTATGTAACTGCTCAGCATAAGCTTGTGTGGATACAGCAATAGGATTTGTAATCAACGTCAGAAATCAATAAAATCAGTCAGCTAGGCTCTAAGAGCTGCCTGAGACAATGCATTATAGAAACAGAATGAGCAATGTAAAGGGGCCAGCTAAATTGAAAAAGCTGCACAAGCCTCTGAAAAACAGAAAAAGAGAAGCCAACAGAGATTACCAAATCCAATGTGTGGCTCTCAATATGTGCTGCAAAAGAAACATGCTGAATTAACTTAAAATAATCTAACTGCTTTGAAATTAGGAAAGTAATTGGAAGTATCATCTACAAGCATTAGAAAATATCCTACCACTAGAACCCTTGAAAATATGGAAATAGGTCTTCTGTCAAAAGCTCAGAGACATTTGATGAAAATCTAGTGGAGGGCCTTGGGGTGGTAAATACTCACAACTGGGAAAGAGATAGGCACAGAACAATCATGTATAAACACCCATACATATTTTGAGTGAACAGAAAAACTGATTTTAGAAGTAATGCCATCCCCGCACCCTATGTGCACTTGAGGAATGGGACTCAAAAACACCAACAAAGAAGCTGGTGCCTAGGGGCCGGCAAGAATTGTTAAATCACTCTTGTATAGGTAAGTTTCACTAATACCCAGAATGTTAATTTCTGGATCCACAAATAAGCAATTGAACAAAAGAGCTATAATCTGCAGGGTTCCAATAGTGAAAACAACTATTTTGAGTTCAGATTGTTCTGAACATAGATCTCTACCTTAGTTAATCTATGGAAATAAATTTTAACCTGAATTTTTCAATTTTGATGGGTTTACCTCGTGCTGCGTTTTGAGTCAGTGCCACCAACTAGTCAGGGAATCAGTGGAGTACTGTCTTTCCTTGAAAACAGCTATTCAATACCACACACATTGTTTGGCTGTGCATAGAAAACCCAGCTCTCCAGAATGTTGTGACCAGTTATAAAGAGAGGGACCATTTGCAAAATTTGGATTTTGAACAGTCTCAGTTTGGGGGCATTTGGATGTCGAGTTTTGGCCCATTTCTACTTTGAAGATGAATTCTTATGAATATCTCCTGCTCTGAAATTCTCTCTCAGAACAGACTGAGCAGACACTGTAGTCCATATTTAAACTTGAAAAACTCTGAAATGCAGGAAGACCTGAAAGGCAAATTGTCATTTTCTATAACAGCGTTGAATAGTGCTGAAGTAGCTTAATCATAGCATATAAAAAACAGTGGGAAGCAGAATATCAGGGCCCCGCTCTTTTCCTTGCTGCTTCTGGCATAAACCAGATGGCATTGCTCCTGGGGTGGAAAGCCCACTCAGGAGAGTTTGTAGCCCAGAAAACTGGCAGTAACTTTTCCTCCCCAGGGGATTCTACAACAAATCAGTGTGGCTTGAAATGCGAGTGGTGCCCACTAGCTGAGAATTCAAACCATCCCTTCAGCAGCCTTTACGACTGGGTGTGGGAGATGCTCATATGAAGCCCAATGTGAAAACTAACAACCTGTCTCAGTGTAAGCCTAAAGGGAGGGCACTGGTGGAAGCATCACTTGTCCTGTCCTGGTGGTGAATTACCCTGAGGCATAGTGGGCCTTATACCATTTTGTACCTGCCTGTATTGACTGGGCATGAATTTAGCTCTGTAAGTGTATTGAAAGGTCTGAAAAAGTTCCTTGGCTTTGGATCTGTGAGAAATCCGGACGCTATCAGTTTTAAGGTCACCAGGACTGGTATTTACAGATGTGGATTTACAGATGGGTACGTGCAATTATTGAATTGTCATCTATATACAGTAGACTTTAATGAAACTTGCAGCAGACCCTGAATCAGTACTTCACAATTGCAGCTGTTCTGTGTATTCTCTTGACATATATCTAGGTAATTTAGATCAGTGGCTCTCAACCTTTCCAGACTTCTGCACCCCTTTCAGGAGCCTGCTTTGTCTTGCATACCCCCAAGTTTCACCTCATTTAAAAACTACTTATAAAAATAGACATAAAAATACAAAAGTGTCACAGCACACTATTACTGACAAATTGCTTATTTTCTCATTTTCACCATATAATTATAAAGTAATTCAATTGGAATATAAATATTGTACTTACATTTCAGTGTATAGAGCAGTATAAACAAGTCATTGTCTGTATGAAATTTTCATTTTTACTGACTTCACTAGTGTTTTTTATGTAGCCTGTTGTAAAACTGGGCAAATATCTAGATGAGTTGATGTACTCACTGGAGGACCTATGCATATGTACACGTACCCCTGGTTGAAAATCACTGATTTAGATCATTCTGATCATTCCATCCACCTGATCCTCTTCTCCCCCCCAGCATGGTATTATTCAGACATTCCCCCTATGCTGGTATTCACTCTGTGCTGTTAATGTGAAAACACAGGAATAAATATCTCATTCTCTAGCTTACAGATTGTACTTTCTTAACAACCTTAAGCAGAGGCTCTTTAGAAATAACATTTTAACTCGCTGGAAAGATAAAATAAAATTGTTACAATGATTCAGATGAAGATTTCAGATCACTGACAAATCTTGTACCTAAAAAAATAAGCACTATTTATTGATATTAAATTAAACAGTGACAAAACAATACTGAGCCTTTTACTGGCTCAGTACTGATTTTTCACAGTATTTGTAGCTCACCATATGTTTGAAGTAGGGTATAATCCTTATGGAGCACATTCAATTTGTTCCTTCCAAGCTTCAGTAGATGCTGTTGAGTCTGTCTCTTGTTAGACAAATTGTTAATGAAAAGGTAGCTGAACAATCATTTTCTTCTAATATGCAATTCTGTCTCCTTAAATACAGAAGTCTGACAGAGTGTTCAGCAGTTAACAGTTTCTCTATGGGAATGAACTTTGTCTGACCCTTAGAAACTAACAACTTTAGCATAAAGGGATAGATGGAGGGAAAATGGCTAAAAATAAACATCCATTTGTAATAAATGTAATCCTGAAGTCCTGAATGTTGAAAGGAAAGAGCATTTATACTATTGTTTCTTGATAGCATACAAAGAACTATCTTTTGCAGAAAAATGAGTTTTTATGGATTTGTTTTATGATCTCTCTGGGATTGCGCTGCATGTGGTAGTTTTGCCTTAAAGAGACAAACCAATTGCCACCTTGAGGGTACCAAATTCATTGGAATATGCATTAATGTCATAGAATAGGAAAGAGGTTTTTAAGGAAATCTCTTTTTATCACTGATAAAATAAGAGTCAAGAGTTGAATAAAAGAAAGAAGCAGGTATTTTTACCTATTTCGTTACACTAAATGCACCTGTCCATTCCTCTAGATACACGAACATACCTAAAACATCTCATTAACCAACAGCTTTATTAATATTTGTGTAACAGTAGCACCTAGAGTGCTACTCTGGTGTATCTTTTTATCTATTCACAGCAGCAATAATATGAAAAAAATCACATGGGCACAGTTGGGTTCCAGCTAACCGTGTTTACTAACTGTACACAGACATGCAAGGCCTAGCTGCCAACATAGTACATACTTCAGATCTGTGTCATTTCCAAAAAAGAACATAGGGAGCACCACCAAAAGATGCATATTTGAAGGACTACGATCCAGTTCACATACACTACAAGGACATATGTCCAAGGTACCGTACAAACACATAGTGAGAGACAGTCCCTGCCCCCAAAAGCTTACAGTCTCAATACACATGCCTTACTCAACTAACTCATCCCATTCTGCATGCATTCATACACCCCTCAATGTATCCTCATAAAAAGGCTGGGAAAATAAATAGGTCTTGCAGCATGTGTGATAGGTCACTGGACTCTGGGTCTATCAGAAAATACCTTGCCACCAGCCTTTTTAATTTAATTAGGGTGAGCTGTTATCCTAAGCACTAACCCCAATACACATATCGGAGTATCACGAGGAGACATTGGCAAATGGAAACACATTTACACTTGGGCAAGTCAAACAGTGAGTCTGGGGCATTGTTAGAAATAGAACCCATGTTTCCTGAAACCTGCTTTAACTGTCCATAACATAGCCAGCAGACCAATTTCAGTGATCAGTGTGACTCATGTGTTTCAATAATTAGTGAGCTCTTCTTGAATGATGATTCCTGTGTGCATTTCCCATGTGGGTATGCATGTGCACCAAGCACCTGAGTCCGGAAATTTGTTTAATAAGCAGTATCCATTGGTCTGCACACATGCAGTTGTTCTCCTTGTGCTCTGAACCAAAGGTATAAAGGGCAGTGTGGACTGATGCATCTCCAATTTTTTCTTACCTCCTCATGGCTTGAGTCGGAATCTCTATGTCTGCTTCAATTTTCCTCTATTTTAATACATGTAAATACAAGTTGTAAATAGTTTTTAGTAGTTTAGATTTAGTGTTTTTAGGATTGGCATACTTAGTTCAGTTCTCCCCATCTCAAGGAGCTTCTCTCTGAGGAGATGCACTTTACCAAGAGTCCCAGGTTTAAGAACTGTATCTCCTGCCCCTATTCCTTCTTCATCAGCAAGAAATACCAACCCTGCCTTTATTGCACTGCCTTTATCACCACCATGTTTGTAGCATCCGCCACTCCTTCCCTCCCAGAATTCGTGAGGGATGAGAGCTCCATCTGTGGAAGCACCTCATGGAGTAGGCCATGATGCCCCATCCAGATCTCATCCAGGGAGATGCCCCACTGTACAGTGGCCTTGGACTACGAGCAGCACCCCTCCAAGCACGAACTGTGGAGTAGAAGCTAAAACACTTATGACTAAGAAACCCTCTCATAGGGGACATGAGTATAGGCAACAGGACAGAACCCCATCAGGATCAGCCTCTAAGAAAAAGGATCTGTCTCCATCTCAGTCCAACTTGGTGAGTCCTCATGCACAGATGCTAAGGAATTAGGTCCACATAAACCTTTCATTCAAGAAGGTAAAGCATGAAAGAAGAAGGATCCAGTGATACCAGTTCTTTCTCCATCTCACAAACCAAAATATCGGTACCCACTAGTTCCATCTTGGAGCTCCACACTGGGACCCCATTCCACAGTTTCGGTATACATCACGTGGGATCCTTCATATACTGAATCATTGTATGCCCTGGATCTGCCAGTCCCTTCCTCAGGAGCTCCCCAAATGCTAGGAAGGACCAAAACTTTAGCTTACCAAAAGATATTTTTGCCCTGTCATATCTACAATTTCCTCTTTTATTTGATCCGGTCCTCCTTAGAGACATCTCTACTCCTGAAGAAACCACCTTGAGGAGAAGAGGATCATCTCCTACTGTGTCCACAACTTGGAGCATCCTCCCATCAGTACTGATGGCACCTCTGGTAGAGCAGAAGCCTATTATTTCCTTGAGACTCTGAGGCTCCAGATGAGTCTTCCCCTCTGAAGGAAACAAGTCCATACAGAACTCACAGAAGATATTGGAACTGTTTTGGATATGGCTACCCAGGGAACTGTTGAGACCCTCCCCTACTGGTCGATTCTTCTTACTAGCTTTATTGGGCCCTATGGGATCTGTATACAGACATTCCAGATTCATACAAGAATTACACTGACTCTCCTCTCTCAGCTGATACCAACCGGCTCCATTGGTGTTTGAGAAGGAAGAAGTTGAGACAGATCCACTGGTTCCACCAAGCGTGTCATTCTCACCTGATAAGGCAATTGTTCCACCATCTCTCTCCCTGGCCAGTGACCACAGGCAGTACCAGGAGCTGCTACAGAGGGTAGCAACCAAGCTCCAGATACCTCTTGAGGAGGTCCAGGACAACATGGTGCATTGGACAGCAATCAACCCTCTAATCCTTCTAGGGTAGCCCCTCCAGTCAACCAAGCCATTCTGGAACCCACCAGATCTGTGTTGCACTTCCTTGGCCTCTTTTACCCCTACCCCAAGAAGGGCTGAAAAATGATATTTCGAACCATCTAAAGGGGCAGAGTTTTTATTTACTCATCCAGCACCCAACTCCTCTGTTGTGCAAGCAGCTACAGAAAGGTCCAGGACACAGCATCCCAACACTACCCCAGCTGATAAAGGTACTAAACACTTTGACCTCTTGGGAGGAAAATATTTTCATCAGCTAGTCTCTAGTTCAGAGTTGCTAACTACCAGAAGCTATTTGCAAAATATGATTTCCTGAATCATTCAAAATTCCTAGACTTTAAAGACAAACTTCTTCAGGAAGACAAGGGACAGTTCCAAACTCTCATTGAAAAAGGCAGGCTGATGACTAAGACGTCACTCCAAGTATCAGTAGACACAGCTGACACTGCATCTAAAGCCATCGCCACAGCCATAGTCATGAGGCATGAATTGTGGCTGCAAACTTTGGGGTTCCCCGGAGAGATCCAGGATACCATAAAAGATCTTCCTTTTGATGAATATGACCTCTTTAATGAAAAGACTAACGAGTTTCTACATTCTCTTAAGGATTCTAGGACAACGCTCTGGTCCCTGGGCATTTTACATACTAGCCCTCAAGAAGAAACATCATAAGCAAGCCTACAGGACTGGACCTCCCCCTCAGGTATTTTACCATCAGTGCCCTTATAACCCCCACACAAATGACAAAGGATTCAAAGACATAGGTATACAACTTCCATCACCTCTACAACCGCCACCCAGCCCCACCTACTGACTAAGGGGTTCTTTGATGGCATGCTCGAGGACCAAGTAGCAATCTGAATGCCATACCTCATTGCCCTTCTAACCTTGGGTAGCCACCTTACCCACTTTGATCACAACTAGAGGGCAATAACAACAGACAAAGGTACTAGAGAGCATTCACTCTGGCTACACAATCCAGTTTATCTCACCTCCTCACCACAAACCCCCTTCCTGGGCCCTTCTGGACCATTTTTACAAGGAGATTCTCATGAAGAAGTAAATTCTCTCCTTCAGAAAGGGGACATAAAACTGGTGCCACCCCAACATCAAGGGAAGGCATTCTACTCCTCCATAATTCTTGGTCCCCCAAAAGGATAGGAGATGGATACCGATTCTTGATCTATGCCAACTAAATGCTTACATCTGAAAATTAAAATTCTGCATCGTCACATTGGCATTAATAATCCACTCCCTGGAAGAGGACACATGGCTTGCAGCTCGCAACATAAATGATGCTTACTTTTGAACAGACATTCATCCATTCCACAGAAGGTTCCTCAGGTTCCTCATTGTGCAAGACCACTACCATTCAGAGTCCTCCCACTTGGACTAGCTTTGGCACCCAGGGTCTTTAAAAAAGGCCTTTCAGTGGTGGTGGCTTGGATGAGAAGAAATGGCTTTACTGTCTTTCCATATCTCAATGACTGGCTCCTGACAGGCAGATCCAGCAGGGAAGTCCAGTTGGTGATCCTGTTCTTACTCTATCAACTGTCTTTCCTGGGAATCAGTTTCAACTATGAAGAGCCCACTTTGACTCCCATGAGGTCCATGGATTTCATAGGAGTGACCCTGGACTCGACTACAGCAAGACCCTATCTCCTGATGAAACAATCCTGTGCCATGGGTGATTTGATAAAACAGGTCATCCTCAGACATCGGACTACAATCAGAACCTGTCTTTCCCTCTTAGGCCACATGGCCTCATGCATCTACTATATCATTTGACAAGCTTCATCGCCACTGCCTACAAACCTGGCTTCAGTCCATCTACTTACCAGAAAAAAACAACATCAGTACCCGAGTAACAATTCCAGCTATGGCCTCTATTGGCTGGTGGACAAACCCGAAGAAAGTTCAGATGGGAGTTCCTTTCCTCATACCTGTGCCTGAAGTGATATCACCACAGATGCTTCCCTCTTAGTTTGAGGAGCCCATATGAACAATTACACTGTACATGGCATCTGGATCTCTCGGGAGGCCAGAAGGCACATCAGATTATTAGAATTAAGGGCAGTTCTTTGGAGTTGCAACTCATTCTTTCCACTTATCTGATCCTGACATATCCAGGTAATTTCAGACAATATAAAAACTGTCTTCTATGTAAATAAATAGGAGGAGGGGGAAACAAGATCCTTCCCCTTTTATGTATCAGAAATCATAACTCTCTCAGCAATACATCTACCTGGTGCACAGAATTCCCTAACAGACAGAATCAGTAGACATTTTCCCACAGATCACAAATGGGAGATTCAAAATTCCACTTTGAATGAGATCTTCACCAAGTGAGTAAAACCATCTTGGGATCTTTTTGCCAACTCCCGCTCTACTTCTCCAGAGCAGCTCTGGATGGCAACTGAAAGGGTGAACCTGCTGCAACCCTAGCAGACCACCTCAGATATGCCTTCCCTTCATCTAACTAATACCATAAATCCTATGAAAGCTCTTCATCTCACCCAACTGGCCAAGACAGTTCTGGCTCTTGAACCGCCTGAAGATTGCAACATGTCTGCCCATCAACATCTGATCATTTCTTTATCTGCTGATGCAACACAATGGTCCAAGCAGGCACCTCAACATCTCAAGCCCTGGTATTTGGGTGGGCAGCAGACAGAGTACTCATAGACTCATAGACTTTAAGGCCAGAAGGGACCATCATTATCATCTAGTTTGACTTTCTGCATATTGCATGCCACAGAACCTCACCCACCCAGTCCTGTAACAGACCCATAACCTCTGAGTTAGTGAAGTCCTCAAATAATGATTTAAAGACTTCAAATAACAGAAACTCCACCATTTACTCTAGTTTAAACTTGCAAGTGACCCATGTCTCTCCCAATCCCATCCCTTGAAATCCCAGAGACAAAAGCCTCTGCACTTACTGGGAACTCTTCATTCCACAAAAAGAAGTGTTCCATAAAAACCAGTTGTGCTGCAATGCTTTCAGACAAAGGAGCAAAGTTGTCTGCAGAATGCTTGATCTGGGTGGGGTGCTCATGGAGGACCACTCATTACAGAACATACACACGTTGTTGTTCATCCTTTGAGTTCGAAGATGACCATGACATCACTGATTGGTTTGGTTTCTGTGAACATGTGAGTGGCCGATCAGACCCGTTTGAGCTTTGAACTGTCTGTGGCACACTGAACAAGAGATGCTGCTATGGGTTATTTGATTAACAGCGAACATGCTGCTGTTGCGAGATTTACACTGCGGGTGCTTCTGCTCTGCCTCAGCAGTTCTCCTCTGCTCAGAGACTGTAGCTCCAGGATGGATGAGGTTTCATCAGGTAGAACCATCATGAGCAAGATCTTCCCAGAACTCTGAGTCAATGTTGAAAGTCCTCAAATATAACTTGAGGGAATCCTTAAAACATTTCTTCTAGCCTCCCTGAGAGCTCTTTCCCTCCTTTAGCTCACCATAAAATACCTTTTTTGGCAGTCGCTCATCTGATATTCTGATGACATGGTGTGCCTATCTCATTTGTGAATTAATCCACAGAGTATGGATGCTTGGAAGGCCTGCCCATATGAGAACCTCAGTGTCCGGAATCTTGTCTTGGCATCTTATCTTCATCACTTTCCTCAAACAGCCCATGTGAAAGTGAGTCAGCTTCATAACATGGCTCTGTACACCATCCAAGTTTCCATCCAATACATCAGAGTTGGCAACACAATGGCTTTGTAGACCTTCAGTTTTGTTTGTTGTCTGATGCCTCTGCACTCCCACAAATTTGCATGTAGTCTGCCAACAGCCACACTTGCTTTGGCAATTATGGGGTTGGTTTCGTCATCGATGTGAATTGCACGTGACAGTGTGCTGCCGAAGTATGTGAACTTGTCCAGTGCCTGGAGGTTTTGGCCATTCACTGTGATAGTAGGCTGTATGTAAGGCTTTCCTGGGGCAGGCTGCTACATCATTTCTGTCTTCTTGATGTTGATTGTGAGACCAAAATTGTCACAAGCTGAAGAGAAACAATCCATACTCCGTTGCATGTCAGACTCAGATTTGGTATTCAGGGAACAGTCATCAGCAAACAGAAGATCATGAATAGTTAATTCCTGAACCTTTATCTTTCCCTATTGTCTCCTCAGATTGAAAAGCTTGCCATCAGTCTGGTATCTGGTGCCAATCCTGGTGTCACAGTCACAAAAAACGTCTGTAAGCATTGCAGAAAACATCATAATAAAGAGGATTGTGGCCAACACACAGCCCTGCTTGACTTCATTGGTGACTGGGAATGGTTCAGATAACACACTGTCGTCGATAATGCAAGCGAGCACACCATCATGGAATTGCTGAACCATTGTGATGAATTTCTCCGGTCAACCAAATTTTGCCATGATCTTCAAAAGGCCTTCCCGATTGACTGTATCAAATACCTTTGTCAGGTCACTGAAAGTCATGTACAGGTTGGAATTTTGTTCCTGGCATTTCTCCTGAAGTTGACAAGCTGCAAACACCAGGTCTATGGTCTCACAACCTTTCCTGAAGCCATACTGACTCTCAGGCAGGAGCCCTTGTTCAGTGCGTTGCACAAGTCAATTTAGCAAATTCTGGTGAGAATTTTGCCAGTTATTGAGAACAAGGAGATGCCCTGATAGTTGTTGCAGGATTGTCTGTTACCTTTACACTTGTACGAATGGACGACAGATGCATCCTTGTACTCCTGGGGTATAGTGCCTTGAGTCCACATTGACTTGAAAAATTCAGTCAGTTTCAGTGCCATGTGCAAGGCACCAGCCTTGTATACTTCTGCTGATATAGCATCTGCTCTAGGTGTTTTACCATTTGACAGCTGGTAAATTGCTTTCACACTGAGGGATCAGCAAGAGATATGTTGATATTAATCTGGGGCAGTCGATCAACTGCCTCCTCACTAATAGATGATTGTTGACTGAGTATGTTGTTAAAGTGTTCTGCCCGCCTTTGTAGTATCTTTTCTTTGGCAGTGAGCAGTATGATGCCATTTGCACTCAATATTGGAGATGTTCCTGATGACCGTGGCCCATAGGTTGTTGTCAAAGCATCATAGAAGTTCTTTATATTATTCCTGTCTGCATAGGACTGAATCTCATCTATCTTGTTGCTCAGCCATGATTTTTGCATCTCTCTGTTTGCATTGGACAGCTCTCTTGATGTTGTTGAAGGCTGCCGTCTTAGATATTGAAGTGCTGTCTCCTAAACTGGCCTTATAGAGCTGATGTTTCTCATTGAATAGTCTCCCTATGTCAGTATCGTTTTCATCAAACCAATCTCGATGTGTATGTGTGATGGAACTGAGGGTGTTGGATGCAGCCAAGTACAGAGTCTTTAAAGGATGCCCAATTTTCCTTGATGTTACTGGAGTTCAGATCAATTGTTACAAGTTAGCTGCACAGTTCTTCAACAAACACCTGTTTCACATTCTCCTGTTTCAATTTAGAAACATTAAACATTTTGGGTGCTTTTTAACCTTTGGTCGTCTACTATGATGTATCCAGATATTCAGTTTGGAGACTATAAGCCTGTGATCAGTCCAGCATTCTGCACTTTTCATGGCCTTTGTCACTCTAACATTCTGTCTGTCTCTTCGCCTGATGATGACATAGTCAATGAGATGCCAGTGCTTGGAGCGCGGATACATCCAAGACATCTTGTTACGGTTTGACAGGCAGAAAACTATGTTGGTGATGAGAAGGTCGTGTTCGGCATACTTCCTCAGCAGGAAGAGCCCATTGCTGTTGCATTTCCTGAGGCCATTTTTTCCGATGATGCCTGCCATGCCTGCTAATCTATGTCAACTTTAGCATTGAAGTCACCAAGGATGATGAGCTTGTCAGCCTTCAGCACTTCTTTGATAAGAGACACCAGGTTTTCATAAAACTTGTCCTTGATCACATCTGAGTTGGTCATGGTGGGTGCACAGGCACTGATGATAGTTACACATCTTTTCCCAAACAGTGGGAATGTCATTAGCATGAGTCTATCATTCACACCCTTTGGAAAATTCATAAGCTTGCTAACTAGCTGTATTTTGATGGCAAACCCAACACTAGCTTCACATCACTCTTCTTTACTACGTCCACTCTGGAAGAATGCATAGCTGGCTCCTTTATCAATAAGTTGTCCTTCTTCAGCTAGGTGAGTTTCACTCTGGGCTGCTAACTGGATGTTACATCTAGCCAGTTCTCTACCAATGAGTTGTTATTCTCTCTGGTCTATCTTCTGTTGTGCAATCCATTAATTTGCTCACATTCCAAGCTCCATTGGTGACTAATGTCACCTTTGTCTTCATTGTCTTTTCGTGTGCTTTTCGACCGCTATAGGGCAATCCCCATCAGCCACAGTATGCTGATCACAAGGAGTGTTCCATATAAACCAATTGTGCTGCAATGCTTTCAGACAAAGGAGCAAAGTTGTCTGCAGAATGCTTGATCTGGGTGCTTATGGAGGACCACTCCTTACAAAACACACACAAACACAGTGACAAAGTCTGGCTGGATGGCTGCAAGAGAGTGATGGAGGTAGGTATGTTAGCCCTGGAATGATTAAGGCCCTTTTTCCTACAAGCTGAGAACGGGTTACTTCAGGTCAATTAGGGACACCTGAGTCCAATTAAGGGCTTCCTGAGCTCTTTTAAAACCCCTCCTCTGGTGAGAGAGAGTAGGGAGAGACAAGTTGCTGCAAGGCTAGTGGCAGCAGGGAGTGAAGCTTCTCCAGGGCGAAGGGCTGCTTTCCTTCCCCCCGAGGGGAAACAAATGAGTGCCAGTTTAGGGACTGATACCCTGGGGTCAACAACAGGACAACATGCCCCAGTGAGAGAATAGGGAAAGCTATCTCCTTTTTTTGTATGTGTAAATTTGTTTCTTTTTCATTTGGTGGAGGAGCTCCCCTTTGGGCCTGCTCCGAGGCCTATCTTGAAAATACTGATAAGTAAATACAGAGGGGGAAAACAAGCACTGTCCCTAGTGGGGCTGATTTACCCAGGTCCCTCCAATGCCAAAGGGGTTTCCCACAGGGGAAAGTACTAAATTTGGTGAGATGGAGGAGGTGCCCTGCCACAACACACACATACACCCCAGAAATGCTGGGCTCCAGCCAACAGGAGGGCAAGTCAGTTATTTCTGCTGTTGGGATCTTGCCTGGTATTTTCAGAAATTTCATATTAAATCACTGTGACAGAAAGCTGAACAGGTTAGTGGGGAGCCCCAACCTGGAAAGTTCCAAGTGTGCTAGGAGATTTTGTGCTAGTTCTCATGAGCAGGAATATCTCCCCAGTCATAAAAAGGTACCCTACTTGGTGATGAGGAACAGGTGCCGAGAGTGGTTCAGTAGAAGGTGTCTGACTCTGTTGGGACTTTTCTGAGTTTGTGGGTTGGCTTAAAGGCTGACCAAAAGTCTGAAATGTAGATTTCTTTTCAGAGGCTCAGTTTAATGGAGGTATCTTCTCTTTCACACACTGAATTGATGACAGGTCAGACTAGTGTCTCAGCAGGTCCTTTGGAACAGCTTGTACAGGCAGAATGCACCCCTCATAAAGCACTGGTACTATCCAAATGGGAGAACATAGACCTTCTTGGTTAGTCCTATTTCAAGGAGATGCTCAGATACTGCAGTGATGAGAGGGTCAATAAAAAACCCGGCTTCAGACAAAAAGAGAAGAAATGTCTCGAGATTTGTAGCCTAAATGATCACTCTTATACCTGCCAAAAAGGCTGTCAGGAAACCTCCAGCCCAAGACCCCAAAGACATCCTTGGCAGTCAGACATACCTTGTCGCAAGGCATGATTTGTCCTCCCTCCCACAGTATTGACAAGAGCTGAGCAATTTTCAGATTTTGCTCCTCATGCCAAACCGATCAAACTCTCAATAACAGTTTTGCCTAAGTAAGGATGGAGTAAAGATGTGAAACTTATTTATATGCAAAACACGGTTCCTTCTATGTTAATTCTTCCTATTATAAAATGGCAATGTGTGCTGGAATAAAAATAACACTGTAGTTTGCAGTGTTTATACTGCTTTTATGTGATTATGGTTTCTGGAGTAAAACTCATTTGCCAGCCCATTAGAATGAAACATTCTATTTCATAACACGGGCCTCAGGAATACTGAAGAGTCATTTAGTAAATGCACTAGTTTGGACCAATGTTAGTAGGCATAGCTCCTGAGGGGGGCATTGTATCTGTCTTCTCTTACTTGATACTGCACTAAAGGAAAGATGTGCCTAATGTCAAAGGATTCAATTCTTTTTCTTATGCTACTGGAACTTCCAGTTTGGCTGTGAGCTTCTAAAGTTCCAGTAACAAATGTTCAACTGTAACTGGCTTTCCTTCTGAGCCAGCTAGAGAATTGCAAATGTAATGCTTGTGCAATATTTTGAATCACTGCCTGCTCTAAGAATTCTCTAAATGCTGCAAGTGTAGCACAAATACCCAATGGGTGTTACTCTATCAAAATATTTTCCTTCAAATAGAAAATTCTAGCAATGCAGAATTATCAGAATGTAATGAAGCAGACAAGAAGCTGATTCAATAATATCCATTTATGCAAACCAGGCTTTAAGGGCAAGAAATCTGGAACACAAACTTTATTTGACTGAACATTGGATATGTTACTGTCTGTAATAAAGAATGAAACTATTGCCCAGTTAACCATCCAGATACATAAAGCATTGAAGGAAGCTATATTCCCTTGTCATTCTCTGTGGGGCCAACACACACGCACGCACCCACTCCACCAACCAGTGAGAATGGGATATTTCAGGGAACTTAAGTTAGGAGCGGGGAGTATCAGCCAGACACACTTTCTTCTTAATTAGAAGTTGTTTTGTGTTTCACTGATAGCTTTGGTTTTAGGAACCATCAATGAAACGCTCACCACTCCAGCAGCCACCATGGGAGGTCTTGAGGCCTGACCGCTTAACACAGCTCTCAGTGATTTCAGCTCTTAATGTGGGGAGGCTCACTGCTAATGCAGACTGAGTAGTCTCTTGCATCAGTGATACTCTCTCAAAGCAAGTCTAATGCTGAGACCTGGTTATCAGTGATTTCAATTCTATTGGTATGCAATAAGATTCTCAATTGAGTCTTAATCAGCTCTGTTATTACACAGTGAAGAGAGGAAGGGTCAAATGGGATCTAGGACACTGAGCCAGGGCCCACACCACGAGATAGAAGCACCTATCCTCCCCCCCTCAACTCCACAGGCCTTCGTCTAGCAAGTGCAGTTTAGTTGAGGGTGAGTCCCTCAATCAGGATATGGCAAGCACAGTTCTGCTGTCCTTGCTTCATGCAGCAAAGATACCAAACTTTTAGCACCCCAGCCCCCAATAACAAAGTGATTTGTGATCCAGTGCCAGCCAAAAGTGATCATTTGCGCAAAGCAGTTCCATCATGCTGAGCACCTAAGCAGGTTGGGTGTGCCCAAGCAAACAAGGTTGTCTCCTGAAGTCCTCTTCCCCAGCTCATCACTAGATGTCAGGGGAGACCTCATTCAGACCCTGCTTTCATTTATATGCTCTTCCTCTGGGTTTCGGTGGCATCTGACATGCAGTGAAACAGTGAGCTCCACTAGAGGGCTCACAAACTCTTTAATGGATATACTACCCTGTTTGCATCCACTACAGCAACTCTGATTCATGCTGAGTGGTACTCATGAGAGTGTGTACTACTTGATGTAAGGGTGACAGAATGGAAATAAAAATGTCTAGCTCATTTCCCTGCTATGTCTTTCTTTTATTACAGTGCATTGTTTCCCAGAGTTCTAGAGGGGTAGCCGTGTTAGTCTGTATATAGCAAAAACAACGAGAGTTCTGTAGCACTTTAAAGACTAACAAATTTAGTTTCAGCAGGCATAAGCTTTCGTGGGCTTCAGCCCACTTCTTCAGATGCAGTTGGTAGAAATAATACAGCAAATAGGTAACATATATAGGAGGCAACATATACATATCTAAAGACATACACAACAATGGGGTAGGTGGATGAAAGCCGGGTACTTGAGGCCTAATGACAACCATTGAGCAGGAGGTGAGAATGGGTGATCAGAGCAAATTACTTCAAATTAGTACAAATTACAGAGCAAATTAGTAATGAGATAGTCATTCCAAATCCCTGTTTAAACCCAGTTTGAATGTGTCAAGTTTGCAGATAATTTCTAACTCAGCAGTTTCTCTTTGAAGTCTGTTTTTGAAATTTTTTTGTAGAGGTATAGCAACTTTCAGGTCAGAGACAGAGTGTCCTGGGAGATTGAAGTGTTCTCTGATTGGTTTATGGATGTTATTATTTTTTATGTCTGATTTGTGTCCATTTATCCTTTTGCGAAGTGATAGTCCAGTTTGGCCAATGTACATGGCAGAGGGGCATTGCTGGCACATGATGGCATATATAACATTAATGGATGTGCAGGTGAATGAGCCCCTTACGGTGTGATTGATGTGATTAGGACCAGTGATATTGTCAGGAGAGTCGATGTGTGGGCGGAGCTGGCAACTGGGTTTGTTGCAGGGATAGGTTCCTGGATTGGACTTCTTGTAGGGTGTATGGTTGCTGGTGATTATTTGCTTCAGGTTGGAGGGCTGTCTGTAAGCCAGGATGGGTCTGTCACCCACTGCCTGAGCGAGAGACAGATCATCTACTAGGATAGGTTGTAGATTTTTAATGATGTGTTGGAGAGATTTTAACTGGGGACTGTAGGTGATGACCAGTGGTATTCTGTTGTTTTCTTTGTTGGGTCTGTCCTGTAGTAGGTGACTTCTGGGTACCCGTCTGGCTCTGTCAATTTGTTTCTTCACTTCTCCAGGTGGGTATTGTAGTTTTAAGAATGTTTCACTGAGATCCTGTAGGTGTTTGTCTCTGTCTGAGGGATCAGAGCAAATCCGGTTGTATCTTAAGGCTTGGCTGTAGACAATGGATCGTGTAATGTGTCCAGGGTGAAAGCTGGAGGCATGAAGATACGTATTGCGGTCAGTTGGTTTTCGGTATAGGGTGGTATTAATGTGACCATCCTTTATTTTTATTGTAGTGTCCAGGAAGTGGATTTCTTGTGTGGACTGGTCCAGGCTGAGGTTGATAGTGGGATGGAAATTATTGAAATCCCAGTGAAATTCTTCGAGGGACTCTTTCCCATGGGTCCAGATGATGAAAATGTCATCAATGTAGCGTAGGTAAACCAGAGGTGTTTGGGGACGAGTTTTGAGGAAGTGTTGTCCTAGGTCAGCCATAAAAATATTGGCATACTGTGGAGCCATGCAGGTGCCCATAGCTGTGCCACTGAAAAGTTTTATTATTTCCCAGATTTCTAATAAATGTGACCTGAGGAATGGTCCAATTATGCAGTTCCTACAAACACAAAACTCATAATGACTGAAGAACTGGGTTTAAGTGTACGTTTGTACACAGAGAAGAGTTAAGGCAAAACTGTTGTTGAAAAAATCTCCCCATTAACGTCTTTAAGATGGTCTCTTTTTACCAGCCTTCAATGTTCATAGACTTTCCTCTAAAACGTTACAGTATTTTAAACAATATTTTCTTTACTAGTAAAAAAATTGCTATTATTTCTTTTTGAACCCTAGAATTTAAATGGCTATATAATGTATTATATAAACAAGAATCAGCCTTGATATAAATGCCTCCAGAAAAATAATATGTTATAAGCTGGTGGAGTGGAGTTAGGGTGACCAGATAGCAAGTGTGAAAAATCAGGACGGGGGTGGAGGGTAATAGGCTCCTAGATAAGAAAAAGCCCCAAATATCAGGATTGTCCCTATAAAATTGGGACATCTGGTCACCCTAAGTGGAGCATCTAGTTCAGCATCAAAAGAACAGTCCTTCAGTCAGCAAACATTATTTATGAGATTTATAATGTAACAGTATCAACAACAAGAACTAAATTGCTTCATCTGTCTAGGAAATGAACAGAAAACCCCTAGTTAGGGTTACAACTAGTTCTGTAAAAACCGAGTGCACAGCCCTACCTTCTTAAAGTCCATTGTAACTATCAGTTCATTGCTTTTATAGTGTCCTAGACATCTTCTGAAGACCTGACTGGATCTTAAGGACTGGTCTGAATGTTTATTGAAATCCCTAATTAGATTGAGCTCAAAATTCTGAGGTCTGCCTCATATGCCTTAATTAAGTCTAAGCTGGAAGCTAGCAGGGCTTTCTGACCATTTGACATGTATAAAATATTCAATGTATAAACTATTTCCTCTTATACATATTTATATGACTGTAATTAAATAAAAGTTTCTTAATATCTGTTCCTTTAAAAACATTTTACTTTCCATTCTCTTGCATTATTTAATTCTGTACAACATTTTGTAATGTACTATTATGAAAGATACAAAATAAAGTTTAACAGAGTAACATTAATATATCATAAATATGGTCTATTATAGTTTTAAATACAGGAAAATAAAGGCATTGCCATTTAAATCCTCTATTTAGAAATAAACATAAAATATGCATTAGAGTAATTTGATCTAGTTTTTAGCTTCCATTGACCTATAGTCAATACAGTGGTTGCAAATGAAAACTATTTCCCTTAACTGAATAAGAAATCTTAGATTGTGTGCTAATTATTGCCAAATTTTGACTTTTTAATGGTGACCTCCATCCCTTTAAGGCTTGGTCCAAAGCCCATTGAAGTCAATGGAAAGGTGTCCCATTGATTTTTGTGTCTTTATCTCAGGCTCTTAATGAATGCCATGCACCCTGGACACCTCTTGCTCTCTTGAGGCCTGATCCTAAGTCTGTTGAAGGCAATTGGACTGATATTAGTGGGGTTTGGATCAGGGCTTTGTGCAAGAGAATTAACAATCTGCTTGTGTTTGACTTTATTATTATTATTTATATATTAGTAGCAGTCAAAGGCACCAGTCAGGATTAGGGCCACATTGTGCTCGGCTTTGTACGGACACATCGCATAGCACAATCCCTACTTTGATTAGTTTATAATTATTTTTAAATGTTTTTAAACGTTCAACTCTTGTGATTATCTACAGTATTACATCCCCTTGAGAATATTAAAGGTGGCAGAGCATCATTCACATAAAACAGTGTAGCATAGTATCATAGAATCATAGAGTTGGAAGGGACCTCAGGAGGTCATCTAGTCCAACCCCCTGGTCAAAGCAGGACTAAACTCAGCTAAATAATCTCAGCGAGGGTTTTGTCAAGCCGCAGTTTAAAAACCTCTAAAGATGGAGATTCCACCACCTCCCTAGGTAACCCATTCCAGTGCTTCACCACCCTCCTAGTGAAAAACTTTTTCCTAATGTCCAACCTAGACCTCCCCCACTGCAACTTGAGACCGTTGCTCCTTGTTCTGTCATCTGCCACCACTGAGAACAGCCTAGCTCCATCCTCCCTGAAACCCCATTTCAGGTAATTAAAGGCTGCTATCAAATCCTCCCTCATTCTTCTCTTCTGCAGACTAAACAAGCCTAGTTCCCTCAGCCTCTCCTCATAGGTCTTGTGCTCCAGCCCCCTAATCATTTTTGTTGCCCTCCGCTGGACTCTCTCCAACTTCTCCACATCCTTTTTGTAGTGGGGGGCACAAAACTGGACATGATACTCCAAATGCGGCCTCACCAATGCTGAATAGAGGGGAATAATCACTTCCCGCGATCTGCTGGCAATGCTCCTACTAATGCAGCCCAATATGCTATTAGCCTTCTTGGCAACCACGGCACACGGCTGACTCATATCCAGCTTCTTATCCACTGTAACCCCCAGGTCCTTTTCTGCAGAATTGCTGCCTAGCTCGTCAGTCTCCAGTTTGTAGCTGTGCATGGGATTCTTCCGTCCTAAGTGCAGGACTCTGCACTTGTCCTTGTTGAACCTCATTAGATTTCTTTTGGCCCAATCCTCCAGTTTGTTTAGGTCCTTCTGTATCCTATCCCTAGCTTCCAGGGTATCTACCACTCCCCCTAGCTTAGTGTCATCTGCAAACTTGCTGAGGGTGCAATCTACCCCATCCTCTAGATCATTAATGAAGATGTTGAACAAAATCGGCCCCAGGACCGACCCCTGGGGAACTCTGCTTGTGACCGGTTGCCAGCTAGACATGGAGCCATTGATCACTGCTTGTTGAGCCCTATGCTGTCGCCAGTTCTCTATCCATTTTATAGTCCATTCATCCAACCCATATTTCTTTAACTTGCTGATAAGAATACTGTGAGAGACAATATCAAAAGCTTTGCTAAAGTCAATATACGCATACGCATTATAAAATAGTCTCCTTAAAGAGATCGAGAGAGATAATGAACAATAAATTGCATCAATTTCTTCTTCTTCATAGATTGTATTTGCAGATCAAATGGGATTAGCAATATGTAGGGTTTATCTAAATAAAGTTATCTTCAAAGTGCTTCACAGACATTAACAAATCCCCAATCTTTATTAAGATAGAGACTGTCTAATTTGTTTTAGTAAATGAGGTACTGTGTGATCTGAGGACATTATTTGGTCAGCAGATGGGACCAGGGTGCCTATTTGGTTCTGCGTAAATGTCTGAGTCTCACACCCACATCAGGAGGAGGAAAAAGATATTTAATATTTAACTGAGTGAATTAATTAATTAAAATATTTTCATATTCACTTCTCAATTCCTGTCCATAAATACAATACAGAATTTATATAACAAACAAGTATTTAAGTGTTTGTGTTCTGCCCAGGGATGGTTGGCAGGGCCAGCCCGAGCTACGGTCTGACCGGGCAACAGCCCGGGGTGCCTGATTGCATGGAGCGCCAAAATGTTTTTACTTTCCGCCACCAAAATGCAAGGCTCAGCATGATTTTTCGGCAGTGGGTAAGAGGTGATGGGAAATTCAAAAGCGAAATTGACAAGCTACTGCCGAAATTGACGGATCAGCCTGATTTTTTGAGGGAGGGTAAGATGCAGCCGGAAATTCATATGTGAAATTGACAAGCTGCCGCAGAAACTGAAGGAGCGCACGCCTATGGGTGCAATTATAACGTCTGCCCTGGGCGCAAGAATGGCTGGGGTGGGATTAGTACATTTGCCTTTGTTCTGTTTCTGCTTTCTTGACTTTGTGATTTGATTGTTTGACTTATGACAGTGAAATTCTAGTGGCAGATGTTTGGCACTAGTATGTAGATGCGAAGATGAGAAAATTTTGTAACCTCATTAGTACTGTGGGATGGGGAGGGAGAAGTGTTTGATCTGTTTATAGAACATAGGAGATGAGATGTCAGTTTGGTGATTCATAAAAGCGATGGTATAATAGAAAAGATTCTGTGACCAAGCAGATGGCTTCCAGGAAGGAAGAATGTTGTTTATACTTCACTGTCATAGAATCATAGCAATGTAGGGCTGGAAAGGACCTCATGAGGTCATCTAGTCCATCCCCCAGTGCTAAAGTAGGATTAAGTATACCTAGACCATCCCTGACAGGTGTTCATCTAACCTGTTCTTTAAAACCTCCAATGATGGGCATTCCACAACTTCCCTAGGTAACCTGTTCCAGTGCTTAACTATCCTTGCAATTTGCAGCAAGGAAGATTTAGGTTAGATATTAGGAAAAACTTTCTAACTATAAGGATAGTTAAGCACTGGAACAGATTACCTAGGGAGGTTGTGGAATCCCCATCATGGAGGTGTTTAATAACAGCTATGTTGACTAGTATGTTGAGTATGGGAAGTTGTAATGGGAGCATGTGGACTCTGGAAACATAATAAAAAGTATGGTATGGGTATGTGGCTGTAAAGTTGTCTCCAGCATACATAACCATGATAAGCGCCACAGGAATCCCTTATACAGTCATGAGCTCTGTGGGAGGGCAGTTGCAAGTCCCTATGGGAGATGCAAGTTGGGAGTACCTTCAGCAATTGGAATCCTCCACAGCAATCTCTGAGGCATTTGGAAGTTCCACAGGAGTCTCTGAAGTAGTCACAAGTACCAAATGGAGTACTTACAAGTCCTACAAGTTTTCCTGTGATAGCTATAACCTCTGCAAAGTACCCTGCACTAACTATGTTTGTTATTTACTATTTCTTTAGTGCCAACAATGTGTATGCAATGTGTTTCTAACTGTTGTATGAGTCCTTTCATTGACCTCCACAGATATTCCTCTGGTCATTATTAAAGCTTCTTGGAGCTTACAGCTGCAGACATCTTAACCCCATTACACACAGACAGCTTGAATGTGTACTTTAAAAAGTCTTCAGCCTGTGACACTTGTAACTTTGGGGGGCGAAAGCACACAGAGACAATGGTCTTAGCAACACTGTAAGGTTTCAAGTCTGGGCTCAGATCAACAGAGTTTCTCTCCATATTCATTTCAGTAAATCCAAAATGTTAAGTAAATAACCATACCTCATTTATTCTGATGCACCAATTTGTCCCATATTTTGAAAGAAAAACACCCATTTTGCTTTGCTCGGTAATCTGAAAATGCATACAGACAGAAGCACCTCTCAACACAAATCTATGGTGAATTATATGTGAAAAATAAAGTGCTGATATTCAGCTGTGTTGAGCATCCACAGTTCCCATTGCCTTCAAGTTAAATGGAGGTGCTAGCAATCCTGAAAGTCAGGCCCAGCCTTTTAATTATTGCTGGTACTAGATTCAATAATACGTTTATTATATTCAAAGTTTAAAAAATAATATCTGCCATGTATGCAAAGCTTCCATCCATGAAAGAAAAAAGTTCCTATCTAAACAAGAGACTGCCTGAATCAAAGGTATGGAAAATGCAATATTATACTGCATCAGCACACTATGCTAATGAAACAAAGACTATTTGCTTTGATTACAATTATTTATAGTTCTTTTGTAGTAAGTGACACTTTTCATTCCTTAAACTGTTTTTTTTTTTTGGTCAACTTACGAACACTATAGGTACAATACTGTATCTGGGGGGAAGATTTGTGGGGGGGAAGGGTGAAAATGTGCTCATCCTCTAAATAAGCTCTAGCCACCACCAGGAGCAGCCCTAGCCATTTAGTCAGCCAGGGTGGAAAATGTTTTCAGCACACCCCATCTCCTCTCAAGTGGCCACGCAAAAAAACCAAACCAACCAACTGAACAAACAAAGAACAGCTCAGCAGCACAGCAGTACAGTACCCCGGGAACTGGCCCCGCTCCCCATAATCCGAGAATAGCTGATGTTTGTCTAAAAGTGATCTGCAAGGAAGCAGGTTACAGTGTTAAGATTTAAATTGGCATGTTGGAATAAATCAGAGTTACCAGTCCTACGGAAGTCATTCACATTTCCATAGGACCAAATTCTGCCCTCCCCTCTCCGTTAAGGCTAAATTTAGAATACAGAATCTTGGAGAGATTGAAAGAAAAAGAAACTTAACTTCCTAGCATACCGGTGGTTTGGCTGCATGGTTGCTCCACTGCTGTTGCTACTGTCTGGGCTCTCCGTCCCCTCCACTCCTATCTTCCTCCACTCTCACTATACAGAATGGTCAATGGGTGGCCCTAAGCCCTGCAAATATCTAGGGATCTGCTGGAGGCCCAGGCCCAGTGGTGTGGAGTGCACCCCTGCTTTCCTTCCAGTTTTCTGTCAGTGCAGCTCCACTGCCTCAGACTTCATTAGTCATTCAATAAACTCACCGTGGATTGTCAGGGTGACGTTGCACTCCAATGCCCCAGCTTTCTCTTCTGCCCTTCCTCTCCCAACCACTGCAAGTAACTTCTGGGGCAGGGAAAGACAGTGCCACAGAGACTGCTGAACACACCACATTGTGGGAAGGAGTAACTTTGCATCCTGAGGGAACAATCAATCTCTTTTGCCTTTGTGAATTATATAGCCCATACTTTCAATTGCTCATAACTAGTACTTTAGCCATTACCATCCCACACCAAAGGCCACACACAGCCCAGACAGTAATCCACAGCCCCAGGGTTTAAAGTGGACTCCCCATCCATTCAGGAACCACTCCTCCCTTCCCTACCTGGGACTTACAGCAACATTTAGGAACATTAATACTGCAAATAAAATGCTATAACTAACAACTGCCTTTTATTTCTTTGTCTTTTTCTCTTTTCATTTTATTCTCTTCTCTTTTTCTCTCTCCTTCCATCTCTAAATTTATTTCCCCCATTTTTCTCCGTAACACTCTGTTTTGCATCTTTTCAGACCATTGTTTCTCTCTCTCTCGCTCTCATTATGTCTCTGTTCTTGCACTGCACTTCTCCCTCTTCTATTCCCATCTCTTTCTTTCCTCAATCTCTTTTGAACAAACTCTACAATCTTCTGCTATCTTTGCACCTCCAATAGTCTACCCTCTGTCCTTAACCCCTCTCTGGCCTTTCATCCTCCCCCACTCAAAAGTGTTCCTCCATTCATCCTTCACCTTTCCTAACTCCTTTTGTCCTTCACCCTCTTCCCACCTGCAAATCATCCTGTGTCTATCTCTTTGTCTTCCCCATGGTTTCTCTCCTGAATCTGTCTGCCTTCTTTGCCAAAATACCTTTGTATGTTTCCCTAAAATCTCCTCCACAAAGTCCTTTCTATAGTTTTTGCCTTCTGTTTCCCTTCCCCAACTACTGCATATCTGTGAGACCTTCTGATGGCTGCATTGTGGACTCCTGGAGCTCTGGCTTCTCTGTACAGGCCCTCTCTGTGCTTGCTACAAATGGAAATATGAATGCTAGTAAGAGTTGTGCTCCTAACTCCCATTTATGCCTTTGAAAATCTCCCCAAGGTTTACAGAGGGTCAAATTAGCTGCAAGTCTCTTGCCAAGCCATGCTCACTCTTGCAGGGATGATGGTAATCAGCAGGCCAAGTCAGGAACAGCCATTGCCATGGGGAGCCTAGGATAAGAGTCATCAGGTCTAGGCCCCGAGGAATGTAGCACATAGACATTGCTGGTAAGGCAACAAAATGTGCTTGCTCAGCTTGGAAACATTGCTAACTTTCTCAGAAAATGACCTTCTAGCCTCAGGTTTCTTTTATGCGCTCTCAAATTATTAACTTTCTGAAAGAAAGTTAAATAAAAGTATCCATTCAGGCGTTGTTTTGTTTTGCAGTTTTCTGAATGGGGAAACAAGGGTTGTTCAACTAAGGCATTTTTTCCAGAAGTTTTATGCTCAGCTTTTGTTTGAAAAGATAGTAACATGTTCAGCGCCAAGGAAAGATGGGATCATTATTTCACCTCATCACACAATGTAAAAACAATACCTCTTCGAAATCCCAAGTGGCTCTTATACAACACGGGATTCTTGTCATAATTGAGAAGGCAGCATGCCTTATTGCCCATTTAGGTTAATATATGGGACCCTTATTCTAATATATCTTTGCCTTATTTTGAAAATGGGTTCTTTGGGACACTCTGCTCTTTTCCAGATTTCCCAGCATGACCCATAATTTTTCTGTTCCCAAGAGACAACTCTAATCTAGCTCATATAAAAAAAGATATGAAATTGATTGTCTGATGAATAAGCACCTTCTCCTCTCCAGAATCTGATGATCCCTTGAGTTCATTTCATTATTTTTGTTGTGTTTCCTCAGCTAAATGTTGGACTGAACTAAAAGTTCAATCAGTCAAGCCAGGTAAATGGATTTGTGAAGTGCATTTAATTAATAATATTGTCAAGAAGGTTGATTTATCTGGTGTATCACAACAAGCCTAATGTGGAAGATATTTCTTAAACTATGCATATCATTGTATCAATTGATGGATCAGGAGAACAAATAACTAGTGGCATGCAGATGTTGGAATACAAAGCACCAGCTGTGACAGATGTGTCTATTACCAGATACTGATTTTCCTGGCTTTGTTTACAGTAGATTTGATTGGTTCGTACTTTGTATTTTGCATCAATATTTGATTTGTTAAAAGATTTGAGGTAGTTCTTCTTGTAAACCAGAGCCTGAAAATAAAAAGAATGTCTGAGAAAAGAGATATTTTATAGCTACTACATTGTTAAGCCACCATCGCAGGGCTCTCAAACATATTCTCTGCCATTGACCCTACAGCCAGAAGGGTCTGTTAAAAAACTACTGCAAATCTAAACCTAGGGGTAAATCATCCTGTTTTCTTTAGCGGCCATGGCAGCTCAGCCATGTACTTTAGAAACCAGTTGAGAGCGGAGGTGATATTACTGAGGCTTAACCATGGGTTTTAGGCAAATGTGTCTGTGAGCTACCTAAGCTTTCTTTTCTTTTATAAATTCATTAAAAATGGTGGATTATCTGCTCTGGAAACTGAAGGCACAGAACAGGTACAGTAAAAACAGAAGCAGTCCAAGTTTCCTTACTCTGTCTACCAATATAATTCCAGCCTGAAATCTGTGACAGTTGCAACTGAATTACAATTCTAGATTTTTATTTAATTAAATCTGAAAATGAACAATGCAGTCAGTACAACATTTATTGTGCTTCATATTTTGATATTAAATTCAGTTTATTTATTTTTTTGCTGCTCCAAAAAGTTTAGTTTTTAATGTGCCACAGATTTTTAAATCATTTAGACCCAAATCCTCAAAGGTATTTGGGTGGCTGCAGTTTCCTGATCTGTAAGTCTGCAATGTTGCCAGTTATAGTCCTTTTATTGTGAATCTCATTATATTTGGTGTTTTTGATAAACCCCTGCTCCTAGCTTCAATTGATTATATGAGAATCTTAGCTTTCATTTTTTCAAAAAGCAAGTATCTAGCCTTCATGGTTATGTAGAAAAATTTGAAAATGTTATCCCTAAGGGCTCAGAAATCAGAAGGCAAATAAAAAGAAGCTAAAATGTATTCTTTACAAAAAATTCCATGCCTTTTAAGCCAAATTCATTATTGTCTAGGGCTTGACTCATCGTTTTGGAACATTTGGGGCTGGCAATACTGAAGTTGGAATTAATATTTACCTGCCTCACAGTGGTGATGTGGGGTTAATTCATTCCCGTTAATAAAGCATGTTTAGATTCTATAATGGAAGTTATCATGCAAGTGCAAAATTAGAGAATCTCTCTTCTTGCTATTGCCCCTGCGTTAATATGTTGATGGCTGTTATGCTATTGTAGCTCTGTAACATCAATTGTGAAAAATCAAAATGGCCATTTAATATGAAGGTTTTTTTTCTAAATTAGTGTTTATTAGAGGGAGATACTTTTAAACTGGTTAAATGGATACAGTGGTTTGTGTGGGAGTATTACAGGGCTCTGTTCTGGGTCCTTCTATCTTCGAGTGATTGCTCATATGCATTCCAATATAGGTGTGTGCGCGCCCCGTGCACAGATTCCCGGAACTTTTTTCCCTAGCAAGCCCTGCAGGGCCAGCTCAGGCACCCTCTGGAGTGCCGCGCTCATGTCGCGGTATAAAGGGCGCTGCTGGCCCCGCAGGCCCCCAGTTCCTTCTTTCCGCCTGTGACGGTTGCTGGAACTACTGCCTCTTGCTGTCTGTAAGTAGCACTAGTATCCTAGCTTGTTGATTGACTGTTCTTTAGAGTTTTAGTGTTGAGTAGTTGTTTATAGTGTTAATAGTTAAGTGTTAGATAAGTACCCCTAACGGGGATCTTTTCTTTGAGCCATGCCAGACTCTTCAGGCTTTAAGAACTGTGATCTCTGTACTAAAGCCTTTCCGGTCAGCGACCCACACGACTGTTGCCTCCGGTGCCTCGGGGAGCAACACAGACGTGACAAGTGCCGGATCTGTAAGTCCTTCAAGCCCCGGACTCAAAAAGAAAGAGATGCTAGGCTGAAGGCTATCTTGATGGAGTCAGCGCTCCGGCCAGCGTCCGAGTCATCTCGATCACCGTCGGCACCGAGTGTGTCGTCGGTGCGGAGCGCACCTCCACCGGCACCGTCCTCGGCACCGACGCCGGCACCGAAGGTGCCAAAGAAGACGGCATGGTCCCTGACCGCACCTAAGGACTCCTCCCTGCTACCGCAGCAAGGAGCGAGCAAGGAGACACCCCATCCACGGGCCGTGGAGATTACTCCGGCCTCGGTGTCTCCACGCGGGCTGCCTCCCCCGACTCCTGGGGGTGGGGGAGTGCACCTGCAAGGGTCGTCGATGGCCATGCCTACGCTTCCGTCCCCCCCTCGGCCGAGGGGCAAGGGACCTGCGTCTCAGGGGCAAACCCGCGCCCTCATGGCCATGCCTATGCTTCCGTCCCCCCCTCGGCCGAGGGGCAAGGGACCTGCGTCTCGGGGCAAACCCGCGCTGGGTGGTCCCGGTGGGTGGAGACGTCCTCAATCTAAGTCTCCATCCAGACGGTCACGGAGGGTGGAGTGCGTCAACTCCCCTCCGAGCTCCGACTCTAGGTCGTCGAGCGACTCGGTACCGCGGCACCGTGGGCGGTCCCGAGTCCATCACCGGAGTCGCCGTCGGTCCAGCTCCGACCCCGGCAAAGGCCGTAATTCGGGCTCGCGAACTCTGGTATGGAGCCCGTCCCGGCACCGGTCCAGGTCTCTGTCCGGTATATCGAGGGACAGTAGCCCACGACTGTCGGCACCGGAAACCCGGGAGCCTCCTTCCACGCCGGCATCGATAGGCCCGGCGCCGATGACTTGGAGGACAGAGTCTCCTCAGCCTCGCCGGCACCGGCACTGCTCCCGCTCTAGAGGGGGTAAGCGGCACCGCAAGTCATCCCGACGTAGGGGCAGGTCCTCGACATCATCTTCCCCGGCCTCGTCCTCCCACCGGCACCGCAGACATCGGCACCGGTCAACGTCGTCGTCGTCCAGCCGCTCTCCACGTCAGAGTGGCAAGCGACGCATGGGAGGTTCTGGAGGCAAATGGGCTACGGTGCAGCAGCCATTACCCTTGCAGGCACCGGGTTGGGGCCAAGGGCCATGGCAATGGCCATATTGGGGTCCATGGAATGCTCCCATGGCCCAGGGGTCAGTGTCCTTGCAATCTGCAGGGGCTCCTCCGGTACCCCCACTGCCTAAAACACAGGGGCAGGTCTCAGAGGAGAACTCTGAGCCAGGAGAGGGACCCTCCACTGGACCCATACCTCCCTCCTCCTCCTCATCTCCAGATGAGGCGGCGGCCAGGGATCACAGGGCACCCCTGTTTGATTTCCGCGCCCATCAGGACCTCCTGAAAAGGGCAGCTGAGAACTTGGGCATGGAGTTTAAGCTCATGTCTGAGGAGGAGGACCCTTTATTTGGGCCCTCAAGGTCTGTGGGGCCATCAAGGGCTACCCTACCAGTTCATGACAGGGTCATGAAGATTGCCAGGAATCTCTGGCAGACCCCTTCCTCTCTACCTTCCACATCCAAGGGGGTAGAGAGAAAATACTATGTCCCCAAGGAGCCTTTTGAATTTTTGTATAATCACTCTGCCCCAAGCTCTTTGGTGGTCGATGCGGCCAATCAAAGAGACCGCCAAGGGAACCAGGGGAACACTCCCAAAGACAAGGAGGGCTGAAAAATGGATTTATTTGGGAGGAAAATCTACTCTACTGCAGCCTTGCAGTTTAGAGTAGCGAACCACCAGGCCCTGTTAGGCAAATATAACCTGAACCTCTGGGCCTTGATGCAACGGTTCGCAGCCACGTTACCGCCTGACCAAGCGGCGGACTTTGCCACAGTGCTGCAGGAGGGGGCGGCGGTGGCAAATGCGGCCCTGCAGTCGGCCAGCGATGCGGCGGACACTGCTAGCAGGGCGATGGCCTCCGCTGTCGTCATGCGCCGCTGTTCTTGGCTTCAGGCATCTGGCCTGTCCCAGGAGGTCCAACAGGCCATACAGGACCTTCCCTTCGACGGCTCGGGGCTTTTTTCGGAGAAAACGGACGAAAAACTGCATGCCCTCAAAGACTCTCGGGCTACCCTGAAGTCCCTTGGGCTGTATACCCCCCAGGCCTCAAGGTGTCAGTCCCGGCCTCAAGTCCAGAGGCAGCCGCCACCCCCACCAAGGCAGGCGCCTCGACCCGCCCAACAGAGGAGAGGTCGTGAGCGCTATCGTGGGCCCAACAGAGGAGGCCGGCAGGGATCCTCTGCTGGGGGCCAGCAAGGACCTTCTAAAGGGGGTAATGTTAATAAACGTTTTTGACCCTGTGCAGGAGGGTAGTACTCTTCCTTCTCCCTGGGATCTTAACCGACCGTTTTCAGATAGGCTCCGTCCCTTCTTCACAGAATGGGAAGCCATTACTACGGACCAGTGGGTCCTATAGGTGATCGCCAAGGGTTATACCCTCCAGCTCACGGCTTTTCCCCCCGACTCCCCCCCTAGGTTGTCCCCCATCGGGGACCCTGCCCATGTTCAGCTCTTGCTACAGGAGATTGATTCACTCCTGGAGCTGGGGGCGGTAGAGGAAGTCCCGGTGACCAAGGAAGGTCAGGGATTTTATTCTAGATATTTCTTGATCCCCAAGGCGAAGGGGGGCCTTAGACCCATCTTAGACCTACGTCGTCTGAATAAGTATATCAGACGCGTTAAGTTCCGCATGGTTTCCCTCGCCACTATTATTCCAGTCTTAGACCCTGGGGATTGGTTCGCTGCCTTGGATTTGAAGGACGCATACTTCCACATATCTATATTACCCAGCCATAGAAGGCTCTTACAGTTCATGGTAGCCGGGCGACAATACCAGTTTCGGTCCCTACCCTTCGGGCTCTTCTCAGCACCCAGAGTCTTTACTAAATGCATGGCAGTGGTGGTGGCCCACCTGCGTTGCAGCGGGGTACAGGTCTTCCCCTACCTGGATGACTGGTTGATCCGGGGGAAGTTGAGGGCCCACGTGAGAAGTAGCTTACGTCTCACCTGCGAGACATGCACCAGACTGGGGTTGCTTATTAATGAACAGAAATCCACACTCTCTCCAGTACAACGTATAGAGTTTATTGGAGCTACATTGGATGCGGTACAGGCCAGAGCCTTCCTCCCGCAGACTCGGTTTGAGGCAATGGCGACCATTATCTCCGATCTCCACAGGTCCCCCACGACGACGGCCAGACATTGTCTGCAGCTCTTGGGACATATGGCAGCCTCCACGTATGTAGTGAGGCTGGCTCGTCTTAGGCTTAGGCCTCTACAGGCATGGTTAGCCTCGGTGTACGTGCCAAACAGACATTCTCTAACTAGAGTGGTCATGGTTCCCCCACAGGTGCTGTCCTCCCTCAATTGGTGGAGGGACCCAAGGGAAGTGATGAAGGGAGTCCCGTTCAGAGACCTAACCCCGTCAGTGCGCTCATCACAGATGCATCCGATATGGGATGGGGAGCCCACATCAGTCACAATCGGGGCACCCAGGGGCTGTGGTCGCCCGAGGAAAGGGCTCTGCACATCAATGTGCGCGAGCTCAGAGCGGTCCGCTTGGCCTGCAAGGTTTTCCTTCCATTCCTGAAGGACAGGGTGATCCAGGTCCTCACGGACAATACGGCGGCTATGTTCTACGTCAGGGGTGGGGAACCTCCGGCCCGCGAAAGAACTTGATCCGGCCCGCGGGCGGGCGGGCGGGAAGTGTGCGCCGCCGAAACCCTGCCGCCGTCTGCCCATTTTCGGCGGCGGGGGGAGTCCGGAGGCGGTTACTGCCCCACGGAACCCTGTGGACACTGTAAAACCGCGCCGCCGAAAAGGCGGAAACGGCGGCGGCATTCGGGCGGCGGGTACCGCCCCACACGTAACTGTGCCGCCGCCAAATCCCCCCCCCCGCCACCAAATCCCCGCCCGCCGCCAGGGCCACCATCAGGCCCTTGGCAACAAAAAGGTTCCCCACCCCTGTTCTCTGTGAACAGACAAGGGGGAGCACGCTCCTCGGCTCTCTGCCAGGAAGCTATCCGCCTGTGGGATTTCGCGGTGAGGCACGATTTTCACTTATCTGCCTCTCACCTCCCTGGGGTCAAGAACAACGAGGCGGACCGCCTCAGCAGGTCGTTCTCACCCCGCCACGAATGGTCCTTACACCAGGACATAGTGACTTTAATCTTCCAGAGGTGGGGTGTTCCCCATCTAGACCTGTTCGCATCAGCCTGGAACAGGAAATGCCCAAGGTTTTGCTCGCTCAGGGGTCGCGAGCCGGGCTCGTTATCAGATGCATTCCTGATAGACTGGACAGGGGGCCTAATGTACGCATTCCCCCCATTCCGCTCCTGCCCCAAGTCCTTCTCAAAATCAAGAGGGACAGGGCGAACATCATCCTCATCGCCCCAGCGTGGCCGAGACAGCATTGGTACAGCATGCTGCTCGACCTCTCCATCACCGAGCCGATTCCGCTACCCAGACGATGCGACTTGATCTCCCAGGACCAGGGGCGCTTGTTGCACCCGGACCTGGACTCCCTCCACCTTACTGCCTGGAGACTCTGTGGCTGACGGAGGGAGAGAGGGCCTGTTCCCTACAGGTCCAGCAGGTTCTCCTGGGTAGCAGAAAACCATCCACGCAGGTTACGTACAGGGCTAAGTGGAGGAGGATTTCGGGGTGGGCAGAATCTAAGGGTTTACAGCTGAGTCTCTCACCCATACAGGCTATCTTAGAATACCTACTACACCTTAAGCTGCAGGGCTTGGCCCTGGCTTCCCTCAAGGTACATCTGGCAGCCATTTCGGCTTTTCACCAGCCGATGGATGGGCGGTCCCTATTCTCTCACCCCATGTCAGTTAGGTTCCTTAAGGGGGTGGAGAGGACCTTCCCTCAGGTCCGGGACCCGATGCCGCCATGGGACCTCAACTTGGTCCTTAACATGTTGATGAGACACCCCTTCGAGCCCATGGCCACATGCTCCCTTCTCCTTCTGTCTTGGAAGGTAGCCTTCCTGGTAGCCATTACCTCGGCTAGGAGGGTCTCCGAACTAAGGGCACTGACCTCGGAGCCCCCTATACTGTTTTTTATAAGGATAAGGTCCGGCTCAGGCCCCACCCAGCATTTATGCCTAAGGTGGTGTCCCAGTTCCATTATAATCAAGATATTTTCCTTCCTGTGTTCTTTCCAAAACCCCACGGTTCGGAGGAGGAAAGGAGAGGACATTCGCTGGATGTCAGGCGAGCCTTGGCCTACTATATTGAGCGGACCAAGCCTTTCCGGAAGTCGACACAGCTCTTCGTGGCTGTAGCGGACAAGATGAAAGGCTCACCTGTCTCCACCCAGCGAATCTCCAACTGGATTACCGCCTGCATCAAAGCATGTTATGAGCAGGCAGGGGTGCCCCTTCCAGGTGCGGTGAGGGCACACTCAACTAGAGCCCAGGCCTCCTCCGCAGCTTTCCTGGAGCGGGTGCCCCTGCAGGACATCTGCAGAGCAGCGACCTGGTCATCGGTCCATACGTTCACGTCGCACTACGCCATCGTGGAGCAGGCAAGGGAAGATGTGGGGTTCGGCAGAGCCGTGCTGTCAAGAGCAGGTCACCGATAACTCCTACCCACCTCCAAGGTATGGCTAATTAATCACCTATATTGGAATGCATATGAGCAATCACTCGAAGATAGTAACTGTTGTTCTTCGAGATGTGTTGCTCATATCCATTCCAAACCCACCCCCCGTCCCCACTGTCGGAGTCGGCAGAAAGAAGGGACTGAGGACCCGCGGGGCCAGCAGCGCCCTTTATACCGCGACATGAGCGCAGCACTCCAGAGGGCGCCTGAGCTGGCCCTGCGGGGCTTGCTAGGGAAAAAAGTTCCGGGAATCTGTGCACGGGGCGCGCACACACCTATATTGGAATGGATATGAGCAACACATCTCGAAGAACAACAGTTACTGGTAAGTAACCTTGTTTTCCCTTCCTCTTTTCCATCCTTACTCTTCCCTTGGTAACATCATCCACTCACAAGGCTTTAGCTATCAGCTTTATGCCCAGGCCTTCTAATCTCTGTCTCCAACCACACCAGAGTTCTTTTCCTTAGCTGAGTCTGTGATCTCCTGCTGTGTTTCTGACACCTCTTCTGGCTGACTGTCCACTTGCTCAAACTTAGTGGTCCTGACTCTGATCTCCCTTCTACAGGGTAGGTCAGCAGTAATGCCAGCAAAGTCAGTGGAGTTTGTCAGGAAAAAGCACTTTTCAAGCTACCCCATGCAGCTTTGTCGATGTGTCTAAAACTAAGCCTTCACCTGAGCAGGGTCTCCTAATTGCACTGAATTGTACCTGTTCAGAACAAATGAAAGTAGGAAAGGACTACAAGAGAAGTTAGCGCTTGGAACACAAGCCAAAATTTGAACTTTGAGCTCCAAAAATGAAAAGCTAGCACTTAAACCATTCCCTTCATCTTTTCCATTTGGTGAACAGATGATACCCAATTGAAAACATCATTTTCCTAGCTCCTTTTTTCTTTTGAAGTCTCTTCAAGGTTTTGACTTTGTTTTGGTTTTTTTCCTTTCTCATCTTGTTTTGTTTTCTTAAAACCATAGCTCACTGTTGGCTTTTTCACAGTCAAACTAAAAAGGTTGTCCTGATGACATGCAATCAATAGTATGAATTGACAACCAAAGGAGCCACTTAAATTATTCAGAAGTACCCCTCTTTTTGTGTGTGTGAATATTGGAGACTTGATCCTGCAGTCACAGAACTCAATGGCAGTTTTGCCCATGTAAAGAGTGGTTCAGGCCTTGAACCAACTACAATACATGTAACTAACAAAACGGGGCCAATTCTTCACATACTGATTTGCTTAGATGTTATATCCTATTCTCTCCCCTTTGTCTGTTTGCGTCTTTAGCTCGTAAACCATTTGGGGAAAGGATTTTCTCTTTTCTGTGTTTGTACAGTGCCTAGCACAAGGAAGCCCCAATCTAATTTACTACAGTAGAACTTCAAAGATACGAACACCAGAGTTACGAACTGACAGGTCAACCGAACACCCTGTGGAACCGGAAGTAAGCAATCAGGCAGCAGCAGAAGGGGAAAAAAAAGAAAGCAAATATTATACTATGTCTGTATTGCATCTTAAAGGTTGACATGCAGAGCAGAAGCCAGGGGTGCTGTTTCACCCTCTCTGACCATATCTGACTGGGAGGGGGAAGCTGTTTTCACACACATCCCCTCAGAGCCTGGGAAAGAAAGCTGCCACAGTGAGCTGCTGATGCTGCAAGGAACTGAAGGTTGCAGCCAAAGCCTGGTCTGGAGCTGGAGTGGGAGTCAGAGTCCGAACTGATCTCTGCGCACTGTGCTCTGGAGGAGTTTTAAAAGGCCACAGCCTGTGGACTGATGTAGCCCAAGCTTTGCCTATGGCTGTACTTTTGGGTCCTGCCTGCACCTCTGGGAGTGCAAGGGGCAGGGGAGGGAGGGCTGCTGGCAGTGGGCTGGCACCAACTCCCTACCACGTGCTGTCTCTGGAGTATGGCGAGCAGTGCACAGAGCAGAGCGAGCCCTGGGGAGAAGTGCTGAGGGCTGGGGCTTGTAGTGCCAAGGTTGCGGGGCAGGCCCCCCCAGTTCAGCCCAAAGGCAAGAAACAGGAATAGGGCAGGGAGCTGTTTGCGAAGCAGGCAGTGCTGCCAGGTGCCACCTCTGCAGAGATCTCGCCCAGCCTCAGCTGGAAGACACTGACTGCAGGGTCCTGTACCATAATGTTTGGTTCAGAGTTACGAACAACCTCCATTCCTGAGGTGTTCGTATCTTTGAGGTTCTACTATACAACTATTACTGCTGCTGAAAACTAGGGCCACTAATCACTGGCAAATTATCTGAGATAATTAAATTAGGCAGCAGCTTTCCGGCTATAGGTAGATGGAGACAGTCCCCCTCCTTCCAGTTATCCATTACATTTCTAATAATCAGCTTTTTTTTTTTTTTTGTTTCCTAGGGAAAGTAAAAATCATTTTATATTGGGAAGACATTGTCATTTCTAGAACTAAGTAAACTTTAAATGAATGCATGTCCAGAAATGGGTTATTGCAGATGAACACATATGTTCCAGGAAGGATGTGATGGGGTATACAAACCCCATGCTGGCTCTGAAGGGTTAAAAGCCAATACTGGGCCCAGGTAGTTCCTTCCCTTTCGGGTTGTTGAGAATGCTCCAGCTGGAGGAGCCTGTTAAAAGGAGCTCAGAAGCCCTGGTAAGGCCGAAAACCTGCCAGAAGGTGGAACCTGAGATGGGGACCAAAGAATGGGTAAGGCCCATAACAGCGCCTTCTCCAACCCCCTCCCCCCGCTTCAAGAAGCAGTTTGGGGCTTTGTGATATTACTGACTGTTTGGACTATAGGAGCTACACCCCAGACTGAAGGGGCACATAGGTAAGAAGTAGGCCAGGGTGACAGATTTGGGCTGTCTATGGTGCGGTGTCTGAACCAGTGTTACTTCCCATAGGGTCCTGGGCTAGAACCTGGTGGAGAGGGAGGGCCTGGGTCCCCCTATCATGCCCCACTTCAGGGCAAAGGCCCCAGACACAGTGGGGAGGCCCAAGCACTCCAGGCTTGGGGACAGGGACTAGGCATGGCTATGCCCCCTGCCAGCGAGACAAGGGGCTGGAGGTCAGGGGCACTAACCACGAGGACACCTGACCCTCTGAGGACCCTATCACACCTTTATAGAGATCTAATACTCTTTAAAATTATCAGTCTGTTGTTCAATATATGCTGATAAAACACTGATCACCAAAATAAATAGTTTTCATTACTTCAGTACAAAATATCCCATCTCTGAAAGGTCAAACTTTTTCCATCTCATATCAAATGTAAATTTGTATTCTGACCTCTTTTAGGACATTAAGTTTACATATCACTCAAGGATTCCTCTCTCTCTCAACTTTCAAGGAATAAGGAACAAAAGTTCATTGTTTTTCTTCAACAGGTAATCCAAATGGTGAACTGAAAGGGCATTCTGATGCAAAAAAGGCAAAGGGAATATAAGTACACAGCTTCTAAATTAATCGAACAGATGCAAAACAGAAGTCTGGGGAGAGCTTTTCTCACTGGTACTATCTCTATGTTTTGGAATTTTAAAAGTAATTCCTTTTTGTTGCTTTGTTTTAATAGTCTGCTGAAGGGAAGAGGAAGAACACCAATGCAAATATCAACAGGAAACCATCAGCAATCCATTCATCCTGGTGGGATTGTGCCCCTACTATTGCCACAGCAAGGACAGCATACCCCAAATGGCACATCAAAACCACTTCAAAGAATCCGTTCACAGCAGTGTTTTTGCCCACATTTAACATGGAAAGATATAGAAAAAAAAATGAAGTGTAAACTTTATATTAAAATGGGTTCTCTTCCTGCAGCACAAAAAAAGCTACTGCCAATTACTCACTTTGAAAATCTTGACCTGAAACACCTTTTTTCTGCACCAGTCGTTCCTGTGATTATACAGAAAAAAAGATTCGAAGGGGAAAAAAGCATGAAGGAATACTGCATGTCTCGTTATGCAATAAACTAATGCTCAAACTAAAATTGTCTGTACATCCAGAACACAAAGACATGCATCTCAATTGACTTCAGAGGAATAGTTCCAGAGCAAAACTCCCCTTTCACATTAAACTGATTATTAGCTTAAAACCATCACAGGAAAATGGTGCCTGGCCCTATATGGGTAAGCAGTGGTGGAGATAGGCAGAAGAAGCCTCCCCACCTAGTGGCAGGAGCCAGGCAAAAACACAACCTTATGTGCCTGGACCTCAAAGACTGTGTGACACCAGTGCATACATCAGTACTAGCTCTACAAAGAGCAGGGGTTAGGAAAGGAGCAATGATCCTGCACTCTGCATCATCAGCCATAAAAACTGAGAACTTTTAAATCAAGATAGGTTCTAGGAATTATGTGGGGAGGTTCTCTGGCTTGTGTTATACAAGAAGTTAGACTAGATGATCACAATGGTCCCTTCTGGCCTTGGAATCTGTGAACCAACCCTGCACAGGATTGGGGGAGCCCATGCTGCATTGGTTAGAAGGGTGTAGCAGTGGCCACACCCTACTTGCTTCCCCGAGCCCTTGGAGGAATTGTGAGTGCCTAAGGGATAATGACTCTGCTCTTAGCCCCAGCAGAGAAAAGTATTAGAGTGTGGCTGGAGCGCACTGCACTTCCATTATTCTCTGATTCTCAGAGCCCCGAGAGTTTCATTGGAAGCCAAGCATAAGCTAGAGCCAGCCTGTGGCACCCCTTACTTGTACTGGGGGTCAGGCAAGCCTCTGCATGGCCTCAGAATACGACAAGTGCATAAGTGGCTTAAGTCTACCTCTGACCCCTACAGCCCATCCCTGCCCCGTGAGCATGAACAGAGTTACTAAGAGTCGGGTTCAATGTCTCATGGTGCTGCTATTGGTAGGAGAGTGCTCCACCTCCCATGTAGATTTGTGCTTTAAAGGCATAATGTAGTCCTTAGCTTGTAAGCAAGAGTGTCACTTCAATATCTGAAAAATGCTCATGTATGAGATGAGGCTTTTCATGATACACAGTGAGATCTACAACGCCAACCTGCTGAAAGTCTTCTTCATCAAGACATAAACAATGTAGCACTCTTTGGCAAATCAAAGGCTCCTAATATAGGTGGCTGCATCCTTCTTCTTCTTCTTTTCTTTTTACTGTCTGGATTCTCCACAATAATTTTAGTTTCTAACTTATTTTCTCCAGTAGATGCCTGACAGATTTAACATTTCAGAAGATGAAAATCTCATTGCAATGCTCAAGTCGCCATCTCTTTAGAAACACTTACTCACTTACCTGTAAAGACCTGTCTTCCTGGGAAAAGCTCATGGGACCATGTGTGAAAAGCTGATCCTACCATAGATCTTGACCTCTTCTGTCTTCAGAATTCTCTAGGGGCCCAGTGCCTCTGACAACAACATGATAATAGCAGTCCAAAATCCCCTGATGTCCTTGACCATCCTTCACTGTGGATGTTCTCTCAGTGTAAATGGCCCAGAAGTGATGGAATAAGGGTTTTGATGAATATATCAATGTCCCAGAGCTCTTTATTTTCCAGTAATCATCAGAACACTGACATTTCAGTTTCACACATGACATGCCAGGTTTTCTACTTGCTCATTACACAGAATACTGTTTTTTCCATTATGTTGTTAGGAGGGTGAGCTAGGGAGGAAGATTGCTTGGCTCTGAGGATTGATAGTGAGCTATGGGACCAATCCTCTATGGGTTGCTTGTTTAAATCCAATCCAGATCAGGAATGACCAAAAGTAATAACTAGCTGATGGATGTTCAGTGGCCTCTGTTAACTGAGTTGGTGGTCTTCTGAAGGCTCCCAGTGGACACACACAAAATCATCACCACAACAGATGGCCAGATATTAAAATGTCCAGATATTTTGCACCTGCAGAATTTGCCACAGACTCAGTTCCCTATTACAGAAATGCTTCAATTAAAAAAAAAGGTTTTAGCCTAATTATTACAAAGATAACCTTCCAGCTATAATCAAATATGAAGTGCTGCAGTGCTATCTTTCTGAGCCCAGAAACTACCATGAAACAGTAGCTTTTGTAAGGTGTGAACAGCCCCATTCGTCTCAAGGAAATGTGAACTCTGAATTCTGCTGCTGAAATTGTAATATCAACATTTTGTTGATTATTTCACTGCTGATCATTCAGCAGAAACATCCAGCTAATATATTTATCCATTGTGGAGGATATTAGGATGGGGGCCAGTGGGGTGTTTGGTCGCTAAAGGTTTCTAGGATACGAAACTGAGTTTAAGCCCAACCCCCAACATTTTGTCATTCCTAATTGTCCTCCAAGACATTCACTAGCCTCCTATATTTTGATAAAACAATAAAATAATCAGTAAATAATAGAAAGAGCTTTCAGACCAAAAGGTAGATTGGAGGAAAAATGTAATCTGAACAGATATATCACAAATTAATTAATATAGTTGTCCACAGTGGGACAGTTCAAGGTTTCCTTTTTACTATAATAAATATCCTTAATGAGTACCTGAATGCAGAAATATAGAGTAAAGATTATTATTCCTTTTGGGAAACTGTGAGAGAGGTGTCACCATGGACAATCAGTCACTGTCCTCACTTTTGCTGCCTATTCATTAGCTGGTGAGACAATTACCTGCCTTTCCACAGCTCAGTCACTTTTAAAGAATGAGAAACAAAAAATAAAGTGGCATTCTTAGCAAGCTATTACATGTCTCAGCAGGAACAGATCTATGTAGAGAAAAAGGCTCATTGATCAAATATACAGTGACGTACTGTGTGTCTGCAGCCATGTTACATACTGTGCGAGTAAGGATGTTAATCCTGATATCCTGGCCAAATACCAGTTCAGGTAACTCCATTCTGTCCACTTAAATTCCCTGTAATGTCAATGGAATGGTTTTTTTCATTTCCTGATAAAGGTTCTTCTTCTATATTGCTCTGTGGTGTTAATGAGGGGCTGTGATATACTCCAGGTGTGGATGCATTAGAATGGTAGGAAAAGTGCTCCTTATGTCCCTTACTGTTGGGAATCATAATGTTTGTAAAGCACTTTGACAGCCTCTGCTATCTGGTGCTATACAAGAGCAAAGTGTCATTACTACTGCTACAGTAATAACATGCCTTTCTTTTTTCATAACCTTCCCTTGCTAGTGAAAAAGAGAAAATCAATTTCCACCTCATTACATTTTTTTGAGGTCACTGTAAAATTTCTAGAATGTTTCACACCTGCAGGGATGGACTTCTTCATCACTTCCTAACCTAGCAACAGGGATCTGTGCCATTCCCACGTACTTGGAATTGGAGCCTGGACAGTTACATTCTTTGAAATGCCTCATTACTGATGAAGGAAGATCCCCATATTTTATAGTGGGGCTATGCCCAGCCATCCATGTTTTTATTGCTCTAGATGTCACATGTTCTATAAACTATAAGAGGCAGGCCTGAACCTAAATTCAAATCCTGTATGAGAGGAAAGATTGTGGCGTTTTTAGTGGAGATGGGAAGGAAGGGAAGGGAGAGGGTGACAGGAAAAACTGGGAGTTTGGTTTTATACACAATGAATGTGAGTTGGTGACGGGACAGTCTGATCTCCCTGAAGTTCAGGGGGTGTTTGGATGCAGAGTTCTGCCCTTTACAGAGATAAAAGCAAAACACAAAGTTCTGATCTGGATCCAAACTTCCCTGAAGGCCAGGGTTGGAGAAGGCATTCAGCAGTGAGGTTTTCATTTGGATTCTCTGCTACAGGCATCATACCACACAATTAATTTTTCAAATTACATGTGATCCTTGCTTTTCGAATATATTTTACTTGTTTTGAGCAAAGAAAAAGAAGTATCCTCTGTGATCACATGTCTTTGATATAATTTCCAAATATGTTAGAGGAGGAGCTCTAATTCTGAACACCTTACCCAGGCAAAGCACCCAAGGAACTGGCAGTTTTGGTGAGTGGGAATAGGGCTGCAGTGAGAAAAAGTGACTTGGGTACGGAAATCAAATATATTTGATTTGCACATTCGTAGATTGGTGTAATCCATTTTCTGCTGGCTTCTACATAGTGAAGATAACAAAATGAAAAGAGTGTTTATTCATAAATTTAGGTCATTCAATCACAAATGTCTCAGAGCACTTTTCCATAAGGGGTTCCATGAATACTCTTTACCCTCTGTTGCTATTCAGCTGGAGCAGTCAGATTCAATTCTGTATTTATTTCTCTTTTCCTTAAATGTTCAAGTCATTGTAGTTTGTGATCTTTTGCCAAAGTAGATGAAGGGTTTTTATACTCCTTACAGTCTGCTTTGCAGCTGCTTCAGGACTGGAGTGCCGTTTATCCAGGTGGAAAGATTCTCACTAAAGCGAATGGGAGATGCACTGGGCCCTCAGTGATGAATACTGGCGTTTCTCTTCTGTCCGACTGGCAATTTCACTTTCAGTTACTTTTGCATACAAGAAAGAAAAAATGTTTCCTACAAATAAGCAATGGATCTTTTTGAAAAATAAATGTGAGATTCAAAAATTGATTGATAAATATTATCACTGAAATGATAATCATTATTTGATTGCTGTTTTTGCATGGCATTTTCATCCTGTATACATTCATTTCCCCTTCCCACCCCATCACTGCTTCCTAAATCCTTTTGGGCTGAAAGTTTTCATGCTCAACACAAAGATAACATTTTGGGAAATTTTCAACAAAATCAAGCATGCTATTTCTGGGAGAATGAAACATTTGATCTATTTATATATATATATATTTTAAAAAAATGTTTTCACTGGGTTTGCTGGTTTGTTTGCCCTCTCATTGCTCACATGACTTGCTTTTAATAGTTCACACTTGTCATGGTGTTTGTTCTGTGTCAGGCCAAGTGCACCGCCATTATTGGAAAAGATTTTGTTAAAATACACAAAAGTTGTGAATTCTTTAATCTTAAAGGTAATACTAATTGCTTTAGTAATAGTAGGCCCAATCCTGTTCCCTTTAAAATCAATGGGTGTTTTACCATTGTGTAAAATGGGAGCAGGATCAAGACTTTTCACTAACAAATCTTCATAATATTCCCGTGAGGTAGGTCCTATACACAGATAGAAAAATCCCATTTTTACAGAGGGGGAAACCAAGGGAATCTCAGACATATTAGATAATAACATATGGAGTGGTAAGCACCTCTTGTGATAAATTTTACATATTTCCAGAAGGCTTTTGACAGTGTACACAGATGCAGTCTATGGAAAATTATGACATACTATGGAATACCTGGGTGTATTGGTTGATCACAAGATGGCTATGAGCCGCCAATGTGATACGGCCATAAAAAAGGCTAATGCAGTCCTAGGATGCATCAGGTGAAGTATTTCCAGTAGAGACAGGGAAGTGTTAGTACCATTATACAAAGGACTGGTCAGACCTCATCTAAGAATACTGTGTGCAGTTCTGGTCTCCCGTGTTTAAGAAAGATGAATTCAAAATGGAACAGGTGCAGAGAAGGGCTACTAGGATGATCCAAGGAATGGAAAACCTACCTTATGAGAGGAGAGTCAGAGAGCTTGGCTTGTTTAGCCAAACCAAAAGAAGGCTGGGGGGAGATATGATTGCTCTCCTTAAATACCTTAGAGGAATAAATACCAGCAAGGGAGAGGAGTTATTTAAGTTGACACAAGTTGACACAAATGGCTATAAACTGGGCATCAACAGGTTTAGGCTTGAAATTAGATGAAGTTTCTAACCATTAGAGGAGTGAAGTTCTGGAACAGCCTTCCAAGGGAAGAAGTGCGGGCAAAAAAATCTAACTGGCTTCAAGACTGAGCTTAATACATTTATGGAAGCGATGGTATGATGAAATTGCCTACAGTGACATGTGGCCTGTCAGCAACTGCTAGCAGCAAATATACCTAATGGGACACTAGAGGGGAGGGTTCTGAGTTACTACAGAGAATTCTTTCCCAGGTGTCAGGCTGGACGCTATTGCTCACATGCTCAGGATCTAACTGATCTCCATATTTAGGGTTGGGAAGGAATTTTCTTCTGGGTCAGATTGGCAGAGACCCTGGGGGTTTTTCGCCTTCCTGTGCAGCATGGAGCATGAGTCACTTTCGGGGTTAAAGTAGCATAAATGGTGAATTCTCTGTAACTTGAAGTCTTTAAACCACGATTTGAAGATGTCAGTAACTCACCCAGAGGTTAGGGGTCTATTACAGGAATGAGAGGGTGAGGTTCTGTGGCCTGCAATGTGCAAGAGATCCGAGTCGATGATCATGATGGTCCATTCTGGCTTTACATTCTGAGAGTCTGTGGGCTTTACAGCATTCTTTTGGGAGTTCTGGCTGGCCTGGTGGAGGAAGAAGCATGCCTTTCCCTCTGCACAGAGGTTATGGGATGTGGCAAAGTCCACGCCTGACTCTTCTGCTGCGAGTACCCCCAAGGGGACAGCCAGAGGAGGGACACAGTGTTAGAGCAGCTGGAGGGGGAGGTTATGGAGCTGAAGAGACAGCTGGCCACTTGCCACGGGGATCCATCCCTCTGCAGAGAGTGCCAGAGCTCCCATCCTTTGGTGACCATTGGGTCCAGGTCATCTTCGTTAGATACCAAATCCAGCTCCTTTGGGCGATGGATAGGGCTCACTACTTCTTCTACACCCTGGGGGAAAAGAGAGGTGTGAAAAAGCATATCACCCGCCTCCTGGCAGAGGAGGGCACCCCTCTCATGGATCTGGTGGAGATGACCCTGGTCATCCTCCAGAGAAAGGTCCTGGAGTTCATCTGGCTTGGGAAGCACTGGGTCTCTGAAGGTTTCCTGAGCCTCCCTCTGGAGGAAGGAGGCAAGGGCCTGGTATGCATTCACAGCCATGTCCTTAATTTCCATCCTCAGACCCTACAGAGGCTCCTATAGAGTGCTTATAGTCTAGTCTGGCACCAGTTAAGGCATGTCTTCATCTGAAGGCTCTGATATGACTGGCAACTCTTTTCTTTCCATCCAAGAGGTCTCTCTCAAGACTTCTCTGAGCTGCCAGTCTTTCACTAGAATCTCCTCAGGACCTGGAAGTTGGAAGCTGCATCCAGGTCTGTAGGAGCCACTGAGGGTGTAGACTTTCTTGCTGAACCTTTGTTCCACAATCTACATCTTGTGGCATAGGTGGTGGAGAGTTCCTCAGTGTGCTAGAGGCTGTTTCTGGAGGTATCACCAAAGTTGGAGGCCTCCTGGACTATGTTCGGCAGGACTGGGTGAATGCCAGTATGCTTGCCCAGTATATGAGGTTGACCCTGCTATGTGTTCTGGGAGGTAAAGGCTGCCCTGTCCCCTTCTTCTATAGCTTTCATCAAGTGAGTCCTGCAGCAGGGTGTTTCCAGTCCACTTGTTTCCCCTGTCCCTCCAGAGCTTGATGTTGGACCTCTGCCCCACCAGCACTCCCCCAGCTGCTTCAAACCTCCCATATGAGCTGACTTAGTAAGCAATGGCTAGTCCACTTCTGAGCCACACCACGGGAACAACTACATATGCTTGTGCTCCATATTATCCATTTCCTCACCCTCATGTCCTGCCCTGATACAAAATGGCACCTTGCCACCTATGAAGGGCAAGGAGTTCCAGTGGGCCAGCTTGTGTTTCACCTTGGTGCCTCAGCATGCCTGGGTTATAAATTGGCGACTCCTCCATGAAGCTGTGAGATGGGCACGTTGCTGACATGGTTTTTGGACTCCCCTGGCACTTGTTTTTCTTGTGGTGAAAGGGAGACCTTGGTGCATGCATATTTACCGTGCAACAGGTTGCAGCCCTCCACCTTTTTCATAACCCCATGTTGAGGTTCTGGCTGCACTTTTCTCTGCACCTTTTTATTTATGCTCTCCCCATCTATGGCCCCACAAAGTCACGAGACCTCCTCATCAGCCTCTTTCAATCATGGGGGAGAGGATTGGATAAGGGGGGTTCCTTGTGACTGTGGGGCTCAATTTTGTGCTTTCCTTTATTCATGTCTCTGGGAAGAGTTCCTCTGGGTAGCCGTCCACTAGCTCCCTAGACTCCTTTGAGCAGCAGTGGGTGCTGTCTGGGGTTCTGTACTCAGTGTCCCCACTTGGAACCCTTGTTGTAAACCTATGACTCTCGCTCTCATTCCTTTTTTTTTTTTTTTCATTTGTTGTCTCCCAGAATCAGTTGAACTCTGTGTTTTGGTCCTTCTCATTCAAGGGTTCCATTGTGTACAAGGTGACCAAATAGGCCTATGCACGGAATGAGGCAAGGGTTCTGCGGAAAAAACATACATGATCATGTAATTAAAGATAATATCAAATGCATACACACAAGGGGACTGAATTAAAGTTGCACTGGCAATCTTAATTCTGGTATTTCCTAACTTTTGAGCATTTGCCTTTGCAACCTATTTTAATGTAATTTTTCTGTATGTAATTTCCTAAATTTTTAGAAAATCACATGGAAAAAACAAATATTGGAATCATATTGACCTCCATGTGGGTCATCAACAACGCAGACCTAGTTGGTAGCAGTAGTAGGCTGTTATCCTCTATGTGGAACAGCACCAGAGTGGGGAGAGACACATACTTTGTTAGTGGGTTTCACAGATATTTGCTAGACAGCAGAGGAATGGTAAGACTCGGGAATCCAGGAAGTGCCAGGTTCTGGAAGGGAGTGTGCCATGGTGGTTACAGACCATTCTGCTCCTGTCCTCTTCCCCCACTGCTCCTATTGCTTCCAGCCTACCCCTGTCCCCTGTCCCCCAATTTATCACCCCATTGCATGGGTGTCAGGCTGCTTGCTCCATCTCCTCTATGCTGTCTGGGCACAGCAGGGGTGAAGTGGAAGGAGGGGGTCACTGGTTATTTTTTTCACCACAGAACCCAATCTGCTTTTTCTCTTAGGTAGTTAAAAGCAAGATAGACAAGAGATAACTTTTTCACATACATGAACAATTTGAGATCACAATTAATATGTGTCTTTCTAATATGTTTTTTTGTACAAGAAACATGTTGTGACAGAGCCTGAACTAAAGTAAGAAAGAAACATAATGTTAAATTAATGGCTTGAAAAGAAAGAAAAGGGGTCACTTGTGGCATATCCTGTTTTAATCTGTGACGGTGAGATAGATTAACACTGTCACTTACTTAATTAGTACTGTCATTTTCTTGACTTTTAATTTGGAAATGTATTAAATGGGGTGATGCAAAAAGAATAGGGCATTGTAGTGTCTTGTCTTTGCTATGTCTAACCTTGTAAAATTATACAGCAATGGTCTGATATCTGAGGAATTCTATAGTTTAATTCAAATGTTATAAATCTGTATGAGTCCATTGTGTCGTCTTATCACCAGGACTTTCAAAATGAATGCTAAAATGTTTTGTCAAGGGTTTCCAAGGTAACTGGCATGTTGTATTTCTAGTTAAAGTACATTTGAGTAAAATGTTCCTCTAAAGAAAACACCTTAAATCAGTTGTGATGTGTTCATGAATTCATTCATATGCATGTCATGAAAATTTCCTGTCAGCCTACCAAACCTAGACACACGTCATGGTGTGCTGTGAATTTGCAATATATCCATTTAGACATTTTGCATTTTCACTGTGCTTAACTTTATCCCACATGTAACTAATACAGAAGCGGTTGCTTTGCTTATTTAGTACCTGATCCTGCCCCATTGAAGTCAATGGGACTTCATTGGGACTTATACCCTGATTGGCTAAGTAAAGGGAGGATAATGAGCTGAAGTTGGCTCATTTAGTCCCCTGCTCTCAGAGTGATTACAGCTGAATGAAATGCCCAGGAGTTCCCAATGACATAGGTGATCTGAACAGATTCTTCTGCCTGTACTAGCTAAGTTTTGTCTAAACCCATTGCACTAATATTTGGACGCAACCAACTCCACTATACTGAATATCATCCCCTCTTCTAGCTGCACAGATAAAGGACACTCTCTGGGAGCCTTACACCCCATGATCGCAGCAAGACCACATATCTCCCCAGTCACATTCCATCAAGGAAAGAGTCCTTGGATATGCCGTCATTGACCACAAGCAAAATAGAGAGCAGAGGAGTCTGGTAGCTGCCCCAGTGACTCTTGAGAGCATTCATTTTGGCTCCTCGCCAGTTCCCTTACTGTGGTACTTCTCCATGATGCTTCCTCTACTTGTCCAACAGACTGTCCCTCAGTTCAAAATCTCAGCTGTGACCATTATGGTTTTTCTGGTAGCTTGGCCTCCACTTAGTCCTCCAGTAGCTGCATAGCCTTTGCTAGGATGTGCCAGCATGACATTTAAAACACAGGTCTTCCCCAGTCCTGGCAGACTTTCTAATGACTTCTCTATTCATCCATCCATTAATTCCCCTACTGTCCAGGTCTCAGGTTTGTCACCTCCCAGTCCCACCATGGCTAGTGAAGGGTAAAAAAAATTATTGGCAGCCTGGGCAGTGCACCTGGCTTCACATAATAACTCCTGTTGGACTGCAGCCTAAGGTTCTGTTATTCCAAGAGCTGTTGTTGCGTTGAGCTACAGCCACTCTTGCTGTTGCTGCTATGGCTCCCCTATAAATTGCAGCAAGGTTTGCTGCTGTTGGTTCTGCAGTTCTATCATTCATGTGACAGAGTGCTGGGTGAGAACTGCCTGAGTCAGCCCTCTTCCCCTGGAATGCTAATTAAGGGGGAATGGGATCCAGCTGAGGGAGCCTGCAGCGACTGGGAGCAGCTATGGAGCTCATTAGCTGGGCATTATAAAGGATACCAGGAAGGAAGTGAAGGGGGGCATCAGTGAGTGAGTGAGTGAGTGAGTGAGTGAGTGAGTGAGTGAGTGAGTGAGTGAGTGAGTGAGTGAGTGAGTGAGTGAGTGAGTGAGTGAGTTGGTTGGAGAAGGAGAAGTACAGTGAGTGAGTGAGTCCCTTGGGTCTGTAGCTGAGACTGTGAGGCCTTGGAGGCTGTGAAGCTGGACCCAATGTAAATAGCTGGTGGTGGGTGGCATGCTGAAAATAAAGAGCACTGATGTGAGCACAGAGCAGAGGTTTCTGAGTGTTGTTTGGGAGCAGAGGTGGAGCATCAGGGGGGACCCTATGTGAAACTGCTACAATTCATTTCAGGACCTCTTCTGTTTCCCCTTTTATAAGGAGAGGTTTTCAATCTTATTTCTGTGTAAGCATGGAACAAACAGATCTGCTCTGAACAGATATCCAGACAAGGTTGAAAATGTATCCTCTTCCTGGGCTGTACCTGTGTTAACAACAACAAAACAGAAATATCCGGCTAAGCTGGCTCCCCAAGCTTGGGTCTTCCTATGGTTTGCTATAAAGGATCCCTCTGTCTCTGTCTGAGGGAGACCTTCCAAACTATCTTGGACTCCTAGATGGGCACTAGAGGTCTAACCTCATAGTGACCCAGTAAAAATATCTCTGCATCCCTGTGTAGGATCCCTGACACCAGGCTGACTCTGTAGAAGAGCATTGTCTCCCTATGCAGGGACTAAGAATCTGCCACCTTGTCAATCTCTTACTGGACTTTTCAGCAGGGAGTATATTTTCTGTTCTTTTGAAGGGCTCTGTTTAGCTCCCTATTAATTTTAAGGACTCACACTATAGACAGCTACTGGAGAGCTACATGGGTCTTTTGGAAGCTAGTCAGCATCACTCCTACTTTGGCCAGAGATGTCCTGACAGGATGACGTAAGCCTACATCCACCCCAAGAAAAGCTGGTCATAGTGTCTCTGCAGTACTCCCATCTCCAGTGGCCAGGCTGTTAGAGATTGGACATGGCAGGGTCAAATCTGGATCTCTTGCATATGTGAATGGAACACAACACACCTGGACTCTGGATTAATGTCTGCACTTTTGGACACCTTGTTTTTTTTTAGTAATTTTCTTTCTTGTGCTTATCCATTTCTTCTTCTGCTTTCTGTATCCACTTTGTTTTAGCTGAATTGTTTCCCTTCTCTTCCTGCTAATATAATTTTTATTTGGCTGTTATGCAAAAAGAGAGAGTGAAAGTACACAGGAGAAACTGCCTAGAGTAATTAAAACAGAATCAGCCCCCCTTCTCTTTTCTCCTCTACAAATGTGCCTCAAGCCTTACATCACAGAACTATCATGGTATGGGTAAAAAATGTAACTCAACAGAATAGCTCTATTAACTTTAGCATTTCGTTTGCGTTTTGGAAGGAGATTACAGTCGTACTAGAATCATTGTTTCAAAACCTAATGGGACGTTTTACAGTCACAGAACTTTGCACATGCCAGTTGACTAAATAAATACTACTGGTAGCAGTTCTGATTTCACTTTCATATGTGGTCAGGTAAGATACTCTCATGTTAAGCAAGGCTATTGCAGAAATGACTAACTTAACATTATTCAGTTCTACTCAGGATAGTCGTCTAGACTTTGTCGGTGTGCGGAGGGTGTGCCTTTTATTACATCAGCTGAGTGCCTTTAAAATAATCCAGAAAAATTGCTGCCTGTATCAGACTGTGGTGCTATAGAGTCTTCCGGCAACACTGATAAATTCAGTTGTACAGTTCATAGCTAGTATCTCTTTCTAACATAATTTCTAATATGGTTTCTAAAAACTCACTGCACATATTCTAAAAAAAATTGGGCGTAGTTTATCACTGAATGTACTGTGCAACAAACCTAAAAGTTTTCACTACTGTACAGTCAGGGAAGCAGAGATTAAAAAGTTGAAAATGTGCATCCCATAACAGAATGTTCTACTGCTATTTTCACTGATTTCCTTCGTGTATTTACATATTGGTTTTACCCCTCCTGAACAACTTTCTTTTGTAGCAGGAAGTCTCCCTGTGCTAGTAATGTAACTATAATAAAACCACTCAATCAGCATGTGGAATATTTTTTTCTCTTGTGGGCTTAAGCAAGACACCACATATTTTTGACTTCGAACAGTTGATTGATCAATCAAAAAATTTATTTCAACAATTGGATGCCTCAATATCTTTCTTTAAATTTACTAGTCTCAAAACAATTACAACATTGAGAGCATGCTATATAATGATATATCTTTAAACCATCCAACAGGAATTAAATCAATTTAGTAATTTTTGTTTTAGTAGGGAATCTAATTTACCTTGTGTTTTTAGTTAAATGAGAAGCACCGTATTTAAAAGTGGTCATTATCAAGAACAAATCTATTGCAACAGTGAAGTAAGAATTCTGTGCTGGATTGAGACACTCTAGTTGTCATCAGTCAATCAGATTTGTGGATGCTTAATAAACTGTTATCTAGGGTCTGTGACTGAAAAATGACAGCTGATCTGCATTCTTACTGGCTGTTGGTGGTGTAATGATGCATAATTTAGTGGTCTATTCTGCGGGGTATACTGTAAAAAGAAATAAATCGCTTCAGAATAAATGTTAATGTCCTTGTCTAATTCCAAGCTCTTACATAAGAATGGCCATACTGGTTCAGACCAATGGTCCATCTAGCCCAGTATCCTGTCTTCCGACGTGGCTGGTGCCAGATACCTCAGAGGGAATGAACAGAACAAGCAATCATCGAGTGACCCATCCCCTATCATCCACTCCCATCTTCTGGCAATCAGAGTTAGGGACACCCATTGCATCCCTGACCACCAGGGCTAATAGACATCGATGGACATATCATCCATGAACTTACCTAATTATTTTTTGAATCCTGTTACAGTTTTGGCTTTCACAACATCTCCTGGCAATGAGTTACACTGGTTGATTGTGTGGTGTCTGAAAAAGCACTGTCTTTTGTTTGTTTTAAACCTGCTGCCTCTTAATTTCGTTGGGTGACCCTCTGGTTCTTGTGTTATGTGAAAGAGTAAATAACACTTTGTTATTCACTTTCTCTACATCATTCATGATTTTATAGACCTCTATCAGTCATATCCCTCTTAATCATCCCTTTTGCAAGTTGGAAAGTCCCAGTCTTTTTAATCTCTCCTCATATGGAAGCTGTTCCGTATCCTTAATCATTTTTGTGGCACTTCTCTGTACTTTTTCCAAGACTAATATATCTTTTTTGAGATGGAGCAACTAGAACTGCGTGCAGTATTCCAGGTGTGTGTGTACAATGGATTTATATAGTGGCATTATGATTTCTTGTCTTATTATCTAACCTTTTCCTAATGATTCCTAACATTCCGATAGCTTTTCTGACCGCCATGGCACATTGCGTGGATGTTTTCAGAGGACTATCCACAATGACTCCAAGATCTTTTTTGAGTGGTAACAGCTAATTTAGACCCCGTCATTTTATATGTATTGGTGCGACTGTTTTCCAATGTGCATTACTTTGCATTTATCAACATTGAATTTCATCTGCCATTTTGTTGCCCAGTCACCCAGTTTTGTAAGATCCCTTTAACTCTTCGCAGTCTGCTTTGGATTTAGTTATCTTGAGTAGTTTTGCATCTGTAAATGTTGCCACCTCACTGTTCACCCCATTTTCCAGATAATTTATGTTGAACAGTATTGATCCCAGTACAGACCACTGGGGGGACACCACTATTTACATCTCTCCATTCTGAAGATTGACCATTTATTCCTACCTTTTGTTTCCTACCTTTTAACCAGTTACTGATCAAGGAGAGGACTTTCCCTCTTATCCCATGACTGCTTAGTTTGCTTAAGAGCCTTTGGAACCTTGTCAAAGGCTTTCTGAAAATCCAAGTACACTATATCCACTGGATCACCCTTGTCCACATGCTTGTTGACCCCCTTAAAGAATTTTGGTAGATAAGTGAGGCAAGATTTCCCTTTGCAAAAACCTTGTTGATTCTTCCCCAACAAATAGTGTTCATCTATGTGTGTGATAATGCTGTTCTTTACTATAGTTTCAACCAATTTGTCTGGTAGTGAAGTTAAGCTTACCAGCCTGTAATTGACAGGATTGCCTCTGGATCCTTTTTTAAAAATTGGCATCACATTAGCTATCCTCCCATTATCTGGTACAGTAGCTGATTCAAATGGTAGTTACATAGCACAGTTAGTAGTCCTGCAATTTCACATTTGAGTTCCTTCAGAATTTTGATTCTACCTCCTGGGATTCTTCTTTGCCTTAGAAGGGTCTGGACCTTTCTTTCTAGCTACCATCTCCCTGCCCTTTACCTCCTCCCCCTGCTCCCAACTGGTCCTCTTGGAGGACTTCTCTTTGTTTTTGTGGTCCTTCTCCATGGACCTGCTTGACATACACACAAGGACAAAATGTCCAGGGGAAGAAAAGGTCAAAATACTCCCCTCTGTCACCCTGAGATATAGTTTTTACATCAATATGTAGAGCACTTTAGGATTCAGTGTAATGTAGAACATAAGATAATAACAGTATTAATATTATTGCTGTCTGCAGTGGTGTTGTAGCCATGTTGCTCCCATGTAGTAGAAATCAGGGAAGTGGTGGGTTGTTTTGTTTTTTGGTTTGTGATCTTACATAATATCCTACAGATGTTAGTTGTTTTATTTCTTTGAACTGTTTTACTCCTCAGTAGACAAGAAACAGATACTATAGTTCGGAGAGTCTGTTTCAAACAATGGCAGCAGGCAGACATTAAGGTAAATGCTTATGGTCATAATCATCCCTAGTCTGACCAACTGTCCATGCCCAGAGAGAGAATGGAGTATGTCAGTTCTGCCAACGATGGGACAAACTATCTTTATACTTATCAGTGACAGCTACAGAGGATGCAGGGGAGGGAGAGAGAGAGAGAACTTGCCTATCAGGGAGGAGATAAAAGGAGTCTCTTACTATAACAGAAAATATTTACTCCCTCTTTGGGCAGCAATGCTCCTTAGAGAAGAAGTGTGACGCAGGCCATAGGGGACAATAAGAAGAAGAATGCTTTTCAACATTGAAAGATGATTTCTGAAACCAGGCAAGCCTAAATCAGTGTAAATGCTTATTTTTTCTGAAATCAAGCTTTTGATGGTACAAACCATGTCCAGCTAGATTATTTAGGGATTGTTCTACTTTATTTTACTGTTTCCACATTGTGGGCATATGATTTTACAGATTTGTAATAACAAAGACTGCTTTAACACAAGGAGACTGGTGGGCTGGCATATGGCAGCTGTTTATGTAATATAGCACAAGTATTTAGAAACCAGTGCTCAGGTCACAGAACTGAGAATGCTAATCCTGGCTTTGACACTGAGGATTTGTCTTTGCTGCAGAATTAACTCAGGTGATTAACATCTGGGTTAGCTAGCCACGGTGTGAGCAGTCACACTGCAAAGCCACGCTCAAATTAGTGAGTCCTTCCTGGTGCCACACTCACCCATTGGCACCAGCTCACTCATTGTAAAAGAGTCAAAGAAGGCAACAACAAATGCCTCTTTAAATAAAATTGCCTCCCTCCCACAGTTGCAGACCCACTGCAGAGCCTGTACTAACTCTGTTAGAGTTTCCAGTGCTATGGGTAACGTGTCATCCCGCTGGTGCCTCCCCTCCTGGACCACCCTTCTAAGAGTTTCCACACTATGAAACTCACATGAGCCTGGAAAACTCACCAACCTACTCCAGTAGGAGAGGGTTGCTAGGTGGTCAGAAACAGTGAAGGGAACCAACCTGCAGTGGGGTCGAAGACACCACATATTGCACCAAGTGGTATGTTGGTATGGGCTTCCCACTGTGAAGCCCTTCCTGTGCCCTAAATTCTGTGAATACTGACAGGCTGCCCCTACAGGCCCTCAGAGTCTGTCAGGCACCAGAGTCCTCTATGAGTCTCACCACTGTCATGAGCCAAGGTTCCAGAGGTGTTGGAGCATTCCCTGGGGATTGTTGCTGGCCAGTGGGGCGGGTTCCTGGAATCTGTCATCCTGAACTCGAGATAGAGGATTGGCAACATCATTATCCATTCCTGGAACATACACTGCTTGTCATTGAACAGCGTTTTTCATGAAGTGCAAAATGAAGGCCCTCACCAGCCTCATTCCCAAGCAATCTTAGCTAACTGTCCATTTACAGTATTGGTCCATTTACCATACATTGGCTGTCACACCACAAACTGACTTTTTTCTTCTGAAAGTTTGCTCCCCAAATAGTGACTGCCACCAGTATAGGGGGAAAAAAATGAAGGAAGGTGATGTCCTATATAATACCCCGAGCTGCCCAGTTTTCTGGCCACCTCTGGGCACAGCACTTTCCTTGAAAGCAAACCACAAAACCTATGCCTCCTGATGTGTCAGACATTATCTGCAGCACAGTTTTGAGCCACCAGTCTGAACGCCATATTGAAACACCATTTAACCCTTCCAGGGTCTCTCCCACACTTCTAAGTCTTCTTGCATTCCCCTTGTAAGTGGAAAGTGGTGGGGTTTTCACATTCCAGAGAAGGCCAGATAAACACAAAAGGCCTGACTGGGAACCAACACTCAGGATGCAAAATTTAGATGCCCCGTGACCACCTATAGTTATCTCAGAGTAGTTTTCTTTGCCCCTTCGAGAGCCTGTATCAGTGTCCTGACCGATTCCAACTTCTCTGTAAATAACCTAAAAACACCCGAAATGCGCCCAGTTCGATGCCAAGGCACATTAAACTTTGGGTAGGGCCTTCTTTTTCCATGGCCCGGGGGACACTGAGGCACTTGGTTAGGTTCTGAAATGCCTGAAGCATGTACTCACAGTTGCTTGTTCCTAACCTTCCTGCAGATCGGAAGTCATCGAGAGCATGCACCGTGTGAGGCAGGCTAGTCTCACACACAATCGCCCACTCCAGCATGGAGCTAAACCTTTCAAGAGTGGCACATGCCACTGAGCACTCCCTGGGTGTGGCTTCATCAAAATCATAATGGCCTTCAAACTGAGACCCAAGCAAGTTAAAGTCCTTGGTCACTGGCACTGGAAACAACCAGAATGATGTGACATTTTGCCACCAGTATCCCAGGGCCACACTCCCTATCCATGGCTATCACAGCATCAAATGAAGAATATCTCACTGAATGCAGTAGGGGTCAATATGATCATTTACTGATGAGTCCCAAGGGTAGGACAGGTGATGGGTCAGCCTGTATTCCCCTCTGCCTTCTTCAGTACCAAACCTGCAGGAGATATGTGCAATTCTGGCATTAGAATACATCAGAAGGGGCCTGCCACTCTCACTGCTGCCTCTGTGGTGACCTTTGCCCTTACTATATGCTCAAAGCCTTTAACGGACTTCAAGTTCTCTTTCCAGGAGTAGCACCTTATGCTTTCAGAAGTGATTTGAAAACTGGCCAAAAATCCATACTATAAATAAGCAGCATTTTTTTTCTCAGGGTAGTCCAATAACAAGTTCCATAACTCTGGTATTTTAACTGGAGAAGGAGCCTTTTCCATGGTTACAGCCTTCCCTGTAGCATCTCCTGAAGCACTGAGACCTTGCAGACACCCTTTCCCTACTTTCCTGCTGGAACCATCCTTTGCCCCCATAGAGTGTGTTATGGTGACCCTCACACCGCCTACAGCACTGTTTGTACCTGCATTGAGAACAAAGACATTTCTCATTGTTAAATGCAAAGCACACATTGGCTTTTATATCTGCATTTTGAAGCCAAGGTTTTGGCACTGGCAACCTGCTGTCTGTGAAAGCCAGCTGGGTGGGTCGATAAGGAGTCACACACTCCAGTTCCTGCTCTATTTTACTCCAGAGTAAATCAGGCTTTTCTGCTGCCCTCTCCCTAAATTCTGTCAGACTGTAACACTGCTGCCATTCAAATGTAGCACGAGCCCATGCTGTTAAGTCCCCACACTGAAAAAAGGAAATATACCTTTTAGGGCTCCTCACACAAATTATACTTGCAAAAATGTGAAAGGCTGCAGGCCAGTTCTCAAGAGTTTGAGGCACTTTAGGTCTGCAGGGTTTTTCCTCCTTGTTTTTGTGCTTTTTGCCACCTTCCTCTGACTGCTCTTCTCTAAACAGCAAGGTAAATAAATCCACAAATTTCCCTTTCAAATCTTTTCTTTAACCTCTTTAGACAGAATATTCCCAAGTGGGCGATGGGATCCTGCATCAGCTCCAGGGACATCAGCTGTTGTGTCTCCTGCCTGTGTTTCTCTAGCTATGTTGCCACCAGGAGATGGTGGGGTCTCTCTCTAATTGTTCCATATTCCTTAGCAGGATATCAGTCCCACCCCAAACCTGGGACAGTGCTACCCCCTCATCTGAGAGGGGCCCACTATTATTAGGCAGGCTGTCCAATCGATGGGTCCATCAATGCCAATGATTTTGCCAGGCTAACCCATATTCCTTGAGGGGGTGTTTCCCAGCGCACTGAGGTTCACAGTCCCCTCCTTCAGTGTTTGAGGGCTGCTGACAAACCCCGCTGCTGCATCCTGAGGAAGCCTGTGGGATTTCTGGCAGGTTCTGGGAGTGAGGCAAAGGCCATTCAACCACTCTTTGTCATCTTCATCCACCTCTCTGAGGCTCAGACCTTCATTATGCTCAAACTCAGACCCTGAATCCATCCTGTGAGCCTCCTATATGAGGGGTTCTGGGTCCCAATCAGGAAGGACACCATCTTCCGACTTACCACCCTATGCAAAGTGCACTGTCCCCGCCAAGGTCCCAGCTCCTGCCCAGCTGCTGCCCTCAACTTGAGTCTCTTCCTGCACCTGTTGCAGGCCATTGGTCCTCGCCTGGCTCCATTCATGCAAAGACTGAGCACTTCCTTCCCCATGGGGCTGCAATCCCAAGCCCACAATTCCCTGGAAAAGCTTCTTGAATGAGCACTCTCTCACCTCTGAAGCCCCCACTCTCGGTACCTCCATTAAGGCAGGGCTGAGGCCCTTCCTGCCTGCAGGATGGCACCGCTACTACCGCTGCCCTGACTCCTGCTGCCTCAGCCCAAGGGAGGTGGGGAAAGGGACTGTGTGTCCTGTCTGACTCTTTCAGAGTGGCTCTGGAGGGGCACCTGCAGGCAGTTGGCCGTACCCTTGGCCAAAGCCCTACGAACTCTTTCCTTCCCCCCACTGGAAACCAGATGCTCAGGACACAAGAAGCAATGTGCTCCCACATCAGGGGCAGAGGTGGGGGCCAAAGCAGTGGGCCTGGCTTTGTCAGGGATGCCCAGGGAAGGGGAACCCAACGCCCCCCCACTAGCCACAGTAGCAGCACCACGTGACTCCCCCATGACAAGTAGTGGGAGGGGATGGAGTCAAAGAAACAGCCCCAGCTAGGGTAGGGCTGGCCAGGGATCCATAATTTTATCTTCAGCAGGGCTGCCTGGGCGCACAGAGCCAGAGCCCTTCCTGCCACCATAATGGGGGTGGCGTGACTCCTGGTACTCTCCTCCTCCAGCAGTGGGAGTGGGAAGGGCCACATCAGGGAACTCTGCTCCAGCCAGGCCACTCGCAGCTCCACCATGTGGCCCCTGGCCTCCCACCCCACAAGCAGGAGGGGCCTTGGCTGCAGGCGCAACCCAGGCTGGATCTTTCTGAGACCTGGGGGCCCCAGCTGCTTCCCCATGCTGTCCCCTTTTCTCCCCTCTTGATCAGGGAGGGCAGGCAGGGATCCTGGATGGCATCCATCCCAATAGGGACTCCTGTTCCAATAGCAAGTGGATGCTGGGGAACAGGGGTACAAGCCCCCCCACCGAGGAGGAGCCCCAGAATCCTCACCCATCTTCCTTTGCATCCCGAGGAGAAGGATGACAACTGCTGGTGCTGCTGGAAGCTGATGAGAAACTCTTTCACTGCTGGAACAGAGTTGAAAGAAGCTCCACACGGCTCCTGAGCTGAGTTAAATCCTGGGAACCAGGGAATGCTGGCCAATCAGCACCCCTCTCCCAGAGCTGGTCAATGGGAGCCAGAGATTCCCAGGGGAGGAGCTACCTATTGTTCCTTGGTGTCTCCCTCCCTTGTCGCTGTGAGTGTATGGGAGAGTGGCAAACTACATTGTCAAAGACACCATGCACTCCCTTGTCCCCTTTAATATTAACACAGTAACTAGCACTAATCTGGCAGAGAAAATATATTAGATTAAAAATTTAAAGAAGTAGAGCACAAGTCAGAGAAATGCAATCAGGCATTTACCACATACTTCACACTAAAATCCGACATTTCTGCAGTTCAGGTTATAGGCCTTAATCACAGCCCACTGAAATGAAAAGAAACACTTCAAATACAGTTTGTATGAGGCTCTACATTAATACAATATAGGCAAAAACTGCTTAAAGAAAAAAGGTCCAGAATGGGTAGGGGGATTGCAAAAAGATGGCAAAGTAAAATGATGTGGTGATTCTATTATTTAATATACAGTTTGTATTGTTTCATCTAGCAATACTGTGAATCTTGTGTCTGGAGTGGAAGTGGTCTATAAGGTAATCAGTAAATGGTGCCCAAATAAACTAAAAGTCTGTCTCCTCTTAAGCTTTTACTTTTTTCCCTCCTCAAGGGATTAAATAGATTGAAGGTTTTTCCTGAACGCTGTTGAAGTAAATGCATCCTCTGGGTTCATACATACTGGGGAAAATTCATATCATAATTATTTTTTCTGTTAGTTCAATCTGGGAATTTAATTTATCATAAACATGACTTTGTATCTTAGTTTTTTAAAAAAAAGACATTTATAACAAGACAGTATTTTTTTCTTGTGTGACACCAGTTTAATAAACTTTCTGCCTCTGTGCTCTCTTGTTCTGTATCCTCTGTGTTCTTGAGATGGAATGAGCCATCCCCTCATGGATCAGGGGCCTGAAATTTTGAAACATACTTTTTTTTATTGATCCTACATAAATTCCTTCCTTTAAAAAATGAATCATATTAATTGCTAATATCTCAAACACCAGCAGGTAGTCTTGAATTGAAAATGGCGCTTTTATTTAGGATCTACCATAAGGTCTGTTAAATTGATAATGTAAAACTCAATTTGAATTATATCTGTGAAACTGTATTATTCTAGATATAATTCCAGTGAAAATATCATAAAACATGATAATTTTTTTAAATTTAGCTTTTAGTCCAATTTCGTCACATTTTTATTCCAAACTCATCTTAAGATACTCCATAATAATTTAATTACAGCTATAAAGAGTGCATTATTCTAGCTATAATTCCTTGTGTCATAACACATTACCATTATTTTTTCTTTAGGATTTTTTTAAATTGGATTTTCTCCAGGTTTCTGCTAACAACAAGTCTCATGATTTTTCACAGTGCTTAATAATCTTCCTATGCTTTTGTGTTACTGAATTTCAAAATCAATCTCATTTTCAAAGAACTGGGACCATGAATGTATACCTAGACTGAATGGCATTGACTCCAACTCCATTTTTAACTGGGGAGAAAGGTAGGGTGACTGTGGTTCTGATCTGCTATCAGTTACACAGGTATAAATCAGGATTAACTCCACTGAAATCAGTGGAGTTGCACCAATTAAAACCAGTGAATGTGACAGAAGAATAAGGGCCTGTGACTCCTGTCTAATGTGTAACATAGTCCCATGTCTGAGAAACCTAGGTCTTTGGTTCCATAATAACTAAGGGTAACAGAATAACTGCAAGCATTTAAAAGGTATCAACACCCAAGAGGATAGCAAATAATAATAGTGATCATTTAGTGCTTTTCATTAAGAGCTGTCAATGTGCTTCACACTAGTAGTTAAATATCATTCTCCCCATTTTACAGGTGGAATTGTTTAGGGTTGTATAAATAATTTGCTATAGGGAAACCAAGATTAAAGAGATTAAATGAAAGAGAGAAATCTAGTTTGAATATCAGGAAGCACTTCTTGACATTACAGCTTTTAAATGGTGTAATAGTGTCCTGAGAGATATGGTAGAAGCCCCTTAGCTAAGCTTGCTTGAACAGAGGACTGGAAAACACACCATAACAATCTTGCCCTGGCAAAAGTGTGGACAACAGGTTTAACTTCAACAGTTCTATGAACTCAGTGCTGTGAGTTCCTGTGATATAGAATCTTTGTACACTGGATTCCTGGGAGAAGAGGGGTGGTGTCAGATGATTGACAGTTCTTTGAAAACATCCACTCAATGTGTGGCAGTCAAAAAATCCAACAGAATGCTAGGAACCATTAGGAAAGAAATAGATAATAAGATAGAAAATATCTTAATGCTACTATATAAATCTATGCTATGCCCACATCTTAAATACTGCATGTAGTTCTGGTCACTCCATCTCAAAAGATACATTAGAATTGGGAAAGATACAGAGAAGGGCAACAAAAATTATTAGAAGTATGGAACAGTTTAAGAAATTAAAAAGTCTGGGACTGTTTAATTTAAAAAAGAGATGACTAAGGCAGGATATGAAAGAGGTCCATAAAATCATGAATGGGGTAGAGAAAGTGAATAGGGAAGTGTTACCAAGGGGTCAACTGATGAAATTAATAGGTAGCAGGTTTAAACAAACCAAAGGAAGTGCTTCTTCACACAATACACAGTAAGCCCGTAGAACTTGTTGTCAGGAGATGTTGTGAAGGCCAAAAATATAATTGGGTTAAAAAAGAATTAGCTAAGTTCATGGAGGATAAGTTCATCAATGGCTATTAGCAATGATAATCAGGAATGCAACCCCATGCTCCTTGTGTCCCTAAACCTCTAACTGCCAGAAGCTGGGACTGCATGGCAGGGGAGGGATCACTTGATAATTACCCTGTTTTGTTCATTCCCTCTGAAGCATCTGGCACTGGCCACTGTTGAAAGATAGGACACTGGATTAGTTGTATCATTGGTCAGACGCAACATGGCTATCCTTATGTTCTTAAGCATTCATCCACAGTGCTGACTCTTTCATCAATATTAATACTTGCAGGGGCAATGCAGTGCTTTCCAGATCCATAAACCTCACAGTTACTCTTCTCTAAGCTTTAAATCAGAAGGGAGTTTCTATGATGCCCTTGAGTATCTTCTGAATTGATGTTTGCATGAATATAGTTGATTAAACATATTTGGTAATTGTAAGCAGTAATATTCGTGTAGCTATTACAAATATTGAATGCTTTTGTCAGGGCTGAAACCTAAGACATGTAGATTCACTTTGTTGATCATTAAAAAAGCAATAACCTTTGAAAGATTTGCACAGTACTGCAGCACCTGGTAATGAACAGTGTTATGTATTAGCTTGTTTCTTTCTATTATCAGGAAGCCAATACTTCTCTCTAAGTTGTGCAGTGAAACAAGAATTGATTGTCAACAAATTTATGGGACAGCTGCAACCAAAATTAAGCTGGCACAGGGAAAAAATGGCCTTTTAGAAAGTGCTCATATACTTTTAATAGAGGCATTCCATCTATGACACAGCTGATTAGAAATAGTAAGTGTTCTGGTACAGAACTGCACCGTAGGTTGAATATAGCACAGAACTCTGCTGGATTAACTAAGGTGAGCCTCTCTTTAGGCAGGAGGCACTGAGAGCACTCTTTAGATAAACTGGAAACATACATTTCTTCTCACTAGTGATTTGCAGCCCAATCTTGCAAGGTATGTTGTTTATCTCTTGATAGGTGTTCATCTCCCCCTGAAGACACTGTGGGAGAGATCCTGAGCCATACTACAGTTGGTTTGCACTACTATGGTGGCACAAAGCAGCCTTAAACTTGGCTATTTGCCTGATGTAGAGATACTGTGGTGGCTCCAATACTATCTCCTCTCCTTGCCCCCAGAACAGAGGGGTGGCCCAGAGTAAGGGGTTCCGGCTGGTGAATCCCTCAACCTCCACAATCCCCAGTTTAGCTATGTTATTTTGAGGGCTTAAGTGGGGCACAAGTGGTGCATCGGCCTTGTGCTGACCCGTTGCATGGAAATGAATGTCACTATGAGAATAATGTTTTCTTATAGCCAGAGGTTTTACAGTACATTTTCCAAATACGCTTTGTGCAGTTAAAGTTCGACCAAAATTCAGACAGCGTCAGGGAGGAAGGGTCCTATCACCAGCCAGGCCAGACTGAGAGATTCTATAGAGATCACTTCTTTTATAACCCTTTAGTATTAAATAAATCCATCCAGGTGAGATTGGGTACATTTCTCTCATGTCTGGGCTCCTGGACAATCACTGTGCTGAGAGGTCACTCTTGTATTTTCTTTGTGTGTGTGTGTGTTAAGTAGAGATTGGCAGAGGATGTGGTGTTGGTATTTGTTAGAGCTGAATCAGGTATTAGGTATCAATGTGGATTTGATTGGTGCTGAAATATCACACGCTCTTCTCATGAATTTCAAGGTGTTTTTTTTTAAAGCACCTGTAATCAGGGATCAGATGGTCACCCCATAATGAAATGCACTAACTTACACTATTTGATAAAATACTGGATTTATTTATTCAGAATAGCAGATTGCTTTCTTGTAATTTTCCAGATATTACAGCATGTATGACCTTTATATGATCGTTTAGGATTTTTTTGCTATATCATTTTACTAGTGCTCTTTTGAAATATTTTTCCTGAGGCTCATTTTTTCCCTTAGACTTTTACTTCAAATCTATATAATTAGTTTTGGAAGGCTAAACTGAAAATAAAAGCGAATTAATGGATGTGTTGAAGGCACATGTGAAATCTCTCTGTTCCAATTAGAAAGATTTCTCAAGGATTGGTCTTCCAAAGGTAATTATGGGCCAAAGGTTGAGTTCTCTATTTTAATGAGCTGCTCTGGATGCCTCTCTCAGCTAACATGGAAGTACAGAATGTAATCAGTAGTTCTAATTATTTAAACTGCTCCTCCCATTTATCTAAAGTCAAATTAGTTTGATACAGTAGAAGCATTAATACTATACAAGGGCAGCCATTAAACCCTTAAAAAAGTCGTTCCATGTTAGGCTGAATACGTGTGTTTATGAAGCGTGTTTACATCTCTCAGTAAGTGTATAATTTATAATATAACGATCTGGAATCTTTAGTTGTCTCTTGCTAGTTGAGGTCCTTGTCCAAACCCAGTTTTTAAAGTTCAAAAAGGGAAACTTATTTGGTGGGCTCAAATAAAGTCATAAATGGATGGCATTGTAATTTGCTTCAAATGATGACAAGTTTTTAATATAAAAAGCAAATACAGGGATCATTACTTTAAAACCATAACACAATCCATTAACTTATTTTCATCTAGTCACATAAAAAGTAATAAAGGGTTTATTATCACTGTCTGTGGGGTTGCTTAATGGGCCAAGCATCAGGTTGGGACCAGAGGTTTAAATGCTGAGCTATTTATGCTTTTGAAGTGGACTCTTCGAGTACTGTACTGTGCTAACTGTGTCCTTTTGGGTAAGACTGTATGACATGAGATCTTGTCTGCTTTGGGTGTGTGGACCTTAAAGATCTGGCACTTCTGGTCGCAGAAGACGTTTGCCAAAATTTGCCTTTGCTCCGTAGTTGTTCAGAGACCTATGCATAGACATTTGGCTGCTAAACTCTGCCCTATAGGTAGCTGCATTTCATTACAGATAGTATAGGTGTAGTTTGTGAAATTCTTAGGGACGAAAGATGTCAAAAAGTAACACATATTATTTATATAACACTCTTACATTAATTATCTATGGAGAGATATACAGTAAGCCTTAATCACAGACTAATTGAAAACAGGACCATATTTCTTGGAAGTCTCCTGTCCTTTCAGTTATTTGAGATATCTAAAATGTTACCATGACCTGTGTTATTAAGACAAAGGTGTTAAGTACCCTTTTGAAGTTTTAAAATTTTTAGAGAAATAATTTCCTGGCAATCACAGGTGCCCTTAGAAGAAATACCTACTGTAATTTATTACTGGTTGGTAAAGTCTTATAGCACCCTAAAATGAATATCTTTGGGTCATTGGGAATATCCACCAAAGAATCATACTGCTTCTTTTCATTATCTCCTCCCAAAAAGAGTTCACCAAAGGGGAACTCCATAACGCTCCATATATGTAGTATGGACCAAATCCTCAGAGCTGCTCAGTATCTGCTGAAACACCTGCAATTCCCATTGTTTTCAGTGGGTGTTCAGCGTCTGTCAGGATTTGACCCTGAGTCTTTACTGCATTCTACAATTCTATTCTCTACACCTATTTTTCCTGTTTACCTTAGGGCCTAGTGTGTTCTTAATGTAGGACCAAAGTATTCTCAGTTACACCAGAGCAAACCCATTGAATTCAAGAAGACTGAATGGCTGTAACTGCAGCAGCAGGATCATCTTTGTTGAAAACATTTGACTCCTAAATATAATGAGGATTTATTAATGTTTTTGTATAATTTTGCTCCAGGACAGGATGAGATGTATCCCAGCAGAAACAAATGTCATGTAAAAAATACTTGCCACTGCTCTGCAACTTACCCTGGCTTCCCAACTCACCAACATCACAACTTATGTCATCACCTCTTCATCTGGCACAGTATCTTTATGTGCTGAATTAAACATACTGCATAGTAGGAGGCAAATTATTACTGAATAACAGACAATTTAGATGGGAAAGCATCTTGTCGAGGGAGTTTCTTAATATTTAAGGAAGATAGGCAAAATTCACTGGCGTTAGTTCTACAGACTTGTACGCACTCTGAGCAGATCTGACTTTGGCCCATACTTTCCAGTACAATTTATCATTATTTTCAAATGAATCTTCAAGGTTATCATTTTGTTTTTTATTTATTTGTGGTCTGTGAATTTTATTTTACAAAAAAGGTAAATTTTCTTATGCTTGGTCTATTTTCCTCTTTATGAAGACTTTGCCTTAATTCCATGCTTGAATAATAAGAAGATAGCAGTAGGGATATACTACCAATCACTTGACCAGGATGGTCATAGTGACTGTGAAATGTTCAGGCTACACTATAATAGATACTCAATTTAAATGTATACCCCTATTTATGGCTGAGGATGTGAGGGAGATTCCCAAGCCCGAGCCATTCTTTTTAGGTGATAAATCTGAGGAACTGTCCCAGATTGAGGTGTCATTAGAGAAGTTTTGGAACAAATTGATAAATTAAAGAGTAATAAGTCACCAGGACCAAATGGTATCCATCCAAGAGTTCTGAAGGAACTAAAATGTGAAATTGCAGAACTATTAATTGTGGTATGTAACCTATCATTTAAATCAGCTTCTATATCAGATGACCAGAGGATAGTTAATGTGACACCAATTTTTTAGAAAAGCTCCAGAGGCGATGCTGGCAATTATAGGCTGGTAAACCTAACTTCAATACCAGGCAAATTGTTTGAAACTATAGAAAAGAACAGAATTATCAGACACATAGATGCATATGGTTTGTTGGGGAAGAGTCAACATGGTTTTTGTAAAGGGAAATCATGCCTCACCAATCTACTAGAATTCTTTAATGGAGTCAACAGGCATGTGGACAAGGGTGATCCAGTGGATGTAGTGTACTTAGATTTTCAGAAAGCCTTTGAGAAGGTCTCTTACCAAAGGCTCTTAAGCAAAATAAGTGGTCATGGGGTAAGAGGGAATGTCCTCTCTTGTATCAGTAACTGGTTAAAAGACAAGAAACAAAGGGTAGGCATAAATGGTCTATTTTCAGAATGGAGAGAGGTAAATAGTGGTGTCCCCCAGGGGTCTGTACTGGGACCAGCACCGTTCAACATATTAATAAATGATTCAGAAAAAGTTAAGTCCAAAGCAGACTGCGAAGAGTCACAAAAAGATCTCACAAAACTGGGTGACTGGGCAACAAAATGGAAGATGAAATTCAATGTTGCCAAGTAATGCACATTGGAAAACATAATCCCAACTATACATGTAAAATGATGGGGTCTAAATTAGCTGTTACCATTCGAGAAAGAGATATTGGAGTCATTGTGGACAGTTCTCTGAAAATATCCATGCAATGTGCAGTGGCAGTCAAAAAAGTTAACATAAAGTTGGGAATCATTCAGAAAGGGATAGATAATAGGACAGAAAATATCATATTGCCTCTTTATAAATCAATGGCATGCCCACATCTTGAATACTGCATTCAGATCTGGTCATCCCATCTCAAAAAAGATATACTGGAATTGGAAAAGGTACAGAAAAGGGAAACTAAAATGATTAGGATCTGGAAAAGCTTCCATATGGGGAGAGATTAATAAGACTGGGACGTTTCAGCTTGGAAAAGGGACAACTAAGGGGGGATATGATAGAGAACAATAAAATCATGACTGGTGTAGAGACAGTAAATATGGAAGTGTTATTTACTCCTTCTCCTATCACTAAAACTAGAGGTCACCAAATAAAATTAATTGGCAGCAGGTTTAAAACGAACAAAAGGAGGTATTTCTTCACACAGTCAACCTGTGTAACTCCTTGCCAGAGGATATTGTGAAGGCCAAGACTAGAATGGGGTTAAAAAAATAACTAAATACATTCATGGAGGATAGGTCCATCAATGGCTATTAGCCAGGATGGGCAGTGATTGCTGTTTGCCAGAGGCTGGGAATGGCTGATAGGATGGATCACTTGATGATTCATTCACTCTGAAGCACCTGGCATTGGCCACTGTTGAAAGACAGGATTCTGAGCTAGATAAACCATTGGTCTGAGCTAGTATGGCCATTCTTATGTTTTTATGGAATAAAAAATGCAGTCTCATATCATTATTTATGTAAGATTGCTACTGAGTTATCAGACTTCGATGTGCATATTATTTTGTTATTACAATGTTTATGTGCTAGTTGGCTTCTTGCATTCTCCTCTGATTCCCAATACTTTTGTTGTAACTGATAGAAAATATATTCTGCATTAGACTGGTATATTTGGTTTACCTTGTTATCTCTACAAGTATTGTTTGGATTAAACACCAGAGAAATGAGAATCTCTCCCCTTACTTTGTCTGAATTCTAATCATTCTTGGTTTTTGTTTTCATGGCTGGAAAGGCTGGGAGATCTGGGAAAATTGAGGAAATAGTGTTGGTTATTCTCTGAGTTAATATCTGAGCTCTGGCACTGTTGTGTTGATGGTGTCATCTTTACAGAGACATAAAACAAGGCTCTCATCAATTGTTGTCATTAAAGTTCCTGTGGCACTTTTCTAAAGAGATGGGTTTTTAACCCTTGTTTCCTGGCTAAATAAAATAACTACTTTGGGCCACCTCTTCCCTATCTAAATCATATTCCAGGTTAAATATAATAAATTAATGTTCATGTTCTTAAATATTGTGAAGTGCTGCCCTATGCCATAAAAACAGTTGCTGCATTTCATCCCAGAGGTGACTGCCTTTCAGTGATGGATGAAAATAATTCCTATTTGTATGTTCTTAGTCAATTTATGATTTTTGTAAAGCTCTTTGAGGTACTTCATAATTAAAGGCACTTTATTAAATGGAAGATATTATGTTATCCTGAGCCTTGAAAGTGTCTCACCAAGAAAGCAAGCTTGGTTGATAGTCTTCATCCATCCCACAGAAGGTTTTATCTGTAGCATTTATTAATTTCTGCAAACTTTCACCATATAAGAGTTATGGATGCTTTGAGTCAAAGGCACATGGGGCTGTAGAGGTGGCAGTTGTAAAAGTATTCCATCTGTGGAGGAGCGAAGCAGGTAGAATGCATTCCAGGGTCATGGTAGACTTCATTCAGAAGCAGCAATGACTACAGCCTTTCAGCTGGAAGGTGTTTGCTCTTGTATGTGTGTGCAGGAGGGGAGGGGTAGAAGAGAGCCCTTTCACCCCCTTGGTGCATCCATGCTGAAGGCAGTTGGAATGGGGTGCTGGCTAGTGGGCCAGAGGCACTCCATGCTCCTTAGGGTGTGGCCACAGGCTCACCTCACCTTTACATCCATTATTGTCTGGAGGCTGGTGCTGGGGGCATGTATTCTACACCCTTTTAAAAGGTAGAGCTTTAACTGCTTCTGAACACACAATGTTGGGGCATTCTGTCTGTGTCACCTGCAGGCAGAAGGGCTCTGGTAACAGCTGCTCAGGGGCTACACGCTCCACACTACTTCACAGCATGGCTTTTGCTTCCAAATGCAAAACAGAGGCCTTGCTCTACACACAGCGCAGGTCTGCATCTGTTAGAAGGCCTGGAGGAGTTATGGAGCATCCTCTCGCCTACCTCAGTCCCTTGATACTTCAGGGACCACAGGCACTAGCATTATGACTGCCCTTTGCACGGGTATGCAGAGATAGGGGGCAAGGTCTCCCTGAACAACCTTTCCCACTTGTACCCCAGCACATGGACAGCCAAAGTCTAGCCCTGAGCATTTCGTCTCCATCTAGGGTTGATTTTGATATATTGGGACTGTCTAACTTCACTTGTAAGGTGGACTTGATATAACATATCTGTGGTTCCTGTGGAAGAAGTTACGGGTATGTGGACTAAAGTGAGATTGTCAAAGAATAAGGTGATTAACACATCTTCCAAGGAAATACATTGCCTTCGAAGAGAGAATCAAAGCCACAGAAATGCTTAAGGATGAACATTCCTATGTGCTTATGTTAGCTGATAGAGCTGGACAAGCCCACTGATGTTTTGGATATGGAAATAGCTTCCGAGTTAGGAAAGTGAACTAACAAATCATGATTTTTAAAAAGAGAGAATATGTAACTACAGAGATGAGGTGGGTGAGGTCATAAGAGACATATTTTCAAGCTTCGTAGAGCTCTTCTTCAGGCGGCTGTCAGCTCTCTGCTACTGGAAGTCTTCTCCGCCACAGGGAAAGGCTCTGAGAGGGGGAAAAGGTCTGAAGCGGGGAAGGCAGCAGGGAAAGGCTGAGCCACTGTCTCCATCCTGCCAGAGCCTTTACTTGCTGCAGTGAAAGGCTCTGGCAGTGGGGAGCAGCTAAAGCCTTTCCCCACTGCTGCCCGTCTGCCAGTGACTTTCACTGATGTGTAGCTACACACCGTAGTGTAGACGTGGTGTGCCTTTCACTGTGGTGCTTAGCAACACGTACACTACATGATGCCAAAAATGGCGTGTAGTGTAGACGTAGCCTTAAAATCCAACCTGCAAGGGAAGATCCCATCCCACTTTCTCCAGAAGTGTTTACTTTTATCCCAGCCATCTCCCCTTCACCCACAAAGCCCTGAGACTGGGATCTCGTATACTTTACATTAGATTCCTTAGTGGATGTCCAGTGGATGCTTACTCCTCCTTAGAGCGGAGTCTTGGGAATAGAAGGGTGGGCAGATGGCCTTTTCCTCCTGTATGTTGTTTGCAGACAGGAAGTTGACAAGATGGTTCACTACCCCTTTTTTCAAGGGTCTTCATGAGGAGAAAGTGTTTTCCCTTGATAGCACAGTGAGGGTGGGGAAATGCTTCCCTGTCTTATGCTACCTGCCACAGTTTCTCACCATGAGTGCAGTCACAAGGATTGTGAGATGTGACCAGAAACGGTTATGGGACTAGGGTCATGACAAAATAATCATGGTTAGTTTGTGGGACTCAGATGGAGAAGCTTTGAGAACCTCTGTAATAGACAATATAACTCCTATTCTCTAAGCTGTCTTCAAATAAGAGTTTGGTGGCTGCCTCTCAGGGTTTCTATAGTGAGTGGTCATGCTCCTTTTTACTGGAAAATGTATAAAAAGGAAGACTTTTAACAGGATGTTACAGGGTTTACAGGTAGCAGGTAAAATTTTAGTAGAAAACTGTAAAACTTGGATGCTTTGAAATGAACATGCTTTAATGAATTCACAAACAAAGAGTTCTGATGACAGCACTGTGCCGGGCACATTTTCAGTAGAGAACTGCAGAGGCTAGCACCTGTTCTGACACCCCATTTTTTTTATCTGACACTCAGCTCTCTGCAAAATTCTTTGTGCATCTTCACTCAGTTAGTGAGGGCAAATTTGAGAATGCAGTATTACAAAGTAATTGGCCAGGCATTCCACATAGGATCTTTAACACATTGCCAAGCAATCCTCTGGTGTGTAGTTCTAAGTGCATTTGTTCTGCATATTAATCATACCCATAAACTCTATTATAGGAAAATAAGGGACACTACTAAAGTTAATCAGGGACAAAGGACCAATATGACAAGGACATTGTGACAGAAAAGTGGTAATGAGCCACTAGGTTTAACAATCTGGGATTTTAATTTGGAAAATGATGCAATATTCATTTCGTTATTGACATCTTTATTTGCTTCTAAAATGCTAGGGTTAAATGAGGGATGACAAGAACACTTGGATGAGAGAAGTTGAAAGAGAGTTCTCAGGAAACCAAGTGAGAGAAAAACAGCAGGACATGGGTGAATTCTAATGTGATTTAAGATTCAAAGATCGTAAATGTACTCTCTGGTTTTCAATCTTTTTTCATTTGTGGACCCCTAAAAAAATTCAAATGGAGGCGTGGACCCCTTTGGAAATCTTAGACACAGTCTGCAGCCCCCAGGGTTCTGCGGATCACAGGTAGAAAACCACTACTCTAGTGAATGTTCCTGACCTGTGGCTGGAGAAAGCTGTGCTTCCTAACTAGTACTGGTAGGTTTACAAAAGCCAGAACATCAGATGTGAACTTGCCACATCAGAGTTTTCTGATTTAGAAGTAATAAAAAGCTACTGAAACTTTTCTACTTAAAATGGATAGCCTAGAAGTTACCCAATAATTATACACAGCGCAGAAAAGAAGACTTTGAGAATGATTGCATGGCTCTTTGCTAGAGCTGGGCAACTAACTTATTTTTTGGTTCACTGAGAGTTCTGAATTTTTTTTAAAAAAATCGTGCAGTTTGGGTTGAACCAAAACCAAAAATTCTGAAAAAAAATTGGCAAACTGAAAAAGTTGACCAAAATTTTGTTTAGGGTCAAACAAAATGTTTCATTTGACCCCATTTGGGGGCATTTTTAACTTCTTACGAAAATAAAGGCAAAGGAAACGAAGAGCCTTCTGCTCCCTCTTGTGATCTTTAGCACAGTGGGTCGGGCTTTCACATGGGTTGTGGGAGATGCTGCGTTCAATTCCTGCTCTGGAGTAGGAATTTGAAGTAGGTCTCGTTAGCTAAATGAGTACCCCAACCACCAGGTTATTCAGAGGTAGATTTTTTCAATCTCTTCTGGTGAAACCGTTCCACTTTACATAACATTTCTGAAGAGACATTAGGCTAGAACCTGAGAGTGACTCTATTGTTCAGTGGTTAGGGCACCCAGGTGGGAGTCCCAAGTTCAAGTCCCTGTGCCAATGACTAGTTAATTGTTTATACATAGTGGAATGGCTTCAACAGGAGAGACTGAGAAAGCTCCCATCCAGAATAGCCAATAGCCTGTTGCTTAGGGTGCTCACATCCGGGGGGAGACCTGGTTCAAATCCCTGCTTCAGAGCTGGGATTCAAACACATCCCCAATGAGTGTCCAAACCACTGGGCAAAAAGTTATAAGGATGTATTCCTGCTCACTGTCTATCCCCCTGTTTTGTGAATGGCATTTAAGTCCTATTCTGAATCTATCCTGAAGAAAAAGCTGGGGGATGAAACTATTATGCAAATTTGAGTCAAATTTACAAATAGTTTTGGGTCAACGAAACTGTCTTTTTTGTTGCATAAACTATATTTCTGAAAATCTTCACCCAGCTCTGGTCTTTACCATCTTAGTGTGTGCAGTTTACCTCTCTGCCATTTAGGTTGTTTTATCGAAAAGGGTTGGATATACACCTAAAATTGTAAATCGGCAAGTATTGGATGGGTAAAAAGTCAGATTGAGCTAGTGCTGAGAAGTATCTAAGGTTCTGGAGAAACCAGCTGGAGCTGGTTCTTGAAAAAATCCAAAAGGATCCAGAGACTCATTTGAAGATGTACAAAGTGGCAAATGCGATTTGAGTCAGTGGTGAAGAAGGAATGAGCAATGAACTCAGGAGTTGTGATCAAATGTTGATCAACCAAGCAAATAACAAACCTCAACCCAAGACTAACCCTTCCAGTCTGAAAGCTTTAAATTAAGATTTTGATGGTGGCTGACTAGGAAGCTGCTCTCCACTGTCTCTCATGTTCTGAACAGCGAACTGTGAATCCTAGAGCCGGGGTAACACAGTTCTAAATACAGCTTTGCTGATGACTTGTTGTGTAGTTTTTGTTGTTACTAAATCTCCCTGCCTCAGTTTCCCCATATGTAATATGGGATTGCAAAAATACTTCACAGTGGCATAGTGTGTTGAGGATGAATTAATACCTGTAGGGCACTTTGAAGAGGTTAAGTAAGTCCTAACTGATATAATTAAAGACCACTTAGAAATTTCACTTCAAAATGTTAATCAGTAGACTTATTCTTTATACTCACACATTTGAATGCTCAGTATCTTGGATTTCCTTATACTTTGCATTGGGTGCACAATATGTCTTTTATGTAAGATCTTTGAAATATCTGCTCAGTGTAGGATGAATTTTGGCAATGTGAAATATACATATGTATTGCTGAGAAGAGTGGCAATGAAGCTGGAAAGGGATGTGAGTTCCTCAAATAAGTAAATTATTTCCTGCCTCAGAGCTTCTCCATGGTTGTTGTTTGAACTGCAAGCTTGACAGTCTGCAAACTCCCCAAAGTCTGTGATTTGCTGTACTGAATGCCTGGCCCTAACTCTTTCAGGACACATTGATCCTTTTCTCCATTTATAAGCTGATTTTGTACATCGATTACATACAGAAAAGTTGTTATTAAAAACACTTGTGCCTCTAAGTAGTTAATCTGATTGTAAGTGCTTGGCTGCTCCCCTGCTACAAGTGCTTGCAAGTGGATTTTCTGGGTCAAAATATTTGTCCCCAAAGGCAACTTTTTTTGGGTAACCCCCTTTGATGAATTCTTTGCAGCAACATTTTTGGGCTATGCCCCCCTCATGTTCCTTCCAGGCACAACTTTTTGCACCTGCATTCCACTTCCACCCCATTTTCACCTCCTTTTGAAAATGCACAGTGGTCACAAACTGCACTTGTACTCAGTTTTTGTGAGTGCAACTGTCCAAGTGAGTGATGAATCTGGTTTTAATGTTGCATTAACACAGTTTTGTGTACTTATTTGGAAACTGCATGGGGAGTTGCACAGTAACCAAAGAATGAGGAAAGTAATCTGCTGGTCTGCTACTCTGAATTTCCTTTAAAAACTGGTATATACAGCTGTATATTTTATCTTACAAAAGTGAAGAATATCAGGCTGTGTAAAATATGCAGCAGCTCCCCCTTTCAATCCCCCCTGACAAAATGTCTTCAGTAATATTTGAGTTTTTTACTCTTGAATCAGAATATTAGTATAGGATCTTAGCTCAAGCTATTGAAAAGTTTGTTTTGGTGCTGCTTTTTAAATATGTTTTATCTAGAGCTGTTATATCTTTTGAAGCTGCTAGGAACTTATTATTTTACTAAACATTTGTTCTTTATTATCTTTGTTAACTGAGTAGCTTCATCTGAGCTCCATCTGTTTTGATAAGTTGGCTTTTTCAGTAAATCAGCAGGGTTTGAACTATGGAGCCTGATTTTTTTCACAAGTCTTTAGTACTTGAGCTATAGGCTTGGAAGGATTGGATTTTTATTGGTAAATGTTAGTGAACTTCCATTTCACAACCAACAAAAAAAGAAATAAATCCATTGATAACTGAAATGTACAGATCTGCAAAGTAAGAGAAATGCTGCTTGAGAACTTCTTAGAGTTTGATGTAAGGATATTTGCTATGTATATTTTGACATCTGATGTTGACAATTTGTGTTTTAACGCTTATAAAGCTTTAACATTTGAATCTCAATGTCTACTCTCATTAAATAATTATTGTATGCAGTGTATCTTTTCCAGACTTGAGGAAGAGCTCAGTGTAGCTCGAAAGCTTGTCTCTCTCACCAACAGCAGTTGGTCCAATAAAAGATATTACCTGACCCACTTCGTCTCTATTAAATTGTTATTGTCTGTCCCCTCATCGTCTGACTCTCCTCAATAAATTCCCACAACTGAACATTTAAATCAATAAAAATTGAAAAAAATGCATACAGCGCATTATTTTATGCAACTGTGAAAATATAAATCAATAAATAAAAAATGCTTAAAAATAAACACTGATAGCAATAAAAATAATTTATGAAATAAAAATTGAATTCTGCCATGCCTATTTGTCTGGATCAGCTGCACTCCTCACTCTCATGTGTTCTGTCTTGAAACAAACACACCCCAGGTAACCCAGCATCACCTTATTGATGAATGCAAGGCATGGGGACAGGAGCTTTTTGTTCAAGCTGGTATTTTAAAGCAAAAGGGAAATGAAAGGTTACTGAAGTAATATGGTTGTCCAACATTAATTAATTATTAATTATTATTATTATTTTGTTTATTTGTATTCCCCTATCGCCTAGGATCCCCAGCCATGAACCATTGTGTAGGATGCTGTGCACATACAGAGCAAAAAGTCCCTGCCCCAAGGATCTTCTAGTCTAAGTATAAGACAAAAGACCTTAGATGGATACAGTCATACAGGGGAGTACAAGGACACAGTGAGTATCTGTCACCATGATAGCCAGTGGTCTCAGAGCACCAGAGGCCTAAATGTTGTTGAGTTTTTTGAAGACATCACAGCAGAGAAGAGTTTTAAGGAGGAATACACATTTTTTATAACTAAAGTCCACATTCTACTCTTTTTACTCATAGAAGTAGTCCCACTGAAATCGTGGAGCTAGTGGCATGAGTAAGGCAAAGAGGATTTGGCACTAAAAGTCTTCAATAAGGTTAAAGAGTCACGGAATTTAGAAAACAAAAAGAGAAGCAGCAGAATCTAGTGGCAGATGCACAGGAATAGGAATAAGGAACTCATGAAGTCTAACTGAAGCTCTATGACACTGACTCACGCTGTGACCTTGAGCAGCTCACCTAACTTCTTTTGCCTCAATTTCCTCATTAGTAAAATAGGGATGATATACTTATCTACCTCTTTAGGGTGACTGAATGTGAAACACAATGCTGAGGATAAGTTCCAGGTTTTATATTGCTAAATTTAGAAAACAAATACATGCTTAGTAATTAAAGTGCAAAGATACACGATCGGTAAGACCCAATGATAAGTGAGCAAACACATTATTTAAAAGCTTAGAAGATCATGTGTGGCCTGTTCAACAGTCAGGGAGAGGGAGTCAGCCCAGGGGATCACAGGAAATGCTCCATCCCTAGGGCAGGTCTTCATGATGACCCATAAAGGACAGGGAGGCGGCAGGGCTGTGCCCTTTCCTCTGCAACCATCCACAGTGCGGCACAGGCAAACAGGGGGTATGCCAGCTGCATTCCATAATGGGTTGTAGCTATCGACATGCTCCCCTGTGCTCCAGGGAATCCTGGGGGGCATCCTGGCTCTCTCGGGCGTGCCTTGGGGCAGCGCAGCTCTGAACCAGCCCTTCCTCTGGACTGAGCCTCACAAGCACAAACTAGTCCTGCTTTTGTCTTTTTAAGAAGAACAAATACTCTGGCCAACTTTTCCAAACCTGGGTGCTGAAAGTTAGGCCCCAAAACCCCTATTTGGGCACCTAAACAAATGTGGCCTGACTCTCAAAAGTGCTGAGCCCCTGCAGATCCTGCTGATTTCACTGGGATTTGTGGGTGTTCAGCAGTTCTGAGCTTGCTGCTAACTGTACCCACGGGCTCAGTCATGCTCAGCAGCATAATGAGACAAGCTATAGAAGTAGAAACGCTTTTCTTTTTAGCTCATGTTCTGATTTCAAATGCAGATGATGTGCGAGGCCAGGCATACAATTATTGACGTAGCGGCAAAGCGCCCAAGAGCATGTCTTGATTCATTTGTTTTAGGACAATTAGATTTAGCACAACTCAGTGAGAATGGCACTCAGGTGGACAGCTTGTGGGTAGCTAATCTTCATTTTTCCTCATTAACACAAAATTATACATGTTTGAAATGTCTTTCTTCACCTATGTCCAGTGTAGCAGAGTGGAGCCAGATTGCATTAGGAGGATTCTCATCATCTATCCCAGCCCCCTTCCTACGCTCAGCATTATAGCTGCTCCCTCTACCTGAGCTCTAAACAGGAACCTGCCTAGAATCTCCCACATAAATAAACATGCAACAGGTTTCAAGTCTCTTCCTGCCTTTTCTCCCTGATGTGTGATATGCTGCCTGGACTACACAGATCCTACAGGTGTAGGAATTGAAATGCTGATGTCCTGTACAGTCCATGCTGATTATTTCCCTATATTATGAGTGCAAAGGAGATCATTCACAGTGATCTCCCTCTTCCTATGCAGAACGGGAGGTCACCTGCTCCCACAGCATTGTCTCCCACCTGGACTGAATCCCACAAGAAAGCCCTCTTGAAGGTGCATTGACTGTTGCATGGCCCTTACCTACACATGGAAAACTGCTTGATTATGATCCTGAGCACCTGAGTACTCAGAATTTCATGGCATCACATCTCCAGTGCAGCCAATCTGCCTGGGAACTAGCACAAAGAGTGGGGCTATTCAGCACCCATCTCAAAGAAGCCCAGTTACAAGTAAATTTAACCTTCATTTTTGGAGGCAGACAATCCTGCCTGATCTAGGATCACAGATGGTCAGGCCCCAGGAGTCAAATTCTGCTTGGCAGCACAGAGTGCTACCATAGCTACCAGGTAAACCAGCGCATATTTATTTCATGTAAGATTTTTTTCATATGTATATAAACTAGATGGTACCTTACTATGCATTTAAATATATACACATCTAATTTGGGCTTTCATGTTTTATGCAGGAGGAATTCTTGGAAAGGCCAAGATCCCAGAGACTCTTCTTGGTCATCTCATATAAATTTATTCCTAATAATAATTTTAAAGTAAATTTACAGTAAAAAATGTTCCTAGGTCCCAGTCGTACGTCTGCTCATGAGCATGTGGGTACATTAGGTCCCAAAGCAGAGGAATTGGAGTGAAGTGGCCCAATCTGTACAGGGGATGTATATCCCACAGAGGCATTGCAGAGCAGAGCTCTGTGGGAGCTCTCTGCGACTGACTGCAGAAAGGAAACCAGGTGTGCTGGGAATGACTAGTCATCCATGGTGTGTTGGGGAAGTAATAGACTGTCATCCCACTAAGCCCTTCACTATTAGCTCTGCACTAGCTTTTGCAGGCTGAGGCTGTGCCTTACCTTGTAATAATGTTGGACATGGTTTCCTCACACAGCAAATCCCTTTGGCTCCTGTTCCATGATTTGGCCCACAGACTGTATCTTTTCTTTATTCTTTTCCCGTGCCCAATCTGTTGTAAGGCATTTTTCTTTCCTCTCTAAGTAACAATTTGTGGCTTTCCAGAGGAAAGTCCGACAGCTATAGAAGTCCACCCTGCATGTGAATTCATTGCTATCCTACCTAACAGAGTGATTGGCTCTATTAAAAAGCATCTCCAGCTTTCCTATGCAGGTCCCCTGTCAACTCCTGAGCTCTTCTCAAATAATTTTAAAACATTTGTGGTGCACCATGAGACTATTTAGAAAAAAATTGGCTTTAAATTAGCGGAGAAATAAATGTCTGCTGCTGGTTCTCTGGCCTCTGTTGTCTGTAAATACTTTTTAATCAGACAAAGGGAATATTGACACCATACTGAGACTCAGCAATAACTCCTGAGCAAGACATTGCTTCCTGATGAGTCAGTGCATTTTCCAGTCTTGACAAAAAATGTTGAATCTCCTTCCAAAGGATTTTCATTGGCTCTTATTGATGATTCGTCTGCAAACGTTAAATCATTTACACTGCTATTAGATTATTTCCTCGAACTTCTCGCCTTTTTTTTTCTTGGCATGTGGCTGTGCGAGGAAGCACATCATTCTCTGTTTTAAATGCCGTTTCCATCTTCCTGTGCATTAGAACAATTTCCTGCCTCTAGCTGATTAATTCTCTTAATGATGAGAATGTCCCTGATACAGTCTCTTGTTATGAGAGCTGCCATTCAAAAGTTTCCTCCTTCAGCATTTATAAGAGCCAGGAGTTCATCATTTAATGAGTGACTTGAGAATCTATTTTTTCTTTTCTCTCTCCCCTCTTCAGATGGCCGGGCTCCCTGCTCTCTGTCCTCCCAGATGACTTTGTAACCCCAGGCATGTTCTTCCCATGCATAGCTGGGATAGATCTAGAGTTGCCTCACATTTGTGCACCTAACCACATATATTCAGTAAAGTCCAATTAGTACATTTGTTTTTCTCTTATTAAAATACGAGGCAACCTCAACATCTGTAAGCAGATCTAATTAAGATACTCTTGGTCTAGTCCATAATCGTTAGTAATTTTAATTAAACTAGATAACTATTTAAGCAAATTATTTTTTTCAACGAGATAACGTATTTGATTTTCACACAAAATGTAATTATTGATCAGAATTATTTTTGTTGGGCTTATATTTCAAAACTTTGTTGGAAAAAGCAATTGCACTGATCCAGCCCAGTATTACTACTCTGTGCTGTCTTGACTGAGAGCTGTGTTCAAATCCTGACCCAGGCTTCTTGCTCCCCAAACTGGCATGGGCTGAAAATGTTCTAGATTCGGTTCTGATTTACACAGGTATACATAAGGAATAACTCCATTAAAGCCATTGAAATTATACAAATTTAAACCTGAGGTGTAAATTAGATCAGCATCAGGCCCACTGCCTCTGGAATGCTCCCCGATCACTCCAGCCCAAGGCATTCATTCCTTAAAGGAGAAGGAGTGCCTTGCAGTGCTCAGCAAAGAGACATCTCTGGCCATTTTAAGGTGTTCTGGAGAGATTCCCATCTAGTTTTCTTCAGCCCTAGGAGTTCCATGGTGGGATGAAGGTTGAAGAGAGAGAGTGAAGGGATTATCAGGAAATGAGGAGGAAACTAGAGGTGGTGGAAGGTAAAATTATACTATTTTATTTATTTTTATTAAATTATTAACTAAGAATTGTAACTAGCCCTGCATCTAGGCTGCACACAGGATCTGAGTCTGTTTCCTAAACTTGGGGGGGTCTGGCACACTTCCATGGTGGTGTGGCTAGGGCCTGGAACTGAGAGCAGAACCACTTATTGCCTACAGCAGAATTAGTACCAGCTTCATGGGGACCACTTCTTCATCCTCTCTGCTGGAAGATGACTGCCAGATTTGTTACTCTCTGTAAAGCAAGGGGGGACAGGTTCAAAGGTGCAGAATACTGGTATCTAGAATGAAAGAACAGAGGGTTCTTTTTTGAGTGACAGTTCCCTATGTGTATTCCACACGCCATACACCTGCGTCCGGAATTTCTTCAAAGCAGCATCTGTTGACCTGCACATGGGCAGTAGCTTCTCTAGTGCTCCCAAATGAGGATGTAAGAAGCAGTGTGGGTCAATACCTCTCCTGTTCCTTCTTACTGTTGCATGGCCTAAGTTGGGATTGTGTCCTCTTTCACTCCATGTCTAACCTGTAAAGTAAAATATTTGTAAATAGTTTTTATATATTAGCTTGATAGTTATTGTCATACTTAGTGTACAGAGTATATAATAGCTCCCCCCACCCAATTGGGGGAAATCAAATAGAGTTGTAAATAGGGGAGTTTGAGTGGACTTTACGGGCAGTGGGTGAGTTTTGTGGAGTTGTGTGTCGTTGTTGTTTTGTTTCGTTTTCTTCAGTTTGCAGGAGCTGGTCCTGGGTGGTGTACTGAGATCAGCTGACCCTAATTAGGGAGCCTATAAAGGCAGCCATTCAATCAGGCAGAGGCACAGCTGCAGCAGCACAGGAGCCAGCAAACAGAGCTGAAAACAGGGGAGTTTGAGTGGGAGTTTGGGGAGGCAGTGTGTGGTGTTCTGGTATTGTTGCGGTGCTCGTTGGGGATTGTTTCGGTGGGTTTTGTGTTTTTGTGTTTCTCACTGACAGGAAGTAGGGGGAAGGCTATGACAGATACAGAGGCGGTACTGGTAGTCACTCAAGCAGTGGAAGAGACAATGAAGATGACTGGATGTGAAAGCTGCGGGATGTACATGAGGGGGTACCTCAAAAGACCTTTGTTTGTATGAAGTGCCGCCTCAGAGCTGATGGAAGAGAAGATTCAAGGGTTGGATACGCAGGTGGAAACTCTGGTTGAGTTTGGAAGGGAGCAGATGATGCCGCAAAGGAATGAGGAGGCTGAAAGGAAAAACCCAGACCTGCAGATGGAAGCAGGACCAATGAACTCTGAGGGGAGAACGCTGGGTGAGGAAAGTGGCCAGTGGAAGCATGTGACTGCGAGAACCCAACAGAGGAAAAGATGGGCTAGTGAAGGAGAAATAGAGCTCAGGAACAGGTTTGCGGAGTTGGAAAATGAAGAAGGGGCACAGCAGGTGGTTACTGAAGGTGGGAGGACAAGGAAGAAGAGAAGAGCAGCTAGTCCTATAAGAAGAGTGGATGAGCCAATGGAGATACCACCAAATAAGAACCCCAGGAGGATACAGGAACGGTTGGAGAGAATAGCAAAGGATAATAGTAGATGAGATGACTTGCAGTCAGAAAGAACAGGGGATAGGCTGGAGAATCACACCGTCACCAGGAAAAGACAGGTCTATGTGATTGGGGACTCCCTGCTGAGAAAACAGAAAGGCCTGTAACCAGAGCTGAGCCGGAGAACAGAAGGGTGTGTTGTCTGCTGTATGCTAATGTACGGGATATGAACCTGAGGCTGAAGAGGATCCTATCAGGAGTGGGAAAGAATCCACTGATTGTCTTTTATGTAGGTAGAAATGATATGGCTAGATTCTCGCTGGAACATATCAAAGGAGATGATGCCAGGCTGGGGAAGACACTTTAGGAAATCGAGGCTCAGGTGATCTTCAGTGAGATTTTGCCTCTTCCCTAGAGAAGGACATGACAAGATTGCGATGATCAACAAATGGCTCAGGCAGTGGTGCTATAAGGAGGGCTTTGGGATGTATGATCACTGGGAGGCATTCATGGACAGAGGACTGTTCTCTTGGGATGGACTTCTCCTGAGTAAGGAGGGAAATGCACTTCTAGGATGGAGGCTGGCACAACTGATTAAGAGATCTTTAAACTAGGGAGTTGGGGGAGATGGTTGGGAAATGCCCAGATAATCTCCACACCCGATTTTAGCATTGAGAGGGAGGAAAATGAAATAAGAAAGGACAGAGCAGTGGGGGCAGAATGCACATTAAGAGGAAGGGTAGTGCAGATATCAATATAATAGGCGATATTGGCAGTAGAATGACTGTGCCAAATCAGGTAAGGAATGTGAGTGAAGCCAAACAGCAAAAATGAAGATGTTTATATACCCGTGCGAGGAGCCTGGGTAACAAAATGGAGGAACTAGAGCTACTGGTAGAGGAAGTGAAACCAGATATTATAGGAATAACAGAAACATGGTGGAATAGTAGTCACGACTGGTGTACAAGTATTGAAGGGTATGTGCTGTTTAGCAAAGACAGAAATAAAGGCAAAGTGGTGAAGCAGCATTGTATATGAATGATGAGGTAGACTTTAAAGAAATTAGAAGTGATGGAATTGATAAAACAGAGTCTGGATAAAAATCAGACTGGGAAGAGAACTACTAGTGTTTCCCCTGGGATAGTGCTTGGGGTGTGTTAAAGATGACCAGGATCTGATTTGGACATGGATAGCGACCTCTTTAAGGCTTTTAATGATGTAAATACTACTGGGAACTGTGTGATTATGGGAGACTTTAACTTCCCAGATATAGACTGGAGGACAAGTACTAGTAGTAATAATAGGGCCCAGATTTTCCTGAATGTGATAGCTGACGGATTCCTTCACCAAATAGTTACTGAACCAACAAGAGGGAACGCCATTTTAGATTTGGTATTGGTGAGTAGTGAGGACCTCATAGAAGAACTGGTTGTAGGGGACAACTTTGGTTTGAGCGACCATGAGCTAATTCAGTTCAAACTAAATGGAAAGATAAACAAAAAAAGATCTGTGACTAGGGTCTTTGACTTCAAAAGGACTAAGTTTAAAAAATTAGGGAATTAGTTGTGGAAGTGGACTGGAAAGAAGAACTCATGGATCTAAAGATGGAGGAGGCTTGGAATTACTTCAAATCAAAGTTGCAGGAACTATCTGAAGCCTGCATCCCACGGAAGGGGAAAACATTCATAGGCAAGAGTTGTAGACCAAGCTGGATGAGTAAACATCTCAGACAGATGATTAAGAGAAAGCAGAAAGCCTACAAGGAGTGGGAGATGAGAGGGATCAGCAAGGAAAGCTACCTCTTGGAGGTCAGAACATGTAGAGATAAAGTGAGAAAGGCCAAAAGCCAAGTAGAGTTGGACCTTGCAAAGGGAATTAAAACCATTAGTAAAAGGTTCTATAGCCATATAAATAGGAAGAAAACAAAGAAAGAAGAAGTGGGACCACTAAGCACTGAGGATCCGGTGGAGGCTAAGGATAATCTAGGCATGGCCGAATATCTAAAGAAATACTTTGCCTCTGTTTTTAATGAGGCTAATGATGAGCTTGGCAATAGTAGCAGGGTGGCTAATGGGAATGAGGATATGGAGGTAGAAATTACCACATCCGAGATAGAAGCCAAACTTGAACATCTTAATGGGACTAAAGTGGGGGGGAGGGGAAGCTGGATAATCTCCATCCAAGAATATTAAAGGAACAAGCATACGAAATTGCAAGCCCATTAGCAATTATTTTTATCGAATCTGTAAACTCAGGGGTTGTACCATATGACTGGAGAATTGCTAACATAGTTTCTATTTTTAAGAAAGGGAAAAAATGTGATTCAGGTAACTCCAGGCCTGTTAGTTTGACCTTAGTAGTATGCAAGATCTTGGAAAAAATTTTGAAAAAAAGTAATTAAGGACATCAAAGTTAACAGTAATTGGGATAAAATACAACATAACTTTGCAAAAGGTAGATCGTGCCAGACCAACCTGATCTCCTTTTTTGAGACGGTAACAGATTTTTTAGACAAAGGGAATGCAGTGGATCTAATTTACATGGATTTCAGTAAGGCATTTGATACAGTTTCACATGGGGAATTATTAGTTAAATGGGAAAATATGGGGATTAATATGAAAATTGAAAGGCAGATAGGATGCAACCATTACAGATGATGCAGAAAAGATGCCCAGTGGCTAGCACAGGAACTAATCCTCATTCACCTAGATTTCACAAGGGAATTCATACTCCAAACTGATGACTCAGATGTAGGACTAGGAGCTGTCCACTCCCAGGAGGCCAAGCAGGAAGAGCACCCCATTTCGTATTTAAGCACAAGTTGTTCCCTAGGGAAACACATTATTCCACAATAGAGAAAGAGGTGTTGGCAGTAAAGTGGGCCATTGACACCCTGCTCTATTACTTGCTTTGAAGTAACTTCAGGTTAATTACCTCTCATTAAGGCTGTGAATCTGTCATGGAAGTCACAGAAGTCACGGATTGGGGCCATCTGCAACGGCCGCTACTGAGGCAATCTCTGGGACTGCCTGAGCAGCGGTGCTGGGGATGGCCCTGGCGGCCACCGGCTCAGGAACGGTCCTGGAGATGGCCTGAGCAGTGGCTGAAGCAGTGACCCTGGGGGGCGACCTGAGAGGCCATCAAATAGCAGTCCCTGGGGGCCTCAGAGCGGGTGGGTGGCTGGGATCAATCAGCCTCCATCACCAGAGTAGGGGCCAGTCATCAGTGCCCGGGGCCCCCAGAGCAGCAGTGCCCCAGGAACAGCTAAGATTTAGTCAGGGAAATTTATTATAAAAGTCATGGATGGGTCATGAGCCATGAATTTTTGTTTATTGCCTGTGACCTGTCCATGACTTTTTCTAAATATAACCATGTGTAGGAAGGTGCAGCGGCCTTCTTCAGAGCCTGGGCCAGAGGAAGGGCCACACCGCCTAGCGCAGACAGTAAATGGGCTGGCAGTCCAGTCTGCCCGGCAACCAGAAAGCCAGACTGGGATAGGTCCAACCGACCAGCCAATCCGGCCACAGAGGGGCGGAACCTCCGCCGGGCTGAGAATACAAAAAGCAGGCCCTGCAGGTCAGTAGGGAACAGGCTGCTTCCGGAAGCAGACATGCCATCTCACCGGCTGCAGCAGAGGCCTGAACCCAGCCGGGCCGCTGCCCCAAGCGAGTGCCTCCCGGAGCAGAGGCCCCGGGAATGGCCCAAGCGACCGAGCTCTAAGGATTGGATAGGGCCTCCAGGCCCCATAGACTGGCCTGGGCCACCAGGCCCCAAAGACTGGACAGGACCTCTGGGCCCCAGCGACTGGACCGAGCCCCCTGAGCCTGAGGACTGGGAGATACCCTCAGAGGCCGGTCTTGACCTGGAGGAGCTGCCTGAGGTTGAAACCCTGGAACCCTGTGACCTGGAGGAGTTGCCCTCCGCCGAGGAGCTCCACGACTTGCCGCCAGTGGACGAAGAGGGACTGGTGAGCCTGCCGCGGGCTGTGTACTCCAGTGACCACAAGGATCTGGCAGATACAGGTACTTGGGGATACGGGGAGGAAGTGGCCCAGGGACAGCCATAACCGTGGCTGAGACAGGGGCAAAGCCCCGTCGGCGTGTTTTGGCAGGAGCCCTGCTGTCTCAGTGGCAATGCCTTTGCCACTGCTAGGGTCCTGGGCTGGGATGCAGTGGGGTCGGGTGTGCCTGCGTTCCCTTCCCCTCCCCCCTTGTCCTCGCCACCCAGGGAGTGATTACCGTACCCTACTATCCTGACCAGAGGACACTGCTGGCCCTCCCGCCCTGCCTAAGGGCCAGGACTAAGGCTCATGAAAGACACTAACATTTCCCTTTTTGGAAGGTGCAGTGGCCTTCCTCAGAGCCTGGGCCCGAGGAAGGGCCGCAATGCCCAGGCCGCACCAGACGTGGTCCTACACCTTACCAATCATGCACATCCTCAGATGGTTACATAGCATAAAGGAGACAAACCCCCGGATCATGCACTGGTACTTTTCCCTCCAGCCTTATGATTTCCATGTGTTACACCGACCCAGTAAGGCTCATGCCAACGTGAACTTTTTCTCCAGGTGGGAATGGGAAGGAGAGAAGGGGCCAGATCACCTGCCAGGATTACTCTTAAGGGGGAGGGTGTGTGACGGGGAGGACGTACCCTGCACTGGCCCAGAAAGGGTTAAATACACACTATGGGTGGCAGAAGTTCTGCCCCCCAAGCCATGCTGGGCATGCTCCAATTGCTACCTCAGCATAAAAGGGAGCAGACCAGCTCATTCTAGGCTGACCACAGAGGAATAAGGATGTTCATTGGAGGCTCCAGCCCAAGAACCACTGCAACCCTTGCCTGAGGCATCCAGAGACCCTGAGAACCAGGCAGGATCCCTGTTGTGTCCAGGCCCCAAACCAGAGTCAGGGTCTTGGGGGACTATGTATACTGAGGAGCCCGGAAGTCCTAAGGACCTGTGGACCATCACGTTAAGAGACAGAGTAGGAAGCAGCCTAGGGAGGGGGCAAACATCCATGACCCCTGGGAAGAGTCAGCGTATTGTGGGTGTATCCCCTGCTGACTCAGTGGTAAGAAACCTTGCCACTGCCAGGGACCTGCGTTGGGACCTGATGGAGTAGGGAGGGCTCGGGTCCCCCTATCTGGGCCATCTACTCATTGGTAGCAGCCCCCCCAACTTTTGACCATTGGGCCCCCCATCCCTGATCTCTGGGGCAGCCATATTGACTCTGGCCATTGGGCCCTACTGTCCTGACTCCAATGACAGTCAGGCAAGCTCTAACCATGGGACCACCACACTCCCCAACCCACTCCACAGGGAGATGGGGTGGACCTACCTATCCCATGACAGTGCACCAGACTCCAGTGAACTCCACTGCTCATTTAAAACAAATGTATTTAAAAACAAAATGTAAAATAAAAATAAAGTGTTAATTTTTTTTCCAGTGCCTACATTACTTCAGTTCTGTGATGTAGACACTTAGGGTAAGTCTACACTACAAACGTGCATCGGCACAGCTGTGCTTCTGTAGCGCTTCTGGCGACAACGCTCTAAGCCAACAGGAGAGATTTCTCCCATCAGCTTAATAACTCCCCCTTCACAAGAGATGCTAGCAATTTTGACAGGAGAAGCTCTCCTGCCGACTTAGTGCTATCTACATGAGAGGGTAAGGTTGGTATAACTACATTGTTCAGGGGTGTGGATTTTTCATTTTTCCAGAGCAATGTAGTTATACTGAAGTAAGGATGTAGTGTAGACTTGGCCTTAGCAACTGTGAAAATGTGAGAACATGTGACTGATTCACCATTGCCCTATAGACTATATAGTCATTAACACCAGTGCCAAGTGAGTGCAGCATTTGGTAGCATTTTACATCCACTTTGCACTGGTTTAAGAGATTCTCAAGGCTCAGGATGAACAAAGAATCAGACCTGGCATCTCCAAAGCAAAGTGTGAGCTTCAGTTTTGATCACTAAAACTTGAAATGTTCTGTGACGAGAGCCTCCACTCACTGCTGGGCTGGCGCCTCCTCCTAGCCACTCTGTGGATTAGCTCATGAGGTCAATGCCCCTTCCTTTGGTTGCACGCTATCACTCCATCTTTCTCTCTCGTCTGCAGCTCCTCTCTCGTTCCAGGAACTGCAGCGTCCGTATTGTGACTTGGCCCTCCAACCAGGTCACTCAACATTCCCCCACTTCCAGGGTATAATCCTTCAAAGTCTTTGTCACACCCACAGTGGCCCAGACAGTCTTCCAGTTCACTGGCCCAGCGGTGCCACTTCCCCAGTGGCAAGTAAAGGAATCCAGGCCCACCCTCTACTCCAGGTTCCAACCCAGGGATCCTACAACACACAACCAAGGTCTGCTCAGTCCCCAATCTTGCTGCTTACTCCCGTGGCTGCTTCCTACCCCAGCAATCCCCCCTCTCTGGGGCTTTTCTGGCCTCTCTGCTCACTCCTCCCAGTCAGCAGCTGTGGACTACTTGTCTCTATGGCCCCCCAACACACCTCCCTTCTCCCAGGGAATGACTGCTGACTGCCTTCCTGCAGCCTCCTTCCTGCTACCAGCTTCCTGGCTTTATAGAATCCCTGTCTGTTCCCAAATAGGTGAGCTTCCCCTAATTAGGGGTTTCCTTTCAGCCTGCAGTCTAATAGGTTAATTGGCCCATTTGGCCTCCATTAACCCCTTCTGGGCAAGTGTGGGGTGGATACCGCATCACAGGTACATAGGTCTGAACTGCAGCCTGACATACTAAAACAGTCATCCTGTGCAGAGTCATGGGCCTCTTTTCTGCACCATCTGTAATGCAGTGAGATTCATAATGGTTGACAAAAATCCCAAATCTTCACGTCTAATGCAATGACAGGCAGTCAATGGCCAGGAACTGAAAGTCAGAACTTTTGAAATCTTCTAAATTTTCTATCAATTAGAAGCATCTGCAGCACTTCCAGTTCCATATTCAATGACTGGTAACCAATTTTGGCTGCTCTTACACAGTGTGCACTGCTGTAATGAAATACTGTACACCTTGCAGAGAAATTACAACCTACTATGGGGTAAATTAAAATATGTTAGTACATTCAGAAACTGTTAATGCAACCATTAAATCTGAGAATTTAAATAAAAAAGGAAGGAAAATTCAGAAGTAAAGGTTCCCACAGCAACAATAACTTGACCACATTGATTATTATGTAGTATCTTAGATTAGCATTGGTGCTATTAACTGTATACCTTTATATGTAAAATGTGTGCGGTCTGGCTGAGTTAATGTTGCTGTGGGAACAGTAACTTTTGGATTTCCTGACTTCTGTGGATTTAAATACACTGCCTTAATGTCGCATTAATATAGGGTTCTGCATTTAATTTCCTCGTATTTAAAAAAATGGCACCTAAGTCAATGACACAACTCTGTGCATGAATAGATATGAAATTAAACTGTGCTGAAAGAATAGCAAATATGGCAGACGACCAGGTTGGCTTAACAAAGAAATCTTTGGGGAGCTTAAACACAAAAAGGAAGCTTACAAGTGGAAGCTTGGTCAGATGACTAGGGAGAAGTATAAAAATACTGCTCAGGAATGCAGAAGTGAAATCAGGAAGGCCAAAGCACAATTGTAGTTGCAGATAGCAAGGGATGTGAAGGGTCACAAGAAGGGTTATTATAGATATGTTAGCAACAAGAAGAAGACAAGAGAAAGTGTAGGCCCCTTACTGAATGGGGGAGCAACCTAGTGACAGATGATGAGGAAAAAGCAGAAGTACTCAATGTTTTTTTTGTCTCTGTCTTCACAGACAAGGTCAGCTCCCAGACTACTGCACTGGGCAGCACAGAATGGGGAGGAGGTGAGCAGCCCTCAGTGGTGAAAGAATAGGTTCTGGACTATTTAGAAAGTCTGGGTATGCACAGGTCCATGGGGCTGGATGCAATACATTGGAGGATGCTGAGGGAGTTGGCTGATGTGATTACAGAGCCATTGGCTATTATTTTTGAAAACTCGTGGCAGCTGGGGGAGGTCCAAGATGATTGGAAAAAGGCAAATATAGTGCCCATCTTCAAAATAGGGAAGAAAGAGGATCTGGGGAACTACAGATCAGTCAGTCTCACCTCAGTCCCTGGAAAAATCATGCATCAGGTCCTCAAGGAATCCATTTGGAGGCACTTGGAAGAGAGGAAGGTGATCAGGTCACTAAGCATGGATTCACCAAGGGCAAGTCATGCCGCACCAACCTGACTGCCTTCTATGATGAAATGACTGGCTCTGTGGATGTGGGGAAAGTGGTGGTTGTGATATATCTTGACTTTAGCAAAGCTTTTGATATGGTCTCCCACTTTATTCTTATCGGTAAGTTAAGAAGTATGAGTTAGATGAATAGAAAGTTGTATAGATCATTGGGCTCAACGGGTAGTGAGCAATGGCTTGATGTCTAGTTAGGAGCCGGTAACAAGAGGAGTGACCCAGGATTCAATGCTGGGGCCAGTTTTGTTCAACATCTTCATTAATGATCTGGTGGATGGAGTGGATTGCACCCTCAACAAGTTTGCATCTGATACTAAGCTGGGGGGAGTGGTAGATACACTGGAGGGTAGAGATCAGATACAAAGTGACATAGACATATTGGAGGATTGGGCCAAAAGAAATCTGATGAGGTTCAGCAAGGAAAAGTGCAGAATCCTGCACTTAGGATGGAAGAATCCAATGCACTGCTACAGACTGGGGACCGACTGGGTAGGCAGCAGTTCTGCAGAAAAAAGACCTGTGGGTTACACTGGACAAGGAGCTGGATATGAATCAACAGTGAGATCTTACTGCCAAGAAGGCTAGCGGCATATTGGGCTGCATTAGTATAGCATTGCCTGCAGATCGAGGAAAGTGATTATTCCCCTCTATTCGGCACTGGTGAGGCCACATTTGGAGTATTATGTCCAGTTTTGGCCCCCCCCCCCCCACTACAGAAAGGATGTGGACAAATTGGAGCAAGTCCAGCGGAGGGCAACAAAAATGGTTAGGATGCTGGAGCACATGACTTATGAGGCGAGGCTGAGGGAACTAGGATTGTTTAGTATGTAGAAGAGAAGAGTTAGGGGGGATTTAATAGTAGCCTTCAACTACCTGAAGGACTAGACTGCTCTCAGCAGTGGCAGATGACAGAGCAAGGAGCAATGGTCTCAAGTTGCAGTCGGGGAGGTCTAGGTTGGATATTAGGAAAAAGTTTTTCACTAGGAAGGTGGTGAAGCATTGGAATGGGTTACCTAGGGAGGTGGTGGAATCGCCATTCTTAGAGGTTTTTAAGGTGTGGCTTGACAAAGCCCTGGCTGGGATGATTTAGTTGGGGTTGGTCCTGCTTTGAGCAGTGGGCTGGACTAGATGACCTCCTGAGGTCCCTTCCAACCCTAATCTTCTATGATTCTAGGCTTTCATTTTGTAGGGTTCCCCTTCCCCCCCCGCCCCCCCACCCCCACCCCCCGATAAACTGCTCAGTGTACTTGTGGTTCTTTTCTAGGTGGCAAAGTCAGGATGGAGTTGTCGTCCTTGTTGCCACCGTTAAAAAGGCAACTTCCATATGAAAGAACATACCAGTTACTGGTCAGCAGCAAGCTTTTTGCGTTCTCTTTTTACACAGAGACAGATGCAGCATAGCTCCTGCCATTCCTCCATTTTAAAATTAGATATCTTTGGTTGTCTGTTAATTCTCCTCAGTAGCCAGTCTAATAACTGTGCTGGAAGCAGGGAATCTCTAGAGTGGAAAGGAATTAACTGGGCATGAAATTTTGCTCTCAGCTATATTGGTGCAACTCACATGTATTCCAATGGGGGTTACACTTGTGGGACTATGAACAAAATTCAGCCCTGTATGTTTATCATGCAATATTGCTATATGTGTACATGTTACTAAAGCATTAGTTGTGGTTCCTTAGATTATATCATTTCAATGATCTCCAGTGGGAACCTCACTTAGAGCCAGATGCTGATTCACTTACTCACCCTAAGTAATACTTTACTCTGTGAGTGCTGCCATTGATTTTAGTGGAACCATTTGTGGCGCAAGGTACCTTGTTACCCAGAACAGTAAGGGGTTGTGTCACCACCTGCCCAGTAATCCTGGTGCTTCTGTGCTGTGTAGTGCCTTGCCACCAGCAACTTGCTCACAGCAAAATAGCCCCACCCAGACTGGTTACTCATTGCAAGGCCACACCAGCAGCCCTCCAGATCTGAGTCTTCCCAAAACCATTACCATCTGCAATGTCCAGTCCCTCTCTCTGGGACCTCATGGTATCAAGGGACCTCATGGTATCAAGTTTGCTGCCTCCAAAGAGACAGAGCACGCATCAGCCTGGCAATTTGGCTGAGGATTTTACCTTACACAGCACTGAGATGGTTTTGTAGTAAAACAAGAATAAGTTTATTAACAAAGAGTAGATATGTAAGTGATAAGTACAAATAAAAGAGGCAGGTATGGTTACAAGTAAGACAAAATAAAATGCTTCCTAGTGACTAAAACTTAATGCCAGCAATCTTTGTCTAAGCAGGTTTCACACATATAGTCAGTTTCCAGCTATTGTTGATTCACGGGCCAAGAGGATCCATTTTTTATGAGCTCGAAGAATGCTGCCACCCTATGTCCCTTTGGCTTTTTGCCTCTGCTTATATAATTGCTGTTTCAAGAGTCAGAAAGGCTTCCTGGAGGTGCAGTGTCCATCCCCTATTGAGATTAAGTGGACATTTTCCCCCACTCACTTGCCTGATGGCTTTATTTATCTTATGTGTAAATGGGCTTTTCATTGTCTTTGGTCTCACCTTGCTTAATTTACCCTGGAGACACAGGAAAATTAGTGAAATAACGCTCCTTTGTCTAGGACAGGCTGTGCTTGGATACTGCTTGCCAAACACATTTTAGAACATATTTCTGGTATTCATCTATAATACATCTATACATCACCAATACATACATCAGGCAATAATATTAATGACCAGCATGTGCCCAGTTTCTGTATAACACCTTACATGACCCCTTTTAGATACGGATTATGGCTATAGTGAGTTGGGGGCAAAGAGTGTGTCAGGCCTAATGAGAGTTATGGTATGGAGTGCCCGCTACCAGTGGGCACTGAGGGGTACCTGGGTCACAAGTACGTCTCAGACTGCGTCCTGATGGCAGAAAACAACTTTTAGCAGATCAGTTTAATGGTGTTCTTATGGAGACTGTAGCTCAATTTCCAGTACTGGTAAAATAATAGGAATTCCATTTTTATCTGTAAAAACAGTAACAATAAGCAAGCAAATGCGTTACCACGTTCTTGAGAGCACATCTAGCAGTTCAGGGAGTTGGCAATCTGGTGCTTCTCAGTACCTCCTCTCCATGTTTAATCTGTTCATAACAATTTAGCCTTGTTCTTTATTTCTACAGTCAGAATAAATCCTCATGGATAAAGCATTAACTGTCATTTCAGCTATGAATCAAAAAGAGAGTTCATGACATTAAAAATGTCCACTTACATTTCATATAAGTGAAACTCAAACATACTATTTAATGTTATATACAAAAAACATTTGTCATGGTAAATTCAGGTGCTTAGAAAAGTGCAGTGTGGGCAGGCAGAGATCAGTGAGGTGGCTTCTGAATGGGAATTCGGTCAGTTCTTTCAAACAGTGACAGGCCCAAACCAGAGTTCTGTATCAATGCACTGCCCCCAAACTTTGGAGCAGTTCAGATCTCAACCAGCACTTTATGATTCAGGCTCATCTCTACTTTCACTAATAAACGACTTCTTCCCCCTTCTCAGAAAAAGTCTCCATAAATGCTTTCGAATTTACATACTGTTCCAGCTGCAACAGCTTTTCTAAATCCATGGGTTGTTGGGTTTTTTTGGTGGAAATAGAATAAGATTAACTTGTGGAGTTTGGTCATAGTTATTTGTATTATGGTAATTCCCAAAGGCTCTAATCAAAGCCTTGTTGTTCTAGACTCTGTGAAACCACAGGAAGAGAAGATCCCAACAAGTTTACAATCTAATTTGAAAGAAGGTGCAACAAATCAGAATAATAAAGTCAAGAAGGAAGAGGAGAAGGGAGGATGAAGATAATGCAATAATATTATAGGGTTTCCTAGGTGACTTGATAGTTCTGAATTATTTAATTTTTTAAAATAAAGAAATACCCCTCTGTCCACAATTGTGGTTTACTCTGGCTACTTTTAGTTGGCTAATTTCATGTAGCCACCCCAGAAGTGGGTCTTCAGGAAGGATTTGAAGGAGATAATGTCCTCTCTCTCTCTCTCTCTCTCACACACACACATACAAGTCTTGTCTTGCTTAAGTCCCATTCCTGCCTTGTTCCAGCTCTGCCCCTACCTTGCCTCACTCCAGATAACTTGGCTCTGACTGTTGGCTCTGATTCCTGACTTCTGCTTTGACCCTGGTCTCTGACTCTGGCTCTGATACCCTTAGCTCTGATTCTTGGCTAGTGATGCTTGCTGTAACCACTAGGCATGATTGTCCACTCTCTAACAAACTGTGAGCTGTAAAGGGCACGGACTGTTGTTAGGAGGAGATGGGTGGTGGATAGGACACAGTTGTAGGGGTATGGGAATTCGGTGGGGAACTGATTGAATTTTGCTCTGTCTATCTTTTCTTGTGCTATTAGCAGAGGTGGTTGGAACATTTTTGTTGAACTCTAATTTAATTGAAATATGCTGTTTCATTGATACTGAAATGTTTCATGGAGCTATATCCAAAGTCTTAACTGAGATAGACAAAGAGGGTGAAGTAGCTTTTATTGGACCAACTTCTTCTGGTGAAAGAGACAAGCGTTTGAGCTACACAGAGCTCTTCTTCAGATCTGTTTAGCTCAAAAGCTTGTCTCTTTCACCAGCAAAAGTTGGTCCAATAAAAGATATTACCTTACCTATCTTGTCTCTCTAATATCCTGGGGTCAACTCAGCTACAACAACATTGCAAGAAATGGAAGATCTCTTAATCAAGATGGATTTTTGAAGTCCAGGGTGTCTGATCATTTCTTACTAGATAGAAAGAGAGGGAGACACACACAGAGAGAGGAATTGAAAACCTGAGGTTTTCAATGTGAAGATAGCTATTTTGACACAATTCTGTTTCACCAAAACATCTGAAATGTTTTGTTTTCATTCCAATGTGGAAGGAAAACAAATGTCAAAATCTTAAAAGTTGTCATGAAAGAGGATTGTCGTCTACCGGCCAGCTCTGGTTATTAGAACTTGGAGTAAATGATGGGCCCTTTTATTTATTAGTGTGGTTTCAAAAGTTTGCCAAGGGTTTTGGGTGGGTGCTCTTTTGTTATACCATAGCAAAAACCTTAATAAATAGATTAATAATAAATAAATTGATTATGTTTGTACAGCACCTAGCCTAATGGGACTCTGACCTGGCTGAGGACTCTAGGTAGTAGTGTGAAACAAATAATAAGAAATAGCAAAATACCCTGAGAAAGGCTATCCTCATGGTAGTTCTGCCCTCACCTAAATAAGCTAGTACCAGAAATCACAAGAACCTGTTCTCACCGTCACTAAGTGTGCTTGAAGAGAGGAGAGGCTGGAGGTAGTGTTTGACTGCTGAACAATGCAAACTCTTATTTTAATGCTGACGTGTTTGAAGTTTTCAATAAAGAAGCAACCTATTGAAGTTATAATTGCACTTGGCACAGTGAGTTATGGTAAAGTGCCTGCTGACCTCATGCAGAAATTGTCAAAGAGATGCACAGCTTGGAGCAGTTCTGCTTAGGAAACAGTTTTTATGGGGATATTAATGCTACCATATACAGAGACATCATAGAGCACCAGCACCTGGATTAATATGCCCATATAAAGTGTACTGAGAAGCAACCCAGGGAGAGAGGAAAGAAAGCAGAAGATCCTGTTGATTCAGTTATGGCATTAGTAATTCATTCTCCCTTTTCGCTTTTGTAGAGATAGAAACAGTGTTACTTCACTATGTGATGTGAGGAAGAGTCAGCAGAATGCGCTTCCTAGAAGCAGCATATCACCTGGCTGAGTGATATCTATCAACTAAGAGAAAAGGCAGACAAGGGACAAAATGAGTTGGTGGTGGTACTCTGCTCTTTGCTGGAAGTAACACCGTCAGCATCACTGCCTTTTTGTTCATGAGGCTATTACACAGGAAAAAGATCAATATGTAATTTTGTCTCTCCCTACATACAGCTGTGTGAGTGGGAAAGGAACACAGAGAGAGGGAGAGTAGCTGAAGAGAAGTGCAGTGTTTGTGGCTCTCACAAATAGGTTGGATGCGAGGAGTCTTGGGTGGTATTTGAGTCTGGCTTAGGTAGAGTATCTGGATATCCCTATATGTGGGCTCCAGAGAAACCTACACATTCCAACCCACTCAACACTGCACTGCACTGCTCAACATTTCCTCTTCCCCCAGAAAGGTGGTTTTAAAAATCTCTCTCTTTGTTTGCTCAGATTTATTTCTGGGTGAAATTCATATTCTACCAGATTCAGTTCATTAAGCTCCTGCTGAATTCTGCACCCACAGCACATGCTGCACACGTACTGCTGCTTTTTCATCCAGCTTCTAGCAAAATGTATTCTGTGCAACCTTGAATGAACTGTGTCTGTCTTTTGTGCTGCTGAGTAGCTTGTATCTGTGGTTCCCTCTCAAACCGAACACGCTGATATCTACAACCACAAGAGCAAAGCATCTTGAAAGATGCCCTTCACTCTTTCCCTCAGTTCAGCTCCATCCTATTACACCCGTATTCTAAGTTGTCAGCAGGAGGTTTTTGTACCCTAACTACTAGACTTCTACCAGTGCTGTGTCCAAGTTGCTACTCAGTAATTTAGCCACAAAGGGACTTAGACTGGGCTTAGGATCTGGTCCTATAGTTCCAAACCAAATGAGGACTCCTACCATATGAGAGTCCTGGGTTGCAAATGCTGAAAGAGCAGAAAAGGGTTAAAGGAAACAAAATACTTGTTCATAACTTTTCTTATTGTTTTGTAAGCTTGGAACTTAAATGCATTTTCTTACTGAAAAAGTAATGTGCATGAATACCAGCACTGACTTGTGACAGCCCCATAACATGCATTCCAACTGGGCTGGGTTGTTAACCTTGCCTTATTTTTATTAAAAGTAACAATCATGAAAGCACTTGTTATGAAAAAATAAAAGACACGTCATCGCATTTTTTAAGCAGCTCTAAGAAGAAAGCAGCTCACATGCTGGACCTTCTGCCTTGACCCGGCCCATTTTAAACAGAGAAGAACGGATGTGGGGAGCAGTTATTGGTCAGAAGGTAGGTATGGGAACCAACAGTATGCTTCTGTCTAAAAAAGGTGGATTGGCTGTGCCGTGTGTGTCAGAGTGAGACACTGAATGTGTTCCTACTACTCGCCTGCCTCAGTTTGTTTATTTTAAGGCAAGATGGTGCAGTGGGCAGTGGGCATGCTAGTTAAGACCTAAATTAATGGCTTCAGTTCTGAGGGATAGAGTGAGAAGACTGCATCAATAAAGTCCATTGGCTCACAATGATGCCCTTGTGACACCATACCGAATCATGGCCCCCTTCTTTACACTCTTCCATATGTCTTACACAATCTTCATAAGGTTGACAGTCATCCTCCACTCTTTGATAAGCTTTTATGTACTGGTAGGGCTGTGGGAAGTTTAATGAGTGGTGGTATTCTGAAAAGTAACTTAAATTATTTTTGTAAGGTCACAAGTAGAGATGGTTGAAAAATATCCAGATAATATCTTTCATTGGAGAATGCAGTTTTGTTGAAAGTGAAATGCTTCACAATATCAAGTCAATTTCATCAAAATTTTGTTTCAGAAAAAAAACAGGAAAAAAAGCACGGGCAACTTTGAAATGCTCCATTTCAACATTTTTGCAATGCAGTGTTTTGATTTTTCATTTTGAAATGATGTTTCATTTCAATTTTTTTCATTATATGCATTATCATATAATATATACAATTTTTAAAACATCTAAATCCATTTGATTCAGCCAATTTTTCCCCCCAGAATTTTCTGTTACAGAATTTTGACAATTTCGGGTTTCATTCTGATTCAGAATGAAGCCAAATTTATAAATCTCAAAATCCTTAATGAAATGGGATTTCCATCCTTCACACAGCTCTAATCCAAAATTAACTGCCTCTTAAGACTCCAAAGTCTTACTTGCCCAGTAAAGTAAAAAATCTGCCAGCCCTTAAAACTTATTCTGGGGTCTGAAAGTCAAGTAAAGGTTCTCCAATTGGAATTTATATCTGCTTACTTTACCTACATATATACCTTTTACTGCTTTATGCTCCTGTTGGTCCTGCAGAACCATCATTCCAGTTATGGGAGAGTGAGTTGGATTGGATTTTTACTTGTGTATCATTTAAAATAAATAGCAAAATATAGGGGAGGAAAATCAGAAACTGCAAAATGTTAGTGATTTGATACCAATATAACAAGCCAAATGGGCTAGTCTCCCATTTATTTTGTTTGATAGCAAATGCTCCTGGTCTCTGACCTTGTGTGCCAGAGCTCACCCCACACAGTTTTTAAAATGTTTTCTTACTTCTTCATGATTAACTCATAAACAGGGTTTTAAAATGGAAAAGTTGGTACAATAGCAGCTCAAGTGGTACTGCTTTACTACTGTGGCCCCACTCAAATTCATATCTCTCAATTACAACCACTCTCTTCCTGTGAATGGAAACCATGTATTAACTATAGATGAAAAATGTAAGCATCTTGTTTCCTGCGGCTCACTCAGTAAAGTCTCTCGGTAAATGAAATGATGTTTTCAGGTAATATACTGATATGCTACACTGGAGTCAGTTGTAAATCAAACTGACCTTAAATTACACTTCAAACCATCAGCATTTCAAAAATAATTACTGCTCCAAAAAACCCTCTTGCTAATAAATTTATTAAATTGAAATAATTTTACTTTATCAAATACTGAAGAGGGAAAGGGGCAATTTCTATTACAGTCTGCATGGAAGACTGATGTAATAATAAATAAATGAAAATGTTGTTTGATTCCCATATATCTTAGAAGCAATACCACTCTACAACACTCCAAACTGAGATAAGGGAATAGAAAAACTGAGAAGAAAGAAAATTACAGTCCAAGACAGTATTACCACCAGAACCACACTGAAATCAAGGGATGAACTTTTCATATGGCTAATAAAAGGCAGAGGAGTGTCACTGCTGTGCTAAGAAGCGCTGAATGAAGGTCAATAGTTAGTGTGACTTCTTTGTATGTGAATGGGTTAACTGCAAGTGTTTGACCTTAATACAGCTCATTATGTATTCAGAGAAAATAATTTTCTGTTTGTTTACATACTGAAGTAAACCTATTGTGCTGTAGTGAAATTTGCAAGATGTGTTCACAGACTCACCATCACAACAAGAAAACCAAGTCCATGGGGCCCTTTCTGGCACAAATAGACTACAATGGAATTGTACCTGCTTACTCCTGTGAGGAATTTTGCAACAGTAGTCTGTAATTTCACTGCTTCAATTGGTTTTTATTCTTTCAGATTGCCTTGCCACTAGACCTTCGCTTTTGTGTTTGGTTTGTCTGTTTTGCCTTGATGCCTGTGATGATTGGTGTTTGTTGGAAGCATTGCCTAGTGGTCAGGGAATCAATTTCTTCTTAATGTGGGTGGAGGCTCGGTAAGGGAGGCTGGACCCTCCCATTCTACCAGGCTCTGGCCCACAGCCCTGTGAGATTACCTAAGGGTCATCACCCAAGAGCACCTTAAGGCCGCTCTCTCTAACTTCCTACTCCCCACTCTATGGTCCAAGCTTTGCAGTCTGTAGCAAAATGTGCTAAAGAAAAGGTACTAACTGCACTGTCTGTCTGGGCCCAGCAGATAGGCTCCTCCTTTTCCAGAGAGGCTGCTGCAGCATCCCTTCTCAAGCACTTCCAGGGCAGGTCCTTCTCTCTGACTTGTCAGCCCCCTTCTGAGCTGTCTGGCTTCCTTTTAAGCCCCACCTTTCCCTGGAGCATGTTCTGCAGGTGTGGCGGGTGAGGGTTATCTGGGCACCCCATCACACACTTTCCCCCACAAGGTCGGTGTTGGGGTACCCACTGTGGTTCTTGTTCTCTCCAGACTTGTGAAAAAGATGTGTGTTCTTATGGTCCCTCCCTGCTTGGTGAAGTACTTGAAAACTATAAGAAAACTGCAAGGAAAGGTACCATTGCATGATCCTTGGATTGGTATCCTCCACTGAATTGAGCCAGCAGAGAGGAGTGTTGTCTGTCACTATGAGGAAAGGATTCCCCAACACATAATATCTTAAGGCATCGACAGCCCTCTTCATAACCAGGGCCTTCTTCTTGATGACTGAGTAAGATGTTTCACAAGGGAACAGCTTCCTATTGATTTACAAGATAGGGTGTTCTTCTCTGTCAATGCACTGTGAAAGTGCTGCTCCAAGACCTGCATCGGAGGCTGCAATGTGATTCATTTTGAGAAGTCTGGGTGTGAGAGCATTGGTTCCTGGCTTAGCTGTCCTTCTAGCATCTTAAAGGCCTTGTCATACACTTTGGACAACTGAATTTTCTTAGGGCTTGTGTCCTTTATCAGGTTTGTTGGGGGGCTGCAATAGTGATGAAACCTGGTAAAAAGTGCCTGTAGTACCTGTCAAGGCCCAGGAAGTGATGCACCTGCTTTTTGGTGGTTGGTTTGGGGCATTATCAATTAGTGGTGTCAGACACCCACCCCCTACCCCATAGTTGAGCTAAGTCACCTCCTGGCTGGCCAGTTTGCATTTGGCCAAGTTGTCTGTTATTCCTGCTTCTTGGAGAGATTGTAGTATCATGGTGAGGTGTCATAGGTGATCGTTCCAGTCATAACTATACATGACAGTATTGGCAATGTATGTCATGGAATATCTCCCATGTGATCAAAGTATATGTCCATCAAATGTGGAAAGGTGGCCACTGCTTGGTGCAGGCTGAAGGGCATGGTCTTAAATTGGTAGAGACCAGCTGGTGTAGAGAACGTGGTCTTCTCTTGTGCTTTGGTTGTCAGAGGTATCTGCCAGTAACACTTCATAAAGTCAAGAGTGGATATATACCTGGCCATGTTGGCAGCCCCAACACTACCTCACAGCTCATCTACTCTATGCATAGGGTATGTATCAAATTTCAATATTGCATTTACTTTCTGGATATAGCTGCAGAACCAGGTTGACCTGTTGGGCTTCGGCACAATCATGATGGGTCTCCGTCACTCACTATGGGACTCCTCAACCACCCTAAGTCTAACATGGCCTATAGCTCTTGGCCAACCATTTCCCGCATCTTTTGTGGCAGGTGTCATAGGCTTTCTTGGACCCTTTTTCCCAGTTTAGTGTCCATTTGATGATAGGACAGGTCAGTGCATCCTGGCCAGGCTGAGAAGACTGAGGGGAAGTCTTCTATCTGCTCTCATAACTGATGTTTTTGTAGAGGCTGGAGTTCCTTTACCATAGATATCAGTCCACTATAGTGGCCGAAAGGGGCCTGTGGGCCGAGCTTGGGTTAGGGTGGAGCTGTCACTATGAGGAGGCCTTCCTGGTCCTGGCAGGCCTTTAGCAGGTTCATGTGATAGATCTGCATTTCTGTTCTCTTCTCTGGTTGGCAAATTTCATATTTGACTGTTCCAACCTTCCCCACTATTTTGCATGGACCTTGCCACCCAGTCAGTAGCTTCGATTCCAAGATCTGTAGTAACAACAAGACTGTATCCCTGGGTCCAAATTCCCACATCCTGGCTCCTTGGTTTTAGGCCTGTGCTTAGTTGTGTTGAGACTTCAACTGGTTTTCTTTCACAAAATCCCCCATTGTCTCCCAAATTCTCCCTCAAGCAGATCACATAATATAGCACATTGATTTTTAAGTGACTCTGTTCTCCCATGTCTCATGGAGAAGGTCTAGGCTCCCGTTTGGTTGTTTCCCAAATAATAGTTCAAATGGGGAGAAACGTGTTGATACTTGTGGCACTTCACAGATGGCAAAAAGGAGGCATGGGAGTAACCGCTCCCAATAACAAGTGTCTGAGGCCACAAATTTTCTAAGCATCTCTTTCAATATTTTACTGAAGTGCTCCACCAGCATGTCCATATGAGGCTAATAGATAGAGGTCTTTAAAGCCTTGATCTTTACAAGGTCACACAATTCCCCCATTCATTTTGACATAAAGTTGACCCCCTGGTCAGTCAGTATCTCTTTTGGTGTCCTTACCCATGCAAAGGCTTTCATCAGTTCAGTATCAATGTTAGCCACAGTGGTTGAATGAATGGGAGTAGCCTTTCGGTACCACATGGCATAGTGCATTATCATTAGGATGTACTGATACCTGGCCTCCCTCTTTTCCAGGGGTCCTACCATATTCATTCTGATCTCCTCAAAGGCCACTCTGAGCACTGGGAGGGAGACATTTGGGGTTTTTTTTATTGGCATTCTTGTCATGATGCGCAGTAGCCTTTGAACTCGCTGTGTACCCGCAGCCAGTAAAATCTGAGAATTATGTTTTCTAGGGTCATCTCTCACCCTAAGTGTCTCCCACAGAGCACTGTATGTGCCAGCTGTAATACCCTTCAATGGAATTTTTTCAGGACTAGACATTATACTTGTACTTCCTCAGTTTGGGAATCTTTTGTTACCCAGTATAATGTCTCTTCCCTGAATTCAAAGCAGGGCCACTGCTTCATCAGTTGTGTGTCTAGCACATCTCCACTTATGCTGGTAAGTTGTTCATACACCCTGCTCAGTTTCAAGTCATTTCTTTGTTCGCTTATGCAATCTATGTCCGCCGTTAGTAGGTCCAAATCAGGAGAGGGTGAGATCTTCTGTTTTCCCTGTTTGTGGGGGCTGGGAGGTATTGTTTCTGTCAGGAGGTCCCTCCGCTAGGATCCTCTGTCTCTCCAACCACTGCCAGCTTTCTGGAGGTTTTTCATTCAAGGGTCCCTCCTTGATGGCCATTCCCTTTCAGGGGTTCATCACCCCATGATTTCATGACCTCCCTGAAAAATTCCCAGTCCTGGCCCAAAATCTTCTTCTTCTTCTTCTTCTCCTCCTCAAGGTCTTACAGCAGACACAGGGAGAATGCATGCATTCTTCACCAAGTTTTGATGATTGGTGTTTATTGGAAGTGTTGCCTAGTGGTCAGTTCCTTCTTAAAGTGTTTGGAGGAGTTGGTAGGGGAGCCTGGGCCCTCCTGCTTCACTGGGCTCTGGCCCACAGCCCTGGAGGAACACTGGGCCACTTCCTAACCCCCATTGTATGGTCCAAGTTTTGCAGTCTGTGGTACTAACTGCACCTTCAGTCTGTCTGGGCCCAGCAGGTAGGCTCCTCCTTTCCCAGAAAGGCTGCTGCAATGTCCTTTTTCAGGCACTCCCAGGGCAGGTCCTTCTCCCTGCATTATCAGCCCCCTTCTGAACTGTCTGGCTTCCTTTTAGCTCCACCTCTCCCTGGAGCATGCTCTGCAGGTTCAGCTGGGTGGAGTCACCTGGACCAGAGTTGCTCTTTAAACCCTTCTATCCTAATGTGGGGTTTGAACACCCCATCACAATGCCCTCCTTTTTCTTTGTGCCAGATTAACCTCCATGGGCTCAATGGGGCAATTTAAATTCCAGTGGAAGCTCCACGGGAGCCTCGCTGGTGGAGGCATCTCATAGGAGAGGGGATGGGGTCAATGACTCTTCTGGCCAGTTATTTGCTGTTCTCTTACAGGCTGGAATTGCTTATTTTTTGTACTAGCCAGTTCTAGGTCTCCTGGGGCAGTGGGCAGGGTAAATTCATAACATAGGCCCCCATCCCATCCCATCCCATCCCACACAGACACATTAATTAATTAAAGAGAAATTTGTATTTTATTTCTGAAATGGCATAAGTAGGCCTTATCATTTTACAGCTTCACTTTTCTGTCCTTTTTCATTGCAACATTACAAATGATCTCACTAAAGTAATTTTTTTCTTGCTAGTTCACATTCAATAAACAAACAGCAAGATAACTTAAGTGTTCCTATGCCACAGTAGATTGTCTGCAGTTTTGGTGAGGTCCAGCTAACTGTGAAATTTCTTTTGGCTTTTGCTATGGTCACTGGCTATAAGCAAACATTTTATAGGGCAATGCATAATTCACTGAATGTTAGTAGTAGGATTTGGGGTTGTTTTTTTTTGAAATCTCATTAAATAAATGTTGGCAGTACAAATTTTTTTCCAAAAATAGACTTAAATTTTTTTTTTTCAGATGCAACATTTCACATGGAAAGTTCTCTGAAAGATCCATAGATTACTCAAGAACTAGACATTTGGATTCTTCTTCCAGTTTTTCAGGCTCTGGTATGATATATTTGATAGGACTGAACAGAATGTAAACAAATGTCATGGGCTGCTTTTAATCGGTGTTCCAACTCACAGATAATGTCTAAAGTTGCAGAGAACATGTATCTTTTGAATAAATATTATCTCATCTTCAGAGGTGATCGAACATGATTCCTCAGGTGTCTCATCATGAAATCTTTTCTGTTGCTTTCCACTCTTCTGTGGTTATTGTGGCAAAATTCCCATGCCTTCTGCTACAAGACATGCTTCCTGTAGAATTTTGGGCCACTGATCTCTACGTTGTTTTATTTCTTCAATAATATCAGCAATGAGAGCTACCTCTGATTCAAGAGAGATTCCTCTGGCTTGTAAAATCTTGTTTCTGTCCTCAATACTTGAAAGAATTTTGTTCCAGAAGCTAGCCATCAAAAGGCATAAAAACGAGTTGAAGTACCTTTTCAGTGCTTCTAGTTGTGATTGAGCTTCATGTGTCGAGTTTAATAAGAGCACATTCCAGTGCCTCCAGAATACCTGGAAGATGCTTTGTGAGTAGACGGACAGCATCAGTACGTGTACTCCAGCTTGTGTCTGACTGAGAGTAGAGTGAGCAGTGTATCCTATCTGTTGTAATCTTCCACCTCACTGGGCTAGCACTGAAAAACACAAAAAGTTGCTGAACACAACCAAAAAATGTTAATGTTTCAGTACAGGCTGCAGCAGCATTAACCCCTACAAGATTTAGTGAATGGGAACTACAAGGAGCACACACAGCAAGTTCATTTTTGGACATAATGCAGGCCTGAACATTTTTTATTTTCCCTGACATATTAGAGCCATCATCAAATCCTTGACCTCTACAGTCATCCAGAGGAATGTTATGATGCTTCAAGCTGCCGATTAGCATTTCGACTATCTGTTCTCCTTTTTTAAAATCAAAGCTGATAAACTCAAGAAATCTTTCTGTAATGTTAAATGTACCACTGTCTTTGTTGTGAACTACAAATTGCAATATCAACACATGTTGTTCATGGTGAGAGGCATCAGGAGTAGCATCATATGATAGAATAATAAATGGCCTTTTCTCTCTCTGCAAGGATGGCCTTCTGCACACGCTTACCACATTATTCAATAAACTCATTCTGACTCTCCCATGAGAGAGAATGAACCTGTCCTTTCATTGTTCTGCCCTCTGTTTGCTTCTGTTTGACTTTAGCCAAATGGTCATGAATGATGCTGTTATAATGAGCTATAATCTCAAGAGTTCCAAGAAAGTTACCATTGTGTGGGTCACCTATCAGATTATAATCTCCTTGGAATGCTAGACCTCATAAAGCAAGAAATAAGGTAACATCCAACAATCTTTCCAATATTTCTTTCCATCTTGTAGCTTCTCTTAATATATGTTTTTGAATCTCATTGTCCACTCCAAGTCCACCTGACAGTGACTGCTGAAATTGCTTCCACTGGCAGTAGCAAGTTTTATGTTCTATGCTCTTTTCATGTTCAGGAAGTTTAGTATACAGTTTACACCATTTTTTCACAATTGGTGAATACCCTTCATTTTTTGACAGCATACTGTGTTGTTTAAACCTTCCTTCAGGAAACGGCCAACATGGAAAACAATGCAGTGCTTGGTTGGTAGCACTCCAAACAAGTCAGTCTCTTGGTATCTTTTCTCTCTTGTTGGAAGTCTTACATTTGAGAAGAAGTTCAGGAAAATTATGCCCATCAGCATCTTTTGGCGTTGACTTTGCTAGCTTCCTCATTTCTTCAAAAGTTGGGAACCAGATAGAAAAAATTTTTGACAGATAGAATCTATTGTTTTCAGGCCACAAGCCTGGATCTTTGAAAATACAAGAATCAGATAGTGTAGCACTACTCTCTCCTGCTTTTTGTAAACCTTCTGAATGTGGTGGTGCTAATGGTGATACTATGTGACTATCTTTCAGCATTAGATTGGAGTCACATGATGCATGTTCTGGCAGCTTTTCTTTGTCATCAATTGCCAGTGCCACAGACACAGTCTCTATATTGAAATCATTTTCATCTTGATTTTGTTCATCTGCTTCCCTAGTTAGTATATTGCCTGATTGCAGAAAGGCCTTGTCTGATTTGAAAAACTGGAGGATAGATTGGTGTCCTTAGCTTCTTTTAGTTCCCTTTCTTTTACCTCCTTATGCTTCTGGCTGCCTGATTTGTATAGCCACCACCAGACATGACAGTATGGAGTGTGTGTGTGACCGTGAGTGAATTACGCACTTACTCACATATATTTTGGGTCTGCAAATCCTACCAGAAGAAGCAACAGCACTGGCTCCCACTGTCTTATGGTGCTTTGCTTTGCCCCTCCCACCAGTTGTCCCTTCTTCCAGCCTATGCACGAGGAACTCTGGGACTGGTAGTTCTTGATCTTGATATGATAGACCATGTCACAGAGAGGAGCACAAATCTCTCTGTCTCTCAGTCTCAAACTACAAGTCCTAGTTTAACTGCACAAGCACACGCTCTACTAGACAAGGGCCTAAGCTGGGCCAGCAGGCCCAGCAACTCACTGTTCAGAATGTTGCTTGAGACTGCTCTAACACTGCTTCTGATTGGCTCCAGTAAATCTCAAAGATTTGGACAATAGATACATAGATACAGGGAAATAAGTTTCTATAAATATCCTCAGGCATGATCCAGAATTTAGCCTCAATTTTTTCCTCATGGTAATGGGGGTTGCAGCCTGGGCCAGGCACCCGAGGGCCTCCGGACCCCGTTAAAGCATACCCTTTTTTCCCTCCATGTGGGGGCCCTGTGGTTGGTAGCACTCCAAACAAGCCTGTCTCTTGGATTCTTTTTTATTTTGTCTTACACTTGAGAAGAAATTCAGGAAAACTCTGACTATTAACATCTTTTGGCACTGACTTTAGTAGCTTCTGCATTTCTTCAAAATTCAGTATACCCGATACAACAACTTTTTGATGAACAGAATGTGTAATGAGTTTAGGTCACAATCCTGGATTTTTTTAAAAACATGACGTATGAAGAAGTGCAGCACTGCTCTCCCCGGCTTCTTGCAAACCTTTCTTTGAGTCTGGTAGTGCTGGTGGTGATATTACTTGACTGTCTTTGGAAGTTATTAGAATTGAATAATGTAATTCATCTGGCTGCTTTACTTCATTAATTTCCACAGTCTCTATACTGAAATAACATTCACCTTGCTGTTTTTGTTTCTGTGCATTGCTTGAGCCAAACTGTTGAGAGGCCTTGTTTGTCTGGAAAAATTGGTGGATTTGACTGGCGTCCTCTAGTTTCTTTCCTTTCCCTTTCTTTAAGATCCTGACATTTCTGGCTGCCTGACTAGTGTTTATAGCCACACATGGCAATATGACACATATATTAATGATACAAGAGTGATAAATGCCCTCTAGGCAGCTTGGAGGACCTGCTCACTATTCAAAATGTTGCTTCCATTCTAACATGGTTTCTGATTGGCTCAAGTAAATCTTGCAAGATCTCGTGAGATCTGGGCACTGCATAGAGACATAGGAACAAACATATTCACCAAGATTATATACATAACATTTACTCAGACTCAGACATCTACAATTTAGCCTGAATGTTTTTCTCATGGTGATGGTCTTGTGGACCTCTGGCCAGGCCCTAGGACAAGCCAATTCTGGTAAAGCATACCCATTTTCTCTCCTGTACTTGGGGCCTGCAGGTACTGCTGAATGGCAGCATGGAAAAGCTTAAACTTAAATGACAAATAACTAAGTAGGGGAACAGGAATTCTTTCTGAATCACAATGGGAGTTTATCACAGTTCTACAGTATCTAATTGTACCATCGTGGTCCCACAGCATCATTACAAACACTATTATGATTCTGTCACCAATAAAATCCACTGCACCAAGAAAGGTGTTGACATTAGGACATAGAAATCTCAGCAGACTTTACACTATCATCGTCCCACTATGTTTACCTGTGGAAAGAAAATGGGAAAATTCTTAAAAGAAGTGTTAATTATACACCAACCACACTCCGCTGTGGAGGTCATTGGCTTCTAAAGGCTGTTACAGCTTACTGAAGCATGCTATTCCTCTTCCTTCTCAAGCGGAAAATTCTTCTCCCAGTTGCTGGGCTTCATATTGAGCAAAGTAAGAAATGTGGGACAAACAGATGTAAAATGTCATACTTGTTACATCAGGTACATGGATAGGCAGACTTTCTCAAGTAACAAACAGTGTACATTTTGGTTCTTATTTCCAGCATAGCTTCTAGGCTTAGCATCAGCCCTTGTGCCACCTTTACCACTAAGCAGAGACTCTGGCAGCAACACACACTACACCATATGGCTCTGCTCCAATTTCCACATTTTTCTCCACAGTGCTGTGAACCACTCAGCAGCAGCTGGGATGTCTGTTTAATGTGTGGGTCACCTCTTCATCAACAAAAATGACAGAAATATACAGGAGAATCTGGGCTTGCTCACATCTGCTGCTCTGGCCACCCTCTTAATTTGCTTGTGTGGAGTATCTTGGATAGTGAATGGCAATGATGACCACATTAAAAGTTGTGGAATGCACATTGTCTGCACAAAATGTAACCACTGAATGGACGCCTGTGATACTGCTGTCTGAATCCAGCACAGTGAAAGTTTCCAGTACAGCAGCAATTCATACCATAGTATCTCTTTTTTGTATATTATTTCTTCTGTTGGCGGTAATAAGCTACTTTATATTATATTAAGATATTGGTAACATAAATAGACACACTGCTTCTATATGCCAGAATATAAAGAGTATATAGAATACTGGCAACATAATAGGATACAATAATTCTTTTCAAGAATAAAGAGCCTAAATTTAAAAAAAAATAGTTCATCTGTGTGTGCAAATTGGGTAACTGTGCATGTAAAAGGTAATAATTAACCATAGCACATGCAAATACCCAATTAGTGTGTACAACTGGAGCTGCACCACAAATTAGGCATGCAAGTGCACATACAATTCCCATCTAATTTGTTTAGAACTCATGCTTATAATATAAACAGTAAGTTAGAAACCATAGTTAAAAGACTATAATAAATATCACTTGAATGCCAAATATTTTAAAACGACATATGTATATTTGGAACTAATTCATTGGAATTGCTTAGCTAAAGTTTGTACTCCACAAATACTAAGAGTTATTTCTTTATTTACTCAGCTGTCTACATTAAAAATAGTTTAAAAAACGAGTTCTGTATGCCTGAGGGGAAGAACCAATATGTTACTCCAGTTCTATGCTGGTGTAACTCTCCTGAAATCAATGTATTTTAAAAAAATCTACTTACTTTGGGGGCAAAGTTTTCTGTTTCACAGATGTAAATCTGGAGTAAATACAATGAAATCGATATAATCTTTGAAAAGTCATAGGAATCCGTGGAGTTACTGTGGATGTACAGCATTGTAGCTGAGGGCAGAATCTAGGCTTGAGCAGGATCTCTTCAAAAAATATTGGGCCCTCTGTGAAGTCATTCAGTTGAGACCCCACTCTACAAAGCCTAAGATTCAGTGTATGGCCTACTTGCTTCTGTCCATTCAAACTGTGGGAAGTGGGGGGTATTGAGTGCAACAGGAACAGGTGGTGAGAGAATAAATAATGGGTCTAGAACTGGTGTGTTTGTAGAGAGAAGGGAACAGTGCATGGTGGCTTCCTTTTAAATCAGAAGAGATGTTTTTGCACAAATGACTTGCAGTAATAGGATATTTTTCTCTTTACATTGTAAACAACATTAACGTTTCTTTATCAAACAAATCCATTAATTTTCTAATACCATGACCTTTCCACAGATTAGAAAAGAAGTTTGCAATATGTCTGAAAGCCTCATATTATTGTTCAGGGAAAATAATCTAATTTCTCAAATGCTGGGGTAAAAACATTATCATTTGTCTTCCATTTCCTCTTTTGGAGCAAAGGTTAAAAATGCAATTATAATCATTGTGTATCTTTGCCAGTACTGGTGTGCTCTGGGAAATTTTTTTGTTTGTGATATATTATTATTATGACTTTATAATGTGTTCCTGATCAGAAATGAGCAATCATTACATAAGACTACAGAAAAATAATATCCACACTTTCCAGCTCAACTGGATTTCAGGAGCAAAAGCACAGTTATTGATTTCCTGGGTTCCAATTGCACCTGAAAAAGGAAGGTCAGCTGTCTGAAGATGGACACAGGACAAAGTGTTTGTGAAAGTCTTTATGCACTGACTGAGGTCAGACTTCCACACATAAAGGCCTTACCTACACTAGCAAGATTCCTAGCCATAACTCACTGCCATTCAGTGCAGCTTCACTGTTGGCAGCAATGGCAGAAGCTCCAGGGTAGACCTAGTATGGGTATTTTTACCATTGCCCCATCTCTGATTAGATAGATATATATACATACACACTTCCAAATACACAAATAAACACTCTGCTAGGATCAGCCTAGTCTGTGTATATTTTGGGAACATGGTATAAATTAGGGCTATCAATTAATCACAATTAACTCAAGGAATTAATGCAAAATAAATTAACTAGATTAAAAAAATTACTCGCAATTAATCACAGTTTTAATGACATTGTTAAACAATAATGGAAAACCAATTTGAATCTATTATAAATATTTTTGGATTTTTTCTACATTTTCAAATATATTGATTTCAATTACAACACAGAATACAAAGTGTACAGTGCTCACTTTATATTATTTTTATTACAAATATTTGCACTGTAAAAGAGATAAACAAAAGAAACAGTATTTTTCAATTCACCTCTTACAATCTCTTTATCTCGTTAGTACAATCTCTTTATCGTGAAAGTTCAACTTACAAATGTATCATTTTTCTTCTACATAACTGCACTAAAATATAAAACAATGTAAAACTTTAGAGCCTACAAGTCCACTCAGTCCTACTTCTTGTTCAGCCAAATGCTAAACCAAATAAGTTTGTTTACAATTATGGGATATAATGCTGCCTGCTTCTTATTTACAATGTCACCCGAAAGTGAGAACAGGCATTCACATAATACTGTTATAGCCATTGTTGCAAGGTATTTATGTGCTTGATATGCTAAACATTTTTATGCCCCTTCATGCTACATAAGTTCCTAAAGGATAGGTCTATCAATGGCTATTAGCCAGGACAGGTAGGGATTGCTGTTTGTCACAAGCTGGGAATGGCCGACAGGATGGATCACTTGATGATTACCTCTTCTGTTCATTCCCTCTGAAGTACCTGGCATTGGCCACTGTCAGAAGACAGGATACTGGGCTAGATGGACCATTGGTCTGACCCAATATGGCAGTTCTTATGTTCTAATGCATTAATAGGACTTCTTTCTTATTGCCTTTTAGGTCTCTTGCTAGGTGTAGCTCATTTTGTGCCTTAGCCTTTCTGATTTTGTCCCTACATCCTTGTGCTATTCTTTTGTAGTCATCCTTACCAATTTGTCCATGTTTCCACTTATTGTAGAATTCTTTTTTGATTTTTTGGTCATTAAACAACTCCTGATGGAGCAATATTTTCCTCTTACTATTCTTCCTATCTTTCCTTTGCATGGGAGTAACTTGCTGTTGTGCCTTTATTAGTGTCTCTTTGAGAAACTGCCAGCTCTCTGAACTACTTTTTCTCTTAGATTTTCTTCCCAAGGGAACTTACTTACCAGTTCTCTGAGTTTGTTTAAGTTTGCTTTTTTGAATTCCACTGTACTTACTCCTTCCTATTTTTAGAATACTGAAATCTATCATTTTCATGATCACTTTCACCCAAATTGCCTTCAACCTTCAGATTCACAACCAATTCCTCCGTTAGTCTGAATCAAGTCTAAAATAGATGCCCCCTGGTTACTTCCTCCACCTTCTGAAACAGAAAGTTGTTCCCAAGAACTTATTAGAAATTTTGTGTTTTGCTGTGTTAGTTTTCCAACAGATTTCAGGGTAGATAAAGTCCCCTATTGCAACCAGGTCTTGTGTTTTGGATTTTTCTGGTATTTATTCTAAAAATGCCTCATCCACCTCCTCCTCCTGATTTGGTGGTTGACAATAGACCCTGTCAGAGTTCAGGGCAACTTCATCTATATTCCCCCTGCATGTTCCACCAAAGTCACCAACTCTAGGCTCCTGGCTCCTTAGTTGTCACCCCTCTTGGCTAGAGATATACGTCTCTGTCTCGCCTGATTGGGCTGTATGGTTCCCTACCTACACTGTGATATTCCCAGCAAGCCAGACAAAACAAGCCAGCATCTGTGCTTTGTTTTCTCTCCAGAGGCTATGAACATCATAATGGCCCACCGTTATAAATTACCACATGGCAGTTTATATGCAGGCACATTTATTCTTAAGGTGAAAGGGTTATAGAGAAAACATTAAAAACAGTAAAATAACCTACCCACATGCTAAAAAACTTACCAGAGATCACCCCAACTCCAGTCTCAGGCTCAGGTAGATGTCAGTCCTTCAAAATCCACAACTGGGTTTTTCTCATTGTTACAAATTCATAACTGTCTCAGATTCAGTGTCAGAACAGCCATGAATTGTTCAGTCTTTCCTTTATACAGCATGGGCCTCATGTAACAGGTGATCAGCTGACAATAGATGTAGCTTCAAAAGAGCTGGGTTTTTGCATGACTGAAGGTGGGGAATTTGCATTCACCTCCCCCTAGATATTCTCCACAAAAAACACTTATCACTTTTTATTCCAAAAGCCTATTCTTTTCTTGCACATTGTTCAATATAGTCCTCTAAACATCAGGTCTCACATCTCCCTCCGTTTGGAGGTTACTTACAATCCTGGTCCACAATAATAAATTAATCATTAGTTCACTACAATGGACCCAACGATACTTAAACTTAATTCAATAAGGTCTTCCAAGGATATTGCAGGAAATTGCCATATCTGTCACAGACCTCTACCATGATGTCACTCCTGTTTTTCCCCCTTTTATCTTCACCCAGAGACTTTCATCTGGTCTGCCTCTCACCTTTGTTTGGACCTCAGAATAAGAGTATATATTCTGGATATAAAATGCAGCAACTCCTCCCTTTTTATCCTGCCTGTCTTTCCTGAACAAGCTATACCCCTTATATCAATATTCCAGTCATGAGATTTATCCCACCAAGGTCAAATGATGCAAATTAAGCCATAATTTAGTTTGTGTATTAAGACTTCAGTTTCTTCCTGTTTATTCCCCATACTCCTTGTATTGGTGCATTGCCATCATAGGCTATGTACACACTAACAGTGGCAAATTCGCCATTGTCAGATCGATCTTTCTGGATCGATTGAGCAGTCAGTGAAGACTCGCTCAATTGATCTGGAAGTCAACGCACTAAAACCATCCCCTCAAGTGGCATAGCGCTGTGTTGACGGAAATGCATTTCCTGTTGACACAGCACAATGAAGACACTGCGCACAATGGAAGTTAATAAGTCGACAGGAGTCACGCAAGCTACTCTGCATAGCTTGCGTAACTCCCGTTGACTGCTGCCGAATTTTCATGTAAGTGTAGACCTGGCCTCGATGTTGAGCAGATTCCCCCACTGTTTACACTCTAGTTGCTTTTGTGACCCTATAGTAATTTTCCTTGTCTCCGTCCCTCCCCCAATATATAACATGACAACATAGGAAGGGAAGTGAAACCTGATTTAATGAAGGGGAATTCCCACCCACTCAGTTAAGGGCTGAGAGAGTACTCATCCTCCATAGTCCTCCAGCAAAACCAAGGAAGACCAAATTTGACATTCCTGATGTTCCTAATGTGGAAAATCAAGCAGAAAACAAACACCTCCCAGCTGCCCCACTCACAGCCACACTGACATAAAAACACCCAGTCACTGATTTTATTCTTTATATATCAGAAAAAGCAAAATAAAAGGGCACAAAACCATTTTCTGTCCTTTACAGGCCTTTTTAAAATGGGAACAAAAATTAACAGATTCCCCAGTGTCTTTGCCCTACTTTCTGTAAGCACATGCCCCTCTGTTGGGAACCAGGGTTTATCACAGGCTGAAAGAGAAGCTTTTTGTAGGAGCCCCTTCTCAAAATAGCAGTAGCAAATCACTGATTAGCTCATGCATCTCCAAATATCACAATTGCTGTTATATCAAATGGGCAAAGAGGCTATCTCTGAGGTAACCAGGGTCTAAATCATTTTCAGCTTTGTATGTGAAAAACAACTGAAAACCAGTTGTCACCAATACTGGTCTTGGAACACAGTATAATGGGATTTGTGGGTGAAGTACCACTTCATAAGTGGGCCATCTCAGTTTCTGAACAGTCTTTAAGTGCAGTTCCAAGTAGAATGCACTGTAATAGTCTAATCAGAAACTGACCAAGACATAAATAATATAGCAAGGTCCATATTTGAAAGAAAAGATTGCAATCTTCTTACTAAGGACAGATGGGAAAAACACTCTTGACAGTCTATATATAAATATTCTCTTTCTGTGTTAACAAAATATCTTCCCCTATAAACATATGGTACAAATATAACATTTGCTTGGTCTAGCTTCCTCTAACTCCATTTCCTCTTTCATGTTTTTCTTTCTTCGGTGCTTCTCAGCTGGCCACAAAACCATTGCAGGCCATGCTCAAGAGTTGCTGTAAACTGATGCAACCTCACTCAATCAACTGATCAGAAAGGGAACTGACTTTTGTGCATTTGCAGCCATTTATATCTGGGTATATCTCCTTCCTTGTTTATGCTTTTCTGTAATGGAAACTTAAATACAGTTTACATCAAATTCAAACAATACAAACACTGTGCATGTGAACATGGAAACTCACTCTTGCTGTTGTTGAAAACCCTCCCATTGCATATCCAAAATGAACACAACATTTTGCCTTTTTGATTCTTCTGCATATGCACATTTTTCCTTATGGTAATTTTGATTGTCCACACCACAGCCCGGATATGACTGTAAATGCACAAAAAAACAATCCCTTTGTGATTATTGGCTTTCCTCTTTGCTTTCTTCTCTTAGAATCATAGAAGATTAGGGTTGGTAGGGACCTCAGGAGGTCATCTAGTCCAACCCCCTACTCAAAGCAGGACCAATCCTGACTAAATCATCCCAGCCAGGGCTTTGTCAAATTGCACCTTAAAAACCTCTAAGGATGGAGATTCCACCACCTCCCTAGGTAACCCATTCCAGTACTTCACCACCTTCGGGATGAAAATTTTTTTCTAATAACCAGCTTAGACCTCCCCCACTGCAACTTGAGCCCATTACTCCTAGTTCTGTCATCTACTACCACTGAGAACAGCATAGCTGCATCCTCCCTGGAACCCCTTTTGAGGTAGGTAAAGGCTGCTATCAAGTCCCCCTCATTCTTCTCTTCTGCAGACTAATCAAGCTTAGTTCCCTCAGCCTCTCCTCATAAGTCATGTGCTCCAACTCCCTAATAATTTTTGTCGTGCTCTGCTGGACTCTCTACAATTTGTCCAAATCCTTTCTGTAGTGGAGGGCCCAAAACAGAACACAATACTCCAAACATGGCTTCACCAATGCCACATAAAGGGGAATAATCCGTTCCCTCGATCTGCTAGCAATGCTCCTACTAATGCAGCCCAGTATGCCATTAGCCTTCTTGGCAATAAGGGCACACTGTTGACTCATATTCAGCTTCTTGTCCACTGTAACCCCCCAGGCCCTTTTCTGCAGAACTGATGCCTAGCCAGTCAATCCCCAGTCTGTAGCTGTGCATGGGATTCTTCCATCCTAAGTGCAGGACCCTGCATTTGTCCTTGTTGAACTTCATCAGATTTTTTTTCGGCCCAATCCTCCAATTTATCTAGGTCACTCTGTATCCTATCCCTACATTCAGCATATCTACCACTCCCCCCAGCTTATCGTCAAACTCTGAGAGTGCAATCCACCCCATCCTCCAGGTCATTAATGAAGATGTTGAACATAAGTGACCGAAGTACCGACCATCCACCATAAAGCCAGTCATCCCATCATAGAAGGCAGTCAGGTTGGTCAGGCATGACCTGCCCTTGATGAATCCATGCTGACTGTTCTTGATCACCTTCCTCTCTTCCAAGTGCCTCCAAATGGATTCCTTGAGGAATTGCTCCATGATTTTTCTGGGGACTGAGGTAAGGCTGACTGGTCTGTAGTTCCCCAGTTCCTCCTCCTTCCTATTTTGAAGATGGGCACTATATTTTCCTTTTTACCATAATCCAGGACGTCCCTGGTCTGGATCACCACGAGTTTTCAAAGATAATGGCCAATGGCTCTGCAATCACGTCAGCCAACTCTCTCAGCACCCTCATTGCATTGTATCTGGCCCCATGGACTTGTGTATGTCCAGACTTTCTAAATAGCCCTGAATCTGTTTTTTCAGTCTTAAGGGCTGCTCACTTCCTCCCCATTCTGCGCTGCCCAGTGCTGTAGTCCGGGAGCTGACCTTGTCTGTGCAGACAGAGGCAAAAAATACAGCTTTCTCCATATTTTATGTCACTAGGTTGCTTCCCCCATTCTGTAAGGGGCCCACACTTTCCCTGACATTCTTCTTGTTGCTAACATACCTGTAGAAACCCTTCTTGTTCCCCTTCAAGTGCCTTGTTAGCTGCAACTCCACACCTTTTATTTTAAAAAATGAATCCTATTAGCATTAATTAAGTTAGTAAAGAGGTATGTGTAGTATTATAGCATTGTGTTCTTGCATCATCATTATATGTGAGATTAATTAACGTTTAATAACACTATTGACTTTATATTAGCATTATTCTTGTCTTTGACTTTTTATTAGCATTATTCTTGTCTTTAACAAAAGTGATTTCACATATTTGCTTACAAACAGTTCCTCTTCACATTAACCATTTACCTTCTGGCAGAATGTCTACCTCTCCCACATCCTCCCCCCCACCTCCTGCAATCTATGGTACCACATCTGAAATTTTCTTATGGTTTATACTCTTAAATTCAGTTTCCTTCTAAATCTAATGTGCTTTTTACACAAATTTACCCCAAACTTCTTAATCCAGTTAATCTATGGTGCATTAATTTTCAGCAGTTCCACTCATTCTTCTCAAATAAAAGGTGTATCTACATTTTAATTGGATGATGGTGAAGAACTATCAATAAATCCTTCTGTCCCCTTCTCCTAGCTCTTAGTCTCAGTCTCACTCTCATCTTCTACTTTCTCTGAAAGGAATAAACTCAGCAGCCTGACTTCTTTATTTAAGAAGTGTTGGACATAGTCATTTAGACTAGCTTTACAGAAATTAATTTATATAATGACTAAAGATCTCTTGCACATAAAAGGTTCTTACTCCTTCAGTCACAGTGGGATACTGAGAATGGAAGAAAAAGATGCCCTAATACATCCATCAAGACTAAAAAGATAAGTGATTATTAAATTGTTTGCTGTTATACTTTTTGTGTTCAATCAAATGTGTACATTTTAATCCTAGTCAATTTGGACCCTTTAAAAGAAATATCATAATTACATTCCATTTAGACTACAGAGGTAAAGAGGTGGAGAGATAAATAATTGAGATCTGATCTTCCATCTAGACAGATTACCTTATTTGTTGCAAAGGTAATCTCCAATTTAAAATAGTTTTCCCTATAAAAGCCATAGATAAATCCCTGACTGAATTATTGTGCTGCTAATTTGGGTATTTTCTTAGGTACATCCCTGTACATCTGATCTCCACAACTCAAACCAGCCCACAGACTTTAGCCAGGACTTGCTTACAATTACTAGGTCATATGACAGCCACCATGTTTGTCATAAGGCATGCCAGACTATATATGCGTTGTCTTCAGGGCTGACTCAGGACAGTAGGCACTCCACATAGACACAGTCTGAACAAGTGTCTCACGATGCCACTCAAAGTAAAAACTCTCTAGACAATGTCTGTGTGTGTCAGAGTTCCCTTCACACATCCGCTCCATTGCTGATACTTACAAAGGACACATGTCTGTTGGGCTGGGGAGCATACTTGTACAACCACACGATACAGGGCAGGAGGTCTCCCTTAGAGTCAACATTACACATCAACTTACTGGAACTATGAACAGTCCGCAACACATGCTCACACTTTTTACCTCTGATCAGGAACAAGACCATAAAGGTACTGATGACAACATTGCTTGCATGTTTTATATAAACCATCAAGGGTGAGGTTTAAATGAACATCTAGCGAAGGTGCTCAGATTCACCACAATACTCATGATGTTGTGACAAAACAGGTAGTGTATGATTGGCTACCAAGTCTTTCCCCTTTAATTCTTGAAAGATAATGTGGTCTCCTGGCACTTCATAACTATACAACAGGTAGGACACATTGTAATGTTATGCTGGTGGTTGAGTGAATAACTCATTGAAATTGAGGGGTTATAACTGCCACTATTCATTCAGGATAAATGTAAAAAAGCAAATAATCGCCTTTATGAAGAGATTGCTGAAACAACGGGAAGCACCACCCAAAGTGTAGGCCACATGAAAGGTTCTGAATTATGTGGGCAGAGTTTCACCAGGGACTGGACACTGTTGGATAAGCTATGTGTGTGGGTGACAGAAGAAGCAGAAACAACATGGAAGGATACAGAGAAGGCAGCAAAGAAGAACTGGAAACAGAAACACTTGTAGAGTGACATTGAAATAAAGCTAGGCAATAGAGTTTTTGGGCAGAGTGCTGGCTAGAAAGGGGCTTGTAACTATGACCAAATCTCCTGCTGTTTGATTCCTACTGTATTCTGGAAACAGGACTTTGTGTACATTCTTTTTAAATAAACAGAGTTGCATCAACAAAATACCTGATTCCATCATCATTTCCTCCCCCTCCCCCCCCAGACAAACAGCCCTCAAGACCACGAGTATTGGCTAATGGCTGAGGCCAAAAAGGGGTTACAGTAAAAGATCTTGCCATGTATTGGCTGAAGTCTAAAAAACAAGATATAAGCATCCTGTAGAGTGGATGCTTGTGGATGTGAAGTTCATTGTTTCAAGTTCCCCGCAGCAGTAGCACAAAGTTGGAGTTGGAACTCTGTAGTGTATACGCATTAGCCTACAGTTGCATGCCAACATTACTGGCTAAATCTGCTTTCTACTTTTGGTTAATAATTCTCACAGTGGCTATTGGGCATTCCTTTCCCTAACACCTGCACTTTAGTTAGGTTTCAGCTGTCACCTAAATGCACTATATTTGCTTTATCAATGGGTATGTATGTGCAAGATGACCTAACAGGCCTTTTTCATCTCTGATTTATATGACATCACTTTAAAATGTGAGATCTGCTCTTGCTGCTTTTTGTCTTTGTCATGTAAAATGGTTTAGTTTATTTTAAATTTCCTTGTACTACTGCTCTGAAAATCTCAGTGGGAAATCCGTGTTGAGTTCTGCTGCATTAGGCTGTCTCCAGAGAGAAATTCAAAAGTTCCTCCAGCTGTTTAATTTCAAGAAGCTTTGCCAAGAAGAGGCCCACTCAAAAGCTGCATCAGTTTCACCCATTCACCCAGAGGACATCAGTTAATTCTCTGACATAGACCAGCTATCCCTGCAGCAACATGTTAGATACAGCTGATGTCTCTGATGGCAGCATTAGTTCTCGAAAATACTTCTAAATGTATTAATCTGAAGGGTTTTTTTTATACTGATGTGAGCATGGTATTCTAGGAACTGACACTGAATGAAAGGAAAAGGTTTTGCGTATATATTGAGTGACATTAAGGTTTGCAACAAGATGAAAAATATTCTTAAATTTCTTACTAGTATAGAGGAAGAGGGGGGAGGGGGAAGGTTAAATAATTAAGCTCTGGATGACGTGACCATATGGATAACCATTTCAGAATGGTGACCTCCCAACTTGCTGAATTATGATACTGAACATAGAGAACATCACTCACCCATCTTTCATTGCAGCAAGGACATAAGGAGCATGGGGGAAAATATTCTGATTAGAAGCTTTTGCAATACAGAGTAATATAGTGATCAGTTATCCAGGCCTGAAGTGAGAGTATCTGAATTTATGGCCTCTAGTCCACATCAGAGCCATCAAAGAGAGGGTGATGAGAAATAAACTTTACAAATTAAAAAAAAAACGTGTACCGTATACTCTATCTTTTAAAAATGTATTCAGGTGACAGATGCTACATGTCACAGTGCACTGCACAAAGAAGGGATTGTATGGCTATTTAATGTCTTTACTTGTTCATGGATAATTTCTGTATTTGTATGAGAACTGAGTGTGAATCAAAGAGTCATCACTTCCTAGGTTCAGAATTACATTTCCAGTCCCTATGGTAGGTTCTTTTCTCCCTCTTCCTCCTTTCCCTAACCCCATATGCCTTCTGCTTGTTACTGAGATGGACATGGTAGCTATCTAGTAAGAAAGGCTGTATAGTCTTCTAGCTCTCAGAATCTATTTCCACTTTTCTCTCTGCTGTCCCAAGACATTGTCACTCATGGAGTTTCTTCTGAACTTGCTGCTATGGTCTCTTTCCAAAGAAGAAAAGAATAGGGACCAGAAGTTCCAGACAAAACAATAATTATAAACTGAACACTTCTTTCACTTAAGTTGCTCTCTAATTGCAAACTATCACCTACCAATCTGTATTTGCAGATTTCTGCAATGGCATTATGGGTAGTAACATAAAAACAGCCATATTGGCTCAGACCAATGGTCCATGTAGCCCAATATCCTCTCTCTGACAGAAGACGTTGCCAGATGCTTCAGGGGAAATGAACAGAACAAGGCAGTTTCGAGTGGTCCATCCCCTGTCATCCAAACTCATCTTCAGGCAGTCAGAAAGTTAGGGACACCCAGAGCATGGTGTTGAGTCCCTGACCATCTTAGCTAATAGCCATTGATGGACCTATCCTCCATGATTTATCTAATTCTATTTTAAACCCACTTATGTTTTTGGCCTTCACAACATCCCATGGCAACAAGTTCTACAGGTTGACTGTACATTGGGTAAAGAAGTACTTATGTTTTGTTTTAAATCTGCTGCCTGTTAATTTTGTTGGGTACCCGTGGTCCTTGTATTAAGTTAAGATGTAAATAACACTGCTCTATTCACTTTCTTCACACCATACATGATTTTATAGACTTCTATCATATCCCCCCTTAGTCATCTCTTTTCTAAAATGAACAGTCCCAGTCTTTTTAATCTCTCCTCATCTGGAAGCTGTTCCCTACCCCTAATCATTTTTGTTGCTCTTCTCTGTATCTTTTCCATTTCTAATATATCTTTACTGAGAGGGGGCAAACAGAACTGCACACAGTATTCAAATTGTGGGTGTGCTATGGATTTATACAGTGGCATTATATTTTCTGTTTTTGTATCTATCCCTTTCCTAATGGTTCCTGACATTCCGTTACCTTTTTTGACTGCTGCTGCACACTGAGCAGGGGTTTTCAGAGAACTATCCACAATGATGCCAAGATCTCTTTCTTGAGATTTAAAAGCTAACTTAGACCTCATCATTTCTGTATGTATGGTTGCGATGATATTTTCTACTGTGCATTACTTTGCAATTATCAGCACTGAATTTCATCTGCCATTTTGTTTCCTAGTCATTCAGTTTTGTGAGATCCCTTTGTAACTCTTCTCAGTCAGCTTTCGGACTTAACTATCTTGGGTAATTTTGTATAATTTGCAAATTTTTGCCACCTCACAGTTCACCCTCTTTTACAGATCATTTATGAATATGTTGAACAGCACAGGCCCCAGTACAGATTTTTGAGGGACCCCACTATTTACCTCTTGCCATTGTGAAAACTGTCTATTTATTCCTCCCCTTTGTTTCTTATCTTTTAAGCAGTTTCTGATCCCTAAGAGGATCTTGCCTCTTATCCCATGACTGCTTAGTTTACTTAAGAGCATTTAGTGAGAGACCTTGTCAAAGGCTTTCTGAAAGTCCAGGTACACTATATCCACTTGATCACCCTTGTCCACATGCTTTTTGACTCCATCAAAGAATTCCAATAGATTGGTGAGGCACAATTTCCCTTTACAAAAGTTGTGTTGACTCTTCCCCAAAATATTGTGTTATCTATGTGATAATTTTGTTCTTTACTATAGTTTCAATCAATTTGCCTGAAAATGAAGTAATGTTTACTGGCATGTAATTGCCAGGATTGCCTCTGGAACCTTTTTGGAAAACCAGTTAGCTATGTTATATGTTAGCTATTCTCCAGTCATCTGACACAGAGGTTGATTTAAATGATAGGTTACATACCACAGTTAGCAGTTCTGCAATTTCATATTTGAGTCCCTTCAGAACACTCTCAGGTTCTGGTGACTTATTACTGTTTAATTTATCAATTTGTTCCAAAACCTCCCTATTGACACTTCAGTCTGGGACAGTTATCATAGAATCATAGAAGATTAGAGTTGGAAGGGACCTGAGGAGGCCATCTAGTCCAACCCCCAGTTCCTCTGATTTGTCACCTAAAAAGAATGGCTCAGGTGTGGGAATCTCCCTATATCCTCTGCAGTGACGACTGATTCAAAGAATTCATTTAACGTCTCAGCAATGGCCTTGTCTTCCTTGAGTGCTTCTTCAGCACCTTGACTGTTCAGTGGCCCCACTGATTGTTTGGCAGGCTTCCTGCTCCTGATGTACTTACATTTTTTGCTGTTAGTTTTTGTGCCTTTAGCTTGCTGCTCTTCAAATTCTTTCTTGGCCTGACTAATTATACTTTTACACTTGGCTTGCCAGAGTTTATGCTCCTTTCTGTTTTCCTCAGTAGGATTTGACTTCCATTTTTTGAAGGATGCCTTTTTGCCTCTTACTGCCTTGTTCTGGGATGTACCTGGCCCTTCCTGGCCCCCTTTTGTAGTCCTTACAGTCCTACTACACCCTGCCCCATGAAGGAGCAGTGAAGGTAGGTCCCGCAGCCCTGACTAGAAAGGCTGCACAGAAGCAGCCAGTCAGAGCCAAGCAGGCTCAGATGAAAGGAGCTGCAGGGCCTGAGCAGTTCAGTTCTTGGCTGGGACCACAGTGGTGAGCAAGGTGGCTCTTCTCTGGTCAAAGGCGCTCGACTGGCTGCATTAATGGGACATGGGAGAGAGAGGACCTGAGAACTGTAACCCTAAGGTAATGGGCAAAGGTAAAGGGACCAGGTGGGAAGAGGCCTGGGAATGCAGCAGCAACTAATTATAGGAAGCAGTACATGGCTGCTGTTTATATGGTCCCTGGGTTGGAACCTAGAGTAGTGGTCAGGCCCAGCTTTCCCACCGACCACTGGTGAAGTGGTCTAAGCCCCAGGAAGGGGACAAGGCTCCTTTTTAGCTCAAGTGAATGGTGGGATTTAAAGGGCCCAGAGATTGGGCTGAAAACACTGGTGATGGCTGACAGACTGTTTGTTGAGTTCTTTGCTACCACAGAAAGAGTTCATTTTTTGACCATGTGACTTGGTTGAGGACCAAGCCTCTGAATACCTCTTTCTTCCACACTACTGAGGTCAGCAACCTATGGGGGATGCCAGGAATGGGGAGTACCACACTCAGCTGCTAAGAGGTACCCAGAAAGTGAGTGCCTCCATTACACTCCTCTTTTACTCTGCTGTTTAGCTGTGGTGGCATTTTTGGTCCTCTTACGATTTTATTATTATTATTATTATTTATCAGTCTATACATTTAGTTTAAGTTTCTATTATGGTCTTTTTAAATAGTCTCCATTCAGTTTGCAGGCATTTCACCCTTGTAACTGTTCCTTTTAATTTCCATTTAACTAGCTTTCTCATTTTTTGGATAGTTCCTCTTTTTGACGTTAAATGCTACTGTGGTTGGTTTCTTTGACATTTTCCCCCTACCACCTACCAGGATATTAAATTTAATGACATTATCATTGCTATTACTGAGTAGTTCAGCTATATTCACTTCTTGGACCAGATCCTGTGTTCCACTTAGACCTAAATCAAGAATTGCCTCTCCCTTTGTGGGTTCCAGGGCAAGCTGCTCCAAGAAGCAGTTATTTGTAATGTCTAGAAATGTCCCTTCCTGAGGTGACATATACCCAGTCAATTTGAGGATAGTTTGAGGATATGATTGGATTTTATGTTTTTGTAGCCCCTCTAATGTCCCTGAGAATTTCACAATCACTGTCACCTTCCAGGTCAGATTATTGAAAGTAGATTCCTACTGCTATACTTTGATTGCTCAAGCACGTAATTTATGTCCGTAGAGAATCTATGGTATAGTTTATTTCATTAAAGATTTTTACTGTATTTGACTCTATGCCTTCTTTCACTGCTCCCTCACCAGTGTGACCTACTCTGTCATTCCTATATATTTTGTACCCTGATATTATTAAGTCCCCATTGATTATCATCATTCCACCAAGTTTCCATGATGCCTATTATAACAATATCCTCATTTAATGCCAGGCATTTTAGTTCACCCATCTTAGACTTGAACTACACTACAAAGTTAGTTGTGCATGTATCTACATTTAAATTTGTATCCACTAATGCAAGCACCCTGTTACTGCAATGCAGTAACACTACCTCCCAAGTGATTGATGTACTGAGGTTGACACGGTACTAGTGTAGGTCATGTCTATGTTGACCCTAACAGTCCTCCAGCAGATGTCCCATAATGCCTGACACTGACTGCTCTAGAAACAATTGTGAACTCCATTGCCCAGCAGTCAGAGAGATCAGAAGCCCACCCACCCCCCCTTTAAAATTCATTTGTTGCAGTGCGGTTTACTTATTATCCAGGCTGGCAAGCACACCTAGCAGCTCTCCATTGTTGTGTGCAACTGCCCAGTCAACCATTCTGGCTGCACACTCCAGATGCATTTTGTCCTGGAGTAGACAGGAGGTATTGGATCTCCTGGGCCTGTGGGGAGAAGACGCTGTGCAGTCACAGCTACAGGCCAGCAGTAGAAATGTGGACATCTATGAGAAGATTGCATGGAGGATGCAGAAGGGGTATGACAGGGATCAGCAATGATGCTGCATGAAAGTGAAGGAACTGTGGCAGGCATACCAGAAGTCCAGGGAGGCCAACACTCAGTCTAGTGCCAAACTGAAGACCTGCTGCTTTTACAGAGAGCTGCATGCCATACTTGGTAGAGACCCCACATCCTCACAGACTACCGTGGATTCAACACCAGAGTACTGTGCTCCTGTCTAGTGTCTCTCGTCTCACATGAGGCTGGTTCATATAGAGCTTAGCAAAGCTATGCGTATTGTTACCGGGACTTTCCGGGCAACCCCATTGCCATGGCTACTGACACTTAGCAACATAGCCACATTTGCTGTGAGACGGCCTCTGTCAGGCTGTCATGTTGTCTAAGATCTACGAGAATAGTGACCTGCTGTTGTATGCAGATCTCTTCAACCACACACCAGCTTGCCTGTCTTCTAGACACCCATTATGGTAATTTATGCCACCACAGGACATGATGGTGGAATCTGCTTGGCACAACCAGTGGTCAACGATGACAGTCATTAATCATTCTCTCGTCATTGACCCAACCATTTGTCCCACCAGGTTTTGATCCGCCAAGGCACCTGTGGTCATCTCTGAACCGTTTTTGAACAGGACAGACAAACTCTACAGCCAATCTCTTTAACTATGCTGCATATTATTGTTGAGTGCCCACTGACTTATTTTGATGGTGGGCTACCAGCTCTCCACCTGGATAATGATGACACCATTAAATGGCTGAGCACATTGTACATATGCTGATATTGTGGACACCTCCAAGGAGCCCAAGACACAGGTCCTGGTGTGGATAATGAGGAAGAGGAAGAGGAGCAGGATGGGGGACATGCCACGAGGGGAGTCCAGCTATGCTATGAGCCAGGATCTATTTGGGACTCCACCGCAGTCTAGTCAGTCCTAGCAGTCGATCACCAGTGAGCCCAATAGAGGGGAAAGAACCTCAGATAAATCTTTAAATGTATTTCCCATTACACTGAAGTAAATGGTGCACCCAGCTTAGCAGGGCACACCTATTAACTTGTCATTAATTTACTCATACTAGATGGGGTAGCGGTGCAACAAAAAGAGAGTGTTATCTGCTTTTCAATCCCTTGTAAAATTAGGCAAGGGAACCATGTGGAGCAGTTTGTTTATGAACACAGGGATGTCCCTTGAATCCTCCTGAGAGATCTTGATGAAACTTTAATAGAGGTACTCTGCAATCCTCTCCCAAAGGTTTCTAGGGGCGACAGCCTTATTTCTTCATCTGTGGTAGGACACTTTGCCATGCCAGTCAATGATAACTTTGGCAGACACCACTGCAGCAGACAGGCTAATAGCTAACAGGTGACTTTGGTGCTCCAACAGCAGCTGGGCTCTCTCTGCCTTTGTTACCCTCAGAAGTGAGTTGTCATGTAAAATCACAACCACCTGTAGAAAGTAGTGCCAGTATTCAGTGCCATGGCCCTATACTCATAGTTTCAGGCAACCAAACAATTCCATCCTCATTTCTCTTGCCCCTAGTGGGCCATAGTCAACATGGCTGGTGCTGTGAGTGGGGCCGTGCATAGGCATTCTGAAGCAGAAACATCAATGAATGTGTCTTTTTTTAAATTTAGGGAAGTAAGGGAAGGGAGTTCCGAACCTTAATTTTGACTTTCCATGGACCGTGGTACCTCTATGTGTCTTATCTACAACTGCTACTGTTGAGGCCTCTCCAGGCCCATGGAACACCTCAGCCAGAGAAGGAGGAGAAAGAAGAGGACTCGGGATGACACAGTTAGCGAAATCCTACAAAACAGTGCTGCATCAGATTGTGAGCAAAGGGCCTGAAGGGTGAATATTGCTGAGTGTGTGGAGAAGGAAAGAGCAGACAGGAGAAAGTCCTAGAAGTCCCAGCAGAAAAGGAGAGGGAGATACACCAATACATAATGTGGCTTCTCCAGCAGAAAACACCGATGATGCAGACTCTTCTGGACCTACAGGTTCAACTGTCCCAGGCTTGCTTCCCTTTGCAGTCCATGGAGAGCTCCATTTTAGCATCTCCCTACACCCTGCCTCAACATTCCATGTGGCATCAGGGGCCACATCCCTACCCCTAGCACTCCACACCAGGACATGGTAAGGACAGCCACAGCATCACATACACTGAGCTGTGAAAACCACGATTGCTCTATGAGTAGCCAAAACGGATATGAATGTTCATTCCTGTAGAAGACCCCTGTAGGGGGCAGTGCCGGTGGCTCTCCCTTGCTGTCAATCTCTGAGGGAGGCCACATCTCCTGGCACCTATGCCCTTCGGGGAGTCCAAATTAAAGGGGCCGTCTCCAGCCCTTAGTAGGGCAAGCCTTGGTTTCAGGCCACTCTTTCAGGGTAATAGTTTCTCAGCCTCACAGGGTGGGCAAACAGTCAATGGCCTGGCCCTCGACCACGGATGGGCAGGCAGCAGGAAACAGCCTTCAGCCCTCAGCAGGGTGAGACAATAGTCTTGGGCCTAGCTCTCCGGCAGGGCAGGCCAGCAAGGGGGATGCAGTCTCTAGCCCCAGAAGGGCAAGGAAACAGTCTCAGGCCTACCCCTCTGGTAGGGCAGGCTGGCAGTGGGGAAGAACAGTCTCTAGCCCCTGAGGGGCGAGGAAATGGTCCAAAGCCCCGCCCTTTGGCTGGGCGGGGCAGGGCAGAAGGACAGCGGTCTCTAGCCCTCAGCGGGACAAGTAGCTAGTCCCTATTTGGCCCTTTGGCAGGGCATGGCAGGCAGCAAGGGACAGGCTCTGGCCCTCAACGGGCGTTCACCCCTAGGTCAGGGTAGGAAGGAGGGAGGGAGACGCAGGCCCACCCATCTCCTCTGTGTCCCAGCCCAGGGCTCTGTCAGTGACGGGAGGGTCAGCGGGGCTCTGGATGAAACATGCTGACTCAGAGCAAGCGCAAGCTCAGCCGGACCATAGTCAGCTTCCCTGGGCTACTTCTTCCCACCCGCTCCCTAGAGTACCTGGTCTCCTGAGCTGTACCCCAGTTCCTCGTTGCTTGATGGCAGGTCTGGGAACTGTTCGGGGTCATCTGCGGAGGGCAGTTCCTCTAGGTCCCAGGGTCCATGTGTTCCTTCTGGCTCACTGGGGGTTGGCAGGTTGGGTAGCTCCTCCAGGCCTTCAGAGCTCCAGGCAGTAGGCAGCTTCAGCAGCCTTTCCTCCGGGTCATAGGATCTGGGGGTCTCCTCCAGCTTATCTGGTTCAGGCAGCTCCACCGGATCCTCAGGGCCCCATGCTGTGGGTAGCTCCGGCAGCCTCACTTCTGGGTAGCAGTTGGGTGTGGCCGTAGGCTCAGGCACCAAGGGAGAGGTGTCTTTCTCCCTCGACCACTGGCTCTGGCTGAGTGGGCAGGCCTGGCTTTTATAGGCCTAGCCTCACCTACCTGCTTCTGGTCAGATGCTGTACTCCGGGGTTCCAATCTCCAGGGGGTTTGGCTCTCCCTCGGGGTCAATCTCCGAGGGAGGCCACACCTCCTGGCTCCAGTTTCCATTAAGTTCTGTGCCATTAACTCATTAAATTTTAATGTATTAGCTTTTAAATTGAAGAGATGTTTTTTTGCACTGGTTTTGTTACTCAATAAAATTCTACTTTTGGGAAAATAATTCATCTTTATTAGTTCCCAACATATGCTACAGGTTGCCTATTGGTACTGAAAGCACCCACTTCTTTGTTATTGTAGTACAATGTGACACAAATCATAACAGCAGTGACAAACACAGTGCAATAATCATAAATGTACAGCAAACACTGCAAAATTAATAGGTGCATTGGCAGTGTTATATCCATACATGTACACCAAGCTTAACACAATTCCTAGCAGACCCCAAAACTTCAGGGCCAGGTACAGCACCATCCATCATGCCACATTACTGCGGCTCACTGTTAAGGTGCCCTTTGAAGGTCTTCCTGAGCCTCATAGCTCTTCAAATAGCTCTTGTGTCTGCCTGTTTAAATGCAGCAGACAAGCGCTCCACCTCAACCATGGGTGGCAACTTTGCCTCACAGATATTATGCGATCCAATCTTGTGAGTGAACAAATGTTCTTTCAATCTACCAACACCACATTCATCTATCATTCTGCACTTGCTGTGCCGGTAGTTGACGTTTTCCCAGGTGCTGCTGAGGTGGCCAGTGAATGACTTCATGAGCCAGGGGAGCAAGGCATAGGCTGGGACCCCCCAGGATCGCTACTGGCATTTCAACTTTGCCAGTCGTAATCCACCAATCAGGAAAGAAAGTCCCTGTTTGCAGTTTTCTGAACAGTCCAATGTTCTTAGATGCAAACATCATGCACTTTCCCTGACCAGCTAACACTGATGTCAGTGAAGCATCACCTGTGATCCACCAATGCTTGTGTAACCATAAAAAAAGTAACTCTCTGTTGATGTACTCTGGGGCAAGGTAGACTGTATTGGAGGCTCCAGTATCTACAGGCTGGTGCCAAAATAGGGAAAAGCATGTTGTCTATCTCCCCCTGTGGTTCAGGAACCCCATTGCTGCAGATCAATCCACTGTGTCTTGAACATTGTTGAGAATCACGGTCCTTCATAGAAGGAGACAGCTAATGGCCCTGCATATTTGCATGACGACAGCCCTCAATGTGGATTTGCCAACTCCAAAATGATTTCCCACTGACTGGATGACATTATTGATTGGAGAAAGTTGCATGCTGGGAAGTTGATCCCTTGCTCTGAGTCACCTCTGCATGACTCGCTTCCGCCCCACCATGCATTGCTAAAGCTTTCCAAGAAACAGTGAGCTGGATGGTGGCGAGTTGCAACCTGGGATACCTACCTATGATGCACCACACTGAGCATGAATACAAGAATTCCTAGTGAGTATGCACAGCACTGACGGCTAACAGCAGCGGCTTTATGCTGATTTAACTTGCATCGGCCAAAGTTTGTAGTGTGAACTTGGCTCCAGTATTAGATTTCTAGCATTTGTATATAAGCACTTGTGCATTTTGTCAGTATTCAGTTGCTTGTCTTCATGTGTAAATATTTAAATGGAACTTTTTTATGTTTGACTGTTCCTTACTAGCTCCTATCTGTAGTTTACCATCTTCTTTCCTATCCTCTTTACTGAAATAGAGAGTTCCCCCTTTAATAAATTCATGCCTAAGGAATGCCTCTACCTGAACCTGGCACTCCTCCCTCCCTATCAGCTTTCCCCCAGTCCTTGGTTTAAAAAATCCCCTACAACCTTTTAAATTTTACATGCCAGCAGCTGGTTCCATTTTGGTTTAAGTGGAGCCCATCCTTCCTGTATAGACTCTTATTTTCCCAAAAGGTTCCCCAGTTCCTAAGAAACTTTCCATTGAAACACTGCAGTTCTGTTTGTCTTTCTGGCCCTGCACATGGAATTGGAAGCATTTTTGACAATGCTACCATGGAGGGTACTGTAAGTTCATATAAATCAATGTATTTATTGTGCTGAAATATTTCTGTTTTCTTTATTATTTGAATATTTGATGCATAATATTGCATAATATGTGCAATATTTGAATTTAAACGAAAACCTTAGCCACTCCAGATTTAACGTTAGCCTAGCTATAGTGGGAATAAGCCCTCTGAAATTCTGCTGCTTATTGAAACTTCTTTAATTTGTTAAATTGGACTAGAAATCTCACAAAAATGTGCTCTTACCAAATTTTGGTACCTCTTCCTTCTAGTGGCATCTGATTGGCCATGATATCTATCTTTCTAAAAGAAATTAGCTAGTTTAGATTTTGGTGCTTATGGTCGCAGAAGGAACTTGTTAATGGAAATAAAAGACAATGAAAAAGTTAACCACACATTTCTGAAAAACAAAAATAAAAGTTGTTTTCTGGTTTTGTGTGAGGGTTTGTGCTGCCTTTTTAAATTTTGTTTGAACCTGGTTGTTTGTTCTAAATGATAAGCAGATTACATTTGTTTGTGTTTTTATTCCTTGGCCTTGGCTTTGAATTCTAATGATATAACATTTATTCCAAACCCAACAGGCAACCATTCTGAGGTGAAGTCTTTCTGGTACCAAACAACACTTCTTCCAGGGTGAGACCCTAGTTCTACGTATGTAAATAGTGTCTGTATGTACCTTTGTAGGACAGGTGTTTTAAGGTATGCTACTTTAATGCACACCATCATGCTGTTTTTGTTTATAGTACTGAGTGACAGTAACTAGAGGCAACCCATTTATTTCTGCACAAGAAGAAAACATGCCAATGTGATTTGTAATGGGTCACTTATACGTTGCCTAGTGGCATTAAATTTTATGTGTGTGTGTCACCTCAGGACGCTATTGTTCTGAAAGCAGATCAATACATGTCTGGCGTTCAGGCAGATTATAATGATTATCAATTTACATGGTGCAACCAACAAAAAAACAAAAAATAAAATATAGTAATTTGGGACACAACCATTTAAAAAAAAATTTATTTACCTGTAGCAAGTATTGATGTTTTCAGTACTGTGGTAATAACAGTCATATTGGGAGAATAAATGCAGATGCACTGGTAAAGTGTCCTCTTATATAATAGTTCCTGACTTTGTACATGTCTTGTTAGAAAGAAGCAAATAACATGTTTAATGAAAGTCCTTCGTTTTTCTTTTCTGGAAGGCTGTCTTTCTAAAGATGTACTACATTTTCCTGAATTATTTATTCAGCCTTCTTTTTAAAATAAAAAAAAGCCTTTCTGAAAAGACTGGCTGATTCAGGGGACAGGTATTACGATACAGGTACCAGATTGGCAGTGACTGAAAGCTACTACCATCTGATGGCAATTAGTGGTCTCAGTCTAGGTTCTAAATGACAATTAATCACAAGTGGCCCTGATTGGCAATTATAACAGGGTGAGGGATCCTGAATTCTATGACTGGACTGTTAGAGTTTGTTGTGAGTTAATCCCTCTGGGGTGGAATGAAACCTTTTCAGGCTCATAGCTGAGCAGCGCTTCATTATGTGAGTGCTGCTGTTGGCTGGGCCCCTGACTGCTGGGTTTGTATTAGCAGACAGGGATTAAATAGGCACAGAGACTAAATTGCCTTCTGACCCCAAGGCTCATCTACACTCTTTTAAAAACTTGTCACTCTCGCTAACTTTGGCTCAGTTCAACTAATGACAGCGCCATTGAGAGCACTAGTGTAAACACTCCCTCCAGCTGATGGCATGTTGATTAGACCCTCCCCGACCAATGATGGCAGCAGTCAGAGACCAGTCAACACTAGGGTGCTCATTGTTGCTAACCCTAGTAGAGATGAACTGATGTTAGCAGCAATGGCAAGTTATTGAAAATTTTCCCTAGTGTAGATAGGGCTGTAAAAGTAGATCCCCAAGTGCAAGAGAGGGTTGAAGTGCATTGGTGGGGCTTTCTGAGATGGCCTATGCTTTTACTGCTCTGTCTGTACCCTCCTTGATCTGTGGATACAGAAAACTTCAGTCTCCTGGGCTGTCAAACCAGCCCCTTACTTTCAGAAGTATTTACTTTAGGAAGAAACTGTTTTCCTTTGTGTCCTTTCCTCTTTTTCTGTCTCCTTTCCCTAACATGCATGGGCTTTCCTCTCTGCCAGCCAGATTCTGATCAGAGTCAGGATGATGTTCACATGGAGCAATTCCACTGAAATCCACAAAGCAACTCCAGAGAAACAGGCAAATAAAACTGACTGGAATTTGACCTGTGGCTGCCCCCTTCCTACTCTCTGGAAAGGAAAAGGAGTGATTCTTTAAAAAAGCAGACTGTCATTAAAATGACTGGCAGGATTTTATCTGCAGAGATACAGCAGATAATCCTGCCTGGCCAAAAAAGACTGAAATCTGTAAAGCACCCAGCTTCTAAACATTTAGAGCCTGTAACTTTCCAACCTATTATTGTAGCTGGGCACTCTCCAATGCAGCGCTTGATCTCTTGCCAGTTAGAGAATCATTTATGATCATTGTTACACTGTGCATCCAGCCTGCTGTCTTGGAGTTGTTTGAGAATGGTCCTGAGGGCCAGCAGGGGAAGCCAGCCTTTAATTCCATAATGAGGCATGCAAGTTATTGATTTCTATAATATTTCTGAATAAAAGGAATTACATGCTGGGTCAACACAAGTAAGGAGATCAATAAAGCTTCCATTTATCAACACTGAGCCATCCAAAACAAGGCAAGAATTGAAGAGGCTAAAGGGCTGGGGCTTTATTATTCCCTGTGTCAGCTGAAGGCTGTCTTAATGTTCTGTATACAAAAGGCCATTTCATGGTTACTGAAATCGCTGGCTAAATCAGCCAGACCTGACATATCCATCAGAAGACTAAGACATCATCTGAGTTAATGAAAATTATCAAGCTTTGGTCAACATCCTGGTGGCTAGCTTCTCAATATGCTGGGTCAGCTGAAGGGGACCGTCAGGGCATTTATTCCCATCTCAGGGTTTATACTGATACTTTACAGCTATGCTCTCCAGAAAGCCTAACACTAATACTTCCTCCTTTTCTTGCGGTTGGGGGAGCTCTGTTTTAGCCATGCCATTACTCTGTGAGAAATTGTCATTTTTTAATCTGCAGACTCTTTTCAGCAGCAGCAGCAGCAGCCATGAGAGATCCAAGGCTGTGGATTAGGCTCAGGAATTCAGCATCAACACCTGCATGTGGCAGAAAGAGTATTTCCCAATTACCACAGGGTACGTCTTCACAGGGATAGAAGACTCACACAGCTGTGCCGGGTCAACTGACTCAGACGTTGAGGAGGCGGGTCAGGTGGCAGGGTAGGTGTTCAGGCTTGTGTGGGGCCTGAGCTCTGGGACCCTCTATTCTCGCAGGGTCCCAGAGCTCCGATTTCAACTTGAGCCTGAGCATCTACATAGTGCTTTTCCAGTCTCACAGTCCGAGTCAGCTAACCTGGGCCAGCCATGAGTTTTTAATCCTTGTGTAGACATAGCTACAGAGGCTTCCAAAGGGGAGACTTCATTCTAATATTTCTTTCCTCCTACGATAGAACAATAATATTTAAAGGAGAACTGCTGTGATTTGTTTTAATACATTGGACAGCTAAATTTAATACTTACTTAAATAGGAGCTAAGTAATGGATGCTGCAATATAGAATGGGTGCTGGAGTCTGTAGTGCAGTCTCTTCCATTACTGCTCATTTCAGGGCAGGGATTGGGAAGAGCCTGTGTGGTGACACTAGACACCACAAGCTGTGTTTGATAGTCTGGGAGACAGACAGCCAGGGAACACTGTAAGTTCCTGCAGCCTCAGTACACAATCCTCTTTATACTTATTACAACAGCTCTTTATTCTTCTCTGCTATGATGGACATACAGGGACTAGGGGAAAGAGGGCTCAGGGGTCCCCTCTCGCTCCTGGCACTGCTACACAAGTAGCCTCAACAATAGCAGCCAGCATATTTCCTAAGTGCAAAGGGAAGGAGGCCACTAATGATGAACCCCAGTGCGGCTGTGACTTGGGAGGAGGGAGACTGGTTTCTGGAAGAGTTGTGCCTGTTCCTGCCCTACTTATGCGTAACACCTCCAGCCACCACTGCTGGGATGGGGAATGGAGGGGGAAAGGAGGGAGATACTTCTTTGGCCTTTCCTGATGGGACTCTGGCTCTAGAAGCTTTACTTGAGCTAACTATGTACAGATGCTGACCAAAGCCTTCTCACAAACCCTGACCCTGTTTTTTCAGTATTTCCCAGGGAAGAATGGGGACCCCACCTAATCGGGGGGGAGGGGGCTGCAGTTTGAATGATACAGCTGTGTTCTCCCCAGAAAGAGACCCACCGTAATGAGCCAAATACAGATTTGGAAAATGAAGGTCCCATTAGAGACCACTGGAAACCAGAAAACTTCAAGGTTGTTGTAGGGTAAATTCAATCTTTTTTCATATATAAATAAAATTGCCTGATGAAACAACTGAGTTACTAACGTTTTCTTAAAAAGTAAATGATTCAATTGTTACATCAGGCAATTTTCTTTTCAAAAAAAGAAAAAAAGATTTAATTTACCTTGCAACAACTTTGAAGCTTTCTGATTTCCAGTGGTTTCTAATGGGCCCTGAATTCTCTAGCCTTGTGGCCATGTCATGATGGAAACTTCTTGGCTTATCATTGTTTTAAAAAATTATATAGCAGACACTTGAAAAAAATGTTTAGTGCTTCTTCTTTGTAATTAGCTGAAAAAAATTACAACTCTATTACATTATAGACTGCAGGTTTGCTTTAACCAGCATCTTTAAAAGCCCATGCCAAAGAAGTTAAGGGAACAATTATTATTAGCTCTGGGTTAAAAGCTTGCACCAAATGTTGAACCTGCTTGACCTAAGCCTGGGTGGATATTTCAATATGTTTTGTGAATCAGGAAAGAAAGATAGTACAGCAGAACATCCACAAATTGCTCTGGACTATTATCTTCCCAACCGGTCGTTCACCCTAGAAAAGGTGGGCTATAGGACAGGAAATGAGAGGGCAGGATATGAAAAGAGAAAAGGGGAAGCTTGTGCCCACAAGGATACATTCCTAATGCTGAATCCTGCTGCAGAAATTTGGCAAGTCTGAATTAGGGTGGGCTCAGAACTTATTGGGTGTGTGACAGGGGAGAAACATTCTCTAGGAGGCTTGAATGTATTGAACTTGAACCTCCAAGGATACTTGCAAGGGTTGTTTTGCTTCCAGTACCTCAAAAATGAGCTGCAAGACTCATTTTGCAAACCTCCAATGACCTGAGCCCTTCAAGGTTTCCTCAGCTATGGCCATCATCATGGAGACTCTGCGTGCTGCTATTATAACATTTCTGGATGAACATCTTGCCTGGGATATTCAAGGCTGACGTATATATTGGTTGTGTTGCATGCTTATGCTGAGGCCCATCTGCTTGACTGGCATGATGCCCACTGAGAAGGTGTCATGCCAGTTTCGCTAAGCTATATTTTTCAACAACGATGTGTTCAGAGAAGCAGTCTGTAGAACACAGCTAGTGTTCTCTCTCTTGCCAGAAGAACCTTCTGTGTGAGAACAACGGCAGCCAAGGACCACATGCTTCATTACAATGGATCACATCTGCAGATACACTGTGAATGGCTTCTGCTGTGCTCTTTTTTCAGTCCTATCTCCAAGCTTGAACCTGAGTTCATAGTGAGACCAAGACAGAGGGTGAAATCCTGGCCTGACTGAGTATATCTACACTGCAATTCAACACCCGCTGCTGCCCATGTCAGCTGACTCCGGCTTGCAGGGCTTGGGCTGCAAGACTGTAAAATTTCTGTGCTGATCTTCAAGCTTGGGCAGGAGCCTGGGTCCTGGGATTCTCCCCCATCTTGGGCCCCACTAAAGCCAATAGGAGTTTTGCCATTGACTTCAATTGAGCTGGGATTTCACCCACAGTATTTTCACCTTGATAACCCTGAGCAATTACAGGTCCTCATGGATTCAGTGTCACCTTCTGCCTTCCTTCCCCTTGGAAATTAAACTCAAAGAAACAATAGTTTCACAATATAGCGTCCTTCCTTAAATTAAACACAGGTAGTCCTTGGGAGTGCAGCCAGGAAAGATGTAGGAGGCAACATGTGACCAGGTAGGTTTATTTTCCCAGAAATACTGTTGAAGAGTTACACAGACAATAATATCTCTTCAAATATTGTCTGAGCCAAATGTGCCATCTCTGCAACCTGCTGAGGAATTAGCAAGCAGGACATCAGGAGGGTGCTACTGTTATCAGTACATCTTTTTTAAAGGTCTGGGCAAACAGCACAGGGTCCTAGTTTGCAGTGTGAGTCTCAATTTTTTGACACAACATTTGTGCTCTAGTCATAATCTGTTTGTGACTGCAATAACCACTAGTGATGGAGAATTTCTTTGGCTTTCCTAATGCTCTAAGAACTATGGTCTGTGCATCCTGGAACTCTGAACCACTTCTACTGAAACCTTCAGCACAGAGGGCATTGCAGTGTGGGCCAAGGGCATATTAGGGGCAGGTTGCAGGAAGGAGGCAGACTGTGGGGACAGGACTTGTGGCCAGGAGCCATCTTGAGCCCTACTGTCTTATAAGGGTTTTGGAAAAGGGGATGCAGCCCTTGAGGGATACTTTATCCTGCATTGGGGGTGAGGCAGCCTCCAGCAACATCCAATTATGGGATATGCAAGCAGCCCATGACCCTCTGCTACCCCAGCACTGAATTCCCCCGTATGTTTCTTTCTCTCTTTTACTCTGAGGACAATGCTAGGTCCATTTCTCTTTTCGTGGCAAGGAAAAAAAAGGTATCATAGTCTTTAATATTGTAAAAACTACCAGAGAACCTCAGACGTAGGGTGCCAAAGAACCAGAATTTTTATTGACAATCTTATCACTATCAGGTAAGCTGGACTTCATTCTAGTACTAAAAAACTCAAGACTATTTCTGAGCTCCATTAGCGTCCACCAGGTAGCCATCATGCCTTTCCATTCTCCAATAGATGGTTATTCCATATTCACCCACCCACCCATTCCTCAAGGGACTCAGAAATCTCTTTCCACACGTCAAATGTCCTCCTCTGGTTTGGGACCTCAGTCTGGTTCTTAAATGCCTTATGTGATGTTCCCCTCTGCAATCTGGACTGGTGAATTGCTGTGTCACCCCAATCCCCCACTCCTGGGGTGCATCTCACTCTGCCTCGCTGTGTGAACTCCCACTCCTGGGCAGATCACACACAACCTCCAGTAAACAAATTGCTCCCAACTCAATGAGTGGCTGCCTCTAGTGAGCCACTCATGGGTTATGTAATGGTATGACCCCAGCCAAAATCCCCAGTCCCAGATGCAATCCTAGGAACTGCCATTTTACAATATTCAGTGCTGCCGACTGAACACTGCAAGCTCATATGTTCATCAATTTATCAAAGAAATTGATATGCATCAGCTCTGTCACTCCAGATGGAGTCTCTAGCACACTTTAAACCAAATGCACTGCTTTAGATCAAACAAACATACATATTTATTAAGTACAGAAAGATTTTAAGTGATTATAAGTCAGAGGAAAACAAGTCAGATTTGATCAAGATAAACAAAAGCCAAATGCATTCTAAACTAAGCTTGACACTTTCAGTAACCTTACATATTCAGATGATTCTCATCATAGGCTGGTTGGTCTGTCTTCAGCCAGGCTCCCCCCTGTGATCAGCACTTCAGTTGCTTGGTGATGTTTGCAGATGGAGATGGAAGAGAGAGCGAGCTTCCAAAAAGTCTCTCCTTTTTAAAATGTTCCTAATTCACTCTGGGGTCTCACTCCCCCGCACTCACTGCTTTCAGCATCGATTAGTTTGTTGACATCTGAGCCAGTCCTTTGTTCTTGGAATGCTGAGCTGGGTTGTTCTATACAAGTCCTAATGAGGTGCGAATTGTTCTTCAGCTGTGTAGAGTTTTTCAGATCTCTAGCTCAAGCCATCAGGCATATATTTGGGAATATTACATAGCGATAAAAATACACATGACATTGCAACAAACATATTACTATAACAATAATATGTCGTATGACGTAAGCATTCCAAAAACATCTTACATAACATACTTTGCATTAAACAACACACAATTACACTATATGGGGGAACATGAATGATAGACAATTACACCCTTATGGGTTGCAGTGTGTCACACCTTACAAAATCACAATTTGAACCAATGGCTACCTGCTCACTCCATCATTTAAAATCAATGAAAACATCATTTCTGTCAGCCATCACATTGGCTAGACAAGTTGGGGAAATAGGAGCCATTATGTCATACCTCCCTTTTGAAAGACAAGGTCACATTGTGACTACCCACCCTCAAGTTACCAAAAATATCTTCCGAGTTCCATGTTTACCAAGCCATTCACCTCCCAATCTTCCACCCTAAATCTCACCAAGGCAAAGAAGAGGTGCTGTAACACACATTTGATGTCAGGAGAAGGCCCTGGCCTTCTATCTTGACAGGATTAAACTTTTCAGATAAACTCCCAAATTATCTGTGTCAATCGCAGACAGATCAAAAGGGTCAGCAATTTCTAAACAAAGACTTCTCAAGTGGATATCTGATTGCATTAGTTGTTGCTACCAATTTTGTAATCTCCAAGCATCCTGCGACATATGAACTCACTCTACAAGATCTATTTCCATTTCTACAGCCTTTCTCAGAAATGTTCCCATCATTGAAATATGTAGAGCCATGACTCGGACCTCTATACATATTTGCTGAGCACTATGCAATAACTCGTGACTCTGCTTCTTATGCTGCGTTTGGCTCAGCTATACTTTCCTCAATATTGAACTCAACTCTGAAGTCCTCTCCTCCTTAAGGGGAACTGGTTGGTAGTCACCTAGTACAGAGTATCCATAGAAACACTACTTGAAGAAGAACAAATGTTTCGTCACCCGGTGCAGTAACTGTGGTTCTTCGAGATGTGTCCCAATGAGTGCTCCACTACTCGCCATCCTTCACCTCTCCTTCTGAGATCTCTGCTGTGGAGTTTTGCAGTAAAGAAAGACCTGGGGGCAGTTCACCTGCACAGTGCTATATAACAACAACACAGAGCATGAGACTAGGTAAGTCTCATGTGCAGACTGATTGAACACTGCTATGAGAAATCTCCAATCAAAGGTGCAGGGGACGCAAGAGCACCGAGAGTGGAGTACCCACAGGGATACACCACTCAAAGAACCACAGTTACTGCACAGGGTGAGTAACCATTTCTTCAGCAGCTGAACCAATAAATCTGGAAAAAAATTGTTTCAGGTCAAACATGTCATTTTGTTCTACCTGAACTACATATTTTTTTCATTTTGGGGGTGGTTTTTTTACCTTTTTTCTTGTTTTGTTTTTTAAATGACTCTAGCTAAATTTCAAAATGAAACATTATTTCAAAACAAAAAGAAACATTTCATTTAAAAAATGTTGAAATAAAATTTTTTGACTTTTTAAAAAAAATATTTCCTTTTTTTTCCAGGTGAAACTATTCACTGTATTTGACCCTAATTCACAAATAGTTTCAGTTGACCTGAAACTGCATTTTTCAGTAATAATCTATTTTGCTGAAAAAATCCATCCACCTCTAGTAGAAATATGTTTCACCAGAATCAGAGGCATTTCATATGGAAAGTATATGATTTCATATTGCAGTTTCATATGATTTCATGCAAATGTGAATCCATAAACAATATGAATATAAAATCATATCCATATGGAATCAAAAAATGATTTCCGAAGGACATGATATCTGTATAAAACTGTATAATATAATAATAGACAAAATTTTATAAGCCTAAAATGTTGCCACTAATGTCCTGGGTTTCATTTGAAAAGTATGGTAACCAGCCCATCCTCCATTTCTGTAACCGCAATTTTGTGGGCAAGACCATTGTAGGAGAAACTTTGCATTACAGTTATGTACAAACAGAGTTTCTTTCATGTTAGGTATCTAATTTCCTGACTGGGCTCATGTGTAAAGTAGTTAGACATCTAAGGGTATGTCTACACTGCAATTAAAAATCCATGGCTGACCTGTGCCAGCTGACTTGGTGGGAGGGTCCCAGAGCTTGGGCTGTCACCTGAGTCCTAACTTCTACACTGCAATTGAACAGCCCCTTAGCCCGAGCCCCATGATTCTGAGTCAGCTGGCACAGGCCAGCTGCAGGTGTCTAAGTGTAGTGTAGCCTCTCCGCAGTGACATTATCACTTGCACCTCCATATGACTGCAGGCACTTGCAGTTATTTGTGCCCCAAAATTATGGGTTTTAAAAATCTGAAGTTCTTTTTATGACTCACTAAAGAAGGTTGGAAACCAATGTTCTGTCTCTTGCACAAAGCACATGCTGTGCAAGTGAATTTATAACCATAGTAAGAAGTATCTCTCCCCATGTGAACTTTCAAGCTAATGGGCTAAGCAAAATGGGTATAGTTTTCTTCTAAAATAGTAATAACATTTACAGTGATGAAACTGTCTAGACAGCTATTAATACCCCAAATTAAGTCTTAATATCATCTTTCCATGCAGAAGATGGTACTTGATATGTCCTTTGGGAAATCCATACAAAATACTCAGCTTAATTTGTAATTGGAATTCATGGCTGCTCTACCACAATAAAGGTGGACAGTTGGCTTTGTTCCCTCGTCTGCAGCTATGCATTGGCAATGGACAGTTTCAGATAGAGCTGTGGGAAACATTTGATTCAAATCTCAGTCACATATGGTGTCATCCTGAGTCTGAGTTTGACCCATATTTGTGAACCACTAGTATTACCTTTCATTTGGGGGAGGGATGGCGGCAGAGGTAGAGAAGAGGAGGGAGGCTGCATATTTTACATTGAAACTGGATACCAACATTTCTGCCTTAAGTAACTGGATATCTGTGAATAGTCTGATGATTGCTTGTGCAGTGGGGGGGAGAGGGAGGGATGTCACGTGATATCTTCCACATCCCTGATTGGCTGAGCTTACCTTCTGTGATGAGGAGGGTCAGCAGAAGTTACTTTCACTCAGTTACAGAAAAGAGTAGAGAGAGTGGGGGAAGGGATCCTGTTTGGCAGAATTCTCTAATCACACTACAAAAAAACCCACAAATGAAAACATTTTATTCCTTTGATAATATGTTACTCATAAAGGAATTCCTGGTTATATGGGTTGGGAAGGAAGGAGGAAGAGTTGTATTTAATTATTTTGCCTTTGGAAAATAATTCTTTCTAACCATTTTTTCGAAGTGGAAAACATTGATTGTTTTAGGCTCTTTTAAGCTCATTGGGAGTAAAATCAGGCCCTTAGTTTGTACGCAGAAAGGCTGCTGTGGTGCAGCAGAAGGGGTCTTAGCCTGTGTGTCAGCCAGAAAGGTGAAAGTCTGGGAAAGCTGGCATCCTGTGTACAACCTTAACTCTATCAGTTAAAGAAAACTCTGAACTGCATCATTGCAAGTGCAGCTAGCCACTATGGTAACTAAGATTGTACACAGGATGCCAACTTTCCCAGACTTTCATCTTTCTGACTGACATTTTCTGCATGTTATCTATTGTGAACTTTTTGGGGAAGTCTGAGGAAAAACCAATCATATCTGAGTTATAAGAACATCAACAATGCAGTTTTCCCTTTATTAAATTAAGTTGCAACAATTTTCTTCAAAGTGTGAGTGAATAGAGCAGAAAACATCTGAAATTTTTTATTTGAAAATTGGGATGCAGGTAGTACTTCATGTGGATATAGTAGGTGCATCTCAGAAAGTCTTGTCACATCATCCCAAGTCATGAATATTTGGGAAAAGTGCTACTGCATATAGGTGGTGGAAAATGACTGTCCTCTTAACAAGTTGGGACACCTTTGGTGAAAATTTGCCACATTTAAAGTTTCATAATTTTGAAGGCACTTTATGATTTTTTCTACTAATCAACCTTAATGTTTATGTCCCTGAGATCTAAAAAACAAGACATGTTTGAAGATTTTGGTTTCATTAGTTTTATTGTATACATTTGGAGTTCTGATGTTATTAGAACACCTTGACATTAGAAATGGACTGAAGAACCTACATTTTGGATCTAAATCCAGATCTGATATTCACTGAAGTTTGGGCATGGTTCAAATCTAGGGTTTTGATTCAGACCATAACAGAGATAGGGACTGAACTTCATAGCTGGATCCAAACTTTCCCAAAGTTTGACAGTGGTTAGATAAGGATTTTGGTTTGAACCATCTTCACTTAGTAAGTATAACCCTATACTCATTATATCTGCTAAAGGCCTTGATTCAATAAGGTACTTGAGCACGTGGATACCTTTGAGAACTGGGCCAAATTTTCTAAGGTATAGACATTGAAATTAATGGGAGTTAGGCACCAACCTGCTTAGGTGCTTTTGAAACTTGCACAGGTGCCCATATGTATCTTTAGGGAGTTAAATACTTTTGAAAATCTGATCCATTGACTGCAGTGAGTCTACTCAGGTGCTTAAAGTTAGGTGTGTGCTAAAGTATCTTGCTGAACTACATGAACTGTTGAGGCATAGAAGAGGAATGAACTTTCCATTACAATGCTATTGTTCTGCTGCCCGCACTTCAACACATGCAGTTCAGTTAAGCAGCCTTAACTACCATTAACTGTATAACATTGCTCTCTGTCTTTCTCTCTTTGTATATCAGAAATGGGCTGGATGGATCAGATAAAATAAGAACTAGTTTGAATTTTTACCCCAAACTCAAGTCCAACCTATATTGAGGTTGAACACATTGAGGGATTTTTTTTTTGGCTTCCATTCTTCCCTGCAGCAGGATTTCCAACATGACTGGGTATAGTTTGCAGTAGCATGGCTGAATCATCTGTGATCTTGATCCTGCAAGCTGTTGTGTATGAGCACAGGGTGTGCTTGTGCAGAACAACTTGCAAAATCAGGGTCTTAGACATTAGAGAACCCAAAGAAATTAATCAAATTACATTTTACATTTCCAGTGTGCACTGATGAAAGTATTGAATAATCCACGAGTCAGTGCATATAAAATACTTAAAATGGGTTTTGTAAAATTTATTTTCAATCTTGTAATGTAGTAGGTTACATTTTGGAATATTTTAATTTAAAAAGTTTAATTCATTAATGGTTATAAAAGTTATTACTAGTTTAATACTTCAGCATTTTAGTACACTCTTTATTGAGCTTTAACATTTGTGTTTTTTTAATAAATCCATTATAGTAATAGAAAAAATAATGACCCAGTGTTCAGGATATCTCCAGAAATACTACTCTTTATCCAAGCAAAGAAATAAATGAAATATGTTGCCAAAAACATGCTATTTTACCTGTCTCTCCAATTAAAAGTGTCCCCACTAAATGGTAATGTCACATCATTTTGAAAAAACATATAAAGAGTGTGACAGTATTGCTCATTATAAGTTTAGCTGTGTGTCAAGGGCTGAATTGTATCTTACATTTATTGCAGTTACTTAAATTTGTTGCAGATCTCATTTACACTAAAGTAAGTCAGGAGCAACTTCACTGACACTGGTAAGAAATTGACTTTAGCTAAATTGATATAGGCTCTTAAATTGATTTAATTGTCCATACAAGGAAGTTGCACCAATATAACTACAAAAGCTATTAAACCAGTGTAGTTAAATCATTACAACTTTTGCATATAGACAAGGCCCAAGGGTTTATCAACATACAGAATTGCATAGGTTTAAGTTAAGGACTGTGTGGTGGTCTCTCCTATTTCAGATTTAGAGTGATTTATTTTAGTTTAGCTTAAGTCAGGTAGGAATAAGTTTAAGCTAAATTGAAATAAGATACTGAAACCAAAATAAGCATGCACACAGGATTAGCATACATTGAACTAAGCCAGTGTAATTAAATAAGTGGAAGTAAGTTTGTACGCAGACCAGGCCTTAGGTCAGGTCTTCACTGTCAACAAATCTGTGGTTTCACATGGAGAGCTAACAAAACATAGCTAACTCAACACTGTAAAATCCTAGTGAAGACAAAGCACAGGCAGTTTTTACCTCAGTGTAGATCAGCCCACACCTGGGACTGATCTCAACTAGCTACACTGAGGTGAAAATTGCAGTGCCTTGTCTCCACTAGGATTTTACATTGTGACAGCTATCATTAGCTACCCCAGTGTAAAAACACTCCCTTTTGGCAGTGAAGATATAGTCTTAGTTTCCTTACCTGTACAATGGGGATAATACTTCCCTCCCTCACAGATAGGTGCAGTGGTGACGGGTAATGAGTGCTATGTCCTCCTACCATTTAAATCCCCTCTCCTTTCTTTTTCTAAACAATAAAATGCCTTTGTGACAGGTGCCTTTCTTTCTTGCCTACTCTCCAGTGAAGTGCTCCCTCATTCTTGTCCCTCATCCTGTCTCTCTCTTCACGGTTCCTCCCTTTTCTCTGCCCATCCTTGCCCCTGCAGTCTCCCATCCCATTCTGCAGTGGAGCTGAACAGGCTCCCCAGGTCCTACTGCTCTCTGAGGCTGCAATGCTGCGGGGTTGCAAAGTACCCAAAGGGCATGAGCTGCTGACACCACAGTATTGTTACATCATCTCCTCGGATGAGGCAAGTCAGGGGTGAGCTGCTGACACCATATCATTGTGGTATCCTCTAAACAGTTGAAGTATGTCACCATCACCTCCATCCTGAACCCCAGTTTCAAGCATTTACAATTTTAGGGCTGTTAGTCCCAGTCACTTGAAATAACACAGGCATTCTGTTGCAGGGATTGGGGGTTCACCCTGGTGTCCTGGCCAAAGTCCAGTTCTGTGATGCCATTTCACACCCTCTGAATTCTCTGTTTGATACAGGAGTCTTTATCCTTTCCTGCCCTATAGAATGGCTGCTGTGTCCTGAGCCGATGGTGGGTGAAGCAACCCCGTTATGTCCCACACCCACCTCCCACGGTGCTTTGAAATCCTTGGGTGACAGTACTCAGGGCTTGTCTGCTCCACTGCACTTCAACAAGTTCTCAGGTGGGATGTGAGCACTTGGCTGACTTCCATCTCTATGAAAAAATATGTCACCTGCACATTTCCTTACAGCAGCCAAATGGATGTGCACAATGCTCTTTGGGTCTAGGTCAGGCCAGCCTAAGGGTGTGAAAGTCTGTGAGAAACGTGCAGAGATTGTGTAATTTTGGATGCTGAACCATTCTGAAAGAATGTTTCATATCTAACTGGAAAAGGCCTTCTTCTCAGGCAGTCAACAAACTCTCAAATGGCTCTTATCTGCAGAGGTGCTCAATTCAAATCCCTGCAGTACCATGGCAGGGGAGGGGAAATTATGACACCGTCGTTTTTCTACAAGAAAGTCTCCAGGCAAAAGGAAGATGTTCCTTTACAGGAAAAGCTGCTTTCGGATCCTGATGTTTCACAACTTTATTGTTCTAGCTTAGGGTGCATGAATTGGTGTGTTGTGTTCCTCGCTAGTGCTTGTGTCTGTTGGGAAAATAAAAAAAGTCTTTCAAACTGTGAATTGATACACTGTGTTTGACGTTCAAATGCCTAAAAGCCATTCTCATTGCTTAAAAAACCAAGGCATCTGTGTCTTTGTGGTGTTATAGTGGCACAGTGCCATTCCTGCTCCTTTATATGGGTTAAATGCTCAACAATCAGAACAGTTAATCAGATTGCTTTGAAATGTGCTATAGAGTTAGTGACTGAAATTTGGAGTCGTTTGATCAAGGAGTTCCTGAATTACAGGCCCTCTCAAAAGAAGTGGTTTTCTTCTGCTGCCTTATACTGTTAAACTGAGAGGTACTAATGATTTGATGAATCACAGACATCATTGAGATTGATGGCTGTGCACTCACCCTCCAATTATCATAATTAAGTATAAATTAATCACAAGCCTGCACCTAAGAAAAAAGAAGTTTTAGTCTGAGTACCTGGAGGTTGCTATAATTTGTGTCTTATGGGGGGTAATTTTAGTTTGGGGGGATGTAATCAAGGACTATGGAGGAAATAAATTATTATGAAATAGATATGTGAATGCTTCCTTGGAAGGGATGTGAAGAGTATTGGGGGACAAAAGACTTGGTGAATAAGGAGACGTGTTTGGGACTCCAGCAAGGGGATGGGGTTATAAGAATAAATGGGGATGAGTGAGAAGTTTAGGGCGCAGGTGAGGGAGGTGTGGAACCCCCCCATGCTCTGCCAATGCCCCTCCAACCCTCCTGCACTCTCACTCTGCCATTATACCACAACCTCCCTGGACCCCAAACCCATGAGCTCCCTAGATTTCCCAGTACACCCTGACCTCCCCCTGTATCCCTAGCTCTGGCAGTGTAAACCAACCCCCTGCATCTCAACCCCTGCAACCTGCAACTCTGACAACATACGCCAACATTCGTGCACCCCTCACCCTGCCAATGCACCCCAATCACCCTGCACCCCCATCTGCCAATGCATCCCAACCACCCTGCATCCCAAATTTCCTGCATCCCTAGCTCTCCCACTGCATCCCGAAAGCCCTTCACCCCAGCTCTGTCAGTGCACCCCAGTCCCTCTGCACCTCAGAGCTCTGCCAGTGCTCCACAACCACCCTGCCCCACATCCTTCCGGCACCCACACCTCTGCCAGTGCCACCCTCCCCAATTCCCTTGCACACGCCAGCTTTTCCTGTGCACCCCCACCCATGCACAAACCCTGCACACATCTACCAATTCATGTAGGATGTGTCTGCACTGAAAAGAAAAACCCGTGGCACCTGAGTTTCAGAGCCTGGGTCAACTGACTCAGGCTTGTGAGGCTTGGACTGTAGGACTATAGGTAAGTAGCAGTGTCGACATTCAGGCTCTGGCTGGAGCCTGAGATCTGAGACCTTCCCTGCTCATTGGTTTTCGGAGCTCAGACTCCAGCTTGAGCCCAAACACTTCCACTGCTATTTTTAGCTCTGTGAGCCTGAGCCGATTGAGTGGGGCTCTGAGACTTGGTGGCCTGGGTTTTTCTTTGCAGTGTAGCTACGCCCTTAGACTGACAGCTCTTTGGGGCAGGGACTGTCTCTTTTATTATCCTGGTGTGGCACCACAACTACAGTTAAAGTTGCACCGTCACTTCTATTTAATGGTCGATCTTCCTAAGTCCTCTAAAATCAACATGCTTAGTTGAAATCCTTTGAAATTTTGTGTGCCTCAACAGGGTGCAGAGTGTGGTTAGTGAGCCGAATTTGGAGTCCTTTGATCTAAGGGGTGTGGAGGTAAAGCCCTGAGGAAAAGAACCATTTTTCAAACAGGTTTTAGGGTTCTGCACACATCTGGAGCTCACACTGTTGATGTGATGTGTTTCTAAATGGTCTCAGTCTGCCAAGTACTGCCCAGGGCACTCAGTACATCTCTGGGGGACCCAAACTGAGCATACTGACTTTTTCACTTGCATTGCTGTGTAGTCTGGAAGGATAACAGGGTGCATGCACCGGTAAAGAGAAAAACCATGAAAGAATTTCTATGCAGCTACTTTATGCTTGCCTGGGTAGTTTGAGTTAACATGCCTATGCCATTGCCCCAGTAAACAGCCTGCCACTGATGGTTCTAGTCTGAATCTTTGTACACTTGTGCAATAAAGATTTAACAACTCATGTTGCTTACTAAGGGTTGTCTCTGTTATATTATATCATGTTTTTATTTTATGGGGAGGTCTGCTAGGAACACTGCAGGATAGTCAGCAGCCAGTCTAAGCAAAATTTTTGTTATATCTGGTGAGGGGGAGCCAGAAATAGAGGACTTTGTTTATTTGGGTATGGGGGATAGGGTCAGGGAGAGGCATTGGAGGTGCAGAGGAGTTAAGTATTGAGGACGGGTGGTAGGCAAGCCTTGGACTGGCTGTTTGAAAAAATCTGTGTTGTACTAGTCCCTGGGGCAAGTGGCTACTTCCTGATCTTGGGGTAGATTAATGAGGTGTTTTCAAAGACACATAGTGTGGATGTTTGGAACTGACAGTGCAGGTACCTTGACCACAGAGGGAAAAGAAATATGTGTACTGCAGGGTTGCCAACATGTTGATTCTTGGATCATGAGATTGCAAAATTTTGTGGAAGAGCAAGGAGTACATCATGATGTGAGGACTGCTGACTACAGCTGATCTGGATGGATAGAGGGGGCTTGCATTGGCAATATGTTTTGCCCACTCTGCAGTCTTTAACCAGTGACTTAAGAAGTTGTGATCTACCGGACATTATGGGAATGGCCAATGGGATGGATCACAGGATGATTACCTGTTCTATTGATTCCCTCAGAATCACCTGGTATTCGCCACTTCTGGAAGACAGGATACTGGGCTAAATGGACCATTGGTCTGACCTGATATGGCCATTCTTATGTTCTTATGATTCAGTTGGACGAAAAGGATCTGGGCCTTATTCCTGCTGTACATCTCATACAAGGTATGAGAGCAGATTTGGACCACATCAGAGATCTATGTCCAGGAGCTGTGATTTGCCTGAGCATCTGAATAATTGTTACAGTGACAATATGAAAGCTATTAATAAATGATGGTAGAGCATTAAATGGGAAAGTGAAGGGTTCCTAGGTGACCCGAAAAGCGTGCTGCATGGCATAGAAATATTACAGACTCTGACACCTCTCTTTTTTTCAGAGATGGGGTGCATCTACGGAACAGGGAATCAGAGAAACTTTCTCTCAAACATAAAATTGTCAGTATTTTGGAGCAGAAACCCTGTCTGTGATTTCTCTACCTGGCTCTGCCACAAACTCCACCCTCCAACCATTCAGCAACGCAACCAGTAACACCATTCCACCATCGTATTGTTGGCCTTCGCTCCAGGCACTGCATGTGAGCTAGGCTATGGGAGAAGGAAAAGTAACAGCAGTAGAAATGTTTGCAGCCAGGGATTGAAGACTTCAGGGAGATGAGTTCCCTTCTAGGGGGGGAGGGAGGGCAGAGGGCTGGGTGAGGAATGGGTATGGTATTGGGGAAGAAGCCAATTTGGAGGGCAAAAGGCAGTGAATGGGTCAGGGGCATGGCTGGCTCAAAATGCAAATTACTGAACATGAAATGTACAACTGCTCAAATGACTACTGACTCCTCCCTACAATATATTTTTTCCTGTTCCAAAAACTAGGAAATTCAATGGCAAAAAACTACATTAAAGGAGAGTTAAGTTTGCCTGGTGGTATGTTGTTCCCTTGCAGGATGCCGAGTCAAGCAAAACTCAAACTTCTGAAAACCAGGAAATGTACCTTAGCTCTGCCTTTCCTGGTTTTCAGAAGTCTGATATTTGCTCAACTCAGAGTTCTGCAACAGGATGACATGCCACCAAGCAATCTTAATACTTCATTAACATAGTTTTTTGCCATTTAATAGAAATCCTTGAGCATGTATGGATCACACAACAGAGTCACTCTCGCCAACAGGATTCCAGCACAGAGGGCAGTGGAATTCCTACACAACATGTACTTCCTCTCCATCTTGTTTTATCATACCCTAGGGTACCTAGGGCAAATGACAGGAAAATATTGCACTCAGCATTGTTTATAGAATCTGGACGGGGTGCATGGCCATTTACAGATATATGAAAAGTCAAGGTCTCGCTTCTGAATCTAAAAACACAACACAGCAAGTGATGGCAAGAGACAATGGGGCAGGAGTGGGGAAAAGAGAAGGGTTATAATAAATAAGATTATGTAATTGATTTGGTTTGGTTCTATGTAAATTGTGTTAATTCCATTTTTTGTTATTGTTATTTAAGAATAAATTCAGGCACAAGATTAGAAAAAGATTAGGTGGGATCAATGGTAAAACCAAGAGATTCTCACTGACTTAGTTCTGCCTAATTCTCAGTGAATCTGTTGCCTATGACCAAGGGTTGTAGCAGGAACAGTCAAGGGAGAGACTTCTAGAAATATGTTGGAGGGTGAAGTGACAAGGCTTGGTGCAAGACTAGGTAAGTGAATAGAGGGACTCAAAGGTAATCCCAGTTTAAGGTTTGGGTTCCTTGTCTGTATATGCAGCATCCATGGACTGCGATGCAAAAATGTATTCCAAAACTTCATCTGTTTTTTTGATCCCTCCCATCTTCCTCACTGCAAGACTCCAGTGGAGCAGAACAATGGGCAGAGCTTGTTGGTCTTTTCTACATCAGTAGCTTTATGCTTTCAGCACTTTCTTCTTCTTGGCATCCAGTTCTTGAGGGTGTTTGTTTCACTAAACTGAAGGAATACACCAAAGCATTAGCACAGCAGCAGAGGATGAGGAGGTAGAAGCTTTCAGGGCAATTGAATTTCTAGTATCAAGAGAAGGTGCAGGTTGTTGATGTGTTGTGTATGTATTCAGGCATGGACTCTTAAGTCTGATTTCCAGGGCAGAATACTTTGACAGAGGCTCTCTCCCTGTAATGAACTCTCTGCAAACTCTCTGCAGAGTCAGGATTAGAAAGGTGTTGCTCCTCTGACATGGTCAAAATAATTGCAGTCTCTACTTCTTACTGTCTTTTTCAGAAATCACAATTAATCTGTCAGCCAAACCCTGCCCTATACATCAGGGCATCAGGCACATGTTTTGATCATCTGTATTTATATTGCAGAAACTGAATGGTCCCCTAAGCTGAGGAGGGATCCAGAACTGAGATTTTAGGCTAAGTCTAAAGTGAACTAGCAGGAGCTGTTTGTGAAAGTTTGTGTGACAAATACCTGCACTGGATATAGATTTAACCAATGCTCTTTGGGCTAGATTCACAAAAAGATTTATACACCCAACTGCCACTTTAGGCATGGAAGTACAACCCATAAGTGCCATTGAGATTCTCAAAACTGCTGCTTAGCTGCTGTCTAATTCTGTAGGTGCCTAAATTTCTGCCATTAAAATGCCCTAGGTGCTTGAGGCTATGTTGACACTTAAAATGCTACAGTGTAGACACTCACTACAATGACAGGAAGGAGTCTTCCATCACTGAAGTTTCTCCACCTCCTTGAGAGGTGGTAGCTAGGCCTATCACTGTCTATCCTGAGTGTCAGGTCAACTTAACTAGGCTGCTCAGGGGTGTGGATTTTTCACACTTAGCTGGAGCAACCTAACTTTTCATTTTAGTCCAGCCCTAAGTTTCTGCCAGTGAGCATGAGCACAGCTGCCTCGGTCTAGGCTCCTGGGCACCTATTTCATATCTAAGCCCCACAGGAACCCTCAAACTATGCATTTCCCAGCTCTGGGGTCCAATCCAATAGGCATTCTCTGAGCATGCCTAAACCCACACAGAACGTCTGGAAGAGGTGGTATTCACTGAGGATATGTCTACATTGTCAGCAGTGCAGGAACGATTCGGTGGGATCAATTGCGTGGCAGTGGAGACCCGCTCAATCGATCTGGGAATCAATCAATCAATTGATCAACACTGTTAATCCACCCTCACAAGAAGAGTAACGCTGCATTGACCAGAGGGCATTTCCTGTTGGCACAGTGCAGTGGGGATGTCACAGTAAGTAGAAGTTAGTAAGTCAACTGGACTCTACATAACTTGCATATCTCGCATTGCCAAAACCCACCAGCAGTGTCGATCAGGCCTGAGTTTCAAAGAGTCCAGTGGTTAAGGCAGTCAAGTGGGAATCCCAGAGTTTCAATGACTATTTAATTATTTATACACAGTGGGACAGCATCGACAGGAGAGACTCTTGTCCTAGAATACCCCATAACCCATTGGTTAGGGCATGCTCCTAAGAGAACTGAGTTCAAACAGCTTCTCCACATCAGGCTGTGGAGGGAACTGAACTTAGGTGAGTACCCTAACAACTGGGCTAAAAGCTACAAGGGGGTGATCACCAGCAGCACTTCCTTTGGCATTTCTTGCAAATGTAACCCTTCTTCCAGGTATTGTCGGCAGCAACAAGGACTGGGTTCAATATCTAGGGGTTCCTCTCAACAGCACAAAACAGAAGCAGCTCGAGCCCCCATCCAGTAATCTGGGAAAACCAAACACCCCTATGAGGCCATGCTGCCACTTACAACTTGCTGCCGCCTCTACAGCACCAACTGTTCTCTGCCACTGCTTGTTGCTTGCTGCCGTCTCTGCTGTCTCTGTTATCGTTGCCTCTTGCTGCCACCTTTGCCGCTCTTATCACTGGCACTGTTATATCTGCTGCTGCTCAGCACTACTGCTATCACTGCTGCTGCTTGCTGCCACCTCTGTGATGCCATGTTCTGAGGTTCCACCATTTTTCCCAGATCTTGGGCCTGGTCTATACTTACGGGGAAATTCGGTGGCACTTGACAGGAGGTAAGCAAGCTACGCAGAGTAGCTTGCATAACCTAAATCCTCTTTTGCACGCTGTCTCTGCTACACTGCGCCAATGGGAAATGCGTACCCATCAACACAGTGCTACATTTTTTTTGGAGGTGGTTTTATTGAATCGACTTCTGGATCGATTGAGTGGGTCTTCACTTCCGCTCAGTCAATCCGAATAAATTGATCTGATGGCGGCAAATTTGCAGTCTCTACTTTTTGCAATTTGCAATTTGCCACCCTCAGTGAAGACATACACTTAATGATTTCATCTCTTAGTGATTTCACTGGATAGTGGGGAACCTCACTGCTGCTGCAGCATTGTTCTTCACTGCAACATTGCCCACCACCACTCTAAGGTTCAACCCTTCTTATATTGGTTTATCCATGATTTCAGCTCTATTAATTACTAAGCAGAAACGAGGACTCTAAATTGAGCCTAGTCAGCTGTCTTTAAAGTTTAAACCCTGGAGAGGGAGGATTAAATGGTCTCTAGAACTCAGTAAACAGGTTTCCCCTTCCCCTCCTCCCACTCACATTTTTACTTGGATTTGGCGTTCCTACCCCCTGATTAGTGAGTGAGGTCATATATAGGGGGACCCCTTCAATCAGGGCAGGCTAAATACATTTTGCTGCCCTTTACTCATACAATAAGAATACCAACATTTCATTACCCCTGCATTCAAGACTAAAGTGAATTTTAACCCAAAACAACCAAAATCGAGCACTTTGGCAAAACTGGTCTATCTGCAGATTACTTAGGCAGAGTAGGTTTGGCTATGCAAATACAGTCTACTCTTGAGATCTTTTCCCCCGTTCATCACTAGATGTCAGGGGAGAGCTCATTCATACCCTGCTTACACAAAAAAACTGCTTAGGTGCCTGACTTCAGGAGATGGTTCATGGCAGGGAATCTCAAGCAGAGATAGGCACCTCCTTTCCACCTCAATTTAACCATCTAAATCCCTTTGGAGGGTGGGGCTTAGGCCACACCCGTCTTATTGGTATTTCCTGCAGGCTGATTTAGGCAGCTCCCTGCTCAGCATGCTGGCTTTTGAGGTTCCCATTCTTAGGTGAGTATCTCTCCCTATATACTGTACAAGAAGCTTCCAACAGGTAGAAAGGTGTCTCAAAGTTAGGTTCTGCAATGCTAAGTGTTCCAATACCTAACTCACTTTGTGGATTGAGCTCTTAGTCCCTTGCTTAAGTGATTCCAAATTTCACCCCCAAAACTTTGTATAAAATATTTTAATGTAGTAGTGAGATATTCTTCTCACTTTTTTTGCCTGAAGTACTTTGTCAGGAAGTTTATAAGCATTTTAGATAAAAACATGCTTGAGAATAAACATCTGTTAGCTGGTTTGAAGCTGTGATTGCACTTAGGGTTTATCACTTACTGTTTGGCAGGAACCAGTTTTCACTTAGGAAAGAGCTGCCCCAAGACAATTTTACTAAAATGTTTAATGTGGGGGGAGAGGAGTTTACACTGTATTATATCCTCTCATTAAGTAGCAAGTACTGAAGCAAAAAATTGCCTTTTTAGAGGATCCACATAGTAAAATAGTATTAAAGGGACACATCTGGGCACTGGCAGTAAAGGAAAAATTTGCTGTTTTGCATACTGCCATGGAGTTACTTTACTGTAGAGATAAACAACATGTTTCTCTTACAAAGGAAGGTTAGAGACAACATTCAAAGGATGGAGCCCTTGTCTGACTACACCTCTAATTCCTGATTTCTCTGTATTAGCATCACAGTGACTTCATTTTAAGATGTAGCAGCTTACAGTACATATAAATATTTTCATATAAATCATATAAATGATTCAAACATGGGGGCAGGGGACAGAATCTTTCCTAAATTAATGCTCAGATAGTAAGGACCTGATCCTGAAAACACTTAGGCATGTGAATAACATTACTCAAGTGTATAGTTCCACTAATTTCAATGAGACTACTTATAGGAAGTAACATTCAGCTACTAATATTCTTAAGCATTTGCAGAATTGGATAGAAATGAGTACTGTATCATATTCTGGAGAACATGCAAGATAATTATACCTTATGATGATATGACAATCATCCCTATATTTTATATATACTTTTTTAACTGAAGAAGGGGGAAAATACACAAAGTCTTAAAACAGAAAATGCAGAGATTTTATATTGTATATTTTCCATTTCTTCAATTAAAAAAGAACAAAGGTGATTACAAATTGAATATGGCTCTTGTTTGTAAAATGAGAAACAGGAAACATTCTTAAGCGTTGGTAAACTTTTTCCCTCTGCCATGCTTGTGGTTGGACAGCCACATTACATGTCCCAGGCCCTTGTGTGGGAGTCTTGCAGTCCTGGAGCCTAGCTAGCAGTTATGCTTCAGATTGTAAGATACTGAAAGGCTGGATGAAACACATTGTTTTAATGCTGATTGTGACCCTGGAGTTCTGCTTCCTCTTCATTTTGGCAATTGAACAAAATCTGAAAAACAGCAAAGCATAGCAGCTCTTAGCTGTGAACACTATTCCACACTGGCTGCAGAGCCAGGCTGCCACAGCTGCAACTCGACATACATAGGTGGTTTTTGTTATACAATTGTTTTCCCCTGTGGTTTGAATACAACTGAGATTAACATAACTATTTCAATTTATCAGCTTCAGTTTATGTGCTGCTATAATATTTTGAAACACTTTTGTTACCTACATAAATAAAAGAATGAGGGGAAATGCTACGCTGAGAAGAGATGAGGTGGGTGAGGTAATATCTTTTACTGGATCAACTTCTGTTGGTGACAGAGATAAGCTTTTGAGCCACACAGAGCTCTTTTTCAGGTCTGAGAAAGGTACTCCAAGCGTCACAGCTAAATGCAAAGTGATGTTGTCCAATAAAAGATATTACTTCACCCACCTTGTCTCTCTGATATCCTGGGACCAATCAGGCTTCAACTACGCTACATGCTGAGAAGAGGAATTTCAGAAATCACACTGTATGAATGATAATTTGTACTATTTCAAGTGATGAGAATGTAACTTTTCTACTCGATAGTTTGTAAGGTACTGGGTTGAAGCTGAATAATGGGCCATATCTTTGGCTCCTGCTCTGACTATTTCACACTGCTCTGGCAACACAAAATAGCTAGCAAGCCACTTGTACTGGCTATCCTAGAGCTTCCTGTATGGTGGATGAATCCTTGAGTTGAACCAAGCCAATCAAGCTGGCTTTTACTCCAGCATCTCCCTGTACTCCATGTTAGGAGGCAAATTGGGATGGCAGGGGGACAAGTGGATGTGGTTGGAATGCTCCTGCACTGGAATAATCCCCAGGTGGAGACCCTGTCCTATGGAGCCATCGCCAGCTGGTCTCCTTCTGAGCATTCCTGAGATTATTCTAAACTATGCCAGGGACCAGGTCAGCATAAAGTTGACCTCAAAAGAGAGTAGCCACAAATGGCTCCTTTACAGGTCTTCCTTCTCCTGTGTGCAGTCCATATTGGGCTCAGCTAAATTCTAGGCCACTGTACATTATAATTTATTATTTATCTGAAGGTAGTTCCAAGGGTCCCCAAATGAGTTCAAGACCTCAGTATGTGAGGCGCTCCACAAAGTAAAAACAAGACACAGCCCCTGCATGAAGAGCTTACAATCTAAATAGGCAGGACAAGCATAGGGTGCGAAGGAAGAGCTAGAACCCCCATGCTGAGTGAATGATGAGATGTTGTGTAAACCTCATCTTAGTTCCACAATTTCTTTTCTTTGTTTTTGGATGCAGTTTTGTAGGAGGGGACCAGCTAAAAAGAGAGACATTAGCAGGGAAAAGGGACATTGAAGGCAGGGAGTTAAGGAGAAGAGAAGAGGGGAGTATGAAGGCCAGATGGAGTAAAAGTGAAGAGATGGAGAGGAGCAAGGGTTCCAAGTGCCATGCATCTCACCTGGATGGTCAGCCTTGTCACAGTGGCTCACATCTCAAGCTCGCATTCGGCTGAGCCTTTGAGCCCCAGGACAGTCATCTGTGTCTGCGCCTGTAGCTCCAGCAACAGCAGGTAGGAGCCTGAGAAGAGGGGTGAAGGGGGGAGAAATGTAAGAAAGGGACTGAGGGGGCAGGAGCTGAGAAGGGGTGGGGAGGCTGCTGGAGAGAGGGAAAATGTGTGAGGCTGCCCCAGACTATCTTTGTACACCTGTAAACTGAGCAGATGTGCTCTGGTTATCAGATAGTTTACATGAGACCCCACTATGCCATATTTACAGTCACCTTTTAGAGCAGAACCACACCTAAAGGTGGTGATGGTGGGAGAAGGATCACATCAGTCCTGCCCTACCCTGCTCCTTCTGTAGTCTAGGTGTCAGTAACATTTTTAGCAACTTGCATGTATTTCTACAATACTTCTAGCCTTGACATAGTCTTACTCCTGAGGTTATTGCCACACATTAGCCTGTGCAAGCAACCTAGTTGTATATGGTGTGTGTGTACAGGAACAAGAATCTCAGTGATCTAGTTCTGCCATGAGACAGAACCGTGCAAATCTCCTGCCTACATTACATGAAAAATCCTTTGTGCCGCTTTGTCAATAATATTGATTTGAAACCTTTCTGTGGATTTAAACATTTCCAGAAAATTCCATTTTAAAGTGAGTCAAACACTTGCTGAAATGGAGGGAGGATTAAAAAGGCAACACTGTTATTCAGGACCTTACAGTATTTCTGCTAGAACCTGTAATTTCATGTCGGAACTGTTTGTGCCTGGTTCTTTGACTTGTTTGCAAGGAAGGAGAGTGTTCAAGGATCTTCCCTCTCCTTTTATTCTTTTTATAGGGGTTCAGCCCAATTGCAGTCCTTGCACTGTCCCAAGCTCCTTGAACTCACTGGGCAGCTAGCCTCCACAAAGTGAGCAAAGAAGGCAGGTTCACAGTCTTGCTCCTCTGTACTCCAGCCAGCAAAGCCAGGAAGCCATGGAAGGGAACACATGCTGTGCCCTCCTAAGGGTGGTCCAGCCAGTGTGTCCCTCTGCATGCATGGCAAAGAGCTACACCTTGACATCACCCATAACATAGGTTTGTGCCTTCATGGCACTATCTGGCCCATATCCTCGCTAGCAGATTACTTTAAATAGTCCTGAAAATGAAAGGAATAAAGTTTGGTCAGATCCACTTAGATTGCACACTCTCTGTGGCAGGGACTGTCTTTTTGTTTTATGGTTGTACAGTGCCTAGCACAATGGGGTCCTGGTCCATAACTGGGGCTTCTAGAACTTCTGATCATGCAAGTAATAAAGGGTAACAATAATAAGCAACTTGGGGGTTTCTTGCTCTAAAATGCCTCTTATGTTTTGAAGCCTGGAACTCTTTTATAAAAGCATGCGTCTTTGTTTCAGCATTCTGATTTTTCAAAGACTGTAATCTGGGGTATAGGGAAAACAGTATTATACTGATGCTCTATAAAATTGAACAACCCATTTATGATTAGTAAGGATTTCTTTTTTATGTTTATCTATTTCAAATAGCAGAAGAGAGGAACGAAGTAAAAATTTAGAAAATAAGAGCCTAGCATATTCTTCTCGCTGATGATGAAACACAGAATTGCTGTTTCTGTAGAAACCTTCAAGTATTTTAGGGTTAGATGGCATGACCTTTATTCACATTTGTAAGCACTTACCCAGACAAGTAGTCCTGTTGAAATCAATGGGATTGCACACATAAATACTCACTAGAGCCAGTAAGGGTTGCACAGTGTAGTCCCTAATTAAATTTTAAATCCCTATGTTAGAAGGAAGGGCATGTTTTTTAGGTCATAGCTTTAGAATTGAAGGCACTCAGATATTACAGTAATGAGCATCATACAAACAACTACACAAGCAGCTTTGCTTGTTTGGTGTGGGGCAGAAGAAGGAAAGCTGAGTTTAGCATTTGTCTATTAATGTATTATTCAGTATAGAAAGGCATAAAATAAATTATTATTAAAGTGCCAATCACTGCAGTACCAATTGCTAGGCATTATTTGGCCTCTGTGCCCTTAAATCTGATCCGACTGCATATTCCCCAAAGCTACAGTAACAGATACTGGTGAGAGAACAGACTATTCCGTGCCAGCTTTCCTACCACCATTTACATCAGCTTACAAGCCACTTGAGACCCCAGCCATGTTTCTGGGATAAAGGGCCAATGGAAACTCTGATGCTTTTTCTTTTTGTCAAACATTTTAAAGAACAAACAAATTCGTTCTGTGAAGAAAGGTTTTCGACTGCCATGTAACAGGCTCAGCCCCCTCCCAAGCACCCCTCATGGCCAGATGTCTCTCTGCAGCATCCTGTCTCTGTTTCCCCCTCTTTAAGGCCCCTTACACAGACTCCTCCATGCTTTTTGGGGGCCAAACTACCTTGGGCTTTAGGTTTATTCACAGAAAGTAAATTGAAAATAAAACTCAGATCCCAAATTACAGTCCAACAGATAAACATTTCTCTTCCTACTCCCAGGCCTTTCTCCTGGAGAGCTCTGTTGTTTTTCTCCTACTTGTTCCGAGTCTCTCTCTGCCTGGTGAGCTTTAGTACTCTTTCCCCTGCTGGCTCAAGGTCTCTCCTGCCTTAGCAGGCTACTCCCAACACTTCCTTCTTAGTCCCAAAACCTACTGCTCACTCCTAGCAGCCTCTGCTCTTCCGGAGCATCCCCACTTCACTGCAGCTGCCAGCTGCTCTTTGTAGGGGAATCATCATAATGTCCTGGTATCACAGAAAGACACCCCTATGTGCTGTACAGTACAAAAGAATGTATGACACAAAGTACCACCATCGTGGACACATGACACGTTGTGAAGCAAGAATAAGAAAAGATTTCCACTCTCCCTTAGTTCTGTGCCAGCCCTGGGGCAGATTTCAGGTGCTCAGATATGCATTTCTTTCTGGCTTTTTTGAGGCAGTGGATGGTAGCACTTTGATTATATGCAAATCATCTACAGTTTCAAACATGTTATATATATATAACATAACAAATCAACAAACAGTTGAATACTTTGCAATATGAAGCATGTATATAAAGCACGTATATGAAAAAGAGCAACTCCCATCCTCAAATTCAGTTTATTTGTCATTTGTTTTAGAAACCAGTTCACATTTGTCAATGTTTTTAAAATTCTTCATGGACTTGCCCAAGACTAAGTCTTAGACCTTGTCTCTTTCTATTTTCTTAAGTAAAGGAATGGAGGCCATGTATGCATGGGAGGATTTGAAAGTCACTGGCATATCAAGAAGCTGAGGGAAAAAGAGGATGGAAGTAATATGGTCAGTCTACTACAACCAAATAAGAAACAAGACAGCAGCTGCTTTTGGGAAGTATGTAATTTCATACCTGAGGTTTATGAGATTCTGAATAAATAAACAATCAAATTGATCATATCCAAAACCCACTGGTTCAAAAGTGTGAGAATCTTTGATATTTTAATCCATGTCTCTCAATTTGCTGAGGACCAAATGTGAAGCCAAATGTATGACAAAGATCCAAAATGAGGGACACAAAGCATCATTCAGTCAGGAAACGACATATACTGTGAGATTCACTCCTTAAGTATAAAAACTATACTATAGCTTTGGTTTCATGATTTACTATTCCTAATATAAATAGTTTTGTAGAATAAAAGTGGGGGGTGCCAATTTGGGGGGAACACTGGTAATTTTGGGATTAAAATAAATTATATCCCTTGGTCTAAACGGTATGTTTTAATCCCTTCGTTTTCAACCTCCAACCCTCAAGTGTCAACCTTCACTTTTTCTTATATTAATTTCTCTGTGCCAGTGCAGACACCAGCACAACAAAGGGATGACCCCTCTCATCAAAGTCTAGATAAGGATCATATGTTGTTTTCTGAAAAGATATTTTATTGTCCTCAGTCTCTTTCTTTCCCCAACAATGTGAGACTAGATGTACAGTTCACATCCAAAGCAGGAGGATTATTGTATCTAGGACTCTTTTACTCATGGTTGGTATAGATTTTATTCACAAGCCTCAGTGACTTTTGTTCTCCACTTAACATGCTGATTCATGGCATAAATGAAAGCCCTCTGGTTGTTTTGAATTAGAATGGCAGAGGTCAAACCTACAACTATTAAAAGATAGCTTCCATTGTTTTAAAGCGAGGTATGCATCTGCAAAGCTTTTTGAAGCAGCTACTGCGTGACTGTAGTGAGATACCTGTATTTTCAGGGTTTTTAATATATCCATAGGTGTCTATTAATAATCTTCCATTGTCTTCTAAAGAACCAATTAAGCATCTTTACATCTTTTATTTTTACTGATCAATAGATTTCTTTAGACAGCTAATTACCTTCCTTTGTTTCTTTTTGTACTCTTTCCATAAATAGATCTGTCTAAGTGGCTAAACTAAACTTCAGCTAGCACTGTGTGGAATTTGGCAGGAAGAGACCTATCTTGGATTTATTCATTTAGGGGGTACATGCATCTATTTTTGATATCCTCGACATCATCTTCATGGGCCTTTCCAAGAAATTAATAGCTTGGAGCTGTGAGCTATGAAAAATGATCAATTTTTACAGTCTTCGCATATGAAGTTTTGTATTTATTTGAGTCCAACATGTAAATGTGAATTTTCATCTGTTATACAGCTGGGCTTGCAGGAGATTTCTGTAGCCAGGCATCAAACATGACATTACATTGCTCATAAAACCGGTCAATAATTATGGTTCACTGTAGAGTGTTTCAAATATAATGAGATTACTCAGTCATAATTTTTATATTGTAGTTCTGTGGCTGTTAAATGGATTATTAATATTTTTTTTAAACTAAATTAATGCAGTATTAGGATTGTGATTATACTCATGCAAAAATCAAAATTAATATGCCCACAGCAATGATAACCCTGTCCCAGTCCATATTTGCATTACCGTAGGGTCTTAGATTAGATGATCATGCAACAATGGGCAACATGCCATGGTAGCAGATGGCAAATAATATAATAGAAAAGAAGATACATCTAAGGTAAAAGAAAAAGGTGTATTTTTCATTTTCCTCTGAAACATCTCTTATCATTTCTGTATGTAAGACAATGACCTAGTGGTAATATCTGTCATAGTGAACAATATGCTACATTCTCCCCTTTGAAGAAAGCACATTAGAGCATCTATACAACTCATTATGCTTCAGTGACCTCTGAGAGATCAACCCACCTCCATGCCACACGCAATATACACACACCTGTAGTCTATTGTAGCTCTAACCTCAGGCTTCAATCCCAGAATATTTGAATTCTAGAAAAATCCTAATTTGGAGATCTGGATCTACTACATTTGTATAACCAAAATGGGGGGGAAAGCTTTTCTTCAAGCAGTAAATACAAAAAAGCTCTCTTTCTTTCTTGTTAAGATGTATCGTGAATGACACATGGCATGGCAGAGGCAGTTCTGCTCTTCATAAGAAAGCTGCTTGACTTTTTTAGAAATAGCAAAAGGAAAGTGCAGAGCAGGTGCTTCACATCTGAGTGCCCCAAAATACTGCCCAGTGCTTCTCTCTCAGTTCCATGAACTCTCGAACAGGCAGTCATTATCCTTAGAACTCCATCTATGGCACTATTTAAAAAAAAAAAAAAAAAGAACAATGCTGACATCAACCTGGCAATAAAAGATCCTTCTTGAGGTCCTGTTGTGTGAAATTCATTGCAACACAGTAATGGAAATGATTAACAGATGCCACACTTTCAGTTCCTGAGCATGTTCCATGAGTGTCCCTTTGGCCCAGAAAGGCAGTAAAATGCTCTCTCTCTCCCCAAGACAGCAGACCATGGTAATGAGTGGCACATTTTCTCCTGGCACCAACTGGTTGGGTGTCACTCAGCTAGCAAAGGAATGATAACCAAGGACTGTATCTGAGAATCCCCAAGGACACAGGTGATCTGAATGAAGTGGTTACCTATAGTACCTCCATCTTGACTAAATTCTCCAACACTAATATTTGGGCCCACCCAATCTCCACTAGACAAGTTACCATGCCCCTTCTTAGCTCACCTAATATAGCCTGATCTCTGGGGGCCCTCACTCCTGTGGCCTTAGACTGTATGATGTGGTCCCTCCCCTTACCCCCATGGTCATGCCATAAAGGGACAAGACTTTTCTGTCCCAGTCTGCCTTACTGGAGACAAATGACCGGAGGGGCTAGTGACCTCTTTTGTCTTTTCTCTCCATCCAGAAAGATAGATTTTAAGTGACTATAAGTGGTATAGGCATAGAAAATCAGAACTGGTTACAAAAAGAAATAAAAGATAATAACCACAACCTGTTTCCTAAATTTTTCCAAGGCTAAATTTGAAGCAAATAGCTTTTCTTACCCCTCTGGATATTGCAGTCAATTCACAGTACGCAGGTTGGTGGCCCTTCCCAGCCTGGGAACAATCTTCCCCAGTTCCAAGTCCATCAAGCAATCTTGTTTCAGTAGAGAGGGGGGAGGAGAGAAGTGGCCAGCGGGCTTTGTTCCCCCTTTTTATATCTTGGCCCTTTTTATTGGAAAAGTCCTTGCTGTGTCATGGGGTCAGGCAGTACCATAGCTTACCTGAGCTGCCGACTGTCCTTCAGATGAATTGTAAATTTCTTGATTGCATCTCTCCTATTGGTGAATGGCCACTTAAGCAGACAATGGTCTCTTAGCACCTGACTGGGTGTTGGCCACCCCTTTGTTGTCTGTGAAGAGCTAAACTGTGGGCATTCCCCAGAATTACAGCATGCTCCACTAACCAACATATAGCAAAATCTCATATCTCCCCAAACAATGTTGATACACACATTTTAACAGGGCAATGATATTCAGCAGACTATGAATTTCCCAGTGATGCCTCACAAGGCATGCTTTGTAGAAGATTTATCATAATTTGGTAAAAGTTTTGACCATAACAGCATAGGCTATCACACTGTCCTTTTATTATTGGCTGTGGCATGGTGGATTTCTGGCTGGCTCAGTCTCCAGGTAATCCTCATTTGCTGTGCAGTGTCTGTCATTGAGAATGGCTAGTTCCAGTGCATCCATGTTTTCACCCTCCTGGTAAGACAACCCAAATGCTTTTCCAAGTCAAAATATCCATTATGACACTTATTGCTCGGGTCTCAGCCTAAGCCTGGTTTATTGGGCATCAGATACAAGTTCAAGATGCACTTCCAAAATCTATGACTCATTCTGAAGCCTTTGCTAGTACTTCTGTCCAAAGATACCTCCCCAAAAAAGTCTTTCATGGCCTCTTCATCTGCTATATCATCCTCACCCTCAGTATTCTATATATCTTATGTCTCTCCATCAGAAAAGGGGCTGGAAGAAAAGCCTGGGATCCTTCTCCCTCCAAGTTGCAATAGTTAGCTTTTTGGGTCTTCTTATGGTCCCAGCTTGGACAGAAAAATGATGGGCTTTCCTGGTGGTTTCTGTGGGGTAACTGGATTAATATGGCTATGGAGCAGCTGTTCCCAGAACTGTTAGTGCTGGACAAGTGGCCTGTATTTGTGATTGGAAATGTTGTTTCTCATCCTTCATAAAAGAGGTTAATAAACCCCTTCTATTGGGATTTTATTTTCCAAACCAAAACCAAGTCTGGTTCAGATATAAATCACATTTTTCTGACTCCTTAAACTTTGCAGGATTTGGATAAATGCACTTCTCTATTTGAGATGCATAGGACAAGCAATGGGGGAAGTTAGTGACTTTTGTTTTGCCCTCACTCTGGGCATGAGCTGGGCTTTTATCACCATGTTTCATGTTGTAACCTGAATGGTTTTCTTCATCATTTATTAAAGTACAGTGAAATGTAAATAATGGACCTGAACCATCAATAGCTTAGCAATGGAAAACACGATTAAGCACATTAAGAATAGTCGGGTGATATGTAATGTAACTAGGACTGATGAATGACTGAGGCACTTATCTGTCATGTTCTCCTGGAGAACAACATATGTAACTCCTGTTTATTTTTATGTTTTTGTAAATATTATCTGTATGGGTTGAATAATTTTTTCTTCAATTAGAAAACATAAAAAAGAAATGTTAATGTATTAGTGCCACTGCATTGCTTTTAATGCATATAAAATACTGCTACAGATTTCAAACATATCCTAGCAATAACCTAATTATTAACTTTCAACTTTTCAACTCTATCAGGTTAATAATTAGTCCCTTTTTATACTATACTGCCTTTGTTTTCTATGAATAGCTTTATAATTTTCTCCTTCCTGGTTTTTGCACAGGATACATTACACAGCTACTTAAGGAAATATTCCTCTTGGCTACACTACAATAAGACAATAATAAACAACAGATGATATTTAAAATATCCTCTTTCATCTCAATTTCATCTCATTTCCCTAATTTCATAATGTCTAGTTTATTTTAATTTTCTTTTGTTTCCCATGGGTTCTCACCCTGTGCCTGTATTTTGTCTTTTTTTTCCCCCTCTTTGTAACTTTACAGTACACTTTTTTTTTGTTTTAGTAAATTTGTTCATTTATATTCATTTCTATTATTCTGCTTTTGTTTCTGTTAGAAACCTGTTTGCTTAGATTCCTCTCTTGTGCTACCTTTAAACTACCCTACATGATTGCCTATGTCCTGTTTTTATTGATATTTTGACCAATATTTTTGTTACACCAGGTAAAAGGGCTGGAGCAGGTCTGAGGATCTCACTCTATCACTTTTTAGAGTTTTTTCTTAGAGTCCTAGAGGTTTCATTCCTATTAAATACTGTAGGGCTTTGCTATAAGAGTAATAGTGAATGTAGGAATTGCACTCCTAAATTGGCTCAGTAGCTTATCTAGGCCAGTTTTCTATCTCTGACACGGGCTAGGACCACATGATTCAAAGGATGGAAATCCCAGAATGGACAATCATAGAATCATTTCCCCCAGGGGAAATTTCTTCCTAGTCCATCAGATAATGGTTATGCTAATGTTATGAAGTATGTACCCCCAATTTATTTTATTTAGCTTTCCTTATGTAACTATGATTCTTCTTGCCATCCATATAAATGCCTAATACTTCCTGAATTCTGCTGAGCTCTTAGCCTCCATGATATCTTGTGGCAATGAGCTCCACAGGTCATTTGTACATGGTGCAGCTTCTTTTTGTTTTGCATTTGTTGAATTTCAAGTTCATTGATTATCCCCTGTTCTTGTATAATGAAATGGAAAATAAATTTGTCTGGCTGTAGGATGGTTGGCCATCCCTCCCTGTCCGTTTCGGGGGGAGGCCACACCCACTCCCTACCCTGCTCCGGCAGGGGTTGGCCCAGCCCGGGGCAGGGGAACAGTCTCCGGGCTCGGGCCCGGCCACCCAAAGGTGATAGCCCAAGTTCCAATGGGCAGCAAATAGTCCCATGCCCCAATGGGCAGCACACAGTTCAGAGGCCCCGGGCGGGGCAGCACACAGTTCAGAGGCCACTGGGGTGGTCAGGGAAGGGGGAGGGGGACACAGGCCCACCCGACTCCACTGCATCCCAGCCCAGGTCCCTAGCTGTGGCAGAGGGGTATGCCACGGAGTCAGCGGGGTTCCAACCGCAACACGCTGACTCACTGTCCGGTTCCTCAGTCCCTGGTCCCTCCCCTGGGCTACTTCCTTCCCCCTTTCCCTTGGGTACCTGGTGTGCCACTGTCCAGTCTACCTCATCAGGGTAGGCTCCCAGGGGCAGGTTGCAGAACCCCTCGATATTGTTGGGGGGCAGTAGGTTAGGCAGCTTGTTGGGGAGGTTGGCGGGGGGCAGTTCCTCCAGGTCCAGCCCAGTCAGGGCCTGCACCTCGTTGTCGTCCTCTGGCACTTCCAAGGGCAACTCCTCCAAGTCTGGCCCCTGTATGGCCACCTCCTCCTTGTCTGCATCTGGCAGCTCCTCTAGGTCTTGGCCCCTCTGAACCACCAGCTCCAGCAGCGTGGTCGGATCCAGGGTTACCTCTGGGCTCCAGGCCATGTGCTGCTCATTTGCCAGCCTCCGGCCCCAGATCTGGTCCGCTTAATCGGGTACCAGGTACCAGGCAGCTCTGGAGGGCGGGGAGGGACGCACTTCGCCTCCGGGAGCTGGCCACCGACTGAGCTCCTGGGCCTCTCTTTTATACTTCCTGTCCCACCCCCTCGCTTCCAGGTGGGCATATAGGCAGTCTCTGGCTCCACGCCTACAGGCCTGGCCTGTTTCTCCCTGTCCGTTTCCGAGGGAGGCCACACCCACTCACTACCCTGGCCTATATTCTCTGTACCATTCATTACTTTGTATAACTCTGTCATATCCCCTCTTATTGGTCTCTTCTCTAAAGTAAACAATCTTTACCATTTCTTCTCATATGAAACTGTGCTAATTATCATATTTGTTACCCTTCCTGAACCACTTTATATTTCTCCTCTTTTTAAGCTGTAATGTGATCAGGAGAAAAACACGGTTTTCAGTTGATGTTCCCCTGATTTATGTAATGACTTTATAATATTTTCTCTGTGTTCTATTGTACTGACATACTGATAACATTTAGTTTTCTTTCTTGATCACTGCTGCTGTACATTGAGTTGTCCACAATGATGTCCAGGTCTTTTTGTTTGTTTGTTTGCTTGGTTTGTTTGCATTGCTACACTTGATTTGGAAGCCAGCCATGTATATGAGTTGTTCATATTACTCAGGCCATGGCCATTACCATGCATATGCCAACTCTTGATTAGTAATGTACTATTCTGAATACTCCCCTTGATATTAGAAAGTAACGTTCTATTCCATAAGAGTAAGGGTGACAGAATATGGCTCTTAATTTTGTTACGTCTGTCTGGAGTTCTTCCCTCTTCTCTAGTCTTAACTAATGTATATAATCTGGTGACCTCAACTAGTTTTCTTGTCTCTCTGCTCATCACCATTTTTCAGATCACTGATATAGATATATTAGAGAGCAAGTTGGTAGGATGGAATCTTGGGTCACCTCCTTGTCAATTCTTTGTCACCTTTCTCTTAGTATGCATGACATAATTTGGTTGTAATGTTTAGTACCGCACTCCAGGAGTAGGACTGGACTAGAAGATCTCTTTTGGTCCCCTCCAGGCCTACAATTCTATGATGTGTATGGCAGAATCTGGCTTTTAACATTTAAGGGTTACGTTGTTACTTCAACTGTGCTCCTGCATGAAGGAGTAAGAAGTTAATAGGACTATTCACACTATGTAAAGTTAAGCATGGGTATAGGTCTTTGCAGGATCAGGGTTTTAGTTTGCAATATTTGCTACCTTTATGGTTTTTCAGGCAGTGAAGAATGTCTGCCCTGCCTTTCAAACTGAGTAAGAATACACCTAAAAGTGTTTCAATTCCCTTTTTTATAAATATGTATAACTTCATTTTATTTTAGTAACTAAGTTATCACTTCTTCCCCCAACCCCATTAAAGCCTTCCCCAGTTTCCCCCATATGTACTCAGGGCACAGTCTTGCATGACAATAAGGAGGATTAACTGAGACTCCCTTTGGAGCACATTGAGAGGACTCCATCAACTAGAGAGAAAATACAAAATTTTGAAGGCAAGAAATACAGCAACAAGGTACATGAAAGTGGAAAGACAAAGGAAGCAAGACCAGAAGAGACAAATATTCTATTAAAGTCTCAGTAAAATGCCTTGTAATCTCCAGTACTGGCTCCAAAAACGACTTGCAGATTACATTAGTCTGTAGAATTAATGGACATTATAATGGAATGCCGTAGGACTTACAAATGGGCCTGACTCAAAATCTTTGATCCAGACACCCCTGAGCTATGAGGAAAATCAGGATCCTGATCCAAGCTTTGCTCCTCAAGGCCCATCAATAGTAGGGATTTTTTTATATATTGGAAAAGATAATAAAATGATGCTATAAATAAGGATAAAATGTGCAACAGTAATAATGCCTGGTCCTTATACAGAACTTTACAAACGTTAACTAAATCATTCTCCCTATCTCCTTGTGAGATAAATATGCTAAGTATTATTATTTCCTTTATTCAGACAAATTAAATGAGATTGAAGTTACATGATTTACTTAAAGCCAGAGAAGAAGTCAGTAGCAGAGCTGAGATACAGAAGTTCTTAGCATCTAGTCTTGTGCTTGAACCAGGAATCCATGCCTCTTCCTTTACAAGAGTGTCCAAAAAGATCTGAGCTCAGTCTTAAAACGGCCTCTTCCTCTATGACTGAAAAGAGGCTTGGGGCAGGAGGGATTATGGAGATAGTATATTTGCACCAGAGAAAAAGGATTATACCTTAGATTGATTAACGGTTTAGCAGTAGATTCCACCCTCTTTACGAGGAGCAAGACTTATAGACAAAGGGACGAGAACGTGGTAGCTTTGAGAGTCTGACTTGTTTGGTAAATAGTTTATTTTAGATTTACAGACATAAATTCAGATATGGAAATGGAGGTTGTCTGGAGCTAGCTCTAAACTGTGTTCTGGATGACTATGCAGGGATTTATTACAGTGATTATGAGCTTTTCCATAGAAGAATAGCAATTACTACGGCAACCCTGACATTAAATGACACACACAAATAGAACTACACTCTACAATTAAAATAAAGCCAGTCTGAACAGTATGCTGGGCTAGAGGTCCTTTTCTGTGGACAAAAGGAGGGGGACAGATTGTCCAGGAAACAGCAAGTTTAATCTCACAGTTTACAAATAATTACCTTTCAGGTGTGAGAAGTTTGACAGTGCAGAAGGGTAGGCATATAGAACCTGGCATTCATGAGAATAGGATGCCCCAATCCCATAGATGCCAGGGTGTCCATGTGCAGTGTTGTCTCTTCTGCATTGTTCTGCTTTCCTTCCCTTTCCCTTGGTAGCACTTTTCTTGCAGCAGCAGTGAGTGACTCCTGATCAGATTTTCAACTGAAAAATCACAGAGTGAGCAAGAGTCGATGGTGAAGAAACCAGTTGGTTTCCTGCTCCACCCCTTCCTACCATGTCTGTACCCACACAGTCTTCTGATCCTGCAGAAGCTCCAGTGAGGAAACTTCCATGGGATGAAGGAAGTAGAGGACACCATAGAGGAGCAGACCTTCCTCCACTTTCCTTCTCTCAGCTGTTAGTGTGTAACTCATTCCCAGATGTATCCCTGAAGGTGAGTTCTGGGAGTTCACATGTACTTCAAGGAACCAATTATTTTCTTACGATGTTGGTGATGAAAGGAAAGTGGAAATTTTGGGGCTTCCCTGATTATTTCTCCTTTCCTCTCAGTGGCCTTTCTTTAAAACTTAAGTGTAACCATGAACAGTTTTTGGCCTGAAAGTGCATGTATAATTTCAGTTTCCAAACAGGGATAGGGTCAGCCTTCAGTGCAGGAGAGTAAGGAGGCTAGAAAGAAGCTCTGCAACTGACAGGATATTTTTTGTATCTAAATTTCCTGTTGTAAAATTAAATATTTTCTTGCAACAAATATTGTTTTGATATAACTTCACTTTTGGCAAGAAAACTTTATGGTTGAAAAAATTCAGCCAGCTCTAGTTTACAGTGATGATTGTCCTTACAAGCTTTAGAAGTACTACTTGCTGAAAATCAGGAAACCTTTACTAAAAGTGTAACCATGTTAGATTGAAATAGTCTTTTTAGTGAAGAGGTATAACTCCAATCTCTAGAATTGTTTAAAATTTGATGGGACAAATAATTTATGATTATACTGTAGGGGATAATTCTACATAGGTGGGAGACTAGATGAGGTGATCTACAATAAGAACAGTCTCTTCCAGCTATGGTTTCTTTCTGAAAAATTTGATTCTGAACCAATTTTGTTGATTTTCTGTTTTAACACTCAATTTTGTTTTTCATGTATTCATACTGGGATAATGAAGGCTTTGGGACATTTCCTGTCTAGTGTTTAATATTCTGTATAGGATACAGTTAATCAGGTTAGTCAATTAGAACAAAGTGATTAACAGAAAATGTGGTTAATTAAGCAATTGGACAACCTTGCCAAGTGCGTCCAACTCAGTTGAGGAGTGTGAAGGACTTGATTTGCTTCTCACACCTGTGTAAATCGGTAGTAACTCCACTGAGGGTGATGGAGTTACAGTAGTGTAACTGAGAAGAGAAGCAGGCCTCACTGTGGCATTAAAATGGGTGTATTTTGATTTTATAAACTACCTTAAGGCCAGATTTTCAAAATCACACATACAAAAGTACATGTACTCTTTCGCATGTGCCCAAATCCCACTGCGTATCTGCAAGCTGGGATCTGTGCATACACATAGGAATGTGCACATAAGAAGCATCATTTGTATATGTACTTTGGGTCTGCGGATGAACAAGTCGGGCCCAAGAAAATCTGTTCCATAATACTGAAAGTACAGTGTAAAAATATTCCTAGATAAAATAATTCCTTGAAATATATATTTTAAAGGTACAGTTATTTAAAATCTTCAAGCAAAGGTGCTACATTGCATCTCTAAATATGTGTCTGTGAGAGCAAACTGACAATTGTAAACACGTTTGCTTGTGCAACACCTAGATTTGTGCAAACAAGGTACTTATTCATGCAAGCACCTTGCTATTTGCACATGCTGTTACCAGTTTCACCTGTGCAAATCAATTCGTGCTTGGAAGTGTAAGTAGTTGGCAGATGCAAGCATCTATTTTTGAAATGTTGGCCTGTTATAGTAAACACCATCCGTAATTCGCTGCTATTTTTTTTAACATTTTCCAGCTGCCATTTAACATTCCTTTCCCCTTCTCTCCCTGTATGCTCCTCAGGATCCTTTCCCCAACTAAGAAATAAACCAGGATTTCCCACCTCTTCTCACAACTCCTTCCAGCAGTTCATATTTATTTTCCATTGAAAAATACAATCAAGAGCATTAAGCCATTTCCAGAGGGGTTTTCCAATAGACTGTAAACAAAGCTGTACGAGGAGTGATGAGAGGAACCTGTAGTTATGGCACCGCTTCAAAGAAAGAGTCAAAAGGCTTTTGAATTTCAAATCATGCCAGTTCTATGGTCCTGGGTTCCTTTTCTGGATCAGCTGTTTGTTTGTTTTAAATTTCTATTGAAAAACCTAATTTGGAGCTAAGCAGCAGCCGCATCTAGGATGTTCCATGAAAAATGTAAACCAAACAGCCACTTAAGCTGAAAGAGAAGCAGGGAGATCTGTGGTCTTGGGGAAGGCCCCTGCCTCTCTGCCCACAGTGACGTGAGCAGCTGTTTGCTTTCATGTTCTATTGAACACAAGCAGGTGCTGCTTAATGCTGCTGACTGTGTTTTTCCATTAGAAAATAAAAGTGAATTCCTGAGCAGGACAGCAGAGGGATTTCCCTTTGCTGCACCCCACTCACAGTTAGTTGTCTGAAGTCAGCAAAGTCCCAGAATTCAGGGGTGCATCATCATGGGTTCACCTCCCTCCCCAAAAGGTGTGTGTGCGGGAGAGGGGGGATCAGGTAATGCTGCTGCCGCTCACCACTGTTGTTGTCTCCGCTGCAGCTTGCTGCTCACTGCCATCTCTGCCTCTAGCTGGGATGTCATGTTCTGAGGTTCCACTACTTAGTCCAGCTCTTAGAGATTTCACTGGATGGTGGGGAACCTCGCTGCATCTGCTGCATTGTCTTTCACTACAATACAGTCATTACCCCAGGTCTAAAGGTAAATCTTCCAGATTCGTTTATTAGTGATTTCAGTTGTAGTGATCACTGACCAGAAACAAGGACTCTAAACTGAGTCTGGTCAGTTCTGTCTTTAAACACTGGAGGATGAGGGTCAAATGATAACCAGGGCCCTTTAAACAGAGTCCACCCCACCAATACCAACACCAACACCGGCCCTACCCCCTCTGACTTTTTGACTTTATTATAATTACATTTCATTACCTCTGAATTCACGACTAAAGTGAATTTTACAACACAGCTGCCAATCGCCTATGCAAAGCAGGCATGTTGGGCTCCAGACGCCTTTTCCTCCAAATCACCAATGGATGGCAGGGGAAAGCTCATTCAGACGCTAGCTTACACTTAGCTCCACATGCCACACTTTCATCTCTTCCATGACTAGAGTTACAAGTTGCAATGTCATCACTTGCTAATGTGCATTTTCTATTGCTGCTTCTGCCAGGGTTCAGAGGTGTTTTGATTTTTCATCTTCCAAGTCAAGTGCCATTTATTATTCACTGCCTTATATAGGCCAGTGAGAATTACAGGGAATCTGCTGTCTGCTTCTAATATTAAAACAGCCTAATTTTTCTAGGATTGGTGAGTCAGGCCTTGCCTGAGACACGTGAACAATAAAACAAAAGGCTTAATGTATCCTAAAAATCCCTAATTCTGTTAGCCTAGCTCCTCCTTCCTTCATAAACTGCTCTCAAATTTCACTGAGGCACAGTGACTTGACCATGACTTCTGCACCTTCTTTGTTCAGGGAACAGAAACAGTACTGTGTGAGTACAGTGACCAGACCGTGGGGAATAATGTATAGCATGGAGTGCACTTAAGTGGAACATGGGTTTACCTGTTTAAAAGGCTGGCAGCCATATTCTGCATTAGAGGAAGCTTCCAAAGGATCTTCATGATGCTTCTAGGTGGAATGTGTTGCAGTATCTAACTTGGAGTTTACAAAGTCCTGGCTTTATGGCTGAGCTAAGTTTCTGTGCTCACATGTGGTTTAAATTAAACTCAGTGGTGGTTGAAACCTATTCTAACATGGTGTGGGGGGGTCAGCATGACTAGGGCTAACCCATGTTAAAACTGTGCTCCAATCCAGGCAGAGACGCTATACAGCCTTGCTACGAGCTACTGAAGGGATCTGTAGGTTCCATGCAATGTACGCTGTTTGTAAGCCGCTGCATCCTGTTTCTCCAGTAAAATCTCTTGGTATCATTATTCCACCTTTAATCCCCTGCATCCCTTTCTTTCTTTCAAGGGCTCTGCATGGACATAGTTTGAGGTTGCCCCCCAAACTGCAAGCCTCGGGCAGGTGCAGAATTTGCCCCCCATGCATGGCCCCATTGGACTGGCTGGAGCTGCCCCCCCAAAAATAGAAGTCAAACTACACCTGTGGGGCTATATCTACACTACACGCCACTTTTCTAGAAAGTGGAGTATAGTGTATGCTTAGCTACACACCACAAAGAAAAGCAGGCTATGTCCACACTACGATGTGTAGCTATGCATGTCAATAAAAGGAACTGACAGCGGGCAGGCAGCGGGAGATGCTTCAGCAGCTCCCTGTTGCCAGAGCCTTTCATTGCCGTGCGGCGCTCACTGACCTTTCCCCACTGCCAGAGTCTTTTCCTGCAGCGGCAAAAGGCTCTAGCAACTGAGAGGCAGTGGGACACTACATGGCTAAAAATAGCAATGTAGACAGGCGGGCATGGCTTGAGTGAATAGAGAGCCATGTAGGCTATGTACTTCATTACATACCAACACCCTTCAGACATGTCTGTAGTCTAATCACCTAAGCCAGGCCTCACTGTCTACCCTGCTACTTAAACCGATGTTGGGGGGCCACCTGAGCACATCTCTATCCCCGAAAGAAGTGTGCAGTGTCAACATAGCCTAGAGACAGACCCAGCACTATTCACAGCTGGGAGAGGACAGCCCTCATCCCCTCTTTCTCAATAAGCCTAACTACTTTTCTGTGCGTACCTGACCTTCCCCAACCAATTTACAGCCTGCCTACTATTGAAAATTGCAGAATTACTTCCAGTAGGCCCCTCTCATTGTGCGGAATCTCCAGATTGCTCTTGGACATCTCCATGACAATACAGTGTGCCAGCCTCTGCAGGACTGGCAAGGAAATGGTTCTGCATTTTGCAGTGAAAGTCAGTTGTTTAGTTCTGAGTTTAGCATAGCTCCATCTTGGCTTCATCAATTGCTGTGAAAGTTAATTGAGTTGCTCGTTGAGAATCTATGAAGATAAGCAATTTTTGATTCCGATGATCAGAAAAAGAATGTTTTTCTTGCCATTTGCCTCCCTTCAATGCAGCCTTCTGGCTAGTTTATTCCTTGGCAGAATTAGAAAATGAGTCATTATGCTTTCAGAATGTGCAGTTTTCATTTCATGGCATGAAAGGTCTAATGAAACTGAAAAGTACAAATTAAACTCCCTTAAAAGATTCACATATGCTTCCTTGGTGACAGGCTAATCAACAAAAGACCACTCCCTGAGTTTTTCTTTGCTGTTGAAATAAAGGAATTAATGGTATTATTCAGTTGGTAGGGCACAAACAAAAAGGTAGACTTGAGAATTCAGACAAGGTATTCTTCACACAAGAGAGGCCAGCTAGGACAAGTTCAGGAGGTTAGATCTGCACATTTCAGAAGAAAATAAATGTACAAATCACATCTGATAGCAATGCAATCCAGAGCTAAGTTCTCAGAACCTTACTGCTGTTACTGTTATACAGTGGTTCTTTCAGGGGTACATTAACTCATTTAGATATTTGCCTAGTTTTACAACAGGCTACATAAAAAGCGCTAGTGAAGTCAATACAAACTAAAATTTCATATGATTGTTTACACTGTTCTATATACTATACACTGAAATGTAAGTACAATATTTATATTCCAATGAATTTATTTTATAATTATATGGTAAAAATGAGAAAGTAAGCAATTTTTCAATAATAGTGTGCTTTGACACTTTTTTATTTTTAACTTTTAATGTCTGATTTTGTAAGCAAGTAGTTTTTAAGTGAGGTGAAACTTGGGGTATGCAAGACTAATCAGATTCCTGAAAGGGGTACCAGAGTCTGGGAAAGTTGAGAACTACTGCTGTAACAAATCCATGGCCACAGCTAAACTGTATTCATTGGGCACTTCAAATAATAAATTAATAAAGGCAGTATATATCCAAAACAAAGAAGAATAAAAGGCAAGAAAGAATAGGGCTTCCAATGTCATAGCAACTGAGATGGAACAACAGCTTCACCTAGGAGTATAGTATGAGGGGATATTAAGTGTCAGCCCTAGCAAGTGTTTCTCTGAATGAGAGATCCCTGATAGATAAATATTTTATGCAGAGGAACTTCATTTAAATTGGAAGTTAAAATAGAGACACTTTGAATCAAAGCTAATACGCTAATCAGAGGCTAAGGAGTAGCAAAATAGTTGTCTTGTTGACTACTAGGGGAAAACAACACTTGAAGCAATTTTGCTAGAATCCTACTGATATCCTTCTCAGGACACCCAGAACCATGAGCTACTGTGTTACTCCTCTGTCTTAGCAAGGGAAAGAGCTTTGCTGCCAGTAAGCAATCTGTCAGGTCTCTGACACACCATCCTGTCTGCCTTGCCAGCACACTCCTAAAGACTCTACCAGTCTAAACCTTGCCTTTCAGGAAACAATCAGTGAATCCCAATACCCGAATTCCCAAGAGACATCTCCCACCAGTGTCCAGTCCCTCTCACAGGGCACTCACAGAAATTATTAAATTCACTGCCTCCAAAGATATAGAGCTCACATCAGCCTGTTAGGTTAGCTGGAGACTAGCACTTCGCTTTAATACTCAGCATTGAGATACTTTTGCTATAAAACAAGATTATTAACAAAGAACAGAGATTTACGTTATACTAAGCAAGAGAAAAAAAGAGACAGATATAGTTACAAACAAATCACTTTTTCTAGTGATTAAAATTTAATCTTAGCAATCGTTGCCTAAGCAGTTTTCTTACTCACATCAAGTTATATATCACTGTATCACTAGCCCAGGGGACCCAATGTTCGCAGAATCAAAGTGTGCTGTTCCCTTTATTCCATAAGTGATGCATAACTAAAATGTCTTTTTACTCCCCTTACATTACCCCAGTATTTTACAACCTGTGATCTGTGGACCTCTGGGGGGTCCATGGACTATGTCTAAGGGGTCCATGAAAGTTTGCTGTTACCACAGAGCAGTGGTTTTCAACCTGTGGTTCATGGACCTCTAGGGGTCTGCAGACTATGTATAAGATTTCCAAAGGGGTCCGCACCTCCATTTGACATTTTTTAGGGGGCTGCAAATGGAAAAAAGGTTGAAAATCACTTCATTACCCCAAGGTCCATTGTTTTTGCCTCTAGAGCCAGGAAGGATTCCTGGGCTTCAGACTTTGTCCCCCTGGTGTGTTCACGATGCTGCTGCTTGTTTGCTTTATTTACTGTATATGTAAATGCACTTTCAGTGTCCTCTGCCAGTAATCCAGCCAGTCAGACAGGTAATACACATTCCTTTGTCCAGGGTAGGCTGGGTTTTTGCACTGCCTCCCAAACACATTTTAAGAGCATATTTCCAGCACACATATGTACACAACCCATCCATACATCACACAGTGATTTTTGGGACTAGCGTGACCCCATTTTACATACGATACCTTACATAACACTTTTTAAATACATACTATGACAACAGTGTGTTGGTGGTAATCAATGCATCAGGTCTGATGTGAGTGTCAGTATGGTGGACCCTCTGCCAGTTAGCATTCCCAGAGTCTGACCTATTTGAAAGTATTATCTAAAAGTTCATAAGTGCAATAGCAGTGCACAGCTAATGCTTTAAATTTGCAGTGCATTCCTGTCCACTATGGACAGTAAAACGCGGTAATCAGTAGTATTCTTTTTATAAACTTTTCTAAAGATTATAAAGTTGCTACTGTAACTCTTAAAACTGCTGCAGCTCATTTATTGCTGTTTGATATAACTGATTAGTTAGTTTTATGATCTCAGATGTTTTCTTATCAGACTGCCACTATGTTTTTGCAATTTTGCTCTTTCTGTAAAAGCTTTTTAGTTGTTTTTCCTCCTGCACTTGGCATTTTAGTATGATCTTTTTTTTAAAAAGAACTTTCATGACAGAATGAAGCCTATTTAAACTTATCTATTAGGTGATGAAAAGACAAATGCAAATTGGGCTGAAATGAAGAGGTCTTTTGAAGAGTTGTATCATACAAAAACATACACAAATATTTTATTATTTTAAAAAATCCATATAAAACCAGTTCCCTCCTGCACAAGAGTCCTCTGAATGGCAGATTTAGGGAAAGATTCCATTAAGTTTTCTAGCTGGAAACAAGTGCCATACCCCAATCATTCATAGTTTGTGATGGCAGGTAGGACAACAAATATTCATTTGTATGAAGTGCGGGCTAATTTATATTTCTGTAATTTTTTCATATTATATTAAACTACTGGGACAGAGATAGAGTTAGTATGGTTATGCCAACAGCAACACATCTAAGGCCAAATTCTTCTCTGGCCTGATGCCAGGGTTCTTCCTATCCTACAATTGCTGGGAGTCAAACTAATTTGTATCCAGGATGCCAGGTGGGCATTGTGGCAGCTCTTGCAGAGCTGGAGCATATAAATTCCTTTGCCACACTTCCTCCTGTACCTGTCCCAACCCCAACATGTTCCTGGTAAGCCCCTGCATTGTGGGAATCTTTCTGGTGGATGCTAAAACTGGTGGAGCTGTCTCTGCAGCTGCCAGGGAGGATCTCAACATGAGGGCTATTACCTGAGGATGGATCTAATGATAGCTTTGCAACCACTTTACATTCTTATCAGTTATATGAGCCCTTAGTGCCCATTGGGCAGCCCTTTCTCATGTTGGTGAGCTCCCATGAGTAGTCTTATTGAGTTCATTGGGATTATTGATTTCACCAACATGAATAAAGGTTGCACAGTCATGTCCTTTAATTAAATACTGTTTTGACTGATAGACACACATTTAGTATTTTTTCCCCAGCAAAACATAACATTAGCCATCTGAGAGTGTAAATGACATAAAACCCTGCAGTTCATTAGCAGCAAGGTCATCCTGAGCGGAATTAAAAATACTGTGCTTCCTTTAGTGCTAATTGACATAATATTTTACTAGCTAACAAAACCTAATTTGAAGCTTTTGGTAGGTACAGTATTATCTTGTTGTTGTTGTAGTGGGAAAAAAAGACAAACTATGTCTATAAAATCCAAGTGCAAATGTTTTCTTGTATCGCCTCATTGATTCACAATGTCTTGCTATGCATCAGTTATGATTAGGGGTTTATGAACCATACTAGCCACAATGCTGTTTGCAAGTTTGGTTAATTCCTCTTTGTTGTAAAGGCCCCTGTGTACTGCATGGCAAGCACAGCCAAAAGTCTATAGCAAGATCCTTGCGTCCTTAGCTCTCTGCTATAGAACATGGGGAATTCTGCAGAAGCTTCATGTACATTCGTTTTGATTGATTTAAATATCATAAGCAGTATAATATTCCCTCTGTGTGTGGGTGTGTTTGGTGTGACATTACCTTTATTTTACCCTTTTCAATGTGCCACTGATTACCTTATTTAATATATATAACTGCCCTATAGAAATTGTCAGGAGGGAAGATGGCGGTCTGGGGAGCTACATAGAATTCATTTGGGGCTTTTCACCTGGAGAAATGTGGGAAGGAATTAGTTTGGGATTATGCTCTAAGAACATTAGTAGGATGTTACTGCTAAAACGCACAGCAGTAAAATAGTCAACTGAAATCTAAGAATGGCACGATTGATAATAGCCCATTGAAGTGATTGGGAGCAGTATTTGTCTTGGAGCCTTTGTTTCAGGCTGTCTGCAAAGTTCAGGTGGCTGAAGCTGCATTGATTTAAAATGGGTTCATATTTGAAAAGTTTTGCTCTAGCTCAGTGGTTCTTAACCTTTCCAAACTACTGTACCCCTGAAGCCTGAGTCCCACCCCCACGGGGCTGAGGCATGTAACTTAGTTTCATGGCGCCCCTGTGGCTCCAGGCAATTGCCTTTCTTGCCACCCCCAATACCAGCTCTGCACTTGCGACCCCTCTAAAACCCCAGGTTAAGAAACACTGCTCTAGCTAGAAGATTCCAAAACATAATTATAGATTCTGCAAATCTGTGACCACACAATTACAGGATGCACTGGAGACAGGGCCCTGCTTATTATATAAAATGTACCAGGACTAAGTATCCTGTTGCTTGTACAGCTAGCTTCATCCTAAATATACTTTCCCTTTCTATTCTCCCAAATACAAATGGTTCCAGGCAACAGCTGATTTCAAGCATGAAATATAAAGCCTTTGCTCAATGCCCCTACCTGTGTTGTCCCAGGAGGCACACTGGAAAGGAACTATCAGTTACTTACTACATTCCCACTTGCTCTGGAGGGATGTAATTTGCACAAATCCTTCACCAAGTGCAGACTACTTTCCATCCCCCACCTTGTCAGTTTCTGTAGCTGGTGCATTAATGGAGGACAAGTGAAGCCAAGGTATCACAGTGCCTAACTTTTGGATGCCTAGAAAATCACAGCAATTTACTGAGCTTGAGTTAGGCACAAAAGCTCCTGTACAATGCGTGATGACAGACAAGTACCTTAGGCTATGTCCACACTACAGAGTTAAATCGACTTAAGTTATGTCGACAATCATAAGTCACTTTAATAACACTGATTGAGCATGTCCACACACTGCTCCTTTTGTCAGCTGAGCGCATCGACAGTCATTGCTCTTGCATCAACAGAAAGAGCGTTGCATCATGAGTAGCTATCCTGCTGTGCAACTTGCCACCCTCCGTCACCCTCTGCTGCAGGGAGCTCTGGGAACATCATGGTGCGTCATGGGGGTGAGCTTGCCATCCTGTGATGCAGTTCTTTCCGTCCCATCATTCCGTGGGCTTCTGACTTAGTTTCACGCCATTTTTCAAAAGCCCTTGTAAACTGTGTGACCGCCATCTCTGCCTGATGGTATGGATCCTGAGCTGTTGACCATTTTGCTGATGAGCATTATGAACACAGTGCGGCAGGTCCTACAGTATTTCATGAACTGCGAGACAGAGTGAATTGGTGGTGCCTGCCCTGCTGTCTGACATGGAACCAAATAATTCAAGATCGCTGCTGCCATTCATGCAACAGCATGCCAAGGTGGACTGTAGGTAATGAGCTCGAGAAACAAGCACTGAGTGGTGGAATTGCATCATGATGTATCTAAGAGATGATGAGTGGTGGCTACAGAACTTTTGGAAGCACAAATCCACCTTCCTGGAACTGTGTGCGGAGCTCAACCCAGCATTGTGGTTCAATGACACCAGAATGAGAACTGCCCTCACTGTGGAAAAGCAAATTGTGATCGCTGTGTGGAAGCTCACAACTCCAGACTGCTACTGGTCATTTGAAATCAATTTGGAGTTATAAAGTCCACTGGGGGGTGGGGGTTCCTGTGATGCAAGTGTGACTCTCAGTAATGCGCTGGAAATAACTGATGGCTTTGAGGCAATGGTATTCCCTAACTGTGGCGGGGCCATAGATGCATATTTCAATTTTGGCCCCTGATCATCTTGTGGAACAGCATATTAACCAAAAAGGCTACTTCTCCATGGTCTTGCAGGCACTGGTGGATAACCAAGGCCATTTCACTGACATAAATGGGGGGGGTGGTCAGGGAAGGTGCATGATGCATGCATCTTTTGGAACACTGGACTATATAGAAAGCTGCATGGAGGAATTTTCTTTCCCGACCAGAAGATTTCAATGGGGGATGTGGAAATGCCCATAGTGATCCTGGGAGAACCTGCCTACCCCTTGCTCCTGTAGCTCATGAATCCTTACACCAGGAACCTGGACATCAGCAAAGGAGTGCTTCAACAACAGGCTCAGCAGATGCCGAATGACTGTTGATTGTTCCTTTGGCTGATTAAAAGGTTGCTGGTGCTGTCTTTTTGGCTGGTTAGACCTCCATGAGGAAAATATCCCAAATGGTCATTGCAATCTGCTGCAATCTCCATACTATTTATGAATCAAAGGAGGAAAAGTTTCTCCAGGGTGGACCACTGAGGCTGATCAGCTGGCTGCTGATTTTGAGCAGCCAGATAGAAGAGCAATTAAAGGAATGCAGTGAGAGATTATCTGAATCAGAGAGGCTTTGGAGAAGCATTTTGACAATGATTGCCAGTAATGTGTCTTTATGTGATTCATTGTGCCAGGCAATGTTTAATGGATGCCTTTAATTACCCCTGTAGTGCTTGCTTCCTGAGCGTTAATTGCAAGGAGCAAATAGTCCTACCAATAATCACTGTGTTTCAATGTTAGCACCAAGCAATGTATGTATGTATTTCACAAATAAAGAATTATTTAATTTCAAAGATTCAAGTTTAATAAGAGGATCAAACACAAACTTATGGTCAAACAGGGGACATGGCAAAGAAGAACAGTCACACAGTTAGGGGCCTCACAGCTGGGGACAGCAGTGCAGTAACCCAAAGACAGAAACATAGGCAGTTAGGGAACATTTACTGGGAAAACTTGGGTGCCACATAAGTTTAGGCACCTACAGAATTAGGCACCAGTCAAGTGGGGGTTTTGTGGATCACTGTGGCACCCAAAAAGTATCTCTGTGGATCTGGGCCAAAGTGTTGGCTTGAAATGCCCCTGCCTGTTAGCAGGGGTTGATCCTATTGTTAAAGAATTAATTGGGTTCTGTGACTACTTGAGACAAGTGACCCATTACTCCAGCTGAATAAAAGGGAGTGGCTCTCTAAGAAGAGAGGATCTAGGATGTAAGATGAGCAGAGGAACCAGCAAGACTAGATCTTGGGACTATGAGGTAGCTGATGCTTCCATATTGCTACTGGAAGCTTAGGCTGGGTTTTTGCTGGAGGACTCTGAGAAGCAAAGTACTGCCCACCAGGGCTTGAGTGGTGGCCCCTCACAGCCCACTAACTTGCTGATGTTAGTATTTAAACCAGAAGGCTATCATAGGGAGCTCTCTAAGCACCAGTACAGACTGTTTGCTTCTGCTCTAGACCCTGCTTGCTGTAGACTCTAAAATCTGGTTTCTGATCCTGGTTTGTGCTCAACTTTTCTATGTGATTGCCATCTATAACCTGGCACCTGACCCCAGCTTCTTGATACCCCGACTCTGCTATTTGCCTGCCACCTCCAACATAATGCTTGATCCTGACTTCCTGGTATCCTGACCCAGCTTGACCCTGACCCTGACCCTGCTATCTACCTGCATCTGCAACTTGGTGGCTGAGCCTCACTTTCTGGCATTCTGACCTGGTGTGTTCCTGACCCTGCTATTCATCTCCTGACCGCAATTTAGCAGCTAATCACTGCACACAGGCCACTAACAGCCTACCCCTGATGCTGAGGGAGGAACCAAAGGAGAAGATAAGGCTGGGAAGGAAGTTTGAGCTGGATTTTGTGCTATTTTGTTGATATTTTGTTTGTAAATAAAGCTAAACTTCTAGAACGGGGTGGTGTGGACTCTATAGTGTATGGATTATATTTGTAGAGAAGCTTTGGTGGCAGAAGCTGGCTATATGCCAATAGGTGACAAAGATTTTTCAAAATGCTAATTATTTCTTTGGTGATGAAACCCAAGGAAAAACCAGTGGATATAATTTATTTAGATTAACAAAAAACTGTTCCTCACAACAGACCATTAAGGAAACTTGGTAACTATAGAATTAAAAAATTAAGGCCTGTTATTATTATTAATTATTATTTTAACCACTACAGCTGGGATTGGTCTGGGAGACATATTCTTCTTGGTATCTGAGCTATGATGCCAAATGCAGTGTTCTCCTCTTTCTCTACCATGATTAGCAGGGGAGCTGAGCAAATGCAGCAAACATACTTGTGAACATTAATTTAAAGAAAAATTTGTGGATTTGTTTGAAACTAGGAATTTTTAAAAAAAACAGAACCCTGAAAATGCCTCCTCTTTCAACACTGCAATTTGTACATGATTAGTTAAATGATGGAGTGAGCAAAACTAGGTGTTTGGGTTCAAATAAGAAAAGAATTACATTTATATCCAATGTTCCAAAATCAGTACAGTGCTTTCTCTCTGTGTGGTCACAACATGCCAGATTCATCAAAGAAAGGCTAAGATGCCTGATATTCTGGGGGAGGGAAGTTATTTTTGAAGTGATTCATGAAGCATTTTTCCAGTTGTGTTTCAGGAATCAATAAGAGCCAGCAAATTGTAATGATCTCATTTCCATGTCAGCTGCTCAAAAATTTAAACTGGTTTCATGTCATAATATGGTGTCCCTGCGAGTCATGTCTTTCTCTGCTTGCAGAACAAAACATCACTTTTTCAAACATAACAAAAATAATTACAGTACAAACCTCCTTTGTATTGCCTAGTATAGGGTTTGGCTAAATCTCTCTGGCTGTGTGCCAGACAGTCTTTTTATATTACAGTGAACCTTTCATCAGTTTAATGGTGATAAAAAAAATTACCTAAATTCAGATAAAATAGATGACTCAAGACAGTTCATGAATCATACAAAGCCCCATACCTACCTCTCTGGGTATTGTGACAGTTTAATGTTTGTAAAGTGCTTTGAATGCAATTAATCCTTAGCCCTTTTGTAAAACTTGTCATGATTTGATATGGACCAGATTTTGATACCCTTACTTATACTGAGCTCTGCCACCCTTGCACTCACTGAGTGGTAACGTACTCCATGAACTGACATTTATTTCAATGGGACTGCTCAAGGAAATTAGAAGTGAAAGTGGGAAAGGAGTTGAGCCAATAATTGGAAAGACAGGTGGGGGCTGGAGGACTTCTTTAGGAATATTAGAGACAGCTTCTAAATTGAGAAAAAAAAGGAGTCAGACAGGAAGGATAAATTGACTGGAAAGCTGAGGCTGGGGACAATAGAGGTGGGTTTGGGGAAAAAGGGGAAATAGCATGGAGATGAGGCAGAGAGGAAGAGATTGTAGATATACAGAAAGGAGAACAGAATAAAGAAAATGAGTAGTTGACATACATGATAACAAGTCACAAACATGCTGGACTAGACTGCAGTTACTAAGTCATTTAATAAATCCTCATTTAGTCAATGTAGTTTCTCATTCAAACTCTGATACAATTTTGAGTACACACCTCTGCTCTCATATGCAGTATTTTTTGGTAAACACACAGTCTCCACTGGTTTGGCCTTACCATTCACTACACTTTAATATGGTGACTGGCACTATGTGCTAGAGAAAATCTTGGAAACTAAAATTCAGTTTCATTTTTATGTTCTCCTTTAATGTCTCAAGTCATGGCTTAGGACTTGTCTACACTAGAAAGTTTTGTTGACGGTAGTTTTTTTGGTGATAAAAAAGTGCTATAATTACAGTGCTCGCGCCCATCCACACAATACTCATTTTGTCGCAAAGACGTGTCCACACTTGGTGCAGTAATGAGAGCAGTGCAACGTGGGCAGCTATCCCACTGTGCAACTCGGAAGTTTCTGTTGCTAGGAATTCTGGGATGGGGGAGAGGAGTGGGGAGCAGCATGGGTGCTGGCTCAATGTCCCATGGTGCAATGCATTTTTGTGCCATCATTCATTGCGTTGCTGGCAATGACTCATGACATTTTTTCAATAGCTTCCCGCTGTTTACTTGTGCTCCCAACATCTCTATCTGAAAAGATGGATCCTACACTACTCTCCATTGCCGCTTTCAGCGTTCTGAACACATCGCAGCTGGTCACACAGTACATCATAAGCTTCAAATCGGAACGGGAATCTGAGGAGCCTGACCTGCTGAGTGACATGCAGACAAACAGCACCACATTACTGTTGTCATTCACAGAGCATCTGCACATAGTGAACCGCTGCTTCTGGGCGCATGAGACAGGCACTGAGTGGTGGGTTCACATCATTATGCAGGTCTGGGATGATGAGCAGTGGCTACAGAACTTTTGAATGTGCAAAGCCACCTTCGTGGAACTCTGTGTGCAGCTGGGCCCTGCCTTCTGGCACAAGGACACCAGAATGAGAGCTGCTCTCTTGGTGGAGAAGCACATGGCAATCGCTGTGTGGAAGCTGGCAACTCCAGACTGCTACCAGTGACTCGCTAATTAGTTTGGAGTCAGCAAGTCCACAGTCGGAGCTCTGTTATCGCAAGTGCAGGGCCATTAATCGCATTCTGCTGCAAAGGACTGTGACTCTGGGCAATGTGCGTGAAATAATGGATGGATTTGCAGCAATGGGATTCCCTAACTGTGGAGGAGCAATAGATGGCACACATATCCCAATTTTGGCACTGGACTATCTTGTGATGGAGTACATCAATAAGAAGGGGTACTTAACTATGGTACTCCAGGTGCTTATGGATCACCGTAGATGTTTCACTGACATCATTGTGGGTTGGTCAGGAAAGGTTCATGATGCTCATATCTTCAGGAACACTAGCCTGTATTGGAAGCTAGAAGCAGGGACTTTTTTTCCAGATGAAAAAGTTCTAATAGGGGATGTTGAAATGCCCATAGTGATCCTGCGAGACCCAGCCTATCCACTAATGCCATGGTTCATGAAGCTTTACACAGGCAACTTGGACAGCAGCAAGGAACACTTCAATAACAGGCTGAGCAAGTGCCGAATGACTGTTGAATGTGCGTTTGGAAGGTTAAAGGCACGCTGGAGATGCCTTTATGGCAGGTTAGACTGAAATAAGGAAAATATTCCTGTGGTTATAGCCACCTGCTGTGTGCTCCATAATTTATGTGAAGCTAAGGGCAATAAGTTTGCCCCTAGGTGTACCACAGAGTTGGATTGCCTTGCATCTGAATATGAGAAGCCAGATGCCAGAAGTATTAGAGGGGCACAACAGGGGGCCATACACATAAAGGAGGGATTGAGGGGCCCATTTTGACAATGAGAACCCATCAGGTGTTTTCTGAAACTGTGCTGTGACATTCTATGACCGCTATACAGCTGTACATATGTGTCAGTTGTAGGTGCACATATGTTCAACATGCAAATAAAGAGTGCTTATTGTTTTGAAAGTTTCCTTTGATTATTAAACACAAAACAGCACACAACACAAACAAATCCTAGAGGGGAGAAAGTAGTGGGGGCAGTGCCAGCTATGATAGCTCTAAGTCCAGCTGTCACTCTCATAGCTGTCTGACTGGGTGGAATGAAGGGGGTAGCAAGATGGTCGGTGACTTTGGTAGGCATGTGTAAGGGGAGTTGGTGGAGTTCAGGGAAAGAAGTACTGTTACAGCTGAAGGGGGGGACTGAGCTTGCATGAACTGTGTCTACAACGACACTATTGTCTTTAGAAGATCTGTCTGCTCGTCCAGGGCCTGGATCATGCACTCATGGCCAGCTAAAATTATCTCCTGGTTTTCCTTCCATTCCTGTCTGTCCTTCTTCTGAGATTCTGACATTGATTGTCTCCATGCCCTTTTTTCTCTTTTGGACACCACAGAGGACAGGAGGTTCTGCGTGGGTGCTCGCTTGGGGCATAAATGCAGGTACATAGGGAAAGCAAATTTCAAATTGCACCACTATTCTTCACAGGCAGGGGGCATAGATGCAGATATCTCGCTCATTAGAGTCAGCAAGGATGCTAGGATGCATCTCCTCCATGCGAGCAGCTTCAGATCGGGTCCTTATGCTGCACAACTGTGCGCTGCTTTGGTTCCCACTCAAGTGATTGCCAATTGGCATGGGAAAGTGACCTACAATGGGGGAAGAAGCACGGCTGCTCTGCCTAGGAATATGAGGAAAAGAATCGGGGAATACCTCCAAGAAAGTTTCCTAAAGGTCACACCGGAGGATACCTGTGAAATCTTAGCTTCTCAGCTTCTCAGTACATGCTTCTCAGCTGTACTGCCTAGATGTGCAAGGGAACGGGAAAGCACATGCAAACACAGCTACTCCTGTGCATTTCTATCCCTTCAAGTACCTGTATATTTTAGCCAAGCTAAGGACCCCCATGCTTCCAGTACACAAGCAGCATCAGCTTCCAAAGACTTACCAGAGCTCCCCTCTCCTGCATCCTGAGCACCTGAACTGAAGGGCTGGGGCTGACTGTAGCCTTCTGGGGTCAAGAACAGCTTCTGACTCCCAACCTCAGCAACCAAACTGTTCCCCGGCTCTGGGTCATCCTCCCGCTCCACTTCCTCATCAATGACCACTTTGTCGGGGTTCAGTCCAGTATCCAGTGGCCCTGGGGCTGCGGAGGTGTCTACGGGCATCTTGGGGTGGATGTGGGGTCGCTGATGAGGATGGATTCCAACGCTTTTTAGAAGCAGCAGCTCATTGGCTCTGCACCAGAGCAACGGTTTGCCTCCCTGGCCTTCTGGTAGCTCTGCCACAGCTCCTTGATTTTAGCTCGGCACTGCAGCGTGTCCCGATCATAGCCCTTCTCCACCATGGCACGAGAAATCTGGATGTAGGTATCAAAGTTCCTTTGGCTAGAGCAGAGCTGGGACTGCATGGCAGATTTCCCCCAAATGCTGATCAGGTCCAGCAGCTCCGGCGTGCTCCAAGCGGGAGAGCATTTGCTGCATGTAGCTAGCCTGGTCAGCTGGGAAGATGAGATGCAAGTTCTCCACGCTGACCAAGGAGGAAGTGGAATGAAAATTTCAAACTTCCAATGACTGTAAAGGGGGAGGGGAGGATGGCTGCAAAGCAACAGAGTGCAAATGGATGCCCAGAGTGGGCAGGATTACCATTGTGGGACATTTCCGGAGGCCGTTTTCCACAACAAAAACATATAGCAGTGTCTACACTAACTCTTTGGTACTCATATGGTACTTTCCATTAGGAATGTAAAAAGTCATTTAATAAAGGATCCATTTAAATGTTCTAAAAATAGAATGTTTAAACAGTTTAATGTGGCGGGGAGCCATGGTAGGATTGGTTCCTCACTGCTAAGCGAGAGTTGCTTAGCTGAGGCTCCCTGGTCATGTGTAGAGCCATAGCTGGGCAGCTCTTGCTCATGGCAGTGGTGTATGGTGAGTCTCCGGCACCCTCCATCGTCCCGTGCAGGGCAGGAGAGATCCCCAGATCCCACCAGATGGCTGCCCCTATAGCTGAGCGGGGAGGACACGCCACGTTCCTCCTCCTGAGGCCCTGGAGACTTTCTGGTGCTCATGACGGTGGCGGAGCCCAGCTCTGGTCACCCCCTTCCCCCCCCAGTTTAAATAGAAATCAGCTGTTTAAAATGTTTAAACAGATTACCATTTAAACGTGTAAGCTTTTACATCCCTACTTTGCACATACTTTGCATTGTTTGCAAATGCATTTACCTGACTGCATTCAAAAATGAATTTTACCATATAAGAATACAGGTGTAGGCAGGCAGGTATATTTTTCAGGGGAAAAATGATTATGGCAGAAAGCAGGTTTGAGTTAGAAATATTACAAATACAAGTTCCCTCATGAGATCTTGTTCTTTTTGTGGTTCCAGTCAGACTGTAGATATCCCAAGAGGATGATTCCCTTATAATATTTCATAAAAGAATTGTGTATGGCCTATATTCATTCTTGTGTTTTGTACAGCACTGAGCACATTGCTGACATTTATCAAATAAATAACTACAATCACAACAATAATTTCTAGTTCAGGATAGAATCCAGAGGCAGCACATCAAAATGACAATGTCACAGATTTTTTCTGGATTCTTTCAAACCTGGACAAATGTTTAGTTTGGTTAAAATCTGGATGAAAATTGAGGTCACTTATTGTGGCAGAATTGCTGGCTCTGCTCTTATAGGCATGTTGGGACTTGGGGAGTGGGAAGTGGAAAAAAGGTGAGAAGTTGTAAAAGGAGAAAAAAAATCATGTGTCAAAATTAGCATTTAGTGTTGTAATGTTATGTACTTTTGCCATTTTTTCTCCTTGAACTTTGAGTTGTAAAAAATAATGAGAATATATTTCTCTCTTGTAGTTTGCAGGGAGCATCTAAGGAATTATATGCATTTTCCTGTAACAGAAACCACCAACTAGGAGAAAAACTGAGTAGCAGGACTATGGGGAAGACAAGTAATAACCCTGACCCAGATACCCACCACATACATTCACACTCCACCTGCTGTCGAACTCACAAATGACTGTATATATTTTCACAGAGACAGGAAAAAAGTCAAGAGAGGGTCAGCGGCAGTCAGTGTTCAGCTGCAGTGATAGCAGAGGCAGCAAAAGCCATGGGCCCCAAGTAGCAATGTGAGCAGCCATTGCAGGAACTATTTCATTTCCATCTTTCCCCGGCTGCCTTTTTACTCAACCAAAAGACTAGTTTTAGGGTACAGAGATCAAACAGTAGGCTGATTTAAAAAGAAAATGTAGATGAATTTAGGGTCCTGATTGCCCCCCATCCCTGGCTCCTCCAAGGACTGGGGAGGCCAGTATCAGCTGTTGTCTTCTTGTCTGTGATTTTCTTAGGGGTCAGGAAGTCCAGGATTGTTTTTCTACCACCCCTCACAAGGAGGCCAGGGTGCTAGCCTCAGTCAGGAAGCTTGATTGCCTCATTGTTCTTTCCTTAGGAAGAGTGGCCAATAGTGAGACACCTGAAGGCCAGTGAGCACTAGTGTAGCATTGATCATGCACTCCTACCTCAGTACTTAATTTGTGCCACGGCTTCCATGGCTGAGTCTCGGCACCTCTGGGCTTGGCATTCATAGCCCCAACACCTCTGGGCTCGGCATTCAAAGCCCCAACACCTCTAGACTTGCTGCGTCAGTTATGAAGGTAAACAAATTGCTTGAGCCCCAGCACCTAATTGCTTGAGACCCGGCACATCTTGCATTACAAATTAAGCATTGTCCTATCTCTAACCTATTGTTTCTCCCATGGATGAGGTAAGAGAGAAACTAATCACCTGACTATCAACTGATATTATCTAGATGAATTCAGGTAAACTATTATTGATGATACTTGTGTTGTATTGACACATTTTCTCTGTGTTTCATTAAGGATTGTGTGCAGTTGCTGATAAAAAGATATTGACAGCAGAATCGTTGGCCTTGGTTTTGGTGGAACTGTAGACAGCAATGATGGTAAGATGCCCACAGCTGGTACAGAATCAAACGCCAATAAATTGCCCATTAATCAACCGCCAACTCTGCAATGCCTGTTGGGTACTGGATGAAAGTCCAACAGCCACCTCTGGCTGGAGCAAACCATCAGCACAGCCTCAATACAAAAATGTATGGTCTGCAACTTTCTTTTCACCGCTTCCTGTCTGGTTTACTTCAGATAAAGAACAGATTTTCAACTGCTAGAGGAGAGGATGGCTTTAGCTGTTTTGGACAATGTTTGAACATTCCAGGCACCAATATTGCCACCAACATGCAGTTTAATGGAATGGCCCCTTTTCCAGATTTTATTGGTTATTTTCACCTCAGTAGAGAAACTCTTGGCTGTTTCGGCTACAAGGACAACTGGCTAGATTGTCTCAGGTGATCAGCTTCAGTATAAAAACACTTGTGGTGTGACCATGCCAACCCTGGAGAAGCAGCACATATTGGTCTGGTTATTAATCCAGATAAAACAAAAGACATCACTATCAGCATCCTTCAGCTCCAGATTACAGCCAGCTCAATATTAACTTGTCTGGATGGGATATCAAGCAGAGACAACATTCAAATACTTAAGAACCATCACAGACAGAGCTGGAGGATGCTCGAATGATGTGCCACTATGTTCTGAGTTCCTGCTGCAGACTCTGCCTGTGGAGTCATGGCATAAAGCTTGCTACAAAGCTACAGGTCTGTAGAACCATGGTTATACCAACTCTGTTGCATGGCAATGAAACATGGGTGCTGAGGAAGGCTGAAGAATGGTGGATTGATGTTTTTGAATCTCGTCATCTTGATCAGAAATGAGGATATTCATAGCTGAACCCAGCAACTGCTTCCATCAGCACTGGCTCAATTTCAGTGGTCTTCTTGGTACAGACATATTATTAGGATAGAAGACCAACTAATTATGAAGTTTGTTTACCAAAGAATTCTGCTATTTGGCTAGTGATCATGCAGTCACCAAAAGCTGCAGGGTCAGAATAAGATCGTCAGTGATGGACATAGACTGAACATTCAACATGGCCATCTTAATGATCTAGCTAAAGATCCACGCAGGTGGTGGTAGACCTGCAGGGAGGCTATGCTCCTTTGGGATTTGCCTTTGATGATGATGATGTGATATATTGCAAATTAATTATCTGATGTTTTTCTCCTATCTCTTTTCAAGTACTGGGTAAATTTTCGCTTGAATGTTAACAGAAATGGTCACCATCAGTAATGGATCTCACTGTACCTATTATTTTGGTGTTGAAGACTTATTGGCACAAGCTGCAGAATGATGTCCTAGGCCATTAGCTGTGAATCTTTTTAAATTGGAATGGCACAATAATATAAACTATCTCCAAGAATTCACTGCTGCTGTCTTTCATAAGAAGTTCAGTTACTTTGTGCATGCTACAGCTACCTTCACTTAGGATACAGTCCTGCAAGGCACTTTGTGCCTTCTGTGCAGTACTTGGTGCCCTCACTTCTGACTGAAGACACTGTGAGTTGAGGGTGTTCAGCACTAGCTTTCAGCATGTTCCAGGATGTACCTGAGGAGGATTAAGTGTCAAATTCAAGTGGATAGGAACAAGCCTTTTACAAGTTCCTCTTCTGATGAAAGATTAAAGCTGTGTGCAGGGACTGAGATAATCTTATGTGCTCCTTGTAATAGCATCATAGCCTGCTTAAGGCAGCTTGTGATCAGTTTGCTATCAGTGGCCCTGGCAGAGGAGGAGGACAGCCTTCCACTGATATTTTGAAATATTAGTGTGACACTAAGCCAGAGGGGCTTATGTCACTAACAGGCTGGATAACCCAAACCTGACCTTTGGGGACGTTTAGAAGAAGATAGAAATGGTAATTAGGACCATTCACAATAAATAACAAACTCTGAACTTGCATTATTAAGGGTTTGGAAGTAGATATACATCCTTAATTACCTACAATCTTGCTAGTGATTATCGATGTAACCAAGTAGTTCCTATCTATCACTATATGCTGTTAATTTAGAAATCAAAAGAAGATATTAACATTTACATGGAACTTGACTATAGCAATGGTTTTGTTTTTATTTTTATTTCCCTTTGAAGTTTAAGTAGTAAATACCTGTGAATGGTTGTACATTGTCAATTACCTTGTGCTAATGTAACTAGTTACCAGTGTGCACAGGACATAGGAGATGATACCTCAATAAGTATTGGCTATAAGCATTTATTTGGGTAAGATCTGAAATATTCAGTGACCTGGTGAGTAATGTATCCAGTCCTTTGGGATTGGGAGAACATTTTTATATATGGTGGACAAAGATTTTCAGTAATCTCCAACATATTTGACTTGGCTGTCTGGGTGAGAGCCTAAGGCTGAATTGTTTCAAGGGAACTGAGTTTTTTATTTCCAAGTTACCAGTAAGGTGCTGTAGAAACTGTTCGTTGATGGCTTGTGAATCTAATTTTTGGAATTAACCGACCAGTTTATGGGAATCACCTCTCCCACTCTTTGCAGTTTACCATAACAAAGCAATCTCAGTGTGACTCTCCTAAGAGCCAACATCACAATTAATGTTAAGCTAAATACACTGATCTGTACTAATATAGAAATAATATGCCCAAAATAAATTCCCATAGAAGCACTGAGTGTGTACTGGACACACATTCCTCAGAGTGGGCAGAGTTGCTTTATCAGTGGCACTTTCATCATTTTTTAATCAAGATACAGCAGCTAACCTGCCCTCATGATGAATTATTTGTGTTTGGATGTCTTGATATTCATGCTATGTATAGCAGTATAAAATCCCCATGCCATTTGCATATTGTTTGATCTGGAACTCTTACCTAGACCCGCAGTAGAAAATGCTTCTTGGTCAAATGGATTTTAGATATACAGAACAGCTGCAGGAGCAGGCCTCTCTAGTGGGTGGAATGGATCTGGTGTTATCGCTTCATATCACAGATTTTAGGGCTTTGGATCATATTTCCTACTGGAGATCAGTAACATATGAATACAAATAACAGCCTGTGTTTATATCACTGAGAATATGGCTCCCATCTGTTCAGCAAGTTCTGTAAAGGATTGTACATCAAAATGTAAACGCAAAGGAGGAAAAGTTGCAGTTGGTATTCATTGTCCTTGCAAATGTTCCCGAGACACTACTAAAGGATGCACATTGATGCCCTCTTTGGGTCCCTTGTTGTTCTGAGGGAAAATTTATCACTGGCATATGTATGTGTGAGAGGAACCACACAAATCAAACCACACAAAGACAACAGTTACCCAATTCCACACAAAGAACTGTTTCCTAAGTTACTTAGTACCACATATTTTTCTGCTACAGGCTACAGTAGTCAATAGGAGATATTATATTGGATCAGATCATTGGTCCATCTAATCTTATACCCTTTCTCTGATAATGGCCAGTGACAAGGTGGGTAAAGTGATATATTTTATGAATAATTATGTCTGATCTACATTCTCTGTGCCATTCATTATTTTATATACCTTTATAATATCCCTCTTATTTATAGCCTTTATAAACTAAACAGACCCCATCTTTTTGATCTTTCATATGGAAAGGTTTTTTTTTATTTCTAATCATTCTTGTTTCCCATTTCTTATCCCCCATTTAGTTCTGCAATGTATATGTTTAGATAGGGTGATCAGAACTGAATACAGTACTTCAGATGAGGGCATCCTACTAATTCATATAATTGATGTATATGGATAGTTCATATTATTCATTTCAATGTGCTTTACCTTGCATTTGTCACCACTGAATTTCATCTGCCATTGTGTTGCCCATTTACCTAGCTTTGTTAGGTCTCTGAAGTTTTTCTACTTTTGTCCCATCATTCCCAGAGCACTAAACACAGCCTCTGCACACCTTAAACTGACCTCTGAATTTAGTCTTTAAATGATGACTGTGAATTGTTTAACAAGATGATTTTTCTTCAGTTCCTTTTCAAAAAGAGTAAAACATAATAGAGATATAATTAGAATGAGTCTCTCTGCTCTAAAGCAATGTTTGCCTGATTCCTGTGGTCCAGAAGCAATGGCTTTATATGGCTCTGAATATTTTTTTTAAATTAAAACAAAAAATAATCCAGCTCAGAGTTGGATTATCAGGCTCAGAAATTCTGGCTAAACAGATGGAGCAGTGATCCCAGATGAGACTACTGCCTCAATAAAAAATACTTTATGTACAAATCTGCTATGCATGCTATTGATATTTATACCATCTGTTTGGAGGGCATCTTGCCCATTCATAAATTGGTTAGATTCTTCTTGTCTTAAGGTGTGTCAGACAGCCTATACATCATAGTCATGTTATGTAGAGAAAAGGATAATCACCTCTGGGTGTAAACATTATGATGGAAATCCCATGCTCACACAAGTCAGAACCTGGAGCCTTTCTTTCTAAGGTTACAACTGGAATTATATTGACAGCTCGCTTTTGAGAGCTCCATCCCATCATGAGTTTTTGGGCTTGTGTGTGTTCTATGAGTATGGTCAATTGAGTCCTCATGAGGTCATCAGTGAAAAGAGATATTTTCCATTCACTAAGCCTCTGAGTTCTAAAATAAACGCTTGTTAAACAATCTCTGGGGCCTTGGAGACTGATAAGGATGATGTTGAGGGGTGAAAAACGTGTTGACTAGCAGTACAGTGAATTGAATTTTCTGCAAAATAGTGACTTTACCGTCTCATGGCAACATGTGGGAGTCAGGAGACTTGAGTTCTAGTCTAAGTTCTATCATGGACTCTGTGTGTCCCTGGGCAAGTCACTGGGCCAAAACTTTTAAATGTGAGTGCCTAAAGTTAGGCACCAAAATAACTGTTTATTTAAATATAAATAACTCTGTAGCCTGATTTTCAGAGGTCAAGCATCCACAGCTCTAATTGACGGCTCAGCACCTCTGAAAGTCAGGTTTAAAATTCAGATTGGTCATCACCCATTTTTGTAAAGCTATAGATGAAAAGTGCTATATCGGTCCAGACCTTTAGCACTGATATCTAAGGGAGTTTTTTGGAACTGGGGCCCTTAAACACTTAAATTTTGGAAGGCAGCATGATCTAGTGGATAGGGCACTGGATTGGGAGTCAGGAGACCTGGCTTTGATTTCTCCCTCAGCCACTGACCTGCTGTGGGACCTTGGGCACGTCGTTTAACCTTTCTGTTCCTCTGGTTCTCCTCCCAACTCTTTGTATCTCTTCTTTGTTTAGGCTGTAAGCTCTTCAGGGCATGGATTGTATTATATTATAGTAGGAGCTACTATAATAAAAATAATAAAATAGATTTAAAAGAGAGCCCCTGACTTGGGGCCTATAGCAGATCTTTCCAGTTATACTAATCTCCAATCACTTCTTTGAACACTTAAAATGTAATTAGCATTTTATAATAATTTAAATACTAGAGATGCTGCTACCAGTAGGACTGCCATGAATGCTTGAGATAACAGTGATCCAGAATACAGGCATCACCTATTGAGACCGATCTAATATTAATTATATTTCAGAAGGAATGTGTACAAAATTCTACCTTACACTTACAGTAGTGGTGTGGGGGTTTGGGGTTTTTTGTTTTTTTTTTTTGCTTTTTTTTTGGTTGGAGGGGAAGTTGAGCCCATCTTCTTCTCTGGCATTCACAAAGGAAGTGTACAATGTGAAACTAAAGATACACTCTTTTGTATTGTAATGAAATTCAATTCCAAGGTTGCAGATATCATGTTTTCTATTAAAACTTAATAAATAACTAATAGAACTTATAAATATTAAAAGCAAATAAAATAGGGTTCCCGGGATTGGTTTTGCTGGCCTTTTTTGTTTATTAGCCAAGAGCATTAATGATGAAGTAATTTTTCCTGCTTTTTTTTGCCATATTCCTGCTGTCTCTCCAAACAAACAGAAAAACAAACAAAAAGTATATTAATGTGAAAACAAATGTGAATTAAAATGAAAAACTAAGAAATATCTCTCATTTACAAAAATAATCCACAGCATGATTAAAGCCCATTTTAATCAATGGAAAGATTTTGGATTAGCCCCTTAGGGTATGCCTACACTGGACAATAGATGGATTGGACAGTGGATGGATCAGTCAATAATTGCCCTGTTCTGTTCAAAGTATCTGGCATTGGCCACTGTCAGAAGACAGGATACTGGGCTAGAGGGACCATTGGTCTGACCCAGCATGGCTGTTTTTATGTTCTTATGACCAGAGTGCTGGCTCCACTGCTGTTGCCCAACTTCCACCCTGGCCAGACCCCGCCTGCTGTCTGGTGGTCTCCCTAGCTGCTGCTGCTTGGGGGGTTCTGCTGGCCTGTTCTGCAGAGTGGAGTGAAGGACCCCACTACCTTCATCACTGGGATCTCTCCTGGTTGGCTGACTGCTGCTGACTAGATGCCCTGTTGCTGCTGCTGCCACTGCCATCGGGGAGGTGGAGGAGGAGCTGCTGTTGGGGGAAGCGTGTGGAACTGACACAGGACACTGTGGAGGGGATATTGTTGTTGGACTGAGTGACTATATTATATTTGCTCCTGTGGTTGTAGCTACTGTTGTTGCTGTTGTTGTGTGAAAGGGGAGTGGCATGAAGCCCTCCCCCTAGTCCTTCTACTCCCCACCACCACCACTACCACCCCCACCACCACTCGGGACTATTCTCCACTCCTCGACCCAGCCACTCGCCTTATCCCTTTTACCACCTGGGACTTTGCAGCAGTGAACAAGGACTGAAAAAGAAGTGCACTTGGGTGCACATGTCCTTTCCTCTCCCTAGGACTTATCCTCCCTCCCCCAGCTGCACTTGTCTGGTGGGACCCTCTGTTTTGCCCACCGGCCTCCCTGCAGCAGTTTGCCCCCTTTCCCCTTTTTCCCTGCCCCACTTGTCTCTTGCTGACCACTTTTTTTGTTCCCCACCCTACACACACACCCTGCCCTGGCTTCCTAGAGAGTTTTTGCTAGTTTGCCTGCCCCACCCTGGTCCCTGGGTGTTAGTTTTGTTGCCTGCCCTGCCTTGGCCCTTGGAGTTTGTTTTCATGCCTTCCCTGCCCTGCCCCTGGCCTGTGTCCAGCACATCCACATTTTTCCCTACCCTTTGTTGCTTGTCCTTTGCCTGGCCCCATTAGACCTGTGTGTCCATGACCCCTCCATAGCATTTGTAATCCTCCCCTTTGTCTGTTGACTCCTCCCCATTCACTGCATCCCCCATTGTTAGTATAGTCCCTCCCTTTCCCTCTCCAGTGTAACCAGTGGAGCCAGTACTCCTACCCTGAATCAGTGATCATGCTCCACAGCTTCCCTGCCTTGATTGGCATCCCCACACTTCTTTTTGTCAGCACCCTCCTCTCTTGCTTGCAACCTAGCAGGGAGGAGTGGTTGGGATTTTCCCCCTCCTTTGGTCCCTTCCTCTGGTAGTTGTGCCTGCCCCTTTTTGAATGTTAGGGGAGACTATTGGTGGGACTCCCTCATTGACCTCCCTCAACCTGTTCTCCCATCCTTCCCTGTGGCAACCATCTTGACCACTGTTGCTGGGATACTTGCCCCCACCCTCCTGGGGCACCAGCGATGGCGGGCATGGGAAAAGACTCCATTACTGCCATGACTCACATCTCCTTCTCTCTTGGGGGAGCTCCCTCAGCAAGTAAGAAATGCCAGGGAAAGAAGAGGGTGAGAGCTCCACTCGGAAGGTGAAGCTTCCTGTGGTAGGGGCTGTCCCCCTGCTGCAGCCCCACTGTCGGTCACAGCTTCTCCTCCTCCCTCCCCTGTTGTTCCTTCCACCAGCTCTGAGAGCATCCATCCCCGGACCCCCAGATCGTATGCCTAGGTGGCTGCAGCCCCTCTACTCACCGCTTTGTCATCTGCCCCAGCCACCTCTTCTAGTTCTATCTCTGGTGACCAGGGCCCCTTTCCCACCCTGACCAGGAAACACAGTGTCAGTTGTCTCCTGGTGTGTGCCTTGTCCCATGTACAGAATACAGGCGGGTGTTGGCATGGGTAGTGGGGTCCATGGCCATAGTGGCGGCCACTAAGATGTATGGGAAAGCTGTCTTCTTCCTGGCTTCAAATGTTGTTGCCCAAGCGGTGGTGGGAGAAGGGCCTTGCAGTGGGGGCCCTCTATGTCCCTCTCAAGCCTTTGGAGGACCTGGGTGTATGGGTGGTTTTTACCTCTGTCCCGCCCTTTCTCCCCAATGCCATCCTTTTGCCCTTCCTCTCCACCCTGGGGAAACCCTTGTCTGTCATCACCCTTTTCCCATTGGGCTGCAAGAACCATCATGTTCTTTCGTTCCACTGGCAGGTGCAGATCTAGCTGCTGTCAGTGGCACGTGATGGAGAGGCTTTCAAGGGGTCCTTCCTGGTGCCCCATCAGGAGCCCAGTACCAGATATACTGTTACTAGAGGTAGGCCCGGTGTTTCCTCTGCCAGGTGATGGGGCACATCCAGAGGGACTGCCTTCTGGCCTGGGACAGAGGGTTGCCACCGAAGTCAGTTGGTGACTGGAGTGGAAGGACAGGGTGTACTTTAGCCACCTCACCGTTCATTTGGCTGGGTTGGCCACCCTGTTCTCCCCTGACCTATGGCTCAAGGTGCTGGGGGTCACTGAAGTCATGCCAGGTCGCCTGCTGCACATCTAGGCATGTGTGGAGAGGCTGACATTGAATCTTGTCAAAGTCTATGCCCCAACATCAGGCCCAGAGAAGGTGCATTTCTTTCAGCAGGTATCTGCCTTCCTCAGCTCCTTAGATCCTCACAAGTGCCTGGTTCTGGGTGGGGATTTCAATACTACCCTCAAAGAGCGGGACTACAGAGGGATGAGGAGGTGCCCAGACGCCGCAGATGTCCTCTGGGCGACTGTAGACCGTAACTCCCTGGTGTACATCTCCAAGGGCTCCAATATGACTGCCAGCTCTTTTGTCTTCATCCAAGGGTTTTTTTGCGAGACCTCTCCAAGCTGATGGTCTTCTCTCATGACCTGTTCCAGAACTGGAAGCTGGTTTTGGTTAGCAGGTTCATGGCAGCCATTGAGGGGACAGATCTCCTCACGGAGCCCTTGCTACACAATCCCCAGCTTGGTGTGCAGGTGGTGGAGTCCCCCTTGGTGTTCCAGATGTTGATTCTGGCAAAAACCACCAGAATCAGAAATGTCCTGGATTATGACTGAGGGTACAGGGTGGATCCCTTGGCACTTGGCCGGCACATGGGGCCCTCCACCACTCAACTCCCCCAGCACATACTCCAGAAAGTGAGGGCAGTTTTATTGCCCATCTCTTGGGCCTTTCTTGAGAGGGTCCAGAGGGAGGGTAGTCCCCTCCCACCCCTCACCCCTGGCCCTCCAAATCATTTCCTTGGGCCCCTGCCTTGCATGACCCCGGCTACCCCCTCTGCACACCTCAAGCTGGCTGTGTGACTTGCAGCTGGTTCATTTCAGAACCACACCTAGACATCAGCTGTACATTCTTGTACTCCACACACTGCATTTCCTCACCCTCCTGTCCCATCCTGACACTAGGTAGTGGGACATCTGTCCACCAGTTGAGGGGGAGGAACCCAAGTGGGCTGCTGGGGATATCAGCAGGCAGCTCCTCCACGGAGCCATGAGCATGGACGTGTACATGATGTGGTTCACCCCCAACACCTACTCCTTCTGCAGAGTCAGGGAGACCCTGATGCACATCTATGTGGAGAACACTAGGTTGCAGCCCCTTTTCCGGCTCCTCCAGAACCTTCTTCTTAGGTTCTGACTGCACTTTTCCCCACACCTGATATATGCACACCTTATCCATGGCCCAAGAAGTCGCAAGACCTCCTCGTCAATCTCCTTCCTGGCGCTGGCTAAAGTGGCCATCCATCTTACCAGGAGGAGGACGCTGGATGGGAAGGTGCTCTGTGACTGTGGGGCCTATTTCCACTCCTCCCTTAGCTCACGCACCTGGGCGGAGTTCTTCTGGGCCACAGCCACTGGTTCTCTAGACACATTTTAGGAGCAGTGCACGCTGTCCAGGGCTCTCTGCTCGGTATCCCCTTCTGGATTTAGAACCTATAACCATCACACCGATTCCCTTTTATCATTTGTTGTCCCCCACTTTAATTTAATCCTGAGTCTAGTACTTCCTCTAGTAACTTAGGCTGGGGGATGGCTTTCAGATGTAGGCAGGCCCCTGGGATTCATTATGTGCTGATGCCAGGTACCCTGTCAAAGAAGGGTAAAATGGTTCTCTTCCCTAGCTAGTTGAAACAATAACTGGGGTTTAAAATGCACAGTGCTCTCTCAGTAATTCAGTGTCCCAGTGACAAACATTCTTCCTTGTCAATGAGTAAATGTGACACACTAAACGAAGGAAAATGCTACTCGACCATAAACTGAACTCAAAACTACATTACATCCTTAATTATATTTTAATTATACAGTGGAAGACAGTTTATTTACAGCAAGATTTCATGGCTTAAAAAGTAATATTGTTTTATTATTATTATTAGTGAAATAGCTGGAGCAGCAAGTTGGTGATTAGTGTCAATTTCCCTTGTGACCTGAGAAACTAAATACAAATAGTTCTATTAATTTCTAATTGACAGTTGAGCTGCTATGCTTGGCTGAAATAGATTTCATTTTCCTTAGCTGAACTGGATTAATAAACCCAGAGTGCCCTAGGTAATGTATATTATGATGAAAGGACAAGTTGTGCTATATAGATAATATGCTATTTTCAAAACTCCATACATTATACAGTACACCGTATAGGTATAAGTGAGGCCTCGAGAATACTGCAGTTGATTATACTTCTGATGTTATCTTACCCCCTTTTTTGCTCCCAGTTACACTGCACAAATTGTCCTCTCTGACCTCCCAACACATTCCTAACTTTCATGAGCTTTGTTTTTCGGTTATTAAATTACTAAAGGAATGGAATAAAAACTAAAATAAATTAGAAAAAAATACAGCTGTGCTAGCAATTGGAGCTGCCTGAACTGTATTTCTCTTATCCTTATTTCTCCTTGTCATACTTTAGCAAATAAATCCTGTTCTCCTGTTCTCAATGGAACAATTTAAGTGTTAACACAAAGTAATTCAAAATGAAAAAAAGGCAAGCACATAGAATTTTGAATAGAAAAAGAAGCACTTATACAAAACACATAGGCAGTGATGTAGCTGTGAATAAGGATTTTATAATACAGAACATCTCTCAGTTTGCTATGAATTACATTGCATACATTTGATTCAATTGTCTTTTGTATATGTACTGATTCTGTGCTATCTTGTTCTGTGTTACAAAATGCACGGTAAAAAATAATGATAGGAAAAGGAATTTTGGGAACAAGCCCCACCTGCTATTCTGCTTTATAAACTCTCTCGCAACAAACAAGAAAGACAATATTTTATCATCCATAAATCTCACATTCAACAATAAAGTTACCTAAGTAATAAACAACAGGATGTAGAGTCACTTCCCTCTTTACAAGCTAGGCTTAACTCTTGAGGAATGACCTAATTTCCAGGTAGCCAGTTCCCAGGTGTGATCTAACTTCATACTGTCCAGAGGAGCCACTAAGGGGGTGCTACACCAGACAGAAAAAGGTATTTCCACCTATGAGGAAAGCAGCCGCAAAAAAAACAACTTGCCAAGGGGAAGAGGTAGAAGGGTTATTCTGGCACTTTTGAAGGGGAAGCCAGGGATACATGGGAAAATGGAATAGCTTTTTCTGTTCATGGGATGCAAAGGGAGCATTAAGAGGTAGTGAGAGAAATGCCTGTTGGAAGGTAAGGCAAAGAGAGAGAGAGAGTGTTGGGGGAAGATGGTGACAAATATTGTGTCATTGTTTCCTTGTACTCCCCCATCTGTCTCTCAGTATCCATCTGTTGTCTTTTCTTTTAACTTAGATTATAAAATCTTTTGTAATCATTGGGCCTACAAATTTATCCTAACTGTAAGCTCATTTGTAAAAGTATGTGAAAGTTCATAAGATGTCATAATAACCTATAATGACAACTATTCATGGGAAAAGGGAGACAAAAACACTGAATTAATCCAAACAAAAAGGCCTACTGATATAACTCAAGGATTGTGTTAAGATCATCCCTAACAAACAAGAAAAATGTGGCAGAAATCAGTGAACCAAAATTGGTTTGTCAGGAAGTAGGCCTGATTATTGGACAAACTAATGAGGAGATGGGTTATTCTTCCCATCACTCTCTTTTGGAGTCCTTAAATAAAGAGATTTTGGGGGAAAAACTGGTTCTGGAGCAAGCTGTGCCATAATGGCTGCCACACACACTGTCTCCTCCTTCATCCTAGTCCTGAGAAATGTCCGGACCAGACTAGACCAGACCAGACAGAGGCACCCAGATTATACTGCCAACTCCACTGGATGAATCCTGAGCTCTGCCTTGAATGTCAGACTTTCCCTCTCTCTCTCTGTCTCTCTTTCTCTTCCCCAGACAATTGTGGGAGTGTTTGGGAATGTGTCTGAGAGTGGGTGTGCTTTGCCCTTCTCACTGTGTTACTTTTTATCTAGGAAATGAGATTTTGGTTTTTTGTGTTTTAGTTTGGTGGTTATTGTGGGTTTAATTCCAGGATTTTTAACTTAGCAGGCTTTTGTCTGCCCTCCGTCGTGGTGGCATGGCCAGCCCAGGGAAACAGAGACCTCAGTTTGTTATGGCTTCTGAGGTTTAAACCATAGCCATGGGTTGCAGATTTTGCCTCCAGATGCTGCCTCTGTGGAGCAGTATGTTCTAGCTGTTGGAAGGTGATTGAGTTAAAAAATGTGAGGTCTGACTCCCACATAAGCAAAGCTATAGTGTTTGTCGCCACTCTTAGCCTTATTGAACAGGTGGTTGTGGAGAAGATTGCTGTGCTGGGTGTCTTTGTCCCTGTTGTGCTTCTTTGAACACCTGCTGTTAAAGTCACCATCTCTAATGTTCCTCCTTTTTTAGAAAATGAGCAGCTGGCTAGAGACCTGGCAAGCTGTGGTAACATCACTAGCTCTATTAGGAGGATTCCTTTGAGCTGTTAAGCCCCTCAGATTCACCATGTCGTTTCCTTTCATAGGCAGGTTTATCTGATATTAAACAATGCTTCTGAAATTCTAAAAGTTCCCCTGAAGTATGGGATTAGGGAGTGTGACTACATTCGTTTGTTGCCATAGAAGACAGGGCCTGTTTTTGTTGTGAGCGTCTGACACATCTGGTTAATCAGTGCTCTAAGAAGAGGCAGGCTGATCCTGGGAATGGTGACCCTGTGCTTGGAGTTTGGGGGTTTCTGTAAGTAAAGCACAGATAGGTGGCTGTGGCAGAGTATGAGTGCCAACAGGCTCCAGATGTCTCTGAGGATGTTAGTTATTGAAGGTTGGTGTCCCCTTAATAATCTGGGGAAGATGGTATTACTGGTTCTGGGTCTCCTGACTCAGTGGCCTCTGAGCCTGGCTACAAAATGGAGTCTGAGCCTGTTGTTATGGAATCCGCAGCCCTAGCTGAGGATTCTAGTTTGCTGGCAAAGCCCCAATGCTAAAAATGGCTGCTGAAGGTGGAGGGAGCCCCAGTTTCCGAAGGTGCTGCAAAGTGGGCTAGTTTGGTCAGTGCAGTTGGGAAGCACACTGCTGAGGGTGCTTCTTTGGGTGGGGGCATCGAGAATTCTCAGGGGGCAGTTTTTCCCCCTGAGTCCCAGCAGCCCCCTTCCTCTAGTCTCGCTGAGGTTCCCCCTCACAAATTCTTTGGGTCCTGGACACTAGTGGTAAGTTTCTGTATGAAACGAAGGTGAAACGTGGAGTAGAGATGGCAGATTCGTTTCTTGACCTTAATATGTTTTTGCTGTCTGCTCAGTATACTATGAGACGTGTCTCTGTATGAGTTTGACAAAAAGAAGTGGTATAGATTGAAAAAAACCTGATGACCAAAGTGTGTGTCTCTTTGACCAGTGAAAATGTTGGGATTAATGGATATAGGAGAAGTTGGTGGTTTTGTTTGAGGTTTTAAGGGTTTTTTTCTCTGTTTTTTTCCTCATTTTTTCTGTTGAGTAGTTGGCTGCTGGGTAATTTTCTATATGGATCTCTGGATATGAGTGTGTGCTGGGACATGAAAAAACGTATGGCTCTTTGAGAACCTGTCCGAGAAAAAGGTGGACATTTCATTTTTTCAAGAGACTCAAACGGATGCAGGCAACCAAACTGATTGGAGAGGGGAGATTTGTCTGAGTCCTGTGTCCACTACAAGTGCAGGGGTTGCCATTCTCTTTGCAGACAGAGTGAATTCTGATTCGGTGGTTGTGCGGGAAGTTGTTCAAGGCCATTTATTGATGGTTCAAGCTACTTTTGAGCAATATCAACTTGTTTTTGTATTAATGTCTATGTTCCTACTATAAAGAAAGACAGGGTGAGATTTTTCAGAATTTAGGTGCTCTTTAGACAAATTGTTTGACAAGTGATGTTTTAGTTTTGGGGATGATTTTAATTGTATCCTTAATGTGAGATTGGATAGGAATCATCTGGGACCACATCCACTGTCTGCTCAATGACTTGCAACTTTTGTACAGGCTTCTCACCTGACTGATGTGTGATGACATTTTCACCCTTACGCGCAGCTGAGTGCTACTGACAGCTCTTTCTCAATGGTTCATTTGGAACCAGTCAGTCTCAGAAATGTGAACTGCATGTATCTCAGTAATTGTAAAAGCTAGAGGACTTCCATTTTCTTTCAATTGAAAGCCTAGATTTTTAAGAATAATAGGACAGCATGACAGTGGTGTCTATATTCCATACTGGTATGTACCTGCTGAACCTGGCTTTTCCTGATCTGCAAAAAGCCCTAGTTCCCAGTTTAATGGGAAGAGGCTGGCTTCTAAGTGCTCTCTCACTAGCAGGGCAGCAGGGGATTCCTCTTGCACAGGGGAATTGCTGGCTTGTGAAGAGAAGGCTATGCTGTAATTAGCATGTTAACGGCAGGAGATGTGGTCAGACCACCTTGCACTTAGACAATCCTAGGCTAGTGCAGAGGTGGGTTTTAAGATACCTTTTCCCCACCCGTCCTAGAGCCTATGCTGAGTGTAGCTTAGACAAACCTGATGTTCTGCCCCAAAATTTCCAATAAATCTGAGTGAGTTGTTTGTGAAGCATCTAAACTGATGAGGGATGTGAATAAAGCCCATTAATACACTGGCATTTAAGTTCAGCCCAACATGCACCTTTATGCTTCTGTTTAAACTGACACATCTTGTTGTGGAAATAACCATGTTGGATGCTACTATACAATTGTGCTTATAGGGGTAGAGCCTGGAATAAAAACATTAGCATAAAACATGCATATTGCATAAGTGTGCACATAAGTGCATGTGTGCGTGCATACACACACGAATAACTCAATATTGACTGAATGAAATGAGGACTTGGACACAGAGTAGCTGGCTGAATGGCAATCCAGGAAAAACAATAGTGATATTAGTCAGCAGGGGACAGAAGTTTCCAAAAGTAGCTAAAAAGATTAAGTTCATCATTTAGGCCTCTGGCCTCAACCATACTGGTCAAATTAATTTGTATTCTCAGTGCCCTGCTCAAATCCTCACTACTCAGATAGGCCCAGGTAGCTAGTGGTCAAAATATAATTACTTACATCTGAATCTGAATTACTTACATCTGAATTCTTTATTCTTCTGAGTAGTGCCATGACATTCCTAATGATCATCACAACACCCAGAGTCCTCGTTATGTGTCTAATCCAAAAGTTGTGGTCTTAGTTTTGAACTTCACTTTTATTTCAGTTACCACTGCAGTTACTACCACCAAGTTATCTCAGTGACATTTCAACTAAGAACCAATTCTAAAGTCTTGTTCTTCACATAACTTACACTTTTAAAAATGAAGAGACAAGGTGAGTAAGGTAATATCATTTACTGGACCAACTTCTGTGGGGGAGAGAGAAGTTGGTTCAATAAATGATAATACCTCACATTTAGAACTGCTCTTTATTTTTTAATTATTCACTTTCCTTTAATTGTCTGATTTCACAGAATCATAGCAATGCAGGGCTGAAATGGACCACAAGAAGTCATCTACTCCAGCCCCCAGGCTGAGGCAGGATTAAGTATGGGCATGTCTACACTGCTGCAGTGGCAGACATCAATGCAGCAACATCAATTGAGTGGGTCTTTGTAGACCTGCTCAGTCAATGGGAGAGCGCTCTCCTGTCAACTGAATTAATCCACCTTCCCAAAAGATGGAAGACAGCATCGACAGCAGAATATCTTCCATCAGCATAACTTTGTGAAAACGTGGTGCTGCATAGATGTAAGTACATCGACGTGAGATATGCTAGTTACATTAAGTAACTAGTGTATCTCACATCAACCCAGCATGGCAATGTAGACCAGGCCTCATATATAGACCATCCCTGACAGGTGTTTATCTAACCTGTTCTTAAAAATCTCCAATAACGGGGATTACACAACCTCCCTAGGTAACCTGTTCCAGTGCTTCACCTTCCTTATAATTAGAAAGTTTTCCTAATATCTAACATAAATCTCCCTTGCTGCAAACTAAGCTAATTACTTCTTCTCCTAGCCTTCGTGGACATTGAGAAGAATTGATCATCATCCTTTTTATAACAAACTTTTACATATTTGAGGAGTATTATTATGTCCCTCTTAGCCGTCTCTTCTCTAAACTAAATATGCCCAATTCTTTTAACCTTACCACATAGCTAAACCTCTTTTTATTTTTGTTGGTTTCCTCTGGACACGTTATTCCAGCTGAGACCTCAACAGTGTTGAGTAGAGAGGAACAATTACTCACCTGCCCCCCATCTTACATACAACACACTTAATACATCCCAGAATGACATTTGCCTCTTTTTTGGGGGGAATACCATCACACTGTTGACTCATATTCAGTCTGTGAAAAAGTGTAACTCCCAAATCCTTTTCTGCCATGTTGCTCTGTACCCAGTTATTTCCCGTTTTGTATCTGTGCATTTGATTTTTACTTCCAAGGTGTAGTACTTTGCACTTATCTACTGAATTTTATCTTAATAATTTCAGACTAAATCTCCAATTTATGCAAATCATAAGAGTTATTTCCTGAATTAAAATCCTGGTTCAAATGCTTTTGCATGTTGCCTTGAGGTTGGTCATTGCACCAATGATCCAACTTGGTTCTGCATGGCCATCATTCCCCGGCTCTTCTGCAGCGTTGCCTGGGCTTCTGTCACTATAGCAGGGTTGATGCTAAACGCTTCAAAGTTCATTTCTCCACCCTCATTATTGTCCTGGTTGTTTCCCAATCTGCTACTACACTTCGTGCTATTACCAAATCCACCCTGATTTCAAATTCTCCTGGATTACTACCAAATCTTCCACTTTTTTTCTGGTTATTGTTATTGTGCGTAGGTTCATCACTGGACATATGTACACAGATTTTTTTAATGATCTAGTCCTCGCCACAAAGACTGAGCACCTGATCATTTGAGGATTTACAGATTTTATTAAACATTTCCCACATATTAACTAAGAGGTTCTTTAAGACTGAAGTTATTTTTCCTATTGGAAACTCACAGTGCTATTTTCCTGCTAGTAAATCTGCAATTTCTGAAATGATCAGGTTCATTTCGCACCTATATTCTGGGTGCTTCCTCACTCCGTAATTAAGGCTATATTGTATTCACAAGAAAATGTACCATTTTCATAGAGCAAAATGATACATTTCACAGACCAGCAGACACATATTTCAATGGTAAATATCAACCAAAACAATGCTTGATAAGATGCTAGAAATGTTACAGTATGTATCTGAACAAAGAAAACTTGTTACGAAGTTTTTGTTTGTTTAAGTTGAGATCATTCTACCGCAGTATGTTTTATTGATGCAAATTCACTGCTTTTATTCTCTTGCTGTTATAGTTTGACAGCACAGAATAATGTGAACAAAATTCTTCATCAGTTGCATTCTGGATTGGCACACAAAGACAAGCAACTGTGATATTTGTCTGTCAACTCTGGTAAACACTCTGCACTAGCCAGCCAAAACTGAGTTGGGTTTAAAAAAAAAAATCAGTCCAAGTGAGCTGAGTTTTTGAACTGCCTGAGTTAGATTCTGAGCTATGCTTTTGCAGAGACAATTCCCATTTGCTGCTGACTGTCATGCACATCTGCAGTTGTTGGAGTGCCATGTCTGGTCCCAGGAAACAAACAGTGGCTGGTGGGATTGCATCATTATGAAGGTGTGGGATGATTAGCAGTGGCTGCAGAACTTTCATTTGTGAAAGACTACTTTCTTTGTACTCTACGCAGAGCTGTCCCCAGCCCTGAAACACATGTACACTCACTTGAGAGCGGCTCTGACAGCGGAGAAGTGGGTGGCCATCGCTCTCTGGAAACTAGCAACGCCAGACTGCTACCAGTCAGTTGGGAATCAATTTGGAGTTGGTAAATCCGCCATGGGAGCTGCGGTAATACAAGTTTGCCAGGCCATTAACAGACTTTTGCTAAGAAGGGCCGTGACTTTTGGAAACGTGCAGGACATAGAGGATGGCACACGTATCCCTATCTTACCACCAGACCACCTAGCCACAGAGTACATTAATCAAAAGGGATGTTGCAGGCCCTTGTGGATCACAAGGGATGCTTCACCGACATCAATGTGGGGTGGTCTGGAAAACTGTATGACGTGCACATCTTTAGGAACTCAGGTCTGTTCCAAAAGATGCAAGCAGGGACTTTCTTCCCTGACCAAAAAATAAATATTGGTGATGTTGAAATGCCAATAGTGATCCTTGGAGACCCTGCGTACCCACTGCTCCCTTGACTGATGAAGCTGTACACTGGGCACCTGGACAGTGAGACAGAGAGGTTCAGTAATAGGCTCAGCATGTGCAGAATGGTCCTGGAATGTGCATTTGGACATTCAAAGGCTCGCTGGTGCAGTTTATTCACTAAGCTAGACATCAGTGAAAAAAATATTCCAGCAGTTATCTCTGCCTACTGTTTGTGAGACAAAGGGGGAGAAGTTCCCGTTGGGTTGGGTCATGGAGGCAGATTGGCTGCTCAAAATTGGCAGCCAGCCTGACAGCAGTGCAAAGCTGAGAGCCAACCATGGAGCGCTGCGCCTCAGGGAAGCCTTGAAAAATCAGTTTTGCAGTGAGACCCAATGTTTCTGAAAAATCTGTGTTCTGTCTTCCCTTCCCATCCCCCACCCATTCCCCAGCACTACAGCACTGTGCTAACCCTCCAGCACTAATCCCCGTGGTCTCAATAAAGAAAGAGTAATGATCTTTAAAGCAGTAAATTTTTATTGTTGGTCATTTACAGTGGAGGGAAAGAAATTTATTTCAGCACTTTGCATGCATTGTAATGGGGCTGTGAGGGGACACAGAGCAAAGTTTCAATGTGCAAACAGCAAACACCACAGTCCCACTTCTTAAAGAGGCTGGCGCCTCTTTCTGCTCCCCTGACCCGGTGTGGAGTGAAACATGTACTGCACCCTGCTCAGCCTCCTCCTAGATCACTTGGGGGTGTGGGCTAGGAAAGAGTGTGTGAGTTGAAAGTTTTGCAGGGGCTGCAGAAGGAGTCTATCCTGCTGCTGCTCTTCTTGAAGCTCAACCAAATGCCTCAACATGTCCAACTGATCCCTCATTATGTGCAGCATCTCACCCTGTGTTGCATGCTCACATTCTTGGGCCGCCTTCCTGTTCTCCATGTCCATGTTCATTTTCTTCAGTAATGAAATCCTCCAGGCTCTTAGCTCTGTGTCAGCAGCCACGGAGGCATTCATTATCTTGGTGAACATATCATCCCAATTTTGGTTTTTTTGTCTCTTAATCTGCGACAGGCGGTCAGCGGGAGTAGTAGATGCCGAGCTGAAGGCTGCACTGTCCACTGAAAAGCAAGCAAAGCACAAGGTATCCATAGTTAACTGGCCCCATGGATGAAAAGCAACGTTACAATGTAAAAATAACTCCCCTTTATATTCCCAAGGGAATGGCAGACTCGCATACCAATCTCTATCTATTGCAGAGGTCGTGGTGCCATTCCAGCCATGGTAAGTAAGGGGCCGGTGCATCCATTTCAAGGAAATCCCCGTAGTGCATGCTGTATAAATCCATAGTTCCTAAACCAGCAGGATTGTTGCACCCCCTCGACCTTCCCAAAAACCAGTTTTGAAAAGGCGGTGCAGAGAGTGTGGGGGGTGGGGTGTATGAAATTCCTCCAGGTGAAAGCATAGGTGGGCACCCATCTCGCAACCCCTAAGACGCATCACAGTCACATGCTGTCTTGTAACTTGCAGTTTACGTATCCCAAAACACCTCCCATGGCAGAGGGGGAAAAATGGATTGTATGGAGCAGGTACTGCAAATTTGCACCATCTTCCCTACGTGACCATGAGTGATATCAGTCTCCTGAGGGTAACAGAGGTGGAAAGGGGGATTTACTCAAGCATCTAGCTATAGGCCTAGTCTTTATGCTGCTATGCTGTGTTTCGCGATGATGCCTGCACAACTAATAAGAGAGTGGTGGGGGAAAGTGTCCTATCATGGTGGAAGAAATAAGGCTACTCTTTTCAGAAACCTTCTGCAAAGGATGACAGAGTACCTTAATGAACATTTCCTGGAGATATCCAGGGAGAATTCTCAGAGCATGCCTGTGCAGATAAACATTCTTTTCTGGGGGGGACCCCTTGCTTAGGTGAACTAATAATGAGGAAGCCCATCCCCACCACCACACTCATTTGTTTTCACTAAGACAAGAAGCTGGACTGGGGAGATAACCATAGAAATGAGATTTGCAGTACACATTCACCAGATGTGCCTTCCCCGGAATCTCGATCGCTCACGAGGTCCTGCATCTGACTGGGCTATTCTGGGGTTACAAACAGCTCCTGGCTTTCAGGGAAAACGGATTCCCCAGTCACCTGCCCCTGTTCTCCTCCTTCTCCTCCTCCTCCTCCATAGAGTCCTCCTCGTTCATCCTGGATTCCCCTGAGGTATCTATGCTGTGTGGTGGTAGTCGTGGGGTCACCATCAAGAATCGCATGCAGCTCCTCATAAAAGCAGCATGTCTTTGTTGACGAGCCAGAACGACTGTTCGCCTCCCAAGTTTTCTGATATGCTTGCCTCATCTCTATGATTTTAACACAGCACTGCTGCACGTCCCTCCTGTGCCCCTTTTCCAACATGCCGCAAGATATTTTATTGTAAAATATCTAAATTCCTTCACCCCTTCATTCCTTCAGACCCTTCACCCCACAGACTGATGAGATCCAAGACCTCAGGTCGACTCCAGGCTGGAGCACATTTGGGGCGTGCAGTCGCCATGATCATTTCTGCTGGCAAACTCTCTCCACTCTGACAAAACAGGAAATGGGAATTCAAAATTTCCCAGGGCTTGAGGGGAGGGGCTGTTTCCTGTGTACGTGGCCGCAGTGCAGCAGAGTGCGAATGTGCAGAGCAGTCACAGCAGAGCATTGTAGGATAACTCACAGAGACCGATTACATTGAATTATACTACCGCTCATTTGACCCAAACACTTCGATTTCAGCACTATGCCACTTGTGGAGGTGGTTTTATTACATCAAACTTTCCCGTGATTTAAGTCAATGGAACTGACCAGCCAGTGAAGACGTATATGTTATGTGGTCAACAGAAGCCGCATTCTGTCGACCTACTTTCACAGTGTAGATCAGGCCTCAGACTAAGAGAGCCCAAGGCCAGTCCAGGTGGCTCCAGCCAAGGCCCCACCCCCATCAGCCTCCTACATTCTCTACCCTATTCTCAGTGAGAAGGATCACACGCACATCCTTCAGGTTTCTCTCTGCTCATATATAATAAGCAAAAAATAGTCAGAAAGTTTTTCCTCATGGAGAACTGGATTCTTCCACCCTTGCTCACAATGCGTAGCACTTTAGTTCCTTGAAAATCAGGAGACTACTTAGGGTACATCCACACAGCAAAGAAAAATCCATGGCTGGCTTTCTCATAATCGCCTCTTTTCACTGAAGGCATGTCTTCCTCTATAACTTTTTTAACTATTTCTTACGTTTAGCCTTTCCTTTTACTGTCATTTTAACAAGTGAAGATGTTAAATTCAACCAACATTTGATCTTTTTCTTACCCCAGTCTCTGTTTTTCTTCAATATTCTTCTGTTCACAACATAGATTCCTTCGGGACAAATCTATAATGACTAGCTAATTCCAGAAAATGAAAACAAATAGATAGTTACAGTTAAGACTTATTGAATGGTATTTCATAAAGATGCTGCCCAGGCTTTTGGAATTAAAGTAGCAGTTGTGACTAACTCAAGTATTATCCCTTCAAGAATTCCAACAGGAGCAACTGGGGCAATGTAGCATTGCTGTCTTGCTGCCCAGTCCACCTGAGGACTGCCTGGTGTTACGCTCCTTCGACCCAGTCTACCTGATGACTGCCTGGTATTTTCCTCCCAACTGCTTACTCTTGTACTCTGAAATAGTAGAAATAGTAGAAAATAAATTCCAGTACTTAGCACTAATTGTTTTTTAATTAACTTCCATCCTTCCACCCTCATCATATTGGATTTGAAGAAGGGATTGCTTTGCTCCAATGGATATCTGGGCAAATTACTGCAGTGTTGCCATCTCATGATTTTGTCATGAGTCTCATGATAATTATTGTTTTAATGCCCCAGCTCCTGGAGTCACGTGGATATGTGATGATTGCAACCTTCATTCCACAGGTTATGTAAAGCCCCCACCTGTACATTCTCAAAGCTGAGCCATCCCATTCTGAAAGCTGTTTTCACTTCTTTCATCTTTGCTGTGCTATTTTCTGAAGTTACAATTGTATGGCTATATCCAGAGGAATATTAAAAGGGACACTGAACATTAAAATAAATAGAACAGAAATTTAGCATTCACTGTTGTCTCCCAAGCAAACTTGGAATGCATCTTTTAAAAATAGATGATTCTTGCTCTTAATGAGCAATCAGAAAGAGTTTATGTGAACTACACAAAGATTAGCATTTAAAAAGTCAACATTTGGCAACAATGACCATATGATGGTGTGCAAATTTCCATAGTATTTCCTTTTAGTAAGAACAGGAGATAATTGTGGTCAATATAGGTAAAAGTTCACTTTTAAAATCTACTGATACAGCTCTTTAATTTAAAAATAGAAAAAGCGGCCCCCAAGTTTAGCTAAAAGCCCTCCTCACTTCTGCTTCTGAAAGGTATGATTATATTCGCTATACATGGCTTTCTTGCTCCTTCTCTTTTTACTCCAAAATTTATCTTCCAGCCAATTCTGATAGCACCTATGAGAGGGAGGGATATCATTTACCAGGTCACATCCACGTAAAATAAGAAAAGAAGGAAAAAGCAGGTTGGGAAATGAGTTATTACCCTCTCACATCATTCTATTCAGGTCAGCAGCATAAAGATATTTCAGGTTGAGTCACAGTGGTGTGTGTCTCTGTGTTACACTATTAGTGAAATATCCATCCCCCAAAATAAAGTGGAGATAACCAGAAAATAATTGTGTTTCATAATTATTGAAGATAAATAGCTGATGCGTCTCTGCAATGTCACTTTTTTCCTTGTAGAGATAGGCCATAACTGGACATTCAAATTCAGCTCCTTTGAATGTGTGTAATGGCGTGGCATACACCTCTTCTGAGTGCTTCTGGTCGGGTATGCCTGCAGTCTCTAAATAGTTCCAGCCCTGGTATCAGGCCCTACCCCCAAGGCTTCCTCCCTGGAGGCAATGGTTTCGTTATCTCTGGTCTGTTCTGGCCCCAGCTCTCCTGTAGGCATCTTAGCAGTTCAGTTCCCCTTCTGGAGGTGTATCACAATTCAGCTATAGGCCCACTTCCCCAGTGGCCTCTGGAGAGGACCCAGACCTGCCCACTACTCTGGGTCCCAGCCACCTGCAGCCTCTGTGATTGGCTGCTTCCATTGCAACCACTCTAAGCTACTTCCAGGACTCCTCTACAGCTCCTTTCCTGAAATGGGTGTGGCAAGACACTGAGGCCTCCAGCAGGGGGCCTCTGGGCCTAGTCCCCCCTGGAGCACTGTGACTATTCAGATTGAATCTATGAATTGGTATCCATGCCTATAGATTTGCTTTAGGGTTCATCCCCCTTCTGGTTTTTAATCTATTTTCCAGTACCATCTTATAAAATTTCAGACCAAAGTCTCAAGAGATCCACTGCTATTTGGACTGAAATATCATAGTGAGAGTTCATGTGATTTTAATGCTGTTACTTTTGTTTGCAACAAAAACTGTGGCAATGATACGGCCTCAAACCTGTACTATTCTGAACCTTAGTATACATCTCTGGATATCGTCTCTTTGACTGATCTCTACTTTCACTTGCCTGGGCAAGGTGTTTAATGCGGATGCTCAGCCTATGATTCATTTAAAGGCAGACCTTTTTCCTTTAAATCCCAAAGGCTTTCAGCACCCAGGTTTCTGGTATTTCTTTATTTACCAGAACTCCTCTATATAAGCCAGTTGATAGGATCTCTCATCAATTGAATACCTGTCAAAACTGAAAATGGAAATTTGTGTCTGAGTCAGTGAACAAAATTAACCTTTCAGGCTTAAAAATTCACCAGTCTTGATGATTGCACACAGTAATAATCAGTCTTAATGCAGTGTGTTAACAATTTACATTACATACCAAATAAGACAGATGAAGAATGGTGTATTTTTCACATACATTTGTTACAATCATATGTAAAATTTGATAATTGGTTGACTTGTGCACTTTCATTAGTTATGATTAAATTACAAGCAGTTCATAGCAGTATCCTATATGTCCACTTCTAAAGAGTGATGAGCATGACAAATCCATTGACAAGGGGACTGAATGGGTTACATTTTCTATTAAATCCAAGGATACATGAAACTTTTTAGTTATCATGCTATAGTTAGGGCTATAGATCACTTAACATTTTTATTTTTCAATTTATAAAAACATAAATAAAAATACTTCTCCATGATTTTCTTTTAAAATATGCCCATTACTTCATTAGGGAAAGGTCTTTGTAAAAAGATGAGCTTCCCACCATGCCATGAAGGTAAAAAATACTCAAATTCTGTGGAATCAATAGGGAAGGCAAATTTCTGAATTAAGCACCTCCACTGGGAAAGCCCTGCAACAGGCCCCATACATTTAGTTTGGGAGGCTCATCTGCTCTCGTATGTCATGGCAGGACCAGGGGAGAGGCAGTCTATCAGGAAGCTAAGGCTTGAACAATATAGGAACATATAAAGCATTATCAACCCTCTGAATTACACATAGACGGGAACAGACAGCTAGCAAGATCTTAGGAGACGTCGTTTATTATAATCCCTCTGGCAAACAGGCCACTGCATTCTGCAGAAATAGTCTTTAAAATGTAGCCTCAGTTAGAGCTCACTACAATAAATCCAGTCTGGAGATGACAAAGACAAGGCCTTTATCAGGGAGATGTGCCAAGTACAGATGGAAAAAAAGGACTTCTGGCGAACAACTCACCCAAAATTCTACAAGCAAACAGGCATCCAGAGCTTCCCCCAGAATGCAAGTTTCCTTGGCAAAGGGCAAACACACACCACCTTCATGTTACTTCCCCTGCCAGCTAATATTACCTCTATCTTATCTAGATTTAGCCTCAGCCAAGTTGCCTTCAACGAAGTGTTTGTCTCACCCACACACCCTAAGAAAACATGGGCACCCAACCAGGACTCTCATGCAAATGAGATGTAGAGCTGAGTGTCATCCAGACAGAGAGAGCACTGAAGCCCAAACATCCTCACAATCTCCCACAGCAACTTCATACTCATGTTGAATGGCGAGGGGGAAAGAGTGAAACTGAGGAAGACAAGAATCCTGTGGAATCTTGGACAATAGTGCAATCAGAGGAGATGAGAAATTGCCTTGCGTCTTCCCCATGACCTCTATAAAAGCTCAGATTAGAAGCATTCTAATATAGTCCTGTTAACTGCAGCCAGGCTCCTCAAATGAGTCAACACATGCATCTGTATGCGACCTGTCATGATCATTGTATGGGCTGACCAGTAAACAGATAATAATACTTTTTCATCCAAAGATGTCAAGGTGCTTTACGAAGTTGGGTAAGCATTATTATCTTATAGATAATAATTTTATAGATGAGGCAACTAAAGCACAAAGAGTGTCAGTGACTTGCCCAAGCTTACACATTGAATCGGTAGCAGAGCTGAGAAAAAAACAAATGTCTCTTGACTCCCAACCCAGTGCCCTGTCTACTGGGCCATGTTGTTTCATTAAAGCAGTTAGTATTTGGACACTGTTTGAATATTAAATGCAGCAAGAGTAGAAACCATTTGTCCCTCATATTCTTGGACAGAGCCCTTACCAAGACCCATCACTATGGTCTGTCTACACCATTTGTTCCCAGCTAGGACCATACGTGTGTGTGAATGTGTTGTAAGAATTGTAAGAATGTTGAATTAAATGTAACCTTTGTAGGACTTTTGCTTTGGGCAGGATCTGTGTGAGCCAAATAGGAAAAGGTTTTGAATATCCTACAATTTCCTAATCCTCCTTTTGCTGTCTCTTCTCAAAGAGTTCCGACCCTCACCCTGAGTGAATCAAAGTTTCAGTGTTTTATTCATATCCGTCTGTTTATAATAGTTAATCTCCCAATCAGGGAATAGAAAAATATGTGATTTACATGACCAATTGAATACCTCAGATTTCAAATTCAGATTTCCAGCAATTATCATAGTTGACTGTTTGTGGAAAAATTGCTAAATTTGATTATTTGCAACAAACACTGCATTTTAGTTGTCACAGTTAAAGACAAACTAACTTTGAAGAAAATTAGATCAGTTCTTTTAAAAAGTTAAGAACATTTACAGTCAGAAAGTTTCAAATTCTTTCATTCAGTTTTTTAGATTCAAGACTAGTGTGGTTTAGAAAGGTGGAACAGTTTGAAAACCTGAGTTTTTCACAGACTCAAAGCTATTTAAATTTAACTTTATAAATACTAGACCAATTTTCTTCAGATTTGAACAGGTTTTGACTTTTACGATTGCTGCTTAAATGTTCTCTGTTCTGTGTGACATATGAAGTGCACAATATTTAAATGCTAAGAACGTTTGCCTTTTGCAACCACATTTTTCAAACTGTACAATTTTCAATGAGAATATATACTTTTTTCATTCTCTAAACTCAAATCAATGCAAAAGTGTTGCTCAGACTTTCAGAACAAAATCTATTGAGTTCAGACCAAGATCATCTTCCTACAAACATTTAAGCACACACTTAACTTATTACTGTGAGTAGTCCCATTGAAATTAACAGCACTACTTATGATAATAAAGGTAAGCATTTGCAGAAGTATTTGCAGGATTGAGCTCAATCCCCAAAGGTGAATACTTTACAAAGTTACAAATGTGTGAAAATTGGTCTATTTAGTGAAAACTGTTTACATCTGTAAGTGTGGAGTCACTATTGCCAGTAAATATGTTTAGTAGCATTGCTCAATTCTCTCATGTGATAAGGCCCCTTTATACCACTCTAGAAGCTCAGAGACACCTTTGATTAGATGGAAACAGATTTTGGGAAATATCCCTGTGTAAGGGAGTCATTGCCCAGCACAGAGCTGCCGGAATGGCTCTTTCTGGGCCTTTCTCCTGGCCACCGGCATAGGAGTTATGCTATGTAGGGTACATATGGTTAAATCATACTGTATACCAGCTATCCTTGGCTGTTCATATCCCAAAAGGGGACCTGTGCAGCTTGAGTACAAGTTAGAATAGCCTTTACATTGCTCTAATTTAGGCTATGGAGCAGAAAGGTCCCCAGCTGCCTCAAGAATACAGGAAGCACAAAGGCTCCAAGTGCTGGCAGAACTGAGAACTGGGTCTGTGGTGACTGAAAGAAAAACAAAGAAATGTAATAAACTTCATCTAGCTGAAAAGAGATGTGTGATCCCCATTGAGTCAGAAGATTGTAATTATTTCCTATCTGTAAAAAAATTCCATGTCAAACAAGTTGTCTCTACTACAGTAGCTTATTATACAGCATTACAGACTCCCTCCAGAGAATGTTTTACATGTCTAGGGTTAAGTACTATTTCCTTGGAACTCAATGGGAAATTTGGCCATTGACTTCATTGAGATCCGGATAGCTTTTAGGAAATAGGTGTAAAACATTGCCATTGCTAGGACTGGATTTTATCGTGGCTGTCAGATTGGGGTTGTAGGTGAGGTGGGGTGTGGGTGTGTAAAATATCCATGACTTGGCATTTGGAGTTTTTATAAGTCAGTCAGTGGTTGGAGGGAGGGAGTGGGTGAGAAGCGAAACAGCTGAACAAATTTCATTGAAAATCTTGGTTGTTCCATGGGTGATTAACACAGAAAAAGGCTTGACAACAACTCTGCAGACACAGAGGACTACATCTTTAATTCATGAAGTTCTTTTCTGGTTAAAATAGACAGTGAGTTGTATAGACAGACAGACAGATACTTGGAGAGACAGGTTAGATTTAGTCAGTTTAATGATTACAAAAAATGAATACGTGTCTGATAAGCCATTTGTGGGTCCATGACTGTGTCCCAAATTTAGTTTGGGAGACTTCCATCCTCAAGTATTATGCAACTAGCTACTGCAGTTGCATTACCAAGATGGGTTATGTGTGTGTGAAGGAGCAAGGGTGGGAGTTTGTTATTTTCCTTTGAAATTTCAGTTTACATGCACTAATGGTCTGTATTAATATGTCAACTCCTATGTATATTGTCATTGTAGGTGTACACTGACTTAGAAAAGTCAGCATTCTTTTGGTTGAAAATTATTCCTATAACTTTTGATATCTTTTCTGTATTTCCACCACAACTTCCCTTTTTGCCATGACCATCCTGTAACTCTTCCCAAAAACTGCTAGAACAAAAGAGACATTGCAGCAGAGTAATGAGTTTTTTTGCAAATGTGCTTATTAAAGAATCTTCATATTTTCCTGTCCCAAGATTAGCTGGTGAATACTGCTGCTATGCAGGACAGAGTACAGGCACAACAAGCACAATAATCACATTGAAAGAGGGCTGACAGTCATGGAAAGAGGGAAGCTGAGGCCATGCAGCACACCCTGTCCTCCACATCATGCATGTGGACTTTGCTGTGACTGGGAGGATGTGGGGTTGGAAGGAGCCAAGGAACAGCTGCTATACTCAATTCACTGCCCTTGTGATCTTGTGTTATTTTAAGAACAAAACTTCATGGCAATTATGCTACTCAGAGAAGCATAAACTTCCAAACCACACTTCCGCCTGCTTTTATCATGTGGCCAGTATGATGTAACTGTGGACTGGGAAACAATGGCAGCTACTGAGGCAATTGTATTACAAGGAGAAGTGTGGGTCCAGGATATCCCATGTAGGGCAGATGCCCTGTGATCCATGGTACTAGGATTTCTAGATCCTAGCACTCTGTACTGTTAATAAACCAAAACCCCGTCTCTCCTTTACCAGCACATAACCATCTTCTTAAGTGAGAAGGTCTCAGCTTTTCTGCAGGCAGAAATTCAGAGTTTGGTCATTCATTTTTGCCTTTTCCCTCACATTTTTTCTGAATGTGACAAATTTGGCCCAGATTTTCCAGTGGTCTCTCAGTAGGCCTTATCTCAACATTCTTGCCACAGCTGAAGAAACAGGAGGCCCAGTTTATTATATTCACTTGGCTCCATCCACTTCTGTTATGGCCCAATTAAAATATATTTTTAAATTAATAGGATTGATATTACCCTGGTCCCATCAAGCTAGCAACTTTTCTGGTGACAAACAAGGAATGTTTTGCACGTAGGTGCTTCATAACAATGTATTAAGCAATCTTTTTTTGTATGCCCCTCACACAGACCAACAAAAATAAAAGAGAACCCCTTGTAAAATCACAGTTGCTTGAGCATACTGCCAAGAAGGCAGTGTACATTGCAGCTGATGATCTTGGAGCTTAGATTGCCCCATGGAGAAACTGAGTTTTCCAAAGTTCTGAACCTTCATTCTTTCTGATATGAAGCTCTCAAAGGCAGGTTTATTTTGTAAGGAGAAATTTTTTGGGGAAGAAGAAAGTTGAGGACTTATAAAAAAGAAAAATACCATAGTATTCTACAGAGGAGTTGGCTTGAGGGACAGCCCCAGAGTTCCATTCAAATTTGCTCCTCACCAGAATCTTTTACATAGAAGCCTGTGAATACAATAATAATTTGCATTTCTATGGCATCTTCCATTTGAGAATATCAAAGCATTTCACAAATATTAACTGAGACCAACATTCTCAACTTTGAGTTCCTAAAGGTTGGCACCCAAGTTGGAATTTGTTTTCTTAAGCCTCAGAAACCCCCTGAGGATTAGGAAAGTTTTATTAGGCCTTTTTTACAAATGAGGAAACTGGGGTACCAAGAGTTTATGGTCCTTAATAAATCTGGTACAACGCCAAAACTAATGCTAAGATTACCTGAGTCCTCATTTTGTGTTTTAACCCCAAGGTTATCCTTAGCAATTTCCTTGCCATCCTATTAGAATTCCCTTAATACTGAAGTTAAGAAGAAAGTGATAGAATAATACCTCATAGTCCTCAGGTTCTAAAGACCTGGTGTTCGTCAGTGTGCAGTGTTGATTACAACTCTTAAATTCTCAAATCCTCAGTAGTCACCTCACTCCACCCCATATTCCATCATTCACTTCCTTTTTCATCACTTTTAGTGCCTGGAAGGATAAGGAGGAAGAGAAGACACTATTTTTATAGCTTCACCTCCCATTCTGGCAGGTAGCAAATTCTGAAGAGTGTCTGTCTTCTGACAGTATTTGTTACTAGATGTACAGTTGAATAAAAAGTCATTCTGAAACTGAAGTGATAGCAAATTCTATCAACAATAAACATAATTTATATGGTTCCATTTTGGTAGCAAAATAGATAGATAGGAATGCTCCCTTTTGCAACCTCTGGCAAAATCTGACAGGGAAGAATTTTATGACATTACACCAGCAGATGCTGCTGCAAGAACGTCTGACATGCTTGCTGGAAGATATGGGTATTTTAAAACCTTCCTGCACACTCTTGGGTAAATTCTTAGACAAACATTAGAAAATGCCTGCATAACTCATGATATATGCTATAAATTGGAACATCCCCAAAAAAAGCTAGTGTAGGAGGAAAAACAAGAGGAAAAATAATGGACTCAGCAAATTATATCAGATTATTTAAGGGGCTTGTAAAAGGAGACAGGGTATAGTGGAATGATTTCCACAAGATGCAAACAAACAAAATTAAGCCAGTTAAACTAAAGATATGATGTGGAGTTAAAGATAAATTCTTTCTTCAGTTACCAAATTAATTTGCACACAGCAGGATGCTAAAAGTAGATACAGTCTATTTTCTGCGTGGTAGCTGCTTGATACATGGATTCCTTAAATGGAGTTTAAAGGCAGCTAATGTGGGGAATGATAAAATCTGTTTAAAAGACATAGAAACAAATTGCAAAAAAATGAACCCTCTGCAAGCTATGCATCCAGCTAATGACTTTCCTCCTTGCATTCTATGAAAAGTATTAGAAATCAGTATATTTGTTAAAATAAAATAAGTTATTAAAATGTTTAGGCCCAGATCTGAAGAAAATTACATTTGGTGAGGCTTCAGCCAGACAAAAGTAGGTGAAGTCTTCCTGCTCCTTCATCTTTACGCCAACGATGATGACTGGCCAGGCTCTTACTATAAGAAATGAGCCCAGATCTTCTATTCCAGCCTCTTTCCCCCAGATCTGACCAACGGTGATGCTTGCTGGTTGCTCTGGGATGGACTCCCAACAGTCAGCACTGTGACTGGGACCAGATGGAGCTGCCTCTCACTGTGTCTGAATTCTTGAAAGCCCTCCAGCTGATGCTCAGTAATAAATCTCCAGGTATGGATGGGCTGACCGTGGAGTTCTACCACAGGTTCTGGGACATCCTTGGCCCAGATCTTGCTGTTGTCTGGGCCAAGACCTAAGAGGTGGGGTGCTCCCCTTGTCGTGCAGGTAACCCATGCGCTCGCCTTGCTACCAAAGAAGGGGGACCTCTGTTACCTTCAGAATTGGCATCCTATCTTGCTCCTCAGCATGGATTACAAAGGCCATCTTGCTGTGGCTGGGGTTCATGCTGGCGGATATGGTCCACCCCAATCAGACCTACACAATCCCAGCCCATACCTTTTCCAATAACCTTTACCTAGTCCAGAAACTCCTTGAGCTTGGGTGTAGGGATGTTTTTTTTGTTCACTCTCCTGTCCCTGGACCAGGAGAAGGCATTCAACAGGGTGCACCACGGGTATCTCTTGGGCACTCTGTGGGCATTTGTCTTTGGTCCCCAGTCTGTAGGCTTTCTCCAGGTGCTGTATGCCTTCACGGAGTATTTGGTCTAACTCAATTGGACCCTGACCAAACCCCTCAGCTTCAGGTGAGGGGTACATCAATGCTGTTCACTGTCAGGCCAGCTGTACACTTTGGCCATCGAACCCTTCCTCTGTTTCCTCCATAGGAGGTTGACAGGGTTGGTGCTCTGCGAGCCAGAGTTGAGGGTGATTCTGTCAGTGTACATCGATGACATGCTTCTTATGGTCCAGGACCTGCGCAACCTGGTGCAGGTGGAGGTCTGCTCGTCAGCCTCTTCTATCTGGGTCAACTGGGTCAAGAGCTCTGGCCTGATGGTCAGGGATGGGTGGCTGGTGGGCTCCCATCCACCTGCACTTCAGGCCATCCAGTGAAGCATGAGTCCACTGCTCTGTATGGGCATTTACCTTTCAATCACCCATCCCTCTTTGCTGGAGAACTGGCAAGATTTGGTAGGCTGGGTGGATGAGTAGTTACAGAGGTGGACAGAACTTCTCTGGTGCCTTTCCCAGCAGGGGAGGGTGATAGTGCTCAACCAGCTCATCCTGTCCATGCTCTGGCATCACTCGACACCCTGAGCCCAGCCCTGGATAGCCTGTCCCTCCTTCAGAGGTTAGCTCTGTAGTTCTTTAGGACAGGATTGCATTGGTTCTCTGCAGGCATTCTGAGTCTTCCTCTGGAGAAGGGAGGACAGTGCCTGCTCTGCCTTCACAGTCAGGTCCACATCTTCCACCTCTGGCCCTGCAGAGACTCCTTTATGGTGCAGTTAGTCTGGTGCAGTGCACGTTGGCACATATCTTTCTCATTGCCTCTGAGGGCTGTGATACAACCAGCAGCTCTTTTATCTTAATTTGAGGGGTCTTCTGCAAGACCTCTCTGAGCTGATGGTCTTCTACCAGGACCTCCTCCAGACCAGGAAGCTCGTTTCAGCGACCAGTTCCATGGTGGATGTGACCCGTCCATGCCCAGGGTAGCCACCTGAAAATGCCAAGGTCAGGGCAGGCTGCAAAAGGAGAGAAGATTCTCCCAACACTGGTGGGTGACACTGAAGTCAGACTTCCCAACCAGCCACAAACTGCTTCTGATTCCCCACACCAATTATCAAGAAGCCAATATACAAATATACACAGCCCCCTTTACTGCATTTCAGTTTCCGGCTCCCAATCAGCCACTAGGTTCAGTAAAGAGACCAGTTATTTAAAACTCTATGTTCTTTACCAAAAAGGTTTCTCCTGACCCCAAAGGGTCAGCCACAGTACCAGATCAATATAGGATTGGATCTTACCCAAAATACCACGCTGCCAGCCAATCCTTTAGTAACTAAAACTAAAGGTTTATTATGAAAAAGAAAGAAACTAACTATAAGAGAAATGTTAAAGGATTAAAGCAATCAGATACATACACTTAATTTGAAAGTCCGTATATATCAAGTTTCTAGTAGAATTGTGGAGTTTGCAGGCTTGTATGCATCCTCTGGTATGCATCCATTACCTGGATGGGTCTCAGTCCTTTGTTTCACAGCTTCTGTTCAGTTGTAGATGAGATGATCCAGAGGTAGGTTGATGGCTGAAGGCTGAACCCAACTGAAGACAAAATGGAACCCGGGCAGCTGCCTTTTATGTCCTTTGGTCTGTGCCATGCTGCTTGTAGAATTTTGCAGGAACCAAAATGGAGTCCAGAGTCACATGAGTAAGTCCTGGTGACTCATCAGGTATATCCCTGGCTTCTCTCCCTGGCCCCTTGTACCTGTGGATCTCTTAATGGGCCATTAAGTAGGCTATTGTTCTGCAGCCATCCTGTCTGGAGTGTGACCCAGACACAGCACAATTTGAAATACAGGTATATCAAACATATCCATAACTTCCATTACACATATAACACATGAATATAAATATTATCATGTTACTTAGCACATTATAGCCTTTCTAACAGTACCTGGCATGGCATATCTCACATGAATTACTATGATTTTGACATATTGGTGTTAAATAACATAATAAATGCCGCCCCCAATCCAGCCAGTGTGACACCCCCAACACAAGATTGGTGTAGACGGAAGTAATCGGAGCTCCTGAATACATCTCAAGGGCCCCCCTAATCCAGCCAGCATCACAGTGGACACCGAGGGGGGATCTCTTCATGGAGTCCTTACTACACAATCCCCAGCCGGATGTGCAGGTGGTGAAGCCCCCTCAATACACTAGATGTTGGTCCTGGCAGGAACCACCAGAATCAGAGACCTCCTGGACTATGACAGGGAGACTGAGTGATCCCCTGGTACATGGCTGGTGCATGGGGCTCTCCACCCCTCAAACCGCTGCCTAGCACGTATTCCAGGAGATGAGGGCAGCCTTACTGCCCACCTCTCTGGCCTTCCTTGAGCGGGTCCTGTGGGAGGGTGATCCCCGCCTCCCCTCACCCCATATCTCCTGGATCTTTTCATTGGGCCCCTGTCCCATGAGCCCTGCTGGATGCCCCTCTTCACACCCTAAGCCAGCTGCATGACTTGCAGCTGGTTAGTTTCAGAACCAAACCTAGATATCAACTGTACACACTTGTGCTCCACACATTCCATTTCTTCAACATGGTGTCCCATCCTGACACTAAATGGTAGAACCTCCTTCCACCAGTTGAGGGTAAGGCATCCCGATGGGCCAGTCTGTACTCCATCTTGATCCCATGGCCTGCTGGGAACATCAGCTGGGGTCTCCTTCATGGAGCCGTGAGCATGGGTATGTACCTGGGGTGGTTCACCCTATTCCTTAACTCCTGCCCCTTCTGCAGCACCAGGGAGACCCTGGTGCACGTTTACGTGGAGTGTGCCAAGTTGAAGCGCCTCTTCCAGATCCTCCAGAACTTTCTTCTTAGGTTCTGGCTGCACTTTTTCCCACACCCCCTGTTTTATGCACACCAGGTCCGTGGTCCAATGAAGTCACAAGACCTCCTTGTTAACCACCTCCTGACACTGGCCAAGGTGGCCATCCATAACACCAGGAGGAGGATGTTGGATGGGGAGATGCTCTGTGACTCTGGGGCCTATTTCTGTTTCTCTATTCAATCACACATCCGGGCAGAGTTCCTCTGGGCCACATCCATTGGCCACTTATATGCCTTTGAAGACTAGTGGGCACTGTCTGGGGTTCTCTGCTCAGTGTCCCTTCTTGTTCCATATTTATGACCCTGTGATTCTCCCACTTGTTCCCATTTTATCATTTGTTGTCCCCCAACTGCTTTCATTTGAACGCTGGGGCTAGTAGCTCCTCCCCTTAAGCTGGGGGAGGGTTTTCAGATGCCCACCTGCCCCCAGTATTCAATAGGTATTCTCACCCCTGCCCAACCCTCTGGAGAAACCAATAGCAGCTGCTGCTGCCCAGTCTCTCTCCTTTTTTGGGGTGCTATGCCTTTCTTAAAGGGCCACTCCTACTGAAAAATAACATGGAAGGCTCTTCCCACATGATACTCCTAGGAACGTGGTAGATTGCGGGGCTGCAGGGACAAGATGTACTGACGTCTGTGGAGAACACTATCACTATGCCACACAAAGCCTTTTATTTTAGCACGTGGAAAATCGAGGTGGCAAATGCTTTCATTTATTGCTGAGATGGAGTAGTTCTTTGATTGTGAAGTACTATTATTGCACTGGACTTTTTAACCAAGAAAAATTAATGGGAGAGTGATTTTAAAGATTTAAGATCCAGTTCATTTTATTTATAAATTTATTGTAATGTATACTTTTAGTAGGCTTGGTAGATAAAGAACAAGGGTTTGTTTTTTTTATAATATTTATTTATTGGCTGGCCCCTGGAAACATAAACAAAACAGTCTAATACAGTTCCTAGGCCCTGGTGGACAGTAAGCTATAAGACTATTATAAGAAAATCACTGCAGAGTAGGCAATCTCTGCCCTAGACAGAGATCCAGTATCTGACCAGAGAATAGGTGTTTTTTCAAGGTTAGCACAGAAGGAAGGGAGCGCCTAATTACAATCATATAATTAATAATAGCAATAATTATTACCACTCTGGTCTTCCAAAGTTGAGTTTTCAAAAATATGTTCAAATGCCTGTTTTGCAACAGCTGTGATAAGCATAGTCTGATGAACTGTTTTTGAAAGTGTCTCTCAATTTACAAACAGTTTATCTGATGTGGGAAAATTGTTCTTTTTCAATTGACTTGTTTCTCTATTAATCAGTGTACATGTTGAGTACCTTCTGCACAAGTGTAGGGCTCTAGCACTTATTTGGATTCCTCTTTTAAGACCATGAGCTCTGCTGTGCCATGCTGCTGCTCCTATTTAAAATATTAACTTTTACAAGTGGGTGTTTGATGAGCTAATCTTTGGCGTTTTGCACCAGATCTCAACTTGCAGAATCTTTCTCCTTTCTGCTTTTTGCCAAAAGGAGCAAGAGACATTAAAAGACATTTTGAACTCCGTGAACACCACCTCTATTTTCAGGCTGTTATAATTCAGGAAACCCTTTGTCTAATTCATTGCAAATGCAGCAGAAAAACTCTACCTTGGTCTCAGGCCCAGTTTGCAGATATGAAGGGCAGCTTTCCCTTGTCATGTTATTTCAGAAAATTAATATTATCTCACAAGTTGTTTTAGAGTAGACCCAGAGATCTGCCCAGGAACATTTAGACATGAATGCACAATATCTGGAATCCTCCCTTGGGAGTGCTGACAGCTGAACCACTCAGCCTAAAGATGCAGGCCTACTTTACATAATACGGTGAAAACAAGAAGCAGTCTACACTCCTGCAGTCTAGTGTCCCTTTGGGAAAGGGGTTAGTTAGTACAACGTCTGAAAAGGTTTAAAGGTTCAATCATGTAATCCAAATAATTTAATCCCCTTCCAGAAGATTGAGGGCCCATATTGATACCTATAAAACACCTTTGATCTGATCATCTCAGTCAAAGATGAATTCCGCTGAAGTTGCTCCCAATTACACGTACTATCTTGGGACTTCAGGCACATTGTTGATGAACACAGATAAAAAAATGTGATTTTATTTATTTATTTGGATGCAACAATTTTATCTTTGTAATATGCTGGTGGAAGTGTGCGCTTCAGTACTGCTAATGTTGTACTGTTATTTTTTAAGGCATTGACAACCCAGTATAGGCCCCAATTCACACACACGCCTAACTTTATGCAGTTGATTTGAGACAAGGGAATAAATGCACCTACTGTAATGTGGCATTCTGTCTGCCTTTATTGCATCAAGCATAGAATATCAAAAAGTTCTGAGGCAGCTGAAATTTCAGTGCAGCTCAGAGGAAAAACTGAGAAAAGGCAAAAGATTATAGCAAAGAAAGTTGCTCTAAGGAGGCTAAGTAGATTCAGCTATTGAGAAAGAAATGGGCTTAGCATTATGACTTCTAAGATTTGAAAAAATATCTTCCTACTTAAAATTTCAGCGTGAATTCTGATCACCCTCTTACAAACAACGGTGTGAAGAACTAATAATGATAATAAGCTGTTTCATGCCATGAACTTTGAATTAGAACTCCCCATTTACATCAATAAAGAGTTCTGATTAAAAATTGATTTTATAATAATGTTGGGATACCCATTATTGCTAGAAATGGACCTAACTTAGAGCAACTAGACCAGTGAATAGAGGCCATGTTACACATGAACCTTCTGGTCTGATGGTCAGGTCAATAAAGCAGAATACAGGCATCTGGGATTTGAAAACATGTACCTGACTTTTCCTATGTAACTTTTCATAAATCAAGAAGACCCTTATTCAAAGCCTGAGTTGCTCTCTTTGATAAGAGTCAGCAGGATGAACAGCAGCTCTGAAGATCTCTTTTGTTCATATCTCAGAAGAGGAATGTGTGAATTTTTGTTTCATTCCTCCATTCCAGATTATTCCACTGTAGTACTGAGATTGTGAAAGTGATTTTAGAATATTGGTTGCTTCCACATATCACATTATTTTAGCCAGAAAGATCCAGAAGATACCCACACTTCTTACACAAGGCCTTCTGCTGAGTGTCTGTTATATAGAGTTTAAGAGTTATTTCACATGCATATGGCTGTTTTTTAAAAATTCCCCCAGCACTGCTTGTAGCATTCTGAAGTGACCCCAGTAAGAACTGCCACTATGTTTAGGTTTAACATTCTATTTTGTTTATGTTTGGTGTTCATTACCTGAAGCAACCAGTGATAAAATAATAAAGTTCCTGTTTAGCATTGCATTACTTTATTCTCATCTGTCTCCTCTCTTCTGTGAGAAGTAAAGAAACATTCACATTAAAGGGAGAATAATTAAATATAATTTATTTTATGTGGATGGGAAAAGAGTCTTATTGGTCAATTTTATCATTTTCTGAGAATAAGACTAAATTGCTTGGAATAAAACAATTGAAATCCTGTTAAATGGTCCATTTTTCCATTATAATTTGATTTGTAGAACCTGGGTATCATTTTCAAGAGCATATAAATGTCTTAGGAGCCTATGTTCTATTTTCAAAAGCGAGTGGGCACTTAGGAGCCTGAGGCCTGGTCTACACTGGGGGCTTAATTTGAATTAAAGTCCCTTAATTCGAATTAATTACTCCCACGTCTACACTTGTGCATTGTTAATTCGAATTAAGGAGCCTTTAAAATTGAATTAATAAAATTAATAAAACCACCTCTGCCTGAAGTGCATCAGTTAATTCGCATTAGTATGAGTGTGGATGAAATGAGACTTAATTCGAATTAATTGGCCTCCAGACTGTATCCCACGATGCCCTATTTCAGTACCCTCCCCCAAAGCAGCACCGGGAAGATTTAAATCTTCATTTCCTGCGGTGAATGGGTTTAAAATCCAAGCTGCAATCACCCCCGCACACACACAACAAGCCCTCTGCAGTTTGTCTCTTTAAGGGTTTGAAAGATTTCACCACCCAACCCCCTCCCCATGTGGTGAATGCGTTTTAACTGCCCAGCAAGCCCTTTGCAGTTTGTCCCTTTAAGATTTGTCCCTTTGAAAGTTTAGCCCTTTAAAGTTTGTCCCTTTGAAAGATTTCATCACCCACCCTTCTCCCCATGTGGTGAATGCGTTTTAAATTCCAGCAGTGAGAGGAAATTCTTTGCTACATTGTTTCAGTGGCCAATCATGGAAATTGATACTTTCTTAAGAGTTTATTCACAGTGCTACATGTGGATACATTATATCATGCTTTCCATCAGTGAAATGGAAACATTTGTATCACTGTATTAATATACTAACTGATTCCATTGTTATTTATCTTACATTCTACAGACACCTGTAGAATTAAAATCAAAGGCAAGCAATATACAGGGGGTGGTGGGGGAGCATAAAAAGCAAACAGCATACAGGTGGGGGAGGTTCATTTGGTGAAGGGAAAAATCAAAGGCAAGCAATATACAGGGGGTGATGGGGGGAGACAAACAGCATACAGTTCTAAAGTAATCCAGGTTAAGCTGCAATGTATTTGTGATGGTCAAAATGAGAGCATAGTTCAGCTGGCTCCATGTGCCTGCAGCAATGGCGATCGGGGGAGTAAAAAACAGCATGAAAATCCTTTTCCTGTTTGTTTGGGGGTTGGGGAAGCAGCGCTGCATCCTGGGATGATGACACTCGTCACAACAGCCTCTATGGTTAGTTGCACTGTGGGATAGCTTCCCACATTGCACTGTTTTCTGATTCAAATTAAGGCTGGCCAGTGTGGACGCAAGAAACCAGCACAAACACTGTAGTGTGGACATCCACTTTCTATAAATCGCTTTCTGTAATTCGAATTAAGCTAATTTGAATTAGTGCTGTGGTGTAGACATAGCCTGAGTCTCATTGCAGATCAATGGGATTTAGGCCCCTAAGGGCTACATTTCAAAGCCCTTTTAGCATAATTGAAAATCCCATTAAGCACCTGAATATATAGAAAAGTGCTAATGGGATTTTAAGAAGCTGCCCCAATTATGTTAGGCATCTAAATCCCTTAGAGTTCAATGAGAGTTAGGCACTTAACTTGCTTAGGCACCTAGTGGAACTTTCAAAAGCACATATCTGCATCCTTAGGCACCTAAATACCTCTGAAAATCTGGCCCTACGTAACTTTTGAAAATGGGACATCTTTCAGAAGTTGATTTTATCCATAGCATATTATCTCAACATGATTCTATGATTTTTATAGCTTGCAGAAGTGTACTACGTATGTTGCAGAACAAAATATGTCATCGTCTCTGCCCAGAAGAGATTAATCTTAGATTAAATATGACTACTGTGGGATAAGAAAGAGCAGGAAAGAATGCAGTGAAGAATAGTAATACAATCAGTTACTGCATATAGGCATGTGTAGAGTTGTACTGACATTTGAACATTCTGCAAAGTTTATTCATGGCTTTGCCAGTTGTGAATAGTGCAGCCTTCTCAAACTCCTGCTGAAAGCAGCTTTATACCATGTATTGTTTATCTGCCATGTATTTTATCTGAGGTTTTTTAAAGAAATATTTTAGAGAGATTTAAATTTATGTTGCATCCCTCCATCTATCATAGAAAACCAAGCTCCCTTATTTTCTTGTATTCCATTAGGTCTCTAGCTCCCTGTCATTTTCAACCCCAACTAAAGATGAACTATAGGAAACCTGTTGCTGACATTCTTATCAAATGATGTGTCATTGGTTTAGAATTTCAACTATCCAGCCCTCAGAAGAATTATAACTAATGTTAGAAACCTCAAAATTTCCCTAAGGTCCAATATCTCTGGCTCTACCATGGCTAGAAGCTAGAATGCTGAGTGACCCATTGAAGAGTTGGGAGCTTCCTATTCCCAAATGTACAAAGATCCTGGTGGATCATGAGATCTTGGAACCAAAAACTGCCACTCTTTGAGGACTGACTATGGCTTGTCCTGATCCTCACATTGATTTAGTACTGGAGGTAGGTATGACAGAGTCCTTGGGTGCAGCCTGGACTATGGGACTGCTGACCCTTCCAAAACCACCGACCTGGGATATCTCTCATACTGTGATGCTGATGTCAAGCTACAAGCCTCTGACTGGCACTGTACTTATACTGACATTCACAGGCAGGGACACACCCAACCGAGTTACATAAATGATCTCCCAGCCACTCATGAACAATCAATAGAGAGCCTCCAACCAATTCCCCCCAGTGCCAGACCTACACCCCAGGAATGTACTGTTTTATAATGCTCAAGGCCCCTTTGGGCAGTGAAAATTCATTTAGTAGTTCACCACTCCCTCAGTGTAGAAAGGACATACACTAGTGTTTGTAGTTTGAGCTGAGATTTCCCAAGCAATTAAACCAAAACACTGTTTTAGGTAAAATATAAAACAGATTAACTACAGAAAGATAGATTTTAAGTTGTTATAAGCGGTAGGCATAAAGGTCAGAGATATTTCTTTAAGAAAATAAAAGATAAACACACATTCTAAATCCTAAACTTTTAGTTTAAGCAACAGTTGAATCAAACAAACCCTGACAGATAGTACAAACAGGTAACAGTTCCTCAATACACAGACTAGACTCCCTTTCTAGCCTGGGACCACTCTTCACACAACACACAGACAATCTGTGGAATTCCTTGCCAGAGGATGTTGTGAAGGCCAAGACTAGAGCGGGATTCAGAAAAGAACTGACCCAGTATGGCAGTTCTTATGATCTTAAATGCTACAAGTAGTACCACTGAAGATGGATCAGTGGACAGAGTACAGGTGAAGTGGACAAAGGTTTAAGAAAAATACTATTTATGACATATCTGTGCCTCTTAATCACATGGATTACACCACCACAGTATATGGTGTATATATACAAACATGTCTAAGTACAGAGATTTGAGGCAATGTATATGAGAGGCAATGTAGTCTGGTAATTTTATATATATTTATATATATATCTATTGATATTTATGTATAGATCTACATATATATAAAAACCCACACTAAAAATTGGCAAACCAGATCATATTAAATAAGAATTAGGTTTGCCCAGAAATTGAACAGAATAACCTTTATTGACGTTCAGAAAGGTTTGCTTTGTGATTTCAAAAATCCATATTTGCACTCAATAGCACATGCCATGGTGCCGCCTAAAGAGTATTAGGAAATACCACTATGACACCCTGCACCGCCATGTTCACCCTTACAGTATACTTGTGTATTGTTTAATGCAAAGTATGTTATATAAGCTCTTTGGTATGCTCATGAGGTACTGATCATTGTTGTAGTAACACGTTTGCTGCAATTTCATGTGTATGGTTTCATGTGTATGAAGTTATGAGGCTTCACTATGTAATATTCCTAAAGATGTGTCCTCATGGCTTGAAACATATCCAGGCAAAACTCTCCAGGAGCAGAGGGGCAGTTCACACCTCATCAAGGCATGTATAGGATAAACTCAGCTCAGCCTTCCAGGAACAAAGGATTGACCTGGGCATCAATTGAGGACCAACTGGATTGTCAAATGAGTCACCTCCCTTCCCTTGGGCAGCTTGGAATCATGAGGAGGTAATGCTCACTGACTCAAGACACTTTATTTCTATGGGGAAATACAGAGGAAGCAGATAAAGGGAAGTGGAAAATAGATTTGGAGTGGGCATATCAGTAACGCCACTCAACCCACCAATACCACCTCCTCCCCAGACGGATATCCCTGGATGCAGGAATCCAGTTTATTCCACACTAGTGGGTTCTTTAATGTGGAGGAACCCATGTACTTTGATGAGTTGTTTCAGGCCTGAAGGTGTTTGAGTGCAACGAGGTGATGGGCACCAGCTAGTCCAAGGGGATAACCTCTCTGAGGCAGCAATGGATGTCATGTACAGTCAAAAAGGTCCCCACAATGGACAGATAATCCAATCCCACAAGAAACAAAAGGGGGCCTCCTCAGTGTTTCTAAGTCCAGTTGCTCTCTCCCACAAATCTTCAGCAAACCCCTGTAAGGGCAAAATAGGCAACTCCTCAGGCAGGAAGTGTCAGTCAGGAGATTGCCTGCCCTCTTGTAAACAGGGAGAGATAGTTAGGAGATCACCCACCATGCTTGAGGCAGAGTTGTCCTCCTTTTATCTCTCCTCTAATTGGCTTAGTCATCCTTCTGTTTCCCAAGGTTCACCCAATCATAAGGCTCAACATGCCCTCCTTTATGGTGAGGTGAGTACACCAAAGTCTTCTGCGTCACTTATCTACCTGGCAATAATCTTGGGATCCTTCTTCATCAGACCCATTAACCCGGGTTACACTCTCCCCCACTTTGTAAAGTTAGACTCTCTACAATTTAAATTAACACATTTTACCTAACCCTAAACATTACCGGTTAACTATATCCTCAACTTTAACATATTGTTTCTCATATTTAAGAGCACCCAAATTCACATCTTCATTACAACCATTCCTAACTAACATATATGGCAGGACTCTTTACTCTGGTTTTCCCCAACATCCATGGCAGCTATAGCTTTATGCACAGCATTTATAGGTCTATTGGTTGAAGTACCAGGCAGGTCATAGGTAAACCTTACTACCGGCTTCACCTCTCTCCCAGTTTTATACCCTGTGGTATATACTTTCCCTGGAATGGGTTGTAGTTCTGCATCAAGTTCTGCATCCAGCACAGTAAGGGTTCTTATGGGTGGTACATCCCCTTGCTTGGGCATTACCAAGGGCACTTCACCCTCTGCACCTTATTTGACACTGGGGGCTATAGTATGGGACCCATAATCACTGGGGCCTCACTAGGCATCATGATCCTAAGCTCTGGGGGTTGACAAAAGTAGTTAAACCCCAATCATCCATTTTATCACCAGAGATACTCTTATCTTCATGTTGCTGTTCAGTCATAGTGAGACATTAGAGTTATGTGGAACAGTCTGAGTAGTAGGCTTAGTTCTCATCTCTCCCAGGTTCAACCATACCAACTGCTAAATAGGCAACAAGTGATTCCTCTGAAGAGTTCTGAGATCTCTCCTTCTTTCTTCTCTCTGGAGCCAATATATGGCAATCCCAAGGAATTTCTGAATGTCCTGATAGGGTTCTGATTTCCTGGTCTGGCAACCTCTTTCTGTGTGGCATTTGAGATAATGTACGGGCATCCAAGTTTATATGTCCTGAACAATACTGCATTTAGAAATCATAGGGGCCAGTGTTGCTAAGCACGTATGCCTTGTGGCATCCAAAGAGGCCAATTTTAGGATATAAAATAGGTGAGGACCTTAAAACCATAAACTGCTAACACTGCAATTACACGCATTTGTTTTCAAAGAATTTCAAAGCACTTCATGAACCTAATTAAAACTTCATCCAACCTCTTTGAGATATGTAAGTATTACATCCACATTATCTGAGAACTGAGACACAAAAACATTAACTGACTTGCTTCAGCTCACAATGTGGCAGAAATAGGGACAGAACTTGGGCATCTCTGATTTCTCAGTCCTGCTCTAACCACTATAGCACATACTGCAATGACAAGTCTATGTATACACTGAAAAGACAGGTGGGAAGCACTAGATCTGGGCAAATAGTGGGAACATTCATAAACTTGTTTACGAAATTAGAGTCACAATTCACTCTTTAACATGTTCATACCTATTTGTGTTCATTTTTCCATGAGCATTCAACATGACCAATTTTTGTTCACACAAATGTTTGGGGAGGAGCTTTTATTCTTGTGATGTGTTCTAGATTGTGAGCTCTTTGATGCAAGGACTATGTCTTTAAGCATTTTACATAGCATATAGCACAGTGGGGCCTGGATCCTGATTGAGGCTTCTGAGCTTTACTGTAATACAATTAGGAAATAATGATGATATTTGTGTGCTAAGAAATGTATTTGTACCAGAAATGCTTCCCTGGCTCCTCTTGTGGACCATACCACTTACATCCACTTACAGGATCTCTATCAAGCGTTCTTAAAACTACAATACCACCTAGGGAAGTGAAGAAACAGATTGACAGAGCCAGACGGGTACCCGGAAGTCACCTACTACAGGATAGACCCAACAAGGTAAACAACAGAACTCCACTGGCCACCACCTACAGCCCCCAGCTAAAACATCTCCAACACATCATCAAGGATCTACAACCTATCCTGGAAGATGATCCCTTATTCTCACAAACCCTGTGCGGCAGGCCAGTCCTCACTTACAGACAGCCCCCCAACCTGAAGCAAATACTCACCAGCAACTGCACACCATACAACAAGAACACTAACCCAGGAACGTATCCTTGAAACAAACCCTATTGCCAGCTCTGCCGGCATATCTACTCAAGTGACACCGTCATAGGTCCTAACCACATCAGCCACACCATCAGGAGCTCGTTCACCTGCATATCTACTAATGTGATATATGCCATCATGTGCCAACAATGCCCCTCTGCCATGTACGTTGGCCAAACTGGACTGTCTCTACGCAAAAGAGGTGCAAATCAGACATCAAGAATGGTACCGTTCAAAAACCAGTAGGAGAGCATTTCAATCTCCCTGGACACTCAGTAACAGACTTGAAAGTTGCCATACTTCATCAAAAAAACTTCAAAAAGCAAACTCCAGTGTGAAACTGCTGAGCTGGAACTCATATGCAAACTTGACACTATCAGACTAAGTCTTAATAGAGACTGGGAGTGGCTAACCCACTACAAAAAATAATGTTCCTTCTTTTGGCATTCACACCTTCTCATCAACTGTTGTGAATGGCCTCATCCACCCTGAATTAATTAACCTCATTAACACTTGCCCTCCTCATTCTGATGTAACTCACCCATCCTTGCATGTGTATATATATCTACCAAACTGAAACTTCCACTTCATGCATCTGACAAAGTGGGTTTCTCCCCATGAAAGCTTATGCCCAAATAAATGTGTTAGTCTTTAAAGAGCCACAGGACTCTCGTTGTTTTGCTAAAAACAGACTAACATGGCTACCCCTTTGGAACTTATGGACCATAGTTATCCATCATACAGACACAGACATAGGCTTTGTAGATTTGGTGTGGGAGTTATGTCATTGTGAGCAAGGAATTGAATTGGCTAGTTAGAGATCTTGTGATTTTCAAGCCAACGAATGATTCAGTGTAAGTAAAAGTGAGGAAGTCGGGGTAAAGCGGCACGATATGGAGACTTGGATAAGCAGAAAGATTCCTTACCTAGTAAGATGTTGCACATGTTCCAGGCCCTGAAGATGTAGCAAGGGGCCTTGCTGTGGTCAGGAACTGAGGTGGGGGTTACGTGTAAAGAGATAACATTCACCTCTTTGGAAGACAAGGACATATATATGCTCCTATAGTCAGATGCTTGCCTACCAGCATGAAGTTAAAGAGCAGCTGGCAGGGAGGAGAGCCATCAGCTCTGATGCTGTCATCAGAGAGAAAAGGGGAGATAACAAGCATCAGTTCCAGTCAGTGAGAAGAGTGGTGTCAAAGTTTGCCAGGCCAGCTAGGTCTCTCCACCTAACATGTTCTTCTCCCAGATTGCTGATTAAGGCTCAGTCTTTCGAGCATTAGGTCATAGGCTCAGAAAACACACATAATGTGACCAATCGCATAGCTGAAGTACTAAATTCTGCATATGAGATACTTCGGGTACTTTCTGCAAGTTATGAAAACACATAAACCCAAATATGTTTGCCAGAACTGTTAATAGAACAATTACAAAAAAGGGAGAGGGAAGGGCAAGACTCATGAATGCTTTATAGACAGTTTAACGAACAGGGAAAAAGAGCCGAATCTGATAAATTGTTAACAATGATTAATTCAGCCTGCTCTACAGGGAGCACTTATTTTGGGGAATAAATAGAACTAAATGATATTGTTACAAAAAAGTCTGAAAGACAAAGAGGAATGGAGAGTTGTGGAGAATGAGAGAAACTACTAAATACAAATGTGGCGAGGCTATCAGAATTAGAGAGGAACAGAACAAAAAAACAAAGCATAATGGAATCTTAAATGCTTCTCCTTCCTGAAAACACCCAAGAAGCTGAAAAGATTTTATTCGAGTCTTCCTTTTTTCTGATCTCCCCTAAGCAGCAGAGAGGAGAACAGAAGGTTAGGACTTCTGATTTTGAGTCCAAACTGAAGCACATGCTTTACTCCATAGATTCAAATATTATGCAAAAAGAAAATTCAGTAAATAAAAAAGGTATCTCCTGCCTGTAGGAGACCTACTACCTTGCTTGTTTGCATATGTAAAGTAAAGCACAGGGTAGAGGAATAGTCATTACTTTGTGCTATTTTAGAGCCTGATGCAAAGGCCATAGCCGTCAATAAGAATCTTTCCTTTCACTGGACAGTTCCTCCATAAGGGCCTGCTGTAAAAGTCCACCACAGCAAACACCAGTAAGGAATAATTTCCTGGCAGCTCAGTGTCAGTGCTGACTGGCAGGCTGAGAAAAAGCAGCCATACAACTGACTGTCAATGCCACCGCTTGGGACCTGTTGTTCCATCTGCCCGATTCTCCTCCTGTGAAATCAAGAGGTGCTGTGGAGCCAACAAAAATGCAGAGGTCACACAATGAAATTAAAGGGTAACATGTTCAGAATGCATGAGCAGAAATGTTACTTTATATACTGGGCCAAAGGGGTTTTTCTGCAAGTGTAAACACAGATTGAGAGCCCCTGGTATAGAAACTCAGCTATGGCTGATGATGTGGCAGATTAAAGCACTACAACTGACTTGCTGCTGTGGACATTCCAGATGTGGGTGGCCCTGGCCTGTGCAGGTTCTTTCTAAGTACACCCCCTAAGCAACCCTTGCTGGTAGAGCTTCTATAGAGCCACCAGCAGAAGTTAAAGTTGACTTCTCCCAGCAGACTCCCTTCCTCAGATCTGAGGGGCTAGACTGGCACAGACATTGGCAATTGGATATTCTTATGCCACCTCAGGTAAATATGTCACAGCATGGGCAATTCACAGCCTTTTAATATTGAAGCTGAACTTCAGAAAGACCTGGATAATTTCATGACTACTATCAATGTTTGCAAGCAAGGGTAATAAAATCACAAACTTCATGGTACAAGCTGGGCTGGGGGGAGGCTAAAAAAGATTCATCTTTATGGCATGTTAATTTATTAAATTAACTGTGTGACCAAGAAGGAATGGAGAGTACAGTCCTTTCAGTCATCAATAATGTATTTTTAATTTTAATTAAAGGTACAGCAACTAGATACTACTGTGATCAGCACCTTAGAAATACACAGAGAGCACAGCATAACTAGTTGTATTATGGGTTTCGGTTAGAAATGGTAAAAAATGACAATTAGTTTTCATGGCCATTTTCAGAAATTATTTTTTTAATTTTCCAAACATTTTTTGTTCTTTTGTCAAAATAAACAAACAAACCAAACATTTCCCCACACAAATCAAAAAGTTTTCAGTAAAAAAAAATTCAGTTCTCAGTATTCCAATAAAACAGTTAATTCTGTTATTCAGTGAAATCATGGGATAATTCTGGTCCAAACCCCATTTTCCATCTCAAAAATCTTTTAATTTAAAAATTTCAACTAGCTCTAGTTTATGCCTTTCTCTGAAGCAATCAGTGTTGATTGGCTACTGGTGAAGGCAGGATGCTCCGTGATGTGGAGGAAGGGTCTGAACCTTCAGGCAAAACCTCTGTTCCTGAATAAAGGAGAGCTTAGCCCATTCCTGTCAAATTTCAGACAAAGCATTTCCATTTACTCATTGGAAAAAACAACAGAAGTCTGATGGTGAATCTGAGGTGGAGAATGAGAATAGCTCTGATTCAGATGCTGATACTTTTTTTTTTTTTTTTTGAGGATGATTAAAGTCTGTTTTTCTGTCACTAACAATTGAGTTACTTTTTCTTACTTCTCCCTCCATCAACAAAATAATTCTGTCTAGCTAGTAAATCTAGCACCTTTCTTCTAGCTACGTACAACTACATGAATGACACTGTTGAATATGCCCTCTTTTTTATTAGTGTAGGTACAGTGAGGAGCAAAAGGGCAGATGGAGAGAATATCAAAGAGGAAATCCACCAAAAAATTAAGAAATTCTCCCACCACCTTCTTGATGTACTTTACATCTGTTCTCTTCTTCCAGAAGGTGCAGCTGCAAAGAAAGATGCTGATCCAGATTCTGATATACAACATTAGTTTGCTGTTAAACTAATATTTTAATTTAAAACTCTGGGGTTTTTTTCAATTAGGTGAAGTTTCCTTTGGCAAGTGGAGTCACTTAATAACTGGATTCTGGGATGTGTCAAATCTTAAAGCCTATAGGTCCTTCTGGACTCTTTCCCTGCTACTGAATACACAAATAGTTCCAGTTGTGAAAAATGTCCTTTTCTACTGGAGGCTGGGCAGGAATCTGCACCCTCCATTCTCAGACTTGGCCATGCTGATCCACAAATCTATGACTGCCAGGTTTGATTACAATGCACTGTATGTAGAAGTTAAAACTACTGATTGAGTCAAACAACTTCACTGGGATACAAGGAATTTTTTCAAGATTCCCCAGCCTCAATTAAAGACAGGCTAAAAGTTGCTACTGTGTTAATGAGAGGCATGCCTTATTTGTGACAGCAACATAGACTTTCTGGTTTTTACATGTACAGAGAGAGTGCAATATGTTGCAAAACTAGCCAAATAAGGTTGTAACTCTATTAAAGGGATTCTGGTTAAAACAAAATCAGGAAAAAAAGGTTTGGTTTTGGTTTTTTTCCAACTTACAAATATAGCCTAAGTTGTATGTACATTTTGTATATCTATTATTAATATAATATATGATTACAAAAGGAGAAATCTATAACTAGCAGAGTGAAGAACATTTACTAGATGGAAATGGAAGAATTAGCAATATTTCTTCACAAAAGGCAGAAATGTTCAATAAAATATTTCTGTTCCATATTTGGGGGAAAACGAAATTATATAGTCTCATCATATGGTGATGATAACACTCTTTCCATTCCACTACTATCTCTGGAGTATATTAAACAGAATCTACTAAATTTATATGCAGTGTTTTCAGTCAGCAAGTCCAGATAACTTGCATTCAACTGTTTCAAAAGAGCTGGCTAAGAAGCTTCTCAGAGTAATTAACCATGGGAACAATTTACTAGGGGTTGTGGTGGATTCTCCATTACTGAAAATTTTTAAATCAAGATTGGATATTTTTTCTAAAAGATATGGCCTAGGAATTGTTTTGGGAAAGTTCTATAGCCAGTGCATATAAGAGGTCAGACTAGATGATCATGATGGTCATTCTGGCTTAGGAATCTAGGAAATATACTCTCCACGTCCTTTAAAGACATGGTTCACTGGTTTGGTCTTACCTGCACTGCAAAATTACACCATGTTATTTCTGGGTCAATAAACTCCTGTGTTGTAACCAGGCCAACCAATTGAGTGGTTGGAAAAGTGTAGGTGAGACTAGAGGCAGTGGTATCGCTTTTATCCCATCCCCTTCAAATATAACATTTCTCTTTCTCCACTTCATCTATCATATGGTTCTTTCTGGTCCTTCCTTCATTTCTCTTCCCCTGTCATACTTACATTCCATGACACACAGCAATAAGTCATGCCATGATGTTCAGTAGTAAGCTGTGGGGTATTTTTGGGAGCATTGGTAGGCTTCATATTTTTAAGCACCTGAAAGTTGCTCAGTTAGCTAATTGCCTCCCTGACGTGTTTTGTTGCATTTGAGGACATATTATTCATTTTACAGTTCATTTTATATATATATTACAAACAAAAATCCTCTTTAACATGTTTTGTGGAGTTTTATGCACTATACCCTTCCATGGTGAAAAGGAGAAGAGAAAAGAGTAGGGAAGAGGTTGAATACCTTCTTTCAACTATTTGAAATTTATGTATTTTTTTCTAACCCTTATTCTTTTTTTCTTTAAAGTTTCCTGGACTGTTTGAACCCTTACCTTTCCGCTGCTGCCCCCAGAAACCCAGCTCCAAGTGCCAGTTTATAGTCTAACAGACAGTTTCAAGTTACTTTCTATTACAAAAAGGGAATTTGGACTGTTGAACAGCTCCTAGTTTAGTTTTTATACTAGAAAATCTGTGAGATGTAGATGAAAGAGCCACACACTGCTATTGGGAAAGCAGTTTGGAACGTCACTCCTTTCAATCTCACTAACTCTCTTCATCTCCCATCCCCACATGGTGTCATATCTTTCCCATCCTGAGTTCTATTTACTTTCCCCATCACCACTGCATAGAATGGGTATGTGGGTTTGTTTGTGTGCTTTCACTGATTAGGTCCCAGTAGCTGTGCCATAATTAAAAAAGACCAGCCATCCAGTCATAATGTGGCTTTGGACTATCAGTGTCCCCAGAAGAACTGGTCCAAAAACGGGAATTTTTTTAATGAAAGATTGACCCTACTTTTTGTTGAAAAAATTGACACTTTCTGATCAGCTGTAGTCCGCATCCATATTTTAATAAGGCTTTTATGAAGTACCTTTCTGATTTCACTCTATTAAGCACTAATCTGCTGTCAATATTATTTTTATTATATCAAAGCTGTAAACAAACACACAATAAGAAAAATAAAAGTCTGACAAAAATGTCCACCAACCTGCAGAACTGTTGGCAAGAACACACCCTGAGAGTAAAGTTACTTTCATGCATGTTTGCCTGTTCAGTGCCATATACAGGAACTGGTTTTGGTTTATAAATAAGGAATTAAATTCACTGTTGTGGACATCAGTATTTCACCTTGAAAAGGAGATAATTACAAGCAATTAATTAAACACTGAAGAACAATTGCTAACCATTTAGTCAATTGTATTGCCAAAAGATTTTTTTTAAAAAATCAATTCTTCATCACCATCCCTGAGGTCTGTATTTACATCCTGTAAAAGGCTTGTAATTCAGTAGCTTGCATTGAAAGTGAACTGCGAACCTTTCCTTAATTTTGTTCTTAAAGGATTCCCAACAAGGAATAAAATATACACAGTGGTCACTATTGAGAAGTTAGCACTGTATGGCAAGTGTTGGCAAAGGCTATCTGAAATTCTACCATTTTCCCCTCTACTTAGAGCAGGTTATAACTGTGGAATCATATGGTATCCATAGTGCTTTAACAGTGTCCAGAGTATGCAAGTGTAAAATGTTTTGTGATACAAGTTGTGAGGGATTCTACATAGAAAGTGTATAGTGCTAGGATTGTTATGAGCATTCTGGCTGAAACTCTTCCTAATGCGGAGGATTCATGCAGGTTTACCGCTTAAGTCCCATGGGAGGATTGTGCAATGGGGGGTTGCATAGGAAGACAACCACACCCTATGCGATGAACAGGGCAGCAAAGCACATAGGCCATAGAGAGGCTGAGGAATGTTTAATTCTGTGGCCCCAACAGCTCTACTGCTCAACAGAAGCTGTGTGGAAGGCTATTGCCGCCCTTGGATTGTCATATTAGATGTTGGGGGCTGCACGCCAGACCACATGCTCTTTACCTGCTGAAACCTCTGCTTTTGTAAGAAAAAATACTTCCCTAAATCACACTCAAAGTCAGGCCAGAGGTGAGGGTGTTTATTGCTGTCTGTTTCAGAAGAGAAACAGCAGGGAAGCCCACTCACTGGCCCAACGTACCCGCAGAGTTGGAGAACAAAACTCAGGAGATGGGCTTTGGATGAACACAAGGAAACTCTGCTCCCTCCAGAGTGGGACAACCACAACATAGACTAATCACATAGGCCTATAATAACTCAGATGGAGCCACTCAAGTGGAATGTGCCAGCACAGAGCAGGGCTAAGGTATGAAGCGTCACATAGCCCTTGGGAGACTCCACTCCAACTCTTCTCTACATCCTTCTCTCTGTTTGACTTGGTTGTCTTTCTCCTCTTTCTGCTGTACACATACTCATCTCTACTCTTGCACACAGTCCTACAGCGTGTAATTATTATGGCTGCTCAGTGCTGTGATACACTAAACCTCCTTAGGTACTCTGTGGCACACCACGATTCGAATGCAAGCATTCTTTAGCTTCTAGGCCCTAAGGTGCAAGCCATTGGGGGTTGGGACATGGTGGGTCCCAATAACCACTCCGACACATAGCGAAGGTGAAGGGCTATTATGGTCGCACAGTAATGATAATATAGGTAAGGTGGCATCAACAGTTTTTGTTTTACAGTCTGTACTTCAGTGTCTCACCTTTTTCAGAACCTTTTTAAAAAAAGCACTCCACTGGGGAATTTGAACAGAAATTTCAGCCACTAATTCACATGTGGGAAATGATCTGCAATGTGTGTTTTGTGTTTGTATGTTAATGTTTTTGGAAATGGCAGAGAGCCAGAAAAGCCTGATTTCCCCAGTGCATATTTTCTGACACCCTCTGCTGCCAGAGCAGAAACATTGTGACAGCAGAGATAGGCAACCACTCATCACTCCGCCACTCCAGTTCCTTTGCATACTTGGCTAGAATCACTTTGGCTCTGGCTGTCATGGCAACGGCTGCCTTTGATAACTGATTTACCTCAGACTAGTATAATATCATTAGATAAAAGGGTCCCAGGAGGAGCTGCAAGGAAAGTACACTGGGTTTGAATAAACTTTTGCTGTGCTCTTTCGGGTTTGCACTGGGTGAGTTGCACTGTTCTTCGAGTGATTGCTCATGTCCACTATAGGTGAGTGCACGCCACCGTGCGTGGTTCCTGGAACGTTTTTCCCCCCTAGCAGATCCTGTAGGGCTGGCTCTGGTGCCCCCTGGAGTCCTGCGCGCATGCTGTGGTATATGAAGCACTGCCGGCCCTACGGCCCCTCAGTTCCTTCTTTCCACCCTTAACGTTTGCTGGAACTAACCTTGCTCTCTGCAAGTACCATTCCCCATTGTTTGAACTCTTTGTTATTCATAGTCTTTAGTTTTAAGTAGTTGTTAAGTAGTGTTAGTTTAGTTAGATAGAAGCCCCTGAGGGGCTTAGAGTGGCCAGGCTATGCCCCGGTCACCTGGGTTTAAGCAGTGCGCCTCCTCCAGGAACGTTTTCCTGCTCAGCGAGCCCCACGATCAGTGCCTTAAGTGCCTGGGGGAAGAGCACAGGACAGACAAATGCAAAAATGCAGGGCTTTTAAACTGCGGACCCAGAGGGCTGGGAGAACCGGTTAAAAGCCCTCCGCCCGGCATCCAAGCAGTCCCAATTTACCTCACCGCCAAGCACATCCTCGGTGCACAGCGCACTGCCAACACCAACATTGACTAGGCACCGAGTGACATCCCCAATGCTGAAGAAGAAGAGGCAGTGCACGGAGCATGGACACTTCCCTGTGCCGGCGGTAAGGGCAAGGTTGAGTGCGGAAATGCATTAAGTACGGCCCGTTGAGTCTTCTCCAGTGCCGGCATCTCTGGGCAGGGAGCCTCCCCGGACTCCTGGGAGCGGGAGAATGCCCCTGCCAGTGCCGTCGACACCGGATGCTTTTCAGGCGGCAAGAGCCTTGCTGGCCTTGCCTATGCCACCTCCACCGAGGGAGAAGGGGCCGGTGTCCCAGGGCAAGCCTGCTCTGGGTTCCCCTAAAGGGCGGTGGAGACCCTCAGTAAGGGTGGAAAGGTCTCCCGCCGGATGGCCACCGGGGGTGGAGCGAGGACGCTCCCCTAGCAGTTGCTCCAGATCAGCGGCATTGATCCAGTCTGCGTCGACTCAGGTCGAGTCCCCCTCTTGGCACGGAAGTTGGTCCCCGACATCAGAGGCAGCACAGACCAGAAGGCGGCACCGGTCAAGGTCCATCAGGTGGCACTTGGACAGCTCCAGTTCCCAATCCCCGGCACGGAGGAGTTCTCCTGCACCCAGGCGGCGCAGAACCTGGTCACCATTGGAGATCCCGGCACCGAGGAGTTCGCCCGCGTGTGCAGAACCCGGTCGCTGTCAAAGGATCTGGCACTGCGGGGTTCCCAACGGGGAACCCAGTCACCGGAGTCTGGTTCAGCACCGCGAAGCTCCGAGCAGCACCGATCTCGAGCACCGAAGGGCAAACGGCACCGTAAGTTGTCGGTGCTGAGACAGTGTTCAAGTACATCAAGCTCTTCGGAGTGCACCTCCGCTCACCAGCACTGTTTGCAGAGGTGGAGGCGGTCCTCGTCATCCTCCAAGTCGGAGGCATCGAGACGGCAGTCTCCAGCACGGAGCGGCACCAAGGACCGAGGGAAGGCTCAGCACAGCCGCTACAGTGGCTCAGGGTCCCGCAAGGGGGGCAGTCGTCGGGACAGCCGTAAGCATAGCTGACACCCCCACGAGGCACCACAGCTGGTGGCGCAGTCAGCTCCTGGTTGGCCACAGGGCCAATGGCTGCAGCAATGACCTTATTGGGCACCATGTGGCATCCAGATGGGACCGGGGCCACAGTCCATCCTATCATTGGGGGTTCAGTCTGCGCCTCCTGCACTGGACAAAGCCCATAGACATCATTCCTCAGACAAGGAATTGGACCCCATGGAGGGACCCTCCATGGGTGCACCTGACCGTCAAGTGGGGGGGAACAGCCACAGGTCACACCTTGGTAGTCCTCCTCCTCCTCCCCGGACAAGGCAGTATCCAGGGACCACATGGTGCCCCTGAAAGATTTCAGGGTGCACCAGGAACTGCTTAAGAGGGTGGCCTCTAACTTAGGGCTGGAGGTGAAAGAGTTAGAGGAGGACGAGGATACCCTCTTCGACGTGCTGGCGGCAGCTGCCACAGCAAGGGTGGTTCTCCCAGCCCATGACAGGGTCCTTAAAATTGTCAAGGCCCTGTGGCAGACCACCTCCTCGATCGCCCCTACATCCAGGGTGACTGAGAAAAAAGTATCATGTCCCAGCTGAGGGGTTTGAGTATCTATTCACCCAACTGGCCCTGGGAATCCTGGTAGTTGATGTGGCCAACAAACGGGACAGGTAAGGTCAACCAAGGTGCACTCCCAAAAACAAGGACAACAAAAAACTAGACTTGTTTGGGAGGAAGGTTTATTCGACAGCAGCCCTGCAGTTCAGGATTGCCAACCATCAGGTCTTACTGGGCAGGTACAATTTTAATTTGTGGGACTCCCTCAGCCGGTTTGCTGAAGCCCTGCCCCAGGAGCAGGCCGCAGACTTCGCCACTGTCCTGGATGAAGGAATCATGATGGATAGGGTGGCGCTACATATGTCCAGTGACACTGCAGACTCGGCGGGTAGGGCCATGCAATGAGATGGTGCTTGTGGCTGCAATCCTCAGGGCTGTCCTAGGAGGTGCAGCAGTCCATTCAGAGCAACCTTAACTGAACTACACCATAAAAAGTCAGGAAATAGAAAGTTGAGAGTGCTAGACTTTGCAGCCTTTTAAACCTTAAGTTAGAAAATGCCAGAATGAATCTTGTCCATGCAACCTTAATTCAGCTCCCTTATATTATACAGTCTTTAATTACATGATTATCCGCCCTCCCTTATCCCCATGGTTCATTCAATGCACAGGATGGATCTGCTCTGAGATAAATTGGGGTTGTGTAGTGAAGGAGCCTGTTGTCCATAGGAACCCTGCTTCATTTGTTGCAGAAGTTGGAAGGTTTGTGGTGAATGAGATGGGGAGTTGCTGGAAGAGAAAAGATGATCTCATGGTTATAGTAGCTGAATGCCACCCCGAAGAACTTGATTCTATCCCAGGCTCTGTGACCAAGATCCTGTGTGATGCTGGGAAAGTCACTTAAAGTCAAACATTCACAGGTAGTTACTTCTGCATGTAATCTAAAGGCTGTACGATAATGCATAAACACAAGGGTGGTAAATTAAGGTTGCACTGGTATGTACAGTAGCTTATCCAGTTATACTTAAAAGCAAAACAATAGCAGTTCATAGCTTGGCTCCAAGAGAAGCCCAATAGAGAGTTAGGGTTCCTCAGACCTACTGCTAGGAGTGCCCCGTCCACTCCAGTCCTCTGCTGAAGATAAGTAGGTAACTTGCAGGTTTCATGATCAGGATCAGACCATGGTGTGTTTTGTTGAGGAACACTCTGCATTGTCTCCCTTCTTGCAGAGCTGATAACAGGCTGCTCCAACTCTAGTTACAAGGTTTCCTACAATCTCTGGCTGTATATAATTGCCCTTTACAAGAACTTTAGACCTTCCCTTGGGTACAACATCCAGACACGCAGACTGGCCACTTCCTAGGCTAATTCCCATGTCTAGGGCACTTTGACTGCAATAGACTTCTTTCGGTTCCTAACCCACATCCACAGAGCCAGTCATCTCATCAGAAGATTCATTCCAAGTGAGATAAAGCTTCTATATAAAAGATAGCTTTGTAAGGGAGACAATCTGTAAAATGTGTTGTAATGGAATAGCCAGAAAACCCAAATCCCTTCATAAATGCTAGAACATAAAAGTCAAAAGCCTGTTAATAAATAGGAACGGGCACAGTTATGTCTTTTAAACCCACAGTGTCCAATGCATCATTCTATTGTTATTTTTCTGTCTTTGCTGAAAGTCTGTATTGCCACCCTGGGGATGGATGTCCTATTTCTCTAGCACTCTTTTTTACCTTCCTTTGGTATCTGTCTTACCTCTTTGCTCGACAATTTTGTTATGAAAACAAAAATGTTTGACCAGAGGGCTTAAAAATCGAGAGGTGGTTCAAGGCACTTTAGATGAGGTGCTTTACTGTTGCTCTCTCTCTTTACCTGTTGGGGAATGGCTATTTTATACCATGTTCACTGAAACTCATACTTTCTAAATGTCACTGCTTAAATTACCTATTCCTGTTCTCTATGGCTGGTGAGACCCTTATTATGTTTAGGACTTTTTTTCCCCCTCAGTAGGTTGACCTTCAGCATGTAGATTTCTTGTCTACAGAAGGTAAAATAGAAGAGGTCATTATATTCTTCTCCTTTTGTTTCCCACCCAGGGGAAAAGAGCAGAGTTTATCTTTATTGTTATGCATAGGTTTGTGTCAACTCATACAATGTGCTGTGCAAGCTGTGTTGATTAATGCTTTGTTGAATAAACTAACCCTTCTGACTGTTTTCCTTTATCTGACTGTAGGCATAGAAGAAATTATGTCAACTTGCAATCAGTCAGTCAAACACTGCATTTAGATTCAAAGTGCAAATTACAATTTTGAAATACATTGTTTGCCATGTCACTTGTAAATAATTCTACATTTGCACTATTATAAATGGCTCTCTTTTACCAGAGCTGGATGTCAGGCCCATAACCATGCACTGCATTTCTTCTGAAATCATGTCCTTTCTAAAATACCCCTCTTTCTACATTATCGTGTTCATTTTCTAGCTCCACACAGGGAGAGCTATATTGGTACCAAGCTTGCATTGTGATTCAGTGGAATCCTGTAATCATTTCATGCTTTAGATATACTGAAAACAGAGCTGACATTTGTGCAATAACACAAAATTAACCAACTGCAGCGAATATGAGGTTACTTTGACACCAGGCTCTCAAGTTTCCTCTCTGTTTCCACTGATGATTCCTTCTCCCTGAAGCAATCAATTAGCTCCCACTTCTCTTTCAACCTCCACTATCTCTTCTTGAAATTTAGCTCCCATTAGACCTGTTTCTCCAGTTACTCCCTAATCTAATCTCCTTCCCTTTCACATAATCTCTTTCAGACAGTGACCTTCAATTCCTGCCCAATCCTAAAAAGGTCATCCACGCCCTTCCCATATCTCCTCCGTCCTCCTGCAAACAAATCTCAATCCTTCCTGCCCATCTCTCCCCCCCTTGCTAAGAAAATCCCTCTTGTATAATCCAGAACCAATCCTTCTCTAGTCCCACTGAGGACATTTTCCCTGCACAGCCTTCTGCAGTTAGACTCCTGAGCCACCTTTCCCATTCTCCCACTGCAAAGCTAGACATTTTTTCACCAGTGAGCTACAAGCCTTATTTCAAACTCAACTGTAATAAGGAAAAATATTTAACAGGTATATCTTTTTATATGATTAATACAGAGACTTCACATAATTTCTAACCCTCAGTTTCAGAAACAGCTCAGTGGCATCAGGGGAGAAAAAGAAAATTGAAGATAAAATTGGATCCACTTCTCCATTTAGTATAATATTTGAAAGGGCTGCTGTGGTCGTCCCTGCCTGGCTGTATCCCAGCATCAGAGAAATGGGGGAGGTGAAGGAGGTGACAGTTAACATCCCTGCCCACCTCCAACACACACACAGTTGGAAAAGCCAGCTTGTGGGGAGAGAGAGCTGATAGTATGCAATAATATTGTGTCATGCTGGCAATTTAATGTTTTTGCCAAATGCCAATTGTCCAAATAAACTCAGGGTCTGGGGACTGTTCTGCCTCCAGCACTGGAAACTTGCCTCTCTATCCTGGTGAATTTTTGGTAATTTATTTAGATTGTATATACTTCAAGGGAGAGACTGTTTCTTATTCTATCTTATGAAGGGCCAAGCACAACTGAGTCTTGTTCTCAGATGGGGTCATTAAACACTACCCTAACAAAAATACATAATAAAAAATTGAATAATATTATCTCAATAATATTAATAAGAATGAAAAAGACAATTGTCAAGCCCTCAGAATTGACACTGTTTTCCTGCTGATTAAGATGTCCTTTCCTGGCAAAGCAAGGCAGCCAAATCTAGTATATCCATGAAATTATACATTCTCTACCTTGCTGAATCAATAAATGACATTTGATGCACTATTGCAAAACTATAAAAGCAGATCTACACAAACTCATTTGAAAACACGTATTAATGCATATAAAGAAATCTCACAAAGCTGAGGGGTTCCCGTTGTTTGGGTAAGCAGCCAAAGTCTCGCATCCAGACTTCCTGAGCTCCTCATAACATGTATAGAGATTCCCTCTCATAGCTGCACCTCATCCAAACAGCCTCTGAGTCCCACTAATACTGATTGTCATCCAGGGCATTTAGAGGCAACAGAAGGTGCCTTCACTCTCCCGCTGGCATTTTCTGGGAGAGGAGTGAGGAGGCAAGGTGTCTTCCAGTGTCATTCTATTTCTCTGTCTCTGATCCCAAGGTTGTGCCTTCTCTCACTTCTTCTCTCCAGGCTTCCTGCTGTCAACTACTCTATCACATCTCCTTTTCCCTCTTGTCTATTCCCTTCGTTGCTCCCATTTAGCCACATCTATCTCAGCTCCTTCTTCGAATCTACACCAATCCATTCCGTGCCTAGGTTGGGGCTGACATAGTATCCGGGCCTGCTAGGCTGTGTCATCACAGTGCATTAATGCACTAACACTTTGCTTCTGGAAATTTGGGGTTAGCTCCTCTGAAGTAATAAAGGAGTTTGATGGTCTCATCTTAAACTGCAGTGGGCTTTTGTTCACTCCACAAAACATCCTGTCACAGGGCCCCCTACCTGCAGATGGCACCTCCTCCTGGTTGCTCTGGGGATTATCTCTGGCCAGACATTGCACTGTCTGGAAGTGTCTCCCCCGTCATCCTCTCATCCTTCAGACTCCTCTCGCTGCAAGAGCCACAGCATCCTCTTTGTGACTTGGCCCCCCAGAGAGATCGCTCAGCATTCCCCCCTTCTGGGGTACAGCCCTTCAAAGTTCCTGTCTCTCCCACAGGGACCTAGGCAGTCTTCCAGTTCACTGGCCACCAGTGGAGGATAGGTGAACCTGGGCTTGGGAGTGTAGACCTTCTTTCCATGAAGAAGGCTTCCACCCACCATTGCTCCATTTTCTAATCAAACAACCCCTGTTCTCCCTTTGTATCAGGGATGATCATTTGCCTGTGTTCGCCACCAGCTGTACTGGGGTTGTCTCTCTCCATTAGTACCCTTCCTTGATTCTAGGTCAGGGAATGTAGCTCTGTGTCACGTGCTCCCTTGTCTCTCAGTGGTCACTTTGCAATAGTCTCTCTCATGATAAGTTGGGCATCTGACCAGGTCACCATTTAATCCATCCTTTCTGGGTTTATCAAGTCAAAGAGGACAACTGTCCCAAAGCTGCTGCCAGATGGTGTTCAGCTCCTCCTTGGGCTCTGTGCCACTGTACCCATTGGTGGCAGGGGAACCTGGGCCCTCCTACTACACCAGTTTCCAGCCCAGGGACCTATTACCTGCTCAGTTCCAATTCTCTGTTGCTGTTTCCCTGAGCTCCTTCTTACCCAGCCTTTCTATCTTCTCTTGCCTACTTCTGGATTTACCACAGGAGCCTACTCTACTCCCTGTGACTACTTCACCCCCTCCTAGGTTCTTACTAGACTCCTTGCATCAGGAAGGATACTATGCTTACTGTCCCCCTGAGCTTCCTCCTTGTTTCTGAAGGCATCCCTTCTTCGAGGGAGTGACTACAGACTCCCTCCCCTGCAGTCTTCTTTCTTTCCCTGTCATTTTATAGCTCAGCTTGTGAGGCTATGACCACCACCTACTGCAGTTTTCTCATAAGCAAAAATCTATATCCTCTCACCCAGTTCTGTATTCTCAAAAAGCAGTGTGCTTCTTTAATGCTTCCCCACTGCCCCAACCCTCTAACCAATCGCTTCAGACTATAATCTTTCACCTTGAAGCATCTCAGTTCTTTATAAAGAATTTTTCTGTGTAATTCTCCTTGCATTGCCACAGCAGATGTTCAAATGTTTCTTGGACTTTGCATATGTTGCACAACACATCTTTGTACTTGTTTAGTAAATATAAATTATGAGTTAGGTCACAGTGACCTGTCAGCACTTTAAATAGAGTTACTTCATTTCTTCTGTCATAGCTGTGAAATATACCATTATCCTCAAGTTTAGGACATATTTCAAAGAATTGTCCTTTTTTCTCTTTGGCCCATAGTTCTTGCCACGCCTTCTTAAGTTCTCTCTTAAGCAAACTTTTGAAGTCCTGTTTACTCAGAGGGATCTTTATATTAGCCTCCTAATTTTAAGGCACTTTTTGCTTTTTTATCTGTCGTTTCACTGCCTGTTATCCCAACATGTGCCAGAATTCATACTATTACTATATTTGTAGCAAATTGTACTATCTCCATTCGTAAGAACAATATTTCATTAATTAAGTCATTCCTGCTTTCTGAGGCTCCCTTTCTAATCACCATTATTCCCAATAAAGAGTCGGATAGGATAGCAGGTCATAGTTGGGTGTACATCCCTTAGCCAGGTCAGTGTCAACAGTATGCCCATCAATTCAGCTGTCATGATGGCCACAAAATTGGATAGTCTCAGATTTCTTAATTACAAATTCAGGGATCAAAAGGCCATTCCAACTCTACCTGTGTTGTCATCTTTAGAGCTGTCAGTATAGATTTGGCAATGCTGACCCTATTCGCTACGTATAAACTCATAAATCTTAGTAATCATATTTGAAGATCCTGCACTTCCCTTTGTTTCCAAATCTGCAAATGGACAGACAACCATTCAGCTATATTTTGATTTCCCATGAGTAAAGATTCTAGTTTCTGCCAGACCTTCTTTTTCACTCAAGTCTTTTTATCCATCTTTTGATCCTGTTAGCATATGGGTGTTTGTGGCACCCAGTTACTTCTTATCAACTTAATTCCCAACAATCCTTGTATATTCATTTAGTACTCTTGTCTTCACTATTTCCATTATCCTTAGCCCAAAAGGTTAAATCTAATAATTTCATCTTTAAATTTATAGGAATTTCTCTGGTCGCTACCTGCAGCACACACAGTGGAATTGTAATACTTGCATTGCATGCAATTCTCAGAGCTTGGGCTTGGATTGGATCTATTTTTTTAGTGTTGATTTAGAAGCCGAATGAAAGGTTTGGCATCCATAATCTATAACCAGTCTTATTAATGCCCTATACAGCATCAACAGTGTGTTCTTATCTGCACTCCAATTATTCCCTGCAATACTTTTAAGAAGATTCATCCTACCTATATCACACTTCCAAGTTAGTTTGTTATCAAACATTACTCCTAAGAATGTAAAATTCTGAATTACCTGTATTTCTGTATAGAGATAGATTCCATTCTTCTCCAATCTTCCTTCCCTTGAAGCTCATTCCCGTTGTTTTAACAAATGAGAGTGTGGACGTGCCCCTGGAACCGGGGAGCAGCGTCCGGGTTTTCCCCTCTCTAGGTCCTCCTCAGAGGGGGACCACCCCTCCCGGCTACCTCCCACCGGGAGCAGTCTTGTGCGCTCTTCAGGGCAAGCAGTCTACAGCCAGACCCTCAGGCAGGGCTGGCGAGGCAAGCAGTCTGAAGCCAGGCCCTCAGGCAGGGCTGGCAGGTGAGCAAGCCGCTCTCTGGAACGGCACGGCGGGGAAGGCTTCCTCACGGAGGACAGGGAAGGGGGGAGGGGGACGCAGGCCCGCCCGTCTCCACTGCGTCCCAGCCCAGGGCCCTGGCAGTGGCAACGGCGTTTGCCACTGGGTCGGCAGGGATCCAGCCACAACACGCCGCCCGGGTTGCCCCTGACTCAGCCACCAACGTGCGGCTATCCCTGGGCTTCTTCCTCCCCGAAACCCCTGGTACCTGCCTCCTCTGGGTGGCTGAGGTGGGGTAGACCGGCTAGGCCCTCGTTGTCCACGGGCGGCAGCTCGGGTAGCTCCATAGGCTCGTCTTCGGGGGGTAGCTCCTCCAGGTCCTGCGGCCCCCAGGCCTCGGGCAGAGCCGGTAGCTCCTCGGGGTCCCAGGCTCGGCACTGCTCTGGCAGGTCTGGTTCCGTCTCCCAAGCCCCGGGTGTCTCCGGGGGGTTCTCCTCCAGCTCGTAGTCCACTGGGAGCCCCAACGGGCCTTCTTCCGGCTCCCAGGCCGAGGGGGTCTCTGGCGGTCCCTCCAACTCCCAGGCCGTAGGGTACCTGGGGGAGGCCTCGGCCGATCACCAGGCTGGGTTTAAGGCCGGCCACTCCCTCTCAGCCCGGCTCCCCGGCCCGGCCTTAGCTAGGAGCTCCGCAGGAGACGCGTCCTTCCCCTTCGGCCGCCTCCCCCCAACTGAGCTCGCCGGCCTGGCTCTTAAAGGCCTAGCTCCGCCCCCCTGCTTCCGGTCAGGTGGGGCCACTGGGGCCTTTAAAGGCCTAGACCCGCCCCCTTGCCTCCGGTCAGGTGTTTCCCTGGGGCAGGCTTCTGTCAGTCAGGGTGGGTCTGGCTCCCTCTCTGGGTCCTCCTCAGAGGGGGACCACCCCTCCCGGCTACAGAGAGCTTAAATTCCCAAGTATCTCTCCATTCTGAAACTGCCCTGAGCACCTCATTGGTCCTTTCCACATCTGACTTAAGTCCTCTGTGTTTGACCCAGATAGCCAGAGATGACCCATGCCTCCCGATAGTGGAGGGGTGGGGGGCAGAGTGAGGGCATCTGACTTAAGTCCTCTGTGTTTGACCCAGATAGCCAGAGATGACCCATGCCTCCCGATAGTGGAGGGGTGGGGGGCAGAGTGAGGGCAGCCGGCTTCAGCAGTCCATATGAGCATGCTCAATACAAGCCAAGCAGCAAATCCAGACATCGCCTCTGCATGTAGTACAGTTATCCCTAATTTATTCCTGCATGTACACTCTGGGAGATCATTAATGAATGATTAACAGGGTTGGGCTGATGGCAGTCCACAAGAATAGAGTTATTAGTAAATTTATAAATATTAGACAAAGATTAACAGAACCATACAAGTCAGCTCAACCCTATCACTTAAGAAGTTTCTTATATCCACCAGAACATTCTTCCCCTTATTCCAATTGAGGCTACTCCATAACACGTCATACACTTTTTCAATATCCAAAAAGCCATCATAAACAGTTCCTCATGGGTTTTTTGCATTTCTGTTTTTAATCAGACAATATAATCAACTGCACATCTTCTTTTCCTGAAGTCACTTTATACACAGTTTATAATTTGATTTTTTTCACCAAGTATGCTATTTTTCTTTAATTTACCATTCTTTCCATAATTTTGCCCAGGCACAATGTGAAGGTGATAGATATTTTAGGTCTTGTGCATAATTTGCCAGGTTTTCCTATCGGTATGATCATCACTTTCTACCAGCAGAATGGAAGTATTATATAATTTCAATAGAACTCTTAATCTCCCTTTCAGTAGGTGCTTAAACATTGCATGAAATAAGCGGTCTTAACCTGGGGCTCTATTTTTACTTTTGTCTACAGTTTTTTTTGAGTCCCTATATGCTGAAATTTTCATTCAGTACATCATCTTTATATTCTACCCAGCCACATAAGAGCTGACAATTTTCTTCAGACAAACATTCTTTTTTGTTCAAATATATTGACTTGGTTTGAATCACTACTAACTTTTTGGAATGTTTTTGCTAAAATGCCTGCTTTTCCCAAGTTAAAACTTCAATTTCACCATTTACTATAAAACCAAACATATTTTTTTACTCCATACCCCATTCATTCTTTTAACTTGTTTATACATCATTGAAACTTTGTCCTCTGTTCATTTTCCCACAATATTTTCTCCAACTCTATTTCTTCGCCTTCTTAATAATTTTGTGCCACTGCTTTACATCTTTTATAGTTCATTAAGTCCTTGCTATTCATTGTACTTTTTGCTTGTTTGTAAGCCTTATTTCTTTCTTTAATTGCTGCTTTACAGCCTTCATTCCACCAGGGAACTCGATTTCTGAGTCTGTGATAATTCGATGTCTTACATGTAGCTAGGCTAGCTGCTGCTACAAGTCCCTTGATTATATTATCACTAAATTCCTCTAGATTATCACTTTTACAATTGTTACTCAGATTCTCAGCACCCTTACTCTTAAAGAGTTCTCAATTTGCTTTCCAAAGGCCCCTGGAAGGAAATTCCTTGGGTGTTTTCAACGTTACCAAGGCTTTGATGTGTAATTAGCATAGGGAAGTGATCATTTATCATTCCATCTTCTTTATAGAGTTCCCAGATGCATTTACTTGCTTGTCACAATTCCTAGATCAAAACATGAAAATTAAACCTAATAGGTGCTCCAGTATTGAGCAATATCAGGTTTTGCCAGTCAGTGAACTGTTCCAGGCATAATCAGTTTTCCTGCTTTCCCATAATTCATTATAGCTGTTACGGTCTCCACAAATAATATACAGGCCTTTCACACTCTTTACTAACTATTCCTATTCTAGATTGTCTAATTTCTTTGTTTGTTTTACATGGATGGTAAAAAGCATAGATTTGTATTAAGGTGCTATTATTCTTCACAGGAATCACAACATTATTGTAATCTAAACTTAAGTTCCATACATCTATGTCAATGTACCTGAGACCCTCCTTTATAAATATAAAGACTTCTCATTTTGTTATTTCTCTGTCACATCTAATTATGCCATATCCTTGAAGTCTAGATACAAGTTCTCACTAACCATGTTTCTTGTACACAGCAGGTCTGATTTCCATTTCAAAAACAGTTTTCTTTTATTCCTGTCTATGTGTTATTAACCAGTGTGCATTCCAGCAAAAACAACCAAGATTACATTACTACATTTAAAATTGCATGAAAGCAGTCTATCAAGAGATTGTCTATATGCAAATACTTTTCTGTTGTTTTTGTTGTAATTTTTATTCTTTGTCTTCATGTCTGTGGAGTGCAATTAATCACTTCTATCATAAATGTTATACATTTTTCTTTGCCTAAAAGCAGTGTATCTTCATTTATTTCCTTATATTATCTTTTCTTCCCTGAACTGCATATTTTTGTGCCAATAGCTCTTTTGCCTCACTGACATTTTCCACCTTCTCCATATCCTGCTGTGAATATCTTTTGGTAGCTTCTGCATAGGATATTTTATGGATAGTTTTAAATTTTCTGTATCTCTCTAGCTCATTTCATTGCCATACACCCTTTTTGTGCTGCCCTGGGTTGATCCCTGCAATTGCTGCATTTCCGTTCCTTTCCTTCCATGCAGTTCTCATAAGAGACTGTTCTTATTTACCACACCTCCTTTTCTCCTTAAAGGAAGCTCTCACATGTCTAAACCTTTGACATTTATAAACTTCTCTTCGGGGCTGGGAATATATGATTTAACCCAGAAGAGTTGATTGCCTATATTAACCCTAGTGAGTAATGTTACATCTTTACATATTACTTGGACAGATATGGATAATTTGTATTCTCCCCCTCGCCTGCTAATCAGGCACTTAACAAACAGCACCTATATCCCTTTTAATTTCATCCTCAGTCATACCTAGTGAAACCCCATACATAACCCCTCTTGCTTTAAGTAGTTGGCAAATTACTTTCATTTTCCCTAAAATTGTAGTTTTAAGAAGTTTCTCAGCCTGTTCCTTATGTGTACATTCTACAAAGCAAATGCCACGCTGCATTATTTTAGCTCTAAATATATAGCTGATACTTTGCCTAATCCAGTCTGTTGTTTCCAAGAGATTACCATCTCTTATCTTTACATCTTCAGCTAGTGACTTGACAATTATAAGAAGTCAGTCCTTTCCCTTACTCTTTCTTCCATCTCTTTCTGTTCCCTCTGCTTCAGATATAGATTTCTATTAATTTTTTCTTCCTACCCTGAAGCTATTACTCACCCCTTGCTTTTTCTCTCATTTTCCAACATAACTCCCAGCCTTTCCCTCTCAGCCTGTATTTCCAGCTCTGTTCAGCCAGCTAGCTGCCCATCCAAACCACACCCTGAGTTAAAGCCCCCTCTTTCAGTCTACCCAGCCAGCCTGGCCAGTAGCTACCCCCCAAACCCTTTCTTCTTTCAGCCTCTTGGCTTTATAGTGCTGGCCCAGCTCTTTCCCAGCTGAGCTTCACTCTCAGTGAACCCTGGCCCTCCCGCTGTCAGGTGATGCCAGGTGACCTATTTGGCCTCTCAAGCCTTCTATCATGGCTGGTGTGGAATGCACACCCCCTCACACACCTCCATTCAATGATGATTCCCCCTTGATAACTACTTTTTGAAATCTTGCGGTTAGCCACTTCCAAATCCATTTAACATGTGCTCTATTGATAGTGTATAGTGATGATTTTTTTAATCAGAATGTCATGCAGTACTAAATCACACACCTTACAAAAGTCAGTTACATCTGTGTAATTGCCTTTGTCAATCAAACTTGTAATCTCATCATGAAATTAAATCAGGTTTGTTTGACAAGACCTATTTTCCATAAACAATAAAAACCACATTTTAATTCTTTATCGATTGAATCCCACATCAGATTTTTTCCTGGGGATTACAACCATCCTGTAGTTACCCAGAGCACCCTGCTTGCCCTTTTTGACAACTCCTGAAAGAGAACATTTACCTTTTGCTTCTGTAAAGTCTGCTGGATGATGGATATGTTGCCTTTTTTGAGCAGACATTTTTGCATATTTCTTTCTTTTGTCAGGACCTTTTGGAGAACTGAGAAAGGGGAAAATAGGCATAGAAAGTGGTGTAGACCATAAAATTGCAGGCCTTCAGGTCAATGTGGAGTTATTCAGTTAGATCCAGAACACTATATTGATAATGGCAGAGTATTTAGGCTTGTATATACATCATCCTGCACCACCACACCAGATGTGACCTATGCAAGATGTGCCCTTATCTTTTGTGCAAAGGGCAGCTCCTATCAAAATTGATTTGACCCATCCAAATGCATCAGAGGGCAGGATTGGTCATGTGCCATTATAAAGTACTGTCAAATAAAATTAATGGAGTTTACCAAAGGACATTTACATAACAATTGTGAGCTACAAAATACCCCATTACTCTGTAGTAGTTGAGAGGTACAATATTTATATTCTAGTGTAGTGGCTTTGTAATACAAAAGGCCACACCCATATAAGAAGACTTTCACTAGGACAGGCAAAGGAAGCTGCAGATCTGGAAGTGACTGGGACAGCAGAGTGAGACAAGACAAGACAGGGGAAGACAACTTCAGAGAGCAAGTGCAGGCTGGCAGAGCTAATCCCCAAGATGGCCAGCAGGAAGCGCCATGAGCAGTGAATGAACCCTGTCACAATGCCTCTTGTGAGTGGGAGGGGAGACAAGACAATCTCTCTATTAAGATGTGGTCTATCCAATGAAAAGATGAGATGCTCGCAGCAGCTGCAGCAAGACCAGCCCTCCCTCTTCAGGGAACAACTGCAACTGGATTGAGATGGATTGCTTATAACCCCTGAGCTAAGGGCAGATCTACTCCCCTATCCTGTTCAGACAGATGTGATATTCCCCTTGGAATTTTTTAATTAACACCTGTCTGGATTGTGTGAACTGCTACATACCTAACGGATTAGCATATTAGAGTTCACTCCCCCATGGAGTGAGAATCCATTAAAATGGCCATTTGGGACCTTCACTTCATAAGGATTTGTCTACATAACAAAAAGTATTTGGTGCTGAAAATGGGGTCAATAACCTGCAGCTGAACTGGTGCTACACAACTGTTTAACTGCAACTCTTTTCAGACAATGGAACACCTTGTTAAACATTGTTTCAGAAACCATGGTCAGAACCTGTTACTGAAAAGGTATCTGCGTTTGCAGCTAAACAACATCCAGTGCTGGTTCTGCTACCTCTGTTGCTGATGCCCATTGACCGCCCTGCATATATATTGTAATGCAGACCAGATTTACAAGATAAGATTCACTATATATGAATTCATTGTATGCAGATTCTACTGTACCTAAGATCAGGTGGAAAGTTTCAAATACCTGCATCAAAACCTGCAATAAAAATGTATTTTTTCCTGTGTAGAGTATAAGCATACACCTTGTCCGATAGTATTGCTCACATAAAATATTGTTTTTTATTAAATATTTATGGGGAAAAGGTTTTATAGTTTTCTGCCAATGAAACATTACTTCATAATTAAACAGTAACATTTGTGAATCACTTGTGTGATAGTTATAGCAACAAAACTTAGAACTCACAACATAAGATGCAAATATTTTGAAATATTTATGAAGGCTTATGATTAATAACTTTGATACAAGAAGGTCATAAAATATTAATTGGGGACTTCCAGTATTGTATGTATAGTTTGATATTATTATATGGTATTTTTCTCATCTGAGTAATTGAAAATACATTCTGAGTCATTTAAAGTATCTTTCAAAGAAATTTAGCTGTGATTTGAGGAGCCTGCAGCTCTAAAATATTTAATTTGCTTATTTATATAGAGAAAGATTGTGATTTGCCCTAAGATCCTGTCTAGCCACCCATGAGTGGTAGTATGGAACAGGAGAGCAGGGACTACATGTCAGATACTGAATCTCTGCCCCAAGCAAGTTGGGTAGCAGAAGTTCAGAAGGTGGGCATAGCCAATGGAGATGAGCTGGCATGATTGCAAAGAGTGGGTAAGCTTGCTGCATTCTTTTCAGGGCTAGTGTAAGGCCTCATCTATGTGGAAAGTTTTTTCAATATGAGCTAAGTTGTGAATTTATATAAATATAATTGTACGGATAAAACCCCTGTGTGGACACTCTTACAACAGAAAAACTCTACCTTTGTAACTATATCAGTATAATGTAAAACTTTCCCTGGTAGAAGAGGCCTAAGTTACTTCTTTCCTGTTCCAGAAGTAAGGGGGGAAGGGAGCAAGAAGAGAATTGTGACACTCTGGGTATGTCTACACTACAGCTGGGAGAGAGGTTCTCAGCCCAGGTTGACAGACTCATGCTAATAGGCTTCAAGCTAGAGTGCTAAAAATAGCAGTGTGAACATTGAGGCTTGAGCTGGAGCTCAGACTCTCAAGCCTAGGGGGTCAGGTGGACTTGAGAGCCCAAGTTCCAGCCCACATAGCAACATTCATACTACTCTTTTTAGCACACTAGCTTGAGTCCTGCTAGAACAAGTCTGTCTACCCAGGCTCAGAAGCTCACTCCACACTTCAGGGTAAACTTGCCCACAAAGGCCCTGTGTGTACTGATACTGTTCAGTAAATGGTTGTAGCTACTCTGGTGCAAACTTCAGTGTAAGACTGGGCTTGTACCAGGACAATGTATCCAAAGTCACTAGGTTAAGTCAACCTGCGGCAAGCCCCATTTTACAGAAATGCAGTGTGTCTACATTAGGGGTTTGCACTGACAGAACTGCACTGATGTAGCTGCATCAGTGCAAATTTTCCTAACCCCAGTGCACCATGAGTCACAATGCCTTCCCTGGGTTCTTCCTGGGGTACCTACTCTTTGCTCCTTACTCATAGCTTATCCTGAAGGCTCATTCTAGCCCATAATAGCACATTTCAGTGAATATGTAATAAGCAGGATGAATGTAATTGCCATAAGCAGAAAGTGAAATTGTGGTTTCTGTATGCTGATCACTAAGAGGCTCCAGTTCATGTGTGTATTATAGTTATCTGTTTTAATAGCTCATGAAAATGTTATATGGGCTCATACAAAAGAAAATATGACTTTTTTTCCTCTCTATTGAACATGCCATGCAACCCAGACATCAGGAATCAGCCCGTATTTACTCTCTTTTATAGAATCCTGTTAAAATGAAAGGCATGTTCATATCTCAGATCCATTTTACTACAAGTAACTGAATCTTTTTGGTTTCAAGCAACAACTATTTGTCCAGATAAACAAAACAATCTGTGCAAATCTAGTCAATAACAAAAGAAAAATTGGCTCAGTGACCCAGCTGTCAATGCTGCACTCCACGATATAGAGAGAGAACCCAAAATTGTGAATAACTTTAAACCTCCTGATGTCCAAGCTGTTAGCTTCACAGAGGTGATTGTCTCAGTTTCTAGTTTGAGGGCACAGATGTTTGTCACTCTTCTTTATGTATTTGTCCATGTTAATCCCAGACTAGATGTGCATGTGCCCCATGGATATAAGATCAGAAACTCTGAATAGCAGTGTCCATTGGGCCATGCCTGTACCCTTTGTGTCCTCATGCCCCCTCTTCCACCGCGCACACACACTCTGCCACACCAGGCCCTCACTTTCCTCTTATCACCTGTGTCAGTGAAATGGAACTGGGCTGTGCCTACCTATTACCCTTTAGCACATTGTCCATAACTCACCTAGCTGGCTAGGGTTTATTCTCTAGAAATCCCCACTTTTTTTCTTGAATTATTTTCTTTGTTTTTAGGGCAAACAAAAACAAAGTGATTTTCTCTTGGTGCTTTGCACCATAACTGCTTCAAATGGTAGATTCAGTATCTTTGAGTTTCTAACCCTGCCCACTTGTGATGGGCTCATTCCCCTTACAGACAGACATAGCCATTGTTCAGAAAGAGCCATGTCACTGTGGCTGACCACTGCTTTGTCAGCAGGTCATTCTCCTCAAGAACAAAGAAAGCTAGAGACATCTCTCTAACCTGATATCTTCTAGAGCAGTCTATGACAATGGGGGCCGACTACCAAGATTGGACCTTCCGCCTCTATCAGTCTCCCTGTGACCTGGGATGTGACTCCCAAGACCAGGACCCAGTGTCTAGCACCAACAGGTCAAAAGCCACAGCCTGCAAAGACCCACTCAGCACCAATGGCTGATCTGGCACTGACGATCAGTACCACCTTTTTCTCATTGACACAAGGTAGATCAAAGTACTGAAGCAAGAATGGTACTCAGCACTGATCTTCCTCCCCTAAGAAAGAAAAAGTTGAGACCTAAGAAGAGCTATTTGCCTACACTCTTCTCCTGAGAATTGAGTATAAATTCCTTTCATCCTACAGGGGCCAATTGCTGGCTCAACTTCCAGCTTGGCACCAAAGAATCTCAAGATTATTCTGGTATAGGGGCATGCACAAGGAGGGTCAAGCAAGGGCACAGGCCCCTCCTTAATAATTGTTGGGGGCATAGAACTCCTCTGGCCCTGGGGCCATGAGGACAGGGGGGAAGAGTGAGCTCCTGTTGGGTTGGGGCCGGGGGAGAAGAGTGAGCTCCTCAGAGGGACGGGGGGAAGAGCGAGCTCCTCCCACAGCCTGGGGGGTGGGGCACAGAATGTGTCCCTCCAAAAGGGGTCAAATTTTAAATTCCTGTGGACGCCCTTGTTCTGGTACCAATGCCTCATGGTACTGACCCCAGAGGTGGCACCAGCAATCAAGGTACTAACGGTTCTGACTGCCTTATTGTTGGTAGAACTCACTCCTCTCTGGGCAAACTGCAGGAAAGCACTTTTAATGCAGAGTAAGAGTGTCCGCATAGGGAATTAATGTGGAATTACTAGTGTGCTTTAAATTCACACTCTTGCTTACTCTGCACTAACTTCCATGTGGACAAGCACTTAGTCACACCAAAGAGAATACAAAGTGCCCAGTTTTTTGCTCCAGAAGGGACATGAGCCCATGATCCATGCAAAATACCTTTTTCACACTGTTGAATCAATGTATAATATATGGATTTCTTCTGATCCCTGTAATAGCCATGGTGATATGGAAAGTCTGGCAGGATGTAGCTACATTGATCATGATAGTTCCTAATTGGCCAAGACAATTTTGGCTAATGGATCTCCTCCAAATGTCAGCTCAATCTTTGACAGAATTTGTAGGCTGTCCAGACACAAAATCGTAGAACCAAGGTGATTTTATGACTCAGACCCCAAATCTTTATATCCAACAGCCTGGTTGTTCACAAGTTAAGTGTCATTGACAAAGACTGTTCAATACAGGTACTAGAAGTCCTATTGCGAAGCAGTAGACCCTCCATAAGGAAAAGCTTACCCCTCAAAATGGAAAAGATTTTCAATTTGGGCAGCCCAGCACAACCTTGATCTGTTGGAGGCTTCTATTTCCAAAATCCTTAATTACATCCTGCAGCTAAAGCTCTCTGGACTCTTATTCAGTTCCAACTTGCTGTGCTTTCATCATGTCATCTGCCCATCCAGTCATGCTCTGTTTTGTCCCACCCTAAAGTATCCTGATTTTTAAAAGGCTTGCTTTACACTTATCCACTTATTAGTGAGTCCCTTCCTGCATGGGATCTGAACATTGTCTCATGGCCCCTCTCTTTGCATCCCATGTTGCAGATGGCATATTGCTTGTCAGCTACCTACGGTGGGATCCGCACAGAAAAATATTTGAGGATTCTTTGATTCTCAAAGATGTTCTGTCCATATAATCCCACACTCCTTCCTTCCTTTTCTGAGTCTTCCTTAAGCTGAGATCCTAAATTAGTGAGGGAACTGATGGACAGTTGCAGCTGCCCTGCCCTTTGTGCCTTTGGCTTAGGGGACAGAAGACATGCAGGGCACAGAAATGGTCTAGTCGACACCAGTGTTCAGATATATCCATCTTGCATGCACGGAGAACATATGCTCCTAGAGTGGGACCCACACGAACAACACATCTCAGAGAATGACAGTAACTGGAAGGTAGGCAATCAGGTTTTTGTTTGTTCAGTGACCGCAGTGAAAATGCATGGAGAGGCTTTGACAGCAGCCTTGTATGAGGCCAGTTGCCTGACTTCTTTGAATAAAATGTAATAAATCCAGAGTTGCATATATTAAGATGCTACAGCCCTTGAAAACCTCATACAGCTGGCATTACGTATAGAACCTGATCAGCAGATATAGGACCTATAATGGAAATATCTCCATTATTTCTGTATTTATTAGATTTATGTTATTTGTATTACATTTCTTATTAATTGGTTTTAATGATAGCTCAGAAATATGATGGTTTATATATGCTTTATGGTTCAACCCCTAGTTAGTGAAATTCTCATTCTCATGTACCAGTTGCGTTGGTATCTTGGGAAGCTCAGTTTGAATGTGAACCTTGTAATACCACCAGATGGTTCTGCATAGTAATTTTCAATTGGATTAGTGAAAAAGCAATCTTTGGTCATGCTATTACAGTATGTGACTCAGCTAACCCTAATTTTGTGTGTGTGTGTGTGTGTATTCGTGCTTCTCACTCTCTCTCTCTGTTTAAAAGCTTTTGTAATTTAACTATAACCAAACTAATGATTCTATGCAACTGAAGGTGAAATAAACAGAGCAAAAACCAAGAAAAGAGGACTTGAAAAATTACTATCCAGCGTCTGTGTATACTAAGGGCATAAAAGATCCAGGGTCTGGGTTTGAGGAGAGCTGCAGGAATTGGGAACAAAGATTTAGAGAAAAAGAAGATTTCAGGAACATTGAGACAAAAGGTCAGATTCAGAAAAGATGACACAGAGAGAGGTAAAATACACCTTTTTGAGCAGCTCAGTCCTGTGCATTGGTGCAATTTTCACCCTGGGAGAAGGCAGATGATTCTTTTTCTGCTGCCCTCCTTTAGACTTTCCATTGGGAGAGTGAGGGCCTGTTTCACCCCCTACCGGAAATCCACAGGAGCTCTGCTGGCGGAAGCCACTGGGGAACATGTACTTCTCAACTGTTATGGCCACATTCCCTTCCTGAGCAGCACCACTCACTTCTTAGGTTGCATTGGCCCCTCATGGATTCTCAATGTGAGGATGGTTGCAGGCACTTTGTTCCCTAGAGGACTCACTTCCAGTTTATGCTGCCATGGAATCTGGAATGAATCTAGCCAGAAGTATTAAACTGGGAACTGGATTAATGTAGGACGTGTTTGATCCCTTCCTGAGGCATAGAGACTGGAACTGTTGGAAATGTGCATGTGTCCAGCTGGGGAGATGATGATATCTGCACAAGGTCCTGTGCATCTAATGTCCATAACAAGGCAGGGCACTAACTCCAACTGATTATTTTTACTGTTTTTCCCTAATGATTGAAGTTCATCTTTATGATGCTGCATTCCTTGTGGACATTTGCTTTTATTAACAAAAGATATGCATGTATTCCAGAAAATCCTAAACCTAGGAGAAATGGGTAGGAAGTTCATGACTATGGGTTAACAATTGACATCAGCTCATTGGAACTGTTTATCTATAGTAAATTGTATTACATTTTGAGAAATAACCAGAAATGTTGGCTGAGGAGACTATCTGAGATACTGAGGATCTGGATAAGTGGACTGGTGGCCCTGTGAGCGGAAGAGTCTGAATTAGCTGCTAAAACAAACGAATGGAATAAGGGAGAAAGATGCATTAAAACAGCAGCACATGTAAGTACATGCAAACTGGAGTCAGACTGCATTCCTGGAAAGGAAGCCAAAAGTTATGGAAAGTATAAAAGACTTTGTGTATGAAACAAAAACCTACCCATAATATGTCTTAACTGATATTGACTCAATAGTCTGGATTTGTGTAGTCACTTACTGTCTTATACTTGTTGTAGTCTGTAGCTGAAAACTGAACAGAAGCAAATTTTGTATTAGCTGGGCTTACAGTTTGGACATTGCAAGGCAAGACTGAACCCACCAAAAAGTTAAAAATCAATCTTGAACTCAAGCCTTATGATAATTTGTGGGATTCACTGCAAATAAAGTCTACAATCCTTAGGACAGGAAATAAAAAACCTCAGATCGATAGCACTGACTGGAAAATCCTGGGGACTGAACATTTAATTGATAAATTCTGTACCAGCGTCTGTGCATGATGACAAAACAGGTGGTCAGTGAGGGAGAGAGAAACTATTGGCTAAATAGGACCTCACTTCTATCTGTAAAGTAAGGATGTAAAACTTAAGCCTGTGGTGTTCAAGAAATATCAGGTTTTATCCTTCAGAGACCTTTTATGTAATCCAGTGCCAGTTTGATTTATATATAATAACACTAGTACTAGGAGGGCTGCTGCCTCTGGAACTCCAGAATGAACAAATACTTAGTACTGATAGATTATTTTACACTCTGAGCAGATGTCTACCCCTTTTCAAGCTAGGAATCTGTCACTGTGGCAAAAGCCCTAGGTGAGGAGTTTATTTGCAAAGTCTGAGAACTTTAACATATATATGATAGTACATAATTTCTATTAGTATTAGTCTAGCACCTAGGAGTCCTATTCGTGGACCAGGACCCCCTTGTGCTAGGCAGAAGAAAAGGATGGTCCCTGTCCCAGAACTTACAATCTAAGTATGAACAACAGAAAACAGATAGATACAGACAAACAGATGTGGAAATACAAGGAAACAGTGAGACAGTGCTGGTCAACATGATAGGCAGTGGTCTCAGCATTTGTGGAAACACCCGTGATCTAAGCATTGGCATCTGATCGATTATGTCATTGTCCATGCTTGCAGTCGTGAAGATGTTTACATCACTAAAACAATGACTGGTGTTGACTATTGTTGGATGGACCATTGCCTTATCCGCTCCATTATTTCCATCAAACTCACACCAAAACGACAAATGCAGAAGAAATCAGCCTGATGGAAAATCAATGTTGAGAGTCTTAAGTACCCAACTAAACGTGACCTTTTTCAGTAGTGCTTTAAAAAGAAACTGATGAATATCAAAACCGAGATGGAGAGCCCTGAAGATCACTGGAAAGCACTCAAATTGGCTGTCCATGCTGCATGTGAGGGAATGCTGGGCTTCTCAGTCAGAAAGCATCAAGACTGGTTTGATGAGAACGATCAGGAAATCCAAGACCTGATCAACAATAAGCGAAAGGCCTTCTGTGCTTGGCAGAATGACATCAATTTCAAGCAGAAGCAATACGTCCACCATCAATTTAAAGCTAAGGTTCAAAGGAAAACCTGTGAAATGAAGAACAAGTGGTGGGAGAACAAAACAAATGAAATCCAACAACTCTCCGACACCCATGACATGTACAGATTCTTCAATGCCACCAAAGCCCTCTATGAACCCCATGCCCCAGGGCTAGCCCCCTTCAGATCCAGGGATGGAGCCAACCTCCTCAGGGACAATAAATCGATCAAAGCACAATGGAAGGAATACTTGGAAAACCTCCTGAATCATGACTTCAATTATGACAAAAGCATCTTTGTCTTAATCCTCAACATCCTATCAAGAATGACATCAGAACCCCACCAATATTTGTCAAGGTACAGAAAGTCTTCAAACAGACAAAGAACAGTAAAGCATCTGGACCTGATGGAATCCTTGTGGGAGTCTTCAAAGAAGGGGAAGAAGAACTGGCTCATCAGCTTTCTCAAGATTTGGAATTCAGAAGGAATCCCAGCTGATCCTAGGGATGCCATGATCATGACCATCTTCAAGAAAGGAGACAAATTGCATTGTGGAAACTATTGAGGAATCACTTTGTGGTCCACCTCCGGAAAGATTCTTGCCACAGTTCTCCTCAACCAGCTGCTCCCCTTGGCCACAGAAATCCTCTAAGAATTGCAATGTGGATTCAGACCATCTTGAGATACCATCAACATGATCTTCACTGCCCGCCAACTTCAGGAAAAGCACCACGAGCAACATCAACCTCTGTATATAGCCTTCATCAACCTCACAAAAGCATTTGATTCCATCAATCGTGAGCCTCTGTGGCGAATTCTCCTTAAATTCGAATGCCTGCCAAAATTTGTTGCTGTCCTCCAACTCCTCCATGACAACGTCTGTGACGGTATCAGCAATGGATCCAAAATGGACCTCTTTCTAGTCAAGACAAGAGTCAAGCAAGGCTGTATCATCACTCCAACTCTTTTCTTTATCTTCCTTGTTGTCATCCTCCTTCTCATTGCTGATCAGTTCCCCTTCGGACTTTATATTCAATACAGAATGAACAAGCTTTTCAACATCAATTGCCTTCATCCAAGACAAACACTATCACTAAATCAGTCACTGAACTCCAATATGAGGATGACTGCGCCCATTCAAAAGAAGATCTTCAAAAAATAAATGACGCTTTCTCTGACGCCTACAACCAACTTGGCCTCACACTTAACAGCAAGACAACTAAAGTACTCTACCTACAAGCTCCAAATCACCAGGATTCTTCTCCCATAGTTCAGCACAATAAAGAGACCCTGGAGAATGTTGAGCACTTCTTTTACCTCAGCAGTTATCTGCCACAGAAAGCTGACATTGACAAGGAAATTCAGCACCACCTTCAATGCACTAGTGCAGTTTTCAGACGCTTGAGAAAACATGCCTTCAAAGATCGAGAGATCAAAAATCCAACCAAGCTTTTTGTTTATCAGGCAATTGTTATTCCTTCTCTCTTGTACTGTGCTGAAACCTGGGTCACGTACATAGATACGTCAAGGCTGTTGAAAGATACCATCAACGATGCTTCCAAAAGATTTTCCGAATCAAGTGGGATGACCATTGCACCAACATCAGTGTTTTGTCCCAAGCCAAAACTCCAGCACTGAATCTATGGTCATCCACCACCAACTCCGTTAGGTTGGTCATGTTCTTTGAATGCCAGAAAATCAATTCCTGAAGCAAGTCCTGTTCTCACAACTGAGCTATGGATAACTGTCAAGGAGCGGGCAGAAAAAGCACTTCAAAGACACCCTCAAAGCCAACATGAGGAAGTGCTATATTGTCATAAACTCATGGGAAACCCAATCCCTTGATCGATCAAAATGTAAAAGGATTTTGTAGCAAGAATGCCAGGATTTTGAGATCCAACAGACACAAAACAAAATGGAGAAACAGGAGAGGAGGAAAAAATGTGCCCCAGCCTGACTTTACAATCCAGATCCTCCCCTTCCATTGGGAAATGTTTGCACCAACTGTAACAAGATCTATGAATCCTAGGTAGGTCTCATTAATCACCTGCAGATCCATCAGCGATAACTGGTTATCATTTTTTTGGAAGACAATCATCTTAGAACTCCAAGAGATCACTGACAACAGTCTCAGCACTTCAGCAGCCTAACATGTCAAGTTTTTTGTAGGCGTCATGACAAGGGAGAGCTTTGAGGAGGATTTTAAAGGAGGATAATGAGGTAGCTTTGTGGATATTTGCAGGGAGTTCCTTCTGAGATGAGATGTCATCTTTCTGCATAATATATGGCCTTTCCAGTCCATCCACACAGCTCAGTCTCTCTTCCAGGCACTCATCATCTCACATCTTGATTACTGCAACATCCTTTTCTCTGGCCTTGACAAATGCAATATTGCTTTCTTCATATCCATTCAGCTGCTGCAAAGATCATTTTCCCAGCCCATTGCTTCTACCATGTCACCCCTCTCTTTGAATCCCTTTGCTGACTCCCCAGTCTCTATGACATAAAATATAAGCTACTTGTCTTCACTTTAAAGGCCCCTCATCAGCAAGATTTAGACATAGCCTGGATATGAGGACATGAGAGTTCCAAGTTGAAGATGATGTCTAGGTTACAGGCCTGAGTGACAGGGAGGACTGTGGTGCTGTCCACAGTGATCAAGAAAGGAGGTAGCAGAAGGAAGACTGAGCCATGTTGAGGTTGAGCTGATGGCCAGACATCCACAAGATGTCAGAAAGACAGGCCAAGATTTTAATTTAGACAGCGGGAGACAGGTTTGGAGTAGAGGGGTAGATATGTGAGCTGCCAAAGTAGAGATGGTGGTTGAACTTGTGTCTGTGGATGAGATTACCCATAGATACAGTGTAATGGGAGAAGAGAAAGGGACCAAAAACAGGGCCTTGTTGAAACCCCACAGAACATAGGAGTGAGGATTAGGGGGATCCTCCAAAATAGATGCTGAAATTGCTATTAGAGAGATAAGAGAGAACAGAAACATGGAAGCCAAGAGAGGACAAGATTTCAAGAAGAAGAAGAGTTTGATGGTATTCAAGATAGTTGGCAGATCAGTGATGATGGAGTGCTGGATCTGAGTATTGGACTAGAATGAGATCATTAGAGACTTTGGTGAGAGTGGTTTCATTGGCATTCAAGGAGTGGAAGTTGGATTGGAGTGGATCTAGGAGAGGAACTTGAGAGAGCAATTATAGACAGCATATTCAGTGAGTTTAGAGATGAAAGGGAGAAGGCAGGTGGGATGTTAGTTGAAGGGGCAAGAGGGAACAAGAGTGTTTTTTGTTTTTTTTTTTTGAGATAGGAGAGATTAAAGCATTGTGAGAGGAAAGAGCTGGATGAGATTGAGGATAAGAAGCAAGAGAGGGGAATGAGAAATGGTACAAGGGAAATCAGGAGATAGGAAGGAATTGGATGGGGTCACTGAGTCAAATGAAGAGATTAGGGAAGGAGAGCAAATGAGAAATTTACCTTGCATATTTTGAAATTCTGGGTCATAGAGTTGAACTTATGGCATCACTAATATGCATATTAATTGCTTTTGTTCCAGCCTAATGATTAGTCCTTTTATATGAGGAAGTGATACTTATCTTTTAAACACACCATAACTGCTTTATGTATTAAATTTCATTAAAATGAACAGAATACCTCTTCACCATCTTTAACACTTTATTTTCAAAGAAGAGAAATAAAGAAGTTGTTTAAATGTTAAAGAACTGTGACCTGCACACATGGGTGTCTTTGATGATGATGATGATGATGATGATGCAGAAATATTTCTGTATTCTAAAATGACAACTTTTGTAGGTTGGTGGAGTAATTCAGCAAACGAAATTGCAGTCAGCAATGCCTTTTCTTCAAGGAGCAGTGCTTACAACAAAGTAAATTCAGTTAGTATAAGCAATCTATCCCCCTAGGGCTCAGTTCAGTCCTGTGACCCTATTTATGGAGCCTGACCTTTTGACGTGCATATTCCCTCCTCCTCAATCTCCCAAGCAGCTACTCTTTTTTATTCATTTCCCTTAGCACCCGTGCAAGGGGAATGAAAAAATGAGCTTTCATATCTTCATAAGAGATATGCTTTAGTTCAACCACACGTTGTTGGGCACAAAGCAGTAATTACTAGGTAAAGTTTTATGCAGGTCAGACTAGACAATTATAATGGTCCTGTCTGGCCTTAAAAATCTGTGAAAGAGGGTAGCCTCAGATCCAGTGAAGGAGATTTTCATGAAGGAGGACATTTTCTTACTTGATTTCTGACTTTTTATGTTTTTCCAATAATATTGCACTTCCCTCTCATTTTTATAACTTATTATGAGCCTTTCCTTTGTGAAAGTTTCTGTAGTGTATTATATAAACCATACATTGATTGATGTATTCAGTAGTCTTCCCATGAAAGTGGTATTTCTTCTTTGCAGTTCTATAACTCCCTCTTGTTGGCTCTGTAATAAGTCCCATACAGCAGATAAGGTTTCTGGTATTTGTATTTTTGTATATATATGTGACTTATTTTTATGAATATTGTTTACTGGGTTGACATAAGAAATAAAAATGATATATGGAGAAAAATGCCTGGCCCCTACATTATCTTGTAGTTGTCAGATTTTCTTGCCAGAATTTGCTTCCGTTTTGCAGACATGGACTTTAGCATTAAATTCTCTCCTTCAAGGTTATTTAAATATTCACCTAGTAATAACTATGGTTAAGAACTGTGATAAGCTATACTGATCCAAGTCATAAATTACTCTGGTGCAGCGCATCTACAATTTGGGGTTCCCACTGGTGCAGCTCCATCAGTGTAGCTACTCCAGTGTCTTCTAAAAGTCCTAGTGCAGACAAGGACTTAGGCCCCAGTCCTGCAAAGACTTACCCACTGGTCTGTGAGTAGTTCTCACTCACGTCAATGGATTCTACACATACTGTGCAAAGTTAAGCACATATGTAAGTCTTTGCAGGACTGAGGACCTAGATAATAAATGGTTGGGTGCTCTATTTTCACAGTATTTGAAGATGATCTACAACATTTTAATCTTAACTATAAATTTACCATGTTTAGTCTGTGTTGTTACAACTTTGAGGATCCTGCAATGTCATCCTTTGTATTAATTATTATTATTATTATTTTATGCATTATATACCTTAAAATAACTCTCGCTCTTACCTGAAACACTGACATAAGTTTAGCTTAGAATGTAATACTTTTTATTAAGCCAACAAAAGATCATAATCACATGCTTTTGGTCTTAATCAGGCCATAGCAGGGAGGTTGACTCCATCCTATACACTGAGAGAGGGGATTTAGCTTCATAATTTCATTGCAGAGGCCAGGAGGCATCTATTTCCCCTTCAAATCTCCTCACATCCTCACCTGTTATTTTTCCTCATTTTCTTTTTTTAGTATTTGATGATCTCTCATTCTTTTGTTATTCTTTCCCACATATTCACCATATTCTAATGACTGACCAGACATAGCTACCACATTGGTGAAGGTAGTGTAATCCTAAAGCAGATGTGAACACATACATTCTCTCATAGTGCAAAGCCCCAAGGAGTCATATCACAAGGAACAGTAAACACAACACACGAGTCATTGGCCAGCAATCACTGGTTGGTTCTCAAGACTGTGTGAAGACTGTGAAACATGGAAGAAGATTGTTGGCAATGACATGTAAACACTTCCATGTTAATTGCAGTATAGGGTCCCTTGCTGTAAACAGTCTTCAGCACTCCTTCTTTGCTCTCATATTTATATTATGGAGTAAAGTTGAACTCACAGAGTTCTTGATTCTCCAGTTCTCAGAGAGGTCCAAGATATATTGTAGGAGGAACTTAATAAAATGAGGGACTTCTGGGTAGGAGGTTGTTCTCTAGTCCTTTGCTTTAAAACGTGGAGTCTGTTGTCTGTCTGCTGATTTATTTCAGAAAGTGGCTCTAGAGTAACTGCACTGTCAAAGTTCCTGGTACATCATCAATGGGAGATGCATGGTTAAGACTACAAGACTTTTGAGACATGTACCGTTGTCCTACATGACTGTAAAGTATCAGGTACACTGCTAGTATTATAAAAATAATAATGACTATTTAGAGGAATGTGGGCTATAAATGCTAGCGGTGGCAGCACAGAATTTTGCCATTCCCAGGATACCGCTTTGCCATGAGCCCATCCTGAACTGAACTAACTTCAATAAAATAGATAACAGATGAGGTTTTCAAAGGTGTTCAGCACTGACCTAACTCTGCTTCTGTTAAAGTCAATGGGAGCAAAATTAGGCCTATACTGAGCACATTTGAAAATCCCAGCCATTGTGTCTAATAACAGATTTTACTTGCTTTTAGAAAATATTTAAAATAAAAAATTTACATAGCAATACACTCTTTCTCTGGTGTACTGAAATAATTAACAGTTAGAGGCAAAAGACCTGGGATTCTTTTAGAATGAAATGAGGGATAGTCATTTGGCTTCTACATCTGTTTTGGCATCAAACTTTTAATGCCACTGGCAAATCAAAACGTTTTCTATTGGTTTCTGATTACTCAAATTGGCTAGAGCTCACTAGTCATCAATCAGCCTTCATTTACTCTTCCTGGAGGCTAGCAGTATTGATTTTATAATAAGTAGTGCTTGGTATTATCAAATCTAGCTGTACAGGGGCTGAGTGATTGCTGTAACATAACAGATTATGTCACAGAATTTGCTTTAATTTATAATCATATTGAAAAAAAATCACTAGGACCTGTTGATTTCTTTAATGCTTTAATTTTTGTTGCAAGGGGGGGAAGAGAAAGAGAAAGGAGAGAGGGAGAAAATAAAGAACATGGCTTATGTTTCTCAGGTAATTAATTTCTGGGAAATTGAATGTATCCTTAATGACATTTTAATTAGATATGGTGAAGCACTCCAACCTTAAATTCTGGATGTTCTATCTATTTAAGAACTCCATCTTCATAATATCTGAGCACCTCTGAATTTTTTCAGCATCATGTTTGTGGAGGTCTTTTTTTTAATGGCAGTCCCAGAAAATCAGAGTGTGTATCTCTACAGCATATAAACACTATTTTAATTGTATTTAGATTGCCATAGCACCAAAGGCAGCAGTCAGATTCAGAAGCAGTAGAGCCCCATTGTGCTAGCTGCTGTACAAACACATACAAAGATACAATCTCTGCCTCAAAGAGTTAGTGATTGTAAGATATGAGGTCTACAAATGAAAACACAATATAAGACAATATAAACCTTAAATATTGTTATATTGTTCACTAGACTCCAGGGACTGAATTTCCACTGTTGCAAAGTGTTCAAGTAAAGAATATCATCAAACAACTCCAATCCATACTCGATAGGGACCCAATCCTGATAGAAATCTTTCCTGAACCCCTAGTTCTGGCTTCAAACAACCCCACAACCCCTCCAAGCTCATCATTAGAAGCAAGCTCCCCACAGACCAGAACACACCAAGTCAAAGCGGCCCCAGATCCTGCCAAAACAACAGATGCAAAACCTGCAGACATATCTCCACTACTATGATGATCGATACCTCCCACAATACACCTTTCACGATCCATCGATCCTACACATGCCTATCACAACATATAGCGTACCTCATGCACCAAATGCCCCACTAGCAACTACATGGGTGAAACCAGACAATCACTAAGCTTTTGAATGAACTCACACAGGAAAATGATAAAAAGACAAAAACACCCTATCATCTGTGGGTGAATGCTTTTCACAAAGCAATCACTCTATATCTGACCTATCAGATCTCATCCTCAAAAGAAACCTGCAAAACATTTTCAAAACACAAGCCTGGGAGCTTTAATTCGTAACTCTGATAGACATTAAAAATCATGGACTGAACAGAGACACTGCATTTATGGTTTATTACAACCATCTGTAGCCCACTATCTCCTCTTTTTTGTCCTATGACTGCAGAGGTGTTAAAGGCCACTCTACCTTGAATGGTTCAGTAGAATATGTGTTATGCTAACCCTAGTTATGCTAAGCAATCTGTTCTACCTTGCATTTAGCTGTCACACTGGGAGTTCCTTTCCCAGACCTGAAGAAGAATTCTATGTGACTCAAAAGCTTGTTTCTCTCATCAACAGAAGTTGGTCCAATAAAAGATATTACCTTACCCACCTTGTCTCTCTAGAATCCTGGAAGCATCTAGGCAGATAGGCAACTTTCCCATACAGAGTAAGGCCATGTCTACACTACAGAGTTAAGTCGATGAAAGTTTCATAAACTGATATAACTACATTGCTTGTGCATGTTCACACAGTGCTCCTTGTGTCAGTGGAGCGTATCCACAGTTGGTGCTCTAGCATCGACAGAAAGAGCTGTGCAACTCACTACCTTCTGCTGCTAGGAGTTCTGGGAATGGATTGCAGTGCATCATGGGTGCGGGCTCACCATCCCATGATGCAGTTTTCTCTGTCCCATCATTCAATGGGCTTCCGAGTACATTTTGTGCTGTTTTTCAACAGGCCTGTACACTGTGTACCTGCCATCTTTGTGATAAGCATTATAAACTCAACACGGCGGATCCTGCAATATTTCATGAGCTGCAAATCTGAAAAAGAATCCATGGTGCCTGCCCTTCTGTGTGCTATGGAAAGAAACAATTCCAGATTGCATCCATGGAGCATCGGCACATGGTGGACTTTCACTATTGGGCTTGGGAAACAAACACTGAGTGGTGGGATCACATCATTATACAGGTCTGGGATGCCGAGCAATGGATTCAGAATTTTCAGATGCACAAAGCCACCTTCCTGGAAATGTGTGCAGAGCTCACCCTGCCCTGCAGCACAAGGACACCAAAATGAGAACTTCCCTCATGGTGGAGAAGTGAGTGGTGATCACTGTGTGGTAGCTGACAACTCCAGATTGCTACAGTCAGTCGCGACTCACTTTGGAGTTGGGAAGTCCACCGTGGAGGTTGCAGTCATGCAAGTGTGCAGAGCCATTAACTACATCCTGCTACAAAGAACTGTGAGTCTAGGTAATGTGCAGAAATGGAAGATGGCTTTGTGGCAGTGGAATTCCCAAACTGTGTTGGGGCGATAGATGTCATGCATATCCCAATTTTGTCCCCAGACCATCTTGCGATGGAGTACATCAATAAAAAAGGCTAATTCTCTATAGTATTGAAGGTGCTGGTGGATCACTGGGATCATTTCGCTGACATCAACACAGGATGGTCAGGGAACGTGCATGATGCACACATCTTCAGGAACACTGGCCTGTATAGAAAGCTGCAAGCAAGGACTCTCTTTCCAGACCAGAAGATTCCAATAGGGGATGTGGAAATGCCCATGGTGATCCTGGGAGACAAAGCCTACCCTTTACTCCCATGGCTCATGAAGCCTTACATCGGAAACCTTGATAGCAGCAAGGAGCACTTCAACAACAGGCTGAGCAGGTGCAGAATGACCATTGAAAGTGCATTTGGCAGATTAAAGGGTCACTACCACTGCCTTTTTAGCAGGTTAGATCTCAATGAGGAAAATATTCCCATGGTTATGGTCTGTTGTGCTGTGCATAACATTTATGAATAAGGGGAAAAATTTCCACAGGGGTGGAGAGCACTGAGACAGATCATCTGGCAGCTGATTTTGAGCAGCCAGATACCACAGCTATTAGGGGGGCTTAACAGTGGGCTATTAGAATCAGGGAGGCTTTGAAGGAGCATTTTGACAATGATGTCAAGTAATATGTGTTTCTGTAATGCATTCAGCCAAGCATTGTTTACTTGCTGCCTTGAATGATCCTTGTAATGATTGCTGCCTGAGCATTAATTCTAATCTGCAAATGTGCCAATTGCCATTGTGTATGAATTTCAGCAGCAACCATCGTGTGTAGGACACAAATAAAGATTCATTTTATTTGTAAGAGTAAATTTTTATTACACAGCAATACACAGATCTCAATTTCTGACAAGCGGCCTGACACTGAGGAGCACTCTCTGAATTGAGGCTCTCACAGCTGTGTGTAAGTACATCTGTCATTTTGAAACCTGTCGCTAGGGGTGGAATAAAGGGGCACTGCGATGGGCTGGGAACTTGCAAGGAATAGGGGAGTGGGAGTTTGGGGAGGGTGTGACAGGGTATCTGGGCTGCCCCCTGGCCTGTCGGACCACTAAGCCCTCCAAACCTACCAACCTGGTATGTTTCTCACTTTGTAATGCTAATGTTAAGCTACAAGCCTCTGACAAGCACTGTACTCACACAGCCATTCACAGGCAGGCACTTACTCAACTGAGTTACATGAATGATCTCCCAACCACTCATGAACTGCCAATAGAGAGGCTTTAGCCAATTCCCCCTAGCTCCAGTCCTACTCCTGAGAACTATACCATCTTAGACTGGTCAGAAACCTGAGCAGTGAAAGCTCATTAATAAGTTCGCCATTTCTTCATAGGAAAGTGGACATGCACCAGCCTTTGTAACCTGAGTTGAGATTTCCCAAGCACTTCAACCAAAAGCACACTGTTTTAGGTAAAATATAAAACAGATTAATTAACTACTAGACAAATAGATTTTAAGTAATTATAAGTAGCAGGCATAGAGATCAAAGCTGGTTACCAAAGAAACAAAAATAAATTCACATTCTAATTCTAATTTAAACAGACTAAGCAAGATTTGAATCAAGCAGTATCTTACCCTAACAGATGGCACAAGCAGCTTATAGTTCCTCAATACACATACTGGGATCCTCCAGCCTGGGACCGATATCTCACTCCTGAAGGTAACTGAGGATGCAAGACTGTATCTCCTACATGCATGTGGCTTCAGATCAGGTCCATATGCTGCTCTCCTGTGTGCCGCTTTGGTTCCTGCAGAAATAATTGCCAATTGGCATGGCAAAGTTTCCTACAGCAGGAGAAAAAACAAAGCAGCTCTGCCAAGGAACCTTCAGCAGAGGATTGCAAACTACCTCCAGGGAAGTTTCCTAGAGATCTCTATGAAGGAAATCTCATTAACAAACTTTTCTACAGGGCCCCCACTGTGTAGCTGCATAGGGAATGGGAAACAGACTGAAACAGTGCTAGTCTTGTTAATTTCTATCCCTTATCCTACTTCTAAGATATAACAAAATAAAGGACAGTTCACATGGCACTGTGCAGTATCAAATCAAAATAAGTACTTACCGGAGGTCCCCTCTCTTACGTCAGCGCTAGAGCTAGAGTGCTGTGACTGGCTAGACTCCTCCGGAGTCAAAAAGAGGTCATAGATTGCCATGCTACCAGACAACCCTGTTGCCTGCCCCACATCCTCCTCCAACTCCACTTCCTCATCCATCACGTCTTCCTTGGGGTTGACTCCACAGGCCACTTCCTCCAGCCCCACCTAAGTATCCATAGGCTTCTTGGGGGCGGAGGTGCGGTCGCCGCCAAGGATGGCATCCAGCTTCTTGTAGAAGCAACAGGTCTTTGGCACCACACCAGAGCAATGGTTTGCCTTCCTTGCCTTCTGGTACAACTGCCTCAGCTCCTTGATCTTAGCACAGCACTGATACATGTCTCCTTCGTGCCCCTCTTGCAACATGCCACGAGCAATATGCCTATAGGTATCAAAGTTTCTATGGTTGAAGCAGAGCTGGGATTGCACAGCCTCCTCTCCAACAGCTCTGGTGTACTCCAAATGGGAGCATGTTTGCTGCAGGGAGCCAGCAAGGTCAACTTGGAAGATGCTGTGTGAGCTGTCCACGCTGAGCAAACAGGAAGAGGAATTTAAAAAATTCAGAGGCCTTTAAAGGAGAAAGTGTGATTGCCTGTGAACCTGCCTGCAGGGCAGTGGAGTTCAAACTGCTGACCAGAGCAGTCATGATGGGCATTCTGGGACACCTCCTGGAGGCCATTTAATCAAGCGCAGTGTATACACTGACACTGTGTCACTTCAACATTTTTAGCGAAAAGCTCTATGCCTCTTGTTGAGGTGGTTTTATTATGTTGGCATAGAAGGAGAGTTTAACTGGTAGGAGGAGCACTGTAGAGTGTACATCTCCACTGTTTTGTCAACAAAAGTCAGCTTTTGTTGACAAAACTGTGTTGTGTACACAAGGCCTATAGATGGCATTTTCAAATGAGACTAAGGGTGTTGGTGTCCAAATCCCATTGAAGTTCAATGACATTTAGGGAGCTAATGCCCTAAAATCCTGTGATAAACTCAATCTAGAAACAGAATACATATGACGTGTTCCTGCTCCCAATGAAGTCAATGGGAGCTTAGCCATTGATTTAAAAAAGATCCTATGAAATTAGCAGGTCTTTCTGGTAATCATCTTTTATGTATTCTCTACTACAACACCATCTGCCTGCTGACCCTGGAAGTGTCAGCCAATACATTTTGAATAAAAATGTTTGAAAGATACATTAGTCTTCTCATTTGTTCAGCTGCTATGAAAAAAATTAAACTGTCAACAGAGTTTTGTCAGTTCAGATTATCGTTTAGACACAATAATGTACTAAAGTAAACATTAAAATCACAGAACATTCTTCTTCCAGTTTGCACTTACTTCTGCTTCAAAGAACAGAGAATCAGTTCTGTTTTTTTCAAAGAACTATTAGTGTGAATAGCTTAGAAAACAATGGTTAACACACATGTGCCAGAATTTTCAAACAAGAGTGCCCAGGGTTAGATACTTGAATCCACAATTAGGTACCTAAGCAAAATGCCTGATATTCAGAGGTGCTGGGCCCTCAGCAGCTCCCATTCACAGAAGAATAGAGTTGTGTGTGCTGAGTACCTCTGAATCCCAGACACTTTTTTAGGTGCCTAGATATGGTTGTATGTGTCTAACTTTAGGCACTCATGTAAAAATTGCCCTCCCCTTCACACCCGTGCTTCACAAATCTGAAGAAAGTGAAATGGGGTGAAGCATTCACATGTTCACAGATGACATAAGTTGATAAGCATTTTTTAAAATGTTTTTCCCCTGCTCCTCCACTGCATTTTGTTAGGCTAATAAATCATTGTTTTGTGATATTGTCATTAGAGATATTGAATTCAAATATTCATTGAGCATAAACTTGCATTTTACTAGTAAATTCAAGAAAAGTAAACTGTCACGAAAATCCAGTGCTAGCATTAAAAAAATTTAGGTTTGAATTTTTTTGTACCATTTTCTATTTTATTTATAAGATTTATATTGTAACATATTTTTGATAAATGATAGTGAGCTTTCTCTATAATAATAATCACTACTGGTGATAGCATCTTTCATGTTGCTTAGAAGCATGAGCTTGATCTATGGAAAACCTCTCCCATTGACAGTTGTACCTCTTTACTTAGCAATTTCATTAGATTTTTTTGCAGATAAGGTTAATCTATTTAATAGGTTTAATCTGTTAATTGATCTGACAGCCACTACAATTTTTTCTCTCTCCCCATCTTCTCTTTACTGTCTGTAAAATGGAGATATTAATATTCACCTACCTATGACCAGGACTCTATTTTTCCATGTGTGTCTGGTCAGGTGATTGTGACCTTTTCTATCTGATGCCGATCTCACTGCCAAAATCCATGATGTTATCACGTTGAACTGGGGACAGTATAGTGTGTTCCACATGGGCAATGCCTAAAATCCATTTGGAAATTGAAGCCAGTGCAAAATGTGGTAGAATTAATGTTGAGTGGTTTATCCCACCACCAACCAGCATCTGACTCCAGTGGTCCGTGATCTGCACTGGCTGCTTGTTGGCCTGCTGCAGGAGTTAAAAGTATTTGTTTTGAGCTGTGAAGCCCTAAATGGCTTTGTTTCTGTGTACCTGAGAGACCGTTTCTCTCCTGTGCCTTACAACTGCAATTGCAATAAGTGAAGGTGCTCAGTTTAAAAGAGCGAGAGACTGCTGGAAGGTTTTTCTCAATGGGGTCCTCAACTTTGGAATTCATAATCACCTTTGGTCCAAAACAGTGCTATATTTTTCGCTTCAGGGAAGGCTGCATGGCCTATCTATTTGCACCAACTTTTAAGGAGGAAAGCAGGCGTTTGAGGGTTTGTGCTGGAGTTGAGGTTTTTTATATTATGTTATGTTTTTGTTGACTGTTTTGTTGTGGGGGACTTTAGGGGTAACAGATTGTTTTTCTGCTTGTTATGTGACAATTATAGAGTCAGAGAATTAGTCACTTTCTTCTACATGAACAAAGAACATTATTAGAATAAGGAAAATAGCATTATCCCTAAAGCACCTGCATGTTACTCTCTCTGCTACAATGTAGAGCTTCTACCTAGACTCTTCTCAACCCCCAAGCTGTTCCTAGCTGACAGATTTTTTACAGCTCCATATGTGATGTTCTCTGTAAATTAGTTAATTAGCTAACCTGCATTTTTTAAAACAGTTTGCACATACCCATAAGCGTCAACCTTTTAAAACTTGTGTAGATTAAGTGTTGGTGAAAGGCATCAGATGTGACAACCCAAGTGAACAAAATTCTCTGTTTAACTATAGGATATCATCAGGGCAATCTCCCACACTTTCTGTTCCACTAGCATGCCTTACCCAGGATCTGTGGTGGGTACTTCCTTTAGAAATAATGCGGGTGGCTCAGTCTCCATGGCCTATGCAATTCTTGGTCTCTTTGCCAATACTCTGCCATTTAGTGCAAATAATGGTGGTGATTTTGGCTGATCTACACGTAAACTTTAGGTTGACACAGCTATGGTACTCAGGGGTGTGAAAAATCCAAAAAAGTGCTGTAGTTATGCCAGCCTAACCCATATTATAGAATTCTTTCATCAATCTTTACCATTGCTTAGCAATGTGGAGTTTCTACAGTGTCAGAAAAACCCCTTTTCTCACTGTAGACTGTGTCTACGCTTCAGGGTTATCCGGGCAGTAGCTACAGCACTGTAACTATGTTGCAATAGTCCCTGTAGAATAAATATGAACTTCATAATGGTGAAGCTGGACCTGAGACTCGCCCAAACTTTTCTCATACAGGGGTGGGAATCAGCAGATGAGCCAGCACTCCAATTACTTAAATACCATTAACTCCCCTGGGGTGGAGCTGACTGCCTAATTAGCAGATTAGAATGGACTGGGGAAGATTAAAGAGCTAATTAGCCTATTAACACACAGGGTAGAAGGAAGCGCAGGGAAGGAAGTGTTAGGAGGAGAGAGATAGGCTAGTAGAGCCAGGACCAAGAAGGATCTCTGTGTGGATAGATTGCTTCCATCTCCACTCCCTGGCAGAGGACTGAGGAGCCACAGATGCTGTACACAATGTGTTGTATGGGTGAGTAAAGGTAGTGGGAAGACTAGGTAAATAAACTACGCCGTGATGTATAATAACAACTGAAGGTCTCAGAATAGTCTGTGTAGACAGAAGAGAAGACAAGAGCAGGACTTTGTCCTGTCACAAGGGGCCACCAAAGTTTGATTAGATAGAAACAATTGCTACTTTCTAGTGAGCTGGTCTGGAGTCAAACATGTAAAATTCTAGGTCAGTAGCAATGCCATCATGCATACAGCCCCCCAGTGTGTGCTTATATTATACCTTTAAGAATGAATATTGCTTTCTGGAAAGATGGGCTTATTAAATCAAATTCTGGCTTTTTAGGAACTTAATCAGGAAGGGTTTTCCACTCTCTGGCCAGTCACATAAAATTTTCTACACACTGCTCTAAACATCCAGCAAACAAAGTGTACTATCAAGTTCCCCACCATGTTCTTAAAGGATAGTTTTTGTTAATCAAAATACAATAAAATACAGCAATATAATTAATATAATAGCCAAATAATATTCTATATACAACATTTTTCAATATAAAATCACTTCAGCAATTACAATTATTCCAGGTTCCTCACACTAATCTAAGAAGGAGATATATATCTATATCTAATCTATTTCTATAACCATTAAAAATACCAAAAACCACCCACCTTTAAAAGAACATTATAGATGCAAAATCAAACACTCCCAAGTTAGGTAATGCTAGAATGAGGGTTACCCAATTAATTTTAATTCTATCTCCTTGTAATGATACAGCTTTGAATTACATAATAACATTCAGTTTTTACCATGAGAGCCAGCAGCGTTTGCACCCAGCACTTTCAGAGTCTCAGCACAGATCTCTTCTAGTTCAGCTGAGAGATCAACTGGTAACAGAAAGAGGCTGTAAACCTATATGTGCAACAGCCCTTAATGGGAGATATGATATACTTTGCAAGTGAATTATACAACTGTTTGTGAAACAGCAGTGGAATACTGCATATTGGAATTCCTGAGTTCTGTTCCTGGTTCTAGGAGCACAGTGCAGCCTATTGGCTAGAGCAGTGTTTATAGACAAGATAAGCAAGCACAAAGATTTGACACATTCATTCAGAAATGTGGTGTAGCTCAGTTATATTATAGATCTGGATTCTATTCTCAATTCTGCCTGAGGTAACTTCATGCAATCTCTCAGTTATTTTGTTTGTAAAATCGGAAAATGGAACTCATCTACTAAATGGGAGAGGTATGAAGCCTTGGACTGTAACATGAGATGTGAACTACACAGATATATTAATAGCAGTTGGTAGAAGAAGTGAGGCCAATACCTATGATCTTCAGTATCCTAGCCCAGTGCACCTTCCTTTGCCAGAAGCTATTTAGTAGGGGAAGGTGTCACTTTCATATGTGTTTGACATTTTACCGTAGATGCAGGCAGGCAGGGACAGGGCACGAGTGTCACACAGGGTGCATAATACTTTGCAGGACTGTCCTGTTACAGATGGAAAGAAATGGGGTACATATCCTTCCACTGCTATTTCTCTGTTTGTAATGCACTGTGTTTTTTAATGGCTTGTCAGAACACTTAAGCTTGGAACTGATGAATTTTCAGTGTCTGAATCTTTAAAAAAAAAAATAAATAAAAAATAAAAATAAATAAAATAAATACATTCCTAAATGTTTTTAAAGCTCTTTGAGCTGTATAGCTTGGAAGTTTCTATAGAAGTATAAAGTATTATTTATAAACATCACAAGAGAAAATAAAGTGGTCAAAAATGTAAGGCATAATTTTGTTCACATGTCCAGGACTAACATAATCAGTTTAAAAAAAAATATAATATAATACCTAGATTTTATATTATCAAGAAATTGAAGAATGTGTGGCAGGAACCTAGGAAAAAAACAGTTAAATAATTTTATACTGCCATCATTAGGCCACCTGAATGGAGAAGGAAGATCTAGTAAGAGAAAAGATGCAGTTTGACATAACCCCCATAAACTTAAAAGACCAGGTTCTGCCTTCCTTTACTTTAAGAAGTACTTTACAGTCTCATTTTCTTCAATAGGATTACTTACAGATTGAAGTACAGTATTACTGAATGTGAATGCGGTCTTGTCTACAAGAGTAAACTGCACTGTTGTAATTTAAGGTCTGAATTTACACCAATTTAATTAAACTGGTGCAAACTCTTGTGTGGACACGTCAGATTGGTTTTTTTGTTTTGTTTGTTTTTTGTTTACTTTAAATCAATTTGCAGTACATATAAACTAAACTGAAATAAGCCACTCTGACACCAAAATAAGAGTGTCCAGTCAATTTAAATTGGTGTGACTTTCTGACGTAGACAAGTGTGACAGAATCTAGCCCTACACAGGTAGGCTTTTTTAAAAAATTAATATATTCTGCAAGATAGAATGGGATAGTGCAGAGGCACCCAAGAAATGCATCCAAAACCTTTTATTTTTAAATTTTAAAAAATCTATCTTAGATTTAAATCTAAATAATAATAGATTTAAATCTATCACAGACAATTTTTAAATCAAGATTGGCTATTTTTCTAAAAGCTATGTTCTAGCAATTATACTGGGGAAAATTCTATGACCTGTGTTATATAGGAGGTCAGACTAGATGATCACAATGGTCCCATCTGGCCTTAGAATCTATGAATAAATGTAATAAGACAATGTCTCAGGTCTCCGACTTTTCATAATTTAAACAAATCTTCTCACTTTTTTTTTTAGAGAGCACAAATATAATCCTTTTCTTTTATTGCCATTCATAATAAAAGTTCAGTAGCTGTATTTCTTCAAGACATTGTTTATTCTCACCCCAACTTTGTTCTTCAGCTCTAAGACGTCAGTTCAGGAAAGTGGCTGAAATGAAAGAGAAATACACACACAAAAATAATTTGATTGACGAGACTGATTCCAAAATATTGCTTTTTCCTAGAAAATATGAAGGTGAATCAGGAAATGGATGGCCTTTTCAAGTCACATGAATCAGTACCCCAGGATTCATCATTTTCACCAAGTGTTGAAGTTTCCTTTAGCATTTATATAAAAACTTATTAACTACCTTAGCTATCATAAATGTTTTAAAATGAAAAATAAGAGGTAATTATTAAAGTGAACTCCAAGAACATATTAATATCCATTTCGTGTGGTTCAGTTGAAAATGCCACCTTAATATTATGTGTCAGGATTCACAAAGTTATAATTCAAACTTATTTATGAAGAATCTTATCGTGCAAATACCCCAAGGTGCCAAACACATTGATTCACTTTCTTTTTCAATTTATAAACAGTAAATAAAAATTCACCATGAAAATGTCTAACTCACAAAAGTCAGGTATTCCAGAATTATATTTTGCCTCCCTGTTTCTAATTCCTAGGTATTACAGGCATCAGTTTATGTGATGTTTAGATACCACATGTTATTTGGGACAATAATTGGACTAAATAAAATGAGGGAATTAGTAAGTATGAAATTTCCCCGTCTTTTGTGATTTTAAAGGAACACTGCAATGCTTTTTTCTAATTTATTAGAGCTCTATGCATCAAATTATCTCTGTGGCTGCTGGCCTATTGATGGGGTGAACATCTCTTGGGCTACATAGCCATAGATTCTTCTCCCTAGCTATTTTGATGGCATACATTCCTTAAGCAATTGCATATTGCCAGGTTTCCTACTCAGGACTGTTTCTTTCCCATCATGGAGTCTCATATATTTTCCTACCAAACAACCACAATAATCTCATTAGAACAAATTATGCTCATTGTAACCTATTCATAGGATAGGTTATTCCTTGGTGGATAACTGATTTTGGTGAACAAGGGCAGAAATGTAGAGACTCATGCAGCCAAAATACACTGGGCTCATTAGGCTAAATGTTCCTGAATCTCAGTGGGAGAAGAAAAGAAGGAGGCCTTAACAGTGATGTAGACATGGTGAATGAGACAGGAATCACCTCCCACAGAACTGCCCTACCAAAATGATAAGGTGGGAAAGGCCTCCCTAACTATCTAGTTTTTTTTAATTTAAAGGGCCCTGGACATATCCCTTTCACCCCAAAAGGCTCACACCCAGACCTCATTCAAGCTCTTGGGTTGCACCAATTTCTGTGTGTTTGCAGAGCTCCATAGGACCTGCCCGAGGAAAGAGAATTACAGTGCAAAGAGCTCATTTACACAATTCTTCTCTGACTGAACTGCTGTGTAATGCACCCTGCCATCAGGCTGGGTTTTTCCCCATTCATTTTGGCCCTGTGTAGTAGAGCTGGTAAAAAAAATGCAGATAATTTATCACAAAAATGTCAGTGGCTTTTGCAAATACGTTTGGTCAAGATTTCAGATTTTCAAAAACTTATGACCACCCTATAAACAGATTGAAAAACAGCAAAAACTGTTAACCAAAATTTTTTGTCAACATTTTGACATGAGGAACCTCGCTACCACCTGCCTTGAGTGGGAGACTCAGCTAACACCTGGTTAATGAGCCTCTGAAATGTGGCTCCTGCATTACTTAACCCAAATGGGAACACTTTGAACTCAAAAAGTCCTGAGTCAGTAATGAAGACAGACTTTTTCTGTGTTTCATTGTCAAGAAGGATTTGCCAGTACTCCTTAGTTAAATCCAGGATGCACAAGAACTTTACTTTGCTTTTTGCATGTCTTTGTTTTTGCATGTCATCAATTCGAGGTATGTCCCACATATTTGCTCTCTCATTATGAATTTGCTCCTGCATTTTTCCAGTTGCCTGGTATGCTTTGCTGGGCACAGGCTGTGGTCCTATGGTGCTAATCTTATGACTATTTTGTGAGTCAGGCCTGGCTTGCTGGTGATGATATCTGGAGATGACTTCACAGCACACCCTTTATGCGAACAATGGCTTCATGATAGAGATATGCTTTAAACCTGTTTATAGGCACAGTTTGAGGCGCAGCCCTTCTGTGGGTATTTTATATATTGTAGGTAACATTGTTAATCCTTTCTATAACCTCAAAAGGCCCTTCCCATCAGTTCTGCATTTTGTACTTTTCCACAGGGAGTAACACAAGCACCAAACCAGCCATATCAAATGACTAATCACAGGTAGTGCAATCATACTATTCTTTCTGAGATGCCTGGCTTTTAATGAGGTTTTGCTGCACTATCTCCATCATGCATTTTTAATTCTCCCTGAACCTCCGCATGTGTTCAGCCACCAGTTCCCCCTCTGTTTCAGTACCGCCACCCTCCCAAGAGTCTCTAATGGCATCCACGGGAACCTCTGACTTTTCTTCCATAGAGAAGATCAATTGGAGCGAATCCTGTGGACTCTTCTTTAATTATCACTAATGGATGCAAAGGAGGCTTGCAGAGACCTACAGGCTTTTTCTGCTTTTGACATAAGTCATAAATCTTGCGGTATTCCTTTACTTTATTTTGAATATTGGGCCAACAGAAGGTTTTTTTTAGCCTTTCATATGTCCTCTCCATTCACAAGTGACCAGCAAAAGGGTAGTTGTGGGCTAGTAGCATTACCTCTGAACAATGCTTTGTGGGTACGATCGATTGTTTGTAGAGCTCCACAAGACTTCTATTTTTCCCAACCAGGGCTTCCCTGTAAATCCTTTTTATAAAGAACCTTGCCCTGTTCTCTCTATTAAGGGCATTACTGAGGATGGCCTCCTTTATGCTCTCCAGGGAGGAGTCTGCACTTCATTCCGCAGCAAATTCCATTTGGCTTTTGTTTGCACTGAGGGCCGTTTCAGGGAAGGGCGGGGGGCGGGGTGGGGCGAACTCCTCATCTCCCTTCCCCAAAGAAACATTGCTACTTTCTACTGGTAAAGGTACAGATGATTCCTCTCCCTTCTCAGCTGTCTCTCTCTCCTTAGGGTTTACCGCTGGGAACTTAGGGACATGTTCCCTCTTGCTATCAGTCATAATATTAACAGCTCTGAGGAGAGTTAAGATGTCATTTCTCACTAATACATCAGCTGGTAAATTCTCAGGAATGTCCACATTCAAAGCAGCCCTTAAACCTTCTGACTCTAAGAGCTTGTCTCCACTACCACTTTTGTTGGTATAACTTATGTTGCTCAGGGGAGTGAAAAACACACACCCCTGAGCAAGACAAGTTAGAATGACAGAAGCGCCAGTATGGACAGTGCTATGTCATCAGGACAGCTTCTCCCGCTGACATAGCTACTGTCGTTTGTGGAGGTGGTTTTATTATGGCGACAGGAGAGCTCTCTCCCATCAGCACAGAGTGGTTACACAAGCGACTTTACAGCAGTGAAGTTGCACTGGTACAGCTGTGCTGCTGTAAGCTCTGTAGAGCAGACATGGCCTAATTCAAGGCAGGCTAAAGGCACCATGGTTCTAGAGTGCCCCAAGGGCTGGCAGTTCTGAAGGGATGTAACACTAGAGGCTCAACATCAAGCTATTCCGACACAGAGGAAAGATAAGAAGAGCCACAGGAGGCCAATGTGGCTGCTCAAGGAGCTTTTTAGCTACCTAAAAACTTAAAGGGATACATAAAGGAAATGGGAGGTGGGACATGTCATGAAGGAAGTTTACATGGGAATAGCATGAGCGTGCAGGGACAAAATCAGAAAAGCCATGGCAAAGAATGAGTTACAGTTGGCAAGAAACACCAGGGAGAACAAGAAGGAGTTCTTCAAATATATCAGACAAAAAAGAAAAATGGTGTGGGTCTGCTGCTCAATGAAGAAGGTGAACTGGTAATGGAAGACGATAGGAAGGTAGAACTGCTCAATGCCTACTTCACTTCAGTCTTCTCATAAAAAATAACATGTGACTGGATGACTAGCAAAATTACCATAGACAATACAGGGGAAGGAATCAGATCGGGATAAGTAAAGAACACGTCAGAGATCTTCTGACCAATTTGAATTAATTTCAATCAGCAGGTCTGCATGATATTCACTTGAGGGTACTGAAGGAATTAGAACTCTCGGAGCAACTGGAAATAGTATTTACAAACTCATGGATGACAGGTGAGATCCCAGAAGACTGGAAAAGGGCTAACAGTGTTCATCTTTAAAAAGGGGAAAAAGGAGGAGCTGGGGCATTGTAGACCAGTCAACTGACTTCAATACCTTGGAAGCTACTAGAGCAATGTATAAAGAATTAAATTTGCAAATACCTGGAAGATGAAGGGGTAATCACTGGCAGCCAGCATGGATTTACCAAGAACAAATCATGCCAAACCAGCTTGATTTCCTTCTCTGACAGGGTAACTGATTTGGTAGATAGGGGGAATGCGATGGACATTGGTGATCAATGGCTCCATGTCTAGCTGGCAACCGGTCACAAGCGGAGTTCCCCAGGGGTCGGTCCTGGGGCCGGTTTTGTTCAACATCTTTATTAATGATCTGGAGGATGGGGTAGATTGCACCCTCAGCAAGTTTGCGGACGACACTAAGCTGGGGGGAGTGGTAGATACCCTGCAAGGTAGGGATAGGATACAGAGTGACCTAAACAAACTGGAGGATTGGGCCAAAAGAAATCTAATGAGGTTCAACAAGGACAAGTGCAGAGTCCTCCACTTAGGAAGGAAGAATCCCATGCACAGCTATAGACTGGGGACCGACGAGCTGGGCAGCAGCTCTGCAGAAAAGGACCTGGGGGTAACGGTGGATAAAAAGCTGGATATGAGTCAGCAGTGTGCCCTGGTTGTCAAGAAGGCTAATGGAATATTGGGCTGCATTAGGAGGGGCATTGCCAGCAGGTCACGGGAAGTGATTATTCCCCTCTATTCGGCATTGGTGAGGCCGCATTTAGAATACTGTGTCCAGTTTTGGGCCCCCCACTACAAAAAAGATGTGGACAATTTGGAGAGAGTACAGCGGAGGGCAACCAAAATGATTAGGGGGCTGGAGCACAGGACTTATGAGGAGAGGCTGAGGGAACTGGGCTTGTTTAGTCTGCAAAAGAGAAGAGTGAGGGGGGATTTGATAGCGGCTTTTAACTACCTGAAAGGGGGTTCTAGGGAGGATGGGGCTAGGCTGTTCTCGGTGGTGGCAGATGACAGAACAAGGAGCAACGGTCTCAAGTTGCAGGGGGAGGTCTAGGTTGGACATTAGGAAAAAGTTTTTTACTAGGAGGGTGGTGAAGCATTGGAATGGGTTACCTAGGGAGGTGGTGGAATCTCCATCCTTACAGGTTTTTAAGCTGAGGCTTGACAAAGCCCTGGTTGGGATGATATAGCTGAGGTTAGTCCTGCTTTGAGCAGGGGGTTGGACTAGATGACCTCCTGAGGTCCCTTCCAACTCTAATATTCTATGATTCTATGACATAATACATCTGGACTTCAGCAAGGCTTTTGACACAGTGCCACAAGACATTCTAATAAGTAAGCTGCAGAAAGGCAGGCTCAACAGAACTACTATTAAGTAGATACATAATTGGTTAAACAACCGCAAACAAAGAGTAACTATTAATGGAATGATGTCAGCTTGGAGGGAGGTCTCAAGTGGGGTTCCACAGGGATCTTTCTGGGTCTAGTGTTGTTTAACAACTTTATTAATGACCTGAATGTAGGTAGAGACAGCATACTGATCAAGTCTTCAAATGAGGTTAGTCCTGCTCTGAGCAGGGGGTTGGACTAGATGACCTCCTGAGGTCCCTTCCAACTCTATGATTCTATGACATGGGGTTCCCAATACTTTGGAGGACAGAGCTAAAATTCTGAGGAATTTTGATTAATTGGAGAACTGGGTTATAGACAACAAAATGAAATTCAACAAAGACAAATGTAAGGTGCTATATTTAGGGAAGAAAAACCAAATATACAAATACAGAATGGGGGAAAACTGGCTTGGCAGCAGCACTGCTGACAAGGATCTGGAAGTTGTGATGGATCACAACCTCAACATGAGTTGGCAATGCACTGCTGTTGCAAAAAAACCAAATGCAATTTTAGCAAATGCATTAACAGAGGCATAGCATGCAAGTCATGGGAGGTGACAGTACCGCTCTACTAGGAGCTTGTTAGGCGTCAGCTGGCGTACTGTGTCCAGTTTTGGTCACCAATGTGTAGCAATGATGTAGAGAAACTGGAAGGGATCCAGAGGTGAGCAACAAAGATGATCAAAGGGATGGAATGCAAGCCATAGGAGCAAAGGTTGAAGGAACTGGATATGTTTACTTTGGAAAAGAGGAGATTAAAGGGGGATATGATAGTGATCTTCCAATATATGAAAGGCTGCCATAAAAAAGATGGAGAAAAGTTATTCTCTTTTGCCAGAGAACAAAAGGCAATGGGTTCAAACTACAGCATAGTAGATTTAGATTAAATCTCAGGAAAAGCTTCCTAACTGTAAGAACAGTAGGACAATGGAACAGACTGTCTCAGGATGTTGTGGAAGCTTCTTCTTTGGAGGTTTCCAAAAGGAAGCTGGATAGCCACCTGTCTAGTATTGTTGACACAACAAATCCTGCATCCTGGCAGAGGGTTAGACTAGAAAGTCCCTGCTTGCATCTGTCTGAACAGACTGAGTTTCTTGATGTTGGTGAAGCGTCCTCTGTGATCCACCAGTGCTTGCAACATCATTGAAAAGTATTCCTTTCGGTTTATGTACTCTGTGACAAGGTGATCTGGTGCTAAGATAAATGGCACACATATCCCTATCGCTCCACACAGTTAGGGAACCCCATCATGGCAAAACCATCCATTATGTCCTGCATGTTTCTCAAACTCATACCATTCTTAGCAGTCTATTAATGGCCCTACACACTTGAAACACAGCTGCTCCCACGATGGCGTTATTGACTCCGAATTGATTCCCAACTGACCAGTAGCAGTCTGGCATTGCTAGCTTCCACAGAGCAATGGCCACCCACTTCTCCACTGTCAGAGCAGGTCTCAAGTGAATATTCTTGCACTTCAGGGCTGAGGACAGCCCAGCGCAAAGTTCCATGAAAGTGGCCTTATGCATCTGTAAGTTCTGCAGCCACTGTTCAACATCCCATACCTTCATAACAATGTGATCCCACCAGTCAGTGCTTGTTTCCAGGGACCAGAAACAGCACTCCACCAAGTTCCGCTGCTGCGCGACTGCCAGCAGCAACCGCGAATTGTTTTGTTCTATGGCTTGTAGCAGGGTAACATCGCAATTTTCTGCACTGCGGTTCCTCTCTTGGCCTTGGAAATAGTGCAGGATAAGTCACGAGGTGTTTGTGATGCTCATAACAATAGTGTGGAGCTGAGCAGGCTCCATGCTTCTCCGGCAATGGCATATGCATGGCAGAGCTAAGTTTTGAAAAATTGCATGAAAAAAGTGTTTTTCTGGTTGTTATTGACATCGGTGGGGAGAGGGGACTGGCGAGGGAGGACATTGCATCATGGGAAGCCAAAGACCTTCCCAAAAGCCCCTGCAGCTAGTTGCACTGTGGAATAGATATACATGGTGCACTGCTCTGCTTATCGATACAAGCACAGCTAGTGGAGACGCACTCCCCCAATGCAATGAGCATGATGTCATCACGCCTGACAGACTTTGTTAGTTTGGCAGGTGAATGTCGAATGAAATTAAATCAACTTCCCTTCGCAGTGTGGACATATCCTTAGAGAACTTACATCTAAATGTTGGGCCTACTTTTTCTGACACTGTGATAGTATCTCTTTAAACCTTAAAGCACTATTGACAGATGTACTTTATCCGTAGAGCTCTTCCCGCAGGTTTAAATTCACTTTCTGTCCTTTCTTTGTCTGTCTCTCTACCCTCCCTATTCAGGCAGAAGCCACACCTCCATCCTCAAGTCCAGATCCTCACACCTCCTAGCCCTGAGTTTTTGTATGGGAAAGCACCTAGAGGCCCCTGTCAGGAATCAGGCCCACACTGTGCTTGGTACTGTACACACAAACAATACAAAAGACAGTCTCTGCCTTCAAGAGCTTTTTACAGTCTATTAATATATATATTGGGGAATCACCTTGTCCAATTGATTAAATTTTTTGTAATGATTTATTCCACTCAGTTATTAAATGTAGTGACTAGAATAATTTTGCATTGTGTAGAGTTCTCTTTTAAAACAGTAATCTAATGGCCACTTTCATGTATCTTTTTAATTGATTCCTTTGTTGCAGGTTTTTTAAAACAAAATAAAATGAAAAATAATTGGTCACTAATATTATTACTGTTTCTCTGTGCGATTATATTGACACCTTAGTGAATGGGTATGAAACATCTGGGATAAAACTCTAATGGATTATTTGGAGACAGTATGATTTCAGGGCAGAGACAATCCATGCCTGCCAATGGGGGAGGGGGGTGAGGGCAGAATGAAGGCAGCTGGCTTCAGCAGTGTTACTGAGTATGCTCAGTCCATGTGAGCATACTCAGTCCAAGTCAAGCAGCAAATTGGAGGGGAACATGACCCGGCACACCTTCCCCCACGTGTCACGTTTGTTTCAGGGGAATCATTATGAATCTCCTATTGGAACATTCTATTATGAGTCACTAACACAAAAGATTATAATAGCTCTGAAAGTTACTCTTTATCATTTCATCATGTATTCAGAGATTCTTTAATATACACAGTGCCAAAAAGCTGGGGCAGTGTATGGTATTTGAAGATCACTACGATTAGGCTTGGAAGGATTAGATTTTTATTAGGAAATGCTGGTAAACATTGATTTCACCATACACACACAAACCAATGAAAAATATTTCCATCATGATAATTGAAATTTACAGATTGGCAAAGTAAGAATAGTTATACTTGAGAACTTATTAGAGTTTAATTTAAGGTTACTGAGTTTGTATATTTTGATATGATGTTGACTATTTGTTTTAATGGTTATAAAGCTTTTACTTTTTGAATCTCAATATGTACTGTCATTACATAATTATTGTCTGACCCCCTCCCATACCTTCCTGCAACTGTGAAAATTTAAATCAATAAAAACTGAAAAATAATTGCTTAAAACCCATAATTTTCCTTAACTTTGAAAATTTAAATTAATAAATATATAAAAGTGCTTAAAATAAACATTGAATTATTCATCAAAATTAGAGAGCAAGCGAGAGAGAGAAATTCTGCCAAGCCTAAATATGCTCTAAGAACGCAGTATAACTCTGGATACTAAATCTTATTGGTATTTTTATTGGGTGCAGTTCTTGAATGTACAGTGGCTACTTTTCTCAATTAAAACACTTGTCATTTTGTTGTTAAGGATTCAGAAAAAAATAGTTTATACTCCACAGTTTTAAAAATTAAAGCTGTTGTAAGAGATGAAGAGCTACAGAAAGCACCAGGCAATAGCATATACATATATCTATAATCTAAAATCAATCCAAATGATCATGCTTTATTTTTAAAAATGACATCTGATTGGGTGAGTGTTTCCATCATAAATTTAAAATTTGATGAATTAATTTTTTTATATCTAAATATATAACTGCCTGTGATTAAGGAGTTATTAAGAAAATGCTGCACTGTATAAAATACATTAGCTGATGCCTCTGAAATCAAACCTTATTGTCAGAGTTAAAAGGAAACTCTCCAGGTTATATGAATTGATAAGATAGCTCTTAACATTTTTATCTTTATATTGGTTTTCATACCAATAAACAGCCCGTAAAAATGCTGAAATTTGGGAACGTTCATTATTTCTGATAAATATGAACGTTCATATTCATTAACGTATCCCATGAGCGAATTTCTTATCTAATAAGCCAAAGTGGTGTTTCAACTTGTGGAGTTTCAGGCAATTTGAATTCTTACCATTTTGGATTGCAAGCAGCTTTTGATTACAGTTGTTTTAATTGAGTCTAATATTTTAGGGCTCTTCTGCTTTGGACCCGTTCCATGCCTTTGTTTATTTTATATATTAAACTTTTAATAACAATTTACACTTTTAAACCGAGACAGTCTTGCAGCCGGTAGAAGTGGTTTGTACTGTGGTTTATAGAAAAATGCAAACGTTTCTGGGCAAGCAGTGAGTGAACTTTGATGCTCTCCCGTTAAAACAAGAACAGATATTATGGAGCGGAAGAAAACCGAGAGGACGGATGAGTCGTATACGTGCAGCAACAACAACAAAAAGGAATGCACCGAAACCGTAAGAGGAGTGCAGACTGCACGGGCGCGCACGTACCTGGGGAGGATGCTTGCGAGTCTGTCCCGCAGCAGGAGAGTCAGTGCCACGTCTCACCGTCCCACTCACTCTCCCTGGGACATTTATAGTGCACTAGCCCGAGGCCTAAAAATAGCCTTTCAAAAGCACGTCGCTAGCCTGGGGGGGAGGCGCAGCTCGAGCTCGGTGTGGGGACGGACCTGCCACACGCGGAGTTTGGGTGAGATGGGGGCAGGGCGGAGGGCTGTGCGCTCTCCCCCACCGTCACCTCGGGAAGGGGATCAGTGTGCGCGGGGCTGGAGCGGCCCGGGCCGGGCAGCGCGCGCCGCATGCCCTGCAGCTCAGCGCCGGCCCGGAGCCTCACTCAGGGGCGGGCGGCGGGGGGCTCTCGGGTTTCACTCACTCCCTCGCCCCGAGGGGTGGCGTGTGCAGGCAGGGGAGGGAGGGAGGCCCCGCTCCGCGCACCGAGGCGTCCCGCTCCCAGCCAGTCCTGCAGGGGGAGTCGGTCGGCGACGCGAGACACGCTCGCACAGGCAGGCGGGCGGGCAGGCACACGGCGGCTCCCCCCCGGCTGCCCGCTCGCGCCCGCGGACTCCCCGTGGCCGGGGCGCTCCCTCCCTGCCTCCCTCCCTCACGCACTCGCAGGCCCAGCCCCCGGCTCCCCGCCCGCGCTCTACGCTGGGCTGAAGCCACCGGGAAGCACCGGGGCGCACAGGCAGAGCTGCTGCTGCTGCTGCTGCTGCCGCCGGGCGAGGGCAGAGCGGCTGCCGGTGGCCGGGTCTCCTACTCCTCCTGCGGGGTCACAAGGCGCCTCCTCGGGGATGCTTCTCCTCGCTTCACGTGCTGCCCCGGCACTGGATTTATAGGCAACTTCCCCGCGGCGTGTTCACCGCCCTCCTCTCAGGGACTGCCCGGCGGAGGGGCCCCGCTCCCCTGCCTGCCCTGCCCCAGCTGTGTGCAGCTGGCTCCTGCCAGCCCCTCCCGGGGCCGCCTGGACGGACCTGCAGCCCCGAAGAGCTGCTGAGCCCGCGCGAGTGGGGTGGGGGCCAGGCTGGCGCAGCACCTGGGGTGGGGGGAGCCGCTCCTCACTCTGCCTCTGCTGCGTGCCGGGATTTGTTGTGCTGTAGTTTTGTGTCTGTCGGCTCGGAGCCGGTGCGGAGAAGAAGCAGCCTCAGGTTATGAATTGTCTGCTGCGGTGAGTAGACCTTTAAAGCTGCTCCACCAGCTGCAACTTCTTGGTGGCCCGTAATTCTGCTGTTGCTCTGTGTGTGCTGGCTGGGGCGGGGGCATTTCAGTGCAGTGGTTTCCCTTCCCCGCGTGGGATCTGAGCATCACTCAGGTGGGTTGGCAACTTGAACATTACTAAAGCCAAAACTCACTTCTCCGACCCCCAGTCCTCTTACCCCGCCACCCCAGTTCTCCCAGTTGGTCTCCCCGTCTGCAGGACACTGCTGGCTTCTGCCTGTCGAAGAGCCACGGAAGGGGGTGGTGGGGACTCACTTGATTACACAGCAGCTGTGTATCAAACTTGGTTTGACTAAGTGACCAGGCACAGTGAGGGGCAGTTTTTAAGGGGTGTGATGTCTTCGCTGTGGTCCAGGCTGCAGGGGTAGGAGTTTCTCATTTGGGAGGATGGTTGGAGACACAGGGTGCACCTGCAAAATGCCCAACTCCTAAATCCAGGGAACCCCCAGCCCACCCTCATCCGTCCTGTTGAATTTCTGTTCGTGGGAAGTCTCGATCTCGCGTATAGGAGGAAGGAAACACAGTGTGCTGATCAGAGGAAAGGGCGGCTGTAGGGCCCCCGATTTCCCCCTTCTCCGTCCATCCATCTTCTGAGAACATACTCTGTTCCAGTACAAACACGGCTCTTTGCTGGGGTGGGATGCAGCTCCTGCCAGTGTGTTTTTATGAGTGTGTACCTTTACCCTTTGCTTTACCTGCTCCACGTTGTATTGGTCGGTGATTTTGTTTCTGGAGTCGGGAGTTGTGACTTTACTCTTTGCCTTAGTGGTCTGTTATCGGTAGGGGGCGCTGAAAGCGAGGGCTTCGCTCTAGGTGGCTGGATGCTCCAGTCACTTCTTAGAGAAATCAGTGTGAGGTCTGGGGTCACCATCGCGGGGGTGACAGAGGGCAAAACTCGAACCGGTTCACATTAAGCAGAACCTACCTTGTTAAGTATCTAACACAGATACTTAAGTTAAATGGAATTAAGAGATGGTAGGAGCCCTTTTAGTGGTGTTACAAAACAGGAGCTAACTCTCCCCTTTGTGTGTAGCATTGTGTTAATTAGCCAAGACAATAACGACTAACAGCAAAACTCCATGTCTTTAAAACTAATAGAAACTAATCGTATTTCCCTTCTCGGCCTCCCCAAGTACATTCAAAACGTCCCACTCCATCTTTCTGTTGCATTTCACATTTGTGTTATAATTTAATGGATTAAGGTAAATGATCCTGAATTAAACACCATTCGTCATCTGCAGATTGGAATAAAATATATATTCAGGTAGAAAATATCTGGGGATTTTTTTTGGGTCACAGCTTTGTTGTTATTTAAATGTATTGTATGTTTACTTTTCATGAAAGTTAAAAAGAAAAGGGTGGAGGCCCCGGGAAGCTGTCATGGAAAGTTATTGTTTACGGTTGGATATTATAAAAATGTATATTTGGCATTTACAGATAGTACAAGTTGCTGCTGGATATGAGTTTTAATATACTTGTAATGCACCTATTATTTAATTTTATAAATTGCTGTTGCTCTAGTCTGTTGTATAAACCTGTATTTTGGCAACTTTTAAAGAGTACATTTTGAGTTAATGGTCCATAATACACTGAAGGAGACAGTGTGGTCTGTTGTGTAAATCCTTCTTATTGCATGGATTATTACCCTGAGAGATGGTAGCCATTATGGTTTCTCATATCAGTCCGGATGCCAAGCATGCACACCAAGTTCACATATTAAAAATCCTTACGACATTTTTCATTGAAAAAAAGCAATGTTCAAGCTCATTCAGTAAAGTACACTCTTAAAAGTAAACAGCTCAGGGGTGGATGGATCAATAGATATCCAAAAGCTAAAGGTTACAACTGAAAAAAGAAGCAGCAGCTATTTTTAGGATTGTGGGAGCACACTAATATAGTTAAAAATAGGTGACCAGATTTTTTTAAATAAACAACATTTTGTAAAGCAAAGCAAAAACTGAACATTCTTGGACTGAGTTCTTGTATGCCAGACTTCACTCTGAAGCAAAAATTTTCAGCCCAGTTAAAAGCTCTGTAAAAACAAGGTTTATAATGGGACTTCAGTTTTAACTCTAGCAGCTGGAGTATCCTGCAGTCTTTACACAGGTAAAATGAAAGATTTTGACAGATTTCAATCTTCTTTAGAGTAGATGATGATAATATATTTTTATTTCTTTTTCTAATTGCATCACCTCATTTCTCATTTTAGTGGTGAATAGCTATGTAAAGTCCCACTGAGAGCAAAGACTTTGCTCTTGTGGGTGGTAGTTTACTTTTCTATCCAAGAGATGTTTCAGTAATAGAAAGTGTAAATTCTTGCTATTAAGTTGTACTTTTCCTTTAGGAAAGTTTTCAGGTAGTGTTTTGAAGAGGCTTAGTATATTAATACCAACAGTCTACACCATGTTTTAAATCTTCTTCCATTGTCAGTTTGTTAAAATATGTGCAAGTAACAGTTGTCTGTGTACCACCTTATAAAGTCAAAAACCTTAGCTATGTCAAGTTCATTGAGCTAATTTGCAGTCATATAGACCTGTATTGTCACAAATATATATTACTGTATTTACATAACTGCTATAGTTTTAAGTATAGTATAGTTTTATAGTTTAAGCTTGTTTAATCAGATATTTAACCAAAATGAATAATACCAGGGATTAACGTCTGTTATTATTACTCTCATATAGATTATAAGATTGTTTTGTTTTATATTATAAGGTTGTTGGAATTAAATTTTTTTATTACGTTCAATAATATAATGTAAAAGAAAACATTGCTTCTTAACAAGTAAAATATATTAAACATAAATTGCAAAAAATACAGCATAAACATCCGAGCAACTTAGTTCATCAGTTAGAAACTAAGTACAATAAGGGATTCAACAGATGGAGTTGGAGGGTGGTTGGATATATACAATGTAAGATCTTCTACTGGACTCCAATCCTTTAAAATTTTTATTAAAGATAACGTTTAAAAAAATGATTAGGTACAGAGTTTAAACGGAAGAGTTTCTGGGCATCCAGGCATAATGTACAGATTATCAGCGGGTACAGAGTTTGGTTGGGAGTCAGGGAGTACAATAAAAGGATAATCTGTGGTATCCTGAATGCGGGGTAATAGGTTTGACAGTTAACAGTACAAGCGATCAGTAATTCGGGAACATCACTTATTGCAGGGGTTATATAGGATGCGGTTAATGGGGAGTAGGTATGTCAATAAAAGTGGATTGTCCCTCATTGAGTCAGTTATGTGGTGTAGATAGTCCTTTAATCTGTAAATTCCTTGTGGTGGCGCTCCGGTTTATTCATCCCGGTACTGTCTGTGCCTGATGATGTGCGCGATGTAAATGTCTCTCGACCATACATACATAATTAATTTTCAGCCTGGGAATAGTTCAATTGATGGTGCTGAGGTTACGCCCATGCTTAAAGCTAAATTCAGAGGAGCTATGCTGATTTGCACTGGATGTTTTACAACAGTGATACTCAGATTGAGGCTCAGGAACTGCAAGTGGCTCTTTAATATGTCTTCTGCAGCTCTTAGCAGCACATATTAAAACATTGTGTGATTTATTTATTAGCCATTCTAAGTTATTAATGCTTTTACTTTGTTATTAACCAAGTGTAGAAGATAAAATAATAATACTTGGTCAGTCATTTTGGTGTGAGAATAATATATATATGTACTGTATACTAAATATTTCCTGTCATACTATTTAAATAGGAGTATGTAGTAATATAATAAATGAAACAATGAATTCATACTCTTCTGGGTAATGTTTATTGCTAATTTGGCTCCTGAACACTGAGGTCTGACTATCACTGATTTACACCCTTGGTATTATGTATGTGGTCAGCGATCAAATGAATTAAACGGACGCAATTTCTACTAATCCATATTTTGTGATAACAGTTTCAGTGTAGCAAATATATACATATTTGTAATATAACATTATATAATGTTGTATAATACAATTTTTTTTAAAAAGAATCTTGATTATAACATATGGACTGTAAAATTATGATGTATCATCTTGATTGTTATACTTTGGCCAATTTTTCTGAAACTGTTGCCATAGTTACTGAGATATATTGGTGTGATTATTACAAACAAGAATCACTGAGGAAGTTCTTATATTTTTTCCATAAAATATTTGTAGGTATATCTAATTTGAGTCTCTTGTCAGGTTCACCAAATTATTGTCTAATTTGGCTCAATCGTTCTCCTTCTCCCTCTTCTTCTCTGGCCTACACTTCACATTCCTTCTTGACACCAAGTTGTAAAATACAGTACATACACATTTTATCTTTCCTAATTTGTATTTGTAAACTATAACTGACTTAAAAGAACGAGTGTTTTATCAACCATACCCAAACATATTTCAGACTTGAGCCCTCTGTGACATACACCTTTTGTCAGTTGTTCATGGTAGGGTAATTTTAATTTCTAGCCTGCAGCATTGCATAAATAACCTGCAAAAGACAGGTGGCAGTCTGTTATTTCGAATGTCTCCAGTGATCTTATGAATCTTGCAGCTTGAGCTTACTGTGCAGGTAAAGTTGGTTCTTACTGAGAAAATAAGGCACAGCCTTTTAAGACAAATATGCAACTTGCTTAGTAAACACATCCCTTTGCTTCTGTAGGGAATTAGCCCCGTAGAGGATAACTATTGAATGTGCACCCAACATTTTACAGAGATAACAATTGTAAACTTAATTGGAATGCAGGTTTGAAATCTCTAGGACTTTGTTTGCTTGCAGACTGTAGTTTTGATAGAGCACCTCTTTTTGTTATTGTTCAGCACTTGAAAAAAAAATCAAATCTTTCTTCCAGTATAAGGATTTATTGTAATATTTATGTTTTTAATTTGTATTGTCACCCAACCCCATTATCTAGGGAGCTTTAAATTTATAAAAAAAAGTAAATTACAGTATAGGGAAAAGGAATTGACTAATATAGTAGGTATATTGACAATTAATCTGGGTTATCTAAAGAGCTCTAGTGCTAAGAAATCTACACTTGCATTGCACAGTGTATTAGAAAGCCAAGGAACTTCAAAGAAGAAGTTATACCCCCAAGTGTAGTGTGTAAAATATTGGCAATTGGATTAACCTTCTGTTGGGACAGCACTGAAAACTCTTGGAAAATAAATTCTTGTTAACAGCCCAAACTCTTTCTAATCACAGTGTAAATTAACTTTAATAGTTTTGAAATGGAAAAAAATGAAAATGATTTATCTCATAAAACTTTCAATTTTGCTGTAAAGTATCAGCTGCACTTCCATTTTCACACTACCTTTAAGGAGCTTTACGATTGCTAGCAAGTTTATCGTTTCACAAAAGTTTTGTAAAACAGATAATTCCTTTACATATTGCTGTTTCCCACATATTATTTCAAAAATCACTGTTTACACACAATGTATACAGGAACCTAAGGACTTAGAACTGTTTGGCCAATTCTTTCGGAGACAGCACTCCGTTAACAGTTGTAAGAAAAACTATTCTTTCACAGTTTGCATAGTTATTAAACACAGTAATAAAATAAGAGTAGTGAATAAATCACTTGAAAGGCATTGATGAAGCAGCTATGTCCTCAGAATAAGTTTACAGTGTTCGAAATCCTTACTGCATGTTAACTAGATAACAATTGCATATTGTTATGTCAGCTTTTGTTTCATTTGGTACACAAATTGTGATCTAAATAAAGAGTCCTAAAATGTGGGCCACTGCTGCCCTCCATTTCATTATATTTGAAGCCCTTCCTAAGGCTTTACAATTAAGTTTAACAAATGTGTTAAAGTATAGATTAAACCTGATTGTGAGTGACTGGGTTCTAATATGTTTTGATCAGCCACAAGAGAATGGGCCATATTGCAACCTGAGTTTAAAAACCAGTTTAAAAAGTGTGTTTGAAAAACAAATTCTGTCTAGATGGAGAGTGAGGACTAAGTTGGGACTTGGTCTCTGATTAGAACCAGATTCAATCACAATCAAACATATTATAAACTTATTATACTTGATTGCATGGCCTGTGTAGACAGAGCCTTGGATAAGGAGATATAGTCTGGAAATAAATTATTCTAATACATTAGAGACTCAGTCTTCTGGCCCACACTAATATCTCTGTGAATGATTTTATATTTTCTATTGCTGGTGAACTCTACCCAGGAAGTAAAAATGTAAGCATAAGTGACTATTAAAGTTATATGCATTTATTTCTCAATAAAAAATCATATACATTTATGTTGCAGTTTTCAAAAGCACTCAGTGTTGGCCTAACTCTGTTCTTGTTGAAGTCACTTGTAGACTTCAGTAGGCCAATAATGAACACTTTTGAAAATCCTGAGCACGTAGGATAAAGAAGGGTGGCTCATGGCAAGTTGTCCATATGACTTTTGGTTTGACCAAGTATAGACGCTCCTGACTTAGGGTATACATTTCTAGAAGAGGGGTCAATAATAACAAGTGGATGAAGAAAAACATAACGGTTGAAGGTTGTGGTCAATATTCTATAGGGTGATATGGCAGTTGCGTTGTTCTGCCATAGTCAATAAAATATTGGTTTTCTTTGACAGTTCTTTGGTTTGCTAATTTATATGATCTGAGTAACAGCAATCATGATGTGGATTGTTCTGGAAGGATTCTGAGCATGAATAAGAAGATTGTAATTAGTCCCTTTAACAGGAATGACATTCAGAATTCACTGAAAAACTTTAATGGATTTTGAAGAAAAGGACATAGTTGGAAACTGACAGTATAAAACAGGATAATTGTTCTGGATGCTTATATTGAGTTGCTCAGCAGATATTTTAATTAAACTTTGTTAATGCTGGTGTTAAGTATGCATGTGAGTCAGTGTGTTGGATTTAATAGCTAGAGTCTCTGATTTAAATACTCATGCATTTCCTATTTTATGGCCTCCACACCGAGAAAGTTAAGCCTTGTGCTTTTCTGAAGCTAATGAGATACATACATGGTGTTTGGTCCTCCCTTCATGCACAATGCAGACAGGAGGAAACTAAAGCAGAGATGGTCCAAATCTGCAAAAGAGGAAGACAGTCCCTTGAGGCATGCTGTTTTCTGCTTCCTGACATTGGGGAATCCCCTCCATCCAAGATCCATGGGGTTTAGAACTAGAGGGTGTATTCTAAGGCGGGAAGACCAAGGACCTGGGAATCAGGCACTGTATGAACTGTTCCTCTCTGCAGAGGGCATTTACAGCCTCTTTTGAAGAAGGGGTTATGATGTAGATGCCAGGGCCAGAGCCACACTGTCAATGTAGAGTAAACCCAGGCCTGTATGAAGGAGTTATGCCTATACAGAACTAAGCCAGAGTCCTTGCAGTTTTGCCAGGATTTCCTAAGAGATTTACTGTGTTTTCTAGTTTATTGGTCTCACTGATTTTCTCCTTGGCACAGGGCTGCATTTCTTGTTCTGAGGTGCCTTTAACTCTGTGAACACCATCCTTTGCAGTCGGGGCTTCATGCTTTCCCTGTTGTGTGTTTTTATCAGCTACAGAATAAATGTGGTTCAATAACTGGAAAAGAAGAGATATCAAGCCTTTAAGTTTGCACTAGTGGGTTTTTGTGTGTTTCTTTTTTATCTTTGAATTCATAAAAAGCTCCAGATGGAAATAGATTAACTTTGTTTGCTCAAAATTATGAAGAGGCAATATAACCTGTCTATAGTTGAGGTTGCAATTAGCTTCCATTATAAAGCTCCATTTTTGCCCTTCTATTTATAACTTTGGCTTGGAAAATTCTTCATCTGAAAATTTCCAAATTTCATCTGAAGTCTCTCGAAAGCTTATGTCTGCAAATATTAAATTTGTTAGTCTTTAAAGTGCCACAGAACTCTCGTTGTTTTTGCTTGTTTCTATTGTTTCTTTATCTTCCAATCTTGGTATGGGAGGGGTTTTTTTTCTGCACCATCCCCCCAGCTCCTTGCTAGCATCCCTTGGCAGCCTGGCTGGGCACTTCACTTGGGCCAGATGCCTGGGACTGAGCCAGACGCCAGCCCTGCTCTGAGTCACCTCCGAGATGGAGACAAAGTTTGGGCTCCTGTGCAGTGAAAAAGACCTAGCAATAGCAATGCTGTTCTCCAGGCAACCACTGCCCCCTCCCCAGAACCATCACCCCCAGAGTCAGCTCCTTCCCCCACGGAGCCCTCAGAGCCAGGTCTGAGTCCTCAGCATCCCCCTTCCTTCACGGGCAGCATATGGAGAGTCCCAGAAAGGCAGTGCCGCCCCCATTAGCTGCTAGCAGTAGAAGCCGAGCTCCTCCACTTTGCCATTCTCTACTAGGGGCCCCAGAGGAGACTCACTGGCTCGGCACGGCTCTGCCTATGAGGCCACAGCAGCACTACCAGCCAGCCAGGGGGACAAAATTTTAGCAATTGTGTTGGGAGCAGGGGGCATCTGCCCCTCTCCAGCTCCCCGACCCCTGCTTGCTGGTTATGGTGTACATCTTCATAGTATTATATTTCCTTTCCTTTCTAGAAGATTTGATGAGCAGTGCAAGAGTTAATAATATTGAAGTTGAAAGTATCATAATTGCATCTGAGTTATCACCATTTTGAAATGAAGGGGACAGTTCACCCCTCAGAGCTTTTGTTTCAGGCTTTCTGCAAACTTAGGCAGACATTTGAAGGTTTTCGTCAACACTATAGTTGCTGGAGTCGTACTTTTTTAGAACATGAAATATAAGACTATTGTTTCTCCGAACAATTGAGAAATATGCCTATCACTCTCTTCTTCCCAGCTAATCCTTTGTCCTCCTCCCATCCTTCCACTCTTTGGAAAACATTGCCTTATGGAATGTTTGTGAATAGTTAATTTTGATTATTTGCTATTTATGGCATGTGATTTGTCATCTAAGTCACATGGTATTGTTCCTGCTCTCTTATTTCCTGGCTAAAACTTTTCAAACCTCAGAACAATTAAATAAAAATTATTAACACTAAACAGTGAATGCTCTTGTTTGCACATACATGTCATTTTTCACAAATGAATATGGGCCTTTGTATGAAGAACAGTGATTTCCCCAAAGGGATTAATCCATGCATAAAGTTAAGCATGTGCATATGTCTGTGTAGGATCAGGGTTTAAACAGTGACCCCTGGTGTAGTGTACAATATATTGTGATGTAAAGTGGGGGGACACAAATTAATTTCCTCAGATTTGAAAGTTTCCAGCAAATGGAAACTGAGTTACATCCCAAGAATAAAGCTTTCAGTTTTGAGATATGGGGATAGATGGATTAATTAATTCATATTAAGATGTGTCAATTTACTGTGGTAATACATGCTTTAGAAATGTTTGTAAAACTGTAATAATAGCTGGAGATGAACAAAGATGTTTTATAGTTCAAAGAGAAATTCAGGCTTGAAGCAGAAATTACTGGGTAAGGTTCTTTGGCCTATGTTCTGCAGGTCAGACTAAGTGATCATAATGGTCTCTTCTAGCCTTAAAATCTATTAATCTATAAAATAATTCGCAGACATATTCATTGAAAAATATAGTCAATGATTTCTGTAAAAAACCCCAGAATCTCAAATGAAATATTCATGAACAATATTTTTCATTATTTACCCAGCGCAAGTCACAAATACAAATTGAATTTCACTTTCAAATTTAAATGAATATTCACAAGTATTTTTTTGCACAATTTTCTCAGCTCCCTAAATAATGATAATAGTAATAATATTGGCTGATCTGTGGACTCTCTTTGTTTTTGGCTACACTGCTAGCATGACCTCTTTCCTGTGGTAATTGAAAGTGGTAGGGGAAGGATAGAGAAGTCAATCTAAAGGGAAAGAGAAGTCGATCTCAGTCCAGCGGCTGAAGCACCACACAACCCCCAAAACAGAAAAGTGAATTGAAATGGAGATAAGAACATTGTTTTTGATGGCTTTGTTTTGTGTTCTAAAGAGTTCATCTTTCTGAAGAACAAAAACATGTTAGCATCAAATATTTATTATGTATATTATCTAAAATTTATAAAGTTCTTAACTTTATTCTGGCAAGCTGGGTTGTGGGAAAGGATAGAGTAGATGTACCTGGGATTTTAGGAAAATGAATAAAGGAAATGTCATTTAAATCAACTTCTTTCACTGCTTTTAGAAGTTGCTTTAAAAAGCAACAGGTATGGTACAATTCTGCAGAGAAGGCATCTGTGTCTAGAGCAAAAGCAGGGTCTATGTTATAGAAATATAGGAAATATATAGGAGCATAGATGAACTAACTGGATTAAATTAATATGAGAAAAATACCCAAAAGTGGTTGACACTTCCCCACATTCTATGTTTTATTTTAAACAGCAGACTTAGTCTTGTATTACATTTATAGGCACGATATTTTTTTTAAAAAGGGGTGCCTCAGATTTGATGATGTTGCAAAGTTATCCCTTATGTAATGACCTTTCTGCATAGTGTTGAACAACAAAAGCACATGCAGCACCTTTATGGCTCAGAGTTTTCTAAACTGACTCTGGATTCAGCAACAGGGACAAATCAACTTTTGGGTTGCCAGCACTGATGATAATTTTACATGCTGTAACCAGTGTGTGAAAAAAAATAATTCTTTTGAAAGCTGTAGTGTGGTTGGCTGGAATTAAAAAGATTAATTCACTTTAAAGTTCAAATTTTTAGTTTTTGTATATTGACCAGTAAATATTGAAGGAATTTTTCAGTTAACTTTTATAGAAAAGGAAAATGTTTTACAGGTTTTGATGCCTACATTTTAATGTGACAATGTAACGTAGCAATAAAACTAATTGAAACTCCATTGAACACAAATACACACTCTATACAAACGCTGAAGCAAAAAATCAGATTTTCTTTGTTTTGTTATGTAGTGATTAGACTTAGTTCCTTAAAGGTGCAAGCTGCAGCATGATATCTGAAATAAGGAATGTCAGGACAGTCCTACGCTATGCTAAATGGTCTAAAGCATTGTCTAAAACAATTATTTGTTGAAGTGGGAGACAGACTGTCAATATTTTGGCATGTGGCAGCAGGAATACTAAAGTTTACAACTTGGTGATAAGCATGCTTTCAGACCTTGATTCTGGAAACTTTATGCACATGAATAATCACAGTGGCATCTCTCATATGTGTAATGATAACCTCCTGGTGAGTGTGTTACAGGGCTCCCTCTGTGTCTGAGAGCTGGTCTACACTAGAGAGTTTTGTCTACAAAAGCGATCTTTTGTCAACAAGATAGTAGAGATGTACAGACTAAAATGCTCCTTCCACTGATGTAACTCTCCTGCTATGCTGACATAATAAAACCACCTCAACGAGGGTACAGGGAACAACGAGTGAGGGGGGCAGCCCCCGGGAGCTTGTGGGGCTCACAGCAGGGAGCTGAGAGCTCGGGCTCTCAGCTCCCCACTCTGCCCTTCTTAGGATGGTGGCAATGCTGTTGAGGACACACTCCACCGACCCAAGGAGGCTAGTATGGACATCAGCCACTGAAGTAATTACTGTGTTGGCTGTATGTCAATCTATGTTAGGTCGACTTATTTTTGTAGTATGTAGACAAGGCCTGAGCCATAGAGGACATGAGTCTGTTGCTGTTGCAGCCCCATCTAGATGTCCTTGGCTCTTTAGGTCAAGCTGTAGACACTCATGCTTTTAGCTTGCAATCCCCAGTAGGCCAGCCAAAATGGTAACTATCAAAAAAATGTTATTCATGTGCTTAAGTCTTTGCATAAATGGCCTTATGTTATCAATTGGATGACCTGCCAGATATCATGTATCTCACGTGACACTCATACATGCAGGTCACTCCTATGTGTTCCCACAGACCTAGCTGAATGTCCTGCATTCAGCTGGACTCTAGGCAGGCACAATGGGTAGGACTGTAGTTCAACCTGCCCCCATCACCGGGGGCAGCTGTAGTTGATCTCTCTGGCTGCTGTCTACTCCTGCTGTTCCCAGCCACCTGGAGCCCAGCAGAGAAAGGCAGCTGCGGTGTCAGCATCAGTGCCCCAGCAGGGGAGGTATTGCACTAGTTGGGAGCAAAGAGGAGCAGGAGCTATTGGAGGCAAGATAGCGGGGGAGTCAGGGAACAGGAAGGAGGAGAAGCAGAGAGAACTGTGGAGGGTGACAAGAGCTGTTTGGGGGAAGGTGGGGACAAGAAATACTAGTGGAAGAAGAGCTTCTGAAGGAAGTGGGGCCTGGCTATTGTCAGGGAACAGAATGGAGGTGAGAGGAGATAATAAAGGGGACACAGGCCAAACAGTAGCACTCTTCCACCTCAGTTTTCTCCTGCCCACCAAGTTGCCCTTATTACCTGTAGCTCACCTCAAGCCATCTCTGGCTCCTTACAAGCTCTGTCCCCTGCTTTTGAGGTTTGGAAGGAATAAGGTCCTGCCTTGCTACATTCATTGCCAGTGCTCAGGGAAATCCTGTAAGGGAAATATAGTCCCTTTCCCCCAGCAGTTTAATCCACATGCTCTTTTTAAAACCGATGTTTATGATCATATGCATATTATTTGTAAATATACAAATTAGCTAATTAGATACTTTGCATAAAATGCCACGCATGGATTTATATAACACATGGCAGCCATGTTTAATGTACATAACTGACAGTAAGAAAGATCTCATAATGTGAATTGCAGAAACTGAATCTTAGATTTTAAATCTGGAGCAGAGAGATATGATTCATAGACTCACAGACTTTAAGGTCAGAAGGGATCATCATGATCATCTAGTCTGACCTCCTGCACAAAACAGGCCACAGAACCTCACCCACCCCACCCACTCCTGTAATAGACCCTTAACCTATGACTGACTTATTGCAGTCCTCAAATAATGGTTTAAAGACTTCTAGGTACAGAGAATCCACCAGCAAGTGACCTGTGCCCCATGCTGCAGAGGGAGGTGTAACTTATTATTCTTTTTTTTCTGGGTGGGACTTTTTCATTTGGATTTACTTAGGGGGTCTATGGATCTACTAAACTTTCAGCTGTTTCACAGTTACCAACTTGCCATGTAGTCATTAATCACTTAATTTGTGTTTCTCCCTTGAGCTATAGTGTCGCGTGCAGTAGAACTCACCAGTGTATGCATAAACCACTTACATTTGGGGTGCAACTGGGGAGATAAAAAGGTGAGTTTGTATTTCATCGGTTTCACAATTACAAAATGAACCAATCAAAGAGGGGGCATGATTTTCATGTAATCATTTATGGATTGGCTTTGGCTATCTGTATTTTGGGTGTGAAAATTTGGAACCAAATGATAACAATCACAGTGTAAGTCCTGGAGAGACCTTCAGTTCAGGTTAGGTATTTTATAAACCAGAGCCAGACTTTTTTCCCACCGCTGAGAAAGCAATCATTTTTGTGAAAGCAATCACAGAGCCAATCCTTCCAGTCATCAGAGAGCCTGTGATCTGAGGAAGAGCTGTGAAGTGTTACGATTCAATTTGGTACATGAACACAGTTCAAATAAATTGGAACAGCTGGCTGGACTTCCTGTGTGAGTTGCATCCATCATCATAGCCAATAAAAAACAGTTACAAATACACCTAGATTATCTGTAAACCAAAATAGTCTTCACTTAATTATATGCCAACTAATATTGGTGACATTAATGGGGACATTAATGTCACTTTTGTATTTAGTTGACTACGACATCTAAGAGTGCTTATAAAAGTATGTTTCTCTGAAGTATCTGCTTGCAGACTTTTAAAACATAAGCTTCCTTGACTATAACTTAGAACAAATTATCTGACTGAAGAAAAAGTCATAATGATTTGTGTTGAGTCAAAAATATTGTTAAGAGATTTAAGTGAGCAACTAGTGAATCATTTGTAGTGAAGACTAATGTCAGAGAGCCCTTTAGGGCTAAGATGCCTTTGTGCTGTACTCACTAATCTTTTGAATGAAGATAGTATTGGTTGACTGGATTTAATTAAGCATATATGTGTATACTCATAAAAATGGATAAATATGCTAAAAAGCAATTTAAAGCTGTTTTCTCTAGAAATGAGGACTTTTCCCTCTCATGAGATTTATCTTTTCACTCCTCAGGTAACAGTTTCTACTTAAGTTTTTCTAAACATAACCATTAGGATTGTCTTTCACTGGGGCTTTTGGCAGTGTATGTACCTTTTTGACTATCTCAGTCTGTGCCTGGAATTACATTAATGTGTTCAAATTTAAAACTCCTGGAGTCAAAACACATTTGAAAAAATCAGAACAAAAGACACCACCAGTAGAGTCTTAATCCACCCTTTGACTGAGTGTCTAGTGTGCATGGTAAGAAGTGCTCATGGGCAAAGATATATAAATCTAAAGCACTTATCATTAAAGTTCCAAAAGGCTGTTGCTGGCTCCAGACTTCCTTAAAAAGCTCCACGAACCAGGTGTTTGATTAGCCAAACTGCTTTTGGGCTTACTGGGTGTTTCTTTAGCATAAACTCCTAAATAAAAAATGATTATCCATTGGACATAGCAAGTGATATGCTCAGGTGGGAACTTAGACAACAGTGCCCAATTTACAGCACTTCTAACAAGAAGTATTAATGTATTTTCTTTGCACTGACTTATCCAAAAACAGTATGATATAAACTACTTCAGTTAGTACAACGTGGACCAATGAAAACAGTATATTTAAAGGGAAAACACGCTTTAAATAAATTTCTTCTGTACTAAATTGTAGGTTACAATAATACATTTTAGAATATTGTTGTTTGTATGTCAATTTGCAAGGTGTAACTTCATTAGAATATTTTCTTTGAAAAAATAAAATGCACCATAGCCACAGAACTCTCCAAAATAAACACCTCTTAAAGAAATAAACATCTGGAAGGAATATATTTTCTCTGTACTACCTGCAGAAGGACTTTGCAGCAGTTTTCATGTTCAAGTCAGCTAGTAATAGAAACATTCATCTGATAACCTTGAAGTACCACTTTAAAAGTTGAGATGTGCCATTGGACAGATATGCTATTTTTAACAAGTTCTAACACACCCTGTAGTGGAGTACATCCAACAATCTAAAATTAGCATCATATCCTGGATATGATACTGGTACTGTTCACAAGTACTAAATAGATTCAACACCTCTGTTGTTCAAGGCAAGCCAGAACAGACGTTTATTTTAAGTACATTATGGGTTTATGCAAAACCACATTACAATGATTAATTATTACCATTTTTTATTATTTATATTGCATCATAGATGTTAAATGTGTTTTATTGTCATAAAAATAAAACAACATCTATGTCCTGAGGCATTTAAAATCATATTGTCCAGTCCCACACCCATTGACGTCAATGGCAACATTCTAGTTGGCTTCAGTGGAGTAGTTTCTAGTTCTAGTTCGATTATGATGATAAATAATAATAGTTAATGTAGAGGCACAAATATGGATGTTGCTCATCAGTTGCTTACAGTGATGTTCAAAGCGTGGGTAATTTTTTGTACTTTATAGTATTTTACATATTTTTTATACCCTAATAGTAAGTTCCAAACTGGACTGAGAAAAATCTTCCATTCCCTGAATTTGGGGGAAGAACTGAATGAATGACTTAAATCAGGCTTTAAATGGTTTGATTTACATGACTGATTGAACAGGAGTGTTCTGGTTTTTTTACCTTCTCTTTCTCATGAAACAAGGGAGGTCATTTGCTTTGGGACTCTAGGGCAGGAGGTCGTTTTAAAATTCATCAGCGTGACCCTTCAGCTGTGGAAATAAGAAGAGATTCTGTTACAATTTGGTAATTGGCTCTAGATGATGTTTGTAACATGTGCCTCAGAAAGTTACGTCAAAGCCACCCGTGTGTATGGGTGATATACATATTTAGACAACGCACGTGCCTGTATAGGAAGAGCATCCAGCAATAAACAGAAGTCTATTATGCTATACTGTAACATTGTTTTTGGTACTACTATTTTTAGCATTAAAAGTGAAGATCTTAACAATTATGTTTTAGTTTCTTTGTTAGAACAGTTATAAAAACTAAGTAACTCGTCAGGTTAAGATTTCTGGTTTAAAAATTTATGGTTTTTAATAAGGTGGAACACTTCAGTCCCATATGTTTTCAGATCTGTCTGCAGAGTTGTAAAAAAAAAAAAAGTGTCTGAGCTAAGTAGTGAAAGACTAGGTTCATAAAGTTCTTTTTCATATTTAATGCTTGCAAGAATTTTAATAACTATCACATTTGGGGATTTTTTAATATTATAATTTCTAGCCATAGTTTAAATGATGCTTAATACTTTCCATTAGCATCACTTACTTATAAAACCTAAAATATTACTATCATAAAGAGCTCAGGTTTTACATTTACAATTCATTGGTACGGCAAAGAGAAATGTGTTAATATGAAGACAGTGACAGGAAAAGTGAAGTGGAGGGGTAGGTCAGCCAACTGCTCTATTGCAGAGGCCACTTTTGTTGGCTTGCCAAACAGAATCATTAGTGTGGCATTAGTAGGGGTGTATTGTAGTGTGCTTGTGTGTGTGGAGAGTGGGGGATGGATAAAAAAAGTGTGACATGAAGCTGATCCACAAAAGGAAAATAGAATTACTTTGAAACTAGAATTGCTAGATTTCCCTGCTGTAACACCAGTCATCCTTCCCCCTGGGAATACAGTATCATTGTTAGAATGTGGGTCTTTAGAACAGGGGTGGGCACACTTTTTGGCCTGAGGGCCACATCTGCATATAGAAATTGTATGGCGGGTCATACAGAGGGGTGGGGGGGAAGGGGCGGGACTGTGCTGGGGGAGCGGCCTCCGCACAGTGCTGGCGCTGGGAGTGGCTCCAGTCAGGGCTCCACTGGGCCCACGTGATGGGAGATGGGCAGGGGGGAAGGGATGGGACAGGGAGAGGGAAACGGCCGCCACTGCTTGGCCCATGTGGTGGGAGAGGGGCGGGGGGAAGGGGCGGGGTTGGGAGAGAGAGTGGCCGCCGCTGCGCTACACGGTTTGTTCCACAACTTTTCTACGGACTACCGGTTGAGCTGGAGGGCCTGATGAAAAGCTCAGATGGGTCATATGCGGCCCGCGGGCCGTAGTTTGCCCACCCCTACTTTAGAACATAGTGTATTCCTGATGGGATGCCCTTTTGCCTGCCTTTTTAGAGTTGCCCTTTTGAAAAGAGAAGTGATGAAGCTGTGGTGAAGCAGCCAGCCTTCTCCTCCTCCTTGTGGCCGAAGAGATGGGCTCACAGAATGTAGAGCTTTTCTTGGGTTTGCTTCACCTATGAAATGCTGTGATGATGTTGTGATGCACATGCTTTGTGCCTGTGCCTTACTGAAATTGAAATGTTTGGGTTCAGTTCAGTAGACTTCAGTGTTGCTGGCTCAGGCAAATCTGCATTTCCACCCTAACCATTTGCCCAGTCCATGTGGCAACACTAAATAAATGATAACCGCTATTGGAAAGAAAGTGATAGGAGATTATAGCAAATCTAATAGAACAACATGAACTTTAAATAGGAAGATTTACAGTCACAAGGCACACTTGACATTCATTTGGTATGTTGCAATGCTATAAAGATCTCTTGCCAGTGTAAATCATGGCTACATCCATGGAGGTGAATGGAGTATTAGAGGGAGAATAATTTGGCCCACTAGATTTGAAACAGAATTCAGCTCTCCATGTAAGAGTTTGGAGGACTAGAAGTCAGGTCTGCAGGGCTCTGGATAACCATTGCTTCCATGTTGCACCCCAGCAGCTATGACAGAGCTGCAGTTCATGCACTATAAACCCTGGGGGACTAAGCACCAGAGGAAGTGCTGCCCACAGAAAACCTGATGGGCAGCACCCCCTATGACTTCTGATTAGTCCAGACATATTATTTAAGCATGCAGGGAGGTCCAGGAAGCTGTCTGTGCACCTTGGCAGTATCTGCCCTGTTGGTACAACAAGACCCTGCTCTCATTTCCTGTCTTGACTCCTGACTCTGACCTGAGGCTTTATTCCTGATCCCTGACTCCAGTGCTGACTCCTGGTTAGACTGCTGATGCTGGCTTTGACCTTAAGCCTGACTCCTGGTTTCTGACTCCAGCGCTGACTCCTCCTCCAACCACTAGGAGCGCTACTCTGACCTCTGGGCATGACTCCTGGTCCTAACTCCTAGGTCAGACCAGCAAGCAGGTAGGATTAGTGAATTTATAAATTCCGGCACAAAATAGACATTTAATGGGTCAGTCTTCCACAAATGCCTTCTGGGGCAGAAAATTAAGATTTTTATTGCCTTCCCAACAGTACATTTATTCTTAAAAAATAAATGTACAACTCTGGGTTTCTCTTAATTCTTTTAAGTGAATTTTTGGTTTATGTTTAAAATTTAGCTTTTGTAGAAACAGTGTTTGCAAAATGGCATGCGTTGAAAGCAAAAGCAATCTTTCATTCTGATTCAGGAAGGATGGGTGTTGGGCTAATGCACATTTATCCCCAGCTCTATTCTCTACTCCCACTTAAAACCCTATTTTGAGGATGCTGTGCTGACCTTCTGCACCAGGGTGAATGTCACTTGAAGTATGTTTTATTTGTTCAGTGTTTGTAAAGCACTTTAAGGTCTTGGGATAAGACTGTGCCATATAGGTGTAGAGTATTTTCAATTATATTCCTTTTTATCCAGGTTCACTGTGAGCAGGTTTTACTGTGCAAAGCTCACATAGTTCTCCTTCTTCTTTTTTTTAAAAAAAAGACTCTTCAGCAACATTGACGTGCTTAGTGATCTACAGACACAAGAATAAACTTCCTATGCCTCTTCAATAATTTTTATTTAAATATATGCCTTTTGTGCCTTGAGGAGGATTTGAACTTCTCTAGGGGAAGAAATTCTTCCCAATTCCCTACTAGTTTTAACACTGGTGTATAGTAGGGTTTTGTCTTCAATATAAAAAAAAAATCCCCTATATATTTGTTTTTCTCTTCAGTTGACAACTGCAGCACTGCATGAGAAGTTGAGAACATGACCATTTACGTATGGTATGACATTTTAGGACAGATTGGAAACAAACAGTTTGAATGACATTTGAAAATGCAGGATGGCTTAAGAACTCGCCAGCCTTGCTAAATGTAAACACTGCTGCGAAAAGGGAAGGCTTTTTAAAAGTGGGGGAGGGGAAAAGCAAGCTGGGCTTTCAACACGGTTTTCTTGTAAGTCTAATACCTGATCCGTTTTACTATATATGTCTCTTTGGTTTTATAATTTCAGGATAACAGTAAAAGGCTTTTTATTTATCTGTTGCCATACCTGTGCATCTCCGGCCTAATCAGGAAGTTAAAATTCCAAGGGTAACACAAGAGATAGCAATCATTAGTAACATTGTGATCATTGACTGACTTTTAAACAGTCTTCTGTTACCACAGTAATGTCCAATCACCCTTACATTTAAAAGCCCTGCCTCTTTTTTCTTTTCTTAAATTGTACTTCAAAACAATGACTTCTTGTAACTTTTGAATATGTGTAATAGAGTGGAGGAGATTTGTATTTAGGAGAGCTCTAGTATAAACAACGTTACAAGTACCTATCTATGTATCAGCATTAGAACAACTATAAAATGGATATCTATTCTAAATGTTTGTGTACATGTTTCATTTGAAGTCCTGTGGATTTGGTTAGGGGAATTTTGTACAGGTCACATAAGAAAATTGTAATGCAAAACACAAACATTAAATGTTGACTTCAGATGTCAGATTTTGGTAATCTAGTGTCTGTCTTCATTCTGTAGTGAAGGTTAGGGTTAGTTAATACAACTATTATTGTTTCTTGAAATTCAATTTTTTTATGAAACTGTCCTTCAAAACCTTAAGTTTGTTCTATGGTAAACTTCTGCAGGGAGAACGAGTGAATAGCAGAAATTAAAATGCAGTTATTAAGAAATGTATTTGGCCTTTTATTTTTTATCAAAGAGCATTTCCCAGATGGAATTAAACAAAGCAATCCACTCAGCCTAACAATGAAATGAGAGCAACAGATAAAAGATAATTAAAATACATCCCCCTCAACCAGAATTTTTTTAGAAAAGCAGAAAATAGGACATAAAACTTAGAAGCTCAAGTCTGTATAGACTTGTTTGTAATGCATTAGCAAGTCAATATCCTTTTCATGTGTGTGTGTGTGTGTGTGTGTGTGTATACACACAAAACACAATCAAATTATATATAAAATAATTTGATTATGTTTTGTTTTTGAATGTGTAGCTGTGGCTCCACTGCAAGAAGTACTTGCTGGAAACATGTAGGATTAATTTCTTCTTCTTTTTAAAGACAGACTGCTCACTAAACTGCTGAAAAAAGTTGCTTTCAGGATTAATTATGGTGAGATGGATAAATTAGCAAATTAGAGAGTTAACGGTAAATTAAAAGGGGACTTGGGTGATTTTAGCTTTTTCATGTTGATTTTGCAGTTTGGGGATGATGTGTGCTCTCACACTTCACAGCACACAGCTGAAAAATGTGAATGCTGGGAGTGCTGACAGAAGTCAGCTTTTAATAACACTTATCAGTGTAGCATGGAGCAGACCCATGGCCACTTAAATAGACTTGTTGCTGATGGAATCCATGCTCAGGAAGGGTGACTTGGAAGTCCTCATTTAGGTTTTTAAATGAGAAATAAGAAGCCATAGTTCATTATTTTAAAAAAAATTATGCTTTTATTTAAAAAAAAATCAAACCTATATTTGATAGGTTTAGCAAACTGGTTTGTTTTGTAGCTTCCAGAGTCTTCCACCCCCACAGGATATTTCTCCATTGTAAATTTTAAGAAGTTATAAAACGCATAGCCTTCTAGAATCCATATGCCATAAAGTGTCAGAAGGGAAAAAGTGTACATCAGCATTTGTAGTTGCAAAACATTACCCATTATTATTACAGAGGCTATAATTGTTGGCATACATTTATAGCATAATGGATATCCAAAGGGAGAACATGTTTACCAATATGTTTGCAAATTATGGTTTGCTGAATTTAAACAGATCTTTTACAGGTGATATCTTCAGTTTGTGTTGGTAGACCTAGAGGAAACTCTTTGGTCCCTACACTATTTTTTGTTCCCCTTAGAGGAAATGTTCAGCACAGTCTGCAACAATTTAATGCTAACAACAGGTGTTGAGCATGCAATTGCCCACATAGCTTGCTAAAAAGTACCTCTTTCAGCACTGTTTTTCATTTGATACAATACATGTAGCACAATACAATACAATGCTGTACAATGTAATTTACTTAGGAATAGCATTTTTATAAAATGCTTTAAGTCTGATTAGTTTATGTATTGAAATACATGCAAAGTACTTGTTAAAATACCGTATTTTAGAAATATATAGAGAAGGTCAAGGTCAGTGGTCAGGAAGTAGAAATGAGTTATGAGATGGATTTGAAGTGAATCAGTCAGGGGAAGGGAGGCTGTCCAAGATGTGTGGGAAAGGGATTTACCACTCCCTTTTAAAGACTTGATTATATGACAGAGTTGCCTGAGATAACAGGAGCCTGGACTTGATGACCCAGAAGATCCCTTCCAGTCTTAGGTCTTATGTTCTATACAAAAGTCTAATATTAATTTGGCATAAGAAATTAGGTGATGAATAAGAAGAGATGAGGTCCGATAAGTTGCCATTGAAGTGACCTGGCCAATCTAGGAAGTATCCTGAATACCTGAAAGGAGATTTTGTAATGGGTTGTGAAATGGACAAGTACCCAATGAAAATTTCAAAAGCTGAGGATGACATACTTGACCTGCATCTGCTAAGGTAGAGGTTATTTTTTGTCAAGGTCCAAATTTCTTGGTTAAGGTATAGTCAAGGTCCAAACTCCAAAAAAACATTTTTCACACTGCAAGTGCCCGTGTTCAACAAACACATACAATATTGTGTAATATACTGAGGCCCTATTGCTTATATTTTTAGTGCATTAAATGAAAATTAAAATCAAGCCACTGTATAACTTTAAAATAAACTCCAAGAAAGATGTAATAAATCATATCTGAGACTTTTTGAAAAAATACATAGATAAAATGTCAAAGAGATGCAAATATTAGCATTAAAACACTTTCAGACAACTGTTTTAAGTTTTTAATTTGTTTTGAGTTTACAAAGAATATTAACTTTGGATTTATGAAATAAAATTATTGTAGGCAGATTGCCCCCCACCCATTTTAGGATTACCATATTTCAAGTTCCCGAAAAGAGGACGCTGCTCGGGGAGAGGGGAAGAGGGAGCAGGGAGGTTAGTTGGGAGGTGCTGGTGGGGGTTTTTGGGGGTGCGGAAGGGGTGTGTGTACAGGGAGGGAGTATTTGGGAGGTGCTGGGAGGGATACCTGCAGCCTCACTCTCAAGGTGGGGGGCAGTGTCACTCATTGTCATGGTGGCAGGGGGCAATTGGCACAGGCCTAGGATACAATGCCAGCCCATCAGTCAGCACCTCCCTGCAGGCCACTCTCACTCCCCAGGGTGGGGAGCTGGGACCTAACTCTGTCACCCCTCCCAGCCGGGCTCTGAGGCCCTGCGGCAAGGCAGGCGGCTCAGCTGAGGTGCGCTATGCAGCTCCACTTACTAGGTGGACAGGGTGGCCCAGCTCCCCCCAATCTCCCAATTGCCCACCAGCTCTCCACCTGCCCTGCCCGGAGAGGCTCTTGCCTCTCCCCTCGCTGAACCCGGACACCAGTGCCTGCTCATTTGCCCACATGACCCACTTGCCTCATTCCTACACAGCTGCCGGTCGGCAGAGGCCAGAGCTGGTGAGGCTGCGGCTGCATAAGCAGCTTCCCAGGGACACATTGTGCCTTGCAGCCCAGCCGCCCGCTACCTACTGGGGTGGCCCTACACTGGGGAGTAGACACAGCTCCGCACAGCTCCTGCCCAGACACAACTTTAGCCCATTTGACCTTTGTGGTACACTTAAAAGTGACTGGGTGATCCAGATTTGACTCATGATCTGCCTATTGACTATCCCTCTACTAGGGCATGAATAGTGATTTCCCCCCCCCCCCCCTTTGTATTGTGATGTAAGGTGCTGACCCTACAAGGGTTCTGCATGCACTGAGTTCCAATTTTGCCTTTTTTAGGGTTACCATGCAATTTTGGGCTTTATTTGAATGAGTGACTGATATTTGTGCTATTCTGTAAATCCTTTAGGAAGTGTACCACAATATTGCCCTCTAGTGTTTGACTCACACGGTGATGAGACCACTATTGCTAAAAGATTTGTAGAAGTGTAAGAGGGTGGCTTGCCCATGGGCTGGAGAGCCTGGGACTAAGAGCCCTGATTACTAGATGAGCCCCACCTAAGAGGAAACAGGTGATTCCTTTCCACTAAAGGCAGCAGGAAGCTGTAGGGGTGTGTGTAGGGTGGCTAGTGATTCATCCCCAGAATACAAGACAATATCCACTCGATTGTTTCCACTCCGTCCTTCTTCTTGATGCCATCCCTGCCAGTATGAACTTGCACACATGGTGCATGTGAAATCATTCTGCATGGAAGAGGCTATTTTTCAGTGCACGCTGCCCCTCCCCCACACATGGGAGGTTTTGCTGGAGGGGGGCAGAATGGCATGCTCTGTAAAATGGCGTCCTCCCCATGTGATACTAGAGAAAACCATGTCTGGTTTTATATCAGTACCGGACAGGGGACACTCTATACAAAACCAGGACTTTCTGGCCTAAAACTGGATGAATGGCCTGCCTAAATGTGTGATTGAGAGAAATGACTGGGACTGCTGGTGGCAGGAGGCTTGGCAGTAAACTAGGGAAGCCCAGGAAATAGGAGACGGTGTGGAGCTGGAACTGATGAAAGACTTTGTGTTGTTTTGGGACTTTTGAGTTCTGTTTTTGACAAACTCTGTTGCCAGCCAGGTGGAGAGTGAAATAAAGGATTTTGCGCTAAGTAGGCAACTGGAAACTGAGGGAGTTCTTAGAGTCCTTGGTGTAGGAAAGATAGAGGCAGGTTGGCGGCCATGGTGCAACAAAAAGCCTGTGTTCCTGATTTGAAGGACCAGGGTTCTATTCATCTGTGTGATTTATATAGTAGCTGTGTTTGTTTGTATACCTGACTATTCTTACATTATGGACAGTATAGTTGTAATGATATCTTTACATGCAGTATATTATTCAGCCACTAGCTGTCTGTGTATGCTGTTACAGAGATCCAAGCGAGTAATAAAGTCCGTCTGAGCAGAAACTTGAGATGTGTGGAAGCTTTTTTGTATATCTATTGTTGTAGTTGTCTTATGTAATAAAAGCCTCCTGTTTAAGAAAAACTGTGATTCCATGTAACATTAAGTAGCAATAGACAATTTGAAAATTAGTGCATAAGGAAGTTTAAAAACCGTATTCATTCTGGGTTCTGATATAAAAGAATCCTAATTATGACAGCAAATATTGAAATTGTATTGAAATATCTGACAAATATTGTCAAAGTTCAACTCACCTTAAAAACATGATTATCTTAGTCACATAAGTAATGGAAGAAGGATTTGCCCCTCGATAAAGTTTGAGGCAGACTATATTGTTCACTTGAAAGGATTCTGGAGGAACATTTTGTTGAAATTGCTCTTATGCAGTTCTCAGAGGGGAAACACAATGGTGATTTTGTTTCTAACATCAAATTTGCAATTACTCCTTGAAATTGTTGCCTAGTGGCTATAGTTACTGCTTACTCCTTTGGAATATATGGGAAAGCTTTTCATTGTACCATGATGATACAAAACACCATGTACACACAACACACACACAAATCCAGTAAAGGAAATTTTGCCTGTCTTCCACCACCTACTGGGATCTAAACTGCAAATTTAACTGTTGCTGTGGTTACAGAAAGCCACATTTAGTTGAGGGAACATATGCGAAATACTTATTTATTATAATATCCTCTTAATGACCTAGGTAAACAATTTTAAAAAGAGGCAAGTAGTTAATTGTACATCAGAATCAATCATTTCTACAATAGTTTAATTGAATTAAAATGAAAGAGCTTGCATGTGCAGGGGATAATCTGTGTCATTGCTGGACTCCATTAATCATTTCTCACTGAAGTCAACAGCGTGGAAAAGTGATTTGAAGATAATTGAATAACTTTTTCTTTACACCAATAGTGGATTCACAGCAGCATGTTAATGCACAATCAGACACATATATGGTTTTTAAAAAGTCATCTTTACATTTCCCAACTACACGAGACCCTACTTAAAAAAACCAACACCCCCAAAATAAAACAAACAAAACAAACCCCTTATGCAATTCATTCAAAAACAAAAGCAAATTCCCTTTTTTCTTTGAAAAAAGATAGTTAGAAACATGTAAACAAGTCCATTTCTTGCTTCTGATGTATCATTCCGAATAGGATTCATGTCTTCTCCCTGATTTATATTTAGATTTTTAAATTCTTGGTGTTGCCAGTGCTTTTTTTAAAAAAATCTTTAGCTCTGTGTCATCTTTTTGATGTTTAAAACCAAAACAGAGAAAGACAACTGATTCTGCTTGCCAAACAACCCATTTCAATAGTGTGTTTAAGCAGTCAGAAAGTAAATAGTCAGCTTTTGGCATAAAAATGACATAGCACATTCTTTGTTTAATGTCCACAGTTCTACCTCCTTTAAAAAAACCAAAAAACTAAAAAGGGAGAAGGGAAGTTGGTTTCCCAGACCCTGCTCCAATTGAATTACCCTTCAGCAACCATTCAGATCTTTGAAGGGGCAATTTTTGTCTGATGTTATCTTTTATATCACTTTGTTGCTCAGTCATTGGTAAGAATGTAGTATTTATTTCTCAGTTTTCTCCAGTATCCTTTGGCTGGTTAGTGTGTAAGATTTAGTAATTGTCTGATGTTGCATTACTTATCTATATGTTTGTATTTGGTTTTGGTTTTTTAATAATTTCTTCAAACTATTCTCCCTATCCTCTTTTGTAGTACATAAGAATTTAGAGGCTTTGTGCTGTCTAGGGGTTTGTAATACTTGACCTAAAGAGTATCTGGGAATTCACCCAAGACTAATATTTTATAAATCCAAAGCTGAAATCTGTATTCCACAAACATGTCCCTAAAGTGAAAAGACTCCAGTCAACAGGTTGTTTTAGGAATAAAAGCAAAGGAAAAGGGAATGTTGCCTCATCAGTTAAGGATAATTGATTCTGACTTGAACATGCATGGATTAAAACTGCCATACTCCTGTCTATATATCTGAACTGCCCATACTGGTCCATGTAGCCCAGTATCCTGTCTTCTGATAGTGGCTAGTGCCAGATGCTTCTGAGTGATTCATCCTCCATCAACAAGAACTAGCTTCTGGCAGTTGAAGGTTTAGGGACACCCAGAGCACAGGGTTGTGTTCCTGACCATCTTGTCTAATAGCCATTGATGCACCTATCCTCCATGAATTTATCTAATTCTTTTTTGAACCCAGTTATACTTGTGGTCTTCACCACATCCACAGGCAAGGAGTTCCACAGGCTGACTGTGCATTGTGTGAAGAAATATTTCCTTAAGTTTGTTTTAAATCTGCTGCCTATTGATTTCATTGAGTGATCCCTGGTTCTTGTGTTTTGTGAAGGGATTTAACATCTGTAGTCACATTCTTCACATCATTCATGATTTTATAGACCTCTGTCATATCCTCCCTTTGTCATCCTTTTTTTAAGTTGAACAGTCCCAGTCTTCTTCATCTCTCCTTTCATGGAAGCTGTTTCATACCCCAAATGGTTTTTGTTCCCCTTCTCTGCCCCGTTTCCAATTCTAATATATCTTTTTTGAGGAGGGTCGACCAGAATTATATGCAGTATTCAAAGTGTGGGTGTACCATGGATTTATTTAGTGGCAATATGATATTTTCTATTTTATCATCTATCCCTTTCCTAATGGTTTCTAACATGCTGTTGGTTTTTTTGACTGCCGCTGTACATACATTGATTTTTTTCAGAGACCTATCCACAATGCCTCCAAGATCTCTTTCTTGAGTGGTAATAGCTAATTTGGAACCATCATTTCGTTTTCATAGTTGGGATTATTTTTTCCAATGTGAATTACTTTGCATTTATCAACATTGAATTTCATCTGCCATTTTGTTGCCCAGTCACCCAGTTTCATGAGATCCTTTTGCAACTCTTCACAGTCAGCTTTGGCTTTAACTATTTTGAGTAATTTTGTATCATCTGCAAACTTTGCTATCTCACTGTTCACCCCCTTTTCCAGATCATTTATGAATATGTTGAACAGCACTGGTCCCAGTGCAGATCCTTAGAACCCTGCATGGATACAAAAATGTGGATCAGTATCCAATCTGCATCCTCCGGAATCAATTGACCTCTGACCCACCACCTGAAGTCACTGTCTTCTAGGTCATCTGCATCTGCAGCTCTAGGTCCCCCAACCAGCTGTTTGGAGGTTAGCCCGGTTGCAGCTGTTGCTGCTGATCAGCTGTTTGGGGGCTAGCTCCTCCAGGCAGCTGCCTAACAGCTGATTAGCGGCCAATGGGGGGAGGGATCCCCCCATGAAACAGCTGATCAGCGGCTGGCTGGGGGAGCTATGCTGAACAGTTGATTGGCGGCCAGTCCCCACCTCTGGATCTGAAAGGTGGGGATGCAGCCTCAAAGGCTATGAGCTGCAGACAGCTGCTTTCCATCTTTGAGATCTGCATTTGATCCACCATCCGCAAAAAATAGTCTGCAGATATCTGCGGATTTGCAGGGCTCTACAGATCCTGAGGGGTCCCTGATATTTACTTCACTTCAATGTGAAAACTGACCATTTATTTCTTACCTTTGTTTCTTGTCTTTAACCAGCTACTGATCTGTGAGAGGACCTTCCCTCTTATCCCATGACTGCTTACTTTGATTAAGAGTCTTTGGTGAGGGACCTTGTCAAAGATTTTCTGAAAGTTCAAGTACACTATATGAACCAGATCACCCTTGTCCACATGATTGTTGACTCCTTCAAAGAATTCTAATAGATTGGTGATGCATGAGTTCCTTTTACAAAAGCTGTGTCAAATTTTCCCTGACATATCATGTTCATCTATGTGTCTTATAATTGTGTTCTTTATTATAGTTTTAGCCTATTTCCTGATTCTGAAGTTAATAGTTAATTCTGATTCTGTCATAGCCAGATTGCCTTTGGAACCTTTTTTAAAAAGCAGTGTTACATTACCTACTCTCCAGTCACCTGGTACAGAGGATAATTTAAGTGATAGGTTACATATCACAGTTAGTAGTTGTGCAATTACATATTTGAGTTCCTTCAGAACTCTTGAGTGAATACCATCTAGTCCTGGTGATGGATTATTGTTTAATTTATCAATTTGTTTGAAAACCTCCTCTATTGACTCCTCAATCTGGGATAGTTCCTCAGATTTGTCACCTAAAAAAAAAGAGGCTCAGATGTGGACATCTTCTCCATATCTTCTGCAGTGTAGACTGATGCAAAATATTCATTTAGTTTTGCCACAATGTACTTATTACTTGAGTGCTCCTTTAGAACATTGATTATCCCATGGCCCCACTGACTGCTTGGCAGGCTTCCTGCTTCTGATGTACTGAAAACTTTTTTCTTTAGTTTTTCTCTTTTCCTAGTTGCTCTTCAAATTATTTTTTGACCTGGCTAATTATATTTTACACTTGACTTGTCAGAATTTATACTCCTTTCTATTTTCCTCACTGGGATTTGACTTCCAATTTTTAAAAGGTGCCTTTTTGCCTCTAACTGCCTCTTTTACTCTACTGTTTAACTATGGTGACCTTTTTTTTGGTCCTCTTACCTTTTTGGGGGTGGGGATATAAATTTAGTTTGAGCCTCTATTATGGTTTTTTAAAATAGTTTCCATGCAGTTTGCAGGCATTCACCCTTGTAATTTTCCTTTTAATTTCCATTTAACTAGTTTCCTCATTTTTGTGTAGTTTACCTTTTTTGAAGTTAAATGCTACTGTACTGGGTTTGTTTGGCATTTTTCTCCCAACAAGGATGTTAAATTTAATTACATTATGGTCACTATTACTGAGTAGTTTAGCTGTATTAGCCTCTTGGATGAGCTGCTGTGCTCCAATTAGTACTAAAGCAAGAATCGCCTCACCCCTTGTAGGTTCCAGGACAAACAGCTCCAAGAAGCAGTCATTTATGGCATCTGGAAATTTTATCTCTGCATCCTTTCCTGTGGTGACATGTACCCAGGCCTGCTGATGAGGGGTGGGGGGCAAAGGGAGCAATTGCCCAGGGGCCCGATTATTTTTGAAAGGGGCCCAGGCCATGGGTGGCAGGGTGAAAGTTTCCCCTCGGGGAGGCTAGTTCCCCGTACCACCTCTTCTGCCTGTGGCCCCTGCCCACAGTCCCCCTGGGTCCCACCCCTTCCACATTCGCCGCCGCGTCCCTCCCCACCAGTCCACCTGCCCACTTGGCCCCCTTCCTCTCTCCCACACCCCCTATTTCCCCGCTTGGCCTCCCTGCAGCTGCGTCCCTTCCGTCCCACTCAGACCCCCCGCCATCGCTTGCTGCGTGTGTCCCTCCTCTCCTCCCCCGCTCACCCCCCACCGCTGCTTGCCACATCCCTCCTCTCTCCCTCCCCACTCAGCCCCTCTGGTTGTCGCTTGCCACCTGGGGGAAGAGGGACTGTGGAAGAGAGGAGGAGGACCAAGCGATGGGGGGGGAGGGATGCAGCAGCAAGTGGGCCAAGCAGAGGAGAGGGCGAGGGCTGGTTGGGGTGAACTGTGGGCGGGGCTGCAGGCAGAAGGGGCAGGGTGGGACTGTTTTGCCCTGGGGCCCAGAATTCCTGTCAGTGGGCCTGCATATACCCAGTCAATATGAAGATAGTTGAAATCCCTTATCATTAGTACATTTTCTGCCTTTATAGTTTAATCTCCCTGAATAAACACAGTCAGCATCATGATCCTAGTTAGATGGTTGATAGTATATTCCTACTATTATACTCTTATTAATCAAGCATGGACTTTCTATCCATAGACATTCTATGGTAGTTTCATTCATTTGAGATTTTTACTTTATTTGACTCTAAGCTTTCTTTCACATATAGTGCCACTCCCCCACCAGTGCAACTTTCTCTGTCATTCCTATATATTGTGTACTCTGATATTACCCTGTCCCATTGGTTATCCTCATTCCACCAAGTTTCAATGATGCCTATTATATCAATATCCTCATTTAATGCCAGGTATTCTAATTCACACATCCTAGTATTTGGACTTCTAGCGTTTGTATGTAGGCACTTGTACATTTTCTCAGTTTCAGTTGCTTGCCTGCATGTGTTATATTTCAGTGGGTCTCTTTTACATTTGAGTGTTCCTCACTAGCTCCTGCCTGTTATTTACCGACTTCTTTCCTATCCTCTGTACTAGGATGTAGAATTCCCCCTTTAATAAATTCATCCTTAAAGGATGTCTCTGCCCAAACCCTATGCTCCTCCACACCTGTTGCCTTTACCCCAGCCTTTAGTTTAAAGCCTCTGCCTTTTTAATTTTTCATGCCAGCAATCTGGTTCTGTGTTGGTGTAGGTGGAGCCCATCCTTCCAGGATAGGCTCCTCCTTTCCCTAAAGGTTCTTCAAATCCTAATAAACCTACATGTCTTCTTTCTATACCATCCTCTCATCCACGCATTGAGATCCTGCAGTTCTGCCTGTCTTTCTCTTCCTATGTGTAGAACTGGAAACATTTCAGAGAGTCCTGGCCTTTAATATCTTATCCAGCAGCCTAAATTTGGCATCCAAGACCTCTCTCTCCTTTCTTTCCCTAAGTCTTTGGTACCTACATATACTATTACTGGCTCCTTCCCAGCACCACACACGTCTGTTTAGATCTCTTGTGAGATTTGCAAGCTTTGCACCTGGCAGGCAATTTACCTGGCAGGCAAGTTCTCCCAGTCATCACAAACCAAACTATGTATATTTCTAATAATCAAATACCCCATTTTTATTTCTGGCTATTCCTACTCCCCGGAAGGGGTATGCTCAGTGTAAGATGATACCATGACATCATCTGGAAGGAAGGTTCCAATGATAGGATTGTTTCCCTCTGCTCCAGCTCGATGGTCTCCTTACCCGAGACTTTCATCTTCCTTAACAGCACAAGATCTGTCAAACTGGGGCTGGAACCACTCTGTTGTGTCCCTGGAAGTTTCATCTGTGCACTTCTCTGTCTCCTTTAGTTCCTCCAGTTCAGCCACTTTCCTCAAGACCCCATACTGTGTCTCTGAGGGACTACGAGCTGCTTGCACTATATTCCCGTATATGCCGCCTGCCCAGAAAGCGGGTAATCAATCATATTTGCTGCATTCAGTGTAATAATCTGAATAACCCCTACTCTGCTTTTGGACATCTGAGTTATTGGCCTAAGTTTAGTGTATGTTTGATAGATATATCTGTCTCTCACACTCCCTCTCTAAACTTCCCTATTTGCTGCATCTCCGAAAAGACAATACTACTGTATAATCTTCAGTCAAGCAAGCACATAGGCAAGGAAGCAAGTACACAACAAACAAATGAACAGATGAACTCATCCCAAGGGTCATATAGTATTTCCTCCTTCAAAGAACTCTCGTTTGCTGCTCGTTTGCTAGCTCGGTGTATGGCAGTCTTAATCTATTTAATCAAGCAGTCAAAATGTATAGTATAACTAAGCTGAAAGATGTGTATCAGCTAAAGAGATCTGTACTAGGATAAAACAAATAAAGGACTCTGGGAGTCAAGTCTATTAATTCAATATGCAATAAGAGAATAAGCTAAAATGGATGTTTATGCCCTATCAGATATGTAGCACACTACCCTTGGACATGTGCACATGTGGTTCCTGAATACATTTTGAAAAATTATGTATATATGTTAGGTGGATAGGACATTAGATTTTCTAATAATTGGCTTACATAGTAGCAATGATTATGATATAAAAGTATATCAAGGAGGGTGGGTAGGGAAAATAATGAATTAATCAATAATCCATAGTTCTCACATTCGTAGAGTGGACTGTCAAAGATATCCATACAGTCTCAAAACTCAATTACAGTGTTCTAGATTTAAGTTAATAACTGTGTAGGAGCAGGGATTTAGTTGCCTAATGCCCTTTGACTTTCATTGAGCACTTACATGTAATTTGTGCCGTTGGAAATCTTCCTGGGCTGTCTGTTTGTGAGTAATTTGGTTACCTTTTAGTGCATTTGATCTTAAATTTTAAGAAAAATGTTCTTTTCTAATTAGTCATTTGGACTGAGCACCCATAAGGGCATTCTCAGCTCTGAGTGGGTTTAAGCACTTGAAGCTTTTAAAATGTATGATGTTCCTTATCAGTATATTAGCCAGTCAGATTGTGGTAGAGGGGAGACGGGAAAAAGGCATATGGTGAGGGGAGACAGAGGCCTAGTCTACACTGGAAAATTAGGTCAATTTAACTGCATTGGACAAGGGTATGAAAAATCCACACCCCGAGTGTCATAGTTAACCTGACCTAAGTCCCTGTGTAGACAGCACTAGGTCGACAGAAGCATTCTTCCATTGATCTCAGGCAGGTGGATTCACTACACCAATGGAAGAACCACTGCAGTCGGTGTAGGTAGAGTTTACAGTGAAGTGCTGCAGTGGCACAGTTGTGCCGCTTAAGTTTTAAGTGTAGATGTACCCTAAAATGTGCATCTGTATGTGTGCTGTGTTTTTTGGCCATGAAGTGAACCACGATAAGTTGGTATACTGCAGTTATGTGGGTGGGTGTGTTATGTGTTATTTGCTTTGGCCTACCTCTTCTTACAGTAGGGGCTGTTAGCTTCTTTTGAAAATTCCTTGTTTATGACTTCTGCATAACTATAATGTGTTCAGATAGATACTTGTTTTATGGTCACTATTATCTTGATCTTTTATCTTCATTAATTAGTCTGATGACCAGTATGACCTCAAGTTGACTGCAAGCTGGCTGCATATATAATGTATATGACTAAAAATAATTTAACTCTACTATTTGTCTGTGACTTCAATTTAAAAAAAAATTAGGTATGTCAGTTAATCACAGTTAATGCATGCAATTAACACAAAACAAATTAACTAGATTAAAATAAATAGTCATGATTAATCACAGATTTAATCGCAGTGTTAAACAATAACAGAATACCAATTTAAATTTATTATAAATAATTTTGGGAGCTTTTCTATGTTTTCAAATATATTGATTTCAGTTACAACACAGAATATAAAGTGTACAAGTCCACTCAGTCCTGCTTCTTGTTCAGGCAATTGCTAAGACAAAGAAGTTTGTTTACATTTACGGGAGATAATACTACTGGCTTCGTATTTACGTCACCTGAAAGTGAAACAGTAGTTTGCTGTTGTAGCCAGCGTTGCAAGTTATTTATATGCCAGATATTCTGAGTGTTCGCATGCCCTTCATGCTTCGATTTGTAGGCTCTAAAGTTTGTTTTTGTTTTTGAATGCAGTTATATAAAAAAAATATTTTTTTTTACATTTCTAAGTTTCACTTTCACGATAAAGAGATTGCATGACTGTATTTGTATGAGGTTAATTGAAAAATACTATTTCTTATCTTTTTTATGGTGCAACTATTTGTTCTAAAAATTAATATAACGTGAGCGCTATACGCTATATTGTAACTGAAATCAATATATTTGAAAATGTAGAAAAATATCCAAAATATTTATAATACATTTAAATTGGTATTCTATTATTGTTTAACAGTGTGATTAAATCTGTAATTAATCACAACTATTTTTTTAATCTTGTGATTAATTGCGATTAATTTTTTTTTTAATCGTTTGACAGCCCTACAAAAAAATCCTTACTTGCTAAAAAAGAGAAGTACAATATGAAACCTGTCAGGGAAATAATGCTTCATTTAATGAGGGAGAAAAAAAACCATGATGAAAAAGATCATTCTGAGGTCAGCAAAGTGATTGATCAGGACAAAAGGTATCATATAAGGCCTATTGCTGTTATCAAACATAGACCAACTTTGGTCATTGCTATTGGGTCAGGAGTTGCAGTTATGGTGTGGAGTCAGTTTCTGAATTTTAAAATACAAAGAATAGTTGGTTTTGTTTCCCCTGCAGTTTTGCTCCTTGTATGGCAGCAAACTAGGGAAGAATAGTGTTTTGAGCAATGCTAGCTGTAGTCCAATAAGCCAGCCCTCCAGGATTTTGATGAAACACCTGGAAATACATTCAACTAAAATTGGCAACCCTAACAACAACACAGATTGCTCAGTGTATTTCACCTGTACAAGCACTTGGCAAAAGAATGAAGTTCACACTCAGTGTATAAGAACCAGGAATACATTGGCTTTGTAACATACAGAGAGAGAGAGAAATGTTTTCGCACTGTTGGATCATGCTGGTGGTCCTGATGCTATTTGGTTTTACATCTCATGCATCCCAAAGCGTCCATATCTTTGCTCTTGATGCTATTGTATATTTTGGGCATCCTGGAAGAGGCCTTTACATGCAATGATGAGAAAAATCAGTTTTCACACCCAACAGTCAGAAATGTTGATGGAATGGTCACTGTTTGCTCTAGGGCCTTGGAGCATAGAACGCTGATGCTAATAAAAGGGTGTGGACGTAGATTAAGCTCCTGTACTATACAAACACCCGATAGTTTGTAATCGGAACATAAAACAAGACAAATTTAAATTGAAAACGTTTTTTCCTTACACTGGACTCAACAAAAAGAAATCAAGCAAACAAACAACACATGGTTGGTGTTATTTTTCTTTTCTTCTTTTAGCATTTTTGTAGGGGTCATCTAATTATTTGTGCAAATAATTTTAATTGCAAAATTAGCTCTTTTTTTCTGCTCATGAATCCTTTGCAAACCAATCCCTATTCCTGCAAATGTATTTATAAATATTCCCAAAATTTTTTGGATTAATAATTTTTGGCTTAGTGGTCATTTGCAAAATGTTCACTTAGTTGACCAGTAACACAGTGTAAATAGTTAATACTAAGTCATGTGGTGTTGTTTCTTTTCTGTCATTAATGACAGAAATTTATATCTCAGTCTATTCAGTGCTTGGCCTTGGCTTAAGACTGACAATAATGGTGCCAGTTAATGGCAGTGGATTTCACTGTAATGAAACCATCCAACTCTTTAATATAGGCCTCTGAACAGTCAATAGACGGCAAGAATATTTGGACATAACAAGTCAGAACTAGGTTTGAAAGCTAGACGTGAAAGCTAGGTTTGAAAGCTAGACGTGAAAGCTAGACGTAAAAGGCTTTAGATACCATTACCATTCTCCTATTTACTTAATTGGGACTATTGCATGTGTAAGATTTGGGCTTGTGGTGTTCATTATTCTTTCATATTGACTACATTTTTATACTTTTACCTGTCATCTTCACACATCGATTTTTTTAAAAAGTGCTGTGTAATAGCTAAGTCTTATTATTATTGTTTGCCAGTACCCATTCCTTAAATGTAAAAGATTAGTCAATCCAGCGGCCCCTGTGAGATAGCCAGAAGGTCAGAGCTCACATGCTTTGCCAAATAAACTGATTATTTCGTTTGGCAGCAGAATAAACTGGTTCAGGACATGATAATTTTTATAGGTATTATCTGAATAATTGAATGCATTCATTCACTGGAGGAGATAGCACCACAATTTCTAACTGATGCCATTATAAAATAAATAAACTTAACTTAAAAATTGGGGAAACCTAATATCATAGTAGGATAACCTGCTAATTTGATATAGCTCCTGAAACTAAAATGTGACATTCCACAGGGGCATTGTTCCATTATAGAACAGTGTTCGAAATAGGCTTTTAAAGTCCAGTTCATCCCCTTCTGTCAGGAGTTAAAAAGCTTTGTTCATGGAACACAATGTTTACAAGGGCAGTATGCTGCTCCTGTTTTCAGTGGCATCCTATCAGTGCCAAAATCCAAAAATACAGTGACCAGGAAACAGGAAAAAACAGTTTATTCTTGGGATCAAAAACCTCAATATCCTAAATTCAGACTCCCGTTTCCTGACTCAAACAGAGAGTGTCTTTGAAAACAAACAATATGTAGGGGGCTATCAACCATGTGTAGAATGTGCAATAATTGGAAAGTGAAATTAAATTGGAGAACTGCCATTTCAGATTAGAAAATTAAGATTGTAAATAATGGGCCTCTGGCCCTTGTTTGTTTGGTAAGGTGGTATAGATGGTTGAAGGGCATAACTGATTGTTTTATCTCTGCGATGTGAGATGGCACTTTGTTGTCACCATCTGGTTTGCATTAGAGATGGCTGATGATAGTGCACAGTGAGGTACAACAGTAGAAATTTGCTGTGATGCCATCAAAGCTAAGTACTCTTACATATTATCAGCTAGAGATTTCTGGATTAATGCTGTGTACGTTTGCAAGCATAATTAAGGCTGGGATATCATCCCTACAGGAAACAGATTTTCAGTGATTTAGGATACCTTGGACTGTTCCAGTTCTAAAGAAGGGGATAAAGGAGAGAGAATATATTGTTTTTAATTTGCTTCCAGTCAGAAGCTTTTCAATATCATGCCACAGTATTTCCTCAATTTACTACGAATTTGCAAGGATTATTCCTGCATCTAAAATGGTCCTCAAGTGGTAAATGTTTTGAGGATATACTATGTTGGGACATGGCATGTAATAAAGGTGTGATACACAAGACTGATGTTAAGAACCCACTGGCCCCTATCATATTATCATGTTATATGGGTAAGAATTACATATACACACCCATGTAACACAACAAAGTCACTATCCACTGAATCCAGTAGCTTTTGTTAAATTCCCCCATCTCTCCTCAACCTTATAGTTTTGAAAGTTAAATGCAAATAAAATGCAATATCAATCTAAAACAACAATTGCAAACTCATACAGCCAGTTAATAGAACATACTAAGGGGGTAGAAAACCTAAACCCATTGGCAGATGAGAGGATTATTTTGCCTGTTATTGGCCATCTACCAATAGCTATCTCTGAACTTCAGTAACTGACAGATCATTTGGCCATTTGTTGTTCTTAAAACAATTTCTTTTGCTGGGGTCTGTTCAGCTGCTGAATTGAAACTTTTACCTGAAGCCTTCATTTGCTGGTCCTGATATTTTTCCTTGTTAGTGATTAGGCAAGGAGGGGGAAGAGGGTGTTGTGTTAGATTTGACAGCTTTTTGCTTGTTGGTGATGGTGGGGTCAAGTGTTAGTTCTGATAGCTCAGGAGCTCTGTCAGTAGCTTCAACAAATAGGACACAAAGATATAGGGTCCTTCTTGGTTTTGTGTAGGTGTCTACAGTTCCTTCTATAGGACTGACACTCAGATATGACATGATACAACATTGGTGTGGATGGTACAGCTTTTACCTTGGCAGGTTGCCTGATACTTGTGTTTGAAATCTATGGGTGCATCCACGCCACAGAATTAACTTCAGTGATTCAATCTTGAGTTAATTCTCTTGTGTTAGGCAGTCTTGTGGGGAACAGTCATATTGCAAAATTACAATTGAGTACCGCGTGGCTGTAGTGTTCTATGTCCATACTGGCACTCTACTCAATCATGTATGCCACTAAGACTTCTGGGGGCACATCCTATGATTTATAGCACCACATTAAACTGTGCTGCTCTATGTATACTTTCACAGAGAATTGTGGGAGAATTGGTCCATCCTTTGTGGGGATTTTGGGTGGAAATGGTATAGCTTGCATCCACATGAGAGATAGCTAGTTGCTCTCAAGAGATTTGACATCTGCCCTCTACCTCCGGTCATGCCAGCTTGTGTTATTACACCACTACCCACAAGTGATTTTCTTTTTTTTTATGAACAGCAGCTGAATTAATGAGAACTCTAAAGTTAAACTTCTTGTGAACTTGCTAGTGAAGACAAGTTCTACCATTCTTCAGTACTAGTAAGAGACAATTGTTTGTCATCCTTATCATAGTATTTCTTCTCTTCTAGTTTCCTGGCATATAGCTGGTTTGTAACTATTTCAGGATTGTTTTCAGCTCAAGAAGCATTTTAGATTTTAATGTGATGACACCTTTCTTAGCCAGCATCATGCATTGAACTGGGGGCCATCAGAGCTAAAAACCTGAATTGGTATAGCTTGAACTAACAAAACAAGTTCTCAAGCTGTGAACTGTGACAGATCTATATTCTCTGTGAATCAGGCTGAGATGAGGACACATAACACATGCTAATAAGTGGGTTACATTAGCACTAAAGTTGTTGTTCTTCTTCCCATAGTCTCTGAACTAGTGTTGCTAATAAAGTATAGTGAGGTGTATTACAATATTCTAACAGCACTAAATATGGATCCCTTAAATTGACCATAGCTCTTTTTTTTAAAGTAAAAATAAGTTATATTATAAGTTCAATTGACAAACACAAAATGACTCAACCTCATAAGAGCTTGTGTCAACACTATCCATCTGGTTATTGAGAAGAGGAACAACAGAACCTGACATGCCCTATTTTAGCCAGGCATTAATGCAGTCATTAAAGATAAGATATCCAAATATAAAATTTGTAATAAATATAGGAAACAGACTGCAAATGAAGAACTAAACCTACATTTGATTCCTGATTGTCCTTGGCCAATGTTGGCAACAACCTATCTAAATGAAATGGGAAAAATCCACTTTTTAGTAGTGGACTACTACTCATATTTTTTAATTTACTTGTGCAACACATCAAGTAACAGTGTAATACATTATAAATCAATTTAATAACCATGCAATTTTAGATTAATTAGGAACAGAAAATGGATCTTAATTTATGAGTGGTTCATTTTTGGCAGTTCTTTCCATATGATGGCCTTACTTTTTATGCACAAATGGGTTTGCAGAATTTTTCACTTTTTGTATTCAGCTGGATCTGTGATAACTTTTGGCTTGCACCTAAAACAAAAAATACTTTTATATTTTGAAGTGTATTGTCATACTTTCAGGGTAACTCCACCTGTACCTTTCCCCTCCATGATTCACTCCAGGAGTTCCCAGTCAGGTCTCAGATCACCAGCTGTCACCCATCTTTTGTCTAGGAATCCTTGCCTCACTTCCTTCTGACTGATGTTTTTTTAAGGCTGAACAGCTCTCTGCCTTAGACAGTGATATCCCCAGCAAGCCAGGCTGCCTAAAGGCCAGCACCTGTGCTTTGTTTTCTCCTTGAGAGCTATGAATTGTGTTCTACCAGCACTTACAAGTTACCACATAGCCCATTCCAAACAAGCACTTTTATTCTTAAGGTAAAAGCATTACAGAGAAAATACAGTAAAAACAATAAAAAGATGTAAACACACATTAAACATACCTGAAATCACCCACCAGTCCTATGTAGCTCTAGTACGCCAAAGTCTTTCCAACTCTTATAGAAGGGTTGGAGTCTTCCTTGGACAAAAGATCCTATCTGTTTGCTAGATCAGAAAGAAGACCCTGAGTCATAGAAGAGCACAGTGGAGTCTGTGATATCATCAGAATATAGCATACTGATCATTCTATGCAGGGTCCAGTGCATTCCACAATTCTACAGCCATGAAATTTATCACAGAATTTACCTCTTGCTGCAGTATTTTCCCTCAGAATCTAAGATTTCATTTTAAAAAATATATATTCTAGCCCCTATGTGTGGGGAAGGGAGGTAATCCTGAATTGAACTGAGTATAAACTGATATAGTGATGTTTGCCTGATTCTGTCCACTAATTGACATCCTCTACAACCACTGCATTAAATTCTTCTCCTATTCCACATCCTCTCCAGTCTGTCTTCTACCCACTACTCTCCACTGAAAAAATAGTTCTCACTGAGGTCTCTGATGACCTCTTCCCAACCAAATTTAAGTACCAGACTCCATCCTCATTAACTTTGACCCCATTGGCCATATTTTCTTGCAATCCAGTCATCACTAGGCTTTTATCTTGAATTCTCAGCCTGCCTTTCATATCACTTTTTCAACATCTTATTGGGTGGTTTTTCCTCTCCTCTCCATCTTTTGGTGGAGGCCCAAGGTGCCATCCTTTGTCTCCTCCCCTTCATCCTCTATTAAATTCTTACGAGGATGAGCTCCTAGTTCTAATATGTACAGTAGGGTTTGCTAACCTTTGGGAACAGAAGTTGGAAATCTAGAAGATGAAGGAAGATTGTTTGAACAAAAAAAATCTCAATGTTGGTTGACACATATCTTGTATTTTGGCTGCAAGTTGTTTATTTGCAGAATATAGAACATAATTTGTCGTTAGACAAAAATAAGCTATTATAGGCTGGTATTTTTCCTCACAACAGGCCATGTTTGGTGCATGTATATATTTATTTATTTTTGTTCTAAGTGCTGTCTGCATTTCTTCATTATAATACTTCCATTTCAGCAGCTCTTTGCTACAGTTCTAGGACTATATAACATCAGTTAGTTATTCTTTTACCAGTTGGCATCAGTCTGATTTACACATTGTCAGTCCTGGAATCGTGAACTGTATTACTTACCTCTAAATTACTATCAGCAAGGAATATGTTGTAGGTGATAGGAATTTTATTTTAAATTAAGGTATAAAATATTAAATATAATGCTGCCATATGGGTTGAGTTTTCATGTAGCTAATGTAAAAACCTGTTTGATACATATATGCTTAATTCACCTGAGAAAAAGTTCTTGAAAGATAAGGCTCCTCTAAGGTATGTTTGGGAGTTACATGCGCACCCTTGTTTTACTCACACAAATAATCTTTCTGGGTGACTTGGTTTTGATTCACAGTTCTGGCCTTTTGCTGTCTGGACTGACCTCCAGGAACAGCATTCAGCTCACGGGACAAGGAACGAATGTGTTTTCAGGTTCGTCAATAATGACAGCCTCTGATCAATTTAGAAATATTATTGGATAGAGAGAAAGTGGCCACGATCAAGGACTTGAGCAGGTCAGGGGAGAAAAAAAGAGAAGTCTACCAAGGGCTACTTAGAAGGTTGGCCACCCTAGCTGTGAGCGCTCAGCAAATCAAAGTCTAAGGTCTGAAGTTTGACACCTAAAAATGGGAAACACACAAATAGTAATCATGTGTGAAAAGTATGATTTAAGTAACTTGCCCACTTTAAGTAACCTGAAAAAAAGCTCTGTATAAGCTCAAAAGCTTGTCTCTCACCAACAGAAGTTGGTACAATACAACCTTACCCACCTTGTCTCTCCATTATCATATAGGAATAGAGCTGAGCAAAGAATTGATTTTTCATTACAGTGGCCAAACTAAATTTAAAAAAAAAAAAGTTTGAAACTGAAAATTAATTTTTTCCAATTTTTCTCGCCAAAACAAAGAAACCCCCAAAATTCAGTTGGTCAAACAAAATATTTTGAATGCTATTTCAAACCAACATTTTCAAATGGAAATTTTGATTTCAAATGATATTTTGAAATGAAATGTCAATTTGACATTTTTATTTCTAAAATGTCATTTCAAAATTAAATTTTGAATGAATTCATTTTAAAAATGTCAGAATGTCATGTTTCAACATTCCTGATTTTTTTCAACTTTTTTGTTGTTTTTTGGGGGGGAGGGTGGGTGCTGAAAATATTTGCCAATTTCAACCCAAACTGTTTGACAGAGGCAGAGAGAGACTACAATTCTCCAAGGCAGCATTTAGCTATCTGAGACGATGAGACTATCTTTTTCTTCCAGCAACATTCACTACACATCTTCCAACTTCTGCAACAAAAGAGACAGTGGTCCTACAGACAACAGCTTCATTCATTACACAGGGAAGATGGAAAAGTAGATGGAGAGAGTGAAGTGAAAAGAGTAAGAGGTAAAAGAGGGGAAAAAAAGAGAAAGGGACAAAGTGAAAGAAGAGAAATGAGGAGGGAAGTGAAACAAAAGGGAAAGAGAAAGGAAGAAGGGGAAAGCCATATATGTTTTTTATGCCTTATTTAATTTTATTATTCTGTGGGCCAGTGAGGAGGGTGGGCAGGGCTGTGGATCTGACTCTTTTTCTCCCACTTAGGGCTGATTTGCATCCTCTCTGGCCCTTGGAAGGAACAGTCCTGCACTTCCCCGAATCCCATTCAATCCCTTGCTATTGTACCTGGCCTGTGTATGGGGCATTATGAAGAGGAAAGGTTCTTGTACCCTTCCCCTGGTACCCTTCCTCTCCCAGACACAATTTGGCTTTGGCTGATTTCAGAGTTCGAGATAACTGGGTGGAAAATGCAGTGAACACAGAGGAATATGAATATGAGTGGATGGGAATGAATTGTTCCTTTTTAAAATTCTAAGGTCAATCTACTATACACCCCTCACCCCCTCGGAAGTAAGAGTTTATTTTTTTGTGAATTAATGAGAGCACAAGAAGAAAAATGTTTGGAAAACAATGATGAGGGTGTGGAGTGAAAGAAAGGGGCACTTTAGGCCTAATAAGGCACTTTATTTCTTTTTCAAACATATACAAGACTCAAGACTGAGTTCATTGTTACAGGTACCGAGGAATTGTGAAGCTCCGAATTTGACCTGCCTTAAAGGAGTTGTAAACTGGTGGAGCTTGTCCTCTGGAATTCTAAATAGCTTTATAATCTTTTTAAAGTGCCACCTATCTCTACAGAGAAATTAATGCGTTCCCCAGTCTTTATGGGACCTACAATGATTGTGCTCTTTTACATTTGAGGAGTAACAACATATGTACAGGTCCTGGCATTGACAAGATGTGTGTGACATTCAGAATTGTTTGCATTGTAAATAGAAATATTTTAAAAATAGAATAAAATCTGTGTGCATGTGAGGGGAGGGGGCTTTAATGAATTGTCTAAACCTGAGTGCTAACTCCCCCTTTCCAAGAATATGAACAACTGGTACTACCTTCAGTGGGAATTACTTGTATTCTGTAGGAAGAGATGTGGAAAATGTCAGTGATATCAAGGCTGAGTCCAGCTTTTAGGCCACTGAAGTACAATAATCTGGTAAAATATATATAGAGAGAGGGGGAGAGAGGGAGGCAGGGGCATAAAATAACTTTATCTAGGTATTTATTTGGCCCCATCACAGTAGTATCTGAGCACCTAACAATCATTAACGAATGTATCTATATGATACCCCTTTGAAGTAGAGAGAACTTTATCCCCCATTTACAGATGAGGAATGGAGAAAAAGCATGCAGTGACTAGGGCATGGACGGTCATGCCTAATGGTCAGAGCCAGAGTCAAGTTTAGTGGTTGGAACCAAGGGTCAAAACCAAAGACATTGTCAGGTACCAAGCTGAGGATCAGAGCTGATCTAACCTCCGGATGGTTCTTCCTCCTTAATATAACGAAGTGTAAGAGAAATGGAAGTAGCTGCTGTTGGACTAGCCGAGTGATGTTAGTGTCATTGGCACTCATCACTAACTGGGTAGTTGCGGTCACTGCTACATTTGTATAGCTGGGCAGGGCTGCTGAGAGGATATAATTATGCAATTTATGGCTTTGGTGCCATATGGATTTTTTTCATTTAAATCCGTGGGATCCACACATCTATTTTTTAGGTCAGAATTTAGCCTAAATATTTTTTGGTATATTTTAACAATTTGCACTTGGCTGTTGATGTATTATTCTAACTACTATATAAAAATACAGTAATGCGTATGGAAAAAACTCATTATTTCTATCTCTAATCATTTCCTCCTCCCTGTGCTATCAATCTCGTTTTGGGGGAAAATCTTCCCTTGTCAGAAATGCTTTTTTAGTCTCAAGAATGGTAATTGTAATTCCTCATTGGATAATTTATTTCTATGGATCCATGGTACTTCTTGTATGCAAGATCTGGCCTGGAATGCTGAGAAGTCTCCAAATGCCTTGTGCTGCACATCATCTCTGATGGCAGGCTAGCTGGTGGACATCCAGTGTATTTATTTACTACTTGTGCAAATGCAGGCCTGTCCTGACACTTGAGAGACACATAGGTGAGATAGAGTGCACTGGGAAATGCCATAAGGGCTGTGGAATATATATTTTAAGGAAATGTTCAGGTGAAAATGGGCACCAGTTCAGACCCCTGCTATTTCTGGTATGAATTTCTGTTGAAAGGGAATAACTCTGAATAGCAAAATTCAGGAGCTGGTATTTTGTTAAAATCCAATATGGTTGAAAACTTGCTAGTATTGCCATATACTCTTTCCCTTTCTCAAAAAAGAAAAAAGAAAAAAATAACCGAGACCCTCCAGATCAAAATACCCTCAGACTGGGAGAGTTTGAATCCAGATCTGGATTTTAATGTCATGGCTGGCATCTCTGTTGAAATAAAGAGCCAGGATTTTTTCAGCTCCATTAGGGGAAAACTAATTATCTCATATATATGATATTCAAAATAAAAAGCAATTGTTACAAGAGATGAGCATGAACCAAGACTCCTGAATTTTTAGGAAGTTCACAGCTGAATTCAAACTTTCTGTCTTAGGCCCATCTCCACTGTCTATCTCACCTCACTTCAACTGATGTGTATTAAGCACAACTGAATTTTTTCAAATGACTGCACATGTCCATTCCACTTGGGATTCACGTACGTGCAATGTACAGTTGTCAGAAATCCCTCCCCCCAATAATACCCATCAGGGTGGTTCAAGCATCCTCTGCTGCTGTGTGCTCTTGCCTGCAGATATAAAGGGCAGAGCTGCCTCTGACCCCCTCATTTCTGTCTTACCACCCATAATGGTTGTTGGAATCGGTTTGTTTCGCCTTAGTAAGTTATTTCAATGTGTTTATAGTTGTAAATAGTTGCCCATTGGTATTAGTGTTAATTATTGTATAATTTTTTGTTTTGTTAAAAGTTATTTTTTCAGTTCCCCAGCTTGGGGTTCTGTTTTCAGTACTGAGAAATGCCTTGGACACCCAGCTTCAAGCCCTTTTTTCATATTCTAACCTAAAGCCACGAATGACCCATGGTCTAGCTGTTTAGAGTGTCTGGGGTGAGTCTCACATTAGGGGCCAATGTCAAATTTGTAAGGACTTCACATCAAGGACCAAGAAAGATAGAGAGGCCAGGCTGAAGTTTCTCTTGATGGTGGTTTCTCTGAGACTGCCTTCAGAGCCTTCACATTCAGAGAGGGTGCCAAGTACTCCTCCAATGTTGGCTGAGTTCCAGCATTGCTCACCCTTTCCTGTGCTGAGGAATAAACATAAGCCTTCCAAAGATGCAACTGGGAGAGGAATATCACCAGTTCCTAAGTCCACCAAGCAGGGGGCCAAAGGATCTAGTAGAGTGAAGTCAAAATTGAAGCACTCCTCATATCAATCATTGTCTAAGATGGCATCATTGACTCCAGTGCTGGGGCAGACACCATCGAGTCCAGGGCCTGAAGTAATGCCTTCAACTTCTACAATACTGTCTTCTTATCTTGCTCAACAATCCAAAGCTATTCTGGTTCTGTACACTCAGGAGACTTATATGGTGGTGAGGGAATTGTTGAGTTTGTAGGCTCTAGTTTTCCCAGTGTTTCAGGAAGTTGTTCATTTGGTACCGCCAGACCACACTGCGTCAGTACCTGCAGTGTAGCACCCAGAACCCTGTCAGCCTCCTGCCTTGAGCTCTCTTCCTCTGCTACTATCAAGAGGGAAGCCAGAAATGATGGCCTCTCTTCATTCAGCTCTGCATCAGTCCCTAGCATTGGTGGGGATAACTCCTCTGTGGTTAGGAGAAGATTGCTCTTATGTCTGTCAGAGTGCATCTTGCCACTCGCTTTTTAGATCTTACCACCAGTGATTCTTGTGAGTCTCTGTGCTAGAGCTGGTTTGAACATGTGGCCACGAAGGCATTGGGGTCAGCACTTTTTCAGTATCCTTTTTTGAACTGAGGGGCGGTGGTCCCCAATTTTCAGGTGCTCCCCATGCCAATCCCATTCAGTTTCATTGATTAGGTTTAGGGAGTCATCTTCTTGAGTCCCTTCTGATCCTGCCCCCAGTACCGGGCCTAGTACCAAGCATGAGGACATGATTCTAGGGGATCCAGCCAGTCAATTCTCAAAGGAGGCTCAGCCTCAACCTACGTTGGCCTCATCCTCCTCTTCTGCAGATGAAGCAATATGCTTCAGAGTGGCCTTGACCTCACTTGATGACTGCAGAGGTCACCAGGAGCTCATAAAAAGGGTTTCCTCAGCCTTGGATAACCAAATGGAGCAGGTTAGGGAGTCATCCCATCATTTTATTGACTTCCTGGGAACAGCTGACCAATGTTATGTGGCCCTACCAATTAATGAAGAAATTTTAAAGCCCATGGAGGGCCTGTGGCAAACTCCCTTCTCACTTCCTCCTTCATTCAAATGGGCTGCACATAGACACTATGTTCCCTCCCAAGGCTTCAATCATTTCTATTCTCACCCCGCACCAGGGTCACTAGTTGTCTCAGCTGTTGATGAGGGGCAGCAGGAGGCTACCCCTAAGTCAAAGGACTCCAAAAATGTGACCTGTTTGGTTGAAAAAATTATTCTACAGTGGGGTTGGAACTTAGAATCACCAACCTGCAGGCTTTATTAGGGTGATATGGTATTAACATCTGAGACTCAATACTGAAATATAAGGACAAACTGCCTGAAGATGCCAAGCAAGAGCTCCTTTTGCTGGTGGATGAGGGGAGGTTGGAAGCTATAACTTCATTCCAGGCCAGTTTAGATAGTGCTGACACGGCTGCTAGGAACATGGCCTCTGCTGTCACTCTACACAGGTGCTGATGGCTGCAGACTTTGGGATTGCTCCAAGAAGTTCAGCAGACTAGTCAAGACCTGCCATTTGAAGGATCATCCATCTTGTCAGAGCAGATGGATGATAAACTTCATGGCTTCAAGGACTCCAAGGCAACCCTAAAGTCATTGGAAATAGCTAATCCTGCCCCAACAAGGAAATTGTTTTGTTCTCAGCAATCCCACCAATACTCTTGTGCCTTGCCAGGACCTAACAAGAAAAAAGAGAAGGAGTTGTGTATAAGCCAATCCCTTCTTCTACTGCAGCAGCTCCTGTTTCATCTAGGAGCCCTAGGTGCCCTAAACAAGCATTTTGATGGGTTGATAGAGGATACCAGACCAATCTCCATAATTCTAGTCTCTCCTTCCCCTGTTGGCAAATCATCTATCCCACTTGCTAAGTGCTTGGTCCTGAATTACTTCAGACCAGTGGGTCTTAAGCTATGTGAAAGTGGGAAACATCCTTCAATTTAGTTTACCCCTACTCCTACCCGCCCTCTCTAGGGACCACTCCCACAAACATTTCCTCCTCCAGGAGGTACAATCTTTCCTCCAGGTGTGATCCATAGAAGAAGTTCTGCAATGTCACAGGGGGACAGAGTTTTATTTCTGCTATTTCTTAATCCCAAAAGACAAGCGAGGTCTCAGAGCTATTTTATACCTGTATCAACTCAGCAGATATCTGAAAAAGAAAAAGTTTTGCATGGTCAATGCTGGTTTCCATTATTCCTCCCTGCATCCTGGAGACTGGTATGCCACCCTTGATTTAAAGGACGTGTACTTCCATCTTGAGATTTATCAGAGCCACAGGAAGTATCTCAGGTTTCTGATAAACCAATCTCATTATCAGTCGATAATTAATTGTGCTGCCTTTTGACCTGTCTGCAGCTCCTCAGGTTTGTACAAAATGTCTGGCAGTGATACCTGTGTTTCTGAGGAAGTTAGGTGTGCAACTCTATCCCTACCTGGATGACTGGCTTGTGAGAGGCCAGTCCAGGGTTCAGGTATTGTCCAGTGTAACTCTTATCCAGTCAATCTCCAATGCACTCGGGCTGTTCATACAAAAGAGTATATCACTTCCCCAGTTCAGAGGATAGAATTTATAAGGGAAGTCCGGGACTTTACTCAAGCCAGAGCTTGGCTTCTAAGGTCAAGATTTCAGACAATTCAATCCATTGTTTTAGATTTCAAAGCTCATCCAGTCATGACAGAATGGAATTGTCTGAGCTTCTGGGATCTTGTGTGCATACCACAGGGGTTATGGCACTTAATGGACTTGACTTTACATTAAATGTGAGAGAGTTGAGACCTATCTGATTGGCGAGTCGGGCTTTCCTACCCCATATCAGGGAAAAAGCCTGCCCACTCTCATAGACAGCACAGCAGCAATTTTATACCTCAGCAGAGAGGGATGGGCCCACTTGTCCCTGCTCTGCCACGAGGCAGTCCAAGGAGATTTTTGCATTGCGAATTTGATCAATCTCAAAGCCTCTTTTCCTCCAGGGGTGCAGAACAAGTTTGCAGACCACCCAAGCAGATCATTTGAGTCACCATACATGGTCTTTCCCTCCAGATATAGCGAGGTACATTTTCCAGCTGTGGAGGACTCCCCAGTAGACCTGTTTGCAATGAGAACTGACAAGAAGAGCCAGCACTTTTGTTCCCAACAAGGTTCGGGTTCCTTCACAGAAGCTTTCCTGTTGCTCTGGTCAGGCACACTCCTGTATGCTTTCCCACTAATCCCACAGTGTTGCCACACAGGACCATGCCTGAGTCAGATTTATAGCCCCCGCTAAACCAGGCATCACTGGTTCTCCACGGTTTTATCGCTTTTGGTGAAAGCTCTGATATTGTTTTCATTGGACCTAATCCTAATTTCTCAAATCCATGGTTGCCTACTGCACCCAAATTTGCAGATGCTTCATTTGGCAGCCTGGATGCTCCATGGCTAGACCCTTGAGAAGAGTCTTGTTCAAAAGAAGTTCAGGATGTGCTGTTAAATAGTAGGAGGCCATCTGCTAGATCTACTTACCTGGCTAAGTGGAAGCGATTCTGAATCTGGTCCCAAAATCTGGAGTTTTGCCAGTCCATTCTTCAATCCAGCATATATTGGGCTATCTGTTATACCTAAAACAAGCATTAGCTGTTAGTTCTGTCAAAATCCATCTAGCAACTATCTCAGCTTTCCATCCTCAGGCTGATAATCACTCTGTATTTACAAATAAGATATCAATAAGTTTTTTAAAATGGTTGTACCCTCAGGTGCAAGATCCTGTTCCCCCATTGCATTTGGTATTGCCAAAGCTGATGGGGCCTCCCTTTGAGCCTTTAGCTATCTGTTCCTTGCTACATCTTTCAATGAAGGTAGCATTTTGATGGCCATCACTTCTAACTGAGGGTAGATGAGCTACCTGTGCTGATGTCTGGCTTTATTTATACAATTTTTTTTTTGAAAGACAAGGTTTACATGCATCCTCATCTGAAGTTTGTTTCAAAAAGGGTGTTTAACTTCCATATCAACCAGGCAATTTACCTACCTTAATTCTTCCTGAAGTCACACTCAAATAAATATGGGGAGTGTCTGCACACTTTGGATGTCAGAAGATTGTTGGGATTCTACCATGACAGGTCCATGCAGTTCTGCTTATTTTCGCAGCTGTTTATGGCAGTTCCAGACAGGAGGAGAGGGCTTCCAGTCTTTTCTCAGAGGCTTTCATCTTGAATAGGCTCCTGTATTTGCTTGTGTTATGACTTGGCTAATGTTACCCCACCAAGCAGAGTGACAGCATATTTGACAAGATTGCAAACAGTTTCTGCAGCCTTTCTGGCTCAAGTGCCTAACCTAGACATTTGTAGAGTGGTAACCTGGTTTCAGAACACGTTTGCATCCCATTATGCTATCACTCAGCATTCTAAAGATGATGCCAGATTTGGGCAAGTGTATTCTAGTCCTTATTCAGATAGACTCCAATCCCACTTCCTATTTTTATGGTTTATGATCACCAAGAGTGAAATGCAAACGTACAATGACTCATAGAAGAAAAAACTGTTACTAACCTGTTCCAGAACTGTTGTTCTTTGAGATGTGTTGCACATGTCCATCCCACAACCTGCCCTCCTTCCCCTCTGCATCAGCGTTTTTCCAGCAAGAAGGAAGTGGTGGGGAGTGTCAATGGTGGCTCCACCCTTTATACCAGCACACAATGGCATGCGCCAGCACAGAGCACTTAAGCTGCCCTGAGGGGTAGTGCTGAGGGGAAAAATTTCTGACAAGTGTGCTCAGGGCATGCACACAACAAGAGTGGAATGGACACGTGCAACACGTCTTGAAGAACAACAGTTACAAAACAGGTACGTAACTGGTATTTATTTTGGTTTTCAGAAGTCACTTCTTCCTTCCCCACCTGAAGATGAGGTATTCCAGGCAGGATTCTTTCCTTTCCTTCCACCTTGGTTCTTAAAGCTATAGTTTCCCCCTATTATTTCAGAGGTTAGGCCATCCACATGAGGATGTCTCTCTCCTTAAAGTTAAAATAGGTTCTCAAGGCCTAGCAGAAGGTGGAGCAGTTTGAGGTAAGGGAAGTGCTGGCTATGGAGGGAGGGAGTTCTTGTATTAAACCCAAATTTACAAGTGGACTAACTGAGAATTGTTCACTACAAACTGAACAGGTCGAACTGAATTTTCTCTGCCCAATGTTGGCATGGCCCTAGCTATGTTAATCTACAATTATGCCAGTACAGTCATTTTTAGGGTGAAGATTACACAACAAATCAGAGTAATTTAGCCAGCTCTTACTGCAACAGGTGGCAAATTCAGTTATACTGCTACACCACTTTTACCTTCTGTGGGATTGTTAAGGCCACATTTTAAAAGTTCCTAGCACTCAGGAGCTCCTAGGGTGCTGAACACTTTTGAAAAATCTGACTGCTTTATGTAGGTTTTTAAATAAGAACTGAGCTCTTGAAAATCTGTGTGTGCTAGTGGTTGCTCTTCTTTTTTTCTAGTTACAGCTAATATATTGCATTAATTTATGGCACTGCCATGTTAAATCTGTTAACAAAGTATTTAATATACATTTTGGGAACCAGTGTCAGCTGTATTGGAGATATATATATGCATTTTGGTTCTGAATCTAGCAAATATGAAGAAGGAACAAAAGTAGAAATGCATGAAGAAAAGTGAGAAAAAGAACTCTAGGAATATTTTTAGTCTTTAGGGTACAATAAAAAGATAATTTGCAAATAAGTTAGTTTCTCACATTACTCTCCAGCCTGTAGTATTTGACAGGAAACATCTATTTATTTTATTATGCCTGAGCAGATTGCAGTAATGATGACAGGTTACATATTAAGTAACACAATTTTCATGTTCTTTACAGACAATTCAAAATATGCTGGACTCTTTGAAGCCCCATTTAGACTGTAGCTTGGCAAATACCGTTGTTGGAAGCCTCTTTCTTTCATTATTTCATGGCATTCCAGATGCCTAATGACATTTTAGTGTTGGAGATACACTCTAATCTTATGACATACAGACAAGGATCCATCATCTTTATTTGATTATAACAAAGTAGTGTTAGAAGAAACAAAATTCTTTGTTGTCATTGCATAGTCATCTCAGTTTCTCAGTTTTGTGTCTACATTTTACAAAAAAAAAAAAAAAAAAAAAAAGCTTTTGTGTATCTTTTGTACTCAAAAGATGGTATGAGATGTAAGCTTCATAGTGACATCTAATAAAACATATTCATTTACCTGAGAAATGTTAGAATAAAAAGGATTATTCAATTATGTTCTGTTTTTGATGGAAATATCTTAAACTGTACTGAAAACGTTTTCATGTATAAAAAGTACTACTCACGGATCAGTTAATTCAGCCCCATGTTTATCTTCTCACTCTGTTTTGGGTATTTTTGTTAGAATATTTGGATTGGCCTATATAGATACACATATAGTTGATCAACTAGGCAGTGTACTGCATTAGCTTAGAGAAGTTATTTTGAGAACAAAACTGATTATGTTTCACACGATTGTTTAGCCCAGTCCTGTCAAAAATTGGAATTTAGATTATTTTCATGTAAATTCCCTATTGAAGTTCACGTCTGTCCATGTATATAGAAAAACAGTGCTCAAATCTGAAACATGGAAGTATTAACTGGTTACAGGAGAAGAAATTTAGAGGATGAAAAAGGTTATATTCTTCCTGCCTCAGCAAGAGCAGTGAAGGGATTGGCTTGGGGTTGTAATAGATTTTGAAGGTGGAGAAACTCAGAGGCCATCTCCTTACCAGCAGAAGAAGGGAGTGCATGGAGGCCTTGGTATGTTCACCTATTCACAAGAGTATGCTTGGAGAGGGCCTGAGTTTCTTCCCTTCCCAGCAGGAGAGCAGACATCAGGGGGAAAGAAATCTCTGAGACCCTCACCTGAGCAAAAGATGTGGAGGATAGGGGGAGAAACTTGTGGCCACCTCCCCTTGCCAGCCGAAGCAGGCAGTAGGAGGAATAGTTTAGTGACCCATTTCTTTCGGTTAGTTCTAGGCCTATTCCCCCAACTGATTCTGCAGAATAAAAAATGCTAGCCTGCTATACCTACACATTCCAGCTCACTTGAAGAACTGGTGAAAAAACCCAGATTAATGAAGTGAAGAGAAATATTGTTAGTTACGCTCAGAGACATTGATTTACTTTTAAAACTTCTTTGTAGCTATTGGATTGTTGTAGCAATTTACGTGGTGCTTTACTCTAAAGCTAAAATTGATTAATGTGTTTAGAAAAAAAATGTATGCTGTGGCAAATTGCTATGCTAATCAAAGTAAATCAGAGCAGGTATGCATTTGTAACCAGGGAATTAATGAGGTGAATTTTTATATAGTCATTGTGAGTCTGTCATGGAGATGGTTCTTGTCAGAAGAACAGAATATTGCCACTAGCTTACAGCCTCCAGGGAGCCTGGTCACACATTCTCAAACTGCCTCTATTCCCTCCTCACAATCAATATTTAGTATATTTACAAATGAAATAATAACAGCAAGTCTAAAACTAAGGGTTGTGTTTAATAATGCATTATAATAGCATAGAAATGAGTTGAGGATTAATCAAAACTTTTAAAATTGGGACTAAATTGATTTAGTGATTTGCATTTTCCTCACTGCTATATGCCTGTTGACAGTAACTTATAAAAAAAATTACCTTGCAATTTCCTCTTAATTGCCCATGTTATGCTGCAGGGTGACACTGAAGACATTAAAATATGAGTAACAGATGTGATGTTTGCTAATGGAGCATCACATCCCATATATTTTCTCATACTGTTATGTATTTATTTATTTGTTTGTTGTAAATGAAGCCTATGCCTTGTAAAAAAAGAAAATCCACTTCTTTCTGTGAATTTTTTCTCATATTTTTTCCAGGAAGTTCTACAGATCTTTTCTGCATCATGAATTAGTAACTGAAGAGTAGCCGAGTGTAGTGCAATTTATATATCATAATGTATTATTGCTATTATTGTAATGTTATTATATTACAGTTTGGCCCTTAGTATTTTAGATGTGCAATGCTGTCTGCATTATGAGCCTTATTCAAAGTTCATTGACGTTAATGTCGTTGCATTGACTTTAACTGGCTTCGATCAAATCTTTTATGGCCAGATTGTGCTATTAAGGCACTGACCTCCGTTATAGCGGAGTGAAGCTGCCCCCATCCCAGGGTACAATCTTTCTAGAGTTCCTAGTCATGCAAGTGTGTGCATTTTTCACCATCCCTTAGGATGTGGCAGTATGCTCCCCTCTTTTGACCACCTACATTTGTGATCCTGCCTCCTTGTCACTGTTCCTCACACCCTTTGCATCTGTCTTGTTCCACAGGGTGGCATGGCACTTAGAGGGAATAGATCTTGTGTCTCACCAAGTACAGATACTGACGCGCCTGGCACTTGTGGGTAGGGCGTAAGTAGGTGAAGAATTGTGCACATTTCCCCAACCATGTTCCTGTAGGCAGCCTGCACTTCAGGGGCCTTGGGACTTAATTGGGAGTTTTACAGTTGGGAAGATCCTGGGAGACTACAACTCCCATGATGCCTTGGGGAAAAAGGAGAGAGACTCTTCCCCTTCTAGGGAGTCAGAGAAAAGCATGTGGGGGACTCCATTTTGGTGCTGGGATGGAGCACAGGGGAGGCTGGAAGCTGCTGGCTAGTGCCTGCTGCCAGGGTCTTGAAGCTGCTGCCAGAGTCCAAAGCAGCTGCTGCCTGTTGACTGCTGCTGGGGTCCCAAAGCTGCTGCTGACTGTCTGCTGGCGTTGTGATCGAGCAGGGAGCTTTGGAGGTTGGTGGCATTGCCCAAGCCAGGCAGGGATTGAGCTCCGAGCTGACTGAGGTGGGCCTGCAGTGAAGGTGGTGTGAATCGCCCCCCTCCCCCCGTTTGGGGCAAGGCTTGTAAAGAAAGGGAACAGCAGAGAGACTTTGACTGGGCCTGAGAAGAGGCAGAGAGAGAGTCCCTTCAAGCAGGGCCAGGACTGCAGACATTTGGTTGGGCCAACTCCAAATCTCCAGCTTGACAACTGGGCTGAACAGGTACACTGAACCCACAGAGTGCTGTCTCCTTCTTCAGATCTTCAAGCACGCCCACGCAAGCAAGGGGTTAGGGCTCTGAACTCTAGGGGAGTGTATACTCTGGAGGTGGGGTAAATAGTGGCAGTCTAAATGCCAATTAGACAAGTTTAATTTATTACTGTATACTATTTTATTAATTGATTTATTCAACTGCCCTTGTGGATTTAAAATAATAGTGATGTTAAATTTCAGTCTGTTATGCCATATTTCCTTAATTTGTTAAGTAAAGGTGTGTTAACTCTAATTTAAGTATATTGGATGTTTAGTCTGCATAATTGCAATTGTTAAATTAGACCTATGTCTCAGATTATTATAATTATTAGACTAGGTTTAATCCTGGAAGCTCCCAAGGCCCACTATTGAGCGTGTGCAGGGGCCAGCCAGGTGGACTGCAGCAGAGGGGTGGATAGAGGATTCCCACCTATCCTACATCATCACTGGGATACTCAGGATCTCCTTTGTTGTTAACAACCTTAGGCGCCCTTGCACACCGGTGAGTGTTGTCGGCTCCCAAGTAACCCAGAAATAGAAGGGGGTTACATTTCGTTTCCCTGTGTGAGGGCCAGGCACAATTCAGCCCCTAGTGTAGGTTACCTGCTGGCTAATTGGTCAAATTATTATTTTTAAGGAGGTACTGTATTTTTAAAATGTCTATTGAAACTTTCTTGCTCATGAAAGAAGGTGAAGGCACTTGAGACTGAGACCCACAGTAGAGTAAAGCAAACAAAGGGGCCATGTGTGTCCCTACAATGCTCTGCCAGAAGCTTCAAATCTGGACTGCTGGAATCACTTTTTGAGACCGGAAGTTAGTTATAGTTATGCTGATTCAGTTCTTGGCCTCTGTTGTTGCTACTTATAACAAGGATGCCAACTAATGCCCATCATTATGATGGTTTTTGTGATCTAATTCCTCTCCTACAAGAACTGCACTGAGCCCACCAATGTATTTCACATAGGCCACGTATTGTCATGACTTTCAGTCACTATCATCCCGGGTCAGTGATGAGGAAAGGTTCTCTGCCCAGTTAACAGTTGCCTGTGCCACTGGTAAATTAAATTCTTGTCAAAAATAAACACACATTCTTCTTTCAGCAGTAGGTACATGCCAAGTTTGAGGTTTCAAAATAAAAACATTTTCAAGTAAGTTGAAAGCAGGGAGGGAAAAAAATGTCTGAAATTATTCTTAGCTGAAAAGTATTTTTTTCTTCTCCAATATCTAAAGAACAAAATCAGTTTTTGTGAAGTTTGCCAGAAAATAAAAATCATGATTTTATGACACAAAGCATAAGAAACATCAATCCTAAAGTAATAATTATCTAAAAGCCTAAAAGGAAGTGAAAACGATGTCTACTAAGAATAGAAGCGTCATCTGAATTGTATCTTTAACATTTCTGCCATGATGTGATAATACTCTTTAAAGCACTTCACTTGTGCACTTTCATCACTCATAATCCCATTTATAATTTTACCTTATTATTCTATATACAAGGAGTTAATACTCTCAATTCTGTCACAAAGTGATCAGGCAGTCCCTTTATGAACACATGGCACAATAATCAACACAGTTTTGATACATTTTGATCAATGCACTAATTTTGACTACTTCCCTATGTTTCAGTAGAGGTCTATTGTGTGTCTCCTGGGTCTTCTCTCTTTACAATGAAGCACTGTGGATTATAGCATTTCTGTTTTGGCATCCCTATTTTATTCTTATCAATTTTTTATTACACCTCCAGTTTTCTCATTTATTTTCTTCCAAACTTAACTTTTGTCCTTATACCTCCCAATATTCTCCAACAAAATAAACTCAAAACAGTCCTCCCTGAGATGGATAGGTTGTGGGCATGTCAGTCACCATTCACAAATATTTTCTGTGTCTTGCCACAGATCTAAACATTCTAGTCTCATACACAAGTATACAGGTGATTTTTGGCACACACTTTGATAAAAACACAACCTATTATGACCAGGGGATGCAATACCAGATTATGGTTTGGGAAAGAAAACCCTACACTTGTGATATAGATGATTACAGTACAAAAGTATGAAATATGAAACATATAATTGCTCATATCTGACAGCCCCAAAGTCAGTTTGAGGGTTATTGGACTTCAGTCATATATACTGTAAATAGACTATTTAAGAAACAAGACCCATCAATATCCAGGAGTTAAACTGAACAACACTGCTCCAAACAGGATTTTGACAGTTATCAATGCATCTATTAGCAACAAACATAATTTCAAGGGTCAACGGTTTATATCCCTGGTTATGCAGTTTAGTTATAGCAGTAGCCATGGCAGCCACAGGATATTAGATAGACAAAGTGGGTCAGGTAATGTTACCTCACTCACCTTGTCTCTCTCTATACCTGTGTGACAAAGCTACAATGTTACTACTTACATTTAATAACTATGCTATATTAAAATCATGCTTTCCTACCTGGATATAACTATATTGCGCCAATTGCTTGTGTACCAAACTGTATGGAATAATGCTTTCCTAAAAGGCAGAGTGAGCTGGTGGATAGTGCCTGGACTGGGCCTTAGGAGAGCTGGGTTCTATTCCTATTGCTGTTGCTGGCCTCCTGGGTGGCTTTGGATAAGTCACTTCCCTGGGTGTGAAAAACACTATGTAGGAGCTTGGTATTATTATTAGTAAAAGAAACAATCTACCCATTTATAATGTTTACTGTATGTATTTACTTCTGTTTGCACAGGCTCATTGCCTTGTGTACCTAATTAAATTTACTGTGCCTACCCATCTGTAAATATCTTTTAAAATGAAAAAGAACAGCTATCTTTTTGTACCCCATGACTTACTTATTGTTGTCATGACATCTCAGTGGGTGGTGGCCATGTCCTCACCAGGATCCCTGTGAGGTAGGGAAGTATTGTTATCCCCATTTTACAGTTGGAGATGTAAGGCACAAAGAGGCTAAATAATTTACCCAAGGTCTCACAAAAAGCTCGCCGTGGAGCCAGGTCTCCTACAGCCCCAGTCACCACCGCGATCACCAGACCATCTGTTCAAATAAACAGCCTTGAAAAAACTTGCTGTGTATTTTCAATATAATAACGTGTGGTGGATTGACATACTCTTAAGACTACATAGGGATGCAGGGCTCCTCTTTTGGATCCTTGTGATGACAGGTACTTGAACTCTGCCTAAAGATAACTGTTGAATCATATGCAGATAATTGCATAGGAATAACTGCTGAATCATAGTGGCTGGTGCAGTTTGTTAACTCAAACCATGATTTAAGAGGTATTGGAATTATCTCTTGGGAAGAGGAATTCTCACAGAGAAACTCTCAGAATAGTCAAGCAAAGGGAGAAATTTTAGGCTAAGTTTTGTGTTCTTGTTATTTCAGTACCCCTAAAGCAAAATCCCAGGAAGGTCTGGACTATACACAGTGTTTGTATATATATTATTTTCAAAGCAGGGTGCAAAGTTTTATAGTTTTCAAGGAACTCCAGTGTGTAGCTATGTAGATTAGATTCTCAGAGCCTCTTGCACTATGCTAGTGTGAAATTGAGGAGAACCTGTGGAACACATTAAGAGACAAGTAAATTACAAGAAGGCAAAGAATTTTTTTTATAGGACAAAGCCCTTCTCACCACTAGGCCACTGGTTCAAGGCAGTGATGAGTATTGCAGCCCAGGTTGGTAGTGGCTGAAAGTGCCATTAGTGGCTGCTTAATGGCCTAAGTGAAAGGAGCTGGTGGCCAATACCTCAGACAATAGTCTACTAATATACAATTGATACTAATCAGCACCCTTGCTAAAAGTCTCGGTAAAGAGGCAAAAGGCTGAATGGGTAGGAGGGGCAAATTCAAACCTGGTGTGTGAAATCTTTAGACTCCATGTAATGTTTCTGTCTGCTTGTGCACTGTAGGATATAACACATAGGCAGCAGTTACACCTAAAAATGATTTGTATTTATAGAGATTCAGGCAGACTTTATTGGTGTTGTTTTCAGCATTTAAATATACTCCAGCACAGCTGACAAACATTTCTTCACGATCTAACATGTACATTTATATAAAAAGAATTTATGACATTTGCTGCAAATTGCCCCATCTGGTGGCCCCCAATAAAATTAGTGTACATTGGAGTTAGACCACTGTCCGTGCGTTACACCTTTATACAGTAGAACTGATTTTGGCCTGAATAATGCACAGCCCTTCACTCCTAGAAATGATATTTCCAATTTCGGGGGAAGCACTTGTAAACAGTAATTGTGGAGACGTTTGCACTGCTGTTACCTATGCTTTGCCTGATCTGTTGATTAAATATAATCTCCTGGATTGCCAATCTGGCATCTTCCATGAGTACTAATAATTTAGCATTTTTAAAAATTAGAAAAAGAAGGGACTAGAAATGAGACATAGCTGTAATTTTTCCTACTATCGAAAGTAATTAACCTGCACGTAAAAGGGAATTGCTGGCAGGTATTCATTGGAATGTACTTACCAAGCTAATTCCATTTATCACAAAAACCAGAAACTCTTGTAATGTATAATTATAAAAATGTGTGTAATAAATTTGTATTTTAATGATTCTCATGTTTGGTATTAAGATTTTTATTGTTTGAAAAATGTACATCTGCACTAAAATAACAGCAAGAAAATGCCTGTTTAGTAGTTAATTACTGAGAGATTATTTTTTAAATTAACTGCTCTTCAACAGCATTCTAGGCACTATGGTAAGGCCCAGTGAGTGAGGGGTTTTAACCCTGTTAAAATGAAGTGTCACAGGGTTTCATTTTTGGAATAATCTTTGTAAGTAAAAGCAATGATGCTCCTAGGCTCCTGTAGCTGGTAGTTCTTCTGAAGATTCTTAAGATAAGAATAAAAAGATATGAGCAGTAGCTGCACTCTGTTTTAAGGTTTGACTATATTGCAGAAACAAAATATCATAGATTCATAATTTATAAAGTCAGAAGGGATCATTGTGATCATCTAGTCTGACCTCCCATGTAGCACAGGCCATAAAAGTTCCCCAAAATAATTCCTAGAGCCTATCTTTTAGAAAAGCATCCTGTCTTGACTGAAAAATGGTAATTGGTGGAGAATCCACCCTGACTGTTGGCAAAGGTTCCAGTAGTTAATTACCCTCACTGTTAAAAATGTATGCCTTATTTCCAGTCTAAATTTTCTAGCTTCCATTTCCAGGCATTGGATTGTGTTATGCCTTTTCTCTGCTAGATTGAAGAGCCGATTATTAAATATTTGTTCCCCATGTAGGTACTCACAGACTAATCAAGTCAGCCCTCATCCTTGTTTTAATTAATCTAAATAGATTGAGGTCCTTGAGCTCTATCACGATAAGGCATATTTTCTGATCTTTCTCATAGCTTTTCTCTGAACCCTCTCCAGTTTATCAGCATCCTTCTTGAACTGTGGTCATCAGAAATGGACACAATATTCCCACAGGGGTCACACCAGTGTTAAATACAGAGTGTCATCAGCAGCACAGAAGTCTCCTACATGGCTTTCTGGGTGAGGTATGGATGACTCTTGAATGTTTCACAGTTCAGTGTCCTTTATGATTGGCTGCCTACAGTGCTGTCTGAAAAAATAATGAGCAATGCAATGCTGCTTCTCTATGTCCTCCCTAACATTCTAATCCAGGATCCAGCCAAACCCTCACATTATGTAAGACTCAAACTACTTGGGGTGTGGGAGTGGAGGGGAAGACAACAGGGAAAAAACATGACCACAATCCTTTTCAAAAGTGTTCTCTTTGTTTAAACTCCTTATCTTTTGTTTCTAAAATTAATATGTCATCTTCTGTATTGTGTGAAACATACATAGGAAATATGGCAAGAGACCATCTTGGCTTAATCAGGAGATCTTCAATGATCTGAAACTCAAAAAAATAGTCCTCCAAAAAGTGGAAACTAGGTCAGATTACAAAGGAGGAATATAAACAAATAACACAAGTATGTAGGGACAAAATTAGAAAGGCCAAGGCACAAAAGGAGAGTGAGCTAAAGACATAAAGGGTAACAAGAAAACATTCTACAAATACATTAGAAGCAAGAGGAAGACCAGGGACAGGGTAGGGGTATTACTCAATGAAGGGGGGTGGGGGTGGGAAATGAGCGAAATCAATAACAGAAAATGTGGAAATGACAGAAGTGCTAAATTACTTTTTTTTATTCAGTTTTCCCCAAAAAGTTTAATAGCAATTGGTCAAACTTAATGAATGTCAGTGAAAGTGAGGTAGGATCAGAGACTAAAATAAAGAAAGAACAAGTTAAAAATTACTTAGACAAGTTTGAGGTCTTCAAGTCATCAGGACCTTATGAAATACATTGTAGAATACTCAAGCAGCTTACTGAGGAGATACCTGAGTCATTAGGGATTATCTTCAAAAAGTCATAGAAAAGGTGAGAGATTCCAGAGTACTGGAAAAGGGCAAATATAGCGCCAATCTATAAAAAGGGGAATAAGGACAACATGGGGAATTAGAATCTCCATTCTGAGAGTTTTTTAAGGTTTGGCTTGACAAAGCCTTGGCTGGGATGTTTTAGTTGGGGTTGGTCCTGCTTTGAGCAGGGGGTTGGACTAGATGACCTCCTGAGGTCCCTTCCAACTCTAATCTATGATTCTATGAAAGCTAATGGAGCAAATAATTAAGCAATCAATTTGGAAATACCTGAAAATAATAAGGTGATAAGTAACAATCAGCATGGATTTTTCATGGACAAATCATGTCAAACCAACCTGACAGTTTTCTTTGACAGGATAACAAGTCTTGTCGATAGGGAGGAAAATGGTAGATGTGATATATCTTGACTTTAGTAAGGTTTTTGATTCTGTATCGTATGACCTTCTCTTAAACAAGCTAGGGAAATACATCCTAGATGGACTATAATAAGGTGAGTGTATATAACTGGTTGGAAAACTGTTCCCAGAGAGTAGTTATCAGTGGTTCACAATGAAGCTGGAAGGGCATATCAAATGGGGTCCCATAGGGATCAGTTCCGGGTCCAGTTCTGTTCAATATATTCATCAGTGATATAGATAATTGCATACAGTGTACACTTATAAAGTTTGCAGATGATACCAAGCTGGGAGGGGGTTGCAAGTGCTTTGGACGATAGGATTAAAATTCAAACTGTTCTAGACAAACTGGAGAAAGGGTCTGAAATAAATAGGATGAAATCCAATAAGGACATATGCAAAGTACTTCATTTAGGAAGAAACAATCAGTTGCACATGTACAAAATGGGAAATGACTGTCTAGGAAGGAGTACCATGGAAAGGGATCTGGGGGTCATAGTGGATCACAGGCTAAATATGAGTTGACAGGGTAACACTATTTCCAAAAGAAAAAAAAAGGCAAAGATCATTTGGGGATGTATTAGCAGGAGTCTTGTAAGCAAGACATGAGAAGTAATTCTTCTGCTCTGTTCTTTGTTGATTAGACCTCAGCTGGAGTAGTGCGTCCAGTTCTGGGTACTACGTTTTGGGTAAGGTGTAGACAAATTGGAGAGGGTCCAGAGAAGAGAAACAAAAATGATTAAAAGTCTAGAAAACATGACCTATGAGAGAAGATTAAAAAAAAAAAAAAAAAAAAAAAGAAAGAAAAGCGGGGGGGATGTTTCCTCTGGAGAAAAGAAGACTGGGGGGGAGGGTGATGTGACAATTTTTAAGTTCATAAAAGGTTGTTACAAGGAGGAGGGAGAAATTTTTTTTTTTAAATCTCAGGACAGAACAAGAAGCAGTGGGCTTAAATTACAGCCAGGGTTAGAGCTGGTTAGACAAACACCTGTAAGGGATGGTCTAGATAATACTTAGTCTTGCCTTGAGTGCAGGGAACTGTACTAGACGACCTCCCAAGGCCTCTTCTAGTCCTACACTTCTATGATTCTATGCCTGTGTCTGCTTTCTTACATACCTCAAAAGTCCAGGTGTGGTTTTTTGTAACCATATGACTAAGAATATATTTCCTAATGGAAAAAGAAGATCTCCATACAGCCCTATGATTCATGGTCAGTTCCAATAATTCAAAATTCCTGGGATTTACAGTCAAGTTTCAAACTTTTTTGAAGTATTTATCCAAAATGAGCTCTCATTTACATGACCACTAAAGTACACAATCTTATTAATTTTAACCAAACATTAACAAAATTAATAAGCTAAGCTAATTTTTAAAAGTTAATGCAGAAAAGTTCTTAGAAATGATATGCCTTGTTATTGGGATAATTCTGTCGCTATTGTAGATTATTAATACTGGAACATATTGCATATACAGTATCTTTGATGTCCTCCTACAATGTAATCCTAATCAGTTTAGGCATTTCCTAGTTTACTTGTACAAAAAAAGCAAAGACAGACTGATTAGGTGGCCATAGTGACTGCATGTGAGTAAATAGTCAAAGATGGGACTGATTCAGATACCTTCAGCGATAGGTATTTATATTTTCTAATGGTTCATTAATTCAGACTGCTTTCTAAACCAAATAACCAATTGAAATTAATGGAACCATTCATTTCTTTCCCCAAATCTTTCCTCTAAATCTATTTATACACCTTGTATCATGCACACTATTTTCTCACTCAAACCAATTAATCTATTTATATAATATTTAATGAAGAAGCTTACCCACAATAATAAAATATCTTTAAGAATATGCAGTGTGTATGAGGGCAGAGAGTGGGGGAAAAGGCAGGGGGTAAATGCCTAAATATTATATCTTTCATATTGCCATCTAGTAATGAGTAAGCAAAATAAATATTTGAATAAAGATGGCTGATTAAACAGGAATCTGGGATATCTGAGATATGTATTTGTTGGGTGTCACCATGCCTCAGTGGGCCACAGCTAAGGATACCAGATTCAGGACAAACTGCAGAAAAACAGTGCAAACAGACCCCAGATTAGTGGTTATTCTTCCACAAGACATAACAAGCCAGCAATAAAAGGAAACTTCTGTCTCACCACACTGGTTTACAAGAAGTCAAAAAAGTTAAAACCAGTTTCATCAAACAAAGGATCCTTCCAGTCCAAAGAGATCAGCCACACAACCAGGCCAATATATAACTCAGATCTTACCCAATAATCACGCTGCTGCCAATCCGTTAGTATCTAATATCTAAAGGTTTATTCTTAGTGAAAAAATAAAGAACTGAGAGTTAAAATGGTCAAAGAATCACATACATACAAGTGCAAAGTTCTTGAATCAGGTTTTAGAAGTGGTGAAATAAACTGCTGATTTGCAGTCTCTGGAAATTACCCAAACAGCTTGAGGGTCATAAGTTCTTGTTAGAAATCCAGGCCAGAAAATGAAGCAGGAGATGAAGACAAGATGGAGGTGGTGAAGCTGCTTTATATACCTTTTCCCACGTAGGTGGATGCCTTCAGTCTTAGTTTCTGGAAAATTAGAAGCCCAAAATGGAGTTCAGGGTAACATGAGCAAGTCACATGTCCTTGCATGCTTTGTTGAGTCATAGGAGCAGCCATTGTCCATGTTCTGGATAAAGTGTTCATGGAGAGGCCCATCAGGTAGGGACAGGCTTCTTCCATGGTCTGTTGTGCGAGCTAAGTGTCCTTAAATGGGCCATTAACTTGCCTAGTACATTTACAATGGGATGTCTGGCATCAATGTGACTACCTGGTAGGTGTTACTCAGGAATGCAGCATATATGCAGGATGCCAGTACATCATCAACATCTATAACTTCAGATACAGAATCTGTATTTCAGATACAAAATGATATATGCGTATAAACAGGATAATCATACCTAGTAAATCATATCTTTCCCATTGACACCTTACGTGACATACTTTGCATAAGTTTTGTTGCAATTTTATAACAGTAGTAGCAACAATCTTATACATGGTTGCTTTTCAGTCATACAACATCACATTGGGATAGGGAGGTTTTGATAACTAGCTCCTTTTTTCATTGTTTGTTCTATAGTGAGGATATTTTAAAGCCCAAAATGCATCTTTTATTAGATGCCAAAATTGAACTAAGAATGATCATTTTAAATTCATTACCTTGAAATATAAGTCCTATATTCCTCCTGATTTACCATATGGAAAAGATGTGTGAAACACAACTAATAAAGTGGGATAGCTTAAATTGAGATTATGATTCTTTTAATGAGAGTTTAGTAAGGTGGACAAAATAGAAAACTGAGCATTAGCAGGATACTTCCTATATTCTATTCTTCTTGGATACTGGTTATTCACTGTAATCCATTTCTGAGTTTAAGGAATAGCACAAGGCATTTTCAGAATGCATTTTTAGGGACTCTGCATGAAATAATATTGTAGGAGGTAAAACGAGAGAGAACTAAAGCAGATGTTTAAAGAGGGGCTGCGTAACCAAATTCAGTTCCAATTAGATGGCTGCTGACTGATATATCCTAATATCTGAGCACCTATGGATGTGTTAAGTTTAATAAAATCAGAATAGATTGTAAAAGAGAGGGCTCAATAATGGATCTTACAAGACTGAGTGATGCTGAGCAGAGTGTTCACTGTTGGAGCTCTATGCTGGAAGAACTCTATCTCTGGGCACGGCTTCACTGACTGTCCTCAGTTCAGACTCTGAGAGGTGTGACTAGCAGCATGCACCAAAGTTCTGTGCTGTAACTCCCTTGTGTAGACACTGTGGCTGTGAATTTAAAGGTTCCTAGTTCGCACAAATCTAATCCTGTTTGAAGAGGACTACATTAGTGAGATCTAGGGACCTTTAAGTTCACTCCCACAGCATCCACACAGGGGAGTGACAGCATAGCACCTTGGTGTGCACTGCTATTCACACCTCTCATAGTCTGAACTGCAGGGGCAGTGTAGCCATGCCCTTTGGAAGAGACAGTGGGCGAAATGCTGCCTCACTGAAGTCTATGGGAATTTTTCCACTGATTACCACTTCCAAGCAACATAAACTAAACTGGATAAAGGCACTCTTATTCTGGAATAAGAATGTCCACATGGGGAGTTATACCAATATAATTACAGCTGTATAATTATACTGGTATAATGATGCTGATAAATTTCACCTGTCTTTCACTGGGGCCAGAATTTCACCAGTATCTCTAGAATATGGAGGAGCCCCTGGGAAAAAAGGGAGAGCGACAGTGCCTCTTGCATTATCTTTAGGAAGATTCTAGTCAACACCTTTAGTTTTAGGAAGTCATAAATAATGATCCCTTTTTCCAATGTAATTAAAATATAGTAGAAAAATTCTACATCAGTCCCAAATCTAAGTTATGAGTTCTGAGGTCAATATTTCTTAGTTTGTGGATTTTAGAGTATGTGGGATGGTAAAATTCAGTTTATAATTGAGACTCAGCTGAATTGGAATGTCTGGGCTTTACCAGTGATTTTTGAACCATCCTTGCCAAAAAAGTGCCAAAGCATCAATCTTCATGCCAGACCTCACCTCACCATCATGTATCCATCATATGCCACATCTATCTTTTATATATATTCTATTTTTGAAATATGTTATAGTTATAAACTTTTTTATTGATACTGTTTTATATATCTCTCTACCTGTAAAACCATATGTCTTCACTCCAGAGCAGCAAAGCACTTAAGCATGTGGTTAAGTTTAACATTGGCTTTGCTGGCCTCAGTTACCATGAATCTAATTTCAGGGGAGTTAGACGAAAGGAAACATTATAACTATTAAATAACACAAACCTTTAAAAATGAACATAGCTTTTAAGTTCCCTTCTTTTGATCTGACAGGGCTAGAAAAAGGAAAGGGAGGATTCCTTGTTCCTCTCCCATGGAATAAAGCAATCATATATTCTCTTCCTGATGGCAATGTGATTGGACCGTGAACCTGTAGCAGTTTCAGCAATGAGTACTGGCCAAACTTCATGTCCCACCACTACTTTTGTGGAGGAAATTTCAAAGTTTGGTTGAAAAGAGCCAAAATATGTCCTTTATGGACTGTGGTCTTATTGGATTTCAAGTGAGGAGGTCAGAGTTGTTATATAAAGCTTGTCACATGATTGCAGAAATAAAGGAATCTTCTGCATGAATATTTTCACCATGTATATGGTATAAATACATATAAATGAACACTTGCATTCCCTTTTTGATTCAATTTAATGACGGAAATCCAATACCCGAGGTTTTTTCGCTTCTTTCTGGTTACTCTTATTGAGGGCAGTGATATACAGTTATATAGATACAGATATACAGATTTTCTTTAATCACTGGCTATCTGTTTTTGGTATTCCCCAAGGTACTGCTACTCAGCTGCATCCTTATGTGAGATCACTTGCTTCATAGGTGGCTAAACTAACCACTTCATGAGCTAGATGCGCCCCCCTTCTCCTGAGCTTTGCTATCCTTATTCTTTAGAGATTCCAGGCTCTGGTTATTCTAAACTGCTAACTTGGAATATTAATTCATCAATGCCAAAATGCCTGGCCTTAACCAATGAACCATCCTTATGTGAACAGCTGTACAACAGGCATTGTAAGCTCATTGCATGAATTGCACAGACATATTTATTTTCCCGGTATATAATTGACAGCATGAGAAATACATTTTTTTTAAAAACTGCTCTTAAATATTCAGTAGCTGTAGTTGTATTGCTAGTCTATTTAAATATATGTTTTAAAATATATTCAATATCTTTGGGGCTTTTTCTATATTCAGTGTACATTTAGCAAACTTTTAATTAGGAAGATGGAATATTAAACCTATATATTTTCATCAGAACATAGCTAGTGTTAGATGCATAAACCTAAATGTTTGAACCAATCTGAGAATTATGCAAGCCTGTCTGCAGAACAGGACATTGTGTTGTATGTTAAGAGTGCAAATAGGTGCACAGCATGTAATTTTCTTTAAGTAAATTTTACATATGGATTTCATGATTTAATGTATCTGATCTAATAGCATTATTTTTGTACATGTTAAGTATATGTATAATCCCATTTTACTCTTATTTTCAAGCATTTGGGAATATGTGATTTTTCTTAAAAGAAAAAAATTAAACAGTCCTTTGTTTAAAGAAATTTCTGCTACAATATAAAATAGATATATTTGGCTGATGGGCATGTTTTTGTTCTGTGATTTCACCTCTTAAGTTTATGGGGCCATCTGGCCCCAACCAAACTGCAGAATTTGACTCCTGATTATCTGTCTCTCTTGCATTGATCCAGAGGCGTTCATATCCAGGGGGTTGGTCTATCCCTTATAGAGATAGAGGGTCACCTGTCAGATATTAATAGATTCATATATTCCAAAGCCAAAAGGACCATTGTGCTCATCTAGTCTTACCTCCTGTGTAACACAGGCCATAGAACTACCAAATATTTCCTATAGCATAGTTTTTATTTAAACATCCAATTTTGGACTGAAAATTGTCATTAGTGGAGAATCCACCATGACTCTTGATAAATTGTTCCAATGGTTAATTACCTTCACTGTTGAAAATGTGTGCCTTATTGCTAGTCTGAATTTATCTGGCTTCAGCTGCCAGCCATTAGATTATGTTATAGTTTTTTCCAATAGACTGAAGAACCCATTATTAAATATATGTTCTCGATGTAGGTACTTGAAAATTGTAATCAAGTCACCTTTTATTAGATTGAGCTCTTTGAGTCTTTCACTATAAGACATATTTTCTAATTCTTTAATAATTCTTGTGCCTCTTCTTTCTGAACCCTCTCCAATTTATCAACATCCTTCTTGAAAAAAGAACAAAAGTAAGGGCCTGATCTGAAACCTATTGAACTAGTTGGAAAAACTCCCATTGACTCTTCATTGCCCAAGATGAGCAAACCATTTGCCTACTTATCACTGTATAATAATGTTCATATTTCTCTTTAGAGTAATTGGCACTCAACCATGAGACTTCTCTGAAATCTGTAATTTCTTTTATAACATGAAAATAAAGTTAGAGTGAGGACATATGAGGGTAATATGAAACCTATGATTTAAGTGTCATATCAACTTTTTTTTAAATTTGTATTCTTGCATATTGGAAACATCATCTGCTGGTGCTGACTTGCTTATTAAATCATTTGTTAAAGCATTCTGGAATTTGGAAAGACTGACAATTAAAGTTATTTGTTTGTGGATTGTTTTTTATTTTCTGTAGATGTTCATTAAATTACAAAATAACATCCTGAGAATATTGTCTGGGAAGAATACTGTAAATATTTCAAGGAAGAGAATTTCTTTTCTAACAGAAATTCCAGTTGACCAATTTCAGTTACAAAGAGATCACATGAACTATTCCAATGTATTCTATAGGAAATTCCACTAGGGCTGGTAAGTGTTGAATTTAATTTGAGTTTTTAGAAGAAAAACCAAGGCTAATAGAACTGTGAAGCCTATATTCACAGGACATTGTTAAGGTTCTTAAGAAAATAGTATGTATTTTTTTATTTTTGTTGATAAAGTGTGTGTACATATTAATACATATATTTCAATTATTCTTTAGTGAGGAAAATAGTATTCATGCACAACACTATCATAAAAAACCATCATATGGGATGTAGGAACAAGGGACATACTGGTAAAGGAGAAAAGTTGAGTTTTAATCTTATATTTAAAAACTAAAACCAATGAAAAATACCTTGATTGTGTACTTTTAGCAATAGAGTTTGATGTTCATGTTAACTGTAAATATTCAAATGACAGCAAGCAGAACCATTTTGATGTTGTAGAACCATCTGAAGGCTTATTTGGAAAGCACAAATATGTGAATATATTTTCTATTAATAAGTATTTTTATTGTGGCACCAAAGTATCTAAGGGATTATCTACATGGAGAACCAATGAATGCTATGGTGGAGTAGGCAGGAGGAAGGAGGAGAGGTTATTTCTAACATGCACTAACATGTTGCCCATTAAGTGGTGTGTGTAGGTCCTGTTGGCACAAACTAAAAGTTCCATAGTGCACTTTAATTGAGTGCTGTACACTTTGCACAGTTTAACACCTTTATGCTCTTTTATATATAATGACGTAAAGCACAGTAGAGTATAGATCATACAGAACAATAAACATCTGAAACTGCAAAGCCCTCACTTTCTAGCTCACCCTTTCTTTGGGAGACCTTTAGGGGCCATCAGTGTCCATCAGGCAGGCAGGATGTCGTGTGCCTTATGCAGGTTTTTACATGGCGAATGGTCTCTCTCTCTCTCATGGAATGGAGAAAATGAACCCCTGAATAGAACAGTCTCTGCCCTTTTAAAATATTAAGCCCCCTTTGTGTTAGCTTCCTCACATGAACATAATCCATGCCAAGTGACTTTGTTGCCAAGGTGACCTCCCCTGGGCTACTAATCAGTTCTTCTGGGCAGAGACCAGTTTTTTGTCTAGAGTGAACAGATTTTGAACGATTGTGTACTTAAATCACCTACCCTCTAGTGGTATTCTTTTGTCCCCAGCCTTTGAAATCTCAACCCAACATTGAAGCAAACAGGCCATGGAGAATGCAACAGGCTGCACATTCAGCATGGAGTTTGCTGCTTGACACAGATACATAAGGTTACTAGTCTCACACAGAATTCATAAATTGCACAGACATATTTCCAATTCATCATAAGAGCGTACGGCATATTCCTGAAATTATAGTATCCTGTTTATGGCATCACAGTTGGTTTGTAAAGAAATTATTATGATCTCACAATGGATTATAATAAGGTGTAGTTGAACCAATATGGTTAAAATAAGAATTCCCCTGAACCATGGCCTGACCTTTTAACAGAACGAAGCATGAGCTTTATTTTAAATATGGGAATTTTTTTGCTGAAGGAAAACCTTTTACTTACTTATGAGGAAGGCAACAGGGAGGTTCCAACATCTCTTTCCCTCCAAACATTAATGGCGTGTATTCTTGGTATGAGGATATCGAGCAGCATGCTATCAATATCCAAAATCTGGTTGCAACTTCAGTGACTCTGTTATGTGGGTTATAAGCAGCAGGAGGCAATCTATTCTTTAAAGACAAATAGTAAAGAACTAAAAAGGAGAGAAAAAAAGAAAATATGAATTGTAAGTAAAATTGTTTCTAAATGTTTTTCAGATTTGTTCAAAAACACAAGGGGGCAGGGAAGCAAGGGAAACATTGACTTGAAATCTAGTCAGTTTAAAATAAAATGAATTAAAAGCTGTTTCAAATGCTTCATCTCCCCTTGAGTCTGTCCTGTCAATTTTCAGCTTTTATAAACTTTCTAGATGCCATTAATCACTGCCTCTTGGTCCTAGAACCCACAAGGAAAGAGCCAGTTCTGGATTTAGTCCTAAGTGGAGCACAAGAGCTGAACTGCTCAGTAATTACTTTAAATTTTAAATTACAGTGTAATTAAATTTAACATCCTTGGGTGTGGGGGAAAGTGGGGGAAGAAGAGGAATACCAAAGAAATCCACAACAGCGTCATTTGACTTCACAAAGGGGAGCTACACAAAAATGAGTAAGCTAGTTAAACAGAAATTAAAAGGAACAGTCACAAGAGTGAAATGCCTGCAAGCTGCATGGAAACTATTTTAAAACACCATAGTAGAGGCTCAAACTATATGTATACCCAAATTAAAAAAAAATAGGAAGAGGTCAAAATGCCACCAGATCTAAACAATAGAGTAAAAGACGTAAAAGCATATTATTTAAAGAGGCAAAAAGATATTCTTTAAAACTTGGAGGTCAAATTGTAGTGAGGAAAATAAAAAGGTGCATAAATTCTGGCAAGTCTAGTGTAAAAATATAATTAGGCAGGCCAAAAAAAATTTGAAGAACAACTAACAAAAAACACAAAAACTAAGGATATGTCTACACTGGAGACCTTACAGCGGCACAGCTGTACCGCTGCAGCTGCACTACTGTAAGGTCTCCCATGTAGCTGCTGTATGCTGATGAGAGAAAGCTCTCTCATCTGCAAAATTAAACCATCCCCAACAAGTGGCAGCATCTCCTGCTGCCATAGCACTATCCACACCAGCGTTTCTGTTGGTGAAACTTATGTCGGTCAGGGGTGTTTTTTTTTTTCTCAGCCCTGACTGACAAAAATTTTATTGACAAAAATGCTAGTATAGACATAGCCTAACAACATTTTTTTTAGAAGTACATCAGAAGCAGGAACCCTCAAGGTGCTAACAGAGCACTCAAGGAAGACAAAGCTGTTGTGGAGAACCTAAATTAATTCTTTGCATAGGTCCTCATTTCTGAGGATGTAAGAGACTTGAGCCATTCTTTTTAAGTGACAAATCTGAGGAACTGTACCTTATTGAGGTGTAAATAGAGGAGGTTTTGGAACAAATAGGTAAATTAAATAGTATAAAGCCACTAGGATCAGATGATATTCACGCAAGAGTTCTGAAGGAATTCAAATGTGAAATAGAAAAACTACTAACTATGGTATGTAAGGTATTGCTTAAATATGCCTCTGTGCCAGATAATGGGGGCTCGGTAATGTAATGCCAGTTTTTTAAAAAGACCCCAAAGGTGATCCAGGCAGTTACAGGCTGGAAAACTTAACTTCAAAACTAAGCACACTGGTTGAAACTATAGTAAAGAACAGAATTATCAGACATATAGATGAACACAAAACATTGGGGAAGAGTCAACACCACTTTTGTAAAGGAAAATCATGCCTTACCAATCTATTAGGATTCTTTGAGGGTGTCAACAAGCATGTAAACAAGGGTGATCCAATTGATGTGTACGTGGATTTTCAGAAAGCCTGTGATAAAGTTCCTCACAGAAAGCTCTTAAGCAAAGTAAGCACTCATGGGATGAGAGGGAAGGCCCGGTCATGGATCAGTAGCTGGTTCAAAGATAGGAAAGAAAGGGTAGGAATAAGTGGTCAGTTTTCACAGTGGAGAAAGGTAAATAGTAGGGTCTTCCAAAGATCTGTTCTGAGACCAGTGCTATTCAACATATTCATAAATGTTCTGGAAGAGGGGGTAAAGAGTGAGGTGGCAAAGTTTGCAGATGATAAAAAACTACTCAATATAATTAAGTCCAAAACTGACTACAAAGAGTTACAAAAGGATCTCACAAAACTGGGTCACGGGGCAACAAAATGGCAGATGAAATTCAGTGTTAAAGAATGTAAAGTGTAAATGTAAATGAATGCACAATGGAAAATATAACCCCATACATAGAAAATGATGGTTCTAAATTAGCTGTTACTACTCAAGAAAGAGATCTTGGAGTCATCGTGGATAATTCTCTGAAATCATCTGCTTAATGTGCAATAGCAGTCAAAAAAGCTAACCTAATGTTAAGATATCATTAGCAATGGGACAGATAATAAGATAGACAACTTCATAATGCCATTATATAAATCCATGGTATGCCCACACCCAGTTCTGGCCACCCCTTCTCAAAAAACATATATTACATTTGGAAAAGGTACAGAGAAGGGCAACAAAAATGATTTGGAATATGGAACAGCTTCCATTTGAGGAGAGATTATAAAGACTGGGTCTGTTCAGTTTTGAAAAGAGATGACTGGGTGGGGGAAGATATGATAGAGGTCTATAAAATCATGAATGGTGTCAAGAAAGTGACTAAGGAAGTGTTATTTACCCCTTCACATTACACAAGAAGTAGGGCTCACCCAAGGAAATTAGAGGCAGTATATTTAAAACAAACAGGAGGAAGACCTTCTTACACAATGCACAGTCAACCTGTGGAACTCATTGCCAGGAGATGTTGTGAAGGCCAAAAGTATATCTGGGTCCAAAAAATAATTACATGATTTCATGGAGGATAGGTCAATCAGTGGCTATTATCCAAGATGGAAAGTGATGCAACCGCTTGTTCTAGGTGTCTCTGAACCTCTGACTGCCAGATGCTGAAACTGGACAACAGGATGGATCACTCAATAATTGTCCTGTTCTGTTCATTCCCTCTGAAGCATCTGGCACTAGCCACTGTCGGAAGATAGGATACTGGGCTTGATGGACCATTGGTGTGACCCAGTATAGAATCATAGAATATTAGAGTTGGAAGGGACCTCAGGAGGTCATCTAGTCCAACCGCCTGCTCAAAGCAGGACTAACCTCAGCTATATCATCCCAACCAGGGCTTTGTCAAGACTCAGCTTAAAAACCTCTAAAGATGGAGATTCCACCACCTCCCTAAGTAACCCATTCCAGTGCTTCAACACCCTCCTAGTGAAAAACTTTTTCCTAATGTCCAACCTAGACCTTCCCAACTGCAACTTGAGACCGTTGCTCCTTGTTCTGTCATCTGCCACCACCAAGAACAGCCTAGCCCCATCCTCCCTGGAACCCCTTTTCAGGTAGTTAAAGGCTGATATCAAATCCCCCCTCATTCTTCTCTTTTGCAGACTAAACAAGCCCAGTTTCCTTAGCCTGTGCTCCAGCCCCCTAATCATGTTTGTTTCCCTCTGCTGGACTCTCTCCAACTTGTCTACATCCTTTTTGTAGTGGGGGGCCCAAAACTGGACACAATACTCTAAATGCGGCCTTACCAATGCTGAATAGAGGGGAATAATCACTTCCCGTGACCTGCTGGCAATGCTCCTCCTAATGCAGCCCAATATGCTATTAGCCTACTTGACAACCAGGGCACACTGCTGACTCATATCCAGCTTTTTATCCACTGTTACCCCCAGGTCCTTTTCTGCAGAACTGCTGCCTAGCTCGTTGGTCCCCAGTCTATAGCTATGCATGGGATTCTTCCTTCCTAAGTGGACGACTCTGCACTTTTCTTTGTTGAACCTCATTAGATTTCTTTTGGCCCAATCCTCCAGTTTGTTTAGGTCCTTCTGTATCCTACCCCTACCTTCCAGGCTATCTACCACTCCCCCCAGCTTAGTGTCATCTGCAAACCACCATCCTCCAGATCATTAATGAAGATGTTGAACAAAACCGGCCCCAGGACCGACCCCTGGGGAACTCCGCTTGTGACCGGTTGCCAACTAGACATAGAGCCGTTGATCACTACTCGTTGAGCCCTATGCTCTGGCCAGTTCTCTATCCATTTTATAGTCCATTCATCCAACCCATACTTCTTTAACTTGCTGATAAGAATACTGTGAGAGACAGTATCAAAAGCTTTGCTAAAGTCAAGGTATATCACATCCACCGCCTTCCCTACATCCACAGAGCCAGTCACCTCATCACAGAAAGCAATCAGGTTGGTCAGGCATGACTTTCCCTTCGTGTATCCATGTTGACTGTTCCTGATCACCTTCCTCTCTTCCAAGTGCCTTAAAATGGATTCCTTAAGGACCTGCTCCATGATTTTTCCAGGGATTGAAGTGAGGCTGACCGGTCTGTAGTTCCCTGGATCCTCTTTCCTCCCTTTTTTGAAGATGGGCACTATATTTGCTTTTTTCCAGTCCTCAGGGACCTCCCCCTGTTGCCACAAGCTTTCAAAGATAATAACCAATGGCTCTGAAATCACCTCAGCCAACTCCCTCAGCACCCTCGGGTGCATTGCCTCCGGCCCCATGGACTTGTGTATGTCCAATCCTTCTAAATAGTCTTGGACCTGTTCCTTCAGCACTGCGGGATGTTCGCCTCCTTCCCATTCTGTGCCACCCAGTGAAGCAGTCTGGGAGCTGATCTTGTCTGTGAAGACAGAGGCAAAAAAGGCATAGAGTACCTCAGCTTTCTCCACATCCTCTGTCACTAGGTTGCCTCCCTCATTCTCTAAGGGGCCCACACTTTCCCTAATCTTCCTCTTGTTGGCAACATGCCTGTAGAAACCCTTCTTGTTCCCCTTCACGTCCCTTGCTAGCTTCAACTCCAATTGTGTTTGGCCTTTCTGGTTTCATTCCTGCATGTTCGAGCAGTATTTTTATAATCCTCCCTAGTCATCTGACTAAGCTTCGACTTCTTGTAAGCTTCTTTTTTGTGTTTAAGTTCGCCAAAGACTTCTTTGTTAAGCCAACCTGGACGCCTACCATATTTGTTTATAGCTGTTCTTATATCCATGTTTTCCTATTTTAAACAGTTTCTCTCTCCCTCCTGGCTGTGTAAAAGACTCACACAAATAGGGGAAAATGACCAACACTCTATTCCTCCAAGCACACATGCTTAATTTTATTCATCATGTGAGTTAGTCCCATCGAATTCAATAGGACTGCTCACCTGTGTAAAGTTAAACATGTGTATAGATGTTTACAGAATAGAGGCATTAATGACTCTACAAAGGAAACTGTCAAACTATGCAGAATATATTGGTAAAAAATGCACAAGTAAGTATACTGGAAAAAATAGAGATTGTATTTTCCTGTGTTCTCTTTCAGTAATGGGATTTACTTGTTAAAAGAATAGGTAAAACAAATTCAAACAGAAGTTTAAGTTTTTGGTTGAAAGTCTCCCTTTAAGGGAAAGGAGTTCTTTAAAAAAATGTATTTATTATTATTGTCATAAGCACCATGCCAAACATCTGAAAGGTTGAATTTCAGATTTCTCAGTTTTATTTATTTAGTTGATTGGTTAGTTAGTTTACCTGTGTGGCACTGTTCTTTAGCATTTCTGGCTTAACATTAAATATGAATGAGGAAACATGACTAACTCACTGACATATGGCAGCATTCGACAATACTAAATGAAGGTCCTGGGTCCAGCAAAGGATTAGATTTATAAATCCTGGTCAAGAAGAAGCTGATTTGTATAACTGATTTTATCTCAATGTCTCAGTTGTGTGTTAACAATACACCAATTATACGACCCTTTGTCCAGAAGACCCATAGAATAGCATCAAGCAGAGTTGTATCTGAATTGCTAACGATGACAATTATTTCAGAAGGTAATTATCTTGCATATTTGTGCACAGCTGCTATTTTAAGAACTGCATGCTGCATTTCAAACACTTGCCCTTCAGATCCCTAGCTTCTGTAATTATAAATATGCATTCTAAAAGTCCTAGCCACCACCATCACAATTAAAGGCTTGATTATGTTTTTCTTGTGAAAGAAATGCTGGACTGGGCTCTAATATAATACCTATTACCATTAAAAAGTATGTACATATGACCTCTTCCTGCATACAAGCTTTTGATTTTCTGAAAAATTACCAATTTTAATTGGTTGTAACATTGTATTGACAAGCACGTAATTATTTCGAAAATGGTGTAAAACATGGTCATTACACTTTACAAGGGGACAGGCAGATATTTTTTTTGATTTTAATCTATGTGGGTTTGAAACCCCTGAATTTTACTTTCAATTTCTGGTTCTAATCTAAACTCTCGTATTTTTAAAGCATTGCTTTCGTTTATGTGGGTGCATTTTGCACCTGCAGTTTATGTAGGGAGAGAAATCTGATTAGTGTGTCTCTATTTTACTGCAGTAGCTATTTGGTAGTTACAGATGTAGTTTTGTGTTTGCACTTAATTCTTTTGGTCTCAAATTTTGTGAGTACAAATTTTGCCCCCAAAAAATGGAGTCTGGGCCTCACCCTTCAGGAGACAATCCCCAAAATCTCAAAGCAAAATCCTGTCACTGTAATTGAATTTCAACTGCCTTTTGCATTGAAAGCATGTGTGAAAGACATATGACGGAGATATAACCTTTTGCAACCCTGAGCTATGTCATTTGACAGGATCCAGGGAAAGAGCTTTTTAACAGCACTTCCAATGTTGCCAATTGTTATGATTTAATAATAGTTTATAATATTTTGGGGTTTTTTCCTTAAGCTACAACTACTGCAGTCATGTTATTATGTGTGACTCTTACCTTTCATTGTAAATAGTAAATTTCTAGCCTACAGGATTGTGGAGAAAAGCTTGAAAGTGTGACACCTAAGGGAAACAAAACCCATTTATTATTTGTAAATATCATGATTTATAAGTCATCTCATAATTTTGGGGTGGGGAATGACTCATGATTTATCAACATTTGGGGTTGACAATATTATGTCACACTTTTATTATGGTTACCGCAGTTGGCTTGTGATGGATGAGTTTTTGTAATCTGTGGTAAAGTAGGATTACCAGTTTCATAGTTTAATCATCCTTTGCACAAGCTATTTACATATAGGGAACTGGAAATATTGTAACCAGAAGGTGTGATTGCAGCACATGTTGACGTAGATCAAAGCTAGCTTGATTAACAACAGTATTGTAGCTGCAGCAGCACGGGCAGCTGCACAGGGTACCTCTGCCTACCCAGGACCAGAGGTGACGTGTGGGGGGATGGGGCATGCAGGGTCACGTGCCCTCCCAGATTTGCTGCTTGGCATGTACTGAGCATGCTCAAATGGACTGAGCATGCTCAGTAACACTGCTGAAACCAGCTACCCTCACTCTGTCCCCCCATTATCAGCAGGCACAGGTTGTCTCTGCCCAGGACCCTGGAGATGTTGCTTCTGCAGCTTCAATGCTGTTGTTACTTGAGCTAGCTTGGATGCAGGGTATTAGCTACTCTTCCCAGCTCAAGGAGACGTACCCGAGTTAGCTCTGATCAATCTAGTGCACTAGAAATAGAGTGTAGCCTCAGTGGTGTGAGTGGGCCACCCTGAGTACCTACCTAGGGTCTTGGATGGAATCATACTTGGGATGCCTAGCCTCTCCCACCACTCTAACTGCCATGCTAGCTCACTCACATACTAGCTCGATCAGAGCCAGCCTGGGTATGTCTCCGGGAGGTAGGAATTACACCTCCAACTCCAAGAGTAGATATACCCCAAGCTGTATGAAAGTTAGTTCAGGTATGTTTACACGTGCTGACAATCATACCTTCTAATTGCAGTGTAAATATACCTGGAGTTTCCATTCGTTATTCTGAGGAATTCTTTGATGGTGTTGTTGACCAGGATGTGGGTGGTCATGCCTAGTGGTTAGAGCAGGAGTTAGACCTCAGTTGCCAGAGCAAAGGATTGGAGGCAAAGTCAAAGTCAGGAATCGGAGCTGAGGGTCAGGACTGGGTTACCTAGGGCAAGGCAGAGAACAAGCAAGCACAGGAGCTATCACAGCCATGGGTGAATGCTTTGAGCAACCAGCCACCAAACTGTTGGTGCTGCAGCTGGGCTTAAGACCTGGTCTGCTGACTCTTCCAACCAATCAGGCAGTGTAGCTAATTAAGCAGTCTGCTATTGGCCAGCTGTGCTCAATAGGGTGCCCAGAGACCATCTTTGCTGCAGGTCCTGTTCTGACAGTAAATGGGGAGTTGTTGCTTTCCTATAGAAATAGCAGGATTACAGCCAAGAAATTTAAAAGACTCTCTTCACCAAGTTCTGTACTGGACCTGTACATCTGCACTGGCACCTTACAGAGTCAGCTTAACTTTTCCTTCCTCTAATTAAATCCTTTAACTGCTGCTTAACCTCTATCCAGTTGGAGAAGTGAAGTCCTCATGGAGTTTCCATGGAGGAGCTTCTGTCGAGTCATGGAAATGGGAGACCAGTCCAGCAGCGGTGACGTTCTCCTTTCAATCCTCTCCTCACTTAGGTACATGAGTATTTTGGCCTCTATATCTCTGTATGGCTCTCAATAGTGACTTGAAACCAAGTTAGAATCATAGCATTACCCTTACTGTTTATGCAGGATCAAACTTGATGTGGAATTGTGGTATTGCCTTGACAAAGTGGAGCACCAAAACATTATTGTCTTGGTGTTTTGTTACACATCATCCACACCGATTCACTTTAATAGGTGTTCTATATATCGAGAAAAGCTTAGGAAAATGTTGTTCTCTCAATTTTGTTGAATAGCAGTAAATTAGATTTTTATCATCATGACATTTTGAATGGGTCTTGGTTGAACTAAAGGATGCACTGTTTTTGAACTTTATAGCCTCAATATCGAATTTTATGTTATCTTTTCATTCAGCATGTTTCTGTTACATCAGTGGGATGATAGGAAAGCCCTGTGCTGGCTAGAATGATACATCTAAATTTCCACTGAGATTAAAACATAATGTCCATAGATGAGGATTTAGCTGCTGGGCCTGGCCAGATGTCCCTATTCTATAGGGACAGTCCTGATATTCAGGGATCTGTCTTATATATAAGCCTATCACCCCTCTACTCCTTGTCTCAATTTTTCACACTTGCTATTTGGTCACCCTAGAGCCTCAGTTAGTGTAAACAGGCACAGCTCTTAATTATTAAATTTTATTAACAGCTGATTTTTATCACTGTAAAATATATGTGTGTGCAGTACTGTTGTAGCCATGTTGGTCCCAGGATATTAGACTGACAAAATGGGTGAGGTAATATCTTTTACTGAAGCAACTTCAGCTGATGAAGGAGATAAACTTTCAAGATTACACAGAGCTCTTCTTCAGGTGACCTGAACTTCAAAGGACTCTTTTAAACAATGTACCAGACAAGAATGAACTTCTAGTTGAGTGGATATCCTAGGAAATACTTGGGAGTTGCTTAATGCAAATTCCCATCTCTAGACCCAACTTCTTAAAACTTCGCCCTGATAAGAAACTCGTCTGCTGATTACCTATTGCCAGGGTCCCAAGATCAAAGACCATGTGAAAAATCCACACCCCTCAGGCGTGTAGTTAAGCAGATCTAAAACCCCATGCAAACAGTGCTATGTGATGTCAATGGAAGAATTCTTCTGTCAACCTAGCTACCACCTCTTGGGGAGGTGGATTATCTACGCCAATGGGAGAATCTCTCCCATCAATGTAGGTAGTGTCTACACTGAAGTGCTACATAGCCTGCGAAAAGACAAAAGATTTTACATTGCTGTAATTAAGGATGTAACTTGCTCATGTGACCAGGTAAGTATGGAGTTGGAGATGCTGCAAGATAGTGTTTTCTGGTTAAATTGCTTTCTGGTCTCTCACTCTTTAGAACATGGCTTTTTTTGTTTATTAAAATTTAAATGTTTAGTTCAAAAACACCATTGAGGTGCTTTGACATTCTTCAATACACAACAATTATTGCTATTTGAAAGTGGGGGAAAAATTGATCCAAAGCTTATCATGACAATACGGCTAAATTAGAAAACAGAACTGTTCAACTTCTGTGGAAAGAGCCATGTCAGAAAAAGTTTAGAATTGAAATGTTTAAGTTAAGACACAATTACAGACAATTGTAAGCTCTTTAGGGCAGAGACTGTCTTTAGTTTTGAATTTGTACTGCACCTAACACAAGAGGGTCGTGCCCACGACTGGGGCTCCTAGGTGCTATGGTAATGCAAATAATAGTAAAAGAAATTGGCTCCCATTCCCTAATTCTGAGATGTCATGCTCCATGAATCCTAAGGGAGGAAAGGGGGCCAAATTCATTCCAATGGGCCTTATGTTTAAATTATTACAATGCTTTGTGTGTGTGTGTGTGTGTGTGTGTGTGTGTGTGTGGTGGTGGGGGGGGGGGGAAGGATGAATGGACAACAAATGATAAAAATCATGATGCCAGGTCCTGACTTGACTTCATTGAAATGTGTGTTTTTCCAGTGAGTGCAAAGCACTACATGTTGTAGGCATCATGGAAGGATTGAAGAGGAAGATTTGGTGAGGGGCTAAGAAAAGTCATTAAAGTAAAAGCACAGATAACAACACCTTACTCTGAAGTCATACAGTATGTAAATGTTATGGGAATTTAAAGCAAACATTCATATTTAGAACATACTGTACATCTTATATACTCTTATTCATAAAAATAACTTTATCTGGTTACCATGAGGATTTGTAGTAGCTACCTACAAACTTTATTGCTGATATTTCTGATGTTCTCATTTTTCTAGTGCAAGAAATGCATTTTTCTTTAAATGGCACAGAGTCAGTTATTTTATGATTCAATTTAATTCTTCTGTGAATTCTCCCCTGATTTGTGGCATACATTTTTTGACGCCTGCAGTTGGATACACTAAAGGAAAAATACATGAGAGACACTCTCCAACCATTCTTCTTCCTCCTCATCCTGAGGCCCAGGCCCATGTTTGGTCTTCACCTCCCCTTCTCCCTATCCTTGGGGTCCAATGACCCAGTACCCAGTCTTTTGTGGGAAACTATGCATTTGTCCTCTCCCATCAAAGTCATTGTGGATGTGACACACTAGAAGATTCTCATTACCATCAGTGAAATATCTTTGGAGTGTTGGCAGTGAGTATTAGTACTCTCCAGAAAATCCTGTCGACTAGAGGCCTGCAGACTTTGGACTGGAGGCCAGTAGCTCCAGGGTGGAAACCATGTAGCTAGAGGGAAAAGGAGGAGGAGCCACTTGGTATCCCCTAAAGATAGTAGAATGATAAGCATGACAAAGGTGCACAAGAGCATGTTACAGTAAGGCATTGTATGTTTATCCATTTATGATTATTTGTTAAATCGATTAGTATTTGTTCAGTACTGCTGAATAGTAACTTTTCCTGGAAAAAAAAATCACACTCCTGTTTATATACTTTGATTTGAGGAACTGAATGTTTGTGCCATCACTTTGAATCATGTGAAGTCACCATAATTAGTGATCTTGAAGGCACAAAAAATTAAACTTCATAATTGTGCTAGAAGAAAAAGTATTTACAAATGTAATAGCCCTATTCATTAGAAAAATATAACAACGAATCAAAATATTTAACAGTCTGAGATACTGAAGCTAAATACTAAAAACATTACTAAAGTATTTTTCTTTTAATTGCACCATCACTGTCAATAACTTTAGAAAGAGTATTTTGGATGAAGAAATAATTAGCAGAATCAATGATTTAGCCATGATCTTTATTCATGTTTCCTTTAGTGTTTCAGGTAAGCAGTTTCAAAGGTGTTTTATATGCAAGTTCTTTATTTGTCTGAAGTCTGCATAAAATGACACACTAAATGTTATGGGAGTATGAAGCAATGCTTTTGACATATTTGTCCAGTTATTTTACAATCATTATGATTCTTTCTTTTATTGGAGTATTCTTTAAAGGCCAAATCCTGCTCATTTTATTTATCTAACATTCCCACTGAAGTTAGTGAAAGTTTTGGATGTGTAAGGCTAGCAGACCAAAATTATCCTTACGAATTAAACAGTGAACAGTAAAGAGTGAAGAAGTTACAATTCAGAAAAAGTCCCACTTAACTAACATATTGAAAATGAAGAATATTTGGCCCATCTGAGTTCATGTATTTTCTTAGCACTCCCAACCCCCTTCTCCTCTTCTCCCCATGATGTTATGTTGATTCTTGAATGAGCTAAGATTTTTAATGTGACATACTCATTTGGAAAGGCACTTCTCACAGTTGGGGTTCTTTGTGCAGAAAGATAATGCTTTCTGATGTCAGCTTTAAATGTATTATATTTCATGCCCAATCCTGTTGCGTGATCTGAAACAGAGAGAAGTAATGCAATTTGACATTATCTGTTAATTCTTCTCTCTATTCTTAATAATCCTTTCAAATGACTTGCTTTCTGGCTGGATAGATTTAAATAGACTTCAGCCTTAACTTGTCTTATACTTCTGAGTTTTTGGATAAGCTTTGTTGCGCTGTGCTTTTTCAAATGTTACAGCATTTTTGTTGATTTCGTTATTTATTTTAATGATGCAATGACCAGGATTAAGCACAAAATTGTGAGTGGGATTTCAGACAAAGAATGCTATAATGTAGGGCCCCATAATCCCTTTTACGTCTCTGTGCAGAGTAGAAACCACAACTATAGAATGGAACAGCTCTCTTTTCAGCATGCTCCCCCTTCCGCTGGACCTTGTGTGAGGTAGCTGTCTGGGCTCCTTTGAATTTTCTTTCTCTCATATACATGGACAAAATAATCAAATATAAAATAATTAAGCCTGAGACTGACAAACCCTGCCTCTCTCACCCATGTGGTTTTGGTACCACTGTGTTATGTGTGTGCATGGTTGGAAGCTTGAGCAGTAAGAGGGTGGCTGAACATTGTTAGAATCTAGACATGAAGTCAGCTGGGATTTAAGTTTAAGCAGCAGAAGAAAGATTTTAGATTGGGTAGTGGAGGGGCTGCAGCTGTGAATTGTATGGAATAGAGGTGTGATCAGAAAAGGGCAGAGGGCAGCAAGTTAGGTAAACAACCCATCTTGCTCTCTGTCTAGCAAGGTAGCAGCTGCAATAGTGTTAGATAAGTTTTAGCTATTTTTATGTTAACTACAAAAATAAAGACGTGCCTCCGGCCATTATTTTTGGAACATGCCGAGATGATTCTGGAATCTAAAACAAGAACAATCAATCAATCAATCATGTTTTTCCTTTAAATTGCTTAGAAGAGCTGTAGGAAAATGACCAAAACAAATTGAAACTGAATATGAAAACTATTGTAATTTTGGTGCAAACCTTTTCATGTCCCAGAGATTTTTCATGGGATTTTTGTGAATTGGCCAATTTCTACCAGGAGTAGTCCCATTCATGTCAGTAGGAGTATTTGTGGACTAAGGTATTATTCAGTGTGAGTATGGGATTCCCGATCCCATAGAAAGTAATCACCTTAACTTTCAAAGTGATAGAAGTCTTCTGTGCAAATTTATTTTTGGCTGAAAGCTATTTTGAATGGATTTAATTTTTTTCATTAAAATTAGGACAATTATTTAAGTAAAAGTTCCTCATTTCTTTCCCTCCTCCCTCTGTCCACCCTGCTTAGGTGTAATTTTTAGCCACATCCTCCAACATTTGGGTTTATTTATAAAATCAAGCCATTATCCAAGTGAAATGTAAAATCCTCAATTTTTGAAGTTGCAAATTGCATCTAGAAGTTTTTACAAATTTGTTTTATTTAGGCAGATTATTTATTCCCTTTTTTCTGCGCATCCTGTGCATTCTTTCTTTTGTGCATCATGTACATTCTACATGATCTAAGGAATAAAACTACTAAGAAAGATTAAGCCAGGTCAATATTTGGGAAGGAGACCACCCAGAAACACCATCCTGCTGCAGGAAATGGTGCTGGTGGATCAGTACATTATATTCTTCCCCTTGAGTTACTAGTGAATCAGTGCATTGGGCTCCATATTGTTGGACGTGCTTTATTTTGGATGAGATGGCATTAAAGAGCCCATGTCCTTTTTCGTACACAACTCATTTTTCACTGCCTTATCTATGAGAAGTGAGGTGAAGGATGGTTTGAAAACCCAACACAATAATTAATACAGCCATGAACTGTGTGCATGCTTTACTAGTCAGAGTATCTGTGTGATCTTATTGTCATCCATGTCCCTCCTCACCCATGGCCCCACTTTGTTGTCTGTTTATGTCCCACACTTGTCATATCGAATGTATTTTGTGTGTTCTTCTGAGCAAGGCATTTGTTTCTGTGAGCCACCTACCACATTTTAGGTGCTTGAACAATAATTAATAATAGGAATAAAAGTGTTGATGTGCTCTGTTAAATATCTGCTGAATTTCACCCCTGAGGAGACATATAACCATTGGCAGAAGTTCAATAGCTCTCTGATAAGTTTGTAAAATCCCTTTGGGATCGATTAAAATGGATTATACTATTTAAAAGAAAGAATATAATCATTTAACACAGAGTCCACATTGGTGTAAACTATATTCTACCTCCTTTATGGGAGTACAGCTGTTTTAAAATCTATGGTGTATATGCCTTTCTTGTACAAACAGGTCCTAATGGGTTCAGTTACTTCACTGCCTCCGGCTTTAACAAATGAGAATTATGTTCTTCAAGACAGTTGGAAATTGCTGTACGGTTTCACAGGGTTGCTAGTCCTTTTCATACATTTGGTGTTTGAACAGTAGCACAGTGAATTCATGAGAAAGAAGAAGATAGGCAAAGTAAAAGGAGAGAGAGCTGCAATTAGTTTGAATTAACATACAGTTCTTATTCTATGGATGCTGAGCACTTAATGAAGTTAATAGATGCAAAGTAGGTGGAAAAGGGTTAGTTTAACATAGATATCCATATTAATTAATTTATAGATAATAACTTGGACAAAAATTCCCAAAAGTGGTTGCCTAAAGTTAAGCATCTTGAAAGATGGGAAACTGAACTCCAACTCACTTCTGTACATCAGACAAAGGGTGGGGAGGGGACTGAACTCAGGTCTCCCCCACATCCCTAGTCAGTGCACTAACCAAAGGATTAAAGGCAGGTCAGCAGCTGTTTCTTCCCACACCCCCTATATTTCTTGCAAAGAAAATGCTTAGGCATCTGTCTACAGGAAAGGGTTCACAGCTGCAAATCCCAAGCAGAGACTCCAGCCCAGACTTAGGCATCTAAATCCCTGAGCAGAGCTGGGCTTAGGCAACATCCCTCTTCTCATCATTGGTTAGCTTAGGCAGCTCCCTGGTTAGTGTGCTAGCTTTTATGGATCCTCTATTTAGGCAACTAACTCTTTCCATGCACTATATGGGGAGCCTAGGCATGTAATTTAGGGCTGTGGATTCCATTGGTGGCAAGGCACCTAAAAGTTATGTGGTGCAAAATTGAGCATTGTAGCACCTAAGTCCCTTTGTCGATCTAACCCTAAATCCATATTTAGGCATTGAAATAGGTGGCCTGATTCTGAGAGGTTCTGAGACTCATAGTGCCCCTTGATTTCAATGGTCCCTTCTGAAACCCAGGCTTTCTGTTGAGGTGCCAAATACAGAGTTAGGTGTCCAATTTTTGGGATCCTTTCCTGAAAGGCTTGGTCAGTGGTTCCCCATTTGTGTGAAACAAAACAAAATAAAACTGGAGAATGGAAAAAAAGACAATTAAAGTATGATGGTTTATTGCTGAATTTACACTTAAAACCAGCATGTCATAGATTTGCTAGAGATATTGGTTTAATTTCTACCACATATAAAAGGCTCCGTGGTTGTTATTGCATTCATTGCTTCTCCCAGGGGTGAGCTTGAGAAATCCTAATCTATGTGGGGAAGTTAATATTTAGTTTATTATTTATTTCATCAGGAAGGTTGTTTTCCATTGCTTATTATTATTTTTTTAAATATAAATCAGTTATAAAAGCAAACATGTTCTGTCAATATCAACTTGATTCCCCTGCTTGTCTCCCTGGGAATAATTACATATACCAAAGAGATCCCCAAACATTAAGGCTCCAATTCTGAATACACTTGACTTCAGTGGGAGTTTTCTCCTGTTCAAGTGGGAGCCAAATTGGGCACTACACCCCTCACCTCTGTGTAGAAAGTAAGAATATATTTCCAATTCCTTCATTATTAGTCTAAACTGGTTCTATCATCAGATTGTATGATGTAACATGACTAGTTCTGGCTATTATCCAAATAAACAGAGCCAATAAGTAAATAAATAAATATAAAAGGTTTGCCGTAGCAGGACTAAGAGAGAAGATGAACTATCCAACACATAAGACCAGGAGTTAGTGCACTCTGGATATTTCAACTAGTCTGGTTCACTGAGCAAAAGACTTGAAGCAAGAAACTTTACTTATTCCTTATAGAAGAGAATTTAGCCCAGTTGGTTTATATGTATGTTTATATGGGAGTCAGAGATCAATTCTCAAAGAGAGAGAGAGAGAGATCAAAACTGAAGCATTCCATACCTTAAAAATGCAGTGACCTACGCTACCAATAATACAGTAATGACATGTCACACTGTGCTTTTTAAACAAAGTCAAGCTGTTAATAAGTAACATACATGATGATTCAATATAATATTTTAGAGATAAATATGTACCAGTCTCTTTAATAGATCAGAGAGGATTGTTAGTGGTAAAAAGATGCACCTCATGTGCATGTGAATGGATTATAATTTTTTATAGGCGCAATTTGTTCCTGTCCCTTGGAGGATTAAGAAAATGGAGCACAAGGAGTAGATCATTAGGTTCTAGTGGTCAAGATTTTCTAATTAGCCAATCCTCTCTCAATCCACAAACACAGAATATAAATTACGCATACAAAGCTATTACAAATTGTATTTTTCTCTCAACCTTGTGGGTTTCCCATGCAGTACATCTTTCTAACTGAAAGGCAGGGACTGAAGATTTGTAGTTTACAATTCTCATGATTAATTGAAGAACAAGCATGGTTTAGTCATACTTACAAAAGCAGGGATGCTGCCAAAAGAATCTAATTGGTTAAATAAATAACCCTAAGCTTTTATTGCTCAAAGCCTTTTTTATTGAATTATTAATGCTATGTCACCCTCCAAATCAGTAGCAGTTAATGACTGATTTGCCTGAAGCTGTTAATATTCTCTGATCAGTTGTAAATTGTGGTAATGACTTATTTTGGTAACCTAGAGTTTATATTATCAGCTCAGTTTCTAAAATGACATTGATTATAAGTCTGTATTGAAAAATAGTTGCCAGCTACAATTGTTGGGTTTTTTTGGTTGATTTTATTATTTTTATTTTTTTCTTATTGAAGGTCTTTGGTTAACTCAGTTCAGTTAAGAATAGTTATGAAAAAAATTTCAAGAGGGAAAAATCATGTTACTAGAATTATTTAGGACAGTTGAGATTACAATGCAAATAAGCATCAGCCATTTTTTTTCGCTCCTTAAAAGAAACTGGAACACTATATGTTTTCACAGTGATGAATAAAATTCTCATGTCTGAATTTAGAATCATAGGGCTAGAAAGGACCTCGAGAAATCATCTAGTCCAGTCCCCTGCATTTATGGCAGGATTTACATATTATTGAGACCATCCCTGAAAAGTGTTTTTCTAACCTATTCTTAAAAATCTCCAATGATGGAGATTCCACAACCTCCCTAGGCAATTTATTCCAGTGCTTAACTACCCTGACAGTTAGGATGTTTTTCCTAATGTCCAGCCTAAACCATCCTGGCTGTAATTTAAGCCCATTGCTTCTTGTCCTGCCCTCAGAGATTAAAAAGAACAATTTTTCTCCCTCCTCTTTGTAACAACCTTTTATGTACTTGAAAACTGTTATCATGTCCCCCTCAGACTTATCTTCTCCAGACTAAAAAAACCAAGTTTTTTCCATCTTCCTTCATAGGTCATGTTTTCTTGACCTTTAATCATTTTTGTTGCTCTTCTCTAGACATTCCCCAATTTGTTCATGTTTTTCCTGAAATGTGGCGCCCTGAACTAGACACAATACTCCAGTTGAGGCCTAATCAGCATGGAGTTGGTGGAAGAAGTACTTCTCATGTCTTGCTTACAACACTCCTGTAAATACATCCCTGAATGATGTTTGCTTTTTTTGCAACAGTGTTACACTGTTGACTTGTATTTAGGTTGTGAAACACTATGACCCCCAGATCCCTTTCAGAAGTACTTCTTCCTAGGCAATCATTTCCCATTTTGTATGTGTGAAACTGATTGTTCCTTTCTAATTGGAGTACTTTGCATTTGTATTTTATTTACTTCAGACCATTTCTTCAGATTGTCCAGATCATTTTGAATTTTAATCCTATCCTCCAAAGCACTTGCAACCCCTCCCAGCTTGGTATCGTCTGCAAACTTTATAAGTCTACTCTCTATGTCATTATCTAAATCATTAATAAAGATAGTGAACATAACCAGCCCCAAAAGTGATCCCTGCAGGACCCCACTCGAAATGCCCTTCCAGCAGACTTTGAACCAGTGATAAGTACTCTCTGGGAATGGTTTTCCAACAAGTTATGCATCCATCCTTTAGTAGCTCCATCTAGGTTGTATTTCCCTAGTTTTTTTATGAGGAGGTCATGCGAGACAGTATCAAAAGCCTTATTAAAGTTGAGATATACCACATCTACCACTTCCCCCCATGCCCAAGGCTTGTTACCTTGTCAAAGAATGTAGGGTGCACAAAGAAATGACGCAGTGTGTTTTGGCATGAGCTTGTAAGCACGTATCTAGAAATAAAGTGGAACGTGGCGTACTGGTTTGAGAAGCCGAGTCTGTACAGTTAGGTGTGAGTCCTGTTTCTGTCACACATTTTATATGTAATGATGGGCAAGTCATTTAGCACTATATGTGCCTCACTGTACCCTTCTGTACTCCTACTAGTTCACAGGGCTATTCTGAAGATTGATGATTGAGATGTGCTTTGAGATCCCTATATGAAAGATGCTATTTACATCAAAGTGTTACTAAATGCTAGTTAATTGTTTTTGTGTTCAAACTACAGTAGAGTTTAAAAGCTTTGTGGCTTAGACATCATCCTAAACTTGCACCCAGTCTACATGAGGTTGCTAAAGTGGCTGATGGGTTGTGATATATTTCTGTTTGCTTCAGAAAGTAGTTCCCAAGGAACTATGAGTGGGAACCACAAAAAACCTTAAGGGTTGGAACACTGAGCATCACAGCACTTAACCTTTAGGTGCCTAGAAAAATCACAGGAAAAATACAGTGATCCACAAAGCCTGAGTTAGGCACCTAGGCTTATATACAATGAATGGGGAGAGATAGGTGCCTAAAAAGAGAAGCACCTATCTCTGCTAGCAATCCATGAATAGGAACCAACTTCTAGGAGTCAGGAGGCTTAGGAGCCTAAGGTGCTTTTCCACACAAAAGAGGAGTAGTGCACTTACCTGGGATTTGGGAGACCCTAGTTTAACTCCCCATTTTCTACCAGAGGGGGAGAACAGGGGTCTCCTATTTCTTAGCAGCAAGCTCTAATCACTGAGCAATGGGATAGTCTGATGTGGGGGAGGAGTGGGAAACGAGCTTCTTTAATCTCTTCTGTTGAAGCTGTTCCACTGTGTCTAAACAATGGAAGAGTGATTGGAGCAGGGGGACTGGACCCAGGGTCTCCTGTGTGGGTTCCCTAACCACTGTACTACAGAGTGATAGTCCCTCTCTCTCTCTCTCCCCCTCTCCTGTCATGAGGCTAGGGAGAAGGAGAAAGAATGACTCTGTAGTCCAGTAGTCAAGAAAATCACATGGGAGACCATGGGTCCAGTTCACCATCTCCAATCATTCTTTCACTGGTCAAAGCCCTCAAAAAAAGTTCCATTATGACTTATGACAACAATCTGTAACCCACCAACACCCTCTTTTGTCCTAGGACTGCAGAGGTGTTAATGGGCCACTCTACCTGGAATGGTCTCTTAGAAGATGTGCTATCTAGTTATGCTAAACAATCTGTTCTACCTTGAATTTTGCTGTGACACTGGGAGTACCTTTCTCAGACCTCAAGAAGAGCTGTGTGGGTCAAAAGCTTATATCTCTCACCAACAAAGTTGGTCCAATAAAAGGTATCACCTCACCCACCTTTTCTCTCCTTTGCAAGAAGTTAGGTTCCAAACTCAAACAGGGATTTCAGCATTTTATGGCCAGTAATGTGACTGGTCTATCAAACAGTTGTTTTTCAGCTATAACAAGTAAAACCAGATTCTGTCCCTGGTAGCTTGTGGCAAGGCACTTCCTAAGTTTGAAAGCTTATTGTGTGATGTTCTTTTCATTTCACTGATAGTAATGGAATAAAATTCTGCTTCCTCTTCTCACTTAACAGTAAATCACCTCCATTTAGAGGTGCCTTGCACCTTCTATTATTTACTAAATAAAGGGAGTGTATTGCTTACATTTGTGTCATGACTTTTATGTTCACAGATATATTCTATGTGTGGATATACACTACTCCATCCATCTCAGTGACTCCATATCTGTGGAGCAGGCTGCATATCTTCTCAGGTCATAGCTCTGTGTTGGTGAAAAGAGAAGAAGGAACTTTTTTTGAGGGCTTCAACGTGGACATTAAGCAGTGCCATAGAAATGCTCTATCTGCGTGTCTCTCTGTGAATAACTGTAAGGAATTCTTTCCCTCCATTTTCTACCTAACTAAATCACAAATATAAACAAAACACCTGTGCAGTAGACGGCTTACTGCAGATCCTTCTGCAGAAGAAGATACACCATGCCATTTCTTCCCCTCAAGCAGGTTAAAGGGATCCATTAAAAAGAAAAATAAAAGTAGGGGGTCAATTAGAGGGAAAATCTAAAGGACAGTTAAGTAAGATGTAATTTGTTTTTGTAAGCTTCTTTTCTTCCATTTCTTGCATTTATTCTTTCCTTTTTTCTCCAGGTAAGGGCAGTGTTGCTCAGTGCTGATTAAAAACAATATTCAGTCCAGAGCCAGGCTGTCATTTTGTAGATAGTTTTGTTTTCAGTATGTTGGGTATCAAACAAGTTAATTTGTCCAATTACTTACATCCTAGGAACATGCAGCTGCAGCACATACACTTTTGTTTGTTTTTAAGTAGGGAGTAGCATAAATAAGGACATGAAAGGAAAGATGGAGGTGGTGCAAATGTGTGCAAATTAGAGTTAAAATCTAATTTTAGATTACAAAAGATGGCCTCAACTTTGGTTGCCTTAACATATTGCTCAGTGGATAAGAAACATGTCAGGAACTCTGTAATTCTGTAATCTTGCCTAATTGGCAATTTATACTCTGGCCAAACTTGGAAAAGAAATGATACTTAAGATCAAAATTGGCATTGGCAGAGGTTCTTGTGTTGGTTTACAGTATATAGCACCTACTTGCTTTTCAAGTTCCTCCAGTGTTTCAAGTTCATGTGGCTAACATAGAACAAAATATATGGTTTGTATGTGTGAGTTGAGATAAGAGGCTGCCTATTTTAATTTGATAACTTGTAAAAAGTTAAACATATGTATATGCAGTTACTTTTCCAACTTATTTTTTCTGCTGGGAGAACAGAGCTGTTAGGATGGACTCATTCAATGACATTTGTATGAATGACAAATGTGTGCATGTACTATCATATTTGCCAGATGACTGGTCCTAAAAAAAGAATGAATTCATATTTTCAGAAGGTGAAATTTATATTAAATAATAAACAGATGAGTGGTAAACTGGATTTTTCAAATTCCATCAATCACAATTTCATTAACAAATGTTAAAAACACAGAAAAAGTTGTTAAAAGTACAGATAATGCCTTGAAAGTGGTGATTTTAACCTTATTATCTCATGTGAAGAGAGCAGCCTGCTTCATTGGTGAAGTATTTTGAGACTGACCTCAGTCAGGGAAGAGCCCTCAGCTAAGCATACAGTGACTTGATAAGATGCTTCAACTGAGTATTTGCTAGTACATCCTTAACCGTTTGACACTTTCCCAGATTTATCAGCTGGAGAAACATGAGGCAGACGAAAGGAGTGTGTTATCACAGATGTCCTGGCTTTTTACTCTCCAACTTCAGCAGCATGTGGTTGATGCTGTATAAGCATATTTTTGGTTTGTACTTTTCTGTTCTCAGTGATATATCATGGATTTTCAACTCCCTTTATTATTTTCTTAAAATTTCTTTTTGGAAGAGACTTGTTTATTCTTGCCAAGGAGAACAGAGATATAGGCTTTAATTAGAGAGACTTGTAACCTTGTATTTTAATCTAATTACCCATTGCCTTCAAGGCAGTAGAATATTCATTGCAAAAAGAATAATGCTGTAAAGCTTAGGTTGGCAGCTCTGATGATTGTGATAAATTAAACTTTAATGAAGAATCATGGAAAGATAAGTGTAAATGAGCCAAAACCATTATGCAATGTGTTGTCTTTTGCTTTTTATGTTTTGCTATTTAGCATCCATTTAGAGGAATACATTTTACTTTATGATGCCACAGTAACTTTGAGTACTTCATACTGAATTATCCATGACTACTAATATACCAAGCTCTTGTGTCTCTCAAGAGGGAGGGAGCAGAATGTATGTGACCTTGGCTGAAAGAGTATTTCTGCTCTTTCATCTCTGTAAGATCCACAAGTAAAGCAGTTTAACCTCCCTCACTAGATGGGAGGTTAAAAGGTGATCCCCTTTCATTTAAAGTCTGCTCTGAATTTTGGAGATAAGACAACATATAGCAGAGAAGTGCAGGATAAGGTGAAAGGTATATGGCTCTGAAGACTCACACTTCATCAGAACAAACTGAAGACCATTAGATCTCCAAAGCATTGGTAGCTGTTGAACACAGGGAAGGAGAAAATGTAACTCAAGGGGCATGGTGAGCTTTCTAGATTTATAAACTGCTGGATGAGTGGGAATGTGATGCTCGAGATATGATGGGTACAGAAATATCAAGACATTAAAGTTGGAATATTTTGGATATATATCCAGAAGAAATAGAAATAATCTAGAAAATGGATGGGCTCTGGGAGTTCGGAATTGAAGCTGGGCAGAAAATGGTTTTCTCATCCATCTTAAATTAAGACAAAAGTTGAAATCTCAAAAACTTTCATGAACTCCCTCTCCCTGCAATTTTTTTTTTGATTGGCCCAATTAAAACTTTTTATTGTGATAATTTTGAAACATTTCATTTTTTAAACATATTTTTACTATAAATTAATTTAAATATTGAAATTACAAGTTATTTCAGATCCAAAGATAGGATGTTTTGACAATTTTGAAATTTTTTTCAAAAGATTTAAAACAGGAAATTAGTTGAAACTGGCTCTTTCCCACAAACAGTTTCAGTTTTGATAAATTGGTATTTTCTGAGAAAAAAGCATTTTGTCAGAAAATTCGTGATGAGCTCTAGGCAGAACTCCTTTTGTCCTGCTTCTTCCCCATTCAGCCTGCCTTCTCTTCTTTTATTCATACTGTATAGTTAGTCTTCCAAAAGGTGGGGGTTTCTGGGATAATGTGGTGGAAATGTCATTGAAATCAAACCCCGGAAGGAGGATTTTATTTAGCAGAGTTTGTAGTCAATTGGTTATGGTATTCACCTAGAACTTGGGAGTCCCAAGTTCAGTGCCCTGCTCTGTCACAGACATCATATGTGACCTTGAGCAAGTTACTTAAGGTGAATCTATGAAGGGATTTAGGCATCGCAATGCTGAATATCACAACACCTAGAAAAATCAAAGGAGTAACTCTGTGATCCACAAAACTAAGTTAGGCCCCAAAACCCCCTCTACAATGCCTGGGGAGAATAGATGATTTAAAATGTGATGCACAAAAGCCAGGGTGCACTAGTTCTCTTTCTGAGCCAATGATTGTTTCACTGTGGATAAATCCTTAAATAGTCATTGGGCTATTGACTCTGTAGAGAATGACTCTATAGTCCAGAGGTTAGGGGCACCCATGTGGGAGACCCTGGGCCCAGTCCCCCTTTTGCAGCAACCCTTTATTTAGCCACAGTGGAACAACTTCAGCAGGAGAGATTGAGAGAGCTTGCTATCAGAATATCCCATAGTGCAGTGGTTAGAGTATCCTTCTGAAGGGTACAAGACCCATGTTCAAATCCTTTCTCCCCATCTGACAAAGAAGGGGAAATTGAACCTGAGTTTCCAACATATTACGTAAGCAGGCCTCCATCTCCTCCCTGTGTGGCCCCCCCTTATTCCAAACCCCACTTCCGCGCTTGGTCTCCACACCACCATGTCCCTCCTTCCCTCCTCCCCTCTTTCACTCCCAGGGGCAGTGGGGGAGCTGGGGAGGAGAGATGCATAGGGCAAGCAATGGCAGAGGGGCTGAATGGGGAGGAGGGACACTGTGGCAGGGAGGCTGAGCGGTGAAGGGGAGAGAAGGGATGTGTGAGTGGGGGGAGGGGAAGAATGTGGTGAATGAGAGGAGGGTGGAGGAGGGACACGGCAGCAAGCTGGCAGAGTGGGGAAGGGGTGGGGGCCTGTGGCAGAATGAGAATGGAGTGTGGCTGGGGCCGTGGGAGGAAGAGAGGAAGCGTCACCTGCTGCCCAAGGTCTCTATCCCCTCCACCCGGGTCCTTTTGAATTGCTGGGGCCCTGGGCAATTGACCCCTTTGCTTCCTCTGTCAGTGGGCCTGCAGGCAAGTGCTCTAGCCTCTAGCTTAAAAGTTATAAGTTGGGCATCATCACTTCCAGCTCCAGCTGGATTTTGAATTGTCCCCTATCCAGTAAGGGTGCTCAGAGGCCTCCTTCCAGCTCAGGCCCCATATGTGACCTAGGTGGCCAAATGCTTGTCTCCTGGTTGGCGAATCACTCTGAGGCTTAGGCAGGAGATAGACACCTGAAGCAGGGTAACAGTGCATGTGCCCCGGGATCTAAAACCTAGGTGCTTAGGGATTTTTCACAACAGAAAGTTAGGTGCTGAGGTGCCTATAGGGTTGAGCAGTTGCCGAGTGAGAGTTTCATGGATCACTGTGGTGCCATGCATGGTGGCTCAGGTGCCTAAGTCTGGAATTTAGGTGTATAAATTGTTTTGTGGAATGTACCCTTAGCCTTTGTGTGCCTCACTTCCCCCTCTGTACAATGGAGATATTAATACTTACCAACCTCACAGGTTTACTGTGAGACTAAGTTCATTAAAGACCATGAAATGCTTTGAGCTCTGCTGATGAAAAGCACTGTATAAGATAAGGCATTATTATTATTTTGAAAGCACATTTGTATTTTTTCATAACCATTCACTCTACCTTAATTTCATATCAGTGAATTTGATTTTTTATTGTGCCCTCTAGACTTTCGAACTCCCAATTAATCTGTTATGCTGTAGACAGATTGTTGTAGAACACTGATAGTTGTGTCTTGAGTTATAAATACAGTGGCAGCTTCCATATTGTTTTAGCTGTTTAAAAGTTGAAAATAACAACATTGTTAATAATAACAGTAAAATTATATAGTGCTTCATATCTTCCAAGTACTTTACAAGCATTAACTAATTAATTAGATAATTACTTTTTTTCTAACATTAATTAATACTAGAGGAATAGCCAAGTGACTTTGCACAAAAACAAATCTTATTCTAGGATATTAAAAAAATATTCTATTTTGTAATATCTTTCAGGTTGTATGATGAAAGGTAATATTCAGAAAGCTTAGTTCCATTTATCCACCTAAACAACATAACTCACAAATCTAAATGTATTTTTTCGTCTGTGTGCAATGGATTAGGAGTATAATATATTTTCAAAGAGTGTCACATCACTAGTTCAGCACATCCAAACAAACACAGGTGAAGCTACCAATCTAGTTACATAGACATTAATAATTAAAAAGTGTGTGTGCACAACTTTATCTGATTGGACAGCTTTCAATTAATGAATCTGAAGCAAATTTATTTTTCTTAATATTTGTATAAATTACATCAGGATTATTTGAATCAGCTAAAATATTTGTAGGGGCTTGAATTAGAAAGAGGACCTTTACAAGCCTCATGAGGCAATCTCTAGATCCCAATGAAGCAACTTGGCAGAGAAGACTGTTTCAAATGCATGAATGATGAACAGATAATTTATCTCTTTGCAGAAGCTTTGCTCAGTCATAATATAATGCAGAGGAGGTATAAGTTATCTGTAAATGAATAAAAACTCATTTCTAGCCTTAAAAATAAAATTAAGGTATGACTGGATATGTCATAAACAATATTTTCATAATCATTCATCTAATATAAATGTGGATCATTTGCATTGATTTTGGGATATCTGAAGGTAGACTAGCTGAAAGCATGTGTTTAATTATGTTGAGATATCTCAAACATTCCTTCTACTTTTTAAAGTATATATTTATGTTTGTGCTTATATATGTGTCTGTGATAGATAAATACCCACACACGTGTGAGACTATTTTTTTCTCTGTATATATGAATGTTTGTAAAATATATATTTTACAGTGAGTGCAAACACATTACTCTGTGTGTACTCTGTGTGTATTCCCTCAGCTCTTTGTTTCATTGTCCTTATTTGAATTTCCTTAGCTCTTGACTCATTTTCTATAATGTTTTAAAATGAGTGCTCACATATTACATGAGCATTTGTAAAGCATGACAGAAAATGAGTTGAGAGAGATGCTAATGAATTCCACATAAGGACAATGAAATTATGAGCTGAGTTGGTACACAATTTAAAAGTGCTTTCTTTGAATATTCTCAGAAAAAAAATTAGCTGCACAAAATACCTGATTACTCTTATGAGTGAGAAAACGAAGTATATAACATATATATAAAGTATAAACAAACAATATACAGCTCTTCAAGCATGAATTCATGGCAGAAATCGTATCCTGAAATGAAGTATTTTGAAAAATAATGCAGGCTTTTTTGCATGCTGTAGTTGTGCATCCAATACATATGCTGTATTAGTTAGCCTGCAATTAAAAAAAAAAATCTTCTGTGATGATTTAATTTTTCATATATTAATTATACAATGAAAATCGATAAGGACTACCTAAGATGTAGCTGATGGGGACATCAAAGAGCTGTGTACAGTTGTCCTACCTCTTGCTACTATTGCCCGGGGCCTTACATTTCATGTCCCCATTGCCTCCTTCCCTGTTTGTTTATTTTCACTACTATTAAGGGTATTCCTTTGAGTCTATCGTAGATTTATATTTTATTTGAGACCATTCTAATTGGTATCCTGAGTACTGTCTATTCCTCAGTCATAACACACAAGTTTTTATTTTTATCAGTAACTTGGATAAATATTGTGCTCATTGGTATCATTAAGCCCCCAGTCTAGAAAGCATTTGCTTAACAAAGTATTTGAATAGTTCCATGACTTCTCGGTCTCCCTCTTATTAATGGCTTTTAATCCCCCCCCTCTTTATTTCCCTCCTCAGTTCCCAGCCAGTTGCATTCCTCTTCCCCCTGTACCCAGTACTAATCTCTTTTCCAGACAGTCTCCCCTGAACTCCCGATTTTCTTCCCCCCGCACCAGCATCTAGTCCCTGTGTCCCTCCCCTTCCCCCCCACATACTCACTCTCCTCCTTACATTCTGCTCCCTCTGTCCAGTTCTGCATTTCAAACTCTTCTCCCTCCTGTATTTGAATCAGGAATCTTCCTTCTCTATGCTGCCCAGCATGTCCTGAGGGACATTGAACACACAGGAAAGACCGTCTCCCTGCCCTCTGCTCAGGTATCTAGACCTGGGTCCACCATGGCCTGCAGTGACCCAGAAATGTGATTTTTATGGTAAATCCTGTTCAGCCCTGTGCTGAAGCATGCCCAGTGTGGACAAGATCTCTAGGGAATTTAACTGCTAAAAAGCTAGTAAGTCTGTACTTAGCATGTGCAAACTGTGATTTTTTTCAAAGGCCTATAATTCGGGTGACTCTAGGTAGATTTTCACAAAGCAGCAAAAGGCACCTCTCTCTGGCATACAGGCCAAATTTCAAGTCCCTGCTCCAAAGCATGCAAGTGCTACAGCCTTTCATAGAAAAAGTCACCAGAATTTTTTAACATTGGCAAAACAGCAGATTTTCACCTAACCTCATTTTCAGAAATGTTGAATTATTTTGGCTGAAATTAAATTTGGCTGGGGGGAAAAAAAAGGATTGAGGCAAATACCTGTCATGAAAAATTTCAGGCCAAACCCAAAAGGTTAAAGTTTGGCAAATCAACTGAAAACAGGGTATTATAATAGGAAGTGTCAGACAATCCTAATAATAGGCAGTACTACCAGCCTTGTCTATAATCTATAAAAATAAAAAAAGTTCCGTCTTTGAAATCTAACAATGGCAAATTCTTCTTCTAGTGCTTGCTCATATCCATTCCACTATAGGTGTGTGCACGCCTCTGTGCACCGTTACCCGGAACTTTTTTCCCCTTAGCAAATCCCATAAGCCGGCTCCGGTGCCCCATGAAGCCACGTGCACATGCCGCGGTATACGAGGCGCTGCCGGCCCTACGGCCCCTTAGTTCCTTCTTTCCGCCCATGACAGTTGCTGGAACTAGCCTTGCTCTCAGCAAGTACTATTCCCCTTGTTTGGACTTATTTGATATTCTAAGTTAGTTTTAACAACGAGAGTTCTGTGGCACTTTAAAGACTAACAAATTTAATATTTGCAAATTAGCCACAGAACTCTCGTTGTTTTTGCTCTATACAGACTAACACGGCTACCCCTCTGGAACTAAGTTAGTTTTAGTTAGTTAAGTAGTTATTAAGTATTGTTAAGAGTAGTTAGAGATAAGGCAAGTCCCTGCGGGGATTTCGAGCAGCCGGGCCATGCCCCGGTCGTGGGGCTTCAAGCCTTGTGCCTCCTGCGGGAAGGCCTTCCTGCTCAGCGATCCCCATGACCGCTGCTTTAAGTGCTTGGGGGAAGCCCACAGGAAAGAGAAGTGCAAGATCTGCAGGGCTTTCAAACCAAGGACTCAAAAGGACTGAGAAATCCGGTTGAAAGCCCTGCTGATGGCGTCAGTGCTCTGCCCGGCATCCGAGCCGACCCGCTCCACCTTGGTACCGAGCATGACCTTGGTAGAGAGTGCACCATCGGTACCACCCTCGACTCGGCACCGCACAACATCTCCAGCACTGAAGAGGAAGAAGCAGCGCGTGGAGCATGGACACTCCCCTGCGCCATCAGTACAGGCAGGGTTGAGTACAGAGATGCACTGGACCCAGCTTGTCAACACTTCTCTGGTGCCTGCATCTCCAGTCAGGGAGCCTCCCCTGACTCTTGGGAGTGGGAGAGTGCCCCTGTCGATGCTGTCGACACCGGAGGCTTTTCAGACGGCAAGAGCCTTGTTGGCCTTGCCTACGCCACCTCTGCCCCCCACCTCCACCCCTCCTCCCCCGCCGAGGGAGAAGGGGCCAGTGTCACAGGGGAAACCCTTGTTGGGTACCCCTGAATGGCAGTGGAGATCCCTGGTACGGGGAGGAAGATCTTCCGCTGGATGGTCTCTGAGGGTAGAGCAGAGCTGCTCCCCTATTAGTCGCTCCAGGTCGGTGTTGTCGAGCCGACCTGCCCCAGCACGGGACGTGGAGTCTTCCTCTTGGCACTGACGTTGCTCCCTGACTCTGGGGGAAGTGCACGCCAGGAGATGGAACCGGTCGAGATCTGCCAGGCGGCACTCAGACAGCTCCCGTTCCAGATCCCCGGCACTGAGGAGTTCACCGGTACCTAGATGCCATAGAACCCGGTCGCCGGAGGAAGACCTGGCGCTGCAGAGTTTGTGGCATGGAACCCGGTCACCGGAGTCTGGCTCGGCACCGAGGAGTTCGGGCAGGGCAGACCTCGGTCACTGAAGGTGTCTGCAGGGCCACAAGGCAAGCAGCAATGGAAATCCTCGGTACTGAGACGACGCTCTGGTACCTCTATCTCTTTGGAGCACACCCCCGCTCATCAGCACCATTTGCAGCAATGGAGGCAGTCCTTGTCATCCTCCAGGTCAGAGGCATCGAGAGGGCAGTCCCTGGCATAGAAGGGTGCACGGGACCAAGGACGAACACGGCACCGCCAGTCCAGGGCCTCGGATCATGATGACGACTCGGGGTCTCCCAGTGGGGACAGTCATCAGGTGGGTTGATGCCCCCACAAAGTGTCACAGTCTGTGTTGGCCCCAGTGACAATGGCCACAACAATGGCCTTATTGGGCCCCATAGGGTATCCAGGTGGGGCTGGGGCCCCAATCCATTATGTCATTGGGGTGCATTCCGTACCTCTGGCACAAGAGAAGGCCCATAGGCACCACTCCTCGGATGAGGAGTAGGACCGCCTGGAGGGAACCTCAGCGGGTACAACCCTTTTCCAGGAGGGGGCGCACCTGCAGGCTGCACCGCTGCAGTCCTCTTCCTCCTTACCTGATGAGGCAGTCTCCTGGGACCACTTGGCACCACTGGAGGATTTCAGGGTGCACCAGGAGCTGCTCAAGAGGGTGGTCTCCAACTTGGAGCTGGAGATGAAGGAGTTAGAAGAGGCTGAAGATAGCCTCTTTAATGTGCTGGCGGCAGCTGCCCTAGCGCGAGTAGCCCTCCCAGCCAATGAAAGGGTCCTTAAGATTGTAAAGGCCCTGTGGCAACCCCCTTCCTCAGTCCCCCCTACGTCAAAGGTGGCCGAGAAGAAATATTACATCGTGGCCGAGGGGTTTGAGTATTTGTTCACACACCCCGCCCCGGGAACCCTGGTAGCAGACGCGGATAACCAGAGAGACAGGCAGGGTCAGCCAGGGTCAACTCCCAAGAACAAGGACAGTAAGAAGCTGGACTTATTTGGGAGAAAGATTTATTCCACAATAAGCCTGCAGTTCAGGATTGCCAACCATCAAGCCCTCCTGGGCAGATACAATTTCAACCTGTGGGGACTCCCTCAGGCGGTTTGCTGAGGGCAAGCCCCAAGACCAGGCTGTAGACTTTAGCGCTATCGTGGAGGAAGGAACCGAGGTAGTGCTCCAGACATCCTGTGACACTGCTGACTTGGCGGGCAGGGCCATAGCCTCTGCCATCTGTATGAGAAGGTACTTGTGGCTGCAATCTTCGGGACTGTCTCAGGAGGCGCAGCAGGCTATTCAGGATCTCCCCTTTGATGGGTTGGCCCTAGTCTTGCACCAGACCGTTGCGAAGCTGCATGGTCTGAAGGATTCCAGGGCCATGCTTTGCTCCCTGGGCCTTTACACACCCCAGTTTTCCAGGAGTCTGTCATGGCCCCAGGCGCAGCAGCAGCCAAGGCCTCCGCCTAGGCCTTTCCAACCCTATAGGAATAGGGATAGGAATAGGGGATTCAGAAGAAGAAATCAGCCGCTAGCTCGTCCTCAGCTCCCCTGCAGGGGCCCCCCAGGAGGTCGGGCAACCAAAGGAGACAGTTTTGATGGTGCGCCGAGGGTGGTGGCCTGACTGCTCTCCTGGATCTGCCCCACCCCTTCCTAAACAGGTTAAGGCCCTTCTATCCCAAATGGGCAAAAATCACTTTGGACCATTGGGTCCTTGGGATAGTCTTGGGGGGCTATGCCCTATAGTTTACATCTCTCCCCCCAACAGCCCTTCCCTTCCATCCCTCTTCAGGGACCCCTCTCATGAGCAACTCCTTTTACAGGAGATGGACACCCTCCTCAGCCTGGGTGTGGTGGAAATGGTCCCTCAAGACAGAAGGGGGAAGAGGTTCTATTCAAAGTATGTCCTCATCCCCAAGGCGAAGGGCAGTCTGAGACCCATATTAGACCTGCGTCGTCTAAACAAATATGTCAAATGACTCAGGTTTCTCCTGGTCTCCCTAGCCTCCATAATCCCTTCCCTGGAACCAGGAGACTGGTATGCCGCCCTCGATCTCAAGGACGCATACTTTCATGTATCTATCCTCCCCATCCACAGGCGTTTTCTCCGTTTCATGGTGGCTGGCTCCTATCACCAGTTCACAGCCCTGCCCTTTGGCCTATCTTCGGCTCCAAGGGTGTTTACCAAGTGCATGGCGGTAGTGGCTGCCCACCTGAGATGAAAGGGTGTGCAAATTTTTCCTTACCTAGATGATTGGCTGAACAGGGGCAGGTCTAGGTCCCAAGTGCAGGAAAGCGTGACCCTCACTTGCTCCATGTGCAGCAGGCTGGGACTACTGATATACGAACAGAAGTCCACACTAACCCCAGTGCAACCAATAGAGTTCATTGGGGCTACCCTGAACGCTTCCCAGGCCAGAGCCTTCCTGCCTCAGCCACGTTTCGAGGCGATGGTCTCTATCATCTCCTAGCCCCACAACAACAGCCAGGCACTGCCTACAGCTGGTAGGCCACATGGCGGCCTGCACATATGTAATGAGACTAGTTCGCCTGAGGCTCAGATTGCTTCAGGCACAGTTGGTCACGGTTGGCCACAGTTCCCCCGCCTGTCCTAGCCTCCCTAAACTGGTGGCGGACTCCCAGGGCAGTGATGGAGGGCGTTCCGTTCAGGGAACTGGTCCCGTCGGTTACCCTAATTTCCGATGCTTCGGACATAGGATGGGGAGCCCACATCAGCACCAGCCTAGGCACTCAGGGGCTCTGGTCTGAGGAGGAGAGGCGCCTGCACATCAACATGAAGGATCTGAGGGCCATTCACCTAGAGTGCAAGGTATTCCTCCGATTCCTGATAGGCAGAGAAGTGCAGGTGCTGATGGACAACACCGCAGCAGTGTTTTACATAACCAGGCAGGGGGGAGCGCGCTCCTCAGCCCTCTGCGAGGAAGCGATCTGTTTGTGGGACTTTGCCATGAGGCATGATTTCCACTTGACTGCCTCTCACCACCCGGGAGTGAGGAACGACAAGACGGATTGCCTCAGCAGGTTGTTTCTACCCCGCCACAACTGGTCATTGCATTCAGAGGTGGTGGCCATGATATTCCAGAAGTGGGGCATTCCCTGACTGGACCTATTCGCGTCGGCCTGGAACATGAAGTGTCTGAGGTTCTGCTTGCTCCGGGGTCGCGAAACTGAGTCGATTTCCGACGCGTTCCCCATGGCCTGGACGGGGACCCTCGTGTATGCGTTTCCGCCCATTCCGCTCCTGCTCAAGGTCCTGCTGAAAATAAAGAGGGACAGGGCAAACGTTATACTCATCGCTCTGGCCTGGCTGAGACAGCAGTGGTTCAGCACGCTGCTGGACCTTTCGATCGCCCCACCCCTGGAGCTCCCGAGGTGGCATTACCCTGTATCCCAGGACCACGGTCGCCTGTTGCACCCGGACCTTGACTCCCTGCACCTCACAGCCTGGAGGCTTTGTGGCTGATGGAGGGAGAGAGAGCCTGCTCGGTGCAGGTCCAAGAAGTCCTGCTTGGCAGCAGGAGACCTTCTACACAGGTCGTGTATCGGGCTAAATGGAGACGGTTTACCTGTTGGGCGGAGTCCTGGGGTATTCCGCCCAGCCTCTCGCCTATACAGGCGATCCTGGAGTACCTGCTCCAGCTAAAGCTCCAGGGTCTGGTGCTGTCCTCGCTGAAGGTGCACCTGGCGGCCATTTTGGCCTTCCATCAGCTGCTAGAGGGGAGATCGCTGTTCTCCCATCCCATGTCGGTCAGGTTCCTCAAGTGGGTGGAGAGGCTCTACCCGCAGATCCATGACCTGGTGCTTCCATGGGATCTCAACCTGGTCCTCTCGAGACTCATGGGGCCCCCTTTGAACCCATGTCTTCAGGCCCTTTGCTCATCCTTTAATGAAAGGTAGCCTTCATGGTGGCCATTACCTCAGCCAGGAGGGTCTCTAAGATTAGGGCCTTGACCTCGGAGCCTCCTTATACAGTATTCTATAAGGACAAGGTTCAGCTGAGGACACATCCAGCCTTCCTGCCCCAGATGGTTTCCCAATTTAATTGTAATCAAGAGATTTTTCTCCCTGTGATTTTTCCCAAACCTCATGGTTTGGAGGAGGAGAGGAGATGGCATTCGCTAGACGTGAGACGAGCCCTGGCCTTCTACATTGAGTGTACAAAGCCGTTCCGGAAATCGACGCAGCTCTTCGTTGCAGTGGCGGATCGGATAAAAGGCTCACCTGTCTCCACCCAGCACATGTCCTCGTGGATTACATCATGCATCAAGTTCTGCTGCGAGCTGGCAAAGGTCCGCTTCCGGGAACCATCACAGCGCACTAAACCACAGCTCAAGCCTCGTCTACAGCCTTCCTGGAGAGAGTGCCCCTGCAGGACATCTGCAAAGCCGCCATCTGGTCGTCGGTGCATACCTTCATGTCCCACTACGCCATTGTCCAGCAGGCGAGAGAGGACGTGGGATTCGGCAGAGTGATGCTGAGGGCAGCTCACCGGTAACTCTGATCCACCTCCAAAGGTATTGCTTGTTAGTCACCTATAGTGGAATGGACCTGAGCAAGCACTCGAAGAAGAAAACAAGGTTACTTACCAGTAACTGATGTTCTTCAAGATGTGTTGCTCATATCCATTCCACAACCCATCTCCCGTCCCCGCTGCCAGAGTTGGCAGAAAGAAGGGACAGAGGGGGCGTAGGTCCGGCAGCGCCTCATATACCATGGCATGTGAGTGTGGCTTCACGTGGCGCTGGAGCCGGCCCTACAGGATCTGGTAAGGGGAAAAAAGTTCTGGGTAACTGTGCACGGAGGCGTGTACTCACCTGTAGTGGAATGGACATGAGCAACACATCTTGAAGAACATCAGTTACTGGTAAGTAACCTTGTTTTATTTAAATAAGGAGAAATCCTCCTCACCCATATGAAACTTCAGTAATTAGGCTGTATGCAGAAGGATTATACAGTGGAAGAACAGGTAGAATCTAACCTCCACCTCTGCTGCCGGCTATTCTGGCTTAAATGATACTGGGACAAATATTCTTTGTTAAGCAGTGAGGTACTCCTGCATGACTATCTCCCTGTGTTCTCCCGGCCCAGCCTTTGTGCTAGTCATCAGTGGTTCAGAGGGCTTTATGCTGTCCCTCCGCACAGTGGGTGAATTCTACATGTAGAGAATTTCATATAAAAATCACAATTCTAATGCATAAAATAATGAAATTAGGTCTTAATAACTTAGAAATGGCAACTCCTCTTTTAAAAATTTCCTAGGGAAGACCTCTGGAATTCCTATTTAATTTTCTTCATCCCATGGTCTCCTCCATATCGTTTATACTTTGATGTATCCCTCAGATAAGAGATACTTGAAAGTCATACAAAATCCAATAAACTTAAAATTCTGGGTTTCTGTGGGATATCCAGAAGGGAAGAAACATTTCTAATTTCTTTTCCACTTTTAAAAACTTTGTATATGCATTGATCCTTTTCTCTGGATATTTGAGGTATTATGTAGATTGCTTAATTAAACTGTTGGGAAATCTGTTCCAACAGTGCTTTATTTATCTACACTAATTTTGTTTTGGCTTACTCAGGAGATAATAAGAGAGTTATTCAGAAAATGTTGAGAGGAGTGAAAGGAATTATCACCTTTCAGAATGCCAGAGTTCATATCTTCCCCATTTTATCAAAAACCAGACAGATTTGTGGGAAGAATATAGTACTTCAATTTCAGTTTGCTCCATTAGGTTACTCTACTGATTTCTGCCCAGTGAAACTTTGTCAAGTAAAAGGTCAAAAGCTATACATTTTTTATGATTGTAACAATGGAAATACATTGTTAAATTTTTGTAGAATTAAAGAATCTTATTCTGGAAGTCCAAAGGGAGACTCTGTTTCAGAATTTACTGACTCAGTATTACCCAAATGTGGCTGATTTTTGTTTTATAGTATTACACCATAGTTTTTTCTTTTTTGAAATTTGGCTTGATGTACAATAGATCTCTTGTGCTTATTAAATCTCAAGATGTTTCAGAATGGTGACTGAAAATATGACAGGAATATCTGTATTGATTTATATTGTATCTTTTCCCCTCTCACTCATTTTTAGTTTATTAGTAAAAACATACAAAATGTATTTAAAAAAAAAAAAAAGGAAACTTGCTCTAAGGACCATCTGCAAGGAACAATCCCCTGATTTAAAAATAGCTTTAAAAATATCGTTAGGATTTGTAGTACAATTTTGTTGAATTTTATAGACCAGCCACCTTTACTGTGAAACCAATTTTTGGTGGGCATTGAAGTCAGGTAACACTGTATCTTAAAAATACATGCGCATGCAGGAACATACACCAATTACTTAAACCACTATTTAATGCCTTTGTCTGCCTTTATGTAGCAGTATGTTATATTTTGCATCACATTTTACTATTCCAACAATAAGCCCAATCTGCAGGTCCGTCATGTGCATGAATATACTTAAGTGGGAATTCCAGGCTTTACAGAATTGATCTTATATGAAATTTTGTATTTGAAAAACATATGTAGTTAAAATGGAATGGGTGCTGGAATAATTCTTTGAAGTTGGGGGGTTTAAAAGTTATTTTCATGTTATAGTTTAATAACCTGGACCTTGAAGAGGTATCAAAGTATTTGTAAACTATTCTGATGTTTAAAATTGCAATTTAAAGAAAACAATGTTATTATCAATAAGTAAAGAAAATCACAGGAGCTGAAACCTGAAACATTTGCTTAGACATTACTGTTTAAAAACTTAAAAACTTTATAATAAATGTACATTGGAGTTATTATTATTCATTTAATGGTCTCATGTATGTAACTTTGAATGCTGGTTTTACTTAGCAAAGGAACTGGATTAAACTACTGTTAATGCTCATTGTAACATAGGGATATAGGTTTTAGCAGACATACAATACCAGAACCTTTGTTTCCATACCAGTATTGTTACTCAGCCTTTGTGTCTCCTGAAAACAAAAGTGGTATTCAGTTAACACAGCCTCTAAATAGTAACCTGATATTGTTTTTATTGTCTTTTTTTTTTGTCTATTATTTCCTTCTCCTTTTCAAACTTGCAATAGTTCACTAGCATTTATGCTTGTATCTTCAAACAAAGATACCTGGCTGTCTTAGAAACAAAGATAACATCTCTTAGCATATAGTGTGTTTCAATGTTAAATAATACTAAAAGTTGCATTTCCTTATCCTCCACCAATTTCTTGGGCTCATGTGTGTACCAGGGCCCACATACAATCTGGCATATTCCATTTGTTGATGCTTTTGGCTTACATCATTTACAACATTAGATCTAATTGTTTTGCACAAGTGGAAATTGTATGAAGTTGTCGCTGTAGGCATGTGTAGCAGCACATAATGGATGTTCTTTGTATGACCAAGGTCACCATAGTCTGGGTCTAGATTTTTATAATCAGTAAACAGCTATTTTAAATATTAACATTGATCTCTTTATTGTTATTATTATTACTATTATTATTATTGAAGTGTTTTAAATGAATATTGAAGCAACTTGTCAGAGTTAGTGAAGCAACTTGTCTTGTCAGAGGTAAATAATGAAGCAACTGAATACTGAATACAGAAGTGAATACTGAAGCAACTTGTCTTGTCAGAGGTGAAATGTACCTAGTCCTACATAAATTTAGTGATTACTTGTATATTGTTTGTCTTCTGAAAATAAAGTGGTATATAGTCAAAGCAGACTTTTGGAGTTAGATTAAGGTACCGAGAAGTTTACTTTATATTAAGGAGACAAATGGAGAAAGTGGTCTTAAGACCAATCAAATACATAGGCAGGAAAATTGAACAAAACCAGTGTCACTTATGATGCCAATAATTAAATTGTATGTGTTTTAACAATACATTGCTCATCTCAGGTATGTTTCAAGGTGCTAGAACAGCATCGTGTGCAGCCATGCTGGAGACAACATAAGAAAATGTAGTTTTCCAAATAACTTCAGCCCTTCTATTATGAATTTTTCCCAAGAAAGAGGACATGATCTTGCCTAAGGTCCATAAATTTTACATAGCATCCATGGTTCAGTTCTGCAAATTTGCTAAGTACTCATGTGAGGTGATGAGTGCAGTCAGTAGGAGATGGGCGCTCAGCACCTTGCAGGAGTTTTCATCTCTTTCGGGACCATGCCTCTAGTAATTTCCAGAATGGAAACCAACAGTTTCTACTTGAAGAAGCTCTGAACTGTCATGCAGTAATGAGGGGTGGGGAATTTAGGTCACTGCAGTGTTGGAGAGCTGCACATTATGCCACAGGGAATCCTGGGCGTTGGGAGAACTGTCCCTCTCTGCCACTTCCTGAACCTCTATCTACTCTAGTCTTAACATCCAGGGCTCCATCTAGTACCATGTTGCCTCACCCCATCCACGCCTGGGCCAAAGTTCCACTTTATTCATCCTATCATTCCCTTAAAGTGAAGATGATGGTGTGACTCTGTCTTCAAGAGTGAGCTGACTGCTCCTCAAGAGTGTCTTGCAAACAGATCTAGAAATCAGTATTGATGGCAGCCCCTGTTTACTGGAAGCAATATGTTAAAATGGCTTTTAGTACAAAGGGAAGGTGGGTGTCAGAAGAATATTGGAGAGGACAAGTGGCTGTTGAAAAATAGCTAGGCAATACTTCACAACTGGGTCCTCAAAGAGAGGAATGGCTCTTTCCATTAAAAAATAAAAAGGATGATCTTGGTACAATTTAATTTCAAAAGACTTCTAAAATGGAGAGAGTTATAGTATTTTATTTAGATATTTATGCGTTCTGGAATTATAGATCTTTTAGAAACTGTATGAGCCATTAGGTTTGCATTTTTATTTACATCTTAGAAAAATTTCCTGGGGAAATAAAAAGTTCTAGCTGTTTCATAAAACATCTTTGGGCAAGTTCTGAAAGGTTTGTATGGAATTCAATAGGAGTTACATGGGCAAGCCCCTTTTACACTGCTTTAAACATATACTCCATGACAGTTTTCACAAAGCTTTGTGAAACCCAGAAATTCTCTGGATTTCCCTGCACCTAATCTGTATAAAAGAACTTTGAAATTGTGGTGTTTTCTTTTAAAAAGCTCTTGTGGTATGAGCCTTGTGCCTTTGTTATTACAGCTGGGTCAATTTAGCTTTGCTTCTGGCCCCTGGCTCCCCCTTCTTTCCCACAAGCCTGTTTGTGGTTTGGAGTCCAATCAGCCCGTGTTAGGTCTGGATAAAGGAGAAGGATGCCAGTAGTGTTTTCACATGTGCTTTGTGTTATTGCTAGATGTCACAGCTGTACTCAGTTGATCTCAATACGCTTAGGAGAGAAGCACTTCCTTTTTGCCCTAATATTTTTCTCTCTCCACTTTTTTCTTCAGTTCTCAAGAAGAAGGAAATTTTGTTTTAGTTCTTTTGCTGCTCCTCCCTCATCTAGCCAACTGCTGGATTATCACCAGTACCAATAGCCCATTATTTGGAGAAGGCTTTAAAAGTACACAGAAGCAATTATTCCAATGCAGTTGCTAAAGAAAGATTAAACCTTGGGTGATGTACTGGCCATGTTTGGAACAGATCAGCCCTTTGTACAACTTATCTGGGAATAAGCAAAGCAATTTTGAAAGTTGGAATGGTAAATAATACAACAGGATACAAGTAGGTTTATTTAGAATTTGTGACTGTGCATGTAATGTAATTTTTGGCCAGCCAGCAGTGGAAAAACCTCTTCTACCACACCTATATATTCAACTGTTTTGATCACTGTTTAGCTTGTCTGATGTACAACACGTAGCAGCAGGGAAAGAGATAATTTGTGCACTACCCTTAAAGGTAATAGAAAAGAGTGATTGCTGCTATATACCTACATACTGTAGGTGTTATACCTATGTAAAAGAGGCTTTGCCTTTAGCAAAGTGTGTTAAAAAGGGGCATGGTCAAAGGATCCAGTTCATTATGGCATTCTCTCACTAACAGTGTTTAAGTAGCACAGCTACAAGGGAAAGTAAATCTTCCTGTGCCCTATGTAAATTAAGTATTCATTGCCATAATTTATGCATGTATGTTGTGCCACTGGCTGTGCTAAATATCTGCATCACACTTCCCTGTTGAATTGGTGTGGATGGATGGTGATAGTGGTGAAGTTACTGCATTGACAAGTACCAATACATTACTAACTAACTCAGTGGTCTGAGTCATTGCACTGTAGCTTTTTAATGTCCTTGCTGAAACAGCCAATTCTTTTGGTCATATTTCACCAATTTATGTTTTGCAAACTTGCACTATCGCTTTGGCTCATTTTGTAGCATTCTGATAGACATGCAGTTATCTCTAGTGACAAGCCTCCTGAATACTCCTTCCTTCCCCTGGCCACTCATCCCTGCTGGACCTCAACATTTTGGGTGCAAGGAGTGACACTGATCATCTGTGTCCACTGGGAAGCTTCTCATGTCCAGATGTGCCCACTCCAGAGATGTAGTCACTGCAGGAGTGGCATGGAAGTTGCTAACTCTTTCGCCTCTGTAGTTATTACAGTATCTGTGTTGGGCAGAGACCCTTGAGTACTTTGCCTTTTGTGAGTTCCTATTATCCCTCTATTAATCTTCTGTTTCCCCAGTGGCTTGTCTAATAGTTGCTCTCATTCAGATGTTCCACTTCTACAAGATGATATCTGTGTGTGCTGTTTATCAATGGCATGTTTGGTAACAGAAAATGTAATATTCAGTCCTTCACAAGTGAGAGATTTAAGGTCTGGTATTTTTTGACTCATCATACCTAGAAACAAGTGCTTTATAGCACTGAAAAGAGGAGACTCCTAGTTTACCAGTGGGATAAACTTACATCTTGGCAGGTTCTGAGATACTGGACCATAACATCACAGCATTATTATATATGAAAAAATAAAGTAATTTTAGAGGTTTATGAAACTGTATTAATTACAACATTTTTCTCCTACAGAGACTTGTACAATTGATTCTAAGGCACCTGACTTCACAATAACACTTAAAAAACTGTATCAAAGAATTTTAAAATAGCTGTTTCTCCCCCCTCCCCCCCAATATATACAGATATTTAGGAGCACTTGTCTGAGATGACTTTCGTAACTCATGGCTTTGTCTGAATAATGTGACCGTACTAAACTCATACTGATAAAACTATTGTACCACACCACACCAGCAAGTATTACAGCAGTTGCATATTACAGTATAGTTACACTTCTATTTTTAAAAAATAACAGTAGTATGAATGTTTTAACATTCTCACATATGGCTTAAATTTTTGTTTGGGGGGTTTGACTCTGATAACATTTTCCTGTTTTATACTCTATAAAAAGCTGACAGTGTGTTAATTAAGGAAGAAAACATGAAAAAGGTGTGATTAGTTTGAAATAATCACATCCTTGACATATGAGGAGAGATGAAGCACAGTTTTGTGTTCCTAATCCCCAGAGTTCAATTATCTTGTGACCATTGCCAACCTTCCAAATTATTTCTTTTGTTAGGATGAAATATCTTCAATTTTATGTAGTGATTGGAACTATTTTGATCAGTGAGTGTGATATTAGGATATTTCAGGATATATATTAAGATGTTTCAGTTTTGAGGGTCATAGTGATTCATCTTGTATTCAATGAAAATTAAAGGTTAGTCAAATGGGATGCATCTCTATCAGTGCATTGTGCCAAACAGGACATACCATGTAAAATAAATTCATAATATATTGTGGTCAGAAGTATTTTTACTCCTGATCACTCATTCATTAATGCTAAAAGTGACACACTAAATGGTAGTAAGAGGAAAAAAGGGTGTTAGAAATCTCTGTGTGTCATTAATTTGTGAAAGTGGATATGGCTTGTAATTCCTTTTGTGGATGGAAAAGACATTTCCTTAGGCCCTTAATGAGGGGCAGTGTAAAATGTGTTGCCATCATTTTAAAGAATCTTTTTGTACTTGTAGCCTTTGTTGGTTTTAATTTTATGACTTGATCCTTTTCTCTGTTAAAAATAAATTCATCCTTTGTTTTATTTTAGTAACCCAAGACCTAAAAGTAGTTTTTTTCAAATGCATTGCAAGAACAAGTTAAATTGTTGCCAAAATCAGGTGAGCGAACCAAAAGCTTGCAGCATGCAAGGTAACATGCTAACATTTAACATTAATTTTCACTGTGAACGTTTGATCAAGAGAACTCTTTCCCATCCAATACCTGGTGCATTAAAAATATGTTGAGAAGAGCTACAGATGAGTTGCTATGGTATTTGAAAGTTCAATCTTAACAGCTTTACTGGTTATAAAAATACTATGACAAGTGTAGTGGGACATTGTCCCTTGGTCTTAATCATTCATTATATCAAGAATAGTACTCAACCAAAATAGAGAAGCAAAACCTGGTTTACATTATAAAATTAGAACATTAAAAAAGTGCAATAAAATTTTGAGCATCCTGTTAGCAGTGAAGCCATGAATCCCAGTTTTTACTAGATTAGTCCCTGTGTGGAGAACTGGTTATTGTGAATTGTGTTTTAAAAGATACTGTTTTCCACCATTTTCACTATATGCGCCATAAACCTAAAAGGTTCAAGAATGTCATGTGCACTGAAAGGAGACAATCATTTCCATTATGAGCTCTTGAATTTAAGTATAAAGATTTTGCAATATGATTCTTAGGCCATGTCTATACTAGTGTGCTTACAGCGGCACAGCTGTACTGATGCAGCTGCACTGCAGTAAGATCGCTTGTATAACCACTCTATGCTGACGGGAGAGAGCTCTTCCAGTATAATAAAACCACCTCCGCATCGGTGGGAGAGCTTCTCCCGCCAATGCAATGCTCTCCACGCCGGCACGTCTGTCTGTGTGTAACTTATGTCATTGGGGTGGTGTTTTTTCACACCCCTGAAGGTCATAAATTATAGCGACAAAAGTGGTCCTGTAGACATGGCCTTAGTCAAGGGGGAAGATCAAACAAGATGAGACATTTACATCATAGTGAATTTTAATGCAGATAATCTTATGTGAAAATATTAGTAATCTACTGTTTACAAGGTAGTAATTAGATTTGATCTAAGCCTAAAAATCTAAACTGGATGAGTAAATAAGCAGTTAGAATAATGCAACTTGTCTCAATGGAGCAGCTTGGGAACACCCACCTAAAGCTGTTTCCAAGCAGTAATTGGTTTTTCCTCCATTGGCCATTTGTTTTGGCTGGTCTCACAATATTTGGTTAGACTTATAAATATAATATATAAAATATATCCATCCTGTGTGCAACAGTTCAGTTTAAAAATGCTCAGTGCTCCAACAGAAAGACAAAGTTGATTAACCTTATTCTTGTCATATAATGGAATAATTGAAAGCCTCACATTCATAATAGCTTTTCCCCCTCCCCCCTGCCCATACTCCTGTTTTTTTAAGAGCTGGCTTCATTTGCGGTACAGCACCAAGTGTCTTTTATTTCCGAGTGGCTGTTAGCATTTCCTGTGAGACGGAGAGCTGGCTTCCTCATTAGTCCATTGGGAGCAATTATAGGTATTGTGCAACTGAAGCTGGGGCTGAATGAATTCCAGTCTCTTTTTTCTTGTTTGTTTTTGTGGAGGCTGGTGGGAATGCTTGCTGTGATTTGAATGCAATTCTTATCAGGGCTGCAACTTTTCTTTCCCTTTGTTGATACCAAGGGGACAGTTTTGGCATCTTTATACAGTTTTCTGCTTTTAGAAAGTGGACCACACATTAGAAGCAATGTGCCTGCAGAAATAAATTGAAAGTGAACAGAGGAGCTCCCTTTGGTGATCTTGGTGCAAATGAAGATGTTGTTTGTGCAGTGACAGTTTCCATACAGTACATTCCTGAGGGGGGCAGAGTTTATGCTGCCATTCTAACTTTTTCCCTCTCCTCCATTCTTTAAAGCTTTGTCACAACAGCAAGAGTCAGAGCTGAACAAAGCCGTACTAGTAAGGCTGCTGGCACAGTCTGCTTGACAGAAAAATAGACAAATGTAGAATGGGGGAATGTGTCAAAAGCAGTAGACCATACCTCCCTACAGAGTTCATAATGTGTGGTTAGCTGCATTAGGTGGATGGCTAAACCGGGATGATTGTACACATTTTCCTGAAAGTGATTTTTTGGGGAAGAGGCAGGAGGTTACTTTTATTGACAATCTACACCTCACTAGGCAGATGTGACATGTCTGCAAAAGGGATTTGTCATTTTGCCCTCTACAGTCAACTGCTGCTGTCAAAACGGAGGAATTTTTCATCTCCAAAGGTGTAACCTGGTAGGCTGTCTGATCTGTAGAGAAAAACTCAAGTTGATCCTGATTTTTCACTTACTCTTATAGCTTTTGTTAATATTGATAAACCTTGAATAATAGTGTGACTGCTTTTTAACTTGCGGCTTGTCAATTAAAGACCTGCACCCAGGAAGTTATCATAAGAACCTGAGAACATAAGAGTGGTCATTCTGGGTCAGACCAATAGTCCATCTAGCCCAGTATCCTGTCTTCCAACAATAGCCAATACCAGGTGCTTCAGGGGGGATGAACAGAACAGGTAATCATCAAGTGATCCATCCCCATTCTCAGCTTCTGGCAAACAGAGGTTGTCCTGTTCTACTTGGCACTGGTGAGGCCTCAGCTGGAGTACTGTGTCCAGTTTTGGGCACTGCCTTTACACTTTAAGGAAGATGTGAACAAATTGAAGAAAGTCCAGAGGAGGGCAGCAAAAATGATAAGAGTTCACAAAACATGACTTATGAGGAAAAGTTAAAAGAACTGGGAATGTTTAGTCTAGAAAAAAGAAGGCTGCAGGGGGACATGATAAAGGTCTTTTAATAAGTAAAAGATTGTTATAAAAAGGATCATGATCAATTACTCTCCCTGTCCACTGGAGGTATGTCAAGAAGTAATGGGTTTAATCTGCAGCAAGGGAAATTTAGTTTAGGTATTAGGAAAAACTGTCTAACTATAAGAATAATTAAAATTCTGGAATAGAATTCTGAAACCAAGGGAGGCTGTGGAATCCTCATCATTGGAGGTTTTTAAGAACAGGTTGGCCAGAAACCTGTCAAGGAAGTCTAGATTTACCTGGTCCTAACTCAGCACTGCGACTGACTTACATTACCTATTGAGGTCACTTCCAGACCTACATTTCTATTATTCTATATCTGGGCTGACAAACATCTTGTCCTTTGTATGTGATACAGTTAATACCATAAACAGGATGCATTTCCCAGGAATCATCTGATTAATCATTCTTTATTTTGATATGCAATATATGTAATATAATAGAAAATAGAAGGAAAAAGTCGGTTCAGTTTTGTATTTCCATCTGGATCTGGCTTTATTTTGATTAGAAATATGTAATAGCAGAGATTTAAAGATTGTTTTCTATTCTCCTTTTGCCACTGAAAAACAGAGGAGGGAAAAAAAGGGAGAGAACAAGAGGAAACAAGAGACCTGAAACCTGAAAAATTGTTGTTTTTGGAAAACTGAGTGAATATTTTAGGTTTTTCAACTTTTTTTTTTTTTTTTTTTTTTTAAAACAAAAATTGAAAAATTTTGAAAAAGCCAATATTTTACGTATAAATCTTTGTTCTTGAAAAACTGACATTTTTCATCAAAACGTTTTTAATGAAATTTTTTACCAACTCTGTCTGAATGCTTTTAAGAGCACAATGTGTTTCTCTGACTCAAAATCTAAGACAAATAGGTGAGTCATTGTAAACTGCTTAGGCTGCACTGTGTTTGCATGTTCAAGCTAAATAACCTTCTTTCTTTGTGCCCCCACACATTCCCATTTGAAATCTATGTAGTTTGGGTGTACAAATAATGCAATATCAGTGACAGATTTTTTTCGGCTCTATAGATAGCACAATATTCACTTGAGTTAGATGTGATGGAGCTCTTCTGTAAAAATTTATGAATACTGTGTGCTGACCTGGTTATTGGGATGGTTACTGTATAAATATATTGGTTTTGTTTAACAGTGGGCTATGAGGAAAAAGCAGGAAGAATGGCTTAGATAAGCCCCTCCCCAATAAATACTTGGAGGTTGTTACAGGGTAATGGGTGAGTTTCTGGCTTGACCTGATGCAGAGCATACTGGAGTGTTCTGGTCTAAAAGAGCAAAAAATCTGGGAACTGACAAGAACAAAACAATAGTGGCAGGGTTAAAAAGACTGCCTTTCCAAAGGGGAGGCAGTTGTTGGGGAGGTATTCAGATGGAACAGACTGACACCCAAGACCTACTAGTGTATTGTGTAGGCTGCCAACTCAGGAGGGCCAGGATTTAGTTAAGCTAGACATTCATGTAAACTTAAAAAAAAAATCCTTCTTCTCTAACTGCTTTGTTCCTACTGTCAAAATTAAATAGCACTTTGGTTTTATGAAAGCTGTCTGGTCCCATATTCACCACAGGTCACAAACTTCTAGAGGGAAGATCTGCAGGTGCCAAACCCAGTCAGTTACTGGTAATATCTGTTGTTTTAGAATGGATGATAAGACATACCTAGTCTCTGCCTTCATAGGTGATGAAAATGTTGACAGTGGAATAAAATCATTTTATGAGGTAAAACTCTTAGGGAGTTGGGAAAGTTTCACCATAATTAAATTAATAGAGCTTGTTTTGGTGATAATTATAGCATCCTTGTAATGTTTTTCATACTAAATTACTGATATGAATGCTCAGCTTTATCCCTAGTGGATAGACTTGACAGGTCCGTACAGGAAGAGTGAGATGTTCCTGCCTTCTACTAGTCTTGGGGTCACACCTTGGGGGAGTGTGAGTAACTGCTAAACCTCCCTACCAGGATCATGGTGAAGTCTTCATCGGCAGAGAATATGGAAGAACACATCAGTATTGAGGAGGGTAATGAAGCATATGCCTTGTGATGGCTCATAAGGGCAAGCTACATTGTATATGCAGCCATTGGCCAGTCACTACACCCAGGGAGAGGTGAAGCTCTTTAGCTCAGGTTGGCAGCTCATCTAGGAGAAGGAGAATTTTGAATACAAAAGCTGCTCAGCTGCAGTGCACCAGCACAGCACCAGCTGCTTCAGCGAGAGAGTGAGAGAGGCTCTGCACAAACCTCTCTTACTTAAATCCATTCATAATGCGGGTTGTTCAGCCTTATTTAACATATTTAACCCAATCAATTTACCAGAATACTGTGATGAAAATACAACATGGTTTTACAAAAGGTAGATCATGCCAGACCAACCTGATCTTCTTTGAGAAGATAACAGATTTCTTAGACAAAGGGAATGCAGTGGATCTAATTTACCTAGATTTCAGTAAGGTATTTGATATGGTTCCACATGGGGAATTATTAGTTAAATTGGAAAAGATAGGGATTAATATGAAAATTGGATAAAGAACTGGTTAAAGGGGAGACTACAATGTGTCATACTGGAGGAAGGTTACTAGTGGAGTTCCTCAGGGATCGGTCTTGGGACCAATCTTATTTAATCATTTTATTACTGACCTTGGCACAAAAGTGGGAGTGTGCTAATAAAGTTTGTGGATGACACAAAGTTGGATGTATTGCCAATACAGAGAAGGACCGGGATATCATACAAGAAGATCTGGATGACCTTGTAAACGGAAGTAATAGAAATAGGATGAAATTTAATAATGGAAAGTGCAAGGTCATGCATTAATGATTAATAACAAAAAAATTGGCAATAAAATGGGGACGCATCAGTTGGAAGTGTCAGAGGAGGAGAAGGACCTGGGCATATTTGTTGATCACAGGATGAGTATGAGCTGCCAATGTGATGTGGCTGTAAAAAAAGCTAATACAGTCCTAGGATGCATCAGGCAAAGTATTTCTAGTAGAGATAGGGAGGTGTTGATACCATTATACAAGACACTGGTGAGATCTCATGTGGAATATTGTGTGCAGTTCTGGTCTTTCATGTTTAAGAAAGATTAATTCAAACTGGAACAGGTGCAAAGAAGGGCTACTAGGATGATCCAAGGAATGGAAATCCTGTTTTATAAGAGCAGACTGAAAGAGCTTGGCTTATTTAGCCTAATCAAAAGAAGGCTGAGGGGAGATAGTTACCTATATTCAGTTTCCATTGACTTCATTTCCCCCCTGGATGGAGGACTTATCATTCTCAGCTTGCAATAGCTCTGTTCCCTGGTGGCTGTCTAGTGATGAATCATGCCAAAAATGGCTTCTGTCTTTGCTTATACTATATTTTCCAAACTTCAATGACTTCATTTCAAAAGACAGGATGACCTCATGCTGCTCTTCCCTACTGTATGTAAATTGGATTTCCATTGTTTTGATTCCATCATGCTTAATTTACGTTGGAGACAGGTAAATAGCTGCCTTCTCTCCTGTCAGGGAGAAAGCCTGTTTTGCCTTTTGTTTGGTCACAGATTGGAAAGCCTAATATCGACAAGTATCCATAATTCCTTATGCAGTGTTAGTACATACAATTCACAATAATCATCAGTGTGCCATAGGCTTTCATAAAATACCTCACTTTATATACTTTTATAATACAGTAATATTATATACAATCAGTTGATTCAGTTGCTTATCATTTGTGGTTCATTTTCCCCCTCCCCCATCTTTATAGACGAGAAAAGATTTGAAATGTATTCTTTGGAAAGTAAAACCAGACCAAGGTTCTCTCTCATACTGGGTGTAAACACCATGTTGTCTTCTCTCCCATTTGTTAGTGTGAGGTTTGCCTCCACCCCCTTGTTAGCTTGATGGGTCTGTTTACATGATATGTAAATATATTCTCATTGTCTTCCAAAGTACTTTGGAAATAACTCCCAAGTAGGGAAAACACATTCCTTTGTCTAGTGCAGATCTCCTGGAATGCGTGGTTTAAACACATTTTAGTCATAATTCTAGCATATTGCCATATCTCTTAATACCCACTATATATATATATACATTGCACAAGTACATTAATGAGTGAGATATTAGTTTTCAAATGATACCTTACAAGGCATATTTTGTATGAAGATCGTTACAATAATGTGCAGGGTAAGAATGCAGGAATGCTTAGTGTCACACCATGGATCTTGAAAGTGTGGGGGGGATTGATCATCATAGTAGTAGAATATGTCTGTAAGTTTTGTGTCTGTTTTTTTGGCAGGGTCTGGTACTGCCTTGAGTTGGTGAGTCCTGGGGCTGGTTCACACTTACTGCACGATTTGGCGGAAGTTGACGGGAGTTACGCAAACTACTTAACTGACGTCGATTGCTCTGCTTCCCTTCTGCGCACTGTTCTCACTGTGCTGAGACGACAGGAACAGTGTTCCCATCAACTCCGCGCTATGCTACTTGAGGGGGTGGACTTACTCAGTCGACTTTCTGATCGATTGAGCAGGTCTCACTGACCGCTCAATCAATCAAGAAAGATCGATCTGGCAGCGGCGATTTTGCCACCGTCAGTCTGAACATAGACTGGTCTCTGGGAAGCTTGCTTCTGATGATGAGCTTAGTAAGGTTGGTGGGTTGTATGAAGACCAGAAGACAGTGGCTGGGAAAGATTTCTGTCAGAATGTGGTCATTATCGAGCATGGGTTTCAAGTGTTTACTGAGACCCCGTATGGGTTCCAATGTGGTGTAGTAGGTGACAACTAGGGGTATGCAATTGGAATTGTTTTTTTCTCCCCTGTATTGAGTCAGGTTCTCTTGGTGTAGTTGGGTTGCCCAGTCCATGATGCAATCTAATTCTCTGGTGGAGTTTATTTGTTTGGTGAAGGCAGTTTTAAGTGGGTTAAAGTGTGTATTTCAGACTTTCTTCTCGGATCATATTCTGTGGTATCTGAGTGCCTACCTGTAGATAACAGATTTCTTGGTGTGTTTAGGGTTGTTACTGGATTTGTGAAGGTAAGTGTGGTGAGCCACGGGTTTCTAGTATATACTTGTATGCAGGGTTTGATTGTTGAAGCTGATTGTGGTGTCCAGGAAGTTGATGCTCCCGTGAGAGTCTTCTACAGAGAGTTTGATGGGTAGGTGGTGGTTGCTGAAGTTGTGGTGGAAATCTATGTGTGAGTTTAGGTCATCTGACCAGAGGATGAGAATATCATTGTTATATCTCAGGTATATCATTGGTTTCATGGTGTATTTGTCACAAAATTCTTTTTCAAGATGGCCAATGAAGAGGTTGGCATGTTGGAGAGGCTTCCTAGTACCTATGGATGTTCCCATGATGTGGATAAAGTGTTTGTAATTGAATGTAAAAGTGTTATGGGTGAGGATGAAATAGATGAGTTTGGGGTGGATATCTGTGTGTTGTCCATTATTTTGTAGATATTTGAGGCAGGCAGCGGTGGTATGATGGTAAGGGATGTTGCTGTATAGGGTGGTGACATGTGGCATGGATGGTGTTTTAAGGGAGGTTGTTAGTGCTGCTGGGTTTCTAGAGGAAATTGGTTTTCTCTTGGAGGAATCTGGCCCTTTTGTGTGGTGAGTGATTTGAGAATGGTTTCTATGAATCCTGATATTCCTTCAGTAAGAGTACTGTGGTCAGATATAACGGGCCTGTCTGGGTTCTCTTGTTTGCGTATCTTGAGAAACATGTAGAAGGTCCCTAACATGTAGAAGGTCATGAGAAACATGTAGAAGGTCCTGGGTTTGTGGGGAATGAGGATGTAGAGTTTTTCTCTTGGAGTTGTTTGGGGAAGCGTTTGATGATATCCTTTAATTCCTGGGTGAACAGTGGTGTGGGTCTTTTTGAGTTCTAAATAATAGGTGGTGCTGAAGAGTTTTTGGCTGGCTTTGTTGACATAGTCATTGTCATGGATGGCACCCCCTTTGTCTGCTGATTTGATCACTATCTGGTTGGTTGGATTTCGGGGACTTTATAGCTGTTCTGTTGGACGTGGAGACAGTGTGGTTGAGGTGATGTTTGCTGAGGATTTCAGTTTTATCATCATGAATTTTTATTTGACTGCATTATGTGTTGTAAAGTTATACATTCTTTATTTTGCCATCAAAAAAAGGTTTCAACATATTTGGGGAAAGATTAGTATAAAATATTTAAAGGCTCACTAATACATTTAACAAAAAGCAAGGCTAATACCCCTCCATTCCAAAATTGGATCCTGGACCAAATGCATTTTGGGTGTAACTCCACTTAAGTCAGTGGAGTTATATCAGGGAAAAATTTGGCCTTCTATCTTTTAAATGAAGTGGATACACTCCATTGTTTAAACATTTTTGCAGCATCTAAACCAACAAAGTCGATAAACCAGCTTGTGGAACAAACTGACTCAGATAAAAACTGCCTTAGATGCTAAACACAGAACATTTTAATGGCCTTTTGTTTGGGCATTATTACTTCAGCTGTACAATTATGGGAGTCTGCTGCATATGACCAGGCGCTGTCTTCATAACCTCAAGATATATATACTCAGGTTTTTTCTCCTTCAAATTATCCTCTTGGATTCTGCCAGACAACGTATAATTTTTCCCCCTAGCAGTGCATGCTGGAGGAAGTAGTGGGTGTGATTCTTTCTGCATTGTTAGGCAATGAGCTCTATCAGCAGCTGCAATTTTCAAGATTAGTCCCTTCATAATTATTTGGCATCTGCAGTACCTGCATGAATGTTTGATCTGGTTTTCCAGAAGTCTGGGCTCAGACTGAGATATTGTGACCGTGAAGCCACTTTTCCTGGAACAATTTCACCTTCTTATTATTATAGCAGAGATTCACTCTAACTTAAATTATGGTTTGCACATTGCAGTGCATTGAAACAATTTGGAATTTGATTTTATTTAACTATAACTGGGGTTTAACTATATCCAAGTTCACTTTAAACAGATTCCACTGTATCTGAAAGCTTCAGCTCTGACATTTTATCACACATTTGTACTTGATTTGTATTTGATTGTAAGCTCCTCAAGGATGGGTCTGTGTCTTTCTATATTTGTAGAGTGCCTAGCACAATGGGGCCACAGTCCTAACTGTGACCTTTGGGCAGTGACACAGTACAAATAATGAATGCCATTCACTTTTGGGCTGCAAGCACTGCTCTTCACTAGGCATTTCAAAACACATCTACCTAGGGTTACCATCCAGCTGATATTTTACTGTCAAATTCTAGTCTTCTAACGTAACAACAACAACATGCACTGATAGTGCTTTGTATCTGTAGATTTTAGAGCACTTAAAGTTGTGTGAGTGTTATTGTCCTGTTTTACAGATGGTAAAACAAAGATACAGTGAGGTAAACAAGATGTACAAGATCACACTTCAAATCAGCAGCATAACTTAGAAAATTATCCAGGTCCCCTCAGTTTACTTGTAAACATCTGTCCCTTAAATAAGTGTGCTACAGAGAATTTAACAGCAGTAGTCCAGTTGGTATTTTGCAGCACAAAAATATAAAATTTTTCTTTCAAAATGGTAAATTAAATGGTATAAGAATATGATATTTTGTTGCATGTGGTAGGTATGAAAATGTTGAAGGTATTGAAAGATAGCTTATCTTCAGCCAGAACTGATGAACATTTTTGCAAAATTTAACAAAAACTTTTCAAGCTTCTAGAGAGAATTTATGCATCACAACATTCTGTGTTGACAACTTTGGTTTATGTCTGATGTGCTTCTTTAATGTAGCATTTATTTCCTTTCTGAGACCCAGTCTTTTCCTTTAACTGGTTCTACCATTCTTAGCTTGTTTAAAAATCACTTGAGGGGAGGAAACCTTGTATAATATAATACTTTTGTCAGAAGGTTTCAGAGTGCTTTAGAATAATTTATTTAAGCTTCACTACACCACTATGATGATGCTAACTATTTCCGTAGGTACTTCGGTACCATTTCATAGCTTTGTTTGCTGATCTTCAATGTAGTATCATTATCTGTGATCATGGAACAGTCTTAACCTGTTGTGATGGAAGTGCTGACACAATTTTTACTATAGTGATATAAATTGTGTCAATGCAACAAGAACAAACACTTTCATAGGTGTTTAAAGACTTGAGTGATTTGTAAGAAAAGAGAACATAGTTTATAAAGCAGATAGCATTTCCAACATCTTTTAATAACAGGCTGATATTACTCATGTAAAATGTATTTGGTTTTGTTGGGATACAATATGTCCGATATATTATCTTTTGCTCTATCAACTTCAACCTAAGAGCTCTGGTTGATTTACTTATATGGCATATTCTGATCTATATTTTTCCCGTCAGCATTATATTTCACATACTGACTCCTAATGTCTTCTCCATTGATCTGATTAGGCATTTCAAAATCATGGACAAGGTTCTCTCACTTGGGAATCTAATATTTACCAAAAATCTCCCCTCCAATAACATGAGAAGAGGGGACAAGGTCCTTAATGTTCCTGCAGCAGGAGTCCTGCTATATTCTTCTCCCTCTCTTTTGGAACCCACAGCAAACCCCACAAACTCATCTGTAGGCTCTGGGATCTGTGAGGTTTCTGGTGATACAGCCTATTTATTGGACAGTGTTTTCTTATCCTATATAAACTCTTGGATTTGTTTGTTTTGAGTTCTGTTTGATTTGAGGGAAATATGATGATTTGAATTAGCCAAAAAACAAAATTCAGTATCCCAGCAAGCATATTAATTTTTTTCTCCTTTGCCTTTTCCTATTAGTCAGGGTCAGTGACTCTTGTTCTTCATCTGCTAGTGTTCCTGTGAAGTGAGTCTTCCAAGCTGACACTGACCTCCTTCATGTCCTCTTTCAGCGTCGCGAACCGCCTATTTCTGGATCCCTCTTGTGGTCTTTGTTCTGTGACTACCAGATCGTTGTGCTCTCTGGCCAACATATCCCATCTCTTGTCATCTCTCATAATCGTGTTGCTATTCCCTCAGCTTTTCCATGATGGAGCTACCTGCATTGGGCTCACACCGTTTCACTGCGTAGCCTGCCAGCTCTTGTCTTACTCAGCATCCACCTGAGCATTCTCATTTCAGCAATGTGAAGTAGTTTTTTTTCTTTGCTCCTCATTGGCCAGCATTCCAACCTATATATCCACTTTGCTCTTTAGTTTACTTGGCATATTCTTATCTCAGGGAATTTCTGTCAGCTCCTTCCCTTTGCACCAAGCTCTCTTCATCTGACTCATATTAATATTTATGGCATATTCCTTATCCCAGAGGGTCAACTTAAATTGTTCCCACCATTCCAGATCAACTTTCATAAAGACGAATATGAAATCTCAGTTTAATTTAATTATATCCTTAAACTTATTTGATGAAGAGTGATATGTTCCCCTCCAGCATGAAAATGTATGGAAAGGAACAAAATAATCCAGAAGTCATGTAGTGTTGAAGGGTGGGCATCTATTAACTAACCCCCATTTTTAAAACAGGAATTTCAGTTTGCATAAGAGGAAGAATAAGCTGTATAGAGCAGTTGTTCCCTAACTCCTCCCCACACTGGCCACACAACCTAATATAGGTTGATATCTGCGTGTAGCGCCCTGATAGGGTGACCATACGTCCCATCGACTTTTTTGGCAAAACTGGGCATTTGTCCCGTTTGCTCTTGCCAACTGATGATCAGTTGCAAAAGCAAACAGGACAAATGCCCAGTTTTGCCAAAATAGTGGGGTGTGCCCCTGTAGGAGGGGAATGGAGGAATGTTTGGGGTGGCGAGCAGTGACACCAGTGACACCAGTCTCTGTATGGCAGGGCTCGGGCTGTCAGCCTCTGGCGGTCGGGCTTGGGCAAGCCCTGCTCATGGGGAGAGGGCTTGGGCCTGCCCCATCTGGTGTCATTTGTGCCAGCCCATCAATGTAAACTATAGCATCTTAGAGGCTGCTGTAATTTAGGCCCACTGGCAATGATTTCCATGGGATGCTGTGGCTATTGTGAAATGGTGTAGTATAGGCATGCTCCATCTGCTCCGAACACATCCCCTTCTATCCACTATGCCAGAACAATTGATGCAAATGCCAGCTATGCCATTTTATGCCACCTGAGAGCTCTCGTATATGGGGAAATTCTGAGCTGACCAGTTAAGGCAGATTCCACCATTGTGTTCTGCCTGAGTGGTGCGAAGTGGGCAGAATAGGAGGAGAGAACCTCAGCTATAGTATTTAAAGAAGTAAACTTGATCTCTGGCTTGTCCTAATTCATTTTATAAATGGATATTTTTCTAAAGATATTAATAAGGTTGAATAGTCTTGGCACTGTGTTACACTGATCTGTAGCATATAGGAGGATATTAACTGTATGAACTCTTTCCTCATATGCCTTTTTTCCATATCTGATTGCTTTTGACATTTTTTTATTTTGATGGCACGGATTGGTAGGTTCAGGACTATATATTCAACAGCAGTGAGAATAAGCGCCATCCTCTATCGTATCTTTAAATGTGGTGCCCTGTTTAGGAAATCTGCTCGAGGGCTAATATTAGGTTGCTTTTATTGTGGTTCAAGTTTATTAAATAGATTAGAAGCTTTAAAATATTGTCATAAACCTATTTTATGTAAAATCCTGCATGATTTGGAAGAATTAACATGGGGAGGGTCTTCTTCTAGTCTTTGCACTAGTATTCTGGCCAAAATATTATAGTCTGTACTAAAGTAGTTAACAGTTATTGCAGAACTCCCTAGGATGATGGATTATCAGATAATTGCTTTGTTCTAACATTCCTCCTCCTCCATCCTGTGCAATAACAGGCAAAGAATTTCACTGAATGTCTTGTAGATTTCTATAGGATGTCTATCCAGGTGAGTTTTCTTCCCATTGGTTAGTGACATTAGGCTGCCTAAAACCACCCAGTCTTCCAAGTTAATTTCTAGTTAATTTATGATTCATCAAGCTGAGGTATCTCCACTGTGATAGTGTCTAAATTCTGAGAGAGAGGTTTTACCCTCTAACAGTGTCTTCATCAGAAAGCCTTAAAAGCATCAATTCTATCTACATTTGATAACAAGACTCCTATTATATGTACATATGCCTGTTATTTTGCTGTTAGCATTTTGCTTGTAATTAGAATAAATCGAATTAAAAATATGGTGAAAATCACCTACAGTATAAGGAAATTTCAGATGCAACTGAAAGAAATAGCAATAAATCTTAAACAGTGCCAAGAGAGGGCTTCCATATGACTGCTCACATATAGTTCACCAAATGGAAGCTATAGCTTTCAATAAAGTGAGTTTGTTTAGCCTTGTATTTGTGACTTTATTCTATTCAGTTATTTCCAATAAACTGTTGTTCTATTTATGTTAGGGAGGGGTGGGCTTTTCTAGGCAAGTACAGTGAACATTTTAACTGCACTAAATCCAGTTAACCATAATTTATTGTACTGAGATAGTGAAATAAACCAGGAGGTATTGCCAAGTGTGGCTGATTTGAAGGAACATCCTTCTTTTAACAGCTTCATATAGTAAAAGTGTAGGCTGGTCTGTTTTATAGATTTGTGAGTCATACTATTATATTATTATTTATTTATGGCTCATTATGTCCTGTATCAGCCTATCTATGTGGTTTGGGGTTTTTTTTTTGGCTTTTTCCTGGGGAGCGGGGTGGTGGGGGTTGGATGGTGGAGGGATTGTCTATTTCACAGTGTTTTAATTTGGAATTAAATTAAATCTGTTTGTGTTACAGAGTTATGAAATATTTGTTCACTTAAATGTGGATTTATTATTTTTTTAAGCAATACTTGTAATTGACAAGTATGGTCAAACTGTTTTAGGATTGATAGTGCAACCGATACTTAAATTTAGGCTTGGAAGGATTAGATTTTTATCAGTAAATCTCGGTAAACATCTTTTTCCCCCTCCACAAACACACTGAAGAAAAATATTTCCATTTATAGTAATCAAAATTTACAGACAGTCAAAGAAAGAAAAATGCTGCTTGAGAACTCATCAGCTTTCCCTACACTTCCCTTGTGTGTTTTACTGGCTAAAAATGTCCATTACACAAAGCACATCCTCATATTTTGTTTACCAGATCAACATTTCGGGGAAGTTCATACATGCTTAGTTAATATTTAGTAATGCACTATTATATTAGCTAGATCAAAATACTTGTATTTATACACTTCATAGCTGTTGGGTTTTTTGTTTGTTTTTTTAATCTTTTTTTCTCATAGCTTGTCAGAAAAACTGTAATATAGGTAAATTTTGTAACAATATCTCTGATTAAACGCAAGGTCATTTGGGCTGAGAAGCCTGATTCTGCAACCCTTGCTCACACTTGTGAGTGTCTCATACTCATCAAAGAGGGCACAGGATCTCATTCTGTTGGCAGGAATATTGTTTGAAAACCTCTTCAGCCATAATGTAATTTGAAATTCTGTGCTGCATTCAGAGATATTTTCTTTCATGATGAATGGGTTTTGGCCCATATTGGCACTAAATTAATTACAATTCACATAGCCTTAATACAAACTGTTGCAATGAGTCAGCAGGTGGCACCTAAGTGCTAACAGCGAAGTGGTGGAGGCTCAATGACTGAAAGGGGCAAGAAGCTGGAGGATTTTAGGACAATTGGGAACAGCTGGAGGATGGGCACCATCTTGTCTGTAGCAGTGTAGTGTATGTCGGGGGAGGAGGTAGAACTGTATTGCACTGGGTGGGGTGTGCGTGAATCCATGGAAAGGACTGTGATGAACACAGCTTAATAGGGCTGGTGATGAGTACTGTGGATTCAGACTTGCATGTGTCCCGAGGGCAGGAGAAGACTGGGGAGCAACTTACACCTTGCAGGCTGGAGGCACAGACTGAGCAGCTACCCGAGGATCAGCCTTTCCAGAGGCTAGCGCATCTCACCTGTGTGCACCACCGGTAGGATTAGAGGCAGCAGGTGGGGGGTGAAGGTTTGGGGCACCTATGAGGTAGGGGAAGGGATTGTGCTGTTGTTTCACTGTTGCTGTTGAATTCCCTTCAGTTTCCAAGCCCCATTCTGACCTGTTGGTCTGTCCCATTCCCTTGCCTAACATTCTTTGATATAAATGGTTACAAAACTCCTGTATGTGTAATTGGGTTTTGTGTCGGGAGTTTTCCAGACCCACATAAGCAAAATAGGGCAAATGCCCAACCCAGAGAGGAATAGGTGTAGGTTCATTACTTTAGCACATTTCTCAGCACCTGTGTCCAGCATGCGGGGCAGAAAGGAGGGGTTCATACACTGGTTCTTTCCCTTTTGAAGGAGACACAGAATGTACAGGGAATACAGTAAAAATAGCTGAGGTTTCTGGTTAGGAACATAGACAAAACAATCAGTTTATCATTTCTACAGAACTACCATTAGTGCAAAGCCCCAGTATAGCATGGTGAAGATGGCTTTTGGTGGTGTCATACAAGAAGAAATGACAAGACTAGCAAGAACTTGAGAGTAGGGTGAAAAAGAGAGTGCCGAGTTGAGGGTGATATTGTGCCTCTGAACTTTGGAGGTAGGAAAGATGGTGGAGTTACATTATGATGATAAAGAAAGAGTTTGAGGGTAGAGACTAAGGATCTGCACAGAGGTCATAGCTGAATTGGTGGAAACAGATAAGCTTATCTATAGTGTGGCACGGGCGGCTAGTTTAGCCCTCTCATGGGTACTGTGCCCTCTTCGGCCACAACTATGGTGTGCCTGGGTGGGAGCATGGGGGGGTCGGTCCCACCCTCTGCCCCGGGCCCCGACCCAGGGACCCTGTGTTGAGTAGTCTTCAAACTGCCCAGTCCGTGACTTACTCCCTTCCCTGGGTCACCTGTCTTTGGCCCCACTGCTTGCAGTCTGCTTCCTGGAACTGGGTGGGGAGGGGTTCTCCCTCAGGCCTGTGCCTTGGGTCCCTGGCCATAGCCAGACAGGTACCTTTGGGGTTGTAATATGTGGCAGTGGTTGCTCCAAGTCCTGTAGCCTAGCCTAGCCTAGCCTAGCCTAGCCGCTCCGCTCCGCTCCGCTCCTTCTCCTAACTCCCTTCCAGCTGCCCCTGTCTGCCTGACAGGGAGGCTTTTAACTGCTGGGGCAAGCTTCTTGATTGGCCTCAGCTGGCCTAATTGCCCCGGAGTAGCCCCAGCTGGATCACCCAGGGAACAAGGATTTGTTCATTCTGGGGCTAATATAGACCCCCTCGACTACTCTCCTGTAGCCATCAAGTCTGGCACTGTCACAATAGATAGAGGATATTTGGAGAAGACTTTAGGAATGTGATCAAAATCTTGAAGGACAGCAATGGATAAGTTACAAGAAGGGGAAAATAAGGAACCAGTAAAAAGGACTCTCAAGGAATAGTCAGCAACAGAGAACAAGAACTATGAGAGCACAATCACAGGTCCCTGGAAAAGAGAGGAAGCAAGGAATAAAAGAGTAACCGACAATGTCAGCAGGTAGATGAGGATGGCCTTTTCACCTGATTAGGAATCATAGAATCATAGAATATTAGAGTTGGAAGGGACCTCAGGAGGTCATCTAGTCCAACCCCCTGCTCAAAGCAGGACTAACCTCAGCTTTCCCAATTTCTTTCCCTATTTTTGATTCTGAAAATGTTGAAAGAACTAGTAGAAAAGGGCACTGCTTTTGAAGCCTTTGAGGTGTCTTTGGTGGTACAATTTCTCTGTATTTTGTTTTATGTGACATTGATTTTATACTGTGTATATTAACATAGTGCTGGTAATTTAGTTGCTATGGAAGCATTTCACATGGAGACACTGAATGTGGCTGAATTATTTTCACTCAGTTTCAATTCACACACACCCTCTACTGCAGCTTCCTGCTGTGCTTGCTCTTACCCTGGAACCAATGATCCAGTCCAGGTGTGGTTCCTTCTTTAATCAGGGTTGGCTAGCTCTCAGCTCTCCCACCCCTAGGGGCAAGCCACCCTGTTACAAGACCAAAACAATGATAAATGAAAAATGACTTGTCTAAAGCTCTTGAAGTCAAAAGCAATTTTAGATGTAATGGAGACATCAGAGACACTTTATGTAATTTAGTCTTTGACTGATCAGCTTCTCAGTAGTTGGTTGTTTCATTGGAAAGGTGGTACAATTTACAAAGTGGATTTTTCCCTACATCTTTGTTTTGAAAAGTAACCCTAACAAATAGATTTTCCCCTTAAGGCTTTGAATGGAAATGATTAAAAGGGCAGCCACTTGAAAATACCTAGAGAAAATACCAAAAAATGCTAATTAAATTTAAAATAGCCAGGATAGATCTTTTGAAAGGGGAAAAGGAAAAAGAAAAAGAATTAAAGAAGCTTCTGTGCATTGGAATAAATATCAGGAGACACTCATGATTTAGCCTTTGATTGGTTGATTTCCCCATTGTTTGTAATTTGACAACTTCATTAGGTACATGCCACCAGTTAGTACACGAATGCTGTTTTATCAGTTTTATTATTTCTAAAAAGTTTTTCACTTTTGTCCTTGGTGATTGAAAAAAAAAAATGCATCTCTTTCTCTCCAAAGGGATGTTTTCTCTGTCATGTCATGTTCATTCTCTGAATGAATTTCATACAAGTACAGCATGTCTAGAAAATTCTTGATTCCAGACTTGGAGCTACAATAGGAATCTTTTACCAACTTGCATTTTTTCATGGACAGGGATCTCCTTGAAATCCATGAGATCTCTCTGTCTGAAAGGGTAGCAGGCTCAGGATCACAGAGGAAGCAGGATCCTGAACTCATTGTACTTGCTTTGTATTCTGTCCTCAGCTTTTGATAGCTTTGGTGTAGAATGAATTTTCTAGCTATGGTATACACACAAAAAAATGGAAGCGATTATATTTTTTTTAAATGGAGATTTTCAATTTATGCTTATTTGTACGTAATTTATTTTAGAAAATAATCTGCAGACTTTAATCCATCGTTAAAAAGGAGATCACTATCTGACTTCAAGATTTCCTGAAAAACCAATAAAAAGGCCCATGAACTTTCAAAACAACACTATTAGGGCCTAATTCTCCCTTCAGACCCACGGCACAACCTCTGTTGTACTGGTATTCTGACCCCCCTCCTAAATCTCTGCCACATTTGTGATGGGGTATTTTCCAAAGGGGCTATGATTTGCCAATACATTGGTGTTTCTAACAAAAAAGTATGTTATTTGTATGTTACTGTCTGAAATGAATGAACCTACTGCTTACATATGTTTTCTGTGACATCTGTCAGCTGGATCAGAGATACAAATTCAAGATCTAGTACTGAGAAACATCATGTGGATTTGTGAGTTCCTTTGGAGGATCTTGGATCCTTAAGTCAGTAACTGGGTTAGAATGAGTATGTAGCAGTATTTTCATTTGAGATAATATCCATATATTTTGTGTTGTTGGAAGGAAAATGTTAGCCATTTCATTCACTTGAGCAGTCCAAAATTTAAGAACCACTTCTTATAAATGAAACATAAAATATATATTTAAAATAAAGGGCCAAATTCTTACTCCAGTTAAAACGATGCAATCCCATTGTCTTCAGTGGCAGTGAGTGAGGGCAACTGAGGGCAGAGTTTGGTCCAATGCGTTTAATTAATAGTTGCTATTTCTTTTTCTTTTCAGACTGTTCTAATAGTGGATCAACAGTCAAAAGAAACATTTATACACTTCAAACGAATACCATTTCTAAAAACTGTGGCAAAGATCCTAATTAAACAAAGTCAAATGATGGTAACAGTGTGGGAGTCTTATACAAAAAGACTGTTTAAAAAAGTATTTGTTTGTTCTAATACTGGATCAACAGTCAAAAGAAACATTTACGAATTTCAGTCTGAAAAGTGACTGAAAAAATGGAATTTGTTTGGTTTCAGGTTTATTGTATCTCAGTGATTTCCATATCACAAATGCTCAGTTTACAGATGTCAGCACTGCAAACTCAGTGCTGGGTTCTGAAAGCCAAACTAGGATCTTTCCTTCTTATCACCAGTAGTAGAGGTTCTGCAGGGCAAATGTTGCTTTTATTGAGATCTTGGCTTTCAGTGGGTTTGTACATGTGTAACTGGAACTTAGCAAACAATTCTGTTACTGATACACAAAGAGTAATAGAATCCATTTCACTCTCTGCCGTTCAAGGACAACAGGAATGTAAAGGAGTAAAACATATTTTTGTCAGAAATTCAGTAGATATGACTGCTGAAATTCGCTACAATTTTATTCACTTTTTAGAGTAGTTCATAATTTATTATTTTAAAATGTTTAATTTCTAACTATTAAAATTTACCTGCAGCCTGATCTATACATAGCTAAAATCAAAAGTCAGATTTTCTTCTAAATTCATCTGGCCAGTGGTCATTTGCTGAGAGATTTAATAAACTATGGAAGTTAAACATATGACTCTTTAAAATAGCAACATTTTCCCTATCGGAGTGTTTTCCTCTAGAGAGAGGTCATTTGTGTATCCTTTTTCCTGTTGTTCTGTACTGATATCTACTTTTAAAAACAGCTGATGATGCAAGATTTAGTCAAGTTGTTTCAGTTATGCCTTTTGATTCCTACTGTGTACTGTTGTCGGTGTTAAATCTTTACTAGTTTTGTTTATCATTTCTGTTTTCTCTGTTGAATGGCCAGTGGTTTTGAAGAGACATGTGGATCATGTGAAATGTATTGCTGGTTGCAGGTCATACTTCCTACTGAACAGGTGTCACCATCAAGAAAAGCACCATCATATTTGAAACTAATTTGCACCTTTGTTGACAGTCTCATTAGAAAGGCTGAGACTGAATAAGGCCTAAACTTCCCTTGCATTCGAGAGTTGTTTAGGCAACTGAAATCAACAAGAACAGCTGATAGGGGGTGAGAGGGGGCTCAGAACTTCTGAAAATTAACCTACTTATGTAGGAGCCTAATTTTAGGTGCTGCTTTTTCTTTTTTTTTTTTTAAATTCACTTTGGTCTCTCAAGACAAAGTTGAGGCATGTTGGTGAGACAAGGGGTAGTCTCACTTGCTAATGCCTGTGCCGTACCTGTTCTGTGGATAAATAAGTACAGAGCCAGTCTTAGCATTTCTGGGTGGAGCTGCAAGACAATTATTTCATTTCCTTCTTACCAAACATAAATGGCTTCTATTCTGTGATCACCCTGCTATACACAGTGGCAGATTTAGGATTTTGGGGAGGAACAACAAAAGTGTTCCCTGGGGAATCCCCAGTTATAATTGACTAATTTTATTTAAAAAAGGACAAGGAATTACTTGTTTATATCATCACTAGCCTCCTGATACACAAAGAGCATTGTGCTGTTATTGGTGCTGGAATCTATACGTAATTGCCATGTTCAGAAATGTGTCTCAAGTTATAATTTCCAAATCAGATGGAGGATTGGAGGCTTCTAGGACCCTAGTCACTGGAGAATGTTGTGTGCATTTTGGTGAAGTATGGCAGTTGAATAATTAGCACATTACAAATATTAATTAAGCAGTTGTCTCAACCCACTGTGGAGTATGTAGATAAGTATTATTTTTCTCATTTTACTGATAGGGATATTGAGGCAGAGGGATTCAAGTCTGATTTTCAGAAGTGCTGATCATCCAAGACATTAACTGAAGTTAGTAAGAGTGCCACATGCTCAACTCTTCTGAATACAGGCCCTGAGTTTCTCAGACATTACAATGATGGGGCAATACAGTATCTAAATAAATGGATAGAAAAGGGAATCAGTATCAGAGCCTGCTTTTATCCGTGTGATTAACCAGCTAAACCTTGCTGTCACTCAGCCTATTGAGCTATACTTCCTTGTAGCCAGAAGTTATATTGGCTGCTCAGTGGAAGTGCCAACTTAGCTGCAGGCAGGCAACCAGGGGCTGGGAGGGAGAATGTAGTCTCCTTGTTTGCATCAGTTGTAGTTTATGGCTATGTCTACACTGCCAAGAAGCTCATATTAACTGGGTGGGAATAGCACCAAAGTGCTGCACTGTAACTCCTCCATATAGATGTTGTGGGTGTGAACTAAAAGGTTCCTAGTTCACATAACATAATCTTCTTCAAACGGAACTACATTATCCGCAATATCCCAATGTGTGTTGTCTTTTGTATATCCATCCATCCATAGACTGTAAGCTTTTTGAGGCAATTGTATTTTTTGTTTGATATAAAGTGCTAAGTACATCTTTGGTGATAAACAAATAATAGTAACAGACATACTTGTAATTGCAGCTCATAGTATTCTGAATATTATCCTGCACTAGTTTCTGATTCACAGAGCAGAAACTCAAAAGTCACCATTCATGTGGGGCCCAAACACTGGCAAATACTTCTCCTGTAAATACTGTTTTCAAGTTTGGGAACGGTGACTCTTTAAAGTCACAGTAGAAGATCACAAGAAGCCGACCAACAGTGAAATTAAGGTGTAATACAGATCAACAGCTGAGAAATGTCCTCATTGCCAGGGTGCAGAATATATACTCTCTAAAAATATTTTGATAAAATGGAATTTAAATCTTAGGGATTTGAAATAATTTTATTTTGTGAGGCGATAGTTCACCTCAGTCTTTCTTTCCTCTTTTAAAGCTGTTTCTTCTGTACCATAGCTCAGCAAAAGAATAATCCAAATGTCAAAAATAAGTACTGTGCTTATAAACCAGTCTCTCCCAAAAGGGTATGTATTCATCACATAGCTTTTCATAGTTTACCTATTGTACAAACAAGACATGGGCTTCAGTGTGGGGTAAGCAATGGTATTTGAAATACAGTTGATTATCTCAGTCCTGAATGTGCAGTTCCTTCATAGAATATAGTACACTGTGCTTGTGCTTGTGAGTGTCTGTGTTTTTGTAGCCAAACAATTACTGTGCTTCCCAAGAGGAAGAGAAGGGTGATGGTGGTCGGGGACTCCCTCCTAAGAGGGACGGAGTCATCCATCTGCCGTCCGGACCGGGAAACTAGAGAAGTGTGCTGCTTGCCTGGAGCTAGGATTCAGGATGTGACGGAGAGACTGCCAAGACTCATCAAGTCCTCAGACCGCTACCCCTTCCTACTTCCCACGTGGGCACCAATGACACTGCCAAGAATGATCTTGAGTGGATCACTGCGGACTCTGGCTCTGGGAAGAAGGATAAAGGAGTTTGAAGCGCAAGTGGTGTTGTCATCCATCCTCCTTGTTGAAGGAAAAGGCCCTGGTAGGGACCGTTGCATTGCAGAAGTAAATGCGTGGTTACGCAGGTGGTGTCGGAGAGAGGGCTTTGGATTCTTCGATCATGGGATGTTGTTCCAGGAAGAAGGATTACTAGGAAGAGACGGGATTCACCTAATGAAGAGAGGGAAGAGTATCTTTGCAGACAGGTTGGCTAACCTAGTGAGGAGGGCTTTAAACTAGGTTCGATGGGGGACGGAGACCTAAGCCCAAAGGTAAGTGGGGAAGTGGGACACCACAAGGAAGCAGAAGGAGGAGGGTGCAGCAGGGGAGGCTTCCTGAATTGCACTGAGAAAGTAGGGCAATCGGCTAGTTATCTCAAGTGCCTATACACAAATGCAAGAAGCCTGGGAAACAAGCAGGAGGAATTGGAAGTCCTGGCACAGTCAAGAGACTATGACATGATTGGAATAACTGAGACTTGGTGGAGTAACTCACACAACTGGAGCACTGTCATGGATTGGTATAAACTGTTCAGGAAGGACAGGCAGGGGAGAAAGGGTGGAGGAGTTGCACTGTATGTAAGAGAGCACTATGACTGCTGTGAGCTCCAGTATGAAACTGGAGATAAGCCAGTTGAGAGTATCTGGGTTAAGCTTAGAAGCAAGAACAATAAGGGTGATGTCGTGGTGGGTGTCTATTACAGACCACCAGACCAGGAGGACGAGATAGATGAGGCTTTCTTCAGTCAACTAGGGAAAGTTTCCATTTCACAGGACCTGATTCTTATGGGGAACTTCAATCATCCAGACATCTCTTGGAAGAGGAATACAGCAGAGCACAAACAATCCAGGAAGTTTTTGGAGAGTGTTGCAGACAACTTCCTGGTGCAAGTGCTGGAGCAACCAACTAGGGGCCGTGCTTCTCTTGACCTGCTGCTCAAAAACGGGGAAGATTTGGTAGGGGAAGTAGAAGCGGGTGGCAACCTAGGCAGCAGTGATCATGAGATGGTCGAGTTCAGGATCCTGACAAAAGGAAGAAAGGAGAACAGCAGGATATGGACCATGGACTTCAGAAAAGCAGACTGACTCCCTCAGGGAGCTGATGGTCAGGATCCCCTGGGAGGCTAACATGAGGGGGAAAGGAATCCAAGAGAGCTGGCTGTATTTTAAAGAAACCTTATTGAGGGTACAGGAACAAACCATCCCAATGTGCAGAAAGAATAGCAAATATGGTAGGCGTCCAGCTTGGCTTAACAAAGAAGTCTTTGGTGAACTTAAACGCAAAAAAGAAGTTTACAAGAAGTCGAAGCTTGGTCAGATGACTAGGGAGGATTATAAAAATGCTGCTTGAACATGCAGGAATGAAATCAGGAAGGCTAAAGCACAATTGGAGTTGCAGCTAGCAAGGGACGTGAAGGGGAACAAGAAGGGTTTCTACAGATATGTTACCAACAAGAGGAAGATTAGGGAATGTGTGGGCCCCTTACAGAATGGGGGAGGCAACCTAGTGGCAGAGGATGTGGAGAAAGCTGAGGTACTCAATGCCTTTTTTGCCTCTGTCTTCACAGACAAGGTCAGCTCCCAGACTACTGCACTGGGCGGCACAGAATGGGAAGGAGGTGAACATCCCGCAGTGCTGAAGGAACAGGTCCAAGACTATTTAGAAACATTGGACATACACAAGTCCATGGGGCCAGATGCAATGCACCCGAGGGTGCTGAGGGAATTGGCTGATGTGATTTCAGAGCCATTGGCTATTATTTTTGAAAGCTCGTGGCAATTGGGGGAGGTCTCTGATGACTGGAAAAAAGCAAATATAGTTTCCATCTTCAAGAAAGGGAGGAAAGAGGATACAGGGAACTACAGACCGGTCAGCCTCACCTCAATCCCTGGAAAAATCATGGAGCAGGTCCTCAAGGAATCCATTTTAGGGCACTTGTAAGAGAGGAAGGTGATCAGGATCAGTCAACATGGATACACCAAGGGAAAGTCATGCCTGACCAACCTGATTGCTTTCTATGATGAGGTGACTGGCTCTGTGGATATGGGGAAAGCGGTGGACGTGATATACCTTGACTTTAGCAAAGTTTTTATACTGTCTCTCACAGTATTCTTATCAGCATGTTAAAGAAGTATGGGTTGGATGAATGGACTATAAAATGGATAGAGAACTGGCTAGAGCATAGGGCTCAACGAGTAGTGATCAATGGCTCCATGTCTAGCTGGTCACAAGCGAAGTGCCCCAGAGGTCGGTGCTGGGGCCGGTTTTGTTCAACATCTTCATTAATGATCTAGAGGATGGGGTAGATTGCACCCTCAGCAAGTTTGCAGATGACACTGAGCTAGGGGGAGTGGTAGATAGCCTGGAAGGCAGGGGTAGGATACAGAAGCACCTAAACAAACTGCAGGATTGTGCCAAAAGAAATCTGATGAGGTTCATCAAGGACAAGTGCAGAGTCCTCCACTTAGGAAGGAAGAATCCCATACACAGCTACAGACTGGGGACCGATGAGCTAGGCAGCAGTTCTGCAGAAAAGGATCTGGGGGTTACAGTGGATAAGAAGCTGGATATGAGTCAGCAGTGTACCCTGGTTGCCAAGAAGGCTAATAGCATATTGGGCTGCATTAGTAGGAGCATTGCCAGCAGATCGCGGGAAGTGATTATTCCCCTCTATTCGGCATCAGTGAGGCCGCATTTTGAGTATTGTGTCCAGTTTTGGGCCCCCCACTACAAAAAGGATGTGGACAAGTTGGAGAGAGTCCAGTGGAGGGCAACAAAAATGATTAGGGGGCTGGCGTACAAGACTTATGAGGAAAGGCTGAGGGAACTAGGCTTGTTTAGTCTGCAAAAGAGAAGAATGAGGGGAGATTTGATAGCAGCCGTTAACTACATTAAAGGGGGGTCCAGGGAGGATGGAGCTAGGCTGTTCTCAGTGGTGGCAGATCACAGAACAAGGAGCAACGGTCTCAAATTGCAGTGGGGGAGATCTAGGTTGGACATTAGGAAAAAGTTTTTCACTAGGAGGGTGGTGAAGAACTGGAATGGGTTACCTAGAGAGGTGGTGGAATCTCCATCTTTAGAGGTTTTTAAGCTGCGGCTTGACAAAGCCCTCGCTGGGATTATTTAGCTGAGGTTAGTCATGTTTTGAGCAGGGGGTTGGACTAGAAGACCTCCTGACGTCCCTTCCAACTCTATGATTCTATGATTAACATGAGACCCTTTAAAGGGGCCTGATTTTTAGAGTGCTCAGCTCTGTCTGAGAATCAAGTTCCTTTAAGATCTCTCATGGTGAGAAACTGCCCCAACACATCCCCCCCACATTTCAGATACCCAGTGTCATTTCTAAAAGTCATGGCACTATGCGTGTGTTAAGTTAATAATATATGTATTGATAAATATAGGAATATTATTAGATACACATGGAAATGTATTGCATATTATTGATATTTATTTGTGTTTGACATCTCAAATTGAGGTAGATTAGAATTTGAAAAACACACAAGCATTCATATGGTAACTATCTTAAGTGTTAGAACTAAAGAGTAATAGTTTCTGTAAGTGTTTCACTCTTCACCTACCCACCTCCTTTCTAGAAAAAAGCTTTAATGAATTGTGTATAATCAGCATAATTGTTCTAGAAAATAAATGATAGATTAAAGAGATTGTGCCTGCTAGCACATCTGGTTAAAATGTTTTTAAACAGTTATATTAACTCTCTCCTCTAGTTTTCTAACAATGTATCCTGTGTGGTGTGGGGCAGTATAGGTGTGCATGGCCGTCCCTCTCTGTCAGTCTCTGAGGGTGAACACGCCTTCTCGCTCTCACACCTGTCAAGACAAGCTCAAAAGGGGGAATTAGCTGCCCTAGAAACTCAGGTCCCTTTGCATTGGGCGAAGTGGTACAGAATCTGTGGGCCCCAAGCCCTCAGGCAGGGTGGGCACCAAACAGTCTAAGGGGCTTTAGCCTTGTGGCAGGGCAGAGCCAACAAACAGTCCAGGGGCTCTGGCCTTAGGGCAGGGCAGGGCCAGCAAGCAGGCCTCCTGGTCTATGGAAAGGCATGTCCCACTCCAGGGGTGGGGTCAGCAGCAGGGGTAGGGGTAGGCGGACCCGGCCCACCCTACTCCACCAGGTCCCAGCCCAGGGCCCTATTAGTGATAGAGGGTTCCACCACTGGTCATTGGGGTCCCAGCTGAAACATGCTGACCTAGATTCAGGCCAGTACCCGACCAGACTGTAGTCTAGTTCCCCTGGGATACTTCCAACGTCCCCTTGGTTTGGTATCTCTGTTTCATGGGGGTCCTCTGTTATCCTGTGGTAGGTGGCCAGCAATAGACCCAGCAGCTTTTCAGCCTCTCGATCAGTCAGCGGCTCTGGTAGCTCCTCAGTATTGCTGGAATTCAGCATCAAGCAGGATACATCTGTCTCCCTTGGTGGCCCAACCCAACTGAGCTGCAGGGTCTATCTTTTGTACTTCCTGTTCCTGTCCCACCCCTCTGCTTCCGATGGGATGGGTGTGGCCATCCTGCCCCCACCCACTAAGGGGCAGGTTATATATCCTCTCTGTCAATCTCTGAGGCTGGCCACACCTTCTTGCTACAGGCAGGCTGCCATGCGTAGTACTGTGGTAGAATTATTTCTAGATTTTTAAGGAGTAAATAAGCTTTTCATAAACAATATTTAGAAAATGAAAAGTAAAGAATATATTGTATTTTTAGAAACTGAGTGAAGTTGTCCAGTGGGAAAATGTTATGCAAGGGCTTAAAGATTGTTGTCCTTTAGCGTCCTGGGTGCTATTTTCTCCCTTAAGAATGTGCAAGGGATATTTAGACAACATATGGTATAAAATATTTTTATAGCAACAGTTATAAGAGATTCAGATGAAGTGACTATAATTGCATTAGAGCTCTGTTGTCATCATAACACAAAGAAAGCTGAATTGTATGATCTGTCCTTGCATTATTTCTTGAGCGAAAATGATACAAGGGCACAAAATTTTGCCCTTTTTAAAAAAGGGTTTTGTGAAGAGGTGATATAGCACCACTTTATTTTGTGAAAGTTACATTTATACACAGAGTTTGTAGAAAAGTCCAGTGAGTCTGTTATTTCATTATAGTGATAGGGTAGATTGATTGATGCCTTTGCTGATGAGGCTGTAACTGTGGGATTTATTTCCAAACCACAGAACTTATTAGTAAATGGAGTGAGTAAAATACCCATATAGAAAGTGTAATAGACTGACCGCTCTCAAATATTCTTTCTCTGCCCGCATGACCTCAAAACACTTCCTAGGATTCAGTGTTTCATAGAAACCAGACTGAATGAGAGATTAGCCACTGATTTGCTTTATTGCATATCTGTATCTATGTGATATGTATGTACATTCACCTGTAAATATCACTACTCTTTTAAGAATAGACAAAAGTCAACCTTAGTTCTGGCATTTCCTAACTTTTGTGTGCTTGATGTCATAATCTTAATAAGAATATTTTTACCAGAGTTTTTTTGGTGTAATATATATTCTTAGATTCTGTATTCATTCTTTGTTTACAAACATTTATTGCTATGCTCATTTTGTCAATCCTTCCTGCTTCCATGGGCATTGTTTGCAGCATGCATGGTTTGTAAATAATAGGCATGTTAATGTTGTAAGGCCCAATCTTCTAAACAGAAGAATGAACAAACCATGCGAGTTTTTACTTGCTTAGATCTCTGCCATTTTCCGTGTGCATTGTTTTTTGCTGGTGGGATGTTAATTAATTGACACAGTGTGACATAGATGGGAGATCTACAAGTGCTATTCTGATTACAAATTTCCAAGTTTATCTGTGGTAGTGCTCTTAAAAGCAGTTTCATTCAAAGTGATCACAGGGAGAACATCTCTTTGAGCAGCAGCAGAGAATCTGCTTTACTGTCAGCTTTACTGACAAACTATTCTTTGTAGCTGTTACAACAACTTGCAGATATTAGCAAGTTGTCAGAAAAATGTCACTGCAGATTTACGGATTGTTTTTTCACTGATTTTCTGCTATGATAACTGATGGATAGCTATCTCTTCCAACTCCTCAATTTGGGGTATATCTGAAGTAATGAAAGGCCATATCAAAGTTTAAGGAACTCAGTGATTTTATTAATCAAGGATGCTTCCTTCATATTACAAGAAGACAAATTAAGAAGGCTAGTCTGGTGCACAGGAAACATCTGTGTCCCAGTGATGAGGCATTGCAGATTTTTTTAAATAGATGCTCCACAGTCTACCGCCTCATTTTAATTTTTAATTAGCCCATCTTTAAAGCTATATTAAATTTAGACTGTATCTTCAAAGTAATTGTTTTATAAAAGGATCACAGTTTTCATTAGTTCACTCAACAGGAATTTTGGTATTATTCACTGTGGTAAAAACAACATTGATCTGTTTTTTGTAATAATTTAAATGAGTGTTGCTGTTTATCTAGCTGCTTGAGAGTTACAGATGATAAAAAACCCCTATACTTCTGTGAAAAAGTGAAATGTAATTGTATTGATATTGTTACCCAGTGTTCCAAGTTTTTTGAGTAGCAGAGCAGATTCATATGGACCGCAAGAGCCAAACTGTGACTTCCAATCACAGGAACTGTCTTCAGTGGGGATTTTGGGTGCTTTTGAAAAGCAGGCCTCTTTTACTGAGGTGTCAAAATGTGGATTTAGAATCCTCACTTCAGGAAATTAAATTTGAAAATGGAGGCCTTGGATAACATTGGTTTTATTGTACATTTAGATTTATTGGTTGTTGAAATGAGCAGTACTACTCTAAATGTTTATCCTGACTTTTCCTTACTTCCTCCTTTATTAGCCATTCTGTAGACACTGAATTTGCTTGAAAACTCAGATTTTAGATAGTCATGGTCATTGTGCCTCTGTTGTAAGTTATCTATTAATGAATTATTTAATGAAGTGGTGACTAGGGTGAGGATGCCCCTCTCATGGAGAATCTATATGAACTCTGCTTCCAATAGATTTTTAGCTATTTGCAAAGTCTGGATTCAGTTGTCATATTAACAGAATTTTGAATTGCATCTAAAAAGCTGATGAGCCAAGTCACAGAGGTGTTTATACTGTGTAGGCTCAAATTCCATAACCCTGTGACTGCTGACATTCCATTTCAGGATTCACCACTTTATTAATGTAACAATACACAAGAGGGTAACTTTATGCAAACAAAACAAACAATCTTGGTGATTTTGGCGAGGTTGTCTGCTGGATCCCAAAGGCACAGCAACAGGCAATACATTTTCTACTTTTTAAATGCAGAGATAAAGAGATACTGCTAACAATATATACAAATATTTGTAATAAAACTTTGCTACAATTAGTTATAAATAACTGCTGCCAATTTATTTATGCTGAGCAGCCTACTGAACAGTGTGTAATGATGGTACAATGCATACAGCATGAATTAAACAGTTTAAAGAAATGTAGTTTATTCACACATATGCCCACATATATATATACACATACTGTTCAAAATTAATATTTAATGTAAACAGCCCTTGTGACCATATTTATTGAGTTATTCTGCAATACCAGTCAAATTTACATTGAGTGGATTTTTGGAATATAGCAATATGTTAACATACATTGCAGTTACTTTAATCAGATGTTTAGCACATCTGTTTTTTTAGTGGCTGCCAGTCTAATTTCATAAAGAGCCCGTTTTGGACAAAAGTAGCACCAGTGATCAAATAGATGCTATCAAACTGAGGGCAGTACATATCTGTGAATGGTCCTTACTTTTGGGATTTGCTTGACCCTTTGCTCAGACACACCTCCAATTTATTAATCTTCTAGGCCCAACATAAAGCACATTTTTTCTTTATTCTCTACTGCAGATGAGCAGGATGTGGAAGATATGTCTATAGGCAGTCCTCTGATTATGCTGAAGGGTTGTTTGTTTTTTTTTATTTATTTATGGGATAGATACCCAGAGCTCAGGAGGGTCTCTTGCTGGATTTTCAAAATTTGAAGGAATAAATAAACAATAAATAATAATCAAAGGAAGTGCTAGGTACCAATCCCAATTGCAAAGGAAAGTGGCTAGCCGATTAGTCTGTTTCTTGTCTCAATGGTAGGTAGCTTGTAGAGGAGAACTAACTAAAATTAGTCAGTTTATACCTACAAGAAGTTATTGATATCTGGAGATGAGTGCAAATGGAAACTAGCTAGGATCCTCCTGCAGCCAGCTACCTTATATAGAGTTTATTAAAGAAGAAAATTGACATATGCTTGAGAGAAGGATAGGTGGGCAGCAGATACTATCTTTGCCTATGATGCCCTGAGATTTACATTTTCAACCACAGTGAACTCCTTTATTCGAATAGTGATTTTGTTCTTTCTCAGTGTGAGGATTAACCCTTAAGCTTCAAATACATATCCATGGTCCGGGCCTGCTCTGGTTCAGGCCTACATCACAGTGCTCACAGTGCTGGGGCCTACACTGCCACCAACAACAGGGAGGAGTGGAAGAGATTTTCTCCAGATTGTGGTGCCTTCCACACCTAAGGCACTTCAGACAGCAGGAGACAGGATGGCCCTGCCTCTATTTCCCACTCCCAGTCACCCCTTGGATCCAGAGCCAGTGAGGGTGCAGATCTCTAAAGGAAAGCCCACAATGGGTCCACTGCAATGGGCGTGAGATGTGCCTTTCTCCCAAGTCCTGGCTCTGGTCGACATCACCCCGGCACTGGTTGTCATCACAGAGGGAATCTCCATCCTTGTGGCACTGGTCCCTGAGAACATGTTCTCATTCTCTGGCACCAAGATGCTCGTCTCTTGAGGGACAGGATTGATCCCGGTCACCCCAGCACCAATCGTCCTCTCATAACCGCTCACTGGTGACACGGCACTGAAAGCAGGATCCCCAGCATCGATCCTCAATGCCTTGCTCCTTGACGTCTTGCTACTCGTTGTGCCAGCCCTCACTTGATCAATGCTGTTCTTGAAAAACGCAACACCACTTCCAGTCACTGCGGCACCGCTCTTTGGCACAGTGTAGCAGTCAGGTGGAAGCGAGGTCAGCCCCACCATGGTCCCCAAGGGATGACCCATCTTCCTCGGAATGAGAAAGAGAACCTGCCCCTCACCCCAGTCAATGCCAACCAAAGGCGCAAATGCCAGCGGTGGGCCCCATGGCGATGAGCTGGCTGCAGAGCCAATGGGCCCCACGCACCATCCAAGCTGACAGCATCGTCCATTTTGAGGGTGAGCCCAAGGACAGTGCTCCAGTTCCATGACAGGATCCAACCCCCCTTCTGTTTCTAAACCGCCTATTGCCCTTCCTCCCTGCATGGGCCCATGTTACTTCAGATTGTTGGGCCTCAACACCATCCCGGTGGGCTATACCCTGCAATTCTCCTCACTCCCTCCTCCCCGCCCCCATCCATCCCTCATCAGGAACACTTCTCACAAGCAACTTCTTGTTTGGGAGGCGCAGGCCCTCCTAAGATTAGGGGCCGTAGAGGAGGTTCCTCCGGACATGAGGGGAAAGGGGTTTTATTCCCGTTACTTTATTATTCCCAATGCAAAGGGAGGCCTCAGACCTATTTTGGACCTACATTGCCTCAACAAATATCTCAAGAGGCTGAAGTTCTGTAAATTCTCAGCCTTTATCATTCCTTCTTTGATTCCAGGGGACTGGTACGCTGCCCTCGACTTAAGAGATGTGTACTTCCACATCTCGATTTTCTCTGGTCACAGGACATTTCTCTGGTTTGTGGTGAATGGAACCCATTATCAGTTCACAGCATTCCGTTTTGGCCTCTCATCTACCCCAAGGGTATTCACAAAATATGTAACAGTAGTAGCTGCTTACCTGAGACATCAGGGAGTACAGATCTACCCCTACCTGGACAATTGGCTCATCAAGGGCAGATCACAGGCTCAGGTCTGTCACAGTCTGGATCTGGTAATTGCCACTTGTCAACGATTGGGCTTGCTGATAAATGAGCAGAAGTCCACACTAGTCTCAGTCCAGAGGATAGAGTTCATTTGAGCAGTTCTTGACTCCAGACAGGCCAATGCCTTCCTTCCAGAACCCCGGTTTCAGGCCATGCACTTCTCATTGAGTACAAACTTGTGTAAACATGCCTTAAGTTGTTGGGTCATGTGACGGCCTGCACTTATGTAATACGCCTTGCGTACCTACCTGTCAGACCCCTTCAGGCACGGCTAGCCTTGGTGTATACTCTGAGCAGATACAGCTTAGACCACTGAATGCCAGGCCACATTCAATCATCCCTGAACTGGTGGATAAATCCCTGCTCGGTGGTGGACGGCATTCTTTTGAAGGGTTATCCTCCTCAGTGACCCTAGACTCCAACGCTTTGGACTTAGATTGGGGGGGCCCACATAAACAATCTCGCTACTCAGAGAACCTGGTTGCAGGAAGACTACAGCCTCCACATAAATGTCAGGGAGCTCAAGGCTATAAGACTAGCTTGCCAGGTGTTCCTCCCCTATCTAACAGGCAGAGTAGTTCAGATTCTAACAGACAATACAGCCGGGATGTTCTATATCAACAAACAAGGCAGTGCCCAGTTGTCAGCTCTGTGTCAGGAGGCCCTCTGGTTGTGGAATTTTGCCGTACAGAACAACTTTCATTTCATGGTGTGAAAGACAGTGCCTTGGGCTCCCCCCTAAACAAGGGGGCATTGGAACACTCCCGTGCAGTGCAGGCCTCGAAGTTCATGTCTTACCTCTGGCTGCCTATCACTCCACTGTTTGAGAGTGTTCCCTGGTGTGGTGGGGCCCAGCAACACGCCCTGGGCTGAGCAGGAGGTAGCCTGAAACCTCCCTGGGCGTGGCAGGGCTCACCGAGCAGTAGTGCTGGGCAGTAAAGTGGTCCTAAAGTCTTTCTGGGGGTGGGAGGGCCCCACAAACAGTGGTGAGCTGCCACCTCTCTAGGCACGGCAAGGCTCAACACATAATAGTGCTAAGTAGCAAGGCAGTCCTGCAGTCTCTCTAGGCACAGCAAGGCTCAGTAAACAGCATTGCAGAGCAGTAAAGCAGTCCTGAAAGCCTCTCTAGGCATGGCAGGGCTGCATCCCTTCCGGCAAGCTCTGGAAGTGAGTCTCTCCTGTCTATTGTCCCGCCTCTTTCTGAGACCTCTGCTGGGCTTTTAAGCCCCGCTTCCTGCCAGGGAGTGTGCAGCGCGTGTGTCGGGGAGGGGCCTTTCAGGCCACTGAAGCAGTTGAGGGCTTCCCCTGTGGTGGGAAGGGCTGGTACAGCCCATTACACATGGCTTCTCATTTTCCAGGTACTAGGAATGCACTGGTAGACCTTCTCAGCAGGTTCTCCTCGTCTTGCCACGAGTAGTCTCTCCACCCAGAGATCGCTGACACAATCTTTCAAAAGTGGAAAACTCCCCCAGTAGACCTCTTTGCATCTGCCCAGAACAAGAACTGTCGCCAGTTCTGCTCAATCCGAGGTCGCAACAAGGGCTCCTTATCCGACCCTTTCTTCTCCCATGGACAGGGTCACTCATGTATGCCTTCCTACCAATACCCTAATTCACCGGTTACTAATAAAGCTCAAGCATGACAAGGCGAATGTTATCCTGATTGTCCCGGCATTGCCGCAGCAGCATTGGTTCGGCACATTGCAGTAACTGTTGACCATGGCCCCAATGGAACTACCTCCTTCTCAGAACCATGGCCAACTCCTGCATCTGAGGCTAGTGTCTCCGCATCTGATGGCATGGCGACTGCATGGCTGAATGCGGAAGAACAGGAGTGTTCGGTTCAGGTACAGCATGTATTGCTGGGCAGAAGGAAACCCTCTGCCAGATTAACATATCTGGCCAACTGGAAGAGGTTTTCCATCTGGGCCTCTGGTCATAATACTTCACCCTCTGAAGCGCCTATTCAATCTATTTTGGACTATCGGCTGCACCTCAGACATCAAGACTTGGTCCTCTCATCACTAAAGGTTTATCTGGGAGCCATCTCAGCCTTTCATTTCCCGAATCAGGGCAAATTAGTCTTTGCCTATGACATGACAGGCAGATTCCTGAAAAGCCTGGAGAGACTCTATCTGCAGGTCAAAGAGCGTATACCTCCTTGGGATCTCAACCTAGTCCTATCAAGGCTCCCAGGGCCCCCTTTAAACCTTTGGCCACTTTCCCACTGCTGCTCCTCTCCTGGAAGGTGGCATTTTTAGTAGCAATTACCTCCACACGAAGGGTCTCTGAGATCAGAGTGCTCACCTCGGAACCACTGTATACAGTGTTCTACAAAGATAAGTTTCAGCTGCAACCTCACCCAGCCTTCCTACCAAAGATGATATCACAGTTTTATAACATCAGGACACATTTCTCTCGGTATTCTTTCCTAAACCACACAGTTCTAATGAAGAACATAGATGGCACACCCTGGATGAGAGGTGGGCTTTGGCCTTCTACACTGATAAACGAAACCCTTCTTCAAGTCCTCACAGCTCTTTATTGCGGTAGCAGAAAGAATGAAAGATCGACTGGTGTCTTCCCAAAGGATGTGTTCCTGGATTACCTTCTGCATCAGGTTCTGTTATGAGCAGGCAAATGTTCCTCCACCAGTGATTGTCACAGCTTATTCAACCAGAGGCCAAGCTGTATCATCAGCTTTCCTGGCCCAAGTGCTAATTGAGGACATCTGCAGGGTGGCTACCTGGTCATCGGTTCACACCTTTATGACCATTATGCTATTATCCAACAAGGTTGGGATGATGGCACCTTCAACAGAGCAGTTCTCAGGACAGCATATCCATGAACTCCAAGCCCACTTCCAATGTACTGCTTGTCAGTCACCTAAAATGGAGAGGTGACCAAGCACTCAAAGAAGAAAAGACGCTTACTAGCCTTCTGTAACTGTTGTTCTTCGAGATGTGTTGCTCATGTCCATTTCATGACCCGCCATCCCCGTCGTCAGAGTCGACGATAAGAAGGAACTGAGGGGTCATAGCACTGGTGGTGCCTCATATACTGGTGCATGAGCCCAGGAACCTACAGGGCGCCAATGCCAGCCCTACGGATACTGCTAAGGCAAAAAAATTCCAGTAGCTGTGCACATGGGCATGCACACACCTAAAATGGAATGGATGTGAGCAATACATCTCAAAGAACAACAGTTACAGAAGGTTAGTAACTGTCTTTTTAAAATATTATGTGCAAAACAATGAGCAATGGAAGGAAATTATTCAATAGTTAGGTATTAGTTAAGATAGTTAAGATCAGCTCCCAGACTGCTGTACTGGGTGGCACAGAATGGGAAGGAGGCAAACATCCCGCAGTGCTGAAGGAACAGGTTCAAGACTATTTAGAAGGATTGGACATTCACAAGTCCATGGGGCCGGATGCAATGCACCCGAGGGTGCTGAGGGAGTTGGCTGAGGTGATTTCAGAGCCATTGGCTATTATCTTTGAAAGCTCGTGGCAACAGGGGGAGGTCCCTGAGGACTGGAAAAAAGCAAATATAGTGCCCATCTTCAAAAAAGGGAGGAAAGAGGATCCGGGGAACTACAGACCGGTCAGCCTCACCTCAATCCCTGGAAAGATCATGGAGCAGGTCCTTAAGGAATCCATTTTAAGGCACTTGGAAGAGAGGAAGGTGATCAGGAACAGTCAACACGGATTCACCAAGGGAAAGTCATGCCTGACCAACCTGATTGCTTTCTATGATGAGGTGACTGGCTCTGTGGATGTGGGGAAGGCGGTGGATGTGATATACCTTGACTTTAGCAAAGCTTTTGATACGGTTTCTCACAGTATTCTTATCAGCAAGTTAAAGAAGTATGAGTTGGATGAATGGACTATAAAATGGATAGTGAACTGGCTAGAGCATAGGGCTCAACGAGTAGTGATCAATGGCTCCATAGCTGGCAACCGGTCACAAGCGGAGTTCCCCAGGGGTCGGTCCTGGGGCCGGTTTTGTTCAACATCTTTATTAATGATCTGGAGGATGGGGTAGATTGCACCCTCAGCAAGTTTGCGGACGACACTAAGCTGGGGGGAGTGATAGATACCCTGCAAGATAGGGATAGGATACAGAGTGACCTAAACAAACTGGAGGATTGGGCCAAAAGAAATCTAATGAGGTTCAACAAGGACAAGTGCAGAGTCCTCCACTTAGGAAGGAAGAATCCCATGCACAGCTATAGACTGGGGACCGACGAGCTGGGCAGCAGCTCTGCAGAAAAGGACCTGGGGGTAACGGTGGATAAAAAGCTGGATATGAGTCAGCAGTGTGCCCTGGTTGTCAAGAAGGCTAATGGAATATTGGGCTGCATTAGGAGGGGCATTGCCAGCAGGTCACGGGAAGTGATTATTCCCCTCTATTCGGCATTGGTGAGGCCGCATTTAGAATACTGTGTCCAGTTTTGGGCCCCCCACTACAAAAAAGATGTGGACAATTTGGAGAGAGTGCAGCGGAGGGCAACCAAAATGATTAGGGGGCTGGAGCACAGGACTTATGAGGAGAGGCTGAGGGAACTGGGCTTGTTTAGTCTGCAAAAGAGAAGAGTGAGGGGGGATTTGATAGCGGCTTTTAACTACCTGAAAGGGGGTTCCAGGGAGGATGGGGCGAGGCTGTTCTCGGTGGTGGCAGATGACAGAACAAGGAGCAACGGTCTCAAGTTGCAGGGGGAGGTCTAGGTTGGACATTAGGAAAAAGTTTTTTACTAGGAGGGTGGTGAAGCATTGGAATGGGTTACCTAGGGAGGTGGTGGAATCTCCATCCTTACAGGTTTTTAAGCTGAGGCTTGACAAAGCCCTGGTTGGGATGATATAGCTGAGGTTAGTCCTGCTTTGAGCAGGGGGTTGGACTAGATGACCTCCTGAGGTCCCTTCCAACTCTAATATTCTATGATTCTATGATTCTATGATTTCTATCTGTAAGCAAAAAGAGAAGGAAACCAGAACAGAATTGACAGTGTTTTAAAGCCTGAATCTAATGAAATCAAATGGAAGAAAGGTGCTCTAAAACTTGATGAGGGAGGACTTAGGGAAAAGAATGTAGCACATTGATTAATATCTAAGAATCCATACTGCCAGTATATGACTTAGTTGTATGACAGTTTCCAATTCCAAAGACAGATCCAAGACCCATTTGGAATCCACAATATGCTAATACAGCCTGAATTTGGGTCATCAGTCTTTGTGCATTGTTGTGACATTGTTACTGATAAACGAATGCAATGCACATGGAAACTCCCTTTTATAAAACAGCTTATTTTAATAAAATAAAGCCAATATATTTTGTAATTCAGAGGTGGACTATAATTTAAGCACTGTTATTTTTAACTGAGCTGGAATAACTTATAACCTGATTTCATTTTGACTATATGACTTCGGTGTCTTGAGGGAATTATCTCAAGATGAATCCTCTAGGACTTGGCAATACAGTTACTCTACCATGAAGGCTCACCTACTTAAATTTTTAATTTTTTCTTAGCAATAGCCATCTTTGTTGGCTCAACTAAAATAGAAATAGATTGAATAAGCTATTCCTCCTTTTTAAAAGCTGCTGACAGATAAAATGAAATATTGCCTATGTGGAAATAATAATTTTATATAATGGACCTCATTTATTTTTACAGTTCCCCTAGGCAAACTGAACCTAAACAAGTGAATGAGAGAAAAGCATAATAACAAGCCCTTTAGAACATAGATATAAAGTAAGGTTACTGGAGCTGAAACATTATTGGAATATATGAAATAGTTTAATATATGGTTTTTTTTTCATTTTGCACCATTAGGTCATTTTATATAGCTGTAAAATATAACTTGACATAACTCCGATATGAACAAAATCTTGGATGCAATAACCTTTTGCAGATTCCATTGTAATAGAATGGATGCAGCAGCACTACAATAGTTTAAAGGTTGTCAATGTTTTCATTATCAAACTGTTTATGAAAAGTTTGGCTTGGCCATTAAAATTCCTTTTATACTGAAACTTGGCGTAGTAGGGTAATGTGAGATTCAAAAAGCCAAACTCAAACTTTTGACTTTGGGGCTCCCTTTAGTTTCTGTGTGTTAGGTCCCCGGCTCAACATGGCTTCTAGAGGTAGTGGCCACAACTTGTAAATAAGGAGGACAGGGTTAGGTCAGGGCAGATTTCTGGCTGGTTAAGACTCTTGAATTACACTTTCACAGCTTTAGTACTGCATGGATACTGAGGCAGGTACTTCTGAAATTAATTTCAGTCCAAATTTGAAGTAAACAGAATTGTCAAGTGAAAAGAAAACCAAGAGGTTGAAAGGAAAAGAGACCCCTACATTTTTAAAGTATTTAATTTCTATGGGTTTGCAATGCTGCAGACCAAGTGTGTGAGTGTGTGTGTTTGTAATCACTGGTGTCACTGAATGGAAGAGTAACAGTGCTGGACCCTAGCAAGCAGTATATAGATTCTTCAGTCCAACATGAGCTTTGTTATGAAAGCGGTTCACATTTTCCTATTTGAGATTCAATTTAGGGACAAATATAAATGAAGCAAGGATTAAAATGAAGTAATGTAAATTAGAACACTTCAGGTAAACCTTTGGCAAGAATGTCAGTGGAATGACCTATAGAGATCATAGCATTTGGTAAAACTATACCGAACCAAGCAATAAGAATTTAATACTATAGAGCAGACATTTCCCTCCATTATATACCTTTATTTTATTTTTTCTTTTATTATAACAGTACAATGTTTCTTCTGTATCAGCTAATTGGAACTTCTTCCATGGTAACTTTAATGGCAGATATTATCCCAGTGACTGTAGAAAGTTCATATGTACTGCAGTAGAACATCTTGTGTCTCTGTTATAATTAGATGCCCATTGTGTTTTAAGAACTAGATTGATGTTTGAACTACATGCCCATGCAGGAAGTAAGACAGAGGAAGAGCCTTTTCCTGATACTTGTGTGTGGGCTACCTGGGTCCGAACACACACAAGTAAGCAAAGTAGGTTGTTGGGGAAGAATCTCTACACTGGTGAGGAGATTTAGTAGTAATCTGCAGCTGGTATGAAACAGCTGTAAATTACTAATCCCCCTTCCCACCTTCCCTGCATCAAGTGCAAATCAGAGTGGGGATTGTACTCCAATGCACAGTACCTTTTGTGTGGCACATCTTGCTCAGAATGTGCCTAAAGGAACAATCTAGCTTCTAAGTGTTCTATGAAAAAAGATTCCAAGGAAAGCTGCTTGCATTTGCAGTTTACTACTGAGAAAAGGTATTGTTATGAATAGGTTTACTGCTTGAATGGCTATATATTGAATTGAGTTACCCTATAAATGAGAAACATTTGTAATAGAATACAAGATAAGAGTTCAATTCTGTACATACTTATTGTATGCATGCACAGCTAGATAACTAGTGCACTGTCCCTTTAAAAGAGGCATGGAAGGTGACTCAGACTGACTGACTCTCTCCCATGCTGAGCAAGGCTGCTGAGACAAGAGTGTGTATTTGAAAGCCTTGTTAATAAAAGCCAGCTTAGTGTACACTGTACTGTAGGGACCATCATTGCTGTGAGCAGCCTGAAGAAAGACAATACGTGGTGTCCGAAGTAAAAACAAAATAACTATGGCTTTCATGTAGAAAAATGCCAGAAATATGCCACAAATGGACTTTGAAACCAGAGGTATGGCAGATGACTGGAGTAGTTGACAGGAGTTAATGGAGCTGATTTTTTCAGGAACTGAGGCAGATAAGTGGCCGGCAGCCCAGAAAGCTGCTCATTTTCTATAGTTGCCATAAGTACTGATTAAAAAGACTTAAGTATAAGTGCCAAGTATACTATTACCAAAGTACTTGTAAATACAAGTATAAGTATGGTTGTGGAAATAGCACATAGGTATTTATAAGCAAAAATACAAGTAATAGCACAAGCATTTTCAAATCACATATTCCCTGTAATTGTCTGATAAATAGATAGTACTGATACATGCCAAGCAGCATGGGGATCTCTTGCTTATGTTTAGGGATCATTTGCCTTCAGTGGGCCATCTTGTGTGCAGGACAAGCACTTTACCTTAATTAATGTTCCTTTATTGTTTGGTGAGTTACACAATTACAGACATTTACAATGGAAACATTCAATATAACCTTATACCATGGGATACTCAAATACATGTAGCATCCTACAAGCATTCCATAAAGTCTAAACCCTAAACACATTCTTATAACACTAATATCTATTTTAACTGTACTAAATCACAGGTAAGCCAGACTGGTTTCCAGGTGTGCATTTGTCAGTGTTCAATGAAGGCCTGGGCCTTGTCATGAGCTGACAGCTGGTCTGTCAGTGTCACAGAGGGCCCGGTACTTTCAGGTTTTCCCCAGATGCTGTGCTTGCATCTAAAATCCTTCTTTTCATGCAAATATTTTTTCTCCCGTGGCTTCTATAAAGAACAAACTCTTTTACTCAAATCTACTATGTATGTTTTAATTATTATTCTGATTAAACACAAAAGGAGAAACAAGTCATGTATAAAACATACCATAAATACTGCTTTTGTCTGTGTTTATGAACTGAATAAGAATAAACAGTATTTCTGGCCTTTTCTGGCCTAGTAAACCACAAATTCAGGAAATGTATCAAAACATTGCATTAAGGAATAATAAATGTGTTCAACTGAGAGGAAAATATAGCTAGAAAAAATTGAAAGAACCATATTTAGTTGTTAATACATAATTATTTACCTGCACATGTCTGGTGAAATTTGATGGCACCTTCTGTTGTCTGTGAATTGTCTTCCCTTGTGGTTTGCACAAACTATTTCAGTAAAGTTCCTGTCATCTTCATCAACATCTGAGAATATGTCTATACTAGAAAGATAAGTGGACCTATATTAGGTCGACTTATTTCTGTAGTGGTGCATGTCCACACTACCCTCCTTGGCTTGGTGGTGCCTGTGCTCACCAGGAGAACTTCCACTGACCTAAGAGGAGCAGTGTGGGGCTCTGAGAGCCTGGTATCTCACCTCTGATGGCAGCTCTCTCTCGGGAGCCCAGCTGCCCTCCTGGTGGGCTGCCTCCCGCTCCCCCTTCCTTGATGGGAGTAGGTGGGGAAGCTGCCTGGGATTTTCGCTTCCCTGATCCCTGCCAGGAGCAGGGGGGGAAGCCTCCCCATTTCCCACCAGGAGTGGGGGGAAAACAGCCAGGTCTTCTTGCCACAGGAGAGAGGGGTCCAGAGGCCCCGACTTCTTGTCCCCACTACTTGCTGGAAGCTTGGCAGCTTTGTGAAATTGACAAGGCTGCCCAGCTCCCAGCGGGGAGTGGGCAGGGGCTAGGCTTCTCATCCCAGGTCTCAGCTAGGAGTGGGGTCCAGCCACCCAGCTCTCCAAGAGAGCGGAGGGCAGCTGGGCTCTAGTTGACTGGCTTCTTGTCAATTTCATAGCTTCTGCTGTGAAATTGACAAGACAGCCAACAGCCCATGTAAGTAATGAAATGTCTACACCGACAGTGTGTAGCCCTAACTATACTGACATTAGCCTTATACCTCTCCTGGAGGTGGAGTTGTTATATTGGTGTAATAGGGCACTTACATCAGTGGGAGGAAGGCTGTAGTGTAGACACTGATTAGTTCAGCGTAAACTGCCATATGTTGATCTAACTGTGTAGTGTAGACCAGTGCTGAGAAGTAAGTTCTCACTAGAATTGGCAACACTTTATTTTCAGACTTCATTACTGGCTGAAGAGTTTGTCCTGGGTTAGAGAAGCAGTGGTGGTGCTAAACAGAAGAAGACTAAGGAATTGCTTAAGCCCTGATTTCCAGATAGCCCCTTCAGCATTGGAGTGCTGGCAGGTGTTTCCTACCCCACCCTGCAAAAGATGCAGCTACTGGGCTTGTTCTGTCAATGCAGGGCAGAGAGTAAGTGTCTGCCTGCTCTGCTCCTTCCCTTCTCTCCTCCCTCTGATTCACCCCTACACTGGGCTGGGCTGGACTGGGTCTGGCAGGGCCAGGCAGCAAGTCTCCTCACTGCTGCTGGGCTGGGACAAGTTGGGCTGGTGAGCAAGTCTCCCTGCTGTCGGTTGCAGTGATCAATCAAAAGTGAAGGGGGTGGGGCCACCACCCTCCCTGGCTTGTGCAATAGCTGGGCCAGGAGAAAAAAGTCCTGGCAGCCGAATTTAGGACCTGAAGCTCCCAAGCCCAGGTCAGTGGGTTCTGTGGGCCAACCAGAATCCAGGATAGTTGGAAGAAATGTGATTGTTTCAAAAAGTAGTTTGAAAAAAGCATGATAAAACAGAGAGGAATAACTAACAATCACACATACCCACATCAAAGAAATAAGGATTCAATATGCAGTATTAAAAGAAGCATGTAATAAAAGCACAAACTCAGCTGGTTTGCAACAGATGTTTATTACATCAAAGAAAGCAAGAGTAATGCCCAGCACTAGGGAAGATAAGCATGAAGTGCCACAAAGCAAACCACTTTGCACATGCATGCTGCACAGGCAAACAAAAAAATACAGTGCATACAGTGCATGCAATGGGAGGACACCTCCAAGGAGAAGAGTTTCACAACAATGAAACTGCATTCATTTTATCTCTAATACAGAATAAGCTATCAGAAATAGTGAAACAGAGCAAAAACTGTGATTAATCTTTTTTTAAAAAAAACTATAAGGTCAGGATGGTCTGCACAAAAACAGCAAGTTCTCTTGGCTGTGAGTCTTTTGGAATGAAAAAAGAGTTGGCAGTGGGATATGGACTAGTGCTGACTGGGGAGAAAATAGTAGTTCCAAAGAAAATGCATCCAGAGATTCTGAAAAAGATTCACGAGGAACAGCTTGGTACGGTACTATGCAAAAGATGGGCAAGAGTTAATGCACAAATCGAAGAAATACCTAGAGATTGTTGTATTTGTGCATAGTACCAGAGACAGAACTGCAAGGAACCAATGACAATTCATGAAGAACCTTTCAGAGCCTGGCATCAGTTGGCAGCTGATCTATGTGAACACAGAGGAAGCCACTTTGTGCTGATAGTTGATTGTGACAGTCATTTTGTCAAAGTAACTCAACTATGCAACACACACTGTGGTGAATCACACCAAGGCAGTACTTGCCAGACATGGTATTTGTGGTGAGCTCATTTCAGATACGGGACCACAGTAAGCCTGAGGAATTTCAAAGATTTTCAAAGGACTGGGGTTTCATATCCACAGTCCAATGCACCAGCTGAAAAATATGTACAAATAGCCAAGCAGATACTTACCAAGGCAAATGAAGATGGTCAAAACACTTATCTTGATTTGCTAAATTACTGAAACACACCTGTGGAATGTAGGTGTTAATGGGCAGAAGGCTCAGATCAATAATACCTGTGAAGGAGTCTCTTCTAATGCCTAGAGTTGCAAACCACAACAAAAGACAAAATGACAAAAACGATGCCAAAATAAAAGAGTTGGATGGATGGAAGAAGGCCAGAAACCTCTCACAAAAAACTCCAGAATAATGATGTGAAGCTCAAGTGTCAGTGGCACCCTGGCACAGTAGTTGAACCACTGGATGCAGGTCCACAAAGAATGACAGTACTTAGGTGGAATCACAGACATTAGAGAACTGCTTTTATTAGTGCAATTGCATTTGAGGAGAAAAACATGACCTGTGATGCTAAAATGGCCAGTGAGGAGAACACTAATAATGATACAAACAGGACCTCAGAACAGCCTACCAGTCAGAGAGAAGGGACAGCACGGTTACATCCAACACAAGCACAATCATCCGGTGACGCTGTGTCTGTGCCTAAAAATATTCATAGATGCCAAGGCCAGAAGGGTCCACTATGATTATCTGGTTCAATCTCCTGCACAACACAGGCCACAGAACACTCCCTCAGAATAATTCCTATTGCACACAGGTAGTCAATAGTTGGATCGCAGGCCAAATCTGGAGCACCAGACCCTTTTGAACAGAACCAAAATCTTTTTATTTACATATTATTATTATTTATTTATTTATGTATTTTTCTGGAAAATATACCTTGGCTATATCTTGACAAAGAAATTTGGACCTTGACAAAAAATAATTGACTGCCCCTGCTATATCATATCTTGTAGAGAAACATTCAATCTTGACTGAAAAATTGTCAGTGATGGAAAATCCACCACAACTCTTGGTAAATTGTTCCAAAGATTGATTACTCTCACTGTTAAAAACTGATCCCTTATTTCCAGTCTGAATTTGTCTAGTTTCAACTTCCAGCCATTGAATCTTGTTTTACCTTTGTCTGCTACACTGAAGAGCCAATTATTACATATTTGTTCCCCATTTAGATACTTATAGACAGAAATCAAGTCATTTCTTATACTAAATAGATTGAGCTCCTTAAATCTATCACTATGTTTTCTTCTAGGTAATTAATAAAAAATTTAAATAGCATATGGTCAAGTGATCCCTCTGAGACCCCAATAAAAATTCTATGATTCCCCATTTATAATTATATTACAGTTACATTTGGGACCTATTCGTGAATCAGCTTTTAATCAATTTAAAATGTGACATATTAATTGTATATTGTACTAGTTTTTAATCATGTCATGTGGCACCAAGTCAAATGCCTTACAGAAATCTAAGCATATTACGGGAACAATATTATCTTTAGCAATCAAACTTGTAATCTCATCAAGCAAAGATATCAAGTTAGTTTGACAGGATTTATTTTCCATAAACCCATGTCGATTGGCATTAATTACATTACCCTCCTTTAATTCTTTATTATTTGAGTCTAATTTCAGCCATTCCATTATCTTACCCAGGATCATTGTCAGAATGACAGGCCTATAATTACCTGGTCATCCTATTTACCCTTTAAAAATATTGACACAACATTAGCTTGTTTCCAGTTTTCTAGACCTTCCCAGATGTTCCAAGACTCTCTGAAAATCAACATTAATGATCCAGTTAGATACTCAGCCAGCTCTTTTAAAACTCTTGGATGCAAGTTAGGCAGACGTGTGGATTTAAAAATGTCTGTCTGCTCTTTAACAGCATGCTGAGATACTAGTGGAATGGAAAGAGTGTTATTATCTGTTTTTTCCCCAAATACAGAACAGAAATATTTATATTCTGCATTATTATTGATAATTCTACATTTCCGTCTAGTAATATACCTGTACCACTGCTAGGATTCTTTTTGTTCTTAACATACTTAAAAAAATCCTTGTTATTGTCTTTAACTCTACTATCCATAGATTTCTCCTTTCATAGAATCATAGAAACATAGAATATTAGAGTTGGAAGGGACCTCAGGAGGTCATCTAGTCCAACCCCCCGCTCAAAGCAGGACTAACCTCAGCTATATCATCCCAGCCAAGGCTTTGTCAAGCCTCAGCTTAAAAACCTCTAAGGATGGAGATTCTATCACCTCCCTAGGTAACCCATTCCAGTGCTTCACCACCCTCCCAGTGAAAAACTTTTTCCTAATATCCAACCTAGACCTCCCGCCCTGCAACTTGAGACCATTGCTCCTTGTTCTGTCATCTGCCACCACCGAGAACAGCCTAGCCCCATCCTCCCTGGAACCTCATTTCAGGTAGTTAAAGGCCGCTATCAAATCCCCCTCATTCTTCTCTTTTGCAGACTAAACCAGCCCAGTTCCCTCAGCCTCTCCTCATAAGTCCTGTGCTCCAGCCCCCTAATCATTTTTGTTGCCCTCCGCTGACTCTCTCCAACTTGTCCACATCCTTTTTGTAGTAGGGGGCCCAAAACTGGACACAATATTCTAAATGCGGCCTCACCAATGCCGAAGAGAGAGGAATAATCACTTCCCGTGACCTGCTGGCAATGCCCCTCCTAATGCAGCCCAATATGCTATTAGCCTTCTTGACAACCAGGGTACACTGCTGACTCATATCCAGCTTTTTATCCACTGTTACCCCCAGGTCCTTTTCTGCAGAGCTGCTGCCCAGCTCGTCAGTCCCCAGTCTATAGCTGTGCATGGGATTCTTCCTTCCTAAGTGGAGGACTCTGCACTTTTCTTTGTTGAACCTCATTAGATTTCTTTTGGCCCAATCCTGCAGTTTGTTTAGGCCCTTCTGAATCCTATCCCTACCTTCCAGGGTATCTACCACTCCCCCCAGCTTAGTGTCATCCGCAAACTTGCTGAGGGTGCAATCTACCCCATCCTCCAGATCATTAATAAAGATGTTGAACAAAACTGGCCCCAGGACCGACCCCTGGGGCACTCTGCTTGTGACCGGTTGCCAGCTAGACATGGAGCCATTGATCACTACTCGTTGAGCCCTATGCTCTAGCCAGTTCTCTATCCATTTTATAGTCCATTCATCCAACCCATACTTCTTTAACTTGCTGATAAGAATACTGTGAGAGACAGTATCAAAAGCTTTGCTAAAGTCAAGGTATATCACATCACCGCCTTCCCTACATCCACAGAGCCAGTCACCTCATCATAGAAAGCAATCAGGTTGGTCAGGCATGACTTTCCCTTGGTGAATCTGTGTTGACTGTTCCTGATCACCTTCCTCTCTTCCAAGTGCCTTAAAATGGATTCCATAAGGACCTGCTCCATGATTTTTCCAGGGATTGAGGTGAGGCTGACCAGTCTGTAGTTCCCTGGATCCTCTTTCCTCCCTTTTTTGAAGATGGGCACTATATTTGCTTTTTCCCAGTCCTCAGGGACCTCCCCTTGTGGCCACGAGCTTTCAACGATAATAGCCAATGGCTCTGAAATCACTTCAGCCAACTCCCTCACCACCCTTGGGTGCATTGCATCCGGCCCCATGGACTTGTGTATGTCTAAGCCTTCTAAATAGTCTTGGACCCGTTCCTTCAGCACTGCGGGATGTTCGCCTCCTTCCCATTCTGTGCCACCCAGTACAGCAGTCTGGGAGCTGATCTTGTCTGTGAAGACAGAGGCAAAAAAAGCATTGAGTACCTCAGCTTTCTCCACATCCTCCGTCACTAGGTTGCCTCCCTCATTCACTAAGAGGCCCACACTTTCCCGAATCTTCCTCTTGTTGGCAACATGCCTGTAGAAACCCTTCTTGTTCCCCTTCACGTCCCTTGCTAGCTGCAACTCCAATTGCGCTTTGGCCTTCCTGATTTCATTCCTGCACGTTCAAGCAGTGTTTTTATAATCCTCCCTTATTGTGTCCCTTATCAATTTTCTACAATTCCTAGCTTCTGAATTATATTCATTACTACTGACTTCCTCTTTGTTCTGTTTGTTTATATACTTTTTTAATAGCCGCCTTCACTTCCCATCTAAATCAGTTAATTTTTTTTTTTTTTTTTTTTACCAATTTGGCCTTCTTCCTCACTTGGAGTTTTTTGGGCATCTAGTAAAGTATTCTTTCACAGTTCCAAGTTATCATTTACATTTTTCTGATTAAATTCTTCCTCCCAGTTGATTTGGCTTATAATTGTTTTCAGCTTTGTGAATTTGGCCCTTTTAAAGTACAAAGTATATATATCATTAGTCTGGACTTTATTCTGTTTGCACATTATAAATGTGATTCAGCCATGATCCCTTGTACCTAACTTTCCATTAATATTTAGTTCTGTGATCAGTTCCTTTTTATCTGTCATGGGATGGTCTAATATAGAATTTCCTTGTGTTGGATGCAACACTTCTTGAGTTAGAAAATCGTCATGTATAATATTTAGAAATATCAAGGATGTTTTAGTACTGGCAGCATAAATTCTTCAGCATATGGTTCTCAAATTGAAGTCCCCATAATCACACGGCATTTATTCCCTCTATACATTATAGATAGGTATGTAAGGAGGTGATCATCCTGTTCCCTGATGTATTCTGGTGGTCTGTAGCAGACCAATTAATACTCCATCTTGTGCTTTCTTGACATTGATTAATAAGCATTCAAAGTCATTTTCTTCCAAGTTATCAGTCTCGGAATACAAGATGCAACACACTGCAGATTTGGGAAAAATTTAAATCCAAAGAGTGGAAGGACCTAATGCTGTTATTAAGCAGGAACATTAGGAATGGCATCTCCAATCTTTTTGTTTACAGGGGGATGTATTGTATTCATGCAGAGTTAGAGAACTGGTGCATGAATACAATACATGAGAGGTACAAGAAGTGTGTCTGAGACTGGCTCTGTGTGTGTGTGTGTGTGCTCAGCTTGGTTGCTGAGACCATGATGTGTATTTGAAAGCGTAGTTAATAAAAGCCTGTTTAATTTACCCTTGTGTGTATCTCCATTTCTGTGAGCAGTCTGAATAGATAGTGCACTTACTACATGGCATAGTGCTTAATACTATGAATAATCACATTAAAGTAAATAATCATTATATAGCTGTGTTTGTCCCATTATATATAGTCCAATTTGTTTTAAAAATCCTTCAATTATGGGGTTTGACAACCTCTCTTGGAAGCCTATGCCATAGCTTAATTACCCTTATAGTTTATAAATCTGTTCCTAATATCCAACCTAAATCTCCTTTGTTGCAGATTAAGCCTATTACTTCTTGTCCAACCCTCAGTGGATATGGAGAACAATAGATCACAGTCCTCTTTAGAACAGCCCTTATCATATTTGAAGTGTGTTACCGGGTCTCCGCTCAGTCTTCTTTTCTCAAGGCTAACTATGTCTATTAGTTGTGAATCTGATGATGGACAGACATCTTAGACTTGATCCTGACCAAGAGGGAGGAATTAGTTCTCTAGTCCCCTGGAACCTTACCAGCCTCCATGAGTTCTTGAAGATATTTGCTAATGGTTCCAAGATTGCTTCAGCTAGTTCCTTAAATATCATCTGACCTTGCCAACTTTAATACATTTAACTTATCTAAATATTATTTAACCTATTTTGCCTTTTGTTCCTTTTCCCTTGATGCTAATAGTGTTACATATCTGCTCACCATTAACCTTTTTTAATGAAGACTGAAGAAAATAGGCATTTAACACCTCAACCTTCTTTGATGTAATCAATTATTAGCGCTTCTTCCCTGCCAATCAGAGGACCTACACTTTCCTGCATCTTTTGCTAGCTCTTAATGTATTTAAAGAACTTCTTCTTATTGCCTTTTGTGTCCCTTGCTCGATATAACTCACTTTATGCCTTAGCCTTTTTGATTTTGTCCCTACATGTTTGTGCTATTCTTTAGTACTTCTCCTTAACAATTTGTCCAGGTTTCCACTTTTGTAGGATTCCTTTTTGGTTTTCAGGTCATGAAACTGCTCCTGATGGACCCACATTTTCCCCTTACTATTCTCCTATCTTTCCTTCATCTTGGGATAGTTTGAAGTTATGCCATTACTATTGTCTCCTTGAGAAATTGCCAGCTCTCATGAACTCCTTTCTCCCTTTGATTTTATTCACATGAAAATCTTACCTACCAGTTCTCTGAGTTGGTTAATATATGCTTTTTTGAAGTCTGTTGTCCTTATTTAGCTGCTCTCACTCCTTCCTTTACTTAGGTTCATGTGTTTCTAAAAAGCTGCAAATTGTTTTAAAAGTATCTAGTTTATCCTTTTAAAAATAATTTCTGCTAAATGCTGCACAAATTTGGTGGGATAATCTTATTTAGTTTTATTGTAGGAAACCTTTGTATTAGGGATAATAGAATGGATTTAATTCCTTTTTAAAAGAAACAAATTTACTCATGTAGGCTCACTAAAACATGCTTATAGTGTAGTGGTGACAAATGTCAATTGTATCAATATTCCATGATTATATAACGTCTAAAATGTGATCGGTAGACTTTTACAAAATAGCTTATATCTAGATATTCTGTTCATGATTTGTGATCTTTAACTTCCTACAGTGCTAAAAAAAATCTATTCTTAACCACATTGTATCTCCCTAATTGATATTTCCCCCCTTATTTAATTTCCTTTAAAACCAGCAAGAATGCTTCTTTGAAGTCTGATCTCATTCGCTGCTTTTTTTGTTCAATGTCTTAAGCCAAACTTTTCCTAGTTTTAGCTATTGCAGTTCGTCCACTAGTTGTATATAAAAATAAAGCAAGAGCCAAATCCAAATGCAATACAGTTAGCTTACCACACACAAAGAGATAGATGCCTCTCCTAATATGAGTGCATAACTCTTATTAGTGATAATGGGAGTTACTATGTGTGCACATCACGGGAAGAATATACTCATAAACATTCATTTGTTTGATATGATTTGTATCATATAGATCAGAAAATTTATACTTTATCCTTATTAAACTATGCAGAGCAGCTCAATGAAATAAAACAAGCTATATGCCAGTTCTTAGCATTGTCACCAATGATTAATTTTGGTGAATGGCTCAGTTAAGCTTATGGTAGACCTAATAGAATTGGATTTGATCCTGAATACATTTAGTGTTGTGAGCATTCTGCCAATTACAAAATACCATCTGTGGTTAGTGGACGTTTCAATGAATTAGTAATTATTGGAATTTGGTGCTTCTCACCTGTAGGTCACCACCTTGAATTTGACCCAAGTAGGTACAGACTGAAAGTCATTACTGTTTTGTAGTCTGTGTAAAACAAGTTGTTGATCTCTATCTAGATCTTATTGGAAAGGTGCTGTCACTGCTAGAACATCATGACAATAGGCAACCTTGTAAGCAGTCTCATCAAAGCAGTCAGGGACTGAATGGACATAGAGACTGAACTAATCTTACATTCCTAAAGGTATACCTGCAAGCTGAGACACATTGCCAGGGCACTGTGGTGAACCTTGCCCTGGTAGTGCTTATAATATACATATTCTGTGGACAGACAGAGAAGACATCCTACAGAGCTGTCAGTTTGGCACATTTCACAAGCAATATATTGAATAAAACAAAGGTACAATGTCTTTTCTTTGATATGCTTAGTATGGGGCAAATGTTCCTCTTTGCTTTAGTGAGAAGAGTGGAACAAGCAGCAGTGGATCTAAGTGAGGGTGAGGCAGTAGCAGCTCCATGGCATAGTCACCAGAAGGTTTAGGGGCAGGGATACTGGTGGGATAGGTTGGCAGTGGAGGAGGAAATGGCTGCAATGTGGCATCATTTCTCTCCTGAACCCCATGGGGATACCTTGTGTAACTACTGACCTCATCAGCATTAACTTCTAGTAGGTCTCCCTTCACTGAGCAAAAACCCCTTTCAGAGAACTTTGGAGGGCAATGGCCAGTGTGCTAAGCTCATGGGAGCATGATTTCTTCAGGAGCCTGATGCCATGGAATTCAGTGGGTAGAAGGTAACGCAGAGGTACTTTGGTGAAGCCTTTAAGATCTCTGCAGATCTCAGGAAAATAGTGTTTTTTGGGAGACAGAAACTTCATTAGGTTCTTCAGGAAAGTAAACCTCACCCTCAAATGGAAACAATCAGATGGAAACTGGGGAACTGGTTCCACTGAAGTCACTAGCAAGATTCCCATTGACTTGAGTGGTGCAGAATTGAGTCTTGTGAGAGTGCAAACTTGGTTTCCAGTATCTTATGTGGAAATACTCATGACATAGGATGGTTTAGCCCAGGGCACATAAGTAATTTGAGTAGATTATATGAGTAGTTTTAAAAGGCAGCTTGGGTTATAGTTTCTAATACCGATTTAATTAATATAGCATATTCTAACTTAAGAAAATACTGCTGTTTTGAAAGTTACTTCTAAAAACGTGTAAACCTCTCCTCTTACACATCACAAAGTGGGAAAAATATACATGTACAAAATAAGAAAACACAATGTTTCTGCATGCCAATGGTAGATAAAAACATGCTTTTTTCACTAATTCCCAAGTTTATGGAAATTCAATTGACAATTCTATTACGTAAAATTACAAAAAGCTGTCATTCACTTTTGAGGAGTCAAACTCCATAGGGAAGGAAAACAAAGGTTTATTTTCCAATGCAAACCTAACAATTGTTTTGTTTTCTATTAGCTGTCCTCATTGTCACTGAATTCTTTTCTTTGCATTCTTCAGGTCCTTTCCACACATGAACACAAAGAAAGTTGCTAGTTAAAGGAAAAGTGACCAGTGCAGAGGACGACATGACCACCATGAAGGAAAACTGTGTGGTTGCATTGCTAATTGCAGGTCTGGGAGTCATAGGAATCTTAGTGTCAGAAGCAACAGAAGATTCCCAGTGCCAGAGAGCTGAGCACCCTATTATAATGTATAAAGGTAAGGAGCATTTTCCCTCCGCTTCCAAACAAATTTTCCAAAAAAAGGGATAAATAACATACGAGCCCTTTACCTCTGGAATATTTTTGTTTATATCACACATTGTCACTAAATGAAAATGAATTTGATGCCTTCTGCCTAGTTGCCTATAGATATTTGTCCATATTGCAGAAATCTACAGACAGTTTGAATGATTTATATGACTGGTAATTTCAGCTCAGAAGATTCCCAGGTCTAGAACAATAGCAATATTAAAGGTCAGGAAGGATTAAAGTGCATTGGCAGAGCTCTGTGTTGAAAATTGCCCAGCACTTGACCTCACTATACTATATTCTTTTCAATGAAGTTAGTCTTTCTTTCATGAGCTCTGAACGGACTCACATGTTTTAAAAATATAATAAAAATATAATAAAATAAAAAATAAAAATAAAAAAAGCTTTTCACTGCTACTCAGCATGGGCATTGAGTGGTGCCTTAAACTATTTAAACCAGCAGAACATGTATCTGGTGCGGCAGGGTGAACACTGTTGCATTCATGTCAGTCAGTTTCAGACCTCTAGAACATCTCTGCTGTTCTTAAAATCTGTCATGTTATGGTGCAGGTGGTTTCTGCCATGCTGTTTGGGAGATCTTACAAGAGACAACTCTAATTCTCAGTTAAATGGGCAGAGGCAGGGAACAGAAATGAACTAAAATATATATCAGACAGACTAATACAAATGAGTTTACAAACTTTGCTCACAATTCTCCTGTGAATGTGTCACTTGTAAGACACTTGTAAGGTGCTCACAGCATTAGAACTCTCATTTTCATTTGTAATTAAAACACAAAATGTATGAGCACGGAACTTGCTGTAAATATTGCACTTTTGGTTACCACTGCAATTGCTAAAATGCTGAGAGTGACACATGTTAATCAGGTCAAACTCTCCTTTTCACCCTGCATTAGGGATGATGCCGGCTGTATTGCCTTTTCAGTATATAAATAGTATTTGCTACTATAGGATCCTATCTAGCAGAGTTCTCAGCGCTCAGCATGATCCACCGGGTTGAGCCCCTGCTTTGTTTGCAAAATGGTTTTCTTGATTACTTACTTTCTGGATTCATGGAGTAATTGCTATTAAAACCTTCCGCTCATTAGGCTTTCTACTTACCCCTGCCTCTATTGTAATTCTGAACAAAATGACTGCCAGGAAAAAAATGGCAGCTCTTCAGAACAACTCGTGTTACAATTAGCTTATGGAATTTCATCACCATCTGAATTTAATTTTAAATATTTGTTGTCCAATTATGCTAATAATACAGTACTATTTTTATTATTGATCGATTGATTTAAAGTTTGCCCTTTAGATTAACAAGTTACAGAGAGTCCCAGTAGGCTCGTCTGCATGGATATGGGGAACAAATCTCTAGATTTCACTATTACACTATATTCTTCAAATTATCCTCAACAAGCACAAAGTTATTTGCCTCTTTTTTATAAAAGGCCAACGTCTCCTAAAATAACATTTTTTACTTTGGTAAATTGGGACCAACTATCCTGTTTTGAAAAAACAAAATTGGTTCTAGAAATTGCTTTTGAAAGTTTGCAGCAATTAATCTTTGTGTATTGAACATAAAGTAACTTTTTAAAGGGTTTATTAGTACAGTTGCTAAGTATAATGAAACAAATATTAAATTTTCATAAATTATTATTTTAAAAATTATTGTTAATATCTGTTGTAATGTATTTATTCTGATAAGATATGCAGGAAATGATTTTGAGATCCAGTATTTGAAGGTGAACTGTGATTCAACTGTGAACTGTAATTTTAACATCAAGTTGTAGCTTATTAAATGGGATGACACAAGGAGTAAAGTACCACTCAGTGTGAGTAAAAGCATCAGAATTTAGCTATACTATTAGATTCTGATTATTGGTAGCACTGCTTGTAGTGATGATCCTGTTGAACAGCTCACAGAAAGGCACATCATAATTTTTTCACTGATTATTCTTTCAGCTAAGGGATATAATCTAAGTGCTAACTTCAAAATCACCCTATGTCCACATCCAGTAGAGAATCTCAACTCACTTTGAGGAAAAGTTCCAGAGGGGTAGCTGTGTTAGTTTGTATACAGCAAAAACAACGAGAGTCCTGTAGTTTCTTAAAGACTAACAAATTCCTGCGGGCATAAGTTTTCGTGGGCAGCAACCCACTTCGTCAAATGCATGGAATGGAAATCACAGATAGGAGGTATATATAAGGATAAGAAACAACAATGGGGAGGGCAAGTGCTAACAAAGTCAATTCAGTTAGTGTAGATGAGGCCTATTCACAACCGTTGGTCAGAAGGTGAGAATGTGTGAATAGTGACCGTTACTTCTTGTAATGAGATAACCATTCCAAATCCCTATTCAGACCCAGTCTGATTGTGTCAAGTTTGCATATGAGTTCCAGCTCTGCAGTTTCTCGCTGAAGTCTGTTTTTGAAGTTTTTTTGTAGAAGTATGGCAACTTTCAGGTCAGCTACAGAGTGTCCTGGGAGTCTGAAGTGCTCTCCTACTGGTTTATGGATGTTACCATTTTTTATGTCTGATTTGTGTCCATTTATTCTTTTGCGTAGTGACAGTCTGATTTGGCCAATGTACATGGCAGAGGGGCATTGCTGGCACATGATGGCATATATTACATTAGTAGATGTGCAGGTGAATGAGCTCCTGATGGTGTGGCTGATGTGGTTAGGACCTGTGATGGGGTCCCTAGAGTAGATGTGCGGGCAGAGTTGGCAACGGGGTTTGTTGCAGGGATAGGTTCCTGGGTTACTGTTCTTGTTGTATGGTGTACGGTTGCTGGTGAGTATTTGCTTCAGGTTGGAGGGCTGTCTGTAAGCAAGGATAGACCTGCCTCCCACGGCTTGAGCGAGTGAGGGATCATCTGCTAGGATAGGTTGTAGATCCTTAATGATGTGTTGGAGAGATTTTAGCTGGGGGCTGTAGGTGATGGCCAGTGGTGTTATGTTGTTTTCTTTCTTGGGTCTGTCCTGTAGTAGGTGACTTCTGGGTACCTGTCTGGCTCTGTCAATTTGTTTCTTCACCTCCCCAGGTGGGTATTGTAGTTTTAAGAATGTTTTATGGAGATCCTGTAGGTGTTTGTCTCTGTCTGAGGGATCGGAGCAAATCCGGTTGAATCTTAGTACTTGGCTGTAGACAATGGATCATATAATGTGTCCAGGGTGGAAGCTGGAGGCATGAAGGTATGTATTGCGGTCAGTTGGTTTGCAGTATAGGGTGGTGTTAATGTGACCATCCTTTATTTGTATTGTAGTGTCCAAGAAGTGGATTTCTTGTGTGGACTGGTCCAGGCTGAGGTTGATGGTGGGGTGGAAATTATTGAAATCCCAGTGAAATTCTTCGAGGGACTCTTTCCCGTGGGTCCAGATGATGAAAATGTCATCAACGTAGCGTAGGTAAGGAAGAGGTGCTTGGGGACGAGTTTCAAGGAAGCGTTGTTCTAGGTCAGCCATTAAAATGTTGGCATATTGTGGGGCCATGCGGGTGCCCATAGCTGTGCCACCGAGTTGAAGGTATAGATTGTCTCCAAATCTGAAGTAGTTGTGGGTCAGTACAAAGTCACAAAGTTCAGCTACCAGATGTGCCATATCATCATCAGGGAAAATGATCCTGATGGCTTGTAGTCCATCTTTGTGTGGAATGTTGGTGTAGAGAGCTTCTACATCCATAATGACTAGGATGGTGTTTTCTGGGAGATCATCAATGGATTGTAGTTTTCTCAGGAAGTCAGTGGTATCACGAAGATAGCTAGGAATGCTGGTGGCATGGGCCTAAGGAGAGAGTCCACATAGCCTGACATTACTGCTGTGAGAGTGCCAATGCCTGAGATGATGGGGCATCCAGGATTCCCAGGTTTATGGATCTTGGGTAGCAGATAGAAAAACCCTGGTCGGGGATCAGGGGGTGTGTCTGTGTAGATTTGTTCCTGTGTTTCTTTAGGGAGTTTCTTAAGTAGATGTTATAGTTTCTTTTGGTGCTACAGGACTCTCATTGTTTCAACTCACTTTCTAATTTGGTAGTTAACAAGAAAGGAGAGAGATTCCAAGAGACGCTGGGAAGACATAAAATATATATTCAAAGGATTATATGTGTGATTTTAAAATATGTCTTTCTGTATCTATTTCTTACATATGTGGTGATGATAGCTGTGAGATAAATTGCTGAACCATATGATTAATTAATCTATCACACACTTTTTCTGCCTTATCTACACTCTGCCTACTATTCCATCTCCCTGGGAACTATACAGATAACCTCAAAGAGCCTTTTCTACCCATGAAAATGTCACAACTTGAAAATGCTTTATCTTAGGCCCTTCTAGAGCCATCAGTGAGTTCAGAGTGTCCCACTGAGTAGCTGGAAATCTCCCCTACCAATTGTTTGAAGTCAGTGGGAGCTGTTGGGCTGCTCGGCATTTTGAAGATCAGACTGTTAATTCAGGTGCCCAAATATGCATTTAACAGCTTAACTTTAGGTAGCAATTTTTAAAAAAATCTTTGAGATATATTACATATGTGTACCATGGATTCATTACATATACGCTGTAAATCAAGAGTAACTGAGGTAACTACAGTTAAGTGAGTGTAAAATTCAGTATGATAGGAGAATCAGGTCATACATGTGTGGCAATGATACTCAGGTGACCAAATGGAAAAGCATGTAATAAATCTTGGCCTGTGTGCATGTGCATAGTGAATGTGTGTGTGTGTGTGTGTGAATAAATATAATTTAACTTAAAGAGCAAGGACGTCAAAGAGCTATGAAAGCAACTGTTCAGTAAAGAGAACAAAAGGTATAGCATTACTTTTAATTTAATTTTGCTTTATTCTGATTTGCTTATATGGGCAGATAGAATTGTTGCACAGAAATAGGTATAGAAATGCTCATGCTAATTTTTGTAAAGTGTTCTAGGGCTCACTCAGACTAACCTGATTTATTGGAAAAACAAGTCTACTTAATACTGCTGTCTGTTACCAAGTGGCTTTTTAAATATAACTCATTATGAAAAGCTATGGAACCCTAAGCTCTTGTGATTGGGAACTGTGAGGAGCAGACCATGGGCAGAAATGGAATTTATAAACCAACTGAGAAGCCTGGACACAAGAGACATTACATATATATAAAAAAAATCAGAGTTGAACAGTTCATATTCAGGAACAAGTCATAAAGATTAAGGAGGCTAACTCCTGTCCTAAGCTTCTGACATTTCAAAGCAGTTAGTCTCCTCAGGGTGGAAGTCTGTGTTCTACATGGCTCTTGGACAATATGTTCAGTGCAGTTTAGTTTTAAGTACTGCAGATTGGACGGTCTGGATTAGTCAAATTTTGATCTCACAATATTTAAATCTCAGCTGCTTTCTGGTGTAACACACCTTAGCATATCAAAACAGAACATTGCTCCATGTATGAGCCCTGACTGCTTGAAACAGTTCTTGTCAGTCATCAACAGCTTAGGCCAGGTCTACACTAGAAACTTTTGACAACATAGCAATTTTAGTTAAGGAATGTGATTTTGTTGCCGTCAAAAGCCCCAGTGTAAACTCAGTCATACCAGCATAAAAGTTCTTTTTGTGGTATAGTTTATTTCTCTTGCTGAACTGGTAAAGTTATATTGCCAAAAGAATTTCTTTACTGGTATAAGGTGCATCTACAGTAGGTGGGTTTGTTGACATAGCTACACTAATACAACTTTTATGTGTAAACTGTGCCTTAGACTCTGCAATTAACAACTCTTTGGAAAGAAGACAGCACCCTAATGGAAAATAGGGACCTGACACCAGTTTCAGGCATACATTTATCTATTTCATCTCCCCTAAATTTCACCTGCATGAAGCTTAATTTGCACCCTTAATGTTGGTCTTAACTGGGGTTTAAATGGTGTGTGGAGCCTTGCACAGATCTCCTATATGGAGCTGAATTTCATTTTCACTGTTTTATCTCAAGATTCCATGGAGATACCAGATTTTTAGAGGAAAATTGAGAGCTGCCTACGTGAGAGAGATAGCTGACATAATTCTAGAAAATATGGTTAGTAATGTTTTAAAATACACACTGTCTTGTAAAAAGGTTATATCTTATGGTAAATAAACAAATGCTCAAAAATAAGATGAAAACCTAACCCACAGAAGAAACGAAAGCAAACCCTTCATTGCTTCTTTGAGGTTTTCCAGAAAAGAAAAATAGTATGTACATTTTAGATTTGGTTTAGGAACCCAAAGAAATGTCTTTTCTTGACTTCATTGTATAACCACTGTAGAATTCCTAATTTGGTGTTTGTTTAGGGAACACAGAGTCAGTATAATCACTCCTCTAGTTTTACTGTGTGATTTATATATAGACAGCACACGTTTAGAGTTCACCATGGAGGAAATGACTTTTGTGGATTGAATGAGAAAGTGTGAATGTTGGATAAAATTTATATCTTTTTGGTTTCTCTCTCTCTCTCTCTCAACCCCCCCTCCTCTTGTAGGAAGCTACTATTTGACTCGAACTGTGTGAAATTTTTCATCTGACTTAAGTTTTTCCTAAAAATAATGCTTATTGGAGTCAACCAAAATATTTCATGGATTCATGTCAGATTAACTGAATTGTTTCAGCTGGAAAAACGATGAAAAATTCAGAAAAATTGAAATATTTAATTTTAACATTTTCAAAATTAAATATTTAATTGTTTTTATTTGAAATGACCTTTTGTTTCAAAATTTACTTCAGTTTTATTAAAAGGAAAATGTTAAAAAACTGAAAAATGAATTGTTTCATTTTAGATAGAATGAAACATTTTGTTTGACCTGAAATAATTTGTTTTTTACTTTTTCGTTTCAGCTAGTGAAACAAAAAATCAGTTTTTCGCACAGGCCTATAACTATTTTTTTTTCTTTTTTCTTTAATATGCAAAAATTTACTTTAAATACCTTTTCTTAACTTCAACAATATGATCTAAAAATGCCTTTTTGACTTTAAAAGAAATAAAGTTGAATTCAGCATTTGTGAAAAGTTTTGATCGGAAGAATTAGATCCTAAAACCCTTGGTTTATCCAAGCAGCAAACAGAAAGCAGTGCAGTCTTCTTCATCATGTCCTGCCAGTGTTTCTCATCCCGCACCTAGAGGGACCATCTTTTTGGTTGAGAAGGAAATTCATTCTTCACCCCAACTGTGTTTTTTGTGATATGGACTCAGGCCACCGGTTCCTTTCATATAGAACACGGAGCACCCATTAGGTGGTAGCAGCTTCCAGTTACTTATTATCGGCCTTAGATTAATTTAAAGACAAAACTTTGACGATTGAAGGATAATATATTATTGCCTGCCCCTTGACTCATCTAGTCTCTTGGCAATGCACTTGCACAAAGAAACAAAGTCAAGGCTGACAGGCCCAAATGTTGAATTCCCTGAAAAATGACATGTCAACTGGATAGTTTAAAAATAAACAAAAAAGAACCTACAAACACTCTTCTCCCCCATAAAACCCTTAGCCCTCTAAAATGAGGGCTGCAACAATCTAAAATCCCATCCCCTGATGTAATCGAAGAGCAACAATGCATATTGTGGGCACCCGTGTGTTTGTGAAAGCAGGATGCACAAGCATATCACATTATCCCTTCCACTGCTGATTCCATCCCCTGATGTCCTGTTAAGATGGAAGCTTTTCTGAGAGGAGGATTTTTGGCAGTTTCAATCCCCTAACAGTTTACAAAAATAGAGGATGCAAAGAGAGGGGAAGGCCACTGTTATATTACACATTCATTCACTGTCAAACAGATCGGGCAACTAGGATTTTAAAGCTGAAAGTTTTTTACATTTTAAAATAAAAATGGTTATTTTTCATGAAAGATGGACAAAATAGCAATCACTAAGATTAATTTCACCAGCAGCTCAGGCCTTTGGGTATCATCTTTTAGAAACTGCACTTTATTAAAGAGTGGAGGGAATGCTTAGGTACTCTGCCACTCTGTTTTTTAATTGCCAAAGTGCACTGCTCTTTTTTCACAAGATGCTCAGCAATCAGCAGATGCCTTGTGTGCATGGCCATCTTGTGGCTAGCACAGCACCTAACTGATAATTATCCTTTCCTTTAATCTTCACCTCATTGCTGAAGGCATCACTGAAGCTTATCAACAATTTTAAAGGAAGTTGCACAACATGGAAGAGAATGTGAATGCCATTTTCAAGGAATTCAAGTTCTCTGGCCATGAGCTCCACCTTGGGGCACGTGGGTTTGACTTTTCACCGTCTACAGGGACAACATCTCAAAAAGGCATTGGGCTTACCTTTTCCCCTCTAAGGTTAATCTTTGCTGTTTGCTTCCTTAAAAGCATACCATCCATTTCCTGTGTGGGTAAAAAGAAGATTAAAATTTATTTTTTAGAAAGGGCTGCCACACCAGAGCAAACATGAGCAAAGAGCATTTATATATCAAAAGCCAATTTCCTTGGCTAGCCTTTTTCAGTAGCTGTGGTTCTTTGAGATATGTTGTTCACACAGATTTCATGACTCACCCTCCTTCTTTGCTAATTTGGAATCTTACTCCTATGGGATTCTTTAATGGCGAAGGAACTGAGGGGCAATCAGGGTCACTCAGCTTTGCCCTCAGCTGTGATATCTTGACTTCCTCACCCCTCCCAGAGTTAAGGGACCAACACCAAGATTTTCATTTTCTTTTGGGTACAGAAAGAGGCGCTAAGTATAAATGTCACTGATAAACTGAGAGAGACAAAGTGGGTGCAGTAATATCATTTATTGGACCAACTTCAGACAGTGAAAGGGACAAGCTTAAGAGCTCTATGTAACTCGAAAGCTTGTCTCTTCCAGCAAAAGAAGTTGGTCCTGTAAAAGACATTACCTCACTCACCTTGTCTTATATCTTGGGACCAACATGGCTACAACATGGCAAACAGCTGATAAAAGTTGGGCAAAAGTAGAAAAGCATGATCAATGGATCCTCCTCCATCTGTGCTGCTCTAGTGCATTGTCTTCTAACTCCCACTGCTACTTTTACATGCAGTAAAAGGTGCAGAATGCTGAAATCAATTGATACTGTTCATCTCTATTTGGAGAGCTGTATATGGCTTATGTTCAGGAAGTTTATTATGTGGTGTGACTATTTGTCATTTTCAGGCGTAACTATGGATTGATTGGGCATAAACTAACCTCTTGTCCCTGATGATTGTCAGTTCAGACTGGAGTTTACAGCAGTGGAAAGAAACTTTCATACTCTTGCTGCATATATTCTATAGACAAATGAAGGGCTTCCTGTCTTCACTTTGAGGACTTTCAGTCCAACATCTCTATCATTGTAGTCCATTCATTAAACAAACCAACAATAGTTTAAAATTTCTCCTGAGTATGAAAAGCCCTGTTAAAAGGACGATCCTACTGTAATCAGGGTATGCTCCCAGCTCAAGTCCTTTCTCCAGAATCTTTCACAAACAAGCTCAGCAGCAGGCTTTGTCTTCTATGTTACAGTATGACTCAGTTGTGTGCTTATTCATTCTCCATATTCAGACTTTACAGTGATATTTCCAAGAGTTCTAGGCTTGGATATATTTAATTCAGTACTGTTTATGTTACTGACACAATATAAATAGAAATATTTAATGCTGTCAGAAATTGTAGCATAAAAAGTGAGCCTCAGATCACTGTCATACAGAGTCAGTTTTAGTAACAGATCTCACTAATTAAAGCCAGAAAACTTTCCCAGAAGTGTAATATAGTATTATTATAACTGGCCGTATGCAATTAACTTTATGTTTCTCTTCTTCTTTATATTTAAAATGGAAACAGGTTTGCTTATGAAGCTTTTGCTATTGAGACCAGATGGGAGGAAAAATACCTCAATTTAATTATACAATAGAATTGCTTTCAAAATAAATTCCAAGATCAGTTCTCACATCTAGAACTTCAAACCCCCTCTTCTCTCCCTCCCCCCCAAAAAAATGAGGAAAAAGGAGCCAGTTCAAAAACAGTGTGACCAGGGATCTAAACAGAGGTTATTATGTCTTAACCTCAGATGACACAACCTTCAGGAAAATAGCTAATCCCCACATGGGTGCTATGGCTAATTTCCTGGGGTTTGCCTAGGCTACCAGGAAATGCATTGGAGGAAGTGGGGGGATGGCATGTGTGGTGACTGAGAGGCTAGGCCAAGTTGACTCTTTTGCCTGCTGTAAGTCCTGACCGGCTCTGTCTCCCCTGAAGAGAGAAATCCTTCTCCAGCATTGGGCGACACAGCTATAGCAAGCGGTTTCCCAGTGCTGTTAAAATATGCTCCTACCTTGCAGTGCAGTTAGGGTTGAAATGTGTTTTCACCCTCTCCTTGAATTGTGCTACAGCCTTTCAAAAGTTCAAGGCTGCAGCTGGGTTTAGGAACTTGGGTCACTCTCATCTACACTGCTGGATGTAACTGTCAGGCAGGGACCTGCCATGATATAACTGCATCCCATAATATAGTTTATAGTGGAAGTGGAACTTGAAATCTCTCTCTTTGTCCACATTCTTACTTTCTTTTCCTTTTCCTTCGATTCTACATGAGTTTCTGCTCCATTCTCATCCTTCCTACTTTCTTTCTTTTGGATCTCTCCTCTCTCTTAGCCTTCTGCAATTTTTCTTCTGTGGTTTAAACTTCATGCTTCTGGGTTTAAGCCAATCCCTATCTTTTAGAGATGCCCCAAAAGCCACAATTCAGGAAGAAGGCTGTGTTGGTTAAAAAACCGACCTGGTTTAGAGGGGACGAGAAGGCAGCTATTTTATATATATTATATATAAAAACAAATGGAATAAAGGAGAAGTTGATAGTAATTAATATAAATGAGAAGTTAGAAATTGTAGAAAATTGGTAAGAAAATCAAGGGGACACAAGGAGAAATCTATGGGCAACAGAGGTAAGGACAATAAGAAGTTTTAAAACTATATTAGGAACAAAAAGAATCTGGACAATGGTATTGGTCCATTACTAGATAGAAATGATAGAATTATCAATAGTTCTGCCTGGTTTCTTTGTCTTCTTTGCCCTCTCTCCCCTGGAAATTACTCCTTGCTCCTGAAAACCTGCGGCCCTTTCCCCTCTTCCTATGAAACCCTTGTTGCTATCCTCCAAATCTCTCCAAGAAGGATTCTTCCTGTGGTATTCATCTGGCCAAGAGTGGCCTCTGTGCCCCTGTCTGTTGTGCTTCCTCCATGTGTGTACAGAGAGCAGGAGGAGGAGGTAACCAGCAGAGGCCTGTTTCTGTTTGCTTCAGGAGAGGGAAGCAGCTTCACAACTGCCAGGAGAAAAGAAATGCTGGGATTTTGAATGCTCCCTGCTAAGAGCTCAGATTGGGAAGAATCTGAATAGAGAGTGGGTAGGTGGCCCTCCTACTACATCCCCATTGCAATGGGCTTAGGCTTACGTTGGGCTAGTTGGTAATGGTACTTATTGAGGGCTAGTATACTTGTCTTCAGTACTTCATTGCAGATTGACAAGAACAGATGTGTACAATAGATCTAGTGGAAGAGAGATTATGGTCATGTATGACATGCAAGTAGAAAAACAGATGGCAGTGAGAGGGGATCATAAGTAAATAATGGGGAAAACCAGAAACAATCCCTCGAGAGGCACGCATCTTGTTTTATTGTCCATCTCCTCCCTTCCTCTCCCCATACTATTTTTAAGTGTTTCTTAGCAGCGTCCTGCTTGTGTGATTTTGTGGTTGCTGCTTGTCTGGGTCATTGGGGAGGATAGACAGGCTTGTGGTAAAGGCATGGACAAGGAGTTGGGAAATAATATTTTATTTCTGGCTGCATACAGAATTCCTGTGTGACCCTGAGCAAGTCATTTTTGGACAATAGTTTTCAAACTGGGTGTCCAAGTTTAGATATCTAAATCCATATTTAGTAAAAAAGTAAAAATAAATAAAAGTGACTTGATTGTCAGAGATATTGAGTTCTCACAAACTGGCCATTGTGAGGCTTGATTCATTATTATTTGTGAAGCATGTTGATATCCTCAGATGAAGGTGCTATATAAGTGTAAAGGTATGTTAACATCAAATACTCCACACTAGAGATGTCAGAGATTGACTTCTTCATACGTATTTGGTTTATGTAATGTTATAATTCTTTACACTTATATAGCACCTTTCATCTGAGGACATCTGTGTATTTCACAAATATTAATGAATTAAGCCTCACAGCAGCTCAAGTTGTTGAGAACTCAACATATCTGACAGTCAGGCCACTTTTATTTACTTTTACTTTTTACTAAACAAATGTGTTAGGTGGAGTCTTTTCCAAAATAAGAATTAATATTCCCTGTTGTGTACTTTGGTTGGTTTTGGCCTCTTTCCATCTCTACTTGTCATTGTGAAATTTTAACAAAGTTAAGAAGCAAACTGAGAGAGGAAAATATTGCCAAAAACCCTCATTGGCTGTAATGGCTAATACCAAGCTACTGCTTAATTTCCTTACACTCTGAACTAGTTCCCAAGGCTGTAAAACCTATTTTGTCTGAAAAACTGAAGTCCCTTTCATCTAAGTGGGATTTTCTCTCTTTTCCCTTACACTTTCTTGTAGCTGTATGCAGAGTATGTGTTTGGCCAGTGAAACCTAAATAATCCAAAACCCTGAAAAGTACAAAAATAAGTAATTGTAACATCTGTTACAGTCTCTACCCTGAGGGCTCAGACAGTCAGAGCCTAAATTCCCTTTAATTATCACAGTAATAGACATATGCACACACACAAGCATGCAAAACTATAGTTCCTGGCTGGTGGAGCCTTGGCAGGACAAAGTGAATGGAGCAGGAATATAGTCTGGTTCCTAGATCTTGAAACTTTGAAAGTTGGAGTGTGGTATACAGATAAGTAAAGGAATGAGGAGAAGCTGTACCATTCACAGAGCAGTCTCTTTCTTGACCAGTTTTGAGTAGGGGTTGGCTACTTCCATGTCCACCTAGACTTTACTTTGCTAGCTGTAAGTATATTACTGGGTCAGCATTGTGAATGATGAGAGCACCAATGAAAACTCTGAGAGGGTGGGTAGAAGACAGTAAATAAAACTGGGTTTAAAAACATAGGTAAATATCTTTTACATTTCATTTTGACTCATAAATGTACAGATCTTTTAAAGTGAATATATGTTTGTTAAATATATCGTCTATTTGTGTCTTAACAATAAACTACTTACGATCTTCTTACCTCTTTAAAGGAAATAAAGAACATGTAGGAGGCTGGCAGTGTTTGCTTGAAAATCCCACTCTGTTAGCAAGTTTTGACCTTGCTGAAAAAATGTTGTGGGTTTTTTGACTTGGGAGTGGTTTTGTATAGAGGTCCTGTGGTGTGGACTAAGTACTTCTTAGAAAGGAACCTTGTGAGCAGCCAGGCCCGAGGAGAAAGTTATTATTAGATTTTGTATTTCTTTGTTTTTTAAATGCCATTTGTGAAAAAAGGCAAATTCCAGGAATAGGGTAAGTGTCTACTCCAGTGCAACTTGTGTAGGTTGTGTTTGGGGAAAATGGGGAAGGCATCAGGAGATCTCAAGAGAATGACTGGATTTTGAAATGGAGCCATATTTGCTAGAAATATAAGCTCTGACCTCTAACTGCAGGCATGTCTTCATTTGGTCCACTTGGAAACATAGAGTTTTGTTGACAAAAATTAAGGATGAATATTTTAGCCTGTGGTTGATGACGCAGTCTCAGTAGGTAAATTGGTGAGTTCTATAGCTTGCTTTTTATGGACATTTAAGTGGCATTACTTAATACTCTATTTAAAAGTCTTATGCTATTCCTTATTTCTCCTTGTAGAAATGGAGGTACACTACCATTTGGGTTTCCTGACAGATCTTTATGTTAGAAGATGCATATCTCTCTTTGCTAATTATTCTCCAGAATGAATATGTTTTGCTTGTACTTAGAATAGAGTAAAGAATACACTTATCAATTTTTTTTTCTTATAAAGGACCCTGTGGAAAAATTGTTCTCAATGTAATTCCTCTCCCCTCTCTTCCCAGTTAGGAGGTATACTTACTTTTCCAGATTTAAGGCATTAGCTAACCAACCAATCAACCAAACAAACACCACATTTGGCTTTGTGTTTGAGCCTGTGAGGTGCTAGCATCCTCCACTCCCATTGGCTTTAGTAAAATTTGAAGGGTGCTCAGTGTCTTTCTGGAGGCACCATTTAGAATCAGGCTCATTGAGGTAGGTTTTCAAAGGCATAAATGACAATTAGGTACCTAACTCTCACTGAAGGTCAATGAGAGTTAGGTGCCTAACTGCCATTTGTTCCTTTAAAAATCTCTCCTTTGTGTAGCCAGGTCCTTGGAAAAGATCGGGGTCCCATTTTGCAAAAGACAATAGAGCAAACACACAAATTATATTTTCCCTTATAATTGAAAAAAATAGCTCAACCTTTGTTTATATGAGGTGGGTGAATACTCATGAAGGAGATATATCTAGTAGAATTTTACTGTAAACTTGATTTGTCTGCGTTAGAAGCCCTTTTTATGTTTTCGCTTTCTATGAATGTTCAAGAGAGTAAATTTTACTAGCGGGAATGCTGAAGAAGAGCAAATTTTCATCTTGCATGATCTAGTATTCACACCAGAAATGGTGTATATTACATGAGATAGAGCTCTGCTTTTCATAGCAGGGAGGCTGGATTCTTAAAAACCCTCCAATGAACACTGGTACAATGCAATTAAACAACCAACATCAGGACCTGACTTCACCCTTCATGACTAGGATTACCTCCCTCCTCTCCTGAATTGCTTTGTGTGAATGAGATGAGAGAAGATTACATTTAAACTTTGCACCCAGACATGGTCTGAATTTTCAATATATGTTGTAAATATGTATAATACATATCACATATACAGATGGGGCTAAATTTAAAACCTATGGGAGTTAAATGCATTCTGTACTTGATAGAGCAGGCTCAATTATTGTATGAGACTAATGTAGATACCATATATTTCTAAGGTGCTGTTCTTTTCTTGGTCAAACACTAGAAATGTGTTTTTTGCTGTGTTATGAAGACAGACAATTGAATTTCATCCGAAGAAATACTGAGCACTGTGGGTTGAACTTGCACTGTTAAAGTCAGTGGGAATTTTGCAATCAAGTTCTATGGGAGAAGGATCAAGGCACGACTAAGTTTCTGGGAACTGTTGTGTGTTTGTGTATCTCTATGATCCTCTTCATGGGATTTTGGCTCCATAATCCAGTGGGTTACAGTCATCTTTCTATACAGTGCATATAGATTTTTTCATCTGTGATTAATACAATTTGCAACATATTTTTTCTTTAATGGATAATCCAAGTATAAAGCAATATACAATACATTTAAAATACTCTTCATTTTATTTAACTGTTTTAGAGCACCATGTGTGAGGCAACACAGCAGAATTAAACTGCTAACAGAAGAAGTAAGAAGACTGTAGTATTTTGTATCACATGGCATAACTGTCAATCTAGTTACAGACATATGGTAATTTTTTTCCAATAAGAAATTCTGTGTAGTGTGTGGCATAATCAAGGCAAAAATCCATGGAGTTTTTTCACTTTACTGAGAAGCATGCCACATGCCGGAAATTGCTGTAAACTTAAAAGCAATAGATTGCATTCTTCAAGTGGCCTCTACACATTTCCAATCCTGGGATGTTCTGATAGTGCAAGCTGAACCAGTGAAACCTTGTAGGAGCAGTGTCCATTGGAACGCTCTTGCACCTCTGACACCTTCCCTTGATGCTCCAAAAGTTCAGAGGATGGGGCTATGAAAAGGGGACATGGTGTTCTGACCATCTCTGTTCCTTCCAGTTATGGTTGCTGATGAATCAAGAATCTGACTGGGTCTTTGGACCCAGATTTGCTGCTGCCTTCTTTTTAGTTAGTTTAGTTAGATTTTAGTTAGTTATTTTTTCTTTATTTTTCTTTTTATTTTCTTATTCTTTTGATTAAGGATCTTACTCAACTGCTGTCCTTGGTTCCAATAAACTGAAGACAAAGTTTTCAATGATATATGGCATGACTTTCAATTCCTAGTAGTCTTACAGGATATCTAAATATTATATCGAAAACTACATTTAAAATTTTCCAGAAGCCTGAAGGCTGCATCTAATTTGCATATAAATTTACCTAATTTTTAAAATCAAAAGTTACTCTTCCTTGATAGACGAACAGAAATTTCTTGTTGATTTTTTTCACTATATATGAAAACATGCAATCAGTTTTACCATCGCTGAGTAGTTATAAGGAAAGCTGAGAATATATATGTACTTTATAGAATAGAAAGATAATGTGCCCCAAAAGTTATTAAAAACAAACAAACAAACTGTCAATCAATAAATCAATCATCAGATGATTCACCGAGCCATTAGAGAAGAAAGAACATTTGGGTTCTTGCCTGTTTGAATCATTAGTCTGTGTGTCCTGCATCTCCTTATCAAAGGTTTATTGTATTGGAATCTGTCCTTAGTCTGCCTTATTAGCCTCCAGAGATCGCACATTGTGTACCACGCGTCTAGAAATTGCAGTCTAAGTACTGAAGTTCATAGCTCTAAGGCATTGGTTTTCAACCTTGTTTCATTTGTGGACCCCTAAACAATTTCAAATGGAGGTTTTGGTCCCTTTGGCCCCCCAGTGGTCTGTGGATCACAGGTTGAAAAAGGGAAATTACCTTGCTAATGATATATGGCAGCACCTTGAGCTGCTAATAGTCTAGGAGGAGTTCATATTCAACTGCTCAAACATTCCATTAGTATATTATTTTGCTGAATTATGATGATGATCAACAGTGTGTGAGGCAAATGTTCTATATATATTTTATTTCTTATGTTTTATGTATATGTTGGATGGTTTGTTTCCTGATAATGTTAATTTTAAAAATTTGCCTGATTATACTTTCATTGAAGACAATGGAGTTTTGTCATTACCTTCATAACAGTTAATACTCAGTAAGGAAGCCCATTCCATCATGTATTTCAAAGGTATTCAGCTGATATAAATAAGAGAAGAATTTGGCCCCATTAGATAAAAAATAATTAAATAGAGACTTCCATGTAAGTAGAGTTAAACATTGACTGTCTGGCAGAACCCATTGACCTAGAAATCTGCACACTGACAGATATTTAGGAGTGGAGCTACCAAAACAAACATTACTATCTAGCTTCCATTGTTGTATGAAGTGTTATTGTAGGCTTTGTAGCCGTGTTGGTCCCAGGATATTGGAGACACAAGGTGGGTGCGGCAATATCTTTTATTGGATCAGCTTCTGTTGGTGAAAGAGACAAGCTTTTGAATTTACACAGAGATCTTCAGGTCTAGGAAACAAGTTTGAGCTTGTGTTAGAGGTCTGTGTAAGCTGAAAGCTTGTCTCTCTGACCGAAAGAAGATGGTCCAGTAAAAGATATTGCCTCACCTACTTTGCATTACTATATAGTGGAAGTTATGTTGTCTATATGATACAAAAAGATATATCTAATTTTCCCAAGTGTTCACTTTTTTCCAGAGATCAAAATCATACCATAAATGGGTTAATTATTCCAATTGCAAATGAACAGCACATATTATCCAAAATAAAGTATAAAATGCCTATTGATATGCCTAGCCTCAGCCCCTTTGAGATAGATAGAAGAAAAATGTGCTTAAGTTGTGAGATAAAGTATAGCAAGGTTTTGAAATAAAACGATTGTCCTTTTCTTTGTTGGAAGATATTGAACTGTATCTGCTCATAGTCTCCTGCTGCACTCCAGAGAAGGTTCTTTTTTGCCACCTGCAATGAGAATCAGTGACTTATCATTAGGTGTGTGTTTAATTCATTGCATGAGTAGAAATGGGAAAGAAAGAACTTGGCGGGGTGGGGGAGGGAATGGAAATATAAGGAGACAAAACGAGTAGTCAAAAGATAATAAAGTAAAATAAAACAGACTTACAGATGCCGTTTTTCTTCTCATCTTTTTGCACACAGATTAATATTTGTTTTCATAAAACTGTTTTTGGTGCAGTTGCTATTTATGGAAATGTTTGTTTAATGAAAGCTTAAAATTAAGACAAAAATCCCACTGAAACTGATACCTTAGTTTTAGAAAAATCACTCAGAAACCTTATCTCTGGATAAACATGGAGGAATATGAAATCCTAAAATGTCAGAGTAGGGAGCCTGTCGGTGCACCTAATTAGAACCATAAAGAAAGAGATGCTTCAAAGACTGCCCCAAACATAGTACAAGTGAATGCAGAAACAGGTGTATCTTCTCTTGTCATCCATGACAGCTTTCTTAATGGATTCCTTTGGGGTTAATGAAACTGGCGCCTGGGCAGCAGGGGTGATGTAAGGAGTGAAAAGTGCAAGATCATAGCCAAAAATTCACCTTGTCTTGTTGCCTTTGAAGAAGATACTAAGATATCACAACTATCACAGGAATTAACTGTAGAAGTTATGCTGAGGCCATTTTACAGTATTACGGGGATGTTATGTTACCATTTTTAGTCTATATTAATTTAATATTATTAGAAAATAACCTTTATATTCTAAAGTATATTTTAATTTGCATCTGGCGAGATTACTGAATTTGTGGTACCTGTGCCACCCAGAGATTTCTGTTAATATTGCAAATTCAGTAGTTTTAAACAGTGATGGAGAAAAATAACTGCTATTTTTCTAAAACAGTTTGCTGAAGAAAAATTCATTGCAAATGTATTTTGATTTAACTTTAATGTTATGGTAACTTTGCAGTTACCCCCATACAGTGACAGATAGGACAATATAACAAGAGAAGTCATGGGATGACACCTGATAATTTTAAAACTTTACCACTCCTGTATTCACATCCTATTCACTATTGTAATAATCTTTCAACAAAATATGCCTCATGAGATATCATTTGAAAACTAATAACTCAGTGATCAATAATATCATGGTGAAATGTATGTAGCAACATTAGGAGTAAAGTCATGAATTCCCCCCTGTATGATGTTAAAGCACATGTTCAAACTCATGTAGTCCCGATTAGGTAGAACTGGTCAAGCAGGCCTGTCTTAAACAAAGGGATATATGTTTACCTCAATTTGCATATAAGCTGTAAGCAACGTTCTCAGACAGCGAGAGGGGAAAGAAAGATGACCAAAAAGATCTGCATCTGAGCAAACAACAGCATTCTTCCCTATTAGACTCCATGTCTCTGTGTTCAGCAGGCAACAACTTTATCTAGGGGTCACTACCATGAAAATGCACTTCAAAGGGTGACTGAACTGTAAAAGTGAGAGGCAAAAATACCCTAAGTTCACTCTCACTATCCATCTCTCACTTTTCACTTAAGAAAACCAAAAGAAACAGCCATTGGACTTTGGGAGCAGATCCTGGCCTGAGAGTTTGGCCAGCAGTATTACTGGAACATGTGGTAAAGGGTTTCACTTCAAACCAAATCTAGTTTGTTAAGTTTAAAAGGCATTTTTATCTTTATTTTTCTTGTAGCCATTTCTGATTTTAATGCCTCATTACTTTTTTTATTCTTTAATCAAAACTAATTCAGTGTTGTGAACTGTGTGGGTAACTTCATTTGAGGTGGCATCCTGATGTATCTTAAACCCCTTAGAAGGGCAATAAACCTACTATATCTGGACTGTCCAGGAGAGGGCTGAATAGTGCAGAACCACATTTTTGGGGGAAAATTGAGGACTGGTAGTGTGTTGGAGTCATCCTGCAAGTGATAACCAAGGCTGATGGGAGCCAGTGTGTGAGTGGCCTGTGCTGGCAGGCAACATCTATATGCAGACACTCAGGATGTGACCTGCATGCTGTTTGTGAGTGACCCAGTTCGAAACTACAGCAGCAAAGCACTGTGAGGCACCCAAGATTGCCAGGTAGGTGTGACAGAGTCTCACTGGTCTGGATTGCACCCTGGAATGTCATACATCCATATTAAAATATTCCTAATGAGACCTTATACCTGCCTTTAACTTTTCTCTTCCCACTTAAGATCATCTCTGAATTTGATTCAAAACTCTCCACTCCATCCCTCGTGGACCTGCTATCAACCCACTTTTCTTTTTACTGTAATTTACTCACCTTTGAAGTGTTGAGTAATGAAACTAAGGTTATAGACAACCTTACTTATTCCAGCTGTGAAGAACTGCATGCTCAGCAGCATAGACAAATTGGTCTCTGGACAATCTAAATTGAAGAAGCCACTGCTTGTTGGGCAGACGTTAATTCTAAACTAAAATTATGATAGATTTTTGGAAAAACTTTCATTATTTGGACAAGTATTTAATATCCTTCTGAACAACTTTTTTTTACTGTTAACTCTATCTATCTATCTATCTATCTAATCAATCAGTTTCTTTAAAGGACTGCCTTTCACTCTTGACATTTGTTACAAGTGTAGAGAGATCTTTAGCATATTAGTTTTGCCACAGGTTTATTAGCCCTGGAAAACTTCTTGTTTTCCAGTTAAGAAAAAATCACACTATGGTTCACTGCAAACAAGAAAGTACAATACTTACGTAGCTTTCGTGTAACAAGCTTGAACCTCATTTAAAATATGCAGATGTATTAATATGGTAAAATGGAAAATGTATGTTCTGTAATAGGAAAGAAATATAAATGAAGTACATTACAAGTCAGGAGCGCCTCAGTTTATGCCAAAAAAATGGCCCCTGCTAATGCCACTCGAGGAGCACTTGCTGCTCTGTGTCTTTCCCAAGGAGGATTAAGACCAGTTATGTTGAGTGCTGCACAATCACACAGAGGGCCCTGCCCTGGAGAACTTACAGTATAAGGCCCCAATCTTACAAACACTTATGCATATGCTTAACTTTAAGCAGGCAAGTAGTCTCATTGAAGTCAGTTATGCATAAGTGTAGTCAGGATCAGGGCCTAAAAATACAAACAAATGAGGGATTGGGGACAAGGAATAACCTACAAGCATATGAACAAGATAATGACTGGCACAATTTTGCTAGTTACATGTTTTGCTTTAACTGAGGGGTTGAGGTAGCACGAGGGGAATGGCAGGAATCTTGGAAATTGTAAATGGAACAGAGTAGGAAAAAGAAGGAACAGTCATAGTTTGTCAACTGTCTCACTATGATCAGCAGGCAGTATACTTAAGTTACATATCAGTAGGAAGTGTAATTTAATTATGTATTTAAATATGTAACTGTTACAATATATAATTCTGTAACTGTATTATTTTGTCAAGTGTGTTATGTTACAATTGCATGACAACCATTAATAAAGTGGAGTTAATTATAAATATAATTTATTGCTTTTACATGGGGTTCTTATTTGAAATAAATGTATTAGTAGACACTGACAGCATATTATGCATCTCTGACTCTAAGGAACTAGATTCTCAAATCTTTTAATCCCAAATAGAATTCAAATGTCTTGTATCACTTTTAAAAAGTTACCATGCATTTGTACTAATGTACATTGCATAATACCAAACCCTTGTGAATTCTTACTATTTAGATGCTAATAAGGTGCAATTGTGGAGTAACTCACTTGACTTAATTACTCAGATGATGGATTTATTTGGGATTTCTACTGTGTAACTCAGAGCAGAATTTCACACATCGTTTAAATAATTTTTATTGTCATATTTCAGTGGGACTTTTGTTTGATTGTTAGTTCTCCTTTACAGAAGAGTTGTAAAAGTTATAACTGTAGCCCCCAAGTGGGTGTAACTTACCCCCGTGAGAGACACTGCATGATCAATGTTTGAAATTCTTCCCTGAAAGTTTAAACTTTTGTTAGTGCAGCCTGTTGCTTTTCCCTTTCCCCCCAGCCAAAGCAATGTTGAATGATACAGGGGCAAAATGATTCTTTTGTTTTGGAGAGAGCAGAGAAAAGCAGAGTTCAGAGGGAGCTCTCAACAGCCCTCATGCTTATCTTGCTTTGACCTTCCAGCCCATGTTTCCTCCTTCTCTTGCCTGCCCTGCCATGGTAACAAAGGGAAAGCAAAGCCTATGAATAGTTCCAATTACCTGCTGTGCCTTATTATTTATTCTCACAACTCCCCTATGAGGCAAAAAAGATACTTATTATGAGTCTAATTTTACAGATGGGAACCAGGGTGCAGCGAGGGTATGCCTTCTCTGCGGGTGATGGTGAGTTTGTGGTAGGAGTAGCAAAGTAGCAACCCAGCTAGCTACCACAGGTGACAATAATACAGAAGTGATGGCACGGGAAGCACCCCAAGCATGTAGCAGGGCTCCTGGAAGGCTTGTGTAGCCTGTGCTGAAGCCCATGCCACCATATTGACACTATGAGCATAGGCCTACCCGCTCTGCACTCACACCTTCACTTGCAGTGCAGACATACCCTAAACGTCCTGCTCAAGGTTACCAAGTCTGTAGCAGAGGAGGGAAGCCAGGAAGCTGAACCCAAGTCTCCTAAGTCCTAGGTTACTGTCATAACCACCAGGTTATCCTTCCTTTCTGACCAGTGTGCTTCTGTTGCTGAGATGCCTTGTTGACCTGCCCCTGTACTATGCCTGCTTTTGTGAGTACCACAGAGCAAGTCACTGCAGTCATAAACTATTTCAGGGGTTCTCAAACTTTTTTTTTTTGCTGGGACCCCTTTGAAAATATTTCAGACCGTCCCCCCCATGTCACCCTTACTTCTGCATTGCTGCTGGTGGCTGACTGCCTTCAGAGTTGGGCTCCCGGCCAGCAGCTGCTGCTCTCCTGACCTCCCTACAGTGGTTTTGCCACCCCCTTTTGGGTCGGGACCCCCAGTTTGAGAAACACTGATCAATTTGAAACCTCATGGAAAGGACAGTTTGAGTACTGGACTTAGCTTTGTACAGGACACACAGACCCTGACCTTCACCATAGGATAATTGTGTTTATCATACTTACTCATCTTGTGTTATTATTTTGTTTGGATTCCTTTGATTGTTTAAAATTGTTTCATTTCCACTGTGCATCTCCCAGCCACTGCCATTGACCAATACTGGGCCCAAAGATAAGGAGAGTGCTCAGAACTGTGAGATACGCTTACATGTTCTATTAAGACCACTTAGGTCATATTCTGAGGCTATCAAGACCTCTGGGACTAGTTAGCTGGGGAGTTGGAGGTATTGACTAAACTGATGAATTTGCTGTTTGATTTTTTTTTTTTTTAACCTTTTCTCTTCTTTATCGCTTCTCCCAAAAAAATCTCCCTCTTAAGCCTTTCACCAGAAGTTCTCACTGTTCGTATCCTGCCTAGTTCCTTGACCTCTTTGAACACTGTTTCTATGTTGTTTTCATGACATTAAAGAACATTATTAATGTTGCAGAGTCAAGCAATCAAAAGTTGTGAAGTGAAAGATTTAAGGTTGCCTGTGCAATCTTAATTTGGCACCTTGTGCATATGCATTATGATACAGTCTTTAATTACATGATCACATACTATTTTTTCACAGGATTCCTATCTCATTCAGTGCACAGGAAAGATGGTGGTAACTAAATGAGCAGCTGCTCAATATTTGAAGTGTCCAGGTTGTTAAATGTGTGGCTCCAGGCCTGATCTAGTAGTGCTCATCATCCAAACCCTGCTCTGAAGACAGAATTATTAATTACTCCATATTTTTTCTATGGTGCTTATCACTCTAGTATGTGACTGCTTCACAAACATCAGTGAATTTATTTTCACAACACCCTTGTGAGATGAGAAGGTGATCTTATTTCCACTTTACAGATGGGGAAGCGAGGCACGGAGAGCTTAAGGTCAAAAGTTTCCACTTACTTTGGGTGCCCAATTTGAGACACTTAGGACCTGATTTTTCAGAGTACTTCATATCATATAGCAGTTTAATGTTCAGAGCACAGCTGCCAGTGACTTCAGTTGCAGCTGTGAGTGCTCAGCACTTATACAAATAAGGATCCAGATGTCTCAGGTTGAATACCCAGAAGATAAGTGACACTGTTAATGACCGCCTGTGAAAAGTTTGGTTTAAGTGACTTGTCCAGTATCATCTAAGAACTCTGTGGCAGAGGCAAGAATGGACTCCAATTCTCCTTGATGGGTTTCCATTGCTTTAACAATGAGACTCCTTTCTTTTCCTGCAGTCTCCTGCCTCATTCACTATAGACCTTCCGACTTCTGCAAGAAATGAGATTGGGGTCCTGCAAACAATACCTCATTCACTACACAACCCTGATTAATTCCTTCAGGACCATCCATCCTGTGCAATGAATGTTGAGTCTCAAGAATCTGGGATTCCCTTCCAGTCTCTGGCAGGGGATTATGCTCTAGTGGGCATAGACCTTTCTGTCCCTCTTCTCCCCCCACAAGCATGTTCCTTCCTGGCTCTTGTCCCTGTGTCAGTCCTGTCTTCTCCCCCCTCCTTCTGGCTCTTCATCCAAGTCTGGGTCTCCATTCCCAAGGGCTCTTTGTTCCACTCTCTGCATCCTTTCATAGTTGGTCGCTGTCTCCCCCTTTGAGCTGCCAATCTGAGTCTCAGTCTTCCCTTCCTTGCCCAGCCAGTTCCGGTCTATCCTTCTGGACTTTGAGTCTTCCCACGTTGCAGCGTTCCTTGTCCCAGTCCAGCTGTTATTTCCTCTGCATTTGAGTCAGGTGGCTTTCTCTTCCTCAAAGCCAGGGCACCAGTGGCAGGAATATGAGAGCACAGAAGAGACTATCTCCCTATCCTCAGTTCCTGTGGCACGAAGTTGCTTGTAGCAAACAGGAGCAAAAATTACAGGGAAAGTCCTGCTCAGCCTCTGCATCCCTGGGCTGCAGCATGCTCAGTTCAGATGAAATCTACAGTGAAATTAGTTGCCAAAAGCCTTATAAGGGTCTACTGAGCACGTGCAACCTGACATTTTTCAGAGGCTAATAAATGGCCAGATTTAAGTAGATTTTCAGGGTGACATTAGGGGCTGCCCTTCCTGCCAAATATCAAGCTGTTGCTTCAAAGCCTTCTCAAACAAATGATGGTATGACAGCTTTTAACAACATTTCCCCCGCCCAATCTCATTTGTGGAAATGGCTGAATTGTTTTTGCTGAAACTTTCCAAAAAAAGTTCAGCCTGAGACAAACACACAACATGGACAATTTCAGCAGAAACAGTTGAAGTTAGACAATGTTATAAGTAAGGCAAAACAGGGGTTTATAATGGGAAGTGTTGGGGATTCTTAAAAATAGGCCGTGCCATAATATAGTAACTACCAGTTCCACCTACAGTACTGTAATTGTTCTCTAAGGCCTGGTGATTCCTATCGTGTTCACGTCCTCAAAGCAGCTGGAGGCATCATTTTGACACCACTGATGGATTACCCTAGATCCACTTGCCTTTAAACAAACAGTAGCATAGACCATTAAAGTCTACAAACCCAGGCCCTTCATGTATATTCAGCTAGCATTGTCTGGTGGCTACATACAAAATATTTTTTTTTAAAATGCTTCACTGAGCTTTGGATTGGAGGAAATCAGGGCTTTTATACTGTTGCTATTAAAAAAAAAGGGGGGTTAGTTTTACAACATTAGATATGTAAAATAACAATTGTGTGTGCCTAATGTGTGTGAATACTCATACTGCATGCTCAAATCATCCATGACCACATGCATATATTCAATTTGTCACCCAGCTAGTCATATATGTGCAGAAATAGTTGATTTGCCCCTGTACATCAAGCACTTCCATTGATTAGTTAGGTGTGTACAACTGCTTATATATGCTTCATTTAAAAATGTGGATCTATATGTGTAATGTGAATGTGAATAGTGTGTTGATGTTCCTCAAATTGTGAAGTTTTCCCTTTGGCTGTCAGCCTCTGTATTTCACTGTGCTACATCAATGTTTTCTCTAAGAAAAGCTTATAATAAATTTGACAAAAATGCATTGGCTGAATGTGATGTTTCTCCTCCCTCCCTTTTTTTTTTTGGAAAGTGATAAAAAAGCAAATTTTGCTTCAAATGCTTAGCTCAATAGGACTTTACTATGTTTTTTTAAGTCTTCAGCTATTTCTGGTTACTTGTACAGGAAATAATTTTGTTCGCATTTGGTTATCCTCTAATGAATCATGGTAGCACTATGTTGTTGTCTGCTTGTTCAGTGCCTAGGGAAGAAAAGCACATCTGGCTTGTAAATCAGAACTAAACATTGTTATCTCATTCAGCTGTTTATTGGGTGACTATCCTCTATGTTATATAGGTCTATAGTGTGGATTATGTGACACAGTGGTGAAAATCCCATATGGCCCCTTAGAGGATCACACTGGGAAGCCTCCAAGCCCCCACAGTACCTCTGAAATTTAATATTAGCTACTTGATACACTTTAACTGTGTTTTCTGCAGTAACAAGTATATTTCTCTCTTATTCCTTTAGAAATTGCCCCCTGGTTACGTGTGTTCAGAGCAGAGAATGCTATGGACTTCGCACAATTAACATTTGACCCAGGACAAAAAGAACTTATTGCTGGAGCAAGGTGAGAAAATTATTTGCTTTTGTTGATTATTCTTGTGTGTAGTTAAGTGCTAGTGAGCCAAATTCTTCCTTCAGTTGTACTCATGCAACTCCTTTTACTTCAAGTCATGAAGACCTTTTGAACTAGATGTAACTAGAGTTTCATTTATTATAACTGACAGAAGATTTAGAGTGCTGGGCTGGTTTAGGAGTTGCTTTGTATTCTCATTTTTAGGAGTCTTGTCCTGTAGTCATTGTAAACTCAGAACTCATATTAATATCAATGAGGGATCAGCACAGGACATGACCCTACAATAGTAAAAGGTAAAGTTGCTTTAAGCCCATGTGTCAAGAGTTTAGTTCAGGACACGTTTTATAGCAACCCCAAATATGGTTGTATAGCACTTCTTTTTCCCCTTATATGATCCTACACATGGTCCAATCTTGCTACCTCCACAGGCAAAACTTCTATTAAGTATTTGACCTTCAGGGACTGATTCTCAATCATTCTTTTTCTTGAATGGATATATATTAAGGTAGTAGTTTTGAAATTGTGATCCATAGTGAATTATTCTCTGCATGCACTGTAGAGCTTCTTCTGTCATAGTTGCAAAACATTTGTTGGACACTGATTTCTCCTAGTAGTTGTAGCTCAGTAGAATTCTTAGGTTTCCCAAGACTTTAACCAACTAAACTTAAATTTTAACAAAATATTTTTGGCTGTACATTATCTTTTTAGTGTACCAAGTACCAATCACCATAATATCTAGGTTCTATGTAGCACCAGCAGTATGTTGCTGCTTCACATTTATCTTTGGAAGCTCAAGTAGTCCACAAAATGAAGAAGTTTGAGAACTGCATTAGGCGTCAAATTCTGCATCATACATGGACAATTTCCATTGGTGTCAGTGAGATGCTGTGTGTTTTGTTTTAGGCAAAATTTGGCCATGAAGCTCAAATTTATTGTTAAATAGTTTTAATGGAGGCTTCAAAATCTGGAGAAGCCTCATGAAAAAAAGTTTTTTTAAGAGAAAATCCTTAGAATGTTAATCTTTAAGAATCTTATTTTTAAAAAGGTGGAGATGTGTTTAAAAATAAACAAAAAAAGTTTGAAGACTATTTTCTGCTTGGCCACTTTAAAAATCAGGCTTCAAAATCCCTCCTTAAAACTCTCCTTTGCCATGATGTCTACCAAGACTTCACAATGGTTAGGCTGCTGGTGTGCTGAGACCACTGCCAGTCATCCAAATCAATATTGTCTCATTTATTTCTTGTTCTCTCTCTTCGGCTTGTCTGTCTGTCCACCTATTATTTCTTGTCTTAGACTGTAAGGACTTTGGAGCAGGGACTGCCTTTTTGTTCTGTGTTTGCACAGTGCCAAGCACAATGGGGTCCTGACCCATGACTGGGGCTCCTAGGTGCTACTGCACTACAAATAACTAAATGCTAATACTATAAAAATAAGTTGTATTATGTATCTGAACATAGAATGAAGACTGTTGCTAAATTAAACCAGATTCTCACTTGTTTGACTAGTTGAATTTTTTTTATCATAATAATAACTTTTATCCCTAGACAGACAAGGCGGGTGAGGTAATATCTTTTATTGGGCCAATTTCTGTCAGTGGAAGGGACTAGCTTTCAAGCTACATTGAGCTCTTCTTCAGATCTGGGGAAGGTAACTAGAGTGTCTAAGTTAAATAGAAGTTGGGACAGATTGTTAACCATAAAGGATTCGCATTTGCTGTAAAAAACCACTTAAAATAAAGTGGGCAATTAAGGGTTAGCAGACAGTGGAGTATGTTACAAATTATTGTAATGAGCCTGTAACATTATCCAGGGTACAATCAAGACTATTGAATAGCTGTGTCCCCTCAGTTCTCTAACCTGGGGTCTTTTACACTGCTTCACTGTGAGAGCAACCACTCCTGGTCTGCTCTCACACAGCCTCTAGCATATAAATTACTCCCAGTTATACTGTATGAGTGCTATAGCCACCCACCCATGTATTACACTGCAGGGCAACACCAGCAAACTCCTAGTCCCAGATTTGTCCCCAGAAATGTGCATCTTGTATTGCCTAGCTTTCTGCTTCTGGACAATACAAGCTCATAGAAAGTCCATCATTTTATTAATAGAAAATGTTATGCACAAATGCTGTTATCTAAAATGCAGTTTCCCAAACACTTCAGTCCAAACACACTGCCTTAGATAAAACAATACACCAAGTTTATTAAGTACAGAATGAAAGATTATAAATGATTACAAGTAATGAGGCATAAAAGTCAGAATTTGGTTACAAGAAAACAAAAGGTAAAACAAAACTTATACCTAACTTAACAGGCTAATTGATTTCAAAGCAAAATGTTTCTCTCACCATGTGCTTTAGCAGTCTTACTGGCTGGAATCCTTTCAGCCAGGACCCTTTCCTCAGTTCAGTGTCCTTCGGGTGCTGTTGATACCATAAGCCAGCGTTTCTCAATTACATTTGGCCATGGAACCCTTTTGAACTCCATAAATAATTGCGGAACCCCCCAAACTCTTAACAGTCTTCAAATGTCGAAATAAGCAAAGGTCAGCATTTCTTACTTAAATTACACTTACACTGGATACCCTCCGCCAGAAAATCTGAGACATCTTCCCTTTTTCGGTGGCGCGGAGAACAGCTGCTCTTGGCGGCGCGGAGAACAGCTGCTCGCGGAACCCTAACAGTGTTCCCGCGGAACCCCAATTGAGAAACACTGCCATGAGCAGTCAGAAAGGGAGGAGAGATGTTCTCAGTTCACATCCTATAGTAATTTTCCTCTTTGAAAATCATCTCCAGCTGAGGTTCAGGAGACAGAAAGTGTGTGGGATGGGAACATCCAGCTGTTTTCCTTGCCAAGATTTAAATTTTTTTTCTGCCAAAGAATGGCTGCTTAACCAAGTGATAGTCCATTTGATTTTGTTGACACCTGGCTGAGGTGTCAATTTTCCATTTGTCTTTGAGGAACTGTTTTGTGGTTGCTTTTCTAAACTTGAACATGTCTCAGTGAAGTCATACAGTAGAATCTTATAACTTTATACATAGTGCTGCCAGAAATTTTACCAGGACAATATTATGAGTTGTCAAATGATACCTCACAAAAGGCTTACTTTGCACAAAATTCATCAGAGTCTTGTAAAAAGGCTGAATATAGGGGTACAGACTGTCCCAGAGCAATAAAACCAATCTCTCTCTTAAATCCATGGTTTTTAGTGTCTAGTAGAATTATGAATTTAAGTTCCCAGGCTCGTCTTTTGAAGGTGTTGTGCAGGCTTCCTTTAAGGATGAGGACTGAGAGGTTGGACTACAAAGCACACGGATACACACAGCTGCAGCCAATCAACTGCTTCAATCAATCCCATGTTTGCAGCTAATCACAGGGAAGCCCATCAGTCTACAAACCATAGCTTCTGATCAACCTGGCCATCTGCCCATTGCCTTGGGTATCAGCTCCATATTGTTTCAGCTATTACTACAAAAAGGGGCATTTAATTGTTACTTCAATTCAGCCTGAAGGAAAAGTGCTGAGCACAGCCATTGGCTTTAATGAGCAGTGCAGTTGTCTAACACCATTAACACTTCCCAGCAGAACAATAGTCTGCCAGTCATTCTGATGGAATTTAAAACGTTGACACCCTGAATGACATATCCCAGACAGCAAGAAAATAAATAACATATTATTTTAAGAAAATATAAGTTCAATTATTTACATATTTACATGTTTTTCTGTAAGGGCATTTTTACATCAACCCAGATCAGTGTGACTCTGACCTAATTCTCCTTGAAGTTTTCCTCTCACTGTTCAATCTCCTTTCAGCCAAATCAGGAGGGACCACCTCCAATGGCCTCCTGATGAGTATTTGTTGTTTCCATGGAGGCTTTTAGCTGGGACGGACGTCACCCATTTCATTCTAATGGGGAATTCATTATTGTTTCAACTCTTTTCAATGACAAATCTGAGGAACTGTTACAGATTGAGGTGTCAATAGAGATGGTTTTGGAATAAATTGATAAATTAACAGTAATAAGTCACCAGGAGCAGATGGTATTCATTCAAGAGTTCTGAAGAAACTCATTTAAAAAATGCAGCTCTCCTAACTGTGGTGTGTAATCTTATTTCAGTCAGCCTCTGGACCAGATGGCAAGATGGTAGCTAATGTAACACTTATTTTGACCACTACCCGGACAACATTGTCACCTTCACCTTTGTCTGGGTGGAGGAAGACCAGTCGCGCCACTCCTGGTTGGACTGCATTTATTTTTCCTGTCACCATCTTTTCTGGGCCTACTCCTCCAGCGTTCGGCTGGCCCCTTTCTCGGATCACCATCTGGTGACTGTGACGGCCTCTCCCACCGCGGAGAGGCCAGGGCCAGCCTACTGGCACTTCAACAATAGCCTGCTGGAGGATGTGGGCATCGTGGCATCCTTCCGGGAGTTCTGGCTGGCCTGGCGGGAGCAGAGGCGCGCCATTCCCTCGGCGCGGTGCTGGTGGGACGTGAGGAAGGTGCGCGCTTGGCTCTTCTGCCGTGACTACACTCGGAGGGCCAGCTGGAGGTGAGATGTGGGGATGGAGCAGCTAGAGCAGGAGGTCTTAGAGCTGGAGAGGCGTCTGGCCACCAGCCCCGAGGATCCATCCCTCTGCGGAGTGTTCTGGGAGAAGCAGGAGGAGCTCCGGGCCCTCGAAGACCTTTGGGCTCGAGGTGTCTTTCTTCGATCCCGCATCCGTCTCCTTCGGGAGATGGATCGCAGCTCCCATTTCTTCTATGCCTTGGAGAAATGGAGGGGGGCCAAGAAGCACTTCACGTGCCTTTTAGCAGATGATGACACCCCCCTCATGGCTCCAGTGGAGATGCGTGGAAGGGCCAGGGCCTTCTACGCCGACCTTTTCTCCCCAGATCCGACCGAAGTCACCGCTTGCAGGGTACTCTGGAATGAACTTCCCATGGTCAATGCGGGCGACCAGGACCAGCTGGAGCTACCTGTCACTCTGGCCGAGTTCTCGGCAGCCCCCGCCTCATGCCCACTAATAAGTATCCGGGCATGGACGGGTTGACCATGGAGTTCTACTGCGTGTTCTGGGACATCCTCGGCCCGGACCTTGCCATCATCTCGTCCGAGTCTGAGGGCAGCGGAGTGCTCTCCCTCTCGTGCAGGCAAGCCATGCTCGCCTTGCTGCCCAAGAAGGGGGACCTCTGTGACCTTCGGAACTGGCGTCCCGTCTTGCTCCTCAGCACGGACTATAAAATCATAGCCAAGGCCATCTCGCTGAGGCTGGGGTCCGTGCTACAGGACATGGTCCATCCTGACCAGACCTACACCGTCCCGGGCTGCACCATCTTTGATAACCTTTATCTAGTCCGGGACCTCTTGGAGCTCAGGTGTAGGGATGGTCTGTCGTTCACTCTCCTGTCCCTGGACCAGGAGAAGCATTCGACCGGATGGATCACAGGTATCTCCTGGGCACCCTGCAGGTGTTTGGCTTCAGGCCCCGTTTCGTGGCCTTCTCCAGGTGCTGTACGCCTCCGCAGAGTGTCTGGTCAAGCTCAACTAGACCCTGACCGAACTGGTCAGCTTCAGGCGAGGGGTGCGTCAAGGCTGTCCGCTGTCGGGCCAGCTGTACGCTCTGGCCATTGAGCCCTTCCTCTGTCTCCTCCACCGAAGATTGACGGGGTTGGTGCTCTGTGAGCTAGAGCTGAGGCTGGTCCTGTCAGTGTACGCTGAGGACATACTCCTCACAGGATCCGGGTGACCTGGTGCAGTTGGAGGCCTGACTGGCTGTCTACTCGGCAGCCTCCTCTGCCTGGGTCAACTGGGTCAAGAGCTCTGGCCTGATGGTAGGGGCCGTGTGGTGGACGAGCTCCCTCCCACCCGTGCTTCAAGCCATCTGGTGGAGCATGGGCTCTATCTGGGTGTCTCCCTCCCTGGCGGAGAACTGGCACAATTTAGAGGGTAGGGTGTCTGAGTGGCTGCGGAGATGGACAGGATTGCTCCAGTGCGTCTCCCTTCGGGGGAGGGCATTGGTGCTCAAACAACTAGTCCTGTCCATGCTCTGGCACCAGCTCAACACCCTGGTCCCATCCCCGGGTTTCCTGGCCCACCTCCAGACGACAGTTCTGGAGTTCTTTTGGCCAGGATTGCACTGGGTCTCTGCAGGGATCCTGAGTCTTCCCCTGGAGGAGGGAGGGCAGGGCCTGTGCTGCCTCTGCAGCCAGGTCCTCACCTTCTGCCTCCAGGCCTTGCAGAGACTCCTTTATGGTGCAAGTGGTCTGGCGTGGAGCCACTTGGCGCACACCTTCCTCCGCCGCCTCTGGGGGCTCTGATATGACTGGCAGCTCCTTTATCTCCATCTGAGAGGTCTTCTGCAAGACCTCTCCGAGCTGCCAGTCTTCTACCAGGACCTCCTCTGGGCCTGCAGGCTGGTTTCCATCTCCAGGCCCTTTGTGGCCACCGAGGGGGCGGATTTCCTCGCGCAGCCCCTGCTACACAACCCCCAACTCTGTGTGCAGGTGGTGGAGACCCTCTCGGTGTGCCGGAGGTTGGTCCTGGAGGGAGTCACCAGTATCGTAGATCTCCTGGACAATGACCGGGGGGACTGGGTGGATCCCCAGGCACTGGCTTGGTGCATGGGGGCTCTCCACCCTTCGGACCCCCTGGTGTGGCCTTGCCCCCCACTGCTTGGGCTTACCTCGAGTGGGTCCTGTGAGAGGGCGCTCCCCCTTCAGTGCTAGCCCTCCAGAGTTTTTCATTGGGCCCCGGCCCCATGAGGCCCCCCAGCTACCCTCTCCCCACGCACCAGGCCGGCTGCATAATTTGCAGCCGGCCCTTTTCCAAACCACGCCTCAGCATCATCTGTACATGCTCATGCTCCACACCCTTCATTTCCTTGCCCTCATGTCCCTCCCGGACTCCAAATGGTGGAACCTAATTCCACCTGTGGAGGGCGAGGACCCCCAGTTGGCCAGCCTCTGCTCTACTCTGACCCCGTGGCCCGCCAGGGGCATCAGTTGGCGGCTCCCTCACGGAGCCATGAGCACGGGCATGTATCTGGCGCGGTTCACCCCTCACCCCGACACCTGCCCCTTTTGCAGCATGAGGGAGACCCTGGCGCACGTTTACCTGGAGGTAAACCTGGAGGTACACCTGTGGCCGCCAAGCCTCCTGAGGCAACGGCTGGCACTGAGCAGCCGGGCCCTGGGGCATCTGAAGCAGGGCTGCTGCCCCCCACCCCTTCTGAGGGTCCTGACCTGAGCTGCCCCCTGCCTTTCACGGGGGCTGCGGGCGCCGAATCCACCATGGTGCCTAGATCCAGTGTCAGCGAGGGCCCTCCCCCTGAACCTGACCGCTGTGCTGGGTCAGGCAGAGCCGCGCCCTGGTGGCTCTGCCACTGGGGCCCCTGATCCCAGCCCCGCCCCTGCCTCTGACCCCATTCTCAGCCTGACACCATTCCTGCCCCTCCCCTATCCACCTCCCATATTGCTACCATCTCTGGGGGTTTTGTCGTTTCTCCCTACATCTGTCAACTCCCGGGAGGCGGTATTCGAGTTCCCCCTCCCACCCAGGTCTGCTGTCTTCCCTCTGCCACCGTTCCTTGTGCTGGGGAATGAGGCGGGCAAAGCGGCGCCCGCAATATCGGCACTGCATCGGGGGTCTGTCTCTGTCGGTCACGGGGCCAGTGCGGGGTCCCGGCCGGAGGATGGCCTGGGGTCTCCTACCTCGGCCCCCGAGATGCTGTGGGACGAGCTGCAGGCCTTCCTGGCTGACTGTCGCGGGGCCAGAAATAGGGTGCAGCTTGCCCTGCAGCGCTGGGGGGATTTCCATCTCGTCCTCCGGGCCGTGAGGGCCATCCTGAGGGAGGGGAAAGGGAGTTGCATTAATTGTGTTGGTGCCAGAGAAAGGATAGACAGTGCTGGCTGAACTGTACATGATTTTGGGGGTATAGGTTAATTACATTGGGACCTGTTCCCCACTCCCTCCAGTAACTGATTACAGAACTGGTTTTTTGTGTTCACAGAATGAGGAAACATCCATAAAAAGATTTCATAATTAAAAATCCTAATCTGAAAATTAGTGCACAACACCCAACAAAACTCAGACTCTCCTGCTGTGAGTAGACAGAAGCAAGAGGCAAACCTGTACAGTTGTCTATTTTTTAAAGAGTTCTTAAACAACTGTTATTGAATCCTTTAATTTGCTTTTCCTTATTCTGACAAAAAATGGTAATGGTTCAAGTTACAGTTCCCAAACACATCATTAAGTGAGAAGGCCTATTAGTGCAGTCCTTCATCAGTCTGATAAGGAGTGACTGGGGCAATGAGCTACTGTGAGGAAGTTATGCTTCTTGAAGCAAGGGCAATTAACTTGAGGGAGAGAGACCATAATGGCACTGATGATATAAAAATGCTGTTTTTAAAATGTGCAAAATATGTCTTATAGAAATAGTCATTTTTAACAGAGCTGCATGAACCACAATACTGAGGCCCATTTCTGATAAGCAAGCATATGTTTCTAAGATTATCTGAACTATCCAAACTTGAATCCACAAGCCATCAAAATGACAAAACTAGTCATAAATAGGATACCCAAGTTGCAAACCTGACTGACTACAAGGATGGTAGAGTTGTCACAGAAGGGAGTGCAATGGAAGTGTTCAGGAGAGAAGATAGGGAGTTCTGCTTTTGCATTGTTGAGTTTGAGGCAGAGGCTAAACACCCAGGAAAGCATGTCAGAAACAACTGCTGATGTTTGACCAAACACAGCAGGAAAAGTCAGAAAATGAGGGGCAGGGGTGAGAGTCAATGCAGATATGGCAGGGTGCAGTAAGGTTGGGCTATGGAGGGAGAAGATGAGAGGAGCAAGGAGAGAGCCATGAGGGACATAGAAGAGGGAGGACAAATAGCTCAAAGAAGAAATTAAAGGAGTGATTAGAGAGGTAGCAGGCCAGGCACTGCACATAGAATTATTGATAAGCCCAGTCACCAGAAGGAGTTGAGTAGGTGGAGTGTAGAATTACTTTTTTATTGGCTTGTGAATAAGAAAGTGATTAGAGCAACTCAGGAATGTATTTAGCACAAGTGCAAAAATATATAGAAATGAAAACAAACCTATACTAAGAAAATGGCATGTGTCTACATCTAGCTCCCTCCCTGGAGCCCAAAGATTCAAATTCTGACCATGAACTGGAAAACTTTACAAGATAAACATTAATTTCATATGTACAGCTGATCAGAAAGATTAGATGAGATGCAGCTAATGCTAGCACATGCTTATCTCAAACACATTGAACAAATCAAACTTACCCAAAATGAACTTCACTCTTCAAACATGATTCTGATTGTTTCTTTGCTGTGACTACAATGGTTGCAGATTCCAAAAATACGCCAGACCAGCTCAGATTCAGATGCAAAGTACAGATTCTCCATTCTCACACAGCCGACATTAACTGCTATTCAGCTCATATCCCTCCACTGTCCCTCATTAGGAGACCAGGACCCTATTTTAGATGCAAATTGATCACCATCCCACATAAGTGTTCCCATTATCACTCTTTATTATTTTAAATCATGTATATCAAAATGATGACTCCTGAAACAGAGATTACTGAAAATGTTGAAATTGAATCTCTAATACTTTAAAATTCCTGTGATATTCTGAAATCATTCATTTGGGTCATATTTGTCCCTGAACGGAAAAAAGAAAGTGCATAAGGGAACCACCAATGTTTAGACCAAATGTCAAACTATTAATGTGGGTTACAGGGCAATTTATTTGGGAAGCAGGTGAAATCAGCCTTTCATGTACTAACTAATCTTTAAAACATTTGTTCTTCAAACTAAAAATGTTGCACTGCAAAGTGGATGACTAAGTAATTATGAAGAGTTCAAATTGTTATGGTTCATATGTTCCTATCCACTGCATGCCTCTGAGGGAATCCAGCAGGCATGACTTATATGCAGAAATGGGGTAGGAAACGATATGTACATGATATAGCTACTTAGCAGTGAAAATGTAAAACTGACGCAGTGGGCATGATTTAAATGACAGTTGCAGAAGGGTGAACCAGGTGTGTGGCCAGTGAATGATGTAATGAGCCTATAACCCCATTCCCCCCCTCAACACTTAAGCCACATAAATGTGCCTCCTGAAAAGTGAAGTTCAGGATCATAAATTAATGGTACCCTGAACATCTTGTACTACACATCTTTATTGCCCCATCAAAGGGACAGTAGTGGAAAAAATGGCAGAAAATCAACAAAAACAGCTGTGTTGCCAGTAGTGAATGGGGTGATTCTCAAAGAGTGTTGCAGAAGCATGAAAGAGATGTGCCTTTATGGCCTTACTCCTGAGTACTTCTTAAGTGAATCACAGGACTCTTCATGGATTTAAAGCTCTGTCTACTTTCCATCTTCAACCTTGAAATTGTGTGATGCAAGCCATCCAAATGTGTGACATGGGCAAAATGTGGAACACCTGAGTTTTGTTGGGTGTTGTGCACTAATTTTCAGATTATGATTTTTAATTATGAAATCTTTTTATGGATGTTTCCTCATTCTGTGAAAACAAAAAAACAGTTTTGTAATCAATTACTGGAGGGAGTGGGGAACAGGTCCCAATGTAATTAACTTATACCCCCAAATTCATGTACAGTTCAGCCAGCACTGTCTGTCTTTTCTCTGGCACTAACACAATTAATGCAACTCCTCTGTTCCCCATTCCTCCAGCTATTTCAGACCCAGCACTCCCTCTCTGCAGGGCTCCATTGCTGTTGCCCTCAAGAAGTTCCCTACTCCTCTCCTGTCCCTTTCTTCTAAGGAGTAGAGAGCAACAGCACAACTGCCCAGGAGCAGACATTATTTTCCATGAGTGGAGCTGAGGGGATGAGGCAGCAGGCTGGGCCAGTGCATTTTTCAGAAAAGGGAATGGGGGGTACAGGTTCTCAGTCTGTGAAGTGCACAGAAGCTCAAGGTCTGCTCCTCTTTCTGTACCTGCTCCCACTTTCCTCTGTGAATAACGTAGCTGCCAAGATTTTTTGTTCTCTCCTCAGCCTTCCTCTACCCAAAGAAGTTGCTGTTTTGTATGCTTCCTTTCTGGTTGTTGGGGGTCAATATAATTTCACATAAGGGATTTTTTCTTTTGCTTGCTTGTTTTTTCCATTTTGACTTTTTTAGAAAATACTTTGGAAATTACATACAAAAAAACCTCCATTTAAAAACGTTAAGGTTGCAAAGTAAAGCAAGCAAAACGTAGTTAGTGCCAGAATTGAGGTTGCCTGTGCACCCTTAGTTTGGAGCCTTTATGCACATGCATCTGGATAGTGATTACATGATCACATATTATTTTTTCCATAGGATCCCTATCTCATTATTTTATATATGTATAACATGATAGCTAAACATCATCCTAAATCATTTCTGATCAACTAAACACGCTTCACACTTCTGTGGCCTATTAATCTAGGTACTTATATTCATAGATTCCAAGGCCAAAAGGGACCATTTCGATCATCTAGTCTCACCTCCTGTATAACACAGGCCATGGAACTTCCCCAGAATAATTCCTAGAGCATAGCTTTTAGGAAAAAACATGCAATCTTGTTACTGATGGAGAATCCACCACAACCATTGGTAAATTGCTCCAGTGATTAAATACCCTCATTATCAAAAATGTATGCCTTATTTCAAGTCTGAATTTGTCTAGCTCTAGCCATTGGATTGTGTATACTTTTCTCAGCTAAAATGAAGAGCCCATTATTAAATATTAGTTCCTCATGTAGATACTTGTCCTTCTTCTTGTATTCTCAAAGTTCATTATTTTGTTTCCAGAATCAGGATAGCCCCCTATGGTTTAAACTTTAGTACGGATCTTTCCATCCCTGTTTACATCTTGTGAACATTTGACATCCATTGTGTAGCTTAATTTACATAGCCAACTACTGAGACAGGTGAATCACCTTCCATTGTCTGACTCAAAACCTGTTTGCCAAGCTTGTCTTGATTTAGACATATGTCTAGTAGCTATACACAACTTCTTAAATATCATCCATACCTCACAAACATGACATTATTTATAGATAAATACTATGTCAGCGATGTGTTGGGAGTCATGAAATTGTCAGGCCTATCAGGGCCTATTGTTGCAGAACAGTGAACCCTTTGCCATTTGGCAGTGAGGGGTTTTTAGGGTCACATCTTAACCTTCTCTTTGGTAAACTAAGTAGATTAGCCTCTTTGAGTCTGTCACTGTAAGAACTATTTTATAATCCTTTAATCATTCTCATGCCTCTTCTCTGAATACTCTAGAATTTATTAACATCCTTCTTAAATTGGGAGTTTCAGAACTGGACACAGTATTCCAGCAGTGGTTGCACTAGTGCCAAATATAGAGGTAAAATAACCTCTCTACTCTTACTCTGTTTATGCATCCCAGGATCACATTAGCTCTTTTGGCCACAGAGTCACACTGAGGGCTCATGTTTAGCTGATTATCCACCACAACCCCCAAATCTTTTTCAGAGTCACTGCTTTCCTAAATAGAGTCCTCTATCCTGTAAGTGTGGCCTATCTTCTTTGTTGCTAGATGTATATTTACATTTAAAACACACATTGTTTGCTTCTGCCCAGTTTACCAAGTGATCGAGATTGCTTTGAATAAGTGACCTGTCCCCTTCATTATTTACCACTTCCCCAATTTTGTGTCATTAGCAAACTTTATCAGTGGTGATTTTATTTTTTCTTGCAGGTCATTCATAAAAATGTTAAATAGTATAAGGCCAAGAACCAATTACTGGTGGACTCCACTGGAAACACATGTTAGATGACAATTCCCCATTTACAATTACATTTTGAGACCTATTCATCATCCAATTTTTAATCTGTTTAATGTGTACCATGTTAATTTTATATCATTCTAGTTTTCTTAATCAAAATGTTATGAGGTATCAAGACAAGTGCCTTACAGAAGTCTAAATATATTAGTCAGCACTATTACCTTTATCAACCAAACTTGTATCTTCATAAAAAAAAATCAAGTTAGTTTGACAGGATGTAATTTCCATAAATCCATGCTGATTTGCATTAATTACATTACCCTCCTTTATTTATTTATCATTCAAGTCCCATATCAGCTGTTCCATTATCTTATCTCAGGCAGACAAGCCTATAATTATCCAGGTCTTCCATTTTGTCTTTTTTAAAAATTGGCACAATATTTGCTTTCTTCCAGTCTTCTGGAACTTCCCCAGTGTTCCAAGATTTATTGAAAATCAGCATTAACAGTCCAGCAAGTTCCTCAGTCAGCTCTTTTAAAGCTCTGGGTGCAAGTTATCTGGACCTGCTGATTTTAAAATTTCTAACTTTAATAGCTTCGGTTTACCATCTTCGTGAGACACTAGTGGAATGGAAAGAATGTTATCATATGATGAGACTATATCATCATTTTCCCCCCAAATGCTGAAAAGTAATAATTATTGAACTCTTCTGTCTTTTTTATATTATTATTTATAATTCACCATTCTCATCTAATAATGGACCAATACTATTGTCAGGATTATTTTTGTTATTGTCCTCATTATACTCTGTTGCCATAGATTTCTCCTTGTGCTGTTTGCTTCCCTTACCAGTTTTATAAATTGGCTTGCCCAAGGTCTCACAGAAAATATGTGGCTGAGATCTAGATTGAACGAGACTGCCTATCTACCTACACTATCCTGCCTCACACCCTGCTAGTGTTGTACGTAATGGTACAAATTCTTCTGAGTTACACATGCTCAGCTCTCCTTGGAGTAGTGCAAATGTGGCAACACAGGGCAAAGTAGCAAGCAATTAATGGAGGCCGATGGAAGAAGAAGAAGAAGAATACTCAAGCAGACAAGCCTGTTAGATCAGGGATTGAAAAGGTCACTTATATAGGTTGAGTAGGAATTTTTCCACAGCACGAGTCTAAAGCAAAGATTATTGCCCACATAACACTGAACCTTTACAATGCCACTGTTCTCTCCCTTTCATCCCACCTCCCACCCTTGCTTTTTTCTTTCTTTGCCTACTCTATCGATTTGGTTGGTGAAATTAATTTAACAACATTAACAATTTAACAAAGAAGCTAAAATGTTTTAGGTAGAACCCTGCTAATATTTTCATCGTTTGACGTTGGGAAACACTGTTTTCCTAACTTAAATTATCTTTATATCTTCTGTAATTTTTAGAGCTGGTCAGAACATTTTTGCTGAAATTTCATCAAAGCTGAAACATTTTGTAGGGACATGTCATTGTCCATGAAAGTTTCTTGAATTGCAAGAGTTACGTGTTCTGTATCTGGGTAGTTATGGTATGGACCTGAGATATCAGAGAGCCAGGTTCATGCCCCTGGTCCACCAGTTTTAGAGTGATCTGGGATGGAAAGAACTCTGCTGTGAATCAGGAAAAGCAGGGACTTGAACCTTGGTTTCCCAAATCCCAGATGAGTGTCCTAAACCCAGTATAGAGTGACACACATCCCATTTTCACAAAAAAGTTTGACTGGATTTGTTTTCCTTCCAGTCCAAACCAAAATAAAATTTAGAGACCTCAAAAGTTGCTACACATGGGAATTGATTTCTTCCGGTCAGCTCTTTACTTTTTAATAGTTATCAGACTGAAACCATTAACCCTCACCCCTCAAGTTTTCCACTCTCTGTGATATATCAGATAATGACTCCTAATTAATTCATAATCCCTAATGGGGTGGAAAACTTCATAGAGAAGGGGTCAGGAGAAGATGGGCTTTGGCAATCACAACTTCATGTGATTACTGCAGCCACTCAAACAGTAGAATGTGGTGAAAAAGCAAAAAGTGGCATTAATCTTCTAGGACTGCCCCTTTTTCTTTGAGGTGCCTGTGAGACTGGCCAACTGCCAGAATACATGTTCCCTGGAGCATGTAGGGTGCCTTCTGCATGATCCCTCTATAAATGTGTCCGGATGCAGAGAAGACAAGTCACCACTAGTATACCTAGTATACCACTAGTATACCTGCTAATAGTCCTAGTTTGGCTAGGACAGGTCTACTCTGAGAAATGGATGTCCCACCAATGTCCTGGGACTGTGTGATAAACAGGAGGTAAGGTGCTCAGATCCAGTCCCCTGCAACTGAGCTTGAGCTATGCTCCATTTACTTGGAGTATATGCATGCAGTGGAGATAAGCAGGCAGCAAATAGCAAGGATTTAGGGCCATATTTTCAGAGCTCTTCAGATTACTACAGATGCAGATAGGCGCTTAGTAATATTTTCAAAAGCACCTAAGTAGGTGAGGCACCTAATTCCTATTGATTTCAATGGGATTTAGGCACCTAACCTGCTTAGGCACTATTTAAAATCCCATTAGGGGGTCTGTCTGTATCCTTAGGTATCTAAATACCTTTGAAAATCTGACCCTTAGTTATGGCTCTTCTGGCTGTTAACTGCCTAAGGGCCTGCAGACTTGCTTATATCCGTGGAGAAAATTTTCAGCTGGTACCAATTTATGCATTACAGAGCAGAGAAAAAGTAGAGCAAAACAGGGGAGTGCTTTGTTCAGAGAGAGGGAAAAGGGAAGGAAGAAGAGAGACTAGGGAGGGATCTGGAAAAGAGAGAGGGAGAGAGGTGATGGGAGTGGCAGAGAGGAAGAAGGGGGAGAAAACAGAGACTGAGAACTAGGGACTTCACATAAAGGGAGAGAAATGGAAGAGAGTTAGTGGGTGAAAATGTAAAGCAAAAATAAATGAAAAAAGGAGGGCGATGGAGAGCGATTAGGCAACACCCTCCCCCCCCACCCCAACAGGGAAATGCAGTAATGGGAAATGGCGGGGTCCTGGGGAAGATCTGTCACATATCGGGGAATACACAACAAAAGGGATGGGAACCACCAAGCTAGATATACATGTAGGATGTAGCATTACTTGATTTATACAGGGAAGGGGAATTATTAAATTCTACGCCCTTCTAATTGGTAGTTGTAGAATTGATTATATTAGGATGTGGGTGACCGAATTGACTTGTGAAGGCATAGCAATATTGACTAAATAGATATAGTCATGGCAGCAAAGGTATATCTCATTTATTCCAGTAAACTTAGTCTTTGTACAAGTAGAAGCTGGGAATTGTCAAGCTCAGTATACAATTATACAAACTCGTCTCCTGGAGAACTCTATCTCATGTTTTCCAGTGATTTCACACATAGTGACTTAGAGCTATGTCTTTATCTTGTTCCATTCTCAATTCCCATCATATTCAGTAGGAGTTTTAGGTACAAACATATGGCAGGATAAAGCCGTTAGATTTTACTAAACAATAGATAAATGGGAAGTGCTTTAGTAACTCAGCAAATAAAATAAAACGGTAGCCCTGAGGTGCACATATTTGCTCTGGTTTAATTTCACAAGAAGTTGACTGAGTTTATGTTTTCATTGTAAACATTACTGTAGGTTAAAAGCATAATGTGAAAATATTTTTAGGTGAAAATTTCAAATTCTATACCGTATCTTTGACTCAGATTCAGTCCTGGTGTAGGTGGTCACAACTCCACTGATTTAAAATCATGATGTCTGTTTACGATAGGACTTGATTTCAGCTGGAGTTGTGAATACTCAGCAGTTTTGAAAAACTTATTTTGGGCTGTAGGTGCCCAAAATAAGAAGTAAATTTTTAAATGTCCCTTAGTATTTTTAGCCTAAGAACTCTCTCTGAGTCAGTAGCAGAGCCCAGAATAGAAGACAAGAACCCTGAATGCTAGTCCCTTTTCCCAACCACATACCTTTAGTCTTATCTTCATAAATCATTGCTTTACTGCTATTATGAAAGCATTAGTAAGAATTTTCTTTGTTTTTTTTCTTCACCCTAGAAACTACCTCTTCAGGTTGCAACTTGAGGATCTATCTCTAATCCAGGTATGTGCAGTATATTTGTCCTTCTGTCTCAATTAGTTCCTGGTTTAGAAGTGATTAAAAAGATGTTTTAAAGCTATTAATCAAGATATTCAGAGGCTCTATAGCTACAGCTGACTGAATAGCTATTTTTGTCATCTTTGCTGCCTCTCATTATGTGAATCACATTACTCATTTTAATTCCAGATTAACCTTTGTCTCAGGCCATACAGATCTGCTGTTATCTCACTGTCTACTGTGATTTTAGTGAGAGTTAATATTTACAAAATGGAGGATGGGGAGAGAAATGGTGCTATACTGCAGAAGTGGTCTGACTTGCTACTGAGCACCCTGCTATGATTTTGTTGTGAAGCTCTCTTTAAGAATATCCCCGTTTGAAAAGCATCTATCCTTTCTCTACAATTGTAAATGAAGGAGTGTACCCACATTTGCTAAGTAACTGCAAACAGCAAAGGAAAAACAAGGTTGTGATAAACAAAAACAAACTAATCTGCTTGCCTTATTTAATACAGCTAATTGCTTTTTAAAGTTATTAGAGCTTGAAATCCAAGTCCTCAGGCTTCAAGAAAAGATTAGAAATAAACTCAGATTGATTAATTTCCCCCCTGAACTTTGTAAGGATATAGAAGGCTTTCACATTCAGAGTTTGTCATGTATCTCAGCCTTATATTCTCACAGGCCTCCAAATCCCATTTCTCTTTCCAGCAATAGTATTCTTGCCATGCACACGTTGCAGAAGCAAAAAATTTGTCATGAGTTCTTGGCTCTAAAAATTGTTTTTACTTTGAATTTGATTTAAATTGACTGGTGTATTAAGGTATGGAAGTAGAAAACAGGAGTTTGTAGTTTCTCACACATTTGTTGTTTTTGTTGTTTACTGTAATATATATCCTAGTATTAAGTTGAATTCAGTGGCTATTATTTCATAATGCATTTTTGGATTTTTAAGTGTGAAAAAATAAAGTAAATTGAGGTGAGTCTCATCTTGTGATTTGTGGAGGCCTAAGGTTTTGTTCGTGTTCAAATTATGCCAAGAGATGCCTCGCCTTGTGGTTCCACAATACTAGCAGCAAAAGATTAAGCTATCTGGTGAGCTGCCAGAATTACAGCATCCCACAGCTTCTTAAGGACAGTCCTAAATTGCACTATCAGAGTTATCTATCTACTCTGAATCCAGATTGACTACTTTCACCTAAGGATTTTCAATTTATATTTGAATTCCTAAAAGATTGTTCAATTTTTAAATATGGAGATTCTTATTGACCCACAGCACTAAAATGGATCTGAAGCAGCCGTTAGAGTTTGTTTTGTTAATGTGCAGATTAAAGTTCCCAATCTGCCACTGACAGTGATAATGGCTCTGAACAAGAAGTAGCTGTCTTTAATGTGTCAGAGATCTATAGATAGGAGTATCTCATTCATTTCCACTGAATATTTTTTTAAAGTATTATTGGGGGAAAAACAGAACAAAGAAGATCAGCAGAGAAATCCATGTTAATGTTATATTAAATTCTTGATTTACAGAGCTGGACAGAAGCTTTTTTAGCCCCACAGTCCTTTGGAATTCTGTATTGGTGTAGTCTTTTATCCAAAGTCCAAAACTTTCCCTAGTGCTTTCTATGGTGGCAGACTGGGGGAGCCCACAAAAACCAAAATCAAGGAATGCACTTGCCCCGGTGCTGTACTGTGCTAGTTAGTGTCTGCTTGTTGAGTAACAGAACAATACCAGAATAAATTTTCTCCTAGCCTGTCAAGTTTTACATCTTTGCTTTCACACACAGAGTTGTTGTTGTCATAATAACAACATAAAACTTCAATATAACTTTCCTGCTCACATAGATCACTTTGTTTATTTTACAAGAACCAGTCTTAGTAAAAACATGCATCTGGTTTACAGGCTAGTAATCCACATTTTCACATCTGGAAGAGGAGCTGTACAATAAAGTGTTAGCAGTGAGAAGTCTGCAATGTCGCACACTGAGAACACAAAGGGGATAGAGACAATCCAGCCCAGAGATCTGTTGTTCCATTATTTTTTAAAATTGCTCAAGATCTATTTTTATGTTGTTTCTTTTCTGAGGGAGGAGGAAAATCGCTGAATCCTCTTCACTCACAAGAGATACTACAGGCCTCAGAACAGAGATGAATGTTCCAATTTGCCACCTGTTTCTCCAGTTTCCAAACAGACTGTTATAGCTCTGTTTATTTTGTCAGAATTGGATCAAAGTTTTTGTTGTTTGTTTTTCAGCCTAGATTAAATTGTCAATTTATTTTGACCTACTTGTTAGAGGTGTTTATCTAGGAATCGGTTAAAGAATCAGGAGTGCAGAGATTTAGGTTTTGATCCTTAAAGCTAATGCACATGTAACATGCCTAACTTTGTGCACATGCCTGAGTACTTCCAAAAGCTTCAGTGGTACTATGCATGTTTTTAAGTCTTTGCAGGACTGGGCCCTTAGGTAGGACCACACATTGTTATCCTGAATGTCCAAAGTTTCAGATTAAGGGCAGGTCTACACTTAAAATGCTGCAGTGGCGCAGCTGCACCAGTGCAGCTGCATCACCATAGTGCTTCAGTGAAGATGCTACTATGCTGATGGGAGAGCTTCTCCCATCAAGGTAGTTAATCCACCTCTGTGAGAGGTGGAAGCTATGTTGACGGGAGAAGTCCTCCCACTGACATAGCGCTGTCTACACCAGAGTTTAGGTTGGTATAACTGTGTTGCTCAGGGCTGTGGACTTTTCAGAATGTAGCTATATTGATGTAAGTTTGTAGTGTAGAGCTGGCCAAAGTTTTTTTAAAAATGTGTAACAGCCATTTCACAACAGCAAGATAACCATTGGAAATCTTGGATTTAAATGTGTCTTTTTAAACTACACCCTGTTTCAAGCAATTGCCAAATAATTTTGCAAAGGATACATTCACATTTATTGGTTAAGAAGAAATACTCTGTATTTATTAGAGATTTTACTCAGAAAATCTTTCCACAGGGTACATTGTATTTATTATCCCTTATTAAAAACCCCATGAAATGTAAATATCCACAAAGGAGGTGAAAAGCAGGTTAACATTTATCAGAAAGGTAGCACTTCCATTAGAGTAGAGAATCCTAGCATCTTGTAAAAGTGATAGTGCGTTAATAGATTGCCAGAGACCAGATGTGCATCTAAACATAAGATTAGGGTGTTATCTAGTAAGTCTTCATCACCCATTGCTGGCACATTGAAACTTCCATCCAACACGTCATGGTTCTGTGCTCTGTCCTTTAGTTGAAAAGGCTGTGAAAGCCCTTTAATCTCCTGCCAGAGAAGCATATAAGTAAAAAAGTTCAAAGTTGGCTATTGGAAAATGAGTGTGTGGTGATTATGGACTAGGAAAAAAAGTTGTAGAAAACTGGATGTTTCACTCCTCGGAACAGCACTTGAAGTTAATAGGCCTCATTATTTTAAAGGGTACTTACACTGTACCCTTTTTTAAAAACAATTTTTTTAACCCTTGTGGAATTTTGTCTTTAAAGATAAAAACTTTTGGCAAAGAAATCTACTGGATACCATAGAGAACCACTCTGTTCAGAAATAATTTTATATACATATATATATAATATTTTATATCTATCTATCTGTCTAGGCAGCACTGAGTCAATCTATTGGGTATTTTTTACATATTTTCAAAAAGTTCTAAATTCACATAACTGGGATTAGTAATGGGGCCCAGAAGTCAGGAGGGGATGTTAGTAATGAATATCTTAATTATACAATATTTTTTCCAAGAGACTTCATTTTAAAAATAAATGAAAATGGGTGCTTCTGTTGAATTCACAGATCTGTGAGTGTTCTGCAAATGAGCACAGAGCACTTTGAGGGTATAGTCATAAAGATGTTCTCCTTTAACTGGTTGTGAGACTGAACAGAGGATGCAAACATTTGTAAGCATTATCAACATTTCTATTGGGTCTGTTGAAAGCGGACTACAGTAAATGGCTTGTAAAATTTTATGATGTTTCTGATATATAGATGTACTTAAAGGTATGTGACTTATAAAGCCCTAGATGGTTTGAGATCTACCTTTGCCTCTCTCATCCATTTGGAACTGGGTTTATGAGAGAGCATTGTCCTTGAACAACCCTTAGCTTTGTAATCCATTCCCCCAATCTGAAATAGCCCAGATGTGTTGACCGCAAGACCTGTGACCAGGGTTGCCAGCTTTCACTGTTTGATCATGAGTATCACAATACTTTTATTAAGGTCACACGTCCTAGAATTATGTGCATACCTGAATAGCTCAATGTTCATTTTTTAAAACATAAGGTTTTAGCCCTCATGATGGTTTGGAAACATGACCCAAGTGTATCCTAAAGGTTCAAAAGCTGTAAGGCAAATAAAAACTATACAGTTGTGGGTTTTTTGTTTTGTTTTTTTTTTTTAAACTCATTTTGTTTAAGCCAGTGTCATAACTTTAGATGCCTGAATCAATATTTTGAATGCTTGGATTGACAATACTATCTGTTTAATAGGGCATTTTGGGAGGTAGAGGTTGATGTTTGTGAGAAGGCATGTTGCGTGGGAGCGGAACTGCTTTAGAGGCTGACTATTATTGTAGTGAATTGCTGCTGGGTTTTATTTTGATTGACTGTATTTGTAAAGTTTGGCAGAAGCTCTTAGAGCATAGGAAATGTTCTTTTTTGAATAGGTCCATCTAGCTCAGTATCCTCTCTTCTGACAGCAGCTTGTGACAGATGCTTCAGAAGGAATGAACAGGGCAATCATTGAGTGACCAATCTCCTGTTGTCCAGTCCCAGTTGGAGTTGGCAGTTGGAGGCTTAGGGACACCCAGAGCAAGAGATCGTGTCCCTGACCATCTTAGCTAATAGCCATTGATGGACATGTTCTCCATGAATTTATGTAATTCTCTTTTGAACTCATACACACTTTTGACCTTCATAACAACCCTTGGCAATGAGTTTCACAGATTGACTTAAACATGTTGTTGCCTATTAACTTCATTGGGTGACCCCTGGTTCTTGTGTTATGTGAAGAGGAAAATAACACTTCCTTATTCACTTTCTCGACATCATTCATGATTTTGTAGACCTCTATTATATCCCCCTTAGTCATCTCTTTTCTAACATGAACAGTCACAGTCTTTTTAATCTCTCTCTTTATGGAAGCCCACCTTGCCTGATTGTTAGCTCTGCCCTGCCAGAAGGCCAGAGCCCCCCTAGACTGCTCTATAGCTCTGCCCGGAGGCCAGAGCCCCTGAGACTCTTTATAGATCGGCCCTGCCTGAGGGCCTCAGCCCCTAGACTGTTTGGTGCTCAGTTCTGCCTGAGAGCTAGGACCACTGGTGCTAATTCCCCTTTGAGCTTTGCCGCTACAGAGGCACAGTAGCGTGGGGGCGTGGCCTCCTCCACAGATAGACAGAGAGGGATGGCCCCAATGTCCGACAGTGTCTGATAATTCTATTCTTTACTACAGTTTCACCCAATTTGCCTGGTATTGAAGTTAGGCTAATCAGCCTGTAATTGCCGGAATCACCTCCGGAGCCGTTTTCAAAAATTGGCGTCACATTAACTATCCTTCCGTTATCTGGTACAGAAGCTGATTTAAGCAATAAGTTACATACCACAGTTAGTATTTGTGCAATTTCATATTTGAGTTCTTTCAGAACTCTTCAGTGAATACCACCTGGTTCTGGTGATTTATTACTGTTTAATTTATCAGTTGGTTACAAAGCCTCCTCTACTAGCACCTCAATCTGAGACAGTTCCTCAGATTTGTCTTCTAAAATGAATGGCTCAGGGTTGGGAATCTACCTCATATCTTCTGCAGTGAAGACTGATGCAAAGAATTAAACGGCCTTCTCTTCCTTGAGTCCTCCATTAGCACCTGAATCATCCAGTGGCTGCACTGATTGTTTGGCAGACTTCCTGCTTCTAACGTACTTTAAAAAAAAAATTGCTGTTAGTTTTTGTGTCTTTTGTTGGTTTGTCTTCAAATTCTTTTTTAGCCTGTCTGATTATACTTTTACACTTGACTTGCCAGAGTTTATACTCCATTCTGTTTTCCTCAATAGGATTGGATTTACATTGTTGAGGCAACAACAATTTGGATTATATATAAACTAAGAAATACAATCCTAGAGCAAATATTCAATCCTGATATTTTAAAATCAGTTTTACTTTGATTTTGATAAACATCATTTATACTAATGTTAAGAATTTACCTGGAATATTTAAAAAAAATTTCCAGTTACCATATATAAAAACTATTTTCAATAGGAATTCAGAAATAAAATAGGGAAATTGCGCTTTAATAATTTCATCTCCTTGTTTTATATGTTAAGTTGCCAACTAAATAAAACACCTGGAAAAGGCAGCTTGATGCTGATTATTTTTCATTCCTTTCACTTCAGTTATTTTTCTTGTGCATGTTATGTAGTCATTAGTTGTACTCATGAGTGTCTGATGATCTCTGATAAAATACATGCAAGAAACCTGATGATTTATCATTCTGCCTTCAGGAAAAACTCATTTGCAAGAGGTCAGCTGTAGAAAAGGTCCTTTCTGACTCCACACTAGACAGCATGATTCTAGTCACAGCATGATTCTTGACATGCCACAGTTGCCAATGGTAAAATCTCAAGACTGTGGGATTGAAAACTACCTTAGGGTTCCTAATATAAACTCCAGTCCAATTGGGACAAATTCTATGGTCTTATTATCTCTGAAATCTGCTCAAGAAGGGTACCCCTTTGCAGAAGGGAATGTCAGCCAGTTATGCAGTTACATTCACCTTTTCATTGGACCCCACACTGGGCCCTTCATGAGGTCAGGAATCTATGGATGAGGAGCAGATAAGCATGAGGTGGGCTGGGATAGGTGGGCCTCACATCATCTGCCCAAAACACTAGTGAATCCTCAAAAATGTTAATGCTGTCTGTGGTTAGACTGAGCTTTCTGTACCCCTTTCACAGTGTAAACACCACCACCCCTTCATAGGAAGATGGTGCAAGAAAAGCTCTGGCAGCATGGAGAAGAATTTGGGTAGTGGGCAATGGGTGGCAAAGCTGGATCAAAGACATGGGGTCTCTGCTCATTTAATAGAGATCAGTGGATCATAAGGTTAAACCCCCTTCTTCTTCCACAGAGTCAGTCTGAAGAGAGGTTTAAACAAGCCAAAACCCTCTGTATAAATATCTGCAAATCAGTGCCAATTTTTCAGTTCTGTATGGAAAATTTCTCTTTACAAAATTTAGTGTTGGCTTTTACAGAACATGAGGTGAAAAACTAATTAAACTGGAGGTAACTGGAAGTTTAGAGATAAATTTAAAAGGTTTTGTTTTGTTTGTGTGTTTGTTATAACAAAACTTTTTGTTCATCAAACAACATTTGTTAGCCAAATTCATAATTTTATTGAAGCATGTGGAGTTTAATCAGGAATGAATCTGATCATAAGTGGATATAGCTCAGGGACGGCTAATCCTTATCCAAATGGCCACATTAGCCTTGTACCAGGAGACCACAAGATGCACCTAATTTACATAAAATAAACTATCTTGAAGCTATCCTAATCTTTATTTACAAGTGTGGCCTATGGAAACTAAGTCCCACTATGCAATGCTCTATGTCTGCTGAAGATGAAGTGTTATATGCTGAGACCTGTAGTCTCCACAGACTGCACCAACATATAGATATAGAGAATAGCTATTATTGTGAAACACTTCCAGTCACGTGTGGCTCATAGCCCACATTTTGGCTCACTCTGTCCTGTGTGGCCAAAGTTAAAGTTATTCCTCCCACAAAAAGATTTTGACACACAGTACTAGAGAATATTTTCAATGTGAATGTCTGATTTGATTTGCAGCCTCCATTGTGAAATTTTACTCTGTACAGGATACAAACTAGAAGGACAGTTTTATTTATGTATTTCCCCCCACTTGTTATTCATTTATACTTGGCCTCTAAGCAATTGGGAGGCTTCAGCTTCCAGAATTCGTAATCCTGTGCCCTTCAGCAGTGCTGAAATTCATCACTTAAATTTGAAAAGAGAGTAACTGTGAAACCAAAGAATATTGATAAACTGGCAGGGCTCTGCTGCTACCTTGGTTTATCTGTTTGTGTCAGCGTTTTGTGAGGGAGGTAGGAAGAAAAAGAAAACAGGGCAAAGCCTTCATCATTTGTCATTTATTCACTACATCTGTCATAGATCTGTGCCAGTACTGAAATATAAGGACAAGTACATTTCTAAACAAATGAGTCTGAACACATTCATTTATCTAAAAGAAGTTTAGCTTTTTTATTCCTGTCTCAGATTGTCAGGTTGCATTTGTTGTCGGTTTAAAGACATTTTCCGTCCTTGATTTGGCAGTGCAGAAGAAAAATAGGTACTGAGATTTTTCACTACATTTACAGTAAAATGTAGGTTTTCTTCTTTTAAAATGTAAAGTACTTGTATTTAAGGTCCAAGATAAAATGGCTGTCAAGAGCACCTGAATATACAGTGGAAATTATATATATATAAAATCAGTATGTGCATATGTTTTACAATATAGACACAAAAAGGACCTGATATTGGTTTTACACTGGTGTCACTCAATTAACTTCACTGGATTTACTTTTGATTTACACTGGTGTAAGTGGGGGTCATCCAGCCGCATACCGTTGCATACAATATAAATAAATGTGTCTGAAGCCAATGTTCAAACTGCTTGTAACTTTTCCGTAGAATGTAGCACTAATACTTACATCTTAACTGGGTTATGTGATACTGATGTGGTTGTGCTATAGCAGCAATAATAAACAGGCATTAATTTAAAAAAAATAAGTCTTAGGAATAGTGCTGCTCTTCTCCACATACCCAGAACACTTATTTTTTTAAAATAACAAATACCTGCAACAGAGCCACTTTGTTTGACAATAAGGTGGCACTTGATCTGGCACTTGTGCCCTCCTTTGAGAAGTTGGCTCTTTATTCAAAAACTGTACTAGTGAGGGAAGATAGTGATAAAAAAAGCAGAAAACATTATTAATGTCTAGGCTAAAAGTAGGTTCCCTACTCACTTAAAACAATGAGCCAGTGTGGAGGGCCTACTACAGCAGCTTGTTACTGCTCAGCGCGTATGCTCCAAAAGTGTGACTATTGATGGATCTTTTACAGACACTGCCCTGGAACTATACAGTATATGTTTATCTGTGATTTCTAATATGGGCACTGATTCTACTCTGTACGTCCTGCCAATCATTCACAACGTACATTTTAAAAAAGGTCACCACAGGGACTACCAAGGCCTGTAGTAGATCTTGTAGAGATTCATTCAACAACTCTAGCAGATTAATTAATATTTACACTTTCTGATGCTTCCAAACACGGAAGATTCATGCAGTAGGTGCTATTACAGGCATTGGACAAGCTCTGTTCAGGACTGTAGTTTTGACCAGAGATAGCAAACCAGGCCTGCTCTGAATTAGTGATGGGTGAACCAAAGTTCTTCAGAATTTAATTCAGATATTCGCATTCAGATCCTTTTAGGACACCTCCCTCCAGTTTTCCCACCCCACCCCTTCTCCTCCAGTGCTGACATCAGCCTTTACAGCAAATCACTTCACCCATCCCTAATGGTAATACAATATGATGATGATGATGCTGTCAATTCTAGGAGCTCTAAATCATGTCAAAATATGAAACTCATTTTGTTTCTTAAAACTGAAAACCAATGTGTGATTTAAAATTCATATACTGAATGTATGAATGAGATTCCTATATAAATCATTCAACAGCAACTGTTATTTAGGAATTATTTGAAGGCAGACAAGGAGAAAACGTATTTTATTTAAATAATGCACAGAAAAGTCACAGTGTATCATAAGCATCTAAATTATTTATTTTAACTACTTGTTGACTTTTGCTTCATATTTGAGGTTATTTGCATTATAGAGTGATTCAATATAGTGAGTACATACTGCCTAATACTAGAGAAATAGCTGCCCTTGAAGACCAGCCTGTGCAAAATGTTGCATTCCTCTCAGGTGGGGTGAATTACTTTGAACAGATAACAGCAGTGCTCTGCAAACCTGTTTGAATCTGGGTACAATTCAGTGTATTAGTTATGAATGTTATAACCCTGCAGAGTCTGGGAACCTGCTTTTGAGACTGTCCTCCTTGTATTTTTCATCATAGCTGAGATTTGCTGGGTTGCTCTTGTTGTCCATGCCTGAATGCCAGCTTTACAGTACCTATGGCCAAGCATTCTTAGTTGTGTGCCCTCACTTTTAAACCTGCCCCACATGACAGACTGCCTGAGCTGGACTTTGGTAATATTCAGGTCACAGTGAAAGGCATTTTCATTTAATCAGGCTTTTAGCTAGTTTAGAAATTTCATCAGTCACTATCAGAGCAAAGGTGTCCTTTATAAAATCAGGGTGTAGATTATTTTTGAGTCATGTGTTTGGTGGATTCCAAAATTTGTATTTTTTCTTTAGATATTGTATAGCATTCCGATACTAAAGTACCCCCATTTTATAAATGTATAAACATGCTAATAATTTCTACACAAGAACTGGCATGACTAATACCTGAGAATGCATGGCTAAAAGTGAAAACTAATAATGTTTGAAAAGTTCAAGGTATACTGTAAATGTGAAAATATGCATGTCTATATATTTATATCTTCCATACTCATTTTACAGCTATTATAATCTTTGAAAATTGCATTTATTTAGGGCATATGGGTTTTGTTCTCCCCTCAGAGTTGAGAGGCCTCTGATTTATATGTGCACTTCTCATGGAGAATAACTCTATGCAATTTCTCACAGATTCAAAAAATGAGAATTATATGGGATTTTAAAAAAAATGTTAAACTGTATTATTTTTTGCTATTGTATTTTGCTAATATTTGAGCAACATAAATCATAACATGCTGCAGACTTTCATAGGGACAAGATGAGTTTAACATTTGTATTTAGTTGTTTATAAAACAGCCACCAAACTGATAACATTATGAGACTGAAGGCTATATAGATACAAAGCTTCCCGATTGACTGACCATGTGTTGTTTGTGGTCCATCACAGGATTAATTTTAGACCTACATTTGTTTGCTGTACATCAGATTTTCTGGTTTCAACACAAACTTCCTGATTCCATAATTCTGGTTCGTCCTGAGATGCTTCCTTTTGGTCCTGGAAAATGATTTATTGTGTGCTGTAAATCAAAAGAATCATTCTAATACACTGATGCTTGTCAGATATGTTGTTTTGCTAGTTAAAATAAGGAGTAAAACACAAAAATTAGAAATAGGTCATTATGAAGACACTGGAAAACTCAAATGTACAGTGTCTATAACCTGATCTGTTCTCAACCTTAGGTAACAAAGATATTTAGGGTAATTCATCTTGAAATTAACTGTGGAAGTAATGTTTCCATACAAAGAGGCATGTCCTCCTTTAAGAGGGGAAGGTTTAGCAATTTTATCAAGGATAGGTAAAATATGCATATTTACACCTGAATTTGTATATAATTTTACTATTGTGAGAAAAAAAAGTGAGGAAACCACCTCTAGGTCTCATAATTGGTATTTCTTTCTTGGAGATCATAGTTATCTTTGAAATTAGTAGAACTGAACATCAGTTCAGCGCTTCTTTAAAAAGATTGAATAGTTTAGTTACTGAGGTCTCTATATTCAAGGACATATGAAGGAGTGCACATAAAAGAGTTTATCAACTCAAATGATAAAATTTAAGGGTTCAGTACTTATATAATACACCTTAAGGAAAGAGGCATTAGGTCAATTAATTCCAGTAATGGGGCAGAGTGAAAATAAATCAGTTATTTACTAATGAAAATAACATTGCTCTTGCAACGAGTATTTTCATACTGTAGATGTTACATTTTTTCATGTTTTAAATTATAAATTAAATTGGAGGCCCAAGATAATTTTTTTTCAGGATTTCTAAATCATGTTGAGATGTTGATTTGTTAGTAAATGTTTTACACTGAGAAAAGTGCAAACTTTATTTTTCAAACAGATTCTGCTTAATTGAAGTCTGTAATTATACATTCATGGTGTTCAGTTCCTCTGTAATGCCTTTGACTTTGTCAGCCGTGAGGCTCTGTGGAAAATCATGTCAAAGTTTGCCTGCCCAAGCGAATTTACTACTATTGTAAGACTCCTCCAGAACCAGATGACTGCCTCCATCCTGTACAGTGCTCTATCTCTGAAGCCTTTGCCATCCAAACTGACATAAAGCAAGCACCCACTTTCCTCTCTATTTTCCGAGCAGCTATGCAAATGCTAATTTAAGACCATCTCCCACAGAGCATTGGCACCCAATATCAGACTGATGGCAACCTCTCTCACTTCCATACCAGACCTAAAATAACATTGACAACAATAACCGAACTTCAGTATGCAGTGCTGTAGTTGCACACTCAAAGGAGGATCTACAAACAGCCCTTACTTGCTTCTCTGAAGCTTACAAAAGCCTACAGGCTAAACTTGAACATCGGCAAAATAAAAATTCTCCACCAGACTGCTCCCGGTCAATCATCAGACCCAGCAAGGATGATCTAGAGGAACTGGAAAATGTAGAGGGCAAACACAGACATAGAGATTCAGCACAGAATGTGCTGTGCCAGCCTTGTCTCTGGCAGACTGTCTCACCATGTGTTCAACAACCATGACATCAGAACACACACTAGACTTTTAGTTTACAAAGCAGCGATAATCCCAACTCTCCTCTATGGCTGCGAGACTTGGGTGACCTACAGAAAACACCTGAAAAACCTGGAATCTCAGCACCAGCACTTTCTCTGGAAGATCCTCAACATAAGGTGGGAGGATCACTGCACTAATGTCAGTGTTCTCACGGAGGCCAACATCTTCTGTGTTGAGGCCCTGATTATCCAGCACCAGCTGAGGTGGAGCAGGCACTGTGTGCGCATGCCTGGTGGACACCTACCAAAACAATTGGTATACGCCCAACTCACTAAAGGAGAAAGGATACAGGGATGCCAAAAGAAACACTTCAAAGACACCCTCAAGACGAACATCAAGAGATGTGGCATCGACATCACACACTAGGAGACAGTAGTCCAAGATAGGGCTAACTGGTGAAGACTTGTTAGATAAGGATCAACTACTTTTGGGGAAAATTGACTTGCTCTGGTCTCAGAAAAATGCCAGAAAAGGAAGTACAGACAAATGTCATGCAGCAATCATGCCCCAACCCTCCCTTCCAACACCACCTGCAACGTCTGCCAATGAGTTTGTGGCTAAAGGATCGGACTATTCAGGATCCATATAAAATGAAACCTGTGAGACCATCAAAGGATCACATATGAATGCCTCTTAAAGCTAACTGTACCACTTTGAAACTGCAACTTCAGCTTGTCTCTCTTTTTGTGTCTGAATTTTATAACCTGTGATTTATTAAGATCAGTGATGACTCTACATTTAAAAAGAAAAAAATAAAATAAGTGAGAATGCATTACTGCAGCCACGTTATGAAAGAGATCAAGAAGAGGCAAAAACCTCAGAGTCACTTTTCCCTTATGCCACCTACTCCGTTGTACTCAGTGGGACTTACTCCTGCATCTGCAATACTGGGGACTTAGATTTTAATTTCTTTGATGGTACTTTCCTTTATTCATACAGCACTGAGCACATTACTAGTGTTCAATAATTATTTATTATTAGTAAAGACCAAGAATGTGCTCAGTGATGCCTATGCTCTGAAATGTTTGCAATCTAATCAGTAATAATGTCCACTTTCTCCCTGTCTTTCTCTCTCTCTCATAATCAGTGTTGCCAACTCCCATGCTTTTTCTTAAAGCCCCAGTTCCTGATGTTATGGGATAACCTGAGGATCCCAGCTTTCATTTTTTTTTCAAAATTAATATCTAGCCTTCATGGTTGCAGAGAAGATCAAGAAGTGATGTCTCAGTTGTACCTTAAAGGCTCAGAAACCAGAAAGAAAATAAAAAGAACCCAAAATGTATTACTTTTCTTAAATATCTCATTTTGCCAATCTCTTTGTATTTTTTTGTTTGCAGGTGACGGGGGTTACTCATGATTTTTGCACACTTTGAGTCTGCTATATTGTATATGCCAATTTTTTCAGGTCTTGCGCAGATATATAAAGGAGGATTAGGATGCAAAGAGCATACACCTCCACACAGAGCAGCCACTATTCTTATCTTTTGGTTATATTTATATAAGGACTGGGAATGAAAGGAATGCCCTCTTCTGCACCATCTGGAGGACTGCAGCTACTGTGTGTGTGAGGGAGGGAGTTCACACACTGTTCCAGCAAAAACTGTCACCATTCTAACATCTGTAGAGCAGCAATTTTCAAACTTTTTTTTAGTTAACCCCTCCTTGAGTTACAGTGTTTGGTTGCGACCCCCAACCCAGAAAAAAAAAAAAAACATGCAAAAATGTGCTTGAAAACCTACTCATAAACCTAACAGAGACCTTACCACAACTTTAATTAAATTACCTATGCCAGTAAGCTTCAAATACACAGATAATTTAATGTGAAGGGTGTGTCTATATCTCTATAGACAGTTTATCAATTTGCGGGGGGAGACTTTTGAAACCAGCACTCTGAGGTTGTCCTGCAGTTCCAGTCTCAAACGGTATTTTGTCTTTAGCACAGCCAGTGCAGAGAATCTGATCTCACACAAATAATATGAACAAAAAGGTAAAAGAGCTTTAATCACACATTTTAACAAAGCTGGATACTCTGAGCCAGCTTTCAATCAAAAATCCCCCAAACACTATTTTTAAAATTGAATGTCCAGTGTCCTATCACTCTGAAGTTCAATAAACTTCTCCTGAATGCCATTTGAGAGATGGTACAAGGTCACTTCCTCAGTTACAAAAAGTTGAATAATTCAGTCATTCATAGGTGCATTTCCTTCTGGAAAATATTATCCAAACTGGCTTTGAGAGAAGTCAAGTAATTCTTGATTGTCTCCACAACATTCAATAGTTGAGATTCTGTTTCATCAATAGCATCAGTTAACAATGAGAATGGAACGCTTAAACCGGTTTCAATCTTTGTTTTCCAGAGATCTAGTTTTCTCTTGAATATCTCTAATATCTTGTTGTACAGGTCAAAAACAGTACTTTCCACTCCTTGCAATGAGACATTTCGAAAATTCAGTTTGTCAAAAATATCAGCAAGGTAAACCCAAAGCACAAGCCAGGGGGGGGTCACAGTTTCTTTGCACTGCTGAAATTCAAATCCACTAGGAAATGTCAAACTTTGTTTCTCTGTTCATAAATTCATTGCAACACTTGTCGCCTGGATAGTCAACTGACTTCCATGTGAAAAAAAAAAAAAGAATCTTGCTCTGCCCCCATTGCTGCACAAAGCTTTGCAGAGAGATGTGCCTTTGTGGCCTCGTCTTAATAAAGTTCACAATTTTTAATAGCAGAACTCAGAACATCAGTAAGTTTCCGATCCATGTTTCAAGTTGCAAAGGCTTCATGGTGTATCAAACAATCGATATATGTGGAGCAATCTCAAACACTTTGGCTTTCAAGCCTGCCCTACCTTGAGACATAGAAGGGGCTCCATCTGTGCAGATTCTGATGCAGGCTTCCCACTTCAACTTGTGAGAAGTTAGGAAGTCGTTTAAAATGTTAAAAAGTTCAGATTCAGTTGTACGCATCTTAATTGGCTTGCAGAACAAAAAATCTTCCAATATTGATGTTTTGTTAGAAAACCGAATGTAAGCAATTAAATGAGCTTCTTTTGATATAACCGTTGCTTCATCCAACTGGATTGCAAATAAACTGGATTGCAATCAAGAGATCAGCTGTTTCTGATATTTTTTGATATTCTGATATCAGATATTTTCTGACATGTCAGAGATTTAGCGGCTGACTATGTTGTCTGACAGCGGGATCATTTTTAACTTCTCTGTCCCACTGTCACCAAGCATCGTCCTGCAAATGTCATTGCATCTGGGAGAATCAGTTTTTCCCCAGTTGTGTAAGGCTTTTTATTTTTGGCAGTATGTACGCAACTTGGTATGATGCTTTTAAAGCACTTGCAGGGGTGTATAGCACATTTTTTATTGTTTTTTTGTTTGTTAATTTCTTGTAGCTTTTGTTTGAAAAAATATACCAGATCTCCAGATCTCCATGTTTTGTTTCTAAATGGCGTCTTAATTTTGTTGGCTTCAGGCTATCTCTCCATTAACTGCAATGGAAGTGAAACCAAAATCCAAATATGCTTCATCATATTTTCTTGTTTTTGCAGATTTTTTCTGTGTATTGACTTTCTGCCTTTCATTTCGGAACACTACCATCTTTTGGCAATAAGTACCAATCCATTTTTCACCACATAATGATGTGAAAAAATATCAAACTCACCATCGGAATAAGCACTTCACAACTGCTTGTTGTAATGACAGAATATAATATACTAAACCAGAGGGCGGGAAAGTTAGTTGTTGCTATAGAAATGATTGTCGGCTTATAATTAAATACATTGTAACACACTCCTGTGAACTGCATCAGCAGCTTTGTATCGGCCAAAAAAGTCCATTTGATTAAATAAGTTGCAAAATGTTTACTCATACTTGAGGCCCTACTTAATTCACCATATTGCAGAAATTGTGGATCCCACAATTTTAGGCTTCCATTGCAGTTTCGTCAGCTGGGCGGCTGACAGCAGGAGCCTTACTATACAAAAGGCTGACAGCAGGAGTGCTGGCCACCTGAAGCTGACAGCAGGAGCCCTGGCCATCAAGTCAGATGGCAGGTGGGTGAGGCTGTCACTGTGAGCTCCGGGCGACTGGCAAAATTGTGGTGGAAGACTAATATTGTGGGATTTGCATTTTCAGCAATATTGAGAATTAAGTAGGGCCTTAGTAATTTAAAAAAGTAAAATGCCTTTTGTGCCCCAAACATTCCTCCACGCGCTCCCAGGGGAGCATGCCCCATGGAGGCAGGCACTCAGACTGCCAATGGGTGCTCGGCAGTCAGAATGTTTCCATTCTTCTGCAATATCACTGCAGTGGTAGCTCATAGAATGTCTACAGATACATCCTTGTTTGAATTATTGTATCATAATTTAGCACACTGTTTCATCTGAATACCTTGCTTTAAAAAACAAAGAAAAATAAAAAAGGAATAACCAAAATACGAAGTCTGAATACTTCTGTCACTGCTGAGCACATATCATATCATAAAGTCTTCTATAATGTCATATTTTACCCATTCACTGGAATAGGACCTAGCTTCACCACTTCAGCTTTAGTAAAATGTCAATGCATGAATAAAGAAACAACATCACTATATGTTAATAGAACAGCAAAAAATTGTGTCATTACATATTTATGGAGAACATATTAGGTCGGATTCTATAACCCTTACTCACATTAATTTCAATAGCACTACTTGCAGATATGGCACTACTCAATGTGAATAAGGGTGGTGGAATAAGCTTTACTGCTAAAATGTTGCATATGCACTCATAAAATGGAATCTGTGGGGAGAATTTCGCATGCTAACATGTATTTAGGCAGTTTCCTTTATGACATGGCCACCATATGTATAGCTATATAGTAGTGATTTTTTTTAAACCTCCTGCTAACTAGGTGGTCATATGTTCCCAATACAATTGGTCAATTTCAGGAGAGGTTATAAACTGTTCTCTAGTTACCACATAGGGTGATGAGGAATGACTGTCTAGTTGACCATGCCTGTTGCAACTGTGCTAACAGTTGAAAGTTACTCTGTGCTGTTCTAGATTTGATTTTGACAAATAGGGAGGAGGATCTGGATCACATGCTAAATATGAGTCAACTGTTGCAAAAAAGCAAACATCATTCAGGGATGTATTAGCAGGAGTGTTGTAAGCAAGACATGAGAAGTAATTCTTCTGCTTTACTCTGCACTGATTACGCCTCAAGTGGAGTACTGTGTCCAGTTCTGGGTGCCACATTTCAGGAAAGATGTGGACAAATTGGAGAAAGTCCAGAGAAGAGCAACAAAAATGATTAAAGGTCTAGAAAACATGGCCTATGAGGAAAGATTGAAAAAAATAGGTTTGTTTAGTCTGTAGAAGAGAAGTCTGACATAACAGTTTTCAAGTATGTAAAAGGTTGTTACAAGGAGGAGGAGAAAAAATTATTCTCCTTAACCTCTGAGGACAGGATAAGAAGCAAAGGGGCTTAAATTGCAGCAAGGGTGGTTTAGGTTGAACATTAAGAAAAATCCTTAGTGTCAGGTAGTTAATCAGTGGAATAATTTGCCTACGGAGTGTGCGGAATCTCCATCATTGGAGATTTTTAAGAGCAGGTTAGACAAACATCTATCAGGGATGGGGTCTAAATAATACTAAGTCCTGCCTTGTGTGCAAGAGACTGGACTAGATGACCTCTCAAGGTCCCTTCCAGTCCTATGATTCTATGATTTACAATTCTAGGCTTTTCACAAGCAAATATATATTTTTTTAAGAAGAATGTATATTTGAAAAGTATGGAAATTCATGTGTTAATGACCCAAATTACCGTAACTCTGCCATCTTTGGGGATTTCCCCACTTCTTTATTCCCCCTTGCTCTTCTGTCCCTCTTCTTCCATTCTCTTGGCTCCCTTCATGCTCCCCTTCTCCACAGCCTCCCCCGAGCTACCTGTTCTCCCCAGCCTTTCCCTCCAGATCTCATCCCTTTCTCCTTTCCCTTAGCGCTCCCTGCAGATTTCCTCTTTGTGGATTTTAGAGGATCCAAAATCATTGTTGTCTTGCTACTTCTACTCCAGAATAGTCTATATTTAAATATTATTACTCCGATACATTCAAAGGTGGTAAATTGATTGTTTTCCATAATATCAGATGCAGTTAACATTTCCATATTAACCTACTTTCCCTAAGAGACCAATGGCTTATTTGATTACTTAATTTAAAGAAACAATTATATCATATTATTGGAACATACTCAGGAGTAAAGGATTAACTCATAATAAATTGCATCCTATTTGACTATTTCTATGAACAAGAATGACACTGTGACCCAGCAGACTTAACAAAACTGCTATCAGTTTTTGGTGTAAAGAACAGATTAATCTTCAGAGAACCAGAAGGGCAAAAGAGCCTTGTAGATGGAAGTTACTTAATTCCACAAATGCTGATATAAATAAAATAATAGATAAATATAATTTACAACCTTATATCACTGTTTATTTTTGTAACAGTCAATAATACTACCAGATCACTAAAATGATTTGAGTCTTTTGTTTGTTTGCAGTTCTTTGAGATAAAGCAGAATTCATACATATAGCAGCATGCATGAGGATGTTTATCTCCATTCCATGCTGTGGAAAATGCCTTTTGGGGGGTGAGGCTTTAGAAGGACTGGCTGCCAAGAAAATCCTTGATCACATAGCTCTATCAGAATTCTTTCTATCTCCCTCTCTCTCTATATAAATATTTCCACTTCAGGAAAAGAAAAACAATGTTAAAATGGAGTGAAAATAGAGAGGCAATAGCAGTAGTACTATTGACTTCATTGGGAACGCAATTGGACTCTATGTGTCCAAGCTATATGAGGCTGAAAGGGAGCCACCAAAACCTCAAAGAATAGCCTAAAGTAGCTTTTTGGTACATAAAATATTGTTACCCCTTTAGACCTAAGCGGTTAGCCAATTTGGGAGGGATGGTGGTGGTGGAGGGTTGTTTCTATTAGGAGAAGAAATTACTGATGGTGTCAAGTATTTCTTTGATGCAATCCTGTTTATTTACAAAGAATGTACATAGTCCTGTTTCCCTGACACAACAGGAGGTAGTTACTTTGCTTACAGGTCCAAGCCTCATTTCAGCCAGCACTTTACAGAAAAGTTCTCTCTTAGCTTTTCTCAGATTCACATTGCAAGTCAGTCTCTGGCTGGCTTCCTTTCTGTCTTCTCCTCTCACATTTCTGCTGCTTCTCTTTCTCCTGCACACGCACATGATAGCAATCAAATCAATCTCTTACCCCTGAAATTATCATCAGACCAATAGGAAATCCCTTGCACCACATGGCTGAGCCGCTGTCCAGATTAGCAAGCAGTCTGGTTCTTGGACATTGGTTTTCCATTGCTTCAGCTACTACTAAAGAAAACTACATTTAATTGTTTTGTCATTTAACTTGAGTGGAAGGCAGCCCCAATGGCTTCAATCAGACCCAACCCCAGCATAAAAATATAATGATATTTACTACATTGGTCTCTGCCAATGGCTACATGTGAGTATTGTATGTCCCACTGGAAAGCTGAGAAGTTCCCTTTCCCAATGGTATATAAATATCCCTTTTCTAGCCATGCATAACTGTGAGATAATGGACGTAAATTTGTGACACATCTATGTGTTCAAAAGCAGAATTTTCTCTGAACTGAGCCTCAGGTAGGGGTATTTCTTTTTCCCACAAGGGAGTTCCTCATGAGTGTGGAAGAGGAGGAAACGTTTCTCTAGGAGGGTTGGTTGTTTTTTGTTTTTTAGCTATGGCAGGTGCTTGAAGCTCTACAGAGGTTTGAAATGTTAGAATAAATCCCAGGACAGAAAGCAACTGAGGTGGCCAGAGGTACAAGATACTTAATTTATTACTTGGCTGTGCAGTCTAGCACCTGGCTGTCACCACCACATACATGAAATATTAGAGTGTGTGTTTATACACCCCCAATTATTTGCACCCACAAAAAAGAGGCTTGATGAAAGTCAATCTGGTAATTTAACAAATTCTGTGGAGGCAGGGGGAGAGATATATCCACATTGTAACTTTAGATATTTTCTTGTGCTCTTCCCAACTGTCTCCCCCCCATTGACTTCAATAAGAGTTGGATCTATATATGCAAAGACAGAATAGGGCCCATAAATTACAATTTAGCAAACCATTTAAGGGGGCAAAAAAAAAAAAAATCTGTGAGGAAGTCCTTTGAATCAAAGGGCTTTTTTAAGGGGTAATGATAGAAATTACTTAGAGTATTATCTGCCACAATAGCTGACCCTCTCTCTCATTGTGAGAGTGATGTCTGTTGAAAATGATAAAATAAAAAAAGTCTTCCAGAAGCAGGAATGTACTTTTGAATGACACATACTCTCAGCTAGCTTAAGGACTTTCAAAGTTGTTGAGAATACCTAGTTTTTTATATTCTATACTCTTTAATATTTAGTATTCTATAATTTTGTTTTTAATCCTTTAGTTTGGAATCATACTTAATGTATCCCTTGTTTGCAGAAAATAGGTTTAATACCTAACAACTTCACACTTACACATTGGTGAGCATAATTTTTTGCAAGTAATTTTATCGTTTATTATCTTGAAATTTTTCCATGTCCAATATCTAGTTTTTTCAGGTTATTTTATAGACACATATACGGTTATGTGTTTGTGTACACACAGACAGATATAATGTGTATATACACAGGAGTATAACATTTCTTGGCTTTGTTTCCTTAGATATCACACCTATGCAATTGTTTCTCGTTGAGAAAATTGTTTACTTCCTGGATTTCATCAATTCTGTTTTGCTCCTTCTTACCCTTGTCTTTGTCTCTTATTCTAATCACTCAAAGAGGAACATCAAGCAGAAATGCTCTACAAGTTCTTGTTGAAAGGCAAAATCTGGGAGGAGGGGGAAGAGAGAGATGTTTAGAGATCAGTCTTAATTGTTTCACATTCTTCTTCTCAATCCCCCCCATCTTCTGTATATACACAAATACAGAATTCAGAAAGGCATAGGGAGAGATTTGAGATTACTTTAATGATTTTCAGAGTGTATGAAATATTCTGTTAGAAAAGATTCTTTGCTCCTCTCTGCTACGCAGAGGCGAAGAAAGGAGGTTTATTAATCTACTCATGCTGCTGACCTTGGTGTTAACACTGTGTTCCATAAACAGGATGGACTGGAACTTTCCTTTTCCCACAGTGTTTAGGAATCCATCTGTTTCCTGGTGACGCGAGTCAGTTTCTCAGAACAAGGAGAGCAGGGCAGATTGGGACCTGTAGTCTTCAGGGTAGTTATATTGTAGCTTCAGGTTGGAATAAATTGTTCAGAGAATATATAAATCCTGCCTTTCCCTGTATGGAGAGACACCTGGAAAGAAGCAGATTGTGTTAATGGGTCCCTACAGAAACTTATGGGGAAGTAAACCCCTTTTGTATTTTGTGCAGTTGTGTTTTACGTGATAAACTCTTGCCAGAGGTCTCTGCCTATCAGCCCGTAGAGAGAAGTGTAATAATTCTGGACAAATTAAAATAAAGGCCTGAGCAGGGAAAATGTTTGAAAAAATGGATTGACAAAATGTGGTTCTCCTTGGAAAAATGGCATTGTGGATTCCATATTTGTCTCACTGATTCTTTAACAAATGTGATGACTTTACAAGTCAAAATATGCTTTTTCTACTTGCAAACTCTACTTGGGACATTCTCCCCACACCCCACTTCTTATGCATCACTACTGATACTAACAGTTCCACAGACCAAACTGCACCCAACTTGGAGATGACACCTGTTCAACCCTATAGTGGGTTTGTTCAGCTTTAACTTATTGAAACTTAATAAACAATCCTGTTGGTGCACAAGAAGATGCAGAATCCAGCTCTCACTGCCTCAGCTGTGGGATTCTACTGGGGTTTCAGAGTTAAAAACTTGGTCACTGCAATGAGCAGATAGGACTCTCAATATGCACAGGGAACTTATGTTACGAATAAGAGTGCCACTTATATTTGCAGTATTGCAGCCTTTTTGGTCCCACGATATTAGAGAGATGTGGTGGGTGAGGTATTATCTTTTATTGGACCAACTTTTGTTGGTGAAAGAAACAAGTATTAGTGCTTCCTGAAGAAGAGCTCTGTGTAAGCTCGAAAGCTTATCTCTCTCACCAATAGAAGCTAGTCCAGTAAAAGATATTACCACATCCACCTTATCTCTCTAAAGTACCGCTTTTACACAGTCACATTTCAGACTAGACCAAGTTTCTTTCAGGCATAATTTTTTATCCCTTGACACTCTTCTTGGGGTCATCCTACATAGCAAGAAGTTTTCAGAATTTTCACCAGAATGCCTTTTTTTGCAGTTTTCAGACCAATTTTGCAGATTTGAGGTGTTTGGATAATTTCAGATAAGCATCCAAAATGTTGGGTGCTTACCTCAACTGAAGCTGACAAACCAGAGCAGCAAACAGGGGAGTTTTGTAAGGGAGTTCTCCAGGTGAAGGAGGAGAGACAGTGATCCTTGGGGTGAATTTGCAATTTATCTGTTTGTGTGCTTGCTGCTTGGCTATAGTCTATAGTATGGTTTGTGGGGGGGGGGGGGGGGGGGGGGGGAGAGGAGAAGGAGGGCTGCTGAACATAATGGCCTGCTAGGTACCTCTGAGAGCTTCTTAATGAGGCTTTTATCCCTAATGCCTTTAGGATCCATTAACCAATAACCAGGGGGCAGGGCTACTCATAGAGAACAGGGGTTTAAAAAAACAGTTCCTAAGCAACAAGAGGAGTAGATGAACAGGAGCAGCAAACTTGTGAGGGATTTTAGAAAGGGAGCATGAGAGTTAGATACACCTAACATTCTCTAAACTTAGGGCAATAAACAGCTTCTGTTCTCTCTCCCTCCCCCTCCCCCCTCCAAAAAAGCTGCAAGAGTAAAAGTACTGCAGATAGAAGTCCAGCATCAGAGTGGGGGCTATCCAGTTTATTGTACTAAAAGCAGCATGTATGGAAGTCAAATCCTAGTGAGGAAAATAGAAAGAGTATAAATTCTAGCAAGTCAAGTGTAAAAACATAATGGAATATGTGAGGCTGCCACTGTCTTCTTTTTTTCTGGGATGCCTTCCACTGCAGTCAGTTTAATCCTATGTCATGTTGCAGCAGTCTTTGATATATAGTCACTGGGATGAAAGGCATAGTAGTTCAACAAAGCAACATTGCTTTATATAGCCAAGCATAATGAAAAAGTGAAAAGATGCTGTAAAGAGTTTACTTTCTCTTTGAAAGTCTCTCTGAATCTTAGGTCTCCCATGCATTTGACTAGCTATTGAGCCATGGTCCAGCTCCAGTCATGCCATTTTTAACCCCAACACCATTAATCAGGAGTTAGAATGAAAGTGTAGTACATTTATTGTGTGTGTCTAGGGGACAAGCAGAAGTCTTGGTGTTTGAGTTCCTGTGTACATTGGGGAAAATATAATGCAGAGATAAAGAACATCCACTGTTGAACTGGCACATTCTAGACATGAGTGCATCATGGGATTTGTTGCTTGCAGTGGTGAAGTCATCTTGTTATGAACAGATATCATAATGTGCACCAGAGCAGAGCAGAGCAGAAAATGTGTTTAACATGAACATCTGAGCAAAATGAGTTTCTTAAAATCATGACAAAAGATAAATACTTAAATGCAATGTATCTAAACAGACATTGGTCTTCCCACTTGTGGAAAAATGGGCCAAATATGATCATTACAAATAGCAAAGACTTTCTAATTATATGAAAATTAGACCTGAAGGAATAAGTTTTAGTGATGTTCACTGAATTTACTGTAAAATACTATTTAAACTAGGCAGTGGTTTTTTGTTTTTTTTTTACACTAAACAAAATTGTTGTGTTATTTAATGCCAAGGTGCGGTTCTTTGCCACTCTGAATACAAAAATGTAAGTATGGTAATGATGGGAAGTGAAAGTTAACAGGCAAATTATTGTGCTGATGAGATGATGATCTTGCTATGCAAACCATTAAAGAAAAAAGTTCAGTACAGTACCTAAACACTTATTGCACCGTTGTATTCCTGAAAAAACAACCATGGCTGGTACCATGGCAGGTACCCAAAATGAGAGGTGGAGCTATAGTTGCTAGAGATCCTCAAACCTATGCCTGAGGTACTGTGGGATTAATCTAGGGTGCAAAGTGCAGCTGTCACAAATAACAAGTTCTTTATTTAGGCAGCTACTTACAGTTAAAGATGATAAATTGGTAAAGCACACAAACTTTGAGCTTAGTTAATACAGACAAATATAGTTGAAGTCATAGGAAAAATTTCTGCATTGGTCATATTTACAGTCATACATTATGCATGCCTACAACCTTAGAGAAGCCTTAGAAACAAAGATGGAAGGAACATTAAGTGGAGATTACCCCAGTAGGAAGGTATTAGGTCAGGCTTTCTGCCTAGTTGTTCCATATTGTTGTCCGGTGTCCCAACCACAGGATAGCCACATATCTATACACCTTTTCCTATTCCACATGCATGCACACACACCACGTGTACATGTTCAGGACCACATCTGATAAGGTTTCAAACCCTGCCCATATGTCGTATTCTGGCTAACTGTGGTTAAACTTTTGACCATTGACAAGCTATTTGCGTTAATAAATTATGTGCATTAACATGCTTATCGGTATAGTTACTATATTGCAAAAGCCCCCTGAAATCCCTCATAATCACAAGATTACTTACACAATTATGTGGTGTATGTGGTCTTTTGTGGTCACTTGTTTGTCTCCCAGCACGAGAAGACAATTATATGACCTAAGGTTATATCCTTAGGCCTGTTTTGGCTAATTGAATCCCAAGCCTGTCATGTCCATCACACTAAGTCTCACATTAAAACAATAGACCTTTCTCTTATAGCAAAATGTAACACTCTTATTTTTTAATCTTCTTCCATTTCAGCCTGTTACACTTCAATAAATATCATTTCAAGCAGTTAAGCAGATAATATATGATTAACGTCTTATATAAAGGCCTTCTTTAAGATAGAGGTCAGTTTAGACTAGTGACCCTGACCCAATCTCCTCCCAAAGGTCATCTACTCTCCATCTGCAGGGCAACCAGATTTTCATAGGAAAAGAGTGAAATACCTGTTGCAGTTCGGTTGGGCCTTAGAATTTGTATTTTATCTTAGTAAATGTTATTTTACTACTGAATATTTATTAAGTTAAACAATATGAAACGTTAAAGCCAAATGCTTTCCTGTACAAAAGAGGACCTGTACAAGGAAACAGGTGATCTCACAGAGCATTTTAACTGTGATTGTATACGTTCATAGAGATGCCATGATGTTCATCATCAGGACGACAAATACAATTGCCTAGTACTTGGCCTCCTCAGTTTTTACATTATACTGGCTGAAGTTCAAGGTTGAACTATTACATAAATAATCAAATAATAAAAAAAATAATTTTCTTTTCAGGGAAGTCCTCTTTGTGGTGTGGAATTATCCTATGCCATTACAAGTCTACTTGAAGATTTCACTTTTTACATTCCAACTACCATTTTTGACAGGGGAACTTAACACCATGTATGAAATGGAGAATTCAGAAGCAGAACACCAAATTCAAGGCTTAGCAACATTTATCGGAATTTATGCAGTGCGAGTGCTGCAGTGTATATTATCAGCAAACCTTCCATAGGCTTATATATCATCATTTTAGCCACACTAGGTATCTGTCCTTTGCACTTATTCAACTACTTTCTACATCATCTGGACATTTGTAGAGGGAAATTCATCATTATTTCAAGGTTGCTTATGAAATCCTCCTGCTCAAGTTCTAGGCCATTTATTTTATAAAATCATAGCTCAAAAGTACATTGAGTTCCATTATCAACTTTACCTTGATGACAAGCTCTTTACTGTGTAGTGTTCAGACAGCTTGACTTTCAAGTCTAAATTCTTAAGGCTCTAATCACAAAATGTTATGACCCATACACCCTTTTAAGCTCAATAAATAGGAGAATTTATGGCCTTTCCTTCATTAGTTAAAGGCCAAAGGCAAATTCTCAGTTCTCCTACTTGAAAACCATGATATTTTGACTCTAGGGAGTGTAGAGATTAGAGGGATGATGATGACAGCCCTAAACGTTTCACTTTTCTACCTGACATCTGCAAAGTCTTGTAGGAGTTAATCCCCTGTTGCTGCCTCCTCCTCTTTTCTCTGCCTCATTAAAATAATTTGTAAGATATGAACATCTCGGCATATGGGCTAAATACTCCTGTTAATTTACAGAAACTCCACAACATTTAATAATACACTTAGTGTTTTAATATGCAATTTTTACTTGGGCAAAACATATTTATTTATGTCAATGGGAGTGTTGGGATCCATTCCATAAAGGGCTCTGGCCGGTGGCTTGCCATAACAGAGGGAAATTAACACCAACCAACAACAAGTGATGAAGTCAAGATTTTCAAAAGCATGAGCCAAAAGTCAGGCCCTTAACTAAGTGGTCTAATTTTCAGAAATGCTAAGCACCCAATACCTCCCCATTACCTGTAGTGGGAGTTGGTGGGTGTTCAAGAGCTTTAAAAATTAGACTTCAGGTGCTTAAATATGGATATAGGAACCTTAGTGTAGGCTCCTAATTTTGAAAATCTTGGCATAATGGTGTGCTTGTGGCTATCACTTTTCATTAAAAGATCACTAAATGATTTACAAATAATAATTAAAACTCAGAACCCTTGCAAAGTGATAAGTAGTATTATAATACCCATTTCACAGACCCAGAGTCACAGAGAGGTTAAATGGTCTAGTCCCTCAGTGATTTCAGGGCAGAGCTGGGAATAGAACTTCGAAGTCCTGATTGTAGATCGCCCATTCAATAGTAGGCAACCTTCCATCCTCTACAAAATGAAAGTGCAATTTGTTTTTGGTTTTGTGATAGCTTCCTTTTTCCTTTTTTGTGTAGAGTTTAGGAGATTATTTGGCATGGAACATGTTTTTTGGTGGTAAATTATACATAGAAAATTCTTAGCCAGATTCACTCTCTTAAAAATGTTTTTCTGCAGGCTTACTATTTCTTTACATTGAAAATGTGTACAGCAAATCTTAGTAAATGTATGAGCTGATACTCTTAGGTAGAATCAAATAAGCAAATTGCTATATGATACATATTTATGCTATTCTGCAGCTGAACATTTCTTGAATGTTGTTTGGGCAATATTCTGCTGAAGAATATTTAGCTGTCCATTCCAATAGTAGTGCTGCTGTCAGTAGATGGTAGCATAGAGGTTGTCTTCACTACATTGCTAAGTCCAACTATGGTACTCTAGTTACATTACATAAGTAACGTAACTTAAGTTGATGTACCTTAGGTCGACTTGCTGCGGACTGTCACTATACAAAAGAATAAATGGACACAAATCAGACATTAAAAATGGTAATATCCATAAGCCAGTAGGAGAGCACTTCAATCTCCCAGGACACTCTGTAGCTGACTTGAAAGTTGCCATACTTCAACAAAAAACTTCAGAAACAGACTTCAGTGAGAAACTGAAGAGCTGGAACACGTATGCAAACTTGACACAATCAGACTAGGTGTGAATAGGGACTTGGAATGGTTATCTCATTACAAGAAGTAATTGTCACTGTTTACACACTTTCTTACCTCCTAATTAATGGTTGTGTATAGGCCTTATCTACCCTAACTGAATTGACTTTGTTAGCACTTGCCCTCCCCATTGTTCTGTTTCTTACCCTTGGATGTATATATATCTTCCTATCTGTGATTTCCATTCCATGCATCTGACGAAGTGGGTTGCAGCCCACTAAAGCTTATGCCCGCAGGAATTTGTTAGTCTTTAAGGTGCTGGCAGTCAGTGTGTCACTTGTAGTCTTTCTTGTCCTTGTCCAGATGGGCCCTGAGTTCCTCTTGGAGTTTATGGATTTGATGCACCCAGTCAGCAGCTACAGGATTAGTAGATTTAACAGGCATGACTGGGTGGAGAAAGAGCTGGAAGCCACAGTTTGCATAGAATGGACTCTGGCTGGCGGAGACATGGTCAGCGTTGCTTGGGGTGGGAGTAACTCTGTTTGGGGAAGTTGGAGTCAGATGGCATGAGTCACCAGTAGCAGAGCTGTTTCTTCTGCAGAGGGCAGGTGCACAATAGGGATGAAATAGGACATTTTTGTCACCTGGTTTACCACAATGAGGATTACAGTGTGCTTGTTAGACACAAGGAGCTTGATTATGAATTCTAGGATAATGGCCACCCAGGGTCTAGATACGATCTTGAAAGGTATTAGGGTGCTGAGGGGTTTTGAGTGCATTGTCTTGGTGCAAGTGTATGTCTCACATGAATCAACATATGAGTGGATTGCTATGCACATTTAGGGCCACCAGTAGGAGTGGGTGGGCAAATGGAGGTTCTTGAGGTACCAAAGATGGCTTGCTATTGGTGAGTAATGACAGAGACAGAGTACTTCTAACTGAGGGGGTCTTGGCAGAACACAGATGCGGCCTTTGACATAGAGCAAGCCATCCTGTGCCTGGTGCTGGCCCTGATTTGCTGTCTCAAGTTCTTTGGGAGCGGGCTCCTTCTCTGTAGCTGAGTGAATCAGTGACATGATATCTTAGGGAATTGTGGCATCCAGGAAGTTCTGGGTCTTAAGAATGTGGGGGTAGGGGCTCCTGGATGGTGAGATATTTCCCTTTTCGGGAAAAGGCTTCAGCAGTCTTGTTCTAGGCCCCTGGATGGTACGTGATGATGAAAATAGGGCCTTCAAAAGCTACCTCTGGTTGAATGCTTTGGCTCAGCAGAGGTACTGTAAGTTGTTATGATCCATGTACACCTGTTCTGTACTGAGCACCATTCAGAGAGTGGTGCCACTTTTGAAAAGGCTGCTTTGATGGATAGAAGCTCCTTATGTAGAATTTCCTAATTTTGTTTGGCTGGAGTGAGCTTTCATGAATAGTAGGTACAAGAGTGGAGGTGCTTTTTGGGGACCATGTCTTTAAGACAATATAGCCCTAACTGCTACACTAAGGGCATCTGTCTTGATGACAAAGGGTTGTGCCAGGTTCAGATGAACCATGATTGAGTCACTGGTAAAAGTCATCTTGAGCTGGTTCAATGCTTGTTGGGCCTCTGGAGACCAGATGAAGGTGGTGTTTTTGCAGAGAAGCACTTGCAATGTGGTGATTTTGCCTGAAAAACTTGAGATGATGCACCTATAAAAGTTAGCGAACCCCAGGAAGCATTGCAGCTCCATGATGTTTTGGGGGAGGGTGCCCATGTCCATACTGCCTCCATCTTCTTCGGGTCCATTTGGAGGCCCTCAGGGGACAAGATTTAGTCTAGGAACTCTATAATGCACTGGTTGAACTCCATAATGCACTGATTTTCCAGTTTTGCATAGAGACTGTGTGGACGGAGCTGTTCCAGGATCGACCAGACGTGCTGGGTGTGCTTCTCGGCATCCTCAGAAAAGATGAGAATATCATCTGGATATACTGTGATGTACTGGTCTAGGATGTTGTGGAAGACCTAGTTCACAATGTGCTGGAATGTTGTATGGGCATTTGTGAGGCCAAGTGGCATTACCAGTTATTCGTAGTGGCTATACCTCATTCGAAAAGCCATCTTCCATTCATTCCTGGCTTGGCTCCAATGCAGGCTGTAGGCCCCCCACAGACAAGTTTTGTGAATACCTAGGCCAATCATACATAGTCCACTAGTTCTGGGATGAGTGGAAGGGCTATCAATTCCTGATAGAACTTGATTGAGGGCCCAGTAATTTACATATAGGCACAGGGTTCCATCTTTCTTTTTAAGAAACAGAACTGGGGTCTTGGCGGGGGACCTAGATGAATGTATAAAATCCTTAGCCAGGTTCTTCTGGAGACAGAAATGCAGGGCTGCCAGCTTGGGTTCTGATGTGGTGTAGGTATGACCAAATGGCACATTGGCCCCTCATTGCAGCTTAATCAGGCAGTCATGATCCTGGTGTGGTGGAAGGATCTCAGTGTTCTTCTTCTCAAAGACATCACTGTAGTCACAGTACTTTAGGGTTGCAATGCCAAAATCCACTTTGGTGGTGGTCCCACCTAATCCATGGCCAGGGTCTGAGTTCTGAGATTTGTCAAATGGTGCGCACATGCCAGCTTGCTGGCAGAACTTGAAGCAGAAGCTAACCTGGTACTTGTGTCAAAGGATGTGTGGATCATGAGCCACCAGACATGAAATGCCAAGAATAATAGGGAAGTGTGGTGAGTGGATTGTCCCAAACTAAAGGACTTTATGATGGTCCTGAATTGCAATTTCCAGAGGCACTGTCTCCTCTGTCATTGGCTACAATGACAGGAATGATCCATCTATAGTTTCCACTAGGTTGGGGACAGTCTTTGGTTGAACCAGAATACCCAGGGCTTGGGCTGTATTGGCGTCTATGACGCTGTCTGCTCTCCCAGAATCCACCAGTGCCCACTGTGGTGGGATTCAGTAAGGTTCCCCTGAATCACAGAGGCCAACCTGGACTCAAGGTGAAAAGTGCCCACTTATACCTGGGACATGTCTCAGTGATAAGGGGGCATTATCTTGAGGCTCGCCCAGGTCAGCCTCCCCATACTGGGCCTGGGCGTGGTTGTTTCCCAAACTGCATCATGCTAGAGCTTGGAGTGGGGAGTTGGCAAGAGCATGGTTGGATCCTGCACAATAGAAACATAGCCCATGGCAGTGACAGTGTTATTTTTCCTCAGGGTTCATATGTCAGTGGATGCTATCCAGCTGCATGGGTTCAGTGTACAGGTTGGAGACACGTACCAAGGAGTGCTGTCAGGCAGTAACATTCTTTCCTCATGTTGCTCGCTGAGCTTATTGTCAATGCATATGACTAGGTCAACGGAGGCATCTAGGTCAGCTCGGGCCTCAACATGAGCTAGCTTGTCCTTAATCTCCTCATGTAGTCCCCACCAGAACTGCTAGAGCTGGGACGCTTTGTTCCACTTGCTGTCAGAGACTAGTCTCCAAAAGTGGGCAGTGTAGGAGGATGCTGGTCCCTGCCCCTGCTGGAGTTTGTGCAGAGCAGCCTTCACCAAGTGGGCATAGTAGGTATAATCAAATATGACAGAAAGTGCCTGGAGGAAGGCTTCCCAGTTCAATGGTGTTGGTCTCACCCATTCGAGTACGTGTGAGGCCCAGTCCAATGCATCTTCAGTCAGGAGGCTAATAATGAGTCCTACTTTTGCTTGATCAATGGGATAGGACCATGGGTGAAGCAGAAACAGCAGATTGCTTTCATTAATAACCTCCCTGAGTTTTTGGTGGTCCCTATTAAAACTTTCTGGGAGGAAACTGGATGGGCAGGGTCTGGGTATGCTGTCATAGTGTATGCTCATGCCATAATGTAGCGTTCTCTTCCTGAAGCCAGACTGCCTACATTCACAGCATCTGGTTATCTGGAGACTGCTGTGCTAGTTGGAACATAAGAATGGCTGTACTGAGTCAGACCAATGGTCCGTCTAGCCCAGTATCCTGTCTTCTCACAGTGTCCAATGCCAGGTGCTTCAGAGGGAATGAAAAGAACAGGCAATCATTGAGTGATCATTCCCTGTTGTCCACCCCCAGCTTCTGGCAGTCAAAGGCTAGAGGCACTTAGAACAAGGGGCTGCATCCCTGACCATCTTGGCTAATAGCCATTGATGGACCTATCCTCTATGCACTTATCTAATTCTTTTTTGAACCCCATTATAGTTTTGGCTTTCACAACATCCCCTGACAATGAGTTCCACATGTTTCTTGTGTATTGGATGAAGAAGTATTTCCTTTTGTTTGTTTTAAACTTGTTGGGCCCACAGTGCCACATTTTCATCATGGAATTGGATGGACTGCCTACACAAAGCTTGGTTCTCTATTCTGAGCTATGGTGCTTGGGCTTGAAGCACGGGGAGCTCTTCCTGGGAGACGTCAACCCATTCAGGCATCTCCAGTATCCTCTGGGGTATGCTGGGCAGAGAGTGGCCTGCTTCCTCCATGTTCCCCCAGGGCAGGCCTTCACCACAGGCTTGGGTGGTCCAGGCAAACTGTCAGAATCTTCACAAGGACAGTCAGGACCAAGGGTCAGAGCAGAGTCAAACCTGAGGCTGGGAGTAGCAGAGGAGTTCATAGTCAGATTCCAGGCCAGGATCGATACCAAGTGTCAGACTCTTGAGTCAGATTTCAGGATGTGGATAAGGAGGCAAGGTCCAAATCAAGGAAGACAGGAGTTCAAGATCAGGAGTGGTCATGGCAGCTATAGGAAATCCACACTATTGCCTGGACACTTCCTAGAATGCCCCTTATGTATATATAGGGTGGGGAATCAAATCAGGAGCCATGAGGCTGCGGCTTGTCAAATCCCTTGAGACAGGACTTCTCATAGTCTGTATTTACAGCATGTCATGTGCAGTGGTGTGCAAACTGAGTACAGCTGCCGCTGGGTGGCAACCTGGAGCTGGCAGCTCTGTAGGCCTGAGTTCTAAGCCTGTGGGGTCTTACCCCCTGGTGTTAGGATAGTTGGTTCTACCATGGCCTAGGTGCTTTTCCTAGTCTTTCCTAGTTGAAAAGTGATAGGTTTGTCAGGCAAGCTGGAGATTGGGCCTATTTTGCTGACCTCCCAAAGAACCAGTATGGAAGGAGTAGGCCAGCTACCCCTTCAAGATCTGGGAAATGGGTTCTTCTGAACATCTTATGGGGACGGTCCAAAGGATGTAGGAAATGGAAAAGGAATACAAATAATCAGAAGGCAGGAGCATCTCCTGGTAAGGTGGAACTGTGTATGTTGGCGGGAGATGTAAATCCTGCAAAGACAATGGGAAGGTTTAGGAAAGGGATGATAATCAGACTGTATTTGCAGTCTGAATATTGGAACCTCTAAATATAAATATCCTAAATTCTAATATGAGCCTGTTTGCCCATAAATATCAGCTGTGTAATGTTTGCTGTGGCATGCCACTTTTAATCATGTGAGCTGCATTTTGAATAGAATAATCATACAGTTATGGAACTCCCATGAGTACAAAGATTCTCAAAGCATGGATGCCAAAACCAGAATACTGGCACTAAGGTCTTATTCCCCACTCTGCGTGAACAGAACACTCATTGATGCTGATACACACAAGTGAGAGAAAAGCCTGAAGTCTGTGTCTGATATTTCATGTAGCTAAAGAATATCTCATGAAAGCTTCAACAGAGAAATGAATAAAGTGTTTTCAAGCCAATGTACATAGATAACGATAGGAAACATACATCTTCAAAGCACGCACATGTACTTCCATATGTTTTAGCAGAGAAGAAATAATTTTTTTTCTCTTTCCACCAAAAAAAGAAAAAAATCTAAAATGTGTTTTAAACTCTTTTCTCAAAATATATAAAATCCTGTTGTCGTATATTAACAAGTTAAAACACCATTTTTTGTTTGAGATTGCACCACATCTGATCCTTTACTTTGGCTGACTCTCACAGAGGCTGGGTAGACTCATGGGAAGATATTTTTATGATAAAAACATTTGCAGCTTGTCCTTGGCAAACTCCTCTGTCATTTATGTTGGCAGCTCTTGGAGTTGCCTGTGTCTTTGTCCTGCAGTTAAGCAGCTGAATGGTGTTCTGATTCCCATTGGCTTCTTGGATTCAGTTCAGTTTCAACCTACTTTTATTTCAAGTAGCTGGCAGGTGGACTTTTATCTACTGATGAATCTACTGCAGTACAAATCCTATGAGGGGGATTGGATAGTACAGAATGGGGTTTTCTCTTTTTAAATCTTTATCCTGGCTTTCAGTCTGATGACATCTTATCTGGAAAGCAAATGATATTTTGGTTCAAAAGAGCATTTGATGCCAAATGTCATTGTCAAAAGAACATATATTCTGATACAATAGGCCATGCACATTTTGTGTCTAAGTTAAGTCTAATAATTTGTTCCTCCTGGAACAAATTTGAGTACTCCTGTTGGAATTCTGCAACTGTTGTATTTGGAGGCAGAGTTCTCTTGCAGTATTCTATCATCACCATATCAGATGTGCAATACTGCCTGATGAGCACACTTAGATAGGCTTTTTCTATAGTTATACCTATTCTTGTGGGCAGAGCTCATCAACTACAGGGTCTCCAACTATGATATTATAATATACAGCTTAAGTCATGTTTTTTAAAAAAATATTTATTTTTAAACATGTCAAAGGAAGTATGCAGTTTTGTCTCATTTTAATTAGATGTTGTTTCAAATCAGTATCACCATTAATGTGAGCTGGCATCATTGTTATTATATGATGAAATATTGAGAAGATTTATGAACTCTGAGGAATAGGTGAACTCATCTTGCCATGTGCTCCATGAAAGAGCCAGAAAAGCATCTACCTCAGAAACCGGAGGATAGAGGTTTTATGAAAAACACTATTCTTGGAACTTTGATGTTTTTGTTAATTGCTTTCCTGCGAGTAAAACAGAAAGTTCTCTCTGATTGATTCTGTGTTTTTGTTCTCAGTTGCTCCACCAGTTTAAACATTCCTTTAAAAAAAGTGCCTACGTTATAAGAAATGAACACGAACTAGTTTTGTGAATTCAAAAATAGTTCGAGAGTCGTAAAACATCAGACTTTAAGATCCTCATGAATCATTAAGTGACATCTTTCTAATTTTGTTATTTTTCCTAGATCTTTTAGGATATGAAACAGTACAGGATGTTTATAAATTCATTCCCAATAACCCTTTATTTGTTTACAAAATGCAGACATACATACAAAAACCGAAACAGTAAAATTACCAGGCAGTTAACAACTGTAAGATTTTATATATATATATATAGAGAGAGAGAGAGAGAGAGAGAGAGAGAGAGAGAGAGACCATGGGAGTTGTCTAACACCTTTAGGCCTCTTTGAAAATTGCACCCTACAGTGCTATTTGGTATGAGCCAGTGGAGAGAATAGTGGGCTGGGTGTCCGGAGACCACCATACTATTCTCATCACTGCCATGCTGTATGACTTGCAGCCAGTTACTTTATTTTTATGTCACAGTTTTCCCATACCTAAAATAGGGATCATGATACTTGCCCTCCTTCATTAACTATTTAGATATGTATTGATCAAAGCATGATACAAGAACAATGTATTATGATTATTTTGTTTATTCTGCATTTATAGCTATAGTGTCTACATTCTTTTATTTTCATGGGTATTCGTGTTTAAATTAATCATATTCTTTTATGGCCAGTATATTTTAAATGGTCTTCAAAAAGAAATTACTGGGGAAGTACTATGTTTAAGCGGTCCTGGGTGGGGACCCACATGGGGAATTTTCCTTGCTTGTATGCCACCCTATACTAGGATGTCTGCCTGAACTTGAGAACTCCTCTTTTTCCCTCCTGTGTGGTGGAGTCCTCATAACCCTGATAAGGCTGGGCCCAGGATCCCTGGGAAGCTTAACCCCCTGTCTTGTCATAGATCTAGGATGTCCCCACTGCGGGATACTGTCTCCTCACTGGCTACTTCCCAGACCTAGTGATCACCAAATTGATTTTAAACCACATCCAATCTATTAAACATCAACTGCAAACATATAAGGGAAAATTTGAGCATGTTAAAAGAACCCTGTAAACAATAGGCTCTGGAACACCAGAAAATTTAGTCTATTCCTAACACGTCACAGGTCTGCTTCCCAGGAACTGTCTGTGTTCTGGTGATACCTCAGGTAAGACACCTTCTCTGCTGGTGACTACATGCCCTTAGGATCTAAGTGGCAGGACTCTTCTCTCCAGTATTGGCCTCCCATCAGGTTCACATTCCTTCTCAGAGTCTGGGCTTCAAGGCCCTCTTATCTGGTGACGTCTCCGTCCACTGGGCCATCTCTGCCCAGGGTCCCCACCTTGTTCTCCCCAGCCACTCACCGCTCTTAGATCCAGTTTATTTCTGGCACAGTGGATCTTCTGCTATCGCAGCTCTGGTCAGTCGTAGCTCACCATTGGCGTGACTGGTCCCTGATGCTCCAGCTCCCTGGCTCTGGGCTGCTCCCCGGGCTGCTGCACTCTCCTCAACTCTGCTCTGACTCCTCCACCCTCCCTCTTGTGCCTGACTTTGCCCATGCTGCCACAGCTCACATGGACAACTGGTCCTGAGCTCTCGACGACCTCATTGGCCGGTCCAGCCTTTCAATCTGGCTGACTTGGAGCGTTGGTGTCTCCCCATTGTCCCTGGGGACTTGTCAGTCCCAGGAAGCTGACTCCTCTTCAGCCCTTCCCCTTTTCCTGGTATTGGGAGAGGGCCAACCAAAAAAAACCCTCTAAGTTTCAGTAAGGAGCCAAGAGCCCCCTTCCACATAGCTTGTGTTATGTAGGAGGTTGGATCATAATGGTTCTTTCTGCCCTCAAAACCTATGAATCTACGAAAATAAAAAATGGAGGCAAAAATATTCTGCAGGTGTTATCTGAGCAAAACTCCCAATGTCTTCATTAGGAGTTTTGCTCAATGAAACACTGCAGAATTTAGCCCTGGAACATGGAGAGCTTGACCACAAATTGCTAAGCAATTTCTGTACAAATCAAAGAAGCAATGCTAGTTAGTTATTTACAAACTGATATGATTTTTTTAAAAGAAGTTATACACAACTTAGAATAGAATAGCCATCTATTAAAATGGTAATGGTAAAGTCAATAGTTACTGCTGGCATTTAGCACTTCTGAAAATTAGTCCACTTTTGTAGGAATGTAAGGCCTGGTTTACCCACAGATTTTTGTACCAGTATGACTATTTTGGTTAGTGGTGTGATTTTTTAAAAAACTGAAATGATACTGATATAACCTCGAGCGTGGACTCGTTTATACCAGTAGCAGAGAGCTGTCTTCAGAGAGTTTTGCCAATTTGTTTTTCTTGGTTTTCTTTTTGTCTCTGTGAAGGTCTTTGCTCGTGGGAAGCATTGCCTAGAGGTCGGGGTTTAGGCCCTTTGACATGCAGAGAGGGGTTTTGGCAGGGGAACCAGAGCCCTCCCACTCCTACAAGTTCCAGCCCAGGGTGCTGTGAGGGCTATTAAAGGTCTGACACAAAAGAACACCTTAAGGCTGCCCTCCCTGGGCCCCTTCTTACCACTCTCTATTATCTATTATAGTTTGCAGTTTATAATAGGAAGGTGTGAAGGGGGGTCAGCTCACCACTTGGCATCTCTTCTCAGCCAGGTGGGGCAGCTCTCTCCTTCTACGGATGGCAGCTGCCTCCTCACACACATTGGCTTTCTGGCCAGGTCAGTTCCAAGTCTCTCCCCTTCAGGGATAGTCCACAAACAAAACACAGGGAATCAATACAAATAAACTGAGTATGTGAGAGGGAGAAATGCCTCCCTGTCTATGTAGAAGAGAAGCAGGTCCTCCCTTACTGAGGGAAGGAACCTTCAGGCAGTTGTGGATGGGAGAGATCCTGCCTTCCCTCAGCCCTTGCCTGAGGAGTTGCAAAGTAATGGTCCATTTTCTTCCCTGGCCTGCCCCTAAGTGAGTTGTTCTTTCCCCTTTTAACTCTTCCCCACATCTCTGCATCTCTTGCAGGTGTGATTGTTATGGACTGGCTGAACCCAGAGCAGCTCCTTAATTCCTTGTTGCCCAGTGTGGGGTTTTATGCCCCTCACAATTTCCCAGAATGAAACTGAAGGCTTGTCTACACGATCTGGTAATGCATACCAGTAGGATATAACTTTTAAAGCTTACCAGAATGTTGCACACTATCTTGCCCATGTGGACCTTGCTGGCTTTCACTAAAAATTCCCTAGTGCACATTAACATAGTGCTGTTTGAAGCAGGAGTACATAAATGCACACTAGGGAACTTTTAGTGCATGCCAGGTGGGACCACATGGACAATTAGTGCATGATATGCTGGTGTACTTTAGAATTCATACCTACTGGTGTGCATTACTGCACTGTGTAGACAAGCCCCTTCCTATGGAGTAGGGGAGGGTGGACGCGTGGGCTGAGCAAGGATTGTGAAGGGGATTGTTATGTGAAGGGGAAACTGGGAAGAATTTGTGCCTCTTCCCTCAGTCTCTCTGTTCTGTCTTTTAAATCGTGAGCTCTTCAGTGCACGTGCAATCTTTTATTCTAAGTTTGTGCAGCGCTAGCACAATGGGGCCCTGCCATGGTTCGGGTTTTTGAGAACTACCAGAATGCAAATAATAATAATAAATAAATAATGTCACAAGTTGATTTCAGTTATCCCAAGCCACTTAAACTGTGGTCAAACAAGTGTGTGATTTCCCTTTACTGACAGGCTTGTTGCTTGCTGTAGACTTCTTGTGTATTTTTATTCAGAGCCAAGATACTGTCTTAACATAGAAATATGGCTTCTGAACTTCAGGTATAAAAACCAAAATATAAAAAATACAGGAACACCTAAATTATTTTTCTCAATATTAAAAATTATTTCATCTTTCATAAAATAATAAATCCTCTCTCTTTTAGTTTAATAAAATTAATATAAACACAACAATTTTAATTCTGACCACGTTTGTGAGAAGTTCATATGTAACATTTATTATTCTTTTGTTATCAAAACACACACTTTTTTCCTCACTGGTATAAATCCCCCTTTTAGCTGCATTTTCAAACACAGCATTAATTGTGGAATTGTGGCCAGTGCCTCCATACTAAATAATTACCTTTTTATGCTCGTATGAAACAGCTGAATAAAACAAAGAATATTTCTAAAATATCTGTAGCTTGCACTGTATTTGAATGAGTTATTAAATGAAGATTAATATGAACTTTATATCTCTTGGAAATGAAAAGAATGCATGTATGAGAGAGATCAAAAATACTGTAAATGTCCCTGAGCACTCAGTGTCACAGTTAGATCTCTGAGTTAGCTGGATGATGTATAAAATTACAAGTAGGCAGAGACTCCCTATTGACTATATGTCTGAAAAGGCACCTATGTGTTGCTTATTCTAGCAAGTATGTGAAATGCCTTCTGCTTATGAAATGTGAAACAGCTACACCTGTTTTGATGGGAATATCTGACTGACGTGTGAGACTGAAAACTCCCACTTTTTGGGAATTCCTCTATTCCGGCACAAGTGCCTTGGACACACAGGAGTCCTCCTGTTCCTTTAGGTGTTGAAAAATGTGCTACAGCTGCTACCTCTGGGATTATTTATGTCATTTATCACAGCCCTGCATCAAGAGTTTACCTGCTGCTGTAACCCTTTGGTGGATTCCGCCTAGTTCCCTCTGTATGCCCAGCCAGCATTGGCTAGTGTTTGCGGGGTGTGCATAGCCCCGTCCCACATTTTCCTACCCCCTATGACACATGTAACATGGGCTGAAATTGTGCTTGCCTTCTACAGGATGTATAGGAGACTGCTTGTACATTCATGGAGCACACACGTACAGTTTCCTCCTCATGAGCACATTGCAGTTAACCCCTTTAAATTTATGTGTTGTTCCACTCTTTAGGGTTATGCAGATGAAGATCTCAGTTGAGAATCAAATCCAAAAGGCTCCAAATCCTAAAACATCTCAAGTTTTGAAAAGTAAAATACTTTTGTAATGGTGCTGTTGGGAGGAATTTGGAAGCCCACATTTAAAAGTATTTAGACTGTTCCCAACTAGGAATGCTTGTCCTGACTCCCCCTTGCATCAGAACTGCATTCCCTTCCTCAGATTCTTTAGATGCCAATCCCTCCATATGAAAACAAGAGAGAACAGTCAAGTGATTGAGATTCCTACTTAGTTCTTGACACTTGGAAAGTTGGCATTCTTTCTATAGTAACTCTTGACAAGCCATGTCTACACTGAAAAAGAGTATTGTGTTAGGAAATGTGTTAACTAAGGTGGCTTAACTAACACAATATTAATTTATGTAAAACAAAACTTGTTACCGTGACCAGCTAGTACCTTTGAAAATACAAGTTGTCCATGTCTGCACTTGGTGGCTTAGTTGTGTTTAATATCTTGTTAGTTAAAATGTGTTAGTTAACATTTTTTCTAACAGAATGCTTTTTTTCCAATACAACACTTGTCAAGAACTGAGACATTAACCTGGTGAGGGAACAGTAGTCCATCCAGTGCAGCAACATGTTGTCAGTTGATTTTCAAGCCAACATTAGAGCAATACACTTAGTGATGAGTGAGTAAGAGAAGGAGAAAGAAAAATATTTAGAAAGATAAAAAGCAGAGGCCAAAGCCTATGTTACATTTTGTATCTTATTTTTGATTCTTCCTTTGTATGATGGTTTTACTTAGCTTTACATTTGTTTTAGCATTGTTCATGGACCCAATTGCAAGATTGGGGCCTTAATGGTTATGTTAATATGGCTTTTTTATGCAATTTCCCTAGGTAGCACTGACTTTTTGTATTGTACCATCACACTGAAAATGTTATACACTTAGCATTGGAAAGCTGCTGTCAACAGTGCTACTTTCTGAGTTTTTCATGCTGAAAACTTCTTGGGGAACTCTTGGTTCTTTCAAAGAGTGAACACTTAACTTTGTCCTTCAAAACGTAAATCACTACACTTACTCACTATGCAGCTGATATAGGCATACACGTGTGCTGTGTGATGCTCTTTTATTCAGAATGTTTAAAATATTTGCAAACTTAAAAAAAATTAAAATTGACAGTTAAATGTAGTTTAAAAAATTAAAAATTTGAGAACAGGCCGATATAAATTCAAAAGAAACAAAGAAGAATATAGAATAATCTATATTTATCAGAAGCTATCAAATTGTGTGTATCATTTTGATCACTTTCACCCCAATCATGCAAAGACATATTATACTAGTGCTTAATTTTACACTTGTGAATGTCCCCATGCTTTTAATGGGAGTACAGACTAACAAAAACCATGTACCTGGGTCTTTGCAGGATCAGGGCCCTATCTTGCATGTGGTATCCATTTCCCCTCCCTTTTTATTTGTTTGTTTTTACTTTTATCTTTTTCTGGGCAAGGATGATGTGTTTGTTTAACACCTGGGGCCTGATTTTCTGATTGTGGCCTTTGGGCAGTGCTGTAATGGTATTAATAGAAAGAGAGTTATTAACGAGAGCTATCACTGTTAACAAAACAAAACAAAATTACTTCTGTGCATGTATGAACTATAATTTGTCAATCCTCATAGCCTGGTGAAATAAAAAACATCGGGTGATGGTCCCTATTGTATTCCACTGCGGGTTACACATGTGTACCATCTGCTCAGTCGAAGAATTTGAAAGTAGTGTCTGTTGGTCTGCTCATGAGCCCTGGCTCACCTCGTTCTTCTGTCCGAGGCAATACAGGATGGGGAGGACTGACCACATCTCCAGTTCCTTCTCACCGCCACATGGTCAGGGTCAGAACAGACCCCGACCAGAGACCTATTCACTTCACAGGTGAGTGTACTACTCTAGGGGAGCCCTCAGCTACTGCTCCCAGGGTGACACCCTCCTACTCGCCTGCTCGAACCAACTCAACTATGCCTTTCCTCCACTACTGCTTCTACCTCGAGTACTGCACAAGATTCTATGATACAGAGCAACAGTAATTCTGATTGCTCCCTGCTGAACCAGAAGATCGTTCCTCAACGTTCTCCGCATATCATCCCACCCACCAATTCCGATCCCAATCTTCCCTGATCTGCTGAGCTAGACAAAGGCGAGATCAGAAATCCTAATCCACATGCAGTACAACTCCGGGCGTAGTATTTGGTTGGGAATCAGCCTTAGAACGAATGTGCTCTTCAGCTGGAGAAGACATACTCTGTAGTAGGAAGGACTCCACTAGATGTTGTTATCAGGCCGAGTGGGGATGTTTTTCATCATGGGCCCAACAAAAAGGTGTTTTATCAGAATCAGCAGGGATCCCCCTCATATTGGACTACATTCTGTCATTTAAGTTGTGTGGACCAATGGATGCTATTTTCAAATTCTCTGTCCATGGGTACATGGTGCATATGCGTAATCCTCACTGGAAAACATATAGGGACCACACATCTTAAAGAACCTCCAGTTACAGGTAAGTCACATCCTCTTTCCAGTGGTACTGAAAGGAACCTCTCCTTCCAAGCCGCTGTCTGCCTGCCATATTTCTCTTTCCTATCTCACTCTCATTGTCAAAAATAATGTGGGGCTACGTCTACATTGCTTCTGGGGATATGATTTGCAGCTTGTGTAGATTTATCACTCTAGCTTTCATCTAGCTAGTTCTCCAAAAATAGCAGTGAGGATGCACAAGCATGGGATTCAGTGCTGGCTGGGTATGTGCTCATTTGTGCAGCCTGCAATGAAAACCTCTCTGTGTTCTCATTGCTATTTTTGGTGAGCTAGCTAGATTAAAACTAGCATGGAAACATCTACATGAGCTGCAAATCAGACTCCTGAGTGAAGTGTGGATATACCCCTTAGTTATTTGTGCTGTAATTTGCCAGTTTACCCTGTGGCAGAGGCTCAGTATTGACAATTTCAGTTGGAAAGATAAGCAACCAAAAAGAAGAGAGGATAGAATAGAAACAGTTTATTTTAATGCTAGCTCTTGCTAGCTGTATTGATTAACCAAGAAATAGTGTATTGTCACTAATTTTTCACATTTCCTGTGTAATCCATTTTGCCACATAAAAACAAAAACATGTATATTTTTCTAAAAAGTGAGAAGTAACTTTGCAACAAATCAATACTTTCAAGTGCTAAAGTGGCTTTGGAAAAGGGAAGTGTTTTTCCATGCTAAATACTATTCAGTCCTCCACATGGCAAGGGGAGAGAGGGGAGCATAATGAATTAAGGTAATCTCCTTGGAGTGAAGTTCATGTGAGACGTACAGAATTTGAACTCTGACAAAGCTCTGGCAAAAAATTGGTGGATTAAGAAAGTTTATATAATCCCAAAACAGAGTTATCACAGTAGAATATTTTTTTATCGTTGTTCATATTTCTTAGTGCTTATAAGGGCTTAATCTTGCAGTCCTTACTCAGGTAAAACTTGCATTGAAATCAATTTGAGTTTCAGCCATACGTGGCTAAACTCAGGTTTCATCCTGAGGTTCAGACTTTTGTGAGACGTATCAGATTCGCTTTCAGAATCTTAGGTCTTTCAGTTCTGCAGCTCTGAAAATTATATTGAACTGAACAGAGGGGGAACAGAGACACGAATGCAAAGACCAGCTCTTGAGATCCTCCATTGTACTGAGTCATTTAAGCCGTAGAATATATTTTTCTGATTTTTAAAACAATTATTTTATCTCAATATTTTCTTTTGTCCCATGGCAAAGAGAAACTGGAGTAGGCAAGATCTAAATCTCAGCCTTTAATAATTTCACACTGTAGACAGGTATCTTTTTCTTGGGAGAGGCTGTGTGATCCGGCAGCCAGAGCTCTGCACTGGGAATTGGGAGACAAAGTTCTAAGCCCAGCTCTGCCACTGACCTGCTGTGACAGTCAGCAGGTCACTTCTCCTCTCTGTGCTTCTCTTTCCCCTCCCACCCTTTGTCTAGCTTGTCCATTTAGACTGTAAACACTTCAGCTGTGTGTTTATACTGCACCTAGCAAAAGAGTTCCCTGTTTTCTGTTGGGGCCACTACATGCTACTGTAATATAAACAACAAACACAACGTGAGCAAGGACTTCAGGATTGGACCATAATGTCTGGTTCTGTCTATGCATTTATAATACATCCATCACTGTATGCATCAAATAATTTAGGCTAGACTGTGCCTGTAGACAGAGCCCTCACCCTCTGGATAGCATACAACCCAGGGAAGCATGAGGAAGCTTTGTACTTTAGAGATGTACAGTTTCACTCAGTGGTAACCTCTTACTCTGGGGAGATGGGGAGAGGGTGAAGTATTATGAGGTAAGCTGATAGGGTGAGTGATTTGAGGGTGCCACGTGATATGGCTCTTGAAAGTCTTTAGTTGGAAGATTTATTTTTTATTTTCCCACAAAACTGAGATCAACCTCCAAGGGGCATATCTTAAAGGCACTTGCAGTTTTTTATCAATGGTTAAAATGTTCAGAAAGATACTCATACAAGTTTGTACGATAGCAGATTGCATTTTGTATTTCCATAATGCATGTACAGTGACTGATTTTCCAAGAGATGAAGAGATGTGTACCCTGTATTATAGGACAGATTTAAGCTCAAAGTTTGATCACTTTAGCTGAAAATACAGATGAGGACTGATTGACCTGCAAAGTTTGGATCACATATGCATCTGTACTTTTCCAAAGTTGGGGAGTTTGTATTAGAGATTTTAGTTATAGCCTATCTCTAGGCAGTTGAATGCTTCCCTGAATAATTGTATTCTATCCCTGCCTCTGCCACAGAGATCCACTTGAACCAAACTTTTCATAGGTGATCACTAATTGTGTGTTCCTCATTTTCTGGATGCTTGACTTGAGACCCTGGAGTCTGATTTGCAGAAGTGATGAGTACTCTCAGCTGTGACTGATGTCAATGGGAGCTGGGTTTTGAACATATAATAGCTATATAATGCTAAGAATGCTGAAAAATCAGGACCTAGGCATCTCAAATTGGGCACACAAAACTAGTGGATATTTTTTTTACTTTACCCTCTCAGTGCTTCAGTTCCCCATATTTAAAATGGGAATAATATCACCGCCTCACCTCAAAAGGGTGCTGTGAAAATAAATTCATTGAGATATTTGTGAAGCACTTGGATACTAAAATGATGAGTGCCTGTGATGGAGTTAACAGACCCCACACTGAACAAGGGAGAACAAGGGATTAAGGAATCACTCTGGGCCCAGATGACCCCGCCAGCCACACCTGCAAAGCATGTACAAGCTTGAGGTGCAGCTTAAAAGGGGAAGCAGAAGTGGTCAGAAGGGGGTGAGCAATGGAAGGGAACTTCTGCTCTGAGCTCTGGGGACGTAACAACCCAGGAGCTTTTGTTGCCTAAGACCTGACCCAATCCAGCCTGCAAAGAAGAAACTGATTTGAGAAGGGCAGAAACTTTAATTTATACTACAGGGCAAAAAGGGAATATTCAGGTAGGAAGTGATCCTGGGAGGGTCACTCTGGACCCAGGCTCCTCTATTAACCCCTAAAGGTGGGATAAGCAAAAAAGTGTATCCCTTGCTGGGGAATCCAGCTGGGGAAATCCCTGAATACACCAAGGTCCAGACCTTAAGCTCCAAAGCTAAGGAGAAATCTCTGAAGCCCTTGTGAGTACCAAAAGACTTTTCCATTATTGGACTTTTCTTTTTGTATAACCCAAAAAGGGTGGACTGGAACACAGGACTAGGCTGGAGGGCTGAGCCGCAAAAGAGGGATTGACTGGAGAAGACAGAGTTGCAGAGTAAAAGGCAGGTGTCAGAAAGAGGGACCACTTGCCCCACCCCACCTGAATACTAGACCGCACTGCTGTTGAGGGTCACCCTTCACAGTGCCATAGAAAGGCCATGAAGAAATTAATAATTCTGTCTCTGCAGCAGGGTTTGAATAGTCTGAATAAAATCAGGCCTTGGGCCTGATAGTGAACAATGAAGGTGAAATGAAATATAGCACCATTCATTCTGTGCATGGAATGAGGCAGAGGTCATGTGAAAAAAACCCAGTAAAAGAGTATGTGATCATATAGTTAAAGACTCTGTCATGATGCATACATGCAAGGGGGGCAAATTAAGGTTGCATTCTGGCATTTCCTAACTTAAGTGCTTGACTGTAAGGTTTCAATGTTCTTTTAATCTAGATGTCTGTGTGTAAATTAATATTTGTATGCAGCAAGGTCTAGGTGCTCTACTCATGTTTGGATCTTCATCATGCTAGTTATGGTACAGGTGCTTCTGAACATGTGGTCTGTGTCCTAAAGTGTTTACATTTTATATGGAATTGGTTCCCTGCAGAGGCTGTGGCTTCCTTCAAGTTCATAGCAGTATTGATTGTGTTAAAGGATTATAATGAGACTAAAGATTCTGCCTTCATATACTGATGCATGCTGACTTTATTTATTGATAAAGTTCAAAGCCAAACTATTGCTGATGAAGGTATTTAAGAAGTCCACAAAGAGAAGGAACTTTTTTTAGTCAGCTGGAGACCAAGATATGTGTATTAACAGTTATCTGGGATGTAATATAAATAACATACACTGTGGAGACTAAGTAGTTCTGTGTGTCAGGTGTATCAGTATTTTTCTCTATTTTGATAAAATAATTCCCAAACAAAAACTTTAAACTGGATTGCAAATATACAGCAATAGCTTGGGGGCGGGGGTGAATTAAAATAAAAATCCTTAAAGAATGTTCAAGGTTTAGAAAAACAAATTATGGAAACCTAGGAAATTATAAATTGTGATAAAACTTAACAAACAAAAACCAAAAACTTTGGAAATTATAGTTGTACCTGCAAAAAAAGTATAGACTCATTCAGTCCAAGGCCAGAAGGGACATTGTGACTATTTAGTCCAACCTCCTGTATAACACAGACCACAGAACACCCCAAAATAATGTCTTTTGAAGAGCATATCTTTAAAACAAAAAGAAACTTCCTATCTAAAAATTGCCAGTGTTGGCGATTCCACTGCTACCCTTGGTAAACAATTCCGGTGATTAATTATCCTCACTGTTAAAATGTACTCATTTGTAGTCTGAATTTATCTTGCTTCAGGTTCTAGCCATTGGATTTTGTTATTCCTTTGTCTGCTAGACTGAAGAACCCATTATCAAATATTTGTTCCCTATATAGAAGCTTATAGACCATGATCAAGGCATCCCTTAATCTTCTTTTTGTTACGCTAAATAGGTGAGCTCCTTGCATCTGTCATTATAAAACATGTTTTCTAATCCTTTTACTACATTCATTGAAAGTCTATTAATTGTTTATGCATGAAAAAGTTACATTTACACACACACACACACACACACACACGAGAAACTTCACTTGTATAAATGAGCTTATCTAAATAAATTGGCATTTTTGTACACATGCCAATGTCTGTTGCCTTCAGGTCACTTGTCTGCACCCTTGGGTTAGTCTCATTATCTGTAACCAGTAACCAAGTGGTCGCTCTCACCAGATCCTATTACAGAAAAGAAGACTGTGTAATGTTCAGTTGGAGCCCATATAACCATTGCATTAGGTCCTGAATATCTGGTGCTCAAGTTAAGATTAAATCAGTATCCCACATCACTTTGTACCTCACATGGTATTTGTTTTTCTCCAGGCAAACCTCTCTTTCTTCCATTTACTAATAATGAGATGTTTATACTGATCTGACTCTGCTAGTTTTAGCCACAGGTATAGGGGAGAGTTTTTTCTTGATTAAAGGTTTAGCAGAAAATTAATACAAAACTAAAATTCATAAATATAAACAAATTAAAAACAGAACACAACTCTCCATTTTTGTCTATCCAAAGGCAGAGTTTTTCACATAAAATTTATGGATGCATCCATTTTGTGTGTGTGTGTATTAGAAAAGGCTTTGATCCTTTGTTATCTTCTATTTGCTTTTGCTTTTAGTTTTTCATACTTATATGATCAATGTAAACATACACTACATGGAATAAATAAGTGCTAATATGTGTCTTGCTCTTGAGGGAATACTTCTCAGGCTTGGTTAGAAGGACAGTGAGTCTGTTTAGACTGCATTAGAAAATAGGTAGTTTGTGCTTGATTGGATGGCTATGGATGTTCATAAAGGGCTACGCAAAGTTTTTTCCAGGCATTTGAATACGGATGGAAATAGCGAAGGTGGGGAATTCCTTGGGGAGAAAGAGGATTTGAGTTTTTAAGTTGCCAGATAGACTGATGATGAATTATCTTAAAATGTACCCTTAAAACATATTTTTCAGTTATGTCAAGGGCACCTAGACTATATGGAATCTTTTAGGCTTTCTATACATCTGAATAACTGTATAACTTTTGCACCTTTAGTTCATCAGTTTAAATCCAACCCAGGTTGATAATCAACAACATTTATCTGATGGCTGTTGTGTGACTTTGTGAAATGAGTTGGTGATATCAGTGGCAGCGGCACAGGAGCCAGCAAATAGAGCTGAAAACAGGGGAGTTTGAGAGGGAGTGTGTGGTGTTCTGGTATTGTTGGGGTGCTTGTTGGGGGTAGTTTTGGTGGGATTGTTTTTGTGTCTCGCACCGACAGGAAGTAGGGGGAAAGGCTATGACAGATACAAAGGTGGCAGTGGTAGTCACTCAAGCAATGAAAGAGACAATGAAGATGGCTGGATGTGGAACCAGCAGGATGCACATGTTCCTGGAGGGGGTACCTCAAAAGAGCTTTGTTTGTATGAAGTGCCGCCTCATAGAGCTGATGGAAGAGAAGATTTGAGGGTTGGAGATGCAGGTGGAAAATCTGGTTGACTTTAGAAGCAGATGATGGAGCAAAGGAATGAGGAGGCGGAAGGGAAAAACCCAGACCTACAGATGGAAGCAAGACCAGTGAACTCTGAGGAAAGAATGCTGGGTGAGGAAAGTGGCCAGTGGAAGCATGTGACTGCAAGAACTCGGCAGAGGAAAATATGGGCTAGTGAAGGAGAAATAGAGCTCAGAAACAGGTTTGCGGAGTTGGAAAATGAAGAAGGGGCAGAACAGGTGGTTACTGAAGGCGGGAGGACAAGGAAGAAGAGAAGAGCAACTAGTCCTATACAAAGGGGATGAGCCAATGGAGATACCAAATAAGAACACCAGGAGGATACAGGAACGGTTGCAGAGGATTGCAAAGGAGAATAGTAGATGAGATGACTTGCAGCCAGAAAGAACAGGAGGAGGCTGGAGAATCACATCCTCACCATGAAAAGGCAGGTCTACCGCCTGGGGACTTCCTCCTGAGAAGAACAGACAGGCCTACAACCAGAGCTGATCTGGAGAACAGAAGGGTGTGCTGTCTGCCGGTGCTAAGGTATGGGATGTGGACCTGAGGCTGAAGAGGATCCTAATTGGAGTGGGAAAGAATCCACTGATTGTCCTTCATGTGGGTACAAATGATATAGCTAGATTCTTGCTGGAACATATCAAAGGAGACTATGCCACGGTGGGAAAAACTCTTAAGAAAATTGAGGCTCAGATAATCTTCAGTGGGATTCTGCATGTCCCTAGAGGAGGACAACAAAGGCGTGACAAGATTGTGATGATCAACAGATGGCTCAGGCAATAGTGCTATAAGGAGGGCTTTGGGATGTATGGTCACTGGGAAACATTCATGGACAGAGGACAGTTCTCTTGGAATGTACTTCATCTGAGTAGGGAGGGAAATGCACTTCTAGTATGGAGGCTAGCACAACTGATTAAGAGAGCTTTAAACTAGGGAGTTGTGGGAGCTGGTTGGGAGATGCCCAGGTAATCTCCATGCCTGATTTTAGCATTGAGAGGGAAGAAAATTAAGTAAGAAAGGACACAGCTGTGGGGAGCAGAATGGACATTAAGAGGAAGCGTAGTGTAGATACCAGTCTAATAGGCAATATTGTCAGTAGAATGACTGTGCCAAATCAGATAAGGAACACGAGCGAAGCCAAACAGCAAAAATGAAGATGTTTATATACCAATGTGAGGAGCCTAGGTAACAAAATGGAGGAACTAGAGCTACCGGTAGAGGAAGTGAAACCAGATATTATAGGGATAACAGAAACATGGTGGAATAGTAGTCACGACTGGTGTACAAGTATTGAAGGGTATGTGCTGTTTAGGAAAGACAGATATAAAGGCAAAGGTGGTGAAGTAGCATTATGCATTAATAATGAGGTAGACTGTAAAGAAATTACAAATGATGGAATTGACAAAACAGAGTCTGTCTGGGTAAAAATCACTATTAGACAAAAGAAAGAAAACTACTAGAGTTTCCCCTGGGATAGTGCTTAGGGTATGCTATAGACCACTGGGATCTGATTTGGACATGGATAGAGACCTCTTTAAGGCTTTTAATGATGTAAATACTACTGGGAACTCTGTGATTATGGGAGACTTTAACTTCCCAGATATAGACTGGAGGACAAGTGCTAGGGGTCCAGATTTTACTGGATGTGATAGTTGACAGATTCCTTCACAAAATAGTTACTGAACCAACAAGAGGGGATGCCATTGTAGATTTGGTATTGGTGAGTAGTGAGGACCTCATAGAAAAGCTGGTTGTAAAGGACAACCTTTATTCGAGCGACAATGAGCTAATTCAATTCAAACTAAATGGAAGGATAAACAAAAATAGATCTGTGACTAGGATCTTTGAATTAAAAAGGGCTAACTTAAAAAAAATAAGGGAAATAGTTGGGGAAGTGGAAAAAGAACTCATGGATCTAAAGATGGAGGAGGCTTAGAATTACTTCAAGTCAAAGTTGCAGGAACTTGCATCGCAAGGAAGGGGAAAATATTCATAGGCAAGAGTTGTGGACAAAGCTGGATGAGTAAGCATCTCAGACAGGTGATTAAGAGAAAGCAGAAAGACTACAAGGAGTGGAAGATGAGAGGGATCAGCAAGGAAAGCTACCTCTTGGAGATCAGAACATGTAGAGATAAAATGAGAAAGGCCAAAAGCCAAGTAGAGTTGGACCTTGCAAAGGGAATTAAAACCAATAGTAAAAAGTTCTATAGCCATATAAATACAAAGAAAACCAAGAAAAGAAGAAGTGGGACCGCTAAACACTGAGGATGAGGTGAAGATTAAGGATAATTTAGGCATGGCTGAATATCTAAATAAATACATTTTTAATGAGGCTAATGATGATCTTGGGGATAGTGGTAGGGTGGCTAATGGGAATGAGGATATGGAGATAGAAATTACCACATCCGAGGTAGAAGCCAAACTCGAACAGCTTAATGGGACAAAATCAGAAGGGGCGGGGAGGGCGAATAATCTCCATCCAAGAAATTGCAAACCTACTAGCAAGGATTTTTAATGAATCTGTAAACTCGGGGGCTGCACCATATGACTGGAGAATTGCTAACATAGTTCCTATTTTTAAGAATGGGAAAAAAAGGAATCCGGATAACTACAGGCCTGTTAGTTTGACCTCAGTAGTATGCAAGGTCTTGGAAAAATTTTTGAAAGAGAAAGTAGTTAAGGACATCCAGGTTAACGATAATTGGGATAAAATGGCTTTACAAAAGGTAGATCATGCCAGACCAACCTGATCTCCTTTTTTGAGAAGATAACAGATTTTTTAGACAAAGTGAATGCAGTGGATCTAATTTACCTAGATTTCAGTAAGGCATTTGATAGGGTTCCACATGGGGAATTATTAGTTAAATTGGAAAAGATGGGGATTAATGTGAAAATTGAAAGATGGATAAGGAATTGGTTAAAGGGGAGACTACAAAGAGTCATACTGAAACATGAATTGTCAGGCAGGAGTGAGGTTACTAGTGGAGTTCCTCAGGGACTGGTCTTGGGACCAATCTTAGTTAACCTTTTTGTTACTGACTTTGGCACAAAACGTGGGAATGTGCTAATAAAGTTTGCAGATGACACGAAGCTGGGAGGTGTTGCCGATACAGAGAAGGATCGGGATATCATACAGGACGATCTGGATGACCTTGTAAGCTGGAGTAATAGAAATAGGATGAAATTTAATAGTGGTAAGTGTAAAACCATGCACTTAGGGACTAATAACAAGAATTTCTGCTATATGCTGGGAACGCATCAGTTGGAAGTGACAGAGGAAGAGAAGGCCCTGGGTGTATTGGTCGATCACAAGATGACTATGAGCTGCCAGTGTGAAGTAGCTGTGATTAAAATCTAATGCGGTCCTTGGATGCATCAGACGAAGTATTTCCAGTAGAGATAGGGAGATGTTAGTACCATTATACAAGGCGCTGGTGAGACCTCACCTGGAATACTGTGTGCAGTTCTGGTCTCCCATATTTAAGAAAGATGAATTCAAACTGTAACAGGTGAAGGGAAGAGCTACTAGGATGATCTGCAGAATGGAAAACCTGCCTTATGAGAGGGGACTCAAAGAGTTTGGCTTATTTAGCCTAACCAAAAAAAGGTTGAGGGGAGATATGATTCCTCTATATAAATACATTAGGGGGATAAATACCAGGGAGGGAGAGGAATTATATAAGTTCAGCGCCAATGTGGACACAAGAACTAATGTATATAAACTGGCTATCAGGAAGTTTAGACTTGAAATTAGATGCAAGTTTCTAATCATCAGAGGAGTGAAGTTCTGAAATAGCCTTCCAAGGGGAGCAGTGCAGGGCAAAAAACCTAGCTGGCTTCAAAACTGAGCTTGATAAATTTATGGAGGGGATGGCATGATGGGACAGCCTTTTTTGGCAATTGACTGATCTTTGACTACTGGTGGTAGATATGCCAATAGCCTGTGATAGGATGTTAGATGGGGTGGGTTCTGAGTTATTACAGAGAATTCTTTCTTGGGTGTCTGGCTGGTGAGTCTTGTCCACATGCTCAGGGTTTAACTGATCATCATATTGGGGGTCAGGAAGGAATTTTCCCTCAGGGCAGATTGGCAAAGGCTCTGGTGGATTTTTGCCTCCCTCTGTAGCATTAGGCATGGCTCATTTGCTGATGGATTCTCTATACCTTAAAGTCTTTAAACCATGATTTGAGGACTTTAATAACTCAGTCATAGGTTAGAGATTTATTACAGGAGTGGGTGGGTGGGGTTCTGTGGCCTGCATTGTGCAGGAGGTCAGACTAGATGATCATATTGGTCCTTTCTGACCTTAGAGTCTGAGTCTTGATCATTCCAGTTCTTAGTGAATGAGTGTTGACATCACCATCATTCCTCATTGGCAACCTCAGCAAAGAGGCTTATTTTTAATGGATGTGAAGATTGAATCACTGTCCTTCCTGTAGAATTCGGCCTTTTAGTTCAGAGTTGAGACTAACAGGTGAGACAGTGTGGGAAAAGCTAGCCCATGCTGTCTCATTTTGTTGATAGGGGATTGATCGGGGACATCTATTCTACTTCAAGCATTGATTGTATATTAATTATTGTGGATGTGCAAACATGGAGCTGTATAGTTAGCAGTGCTCAGTGTGACTGAGGATGCACCTTGCTCTTTATCGCACACCTCAGGATATCTCCATGGCTCCCCCACAAGGCTATCCAATGAATTGCAGCTTCAATTGCCATTCAGTTTCACCGACTGCCCTAGGCAGTAAGCATGAATTCAGTGGTGTCTATTAGTCACTTCCTTATAAGGCAATTTAAGTGCTTTTTGCGGATGCGAGAATACATCAATTTTATCGCTTTTCATAAGCGATAAGATCTCAGTCATAAGCACTAAGGTCTCAGTCACGCAACTGGCTCTGTGCAGAGTCCCATTTACTTCCCTGGGCTCCACGCAGGCATAGCATAGGCATATACCTGTTTGGAGGAAGCAGGATTAAGGCCTAAATATATCTTAAGGAAATATGTCAAGAAGATTTTGCTTGACATATTCTTCAGTGGAATTAGCATATCAGGCATGAGTGGCTTGGGCCCTCTGGCAAGACAGAGCAAATAAGCTTTCCATAGGTTTGGCCTTCAGGAGGGGCAAAGCAGATAAGCAATCTAGAGGCTCTGACCCTCAGGCAGGGCAGAGCTAGCAAGCAGACTCGGGGGGCTCTGGTGCTCAGGGAAGGCAGAACTAGCAAACACAAGCCACTTGGCCAGAGATGGGAAGTAGGGGGACCCGAGTCCACCCTACTCCATCAGGTCTCAGCCCAGGGCTGTAACAGTGGCAGACGGCTCCACCACTGGGTCAGCCAAGATCCCACCAAAACACACTGACACCAGTGCCCACAGCAAGAACTGGACTGAAGCCTGACTTCCTTGGGCTACTTCCTACCATGATCCAGGAAGGGGCTCCAACCTCCAGGGATTCTCAGGCTCATTAGGGTATTCGGCTGCCAGCAGCTTCAGAAGCTCTTCTCTAGACTCAGTTTCCTTAGGGGTCAGGGTGCCATCATATCAGTAGGAAAGCTGGAGGCCTGCAGCAAGTAAGACATGTCTGTCTCCCTCCCTGGCTTTGGCCCAACTAATCTGGAGGCCTCTCTTATACTTCCTGTCCTGCCTTTCAAATTCTGGTTTGTGGGGCAGGCCTGTCCTCACTTTGCCCACCCTGGCATAGAGAGTGGCCCGTCCCCGTCTGGCTCAGAGAGAGGTCACTCTGCTTCACTATTATCAGAATTTCTCACAGTTCTTCAGATCCTAAAAATATAAAAAATATTTGATCTAGCTCCATCAATGAATTTGGCACTGCCATTGTTAAACATCTGGAGATCTTGACACATGGACCAGAGTGCATATTTTGGAATGCTGCTAAATATATTATATGATCCATTAGACTGTTGTAAAAAATAACTGTATTTTCACTTTTCCAGCAGAAGTTTGCTGTTACTAGTTAAATCATCATTTTTTTAAAAAAACTTATTTATTACAACTAGATATTATTCATGCTTTTTTCCCCAAAAGAGTTCTGACAAATCTTTATCTTTCCATATTACATATCAGAATTATAACAGCAAACAATCATTCAAAGTTGCTGGAGCTGTCTATTTTGCAGCCTTTTATAGGTATACTTAAAATAGAATGATCTCAATTTTGAATCAATTTGACTCTTCACAAGGAAGTTTCTGGTGCAAAGAAATGGATTTTAGATCTAATTTTATAGCAGTTCAATTTTCCACTTTTGCCAGACCTGTGCTGAGGTTTTGGGATTTCTTTTCCCCTTAGTAAAACTATTGATTTGTGGTACACTTAAAATGTATAGGCTCTATTCAGCACTTCCTGCTTAGACAGAACACCCTTTGATTTCAAAGAGTGTTTTTGCCTGCATAAAAGCTGCAGGATTTGGACCACAGATTTTAAAGGCACTCTTGCCTGAGTAAGGGAAGATCTCTCAAGAAATAAAACTATATTCACTCCTATGCTAGGGAAGGGGTTTTGTTACCTTGTGTTTATAATGATCAAACCAATATACCATGTATATAAGGGTGAGAAGATAAAGAATAGCTACATTCCCATCTAGGAACAAATCACTAACGTAACCATCCAGTTATAATTTGACCAAAGAGACTAATAATGCCTGCAGAAGGAAAGCATGGGCACACCACTACAAAAAGTGTTTCATTGCCAGCAGTAACTGCTATTGAGTGAGAAATGACTAGAACAGCAGGATCAATCATTCCTGACTGAGCTGCTACCTTCTGTGAGAAAAGTGCAGGACTGCACCACTTTTCTTCCAATGCAGCAACTATTCTGAACCGAAACTAAAAATAGAGAGGCAGAGAGAAGAAGCAGATGAGGAAAAGGTAATAGGTGATCCAAAAATACATTTTATTTAATTTGGCTTTACCACATAAAATTTTCACAAAGGATTGTGTGGATCATGTATATTTAGGAAGTATTTTACAAAATTCCCCCTTTAATTACTCCATGCACTTGGTTCTGCCTCCACCACATGATTGTTGTCACTGCCTTTGAGCACCTGCATAACTTTGATCCTATTTATCCCAATGTGTCTTTTTTCACATGGCTCCTCACCCTTCTGCTTGCCTGTGATGCCAGCCTTATAGCCCCGTTCGCCATGATCATCTCCACCCTCTTCCCATGGAACTTCTTTCCTAAGCTTAATAATGCCCTTTCTTATTCAAAGCCCTCTTCAAGTCCTTCTTGTGTTGTGAAGCCTACAAGAAGTTAGCCAGCTAACAATCACAAGGTAAGGGAGCAATGGGGGATTGTCATGGTATTTAGAAGTTTCTTGGTGCCAATACAAGTCCTGCTGAGCACCACTGAACACAGTGTGGACCCCAAGCAGCCCTTGTGAAAACTGAACAAAACACAGCAAAACCCTTTGGTAGACTATGTGAAGAAATGAAGATGCCACTACAACGACTAGCCATTTGGCATTCTTAGTAGAAAGGCTGAGGGTTGATTAGACATGGAAACTGAACTTCTTTCTCCCAGCTAAAATGCAAAGTCTTCTCCAGAAAAACTTTGGGACACGTTATTGGGTGATGAGAAGGTTTTGCTTCTAATATCCGGGCTGTACTTACCCGGTGGACAAAGAAATCCCCAGTTCCCAGATTTGTCAACCATTAAATTAAAAACAAACAAACCAAAAACGTCAAATCCCTAAGGATAATGTGAACTAAATTTAATGTACATCTCCTGAAATGCACAACTACTAAAATGAAAATGGAACCAGGTGGTATCTCATTTGGGAATATGTCAAAGATCAAATCTTAATGGCTATGTAAAGAAATATAAATAAGTATATGTGAGTCTGATGTTAGCAGTTTCTCTTTTACTGCATGTATTGTTCTTGACTACTCATGTTATCAATAAATTGCTTAGTATTTGCAATGTAAGCCAAATGTGCAGCTCACAATATAGGGCTCACTTTCACAACTCTTGCTCTTTCTTTAACTGCACATTCATTTTGGTAACTGGCACTGGTTGCTAGTGTTTAAGGGCCAGAGCTAGAAACCCAATCATGGTAAGAATACTTCTAAAGAGTAATTTTATTATTTTTGTCTTTTTGGAAGGCACTAGATGGTGGAAGGTTTTTTTAAACACCCTGGATCTATTAGATTCCCTGCAAGGACTTTATCTGCAAATTACTCAGTACTACATTTAATTCTGTCCACTGTAGCTACATCTTTAGGCGCCTCAACCCCTATGCTAGTACCAACAACAATAAAAAGTGAAGTAGAGAAACCAAAAATTGATTAAAATGAATAAAAGTTTTTGATATGGGAGTAGTCAATGCATTTTCTTGTAATTATAAAGAGGATCTGTGGCTCCTGAAATTTGAGAACCTCTGCCTTAATGAATACAGCTCAGCTCATATTGTGCCATCCCATCATGTCATTGGAAGGGTCTTCCAGATGTACATGATACCATAGACCAAGTCAGGATCATTTAAATATCACAGCTAGGCAACTTGGGTGAATATAGCCCTAGGATTTGATAAATAGTTGCCCTTTGTGTTACTGCTGTATACATCAGTCAAGTGCATGCTGCTTTAATGGAACACAATTTTCATCACTGTAATAGTAGTAAATGTAGTGAAAACAAAATATAGAATAAAAAAATCAGATATAGTTCCTTTTATGCAGGTATCACTAGGTCACAAGATGACAGACGAAGGGGGTTCATAGTCTTCCTCCTTATGGAAAGAGACACAGTATGTGAAAGGAACTAGTCTGGCTTTGAGTGCTTGCTGTTATGAAGCACATGAAAAATAGAATGGATATAATATGGTTGACAAACTGATTGCCCCTTAATTGCTCTTGTTTGTTTAATCAGAGTAATTTTATGAAGAGAAATCACTGCTAAATTAAAGAGCAATTATCCATTGTGAAAATTATAGTAGTATGATTGTGGGAAGTCATTCTAGTTTCCAGCACTTTAGTGATTTTAAGAAAGTAGCCTAATTATCAGGGTTTATTCTGTATGAAATTGGTTGTCCTCGACTGTTAAGGTATTTTTGAAATTTGGCAAAAACTGAATTGTACTGATTCCGTGAAAACAAAATAAATTGCTATTTTCTGTTGAGACTGGATTAATTCTAGAAAACTTTTTAAAGGTTAATGAGTGGATAATAAGTTAAAAAGTGGATAAATTTTTAATGAACCACAGATTAGTTACCATACAGAAAGTACCTTGGAAACGAAATCAGAAGTTAACTTTAAGAACATTCTTACGTACCTTGTTTCAAATGGATGGGATTACCAATTTTTTTAAGATTAAGCATGTGCTCCAGTAGTTTGCAGAACTGGGGCCAACATTATCAAGTTTGCATAATTAGAGTATTGCATCTCATTGCATCTCATCCATTTAGGCAGGAGCGAAAAATGTAGCAGCTTTTTCATCCATGTAAAGATTGAATATTTCACTTTTGAATTCATGAGGAATGATTCTATAAATGGGATTTTCAAAGGTATTTAGTCATCTAAAGATGCAGATAGACACTTAATGGGATTTTCAAAAGTGCCTAGATGCCAGTGGGAGTTAGACATCTAGGCACTTTTGAAAATCTCACTAGGTATCTATTTAGCTCCATCTTTAGGTGCCTAAATAACTCTGATAATCCCTAAATCAGTTTTTTTATATGGGATTTAGATTTATAAGTCACATGGGCACTGTAGAAAATAGCACCCATTCTCTGTAATAGTGACGCTTAGGTTTTATGTATGTGTGTATGGCTGTTGTAAGGCCTCTTTCAGAAAGAAGAAACTTCCAGTTTCATTGCCATTGTCTCCATCATTATTCATTATGATGTGTATATATATATAGTTTTTTAATTAACTAAAATGTTGATAAAAATTGAACAGACTGAAAGTCTAAAGGATTGAAATCATACAGCACAGACAGTAGCACTGCTGTGCTAAAATTTACAGTCAGTGTAGGTCTATCTAGACTTGAAGGAAACTCCTGTAGGACTCCCTTGACTCTGCTAAAACTTCCAGTTAGAAATTGGACAGAGATGACCAACTGACTTCACATAAGCCACTGTCTAAAAGGCTATGAGACGGTACCGACTTCCAGAAATTACCAGACTGGAGCAATTTTGAATATGTGACTTAAAAGTGAAAGGCACCATATCTTTTGCCAGTGTTTTGAACTTTTCCATCCCCCTAAATAATAAACTAAAAGGAATTATGTTCAGTCTTTATAAAAACATCACCATAACCCCAAATCTCCCTCAGGAAATTGTAATTTGTGATTTCAAATTGCATTATTGGCCTCTCCCCTTTTCTTGTGTTACTTCCATTGCCTGGGTAGTTAATGTTACATTCCTGTTCAAGTCCTTCCTTTCATTTTGTCAGGGGATATTAATCCTAACTCTCCTCCATATTCTATTTATCAGTCTTCCTCATTCTTTCTTTTTCTCTCTGTGGTTCCTGTACAATTTATTCATGGAGTAAGTATACCACAAATTAAATTTGTACTACAATGATCTTCTTCATATATGTATGACTGATCTTTCAAAATATCATTTTACAATAAGTATCTTTCTCTCATCCTGTTTTCCTGGGTGTCCCCCAGGGCACTTTTCTGTATCCTCTCTTCTTTTAGATTTTACATTTGCCTTCTTGGTAACATTATCTTGTCTCACAGCCTGCAATGCAGATTACATTCATTTGTATTCCTCTTTTCCATCCTTTCCCCCTCATATTCATAAATGTATTTCTATCAAATTGTCTTCATTTTTCTCAGATTCCAGCAAATTATCTTAAATTAAATATAACCAAGATAGAAATTATCTTCCTCCTTTCTCTTTCCACTTCTCCCACGTCAATAGCACTCCCATCACTCTGGTTGTTACCACTATAAATTTTGTTATTTTTAATCAGCAGTTTACTTTTGGCACCCATATTTCTTATGTTGTTCAGTATTGCCTAGTTCACCTTCTAAACATCTCATATATCAGCAAGGTATTTTAAACAGCAAAATCATGGTCCATGTACTCTTGTTTTTCCACCTTAACTTCTGCGATGAAATGTTTGTTGGTCTTCCACAATCCTCTCACTGAACACTTCATTCAGTTCAAAAGGAAACTGTATGTCTCATTTTTGCTTCCCTTTCCTATTGACATGCCTATTTCTTCACTGGCTTTTCATTGCACAAATTGGTCCTTCCTATATTTATTTTATTATTCCCTGACATCCTGCTTTCTTTCTTCATTCATCTTTTCAAACTCTTCTTACCTTGATTCATTTGTCTATTGCCAATTTTGTCATTTTCTCCTCTTCCTCCCTTTGCTCATTTTTCTGTTCATTTTTTAAAAACTTTCTTTGAACAATTTTCTGTCTCTTCGTTGTCTCATAAGCCTCCAGTTGTTGACTATTTCTTATTTTTGGCTATTATTTATTATTATTAGTTAATTTTTATTAATTGTGTCCTGTTGTTATCTTTCCCCCAAAACTTTGAATCAGAGGTACTATTTAAAGGAATCCAAACTGCTCTCAGTGAAGTCCAGTGGCAAAATTCCCTCAATAAATATAATGTGAATATACTCTAATCTAAACAGATATTAGTGAAGAAAGGAATAAGCAAGAGGAATGATGAAATTGATTGTGTTAGTAGCTAAAGAAATAAAACTGCAAAAATATCTGTCATGCTAGATTATGCAATACACTGTATGATTCTCACTTATTTGCAAATTAAAAAGGTCGTTTATAACACTGTATGCATGGTAACAGTTTTTTTTCCACTTAAACTAAGGCCTCTAACTCATTGTTTTTTTAAATCTTAATCTGTAAGAGAATATTCAGACTTTAAGGAAGTGATGGACCAAAGCTTAGTGCATAGGCTGCAGCCCCCCAGAAGAACTCCAGGAGGGATTGTGACTTGTCAACATCCTTTTGAGGCATAATTACCTCCTTGCTTTCCCCTTGATTCACGGATGGGCTGGCAGGGGGTAAACTCCTATTTCCCTGCACCCTGTGCTAGCTCAACTACTTTGGACAGCAAGTGGGTGAGAGAGCCAAGCTTCTGCCCTTTCCCCACCCCTCCCTGCTAATGCCTTGTACCCATTCTCCAGAGAGGAAGCAAGCAGCCATGTAGCACAGCTTACTCCTGCTTGCCTGGACTCATGGTCAAAGTAGGCCACATAGGAATGCAACGGGATTCTTATGTTCTCTTATTCTGTTGAAGAAAGGCATAGTCAAATCACAGTCTAGCCCTAAGTGCATGTGGAGTTTTAATCGTTCTTTTGTAATGTGATTACAGTTTCTTTAGAGACCGAAGCCTGATATTCATTTACCAGCTCCATACAAAAAATTGTGACATTGTGAGAGCAATTGTTATGACCCTTTCTCAAAAAATATTTGAATCTACTAAAATTGACCAGCATGCCAACAAGTAGGGAATGATTTAAATCATAGTGTTGCAGGTAGTCTTAGAGGATACATCTGTTACTTGAAAAAATAAATTCCATGCTAAATGTGATTGATATATATATATATAATCATTTCATAATGTGCATTCAAAAAACAAATTTATAAATACGATGAAAGTATTTAGTCTTTACTCCTGTCTACTCTCTGAGAAGTTTTGGATTGCAAAAACACTATTACACTGCGTCAATACAGTCTTGCATTGAGGTTTTTTTTGAAATGTCAAAATCAGATTTTCTAAAAAAAATCCCAATCCAAAACAAGAGATTCAAGCACCGAAAACTTTTAGAGCCAGAGTGCAACATCCCCAACTCAGGAATTTTATTTGAATTTTGCAAATAACTGTTGTTAGGCAGAACCAAAACCCGCATCCAAATTATCTCAAACTTTGGGGGTCTTGATTTCTAGATTTAGATCTTAATTCCATAGTGAACCTGTCTCTGTTAAGTATAAAGCGAGTATTTTGTATTGTTTAAAACATACAAGCCAGATATGGGCTCTTTTCTCCACTCCATAATTCAATGGAATTCCACTGAGGGAAATGAGGGATTGTGTGTGGAATTTTCAAAATTGCTCAGCACTGGGCTAAATTTGTTCCCACTAAAGTCAATGGACTAGCTCAATGTTTAGTACTTCTGAAAATTATCTTGATATGTCTAAGATAAGAATTCTCTTCTAATTATGTCTACTGATGTAGTGTTAGAGTCTGACCTTCTGAGATGTTTCCAAAGCTGAAGTGTATCTTTGCACATTAGCTATAATCAGAGTGTATAAAACTTTTACTTTTCATTCTATATGGCTTTCTGTGAAGATTTTCTCCAGATTTTAACAGATGTAGGTTCTCACCTCCTGTGTTTTGCTGTGTTTTAAACCAAAATGTTTAAATTCAAACTCAGTTGAAACCTGGCTTCCCATCAAAACCATGTGAAACTTCAAATTTTACACTGTTACATCATTAAATCATGTCAAGTTTACTCACTTTGTGGTGAACATCAAAACCAGATGAGCTTAAGAATGATTTGAGATTTAATTTAAAATATTTTACACAGTTCACTTGTATAAAACACAGTATAAACCTGAATAAAAGTTTCAGTTCATATAGAAACATTACCACGTTGAAGTCAAATATTTAAAATTGACTCTAAATAGATGAAAACATAGATAATGTTTCCCTCTAGAAAAACAGGTTGTTATGTCTGCCAACTGGTGGCCAGATACAAGAATAGATTTAACCAATTAGCAGAGTCCCCCATCTGGTGGTTGGATTCTCCATAGAGGCTTCTGGCATATTACTACAGCTGAGACTCAAACTAGGCTCCTTTGCTGGGCGAGCTGAAAGGGAGCCCTTCTTATCTCTCAAGGAAGCTCATCTCATCTGAAAGCCATTCTTCATGTATCATCTTCTAGCTTTTCAATGTAGAACAGATGCTCCCCAGGCCTTGGCTACTTCTCAAAGTCTGTTGGCAAGTTAATGCACGGCTCTAACAAAGTAGCTGCCAGGAGACAAGATGGCGGGTATGTGGAAGGCAAAGGGAATGATTACTGTATTTGAAATATGGAGAACTTTTCTTCTCGGTGAAAGGAGAGTTGTAAATCTTCCTACATTGGATTTATATGTCAACTGGAGATAGTGACCTCATATCACCAAAACAACTCTATAAAAATCCTGGCAACAACCAAGAGCAGTACCGCTCTGCTAAACTCCACTTCTGCTGAAATCTGTTCCTTCCTTATCTCCGTGCACTGACTATTTAGACACACTTCTCTGTGACCTCTTTAGACCCAGCTCTTGGACTCCAGCATATATGTTTACTGAGAGATAATTACCTGGGCTGAAAGCCTCTTTAGTCAAACACAGAACAGTTTTGGCCAAGCCATTTCATTTTTCAGCTGCTGTGAACAATAGGGTGGTACGACTGAGTGTTCACTGTCACTTTGTTATAATGCTTATTGCCATTATATCTAAAAAACCCCAAGGTATTGTTGAAATATACAATATAAGATGTGAAAGCAACCAGATAATAAAAAAAGAAACGCTCATGTAATTGTTAATTTTTGGCACCATATAATTAAACCACCTTTTTAAATGTTATTTTTTTGCCAGTATCTAATTAGCAGAACCATCTGCCTAAGGAGTGCTGGACCATCTGTCTGGAATGTTGTTCTGTTCATTTTTCTGGTTCCTGACTAATTAACTTCTTTCACTATGAAATGTAATAGTACATTTTGTTTTTACACTTCAGAGAAGTGTGTACATAATATATGTGTACTTGTATTAATATATCCATTATGAGTATCTGTCTCTCTGCCTACAGTAATACAGGTATTATACGGGGCCCAATTATGCTCTCAGTTACATGACTGCAGCTCCCAGTGATGTTAATGGAAACCAGGTGTTTTTATTCTCCCATATCATGTCTAATAATAGAAACCCTAACAAACCAGTCTTTTCATGGGCTTTTCAGATCCTGAATACATGGCTAACACTTTCTTATTGATTAGGGTTGTGATTGCACGCTATATTGAAATGTGCTGTATAGAGATTTATTTTTTTCCTTTTTGCAGTTTGTAGCATCTCTGGAAAATTCATGTCAGGACTTAATAGCTGGCTGCATTGGATTGTGTGCACATGAGTGCAAACGCACACACAGACACACACAAAAGCTAACTCTTTCCAGTGAAGACAGCAAGAACTTTTGTCCTTCTTGACTATTGTTTATCCAATAAATGAAAGGGACAGTTAAACATTCTTCGCATTTTTCTGTTTGCCTTCTGTAAAGGTATCTGAACAAATCAGATGGCATTTGGCATTCCTTTCAGTTTTCCTTGGAGCCAACCCAGCATCATACATCTAGTTTGCTTACTAAAGGTATCACTGTTTAACTTTTGAACAAGATTCTACTGCCCACTCAACCATTAGACAAATGACAGAAATATTTTATTGCTGCAAAGTATGTAATTATCCTTAATAGTTCTTTGATGTTGAAAGAGTGCTTGAAGTCTGTTAGTTATCACCAGATCTCTGCTGAACCTTCAGCTTTCAGCTCAATAGCCAAGTTGACACTGAACCCAGAGGGACCAGATTTAGGTACACAATTACAGTCTTTTCCTAGTCTGATGGCAGGCAAGCCAAACTAGTGGAAAAGGGAAAAAGATAAATATAGATGCCTTTCCGATAAGAGTACTTGGAATCACCAAGAAGGTTCCCAAGTGACCGGCACATAACCACAGTCATCTTCCTTCCAGGAGTCTTTAGCTTTCAGGAAGCAATGTGCTGAAGGAGACAGACTACTTTATCCCATTTCTGCTGGGTGGAACAACTTGATTCCTCTTCTTTGAGAAACTCGTGTGGGCTAATGAAATGGCAACCCATGCTTCTGACAAAGCCTTAAAATGTCCAGCCAAAATGAGAGTTGTGTCTCCTTTCACCATCCAATCAGAAGATGAAGCATCACTTTTGAATATTTGCAACTGGGTCTTAAATTCCAGTATATTTGTGCAGAACATCTTGTGCCATACCAGTTTATGTAAGACTTGTTAGGCCATAGCCGCTTGTATAGCCATGGTGGGACATATATTGAACACCTGCTGGCTCAGCCCCAGTTGGCAACCTACTTCTGGAAGTTGCTTTCTATGGGTCTCTCCTGAAGTGCATCCTCTGGCCAACTTCACACAGGGTGCTTGCCAAAGTTGTATTTTCTCCTCATCACTTTGTTGACTGCTGAAATGTCCAACTTAAAGTTCACAGTTTGATACAAAGCTTCTCCACTGCTTTTATGATCTTATAATTTGTTTTAACTGTCCAGCATGCAACAACACAGTGTCACTTAAAAACCTGCTGTTCTTCAGCTAGCTAGAACACAGCTGTATACATTTTTCATTTCTGCTCTCCTTATTATTTTAAGAATAATGTTAGGACCTTTGTATATATGGCTGAGCTGTGTCTGTGCATTAGTAGTCAAAACAGTTGCATTTCTGATTATTCAATTCTGTGTTCAAGTGTCCTTAGAACACATTATTTGGTTTTAGCTCTTTTATTATTCTCTCTTCCAACACTGGTGTATTTCACTGACTTGTACTAACATAAGCATACTTGATTGCAATTATTATTCTTACTTCATTAAATTCATCACCGATTGAAAATACATCAGTACGAACACAACTCCCTTCTTTTCTTAGCAGGATGCCTCTAAAGTAGACGCTGCCATTAATTGTACATTGTTTTGCATATAGCTTAATTCAGGGGTTCTCAATCTTTCCAAACTAGTGTACCACTTTCAGGAGTCTAATTTGTCTTGCATACCCCAAGACTATTTGTTTAAAAAATACTTGCTTACAAAATCAGACATCAAAATACATAATAAGCCGATTGGAATATCCATATTTCCACCCTTACGTCTGTGCTGCTGCTGGCGGCGGCACTGCCTTCAGAGCTGGGCAGCTGAAGGGCAATGGCTGCTGGCCAGGGAGTTCATGTCGTTTGCAGCACAAGAGGATTTATTAAATCTTGTATTTTGCTCAGACACTTTGGTTACCTTCTCCAGGCCTGAGGAAGAGCTCTGTGTAGCTTGAAAGCTTGTCCCTTCCACCAACAGAAGTTGGCCCAATATAAGACATTGCCTTACTTACATTGTCTCTCTCATAATGTATATAAATTGCCATACAAGTATTAAGTAACATTTTAATCTGAGTGGCAGAGGTGGTAATAGAATGTAGTACTTCCTGGCTCACATTCTGTGCTTAGTCCACTAGATTGTGGTGTGTATTTTGTTTTGTTTTTGGACTGCCACCAGTATGTCCTCCAAATTTTGCCATTGCCATGGAATTTTTGCAGTGTTAGGATATGTGTACACTTTAGTGTAAAACCAGGGTTCAAACTCAGGCTCAAGCCTACTCCCCCTTCCATCTACAAACAAATCACATGGACTTGGACTCAGGGTCCCAGGACAGTATGTGGTGGAGGGTCTGAGCCTGAGTAAAACTGGGACCCATGCTTCAAGCCCTATTGGTTTGCAGCGTAGACACAGTCCCATTGGACTCATGCTCTGGGAGTCCAGCAAAAGTATCCCACAGGCTGACTTTCTTTGTCCTCTGGACAGTCAAATATGGTGGCCATTCAAGTTTTCCAATACTGCACCATGAACAAAAGACTAGAGCAGCCACATTTTGGGACCTTACTAGGGAATCAGAGATATGGGTGGTTGGACTCAGACCTGCATAATGCAGTGTAGACACTGGAGCCCCAGGTTGGGACCCAGAGTTTAACAGTTCCTAACCTAGGGTTACATATGAATATTTTATCCTTTTCTTATCTTCTCTATCATTTCTTCCTACGTCTCTGCCTGCTTTTCCTACTCCTCTGTGTCTTCTACCTTTACTTTTCCCTTTGTTTCATCTCTCTCTCTTGGCTTTTTATCTTCTTTTTCTCTACTCCCCATGCTTGGTATAGCCTACTAATTCACATGTGGTGAGCATTCTCCTTCAAATCCTTAATTTAAACCCACATTTCTCATGGAGTTTTCCTACACTGATGACCTTCCAGTAATGCCGCCTGCACTGGAACCATAATAGAGTTTAAGCTTAAGTGCTTTTATGGGTTAAAATTTCCAAAAACAGACACAGGCGCATAATGCTATATATATATATATATATAGGCTTAATGTGTCCTGGTGACATTTGCTTTAATTCTTCATTCTAAAGCAATCTTTGTAATGCTCTAGAAACCTAGGATACATTGGTATGCCAAAAGCAGTCTTTTATAGTGTACTTACCATTAGTGGGACAAAACTTTTTGTACACAAGAGTTAAGATATTTTTCTCTTTTTATAAAATTGAGGGTGTTTCCTGCTGCTAGATACAATTTGTTATAACTGCTAGGGTCATTCACTGAAGGACTCTTCCAGACTGTTTTAGAAGTTTTCAATGAATTCCCCCTGATGTAGAAATTCATTTGAAAGGTAACATCTGATATAAAAGGCACTCTTGATTATGCAGTATATATACATATACAAATATGCACAAGTATCAGTATATACACACTGAAATATACACTCTACTTCATAAAAGAATATATATTGTAGTAGATACAATAATGTTTAATTCATACTGGAAACAATACAAATTATTTTAATAGACAGTTTTAGTGCTGTTTTTTGTATGTTTCTTTTTTCTCTCAAACAGAAATGTAAGTTTTAGTGCTCGTGATTATTGCTGGATGCCTCTTGAATTTAGATTCACAGGAAGGACGCAACAGTGCACACTTTCCCTCAGCATGATGACTATGTCTTTCAACAAAGTTCACCTCAGATGCTACCGGGAGGCAGGCCATTTAACTACCTAGACAAACAGATCTGGGATAGAGCATCTTTTCCTCTCCATACTTATTCAATCACTTAGCTTTGCTAGAACTGCCGGGAACAGTGCTAAATAGTGCTGATTGTGATTTTTCTGATGTAGGTAAGTGTGCATTAGGTCTGGATTGAAAACACTAACCTCACTTTAGCTAGGTCACTAAGCAGCCATCAATAAAAATGTTGTATGTTTCTGAGAAAAAAAAAAGATTATAACAGTATTAGAAATGGATGGTTCCCAATATCAACTGTTCATGTGTCAGAATTATGTCGTATAAGCGTGGACTGTGCTAGCTGTCTCTGACACAGCTATGTGTTTTGTAGTTTACTTACCTTTGTCCATAAATATTTGTATTGGTATGTATTTCAGGCAGTGGAATGGCAGTGTGATGAAGCTACTAAAAGAGCCTGTTACAGCAAGGGCAAATCAAAGGTAAGTAGGTGACAACCGCTGCTTAATCAAAACTTATATTTGATTGACAAGATATCCAGTAGAGCCCCACGAGGGACTAGTCAGTGTACAAACCTCATCTCCATAAAGTTCTTGTTCTCCTTCAAAAAGTAATAGGAAATTATTTAGGGGGACAATACTCCATTTACTGGAATGTAGGCAAAGAATATAAAGAAAAATATTTCAGGAGGCAATATTTCAGCTGCTTCCTTCTGGAAACCATCAAAGGCCCCACAATAACAATACTCAATTTACTTAGTTTGTATCACTTTGCTGTCTTAGTCCTACAGTATGTGAAATTCAGTGGACTATATTCTGATCTCATTGTCTGGCACACTGGTGTAAATCTAGAATAACTCCTTGGAAGTCTTTCCATAATACACCACTTATCTCTTTGGGTATCAGGCACACTTTTAGAAATTTTGTTATTTCTGTGATGTCTTGTTGGCATATGAGTTGCCCCAGGATTTTTTTATTGACTTTTTGAGGATAATAATCTGAAATTCATTAGCTCTGTAGACATACAACCATAGGTTTCTGCTGTCCATAACCAGTTTCCAGTTTGACCAGCTACAATCATTTTTTTTCCAATGTGCAGAGCACAATTAAATTCAGTGTCAAGAAAGAACAGCTCCTATGGACATATGAAAAGAATAAATGTTGTGAGCTTTTAGAGATGCACTTAACTAACAACATTTATTTGTGTGGCATTGTGCAGAATCTACTTCACAACTTGTGCATTTTTAAAAAATCTGTGGGTGCTTGTGTTTGCCAATTGTGAAGGCACTTGTATCACAATTCTACACGTTCACTATAAATAAGTTACATTTTAGAAATGCTAACATTATGGACCCACATTGCTTATTGAAAGAAATTAATCAGTATTGGTTTAATAACTTTTATTAACATTTTTAAACTACCAAAAACAAAATCAAGAAAACATATCACCAAAGCTAAGCTACTGTTAGTAATACTAAACTAAACTAAGAATAAAACAGTACAACTATCGAATCAAGTCAAGACAACAAGTTAGTCTCAGTATTGGAATGTAATCAAATAATCAAATTAGGTCAAATCATTATATTAATCAAATCATAATCAATCCTTATAAATGATAAGAAGGAACTAAAAAGGAGGCTGTCTCTTTGGTTAGAAACCCCATCTAAAAAAAATCACCCAAGTCAGTCAAGTCTAACTTGAATCTGGTTAAATATTTTTATACAGAAGACAAATTATCATCTAATAATAAAACTACAACCTTAGAGCCAGTTACAAAGCTGCTTCTTCAGATTTCAATTCCAGTGTGGTGGCTAACCCTCCCCCATCCTTCCCCCCTCCCCCTGAATAGTACAGTACAGACTCTAAAAAAACTCTTTGATAAGGAGAAGTCTGAGAAATCTTATGTACCAAATATTATGTATGACAGTTTAAATTCCTTAGGACTTTTAAACGTACAATATGGAACATGCTTTAATTAATATCTTTGAGACTTTGATTAGGGCTGTTTAAACTGGGGAACTTTTTTTTTATGCCTTTCCTTTATAAACTTGATGGGTGCCCATGCACACATGCATTCACACAACCACGCTTTCATACCTTAAAATGAGAGAATAAAAAAGCTGGACTGCCTCCTAGCTAATAGAAGCTAAAGACAATATTAGAAAAAGGAAAAATAAAATACATAAATAACAGGGAAATTCCAAATACTTCGATTCTTTTGGCCTTCTGGACTGTCACGGAACAGGAGCTGTAACTGCAGTCTAGCAGCTACATGGTGATGTTCCTGGCACAACACTTAGTGGCATCCATCAGGTACAGGTAGACTGGTCAAAAGCTGGTGTAGCCATGTACATGTCTTGTCTTCCTTTCTCTAAGGTGGTTGACCTTAAGGTTTCAGGCATGTCAGTCATCCCTCCGATGGTTTATTGACCCAAAATACAAGGCTTCTTGGTCTTCCATTTGTTTCTTATAGTTTTCAATCTTCGCTTACTCCAGCTTGCAGTGCCTCCCTCTAAAGCCTCTGGTTAAATCAAGAGCAAAGCCTATCTTGGAGCCACACAAGTTGGTCAGTTATTGTTTAAATTAGGTTACTGTCAATGAGCCTCAATTTTGGGAAAGTCCTGCTGAAGCCACCAATTTTTTTAAAAAAAATCATTGCTGTGCATACCACAGAGACTGTCAGTCCATGACACATACCTCCTCCAAAAAAAAAAATAAAATAAAATAAAATAAAATAAAAAATACAGAACAAAAGTCACCTTTATTGACTTTGACAAGGCCATCTCCAAAACTGAAAAAATCTTGACATGACATTATGTAACCAGTTATTGAAAAATAACCCCAAATCCAATAAAAATAATGGATTGAAAGACCTTAGCAACTACCAGCCTCTCAACATTCCTCCATCAGCAAGATAAAAATAAATTTAAACAGTTTAGGATCAGATGTCGTCATTCTTCTTATAAACAAGACAATTTACAGTAATCGTCATACTTAGAAATTAGGCCAAAAATCAAATCGCTGATCTTTGTAAATTTCCATCTTGATAAAGAACAGTTACCTTAAAACTTCTCAAGATGAAACCCATTTAAAATAAAAATAATTACAATGTGTAGAAGATCTCTGTTCCTAAATACACTATTTCTCTCACACCAAGTTTGTTCTTGTAAACTAATCTTAAACCCCGATTCTACAAAAAATCGTACATTTTATCTGTTTGTTACTTTTTGGATCATTAAATTTAATTAAATCCTCATGAAGTCAAGGTCACGGAAAAATCCAAGCCCTTACTTCAAAGCTAGAGAAGATTACCTATTCTGTGACACAGTGTAACCTTTAACTTTTAGTAATCTAGACGTTTTAGTCTATTGAGATATCCAGGTTAAAATGAGGATTTGTATTAAAAAAAAATTGCTATAGTATGAGCTTTAGGAGATGCTATACAGAAGTATATCAGTTAGCAATTTACTACAATGACCCTTGCTGTTTAATGAATAAAATGAATTGAATTAAAAAGGTAAATTAAAAAACACACACAAATAAATCAAAAGTAATAATTACAGTTACATAGTAGGCTTCAGGATCCTGATTCTCCCCTCAGCAGGACACAAGTCAATTCAGTTACTTATATCCAGGTTCCAAAACATCTGGGTGCAGGTATCTCTTATAAATTCTCCCACTGCCTTAAACATAGTCTTAAACATATTCACCTTTTCCACTTGTCAAAGATTTAAATATAAAGAAAGTTGATTGACATCGCAGTTTTCCTAGCTAAATGCAGGAAAATAACTTTGCTTTGTAGGACTGACATACCCTATTCCTTTTGGGATTGATTAAAAAACTTAGACTCACACCAATGGCAAAGATGTGTAATATTGTGAAGGCTAAAGAGGCAGCATTATAATTTATTTGGAAAAATGTTGCTGAATACATAATCTATTAAGAATCATACATATAAAATATATGGGGACAGACTGAGTGATGCAAAGGAGAAATGAGGTATGAGGGCTGCCAGATGCCATACATTGACTGGTCAGACTTTGGACATGGTGGACAACTTCAGTCCTGTGTCTTCTGTACAAACCCGATAGGAAAACCATTAGTAAGATAATAGGCTGATGACTTTCCAAGTAACTATATTTAAATAGTCTTTGAAATGTCTCTTTAATGATTTTGAATTTTGTGTTTGTGAGTCTGGAGAATTACATGTGTAAAAAAGAAATATCGTAGTGTTGATTTGTTATTTAGTTTGATATTAATAATTCATGCTTGTAACTGTTATATTAGTGGAAAACTAATGAACCATTTATTTAGAAAAAAGCAAAATAATTAGGGATGTGAGAGGAATAAATGTAACCACTGCTTCAGGTTTTAATAGGTCATTGTTACCCATGTAATTAAAATGTATTTTCATAAAGATATACTGTATGATGAGTTTAAATGAGTTTCCCAAAGAAGCACTGATGCTTTAGTAACTTTTGCATACCCAGTTACTGTATAACCAACTTTCATAATTTAAAAATTAATTATCATAAATGCTACTGGCAGACCACTCACTTCAGAAGAGAGTGAAAGGTAAAGGAAGAAAATATGCCAAATAAAGTGTTAAAAAATCACTTCCTTGTAATTAGTTTCCATGTTGTCTATATAAATCAGCTCTGTCCTTCTGATACCTATGAAAGCATGTTCAGTCTCTCTGATTTCTTTAAAAAATACACAGTTTATGTCAAAAGCATAGATACATAATCCCCTAATGAACTATGCTCCATTTCCCAATCATGCATTGTAAACTCCTTTGGCTCCAGTAGAAATATGTTGAATCATTTCTGTCTGTCTCAAACTCTGTGCCTAGATTTGTTACCAACAGTTAATTGCTGTACAATATCAATTCAAATAATTCATTGGATATTGTTGAATACAGGATATGGTTTTGAAAGATTCTTTAGTGAATCATGCTGCTCATAAATGCTGGAACTAAGGCTGCTGCACCCCCTGACTTGAAGTGGTTTCTGTTACATACAGAGTTTACAGCTTGGTTCAATGGCTTTCAGCACCCCTACTTTGAAAATTGTTCCAGCACCCTGCTCCATTATAGCTATTTTGCTTAATATGGTCTCAGACTGCAAAAGATTATGTGGATTCTTTCTGGGAAATCCCTAAATTTTATTAACTGTTTTTACTTAGTTTCTCCTCATTATGGGAAGAAACAATACATTTAAAGAAGAAACATTTTTTAAAAACCCCTAAAACCACTGTCACTGAGTAACCCAGTCTTCCTGCTAATTTATAAAATCTGGAAAAAATAGATTTATGAAAATACTTTGTGTTTCTTGGTTAGAAAATGTGTCTGTCAATGCTTAACAAAATAGGTAGAATCTTAAATATAGCTGATTCTGAAAACTGAAGCACAATATTCTTATGTATTTTTAAAGGTCAATGCCAAAACTATCATAGTCTTCAGGGGCAAAAAGATCAGGTGTTAAAGTGGGAGATGTGGATGTGTAAGCAATGTAGAATTGGGCCCTGAAAAAAATTATTTTAAAGAAATAAAGAGTAAAATCTTGTCCCCATTGAAGTCAGTGGCAAAATTCCCATTGATTTCAATAAGCCCAGGATCTCTCCTAACAGCTGAGCTGCAAGTGAAAGGTAAATTACTGTACAAATTTGTACTAGTGAGCTAATATTATAAATTTCAATTTTCTACCGTTTCTGACTTCACACAGTGGTGCCTCTCATAGTGGTTTGGTGGATTGGCATTTTCCTTCTCCATATTCCTTCATGCTATTGCCCTAGCACAGTTATCAGCCTCACTCCCCTTTTTTCTGTCCATTCCGTCTGTCTTGCCTCATTTTTTTTCTTTTTCCTCTCTTCCTTTTTCCTCCAGTTCAATGATTCTTCCCTTTCTGGTCTGACACACAAACAGTCAAAAATCACTCTCAACCTACCATATCCCATAATCCTTTGCAGTTGAAAGAGACTGGAATTGTATCACACAATGCACAGTAAACCTGAGGGATTCATTGCCAAGGGATCTTATGAAGACCAAAAGTATAACTCATTACAAAAAAGAATTAGATAAGATCATGGAAGGCAGTTCCATCAATAGCTATTAGCCAGGATGGACAGGGATGCACCCCCATGCTCTGAGACGCTAAACCTCTGATTGCTAGAAGCTGGGACTGGATGACAGAGGATGGATCACTCAAAATTGCCCCCTTCTGTTCATTCCCCTGGAAGTATCTGGCACTGACCACTGTCGGAACACAGGATACTGGGCTAGATGGACCATTATTGTGACCTAGTTTGGCTGTTCTTATGATAGGTTTTGTTGTTGTCTTTTGGGGTTTTTTTTACTCTTTTGTAGGCTGTGCATCAAGAAAGTTCAGGGGGATATAGGAGGAGCCTCTGAGAGCCTTTTTACCACCCCCCAGTCACTTTTGTTTCCCCCTAAAATATCCCTTCCATCTTCCACCTGAGCTGTCTCCCCAGCTCACCCCATCACACCCCATCCCAGGTTCCTTCTGCATTAAATATATTAAACAGGAGAAGGGAAGGAAGGAGGGAGGATGACTGGCTCTCAAAGAGCCATCTTTGGCTGCAGGAGCATGCTTGCAGTGGGGGGTTGGGGAAGTTGATTTGGGTTTGTTTCCTCTCTATGCCCCTATCCTTAGTAACAGTGGAGCCCACATCCCAGTTTAGGAAACATTGACTTATAAATATTGTTCTATAGTCATTAAAATGCAGCCTTCCCTATGGAAATATTTGGTGGTAACAAAAATAAAGAGGCAAAATTGATCATTAATCTTTTATTTAAAGTTTTTTAATCCAAAGAACTTTTCTGAGATGCTTCATCATATATGCAAAATAATTTAGTGATAGAATAGATTACAAGAAAATAAAACAATTATGGGTCAGTATCTAAAAAAAGTAACAAAGACCCATATGGGATCTCTTAATCGGGTTTGCTTTGAATTATGCATAATACTTAAGGGGTTACACTTTCTAAGTTGTTTTTCCCTAAAAGATTTAGGATTCTTAATGTAATATATCCCTCAAACATTCATCCAGCTTTATCAGAAAGCCAGGTCATCAGCATGTTGGAGTTTTTTTTTTTTTTAAAAAAAAGCCTAAATGGCAATGGACCATGACAAATGATATTGATCAAAGGGTCATACAGTAGAAAATATGGTTGGAATGTGTCACGTAAATAAAAGCATAGGCCTCTGTTTTAGCAGCCATTGCTTTGGAGGCTTAAAACTCTGAGAGTAACAGGCCGCCCGTGTCTGAGAATCACAGCACAGTGATTGTGATCTAACACGATGGATGTAAAGAAGGGTAACTCTGAGCCTACACTAGCATACTTTGAGTTTTATCTTGATAATATAAAATGTTTCCCCTGTCCCACACTAGCAATGTAATATCTATATTCAACTCCACAGTATGAAAACATATGCTGATATTAAATACTTTTTCCTGGAGTAGTTCTAAATATGTATTTTAAAAAGACTATTTGGAATGGTCCTTAGGAGCATGGTACACAAGCATAGATTTTCATTCACTCTCAACATATCCTTCTGAAAGAAACAGTAAAGTGTTCTGTAGCAATAATCCAAAACTGTCACTGCAACACGTATGTCATTACAGTACAATAATATGGTATTTGTGTAGGAATCCTTTGTTCTCAGTTTTTCTTTTTCGAGTGGATGCACATGCCCATTCCACTTTTGCTGTGCACGTGTCGCACATGCAGTCATTGGAAATTTTCCCTTCAGGGGTACCCTGGAGTGCCTGGAGTGCCCTTTGCTGCTGGACACTACCTGGCACCAGTATAAAGGGCCCAGACAAGCTTGAGCCCCCTCAGTTCCTTCTTACCACCCAGGATGGTCATGGGAATTGGGTGCTTTCAATGTATTCTTTGCAGATTTTATTGTAAATAGTTTCTATAGTGTTATTAAAGGTGTTAGTTAGTGTAACACACTGTACCCCAAAGCAGCAGACTGTAAACCCCATATTCATCATTTCTGCAGGTTTGTAATAATTCATAGTAAACATGCCATGCAAGATATCTGATGAAAGGTCAGAATCTGCAGAAGCCCATTGTGCTGTCAAGTTATGCATTTCGCTAATAAGTATCAAGTTCGAAGATTGTGCTGTTATTACAAGATGTTACAAGTTTGCTATTAATAGCAGAGGGTGCTTCCCCACCCAGGAGGGGCTACATAGCCATCTATGAGCAAAGGAGTTGTGAACAGAAACTGTTTACAATACAATACTATACAATACAATGACTGTTGCAAAAGACTATACAATAGAGAAACTCTATGACTCACTTGCATGGGATGGATTAAGCAACCTGGTGACTCAGCAGAGCCCACCTGGTCATGCCTGGACTAATGTCTACTGGCCACATGGTCAAAAGATATAAAATAAGGAACAGAGGCTGCATGCCTTGTTCTGTCCTCCCCCCATCTATGCTGAAAGCAACAGGAATGCTGGAAGACTAAGGCCTTGTCTACACTCGGACTTATGTCGGCAAAACTTTTGTTGCTCAGGGGTGTGAAAAAACACACCCTTGAGTGACATAAGTTTTGCCGTCATAAGCACTTGTGTGGACAACACTGTGTCGATGGGAGACGCTCTCCTGCTGACACAGCTACTGCCACTCGTTTAGGCAGTTTCATTATGTCAGCGGGCAAGCTCTCTCCTGTCAACATAATGCGGCTACACAAGCACTCTTACAGCGGCACAGCTGTACTGATACAACTGTGCAGCTGTAGAGTTTTAAGTGTAGACTAGCTCTCAGAGATTGGACCCAGTTTCAAGGTGAAGCCTGTGAACTGAGACCTGGAACATCCAAGTGGGATGAGAAAACTGCTTAATCTTGATACTGCCTAACGCTACCTGGTTAAAGATTTAGATTGCATGTTTATTTTTGTTTTCTTTGGTATCTATCTCTGATCTCTTATGCCTACCACTTACACTCACTTTAAATCCATCTTTCTCTAGTTAATAAACCCGTTTTATATTTTTAACTAAAACAGTGTGTTTCAGTGAAGTATTTGGAAAAATCTCAGCTCAGTTTAGCAAGACTTGGTATATGTCTTCTCCACAATGAGGGAGGGATGAACTGGATAATAAACATATATTGGTCAGACTTCTGATCAGGGCAGGACAGATGACTTTGGGGTGCAGGGCAGAGAGCTAGGGTGAGCTAGCTAAGGCCTTTCTCTGTGAGATTCATGAGTGGTTCTGGTACCATTCATACAATCTAGCTGGGTATAGAGTTCCACCTGCTGTTGTGCGGAATGATAACAGCATCTGGAGGGGTTGCTGCTTGTCACTAGAAAAGAAGTGTGGGAGACAACCCAATCTGGAGAGTTAAATGGGTCCCAGGAGGACGCATGACAGTTAGTCATTAGTGTACTTAAATTGTTTTACACTGCCTGAGGATTTTACTCAATACATGGTACTGGGGGACGCTTCAATCTCTGTGTTCCCTGCAGTAAGCCGATGCTCCTGAACAACCTGCACTTAAGATGCTTGAAGTGTTTGGGGGAAGCTCATATTTGGGATTGCTGCCAGATCTGCAGAGACTAAGCCTAGCACCAAAAAGGACCATGAAGCCAGGATAAGGCTTTTAATTATGGAGACAGCCTTGAGATGTCAGTACTCAGCACTGAGTACCTTGGCATTGGTTAGGAGTGTACCTCTTATCTTGCCTTGGAGCCACTTTTGCTACTCCCCACTAAGGCACTATTACCTTGCTAGGGATCCTTTGGCAGGAGTACTACTGAGTGTGTGGCCAGGAGGTCACTGGGGGCCTGTACAGTGGCCTTTTTTAAATCTGCGGGGTTTTCCCCAGGTTCCAAATCATATTCCAGGCACTGCTGTTTGATGACCTCAAAGAGGGGGACAGCACCTATTCACCATGCACCACCAGTTCCTGAGCCTGGTACTGAGTCTGGCACGGGGCACCAACAGCTGGCTCAGGGGGAGACCGCTGCACAAGTGTTGGAGAAAGAGCAGCCTGAGCATGTGTTGGTCTCCTTTCCACCCTTTCTGGAGGAGGCAGTCTCCTCAGGGGCCTTTCGCCTTCCCCAGATGACTTTAAAACCCACCTATGGTTCTTAAAGAGGGTGGCCTTAACCCTGGGCATTCAGGTGGAGGAAGTGAAAGAATCCTTGCACTGTCTGATAGACAATAGATCCTTCCAGAGTGGCTCTACCTCTCCACAAGGCAATTATGGATTCCATTAAAGCTCTCTCAGACTCCTTCATTGCTTCCCCTGACATCTAAAAGGGCTGAAAGCAAATACTGTGTGCAAGCAGAGGGGTTTCAGTACCTCTTTACTCATCCCTCACCCTCCCCAGACCTCAGGCTGTCTGTTGATATAGGCAAACAATGAGAGGGAATGATGTCTGGGGCATCAAGGTGTGACTCCCCAAATCAAAAGACACACACAAAAAATTGGATCTGTTTGGTAGGAAAGATTATTCAACTGAGGAATTGCAATTTAGGATTGCCAACCAGCAGACACTCTTGAGCTGATATGATTTTAATGTCTGGGACTCCATGCTCAGATTTAGATGCTAGAAAAGATGCTAGGCAGGAATTTTCATTAGTCAATGAGAGGAAATCTGTGGCAAGCGCTTCATTTCAAGTTGCACTGGATGCAGTAAACTCAGTAGACAGATCTATGGCTTCTGCAGTGGTCATGTGCAGGAGCTCCTGGTTGTAGTCTTTGGGGCTTCCACAGGAGGGCCAATAAAATTTACACTACCTGCCCTTTGAAGGGTTCTTGCTCTTTTTGGAATAGATGTACTCTAAGCTCCATAATTTGAAGGACTTAAGGGGAACCTTAAATTCTTTGGCATTATATACCCCAGCCCCATCTAGGAAGCACTTCCACACACAGCAGACCCACCATTACACTGATCCCACTCCTCGGCAAGATGTGCGGGGAAAGAAAAGTAGCAATTACAAGCGTAGACCACCTCCTCCTCCTCCTGCCTCTGTGTAAATGCTTGCCACATCTAGACATCCAAGGGGTGCTAAACAGGTGTTTTAATGGGACAAAGACTATAATGAGGTTCAAAAAAGAACTAGATTAGTTCATGGAGGATAGGTCCATCAATGGCTGTGAGCCAGGATAGGTAGGGATTGTTGTTTGCCAAAGGCTGGGAGTGGCTGATGGGAGGGATCACTTGATGCTTACCTGTTCTATTCATTCTTTCTGAAGCATCTGGCATTGGCCCTATTGGAAGACAGGATATTGGGCTAGCTGGACCATTTATCTGATCCAGTATGGCTGTTCTTATGTTCTTATGATGCTCAAGGATGCGGAACCAGTTCTCAGGTTGCTGGACCCCATTTTTCCTTTGTTTGCACACTGCTTTCTCTACTTCCTCAGGGCTTGGTTCTACATTACCACAGACCACTGGGTGTTAAGCACTATGGAATGGGATATACCCTCCAGTTTATTTGTGTCCTCCCTGTCCCTCTTCAGGGACCACTCTCACAACAACTCCTAATTCAAGATTTCAGTCTCTCCTCCAGCTGGGAGCCATAGAGGAGGATCCACAGAGTCTCAGAGGAAAGGGTTCTACTCCCTTTATTTCCGAATCCCCAAAGCAAAGGGTGATCTCAAACCTATTTTGGACCTTCATGAGCTCAACAAATACCTCAGGCCCTTCCAAATTTGTCTGGACTCCGTTTATTCACCAAGTCGTCGTTATCTGAGCACCATGCTCATGGTGCCCTTGCAGGTACTGACTTCACTGGTTTGGAGGACAAACTCGCTCAGTGTTTGAGTTGGTGTTCCCTTCACTAGTCTTCAACCTTTGATAATGCTGGTGTCAGATGCGTCAGTTCTGGTGTGGGGAGTGTGGGGAGATCTCCCTTTGGATTCATGTTTTGTGGTCCTCAATGGATCTCACTCTTCGTATCAATGTCAGAGAGCTAAGAACTTTCTGCATTGCCTGTCAGTCCTTCATGCCTCATATCAAGGGGAAAAGCCTGTTTGTTGTAACAGACAACACTGCAGTGTTGTTTTACCTTAGCAGGCAGGGGAAGCTCGCTTTTCCTTGCTTTGTCAGGAAGCAGTTCATCTATGGAACTTTTGCATAGCCAATTCAATAAACTTTGAGACCTCTTACCTTCCAGGAGTGCAAAACGATCTGACGGACTGCCTAAGCAGGTCATTTACTAGTCACCACACATGGTCACTCAACCTGGATGTAGCCAGGTCCATTTTCCAGCTGTGGAGGACTCCCCAGATAGACCTATTTCCAAACAAGGTCAACAGAAATTGTCATCAATTTTTCTCCCTGCAAGGGCACAGTCTGCACTCTATCGCAATGCTTTTCTGTTGCCCCAGACAAGCAAGCTGTTCTACCCTTTTCTCCCAACCCCACTCTGACATAGAGTGCTACTGAAGATCAATGGGACCTGTCCCAAGTTATAGTAATAGTTCCAGCGTGGCCTCACCAGCACTGGTTTTCCACTCTGTTCAACCTGTCAGTGGCAACTCCAGTCTCGCTCCCGTTACATTCAGACTTGATCTCCCAAGATCCTCGTTGACTGCTCCAACCAAACCTGGGGGCCCTTCATTTAACCACCTGGAAGCTTCATGGCAATCTTGGGTGTAATGAGTTTGTCATGTTTTATTAAATAGTAGAATGTCCTCTACCAGGGCTGCTTACTTCTCAACATGGAGGCATTTCTCCATTTGGGCTCATCAAACCACAACCTCGCTGATGCAATCCTCTATCCAACATATACTGAACTATCTGTTGCACCTAAAACATAAAGGATTAGCAATTTCTTCTATCAACATCCACCTGGCAGCAATATCAGCTTTCCATCCTCTCATAGATAACCATTTTATATTCTTTAATGATATGACATTCAGATTTGTGAAGGTCCTGGAAAGGTTGTACCATCAAATAAGAGAACCTGTTCCCTCCTGGGATTCAAACTTAGTCTTGTCAACACTTATGGGACCACTGTTTGAGCCTCTAGCAATGTTCTTCTTACTACACCCTTCTCTGAAGACAGCATTCCTGATAGCCATCACTTCTGCCAAAAGGGTGGCTGAATTACATGCTCTGACATCTGAATTGCCTTATACAGACTTTTTAAAAGATAAAGTGTACTTACGCCCTCATCCGAGTTTCCTCTTTAAAGTACTATCAAATGTTCATATGAACTAGTTGAGTTACTTACCTGTATGTTGCCCAAAACCACACATCAACAGAGACGAGCAACAGCTACACACATTGGATGTCAGAAGAGCATTGGTGGGCTATGTAGATAGAACTAAACAGTTTTGATGATCAATCCAACTTTTTGTGGTCATAGCAGAGAGAATGAAAGGTCTCCCAGTCTCTTCACAAATAATTTTGTCTTGGATAACTTCCTATATTCATGTTTGTTTTGATCTGCCAGGTAACTCCTCACCAGACAAATTACCAGCACACTCCACAAGTTCACAAGCAGCCTTCATGCCATTCCTTGTGCAAATATTTATCCAGACCATTTGTAGAGCAGCAACTTGGTCCTCTGTTCACACCTTCACATCCCCTTATGACATCACTCAATACTCAAGAGCTGTTGCTAAGTTTAGATGAGTTGTTCTCTAGTCCACATGTACATGAACTCCAGTCCCTCCTACATTACTGCATGTCAGTCACCAAGAAAGGAATGCACATGTGAGATCACTTGAAGGAAAAAGTGTTACTGACCTTTCATAACTTGTTCTTCAAGATGTGTTGTACATATCCATTCCGTGACCCGCTTGCCTACCCCTCTGCATCAGAGTTATCTGGCAAGAAGGTACTGAGAGGCCTCAGACTCTTTCTACTGGTAAAACAGAATGTGCTGGTGAAGAGGGTGCTGAGAGAAAACCATATTTTTCCTCCTGCCGCAGTGGAAGAATGAGTGGGAAGAATTCACTATTGAGAATCAGGGCATTTCCTCTATTAATGTAGGTTGTTTCCCTCATAGGGGAGAGTGAGGCCCAAAAATATTTTGCCCAAAGGATGGGCCATCCTCAGGTATGCCAATGAAGAATGGTTTTACACTCTCTTGAGGAACTCCATTGGCTGCTGGATTATGGCTATTGAGATGCTACCTTATTTTGCAGAAAAAGAAGCTGCACGGAAGTTTGCCTCCAGACTTTACTGGTAATTGTCATTCTGAGCTTTGGTAGAAGCCAAGGAGGGAAGAGAGTTGGAGGGGAAAATATATAAGGACATCTATTACATATGACCGTGTAATGAACACTTGGCTTCAGAAATCTGATAGTTGTTACTTAAACTTCATAGAGTTATCCACCATAAACAGTGCTTAAAATAACTAGTGGATTAATAAGTGAGCCAAATAAAATAATGTCATTATGGCCAGCATGTGTTAGCATTTATAAGCTCCGTAGAAGTTCACATGGTTAAGATACTAAATCTGGCCATTCAGATTGGCACTTGCAGCAGGGATTGTTGTAAAGCAAGGAAATAAATATGAGAGATAAAGGGAGAAAGTAGAGCAAAAGAAAATTCAAAATAATTTTCAGTGTATTTTTCATTTAATTATTTAAGGCTTTAAGGGCCCAGTGCACTAGTGTCTAGGCTCTTCACAAAAGTATTTAAAAACACAAAAATTATATATAGAGATATCTGAAATTGTAACCTAAAACAATGAATTTGCTACAGACAGATAAATATCTGCAACAAGGTTGCCAAGTAGATATGAAAATGGAGTAAAAAACCTGACCAGATAAGTGTTGAAATGTTGGCATACATTTTGTTAGTCTGCTTCAAGTGTATTTTTGAAAAACCAGAGAATGCTTGGTAAGTAAATTGTTTTTTTCAGAGAGATTTTATATAAGGGAATGGGAAAGTAAAATGATGGGTAAAAAGGCCACTCAAACAAAACTTTGTTCTTGAAGTCAGATGCATTCACAAAGGCCATTCCTCAGACCAAACACCACCTTTTCACAAAGAACACGGTTGTAATTCCTTGAAGACATCCAAGACTCCTGAATTTGAATATCCATGTGGACTTCTATAGTTAAATTTGCCTCTGAACCCAGCAAACTGACTCTGGAAGGTTCATGTGACTCTATAATATAATAGTTTTTCCAGTTTTTTTTTTTTTTTTTTTGGCTGTTGCTTTCTTTTTTTTAAATATGGGTAAAATTGTAAGAAGGTGTGTTTTGATTCATCTGAAGAGAATGTGATTTTTTATTCTCCCCCAAAGTGTGATTTTTAAATTTTAAATATTGGTTATTTTAAGCATGATTCCTTATAAAAATACCACCAGGATGAATTTAGGCCAGTGTTAAATCTACTTTGACTGAAGAGTGGGCTTACACAAGGGATGAATTTCCACACAAGATCTTTTGCTTACCCTGTTGCATTATCTGAATCCTTGCAAAGTAGGCACATAGATTGAAAGCATAAAAGAAAAGAATGTTGCAAATGCTAAGAATGTCAGTGTTGAAAATGAACATTATTCTTCTTGAATACAGACTTGGTGCTTAGTGTACAACTAACTTTATCTCAGAGCTATTTCAGCAGGGTGTGGAGTAAGAAGAGGAGAGGTGAATAGGTCTGGATGGGTTGTAATATTATAGCCCACATGCTTTTCCTACACTTACATTCCATGGCTTGCTGGCATATCAAAATACGAAAAATCTCCTTTTGAGTCTATACATACATTCTTGCTAATATACTCCATCAGAAGAAGCAAAGATGGCATTTCATTTAGCCTGATTAAAACCGAAATCTGCAGTCAGGGAAGTGTCCAAAGCTTTAACCATCACTTTTAAGAGCTGAAAAGGGCCGACAATACCACCAAATTACTCTGTAGTGCACAGGTATTCCTGACCTCTGTTTGGTTTTAAGAATGTTAGTTTAAATTAAAAAAAAAAAAAATGTTTTGGTGAATTTAAAGTAAAGGTATTGTGTGAGGTTTTGGAACTCAGTCTGAATTTTTTAAAGCTTTATTATTATTGTTTTTCTATAAAATATAGACACATAAAACAAAACATATAAATACGTGCACAAGATGGAAACAGTATATAAATAACAAAATTCAATGTTTATTAATTGGAAAACCTAGAAAACAGACAAACAAAAAAACCCAAACCTGGGAACTTGTAGAGGTTACGCAGGATATCAATTATTGAAGTGACTAAATAGATAAATAAGTAAGAACATAACCTATGAGTATTGGGGACTAATACATACTAAACTGCAAAAGTATGCAATAGTTTCATGTATGACCAAACATCCTCATATTTTTTCCCAAGCATTTCTATTAGACAGAGTAATTTTTTCCATTAATGCAGTAGTAGAGAACTCACTAAGCCAGTCTTCATATCAGAGAAGCATTGCAGATTTCCATTTTCTCAAAATTACTCTTTTGGCTACTAAAATAGTTACTGCAATCCATTTCTTAATGCTAACTGGTATCAAGAACCCCTAAAATACACAAGCTTGAAGAAGGAAAGATAGCAACACTTGAAGTTTTTGGGAGAGCACTGAATATCGTATTCCAGAACACATGTATTATCTGACAGGGATAGAGAACGTGTGAAAGGTTGACATGTAGCTGTTTGGCAACACACAGTATATGTTGGAGATGCAATCAAGCCTTAAACAAACTTTCTGGAGTCCAGCAATACCTATTGAATATCTTGTTCTGGAAGAATTACAAGAATAAAAACTTAAAGTATCTTTCACCTCCCTGGTTTCTGTTGTGGTAGTAAAACTCAATTCTTGTCCTGATTTTTCTTTGAGACTGAGATTGAGATGGTAATACAAAGCATTAAGCAACCTATAAGTAATTTTTACAAGGTGACTTTTGTTTCTGTTTGTTTCTGTATTTCTTAACATGTTCTTCTAGAGGTGAGAGAGCTGAAAGAGACCAATTGTCCCCCATCCTTACATGAATCCTTGAGCATAGCTGCTGAAAGAAGGAACTGTTAGACAGCAATAGATGATATTTTACACATGTAAACAAAGGAGGCCAGTCTATCATCTTGTATTATATCTCTAGTTTTTGTTAATCCTTTTTCTATCCAAATTGCCTTAAGCATGGAGCTGGCCTTGATTGTGAGGCATCGGTTATCCCATAGTGGTACAGGAAGAGAATTAGTAAGATTGGATGCTGTAATCATGTTAAGGCATTGCAGGATGCCCCATGTGGATGAAAACCTGGATTTTTCCGTAACAGTGTGGGTAGCCTCTTAAGGTATATAAAAGTAGATGGAACCAAATGGCATAGTTAAGCTTTTTTTCAATATCAAACCCAGCCGGTGTATATATAGAGCCACTGGAGGGGAACCACATTACAATAGGACACATTTGGAATGCTAGATAATAGAGAAACAAATCTGGCAACCCCATACCTCCAGTTGTCCAGTATTTTTAAGTGTCCTGTGTGATACGCAAGGCTGGTTTATATCCCATATAAATTGTATGATAGGCCTATTTATTCAAACAAAGAGCAAGGGATAAATGTTGAAAGGCAATTGCTAATGATATAAATCAATCTTGGGCAGATATTCATTTTGGCTATTTCTATTCTCCCCAGTAAGACTAGAAGAAGGAGATTCCACCTCTTTATATCCTTAGAAATGTATTTAAATATATAGTCCATATTTATATAAAAAATGGGAAGAATTTAGGATTTTAATGTTAATACTTAAGTAAGTTATTTCCTTGCATATTTAAAATGGAAAATACTGAAACTGAGAAGGATCTGGTCTTTTTGTATATATCTATTGCCTGTGGTATGTTCTAATCATTGCAAAAACCAGAGATCTTTTCAAGAACATCAATTACATTCAGTAATGATGGGATTGATGAGGGTGGATTCTTCAATAATACAAAAATGTCATCAGCATATAAACTGATTTTATATTCTTTCCTGATTATGGTCACACCTTCAATGCCTGAGTGCTGACGTATGTATATTGCCAGTGGTTCAAGAGAGACATTAAAAAGGAATGATGAGACAGCCCTCTTTCTATTTGAAATGTGGGACAAATAATTTCATTAGCTGACAGTAAAATGGGGAGAGTTGTATCATACACTGACCCAATTCAGGAATATTGGTCCAAATCGAAAGATTTTTTTTAGGACAGCCATTAGATAAGGCCATTCAACCTATCAAAGGCTTTATCTGCATCTGTAGCTATGTCTATGGAAGGAACACCTGACATCTGAGCTTGCTGGATCAAGTGAACATTTTTTTTCCTATTATCAGCAGCCAATTCTCCTATAATGAAATCAATCTGATCTGTGTGCATGATCGATGGGATGATGGTGTTCAGATGTGTCAGTAAAATTTTTGCAATTATTTTGCAATCCGTGTTCAATAGAGATATGGGGTAGAAGTCACCACAGTTGCAGCCACCTTTGTTCTTCTTTAATATGAAAGTAATGAAAGCAGTTCTTACATCACAAGATATGGTTTCTTTTTGGACTGTTTTGAAAGAATAGAAGATAACCAATTACAAAATGTTTGGTAGAAATCTGCAAGAAAACCATCCACCCTAAGGGCCTTTCTGGAATTTATATTTTTATAGCCTGTTCGATCTCTAGTGTTTTAATGGCTTTGTCTATAAACAACACTTGTTCTGAAGCTAAGGTATTAAAATGCAGGCCTTCAATTAAATGATCAAATGTATTAGAGTCAAATTGGTTGCCTGATGTACATAAAGCTTGATACAATTGATTATATCTTTTGGGTCAAGTATGACCCTCCCGTTGTCTTGTAATAAGGAAGAAATGTTGTTGGCTAGTTCCATCTTAAGTCTTCTGGCAAGTAGTTTACCTGCTTTATCTCCCAATTCATATCTTTATTTGACCCTGTTGAGTGCAAATTTGACTTGGCTGGATAAGCATTCATTATATTTATTTGGCATTGATAATTGAACATAAAAGGTTTTCATTCTTTGGGTCATTCTTGTGCATTCTCTGCAACTCATCTGTTTCCTTGTCCAGAGAATTTAGTAAGTTGAGTTTTTCTCTCCTTTTGGGAGGTATACTTTATGCATTCACCCCTTACAATAAATTTCAGAGCTTCTCAAAAGATGGTATCTGAGAGAACTGAGTGCTTATTTTCTTATATGAAGTTAGGGATGACTGAATCAACTGTGGAACAAAACTTTGCATCTTTTAGTAGCAGAGTGCTCAGCTAAAAGATTTTAAAGATGTGTAACCAGCATCTATGGTAAGTATAATTGGAGCATGATCTGAAATTAATATATTATCAATTGCTGCTTCTAGGCATGAGAGAATCAGTTCAGAAGACACAAGAAAAAAGACAATTCTAGAGTAAGATAAATGTACTATAGAGAAATATGTATAGTCTCATTCCTTGAAGTGTCCCAGTCTGCATATATCTTTTGAATAAAGTGCATGCATTAATAATGAGGGTTGCCCTACTGAGCTTTGAGAGCTGTGTCTCATGTAATTGGATTTGTCCAGATGTCTGTATAGCAGAGTATGTGAATTGTCTCCCAGTATTAAAGGAATATCTTATTTATTAGAAAAGATGTCTGCAATGTCTTTGAAAAATTCAGAATTACCTCCACTTGGACTGTAAATGCTTCCTAAAATTAACATTTTTGAGTTGAAACAGCCTTCAAGAAGAATGTATCTTCCTTCGGGATCAGACCAAAACTATATATATTGCAAAGTTATACTTTTAAGAATTAAGATGGATTTTCCTCTGTTCTTAGAATTCAGTGATGAATGATACTCAACACCTATCCACAACTTCTTGATTCAATCAGCATCTGTTTTTGCTAGATGAGTTTCCTGCAATAAAGCTACTTGGCCTTTTTGATCTGAGGAGTCTCAGGATTTTAATTATTTTGGAAGGTTTGATTAAGTCCCCTGACATTCCAGACGCACACTCTAAGAAAATTCATGGCAAAGTTTTGAATAATATATTAAGACATATAACCTTATTCTAAAGATACTTATTTCCCTTTGATATTGTAAAACCACATCTCTTGGATATGGTCTGTATTTATATGTATTAGATATTGGTTAGTACTGAATTAATTTGTGCCTTCAGTTGAACCTCTAAAAGACAGGTATACAAAAAGATCTATGGTTAAATATCATATGTCTTCCAAAGTATATTTGTAACAAAAAACAAAAAATTAACAGACTTAAAATAAGCCAGTGTGGGCATATTCAGATCCCTGATGGCTTCAGTCCCCTCCTTATATTACTTAATAATAGTCTAAACATCTCTACATGTAAATATATTTAAAATCAGATATTACACTGTAAATACCATTGGGTATTCTAGAACAAGTGTAATATATTCCTACCTACAAACCTTTTTTTATGTATACATATATACAGAGTCATCACATGTACATTTACAGTTGATTTGGTAAATCAAATTCAAACTATTACAAAATCTAAATATGAAAAATAAGGCAATACAACAAATCATATTCATAGTATGTCAAATTCCCTTCACAAATTGAATAACTAGTATTTTATAACTAAATTTGAGGTTTAGGTTATAGTCTACTTTACATGTAAGGTGTATTGACAGTTCCAAGGGACTTGTGATTACCATAACATGATCCATCGGAGGCAGAGCTAGTGAAGAGATTCTGTCTAGCAGTGCATGCTGTGATGAGTAGTGCAGATGATACTTTAGTCCAGGTTCATGCAAAAGCGGAAGCAAGCAGCGGTATGGGTCCCCCCAGTAATTGGCAAGAGCACAAAACTCCTCCAGGGCCACAGGGGGAGCTGACAGCTTCTACGGCCCTGTTTCCGCAGGAGGGAGAGTGAGCTCCTCCAGGGCGAGAGTGAGCTTCACCCAGGGCCGCAGCAGGATGAGTGAGCTTCTTCAGACCCGTGGGAGAAGCTGATAGCTCCTTCAGGCCCGGAGTCATGGCGGTGGCACAGAATGTGCCCCTCCAAAAGTGGTCACATTTTTATTCCTGCACACTCCTCCACTTCAGTCAGTAGATGGTGCTATAAACCCCATCTTCAGGTTAAACTATTACTCTGTGCATTGCAATGCTATACAGTTGTGATTGCTCAATTCCAAAGGAGATCAACAGAAGAGTTCATCTTAGCTGGTTATCTGGGAAGATTATATAAGTGAATATTACCAGATCTATAAGGATACACAGGAAAACAAACTGACTTTTAAACTTGTTGAGGTATGCTTTTCATGATGATCAATTAATTCTTGTATTTTTGGTCCAATCTGGTCTCAGTCTTTAACGTGTCTGCCAAGCTTCAGAGGGGGTTTTGCAAAATCTTGCGAAGCCTGCTAAATTCATAGTGAAGGTGGATGGGTATTTAATGCTGTATCTGACATTGGTCCCGCTCGGGATTTGCTTTATGCCATTGAATGCAGCCCTGTTTTGGTGAGCTCAGCTGAGAAGTCAGGAAGAGGAGACATTTTGTGACCTGTGTATATAAGGGTTTCCCCTTTTCTGGCAGCGTTCGTTAACATTACTTCAGCATTTTGAGGATGTTGGGTCTGCTTTCTAGTACCGGCCTTTCAGTGAGCCCTTTCAATATCTAATGGGCATGGCTGAGCATCCCAATTTAAGTATGTCAGGGAGCAGCTTCTGAAGAAAGCTGATAATATCCTTCCCCTCTAGACCCTCAGCAATGTCCAAGAAGTGAAAGTTGTTTCTCTGAGATCTGTTTTCTAAGTCATCCTGTTTTTCTTCCAGTTTAGCTCATCTAAGCTTTAAGGAAGCAGTTGCTTTTTTAATTTCACTGGTTTCAATGGCAGTCTTTTGGAGCTCATTTTCCAAGTGAGCCATTGGGGATTTTAGATCACAAAGATCTTTAGAGAAGCCATGAATATCTTTTGAGATTGAAATCCAGTCAGTCGGTGAGGAATTCTTTCAGTGCCAAACTATTCTGGGCTTGGTTCTTCTATGGCCTTGCAATCTCTCCCTTCAGTTGCTTAGGTGATTCAAACTCAGTTCTTTTCTTGTCCCTTATTTTATCATCGGAATCCATAGTCACCAGTTTGAAGTTTATCTAGTTGGATGAATGTAAACTTCTATAATAGAAACTTATTGCCAATTTGCTAGGAAAGTAATTATTAGAGAAGAATTGATTTGTGGGGAGGTGGTCTGGGACTAGGCTGCCATCTTCCTCATGAGTACCATGTGACCTCCCCACTCTGAATTTTAAAGTGGTAGAAAACCTTAATGTTAAGAATTAGAGGATTTTAAAAAATGAAACTTTAATGAACGGTAGGTTTCTTGAGAGATTCATGCACTGGGTTTTTGTACTTGGTGTTGAAGAAAAGAGTCCTAAAGAAATATGTTTGTGAGAGCTGTGTCATGGGCCTTCATACTTCTGTTCCTTTTGTTTTTTTAGTCTGTTTAGAGCCTTTTCAGTTTACAAAGGCTCATTTTCCAGATTAGAACCAAATAAACAGTGCCGTCACCAACGCAGCTAGGGGAGATGGGACACTGGCCAGAGCCTCTTCTCTTGCAATCCTGCAAGCGCAGGGCAGGATTTCATGGTGAGGGCTGTTATGATGGACCCTGGAGTGCACTATGCCACTGAGATCTAATGGCCAGCTCCTGCTCGCATTGAAATCAATGGGACATTTTCCTCCTTGTGTACAACAAGTATTGGGAGAAGGGGGGGAGTTTTCACTGGGGAAAATATGTTACACTTTTGTAGATGTAGTAAAGGTCAATGCTGAGCATGCTCCCTGCAGTTCACTTCAAGGTACTAGGTGTCCTGGCTTTTGCCTGCATAATGAGCAAAATGCAGTCCTGGTAAAATCACTGCAATTGCAGAGTCTTATGTCAGGCCTGAATTTGGCCCATTGCCTCCATCCGTCACCACTCATGTGGTACAAACCCTTCCTTACCTCTCAGTGTAGCTCAGATACATTATGTTTTAATTTGTCCTTTTTTAATTTAAAACCATAACTGTTAGATGTGCACACATGTACACAGTGCAAGGCAATGCCACAGATTCTGTCGTATACTCCAATGGGTCCAGATGGTTCCTGTTTGCAAAATATATGCACAATGCATTCGATGTCACTATTTGCAGCTAAAGCTCAGAAAATGCTGCTTTCTACAGGACTACAAGGTACCTTTTCAAAGGGTCATGACCTCAGCTAATATCAGAAATCACATCGCTAAGTCCCCACAATGTGCTTTAAAACTTTATCCCAAGAACTTCTTGAGAATTAGAAGCAAAATGGAAAGCTTGTAAGCCCTTCATTGAAGCCAGAGGTGTCTGTGAGCTGTTTTCCTACAACTTTTTTTTTTTTTTTTTGGCTTGAGTTTTAGTGAATTCAAGCTGCAACAGGAGTGTTTTGTATCTTCTTGATTTACAATTTGGATAGATTTTTAGTATTGCAGCAAAAAGCTCTTTGCCAGGGGATGCATACCTGAACCAACCATGAAAATTTGTGTTGGTGTCTTAATTTCTCTAATTTCAGAGTCTAAACATAATAAAACTGTCACACATTGTAATGGAGTAAAAAAAAAAATATATATATATATATAAAATATTTCCTCCAGGAGCTTACACGTTATTTAAAGAAATGAAATTTTGGAGGCCATCTTGTGTAACCTTAGTGCTTGGAGAAATGTATCTCCTGTGAGTAATTTAACATGCTTCTAATGACAAATGAAATCAACTAAGAGGGGAGATCCTTATCTGGAGATCTAGCTCATGAGGTGTATCTATGGTAGCTTCAGTAAACCCTAACCAATGACCCATTGACCATCCTAACCTTGTGGCCTGGCCTGTCATGAGATACAGTGTTTGATCTTGTGGGACAGACACAAGGTAATGCATATCACGTAAAAAGTTTAACTGGACCTTTAAAATATCAATTTGGCAGATGCATTCAGTACTGGATAGGTTTATGTAACTCTATTAAGGGCTGTTCTTAAGGATAGCATGGATTCTTATACTATTGTTAGAAATTCTTTCTATGTACTTATTGATTTCTCACTCATCAGGTAAGTTTCAAGTGTTGCTTATCTAAGTTTTCATGTATGATCACATTGCCTTGACAAATAGGACAAGTTTAAAATGGCGTCCCTCTACATTGCAGCATTGCTTAATACACTTTCTTTTCTGCATGGCAGGAAGAATGCCAGAACTATATCCGTGTGCTTCTCGTTGGTGGTGACAGGCTCTTCACATGTGGAACCAATGCTTTCACTCCTATTTGCACCAATCGAACGGTATGAGTAAATGAATTTATCCCACATGTTCACAGAAATTATGACTATTGCCATTGTGAAACAAAACAGCTTCCAAGTGGCTGGGCAGATAGGTAATGGGATGTTTCACTTCTGGACTGTTAGTTCAAATCCAGCCCTAGATAGTAACTAAAAGTATCATCTATCTGATCAGTTGCTTGTGTAAGATGTTGCAATCTCCCCAGTGAACAAGCATGTACATCACAAATACCACCATCTTAATTGACTCTGTTTAGTCCTCTTGTTGGCAAAGGGAGACTGAATGAGCTTTCAAGGCTGAACTAGCCTTTTAACTCTATAGAGATATCTTTAAAGTTAGGAGATGAGATATATTGGTAGGTAGGAAAGGGAAGTTTGCACTGCTACTGCCTGTGCTGTGAATAATCAGAGTATTTCACTCTATAGGGTTGTCAATCCAACAACATTCAATATAAGCACTAAATGTACATACATTCAACATTAAAAGAAATGAGACAGCTCTAACTGCAACATGCAAATCAAAAGATGATTGGTCAATTAAAAAACTAGACCTCAGGGCCTTGGCCTAAAATCTAAATACCTTTTATTAGCTTTTTTCAAATGCATTTCAAACTTGTCAGAACAATTTCAAATACATGCAGTACGTAATTTAAAATGAAATACATTTTTAAAGGTGCAATAATTGCCTTGTTTGCAGAAGATCAAAGGGTTTAGTAATCTTTTTTTCAGGAAGAAAATATGGAGCAAATGTAGTTTTTTGTATTCCAGAGCACATTCACAAACATGACTGTGGGGTGTATTAAACCTTTCCAAATTCATCTTCAGGTTTTGGGAGCAAACAAACTCATAGATATGATAAGATACAGCCATTTGAATATCTGCACAGAGAGAAAAGAGATTTTAGCATGGTTTCAAAGTGTGGTTATGGTAAAAACATGAAACTGACATCATTTTTATTTAAGTGACTTTGTTGAATATTTTTTCTTATTTAATTTTGCACATTAACATATTTCACAATATAGCAATACACAGGAGATAAGACACAGAGCCACATTTCAAATCTATGAAGTTTAACAGGATGTCCAAAATCCACATTTAGGTGCATAAATCAGGACTTAGGTACACAAAATGAAGAATCACATAAACTTGGTGCATGCATCCCACTGTGTAGAATTTGGACATCTAATGAATGTAATTGTGGGCCAGCAAAAGTAAAGAAAGGTAGATGCAGATATTGGTTTAAAAATTGTGGTTTGTGGGCCACTGTATTAGAGCCTTCTAAATCATACTATCAGTTCCTCTGGGCTGAAAAGCTCATCATTATTTTGAGCTTATTAGTCCTGTGTCCTGGAACACCCCAACAAAACCAAAGGTTAGTGTTTCTGTGTCTTCTAGTCAATTGCTCCGGTGCATATCTTAGTTGACCGTGACAGACCTATGGACTTTCATGACAAAAAACTATGAACATTGTACACTGAATATGGTTTTTGGCTTTATAGAGTCATTCTTTAATATTAATATGTGGGATAAGATATTACCAAGACACATACATCCTGATTTTTGTCACTTTGGAAGGGTGTTATATAGATAATTTATTTTCTAAATTGCTGTTAATAAATAACATTTTAAGTACAATTCTGAATTAATTAATGTAAATATTTTGTTCACTATGTTTCTTTGGATCTGAAAGATAAAAAGACCAGAAAGGCATTATATCTCTGACATAGGCTGGAAAAAAGTGTTGAAGTTTGCTTTGTCACCTGTATTGTACTAACATGAAACATTTGCTGAGCTTATGATATTTTCTTCACTGATGGTGTGGTTTCTCTCGTCTTATAATTTTTATGTGATTTTCTTCGTCTTTTCCAGTTAAACAACCTGACAGAGGTACATGATCAAATCAGTGGCATGGCTCGCTGTCCTTACAGTCCCCAACACAACTCCACAGCTCTTCTCACTTCTGGTGGGGAGTTATATGCTGCTACAGCCATGGATTTCCCAGGAAGGGATCCTGCCATTTATCGGAGTCTGGGAGGCCTTCCTCCGCTCCGCACTGCACAATACAACTCCAAATGGCTGAATGGTAAGTATTGACAAGCTACAATGCTTTTGTTTTTTGTTATACCACGTTTCCTCCTTATCCATATTCTTCAAACCTTAGCATTGAGTATGCATGCTTTTGAAATGCTGTTTTCTTTACTTTAGAAATCGTTTCAAAACATTCCTTTCTTTGGTCTGAGATACAGTGATACAAAGTACAGTCCATACATAATGCAGCTAACTTTACCTTGATGCAGGACTTTGTGGGTCATATTTTTAAAAGTATCAACCTGTCTCCCATTTGTACATGTACAATGGTGTATACAATTTTTGTTACTTGTGTATACACTCAATAGAAAATGCATGCACAAACACATTTGCACACACAGTGATTATGCTACCATTCCAGCAAAACACATAGGCGTAGGTTGGCCACTCATGCATCCCCAGAATATCAGACATTCCAGTACTTCTGGGAAACATGTGGGCCTGCCCCCAGCTAGAGTGACTCCATCCCCATCAGTGTGAGTTCACACCACATGGGAACCACCATTTTCAAGAATATATTGGCAGGGGCAGGGTGATGCAGTCTTCAAAATGGAACCTCCCCATCTGCTGCTGGATAAAATTATGTCCAGTTTTGTCTCAGTACTGGATGGGAGACAAACCTTAGAAAAGGACTATCCAGCTTAAAACCAAGATAAATGGCCTGCCTGCTTAGGCACACATTTAACTTTAAGCATGTGAATAGTCCCATAAGCTTCAAGGTCTTTCTGTGCAAGATGTATAAGTGAAAATGTAAGTGCCATATTTTGAAATTTCAGCCCAAAAAAGATATTGTGCATCATGGTAGAAATAACTCTTACTTTAAAATGTTGACATTGTTCTTTTAATTAACTGATCCTTGTATAGCAAAACTGAATAAGTTATATGAATTTGAGAATGCTTTGATTAATTAACTGATTCACTTTTCACACTTCACACTCTTTAAGTAATAATATATGAGTTCTGGGTGCTTATCCAAACCACTTTGGTCTGGAAATCTTGGTGTATGGAACATGGATGTATGATTTGCTCAGTATACCACATAAATGAGGAAGCAGCAAAGTATGCGTCTTTTCTGTAATAAATTTATATGAAACTTGCTTGGTGAAAATCTTTATGAGAAGTACTGTTGTTACTGCCTCTGAGTCTCTGCTAGCCACTTTTAAAATCTCTGTACTGATGCTTTTTACAAAGATTAGTTCTGAAAATATCTTGAACCTTGGTCTGCTATGCAGAGTATTGGCTTGAAAAATTATATTTCAATAAACATTTACTTTGGTTATTAAATACTTAAATGCCCTTCCATTGCTCTGTGTGATTTTTATAATGGTTTAGAAAAAGGTAGCTGTTAAGTCAACATATAAGTATCTATAATAAACTGCTCAAAGGCTCATATAATTTTACTCTTGTAGCAAGTATTACACAAATGGAATCAGGGAATGATGAAAATGCCTAAGAACTATTTTTCTGTCCTTATGCAGATATGAAATAGCCAAGCAGACCTCATTTGAACCATTAAATCATACATAGACATGGCAAACTTCCTATTGACTTCAGTAGGAGCATGAGTGGTCCAATGGTTTGAATGCCAAATTTTAGTTTAGAGTGAATGTTTACAGCAGTTACAAATACAGGAAAATAGAAATAGTGCAGGACCTGTAAGTTTAGGGACGGTCTGACAGCACTGTACTTCTGTGTGTGTGTTTATTGCTTAAATTATTGTGAGTTGAAATATAAATATAGCAGCAGTTTGCAGAAATGTAGAAACTTGATTATACACAACATATATATATTTGTGTTGGCAGACATCGAAATTAACTGTATAGTGTTTCTCAGGTGTACTTACATATGAAAGCTCAGTCTCCTAACAGTAGCAACCTGTCTTGAAAGTTCTTCTGTTAAATACTTTGAAAAGCAGAAGCAAATAGTAAACAAATGGAATAGATTGAATTCTTCTGGCTCTCTTTGTAAGGCCTTGTCTTGACAAGCAAGGAGGGTGTGTTTTTAAGTTATGTTATGTTAACTGAGTTAGTTTAACAGGATTGATGGAAAACCCCATTAAGCTGCAGACTAACAAATCTGAAGTTGTGTATAGCCTAAGGAGGAATACTAGACTACAATATAGCCATCTACTACAGCTAATAAATTCACATTCTTAGTAAGGTTTACTTTGTCACAGGGGTAATCAGCTGAACAGGACTTCCTGCTGGGTGAAGCAATTAAATGGTAGCTTTAACTGAGGCCTGGTCTACACTGCCGGCAAAATTCGGCAGCAGTTGCTGGGAGTTAAACAAGCTACGCAGAGTAGCTTACGTAACTCCCATCGACTTCATCTCTCCATCTCCACTGTGCTGCACCAACGGGAAATACATACCTGTTGATGCAGTGCTATGCTTTTTGGGGAGGTGGTTTTATCACATCGACTTACGGATCGATTGAGCGTGTCTTCACTGCCACTCAATCGAACCGGATAAATTGATCTCACGGAGGCGAATTTGCCACCATCAGCATAGACATAACCCAAGGCACAATGGGGCATAACACACGCTATTCATTTATTAAAAAGAAAAGTGTTTCTAAAAAAATCCCCTGTAATATAATATAATGTCATAGAATCATAGAGTTGGAAGGGACCTCAGGAGGTCATCTAGTCCAACCCCCTGCTCAAAACAGGACTAACCAGGACTAACCTCAGCTAAATCATTCCAGCCAGGGCTTTGTCAAGCCGTAGTTTAAAAACCTCCGAAGATGGAGATTCCATCATCTCCCTAGGTAACCCATTCCAGTGCTTCACCACCCTCCTAGTGAAAAACTTTTTCCTAATGTCCAACCTAGATCTCCCCCCCTGCAACTTGAGACCATTGTTCCTTGTTCTGTCATCTGCCACCACTGAGCACAGCCTAGCTCCATCCTCCCTGGAACCTCCTTTCAGGTTGTTAAAGGCTGCTGTCAAATCCCCCCTCATTCTTCTCTTCTGCAGACTAAACAAGCCTAGTTCCCTCAGCCTCTCCTCATTAGTCTTGTGCTCCAGCCCCCTAATCATTTTTGTTGCCCTCTGCTGGACTCTCTCCAACTTCTCCACATCCTTTTTGTAGTGGGGGGCCCAAAACTGGACACAATACTCCAAATATATATATGAAACCCTCCTTAGGGCTTGTCTTCACTAGGAAGATGCATCTTGTTAAAACTTATGTCGAATAACACAACACTGACTATCACTGACCTGATACTGCAATCAGTTGCACTTATTTAACTTTATGCATGTTCCCATGGGATTATTCTCAAATGTAAAGTTAAGCACATGCGTAAATCTTTACAGATTCAGGACACTAGGGTTAATCATGACCAGTTGACATGATTTTAAATATGACAGCCTTTGTATAAACTGAGTGCTAAGTTGTGTTGAACATTGTGTATTGCCATGTATAGCACATATAGCTCAATGCATATTTCCAAAGCAGACAAGTCTTAAGAGAGAGCCTGGGAAAACTAATGAGCTTTGTAATATGCCCAGAATATCAGCAGATTTCAGAATATAAAATATGAAAGATATTGTATGATTCTGATCTCATTTTACATCCATGCAAATCAAGACAACTCAATTGAAATCAATAGTTACAGCAGTGCAAAACTGGCATGAGAGGAGAAACAAGACTTCTGTGTGTGTGATATTTTTATTTAGTCAATATTTATCTACATACCTAAGACGATAGAACTAAACACTTCACTAGGATTCTCCTGTGACAGAAAAAATATTCCTTATTCCCAGGTTTTCCTGTTAACAATATACACACTGTATTGTATCCAAAGGACAAAATAAAATCTGCTCCCTAAAACTGTCCCAATTAATCAGATTGACTCTATTAACATTTTCTCTACTAACTAGCTTCAGCTGTACCTATTAACTCTCTATTGATGCTCACACTTGAGCATCAAAGCTTTTATCTGTTTGGATTTAAGTCTTATCATCAGAACACAGATTTTAGCTTTAGGAAAAAAATGTAAGAATTGTAATTAGAGTTTGTTGAAAGCCAATCCAATAAAAGGTTGGAAGCAAAGTTTTACCTAACTCAGGGAGGAGGTGGGAGCACCTTCGGGAGCCTCAAGTGTCAAGGTACTGGTAATTGTATCTGTTGTTATGTCTATCTGCCTGCCCACACGTGATTCAGACACCTGCCAGTAAATCACACTGGCTTTGCAGCACCGGACCACAGTGGAGACTTTCAGTTCCTACGACGAGAGAGTGAAATTTATATGTAGCGAGGAAAATATGCAGTATGACTAATTGTCAATGGAGGCTTCCTATCAAATATTAGTTATGCAACAGTTGTAGATAGTTACTACACTTTTACTGTGCATGCGTGCATGTTCACATGTTCTCAAGCTAGCAGCATTGAAGTAGAAAAAGATTTCTCTGGTGCCAGCTGCAGCAGGAGCCGGGGGAGCACCATGGCCACCTGCTCCATGGCACCAGCCAGACCAGCAGTTGCCCTGCACTAGCCAGCTCCAGCTTCCCAATTCCAACCTGGCCAAGGGGCAGGCCATTGGGGGGGCATGAGTGTGTGCGTGTAGCTGCCCCTGGGACTGCCTTGCTCAGGTTAAGGCACTGCAGTTTGGGGGAGCAACACCACCCCCCACGTCCGCCTCCAACTCCGCCCAAAGGCTCAGGGCTTCTGCCACATGGGACAGTGGGGCTCATGGACCCCCTGAAGCTAGCTCGCAGCCCCCCAGGGGTCCGCAGAGCCCCAGTTGAGAACTGAAGCTTTATCTGACATGCAGGATTTGATGCTCTGTGGCTCATAGGGGCCCTTTGCTGTGAGATCTTGCCAATATGCTACAATTCAATTGGCTATGTTGTTTGTTTGTTGCAAGATAACTGTAAAGGAGTGGACCTAATTCCTCTTAATGGTTAGTAGGCTTCTTTCCTAGGAAATTCAGAGGTTTGGGAAGCCTCCAGTAAGGCTGAAGAGAGCTGCTTATGTTGCCATGGCACATATTTGAGCAGCATACCTCTACCACTCCCTCTTACTTGCTGTGGAGGTTCTTGACATTGGAAGATCTGCAGTACCACCATGAAAGAAATCCTTATCCTAATTTTCAAAGGTCTTGCTGTCACTGGGACTGCTAAAAGTAGATAGGGAAGGGAAAATATAGCTTCTCCTATACTGAGGATGTGGCAGACTGAATCCTATATTCTATGATGAGATTTCAAGGAAGGGAATAAGTATAAGGAGAGTGTCCTTCTCCAAATCTGTCTCCATTTGTTACCAGGAATTGCCTTGCATAGGAGACTTGATGGGTTTCAAAATAACGCAGCTAGAGGAACACCTAGGTAAGCTGCATTTCTAGCTTGTGTTACAAGACATCATTATTCACAGTCCTTTTGAGTGGGTGGTAAATCTTTTGTGTTAGTTGAAAACTATATTTGGTATAATGACTTGCCTACGATGAGACTAGGGCCTGGTCTACACTGGCGACGGAGGTTGACGTAAAGTCACTCACGTCAATCTCTGAACACCTACGTCTACACTGGCACTACTGTTAAGTCGAATTAAGTTGCGGCGAAAGTCGACTTAATAAGACCAGCTCTGCAAGTGGCGTAGCACCTAATTTGAATTTGTTAGTTCGATTTAGTGTTAATATAGACACAACTTCACTTAAATCGACTTAATTGCCCTCTGGGAGGTATCCCACAATGCCCTTTTTTGACCGCTCTGGACAGTCGTGCTGTGCTGTACCGTGGTCACACTACTAGGAAATGTCCCCTCAAGCCCCGGGAAGATTTGAATTTTCATTTCCTGTGCTGCCAGCGTGGAGAGAGCTTTGTCACTGTTCTCCTTATGGCTACTGCAAAGCCCAAACGCGCCCTAGCATGGAGTCGACCAGAGGTCTTAGATCCCATCGGGCTGTGGGGCAAGGAGTCCGTTCTGCATCAGCTTAGAGCCAGCAAAAGGAATCGGACATTTATCGGACGATATCACAGGGCATGCTGGAGAAGGGACACAAGAGGGACATGCAGCAGTGATGCGTGAAGCTCAAGGAGCTGCGTCAGTCGTATCAGAAAGCCAGGGAAGTTAAAAGCCATTCTGGCTCCATGCCCAAAACTTGCTGCTTCTACAATGAGGTGCATGCAATTCTCGGTGGCGATCCCACCACAGTGCTACCCTGCAGCATCGATACCTCCACTAGGTCACAGTCCATGGACAATGATGAGGAATCCATGGATGAAGAGGAGGAGGAGGCTGAGTAGAGCAGGGTGTAGGAGAGCAGGGTGTCCATTCTCCCAGAAAATCAGGACATATTCCTGACGCCCAAGCAGTCCAGCAGCAAACAGGACAGCACTGATGATCCTGGGGAAGGCACATCTGGTGAGTTTTTTTTTCTTCTTAGCAGTTCTGTCCTTTTACATTGGGGGGGAGGGCAGGAAAGGGATTTCAGGTGTTTCGGTGACTGTACTGGGGAACAGTTTATTTCTGTGATGAGATATGTTCTGATAATTATCAGTTGATATCTCACAGAAACTTTAGTGTAGGTAATCCGTTATCCTTTGCAAAAGTTTTCTGGGGAGGGCTGCCTTGTTCCTCCCTCCACGATAGGATAGTTTGCCGAGCCCCGCTGCAATCAAGGGAGCCTGCATCATGGCTGAACACAGCTGGTACCCCTCTGCGTGCAGCAAATCTTCCCTTTTCTCGTGCGTGACCCTCAGGAGACTGATATCACTCATGGTCACCTAGGGATGATGGTGCATGTTTAAAATACCAGAGCTATACAACAGATGCCCTGTGCCTTTGTATTCTCCATTGCAGTGTCCTACCAAGTCACACTGATTACTTTTATTTGGTTTAGGCAGAGACTATATACTCTTTCCCACACTGTCCGCAGATCCTTTCTGTAAGGGCACAGCAAGCAGACCGTTCTGGGATGTCAGGAATGGAATGAGGGTCTGTGTTTGCCCTGTGCATCGCATGGGGTGTATTGTCTACATTGCTGCAATTGTATCATTTTCTTCACTCCGCTAATAATATCTACCTTGTTGTTTTTCTTTCATTCTGTAGAAACCTTGGCTTTGGCCCCACCCTCAAGAAATGCTGCGGAAAGACTATCACAGATTAGAAAGAGGAAAAAAACCCCAGAAATGACATGTTTGGTGAGCTCATGAACTCCTCAGCAGCCGCAGAGACAGAGCTCAGAGCGTGGCGGCTGACCTTGTCCCAGAATATGGATACGGACAGGGAGAATCACAGAGAAATGCAGGAGCATGATCGCAGTACCACGCAGGAGATGCTGCGAATCATGTGGGACCAGGCAGACATGCTGCGGCAGCCTGTGGAGCTTCAGGAGGAGCAGAGGCAGGACAGCCCCTCCATAATGCTCCTCAACCGAGGGCTTTGCTTCCCTGCCCCTCTCCTGCTCCCAGGAGGTCTCGGAGGAGAATGGCCAGGCTGCAGTACGTGCTCGCCTCCTCCCCAGTGGAGGCGAGCAGAAAGCAGTGGCTGACACACTGACAGCTGGCCAGCAAGCTACCACCCTACCCCTTGAGACAGTGAATGAACACTCTCCCGCTTCCCCCATGACTGAATGTTCATAAATAAAAATTTGCATCATTTCAACATGTTTCTTTATTAAATCATATCTTGTTCTGGAGGGATTTGGCGGGTACAGATATCGATTGGGCGGGGGGCAGGGGACTTCACCGAAGGCAAACAACATACAGGAATAGAAATCAGTCCTGCATCTCATTGCAGAACCTGGTTTTCAAAGCTTCCCTAATGCAAAGCACTCCGCGGTTCGCTCTCAGTGTACTGCTGACATCTGGCTGCTCATAAATGGCAGTCAGTCTTTCTGCCTCCACAGCCCAACCCTGGGGGAACCTTTCCCCCTTTGCTTCACACACATTATGAAGAACACAGCAAGCAGATATCACAGAAGGGAGGTTCTCCTCAGTCATGTCCAGCCTAGTGAGGAGACTCCTCCATCTACCCTTTCGTGATATAATTGAAATTGGACAGCAAGGCCTAGCAAAATATAATTGACTAAAGTGCACAGGGAACTTACAACAGTTGACCACAGGACATAGGGAAATTACAACAGGCTTAGGTATAAGAAACTTACGAGAAGTAATGACAGGAATATGCTCAACCGCAAGCCATCTGCCGGAGGTAGAGCTAAACCGGAATCACAGAAATATGCTCAATCATAAGATGTGCTCATTGGCAGTTCATCTGCTGGAGGTGAGCACACACAGAATGCTGGATGCGCTTAGACAGACTTCTGCAAGACAGCCAAAACCCACGTGAAATGTTTAACCACAGAGTTTCGGAAAAGTAAATAAATACTCAGAGCAGACAGGGGTTCAGTGGACTGCAGCCTGGCTCAAGAGGGTGTGTCTACTCTTGAGTCTATCGAGAGGACACCAACACTAAGAAGCTTGCGAGCTCCAGATCCCAGTGACCACCGGTTGAGGACGAGGGTTTTGAAGCAAGGACCCAGACCAGAGGCTGAGGCAGTCTGGCCGTGAGTATAGTATCTGGATAGTTCAGGAGTCTATGGACTCAGGGAATCAGGGGGATTTAATTGAGATCTGTGAATCACATCTCCCCTAGGCAATTGCTAAAAAACAGTCCTTTTAGGATAAGGAAGTTAAGGATAGGTAATAGATAAGGTACCATAAATAGTAATGAATGTGTAAATGTTAATTGTATAACTGTTTGCTTGTAAGAAGTCTTGTTAAATGTCTTGTTGCTTGTAATCATTAATAAAATTATTCATTGATTCAACCTGGGGTGTTCTTTCCCATCGATCTCGAAGTCCTCGTAAAAGAATCCGGGTGTCTTGCTACCCATCCAATTCGGCCTTTCCCTACTAAATTTTAATAGCAGCAGGTCTTTAAACGCTCAAACACACATTCTACAACCATTCTGCAACTGCTTAACCTGTTATTAAAACACTCCTTGTCACTGTCAATGTACAACTTCATTAGCCAAGGGAACAAGGGGTAAGCAGGATCCCCCAGGATCACTACTGGCATTTCCACACCCCCAATGTGAATTTTTTGGTCAGGGAAAAATGTGCCTGCCTGCATATTAGAGAACAGCCCCGAATTACAAAATACACATGCATCATGCACCTTCGCAGACCACCGCACATAGATGTCAGTGAAATGACCTCTGTGATCCACAAGGCCCTGCAGGACCATGGAAAAGTACCCCTTGTGGTTTATGTACTCAGTTGCTAGGTGGGCAGGCGCTAAGATAGGGATGTGCATCCCATCAATGGCCCGCTGCAGTTTGGGAACCCCATCGTGGCAAACCCCTCCACTATGTTCTGCACATTTCCCAAAGTCACTATCCTTCGTAGCAGAAGTCTATTGATGGCCCTGCATACATAAATCACTGCGATGCCCACTGTAGATTTACCAACTCCAAATTGATTCCCAACCGAGCAGTAACAGTCGGGGGTTGCCAGCTTCCAGAGAGCGATGGCGACTCTTTTCTCCACCGTCAGAGCTTGTCTCAAGCGAGTATTCACGCGCTTCAGGGATGGGACCAGCTCCAAGCACAGTTCCAGGAAAGTTGCCTTTCGCATATGAAATTTTTGCAGCCGCTGGTCATTATCCCACAGCTGCATAACGATGCGGTCCCACCAGTCTGTGCTTGTTTCCCGTGACCAGAACTGGCGGTCCACGGACTGCAGATGATTTGTTACATCCTGCAGCAATCGGGAATTGTTCTGCTCAATGGCTTGTAGCAGGGCAGCCTCGGTGGCATCGCTATTGTCTGTGCTCGACTTCTTGCTCTGTCGAAAATACTTGATAATAAGCCGCGATGTATTTGTGACGCTCACAATGATAGTGGAGAGTTGAGCTGGCTCCATGTCTCTGCAACAATGGTGAGCACACAGCGTAAACAAATGACGCGGAAATCGGTTTCCTGTTTGTTTGGGGGAAGAAGGGAGGGGGAAGCAGCGTTGCGTCATGGGACGATGACACTCATCCCAACAGCGACTAGTTGCACTGTGGGATAGCAACCCACAGTGCACTGCTTTGAAAGACAAAATAAGCGTTGTGATTGTGGACGCACAAGACCTGAGCAAACAGCATAGTGTGTACACGCTGCTGCGACTTCTAAAAATTGGCTACTGAAAGTCGACTTAAAGTTGACTTCCCTCAGCCGTGTAGACATGGCCTAGGTCACATCAGCATATGTGTGTTTAAAGTTGACCGGAGCATGGAGAAGTCATTGAACTTTCATTTGTTTATTTAACAATTTATTTTATATGGAGTTTTAGAAAGCCATATTTTCACAAGTGATTTAAATTCTAAATATGAGATAGGGCCATTAGCCTAAGAGTATTTCAAGTAATTTGTACTAGTTTAGAAACATATAGAATATGTGTGGCACAATAACTTTTCTTTTATACAGTTACAAATTGAAATAATAGAAACATGGACAGTTAGTTAGTTTATCACACATCTAGCCTAATTTCTAAATACTTTGTTTAATTTAAAATAAACAGCTACAAAATATTTTTTTAAATATCCAGTCATACAGTTCTTCATTTAGTAGGCTTCCTCTCCAGAACATAAAGTTGTTAATAACCTTGGTACTCATGCTTTTTAGGGAGTTTTGTAGACTGCTAGAGAACTTTATGAGAACACATAATGACTATAGGTGCCCTTTATATTTCTTCAGATTCATGAAAACACTTTAAGAAATTCAACAAATAGTACAATATAATAACTTTTAACCCTTGTGGTTTCCAGCCCAAGTCAGTTGCTCATAGTATATGACTTCAGTAATTTTCTCAGAGGCAGTGGGAATTATACTTCCAGCTCAAAGTGAAGACATACCATCAGTCTTTCCTTTAGAAAAAAACAACATAATAAAGAGTTTGTTGCTAATCTGCAGCTGGTGTGCTGCTTAAACTCCATACGTAACACAAAGTTTCATCATATTCAGGCTGGACCACTGTAATGTGCTCCTAAGGGGCTTTCCTTGAAACTGATCCACAAGGTGCAATAGATATAGAGCTTATGCGTGCTTACCCTTTAGGATAGAAGCAAAGGAGTGGATTATGTTTGTCCTCCACAAACTGCACTGGGTGCTAATATGCCAAAGGATTTCAGGCAGAATTTTAATATTGATATATAAACTCCATTATTTAGACATTAAGAACCAATGGAATTCCTCTTGTGCCCAACATCTACAGTCATTTCTCTTTCAGTTGTGCTCCCCGAGAAGTTGTGCACACTTTGCCTTTGCCTTTTATGATTATGTATTTGGGTTGCTTGGTTCTCTTTCAGTAGTTTTAAATACATTATACTTATTTTTATGACATCGAGACACACAATGATAGATGCCATCTCAGTGTTTTAAATAAGTAAAAAATCTATTCCAAGTGTCTAGCTACATTGACAGTGGACGGACAAATGATGATTAATAAGTGATCTGATACTGTGTGTAGCTCCAAAAATGGACAAAACCATAATAAACATTGGAGAGACTTCTAGCTGTGAAAAGTACAGGAGTGTTTGGCTTGTTCTACTCTGTTGGCAGTCAAAATATCCTGGCATTTCTATACCATTGTGTACATTTGCTACATTAAACGTATATAAGTATTTGATTTGGGAGACTTGTGCAAGACTCCTAAAATAGTTCTTGTGAGGTCATTTTTGGCATATCTAACATAAGAAGCTTTTCTAACTAGAATAAAAACTTTCAATCTGTCCACACTGTTGTTGGTAAAATTCCCCAGTGGTGCACTGGAGAGAGGTGTACAATATACAGCATAGCTTTCAACCTGCTATAATTACTGCTTATCAGTATTCTCTACATTCTGGAAATAACTTGTAATTGCAATTGGGACATGATGGGAGAAAATATGAGCTAAGAGCAAGGATTAATCTTTTCATTTATGATGTTAAAGATTAATGAATATGGTTATAATAATTCAAGATCATCCCTCAGTTTACAATAAAAAGCACTATATTACCTAAGCCAATCTTACCTTACTTCACAGTATTTATTATAATTCTGAAACACACTGTTCTTGGGATTATTGCAATTTTGACTTTCGCTACAAATCTGAGATATGAGGACAGATATACAAAGCATCCTTTATATACTGCCAGTTGTTGCTGGTTTTGCAAAAAGACAATGATTTTTATTTGGTTATATCATCATTTTTGCTGTAAGCAAAATGTAGTTTTTACTATTGGAAATGTGCCTGTTTCCTTTTAGAATCTGGTTGAAAACTCTAAAAGAAGATGCAAATGATATTTTACTAATATTGTAACACATGCATGGCTATCAAAAATCGTCACAGTTGTTTTATTGTGTACACTGTGGTCACTTGCAAGATCCCAGCTATAAAAGAGATAAAATGTACAACATCCTGATCTTAAAGCACAGATACATGTCACTTGAGCTATAGGATAATCACCAGAGCAGTATTATACAGAATTAAGCATTTTTTATTCTGTCCAGTTTTGGGTATTAGTACAAACACTCTAGTCAGTACATTGTAGTGTTGTATTGTAGATTTCCAAGGTTAACTTCTTTTTTTTCTTTCTCGGTTTATGATATTTAAAAAAATGAAATTGTAATCCTCCTTAGTGTATGTTACATCACTAGTGCACTTTCAGTGCTCCTGTTTGGGAAAACACAAATAGTAAAGGTGAGCTAAAGGCCCCAAATCCTAATCTCAAAGGCAAACCTCCCATAACTTAAATGTGAATAGGTCAGGCTCACCCTATTCTAAAATGTGGGTACTTCTGAACACAGGTCTTTGTGCATGGTCTGGAGCCATGTCTAAGGTACATTAAGAGGGAAGCTTGGCTGTGTGATGCCTAATGATACAGCCAGTGGGGTTTTCTATTTGTTTATTTTCAAGAGCACCAAAATTTACCACATTAAGACAAAAGTGTTAAAATAATCACAGATTAGGGAATATCCTATCCTTTACTCCACAGTTTATTACTGGTGAGATTAATTTATATTAGTGGTAATTACAGTGGTAATTTTATTTTTAGTATTTGCATGACAATAGCACCTAGAGGCCTCAGGTGAGAGCCCCAATGTGCTAGGCACTGTACAAACTTATAGTGAGAGGCAGTCCTTTTCCTGAACACCCTATGATCTAAATATACAAGGCAGACAAAGAGTGGGAGGGAAACAGAGGCACAGAGAGATCAATTGATTTGCCCAAGGTCATGCAGCAGGTCAGTAAACCCAAATGTCCTGGCTCCCAGACCTGAATTCTGTTCAATAGGCCATACTTCCAACCTGACTGCTAGTGGTCTGCTGAATGGGAACTTCACTACTCTTATGTGCCATAAGATTCTTAGAAGAGAAACTTTTTTTTCCTGTGGGTCTTAGTTGTTCCAGAGTAGAGTTCCATTTGAGTAATGGCATCAACAACCTGAGTACTATCATGTATCTAAATAAGTAGAGATTTCTTTTTCTTTTTTCTTTTTTTTTTTTGCACAGGTGCTGAGCATCCAGCAGCTCCCATTGGCTTCAGTGAGAGCTTCTGGGTATTAAGCTCTTTTGAAAGTCAGGTAACTTAATAAGGTGCCTAATATGGATTTCAGAGCCTAGCTTTAGACACTCCATATTTTAAAATGTTGTCCTGGGTCTCCAGCAATCATTTGTGATCTGATTTTTAAAGGTGCTGTGCACCTGCATTGCCCATTAGCTTAAATGTAAGCTGAGGTTGCTTAGCCCTTCAGAAAACCAGCCCATTAATACTCTACCCTTAGCTCACCATAACTGATGATCTGTAGCAACATTTAAACTTCGGAAATTAACTTTGAAATTAGACTTTAATCAACAGAATCATAGAAATGTAGGACTAGACGGCAACTCGAGAGGTCCTATAGTCCAGCCTTCTGCAGTGAGGCAGGATCAAGTGAGCCTAGACCGGCCCCAGCAGATGTTTGTCTAACCTGTTCTTTAAAACTTCCAATAATGGGGATTCCACAACCTCCCTTGAAAGCTTCTCTCAGTACCTAACTATTCTTACAATTAGTAAGTGTTTCCCAATATCTAACCTGAATCTCCCTTGCTGCAGATTAAGCCCATTACTTCTTGTCCTACTTTCATTGGGCATAGAGAACAACTGATTACAGTCCTCTTTAGAACAACCTATAACGTGTGATATGTGTGGTATCAGGTCCCCTCTCAATCTTCTTTTCTTGAGACTAACCATGCCCAGTTTTTCTTTTTTAATCTTTCCTCATAAATCAGGTTTTCTAAACCTTTTATCATTTTTATGTATAGCAGAACTAGACATACTACTCCGACTGAGGTCTCACCAGTGCACAGTAGAGGGGGACAATTACTGCCCCTGTTTTACAACTCAGAATATTAGCCTTTTCAGCAACTGCATCATTGCATCATGAGCAACATTGTTGGCTCATATTCAATTTGTGATCCACTGTATTCCTGAGATCCTTTTCAGCAGTACTACCGCCTAGCCAACTATTCTGCATTTTGCATTTCTGCATTTGATTTTATTTTCCTAAGTGTAGTACTTAGTACTTGTCTTTATTGAGTTTCATCTTGTTGTTTTCAGAACAATTCTCCAATTTGTCAAAGTTGTTTTAAATTCTAATCATGCCCCCATAATGCTAGCAGATTGGTATCATCCACAGATTTTATAAGCACATTCTCCACTCCATTATCCAAGTCATTGATTAAAATATTAAGTACTACAGAGCCAGGACTGATACCTTTGTGACTGTACTTAATATGTCCTCCCAATTTGACAGCAAACCATTGATAACTACTGTTTGAGTACAGTCTTTCTACCACCTGTGCATCCACTGTATTGTAAATTCATCTAGATCACACTTCCGTAGTTTCTTTATGAGGATGTCATGTGGGACTGAGGGTGGTGAAGCACTGGAATGGGTTACCTAGGGAGGTGGTGGAATCTCCATCCTTAGAGGTTTTTAAGCTGAGGCTTGACAAAGCCCTGGTTGGGATGATATAGCTGAGGTTAGTCCTGCTTTGAGCAGGGGGTTGGACTAGATAACCTCCTGAGGTCCCTTCCAACTCTAATATTCTATGATTCTATATCATGTCTATAGTTTCCCTCCTATCTAGTAGGCTCATAATCCTGTCAAAGAAGAAAATTAGGTCAGTTTGGATTGATTTGTTCTTTACAAATCCATATTGGCTATTATTTATAACCCTATTATCCTCTAGGTGCTTACAAATTTATTACTTAATTTGTTTCAGTATCTTTCCAGGTATCAGAGTTAGGCTGACTGGTCTATAATTCCTCGGGTCCTCCTTTTTCCCCTGTAAAAGTTAAGTACTAAGTTTGACCTTCTCCAGTCCTCTGTGATCTCACCTATCCTACATGAGTTCTTGAAGATAATTGCTAATAGTTCTGAGATTTCTTCAGCTAGTTCCTCAAGTACCCTAGGATGAATTTTTCAGGCCCTGATGACTTTAATACATCTAATTTATCTAAATATTCTTTAACCTGTTTTTTCCCTATTTTAGCTTGTGTTCCTTCCTCTTGTTGATATTGCATTAAGTATCTGGTCAGAATCTACCTTTTTAGTGAAGACTGAAGGAAAATAGGCATTAAACACCTCAGCCTTCTTGATGTCATCAGTTTTTAGCTCTCCTTCCCTGGTAAGTAGAGGACCTACATTTTCCTTTGTCCTTTCCTAGCTCGTAATGTATTTAAACAACTTCTTATTGCCTTTAATGTTCCTGGCTCGATGTAACTCATTTTGTGCCTTCGCCTTTTTGATTTTGTCCCGATATGTTTGTGTTGTTCTTTTGTCTTCCTCCTTAGCAATTTGTCCACATTTCCACTTTTTCTACGATTCGTTTTTGATTTTCAGGACATTAAACAGCTCTTGATGGAGCCATATTGGCCTTTTACTAGTCTTTGTAGCTTTCCTTCACATCAGGCTAGTTTGCAATTGTGCCTTTAGTACTGTCTCTTTAAGAAACTGACAGAGCTTGTGAATTCCTTGCTCCCTTAGATTTTCTTTCCATGGGACCTTATCTACCATTCTCTGAGTTTGTTAATGTCTGCTTTTTTGAAATCCGCTGTCTTTTTTTTCTGTTCCTCTCACTCCTTCTCCTTAGGATCATGAAATCTATAATTTCATGATCATTTTTATCCAAATTGCCTTCCACCTTCAGATTAGGAACCAATTCCTCCCTGTTGGTCAGAATCAAGTCTAAAATGTCTGTCCCTTTGGTTACTTCCTCCACTTTCTGAAACAAAAAGCTGTCCCCAATACATTCCAAGAACTTATTGGAAATTATGTGTTTTGCCATATTATTTTTCCAATAGATACCTGGTAGTTAAAGTCACTCAGTGCTGCCAGGTCTTGTGTTTTGAATACTTCTATTATTTGTTCTAGAAATGCCTCATTTACTCCCTCTTCCTCCCATACCCATACCATGATATCAGTCTCCTTTAAAAAAACAACCCTGCTTTTATCCTTACCCAGGGACTTTTAAATGGCGTGGCTCTCAGAAAAAGGGTATATATTCCTGCTGTAATACAATACCTCTTTCCTTTTTTCCCACTCCCTGTCCTTCCTGAACAAGCTATAACCCTCTATGCAATATTCCAGTCATGGGATTTATAGCACCATGTCTCCATGATGCCAGTTAAGTCATAATTTAGTTTATGGAGGTCCTACTTCATTCACGCTATTGTGGATTCTGCAATATTTGGTGTGATCAGAACCTAAAATGGATAACCACTGAGAATGCCACATTGGGCAGATTGCAAGAAACAGGGCAGATATACCCCCAAAACTTGTGGTTTATTCTAGAATTAGATTCACCAAATCAGTGACAAGTGAGCTTCTGTAGCACCATACTGGTTAACAAGAAGCCAAAACACAGTCTCCTTTAAGCATTCCAGACCCTGATTCATCATCTAGACAACTGGTCTTTATGATGAGGGGTTACTGAAAACCAAATTCACCATATATATGAGATTCTACCAATCCCAAAGGATCAGAGATTTACCCCCAGATCAGTATATATTTCAGATCTTACCCAAATATATGACACTGTCAGCCAATCTTTAGTAAACTTACTAAAGGTTTTATCAATAATAAAAGAGAGAAGAGAGTTATTAAATGGTTAAAAGAATTATATACATTACCAGTGATTGCAAAGTCCTTAGATCAGAATTGTAGCAGTGATGGTGAGTCTGCTGTCTTGCACAAAAATATTTCTGGAATCATCTAAAAAATTTAGAATCCAAGTGGCAATTGAGATGTTGAGTCTGTTAGGCCATGTCAACACTACACAGTTAAGTCGACGTAAGTTATGTAGATGATCATAAGCCACTTTAATTACATTGGTTATCCACATCCACACAATGCTCCTTATGTCAGTGGAGCACATCTACAGTCATTGCTCTAGCATTGATAGACCAAGTGTTGCATCGCAGGTAGCTATCCCACTGTGCAACTCGCCACCATCTGCCGCCGTGAGCTCTGGGAACGGATCACGATGCATCATGAGGGCGTGCTTGCCATCCTGTCATGCAGTTCTTTTGGTCCCATCATTCCATTGGCTTCCGACTTCATTTCGCTCTGTTTTTCAACAGCCCTTTTAAACTGTATGCTTACCATCTCTGCCTGACAGCATGGATCCTGAATGGCTGACCAGACTTTGATGAGCGTTATGAACACAATGCAACTGGTCTTGTAGTATTTCATGAACTGTGAAACAGAGAGTGAATCAAAGATACCTGACCTGCTGTATGCTATGGAAACAAATAATTCAAGATTGCTTCTGTCATTCATGGAACAGCTGCACACAGTGAACAGTAGGGACTGGGCTCAGGAAACTGAGAGATGGGATTGCATCATTATGCATGTATGGGATGATGACCAGTGGCTGCAGAACTTCTGGATGCACAAATCCACCTTCCTGGAAATATGTGCAAAGCTCGCTCCAGCACCGCAGCACAAGGATGCCAGAATGAGAGCTCCCCTCACTGTAGAAAAATGAGTGACAATCTCTGTGTGAAAGCTGGCAATTCCAGACTGCTACTGCTCAGTTGTCAGTCAGTTTGGAGTTGGAAAGTGTCCCAGGAGGATTCTGGTGATGCAAGTGGGCAGGGCCATTAATCACCTCCTACAAAGGACTCTGACTCTCAATAATGTACAGGAAATAACTGATGGCTTAGCGGCAGTGGGATTCCCTAACTGTGGCAGGGCGATGGATGGAAAGCATGTCCCAGTTTTGGCCCCAAACATATTACAACAGAGCACATCAACCGAAAGGGCTACTTCTTCATGGTCTTGCAGACGCTGGTGGATCACCGGGGCCATTTCACTGACATCAATGCAGGATGACGAGGGAAGCTGAATGATGCACTCATCTTTCAGAACTCTGGACTATATAAAAAGCTGCATGCCAGGACTTTCTTTCCAGACCAGAAGATTCCAATGGGGGATGTGGAAATGCCCATAGTGATCCTGGGAGACCCCGCCTACCACTTGCTCCTATGGCTTATGAAGCCTTACACAGGGAACCTAGACAGCAGCAAGGAGCGCTTCAACAACAGGCTCAGTAGGTGCCGAAGGACCATTGAATGCACCTTTGGCCAATTTAAAAACTCACTGGTGCTGTCTTTTTGGCTGGTTAAACTTCAGTGAGGAAAATATTCTGATGGTCATTGAGGCCAGCTGTGCTCTGCATAATATTTGTGAAGCAAAGGGGGGAAGTTTCCTCAAGGGTGGGCCGCTGAGGCTGATTGGCTGGCTGCTGATTTTGAGCAGGCAGATGCCAGAGCGATTAGTGGGGCACAGCAGGAGGCTATTCGAATCAGAGAGGCTTTGAAGGAGCATTTTGACAATGATTTCCTGTAATGTGTCTTTAGGTGATGTATTCGGCCAGGCAATGTTTACTTGCCACTTTGAATTATCCATGTAGTGCTTGCTTCCTGGGCGTTAATTGTACTAAGCAAATATTCCACCTATAGCCACTGAGTTTGAACGTTAGCACTGACCAATGTGTGTGTGACACAAATAAAGACTCACCTTATTTCAAAGACTCAAATTTAATAATGGGATAAAACACAAATTTTTGGTCAAACAGGGGACATGGAAAGAGGAACAGTCTTGCAATTAGGGCACTCACAGCTGTGTGCTTTCATTGTGAAATCAGTCCCTAGGCATGGGGTACTTCGAGGGACCAGGAACATGTGAGGAATGTGGTGGGGGAGTATGAGGAGGGCATGGAATGGAGTTCTGTATTGGCTGGAGGGGCTCTACGCCCTACCAGTTTTTTATTACATCCTTTGCCTGGCATTGTGCCCTTAGAGTCTGCCCCACATGCCCTGCCATGGTTATGGCTCTGTAGTTGTACCAGATTGCCTGGTTATCAAAAAAAAAAAAAAAAAATCACAGACATAACATAATAGTTGAGTGCTTATATCATTCCAGAAATTTTTTTTAAACAAACAGGTCTATTGTGATTTTTCCAAATTACCGCTATTAATTAAAGGCTATTATCACTTTTCCATGATTTTCCATTTCTTATCCACAACTCAGCCACAATTATTTGAAGATCATCCCACGATTCAGGTAGGGTCTTACTTATGGACTAATACTTCCACTTCTTCCTGTTTATTCCCCATACTCCTTACACTCGTGTATAGACATCTACAACATTGAGCAGATTCCCTCACTGTTACCCCTCTTGTTGCTCCTGTGACCCTGTTGTAATTTTCCATTCCCTTCATCCTCTTCAACATTTAGCTCTCTGTCAATGTCACCTTTTTTAACCTACCTCTGGGCTTTTGTGACCTTGCACCATTTGAACCTAGTTTAAAGTCTTCCTCGCTAGGTTGGCTTATTGATGTGTGTGTATGTGTGTGATGGTTCTCAGGGTGCCTAGGGCTTGTTACTCCCCTGCCTCCAGCATGAGGAAGACTTGCTTGTACTTAACTGCATGTCAGCTCTTTGACACCACCAGCCTGTTAGCCACTCAAACACTCTCTTCTGGTTTCTGCCAGCCCTTACTTTGCTTTGCAGGTTAATAATAGGTGCACACCAAGGCCCTTTGAAGTGTTCCACTGTAGTGTTCACTCTCAGAAATACCAGGTCTGCTGTCCCCAAGGGAACAATGTACACACCACCTTGTATGATTCAACTCAGGATCAGGAACTTGCTTAATATCACAGCACTTAAATATATTTATAGTGAAAAAAAGGATTAAAATTATTACCAAAGATGCAAGGTTCAAGTAAGTGAGTAAGGATATTGGAAACAAAAACTTAATATAAAACAAAATCATCATATGTTTTCTAGAGATTAAACCTAACTATTAGTTTAATCTCCTGTCTAATGGAGTTTCTGTCACCCAAAGCCTTTTGCAGCATCTTCAGTTAAGGTCAGCTGAGATCCTGTTTTCCTAAATGCATTGTCAGTTTACTTTTTAGGTGCAGGATATGGGGTGCCTTCTTTGCCTTCCACCTATATCCCCAAAGTTTGTATGTGGTCAAGATCATCATCTATGGCTTATTTTCCTTTGTGCTGCTTCACTGTTGATTTCACATCTTTCTCTTGACTTTTTAAGTTAACACAATGGATATCCATTTGTATTGAATGCTTAATTTACATTTTGACAGAGACTCCGGTGAATAAACATGTCATCTGACAGAAAATGTGTTTGTCAACTCTGCATTGATACAGACCTTAAAACATTTTCAGTATATATATACATAACTCTTTACATAGCATCTATTCATACATATCACAATGATATTTCTTTTATTTCAACTTTCTTTCTTTTAAGACCACACAACATTATTTTGTGAACCAAAGTGTACATACCAGAGTCAGGACATTCTTGTAGCCCCCTTGCCAGTTGACATAAAGGGATTCTTGGATCACAATGTGCTAAGATGCTCTTCCCCTTTAGGTTAGGTGGACCCCATCTCTTCCCAGCAGTCCTCCTTCATATTGATGCTGATGCTATGCACTTATCTCAACCAGAGGAGTCCACTTAACTGAGTATTGTTTGTGTCTTTATCTTTGTGTGTGTGTGTGTGTGTGTGTGTGTATAACCAACTAGTGAAAACAGTTACCATTCATTTTATATTCTTATGAATATCACTACTTTGAGGGGGTCATATTTTAGTTACCCCATGTCCAATTTGCTTCAGATTTGATAGGTTTAGAGATGAGGCAGAATTTTTCTAACTTACTAACATTGAGTCCATTAGGAGTGTTTCTATAGTTCATCAAAATGAAGGGAATGCAGTGCGGGAGCGGAAAGATGGTCCACTTAGGCGCTAGCCTGAATCCTGGGTTCAAGTTTCTTGTTCTTCCACAGTCTTTTCTTTTGTGACCTTTGGTCTCTCTGATCCTCAGTTCCCCATCTCATAGAACTTCTCTACCTCACAGAAATGTGAAGGTAAATACATTTAAAAGATAGTGAGGTGCTCAGTAACCGCAGTAAAAAGAGCCATATATATGCACGTAGGATAGATAGATAAAATCAAGATTAAAATAGAAACCCAATTACAAACTTAATTATGGAGCTGCCGCTGTCACTCTATAGTATCTAATCCAGATGCTCCTTTGCAGGTGCAGTGCCCACTGAAGTCAACTGAAGTTTTTCAGGTGAAAGGCCATGGCAGGTTCAGGTAATAGCCATGGTTACAAAATACACAGTAACTATCAGATGTTTCAGCATCAAAATTCCCAGAAGAGACGGATGTGATTGTGGAGAATTTCCTCTTAACCTCGAGATGGAATGTGTGGGACATTTAGCCTTATGCTAAGTTATAGAAAAATATTTTTCCTATGTACATACATGTATAGTGAATGGACTACATATTTTTTCCCTAAACAGACACTGGCAAAATTAAGTGACAGGTTTCTTCCTCTCTTGGGCTAGAAGGAGGACTATTGGCATGTTTCCAACAGGATCATGCTTTCCAAGAAACAGAGTTTTACAATTTAACAGCAGCAGGTCATATGCTCAGAAATCTGTTCTTAATTCCTGAGTGTCTAAGTGCTGGAAGACATATGCTATACTTCTAAATGCAATTTAGTTCACTAGCTATTTTGCCGTTGGTGGACTGAAATGTGGTTTATAGGCTAAAAATATAGCTGGTGCAAACTAGTCTGAATAGCACAACAACAAAAGCAGTTTAATTCCTTTTGTCTCTTAGTTTACTAGTGTTTAAAGGCCTGTTCCATTGCGCAAAGCATCTATTGACTTCTGTGGTATCAGGACCTAAATGTGGGGGTTTTTGGAGGTTTTTTTTTTTTTTTTGCTATTTGTTCCCTAATAGCCTATAGGAATTAAAAGTATTTTTTAAATGATGCTGTTTATATTTTTTACAATGACACAACAACATACATAAACATAGTCTTTTATTTAAAAATTGTACTTCTTGACTGAAGTATGACACATTTTACAGCTAATGCAAATGTAAACCCTTTTCAGGTAATTTGTAATGAGAGTTGTGCAAAATAAAAAGGACATATTTTCTGTTTCATTTTGCACCAAAAACATCTCCATTCAACTTTGGATCATTCCATACCACCTGAAATGTCTCTTTTCTGCATAATTCAGGGCAATTTCTCTTTTTGCACCAAATAATATGAAAGCACTGAAAGCCAGTACTGCTAAAATCATGCTCCTTTTCAAATTTTGAGCAAAAGTGGAATTTCAGGCACTATTAGATATCCAGAATCTTTGAAAATTTTCTTCTGAGAGGAGGCGAGATGGTGGGAGATTAAAGTCTTGTCCTTACTCAGACATAGCCACAACTTAGCCATTGGTGGGAGCTGACCACAAAGGGGGGGAATAAGGAGGAAGCCAGGGTTTGCACTAATTAGCTCAATCTGGATTTACCTCAGTTATCATCAGTGGTACTAGATATACTTAAAATAGAGTTTAGCAATAAAATCACCAAACAAAACTAAACAAACCAGTTAGCATGATCACTCTTAAGAATGTGCAGTATAATTATTTTTGGTTGGATTCATGTTCCTGTATATTAAATGCACAGATATTAAGATTTTCTTTACAATACCACTTATTTTTATATAGAAGGCCCCCTTAATTAGCAACCCCCTCCCTTGTTTTGTAGTCATGAAGTTTTTACTATAAGCTGCCGTTGTTTAGTAGTTGCACCTTTACCATGCACATATACCTCTCAAGGTTCAGGTGAAAATAATTTTATTTAATAGATCCCTCTGTCTTTTTGTAGCTGCCTTTGATTTAAAACCATAGGAGAAAGAAATTACATTTAATATAAAAATGGTTTCTAAAGGAAACTATATAATATCCTATGAGTTGCTGTGTAGATAATGATGCTTAGAAATGTAAACTGCAATATGGTTCATTAAGGTGGTCACTTATCCTGAAAATGACAGAATAATGATTTGTTAACCTTTCACCCTGCTTGAAATAATTGTTTGAAAGTTTAAAGTGTGGGTTTACTCTAGAAAATGACTGTATAAGTGGCAACTTCTGGCTCAACTAGTCTGTGTCTTTTGTGCATGTAGTCAGACCTGCTGACTTGAGTGACAAATACATTTTTACCTCTTTTATACTCTTCTTATAGCTTTGCAAAGCCCCACAGCTAATGAAGATTGCACTAGGTTCTGTTTCTTCTTTGGTATCATTAACTTACTTGCCAACTGCCCAAGCTTGGCTGGAACTGCTCTGTGGTTTTGCTCAGTTCCAGGACTCACAGTGCTGCCCAAATCAGCTGTTGAGGAGTTGTTGTTATTTTTAAATTTATGCGCATGCCACCAAATGACAATATACAGAGTAGGAAGGCAGCAAGCTGAGTGCACCTTCCTGTGGCTTCCAGGGCCAAATTAAGTTAGTAGAGGACTCTCTTCTGGTTCCACCCTCATGGCCTAGCCTGGAGTGACAGAGACAGGCACCACTCCTCATGGCAGTAAGGGTAGAGGCATGGTACCTTTTATCCTCTCTAGGTGCAGCAGCAGGGTTCCTGTTTCCCTCCTGGAGAGACTGGGGTAGCACCTGGAGGGCTTTCAATACTTACTTCAGTAGTCCTCGTGTCCCACCGTGTCTTCTGCTAGCATGGTGTCTGTGAGTCTTCCTGGAGTAACGGGTCATATAGCTAATATCGCTATTGTTTCAGGTTGTCTGCAGACTTCTCTCCATTGGTTACACCTGGGGTCACAGTTTTAAGCTTTTGTTTGCAACCCTCTGGCCTAAAACACTTATTTTATTTGAAATGAAAGTTGAGATTGTGCGTTAGTCATGTGACTCCTGGAGCTGGGGCTCTAAGTGTAACTCCAGATTGCCCGTGTCTTAATCCGGCCCTGGCTATGTGAAGTTCTCTGAGTACTCAGACACCAGTAGGACAGGTTAAATCAAAGAGTAAGAAAGGAACCGTAGATTGCCTGCTGTCAGAGACTGGGATGTGGGTGCTCATGCCCAGTGATTGGAGCAAGAGTCTGCAACTGGGAATAGTAGTCCAGGGTCAGAGCGTGAGTCAGAGCTGGTGTCAGCAGTCATGAATCACAGCCGAAGGTTAGTCAGAGGCCAGACGTCACAACTGAGCGTCAGAGCCAAAGTCAGGAATTGGAGCTGAGGATCGGAGTCGAGGTACCTGGAGTTAGGCAAGACAGGGGCAAGCCTGGGTCTAAAGAGGAGCAGGGTTGGGAACAAGCAAGCACAGGAGCTATCACAATCACAAGCAAATGCTTTGAGCAGCCATCAAACTCCTGCTGCTATTGCTGGGTTTAACACAGTGGTCCCCAAATTTTTTACCTTGCAACCCCTTACTTCTTATGGTTGAGGCTGGCGTGCTCAGCTAGGAGCAGGACCATGGTTAGGGGGTTGTGGTCAGGGCCATGGATCAAGGCTGTGAGCAGGGCCTCGTGGGTCAAAGTGGGGGCTGTGTGCTGTGGCCAGGAGCTGCGTCCAAGCTGGGGGCAGGGGCTGTGGCTGGGCTCAGAGTAGAGCCCAGGGCCAAGCGGGGCTGGGTGGTGCAGCTGAAACCTGAAGGCCACTTTTCTATATTCCTGAAAGGGTCCAGGTATTGGTAGTCTAGTTTGGCAGATGGGTGGCTTGATTTAAAGTGTTGGGCAGAGAGACACACCTTTTCCCCTAGACCATATTGGGGGCAGCCCAACAGTCTAGTTCTGCATGGTGTTTATAGGCTTATTTGGTAGATTGCAAGTGTTCCTTGAGTTCCTGGGGTATCCGGTGTAGGTGGAAGGCTAAATCTGCAACAACTGTTGCAGGGTAACTAAGGCTAAGTCTGGGTGGAAGTGGTTGGGTTGAAGCATTGATTACATTGTGATATGCACATTATGTGTAGCACAGCATGGGCAACAGTCATTCTGGTGGTTACTCAGCAAGCAGCAAAATTACTGCTTCAAGATTTGATTGACACTCTCTGAACATTAATCTGTGGGCGATAGGAAGATGAAGTGAGGTACTCAATGTCAAGAAGTCTGAAAAATTCCCACCAGAGTCAAGATATGAACTGGGCTACTGGTCTGATACAGTGCCTGTTGATAACCTGTTGTCATGTCCTGGGATGAGTTCAGACCTACGTGAGGTTGTCACCACCTGCCCATGTAACGCTGGATGCCTTAAACGCTCTGCTGCTGTTACTTACAGCCTGTACACCAGTGTCTCTGTGTTAAGCAGCTCTGGTTCAGCAACTCTGACTCCTGAAGCCTGCTTCTGATACCCTAGCCATACTCTGGTATCCACCAGCCTTAGTTACTACTAGTCTAGTGACCCAATACACTCCCAGGCCTGAATTTTCCCAACGATATATGCTCTGCAATGCTCAGCCCCTTCCTGGATCATTCAGAGGAATAATAAGATTTGTTTGCTCCTTTGAAGTATCAGTACCCAGCAACTTGCCATGTCAACTGGAGTTAATAATCACGCCAATTCAAAAACAGCATGGAGTTGGTTTAGATTAAAAGTAAAACAAAAGGAGTAACAAAAGGAGATATGATTTTAAGTGAGTTTGAGTATAAAGGCTAAAGTTAGAAATGACTACAAGCAAATAAAAGTGAAAAAATGCTTTTTAGTGACTCAGATTCAACAAAACCACAGTCTTGGGTAAAATAAGATTCTTACCACATCCCCAGCAAGATGCTGACCACCCCTTTAGTCAGGATTTCCCACAAAGTCCAAAGTATTAGGTTCCTTTGTCTTAGGTGAAAGATAACTTCAGGTTCTTTGCCCTCTCTTTTATAGTCTAGTGAACATTTTAAATTAATTAATCTGAAGTCACGCCCCCAAAATAAAGTTCATTCAAGCTATGAGGAAGAAGACATGGAGTCTAGTGGTGAAGGAAGTTCCATGCTGATTTTCTCACCTGGAATTGATCTGTTCTTGCCCCCTCCAATGTAAACGCATGGTCACTTGACATGTGATTGCCAGTTGACTTGGATGACTCTGGGCTAGAGGTGTTGGCCTGTCATTTGTCTGGGAGAAACTGTTTATCCACTCCTCAGACTTGCTTGGTAAACACATTTTATTTCCACATTTCCTTCACATTTGTATGCCCCCTGGGACATTTACTGTGCATATAGTACACAACAATATTAATGATCAATGTATTATTAGTTTTCCAATGAGACCTTCCATGACACATATCAGATATAGTTTATGACATTAATAAATTGGTGAACTGGTCAGGCCAGCTGAAATTCACTGCCAGAGACCAGTGAGCCCCTTGCCCTCCTGCAGTGGAATGCTGTTAGTCACAACTGTGTTAGCAGAAGACATTTTCCAGGAAGAGCTGAGCCATCTCCCATATAGTAGGAATAGCATAGCAAAGGATGAAGTGCACCATCTTTGTTGGGAGGTCGATGGAACCCAGGATTACTGAGTGTCCCTGAGAGCGTGACAGTTCTACAATCAAGTCCATTGATAAAGTAAACCAAGACTGAAGAGCTGTGGACAGAAAGGTTGGAGGAGACCTGTGGGTTTTGATTGTGGATTCTTAGTATGAATGCAAAGGCCACAGGACCTTATATAATCCTTTGTGTAAACTCATAGGCCTGGCCAGCATAAGCTCTTTGAGACCAGATTCCAAGTCTTGAATTGGCCAAAATGTTTCGATACCTGAAGCCTCAGTTGTCCATCTGGAACGTAAATACAACCCTTGTGATAGAGGACACCTTTCTGAAATCGGAACTTGGAGTCATGTCAGGTACCTGCATCATTCAGGTTATGGTGGCTCTGGGTTCTAAATGAGTCATTGGGGAGTGCGAGTGAATGGAGGATGTCAGACTGTTGCCAATCAGCCCATTGACAATGTTGGATTTATTGAGCTTGGCTGTAGAAGGCTCCTTGGCATGTTTAAATATTCGTCTTTGTTGGATAAGTCTTCCACCTTCCTGTTTCTCATCCATTGGCAATAGGTTATCACACAAAGAGGGACTAGTGAAGCTGGCATTGGTTAATTAAGGTATCTAGCAGTCCATAGCTAGTCCACGTCCTAGTGTCTATCAAGACTTGGATTGGGAATCAGGCTCCTTCCAGGAGGTGGCACCACTCCTTGAAAGCCACCTTAAAAGCCAGTAGCTTTTGGTCCCAAATTTCATATTTTTTCCTCTGGGGTTAGCTTCAAAGAATAAAAGGCACAAGGAAGAAGTTGATTGCGGGGGCGAGGATGCATGTTGAAAAATGTTAGGTGTTGGACTTGGTTGTAAATGGTTTAGTGGGATCTGGTTGAATCAGGAAGGGTGCTAAGGTGAAAGCCCTCTTCAATTGATGAAAGTCTGACTGAGCCTTCATGGACCAGGCCAACTAGGCCCCCTTGGGCAGGAGTGCCATGGTGGCTGCAACCAGGCTAGAAAATTCTTTAATAAATTGCCTGTAGAAACTGGTGAACTGCAAGAATTGCTGCACGGCCTGAAATATCCTTGGGTGTGGCCCAGTCAGATATTGCTGCCACCTTGTGTCGGTTCATGATAAGTCCCTCAGGTGAGACAATATATCCAAAGAATGCCAATGTGTCTTTATAGAATTTGCATTTCTTGAGCTTCATGTCGAGGTGGCTTTGGAGGAGTCTTTCGAAGACAGTATGCACATGATGATTGTAGAGGGCTTGACTTTTTGTAGAAAAAAAGGATATTGTCCAGGTAAATGATGACAGATTGTTCCAGCATGTCCCTAAAGATGTCATTGATGAAATACCAGAAGGTCACCAGGGTGTTGCACAGCCCAACTGGGCTGCATAAGGGGAGGCAGAGAGCAGCAGTTCCTGACGCAGACCTCACAGCCCAGCCTAGGTGGGGAAAGTGACCTGGATGCAGGGAACCCTGGCGTTGCTCCTCGCTTCCTCCCCCTCACAGCCCCTTAGCGGGCATGGAGGAATGATGGAGCGGTGAGCAGTATCTGTGGGTCACCACTCACCCCACCACCACATATTCCTCTGCCAGGAGGAAGCAGGGAGGCTCACAGCCCTACACTTGGGCGGGGTTGGGGCTCACAGTCACACGGGTGGCAGCGCTCCAAGCTCACAGCCCTGCACCCAGCCAAAGTCAGGGCTGCTGACAACCCCGCATCCAGCCAGGGTTGGTGCTGCTCACAGCTCACGACTACCACATAACCACATTGCAATCTCCTGATGGGTTGCAACCCCTAGTTTGAGAACTAATGATGTAGGCCAATGTGTTCATACAAGAAAATTTAATAACCCAATGTAGCCATACAGGAATTTAGTTTCACTGACCTTGTAAAATACAGTATTCATAAAATTATTACAGATCAGTATTCTTAGTTATTACATAACAGCTCCACATGTGCCACATCTTGTACAGAGATATTTTGACCATCTTCAAAATTCAAAAATATATTTACCCGAATAGAACTATTGCAGATTCATCGGAAAACAAAAGAGCCATTTATTTCTTGTATCCAAAATTTTGTTGGAAGGAGCCCTCCATACTGATAAATTTCAGTTCTCCATGCAATACCTGGGCATATATAATCTAATTTTTCATGGACAAAAATCACCCTTATTCTGAAACTCCAAAACGACTCAATAAATTTTCCCCAAATGAAAAAATGAAATAAAGTCTGACAGGATAATCCCAGCAAATCCAGAGAATCCCCTGAGGTGGTGCTAGTATTAATACATTTCATGCAAATGGGAACAGCTTTCACAGCTTTCAACAGCTGGCTTCCTTTTTATCAAATCATAATCAGTGAAATATTGAGACAGGTGTTTGTAGATAGATAGATACATTATTTTTCAATTTTGAGTCAGTGAACTATATGTACAAGTTTGCGTATTATATATAACATATATACATTTTAAAAATACAGTCCAGTAAAAGATTTACATGGATTTATCAAAGGAAAATAAAACCACTCAGACTGCATTTCATCACATTTTTTATTCCTAAAGGTTTTGACCATCTCAGCAGCATGCCTTTGCCCATACTCTCAGCAATTTTAATGCAGCTTTCGGCACTGACCCTGCAATCAAATCTGTGTGTGTGAACCTTATGCTCCTATGGAGTCCTGTTGAAGACAGTGGGCTTCCACGGAGATGGAAGTGTCAGCAGATCCAATTGCCAGTAGTAATTTTTTTTTTTACAGTATATTTTTAGGAAAAATGAGGGACTCTAGGTGTTGAGTGTTTGTACAAGTAGAAACTATTTTAGATCAGACATTATACTGCTGAGATGGGTTAAAAGAACAAGTGGGCTATTAAACTATAAAAGTCAAACACGTCATTTGAAATTCCTTCTTTTCATGCTGAAAGTCTGTCTTGTTCCTTTCTGCATGCAATTAGTGGATATTGATTTCAATAGAACTAAACCTTCTATTCTACACAAATAGGCCAAGTTACATCCAGATTGCTGAATCTCCCCCTCCCCTTCCCAGCCAGTAGTTTTTCTCCTGAGTATTAGAACATTTTGTAGGGATGATGGGTGGGAGGTGATAACCTCAACCACTATATGGTAATGGAGGTCCAAGGTTATCTTTTACACCCCTTACAGGTAAATAGAAACAGATATGCTGCAGATATAAATTAAAGTCAGTCAATGGAGAGCAACAGTGTTTTTATTCCTATTAACCTGACATTCCTAAATGTATGTAAAAGTGTTAAATTAGCAAATGAACAATACAACATTTGTTCCAAGAACCGAACGTTGTGGTGTCTTTTAGGAATACATGAAAGATGACTTGGGTTTATCATAAGACAAACTGATACCTGTGTACATGTATCTGTCTTTTGTGTTTGTGTAAACTGTCTCATATATGATGATATGGTATGTTGTAAAGGTTTCACCAATGTAAATTAGTGATTTGTGCATTGCAAGTGGCTATATAGCTCATCCCAAATAAGTGCCAGTAAAACGTTTATATCACACTACATCAATATCTATTCAACATTTGCTCATATATTTTACAGAAAAACAAATTTAGAAATATTTGAGTTTTTAAAATTATTATGGGAACTTTCACTCATCTTGCTCTATCTGTAACACTAGGTGTGTGTGATATATATATATATATATATGTATTTATTTGGGTATCTATATCTGCTTTATATCTATAAAGAATGAGAGTTCATAAACAACTATTACTAACTTCTGCAATTCTGTGAACTAATGGTATCGTTTTAAGCTTTTTGAGGCAGGGACAGTGCCTTCTTTTGTGTTTGCACAGTGCTAGCATATTGTGGGTGCCACTGGAAATAGATAATGACTATTACATATGATATTTTTATTGGCAGCACCCACAGTGTAGTAGGTGCCGTATAAACATAAAAGGCCTGATTCTGCATTCCTTAGGTAATTAGCATTTTCCACATCTAACCACTAATAAATAGAACTGGCAGGGAAACAGAATTTTGACCCATGAAAAAATTCAATATTTCACACAAAAAATCTTGATGAATCAGAACAAAAAGTGAAAATGTTTCATGGGACTGAAATTCAGAGATATTTTGTTTCATGAGCACCAAAATAAAATATGCTCCCCAGAATCCCATGTTCCACAGCAGCCTGCCTATCAGGCTATTGGACTACCCAGTTTTCTATGCTCCATGGCAGTGGTTTACCTACTTACCTACCTATTTACCATTGTGGGCCGCACATACAGCTTTTTATGTGTTATGTGGGCCGCATCCATACAATATATATACTACCTGTATGGCCCTGCGGATGTCACATGGGCTGCAGCTGTGTGCTGATTGGGCCACAAGCAGCCCACAGGCCACAGTTTGAAAACCACTGCTCCATGGGCTGTCCTTCTCCCTGGGCTGCCCGGCTCCTGAATTGGCTAGGCAGGCAGATGGCCTGCTAGGGAGCTGGCTTCCTGGAAAGCCAGCCAGTCCAGGAAGCCAACACCCAGGGAGGTGGGCAGCACACCCACTTGCCTACAACGTGGGAAGCTGGACAGCTGAGGAGCCGTTTGCCTTGGGAGCCAGGAAGCCCACTCACCCAGATCACCTCTGTAGATCCTTCTTCTGTCACCATAAGTGGTCCCTTCACCTGGAGGTTCCCAGATTCATCTCCCAAAGGTGGGGGCCTCCCCTGGTGGACCTGTTCGCTACTAAGCAGAACAAGTAATACCATCAGTTTTGCTCAATGCGCGGACACAACCCGGGCTCCGTCTCTGATGCCTTTCTGCTCTCGTGGACAGACCAGCTACTGACAGCAAGTCAGTGTTCGCCCATGAGATGATGGTTTGGTTTCTTAAGGGCATGGAAAAGCTTTATCATCCAGTCCGTGACCTGCCCCCTCCACACCCGCATGGAACCTAAACGTGGCTCTGTCGAAGCTCATGGGTCCCCCCTTCGAACTGTTAGCATTGTGGTCCCTGCTATTTCTCTCTGGGAAAGTCGCCTTCTTGGTGGTTATCACCTTGGCCAGAAGGGTCTCTGAGATCAAGGCCCTTATGTCAGAACCCCCACCTACCTGGTATTCTTCAAGGACAAGGTTCAACTGCACCTGCATCTGGCCTTCTTGCCAAAAGTCGTGTCATAGTTCCATAACAATCAGGTCATTTTGCCAAGAAGGCTAACAGCATATTGGGCTGCCTTAGTAGGAGCATTGCCAGCAGATTGTGGGAAGTGATTATTCCCCTGTATTCAGCACTGGTGAGGCCTCATTTGGAGTACTGTGTCCAGTTTTGGGCTCCCCACTACAGAAAGGATGTGGACAAATTGGAAAGAGTCCAGTGGAGGTCAACAAAAATGATTAGGGGTCTGGAGCACATGACTTATGAGGAGAGGCTGAGGGAACTAGGCTTGTTCAATCTGCAGAAGAAAAGAATGAGGGGGGATTTGATGGAGGTAGGACTGTTCTCAGTGATAGTAGATGACAGAACAAGGAGTAAAGGTCTCAAATTGCAGTGGGGGAGGTCTAAGTTAGATATTAGGAAAAGGTTTTTCAACAGGAGGGTGGTGAAGCACTGAAATAGGTTACCTAGGGAAGTGGCAGAATCTGCATCCTAAGAGGTCTTTAAGGCCCGGCTTGATAAAGTTCTGCTGGGATGATTTAGTTGGGAATGGTCCTGCTTTGAGCAGTGGGTTGGACTAGATGACCTGCTGAGGTCCCTTTCAACCCTAATCTTCTATGATTCTATGAGCAGCCCAGAGAGCTAGTTAGCTGGGAAGTCAGCCAACATGGAGAGCCAGCCAGCCTGGGAAGCTGAGTGCCTGGGGAGCCAGAGATCCCTGGAAATCCATCCTCCAATTGGGAGTGCCAGGGAGCCTTGGGAGCTGGGTGAGATAGTAGGAAGCCAGCCAGCCTCCCTGTGTGCCTAGTTTCTATGAAACGTTTCAAGAGAAATGACATGGTTCTATAGAATATTTCAAGTCCATCAAATCAGCATTTTCTGATGAAGAACTGTTGAGCTGGAATTTTTTTGATCAGCTCTATTAATAAAGTGATCTAATTATGTGCATCAGTGTTTTTAATCCAGGATGGTGGGTTGGTTGGTTGGTTGGTTGGTTTGTTTGTTTGTTTATTATTTTTAGGATGAATTCTGGAAATGAATATAAGAAATATTACACTTCTCTTAAGGGGCACCAATTTTTTATAAATACTTTTCTCCCACTCTACAAGTCAATATATCTAATTTGTCTTGCCTTTATGAAATCATCAAGTTGTCAATCTCTGTCAAGCTCATGGATTCTCTTTACCTTCAACTAATCCTTATGGGAAAAGTACCCATATTTTATTATCTCTGGTGTCCAGATTTTTTTATTTTGTTTATTTTGTTCCTTATTTCTTAGATCAAAATTTTGTACTCTCTAATTTCTCATGAATGTGTTTTTCCTTCTTGCCAGAATACATTTGTCGTATCATTTTTAAATTCAGTTTTATTTTTTAAAGGAGGGGAATCAAAATATTCTAAAGTGTATTGAAAGTTTTATTTCATGTCTTTTTAAAACCAGGTTATCTTGCTCTTATAGACTCCCCTTCAGTAGTTCCTTTCTTTTCATCAAAGAAATTAAACAAATGCTTAACTACTTTGGTGCCTGATTCTGTGCTTTTAAGTCAAAAGCACAGCAATGGGAGCTTTACCACTGACTTCAGCGACCACGAGATCAAGCCCTTGCTGAATAGGGATAGACTGATATATGCTTGTCAGGGCCTAATTTACTACACCACACTCAGGTTAGAAATTGCTGGGTTTTGTCACCAAAATTCAGATTGTGTGTTCAGTAACTGCTGTCTCTACAGTCCCTTCATGATGTCCAGAATTACAGAATTCTAATTCATGTCTCATGAATATCATTATAGTTTACCTTATTTTAACATTGAAAAAATAACAAAAATAACAATAATTTTGAATTTTGGAAAAAATATACTTTCTCTGGCTTATGTACAGAGAAAAATCTAGCATTCAAGCAGATATCAGAATGTGCATCAACTATATATGATACATTTTTTCCCAATTATTTTCAGAGCCAAATTTTGTGTCATCCTATGACATTGGAAACTTCACCTACTTCTTCTTCCGAGAGAATGCAGTAGAGCATGACTGTGGGAAAACAGTCTTTTCCCGGGCTGCTCGGGTGTGTAAAAATGATATCGGGGGCAGATTTTTGCTAGAGGATACCTGGACAACCTTTATGAAGGCTCGTCTGAACTGCTCTCGCCCTGGAGAAATTCCATTTTACTACAATGAACTACAAAGCACTTTCTTCCTGCCAGAATTGGACTTGATCTACGGGATCTTTACCACTAATGTGTATGTAACTTGCATAATATTTTTTTTATTGTGCTGTTTTATTCAGAGTAAAGTTGAAGGCTCTCAAGCTCTCTTCTGGGTCACATGTGGAAGGGATATTGTGTAAGCAAATGATCAAGTAGTCTACCTAGTCCAGTGTCTGGGCTCCAACAAATAATGGTCAACACCAAATGCTTCATTTATAGGCTGATGTGTGAGTGCAAAAGAAAGGATGCATACCATTTCTTTCCAACAGTGCAATATTTGTCTTTAAGATTTGTTTTGTCATCTTGCTCCTTTAAATAAAAACTTTATCCACTTTGTGGAGCCCAGCAAGCTGAAAGTGAAAAGTCAGGAAGCTCTTCTTAGTAGAATAAAACATGAAATGTATTTGAGGGAAAATATTTTAATTATAGTTGTCATGGAAGAACCCACGGGGGGGGGGGAAGGGGGGGGAACTACTTCAGAAATCATATGAGGTTGACCTCATGGAGTTGGAAATCCATTCTTCTCTCCAAGTGGAGGGGCCTGCAGCTTCACAGAGTGGCGAATTCACAGGGTCTGCAGATCCCACACGTTCTGATAAGCTGTGAGGGAAGCAGAGAGTGACCGTGCTGGTCCTTGCTCATTCCTAAGGATGGCCCTGCTCTATGGGGTTACCCTTTCCCCATGAAAGTTGGCTTTATTTGAAGACTTGCTGCCACTAGCTACTTTCTGCAGTGACTGCCCATTATACCGTGTCCATGGAGGATAGATGCTGCACAGAGCAGTTAACTGGTTATGGTCAGGAAACATTGTTTTTTCTGTGAAAAATTTCAACATTTTTCCCTCCATCAATTTTTTTCTATCATTTTTTTATTTACATTGAAACCCATTAAAAATGAAAAATGGATGTTTCCCATGGAAATTTCTGGTTTTATGACATTGCCACATTCTTTTTTGTGGAAACAGTTCTAGATTTAATGCTGCCTCCCCAAGCTTGAATCCCAACATGTGTTTCTCCATAGATCTCCAACCATATAGTGCGATTGTGGAGAAGCTACATGGTCTTCCAATGAGGGTGAGGAAAATGCCCCTCTCCATCAGTGGAAATAGAGGGGACCATCAGGACCTACTGGGCTGCACCCAGCTCTCCACAATCTGGGCATTTTAATAACAGTGATTTTGGTTTGGATTATCTCTAAAATTGCCACCTGGTGGATGAAAATGTTTCTGTTTGTAAAGATTAAGAATCGTAGCTTCCTTCCCTTCCCGCATCCATATAATGGGACCACTGAATCCAATGCCATGGCTGCTTCATGAATTGATTATCTTTCAGACAATCAGAATCTACAAACAATGAGTCTGAGGTCCTTAGTGGGCTCCAGAAGATCCAGTAATGATGAGTAGGATGTCTGTTACAGAAGTTTACATAGATGAGGGTTTAGCATATTTGATGATAATTGCTTGTGTACAAATGCATAATATGACATTTACTTTCATCTGCTAGTTTTTGTTTTTTGCAACAAGACTGACAAGCATAAGGAGTCAAAGTGCTCTTTTGTTATGGTTGTAAATCCATACTGCTACGCTGTTTGTTCAGTCATTGGCAAGTCTGATCCCCAGGGATTATTTTCTCTTCCCATTAAGTTTGAACAATATCAATTTGAAGCTTCTACAGTAGATTTGCTTTCTAAAGCCTTGTTTAAACAACAGAGTAGTTAGAAGAAATAAACGTTATGTGGACCACTTGTCAGCAGTTTTGCCCTCAGTGAGAGTTTGTGTAACTGTCTGCCTGTTTCATTATCTATCCATTTATCTAACATTGTGAAAAAAGACAACTCAGGAGTTTAATTCCATGAGTTATGTGTATTGTTAAAAGAGTAAAGTCCAGAGCTTAATTCACTGTTAGCTGTTAGGCATTCAATTTATTTTGCTTCTGTTAAAAGCATTTTTATAAATATTTTAAAACCTTCAAATACTGCAGTTCTTTTTGGAGTTAGTTTTATTTATATTTTTTATGCCAACACAAAGTTGTAATTTGCAGCTGAGTCCCATTTTAGGAGTTCTCACAGATACTGTATGCAGATCTATATTGCTTACACTGTGCAGAATTAACACACTGTTGTACATGTTTCATTTTCAACTTGAAAATAGGGGAATGATATAACTGGCTTGGCCAGTGTTTAACTCTCTGAGCAGGTGACTTTACAGAGTGTTCAGTTAGAGTTACTTGGTTATGGGCTTATTTTACCACCCAGCGGGCACTTGTTGGGTATAATGATATTGTTGTGCGGAAGACCTGGGTCTCTTGGAAGTCAGGTCTGTTGGTTTCTGATCCCGCAAGAACTTGGGAATATTTCAAAGGGAAAAGAGTTAGTCTCTGTCACAATACAACTGGCTGATCAGAGAAGGAAAAACATTGATGGATAGTGAGATGCCCTTATTTGGAAGAATGGTGGCTTTGATGCATGAAATCAAGTGTTTAAAAGAAGAGGATTGGGATTTAGGATTTCCTGAGTTTCAGTCCATGTTCCTTCAATATTCTGGACAAGCCACTTTACTCATTTTTAGTTTTCCCACCTGAAATGTGGAGATGATAATACTTCCAGTATGTATCACACAGGGGTGTTGTAAAAATGGCTTACTGTTTATAAGGTGCTTTGAAGATGAAGAGCTTGATTCACTCACATGGGTGCAGTAGTGAGCAAGTTGCTACCTCTTGTATTCATTGGGGTTTTAGCAACTTTGCAAGTATTTACTTGCCCACCCTCAGCTGGTAGGCCAGGGCAGCTTTTAAGTCCAACCAGGATATCTATGGTCTGCTGAGAGGAGTGGTTGAATCCTGGCCATGACCCCTGGCTGGCCCCACCCATGTTGTGATGTACTAATAGAGTTGCAGAGTTAATGAGGGGAAATTTTTGCTTTTTCCGGGCAGTAAATTGATTCCTTGATGTCTTTATTTATCTTATGTTTTTGTTTTGTTTTGCAGGAACAGCATAGCTGCCTCAGCAGTTTGTGTTTTCAACTTGAGTGCCATAATTCAGGCCTTCAATGGACCATTCAAATATCAGGAGAACTCCCGCTCTGCCTGGCTGCCTTACCCCAATCCCAACCCTAATTTCCAGGTACTTACACAGAAGGGAAGGACACTAGTTTTTAACAGTCTTCTTTAAAATGTAGCACAGTTTAAAGGTATCAAGGTATAGACCGTGAGACAAATCATTGGAGTTCTCTACCTGGAGCCAGTCTGGTTACTGGATAAACAAATCTTTTCAGATAGATATCAGTGAAATGAGCTGAAAATATATAGACATTACGAAACACTGGCATTGATAATTGGCACAATATATCCTTCCAATATGTTTTGCCCAGATCCTAACAAAGAGTCTTTAGCCGATTTATAGCTTTGAGGGCACAACTATCACTTGATTGGTATAAGGAGTGCCCTTCTCAAGTGCTCACTAATTTAATGTACCTTTAGCAAAAATTGCTTGTGTTTCAGTGTAACAAGGAATAAAAATAAAAATAGTTTGTGAAGCAGTGTGTCCCTTCATTTAAACTTGTTAGCTGTAGTGTAGCTAAAACCCAGTACATCCCCTGAAAATGACTGACAAATCTGATCCCATATTGTAAAAGTAATTAGTCCAAAGGTGGGTCAATCTGTGAAACTTTCTAAAAAAAGAAAAAGAAAGGAAAATTTGAGATAAGTACAGATACATTTTTCTATTTTTCCACACAGAAAGTTCCACAGATCCTAACAATAAGATTTTATCAGCGGTGTGGCTCCAGTGGGAGAAATAGAAAGGCAAACTATATAAAATAACTAGTTACAAAGTTAACTTATTTTTGTTGTGGTACAGCATCTTTCACCTGATGTTGATGCTTGTATGTCTGACTTGTAGAATTTAGTGAAGGTGTTGAAAGAAGACCACATGCACGCCTTGCACATCTTCTTTTAGGAGGAGGAAGATCTTTACATCCATGAAGTAGAATCTCCAGCAAGGGACTTGCGGCTGGTTTCTACTTCTTTTGTGCTGCTTGAGTGATACAAATGAAGCAGAACAGGGCAGAGAATCTGCCCCAGATTATTATTTAGAGCCCCATGCCCTTTTTGTAGTAATATGTTTAACCCTCAGGTTGAAAAGGCTGGACACCACTTGGGTAAGATAAACTGCAAACTCAGTCTATATTTATATAGAGCTTTTGAGTTTTTGGTATTTTGAGTGTGAAGATTTCACATGGAACAGAATAAGTATAAGTATAATTAGGCAGCCCAAAAAGAAATTTGAACAACTAGCAGAAGACACAAGTACATCAGAAGACACAAGTACATCAGAAGCAGGAAGCCTGCCAAACAATCAGTGGGGCCACTGGACAATTAAGGTGCTAAAGAGGCACTCAAGAAACACCAGACCATTGCAGAAGGGCTAAATGAATTATTTTCATTGGTCTTCACTGCAGAAGATGTGAGGGAGGTTACCACACCTGAGCCATTCTTTTTAGGTGAGAAATCTGAGGAATTGTCCCAGGTTGAGGTGTCGATAGAAGAGGTTTTGGAACAAATGGATAAATTAAACAGTAATAAGTCACCAGGACCAGATGGTATTCACCCAAGAGTTCTGAAGGAACTCAAATATGAAATACAGAACTACTAACTGTGGTATGTAACCTATTGTTTAAACCAGCCTCTGAACTGGATGATTGGAAGACAGCTAATGCAATGCCAAATTTTAAAGAGAGCTCCTGAAGTGATCCTGGCAATTACAGGCTAGTAAGTTTAACTTCAGTGCCAGGCAAATAGGTTGAAACTATAATAAACAACAGAATTATCAGACATATAAATGAAGGTGATACGTTGTGGAAGAGTCAACACTGATTTTGTAAAGGGAAATCATGTCTCACTAATCTATTAGAATTCTTTGAGGAGGTCAACAAACATGTGGACAAGGATGATCCATTACATATAGTGTACTTGACTTTCATAAAACCTTTGACCAGGTCCTTCACCAAAGTTAGCAGTGATGGAATAAGAAGGAAGGTTCTCTCATGGATAAAAATACCCCTACAGTTAGGAAGTTTTTCCTTATGTCAAAACTAAATCTCCTTTGCTGCAATTTAAGCCCATTACTTCTTGTCCTGTCCTATTCTTTTTAAAGTCTAATTTAGACATTCTTGGTCACTTAACCTGAGCTGATGAAGTGAGCTGGGTGAGAAACATTTTCCCTGTCCTTTTAATATTTTTGAGCTTTTGAATTTTTTTCTAAAATCAGGATTAGAAGTCAAAATCTTTGAACAAAAAAAATCAATTGGGGTGATTTCAAAAATGAAGCTGGTTTGAGAATTTCATAACCTGTTTCCAACACTTCCCCTGGTTAAAAGACGGGAAACAAAGAGTAGGAGTAAATGATCTGTTTTCACAGTGGAGAGAGGTAAATAGTGGGACTGGCCAGGAATCTGTACTGGGATATGTGCTGTTCAGCATACTCATACATGATCTGGAAAATGGGGTTAACAGTGAGGCGGCAAAATGTGCAGATACTAAATTACTGAAGATACTTAAGTCCAAAGTTAACTGCAAAGATTTACAAAGATCTCACAAAACTGAGTTACTGGGCAACAAAATAGCAGAAGAAAGTCAGTGCTGATAAATGTTAAAATAATGCACACTGGAAAACATAATCCTAACTATACACACAAAATGATGGGGTCTAAATCAGCTGTTACCACTCGAGAAAGAGATCTTGGAGTAATTGTGGATAGTTCTCTGAAAACAACCACTCAATGTGCAGTGGCAATCAAAAATGCTAACAGAATGTTAGGAACCATTAAGAAAGGGGTAGATAATAAGACAGTAAATATAATAATGCCACTATATAAAGCCATGGTACACCCACATCCTGAATATTGAATGCAGTTCTGGTCCCTCCTCCCCTAAAAGATATATGAGAACTGGAAAAGTACAGAGAAGGTTATGGAGAAGCTTCTATATGAGGAGAGATTAAAAAGACTGGGTCTGTTCACCTTGAAAAAGAGATAACTAAAGGGGAGGTATGATAGTTGTTGTGGTAAGGTGGCCTTCGTGTTCCCGTGGGCCAAGCGCTTCTTTTGGTGCAGCGGGCACAAAATGGCCACCTGGGGTTCCCAGCAGTCCTAAAATGGCAGCCGTCCCACTTCTGCCCCGTCTCCCTTCGGGCCTTCACCGGCCGAGCAGTGCCCTCGGGATTCTGCAGTGGGGTAGGGGGTGTCTGAGCCCACCCTCTTCTTCGGACACCAGCCCAGAGACCCTGGCTGACAGCAGTGGCTGGCTGCTGCTTTAACGCACTATGAGAATCTTCCCTCTGGGCTGCTTCCCTACCCTGGTTTCCATCGGGGCTAAATGGCCACTCCAACGGCCAAACCTCCCTGCATTTCTCTGGCTCCTTGCCGCTCGCAGTTCTCCTGCCCCCCGTTCTTCAAACTCCCAAACCTCCCAACTCTCCCAGAAACTCCAAACCCTCCAGATTCCAGGAGCCCCCTGCCTGGCTGGCAGGGAGCTTTTATCTGCTCCCAGGCAGCCCTTAATTGGTCTCAGCTGACCTTGGCTTCAGCTGGCCCTGATCAGCTTGAAGGAAACCTTGGGCAGCTGCTAGGGGAATAGGGCTTTGATCAGTCTTGGCCTAACATAGCGCCCTTCTATTACCCTCCGGTAGCCCCTTCACATTGTATATAAAATCATGAATGGCATGGAGAAAATGAATAAGTAAGTGTTATTTACCCCTTCACATAACACAAGCAGTGGTCATCCAATTAAACTAATAGGCAGCAGGTTTAAAAAAAGAAAGGGAAGTACTTCTTCACACAACGCATAATTAACTTGTGGAACTAATTGCCTGTATATGTTGTGAAGGCCAAAAGTATAACTGGATTAAAAAACAATTAGATAGATAGGTTCTTGAAGGATAGGTCCCTCAATGGCTATTAGCAAGATTGTCAGGGATGCAACCCCATACTCTGGGTATTTTTAAGCCTCTGACTGCCAGATACTGGGATTGGATGACAGGGGATGGATCACTCAATAATTGTCCTGTTCTGTTCATTCCCTCTGAAGCATCTGAATTGGCCACTGTTGAAAGACATGATACTGGGCTAAATGGACCGTTGGTCTGACCCAATATGGCCATTCTTAAGTTCTTATGTTCTTCAGTTTGGTTGCTGTGAAAAGCTCTCTCTTTTCATGTACACTTATTCCTTAACTCCAAATCACAGCATTTTTCAAGTCAACGAGATTTTTTCAATATAACAGTGGATACTTAACCACCTGTTTTACTGCAGTTTAAGGGAATGGAAACAGCATGATATACTGCACAGTTTTAAAACATGAAATTGTATTATGTCCCATTTTGTGTAGGCATCTTTGCAGCAAAGTTCCAGTATTTAGGGCTGTATCCTATCCCTCTGTAACAAAGTGCTTAAACTGTAAATTGTAGCAGATCTCCATTTGCCATGAGTGATACCAAATTTCTGCCTTTTCACACACATCTCTTTCTTTGCTCTGTGGATCTGGCTGAAGGTGGGGTTTGTGGCTCCATACTTCAGAAACTTGCAATATCAAGGTACATCAAAGAGCTAGCTCTGTCTCTGAGGTCTTTTAACCATTTTATGTTATTCAGGGTGCTTCACTGTAGATTCAAAACACCTATTTTGAACTTCCAAGTGATTTAATGATCTGAAAGGACATTGATCTCCTTCCTAACAAGTAATGTTTTATTTTGTAGTATATTTATGTTTGTGATAAAAGATCAGAGTATTTAGACATATAATCTTAAAGAATCCACATTGAATTTATCCCTGAATATTCAGCTTTTAATAAATATGAGCCAAATGTATGTAATGGGAAGGCTGAGTATGGCTCATTAGTATATTAGATGCATCAAAATGTTGTGATCTTAGGGTTGTAAGAGGCTGGCACAGGCATAGCCACTCCTGCAATCTATCACCCCATCAATATTTTCCATACTAGATCAGTCAGATGCTTCTCCAGTATTAAATCTGATAGTCCAGTAATATAATATACTTGATTTTTGTGCAATGAAACATTATGCCGTAGAGACTGCAGCATCTTTGTCATAGTTTAGTGGGATTCACACAAACTATTTGTCTGTGGTAGATAAGGTTGGATGAACTTTTCATTTCCATTAGTTTCAGATTTCTGTATGAGCCTCAAACTCTCTCAGATGTGGCAAACGTGTAAGAAGTCAGGCTGGAGCCCTAGCTCTGTCTCAAACTCTTTCCCTCCATAGCCTTTGTTTCTACCCTCTCTGCACAAGACATTCTCTCACCAACAAGGCTAAAGGACCACACATATTTGTGTCTTACTGAGGTGTCAGGTGGCATCCAACTCCTCTTTCCTGCCTGACGTAGTCAGAAAACACCCTGTTGGTCCACTCTTTCTCCTGTGCTTTTATGGGCCAGTGTCCTGCATACTTATAAAGAGGGGAGGAGGGTTCCCTTCACAAAACTACTGCCCTCACATTCCCTCTGTCCCCCAATCTATAGAGGATATCTTCAGGGGAACTAGCAGTTATGAATCATTTCACTTTTAGCTTCACCTGTAGTTTTGGGATTTGAATAGATCTGAATTTAGAAGTGAATCTCATAGTGCAAAATCTGAGAAACTAAACCTCCCAGTTTGGGCTCACCAACACCATTCAAACCCAAAGTTGCAGAGTTTTGCGCAGCATATTATCTAGGCTATGCTGTGATTCAGCTAATTATAGTACACCATGGGTTTTATAATATAGTCACAAAACTTTCACATCACTAACATGCATGGCACATGCTACAAAATACTTTACTCTTCTCCTATATATGAGTTACATATTTTTACATAGATTCATAGACTTTAAGGTCAGAAAGGACCATTATGATCATCTAGTCTGACCCCCTGGACAACGCAGGCCACAGAACCTCACCCACCCACTCCTGTAATAGACCCCTAACTTATGACTGAGTTATTGAAGTTCTCAAATCATTGTTTAAATACTTCAAGATACAGAGAATCCACCAGCAAGTGAACTGTGCCCCATGCTGCAGAGGAAGGTGAAAACCCACCAGGGCCTCTGCCAATCTACCCTGGGGGGAAAATTCCTTCCCAACCCCAAATATGGCAATCAGCTAAACCCTGAGTATGTGGGCAAACCAGACACCAGGAAAGAATTCTTTGTAGTAACTCAGAACCCATCTAACATCCCATCATACATACTAAAGCAATTACAAGATAACTATCCACTTTGCATACTCTGGAAAAGTGAAGGATTAAAAAATGTGCCAAATTAATTGCCATATATTTTGCTCAGTTGATTCATGCTTGGAGGTGTCTCTTTTGTAATTTCAGAATGCTGGTTGGGAGGAAATGTTTGCAGTTTTCCTTTACATAATGAGAACAATTCTGGAGCAGTATTTTATTTTCCTCTGATTAATAATAATACAGTTAGGTCTCCATGTAATCGATCCTTTGCTTTATGAACAAGTGCTTCAGAAACTGACATAATTCCACATAATATTCCTGTATGCTGTGTTTTATATCTGATCTTTTTCAGACAGCTGTGATAAAACGTATGTGATCAGTCGTGTCTTTAGGACTACATCTGTATGGATATAAAAGACAGCATGTTGTTAACCTAATATGAAAGAATTATTCTTCCTAGCTTACCTTTTTCTTCAGTTATTATGCAATTTAATGTGACATTGTTATAGCCTTATTCTCTTTTGATCAAACTGATCCCTCACAATACAAATGAAGATGACATACTGATCTGGAGAATCATCCTGTTTGGACTGCATCCCGTAAATCGATCCTATCCCCCCTATATATATATACCTTTTTTTTTTATTTACAGTGCGGTACAATGGACCAGGGTCTGTACGTGAATCTGACTGAGAGGAATCTTCAGGATGCCCAAAAATTTATTCTAATGCATGAGGTGGTTCAGCCAGTTATTCCAATTCCTTACTTCATGGAAGACAACAGCCGATTTTCCCATGTGGCAGTGGATGTGGTGCAGGGCAAGGACATGCTTTTCCATATCATCTATCTGGCCACAGGTATGGCTTAATGGTTCTGAGAAAAATGTAGAAAGTCATGGATCCTTTTCAATGGTCTATGCATCAGGTCTGAAATACCTAAACCACCCAGGACAACTGGTTTGTAATTTGACAGCATTAATTGTGCTCTTCACCTCTTCAAAGTATATAAGCTGAGCACCAGACATTTTCTGGTGTGTGTGTGGTTCTTTTGTACAAAATGTGAAAAATTGGGCGCTGTCTCCCCTGCATGGATGTTAAGCGGTTAATTTTCCAGTTGCTGGTTTGGTGGTTCCCCTTCTCCCCCATGCTTGCTCTACCACGTTGAAAGGGCAAACCCCACTTGCCCTGATGGAACAATATGCTAGTGACTCCAGGAGTGGTATCTTGCTGAGTTTCTTTGCCTCTTTCTTGGTTTTTGCAGCATAGACTATGATTTCACTCACAATTCGTAAAGTGTTTTGGGATGTTTTGGTATGGAAGATGCTACACAAATGCCGCATATTATTATTATGATTGGTATTTCTATTTCTTTTTTCCCTCATTTCTCTACTGCTTCAGCCAGCACATATTAGATGAGAAATCCCTTTTCAGCTCATCCCTAAATAATTTATCCTTAGAAAACTTTATCTCCTACTTGCCTACTTAGCCTTTTGCACTGAAGTTCAGAAATGAAAGAAAAATGTTCTTCTCTTAAGAGCGTCATTGTCTTCTTGTCTATAAGGATTGTAGTAGAGAATGCATTTTTGTCTAAACCTTTTCAAAGGTAGTTGAGAGTGTGAGAACTCTTTCTAATGAAGAGTGCTCTAATGCGGAGTGGGTCCTTGGCTGCATTATTCCACTGATTGAAATTCAGATGCTCAAAGGTTGATTTGAGTAATAGCAAGTATATAGCCTAAACCTGTGAACCTTTCTTCACATAATTAGTCTTCACAGAACCAATCCCATAGACATCAGTGGAGGACTATTTAGGTTAGCTGTAGTTTGTAGGATTGGTTTTATAGTTAGTACAGTAGCAAGTGTGGAGAATTTAGGGAAAGAGCTCTTAATTTAAAAAAAACCCCAAAACTATGGGCTTGAATCTGCTCTCATTGAGCAAACTCCCTTTGATTCTGGTGAGAGCAGGATCCATGTTTTTTGTTATAAATCTCCAAAATTATAGCTTCTTAATGAAAACTCTTAATGAAAAACATCTTGTTCTTTGGAGCACTGTGGTTCAATGCACAATGTGATTTTCTTTAGATACTTCTGAATCCAAGCAATAAATCCATCTTTTATTATGACCCTGCTTCTTTTTGAATATTATTAGGACTCTATGTTATAATTTGGTGTTTTCAGCTGGGACAGTGCTTTCTGAAGTACTATAATGGAATATTAAGCTTACTCGTATAGAAAACGTATGCCATGCAATAAAAGTCTTTAATAGGCTATAACAGCACAAGAATTTGGCTAAGTATAGTCAAAACAATCCAGTGTTTGATAAACTATAGTATCTTTAGTGAAATCATAGCCATACAAAATGTTTATCCTGTGCAACCCCCTTGATAGAAATTGGATTACAGAAACACATTTGAATTGTTTTTATACTGGGTGGCTATTGCTGCATTGAGAGAGATTTGATCCCATCATAATGCCAGTATCTAGAATGATGTAATTTCTCACAGTTCCTGATTGTCTCCATGTTTTTAATTTTGTTCATTGTGCTTTCTGTTATAGCTGATTTGGTAAATGAGGGCCCAAAGTTTTAAGGCTTTCAGGCTGGCTAATGAACAGTCCTATTCATTAAAAGGTATACGCTGTTTTTATGCACCTTTCATGCTAATAAATTAGGGATGGATCCTCCAGTCCTTATTCAGGCAAAATAATTTATTGAATTCAGAAGCTGTTGAGAGCACTTAGCCTCTCCAAGCAGCCACTTGGCACCTTGCAGTTGTGACACTTATATGTTGAAAGAGAGAATGCGAGAGTGCGCACATAACTAGAGCTAAAGGTGGAGATTCAGCTTTAATTTTAACGTTACCAAGTGTGTCAATATGAACGTTGAGCCAAAACCTTGTTGAAACCTAATTGTTGCATTTAATTTCTTTGGTTTTTTTAAAAACTATCATTTACATGAGAGACCGGAAAGATTTTTAATTTTTACTTTCTATTTTTTTTTAATATCAGGAAAATAGTATGCTATGTGCTTTGGTAAGGGCTTGCCAAATTTCACATTTAGGGTTTTTTTTTTCTATCTAGACACTCTCATAGTTCAAGACAACATTCCAATTTGTAGTTCACACCAGACTTTCCCCCCCATTGAGTAGTAAAGCCCGATATCGGCTTCAGCTCTTATGGCAAAAACATTATGTCTGCATATTGTACAGTCTGCATTTGAAATGACAAATCAGTTTGGGATGTTGTGTCCACTCAGATACGGGACAGGATAATGATTCCTTGTCTTGATATTTTGCCTGTAGTAGGTGCTTCATGTTGCAAAACTAATTCTTAAGTTGTTCCACTCTAAGTTTTGGACTGTCCTGTTTGTATGTTTGTACAAGGGAAAACAATCCTGCTCATGAGAAGGACCATGGAATTTTCTTTCTTGTCACAGAGGGCAGTACAAAAGGCAGTGAGGCTCAAACCACATCATAGCAAATTTAGATTAAATCTTAGGAAAAACTTCTTAACTGTAAGACAGTGGAACAGTCTGCCTAAGGAAGCTGTGGAAGCTACTTCACTGGAGGTTTTCAGAAGAAGACTAGATAGCCCTCTGTCTTGGATGGTTTAGCCACAACAAATCCTGCATCTTGGCAGGGTTTTAAGCTAGATAACCTTTGCGGTGCCGTCTAACTCTTTTGATTCTATTCAATTCACTCACTCGTGACCTCAGCATTCAAGGCATATGGGGCTGTATCAAACTGGTGCTCTGTGACTCTGTTATTCCATACCATGGCATGATATCTTTTTTACTTCATGTTTCAAAAACTAAGTTGTTTGGAAGCTCTTGGGGGGTTGTCTCTCAATGTAACATACTGAAAAAAACAAATGTATTGTAGTTATATTCTAGGGACAAAATTGACCTGTAGGGAGGAATGAGGCAAAGGCGGACTATAGGACAGGATGGGAAGAAGGTGGAAAACAAGTCAAAGGGTTATAAAACTGTTTTCTAATTTTCCCTTTCCAAAGTTTTGCATCCATATTTTTGGTTGGTTGGTTGGTTTTGGTTTTTGAGTTTTTTGTTTGGTTGGTTAGTTATTTGTGTATTTGTTTGAGTGTTTTTCCTTTTCTTTCCTGTGCATTTTGGAATTTTTCTGCTTCTGTTAACGGAGGTGAGAAGCTGAGATGAAGCATCTTTTTCAATGACAAACAGCCTGAAAATTCTGAGTTTAGGAACCAGTGAGGGCAGAGGAATTATAATAGCTAATCAGAATTGAGAAATGTGCATGCTCACAGCAGAGTTATTGAGAAATAATTGTATAGTGATTATGCAAATCAAATACTTGGTGTCAATTAGATGGTAATGTTTTGTGTAAGTGGGAGAAACGGGACAGTCAGGCATTAGTATGTGTATAGCGTCCCTGTATTCTTATTGTCTCAGTAACTCCATTTCAATATATTATATTTTGTTTTATCTAATACAAGAATGGGGTGGGGAATCTGTCCATTAATTAAAATATTTAACAACCCTTCTAGGTTTAGACCCCAGTCCTGCAAGCACTTGTTTAACTATATTTACATGAAAAATCCCATTGCTTCAATGAGATTACTCATCTCAAATTACACACGTGTGTCAGTAGTGTTGGGGCTTTGGGGGTTATTTTCTTGAAATTTTTCATATTAGTAAATCTGGTGAATTTCTGAAATATAGAACAGTTGTTTGAATCCTGTTTCCGTTATACTTGGTGTTTTTATACATTTTACTCTTTCTGTTGCATTCCTGAAATATACAGGAGGCCTCCTGTAGCTAATTTAATCCTGTAAATCTCCATGGTTTTAGAAAAGGCTGTTGAAAATGGGACTTAAGTATCTGCTTTGTATTTCAAAGGTCAGGAGCTCAAATCCTGTGAAAGTGATGCCTTTTTAAAAACTTTCTTTTGTCAGTGAGATGATAGATTAATTAATTCTCACCACAACTAGAGCTAACTGGTTTCTCATTCCTGAGGTTCATAAATGTGCACATGAGGGCTCTGAATTGGAATGGTGGGACCAAGTTAGACCCCGAACACCTGACTAAACAAACTGCAATGTTTATTATGTATAGTAGGTATCACATCTTTATATATTTAACTTGGCTAATATATATATTTATATATGTAACTTGGCTATTTTTTTTCATTTGAAATGTCCTGCATCAATCTAAGTATTTTCTTAATCATTTCACTGCTTATAAATTCTTTCTTTCATTCTCCTGAAATTGTTAATATTCTTTTTTTGATGTTCTGTTCCAGTCCAGCTGCCTGGGTTCTAGTTCCTCCCAACCAGCAGATGGAGACAGAACACTCACACAGTGATGACGTTGGACCCTCTTGTATAATAGATTAACAGATTTAAAGGCCAGAATTGATCATTAGGTCATCTAGTCTGACCTTCCATATAACCCAGGTCATAGAATGTCTCTCTTCGAGTGATTGCTCATATCCATTCCATTATAGGTGTGTGCGTGCCCCGTGCACAGATTCCCGGAACTTTTTTCCCCTTAGCGAGCCCCGTAGGGTTGGCTCAGGCGCCCCCTGGAGTACCGCGCTCATGTTGCTGTACATAGGGCACCACTGACCCTGCGGGCCCTCAGTTCCTTTTTTCCGCCTGTGACGGTTGCTGAAACACTTGCCTCTTGCTGTTGCAAGTAGCACCCCTTTAGCATTTAGTAGTTTATTGTTCGAGTTGAAGTTGTGTTAAACGTTGTTGATAGTAAGTAGATAGTTGCCCTTAGGGGCTTGCGGTTGAGCCATGCCCGGCTCCACCGGCTTTAAAGCCTGCACGTTATGCGCTCAGGCTTTCCCCATGAGTGACCCTCACGATCGCTGCCTCCGATGCCTCGGAGAGCAGCATAGGAAGGACAGATGCAAGATCTGTAAGGCCTTCAAGCCCCAGATCCAGAAAGAACGGGACTCCCAGCTGAAGGCGATACTGATGGAGTCTGCACTCCGCCCGGACTCCGAACCATCCTGATCTCCGTCGGCACCGAGCGTCTCCTCGATGCGGAGCTCTCCGCTGGCACCGGTACTGAAGTCCTCGGTGCCAAAGAAAAGTGGCTCGAGGCCGCACGCATGGACTCCCCCCTGCGACCGGTAAAGCAGGGGGTCACCCAGGAGATGCCCCAGCTACGTGCCGTGGAGAGTACTCCGGCACTGGCATCTCCTCGCAGAGAGCCTCCCCCTACTCCTGGGGGTGGGGGAGCGCCTCTGCAAGGGCTGTCGACACCGGAGGCGTTTGCAGCGGCAGGCGCCCTCATGGGCATGCCCACGCCTCCGTCCCCCCCCTTGGCCGAGAGTGCAGGGACAGGTGTCTCGGGGTAAACCCGCGCTGGGTGCCCCTGGTGGGTGGAGGGGACAGGAGTCGAGGTCTCCCCCCAGACGGTCTAGGAGGGTCGAGAGTGCGGGCTCCCCCCTAGCTCCGACTCTGAGTCGTCGAGCTCCTCGACACCGCGGCACCGAGGGCGGTCGAGAGGTACATGCGCGAGGTGACGCCGCTCCAGTTCTGCCTCGCGCAGGGGTCAGAGCTCTAGCTCTCGTACCGTGGTACAGAGCCTGGCCCGGCACCGATCTCCAACCCTGGTGCGCAGTCCGACGCATGGACGGCACAGGTCAAGATCCCCCGCAGGTAGTCCACGGCATCGTCAGGCACCGGCCACTTCGGCACCGACCGCTTCGACACCGGCCGCCTCGGCACCGCACAGCCGATCACGCTCCGGTCGGCACCGTGGCGACATAGATGGCACCGCTCCCAGTCCCAAAGTGGGAAGCATCGCTGCAAGAGCTCGAGGAGGAGGAGACGGGCATCATCCAGCTCCTCCAGCAACTCGTCCCCCCGATGGCACCGCAGGCACTGGCACCGGTGGTCGCTCTCGTCATCTTCATTGTGGGGCCTTTCACCACCCAAGAGCCGCAAACGTAGATCCAGCAGCTCTGGATCCCAGGGCCGCTACCTTGAGGCGACCCAGCAGACATCCATGCCTGCTCCGGCGTGGGCCCAAAGCCCCTGGCAGTGGCCGTACTGGGGGCCTTGGGGTACCCAGGTGGGTCAGGGTACCACCTCTGTCCACTCGGTGGCCCAGCCAGTGCCTCCCCCTCTGAGTCAACTGGACCAGGGCCACCCATCTGATAAGGGTTCGGACCCAGAGGAGGGTCCCTCCTTGGGGCCCCTCCTGCAGTCCTCCTCCTCGTCCCCAGACGATGCGGCGGCCAGGGACCACAGGGCTCCCCTTTATGACTTCAAAGCTCACCAGGACCTTCTTAGAAGGGTGGCGAGCAACCTCAATCTGGAGCTCAAAGAAATGTCTGAGGAGGAGGACCCCCTCTTTGGGGTGTCTGGGTCGGCAGGGCCATCAAGAGTTGCCCTGCTGGTGCATGACAGGGTCATGAAGTTAGCTAAGGCCCTTTGGCAGACCCCATCCTCGGTGGCCCCCACCTCCAAGGGCGCTGAGCAGAAGTACTATGTTCCCAAGGAGGGTTTTGACTTTTTATATACCCACCCTGCCCTGGGGACTTTGGTGGTCGACGCCGCTAACCAGCGGGATCGGCAGGGCGGCCAGGGCAACACCCTTAAAGACAAGGAGAGTAAGAAACTGGACCTCTTTGGCTGCAAGATGTATTCTATGGCGGCCCTGCAGTTGAGGATCGCAAACCACCAGGTGCTCCTCAGAAGGTATAACCTCAACTTGTGGTCCTCGCTGCAGAGGTTTGCTCTGGTGTTGCCCCCAGACCAAGTGGCGGATTTCGCCACTGTCACCCAGGAGGGCGCTGCGGTGGCGGCAACTGCCTTACAGACTGCCAGTGATGCGGTGGACTCCACCAGCAGGGCCATGGCTTCAGCCATCGGCATGCGACACTGCTCCTGGCTCCAGACATCGGGGCTATCCCAGAAGGTCCAAAAAGCCATCCAAGACTTACCATTTGATGGCGCTGGCCTCTTTTCTGATTAAACAGACAGAAAGCTCCATGCCCTGAAGGACTCCCGGGCTACACTGAGGTCCCAAGGGCTTTATACCCCGCAGGCCTCGAGGTGTCAGTCTTGGCCTCAGGCCCAGAGGCAGCCTCAGCCCCCTCCTAGGCTGCCCCCCAGACCCACCCAACCCAGGAGAGGTTGGGACCGGTACCGGGCACCCAATTGCTGCGACTGCCAAGGATCCTCAGCAGGATCCCAGCAAGGCCCAGGTAAGGGCCAGAGTAATAATAAATGTAAATTTTGATGGGGAGCACGAGGGTGGTACTCCTCCTTTCCCCCTGGATCTCTCCCGGCCTTTTGCCCACAGGCTCCAGCCACACTACGCCGAGTGGGAAGCTGTCACTACGGACCGTTAGGTCCTCGGGATAGTCCTGCGGGGCTATGCCCTGCAGTTTACGGCCTTCGCCCCGGACTCTCCCCCTACCCCGTCCCTCTTCAGGGACCCCTCTCACGAGCACCTCCTCACACAGGAGGTCAACTCCCTCCTCCTGCTTGAAGCTGTGGAAGAGGTTACTTCACAGGAAAGGGGAAGGGGATTTTACTCACGGTACTTCCTAATCCCCAAGGCCAAAGGGGGCCTGAGGCTGATACTAGACCTGCGTTGTCTGAACAAATTCATCAGATACCTCAGGTTCCGCATGGTTTCTCTAGCCTCCATCATTCCTACCCTAGATCCAGGGGATTGGTATGCTGCCCTCGATTTAAAGGATGCAATTTTCATATTTCTATCCTCCCTGATCAAAGAAGGTTCCTCAGGTTCATGGTAGCTGGCTGCCACTACTAGTTCTCGGCCCTGCCCTTTGGCCTCTCGTCAGCCCCCAGGGTCTTTACAAAGTGTATGGCAGTGTTGGCGGCCCACCTGCACCGCAAGGGGGTCCAGATCTTCCCGTACCTGGACGACTGGCTGATCCGGGGCAGGTCCAGGGCCCATGTGAGGAACAGCCTAGCACTCACCTGTGCGACGTGCACCAGACTGGGGCTGTTCATCAACGAGCAGAAGTCCACGCTCACCCTGGTGCAGTGCATAGAGTTCATAGGGGCCACCGTGGATGCCACCCAGGCCAGAGCCTTTCTCCCACGGCCTTGATTCGAGACCATGGCCGCCATAATCACCAATCTACACAGGTCCCCCACGACAACAGCCAGGCACTGCCTCCAGCTGTTGGGACATATGGCGGCATGTACGTATATGGTGAGGCTGGCTCACCTCAAAGTCAGGCCTCTCCAAGGGTGTTTGGCCTCGGTATATGTACCAGTGAGGCATTCGCTGAACAGGGTGGTCACTGTCCTCCCTGGATTGGTGGAGGGAACCGGGGGAAGTTCTGAGGGGCGTTCCCTTCAGAGACTTGGCTCCATCAGTAACTCTGATTACGGACGCCTCAGATGTGGGATGGGGGGCCCACATCAGCAGCGACCTGAGCACCCAGGGGCTCTGGTCAACAGACGAGAGGTGTATTCACATCAACATCAGGGAGCTCAGAGCAGTCCACTTGGCCTGCAAGGTTTTCCTCAGATTCCTGAAGGGCAGAATGGTTCAGGTCCTCACGGACAATACAGCAGCCATGTTCTACATGAACAGGCGAGGGGGGGCACGCTCCTCAGCTTTGTGCCAGGAGACCATCCGTCTTTGGGACTTAGCAGTGAGGCACAACTTTCATATATCGGCCTCTCACCTCCCGGGGGTCAGGAACGACGAGGCGGATCGCCTCAGCAGGTCGTTCTTACCCCGCCACGACTGGTCACTGCACCCAGAGATGGTGACTTCGGTTTTCCAAAAGTGGGGGGTTCCCCAACTGGACCTGTTCGTGTCGTCCTGGAACAGGAAGTGCCCAAGTTTCTGCTCGCTCCGGGGTCGCGAGCCGGGCTCCCTCTCCGACGTGTTCCTTCTAGACTAGACGGGGACCTTCATGTATGCATTTCCCCCCATTCTGCTCCTGCCCCAAGTCCTCTTGAAAATCAAGAGAGACAGAGCGGACATCATACTGATTGCACCTGCGTGGCCGAGGCAGCACTGGTACAGCATGCTGCTCGACCTGTCTATCGACACGTCGATCCTGCTCCCGAGGCGCTACGACCTGCTCTGACAGGACCAGGTCACCTGCTGCACCCGGATCTGGACTCCCTCCATCTGACAGCATGGAGACTCTGCGGCTGACGGAGGGAGAAAGAACCTGCTCCATATAGGTCCAGCAGGTTCTGCTGGGCAGCAGGAAACCTTCCATTCAGGTGGTGTACCGGGCGAAGTGGAAACGGTTTACCTGTTGGGCGGAGTCCCGGGGCATCCCACTGAGCGGTTCGCCCATACAGGCGATTTTGGAGTACCTACTCCATCTAAAGCTCCAGGGTCTAGCACTGGCCTCCCTGAAGGTGCACCTGGCGGCTATTGCGGCCTTCCACCAGCCAATGGAAGGCCGATCCCTGTTCTCCCACCCCATGTCAGTCAGGTTCCTCAAGGGGCTGGAGAGGCTATACCCGCAGGTCCGTGACCCGGTGCCTCCCTGGGATTTGAACCTGGACCTCACCATTTTGACAGGACCCCCCTTCGAGCCCTTGGCTACATGCCCGCTGCTCGTCCTCTCTTGGAAGGTAGCCTTCCTGGTGGCCATTACATTGGCTAGGAGGGTCTCCGAGTTAAAAGCTTTGACCTCGGAGCCCCCTTACACGGTCTTCTACAAAGATAAGATCCAACTGAGACCCCACCCAGCTTTCCTGCCTAAGGTGGTGTCTCAGTTTCATTATAATCAGGATATCTTCATCCCTGTGTTTTTTCCTAAACCGCACAGTTCCGAGGAGGAGCGGAGATGGCACTCCCTGGATGTCAGACGAGCCCTGGCCAGGCCGAGTGGACCAGGCCATTCCGGAAGTCAACACAGCTGTTCGTGGCAGTGGCGGACTGGATGAAAGGCTTACCTGTCTCCACCCAGTGCATCTCCACCTGGATCACTGCCTGTATCAGGACCTGCTACGAGCGGGCCAAGGTGCCACTTCCAGGAGCTGTGACAGCGCACTCAACCAGAGCCCAGGCCTCATCGGCTGGTCGTCCACACCTTCACGTCCCACTACGCCATCGTACAACAGGTGAGAGAGGACGCAGGCTTCGGCAGAGCCGTGCTGGCAAGGGTGGCTCAACGCTGACTCCTACCCACCTCCAAGGTATAGCTATTTAATCACCTATAATGGAATGGATATGAGCAATCACTCGAAGAGAGAAAACAGGGTTACTTACCAGTAACTGTTGTTCTTCGAGATGTGTTGCTCATATCCATTCCACACCCACCCTCCGTCCCCACTGTCAGAGTCGGCAGGAAGAAGGGACTGAGGGCCCGCAGGGTCGGCGGTGCCCTATGTACCGCGGCATGAGTGCGGTACTCCAGGGGGCGCCTGAGCCAACCCTACGGGGCTTGCTAAGGGGAAAAAAGTTCCGAGAATCTGTGCACGAGGCGCGCACACACCTATAATGGAATGGATATGAGCAACACATCTCGAAGAACAACAGTTACTGGTAAGTAACCCTGTTTTCTCACAGTTACCCCAGTATTAATCTTAATAACTTGTGTTTGACTGAAGCATATCTTCCAGTAAGGCATCCACTGCTCCCTTGGCTACTTGTTCCAATCGTTAGTCACAACTGACTTAGCCATCTCTGAGCCTTAAGTCATTCCTGTCTCCAAAAGATGAAGATCAACCTAGCATTGCCAGATCCTTCTACCTGAACTGCAGGAGCAGCTCAGACTCAGAAGTGGTAAGCGGAGAAGGGCTTCCCCTTAGGGAGTCTTGACAAGTTAAGAAGTCCCATAAAGAACATCACTCCACATGGGACTCAGCTCATTCAGTGCAGAAGGGGACTTAGAAACCCCCTAGATGAATGACTATCTCTTGGCCCCCAGCCTCCATCCTCCAACACAGCAGCTCCAGCCCTCAGGATATGAAAGGGTGGTGAAAAGACAGATATCTCAGCCCTGCCCCAGGCAAAGTCTATCCCTCGATAAAATATGGCAAGGTAAAATACTCTAAGCCCCTGCCTCTGATAAGATCAGCCATCAGGGTAAGGAAGGGAACTTGAGGATCAGCCCTGCCTCTGCTTTGGAAAGAATGTTCCCAGGCTATGGAAGGACAGTGATCCCAGGAAAGGATCTGGGGATGGCAGAAGATATCCCTCTCTGCAAGCACCCCCAGCATGATCTCCATTTCAAGCTCTTCTGCGACCCACATCCCCACTAGAAAGGATAATTCTAACTGTAGAGGCTTTTCCATGGTAAGGATTCACCATTCATCAGGGAGCAAGAAACCAGAAAGGTAAATGAACTGACTGCTTAGGCAGGATCTGCCTTGAGAATCAGATTCCTTTTTCAGACTGGTCTGGGGACAGAGAAGAGAAGCTATTCCATGTCCTCTAATGGCTCCAGTAGAATTCAGTACACCAATCACCCATGGAAATCCTTACTGGTTTTGTCATGCTACCTACATGTGCTCATTGAGCTCAGTCAGATCACAGCCTCCAGCTCCCGCCAGGAACAGGGAAAGTAGGGGACAAAGAGCCAGCCACCCTTCTGAGTTCCACCCTAGAGTGGAGAGAACAAAGTAAAGGATGGCACATATGTCACCTTCCAGCTACCGATCCAGCTCAAGTTACTTGTGGGTCCCTCCCTTTGGAGGCAGAGACACTACAGAAAAGAAGTCTGTACTGTGGGAACTAGGGCCTCCTCTCCAGCTTTTTTGTGCAGTTAAGATCATTGGGTTGCATGCTACACTCCCAGGGGAGAAAAATCAAGGGCAGATAAAAATGCAGCAGACCCTCTGAACTTTCCCTCAGAGAAGTGGTCTGGTGAGAAGGAAGAGGATGGATTGAAGGAATGTGGCTTGTAACCTAAGTATCCATCGTGATAGCACAGAGAATTCTAAGGTATCATAGATTATTCTTGGAAAGAGCTTACCCTTTTGCATTGGCTACCTGGATCTTTTACAAGTTTCAAAGCTCTTAGCTCTGTGCCTGCACACTAATCTGAGTGTGGTAGAAGGCACCAACGGGGCACTACTGCTGATGCAATCAGCAATAAATAACTAACTTAACCTGAACTTAACTAATTTAACTGAAATTAACCAGTTATCTAGAAAGCATGCTGTGAAAAATAGTTTCTACCCAACTCAATGCCCATTTCCAAAGCTATACAGCTCGTCCCCATGAAGCTGAAGTGGGAGGCCTCTGCGTACTGAGGGAATATGCTGAAGAACTGCTGATTTCTCCTCTCTCACTTGGCTATGGCTCTTCTGCCACATTTTGCTCCCATTGTGGAAGGTAGCATTACAAAAAATTATATTGCTGATATCAATACAGTATCAAACTACATTGGGCTAAATTTTACCTTTAGTTACAGCCCTGTGGTAGAGAATGGCATGTAGCTGTACTGCTCATCTGCCGGGGAGAGGGGGGTAGTAGTGATAACAGTCTGTCCTTCTCAGAGGGTATATATCTGTACAGTTTCATGAACAATTTGCACTTCCATGTATCAAGTGCGATGGATCTGGCCCAAGCTGTGCAACATGTGCTGTGCTATAACTTTATAAAGTTGAATTCATTATAGGCAGCTTACAAAAATAGCGTCTGAAAATTAACATTCTTATTCAAGTGACTGCACATGTCCCTTCCACTGTAGGTATGTGCCCACCTCATGCACAGTTGTTGGAGAGTTTTCCCTCAGCAGTACCTTCAGGGTGACGTGAGCGCTCTGTGTTGCCTCATGCCACTGCATGTGGGTATAAAGGGTTGTGCTGTCACCAACCATCCTCATTTCCTAATGGTTGTTGGAGCTGCGATCCTTGCATTTCCAAGTCCGACCCTCTTCAGTGTATATAGTACCTGGTATGTTAGTTTTTAGTGGTGTTGTGCATAATTTAGGGACAGGCTTCTGGATGACACAAAGCAGGAATTTACTGCTGCGGTGGAAGAGGGCAAATTAGTTGCCAGAACAGCCTTGCAGGCAAGTCTGTATGTGGCAGACTCTGGCTTAAGCTCCGGCTTCTCCCATCACTAGGGCGCAGTCCCCTTGGCTGAAGTTATCAGGTCTTCCCCCAGAAGTGGAACAAATCAGCCAAGACCTCCCATTAGAAGGCCTCTCACTCTTTTCCAAAAAGACTGATTAGAAGTTATATAATCTTAAGGATTCAAGGGAGATCCTTAAGTCTCTGGAGACTTACACATCAGAGACAAAAAGAAAGTCGTTCCGCCGGCAAGAAGCCCAGCAGTTTCAGCCTTTCATGCCCATACTCAGGACCTCTTCCAGAAGAGGGGCAAAAGCTACAAAAGGTGTCCTCCTTCCTCTTCTGCAAGTGCCACTTCATCTAGGCAAACTGTGTCCTCTTAGCAGACATTTTGATCTGGTGACTGAGTCCTTCACTTCCCAGAGTGCCATCTTTCTCCACCCTGATATTTACTAGCCACCTATCTCATTTTCTAAGTGCTTGGTACCGCATCACCACAGATCAGTAAGGCCTAAAACAGTAGATCTGGGATACACCCTTCAATTTGTTTCTGTCCCTTCTTACAACCCCCATCTTCAAACTTCTTCAGGGACCATTCTCATAAAATCTGCTACTTCAGGAGGTCCAGTCTCAACTCATGGGGATCATAGAGGAAGTTCCCATGTTGCTCAGAGGAAAGGGATTTAAATTCCTGATGTGTCCTAATCCCAAAAGCAAAGGAGGTATGGGGTGGGAGAAGGGGTCTGCAGCCTAATTTTTTATCTAAGACAGCTAAACAAGTTCCTAAATAAAATTAAATTATGGATGGTCAGCTAGCATCTATTATCCCTTCCCTAGATCCTGGGGACTAGTTTGCTGCTCTCATCTTAAAAAATGCTTATTTTCACATGACAATTCACCTGAGCCATAAGGACAGCCATATTGGGTCAGATCAATGGTCCCTCTAGCCTAGTATTCTGTCTTCTGATAGTGGCCAATACCAGGTGCTACAGACGGAATGAGTAGAATATGTAATAATCAAGTGATTCATCCTGTTGGCCATTCCCAGCCTCTGGCAAACAGCAATCCCTGCCTATCTTGGCTAATAGCCATTGATGGAGCTCCATGAACTTATTTAGTTCTTTTCTGAACCCTGTTATAATCTTGGCCTTCACAACAAGGAGTTCCACAGGTTGACTGTGCATTGTGTGAAGAAATACTCCCTTTTTTTCATTTTAAAACTGCTGCCTATTAATTTAATTTGTGACCCCTGGTTTTTGTGTTATGAGAAAAAGTAAATAGCACTTCCTTATTTAATTTCTCCATACAGTCATGACCTCTATCATATCCCCCTTAATCCTCTCTTTTCCAAGATGAAAATTCCCAGTCTTATTAATCTCTCCTCATATGGAAGCTGTTCCTTATCCCTAATCAATGTAGTTGTCCTTCTCTGTACCTTTTCCAATTCCAATATATCTCTTTTGAGATGGGGTGATGAGATCTGCATACCAGATCTGCAAGATATGGGCATACCATGGATTTATAAAGAGGCAATATGATATTTTCTGTTTTATTATCTATGCTTTTCGTAATGATTCCCAAAATTCTGTTAGCTTTTTTGACTGCTTCTGCACATTGAGTAGATGTTTTCAGAGTACTATCCACAATGACTCCAAGATCTCTTTCTTGAGTGGTAAAAGCTAATTTAGATCCTATAATTTTATATTCATATAAAAATGTATGGGATTATGTTTTCCAATATGCATTACTTTGCATTTGTCAACATTGAGTTTCATCTGCCACTTTGTTGCCTAGTCACCCACTTTTGTGACATCCCTTTGTAACTCTTCACAGTTTGTTTTGGACTTAAATTGCTTCAGTAGTTTTGTATCATCTGCAAATTTTGCCACCTCATTGTTAACCCCTTTTTTTCAGATCATTTTTGAATATGTTGAACAGTATTGGTCCCAGTACAGACCCCTGGGAGACACTACTATTTACCTCTCTCCATTCTGACCATTTATTCCTACCCTTTGTTTCCTTACTTTTAACCAGTTACTGATCCAGGAGAGGACCTTCCCTCTGATCCTATGACTGCTTACTTTGCTTAAGAGCCTTTGGTGAGGGACCTTGTAAAAAGCTTTCTGGAAATCTAAATCTGTGATATCCACTGGATCACCTTTTCCACATGCTTGTTGACCCCCTCAAAGAATTGTAGGAGATTGGTGAGGCATGATTTCTCTTTGCAAAAACCATATTGACTCTTCTCCAACAAATCGTATTTATCTGTATTTCTGAGAATTTTGTTCTTTACTATAGTTTTACCCACCTCCAGTTCAAACTGCTAATGAGTCACTTACAGTAGAATGGACATGAGTAATCACTTGCAGAAGAAAAAATGATTACTAGCCTTTCTCTATAACTGTTGTTTTTGGAGGTGCGTTGTGCATATCCATTCTACAACCCTCCCTTGTTCCCCTTTCTAATGGAATCTTTCCTGTAAGAAGGAACCAAGCGTGGTCGGGATCGACGCCTCTCTTTATGCAGCAGAGGGTGTTCACGCCACCCCGACAGGTACTGCTGGGAGAAAAATCTCTGACAACTGTGCACAAGATGTGCATGCACTTAGAATGGAATGGACATCTTGAGGAACATCAGTTATAGAAAAAGGTTAGTAACTATTTCATGCTTATTCAGTGGAAAGAAATAGGTACCAGTGGTTTCTTAGAAATAAATCTTCTTAGTCCTCATTGGATTGATTGCATATGCACACTGTGTTTTCTTTGCCATCAGAAGCAAAGTCCATTCTTGGCAGTATGTGAGTAACATACAAAAGAAAACTACGCCTCCCAATCTGTTAGCAGAAATTCAAATACTACAGAGGAGGATGGCTCTGCCAATATAATAAAAATTTAAGAACCTATTTATTTAGACACTAAATAAGAGCATTACTACTTGAGAAGAGTAAACAAGCAAATGCATTAATCCATTGCATCAGGCCTCTTAATTTCCTAGTAAGTCCAAGTCTTTGCGAAGTCTTTTTGTGAGGAAATTCTGACATGCTTGAATTTAGCAGCTGCTGCTAGTATCAAAGTACATCCTGTTACATTCATAACTGTGACGGTCCATACCAGGCCTTTGAGCCCCCCCTGCTAGAGGCCCAGCGGTCCTACCACACCCCACCCCAGGAAGAAGCAGAAGAGGGGATCCTCCATGCCTGCCTAGAGAATCTGCAGCCAATCGGAGCCCAGCAGACTCAGTTCAAAAAGAGCTCCAGGGGCTTAGCAGATCAGTTCCTGGCTGGGACCAGAAGGGTGAGGAAGGGTTAGAAGACTGTGAAACTCTCCAGGCAAGGAGGCCTGGGAGAGACTCAGCTCAAACAAGGAACAGATGGAGAGAAGCCATGGCCTGTAACCCTAAGTTAATAGGTGAATACGATGGGACTGCGTGGGAAGGCAGCCCAGGGAATGCAGTATTCCCTCATTTAGATGTCTAATTAAATAATTTGTAAGTATGATCAGTTAGGTTTTTAACAGGCTGCAATTTTAGGCATAATGAATTTGATCCTGAGGTAATGGAGGCAATAACTAGAACTGGTCAAATTATTCACTTGCAATAATTTTAACTGATAAGTGTTGCCCTTTATTCCATTCACAAATTATCTGCAATTTATTTGGAGTCATTTTTTCTTTTTCTTTTTGAGAATTATCCACAATGGATTAATGATTTTTACCCATTTGTTATTGATAACTGTTGAAATAATTAGTGAAGCCCAATTTTAGCCTTCTGTTCATGAACTGGTCATTTTGCATATTTGATCTTTGATGTCACATGCAGTTATTTCTGTGCTCTGATTGGGTTAACCTAAATGTTATAAACAAGAGAAGTCATTTTTTTTCTGTTCAGAAATTATCCATAAGTCTCCATATTTGTACAAATATATTGGGCAAATAATAAAAAATAACTTTACAAATGATCATGGGAGCATTTACAGACTAGTGTGAAGACTAGGGTTGCCACCTATCCAGGTTTTCCCAGGGTCATCCCTTTTTTGTGGTAGCTGTCCTGGAAAACCTGTAAGGGTGCCCTGTGCAGCTGGCCGGGTGTACTGTTTTATGGGCTCAGAATCATCCCAGATGTGTCCCAGTTTTTGTGCTCAGCGGTGGCAACCTTAGTGAATACTGATACAACCAATGCCAATACTAAACTGGCAGAATGCCTCAAAAAATCAGCTTGTGGATGAAGAACAGCTGGCTCAACCTGAACTCGGGCAAGGCCAAGGTGATGCTGGTTGCGTGGGAAATGTTTTGAAGAACTCGCCAAAACGTCACTACCCCAGCCCTTGTTCTTTGATATGGTGCAAAACCTCAGAGTCTTGTCTGACTCCTCACTAAGCTTGGATGACCGGCCTCAGTTTCCTAAATTCCTTTTCACCTCCATCTTGCTAGAAAACATTGTCCCTTTCTCATGGGTGGAGACTTGGCCACACGAATCCCTGCATTTGTCCTCTCCTGGCTGGAATGCTCTAATTCACTATATCTGTACCTGAAGCTGAATACGAAGATGATGCACAAGCTACAGATGGAGCAGAAAAATTGCCTGCCTTCTCAATGGTTTCAGCCACTATGAGCATATCAGAATGTGCTCAAGTCCTTCGTCTGGCTCTCACTCATTCTCCAATTTGTTACTGCAGGCACAGCATGCTGAAGAATCAGAGTGGGTAGTGCAGGGGGGACTGAAGAATGGAGAAGAAAATTGGCAGCATGTGACCTCCAGAAGAAAGAGGAGAACCCCTAAACCACCAATGCACATAGAGGTAAGCAGGCTCTCTGTACAGTTACTACTGTGCAAGCTCTCTGCACAAGTACTATGGCAGAGAATGATTTGGAAGAGTCATCTGAGGGAAGGGATCAAAAGGAGACCCCATCAATCGGAAGACATGGGATGCATTGTCCTGGAGATGTGGGTTCCACGACCACCACTCCCAAGAGGAGGAGATGGGTGGTGATGGTCGGGAACTCCCTCTTAATGGGGATGGAGTCATCCATCTGCTGTCCTGACTGGGAAACTTGAGAAGCGTGCTGCTTGCCTGGAGCTAGAATTCAGGATGTGATGGAGAGTCTGCTGAGACTCATCAAGCACTCGGATTGCTACCCCTTCCTACTTCTCTATGTGGACACCAATGACACTATCAAGAATGACCTTTAGTGGATCACTGCAGACTACGTGGCTCTGGGAAGAAGGATAAAGGAGTTTGAGGCACAAATGGTGTTGTCATCCATCCTCCCTGTTGAAGGAAAAGGCCCAGATAGGGACCATCAAATTGCGGAAGTAAATGCGTGGTTACGCAGGTGGTGTTGGAGAGAGGGCTTTGGATTCTTCAACAATGGGATGTTGTTCCAGGAAGAAGGATCGCTAGGAAGAGATGGGATCCACCTAACAAGGAGAGGGAAGAGCATCTTTGCAGGCAAGCTTGCTAACTTATGAGGAGGACTTTAAACTAGGTTTGCTGGAGATGGGAACCTACGCCCGGAGGTAAGTGGGGAAGTGGGACACTAGGAGGACGCACAAAGAGGTGGGTGCAGCAGGGGAGGCCTCCTGATTCATACTGAGAAAGTGGGGCAATCGGCTACTTATTTTAGGTGCCTGTATACAAACGCAAGAAGCCTAGGAAACAAGCAGGAGGAATTGAAAATCCATAGTTCCTTGACTTCTAGATGTGATTGCAATAACTAAGACTTGGTGGG